>NC_054824.1:16920858-26920858 GCF_018345385.1 Vulpes lagopus | reverse complement strand
GCTAAATCAATGTTTATTGTGTATCACTGAGGTTTTGTAGTTGTTAATAAACATCTTTTATGGCAATAGATAATTGATATAGAATGGAATTGCCAAATTCACTCTCTTATCAAAAATGTATGAGAGCTCCAATTTCCTCATATCCTCATCAGCATTTAATATTGTCAATAATTTTAATTTTAGTGATTCTGGTCAGTGATAGTGATATCTCATTTTTGTTTTAATTTTCATTTCTCTGATGACTAATGAGGTTGAGCACCTTTCCATGTTTATAGGTCTTTTGGTCATATACTTTTGTGAAGTGCCTGCTCAATTTTTTTATTGCATTGTCTTTTTCTTATGTTTTTAGGAATTTTTAAAATGTATTCTGTATAAGGATATATTATTTAGGTATGGAGGGAGGATGTATGTATTTCAAATATTTTCTTCTAGTCATGGCTGGCCATTTGAAAATCTTAATTTTCTTAATGTTCTTGTCAGATTTTTCAATTAATATCATCTGAAAATAATTGGAAAATTTTCCCTTTTTTCCCCAATTCTCTGAAAGAATATATACAGATTGGTTTTATTTCCTTTGTATGTATTTGTAGAATTTATGGGTAAAGATACCTATGTTTAGAATTGTTTTGTAAAAAAAAATTAGAATTTCAGACCCAATTAAAAAAATAAAGGGCTACTCAGATTTTCTATTTCTTTTTATGTCAATTTTGTCAGTTGTTTTTATTTTAGGACTTTTTCAATTCTAAATTTAAAAATTTATTGGTATAACTTGATCACAATATCCTCTTATTATTTTAGTATATGTGGGATCTGTAAGAATCTCCTCTTTTTCTTTTCTGACATTGTTTATTTGTGCCTTCTTTCTTTTTTCTTGATCAGTTCTACTAGGAATTGAGCAATTTTCCTAGAATAAACTTTTTATTTTGTCAATCTTCTTAATATACATTTCCATTCATTTATACTTTTATCTTTACTAATTATTTCTATCTTATTTAGGTTTAAGGCTCTTTTTATCGGTATGAATAAGCTAAACTAAATTTTTGGAGAGACTGAGGGAAAAGGTGTAGAGTATATGAATGTACTATGAAAGGGATTCTACTAAATAAGAACGTTCCTGTGTTTGGTTCTCCTCTTATTCATTTGAGACTCAATATAAAAAAAGGATGTTCCAAGAATTAGTTAACCTATGAATTATTTACTTAATAAGAGAATTAGAGTTAAGAGTTATTATTAAACTATTATACATAAACATTCCCAGAAAGAAATATAATTAAATAAGAAGCATTAGAAAACTTTTTTTCTCAAAGAAGAGAAATATGACCTAAGAATCTGTCAGAGGCTGAGAAGTGCCTGAAGATGTCTTCAGTTAAATACAGTTTCAAACATATACACGTACCTCTGACTTCTCCATCCCAGTTTCTCAGTTTGTCAATTTCTTGGTGTTCAAAGAAATGTGTCCAACTGGATGCACATCTAAACATCTATCTATTATACTTGCTTGTTGTTTTTGGTTTATAACTCAACTGTTAACCCAGTCTTTATCTTCCTGATTCTCCCTAGAGAATTGTTCTTTGTACCTCATTATAAAAGCCTATTAGTAACTTATCCATTACCTTTCTAAAATACCACCTTATAGATTCCAAAGGTCATCGGTGATCCATCTAGAAATTTTGTTTTAGGAAAATGTCCAGTATCTACTCCCATTCCTTTCCTTGGTGGTCTCAGTACAAAGGGATGGGGAAACATGTACAAGCAGAAAACTGCCGTCCTCTTTCACTGGCTACCATGTGACTATGCTGTTCTGCTTTTCAACCAAAGACCCTTCCAGGAAACAATGCCAATGTGTAGAAACAAAACTAACTAACTAACTAACTAACTAACTAAATAAATAAATAAATAAATAAATAAATAAATAAAACATTGTAGATCCATAAACATGAAAATATTTGTTCAGACAATTACCACAATTGGGAAAATAAATGCAAGATTCTTGATATGCAGTTTAACACCTTTAACAATATAATCCAAGTTCTTTAGCTTATTACTCCATCATTTATTGACTGTCCAAGCTGTTCCCCATATGCTCTAAAGACCTCCTCTTAAGGGATAGCTAGCTATTCCATGTACTACTTTGCTCCTAGCTACTGTTTATTTGCATGGTATTGTTCTCAGTATGATGTTATTAACATT
The DNA here is from genome assembly GCF_018345385.1 of Vulpes lagopus. Lineage (NCBI taxonomy): Eukaryota > Metazoa > Chordata > Mammalia > Carnivora > Canidae > Vulpes > Vulpes lagopus. Next base: position 26,918,668 of record NC_054824.1, on the reverse strand, counting down.
GAAAGAGGGCCCATTTCTGAGGTAACCTAGAGTGTGAATGCTCAGTTTATTTTAAGTTGTACCTTCTTCATTTGGTTGAATTCTAAATGTGTTTTATTTTTATGTCACACCATTCTATGGTCACTAATAAGGATATATATACTTGTTGAATTGTATGCTTTTTCCCTAAAATTATTGTAAACTCACTTTATTTCTATTAACTGGCCTTAATATATTTTCTTTTACAATAAATATAATACCATGCCATACCATACCATACCATGCCATATCAAACATCTTTTAATCAATACTATCTATTTAACAAATTGGTTAAGGTAAAGTTCTGGAAGAAGAAGGTTAAGGAAGAGTATGAATAAGAACATAGGTATAGGGTTAATCTTGAAAAGGAAGGTACTTGTCTTTCTCTGAGACTGGAAGAAAGCTTCATTTGTTATTTTTTATGCTCTTGTTTGAGAGCCTAATTAGAATAGAAATGAATTGTGACTGCAGGCTCCATTCATTCTAACTGCTACCTAACATAGAGTGGAATCTGACCTTGTTAATTTTAGTAAAACCTTTTTCTTTTCCTGTTGTATTTTATCCAGATGACCCTGTGGAAGGCCCCTTGGGATATATTGTGACAGTTGTCATGCTTTCAACCCAGGCTTACTGTGTGGTTGGTTAATTTAGCAACAATCCCTGACATCTTTGAAGACACCTAAACTTGGGATTCCAGGGTGGCTCAGGGGTTGAGCACCTGCCTTCAGCTCAGGGCGTGATCCTGTGGTCCTGGGATCGATTCCCACATCGGGATCCCTGCATGGAGACTGCTTCTCCCTCCGCCTCTGCCTCTACCTCTCTCTCTCTCTCTCTCTCTCTCTCTCTCTCTGTGTCTCTCATGAATGGATAAATAAAATCTTAAAAAAAAGACACTAAACTTGTTAATATAAAAGGATCAACATTTCAGGATTCTTACGGGGGACTGCACCATAAAACAAAGCACTCCACATGAATGTTTAGTGACAATGGTAAAATAATAATGTTAAAAGCAATAGTTCATCAGGAAGCTAATGAAATTTTGAAGACAAACATATTCTAGTTAGAACATGATTGCTGTATCATTTTTAATCAATAAAGAAGTTTGGGACCATGTCCAAGAAAAGCCATTGATTTATTTCCTGGGGAATTATGTAAAGATTCTCTCCTTTTTTCCGATTGGACTAACAGCTACCATTCTTTTAATACTCTCCTTCTTTTCTTTCTTGAAATCTGACACAATCAACTTTTCCAGATTCTTTACTAAAAGGGATCCCTTTTACTCAATTTGTCCAACATAAAATTGAAGTCAAGATCTGTCTTAGCAATTACAAGGATGTGATTTACTTATGAAAGATTTTCTTCCATTTGGGTACCCTGAACCACAAAAAAAAAAAAAAAAAGAAGAATAAAACCTTTGCTGATTGGATTGAGATGCACTGACTTCTTTAGGTGTCTAGCTGGATTCTTCAGTGGAAAGGATGTGAGTTGCAAAACGAGAAAGGTTATAGTGGAGCATGAAGAGAGCATGAAAGGCTATGACACGGCTGACATTCTCAAAATTTTCAGCACCCATTTCATGGCCAAAGACAAACTAATCTTCATTTTCTCAAAATCTGCTCATGTTTCCTGACCTCATCTCCCTGAATTACATCATTTTTTCTCCCCATCACTCAGGCACAAAGACTCTAATGCTTACTAAAAGCTGTGGAGTCCACCTCTCTAACTTCCATCACTTCTCCTTTATTTCTATTATTACTGCTCTAGAATTTCAAGGTTGCATAACCTCATCCTTGAACTTTAGCTGCTAACTTTATGTCTATCCATATTAATCAGTCCTAACTGGTGTGTCTTTGGCCTCGCCTCATGTCAATATATCTTCCATTCTGCCACCCTATAATTTTTCTTATTGTTTTTTTGCTCTGTTGAAAACTTCTGGTGTTTCTCTATTGCCATCAGAATAAAGTAAAAACCCCTTATCAAGTACTCAAAGTCCTTTGTAATCTGGCTTCAGTTTAACAGTGTGTTCATTTTTCATCTTGCAAACAAATAGTTCAATTTCCTGCACTAGACTATTGTTAATGCTTTAACTTTTCCTTTCTTCCACAAAAGTCTTATCTTTCTGTTGAAATTATACACATCTTATGAGTTTCCACTCAAATGGTATCTTCTCTATATGAAACATTCTTTAACTCCTCTGGTTGTACTTAGTCTCCCTCTCCATGGTTCTCTCAGAGCTCTTTGAAGAGCCGTTACAGCAGTGTTTCTCAGACTTTACTGTGTATCAGGTCCTCTGGGATCTTGTTAAAATGCAGATCCAGATTCAGTAATTCTGAAATGAATCTGAGATTGTGCATTTCTAGTAAGTTCCCGGTGGATACCCTTTCTGCTGGACCTTGAACCTACCTTGAGGAACAAACTTTCAGTGTTTATAGAGGTGGAGCACTGATCACCATTTTACCTGTACTGGAGTCTGTTGGAGACAGCTTTCTACCCATAAAGACTATGTACTTTTAAAGTAGGCTCTTGTGTATACCTCTTTCTCATACACTTCCTTGTCTAATGCCTTTTGGGCAATTCTGTTGAAAGATTCAGCCAATGAAGCAATTGAAAAAAATTCCAAATAAAAATCAGGAGTGTGGTTTATCTGAAAGTTCATTTCCCATTATCTTCAATGGTAGAGGATTTTTTAATAGTTCAGAGAGCATATGACTTGCTGAGTTGGCACTCTTATTCATCATCTGATTTGTTGCCCTATCATCAAGAGATATGCAAAGGAGCTCCTTTGTCTTACCATGGTTTGATTCCCTTAGGGATACCATATGCTAGCCTGATGCCACCTGTTAATGATTCTGTTTGTCTCTACAGTGAATGACACAGGTAGCATTGCAAATGGCAAGATTTCATTCTTTTTGATAGATGAGTAATATTCCATTGTATATATACCACATCTTCTTTATCCATTCATTTTTAATACACTACAAAAAGTCTTTGGGAATTATCTTTAAATTTGAAAAAGTAAATGACATAATTATTGGAAAATTGATCACAATAATAATAATAGCATTACAAATAGCAAAAATAATGAGAAATTAGGTAAAATTAGGTGTAAAGATACTAAATTATACATAATTATTTAGTAAATTATATAAAATTAATATGTGGTATTATAACAACTTGCATATTTTAAACTTAGAAGATATTTTACACAGTATATTGTTGGTAATATTAAAATTGTATTAAAATTTTGCTGATAATACACAGTTACAGAAATTTTAGTAATACTGTCAATTTTATTTTGCTAAATTCAAGTAAATTTATGTTTAATATATTTTAATAAAAATTAAGTATAATTCTGTATATATACAAAAAAGGATTATATCCCAAAAGGCTGAATTTACTGGAATTCCAATGGCTGGATCTGTGAGTGTGTTAAGTGGCTACTACAATGGTTCCCAATGATCCCTACCTCCAGGTTACTCATGTCCTTGTGTAATCTTCTCCTCTTGAGTTTTGGCTTGACCTAATGACTTGCTCCTAATGAATAAAATATGGCAAAAGTGAATGGGTACCACTTCTGAAATTAGAAGAAAGGTTGTCATTTCTTTCTTACTTGCAAATTTTCTCTTTCTTTGACTTTTCTTAGTTGCACACTTTGATGAAGCAAATTGCGGTGTTGTGGAGGGCTAATGGCAAGGAACTGAGGGTGGTCTCTTACTGACAGCTAGTGAAACTAAAGCCTTCAGTTCAACAAGCAGTGAAGTACTGAATTCTAACAACAGCCACATAAGTGAGTTTGGCAGTGGATCTTTACCCAGTCTAGCTATAGAAGGCAACCCCCGTTTGTCACCTTGAGACACCTGAGCCAGAAAATTCAACTAAGATGCATCTGGATTTTTGACCAAAAGAAACTGTCAGATAAGAAATATTTGTGGTTTTAAGCCACAAATGTGACTCAAAGTTTTGAGGTGATTTGTTATGCAGCAATAATTAGTTAATATAGTGGGTCTCATTCCTTACGCATTTATAATAAATCTTTTTGTCAACATAATGTCACAATACTTTTTTTGTTGATATTCAAATTTTAACTCAGAACTCCATAATAAGAATAAAATACATTTGAAAATTTGTTATGCTACACATGATTGGTTGACGTATAGACATACTTCAGAGATGTTGCAGTTTCCATTCCACACTACTAAAAAAGTGAATATCATAGAAAAAAAAAGTGAGTTAAGTGGATTTTTGGTTTCCCGGGACACCTGGGTGGCTCAGCAGTTGGGCGCCTGCCTTCCGCTCAGGTCGTGATCCTGGATCTGGGATGGAATCCCCCATCCGGCTCCCTGTGAGGAGTGTGCTTCTCCCTCTGCTTATGTCTCTGCCACTCTCTCTCAGTCTGTGTCTCTCATGAATAAGTAAATAAATCTTAAAAAAAAAGATAAAAAAAAGAATTTTTGGTTTCCCAGTGTATATACATGTTATGTTAATACCGCAGTCTATTAAGTGTGCAATAGCATTATGCCTAAAAAATTGTATATACCTTAATTAAAATATTTTATTGCTAAAAATGCTGCCATTTGAACTTTCTGCAAATTGTCATCTTTTTGCTGGTGGAGAATCTTGCCTCTCAATATTGATGGTTGTTGATTGATCAGTTGCTGAAGGTGGTTGCTGAATGGCTGTGGGAAATTGTTAAAATAAGACAACAATAAAGTTTCCTACCTCAATTGACTCTTCCTTTCATGAACAATTTCTCTGTAGCACACAGTACCGTTTGATAGCATTTTGCCCACCGTGGAACTTATTTCAAAATTGGAGTCAGTTCTCTCAAACTCTGCCATAGCTTTATCAATTAAGTTTATATAATATTCGGAATTCTTTGCTGTCATCTCAACAATTGGGCTTTAGTTTAAGGGAATGCTATGGCCGCTTTGATCTTCTATCTAGAGCACTAAAGCAATTAGGTTGTTTTGCTTTCTTATCATTCATGTGTTCACTGGAGTAACACTTTAAATTTCCTTCAAGAACTTTTCCTTTGCATTCACAACTGGGCTGTTTGGTGCAAGAGACCCAGCTTTCAGCTGCTCCTGGCTTTCAATGTGCTTTTCTCACTAAGCTTAATCATTTTTAGCTTTTTTAAAAAATTGTTTATTTAAGAAATCTCTACACCTGACATGAGCTCAAACTCACAACCCCAAGTTCAAGAGTCATGCACTCCTACAACTGAGCCAGGCAGGTGCCCCACATTTTTAGCTTTTGATTTAAAGTGAGAGGCATGTAACTTTTCCTTTCACATAGAACGCTTAGAGGCCATTGTAGTGTTAATAATTGGCCTAATTTCAATATTATTGTGTTTCAGGGAGTAAGGATGTCCAAGAGAGAGAGAGAGAGATGAGGATAAACTGGTTGTTGGAGCATTCAGAACACATACATTTATTAAGTTTGTTGTCTTATATGGATGTGGTTCATAGAACCCCAAAACAATTGCAATAGTAATGTCAAGGATAACTGATCACAGATCACCATAACAAATATCATAATAATGAAAAAGTTCAAAACATTGTGAGAATTACCAAAATGTGGTACTGAAACATGAACTGAGCAAATGCTATCGGAAAAATGGTGCTGGTAGATGTGCTTGATGCAGGGTTACCAAAACCCTCCGATTTGTAAAAAAAAAATAATAATAATAAAATAATAATAATAATAAATAAAAAATAAAAAGCAACATAGAAAAAAATCAAAGCACAATAAAATAAGCTATGCCTGCATATGAATTAAATATCCAGAAAGATTCCACTTTCTAGTCTCTGTTAAATCTGAAGATACAGAAAAGACAAGTGGATGAATCTGTGGAGTTTCTGAATGGATACTTGTAGTGCATAGGCCCCTGGATGTGAGAAGAGGCCTTAGAGAGACTAAAGGCTAAGATAAAGGATACTTTTCATGAGCCAGATTCATAGCAAGGTTGATATTTGAAATTGATATATGAACCACTGAGTCTTATTTCCCTACCCAGGATTATATTTTTGTTAAATAAACTGTTGCTTTTTGGAACACTATGATGGCTTTTCAGTATAGCTAAGACCAAATTTCCTTGAAATTTCTATTAAAATGCAAACTACTGCTAATATAGCCAAGATTTCTAAACACTATTATTCAGCTGAAATCTTTTCATATCAGATTCCAATCCAGTCAGAATACATTTGACTGCTACCTATGTCCCAAGGAAATCTTATTCAAGTAAATATTAAACAAGAATATAAGTCACTGCCAAATCTGAACTGAATATCCAGTGAATATCAGGAATGCTAATATATTGTCACTTCTGGTATTCTAGGGCTATTTAAAAAGGGGATGTGGTACCTTTTCAATGAATAATAGTCTTTATGCTTCAGTCCATGACTCTTAAAACTGCTTAAATGGTGTTAACCTTCTCTTGGATATGGAGAAAAAGGCAATTAGAGATATTCTCAGGGTCACTTAGGTCGACTACAGAGTGATCCAGTTGTTGATAAAAATTGAAAATCTGTGTTTATAGGACTGGTTTCTCAGGCCCTAGAAAGCCATCTTCTCAGTTTGTTCTAATGGGTCACATTTGGGCATCAGTGTCTGCCCTTTTTTTCCTTATTTGTTGACCATTCATGGGATTTGTTATTTGATTTGGATTTTCTTAGACTATTTCTTATATGTCTTGATTTAAGTGTCTCAGTTCTCACACCTTATTGCAATGCGTCCCTTGTCTCTCTTAATTATTTGGTTGGGAGAGACCATTATCAGATTCCTACCAATGTGGGTCATGCCCAGCAATGATGTGTATTTCCAGTCATGGATTTTTTTACATCTCTGGCAATGGGGACCAAACCTTAGAGTGAATAAGATGTGCATTGAAAACAGTTCAGTTATAAGGTATCTCACCAATCACGAGGCATGGTCTAATGCTTGAAAGAAATGCAGGTGCTATAATGAAATCAAGAGACCTAGCCCTCCTCTCTTGTCTTTATAAGCTTAGACATTAACTAAGAACCCAATGCTTATGTAAGTGATTTAAAAGCAGTACCATTTTCACATTCTACTAAATTAATGTTCCATGCCTTAAACATGGACTCTTTTTTTCTTTTGGAAGTTTGGAGTTAGGAATGCACCATAATAACAGAAGGCTAAATGTACCACTCTATCTTTGCAACCTATTTTCTCACCACAACTCTGTAGGTAAGATACTGCACCAACTTAATCCTCAGTCTCAAGAAGGACAAAACTCATTGAAATCACATGAATATAATGACCATCAGTCAAGACAAGCTTCTACGAGGGGCTCCTCACATTGTGCTCCAGGCACTTTCAATAAGCTGTTCTCACAATATCTGCTATTGCTTTCTATGCATTAAAGCAGGAACTGAGAGATAAGAGATTCAACTCTGTAAGGAATACTTCTTTCAGGATAGGACAAAATCCAAATATACTTGTAGAATATTGGACTGGATGTCAGGGGCACTGGATTTGTCCTGGCTTTATTGCCAGTCACCTGGGTATTTTTGAGGTGGTCATTCAAATTCCCTGGGTGTAAAATAATTTAGATGACCATACACTTTTTCCCTCAGTTCTAACAATTCTTAAATCTCTAAAGAGGTTTTAAAGAGCTTCTCTGCATCTTAAATAATATTAGCATTATGGAAAGTGTTCTGGATAAATCATAAATATTTATCTCAGAGGAGACTTGATGGATTTTATATTGTGAGAGACCAGGTCCTGGAGGAGGCAGCACGCATTCAAAACGTCAGCAGATATCTGATTGCAAACCCTCTAATCTCTGTGACATTTTTGTTGCCTGTTGGTATTGCAGCCTGCAGGGATGCTTCTTTGCACCAGAGAGAAAGGGCCAGTATAGTCACAAAGGATGCTCCATATCAATGCTTCTTTCCAAGAAACAGAATTAAATGAACTCTTATTGAAACCAAATTAATTTCTGGAATTAATTACAAAATGGAAATAGTATTTGCTCTTTTCTGGTCACATGTATCAATTGAGTGAGGTGAAAAACATTCTCCATGTAGGAGGTATGTTTTCAGGCTCTTTTTGGCTGCAGAAAGTTACAGGGAAGAACAAGTTAGTAACTTTTGTCTTTCAAGTTTGGGCACACACAACGTGATAGAAAAATGCTTCATAGCTCTTCGTAATGAAACGGGATTTATAAATTGCCGATCAGATTCCTCCCTGTCTCTCAAGGTGTGTTACTCTTACTTTTCCTAGACTTCTCTCCATAATTTAGTGACCTCTTGGCTAGTAGGGCTCAGTCAAGAAGGGCTGGGCAGATGTAAGTATTTAGTACTAAACAAAGTGAAAAGGTGACCATTTTGTTTCTTTTCAAGATTTTATTTATTTCATGAGAGATACAGAGAGAGGGAGAGACATAGGCAGAAGGAGAAGCATGTTCCCTGGAGGGAGCCTGATGTGGGACTCGATTCCAAGACCCTGGGATCACAACTTGAGCCAAAGGAAGCTCAAACACTGAGCCATCCAGGCATCCCAAGGTGACCATTTCTATAGAATACTAAAAGGCCACAAGGATGGAGGTACTGAGGTAATATATTTTATGAAAGAAGGACCAATTTTATCCTCTTTTAAAATTTGGTACCCTGGAATAGAATTTTGAAATAAGCAGTCAAGTAGCCAAAGCAGATTTCCTTCACAGTCTAGCATGAATTGAGTCCCAGGCTGGTGAATAAGAAGCTAGCAGATTCCTTTTGCTTTGGTGAGATTGGGCATGTGTCTATGAACCAGATGAGCATAGAGGGTCTTAGAGCTGTTGTTTTGATCTGTCTGTATAAGGATTGGTTCGCTCAGATCTTATATGTACATGGGAGCCAGGAATATCCCATGAAGAATTCACACTAAGGAAAGAAAAAGTTGATACACACAAATTTAGTTCAAGTGCAGTGGACCAGGACAGTGGAGAAGATTGTTTTATGGACTGTGTTCAACTTGAGTCTTTGGAAGAGAAGATTTCTATAAATGTGACAATAAAAACTAAGAAATACTAAAAAATCTACCTGGTTCATTAATTAAATTCTCTAGATTTTAAAAATTAAGATTATTTTCAGATTAGTTTGAAGTTTACAGAAAAATTGAGCAGAGTGCACAAAGACTTCCTATGTACTAAAAAAAAAAAAAAGATTTCCTATGTACTCCTTGCCCCTTCACATGCATAGCTTCCCCATTATCAATATCCCCCACCAGAAAGGTACATTTGTACATTTGTTACAATTGATAAACCTACATTGACGCATCATAATAACCCAAAGTCCACAGTTCTCATTAAGGTTCACTTTTAGTGGGTTGTATATTCCATGGGTCTGGGCAAATGCATGATGAAATGTATCCATTATTATGGTATTATAGAGAGCATTTCCATTGCCCTAAAATGCTGATACACACACACACACACACACACACACACGTATATATATATATATATATATATATATATATATATATATATATAAAACATATATATGTATATATATTTAAGTTTTTACTGAGTTTAGTTGACATACAATGTTACATTAATTCCAGGGGTACAATATAGTGATGGACAATTTTATACATAATGCTATGCTTACCACAAGTGCAGTTACCATGCGTCATCATACAACATTATTATAATATCATTGACTGAATTCCTTGTGCTATGTCTTTTATTCCTGTTATACATTCATTCCACAACTGAAAAGCTGTATCTCCCACTCCCCTTCATCCATTTTGCCCATCTCCCCATCCTCTACTTTCTGGCAACCATCAGTTTGTTCTCTGTATTTACAGGTCTGATTTCGCTTAAAATGCTGATATTTTTAAGGCACTAGGTCCCATTGTTTTAGATCTCATGTAGAGTGGCACAAGGATAAAAAGGTATAATTGAATCATGGTGAAGCAAACACAGTAACACAGTCAGGGTGATACAAATAGAATAGCAAAGAAGTAATGGAGACTGTACAGTTGTTGCAACTGTACCTATGTTGCCAGTCAGCTCTCACTGGCTTCAGCAAGGGATGCAGGAATATAGTCTGGAAAGGAGTTCAGTGGTGTCCATTACATGGAGGCCTAAGAAACTATTTCATGTACCCAGGGAAGACACCCTCTAGGGACTCCTAGAGGAATTTGAGAGGTTTTGAAGTCACCGAAAGGCTCTTTGGGCTCTATGAAACACAACTGGATTCTTACCCTAACTGCTGTGGTTACATAAGCAAAGAACAGATAAACTTTATGCAAGTTTATGAACTGTTTTCTCTATGCTGCCATAATCCTGTTGCTTTTTTCAGCAATGTAATAAAACAGTTTTAATGAAACCATAAAAATGATTCCCCCTGCAAAAAGCTGGTAATTCTCAGCTTGCGGCATAAGGCCCTGCAGTGTTGGGTTACTGAGTAAGGGAATTAATCGGTGTTATGGTAGATGCAAAGGGGATTCCCCAGTGTTCAGTGATGGTGACAGAAGCATATTAAGAACCACAAATAAAAATAGCAGCATAGTTAAACTATAATGTGAAAGCTAAAAAGTTCAAACCTCAGCCTGTTCTATTGTCCATCCCGAGGCCTCTTGATAAGAGCATCAAAATTTTGCTTTTTGAAAAAAATCTTATTTTGATATTTTAAATTAAATGCAGATAATTTTTGTGGAATTAGCACAACTTTGAAGTAGTAAGAACTGTGCTATTTTGATTTCCTTCTTCCTTGATTTTTTTTTTTTTTTGAATCTGGCAGATCTACATTACGTTACTGACACTAGGTCATTCACCTAGTGCCAGTGGGTTATGGGGATTCTGGGGCAATTCAAAGGGACACAGAGACCTTAGTATATGTATTAGGTACTTTTGTGAATGACATGACAGAGTGTCATTCATCCATATTTTGTGGAATGTAGTCAAGATCCTGTTAAAGCTTGGCTTACAAATTTCACTGGATTTATTGGTCCCAATATTAGCATATCTTCTTTTATCTCTTCTCAGTTTGATCTACTTCTTTGTATCAGTGCCACACATATGGGCAAGAGGAGGAGCCCGTGATGCTTACCTGGGTTAGGAATCCTGTCTTGTTAGATGTATCATGATTTATACCACTAGTAAGTTCAGCATTATCATTTCTCCCTATTTTTTAACTGAAGCATAAGATGCATAAAGTGAGGTACATAAATGGAAGTGTAGAGTTTAATGAATTTTTATATATGTATGCACTGTGTAACTACTACCCCCATTAGGATAAAGAACATTTCTAGAAAGTTTCCTCATGCCTCTTTCTGGTTAATACCATGGTCCCAGAGTTAATCATTATTTGGAATTCTCTGCATACAGAATGCATTCCTCTGTATCTGGCTTCTTTCCGAGCTATGTCTGTGAGATTTATCCATGTTGGTGCATATATTAGTCATTTGATTTTTTTATTACTGTGTCATATTCCACTATATGAATCAATCATGTTTTACTTACTTATTCTCCAGTTGATGGATTGTCTCTGGTTTATGACTTTTATGATAAACCTACTCTGAACATCTATCTTTTTGGTAGACATAAGCATTCACTTATCTTTGGTACATAACTAACATTGGGATAGCTAGATCATAGGACAGGTAGGAGTTTAGTTTACTATTTACTGACAGTTTTCAAAATATTTGAAACTTTTAATTGATACCTATTATCAGTAACATTTAGTAGTTTTCTTTAATTTTTTTTTTTTTTAGTTTTCTTTAATTTTTAATTTTAAAGTAATTATAGATTTTCTTAAAAAAATATTTTTTTTTATTTATTAATGAGAGACACACACACACAGAGAGAGAGAGAGAGAGAGAGAGAGAGAGAAGCAGAGACACAGGCAGAGGGAGAAGCAGGCTCCATACAGGGAGCCGGATGTGGGACTCAATCCCGGGTCCCCAGGATCAGGCCCTGTGCTGAAGGTGGCGCTAAACCACTGAGCCACCAGGGCTGCCCTAAAGTAATTATAGATTTGCAGGAAGTTGCAAAAATTGTGCAGAGGAACCTCAGCATTTACATATTACATAACCATAGTACAATATTGCAAGCAGACTGACATTGGTACAATGTGTAGTATAGTTCTAGATATCTTATCCAATAGGTATGTTAAAACACAGAACTAGACCATCACCATAAAGTTCTCCCTTGTGCTATCCCTTTATAGTCACACACAACTCTTTTTCCTCCACCATCCCTAATTCCTGGTATCTACTAATCTGTTCTACTCTATAGTTTTGTCACTTTAAGTATGTAATATAAATGAAATCATACTGTAGTGACCTTTTGAGATTAGCTTTTCCACTCAGTCCTTGAGATCCATCCAATTTATTGCACATAACAATGGTGGTTTCTTTTTATTATGGAATAGTATTCCATGACCTGACATGACCTCAGGTTCTAGGGCATTAGTCCAGCGGAGGACAGAAGCTGTGGTTGATACATGATAATGTAGTCTGGACAATTTTCATCATAAACTTATAGAAGAATGACAAATGAGCAAAAGATAATTATGACAATCAGAATATGCTCACTTGAAGGAAAATGTCTAACAAACTTCCATTAAGATGTTGCCAATGTTTTCACCAAGAAATAGGTCTGGGTCTAATTGCTATTCGAGTCCCTTTAATCAATGTTTTTGACATTTTCTAGAAATAAAGCTAAAGAATGAGCAATAGAGACAGATTCCCTTTACAGGAACTGGAGTCCCTTAGAGATCTTGAGATGCTTGAAGCAGAATTACTAAGAACTGGAATTGAGTTTCAAAAACGTAATCAGAATTTAGTCACATAAATAAGGTTGTTCCTACCTAGATAGTTAACTTGGAAGCTGTAAAATTATTCCAATGATAATGCCTTATTAAAAAAGAATTTCTAGAACCATTATTTTAGAATTTTTTTGGAGTCTGTAACATTTATTTTGAAAATCCAGGCCACTTACCTTTTTTGAGTGCAACTGATTTTTTTAAGTGACATGAGCCAAATAGAAACAAGTCTAATAAATGTGTTGTGGGTCAAACTAGGAATATTGGTTTTAGTGCTAAATAAGATTTAATGACTAATTATGTTTGATTTTCTTGTTTCTTATAAGTTGGTTCCTGATAGTAGTTCAAATAAAAAATCCAAATGTGTTTGAGCAGTAGCATCATTTAATAGTGTTCTCCAGAGCAGCCCTGGTGGCCCAGCGGTTTAGCACCACCTTCAGGCCAAGGGGGTGATCCTGGAGACCTGGGATCAAGTCCCACATCAGGCTCCCTGCATGGAGTCTGCTTCTCCCTCTGCCTGTGTCTCTGTCTCTCTCTGTGTGTGTCTCTTGTGAATAAATAAATAAAATCTTAAAATAAAAAGTGTTCTCAAGGTGTCCACTGTGAAAAAGGCAGCATATATTTGGATGTGTATGTTTGGTATATTTACTAAAAAAAAAAAAAACAAAAGACCCTAGATTTATTATTTTTCACTATCTTGTATCACTTACAGTCTAATTCCATGGTTTTCTCATACTCTTCATGTTTATACTATGTATAAAATATTAATATTTTATACATATGTTATGCTTTTAACTTTTAAAACTATTTAAGTCTTACTAGTTTTCATATCTTCACAATAAGGTCATAGATATTATTTCATAAATATTCAGCTTAGAAATGAAGAAGTGACAGAGAATTTAAGGGACTTTTTTTAAAAAAGGGAAATTAAATAGTAAATGCTAGAACTGCAACAAAAATGGTGGGTTTTTTGGCTCCATATTGCCAAGATAATCCTTTTTATAACAGGATCAGAAATAGTAGAAGGCAGCTATTTTTTAAAAAGATATTTGATCTAAGAGTTAGGGTAAAATAATATTTTTGTGCAGCACCATTTTTTAAAAAGTATCTGCAAGCTGATCTAAACCATCATTTAAAAAATAATAATCGGGATCCCTGGGTGGCGCAGCGGTTTGGCGCCTGCCTTTGGCCCAGGGCACGATCCTGGAGACCCGGGATCGAATCCCACGTCAGGCTCCCGGTGCATGGAGCCTGCTTCTCCCTCTGCCTGTGTCTCTGCCTCTCTCTCTGTGACTATCATAAAAAAAAAAAAAATTTAAAGAGACTGTGAATGCTCAGGTAAAGGATAGAGGGAGTAGGAGAAGTCAGGTCTGTCTTAGAGTCCTTTGTTAGGAAAAAAAAAATAATAATCTCATTCAATCAATAATTGTACTTTCATCACTCTGGGTTAAGTGGATTTCCCCCCTTGTTTCTAGCTGTGTAGTATTTTAAGCAGGATGCTTTTGTGGCACTTTAAACCATGGCATTTGATTTTTCTAAGCACTACTCACAGGATCAATATAGTATCTGCACCCCATGCCAGTCTGCACACCTGTTGTTGCTAAATAAATGCCTATGGGAAGAGAGATCCACACCCTAGGAACAACATGTCCCTTCCTCAGGGGGAGGAATGGCCTTTCACCATGAATGGCTCTGCCACTGCATCTTACAGTCACTATGCTTGTGTTAAGTACTTCAGCAACTCCCTGCTAACACTTCTCTGTATGTTCTCAGCACAGTGAAGAATATAGTTTGCCAGGATAAGCCCTAGTCCAAAAGCTGTCCGTGTCATCACAGGGATATCTCTTCTCCTTGCATTATCTGCAGTTGCTTGCCTTGATTAAAGGGTAAGAGTTTCCCAATAGCATTAGCTTAGAAGAACTGAAGAGAAATTTAAGTCTCTCTCTCTTTTCAACTCATATTCAGCTGTCTATCAATCTTACAGGTAATCCAAGATTGAGGTCTTAGAATTCTGCAAGGGCCTTGCTTTTCCTTCTGGCATGAATTACCAATTTCTGTTTTCAGTCTTCACCAATATCAGTCTCCGTCTTTCTGTTCAGTCCAGCAAGGTTGGGGTTTTAGTTGTAGTAAAGTGGGGATGAGTGTAGGGGGCAATCTTTTCTTCTCCAATGAAAATTTTCCAGAGGTGGGAAACTTTTACAGAATTGTTGGTATTTCTTTTTATTTTTTAAACAAAGAGCAAAATTCTTGTGTTATGATAAATTCTAGTTTTCAGATTTTAAATAGTAGGGGAAATTTCTCAGGTTGTCTGACAGCATAAACATATGTGGGCTTCTTCTGTATGAAGAAAGGAGTAGAAAGTTTCCCAAAATGGGAAAAATACTTGCAGACTGTGCCAAACAGTGTTCTAAAGTTGTCAAATTTCTTTTCTTAAGCTCCTTGAAAAGCCAATGCTCTAAAACTTTATAGAGACAAAAACTTAATCAGTTAAACCAAAACTCGGAGGAACCAGGATTCCTAGAATAGGGTTTGTGACATGACTTTGTATAGATCAGGTGGTATCTGCTTTCCAAATATGGGAACATGTATTTATGTGTATGTGCATCTGGTATGCATACAACCTTGGGCAAGGGTTCAGAGGGAAAGACTATTAAAATACAGATTTCTTCTAAGCCTTTAGTTGATCATGTAAAGAATAAGTTAGTATGTGACGAGGTATTGTACAAAACAGTCACACAGAGTAAATCCTATAATCCCAAGATTCAAGTGAATAAGGACTCTTCACATGTATCCAAGATCTTTATCAAAATGAAATGTTATTTTTAAGGGAAACATTTTTGCTTTTTGAGAAGTATAATGAGAACAGTGTGGAAGAAATAAGAGTGGTGACTTATGGTTCTATAGTTGTATTAACTTTATTTTTCAAATAAAAGAAAGCAAAAAAAGATAAAATTAGTAGTGACTGGCGTATTTAAGTGTATTAAGTGGTAGGAAGGTAGAAGATGAAAAAAAGAGAAGGCAGTGCCTAGGAATAGGTTGTGCTCCTGTCATACATTCAGCAATGACTGGCCATAGCTCTGGACCAAGGTAGCAGTCCTTCTCAAACATGAAGCCATGGGCCTTAGCCATTTGCACAACGCCTCTTACTGAGGGTACTGATGAAAGATTTTAGCATTCAGAGGTTAATAATGCCCCTCCCCCCCTTTTTTAGCAAAGCAGGTAACCAGATAGGTAGAACTAGTTTTTCTCATTTAGTTCTGTTGTATCATGCCTAGAGAGAGGTGTGATGGGATCATGATGTTGGTCCTTAAAGGAGTCCTACAGCACTATACTTTATTTCATTTTTTTAAAAACTAGTTTTAATATTCAGACATATGAAGATCAAAAATGACAAAGACTGGTAAGAAAAATATGAAATACTCTCCACACAGTGAGGTCTCTTCTTCCTCTCCTTCATTCTTCTCTATTCTCACCCTTATTGGTGGAAGGGAGTTCTTTTTGTATAACACATTGCAGGATTTGCCTGGTAGCTGCTGAAGTAACTGTGACATTGGCATCTATAGCATTTGGGCAACAAACCTTTGTCCTAGGTCTGAAGCTCTAACTTCAGGGAAGTGTGTGAATCAGGCTGTATGGGCCTAGAGAGGCTGCAGAGGATCAATGAGGACCATGTGCATGCCTGAAGCTCTGTGTTCATGTGGCCCATTGTATAACCTCAAGACTGATAGTATATACCTGGCTCAGGTGGGATAGTCTTTGACATATATCCAAACGAGACTACATGCAGAACTGTTCCAGCCTTATGTGTACATGTTTTGCTATATATATTTTGGGCCTTGAAGGAAGGCAGTTGAGCTTCCACAAGGCATGAGGTGGCATTCACTCCCTCAGATATTATCTTTCAGAACTAAGCATTGACTTTCTTCTCTGTCCTTTTTTAAGTGCAATGCTCCTTCCATCAATCCAATCTTACTCCTCATAGTTGTCAATGTGCTAGTTATTTATACATCTGAATTTCTCTAAGAGAGGTAATAAACATTAGCTCGGGAGAGGTTGCCTTGTCTTGTTGTTACTCTGCTTTGAAGAACATGAGCACCCATATTCTTTTCCAGGATAAAGCCAGGAATGTATCTCCCTAGCCAGGATCATACTGGGAAATAAGTCTCCCGGACTATAAAAGTTAAATGCAATATGGAGTAGAAACTCTGAAAGATTGAGTTGTGAAAAAGCAGAGGGGAAGCAAGTTCAAAGGGGTGGGGAATTCCAGGTGCCTGTGAAAGGCTGACTCTGTGAATATATTGTAGTGGAAATGGTAAAAGAATATTTTGGATCATCCTGAAACCCCTGTATGTGTTCATGTTATGCTATAGATTATCTTTCTTGTATATCACTGAAACAATGGTTTTCTCCAAGATATTGGAGATAAAAATTAAATGAGAAAATAGTAATCAGTTCTGTATACTCTGCTAGGTTGCATTTTTGGACAATATAACTCTTTCAAAGTGTCAAAATTTTCAAGGTTTTGGAGGGCCATCCATATACTTCAGAATTCAGATCATCATCCAAACACTGACCTTAGCTTTTACCTTATAAGTAAATGATACATTTAAAACCAACATCTACACTTACTGTGATAGGCTTAGCCAGGCTTTTTGGCTTCATTCTTTACATACAGGCCCTCTGTTAGTTGTTTACCTTTTCAATTAATGACTTGTCCAGATATCTGGGGGCTCATCCAATTTTTTGGTGCAATGCAGTACCCAGCTCTAATTTGCCACTTGCTCTTCAATCTGTTAAGTACCAGCTATTTTGCAGAAACACATATTGCTACTATTTGGAATTGTTCTCAATTAGTAAGTTCCAGAAGACTAGAGTCAGACTTTTGCTGAGAAACAATATTGCTCAAAATATCATTTTTTTAAGTTCCCAAAATGTGGTGCCCAAAGACTGTCCTCCCACTATCATTGCTTCCCTAGAAGGAATATTTGGGTGGGCTTTTAAAATGTTGACACTTCTGGCAAGTTTGGATGATCCCAACAGAAGAGGTAGGAAGTGTTGCTTCTCAGACTAGTCCCTGAGATAATTCTCAGAGGTTGCCAACCTGCTGTTCCCTCTAATATATACATAAGAGTTGTTTCAATGAAGTGGTGAGCAAATTCTTGAAAATTACTAATTTTCTTATTGTTGTTCAAGATAACTACGTTACATAATTTTGGCGTGTGATTCTCTTTACACACTTTTGAGGGCATGAAAGATAAACTGTATTTGTAAATTGCCAGTTTTCCACAGAGACGGATGCCAAAGTTATTCATTTTTGTTATTGTTACTGTGTTCAATGCACACACACAACGAGGTTGCAAAAGAATAAGTATACACCATCCTTAAAAACTCATAGTCTGATGAGAAAGAGTTATGTAAATGACATTAGAAGTGTCAAAAAAGATTATAAAGTTGCTGGAGGAAAAACTCCATGGAGTCTGTGTGTGTGTGTGTGTATGTGTGTGTGTGCATGGATGGATGTATATACATGTACTCCTGTGCTGGTGTAGGGCTATTGAAGATAATATGGAGAGAGAAAACTTTAGTTTTCAAGGATGGAGAGATGATGTTTCACCAGATGAAGCTGGAGGAAAAGGGCTCTTCCAATGGAGAGAGCAGTATGAGCTAAAGCCAGGAAAGAGAGAAGTATGGTTGTATATATTATATTTTATTTACCCTCATGATCTTGATATAACTGCCTTATTATAAATTGCCACACAGAGGTTGAATATCCTCACCAAACACACATGGGGAGCTGATGAAATGGAAATGGAATTAGTTCTTCCAATTTTTATACTACCTTCAAATCAAATTTCCAAGGGAATTGTGTGTGAGCTGTCACAACACAAATTTGGAGGAGGTGTTAAAACATATGCTGTGCTCTCTGGGGCTAGCCCAGTCCAGTGGAGAAGGAAAGAGAGAGGTGAGGTAGTATTTATGGAGTATCTTTCCATCAGATGCCAATACTTACTGACAAACTTCCATTTAGCGCTCATAATAATTGATTTTATAGACTTCAAGGCTATAATTCAAAAGATTAGCTTTATTTTTATGCTATTCCCTCCTACCACCAAAACCCACCAAATACCACCAAGTAGGATACATGAACTTCATTTGTTCAGTTGAAGTATAAATAGGATTCCCTGAGAAAAAGGACAGGTAAGGAATGCTTTGGGACAAGAGAGTAAGGAGAGGCCAAGGGATTGGAGAGACATGATGAGGTCATATAGCTAGGGCCAGATCAATGCACAGTTGACACATTCATTCATTTATCAATTCAATCATTTCACAAATATTTACTGAGCTCTTACAATGTGTAAGGCACACTGCCCTGTGGACTCAGGATATAACAATAACAAGATAGACCAGATCCCTCTTCTCATGGAGCTTGCATTCTTATGGGTAGAGATACATAAATAAAAACAAATGAATAAGGAAAAGGAAAATCAGATGTGGTGGTAAGTCTACATAGAGAATTATAAAAGATTAGCCAGTTTATATGGTGGGCAACTTTAGATTGAATTGGATGATTGGATGGCCAAGAAAGCTGAGATCCAAATGACAAAAACAACTCCCACACCCCCCAAAAATCCCATCTAGCTATGTGAAAGTCAAGATAAATAGAATTCTGGGTGCCGTGTCCCTGAAGTAAGAATTAGATTGATGTGCTTAAGGAACATGGAGAAGACCAGGGTAATTGGAACATGGTGGAAAAGGGGAGACTGATATGAACTGAGGCCAGATAAGTAGGCAGGGGCCTGGTTATTTATAGCTTTGAGAGAAGTTTGGATTCTGTTCTGAGGGTAATGGAAGTCATTGAAGAGTTTTAAGTCAGAAATGATATGATATAACATATAATAAAGATTTTTAAAGACTTCTCTGACTGCTGCACTGAGAGTGAGTCTAGAGGCTCAAGAATGGAATCAAGACCAGCTAGAGAATATTGTCATATGAGAGAGTATTGTCTTGGACCTACAGGGTTGCTTAGGGGATTGTGAGAAGAGGATGGTTCAGAACTGAATCATTCATGCAATAAAGACTTAGGCAAAAACCTACAAGACATGGTGATATAAAAAGTGATAAGTTGCCAAGCATTTGGAACACAAGCATTTGTGCAGTGAGATATTTCTTGTCTCCTGGCAAAGAGCTTCTTTTTTTTATTTTTCCTTTTTCCTTCCATCTTTTTCAAAGACATTGATAGCCTTTGAAGTTTTTGAAAGGGGCTCATAAAATTAAAATTTTTTTTCTGATGGTATCAGTGTGCAAATAATGACTGAAAACTGGGCACTACCTTCATAGATAGCAGAATTTCATCTAGATGCATGCTGATGGAAAATAGTGTAACTGCCAATTTCTCCATGATATACCACAAAATATTAGAAGAAATGCAAGCGACTCTGAGTATTTTATGGATTGCATAATGCCACTTGACAGAGACATAGTTTCATTTTTCCTCTGATGCTATCTCAAAACCACAGAGCATTTGGACAATTGCAAGACACATACAGCAATGGAAGTAAATCAACAGAAATCTAAGCCTCATTGGATTTTCTTTCAAATCTTCCATTCTAAGTTAATGTAAGCTTGATATAAATTAAGATAGCTATTATAACAACACATGCTTTCCTTAATCACTATCAATTAAAAATGACTGTAGACTTTAAAACATAAAGAAGATGCTGACTGCATTTTACCTGTGTACAGTAGGATTTGATGTCATCTTAAACTTTTGTACTGGAATAATATCTAATTCAGACTTTCATAATTTTTTTATGAGAACACTTTTTGATGCCTGATTTATAGTTGATCCTCTTAGTAGATTGTTGTTAATAATTTACATCCTTGGGTGAGTTGGTAAGAAGAATTTCCCCCATTACGATTAGCTTAAAGTCAGGGCACTCAGAAAATAGGAACTTCAAAATCAAGGAGGGAATAACTTGGGGGTACTTAAGGAAAATTCTCTGAAAGGATAACCATGGGCATCAGATAGTTACTGGGTACATGTTGGAGAAATCTTAGAGAGCAGGATCAAATAGCAAGAGATTGGCATCACCTCAATGGTGAAAGTGCAGCAAAATAGAGACAGGAGATTGTAGCATAAGTCAAAGTGGTGGCTGAGTCTGAGTTATATTAATTACTGCTGGGGGGTGTTATATGCAAGATAATTTCTGGTAAAGAATTAATATGAGCATTAGTTACTTCTACTTTTGAGAAGCTGCCAGGAAGAGAAGAGAATGTTTGCACTCTTCATTAGAGTTTGAGGGCTACTTTTCTAGAGAAAGCATAAATACGATCACCTAGTTCAATACACAATAGGAGAATCTCTGACATCAACACAGACTTAAGGACACAGCTGGACTTCAGTATCAGAGGGTGGCACATGGTAAGAAAGTAAGCAATATAAATGGACCTGGAAATGTCCATTTCCATTTTAGAAAATGTCTTGTTAGCTTTGGTTTAGCTTTCTCAATTTCTTTCTATCATTGGAGGGGCAAGTTCTCAAGGCCCAAGATGAAATTGTAAACATAGTATTAAGGTGAATTACAAAACTCACCAAGCTTTAGTCTGGGCATTAACCTAAAAGTTGATCATCTGTCCAACAGTCATTCCCCTCCCCCAGTTTTTTACAAACAGAGTCTGATTTTCTTCAGAAACTGGACAGCCAAATGCTTCTGGGGAGCTGATCACATCAAAAAACTCGAAAAATGATTTCTATTTGTTAGTCTAAACCAGTTATTCCATTTCCCTTGACAGTAATTGGCTTAGAAATGGCAAGTGATCCAATCCTATTAATAAAAGTGAAAGCCAATGGCAGAAGAATGTGAAGCTGGTAGTATACTGATGGTAGCAATAGTAACAGTATAAAACAAATCCAACCCCTGACTAAATTGACTCAAGTTTTCAGGCATAAATATTTACCTGAATCTATACTATTAGACATACCATGTCTTAAAATCACAAAATTTAAAAATGCATAAAGAAAGGGAGAATCTCACTATGAAGAAACAAAGAAATGAACAAATCTAGATTCAGAGATGTTCCACATATTGCAATTATCAGAGATTTTAAAATAAATATGATTAATATGTTAAATGCTTAAATATGGACAAGGTAGAAACATGTTATAGCAGATTGGGAATTTTAACAAAGAGATGGAAAGTATAAGAAAGGGTCAAATGGAAAGTCTTGAAATAAATATGAAGATGAATAACACCTTTAGTAGGTCTATCAGTAGCTTCCATACTGCCGAGATTAGAATTAGTAAATTTAAAGAAATTACTCAAACTGAAATTCAAGGGAAAAAAAGTGAAATAAATAAAAACAGAGCATCTAAGAGCTTGGGGTAGTATCAAAAAGTATGATATAGGTGCAGTTGGACTCTCCAAAGAAGAAAAGAGAGAGAATGGGCACAATAATATACAAAGATATAATGATAATTTTCTAGAATAATGAAAGACATCAAATCACAGATCCAAGAATATTAGAGAAAAGTCTGAATATAAAAAAAGAATCACTTGGAAACATCATCTTCAAACATGCAACAAAGATAAAGAGAAACTTTTGAAAATAGCCAGAAATTTAAAAAACAGAGAGACACATTATATACAGAGGAATGATGAAAACAGTTACAGCAGACTTCCTTCAGAGACTACAAGCCAGTAGACAATGAATTAACAACTTTAAAATAATGAACAAAAACAAAACAAAAATCTATAAACCCCAAATTCTATACTCAGCAAAAAATATCTTCAGTCTTGTTCATGATGTCACCACTCCTGAATGGACAAATTTTGAAACCTTTCCCGACTGTCCCAGTAAATTCTGACCACTTCTTTCTCTGTATTTTCATAGCTCTGATCTTCAAATAATGTATTAGATGTCTGATTTTTCCCCATCATATCTGTTCACCAGGAATCACATGTATGGGAGTCTCCAGAAAGTTGAAAGTTTTCAGAAGAGAAAATTCTGCTGCACCCTCCTGTCCCTAGCTCAGTGATGGTAGGAGGGTGATATATTTAAATCAAGCTTCTTGCTTAGTTGCTTTTGGCCGAGAGATGGCGCACTTTTTCATCTAATTATCGAGGTGTAAGGAGTCTGATAGGCAAAATAGAAAAACAGGACAAGGGCACCTGGGTGGCTCAATGGTTGAGCGTCTGCCTTTGGCTCAGGTCGTGATCCAAGGTCCCAGTAATTGAGAACTCCATCGGGCTCCCCACAGGAACCTGCTTCTGTTTCTGCCTCTCTGTTTCTCATGGATAAATAAAATCTTAAAAAAAAAAAAGCAAAAAGAGGATAGATAAAGTAGTTACCTTTCTTCTGTGGCAGTTGTTGCTCTTCATTTTCTTACAAGCAGACTCTCTCCCTGCTCGTTAGCATTCCCTACCCCACTTCTCTCACTGTACCTCCAAATGATCTACCTTATTCAGTGACATCTTTGATAAATTGGTGGTAGAAGAGCAAGAAACGTCTCTTACTGCACCCACCCCATCAACATTGATAATTCAAGAACTCCTTTCTTTAGAGAAATGGGATAAGACAGGTCAGCCAGAGAAAGCTAAGTGGAGAATCCAAGTGGAGGATTGCGTATGAAAATAGGGGTGGACTCAAGGGGAGCTGCAGGGGAGGGCAGAGGGGAGACATGAGGGTTCTGGTAGTGGAGGAAGAACTTTTGCAGAAACGAGATTAGAGATCTAAGGAGGAGAATTTGAAAGTTTTGCTGAGATGTGTTAAGTAGCTCTGTATCCTCTGACATTGCTAACACTTTGGGAGTTGGATTTATTTATTTATTTATTAAAAAAAATTTTTTTTAATTGGAGTACAATTTGCCAACATTTAGCATAACACCCAGTGCTCATCCCACCAAGTGGGAGTTGGATTTATTAGGGTAGGAGGGAAAAGGGTAATATTGCTAAATACTGATTCTGGCCTTAAAGAAGGTGCTGCATAGAATGAATGGCAACAACAGGTAGCCTAACCCTCATGGATTAATTAATATTTCCATAGTGAAAAAATCATCTGTGACTTTGAGTTTTGCCAAGACCTTCCTGGACATTGCAGAAAAACAGCACTTAAAAAAACCACTTAATTTTTTAAATGTGCAGGTGTAAACCTTATTTTAGCAGCTCAATAGGAATTATATTTTGAGCCTGGGAGTAGATATGTATGCTAAATTTGCTTATCAAAGTAGAAACTATGGACCGACCTGAAATGATTACTTTAGTAGTCAAATTGCTGGGTGTAATAAATCAAGAGTTCTCTGCAAATACAGATAGTCTCTAAATACAATGAACTTTAAATAACAAACTGTCCTGAGAGACCACAGCTGCATTTGAATATATGTTAACAAGCCTGTACTTCCTTTTCCACCATCTTCCTTTAATGGGCACTTTCCTTCCACAAAAAGTAACCTACCTATGCACATTAGGGCTTCCTTTCTCTAGGTGTGAGTCCTTTACTCCTGGCCAGCAAAGCCTGCCAATAAGCAGGTGCTCCATCTTAGCTTTGTTTGCTACTAACTAAATAAGGCTGCAAGTGTGCTTATTATGGAAAGATTCTAAGTCCACATCTAGAGGTATTCCTGCCAAGATGCTGCCAACCAACCTGGAAGGACTCAGCTTTGAGTAGCACACAGAGAAACCCCTGCCCAGACACCGCTGCATAAATAACTAGTTGAGTCAATAGCTGATTAAGAGGATATTTTCTAGACTTTCTTGTACAATATTAAGATGGTTCTGTGCATTGTCACCTGAGGCTATATCCAAGGGAATACATAGAAATTGTGGTAAAGTCTTTCCAAAGATGGCCACGTAATTCCTTCTGTCCTACAAGCAATTTTACAATGTGGCTTTGCCCTCTCCATCAAGGCATGGAATTTATTTTCTTTCCCTTAAATCTGCCTGGATTTAGTGACTCACTTTGAATAGCAGAGCGTGGCAGAAATGACATTCTGGGATTTCTAAGTCTAGGCCTTAAGAGACCTTGCCGTTTTTGTTTTTACCCTCTTGGACCCAAGAGCAACCATTTAAAGCAGTCCTGAAGAGGGAGGCCATGTCAAAAAAACAAACAAACAAAAAACCGCCTTGGATATGAGACTATAAAGGAAACACAGTCTTGTCCTGGCCATTCCACTTACCCCAGTGGAGAGCCTACTAGGAGGCAATGCCTTGAAGCCATTGTGGGCTCTTCTGCTCATCTTAATTGCTTCAGTAGACATTTTGGGAAGCATAGCTAGTCCCCATTATAGAATCATGAGCATATAAATGCTTTTTGTTGTTGCTAGCCACACATTTTTGAAATGGCTTCTTACATAATAATAAATAACCAATGCTGAAGTAAACTAGCATTATAATAATAATGCTAACAACAATGACCACAATGATGATGATGGTGATGATGATAGTAGTTAACATTAATATGGTACCTCTATTGTATTGTCACCCACTAGACTCCAAGACCTGACCTTTACTGCCCACTTGCTTATTACTCACATACCTTTGTCCCACATTTTTCCTTAAGCATTCCTTTCTAGCTCATCTCTTAACTCAGGCAAATGGAAAGCAAAACCAAAACCATGGAGCAATAGCAACTGACAAGACCTCCAGCCAACCCAGACCAACCAGACCTATTTGAGCTAAACTTCTGATTTGCACCTGCATGAAGATGGACCATGGAGGGACTGCTAGAATGACAGATAATTACATTTATTTCATAGTAATACTAAAATCTTCACCCAAGGAGGAGCCTCACCCTCATATATATAACATACAATATACATATAGGCATGTTTTCTTAAGGCACATGCATGATTAAATGCTCAGCTCTACCTACAATGACAAGCCACCCCTCTCTAAACATTCCTCCTAACTCTAAATAAAAGGAACCCATACACCCTTGCTCAGGGAGTCACAGCTTTGGAAGCCATTCCCCATGATCTCCTTATTTGCTGCAAATAAAGTTTTCTTTGTGCGACAACTCAACCTGGTGCAGTTTCTGACTCACCAAGGAGCGAATTCACCTTGGTTCAGTTACAATAGGTGCTATCACTCTTCTAAATATTCTACCTAAGTTACTAATTTAATTAAAAACCCAAACAGCTCTTTGAAGTGAGGTTTAATACTTATATTCACTTCAAAAGATGAGAAACTTGTGGGACAGATAGGTTAAAGTCCAAAGTCATAGAGTAAGTAGTAGAGATGGGACTGACTGTATGAACACATCTCAGGTGTATTTTGGTGCTAGACACAGTCTCAGTTTCTTTTCATACATTACTCCTTTCAAGTCTTTTGACAACCTGACTCATGACATAGGTATTAGTTCCTCTCTTTTACAGATGAGTAAACTGGGACTCAGAATCTGATAAGTGAGAGCTCCAGTATGTATGTATG
The DNA here is from genome assembly GCF_018345385.1 of Vulpes lagopus. Lineage (NCBI taxonomy): Eukaryota > Metazoa > Chordata > Mammalia > Carnivora > Canidae > Vulpes > Vulpes lagopus. The sequence continues at coordinate 26,892,447 of NC_054824.1, read as the reverse complement.
TATGTATATATGTATGTATGTATGTATGTATGTATTTATTTATTTAAGACTTTATTTATTTATTCATGAGAGATACAGAGAGAGGCAGAGACATAGTCAGAGGGAGAAGCAGGCTTCCCTCAGGGAGCCTGATGTAGTACTTGTTCCCAGGACCCCGGGATCACACCCTGAACTGAAGGCAGATGCTCAACCACCGAGGCGTCCCAGCTCCAGCTTTTTTTTTTTTTTTTCCAGCTCCAGCTTTTAAATCCAATGTAGCTGACTCCAAAATCCAGTCTCTTTTCACTCTACACGGTGGAGCCCTTCCCACAGACATTCATCTGGTTATGTAAAATCATGACCAGGATGTTTTCTTGAAAACCTTTATGAATGTTAGATATGTAACAAGGCAAGGATGTCCACTCTCTCCCCACTCCTATGTGATATTATATTATAGGTCTTGGCAGTAGGTGAGAAAAAGAAATAAAAGTCGCATAGATTATAAAGGAAAAAATAAAACTGTCCCAACATGGTTTCCTGTATAAACAATTCCCAAAAACCTGAAAAATAAACCAATAGAATGAATTTAAGAAGGCTGCAGGATATAATGTCCCTATACAAAAATCAATTATATTGTCCTATACTATCCATAAATAATTAGAAATTGAAATTAAAAGGTATCAGTTATAATGGCACCAAAAAGATGAAATATTTACGTATAAATCTAGCAAAATATATGAAATATCTGCGTGCAAAACTAAAAACACTGATAAAAAAATCAAATACTTAAGAATCTATCATGTTCATGGATTGGAAGACTCAATATTCTTAAGATACCAGTTCTCTCCAAATTGATGTATAGACTATTTGCAATTCTAACCAAAATGTTAGCAGGATTAAAAAATCGTTTATTGAGGTGAAATTCACATAACATAAAATTAATCATTTTAAAGTGAACAATTCAATGACATTTAGTATACTCACAGTGCTGTGCAGCCATTACTTCTATCTAGTTACAAAACATTTTCATCACCCCAAAGAAGACTACATATCTATTAAGCAGGCACTCCCTTTTCCCCACTTTTTCCTCAGCCCCTGACAACCATCAATCTGCTCTATTTCTCTGTGGACTCTTCTTAAGGTGTGCTGGGATATCCCTGTATGACCACTCTCCCCTAGTTCCCACACATATTCTGAAATTCATATAATTGGAATCATACAGTATATGGTCTTTTATGTCTGCTTTTTTTCTTTTAGCATGTTTTCAAGGTTCATCCACATTGTAGCATGCATGTATCAGAGCTTCATTTTTTTATGGCTGAACAATATTCCATTTAATGGATACATAATATTTATTCATTTATCAGTTGATAGGCATTTGGACTGTTCCCACATTTTGGCCATTATGAAGAGTGCTGCACCAAATGTGTGTATGTGGATTTGTTTGAGTCCCTGTTTTTAACTGTTTTGGTTCAGATGAGTTTTGCAGGCTTTCAATGCACTTTCCATGTTTTTTCTGTTCCCTTCATGTTTTATTTCTCTTTGTCTTTCTGTCTAACAGACCTGGACCTAGGACCAGGAGAGGTTTGTTCTGCTACAGAGTTCTGGACATAGGTGCTATGGGGGATAATTTTTTCTTTATAACTATCTGGACCAATCAGGATTATTGGCTGCTAATACCAGAAACAGACTCTAGCTAATTTAAGCAGAAATAATTCAAAGAGATAATCTTGTACCTCACAGAATTCACAGGAATCTGGACCATAAGCCTTGAGAATGTGTGGAAACTGGGGGAGAGTGGGCATACAGGGATATCCCAGCACACCTTAAGAAGAGTTGGGTCGGTAGGTAGCCCTTAGCCTCCAGACTTTGGACAATGGCTACAGCCATCATTGAGGTGAGGCACACTGTTTTATCTCCTTGCAGACACACACAGCCATCTATAGAAACACACACACATATGCACACACATACAATACTGTCACATGCAGAGACAGAGCTCTTCATGTCAGCTTGAATTATAACTATTTGGTCCTACATGGGTTGGAAAAGATCCCTTCTATAGAACCACTTTCCTGTGTCTTTTCGGTACAGTCCAGTCCTGTCTCCTTGTCAGGTAGAAAACAGGATGCCTTCTTGAATAACCTGAAGTAGTGCTACTCAAACTATCAATTTTAACAGACCAGTGTTATTTTTTTCTAATTCACTGGTTTCTTAATGGAGAAACTAGGTTGGTTTCTTAATGGAGGCTATGAAAAGAATCTCCCCTCCCCAGTTCATACATTTTTGTGTTTTTTTTGTTTTTATTGATTGAGATATGATTGACATATTATGTATAATTTAGGGTGTACAATTTAAGGTTTGATACATTTATATATTGTGATATATTACTGTGGCTTTAGCTAGCACCTCTATTACATCACATTATTATAATTTCTTTTTTGTGATGAGAAAAATTAAGATCTAGTTTTTTTAAGCAACTTTGAAGTTTATAATACAGTATTGTTGCTTTAATCACTATGCTATGCTTTAGATGTCTAGAACTTGTTCATTTACTATTTGCAAGTTTGTACCTCTAAACATCTTTCCAATCCTCCCATCCCTCAGGCCCTAGTACCACCATTCTACTTTCTGTTTTTATAACTTAGGCCTTTTTAGATTTTTATATAAGTGATATCATACAATATTTGTCTACCCTCTTCTGAGTTATCTCACTCAGCAGATTGCCCTCAAGATCCATTCTGTTGTAGCAAATGGCAGGATTTCCTTCTTCCTCATAGATGAATAATATTCCATCGTGTGTATGTGTTTGTTAGTGTGTGTGTGTGTGTGTGTGTTTCATCTTCTTTATCCATTCATACATTGTCAGACATTTAGGTTGTTTCTATTATCTTGGCTGTTGTGAATAATGCTGCAATGCGGCAGGATTTTTTTTTTTTTTTGGTAGAGATCAACAAATTGATTCTAGAATTTGTATGGAAAGGCAAAGAAAGTAGAATATGCAAAATTATTTTGAGAGAAGGACATAGAAACAGAAAACTTCCATTATCATATTTCAAGACTTCCTAAAAAGCTACATTAAAATAGTGTGGGATGACTAGAAAATGTACATATAAGTCAAAAGTATGTAACAGAGTGCAGAATATGACCTGTATATGGTCAACTTATTTTAAACAAAGGCAATCTGAAGGAGATGGATATCTGATGTCCACAAAGAATATATCCAAATAGTTAGCAAACATATGGAAATGTGTTCATTTTCATTTGTCATCAAGGAAATGGAATACCATTGTTCAGCTTTCCAAAAGGCTAAAATTAAAGACTAAAAATTACAATTGTCACTGAGAAAATCAAGCAACTGAAAATCTTAATATACTCTTGCTAAGAGCATAAACTCTTAAATATTCTTGCTGAGAACATGAACTCAAATACTCTTGCTGGAAGCATATAACCACTTTGGAGAATTATTTATTTCTACTAAAACTATGCATTTACATACCTCATGACACAGCCATTCTACTTCTAGAAATATCCCAAAAGAAATGTATGTCTTGGTTGGGGGGCTAAGATGGTGACATAGTGAGGAGTCTAGGCTTGCCTCACCCCTGAACACAGCTAGATAACTATCAACTCATTCTGAAGACCCAAAAAATTGACTTGAGGACTGACAGAACAAACTGTCAAACTAGAAGGATAGAAGAGGTCACATCGAGGAAGGTAGGATGTGCAGAGCATAGTTTGGGGGAGAAACAGATCACAGGTGGTTCAGAGAGGAGAGAACCATGGTCATGGAAAAAGGTGAGAGAGAGTGGAGCATACTGGGATACACACAAGGAGGACACTTCCCCAAAGCTTTTGGGTAGGAAAATGTGAATGCCTGATTTTCATGAGTTTTTTCAATCAGTTGGACTCAAAGACTGGTGTTTAGAGGTTGGTGGGCTTCACTGACATAGAGACCTGAGGGCACTGCCCTACTCCTGGAGAGAAGGCAGGCAAACAACCCTGGGGCAGATGGCATGATTTGAGAATCACCTAAGATGCACGGGAAGAGACTATTCACTCTTCTTGGAGAGCCTCCATGAGAGGTGGCATTCACAGAGTCACTTCTCTGGGGACAAAAGAGTCTAGGGGGTGCCATTTCCTTTCCCTGCCTCTCAGCATAGGTGCAGAGAGATTTGCTGAGGACAGCTTATCTGGACACTGGCTGTTTAGCCTGCTTTGCTCCAAATCCCATACCCCTGCACTCTGACGCGACTGCCCTTCTTGGTCAAACCTGCATCCATCCCAGCACAGCAAGACCCTCCAACAGAAGACCAGACACCTGCCACAGCATGTCCCTAAAGTTTGGAGTTTTATTTTTTTATTTTTATTTTTTAAAAATTTTTACTTATTATTTTATGTCACAGAGAGAGAGAGAGAGAGAGAGGCAGAGACACAGGCAGAGGGAGAAACAGGCTCCATGCACCGGGAGCCCGACGTGGGATTCGATCCCGGGTCTCCAGGATCGCGCCCTGGGCCAAAGGCAGGCGCTAAACCGCTGTGCCACCCAGGGATCCCAAGTTTGGAGTTTTAAAAGCCAATGGACTTGGCTGGAACAGAGGCCAAAGTGCACTACACTCCAGGCAGGCAAGCAATCTGGAGACAGAAAGCAGGAAAACAGTGATCTGAAAAATGCCTGCACTGCACAAGAGGAAATTATTCACTCTTCTGGAGTGCTTCCTTGAGAGCAGCAAGCACGGAGACTCTCTCAGGAGACAAAGGAGCAGGCTAGCACTATTTCTCTCCCCTGCCCCTCAGCATAACCCAACTTCAGTAAACAACATAGTGCCAACACTGGCTGCCTAACTTGCTCACATCAAGTCCTGCCCACCTGTACTCTGGGAGTCTGCTTTTCTAAGTGTGCCTAAGGACCAGTGCAGCAGGCCCCTTCCCTACAAGACTAGCACAAACTCCTCCATGTACTATGTCTGCCACTGTGGAAACAGTATGCAATTTCCTCAAAAAGTTAAAACTAGAACTACTCTATGATCCAGTAATGGCACTATTAGGTATTTACCCAAAGTAAATTTTTACCCAACTATTTTTTACCCAAAAAGTACTCATGAAAAGGGATACCCATACCCTGAGTTTTACTGCAGCACTTCAATAGTAGTCAAATTATGGAAAGAGTCCAAATGTCCATTGACTGATGAATGGCTAAAGAAGGTGTGGTATATACATACACACTGGAATATTACTCAGCCATAAAAAAATAAAATCAGGGTGCCTAGGTGGCTCAGTGGTTGAGCATCTGCCTTTGGCTCAGGCCATGATCCCAGGTCCTGGGATTGAGTCCTGCATCAAGGGGCTCACAGGAAACCTGCTTCTCCCTCTGCCTATGTCTCTGCCTCTCTCTGTGTCTCTCATGAATAAATAAATCTTTTTAAAAAAGAATGAAATCTGGCCATTTATAGTGATGTGGATGGAGCTAGACCAATACTGTCTATAAGACTCTCTTATTACAGGGAGTACTATATAGTAATGAAAAAGAACAAACCACTGCAACATATGATGTCATGAATTAATTTCACAAATGTAATGTTATTGTTGTTTTAAAGTTCATTTATTTACTTATATCTACACCCAATATGGGGCTCAAACCCATGATGGAGATCGAGTCACATACTTCCCTGACTGAGCCAGCCAAGTACCCCGGGAAAAGTTTTCAATTAGCAATAATCATGCCTTGGATAAACCACATTTGCTACAATACTGGCACTGTGAAAAGCTACAAATGTAATGTTGTTGAAAAGAAATCAGATATAAAAGAATATATACCACCTGATTCTACTTACATAATGTTTGTAAGTAGGAAGTCTATTATATTTGAAATCATATTGTTGGTTACATCTAGGAGGAGAGAAGAATCCCTGATTGGCATGGGGACAAGGAAAAATTTCTGAGGTGCTAGTAATATTTCATTTCTTAACCTATATGGTGCCTGTGTTCACATTGTGAAAATATTTCAGGTTGTATAGTTTTAATTTGAGTACTTTTCTTCATGTAAATCTTTCTTTAATAAGAAGTTTCTTTAAAAAACACATATGCATATATTTGGTTTTGCCTCTTTTGATCTTAAGATAGGATCAAAATGCACATATTCTTAAATGATTTGCTTTCTTCATTTGACATTTTAATTCTGGAATTATATATTATTTATATATTTATTTTATTTTTTTACATATTTATTTTATATGTTTATATATGCAACTAGAGTTAGATCAATAGATCTCTGTATGATCATTGTTGCGTTTGAGGAAATTCACTCCTGCTATTATTTAGGGTGCCAATCTGAGAGGGAAAAACTAGTGGACAAAGAAACAAGTTAGAAGACGACTGTCAGAATTTTGGAGAAATTAGGGTGGCCTGATGAAAGATAGTAGAAATAACAATGGAAGTGGGGCCTGAAGTTTAAGAAATGTTCTTGTAGCATTCCCATAGGAGCTGGTAAACTAATTGGATATTAGAGACAGTAGAAAGTAAAAGCTCTAAGGCAATTTCTGGTTTTTTTTGCATGAATAATAGGCTCGTTTACCAACCCTAGCTACACATTAGAATCATTTAGAGGGTTTTTTAAAAATAATAATAATGAGCTTTTCCCTTAAATAAAAAACAATTAAATTAGAATACCTGAGAGTAAGGCCCATGGTTTTTCAAGATTTTAAACAATTTCATTATGTGGCTTGACTGAGAACTTTTGTACTAGACTTTAATCTCTTATGGACTAGGAACATCTGTTACCAAGTCCTCAGAACTTGGCAAATGTTTGATATTCAGTATATGTTTAACAGAATAGATGAATGAAGGAATATAGGAAACAGGAATAAGTTTTGTGCAGATTAGGTTCTGGACATATTACTATGGATGGATACATCCATGAGGTGACCTATAGTGGACAGGTAAGGGCCTGTGGCTCTAATTCCAGAGAGAACTTAAGGTTGGAATGTAAACTCAGGAAACATGGCAAAATGGCTGGTGGTTTGAGCCATGGGGATAAATATAAACACGGCTCCAGAAGACTGCAGAGTTTAAGAAATAAGAGGAAGAGACAATCTAGAGGAACAGATGAATGAATAATACAGCCCCTCAGTTAATGCCCATAATCTTGGTCTAGGAAGTGCATTTATACTTCTTCCTTTACACCTCTCCCTCTAATGACTGGGATCCCAGTTCCTACTAAGAGACATTCTGGATGCAGCTTCCTATTGCCTCCCTGTGAATGCTTTGACTTTCTGTACCTCAGAGTCCCAGTGGCTGTCTTACTCCCATGATTGTGTCTAATTCCAATTCCCTGGCTTTCTAAGTCTTTGGTATTTAGCTGCAGTTATTTTGTTTTTGTTAAGTCATAACATATAACATGATGGTTATAATTGAAAGATTTTTGAGGCTTTTAAAGCTCTACAGTTTTTTTTTTTTTTTGCAAATATGCATATATCTTCTTTTTGGTAAAAACTTGGTTAATGAAAACCTTATTTAAATAATTTTAATCTTGCAATCATCATTAAAACCATATGTGTATGTTTTATTACCTTTGAGAATGAATGGGTGAAAACACCCCATTTATACATAAGAATATTACTAATTTCAAGCGTGTTTACTGGTCTTTTTTCCATCACGAATATTTCTTTATTTATAGTCTGAAATAATCACCACTAGCTGGGTGCAAACAACTTCCTGTTTATGCCATTAAAAAATGGTGCATGAAAATGTTTCAAATTAAAATTTTATAAGGTTTAGTTGTAAGTTTATGTCAAGGGACCAGACATAGTGAATTCTTACATATAAATTGGTCTGATTGTGTCAGAAAATAATTCTAGGTAGCAGTTCATCTTATTAATATGTAATCAAGAAACACCATTCGTTAGCTCCTTTATACTTTATTTTGGAGACTGTTGCATTAAAAAATATCTTATTTTTGTTTAATCTTGAAAGTTTGCCAAATAAATACTTTAAGAATTTGTTGAACATTTGCTATGTTGGAAATATTGAAATAAACAGCCCATGTTTCAGTCAGGGTTCCATTAGAGAAGCAGGGTCTATACACATACACACATATACACATACCTATCCATATGTGTATATTTATATCTACTTCTATTTGTATAGCAAGGGATATATTATGTATTTTTTACTTTATGCAATTAAAGGAGCTAAATAGTCCTTGAACATTATTTATTCTGTATCTAAAGCTACATCTTAGAGACAGCAGCAAACAGGCATTTGGGAAAGGCAGATGGAAGTGAAGTAGGAGAAGCAAGGAACAGATGAACTATAACCCACAACCATGAACTGAAACTCGTCAATGCCTCTCTGTTTTTAAGCCTATATGGCAGGGTGTCTTGGAGATGCAGTTGGGGCTTTGTCATGGGGCTTAACAAGCTCCTGGCCGGGAAGTCAGAGAAGCTGAAGAAGGATCCAGCAGGTAGTGTGACAGCTGGTGGCCTCACTGCTACCCTGTACCACTCAGAGGAGCCCACAGATAAGCAGCACTGAGTGTGAGATGCACCAGTGTCTCATTCCTGCACTGAGCTTCCAGGTGTAAAATGGCTGCTGCTTTGTTTCCACATTTCAAATCTTGCATGATGCCTCTTACAGCCCAGAACTATGCAGGGAAGGGGATTCTGGAAAATGTAGTTCCAGTCTAGCTAAGCTGACACCTATAGATACATACTCTTGTCCATTTTTCAGTCATTAGACACTGACAGCAACCTGGTGAAGTTAGGAAGTATATATTCATTTTACTGATGAGAAAGGACATCAAGGCTCCTAAAAGTTGTGTGACTGACAAGGCTCCAGGTGATGAGAGGAGGGTGGAACCAAGGCCAGCATGCTTGTCTTCTGATTCTCAACCCTGTGCTCTTCCAACTCTCCCACTGCCTGTAGAGACTGGTGCCACCCCCAAAGATTATATTGATCACTAGTGGTATTTATGTAGACTTGATGCATTATTTTTCCAATCTTATTTATATGACATTCATATTGAAATCCTTAGGCTCCTTGAATAAATCCTAGAGGACTAGAAAAGATAATTGTACTCAAGGAGGAGGAGGCTAACAAAACTTCAAAAGAACTGATTTAAATTTTAAAATAATGGTTTTCGCTTTCCATGATTCTTTTTCTTCTCTTAGATTTTCTTCTTTAATAGTTGCAAGGACACTTTTTCAGGAATGATTTGTATTACTGGAGTGGATTGCTTTCTGGAGGGTGTTGTGTGACTGCCCCTTTGGTGCTGACTCATTCCATTGCGGTTGGATAATGTGCTATTACTTCAAAAGGTCAAAGTCTCACATTTCTCTAAAGATTACATAGTGGGTAGAAGCAAAAAAGGAGGGGTTTTGAGTAGTGGGTGTATTTAACAAGTTAATCCTCAGTAATTGAGAGCTAAAGACATACAGGTAGTTTAATAATTCATTTTCATGGTTGCAAAATGGTAACATCCAGAGCATAAATTCCTATGCCTGTGAGTTAGGTTTAATTTGATATCAGCTACTGATCTTCTGTGGAGGGTTAAACAAAAAATCATTTAGCTTCTTTTATAAAAAAATCATCTGCTTCTTTTTATATAGAATGGGAATAGTTTTTCCCTACTACTTCCTACACAGACATAAGCTTAAAATTAAAGCTGAAAATTAAAAGTTAGCAATATAACCATTTGGATGAGACAACAGGCTACAGCTTTGTAAATGCAATCTTATATTCAATTTTGGTTTCCAATCAGGATTTCCGATTCTGATGAAGATAAGTCCTCAATGTGTTGAAAAATCAACTGTTATCTCCAGAAATTTCACATACTATAACCACTTCAAATAATTTTCTTTTTAGCTTTATAACTAATAACTCGTGAAAAAAAAAAGCAGTACGTTGAATGGTACTCCTAAGTTTCTAAAACTACATTAGCATTTTGGCTTGTCATATGTCTAATTCATCCTACTTGAACTCTGCTTTGTAGAAAATTTCTAGCACAGTGCCTAAAACACAGAGTAGTTTATAAATATTAGTTTCCTTTTCTCTTCACCAATCTGGGAAATATTACTCTGCAGTGAAATTTTTAGTTGAATCAACATTTATTCCAGGCAAAATCACAGACTTTCTTTTTGGGTTGCAAGCATCATATTGTCAAAACTAAACTTTATCCTTATTTCATAATTAAAAAGTAATCAACATTTATTTTTATTTTTGGGATAGATTTGGGCAACACATATATTTAGTGCTGGGCAAGGGAAACCAAAGAAGAGAATTCTATTTATGCTGTACCCCCTTGGGGTTGTATTTTCAATGAGTTGGATTCTCTTATTCTAATGCCACTGAAAAAATGATTAGGGATTTTATTTTGGATCCAATTTTTTAGGGACAAAGTATCTGTTTGCTTATTTCCCTAGTTTAGTTGATATGTCTAGCCCTCAGTGTCAAGGGTACAGAAGTTGCATTAAAGGTACTAAAAATGTGTTTATATATTTCTTCTCAGTGTGCAGATGCTAAGCCAGACACTTCACTAGCTACCTAACGACCAATTATACCATCTGGAGAAACAACCCGACTTTTCCACACATTTGCTTCTAATCTAGACAAAAAAACCCTTTCTTCTTAAGGAAAAGAAAAAAAGAAAGCTAGGACATCAGGAGTCTGGATATGCTAGGGGCTTATAGCATTAAAATAAATAGAAAATCTTGATCAGGGTTCGGGAAAAGATGATGATAGATTAATTCTTAGACATGTTAGTTTCTGGCTTGGTGATCAATTAGTAATGGAAAGACATTGGAAATAAAACAATTCTATCATCCAACTCTTTTTTTTAAATTTTTATTTATTTATGATAGTCACACACACACACACACACACACACACATACACACGCACACACACACAGAGGCAGAGACACAGGCAGAGGGAGAAGCAGGCTCCATGCACCGGGAGCCCGACGTGGGATTCGATCCCGAGTCTCCAGGATCGCGCCCTGGGCCAAAGGCAGGCGTGAAACCGCTAGGGCCACCCAGGGATCCCCATCCAACTCTTTTTAAAAACCTCTTCCACATTTGGTAGAAATAGCAGAACCGAAGACAGTCTAAAGAAGTCAACAAACCTGGGCGGGGAGTGGTGGCCAGGCAGAGGAAAGGTGTTTTCTAGATACCACCATATTTGAGCTACAAGGTGCAACTGGACCTTTGAGAAATACATGTTGAGGGACAATTAAAAGGCCAACTATCGAGGAATGCACAAAGATTTCAGAGGCAGAAAGAAATGACTTCCTACTTTTGTATCATACTTCGACAAAAAAGGCTGAAAGAGACATTTGGGTGGAGAAAATAGGTTTGGGTTGATGAGTGTGGCAAACAGGGATCTTCCAGTTTCTTCTACCTCTAGGTTTTTTCAATTCTCTTATTTTCCAACTGAATGTTGGGTCTGGCTCCAACATTCAAAAAAGTATTTATTGTTTTCCCTATTCTATCATTCAATCAGCTCCCCTTTTCTCAATTTTTCTAATGAACATCACTTATAAAACTAGGTAATTGAGCAAGATAATCTACAAAAATCCCATTCTGCATTCATACCCACATGTTTCTATTTCACTTTATAATTTTCAGAAGGAGGTGGTTTGGGACTCCTGAAAGTATGTGGTTGATCATTTTGAGTGGGAGAATTGGGACACATAGTCTGATGCACTTCTCTTTGAAAAGTTGTGGGTCATTGAAAAATAAGTGAACAGATACACAAGCATCTGTGTCTTTGACTTATTGGTCCCTGCTGAAGAACACAGGAAACTACCCAGGGCAGGTGGTGGTCGTATGGAAGTAGCAGCAGATGGCACTAATAGGAATGGGTATCCTAATAAGCATCTGAGGAAAACCAGCCTACTTTGGTCTATAGCTGAGAAAGTCAACAAGGATGTAGTTGGCCATCATACAATTAACAAAGCACATAACTTGAGTGTTGTATTATAATTTTGAATAGTTATCTTTAATATATCTTATAAACAGGGAGTTTGTATCATAAACAGGGAGTAGTCTTCACTTATCTCTGTGGGGTTTTTTTAAGTTAAAGAAAAGCACACAAAATAATGTGAAATGGGCAAAGTTTTCTCTAATGCATATTTACAGTAACTGTGATAGAGCTGTTCTGAGGTACCACATAACTTTCAGTGAAGGAGGGGAGCACAGAGAAATTTAGAATCAAAAGGATGTTTTGCTGCTCATCCTGAAATATTACCCACTCCAGTTTGAGAAATATGAATGGTTACTCTTTAAGTTTCTATGTTACAGTGGTCCTCAAATATTTCTGGCTCATCTTGAAGCTCCTAAAACTAACTATATCTGGGGAACCAGGGTTCAGGGACCATACATGACTGGCCTCCGTGTGCAGCACTTTATTTCCACAAATTTCTTTCCCTGGAATCCCCAGCATGAAGCATCTATTCTAGACCAGATGGACTTCTGACTAGACACTAGGTTTCTCTAAACCTAGATGGCAGATTGAATGTAAAGATGGTTTGGTGAGAGAACCAGAAAGAAATCTCATAGAACTGTAATGAGTCCCAACATCAACTATTAATTAGAATTATGATCTTGAGTAGGTCAATTATTTCTCAAAAAGTTCAAGTTCCTCATTTGTCAAATGTGGACAATAGGTCAAAAAGCCACAGACCTTGAGGGTTAAATGACAATGTACAGGCAAGTTCTTCATATACTTTAAAGTAGTACATTTGCTCTGAGGTGTTATCCTATGTTGTAAAATTCTCTGAGTTCATGTATTTCTCCAGGGAAGAGACTGCATCTTCTTATTTTGTCCTTCCTGACACCTCTGTCATTCTCTAGATGCTGTGGGGCAGAGGGCAGAACTAAACTGTCAATCACATCCAGATTGGTGTCTAAAATCTAAGTTGTTTGTCCTTTGCTCTTTTCATTTCACACATGCTTATTATAGCCATTTGCCAAATCTGACCACTGGAAAAATCTTATTTTGAGAGCACTTTGCTAATTAGAAATTCTTTTAAGATGGTACTCTTAGGCTGTAAGGAAACTTAGAAAATTTCTGACAGACTTTCTGATGTGGGATTTAGGGTAGATTCACAGCAGATACTCTCTTTTGATGGGAAGCTTAGATATTTTATTTGACCACTTGTATACAGCAGCTGAGGATATATTTTTCTCTAGGGGCAAACACTGCTGAAAAAAGTACAATCTTTAGAAAACAACTGGGTGACAAAACCTTATGAGATCATGTCTGTCGCTCTCTGACTCTTAATAATTGAATTACATTATATAATTTGCCATGTTTGTATAGTATACTTTTAAACCTCTTACATTTTTTAAGTGTACAACACACTGTGGCTATAAGTTCAATGTTGTACACATATCTCTAGAGCCTATCCTTTTTGCTAACTGAAACTTTATGCCCGTTGATTGGTAACTCCTCATTTCCCACATTCAGCAGTCGATGGCAATAATCATTCTACTTGATTTTACGAATTTAACTATTTTAGAAAACTGATGCTATGTGAAACCATGCAGTATTTGCCATTCTGTGACTGGCTTATTTCACTTGCATAATGCCCTCTGGCTTCATCTATATTGTCACATTTGCAGAATTTCCTTCTTTTTAAAGGCAGAATAAAATTCCATTGTATGTGTGCACTACATTTTCTTTTGTTTTTAAAAAGATTTTATTTATTTATTTGAAAAAGAGAGAGCCAGAGAGAGAAAGTATGAGTGGGGTGAGGAGCCGAGGAAGAAGCAGATTCCCCTGAGCAGGGAGTCCAATGTAGGGCTGGATCCCGGGACTCTGGGATCATGACCTGAGCTAAAGGCAGATACTTAACTGACTGAGCCACCCAGGCACCCTTGTACCACATTTTCTTTATCCATTTATTCATTTATCCATAAGTGGATACTTAGGTTGCTTTCACTTCTTGGCTATTGTGAATAATGCTACAATTAACATAGAACTGCAAATAACTTTGAAATCTTGACTTCAATTCTCTTAGATAAATACATAGAAGTGGCATTGCTCAATCACATGGTATGTCTGTTTTTTTATTATTTTAAGAAACTTCCATACTGTTTTTCATAGTAGCTATACTATGAATTTAGCATAGTAGCTATTTTGACTTTTTACCAACAGCTGTGTACTATATTTTAATGGCTGTTTTGTTCCCCTGGTTCAGAGATGCTTTGTCCTTGACTAATCACCTTTAAAAGGAGGCACCAGAAGATGTATGTTTATAACTTCATGCTTATTTTTGTCTTTTCCTTTTGCAGTGATAGACTCAGCTATAAGTGCAAAATACAAAGAAAAATCTTTAGCAAGAATGAAATAATTCCCTTTTTAGAATATCTAACCAAATTTGCTTAATATTAATTAAGATTGGATTGCCATATAATTTTAAAAGACAAAGTAGTTAAGATCTCTGAATGTAGGAAATCTAATTTATCTTTCATTAACACAGTGGTAGGTGGTCAATTTTAGCAGAAGAAAGAAACACTTATAATGGTAACAATCTAGCACTTCCCCCTTGCCATTTACTGGTATTTATATACCTTCTATGGCCATTAACTCAACTCATTAACCCTCTCAACATCCTTCAAGGTAGGTACAATAATGATCTATATTTTACAGAAGTTGATTAATGGAGATGTAAAGAAGCATGTCCATGTCACGTAGATATAAATGGCAAAACTAGACTTTTTGCTGAGGCCTGTCTCCATTGGTAGTGTTCAGAACCACTGCTCTGTCTCATTTATAACAGGTAAGCAGATCTATAGTAAAAGCAGAGGGTCTCTTAGCTCCCACTAGCGAGGGTAATTAATGACTCCTTTGCAGACTCAGACCCATGTCGCAACTGAGTTAATCCTGAGGAGGGCAAGAAGCCCATTAGTAATTCAGTTGCAGAAGGTGGATCCAGAATTACTTGTGCTGGCACAGACCCAGTGGGTCTAGAGTGAGTTCTGAGTGTCCCCTGCCATCAGTTGAAATCTTAGCTTTCCCCAGTCTTTGCTCTGTTGGCCATGGCTATCGTATGAGGCTTCAACTCATTCTCTGACCTACATTTTATATTGCTGAAACTGGATCTTCTCTAAATTCCTACCAGCTACTCTGCAACTCTGGGTTTGTCCTGGCTTTTGCAAAACATCTCAGGAGAGAAGGAGAGGAAACCAGATCTTCCTTTCAATGCCCTCAGCATTGAGTGGGATTTTGCTATGAATACCTTAGAACTTTGGCACCAATGTTTGCTCACAACTCACCATCTCCATCTAGCCCTATGGATTGATCAGTTAACTCACGCTGACAATACCCAACAGGTGAATGCCATTATAGGAGCCTGTTCTATAACTGAGGTTAGATTTTTTCAGTCCATTTACTTCCTATTCCCAATCTCTTTCTTATCCACCTTTGTTGAATCATGCCTCATGCACGGGCCTACTTGGATTAGGAAATTTCCTTTATGCAGATCTCTGTGGCATAGCTGTTGTCAATTCTGAGCAGTTTCTTAAGTTCCATCACCTCCACTACCAGGAACAGCATGGGGAGACTGTGAAGCCAGTGGTCTTTGATGCCTCCTGGGCTATTTTAGAAGCTTGCCTTGCTCTGAATCTTGATGCTCTCACATTTCCTAGTTTCAGAGGCTGAAAAAGCATATGTGCATGGGACTCCCCATTGCTTTTTGGAACCCTGAGATCTCCCAGTGAAGAGGCCAAGATTACCCTCCAAGGGAATAAGAGACATGTGGAGCAGAGATGAGGAGCCTCAGCTGAGCCCCAAATAAGTATCCTGTCATTTGCCAGGCACGTGAGTAAAGCGGTACTGGACCACCTACCCCAGCCAAACCACCAGCAGTTTTTAGAGACCAATTGTATGAGCTCAAATTGGAAGAACCATCTAGCCAACCTTAGAAACATGGAAAGAATTACAATTATTATTTAAGCCACTAAGTTTTGGCATAGTCTGTTATGTACCAATAGCTGACTGACAGATCCATCGGTGATGGATATGTACATTATATGCTTCATATAATCCTCATGATTGCCCCAAGATGAGGACAGGTTAAGCGACTTGACTGAGATGCTTAACTTGTAAAGTGGCAGAGCCAGGACTAGGTCTTGAGTGGGCTCTCAACTCTTATGCCAGTGCAATGTCCACTGACCCGTCTGCCTTTCCATCTGCCAGAGGCATACCTGATGAGATCATATGGAATAATGAAACATCAGTGGAAAGAGCCTTAGACATAACCTGTACTACTCTCTTGATCCACACTTAAGGAATCTGAAGTTCAAGGAGGTTTGCCTTAGTTCTCAAAGTTTGGAAGGTACATAGAAAATACCTTTCTCAGTCACCTTCTCGTGCCTCTCTCCTTCATGGAGCTCTGTGCTCTGACTGAAAATTCAATATTTTAAGGCAAGATCTTGACAGTAAGGTAGTGTGGTGGTGGGGACAGCATTTCAGGCCTTCAGCAGGCGCATGTACCTGTTGGTGTGTTTGGCGCAGGATGCTGCTTTTAGAACTCTCTAATAAGGGTGATCCCTGGGTGGCTCAGCGGTTTAGCGCCTGCCTTTGGCCCAGGGCGCGATCCTGGAGTCCCCAGATCGAGTCCCATGGAGTCCCGGGATCAAGTCCCATGTCGGGCTCCTGGCATGGAGCCTGCTTCTCCCTCCTCCTGTGTCTCTGCCTCTCTCTCTCTCTCTCTCTGTCTATCATAAATAAATAAATAAATATTGAAAAAAAAGAACTCTCTAATAAGGATAGTAGCTAGCTGCCTCTTCATCTGCCTCAAGTTAACTGTTAGTGATGTTTTCTCTCAGAGACTGAGTGGTCTCCAGAAGGACGTTACTAGTAGTTTTCTGCTCTTGTTTAGCAGCAACGCTGTTAAAAATCTCTTGTCAAGGAAATACTGAAAAGAGCTGCCTATAACCCAGAAAAGTAATAGGAAATAGACCCTGATTTTAGAGAAGTCACATACAGGTACATGTAAAACAACAGAACTTAATTCTGTTTTGTCTTCTTTAGCAGAGAGCTGCCACTTCTAAAGCTTGATTTCTTCCCATCCTCATAAAACCCTTTCTTTGTCAATCTTTATGCATTCAAACAGCCATTCACCAACTTTTGGGGTGCAAGTGAAGCACCTTAATCTTGCCCCCTCTTGCCCCAAGCCCAAACAAAGTCCTGAAAATGAGGTCAAGGATCATGAGCCTTTGCTACTTATATATGATATATGTATCATATACATATAAATTTATATAAATAATATATAATAAATTAATTTTTATTTATTAATAATTAATTTATTTAATCTATATAAATATAATTTATAATATAATTTATAATGTAATTTATAATATAATTTATATAATATAATTTATAAATATAATTTATATTATATTTTAAATTTATATATATGTAAATTTCTATTATATACAAAAGGGGAAAATTTACTTGAAATTTTTTTTTCTAGGGTATTTCTTTTGCGGTACAAAAGACCACAAAATACCCCCTTTTGTACCCCTTTCTGAGTCCTAGATGTTTTATCTGTGTATCAGAAGCACAGCAAGAGAGAGAAGAGTAAAGAGCATTCCTATGGGCGTGGCCCTGGGGATCCAGAAGCAGGAGAAATGGCTACTTTCCTGCTGCCACAGAGCATGGAAACAGAAAGTGATGGTGATGGCCTGTTTAGTTCCAAAGCAGTCTTTAAATCATTTGGTTGTAAGAAGTGAATTCATTTAAATAATATAGTTTATCTAAATTATTTTAAAAGAGTAGTGACAAAAAACTGCCTTGTACACACTTCTTAGACAAGACACCACTAATTTGGCTAAATATTAAATGAAGAGAGCTGACAGCCCCGGGGAAAATTTAGATGCCTGCTTTTATCCAAATCGTCAAAACGTGCACAATAGCTCTCATTGTCATATTAGGAAAACTGGGGAGAGAAAATAGATCAAATTTTCTATTCTTGTCACTGTGTTGCTCAGAATCCTTGAGCAGCTTCTTAGTTTTACTCTAGACATCAAATGCAAACTTCTAGCTAAGGCCTTCAAAATTACACACCTGGCTTGCCTTTCTTGTCTTCCTTCATCTCTTTCAGCACTCCGGTAAAGGTAAGGTAGTGCAAACACTACAGTGCAAACCACTTCCCTGTAGCATCCTAAGATCAGGTTTTCCAATCTCTCTATTCACTGGGTGCACACTCTGGCTAGATGCTCAAACAACCCCAGGGTTTTTGCTTAGATGCCTTGCATGCATTGGAGTCTCTTGATTTCTCAGGATGTCTACTCCCACCCAGGATCAGGTTAGTGTTTTGGAAAGATCATCCTGACAAGGATTTTGTGAATGGAAGGTTGGGTAGGAGGTGACAAAGTAGTGAGTTATCAGTAGGGGAAAATACAAGCATTTGAGGTGGTGTGGTAGGAATTGCTTCTCTACATATTGGGAAGTTAAAGAAAAGATGATTTAGAGCCCAATTCAATATGAAAAATGAAGGAAAAAAGAGGATATGTTTGATTCTATGCATTTTCATTTACTCATGTCAACCATTAATTATTGTGGATTAATTGGACCATTTCATCTTTTTTACTATTACATCTTTTTTACTACTTTGATAATAATTTAAAGAGTATGTGTATATATATATATGTATGTATGTATGCACATGTATATATACATATACATAAATATATAGAAAGATGATCCCTAGTTACCAGAATTTCATTTTTATTAGCATAAGATCTTTGGATCATGTTTAGTTACTTAAATAGTCTTACCATAAAAGTGAAAATTACTTGCAGATTATAATTTTCTTCTTCTTAAGAAATACAAACCTATGTTGCTGGGGTAAGGACAGCAAATGCTATTATTTCCAAGGCACAGGTGAAGACCCACTATAGTGAAAACTTCCTGGGATCAGACCTGGAGGGTGGGTTCACTGAGAAAGCACCTCCCTGCCTCAAGATCAGGGTTATAGGGTCTGTGTTTGAGGTTAACCCAGGAGAGCAGACTTTTCTCACCTTCCCCCACTCCCACCCCACCAGACCAATAAACACCAAGAAGTAACAAACAACCGCAGACTCTATCTTTAGAGAAGAGATAAAAATATGGAGAAAGACCCTCTCAGAGGTGTAGATATACAATTATGCCTAGAGCTGAGGGTGGAGCAGAAATATTGAAAAAATCCTCTGGCATCCCCAGACTAAACATAAAGTCACACATGAGAAATTTGAAGCAGTGCAGTAGAAGTAACCTTAGTAACAGCAATACCAAGCTCAACTCCTGACAAGATTGACTCAACCACACATGCTAATGGGCTAGCAGGAGAAGAGGCATGACCATTTCTAGGCATGAATTTGATTTATCTCAGTCTCATGAAATGCTTTGTTAGCTGCTGTAGGATTTTGGCTTTTACTTTCACTATGATAGGAAACCATTGGAGGGATTTCAATATCATGAGTGTTAAAGAGAAATGTCTGGATTCTAAATTGGATGCAGACAGAAAAGGGAAGGGTGAAAGACAGAGACCAATTAGGAGGCTCTTACCATCATCCAGGTGAGAGACATTTTATGATTTCTTGTGGTAGCAGTGGAGGTGTTGAGACAAGCTCAGTTTCTGGATCTATTTTGAAGACAGAGCCAATAGGATTTGATAATGGATGGGAGGGCGGGTAGAGGAGAAAGAGAAATGGGAGCAATTTGTGGCCTGAACAGCTGGAGGAGTGAGTTGACAATGAATATACTAGGGACTATTGAAGAGGAAGAGGTGAGGGAAAGCATAAGCAGACGTTTAGGTTTAGTCGTGTTGAACATGAGATGCTTATTAAATGTCACAATGAAGTTAATGAGTAGACAGTTGAAGATATGAGCCTGAGTTCAAGATAAAGAGCAGGCAGGGGATTAAATTTGGAAGGTGTCAGCAATTACATGGTGTTTCAAGCAGTGAGACTAGATGACATTATCTAGGGAGTGTCAGTAGAGAAGAGAAAAAGCTCAAAGACTGAGTCTTGGGGGTTGAGATTAAGATGGCAGAGTAATAGGGGGACCCTATGCATACCTCATCCCTCTGAACACAGTTGGATAAATATCAAATCATTCTGAATACCCAAGAAATTGATCTGAAGACTGAGAAAACAAACAACAAAACTAAACAGAAAATCTATGGAATAGGAGAAGATATTTGCATATGATTTTTCTCCCCACTTAGGAGAGAAGGTATGAGAAGGATATATGAAATTCAAGTTGAGAGGCACTTGTTCATGAAAGACTGTGACCTAATCATAGTGATGTAGGAAAGATGTTAGGGTTCGAAGCTGATGGCTAAGAAAGAATTTTGAGATGTCTTTGGTGCAAAAAGGTGGTTTTATTAAAGCGTGGAGACTGGACCCATAGGCAGAAAAAGCTGCACTGGGGTTATCAAGAGTGGTGATTATATACTTTCAAGTTGGGAGGGTGGGGGTTAGGGATAGCATAATTCTCTAAGGAATTTTGGAAACAAGGTTTCCAGGACCTTGAGGGGGCTAGCTGCTGTTAGTAAAACATCATTTTCTACTGTCTAATAAAACCTTAGCCATGAGACTCTTCAGATGTATGTAGGTTGGTCACATGCTTGGGGATGACTGCCAACATGTATCTTGGAGGATAGAGATAAAGGAAATTTCCAAAGGAAACTTTAAATGTTAAAGCAGACTTATAGGATTCTGGGGGTTGAGCCAAATGATCTTTTGCCCCTAGAAAAGTACTAACATTGAGGCAGTTGAGGTCCTAGAGGAATGTCAGTCTTCCTGTCTCAAGGACTGAGTGGGCTGTAGATAGTAAGAAAATTTAATTTTTCTTTTGCGTTGGTTTCCCAGCCAATAGGACTAATCCTCTCTCCCTATTCCTCACCACTGCATCACTAAAGGCCTCATTGCAACACTTCCTTTTATCCAGCACATCATGCCAGGCCATCAGGAAAAAATTATAAGGCCCTAATTCTAAATATAGTCACATTCTGAGTTCCTGGGAGTTAGGACTTCAACATATGAATTTTGGTGGTAGGGGACACAATGTAGACCATAAAAGAAGAACAGAAGAATCTGATTTAGTTTATGCCAATAAATTGAAATTTCATAAATTATTTTATTAGAAAGAGACTTACGGCTAGTGGGCTTTTTGTTATTTACTAGAGACATCTTTATTTAGTGTCCTTTCAATTGTAAACTACAAACATGTTAATTAAATATGTAATAAAAATATCAGTCCCCATAATAATGGTGTGGGGGTGAGCAGAACCTGGAAGATGTGATCATGTTCTTTATTCAAGTTTATTTTGATATATAAGCACATAGGAAATATAAATTTCTATTCGTTCTTCCAATCTTTCTACTTCATTAACTTTTCAAATATCATATGTTGTTGCCAATAATTAGAAACAAGATATAAATTTTTCGAACTGGCAGGATTACAAGTGGCAAGTGCAAAGTACTTGGCTGTATTTAAATTCTCTTCTTGAGGCTAAACAGTTTGGAACAGGACTCAGAATCCGTTATAGTTTGGGATTTTGGTAATTGACTTGAACTGTTGGCTACTGGTAGTCTCTTTGCTTACTCAGGAGAAACTTTAACCCAACTTTAATTGGCCAGCAGAAGCTTGCCTTTTAATTTGTAAATAGTGGCTTATGCTGGGAGTGACAGTAGTTTGATAGGGTTCAGAACCCTCTCCTGCCTCAGGACAGGCTTGTTTGCAATTAGAAACTTAATTTTAAGTTGGACAGTCCTAACAGAATAGAGCCTCTCTGCAGAGCTCTCCAGTGGCAAGCCAAGTGTGGTACAGCTCTTTAAAAAAGTGGATCTGATGGACAGAATATAGAACCCAGAAATGGACCCTCAACTCTATGGTCAACTCATTGACAAAGCAGGAAGGAATATCCAATGGAAAGAAGACAGTCTCTTCAACAAATGGTGTTGGGAAAATTGGACAGCCATATGCAGAAAATGGAACTGGACTATTTCCTTAAACCATACACTAAAATAAACTCAAAATAGATGAAAGACCTAAATGTGAGACAGGAATCCATCAAAATCCTAGAGGAGAACACAGGCAACAACCTCTATGACCTCAGCTGCAGCAATTTCTTGCTAGACACATCTCCAAAGGCAAAGGAAACAAAAGCAAAAATGAACTAATGGGACTTCATTCAGATAAAAAGCTTCTGCACAGCAAAGGAACAGTCAACAAAACTAAAAGGCATACTGTGGAATGGGAAAAGATACTCACAAATGACATCAGATAAATGGCTAATATCCAAAATCCATAAAGACCTTACTAAACTCAACATCCAAAGAACAAATAATCCAGTCAAGAAATGGGCAGAAGACATGAACACACATTTCTCCAAAGAAAAGATACAAATGGCCAACAGACACATGAAGAAATGTTCCACATCACTTGCCATCAGGGAAATACAGCTCAAAACCACAATGAGATATCACCTCACACTAGTCGGAATGGCTTAAATTAACAAGACAGGAAACAACAAATGTTGATGAGGATGCAGAGAAAAGGAAACCATCTTACTCTGTTGGTGGGAATGCAAGTTGATGCAGCCACTCTGGAAAATAGTATGGAGAGTTCCTCAAGTAGTTAAAAGTAGAACTACCCTAAGATCCAGCAATTGCACTGCTAGGTATTTACCCCAAAGATACAAATGTAGTGATCTGAAGGTACACCTGCATCCCAATGTTTATAGCAGCAATGTCCACAATAGCCAAGTTGTGGAAAGAGCCTAGATGTCCATTGACAGATGAATGGATAAAGAAGATGTGATATATATATGATATAGATAGATGGTAGATAGATAGATAGATAGATAGATAGATAGATAGATAGATTAGATAGATAGATAGATAGATAGATAGATAGATAGATATTATTACTCAGACATCAGAAATGAAATATTGCCCTTTGCAATAAGGTGGATGAAACTAGAGGATATGAAGCTAAGTTAAATAAGTCAATTAGAGAAAGACAATTATCATATGATCTCACTCATATGTGGAATTTAAGAGACAAAACAGAGGATCATAGGGGAAAAGAGGAAAAAGTAAAACAAGATGAAGTCATAGAAGGAGACAAACCATGAAACTCTTAATCAAAGGAAATAAATTGAAGGTCGCTGTGGGGGATGTGTGGGGAGATGGGGTAACTGTGTGATGGACATTGGTGAGTGTATGTGATGTAATGAGCACTGGGTATAATGTAAGGCTGATGAATCACTGACCTCTACTTCTGAAACTAATAATACATTATATGTTAATTAATTGAATTTAAATTTTAAAAATTAAAGTAAAGAAATATTAAATAAAATTTTTTCAAAAGTGGTTCTTAACAAGAACTTGACCCTAGTCTGGGGTAGCTTTGTCAGAAAATGAGTAAATGAGGAGAATTGGGAAACTCTTCTACAGGGTAGGAAAGAAGGCTGTATTCTGGAGGTTTTCAGTCTCTTCTGGCAGAACTGAACACACATGTTTAAACAACTTGAAAACAGTCCCCAGATTTCTTTATTTATTCCCTAAGACCTTCTCAGTACCACTATGATTTTCACTAGAAACACAGGAATACAGATGTGAATCTAGTCTCCAGATTACTCTTGGACATATTGGAACCTGCTCTCCAAGTTAGATTTATCAATTAAATGCCAAGGGTGACCATGGGCTGCAGCAATAAGATATAATCAAGTGCATGTCTACACATACTACTTGGCTAAACTAATTAAATGTATCATTTCACTTCCCTTTGGAAACTATGAGAATATACATATGTCTGCTCAATTATAGACACTGTAGCAATGCAAGAGGCTAGATAAGGCATCCTTTTAGGAGGTCTTATAAGGGGAGTGATGGGTGCTGGTTTTAAGAACTTCCAGCAAATGATAGTACTGATAAATAAAATAGAAGAAAAATCCAACCTGGTTGGGAGATGGGATTGGGGTGAGTAATTATACATTAATAAATACCTATAGAATCAATTTGAAAAAAATTTAGTTTTCTTTTTGTTCTCTTCAACATTTTGAGTTATCTATCTGTTCCTGGAGGCAGATCATCTATAGCTGACTTCTAAAATTCTCTGAGCTGCATGGTTCTTAGGTGAGGGGTGTCCTTATGTTTGCTCCCTTCCTTTATCATTTGGCATTCTTTTCCACACATGAGCTCTGGACCCTGTGAAGCTGAACTCCAATAATTATGTCCACCTCACTGAATGTCCTCTCACATATTTTACATGTACATGATTTCCTGATAATATCATTAATTCTTTACTGATCAGGTGATAGAAAAGATTTTATTATTCCACCTTGCAGATGAAAAACAAAATTCCACATGTTACACAGCTGTATAAAAATTAAATCCATTGCTGTTTCCAGTTTTCATGCTACATCCTTTGCTTGGTCCCTCAGAATCTTTTACTTGCTGAGGTCAGTCTGAAACTTCCAGCTGATACGATAGTATGTTATCCTTCATGCGCAGCATGTGTGTGCATATTTAACAGGAATATTGTATATCTTCATGTAAAGAAATGATTAACAGTGAGACTGCTAGACCACCTGCATGGTAATATAATTTCTGGGTATTGTAGAGTGGAAGAAGTCTCCTTAGCTTGCTGGCCCAGCATTAAAATTTGGGTTATTCCTGAGATTGTAAATAAAAGGCTAAATGTGGACTGTCCCATTTTCCTCCAGGCCTTTGGTGGCAGTGTGCACCATTAACTGCAGAGGAAAGCTACTGGTAAAGCCATTATAGCAAAACCTCACAGAAGGATAGTCCCAGAAGGCACTTTAGCAGCCATAGAGCCTGGACACTCAAGGTGAAGGAAGCTGAGGGCAAGTGGGGGCTGAAGGTGGGGACGAGAGCCTGACCGAATCTAATGACTAGCTGGCAGGAGAGCTGAAGCTAGGGCTTGGGTATCTCTCTTCACGGTTCATCAGAAGACTCACAACTGACCCATTTGTACCAAAATCTGGAATACATTTCTACCCTGTGAGATGCTTGTACAAAGAGAATTTGAAAATAATAAAGATGTTAATAAAAACCAGACTCTGCCAAGGAGAGCTAACCTAGCATTACTCAGATACGTGTGTACATTAATCTAGAAAGGCACACTCCACAGCTGAGTAAAAAGGATTTGCAAATGACAGAGTTCAAACAGGTTTATTGTCTGAACAAGAGCACGGTTCATTATTTTAAGTCTTGCCTGTGGGCAGGAGGCACATTTCAATTAGTCAATCAGCAAGTGATCTTCAAACACCGTATGTGCCCAGTGCAGTGCAAAGCCCTGT
Organism: Vulpes lagopus; assembly: GCF_018345385.1. Lineage (NCBI taxonomy): Eukaryota > Metazoa > Chordata > Mammalia > Carnivora > Canidae > Vulpes > Vulpes lagopus. The sequence goes on along the minus strand of NC_054824.1, from coordinate 26,867,147 downwards.
GAAGGATGCCAAGAAGGGTTCCTGCCCACAGGGAGATTTTAATGTGGTTGGGAGGCACAACTAACACCCACGGAATAATTAGAAGCAATTAAATACAACATAGAATGGTATTGACTCAAACTTCAACAGATGAAATCTGCATGTTCAGTACTCCCCTACCCCCTGTAATACAGTCACAACTTGAGCCAGATTTGATCAATAGCAAAATGGGAAAATGTCAGAAATTTCTTGCACAGGTAGGATGACATTGTATGGGGACAATTTTTGCCACAGGAGGTAAGAACCCTGATGTAAACTCAGAACTAGCACTTTCTTCAGCCCAACTTTGTATATTTTTGCTATTCAGCCTTCCCTTGAACTTCTGCATTCCCACCCCCCAATAACCAAGGCCCAAGCTCTCTTGCTGTATTCAAGGTCAACCTTTTTAAAGGTTTGAACTTGTTCTGTCTTAGAGTCTCTATCTGGCTTGTTTCTTTGGAGCTTTGGCATTTCATCTCTTCTCCTGAAGGATCTTTGGCTTGGCCTTCTGCTGAAGTCTCAGTACTATTCCTCTGATTCTGATGGTGATCTCTTCAGCAGGTACCATTGACATGCACCCACTGGATGAATTCTGTCTACTCGAGGGAACAATCAAACCCCTAGCATATCACCAAAATATTTACCCATGGTGCTGAGATTTCTTTGCAAAAGGTACTTAACTATTCATCCAACCCTTCATATATGTATTTTTCAAACACTGGTTGAGGAATTACTAAGCTAAGCTGGGTACTGCACTAGATGTTAGACCTACAGAAACACTGATACATGGTTCCTGCCTCAAGGCATTGGTTTTCAGTGTAATGTGGGAGACCATTAATAATACAGGAAAGTATGATGTGCTGAGTTAGAGCTTTGGGAGATATAATCATAGGGCACTTCAGTAACACAGCTATGGAAGGTTGGTCCAGACTGAGAAGGTGTTTGTGTGTCAGAGGTGGGAGTGAGATGGGGTGTCAGAAAAGCTTCTGAGTGACCATGAAGGTTATTGTTTCCTCACAGGGCCCTGGAGAGCCCACACACATCTTTTTATTTGGGGATGAGTCATTTCACTCCTTGAAATCTCAACTGAATTGTTTGTGAGTAGGTGCAGGGTTAACAGACATGCCCCTACTAAATATTGGCAAGAGGAAAACATTGATGAAAAATGCCTAGCATTTTACTGGAAGTATCTCAGAAGCCATCAAAGAATGCTAATTCCTACTCAAGCCACCACCTGTAGAGAAGCAAAAAAGGATCTGAAGAGATGCAGATGTGAATGTGTGTACTTCTCTGAAGAGGCAGTTAATGCACATGGGATAGCATTCAAAAGGCACAAGAAGTTGTATTGTATGACAAGAGCCCCCTCTTGGGTGCCCCCTCCCTGGTGCCCCCTCCCCTAATACTCTCCGGGGAGGGAACTTAGGTTATCAGTTCTTATGTACCCAAAGATTGGCTATGAGTTTAGAAATATATATGAATATATGTGTATTCATATTTCCCCACATATATTATATCACACCTTTCTATACTTTGCCTTTTCCCACTTTGTTAGTTCATCAAAGATTTGTTGCAGGTCTAATATGTGCTATACATTCTTCTATGTGCTAGGGATATAGTAGTATGCAAGACAAAGCCCATGCTTTCAGGAGGTTTATATTTTGAAAAATCTTTCCATATCACAAGATTTGCTCAGCTTCTTTGTAATAGGTTCATGGTCCATCATTGAATGGAAATATCACGATTTATTTTGCCAGGCCTTTAACCATGGATACCTAGATTGTTTCTAATTTTCTCCTATCACAAAATATGTACTATCTAGTGAGTATTTTTTGTGTAAATAGTGCCTAGAAAAAGTGCTTTTAAGTGAGTAGACGGTCATTTATGGAATGAAAGGATAAATCTCTTCACAAATGTGAGAACGTATTTTGAGACAAATAGCTAGAGGTGGAATGAAGGAGTCAAAAGGTATGAGTATTTTTAATTTTAAAAGATATTGCCAAATTTCCTTAACTTGTATTTGAAGCAATTTATATTCTTATTAACAACATATAAGAGTGGAGTCCTACTTTTCCTCACCACCATGGTATCTCAATTTGATGAGTTAAAATGCCATGTCACTCAGTTTTAACTTGTATTATCCTTGTCACAAGTGAAATTAAGTACCCTTTTCATAGGCTTAGGAGCCATGTGTGGTTTTTCTTTCTGTGACCCATCTGTTCACACCCTCTAACTCTTCTGTTGTGTCAGTGGTCTTTTATTTATTGGTTGTAAAAGTCATTATGTATTAAGGAAGATATCCGTTAGCTATGATATGACATGAAAATATTTTCCTCAGTTTGTTACTTTTCTTTTGACTCATTATGCATTTTTGTCATATTGTACACATTTCGTTTATTTTTACATAATTGAATTTATCAATCTTTTATGGCTTGTACATTCTGTGTCATATTTGAAAAGATCTTTTCCCCTCTGGGATTCTTTTTAAAAATGTTATGATTTGTTCTTGCACTTTTATGGTATTATTTCTTTTCTTTCTTTTTTTTCTAAAGATTTTATCTATTTATTCATGAGACACACACACACACACACACACACACAGAGAGAGAGAGAGAGAGAGAGAGAGAGAGGCAGAGACACAGGCAGAGGGAGCAACAGGCTCCATGCAGGGACCCGACGTGGGACTTGATCCTGGAGATCCGGGAGGCCAAAGGTAGGTGCTAAACCCCTGAGCCACCCAGGTATCCCATATGGTATTATTTCTTACATTTAAATCTTGGATCTATGTGAAATTTAGTTTGAACATGTGAAGCTGGGTTTCCACTTCTTTTTTTCAGGTGGTTAGCCCATTTCCCAGTAACATTAATTGAAATGTCTATCTTTTCCTTATTGATTTGAAGTGTAACTATTATCATTTTAATCACATATGTTCTTAACCAAATATTGTGTATATTTTCATCTATTTTTTAGATTTTCCAGTCTGTTCTACTAATTTGTGATTGGGTTAAGGTTTAATTTGGCTGCATATAAAAGAAAACCAAAATACTAGTTGTTTAAATAAGATAGGTTTTATTTTTCTGTCATGGAACATACGGGCCGGAGTAAGCAGTTAGCATCCTAGTAGTGATGCTACAGTATTATGAATATACCAAATTCTTTCCATTGTTCTGCTCTGACAACCTTAATACTGGCTTCCAGCCTCAAGTACTTTGTGGTGGCAACATAGCTGCTGTAGTTCCACCAATTGTATGTAAATTTTAAGCAGGAAGAGATTGGAAGAGAATATTGTAAAATGACTAATACCAGCTGAGTCAGTTTTCTACTAAAGTTTTGCCTTTTAATTTTTATTTCTTTCTTATCTGCATTCTTTTCCCTGCCCCTTTCTTCCTTCCTCTTTCCCTTCCTCTCAGAGTAGTCCTCACTGCAGTGTCACTATTAAGGCATGACCCACCTCGAGTCTCCATTCAATGAGTTGTTGGTCACCAGGATCTGTACTCTGCCTAGCTGGGGCTTGAAATCTCAATGCCCTCTGTGAGCTCTTCATTGTTCAGGTCACAACTGCCTGGTAGTTATTTATCTACCTTTGTGAAGTTCATTCTAGCATGCATGACTTACTACTCAGCAGAGGTTCAAGATGACTATTATGCATATTTTCAAGTTCATTTCCTGTGTAGCTCCCTCCTTTACAGACCTCCTTCCAACACCCTGCCACTTCAACTAACTGAACTCCAATCTCTGGCTTAAAAAAAAAATTTTTTTATTGGAGTTCAATTTGCCAACATATAGCGTAACACCCAGTGCTCATCCGCCAAGTGCCCCCCCTCAGTGCCCATCACTCAGGCACCCCAAACCCCTGCCCACCTCCCTTTCCATTACCCCTTGTTCGTTTCCCAGAGTTAGGTGTCTCTCATGTTTTGTCACCCTCACTGATATTTTCACTCATTTTCTCTCCTTTCGCTTTATTCCCTTTCACTAATTTTTATATTCCCCAAATGAATGAGACCATATGTTTGTGCTTCTCTGATTGACTTATTTCGCTCAGCATAATACCCTCCAGTTCCATCCACGTCAAAGCAAATGGTGGGTATTTGTCGTTTCTAATGGCTAATATTCCATTGTATACATAGATCACATCTTCTTTATCCCTTCATCTTTCGATGGACACCAAGGCTCCTTCCACAGTTTGGCTATTGTGGGCATTGCTGCTATAAACATTGGAATGCAGGTGTCCTGGTGTTTCACTGAATCTGTATCTTTGGGGTAAATCCCTAGCAGTGCAATTTCTGGGTTGTAGGGCAGGTCTATTTTTAACTCTTTGAGGAACCTCCACACAGTTTTCCAGAGTGGCTGCACCAGTTCACATTCCCACCAACAGTGCAGGAGGGTTCCCCTTTCTCCACATCCTCTCCAACATTTGTTGTTTCCTGTCTTGTTAATTTTCCCCATTCTCACTGGTGGGAGGTGGTATCTCATTGTGATTTTGATTTGTATTTCCCTGATGGCAAGTGATGTGGAGCATTTATGCATGTGCCTGTTGGCCGCGTCTATGTCTTCCTCTGTGAAATTTCTGTTCATGTCTTTTGCCCATTTCATGATTGGATTGTTTGTTTCTTTGCTGTTGAGTTTAAGAAGTTCTTTATAGATCTTGGATACTAGCCCTTTATCTGATAGGTCATTTGCAAATATCCTCTCCCATTCTGTAGGCTGTCTTTTAGTTTTTTTGACTGTTTCTTTTGGTATGCAGCAGCTTTTTATCTTTTTATCTTAAAGTTCATTTTTGCTTTTGTTTCCCTTGCCTTCATAGATGTATCTTTCAAGGAGTTGCTATGGCCAAGTTCAGAAAGAGTGTTGCCTGTGTTCTTCTCTAGGATTTTGATGGATCCTTGTCTCACATTTAGATCTTTCATCCATTTTGAGTTTATCTTTGTGTATGGTGTAAGAAAATGGTCTAGTTTCATTCTTCTGCATGTGGCTGTCCAATTTTCCCAGCACCATTTATTGAAGAGACTGTCTTTTCCAGTGGATAGTATTTCTTGCTTTGTCGAATATTAGTTGGCCATTGAGTTGACGGTCACTTCTGGATTCTCTATTCTGTTCCATTGATCTATGTGCCTGTTTTTGCGCCAGTACCACACTGTCTTGATGACCACAGCTTTGTAGTACAACCTGAAATCTGGCATTGTGATGCCCCCAGCTCTGGTTTTCTTTTTTAATGGGATTGCGTTAAATGTGTACATTGCCCCGGGTAACATTGACATTTTCACAATATTAATTTCTCCAATCCTTGAGCATGGAATATTTTTCCATCTCTTTGTGTCTTCCTCTATTTCTTTCAGAAGTGTTCTGTAGTTTTTAGGGTATAGATCCTTTACCTCTTTGGTTAGGTTTATTCCTAGGTACCTTATGCTTTTTGCCCTTTCATCTTTTAGCAGGATGGTCCTTAACCTCCACGTGTTTGAAATCCTTCCAAACTTCTTCTTGTGGTTTAGTTCTAGTTTCAAAGCATTATGGTCTGAAAATATGTGGGCGATAATCCCAATCTTTTGGTATCAGTTAAGACCTGATTTGTGACCCAATATGTGGTCTATTCTGGACAAAGTTCCATGTGAACTTGGAAGAATGTGTATTCAGTTGCGTTTGGATGTAAAGTTCTGTAAATATCTGTGAAATCCATCTGGTCCAGTGTATCATTTAAGCTTTTGTTTCTTTGGAGATGTTGTGCTTATAATATCTATCAATTGCAGCAAGTGCTGTGTTCAAGTCTCCCAGTATAAGTGTATTATTATCTAAGTATGTCTTAACTTTGGTTATTAAATGATTGATATACTTGGCAGCTCCCGCATTCAGGGCATAAATATTCATGATTGTTAGGTCTTCTTGTTGGATAGATCCTTTAAGTATGATATAGTGTCCCTCTTCATCTCTTACTACAGTCTTTGGGAATAACTTTAATTTATCTGGTATGAGGATGGCTACCCCTGCTTTCTTTTGAGGACCATTTGAATGATAAATGGTTCTCCAACCTTTTATTTTCAGGCTGCAGGTGTCTTTACGCCTAAAATGAGTCTCTTGTAGACAGCAAATAGATGGGTCTTGCTTTTTTATCCAGTCTGAAACCCTGCACCTTTTGATGGGATCATTAAGCCCATTCACATTCAGAGTTACTATTGAAAGATATGAATTTAGTGTCATCATAATACCTATTCAGTCCCTGTTTTTGTGGATTGTTTCTTTGGACTTCCTCTTTATATTACAGAGTCCCCCTTAATATTTCTTGCAGAGCTGGTTTGGTGGTCACATATTCTTTCAGTTTCTGCCTGAAACTGGAGGCAGAATGGGAATGAAGAGAGAATATAATCTCACAGAATGAACCAGGACTGACCACTTGGTTCTGGGTGCATGCTGGTCATGTTTTAGAAGTTAGTAACTTCCACCAGTGTAGAACAAAATGAGGCAGAGAAAACAAAAACACAAAACCAAAAAAATATATCTTGTATATCTCTCCAAAATAAGTTGAGTATGTTGAAGGGAATCTAGAAGTGGAAAATATATCTAAGACCTATAATTGTAGAAGTATGAAAGTCAAAAAGGAAGGAACTTAAAAATGAAGAGGTGGGGGGATCCCTGGGTGGCTCAGTGGTTTCACGCCTGCCTTTGGCCCAGGGCATGATCCTGGGGTCCCAGAATCGAGTCCACATTGGGCTTCCGGCATGGAGCCTGCTTCTCCCTCTGCCTGTGTCTCTGCCTCTCTCTCTCTCTATCATGAATAAATAAATATATCAAAAAAAATGAAGAGGTGGTAAAATATTGTAGTTAAGGTGGGAAAAGAGAAAAATATTGGAAATTTATAGTCCGATATAAAAACAAGTTGTACAGGAAGAAGGGAAAAAGAAGGAGGGGTACCCTCTATTTCTATATATTGTAAGTCCCTATACTTCCCCTGGATCTTTCTAGCGCTGCTTGGTCAAGAATTTGCTCTTCCCCTGTCCTTCCAGCTGGTCTTCTGGGGAGGGGCTTCTGTGCTGATTCTCAGGTGTGTGCACCTGGGGGAGCTGCCCTGCCCTCTTCCAGGTGCACAGCTCAGTGGGAGCTGTTTATTCTGTGAGGCCCTTGCTCCCTGGAGGCCCCATTCAGTCCCAGGAACAAGGTGACACCAGGAGGAACAATAGCACTGGCGGCAGCCTGCTCCCCAGGCCTGGAGTCAGCTCCCGCAGTAACTACCGCAGCTCCTAGTCTGCAGGGGCCTGGATGCTCCCCGTGCGGGGGGCACCGATCTGCACAGCTCGGGGCTGCCCGGTGGCAGGAGCGTCCTTGCTGTCCTGGGCCCTCCCAGCCTCCGCCTGTCCCGAGGGAAGTGCCAGATCCTGGGCTGTATCCCCCGGCACCCTGGGCTCCGGGGCCTGCACCACCTGAGCTGCTCCCGAGGCCCTCCCGGGTGTGCGCTGCAGCCCTTTAGGGAGCTCGGCCTGCAGGGTGTGGGGGGCTCTCCTCCGGGGTGCACTTTCTTGTTAGTGCCCATGGAAACCTGGGGGCTCCACTGCCCCTCCTGGGGTCCTGCCCAAGCTCCCTGCAAGCGCCTTTCTGCCCAGGAAGACTGGTAAAGTTCCTGCTTCTCCAGGACTGGGCTTTCCTGTCCATGAGGTACTCGCCTTGAGGCCTTAGCCCGGCTCCTCGTGGGGGCCCCTCCCCCTTGGATGCTTTTTTATTATTTTATTTTATTTTATTTTATTTTATTTTATTTATTTTATTATTTTATTTTATTTTATTTATTTTATTTTATCTTATCTTTTATTTATTATTTTATTTTATTTATTTTATTTTATTATTTATTTTATTTTATTTTATTTTATTTTATTTTATTTTCCGTCTTCCTACCTTGATAGAAGCACAAACTCTTCTCCCTGTAGCATTCCAACTCTTCTCTCTTTAAATCTCGGGCCGAATTCATAGGTTTTCAGGATGATTTGAAAGTTATCTAGGCAAGTTGGTGGGGCCAGGTGACTTGGGGACCCTACTCTTCTGCCATCTTGCCCCGCCTCCAATCTCTGGCTTTTAAAGTCAAAGTCCTCAAGACTCTCTATGGTTTCCTTTCCCTCACATGATACCTAGGAATTATCTCTGGGAAGAAAACTAGGGTGACTGCAGTGCTCACTTCATTTGTGTTCCTTTTCCCAGGGATCACAGTCCCATGCTGCCTATTGTGCAATAACTAAAAATAATTTCTTTGGATTTTTTTTCTTCCAGTTTTCTAGTTGTTTGTGGCAGGAGGTTACATCTGGCTTTTGTTTCTCCATTGTGAGAACAGTGGAAGTCCATAGCTTCCTTCTCTCAAGCTTTCCAGAAAGGTCAGCTATGATGGACAGAACAGTGCTCCCTCAAAGATGCCTATGTCCTATTCCCTGGAATCTGTGAATATGTTACTTTTCAGAGTAAAAGAAACTGCAGGGGGATACTTGGGTGGCTCAGAGGTTTAGCGTCTGCCTTTGGTTCAGGGCGTGATCCTGGAGATCCGGGATCAAGTCTCATATTGGGCTCCTTGCTTCTCCCTCTGCCTGTGTCTCTGCCTCTCTCTCTCTCTCTTTGGGTATCTCATGAATAAATACATAAAATCTTAAAAAAAATAAAAAGATAAAAGAAACTGCAGATATGATGAGGTTGTAGTCCTTAAAAAAATCTAGAAAATTATTCTAGATTATCTGGTGGGCCCAATGTAACCATTAATGTAAAAATAGGTAAAAAGGAGTGTCAATTTTTTTTAATAATAAATTTATTTTTTATTGGTGTTCAATTTGCCAACATACAGAATGACACCCATTGCTCATCCCGTCAAGTGTGCCCCTCAGTGCCAGTCACCCATTCACCCCCACCCCCCACCCTCCTCCCCTTCCACCACCCCTAGTTCGTTTCCCAGAATTAGGAGTCTTTATGTTCTGTCTCCCTTTCTGATATTTCCTACCCATTTCTTCTCCCTTCCCTTCTATTCCCTTTCACTATTATTTATATTCCCCAAATGAATGAGAACATGTAATGTTTGTCCTTCTCCAATTGACTTACTGCACTCAGCATAATACCCTCCAGTTCCATCCACGTTGAAGCAAATGGTGGGTATTTGTCATTTCTAATGGCTGAGTAATATTCCATTGTATACATAAACCACATCTTCTTTATCCATTCATCTTTCGATGGACACCGAGGCTCCTTCCACAGTTTGGCTATTGTGCCCATTGCTGCTATAAACATCGGGGTGCAGGTGTCCCAGCATTTCATTGCATCTGTATCTTTAGGGTAAATCCCCAACAGTGCAATTGCTGGGTCATAGGGCAGATCTATTTTTAACTCTTTGAGGAATCTCCACACAATTTTCCAGAGTGGCTGCACCATTTCACATTCCCACCAACAGTATAAGAGGGTTCCCTTTTCTCTGCATCCTCTCCAACATTTGTGGTTTCCTGCCTTGTTAATTTTCCCCATTCTCACTGGTGTGAGGTGGTATCTCATTGTGGTTTTGATTTGTATTTCCCTGATGGCAAGTGATGCAGAGCATTTTCTCATGTGCATGTTGGCCATGTCTATGTCTTCCTCTGTGAGATTTCTGTTCATGTCTTTTGCCCATTTCATGATTGGATTGTTTGTTACTTTGGTGTTGAGTTTAATAAGTTCTTTATAGATCTTGGAAACTAACCCTTTATCTGATACGTCATTTGCAAATATCTTCTCCCATTCTGTAGGTTGTCTTTTAGTTTTGTTGACTGTATCCTTTGCTGTGCAAAAGCTTCTTATCTTGATGAAGTCCCAATAGTTCATTAGGAGTGTCAAATTTAGAAAAACATATATGATGACATAGCAGAGGTTGGGGTGATTTTCTTTGTTAGAAGAAGGGACCATGAACCAAGGAATGCAGGTGGCTTCTGGAAGCTAGAAAAGTCAAGGAAACAGATTCTCCCTGTAGCCTCCCGAAAGAACATGGCCTGGCTGGATGTAAGTCCCTGAATTTAGCCTTATAAATATCATTTTATACTTCTGACCTCCAGATCTATAAGATAATAAATTTGTGTTGTTTTAAACAAGTTGTGGCAACCGGTTACAATAAAAATAGGAAACTTGGGGTACCTGAGTTGGTTCAGTTAAGTGTGCAACTCTTGATTTTGGCTCAGGTATGATCTCAGGGTTGTGAGATTGAGCCCCATGTTGGGCTCCATGCTCAGCACAGAGTCTGTCCCTCTCCTTCCCCCTCTACTCCCCTCCTCCCTTTCTCTCTCTCAAATAAATAAATAAATAAATAAATAAATAAATAAATACAATCTTAAAAAATAAAAAAAAATAAAAGTAGGAAACTGGGCACCCAACCATGTCACAATGGCCAGAAAGTAGTCACATGGCTACCCATTCTTTTGCAAGGGAAAGCTGGAAAATGTATTTTTAGAATATGGGCACATTGAAACTTTTAGTCCATTCAGACTCTAACAAAATACCACAGTATGGGTGATTTGTAAACAATAGAAATTTATTTCTTAGAGTTCTGAAGGCTGGAAGTCCATGATGAGGGTGCCATCATGGCTGTGTTCTGGCAAAAATTCTCTTCCCAGTTACAGACTAATGACTTCTTGCTATGTTATTACATGATAGAAAGGGCAAAGGAGTTTCTGGAGCCTCCTTTATAAGGCTGCTAATCCCACCAATGAAGGTAGCACCTTCATAACCTTCATAATCACCTCCAAAAGCTCCATCTCCTAATACTTTGGGGGTCAGCATTTTAACATATGAATTTTAGGGGACAAAAATATTCAGGCCATAATATACCTCCAATAAAATTAAGGTACTCCTAAGATTGGAATTATAGTTAAAAAATTAACAGTCTCTTCCCCAATATCTTTTTTTAAGTTCTTCACTATTTTAATTACTTTAGCTGTTACCAGGTGTTTCAATATCTGGTAATTTTTATTTCCTTTTTTTTTTAGAATTCATTTGACTATTCCTGCTTGTTTATTCTGCCATATGTACTTTATAGTCAACTTGTCTAATGAAAAAGAACAAGAATGTTGGTGTTACATTAAATTTATTGATTAATTTATAGAGTATTGACATCTTTACAATACTGAGTCCTTCTACCTAAATGCATGGTACAATTCTCCATTTGTGCTAGCACTATAGGACTTCTGACCTTGGGAACTGTAAGATTTATTTCTTTCTCTATGCATATTTCTTTCTAATATGCCTTGGTGGGAATATTTATACCAGAGAACTCAACTAAGGCTGCAAATCAGTTCATGCCATCCTCTCCTTCCCCATAGTGCTCATTACTAAGCCTTTACCAACACTCATAGGAAAAAGCAAGATTATCAGTTTGGAAGTGCTTTCCCAAATAACATCGGAAGATGAACCACGAGAGACTTCTAACTTTGGGAAAAAAACAAAGGTTGCAGAAGGGGAGAAGGGAGGGATGGGGTGATTGGGTGACAGGCACTAAGGAGGGCACTTCATAGAATGAGCACTGGGTATTGAACTATAGGCTAGCAAATTGAATTTAAATTAAAAAATTTAAAAAAAATCAGAAGAAAAGTGAATCCTCCTGGAAGGGCCAACACCTCTTATCTTTCCACGGGAACATTTGTTGAAACTAGGGGCAATTAAGGCTATGCAGAGCCAAGTACTCATATTATGGTCCAAGAGCACTAATAAAAGGAAACTCAATTTCTGTCCACTCAGTGATGGTACTACCTAATCCTGATCCCACTCCCTTGAAATGTAATATAATACTAACTGGCAATTATGGTGATTTTTTTAATTGATAGAAGAATCTGGATAACAAAATAGAAAACTCACCTAATTGAACTTAGAAGTCACAGTGATTAGTACAACAGTTTTTTTTTTAATTGAAGTATAATTGATATACATTATCCTATTAGTTTTGGGTGTACATCTAGTGATTTAATATTTTTGTACCTTACAATATGATCCCCATGATAAGTCTAGTTACTGTTACTCTATAAAGCTATTACAGTATTATCGACTCTAATCTCCATGCAGGCCTTTACATCCCTATGACCTATTTAAATTATAATTAGAAGTTTGTACCTTTCAACCTCCTTACCTATTTTATCCATCCACTCCCTCCCTAATCTGGAGACTTAACAGTTTGTTTCCTGTATCTATTGGTCTTTTCCTGTTTGTTTTGTTTTATTTTTAGATTCTACATATAAGTGAAATTATTTATTATCTGTCTTTCCCTGACTTATTTCACTTAGCATAATACCCTCTAGGCCCATCCATGTTGTCACAAATGACAATATTTCATTATTATTTTTTTTTTACTGAGAATTATACTTCTGTTTGTGTGTCTGTGTGTGTGTGTGTGTGTATGCCACATCTTCTTTATCCATTCATTTATTGATAGACACTTAGGCTACTTCCATATCTTGGCTATTATAAATAATGCTGCAATGAACATAGGGCACATATATCTCATTGAATTTGTGTTTTTATTTTCTGTGGGTAAATATCCAGAAGTGGAATTGCTGAGTTGTATGGTAGCTCTATTTTTAATTTTTTGAGAAAGCTCCACACTGTTATCCAGAGTGGCTGCACCAATTTACTTTCCCACCAGCAATGATGAGAATTCCCTTTTCTCTACCTTCCTGCCAACACTTGTTATTTTTTTAAATTTTTGATACTAGCTATTATGACAGGTGTGAGGTGATATCTCATTGTAGTTTTAATTTGCATTTCCCTGGTAATTAGTTACGATGAGCATCTTTTTATGTGCCTGTTGGCCATCTGTATGTCTTCTTTGGAAAAATGTTTATTCAAGTCATTTGTCCTTTTTTTAATCAAGGTTTTTAAAAATATATGTTGTGTAAGTTATTTATATATTTTGGATATTAACCCTTTATCAGATGTATGATTTGCAAATATCTCTCCCATTAAGTAGGTTGCCTTTTCATTCTGTTGATTGTCTCTTTTCCTGTGCAAAAGCTTTTTATTTTTATGTAATTCCATTTGTCTATATTAGCTTTTGTTGTCCTTGCCTGAGACTGATCCAAAAATATATTGCTGAGACTGGTGTCAAAGAGCTTACTGCCTATGTTTTCTTTGATGAGTTTAATGATTTCAAGTCTTATACACAAGTTTTTAATCCATTTTGAAATTATGTTTGTATATAGTGTAAGAAAGTGGTCCTGTTTCATTCTTTTACATGTAGTTGTCCAGTTTTCCCAAAACCATTTATTGAAGAAACTGTCTTCCTCATTGTATATTCTTGCCTCCATTGTCATAAATTAATTGACCATATATATTTATTTCTGGGCTCTCTATTCTATTCCATTGATCTATGTGTCTGTTTTTATGCCAGTACCATACTCTTTTGATTGCTATAGCTTTGTAGTATAGTTTGAAATCAAGTTGTGTGATACCTTCAGCTTTGTTTTCTTTATCAAGATTGCTTTGGCTAGAAAAATACTAGCTCTTGGCAAAGGGGCAAGATGGCAGAAGAGTAGGCAACCTCTTTCATCTGGTCCTTTGAATTTAACTAGATAACTATCAAATCATTTTGGACACACCGATGAATTCAACCTGAGATGTAAGAATTTGCTACAAGTATAAAAGCAACCACTTTCTGCAAGGAAGATGTGGAGAAGTGAATCTGAAGCCATTCATTGGAATGGCAGAGGTATAGGGAGCAAATGACTAGAAGGAGGAATTCACAACAAAAAAAAAGAACCAGAGATAATACTCTCTGCCACAGATCTGATTGATATGGATATAAGTAAACTGTCAGAGCTAGAATTCAGGATAACAATTTCAAAGTTACTGACTGGACTTGAAAAAAGCATAAAAGACACTAGAGAATCTCTTAGGGCAGAAATGAAATCTAATCAGGCCAAAATAAAAAATGCTCTGAGATGCAGTCTAAACTGGATGCTCTGACAGCTAAGGTAAATGAGGCAGAAGAGAGATAAGTGACATAGAAGACAAGTTGATGGAAAGGAAGGAAGTTGAAAAAAAGAGAGAAAAACAATGGACCATGAGGGGAGGCTTTGAGAAATCAGTGATGACATAAAGTGAAAAAATATTAGAATTATTGGGATCCCTGAGGGAGAAAGAGAGAGTGTGTGTGTGAGAGAGAGAGAGAGAGAGAGAGGGGAAGGCGTATCTGAGCAAATATATTGAGAACTTCCCTAATCTGGGGAAGGAAACAGCATTCAAATCCAAGAGGTAGAGAGGACCCCTCCAAAAATGAATAAAAATAGATCAACTCCCTGACATTTAATAGAGAATCTTGCAAATTTCAAGGATAAAGAGAAAATCCTGAAAGCAGCTTGAGAAAAGAAAGCAGGGATAGGAGCATTAGATTGGCATTAGACCTATCCACAGAGACCCAGCAGGCCAGAAAGGGGTGACATGATATATTCAGGATAATAAATGAGAAAAAACTTGTAGCCAAGAATACTTTGTCCAGCAAGACTGTCATTCAGAATGGAAGGAGAGGTAAAGAGCTTCTAGGACAAACAGAAACTGAAAGAATATGTGACCACTAAACCAGCCTTGCAAGAAATATTAAGGGGGATTTTGTAAGTGAAGAGAGAACCCAAGAGTAATATTGACCAGAAAGAAACAGATACGATCTACAGAAACAGGGACTTTACAAGTAATACGATGGCACTAAGTTCATATCTTTCAATAGTTACCCTGAATGTAAATGCGCTTAATGGTCCAATTAAAAGACACAGAATATCAGATTGGATAAAAAAGCAAGACCCATCCATACGCTGTCTACAAGAGACTAATTTTAGACCTAAAGACACCTCCATCCTAAAAGTGAAGAGGTGAAGAACCATTTATTATGCCAATGGATCTCAAAAGAAAGCTGGGATAGCAATCCTCATATCAGACAAATTCGATTTTAAACCAAAGATGTAGTAAGGGATGAAGAGAGACACTATATCTCACTTAAAAGAATCTAGCCAACAAGAAGATCTAACAATTATATACTCTTAACTTGGGAGCAACCAATTACATCAACCAATTAATAACCAAATTATATAAATACATTAATAATAATACAATAATAGTAGGAGACTTCAAGATATCACTCACAGCAATGGACAGATAATCTCAACAGAAGATCAACAAAGAAACAAAGGCTTTGAATTCAACACACTGGACCAGATGGACTTCACAGATATATACCAAGCATTCTATCCTAAAGCAACAGAATACACATTCTCCTTGAGTGCATATGGAACATTCTCCAGTTCAGACCAAAATGCTTTGAATCTTGAACTCAATCACAAGAAATTTGGAAGGAACTCACACACTTGGAGGTTAAAGAACATCTTACTAAAAATGAATGGGTCAACCATTAAAGAAATTAAGGAAATTAAAAATTCATGGAAACTAATTAAAATGAAAACATAACTGTTCAAAACGTTTGTGATACGGCAAAAGTAGTCCAAAGAGGGGAATACATTGCAACACAAGCCTCTCTCAAGGAATTAGAAAAATCTCAAATACATAAGCTAACCATTTAAAGGAGTTTGAGAAAGAGTAAATAAAGGTTAAGACAAGCAAGAGAAGAGAAATGATAAAGGTTAGAGCAGAAATCAATGAAATAGAAACCAGACAAACAGTAGAACAGATAGGTGAAACTAGAAGTTCTTTGAAAGAAATGATATCAATAAACCTCTAGCCAGGGCAGCCCTGGTGGCTCAGTGGTTTAGTGCTGCCTTCAGTCCAGGGCCTGATCCTGGAGACCTGGGATCCAGTCCCATTTCAGGCTCCCTGCATGGAGCCTGCTTCTCCCTCTGCCTGTGTCTCTGCCTCTCTTTCTCTGTGTGTGTGTGTCTCTCATGAATAAATAAATAAAATCTTTAAAAAAAATAAACCTCTAGCCAGACTTATCAAAAAGAGAAAAGTAAAGATCAAAATTTTAAAAAGCATGAATGAAACAGGAGAGATCATGACCAACACCAAGGAAATTCAAACAATTTTAAGAACATATTATGAGCAATTATATGCCAGCAAATTATGTAACCTGGAAGAAATGGATGCATTCCTGGAAACTTATAAACTACGAAAACTGAAACAGGAAGAAGGAAATCTGGACAGACCCATAACCAGCAAAGAAAATTTCTTTTTCATGGCTTTTCTCCCTCTCTGATGACTTTCTATTCAGTTTTTCCTCCCGACCCTATGATCCTCTGTGCTGTTTCTTATATTCCACTACAAGTGAAACTATATGATGTGTCTTTCTCTGACTTTTGCTTAGCATAATACCTTAACTTTTTTTTGTAGGAAACAAACTGGATTTCTGGACAGAAGGTGGATGGGGGGATGGGGCAATTGGGTGATGGGCATTAAGGAGGGCATATAATGTGATAAGCACTGAGTGCTATATGAACTGATGAATTATTGAACACTACATGAGAAACTAAATATGTACTATATGTTGGCTAATTGAATTTAAATTTTAAAAAGTTACTTTGGGGGGATCCCTGGGTGGCACAGCGGTTTGGCGCCTGCCTTTGGCCGGGGGCGCGATCCTGGAGACCCAGGATTGAATCCCACGTTGGGCTCCCGGTGCATGGAGCCTGCTTCTCCCTCTGCCTGTGTCTCTGCCTCTCTCTCTCTCTCTCTCTCTCTCTCTCTCTCTCTCTGTGACTATCATAAATAAATAAAATTTTTTTTGCTAGCTCATTATTAGTATATAGAAACACAATAAACATATATCCTAATTTTATATCCATTACTGAATTTATTAGTTCTAATACTTTTTTTTGGCGGAGTTAGGGCTTTTTTAAAAAAAGATTTTATTTATTTATTTATGAGAGACAGAGAGAGGCAGAGACATAAGCAGAGGGAGAAGGAGGCTCCCTGTGGGGACCCTGATGCGGGACTACATCCCAGGACTCTGGGGTCACAACCTGAGCCAAAGGCAGATGCTCAATCACTGAGCCACCCAAGGGCCCCAAGTTAGGGCTTTCTATAAATAGTATGTTATCTACAAATGGTGACAGCTTTACTTCTTCTTTTTCAATTTGGATGCTCCTTCCTTCCTCCTTCCTTCCTTTCTGTGTGTGTGTGTCTCTCTCTCATGTGCACGCATGTGATCTCTTTCCTTCTGCCTAATTGCTATAGCTAGGACTTCTAAAACTCTGTCGAATAAAAATGGTAAGAGTGGGCATCTTGTCTTGTTCCTGATCTTAGAGGCAAAGGTTTCAGCTTTTCACCATTGAGTATGAAATTAGTTGTGGGTTTGTCATATGTGACCATTATTATGTTGGAGTATGTTCCTTCTATATCCACTTTGTTGAGAATTTTTGTGAGTGTTGAATTTTGTCAAATGTTTTTGTGCATCTATTGAGATGATTATATATATGACTTTTATTCTTTGTTTTGTTAATGTGGTGTAAAGCGTTGATGGATTTGCACATACTGAACCATCCTTGCAACCCTGGAATAAATCCCACATTAGGGATCATAGTACGATCCTTTTAAGGTATTGTTGAATTGTTAGCTAATATTTTGTTGAGAATTTTTACATTTATGTTCATCAGGGATATTGGCCTGTAGTTTTCCTTTTTTGTTTTTGTTATATTGTTGGGTTTGGAAATGTTCCTTCCTTTTCAGTGTTTTGGAATAATTTGAGAAGGATAGCTACTAGCTCCTCTTTAAATGTTTGATAGAATTCCCCTTTGATACCATCTCATCCTGAACTTTTGGTTTTTGGAAGTTTTTTAATTACTAATTCAATTTCACTACTTGTAATAAGTCTATTTAGGATTTAAGATCTCAAATTTCATAATATGTGAAGGACTGGAGCTTTATGTTAATAATTTGTTGTTTTTTTAAAAAAATAATTTTTTATTTATTTGCTTACTTAAATTTCATATTTATTTGTATTTATTGCTTATCAGATCTGATGAACAGACCCAGCCTCCAGTAGAGGCCTGTATCTGACTTACGACATGGAGGCCTAAAGGCATACTCAGGTCCTCTTTTATTGTAGAGTTTTGAGTCAGTGTTTTATAAATCAAATCACTTATTTATTATTTTTAAGTCAGTAGCAGAGTCTCTAGGCTTACTTTTACAAAAATAAATCAAATTTAAACTTTTTGTATAGTGTCCATAAGAATTTATGGTTTATTTGTTTATTTGTTTATTTGGGAGAGAGGGAGAGAGAGAGTACTTGGATAGAGGGAGAGGGAGAAGGAGAGAGTCTTAAGCAGACTCCATGCTGAGCACAGAATCCATGCAAGGCTCCATCTAATGATCCTGATATCATTACTTGACCCAAAACCAAGAGTCTGGGTACCTTAACAGATTGTGCCACCCAGGTGCCCCAGTGTCCACAAGAATTTAGATTAAAATCTGTTTAACTCATTGGGAACAGAAAAAATACACATTAGAAACCAAAAGTTTTTAGAAAGATCCTTTTAAGAAAAAAAAGGAGAGGGATCCCTGGGTGGCACAGCGGTTTAGCACCTGCCTTTGGCTCAGGGTGCGATCCTGGAGACGCGGGATCGAATCCCACGTCGGGCTCCCGGTGCATGGAGCCTGCTTCTCCCTCTGCCTATGTCTCTGCCTCTCTCTCTCTGTGTGACTATCATAAATAAATTAATTAATTAAAAAAAAACTTAAAAGAAAAAAAAAAGAGAGAATCAGAGGGAAAAAAAGATTTTATCTAATAGTTTTGCATTTTGGATGACATTTTATCTGAATAAATGAATTGATTTATTTTATCAAATTTCACAAGGCAAATTCTCTCAGCTTTATTAGAAAAAAAACGATAAACAGAATGGATGTAATATTTTTAGCATATCAGCATCTTGTAAAAGAGTTTTCGTTGCATTGTAATGCAATGAAAAAAAATAGGTATCCCATGTGTCATGTTCAGTTAGTGGTTCTGGCTGTTTATACTTGTGGGATCATTCTTCTGTAGAAAATGCCACATGTGGTAGGAAATGGACCAAACCATCAGATTATGCATAAAGCTATTGTTTAAGAACACAAAAACTAGGAAATGATCCTAAAGTATTCCCCAGACTTACCTGTTGACCATATTCTTCTGAAATCTCATTCTTTCCTGTGATGTGGCGGAAGGGAATTGTGGTTTTATTAATCTTTAACAGAAGGTTAAGAAGAAAGCCAAAAGAGGCTAAAACACACTTATCTTGTCATCTGGATAAATAAGCAGTTGGGATGAGAATTAGAAGTTAGAGGAAAAGCTTAGTTTCAGCCTGTCTCTAAATGTGTTGCTCACAATCTGTCTCTCAACCATGTATTCATTCTGTCATTTTTTCACTAACTCGTTCATTTATGTATTCATTACAAAAAAAAATCATTGCTGAACACTTACTACATGCCCAACACTGTATTGGTCTCTAATGATGCAGCAAAGAGCAAAACAAAATGTCCATTGTGGAGCTTATTGTTAAGCAGAGAAGGCATGCTCTGTAGGGTCTAGATGTGCCTATTCCATCTAATGTCCTTCACTTCCAAAGTCTGTATCTTTTTCCCCTCTCTCTGTCTGGGAGTATGGAAACTAGGAGTAAGGAGGGGAGGCCAGGATCAAAAGAGGTGTCTTTCTTCTTGTGTTCTCTGAATGATATACTTTTGAAAGTAGAGAATTCACTTTTCACTTTAGTGTTAAAAATTTATTTTTTATTTCTAAACTACTTTCTTCTTGTGTTCTCTGCATGATGTACTTTTGGGAGTAGAGAATTCACTTTTCACTTTAGTGTTAAAAATTTATTTTTTATTTCTAAACTAAGGTCACAATTATTATTATAATATTATCTCACAAATTCTATGGCATTTTAGAGCTTGTGAAGCACTTTCACAATCATTACTTCACTGGAGTCTTAAAATAATACTGTAAAGTGAGTGGTTAATTTTATGGAGGAGAAAACTGAAACGTCAGGAGGCTAAGCTACTTGGATCATTAGTGGCAGAGCTGAAACTTGAACTCTTCTGCTTGATTCATAATGGTTATTGCCACATGCTAGATTTTTGCCCCAATGGTGTTTCATAGACCATCTGTTACACCAGGAAAATGTTAAAAATCATAGTTTGTTGTTTATTCTAATAAATCATAGAAGCAGTGGCAGTTACAGAGGCAGTGATTAGATTTTATAGTAGCCAGTTTTAGGAATTACATCACAGGTTGCACACTAGAGTGTTCAAACTCAGGAATGCATTTGCCAAGTGGCTTCCTAGACACTTCTTGCTTTTGATTCCCTTGCCAACACCAGTTATGGGTGGCTAGAGGTCTGCAAGAGGAGGAATAACAAAGTATCTGGAGAGCAGTGGTGCTAGGGCCCTGAGATACCTGCACTTGTCAGAGTTATATGATGTAAAACAGATTAAAACTGTGAAGACAGTAAGAGGAAGTATCAAAATGTGAAAAATGTTTTGTAAGTGAAGAACAATGAGGCAATGGAAATGCACCTAAAAGAGAACTATGTGCAATATGCGTGTCCTCAATTACTTCTCTCCTCATCCACATGTAATGCTCACCAGGTCCCATGAGCACGAGATGCCCCATGATCATAGAATATCCGAGAAAACAGGATGCCCATAAAAATAAGGTGCCCATAGACACAGGATACCCCATGAGAACAGGGTGTCTTATGAGTAAAGTGTGTCCATAAGCATGGGTGCCCCATGAGCATAGGGTGCTGTATGAGCACAGGGTACAAGGACCACAGGATGCCCATGAACATAGGATTCCATGAGTGCAGGATATGCCACAAGCACAGGGTATCCATGATTACAGAGCCCATGGGAGATCAGTGAGGGTCAAAGTGAGCACAAGGTGAGCATGTCAACATCTATAACTAAGTGGGAAAGATGACAATCCTGGTAAGTCGTGATTTCCGTTCTAACCAGAATTTGCTATGGACACAGAAAGAAGGCAGTGGTGTTCTAAGAAACACAAATGACCAAAGTTCTCTGTCATGTTCTTCTTTACTTCTATACTTCCCTGCACTAGCCAACCACTTATGCTGAAAGTGATGACACAGAAGGAAAGGGGGAGAGAGGGCAACTCACGGTCTCATATTGTTTCAGCCTCCCTTTCTTATCAGTAAGCCAGTGGTACAGAGTTTAGGTAGTAGTATCTGCATGTATAAACAAGTGAAAGAAAAACAGTGGGTTTTATTTTATGCAGTTTTCCCACTCTTCTGGTGAGAGCAAAATACATATGCTTTCATGATATACAAATAGCTTAATGTTGGTGACTCCACATATGAGTTAAATGCTCTTGCATTTGCATTTAAAGCTGTCATTGCGCAATATAAAGACAAATGGTAAAATTAAAACTAGTAATTTAAATTTTTAATTTTCCTTTACTTAAGATGACATTACATGTCACATAGAAAACACCATGACAAAGTAAGAGAGAGGCCATGCAAGAAGGAAAATGTTCTATATTTGAATACTTTAAATGACACTTTCCCCTGCTTTTGGAATAGGGGTTCTTACATTTTCATTTTGCACTAGGCCCTCCAATTCATGTACTCAGGCCTGCTGCTCCTAGAAAGGGCAGAGAAATCTTCAGCAACAGGGTGTGCCTGAAAAGATCAGGAAGTGCATGAACATGGTGATTTTATGTTTGGGTCAGGCCAACTAGAGGATGCTCATCAAGGAGCTGTCCAGGCAAGTGCTTCTGGAGCCCAGGTGTGGAGAGGGACAAAGTCATGCTGGTACAGATGCCAACTGGCCTCAAGAGGGTGTGTCCCCAGTGAGGCTTCCTAGTCTGTTTTTTGACCTTTGGGTAGTTTCTGTGAGGATCCCGTAAAGAAAGGGGCCTGGAAGAGGAAATGGCATGTGCCAGCAGCTCAACGAACTAGGTGGCTGTGAGGTGCAGTGTGTGAGCCATGGTGCTTCTGACATCCTATCAGTTTCTCACACTTTTATGCACTTGAGCTCCAAATGCTTGAGGTCAGCCGAATCCTGTTTGTGAGTTTTTTTTTTAATTTTATGTATTTATTCATGAAAGACACAGGTAGAGAGAGAGGCAGAGACACAGGCAGAGGGAGAAGCAGGCTCCACACAGGGATCCCGACGTGGGACTTGATCCCGGATCTCCAGGATCACACCCTGGGCTGAAGGCGGCGCTAAACCGCTGAGCCACCCAGGCTGCCCTGTTTATGAGTTTTCAAGTTGCCCAAGGAAAAATTCTTTTTGCACCAGATGTCTAGATGATAAAGATCATGAGTGCTTTTCTGTGCCAAACCTGGTACGGGGTGCAATGAGAGGGAAGCAAAGATGTTATTGGGGATTGAATCTGAGCCCCATCTGGGCAGCAGCTGAAAAGCATTATTACTAAATGCATCTAAACCCCATAGTTGTCTCTGCCCATGTCTGGTGAATAGAGTGAGATTCATAGGCATTCACAGACAAAATACTTTTTGTTTCCCACCATCAACTTACGACTTTGAGCTTGTCCCATGAAGACTGATAGAAATACAAAGGCACACTTTCTTCCCTCCTTCATGCTACAGCATCACCAGAAGGTAAAGGGATGTATATTCATACAAATACAACTGATTATGGTAAACTATCCTTAACATCTTTTATGCTAGTGTTGTGTTTCACCATTAATGCTAACAGCCTACATATCCTGTAAATACATATTATATAAGAATTTTCACCAAATATATGGACTCCAGAAATTTGAGTGGCAGACCTTCTCTCCACCCTCATTTGTACCCACATGTTAGATATCTCCTCTGGAAGATATATAGACTTCTTTTAACCTTAGGGATAGCCAGAGACAACAGTTTGCTGAAGCAGGAAATACTGTATTTAGTATCAGAACTTGCCACTAAATTACCTGAAAAAAATCACTACATTAGTGAGCTTCCACTTTTAAATGGAAAAAAAAAAGGTTCCCTGCCTCTGCAGACTGTATAAGTAACAGCTTTGTTAGTTGAGTCTGTACAAGTGTTAGTTATTATTATTACAGTCAGTCCTTAAACTTCTACTGGACAGCTGGATCTTCAAGGAAACCTGGTAGAGAAGTTCCATGAGTCACTAGTCTAATACAATCTTAGACCTCTGCTTTGCACTGGATGCCCCAAAGGGACAAATGGCTGAGAGTAAAATGGTGGGCCCCAGTGATTGGAACATCCTGGCTAATTCTTGAAAGAGGTTCGACATTCTCCAAACTGATAAGAGGTGTATTGAGACATGGCCAGCTGCAAAAATAAAATACTGAAGACAAATTTACAGGTCAAAGAAATTTCTTCATCTTGTATAGTTCACACATGTACCATTAAAGTTTGTAGTACTTTTTTTTTTTTTTTTTAAAAGATCTTATTTGTTTATTTGACAGAGAGAGAACACAAGCAGGGGAGCTGGCAGACAGAGGGAGAGGGAGAAGCAGGCTCCCTGCTGAGCGGGAAGCCCTATGCAGGGCTTGATCCCAGGACCCTGGATTCATGAGTCCAGCTGAAGGCAGACACTTAACCACTGAGCCACCCAGGTGCCCCTAAAGTTTGTTAGTACTTCTAAAATCGGTTTGTCGATTTTAGACAAAGTACACACACTTTGTGTGTGGCACAAAATTCTATTAAATTCTATGTGCAAAAAATTTGGCAAACTCATTGTTAAAAAGAAGTAGCAATAATTAATGTTTTTAAGATTTTAAAATTTATTTATTCATGAGAGACACAGAGAAAGAGAGTCAGAGATATAGGCAGAGGGAGAAGCAGGCTCCATGCAGGGAGCCTGATGTGGGATTCAATTCCAGAACTCTGGGATCGCACCCTGAGCCACCCAGGTGTCCCTAATTAATGTTTGTAAATTAAGAAACTACTATTTTCTTCCTATGTAGGGAAAAACCCAATTCTTTCCTACTGTGTGTTTCTTTCTTATGTGTCTCCTTTGCTAGCCACACAGATCACTTCTGACATTTCTGGTCACCAAATATGAGGAGGCTTTTGCCCATGCCAAGAAATTCACTGTGACACCAGCTGGTGGCCTACAATTTAATTCAACTCAGACAGTTTCTACCTGGAGATAGCACTGGATCACACAAGTTAAGGGCTCAGTCCCACAAGACTGCCTCCTGGCCCTCACTTGAGATGCTAGTCACAAACAGGTCATCACCTATGCTTCTGACCAACCAGCTATAGAATGAAAGTTCCATCATCCCCTAACTTGGGTTCAATTAATTTGCTAGAGTGGCTCACAGAACTCAGAAAAACACTTATATAAGGATGTGGTAGCGGATACAGATACGTAGGGATACGTAGGGTGAGGTCTGGGAGGGTTCTGAGCACAGGAGCTTTTGTCCTTGTGGAGTTGGGGTGTATCACCCTCACAGTGTGGATGTGCTCACTAACCTGAAAACTCTCTGTACCCCATAGATTTGAGATTTTTATGGAGGCTGATGATGTAGGCATGATTGATTATTGGCTCCATTTCTAGCCCCTCCCTACTCTCTGGAGGATGGCAGGAGGTGAGGCTGAAAATTCTAAACTTCTAATCATGGCCTCATCTTTCTGAGTCCAGCCTGCATCCAGGAGCCATTGAAGAGCCTGTCCAAAGCCACCTCATTAAAGTTCTTATCACTTAGGAACTTGCAAGAATTTAAGGAGCCCTATGTCAGAGACTGGGTCAAAGACAAATATTAGAACAAGAGATGACCCTAGCTTTCTTATCACTTAGGAAATTATAAGGGTTTTAGAAGCTCTGTACCAGGAACTAGGGCAGAGACCAATACATATGTTTTCTATCACCTCACACTTCATATAATGTCTCAGTCTTTATAGGATATTTCCTTATTTGTAAGGAATCTGTTTCTCACAATAACCTTGTAGGAGTAGTAATTATTGCTCTACCTGTTATAGGTAACAATACTGGGCTCACTAGCTTATCAGGAAGAACTAGACATTGATAGGTCTGGGTCTTTTGACTCCAAAGCTCATGAAGATTAATAAGAGGGATGATTAATAATAGTACTTGACTATTAATTATACTTCATAATTCTTGAAGTAATTATAGTTCATAATTAATAGTCAAGTACTCCCTCTTAGAATTCAAACTGGCCTAGCACTCAGGAAATGTATTCTTAACTCTGTCATCATCTAGAGTCACCTCGCTCAGTTCCTCCCTCTCTCTGGGTTTCAGTTTCTTCATCAGCAAAAATGAGGAGACTAGGAAGAGCATCCCTAAGTCATCTTCTATTCCTTAGTCACCTCATTGATATAAAGCAAAAAAAAAAAAAATTGGAATTGAATAGAATTGAAAAGAAATTGTACTTCACTGCTCTTTTAGAAAATATGTTTTTCATTTGGATTATGAAAGGTGTGGAGCAAGTGGAATCACCCAAACAACTGACAGGACTAGTCAAGGCAAACTTTCTCATTCAGCACACATCTTATGTGAAAATAAATCCCACTAGATGCTGAGTGTAGAGGCCCCTCCTACAGGAATTCGTAGCAGATCCATGGGGAATGAGCTGTGCTTAGGTACCCAGCACACACTCAGGTCTGTTGAGCTCAAAGATAGGCGGAGGCTCCATTAGGAAGGTGGGAGTTGATATCCAACTGCTAAATGAAGATTCTGAAGGAGCCTGAACCCACCCCACATGCATCATGATGCCTTTCCTAGAGGAGAACATACTCATTAGTCATAAATAAGTCCTGTGAAATGCCTCCCACATCCCATGTGAATATTCAGACATTGTGCTTAGCAAAAAAAGAAAAAAGAAAAGAAAAGAAAAAGAAAAGGAAAAAAAAGAAAGAAAAAAGAAATCTCTACCTTTTAGTTTTTAGCATGAGTTTGCTTATTATTAGATTTCATCTCCTGAAAAATTTTTTGCTATGATATCTGTTAAACAGTTCCTCCCAGATATTTCCAAGTGAAACCCAAATATTCGGGCAAAGACTCGTGCTTCTTGGGTCCCATCAACTCTTCTTTGTACTCCTTTTACTCCCTACTACTAGAGGCCTTCCCATACTGGAGGTCGGTGAGGTGCTATGAGAAGAAATCTCATAAAGATGGGTGGTAGGGAAGCTGATTTCCTTATGCTGTTAGCATCTGGTCATGCAGGTTGTCAGTACATACTTCTACAGTTGTTTTACTCCCCATTTATTCAAGCAGCAAAAATTTACTGAATAGTTACTACATAGCAGGCAATGTTCTATACATTAATGGGGAAAAATGACTAAGGCACTTCTCTTTGCTCTGAAATTTGTATCTGATCAGAATTGTGTCTATCTTGGCTCTCTGATCTTTCTTCCACTTCATACCTCTACTGCTTTGTGTACATGTAGTACTTAAAGATCCATAAAAGATCATAAAATAAGTAAAGCTATTTTGAGGGTAACTAAGATAACAATAAATAGAATATAACCAATTTGTTCTCATCTTTCTGACGTCTTCACTAACTCTTTTTCCTGGGATACAAGAAGCAGAGAAGTATGGCTTAAATAAAGACTATGCTAAATTCTCTAACTCCTAGGTCAGAGAAGACACAGGGGTCATCAGGGCCCATGGCTGTAGGGCTTGGTTGGGAGCCACGCGGCTCCAGTGTGGAGCATGAGACTGTGTCATTGCAACATCTCTTGTGATGATGCCTCAGGAGCTGCCCTTTGCTCCAGATGAACCTTATTAGTTGTGGCCCTTACTTTTTCAGCCTCTCATCTATTTTGGTAGTATGGCTTTATATGAAAGAAAACTTGATGTGGATCTAGAAATCTATGAACAAATAATAAATTATATTTGGGTGAAGTTATAAAGGCAATTCAGGCCCATAACAGAAAAGAAAAAGCCTCTGCAAAATGCCTAAAATACACTCAGAGAAAGAATTGTGTATGTTGCCTTTTCACAAGCCTAAAATGGCATTCACTTTGACATGTGCCATCCCACTCAAAACTTCCAAAATCTGATGATGTATTAGTTACGTCAAAAGCACAGTAGAAAGTAGATCATAGTCACTTGCCCCTGTGATGACTGGAATGACTATGTGTTCGAGCAAAGACGTGACAAATAAGAATGCATTAATTTCACAAATGCTAAAGTGATGCGGTCTAAACAAATCACAGATGACTTTAGTGACAGTGTTGTTTTTCAAGCACATAATAAATGAGAGGGATATTCTGAAGTGTTCTTGCTTCCGTGAGCCACAGCTGTGAAGAGAATTTATTTCTTAGGGACAGGACAAAGACTTTGAAGCAGTCAGAAATGCAGCACAGTCTGAAGGAATGGCTATTTTACATTACAGAAATCACTTTACGGTGGTTTTAATAACACTGGCCTGGGAGGCACTAACATGGGCTCTTGTCTCTACTGACACTAGGTGTCGACAAGTTATTTCACTCAGTGTTCTCATCTATAAAACGGTAAGCATCCTAAAGTAGACATAATGGGTCCATAAAACCATCTTGTGGTGATTTTTCTAGTTCCTAGGTATACAATAAACAATTTGTCATCAGCTTTCAGAGTTTCTATTTTAGCTCCTTGACCCATGGACTTTAGTATGCCATGTGTGGTAGCGAGGGTTGAATGGAAGTTCCTAAATTTCCCTCTCTGCTCCCTCCCAACCCAAATCGCAAAGATGTGGGAGGCTAGAGTGGAGGGGTAATGATTGTCATCACATTCTCCTTTTACCCACTTGTTTGACTTATGCAAAAGATGTAGGATTAGCAATGAATTATTCCAAGTTTAATTAGCAGGTATCTTGAATTACAATTGCTCCTCTAGATGGAATGTCTCTACTGACATAAATAGACAAAGTCTTTGACACCTATTATGTAGCTACAGATCTGGCTACCTCCAAATTCATAGTTAACAGTGTAGCACATTTCAGAGAGTGGGATCTAACTTTGTGAGAGGAGGCCAAAGGGAAAGGGCTGGATGTTGCAACTGTAAGTAGGGGGTAGTTCATCTCTCATGGTGTAAACTTTGACCACGGGACATACTTGACAGGAGAGACCCAGGCAGATAAATAGCAGATCCCAGGAGGGATGCTCTATAGTTTGTAAGTATGTGCATCTAGAGAATGAGGGGCAAAAAAAAAAAAAAAATCTCTACGAGAATTGAAGGGAATACCTCTGTTTCCTTTCTCTTACTGACAGATTGTTCCACGTTACAACTTCTTTGCATAGTTTGTCCAGGCTCATCTTGCCTGGCTGAGCAGAAATGCCTTGTCTTTTCACGACTCATTTCAAAGGCCTGGCCATAATGATTAATCATCAGCTTGTATTGTTTCTTATCCTTCCCTGGATCACTTTTCCTTCCCTCACTTTTTTGTTCCCAGGGATTCAATCTCTATCCTCTTATTGACATAAGGTAATAATATTATTGAATGAAATGCACTTTGCTTTGAGCAAATGCCTACCCATGCCTTTCGGTCAAAATGGGAGGCAGGGATTGGTGAATTGAGGAAAAGAACCGAAACGTACATGCTATTAGATGGCTCAAGATGTTGGTTTAACACAATACATCCTTATCATTGAATGTACTTTTATCAAGATATTCTCTCTCATCTACACATCTTTTGATTTTGGAGTGAGAAAGAAATTTGTAGAATATGAAAGTGGATCATAGTTTGAGAGTTAGAATCCTTGTTTGCCTGTTTGCCTGGAGTTGGGCAGAGACTGAAGAGGAAGCACCATGTCTTATAATGGAGAAGGAGAAAAGCCACAGACAGTGATGCTCACAATTGGTTTGTGTGTATTTAGGGGAAGGATAAAATAATAATGGGGGAGAGTCCTACGCCACTAATATCACGTCTTTGCTCCTTGGTGCATGTTTCATAGATTTCATATCTGTGCTGCTATATATCTTTTAAGTCTAAACAAAGAACTTCTCTAAAGGGTTGGCTAAACCAAGACAATGAGTCTAGGAAGAGGGATCTAAGAAAGTGACTCACAGGGAGATTTTCTGGTGAACCTGGAGTCATACTGTATTAATTATCACTTATTATGCTTAACTCAGGGTGAGGAGCTGGCCTGGTCACTCCAGAGGCAGAAGGAATTCCAGAAGAAGGTGGCAGTGGTCATTAGCATCAGATACATACAGGTAAACACAATTATGATGAGGTTGATGAAAGTATTGACATGAATGGAAACAGAGACTGGGATTTCTGGGGCTCCAAAATCATAACAAAAAGTGTTATGATGATGAAAAAAGTTTCATGATGAATAAAATTCACAAGACTTCCAGTGTTGGGAGGCTAGATTTTGTATCTCAGCAATCTGTATGGCTTGTGTTGCATTCTAGGCTAACCTAAAAAAGGCAGAGTGATGCTAGGGAAGCTTTAGGGAGCTCCATGGGAAAAGCAATGTGATACCTTAAACTTCACATTTGCATGTTTGATCGAGGCTCACACAAAATAAATTTTGTACATGGGGCTGGGGGGCTGGGGATGTGCACTTCCTTAAGACCTAATTTTTTTTTTATTGGTGATAAATAACTAAAATTGGCATTGTAAAATTATAAAATTAAAATTGACATCACACTTTGTTAGACCCAGAGTTTTCGTTTTTAATTTATTTGAGAGAAAGGGTGAGTGAGAGAGAGAGCATGAATGAGGGCAGAGGCAGAGAGCAAGGGAGAAGCAGACTCCCTTGTTGAGCAGGGAGCCTGATGCAGAGCTTGGTCTTAGGACCCTGGGATCATGACCTGAGCCAAAGGTGGATGCTTAACCAACTCAGCCACCCAGGTGCCCTAGACCCAGAGTCATTTAATATTTATATACTAGAGAGAGGTTGCCCTTCTTTCAGGATCATTGAAGGCCTACTGGTGAGGAACAAGGATAGTAAAAAAAATAGACAAAAATATTTTTAAGGAAAAAAAAGGTAGAAATCTAAATGCAGATATCTTGGCATTCAAGCTATTATTGTACCCAGCCTAGTATCAAATATCTGTTGATAAGTGGGGAGTGGGTGCTTCAAAGTATTCTTGCTCACTTGTAGCTTACTCTATCATATTTTAATATTGATATGTAGCAACTTTAATGCACATTTTTACTTCATTCAGCTGGTTCATTTATAGGCCTCTTCCACAGAAGCAAGATTTCATACTAATGTAGGTGCAAATGATTTACTGTAATATATGAAATAGCTCTGTTCTGTTATTGGTACTCAAAGGCTCTCACTTGTAGATAGCCTTCCACACGAGGCCTCTAAGTCGACTTAATCTTATAGGCTATTTAATTTTGTAGCTGTTCTGAGAGATCTGGTGGGACTGGAGATCACTTGGACATTAAACCTGAGCTCCCCATGAACTTCTAGAGCCTCTGGGCTGTATGTTCCCCTGAAAGCCTGACAGCCAGAGCTGGGGACTCTGGTAGTGGTAGGATGAGGAAAGGACAGATTCACACCCTGAGATGGGGGGGGGGGGGAGATGGGGAGAGACAAGCAGACAAACACCCTCACTCCATGGTGAAGCCTTGCAGACTAAAGAGTGCCTGAAAATCGTCAGTTGTCAACTCGCTGCTGGTGTAGACCCAATAAAGCAGATGCTCAATTTATCCAAAAATAGAAAGATGGATGGGTGGGTGATATTCTAGAGTAAGGAAAACAGTGAAGCAGTGTTTTTTTCTTCTTCTCTTTCCCCCCTTGTTTTATAATATACCTGTCTGAATTTGACATTATTTTCAAACAGACTATCTACTCCTGTGCTAGAAAAGGAGAGTGTTCTGATATGCAAATTTGGGCTATATTAAATGAATAGAAAGGAAGACTGTGATCAAAAGATAACGTTTTTTTCCCTACACATAGTTTCCATTTTCATCGATTCCCCAAACTCCTCAAATTTTTAAGTTCTTATTTTTCTTCTTATTTGAAGAAAGGTAACTATTTGCCTGGATGGATTTGTTACCTGTAGAAAAGGACACATTACAAGGCATTGGGAATTTGCTGCTTTTCTTTGCTGAAGAAAGAATATTGTACAACTTCATAGAACTTAAGCTGAGAAAATATCATTAAATATATACTTTTAGGTAAATACCAAAAGGAATGTTTAAGTTTTCTTCCTTTACCCTTCAGAGTGCATTCTTATTAGGGATATGTACAATTAAGTAAAAAAGGAACAGGCAAGGGATACACAAAATCAAAGGCATGGGAAAAGTTATTTTTGGTTGGAGGAACTAGATTGGGTTCCTCCAACCTACACTTAAACCAAGACAGCATACAGTTACAGAACTTCTTGCAAACTCTGTGTCCTCATGCCCCAGTTGTACACAACACCCCTTTCTCATGGCCAACATGCATTTTAACTTCTCAAAGCTTCTTAGTTACAAGAATATTTTTATTTTATTTTAGTAAGAAAGCCTCCACTTGAGAAAATGTGACACCCAGCCAAGAAGTGTTTCTTCCTTCCTCTTATTGCTTAGATAAGTCCTCCATAAGTAAAGTTCAAAAAAGAGTGGCAGATGCCTGTTGAGATGACACTCTGTCAAATTAGACAATTGAACATTTTTGTAGTATGACATGAAATTCCTATTTTTAATAGTGTTGTCACAAAGTTGTATCACAGGTACATGGTTCAGTTGTGAGTTGCCAGTTACTACTGGTTAGATGCCTTACCCAAGGGACCAGACCTAGTAAGAGAATGAGACACTTGTGGTTTTGATGGAATGTCTGTGTGTGGTTCCATTTATGTAGAACTCAAGAGTGACTTTCTTGAAGATCTGTGTCTATGTTGATGTTTGGTCATCTCAGCTTTGATGGAATCTCTTGAAGTTATCAGTGAATGTTCTTTTGGCTAAGGATCTATGTCAAGTAATGTTTTTGTAGTTCTCATGAGATTTGGTAAACTACAAAAGCCCTTTTATGAAGAAATATTCTTGGAATCACAATTCTGTTTAAATTCTTTGGCAGTAATTTTCCATCATACACTCTTTGTACTTGCAGACTCCATATACTCCAATCTACTTCCTTATTGACTTAATATGAAATAATTTCCAAATTAAATATCATAAGAATTATCATCTTTAAGTTCTTGTTATATCACATTATAGCAATCATTAAATTTATAATATTATTTCAAATGTAATAATCATTAATATTTATTTCACAGCATTCCAAATTTAAATAGTATTGCTATTGCTAAGTT
The DNA here is from genome assembly GCF_018345385.1 of Vulpes lagopus. Classification (NCBI taxonomy): domain Eukaryota; kingdom Metazoa; phylum Chordata; class Mammalia; order Carnivora; family Canidae; genus Vulpes; species Vulpes lagopus. The sequence goes on along the minus strand of NC_054824.1, from coordinate 26,835,062 downwards.
ACCCTTTTGGATCCCCTTCATACTGATGATTATGGTAATACAATCATCGACCTTTATTTAATTTTGTATCACATAGATCTCACAATGTAAATATGGCAGCTAAAACTAACCTCTCCATGTTTCATTATTCCTAGGAAGCAAAAATCTTATATGAAACCAATTATTTGCTTCCTTTGTGCCCAGACAAAAATCACTAAATAGTTAAGGTTGGGTGCTATCTTAATTCATGATCAAAGTTGGAGGAGCACTTTATTAACAACTCTGGTTTCCATGAAGAAATCTATTTCCCTTAATGTCCTTTACTCTGTTCTACTCAGGGCAAGAGAATCGACTTTTCTGATTTGAGAGTTTGAGGAGAAAATCTGAGTGTGCCCCCGGCTCAGTCCTTCCTTTTCCCTATCTTAATGTGATGTGTCCAACTGCAGAGAGCACACACTGCTCTGCTCCTCCAAGCTGTCTAAGTTTCAGGGATAGGCTCAACCTTTGTAAGGAGATGGGAAACAGAGGTGTCCTTCAGTGATCCTTCTCTGATCCAATATCTGGTACATGGGCTGAGGATCTTAAGAAATAAATAAGGAATGGATTTGGGAAGAAAAGTAACACCCAGAGATTGAAACTTTGGAATGGGTCAGGCCATGGTTTTTTGTTGTGTTGAGTTTGGCAGCTGTGGGTGTCTATATTGTGTTATGCTGTCCATTTTTACAAATTGGGCAGAGTTGAGGGTAAATGGGCTTTTCTTTTCTTTCTTTTTTTTTAAATTGGTGAAATGGACTTTTAACAACAAATGAGTTTAGGTTTTAAAGTATAGGCTGCTTCAGTTTGGCTTGATATTACAAGAAAGCTGGGATAAGATTAGACCTTTCAGGTGTTGGTTAGACAGACAATATTTGCTCTATTGACAGTGTGTTTCAGCTAGGTTAGTAGGCAGGAATTTTAATGTCAAGGGATCTGAGTTCTGCATATCTTACAGAGCATTCATGGTCCTTGAGATTTCAGTTGTACCTGCCAGGTCTAAGTAGGCAGCTCTGGATTGGCTGCTTAAATTCCATTTTACGTTGTAGACCAAGAGAAGACAAGGGAGGCTTTAGGCTAAGTTTGGGTTAATGTGGCTTATCATAAGTGTGGGTTATTCCCTACCATATCCCTTCAAATTTGTTTTCTTTTTCTTCTTTCTTTCTTTCTTTCTTTCTTTCTTTCTTTCTTTCTTTCTTTCTTTCTTCTTCTTTCTTTCTTTCATATGGAATACTTCACGAATTTGCATGCACAGGGGTCATGTTAATCTTCTCTATCATTCTAGTTTTTTAGTATATGTACTGCTGAGGAAAGTACTGGCTCTGAATTTCTTAAAAACAGAATCTCTGCCTTTGACTTTAGTTTTCAGAGAGCCAAACTCAGAGTCCAACTGAAGAAGTGTGGTAGATTTTACTAATAAAACGATAAAAGGGTTTAAAGCCCTCATTATGACAAAAACATGCCAAAGTTTTCAATGAATTAATAAAGTTACCACAGACCCAGAACCTAGGAATATAATGAAAAAGATGTTGTCCAGGAATTTCTTTTTCTAAGGATCAGATTTGCCTAGAAATCAGGCAAAGGAGCTGGAGTAATCTGAAAATAATTCCTCAAAAAAAGAGGTCCTATTCAGTCCAACTAATAAAAAAAAGTAATAGAAGAAATAAAATGAAATAAAAACTTAAGAGACTGATGAACAAAAAGAGAAAGAGAGAACTTTAAGTGAAACACAGATATTAGAAGGCAAGCTGAACAGCTACAAAGGGGAAAATGAGACCTTGAGAGCTGGAGGTCAGCCCCGACCTCTGTAACGGGAAAGATGACATGTAGCCAGGCTTACCTGCTGTTAAAGGACTATTTGAAGAATGGGACTTGTTTTGCATAGTAATTAGATTAGAAAAACAAATATAAACCCTAAACAGTATAACAGAGAAAGAAGAGCATCATTTTAAGCACTGACTAGAATGATTGCCTGAGGGAGCCAGACCTCAGGACACAGTGAGAAAGGTGGTTTTTTTTTTAAGTTTCTATTTAAATTCCAATTAGTTAACATACAGTGCCATATTAGCTTCAGGTGTACAATATAGTGATTCAACACTTCCATACAACACTTGGTGCTCATCACAACTGGCAGTTCCTTAATTCCATCACCTATTTCACACATTCTTCTCTCCACCCAGCTCCCTTCTGGTAACCATCAGCTTGTTCTCTTAAGCTTTAGCTGTAGAGTCTAAACCAGGAATGGGTGGAAGACCACCTTTACTCTTTCTTGCTGGATTGTCCTTTAATCTCCCAAGGTAGCATATTACCTGCATCCCAAATTCAGGATAGTGAGGAGGAGGATAAGATCTTTGTATATAAAACTTCTTTTTTTTAAATTTTATTTTTATTTTATTATTATCTTTTAAGATTTTATTTATTTATTCATGAGAGACATGCACACACACACACACACACACAGAGAGAGAGAGAGAGAGAGAGAGAGAGAGAGACAGAGACAGAGACAGAGACATAGGCAGAGGGAGAAGTAGGGAGCCTGATATGGGACTTGATCCTGGGACTCCAGGATCACGCCCTGAGCCGAAGGCAGACGCTTAACCCCTGAGCCACACAGGTGTCCCTTTTTTTTTAAATTAAGATTTTATTTATTTATTTGGGAGAAGGAGAGGGCGAGTGCATGGGTGGGGGCTGAGAAGGGCAGAGGGAGAAGCAGGCTCCCAGCTGAGCAGGGATCCCTGACCTGGGGCTCAATCTGAGAATGCTGAGATCATGACCTGAACCAAAGGCAGATGCTTAACTAAGCCACCCAGGAGTCACTATAAAAAAAACTCCAAACAGCCTCCCAGGCACTCGCCCTATATAAAATCTATAAAAACCCTTAAACAAAGACTATTCAACTACTAGGCATTGTCAAAGAGACTTCTCAGGAGGATGTCAAAGATGAGAAATATTAAATTCCAAAAGTGAAGTGGTAGTGTTCATAGAACACAATGGGTAAAGCAGGAGAAATAATGATACAGTTTATTTAACTAGTTGTATTTTGTTGTTTTAAAAATACTTTCATACATCTCATTTTCTCAGAGTCTCACAATGCCCTGTGATATGGGATTGATTACTTCCAGAATTATCAATGGTGGAACTGAAGCTCAGCAGGTTGTTACTTGCTAAAGGGCATTCAACTAGTAATTGAGTTATAATCCAGATCTCTGAGTTAGGCCATTCACCTTACTCCTCTGAACCACACATCTTCATAGCCTTGAGCCTGAGGAATGAACAATGGTAACGTGGGACCTGGGTAAGGTAGTAAGATAAAAATGTTTTGCACTAATACTGTCAGGTTTAATCCGATCGGTAGGGAAATGGAATAGAGAGGCCAGGCAAAAGTTGGTCAAAACTGGCTTTTAATGGGATGCGCTCTCGGGGGAGTTTCCGTAGCCCGCGGGGGAGGGAGGGAAGGAGTAGCAGCCTGGGGAAGTCGCCCTTAGGCAGGTCGCAGTAGGGTTTTTTTTTTTTTTTTTTTTTTAAATTTTTATTTATTTATGATAGTCAAAGACAGAGAGAGAGGCAGAGACACAGGCAGAGGGAGAAGCAGGCTCCATGCACCGGGAGCCCGACGTGGGACTCGATCCCGGGTCTCCAGGATCGCGCCCTGGGCCAAAGGCAGGCGCCAAACCGCTGCGCCACCCAGGGATCCCCCGCAGTAGGGTTTATAAGGAGTTTTTGGTGGGAAGGTTGGTAGGGAAATATGGGGTGAGGTTTCCTTATTTAGTGGTGTTTTTCAGGTTTTCGGTCTTTTCCAGGTCTTGTGTTTTTTGTTTTTTGTTTTTTGTTTTTCCCCGGTTAGGGCAAGGGTTACTGGTTTCCTAAGCTAAGTTAGGGTAGGCGGCAAGGCGGTGTTGGCAGGAAGATAGGGGTAGGGTGGCATTATTGGGAGGTTGCTGGCCTGCGGTGGGCCATTTTGAGGTTCCCAGTCTCGCCAGTCCAACAAATACTATGAAAGAGAGCAAGTGATCAAATTTGAAACTTTGGCATTTTAAGAAATCCTTGATAAGTGATTCTATTTGGTGTGAAGGACTAACAGTATTTTAAAACAAGATTTTAAACATATTTGAGTGGATTCAGAAAATTCTTACACATGATAAAAACACTCCTCCTCCAGCTAGCCGGCACAGTTATTATTATGAATAATTTATGTTTCTCTGGGGGATTTTGCTATTTATTGCTCTTAATTATTTGCTTTTCAAGTGCCACTATAGATTCCCTGGGAAAACCCTTGAGGGAAGGAAGTTGTCATGCTGGGGGAAGCATCAGCCTGATGACTCGCTGGCACTTAAGCCCTGGGTCTGCGGGTGACAGCAATTACCCTTCATTAGCCAGCAGAGCTGATGGAGCAAAGTTCTTCTAAATGGGCACTTGACATGGGCATTAACTTCATCTTTTCCAAAGAAAAATTTCTTTGGGGAAGAATGTACAAAAATAGAAATGGAGCATTGAAAAGAGAGGAGAATCATAAGCTGTTTTTATTCTTTGTACTAAATCAAATATTTTATTAAATAGCCTAAGAACAATGTGGGCACTGAAAAGAATAAGTTAGGGGATGCTATATTTGAGTTCTGTTACAAAGGTGCCATTAACCCACTAGGATTTGTATGCCATCGATTCTTAATTTGTAAAATGGTGTGGGAAGTGGTAATGAGGAAGATTTGGACCAAATATAGGAAGTCTTAGTTCAATACCAGGGGGATTGGACTGAACAAAAGACAGTCGAACTACAGAAAAAGAAATGCCTTGAAGCGGTTGACTCGGGCAATCTAGGTTAAATCCACAATTTCTTTAGCTATCCTTTTAGCATCCAGAGAAAAGCGGTCAAGAGTTAAGTTCCCCAGGATCATAAGAACAGAATGGTTGTGAGCAATTCAGATCTGCTGCTATAGCTCTAGAGTACTTCCTTACAGGGGTGAGGGGTGGTGTAGGGGGATGGTTCTGAGATGCAAAAAGGGCAGCCATCTGGGTCATGGATAATATGCAGATGGCATGCATTAATGCCAATCATCTGTGACTTCCAGACTCTTTGTCATTGCCAGTTCCTTACTGATTATTAAATATTTTTAATACTTAGCCTAGTCTGGGGGTGATTTTAGAGTTAAGATAGCTACTGACCAGCTGTGTCAACTTATTAGACTCTTAGAATCTGAGTTTTTAATAAGAAGGTTGTGCTACAGGACCTCTACATTTTTTTTTACTACTGCATGTGTTCTCTGGTGTTCTGTACCTCAGATTCTCATCTCCTGGGGTGCAGCTCAAAAAAATTAGTTCCAAAACATAGTACACAATATGTGTGTGTATGTTTTTTTTTTTTTTTTTAACATCACTGAATACCCATTAACCATTATCCTAATGAATTGGAAGAGTCAAGCTAATGGTTCTAAAAAGAGGATAATTTGGAAACAAAGCCAGCAACATGATTCTTTGCACAAATTCTGGTACTCCCAATCCTTAAAATCAATAGAAGATTATGCTAATATGCTAATATGTTTCTTTTATAAAAAGCACAACATGGTAATATGGTCACTAAAGGAATAAGAAGTTGGCAGCAGCAGAGCTCTAAAATTAATTTGAATCATTAATAAGAGTGAATTAGATATTATTTCTATTCATAAAACCAAGCCCCATTCTGTTGGTTTTGGAAGGACTAAAGACTCAGCAAGTGCATGCTTAGATAACTATGTTAGCAGTAGAGTAGTGTGTATATGTGTATATGTAAACACATACACATACCTTGACAAATGAATTAAATCTTATTTTTCCTTCATTTTATAAGTTGCAGTACAACATCCCTTCTGAACGCTAAAGATTGGTGTGTGTGTGTGTACACATGCATATTTAGAACAAGTAGAACTTGGCCTGGAAGAACTAGGTCACTGGTCACATAGGTTACTGACTCATGGAAGGACACTGCCCTCCAGAGGCTGGCCTCACTCTCCTTTGCCCAAATCCCACTTGGTCTGCACAGGCACTGATGCTGACACATTAGTTTAAGTTTCTGCACAAAGTAGTTTTAACATCACTGTCATATTCAGGGTAGTGAGCCCAATGTCTTCCTCTAGGATGCAAATTGAACTGCTATTTATCACCCCCACTAACAAGCATGTAGCACTTGGGTTAGAGATAAGATTATTATTGGCCTTGTTTAAACTCTAGAGTCAGATGTTGGGCAAGGTTTAGGGGGTGGGTGGTGAGCCCTAAAGTGAGTTAAAAACAACAAGGCCCATGCTTATCTCAGAATACTTGGGCACAGATGAACTGTCCTTGATAATATGGAGCTTTCCCTCTGAAGAAATGCTATAATGGTTAATTTTATGTGTCAGTTTGACTAGGTCACAGGATGTGAGAGTCTTTAGTTAAACATTATTTCTGGATGTGTCTGTGAAGGTTTTTCTTGATAAGATTAGCATTTGAACTGGTAGACTGTGCAAAGCAGATTGCCTTCCACAAGGAATCATCCAATCCATTGAGGGCCTAAATAGAACATAAAGGTGAAGGAAGCCAGAATTCACTCTCTCTGGCTGAGCTGGTCTTCTCCAACTTTCCTACTGGGGCTTTACCATAAGTACCTCTGGTGCTCATGTCTTTGGACTGTACTCCTGGATTTTCTCGGTCATCAGCTTTCAGACAGCAGATTGTGGGACTTCTAAGCCTCTGTGATAGTTTGAGCCAATTCCTTGTAATAAATCTCTTTGTACTAGAAATCTCTTTCTAATAAAATCTTTTTCTATATATTGATTCTGTCTCTCTGGACAACCCTGATTAGTATAGATGCCTTTATAACTGCATTTCTATAGTCACCAGCCAGGTGAGACAGGAGCCTTTTGGTCAGTGGGAAGCAATGGCCAATAATGTCCTTGCGTGCCAAACTGACACAGACCCAAAGATCACGGGTCCATTTCTCTACTGCTGTCATTTGATGTCTGGCCCACTTCCAGATTGAGTGTTCTGAATCAGAAGACAGTACTTTCTTTGCTTTTTGGCATCAGATACAGCAGTTTGAGATTATGGGGAGGATTGGTTTGTAATATTACATCTACTTTTTGGTAGATTCTAACCTATTCTACTTTGTGTATCTTAGGGACAACAAACACTTTTTAATCCAGAGACAATACAGGGCACCTGGATGGCTCAGTTGGTTGAGTGCCCGACTCTTAGTTTCAGCTCAGGTCATGATCTCAGGGTTGTGAAACTGAGCCCTGAGTGGGCTCCATTCTCAGCAGTCTCCTTGAGATTCTTTCCCCTTCACTCTCTCCCCTTCTATTCCTCCCCCTACTTGCATGTGTGCTGTCTCTCTCAAATAAATAAATAAGTGACACCTTAAAAAAAATCCAGAGATAATAAAGAAAAAAACTTGGATAAAAATTGTGATAATAGGGCAGCCTGGGTGGCTCAGTGGTTTAGCACTGCCTTCGGCCCAGGGCCTGATCCTGGAGTCTCAGGTTGAGTCCCACGTAGGGCTCCCTGTGTGGGGCCTGCTTCTCCTGCTGCCTGTGTCTCTGCCTCTCTCTCTCTCCCTCTCTCTCTCTCATGAATAAATAAATAAGTAATTTAAAAAACTGTGATAATAATAGACCGTTAAATCCAGGGAGAGTCTTAATATCTTACTGTCTGCAGTCTTGGGTAGGAATAAGTAGAAGTCTGGTTCTTGGGCAGGATGGTGAAAAATATCTTCAGAAAAGATAGCAAAAGGTGGAAGAGGATGCTAGATCAGGACTAGGGATTGGCTGAGCACCCACCATGCTCTCTACTCAGAGCTTAGTTCACCAAGGAGAAACAAAAACCACTCATTTATGCACTTTATATTTAGTAAGTTCCTATCTTGTGTCAGGCACTATTTTGGGCACTAGTTGTGACCAAAACAGACTAAAATCTTGCTTTAATTCATTTTATATTCCAGTGATGCTCAATCAATATATAGATGCTACTGGGAGACAGTGTAGTGTATTAGAACAGGAATGGGTCTTGGAATCAGACAAACTGTTTAAATCCCGGCTTCACCACTTTCTTGATGTATTACTGGGATGGTTAAAACAAACAAACAAACAAGCAAAATAAAAGCCTCTTTCAATTTCAATTTTCTAATCAGTAAAGTAGGGACGATAATAATGTCTTGCATGGCAATAATGTATGTAAAGTCCTTGGCCCAAGTCTAGTACATAGGTGAGGCTCCACCCAGGGAATTTTTCTTTTTTTAATGGATCAGTTATTTAATTAGGTTCTTTGTAAGAAATTTAGAACACGAATTTGTGTGTTCTAAATATTTTTTCACCCAGGGAATTTTTATTGACTTGTTGGCAGACAGAATTGTTTAAAGACAGAGAGGAAGAAGAGTTAATGTTCACTTTTCCCCCAACTCCCATTTACATTGCCCTGTTTATTATTCTTTTTTACTTGGAGAACTTGGAAACCAGTTTTGCTGCCCTTCTAGTTATTGGATGGAAAATGGGAGGCATTGAAGAGAGAGAAGATAAGAAGCATGATACAAATCATAAAGGACAGAGCTACACTTACAGAGCTAAGTAATAGTTGCACTTACAGAGCTAAGTAATAATTGCAAATTCGTGCCTGCCCAGGGAGAAATGCCAACACATCAATGTTAACCTCTTTCTGGTTTCCCTAGGTGAGTCTGTCAGGAAGTAGCACACTGGGTATGTTTCCAGTACTTCCTTCAGACAGTACAAGTGTTGGAAACTCCTATTTCAAGGACCTGGCAGGAATTGAAGGAAGAAAAGAGGAGGACTCTTATACTTAACTTATCCTTACTGTCATCATTGTTATTGTTGCTCTGCTTGTCAATAGACAGATGGTCCTAATTCTCACTTGGAAGATTCCAATAAGTGTGTAGGATGCCTACACAGAAGTCAAGTAGAAAATAAGTACACCTTGGAATGAGGCTTAACTATCATATTCTTAGAGGTTTGTCTTTTCTCTCTGTCTCTCTATCTCTTTGTATGTCTGTGTCTCTTTGGTCACCTTGTAAATATCTGTATTTATGAACTACACTACCCACTGCAGCTAGTTACCTTCTCTGGCATAAAATGACCAGTTCTTCCACCCTACCTCCAGCACTAGGGCAGCCTCTCTGGTATCTGTAGCACCTTGCCTATGCTTGGGAGAATCATCCTATTCAATCACAGATGTGTTTATGACATTTCTGTAAGAGCAAAGAGTCTTGTTTTTTCATGTGCTGGATTTACTTATTCACTTATTTTTTTTTTTTTACCAGTGAAAAGATTTCATTTGGGGATCCCTGGGTGGCGCAGCGGTTTGGCGCCTGCCTTTGGCCCAGGGCGCGATCCTGTAGACCTGGGATCGAATCCCACGTCGGGCTACCGGTGCATGGAGCCTGCTTCTCCCTCTGCCTGTGTCTCTGCCTCTCTCTCTCTCTCTGTGACTATCATAAATAAATAAAAAATTTAAAAAAAAAAGAAAAGATTTCATTTGTATTCTGATTGCTTTTATCTTTAATTTCTTAAAAGAATGATGACCTCCATTTAAATTATTAGAAAAATTTCCTCATATAGAGTGAGGAAATCCTCTTCCAAATAAAATTTTTCAAAACAAATCCTTCCCCTGACAATTCGTTATACTTTGTTGTAAATCCCAAGGATAAGCTTGCTTTCCCTGTGTGAGAAAACAAAAGAATAGAAAACATTTCATCTCAAATGTTAATCTCAAAATTATAGGTGAACTGGGAAGGCACCATTCCTGAGAGGCCATTGGGTAGGTAGTTAATTCCTACCCAACCAATCTCAGTTCACTGATTTATTATCTAATGCAAAATTTGGGAGAGGAAGGGAGGTTACAGGAGGTTGAGAAGATTCATAGAAATTGATCTGTGCTGTGCTTGAAGGTTGGACTTCTGATTAGCATATAAACAGTATGCTATTTCCTTACCTGATGGCCATACTTTTATTTCTACTATTCAATTACAAAAAGAAAATCAGTAGGTGTGAAATAATCTGAGACTTGGCCTTTTGGAATTAGAAATATACAAATTGGGGAAGAGAGGCTGAATTGAGGATCAATAGAAGCACCTGAGCCCACTCCATGAGGTTGACACACATTCATTGGTCATTATGGCATCAGAAATAGGAAACGGTTCTTTTTTTTTTTTTTAGATGATTCTTTGTATACTTGGGCAACTGGAGGCAAGGTAAAAGTAGCAGAACTGAAATATGCAGACCATTCTCAGAAGCAATTAATCTATGGAAACTCAGGTTGGATTTGTGAACTAGAATGCCCACAGGATCAAGGCAGGGATTGAAAATGAACAAGACTGATAAAACCCTGGTAAACAGCAAAATATGTCAGGAAAGTTGAAAGCCATCAGGGAGCTCATGCCCTACGTGAAGAGATACTTCCTGTTCAGTCTCCAGTGTTGCTATGAGAAGTTAGGTAGACAGCACGCTTATGAGAGCACACACACAAGTTGTGTCTTTCCACGATGTCAGGTTTATTCAATTGTAAAGCAAAGTTAACATAATTGCAAAGCAGTTACAGGATTCCAAATTCAATGGTATTTCACTACACATTTAACTTACATTCTTACACATTGCACAAAGCAAAGCACAATACAAATCACACAACAAAGGATACAAGGGGAAGGAAGTTAACCAACCAAATACAAAGTCAGTCCAGAATCTGCAGTTGAGATGAGACCTCTGTCTGGTCTGGGTCAGCTCTCAGTGCAGGGTCTTATTATGTTTAAGCAGTAGAGAATCTCTTTTATGTTTAGAGATCAATCGGGCAGAGCCTTTGGCAGCAGTTGCCTTTTTGATGTGGTCTGACGTGAAAGGGTCAGCATCTGGAAAGTCTGACAGTCTGCTGCAAATATACTCCCTTTTTAAAGGAGTTTAATCAGTCTTATGCCTTGGCAGACTGCTGGTTATCAGTTCTAGGTGTCATCAGCCTATTCAGATTTTGATGATGGCTGGTCTTAGCTGCAATGCCCTTGGCTGCTTATGTCACTGCCTGACATAAGTCACTGCTTGCCATGAGTGACTCCATCTCTACTTGTTATGATCCCAGTAGCCCAAGATCTTGCAATATTTTTAAGAAGTTATTTAAAGAGGATTTAGTGTACAATCTCTGAATTCCAAATGCTGTCAACTAATTTAAATTTTAAAACTTTGTGTAGGGTAGATGATATTTTTTATGATTTGAATTTAGGCCATAGGCTGGCTACCAATTCTCACCTTTGCTAACTGATGAGGAATAATGGAGACTTTTTTTGAGCAAGAGGAGTAAAATTTATTCTTCTATTCATCCATTTAACATCTGTCTGTTGAATGCCTACTATACTCTAGATTCTGTGACATAGTACCAGCCTTTATAAAACTTACATTCTAGTGAGGAGATAGATAATGAATGAAAAAAGAAATAAGTGACATAATTCAGGTAGTGATAAGTTTTATGGAGAACAGAAATTAGGCTAAAGGGACAGAAGAGGGTGCTATCTTGAATATCACTGGCAAAGGTCTCTATGAATAGATTCTATTAGAACACAGACCCACATAAAGTAAGGGGGTACATCATGCAGTGTGTGTTTGTATGAAGTGGGAAGTGGAAGAAGGAAGCCCCAGACAGAGTGCAAACACTCTGAGGCAAAATTGTGCTTTTGTGTACTGTATCTAGGGGAGGAGGGCCAGGAGGGCTGCAGCAAAGTGACCAGCAGGCCTGTCAGGATCAGAAGTAGCAATTCAAAGAGGGATAGTTGAAACAATAGGGAAAATATTGATAGTGTTTGAAGCTAAATGATGGGTACATGGATTACCAGAGAAATTGCTGTATCTTCTACTTTGTGTAAGTTGGGTAATTTTTAAAACAAAAATTTAGGAAGTTCCCATTCAAGTTTTATATTTCCTTTTCTTGTTCTGATTGTTTCCCTGAACTTTCAAAGTACTTTAAAAAAAAAAAATAACTCAATCAAATGGTGACTTGATTTTTTTAAAAGATTTTATTTATTTATTCATGGCACACACACACACACACACACACACACAGAAGCAGACACAAAGGCAGAGGGAGAAGCAGCCTCCATGCAGGGAGCCTGATGTGGGACTCGATCCTAGGTCTCCAGGATCATACCGCCGGATGAAGGCAGTGCCAAACTGCTGGACCATCGGGGCTGATTTTGTAATTTATTTATTGTCCTGTATGTGTCTTTTCTTCTAATTTGTTTAAAATCAGGACCATGATTCATATTTCTTTTCTCTCTTAGCATTTAGCATATTGCTAGACCCACAGAATTCACTTAATAACTATTAATTGATGGTGGTATTATTATTAATAATTAATTAATCCAATATTTGAGTGTCTTTTTTATGCCCCACTGTGTGATAGATAAAAGTGAGAGAAGGGATACTAAGATGTGATTCTTGTCCCCTAGGAACTTCCAGTGTTCAGGTAAACACTGATGATACAGGATAGAACATTGAGAATTTATTAGGATGCATGTAATAAATGTAAAAGGGGGAATCTAAGGGTTAGATATGCAGAGATACTGTTGACTCTTTCATCAAAGAGTCATAAAACTGCTCTGTTCATCCTTACAGTCTGTATCTGCTGGTTACCAAATGAAAACAAAATGAAACAAAAACTTCTATACTAATATGGTGATCTTAATTTGGTATGATAAACTTTTAATAGTTCCTTTGGGCTATGTTCAATGTCTTTAAGAAAAAAAGAAACACTAGTGTCTTAGACTTATTTGTTTTCTTTTTCTCTCTCCATGACCCAAGCAAAAATTGCACTGAACAAAGTTAAACGAGTAAAGAAGATTTTATTTAGAGCTATTGCAATAGGGGAGAAAGATTGGAACTCAGTCTGAACTCAATTCTGCTGAAACAGAGTGTGAGCATTTTTAAGCATTGCCCACCTGTTTGCTAATTGACTTTACCCAAAGGAAAGTAAACGTTCTCCTGTCTTTAAGACAGGAGGTAGTTTCGTCACTGGAGCAAAGTGTCTGCTGAAGTTAGGCCCATGGGAACCAGAAGATAGGTGTACTATCTCCCCTGATGCTTACATTTCAAAAGATGGCTACTGAATCCTTGAGAAAGACATTTCTGAGTTGTAAAGCTGGGGAGAAGCTTTTTAAAAGATTTACATATATCTCAAAGAGGCAGAGAAAGAATTTATGATGATAAATTTTCTTAAGTAAGTTCTATAAGGAGAGGAAGGTCAAGGCTTAGAGCCAGGAAGAAGTCTATCTGATGTTTAGTCAGGCTGAAGTCCATCTTGTCATTACCTTTTCCTCTCCAACATGGCATTTGGGGGTATGGGAAGGTATCTTGGGGATTGTGATGGTGTGATCCTCAAGTCTTCTAGTTTCTCTGTCTCCTTGATGATGTCTCTCATCTGCCTGACTGCTGATTCTCCCACTTGCCCTTATGGCTGAAGCGTACTTGTGTGACTTGTTTTCCAGCCCTTTTCTTGGCTTGATAAAAGTCTGGAGCAACGTCTCTCAATCATGAATAATCCTCCCACCCCCAATCAAGTAGAGAGGATAGTGGTGGGCTGGGCATGGGCAGTATGTGAAATAAAATCTTCCATGAGTCAAAACATGAACTGGAACAAAGTCTTTTGCATTCAGGATCTTTTTCAATGTATCTAACGTTCCTTCTTTTTCCTAAGCAAACATCTGAAAAGGTGAATGGAGCATCTACGATGATTCTAACTCCACTCCTCCATTTCTCTTTCTGTCTCCCTTCTTCCTGAAATACTCTGGGACTGGCTGAAACAGGCTTCTCTTTTGTCTTCCCTACTTGATATCTTCATTTTTCTGCAAGGCAGACTTGGGATCCAGCCTGTACAGGAGGAAGGGACTAAGTACTTTGGGGAGACAACTCAAGTATTTGAGATCTCAAGGCTTGGCTCTTGATAAGCCAAAGGAATTTGGAAAATATTCAGTCTAGTCTGCTATTTAAGCTTATTGTTTTTCCCTGGAATTTAAATCTCAAGTTTTGGCCTCAGAGAGTAGAAGGCTACAGGCAATATGATATAAGAAAACTAAAAGGCATCAATCTAATATTTGCAAAATGGGATCCTCATTGTAAATGTCTACTTCTATTTTAGAAGGTGCTAAGGAGAGTATCCTGGTGTGGGTGAAGTGTGAGCTTAAAGGAAGAGTAAAGCAAGAGATAAGGAAGTTTGAATATAGGCTGAATATGGTAGGAAAGCCAAGAGGCAGATAAATTTTCAAGTAAATAAAATTAGATTTAAAATCTGAAAATATCACTGGAGTGGAGAAGTAGGGGACTTTCCTCAGGAGACTTTAAAATTCTGGAGTTTGTGCAGGTCCAGGTGACATGATTTCTCAGAAATATCCCTCAGCTAGTGGGTGAATTCTAGTTTTCATTCTGGAGAACCCATGTTATACTCCCAATATGGCAGTATGTAATAAAGTGGGGTAACCAAGCCTAGCGTCATCACTAGGCACAAGTCCTGTTGGAATATTAGATGGCTTAAGATTTCAAAAGGTTGCACTAAGTTGTAAGTTCCCTGTCCTTCTCCTTCTGCCTCCTAACCCCCTACTCACACCACACCCATACCTATTCTCTCAACTAAGCTTAGTCTATAGGTAATTAAGGGCTATGCAAATATATGTTTATGTATATATGTGAAACCATGTATATATATGTATATATATGTGAAACCATCTCAGCAACTTATTTTTGAGAGATTTTGGAAACATCTACATATTAGTATGTTGAATTTTCATGAGATAAATAATGTGATGAGAAGCCCCAAGATAAAATTTCCTTAAATAGCTTACAGTCAGCAATCATCTCCACGCACAGAGCACATGAGGTTCTCCATCTGTACAATCAGCCCATAATTCGGTTATTCACACCACATTTCTCTTTGAGATGTCTTTTTTGGGGGGGAGAGGAGAGAGAGAGAGATAGAGATAGAGCATGAGCAGGGGCAGGAGGGGCAAAGGGAGAGTGAGAGAGAGAATCTTAAGCAGGCTCCACACCTAGCATGGAGCCTGACTCGGGTCTTGGTCTCATAACCATGAGATCATGACCTGAGCCAAAATCAAGAGTCCCATGCTTACTCAACTGAGCCACCCAGGTGCCCTGGAATGCCTTTCAAAGTACAGGGATCAATAAATGTAAACCACTACTTTTATTTAAATGCCATCTCATAAAGACAGACAACACAGCTAAACTTTCCCCTGAGCAAGTGTATTCTAATATATTCCTCACAGATGGCAAAACCTTCTCTTCATCCCAGTCACTTAACCAAATTTACTCACATTTATTTCTCTAAAAGTTATCTACTGCCCACTGAAGAAATGAAACATGCAAAAATAATTTTATAGGAGAAAAAACACCTTGGAATACACAAAAAATCAAGTCATTTTTTTCCGAGGCTGCCTTCTTCTCAAGAGTTTATCTCTGGTCTCTGAATTTCATAACTAGTGGTCTGTCAGTGGGACAAGTTGAGGTAGAGAATATATACATACTGTGAGGTTAATATGAAGAGTGAGGGGGAGAAGAGAACTTTTTAGAAATTTTATATTCCATTCTCATTTTTTTACTGATGACTTTTCAAAACCTAACTGGCCCTGAAAACTAATTTTCTTCCTTTTTTTTTTTTTTTTTTTTGTATTTTTAGACCAAGTAGGGCAAAGGACAATGATGCGAAATAACAAAGGCACCAATCATGAAAATTAGTATGTTCAACAGTCTGCTTACCATTATTTGCAATTTGAAAACCTATCTCCAATGTTTCTTTCCACTTATTATGGGCGTGTCTGATCAATGTTTTTGCATGTGATACAATTTGATTATCTGAAAACTCACAAAATATAATTTCTTCTTTCTACAATTGTTGTCCTAATATATTAGAGGTGGAATCCTGAAGTTGTGCATGTTCCAGTTTTTAGATTTTTCTTCTCGCTTCCATCTCTCTTTCCTTACCCCTCTTCTCCCTCTTCCTTGTCTCTATAGTTGAAATAAAGGAACTTTAGCATTAGACTGAATTGATTTTAAGTTCCTACTCTCCCAGACACTGGTTATTTAGTTTTGAGTAAGTCAGTTAATTTTTAAATACCTCTGGTGAAAAGTGGGTAATACTGCTTTCCTTGCATGATTCCTTTAAGATCATAATTTATCAAACAAATATTTTTTTACTTACCATATATAAGAAACCATATTGAGGTGCATATCACTGTGTTTTGACATGCATATCAAAATACTATCTAACAAATAATCTAATTACTTGGCATTACAAATAGCAGACTTTATCATGGGCAAAGCCAGGGCAAATTGCTAGTTATGACTTGTGATCTAACTCATTAGTGCAATGGGGATAGGTCTATTCCAGGACTGTTAACTTATAATCCATGTTAGTTATTGTCCATGGAAAGGGTGTAGCTTCAGGTGTGAGCACTTTAATACTATAATAATCCCCACACCTCTCCCAATTGTCATCATGACAAGCCATTTGGTTTAGAGAATGGACAATGGGTGACATAATGAACTTCTGCATATGTATTTATTTAGTATACCAATGTATAAGGCCTTTAGTTCTATTCCTAGGGAGAGGATATATGTGGAAGACTTTCTTATCAAAAAGCTGTGCTAAAAAATAGGTGAGATTGAGTTAAAAAGGCTAAGAGCTAATAGAATATTTTCCTTGTCCTTCTTTATATTGGCATTTCCCACCTGCTCAGCTTTTCCTTTTCCCATCCCACAGTAAAATTTTAGAATTCCATTAATATTTATTTTCTTTGGAACAATGGAACTTGTTTGTTTTGCAGCTATCAGGCAAAATACCTGATCAGCACCTCTTTTATGGACTAAAATTATATATCACTTTTCTGGGCACAGAATATTCCAGGGCAAAGGGGTATGTTTCAGTGGTTAAGAGTGCTGGCACTCAAATCCCAGGTGCACTGTTTTCTGGTGTGCCCTTGTACAAGTTATTTATCATCACTGAGTCTCAAGCCCTTGTCAGAAAAATAGGGTTTATTGAAAGCATCGAACAGAATCATGACCTATAATACTTAATACAGTGCCTGCATGTAGTAGACACTTGAAACATTATAGGTATTATTATTATTAGGATTGCATAGGACTTTAATCTTAATTATGGCTAGGTACATTGCAATGAACTCTCCCATATGTGAAATTTTTATTGGCCATTCATATACTATGCTGATTCAGTGGGACTCTTATTTAAGACAGATTTATAAATGTATGGATTTCAGAACTGGACTTCTCTTGTTGCTTAAAATAAAAGTTCAACATACTTTAGGATATTATGGGGAATTAGGGAACACTTTCTAGAAGAACTGATTTCCAAATTGAGTCTTAAAAGATGAATAGAAGTCAAAGAGGGAAGAACGAAGGGGGAAAGCATTCAGGGCAGAAGTAACAACATAAACCTAAACCTGAGGATGGAGGTAAACAAGGCAAATCCAAAAAGATGAAAGATATTAAATATGCTGTCATATAGCATGTTGCATTTGGAGAATGTTCAGAAATGAGCTAGAAAGATGAGTCAGTTCAGGTCTCAGAGGGTTGTACAAGCCATAGTAAGTATTTTGGACTTTATTCTAAGGTAAAAGGTAGACAGTGCTGGGTATTAAGAAAAGGAGAGAAACAATTAGGTCTGTATTTAGAAAAATGTATCTGGGCCACATTGTGGAAAATAAGTGGTAGGTCAAATTGGGAAGCACGGAGAAAAGTTAAGAGGGTGCTTCAGTTGTCCAAGTTAGTGAAAACAGTGGCCTGGAAAAGGGGAATGGCAGCAACAATGGAGAAAGTGAATCTTGGCATAGATTCAATAGGACATGATGGTAGATAAGATATCAGTGATTAAAAAAAAAAGATATTAGTGATTAAGAAAAAGAGAAGGTGATGACAACTACCAAATGTCTTGCTAAGACACTGGCATCACCACTGGGGAACACACACACACACACACACACAAACAAAAACAAAAAACAAACAAACAAACAAAAAAACAAAACAGGAGATCTTAGGTAGGAGGTTATTATCTCCACATTATCACCATTTTGGACAAACTGGTAGCATGGGTGGGGATCCGCAAGTAGTTGGATGTGTGAGTTGGAAGCTCGTGAGAATTTAGAGGAAGATTTGACATCTAGGTGAATTGCAGAAGGGTGGGTACAATGATAAGACAGATTTATGGTTGATAACCACCTTAGCCACAGTCAGTCATGGTTTATTAGTCTAGACAAGTATCCTTAGACTCATGATTTAGGGTTATGGTTTTCTTTCCTGGCCAACTGTTAGAATTGGAGAGCATACATTTATTTGTTGTTTTTGTTTTGTTTTGTTTTGTTTCTTTGTGTGTTATTTTATGAGAGAGAGAGAGGAGAGAGATAGAGAGAGAGAGAGAGAGAGAGAGAGAGAGAGAGATCAGGGACAGAGGAAGAGAGAGAGAAAGAAAAACCCAAGCAGACTCTGCTGAGTGCAAAGCCCCATACGGAGCTCGAGCTCATGATGCTGAGATCAGACCCCAGCCTAAATCAAGAGTGACACTTAACCAACTGGGCCACCCAGGTGCCCTTGGAAGCTCAGGAGAGAAGTCTGAGCTGTAAATATAAATTTTTGAATCATCATCATAGACATGACATTGAAGCCGTAGGAGTAGCTTTGATAGCCCAAGATGAATATGAGGAGATCATAACTTTGAAGAACTGGTTATAACCTTTTATAGTTACATGACAAAGAGAGGGAAAATACTGGAAAAGAGAGTGAGAAAATATGAGAACAAGGAAGTAAGAGGAAAACTATGAGAGGGTGGTGGTATAAAAACACACAGTGGGCAGGGAACATTTCAGGGAGAGTGAAGTGATCTCCAGTGTCAACATGACTGCTGATAGATCACCTAAAAGTAAAGGAAGATAGAAGCAGTGAGTAGGAATGGGTAGAAAAGAGAATGTGGGGATACCAAGAGAGGATAATTCTTTCAAGAAGTTTGGTTATGAATGGGTGACTAGGGAAGTTGATGGAGGAGTGGAGAGAGAATTTTTGTTTTGTTTTGTTTTGAAATGGGAGCATTGGAGCAGGTTAAATTTCAAAGGGAAGGAGCCAGTAGTGTGAGAAACTGAAGATACAAGGATGAGAAGATGCCTGAAAGATCCAAGTCCCGGAGAAAGTGGGAGGATAAAATTCAGGCACAGCAGAGGATTGATATCAGATAGGGAAAGAGATTCATTTCTCCTGAATGGGAAGGAAGGGAGGGCAGGGGGTGGATGCAGATAAGTTTGCAGATTTAGTCTAGGAATTGAGAAATCCTGTTTTCTCTGAGAATGAGGAGAAACCATCTGCTGTATACAGAGGCGTAAGGTAGCAGGACTGTAGTTGTAAAAAGTGAGGGTCATAAACAGTCCTCTGCAATGAATGGAAGAGAGCTTAATCAGGGAAGGGCAGAAATTTTGCCTGTGGCACTAAGAGCTCTGATCAAGTAGGAGCTTATGATTTGCAGGTAGATCCTATCTTCACTTGAAGTGGGGGGACTGTGGTTTTCCTCCAGTAGCCTGGTTTGGGCTCAGGGAGCTGGGCATGTAGATTCATTGAGGGTTGAGTTTTTTTTTTTTTTCCTAGGCAAGTTAATGGAAAGAAAATGGAGCAAAGGAATAGGTAAGACAATAGTTGATATGACAGGACATGAAACCCATTATGGAAAGGAAAGAAAGTGAAGAGAGAAGGCTGTTGATTGAAAAGGAAAACAATGAGAGGGGAGGTCAAAGTAAGTCTTGGTGAAGTCAGATAGCAGCTGAAATGGGAGTACCTGAGTGGAAAAGCTGAACATATAGGTAGTTATGGGAGCACAGTTTTATCAAGGAACTTTACTGATGACCTTGCTGAATTCTGCCTTTTACCTTGCTCAATTTGGCTGATGCTATTTAAAAGTTATGGTTAGTGAATCTCCTATGATTATGAATAGAATGTTTCTCACATTGCCATAAAATGTTCACAGAATGGTAAACGTAAATATCAGTGTGAGATAACTGAATGCAGTGGTTAATAGCTCAAGACTGGAGGTTGGATAATCGGGTTAAAATTTTCTCTTGAACCTGTTTTCTTATTTATAAAATAGGGATAAAATGGTATTTACTAAAGAAAAATAGTTAAATGACTCAACACACATAAAGTATTTAGAATAGTTTGGGGCACATGGTAAGTACCCAGTAAATGTTAGTTATTATTACCATTACCATTATTATTAGAACTCATCATCCTGCTAAGTCCAAAAATTTTGTCTGATTAGCTCATTTTAGAGATGAGGAACCTGAGATTCATCAACAAATACTGAAATTCCCAAGTCAGGCAGTAAAATTAGGTCTGTGTCATGATGTTTGGATTTTAGCTACTTACAAGTCACCAGACCTATCCACTGGCTCCTGCCCCTGAAACAGAGGAATGTATAACACAGAGATGCCCAGCAGCATTCCTCCCCAGGCCTCTCCTGTGCCTTCATAGTAGGAGGCAGTCATGCATAAGAGGCAGTGCAAGCAAACCCAAAGATCTATGGCAAGGTCACCGAACTGCCCCTTCATGGGCCTTGTGCCATCTCGTCATAACAAAGACAATTTCACTTTCACAAGCTTCACTGCATTTTCTGTGAAATGAAGGCAACAGCCGTTCCCATCCAATTTACTGTCCTGTCCAGATGGTGCCAAAAAAGATATAATTGAAGTCACTGATGGTATTTTAAAGTCGGGGCTCTGTAAGCACCAACACTTTCCAGGCTTTTATTGTTTACAAAGTCTTCCAGCCAAAATTAGATGCAAACTGGCCTGTCCTTGTCTGAAGTAATGGAGCTAATGCTGAGAAAAATTGGTGATTACTTTCTCAATTCCTATGCCTCCAAAGATTGTGTGCACAAATTTCTCTGACTGATGGCCTCTGGATCTCTGTCATGACCAAATACTCAGGCAATCCTTCTTGAGATGTGTATCACCTCTAAAATTTGCCTAACTTTATTATTAAGGAACTTACACTGAATCCTTGAAAATCATACAGGGCAAATCATGTTGATGAGATTTCCAAACCAATTTTGGGTTCAGGTGGCCTAATTTCATTCAAATCCCTGTGTGGGCCAAATCAGAACCTTGATTTGTGGTTTCTCAGCTGTGCATCAGCCTTTCTACACAATAGTCAGATTTTTTGTTTTGTTTCGTTTTGCTTTGACTTATTTTGTTGTGGCTGTTGCTGTTATTTTTTTCTTTCTAATTGAAATTAGAAACAAAGACTATGTGAGTTATGTATAGTTGCCACATTTGACATCACGCTATGTATTTAGGTCTAGAGAAGTAGCTACTAACCTCCACTGTACATCAGATTTGCCTGGTAAGCTTTTTTAAAAAATAGATTTTTGGGTGATATTTTTCAAGAATTTACAAAGTGGTTCAAATGTAAGGCAAGATTGAGAACGATTTCTCTAGACATGTACTTCCCAAAATTTAATGTTCATATAAGTTTTTATTCCTGAAAATGTGGTCTATAAATTTGCACCATTGACATCACTCAGCATATTAGAAATGTATAGTCTTAGGTCCTACTCCAGATCCACTGAGTCAGAATCTGTACTTTAACAGGATTCCAGATGTGTCATGTACACCTTAAAGCTTGAGAAGCCCTGTTTCCTTCTATAGACCATGGCTTAGTATGCTGTCACTGAATAGATGTGCCTGAATGGCATGGAAATCCCAACAAATAGACTTCCCTGAGTCAAAAATCATTAAAGTCTTTTTCATATTACTATTAAATTTTCAAAAAAGTGAGGTATAAAAATGTATATAAAAATGGTTCCAGTTATACAAAATGCAAATAAAAATAAAGGAAATATATTTTATTGCTGAGTTATAAAAATGTGGGTGATTTTTATTTCTTTATATTATTTGTATTTTACTCATTTTCTAAAATACTATAATCAGAAAAAGAAGATTTGGGGCAGCCCAGGTGGCTCAGCAGTTTAGCGCCTGCCTTCGGCCCAGGGCCTGATCCTGGAGTCCCAGGATCGAGTCCCACGTCAGGCTCCCTGCATGGAGCCTGCTTCTCCACTTCTGCCTGTGTCTCTGCGCCTTTCTCTCTCTCTGTGTGTATCTCATGAATAAATAAATAAAATCTTTAAAAAAAAAAAAAAAGATTTGTTTTTCCTCTCTCTGATTTTTTTTTGTATATTTTTTTTATTGGAGTTTGATTTGCCAACATATAGTATAACACCCAGTGCTCATCCCGTCAAGTGCCCCCCTCAGTGTCTGTCACCCAGCCAGCCCAACCCCCCCACCCACTTCCCTTTCCACCACCCCTTTTTCGTTTCCCAGAGTTAGGAGTCTCTCATGTTCTGTCACCCTCACTGGTATTTCCACTCATTTTCTCCTTTCACCTTTATTCCCTTTCACTAATTTTTATATTCCCCATATGAATAAGACCATATAATGTTTGTCCTTCTCTGATCAACTTACTTCACTCAGCATAATACCCTCCAGTTCCATCCACGTCGAAGCAAATGGTGGGTATTTGTCGTTTCTAACTGCTGAGTAATATTCCATTGTATACATAAACCACATCTTCTTTATCCATTCATCTTTCGATGGGCAACAAGGCTCCTTCCACAGTTTGGCTATTGTGGACATTGCTGCTATAAACATGGGGTGCAGGTGTCCCGGAATTTCATTGCATCTGCATCTTTGGAGTAAATCTGCAGCAGTGTAATTGCTGGGTCATAGGGTAGGTCTATTTTTAACTCTTTGAGGAACCTCCACACAGTTTTCCAGAGTGGCTGCACCAGTTCACATTCCCACCAACAGTGCAAGAGGGTTCCCCTTTTCCACATCCTCTCCAACATTTGTTGTTTCCTGTCCTGTTAATTTTACCCATTCTCACTTGTGTGAGGTGATATCTCATTGTGCTTTTGATTTGTATTTCCCTGACGGCCAGTGATGCGGAGCATTTTCTCATGTGCTTGTTGGCCATGTCTATGTCTTCCTTTGTGAAATTTCTGTTCATGTCTTTTGCCCATTTCATGATTGGATTGTTTGTTTCTTTGCTGTTGAGTTTAATAAGTTCTTTATAGATCTTGGATACTAGCCCTTTATCTGATAGGTCATTTGCAAATATTTTCTCCCATTCTGTAGGTTGTCTTAGTTTTGTTGACTGTTTCTTTTGCTGTGCAGAAGCTTTTTATCTTGATGAAGTCCCAATAATTCATTTTTCCTTTTGTTTCCCTTGCCTTCATGGATGTATCTTGAAAGAAGTTACTGTGGTAACAGGGTGTTGCCTGTGTTCTCTAGGATTTTGATGGATTCTTGTCTCACATTTAGATCTTTCATCCATTTTGAGTTTATCTTTGTGTATGGTGCAAGAGAGTGGTCCAGTTTCATCCTTCTGCACGTGGATGTCCAATTTTCCCAGCACCATTTATTGAAGAAACTGTCCTTTTTCCAGTGGATAGTCTTTCCTGCTTTGTTGAATATTAGTTGACCATAGAGTTGAGGGTCCATTTCTGTGTTCTCTGTTTTGTTCCATTGATCTATGTGTCTGTTTTTGTGCCAGTACCATACTGTCTTGATGATCACAGCTTTGTAGTAACGACTTGAAATCCGGCATTGTGATGCCCCCAGCTCTGGTTTAAACAAGACAAAGATCATATAAACTTTGTAAATTTCTCATTATCACTTATTCTTCTTAGTCCCTACAGCAAAAAAAATACAGTTTAATGTTGAAGTATATCTAGAGATGTTATTTCAACATGTTTATTCTCTAGGTTTTTCTGTTGTTAGGCAAAAAAATCTGATTTTTAAAAGAGCAAGAGATTCAATATCTCAGAGCATATAGTGATGAACTTCATGTCAGTCTTGAGGAAAATTCCAGGGAAAAAAATCGCATTCATAAAGGGTGGGAGGAGGTAACTGTTGGAGGCTGGCATAAGTAACACAAAAGTGATGCAGGATTAACACTATTTTCTTTTATAGCCAAGTCAACAGAATGATAAAGAAAGATGATGTTTTAAATCTTATCTATCTCACTTTTCCCCAAAAAGTGCATTTCATATTATTTGATTACAATATTAAAAATATCAAGAACTGTGCCTTGAATGATATTATAATGGGTAACGATCAGTCAGTATCTCAGTAGGAATGAAATATTCAAATGGGTTCATAGAAGATCATTTAATAAGGGACAATTGCAAAGTTGGAGCATGTTGGGGGAAACCAACATGGGATGGTATAGTACAGAGGGATTAGAAATAATGGAGACTTGTTACAACCTGGTGCCTGCAGGTGTGAGGGGAAGAGATTACGAGAAGGCAGAGAGAGCTCCTGTATGGAGGTTTGACAAAAGCCATGGTTTTAATAAACGGAACTAAACCACAGCAACCTGGGAAAAGGAGTTACTTCAACTACAAAAGGGGCTACTCACTCTTCACTTCTGGATTTCACCTGGTATCTAACAAAGGTTAGAGGCTAGGGAGCCTGTCCATGCTGGTCAGCCTCCCTTAGCGCCAGGCATAGCAGTAAGTAGATTCACAAATGCACATGGAAAATATTAGTCATAAGCCTAAGTGGATCCCTCCTGAGTTGAAGGATGGGAGAGAATGTGAAAGAATTGGTTAATGGTTTAGAAATCCTTTTATGGCTTTGCATCTTTCAACATTTCATCTATTATTTGAACATACAGAGGATATGTGTAACAAATTTGAAGATGTCACAAAACTAGAGAATATAGGAAATATCAGAAGACAGTCATAAGTCAAAAGAATGATGTTCTGGTTCTAATATGAAACATTTAATGGATATAAATGGAAGGCCAGCATTTGAATTAAAAACATAAAATGTCTCTATAATTGTGGGAGAGATATGACTAAGTAATATCGCTTATCATTAAGATTTTTTTAATTGACAAGATATGTAAGTGACTAATATGTAACTAATCAGTCATGTAAAAAGACTGCCCCTGCAAACTAACATGATTTTAGTCTGAATTAGAATCAAAGTGTCCAGAAAGAGGGGCAAAAGTCTTACTCTATTCTATGCTAAATGGGCAGTAATGATAAAATGAATTATATGAGGATGCCTGGGTTGTTCAGTGGTTGAACATCTGCCTTTGGCTCAGGTCAAGATCCCAGGATCCTGGGATCGAATCCCACATTAGGCTCTCTGTGGGGAGCCTGATTCTCCCTCTACCTGTACCTTTGTCTCTCACGAATACATAAAATCTTTTTAAAAATGAATTATGTGCAAGGGATTTAGGGTGGTAAATATTTAAGCTGGAGAATGAGACTCTGTTCAGGAAAGGAGGTAAAGGAACAGATTCTAGGGTAATTTTCAAATGTCTGAAGGACTCCCTTCCTTCAGACTGGTATAACTTTTTTCCAGCTCTGGGGGCAGAGGGTCATAGGCAGAGGGAACAGAAATAAGATTACATAAAGGATGATCATCTGAACGATCTGTGCCATCTGAAAATTAAAAGGATCTGCCCATGGGATGGTAAATTCTTTATCTTATTGAAACAAAGGCTGAATGACCACTTACCAGATGTACCGCTAAGAAGCTTGGTTGTTGAGAACTGTGTTCTTTGTTAGCTTGGAGGTGAGATCCCACCACAACTGAATCCACAGGTTTACAATGGACCTCTAGTCTTATTTTCTCCTCTATGCCTCTATCAATACTGCATGTTGGTGGTTTCTGCACTTCCCTTTCCCAGAGCTAAGTATAAATAGAAGCGTAAGCTGTGGGGTTTTAGAAGGTTTTTTGAAGCTGTAGATCTGTTGTTCCTAATTTCTACTAATGGCTTAAATCTTCTCAATAAACATTAAGTGCCAAAGCAGCTCTTCTGATCTCCTACACCAGTCGCTCTTTTTAAAGAAAAAGCAAACTCTAATTCCAAATATAATAGTTAAAAACAAGTTTTGACTTAAGCCTTCATTTAGTTAATTTAAGTTTCTGTCTATAAAAGTTCAAATAAATTTAAAAAGGTATAAATGAAAGCAAAAATCTCTAGAAATCCTACCACCCAGAAATAACCACTATCAATGTTTTGGTGAGGATTCTTTATGGACTTCTCTCTGTGAGTACCACCATATGGCTTTCTGGATCCATGGAAAGATAATTTTACATAGGCGAGTTTATATTATACATGCTGCTATGCCATCTGCTTTTTATATGGAACATCATGTTGTTGAAATACTTCCACGTTAGTGAATGCTTTTTAATGCTCTGTATGGATATGAATATCATGTGGATATGAATATATAGCTATCTAAATAAAACATAGTAAAATATTTAAGATGCATGCATTGGTTCTTTTAAAAATGGACTACTAAGAGAATATGGTATCCCAGCTGATATAATTTCAGCTCCCTTTCTGGATGACAGCAGTCCTCAAGAGGACAGGTCCATGAATATGTAGCAAGGCCACATGGGATGCTAAGAAAAGCTGGAGATATAAGGCTTAAGTGAAAATTATCAAACTATCAAATTCAAGAATGAAGAAAAGTATTTATGGACTCATTGTTATGTTAAGATGAAAATTTAGTGTTTTTCTCTCTTCTATCCTCCTTACACATATTGAATGGATTTGATTTATTTTTAATATGCTTATTTTTTTAGTGTCTATCAGATTATAATATCTGAAATCCTTGAAGATCTAAAGATCTTGTTTCTTTCAATTAAGATCTCCTGATCATTGGATTTTCTTCTGTGCTTTGTTGTTTTGAATTCTGAGCTCATCCTCTGTGAGCCTTTATCTATATATAAATGCTGTGACCCATGGGCCAGAAATGTATCCTTCCAAAGAGACTTTGCTTTTAATTATGCTAAATGTCCCAAAGATTAATTTATAAGGTAATTTCTATTTGAGGGGCTTTCTACATCATGTACATAGTATAAACTCAAAGCACGCTTTCTATGAACACAGGTATGCGGTTACTATAATTTCTTAGAACCCTGACCAGAGTACAGGCCTTTTTGTCATCTTGTTATGTTGGTGAGAAGAACTTTTTAAATTTTCTCTTCCATTGAGGGTTCTGGCTTACACTGAGGCAGGGGGGCTTTAGAAGAAGCAGCTATCACCATACTCACTAGTAGTAAAATACTGAAGTTTTGTTCCTGAGACTGACACTAAGACAAAGATTTGTTCATTATCACCACTTCTATTCAATATGGTACTGGAAGAACTAGTCAGGGCAATAATGCAAGAGAAATAAATAGAAGGGATATAGGTTAAAAAGGAAGAAATAAAACTTTTTACTCTTAGATAATATCATTGTTTCATAAAGAATACAAAAAATATGTAAACTACTATAAATAATAGGTGAATTTAGCAATATTATTAAATACAAGTTCAACATATAAAAATCAATTGTGTTTGTATATAGTTGGTGGCAAACAGTTGAAAAACAAAAAACAATAACATTTATAATGGCATCAAAAAATACCTACTAATAAATCTGATGAAATACATGTAAAACTTCTACGTTATTAGAAGAAACAATGGGAAAATTAAGGAAGACCTAAATGAAGAAATATACATGGAAAGATATTATATGTTAATGTGTTGGAAGATTTGATATGGTTGTTGATTCTCCTCAAATTGATTTGTGTACTCAATGTAGCCTAAATCAAAATCACAGCAGGTGTGTGTGTGTGTGTGTTTGTGTGAAAATTGGCAGGCTGATTCTAAACTGTATATGAAAATGCAAAAGACTGAAAAAGAACAAATCTGGCGATCTTCCTCCATCAGATTTTAATTTACTATGCAGCTGTGATATTATAGTAGTTAAGACATCTTGGCATTGGTGCAAAGCTAGAAAAAAAAAACAATGGTACTGAGATGCCAGAAATAGACACATACATATATGGTCATTTGGTTTACTAAAAGGTACCACTTCTATTCAATGAAGATAAAAAAAGTTCTTTCAATGAAAAAATGCTGGAGCAATTAGAAACATGGGAACAAACAGAGTCTATGACTCCTACATCAAACCATATACAAAAGTTAATTTGAAGTGGATCATTGACCTTTAGCTTCTTAGTGGAAGCTAAAAATAAAATAAGCTCTAGAATAAACTAGGGAAATATTTTAATAACCTTGAGGTCAGCGATGTGTTGGTTTGTAACTCTCTCTGGAGCTTCTCTGTTTTAACCTGAAACTGGCTCCTTTACTCAGCAGGGAGAGACTAAAGAATGAGGAAGACCACTTTAGGTTGATAGGAGGTATATTGTAATGAGCAAGGGATGTTATAGATGAGGCTTGTTTTGGATGGCAGCAAAATGAATGAATCCTTGCTCTCACCTGCAAAATCTTAAAAATTTATAAATTTTTATATATAAATATAAATTTATAAATATATAAAATTTAAATTTTATATAAATTTATATAAATATATATATATGTTTATAATATAGCGTATTCTCAACATCACTATCTCAAGGCTGTGTCCTTGGAGCAGCCTCTGCCAATGGGAAAGACAAGCATCACCTGTATTTCAAGGACAAGGGAGGTGGTGAAGAGCCTCTGAGTGCTTAGATCCAACTTACAGGTCAATTAGTGGTTATGTCTTTTAAAAAATATTTTATTTATTTATTTGAGAGAGAGAGAAGAGAGACAGACAGACAGACAGAAAGCACAGGCAGGAAAAGGGGCAGAAGGAGAGGGAAAAGCAGACTTCCCACTGAGCAGGGAGCTCAATGTGGATCTCAATCTCAGGACCCTGAGATCATGACCTGAACTGAAGGCAGATGCTTAACCAACTCATACACCCAAGTGTCTCAGGTTATGTCTTTTCAGTGATGTTCCTCAACGCTATAATTCTTAAAGAAGACACAAAACTACCAATCATAAAAATGAAAAAAAAATCCAAAGAAATATACTGTTGGACTTTATTAAAATTAAGAATGTCTTTAATTAAAGACCATCTGTTTGACTTCAGATAAAATACTGAACATGTGGATAGGAAATCCTTAGATCAGAAGATATTGGCCATGTGAAGGTCTTATCTAGAGAGTACTTGAAGAACTTTTTAAAACTAATAAGAAAAAAATCAAAGGTACCAATAAAGAATAGGCAAAAGATTTGAACAAGCACTTCACAAAAGACACAGCCAACAATCATATAAAATGGCTCCAAATGATCTGTAATCAGAGAAATGCAAGTTAAAACCACAATAAAATATCACCTCCTGCCTATAGGAAGAATTACAATTTTTAAAAAGTTGACAATGCTTATTGTTAGTGAGAATGTGGAACAACTAGAATTCTCATATATTGCTGGTAAACTGGCTCAACCACCTTGGAAAACAATTTGGCAGCCATCTATTAAGTATATAGTTAACTTATGACTCAGTAAACCTACTCTTAGTTACATATCCAAGACAAATTAGTGGCTTTTTGCACTAAATATGTACAAAAATACTCACAGTTGTTTTGTTCTTAATACTCAAATACTGGGAATTACCCAAATGTCCATCAGGAGGAGAATGGATCAGGAGGGGGCAAGGTGGTGGAAGAGTAGGGTCCCCAAGTCACCTGGCCCCACCAAATTACCTAGATAACTTTCAATCATCCTGAAAACCTATGAATTCGGCCTGAGATTTAAAGAGAGAACAGCTGGAATGCTACAGTGAGAAGAGTTCACGCTTCTATCAAGGTAGGAAGACAGAAAAAAAAAAAATAAAAAAGCATCCGAGGGGGAGGGGGCCTGCGAGGAGCCGGGCCAAGGCCGTTTGGCGAGAGCCCCCAGGACAGGAAAGCCCATGGCGGAGAAACAGGAGCTTTACCAATCTTCCCGGATGGAAAGGCACTCCCAGGGAGTTGGAGCAGGATCCCAGGAGGGCAAGGATGCCCTCAGGCTCCTAGGGGCACTAACAGAGGACCTGTGCCCCAGAGAGCAAGTCACACCCCGCGGCCGAGCTCCCTAAAGGGCTGCCCCACGCCCGGCTGAGCGACCGGGGAGCAGGATTCCAGCTGTGCAGGTCCCAGAGCCCAGGGTGCCGGGGGACACAGCCCAGGATCCGGCACTTCCCCTGGGACAGGCGGAGGCAGGGAGGGCCCAGGACAGCAAGGACGCTCCAGCTTCCTGGGCGGCTCAGAGCTGAGCAGATCAGTGGCTCCGCCCCCAGAGCATCCAGGCCCCTGCAGACTGAGAGCGACCCTAGTTACTGCAGGAGCTGACTCTAGGGCTGGAGAGCTGGCCCCCGCCACTGTTGTTGCTCCTCCTGGGGCCTCACAGGATAAACAACCCACACTGAGCCTCATAGTGGCCTCACAGGATAAACAGGATAAACAACTCCCACTGAGCCTGCACCAGGCAGGGGGCTGAGCAGCTCACCCAGGTGCACACACCTGAGAATCAGCACAGCAGGCCCCTGCCCCAGAAGACCAGCTAGAGGGACAGGGGAAAAGCAAGTTGTTGACCAAGCAGCACTGCAAAGTTCCAGGGGAAGTCAAGGGATTTACAGTATATAGAATCAGAGGATACTCCCTCTTGTTTTTTGTATTCTGTTTGCTTCTCTCCCTTTCTTTCTTTATTTCTTCCTTTTTTCACTTCTCTCTTTTTCTCCTTTTTCCAGTACAACTGGTTTTTGGCCACTCTTCACTGAGCAAAATGACTAGAAGGAAAAACTCACCTCAAAGTAAAGAATCAGAAACAGTCCTCTCTCCCACAAAGTTACAAAATTTGGATTACAATTCAATGTCAGAAAGCCAATTCAGAAGCACAATTATAAAGCTACTGGTGGCTCTGGAAAAAAAGCATAAAGGATTCAAGAGACTTCATGACTGCAGAATTTAGATCTAATCAGGCAGAAGTTAAAACTCAATTAAATGAGATGCAATCCAAACTAGAGGTCCTAATGACGAGGGTTAATGAGGTGGAAGAACGAGTGAGTGACATAGAAGACAAGTTGATGGCAAGGAGGGAAACTGAGGAAAAAAGAGAAAAATAATTAAAAGATCATGAGGATAGGTTAAGGGAAATAAATGACAGCCTCAGAAGGAAAAATCTACATTTACTTGGGGTTCCTGAGGGCGCTGAAAGGGACAGAGGGCAAGAATATGTATTTGAACAAATCATAGCTGAGAATTTTCCTAACTTGGGAAAGGAAACAGGCATTCAGATCCCTCCAGAGGACAGCAAGATCCCCCCCTAAAATCAATAAAAACTGCTCAACACCTCGACATTTAATAGTGAAACTTGGAAATTCCAGAGATAAAAAGAAGATTCTTAAAGCAGCAAGAGACAAAAATCTCAACTTTTATGGGGAGAAATATTAGATTAACAGCAGACCTCTACATAAGACCTGGCAGGCCAGAAAGGGCTGGCAGGATATATTCAGGGTCCTAAATGAGAAGAACCTGCAGCCAAGAATACTTTATCCAGCAAGGCTCTCATTTCAGAATAGAAGGAGAGATAAAAAGCTTCCGAGATAGGCAGAAACTGAAAGAATATGTGACCACCAAGCCAGCTCTGCAAGAAATACTAAGGAGGACTCTGTAAAAGAAAGAGGAAGTCCAAGGGAACAATCCACACGAACAGGGACTGAATAGGTACCATGATGACACTAAACTCATATCTTTCAATAGTAGCTCTGAACGTGAATGGGCTTAATGACCCCATCAAAAGGCACAGGGTTTCAGACTGGATAAAAAAGCAAGACCCATCTATTTGCTGTCTACAAGAGACTCATTTTAGACGTAAGGACACCTACAGCCTGAAAATAAAAGGTTGGAGAACCATGTACCATTCAAATGGTCCTCAAAAGAAAGCAGGGATAGCCATCCTTATATCAGATAAATTAAAGTTTATCCCAAAGACTGTCGTAAGAGATGAAGAGGGACACTATATCATACTTAAGGGATCTATCCAACAAGAGGACCTAACAATCATCAATATTTATGCCCCAAATGTGGGTGCTGCCAAGTATATCAAACAATTAATAACCAAAGTTAAGACATACTTAGATAATAATACACTTATACTTGGTGACTTGAACACAGCGCTTTCCACAATCGACAGATATTCTAAGCACAACATCTCCAAAGAAACAAGAGCTTAAATGATACACTGGACCAGAAGATGTGGTTCATGTATACAATGGAATATTACTCAGCCACTAGAAACAACAAATACCTACCATTTGCTTCAACATGGATGGAACTGGAGGGTATTATGCTGAGTGAAATGAGTCGATCAGAGAAGGACAAACATTATATATTCTCATTCATTTGGGGAATATAAATAATAGTGAAAGGGAATAGAAGGGAAGGGAGAAGAAATGGGTAGGAAATATCAGAAAGGGAGACAGAACATAAAGACTCCTAACTCTGGGAAACGAATTAGGGGTGGTGGAAGGGGAGGAGGGCAGGGAGTGGGGGTGAATGGGTGACGGGCACTGAGGGGGGCACTTGACGGGATGAGCACTGGGTGTTATTCTGTATGTTGGCAAATTGAACACCAATAAAAAATAAATATATTATTATTAAAAAAAAAACAAATACCCACTATTTGCTTCGACGTGGATGGAACTGGAGGGTATTATGCTGAGTGAAGTAAGTCAATCAGAGAAGGACAACATTTAATGGTCTCATTCATTTGGGGAATATAAAAATTAGTGAAAGGGAATAAAGGGGAAAGGAGAGAAAATGAGTGGGAAATATCAGAGAGGGAGACAGAACATGAGAGACCTCTGGGAAATGAAGAAGGGGTAGCGGAAAGGGAGGTGGGTGGGGGGTGGAGGTGATGGGTGTCGGGCACTGAGGGGAGCACTTGATGGGATAAGCACTGGATGTTATGCTATATGTTGGCAAATTGAACTCCAATAAAAATAAATAAATAAATAAGGAGAATGGATCAAATTGTAGCATATTCATATAATGGAATGTGACCCAGTGAAAGAAATAAAAAAACAAAACAGGAAAAGAGGAACTCTTAATACACACAACATGCATGAATAACATGACATTATGGTGAGTGAAAGAATACAAGAGTGTACACTGTATGATTTCATTTATATGAAGTTCAAGAATAGGAAAAACTCATCTATGGTGATAGAAATAAAAATAATAGTTAACTGCAGAAGACCAGTGACTGGGAAGGGGCATGAGGATAACTTGTGAGTGATAGAATTTTTCTGTATCTTGATCTGGGTGATGGGCTATAGCTCGTAGATACCTAAAAATGCACCTAACTACATTATGCACTTAAGATTTATGAACTTTATTGTCCATAAATTAACCTCATTTAGAGCACTAAGTGAAAATATAAATATTAGTTTATAGAATTGTTACTAAGCTGCTAACGACCAAAACAGCCTCTGACAAAAATGTCCACCAAACTCAAAACCTTCAAAAAAGTTGTCTACCAACTCTAGTAATTTTCTTGCCATATATCCACTCTTTATTGCATTCTATTTTTCACACATCCTCCCCAAGTTTCTTTCTGGGATCGTCATTACGCCATGTGGTTAGATCCGATAAGTATTTTTCAATCCCTAGTATTTTGACCTTTCAGCAGCCTTCAGTACTATTGAACAACTAGTCTTAAAATATACTTTGCTCTTTGGCTTTTGTGATATCCTTTTTTCTGGGTTTCCAATTAGCCCTTTGGTTGTTCATGTTCACTCTTCCTTGTCTAACTAATCTTTAAGTGTTACTATTTTTCAGAACTTAACCCTGATATCTCGAGATTTCTCTGTATCTTTCCTCTCTCTTTTTTTGCAACTCTCTCTATATCACTTAGGATATTTAAATACTATCTATAAGTCTTTGATGCCCAAATTTTTAACATTAGCCAGACTTCTTTTGAGAGCTACAAGTATGTAGGTTCAAAATCCTATCCTTTATCTTCATTTGGAAGTTCTATAAAAGCCTCAAATGCAACATGTGCAGAAATACACTACTGACCTACCCCACATTCTGACTTGCTCTGTGTCCAGGATTCACTATTTCAAGTACATATTCCATGATCTACACAGTTGCCCCTCTTTAAATCCTTTCCCTCCTCAGAGAAAGTCTAGAAAAGAATTAAAATTTTCTGAGAAACTGTCCCTGTTTTCTCTGTTTGCTTTGTTTTGTTAATTTACATTTGAAGAGTTTTTAGTGCTTTTTTTTTAAAATAAAGACTTCCAATTGAGGTTTTGTGCAAAAATTTATTAGATTTCATTCTTAAATCACAGCACACATATTGCAATAAACCTTCTTTTCGAAGCCATTTTTGATATCATTTAGAAAAAATGATGTTAGGAAAGTCCTATGAATAGTACAGTAATCTTCCCCCCATTTTAAAAGTAGATATAAGTTTTCAGCCTTTAAAGGCCTTGAAATTCTGAGAAAGCTACTATTATTTAGTAGAAATAAGGGAAATAACCTAAAACCATCATATATATATATATATATATATATATATACACACACACACACACACACATATATATATATTACACATATTTGTGTTTCAGTGAGTTGAGCTGATGTCAGAACTTGTTTCCATTCATAATAAGCTTATTCTTAGATTTAAACTCTGTATGCTAATACTGGAAGTCTTTTCTAGGATAATGTAAATTCTTTTTAAAAGTAAGATTTACTGGGCAACCCAAGTCGCTCAGCGGTTAGCACCGCCTTCGGCCCAGAGTTGTGACCCCGGGGTCCCGTGATCAAGTCCCACATTGGGCTCCCTGCATGGAGCCTGCTTCTCCCTCTGCCTGTGTCTCTGCCTCTCTCTCTCACTGTGTGCCTATCATAAATAAATAAAAAAAAATTAAGTTCTTTAAAAAAAATAAATAAAATAAATCTTTAAAAAAAAGAGTAAGATTTACTATACAGACTTCATGAGTAAATAAATTAGCTAATAGTGCCAATCGATTTATATTTCTGGACACATTCAGAGAAGTCTATTTTCAGATTTTTGTAATCCTTCTTCTTTGCTCTACATCTGAAATTATCTAGAGTTGTTACTGAAGTTCATGGCTGTAAGAATAGTAAGAACTACTATTAAAGAGACTCATATCGATATTAGTCGGTCAACATTATAAAGAATATAACTAAATTATGTGGACCTGTAATGTACTCCTAGCTCTGTTTTATCCTCTTAAAACTGGGATGTGAGGAAGGTTATTGTCTGTTTGTACTTCCATATCTATTATCCACCCTTTTCCACACTGTTCTGTGCTCAGGGTGACTGCCCTTTGTACCCTGGGCACATAAGCTCCCTATTTTCTTGATCTGTGTGAATTCAGAAGGAAATGCTAGCAAGTGATGGAAAGATTCTGGAGAGAGAGATATTTATCTTTCCCCCTCACTCCCTATTGGACCATAAATTGGCTTGTTTTGTTTTGTTTTTGTTTCTACACTGAAAGCCATAGCCCTTGTAAGGAGGTTCTTTATCATATCCATAGATTTCTCTCTTAGTTCTGGCAACTGCCCCTTTTGTTTGTCCTTTCATGCCCAATGGTTCTCACCTCTATGCCATTTGTGAATTTAGGGATATGCATTCTGCCCTAATATGTCAGTAGTCCCTTCATTAAACTCTCCTCAATCACGCCATTCAACTGTGCCATATCCTTTCAGGACACTGCTGATACAGACAATTCAGCACTTGCCCAAACTTGGATCATATGTTCATCCAGGTCCAATTCACCCATTTAGTGTGATGGCTGCTGAAGTGTATGGAATAGGCTTCTTAGAGAAAAGGGGCCATGACTGTGCAGACACTCCTAAAATAAATCTAATAAATGATCATTCACTTTTTAGGTCCTTCCTGCTTAAAGCTATGGGGTGCCAAACTTTCTTTAGCACCAATAATCAAAAAATCTGCTTATTACCACTGTAAAAGGCAGCCATTTGCAGAGGGCAGAAATTTGCATAGGAACCCACAATACTTGATTTCTAATCTTAGTTTTGCTATCAACCAGCTGTGTGATTATAGACATGTCTCTTTTCCTCTTAGAGTCTCAGTTCCTTCTGTAAATTAATGTTTTTGTACCAGATGTTTTATAAGATCTCTTCTGTTTTTATCATTCTATCTCAATTTATATTATTCACTGCATAATGTTATAGATTACACATATATTTATATATTATATTATGTACATAAAAGTTTCCATTAGACTTTTATTAGAATAAGGAGAGTATGATAGATCAAAATTAAGAAAAGAACTTTAGGAGTTTTTATTTGCCCTTGCTCATATTACATATATAGAAATGATTGATACTAAGGAGGACTGCCTTAGTCCATAACTTGCCTGTTATGTGGATAGTGGATATGTGGAAAATATGCAAGAGCTCAAAATATCCTGAACTCTATTAGAAAAAATAACCAAACTACTCTAGAGTAATTATACAAATATCATTAAAAATATTACTTCTCTTTCTGTAATCAAAACAAATGTTAAGTTACTGTCATGTGTAACAAGATATAGGAACTTTCTGAGTTCATAAATTGAATAAAAATTATGCTTATTATTTACATCATATCTATTTCTAAAGAATTAAAATTTCACTATGTTTTAAAGGAATATTTTCATTTTTAAAATTAGGAATGAACTTTAAGGAATGTATTATTATCTTATTGGCAGTTAATTTTTCAGAGAGCAAATGCAACAGTTGAGACTTGAAAAGCTGTTGACTCTCATCTCTTACTCTTTGACTTTCTAAGTTTCTAGAAAAGCTTAGTGCCTTGATTTCTCTCACTTAAAAATTTTTATAGGGAAAGAGTAACATTTTCTTGGAGTATTTATAAGTTTTTGTTTGTCCATATATCTATCACAGGCCTTCTGCTTTCAGTTAGAAAGTCACTGAGATGGGAGCTCTTGCCCTAACAAGGAGGACAACCAATATAAATTATATAATTATAGTTACAAAAAATAAACAACACAGGGATCCCTGGGTGGCGCAGCGGTTTAGCGCCTGCCTTTGGCCCAGGGCGCGATCCTGGAGACCCGGGATCGAATCCCACGTCCGGCTCCGGTGCATGGAGCCTGCTTCTCCCTCTGCCTGTGTCTCTGCCTCTCTCTCTCTCTCTCTCTGTGTGACTATCATAAATAAATAAAAATTAAAAAAAAATAAAGAACACAAAAGCTCCTTCAGTGATCTAAGGACTCAAAGAAACCCAACTGAACTAAATTTTACAATTTTAAGTCCCTTTCTGGGGGAAAAGAGGCCCATGGCTGTTTTCTTCCCTGGCATTGCAACAATAGGAAGTAAAGAAGAAACCAGCCAAACTTTTATGTAGGTTGGTGTGATGGATTAGAAGCTATAGATACAGAGCAGCCTTCATCTACCCATCATAGACCTTCACCAAGTATGCCAGGAAAATAAGATTGGGGCCAGGACAGAAGAGATGAGGGCCATCTACGTGAGGAATCTCTTAGAGTCAT
This sequence comes from Vulpes lagopus, assembly GCF_018345385.1. NCBI lineage: Eukaryota > Metazoa > Chordata > Mammalia > Carnivora > Canidae > Vulpes > Vulpes lagopus. The sequence goes on along the minus strand of NC_054824.1, from coordinate 26,797,640 downwards.
TGAGGTGCCTTGTTGGTCTGCATCCCTTTATAGAGTCCAGTGGTTATTTAAAAGATGAGGAGATCCTTCTGTTCCTAGCATTAGGAATGATAAATTTGTGCCAGATTTGATCTTTTAAGGTTACTGACTCTTATAACCACATACTCAACCATAGTTACCAGAATGTGTGCTCTATGCTCAGAGGCTGTATGGGGGGGGGGGGGGTCTTAATTAATTTCCTAGGCACTCTAGACTTAAAACCTTCTATTACTTAACCTAAACCCTTTAGGAGAATTTCACTAAATGTGGACTATTACTATAGTAGCTAAGTTAGCAGGAGAGTCTGAAAGAGAAATAAATCTATATGTTTCATTACTGATCTCTAGGTAAGGAAGTAGCTAAAGAAAAGAAAAAAAACTTCTGTAAACTTGCCTGTTATGTGGATAGTTTGCTAAAAGAAGCCATAGCAGAAGATTTTTTTAAATGTTCATTTTATTCTTTAACTGGGAAAATCCAAAGTGCTGTTTTATGTGAAAAGTCTCTATGTGAACTTATTAAGAATTAGATCGTGGTGTATAGTGTTTCTTGAATGGTTTTAGTAATATACAACTGCACAGGTGGACTTCCTGTCAGTGATGATAGGCCATTGATTAAGCAAGAATGGAATCCTGTGGGTTGAGATGGAAATGTACGGGAAGACCCTAATTAAGCTGGGGGCACTGAGCTCCTAATTTCTGATGAATCTTCTTTGTCAGTAGAAGAGGTCTGACCCTCAGAGGAAGTGGTTTCCCTACCCCTATTAATAGTGGCTTCTCCACCCAGTGGTACTTCTGCCCACGGTGGTATTGGCCTTTCTACCTCTATCTGAGAAAATTAACCCTGTATGGCCTGAGGAAACAGTAATGGTCTTCCCTGAGGCAGTTGCCATGCAAGACAAGGCAGATTTCCCTGAATACCCTCATCAACCTTCTTTGCTTCTACACCTATAATAGACTGACGTCCTAACAGGACCTAAAGGTAAACTGGTCAATGAGAATGTGTGCTACACTCCAAAAGAACTACTTGAGTTTTCTACCTTATACAAGCAGAAATCTAGAGAATATATGTGGGAATGGACACTAAGGGTGTGAGATAATGATGGAAGGAAGATAAAGTGGCATCAGGCTGAATTTATTGATATGGCTCAGATTTAACAGATTGTATCATTGGTTGGCTGAAACATGGACCAAGAGATGGCTCACTGTGAACAAACTGGAAATGCCCAACATCTGTTGGTTTAATGGAAAGGAAGAGATTCAGAAATTTAGAGAGATTGAAGTGTTAGAGTGGATTTGTCATTTAAGACTTTCTCACTCATCCTGGGAAGGTTCAAAAGACATATCTTTCACCAATACTTCGAGAAATGAATTTGCGGGCGTAGCCCCAGCATCCTTGAAGTGCTCTGTGGTTGCTTTTCTCTGTAGGCCAGACCTTACAATGGGAGCCATAGTGATTCAATTGGAAAACCTAGATGCAGTAGCAATAATTGGATCCTGGCATAGCAAGGGCCAGTGGTGGCACTCAATGGCCAAAGGCAAGGTGGCTTGGCTATCATAATGGATAGCAGAGTCAAAGCAGCAATCTGAATAGCCTGACTCATGCAGACCCATGATATTGGCTATTCATGGTGTTCCTAGAAATGAAATAGATAGAAAATCTACTAAACTCTTACATACTTTATATAAGCATAAATGTTCTAGGTCAAATGAAAAAATCTAATTATAAAAACAGAGGCACATTCCCTCAAGAATTCCCAGACAATCCAGTTTACAAACTCAAAACCTCTTGAATAAAGGAAAGGCTGAGTCCCTTTGAGGAAGATGTACACTATTCATCTTTCTCCCAGACTTCCCCAAAGGCACCTATGGCCTTTACCAGGGTAACTGTATATTAGGGAAAAGGAAATCATCAGGCCTTTCAGGTAATATTGGACACTGGTTCTAAACTGATACTCATTCCAGGAGACCCTAAATATCACTGTGGCTCTCCAGTATCAGAGTAGGGGCTTATGGAAGTCAAGTGATCAATGGGATTTTAGCTCAGGTCTGTCTCACAGTGGGTCCAGTGGGTCCCCAAATCCATACTGTGGTTATTTCCCCAGTTCCAGAGAATACAAAACTGGAATAGATATAAAGCAGTCAGAATCCCCACATTGGTTCTCTAACCTTTGAAATGAGGGCTATTATGGTGGGAATGGCCAAGTGGAAACAATGAAAATAGTAAATGAGAACCAATACTATATTCCTGGAGGGATCTCAGAGATTAGTGCCACAATCAAGGATTTGAAAGACACAGGGGTGGAAATTCCCACCACATCCCCATTCAACTCTCCATTTGCCCTGTAGGGAAGACAGATAGATCTTAGAGAATAACAGTGGATTATTGTACCCTTAACCAGGTAGTGACTCCAAATTGTAGCAGCTGTATCAGATGTAATTTTATTGCTTATGCAAATTAATACTGGTACCTAGTATGCAGCTAACTATTGATATGGCAAATATCTTTTTCTCTGTCACTGTCCATAATGTCCACCAGAATCAATTTGCTTTCAGCTGGTGAGGTCAGCAGTATGCTTTCATTGTCTTAGCTCAGCGGCATACCAACTTTTCAGTTCTATCGTAATTTAGTTTGCAGAGATCTTGGTTGCTTTTCCCTCCACAAGATAAAACTCTGGTCCTTTACATTGATGGAATTATGCTAATTGAACCTAGTGAGTGATAAGTAACAACTACTCTAGCCTTATTGGTAAGACATTTGTATGTCAGAGGGTAGTAAATAAATCCAATTAAAATTTTAGGGATCGAATGTTGTGGGGCATGTCAAGAATTCCCTTCTAATGTGAAGGATAAGTTGTACCTGGCCCCTCCTACAAACAAGAGGTATGAAGGCTAGGGGGACTCTTTAGATTTTGGAGGTAATGTATTTCTCATTTGGTTATTAATCTGTCTGGCCCATTTGCTAAATAACCTGAAAACTGAAAAGCTACTAGTTTTGAGTGAGGCTCAGAAGAGAAGGCTCTGCAACAGGTCCAGGCTTCTGTGCAAACTTTACCACTTGTACCATTGGATCTGATCCAGTAAATCCAACGGTATTTGAAGTGTCAGTGGTAGGCAGGGGTGCTGTTTGGAGCCATTGCCAGGTCCCTACAGGTGAATTGCAACACGTATCTTTGGGTTTTGGAGGAAGGCCCTGCCACCTTGCCATCATTGACAGATAACTACTCTCCTATTGAGAAACAGCTCTTGGGCTATAGTAGAGACTGAGCAATTGACCATGGATCACATTCTGCCAAGAAAAGAACCATGACCAGCTGAGGTTTGTGCTAAAGGCAAAGGAAATACAGAATGTGTAGGAAAAAATGATGGAAAATACCAGCTATGACCATGCGACTACTTACACAAATAAGTACTGTAATTATGATGAATATTTCTCATTATTTTGTTATGAACATACTTGTGGGCATATATACATATATTAAGCAAATATCTTCTTGTTTTTCCTTGTTATTTAAGGTAAAATGTGTTGAGTTTATATCAGTATCAATCTATCTATCATCTATCTATCATCTATCTATCTATCTATCTATGATTACTAACATTATTTATTTATTTATTTATTTTTAAAGATTTTATTTACCTATTCATGAGAGACACACACAGAGAGAGGCAGAGACACAGGCAGAGAGAGAAGCAGGCTCCATGCAGGGAGCCCAACGTGGGACCGGATCCAGGGTCTCCAGGATCACGCCCTGGGCCAAAGGTGGCACTAAACCTCTGGGCTGCCAGGGCTGCCCGTGATTACTAACATTTACTGAGTGATTATTTGATGCTGGGATCTCTGCTGTGTTCTTTTAAATTAGTTTTTCTATGTATCAGTATTTAAATATTGTTAACTTTGTATCATAATATTTAAATTTTGAATATCAAAAGAGTAAATATTATTCAAATTTTACCTCCTTTTCTGCAGAAGGGATTGGTACACATTCAGTTACATACAGGATAGTTTTATCATGTTAGTTAGAATTACGGCTTTAAAAAATAAAAAAGAATTATGGCTTTATTATTGTCTTTCTTTGGAGATTAAGTAAGGTTTAAGAAATTGTGTCATATAGATAAAAGGTGGATTTGTGATGGTTAATTTTATGTGTCAACTTGACTAGGCTACTGGAAATCTGGAAATCCAGATAACTGGTAAACATCATTTCTGAATTTGCCTATGAGGGTGTTTCCAGAAGAAATTAGCATTTGAATCAGTAGACTGAATAAAGAATATTGTCCTTACTAATGTGGTGGGTATGATCCAAGCCACTGAGGGCCTGAAAAGAACAAAAAAAGTGGAGGAATGGTGAATTTGTTTCTACTTGAGATGAGACATCCATCTTCTCCTGCTGTCAGACATCAGTGCTCCTGGTACTTGAATTTTGAGCTCAAACTGAGACTTGAAGTCTGATTCCCATGAAGCCAGTAATCCATAAGCTCAACAATTTATCGGTATCATGACAAATCCTGCCTATTTGGGGAAACTGGCCATGGTCAAGAAACTGAATGTTAAGATACTGTTACCAATTCCTGTGACTGTTTTTTTTTTCCATTCATTCAGAAATTTATCTGATGCCTGCTATGTACAGAATACTTCTCTAGGAATTGGAAATTCACTAGAATCAAATAATCGCTCGATAAATGTTAGTGAAAAGGATCTAGGAGTTTTCTGACCTCATAGGGCCTACAACCTAGCATGAGAAAGAAAGACAATAAACAAATCAACAAATTAATAAATAATATATAAGATGGTGATAAGTGCTATGAAGGAAAATAAGATAGGAAGAGGGGACAGGGAGGCATAGAGGGCAGATTTAAAGAATTTACATGAATCAATAAAAAAAGTCTAACACTACAAGAATACAGAAGATAAATCAGTAGAAATACAGGCATAAGTTATAAACAGGTATTTCACAGAAAAAGAAAGCTGAGTACCTAATAAACATACAAAAATATATTAGTAGTTATTAGGAAAATAGAAATCAAAATAATGAGACACCATTCCTTAAGATTCCATTAGATCAAATTATAGTCTGAAAAAAAGTTTTGGCAAGGCTGTGGAATAACAGGAACTCTTATCCACTTTTGATAAGTTGTATAAAAATTGGCTCAACCTCTTTAGAAAACAGTTTGGCATAATATACTGAAGTTGAATAGATGCATACCAAACAAATCTATTCTTACTACCAATGTCAGGATAAGATACATAATGCTTTGGGTAACAAACCCAGGTGACCTAAAATAGCAAAGGTTTCTGTCTTACTCATGATGCATGGTCATAGTGGGCTAAATGGAAACCTGACTCTATGTCATTGTCACCCTTACTTGGAAATCCATGCAGACTGAGCAGCTGCTATGTGGAATACTTCCAGGCACCATAGAAAAGGAAAAAGAATATTGCATATATTGCTTCTGAAAGCTTCTGCCAGAAATGTCACACATCACTTCTGCTCACATTTCATTAGTCCAATATGACCATATATAAATCAAGTGAGCAGCAAAGTGTATCATAACATGAGCCCTGATGGGAAACAGCAGCAGAATATATGTGACCAATGTTAATGACTTATATAGTATACTCCTTCAAGAAACTTTTGCACATGCATGCCAGGGGTCACCTAACAAGAATTTCAAGCAGCACTGCTTATAAGCATGAAGTTTCCACCAACAGTAAAAATGGATAACAAACCATGTCATGTTCAAAAATGAAATACTAAACATCAATGAACAAAACAAACCATCACTATATATGTTGTTACGGTTAAATCTTAAAATACTGAGTGAAAAAGGTCATAGAAGTTTACTGTGTTATTCATTTATGCAAAGTGCAAAATCAGGAAAAATCAAACAACATACTGTGTTGGAATCAGTTGTATGTGGTAAAACTATACATAAAGCCATAATTCTAACTAACATGATAAAACTATCCTGTATGTAACTGAATGTGTACCAATCCCTTCTGCAGAAAAGGAGGTAAAATCTTTGAATAATATTTACTCTTTTGATATCCAAAATTTAAATATTATGATACAAAGTTAACAATATTTAAATACTGATACATAGAAAAACTAATTTAAAAGAACACAGCAGAGATCCCAGCATCAAATAATCACTCAGTAAATGTTAGTAATCACGGGCAGCCCTGGCGGCCCAGAGGTTTAGTGCCACCTTTGGCCCAGGGCATGATCCTGGAGACCCTGGATCCGGTCCCACGTTGGGCTCCCTGCATGGAGCCTGTTTCTCTCTCTGCCTGTGTCTCTGCCTCTCTCTCTCTGTGTCTCTCATGAATAGGTAAATAAAATCTTTAAAAATAAATAAATAAATAAATAAATAAATAAATAAATAAATAATGTTAGTACAGGATTTTGGGTACTTCTGGACTAGCAAGAAGTAGTGGATGAAAGAGAATATCAGAAGGGAGTACACACATGAGGCTTCAAAGATACTGGATATGTTATAATTTTTTAAATATTTATTTATTTATTTGAGAGAGATTGGGCATGAGCAGGGGGAGGAGCTGAGGGAGAGAGAGAGAGAATCTCAAGCATACTCTGCACTGAGTGCAGAGCTTGACTCTGGCTAGATCTCACAACCCTGAGCTCATGACCTGAGCCAAAACCAAGAATGGGATGCTCAACTGACTGAATCACCCAGGCATTCCAATATATTCTACCTTTTTAAGTTGGCTGGTGGTACATAGGTATTTTATTTTATTTTTATTCTTTAAAAAATATATATCTTAGTCTGCTTGGGCTGCGATAACAAAAATTCTAAAGACTAGGTGCCTTAAACAACAAATATTATTTTCTCAATTCCAGAGGCTGGAATTCTGAGATGAAGGTGTTGGCCAATTTCATTCCTGGTGGGAATCTTCCTCATGGTTTGAATATGGTGGCCTAACACTATATTCTCATATGGCAGAGGGAGAAACCGTCTCTCTTACAAAGGCACTAAGGCTATTCATAAGGGCTCCACCTTCATGACCTAAGTACCTCCTAGAGGCCCCATCTCTAAATAATATATATAAAATATCTTGCATGTATGTCATTCCACAATAAAAAAAGGAGTCTTTTAAGTGATCCTTCCTGCATGGTGAGTAGTTTATCTGCCTTTAATGGTAGCTTCTTGGATTCTCACCAGCTAAGCATACGTACCCAGTGCCAATGCCAAGAGATTGACTTCCTTACATGGTCTCATTGAGGGGAGAGGGTTGAATGCTACTATGAAGGCAACTGACTTTTATTGGGCTGGCCATATCAACAGAGAAGAATGTTTTAGGACCCTGAAAATAGTTTTCTCTGACCTGTCCAATGGTCCAATGTGGTTTAATAGATACCCCATATTATAAAGTGTTTAAGAAGGTAACTTAGAAGATGTTTAGCATCTGTCCTTAGATGTAGATGGTAAGAAAGAAAGCAAAGAGTTCGTATGTGGCACATGGAATGCTCCCACTCCTTCCAGCTGTTTGTGGAGCTTTTTGTACCATTAGCAGAGATGAAAAAGAGAGCAGAGCAAAGCATGAGCTATGCAGATATCAGAACTCTTGAGTCTCCTTGGTTCCTTGCAGAGCTGGAATCTAGATGGTCCTCTTGCCAAGAACACACCCCAAGAGAGCAACTGTGATCTTTGGCTGAAGTCACCGAATATGTGGAGGGACCTGGGCTAATATTAGACATGTCTTAGTTAAAATGAAAAATCAGTGCAGTCCAATGGGAAAATGGAGTTTGTTAAAAGACAAGCAGGAATAGAATGGCCTGGATTCTATTCTCTGTTCCACTAACTAGAAAGAGTGTAGAATCACAGAATCATAAACATTTTGTTATTTCAGACACAAAGAACTAAGGGCAAATATGTAAACTTCACTGATTGTACTGTCTGCAGAGGCAAAGTGGAGTGAAAGGTTATGATAATTTTCTGGGCAACCAAGGTCATTCCACCATTCTAAGTAAGAAAACATCTTGTAAGGGGCACCTTGGTGGCTCAGTTGGTTAGGCACCTGCCTTCCCAGGGTCATGATCCCACAGCCCTGAGATCAAGCCCCACACTGGGGCTTCTCCCTCTGCCTTTCCCCCTGTTCCTGCACGCACCTTCTCCCTCTGCCTTTCCCCCTGTTCCTGCATGCACCTTCGCTCTGTCTTCCACATGCTCTCTGTCTCAAATAAATAAATAAATAAATAGATAAAATCTTAAAAAAAAGGAAACATCTTTTAAAAAAATCTATATTCTCTACAGTTGTTATCTATCTGTATTTCATCAATGGTAATTGCATAAATTGTAAGGCAGTGTGACCAATGAAAAAAGACTTTAAACTTCCAACTTTGACACTTGTTAGTTTGTGTGACTCTGTCCCAGCATGCTTTCAGTTGCAAATTAATATAAAAAAATAATAAAAATTGGTTAAACCATTATGCCTCAAACATTAATGTGCATATGAATCACCTGGGAACTTGTTAAAATACAGATTCTGATTCAGTAGGTATCAGGTGGGTTCCAAGATTCTGCATTCCCAACAATATCCCAAGTGATGCTGATGATGCTTGCACACAGACCACACTTAGAGTAGCATAGGCTGAAATACTAAGTATATTTATGAAGTACATAGAAAGAAGTGCAGGTGTACTTGGCTAATTTAATAGTTCAAAGGTGTCATAAGGACTTGAGTTATTTACTTTTGCTTTGCCACCTTAGAACAGCAGTGACAACTTTTGATTGCAGAATGGCTTTAGCAGTTTCCATATCAACTTCTCAGACTTCAGTTTCCAGAGGCACTTTCTCCTTGGCCTTCAGTTGACTTCCTTTCCTATTGTACAAGTGAGAATTGCACCACAAGTCCATTCCTAATTCCATAACTGGCAAGAGGAATGGGGTTACCTCTTGATAGTCTTCGACTAATCAATAGATTCCCCCATTTCTGCTACCATTCCTAGCCTGGGGAGGGAATTGGCTTTCTCCAAAAGGAAACTAAATGATGGACAGATAGATAATCTACAGTGTCTGCTATGATCTTCAGTAAGTTATGTTAAATGAAAATACACAAGGCAGACAAGTTGGATCCATACTGCTGGGGTGGAAAAAGATCCCTCATAGGTTGTATCTTGGGCAATGAAATGAAAGCAGAACTCTCAACAAATTAAGGAGTAAAATCATTTAGCATGGTAAAGTAAAATCCACTTAAGTCTAGGTCCAAGATGCCCAGACTGTGTATGTTATAATGAACATCTGTTATTTTGACACCCAGCATCCCTTTGCCTTTCTTCTATATGTACAGTATGATTTCTGGAGGGAGACCAGTTCTCCACCTCTCTCAACTCCAGAATAGACCTTGGCTAAGCTAGTCACAATCTTCATCCCCTTGGTCATGGTCATTGGTTTAGGGATTGGCATAAGACCTAACTTAGACCAAACAGGTTCAAAAAGATATTTCTTTTTGAAAAAGGTATTTTCGTTTTACTGTAGGGAAAATAATTCTTCCTTATGTGTTTTTAAGAACAAAAAGCCAAAAGAATTAGGGGTTATTAGAAACCCCAAGCAATCCAGGCTAATTTCAATAATCAATGTCTATATAAGCCCAGAATATATACTTAAAAGTATTGGTTGAATTGCCATGTCAAGACCCAATATGCAGTATTTAATGAAGTCAAGTATATGGATAATTTATGACCTAATACTTTCAGGTATGTACCCTAGAGAAATCCTCACACAAGTCGACATGCATAAAGATAACCATTGCGTCATTGGTGGTGGTAGCAAGAATTTGTAGCAATCTAGGAAATCAATCAATAGGGAAAACATTTTTTAAAATATTTTATTTATTCACAAGAGACACACACACAGAGGCAGAAACATAGGCAGAGGGAGAGGCAGGCTCCCTGTGGGGAGCCTGATGCAGGACTTGATCCCAGGACTCTGGGATCATGACTTGAGCCAAAGGCAGATGCTCAACCACTGAGCCACCCAGGTGCTTCCCAGTAGGCAAATTAATCAATAAAATATTGAGTATACAATACAATGCTATCTCTGAGTCAGCCGTGAAAACCATACTACATTAAAAAAGGAGTCAGAATGGGAATCCGACAAACAAAAAAGGAATGGGAATTCAGTACCACACCACTGATATAAAAAATTCAAAGCATACCTGTGGCAGCCATGAAGGTGTGTCACTTGGACCTCCCTTCAAGAAAGAACCTCTTGTTCAATTGCTGAAAGTGCAGTTGGCTGAAAGCCTCCATCTATAGAGATTTCAGGATACTCCTTAGATTTTAAACTGAGGCTACATTATTCTAGGTATGTACCCAAAGTCTGAGCCTGGTGGCAATACTAGGGACCTGGTCATTTTTGCCCAATGTGGGGATCTACTAATGGGCAATATTTGCTCTGGAGTTTCCCATTGGGGTTGGCTGACAGTTTTTCAGGGCACCATTACCTGAATTGCTCCTTCTCTCATCCTTCTCTGCCTTCATTTCTTTCATTGGTGTCAGTGGTGGGAAGATAGAGTTTATGAAAAGCCCCAACAGGAGAATTACAGTGCAAATCCTTGATTTTCTGAAGTAAAGCCATGTCATCTGTAGTAGAGAGTTAACAGCCTTTTGAAAATTAGCTTTTAGCATGCTACAAGGCCCTAATGAAGATGAAACATTTGGCAATGGAACATCAAGTGGTCATGCACTTGGAACTGCACATCACAATCTGGGTTCTATTAAAGCCACTATGTTGTAAAGTCTGGTAGGTCCAGCAGCAATCTATTGTGAAATGAAGATACATCTAGAATCAAGCTTTAGTAGAACCAGGTTATATAAATAACTACATGAACAGGTAGCCTAGAAAGCTATATTATCCACCATTGTTGCACAACCTCCCAACCACCTATGGCTATATAGAAGGATCCTCCTATAAAGTCACCCAAAGAAAGGAAAAAGTCCAAATTTGGTTTATGGATGCATAGCCCTCCTATGTGGATGCAACTCCAAAATGGAATGGCAACTGCATTATAATCACACTGAAGGGTAGCCTTAAAAAATAGTGGTAAGGGAAAAATCTCACAAACTGGTAGGTTTTGGGTGATGCACAGCTCATCTACTTTGTGCACACAGAGAAGTGACCCAAAGTGAGAATATATGTAAGTTCATAGGGAGGGATGAATGGCTTGGCTGGCTGGTCAGGAGCCTTGATGTGTGAATAGTGGAAGGTCTGGGTTAGAAGTATGGTTGGTCTAGTTAGAGGTTTCTGGAATGGATGGACATATGAGATGAGGACCTTTGTATCATATGTAAACACTGCAGAAATCACCCACCTTGGGAGAAGCACTGAACAATCAAGTAAAGAAAATGGGTTGGCCAGTGGACTTCGGCAATTTTGTCATTGGTGATCCCAGAAATGGCATGATGAGCACATGAAGAAAGGACGACCATATCTAGTAATTGTTGCTTTCTGAGTGTCTCAGCATGCCTACAAAAGACACTAATAGTGAGTCGTCATGTGGTATTAATCTTCAACAAGGATAATGGGCCACTTTTTGACTAGTGATCTACATCAGACACCTTTTATCCTGCTTTCTCCCCTTTTCCTTTCATGGGTCAAATCTAAATCACACTCTGAAGGCTTTCCTGGCCCAGTTCTTCTCTCCTCACCCCTGTACATAGCATTACTTCTTGATAAAGTCTTAACTCTCTAGTCTCCATCTTAGTATATATTCTCCAGATGACCCACTGAAACAATATCCAAAACAATACTATATATTGTTTATAGATATATTTATATGCAAATAATTTTGAAGCACATTAAATACATCAGAATTGGTGCTTACAGGGAGGTGAGGGGAATGTAATAATTTGGGCCAAAATAAAAGGAAATAACAAATATTTTAAAAGAAGAGCCAAGATTAGATGGTGAAACAGAAATATGGCTGATTGTGTCAATCCAGTTATGTGCTTCTGAGGTCTACCGGGGAAAATTTATAATTTACATTTCTTGTTTTTCTCCTGAAGGCTGACTCTTTTCAGCCCATCTTCTGATTCTGATTGGACAGTGATAGACTCAGGGCTGACTCTAGGGTGGGCTTTTGTCAAGCAACTTCTCACTTTTCTCTGAAGGAAGAAAGAATATCCTTAAGTCTAGTTACCATAACTTTCCCAAATGGGTTTCAGGATTCCTGAATGTGGGATATATTCTGTAATATTTCCCAATTTTCTATTTCTAAAAGAATGTTCAACAGTCCGAAATGTGGAGCTAAGCTCTGGTGGGTTTCATGTTGTTTTTTTTTTTTCATTTGTTTGTTTTTTTAATACCATCCCCAGCACCCAACCACCACCTTACTTCATGCTCTTCTTCAACAGCAACCTTCCCATATCTTTACTGCCTAATTTTGGCTATTTCTACTCGTCTGAGTAGAAAGCTGGGAGATCCCTGTTCTTGGATCTGTAAAGACCTCCCTCTTTTCCTATGGATTTGGTTGACCTACAAAATTTGAAAGAGCATAACTTTCTACAGGGATCTTCCACTGCATAATTCTTAAAGGATGGTTAAGGTTGTCCTTTTTTTTATTTCTCCCAGATTGAGCATACTCTGACTTCAGGTCACAGGTTTCTGTCATCTCTTCCCAGTTCCTTCTTCCTAATCCCTTGCTCATTAAAGGAGAACCAAAAAAGACTGCAGAAATTAAGATAATTATTCAAACTTATTTACAAAACAAAAGGTCCCCTGAGCTTTCTGTATTATTCCTTGTAGTGAAGAAGTGTGATGCCTCTTGGACATTGGTACATTGGAAGCCAGTGGATTCTGTTCTTAGTTGATAACCTAACTTCCCATGATGAGCACATGATGAGCTGTGGCTACAATTGCTGTTGCTGATTTGTCTGAATTTTGGGACAAGAACATTGCCCTTTAGAAAGTAAGGACCTCTTTTAGATGCTCCTCTAGGAAGAACTTTGGGTAAAATATTAATACTCTTAGCCCAGCCTAACTTGGGGGTAAACTCTGTAACCATCAGAGTCATAAAACTTAATTTCACTTTACATAATTCTTTTCCACAGCACATGTGAGATATGTGAAGGCCATGTGACTTGGCACTCTCGGCCATACATAAGGAATGCATACTTAAAGCATTCATATTTGTCTTTTCTTTTTTCCTTCCCCAGAGTAAGTTATAAAACTACTTTCTTTCTGAGATGCCTAAGTGGTTCAGTCAGTTAAGTGTCAGACTCTTGATTTCAGATCAGATTGTGATCTCAGGGTCGTGGGATCAGGCCCTGCCTCAGGCTCTGTGTTCAGTGAAAAATCTGCTGGAGATTCTCTCTCTCCCGTTCCCTCTGACCCTCCCCCCACTTTGTGCACACATGTGATCTCTAAATAAATAAATGAATAAATAAAATCTTTTAAAAACCCTACTTTCTGTCAGTTGCCTGAGTACTACTCTCAACACCTTCATAATAATAAAAATTTTTATATTCTCAATTCTAAGAATTTTATAGCATTTCAAATTTTCTTATAGTGTCTTATATTTTATTTCTTATTTCTCAAAGTGTCTTATAATGGATGTATGTATTTCATATGGTAGTGTGAGTTTTCTTCCCCTAATATATGATGTAATTTAAAATTGCTAGCACTTGGGGTCCAAGAAAATGCAACATTGCTGCTCAGCTTCCTATACATGCCATGAAATAATATGACCCTAATGGACAGGGAAAAACCATCCTAGTAACAAAAGATCCCTATGAGGTATAGCTCAAGGTGGAGATACTGGAGAGAATTTTTTGTTCCAAAAAAGAACCTGTAATATCATTCCTTAGGATTATGATGGTTCCCTTCTAAACAGAAAACGTTCTCCAGGTAAACATTGGGACAGTATTCTAAGTACCTCTCTATACACGCAAATACCTGGGGACCTTACTAAAAAGTATAAAGATGTCACCATCACAGATAAAATTTGAATTGATCTGGGGAGGGCGGGGAGCAAGTATGAGTATTTTTAAAAGTTCCTCAAGTGACACTAATGTGCAGAGAAGTTGAGAACCAATGTGCTAACATCTTTGTTTCCAACAAATTCCTTCTTTAATAGATATTAATGAACACAGGACAAATGTAACTCAAGATTATATCTGGTGAATATTTTCCTCTGGAAGAGAAGTTTGTTAATAGAAGAAAAGGAGGGATGCCTGGGTGGCTCAGCGGTTGGGCACCTGCCTTCCCGTCAGGTCGTGATCCTGGGATCCAGGACTGAGTCCTGCATCAGGCTCCCTGCAAGGAGCCTGCTTCTCCTCCGTCTGCCTATATCTCTGCCTCTCTCTCTCTTTCTGTGTCTCTCATGAATAAATAAATCTTTAAAAAAAAAATAGGAGAAACGGAGCTAGAAGTGGAGTTAGAAAGTACTAAGGATGTATTTCTACTCCAAAATTGTTCAAAGGGCCCCTAACTATACCTCCTGACTCTCTGGTAGCTGGATGTGTCAACTCAACATTAACAAATGAGAGCTCTCTGAAGAACTTGTGATTTTATGTTAATTGACACAAATTGGGTCATTTATAATTGATTTTAGAATTTAAAAGAGCATAATGATTTATCTGGCTCTTAGAGTGGACACGTGTTGACGGCATTCCTAGTTTCCCTTCCTTGCACCTACTACATGTGGTCCTGGTACTCTGCCTGCCTAACAGTAGAGGTGGACATGTGATACAGGCTAGTCCCTAGTTCATGTGTCAGTATTTTCCTAAAGTAAATTCTCAGAAGTAAAATTACTGAGTTCTAGAATATGCATATTTTCCATTTAGGATATATCTAAATGCCCTCCAAAACTGGTATATTAACTTACACTTTTGTGAGAAGTGAAAAAGACAGTTTATTCATTATTTAATATCATCAGACCTAAAAAAACTTTCTCTTTACATTTTTAAGAAAGATTTTATTAATTTATACTAGAGAGAATGAGAAAAAGAGAGAGAAAAAACCAGCAGGGAAGAGGGAGAAGCAGACTCTGTTGAGCATTGAGTCCAATGTGGGACTTGATTTCAGGACCCCAGGATCATGACCTGAGCTGAAGGCAGATGCTTAACTGACCAAGCCACCCAGACACTCTCTGTCTCTAAATTATTATCTTTCTAAATATTTATCTTAAAATTTTTTTATTTAATTTATTTTTAGATTTTTAAACATTTATTTATTAGAGACACACACAGAGAGAGAGAGGCAGACACACAGGCAGAAGGAGAAAGGAGAAGCAGGCTCCATGCAGAGAGCCAGACGTGGGACTCGATCCCAGATCTCCAGGATCACACCCTGGGCTGAAGGTGGCGCTAAATCGCTAAGCCACCAGGGCTGCCCCTATCTTAAAAAAATTTAAATCTAAAATGTATGAAATGATATCTTTGGTTGCCTTATTTTGTGCTTCTATGGTATTAAATGAGTTTAAGCATGTTTTCAATGTTTATTGGACGTTTTTATTGTCTACTGTGAAATGTCAATACTGTGAAATGTCTACTACTATCCTTTGGCTATTTAAATTGTAGTTTGGAGTTTAAATCGATTTTTTATGAAAGGCAGTTTGACTTTGAATTTTTGATTATTTCATGAATTTTTGCTTATATCATGGGGCCTATATCAAATTAAATTTATGAAAATTTATTCAAAGAAATATATTATTAGATATTATGTCAAGAAACTTCATCATAGCACTGGTTATCATTTCAAAGAAAAAGAAGAACCAAAAGAGATGTCCAACAATAATGAATTTTTAAATAATTTATAATAAAGATATAATTATTCTTCATATAATGATGATGTAAAAGATAATAGTCACAACATATAGATAACTAATTTTTAAAAAGAATGTATAATATATCCCCACCTTTGGAAAAGTAAGTTATATATGTGTATATGTACTATTTATTTTCAAAAGGCTAAAAGAAGTTTAAAAACATGACAAGCTAAAATCATAGGTAATTTTTCTTTTTCTTCTTGTTGATGAACAGTATTATTCAAATTTTGTATAAAAGACCTGTATAACTTTGTAATGAGGCAAAATAATAAATTTTAACTAGTGATCAAACTAAATCTTTTGGTTGGCCAAACAAAATTTGGCTATCTTAATTTACCTCCTTAGTGTTTGCATTTTAAATGTGATAATCATGCTGTTTTATTGCAATTTGCATTGGATTTTTGCCGAAAGTCCATTGGCATCATGATGCTATAATCTACAAACATGGTAATCTAATAATTAGTAGAAATTATATACTTTAAGAAAATGAACTATATTAAGTTCTGCAGCTGCTTCAGTTATAATCTAGAAGTAAATAATAGCAGGCTTAACCCTTTCCATCAAGCTTTTGAAACACATTACAGTGTACTACGAATATTATTGCTACCAATTGAGTCACAGAATAATGAAAACAGCACACACTTGATTGTTGGTGACCATTTCCTTAAGATCTTGATTCCTACTGTAGGATTCTTAACTCTGGTCTGAAATGGGCCAATTTATAATCATGCTCAGGAAGGAGAACTGTTCATGGTATGTTCTTGTAATGTTTTCATGACTGAGCCATATGTGGCTACTTAGGAAAGGGTAAATGAGTAATGGCACCAATACTGTTATTTAGCCTGTTAACAGAAAAAATATCACAACTTTTCATTGTTATTAAAGTCTCTTTTTATTGAGATAATACATATTTCTTGGTTGTTTTCTACCTGTTGCTTCACCTGAGGGAAATTTGTACCTAAAAATTAACTCTATCCAAAGTTGCTGTGAATGCCATAACAGAGAATTATTTATTGGTCTCTAGAGACATAATTTCTAAGTTAATAGATATAAAGCCTTTATATTTTTCCAGTTTCTACATTTTTAAAATTTAAATTCAATTTGCCAACATATAATACCCATTGCCCATCCCATCAAGTGCCCTCCTCAGTGCCCATCACCCAGTTACTCCATCCCCCCACCTACGTCCCCTTCCACAACCCTTTGTTTGTTTCCTAGAGTTAGGAGTCTCTCATGGTTGTCTACCTCTAATTTTTCCCACTCAGTTCCCCTCCTTTCCCTTATTAATAATACCTTTCACTATTTCTTATATGCTACATATGAGTGAAATCATATGATGATTTTCCTCCGATTGACTTATTTCACTCAGCATTATACCCTCCAGTTCCATCCATGTCAAAGCAAGTGGTGGGTATTCCTCTCTTCTGAGTGAGTAATATTCCATCGTATATATAGACCACAGCTTCTTTAAACATTCATCTTTCAATGGACACCAAGGCTCCTTCCACAGTTTGGCTATTGTGGACATTGCTGCTATGAATATTGGGGTGCAGGTGTCCTGGTGTTTCACTACATCAATATCTTTTGGGTAAATCCCCAGTAGTGTAATTGCTGGGTCATAGGGTATCTCTATTTTTAACTCCTTGAAGAATCTCTACACTGTTTTCCAGAGTGGCTGTACAAGTTTGCATTCCCACAAACAATGCAAGAATGTCCCTTTTCTTCACATCCTCTCCAACATTTGTTGTTTCCTGTCTTGTTAATTTTCACCATTCTCACTGGTGTGAGGTGGTATCTCATTGTGGTTTTGATTTGCATTTCCCTGATGGCAAGTGATGCAGAGCATTTTCCATGTGCTTGTTGGCCATGTCTGTCTTCTTCTGTGAGATTTCTGTTCATGTCTTTTGCTCATTTCATGATTAGATTGTTTGTTTCTTTGCTGTTGAGTTTAAGAAGTTCTTTATAGATCTTTATCTGATTTGTCATTTACAAATATCTTCTCCCATTCTGTAGGTTGTCTTTCAGTTTTGTTGACTATTTCTTTTGCTGTGCAGAGCTTTTTACCTTAAGTAAAAAGTCCAATAGTTCATTTTTGCTTTTGTTTCCCTTGCCTTCATAGATGTATCTTGCAAGAAGTTACTGTGGCCAACTTTGAAAAGGGTGTTGCCTGTGTTCTTCTATAGGATTTTGATGGATTCTTGTCTCACATTTAGATCTTTTCAACGATTTTGAGTTTATCTTTGTGTATGGTGTAAGAGAATGGTCTAGTTTCATTCTTTTGCATGTGGCTGTCCAATTTTCCCAGCACCATTTATTGAAGAGACTGCCCTTTTTCTTGTGGATATTCTTTCTTGCTTTTTTGAATATTATTTAACCATAGAGTTGAGTGTCC
The DNA here is from genome assembly GCF_018345385.1 of Vulpes lagopus. Lineage (NCBI taxonomy): Eukaryota > Metazoa > Chordata > Mammalia > Carnivora > Canidae > Vulpes > Vulpes lagopus. The sequence continues at coordinate 26,779,447 of NC_054824.1, read as the reverse complement.
ATTTCCAGCTTCTCTATTCTGTTTCATTGATCTCTGTGTCTGTTTTGTGCCAGTACCTTACTGTCTTGATGATCACAGCATGTAATACAGCTTGAAATCTGGCATCATGATGCCCTCGGCATTGGTTTTCTTCTTCAATATTCCTCTGGCTATTCAGTAGCCATACAAATCCATACAAATATTAAGATTATTTGTTCCAATTCTCTGAAGAAAGTCCATGGTACTTTGATAGGGTTTGCACTGAACGTGTAAATTGCCCTGGGTAGCATAGACATTTTCACAATATTTATTCTTCCAATCCATGAGCATGGAGGCTTTTCTATCTCTTTACATCTTCCTCAATTTCTTTCAGAAATGTTCTGTAGTTTTTAGGGTATAGATCCTTTACCTCTTTCATTAGGCTTATTCCCCGGTATCTTATGCGTTTGGGTGCAATTGTAAATGGGATTGATTTCTTAATTTCTCTTTATTCAGTCTCATTGTCAGTGTATAGAAATGCCACTGATTTCTGGGCGTTGATTTTGTATCCTGCCACATTGCAGAATTGCAGTATGAGTTCTAGTAATCTTGGGGTAGAGTTTTTGGGTATTCTATGTGTAGTATCATATCATCTGTGAAGAGGAAGAGTTTGATTTCTTCTTTGCCAATTTGAATGCCTTTTATTTATTTATTTTTTTTTGTAGTCTGATTGCTGATGCTAGGACTTCTAGTATTATTTTGCATAGTAGTGGTGAGAGTGGACGTCTGTGTCATGTTCCTGATCTTAGGGGAAAGGCTCTCAATTTTTCCCCATTGACAATGATATTTGCTGTGGGCTTTTCATAAATGGCTTTTAAGATATTGAGGAATGTTCCCTCTATCCTACATTTTGAAGAGTTCTAATCAGGAATGGATGCTGTATTTTGTCAAATGCTCTCTCTGTATCTATTGAGAGGATCATATGATTCTTGTTTTTTCTCTTGTTGATTTGATCTATCACATTGATTGTTTTTCGACTATTGAACCACACTTGCATCCCAGGGATAAATCCCACTTGGTCATGGTGTATAATCCTCTTATTGTACTGCTGGATCCTATTGGCTAGTATCTTGGTAAGAATTTTTGCATCCATGTTCATCAGGGATATTGGTCTGTAATCTTCCTTTTTGGTAGGGTCTTTTCTGGTTTTGGAATCAAGATAATGCTGGCCTCATAAAACGAGTTTGGAAGTATTCCATCCCTTTCTATCCTTCAAAACATCTTTAGTAGAATAGGTATTATTTCTTCTTTAAACGTTTTGTAGAATTCCCCAGGGAAGCCATCTGGCCCTGGACTTTTGTGTCTTGGGTGGTTTTTGATGACTGCTTCAATTTCCTCCCTGGTTATTGGCCTGCTCAGATTTTCTATTTCTTCTAGTTCCAGTTTTGGTAATTTGTGGGTTTCTAGAAATTCATCCATTTCTTCTAGATTGCCTAATTTGTTGGCATATAGCTGCACATAATATGTTTTTAAAACTGTTTGTATTTCCTTGGTATTCATTGTGATCTCTCTCTCCCTAGGTTGGCTAGGGGTTTACCTATCTTATTCTTTCAAAGAGCCAACTCCTGGTTTTGTTGATCTGTTCCACAGTTCTTTTGATCTCTATTTCATTGAGTTCTGCTGTAATCTTTATTATCTCTCTTCTGCTTGGTGTAGGCTTTATTTGCTTTTCTTTCTCCAATTCCTTTAGGTGCAAAGTTAGCTTGTGTATTTGAATTTTTTCCAATTTTTTGAGGGAGGCTTGTATTGTAATGTATTTCTGCTTAGGACGGCTTTTGCTGTATCCCAAAGATTTTGAACAGTTGTATTTTCATTTTCATTAGTTTCCATGAATCTTTTAAATACTTCTCTAATTACTGGTTGACCCATTCATCTTTTAGTAAGATGCTTTTTAACCTGCATGTGTTTGAGTTTCGTCCAAATTTCTTCTTGTGATTGAGTTCTAGTTACAAAGCATTGTGGTCTGAAAATATGCAGGGGATGATCCCAATCTTTTGGTATTGATTGAGACCTGATTTGTGACCCAATATGTGGTCTATTCTGTAGAAAGTTCCACGTGCACTTGAGAAGAATGTGTATTCAGTTACATTCGGATGGAATGTTCTGTGGATATCTGTGAAATATATTTGGTCTAGTGTATCATTCAAGGCCCTTGTTTCTTTGGTGATGTTCTGATAAACAATCTGTCATTTGCTGAAAGTACTGTGTTGACGTCTCCTACTATTAGTGTATTATCTAAATATCTCTTACTTTGGTTATTAATTGATTGATATACTTGGTGGCTCCCACATTAGGGGCATAAATATTCATGATTGTTAGGTCTTCTTGTTGGATAGACCCTTTAATATCATATAGTGTCCTTCCTTCTTCATCTCTTACTACAGTCTTTGGGATAAACTCTAATCTATTTGATATGAGGATGGCTACCCCAGCTTTCTTTTGAGGACCATTTGAATGGTAAATGGTCCTCCAACAATTTATTTTCAGGCTGAATGTGTCCTTAGGTCTAAAATGAGTCTCTTGTAAACTCATTTTTTAAAAAACTTGCTTTTTTATCCAGTCCAATACCTTGTGTCTTTTGATGGGATCATTTAGCCCATTCATGTTCAGAGTAACTATTAAAAAATATGAATTTAGTGTCATCGCATTACCTATTTAGTCCCTGTTTTTGTGGATTGTCACTTTGGGCTCCTTCTTTCTTTTAGAGGGTCCCCCTTAATATTTCTTGCAGAGATGGTTTGGTGGTCACATATTCTTTCAGTTTCTGCCTATTCTGGAAGCTCTTTAGGTCTTCTATTCTGAATGACAGCCTTGCTGGATAAAGAGTTCTTGGGTGCATGTTCTCATTTAGTACCCTGTTTATATCATGCCAGCCCTTTCTGGCCTGCCAGGTCTCTGTGGAGAGGTCTGTTGTTAATCTATATTTCTCCCTACATAAGTTAAGAATCTCTTCTCTTCGGATGCCTGGGTAGCTCAGGGGTTGAGCATTTGCCTTTGGCCATGGGTGTGATCCTGGACTTCCAGGATCGAGTCCTACATCAGGCTCCCTGCATGGATCCTGCTTATCTCTCTGCCTGTGTCTCTGCCTCTCTCTATCTCTGTCTGTCATGAATAAATAAATAAAATCTTATAAAAAAAAGAATTTGTTGTCCTGTGCTGCTTTAAGAATTTTCTCTTTATGTTTGAATTTTGCAAGTTTCACTATTAAATGTTGAAATATTGAACACTTTCTATTGTTTTTTGGGGGGGTCCTCTCTATCTCTTGGATCTGAATGCCTGTTTCCTTTCCCAGATTAGGGAAATTCTCAACTATGATTTTTTTCAAATATACTTTATGGTCTTCTCTCTCTCTATGAGCCTCTTATGAAATCCCAATTAGAAGTTTATTCTTCCTTCTCAAGCTATCATTTATTTCCCTAAGTCTTTCCTCATGGGCTCTTAATTTTCTCTTTTTTTCCTCAGCTTCCTTCTTTTCCATCAACTTGTCTTCTATGTCATTCATTTTCTCTTCCAACTTATTAACTCTAGAAGTTGGAGTATCCAGTTTGGATTGCATTTCATTCAATCTATTTTTAATTTTGGCCTGATTAGATCTCAATTCTGCTGTAATGAAGTCTCTAGAGTCCTTTATGCTTTTTTCCAGAGCCACCAGTAACTTTATAATTGTACTTCTGAATTGGATTTCTGACATCATATTTAAATCCAAATTCTGTAACTCTGTGGCAGAGAGTATTGCTTCCGGTTATTTCTGTTGTGGTGAATTCTTCCTTCTCATCATTTTGTCCACTGCAGAGTGGCGGTATGAACAAGCTGAGTCAAAAATATCAACCATCACCTGAGTAAAATACACCCTAGATGATTCCAAAGAGGTCAGAGACCAGAAAATAAAAGAAAAGGAAGAACAAAACAAAATAAAAGGACCACTAAAGTGAAAAACAAATTTTAAAACAAAGTAGTAAAAATAAAAAACCAAAACCAAAAAACAAGAAGGGAAAAAAATAAAATAGAAAAAAGGGGGAAGGGATGGTGGTGGTGAGGAAGTGGTAGTGAGAGAAAATTTAATCTCCCTGAGGGGACCTAGAGGTGATCCTTTTGGTTCTGAATGTATTTTGTTCTGTATGTTAGAAGATGCTCAATCCCAAATTCATATAAACCAGCAATACTTATATAAAGACCTAAGCTTGACCACAAAAACATAAACAAGATAAAGGAAGGGGACAGAATGGGAAGGGAGAGAGAATATAATGTCACAGAATGAACCAACATGGTGTTTTGCTTGGTTCTGGGTGTATTTTGGTTGTGTGTTAGAAAGTACTAACTTCCACCATTGTAAAATAAAATGAGACAGAAAAAAAACAAAGAAAAAAAACCAAATACCCATATCTCATATATCCACTAAAATTCAATTGAATACATTGAAGGGATCTAGAAGTGAAAAATATACCTAAGACATGTAATTGTAGAAATATGAAAGTCAAAAAGGAAAAAACTTAAAAATGAAGAATTGGTAAATATTGTAGTTAAGATGGGAAAAGAGAAAACATATTAGAAATTTTTAGTCTGATATAAAAATGAGTCGTAATTAAAAAAAAAGAAAAAAGGACCCTCCAGTTCTTTATACTATTTTCCCTCAGTCCTGGAGCTTGTTCCAGTAAACTTGGTGCTGCTTGTTCAGTAAACTTGGTTTTCCCTTGTTCTTCCAGCAGTTCTTCTGGGAGAGGGTTCTGCTGCACTGATTCTCAGTTGTCTGTGGGTGGGTAGAGATGCCTCACCCCTTGTCAGGTGCTGGACTCAGTATGAGCTGTTTATCCTGTGACACCTTTGTTCCCTAGGGTCCCCACCTCTTCCAGGCACACGGTAAAACAAAGAAAAAAATAATGGCAATGGTCAGATTTCCAGGTCTGGAGTCGAGCTCCTCATCAGTAACTAACCGCAGTTTCCCAGTCTGCACTGGCCTAGATGCTTCTGGGGCCTGGTGCAGATACACTGATCTGTACAGCTTGAGGGGCACCCAGCAGCAAGAGAGTTCTCACTTTCCTGTGCCCTCCCCACTTCCACCTGTCCCAAGGGGAATGAAGGATAGCCAACTTTGTGCACTCTGGTGCCCTCGGATCCAGGGCCCTGTGCCACAGGACCTGCAATTCTGGGGCCTGCCTTTCTCAAAAGGAACAGAGGATAACCACCTCCATCTGTTGCCAGGCTCTAGGGTAAAGGCTGCTCTGGAGCTGGCCGTCGTAACTGTCGGGTTTTTCCCAAATGCCCTAGAGGGCTGCGGTATCCAGCCCTTTCCCGAGATCAGACCTCGGTTTGCTGTGAGCTTTCCCCTGGGTGCCCCTCCTCTTATAGTGACTCCAGGAATCTTGGTGCTTCACTGCCCCTCCTGAGATTCAGCCCAATTTCCCTGCTAAGCACTTTTCCATCAGGGAAAATTCACATGTGGAGTTTTAAAGTTCCCAGTTCTCCAGGGCTGGGCTTTCATGCCCCAGAGGCTTTCACCCCTCTGCTTTAGCCCTGCTAGTCACGGTTCCCCTCCTCCACTTTATTTCTTTTTTTATTTTTTCACCTTCCTACCTTGTTAGAAGTGAAAACTTTTCTCTCTGTAGCATTCCAGATCTTCTCTCTTACATCTCAGGTTGAATTCATAGGCATTCAGGATGTTTTGAAAGTTATCTAGGTAAGTTTGTGGTAGTTGATAAGTTGAGGACCCTACTCTTCCACCATCTTGCCTTGGTCTCTAATATAAAGCCTTTAAAGGGGTTTCTGGAATATAATATGTGGAGATCCCTGGGTGGCTCAGCGGTTTAGCACCTGCCTTCAGCTCAGGGCATGGTTCTGGAGTCCCGAGATCGAATCCCACATCAGGCTCCCTGCATGGAGCCTGCTTCTCCCTCTGCCTGTGTCTCTGCCTCTCTCTCTCTCATTAATAAATAAAATCTTAAAAAAATGTGTTTAAAATCAAGAATATATTAATTTCTTTTGCAGAGAGTAATAGAAAATGAAGAAATGATTCAGCATGAAAATTACAGTCTGTTTTGTTATCTGAATCACAGTCACAAATTTAAATTTCTAGGGGTACCTCAGTGGCTCAGTGGGTTAAGCATCCAACTCTTGATTTTGACTCAGGTTGCAATCTCAGGGTCCTGAGATTGATCCCCAAGATGGGCTCCACACTCAGCACGGTGTCTGCTTGAGATTATCTCCCTCTACTTCTGCCCCTCCCCATATTCGTGTATACCCTTTCCCTGAAATCAATCAATAAATAAGAATCTTAAAACATATATATTAAATTTCTAAACAGCAAAAACATAAACACAATCTATATATATTTGTATGTTATTATTTGTCAAGTGCCTCGTGTTCCTCTCCTTACATTTTCTCCCTCACTTTGAAACAGATGTTCGTCAGCCCCTGTCTATATATATGGCAGAAGGTGAACAATAAGAAAGTTCTGTCGTGGTCCTAGTATATATTTGAGACAAACATTCACCAGTGCTTTATATTTGGGGAGCTGATTTAGTTGCCATCACCTCTAATAATTCTTCCCAGGCCTTCTTTTTCCTTATTAGAAATCTTTTTATCATACAAGCAGTATTAGAAATCTTTGCCTCAATGGAAGTTGAAAGACAGTAATTCCTGCTAAGTATCCCTGGTAATAAGGCCTTCAGATACCTAATTTTTGAAGTGCGAGAACTCTCAGATGCCTTTGGAGGTGTGACCAGATGAAGCCTGGGAGCTTCATACATTATCATACATTTTTCTAGAAAACATAGCTAGGAAAATTTCTACAGGATGTGACTTTATCTTACAAATGAAGAAAGAAAGATAGTAGATAAGCCTCAGATACTTTTAATCAGCTCAAAACAGGGGAGGACTAGTTCCAGCCTCCGCTTTTTAGGATTCATGCCACATACAGATAGATTGGCAGGATCTGAAAAAATTGTGGGAAGCAGCTAAATTATCCTCTTGGTCCTGCCCATTTCCTCAGTCTGGCACATTGGAAACTTGATGGAGTCTCCAATCTGGGCCCCAGTGCGAGTCTCTCATCTGGATAAGGAGAGCCATTAAGACTATGCCTGGGCAGGCAATTGAAGTCATCTTGAAGATGTGAAGCTACATGCACACCTCTACCCAGCATTTCAGACCTGGAGGTCTTCACATGTCTTCCTTCTGGCTGCAAGTTTTGTTTTGTATTCTTTCTAGCTTTCATGAAATGATCAAAGGAGAATATTTAGGTGATTCCTCAGACAGATAATAGTATCAGTTCTTATTTATTAATTTCTAATTCTTTATTGCCCTTGCCAATTATGGTTAAGCTATGCTTCTCAGCTTGCAAGCCCCATTCCAGAGTTCCCAGTATATGCCATAAAATAAGCTTTTCTACTCAGGACACTAAGTTACAGGTTCACTGCTCACTGATGCATAGTTATCTACTGGCACATACTTCCTAGTTCCTGTTCCCCCAACAGATTCCAGAGCAGTAAGACAAATGATCTGAATTCCTAAAGAACCCTTGGTTGCTATGGATTTCCATCACCACCTTGGACCTTGCCATCCCTACAGTGTTTCTGAGGAATGTTCTAATCATTGTCCAAAGTACTTTTTATGCCTAAGTGTATCTCAAGTTCCTGGGAGAAAGCAGTCAGATAGTTCATCACCAGGTCTGAGTATTGCCAGTTATAGAACATCAGTAGCGCCAGAATCAAGTACCCTGGCTGAGAAAAGATACACAATTGAGCCAATCCCCATATCCATCACTATTCTCTGGCCTCATAAAGAAAGGGCTCCAAATTCATAAGCAATTGAGTCTATTAAATGTTGTGTTAAATGGAAGTTCCCAAGTAGTAATTTGGGAAGAAATCCCTTTGTAGACTTCCTCAATTTAATGTAATAAAAATTCTTTCTGAAATCTTCCACTTGTCTCAAATAATAATTTCAATTTTGGTGCATAATTGTATTTTCAATCTTGGTTGGATGGCATCCCCAAGAATCACAGTTTTCCACAGTAGTGGAAACAGTAGTTTCCACTGGGTGTCCTTTATCCTTTTTATCCCCTTTCACTCATGGTGAAAAACCATATTGCCTCATATTTACAGCAATGATTTTTATACCAATTATAGGTAGTGTCTCACCTTAGTTTCAAAATCAAGCATGACACTTCCCTGGACAATCATTGATCATTCTCTTTATGGTTCTGAATTTAAAAAGAAACAGTCCCAAGAAGACTTCTCATTTTCAGAGTTCCCTCAGACATTTAAGGGTATATAGAAATTCTTATTAAAATCCTCTGTGCTCTCCCATTCTTCAGTATCATTAAATTCCAAGAAACTCTCAATTTCTTACCCCAATAGAGTTCTCTATCTCATCCACATGTGTTTTCCCAGCATTCTGTTTACTTACACATCATTCTGAGCTGTACCATCCTCTCAGAGCTCACCACTCTTCCCAGTTAGAGGTCCTGTCCATGTGCTAAATCTTGGGAATTTTTTCCCTCATTGGGTATAATGTTTTCCTTTCATGATTCTGCATCTCCTATCTTTCTTTTTATCTTCAGCCAGGAAAATGGGTATATTTTGAATCCTAAATATTAGTAATTTATATCCCATCATACATGTATTATTTCTTTTTATAAATTTTAGTTCCAGTATAGTTAACATACAGTGTTATAGTAGTTTCGGGCATACAATATAGTGATTCAACAATTCTGTACATTACTCAGTGTTTCTTACAATAAGTGTACTCTTAATTTCCTTCACCCATTTTAGCCAAACTGTCATTCACCTCCTCTCTGGTAACCATCAGTCTATTTTTTATAGTTAAGAGCCTGTTTTTTTTATTTTGTTTTTGTTTTGTTTCTAAATTTCTCATATGAGTGAAATCAGATGGTATTTTTCTTTCCTCTGACATATTTCACTTATTATGCTCTATAGATACATCCATCTTGCAAATAGTAAGATTTCAGTCTTTTTATGGCTGAGTAATATTCTAATATATATACAAGCCACATATTCTTTATCCATTCATCTATCAATGGATATTTAAGTTGCTTCCATATCTTATATCTTGGCTACTGTGAACAATGCTGCAATAAACATAGAAGTGTATATTATCTTTTCAAATTGGTTTTCATTTTCTCTGGGTAAATATCCAGTAGTGGAATTACTGTATCATATGGTTTTACTTTTTTTTCTGAGGGACATCCATACTCTTCCACAGTGGCTGTACCAGTTTGCATGTGCATATATAGTGCATGAGGGTTCGTTTTTCTACACATCCTCCACAACAGTTGTCTCCTGTGGTTTTCATTTTAGCCACTGGAAAAGTGTGAGGTGGTCTCTCATTGTGGTTTTGATTTGCATTTCCCTGATGAGTGATGCTAAATGAAGCATCTTTTCATATGTCCATTAGCCATCTATCTGTCTTTAAAGAAATGTCTGTTCTTATAATTTTTAATTGGATTTTTTGATGTTGAATTTTGTAAGTTCTTAATATATTTTGGATAGTAACCCTTTATCAGATATGTCATTTGCAAATATCTTCTCCCATTCTGTAGATTTCCTTTCAGTTTTGTTGATTGTTTCCTTCACTGTACAGAAGCCTTTTATTTTGAAGTAATTCCAAAAGTTTATTTTTGCTTTTGCTTTCTTTGCCTCAGGAGACATATCTAGAAAAATGTTGCTGTGGCCAATATCAGAGAAATTACTGCCTCTACTCTCTTCTAGGATTTTTATGGTTTTACATCTCATATTTAGGCCCTTCCTCCATTTTGAGTTTATTTTAATATGTGGTATAAGAAATTGGCCTAGTTTCATACTTTTGCATGTAACTGCCCAATTTTCCCATCACCATTTGTTGAAGAGACCTTTTTCTCATTGTATACTCTTGCCTCCTTTGTAGAATATTGACTATATAATCATGGGTAATTTCTGGGCTATTTTGTTCCATTGATTTATGTATCTATTTTTGTGCCAGTATCATACTGTTTGGGTTACTATAACTTTGTTAGTATATCTTGAAATTTGGGATTGTGATACCTCCAGTTTTGTTCATCTTCAAGATTGCTTTGGCTGTTTGGGGTCTTTCGTAGTTCTGTACAAATTTTAGGATTATTTGAATCTTTACAATACCATTATTATTTTTGTCCCTTTTTTTTTTCAACTGACAAGCTGGTTCAGAGAAACAAGATCATACAGTGTGAAAGTGCAGGAACTTGGGTTCAATCCATGTCTGTCTGGCTCAAACTGCCTCTGAAACAGCAAGGCAGTGGCACTGCAGCAGTGTGAAGTGTATTCTGGTTTCCACTGCCATTATCTTCCAGATATTATCCCTTTTATAAAATAAAATTTAAAAATCCCAAATTGTATTCACAGATTTTTTCATAAAGAACAAATGTTTGCACTGGGTAATCAACTGCTTGATTAATTGAGAAGAGGAAATAGATTTTCTTTTAAAAATATTATTAGTAATAAATGATAAGAGAAAGAGAGCAAGAAGGCCCCAGGCTTCTGGTCCATTCCCTAGGAAATTATTCATTCTGCCAAATGAACATACCAATCTTTGAAAAACCTTTCATCATTCCATTTTACCGTTCTTAACCCACCTGGAGCCCAGCATATAGTGGACATTCAATAAATGCTTCTTGATGAAAGAAAATATGTATTAGACTTTTCTTCAGTACTGTAACTGCTAATTTATGACCTTTAATTTTAACATGATAAGACTAATTTTTTTGTGTCTAATTTTACTTCAAAACTCATGGTTTTCATTTTCCTTGACTTTGGTGTTACCAATACTACCCTCTTCAGTTATGATTCAAGTTTCTGCTTCACTCAGACAACATGATAAGAGGGAGAGAGATTTTCCTGAAAGCTAAGAAAAAGGAAATATAAAGAAAGACACGAAGTTTTATGTGTATGAGACAGTGGCATTTAATGAATGAAGACCTGAAACACTGAAGAAAATGGGAAAAATCTAACATAGAATTAATTTGAGCAGAAAGAAAAGTGATAATGGTGAAAAATGTTCCTTGGGCAGACACTCCCCAGAAGTGCTATTAATTTAGAACTCAGAGCAAGTGGTAGTAATAGGTTATTGGCTCAAGAGCAAAGAAGGAAAAGAAGGTTAAAATGCATGCTATACTCATTGAATTAGGCATCTAGTCCAGGGCTTGATTTTGAAGCCAGCACCTTAGCAAGCCTGCCATTAAAGGCTTGGAACTTCTAAACGTGAAGAATCACAATCTTCAGAAAATGTCTGTTGTATTGCCAGATGGCTCTGTCAATAAATTTTTTCCTACCCTGAGTTCATGTCTCTCTCCTCATATATTTTCACCCATTTATTTTAAGTCTACTCCTTGGAACCAGATGGATAATGTTCACTTCCACATATGGTCATTTCTTATCTCTTTGAAGAACACTATCTTAGACACAAGTTTTTGTGGACTGCCTCTACTCAGATAATCAATATGCTGTTTTCAGTGCTATCTCACTGAAAACAATGGTAACAATGATGACATATATTTGAATAGTTCTTGAGAATTTAAGCTGTATTTCAGGGTGACAATATTGTATGATAGAAGACAGGTCATGTTTCCCAAATCATTTTGGTAAAATAATATTTTTTTTAAGATTTTATTTATTTATTCATGAGAGACACACAGAGAGAGACAGAGACATAGGCAAAGGGGGAAGCAGGCTCCATGCAGGGAGCCCAATGTGGGACTCAATCCCCAGACTCTGGGATCAAGCCCTGAGCTGAAGGCAGACGTTCAACCTCTGAGCCACCCAGGTGTCCCAATGGTAAAATAATTATGTCATAACATAGTAATCTTACTTCCAAACATGTTGAAATGTGATGCATTTTCTCATTTGAGCTTTTAATGGTTTATTTTTAGGATTAAAAATTAACATAATGTGGCCCATTCAAGCCTCCTTTGTTATTTTGTTGGGATCTTAGTCAAACATGAAAAACGAATACTTTTCTAAAATTATGCTGCCATTATTGTTTTGAATTACTCCAGTAGGAAATATGCTAGTAATAAAAGCCAGCCTCTACTAATATTTCTAGTGACTTCTTTGTAGAAGTTTACTTAGTGGTTTTATTTTATTACAAGAAAAGAAATAATTGAATTTAATTTTGATTTTTTAAATTGTGAAATATATCACTTATACAGAATAGTATGTTGTGATGGCTTTTTGGTGTTCCAGTTTGGCAAGTCTCTTTCTGGTTAGGGTGAGCTACAAGTGATATTCTCCCAGTTGGATGGACAGTTGCATGACAGAAGGAAGGCATTGGTTATTTGTGGCATGCACACCCCTTCTCCCAGTTATTCAGTGAAACACACATCTCGGCTCTACCATGAAAGGATTCTGTAGATGTGAATCACTTTGGCTTTAAGTTAAACAAAAGGGAGATTACTCTTTATGAACCTACCTTGATCAGTTGGAAATTCTTTAAAACAGAATTGACGGCCTTCCCTGAGCTCAGAGCCTCCAAACAGCAGATAGATTTACAGCTTCTCTCCCTTCCCATCCATCTTTCTTCCTGAATGATTCCCTATGGACAGCAATCTCTAGCTCCTGGCCCTGGGATTCCAGGCTACATATGATTTTTCCTTTCCTGCTTGCCTGCTCTGTGGACCTGACGTTTGATTAGCCAGGCCCCACTATTATATTTGCCAATTCCTTATAATAAATTCATGTATACCTTTTACTGAGTTTGTTAATCTGATTGATCCCTGGCTGATACACATATATATACATATGTATATATAGTTTAAAAATATTAGAAATTAAATCCTATTCATCATCAACCTAAGCTAAGAAATAGAATATTACCACCTAGAAAATGAGAAACAAAGGAAACCCCTACCCAGGTTTCATAGCTATTTGCCTTAAGAACTTATTTTAGCTTACCAATTTCATAAATGTTTGTTTCTGAATACATATTTTACTGCAAATGTAGGTTAAGAGGCAGTGTCCTGCAAATGGTCTGATATAAAGATGCACGGCTGTTATGAAAACAGAAAAAAAAAAAAAAACCCGCTCCCAGTGTTTCCTTTCTTTCTGCACTTCTCTTCTTCCTTCTTCTCCAGAAGTAACCACCATTCTTTCAAGTTAATCACTTCCTTGTTTTTCTTTAGTTTTTATTACATATGTAACCAATAGCAACATATTGGTTAGTTTTTTAAAAATACTGAGTAGAAAGTACATATCTGTATAAGGAACTGATAGTATTGCCACTATTAGATGAAATCTTCCAAGTAAAGATAAGTCAAACATAGTTACTGGATTACTGTCCAGAGAAATCAGTGAGCAAGGTCATGAATAAACCTTGGGAAATTTAAAGCTCAGCACAGGGAAATGAAAGCTAGGTATGGACACCTAACTATTACTGGCTCTAAATTCACCACAGAATATGGACAGTTCTCCAGAGTAGGTCAAAGAGAACTCATCCGAAGTGAGTACCCTCAGCCAATTCACACAGCAAGGCATGGAGGACTTAGGAGGTATTCATTAACATACAGCGGGAGTTTCATTAACATATATCAAGATAAGCCAAGAATAGAGGTCAGACTCCCTTGAGCATTCTGTTCTGATGTTAAAAAGATGTAGAATGGTAGCTAGCAGGAATCTTGAAATGACAGCCTTCCATGTCTGTCTCTAAATCTCACTCTTCTGGCCTGTTCTAATTCTCAGCTGTCATTGTATACCCTAGGTCTTTCCTTTTTTTGTTTTAATATCTGATTTTGGTAAAACATATATTCTTGTAGCTTCTTGAGAAAAAGTGCATTGTTAATGAGATTCTGAATGCTTAAAAATTTTCTTTTACCCTACTACTTAATTGATAATTTGGTTAGGGATAGAATTCTAGCTTGAAAGTGAGTTTTCCTTAGAATTTCAGATGCATTGCTTAATTTCTTTCTTCTAGGGTTGCTGTTGAGAAATCCAAACTCACTCTGATACCTGATTTCTTGTGACTGTTTTGTTTTATTTTGAATCTTGTGCAACTTTTATTTGCTCCCAATGTTCTGAAAGTCCACAATGACACTTGCCTGTATATATTTTTATCTATTGTAATGAATAGATAAGGAACTATATGAAGACTGGGCAGCCAGCCTCCTGGTTGCTAAGTAGAGAAAGACTGGGGTCTCAATATTTTACATTTTATGTGCAGTCATTTAACATAATATTTTCCATATAGTACTCATGCCCTTAAATGTGCCTGGCAATTGCAGACACTGCAGAGAATAACTCCCAGTCTTCATGGTGCTGTGTGAGGTTTCCGGGAATCGAGGCTTGAGAAGGCTTCCAAAGCAGATCTCCCTCAGCCCTCTTTGATTACCCATCCTGTCACTCTCAGTTCTATATGTACCTGATGCTTATAGGTCCACACATTTGTGAAGGTTCTGTTTGGGAAAATGGATTGGCTCCTAGCTGTCTCCACCTCTAGCTTAGAATTTGCTCTTCTCAGACCAGTTACTTCTCTTCTATCAGCGTTTTGGTTTCTGAGATTGTGTTGCTGCCTTTTGTATTTGTTATTTCTAATCTTGTGAGTTTATGTCTTCAAAAAAATATTCTCTATACTATAGTTTTAGTGGAGTTTTTGGATGCAGCAAAATCATATGTGTTAGTTTAATTAACCATCACCTTTCAGTTCTCAAAATCATATTTTTAAAAAATTTCATGAATTCAGATTTCTTAAAAAAGTTAGAAAAGTTAAATGTGCAGTGAATTTTATTAGTTCAAATTCTTTTCCTGTTTTGGCTATTTATGGGATAGATAGTATTGATATTACTAAAATGAAGGCATTCAGGGAATGCATAAACTCAGAGGGAAACATCAGTGTTCATTCTAATATGTTAACTTTGAAATCATTATGAATCACACACATAAAATTATGTAGTGGGTAGTGGGTATATGAGTCTAGACATCAGAAGAAAAACCCAGACTAAACCTAAGTTTAAGAGCTAATGACATATATATTGTGTTGAGAGGTGGTGTTGAATGAAAATGGAAGATTTTAATATGACAGCATTTTTCACTGAAATTGTTATTGAGGTGGATATAGATTCACATGCACTGATAGGATTAATACAGAGATCCCATGTTCCTTTTACCTAGTTTCCTTCAATGATAACTCTTACAAACTATAGTACAGTATCATAATCAGGATATTGACATTGATATAATATGGCAGTCTATTCAGATTCTCACAGTTTTACTTGTTCTTATTCGTGTATGTGTATTCAGTTATTTGTGATTTTATTATATGTATAGGTTTGTGTGTTCCACTACTACAGCTGAGGTATAGAACTTTTTTTGAAAGAAAAATATTTTCAAAGGCTTGGCAAGACAAGTGATATTAAACTTCTAATTTCATGGTCTTAAAAATTCTAATTTTGCATCAGAATTTTCCTTATCTTACACTCAAATATAAGAACTCATGAGTGGCCCTGGATAAATTTCAAGAGATGGTAGCTTCTGATAAATCTCTGAATACCCTGAACCTACCAAACCAAATTTCATTTCCTTCCCAAGTAACTCTCACTCATTTGTCCAGTGAGGCTGTTTCTGTTTTGAT
Source organism: Vulpes lagopus (assembly GCF_018345385.1). Lineage (NCBI taxonomy): Eukaryota > Metazoa > Chordata > Mammalia > Carnivora > Canidae > Vulpes > Vulpes lagopus. The sequence continues at coordinate 26,763,850 of NC_054824.1, read as the reverse complement.
AGGAGATTTATAATCCCTTTACCTAAGATAGAGTGGTTTTTCAAAGGAAACATTTTCCTCTTAGTCATCATCATCATCATACCCTGTATTATCTCCAGATCTTTAATTATAAGCAAATTCTAGCATTTCTCAGATGGTCTAAGCAGCAATGCAGGTTGTCCTCAGCAGCCCTTCCATTTGGACAAGATAACCTAGCAGATCAACTCATATATCAGTGTCTGGTAGTTAGGAATGTGGCATGGATCATGTTGCAGGCCCCAAAAGGGAACCACAGTAGAGAACTCTAGAGTTTTAGAACAAAGCCGTCCTATTTTTGGCAAGTTAATTATTTCCTCTCAAGAAATAGCTCCTGGATTGCCACTGGACTCTGGTAGCCACAGCCTCTGATCATGAGACTTGAGCTACCCAACATAAACTGGATACTACCAGACCCATTTAGCCATAGAATTAGGTAGGTGCTGAAGCATTCCAACATTAGTCTTGAAGGCTTACATCATCTCGCAGTGCATCTACTTCTGACAAAACTGCTGCCACTCTTTTAGCCTCACAGAAAATTCTCTGGAAGTTGATTAAAATGGAAAAACTTAAAAAAAAAATGGAAAAACTTCAAGTCATATCTATGAATGACTGCATAACATGGTAACCCCAGGGGGACGTGGACTATTATGCTGTTATATCTGTCTCAGGAATAATCCCCAGGGACACTGGAAAGAAAGAATTTCAAGGAGAACATGTCCATTACATACATTTTCTGGAAGAAGAGATGGTCTCACAAAGGCCATCTCATTGGCATAACTAATAATTTGGTTCCATGATCAGAGAAATAAGATTGGAGAATTAATTACATGAAGGTTTGGCAAAGGACAGAAGATAGCCCTTCAAAATGGCACCAGAAGTATAGTTATGTCCCATGTGAATCCTGAAACCTAAAAGCTCCCACTGCAGTGGAGATAACTCACTCTGAATAAGTTGTTCAACCTATTTCTTCATTCACCTCAGTCCTTTTTAATGGGCTCAGGATCCAGCTGGCCAAAATGACAGGAATCATACTATAAATGGAGTAGACCGTAAGTCCATGGGTAGAATCTTAACTGTCCCAACTATTGAGCAGGGGTTGGATATAGGATAGATATTGAAAATAAAGCTTACTGATCTGCTGGTGTTTTGGAGAGGTGAGATAGAGGAGAGTGTCAAGAATGACTTTAAGGTTTTTTTGCCTAAGCCAAAAACAAGGTGTCATTTACTCCAGGAGAAAGAGCAAATTTAGAATGAGCTCATGGTCTAATCTAAAAATCAGTTGATTCCATCTAGGACTCTAAATCTTAAGCAAGTGACACAGAGATGAAGGAGACACCGAATTCATCATGATTGCAGTGGCAGAGCCAGACCAGACTGCTGCTGACCACAACTGTCCTCTCTGATGCCCAACTCCCAGGGGCTCCTGTGATCTGACCCATTATCCAGGCCCTGGTTCTCCAGCTTCTCATTCATTTTGTCTTTGTAGTCTTTAGTCCCTTTCCAATGAGTGCCATCTAGCTAGACTCAGTGACAGTAGAAGCCTGACTGGCAGGATGGGTAAATATGCTATGAGATAGTTTGTAGTCAGCTGATGGTCTCAGGACTACTGGCATCTTGCTGCCATAGCAACCCAACTAGCAGAAGCCAACTGGGGTTTGTTATTTTGTTATAGACATATTTGTTATAGACATAAAATGTGATATGTATGTTTAACTTAAAATATGTTGTCTTATGAGAATATCAAACATAATAATCCCTGCCTGTCAGATCTCCCATCCTTATCAGGTAACTACACTTATAGGAAAAAACAATCCTTACAGTATTCTTAAATTTGATTGAATGAATTTTATAGAGCCTTTAAACATAATAATGACCCTCAGTATAAGCAGATTGCTTTTTACCAAATTTCAGTTTAGTAAAAACATTCTTGGTCTGGGTAGGAGCAATAATATAATATTCTTTCCTTGCTTTGGAGTTTTTACTTTTTATATCTTGTTTTATTATACATTTTCTTAAAAACTGCCTCAATTGTGTGTGTGTGTGTGTGTGTGTGTGATTAATCAATATTCATGGAAGATTATAATTAAGCTATACAAATATATGTAAGTCTTTCTTTTAAAGATATTCCACAGGTCATACCTAGCATAAAAACACTCACTGCTGAAAAATTATTCTGATATATTATCTAAAATCAACCTGCTTTAATTTACCATAACTCTCATTTGACTTATCATTCATAGAGATTTTGAGTAACTAACCATATTTCTTCATGTCAAGCTCAGTGTAATGAACACATTTATTTTATGGATCATTAATTTCATTAAGTTCCTTTGTAATGAGTAGAATTTTCAATGCATCCTATTTACTTGTGAATCCATATCTCTCCAAGTGTCATTATAGAGATAAAGCAATTGTTAGAAGAGTAACATTCTACTTTCACATATGTATATAGACATAATACATAATTGCAAATTCTGAAAATGCCTTATTTTACCAAAAGATATTATGGTCCCAAATTTGGACAATATCCAAATTTGTTTATGGTTACAGGTAACATCCCCACCATGTCCGTTCATTTAAAAAGATTTGCCTTTGTTCAACATCATAGGAATTGTTTAAATTTGGTGATATGAGGATGGATGGATTCCCAGGAAATGGCTTACTGGTTTTAAAATTTGGAGATATGGAGATAGCATAATGCTAGAAGTATCTTTAGAGTAAAAGTGCTAGAGTAATGGGGACACCCACTGGGACTCAGAATTCTTCATTGCATCCCAATATCATATATGCCTCAAATGACCTCATCCAACATAGCACCATGGAAGGCAGGAAAGGAAGCAGAAGGAAAGAGGAGAAAGGACAGCACATTGGGCAGCTTTACTGAGACACAGATTCAGGTGGCTCCTGGGAAAAGGGAGAGCATCTTCCTCAGGACCAGTGGTTTCATCAGGGAGGGTCATGGCTAGGATTTCCGTCAATCCATAATTTTCATTTTATACTAAGTCGCATTTGCCCCTAAAATAAATTTATTTACTTACTTAAAGATTGATTGATTGATTGATTGATTGATTGATTGATTTGAGAGAGAGAGAGGGAAAGAGAGAGAGCAAGTAAGGAGAATACTGAAGCAGACTCTGCTGAGTGAGGAGCCTGATGTGGGGCTCAATCCCAGCACCCTGAGATCACGATCTGAGCTGAAACCAAGAGTCAGCCAGTTAAATGACTGCACCACTCAGGCACCCCTCACCTTCAAAATTTAATTTAAAACTATATTTTCAGTCCTGCAAAGGAATTGCAAATTTTCGTTAGTGGATTAACTGACATAGCAATGAAGTAGTAAGGTCAATTAACAAGATTATTTGAAGAGAAAATTTTGAGAAGACAAATCATAATTATTTCTGAAATTAGTCCACTGTTTCAGAAGTGCCTGATGCAACTGATCCATATTTGTGTAGTCAGGCATTAAAATCAGTCTGCTATCATGGACATTTTCTCTTGCAATTTAATCATCAAGATTCCTGAAGTAATTTATTTCTCTGGCAGCATCATAGCAGGGCAATTATGCGTTTAATTAGCATATTCCAGATATTTTCTCTCTCATTATAAAATAAAAACAATGTAGTAAATAGTGCTCCTAACAGTGCCTTAACACTAATTCTTCACACAATTCTCACAGTTTCACAGAATATGTCTAAAACTGACCATTAAAAGTTAATGAAGCTTGAAAATTACTGCTTCAAACTGGCTCTTTTTTTCCCCCAAAGAACATTTTAAAAACAATGTGCCAATCATTAATAGCCTAATATATTGTCTTCTAGGTATCCAACTGCCCACCTACCCTTCGAACAAATGAATGGCTGCCAACAGGACACTCCAGCAGCTGCTGTATAGGATTATATTATTTATTCCACCTCCACAGGCTCACTACTTTTGTTTCCTCACTTGAGACAACCCCACTTCCTCCTCCTTAATCCAAATCTCAGCCAGCCTTTAAGACCCAAATTTGACTTTCTTCCTCAAATCTTGTTTATTCTAGCTGTTATTAAGTTCTTACACTTATAAATTTTTATAGCATATTATTACAACATGACCAATATTTATCCAGTTGACAAATATTGTTTATCTACTAAGTTCCAGGCATTATGGATTGGAAATATGGAGATTTTAAGAAAAAAATATGATTACTATTTTTTAGGACCTTGCTATTGCCCTGGAATATATATTTTGTTCTCCTATCCAAATATAAACTCTTTTTTAAAAAAGGGATCACATTCACATCTAGTATTTTTTTAAAGATTTTATTTATTTATTCATGAGAGACAGAGAAAGAGAGAGAGAGAGAGAGAGAGAGAGAGAGAGGCAGAGACACAAGCAGAGGGAGAAGCAGGGTCCCCGCAAGGAGCCCAATGCGGACTTGATCCCACATCCCGGGGTCACGCCCTGAGCCGAAGGCAGGTGCTCAACCTCTAAGCCACCCAGACGTCCCCACATGTAGTATTAATATGACCCCAATATCCAACCTCAAGCTTCTAATACAGAGATGAAGACATATCTATTACTGAAATCAATAAATCTTACATTTCCTAATTATACATAGAGTCTAAAGGAAAATAATACCTCCCTATAAAATCTCCAACTTATCTAATGCCATTTTCATAGCTTCTAGACATCAGAAACTATATTTTCCTTGTTTCTCTCGATGCATTTCTCTGTGCCTTTGATCTTTGGCACACTATATAATAGTTTATTTTACTTACAGTAAAGCAGAATGATAAAAAGTGTAGATCCAGGGGTAGCGTGTCTGGATTCAAATTTTAGAATCTTATACATATGACCTTGACTCATCTAAGTTTCCTCATCTGTAAAATGAGCATAAATGTATGTCAGTTATAAGGTAGTTTTGAAGGTTAAACAAGCTAATGAAAATAAAGAATCTAGAAAACTACCTGTCACAGAGTAAACTCCTGGAATTTTTATTCATGATCATTGTACTTACTTACAGCACCATCAAGAGATAATCAAGTGTTGTTATTTCACTTCTACAGATGACACACTTGAAAAAGAGGGTATTTGATGTATTATGAATTATGTTAGAAATAATTTGTAAAGCCAGAATGTGAATTTCCTGAATTCACTGGTTTTGAAATAAGCACTGAACTGTCCTATCTTCTTCTGCAGAACAGTTCTGCTTTCAGGTTCAATCCAGGATGCTGTTTGGTGTTATGAGACTGCATGAAAAGGATGAATAAGACATAGTTTCTTTTCTCAAATAGTTGACTCTCTGAGTTGTGCTGAATACTGTACACTACTTTGTCTTGCAATCATGTTACTATAATGGATGTTAGTGGAATTTTCCTTAACCAAAATCATAGAAGTACACCATTGATTCTATTGTACTTGAACTTTCCTATAACAGTAATAACATGTGAATCATTGGGTTTCTGGTAGAAATGGTGTCTCAGAATAGTGCATAAGTCAGGACTCCTACCTGCAGATTATATGATCCAGCTGTTTATTTTATTTTTTTAAGATTTTATTTATTTATTTGAGAGAAAGAGAAAGCATGTGCAAGCAGGGGGGAGGGGCATAGGAAGTGGGAGAAGCAGACTCCCCACTCAGCAGGGAGCCCCAGGATGCTAGAATCAGGACCTGAGCCAAAGGCAGATGCTTAACTGACTGAGCCACCCTGGATCCAGCTAGTTTAAGTAGGAAAGGATTTATTTAAAAGTATAGACAAATTAAAGAATTTCCTTAGGGGTCAGAAAAGTGATTTCATAGCAATATGACCAGGAAATAGAATAGCTAAGAGACATGACTAACCATAAAACAGAATGGTTGTGGTAGAAACTCCATTGCTGTCTTTCACATAGCTCAATGTTCTATGACATAGAGCCAGGGCATTGAAACCTCCACTGTTGCTGTCTTCAAGCACCAAATTCCTTGGCTAACATACTTTCAAAGAGACCCACTAGCCATGTATATAGCTACTTCCTCATTTTGGCAGCTTTTCCTTCTAAGTCTTGGCAGAGATGTACATGCTTGGCAAAATCAAAACCACAACATAAACTTGACTTTCAAGACAGGTAAGGTTTTCTTCTTCTATTTTTTAACTGATGCATTCATAAGAGACATACAGAGGCAGAGACACAGGCAGAGGGAGAAGTAGGCTCCATGCAAGGGAGCCTGACACGGGACTCAATCCCAGGACTCCAGGATCATGCCCTGGGCCAAAGGCAGGCAGGCGCTAAACCACTGAGCCACCCAGGGATCCCCAGTTTTCTACTTCCTCCCCTTCTCCTCCTCTTTTGTCCTTTTTCTTTTTAAAGTTTATATCACTTAAGTTTAAGATACCTTTGGGGATTATTAAGACCTGTCATATATACTACTTCTACTTTTTGAGGGGTGTTTCTGAACATGCTCAACTTTATGAATGATGGATCAGAAATAACATACACTTTGTGGTAAGGCATTTCAGGTTCAAGTCTGTTTGCTGTCTCAGAAGTCAGACACTCAGTAGCAAGTCAGTATCTGTCTATTCTCTATCAAAGAGAAAATACATATTTGCCAAAAAGGGCATAGATTTGCTCCACTATCACATGAGTCTGTTATGATTCTTCACTTAGGGTGTTCTAGAGCAATGAAATCTGGCTATAGACATCTGTCAGTCTGTGTGGTTTGTTATAACAAAATATCATAGTCTGGGCTTCTAAACATTTATTTCTCACAGTTCTGGAGGTTGAGAAGTCCAAACCATGGCACTAGCAAATCTGGTGACTGGTGAGAGCCTAATTCCTGGTTCACAGATGGCCATCTTTTTACTGTTAACTTCATATGGCAGAAGGGAGGATATCTCTCTAGGGCCTCTTTTATGAGAGCACTAATCCCTTTTAAAAGAGCTCCATCCTCACAGCCTAATTATCTCCCAAAGGTCCCACCTCCTAAGACCATTACCTTGAGGGTTAGGATTTCAACATACGAATTTTAGGGGAAGATATGTATTCAGTCCATAATACTAGTCTAATTCAAAACATGTGAACCAAAATCTTATAATCTTGTGCCCCTATGTATATAATCAATTGATCCAATTTTAAGCAATTGATGCAAATGTAATCCAAGAGAAAGATATAGCTTCCCATGTCTACAAATGATAAAGGATCTCTGCACAAATAAGTTAGTAACAAAAATTACCCATTAAGATAATTACATAGCTTAATTTCTAGATCAATGAACCATTCTCTCAGAACATGAAGATAAATTTAACTGTATAATTAATGATTTTAAAAGCTAATGGTAGAAGGGATACAAGCATTATTTATATTTATATAGTACAGCAAAAGGAGGCTTCATCATCTCATGGTGATGAAATATGTAGCAATTTTGTTCACATAGACACTTCTTGAATGTCAGTGGCAAGAACTTGAACCCTCACCCCTCAGTCTAAAAACAAACAAACAAAAAATGATCTTTTATTGGCCAGGGATTTTTATTCACAAAGTGTTATGTAGCAGTCAAAGGAGTGGACTTTGACTTTGAGATTTAGCTTACCAAGCTGGGTCATACAGTGTGGAGGCAGAAAAGTGGAATTGAGAACCAACTCCAGGCAAAGGGCAGATCAGCAGCACAGAGATGATGTAGAGGGCAAAGGAGTCCCTTGTGTACCAGTTCAGTGTTTAATACTTTCTCTCTCTTAGCCTGAGGAGGCTCCCAAATCAATCCCAATTTTTCCAGCAAGTTTGCAGAACACCGATGTAGGAGACTATGAGTAAGGAGACTAAATTTATTTACCTTTTAATTGTTTAAAGAGCACCCTCATCCTTACTATGTATAATTTTCTCTATGTCCAGTAGAGGAGAGGAGCCCTTTGGTATATATGTATGTATGTGTATATTTACGTGTGTGTGTGTGTGTGTGTGTGTGTGTGTGTGTGTGTAAAAGCTAATGTACTTAATATATCTAAGATCTAATATATATAAACTATATATATATAAGTATATGTATGTGCCTATGTACATATGTATACACACACACACACACAAATACTATGCAAGCCTGTTTGGACTAATACATTACTGAGTCTGCCATTTTCAAGAATGAAAGATGTTCACTTTTAAGTAGTAAAAAATTAAAATAGGAGTTGTTTCACCCAAATGAATGTTTGTTTGAAATGTGAGTAGAAGATATTTTCACATAGAAGAGGCTTCTTGAGCCCTTGCCTAAGGTAGGCTACCATGATTAACCTTCTCTTAGGATTCCTTACCAACCCCTCCCCAACTTCTGCATTTCAGGGTAAAAAAAAGTGAGAGACTAGCATGGCAGAGGCACACCATCTATTCCTCTCAATCAATATCTTCCATGAGAAGTTTGCATGATATCACCTAACAAATGCTGAATATTTGAAATCACCAATTGCAAGTTTAAAAAGGTAGAATCTTCTGGATTGCTGTCAAATTCTTTCATATAGTGCATCTCTGTCTCCACTATTCCCAACCCCTCACTGTTTGCATAATTTTGGTTGATATCTACAACCCAGAAATACCCACAGACAGTGCCTACCAAACTAGAGTACATGACAGTGTAGTCCAGCAAGCCTGTGAGGGAAAGAAAGATGGTCACAAACTCACTCTTCGACAGTCTTGCCCTAGAGGAATTACTTTGCCTAACGTGATTAAAATTGCATGTGGCATGATTGTCTCTAGAGAAGAAAACGTGCTCCAAGTCACTACACTGTGGCACATTTTCGAGATCAATGTGTGCAATTTCAGAGTGAAGGATTTCTGTCACACACAATGGCCTAATCAAATTAAGTTAAATAAATGCATCATGAATGCATATTAAATTTAATCAAAAGCACAAATTTGCATATATAACATATATTTAAATCAGAAGTGGCCATCCCTGGTCAATGAGCAGATGAACACAAATTCCTACCCAATAAGGTTGTGTGAAGGCCAAACATGCAGTATTCAGTTTTCTGGATCCCCAATAGATTTCTGTATATATATAATATAATATAATATAATATAATATAATATAATATAATAGTATGGTTAAAACTGGAAAGCTTAAGGGAAGAAGGGAATGAAAGGGCATCAAATAAATGAGGAAGAAATTAAGAGAGGAGTAAAGGAGATCAGATGAGAAAGTTAGCAGAAAGGATGAAAGAGTTATAAAAGAAAAGAAAAGTGTAGGGCTCCTGCATGGCTTAGTTGGTTAAGTGTCTGCCTTCAGCTCAGGTTGTAACCTCAAGGTCCTGGAATAGAGCCGCATCTGGTTCCCTACTCAGTGGGGAGTCTGCTTCTTTCTCTCCCTCTACTCCTCCCCCCACTCATGCTCTCTCTCTCACACACACAAATAAATTAAAAAAAAAATTTTTTTAAAGTGTAATGGAGAAGAATGGGAAGAATGACCTCTCAACTCTTGCAAATAGTCTATAATTCACAGTTGCATATTTGGCCTTCACAACAACCCTATTGGGGTTTTGTGTTCATTTGTTCATTGATCAAGAATATTTTACACCTACTCTGTGCCAGGCCTTATAATGGGTTCTGGGAATAAAACAGTGGACAACAGAGATATAGCCTCTTCTATCATACAACTTATATTTTGGTATAGAGGGACAACAACAGCAATAAAGTCCTAAGAAACTAAGTAAATAAGACAAATTTTAGACATGAATCTCAGAGTTTATATTAATTTCCTGTTGCTGTGATAATAAATTACCACAAATTTAGTAACTTAAAGCAATACAAATTAATTCTCCTATAGTGGTAGTTGTGGACCTCAGAAATCTAAAATGGGTTAGCAGGTGTGTGTCCCTTCTGAAAGCTCTAAGGGAAGGTCCATTTTCTTATCTTTTCCAGCATTTAGAGGCTGCCTGCATTCCTTAGCTCATGGCACTGCTTTACTGTTTCTGCCATCATATCTTTGTCTCTGATTCTGACCTTTCTGTTTTCCTGTTGTAAGGACTCTGGTAGCTACAACAGACCCACCTGGATAACTCAGGATTATTTCAACATCTTTTAATTAATCACATCTATCAAGGAACATATTCACAGGTTCCTGGGATTCGAACAGGGACCTCTCTGGAGAGTCTTTATTCAGCCTACTGCAGAGCCTTGAGTGAATTGTTCAACTGCCCATATGGTTTAGACCTTCAGTTTTCTGAATCCAAATGCACTAATCTTTCTTCTTTACCCACATCCTTTGTTCATCCTCCACCTGCTAAAGAAATTGAAGTCCATTTTGACATTCTTTGATGTTTTCTACAGTTTTAGCTACCCTCCTTCACTCATGTTGTGTTCTAAAGCTAGAGAAAACCAACCTAATTTATTCAAGGTAATAGTCACCGACAACTGGTCTGGTTAATGTGTCCATCTATTCAACAACTATTTACTGAGCACCACTTCCGTGCTAAATCCAAAACGAGAGTGGAAAACAAAACAAATGCTGCCTTTGCCTGGTTGGAGCATTTAGTCTTAGGGGAAAGATAGATATTAAACTAACACATAGATAATTATGCATTCTAGTAAGTGGTAAGAAAGAAATGAAAAGGGTTTGATGACAGATTATAATTAGGGAACTCAATTAGACAGGGAGGTTAAGGAAGGACTTTCCCTGAAGGGAACACTGAAGCACAGAATGACACATGAGCAGAAATCTTCCTTGCAAAGGTAATGTGAACAGAGAAAGGTCTGTCTGGTATGGGTGGGTGGAGTGCTTTTATGGGCAGGGCAAACTCCAAGGCCCTGAGATGGAAAAGAGCTCGATAACTTGGATAATTATTTAAAAATTCATGTGACTAGAGAATAAATTGTCACGGACAATGCCTAAGATAAGATGAGCTGATCAAGGTAAGGAGGGTATAGGTCATATAGGTCACAAATAGTGGGGAAAAGTTGGGTTTTATTTTAAAGTTCATTGGGAAGTTATTGAAGGATTTTAAGGTGAGAGCAAAGTGATCTAATCATAGTTATGCATTTAAAAGATATGGTGCCTGAGTGGCTCAGTGTTGGTTAGGCAGCCAACGCTTTTTTTTTTTTTTTTAATTTCTTTTTATTGGAGTTCAATTTGCCAACATACAGCATAACAGCCAGTGCTCATCCCATCAAGTGCCCCCCTCAGTGCCTGTCACTCAGTCACCCCCAGCCCCCGCCTACCTCCCTTTCAACCACCCCTTGTTCGTTTCCCAGAGTTAGGAGTCTCTCATGTTCTCACTGGTATTTCCCCACTCATTTTCTCTCCTTTTCCCTTTATTCCCTTTCACTACTCTTTATATTCCCCAAATGAATGAGACCATATAATGTTTGTCCTTCTCCGATTGACTTACTTCACGAAGCATAATACCCTCCAGGTCCATCCACGTCAAAGCAAATGGTGGGTATTTGTCATTTCTAATGGCTGAGGAATATTCCATTGTATACATAAACCACATCTTCTTTATCCATTCATCTTTCCATGGACACTGAGGCTCCTTCCACAGTTTGGCTATAGTGGACATTGCTGCTATAAACATCGGGGTGCAGGTGTCTCAGTCTTTCACTGCATCATCTGTATCTTTGGGGTAAATCCCCAGCAGTGCAATTGCTGGGTCGTAGGGCAGGTCTATTTTTAACTCATTGAGGAACCTCCACACAGTTTTCCAGAGTGGCTGTACCAGTTCACATTCCCACCAACAGTGCAAGAGGGTTCCCCTTTCTCCACGTCCTCTCCAATGCTTGTTGTTTCCTGCCTTGTTAATTTTCCCCATTCTCACTGGTGTGAGGTGGTATCTCATTGTGGTTTTGATTTGTATTTCCCTGATGGCAAGTGATGCAGAGCATTTTCTCATGTGCTTGTTGGCCACGTCTATGTCTTCCTCTGAGATTTCTCTTCATGTCTTTTGCCCATTTCATGATTGCATTGTTTGTTTCTTTGCTGTTGAGTTTAATAAGTTCTTTATAGACCTTGGATACTAGCCCTTTATCTGATAGGTCATTTGCAAATATCTTCTCCCATTCTGTAGGTTGTCTTAGTTTTGTTGACTGTTTCTTTTGCTGTGCAGAAGCTTCTTATCTTGATGAAGTCCCAATAGTTCGTTTTTGCTTTTGTTTCTCTTGCCTTCATCAATGTATCTTGCAAGAAGTTACTGTGGCCAAGTTCAAAAAGGGTGTTGCCTGTGTTTTCCTCAAGGATTTTGATGGATTCTTGTCTCACATTTAGGTCTTTCATCCATTTTGAGTTTATCATTGTGTATAGTGTAAGAGAGTGGTCCAGTTTCACTCTTCTGCATGTGGCTGTCCAATTTTCCCAGCACCATTTATTGAAGAGACTGTCTTTTTTCCAGTGGATAGTCTTTCCTGCTTTGTCGAATATTAGTTGACCATAAAGGTGAGGGTTCACTTCTGGATTCTCTATTCTGTTCCATTGATCTATGTGTCTGTTTTTGTGCCAGTACCACACTGTCTTGATGACCACAGCTTTGTAGGACAACCTGAAATCGGCATTGTGATGCCCCCAGCTATGGTTTTCTTTTTTAATGGGATTGCTATTCGGGGTCTTTTCTGATTCCACTCAAATCTTAAGATGATTTGTTCCAACTCTCTAAAGAAAGTCAATGGTATTTTGATAACGATTGCATTAAATGTGTAAAATGCCCTGGGTAGCATGGACATTTTCACAATATTAATTCTTCCAATCCATAAGCATGGAAGAGATGGACTATTTTTCCATCTCTTTGTGTCTTCCCCAATTTCTTTCAGAAGTGTTCTGTAGTTGTCAGGGTATAGATCTTTACCTCTTTGGTTAGGTTTATTCCTAGGTATCTTATGCTTTTGGGTGCAATTGTAAATGGGATCGACTCCTTCATTTCTCTTTCTTCAGTCTCATTGTTAGTGTATAGAAATGCCACTGACTTCTGGACATTGATTTTGTATCCTGCCACACTGCCCACTTGCTGTATGAGTTCTAGCAATCTTGGGGTGGAGTCTTTTGGGTTTTCTACGCAGAGTATCATGTCATCTGCAAAGAGGGAGAGTTTGACTTCTTCTTTGCCAATTTGAATGCCTTTAATGTCTTTTTGTTGACTGATTGCTGAGGCTAGGACTTCTAGTACTATGTTGAATAGCAGTGGTGAGAGTGGACATCCCTGTCTTGTTCCTGATCTTAGGGGAAAGGCTCCCAGTGTTTCCCCATTGAGAATGATATTTGCTGTGGGCTTTTTGTAGATGGCTTTTAAGATTAGGCAGCTAACTCTTGATTTTGGCTCAGGTCATAATCTCTCCTGGGATGGAGCCCTACCTTAGGCTCTGTGTTTAGCAGGGAAACTGCTGGAAGATTCTCAATCTCTCCCTCTCCCTTGGCTCCTCCCCCTGCTCATGCATGCTCTCTCTCTTTCTCTCTCAAATAAATAAATATATAAATAAATATTTTAATGTAATAAATAAAATAAAAGATAACTTTGCTGTTGGGAGAACAGACAAAGATCCAGTGTGGAAGCTGAGACATTAACAAGGACGCTGCTATAGGGAGATGATGGTAGCTTGGACCACAGCTGGGCTGAGAAGGAGGTGAGTAGTGGACAGATAGGAGTGCACTGTGGAGTAGAAGCAACAGGGTTTGCTAATGGATGAGGTAGGGGAGTGAGGGCACATACATATCAAATTTGACTCCCATATTGCAGGTTTGAGAATGTAGGTAGGGTCCAGGCCTTTATGGAGAAGAAAAAGACCAGAGAATGAATGACATTAGGGTAAAAAGTCAATAAATTCCTCCCTAGACCTCTTAAGTTTGAAATTTTTGTGAAATTTCAAGTAAATAAAGGTAGAGGAATAAGTCTGGAGGTCAAAGTTAGCCTAAGGTGGACACAAATTTAGAACATAGTGGCATAGAGGTAGGTATTTAAAGCTATGGGGTTGGATGAGATCAGCTGGGAAGAGTGTGAAAGCAGAAAAGGAAAGGCTAAGGAGAAATCTCTGGGAGATTCAAACATTTAGAGTTGGAGAATATTTAGGGAGGAGAAGGCTGAAAATTAAGGCCAAAGATGTAAAGGAAAATCAGGGAATTACAGTGTCAACAAAACCAAGAGAAGAGAGTGTTTCAAGAACAAGTAGCTCACAAGGTTCACTATAGTGAACATTTGTTTTTGTCAAAAACAAACAAACAGGCAGCCCAGGTGGCTCAGCGGTTTAATGCCACCTTCAGCCCAGGGTGTGATCCTGGAGACCCAGGATCGAGTCCCACGTCTGGCTCCCTGCATGGAGCCTGCTTCTCCCTCTATCTGTGTTTGTGTCTCTGCCTCTCTCTCTCTGTGTCTCTCATGAATAAGTAAATAAAATCTTTATAAACAAAAACAAAGGATCACAAAGTTCTAGTTTCAAAATCTAGAACAGACAAGTACAGTTGAAGATTACATGTTAAGAATTTCTTCATTTGTTTTTAGGGAAGCAAAAAGTAGCCCTGGTTGCTGGAAACTGATGGTGCTCACAGCCAGACCATACTGTTCTCCTGTTGGACATAAACTCATGGAACATCAGACAAAGTCACTCTGACACCAAGATAAAGTGAGCTAAAAGAAAATCACCATGAGGTCCTAAAAATATCAAATACCCTCTGTACTTGTACTTGGATAAAATGAGTGCCTGCCACTTCTTTACTAACTACAGCTTTATCTGTCCCTCGTGTAGATTACATTTGTTCAGATACTCAGTTACAGAATTATCCGGGCTTTCTGACAGTACTCAATCCAGATTGAGCCACTACTTCCTTAGACCCTCCTTAAAATATCCAGCCAAAGTCTAAATCCCATAATAGCTTCTATGTAACACCCCTTACTGAGAGGCACTTCGTAGTTTCCTACAGTGAATACTACCCTTCAGTGCTCCAGGTCTGCAAGGAGTCCTCTAGCTGAAGGGCACTGACATTTCCTAGTCCCCTAAAAAATACACAATCCACGTATATAACCAGTTAATAAAAACACTAAATTAACTAGAACTCCCCATTACCCAATCATTCTAGATCAATTCTATCTATTAGTTATATAAAAATTACTTATTACTCCTAAAATATTTATATTATAACTTCCTCTTGGTTTCATTAACATCTCAAATACTTCTATAGACCTTTATTTTTTTTTTTCCTATTCTTCACATAGTACAGCATAGAATTCCTTTCTTTCCAGTCCCATAGAGCTAGTTGGAAGCTCAATGTGATTTTGTCACTAAATTGCCAGAAGATCATTAATAGGAAGTTCCTTCCTATTTATAAAGATTTAATCAAACTTCCAACAGAGTACTAAAGGATACTGTTCACATGTTAGTTGTCATGTCTTCCTAGTGTCCTCTGATCTATGACAGTTTTTCAGCTTATCCATTTTTTTGGAACCTTGACGGTTTTGAGGAATACAGTAAGATCAGGTATTTTGTAGAATGTTCCTCAATATGGGTTTGTCTGATATTTTTCCATTATTAGACTGGGGTTATAGCTTTTTAGAAAGAACACCATATCGGGGGTTACTGCTATCAACATGACTTATCACTAATAATGCTAACCTTGGTCACTCAGTTTAGGTGGCATCTTTCAGGTTTCTTCATTGTGATGTAACTAATTTTTCCTTTTTAATAATATATTCTTTGGAAGCAGGCCACAAAGCCCAGATCACTCTCAGTGTGAGGGAAATTAAACTCCATGTATTGGGGATGGGGGATGAAGAGGAAGCATCTATGTATATTACTTGAAAGTCTTTTGTAGAGAAGATTTGTCACCTTTCTCCCATTTATTTATTTGTTCCATTGTGTATTTATTGCTGAATGGACCCTTGGGCATTTATTGACTCCAGAATTGTGAGAAAGAACTATTTCTTGTTTAACCCATTCAGTCTATGGTGTTTTGTTATTGCAGTCTGATCAGGTTGAAGAAATTCACTAGTTCGATGATTTTTTAAAAATGATTTTTTAAAAATAAATCAAGACTGCATACTGAGTTTTTTGTTTCCTTGCCTGTTGAAGACAGCTGGGATCAATTTGGGCCCCTGATTCCTATATTGTAGCCTGGAAACTCTCCAGCCACTGATCTGGTGTAATAATGCTCTGTTTATTTGCCTTCCAAGAATCAATGTATTTTGTCCAGTTTTCTAGTTTATTGAGATGGGAGGGTAAATCAGATTCCTGCTACTCCATCATGGCTGGAAGTGGAAATCTTTTTTGTTTGTTTTAATTTTTAATTTGTTTCCAGTAACTTTGAAACTTTCCTCCTTATTAGCTTTTGTAAATCCTCTTTGTCAATTGTCATGACACATTTGCCCACGTATCTATGAAAATACTTCTCTTTTTATATAGACATAGGATACATTGAATATAAAAGGAACAACTTTCTAAATTATGGAAGGAGAGAGTTAGCAGTCACTCCTCCTAAAACCTTTTATACCCCCTACTCTACCCACTCCTTATTCTCCCCTTAGATGTCTAGCTCTACTTTTAACATTTACTCATTTTCTTTTTATTGTGAATGTTGTCCTGTTGATAAATATTTGTTTCTCCTCACTTCATTGAGAGGACTTTCACTTCCCCACTTGAGTGAATCTTGTGAGGCTGTCAATCAAAGATCCTGACTCCCTCTCCACAGATGTGTCCATTTGGCCCAGTTGAGCCAATCAGAGACCATCTCCTAGATATAGGCCTGATCTATTATTTAAGGAGAGTTGATCTGAGTCCTTGAAAAGTAGGTTTATGTATACTCTTTAATAGTGAGATTTTCCTCTGTTTTTCTGAGATTAGGAGAACTAAGAACAATGAAATCCTAAAGCTACTAGATTTTGTCTTTTCACCTCCATACAGAAGGCATAAAGGAGATAGAAAATAGCACAGTGGAAAGGAGATTAAAAGATGAAGAGAGAGAAAAAAGGATCTTACTCATATCATTTGGGACCTTGGCAATACCTCAGATCAGTCTCCTCAGCATATCAATAATACATTCCATTCTATATTTCAGTCACTTTGATTTGGGTTTCTGTTACAACCAAAATTCCTGGCAATTCCAAATTCTAGATGGTTAGCTTTCTGAAGTTGCCCATGACTGTTCTAACACAATATCAGTGTAGCACATCTCTCTACCCATGGCTTCAGGTATCTTTGGAGCCTTGAATAGTGTCTATAATAATGAATAAAAGATCAAATGACAGAGGAAAACTGCCACCTAGATTCTGCATTTTAAATCCACCTACCACTATTACTGCACGTGGAGGACATATAGATGGCTTGGGATGGGTTGAGAACTCACTGAAGGAGGCATCATACATTTTTAAACATATAGAGAATCATCTCTGATGTAGCTCAGAGAAGAAAATACATTCAAATAGGTTTTTATATAAGATCTATTGCTTCACTTGATGACTTTGTTGTTACATCTATAAAGGCTTATCATATCATATACTTTATTTTAGAGAGGAAGCTATTTTATTGATTTTGCCCTTGCTCACCAATTCTCACCCAAGCAACTCTGTCAGTTTGCCTCTGGTATATCTCTGGTCAATCATCTTGATTCCTGTTTGTTGAAGGAGAATCACTATAAAGGCATCTTGAATTCATACATCTTAAAAGATGCTTTAAAAAAACCAATCAGCATTTCTATGTCATTTCCAGTAACAAGTGAGAATACAGATGTGCCTATATTACTCAATACATAAAAAATTCTTCTGAGCTTTTAAAATAGGTATACAACTGTCAAGTTTTTTGGATTTTAGTAAGAATGTGTACTTTGACTCTTCAAATTATTTATTTGTTCAATTCTCAAATATCTTATTTTCATAAGGAATACATTTCTTTCCTTTAGCTGAAATAAAAATAAGCCATTTCATAATCAGCCAGGTCTTAGGAAGATTTTTAAGAGAAAAACCAAACCTCTTCCTTCTTGTTTTATGTCCAATATTTGATTCTCTGGGTTTTGTTACAGGAAATCTCCCAGTCTCCTATACCTTTACATTTTCAAGCTCCTCCTGAAAGAGAAGAGTCTCCTAAGAAGGACTTCCTTCTCAAAAAAAAAAAAAAAAAGCCAATTCTAAGCATTATGCCACATCAGATTTAAGAAAATTTTAGATAATACAAACTTTTTCATTCTAACATTGATTTATGTGAGAAAAATACAAGTCTGTCTAAAAATATTTCCCTACCCCTCCAATAAAACTTAAATCTGAGCTGATTGCACAGATGGCAATCAACAAAGTGAAAGAAAGGCCACTTAATTAGGAGGTGTATACTTGCTTCATGATTGAAAGCAATTGACGTTGGAATGAAACAAATTTCTAAATCTGAGTTATATGCCAGACTGAGAAACAAAGAGTGATGAAAGATATGAGACTTTGAGGAGAGAGGAAAAGAAGAAAGATACACAGAGACATGAAAGAGTAAGCATCTAGTTTATCACAGAAATTTATACTAAATTGGTATGCCAGTTGGGCTGGCTTCATGGACATGTGACCTGTGCAGTTACACAGGCTCCAGTTCCAAAGGACCTCCTTTTTGGTTTAATGCTCTGCTTGCCATCTTGAAGTTCTCGCTAATCATTGAACCAGGGGACCCTGCATTTTCACCTTGTACCATGTCCCACAAATATGTAGGTGGTCCTCATCCTAGTTCAGTTCTAGGACTTCTTAGCTGTCTCATCTCTCATTCCCACCATTATTATTTTCTAGCACCAACAAAGGAGTGAAACTGGTTTTCTCACACACATCTTACAGCTACAGTGAAATTCCATTTGCAAAATAGAAATTTTGGACATTTCCACTTCATTGTTTCTGATAATCTGTCCCTTTAAAACCAACAGAAATTTGCCTCTACTTATGAGTCCAAAAGGACAAACTCTTGAATCATTCTACCAAGTCATCCGATTCTGCTCTTAAGAATTCAACCTTGATTGTACTACAAAGCTGCGATCATCAAGACAGTGTGGTACTGGCACAAAAACAGATACAGAGATCAATGGAACAGAATAGAGAACCCAGAAATGGGAACTACTGGGACTTCATCAAGATAAAAGCTTCTGCACAGAAAAAAAAAAAAAAAAACCAGTTAACAAAACTAAAAGACAACCTACAGAATGGGAGAAGATATGTGCAAATGACCTATCAGATAAAGGGCTAGTATCCAAGGTCTATAAAGAACTTATTAAACTCAACAGCAAAGAAACAAACAATGCAATCATGAAATGGGCAAAAGACATGAAGAGAAATCTCACAGAGGAAGACATAGACGTGGCCAACAAGCACATGAGAAAATGCTCCGCATCACTTGCCATCAGGGAAATACAAATCAAAACCACAATGAGATACCACCTCACACCAGTGAGAATGGGGAAAATTAACAAGGCAGGAAACAACAAGCATTGGAGAGGATGCGGAGAAAAGGGAACCTTCTTACACTGTTGGTGGGAATGTGAACTGGTGCAGCCACCCTGGAAAACTGTGTGGAGGTTCCTCAAAGAGTTAAAAATAGACCTGCCCTACGACCCAGCAATTGCACTGCTGGGGATTTACCCCAAAGATACAGATGCAGTGAAAGACTGAGACACCTGCACCCCGATGTTTATAGGAGCAATGGCCACAATAGCCAAACTGTGGAAGGAGCCTCAGTGTCCATGGAAAGATGAATGGATAAAGAAGCTGTGGTCTATGTATACAATGGAATATTACTCAGCCATTAGAAATGACAAATATCCACCATTTGCTTTGACGTGGATGGACCTGGAGGGTATTATGCTTAGTGAAATAAGTCAATTGGAGAAGGACAAACATTATATGGTCTCATTCATTTGGGGGATATAAAAAATAGCGAAAGGGAATAAAGGGGAAAGGAGATGAGTGGGAAATATCAGAGAGGGAGACAGAACATGAGAGACTCCGAACTCTGGAAAACAAACAAGGGTTTTCCAGGAAAGGTAGGTGGGTGGGGATTGGGGTGGCTGGGTGATGGGCACTGAGGGGGGCACTTGACGGGATGAGCACTGGGTGATATGGTATATGTTGGCAAATTGAACTCTAATTTTTTAAAAAAGAATTCAACCTTGATATTTTAAAGAGCAGTGTATGTAAAGCATCATGTTCATCATTATGGCAAACAGAGAAGGACAAGAGGCAGAGTCTCCTTTCAGAGTTCACAAACTCGAGTGGAGGCAGATGTGACACAATAAGGACATGAAGAAAGAGGCAAGGAAGGGGACTTCGGGCAGATGGAAAAGTGGTTATTGCAGGCTGAATCCACATCCAGAGTGAGGACAGTGGGATCATAGTTTGAGAGATGCTTTTATACTGTCTCAAAGATAAAGGAATGAGTACTCCTTTGCTATAAAACAGAAGCAACCTACTTCACAGAGTAAGTTTTAAGTGTGTAGAGAATGCTTGAAAAGTGCCTAGCCTGGGGGCACCTGGGTGGCTCAGTCAGTTAAGTGTCCAACTCTTGATTTCAGTTCAGGTCATGATCTCAGGGTTGTGAGATCAAGCCTTGTGCTGAGCTCTGTGCTGGGCATGGAGTCTACTTAGGATTCTCTCTCTCCCTCTCCCTCTACCCCTCCCCACCCCCCAAAAAAGAAAAGTTCCTTGCCTGATACCTACCACATATTAGGTACTTGATAAAAAATATTTTTTCACACTAATTATTGGTTTTATAAAAGTAATTGATGCATTTGGATGAAATGGAAAAAGACTGAAAGCCCCATAGCTCATCATCTGACCAGGTCATCCCAGTATCTAGAACATGCTCAGCACTAATAAACAAGCTCTGGTTCCAGCCCTGGTTCTGCCATTATCTTGGCATGTGATCTTGGGAAAACTCCCTAAAATTCTGGTATCTTACCCCTCAAATGAGATAGTTAGATTAAATTATTCCTTAATATTCTTTCAACTCCAAACTTTGATTCCAAGAAAGTTATTTTCTTCTTCTTATTTTTTGTTAAATAACTGTTATTTAAAGATATTCAACAGTCCAACTCTTCAGAGGTAATTCATATTAAAGTTTGGTAAGTAAACATTTTGAAATTTTCTAAAATGTAATTTGCAGTCTTATATACACCATGAAATTCATGATGCAAATAAGATTTAGCAAATTACATCTTTTTCTTTATACATTCTAATATCTAATCCTTTTTTTTTTTTTGACAGAATAGTATTCAGTTGTTTGGATCTATCTCTCTTTCTTGACCCCCTACCTCCCACACGTAGAAATTCAGGTTATTTCCAACTTATTGCCATTACAAAGAATGTTGAAATGAACATCTTTACATATATACTTGAACGTATTAATTGTTTCAATAGGTGAAATTTCTCAATATTGAGGTGGTTGGTAAAATGCTTATAAACATTTAACAGATTTCTTAGATATCAAATATCCCTCCATAAAGTTGTGCCAATTGTGTTCCCATTAACACAGAATCCCCTAAAAATTCCAATTCCCTGCACTCTCATGATCAGTGGCTATTTTCAGTCTGATAACATTTTTGCCTATATGTAAGCACTAAATGTCTTTTTGCTGTTTTAACTGGAATATTTGAATTATTAGTGAAGTGGGACTTTTATATGAGTTATCTGCATTTCTTTTTCAGTGAACTATTTATATATTTGATTAATCTTTCAATTAAGGTATATCTTTTTTCTTGTTAGTTAGTAGAACCTTAAAAATATGTTATGCTTTATACATACAAGAATTTCCTCTCAGTATGACACTTATATTTCAATTTTATTTATAGTATTTCTTGCCATCCAGATACTTTCACTATTTTTGCAACCACTTCTGTTAAACATTTTCACTCGGAGTTTTTAAATAACATTTATAGTATCCTTCCCCAAACTAGAATTAGAAAAAAATATTTTGTCTATTGTTATACTTTTTCTAACAATAGACAAAAACACTTTGTCTATTGTTAAATTTTATTTTTTTATGTTTTGACACGTATTCTACCAGGAATTTATTTATCTATAAGATTTGAGATTTGAATAACCCTGTTTATATTCTCAAATGAAGAGCCAACTAGTTTAGCTTAATTTATTGAATAAACCATCTTGTTTTCCTTGATTCAAGATATCACCTGCATCACATATTAAGTTCTAATATTTATTTGAGTTTCTTTCTGGGCCCTATTTTTGTGAACAGCTGTTAGATTGTAGAATAAATCTGTGCCTACACTCATGGAGTGGTGAGCTGCAATTATACAGCTTTGTACAAGGATATTGGCAAAAAGGTTTTTGAGATGTTCAAACTGAATGTGAGTAGGAATACGTGCATGAATTTATGTGTGGCTGGTGGCTCCTGAAGGATGTTTTGTGTGCCCTTGTACCAGTTTTGTGAGGGATAGAAGATGCCGAAGAGTGAGCTCAGCCATGAACATGACATCATCTAGAGAACTGCAGCTGAGGGGGTAGGGCATATGTCAGTGAGGAGTCCAACCAAGTTCATCCCCACTCTCTCAGTCCCTCCTCTGTGAGGGTCTCACCTCCACTCATAGCTGTCAAACTTACATGACTGATTACCATCCCAGCTGGGGCAAATCCCTGCCTCCAGAACCAAATCTTGCCTTTTATGCAATCACAGGAATTCGGGGGGAAAAATTCAGTCACTAGAACTTGGCACCCATTTGCTGTAGCATCAGAAGACAGACCAAAATGAGATTAGGTGTGGCTAAAACATAGTAGAAGATAAAAACTATAGTTTAGAAAAGAACTCTGAAATCCCTCCTGTTGTCAGAAAATTCTCCCTTCATAGGAATTTCAGACGGCACATTGCTTCCTTTGGACAATATATCCCACATTTTAAGTCCTGGGGAAACATGTAGATGAATGATTTATCCTTATATGTAATGTAAATCTAAGTTCAGTTCAAGAAATCCTTACTTAAAAAATTTATTTGTATTCTCCTTCAAGCTGTTGCACTTGACTTAAGGATCCAACCAAAAATAAATACATGACAAATTGATTTAACATTGTTAAAATAGCTACAAAGATGCATTCAATGTAATAAAAAGGAAATGACGCTGCTGACATATCCATTAACCCAACTACTCAAAAATTTAGAGCACACCAGCGAGAACATACTAATCTAATCAATAGACATTTAGAGAATTGTATTCTAATTTTTCAAGAAGTTATTCAAGAATAACATCTTTCATTCTAATAATTTAAAAAAATTCTTTTAAATTTTAAAAGTTTTAGCTCTGAGTAGCTCTGGATTTATAATGATATTTGTATGTGGTATAGAATTTGCATATCTGTGAAAATGAATTAGTTCCTTGAACTTCAGTGACCTAACCAAATCCTCCTTTGTAAACTGCTGACATGCTGGGGGGCCATTTTTAGTTTCTCTCCAGAGAAATTCCTTAGAGTATTTATTTGTGTTTAATCAGATATAGCAACAAGGATTTGGGGCCAGGGGAGGGATTTTAGGAATGTATAGTTATGTTTTATATAGGGTTACAGTGAGTGAATTGCAGCTGTACTTGATCATATTTTAAATAACTATATATTACATCTTGTCTTGAGACCTAAAAATTACAACAGTCTCCATTTGGGTCAATTTGGGAAAATGCTCCTGGATAAATTTTCATAGTTTATCTGTATTTCCAAAATACAAAATGCTATAAAAAATGCCATAAAAATGTTAACAAATTTTAGCCATGGACTTCTGAAAACAAGAAAGGTGTGTTTCTGATGGCAATGTCCTGGCATAGTGCCTAGCATCCAGCCAATCCTGGAAGATGAGCAGATAAAACATGTCCTTATTTGAGATCTGAATCCTCAGGGTTTAGTCTGTATTTCTCTCCTGCCACCTCACACCCTAGAAGGACTTGAATTTTTTTGTGAAGTATGACTCTCCTTTTAATATCGTCTGTTTTTTTTTTTCTTCTTCCCTTGGTCTTCACTTTTTTTTTTCCTGAGATTGTTGGACAGAATTTGTCTTTTCCTGAACTTGTCATTCTTCAGAATATGTAGGAAGACACATCCTTTTGGCTACCATCTCTACATAGCTAAATACACAAATCATGACTCAGTAACTCCACAGAGTAAGTGGGTACAAGATATATAGGTAATTCACTACTTGGAAATCTCCATTGTAGCCAGTAGAAAACACAATTCAGGACATGTCCCTAATTGGCATCATGGAAAAATGCCCTACTTAAATTTCACCATACCAAAATAGATTGTAATGGAACTCAAACATAAGTTTTGGGGTTTATTTTCTAGAGTTTTCATTGATATAGAATGCTAGATAGTATATTTCTATTCCACTTGTTATCTCACTGTATATATATAAGCTGATGGTTTTGTTAGTAGATTATCTACATGGACTCTACATTTCTACATAGTGTTGAGACTCTAGAGAGTTCTAGTTATCAGATAAAAAAGTCAGTACTCCCCTTTTCCTCAGTTTACAGACATACTACAACAAATAGCGAGAAAGCTATTAACTGAACACTTCTGAAGACCCAGGGAGATGGCTATTTTCTACCACATAACTTGCACTAACTCTCAATTCACAAGATATAATTCAAAAAGTTTTTCAGGTTCCAGCAATTTTTTGGATATTCCCCAGAAGGCTACTTTGTTAGTATTATGAATCAGGAATGTGATAAAGAACAAATGGAAAACACTTGTCTTTGTCCTGTGGTTATACAGCCATTGCCCCCTATTTCAACTGCAGACAAGCTCTGTGGTATCACCAGACAGGATCCTCACCGTTCCTGGTACACACTCTCTAATGTCATCTTCAGCCTTTACCTGTTAGAACTCTTATCTAACTTGCACTATTCTTTAGGACCTTCTGGATCATTACTGATGGTTTTCCCTATGTGTTCTTCTGGGTCCTTTATTGTCTTTATGTTTTGGAGCTTATTTTTTTCCATTTGTCTCCTTAAATGGCTAACATTTATTGAGTACTATGTGGCAGGTGCTATTATAATTTAATTCTTTTGATTTCTACAGTGACCCTAGAAATGAGGAAGTATTACTACCCCATTTTGTATATGAAAAATCTGAGGAAAAGAGAAGTTAGGATTCTGACCTAGCAGTCTAGTGCCAGAGTCTGGTGCCAAAGTATTTGCCTTAATAATAATGCTATACTGCTTCTTTAAGACTTATCTTCTAAAAATATTCATTTCCACTTGCCAGTTTAGCTTTACGAGTCAAGCGCCGCATTGGAGGCACATTTGCTTGAAATTGGTAAATGCCAACAGGTGAAGGATGCTATTGTAAGTTATGACAATGTCAGTCATTTTCAACTACAGAAAAATTTCCCTAAAAGATACCATTTGAATCTGATACTGAAGCAATTGTGTTGTCTGTTCTCAATAAAGACAGAATTCTCTGTTAAAAGGTACATTATTAACCAAAATGCTTATTGGTTAAATCTTAATCACAGATTTAAATAAAAACTGTCCATTGAACTTATTACAGTGCCTGATATATAATTAGCCAAGCAATAAATATTGTTAAATGAATGCCAAAAAATAAAAAGAGTAAATCTTAAAGAAATACAACCCCTCAGGCATGGTTTAAATACTTTTTCTCATTGAAAAGAAACCCTCATGCACTGTTGGTGGGAATGCAAGCTGGTGTAGCTACTGTGGAAAACAGTGTGGAGGTTCCTTAAAAAGTTAAACAGTGTGGAGGTTCCTTAAAAAGTTAAAAAAGTTATGATCCAGTAATCACATTACCTGATATTTACCCAAAGAACACAAAAACACTAATTCAAAGGGATACATGCACCCCTTTGTTTATAGCAGAAGTATTTACAATAGCCAAATTATGGAAGTATCCTAAGTGTCCTTCAATAGATGAATGGATAAAGAAGGTGTGGTGTATATATACAATGGAACATTATTGAGCCATAAAAAGAATGAAATCTTGCCATTTGCGCAACATTGAGGGAGCTAGAAAGTATAATGATGAGTAACATAAATCAGTCAGAGATAGGCAAATACTGTATGACTTCCTTCATATCTGCAATTTAAGGAACAAAACAAATGAACAAAGGAAGAAAGAGAGAAAACAAAAAATAGACTCTTAACTATAAAGAACAAACTGCTGGTTACCAGAAAGGAGGTGGCAGAGGGATGGATAAAATAGGTGATGGGGATTAAGGGTACACTTACCATGATGAACACCAGGTGTTGTATGGAAGTGCTGAATCACCGTATTGTATACCTGAAACTAATATAACACTGTTTGTTAACCACAGCAGAATTAAAACAAAAAACTTAATAAAAAGTACATTATCTCATTGGACTCCAACATTATCAACTGTTGAGGTTTCTAAATCCATTTACTCTTTCTCTGTACACATATGAATGCAAATTTGCCACTTTTACCTTAGACTTTGCCTACTCACGGCTTCCAACTGGTCACTTGCTACTTGCTCATTCTGGCATTTTGAAAAATTTGGTTACAAATGATGTTAAAGAATATGCCTTTATCCTTGGCTTAGATAAATATTGTCTTCTTAACACCAATTATTTCTCAACGAGAGCTTTCTCTTTTAACTGGTACTTCTATGTTTCTTGTTTAAAGAGCAAAAATTCTAGTTTTTTATGCAATTAAAAATTGGTGATTGGAGTTTAACCAATCACCTCCATGGATTATGGGAAAGTTTTGTAAAGTACAATCCCACATGCCACACTTCCACATGATATATTTCTCCATAGACTATTTTTTTCCTCTCTGAATGTTACTTTCTTTTGGAAAAGCTGTCCATATGTCTTTCTTTCCAAGTATAGTGTTTCAGGATATTAGCAAATTTCTTTTGTATAGAATATAAATATTTCTCATAGAGGTCCTAGGTGATGACCAATAGTTTGTTTATTAAACCTGAGAATTTAGGAAAGGATCAATATTGGTTTTACTTCTCTGGGATACATTTGATAAAATAACCATTTTAATTATGTGATGGTTTCCATGTGTCCACGTGCTTATCATAAGAAAATAGTTTTGTCTTGTACTTTTTATGTTTTCCCAACAATACTTCACACAAGAGTTAGTGCACAGCAGGAATCTAATAAATACTTACAAATTAACTGAACAGTTTTATTTTTAGTAGATTTAAATCACTATGCAATAGACTCTTATATTCCTGACAAATAGTGGACTATATTACCTTATTTATATTACTAAATAATACAACATCAAGTTTAAAATAAAAACTAAGTTTTTTTAGATCTGCTATGAACACCTGGAGTATTTTTGATGTTCTTATGTGTTTTTGAATGCATTAAAAATACATGTAGATATAACCAATTGAGTTTACCTTTTTTTCAACTGAATTCCATGACAGATGTATTAACTGTAAGTTCATTTTTTATAAGCTTTCTTCTATTTTCACAAACACGTTTTTAGTAATAAAGGTAATTCATGGATACAGTAACAAATTTCAAACAGCAAAGGAGGCATGATATATAAAATATAACATTCTTCCTTTTATTGATTCCCTGTGACAGCCGCTCTGCTCCACCTCCACAGATAGAATCTTCATTAACCTTTTCTTCTGACTTGGTGTTTCTTATTGCTGTCATTATATTTCTGTTTCTGAATTTATAAACTTTAGACATTATCTATTTATCTGCAATGAAACTTGAGGAAGTTGTCCTATTAATTTTCCTTTCACCTTTCTTTCTCAAATATTTTTAGATATACATTATCTTTACATTTCTAGGGTTCATAATACAGTAATCTATCTCTATATCTGCCACCTCTTTTTATGTCTATATTCTCTCACATAAATCTAAGTCTTCTGTGCTTTGCCAACAGGATAACTTAAAAAATGAAACCCCAAATGGCATGTATAATATAAACATGGAAACATCATTCTCTGCAGAATTAAATATTATGGCAGAAGCCATAAATGAGAATTCTATATCAATAAAACTTTACCATTCACAGGAGAATCTTCCAAGAATTAAGGCCTAATGAATATTCTTTAAGTTTAATGCCATTTTTCTTCTCTATTCCGGATCACATATCAGTATTTCGTATATCCCACACTACTCTCATCCTGAGGTTCTTGTTTTGTTTGATTGTGCTACTTTCTTGACTAATTTTGAAAGTAAACTAAATTCTTTCTTGTCTGGAAATGTGTTTGAAAATCTGTGATATAGGGATCTCTGGGTGGCGCAGCGGTTTGGCGCCTGCCTTTGGCCCAGGGCGCGATCCTGGAGACCCGGGATCGAATCCCACGTCGGGCTCCCGGTGCATGGAGCCTGCTTCTCCCTCTGCCTGTGTCTCTGCCTCTCTCTCTCACTGTGTTCCTATCATAAATAAATAAAAATTAAAAAAAAAAAAGAAAATCTGTGATATAAAAATATTAGATTCAAAATCTTTTACCTTAAGAACTTCAAAAATTTGCTCATTTTTCCTTGGCATTCCCTGTTAGTGATGAGAAATCTCAAGTTGATCTGGTTCTATTCTCTCACAAGTAATCAGTTTTTCTCTCTCTGCTCTCAGGATTTTTTAAAATAATCCTCGGAGTTATAAATCATCAATGGGATATATCTATAAAGGACTATTTTTTAATGTTTTTGGCATTTGATAGACTCAAGACTGAAGACAGAGACATGTTCTTCTTTTATCACTTTATGTCCCTTTATCTTTTGTTACTCAGGAATCCTATTTCTCAGTCTTTTTGTTCTAGGTGTTCCATCATCCATATTACTAGATTATAGTTTACCAGATAAGTAATCAGGTGTGTGCATTTAATAATTTATTCTATCAAATGAGTATGCCTTAATTCGATAATTATATACATATTTTTCAAGACTCCTTTTTTTCTTCATTGCCCTCCCACACACACTTTTTATAAGCAATGTGTTTTTATAAATATAACAGCCTTTTGAATTTTCCAGAAAAATAGAATTTTTAAGAAGTTCACTTTTGGTACCTGAATTATCTTTGGTTTCCCCAAGGGCAGTTGTTCTGTTTGTTCACCTTAGAGCTTTTTCTCATGCTAATAATTTCCTGTAAAAGTCTGGAGATCTTTGGTGATTAAATCATGTTGAATAAAGAAAGTTTGTTGCTTGGTACGAATGGCTGGAAAGGATTTTTTTCCGGGGACTGGAAAATCCACTTTTTCTTTTTTTTTAAGGATTTTATTTTTTTATTCATAAGAGATAGAGAGAGAAAGAGAGAGAGGCAGAGGGAGAAGGCTGCATTCAGGGAACCCTATGAGGGACTTGATCCCAGGACTCCAGGATCACGCCCTGGGCTGAAGGCAGGTGCTAAACCACTGAGACACCAGGAATCCCCAAATCCACTTTTTCCTAATGGCTCCTTCTTGTGACTAGATGTGCTCACCGTAGACTTTTTGTAATGGCACAGGGCATTTCGATGAGCAGGTTTTCTTCAAGGCTAAAGAATGGACAATAGAAAGGCCATCTAGGATCCCCATAGTTGCCAAAGTTGGTGGAGGGAACCGAATTCTAGTAGCAGAGTGCTTTATTATTTTCATTCTTGGGTGCAGTTACTTATTCCTTTCTTTCCTCCCTCCCTTTTTTCCTCCTTCTTTATCTTTTCTCTTTTTGAAGTCTGGACTTAATTCACTGTTATGCTTTTTCACTTGCCACAAAACCTCTGATGTCTTGTACTATAATTTTCTCTGCTGTGATTTCTCCCTCAATCCTATACCACTTGAAATGTGTCAAAATGTCCCAGTCCATTGATGGTACTTCTGTTTTACAGTGTTATTTTGGGTTTATCCTTTTTAGAAATATGTCCTCCTACAAAAGCAAAAATTTTTATTGGGACTTCATCAAAATAAAAAGCTCTGTACAGCAAAGGAAACAATTAACAAAACTAAAAGGCAACGTATGGTGGGAGAAGATATTTGCAAATGACATATCTGATAAAGGGTTAGTATCCAAATCTATAAAGAGCTTATTCAAGCTCAACAGCCAAAAAACAATAATCCAGTTAAGAAATGGGCAGAAGACATGAATAGATACTTTTCCAGAGAAGACATCCAGATGGCTAACAGACATATGAAAAATGCTCACCATCACCCATCATCAGGAAATACAAATCAAAACCATGATGAGATACCATCTCACACCTGTCAGAATGGCTAACACAAAAAATGACAGGGTTGACAAGGATGCAGAGAAAGGGAAACCTTCTGGCACTGTTGGTAGAAATGCAAACTGGTGCAGCCACTCTGGAAAGCAGTTTGGAGATTCCTCAAAAAGTTAAAAACAGAACTACCCTATGATCCAGCAATTGCACTACTAGGTATTTACCCAAAAGATAGAAAAATACAGATTCAAAGTGGTATGTGCACCCCGATGTCTATAACAGCAGTATCTATAATAGCCAAACTATGAAAAGAGCCTAAGTGTTGATAGACTGATGAATGGATAAAGAAGATGTGTTCTATACATACAATCAAATATCATTCAGCCATCACAACAACATGAATAGATCTAGGGTGTACTATGCTAAGTTCAATAAGTCAGAGAAAGATGAATACCATACAATCTCACTCAGGTGGAATTTAAGAAAGAAAAGAGATGAACATATTTGAAGAGGGAAAATTTAAAAAAGGATAAAGGTAAACAAGCCATAAATGTCTCTTAATGATAGAGAATAAACTGAGGGTTAATGGAGGGAGGTGGGTGGGGAATGGGCAAGATGGGTGATGGGTATTAAAAAGGGCACTTGTCGGGATGCCTGGGTGGCTCAGCAGTTCAGTGCCTCCCTTTGGTCCAGCGCATGATCCTGGGGTCCCAGGATCAAGTCCCACATCAGACTTCCTTGCGTGGAGCCTGCTTCTCTCTCTGCCTGCATCTCTGTGTGTCTCTCATGAATAAATAAATAAACTGTTTTTTAAAAAGGCACTTGTGATGAGCACTGGGTGTTGTATGTAAGTGATGAATCACTGGATTTTACTCCATAATCCAATATCGCACTGTATGTTAACTAACAAAATTTGAGTTAAAAAGATATACATCCTCCTGTCATTTCAGTGGAATTTGGAGTGAGGGATACAAGGGGGGAGAAGAGGATAAACTGGTATTTTGAGCAGGGAGCCTGGAAATCATTTAGAAATGTATACCATTTTGTGTTGAAGTAAATGAACTAAGTTCATAATATATCTTATCTTTGGCTTTCACTCAGATGTAGGCTTGTCCAAAGTCCCACTTTCTCTCCAAAGAGCATTTTAAAAACTAGTTTTAACAAATATAATGATTGTTAAGCATTTCCAACAACCTTTTAGAAATTAATATTTTAATATTGGAAGGCAAATTAAAAGCACTAAAGATGAGATAAACTTTCATGACAATTTCTACTATTCTTGTAATAAGTTACATTTGACATTTTTTTGTCTTAGATTATAGTAGTACCTTCTAAAGAAAGGGCCCATTTTCTACACCAGCCAAAGTACAAAGAAAAACTAACTCCCTGAATGACAATATGATCAGTGCTATTTATTAGGATCCTAATAGCTTCCTTAATTAGGTCACAACACCTGACACTTTCTGTATCATGTTTCCCTTTACAAGAGGTAATGTTTACTCCTCTAAAGCTTCTGATCTTGCACTCACTCCAATAATTGGCTTTGTGTATCATTTCTCTTTTTTTGTATATTTTTTACTGGAGTTCAATTTGTCAACATATAGCATAACACCCAGTGCCCATCCCGTCTAGTGCCCTCCTCAGTGCAGTCATCCCATCCCCCTGCCCACCTCCCTTTCCACCACCCCTTGTTCGTTTCCCAGAGTTAGGTGTCTCTCATGTTCTGTCATCCTCACTGATATTTTCACTCATTATCTCTCCTTTCCCCTTTATTCCCTTTCACTAATTTTTATATTCCCCAAATGAATGAGACCATATGATGATTGTTCTTCTCCAATTGACTTACTTCACTCAGAATAATAGCCTCCACTTCCATCCACATTGAAGCAAGTGGTGGGTATTCATCGTTTCTAATGGCTGAGTAATATTCCATTGTATACATAGACCACATCTTCTTTATCCATTCATCTTTCGATGGACACCGAGGCTCCTTCCACAGTTTGGCTATTGTGGACATTGCTGCTATAAACATCGGGGTGTAGGTGTCCTGCCATTTCACTGCATCTGTATCTTTGGGGTAAATCCCCAGCTGTGCAATTTCTGGGTCATAGAGTAGTTCTATTTTTAACTCATTGGACTATGTGGGGTCTTTTCTGATTCCAACAACTCTTAAGCTTATTTGTTCCAACTCTGTGAAGAAAGTCCATGGTATTTTGATAGGGATTGCACTGAACATGTTAATTGCATGTCTATGTTAATTGGTAGCATAGATATTTTCAAAATATTAATTCTTTCAATCCATGACCATGGAATATTTTCTCTCTTTGTGTCTTCCTCATTTTGTTTCAGAAATGTTCTGTAGTTTTTAGGGTATAGATCCTTTACCTCTTTGGTTAGGTTTATTCCTAGGTATCTTATGCTTTTGGGTGCAACTGTAAATGGGATTGACTCCTTAATTTCTCTTTCTTCAGTCTCATTGTTAGTGTATAGAAATGCCACCGATTTCTGGGCATTGATTTTGTATCCTGCCACACTGACGAATTGCTATATGAGTTCTAGCAATCTTGGGGTGGAGTCTTTTGCATTTTCTATGTAAAGTATCATGTCATCCATGAAGAGGGAGAGTTTGACTTCTTCTTTGCCAATTTGAATGCCTTTTATTTCTTTTTGTTGCCTGATTGCTGAGGCTGGGACTTCCAGTACTATGTTGAATAGCAGTGGTGAGAGTAGACATCCCTGTCTTATTCCTGATCTTAGGGGAAAGGCTCCCAGTGCTTCCCCATTGAGAATGATATTTGCTGTGGGCTTTTCGTAGATGGCTTTTAAGATGTCGAGGAAAGGTCCCTCTATCCCAACACTCTGAAGTGTTTTGATCAGGAATGGATGCTGTATTTTGTAAAATGCTTTCTCTGTATCTATTGAGAAGATCATATGGTTCTTGTTTTTTCTCTTGCTGATATGATCAATCACATTGATTGCTTTACAAGTGTTGAACCAGCCTTGCATCCTGGGGATAAATCCCACTTGGTCATGGTGAATAATCTTCTTAATGTACTGTTGGATCCTATTGGCTAGTATCTTGTTGAGAATTTTTGCCTCTGTGTTGATCAGGGATATTGGCCTATAATTCTTTTTGGTGGGGTCTTTGTCTGGTTTTGGAATTAGGGTGATGCTGGCCTCATAGAACAAGTTTGGAAGTACTCCATCTCTTCCTATCTTTCCAAGCAGCTTGAGTAGAATAGATATGGTTTCTTCTTTAAACGTTTGATAGAATTCCCCTGCGAAGCCATCTGGCCCTGGACTTTTGTGTTTTTGATGACTGCTTTAATTTCCTCCCTGGTTATTGGCCTGTTCAGATTTTCTATTTCTTTCTGTTCCAGTTTTTTTTTTTTAATTTTTTTATTTATTTATGATAGTCACAGAGAGAGAGAGAGGCAGAGACACAGGCAGAGGGAGAAGCAGGCTCCATGCACCGGTAGCCCGACGTGGGACTCGATCCCGGGTCTCCAGGATCGTGCCCTGTGCCAAAGGCAGGCGCCAAACCGCTGCGCCACCCAGGGATCCCCCTGTTCCAGTTTTGAACAGAAAGTTTGTGGTTTTCCAGAAATGCATCCATTTCTTCTAGACTGCCTAATTTATTGGCTTATAGCTGCTCATAATAAGTTTTAAAATCGTTTGTATTTCCTTGGTGTCGGTGGTGACCTCTCCTTTCTCATTCATGATTTTATTAATTTGAGTCTTTTCTCTTCTTTTTAATAAGGCTGGCTAATGGTTTATCTATGTTATTAATTCTTTCAAAGAACCAACTCCTGGTTTTGTTGATCTGTTCCACAGTTCTTCTGGTCTCTATTTCATTGAGTTCGGCTCTAATCTTTATTAACTCTCTTCTTCTGCTGGGTGTAGGTTTTATTTGCTGTTTTTTCCTCCAGTTCCTTTAGGTGCGAGGTTAGCTTGTGTATTTCAGGTTTTTCCAGTTTTGGGGGGGGATGCTTGTATTGTGATATTTCCCTCTTAGGACTGCTTTTGTTGTATCCCAAAGATTTTAAATGGTTGTATCTTCATTTTCATTAGTTTCCAAGAATCTTTTAAATTCTTCTCTAGTTTACTGGTTGACCCATTCATCTTTTAGCAGGATGCTCTTTAACCTCCACGTGTTTGAGTTTCTTCCAAATTTCTTCTTGTGATTGAGTTCTAGCTTCAAAGCATTGTGGTCTGAAAATACACAGGGCACAATCCCAATCTTTTGTTATTGGTTGAAACCTGATTTGTGACCCAGTATGTGGTCTAGTCTGGAGAAAGTTCCATGTGCACTTGAGAAGAATGTGTATTCAGTTGCATTTGGATGCAAAGTTCTCTATATATCTGTGAAAACCACTTGGTCCAGAGTATCATTTAAAGCTCTTGTTTCTTTGACAATGTTGTGCTTAGAAGATCTGTCATTTTCAGAAAGCACCGTGTTGAAGTCTCTCAGTATATGTGTATTATTATCTAAGTATGTCTTTACTTTGGTTATTAATTGATTGATATGCTTGGCAGCTCCCACACTAGGGGCATAAATATTCATGATTGTTAGTCTTCTTGTTGGATAGACCCTTTAAGTATGATATAGTGTCCCTCTTCATCTCTTGCTACAGTCCTTGGGATAAACTTCAATTTATCTGATATGAGGATTGCTACCCCAGCTTTCTTTTGAGGACCATTTGAATGGTAAATGGTTCTTCAACCTTTCATTTTCAGGCTATTGGTGTTCTTAGGTCTAAAATGAGTCTCTTGTAGACAGCAAATGGATGGGTCTTGCTTTTCTATGCAGCCCGAAACCCTGCGTTTTTTGATGGGATCATTTAGCCCATTCACATTCAGAGTTATTATTGAAAGATATGAATTTAGTGTCATCACAATACCTATTTAGTCCCTGGATTTTTTTTTTTGGATTATTTGTTTGGGCTTCCTCTTTCTGTTACAGGGTCCCCCTTAATATTTCCTGCAGAGCTGGTTTGGTGGTCACATATTCTTTCAGTTTCTGCCTATCTTGGAAGCTCTTTATCTCTCTTTCTATTCTGAATGAGAGCCTTCGTGGATACAGTATTCTTGGCTGCATGTTCTTCTCATTTAGGACCCTGAATATATCCTGCCAGCCCTTTCTGGCCTGCCAGGTCTCTGTGGAGAGGTCTGCTGTTAATCTAATATTTCTCCCCATATAAGTTAGGGATCTCTTGTCTCTTGCTGCTTTAAGGATTTTCTCTTTATCTTTGGAATTTGCAAGTTTTACTATTAAATGTCGAGGTGCTGAATTTTTTTTATTGATTTTTGGGGGGAGAACCTCTCTATCTCCTGGATCTGAATGCCTGTTTCCCTCCCCAAATTAGGGACATTCTCAGGTGTGATTTGTTCAAATATGCTTTCTGGTCCTCTGTCCCTTTCGGTGCTCTCTGGAACTCCAATTATATGTAGAATTTTCCTTCTGAGGCTATCATTTATTTTCCTTAATCTTTCCTCATGGTCTTTTAGTTGTTTTTCTCTTTTTTTTTCCTCAGCTTCTTTCCTTGCCATCAACTTGTCTTCTATGTCTCTCACTCTTTCTTCCACCTCATTAACTCTTGTCTTTAGGACCTCCAGTTTGGATTGCTTCTCATTTAATGGATTTTAAATTTTGGCCTGCTTGGATCTAAATTCTGCAATCATGAAGTCTCTTGAATCCTTTATGCTTTTTTCCAGAGCCACCAGTAGCTTTATAATTGTGCTTCTGAATTGGCTTTCTGACATCAAATTGTAATCCAAATTCTGTAACTCTGTGGGAGAGAGTACTATTTCTGATTCTTTCTTTTGTGGTGAGTTCTTCTTTCTAGTCATTTTGCTCAGTGCAGAGTGGCTAAAAACAAGTTGTACTGGAAAAAGGAAGGAAAAAAAGAGAGAAAAGGGGGAAAACAAACAAAGAACAAAAAACAAAAAAACAAAACAAAACACAGAGGGATATCCTCTGATTCTATATACTGTATGTCCCTTGGCTTCCCCTAGAGCTTTCCAATGCTGCTCCGTCAAGAACTTGCTCTTCCGCTGTCCTTCCAGCTGGTCTTCAGGGGAGGGGCTGCTGTACTGATTCTCAGGTGCGTGCATTTGGGGACCTGCCCTGGCCCCCGCCGGGCGCGGGGCTCACTGGGAGCTGGTTACCCCATGAGGCCTCTGTCCTTTGGTGTCCCTGCTTCGTCCCAAGCACAAGGTGACACAGGGAGGAACAACAGCACTGGTGGTGGCCAGCTCTCCAGCCCTGGAATCAGTTCCCCCAGTAACCACCACAATCTCCCAGTCCGCACTGGCCTAGATGCTTCCGGGGTGGGGGCGTTGACCTGCACAGCTCGGGGGCACCCAGCAGCAGGAGTGTCCTTGCTGTCCTGGGCCCTCCCTGCCTCCACCTGTCCCAAGGGGAGCGCAGGATCCCAGCTGAGTCCCCTGGCGCCCTGGGATCTGGGGCCTGCGCTGGAATCACACTCCCGAGCCCACGCAGCCCCCTCCTGCCCCCGGAGCCCCCGCCTGACCCACCGGCTTCTCCCGGAGGCCCAGCCGTGCCCGCCCCAGCTCTTTACCGCGCTCGGCCTGCGGGGTGTGGGGCGCTCTCCCCCGGGCGCACCTCCTCTGTTAGTGACCCCGGGAGACTGGAGGCCTCACCGCCCCTCCTGGGATGCTGCCCGAGTTCCCTGCTAAGCGCCTTTCGGTCAGGGAAGAATCCGGTGCAGATTTTTAAAGTTCCCGCTTCTCAGGGGCTGGGCCTTCCTGTCCTGGAGGCTCTCCCCCAGGCCTTAGCCCGGCTGCTCTGGGGGGCCCCTCCCCTACTTGATACTGTTTTATTTTTTTCCGCCTTCCTACCTTGTTAGAAGCGAAAACCTCTCTGTAAGCGTTCCGGCTGTTCTCTCTTTAAATCTCAGGTCGGATTCGTAGGTATTCAGGATGGTTTGAAAGTTATCTAGGTAAGTTGGTGGGGACAGGTGAGTTGGGAACCTTACTCCTCCACCACCTTGCCCTGCCTCCCTTGAAGAAAAGTTTAATCATACTATTCTTTCATACACTGATTAGGAATCTTCTCCTTCAGAAAATAAGTGGGAAATATCAGAGAGGGTGACAGAACATGAGAGACTCCTAACTCTGGGAAACGAACAAGGGGTAGTGGAAAGGGAATGGGGTGACTGGGAGACGGGCACTGAGGGTGGCACTTTATGGGATGAGCACTGGGTGTTATGCTATATGTTGGCAAATTGAACTCCAATAAAAAATATAGAAAAAAATAATTAAAAACAATCTTCTCCTTCAAATTGCTAAAGACATTTTTATTTTAATCCCTTACCTCAACAGTCATCAGAAAGAAGACAGAATATAAAAGAGGAAAAAATTTCTCTCCAATAAAGCAAATGTAATATTGATATTTTACAAGTAGAGCATGAGAGTTTAATCTGAAAGCATCTCTGTTGGTGTCTTTGCTGTTCACTGTTCAAGACCAAAGTCTTCCCTGTCCCTTTGGATGAGAATGCAGACAGATCCCATGGGTTTTCTGGTCATTCTCAGATAATTAGAAATTCTCTAATACCCTTAGTGAAACAAAAAAGAAACTGTCTCATTTCACTAATGAATTTGTTCAGTCCAATGTAGTAGAAAAATTAGTCTTCATCCAAAGCTAAGTTTTCTCCCATTTCTTAAGCCAGGCCCAGGGAGGCACCTGCTGCAAGAAAAGAGATTATTCTCTTCATCTTTGCCTTGGTCTTCTCCCTTATTTCCTCTTCTCACTCTCCATGTCTTCTGGGGCGTGAGAAGGAGAGAGGGGAGAAAAACTGGTCAATGAAGACATTAGTAGACTAGTCCTGTCTGGGACAGGTGATCTCTGGGCCTTATTTAAAACCAACTCAGTGTCAGAGGACACTTTCAGGGATCCAATTCAAAGTGACAACATTTCTGAATATCTCCTGTCTACCACCGTCTGGATTTTAAAAATGCATGTCTATTGTAATTACTCAGCACTGTGCATCTTATAGTGTCCTTCCAGTTCCTGCCTGCTAAGGCCTTCTTTACCCATAGGCAGGTGTCTTGAACTAAGTCTAAGAAAAGTCACCCCCTGTCTCTCATTTATGGGCCTACATCTGGCCCATGGGGGCACTTATACATCTCTGGCTCCAATAAACTCTGGTACCTTGCATTGTACCAATGCAATTCTCTTATTCATGTGCCCTGCTCTTAAAGTGGCCTGCCTGAGTCCCAGTCCTTTTAGATTTCTTCATGTGTGAGTCAGAACAGAGTCCTTGAGTTGATCAAGCTCCAGAGGATCTCAGAGGACCTGATAAACCTCCTTTCCTTAAGCTTAGAGTTAGGGACAGGTCCCCTTCCTCATGCTTACTAGGGGGAGAGGTGGCAAAACTTAGGATCACAGCACACCAAGGATTCTTTCCTCAAATTCTCTCCTATGCTTAAAGCCTTTTTTATTGTCATGTCTAATTTTTTTAAAGGCTGTCCAACCAGGAGTTGAAAAATACTGTTTGGTTTTTTTTTTTACTATACCCCCTTTCTAAGTCCTCCTGGTGGCTAAGTATTCATTTTGTATTGTGCTGTTATTTGCCTCAGGGCCTTGGCCAAAACCAAGACTCAAATAGTTCTTTGTGTGCATGCTCTTATGAAAGGAGATAACTACAGAGTACCAGGCACACCTGCCAAACACTATGAAATCTGGACCACAATAAAAGAGGAAGTTCAGATCTAACCCTAAGTAAGGAATCAAATTTCCTAATCATAAGTAGCACAATTCTAAAGAAGCCTAGTCAATTGTTCTTTCAACAGAACAAGGTGTAGGGATGTGGGTTATGCAAAGGAGAAATGGAAAAGGTTTATAGAGAGATCCAGATTCATACAAACAAATAGCAGAGGAGGGAAAACTAAAGGAATAATTATACTCTCAAACCTTTCAACTGGGGATGCCTGAGTGGCTCAGTGGTTGAGCATCTGCCTTTGGCTCAGTGCAGGATCCTGGAGTCCTGGGATGGAGTCCCACATCGGGCTCCCTGCATGGAGCCTGCTTCTCCCTCTGCCTGTGTCTCTGCCTCTCTCTGTGTCTGTCATGAATAAATAAATAAAATCTTTAAAAAAAAAGAACCTTTCAACTGTTCACAGCCAAGCCTCAAGATGAAGTCTTCTGTGTTTTAACTAGCAACATAGAAGAAACCCATTAATAATCATCATAACTTACACAATTTTTTTATCTGACAGGTATTTCTCTATGTGAATTTACATGTACCAACTTATTTAATCCTCATAGCAACCCTATGATGTGGGCATTGTTATCTCAGCTGAGTCACAGTGATAGTAAGCAGTTTGCAGTAAGGTTATCCAACAAGCAAATGTTGGAGCTAAGATTTTTAATCTGGTAGTCAGGCTCCAAAGACTACTCTTAATCCTGACTCTAATGTTATGATTCTTTGAGACTGGAATAGTTTAATCAACTCATTTCATTTTTTAAAAAATTCCCCACTAATAGCTTATAGCCATTAAAATTTAAGTAAACAAAATTAAGTTTCAGCCAGTAGTTCTGGAATTCTTGACACTATCATCAGTATTCTAGAAGAATACAAATATGGGTAAGACATAACCTCTGTCCTCAAAGAACTTAAAGTGAATTGAAGGTCAGTGATGGATAAGAAGGAATAGATATGCCTTGATCTCCATGGTAGCACAAGATTTTTTTTTAACTTGCACAAGATTTTATAAGTACCATGTGAAAAATCAACAGGGTGCCACAACATGGTAAAGTGAACATCTCTTGTTGTCTCAATGCTTACACATAGCAGGTGCTCATTCAATATCCACTGACTGAATAAATAAATACATGCAGTTCAGAGGAAAGCACAAAAGATTTTGGAAAGATTTCATGGGACTTAATTATTTCTATTTCCTTTAATCTTCCTAGTGCTACAAGGAAGCTATTGTGATCTTCATTTGCTATGAGGATATTGAAGTGCAGATTGATTAATACCTTGCCCAAGTTTACATGAGTGTGAGGAAGCAGAACTGAGATTCACCCTGCATCTGTGCAAGACCCATCTCTTTTATCCACTGTGCTGCCCCATGGGCAGGAGGGAGGCCATCTTTGGGGAGGGGAACAATAGAAGCAAAGTAAGGGTGGCTGTGAAGGGCTGAGCAGGTTTGCAGGACAGTTGGGTGATGGATGCATGGAATTCAGATGTAATGAGAGGGAAATGAAGTCCCATAGGCAGTTGGGGCCTGGACAGAGGCACTGAGGAAGCCAGACTGAAGATTTGACATTGTAAACTGCAGGGAGCCACTAAAGGTGTATGGGTAGGTGCTACCATGGATCTGGAGGGCATCCCCTGGAAAAAGTGGATAATTGATCTGAGAGAGGGAAATAAGAGACACAGGAGAGGCTGTGACTCTTCTCATAGTGAACGGCCTCATTCTCTTAGTGAACACTAGTGGTCAGTAAAAAAAGAAGCAGCAGCAGCAGCAGTGGCATCTTAGTAATAGTTAAACTGTACAAAGACTAAAAGGCATATGATAAATGCATGATAAAGATGAGTATTTTAAAAATGAATATTTGACAGAAACAACAGGCATCTCTAGTGCTAAGTCAGAGGCTGTGGAATAATAAATACTTGCTGTGTTCTAAAGTGGGATGATGACTCATACATATATGTTTTTGAGAATTGCAGCCTTACTTTGGTATAGAAAAATGAAAGGGGGAGCACAACAATTAGAATTTTCTATAATTATTATTTAGAAGCAGAAACATAGCAACAGCAATTTTCCCCTCATTCTTTTTTTGTACATTGGTTAGCACTTGAGGTTCAAGAGTTTAGCAGAGTGAAGGAAAAGATTGCAGTTCTGACAACAGGAGTCAAGGGAGAGTCCCACATGTCTGAGTATATCCAGCAAGTTTGGTCCACATGCTTGTTTCTGTTTTCTCCCCTCCTCAAGTGTCCTTGAGAACAAAGCTGAGCCCTGCATTTTCTTTGTACCCTCCTGGGCTGGAGGCACAGCAAGAACTTAATAATTGCTTCTTCAAAGGGGATAATAAACCACAGACAAAAAAGAAGTTAACAGTTAAAAGGACAGTATGATATTTTAGAACATGAGTAACATTTACATAAAAGGGGTCTTATTCTCTCCTTGTCAGAAAAATGTCCCAAAACTGTCACTTACATATGACTAGGATACTCCGAGGCAAAAACATTTAATGACTTGGACTGTGAGAGAAATACAAATCTCTTGCCCCCCTTTCCAAAAAATGCACACTTTGGGGATAGGAAGGGTGAAGAGAGAGAATGAGAAAAAAATAGAAAAGGTAAGACTTCTTCTTCTTCTTTGCATGGTGCCCAAGTTGACTAAAGCAGAGAAAGGAGTGTTCACAATCTCATTCCAGATGCACAGACCATTTACCCAGGGGTCTCTTATCAATGCTGAGAAATTTCCTAGCATAGGTAAAAATATTATGGTCTAGTTTCTTATATAGAGAGAGACTCATCACACAAATCTGGAACTTTTCCAATATCATACAAATTGTTAAATTCCTTCCCAAATATGCCCACATATCATCTGTCTTCCAGTTGGACACTATTTTTTGCAATTCATGTTGCCAATAAATGGTTTTTCATATAGATTCACAGAAATATTTTCTGAAAGTGTCTGATGTCTTTGAATATTATTTATTTTAGCAAATATTCACGGAGCGCCTACTTTCTGCCAAGTACTGTGCCAGGTGTTGAGAAACAAAAATATTTTCAGACTCCGTTCCCACCTACAAATAATTCAGTTTAATGGGGGAAACTGACACATATCAGGTAACTACTCAACAACATGGCAAGCACAGTAATTGTGATTTTCACAGATAATCATAAGGATAATTGAGAGAAAAGCCTAATCTGATCTGAGTGGAGAGGGAGGTCAGGGAAGTTTTCTAGAGCTCACATGCTTGAATAGATTTTTAAATTTTTTTAACTTTTTAAAAAAATTTTTATTGATTTATGATAGTCACAGAGAGAGAGAGAGAGAGAGAGAGAGAGAGGCAGAGGGAGAAGCAGGCTCCATGCACCGGGAGCCCGACGTGGGATTCGATCCCGGGTCTCCAGGATCACGCCCTGGGCCAAAGGCAGGTGCTAAACTGCTGCACCACCCAAGGATCCCTTGAATAGATTTTTTAAATGGTGAAGTCTTAAAAAAAAAAAAAGAAGAAGAAGAAGAAGTAAATGAAAAGAAGGGATGAGACTGGAATTGTATTATGAGCAGAAAGAAGATCATAAAGATTAGCATGGAGGTATGAAATAATATGGCATATATGCCAAAACACATATATTTCAGGGATGCTGGAACCATAATCATTGGGCAAGGTGCAGAAAGAGTTGGAATCAAGCAAGTCAAGACACACATGAAGGATCTTGAGAGCCTTGCTCAGGGGCTAGGACTTTATCCTATTAGGGGTAGACAAGGAGTCAATGAAGACTTTCAAACAGGTTAATGATATGATCCAATTTGTTTTTAAATAAGTCTCTGCAAGTATTATTGTGTGTGAAATGTTCGA
This sequence comes from Vulpes lagopus, assembly GCF_018345385.1. NCBI lineage: Eukaryota > Metazoa > Chordata > Mammalia > Carnivora > Canidae > Vulpes > Vulpes lagopus. Next base: position 26,721,269 of record NC_054824.1, on the reverse strand, counting down.
AGAAGACAAGAATGGAGATAGTGAGATTAGCTTCTAAGTAGTAGTTGAGGCTACACATGATGTAGTCAGTGAGTAAAGGAATGGACAAAAGGAGATCAGAGAAAAGTTTAAGAAGAAGCATGGAAATTGGTGATTAACTTGATATTGAGGTAAGAGAGGGGGAAAGTCAAGACTTCAAAATGAATGCTAAAACCAAGACTACAAAAGGAGAGGGTGGGAGGAGAGAGGGCTGTTAACTTTAATAATTAATGGTGTTTGAGGTGCCTCTGGGACATCTGAGTTGGAAATATCAACCAGACAGTTGGATAAATGGATATGAAGTTTGAAGCAGATTCTAGGCTGGAGATTCAGTCTGGAGTCCGTTAACCACTTCTGCTTGCAATCCACCATAAATATCCCACTTGCAAATGCTGTGCAAATTCACTTTTCTTAGTTGGAAAATGGCATATGACTGGCTCACGATGACATTCATATTTAGTTCTTCTCTTAGCGTTTTGTGAGATTGTGATACTCTTAACATAAATTCTGAAAGAAATGTCCATTAATAAAATAATAACTTTCTCATGCACTCATTAGAAGAAGAGAGCTTGAAGATATAGACATAGAAATGAAGATAATTAGAAATGAAGTTGTCTCTTTTTCTAAAACTCAATGTTCAATGGGATTAATCATAATTTTACTGACTACTTAGCTGGATGTTGATAGAATCAAGGGAAGTAAGGCAATCTCAAAGAGTAAAAAGACTTTCACTGTCAATAGATTAAAAAATACCAAGAAGTTTCATAGTTTTAACTTAGGCATCTAGCTACTTACAAATGCTTACTTTCTTTCATAGACAACATGAGAATAGTCTATCAAAGAAATTGAAACTAGGAAAAGAATTAAATCTGCAGCACCTTTTTGTCATGTATTCAGAAGCCCAAGCTTCATTTGGCAGTGAGTGCATCCTCAGGGAATCTCCATTAAGTCATCAGTGACACTGGATCTAGAACTCCAAATAGTGTTTGGTTCGTATAACATCAGAGCATTGAACTAATTCAATTGCAAGGGTAAATGCTAGGGGTTAAAAGGATTTGAAGGATAGGAAAAAGAATAATTAGGAAAACTGCCAGATTTAAAACATGAACTAATCATTTCTACCAAGAAATATGAGAGATGCTAAACCTAGCAAAAACCGCTTTTTGTCATTGGGAATGTGATGACATTGTTGTCCCATGATAAAACCACCTGGAATGAAGTTAACATTCCCCTGGTTCCACTCAGTCTCATCATACACATCATCACCCAACTTGCCACTCTACAAAACACCCTCGCTAATTTTCTCTAGTTTTCCATGGAGTCAATAGAGTTTTTATTTACTTATTTCATTTTTGTGCTTATTTTATCTATCTGGTCACTGCAATGCCCTCTGTATCTTTCTGCATCTGTGTTGAGTTGGCTTCCATTTAAAGCTGCCCTTAGAGTTTCACAAACGGTCCTACAGAACGCTGTATCCTTGCAGAACAAGGATGGGAAAGACAGGATTTTGTGGTCAAGTAAAATGTATTCTGTATTCTTCATTTTCCTCCTGGAGTTTCAAAAGGAACATTAGCAGACTAAAAGCTCTGCAAAAATGGAAACTGCTTAACCTTTTAAATCCAGCTTTACATTTATTTGGTCACAGACCCCTTCTCTTGGAACAACTTTTAACTGCCTCAGAAATCATTGGATCTGGGGATCCCTGGGTGGCTCAGTGGTTTAGTGTCTGCCTTTGGCCCAGGGAGTGATCCTGGAGTGCAGGGATCAAATTCCACATCAGGCTGCCTGCATGGAGCCTGCTTCTCCCTCTGCCTGTGTCTTTGCCTCTCTCTCTCTCTCTCTCTCTCTCTCTCTCTACCTCTCTGTGTGTGTCTCTCATAAATAAATAAATAAAATCTTAAAAAAAAAAAAAAAAAGAAACCAGTGGATCTACTGTGGGAAATAATCCCAGAGGATGGAAGCCTCACACTAAACATTAATAAATGGGAACTAGATAAATGCTTTAATATAATTCTGTTTGTTCTTTTGTTTGTATCTAGAGAACAGAAGAATGATAATAAGCAGACCTGAATTTCATCCCTGAATGTAGAGCATTAAGCATATTATTTTACTTCTCTTTTCCTCACAAGGTAATGTTGTGACTACAGTAAGTTAATACATATTCAAGTATTCTGGGAAATAACAGATGTTATTTATTAAGTGCTCACTGTGTGCCAGTATTATGCTAAACACTCTAAAACATCATTTTTAAAAATTCTCATGATGACACATAAGAACCAAATTTTGCATCTTTCATATTCTTGGTAATAATGATTGTTCATATTTTAGGTCTGGCAGCTTATTTAATTATTCTTTTCTCTATCCTTCAAATCCCTTCAGTCCTTGGTACCATAATTAGTATAAGTTTATAGATTTAAAACTGAGGCTTACAGAGGGGAATAACAAACCCAAAGTTAACCAGCTAGTAAACTCCTAGTAAACTAGTACTTATTTTATTCTTGTTTTTATTTAATTTCCCATTAGTTAACATACAGTAGCATAATAGTTTCAGGTGTACAATACAGTGATTCAACCCTTCCAGATAATACCCAGTGCTGATCATGACAAATGCCCTCCTAAATCACATTATTATTTAACCCATCCCCCACCCACCTCCTTTCTGGTAGCCATTAGTTTGTTCTCTATAATTATGAGTTTGTTTCTTGGCTTGCCTCTCTTTTTCTCGCCTGATAATTTGCTATTTCTTAAACTCCACATACAAAAGAAATCAGAAGGTGTTTGTCTTTCTCTGACTTATTTCAGAGAATACTGAAATAATACTCTCTAGCTCCAACCACACTATTGCAAATGGCAAAATTTCATTCTTTTTTGTGGCTGGTAACATTCCATTGTATGTATACCATATCTTCTTTATCCTTTCATCAGTTGATGGACATTTGGGCTCTCTCCATAATTTGGCTATTGTAGATAATGCTGCTATAAATATTGGGGTGAAAATGTGCCAGGAGTTTAAACCCCGTATGTTCAACTCCAGAACACAAGCTCTTAATCACTACTGATATCCAGGCTTGTGGCTTAGGGAAATGGCAACAAAATTATTTAGGTATTCCATACATTTCAATTTGAACTCTCCCCATGAAATAAACTATTCAAAAAGTTGTTTTACCTCACTGAGGGAGAGAAGAGCAAGATTTTGTCTTCCCAGGCTGGCTGTCTGCTTTCCATCCTGCCTCAGGAACAGTTCAGTGCTGGGTAGAAGAGGTGCAGGTTGGGTGCTAGAGTTAGCCATGGCAATGATGCTATAGACCTAAGATGTCACTATGTTCCTAACATTAAATGTGCAGTATATCAACACTGGTGCTGAAATTTGTGAGAATGATACTTTATTTAAGAAACCTCAATAAAATATAGACATCCATGACAAAGCTGAAGATATTTTTCATTATCCCATGATCACTGGTCAGCAAGGACCATAAGTGATTATTCGGTGCATCCCATCTCTCTCTGCCACACCAAAGCCATGGTTGTGAGAATGAGGCCTAATGGGGGTTTGTTCTAACAGTAAAAGTGGAGTGAGAAAGGATGAAAGAATTGTTTTTTCATCCATTCAAATAGTATTTACTGAATATCTACTGTTCTAGACTTTGAGAACTCTACAGAAAAAAGAACCACGTTGTGAAATTTATATTTTTTGATGGATGGGATAATTGGTCTTAATAATAGGATTGTTGCATCTAATTACATCTCCATTAATCATCATGTGACTCACCTCTATTCCTGTGAAAGGAGTATATATTCTGTTTGGCTCTTTGACTTGGTGGTTGGTACATGATATGCATTGGCTAATGGAATTGGAGCACATGTGACTGTCACGTCTGAGCAGAATTTTTAAATGAGATTGCCTGATTTGTCTCTGTCCCCCCTTTATATTCCTCTCCTTTACCATAACAGCACTTCACCTTAGAGAAGGGATGTTTTTTCAACTTGAGTCCTGAAGTGGAAGCAAACCTAGCTGAGCCTTGGGTGTGTTCAGGAGAGCCAAGAACTGCAGCCTACCCAGAGCCATCATGTAACATAAGCAAGGGATAAATGTTTGTTGTTGCAAACAACTGAAATATTGAGGTCATTTATTGCTGCTGCAAAAACTGACTGATAAACATACATTTTGGGATACAACAATGTATAAATATATAATATATCAAGTAGTAAAAAAAATCTATGCAAAAAAAGTAAGCAGAATAAAGTGAACAGAGTAACTGTTTGGAGATGGAGTTTGATATTTTATTAAAGTAGTTAGGTGAAGTCTTCTCTGGCAGAGTTGCATCTGATCAGAGACCTGAAGGAAAAGAGGCCAGGAAACATGCATATGACTGTAAGAAAAACATTTCGGACAGAGGGAACATCAAGAACAAAAGCTCTTTGGGGACGGGAAATGTAGAGATTGCATGTAGTTTGAATAATTTCCAGATGTAACAGGCTACCCTGTTAATTATCTAGAGTATTTGTAGATGTGAAATTGTGTGCGATTGTTGTGTGAGATGGAAGACATTATAGGATTATGGGATTTTATTTCTGGAAAGACCTTGAAGATCATCATCTAATATCCTCATTTTGCAGAAATAGAAATTGAAACTCAGGGAAGGAAAGAAATTTGCCTAAAGCCACGCAAGCAGAAAGAGCTTGAATAAGGTTTTCTGACTTAGAATCTAAGACCAGGGATGCCTGGGTGGCTCAGCAATGGAGCCTCTGCGTTCGGCTCAAGGCTCCATTTCTGGGGTTCTGGACCTGCTTCTCCCTCTGCCTAAGTCTCTCCCTCTCTCTCTGTGTCTCTCATGAGCATGTATGCATGATAAAAACCCACAGCTTAGCAATTGATACATGAAGAAGTAGTACAGTCAAGGGTTGAGAGGAAACAGGTGATGGTCCCTATAACATCATATGATAGACTAACAACAAACTTAATTCCCCAAGACAAAGCTGTGTTGGACTCAGTTGTCACCATTGATCCAACCATAGCTATTTTCAGGGTAACTGAGCTTTTAAATGATTGAACCATCCTTAAATATAGTTAGTTAGTTAAATTTCCTACTTCTGTCATCAAAATATATTTCTGGAGAATCAATACACAAACATTTCATAAAGGCACTAACAAACATATAATTTAAAAAATAATCTTACCCCAGACTCTTCAGATTTACAGGGCTCACTACCTCAAAATGGAGTGTTTTCTTGATGATATTATTCAAGTATAAATTCTACTCAATGGTAAATAATTTAAAATGTCATTTATAGGTAAAAATATATATGAATGGAGCACAAAAATGACTTCTATTCTTGAAATATGCATTAGAAATTTCTGATTTCCTGCTAAGGCCTGTTTTACTCCCCTTAGCCATTGCCCTAAATGATTTGGACTCCTCTGTGGTGAGGATTATGTCTATGGAAACCTTTCAGAAGTGCTGTGCTAGTCATATTGCTAGCTACTGGCCATAGTGTTTTATGTTGACCTTTTAAAGCCTCATTTTTAAGTTGATTCTGGCTAATTTTGCCCCTGAATTTTAGTTCCTCAGGAAGAGACTTCTAGCATCTGTTCACAGCATAATCTTTATTCCAAACTGTTCCCATCCATGGAAAAAAGTATATCTTGCCATTTGGCCAGCAGATGGTCATAGTGCTTAGGAAGCAACGTTTTTCCACATCAATTTGTCTCTCTCATCTTTATAGTCCTGACATTCTCCTTGTCAGGCAAAGATCCCAGAGTTTTGACTCTTTATAACAAGCCAGGATCCTGCAAAGTCTGCAGGGTCTCTACACAAGTTGTGTGTGTGTGTGTGTTGGCGGGGGGGGGGGGGGGGGTTATGCCTATTTTTCATATATCTTTTTCTTTCTTTCTTTCTTTTTTGAGATTTTACTTATTTAATCATGAGAGACACAGAGAGAGGCAGAGACTTAGGCAGAGGGAGAAGCTGGCTTCCTGTGGAGAGCCTGATGTTGAGACTCAATGCCAGGACCCTGGGATCACGACCTGAGCCAAAGGCAGAGGTTCAACCACTGAGCCACCCAGGCATCCCTCTCTTTTTCTTAAATACAAATGTTCCCCTCTGTTTAGTAAGTCACATCCCCAGTGATTAAATTTCTTGTTCCTTTAATTATGATTCATAAGCTTTCCCCATCTACTATGACCATTTCTTCTTGACATTAAAATTTTCTTTCTATTATAGCAAGGAACTGATCAAGGAAATAAAAGCAGAAGAGCTGCTCTTTCAGATGGCAGCTATAAGAATTTACTAACACCTTTGGGGTTTTAAAAGTAACTTTCCAAACCCAAGTTTCTCACAAACTTTCAGAATTCTGTGGGTCTTCATTTCAAAAATGCAACTGAAATATTAACAGAAAGTCAAACTAATTGTATTTACTATTAACTAGGATTTTAAACCTTTCATATTATAAAATGCATAGAGAAGGAGTCATAAAATACAAATGTATAATTTAATAAATTGTTGTCAAGGGCCATGAAAGGTTTGTGATTTATCCTACTTGCAAGTTAACAGTTCAGTCTGCCTTACTTTCATAGATGGTGCTAGAAGTCCAGAGATTCCTGGGTCAGAGACAAAGGACTTTATTACGGGCATAGTGGAGAGCAAGAACCCTATTGATTCCCCTTCCCACAGGGCTAATGTGGATTCACCCAAGTGGATGCTGACCACACAGTAAATTTGCATCAACGCTAAGGAACTCAAAGCTTAAGAAACCTCAGCCTCAGTCTGCTTGCCTGTCCTTTGCTCCGAAGGGAAATTTTATCTTTGTTATGTTGGACAGCAAACAAGCCTACCTGCTGGTCCAGAGGGAGACACTGTCTTCATCTTCCAAAGGATTCTCTCCTTGATTATTTTTGAAGGCAAAGTCTAGAGCAAAATCTGTCAGTGCCTCCATTCACAAGACATGTATAAATGTGAGAGACCCATAGAGAATTGTCTCCAAAGAATTATTACAGGGTAATAACTCATTTAAGCACCCGGGCGAAGAAACTGAATAGGGAAAGCATGCCAGCAGTCTCACACTTGCACTTTTTCACACAACCCACTCTCTCCACTAAAAGTAATCCTGACTTTTACAATAGCTACTTCTTTGCTTTTCTTTATAGTACCATGACTGTGAATGGAAGACACACACATGAAAAAGTCATGAGGAGAAAAGAAGTTTTACTTGCAAACTTTGCTTACCAAATTAAAAAAAAAATGATCAAAAAGTTAAAGGAGAAGACCCAATGTTGCATGGTGACAGATGGTGACTTCACTTATCGTCATGAGTGCTGAGTAATAATGTTCAGAATTGTTGAATTAAAGTGTTGTACACTTGAAACTAACATCATATGATCATATACTTCAATTAAAAAAAATAAAGTCAAAAAATGATAAAAATAAAAACAGTAGGGCAGCCCAGGTGGCTCAAGTGGTTTAACGCCTGCCTTCAGCCCAGGGCATGATCCTAGAGACCCGGGGTTGAGTCCCATGTCAGGCTCCCTGCATGGAGCCTGCTTCTCCCTCTGCCTGTGTCTCTGCCTCTCTTTCTCTCTGTGTCTCTCATGAATAAATAAATAAAATCTTTTTAAAAAATTAAAAATAAAAAAATAAAAAATAAATAAAAACAGTAAAAAACCAACAAATAGTTTAAAAAGGGAAAAATCTAAAGCTACTAAGGTTTCAAAGTTTATATTTAGTTTCTTCAGGGTGGAAAACAACATTTTTTATAGGACATGTAAGACCATTTTATTATTTTTTAAAGATTATTTTTTGAGAGAGAGAGAAAGTAGGGGGAGGGGAAAAGGGAGAGAATCATTGAGCCCACTCCCTGCCTAGCACAGAGCCCAAAATGGAGCTCCATTCTATGACTCATGAGATCATGACGAGCCAATACTGAGTTGGATGGTCAACCAACTGAGCCACCCAGACCCCATGTATCAGTATTTTAAAAATCAGAGATATTATTTGACTAGAGAATTAGTAACTTAACAGAAAACAGCTCACTAGACAGGGTGACCCTGTTGATTTTTTGTTTTGTTTGAATTTTTTGTGGGAGAGATAAATCTCAGAATTTATTTTTTTGTTTTGTTTTCATAATTTTACTTTCTGTTTTTTTTTTTAATTTTTTAATTCCAGTATAGTTGACATACAGTATTAGTTTTAGGTGTACTTCCACACAAGACCTGGTGCTCATCACAAGTTCATTCCTTAATCCCCATCATCTATATAGCCCATCACCTTACCCACCACCCCTCTGACAACCGTTAGTTTCTTCTCTATAGTTAAGGTTCTGCTTATTGGTTTTGCCTCTCTTTCTCTCTCTTTCTCTTTTTTTCCTTTACTCATTTGTTTTGTTTCTTAAATTCCACATATAAGTGAGATCATATGGTATTTGTTTTTCTCTGACAAGGACACAGTGTTTTTCTTTCCTTGACTCTCAGACTTGATATACACATTTTTTACTTATAATGAAGCCAGGGCTAGGTGTCACTTTTGGGCTTGCAGTCCCTCCTTATGGTCAACCTTATCCCTAGGATGTATTTAACAATATACATTTTGTTTTGTTTTTAAGCTGTTTTCTGAATCAGTATCATTTATTTGCTGTTTTATTCATTTGGCCAATTTTATTTGCATAGATACAACAGGAAATATTAATATACATGGAACTTCTTATTGTCTGGTTTCCAGAACTGGAGCCATGTAATACTAAAGCTTGAGAGTTAGCTCCTGTCTGTGAACTTAGTAAAGCCCCTGGGGCCATACTTTTGATCACTTTCATATGGCAGTATTTCCATGACTCTTATCAACTCAATTCATTTACTTCAAAGATAGGAGTCCCAAATTTGCAATTCTCCTCTATCCAGATTCCCTAAATTACAAAGGTATCCTCAAGTTTGTCAATGTCCCTGTCCCAAGATTGATACTGTTTGCTACCTGTAAAACTGATATTCTTTTTTTTTATTTTATTTTTTATTGGAGTTCAATTTGCCAACATTTAGCATAACACCCAGTGCTCATCCTGCTAAGTGCCCCCCTCAAAACTGATATTCTTAAATCAAAGTTATTGCTGGTCCCAGGCTGGGTTCTGGGAAGGGCATTGTGCTTACCATTACTCCATCTGAAGTTTATTATTGTGTCTTAATAGTAGGATTTGAAACCTGATAAAATGCAATTTCTTTAAATGACATTCCTGGCATAATAATGTTAGAATTTTGAATTTAAATTTTTTAACTTCTGCAAATAACTACGTGGTCATGAAAAGTAAAGGAATTCAGTAAAGTAGCTTTAAAAATATTTAACCATTTTTCTGAATACTGTTGTATACAAGGGAAACCAGCATCCATTATTACTTTTTCATTTTTTATTTTTTAAAAATATTTTATTTACTTATTCATGAAAGACACATAGAGAGAGGCAGAGACATAGGCAGAGGGAGAGGCAGGCTCTCTATAGGGAGCCCGATGCAGGACTTGATCCCAGGACCCTGGGATCATGACCTGTGCCGAAAGCAGATGCTCAACCACTGAGCCACTCAGGTGCTCCCATTATCCTTTTTTAATTGAAATATAGTTGACACACTACATTATTCTTTTTAATAATAATTTTGTCTAATGATTTGTAAGCTTACAAATACATATTAGGAATTTTTATTTAGTATATTTTTTCTGAATTTTGAGGAGTCAGTTTTTAACAAGATATCAATTAGAAAGTATATCATTCTAGTTTGTACAGGCCTAGCTTGTAAAATTAAGCGTTACGGAGAGATTAGCGAGAGAAAAAAAGGATTTTCTTATATGTCCAACAAAAAAATGAAATGTTAACTACAATTACATGAGATTCATGCAGTTGTAGGCAATTAATTTTATTTTGCTGATGGAGTTAAGCAGTCCACTTTCACAAGGTCTTGTGTTTCAAGAATGAAGTGTTCTGGAAATCCTGGTGTCAGTCCCCACACCATCTGAGAGGTTTCCCTTGGTGGTGACAAGGCCAGCTTCTCCTGGGAAGCCCGCAGCAATGCATCCACTTGCATTCTCATCAATCATTCAAAGTACCTGGAGGAGTCATTCACTGAGGCAATTTAGATGCTTCTTTGAGAAAACTTAGTTTCTAATATCAGGCTTGTCTCGAATTACTTCAGGCAAGTGTGAGTGAAATGTGAAGACACCTCATTTATTCACCAGGCTGAGTGACTGTTCACTTACTTTAATCACTATGGTTATAAGTTATTTCAAAGGATTCAGTCACTAATTATCCTGAAATATAAAAATAGATGGAGAGTTAGAGCAATGCAAGTCCCTGGGGTTTTCTAATTCATTCCCTGAAACTGTGCTATGAGTACAGGTTTTGATCGTCACCAATTAATGGGAGTATTTTAAAACAAGGGAAAATAAATTTTAAAAAATAACAAATTTGTTGGGACACCTGGGTGTCTCGGTCAGTTAAGTGACCAACTCTTGATTTTGGCCCCAGTCATGATCACAGGGTTGTGAGATCCAGGTGCCCCTCTCCACAAAGCTCTGTAAGAAAAGATGAACCAGGCCAATTTGATTCTTCTCTTAGGAACTTTAATAGGGAAAATGAGTTGATAATGAGTAATTAATCAGTAGAAATAGGAAATGAAAGAGAATTTAGAAAAGTCATAGTGTCCTATGTACAAACCAGAGATAAGGGGAAACAGAAATTATAAGTAAATAGATATTGAAAAAGAAAGAAGAGGTGAAAGGTGATTGGTAGATGATAAAGAAGTAGACATTAGTTATGGAGCCTAGCATGACTTTAATTCCTATGGTCCCAGGAGGCCCTTGGATCTGGTTCCAGTTGTTGTGAGGCCAGGCTATGGTTATGTTCCTGGATGCCTATAAGGAATCTTTCTCGATTTCTGTCCTATCTATAGCTATCTTTTAAAACTTCTTCTTACTTGAGGGAAGTTGAAAGAGATGATCTAGAAAACTCTATATTAGTTATATTTCTCATGTGGGACCTTTAAGTGATGTTTCCCTTCTGTAGGCCCTTGGCCTGTGGAGGTTGACCTTCATATGCACCTGCACACAGCCCCCCCCCCCACCCTCGCCCCCCCATTTTACTTCACATTTGTCTCTCAGCAGACAAAAGTTGTTATGTTCAGTTCTTTAAAGGGGCCACTGGCTGTTAGGTTTTTACATTTTTATCCATAACGTTTATCAAGAGAAACTGTTTTTACTGAAAACTACCAAGAAGGATGTAGCACTGCATGTTCCCAAATGGGAGTATTTGTGTCTTCACACATCTTGATGAAGGGCACCAATGAAGCCAAAGGCTAAAAATACAACAGCAAAGATAAGACATGGTAAAAATAAAACTTACAACATGTGATCCTGAGGGGATAACAAGGATGGCTGTTTTTAAATTAACACAAACCAGACGCTGAATAATGGTTTTAGTATAAAACTTCACTCTCTCCCTGGTTTTAATACAAAGTAGACACTCTCTAGTTTGGTTTTTTAGGAACTTTTCCAAGTATCTCATCCTGACTGTGTGTTCTCATTAGTAACTCTGTTATTACAGATATATTGGCCCCTGAACTTAAATAGCTCTGTGGGGAGAACTCTTCTAGAAGAGATCAGATCAGCCAACAAAACAGATTTACACAAAGTAGTTGCTCCACACTTGAGAAGGGACCAAGAGCTCCGCAAATGAGGAAACAGGGTTATTGAGCTGAAGTGACTTTCCTGGGCTCACGTAGCTCTATGGAAACCAGAATTAAAGCACAGACACTGTCTCCCTTTTCTCTAGGGCCTTGTCCATTTATTCATAATTTTCTCCAAAAAATCTAATCAGCCTTTACCAAATTTTGACCTATCCTGTCAGGTTGTAGGCCAGGTCTTTATGATGTGTCATCTCAACACCCGTGTCCTCTAGGCATTGAAAGTAAATATGACTCTGCATTTTATGGAAAGCAAGTAAGCTGATGCGAAAACAGGACAAACACAAACCTAGGGAAGCATTCAGATCTGGAAGTATGAGAGGCAGGGAGGCATGAATGGGAGGGAAGTATACCATCACTGGAGATGAGGGGTGGTACACACAACATTTGGCCTACTTACTAATTTTTCTTAGACCTTCTATTGGCTAAAATGAAGTCAGTTTGATTTTCACTATATGCTGATAGAAAAAGAAAAAATAGATGACATAATTATGGGTGCACATGATTTTATAAGATGTGGATGATGAAATTAGGAAAGCCAAAATAAGATCTAAGCTTTGTGTTGCAGGAGATATAAATGGAAATGAGAAAACATTCTTAATATAGAAGACTAAAAAGAAGATAAAAGAAAATGATTTACATTCATTGGAAGGAGCAGAGTTTTATCTTAATGCTTTTTAAAAATGTTTATCTTATGAAAAAATAGGAATTCTGATAACTTGAGAAGATGCACAGGAAGCTTACCTTAAATAAGAAAGAAAGAAAAACTTTAACTCTCACATAACTACCCAAAGTGAACTTTTCCAAAACATAAATCTGATAATGTCTCATCCCCCACTGTTGTTAAAAGACCAAAATCCTTAATCTGTGTCCAGGGTTTCACCTCACATGGTCTTTCTGTACCTCTCTAGCCATCTAATTTATATTCCATTAATTTCCTCCCTCTTCCAGAATTTGCCTCCAAGCCATGCTGGTCATCTTGGCCACCTTCCAATCCACCTATCACATTGTTCCTTCCTGCCCTAGGGCCTTTTGTAAGTGCTCTTTCCTTTGCCTTAATAGTCCCCTCTCCCCCTGAATTCCAACCTTCACTAGTCAGCTCTTATTCCTTTTTCATATCTCAGCCAATACCTCATTTTCTCAGGAAAGACTGCTCAAGTCTCTCGGCCCCAATCTAAATTGAGTTACATTCTTATGGCCAATGTGGGTTTTTTTAAAATACAAATTATGATAATTATACAGTTACATATAGTGTGTGATCATTTGAATGAGTCTACTCGTCTCCCCAAAACAAACTATAAGCTCTGCCTGCGTAGTTTTCACTTCTGTTTCTGCTCATCAATGTTACCCTGAGTGTCCATTATAATATCTGCTATATTTTTGTCGTGTCAATTACCATTTGTTCAGTTAGTATTGAATGTTATGGATTATTTAAGAATCAGATTCTTAACCAACTGAGTTACCCAGGTGCTCTCAGTGAGATATATTTTTAATGGAGCAGCTCATAAACATTTTCCCAAATAGACTGTAGTACCAACAAGGGAAGATTTTCTGGGGTTAGGTAACCTCTTCCAGACCTGGAAAAAAATGTGGTAGAAGCCCACCACTGAGAGATTTATTCTTAAAAATCCAAAAGATAATTCCCTTGTGGAATTTAACATGAAGATTAAATAAATTAATAAGTATAATAAATAAATTAATTACTAAGCATAATATGTATAAAATATGTAAAGTAGTATCTAGGCCCATAGTACAGCTTGAATAAATATATTATTGTTATCATTATTGTTTTTAAATCAGCAAAAAATGTAACTGCTTGTTTACAAGAACCCAAGGTTCTTGTATAATGAGAGGGCTGGTGTAGAAGACAGTAAGAGTTTTTAATAAACTGTAAGAAAAGGCATTTTAAAGCCTAAAGAACAAGACTAGGAGTCAGGAGACTGGTTCTGGTTTAAGGTCTGTCACTAAGACCTTAGGTATTGACAAATATTCTTTGCTTGACCAAACTTTAGTCAGTGAACCTTCTGAAACTTCTCCTATGACCCTCTGTGCATTTCTTTGTAAATTCCAGTTTTAGCAAGAACTCTGCTAATTTAGTTGAGCAAGAATGCCCCACCCCTGTTATTTGATCACCCTAGATATCTGATTTATAACCCCTCACTCCTTCCTTTAGTCTCTGATCACCCTGGCCTACCTGCAGCAGGAATTGTATTAGGTTGGCTTGACTAGAGTTTTCCCCAGTCTTGATTTCTTCTCTTAGTAAATTTCCTTCCACTAACTGTCTTGCTCCTTGGCTATAAATCCCCACTTGTCCCTGATGTATTTGGAATGGAGCCCCATTTCTATACTGGGTCTCTTTCCACCTATTACAATAGTTCTGAATAAAATTTACCACTTCTTTTATGTCTGGCTCTGGTTTTCTTTGACAGTGCACATTGGAAAGACTTAACCTACCTGAATCTTAGTTCCTTTGGGCCACCCTCATCATTTAAAGTTGTGTGGTCTTCCCAAGTAAATCATCTTTTCTGTGATAGGTTTTCTTCATTTAGAAAGTTTTGATTATTTTGTACTATGCACTTTTCGTCATTTTCATATGGTACTTACCATTAATAACATACCTACCACCATTAATAACAATTTTTTCTTTATCTTTTAAATTTTTTTATTTAAATAAATCTATGTGAAAAGGAAATTTTACATTATTGTCACAAATGGAAAACTAGTATCATAGTCCAAAAATAGGACAGTAACTATAAAATTTATAGTTACTGAAAACTGAAATGTTCTTCTTACATAAAATATTGAAGAGAACCAGAAATAAGCCATCCCTTTCATTGGTAATACAGTGATATTTAATGGCATATCAAGGAGCCACCTACAGTTAGCCCAAGATCATCAGTAGGATATGAACACATCTCAAATTTTGAAACACATAAATCTAAAAATTGGAGAGTATGATAAAAATATCTAACCCCCATGGAGTTTTTGAGAATAAAATAAGATGCAGTATTTAAAACCACTTAAATTTTAAAATTTTATATAGTCATTGCATATAAAAAAAAGAGTAACATTTATGTGTTCATCTTGATTTTCATGTTGTAAGGGACAGAGACAGGCTGTGGTAATCTTGAGAGATGTAAGTTTATTTTTAATGGAAAATAGTTGCATCTTAGCTCTATCTTCTCTGGTATCTCCTCTTTCTCTCTATGCTATCTGTGTGTGTGTGTGTGTGTGTGTGTGTGTGTGTGTGCTTGTACATGTGTGGGTTGCAGGTCTATTGCAGTCTTATTTTCATCCTCAATCTCCACTAATCATTGAGATCTGCTTATCAGTTTGGTTAAGCATCATCTAATATGAAATGCCCCTACTGGACAGTTTTGTCTCAGTCCTTGCTCTCTGGGTTATCCTAACCCAATTAGGATAGCTGCATTAGTTTTCAGCATATTACATGCTTCTTTTATTCAAAAGAACATTAAAGAGGAGAGTTATCATCTGATATGATAAGGCTTTGGGTCCTCTACAGCACAATAAGCAAAAGGGTTTTACAAGTTGATATTCACAATATCCTTGTTACATAAACCATCAGAAATCTGAGTACAAAATAATGGTAGGAGGTGGACAAGTGGTCGAAACACCAATGAAAATGAACAAATGACATGCTGAGGATCTGCACTTATTTTGCAAAGGCTAGATTATCAGGCTTTGTTGCTTCCTTCAGTTCCTGCCCTCCCTCTCTGCAAACCTGTCTTCCACTTCTAGTTCACACACATGCATGCATACCCACATTTGTATTATTAAAGAGGCTACATTTTTATTCCAAAGCAAATTCCAAAGTACTAGTCCCCAAAGACATTTAAGCAGCTATTCAGTGGCTCATCCCTCACTAAGACAGACTATCTTCTTGTTTTGACATAGACAGCTGGGATATCTAAAATAGGAGGTATCCTCATCTGATGTCAGACAACAGATGGGATCTAGGCTCACATAAATGCTAAACATACTCAGCCACATTCATTCAAGATATTGTGCACTCCGAGGACCTTGCCAGTTAGTTTTCTTCTAAATTTATAGGAGGATAAATGGAGGTAAAGGGGGAAAAAGACATTTCTTTGGTAGAAATTTTAAGAAGTCTGAAAGGTAGGATGAAATGAAATGTTTTTGGAGATGAAAAAAAAGGGCACACAAAGCATACAATTTTTAAAAAGGGAAAAGATTGGGATCCCTGGGTGGCGCAGCGGTTTGGCGCCTGCCTTTGGCCCGGGGCGCGATCCTGGAGACCCGGGATCGAGTCCCACGTCGGGCTCCCGGTGCATGGAGCCTGCTTCTCCCTCTGCCTGTGTCTCTGCCTCTCTCTCTCTCTCTCTGTGTGACTATCATAAATAAATAAAAATTAAAAAAAAAAAATTAAAAAGGGAAAAGATTGTGGTGGGCCTCTAGAGGCAAATGAGAAGTCAGAGAAATGGAGTACAACATCCACTCCAGTGAATAGAACAAGACCTCCCCCCACCAATCCAGGATATCTCTCCCAGAATCAATTAAGAGGATTCCTTACAGGTGTGGCTCAATAGCTTTAACATGTATCAGAATCACCTAGAGGGCTTTTTGACAGACCGCAAAGCTCCATACACAGCTTCTGCTTCAGTGGGTCTTGGGAAAGGCACAAAAATGTGCATTTCCAACAAGCTCCCGGGTCCAGGGGCTGCACTTTGAGAACTGTAGTATGGGCTGGGACTTATACCAGATATCTCACAACAAGATAGGCAGATGAAGCCTTTCCAGGAACACTTTAAAGATGAATAAGCAAGATAAACTAAGACCCAGAGAAAGTAAATGATTAGTCCAAAGTCATATAGTGGGTAAATGAAAGACCAGATCTTTGTTGACTAAAGTCTGTGCCTTTTCCACTAAACTCCTTTGTTGGAAGAAAATATAATGAATCTTAGCTGGTAACAAAAAGGGACTAGCATATATATATAATTATAATGTGATGTGAACTTCTTTGTATTATGTACGACCATATCCAGCTAATTCCTCTAACCACAAATTATAAATGTAGGGATTAATAAAAACATCGATGATTTAATAATAACAGGAAGAAAAGTCAACTACATTGCATCAAACAAATGCAAAAATCCTTCCATTTACATACTCATACCTCATTCTTCCTCCTAATTTTTTCCTAACTAGAAAAAATAAATCATTATTTAACTGGGTAGTGACACAACAGCTTGATAACTGTGAATTTATTGTCAACAGAGTCACTTTCTTTTTAGAGAAGGCGGTTACAAATTTGTCTTATGTGGACCATTGATCCATGACGGAGGTTTTCAGTTTAGTTGGCTAGTTTGCAGGTCAGAGTAGTGATCATGATTCCAGATGGGTTCTGCCCGGAACTGAGAGCTGCTCTTTATTTCTCAATGCTCAAGCTTCTCCTGCTATTATAGAGGGTCCAGTAAAATCTTGGAGCAGGTAGGAACCTAGGAGATGAGGAAAATTCAATTTACAGGTGCAAAAACTGAAGCTTAAGATTGTATAAGTGAGTTGGTCAAGGCTACCCTGGGGTGGAACACAGATTTTCTAAATTTTATTCTAATGCTTTACAAACATTTTCTCCAGACCATTTAATTAAAAAAAAACTTTTTTGAGTATCTATTAAAATTATAGAATCTCAGATTTTAAAGAACTTTATAATCTAAAACTCTATTTGAAATTTTTATCTACTTCAAATTTTTTCTACTTTATTTTTTTATCTACTTCAAATTTGTATTTTAAATTTATTTTTTGATATTTAGTTTTCTTTAAATTTGTAGAACAGATATATACTACCTCAAAAAATGTTAAACATGTGTGATGAGATGAGTACTGGATACTATACTATATGCTGACAAATTGCATTTAAATAAAATTTTAAAAAACAAAAAATGTTAAACAACACAATAATATACCTAATAACAATGAATATATCTATACATCTCCCATCTAACCATTCTCAATTGGTATGGTTCTTACCAGAAGTTCTGTGATACATTTACATGTGTTCGTGTTTATGTGTAGGTATTCTCTTAAAGTGTCTATGATGTATACATCTCACTTAACATTATCTCATAGACTGTATTGAATGCTAAGAATAGGGCTACATCATTCTATATACTGACTTGAATAATTACCCTTTTAGAGATTACCATATGTTCTTTTAAAACAACTTTCCTTCTATAAGCATTTATGTTGTACTTTATTTTTTTCTTAAGAAACAGTGTTGGGGTAAAAAATATTGTTGGAGGAAGTTCTGATACTATTATAGGTGCTACAAGACCATGGTAGCTGATCCTTCCTGCTGATAACAACTATTTATTAAAAACCAAATGCAAAACCCCCAAATACCTGAGGACTACACAGTAAACAATAGCTGGTGAATTGTGGAAGGGAGACAAATCTTGGAGAAGTGATCTCCATTTACTTTCTCCTTTCTCCAGTGACTTTGCCCTAAGGGTAGACCTTGGTCCTGAAGAAGCGGCTGAAAATCTGACAGAAACTCTCTTATCTCACCAGCTGCCAAGAGCAACCTTGGAAAGCAGCTCCTGTGGTCCAGAAGGTGAAGCAGAGATCTCAGAGACACTGAAGCTGAAGAATTCTGAATTTAGTGTAAGAGTTCACACAAGGGTCAGGCTAGAGCCTGAGACTACACATATGTAGAACCAACCCAACCAGCTCAGTAAAGACTTAGGAAATTGAAATGAGATTTGAACCCCTACACAAACCCCAGCCTTATACCTAAACAACACATCAGTGGGATAGACCCAAACCAGCGGAGCAAAGGCTTCTAGAACTGAGCTGGGATGTGAAACATTGCCCAGAGAGGGCAAGACAGAACTTACAGTTAGAACTGAACCATGTGGATTGCCTACTTAAAGAGAAGTTATTAATTTTCACAGGTGATTATAACAATACACAGATTCTACACAATTGATATTCAAAATGTGGAGGATACAGTTCAAAATCACATAACATGCAAAGATCCAGGGAAATAAGATCATTTCTCATGAGTTAAAAGAAAGAATATACTTGAAATGAATGAAAATATATCCCAGCTAAGTAATAGAAACCAGAAAAAAATAGAAGTTTTAGAACAAAAATATATGATTTTTGAAACAAAAGATTCACTGATTTGGCTCATTAGTAGATAGAAATAATAGTGAAAATGACACTGAGGTTGAAGAAAGTTCAATAGAAATTATTCAATTGGAAGAACAGAGAGAAAAAAAGATAAAAATTAAAATAATATAGCTTCAAAACTTGTGGAAAAATTCAAAAGATTATGGGACATCTGGGTGGCTCATGGATTGAGTGTCTGCCTTTGGCTCAGGGCAGGATCCTGGGGTCCCGGGATCGAGTCCCACATTGGGCTCCCTGCATGGAGCTTGCTACTCCCTCTGCCTGTCTCTGCCTCTCTGCGTGTATGTGTCTCTCATGAATAAATAAATAAAATCTTAAAAAAAAAAATCAAAAGATTAAATATACATGTAGTTGGAGTCCTGGAAGAAGAGAAAAAGATTGAAGCAGAATAAAAATATATGTGAAGAAAAAATGTCTGAAAACTTCCCAAATACATAAATTTACAAATTTGAGAAGTCAGTGAATGCTAGACAAAATAAATTCAAATAAAATCTTTCCTGCATACATCATAATCAAACTGAAGAAATCCAAAGCTGAGAAAGTCATAGAGGGCACAGCTAGAGAAAAAAGACACATGGCATGCTGGAGAATAGGGTCCATATGGTCATGGAATTCTTTTTTTTTTTTTTTTTTTTTAATTCATGAGAG
Source organism: Vulpes lagopus (assembly GCF_018345385.1). NCBI lineage: Eukaryota > Metazoa > Chordata > Mammalia > Carnivora > Canidae > Vulpes > Vulpes lagopus. The sequence continues at coordinate 26,701,724 of NC_054824.1, read as the reverse complement.
ACAGAGAGAGAGAGAGAGGCAGAGACATAGGCAGAGGGAGAAGCAGGCTCCATGCAGGAAGCCTGTGGAACTCTATCCCCCAGACTCTGAGATCATGCCCTGAGCCAAAGGCAGACACTCAACTGCTGAGCCACCCAGGCATCCTAGGTCATGGAATTATCATCAGAAATCACAGATAATATATAGCAATTTACACAAATTTACATAACCATCTACACAACAAAACAAAGACATAATTTAAAATGCTTAAAGGAAAAGAGCCTGTAATCCAAAATTGAACACCCAGTAAATATATTTCAAACATTAAGGTGAAATAAAGACTTTTCAGATAAAACAAAACTCGGAGTATTTGTTGCCCACTTACTTGGTTTGCAAGAAATGCTACAAAAAAAGTTTTTTTTTAGGCTGAAGGGAAATGTTACCAGGAGGGAAACTTGGATCTTCAAAAATGAAGGAAGATCATTATATATGGTAATTATATGAACGATTTTATGATCTTTAAAAATATGTAAGACTGGGGATCCCTGGGTGGCACAGTGGTTTAGCGCTTGCCTTTGGCCCAGGGTGCGATCCTGGAGACCCGGGATCAAATCCCACATCAGGCTCCCGGTGCATGGAGCCTGCTTCTCCCTCTGCCTGTGTCTCTGCCTCTCTCTCTCTCTCTCTCTCTCTCTCTCTCTCTCTGTGACTATCATAAATAAATAAATAATTTTTAAAAATTAAAAAAAAATAGGTAAGACTGTTTAAAACAAAAGTTGTAAATTTGGGGAAGGGTCTACAAAACACAGATATCATGTATACAAAAATTATTAAAAAATGGAAATGATTAAGGACCTATATGATTGAAAATTTCTGAAGTTTTTAATGAAGTGGTATAATGCCAACTCTAATCATTTCAGAAAATGATACATGTGTTGTAATATGTGGAGCAACTCCTAAAATAATAAAAATATAGTCGGTGAGCCAATTGAAAATTTGAGATAGAGTATTAAGATGTTCAGTTAATTCCCAAAAAAGGCCATAAAGAAAAAACAAAGGAACAAAATCAGAGGATACAAATGGAAAACTGACAATGAAAAGGCAGATATAAATATAACCATATCAATAATTACATTAAAGGTTAATGTTTTAAATACTCATATAAAGAGCTGCTATTGAAGGAGTAGATTTTTAAAAATCAAAACCAACTATACACCTAAAAGAGACCCACTTTAATAGAAAAACACAGACAGGGACTCCTAGGTAGCTCAGCTATTGAGCATCTGCCTCTGGCTCAGGGTGTGATCCCAGAGTCCTGGGATGGAATCTTTTCATCAGGCTCCCCTTCAGGAGCCTGCTTCTTCCTCTGCCTGTGTCTCTGCCTCTCTTTCTCTGTGTCTTTCATGAATAAATAGATTAAATGTTTTTATTTTTAAAAAAGAAAAACACAGACAGTTGAAAGTAAATAGATAAAAAAGATATGTTGTACAAATAGTAAGCATAAGAAGAATGAGTGGCTTTTTAAATATCAGATAAAAAACTATAAAAAAAGTATTAGTAGTGATACACAGAGATATTTCATCATGATAATAGTGAAAATCTATCAGAAAGATATAAAACTTTTAAATGGATTTGAACCTAGTGAAAGAGTCTCAAAATACAGGAAAAAAAACCAATAAATATTAAAGGGAGAAATAGACAATCCCCAAATCATAGCATAAGATTCAAATACCTCTTTTTACAATTCATAGAAAATCAGACCAAGAATATCTGAGATGTAAATCTGAACACTATCCACCACCTTGATCTAATTGACATTTATAGAGCATCACATCCAACAACTGCAGAGTAAACATGTTTTTCAATTGCAAATGGTATAATCACCAAGTTAGACTACAGTCTTGGACAGAAGGCATGTATCAATAAATTTTTAAATATTTAACTATTTTAAAGTCAGAGAACACACTCTATATTATTTCAGTTACAATAAAAATATCAAATTAGAAATAGCAGAGAATGGCATCCAACTGGTAAATTAATAACAACACAATATCTTGGAAAAAAAACAAACATCTACAAATAAAACAACACACTTCTAAATAATTCATAGGCCAGAGACCAAAAAAATCACCAAAAAACTGGAAAATACTTTGAACTAAATTATATTAAAAATACAACGTATCAAAATTCAGGGATCCAACTAAAGCAGTTCTTTGAGAGAAATTTATAGCTTTTAGAGATTATATTATGGAAGAAAAAATCTAAAACCAATGACTCAGCGCTCTACATTAAGCAGCTGGAAAAAGAAGAGCAAAGTAAACTCAAAGTAATTCAAAGAAGAGAATACTGAAGATAAGAGAAAAAAAATAAAGATAAAACAGATAACACAGAAAATTAGCAAGGCCAAAAAAGTAGTTCTCTGAGAAGACTTCTCTTAAATTGAAAAATCCCTAAGGAAACTTCCTACAATCCTATCTAAAATCCTATCTAAAATGAGGTGCACCTCAAATCTCATAAACATTAAATAGATAATAAAAGGATACTAAGAACAATTTTATTCCAACAAATTCAACAACTTAGATGAAATATAAAAATTTATCTTAAAAGTACAGCTAGTTAAAATTGACAAAATGAAACATCTGAATAGCCTTATATCCATTAAAGAAATGAATTCATTATAAAAACCTATAAAGAACTTCAGGCCCAGATGTTTTCACTAGTGGATTATGTCAAACATTCAAGGAGAAAAGTCATAAATATCTTTCACAAATATTTTCAGAAATGGTAGGGGAAAAAATCGTGAGCAACTCATTTTAGGAGACTAGCTTGACTCTAATACTAAAACTTGACAGACATTACAAAAGAAGACTACAAGCCATTAACTCTTGTGAATATATATACATTCTTTAAAAACACTATCAAATCAAATCCAACAATGTAAAAAGGAGAATATATCACAATCACAGAGGATTTATCCCACAAATGCAAGATTTTGTTAGCATTTGGAAATCAGTGTGATCGCTTTATTAACAGAATAAAACAGGTCAAGAAAAGTCATATGGTTTTCTCCCTAGTTGCAGAAAAAAAATATTTGCCAGGCTTCATAATAATAAGTCTAAGTTATATGGTCTTAAGGGATGCATGAAATACTTTTATTAATTTTTATATTATTTCATCTTAGTTATTTAATGCTCAGTAGTTTCAGAAAAGGAAGTGACTGAATTGTACAAGGTGGCAAAAGGACATTAGACATTAGGTAGACTCTAGTGGAACATAAGATTTTAGGGCCCAGGAAAAGAAGAAACTGTTTTTACAGTGTTGTGGGGTGACTGTATCTTCCTGAAGTCACTATGGAGGGATTTGCAAGAACACATTAGGTCTGCCATGCTGAGAAGCAAATCAACCAGAGGGTATTTAACATTAAAGTAGTGAAAAGTAATGGTAGTATTTATTTTTAGTGATTACAATTGAGCTTCTGTAATATTCTATGATTTAAGTATTCTGGATGCTTCAAAATAAACCTGGAAAAAAATAAGCCACCTCAGTGTTTACATAGCTTGTGTTTATATTCAATTCAGATCAATAAGCCAGTAGATACATCAAAACAACTGTAGTATATAATAATGACTGATTTCCCCCTGAGGGACAAAACTAATCTAAGCTCTCTGAAACCTAGTGTATCATGTCAGTCCCATGCCTCCAAGTTTTCTCTGAAGTGTGACTTCAGTTTTTGATAAATGTTCTTTGATAATGTGCATCTGTAGTGTTGCTTGCTTGGAAACAAGTATAAAATGTGAACAGGTTGAGTAAGCAAAATCATTTGTTCAGAGTCTTCATTGTATTATATTAAGCCTTTGCGTGGGCACTGGTTATACTAACAGTCCCTGCTGTTGGATTCTCCCAACTGACATGCACGTTTCTGAGTGGACTTAGCTGCCCCTGCCCAGCCAACATGACTACCTTGGCTCCTAAGAGAAGACACTAAGATGAATGTAAACTGGATTTTCTCTAAAATGGTGGAGAAAATCTCTCTTCGGTTGGTTGTTGTACAAGGACCACTGGCATATACATGGTGCCTTTCATTTCTATGTGGGAACTACAGGAGAAAGGATGAATAGAGGACAAAAGCTTAGGAGGAATATTTTTTTTACCCCATCCTATTTCTCCATCAGTATAAGTAGCAAAAACCCTTAGAAACTTCAAAAGGACTACGTGACTATTATAGCAAAACAAGGAGAGGGGGAGGAGCATTTCAGATGAAAGGTCTGTTTCTTTAATATACGAAAATACAAAATAAGAGTGATGCATAGGACAATTACTGCAAAATGAATAAAAATGAACACAGCTAGGGCAGCTCAGGTGGCTCAGCGGTTTAGCTCCACCTTCGGCCCAGGGCGGGATCCTGGAGACCCCGGGTCAAGTCCCATGTCAAGCCTCTGTCCTCCCCATGAGACCTATCTCATGACCAAAGCAAAGCTGTAGGATTGACCCTCCCTTCCACATTAGCTTCCCCTTGAAATTATCCTTCAGAGGGCAGCCTGGGTGGCTCAGCAGTTTAGCTCTGCCTTCGGCCCAGGGCATGATCCTGGAGACCCAGAATCGAGTCCCATGGCGGGCTCCCCGCATGGAGCCTGCTTCTCCCTCTGCCTGTGTCTCTGCCTCTCTCTCTTTCTGTGTCTCTCATGAATAAATAAATAAATAAAATCTTAAAAAAAAAAATAAAAGAACACAGCTAGGGGTGCCTGGGTGGCTCGGTCAGTTAAATGTCCCACTTTTGATTTTGGCTCAGGTCATGATCTCTGGGTCGTGAGATCAGGCCCCAAGTTGGGCTCCACATTTAGCAGGTTGTCTGCTTGAGATTCTCTCACTCCCTTTTGCTCTACCCCTCCCCCTCCTTCCCTCTGAAACAAACAAACAAACAAACAAACAAACAAACAAAATCTTTAAACAAACTCCTCCCAGGTCAGTCTTATAGAATCATCCCTAAGATATAGTCAGGAAGAGTCATGTTTTCCTTAAGAAAACATTAAGAGGTGGGACACATACCTTAACTCGGATTTATTTTCTTAGTATAGGTAATACAGAATGCCCTATTAGTTTCAGGTGTACGACTTAGTCATTTGACAAGTTTATACATTATGCTATGTTCACAGGTATAGCCACTATCTCTCCCATTACATCATTATTACAGTATCATTGACTATTTTCCTTATGCTCTGCTTTTTATTCCAGTGACTTACTCATTCCATCCCTGGAGGCTCCCTCTCCCCATCACCCATTTTGCCCAACCACCACAACCCACCCCTACCCTCTGGCAACCATTAGTTTGTTCTCTGTATATATAGGTCTAATTCTGTTTTTTGTTTATCCATTTTTTTTTAGATTCCATTTATGGGTGGAATCATGTGGTATTTGTCTTTCTCAGCCTGACTTTTTCACTTAGCATAATATGCTCTAGGTTCATCCATGTTTTTTCAAATGGCATGATCTCATCCTTTTTATGGCAGTGTAATATTCCACAGCTTCTTTATCCATTCCTCTATCAATGGATACTTTTGTTGCTTCTGTGTCTTGACTATTGAAACTAATGCTTCCATAAACATAAGGGTGCATATGTTTCCAAGTCAGTGTTTTCCCTGGGTAAGTGCCCAATAGTGGAATTATTGTATCATGTGGAAGTTCTATTTTTAATTTTTTAAGGAAATTCCATATTGTTTCCACAGTGGTTGCACCAGTTTGTATTTCCACCAATGGTACACAAGAGTTCCCTTTTCTCCGCATCCTTGCCAACATTTGTTGTTTTTTGTCTTCTTGATTTTAGCCATTCTGACAGATGTGAGGGTGATATCTCATTGTAGTTTTGATTTGCATTTCTCTGATTAGTGACATTTACCATCTTTTCATGTGTCTGTTGGCTGTCTGTACGCCTTCTTTGAAAATATGTCTATTTAGTTTCTTTGCCCATTTTTAAAAAGGATTATTTGTTTTTCTAGTTTTGAATTATGTAAGTTCTTTGTATATTTTGGATATTACTCCTTATCAGATATATCCTTTGCAAATATCTTCTCCCCTTAGTAGAGTGTCTTTGTGTGTTGTTGCTATGGCTGATGTCAGAGAAATTACTGCCTGTTTTCTTCAAGGACTTTTATGGTTTCAGGTCTCACATTTATGTCTTTAACCCATTTTGAGTTTATTTTTGTGTATAGTGATAGAAAGTAGTCCAGTTTCATTCTTTTACATGTAGCTTTCCATTTCTCCCAGCACCACTTGTTTAAGAGATTTTCTTTCCATTATATATTCTTTTCCATTGTATATTCTTGCCTCCCTTATCATAGATTCATTGGCCATATAAATGTGGGCTATTTCTGGGTTCTCTATTGTGTTCTGTTGATCTATATGTCTTTTATTTATTTATTTATTTATTTTTATTTTTATTTTTTTGCCAGTACCATACTGTTTTGATCACTACAGCTTTGTATTATATCTTATAATCTGGAATTGTGACACCTCCAGCTTTGCTCTTTCTCAGGATTGCTTCAGCTATTTGGGGTCTTCTGTGGTTCCATACAAATTTTAGTATTATTTATTTTAGTTTTGTGAAAAATGTTGTGGGTATTTTGATAGGGATTGCCCTGAATCTATAGATTGCTATGGGTAATATGGACATTTTAACAGTATTAATTCTTCCAACCCATGAAAGTAGAATATCTTTCCGTTTGTTTGCATAATCTTCAATTTCTTTCATCAATGTTTATAGTTTTCAGAGTACTGGTCTTTCACCTCTTTGGTTAAGTTTATTCCTAGGTATTTTATTATTTTTGGTGTAATTGTAAATGCTGTTGTTTTTGTAATTTCTCTTTCTGTGACTTTGTTGTTAGTGTATAGAAATGCTATTGATTTCTGGGTATTAATTTTGCAAACACTTTACTGAATTTATTACTTCTAGTAGCTTTCTGCTGGAGTCTGTAGGATTTTCTATGTATAATATGTCATCTGCAAATAGCTTGACTTGACTTCTTAACTAATATAGATGCCTTTTTTTTTTTTTTGTCTAACTGCTATGACTAGGACTTCTAGTCCTATTCATTATGTTGAATAAGAGTGGCAAGATTGGACATTATTGTCTTGCTCCTGACCTTAGAAGGAAAACTTAGTTTTTACCCATTGAAGACAATTTGAGCTGTGAGTTTTATATATGGCCTTTATTATGTTGAGGTATGGTCCCTCTAATACCCTTTTGAGGGTTTTTATATGAATGGATGCTGTAATTGGTCAATTGCTTTTTTTGCATCTATTGAAAGGACCATATGTTTTTTATCCTTTCTTTTATTAATGTGGTGTATTATATTGATTGATCTGTGAATGTCAAACCATCCTTTCATCCAGGGAATAAATCCTGGTAATGCTGAATGATCTTTTTAAAGTATATGTGGTTTGCTAATATTTTGTTGGGGATTTTTGTATCTCTATTCACTGGGGATATTGGCCTGTAGTTTTCTCTTTGTGGTGTTCTTGTCTGGTTTTGGTATCAGGTTAATGCTGGCCTCATAGGATATATTTAGAAGCTTTCCTTCCTCTTCTATTTTTTGGAATAGTTGGAAGACAATAGATATTAATTCTGTTTTAGATGTCTGGTAGAATTCGCCTGTGAATCCATCTGGTTCTGGACATTTATTTTTTTGGTAATTTTTTGATTATCAATTCAATTTTGTTACCTGTTATCAGTCTGTTCATATTTTCTATTTCTTCCAGGTTCAGTTTTGGAAGATTGTGTATTTCTTGGAATTTATCCACTTCTTCTAGGTTGCCCAGTTTGTTGGCATATAATTTTTCATAGTATTTTCTCATAACCCTTTGTATTTCTGTTGTGGTCATTGTTACTTTTCTCTCATTTCTGATTTTGAGTCTTCTCTCTCCCCCCCCCCCCCCCTCTCATGAATCTGGCTAAGGGTTTGTCAATTTTTGTTTATCTTTTCAAAGAACCAGCTCCTGGTTACATGATTTCTTTCTTTTTCTTTCTTTCTTTCTTTCTTTCTTTCTTTCTTTCTTTCTTTCTTCCTTCTTTCTTTCTCTTTCTTTCTTTCTTTCTTTTCTTTCTTTTTTTTGTCTCTATGTTATTTGTTTCTGCTCTCTGTTTATTATTTCCTTTCTTCTACTCACTTTGATTTTGTTTGTTCTTCTTTTTCTAGTTCCTTTAGGCATAAGGTTAGATTGAGTTTTTTCCTATTTCTTTGAGGTAGGCCTATATTTCTATATATATATCCCTCTTAGAACTGCCTTCACTATGTCCCAGAGATTTTGAACTGTTGTGTTTTTGTTTTCATTTCTCTCCATTGATTTTTTTAAATTTATTTTTTGATCACTTCATTGACCCATTGGTTGTTAGTTATCATGTTATTAGTCTCCACATGTTTGTGTTTTTTCCAGTTTTTTTCTTATGATTTATTTCTAGTTTCATACAGTCATGCTTGGAAAAGATGCAAAGTATGATTTCATACTACGTTCTATTTTTTTTAAGTTTTCTTTTTTTTAAAAGATTTATTTATTTATGAGAGACACAGAGAGAGAGAGAAAGAGGCAGAGACAGAGGCAGAGGGAGAAGCAGGCTCCATGCAGGAAGCCTGATGTGGGACTCAATCCCAGGTCTCCAGGATCAGGCCCTGGGCTGAAGGCGGCGCTAAACCGCTGAGCCACCCAGGCTGCCCTTCATACTACCTTCTAAAATTTTTTGAGGCTTGTTTTGTGATCTAATATGTTATCTGTTCTGGACAATGTTCCATGTGTACTTTAACAGAATGTGTATTTTGTTGCTTTTAGAGGGACCATTCTGTATATATCTGCTATGTCCATCTGGTCCAATGTGTCATTCAAAGAAATTAGTTCATTATTGATTTTCTGTCAGGATTATCTATCCATTGATGTAAGTAGAACACCAAAGTCCTCTATTATCATTGTATGATCATCAATTTTTTTCTTTATATTCATTAATATTTGCTATATGTATTTAGGTGCTCCAGTTTTGGGTGCAGAAATATTTATAATTGATATATCCTCTTGTTGAATTGATCCCTTTATCGTTATGTGATGCTCTTCCTTGTCTTTTGTTACAGTATGTGTTTTAAAGGCTGTCTGATATAAGTATTGTTACCACTGCTTTTTTTTCTTTTTCACTTCCATTTGCATGGTGAATATTTTTCCATTCTTTCACTTTCATTCTGTATGTGTCTTTAGGTCTGAGGTAAGTCTCTTGTAGGAAGCATATAGATGGGTCTTGCTTTTTTATCCATCCACCACTCTTTGTCTTTTGGTTAGAACATTTAGGCCAGTTACATTTAAAGTAATTATTGAGGGGATCCTGGGTGGTTCAGTAGGCTAAATGTCTCTGCCTTTGGTTCAGGTCATGATCTCAAGGTCCTGGGATTGAGCTCCATATCAGGCTCCCCACTCAGTGGGAGTCTACTTCTCCCTCTGCCCTTCCCCCAGCTTGTGCTCTCTCTCTCAAATAAATAAATAAATAAATTTTTTTCAAAAATAAAGTAATTATTGATAGGTATGAACTTATTACCATTTTTAAAATTTGTTTTCTGGTTGTTTTTGTCATTCTCATTTGTTCCTTTTTCTTCTCTTGCTCTCTTTCTTTGTGATCAATGAGTAACAATAGTGTTTTGTTTAGCTTTCTTCCTCTTTATTTTTTGTGTATCTGTTTTAGGTTTTGGGTTTGTGGTTACCATGAGGTTCATATATAACATCCTAGAATAAATAGCAATCTATATTAATTTGATGGTTATTTAAGTTCAAACACATTCTTTTTAAAAAAAAGGAAAAGAAAAGAAAAAAATCTGTTCTTTTTCTTATCTTTCCTTTTAACTCTTTTTTCTATAGTTTATGTATATATTGTCATATTTTACATATTTTTAATTTATATTTTTCTTTTTATTTCTTTTCCACTTAAAAAAAGTCCCTCTAACATTCCTTTTAAGGCCAGTTTAGTAGTGATAAACTTATTTATCTTTAGTTTATCTGGGAACTTTCTCTCCTCAAATCTGAATTTACCTTGCCAAGTAGAGTATTTGGGATTGTAGGTTTTTTGTTTTGTTTTTTTTTTTGTTTTTTTTCCTTTTAGTACTTGGACTATATCATGCCCATTCTCTTCTGGCTTGCAAAGCTTCTGCTGAAAAATCAGTTTTCCCAATCTTTTGCTTCACTCTTGCTGCTTTTAAGATTCTTTATCTTTAACTTTTGACATTTTAATTATGTATTGTGGTGTGGGCCTCTTTAGGTTCATCTTGTTTTGAACTCTGTGCTTCTTGTACTTGGTTATCTATTTCCCTTCCTATGTTAAGGAAGTTTTCAATTATTATTTCTCCAAATAAAGTTTCTACGCCTTTCTCTCTTTTTTCTTCTGGGCCCCTATAATGCAAATGTTTGTTCACTTGATGTTATTCAAGAAATCTCTTAAGCTATGCTCATTTTTAAAAATTCTTTTCTCTTTTTGCTGATAAGTTTGTGTGTTTTCCATTACCCTGTATTTCAGGTTGCTGGTATGTTCTTCTGCATCTTCTAATCTACTATGATTCCCTAGTGTGTTTTTTGTTTCAGTTATTGTATTCCTCAATTCTTATTGGTTCTTTTCAATATTTTCTATATCTTCACTGAGGGTCTCACTGAATTCTTCCATTTTTTTCCTCTGGAGAAAAAAAGATACAGGCAGTATCTTTATGGTCATTACTATATATTCTTTATCAGTCATATTGCTTATCTCTGTTTTATTTAGTTCTTTTTCTGAGTTTTTTTCTTGTTCTTGGAGTTGTTTCTCTATCTCCCCATTTTGCTTAACTTCCTTGTTTGTTTCTATGGATTAGGTGAAATGGCTACTTCTAAAGTTGATAAAGTGCTCTTGTGTATGGTATACAGTGTACTTCTTAATCTGCATCACCTATTTGACACATTCTCCTACCCATCTTCCTCTGGTATACTAGTTACTCTTTTTAACTGTGGCTTTTTACAAAAAGAATAAAGAAAAAATAATAATAAAAGGAAAGAAGAAAAAAATTTAAAGAAAAAATAAAAACAAGATGAATTTTAAAATGTAAAAAAAAATCAAATTACAAAAAAATAAAAAGAAAAACTACAAAACTGCAGCAAGTTTTCTGTGCTCCATCACAACAGGGGCTGGTGGGACTTGTGGACCTTCTTTCTGAAGTCACAAGCTCATTGAGAAAACTCAACACCCATTATGGGTGTCTTGCTTCTGTCTAGGCTTTTAAGGTGGGGTAGGAATGTAACCTATGTGGTTCTCCCTTCCCTCTGACCTGGAGAGCTTTCCCATAGCTCCTCTGCCCCTTGGCAGAATTCTAATGTTGTCTCTTTCTATGCTAGTTGCTTTTGTAAACCACAGCTTTTCTTCTGTGTGGAGGACAGAGGGATATGTATCCTTCCCCACTGTCATTTGTAGCAATGGGTGTGGGGATTCCCTTTGTTACTGTGTCTCCATCTCTCTTGCTGTTCTCTTGCCATTCTATCTTTGTTCAGTAGCTGTTCAGTCAGCCCTCAGTTCTTCTTGAGGAAGAACTATTCTATTAATGGGTGCAACTTGGTGTGTTCTATGGAGGAGGTGAGTTCAGAGCCTTCCTATGCTGCTATTTTGAATAAAAACTCAACTCAGGTTTTTAAAACCCAATAATATTGTCCGGAAGCACTGGCCTCCTAGCCTCTCTCACCTCTCACATTCCTTTTTATCAATTGCCCAATCTGGCTTTTTCTTTGATTCACTTGTCTTTCTTGTTTGGATTAGTTTCTCCTCCTCTGGCTGCTACTCTCCCACTGTAGTTTTGGTTTTCTGGGAAATGACTCCCAACTAGAGAAAGGAACCTTCTTTCTTGGTTTCAGTACTTTGCTTTGTAAGGACAGCCTCTGTAAAGCCAGCCTGTCTTTGACTCGGCCTCTGAATTTTGTCTGCACAACCCTTAGTATCAGCCCCTAGGAAAATAAATCCTCATCAAACTTTCATTCAGCTAAGCAGCCACTTATTCATCCAATCAGTCCATGCCTCGGGTGAAGCTTTCAGGACCTTCAGTATTTTTCACGGATTCTCAAATTCTGTCCTGCACTATCGCCCTTCTGCCCCTGCTCAGACCTCCTTACAATGCTTTTGTCCTTCTTTCTTTACCCTTCCTAATTCATAAGCTAATAACAGATGTTAGAGATGTAGAAGTAAGAAAATCTTCACTCTCAGTCCCAGAGAAGATGGAGTAGGAGGATGAAGAAGTAACTGCTTTTAGAATCCCAAATTAGAGCTTCACCAAACATGTTTTTCCATGGAAACATTATTATAGATGCTTTTTATAATGTTACAAATCACATATATTTTGGACCAGGTAGCTATTCATGGGCCATCATATGGCATGCAATCAGCAAATATAACATTATTTCTATTGGAAATATGTCCCATGATTCCAAAAACTGACTTTGGTAAGCAATGTAGTCATAATTGGGAACATCAGAAAATACACGAAAATAGGTTTTTTCTAACATATTAGTTATTTGAATAAATCTACATTCATCATTAAAAAGTTCAATTAACCCAATTCTATTTGTTTATAAAGAAAAATGTGATTAAAGTTTTGTTTCATTAAAAATTAATGATAGGATTATACCTGAAATACCTATTTATTTATTCTATCCTATCATTTATTCATTGTGAAAGTTATTTGGGTTGTAAATCTTCCAAGGAGTTCTCATTGTACATACATGTTCTTAATTTCCAGTTTAATTTTTAAGTCTACTTAGTTCTCTGATCAATAGTTTCCTCAAATCATCATAAGAATCTGCACAAACATTTAAGTTCAAACAGAAGCAATGTTCTTAAATAGCTCTACAAAAATAAAAATAAATTAATTAATTAATTACTTAATTAATTTAATTTAATTTAATAAACTAGCTCTATACCAGTTTTGTTTTTTAGAGTTTTTGTATCTTTTTAAAATGTAATGAGAACAATATTGAATCATGCACATGTAAGAAATAACTTATAGTGTTAGAAATAATCAAAAACTCTCCTAATAAAAACTATCCTATTTTTATTGAATCAAATATTATATAAAAACTTGGGAGAAAAGTTATATGCATAATGTAATATATTCTGAGAAAACCAGCACCATGGACATCTGTTGTTTTTACCAACTTACCATTCTTTTCTCCTTTGACAAAAACATCCTTTTCTCCTCTGGGGTACCATGCCTCCATCTGGTCCTCAGTTGCTACTATCATAGTGTCCTGTCCATGCCTTCTGACACAAAAGTGATCATGTGGCCCTGGCTAGCCAGAGTATCCACGCCTCTCCTTACAGTGACCCAAACTGGGTGAAAGAGTGCTTTCATAATATAGGCCTATTGGTGCTCTCTAGAGAAAAAAAGCTGTCTTTCTTAGGATCTTGAACCATAAAATTGTAAAAGACACAGGTGTTTCACTTTCTTTCCATGCCACTTTCAAGAAGAATCTATAATAGAAAAGGTGAGGTCAACACTCAAGGAGAAGCAAAACCAAAGAAAAAGAGGGGAAAACCGAGAGGGCACAGATGAAACTGATTCTCTGAATCCAGCTGGGCCTGAAGTCATACCCACCTGAGACTTCCTAACAGTTTGAACAAATGAACTTTCATTTTATGTAAACTCATGTGATTTCCCTTCTAATCTTATAAATCCATATGAGTCTTAATACACCAAGATATAGAGGAAGGAAGTGAGACTTCCATTCACTTCAGGGTCTTCTCCATTTGAAGGTAGGCTCATCCGAATTAATTTTCCTCAACCAGCACCTGAAAAGACTTGCAGGTCCTCCTTGTTCAAAAAGGAGAAAAGTCCGTGGCCAAAGGGCCTCTAAACACAACAGTGGATGAAGTGGGCATCTCCCTCTATCACTTTCTCTCTCTGTAATCTTGGACAAATTGCTTATTTTTCTAGGTCTCCATTTCCTGATGTCAAAATAGGCATTGTTACTATAATTTACCTGGTTCATAGTTGTCTTATGAGAATTAAATGAGATATTGTATGTAAAGTATAAGATATATAACACATATTCAATCACTCTTAGCTATTATTCTATAAACAGATATGATATAAGGCAATATGTGAGGTGCTATCATTGAAGTGTTGACTAAGACACTGGAGCTACACAGAGAAGTCTTTTCCACATTCTTCCTCTTTGTGTTGCTCCTATAAGGCTAATAGAGCCACTTTTCTCAGTGTAAATATGAGAAGTTTCTTGGGAACACTTGTCAGCCCAGTCCAGATAATTTTGCCTTGAGCAAGGTAAAGGCCCATAATGGAAAAGCTTTGACCAGTGAGTAATCCAAATGCTTACTGATAAAACTGTTAATAGAATAATAATGAAGGAGTTAGAGGGGTCTTTAAGATGCTATTGAGTGTTAGTTAAAAGCATCAAAAGTTGATAGATTTTAATTCCACCTCTGCCATTGTTAACAATAAGATTTGGGACAATTTACAAAAGGCCTTTTAGCCTTGCTTTCTGGATATATGAATAGGGATAATAGTAATTATCTTAAAATCATTGTACATGTAAAGACAATGTATGTGAAATGCTTAGCAGAAACTCTGTCCATGACAGCTTGTTCATGCTGCATGTAGGGAATTATTGTGTCTTAGAGTCACTAAATGGATCACAGAGGGTAAAACATTATTAGCAAGGCATTTTTTGAGTCAGGAGGATGAATTGGAGGAGGGTCTGGGAAACATGACAGAGAGGCGCAGTGTGTTATCTGAGGTTTTTCAGTCCCAGGTGCCTAGAGAGGCCCTTGACTACAGGACATCCAGAGAAATTGTGAAAGACTTTGAAATGGGAACAAATATATCAGTGTGTATCTTGTCTAGCTCAGCCATCCATGGCTGTCCACATTTCATTGTCTTTGAGCTATTTTATAACTCTACAAGTTGTAGAAAATTGATGATATAGGCAACTCTTACCAGGAAAATGTGTTTCTGGTAAAATGCAATTTATTATTTTCCTTTGGATTGACTCATTTTGCATGGACATAAATTCATTTCAAAATTCCTTATTCCCTATAAATGCATGGTTTTTGAGAATTCTCCTTTGAACTGACTATAACATCTTACTAGTTCCCTCACTAATTAATAAGGTAAATCAAATTTTGACATGTGTACATTTTATGTTTGTATCACAGTCACAATTTTATCTTTTTTTTAAAGATTTTTTTAAATTTATTCATGAGAAACACAGAGAGAGAGAGAGAGAGAGAGAGAGAGAGGCAGAGACATAGGCAGTGGGAGAAGCAGGCTCCACGCAGGGAGCCTGATGCAGGACTCTATCCCGGGACTCCAGGATCACATCCTGGGCCAAACCACTGAGCCACCAGGATTCCCCATCATCTTTTTTTTTTTTTAAGATTTTTATTTATTTATGAGAGAGAGCGAGAGGCAGAGAGACAGGCAGAAGAAGAAGCAGGCTCCTTGCTGGGATCCCAACATGGGACTCAATCCCTGGTTTCCAGGATCACTCCCTGAGCCAAGCTAAACCACTGGGTCACCCATCATCTTTTTTAAAGATTTATCCCTTAAAAGGGGCTCTCTCAATTGCATGGGGGAGTCTCTGACATTATTATGCTAATTTTGCAATTGAGCTCATGCCTACTCAGTAGTCCTTTTAAAGGTAAAAGGACATTACCAGTCTCTGCCTTCAGTGCCTCATTGGAAGCATCTTCTGCCAGAGACATCTTGGAAGTTTCAGAAGGGAAACTCAATTACCAAGGATCTGTATCTTAGTCCTCTGATTCTGCTTCTTTGCTGTTGACACTCCCTGAGGGAAGGCCCTGTTAATGGAGGCCCACATTAGTCTCCAAGAATTCTTGAAAATGGTCACCTTGCCCTTGATTAAAGATACAGCTAAACCTATTCTGATTAAATGTTTTTTCAGTGTAACAATCATATTTCATTCAGTAAAGTATTTTAATGGCCCACTGGTTATTTCAAATTGCAAGAAGCACTCTCATCCAAAATTATTTCTTTTAATGGTTAATAAATAAATTTTAGATGTGAAGACTAAGATCATGCTGCACATAAAGGTTTTCAAAAGAGTGATGTAGACTCCAAGACAATTGCAATTAGGAAAAGGGAACAGGTGAGGATGATGAAAACTCTTTTAAAAGCAAACCCAGGGACTCCTGGGTGGCTCAGCAGTTGCGCAGGTCATGATCCAAGGGTCCTAGCATCGAGTCCCACATTGAGCTCCCTACATGGAGCCTGCTTCTTCCTCTGCCTATGTCTCTGCCTTCTCTCTGTGTCTCTCATGAATAAATAAATAAAATCTAAAAAAAGCGAATACAGACAAAAATAAAAAAAGCAGTCTCTTACAGTATTTATACCACAATGTACACATTTCACAAGCAATCTCATAGTAATAATAAAAATACTGGTGAGATCACATTTCAAATTCATGAGCTGGAATTTAAGAATCCTCAAACCTGCCCCTCATGTGGAATGAGCTACTGTCTGGTTTGAGGTATGCTGCTCTCCTACAGAAAAGCCCCTAGGGAGGCTGCCTCATGCAGGAAAAGCATTGACTCACTGGCTCTCAGTCCTTGGCTCTCCTTTTCCAACAGGCAAAAAAAAACAGACAAAATACCAAACAAGGCATTTAATGACTATCGGTGCTGGTACGTTCTTAACCTATCTGGTAGCAGGATTTTTGTTTCTTAAACTCCATGGTATAATCAAACTAAGATGAATGATGCTAAATTTAACCATAAGAGCTAAATAGTTTTGGTCATATAAGCCAGAATTGAGCTAAGGGGAGGCCAATGAACATTTCCAACTCTCATAGCCTCTCAAATTTTTGTGATTGTCCTAACTGGAATCTTTGTTCTTAGTGGCTCCCCATAGATTAGGATATGCCAAGACCTGTCAGTGTCCCAAAGGTGTGAGAAATGCCCCCACACCTCAGGCTCTGAAAGGACTATTAATTTCCTGTTCCTTTAGCAATCCAGGGCTAAGTGGAAGCCTGACTGGCAGGCAACAAGAGCTGGGAAAGTGGTATATTCCATCTAGTTCCTAACAGGGGGAAAGCAGGAGTTGGGTGTTTTGGCCTGTTCATTCTTGCTAACCCAAGGGAATAGTTGCCAGAAGTGCTTGTGTGTTCAAAGAGAACCACTTCTTTGTTTTGTGTGGTCCTGGGGGACTCATGAATGTCAAACCCTGTCAGTTCCTAGAGCAAGGTTAGGTGATTTGGCTAGTCTCTTGGGGGTTAGCAATAACAGCTGGTGTGCTGGATGTGTAGACTAGCTCCTTCCAGGCAGAAGCTGGAGACTTAGTTTTACTATGGGATGAATTGGAGGGAGACAGCAGGGGACATGGCCAGCAGACATTTTAGGTTCCTAAGAGAATCTCAATCAGCTCCCATATGCAGGCTTATTAGAAACTGGACCTTCGGGCAGCAGCTGGGAAAGTATGCAGTCAAATCCTTTCCAGGACAAAATTGGAAGATGGCATGTTTGCCTGCTGCCCCTCTGCACTGAGCCCAGGGAAAATAGACCTGGGACATGCTTGTGTGCCAGTTTTGCTGCTTCTTTGTTTTCTATAGCCTTATGGGACTCATGAATCCAAACCCTTTCAGCTCTCAGAGCTGGATGATTTGGGGGTCAATCCTTCATGTGGCAGCTTTTAAAGTTAGGATGTTAGATGTGGAGTCCAAACCCTCCAAATCAAATATAATGGCTCATTATGGATCTCTGTGAACAATATCCAGAGCTAAATATTGGTAGTAGGGTCAATTGTCAAGAGAAAGATTGGACTGCTTTGTAAAGGAACATTAAATATTTACCTGGCCACATCATCACTGGGGC
Organism: Vulpes lagopus; assembly: GCF_018345385.1. NCBI lineage: Eukaryota > Metazoa > Chordata > Mammalia > Carnivora > Canidae > Vulpes > Vulpes lagopus. The sequence continues at coordinate 26,683,873 of NC_054824.1, read as the reverse complement.
TGAGATGAAGAGTCAGAGCACTTGAGAGAGGTGGGATCTGGGACCAGAACTACTCTGGGAGTGAAGAATGAGGGGGAAATGATCAAATTCATAAATGGTGAATGAAAGAGGAACAACCAGAAAGATTTGAGGACATTTTTGACTTCACCATCTTTCCAGCCACTCATGACTCCTCCCAGATCCACCCTGAGGTGTGCTGTATGCTATGAACTGATGATAAGAGAGAGAGAGAGTCCCTAGCAGTGATGGTCCAGAAGGCCAGCAGAGCACAGGAAAATGAAAGCCCATTTGGCAAAAGTATAGGAAAGGAGTTTCAAGCAGGGCTTGAAATATCTTTCTTATACAATAAATGTATACCAATGGAGAGATCTAAAGACAATTTTATTTTTTAATTATATGCTATTTTGAACTATCCACTGAATTATCTTTTAAATACTAAAAAGCTGATTGCAAGATTCAAGAAAGGGATTTTCTTAAATCTAAATTCACCAAATAGCGTTATTTGCATAGGTGTGTCCTTTTATATTGTCTAATATAATGTAATAGACAATTTTGTTGTTATTTAAGATGTATTACTGAGTAGCTACTACATGAGAAAAAAAAAATTAGTCAAATTACTTCTTTTTAAACTCACCCTCCAACACAACTCTGGCTTCTAGTTGATCTTGCAAAGGATCCAACTATTGACCTCATGTTGTCTTGAAAAAGGAGGAAATACAAAAGTCTTTAAGTACTGGACCTTTAGCAGTGGTCAGGGCAATTACTTTGAGCAAAGACAGAGTGTGACATGTGCGAATTCCTGCTCACAACTGTTTATGGGCAAGAATTAAGGTGACAGGAAAAATGGCTTTGGGTCAGTCACACATTTAAAAGTTCTATTGAGATACCTTATTAAAAAAGGAAAAGAAGTTTATTTTTAACACTTACATTGTCAGATTTTGCAGTTCTTTTGATTGAAGGCATTTAGTGAACAGTATATTTTTCAATGACCTGTGACATGAAATGTAACAACTTCTACCTCAAGAAGTGAATTTAAGCCAGACTTATGAGCATTTTCAAAACCTCAGGTATTTGGGATACAGGAATTGGTTTTTAAAAATAATAGTAACTCTATTTCTTATTATGGTAACCCCAACTCTTATGTCTGAATCCTAGGTAATGGCAAGTCAATTCTTTTCAAACCATAAATTGAATCTTCTCCCCTCATGCTCCCTCTCAATTTAACAACAACAACAATAATACCAAGAAGTTAATCTCCTTAAATATCTTTTATGAAGAAATATTATAGAAAATCTTAAACCAAAAGGATCTTTTTTCTAGTTGGCTAAGTTTCGTTTTGTTTAGTTTTTTTTTTTTTCCCCTGAGATAGAAGACACCGGGGCATTGAAATACTTTTTTAAAAAACACTCTGTACAAGTCATCAACTTTGTGAGGTGAAAGAAAGATATTGTCTTGTGCAACCTTTTTATTTTCACATGACAAAACTGAGGTTCAGAAACAGAACACTACCCTTTTCGCTGGGCTTCTGAGCAAGCATTTCTTGCATTGTATTATACCTCCTATGAAATTATTGTTCAATTGTGTTTTGAATTATAGTTTTTTGAGTTGTAGCACTCTTATTACAATATGGTTAAATGGATCATGAGAAGAGATCTTTTCCACTTGGTCCATTTGCATAGAAATGATAGTCAAACTTCAAGATATAAAAGTGATTACTAAAAGAGAATAGCTCTAGAAGCAAAAGGCTTGGACAGATTCTTGGGGAACACTGACATTAAGGGGCAGAAGAGAACTGAGAGCCTGTGGATGAGACAGGGAAAATGTCTTTAGAGTTTAGGGAGAGAATTAATGACATATTGGGGATTAGAAGTCAGATTGGAAGATAGACATGGTCGAGAAGGAGAAATGAAAAAAATAAGTATTAAGAAGTTTGGAGAGAAAAAAAAGAAGTGGAGGAGAAAGCGAAGACCCAAGAGTAGCTAAAGGACTAGTGCTAAGAAAACATTTAAAAATACAAAGGACTTGTTTATCTATGCATGAAAAACAGATTGCAAATATAAAATTATAAGAGAAAAAGCAGATTATTGATGAAATGAGCTCCTAGAGGAGAAAGGAGGAAATGAACCTGACAACCTAGAAGAGGGATTACTGCTTCTCTGGGACAGTCAGGAAGAAGATGGAATGTAAAGAAGCCTCATCAAAAAGCCTTGGTCTTAGTAAATTACTAGATAAGGTCATCTGTCAAGAGGAGACAATAATGGGGATGGCAAACATTTGAAATGGTCTTCACCAGGTTTTTGAGAGCAGTTGCTCCTGCTTGAGCCAGACGTTTTGAGGCAAAGTCCCACATGTGTGATAGTACACTTGAGAGAGAGAAAGGAGGGAGGGAAAGCTGATGTTTGCAGAGAAAGACCCAAGAAATGAAAAGCAGTCTGCATTCTGACACTTTATACACCCATTTATTGGAATCAGGATGTCAAGAATGTGACTTTGACAAAATTATGATAGTCTCAGGACCCCCCTAAAAAAATGTCATGCCCTTGTTGCACTTGTGCACATCCATGGCAGTGCAGTGAAAGAAGTGAATACAAGCAGGTAGAAAAATAAGGAGAGGCTCCAATATAGATCCTATTCCTCCCCTACTTTGGTGTTTTCATGTTTACATAAAAGAGGGTTTTCCACTGAGAACATGGTTGAGGAGATGGATGGGTGACTCTTGAAGTCAGAGTGGTTAAGAATTAGGAATTGCTAAATCAATAAACATTTTTTTAGATTTAGATTAAAAAAATGAAAATCCATCATAGAATCAATCACTGAGTCTTTTGAAAGTGTACACCAGCTCCTTAAAGCATTGTCTGAAGGAAAAAGAGCATGAGCTAGCTGCTTTACAAAAATCCTGAATGTTGGAGGAGCTTGTGCCAAGTTAGAGTTTGAAGATTATTCTAAAACTTGAATTTAAAATGCAGTCTTTATACCAACTGTGTTAAGTATAAGTCCTGCGGTACCACCGGCCTACAATTGTAACCGTCTTTATGGAACACAACCTCACAGTTGGAGAGTATTTTATTTGCGATACTTGCAATGTTTTAGCCTCATCTAATTTTCACCCACTGAAAAAAAGTATGGCTGAGGGGTTTTAACTGACATCCTTGGCAACAATAAATGTAAATTCTGACTTTCTGTTATACTAAGGAGAAGATTTTAGTTCATAATGAAAGATTTCAACTGGATGGGGCTCTTGCTGAAGCAGAAGGGGACGTATGTTTCAATCTGAGAGACATACCCGAGGTCCTCATCACTTACAGAGGTTTTGAAAGAAATGGAAACATGTTATAATAATATGGAAATATTAAGAGCTTTGGAGCATTGGGTCTTCAAAAAAAGAGGCACATGAGAAGTCTCTGAGTTTCTCTTTAACACCTTGAATGTTTTCTTTAACAGCTCAAGTATTTTTATTCCAGGAAATAATTTTACATCACCTCTAGAATTTTCTTGCATATAGGCTCCTACATAAAAACATAGGCTGCTTAGCTTCTCACTCTTACCCCTACCCTTTTGCTTCGTGGACTTCTCATTATTCCTGTCGCACAGATAGCTAGCTGCCCACTAGCAATTTGTTCGCTGCTTCTACATTGTAAAGTGGTTTCTAGAAAGCACTGGCCCAACCAAGAATTATGTTTCCCAGCTGCCTTTGTTTTCTAGGTGGAAAAGCATGACTAGTTATTACCTCTGGAATACGACTGCAAGTGCTGTGCATCATTTATCCCCACACAAGTGAAGTGGTAATGTCAGATAAGTAGGTGTGCCTTTTCCATCTTGTTTTTCACATCCTTTAGAGGGATGCAAAATATCATGAAGTTTAGGTGATAGTAGAACTACAAGATGTGAAAAGGTTGGGTCATTGAATTACCATGTGGAGGAAAGCCACCAGCCACCAAGGAACCAGTAAATCCATATTGAACATGTACATGAGTGAGAAATAAACTTACAGTGCGTGAAGTCATTAAGTCTTTGGAGTTTATGCATTATAACAGCTAGCTAGTATTACCTTAACTAATATTCATAGTCACCCATTTTTTTGCCTCTGTTAATGTATTTCCTCTGCTTGGAGTGCACTGCCCTTTTTGTTATGTGCCACATAGTGCTCAGGGATATAAAGGTGAGCAAAATAGACAGCCTATGTTCGTGGAGCATGCAGTATAATAAACTGCAGCTTATCCTTCAAAGAAAAGCTTAATGTCACATAATTAATTTTCTCTAATTTTGTCCTCTATCTTCACTCCTTAAGCAAAATTAATTTTCCCCTTATTTGTGTTCTAGTAGAAGTCGGGATCAATAACAAGTACAACTGTGCAGGTTTCAGTCCTGGTCTCAAAGAGGAGAATAATACGAGCCTAAACACATGGACCTAAAAGTTTTATACATTTCATCTTCTGCATTGTAGGCTCATACACATCAGGGACTATGTCTTTTTGGTCTTTATAAATGTAGCTTAGAGCATGACAAAGGCTTAGTAAGGGTTTGTGGAATGAAACTACTTGTTATCCACTGTTTCTTTTTAAAGAAGAGCTTTATAAAGTGGCATTCATTTTTCCCTCCTGGTTCTGGGGTGCAAATATTGATGTCACAAAAAGGAGAAGGTTTAAAATACACTAAATATAGATCCATTATTGGAATGATGCTTACTATATAAACATTCAGGACTCTTAACGTCTCCAAAGCAGAGTGACATTTTTTAGAACTAGACATCAGCCAGTAACTCTTCATCAGATTCCAAAAACAGGTACTTTTCTGACTCACAAGATATTTTTCTGTTTTCTGCAGATTTCCTCATAGTTGCCATTCACAGATAATTGTTTGTTAAGTCACACACACACACACACACACACACACACAAATCAAACAAAATTGTTGCATAACAGAATTGTGCATTGCCTATAGATATAATCAGTTTCTAAATTCCTATAACCTTATGGACAGGAACAAAAGGTGCATTAGAAGCTTAGTAATGGGGATAGTGAGCATATAGGAGAAAGCTGTGAACAGGGTGACTGGGTTTAGGCGATAAGCCTAGTGGTCTGGACTGGGCAGGGCTCACCAGCATTCTTACTATGGTGTCCAAGGGGAGCGATGATCACCACTTTACTTCCAAACCAATGCTGTCTCCAAGGATCTGATCTGATCATTGGAATAGAGAAATCAGAATCTCCACATAATGGTAATACTGATGTTGAGGAAACATGGGCTGAGCAGCACATAACCATAGGTGTCGGGACGGACTGGGATGTCCAGGAGAACTGGGGTCAGTCAAGAATGGCAGCAGTATCGCTGGTCCTGTGCCACACCATCCCTCACTTGCTGCCACTATTTCTCACTCCTCTTCCATGGTAGCCCTGGATAGTGGCACTGAGCTTCTGCTTAACACCCTGCAATCCAGTTTTTTTCCATTTATGACATGGAGAACTTTTCTGTTTTCTTGTCTTTTGATTTAGAGACAAATGATTTAGGTCAATAATCCCTTCTGTGTTTTCACAATTGTTTTAAATCTGTTATTCCCTGATCTTCAACCGTTTTCTTTATTCCTTCCACTTTGTGTATGTCCTTTCTGCCCCCAGTGTTACAGCTTCACTACCATTGTCATTTGATGTGGATTTTTCCCCCCATCGCTATGATCTAGCAAACAGAAAAAACACAGAAGAAAGAAAAAAGTAAATATGTTGTTCATGTAGAGCCATCTTTCATTCCCTCTCATAAAGGAAAATACTGATTTTGGAAACTTCTTCTCTTTAATTTAAAAGGTTCTTGGTGAAGAAAAAGATGATTAAAATTGCCAAGAGAACTGAGCATTATTAAAGGAAGAGAGGAGAGGGCAAGGGGATCAATAAGTAACAAAGCTATAACAAGGTCTTCGTCCATTGCATATGGACAATGTGCTGGATACTTTGCAGTCCTGCTTTGCTACCTTCCTCCCTTCCTCCCTCCTCCCTTCCTTCTTTCCTTCCATAAACACTGACTGAGTCTTAAGCATATGCCAGGCACTGTGATTCCACATCCAGATGTTAACCCTTTATTCACAATCCACCCAACAGTAGCCAGATTAGCAGTTCTACAAAGTCTTTAGAAAAGTCAAGTCCATTTTTTTCAAAAGGAAAAAAGAAAGTCTGGTGTTAGATAAGCTTCACTATGGACGGTTCCCCCCACTACCATGGGGAGTACATGCCTTTTGTCTCACAGTCCCTGAAGCTACAGAAATGGGAGAGAGGCAGCCACCTTGTTGCCAGAAGGCTGTGATGTGTTTACATGCAGTGCTGCATGGTAGGATCAGTGAGACAGTGAATGCCCTGTTTATAAACTGATTTTTATCCCTTCTCTGGCGTTACTGCATTTATGTAGTTTTAGAGAAAAGATAGGCTGAATGTACACAAAATCAGCGGTTTACCTACTTAATGGGAATAACAGTCATGTAGCCTAAAGGGAGATTCAATAGAACTTGAGATGTAAAATATCCCAGTCGCCTTCTGCTTAGACCTTGGCTCTGTAAATAATATGTTTAAGAAAATATTCCTGCCTCTCTTTTGCTTGCCTCAGCTCCCACTCTCACAGGACTGAATTTGGGGATCTGTGTATAAAGGATATGCCATAAAAATAAATCACAAGCAACTTCTTTAATATGTCTGCTGACTTCAGCTTACCTTTGGATATTTTCTCACCTTCCTGGCTCTGCCTTTTCTCCTGTTTCACTGACGTTGTTAGCTCTTCAGTCTCCCAAAAACCTTTCTGGTTGGCTTCCATCTCCCCTGTTGTTTCTTTCCAGGCTCTCTGGAGGCCACTTTCCCTCTGTCCTTCCCTTGAATCTTGCTGTTCTCTAGATTTCTGTCTTTGCCTCTCCCTCCTTCTCCTCAGAGGACCTCATTTATTCCCATGGTTTCTGTTTTATTCTTTATGCTGATGGCACTAAAGCTCTAGTTCAACACAGCTTTCTTTTCTGAACTCCAGACACATTTATCCAAACTCTCATGTGGTCAGACCCATGGGCTCATTAAAAAAATATGTTGGAAACTGAGCGTATTATCTTTCTACTCCATATTCCCAAGCCTGCTCTTCCCAAAATGTTTAACTTGACAAAAGGCACCACATCCACCCAAGTGTCCAAACAAGAAGCCATCTCAAGTCTTGTCCCTCACAACTCATATCTAGTCAATCATATGATCCCTCAGCCCTACCTCTGGGCCAAGGAGCTGTTCACTTGAATCTCTCCTCTACGCCCATGGCCACTGCCTCTGGAAGGCCTTGACATCTGCCTGCCTTACTGCCATGGTCTCCTCACTGCTCTTTCTGTGCCATTTTTCACCCATACAGACACCAGAGTGACCTTCCAACAGCACAAACCTAGCCATGTCAGTTCTCTTCGGTGTCCTCATGATGAATTACAATGCACCCAGGATTTGTTTTAATCAGGTATTGTAAGGCCAACAGATCTGGAGACAATAGCTATTAAAAAGACAGTTTGTTGCTTAATTTCCTAAGAGGAAAGATCATGCCATACCATGCAGGGCCACACAGGAAGCACCAGAGTTGGTCAGGAGCTGGAAGGGGATGAAAGGAAAGCACAGGACAGAGCCTTTACTGGGGTTTCACAGGAAAGAATGAGCAACAAAGCATAAGTACACTAAGTAAGTTTATGACTGGCCAGTTTGAAATAATGTGGCAGGCTCTGGGTTCTAGGGGTGGTCCCCAGTTGTCTGGTACCTGGCCCTGTGATGATTCAGAGGGGGGGAAACACTGACTTGTTTTCTGAGAGTTTGATAAAGGAGGTGTTTGGGATATTATGGTTGGTTTACATATCAATTTGTGGTTATTGTTTGTTATCTCTAGAAGTTAGCAAACCCTGGGAGGGACAGTCCCTCCTGGGGTACGCAAGGCCCCCAGGATGTCAAAATATCATAAAACATAGAAATTTAAAAAAAAAAAAAACATTATTAAGGGCAGCCCTGGTCGCTCAGTGGTTTAGCGCTGCCTTCAGCCCAGGGCCTGATCCTGGAGACCCGGGATCGAGCCCCATGTCAGGCTGTTGCTTCTCCCTCTGCCTGTGTCTCTGCCTCTCTATGTGTGTCTCTCCTGAATAAATAAATAAAATCTTTAAAAAAACATTATTAATACACACATCCTTACATATGCAGAGACACAGAGACAGATATATATATGCACTCCCAAACACTTCAGCTCATAGGTAACAGGAAATAATGGAAGGATTTTAAGCAAGAGAATGTGCTTTTTTTTTTTTTTTTTGCCTTTGGAATAAAGTCAGACTTCTGAAGATTTCCAATCTCATCAATTTATCATTTCCTCTTTCCATTGTGTTATCCGTACATTGCCCTATATACTCTCTGCTCTCTCTTGCCTATGGTACTTTGCACATACAGTTGTTCCCTTTGCCTGGAAATGCCCCTTTCATCCCTCTTCCCCTGGTTAATGCGAGAGCTTCCTTTAAGATCAGCTCAGATATGTCTCTGAAAACCTCTCGTACCCACAGGCCTTCATTAGTTACCCTGTTATGTGCTCCCACATCACCCAGCACACATCCTGAACTGCAGTGACCTGTTGCTTGTCTCTCTGTTAAGCTTGACTGGAACCTCCTGGTAGACAGGCAGTGTGCCATCTCTGAATCTCCAGGGCCTGACCCAGACCATAGCAAGCACCCTATAAATGTTTGTAGGAATTTATAAATGAACAAATAATTTATAGGGAAATACTGTTATAATTAAAACTAACACATCATCACATCAGAGAGGGATCCTTTCTATGACGGCTTTTATTTGGTCCGCAGTAAGACCTGAGTATTCTATCTCAGAAGGCATCCTTGTCTGTACCTCCACTGGAGTATTGACCACATCATATATCACGTGGTTCCATCATAGTTTGTTTCTTTCAGAAACCATACATTCTTAGATGACAGAGGAGTCTTGCTGTTTTGTTTTTGAACTTCTAATAATGCTGGGCACATAGCACAATTTCAAGAAATATTCAATTTGAAATTGAAAGATAAATAAGCTATCGATGCTATTCCAGAGATGATCTTAAAATATTCCAAAGAAAAGTAGCATTTTAACTAAACTTTTCTTATAAACATAGTTCAGTCTTTATAATTTAAAGCCACCACTTCCACTTTCCATTACCAAAACAATATACATCCCATAAGAAACAACCAAAGACATTAACAATAGAAGAAGAGAAGGTACCACTTATGTTCATTGTTTTCAGAGTCTTATCTTCTCCTTTCATATGCTGACTAATTAAGGCTATAAAATGACTAATGTCTCCAATTGTTTAGATGTCTCAATATGCCATCATATTTTAATCTCTATGTACTTTCTCAATTTTCAACACCCACACTTCAAAAATCTTAAATTACATAGATGTTCTAAACCAAAGAGGGGAGGGACACCTGGGTGGCTTAGCGTTAAGTGCCTGCCTTCAGCCCAGGGCATGATCCCAGTCCCGTATCGGGCAGGCTCCCTGCATGGAGCCTGCTTCTCTCTCTGCTTATGTCTCTGCCTCTCTCTGTGTCTCTCATGAATAAATGAATAAAATCTTTAAAAAATAATAAATTAATTAATTAACCGAAGAGGGGAAAATCGCTTTTGTATTAGGGCGGCTATAAAATATTATTGACAAGAAAACTGGAAAACAAAACAGGAAAACATGATGAACCATGATTTAAGCAACAGACTTATGAACTTTGGGAAAGAACGTCAATCCCAGTTAGAACAAGAAAGAGAGGAAAGCAAGAAGATTCTCAAATTTAACCCTAAATTCTACTTGAATGTCAGGGCTCTGTATAGTTAGTATTGAGTTTTTGTAATATGAATACATTAAAATATTTTGCTTTTGCAGTGGTAACCAAGAATCATACCCCAATTAAAAAATAATAAGAGAGGGATCCCTGGGTGGCGCAGCGGTTTGGCGCCTGCCTTTGGCCCAGGGCGCGATCCTGGAGACCCGGGATCGAATCCCACATCAGGCTCCCGGTGCATGGAGCCTGCTTCTCCCTCTGCCTGTGTCTCTGCGCCTCTCTCTCTCTCTCTCTCTGTGACTATCATAAATAAATAAAAATTTTAAAAAAATAATAATAATAAGAGATAAGCCAAGTAAGTATATAAATTGGGATTTATTGTAAATGAAGGACTCTTTCAAGCTCCAGAATTTAGAACTTCTTTAGTTAGATAAACCATAGGCAAGACGTTGGCCATTTGCCCAACCCAGGGCCAAGATGACAATGAGATATATATAGCTTGTAAACTAGCAATTACTTCTTGGCTGACCTTTCATATTGCTGAAAGATGTGCTTTCTCCACAATGGCTGTCACTAAATCTCTCCTGACTTACCATCTCTGGTATATCATGGAGTTCCTTAGAGTGTTTGTTTGTCTTCCCTTTGCTTCTGGTGTATTTTCCTTGCTCTAAGTTCTCTTAAATGCCCTCAAGCCCTCCACTTCTTCTTACTGACTAATGTGGCTGTGTCTACCTAGCAAATTAAACTAAAAGTCCATGAGGCAAGACAATCCCAGCTCTTTGGAACATACTTCCCTCCAGCTTGACATTCAAACACAAATAACAAAAATAGCTCTTAAGTTCGAGGCCCTAGGAAAACTGGGAAAAGGTGAAAATCTTTTTACATTAGAAATTCAGTGGCTGTTTTGACAACAGTTATTTATTACACATCCCTTGTACTATTATTGGCAAGATGGAGGGACAGTTTCAGTGAAATATGATGGCATATAATAAACTTATTTTTCTAAATAAATAGAGAGACCTGTGGATGAGGAAGCACACAGGAGGCATATGTAAGCCTTTCCAGAGGGATCTAGGAAGGCTTTCTGAAGGAGAGCATGACTCACTGGAGTATTACAGAGGGATTTGGGTTAGTCATATAGAGTGGACTGGGGGTGGGTTTCAAGCAATGTAGGCAGCAGAATGTGCAAAGGCAAGGAAGCCTCAAATCATCTACCCCAGGTAGAAGATATCTGCTCTCCTACTCATTTTTCCAGCCCTGAAACAAAAGAAAGCCACATTGGGTATAATCTAAGCTCTTTGTTTACCGAATTTTTATAAAAATAAGATTGAGTTAATATTAATATAGAATTCTTACTTGTGTCAGTTATTGAGCTAGATAGGTTACTATACACATTTTATTCCGTTGTCAAAACAAAAATTGAGAAAAGCATGATATTCATTCTCCAGAAGAGTAAACTAGGGTTCAGGGAGGTTAAATGGGTTGTCTAGAGTAATACAGCCTGTGAGTGACAGTCTGGATTTAATCAGAGACCTAGACATCAAACTCCAGAGCCTGTGTTTGTTCTTCTTCATCACGTGGCTTACACAAATACAGGAGCAGCTGAGAGGAAGCGGTAATCTTTCAGGGAACAAAAACCAAAATAAAATTCCTGTGAAGAAGTTAATGTAACCCTGGATCACTGTTAGTGACTCTCTCTTGGTGCTCTCTCCATTTCACATGATTCTGAAGTGTTGCATGTTTGACTGCCAAAGGGCACGGGGGTCTTCCTCCCCAATTTGCTGTGACAAAAGGGTGGCTCAGTTCTAGACCTGATATTATATAATAGTTAATATCTGCCTTGAGCTTACTTATATATTATCTGATATGATTTTCACCATTGTGCTGTGAGGTTGACACAGTGGGCATTGATTTTGTTATTATCATCAATTTAAAAATAGAGAACTTGTTGCCAAGAGAAACTGCATGTTTCCCTCTAGTCACATAGTATAGTGAATACATGGCAATGCCAGAACAGAACCCAGGTCAGACCAAAACAGGACGAATGAAGTCATTACTGAGAAGGCAAAATTTAAGTTTCTAGTGTGCTGGCAGAGCAGAGCAATTGAGGAAAAGAGAGAAAAACAGCAGCTGCTCTCACTAAATCCTGAACATTTAGGGTTGGAAAGAACCTGAGGCCTCATCTGCTGTAATAGGGCTCCTGTGACAGCGAGCAAGTGTGTGGTCCTAGAGGCCAGCGGGAGACACAGCCCATAACATGTTTGGAAGCAAAGAGGGCCATTGGGATTGTTGGGGACAGTGGCCCAGCACTGATGGGATGGGATTTACAGAGCATTTAGGAATGCTCCTCCCCATTGGAAGGGAGGATTGTCATGCAGAGGGAAATCAGTGTCTCAGGTCAGAAGCTGAGATGGGCTGGAAGCCAAGCAGTAGCACAGTTCTCTTATTTTCTCTCCCAGACTGCAAATGAACAGTCTACAAATAAATATACCTTTCACCTATTTTCGGGTACATTTAATAAAAAGATTATAAGAATTATTACCAAGGAAAGAAGATACCTTGGCTCTAATCTAAGGGCAGACAACAAGTTTGCTTTTATTTTGACTATATCAATGAATAGATAGTCAAATGGAAAGTCAAATGGAAAATTGTCAAGAGATTCACAGAAAATTTCGAGTAGGAATTAAAATCTACTCACAGGGAACCAGTATCATACATGTGTGTGTGTGCATGTATGTGTGTGTGTGTGACAGCATGTATGAAAAACAGAGAATATCCTACTAGAATGTATGTTTAATGTTGAGTGTCCGTTGTTGCTTTGTTCTGTATGATGGCATATCATTTCTTTTTTTTTTTAAATTAAACTTTTTTTGAGACACTTTGACAGAGAGAGAGAGAGCCAGAGAGCACAAGTGGGAGGAACAGCAGTTGAGCATCTGCCTTTGGCTCAGGGCATGATCCTCGGTCCAGGGATTGAGCGCCCCATCAGGCTCTCCAAGGGGAGCCTGCTTCTCCCTCTTCCTATGTCTCTGCATATCTCTCTGTGTCTGTCATGAATAAATAAATAAAATCTTTTAAAAAAAAGTTGAAGAAGTTTCCCCCCATTTCTATTTTTCCTCAGAGGTTTTATCATGAATGAACATTGAATTTTGTCAAATGCTCTTTTGCCACTAATTGATAAGGTATATAATTTTTTTCTTTAGCCTGTTAATATAGTAAAAACCATTTATTGATTTTCAGATATTGAAGCAGCCTTGCATCTCTGGAAAGAACCCCAACTGATTATGGTGTATTATTATTTTTACATATTGCTGAATTTTATTTTCTAATATTTTGTTAAGGTTTTTTACACCTATATTCATGAGTGATAATGGTCTGTAGTGTGTGTGTGTGTGTGTGTGTGTGTGTGTGTGTGTGTGTCTGTCTCTGCTGTCTGATTTTGCTATCAAGGTAATACTAGCTTAATAAAATGAATTGGGAAAGGTTCTCTTCTATTTTCTGAAAGATATTGTCTTCAGTTGGTGTTAATTCTTTAAATGTTTGGTAGAATATTTTAGAGAAATCATCTGGGCTTAGAGATTACTTTTTTCGAGTTTTAAAATTATGAATTCAACGTTCTTAATAATGTCAGTGCTATTCAAATTACATACGTCATCGTGGGTAAATACGGCAATTTGTCTTTTTCAAGGAATTGGCTCATTTTATCTAAATTGCCAAATTTATGTGTACAGGATTCTTCATAGTAGTCCTTTGTTATCTTTTTTATGTGTTCAGAGTTTGTAGTAATATTATTTCATTCTCCATATTGGTAATTTGTGCCTTCACACCTTTTTCTGTTAGTCTTGTTAAGAGTTTGCTGATTTTTGATCTTTCAAAATACCAACTCCTTGTTTTATTTATTTTATTAATGATTTTCCTGTTTCCAATTTCATTAATTTTTGCTCTTTATCGAACTCTTTCTTCTGCTTGCTTTTATGGCACTTGTCTTTTTCTAGGTACATTTCATTTATAGCTTTTTTTTAGTGATTGCTCTGTTACCATATATATGTAGAGACAGAGTCTCTAAACTATTGGTGTCATTCATTTTACTGGTTTGAGTGTAGTATAGAAATCTTACCTCCATTTTCATCCGTGTACCCATCTCATTTATAATAAAATTGTCTTAAATATTTCCTCTACATACAGTTAAAACCACAGTGTTCCCTCAGTGTCCATCACCCAGTGGGGAGGGAACACTTGTGGACACTTGATGGGATGAGCTCTGGGTGTTATACTATACGTTGGCAAATCGAACTTCAGAAAAAAAAAAACCAAAAGTGTTCAAATTATGTTATACTTAATTATATAGTGTTATAATTATGTTATATTTAATTATAATGTTATAATTATGCTTCAATTGCCACACATAATTTAGAAAACTCAAGAGGAGAAGAGAATCCTATTGTACTTTCATATTTTTTTGCTACTGCCTACTTTCATCTTTCCTGATATTCCAAGTTTCCTTTTTCCTTTTTTTATTGTTTCCTTTCTGTTTATGGAATTTCCTTTGCCATTATTTTAGGGTAGGTCTTCTTGTGACAAATTCTCATACTAGTAGTCTTTTATCTGAGAATGTCTTGATTTCCCTTTCATCCCTGTAGGGTGTTTTTCCAGATACAGGATTGAGAGGTTGATAGTTTTTTCCTTTCAGTACTTAAATAACAGTATGCCATATTCTTGGCCTTATGGTTTCTGATGAGAAATCTGGTGGATTTCTATTATTCTTCTCTATAAGTAGAGTATTCTTTCTCTCTAGCTGCCTCCAATTTTTTTAAATTTGTCTTTAGTTTTCAGAATTTTAATTATAATGTATCTAGGCATATTTCTTTGAGTTTATTCTGTGTAGAGTTTGCTCAGCGTCTTGAATCAGTAGGTTTATGTCTCTGCCAAATTTTACAAATTTTCATCAATTATTTCTTCAAGTTTTTTTGAGGCGTGTGTTTTCAGAACTCCAATGACATTAATGTTAGATTTTTTTGTTATAGTCCTATGGGCTCCTGAGGCCCTCTTCTTTTTTTCTCTTCCTTCCTTCCTCCTTCTCTTCCTATTTCCTTCCTTCCTTCTTCCTTCCTTCCCTCCCTTCTCAGTCTGTTTTTTCCTCTGTCATTTAGATTAGGTAATTTTTTATTGTTTTAACTTCTGTTTTACATACTTTCCTCTGCCTTCTCCATTCCACTGTTCAGCTCACCAATTGCAGTTTTTGTATTAGTTGTTGCATTGTTCAGTTCTAAAAATTCCATTTAATTTTCTTTTTATATTTCTTATTTCTTTACTGGGACTCTCTATTTCCTTGCTGGGGCTTTCTGTTTTTTACTATTTATTTCCAGTGTGTTTGCTATTGCTCACTGAAGGAATTTTATTATAGCTACTTTAAAAATCTTTGACAGATAATTCTAGCATCCCTGTCATCACAATGCTGGCATCTATTGCTTGCCCTTTTTCACTCAGTTGGAGATGTTCCTGGCTCTTGGTATAATGAGGATTTTCAACTGAAATCTGGACATTTAGAGTATTGTGTTACAAGAACCTAAATCTCACTTAAAACTTCTGTTTCAATTGTTATTTTTTGACACTGTTTTGGAAGGAAAAGTTGAGACATTGTCTCATTATCTCCAGGGAGAAGCAGAAGTTTAGGTTCCCTACTTATCCTTTGTTGATACCTGAAAAAGGGGAGTTCCTCATTTTTGTTGCAAGGGGGTGGGTATTCAGGCTCCCCATGTGGTCTGTATTGAAGGAGAGCTTGTTATCAGTGGACAGTGGTGAAAGTCCTGATGTTCCCTTACTTCCCTGACAATATCCCAGCACAGAGTGGGAGGGATCCTCGTTACTGTCAGATAGTGACAAATAACTACTAGCACTGAGGGGAGAAGGGTTTGTTACAGGCTGATACGGTGAAAGTCCCAGCTGTCTACATGGGCTTCTGTGACACTACATGTGTGTGGATGTTGCTACACCTTATAACAACCTTAAAAAGGTGGAAATCTGAACTCCCCACTTGGCCTTTGCTGATGTGGGCAGGGCTAGAGCTACAGTTTTTTCTGTGGTGTTCAACAGGACTCAGCAGTTATTGATTTCTAAAGGTTTTCTGTCTTGCTAGTTTGCTCCTTTCCTGATCTTTTGGCTAGAGAAAGCAGGTTGTACAGAGGCTTTTTTTTTCTTTTGGCTATGGCACTGGCATTTCAGATTGTTGACTTCTTTGGTTCCAGGTCTGGGATATGGGAGGTAAAACAGAGACCCAGAAAACTTACCAGTATGACATTCTTCACATCCCAAGATCTCTAGCTAGGCTACCTTCCCCTCTCCATCTCTCTTCACCTTCTTATACATGTTTGATATATAATGTCCAGAGTTTTTTAGTTGTACTTTGTGAGAGAAATAGGAAAAGTTTATGTACTGCCCGTTGTTTTTGAAGCCCATCACAGTTCTTTAAACTGCAAGCTGAGAAATGTGAGCAGACGTGACAGGGAACCCTGCCTCAAAAAGCACTCAATGGATGTCCGTTTTATATTTTTTAAGATTTATTTATTTATTTATTTGAAAGAGAGAATGAGAGAGAGAGAGAGAGAGAGGAGGAGGAGAGGGAGGAGCAGAGGGAGAGGGAGAGAAAATACTAAGCAGATTCCACACTGATTGTGAGCCCACCACAGGGCTCAATTCCACCACTCTGAGATCACCACCTGAGCTGAAACCAAGAGCTTGGTGTTTAACCGACCATGCTGCCACTCCACCTTTTTTTTTTTTTTTTAAGTGTTAATGATACTAGGAAGCAACAGGTAAGTTTCCCTGCAGGAACTCAGGCACCTATGTTTTTAGTGTTTAGAGAGAGAGTGAGAGAAAGAGGCATTATACAGGGCTTAAACTCACAACCTTAAGATAAAGACCTGAGCTGAGGTCAAGAGTCAGATGCTTAACCAACTGACTCTTGGTCCAACCCAGGTGCCCCTAGGGACATATACCTTTAATGGAGAAGCTTCATAAACATCTTCCTGAGCAGACTATGTAGTAGCAACAAGGGCAGATTTCCTGTGGTTAGGTAACATCTTCCAGACCTAAACAAAAATGTGGTAGAAGCCTACCACAGAAGCTCAAGCTGGAGGATCATCCTGAGGACTGAAAATAAAAAAAATAAAAAATCAGTCTTTAATCATACAAAATAGTGCTTTCATGTAGATTTTATCCTCTGCCTTTTATGACCAAAAAATTAGCCCCAAAACAAGTCAAGCATTTTTCTCTGAAATGTTTGACATGAAAAGAGTCCTGATGTGTAAGATAGAGAAGGGAGAATTTGCATAGGCCTGTGGTGATGGTTACTGTGCCTTGTTGCTCCTGCTGTGACAGCTGTAATAAAGGCTTCAGGGCTCATCAATAAACTGGAATCAAGAGGGCAGGTTGAGGCAAAGAAGTTAGAAGAGCATCTAGAGAAAATGGGCAGTTCAGAAGATGAGGGTTAAGAGATAATTCTGAGAATTGCAAAAATTGAGAACTAGAAGGGAGAAAGCAGTTGTTCTCTGGAGGCAGACAGCCTTTATTCTAACAGTAAGTAAATAATTTCTGTTAGAATAAAATCTACCACTTAGCCCCAAATACGGAGTAAAAACTCATTAAAGTTGCAATAAAATTGTTATATTTTCCTCTTCCTTTCATTCTGTGTATAGACTTCTCAATTCTTTGTAAAAAGCAAGGTTATTACATCAAAAGATAAGTAAATTAAAGGACAGTATGCTGTTCATATTGAAAAATATTTTGTGTTAGATTTTCCAGTTTTGTTTTGTTGTTTATCTTTCAAGTTCTAAGACACTGGTACATTATGAAAAATCTGTATCAAACAAATTCAAAACTTTGGAATAAATTTTAAAAATAATAAATTAAAAACGGAAAGAATGCAAAAATATTTGTCAGAAAAAATAGTGACTGAGGATTTATTCAGCCAAAAAACATAAGTAAAAATATTGTGGAGTTAGATCTGACAAGTAATAAAAGTAATTTGTTATTATTTTGGGCTTTAGGACCCTGTGGAATTTATCAAATTTTTACAATTTGTAATTTACTTGGAATATCTTATACTGAATAAACATTCACTTCTGTTTTTTTTTTTTTTTTTTTTTTATTGCCTAGAAACCTAAAGGAGTGAGGAGCAAAGACCTTTGGAAAAACACTAAGAAAATTAAGTATGCTTGATATGCCCTAAGGTTGGTGGGGAGAGAGCACATTGCTTTTAGCACCACTCATAGATAATAAATGCTCACAGCCCTCATCCTCTTACTCTGAAGAAAGCCAGCCCTGGCCACAGTCTTTTACTCTGCTCATACCTCTGTAACCACAGCACCTAGACAGGCAAGTAGGGAGTCAGAGCTTGAGTCCCATTTTAGCTAGACTTGGGTATCAAGCTACTTTGTTTTAGTAGTCTGGCTTCTCCCTCCCTCTCCTCTCAAGACACACATCCCTCTGCTGCCCTTTAGGGCTGTAGAGCACTCTGACAGCCCTGCATTGGACTTGACTAAATCATTTTCCGCTTTCTTCTGCCTATCCTGTATCTGAATGTCTAAGAACACATTGCTCCAATAGATAATTATTGGTTGGTAGATTCAGTTAAAATACAGGCCAGTTATTCTGTTTCATCTTTGAGGCAAGATAACATCCAAGACCAGATAAAATATCCGTATCACCAAAAGGATCTTTGGGAGTAGGGCAAAGAATGGAATATCTGGTGTATAAAGACTCTTGTGCAGGAAAAATGTCTGACAGGTATATCCAAAGTACTCCTTAGATCATCAGCATTTGGCAGCAGATGAAAGCTGCAGCTTCAGCCATCACACTGGGCTAGCTTTCTTCTCATCCGTTACTATGTCACTGTTGGATACCTCAGTCCCAGATAATGGGGCAATGATATTTCCCAGGGTTTGCAGTGCTGTGGATCCTAAATAGTACAGCTGTTTCTAAAAGAAGATACTTAAAAAATCTAAGGCAGTTTCTACAGAGTAGGGTATTGTATAAATGATGAAGTACATGATTTCCTCAGTTTTGGATATTCTGATTAAACTTCCATCCTTCAGAAAGAAATAAGGATTATTAAACTCAAAATATATTAGAAGTTGGAATTTAGCCTCTATATCCCAACCTACCAGTCACTCCTTGAGTGATATTGACAGAAATCCTTAAAAGGGGAAAGCCAAGTATATTCTCCCTCAGACAGACAATAGTTGGTGCATTGGCCTTGATTCTTGTGACCTAGAATCAAGTTGCCTCTTCCTTTGGAGTATTATCAAATAGACATTTTCCCCCTGTATCTGGGTGTAAATAGGGAAACAGTTTAAATAGCACAAATGTGTTTTAATTATAAAGTAATAAATAAGAATGTAAGAGACAAAAATAAAAACTGAATCCATGATGAAAATAAACTAGCTTATGTCTTCCAGAGATTTCTCTGTACTCGATTCTATGCAAGGTGCTTAATATTCCTCAGCTAACAGAATTCTCACAACAAACCTCTGATTTATTTTTACACTCATTTTATAGATGAAAGGACTATGATTTAAGAGTTCACCTAACTTGCTCAAGGCTTCACAGGAAGTCAGGATTGGAATCCAGTTCTCTCTGACCCTAAAAATCCATATTTTTAATTATCCAGCCTAGTAGTCATTACTAGTCTAGTAGTCATTACCAGTAGGATTTAAAAAAAAGTTTTCTTTCATTAATAAACATATTGAGATTTTTCTATAAGTCAGTCCTTTATTTTGATTTATCTATAGATTAAAATGCCCAAAGATGTCATCCTACATAATTATAATTAAATTTCAGATATTTATCATAATAATCACTGAAGAAGAAATAAATTAAAAAATAAAATGTAAAATTATGGTCTCAATATTTTAGTCTTATTATGAAACAAATTAATGACCTATCTGAAATAAGCGTGGTGATATTATTTAGACAGACTAAATTTGTGTGCCCCAAACACAAATATTTCATCTCTGAAATTAGGCACTATATTACTTAAAAAATTCTCCTTCATTTCATGAGTAGAAAGACAATGGTGACCTATCTTTAGGATAGATTATTTCCATTATTTTCTGTAATGGTCCATAAACTTTGCCCCCACAAAGGGAAATCATTCTGGTTACAGATTTATTAACATAGAAAATAGATTCAAGCAGTTCAGGTGTATCAGTCAGTATAAACTAGGTAATGCTCAATAACAATAATGTCAATAACATAAAATTTCAGTGATTTCAAAGAACAAAGATTTTTTGCTTTCTTTCCAATCAATAGGCTGCTCTGCTAATCCTAGTCATTCAAACACCCATGCTGATGGAGCAGCTACCATCTCAAATGTTGCTTAACACTTCTTTCCTGATTTTGACAGATGCTGTGGTTCCTCAGCCTGTGTCCCCTTGAATTCCCTTTGTATTGCTATGATGTCAGTCTGACTTTTTTCCAAAAATCTAATCTTGTATCTTTGTTTAAGAGTTGCCTTTGGCTATCAGAAACTAATTTGCCTGCTTGCTGAGGGCCAGAAATGATTCCAAATTAAGAAATTAACATCACCTCGGGGCCCTTAACAGAAACTAGTGGTATGAGGGACTAAATACCCTACCTCTCTTGCCCTTCTGCTGGGATAATTCTGAGGTAAATTTCCAGAGCTCCCTTTGAGGATCAAGTTTTCCTTGTCCACTATAGGAGCTGGTTTAATTGCATGTCCCTTAATGGCTGTCTGTGCTTCTCTAAATCATTCACACCAGTCCCCTGATGATATCTGTACCCCCTAAATAAACTATATCCATTCCATCCTTTTCTCAGAGTCTAGCTTCGTGAGGCAACTAAGATAATGAACAAGTGTCAATTTAGAATAAACGCATTTTGCAACGGATACAATTTTGGAATTAAGATAAAGGAAGAAGGAATATCACCAAAATGAGTTGTAAGGAATCTTGTGGGAAAATAGTGTCAGGGCCCTAAGAAGAGCACAACATCTCTGCAACATTCTCTACTTGAAACACTTGCAGGAAAACACATTAAAGAAATTCTTCATACTAGAACCCTCTTTCAGAGAATAAAATAACCTATAATCAAGGTTCTGTGAAGTCCTGAAAATCCTAAATAGATTAAATATTAAATATATCCTTTAGTTGAGAATTTCACAAATGTGTTTCAGCACAGAACCTTTTTCCCCCCAAGGAGCCCTATAAATCACACTTTTAAAAACATTCATTTAAACTGTATTGTGAGGGAGAATAAAATGTTTCAGATTCCACTAATTTAGAATTTGAAAATATTCAGTGTAGACCAAGTTAAAAGGTCATTGCTTTTTCCATAAAAAATACATTAGCTAAGACTTAAACATATTTCAAGAGGTTATTCTTATCTAAGAAAATAGTTTTTCAAAAACATGAGTGGAATCCATTGTTGTCTAAAGGGAGGATGTCAACTTCAAGGAAATATTACTTTCTTATTAAAGGATACCGTTTACTTAAAAATCCTAGAAGGCGATCAATTGTTTGATAAATGTTTATCTAAAACCTACTATGTATTGGACACTAAATATTTTCATAAATACTTTATATTGCAGATGAATTTTCATTCCAAATAGTTTTCCAATGGAAAGGAAAAGAAAAAAGTGTCATTGAACTGAAGTCTGAGATATATCAGTTATTTCTGGTTTTCTTTTTTATTTTTAACATTCATGAATTTTAACATTGGGAATTTTCCCAGGAGCTATTAAAAATTCAGATAATTACAGGATTTAAGATAGTTTCGATATAGCCTAACTTAAATGATTAAGATAGAGAGCTAGGTATAATTTTGGAAGTGTTTTAATGCATATAACAGCACAGCTGTGGTGAGGTGGAAAAATTATTGATGAAAACCAGGAGAACTCTATAGCCTGATAGGCCTGATAGCAGTATGATTTAGTTTCTCTACATCTCAATTTCCACATCTGTAAAATTATATAGGTAGATGGATATATCAATTAAAATTATATATATTTTTATATTATATATTGTTATATATGTATTCTATAGGAGGATTTTTGTGAGGATTAAAAGAAGGAATGCATACAAAAATGGTCTTTGAATTCAAAAGTGACAAACACATATGTGTTGATTACTGTTGGATAAAACCACTTGGTAAACTTGTATTTCTCTGTTCTCTGTCAGAGAGTAACACTGAGGATCCTCTTGCCTGTTCAGATTTGCTATAGCCCTTTGACAGCTGGTTCTTAAGAGTGACACATTAGAGAACTGAATTATGTCATTCTTGCTAGTATAATATTATCTTAAGCAATTACACAAATTAAATGACTTTGGTTTTTGTGCTTTTTGGTTTGTTTGGGTTTGCGAGGGAGATGTATTATTATTATTATTATTATTATTATTTAGATTTTATTTATTTACTCACGAGAGACACAGAGAGAGGCAGAGACATAGGCAGAGGGAGAAGCAGGCTCCCTTTGGGGAGCCTGATGTGAGACTTGATCTCAGGACTCTGGAATCACAGCCTGAGCCAAAGGCAGATGCTCACCTACTGAGCCACCCAAATACCCCCACATTTACTTGATGTATTATCAGATATTTGGATTGAGAATTAAATTCAAATGGCTACAGCACTATTGAATACCTGGGATTTAGGGCAAGGTACTTTACCTATCTGACCTTTACTTTCAGATAATTATAAAGTAATAATAATAATGAATCAAATCGCAGAGTGTCTGGGTGGTTCATTCAGTTAAGATCTGACTTTTGATTTTGACCCAGGTCATGATCTTAGGGTTGTGGGATCAAGCCCCATGTCAGGCTCCATGCTGGCATGCTGCTTAGAATTCTCTCTTGTCCCTCTTCCCCTCCCCCCACCCTCACCTGCACCCTCTTTCTCTCTCAAATAAATAAATAAATAAATAAATAAATAAATAAATAAAATATCATGAAATTTTTATAATAATTAAATGAGATAATACATTCAAGCATGTAACACACAGACTAGCACAAAGAAGTGTACAATTACTGTAATTCCTTTCTCCTCCCTTGCCAATGAAGAGCTTACTTATTTTGTAAATGCTCCATGCCCAATACCGCTTCTGATTTACAGGCAATGTTCAGTAGTTATTGGTTGAATGAATAAATGATTACTCAACCTAAGTTCTGGGGAGAACAGATGCCCTTTCAGGTCAAGTCCAGATTTTCAGTCTGATTCTCCATATTCACCAGAATCTAGCCTAACCTTGTCTTCCAAGCTCTGCTCCTCTAGCATGGTAGCTCTTGAATCAGAAGTCCTCCATGTCCTCATGGTCTTCTCTCAAAATAATGTTTGATTTGCCTTGCTCAGCCTTCACCAATATTGTTCCTTTTTTTCTTATTGAAATCTCAACATTTACTTTAAAATACTTCAGTGCAACCCCAATGTTTATAGCAGCATTACCAATAATAGCTAAATTATAGAAAGAGCCCAAACATCCATTGACTAAGAATAGGATAAAGATGTGGTATATATATATATGTATAATAGAATATTACTCAGCCATAAATAGAATGAAAACTTGGCATTTGCAGTGATGTGGAGGGAGCTAGAGAATATTATGCTAAGTGAAATAAGTCAGTCAGAGAAAGACAAATACCATACGATTTAATTCATATGTGAAATTTAAAAGCTACAAATGTAAAGTTGTTTAAAAGAAATCAGATATAAAAGAATAAATACCATATGATTCTATTTACGTAATGTGCAAAACAGAGAAATCTATTATATTTGAAATCATATAGTTAGTTACATCTAAGAGGAGAGAAGAATGCCTGATTGGCAAGGGGTAGAAAGAAATATTTCTGAGGTGCTAGTAATATTTTATTTCTTAACCAGTGTGGTGGTGGCTGTGTTCACTCTGAAAATTCCTCAGGTTGTATAGTTTTATGTTTAGTAAATTATGTAAATAGTTTCTTAATAAGTTTATTTAACTTTGACTTTAAAATGGAATTAGATTGCACATATTCTTAAATGATTCGTTTTTTTCACTTAACATTCTTATTATGGAATTGTACACTATGTATGTATTTATTTTATGTTTATATATGCAACTGGAGCTTAGATCTCTGTATGATCATTAGGTCATTAGATCTCTGTATAATCATTATTGTGCTTGAAGAAAATCTCTCCTGCTGTTATTTAGGGAACAGATTTGAGAGAAAGACAAATACCATATGATTTCAGTCATATGTGGAACTCAAGAACCAAAACAAATGAAAATAGGAAGGAAAAAAAAGAGAGAGAAAGGAAAAGCAAGAAAGCGACTCAACTATGGAGAACAAACTGATGGATAACAGAGGGAAGGTGGGCAGGGGAATGGGTATAATAGGTGATGGGAATCAAGTAGGGCACTTGTGATGAGTACCAGGTGTTGTTTGTAAGTGATAAGTCGCAGAAACTAATATTACTTTGTATGTTAACTGGAATTTAAATAAAAACTTAGAAAAAATAAAATAAAATACTTAAGCATAGATATAATGTTCTATGTGTGCATGTATGCATGTGTTTATGAGACAAAGAAAGAGAGAGGGAGAGAGAGATGTGATTTTAATCTATATACTCTGGGGGTAGTTATTGTCTTAATTGGGAAAACACACTCCAGGGAGGATTATATAGAATTTAATCCAAAACCTCCAGGACAAAAAAAAAAAAAAAAAAAGCTTCCAGGGCTCAGCTCTCTTGGTTTCTGACCAGTAACAAAGATTTTGTTTATTAACCTAATAGACATTAGCCAAAGATTTGCATTAGTAAAATTTCATTAGGAGAATATATAAATATGTTATAAATATATATAAATTATTTTAGTGACACAGTTTATTTTTTTCTATAAACAGGATATAAGAATCTAATAAGCCCAGAAGTTTTATCCTCTTCAGAATAGCATTGGAGGCTTGATTCCAAAGGGTACTGTATCCATTCCTGATTCAGAGTTCTGACACCTATTAGCAGAATCCAAGCTTTTCTTTTCTTTTCTCTTTTTTTGAATAAACATTCAACATTTCATTCAAGGTGTGGTTGGAATATCTAAAAAAGAAAGTGTTTACAGTGATTTCTATGACTGTTTTTGTACCTAAGTGATAGTAAATAGTTGCATATGTGGCAAAATTCTGTTTGAGTCTGACTTCACTGACTCCTGGGAGGGAGATAGTTGTAGGGAGGAGCCCTATAATCCTCATCTATTTCTATGAAAAGCCCCCCAAGCCCCAAATAATTGTAAACAACCAAATTAGCTCAAATCAGTTGTAAAATGTGGCCCAGAAAGCATGGTGGCATTTACATGGATTGTTAAGTAAAAGCAAGACACAAATATCTTTTCTAGAAGGAAAAATTTGAGGATGAGAAAACAGCATGGACTTGTTCCCATGTTCATCTAAATGCATATGTTGTATAAAAGTAGACAGAAGGAACTCTGGGGGCTATTCAAAACAGATCTTGGTGATCTGCTGGTGAAAAATTAGAACAGCAGGAGCAGCAAGATGGTCTAAATTGAGGGAAGGAGATTGTTATTACCTCTCCTACTTCATATTTATCTCAGCATACGTATTGTAGGAAGTAAAATAGAGAAAAATATTGTTGCTATGATGGTGATAGGATGCTTATCAATATTTGGAAAAATATGAAAATTATAAGTGAAAGTAGCTCAAGTGATTAATAGAGAACTGCCTCTGTCACCAGCTAGATTCCTGACATAAGACCTTGCATTCACTGCCCTCCTGTTTACACTCACTAACCTTTGTCTTATATTTTTCCTTAAGCCCTTTCAGGCTTACTTCTTAACTCAGGCAAATGAAACTCAAAACCATCCCTCAGGTGATGACAACTGCCCTGACAAGAACTTCTGCTGGCCCAGACTACCCAGACCTTTTGAGTGAAACCCACCTGACTTATGCCTGCACAGATGGACCATACAGTGACCTCTGGAATGACCGACAACTACCTTTATGTCATTATAATACTAAAATCTCTGGGGTGCCTGAGCGACTCAGTCTGTTGACATCTGACTCTTGGTTTCAGCTCAGGTAGTGATCTCGGGTTCCTAGGATGGAGCCCCATGTAGGCTTTGAGCTCAGTGAGGAGTCTGCTTCTCTCCCTCTCTCTCCCTCTCCCTTGCCCCTCCCCCTGCTCATGTTCTGTGTGTGTCTCTCTCTAAAATAAATAAATAAACCTTTAAAAAATAATACTAAAATCTCTGTGCAAAGAGGAGCCTCAGCCTCATTTACATAACATACAATGTGTGTATAGGCATGTTTCCTTAAGCATATGCATGACCTTATGCCCACCTCTACATACAAGGACAAGGCTTCCCTCTCTGATATTTATTCTAACCCTAAACAAAAGGAACCCATTCACCTTCTCTCCAGGGAGTCACAGCTTTGGAAGCCATTACCTGTGATCATCTTATTTGCTGTAAATAAGTTTTCTTTGACAACTCAACCTGGTGCAGTTTTTCACTCACCAAGGAGTGATCTCATATTGGTTTGATTACATCTCCTTTTAGCCCCCAACCAGGCAAGGCAGCAGATCACTGACAATTTAAAGAGTAGTCAGGCACCTGGCTGGCTCAGTCCATAGAGCATGCACATATTAATCTCAGGGTATGATTTCAAGCCCCACATTGAGTGTGGAGCCTACTTAAAACAAATAAAATATTTAAAGATTAAGTAATTACAGGGATTTGCAGGGGAGTGAAGTTACTAAGTGAAGAAGACACAGTTTATACACAAGTTAAAATCCATCAAGAAGGAATTTGTCCAGTGAATGGAGAAAGATGTTTGGTTTGGTTAAATTATCTCATTAAGGAAGGAGAAACCTCTCAGATGATTTGGTGTATTGCAAATTAGCTTACCTCTGCAATTAATTCTGGGGAAAAAAGGGGGGGGGCAGAAAGCATGAATTTATCACAGAGATATAGGCTAGAGAAGACAATTTCTGACTTCATTACTTAATGACAGTGGTACTAAAGGAAAGTTGCTGGTTGGGATTCATATTGAGGAGGATGATATTTATTCTCAGTCATAGTACTTGAGAAGGAGATCAAATATGTCTTAAATTTGTGGACGCAGTATGGTTTGTTTATACATACTAGATTGAATACATTTGTAAAAAGGACCAAGTACTAATTAAAACTTCCTTAAAGCAATTTTTAAATACTGCTAGACTTGCAAACACAAGATTTGTAAGTTGAACTTACAAGCATCATAACAAAATAGAGGTTTAATTCATAAATTGGTAAGTTAAATACTCCTAAAAGCAAAGGCAATCTTCTCCATAGCCTTTCCAAAAACAGTAGCATTTATTGTGGCTACTACAGATTGTATTTGAATGGCTAGAAACTAATTACTAATTAGAATTTTTAGCAGAAGAGTTAGGGGTCCCCAGAGAAAGAAAGAGTAGACATAGCTTTTGGACACAAGATAATCATTTTAGGTCCCCATCTATCCCCCTGCCCCCCATTCTTCCATGATCTATGCCCTACCAGTTCCTACTAGTCCTAATATACTTCTTGTGGAACTTCCTAGAAGGTGTCAGAAGTACAAAGAAATGCAAACACCTCAGTAGTTAAGGAGTTTAAGGGAACAAAGGGAATGCAAAAACTAATAGTCTCGATGAGGACACAAAATAGCCTAACCATATGACAGACAGTAAATCAATGGTGAAACTCCCAGTGCTATTTCAAAAGTAAACATTGATCTAATGTACATTTTGAGTTGTTTTTGCAGGATTAAAACATTGGGTTCATGAGGTTAATGAGGTAAAAACTGTCACCAGCAAGACTCCCACTGACCCATCTTTTCACAGAAATGTTAACTTTTTTTTTTTTAAACATTTTTTTTTAATTTTTATTTATTTATGATAGTCACAGGGAGAGAAAGAGAGAGGCAGAGACACAGGCAGAGGGAGAAGCAGGCTCCATGCACCGGGAGCCCGACGTGGGACTCGATCCCAGGTCTCCAGGATCGCGCCCTGAGCCAAAGGCAGGCGCCAAACCGCTGTGCCACCCAGGGATCCCAAATGTTAACTTCTTTTAGAGGCAACAAAGAGCTCCAGTGGCCTAGACCAGTTTAGCTGCACTATAGACTCACACAGGCACAGATGGACTATGAAAAGACAGATAGTTACCTCTTCCTCATTATAATGTTAAAGTTTCCACCCAAGGAGGAGCACAATCCTCATTAACATAACATGATGCTTGTATAGCTATGGTTCCTACATAGGCATGCACAATCTTATATGTACCTCCACATGCAATGATAAAACTCCCTTTTCTGAATATTCACCTTAACCCCAAATAGAAGAAACCCAGTCACTCTTTCTTAGGAAGTCATGGCTCTGGAAGTTATTCCTCATGATCTTCTTAGTTGATGCAAATTAAGTTTCTTTTGTGGGACAATTCTATCAGTGTAGTCTATGAAGCTCACCAAGAAGCAAACTTATGTTAGTTAGGTTACAGAATGAATGAGTAAGTCTTTAGTTTAAATCCAGGGCATGTCTAGTCCATGGGATAGAAATGTGTGGCTCCATTTGAAATAATGAACACTAATCTAGAAAAAGGTATTAAATAAAAAAATGAAAAATATGCCTAACTATAAAAAATCTCCGGTTAACATATGAGATAATCTTTGTTTATCTATGGTAAAGTCCCATAAATCATATAAACATATATGTTTGTGGACTTTTTTTAAAAGATTTTATTTATTTATTCATGAGAGATACAGAGAGAGAGAGGCAGAGACACAGGCAGAGGGAGAAGTGGGCTCCATGCAAGGAGCCGGATTTGGAACTCCATCCCAGGTCTCCAGGATCAGGCCCTGGGCTGAAGGCAGCGCTAAACTGCTGAGCCACCCCGGCTGCCCTGTTTGTAGACTTTAAAATCATGTTCAAATATTTTGGGATCTCAAGATGGATTATATGTTTGGAAAAATACTAAACCGATTGGTTGATATCATGAAGTTCTAATTTATTAAAGAAATAAATTATGAAGGAATAATATAAATTAAAAAGTTAAAGCTTATATGGTAGAAATATAAAGGACATTGTTTGAATCTTGTTACCCATTTGTGCGTATGTTTGGCCAAAGAGACTTGGTAATCTATGAGCATGCTTGCATGCTAAAAGTGTATCACATGTAACTGTGTTTTTAAACAAATTATACTCTTTTGCTTCATAGTCTTAAGACCAACTAACCAACCACCCAACCAACAAAACTCCTGTCACTTTAATATAAGCAAATAGAAAAGCCTGTATTATAAACCAATCAAAGAGGTGGGATAAGACCCAACTATCCCCATATTTCAGTAAAACATGATACAAACATTGATTTTTTTTTCTACAAAATATATTCTAAATTTGGATTTATACATACATCTTTTAAAATTTAAAATGTGATTTTAAAGTAATGTATAAGAAGAGATTTACATTTAACATTAATTCTAAAGAACAATAATTTAATTTTTTTTCTCTGTGATAATGATTATAGTTACTACAGAATGCATCACTGAGCATTTGAAGCCATGATACATGTAAATTTCACAGAAAGTTTAGTTTCTGCATTAAGATTAAATCATAAAAAAAAAGATTAAATCATAAAGCTTATTTAAATGTGATATAAATATGAAATTACTAATAAAATTAGTATTATGATAAGAGTATGTTAAAAGTTATTAAAAACTAGAATCTTTTATGAATTAGCTTTAGTGAAAGCCCAATAGTAATCTAAAAATATATTTCTATATAATATAATAATAGTTTCTAAAACAACTTTCTGGGTAAAGCTTAATGTAAAATATCTGACACATTTTTTAAAGCAATAGTGTAAATCTAATTGAATATTATCTTTTTAAAGATTTTATTTATTTATTCAAGAGAGAGTGACTGAGGTAAAGGAGTGGGGAAGGGAGCAGAGGAAGAGGGAGAAGCAGGTTCTCCACTGAGCAGAGTGCCTGATGCGGAGCTCAATCCCAATCCCAGGACCCCCAGATCATGACCTGAGCTGAAGGCAAATGCTTAACCAACTGAGTTGCCCAGGCAGCCCTTGAATATTATTTTAATGTAGATCATATTTCTTAACATCCTTAAGTACCTTTAGATGTTTTTATTTTTACAGAATTGGATTAATGTATTTTTGTATTTAAATAAAGGAAACTAAGACTTCAGTTTTCTTGCTATATTGCCAAAAATTAAAAGTAGGATGTTAGTATACATTTTGAGGTTTCCAATTTAATTAATGAACCAAAAGAAGATTTTAGATAAACCCTCAAGAGTTCATTGCAAAGCATATGCAATTCCAAGATAATAATTTTCTCTTTGATGCCTCTGGAAGAATAGTAAGACCCTCATAACTTAACCCAGGTCAAACTAATACAAACTGGGGGAATGTTATGATGATACATTAAGCTGGTAAGAATTCTGTACATGACAGGAGGGAAAAAGAGATATAACTCAGAAAAGGGAGCAAGATAAGTTAAGAAGTCTCATAAGCAGACAAAATAGCAGAGTTAAAAATTGTATTGAGTAGAGCTTCTGCTTCCAGAAGAAAGAGTAGGCATACTTTTTTCCCTATTCCTCATACTAAGTACAAATCCTGATATTATATGTAAAACAAATAAGAACGCTGAAAATTGGACAGAAGGAGACAGACCATAGGGACCTTGGGACCTAAGAAACAACATGGTGGTGAGTTACCTGGTTCTCTGGGTTTTCTCTGGCTTTATGTATCATGGACATGGAACTGAAGAAGCCAGAAAACCAGAAATATCAAAGACAGACAAATGCACAGCCAGATAAAAACCCACTACAATCTTGCTCTTCCTAGCCAAAGGACTAATAAAGGAGCAAACTAGCAAAACAAAACTTCAGGCAATAATTGTTCTACTGCAAAACACCATGGGAAAAAAACTGTGGCTCTGCCCCCACCCACAACAGCAAAAACTGAGTGGGAAGCCTTGACTTCCATCCTTGAAAAGCTATAAAGAGAGGCCTAAACTTCCCTGTTGGAGAGGTATCAGAGATGTGGAGTAGGCAGTCAGGTCATAACCAGGACCCCACCAACTGTAGTACCAGTGAAGATCACTTGACAGCCTCTCTGTTCCTACCCCACTTTCTAGAAGAGGTTTAGAGGAGAAGACAAACAGTATTCTTACCCCGGTTGAATAATAAAGCTACCTTCCCACCACAGCAGTATCATTGGAAGTTACAGGTGAGCTGAAATTCTGACTGCCTATAGCAGTTATGAGGAGCTTTCCCCCAGCTTGAGTGTCAATGGAGTACAGTGGGAACCTGGACTTCTGCCTCTACCTGACAGTAACAAGATAAGCAGTGCACCCATTCCCTCACCAGAACTGGGTTAGAGGAAGCCATCTAAAAGAGAAGGTTTAAATAAGATGCAGCATTTCATAATGTAAAATCCAAAATGTTCAGGTTGCAATAAAAAAGGTTCATCATACAAATAACAAGGACCATTTCAATTTTAATATATAAAAAAAGGAAGATCGGGGTGTCCAGGTGGTTCAGCTGGTTAAGCCTCTGCTTTCAGCTCAGGTCATGATTCCAGAGTTCTGGGATTGTGGCCTACACTGGGCTCCTTGCTCAGCAGGGAGTCTGTCTTTCCCTCTGCCTGCCCCTTCCCCATTTTGTTCTCTCTTTCTTTCTGTCAAATAAATAAATGAAATCTTAAAGAGAGAGAGAGAGAGAGAGAGAGATGATCAATAGATGCTGTGGGAGTTTTTATCAAGTGCAAAGTTAGAGGAAACAGAGTCTACATAAGACTATCCTTACTTTTTTTTTTTTTATTTAAATGTTGTTAGTTAAATACAGTGCAATATTGGTTTCTGGAGTAGAATTCAGTGATTCATCACTTATATACAACATCCAGTGCTCATCACAAGTGTCTTCTTTAATACTCATCATGTATCTAGCTCATCCCCCAGCCACCTCCCTCCCTCTCTCCTTTTTTTTCTTTTCTCCCTTCCCATATGGTTTCTGTTTTTTTTTCTTAAATTCTACATATGAGTGAGATCATATGGTATTTGTCTTTAACCGACTTATTTCACTTAACATAATACACTCTAGCTCCATCCACGTTGCAAATTTCATATTTTCACTAATTTTGATGGCTGAATAATATTCCATTATATATATATATATTACATACATATACTGCATCTTCTTTATCCACCAGTCTATGGGCACTTGGGCTCTCTCCATAGTTTGGTTATTGTTAACAATGCTACTATAAACATCAGCATACATGTACCCCTTCAAATCTATATTTTTGTAGCTTTGGGTAAATACCTAGTAGTATAATTGCTGGATTGTAGGCTAGTTCTATTTTTAACTTTTTGAGGAACCTCCAAACTGTTCTACAGAATGGTTACATCAGCTTGCATTCCCACCAACAGTGCCAGAGGGTTCTCCTTTCTCTGCAACCTCACAAACACCTGTTGTTTCTTGTATTAATTTTAGCCATTCTAACAGGCATAAGGTGATATTTCATCATGGTTTTGATTTGTATTTCCCTGATGACGAGTGATGTTGAGCATCATTTCATGTGCCTGTTAGCCATCTGAAAGACTATCCTTACTTCTGACATGGACTACAAGTGTAGAAAGTTACTAAAATTGCCCTCAAATTTGAATGTTCACTAAAAGGATTCATAGAACTCACTGAAAGTTGTTAAATTCATAGCTATGGTTTATTATAGGGAAGGAATACATATTAAAATCAGCCAAGGGAAGAAGCACATATGGCAGAGAGCAGGAAAAGTACGAAATGCAGAATTTCCCATGTCTCTCCCCATAAAGTCAGGATAACATTACTCTCCTGGCATTGACATGTGACAATATGCAAGTATCATCAACCAGGGAAGCTCATAACTGAGTCTTTGCTCTGTAGAATTTATATTGCTGCTCAATAACATACTGCCTGTATGGTTAACTATTAGCCTCTAGCCCTGTCAGTGATGGAACTGATACCTTGTGGCCCAAAATCTCTATCACAAATCACATTGTAAGACTCTCCAGTGGTCAAAGCTCTCAGGAAAAGACACACTATCAGACATGGAATTCTAAGGGTTTAGAGTTCACTTTCTAGTAGCCAAAAGAAAGGCCAACCGCCTTTTGGAGTACATTGATGTCAGCAGAGATGAGAGAGATGTTAGATTTATCTGTCAAAGATTTTAAAGTAGCTATGATAAAAAAAAATACTTAAATGAGCATTTATGACATTCATTTAAAAAACAGAAAACATCAGCATAAAAACAGAAGATATTAAGAAAAATCAAGTGGAAATTTTAAAACTAAAAGTTATTTTTTAATTGAAAAAAAAAAAGCCAATAGACAAGTTTAACAGTAGAATGTAGGAGAAAAAATCCACGAACTAGAAATTAGAACAGTAGAAATTACCCAGTCTGAATAATAGAAACTGGGTTGAAAAGAAATAAACAGAGCTTCAGGGACTTGTGGGATAATAACAAAAGAACTTATCTTTATATCATCAGAGTTCCAGAAAGGAGAGGTGAAAGAGGGTAGGCTGAAAAGCTACCCTCTCTCTCTTTCATTAGAGAAACAATGGTTTTAACTTCTCAAATATGGCAGGAGACATAAATCAACAGATTCAAGGAGCTGAGCGTATCTAAAGAGAATAAACTCAAAGAAATTCATGCCAAAACACAGCATAGTCAAACTTATGAAACTGAAAACAAAGGAAAAAACCTTGAAAATAGTGAGAGAGGAATAAAATCTCACCTAAAATAGGTGAACAATTCAAATAATAGCAGATTTCTCATCAGAAACCATGAAGAATAAAGGGGCACAATATTTTTTCACATGTTGAAAGAAAATAACTGTCAACTTCTAATCCCATTTTAGCAAAAATATCCTTCAGAAATGAAGGGGAAACCAGCATTTCTCAAATGAAGGAGAATTAAGATTTTTGTAAGCAGAAATTCCCCTTAAATAATACCAAAGGAAACTCTCTAAACTGAAAAAAAACATTAAAAGAAAGAAACTTGGAACATCAGGAAGGAAGAATAAACACTGTAAGTGAAAATAAGGATGAATACAATAGACTTTCCTTCTGCTCTTGAGATTTCTAGTTATGTTTGATGATTTTTTTAAAGATTTATTTATATATTTATTCATGAGAGCCACAGAGAGAGGGGAAGAGACATAGGCAGAGGGAGAAACAGGCTCCTTGTGGGGAGCTCAATGCAGGACTCAATCCCAGGACTTCAGGATCATGACTGAGCCAATCGTAGATGCTCAACCACTGAGCCACCCAGGTGCTCCAATGTTTGATGATTGAAACAAAAATTCTAAATGTATGCAGAGGAAATATCTTAACAATTATAAATAGTGAAAGATAGAGGAACATAAGTCATTTTAAGATATCTATAATTCATTTCAACTAGTTAAAATGATGACACAAGTAGTACTAATAGATACAACATAATACCTTCAGTGACGACAAAAAAAGCTATATAAAGAGATACATTCTCAAAATTGCTATAGAGGAACATGTCATTTTAAGATATCTATAATTCATTTCAACTAGTTAAAATGATGACACAAGTCGTACTAATAGATACAATATAATACCTACAGTGATGAAAAAAAAGCTATGTAAAGAGATACATTCTCAAAATTGCTATAGAAGAATCAAAGTGAAATTCTAAAAATGTTCAAAAATATCTCAAAAAGCAGATAATGCAACATAATAGAAACTCAGATATAGACTCACATCAGTATGCCCAGCTGAATTTTGACAAAGATGTTAAAGCAATTCAATGGAAGAAACATAGCCTTTTTAACAAATGGTGCTGGAGCAATTGGACATTTGCAGATAGAAAAAAAAAAGTTGAACTTAGACCTCACACTGTACACAGAAACTAAATTTATCATGGACTAAAATATAAACATACAATCATTAAACTTTTATTTTAAAAGGTGGGAGAAAATCTTCAAGATCCAGGGCTAGGTAAAAAATTCTTAGACACCAAAAGTATCATCCATAAAAGGAAAAATGGATCAATTGGATTTCATCAAAATGAGTTTTACCCTCATAATGAAAATATTAGGAGGGTGAAAAGACCTGTCAGAGTAAGAAAGAACATTTGCAAGCAAATATCTGATAAAAAACCAGTATCTAGAATACATAAAAACTCTCAGAATACAATAGTAAAAAAAAAAATCCAATTAGACAATAGACAAAAGACATGAAGAGAATTTAACTGAAGAGGATATACATATGGCAAATAAGCACATGAAAAGATATTTAATATCTTTAGTCATTAAGGAAAATTTAATTAAAATCACAATCAGGGGCACCTGGGAAGTTCAGTCGGTTAAGAGACCAGCTCTTGACTTCAGCTCAGGTCATGATCTCAGGATCGTGAGATAGAGCCCCACATTGGGCTCCCCACTCAGCAAGGAGTCTGCTTGGGATTCTCTCCTTCTCCCATTGCCCCTGTCCCTGCTGACACTCACTCTCTTTCTCTCTTTCTCTCAAATAAAAATAAAATAAAATAAAATAAAATAAAATAAAATAAAATAAAATAAAATAAAATAATAAAATAAATAAAACCACAATCAGAATCCCTACATATTTGTCAGAATTGCTAAAATTAAAATAGTGACAACACCAAATGCCCGTAAGAGTACATGGAAACTGGATCAATCATATAATGCTTATAGGAATGTAAATGGTATGGTCACTCTAGAAAACAGTTTAGTAGCTTCTTAAAAGCTAAATCTGTGGGGTGTCTGGGTGGTTCAGTCAATTAAGCGTCTTCCTTCAGCTCAAGTCATGATCCTGGGGTCCTGGGATAAGCCTGCTTCTTCCTCTCTCTGTGTCCCTCTCCCTGCTCATTCTCTCTCTCTCAAATAAATAAATAAATTAAATTAAAATCTAAACCTGTAACTACCTTATGATCCTGCCATTGCACTCTTATGAATGTATCCTAGAGAAATGAGAATTTATGTATATTATTATTTATAGCAGCTCTATTTGTAATGGCTCAAAGCTGGAAACAACTCAGATGTTTTTCATCAAGTGAATGGGAAACAAACTGTGATACTGCACACAACAGGATCAGCAATAAAGAGTAAAACAGTTGATAAACACAACATGGATGAATCTCCAGAGAAGTATACTGAGTTAAAAAGCCAGTTCCAAAAGGCTAAATACTGTGATTCCACTTGTATAACATTCATGAATGACACAATCGTAGGCATGAAGAACAGATAAGTAGTCGCAATGGGTTAAGAAGGTGGTGGAATATGAAGGAAGTGGGTGTTAACTATAAAATAGCAGACTACAGTATCCTTGTATTGGTAAAGATGTTCTGTATCTCAATTGTTTCAATATTAATATCCTGATTGTGATTTGCACTATAGTTTTATAAAATGTTACCACTGGAGGAAAGTAATTAAAAGTTACAGGGGGATCTCCATTATTTGCATAATATTTTTCTATATTATTTCCTACAACTGCATGTTTTCTACAATATTCTCAAAACAATTTGGACATCATATTGAGGAGAGCAATATGCAATTCATCTATTTTAAAATTCACAAATCTATATGATACTCAACAATGAAAAAAAAGTACAAATTACTTCAAATGTATTTTTCAAAATGTTTAATTAGACAGGTCTTTAGATTTGACTTCCAACAGTGCAAATAGAAATGAGCTAAATGACACCACAAATAAAACAACCATACAAAACCAAAAATCAAGATATTCTACCAGATAAATGTCATGAACATTCAACAGAGTGGCCCCACAATAAACAGCATTAAATATTAAGACTTAAGACACATAAAAAAGGTGTAAAATGTGACCTTAGATTGAATCTGATTTTCACAAATCAGATTCAAGGAAATTTGGGGAAGGACAATTTGGAAAATATGAATATGAAATGAGTATCATCAGATATTATTAAGAATTTAATTTTCCTAAATGTAATGGTATTATTTTGGCTATGTAAGATGACCATCTTATTTTTTAGAGGAGCACACCAGAAACATTAAGAGATAGAAGTTATTTGCCTTAAGAAAAACCTTTCAGCTCGTCAAGTGTGATTTGTATGTATCTATCAGTT
Organism: Vulpes lagopus; assembly: GCF_018345385.1. Lineage (NCBI taxonomy): Eukaryota > Metazoa > Chordata > Mammalia > Carnivora > Canidae > Vulpes > Vulpes lagopus. The sequence continues at coordinate 26,646,932 of NC_054824.1, read as the reverse complement.
TATATTTGATTCACACTATAGTGATTTTCGGTTGCCCAATTAACTGGGAACATGCTTTCCAGAGATGGTCAGCTATGAAAATGAAATGGCCACATATCAGAAGTAGTTGCTGCAAATATCTTATTTTTTAAACCTCCAATCATCAATATAGGTTTCAGCAATTAGTATCATAGATATTAGAAACGGTTTTTCTAGTAGGGATAGTACATTGGTTTGGATAGTAGGATACATTGGTTTGGATAAAATTATTGTGGAGGAACTCTCTGCCCTCATATTAACAGGATATAAATAGCAAGTTCAATAATGTAAACTCTTAGAAATGGTACTGGACCCACCCCAAAATGATACTGGGCTAGAAAGAAGGTAATTTCTCTTTGTGCTCCATTAATTTTCTTTTGAAGAATTGTGTTTTACTGAAAGTCAGAGATTTGACAAATTTTGATATTATATTGACAGAATTATGCTTATAATCAATTTTTATTGCAATTTTTGCTGTGTGAGAAATGGCCCTTTGTTGCGGGCAGGCAGGTGCCTTCTCTGCCGTAAACGCCAGAAACATTTTTCCATCAAGGCAGTCATGTTCTCTGTGCTAAAATACCACGTCAGGTGAGAGGAAAATGTGCCTGATTGACTTGGCTGAAGCGTGAAGCAGAGAGTGATTCTCCCCCCAGGATGCACCCTGTGGACACTGCATGGGAGTGCATTGCCCTCCTGAGAGCTGGGGAGGCCAGGTCGGCGCCTGTGACAGTCAGGGGTGGTGTCTTTCTGGAAGATTCTGTGTCTCGGGTGTCTGGGACATTAGCGTCTACTTCCTGAAGTGCATTTCTGCATAATCCTTGCTTTACCACAATTAGGTCGGGTTTTATATGCAATTACTGTATCTAAGTTTCTGTAGCACACATCATAGGTATGATTTTTTTTAAATTAAATATTCAAAATAAACTTTTTTTGATCAAAAAAAAAAAAAACTGTAGATATAGGTCATTGTATTTCTTGAAATAAATTTTGATGTTTTAAAATATGTCCTCTGTTAGGCTAAAGTTTAATTCAAACAGTAAAGATTTTCATCATATGAAGCATAATATTTTACAGGAAATATATTTTGTTAATTATTTTGTAATCATTTCCTTTCCTTAGATATTTCTTTGTTCTTTAAATCTCAGCTGATTTGGATTCATATGCTTAGAAATCATTTTGTGAAATGTAATATTTTTCGAAAGACAAGTCTTTCATTTAGTTTTTTCCTTTTCATCATTCAAAAACAAATATGAACTTACATGAAATAACTATTTCTACTTGACTGCTCCCTCTATATAGACTTTTTATGAAATGAAAAATTAGCTTGATAGTAGCTAATAGTTATTAATGATAATATAATTATAACAGAATTATCTTGACAATTGTTTTCTTCCGTGCCTACATGAGAAGATGATGCACTTAAGCATATAATTGTTCCCTCCTAATTGGAACCACTTATGCCTAAAGATTTAGAAATTAATGGGAATGCCAAGTTGATGGGATTCAATTCAGGAAACTAGTTCCTATCATACTTTTAATAGACATTATGTGTAGAGAGATTTTAAACCTTTTGAAGCCTGATAAAAACTACTGGCCCTCTCCAAAAAAATCATACATACACTCAAAACTTTGCATCCAAAATCAAAAGACCCAGAGATTGACTGAAACTCATCATATAATAACTGAGGATGTTTCCATAGAGTAGAGGAGTACAGAAAAGCAAATTTTAAAGATATGCTACAACTGCTCCTTCATATCCAAAACTGTGTAAACACCAGTAATATCCCCTAGAAACATAAACTAGTATATTTCTTTTTTTTCCTGTTTATGGGTTTAATAGGGATTAATAGAAACTAACAGGCATAAAAGCCTTTTAAGACCGTCTACTCCCACCTTTTTATTTTTATCAGTGAGGAAAATGAGACCTACAGGGTAAGTAATTTTTCCAAGATGATACCAGTAGTTAGTGGCAAAGCATGTGAACTCTTCACAGACCAGAGTTCATAAGCCATGCTTTCTCCTCAGGAAAAGGAAGATCATATTCTCTGATCCTGTCTTATGATGCCTCTTCTCTAATGTTAGTGCTTATATGTTTAGGACTGCAAGGTTGTAAGGGTTAGAAATATTTGAAGTATATATCTACTCTTTTACATACTTTTTGGAATGTCCCACTAAAGAATTAAATATTTAGGGGCTAAAGTTAGTAGCATCAAAACCTATTTTGCCAGTGTAGAAATTAGCACCAGAATTAAATGGCCAGACCCTCTGGCAATGGAAAAAGGGTGTCTACTTGCTAGGCAAATCTAGTTCTGAGAGGCTGCACCATTGGTATTCATAACCTTGATGAATTTACTATGACTCAGACATGGAGATTCAAGCTTGCAGACTTGAAAGCTGAATCTGTCAACATTTCTAGTGTAATATTGTCTCTCAGGGGCTGCCACACATTAATCAACCTTTCCAAGACTGGAGCATAGAACCAAAAGCCAGTTTGTTAAATTGCAATGAGAAATATACTGCCACATGATCTGCCTTGGAGGCAAATCTACAAGGAAGTCAAATTCTCAACAGAAAGTTGTTTATGGGGTACCTGAGCGGCTTCATTTGGTTAAGCATCTACCTTCAGCTCAGGTCATGATCCCAGGGCACTGAGATCAAGTCCCGCATCAGTCTCCCTGATCCAAGGGGAGTCTGCTTCTCCCTCTGCCTCTCTATCTCTCATGTACAAAACAAAAATAAAATATTTTTTTAAAAAGTTGTTTATAGACCTTGAGTTCAAATAAGGGCAATTAGATGAAGTCAAGGCAGCAGGCTAAGTGGTCCAAATTACCTATCTCACAGTAGGGATTATATTGTTGATGAAAAACAGAATGCCTAAATTTTATTCTCTCTCTAAGGGCTTTGTAATTTAAGTTTTAGGGTTTTATATCTTACTTTAGGCAAATTCCAAGTAAATTGGAGTCCTTCTCTTTCACCATGTGCTTAGATTCAGCACAAAGGTAGATGTATAATCTGGCAATAGCAAATTCTCTCTCTGTACAACTTCATCTGTGGAGGGAAGGAATCCGTCAAACTCAGCTTCTAGAGTGCTTATTCCACAACTTTGTCTTCACCTTTACTTGGCCCAGGAGCAAGGGACAGAAAACCAGAGCTGACTAATTGGAAGTAAGACTCAATTTGATTTCCAAGTACCAAGAAGGTTGAGAGTTTTAAAATTAATTTACTATTTTTCTTTCTGAAAATGTCTTCATGCCTATACTATTTTTACCTATACTTTATTACATTTATTTTGCCATAAATGTATAGGAATATAGAGACTTTGGACTATATGACTGCTCATTGAGTCAATTACTTCACTTTACAGATGATGAGAATGAAATCTAATAATTTTCAGTAATTTGTCCAAAGACACACAGCTAGTCAGGAGTGAAGGAGGACTAAAATTTCACCTGAGTTCTGCTCTTAGACACAGGTAAGCATCTCAGAGGATCCCCTGTCTTCAGAATCCCCTCTAGTGGCTGGGGCTGACCAACTATGTTGCTTGACAAGGGTGTCCTGGTCCTCAGTTGGGAACCATATGAGTCTCATTACTCTGTTTTGTCTACAAGCCTCTGTTTATCTTTCTACCCCACACAGAGGGTCAAACAGATGTCCTGAGAAGCCCTAACACATAGCATGCAGTGGTGTCCCAGGCTCACATGGCTGGGCCCCAATTCCAGGTAGAAGTCTGATATGCAAATTGCTTTTATTATCCAGCATGGTTCTTATTTTGCAGGGTCATGCAAGAATAGGCATCAAAAGGGTCCTGGCATGATAATTTGGGTAACTCTCACTCATAGTAGACACAGGATGAGTTCAGAGTTCTGGCCTATAAATAATCTACAGCTGACACTTTGGATTGAGCCATGCGTGTGGATTCCTGTTTTGACTATCACTTGTTCATGTTCCAACCACAGTACTACCTCCTGTCTATAGTACCAAAGGGTGGTAAGGATAGCAGCAGGCATTCTTTAAACCATGCACCTCCTGCCACTGGCACCAAAGACAGTCACCTCATCCCCTGTAGAGGCTCTAAGCCACTTCAGCCCCAGTCCTTGGGATAATTACTCCTGTATCCTTTGAGGGCTTTCAAAACCATTGCTCTGCAAAGACTAGACCTTTCCAACTAATGTTCTTTTTAGCCACCAATCAATATGGTGATGGCATTGCATATGATATTGCTCTTCTCACCCTACGACAAGATCCTTACCTATCCTACTCACTGGTAGTGTATGGGAGATAGTATTATGATCAATACTGAAGTAAACCACAGACTAGACATTTAGTTATTATAGCCTAAATATTTCAATAAAATACAGAAATGGAAGTTGTGTTCTGTATTTTCACAACAAAACTCCAAATGGAAAAATTTACCATGAACAGAAACAAATTATTGTTCAGTTTTTCTTGAAGTAGGAAGATATGAAAAGAGTCAGGAATGGAGGTTTTGGTAATAAAGAAGTGCTTCCTGGATCTGAGCAGAAAATCAAGGGACTTAGATACTATAAAGTATATTTATATGCACTGATTGGACAAGAAATAAATATCTAAGTATCTCTTACATATTTATTTTTCTAAATCTTTATTGATAAGCCACTATATTTTACATGTACTAATTAATTTTATGATACAATTTATATCAAATGGCTTGTAAAGACAAGGCCCCACAAAAAGTATTTCTCTCACAAAATTTAGGGTTATCCCTGCTTGAGCTTTTCCTATCTTAGCTAAGGCTTTCAATTTTATGAAATATTACCTTTGATCTTACATCTTCCAAACTTCAGTTATATCATTGACTGTAACCTTCCATGGATATAGTCACGTGGGTGTTTATAAGGTAGCATCCCAACAAGGCAGCAAAGCTTTTGTGCACATAAGCCATAATTTATTTTATTTCTATAATCCCTAAGCACCAGTGCTTTTCACAGAGTGAAAATTGAATGGAGACTTCTGCTCCGAGGAAGATGTAGTAGACATCTTTTACCCATTATTCTCAGTGAGTACAAATAGAAACCCTAGATATACATACAAAACAAACATAAGAACACTGTGAAAGGTGGAGAGAAAAAGGCAGACTGGCTAGGGACCTCAGTATCTTAGGAATCACATGGTGGTAAGTTCCCTGGAGTTTTCTTTTTGCTTCATATTATCTCAGACATGAAGCTACTGAAACTAGCTAGAAATGCAACCTAGAAATGCAGACCAAAAAATGTAGACCAAAAATGCAACCTAGAAATGTAGACCAAAAATGCAACCTAGAAATGCAGACCCAAAAATGTAACCTAGAAATGCAGACCAAAAAGCCCAAATAAAAGGTTGTAATTTAGCTTTACCTCCAAGGACCAGGGTAAGGGCAGCCTAGCTCCAGAGAAATCTTTTAGACAGTAACTTCTCACTTTAGCTAAACACCACGGAATAAACTGTGGCTCCATCCCCATCACCAATAAAAATCAAATGGGGAGCCTAGACTTCCACCTCAGCAAGGCTATAACAAGGCTTCCCAACATTCCTGCCAGTGTGATATCAGAGAAGTCCAAAAGGGATTCAGAATGTCCACAGCCCTCCTCTCACCAGTAACAAGACACCCTCATTCCTGCTGCTCTTGTGTCAGAGGAGGGCAAGTTGAGAATCAGGGCTTTCATCTTGACATACAAGTAATAAAACTACCCCTACTGTACTGCTAGTGAAGATCACATAGGAATCTGGAACTCCCAATCCTACTCAGCAATAAGGATATACTTCTACTTCCTTTTGGCAGTAATAAAGTAGCACCCCAAGTTCCCTTGCCAGAGTAGTATCAGAAATTCCCAGCTAAAACAGGAGACTTATTTAAGATCCAGTCTCACAACATTATACCCTAATAGTCCAGATTTCAGTAAAGAATCAATCATGACACCAAGAGCCAAGAAGATCTCAAACTGAATTTAAAAGGCAATTAATTAAAAAATAGATAAATAGCAAAAATACAAAGGCAATTAATAGATGTCAACACCAAAGGACACAGGTATTAGAATTATCTGACAGAGATTTTTAAAGTCGTAGCCATGATAAAATGTTTCTGTGAGCAATTACAAACACACCTGAGACAAATGAAAACAACAGAAAGCTTCAATGAGGGTATAAAAAATCTCAATAAAAAAGATAAGATATTTAAAAATCAATTATACTTCAGTAAAGCTAAGAGAAAAAAAGAAAGGAGAAATAAAGAAGAATTAAATGGAAATTTTAGAACTCAAAAATAAAATAACTGAAATTAAAAAAATAGTGGAAGAGCTCAATAGCAAATGTATTCTGGAGAATTAGAGGAAAGAATCAGTGAACTAGAAGTTAGAATAATAAAAATTACTCGATCACAGCAACAGAGAACAAATAGACTGAAAAACAAATGAATAGAGCTTCAGACATCTGTGGGACTATAATATATATATTAATCAATATTTGTGTCACTGGAGATCCAGAAAGGGAGGGGAAAGAGAGTGGAATGAAAAAATACTCAAAGAAATAATTTCTGAAAACTCCTGAAAATCTAGCAATAAATACCAATGTACAGATTTAAGAAGCTGAGAAAATCCTGAACAGGATAAATTCAAAGAATCAATTCCCACAATATATCATAATTAGGCTTCTGAAAACTAAAGACAAAGAAAAATTCTTGACAGCCAGAGTAAAATACCTTACCTACAAGGGAAAAACTATTTAAATATCAGCAGATTTCTTATGAGAGACCATGAAGACCAAAAGGAAGTGGTACAATATTACTCAAGTGCTGAAAGAAAAGAAGTCAACTCAGAATCCTATAACAAGCAAAATATTCTATGGAAATGAAGGAAAAATCTAAATATTCTCCAATTGGAGAAAAGAATTTGTCTTAAGAATCAACACAAAAGAATGATAAAGAGAGTTTTATATACAGAAAGAAAAAAATAAAATAAGGAAACTTGGAACATTAGGAAGGAAGAAAGAAGAGGTAATACAGGTAAATACAATAGGGTTTTTTTCTTTCCCTGAGTTTTTAAAAAATATGCTTCACAATTGAAATAAAATATAACACTGTCTGATGTAGTTTTCAGCAGTCAAGTTCTGTACAGCTTTTCTTAGATTTACCTAAATATTTCTTTTCTCCTGAGAAAATATAAGTGGTATTGTATTTTCAATTTCAGTGACTATGTTTTCATTACTAATACATAGAAATTCTATTGGTTTTTGCATATTTATCTATATCCTATGATCTTGCTGAACTCATTTATTAGTTCTAGGAGATTTTTGTAGATTCCTTGGGATTTTCTATATAGACAATCATGTAATCTGTAATTAAGAACAACTTTATTTCCTCCTTCTTAATTTGTATGTCTTTTATTTCCTTTTCTTGTCTTACTGCAATGTCTTGGGTTGATAGAAGACACAAATTACCAATATCAGAAATGAAGCAGAGATCATCACTACTGATCTCATTAAAAAACATTAAGAGGTGGACAGCCTGGGTGGCTCAGCGGCCTGATCCTGGAGACCTGGGATCGAATCCCATGTCTGGCTGCCTGCATGGAGCCTGCTTCTCCCTCTGCCTGTGTCTCTGCTGTGTGTGTGTGTGTGTGTGTGTGTGTGTGTGTGTGTCATGAATGAATAAATAAATCTATTAAAAAAGAAGAGATTTAGGAAGAGAAAAAGGGGGAATATATCTGCTTCTCTCTCTTCTAAAAAAAAAGCATTAAGAGGAGAAACATATTAAGAGGGTAATAAAGGAATACTGCAAACAACTCTATGCCCACAAATTTGATAATTCAGACAAATTGGACTAATTCTTTAAAAAACATAAAATACCAAAATTAATGCAAGGAAAAATGGACAATCTGTCTATATCTAATAAAGAAATTGAATCAATAATCAGTTTCCCCAAAATGAAGTACCAGATTCCTTTATTTCACTGGCAAATTCTACAAAACATTTAAAGAATAAATGACATAAATTCTCTATAATCTCTTACAGACGATAGAGGCAAAGGTAACACTTCTGAACTCATTCCATGGAGCCATTATTACCCTAACACCAAATTGGCTAATGTGTTACAAAAAAGGAAAACTAAAGACCAATGTCTCTCATGAACAAGGAAGCAAAATCTTCTTCAAAATTATAGCTAATGTAATCTAAAATACATAAGAAAAGTTGTACGGGACAGTGAAGTGATACTTATTCCAAATATGTGAGATAAGTTCAGTATTTAAAAATCAATTCATTTATTCCACTTCATCAACAGGCTAAGAAAGCAAAAATCATGTGATTAAATCAATTGATGCAAGAAAAAAGTATGTGATAAAATACAATACCCATTCATGATTAAAAAAAAGAAAAATTTTAGAATGGGAGTAGAATTGAATCCCTCAGCTCCATGAAGAACATCACAAAACCCTATAGCTATCCTACTTAATCATGGGAAACTGGACTCTTTCTTCCGGAGATCATTAACAGGGCAAGGATAGCCCTTCTCACCACACTTATTCTATGTCATACTGAAAGTCTTAGCTCAGCAAAATAAGACAAGAATAATGAAACAAAGAATATATATATTAAGAAAAAGTAAATGAAACTTTTTGTAGTTTTGTTGATGGTTTTAGCAAAATATAATACTATCTGATATAGTATACACTGTCAAAACCATTTGTAGTTCCTTATTTGCAGATGACATGTTTGTCTATATAGAAAACCACATGGACCATCCTCCCTAAGAAAACAAAACAAAACTCCAGGACCTAATAAGTAATTATTGCAAGGTCACAAGATACAAGGATAATATACAAAAGTCAATTAATTTCTTATATATATCAAAAATTGAAATTTGAAATTAACAAGCTCACAAAACTCAAAAAAGTGGGGAAAAGGCAACAATCCAGTTAGATATGAGCAAAAGACATGAAAAGTCATTTCATCAAAGAAGCTACAAAGATAACAAATAAGCATGTGAAAAGATGTTCAATATAATTAACAATTAGGGAATTATAAATTAAAACTACAATAAGCTATTACTACATATCTATTAGAATGGTTAAAATACGAAATAGTGACTTCAATGCTAGTGAGGATGTAGAGAAATTTTATCATTCATAAATTTCTGGTGAAAAAATAAAATGGTAACAGCTACTCTGGGAAATGGTTTGGCAATCTCTTTAAAAACTAAATTTATCCCAGAGAAATGAAGACTATATTCATACAAAAATCTGTACACCAATGTTTATACCAGGTTTGTTTACAGCCTGTTTGTACAGTTTGTAACAGCCAAAATTGAAATAATTTAGATATTCTTCAGGGGTGAATGGTTAAACTATTTACAATAATACCACAGAATTCTAGCTGGCAATCAAAAAAAAAAAAAAAAAAACACAACTACTGATACCTGCAACAACTCAACTGAATCTCTAGAAAATTATGCTGACTGGAAAAAGACAAAGATTACATACTGTGTGGTTCCATTCACGTAACATTCATGAAATGACAAGACTATAGAAATGAACAGATTAGTGGTTAGGAGTAGTGAGAATAGAAGGGAAGTGGTTGTGTTTATAAAAGCTAAACATGAGGGATCTTGGTGGTGATGTAAATGTTTCTATCTTGACTGTATCAATGTCAATATTCTGATTGTTATATTGTCCTCTGGTTTTTCAAGATGTTACTACTGGTGGAATCTTGGTAAGGGTAGACGGATCTCTATTATTTTTATAACCATATACAAATTTACAATTATCTCAAAATTAAAAGTTTAATTGTGAATTCAGTGAATGCTTATTCACTCAATCAAATCAACTCTAAAGAAAGAACTTCCCTTTAACTATTTTCCAAAGGCCACAACACACCCACACATTCATGCATACATAATAAAATGAAAATATGTTACAATGCATTTCCAACCAATTTGTATCACTTGAGGAAAATCATGATATGTCATATAAAAAATATCTGTTTAAAACTCTAACTTTGTATACCCAGAACCTAGGAAGTATGAAGAAATCAGCCAATGGCTTAAAGATAAATGGAATAGACCTTGTCTCTTCCTTTTATTCCTGTGACTTTTATCTTTATACTTTTGTAAACTGTAAGTATGTTTTGCTATAATCTGGGACTTGTGATATTTCCCTGATAATACAAACAATAGTAGGAAAATATAAAATGTCCAAGAAGATAAATACATGTGGATTTAAGAGAACTCTGGCCTAAAGAGATTATTACATTGACAATAATAAATGAATAAAACTTATTTTAAGAAATCGATGACATTTAGAAAGTTAGTCAGTCATGAAAAGTTTTAACCTAGGAATATTGAAACTAAAGACTTTCATCTTTGGTCCTCCCATAAAAAAATAAATTTAAGATTGAATAGCTGATTCTCATTTTATGCTCAATTCTAAACACTTTTATATTTTTTCTTTTAAAATTATAAAATAAAGTTAACTAATTTAACTTTGAGACAGAATATAAATTTGAGACAGAAAAAAAATCAAAGTTCTTCAAAGTAATTTCATTAATCAGTCAATATTTAAGTGCACTTATGTTACTTAAAATACAGAGTGAGCAGAACAGACTGTAATCCCTGCCCTAAATCCCTGCCCTCATGGAATACTTAAATTCTAGCAGTAACCATTCTAGGAAAAATATATTAAGAAACACTTATATATGTATATATAAAATTGAAGTATAATTAACACACATTATATTAATTTTAAGTGTACAACATAAGAACCATTTTTACAGTATTGATAGTTCTGTAAACATAGAAAGACTGAATTGCTGTTGCTTTGGAAACCATAGTTTCCCTAAGTCCTTGTTCACAATATCTCAAAACTGCAAATGTTCATCAATAGTTAAGTGAATAAACAAACTGCTATATTTATACAAGGAATTATCATCCAGATATGAAAAGAGAATGAACTGCTGATATAGGCAACAAAAAGGATGAATTTCAAAAACATTATTCTGGTCAAAAGATGCCAGACACAAAAGAGTACATATCATATAATTCCATCACATGAGACTCCAGAAAAGATAAATCTACTCTATAGTGACAGAAAGCAGATCAGTGATCGCTCAGGCCTCAGCTTGAAGGAAAATGACAGGAAAAAGGAAAATGGAAAGAGAGAGTCTATATCTTGATTATGGTGTTGGTTATGGGGGTATAGTTTTGTCAGAACTCATCAAAATGTACTTAAAATGAATGCATTTTATATGTAAATTGGTCCTCAATAAAGTAAACATTAAAAATTCATGTAATTCATATTACAAAATAAAAGAGAAATAAGCAGACTATTATTAGAATTAACAGAATAAATGAGAAAAGAACATAATCATGAAATTAGATGCAGAAAAATCATTTGAAAAAATCAAAACTCACTTATAATTAAAGAAAAAAAAGCCTCAACAATTACAAATAAAAGTCTATCTAAAAAACAAACAAAAAAAAACCAAGAAAATCCCCTTCAATAAAAGTTGGAAGTTCCCAACCTTTTGAGTTTGAGTATAAGATAATGTCTATTATCATTACTTCTTCCCAGTATTGTATTGGAAGTTCTAGCCAGTACAATAAGACTAGACAAAGAAATAAGTTACAAGGATTAAAAAACAATAATATCATTATTCACACAGACCATTATTGCTTTTATTGAAAATTCAGAAGAATCTATAGGTAAATGAAATTTAGCAATAGCTTTGGGAGAATATATGAATTAATTATATGCCTATATGTTTAGAACAAATATCTCAAAAGAATATTTTGAAAAATATGTCATTTACATATATTCCATGCTGATCTCCACCCATCAATAACCAATATTCTGACTGGAACAGCCCTTGTGCTTATTATGATTGCAAGATGTCCTTTGGCAATAACCATCAGAAAACTTTGAGGGAAGAAAAGTCTCTTACTCACAGGTCCTGGAAGGCAGGCATATGGCATACTTGGGGCCACACAGAAAGCCTATGGTGGAGGGGAGCTGTGAGCACATCACCTGGGGTTTGGCTTTATTAGGGTTGAGAGTGATGGTATGCCTTACAGATGCCCCTTATACTTTCAATCCTTTTATGTGTTAAAGCTTGCTTTGTGGTCCTACATATAATCTATCCTAGAGAATATTCTGTGTGCACTTAAGAATGTGTATTCACATGCTTTTGGATGGAACATTTTGTATATGTCTCTTAAGTCCATTTGGTCTATAGCATTATTCAGGCCATTTTCTTTTCTTTTTTTTTTTTTTAAGATTTTTATTTATTTATTCATGAGAGAGAGAGAGAGGCAGAGGTAGAAGCAGGCTCCATGCAGGGAGCCTGATGTGGGACTCGATTCTGGTTCTCCAGGATCAGGCCCTGGGCTGAAGGCGGTTCTAAACCGCTGAGGCACCGGGGCTGCCCAAGTCATTTTCTTTTTAATTTTCTCCCTGAATGATCTATTCAGTGTTGAAAGTTGGGTATTGAAGCCCCCTATTATTATTATATTGCTGTCTATTTCTTCAGTTCTATTAATATTTACCTTAAGTATTTAGGTGCTCCTATGTTGAGGGCATATATATATATTTACTTTCAAAAGATAAAATGTCTTGCATTAGTGTAAAATCGGTGTAGCTCCTGCCTGGTCCCTGGGTGGGATCCTGCTCAGCCAGGATAGGCTCCTGGGTTGGCAAAGCTGGCCCTGGACTATGGCTGAAAGAGGACTGAGCTCCAAGGCTGTTTCAGGCTTTGCAGCCACAATTGAGGTCTGCAGCCTGGCTTCTAAGGCATGAATGAGCAGTTCCCTGGGCAGACTGGACTGTGTCCTGACCATGACTACTGAGGCTGGAGCTGAGAATATGACTGTTTCAGGATATCTGGAGGAGCAGAAATATCTCCCCACTGGGTCCTATACTGGCAGCACTGCTTGTGGAGTGTGGCTGGGAGAACTGAGAGCCCAGTTACAGGGCCCTTTCAGAATCTACAGTCTGAAAGAGTTTGGTGGGTTCACCTCTGAGGGCTGAAATTAGCTGGAATGGTTCAGGGGCCCCCCTCTGAATACACAGCCAGGACTGAGGTCTGTATGGCTATTACCTAACACATGTGGGCATGACTCCTCCTAGGCCTTTCCTTGTATGGTTGTTGGTGGCAGAACCAAGGCCAAATAGAGGGTAGCTGAGCCCTCTGGGGTACAGAGCCGTTTTCAGGTCTATAGCTGGGACCACGGTTACCAAGTCAGTCACTTAGGAGCGGCCTTGTCTTCTTAGAAGGGCTCTCTTCAGTGTTGGACTGGATCAGGGTTTCACAATAAAATGAAGGGTACACAAGAACTGGCTCTACTGATTGATGCTGGAGGACAGGGGCTAGATGGTGGAAGAGTAGGGTCCTCAACTCATCTGGTCCCACAAACTTGCCTAGATAACTTTCAAAACATCCTGAACACCTATGAAGTCAACCTGAGATGTAAAGAGAGAAGATCTGGAATGCTACAGAGAGAAAAGTTGTCACTTCTAACAAGGTAGGAAGGTGAAAAAAAATTAAAAAGAAATAAAGTGCAGGAGGGGAACCACAACTAGCAGGGGCTAAGGCAGAAGGGTGAAAGCCTCCAGGGCAAGAAGGCCCAGCCTGGAGAAGTGGGAACTGTAAAAATCCACAGGTGAGTTTTCCCTGATGGAAAAGTGCTTAGCAGGGAAATTGGGTGGAATCTCAGGAGGGGCAGTGAAGCACCAAGATTCCTGGAGTCACTGTAAGAGGAGGGGCGCCCAGGGGCAAGCTCACAGCAAACTGAGGTCTGATCTCAGGAAGGGGTTGGACACCGCAGCCTATGCGAAGCTTTAGCTTTTCTCTCGCTGCCGCTGTCCCCGGACTCCAGCCACCTCTTCTTGCTATGGATCCCAGCTGCTCCTGCTCTGCCAGTGGCTCCTGCACGTGCGCGGGCTCCTGCAAATGCAAAGAGTGCAGATGCACCTCCTGCAAGAAAAGCTGTTGCTCCTGCTGCCCCGTGGGCTGTGCCAAGTGTGCCCAGGGCTGCATCTGCAAGGGCGCATCGGACAAGTGCAGCTGCTGTGCCTGATGTGGGGGAAAGCCTGTTCCCCATGAAAATAGAGTGATGTGTACAAACCTACAGGTTGTTGTTGTTTTTGTTTTGTTTTGTTTTGTTTTGTTTTGTTTTGGTGCTTTTTGTTTTGGGTCCAACTCTGACCCGTTTCTACTACATTCCTAGTTATTTTCCCTATAAAATAATATGTGAATTATAATAAAAGCTGTCGACTTTTTAAAATTTGGGGAGAAACCCCCCAGTTAGGAGGGCCGGCTCCAGAGCAGCCTTTACCCTAGAGCCTGGCAACAGACGGAGGTGGCTGTCCTCTGTTCCCTTCCGGAGAGGCGGGCCCCAGGAGTGCAGGTCCAGTGGCACAGGGCCCTGGATCCAAGGGCACCAAAGAAGACAAAGCCAGAGATCCTGTGTTCCCCCTGGGACAGAAAGCAAGAACTCTCCTGCCGCTGGGCGCACCCAAGCTGTGCAGATCAGTGCACCTAGCAGGCCCCCAGAAGCATCTAGACCAGTGCAGACTGGGAGACTGCATTAGTTACTAGCAGGGAGCTGATGCCAGAGCTGGAAATCTGGCCATTGCCATTTTTTTTTTCCTCCTTGTTTCACCATGCACCTGGGAGAGGCAGGGTCCCTAGGGAACAAAGACTTCAAGGATAAACAGCTCATACTGAGCCCAGCACCTGGCAAGGGACAAGGGACATCTCCACCCAGGCATAGACATCTGAGAATCAGTGGGGAACCCTCCCGCAGAAGAACTGCTGGAAGAACAAGGAAAAAGCAAGTTAACTGAACAAGCAGCTGGAAAGCTCCAGGACTAAAGGAAAATAGGATATAGAACTAGAGGATCCTTTTGTTTTTTTGTTTGTTTGTTTGTTTGTTTTTTTAATTACGACTCATTTTTATAGCTAACAATTTCCAATGTTTTTTCTCTTGTCACACCTTAATGACAATATTTTGCCAGATCTTTGTTTTTAAGTTTTTTCCTTTTTGACTTTCATATTTCTACAATCACATGTCTTATATATAGTTTTCACTTCGAGATTCCCTTCAACGTATTCAATTTAATTTTGGTAGGTATGTGAGATATGGGTATTTGTTTTTTGCTGTTTTTTAGGTCTCATTTTGTTTTACAATGGTGGAAGTTAGTACCTTCTAACGCACAACCAAAATACACCCAGAACCAAGTGAAACACCATGTTGGTTCATTCTGTGAGATTATATTCTCTCTTCCTTCCCATTCTGACTCCCTTTTTATTCTTGTTTATGTTTTTGTGGTCAAGCTCGGGTCTTTATATAAGAAGTATTGTTGATTTATATAAATTTGGGATTGAGCATCTTCTAACATACAGAACAAAATACACTCAGAACTAAAAGGATCACCCTCTGGGACCCCTCGGGGAGATTACATTCTCTCTCCACTACCACCTCACCACCACCATCCCCCCCTTTTTTCCCTTTTCTTTTTTTTCCCCTTCTTTGTTTTTTTTTTTATTCACGAGTTTGTTTTAAAATTTGTTTTTCACTTTAGTGGCCCTCTTTTTGAATTTTGTTCTTTTCTTCTTTTTCTTTTATTTTCTGGTCTCTGACCTCTTTGGAATCATCTAGGGTGTATTTTACTTAGGTCGTGGTTGATATTTTTGACTCAGCTCACCCATACCACCACTTTGCACTGGACAAAATGACAAGAAGGAAGAATTCACCACAAAAGAAATAACCAGAAGCAATACTCTCTGCCACAGAGTCACAGAATTTGGATTTAAATATGATGTCAGAAATTCAATTCAGAAGTTCAATCATAAAGTTATAATGGGAGAAGATATTTGCAAATGATGAATCAGATAAAGGGCTAGTATCCAAGATCTATAAAGAACTTATCAAACTCAACACCCAAGAAAGAAACAATCCAATCATGAAATGGGCAAAAATCATGAACAGAAATTTCACCAAAGAAGACATACACATGTCCAACAAGTACATGAGAAAGTGCTCCCATCACTTGCCATCAGGGTAATACAAGCCAAAACCACAATGAGATACCACCTCACACCAGTGAGAATGGCAAAAAATAACAAGACAGGAAACAAAAAATGTTGGAGAGGATGTGGAGAAAGGGGAACACTCTTGCACTGTTGGTGGGAATGTGAACTGGTACAGCCACTCTGGAAAACTGTGTGGAGGTTCCTCAAAGAGTTAAAAATAGAAGTACCCTATGACCCAGTGATTACACTGCTGCGGATTTACCCCCCAAAGATACAGATACAGTGAAAGATTGAGGCACCTGCACCCCAGTGTTTATAGCAGCAATATCCATAATAGCCAAACTGTGGAAGGAGCCTCAGTGTCCATAGAAAGATGAATGGATAAAGAAGATGGTATATAGATACAATGGAATATTAGCCATCAGAAGAGATGAATACTCACCATTTGCTTTGACATGGATGGAACTGGAAGGTATTATGCTGAGTAAAATAAGTCAGGCAGAGAAGGACAATCATCATATGGTTTCACTCATATGTGGAATATAAGAAATACTGAAAGGGATTATAAGGGAAAGGAAGGGAACTAAGTGGGAAAGATTAGAGAGGGAGACAAACCATGAAAGACTCCTAACTCTGAGAAACAAACAAAGGGTTGCAGAAGGGGAGGTGGATGGGGGTATCGGGTAACTGAGTGATGGACACTGAGGAGAACACTTGATGGGATGAGCACTGGGTGTTATACTATATGCTGGCAAATTGAATTTAAATTTTAAAAAATGTAAAAATAAATAAATAAAATATAAAAGTTAAAAGAAGTCCCTATACTAGTTTTGCAATTTCTTGTGAGTCTAAAACTATTTCAAAATAAAATCTTTACTTAAAAATCAATGAAAGAAGTATGTAAGAATTTATTGACTATTTGAAATTCACAACAAAAATATTGTCTGTTATTTTTTGTAAATTGTGTGCTGTGCATTATTTGTATCAGTTAACTCTATGGTAAACTTACATAAGTATATATACACATCAGGGCCTGGAGTAGGCACAAAACTTAAAGGAGGCACTAACTCTCAGGGTTATGCAAGTGTCTCATGCTAGTCTCTGCACTGATACGCTTATGCTTATAGATCTCTCATTCTATCCTTTCCCCTCCATTGGAGGACCACTTTTTAAATATTTATCAACCCATCACTACCTTCAAATAAATACTAGTTTCATTTGTTATGTGAACAGAGACAGTGTCATGAAAGTTAAAAAGTTTCCTGGCTTGTAATTGTATCAGCTTGTCCCCCCACCCTACTTTTTTTTATCCAGTTCTATTCTACAAGAATTTATAAGGACTAGAATATGGATGCTTGATCACTGTGACCTTGAAACTGGACATCTATCTAAGTGGAAAGATGAAATATGTCATTTCAAGTGGAGGAAAAAAAGCAACTTTAAAAGAAATAAAAGATGTCAGAAAGTCCAGCAGGTTCTGGAACAAATTCTCCAGAGAGAAGAATAATCAGAAACTGGAGAGATTGAATCAAGCCAAGCAACAGATATATAGTATATGATAGGAGGCTGAGGCAAGACTATGGAGTCAGCTCAAAAAGAAAAAAGGACTTCAGGGAGAAGTGGAAATGCAACCTTTTGTTTATTGGGAAAGAGAATCAAGGAATATTCCCCGAGTTCTACATAACTGAAAAGAAAAAAATAACCCTTTTCATTGGGAATAATGATCTTTCTCACTGAAGAAAGGTAAATTCAGCTCCCCATTCTTTACTTGTAACTAAGAAATTTGCCTAGTCTTTATTTTCCTACAATTATTATTTATGTTATGATTGATCACTGTTCTTAATGAAATCTTATGTCGTCAAATTCTGTGTAAATAAAACTTACAAAAAAGTAAAAAAAAATTTACATGTAGAATAGAATTCCATATAAATATTCACATGCAGTGTGCTTCTTGGCACTGTTCATCTCATGATAAGTCAGAAAATAGCTTTGGGTTTTAATAGTAATTGTGGATATAATCAAACTTATTTCTCACCTGCATTCATCCCCTCTTTTGCAATTAACATCTCCCAGCCTTGATTCTCCTCCATACACCATCCAAAAGAAAAACAGCCCTGTGATTGAATGAACTTTCACAGGTGCTCTTTTGATCACAAAAATCCAAATTTAAAGGATAGGTAATTAATTAAAATTCTTTTGTTGTTGTTGTTAGAAGGTAATGACAAATGCATATTTATGAAAATCATGTTTGAAAAAATTCTGGGTATTTTTCTTTTCCTACATTATGCCAGGAGTAAAGATCAGTGCTTCAGGGACTGATATCAGTAGTGGTTTCTGACATTCCTCTGCTCTTTGCATTCTCAATTGAGACTGAGTGTCTAAAAGGTTTCTTTAAACAAATGAGGCGTTAGTTGTTTAGTTATGTTTCACTTTCCCTAGTGGCTACTTAGCATCTGGTGAGCCCTCCCAATGGTGTTGGCAAGGCTCTTCTTTTGGTGAGTGACTGAAAATGTTCAACCTGTTACTCAGCAGCAGCATATAATGACTGCCAGCAAATAAAAAACTTCCTTTGTTCCCCATTCTGCTTCCATTGCCAAATGAATGTGTTGCACTAATATCTAATAGCCATTACCAGCTGTTGAGTTCTGTTCTTTCCAGTTATGATTACTTGGGCTTTCCAGTTTCCATATCGTCCTGCCATTTTCATAGTGGGGGTCTCAGAGACATTGCAAGAGACTCTTAAAACTCTGAAGCTTCATTAAACCAAAGTAGTCCTATCTTCCACAGTTCCCACACTGCAACATCTCCACAAACCAACCTCTCACCAAAGTTATCTCTCACCTGGTAAATTTCAGAGCACTTTCTAATGCATTTCTTTTCTCTACTTCCCATTCGGTCTTTGGACAAAGGTACATTTAACTTACAGAAATGATTAGCTCCTTAATAGTGGTGTAGAAATCAATTTTTAAAATTAAAATATATGTTAAATCACTTAGGGACAATTATTGCATAAAAGAACTCCATCAGGATTATTTGATAAATCGACTCCTTTGTGTATCAAATGACCATCCCTAACTTATAAATGTGAAAAACAAATATCCATATGTTATCTCTCCTTGACTGTTAAGTACTCCTGCAGGATATGTTCTCACTACAATCTCCCATGTCAGGGCATTGACTTGAAGGCTGACCAGAATCAGTATTGATTTCTGTTGTTTGGAAATTCTCTGGGTTTTTTTTTTTTCCTTTTTCTTTGCTTTTGAAGTGAAAGTCCTGGGCTCTTTTTCCTGGAGACATCTAGCATAGGCAGCAGGGTTGATATGAGGGGAGCACACTAGAATACTACTGTCCATCCTGATTGTCCAGTGCCTTGCTTAACTGGTCACTAAAGTTTTTGCTATCATCGCTTTTCACAACACAGTTTTTATTTCCTTTCAACAAAAAAAATATAAGGTATTTGTGTCTTGGATCAATCATCTAATAAATTGTTTCCCAAACTGTACAAGATATGCTAGTCACTTGAAATTTTCCTTCAAATTGTATATGTTACTGACCAATAGCTTATCCATACTGGGCATAGTATTTCTTCTTACTAACTACAAATGCATAGCAGTTATTATCTATATTAGTAGTGAGATTCATTAAAATATTCTTTATGAAATATTACAAATAGATGTAATATGAAATAAATATATGAATTCAAAACATCATAAATCATAAATTATTTGAGTTTTTCTTTGAAGTACATTTTCTTTTTTTTTTCAGAGGGAGACAGCATTCACAGTAAAAACAAAATGTCTATTTTTAAAACTATTATTACATTACTAATTATTTTTTAAAGGATAGTTCTCTGGTCAAACAAGTGTTAAGAATTTTGCTATCTCTATTCTATCTTTTGAAGATTCCTGAAGAGCGTATGAAATTTTATAACAAATTAATGGATTTAAATCTAACTGAATAACTTCTAAATCTGTATCTTCATGGAATATTTTCTATGGGGTATGCCTAAAAACAAAGCTTTGGGAAATGCAAAACAAATACTATCTACCTTGATGTCATTTGTGAACTCAGAAGATGGGTTAACAGTTAAAATCTGGCACATAAGCCATCAAGCATTCTATATAGTACCTCAACAATTGGAACATTGTTAAATAAGAGAATTCCAACAAAGAGGGAGGCCTTTTATTTGTTAGATATTCTAAACCTACTACATGAGATGGAAGGAATGAAGCCAGCATTTTAATAGCTATGATATGATTTTCATGACCTGAGGACTCAGGAACACACAAAGTCTGTTTTTTTCCATCTCCAAAAAATAGAATAAGCCACTACAGATTTTGACTCTCCTGATAGCACACCTATGTATAAGGGCTGCCCATACAGGATAGCAAAGATAAAAATGAGTGGAGACAAAGTGGTCTTTGCTTTGAGATTAAATTTACTTTGACATGCTAGATCTAGTGCCACTTCCATAAATTAGGATTTTCCTAATGAGACCTTCAACACGTTTGACTGACAAATTTCCCTGCCTTTCCAAACCCTTGCAATATAATTAAGGTACAGACTCCATAAATGGCAATAAAGGAAAGGATCCAACTAATACATGCAGGGTATCCCACCATATGTTCCTATTAACAGAGTCAAAGCTAAGGAAAGATTAATAAAAACAATTCTCTGTCACAATAAAAACATGGAGTTTACTCCATAAAGTGATGGTGAGTAAAAACAATGGCAAATTGTAGAACAGATATATTTGCCTGCTTTGCTTGAAGGTGATTGTCCTCAACCGCCCATGTCTATGACACATCAAGAACAACCTGGGATAAAGAGATCCTACATGCACACCATATCTGAAACTCTGAAATACCTGAAATATCTAGCAAAATCTTAAGTTTTCCCATGTGGAACACAAGTCTCTAACTTTGCCTAATTATCTTTTGCCTGCTATTACACTATCCTAGCATTATATTTATTACATTTATTCTATACTTTGGAACACTGGTTAGATCTAACTTGATTCCTTTATGCAATTTAGCTACAATTTTTTTGTGCTATTCTCTAGACACTAATAGATTATATTCTGTATTTTTTTTCTAAGATAATCCACCCAATTCATTTTTTCAATAAAAATTTGTTGTGCACTCCCTATGTGTCACACATGATTCTAGGAACTTTGGTTATATCTATTAATAAGGCAAAGATCCCTGATCTGTGGTTCTTATACTCTAGTAGGGAAAGATAGACAATAAACAATAAGTTGAAGGAAAGGCTAAGGGAAAAAGAGTAGAGTAGGGCAAGTAGGGTGGGGAGTGTGGGGTGACCCTTGAAACAGGTAAGAAAATTAGCCAAGCAGACATAGAGAAAGAAAGATTCTGGGTACAGGAAACAACTGTAACACAGCCTCTAGGGTAGGGCATGCCTGGTGTGCTAGAGGAAAACAGAGGCCAATCTGGAGGACAGACTGAGGTACATCATAGGAAAGGAAGTCAGAAGGAGTGCTGGGAGCAGGGAGACCTTGAAGGGCCTGTGGGCTGTGGAGGAACTTTGGCTCTGACTTTAGTGAGATGGGGAACCATTTGCAGGGTTTGAGCAGAAGGGTGCCCTGATATCATGCATATTTTAAAAAGATCATATTGCCTGCAGTAAAGAGAGTAGACTCTGGGGGTTGGCTAGGAGAGAAAAACAGGAAACCCATTAAAAGGCAAGTGCCAGAGGCACCTTAGTGGCTCAGTCTGTGAAGCGGCTGCCTTTGGCTCAGGTCCTGATCTCAAGGTCCTGGGATCCAGCCCCATGTCCAGTTCCCTACTCAGCAGGGAGTCTGCTTTAGCTCTGCCCCTCCCCCTTCTCATGCCCTCTCCCCCTCTCTCTCAAATGAATAAATAAAATCTTAAAAAAAAAGGGCATGAGCCATAACCCAGGCAAGATATCATGATAGTTTGGATGTGGGTAGTAACTAACATGAAGGGGGTGAGAACATGTGAGAGGAAGCCAAAAAGAGGACTCAGGGATGACTCCAAGTCTAGTCGCCTGAGAAATGGTCATCAGTTCAGATGGGAAAATTGTGAGTGGAATGGGTTTGAGGGGTAACGATTAGGAAGTCTGTTTTGAACACATCAAGTTTGAGATGTCTTTTAGATATCTAAGTGAATATGTAAGTAAGAAGCTGGATACATGTGTCTAGAGTTGGGGAGAGTTTTATCTCTAACCTAATGCTCTACTCAAAACCAATAATTCATTCATCCCGGAAATTAGTACATTTCCAACGCGGACACCTTAAAGGGTGAATTTTGATGGAAGCTTTGAAAACAAATTCTCTTGTTCTGGATCTTAACTAAAACGTAATTGACCTGATTTTGATTCAATTCTCTCACCTTAACATTCCAGGCAATGAATCAGTGAAACTTCTCTAGATGGCAATGACTTTCTGCATAAAAACCACTATTCATTCATTCATGATAATAAACATTTATTTAACTCTTACAACATGTAGGGCTCCTATATTCACCCTTATCTAATTTGAACAGGAAAAATACCCAAAGGGTCAAGGGAAAAATGAATTTGAAATAAATACCTTGTAGAACAAAAATTAGAAGGACAGCTTGGGGAAGACTGGGTGGCTCAGTGGTTGAGCGTCTGTGTTTGGCTCAGATCCTGATCCCAGGGTGTGGGGTAGAGTTCCACATCAGGCCTGCTTCTCCTTCTGTTTATGACTTTCTCAAGAATAAATAAATAAAATCTTAAAAAAAAAAAAGGACATCCTGGCAAGTCCCTGATTTTGAGAAGAATGCACTGAGGTAACCTGATGTCCCATTTCAAAGTCCCATTTCAAAGAACATTAATGGCAGCAAACAAAAGTACTGTCTGATGCTATGTGAGTTTCTGTTGCCCACAGATGATTATTGAAGTGTTTTAGATTTAATATATGCATTTTAAGTCATAGGATTCTTTAGAAATTAAAAATTGTCTTCACATATTTAGGGTTTTAAAAAATGGAGAAAGCAGAAGATGAAATCAATAAACTAACTTTAAATATTATTTTAAATGTTGCTCTTTATTTTAAATTCCATGAAACATAGTCCTAGAAGGGTGAGGATCCTTGCAGAGAGAATGCAATAGATAGCAGATAGTAGTAGAGGTCCATTAGAAGTAGAAATTCAATTCCATAAATATGTGTTTAGTGTCCTCCATATTCAAGGACTGATTGGAAATACGACGAGTAAAGAGAAAATCCCTCTCTTCAGTATTCATAGCATAATAGGATAGACAACTTCACATATGCACATCAATGGCACTAATACTAGGCCGACTATGTTAAATAGGGAAAAAAGAATTAATTGTGAGAGTAGTATGATTATGTTTCTTAGAGGAGGAAGGACTTCTGCTAGGTCTTTAAAAAAAATACTACTACTCCTACTACTACTACTAAGGACTGGAAATCAAGATGGAGTGGAATTTCTTTCTTTCTTTTTTTTTTTTTTTTTTTGGAGTGGAATTTCTATGCAGAGAGAACCTGAGTATAGGTCTGGAGACAGGAATGAAAGGCATGTATGGGACAGTTAAAGTCCAATGTTAGCAGAGCATTAAAAAGGTAAAGGCTAAGCAAAATGTACATATTCAGACATGTATAAATAATATAGTGCAAGTGAAAACACTTCAGCATAAAAGCTCAGTAAGTTAACCGAATGTTAGCTTGCATTTGAATATAATTCAGAAAGTGTGACAATAACTAAGAATGAGATGAAAATGGTTTGGGAAAAAGTAAAACTTAGTAAATATATGGATTGACTCAGCTAGCGCAAATTTTTCAGGCTGCATACAATTAGAGGTATTTTTAGAGCTTTTGAAATAAGTTTCAAAAGTTTTATTGAGATATACTTCACAAATAATTAATGGCACATATGTAAAGTGTATAGTTTGGTAAGTTTTGATATATGTATACAGTCAAGACACTAATTCCACGATTGAGATAATGAACATATCTCTCATTCTCCCAAACTTTCTCATGTCCCTTTGTAATCCTTCTCTTCCTCTCAATTCCCAGACAACCAATGATTTGCTGTCAATTATAAATTCCTAGAATTTCCTAGAATTCTACATAAATGGAATTCTAAAGTATATTCTCTCTTTTGTCTATATCCCTTCACTCAACATGAATACTTGAGAGTCAACCACAGTGTAGTTTGTATCATTAGTTCATTTCTTTTTATTACTGAGCACTATTTCTCCATATGGATATACAACAGTTTGTTTCCAGTCACTTGTGGACAGACATTTGGGCTGTTCCAGTTGGGGACTTCTACAAATAAAACTGCTATAGAACATTCATGTACAGTCTTTGAATGAACTTATGCTTTCCTTTCTCTTGGGTAAATATCCAGGCAAGGAATGCCTGGATCACATGGGAAGTATACATTTAACTTTTTAAGAAACTGACAATTTTTTTCTAAAGCAGTTGTACCATTTTACATTCTCACCAGCAGTGTAAGAGTTCTAATTCCTCTACATCCTTACTAGTATTTGTATAGCTTGTCAGAGGCTTATCTCACTCAAACAATCACACACAAAAAAACCCTTCTCCACAGATAGGCTAAGTTCACAATGTTTTCAATAAATTTAGAAAATACCAAATATCCACATTATTCAGAAAAATAGACTGATGCCTTGGAAAATAGCTAAAAGAGTTAAAGGGAGTGACTTCTAGAAAATAGGATGAGAAGGGGGGGAGAATACCACTGATATTTACTAAATTTTACAGACTATTGACTTTTTAAAAACATACCATGGATTATTTTAATAGAAGATTAAAATATTTTTGAATGAATAAACCAAAGCAGTCTTATTTAGAGATCTTTTCACAAATGCAATAAGAACCCCATTACCTATTTTTAATTAAAATTTACTATAACATTAAATCCTTATTAGTTACTTTGTATGTTCAATATACACTGTGACTTGATCATCATAATTAATATATTTTTGTAGCCCTAAAATCAGAAGAAGCATTATTGCAGATAACCTAGAGATGATAAAGTATTCAAGAATCTCTGTTTATCCTGAGCAGAGTTCACACTAAAACTATGTATAAACACTATGAAGACAAGTAGTTTTTATAGTTATTAGCCGCACTTCATTAAATGTTTCACTTTTGGAAAGTACTGGCATAGATTAAATTTAAATAACTGACAAAGGTTAGAATCATTTATAATTAAAGACTCACAGCTTTAATTCATGTGTATTAAGGTTGCGGAGTCTCATTATTGCTACTGTGACTACTCTGATTACAAAACAGATAAGGCCTGGAGAAGCACATGGCCTTTGGCTTCAGAGCCCAGGTTTAAATCCCAACATTACAATTTACCAGCTATGTGCCAATATATGTAAAGCGATGTTACAAAGTCTCAGCTTCTTCATTTCTAAAAATGTTATTAGATTACCTACTTCTTAAGACTACTTAGAGGAATAAGTGATCAATAAAGCTCAACTATTGTTATTACCTGGGATTCATTATTGTAAAACACCCCAAGAACTAAAAATTAAGTATTATAGGGGGTTTTAATTGAAAAGTGCTTGGATTTTATGAATATCCATGCCAATTAAAACAACTAATTATTAAAATCCTAAGAGAACTCAAGCGATTTTACAGTGAGAAATAGATATCAACCTCTAGTTAATTAGTTAATTGGGATACGCTGACTGCACTAAATTTCTTTTGATTCACTATTATTCTCTTTACAAATGGCTGACAGCATATTCTCTAGGCAAAGCACTGGAGCTAATGTTAGTTCTACAAAGATTTTAAGTCATGGCTTAGTGATGAAGAGATAAGATTAGAGTAAATTCTGTAAGCAAGAAGAGTGTACTGACTTCAATCTTTTTACTTCAATTTTCGAATTCACCAACTCTTTTTTCTGCTGTTAAGCCTGTCCAACAGATATTTTTAATCCAGACATTATATATCTCAGTTTTGGTATTTCCACCTTTTTTGTAAAAATGTTTATTTCTCTGCTGATAATTTTTCTTTGATCATTTTGAGCATATTTTCCATTATGTCATTGAGCAGCTACAAGAGCTATTTTAAAATCCTTGTTTGCTATTATCAACATGAGGATCAGAGTCCATTGATGGTCTTTTCTTTTGAGAATGGTATACCTTTTCTCGTTCTTTAAAAAGAACTTTTGAATTGTACTTTGATTTTGTTAATGTCAAGTTCTGGTGATTGAGTTCTCTTATAGTCCTCTGCTGAGTGTGGTGATTATTTTTGGTTTAGAAGTCAGTCACCTTGTTTGGACTAAAACTGTAAATTCTGTGTCTTGAAAAGGAGCTCAAAGCTTATCCAACTTTTTAAATCCTGAACTGGGCTGCCCAAATGCACATGTGTGATCCAAGGATCAGACAGATGTTTGGGTGTTTTATACACAGAATTTGTTTCCTCTTCTCTCTGATTCTTGCTTTTCTGCAGTTCTAGCCTTGATTTCAATGGTCTTTGGATGCTATGAAATCTGTTTTTTAAGCAGCAGGATTACATGTTTTCTGTAAGTTTTAGTCACCTCACATAGCATTGACTGAGTCTGTCCTCAACCTATAATCCATGAAATTCAGGAAACTCCTCATATCATTCATTTTGTCCAAATGCTAACTCCCCCCAGAATCAGCCTGTTTTGTTTGTTCTCCAATGACTTCATGTGATTGACCTTTATCTTTTTCCCAGACATTATAGTTATCAATCAGAGCTTACTCAGACATACCAGAGGCACACAGACCACTAATTTTACTTTAAATTCTACTCTTTACAGGATTTGAGCAGAATTAATGGTAAGGGATGCAAAGATACTTGGACTACTCCCATGTTTTCCAAGAGAATGAAACTCTTATCTGGTGGAATCAGATTCCAGAACACTGATCAGACAGGACTTACTTGTGGGCAAGCTTGCTATTTGCTCAAAAGTCATCCTAACTCTTTAAACTGAGTTGATGCTAAATTCCAGAAGTAGAAAAAGAAATTACTTTGCTTTCTTTTCTCTTTCTATCAGGAGCACTTAAAAATAATTGTTTCATCTTTAGGTACTTAATTGAAACTAGATGTAAATCTGAGTTTAAGTGGAGAAAAGGACCTCAGATCTAAGCCATATTCAGGAATCCTGAAGGTCCTACATTACAGTTTGGGAAATAAGTGTCCTTAATAATTGCTTTTAAGTATTTAGTTTTCTTTTATAATTTTCTCTTGAGAAATTCACAGGAAGAGTGTTTATAGACAGCAGAATTTGGACATTCTGGGTTCCCAGCTAGAAATCATTTACTAGGTTCTCCAAACTTTCATTAAGGTCCTAAGTAATGACAGCCAGAAGAAATGTAGCAGAGAAAATTTTGTTGGAGCAGCTCACAATTTCTTTGAAACTAAACAGAATTTTAAAAATCTTTAAATCTTATATAATCCCAAATCATGACTAAGTTCCCACAATAATTAGCACAGCAGGGGCTAGAACCTAGATGTGTTCACTCCAGCCCAGTAAGTTTTTAATACTACCATAAGCAGATAAGCAGTCTATAAATCGACAGTCCCCAAGTCAAAGATCTTTGTTACTCATGATTAAACTTCAAGTCCAACTGGAAGATCTCTGGATTTTTGTTCCATTAAAACTGCTCCTATTTTAAATTTGAGAAATTTCTTGCAGTAATAAAGTTCCTTATGTAGTCTGGTAGCTTTAAAATCTTACTGAGGTGTAATATCATTTATTGACATTTAACATTGTCAATTGACATTTCAGCCCTTATTAGTATATGTCCCATCTGCATCACAGCTTCCTATGCTCTCATTAAAATGGATGAATTGTGTCTTAATACATATTTTCTTTTATATTAGAAATCTTGCGATCGGATAGTCAAATGTGAATATTTTATGATAAACATTTCCCTCTCTGCCTTGAAATTTTTACAAGTTTAAACAACCCCTTACTAAAAAAATAAAAATTAAAAACCCTTACTTAACCATATAAGCTACTTTTGCAAGTTTCAACAAAGGATATTTTTCTATGCCAACTATTAGGACTTATATGAATATGCCTCAGGTTATCTGAAAGTAAATCTGTTTTTATGATAGTTTACAATACTATAAATTTTTTTATTTAAATAAAAATGGCTGATTGTTATAGAGTAATACATTATTCTTTGACTAAGTCTGGAAATGCTGACAAACTATTCGACAACCTGACCTTATTTAAGAATGAATCAGGGGAACCTGGGGGCTCAATGGTTGAGCATCTACATTTGGCCCAGGTTGTGGTCCTGGGGTTCTGGGTTGGAGTCCTACATTAGTCTCCCTGGAGGGAGCCTGCCTTTCCCTCAGCCTATGTCTCTGCCTTTCTTTCTCTGTCTCTCATGAATAAATAAATAAAATCTTTAAAAAAAAAAACTATAAAAAGAATGAATCAGTTTTATAAATGCTTCACAAGTTACTATACTTCTGTAAGATCATCCTCCCCTTTAGAAATGCTAAGTAGGGCAAACCAAATACAGACAAAAGCCAATTCCTCCAAGATCTATTCATAAAAAGCACCTTTCTAGAGGCAACTGCACCATCTTTGACTGATCTTCTGCTGTTCTCCGACTCCATCAGGCCTACACCTAGAAGAGCTATGTGAGGAAACATGCCAATGGTCTTATGAGGAGCCTCAACACGATAGCTGCTCAGCCCACAGCTAGGAGTTACACAAAGTATGTTCCAGCTCAGAACTTTCCAAAATGACATCTTAAATCTTCTACGTTCTCTAATTCTCACTTAAAACCTACATTTGTTTTCCCATCTTCCGTCCTTTCTTCTTGTATTCAGCAAACCAATCGACCAAGCTGGAGTTCTTTGCATGTGAACCTATGCCTGATACATCATTTATAACTGGTAAAACCATTTTTAAAGAAAGAGAATATGTCACAATGAGTGAGGTAATTATTTTTTTATGTGGTTGACTTTTTAGTCAGCTGTACTGCCTTTGTTTTATCAGGATGTAATCATCTACTATTCACACAAAAATGCAAAGTCATATTAAGTACAAAGTGTAGATGTCTTAAGTGGGCTCTGAAAATGGCAAAGTGTGGTAATCTCTGAAGCTGGATGATGAATTCCTGGTGGCTCATTACCATATTCTCTCTAATTGTGTGTTTGAAATTTTCTACATTAAAAATTAAATGTAAAAAAATAGAGAGAGGATTCTTGAGTACAGCAAGTCCCTCTGGAATCTACCACTTCAATGAGACCTTTGAACAAATGACCCCTTAAAGTGCGCAGTTTGCACTGTGTTAAACTGTGTTTGCATTAATCTCCTACTTCCAGATATCTGTGGTCTGGAACTCCATGGAAATTGGAAAATCAAGTAATTAGTGGAACAAATTCCCTTTCCTGCGACACTAATTTTTGAAAATAGAGTCCGTATCATCTTTATCATTCTTATGTCCTAAATGCCCTTCACTGGGCATTTAGCTGTTATAGAGGTGATGTGCACATTGTCACTTCTGGTGTTGACTATTGCGTCACCAACCTTGATCCTCCCACACTCATTACAGAAATGTAACTTTTACTTGGAGAAATTTGAATGCCACTCTAGTTATGGAGCTTCTGATCCCTCGTTCCCTAGTCTAGAATCCTCATTACCTAAGAATTCCAGATTTATGAGGAAAACCTGCTAAAATTTCTAGAATTAAAATTTTATGTTGGGGTGATTACTGAACAGTAAATTGTAGAACTTTAAAAATCATCATTCAACCTTTTAAAGACTTGAAGAATTCCTTGGTATTTCTTAGCAGGTTTCTACTTGTTGGATATATTTCTTTAACAGGAAATCCTCTCCCTTAGTCCCGAGCTACGTATTTCATACTAGAATTTAGTTTTATAGGTGCCTAACGTGATCATTTCCATTGGGAATTATTTCCCTGTTATTTAGTTGAGTACTGAAAACATGCCAGGCATTCTTTCAAGTGTTAAGGATATAAACAAAGAATTCTAAAGGAGCCTATATTTAATAGGGAAACAAACAATAAAAAATAAATAAGTAGCATGCCATATGCTAAAGAGTGCTCTGAAAATAAAACAGCAAAAGAGGAACAGGGATGCTGAGAGAGGGAGCTAATGTTTTATAAAGGGTGGCCAAGAAATACTTCATTGATAAGTTGATATTTGACTCCACAGAGATTTGACATGAGAAACAAGCAATAAAAATATTTGCAGGAAGAATGTTACAGACAAAAGGAACAGCAGAGATTTTAAAGCAGCAACATGCTTAGTGTATTCAAGGGACAACAGGAAGTAGGATGAGATAATAGAGTGGGCCAGGTTCTAGAGGCCCCTGAAAGGAAATTTTCTTATATACTGAGCCAAATGGAAGCCATTGCAGAATCTCCAGCATAGGAATGACAGGATACAATTTGTCTTTTTACTTGGATCCCTCTGGCTACTGTTTTAAAAACAGACTGTAAAGTGGCAAGGTCACAAGCAAAGAGACCAGTAAGGAGGCTAATGCACAATCCAGGCCAGAGATCAAGACCAAGTCTGTTGCAAGAGTAATAGTGGTGGATTTGGTGAGTGGTGATTAAACTCCAGAAATATTTTTAAGACAAGGTCAACAGGATTTACAAATAGATTGTGTACAAGGTATAAGAAACGTCAAGAATGACTCAAAGTTTTCTGATCTGAGAATAAAATAACTGTCGTTTGCTGAGAAAGGGAAGACCAGGGGCAGGTAAAGCAGTCCACAGGCCAGGATTGTTGTTTCTTACTCCTTTTTTTTTCCCAAATTGCATGAAGTTCACAGGTATATTATAAAAGCCATGAGATAGCAAGGTTTACCACCACCTTCTCAAAAAACACAAGAATGGGCTTCCAAGAGCATTTCCTTTCTACTGTCTCTACCCCATACTTCTCTATTAGAACACAGAAATAGGAAATGTGAGTTTGAAAATTTGGCATATCCTTTCTGAAAAGCTGTGAACTTAAAATATTAAAAATATCTAGGGGCTCTTTTCTCTACCATGTCAAGTATATACAAACCCTTTTATCCCTCTATCCTTTGTCCTGTCATTCTCATTGCTCATTACATTGCTCTTTCAGAATTCTAGGTGTGCTCTTTTGAGAAACATAAATGTCCAAGGACATATGTGTCTCATTCAGGGTACAGGTTTGTTCCAAGTGACCATGTGGGCCCTACCACCTGTCCTGAGTTTGCATCCTCTTGTTTTATTGCGGGGATTCTCAAAAGTAGTTGTCCATAACCAGAAGTCAGACATAAGAATTTCAGGCCCCTCCATCAACAAGATGACTTCCCCCCTAAGAGCTAGAAAGCTAGAGCAGGAACTCTTTTTTCTACAGAGATCATAAATACTAAGCTATCTCATCAATCATTCATCACCATTGCCACTTCTTTTTGAAATAAATATACCCAATGATTTGCCTCTAAGGTACTATTTCTTAATCTTCATTCCCAATATGTGTTTATCTTACTTGGTTTCCTGCATCTCTCTTGAAAGGCTATGCTTTATCCTTGCTGGACTCTGAGAGAGCTATTCCCTGCCCTATACAGCCAGGATAGGGGAGTGAGTCCACTGGAGCTACAACGGTCACTCCACTTGATTGTGAACTTTGACTCTACAGCAAAACAGTGTGTACAAAACAGTTTTCAAAGGGTTACAATGTGCAACTCATCATGCTAGATAGGGATAAAATGTAGAAAAAGGCTTGAAGGCATGTAAAACCTCACAATTTTTTCTGTAGACATACTAACCACTCTAAGTCAGAAAATATTTAGTATTTTAAGATAGAAAGTAAGATCTATGAGGGCCAAGAGGCTGCAAACTGCCTACAGCTCTCAGATAAAAAAAGTGCCTCATGAGAAGACAAAGTCAAAGTGTCTTCCAAAGGCTCAGGTGAGTACAGCGCAGATACCACCTGAGTTCAGGGCAGAAACAGGATTGAAATGGCTCAGAAGCCCATCATACAGAGAGAAAGAAGGTTACTCAGCAAGAACAAGATTCCCAAGGAACCAGGTCATGAATAGGTAGCCCAGGGAAATAGCATGTGACAAATCATAGGTGTGGTGGTGGGAAATCAAGCAGGATGGGGCCATGGGTCAATAAGAAAATCTGGGTTGAGCCTGTAGATGGAGGGTAAATACATCAGGAAGGCAGAAATCTTGCCTGGCAGGATAATCACCTCCACTGGGATTTCTGCCTGGATTCCCCCTCCCTCAGCTTCATCACCCCAAGCAGAATTGGTATCTCCCCTGGCACCACCACATGCTTTGCACACTAAGTGCAAGTACCCATGTTGTATGTATGTTTATGTGCCTCCCCCAGGCAGTTCTCACACACAATGAAAGTTCAAACAACACTTGTGGAAGTAATTCCCCCAGTACAGAATCCAGCTTAGCATCATGTATTGCGTTTAGTTATCATGTCTCTCGGGCTTTTTATGGTAGGATATTTCCATAGTCTTTGTCTTTCAATGTTATTGAAGTTTTTAAAGAATATAATATTTTAAAAGAAATTATTGCTTACTTTGGGCTTGTCTGGTGTTTTCTCATGCTTGGATTCAGGTTGTATATTCTTGACTGGAACACTTCATAAGTGATGTTTTATTGTTCTCTGGGTGTTGCATCTTGAGATACATCAGGCTCATCTGCCCCTTAATGGTGATGGTTAGCTTGTGAACACAGTCAAGATGTTCAATTCCCCACTGAATAATCACTGTCTTTTTCCTTGGAATTAATAAGCAATCTGGGGAGACATTTTAAGACAACATAAATTTAACAAAAATTCCCCCCTTGGTTTAGGCCCACTGATGGTGCTCATCTGAACCAACTTTTAATATGATGGTTGCAGAATGGTGACCTGCCAGTTCCAGCATTCCTGCATTTTACCATTTGCACTTGGCATTTTACTATGAGCAAAGATCTGCTATCCTCTTTCATCAATGTATTTATCCTTCATCAATATATTAGAAAATGGATCATTGATTCCAACTTTTTCAGGAGTTTGTAATTCATTACTGTCCTTAATTATTTTAGTGCTCAGAGTATCATAGATTATGACTAGTGGGAGCCCCAATGGGAGCTTCTGTGTCTTGTGACATGTCCCTTCATTTTTTGACTATTTCCTTACTTTCTAACTGTAAGATATTTTAGGTTCTTCTTGTAATCCACATTGTCCAAGTTCTGAAATTAACCATTTTTTTGAGGAGCCTTGGTGGTTTTGTTTTTAATGGGTGATGGTATTACAGATCAAGGTCTGGGTGCTAAGTGTGCTCATTGTTGGGGTGTGTTTGCTTCTTGTTCCTAGTGGGTAGATCTAAAAAATATATCCTCATGTATACACACACACACACACACACACACACACACACATGCACACACATACACACGGATTTATGGCTTCCAGAACTGTAAGAGAATAAATGTGTATTTTTTTTAAGCAACTAAATTGTGTTTTTTTGTTAAAGCAGTCTAGGAAAACTAATACAATTGTCTTCTGCTTTCTTTGCATTGAGAGACTTTAGGTGCCATCAGTTTTCTTCTTGTGCTCCATTCTTCAAATGTGCTTCACCTTTCATGACCAAAAGATAAAACTAAAATACGGAAGACAGATTATGTAAAAGTATTATTTGAATGTTGAATTTCCTGAAGTTGGTAACCATACTGTGTTTATATGAGAGGATATCCTTGTTCTTTTTTAAAAAAATATTTTTATTTATTTATTTTATTTTAGAAAGAAGGAAAATGAGGGGAGGGGCAAAGGGAGAGGGAGAGAATCTCAAGCAGATTACTTGCTGAACACAGCCTGACACAAGGCTTGATCTCATGACCCTGAGACCATGACCCAAGCGGAAACCAAGAGTCAGATACCAAGCCAACCAAGCCACTCAGGTGCCCCAGGATATATTCTTATTCTTCAGAAATAATACAGAAATATTTAGAAGAAAAGGACTATATAGATAACTATATATCTATATATCTATCTATCTCAGGGGCACAAGCCAGTAATAAAGCAAATGGAGTAAAATATTAGCAATAGGTGAATTTGAGTAAAAGATATACAGGTGTTCTCTGTACTATTCTTATTCTTGCCATTTTTCTGTGACTATGAAATTATTTCCAAATAAAGTTTTAAGAAATAGCATTGTTCACTGTCATTTTTAGAATTAGAAGATGTAGCAGAAATTATTGAACCAACAATAGACCTCTTTGAAATGGAAATAGTACCATGAAGAGCTTTAAAAAGAGGCATTACTTCAGGCAGATTTTTGTTGACTTGTTTTCCAACTATCTCATCACGAAAATTTGCATACCCAATAGCAAACACGTTAGGATCTTCACTAGTCCTCCTTCTGAATTCAAACATGAATGAGTCACTATTAAGTAAACCCACCCCTTACAGAAATCCTTCAAAATAAAGGATAAAGGTAACAATATATTAAAGATTAAAAAAAACTCTAGTAAAAACTTGACCTAAAGAATCTTAACTCCAAACTATGGGCTGATATTTTATTGATATTTACAACACAGGATTAGCAACCAAAGAAAAATAAAATCCGTGAATCATAAGGCTGAAGTAGACTCTAAAACAATTGCTAATTATTTCAGCCAGAGAACACACAAATTTTACATAATTAGAATTAGACATTTTATTTACTTAGAATCTTCTCTATTAACCTTGAACAGGAACTTTCTTCTCACAGACTGGGTTCTCAAAGCAGAAACTTAAATGGGACTAAAGATGAGATGTGAATTAGGCGTGAGACGTGTATCACATTACCTGTGAAAGGTAGAGGAGGAAGCAGATTGGGCAGAGAAGCCAGAGCACAAGCCTGATGAAGCCTTAGCCAGCCTGCTAAGGAGCTCCGAACTAACAATTGCCCTTCAGAGTTATCCTGCATTATGCAGGCCTAATTGAACATACCTTTACTCCTGCCTCGCTCAGTCACTGGTTGTGAGATACCCTTGGGAAGGACCCAACCTGAGGAGAGGTACTGTCTGCAGTGAAGGCAGAGCCTGAAAGAGCTGCCAGCTGGAGGCTGTTAGCTCATCACGCTTCCTAGAGCTGGGCAGCAAATCTTTCCTTGAAGGGTGAACTTGATGGCGCATATCCATTTCTATCTACCACAGTTCACTCTTTGTCCCATTCACCTCCACTTCATACACATTCAGGGAGCAGCTCCTCTAGAATTTCTATAAACCTCTCCTCTTAAGGGAATCTTAGAAGAGGGACTAACCACACCCACTGTTGTAGCTGGTCTCGCGTCTACAAGTCACACATTGTCTCCCTCCCTCACTATCCATTCTAGCTTTCTTTTACCCTCCAGAGCCACCTCTCTGGCCTTGCTGGCTTACCAAGTGGTGTGACACAGAGCCTAAGAACCCTCCATGATTCCAGGTTGGCCAAAATCTTTTGCCAGTTTACAGTTGGCAAAAGATGCCAAGAGGTACCTAAATGGATTGCCCAAGATTCTACACATTTTTCCATGTCTCTTATTTCCCCCAATGGTCAGTGTCAATTACCCCTGCCAAGACAGTGACTTTTTTTTGCCTGCCAGTCTCTAGACACAAGGAACACAAATGCCCTGCAAACATCCACAGCTTAGAATCCTATGAGATGCTTCCCTGGCTAACCTGCCCCATTACAAGAAATCAGGCTCTTATTCCTGCAAAGCCCAGAGGTATAGGAATAAGAAGCATAAAGTTCTCCAATGAATCATGGGGAGTAATAGTAAGTGCAGTGCAGTCACTACTGCTTCTACTTCCTGATTCTAGAACCCAGTACCAAACAAAGGAACAGTTCCAAGTAAGGGTCTCAGCATTAGTCTCTGTTCTTGATTGGACATTCAAAGGCAGCAGTACCTAGATCAGTAAGTTTGAATCTAGGCTGTTGGGCTCACGTGTAACCACCATCTTTGCTGCCATGACCACTTTGTTCATTTGCCTATTATTTTTTTTAATTTTATTTATTTTATTTATTCATGAGAGACACAGAGAGAGAGAGAGAGAAAGAGAGGCAGAGACACAGGCAGAGGAAGAAGCAGGCTCCATGCAGGCAACCCGATGTGGGACTCAATCCTGGGTCTCCAGGATCAGGCCCTGGGCTGAAGGTGGCACTAAACCATTGAGCCACCCGGGCTGCCCTCATTTGCCTATTATGACAACACTAGGCTGGTCAATAATAAAGGCTGGCCAGCATATACCGTCCAAATCATTTTGTATGCTTCTCAGTCTAGTACTTCAATGATGGATGCTCTCTGGTGGGTAGCATGTGATACAAAAATCTTTATACTTCCTGGACACTCCTATGTGTCCATCTATATTTCTCTAATCCGAAATCCTTGTCACCAAACTTACTATCTTTTCACTCCCAGCCAGACCATTCACCATGTCTATGAGTCCATATACTTTCTAATTCAGGCTATTTCTCTTTCCACAAATCGTAGGTGACTGGGATAAGGTGCACTATCTGAAGTCTAGCCCATTGGGAACAATTTCCCTTCACCCTGTCTTCCAAGCCTACCTCTGGGTGGACTTTACTGTAGTTGCTATTTTCAGCTTGAGCCCATTTACAAACTAATTTTGATATACATATGTAAGCTTTTCCCTGCTCCTTCAGATGTTCTATTGAAATCCCCAACACGACCATAGCTGTGAATTGGAAACAAGGTGATGGTACAACAGAGGTGGATACTTAGGGGCCCAGGCAATGTGCTCCCAGTTTGCTTATGCTTATTGATCCCAGTTGCACCACTTTTGTCTTATAAAGGATTGTTTTGTTATTCACATGGCCTTGTGACTATCATCTTACAGCTTCTGGCTCTCTAATCAGCAGATTCTAGATCTGAAAACTGGCTTAGGTCTAGAAACTAGAAATGAGATTGTGACCTTTTGTAATCAATTAGGGCAATAATCCATAATTTCTTCTTATATAGACCAAGGGGTAGTCTTACTGGCTTCCCATCTAGAAACACTGTGTGTTATTAATCATCTCCATACTTTTCTGCAGGTCAGGCCACTTTAGCTGCCATCCCATTATTGTCAACTAGAATTATAATGGCAACCCTCTAGTGTCTGGCAGTGAAGTGTCACCACCAGGTCTTCACTGTTTCAGGCTTCTGTCATCTTCACTTTTAGCAGCATGCCATATTCAGGAACAACCTCACCTACTGTCAACTCTGGCCTATATGGGACAACTATCATCGAAATCCTTAGTGATGCTGGTGCCCCTCTCACTGGTGCACATTTATGGCCTTGGTAAATGGTGTGTCCTCCAGGCAATCTGTGGAACTCACTTATCCATTCTAGCATATCCAAATCCTGAAGCCTTTAGGCCATTTCTCCACTATCTCCTATAGCAATTCTGCATTTCAACGTTGTTTAATTGTAGGCTATGATTTTTTTTGATACTTCTAGAATTGATCCTAATCATAAATTTGCATCATCTCCTGTCAAAATGTCAAATTCTGTATCTTGGGAGAATGTTCACTTATCAAATCTTAACTTCTGGTCCCCAATCAAGCACTCTCAAGATCTAAGCTCACACACATGTATCTGGCCCCCACTAGAATATATTGGTTAGATTTTATAGTTCCTTTGGGGTATACTGTCTCTTCTCTGCTTCAGACCCATAGCTGTCATTGGATTGTACTGAGAATTAGTCCTAGTTCTAGGAGTAGTTGACAGAATGGGATCCTGGTATGGACACCTGTTGCCTTGTGAGGGAGGGGTCTCTTCATTGTCTTCTAACATGGCATTGTGCTGGCTTTTAATAGGAAGGTGTGGATCCCCAGAAGTGGCCCATACCAGTTGATTTAAGGAGTCTGAGAAATCAAAATATTTGGGAGTATCCATTCACTGTTTCCAGCCTCCATGTCAGAGTCTTTAGTTTTCCCAATCAGGGCTCTAACCTTGGCTTAACCATCTGCCTTGGATAGAAGGTTAATATTTTCTTCTAATGCAGCCACTCTATTAAGTTCTCACACTTCCTCCTCTCTTTCTCCATTTTTCCTCTTTCTTTATCTAGTTTTTCTTTAAAAGTAGAATAGGTTCATTGGAAACAATTTGGAAAATGTAAAAAGTAGAATAACTTATCCATAATCTCACCACATGAAGAAAATAGTTGGTATGTTTTCTTGTAGACATTCTTCTATATGAATCTGGATTTATATAAGTATAGTCCCAGCTTGAATCTAAACTGAGTACCCTTGGTGCTGTAGGCCCTGGAGTAGATCTGAAGAGATCTGAAGTAAAGAAAACTGACAGAACTCTTTGTAAGTACATATAAGACAGCATCAGGGCCTTCTAGGCACAGCAGATGAGACTGAATTATGCAAATAGAGGCAATAGACAGTGACATTTGTGACACAAACAATCATGAGGCCTCATTTGCACTCATAGACTAGTGAACCAAAGAGAAATTCAGGCCGCAAATGTTATAAAACAGATATCATACACTATATACAGTTTTGTATCCTTCATTCTTAAGTTTTAATAAGTGGTATTTCATATCATCAAAATACTTTAAAAACATACAGCGGCTGTTCAACCATACCATTTGATATGAGCCGTCACACAAAGACCAGAATGACCGTGGAAATGGGTTTCAGGCATTGACACTTTGACCTGGGCTTCTGAGTGAGGGATCCAGAGTAACAGAGCAATTCTTTTTCTCTTCCTAAATCTGGGCTAGAAACATTACAGAGTTTGCTTCCTTGTATAAGCAAAAATTGATTTCTAAAGAAGCTTAGGAAGATCATACAATTATTACTCTGTATTGCTCAATGCTTTCATGGGGCTTACATCAATATTCCCTGACAGTCTTTTATGATGCATTTTAGTATTTGCGATGTTATTGGTCCAAATTTCTCTGCCCTGTATCCCTACAGAATGTGCTGGTCCTGCTAAATAAATGTTATCTTAGCACTTGAAAACAAATTTGAAATACCTAGTCTGTTAAAATGCTTATATAAATTATTCTCATTGTTTCCTTCCTCAAGCTTCTTATTACCAACTATTTGTATGATGTGTAAATAAATTGTTTTTATTTAAAATCCTATTCAAAAGATGGACAGAAGAGCCAACTAAAAACTATAAAATGAAGTAAAAAAAGTGTGACCCCTAGGGTCACATTTATGCATGTGGTTGGTACTCTGTGACATGCCAATGCTGAACTCACAAATCACAGACCTTACAACTTGCTCTTGGCACTCCAACTCCTCCTCAATTGGATTATATGTTTCAGTATTGAGCTGTATGAGTTATTTGTATATTTATATAATTATTTTGTATGCAGATATAGATATAGATATAGATATAGATTTATATAATTATATATTATCCCTTGATCGGATATGCCATTTGCAAATGTCTTCTCCCATTCAGTAGATTGTCTTCCAGTTTTGTTGTCTCCTTTTCTGTGCATTAGTGTTTATTTCGATGTAGTCCTAGTAGCTTATTTTTGCTTTTGTTTCCCCTGCCTCAGGAGACATATCTTAAAAATGTCACTAGAACCAATGTGGGAGAAATAATTGCCTGTTCTCTCTTCTAGGATTTCTATGGTTTTAGGTCTCACATTTAGGTGTTCAATTGACTTTGAATTAATTTTTGTGCATGGTATAAGAAAGTGATCTAGTTTCATTCTTCTGCATACAAATGTCCAGTTTTCCCAATACCAATTGTTAAAAAGACTGTCTGTTTTCCATTGTACATTCTTTCCTCTTTTGTTGAAGATTAATTGACCACATAATCATGCATTTATTTCTGGGTTTTCTATTTTCTTCCATTGATGTATGGGTCTATTTTTGTGCCAGTACCATACTGTTTTGATTACTATAGCTTTGTTGTATATCTTGAAATCCGGGATTGTGATTCCTCTAGTTTTGTTTTTTGTTTTTTTTTTTTTTTTCTTTTTCAAGACTGGTTTGGCTGTTCAGGGTCTTTTGTGATTCCATACAAATTTTAGTATTATTTGTTCTAGTTCTATGAAAAATGCTGTTGGTGTTTTGATAGGGATTGCATTAATCTGTAGTTTGCTTTTGGGTAGTATGGACATTTTAGCAATATTTGTTCTTCCAAACTATGGGCATGGGATATCATTCCATTTCTTTGTGTCATCTTCAATTTCTCTCATCAGTGTTTTATAGTTTTCATAGCATAAGTCTTTCACTTCCTTTGTTAAGTTTGGTCAACCACTTCCTTGGTCATTCCTAGGCATTTTATTATTTTTGATGCAATTGTAAATGGAATTGTTTTCTTAATTTCTCTTTCTGCTCCTTTATTATTAATATATAGAAATGCAACAGATTTATCTATCTTGATTTTGTATCCTGTGACCTTACTGAATTCATTTATCAGCTTTAGTATTTTTATGATGGAGTCCTTACGGTTTCCTATATGTAGTCCTCTGCAAATAGTAAAAGTTTTACTTCTTCCTTACCAATTTGGATACCTTTTATCTTTTTCTTCTTGTCTGAGGGATATGGCTGGGACTTCCAGTACTATGTTGAGTAAAAGTGGTAAGAGTGGACATCCTTTTCTTTAGTTATTTTATTTTTTAAATTTAATTTCAATTAGCCAACATATAGTACATTAGTCTCAGATTTAGTGTTCAACAATTTATCAGTTGCACATAATACCCATTGTATATTTGAGAAAGAGAGAGAGAGAGAGCAGGGGGAGAGGCAGAGGTAGAGAGGAAGAATCTTAAGCAGACTTTGTGCTGAGTGCAGAGCCTGAGGTGGGACTCGATCTCATAACCCTATGATCA
This sequence comes from Vulpes lagopus, assembly GCF_018345385.1. Lineage (NCBI taxonomy): Eukaryota > Metazoa > Chordata > Mammalia > Carnivora > Canidae > Vulpes > Vulpes lagopus. The sequence goes on along the minus strand of NC_054824.1, from coordinate 26,606,105 downwards.
TGACCTGAGCCAAAACCAAGAGTTGGATGCTTTACCAACTGAGCCACCCAGGCACTCTATGGCCTTTATTATGTTGAGGTATGTCGCCTCTAAACCTACTTGTTAAGAGTTTTTAACATGGATAGATATTGTACTTTGTTAAATGCTTTTTCTGCATCTATTGGAATTATCATGTTTTTTTATCTTTTATTAATGTGATATATCACTTTAATTTGCAAATACTGAACCACCTTTGCATCCCAGGAATAAGTCCTCCTGATCATGGTAAATCATTCTTTTTTAATGCATCCTATGACTTGGTTTGCTAATATTTTATTGAAGATTTTTGCATCTATCTTCATCAGAGGTATTGGCCTGTAGTTCTCTTTGTGTGTGTGTGTGTGTGTGTGTGTGTGTGTGTGTGTGTGTGTGTTTATATCCAGTTTTGGTATCAGGGTAATGCTGGCCTCATATAATGAATTTAGAAGCTTTCTTTCCTTTTCTATTTTTTGGAATCATTTGAGAAGAATACGTGTTAAGTCTTCTTTAAATATGTAGTAGGACCTACCTATTAAACCATCCGATCCTGGACTTTTGTTTGTTGAGAGTTTTTAAATTACTGATTCAATTTCATTGCTCATAATCAGTCTATTCAAATTTTCTATTTCTTGCCAATTCAGTTCTGGTAGGTCATATGTTTCCAAGAATTTATTCATTTCTTCTACGCTGTCCAATTTGTTGACATATAATTTTTCATGATAATCCTCTTAGAATCCTTTGTATTTCTATGGTGTTGGTTGTTATTTCTCATCTTTCATTTCTTATTTTGTTTATTTGAGGGTCCTTTCTCTCTTTTGATGAATCTGATTAAAGGCTTATTAATTTTGTTGATCTTTTCAAAGAACCAGTGCCTGGTTTCATTGATCTGTACTATTGTTTCTTTAGCTTCTATTTCATTTATTTCTACTCTAATCTTTTTTATTTCCTTCCTTCTACTCGTTTGGGGGTTTTGTTTGTTTTTCTCTCTTCTACCCTTTAGTTGTTTTACTTGAGAATTTTTCTTTCTTCTTGAGGTAGGCCCATATTGCTATAAACTTCCCTCTTAGAACTGCTTTTCCTGCATTGGAGTGTTTAGTCCATTCCCTTTCAGTAATTATGGGGTAAGTATGTACTTATTGCCATTTTGTTGCTTGTTTATGGTTGCTTTATAGTTCTCTTCCTTTCTTCATCTGCTGTCTTCTCTATGGTTTGCTGGTTTTCTTTAGTGATATACCTGGATTCCTTCTTCTTTTATTTTTACATATCCATTACTGATTTCTGATTTGTGGTTACCATTAGATTTGTGTATATCATCTGTATATAATAGTCTATATTAAGTTGATGGTCGCTTAAGTTTAAAGCTATTCTTTATTCCTCTATTTTCCATGTTTTAGGTATTTGGTCGTACTTTAGATCCTTTTATTTTGTGAATTACTTGACTGATTTTTATAGAAATACTTAATTTTGCTGCTTTTGTGCTCCCTGCTTTTCTTACTCTTATTTACAGTCTTTCCTTTCCACTCAAAAAGACCCCTTTAACATCTTGTAGGGCTGGGTTAGTGGTCATGAATTCTCTTAACTTTTTTTGTTTAGGAAACTCTTTACCTCACCTTCTGTTCTGAGTGGTAGCCTTGCTGGATATTCTTGGCTGTAGATTTTTCCCTTTAAGCACTTTGAATATATCATGTCACTCTCTTCTGGTTACAAAGTTTCTGCTGAATAATCAGCTAATGGCTTTATGAGGTTTCCCTTGTATATAACTGTTTTCTTTAGCTGCTGTAAAAATTCTCTCTTTATCACTACTTTTGCCATTTTAATTACTATGTTTCTTGCAGTGGACCTCCTTGGGTTGATTTTGTTGGAGGCTCTCTATGACTACTATATCTGGATTTCTATTTCCTTCCCCAGGTTCAGGAAGTTTTCAGCTATTATTTTATTTCTTCAAGTAAGTTTTTTTCCCCTTTATCTATCTCTTCTGGGATCCCTATAATGTGAATGTTTTTATGCTTGATGTTGTTGCTGAGTTCCCTAAGATTATTTCATTTTTAATTACTTTTTTCTCTCTTCCATTCGGCTTGATTGATTTCCATTGCTCTGTCCTCCAGGTCACTAATCTGTTCTGCTTCCTCTAGTCTATAATTTTTCCACCTAGTGTGTTTTTTTTTTTACTTGAGTTATGGACTTCTTTATCTCTGACTTGTTCTTTTTTATGTATTCTATCTCTTTGTTAAGGGTCTTACTGAGGTCTTCCACTCTTCTCAAGTTCAGTGATTACCTTTATAATCACTACTTTAAATTCTCAGTCAGGCACATGGCTTATCTTCATTTTGTTTAGCTCTCTTGCTGTGGTTTTGTCCCATTCTTTCACTGGGGACATATTCCTCTGTCTCCTCATTTTTTCTAACTCTTTATATCTGTTTCTCTGTGTTAGGAGAGACAGCTATGTCTCCTGCTCTTGAAAGCAATGACTTTATGAAAAAAAGTTCATGTAGTGCCCTACAGTGAATATCCCCTGTTCACCAAAATCTGATGCTTCAGGGGTATCTCCTATATGTGTTGTGTGTGACCTACTCTTATGGCTGAGCTGCTTTTGCCTTCTGTCCAGTCATGTGCAATTACTCTCTTTGCCTGTTGTAGGTGGGGTTTTGTCCCTGTGTTGTTAGTGGGACAGTCTGGGGGCTGCCTTGGACCTGACTTGAGTTAGACCAGGTATTTATCAGAGATGCAGTAGCACCAAACTGTAGAGCACTCTCCTTATGTTTTTCCCTAAAAAGCTTTCATTGGTGGGTTGGGTGGGCCTTCAGCCAGATCAGTGGTCTGCCCTCAGCCTACTGCTGGGGCTGCCGTCAGACCGGTGTATGTAATTATCTTACTCTCTTCCCAGAGCAGGAGTCACTTTGTAGTGGTGCTGACCCTTGTCAGGGCTGCCTGCACACTGTTAGGCTTGTGATACCACTTTGGATGGGCTCCAGCCAAGGACATATTGGAGGGGGCAGGTTAGCAGGAGAACACCAAGGCAGGATGTGCAGTGTGAGGAAAGTTTGTGTTGGTCTGTTGTGGGAGAGGACCTGGAACCAAGGCCTGGCTGAAAGGGACATGTTGACAGAACATGGGGGTAAGGCACACTGCTAACAAGCTAGCTGGAGAGTGATCATGCTGAACTGGTTCCTGCAAGTATCTGTGTATCTAGGCTGGGAGGTGGGGGGATGGAAATGGCACCTGCCAACAACTTTGTTCTTGGTGAAATTTCCCAAAGATCCCTGCCCCTCCAACACATGCTCTGAGATTAGTAAACAAATCTCCCTCCCATATACCCCAGGCATTTTTTAAAGTACTGCTTTTATGTTGTGTCTCCATGGGGCTATTTGTTGTGCTTTCTTTTCAAGGGGAGGGACTCAGTTTCTTATCACCCTCCCAAGATCTCCCAGAACTGAGCCTGATGATTTTTAAAGTTCCAGGTGGTAAGCCTAGCTGATTGTAAGAACTCTTAAAATTTTGCCCCTCTGGTTTTCAAAGCCAAATTTTATGGGGATTTGTCTTCCCTAAATGGAATCCTCATGCCTGGGGGGCCTGGTGTGAGTTCTGTTTCTTTCCCATCTCTACACCTGAGGGGTCCTTCCCTCTTGTAGACAGTCCTCCAGGTCCATTTAGCTCCTAACTTCATCTCTGCCCTTCCTACCCTCTTCACTGTAGCCTCTTTTCTACATTTAGCATGAAGAATCTGTTCTTCCAATCTTTGGGTTGTTTTCTGGGTTATTTACACTGATATGGATGTTATCTAGTTGTATCCATGGGATGAGGTCAGCTTAGAGGCCTCCTACACCACCATCTTCCCCAGAAGTAGACTTACCACAAATTTTTTTAATGACTCACCTACTGAAGGACATCTTGGTTCTTTCCAAATTTTCCTAATTATGAATAAAGCTGTTGTGTGCAGTTTTTTTGTAGACATAAGTTTTCAACTTTGGGGAGGTAGATATCAAGGAATTTAGGTGCTGTATCATATGGTAAGAGTATGTTTAGTTTTGTATGACTGCTGAACTGTATTCCGAAGTGGTGGTATCATTTTACATTCTCTCCAACAGTGAACAAGAATTCTTATTGCTTCATATCCTTGACAGCATTTGATGATGTCAGTGTTATTGGATTTTGGTCATACTAATAGGTGTGCAGTGCTCCTAGTTTATTTTGCTTTGCTTTGTTTTGTTTCAGCTAATTCTGTTTCTATCTCAGAGCCCATCCCAGGGCTTTCACACATGCACAACTTCCAGCTCAAGTCTTCTCCCTCTGTAGAGACAACTCATTCTTACAGACATAACTTTTTCTTGACTCCTGTAGGCCTAGCCCAAAGATTTCTCCCTGAAGGATGGCTTCATTGAAAAGTCAACTGGTTAAATCTTCCAATCATACACTCTCAGAACTCACTATATCTCTCCTTCATAACACATATCATGAATGGATTAAATAATTATTTGTGTTGCCTGATGCTTAATTTTCTTCAGCAGTTCCATGAGAACAAGGACTACTCTTTCTTGCTTAGCAATGGGTCCCTAACCACTGAAGTACTGTCTTTCATAACGTAGTGTTGCGCCCAAGATTGCAAATCCGAGAAACCACCAAGGAGCCAACACTGATGCAAGTACATGAGGGTTTATTAACAAGTTCGAGCTTGGGTCCAAGTAAACCCAACACAGCAGAGCAGGGACTTGGACCCCAAGGTGGGTTCCAGCTGGGTTTTTATGGGCTGGTCTAGGGGACCTCCAGAAGGGGTGGAGGAATTTCTCAAGTTCTGTTTGCATTCTGATATGGGGCTTTCAAGGGCATTGAGCTCTGTTCTCATCCTAATAAGGGGCTTTCTAGGTGTTAAGCTGTTTTTTCCTGTAACTGAAGTAAGGTAAAGTTCAGCTCTTATTCACAGGGGCCTGAGATGGCTGTACTTGTGCTAACGCTGAACTTAAGGTGGAACGGCCTTAATTTTCTCAGCCTCTACAGTAGTACTCAATAACTACTGGTTTAATTAACTAATGAATAAATAAAAATATGTTCACAAATGGCCATTAGACTAGAGTTCTTTTGTCAACTATGTATATTAACCACACAAGTGAACACTGCCCAACAGGACCCCATTAAATATCTTTATTTATAATCTTCACTGATGGTTTGATGTCAAAATTTATGTTGTGGATGTTATGAAATTTGTGGGATGCATCAGAATCTTAAAAATAAACATAGTAAGAAACCATTAAAAATGTTTTTAATACCATATTGTGAGATAAAACCTATTATACAATCTTAAAAGAATGAGTGGATTGATGAATTTCTTCCAATATCAATGCATTTAGTAAATGCTTAGAGATGTCAGGAAAGTCTTCAGAAAGAAAGATGACCAATATGAAAACAAACAAAAAAAACCCAACTTGTATTGAATTTCCTATCATCAAGCCCTATGATTACCTGAATCTAAAGCCAGGCTATGTTGTCTGGCAAGCACACATAATTCACAGGGAGATTGGAACATTGAATTAGAATCAGTGATGGAAATCAGATTAAAGGAAACATATCTATGCAACCACTGACCCTACCTGGCTTCTTCTGTCTCAGATGTCCTCAGAGAGGTCTCCTGCCTCCCCGTTCCTGTACTGAATTCAGCCATATAGGTTAAATTTTAGGCACATCTTGTGCTACATAGAGTCTACAGTGCACACACTGCCCCCCAGAAACACAAGCCTCTCATCTGAGCCCATATTTCACATTGAGGAAGAGAACATGAGCACAGGAAGTCATCCAAGTTAACGTGAGGGAAGAACATCCCAAGATTAGATGAGTTCCTTGGGACAATGGGTCACTGAAGGAACAGGATGAAGCTAAGGAAAAAGGAGATTTAGGGGGAAAGTCTCATGTGTCAGAGGAGAAAGAACAGATGAATGGGATTCTGGAGGTGTCAATAGCTAAGATAGGAATGCACCAATATTTTGGCAGTAACACAACATCCAGACAAAAGATGAACAGTAACTAGTCATAAGACCAACCTATGATACAGGAGTCAGAAGGGTTCAGTGATGGAAGCAGAATAAGTTGTGGTCTTTGAAAGACAGCTCCAATTCAGTTAAATGTGAAAATACTGAAGAATGTCTAATTTGAAACCAATTCTCTTCAATCAAGAGGCCTTGTCCAGAAAACTGAAGGGGCAAACCCTTTTTGTGCCTTCTGGATCTCTTCCTAAAATGCCTACTTTGCAATTACTAATCCTGGTAAGTACCAGGAAAACCTGTAGAAAATTCAAACAGGATCAGGACTCTCTAGGTTCCAGCAAGAATGAAGTGCTGGTACTCTGTTGTTATAGGCAGAATTCTAAAGATGTCTCCCGAGAGCCTTCCTCTTAGTTTTTCCGATAAACACTAATCTAGTACTTTTGTGGGAGGATTTTGCAGATGGAATTAAGGTTACTAATCAGTGTACTTTCAAAAAGATTATCTTGGATTATCTAAGTGGTCCAATATAATACACAGGTCCTTAAAGTCAGAAAGATGAAATATTATTGGCTTTGAAAATGAAGGTGAGGGCCATAAGCCAAAGAATGTGGGCAGCCTCTAGAATCTGAAACTGACCTTTGACCAACAGCCAGCAAGGAAACAGGGACTTCAGTTGTACAAACACAGGAACTGAATTTCACCAACAACCTAATGAGCTTGGGAGGGAATTCATCCCCAGAGCCTCCAGAAAAGCACACAGCTCTCCCAACACTATGAATTCAGTCTTGTAAAACCAGAAAGAGAGAAAATATCTGAACCAACTCAGATTTCTGACCTACACAACTGTGAAAGAGTAAGTTTCTATTTTTTTAAGCAACTAAGTTTGTAATAACTTGTTATGGCAGCAATAGGAAATTAATACACTGGCTTGTCTACACTGACACAAAATTAAGCACTATGTTTATTTCTGATTATAAAAGAAATATATTTTATAGAAAATTCAGAAAAGGTGAAAAAGTGAACACCAGGTTCGTTAAAGTAATAAGCTGAGATCCACACCATTTTGCAGTTAACATTCAAATCAATCACCACTGGTCTGCACCACATGCCCAAGTTCTAACTGGTAAAGAAAACACAAAGGAATTAAATAAGAAACAAGTTAGCAGTTTTATTTCATAACTACCAAAATATAGAAGTCCTTGGTAAATTTGGATTCCAAAGTTCACCCCTGAAACCAAGGTTAAATAAGAGCCTCTTAGCTCTCTACTGGAAGTTGAATCCTAAGAATTTCATAGCTCTGAGTGGTCACCCAATCAGGGGAGGATACATGGTGAATAAGAAGACCCTCTCCTCGGAGGGGTTCTTTTTAGGATGGTTGGCTGAAAGGAGACTAAAAGGCTAAGAGTCACTGGGATTGAGCACAAGAAGAGCCAAGAGACAGAAGTGGGGAGGGGGAGAGAGGGAGGGAGAAAGTGAGGAGACAGATGGGTGTGGGTTGGAGAGAGAGTCCTATCACAACAAAAGTGTTGAGCAAATAAATGGTCTGCCTAGCCCAGGGGTCTACTTTCTCTTCTCTCCCAGAAGGAATATAAAAAATACCCACAGACACCTGAGCATATACTTTTGGGTCTCAAAGCCCTTCCACATACTCAACTGTATTAGAATTCTCCAGAGAAATATAAAATCTCTTCATACATATACATGAAGAGATTTATTTTAAGGAATTAGCTCATGCAATTGTGAGGGCTGACAGGTCCAGCAGGCTAGAAACTGAGGGAGCTTATTATATTCTTGAGGCAGAATTCTTTCTCTTTGAGAAACCTGTTTTTACTTTTAGGGCCCACTCATTCTGTTACGTGTAATCTCTAGCTCATCTACAACTGACTGTAAATGTTAACCACATCTGCAAAATCCTTCACAGCAGCATCTAGACAAGTGTCTGACCAAACAACTGAGTACCAGAGCCTAGTCACAAAATTTTACCACCACATTTACCAACCACAGGTCAAAAAAATCTCTTCTGACTGCATTCAATATGGAAAAATCTAGTTCTATTTCATATCTGTACATAAATTCTTTTTTTGAGCATTTCATCCAAAATTTCAATGCATTTGGCTATTTATTTAGAACTGAGGAACTAAAAATAAATTCTCAGTGATTTTGCCTGTATCTGATATTAATAAACTGGCAACTTATTCTAGCAACCGATTTTGCCTTCATGGCACTTGGGTGGTCCTGTTAAAAAATATTAATTTTCCTGTTCATATGTTAAAACTCAGCTTAGACATTACCCTATATAAGGAGTTTTCCTAGATCTTCCTACAATGTAATTATTCTCCTTGTTTCCTATGCCAACTTCTATCATTTTCTTGAGACTTGGCTAATATTAGAGTCATTGTGATATGTGTTTGCTCTCCCATTGGATTATAAGATAATATATATAATGAGGGTTAACATGAGCTGAGCAAGAGTGCCTGTCACATGTGGTAAGCAGATATTTAATAAGCATGTACTGTTTCCTTACTCCTGGAAGGAAGCAATGTCTAATTTATCTTTGTAGACTTCCATGACCCCAGCTGTGCCATGCATATGCTCAGAAGCACTTATCAAAGTGGATTGCATTTAATTCAAAATCATCAGATTCTAAATAAACTAAAAGTCACATCATGTCTTAGATATATGAATGCAAGCTCAGTTTTTTTAATAAATTGTTAATGGGAACTAAAAATGTAGTATGTAATTGAATACTTGACCCACTGCCGTAATGGCCATTGCACTGACAATAGTGATAGTAGTACTTTACCTAAATTAATAGGTTCACTATCCGTTTATTATGCTCCCTTCACCCTCCCAAAACATTACTTGATTCATAAAAATTAAAGCTATTTTGTGCTTCTTCAACAAATACAAACTAGCATACATTTTTCTCTTACTGTTACATATATCAAATCTCATATTGCATTTATTTTCAACCAAAAAAAAAATTGTTCCACCCTTACATACTGAAATGCAGAAAAAAAATCCTGTTGATAACAATTAATATGTAATTTGTTTCTATGTTAAAATTTTTCTTTTTCTAACCTGTTCCTGTTAGAGTCCCTGTTTGCCTTCTTCTTTGAGGGTAATCCTTCTCTATGTCTTGGTCCTCTCAGCTGGTTTCCTGTTTCCCAAACCTACAATTGCCCATAGCATACTCCTCCTTGAACGTCCATCTGGCTGCATCTATGAAACACTTCATCTTCTCAGAGAGAAACAGCATCCTTTCCTTACTCCCCAAGTCACTAATCACTAATGCCATCAGTCTTCTCTGGGTCAACCAGGCTCATTCAGGCTTAACAATGCAGACACCACCTTCTGTTCTTTCCTCTCCCTCATGTCACCTCAGGTTTCACATTTATCCCTTTCTTTATTTCCAGTTTCTCTCCACTATATCTTCCTTTTTTCGTGCCACCTTGCATATTTCAGATTCTTAGTCACTCCACACATAAACTATTATAACAGTGTCTAATCTATTCCTTAGATAGCAATTTCATCACATTGTTCTTGTCCCAAAACTTCAATGATTTCTAAATTTCCTAATAATCTCCTTCAAAGATGTTTTTCTTTCTTCTACACATTCCTTTTTGTTCATTGTACATTTAGCTCATTTCTTCTTCCTCCTAAAGCCTTCTTTTGCCCACCCAGCTGGAAAAGACCTCTTCTTCCACAAAATTTAGTGTTTATTCCACTCATTTAACAATAGTTATGTATTATCGTATCTGCTCTGGTTCAGGCTGTTACTGTTATTTAAATTTCTTCCTTTCTCCAACTGGAATGTAAATGCTGACTCTGAGGAATAGCAGGGAACCAGGAACTTAAATTTCCCTCTGTCCTTTACATATTTAGCCTGGTATTTGGCACATTAGTAGAAACTAAATAAATAGGTACTGCTTGTTTTTTTCATTATTCCTTTTATTGCTATTAAATATTCTGGCATCAAAATCTAAAATATCCTCAATGTTCAGCTGGCTTTGAGTAAAAAAGTAATAGGGGAAGAAACAAGCTCATCTATTTTCCCCTTTACATACTATCTGTTGTTTTTCAACAAAGAATTTTGCTCATATTATGAATTTGAGTGTGAAAGCAGACCCATACATTGCATCACAAATTTCTCATTAACCATCCCCAAGAAGTATATAGCATGCTGATAATGTCTTATTTATCACAAGTATTTCCTGGAGGAAAAAAAAAAAAGATCTGCACCATTCTTTTACTTTGAAACATGGAATGTTGGCCTTTGCACATTTGCAAGAATTTGCCATAATAGATAATGCCAATCAATGGTTTTATTAATGTCATAAACCAGATGAGATAGCTACTCACAAGGCAGAGAACAATGGTCAAAATTGTCCTCTGCTCATTACAGCCCCTTTTGAAAAATTTACCATCACAATTATCCATTTGTGTTCCATTCCTCTAGGTGATGAGATGGTGTGGGCTTTAGTTCTGCTAATCACCTCCAGCTGATGCTCTCAGTCTCCCAGAGTTATACAACCTTTGGCAGTGTATCAGAGCAGTAGGAAAGGAAAGATCACAAAGTCTGAGTTAGGAAGAGAATCTCAGTCTGAGTTATGATTGTTATGGGCTAAATTATGTCTCTCTCTCCCTCCATACTCATGTGTTCAAACCATAACTCCCTAACCCCAAACTCCAAATGTGACTGTTTTAGGAGAAAGCATCTCTAAAATGTAATCATTTAGGGGACCCTGGGTGGATCAGTCAGTTATGCATCCACCTCTTGGTTTTAGCTCATGTCATCATCTCAGGGTTGTGAGATTGAGCCTTGCATCCGGTTCCTTGCTCAGTGGGGAGTCGGCTCACCTGCTCTCTCTTGCACTCATGCTCATATTTATCTCTCTCTCAAATAACAAATCTTTAAAAAAATAAAGAGATGATTTAGTTAAAATGTGGTCATTGGGGTGGGCCCTAATCCAAATGCAACTTGTGTTCTTATGAGAAAATGAGATTTGGACATAGACATTCCAAGTAAGAAGACTACCTGAATCCACAGGAAGATCGCAATCTACAAACCAAGGAGGGAGATCTTAGGGAAAAAAAACAATCCTGCTGATACCATGATCTCAGACTTTAGTCTCCAGAACCATGAGACAATAAATTCCTATTTAAGTCACCCAATCTGCATTATTTTATTTCGAGAGCACAGCAAACTAACACATGATCCAAAGGAAAAACAATGGGCAAGCAACTAAAGCTTTATATTGGCTTGTTTGCTTTGAACTTATAGAAGGACATTGTGAAACTCTTCTTAACAAGACAAATCTTGATATTTTAAATTTCAATGAATCCTGGACTCCTTCCAGGAAAGCTAGAAGGTAAGATTATGGATGAATGAGCAGGAATAGCTTCCAGTGCTCTGGCTTCTGCTGCCTTTCTATCATCCCAAATGCCCACTGAAAAGACTCTTGGGTTTTTTTTTTCCACTGCATAACATATAAGAATAGCATCAGTGATTTCTCCCCTCTTAACTCCTGAGCACCATAGTCCAATCATAACTAGAAAGAAATAAACCTTGTTAACTCAAAGCATCATTCTGTTACCAAAGTCTACTCACTTGGTTTCACCCATTGTAAAGGAATTTTGTCTCTAGTAATAAGTAGGGTCCAAATGTCTATATGCAATAATTCCCAAGGGTTCCTAATTTATGGGTTTTTAACAATGATGAAAGAATTTATTGAAAATGACTTTATCAGTTTGAAGATGTGAGTGCATATGTTTATAACATCATACTTTCTTTTTTCATATTTTTCTCAAAATAATTTTAGGGGACTAAGCCTACACTCCCTAGCTGAAAATGTATGCAAATTACTTTACATATACTGTTAAGCCAACTTAGCAGCATCTATCCAGGGTTCTGATACCTTTTTTGTTTCTTTCACACTAAATATTTGGAGATAAATTCCAAACAGTGTCCAAGGCACATGGCCTGCCCCAGAATGAATCCTTCTCACTGTATTACTCCCTGCGTGAGTTGGAAGGTCTCTGCATTCCTGATCAGGGACAATCCCTGTTATTTTTTATTAACCCTAGCAGTGATATTGTAATATCGTAGTAGCTCTGTCTCTCTAATTTGCACACCCTGTTTCTGAGTCTCTTTGGCAGTTACGTTCTCTCTGTAGAATCAGTTGTTGTTGCTTTTATTGCACCGTGATGATAGGAGAGAAAATGTAAGGCTGTTACTGGTCAGGCAGAGTTTTAATGAGGAAAGCAAATTGCTAATCTTCTATACATTTTTGTGGGATGAGTTTGTTTAGGTTTTTGTTGGTCACAGAGGTATGAGTGGGTTGACATCAGCCTTTGAAGAATGTTCCCTGGAACATGTCCATCTCTAATTGTCTGACTTCCTAAGTGTTGGTCTGTTGGCTGGTTGGCTTTCAGAGGCATATTCAAGGAAGTGAGATGTCATTGCTCAACTAGAGATGTTTAAAGACAGTTCTGGAGTTTGCTTGTTAGCACAGTCATAGAACCATCATTCATTAATTTAAAGTTTAAAACCTGTTCTGGTGTTTGTTGCCATGACTATAGAGGAATAAGAATTTCCCAGGAGGATGCAGATTTTTGCTACTCTCAAAATTAAATGCTGCAAAGCTCAAGCCACATACAGACCAACATGTGTCCATTAAGTTTAGGAATTTCACCTCAGGAACATTTTCAATGGAGTAGATAAGGAACTAAAATATTATAATTCTGCACTAACTTAGGCATACTCACGATTTTCTCCAAGACCAGGAAGCAGAAAGGAAAAAACTAGATCAAGGAAAATACAAAAAGGAATGATAAAGTAAAGCTAGCATTTACTGAAGGCCTGCCATATGCTAGCACTCACTTATTGAACCATTTACCTCTTAAGCTGTGTCTTAGGATGATGCTAAGGCATTCAGCTACGTGGTGGAACAGTCTCAGTCTATCTTCTCATCAATAATTACAGCTTCAAATACAAAAGATAACTTAAATTTTGTAACAGCATGTGGAAAATACTTCTTTTGTGTTCCTTATCATGAAGTTCAAATGCCCACAAAATAGTGTGGAATATACAAGCTGTTTTGTTATACAAAGAAATTTGCTATAACAATTTTTAATCATCATGGCATTTCACTTTGATTATACATTTATAGAATATACAAGCTGTTTGTTATACAAAGAAATTTGCTATAACAATTTTTAATCATCATGGCATTTCACTTTGATTATACATTTATAGGCCAAAAGAAACAAAAATATGAATATCTATAATGAATTCAATAGGAATTATTCACTGAAATGTTCCATCTTCATAATTTAAAACTACCACTCAATCCCACCAAGTTTTGTTTATGAATTTGCTGAGCATTTTCCTATTTAAATTAATACAGCCATCTTTCAATGTATGTCCTACAGGGATATAATGTTTCTATGGTTCAGGAGCTCCAGATGGACCCCTATCAGGCCCCCAAAATGATGAATTCTACTACACAGTGTGGAGAATAAAGGTTTTTTAAAATCATTGAAAGTAAATTCCTCCATCTAAAGGCAACACAATATCTTTGAGTGGGAACAAACAATTTGTTCTGATAATCAAAGGAAAAGATCTCTTGCCATATAAACTAGACAATGTGACACTGGCTGCTGGTGGCAGATGAGTCCATGGGATTCATGCAGCAGATTGATAGTCACTCTGGGACAGCTGAGGGAAGGTTCTCCAATATCATCATCAGGGAAAAGATATACAGTGGGATGAGAGGGGCAGCACTCCCTAACCCAGAGAGAGACCTTAATGGGGAAATATGATTCCTCAAAAACAATGGGTATAAGTTGGGTTAATTATTGATTACAGGACCAATCACAAAATGTAAGAGAGCTTTCCCCTCAATGTATATCTAAATGAATTCCAGCAGGAGACATGAAGGGATGAAACCTAGCCAGGATAAGGCATTATCATGCAGCCTGGCCCCAAAAAGTTCATCTGGTTCTCCTTCATGAAACCCAAAATTTCAGCAAGGCTTTCTGTACCTCCAAATAGAGATGGCAACAGATCTAAAACCCTGTGCCTCCTATGGGTCCCTCCACCGTGAAGCAAATGAAGTATCTGAGATCCACAATTACTTGAAGATAATTCCAATAGCTACAATGCAACCTGTCCAAAAAAATTTTCCTTGGGCTGCCCTTTTGGAAAAATCAAAGCCCTGGGAAGAAAAGAAGTCACTATTTAACACGTCACCAAAGGGATGGTAAGAAAAAACCATGTAACCAATATCAGGTTGCAATTGAATGGAGACCCAGGTGAAGACTCCATTGGAAGGTCTTTAAAATTCAGTTGGGAAAGCAATTTCCCCATAGACAAGAGAGCATGAAAGTTTTTTTAAAAAAATTTATTATTATTTCCAAATATTATACCTCACAAACATAGTCATGTAATAAGACAGGTAAAAAATGAAGGAAAAATTAAGAATCTGAGCTCCTCAAAAGACAAATAGGGTTAAGAAGTACACTAAGCCAGGAGCTAAAAAGCCAAGCCCAACTCCTCTTGATTTTTAGTTCTCATCCCTTCATCTCTGAACCATGAAACATTTTAAGAGCTGAATAACTTAAAATGTACTGATACCTGGTTCCAAATAAAGCTGTTCTCATCACATGTTTTTGGTTCTTATTTTGCTATTCTCTAGAAAAACGTATCTTTTCATATTTGTCTTTAAGCGGATGCTATATATAGAATGGAATAGGAATAGATGTACTTCAAATCTGTGCCAAGACTGAGACAAAAAAGGAAATTAGGTTTTATTGTATTTGTATTACCCACTCATCTGTTTCATTCCTCACATTTCTGACAAAATGGAATCATTTAATGCTCCCTTGAAAATTGCTTTCAGATTCTCCTATGAAACTACTATCAATGTCAGAAGAAGGACCACAGAGCAACAGCTAACAAATTACCCAGCAGAGGTTTTCTCCAGTCTTTAATGTCAAACACAATGGTCCTTTGGCCAGTCATTAACCCCAGAAATGGTTTAGCAGTCTTCTTTTACTTCTGCTTTAGTTAAACCTTTATCCATTCCTTAAATAAGAATTCCTTAATTCCTTAGTGTCCCTGATAAACATTAGAGTAACTTGATATTGTTTCTGTATGCATTTGCCATCTATGTAAAAATCACTGAATATGTAACCAAGAAGAGTTAAATAGCCTCCTTGTTTTTCCTGAAGCTATATTATTCATCACAGCTAAAGATACTAAGACATTCCTAGTAGCCCTTGAACAAGGAATTCTATATAGTTTCTCCATTAAACTACAGCACAGAGGAGTGGGTAATACATAGAAGTGATGCCTGCACCATCCTCCACACTCTTCTCAGCCCTCACCAAGCTGTCAAGAATCTGACAACAATCTGACACCACGTGACATCTTCTGGCCTCAGCTGACTTCACCCCACAGCAGACTCAGACTCTTTCTCTTTTTTTAGTCCGAGTTCTTTCCTCCTCTTTTAAGTCTTCTTCTTCCATATGTTCCTTTTGGTCCTCTCCTCCTTTCTTGAACCTTCTCCTTCCATTTGTCCCTTGAAGCAAGTGACTGTCTCTAGGTTGGTGTTGGGGCTCACCACAGACCTATGACATAAGCAGGAAAATGACTGAGCAATGACTTAGAAAATGACTTAGACTCTGAAAATGTCTTAGATTTTACTAGGACTTTTTGCTTAGATTGTCTTACCACTTAACAATTCACAACTTAAAAATGTTGTCAGCTTCAGGTAAGTATAAAATATCCTGAGTAACTACAAATGTAAATGACAGAGTTAGAAACTCATGGCTTCAAGATATAACCATTAATGACAAAATGTGGATTTCAACCCATAGATTTGCAATACAGGTAGATAGGCATCTATAAATAGAAGCTTTAGGTTCTTTTCTTTAAAATAAGAACTCATCTTACTGAAATTAAGATAGTCTGTTTTTACTAATTTTGAAAAATCCCATTAGCTGAAGGAACCAAATCATTGGACTTTATCATAGTCCTTGGTGTTTTAACAGTAAGATATTGATGGTCACAACTGGCTCTGCATGGTGAGCTTCATGAACACATAAAGCTGAGGAAGTGAGAATTTCACTTTATCTATAAACTACACTGTCATAATTTTTTATGCTTTCTTCAATACAGTGCATATGAAAGCTAGATTTATAAAAATAAATTGTTATAGAAAGAAAACTTTTAGACTATATATCTCTGAAGTATTGTAAAGCATCTCAGTCATGAGATGCTCTATCCACATCACGGCCTAAAGTATCCGATGAAGATGACTACCAACTTTGGCAACACGAAAATAATTTGTGATTTTGACAAAATAAGTTGTAATGGAGTAAAAGGAATAGAAGCTCAATGAGAGTAGATAAAGGAGAAAATAGGAAGTAGAAAAAGAAATATTGAGTATGAGAAATTGTGCTGTGAATAAGGGGCAAATAAATGAGACCATAGTTGGAAGGAAACATAACAGGAAATTTTAAAGGCAGTATAACCTGAAATGTATTTGTATATACAGATATTTGTGTATATTAAAATCCATAGAAATATCTATTCTATTGTTTTTTATAAGTAAAAGAAGGAAATGGAGAAAAGGAGGAGGAGCACAGTCAAAAACAAATGGGCAAGGGCCCTTAAAATGTGAATTCATGCCTCCACCTCTAAAGAAACAGAAAAGGATAAATTTAGAAGCTCATAAAATATTAAGTGGTTCCCACTTCCACCAAAACAAAATAAAACATGTATTTGGAGTCTAATCTCAGCAAAAGGACCCCTTCCCCTTACACCAACAAGCTGATCTCCCTAGCTTAAAATCTTATTGTCAGATTTAAAACTGGCCAATCCTGAGAAGTATTCATTCAAAAATAGTATTGAATTCCTATAGTTCCAAGCCCTCAAATAATTATAGTAGGATTAATAAAGGTCCCTAAGAACATTTGAATTTAATAGGGGAAATAAGACTGAGACACACAAAATTAAATGCCAACAGAGACAAAAATACAAGATCTGTCACAAGACGGTTTTCAGAAGTTGGTGTAATAAGCATTTGGAAGGCATTTTCTATGTTTATTTGAGGATCAGAAAAGGCTCCTTGCAGGTGGGAGTGACATTTGATCTGCATACTGAGGGAGGTTAGAATTTAACTAAGTGGTAACAATTTAAATACTGGTATTGTGAGTAAAGAGACTAACCTGAACAAGAACATTAGAAGGAAATAGAGGCTCAGCATGGTGGAGAATGATAAATAAGCCAACCAGCCAGAGCAGGAAGGGCATTTGGCACATAGTGGCCAGTTGAATCCAATAAAGAAACAGTAAAATGGTTTCCAGAATATAACCATGGGCAATTTATTTCATGTAATATTTAACAAAATTATATTCTAATATAATAAAGGGAGATTTTAGTTCTAATAGTTCTAAGTAGTTAAATTTGCCACAAGTCTTGCGCTTCAATATATTCAAAGACTACGTCATTAAATGACTTATGTTTGTGTTTTTAAGAAGGTGGCCATCTGATTAAGCTTTCCTTTCCCCTTATCTGACATTGTTCCTACAGTTTGAAAGTTCATATTCTTTGATTATAACAATTTGAAAAAATTTTATTTGTTTCATAGCTCACCATTAGTAAGGTCACACAAATTTATTAGGAATGCTGTCAAATCTGGGGAAACTTCCATTAAGGACTTTGCCATTGGCAGTAGTGGTGGTAGTAGTCTGTGTTTACTTGTATGTTGTCTTCATATGTAAGTTCTAATACTTGAAAGATTCTCTCATAAACTAGTTTCTGGTTATTCTGTACATTTCAAACCTTATTTTTCCTCTACTCTCAATGTACATCCAGAGTTGGGTGCTATAGGACATCATAACATGACTTCTAGCCTTGTTCCTTTGTAATTCAGCACAAGTAGTGGTAAACACATTCCTGGAAGCTCTTTCTCCACCACAACAGCTAATAATAGCTAATCTAGAGTTTTAAATGACTTTAAGCCAGATAAATACATCCCCCGAACACCAAACTAAATCAAATTCCCCTTAGCTGGATCCCAAAATGCCTGCAACCACTCCAATACCACTCAATGTGGAAGTACATAGAAGTAGGAGACAACAGTGTTAACTAATTGACAACTATTACAAATTATACAAAATGATATGACCATGTGTACACATAGTGAAGCCACTTCTATGCCTTAGAGGAGTCCCTGCAAAGAAGGGGCACTAAAGTTTAAGATTAATAGGATCATATTAACTCCATTTCTGAGTATCTGCATTTAAGCAGTAAAATGGAAAAGAAAATAATAAAGACCAAATGGCTTCTAGTCTTCTTTATTCAACCTTCAGAGAGTGATTTCCATTTGATCCTCAACAAGGTGGTCAAGATATACACATATGAAACAACTAGAGTAACTCCTGATAAATACTGCTTACTGTGGCCATATTAAAACATAGAAGTGATAAAAGGATGGGATGTCCTAAAGTTAGCTGGTAGTGGTGAGAAGGTCAGGGAAATCTTCCATAAGGAGATATAATTTGAGCCTACCCTATGAGACACAAGTCCGATCAACCACAGTGGGAAAGGTCTGAGGACAGAGCTCTGTTTCACAGCTCAGCCTCCGCAGCTCTGAAAGAAGAAGGTGGGGAATCTATCAACATGTTGATGCATTAAGAATATCTGCCATTGTATTCCAGGAGTTACTGTACCCAACTCCTTTTCGAAAGGACAATGTCTCCATTTAATAGTAGTCTACTGAGAGGGCAGCAGAGATTTGCAATCAACATCCATTTCTATTATATGTTTTTAGTGTAATAGATTTCTTTGTATCGACATAAGAAAAGCAATGCTGGCTTGGGCTATGGGCCAGACTATGGAAAAAGGCCCCATTATGTTGAATTGGATGTTATAATGGTATTTGATAAATTGGTGATTCTATCTGTGGGGCTTGGCACTCTTGGAAACTAGCACTTTTCCATAACTTTTTTTATCCCTCCACTTTGGAACACTCTTGTCCCTTTTATCACTTGGCTGGTGTCAAGCAGATTGTCAAAATTATTGTTTACAATACTGATATCCTCAGAGCTGTCTTTATAGATTTTTTTCCTAAGAGGATTTTGAAATAATACCAGTGCACAGTTAAAATCGAACAACCATCTCCCAAACTTCCAATAATTAAGTTCTAATGTGATCTTCATTTCATTCCCTACACAACATCCTCTATGACTTATTTAAAGAATGTAACAAAAGAAACATAAGTGAGAGGATTCGTGTTTACCATTTGAATACTTCTCCTTGAAAACAGAATTGCTGTGATCTCAGGTATATTTCTTTAATCAGATCTTGACAAATATTTGTTGCCTGTGACAAGGACCAATATAGTTTATAGAACCCACTCCTTTCTTTTCCCTCTTTTAGGATTACAAACTAAAGCTGAAGTAAATTTAAAGTAATCCTAAAAAATTAAAAATATATCATAATCGCAGAACTACTTGGGATCCAGTAAGTATTGTTGAAAGAAAAGCATGCCAAAGAAGGAAAGTTAAAAAAAAGGGGGTGGGGAGTCTGGTTAAAGGGGGAGAGAAGCCAACCATTTATATGTTAATAACCTTTCAGGAAGAACTATTGAAATCACATGATAGAACTATTGTCATGAAATGTATGATTTGCTGAAATATTGGAGAGATGCAAAAAATAAGAACTCTTTAATTAACAGGTAGCTTTAAGCCAACAAGACATTTACTGTTAATTCCGCTTCATCTTTGGGGGTATGTTTCAAGACCCCCAGTGGATTTCTGAAACTAAGGATAGTACCAACCTCTATATACATTTTTTTTCCTATACAAACATACCTATGATAAAGTTTAATTTATAAATTAGGCACAGTAAGAGATTAACAACAATAGCTAATAGTGAAATAGAACAATTATAACAATATGCTGTATAAAAATTATGTGAATGTGGTTTCTTTCTCTTTAAAATAGTTTATTGTACTGTACTCACCCTTCTTGTGATGATGTGAGATAATAAAATGCCCGAAGTGAATGTGAGGTAAGGAATGTAGGTATTGTGACTAGCATTAGGCTACTATTGACCTTCAGACTATATGTCAGAAGGAGGATCATCTGCTTCTGGACCACAGTTGACCCTCAGGTAACTAAAATGCAGAAAGCAAAACCACAGATAAGGAAGGAATATTGTATTTTTATATTCATTTGCTTCTACCTAAAGTAAATTAGTGATAGAAGATGGTCAACTTCAGAAAATTTCTCAACTGTATCATTTTTTAAAAAATATTTTATTTATGTATTCTATGTATATTCTATGTATAGAGAGAGAGAGGCAGAGACCCAGGCAGAGGGAGAAGCAGTCTCCTTGCAGGAAGCCCGACACGGGACTCCATCCCGGGACTCCAGGATCAGGCCCTGGGCCAAAGGCAGGTGCCAAACTGCTGAGCTACCCAGGGATCCCTCGTTTTGTTTTTAAAGAAATAATATTTATTTAGCCTGAAACAAAATGTAATCAAACTCCTATAGACTATAACTCAAATGTAATTTTTCTTTTTTCTTATTCTTACTCCCCAACCACACAGCGAAGTCTCCAGGAAAGACTTCTAGAATATCTCCATACAATGGACCTGATGACCATAGATAATCCCTACTTTTAAATAGCCTTGTACTTAGAGTCCACATAAAATTTATCATCCAAATGAGAATAGTTTTGAAATTAAAAGAGAGTGCTATTGTCAATAATTAGGCCAGAGAAACAAATTAACTGAGATCAATAGTCTCTGATGGTACAGACTGAGCATAGCATCTTAATTTAAACTCCCTGATTTGAAATTAAACCCCTCCCCCACAAATCCCTAAACCTGTCCTGAAGGGCTAGTCTAACTAAAGGCTTTGGCCTTGAACTTTTGCCCCAGCTAATTGGACACCAAAGCTGGAGCAAACCAATCAATCCTACAGGCTAGGTTGTGCCAATCAGACTGTTCCCTTCCTGAATTTGAACAAAGACACCAGAGGATGATGTATACAGATTAGAAAGGTTATATGTTGAGTCAGTGCTGGATCAGCCCCACAAACCAGACAAAATTACAAGAGATCAACTGTACAGAAAAAGTCATGCTAGAGAGGAAAGTCAAAAATATGAGAGAAAGAGAGATGAGGCATCACAAGCCCTCGAGAAACCTAACTTTGCATTCAATCCTCTGACTCAGTTGAACTTAAAATGTGTTCCTCAATTACAAAACTAAATATACCCTTACCATATGACTCAACAATCGTGTTCCTTGGTACTAACCCAAATGAATTGAAAACTTATGTCCACCCAATAACCTGCACAGGTTTATAGCAGGTTTATTCATAATTGCCAAATGTTGAATGTTTATAGCAGCTTTATTCATAATTGCCAAAATTTGGAAGCAACCAGGATGTCCTTCAGCAGGTAAATGGATAAATAAACTATGCTATATCTAAACAACAGAATATTACTCAATGCCAAAAATAAATGAACTATTAAGCCATAAAAAGACATAGAGGAAACTGAAATGCATATTACTAAGTGAAAGAAGCCAACCTGGCTACATATTCTATGATTCCAACTATATAACATTCTGGAAAAGGCAACACTATGGCGACAGTAAAAGGATTAGTGGTTGTCAAGGGTTAAGAAGGTGGAATAAACAGCCAGAACACAGAGGATTTTTAGGTGAAACTAAAAAAACTATTTCCATGAAACTATTCTGTATGGTATTAGAATGGTGGATACAATGTCGCTATACATTTATCCAAACCCAAGGAATGCACAACACCAAGAGTAAACCCTAATATAAGCTATGGTCTTTGGGTAATTATAATGTGTCAATATAGGCTCACCAAATGTAACAAATGTACTTCTCTGGTGGAGGATGTTAATAACGAGGGAGGCCATGCATGAGTGGGGCTGGGGGTATATGTATTTTTGGCTCAATTTTGCTATGAAGTTAAGACTACATTAAAAAGTCAATTTGCTGATTTTTTCAAAGGTAAAAATAAGAATATACACATTTCTGCTAAAAGAGATTGTCTCTGAATGGTGGAATTAATGGGTGTGTGTCTTTATTTCTTTCCTCTTTTTACTTGACAATTCCCCTCAAAATTAAGTTTTGGTTTTTTTTTTAATTTGCTTCTCAAATATTGTATTTTTAAAAATTTCATCCTTTAAATAACATCTATTTATACTTGACTTTCTTAATTGAGGTTTACTTTATGCCTCAACACTACTTATGACTGGAACATAGAAAAGATATGAAAATGCTTTATCTTCTTATAATCAAAGCCAGAGCCATTTATCCTGAAGAATAAATAATTCAGATGTACTCTACATATTTACATCATATTATAGGCAAAATCCTTACAATAAAGAAACTCTGATGTTACCTACAAAGGTTAAGTCTTTTTCTTTTCTTTTCTTCTCATTTCTTTAACTGACATAAAACAGTAGTAAACCAGAGAAAATAATTGAATATTTTGAAAATGGATTTTAAACCATTGTTGGACAAACTACTTAACTGCATCCTTGAGATCAATATGAAAAATATTGGGTAACGTAACTAGATGGCTCAGAGAAGACTATTTAGTGGTTAAGAGCTTGGACTCAGTTTCAGATTGTCTGGGTTAAAAATCTTAGTTCTATAGTTCTTTTGAAGGTGATCCTGAGAGGTTACTTTGATTTTAAGTTTCAATTTTTTCAATTATAGGAATGAAATCATAATGTAGTACCATCTTTATAGGGAATTATATTGAATAATGTATGCAATGCAATTATTGAAGCACCTTGCACTTGATAAACAATTATCATTAGAGTGTAAATTAATGTATTAATGTCAAACTCTGAAAAGTCACAAGAGTTGTGTCCTAGAACTATGTTCTTTTCTATTACTTCTATCATTTTTCCAAAGAAAGGATAAAGACAAAGATGACATAATAATGATCACTAAGTGTCTTTTGAACACAATTTAGAATACATTTAATCCAATAACTGCCTGAATAAATATTCAAGTTTTCTCAAAATACTCAGATGATATCTAGAAGCGCAAGAATAGAGGCATCTGGGTGGCTCAGTTGGTTAAGTATAGAACTCTTTTTTTTTTTTAAGATTTCATTTATTTATTCATGAGAGACACAGAGAGAAAGAGGCATAGACACAGGCAGAGAGAGAAGAAGGATCCATACAGGGAGCCTGATGTGAGACTCCATCAGGGTTCTCCAGGATCATGCCCTGGGCTGAAGATGGTGCTAAACCTCTAAGCCGCCAGGGCTGCCCAAGTATACAACTCTTGGTTTCAGCTGAGGTTATGATCTCAGGGTCCTGGGACTAAGCCCTACTACATGGGACTCCATACTCAGTGAGGAATCTGCTGGAGATTCTGTCTCTCCCTATCTGTTCCTGCCCCCCTAAAATAAATTAAAAAATAAAATCTTTAAAAAATAGAACAAGAATAAAATTTAAACAAAGATAACTGTAAAACCCTAAGCTTTTTTTCAAAAATATTCAAGGCACAAATTAAGGCTAGAAGAAAATTTCCCTAATTCAAATGAAAATTAGGAGTTTTAGTTACTTATAGTTCTGTATGAACCACAGTGTAAGCCTAGTTACTCTTAACTACTTATTAAGTTTTAGAGATAGAGGATAATTAATTATTAGAACAGAAGAGGGTGGCAAGATTGATGAGGTATTCTGACAAAGATTTTTTTTATTTTAAAAAAATGAGGGAATAGAAAATATTTGGTTTCAAAAAGGAGCTACTTGTGAAGGTATGCAGGAGCTCAATTCACCATTATGAAATATTTTAAAGGAAGAGAATATAGATGTTTTCTGTTATTTCAGAAGGTAAAAGTTGAACCAATGTATGGAATTCAAAGAAACAAGGATCATATCAATATAAAATTCAATTTAAGAAAGAAGTATGGGTCAGTCAGGTGTGGGAGTGGTGGATTAGTCATAATTGAGCTATTCATTGCAGAGTAAAGAGCTTTATAGAAGAGTCCTGACCTGAGACAGAAATTTGAACATATAATATCTAGCTGTCCTTACATTTCCAAAACTCTAGGGTTCTAAGATTCAGTTCTTTGTTCACTACTGAACTTGTCTGTTGAGAACAGCTTTTGCAGTATGATACTAAAAGAAATATTTTAGGAGCAGAGGAGATCATCTAAAATTAGCTTTAATTTCAGAAAGAAAATTTTAAAATTAGGTACAGATGAAAATATCTACAATATTCTCCTATAGGAAAAGTACAGAAAATCTTATCATTTTAGGTTTTTTTTTTAAAAAAAAGATTGCTTTTAACATTATAGATTCTTTAGAGTGTTGGTCAAATAAAATAAATATCTCCTCAGAAGTTGATCTACTACAAGGCACCTGAGTGGCTGAGTGGTTGAGCATCTGCCTTCAGCTCAGGTGGTGATCCTGGGGTCCTGGGATCGAGTCCTGCATCCTGTTTCTGCTTCTCTCTCTCTCTGTGTCTCTCATTAGTAGATGGATAAAATCTGAAGAAGAAGAAGAAGAAGAAGAAGAAGAAGAAGAAGAAGAAGAAGAAGAAGAAGAAGAAGAGGAGGAAGTTGGTCTACTATATTAGCAAGTCTAATTCTATATACCCAGGCTTCTACTGCAACACCTTCTTGACAGAGAATTTTGTTTGTACCCTTTGCACAACTCATCCTCATTTATTTATAATTGGATTTAACAAGCTGCTCAGTCTTCTCCAACAGCACCACAACACCACCATGAAGTCTGTCTCTCAGGCTCCTACCATAAGCACTGCAAAGGCTCTCCATTGCAGTTAAAGTCCATTACAGTTTCCTTTTCAAGACCTAGAAGACTCCACGTAACTGGGCTCCTATAATCATTTCCCCCAACTGTTCCCACAGTTCCTCCCCATGCTTCTGGGGCTCCAGTCACAATGGCTCCATCCTATGGGTAACATTCCCAATGTCTGGAACTCACTTCTCCACTTTATTTAGTTTTCAGCTTCAAAGCCACTTGGGAGCGGCCTCTTTTAAAAGAAGCATCAAAAACTAGCCTCACCTTTGCCCCTGATTTGGTATTTTCTTAGCCCCTTGTTTGTTACCTTCATAAATCGTATCCCAATAGATAGGCCTTTCACCTATTAGTTTTACATGTGGTTTATCTATCCCCTTTCCTGCAATCCAAGCTCTAAATGGAAAAGAACCTTGTCTTTTTTGCTTACCACTGTACCCCTGCACTGAGACAGTGCCTGGCACATAGCAAGAGCTCAATAATTAGTAGTTCAATAGTTGGAAGAAATATCCAGTCAAGTATTACAGATACCAATCTAATGCATTTCCACTGGCTCATCCAGGTCCCCACCCTCTGTCAGCCAGATTATCACAACTTCCTCCTAATTTCACTATTCTGCCTATTTTTTCCTCTGACTTCAATCCATTCTCTACACTACAGCCAGGGAAATTTTTTTAAATGCAAATTAGGTCATTCATATCTTCTGTTTAATTACTCTTAAGGGTCTACTATTGCTAATAAGACAATAATGCTAATAATACTTAAAATACAAAACATTTACTGAGCAATTCCTCGGTGCCATGCACTTGTACTATTCACTTAGTCCTCATAAAATCCTTTTAAGGTATATATTATTAGTTCTATTTTATAAATGAGGAAAACAAGGCACAGGAAAGCTTAAAGCCATAATATGGTGCACAAACACCTCTAACCCACACTCATATCTCCACTTTCATTCTAAACAAGTCTCTAGCTTACATTAGCATGTAAAAATACCAGATGTTTTAATCAGGAACACAATAGAAATGGGCTTTGTCTCACCTTCCAAACTAGACTGGGCTACTTCCTCACCTTCAAAAGGCTATATCCTCTGCATGAGACTTTCCCCCACCTAACTATGCTGCTACCCAGCAATCCTCCTGTGTAGATCTAAATGCTGTCTATCTTTTGGAATCCTGCTGCAATCACTCCTCTATGATTTTGCCCCACTCACCTTAATCCAAAACCTTCCACTAAACACCTATTAATCTCATTGTTGATAATAGCCACTTGATAAGTGCACAGTCTCTTATTAGTTATTTGTCTGGTTCCTTGAATTAGCTGTCTTTTTGCGTGCGTTGACTCATCTCTCAGCAATAATATAAACACTTCAAGAGCAGGGATCACATCTTCATTCTTCTCTTGCATAGTCCCTAGCATACTGCCTTGTAGGTATGTCTTATAGGAGCCTAACAGGTATCCATTGTTTGATTTGTCAGTTTTCTTCCCACTTTATGTGATCATTGTCAGGAGAAAGTTAGGAAATATCTGGCATTGAGCTCCTAAATATTTAGCTCTCCAGCATGAATCATGGTATTTCCATCTCATACCTAGAAGAACTAGTATTCTACTAATTATAGAGTACAGCTGAGAAAATCTTTTTCACAATTTTTTTTAACTTGGAATTATCTCCATACAAGTTCTGTCATCAGGGAAGGTAGAAAAACACTGAGTACAGCTCCCAAAAGCTATGTTTTCCTCATGTTTGACACATCATCACACACACGTCTGCTATGCCTCTGATAGCATAGCTTTGCAGAGTCTGTTTCTATGGTAATTTTAAGCTTATATAACACCAGCTCTTCATAATCTTTATGAACATTTCATAAGTTTGTGAAAATTACATACACTTCAACTTCAAAAAGACTCAATTAATTGTGTAGACATTAAGGCAATAATTATGAAATAAAGCTATATAACAATATGAAAATGTTATAATATTAAGAGACAAAGGAGTATGAATTTGGATCTGTGCTGAGATTATAACCATAGAACATGTGAGGAAGGTGCTCTTGGGGGCTTCCCAACAGCCATCCTCATTCCTAACAAGACCATAGTTCCATGCACAAATCCACCTTCTCCTCAAGACCTTATGTTCTGGGAAATCTGGACCCAGACTATTCTCAGTTCAGATGATGGGTCACAATTAGGTAAAGCCAAAGACCTTAGCCTGAGGAAGCTTTTGAGGTGCCAATGCCTAGCTCACCCCATCTTCTCCCTCCCTTTTTCATACCCCCTCCCTTCCAATTTTGACAGTTCTCCAGTAGGACCTGAGAATTTCATTTCGAACAAGTTCTCAGGTGATTGTAATGAAGCCACACTTTGAGAATTCTTTGCTCTTGAAAATAAGCTCTTCTATGGAAATTTGTTTTATATGTGATGCCCTGAAATGTGGTAATTTTGGTACCAACCTACAGATGGTACCAATACACAAGAGGATGAAGTCAAGAGCCTCTCAGAGGAAGATGGAGGTAACTTGAAATGATTACTGCAATCCACCTACATAGGCACTTAATACGTGAGTTAAATATTTTTTTAAGCCATTAGAGATGACACATTTGTGTCATGTATTGAAAACATTCCACCTGATGTCTTTCTAAGGTAAAAACAATTGTTTCAAATGATGGAAATATAAGTATTTTTCTTTCCTGATATGCTTCTTATGCAATAAATATCACAAAAAATAATTTGATTGATTAAGTCTCTAATATAAAATGAGAGATAAAGATGAGACTGTTTTACATATTTACTACATTACATAATAATTCTGCCACTTTTTCCTGCAGTATGTTTTTAGTTTACAAAATATTTTCTATTGAAAACCTCCTTCAGAGACAGGATACCAAATTTGAAGTCTTTCTTCTCAATTTCCAGAAAAGAGTCATAGAAATGCCTCAAGATGAAATAGTTCTTCAGAGAGATATATTGGCCTGATATCAAGAAGTGCACAGCAACCTGCTACATTAAAAGAGAAAACTGAGGACTTTCTATATTAGGACTATTGCCTTGAAGCACTTCCTTTAACTCTGTTAAATGAGTTCCATGTGTGCCCCCTATCCCTTTGCTAATGCAAATATCTAAATTTAGGTAAAAGGGAAAGAATACCTAAAACTTCCTCCCACCACCACCTTTCTTATTGTGGCATAGAACTCTGTTGTAGAAAACATTTTCTGTTGGTACCTAAACACCCATTCCTACTCTTCCTGGTGTGTCTTCCACTCTAGAGGCTGGAAAAGCTAAATGTTCACTTTCCCAATCTCCACCATAGGTATAAGTGGCCATGTGACATGAATCTGGCTAATGTATATAGGAAAAAGTCTTCTATGAAATCTCTAGAAAAGTTTTACCTTCCTAGTAAAAAGGACTTGCAGTGTCTCAAAGTGAATAACTCATTATATAAAAGGTAGAGAAATGGGGAGATGAAATTTACATAATATTTTAAGCTATATAGGAAAAACAGTGCTATTAGAAGTAAGTTGGACTAGAATAACTCAACAAAAACAGCTTTAGTGGGATCAATTACAAGTTGAAAGTAAAATATGGTAATGGTGCCATCATCTAATTACTGCCAGGAAGACAGATGACATGTCAATTATTCAAAAGCCAATGTTTTTCACTTTTGAATGGGCTTACCCAAAATTTAGCTGGTTTATATTTTACAGCCATTTAGGAACACACAAAATCACTGGGATTTTTGGGATACATTTTGCAATCTATTTTCTTTTGAATGTTCACCAAGAAATTATATTTAAATCTACAGATTTCATAGATGTTTTCTGATTAGTTTTTATGGTTGAGTTAACTTTTTTCCAACGCCCACCTTAAAAAATATCTAAACTAAAATTATTGCATTTAGGCCCTTAGGAATAGAAGTTTATTGCTTGCATCATTAATTTTTCGCTGTGCTTGAGCAAAGCAAAACTACTTTCTTATACATGTGAATTACCTGGGTTCATTTATGGAAGTGGAATCCTTACTAGGATCTCCAAATTTGAAAAGAGAAAGTCAGTCCTAGTTTCCAGTCCACCTGATTGTAAAGGAATAAGATTCTGAATTTAACCAATAATCTGAACTGTCTGCACTGCAGGAACTTATAAAGGAACCATAACCTCATATTCAGTGTTTCCCAGTAGCTATCAAAAAATTCCATTGAGAGGCCCTCCCAAACTAAGTATCCAAAGACACATATACACACATACTTCAGGATGAAATTCAAAGCAAACATTAGATTATGGATCCTGGTTATCAGACTAAGCTAAAGTGCAGAGCAGTACTTGGAGGTCAGCACCAAAAAAAAAAATCAAGAACTCAGGAAAGCTACCCAGAGATTTACATCTTAGGGAAAAGAGAAAACCTTAGCAAAAGCATTAGCATCAGTGTGACAATCAAAGCCATGAGTCTAGGCAGGACATTGGATCAAATACATTGAACTAACAGATTTTCCCCAGTCTATAGTTGCTGATTTATTTTAACAGCAAAAACCAGTCTCCACGGTGGAGGTGAGAATAATCTGCTAAGGAGGATGAAGTTAATAGCCTGGAAAAAAGATAGCAATAAATTCCAGTGAATGAACAAGTAAGAAGAACAAAAGCAAGATGGTTTAATAAGCATGCACACACAGACACACACACAAAAAACCCAAATGGAGTTCCCTGGTTTTGAGGGATATATATATATATTATATTCTTACCTTCCTTATAAGTTTTCCCTCATATTTTTGTTACATTATTTTCCCAATAAATGTAACCAGTCATGCAGAATCTGAGCATCTCCTTTCCAGAGAAATACAAGGTTACAACTGTCAACTGCTCTTGTAGCATTCTTCCTGCAGGTCCCTATCCCATGTGCTTCACGTCATTCTACCTCCAAGAAGTACAGTGACTGAGGCCTGGTACCAACCAAGAAGTGGGCAGACTGCATCTGTGACCAAGAGGCTGTGTCTACAGTTCCAGCCTTTGACAAGGGTCAGGAGGACTGGCATTTCTCAGAATGATAATCTCACCCCTACAGGTTCTGAACAAAATAAGAAATAAACAGAGTATTAAATGGGCATCAAAATGTTATATGTTTTCCAGCAAAATTATGTTGAAGAGCATGCCTTTAACCTGCAACCTAAATCAGACTTCCCTTTCATCTAAAAATGAATCTAATCACTAAGGTTGAGTGGCTGAGTAAAGGCAGCTCACCATACACAGAAACAAGCCAAGTCTGGCTTTCCTTAGAGACCAGAGGGTGAATCTCTTCCTAAGGAAAAGGAATCAAAGAAGATGTAAAGGGGGACGAAGCTACCTCCCAACATTTTCTACAATGTGAAAGTTCCCATTTTATAGGTCAAGAGGAACATGGGGAAAGGAAAAAACTGGTCCCTTCCTTACATTTTCTGACTTACTGACCCAGCTGTGGCCAGCCAGAGGTGTGGTGGATCTCTGCAGGAGAAGAGCAGTTTATCAGGACAGCCTTTCCCCCTCCTTCCCCCTAGAATTTCTCCTTTGTTTATTCTTTTTAGAAAGATGGTGGCATTTCAAGTTTCTCTCCCCAGGGAGCTCTCAAATGTGTTGAGACCTCTAAACTAACTCTATGACTATGTTTTACCCAAAACTAACAATTTATCCACCATTCTACTTCCCATCTCAAATTATGCCCAGCCATACTGTTCAAATAGCACAACAGAGGTTTTTAAAAACCCACATAACAAGGAAAAAAATCAACAGTATAAAATATGCCTCAAATTCAGGCAATATAAACCCTTCTGTTACAAAATTTCTAGATGAAGAAATTTCATCTAGATTTCAAAATTTCTAGATTTTGGACTTGAGTTTTCATCTAAAGATTTTTCTTTTCATCTAAAGAAAACTCAAGTCCAAAATCACAGACGCTTGTGAATTAAAGACCAAAGAAATAAAGTCCCAAAGTCTTCCCTCCAAAATGTCTTATTCATTTCACTTTCAGCCATGAGTTTTTCTTGGCAGACTTGCCTTGGTGGAATTGGAGTTCTTTTGACAGTGGAACCTGGGCTTTCTCTTAGAAATGCATGGAGCTCCTACAACATTGTCTCTCAGTGGTTACTGTGAAGCAGAGACTGGATGGTCTATGGGAAAAGGGGGTCATCAGAGCAAATATTAAAGGAGAGTCTCCAGGCCTAGAGGATATGACACATCTCTATCATTTATTCAAAGTCCAGGACCTGTGGTCCCAGCTGGGTCAGAAGAAATCTCACCTCAGTGAGTTGCTGATGGTCCCTGTGGGTATGAGCCATGGTGGGGAGAAAGGTAGTAGAATTGCACCAGTTCCTTCTCCTGTAGGGTGGCACTTGAGATATTCTGGTCTTCTTGCAAAATTTAGAAAATTGCTCTGGGTGACATCCCCAGCCATAACATCTTACCCAAGGCTGTCTTATTCTTCATCACATACATTTAAAAACCTTTAATTTCCATTTCCCTTTGAAGCCCTTCCTTCCTGGTACACAAATGCTGTGCTGAGCATGGGATCTGTCTAGAAAGAGGCTCTAGAGGCACTGCCTCCCTGACTTCAAATCAGAGCATCCTGCATTGTAGCAGCCTTGCCTTTTCCACAGTCTCATCTTGTGCTTCTGTCTCTGCATTTTCTCATCTGTGGCAGAGTCTCAAGATATTTTGAGTCACAGAGTCACAGAGGCTGCGGCCAGTGCCTCTTGCTCTTTAATGTCTGAGGCCTTCAAAACTTGCTTCTTGAAGCAGTTGCTCCCTCATCAGCCCACCTGTCTCAGCAGGATAGTCACTTCTGGCAATCTCCCACATTGAAGGTCCTCCTAATGCTTTGAAGACTGCTTGTGAGGGTGACTATGAACCAGTAGATCCTGGCTTGGATTATACAAAAATCTTGAAATCCTCAGCTCTTTAATTTTCCTTGATTCCAGGACATCAATTCCATTGCATCTTTCTTGGTAGTCGTGAAAACTACATCTAGCAGTCACGTTTCCTCTGATGTGCCCCTACTCCTTTGAAGTTAGCTTAACTGGTTTTTAACATTCTAACCTACTTCTTAAATTGGTTCCTTTCCTCTTCTGCTTGTAAGTCTACATCACTTACTGGATATCAGCACCGTCTTATCTTTTATTTTCCCTTTGTTCGGGGATCTAAATGTTTATTTTTCCTACGCACATTTGAAGTTCTTTCTGTCAGTCCCCCTGCCCGTGTCCTGTCAATAGTGGGGGAAAGAAGGACATGGGATTTGGGCCTCCCTCAAATGCAAATGTATCAGGATGTTAAATTTGGCTTTTCCTGGTGCTGAGGAATTTCGGTGGAGACCTCAAAGGTCCATAAATACAATGTCTGTCAAGGACTCCCAAAGAGAGGTCCTACACTATACTCAGCAAGCTAAGAGAGTGGGAGCCCAGGTCTGCCAGCATTATGGCTCACCCACCTATAGCTTAATGGGGGTGATATTAGAGATGCCAGGGAAGAAGGATTGTTTTGGAGGATTGTCAGTGGACTGCACAGAACCTCATACCCCACAGAGCATGCAAGAGATCTTTCCCCGTTATTTCAGGCTAAGTGAAAGTGAATTTTGAGAGAACCACAAGGAGAACTTGTCACATATTCCCTGGCACTTAAGAGGACAGAGACAGACTTAGTTTCTTGGGAAACCAAGATAAAAGCTAGAACCTGGTTCTGTAGCTAGAACTACCTCCTAGCACTAAGGAGAAAGAAACCTAGGGGAATGGCGTTCACTTTTTCTGATGATAGAGCATGGATGCCTGAGATTTCTCATGTCCGAAGGGACCTATGGTGACTTATTTTTTTTAAAGATTTATTTATTTATGATAGACATAGAGAGAGAGGCAGAGACACAGGCAGAGGGAGAAGCAGGCTCCCATGCCGGGATCCCTGGACTCCAGGATCACGCCCTGGGCCAAAGGCAGGCTCCAAACCGCTAAGCCACCCAGAGATCCCCTGGTGACTTATTTTTAAAAGTACCCCCCGGGACACCTGAGTGGCTCAGCGGTTGTCTGCCTTTGGCCCACGGCGTGATCCTGGAGTCCCGGGATCAAGTTCCGCATCGGGCTTCCTGCATGGAGCCTGCTTCTCCCTCTGCCTGTGTCTCTGCCTCTCTCTGTGTGTCTCTCATGAATAAATAAAATTAAATCTTTAAAAAATAAAAAATAAAGTACCTCCCTCAGCCTATTGGGTGAAGGGACCCAATAGGGATCATTTGTTTGGGATGGTCTATAAGAATTCCAGTGATTGAGCTAGACATGATATATAAAATAGGCATTGACCACAGCAATGTCACTATAATTAAGAGGTCTCTAAGAAGTAGATCTCTCTCTCTCTGTCTGTCTCTCTCTCCTACACATACACACACACACACACACACACACACACACACACACACATTTGAGGGGCCTAGGGCAAGAATACAATTAAAGACCCACCTAT
Source organism: Vulpes lagopus (assembly GCF_018345385.1). Lineage (NCBI taxonomy): Eukaryota > Metazoa > Chordata > Mammalia > Carnivora > Canidae > Vulpes > Vulpes lagopus. The sequence goes on along the minus strand of NC_054824.1, from coordinate 26,572,824 downwards.
GATTACCTAAATACTTAATAGTATAAATCACACTAACAAATTTTTGAATAAAAGGTTTCATCTTCCTGCTTCAAAAATATAATTTCAGAATGATCTAGAAGACCAGATTCAGATTAATAATTTTCAGACTCCTCGGAGTTCCGTGGCAGAACAAGGCAGCAGGGGGCATGTGGAGGGAGGGATTTGCCAACCCCCAGTCTCCAGTCTGGATTTCTCATCTGGACTCCTCTCTGCAGTGCAAGGAGATTCCTGTGCTTGCATATGAACACCCAAACCCAAACCACCAAGCTCTGCCCACTTACCACCACCAGCAAAAAATCACCCTTGACTATCTCTTGGGGGCAGGAGTGCACACAGTGGGTGTGGCCTGTTCTTGGAAAATCGACCTAGCAAAGAGGTATGAGCAGGCACTGGAAAGCAGGGTCAGAGCCACTTGGAAAAGGATTCCAGGGTCCTAGCACAGAGAAGGGGTCTGGAACGGTGGGCATCTAATCTCATTAGACTTGTGGATTCGTCACTCTATGGGGAAGTGCATAATACAGAATGGAGGCCAGGGCAGGGCCTCCTGGCTGAGTTTAAAGGTGATACCATGCACTTACTCTGGACACATACACACACACACACACACACACACACACACACTCATATCACTGGAAAAAGAGCTAGCCAAAGTGCCTCCACCACATCCAGAAGGAACAACGTCATTAGAACCGTATACCCTTATAACCTTATAATCTCACCTAAAATGTACAAACTATGCCTCTTGCGAATTCCCTCTTCTTTTTTGGCTCAAGCTCCAAATGTTCAGAAACCTCATCTTACAACTGAGGAAGGGAAGCATGGTGTGGAGAGAGAAAAGTCCATCACATGACCTCCCCAGTTACAGGCTACCAGCCTGAATCAAGCTCAACCAAGGGGAGAAGAAAAGATAACAATCAAATGAAGTTTAAAATTTTGACTATTAAACACTCAACTGGTGTTTGTCAACTGGACATCTTAATTTCTAAAATGAGCCTGTTCTTTGTTTCAGAGTCCTCAAAACTCTAGGACTTGCCTTAGGTTTTTTTAAATCTGGGAGTATGGAAAAACAGAATCTGAGACCAAGTTTTATTTATTTATTTTTATTTTTTTTATGAGACCAAGTTTTAAAGGGCACAATTAAAAAAAATTTTTTCCTCTAGCATCTCAGTGTCCTGCACCTAGCTCATTCAGTATACAAGTGCATGCATAGCTCAAAGAGATAATAATGTTGTAGGAGTAAAGATTCAGTAAGAATATATAACTTGGTTCTTTTTTAAAAAAAAATTATTTATTTGCTTATTTATGAGAGACACAGAAAGGGGCAGAGACACAGGCAGAGGGAGAAGCAGGCTCCCTGTGGGGAACCTGATTCTGGGATCACAATTTGAGCCAAAAGCAGACATTCAACCACTGAGCCACCCAGATGCCCAGATAACTTGGTTCTAATTATCCAAGGATGAGGCAAGTCTATGGCACAGGTATACAGCAGCTCAGTATTAAAAATGTTATATAATAAATGATCCAGAGTACTTGCTCAGAGGTCAATCACTGCATTTTACATGATTATATAAACATAACTTTATAGGTGTTAGTACACTTTTCCTGCTGTTAATATAACCCAGAGGGTCCTTCTTAAGATGTCCTCAGGGCAACCTCCTGTTTAGAACAAGAAGCAGGAAGCTGAAAACAGATCTCATGAGAAGCCTCAGATATGCCTCAATAGTATTGTATATTTTTCTATAAAAAAAAAAATCCACACTCTGCTGAGATCTTTGGTATTGTGTTTTTATCTTACATTTTTATCATAGCATGCAGGTTCCAAATTGATTTTGCAATGTGGCCTATTAAGTGGAGGAAATTTTTACATGCAGCATTTTGCATGTACATCAATGAAGCAATCTTTGATGTATGCTTTAAAATATTTGAATAATTTTGACAATCAATGTATCTAAAAATGAATGTAATTTAAATTACTGCTATTTGGCATTTGCTTGTAAACACCATGCAAATTCATTTAAACCCTTTCTGTTTGAATTATCACCCCTCATTGTATCAGTAGAAGTGGCTAAAAATGGCCTACTAACACACACCAATGGGATTTTGTATTGTTTGTAAACCTTTTGCCTATAACTATTGGCTGAATGACACAGGATGGTGCCCTTCTACTATAGGTATCTGGAGAGTACAATTTACACTGTTTGGCTATTACACATTACTATATAAAATGAGAAGCCTACACTTCCAGTATTACTTTACCTAAAGACATTCTTTTTCTGTTGTGGGAATTACTTCTATACCTATGCCCTAGGTTTGTTTGTTCTTTAGCATAACATGTAGTATATTCTGTGTTTATTTTCTGTACCACTGAAACTACTCATCAGGAACTGATTTCAGGAACTGAAATATACCAGAGATAGGATGATATAGACTATATTTTAGTTAAGATTGAGTCACATTTATTAATACTCTCAACACATGTGGTATCTATATCTAACTGATTAATTCTAAACAGGGGAAGTAAAATTCTCAATACCGAATAAGCTATAAAACCATATAATAACTCCTACAAGTCTATCTAGAAATAAGTGGTTAAATTGGTGATTCAACTTGGGTTAATAATTGGTGTAGGCATATTTGCCTTTGTACTTGTTCTTACAGATAGTTATTTGTTGTATCATCAGACTACCCTGATTTAGCATGAGACAAGTATATTTGAGGGGGGGTGCTATGAGGACCAGCACTATGAAATGTTGAATGTTCTCCTCATTTTGCTCCTATAAGAATATTAAGTCCAAAATATGTTTTAAACTACTGTAGGTCCTTCTTTAACCTTTAATCTCTAAACGAACTTACAAAGTATTCTAAGCATAAGCATTGTTTCCTTATTCCTTTTCAGCTTCTGTATTCATAACTTCATTGAATTTCCTCTACCATAACCCAGGATATGGTAGATAGCCTGGCACTAAGGATAGGGTACATCTTTATAATATGGACAGCCATTCACTACCACCCACCTCGCTTCTCTTTAAGGCAAAACCTGCCAGCCTTCCGTGGTTGTATGGAACTCCTAGCCATGGTTCCTAAAATCTAAAACCGTGATAATATATATAATCAATAATCCTGAGCTAACTTGTAGGGGGTGGAAACTACAGATGCCTGTGAACAAGCTACAATATTGTAAGAGATTAATCTCTCCAGTTTCATCTTTGCCCTTAGATTCAGTTCAAAATAGCATAAAGAACAGAACTGAAAGCAATACATGCAAAGCATAGCTGCCTTCACAGTTATATTCCAGTGTTCGGCCTCTGTTGGAAAATATAGTTACAAGAGCAAAATCTTTTCACTATCTAGTTAGAGGATTGATCTCTAGAAGATGTCAGCTGTGCCCAAAGCGTCAAAGGTGCCAAGTGAAGATCAAGATATAGGACCATGAAGCAGAAGCTCAACTCAGAGATAGATGAAGCCATGGCAAATATGAGTAGAATAGGTGAGAGACCCATGAGCCAGGAGGTGAGAACAAAGAAGAAAGTCTAAGCTGTCAGCTACCAAAGCAAGTTACCAGCTTAAAGAAGTGAGTTCAATGTTATGAAAGGCAAACTGGGTTTCTAAGACTAAAGCAAGGAACATCTGGACTTCAGGAATTCAGAGGGTAAGGCAATAGCCATAATAGCTGATAGAAGGAATAAGCTGGATCCAGAGCCAGAAGAGAACTTCCTCCTCATCTTTTACACTTTCCTACAGACTGTTGAGCAGAAAAGAGCTGAAAGGTGCATGCAGCAACCGCAGTATGGGGAGCACAGGTATCTGGGTTTAGGTATGTCCATATTATAGCTAAGTGAGAGAAGAGAGCTGAAATGACAGCAGGCAATGTAAGGCTTCATTTATCACAACAGTCATATAACAGGGACTCTCATCCAGTATAACAGGACTGAGCTGACAAATTGGTTGGTTAACTGAAAAAGATAAATGGTTAAACCAAAAGATCATTTAAAAATGATACATGACAGGGGTGCCTGGATGGCTCAGTCAGTTGAGCAGTTGACTCTTGATTTTAGCTTGGGTCATGATCTCAGAGTGGTGAGATTGAGCCCCAGGTCAGGGTCCTCACTGCGCTGGGTATGAAGCCTGCTTAAGATTCTCTCCCCGCCACCCCACCCCACCTAGCTTGTGCATTCACATGCTCAATCTTTCAAAGCAACAGGAAAAAAAAGATACATGACACCTACCATACACAATTCATTTTGACCAAAAACACATTAATTAGCCAAGATTTTGGTTTAGAACCAAAATTTTCATTAGCATATGGATTCACTGATTGGAATTCTGTGCTGTCTTTTCATAACTGATGATACATTATCTATTGCTATCTAGTTCTAAGTCTTTTAAGTAAACCAAGAATTTAAAGGCACTTCCAGATTTTTATGGCTCCCCCTTCTCTGACTTTTATAGTTATTTTGTCCACATCCAATTTTATAACAGCATTTTGTTTGGGTTTTGGCAGATTACTCTTTATCTAGTTTTTATTATACAAGATATTTAACTTCTTAAAAAAAGACATTTTAACTTATTTTCTGCATTGTGGTTGTTAAATATGTAATATCTAAATAAATTATGAAATAGTATAGCATAAACAGGCGCAAGATCAAGCACAACCTACTTTTGGTAAGCATACAACCCAATAGAGAGCACAATTAATCTGGGAAATTAGTTGAATGACAATTAGTTAGAAGACTGTGATCTTATATTTCTAAGTTAAAACTGTGGGGGTTTTAAATCTACTATACTTGACAATAGCTTCTTGAAAATATAGAAAGATGTAAATGGGGGATTAGTTTGTTCGTGGGGAAATATTTCTGGTATTTACTAGATTGTAGGACCTCAACATTGACAAATACCAAGAACTGGTTTAGAGTGATAAAAAGATCATGCACAGATATCACAAACAAGTGTTACTTATCTAAAGGATAGAGAATACAGTTGGTAAAGAGATGCATTCAAGATATCAGCAATATTTTCCTGGTAAGATGGAAGCATCATATCATATAAAGCCAGCCCTCACCATCGAGTGTGCAGTGAGTGAGGCTCAATTGCCCTCCTCCAAACGGAGCTTAAATGCAAGTCTTTTTTTTTTAACATATTTATATACACATGGCTGGAACAGTTCTGCTAATGGACCAGTCTGTGTGCTGGAGACTGCCTCTTGTGAGCCTGGTGCAACTCATCACAAGAGAATATCAAAACAGAGGAAGGTATGGAATAATCTATGAAGACACAGACACACTCCTCCCCTTTCTGAGTTAGCCCAGCATAGACTAGTATTTTGTTAAAAATAGAACAAACATCAGTTAGACAATCTCTGAAGGTCATGCTGATGATTCTCACACCAGTCAGAGGTCTATAGATGTTAGTAGAAAAAAATATTTCAGTCAAGACATTTGGAAAACACCTGGCTAACCCAAGTTAAAAAGGTTTAATTCTAGCAAAGAGAATACTTAATATTCCATAATATTTAATATTAATTATTAGGAAGATTCTATAGCTAGCAAGGTTTCCTGACTAATTTCAATTCAAGCCTTTCTGTCTCCTGTTTACGTATTTCCCAAGATCTGGATTCTATAGAATATCATTTGGGAAATGCCACTGCAACTAGTATCCTGTGTTTCATGTCTGTTTTTGTTCTGGCTCCTAACTCTGAGGGTAGGAATTCTTTACCTTATTCTTGGGTTTTTACAGATGATGTTAAAGTGGGACTTTTAGACCATTGTCCAAAAACCTGCAACATTTTGAGAACTGATGTGAATTAAAAACAGAGTCAAATATCGTCTCCATCTTTGTTTATAGTCAGAAACTTATACACATTGAGCAGTTAGATTAATACATGGTAGTCATAGTGCTAACAATAACAAAACCTATTATTTATTGGGTACCTGCTGTATTTCATATGCTGTGGTAGCTTCCTTATATATGTGATCTCATTTGAGTCTTCAAATACTAATAGATATTTATATTTTTATTATTTTCTTTTTTTAGAGAGAGAGAGAGAGAACATGCATGAAGGGGGTGGGATGGGCAAGTGGAGAAGGAGAGGGAGAGAGAGAATCCCAAGCATGCTCCATGCCCAGTGCAGGGTCTGATGCGGAGCTCAATGTCACCACCCTGAGATCATGACCTGAGCCAAAATCAAGAGTTGGTGCTTAACTGACTGAGCCACCCAGGCACTCCTAGTAGATGTAATTATTCCCATTTTCATATAAGAAAACTGAGGGTTAAAGATGTTAAATCCCTTGCCCAAAGCATTCAACTAGTAAGTCTCAGAGATAGAATTGAAACTCAGATCTCTTAATTCTCACACATGTTCTCTCTCTTATTGCCTCACCCATACACCTCCCTGTGCATAAATGTTTGTGCTATAGTAGCTAAGGAAGAGAGATGGGGCATTCAAGAGAAGCTCATGAGTGATTGAGACTGAGACTAACAGTGAATAATATGCAAATTTTAGGTAAATAAAGGAAGGAGAAAAGCCGTTCCAAGTAAAGGGAATAGTATAAACAAATGTGGATTGGGAACTGAACACAGTTAAGAGACACATCATTAATCTGATATCATTTTCTTTATAACCAAGAAATTACTAGGTCAAAATACAATGCACGAGAGGCTACATGGTCAACAATAAGACTGCAAAGTTTAAGAGACTCAGCGATGCTCATGAATCTGCCCTGAGAGAGGTAGGGGCCATCCGAAGAATGACCAGCAGCCTCTAGACAGATTCACTTCAGGCTGGTTAGCGGCCTGAGGTCTCTGGGAAAGGTTCTACCTTCAGGAAAACATAATGAAAAAGCTAAGGGCAGCCTTGATCTTTCTAAGAAGCTAAGAACTATGATGGGGAGAGGGGGCAGGATGATTCCCCATCCAACGTGGAAGAGTGTTTTAACTGTATGGATTTTTGTCTTCTCAACCTCTCTCCCTTTCCTGGAGAGCTACCACAAACAGAGAAAGCAGCAAACATACAATAAATGGTGACCGAATTTCACATAGATTAACCAGAGACTGGTCTCAAGGTAAATGTACTAGGCTAGTCATACTACTTTTCTAGAGTTGATAATACTTTTTGGTAACTCTAGTCCTGCCCTATTGCACTACTATCACTTCTCTCTCATGAATACGTGGCTAATCTTCCTGCTTTATTTCTCCTTCTGGTAACAAAGCCTCTGCCCATGGAATAATCACTAGAAGAAGTCCTCTGCGTTCAAAGCAGTATTACTAGGTTAAATATTTGTCCAGCATCTATTCATCTATTGCCATCATACTATTTGTTTACACCAATTTGGTAGCCAAAAGATGGATGGTTAGCACTGAATTAATTACTACAACAGTTTCTGAAGCTTTAAATCATTCAACTTATTTATTAAGGATATATTTGTTCTGCCAAAGCTTCAAAATAAGCCTCCATTTAGGACAGTATCAGGTGTTTAAAAAAAAGTCATCCTTTCTATAACCTATGTTATACTGTTAGCCAGTTTTAACAAATGGCCTTAAAGCTTTTATTTAAAGTGTTATCTACTTAAAATGATACTGCCCAATTATCAGAGAATAAGAAGTGAGTTATACATATCCTAAAGTCTACATTTTAGTACCAAGTGATTCACTCTGAAGACTAGTTGTCATTTTAGCCATGAATTCATAATCCTTGTTTAACTGAACAACAAAGCACCCAAAACAAAATCATAGTATTAAAACAAAAATAAAACAAATGGTATATTTCACTGCAAATATTTGGGAATTTGAACAGGATAGGAACATGTATCTCACAAGTAGAAACCCTTCCACATTTTGATAAGATGTCAAAGCATATATAAATCTAATCAAAGTATATATAAATCTAATCCCCACTGGGCAAGAAAATGAGCCCAGTAAAGAATTGCAGACTTCTGGCATTTCATTTCTTTGATGGACATTATGCTAAGATCTGACACTTCTACTGAGATAAACATTTTTTGCAAATACATCTGTGCATCTTAACAATAGATGTGCATTACTTGCTCTAAAATTTGTTAATAAATCCAAGAAGGCCTAGTAACTGACCCACAGAGAGCCTTTAATGTTGTTGAATAAATAAGTGAATGATTAAATGGTAGAATTAACTTATTTCTAAGGATATGTGATACTTAATGGAAATGGAAAGCATTTCAGAATGAATCATGCCACCTACATCTTTCTGGCTCAGTTCAAGAAGCTCCTCAGGATTCTCTAGTTCCTCCCCATGTGCCCAAATCCCCTTCAGCCTATCCCTAAAACATTACTTCTCATGGTCTTCTTAATCTAAGTCATGTGCATAAATCTCAACCTCTCCTGTTAGACTGTTAACTCCCAAAACACAGGGTCTTTGTCTTATGCTATTCTCGCACAATACTTTACACATGATAGGCACATACTACATATTATGGAACTGAATCAAAGTTTGCTTATAACCCACAGTCAAAAGTGGGAGCTCCCTTTGAGGTCTTTGGAGGATTAATGCTTTCTTTCACACTTGTATGCTCTAATCTTATCCTCACTAGGAGTTATGTATTGATTTTTTTTTTTAATTTCAGAAAAGACATATGAAATGGTGAAGCATTCCCTCACCTGGAATAGTGAAGAAATTCCCTCTATGTTTTGAAGCTAAAAGGAAGGTAGACTTTACTTCCTTAAAACTGTCTGGTTTTTCAATTCAAAGTTTCACAAAAATTTTTTTTTCTATTTCAAATGTTCAGTGATATCAGAAACACAAGGAGGTTTTAGAGACTATTGAGAAAATGAGGTGATTTAGAGCTGCAGTTACATCTGCAATAGCAAATGTAAACAAGAATTTGCAAAAGATTCCTCAAACTAGAAAAAAGTTTTCCTATCCTAACAACTGCAAAACAGGAGCCAGCTTTAACAGGTATAAATTTAAAACACTCTGAAAATCTTTTTTGGGCAGGAACTGATTGAAATGGAAATTTCATACAACAAAATTGATTATACTTGAAAAATGTAGAACTATAAGAAGAAAAATGAAATACAAATGAGACTAGGTTTCAACGATTTCTATTGAATGTTTCTCTTTAGGCTTTTTTTTTCCAAGTTATAGAAAATTCTCTGGCTGCAACTGTAGAGAACTGTAGGGCCTCAGAGAATAGGTATCTGTCTAATGCAGAGGAAGGGCCATAAAGTGAGCCAGATTCATGGTCACCACCTAAGCTAACAAATTGATTCCAACCATCAAGGCATTCAAAATTCACTTTGGACTTTCCAGCACCAAAACTTGGTAGATACTAAGGTCAAGAATCCCACACATGACCCAAACTCTCATGCCCCATCTTGTTTGTGAATCTGCCTCTCACTTTTCTCTATTTGGTGACAAGTAAAGAAAGTTAAAGCAGACCAAACGAGACACAGAATAAAATATTTATTCAAAATTTTATACTCAAAAGCTAGATTTGTTGTAATCTTTCACTGGGATTTGATTATTACATATTTCAAAGACCAAATGCCTTTTAAAAATCTAAATAGAATTTCACTGAAGTAGAATACAAGGAAATTCAAGTGACTTGAATTTTATTACAGTGTAATTTTTTTAGAGAGAGTTGTGATATTAAAATGCCATTTGATATAGGAGTTTTAATGATTGGAGAGATGTAGCTGCACTGAGCTGTAAATAAGATCATTTCAGAACAATGACATTCATAACAATCCTAACTGGGGAGAATAAATGGTACATGGTCATAGTTATCACTTTGTCCAAAGAAGGAAAACCTGTCATGTTTGGTTCATATACAGACAGTGATGCTAAGCATCTCTTCTTTCCTATCTTTTAAAGCAATAGTTCTCCATAAGACAAATGGCAGGTGATCAGTGGAAGATTCCAGGAGGAGGAGATTTGATTTAGTTGGAGAGGTTTTTAAATTACAACACCCTCTCCTCATCTGTGCCTGAATCAGATGCAAAAGAATAGGGAAACAACTGTAATTTGAAAAAGCTTCTAAGATTATTTCCACTAGCCTCCAACTCTTATCAAAACAAACAAACAAGGAGGACCTGTGTGGCTCAGTCAGTTAAGCATCTGACTTTTGATTTCGGCTCAGGTCATGATCTCAAAGTCCTGAGATAGAGCCCCACGTTGAGTTTCCTGGGCCCCTCCATCCTCAACCTTTGTGTCTTCTGACACTATGAACCCACAGGCAGTCTGTTAGTCAACACCACCATGTTGCCAAGTCTAGTAGCCAATCCCCTATTCATTCTCTCAGTAGCAGCTAACATGGTTAAATATTCCTGACCTGACATTCCCTTCCTTGTTTTTGTGACACTATACTGCCCTGGTTTTCCTCTTACCTCACTGAAAATTCCTTGTCAATCCTCTGCTAGGATCTTCCTTCTCCATCTGACCTCTGGTTCTTCTTCCTCTATCCTTCCTACTATAAATGTAAGAAATCTCTGCTGCTTTATCCAGAGTTGTTTCTTACCTCATAACTCTCTCTTTCTCTTCCCATCCCTAAGGTGAATAAATAACATGCATGTGCTAATGACTTCCAAACTTACATGTCTGGCCCCCAAACTATTCTCTGAGCTTTTGACTTGTATATCAATCACTCACTTGACATCTAAAAGGCATCCCAGAATTAATCTGGTCAAAATACACCTGTCTCTCTTTTCCTAAATTGTGATTCTCCTCTAGCTTGCCCCACATTGCCCTCTCTGATGTCTCATCTTTGCCTCATGACTTTTCCTTCCTCTCATCCCAGCCCAACAATTAATTAGTAAATCTGGCCTTCAGTCAATCTAGTTGTTTTCGTCTACTGCTATCACCTGGTGCAAATAACATCATTTCTCCCCCTGGTGAGCTCCAGTCTTATATAGGTCCAGTGCTGATCCCAGGTATGGCTGGATCCAATCTAAGGGCGATTGTAAGTCAGCAAGCCCAGTGACTCATATTTCCAGGGTAAAAGCTAGTTCATTTGGGTTCGAACATGAGTTGTGTTTTCCCAACCAATGGCATTTCACTTTCCTCCTACAGTTTCCCTGGGTCTTATCTACTAATATCTATTCTTCTGATTTCATACTATAGTGTAAAATATACATGTAAGAGACAATATTGCTTCACTCAGTTTTTAATAAGAATGAATACCTGAGTCAAAAATATAAAAATATGAAAATGTGAGATTCAGCCAGAAGAGCTGCAAAAGGCAGTGTCAGGGTGTGCATGCCAACAGCTTTTGTGTATCCACTGAGCCTACAAATGGCATTACTGTGTACAAGACCTCAGAAAGAGAAAGATGTCTCTGTACCTAATTAAGCCTTAATGATTGATGTGCTGGCCCAGCTAAGCACCATTTGGTGCCTCTGTGTGATAGTTTAATACTGTCTTCCAAGTGTGATGCAACTTCCTCTTCCGTGACTCTGGAATCTGTCTTACAAACACCAATGGCCATAATATGTGCATAGTCTATGGTGCACACTTAATGCATGATTTGAAAAGCATATAATTTCAAAAAGTTAAAGAAAACCAGGAGAGCTTTCCCTGTGAGTAAACCCCCACAGCACATTGATTGTTAATAAATAATAAAGCTAATCATCATTCACATATTTGCATTATGAATTCTAATTCCTAGAGTGTACAACATTTCTTCAAACTGACTTTAAACAACCAACGCAGTTGGAAGAACTCATCTTAACACTAAAGATATAAAAAGGCTTTTCACTGAATTAATGGAGTTTTGGGACTTTGTCAAAATAACTAATTGAGATCTTACAGATATAAAACTGTAAGGAAAGATATATTGGAAATCCAAACAGAAATCCTTTGATTAAAATTTTGATTTCTTATTGTGACTATTTTCTTACTTATGACAATATGGTGGCCCCCCCTTACCTGTGGGGAATACATACCAAGACCCCCAGTGGGTTCCTGGAGCCATAGATAGTACCTGAGCCTATATATGCTGTGTTCTTTCTCATATATACAAGCCTATCATAAAGGTTAATTCATAAATTAAACACAATAAGAGATTAAGAACAATAACTAATGAAATAGAACAATATATTGTAACAAAAGTTATGTGAATGTTGTCTCCCTTATAATGTCCTATTTTAAGGTGATGCTGCACTCACCCTTCTTGTGAACGTGTGAGATAATATAATGCCTATGTGATAGGAGAAAGTGAAGTGAATGATGCTGCACTGTGACACAGAATTAGGCTACTACAGACCTTTTGACAATATATCAGAAGGATCATCTGCTTCCAGATTCTGGATGACCAGATTGTGTTGTGAACTGAAACCACAATTAAGAGGGTTTACTGCACATTGAACCACTTGAAGATCAAGCAGCATTTCAGTCTTATAGCATTTGTTGACATGTCTCTGTTCAAGTGGATAAAACTTAGCACAATAAACACAAAATCAATTTTTTAGTCCACATTTTCAAATTAAATATTCTAAGTCACTTTTATGTTACTTCTATATAAATTCATCTCCTTTAAATTAAAATCAGAATCTTTAAAAATATTATTAGCTTTCTAGCTCAAAAAATGAAAATGATAAAAGCAAGCACTCTGCCTGATTTGTAAGCATAGCCAATTCTTCTCTAGACACTTATTTTTCAAATTATGGATATAGCACATTTTCAATTGCTTCTCCAACTTGTTTTCTGCTGCCTTGAAGCATTCACTCTTTATCAGCAGTTAATTCAGAACAACCAAGGATAAATAAGAAAGCAAAAGGCAAGTTCAGTTAATTTTTCTGTTTTCTGGTAATAATTTCATTGGGATTAATGGCTGATTGGTGGGCTTTTCATTTAACTGTACCTAATTAGTTCTATATCAGCATTGATCTTTGGCCCAAAATGATTGAAGAATGACTGTAGCCAAGAAAAGCTTGCTCTAGTGAGGTTATATTTACATTCACCATATAACCTAGTAATCCCTCAGTGAAGCATTTGCCCCAAAGAAATGAAGACATGTCAACATAAACACCAGTATATAAATGTTTATGATGTCTTTAGTTACTATTACTAAAAACTGAAAAAACACAATGTCCATCAACTGGCAAATGGAAAAATAGTTGTATATGGAATTCAACTCAACATCAAAAGGAAGGAACTGCTGATATATGCAGCAAAAAGGATGAATCTCAAAGCATTACATTAGGTAGAAGACAGACTCAAAACACTACAAATTGGGGGGCACCTGGGTAGCTCAGTGGTTGAGCGTCTGCCTTTGGCTCAGGTTGTGATTCTGGGGTCCTGGGATCAAGTTCAGCATCAGGTTCCATGCAGGAGTCTGCTTCTCCCTCTGCCGATGTCTCTGCCTCTCTCTCTCTCTCTCTCTCTCTCTCTCTCTCTCTTTCTGTGACTATCATAAATAAATTTTAAAAATAAAATAAAATAAAAAAATAAAAAATAAAATAAATACTACAAATTGTATGATTCCATTTAAGTGACATTTGAAAGAGGCAAAACTATAATATAGACAAACAAACCACTGGTTACCAAGACCTGCAAGCAGCGAAGGAGAAATGACATGAAAGGGACGTGCCTAAAGCTTCTTGTGGCAGTGGAAAAGTTCTCTACCTTGATTTGTAAAGTGGTCACAGAACACAGTATGCATTTGTCAAAATTCATTAGAACTGTGCACACAAAAAGAGCAAATCCACTGAAAATAAATTCCACATCAGTACTCACTCTCTTTTTAAAAGTATGTAACATTGTCACTGACCTCAGGAAGCCTACAGATGGTGGATAAGGCAGGGCCACCAAAAGACAATTCACAGAAACTAAATATATCTTTAAAAAAAAAAAACTTCATAAGCCATGTTGTCCTAAGTTCCCCTTATATGATTCTTCTTGGGTTTAATAATGGGGCAAATGGAATGTAGGGAATGTCATGTTTTCTGGGACATTTTCTAAATGTCCTTTCTTTTTAAGAGAGGCGGGGAGAGCATGGCAAGCACGAGGGTATGGAGTCGCAGAAGAGAGGGAGGGAGAAGCAGACTTCCCGCTGAGCAGGAAACCCAATGGCCAGAGGGCTCAATCCCAGGACCCAGAGATCATGACCTGAGCCAAAGGCAGACACTTAACCAACTGAGCCACCCAGGCACCCCTGAGACATTTTCTAATTGCAGTGCTTCAACACACAGGGAAACACCTTTAAAGCTCATGAGAGCAAACAAGTTGAATCTTTGAATAGTAGTCACTGAAATCTAATCAAATTCTAGAGTTGAAATAGTCTTTAACATCAGGAGACTTACCTTTTGGAAACTGGGAGTATTTTTTTATAGGTTTTATACTCTTACTGTAAATAATGTGATTTTTTTCAGCTATGTAGTCAATTTATTATTTATCATGGGATCTGCACTATATTGCCTGCAAAAAGAACCAAAATTATTATTTTGGGGGCACCTGGGTGGCTCAGTGGTTGAGCACCTGTCTTTGGCTCAGGTCGTGATCCCCGGGGTCCTGGGATTGAGTCCTGCATCAGGTTCCCCCAGGGAGCCTGCTTCTCCCTCTGCCTATGCCTCTGCCTCTCTCTCTTTGTCTCCATGAATAAATAAATAAAATTTTTTAAAAGAAATTATTATTTTGGATGGGTGACTTCCAACTTTTAACTGGGTTATAGCTGAGGCTTCATACTACGTTACGCATATAGTTATGTAGGCTTTCCTTTTGCTTCTTGGCTCATGTGGTGTAGACTGTCTTAGTTCACCATCATGCAGCAATGTGGGGAACTTATCAGTGATCATGATTTTTCAAAGTATATTTCAATATTTCTCTCTCTACCTCCTTCCTCTGTGCTCCCATTCCCAGCCCCAAGCTGATGACTGAACTCAGAATTGCAGGTCTCAACGCATTTGCCAAGGGATATAATCTTAGAGTTACTGCGAGGCAATACCTTCCACAAAATTAGGAGTGAAAGATAATCTGTGAGAATTGTCTCAATGCAAGGCTTTCCAAACCTTTTAACTAGACTCACAGTAAGAAACACATTTCGCATCATGATGCAGGACACACATTTGAAAGAAATCATGAAGTTTCTTAGGACACTCTGATTTTTCTTTTTCACTCTCCTCTAGCCTACTTTTTTGTCCTTTTTAAAAGTTGGTGGCAACCCACTGAATTAATTTTGCTACCTACTAACAGATGCAACCTGTACTTTGAAAATCAGTGACCTATAGCATATGAAACTTTCCATTCATCTATACATTATATAATCCAGTGAAGGTCAATCATTGGGGAGTATTTCACCTTGACCACATTACGGGATAAGCACACCTTTCACTTACCCACTCCCATGAATCTGAATTTCTTTTACTGAGTTGTACTTTGGTTTAATACCCTAAGCCCATTCAAGAATGATCCCTGTGTTAACTGTTAAGAAAGCTGTTGAAAACTGTTCATTACACATATAGTATTCCCTCTATAAGGGTCAAAGGGTGAAAAAAGTCTTTCTGGTCTCACTGTCAGGAAAAATTGATTATCCTAAGTGACTGACTTATTTCTCCTTTTGTAAAAATGTATTGCATTCCCTTCCTCATATTGCCAAGTAGAAGACTTAGTTTCACATTCGCAGCCCAACTCTAAAAACTGCAGGGGAATTTGTGGCTAGAAGTTGGACACTTAACCTTGCTCCTAATTCCCTTTTACTTTCCTATCTTTTACTTCTTCCTTTGCCCCATGTTTCTTCCTGGTATTATAGTCATTTTCACTTATTCTTTCTATTTTTGTTTGCTACTTTAAATCTTTGTGAAGCAGAAGAGAAAGAGGAGAAAAGTAAAAAGTAGGAAGGAAGGGAGGAGATATTCCAAGTATGATAATCAGACAGGTTTTCAAGCCTTCCATTCCTTACACTTCGAACTGAAATTAACATGAGGCACAAATTCAGAACACATTGTCTTCCCTGTATCAGAAACAATAATTATAAGAGAAACCATTTTGCTGATATCTTAAAGCTAACAAAAACTGGCTTTAGAGTTTTATCTCAAACTAAAGTATTTCATATGCAATTATAAACACTGCCTGGACCAGTAAGAAATAACTGCAAGCAAAAGCTACCTCCTATAATTGTGTATGATTTGCCATAATACCAGAGAATGCAATATTTTCTTTGTGGCCCAGGAGAACAGTGCTGAAACACCATGTGGTATCTAAATTGAAAGAACAGTTTCTTCTGAGAGAAGCAAATAACATGTATTTTACCGGTGGCCAAGGTGATGGACTTCAAATACATTTCTAAATACTGAAATAAGTCAGGATATTAGAGGACAGATAAAATCACCTATGAAAATACATGTTTGGCTTTATTTATTTAAGACCTCCCTGAGGTAGTTCAAAACCAAGGAAATTATTTTGAAACATCAACAATGAAAGAAAATTAATTTTCTGATAATGTTTTAGAAAATCAAACCGAACAGCCTTATTTAAGTAGCACCCAGCCTAGGTGATGGGCACTGAGGGGGGCACTTGATGGGATGAGCACTGGGTGTTATACTATATGTTGGTAAATTGAACTCCAATAAAAAAATATTCATATAAAAAAGAAGAAGAAAATAAGTAGCACCCAGCCTAAAAAGTTAATATATTAAACAAATATTAATATCCATCCTACTATTTCTCAAGGAACTTTTATCATCTCTTCATACTGTTTTTGCCATTTTTTAAGATAGTGGTATATAAGTATTCAATGGTATATAAGTATAAAGGAAATAATATAAGTAATAAAGAAAATAATATTATTTCCTTTAATAGTCCAGCTATTCTGGTGCTACTTTGATTTCACTTACCTACCCATCCTACCTCCAATCCAGCTGTGTTTTAAACTATATAGTTATATCTGCACAAGAAAAAAGAACAAGCAGCGGGAACAAAAATAATCTTATGAAGAAATTTAAGGCTGAATATATATCTAAGTATTTGGTAACTAGATATCTTAAAAGACAGCGTAAAAAAAGAAACAACAGGCTCAAATGGGGTCACTTTTGCTAAGCCCTACCACAACTTGATACCTAACCTATTGTTTCAGCCTCTCCCACAAGTGGAATTTTAAATTGATCAGTTTGAAATTTCCTAAGCAGCACTAGTGAGAAAATCTGCACGGTAAGACTTGTGTCTTTCCCTAAGGGAAGGTGGCTTGCCTGAAATAATCCACTCTTTTAACTTCTGTGCTTCACCCTCCTGCCTATAAAAATCTTCCATGTTGTACAACTCCTTGGAGCACCTTTCTACTTGCTAGATGGGATGCTGCCTGAATTATGAATCATTGAATAAAGCCAATTAGATCTTCGAATTTACTCAGTTTTGTTTTTTAGCAACGGTTGGGAAAGGAAGTTAATGGAAGGATTGTAATTATGATATGCAAAAGTAGATTAATTGAGTACTTTCTCTCAATTTATAATGATAATCTCAACATGGCTAAATTTTAGTTATGTGTAGAAATTAACTTTGAGCAATAATGTGAAAGCTAAAAATCAACTCTGTTGGAGAATAGAGATCAAACAAGAAGGGAACTGCCTTCTACTAGGACTCCCTTTTTGGAATCCTAACTCTGTGCTCTTCTGGTTTTCTTCCAGACTTCTCTGATTATCACCCCTTGGTCTCCATTGGCTTCGGCCCTCCCCCAAATTCCTTAATTCAACCTCTCAATGTTGGGGGTGCCTTAGCACTAAATCTTGGCCCTCTTTGCATTCTCCATACTCTCCCCTGCATCATCTCAGTCCCTCCTGGAGCTTTATACACCATATATATGCTAAGGGTTCCCAAATATATGTTCTAGTCTCAATAGCTCCTTTACTTTTTGACTCACAGAGTCATTCATTCATTAAATATTGAGTTATTGAGCTCCACGATGTATGAGTCTAAGTCTGAAGTTACATTGGTGAGCTTAACAAAGTCCCTGCTTTCATGAAACTTATTTTCTAGTGGGGACATGAGTCACAAAAACAAATGAGTAGAATATTTGTGTGTTAGAAGCAATAACTACTAAAAAGAAAAATTAATCAAGATACAGGGTTGAAGTTAAAGGTAGAAACCATTCTAGGTAGGGTGGTCAGGGAAGAATCTCTGAGGAGGTGAAATTTGATCAGAGATCTGAATAAAGTAGGATTAAGCCAAGAGGCAAAGACCTATGGAAGAGATTTTCCAGGTAGAAATTAGGTTGAGTGCAAGGGCCCTGAGACACGAATAGCATGATGAGTTCCTACAAAGAGAAAAAAGCTAAGTGTGCCTGGAGCAGTGAGTGAGGGGAAGAAAGGAGAAAGATGGGATCAGGGAAGTAAGCAGAAAGCAAAACAAGACCTGTTTAGTCTTTATAAGAATTTTAGATTTTATTCTAACTCAGATGGGAAGCCAGTGGAGGGTTTTGAGCAAGTATATGTTTAGTCTAGTTATGTACTTGATATCTCTCCTTGAATATTTCACAAATATTTCAAACTTAATAAGCTCCAAACAGAACTCTTAACCTCCCTCCCAACAAAATTAAACAAAGAGATGAACAAACAAAACATCCTGCTCCTGCTCCTGCTCCATTTTTCCCCATTTTAGTGTTACCACAAGCTATCCAATTATACAAAGCAGAATCTTGCAAATCATCCTAGATTCATCTATCTCTATTATTTCTCACATCCATTCCATGCTTAAAAACCTGTACTTTGTATCAGAACAGATGATTAATCTATTTGTTTCTCTGTGTTTCTCATGCCAACCTAGTCCATCATCATCCCTAACATAAATTACAAACACTAAGGCCAGATCTTTTACAATTCTGACTTTCCATCAATGGCTTTCCCATGATCTAAAAGTAAAATTCATACACTCTGCCATGATCTACAAGGCCTTGCACAAACAAACAAGCCTTTGACCAGCCTTTTTATATTTCACACCACTCTTCCTAAACTTCTGATGCTCCAGTCGTAGTGACCTCTATCATTTCCTTGTATATACCTTTCCTATCACAGGGCATTTGGCTTACTATTCTTCACTATTCTCTCATAGCTGCCCCTCTCTTTCTTCACTCTTAACTGATGTATCCTCTACTCAGGGAAGACTTCCCTACATACCCAAGAAAAATTGTCCTTCTATGTTATCCTTTCCTTGTATTTAATGGCATTATCAGACTTTTAAGTTTCATGAAAATAGGAACCATGTCTTCCTTATTCACTACTGTGCACACAATCTCAGATTGTGCCAGGAACAGAGCAAGTACTCAATAAATATTTGATAAAGGAAGGATCAGTTGTCTTTATCTTGTTCACTCGATCTTCAACCATCCTGTCTTAAAACCATTGTGTCTAATTCATAGATGAGAAAACTGAATCTCAGAATCACTCAGTGACCTAAGATTATACAACTATTTAGGACAGAAAGGGGTTTCAAACTCAGCTGTTATGTTGCAGATACTATCTGAAATATTTTTTTCTAATCACAATATTAAAAGTGAATCCATAGATATCAACACCATTTAAAGCTTAAAACATTGAACCAGAAAATGTCTTTACTTTAACCTGTATCAGAAAAAAAGGAGAAATATAATCTTTGGGCCTGTACCAAGCACAATGCAGAACTCATAACAGATCAATAAATGTTGATCATTTAAAGGATTCTTTACATTTGTTATAGGTTTCTCTAACCCAAACATTCTTTTCATAAAAGCATATAATCTTATTTTGCTCTTCCTTGTGTAAATCCTTTTTATTATTAGTTTTTTAATAATAGCATAGGGCTTTTAATGACAGTTCATATCTATTCTTAGCATCTTTTGTAAGATTTTCAGTGGTGAATATTCTACTTATCTCCATAAATTAGTCTAACAGTTGGCACTGAATGTACGATAGGCATAACATATTATTTTCCTGAAGCTAAGTTTCTATGCTCTAATCCATTTTAAGTGAGCTCATACATGCACATAGTTTACACATCTGGCTGCCCAAGATGGGGAAGGGGGGGGTCTTCTTGGTAATTCCAAATTGTGACGAAAAGTCACCAATAACCAGTTATGAATTAAGAATTCCATCTTTTTATCTCTACACAGTTCATAAAACATAGTGGGCACTTTGTTATTTGTTAAATGAGTAAATAAATGTATAAGTGAGTAAATAAGTACAATTGAGTAGAAAGAAGAGATAGATGGAGTTTTGCTTTAAACATCAAACACTTCTGTTCACCTAAAGGCTATTGATTTTTTTAGGAAGCAGTTCCTTTTTCAAATTCTTGATATTTTATCATTTAGTGTGTAAACCAATAACTTGGGCCATCTAACTTTATAGTGGATATAACTTCATATTCACTATAAAAGCAAAATTTGCTTATCATGGAAAACAAGAAAACACATGTATGTAAAATGAAAAAAAACTAAAATAATCAATAATGCTGCTCTCCTCTCATACACCCAAATAATCTATTAATTAGAAGTACACACAAAGGATGCCTCGGTGGCTCAGTCAGTTAACTGCCTTCAGCTCCAGTCATGATCCCAGGGTCCTGGGATCAAGTCCTGCATCAGGCTCCTTGCTCAGCAGGGAGCCTACTTCTCCTCTGCCTTTTGCTCCCCTTGCTTGTGTGCTTTCTCTCTTTCTGACAAATAAATAAATAAATAATCTTTAAAAAATAAAAAACCAAAAGTAGTACATCAGTATCACAAAGAATGACAATTATTTATTTCAAAGCACAAGGCTGAACATACAATAAACATCTAAAATGCTTATCTTACTTTCCAATGTAGTTTTTATTAACCCTATTGGCAATAATAATTTACAGTGACATATTTAGAACTTAGAATATACAATGTACTGAGATAGGTTTTTTTGTAAACATTGTGTTATGTGATCTTCATAAGACCCTCTAAAATAGCACTGTCAATCTTTTTTAAAGATGAGGAAACAAAGGCTTAGGGAAGTTAATAGAGGTAACATTTCCTAGAGCTAACAGTTTTGACATGAGACAAATCTGAGGTTCTAGCCTAAACTAGTGTGCCTCCAAAGCTTACATTATCTCCACACAGGACTTGAGTAGGACCATATGATATTGTCAATAGTCAATTATTTTAGACATATAAAGATGGAACTTGTGTATGATTCCATCTAACATACATGAAATTAGTTTCCTAATTTATTACTCATGAATCAAATCCCATGAAAAATAGGCATCAAAATATCAGGTTAAAAGTTTAAAAGCACATGACATAGAATGTAGTTTCAAATCCTTGCTTTCATGCCTACTAGCAGAGAGATCTTAGACAAGTCATATTCACTGCAGGTTTATTTTCTTGTTTAAAAAGTAGCATTGCCTTGCCCTGTGCACTTCATAGTGATTTGTGATGAGCAAATAGAATGTATGAAACTGTAAGGCATATAAAGTGATTATTATAAACGACACTTTGATATATGGAATATCCAACAAGCCACATTCTCAAGTTTCAAATATAAAAGAGTAGCATTAGAAACTATAAAGAAGGCCCTAAAAGGTGTCCCACAGTGATGCTAACTCAGTTTTTGATAATCGTGTCTAAACCAAAGCCAACCCTTCAGACCTGACAGCTAGTGATGAGCGATTCTGACTCACCGTAATAACCAAACACATATCTTAAATGCCAAATAGATGTTTCAGAATGCTTACACAGAATCTACAAAAAACTCATTGCCATTCCTAGAATATAGCTCAATGCTGTTTAAGAAATAATTATTGCCTGACTATCTAAAAGTCCTAATTGAAATTACAAGAAGCTCGATCTTCTGGGCAGCCTACAGAAATTCAAGGAGAAGGCAATATATCTATTGGCAAAGTATTGAACCCCAATAATATGTGCCTACCTGAAGAAACTTTCTTTTACAAAGTCATAAAAGAACTCTAAGCTGCCTTTGAGTATTAATGCTCTTTCCTACATACCTTTGCTAGAAATGGCAGCTATTCAGCATTTTCCTTGTCTTTCAAAATATTTGTCCAATGATCTAGATTTAAGATTTTCATCCTGTCCAGTCTTTTTGGCATGTGAGATAATTTGAGTAAACATATTTTCTAAGCTGAAAAGCAGTGAACAAATGGAAGGACACTTTGTGATGGCTTCCTGAGACAGAGAAGCTACTCTTCTTTCTTTCTCATCATCCAAGCAAGAATCTTAAGAATTAATTAATACATAATTTTAATGAAGGTTTCTATTTTCTGTTGCTGCTCAAATGAGAGACAATGTTTTCAGCAACCAATAGGCTTATATAACTAAAACATTTGTATAGTATATTGATCTAATTTAAAGTCTGGTTCAAAATTGGCATGTGTTCTAATTAAATAAGATAAGCTTCAAAGCTCTTGCATTTTGGGGCGGTTGCTGATTACTTAACCTCAGCCCATATTTTCCCTATGGTTATTCGGAATCTTTTCCATTCTGTGAAAAATCTCCAGTCCCACACTTGCCTTCTACTCCTAGCCAATGACTTGATTCTCCTTCGTTTTCTTCCATGACAATATCTCTCTAACCACTGCCCCCTTCGCTTCCTCCATTTTATCCTCATCTCTCTTCTCAAGAGACACTGGGATCCCTTCCTTTCCAAGGTGCATTCTCCCACCTGGGGTTCCATTCCTTTCCCTACTCCCTATCTTTTCTTTCTCCTTCATCTTCATGTGTTCCCTTCCCATGGGATAGAAGTCTTCTTTATCCCTAAGAAGAAAATAAATAAAAACAAACCAGAAGCAAACAAAAGAGCTCCATTGTATTTCTTCTTTACATTAACATTCTATGTTGCATCTTGGACATCAAACCCGTCAGAGTTATCTATGCTCATTTCCTAAACTTAATAGCCTTGTGCTGTTAACCCTACAATCTGGTTTCTATTTGCTGATTTCATTAATCTTCTAAAAGTCTTCTCTCAAAGGTCTGAATAATACAATACCTTCTCGGCTTTACTTTCTAGAATTTTCAGAGCCATCTTTTTCTTTCTTTCTTTCTTTTTTTTTTTTTTCCTCAGAGCCATCTTTTTCTCTTCCCTCTTCCTCCAACAGGCCCTTATCTAATCAGTTGGTATATTGTGTCAATTCTTTCTCCACACTCCCTCTCATATCCTTAGTTTCCTCTTTATTCCAATAGGAATAGTTCAGGCCCAATTCTAATTCTTCACCTCTTCTGCCCTGGATTATTACCAGTGACTCCTAACTGATCTCCTTAAACCTGACTTCACCCCAACCCTCTATTAGTGCCAAACAGTGAACACTATTCTTCCTCAATAATCAGACTCAAGTTCCCCTTTAGCCTCTCTACCTCCTGAGTTCTCCTGCCCCACACTGCTGTCTTCACTACTTCTTCCTGGACTTTCTGCCTAATGCTTTTGTTTATATCATACCCCTAGGCTGGAAATTCCTTACAAATCTCACTGTGGAAAGGCAAATACATTTACCAGTCACCTCCTCCATGACTTTTCCCAAAGTGCTTATAAACTAATATTACCTGAAAAAAAAATTACAACACTAAGAAGTAGTGACAATGTAATCCCAACTATATATTTGTATATAGTATATAAACATACTGGATAGAAAAAGGCCATAATGTTAACAGTGCCCATTTTAAGACATAATGGTCTAGAGATATGCTACAGGACTTCGGGCAACTCATTTTCTTTTGTATTTTCTAAATTATTCATTATAGCTAATATTTACTGAGTGCTTCCTATAGACTAACCTCCTTATATGCATTAATTTATTTAATCTAACAACAACACCAAACAACAAAACTCTCTGATGTATTAGTATTATCTTCCTATTACTGAAGTAATTAAGAGAAAAGCAAACTTCCCCAGTCACAAAGCTGGCAAGAGTCATCTGGATCCAGAATCTGCTCTCTTAAGCACTCCACTGAACTGCATGAAGGATTTTCTTAATTGGAAAAGCATGTTTTTAATTGCCTCTTTCCCTTCTATCTCTACCTCTGCCCAGCTCCACCCTCTAACACCACCAAATTCCAAATTCTCCTTCCATTTCCCTCAAAGACATTAATCTCAGTAGGTGTTAAAGAGAAAAGCAATCTGATTTCGAAAATTTGCATGAACTTGTGAGTTAGCAATTGCCATCCAAAGGTAATTGAATCTTAAAAAGGATTCTTGTTAACATAAATGAATCCTAATTAGTGGAATTTCCATTGGTATGACTAAGTGAATGTGTCTACGACTGGCAGCGTGTATTGGGCAGGGGTGGGGGAGGTGCATAGAGGAGTATCTTGGGAAAGAGGATTTTCTCTATATACCTTAAAGCACAAAGGCTGTCTTATGCACGGGCTCTCCCTCTGTCTCTAAAATCCACCCTGCTTCCCAAACAAGTTTGGTTCAGAACACCATTAATACCCACCCTGAGGCTATCATAAAATCCTATTATACTAGGATGCCTGGGTGGCTCAGTGGTTGAGCAGCTGCTTTTGGCTCAGGATGTGATCCTGTGGTCCTGGGATGGAGTCCCCTGTCGGGCTCCCTGTGGGGAGCTTGCTTCTCCCTCTGCCTATGTCCCTGCCTTTCTCTCTGTGTCTCTTATGAATAAATAAATAAATAAAGTCTTTTTTTAAAATCCAATTATACCATTTTGATGCTGCAGAGGCCACCAAAGCCAAGTTAAGAACCAAAGGTCACAGGTGTTTATCTGGTTGGAATGTTCATTTTAGCCGGACAAAAGCACCACAGTGTTAACAAATCCATAACTGAAGCAATAGGTATGTTTATATTACAGCATTTATTCTAGCTGTGTGTAAATTTCACAGGAAAAGCTTTCCAGTAGAAGTAGAAGTGTCTGGTCTAACCTCTTTTGTACCTGTCATATTTTAGGAGGTGAGTTTTATGGCTGTGATTTTTACTTGTCCTACTTTGGTTGCATAATAATGAGATTTTAAATCAAGGATTCTGCCTCTTGCTTGCTACCTCAAAACGAAGCTGGGATTCATGTGATATTTTCTTCTCTCTGCATTTCTAGGGACTGAATGTCCTTAATTTATCATGGTCAAGTTCTTGAGGGAAATGCACACTGGGCACATGGGTGTAAACTGGAGGGCAAGCTGTTTGCTCCCTGGGGGATTGGCTGGGTCTGAACAACACAGTAAGCTCATTTCCAGAAAGAAAGTCTTTAAGAAATTAAGGACCAAAAGTGATGCAAAGGGAGAGTCATTGATAGAAGGACACTTAGTAGCAACTTTATAAATAATTTTTGGATGGTTGGATGGATGGATCAACGGGTGGATATAAGCATCTTTGGAAGAACCAATGGTCATAGAACGTAATGAGGGAGGAGATGCAATTATGGAGAGGAAATATGAAATAATAACCTTCCTTATTCCTTCTGTCAATTTTGGAGTTTTTGTTGTTGTTTATGTATTCAGGAAATCAGGCAAAAAAGGCAAATGCTTCACCATGACTGTCAGTCTTCAACAAGACAGTACCAAATCTCTGGAGAAGGCAAAGCTAAGAGAGAATCTCAGTCATTCTAAGATTCCACATATACAATGGAGTTCAGAAAGTGCCAGAAAACTGAATCATAAAGTAAATGTAACTCTCAGTCTTATATACCCACCAAAGAAAGGGACACCATACCAGGCGGAGCAGGTAAGGTGAAAAGGTTGGGCCAGCTGAGGTTGCCCAGAAATTTCTGAGTATTTAAAATAAGTTCTCTCCTGGCTTAATGTTTGAAAATCATATTATTCAATGGTTTTCTATTATTTGAAACTTTTAGGTAAGTTTTTAATGAAAGCAGCTGTGGCAGAGACTTGCCACTCATCAAATATTCTTTACTCCCTCACATTTCCTACCCTTCTGCAGTTAGAAGGGACCACACAACTAGCTGTGAAAAATAGGCTGCAAGCAGATGTGGCTTTTGTCAAGCCAGAAAGAAGCATTTAAGAGCCAGCATGTGATCCTTTGGCTCTCTTCCCCTGATGCACAGACTGAAAAGTCCACATGTTCTAGATAGTGTAGCTAGAAAATGCAGATCCTTAGTTAGCTTGTGTCTCTAGACAGGAAGATCTCAAATTTCAATTCTTTTGCAAACTAGCTGAGTGATCTTGGGCATGTAACTTAATATCTCTGGACTCAATTTTCTCAACTGCAAAATGAGCGTAATAATATCACCTATCTCGGAGTGCCTGGATAACTCAATAAGTTAGGCATCTGTCTTTAGCTCAGGCCATGATCCTAGGCTCCTGGGATGGAGCCCCAAGTCAGGCCCTCCTACCAATGGGGAGTCTGCTTCTCCCTCTTCCCTTTCCCCTGTTTGTGTGCTCTCTCTCTCTCAAAAATAAGTAAATAAGTAAGTATATAAATAAATAAATAATAACTCTTTAAAAAAAATAATAGTACCTACCTCAGAAATTCATTTAGGCTAGCACAGAGTAAGCATTCAATAAATGCTATCTATTATTAATGATCTTAGGGATAATAAGAAAGGACACATAATAAATACAACCTTTTGGCTTCTCTCTCATTTTTTAAGAAATGGAGGCAAGGCTGAACATTTTAAAAATAACTAAAAAGTGTTATAATTTATGCTATCAGTTATGTGTCTTTTTTACCTTGTTACAGCATTCCCTTCCAAACTCACCACCAGCCCTCTATTTCAAAAAAGTCTACCACAACCACATTTTCAGATTACAAATATTTTTATCAGGTATTGATTTTTCTTTTTTAAAAGGAGTGTATCTTTCCAGAAGAAAATAAGAATAAGTGATATGAATTTACTGTACCATTTAATGAACATTTGCAGAAAGGATTACAATGAGAAAAAAAATGCAAGAGAATAAAGGAAGAGTTTTGAATGAAGTTTTGACTCTGAAATGAGACTTCCAAACCTTCATAAAATTTGGTTCTCCAATTTATTTACACCTAGTACATTATATTTATCAAACACTTCAGACTCACTAATAAAGCAATCAGAAATGGAAAAAAGCCATGGTGATGCCCAAATTGTATATTGTTGAGATATTATCCTAACCATAATTTCAGGCTTAAATTTTCATGACCATTCAATATCTCTGTAGCTCCATTTTCACACTGGAGGGAGAGTGAAGTAATTCTGCTTCCACAATTATAGAAAGTTGAGAAATTGAATCAAGACTACATTTTCTTGAGGAAACTCAAAATGTAAACTGAAACTAATTAACCTTTAAGCACCCATTTAAGGTAAGTGTAATATGGGGGCACCTGGGTGGCTCCGTGGGTTGAGTGTCTGACTCATGGTTTCAGCTTAGATGATGATCTCTGGGTGGTGATCTTGGGGTCGTAATCTCAGGGTCCTGGGATCAAGCCCCCATGTAGGCCTCAGCACTCAGCACAGAATCAGCTTGGGATCCTCTCTCTCCCCCTCTGCCCCATCCCTTTCCTGCACACACTCTATCTCTTTCAAAATAAATAAATAAAATCTTAAAAAAAAAAAAAAAAAGTAAGCCTAACATGGAGACCACAAGCCATTTCCTCCATCCAGAATGTCTCTCTAATCCTTGCCTACTGGTGAGCTTTTTATACCATCCAAAGCCTCCCTTTTCCTTCTGACTTCTCCTTCATGCCTAGAAGTAGCTGATCACTCCTCCCAGTGTATCCCTCCACTAGCTGCACAGCCTCCATTTTTGGAGTCATGTTTGTTTGCATCTCTCCCTACCATGAAAGTAGAGTTAATGCCTTATATACCCTAGAGTCCCCCAAACTATACAGGCTCTTAAACTTCAACTGAACATACTTCTTGAACATTACAGAAACTACTGTCCAAATAGTTGAATATGTAGACAGTAAACTACATGGTATAAATACATAATACATAATATGTATTCATTTTGTTTATGTACCTATTTTATACAGCACTTAGAGTCATCTATTTTAGTAGATTTTATGAGTCTTGTTCTTCTACTAAGTATTCAGTGCTAGAGGATAGCAATTTTGTGTCATTTACACCTGTATACTCTCATATTATTCAAAAACGAGTTTTAAAGGCACTAAGTGCTATTTGCTAAAATTTAAATTATTATAGCAGGTATAAGTGCTAGATGACTCATTCACTAACAAATGAAGTTAGGTCTTCGTTGTGTCATGTGATTCTAATATTTATTACTGATACAGCCAATATACGTATCATTAATTGACCCAGTTCTTTCATTTACTATGATTCTGAAGCTAAGCACAAGACGTGTTCAGTTAAGTCTGATAGATCATCACAGTGTCAGCAAAACCACAGCAGCTTTTTTGGAAAGTCAGTTTACAGTAATACTATAGACTATGTCAAAGTGTATTAAATTTCCTTTTTAAATTCCCATTGAAATCACAGTCCTCATAATTCAAGTATCAGTATCAATTTCTTACCATCAATATTTCTTTCAAACCCAATAACTTGATGTCTATCTCTTTAAAAACCTAAAATATTAAACTTCCCCATAATTTTCATATGATTTATGCTCCCCTATTATGTGCAATAATCCCCCCAACACACACTGAGATACTTTGCAAAATACTGAGAAGTTACCTAGTGATTCATCCTCAGTATAATATGAGATAGAAGCATAATGAAAAGGTAGAAATCGGGTTCTGTTTCCAGAGATTTTAAAATAATATCCAGACACTATTCACACAGAGCACTCAAATTTTTCCTTTTTCATTTCTTCTTTTATTTACATCCTCTTAGTGTCAAATGAGGAAAGATAGACCAACAAAAGTCTTATCCAACCTCTCATGCTACAGCTGAGTAAAGCTAGTCACTAAACTTAGAAACAGAATACTGTTGCTACTTATCAGCCCTGAGACTTGGGTAGCTCACTTCATATCACAGAGACTCAATTTCCCCATCTGTAAAATGGAGTAAATACCCTTCATCTTTATTGAACAAAAGGGTTTTCCAAGAATTTACTAAAGTAATATATGTGAAACATGCCTTAAATTACTTAAGAAAATATAAAAATAAATCATTAAGCATACAAGGAGGCAAAGAATATACCAAACATTTTCCTTATTTATAAGAAGTTTATTATTTCTAAGTAAATTTTAAAGATGCATATTGGTTGAACAAATGGATATATTACTCACAGTGGAAAGAATCATACCATAAACATGAAGCTGTAGAATGTCTTCAATAATTGCTAAGGGGCCAGAGTGGGAGGATAATTGACAATGAAATTGCAAAACAGAAAGGAGATGTTGAGCTACAGACAGAGGAGCATGATTCAGTGATGAAGAAAAAAATCTGTTTCACACTGGAGGAAGATACTGGCTTATGGAACACCTATGAGGCCAGAAACCACACAGTCGAGTCTTCAGTCATGCAATGAGGAAATACAGTGTGACAGCCAAATGCCATTTCAAAAATATCTCAAGTTCTTAACTTGCATTTATTGAACATTGTGATGGATATATGTAGATCAAAGCAAACCTTTGTTAAAATGTCTCCTCTCTGTTCACCTCCTTCCCTCAACCCTTCTCTCATGTACAACAGCCATTCTGGATAATATTCTTGTTCATCTGGGAATTACCCACTCTAGCTAGAAATAAGTATAAGTTAAGTATATGTCACCCCTCTCTCCCACCACAGTCGGAGGTCCAAGCATCTGGGAGCACAGGCCCTGCCATGCCACTCCCACCAACAACAATAATGATAGCCTCCTGTGCCAGGCATCTGGGAGGTGTCATTTGTCTCCTGCTCCCAGTGTTTTTTCTGGTGATAATTATGACAAACACCAACACTGTCTTCTTCATTTCTGTAGAGGTAGGAGAAGATTGTAGACTCCATTTTAATACTTTTTATCCCATCACTTTTGTTAAAGTTAAAGTTAGTACAGTGAGTTGGAAGTTCCAAATTCAGGGAGGATAGAGAAGGCTAGCTTGACATTTAATGGAGGGATCTGAACAGGCAGCTGGGGCACCATTGATGCAGGCCCATGATTCACAATGAACACAGTGACCAGGACTCTGGGGTTTATCTGATCACAAATGTTCTGATGAGGAAGTTACTGAAAAGTGGCCAGACCCATAGTATCAAATGCGTGAGTTATGTTTCCTGTGTGTCCTAAACATGGATCTTGAGACCTTATGTCAGAGTTCCAGCACAGGTACAAAAATATTCAAATATTCTTAACCAAAGAATGATCTGTATTTGTGTCTCTATCATAATAAAGACTTACAAAAAACTTACCACACACTACTCCTAGCATTTTATGTATATTAAATAATTTAATTCCCACAGCAACAATATGAGCTAGTACTTACTAGTAATATCCCCATTTTTCAGATGACAAAACAAGACCCCAAGGAATTAAGTGATGATCCAGTGGCACAGCTAGGGCTTGAGACCAAGCAATGTAGCTCCAGAATACTAGCTTTTAGGCATTACATTATACTGCCTCCCAATTAATGGTATAGAGCTTTTACTCAGATGGGACAGGAATAAAAGAAGAAAAAATGGTGTGTCCTCCTGAGATGGAAAATTATCACTGCAAGATATTTCCTTCCCTTCCTTTTCCTTTCCTTCTCCATTCTTAACATATTTCTAAGGAGCAAAAGACAGAAGTTAAAATGATGGTTCAGACAGCAATGCAGTTTTTGGTGTGGACATTAACCATGTGAAAATTGTAAGGGAAGACTTCTGTTTGCAAGACTACTCATTAAGGATGGCCTAAAGACAAGTGTGCAACAATGCAATGCATGTCAGTAGTGTCTGCGTTGTAACTACTTAGTGTCTGAGGTACAGGCCATGGACTGATGACACACTAGACACCAGGAGGGAGAATAGGGCCTGAACTTTTAAAGTAGCACGACCAAATTTTGACCAAAGCATTGCTCTACTTTTTTTAAACTCTGAGACTAAAAACACCACCAGCAGTCTGTGCCCTGGGCTCAACTTAACCCAACCTCAAAAGCAAGACATTTAATCATCTCGAAGATCTCTTGCATTTTTAAAATCTATGACCCTATAAGTATTAACCTAAGTATAGCATTGGCCAAAATAGCCCAGTGCTCTGTCACTTAAGTCCCCTTGTCTCACATTAATTTCCACAGTTACAGGTAGATAAAATAAACTCACTACCAAAGTCAAGGCACCTCCTGACACCAAATGTGTTGAGGGACATAAAACATCAAGTTCAACATCTCTGGCACTCTGTCTGGCTCATTCTGACACATTCTGGCAGAAAAAAAAAGCTTGAACTGTCACAGTTTAGTTCTTTAGAATGTCAGCCTGTAGAACTCAAAGCCTAGAAGTTTTATTAAGACTTTTTTCTGCTCCAAATAAACAATAATAAAACGTGATGGAAAAAAAAAAACCTTTATTTGCAGCTGAGTTATAGTTAATAATGCGACATAAGAAAAGCATTGTAGAGTGCAAAACTACTAACTGATTCTGCCCCCTGAAATATCTGTACCTAAAACTACATCAGCATGCCTCAGTTACAGGCTGAGCAGTTCACCAAAAGTTATATGGAAGTAGAAAGAAAAATTGGAGTAGGGAAGAGAAGGTTTTATTCTCTATTTTTACAAGACCTCTGAGAACATTTGAATGCTAACAACATATAACAAAGAGAGTGAAAGAGGCTCTTCTACTCACTGTTGAATCAACCTTTCTAAAGGTTGAAAACCTTTCTAAAGGCCATTAACATAAAGTACATGCTACCCACTATAGGAAAATGTTTAAAGTAAAAATTTACTTTTTGTGTCCTTAAATTACTTTGAAAAATATCAAGGCAGAAGTATAAATGAAGTAATATATTCCTATTATGTTTGATTTCCAAGATTAATTTTTATTTTTATACATAAAAACAATGCATGTCAGATTCAAATACATCGTAATTACTTAGCATCTAGACAGATGTGCTAACTCGGTGCATTAGAATCTGAGTTTATAACCTAACACTAGAACCAGTCAGTTTAATTTTAACTCCTATAGCTGTCTTATAAACATGTACCCCCCCCCAATATTATCAGGGGCAGGAAGAAAAGGGCTGGACAGGGCAATACAAGCAATGCACTTACTGCCAATTTCAGTTTGATGGGCACTCTATATAAGCAATTATTCAGACACCACCATGATCTCCGAACAGAAAAGCAGATCATGGTAATATTTTAAATCAATATTCAAAGCTCTTATTGATCATGATCATAAATCGCAGCTCTTGGAGATCAGTTATTTGGACTGAAGAAGTTTCTTGATGCCAAGAACAATAGCTTTATTTTGATATTTTGTTGTATCTCCTCCACAGGCACATATAATAATTGGTCTATCCCAAAACATTTTGGAGTGCCAATTTTATTGGTGTTCATTTTTACAAATATTATTAATACATTTGTTAGTGTACCTATGAAAACTGCCTACTACAGTATAGTCTTGGGACTATCAATGTCTTTGTGGGTATAAGAAAGTGTACATCCCAGCCGTGCATGATGCTTATACAAACAAGTTACCTTGTATGTGTGATATATTTTGAGGCAAAACACCTCAAATCAGCTAATAATTAATAACTATGACAGACCCTTGCCTTACTAAAACCACAATACTAATAAGGTTGCCACAATTTTGGTTAAGCTAAAATGGTAGATTATAATGTAACTCTCAAGTCTCTCTCTCTCTGCCAATATGAATAAGGCAATAGGTCATCTTATAGGTGTCCAAGGAAGCTGGGTTCTACTTTCAGCCTCACTCTATAAAACTATAATTTACTTAAAGAATGACATTAATGTACATTATCCATTTATCCCAAATGGAAAATCACAGGTAAAATTACTTTCTATAACCTCCTTTCAGTGGTGTTATTATAGTATCATTATTGTAGAATCCACATAGCATCCATTATTTGGTGGATCTCATTCCACTTTTGTGGTTGTGTTCATTAAAGGTCATCTCACACCAACATATTAGTTTATCCTTTTACAGTAAGTTTCTCCAAGAATGCTGGGGGTTGTACTAATTATATAAATACATATTGAGAATGCACAGAATATCCTCCAGCCCTATAAAAATGTAATCAGTTACATAAACACACTTAATGGAAGTTTCACCAGCAAAAAAGGTAATCAAGATAATAATATCAGATCCAAAAAAAAAAAAACCATATCACTGTTTATCAAGCACTGCACAACATAGATACAAGCAATCCCAGCACTAGAGAAATGTTCCACAGTGAGATCTGGTAACATATTATCATACTTTCTCAAGGCTTAGCAGCAACATACCAACAAAATGGTCTGTTATTGCCACCAGTAGCACACCAGGGTGACTTGAGTAATATGAAAATAAATAAGTTCATCTATTCTAACAAATACTCTATCAACTGCAAAATATAGTGGCTTGAATAAGATTGAAGTTTCTTATTCTCTCACAGAGCCATGTGGATATGAATCAGCCTAGTAATGCCAACTATGCCATCTCCCATATTCAGCTCTAGGGTTGCCCACTTCTCACCATTCCCTAGTCAATATCAGGAGGAAAAGGAGGGGGGCGTCTAGGTCAAGTGAAGTAATTTTGAAGGCGATAACCCAGGATTCACACATATCTTTTCTGTTCACATCCAACTGATTCATAATTAGCTGCAAGGGTGATAGGAAATGCCACTTCTGGCTGAGAGAGTTTTCTCTTACTAAAAGGAGGGGAGAAAAGATATTAGGAAGAAGTTATTAGTCTTTGTCACAGGCCAACCCTCTGGTCATCCAGTATTCATGTATAGCCTTTTTCACACATACAGACCACACTCACATCCTCTCCAAGTCCCCTCCAATTCATTCAGCTCAAAGCCCTGGGTTTCTAAGTGTCTCAAGGTCCTTTCCACCAGGACCAAATGAGGCTCCTTACATTTCAGTGACCTATAGACTGATATGCAAGTATTCTCTCTCTCTCTCTCTCTCTCTCTCACACACACACACACACACACACACACACACACACACATGCACACACGCACATACACACACATACACATTTGCAATGGTAGAGAAGGATCAGGATAGTTGTCATAAAATTTCCAGTTTATAAAAGACAGGAATGGCATACACATAGAAGTGAATGGCCTGCAGGAATGATGAATCCTGCTGACAGGATTTATGAAGACCCCTGCCATGAAAGTATAGGAGATCCCTTGGTTGGAATGTGGTTCTTTTCATCAACAAGTACCTCCTCGTCAATTATTCTCTGTGGCCACTGGCATTGTTCTCTGAATGGTTTTCTCTTGTTCACCATTGTAGTGGTCCCATAACCGAAGAAGTGATCCTTGATACATATGCCAGCTTTCTGCTGGTACACATTCAGAGAGAGGGAGGTTCCTTGAGAACAACCATAAGCTTTTGTAGGCCAGGTTTGTTTCTTTGGCAAAAGAATCCTCTAAAAATTGTGGTAAGCTCTTGTGGGCTTGCTTCTGTCAAGTTCCAAATGCAATAACCATTCCTAAAGTTCTCCTTCAAGCATAGTTCTTAAACTGAGTGACTCTTCTCTTTATTTATTGATCTCTGTATTTCCTCAATTTTATGGCAGCTACCCTAAGGCCATTCTAAACAATAAGCTTGGAAGGAAAAGCAATGCCCTTAATCAGATTCTTGTTCTGGAGTTGCTCCCTGGTCTGGATGTGATGTCTTAACAGGTTTGTGAGAAAAACTCCAAATGGTAGTTTTATCTTTAGAAGTTTGCACCAGAAGAGTTGACTTTTCCAACCCTATGAATCCCCAAATTTAATCTGCAGATCACAGGCAGAGACTTTCCTTTAGCAGATCTATATTCCTTTCCATCTCTGCTTCCAAAACTGGCTAATCCCATCTCTCTCTTCATCTCTGTTGTAAAAACAAGGAGGAAGAAGCCAAAAGACATCAAATGTTTGAGTTTTTCCATGTAGTCACCCTAGGCCAACAGACTCAGTAAGCATGTAATCTGTTAATGTATATTGGTTTTGTATACTTCCAGATTATCGTATACTGATTTTTACTAAATATTTTTCAGGTTATTGTATACTGATTTTTACTAAATATTTTTTTAACCATCTATAGTCAGCAGCATGAGAATTTGCAAGATATGCTGCCTTGCAACCCATTGTCAGACTGCTCAGTGTAGTTTTAACTATCATTATGTAAGACCTCATTTCTGGGTGTCTCATTATAATCTACCTATAATGAAAGGTCTCAAAACAGAGTGGCTTATAATAAGAATGAAGCTGAAAGAGATAACCAAGGCAAACAGGAGCTAAAGAGATGACCTAGAAATTACACATATTTCTGCTCACATCCTATCAGCTTAAATTTATTTATATGGCCACATTTTGATTCAAATATGTTTTCTAGCAGGGCAACCACTGGGTGCATTAAAACTGACTTGAAAGGAATTACAAAAAATAAAGATAGAGATGGTTAGTGAAGAGCAATCAGTCTCTGCCACATGGGAATTTCAAAATCTCAACCATTATTTTGATTCCCTGCTTTAACATGGGTTCCTAAGCGTCTGAAAAGCAGAATATGCAATGCAGTATTTCAAATAAAGACCAAAAGTCTCACCCTGGATGAGTTTACATTGATTACAGCCCACATACATTTTACCATCCCAGTTCTACCTCTTGTTTCCCATAATAGTTTATAGCCCATAAAAAGGAGCAAAGAAGGAGGCAAATTTAGCATGTAAGTCTATTGCTTCTTTTTGAAATATTTGTAGTTGAACATGGCCTTTATTATCTTTTCCACAAGCTGAAATTTTTGAAATTCTGTGTCATACAGCACTCACTCATTAGCTGTAGTGTCGTCTCTAGATAGATCTGGGAGTGGCCAGATGCTTTTTCAGCTCAGATATTATCCTCCTTCAGTTCCATAAATACAAAAATTATGATTCATGGGTATATGATTTAATCAAAACGTGGTCACATAAATGTGCCATACAACATTCTAAGATAAAATGGAAGAGAAGTTCCCTACTGATTATAGTACATTGCCCCTTTTTAGTGGTACTTTAACACATACTACTTCTAGTGGTATAATTCCATGTTCGTCTTCTGATTCTAATAAGCTTACCTCCCAGATACTTTAATACAAGGAAGTGCAAATCTTGGATAAAGGATTCATAAAATGTTTAGCCACCTAGCATAAATTGAATATGATGTTATTATGTATGAAATATAGAATTTAATAGAAGTGAGTTTGTCATCAAGAGATGATAATCTCTGGTTGAACAAAGCAAATCTTCTTAGGCCTGCAAGGAAATAGAACAAATGATAGAAAATTATGACTCAAACACAATGTTTTTCCTAAAAGCCTCTACTTACAAAGTGTCCCTCAAAAAACAGCCTCATTGGCCTTCCTTCAAATTCCTATACATGCATTTCTCTTCTCATAAGTAGATCTCTTGTGAGCTGTAAATCTGAAGGAATGGTGAGGTGATCTTGCCAGTTGTTTTTTAAAATGCCTGAATGGCAAATACTTCAACACTAATTAAAGAATTATGACTATTCTTCACTTTTTTAAAAACTAACCCCTATTTAGAAGGAAGAAACACACCTCTCATGTACCAGAAGATCACATACTGACAATATAAAAATTTTATCATATGGGCAGATACACAACATTCTTCATTTATGCCCATAATAGATATTCTAAACCAGTCGTAGCACCTTTTCCTACAAATTTCAGGAGTAGACTTAGAATCATTCTTTATGCAAAAATCCAATAAATTGTCATCTATTAGAGTAAGTCTTCAGGGTAAAATCTATTCAATCATTCTCTGACAAATACATACACACATTAAGATCTAAAGCCATGCAACAAATTAGTGATAGATCTAGGACTAAGATCTGGGACTCCTATTTCCTGAGACTAGTGTCTTTTCTTCTACAAGGTATTATAGCTAATTAGTAAATTATAGTTCTAACAGCTTGAAATGCCTTTATTTGCCAAGAAAAAATTAATGAAAGAAAATGAAAAATTGATACACAG
Organism: Vulpes lagopus; assembly: GCF_018345385.1. Taxonomy (NCBI): domain Eukaryota; kingdom Metazoa; phylum Chordata; class Mammalia; order Carnivora; family Canidae; genus Vulpes; species Vulpes lagopus. Next base: position 26,535,924 of record NC_054824.1, on the reverse strand, counting down.
CTCCCTGGATGGCATTTAAAAAAAATTGTGCTATAAAAATAATTTCTAAAACCCCTTATAAATTTTAAGGTGAGAAAAATTGCTGTTAATTAAATGTTCAATTAATGCTTAGTATACATGTTGTGTCATTTTTAGGCTACATTTATAACACAGTAGAGCTATATGCATGACGTTTCTTATATTTTATAGTATATCTGTGCTTTCTTGTATAATCAAAGTATATAGAATGTCAATGCCAATTTTATAGGCCTTCTATAAGGAATACAATGAACAAATAGAAGAAAAATAAAATTAGAAGAAATAGATAGGATCTGTCCTGATCTTAGAGTATGGGTATGGGTTAGTCACTGATTTTTCTGCATCCTAGTTTCTCATCAATAAGTTGAGAGGGTCTTTATGGTCTCTGAAAGTGCTCAAGCCCTATCGTTCGAAGTATAATTTTGTTGTTTTCAAATTATTATCTTTAGGATTTAGGATATTTAATTTAGGAGTTATGAAAATTGAAGTTTTGCTTTACAATGTACCTAAGATGTGGAAATTTGGCATCAATTTTGAAAAATTATATACCTCCTCATATATTTTTAAGCTGAATCTAAATTTTATCTCAATTGTAATAGTTACAAAGATGCAATTTCTAATATAATAATATTATTTATGATACTTAAATATATATTAAGATAGAGTAATAGAGATCTACATCTTAAAGTGTACTTGGAGTTGCAGGTTTAGCCTATTCAGTTAATGAAACATAACAGCTATAAGAAGTCTCACTTTCAAGGTCAATCCTCATGGTCAAACCAATTAGTCAAATCATACTTTTTTTTGCAATTAAAAGTCCAACTTCATTTTTCAACTTAAGTACAAATGTCAATATGTGTTCCATAGCAACACTTTTGTTTCTGAATCCCAAAACCAATACACTTAGAGACAAGGTGGGCACACAGCCAAGTTTGTGGCCTGAATGAAATCAGGCATTGTTCCCTTCCATTATTTTTGTTTGTTCGTTTTACCAAATCTAGGGTCTCTCATTCAAGAGCTCTACATCTTCATACAAACCCTCTGTTTTAATGCCTCTAAGTTTTTTATACCCTGGGAAATGCCTCATAATAAGATTCAGACGGGCAAGAGGTGCACATTTCTTTTGTAAAGTAGGAGACAGTCAACTGTGGAAAAGGAAGCAGGAAAAGAGAAATACTGACTATAGGAGTGGTTCTGAGACAGATCAGCTTTAGGAAGGGACACAATAGAAGTTGAGCACCTACAAAATGATTTCCTTAATGCTGCCTAAGCTGTGTATACCCCTGGGAGACTTATTTAAATGCTTTATTTAAAGATATCTGGACTAGGATTCCTCTAAGAATATAAATATATTAATATTTAATAATACAAATATAAATATATTATATATTACATATTAATATATATAATATTTTTTCCTCTAAGAATGCAGCAAGTTATAAGATCCTCATTGAAAGAAGTGAGACAGAAATCAAATTCAAGTAAGAATTCACTTCCCAGGGCTCATTTATCCTCAAGTCCTCAATGCAAAACTGCTTGCCATGCCTACACATACATAATGGAAAAGAGGTTTCATCTTAGGAGCCCCTCCTACTAGCTGTGACTTGCTGGAGTTATGATGAGGTTTGTGAAGTTGAGTCTGAATTCTTCAAAAGAGTACGACAGCCGATGAGCAATATTTGGCAGGATGGGGAAGTGACAGCATGAATTATGTACTGGTCCTCCCCTCTTACAGTCAGAATGACTCAACCAAACTATTTTAATGTCATTAGGTCATCTCAACTTTGGTTCTAGAATTCTGAAGGTACATTCCACAGAATATTCATTTTTAAAGGATATATGCACAAGATTTTTACTTTGTCATATATATAATATCATGTGTAAATGTAAATAGATTTTCCCCATGTAAGAAGAAAATGTAGTGCATTTATCAATCGAGAAAAATGGGATTTATTCACACATTTATTACTAGACAGACTTAGAAGAGAGTACACATGTTTCATTTAAGATAATTAATATTAGTATGGTTGGAAAATAAAGGATTAAGCAGTAAAGACCTCCTGGCAGAGACTGGGTCATGAAGGACCTGTAACCCACAGGGTTGATTCCTAAGACAATGGAAGCCATCGGCATTTTAATCTTATCTGTAGAAAGCTCCCCTGGTGGCGGTGCAGGGAATATACAGACTAAAGGGCAGTAAGAGAGGAAAAGCACTTGAGAGACATGAGGTATTCTAACTGAATGATAACGTTGAGGGGAAATAATAGTACTTAGAGTGGGAATAAAGACAAATGGACTGATCCAAGATTGTAACAGTTGGCATCTCCCAGACGAGAATTTTTGGATGTAGGAATGGAAGACAGTGTTACTAAACCAGGGAATAGAAGAAAGGAGGACAGGCCTGGAGTGAAAAACAGACTCCAGATTTGGATATACAGAGATTAAGCAAGTTAGACATGTGGGTCTACAGCTCAGAAGAGAGGTCCACGCCAGAGACAGAAGTGGGGACTCTGAGCACAGAGATACCAGCTGAAGCTAGGGCAGTATGTGTAGTAGAAGTGAGGAGACTATGTGGTTGGGGGGGGGCGGTTCGCAGGGCTAAAACAGGAACGCCAACATTCAAGGCTGGTATAGAAAGAAGAGCTTGCAAAGGGGACTGAGAGAGATGAGAACAATTAAAGAACTGGAGTAGGTGGAGTCATGGAAAGCAAGGGAAACATGTCCCTCAGAAAGAGAGCATCACAAGTGTAAAATGCTGCCAAGCTGAAAGTCAAAAAGGACTAAGGTATGTGGACTGAATGTGTGTCAGAATATTAATGGGTGAGAGGTTTTTTTCCCTGCCTCAGTCCTGTAAGAGAGAATGCAGTGGATTGAGAAGCAGAGAGGTAGTGAAGAAGGTAGCTGCGCTAGCTGTAGAGGGGCATATGGGCTCCAGAAGAGTTTGTTACCAACACAGGGAAGATGTGGGCAGTTTTAAAATGATAGGAAAAGCATGTACACAGAAATGCATTTAAGGACTGAGGAGACAGAAAGTATCCTGGATTTGAAGTGGAAGTAAGAAGAGGAGGCTTTGCTGAGGAGAGTTTAGGGGGAAAGCCTCAGACACAAGGAGGGATATCACAGGAGGAAAAAGAGGGGAGAGGTTTGCTGATGGAGCATTAAGTTTGTAGACTCACTTCAACTCTCCTCTGAACAAAGCTGGAGGGAAGGTCAACGCCAATAGAACTAGGAAGAGCAAAGGATGGGGATGTAGGGAGATCCACGAAGAGCAGAGAATGTGTGAAGCAGCCATGGAAGAAGAGAGAGAGCAGACTGTGGAAACAGAGTGGAGTTGTTCTGCAGCTTGGACATCCTTATTGAGGCTGTTAGAATGAATTTATGGCAGCATCAGTCTAGGCGTACAATCTTTATCGGAAGCCAAATGCAGGCATCAGAGGGCAAGCAGTTGTACTCATCCAGGTTAGAGTTTTGTGGATGTGACAGAAATTAGAATTGGAGAGTCTAGCAAAAGTGTAGCTCAAGCAATAGTCCTGGGACTTTAACCAGATGAGGAGGAGGACTAAAAGTAATGAGAAAATAGTTTTTATAGCTGTGTTTATAATGCCTCAAGAATGAGGATACAATGGAGATGGACAAATTTAAAATACAGTAGAGGTAATTGATGGAATCAAGATCCCCAAGAAGATAAGAAAGAATGAAATTAATGTGTAAGTAACTGGATCTACTCTTAGGAGGAGAGGCACATGTTCCTCTGAGACAGTGAGAGACACATAAGGATTGATATAGGTGTAGAGTCATAGCTAAGCAGCATTCAAGATTGATCTGTTGAAATCCTATTATTTTTGGTAAAATAAATGTTTACAAAAAATAAATAACTATTTGCCTAGTTTTAAAAGAATCTACACAGTAACTTAAACTGGTTAATTAGAGACAGATTGAGATATCTTGGTAGTTTCATAGTAGTTAAAGCCAACACACTATGGAAAATGTAGTTTAGAAATTTTTGTGAGCAAGAAAATTTTCTACAACAAGTATTTTAACAAATGTAGGTCACTCTAACAAGCATTTTTAATCTCAATGTTCTAAGTCAACATTCACAAAACAAGATTCTCAGCAAGCTGCTAGTTATTGTTTATAGTTTCAAACTCCTATTATGTTTTCTAACCAAGTTTGAATTAAAGAAAATGGAGCTTAGCTCTAAAAGGAACCAGAGGTCCTCGGAGAAATGGCTAATTTCAGGACTGATGCAGAGAAAGTACAAAAAGAACCTGAACATGTTAGACCAGGTAGGGCACTGCTGAAAACCTGATGGACTCAGACATGAAAAACAAATCAGAGTTAGACCAAAGAAACTTACATAGGCTGAGTCTGGGATAATTTGAGCATTAAAATTAAGAATGACAGAAATGACTATAACCCCCCAAAACAGGAGTCCATACTAATAATTTTTTTAAAAAAGAGAAAGGGAGTGTATTATGGGTTGAATTTTGTTTCCTCGCAGCCAAAAATAAATTTCATATATCCTAACCCTCAGTATCTGAAAGCATGATCTAATTTGGACAGAGGGTCTTTATAGAGGTAGTCAAGTTAAAGTGAAGTCAGAGTGAGCCCTCATCCAATATGACTGGTGTCCTTATAAAAGGGGATATTTGAAGGAAAGTATGTTCTGCATCACTATTCATCAAGGAACTGCAAATCAAAATTGCAGTAAGATATCACTTCACACCTGTTAAAATGGCTAGAATCCAAAAGACAAGAGATAACGGGTGTTGGTGAGGATGTGCGCTATTGAATATAAATTGGTGCAGCCAATTGTGAAAAAGTATAGCTGTTCCTCAAAAAATTAAAAATAGAAATATCATGTGATATCCAGTAATTCCACTACTGGATATTTACCTAAAGAAAATGAAAACACTAATTTGGAAACATATATGCACCCATATGTTTACTGTAGCATTCTTTACAATAGTCAAGATATAGCAGCAATCAAGTGTCCATCCCTTGACGCGATGGATAAAGAAGTGGTGTGTGTGTGTGTGTGTGTGTGTGTGTGTGTGTGTGTGTTATGGAATATTATTCAGCTGTAATGAAGAATGAGATCTTGCTATTGTGACAACATGAATGGAGTAGAGGGCACTATGTTAAGATGAAATATGTCAGTCAGAGAAAGACAAATACCATATGATTTCTTTTATGTGGAGTCTAAAAAACAAAATAAATGAACAAAAAACCAGAAACAGACCTGTAAATACAGAGAACAAACTGATGATCCCAGAGAGGAGGGGGTCAAGGCATAGGCAAGATCGGTAAAGGGGAGTGGGAGATGCAGGCTTCCAGATGTGGAATGAATAAGTCACTGGGATCAAAGGTACAACATAGGGAATATAGTCAGTGGAATCGTAATAGCATTGGGAGGTGACAGATGGTAGCTACACTTGTAGTGAGCATAGCATAATCACTATGTTGTACACCTGAACCTCATGTAACATTGTGTGTCAACTCTGCTTCAATAAAAAAAAAGGGTGGGGATATTTGAACACAGGGACATACATGGAGGGAAGACAATGAGAAAAGACATAGATAGAAGATAATCATCTATAAACCAAAGAGAGAGGCCTAGAACAGATCCCTCCTTCACAGCCCCGGAAGGAGCCAACCAGGCCAACACCCTGATCTCAGACTTTTAGCCCCAGAACTGTGGGACTAAAAATAAATAAATTACTGCTGTTTAAGCCACTCAGTTTATGGTATTTTGTCATAGCATCCTTAGCAAACTAACATAGGAGGAAAAGCCCTTTCTTGTAGTAAATATGAAAAAAACAATAGAATTAGAACATCGCCATAACAGTAACAGTTCATTCTGGCAAGAACTATCAGTAGATGCCAAAATGCATTGGGTGCAAGTTTGATTAGGACAAAATATTTGCACAGTTTCAAGGGAATCTCCCTAGAGATTACTTAATAATTGCAGAAATGATAACTTCAAAAGAAGACTGGAAGACAGAGCCTCAACTAAACCATAGAGATAATATTACCAGTAAATGGGAAAAATTGACATTGTGTGAAAGATAACTCTTGAACATGTAAGCTGAATCTAATCATGAATTAGATACCCAAACTGACATTTTATAAAACAACTGACCTGCACTCTTCAAAAGCATCAGTGTCATGAAAGACCAAAAAGTCTGTTCCAAATTAAGTGAGATAAAGGAGAAAACTAAATATCACACAACACATGATACTAGATTTAATCTTAGATCAGAAAAATAAACTGATGCTCAAATGCTTTGGCAAAAAAAAATAAATAAGAATAGTGATATGTATGTGTGTGTGTGAAATGTAAGGAGTCTATTCTACTATTCCTGCAACTCTTCTGTAAGTTCGAATATTTTTCAAAATAAAATGTTAAAAAAGGAATTAAAAACAGAATCTATTCAAAATACAGTTTAAAATCATACCAAAAATTAAATTTATAGAAAATTATGTTTATACATAGTTAATCCTTTTCTTTTTTTCAAAGAACAATATTTACATTTCTCAAAGAACAATATTTACATTTCAAACAAAATTTTATAATCAGTTGAGTATCTTGTTTACTTGACATTTGCTTTCTCCAGTACCCAGAACAATATTTGTACTTATTGTATTTGAACTATATTTGTACAAAATTATAGCCCTCACAGAACTGTAAGATGGTAAAGATCACTTCTACTATAAAAGGAGACTTAAAGGGAAAAGAGGAAAAAAAAGAATTTATAAAACCTTTAGCTTTCCAGAAAATCTGTATAGCGTAATTTATTTGTTTAAAGATTTTATTTATTTATTCATGAGAGACACACAGAGAGAGAGAGGCAGAGACACAGACAGAGGGAAAGGGAGAAACAGGCTCCATGCAGGGAGCCTGACGGGACTCGATCCTGGGTCTCCAGGATCACGCCCTGGGCTGAAGGCGGCGCTAAACTGCTGAGCCACCGGGGCTGCCCTATAGCATAATTTATATAGCATAATTTGTTGATTCCTAAATCACTTCTAAAGTATTAGTTCTTAATATTTATAATTTATATGACCATTATGCAAGCACACATATGAGGAATAAGTGTTCCAATTAAATTCAAACTTCCAAATTCAATCCATCTTGTTGTGCTCAGAAATACCATTCAGACTCAAACAAAAGAAGAAAATTACATAATCCTATGCAAAGAAAGGTCTGTCTGGATCAAAACATGATGCTTGAGATCACTCAGTCCAGTAACACTTGCTAGGACCCAGAGTAATACTTTTTTTAATAACCATTTATTTTACATATATATGGACTTCCATATTTTCCCTTGTAGACAATTATGATCAACAATTGGTTAAACAAATTGAGATTGTCATCAACTGTGAAATAGGATAACCCACAACTCTTTTCCCAACACTCTACAGTTAGCCTAATGTGTGTCTAATTCAATATTTCCTTGTAGTATTTCCTTGTATGTTCTTTCTGACATACAGTTATCAGAGTTCAGCTCTTATTGTGACAGCATCTAAGTCATTGTTAGTCTCTCATTTGGGGCTCATGCTTTGACCAGTGGGAATCTCATGATCCAATAGTGTTTCATAGACTACTGGCCTATAAAATTATGAAAAAGTAACACAGTAATATTTCTCTGATTCAGTCCCCTTCCATAAAATGAATTCAGGTAATAGACCCATGTAAGACCCATCTAAGACCATCCCACTTTTTAAGTCCTTTCTCCCAACTCAAAGCAAGAAAAATGCCTGGGAAGTCATGCACTAATGTCTTGCTCCTTATTTCCTTGTTTCTCCTGACTTCTCTGTATGCAATGTTTGCCAATATATCTAAGGCACAGGATGTTTCCGATGCCCAATAAAATCCCAGCTCACTGAGGATGCCAACTTGGTGTCAACACCACTGCTCAGGACTCCTTTAACATGTGCCTTTCTTGTCCATAGTAGATCTCAAAGCGGTATTGTATGTGTCTTCTTAGTTTGTCATTTTTAAGTTTTATTTACTTAAGTAATTTCTACATCTGACATGTGACTCACACTCATGACCCCAAGATCAGGAGTCACATGCTCCTCTGACTGAGCCAGTCGGGTGTCCCTCTTAGTTTTAAATAAAAGCTCTTATGACACACACTTTAAATTTCTCTCTCTCTCTCTCTCTCTCTCTCTCTCTCTCTCTATCTATCTATCTCTTTCATACAATTCCCTCTTGATATCTGTTGAAAGATATCTGGGTCAGAAGCTTAAAGATTATCACATCTTGGTGCAAATATGTGCACCCTACCCCATTCCCACTTAGGCTAGAATTTGTGGAATATAATGCCACAAAGGAAGGAGCTGTACAAAGAGAGAGAACTACAGAGATTCACAAGAAGGGTCCACTCAAACCTCTAACTGAATTTTTTTCATTAAAGTACAGTTGACACACAATGTTACATTAGTTTCCAGTGTAAAATACAACAACTCTGTACATCATGCTGTGTTCTCCACAAGTGTAGCTACCATCTGACCATCACATAATGCTGTTACAGGACCACTGACTATATTCCTATACTATATCCCTTTTATCCCTGTGACTTATTCATTCCATAACTAAAAGCCTGTATGTCTCACTATCTTTCACTAATTTTGCCCATCCCCCTATCCTCCTCTCCTTTGGTAGCCACCATTTGTTCTCAATATTTATGAATCTGTTTCTGCTTTTTGTCTGTTTGTTCATTTGTTTTTTTAGATTCCACATGTAAGTACAATCATGTGGTCTTTCTCTGTCTGACTTATTTCACTTAGCATAATACCCTCTCGATCCATCCATGTTGTCACAAATGGCAAGATCTCATCCTTTTTATGACTAACATTCCACATATAGAATAGATATATCTGTCCATATATATATATATATATATATATATATATATATATATCACATTCCTTATCCATTTATCTATCAATGGACACTTAGGCTGCTTCCATATCTTAGCTATTAAAATTATGCTGCAATTAACACAAGGGTGCATATGTCTTTTCAAATTAGTGCTTTTGTTTTCTTTGAGTAAATATCCTGTAGTGGAATTACCGGACCATATCATATTTCTATTTTTGTTGCTTCGTTTCCATTTTCAGCTTTTTAAGGAAACTCCATACTGTTTTTCATGGTGGCAGCACCAATTGATATTCCCACCAATAGTGCACAAGCTTCCTTTTTATCCACATTCTCACCAACACTTGTTATTTCTTGTCTTTTTTATTCTAGCCATCTGACAGGTGAAAAGTGATATCACACTGTGGTTTTGATTAGCATCTATCTGATGATGAGTGATGTCAAGCATCTTTTCATGTGTCTGTTTGCCATCTGTACGTCTTTGAAAATAGAAGAATCTTCTATTCAGGTTCTCTGCTCATTTTTAAGTTGGATATTTGGGGGTTTTGGTGTTGGGTTGTATTAAGTTCTTTACATATTTTAGATATTAACCCCTTATAAGATATGTCATTTATAAATATCTTCTCCCAATCAGTAGGTTGCCTTTTTGTTTTGCTGATGGTTTCCTTTGTTGTGCAAAAGCTTTTTATTTTACTGTAGCCACAATAGTTTATTTTTGCTTTTGCTTCCCTTGCCCAAGAAGATATATCTAGAAAAATGTGGCTAAAGTCAATGTCAGAAAAATTATTGCCTATGTTTTCTTCTAGGATTTTTATGGTTTTAAGTCTCACATTTAGTCTTTAATCCATTTGGAGTTTATTTTTGTGGATGATGATAAAAATGGTTCAGTTTCATTATTTTTCAAGTAGCTGTCCAGTTTTCCCAGCACATTTATTGAAGAAACTGCCTTTTCCTTTTTGTATATTCCTGCTTCCTTTGTAATAGATTAGTTGACCATATAAGCATAGGTTTGTGTTTGGGATCTCTGTTCTGTTCCACTGATCTATGTGTCCATTTTGTACCAGTACCATACTGTTTTGATTACTATTCTTTGTAGTATAACTTGAGATCTGGGATGTGATATCTCTAGCTTTGTTGTTCTTTCTCAAGATTACTTTGGCTATTTGAGGTCTCTTGTGGTTCCACACAAATTATTATTTGTTGCAGTTCTATGAAAAACTCTGTTGGTATTTTGATTGAAATTGCATTGAAACTTTAGACTGCTTTGTGTGGTATGAACATTTTAACAATATTAATTCTCCCAATCCATGAATAAGGATGGATTTGTTTGTATCATCTACTTTGAATTCTTTTTTAAAAATATTTTATTTGTTTATTTGAGAGAGAGAGAGAGGCAGAGATAGCGACAGAGATAGTGACAGAGATAGTGAAAAAGAGTACAAGCAAGGAGGAGAGAGAGAAGCAGATTCCTCCCCGAGTAGGGAGCCTGATGCAGGGCTGAGCCACTCAAGAACCCCTATTGAATTCTTATCTACCCATAAGTGTAATGGAAACTCTATGAGGCTGATAAGAAAACTCCAGAAAACAAAGACTGAACTATTCCCAGTTCTCACACAAGGCTGAGAATGGTTCACATTACCACCTGCCAAGGTACAGAGACTTTGTAATACATGGACTATTGGGTGGAGTCCTCAGAAGGATATCACCTTAGCAAATAAGCCCATAAAGACTATTCTGGACCTGACCTAACAAATTTTAAAATCAACCTTTAGGAGAATCAGACTAATACCAAGTAACTAAACTGTGCCAGAACGAAGCACTTGAATCAATACTCCTTAAAGGAATAAAATACAGGGGCATCTGGGTAGTGCAATTAAGCAACCAACTCTTGGTTTTGGCTCATGTCATGAGATCAAGGCCCACGTCAGGCTCTATACTCAGCACAGAGTATGCTTAAGATTCTCTTTTCCTCTCTTCTACCCATTTCCCCCCACCAAATAAATAAATAAATCTTAAGAAAAAAAAGAATACAAGTCAACATCTAACAAAATCATAATGTGTAGCATCCAATCAAAAATTGCTAAGCATTCAAAGAGATAGGTACCTATAACCCATAACAAAAAAAATCAATCAATATATATAATTTAAAAAAAGAAATTAACAAATGAAAAATCAATCAATAGATATAATTTTAAAAAACAAAATTAAAAGATGATGAAATTAACAAATGAGGATGTTAAAATAATTATTATATGATCTGACATACATCTAATTGTAATCCCAGGATGAGTAAATAATTTTTAAGAAATAAGGATTGGACATTTTTCAAATTTGATGAAAGCATAAATCTACAGGTCCAAGAATAAGGATCAATGAAATTCAAGAGTTAACATAAGTAAAACCATAGCAGGACACATCATAATCCAATTACTAAAACCCAATAATGAAAAGAAACTCTTAAAAGCAGTCAGAGAAAAATAGAATGATATAGAAAGGAAAAAAAAATAGGAATGGCAACAGAATTCTCATCTGCAGTTATGCAAGCCAAAAGACAATAAGACAACATCTTTAAAGTGCTGAAAAACTTCAATAAACAGTTTAAATAAAATACTGGATACAAATGATGAGAAAACAAGTTAACTGGAAAACAGAGCTAAGAAACTCTCCCAGAATGTCGTACAATGATTCATTCACTCAATGATTATTTGAATGCTAATATGCACCAGGCACTGTCCTTGGCATTGGCGATATCTCACAGAGCTAAATAGAAAAGTTCTTTTTCTGACCTTGTAGAGTTTATAACCTAGAGGAGAAAAAGTAATAATCAAATAAAACAAAAATAAATATATAATGTTGTGTCAAGTAATAGGTTTGAAGAACAATAAAAATAAAATTGAGCTAGAGACTGAAAATAGATGCAATTTTAGATAAGCTTCAGAGAAATAATTTCTGAGAAGATGACTTTTGAGCAAATACCTAAAGGAAGTGATGATTTATGAAAATATCTGAAAGAACATGATTGACCTGCCAAAAAGTGGCAACGAGATGGCTCAGAGAAAGTGATGAAAACTATGAAATAGAGGTTAAGAGACACGGAAGATAGATAGGAGATCTTAAAGAACATAGTGTAAGGATAGGGGAAAGTTACCATTCAAAGAAACCATGACTGATAATGTGCCAAAAATCATGAAACATGTGAATCATGAGATTGAAGAAACATTCTGAATCCCAAGTAAGAGAAAAACATCCACACCCAGGCAAGTTATAATGAAACCTTGGAATACCAAAAACAAACAAATAAAAATCTTGAAAACAACTCTTCATGGTAAACTGTTTTGTTCTCACTCCTCATGTTTCCTGGATTTTCTCCCCCAATTTATGCCTCATCCTAAAACAAAGAGAAGTGACAAATGCAACTGAAGAGAAAGCAGACATGCTTGGCTCTTTATGAGTATTTTCCTATATGCTGAAGAAAGTGTGTATTTTGCCTTGTGTGAAAGGAACCTGCATCTACAGAGAAGGTGTGAGGTGATCCACTGTGTCAAGGATTATGTGATTTACAATTGTAGTTTATTCAAAAGAACATCCAGCTCTGACTGCAGCAATCAAAAGAATAAGCTTTTAATTTTCTACCCTTTAATACTTATAATAAAGTAGTGAAATTTCTATAAAGTCCTAAAGAAAACTATCTTCATTTATTAGTCAAAAGCTGACCAATATAATCTTAAGATGTAAAAAATAACAATGGTTGAATTACTAAAATAGCATAGAAAATTTGAAATATCACTTAGATTTCTTCTCAAAGTATGCTTTTTGTGTCCTTTATGTTTCCACTAGCATTTCCGAATTGTTTAGGAAATGCCATTTTTCCCCCCGTGAGGTGAAATTTATATAAAATTAACCATTTTATTTTTTAAGAGTCTTATTTATTTGAGAGAGAGAGAGAAGAGAGAGTGAGCATAAATTGAGGGTCAAAGGGAGAGAAAAAAGCAGATTCTCCTGCTGAGCAGGGAGCCCAATAGGGGACCAGATCCGATCCCAGGATCATAATCTGAGCCAAAGGCAGACACCTAACTGATTGAGCCACCCAGGTGCTTCAAAATTAACAATTTTAAAGTGAACAATTCAGTGGCATAAATGCCACTAAAGTGCATTCACAATGTTGTGCAACTACCACATCTATCTAGTTCCAAAGCATTTTCATTATCCCAAAGGAAAACTCAAGTTCTCCAACAGTTACTTCTCTTTCCACTCCCACCCCACTTCCTAGGCCCTGGTAACCACCAATCTGCATTCTGTCTCTAAAGATTTATCTATTTTGGACACTTCATATAAATGGAATCACAGAAAATGTATGATTTGACTTTTGCACTCTTTTACTTACTCTAATGTTTTCAAGATTCATTCACATTTTGAAATGTATCAGTACTTCTTTCCTTTTCAAAACTGAACAATCCATTGTATGTATATACGATAATTTGTTTATCCAGTCACCCGTTCATGGACATTCAGGCTATCTCCACCTTATTCTGTTAGGAGTGTTGCTGCTATGAGTATGCATGTACATCTATTTAAGTACTTGTTCTCAGTTCTTTGGTATATGACTAGAGCTTTAATTCAATGTTTAATTTTTTAAGGAAGGCACTTTTTTTAAACTTGAAAATGCTACATTAAAAAAATGCTACATTATATTCTGTCATAATTCTAACTAAGATATTCAGTTATCCTATTCAATTTTTGTCCTAAAATAATATTTTTCTCACTGTTTTCAAACACGTCATTTATTTTGCACGGGTTATTACATATAAGTATAAATGACTAGAGAATTGCTACACACTTAAACACTTAAACACTCTTCAGCAAGTGACATCTATATTTTCAAATTTCAAAGATATTCTGAGATGCTACTTTATTGGAAAATAACATTTTTTAACAGCTATGTGCTATTTGATATATTAAAAACTTCTCCCAAGAACATGATTTAGTTCAAATTCTGAAATGAGTATTTGTTAAATTTAGATTTATAAGCCTGTAAAACAATCTAGTGATAATTCTGGTGGTTCTTTTTCATTGGCTGGCATTCAAAATCTATTATTTTATTTCTATCCAACTTAATTGAGTGCTATTTGATCAAACTACCTGGACCTATAGTAAGTTAAATATATTCCTAGCAAATTTAATCTCTTATCACTTATATTAGATGAAATCCATATTATAATTGTAATTCCAAAGGTAAAAAAGTACATTTTATAACATTTCTTAATGGTCAATTTTCTTTACTATCCACATACGTTATTTCCAGCATTAAGGTATACTTTGAAATCATCCTAATTTTACAAACATTATATGGTTTCATTCATTCGGGAAATATAAAAAAAATAGTGAAAGGGATTAAAAGGAAAAAGAGAGAAAATGAGTGGGAAATATCAGTAAGGGTGACAGGATATGAGAGACTCCTAACTCTGGGAAATGAACAAGTGGTAGTGGAAGGGAAGGTGGGCAGGGGGACGGGGTGACTGGGTGACAGGCACTGAGGGGGCACTTGATGGGATTAGCACTGGGTGTTATACTATATGTTGGCAAACCAACTCCAATAAAAAAAATATACAAGAAAAAAAGTTTGGTTATATGCAGAGCAAAAAAAAAAAATAAAGAAAAAGAAATTATCCTAATTTTAGTCTTTGATCATCAGTTCTCTCATAAAGTAAAAAATACAACTACATTCTTGAATCATCATGATAGTTTTGTCGTCAGAGCACTTGTCACCAAATAACTGCCTTTAGCTGAAATAATTCCTCATTTATGAACCATATCATGATTTTCATTTACCTAATCTGGCTATATGGACATATAAATACATATATCCACCATCTAATAGATAAAATTTTAAGAAAAGAACACCAAAAAAGCTCTGATTATCTGGTATTTCATTTTTTCTAGCCACCACTTAGAGTCATTATACCATGAGGAAAGCAGTATTGTATACTGGGTAAAACACAGATCTAAACAAGCAATCACAGTGTATATCATGATTGCCACAACAGATATGTGACAGGTATAGAGCTTTACAAAGGAGGAGAAAAACTGCTGAGCCTGGGTGTCCCGTGCTTTCCCAGAGAAGTAACCCTGACAGGAGTTTTACACAATATACAGGGAATTACCAAACACATAAGGAGGGATCATGATCAAATGCAAGGCTCAGAGGCCAGAAGCACCATTGTGGCTTCAGGAATCACAAGTCTGCTGCTTCAGAAAGTGTTAAGGATGTTAACCAGAAGAGGTAAACAGGGGCTAGCCCACATGCAGCTTCACAGGCCATGCTAAGGAGATTTAACTGAATTCTGTAGGTAATAGGAGCTACTAAAAGGTCTTAAAGGAGAAAGGTCGGGAGCTCTTTGCTTTGTCCAGTTAAGACATGACAGAGTTAGAGTGAATGGCATTTAGCAGTGACAAAGGAAAAGATGGAGTTTGTACCTATATGTAGGGTACCAGGGTGCCTACTTGGCTCACTGGTAAGCGTCTGCCTTTAGCTCAGGTCATGATCCCAGGATCCTGGGATTGAGCCCCACATTGGGCTCCCTGCTCAGCAAGAGGTCTGCTTCTCCTTTTCCCTCTGCCCCTCTCCCCTGCTTGTGCACTCTATCTCTCTCTCTCTCTGTCAAATAAATAAAGAAAATGTTGAAAAAAAGAAACAAACAAACAAACATCTAGGTAGGGTATAAGATGATCAGATCTCAGTGTCTGATTAGCTCAAGCTGAGGTGTGGCAGGGGTAAGGGAGAGAAAAGTAGAGTATGATTCCTAGGTGGAACTTGTCTTGGGTTGAGCACAGTTCAATCTTTGCCATGAATTTGTGACCTTGGTATACACTCCTCACAAGGAGGAGTGAGGTGAGGAATGGCTCCTTCCAGTACAAATATGCTCTAATCTGACTATGAACCTAGTCTTTTTGGGGACACAGAGGGACAACTCCAGTGTGAGCAGGAGGCTGGAGGAACAAAGATCGCCATAAAACCCAGGCTTGCTTGTTATGAAAGACATTTAATATTAATAGCCACAACTTCTCAAACATCTTTAGATACAGACTTGACAAGTTTGAAGCCCTAGCATTCACTTATGTTGTGTATAAAAGGAAACAATAATGTTAGTTTTTTTAAAAAACATGAATTTTGAGGGTACCTAGGTGCTTCAGTTAGTTAAGTATCTGACTCTTGATCTGAACCCAGGTCATTTTTTTTTAAAGATTTTATTTATTTATTTAAGAGAGCACAAGCAGGGTTCAGGAGAAGCAGAGGGAAAAGCAGGCTCCCAGCTGAGCAGAGAATCTGACATAGGGCTCAATCCCAGGACCCCAGGATCCCAGGATCATGACCTGAGCCAAAAGTCATGACCTGACTTAACCTACTTAGCCACCCAGGAGCCCCTCAGCTCAGGCCTTGATCTCAGGATCATGAGTTCAAGTCCTGTATTGGGCTCCATGCCAGGCATGGAGCTTACTTAAAAAAAAAATTTTTTTTTAAATATACATTTCTATAAAACTCAGTATCTACTATATTGTACTTACTTTACTCTTAATAAAAATCAAATTCAATTGCTTGATTATGGTATTCTGAGCATTGGAAACGAATTTCACTTATACCAACATCTGAAGGAACATGTAGTAATCAATAGAATATACAAAGTGCTTGCCACAAAAGGTGAACCTTAGTTTTCTCTTCCTCTATAAAAGACAAACAAGCAAACAACAAATCCCCAAGGAGCTTATAAATGTTACAGGAAGTTTATGGGTTAAGCCAGACTTTTGTAAAGCTAATGATTTTTCAAAGTTCTTACAAAATTAATTTACTTGATCAAAATAGCAACATTCCCTTCCTTTATACAGTTTTCTTCCTACAAAATCAGTTTAAATATATGATCCCTAATACTATCAACCAATAACCCTCATTCTTCCTGTGTCCAAACTATTTCAAAATTTTGAGTTATATGTCCTTTTATATCATCAGGGTCTCAAAACCTATGACCTAAGCCAAAGGCAGATGCTTAACCATCTGAGCCATCCATGAACCCCTCAGAATCTATGGTTTTTTAATACGAGTGCCCATGGTAAACAAATAAATGTTAATGCTTCTACTAACGGTGATTAACATATAAACTATAAACAGGAAGCATTGTATAATCATAATAAAATCAGAAATTTCATCAAACGCCAATAACAGTCAACTTAGACTTCTTTTTAACACAGGAAATATTATTACAAGTTTTTAGTCTGTGGACTATAGTGCTTCTAAAACAAACAAAAAAACTCAAAAGCCATTACCAAATGGTTTTCAAAGTTTTCTGCCTCAACCACATTCACATGTGCAGCCAATTTCCCCGATAATATGTATTCTTTCAAAAAATACACTGAATTCCTTTTATGTGCAAAGCACATGCATGTTTACTTAACTATACAGAAATAAATACCACTGACAAGGCCCCTATCCTCACAGAGATTAAAACCTCCTGGTGGAGATAAATAGTAAATTAGCAATATAAATGTAAATAGGACTAATGGGTAAAAGAAAAGATGTAAAATGCCATCTGCCATCTTGTTCTTTCCACTACTGACCCCCAGCCCCAGTCCCAACTTTTTCCACATGCTAAGATAAAGATGCCCAAGTAGCCCTGGTAGCTATTTAACTATTTGTTATGCCAATGGAAGTAGCAGGCAAGATAGTAGAAACAAAGAAAAAATAGAAAATCCAAAGACGTTAATGATAGAGTGGAAATAATAGAGCCGCTTCTAGAAGGAAAAGAAGCACTATTATAAAAAGAGAAACAGCTTTAGTTGACTGCATTTTGATCACCTTTGCTGGCCATGATGGAGTTACAGGGACTGGATTTATCCCCACCTCCCACTCCCCAGCTGAAATAAGTAGAAAAATGGACAAAATATATGAAACAATGGCTTTGTGTTTTCTCAAGAAGAGGCAGTAAAATCTGTCATTGTTTTTTACAGAATGCCAGATCGTGTTATAATTGGGCAGTATCTTTAGAGATTTGGGGCCTAAGGTACAGCACTCATCTGGCCTCAGGCAAAACACTTCAGATTTATGCAAGGAGAGCACTTTTATTCTGACAGAAGAAATACTGCAATTACGCAGCCCAGAAGTACAAAGTGACCGTTTTTAGATATTAACATGGAGCCAGAGGGAAATGGACATTACCCTAGGAATGCTTAATGGATTTACCAAGCTGAGTAAGCTGAAGAAACTGGTAATCTATTAATAACCCATCTTTCAAAGACATCATATTTCTTAAGAAATTAGGGTCCCTGGATGGAGAAGGAACTCAATGACAGACAGACAGAGTGCCTCAAGGTCTTTGCCATGTTGCAAACACTAAGATCAGATCCTCTGGAGATTCAGCTGTCACTATGGGACAACTGGCTAAACACGCTTCAGATGAGAATGTTACTTGAAATTTGAGAAAGGAAGCCAAGCATCCTGTAGGCACTGGGACTGAGAAGAAAGAAGCAGAGTCATCTTTGGAGAAATGCTGCTAAAAAGGATGGAAGCAACAGAGAGAAATCCTACTCTCTAAGCATGATCCCGGTGGGCCTCTAGGTGTGATACGTGTAGTCCAAATGCCCAGGACCTCCATAGCTGCTCCAGATACCTTCAGAATCCTATAAAGGGTGAACCATGGAATGGAGAAGACCCGGATTTCACAACTTGAATTCATATACCTGAGCCAAAGTGCCCAAGTCAGAGGTCACAAGCTGGTCACATTTGACCATTAAAATATTTTATTTGGTCTACATGGTGCTTTAGAAATCAGAAAATTTTTCACAAAAATTTAGATCTCTGGCTTCTCTGAAAAGGTTAGAAAATCAGCAAACACTGAATAAAGGCAGTCTCTTTTATTTACTGGAGTATGTACCCTCCAGTCACTTCTCTCCCCACCTTTCTCTATGATCTTACATACAATGTGGTAGCATCCTTCCCTATTTCTTCCTTTCAAATAAACCAGTTGTTTTTTTTCTTTTTTTTTTTTGAGGCAGTGATGAAACCCAGCCCCCAGCAGAGTACTCTCACTTTTGAAAACATTCTTTTGCAGCTAAGGGTGACCAGGTGACAATGTTCTAGCCAGTGGAACATAAGGGGAAGACTTCTGCAGATTATAAGAAGCTTTTCCTCATAAAAAAAAGAGGTACACCCCATGCCTCCTTCTTCTGAACTTGATCCAGAATGTGATGAAAGCTTTTGAAACAACCATCTTGTCAAGTGAATAAACCCAACTAGCGGAACTTAGTCCTCAGGCGCTGGACTGGACTTGGAGAGGTCCAAGTGAAGAGATTATATACCAGCTGTCTGAATTCAGGCCCTTAACAAGCAAGAACCCAGGGGAGGAGAAACAGAATGGGCCTGGAGGTTGAATTGGGGAATGTAATTTTGCTAAATAGAGTGCAGTAGATTCACTCAGCACTTTCACTGTGACCACCCAGACATCATTCCTTTGACATTCCAGAGATCCTGTCTTCTTTCTTAGGTAGGATAATTTGTCCCTGGAAGGAAAGAGGATAAATTCCTCACCGTCACATTTTCTCCTTGGAAAGTTCCAAACTCTGTTTCATCTGGCATCAAGTATTCAGATTTTTATTCAGAATCAATTTTTTATTGTCTTAATGTATCCATGGTTCTCTTTATCCTGTAATGGCACAACTTTTATAAATGTCATGGTCAGTCTATCAGTGGAAATTGGGTTAGCATATAAGTTTATAGAGATGAAAAATAATTGTATATAGCAAAATTTATTTCCATCTTACATGAAAGTGTGAAGTTAGGAGTGCAGGACAGACATGAGGTTGTTTCCCAAATCCTCAGAGATCTAGTCTCTTTTCAGCTCACCACTCTGCCATTCTAAGACGAAGTCATACTCTGTGAGGTTCAAAATGGCAGCCATGGTATCCATGATTCAGTCAGCAGGATGGAGGTAGGGATGAAGAAGTGTGGATTAAAGGTATGTAATAGTTGCCTTTTAAAGAAGATTCCCAAAAGCTACCACAAGATACATATGTTTACATCTCATTGGCCAGAACTTGGTCACTTGGTGCAAAGAAAGCTGGTAGAGTCATTATTTTTATTGTCATAGTGGCTAACAAATAAATTCGTAATAATGGAAGAACTGAAAAAGGTTGAGAGAGATCTATCAATGTCTGCTACAGAAAGTTATAGAAACTTCCCATTAAAATTCTTTCCTATCTACAAATATGAATTAGTCTTTTCCTTATTTAAATCACTGGGTAACTCAAAACAAGACACTATTTTTTTAATTTTTTTTTAATTTTTTTTATTTATTTATGATAGTCACATATCGAGAGAGAGAGAGAGAGGCAGAGACACAGGCAGAGGGAGAAGCAGGCTCCATGCACCAGGAGCCTGACCTGGGATTCGATCCGAGGTCTCCAAGATCATGCCCTGGGCCAAAGGCAGGCGCCAAACCGCTGCGCCACCCAAGGATCCCCAAGACACTATTTTTTAATATACAATTGTCATTAATATCTTTTACTGAATATACACTTGGACTTTGTAATATATCATGTCAAAAAATTATCCACTAAAAATTTAAGTGAAAAAATAGCAGTATATTGTTCTACTGAGAACAGTTATTTATCAACCTTTCTGATCTGTGTCAAACTTAGAGGAGGAATATATTTCAGTGTAGCTTTAATTTTATTTGTATTTTAAAATAAGTCCACTAAATAACACTTACAATTTATATATATGTATTTTTTTTAACAACTTATATTAATCCATTTAGAGCTTTCCTTCTAAGATCTTAAAAGATAAGACACAGCCATAAAAGGTGCCTGGCTGGCTCAGTTGGTGGAACATGCAACTCTTGATCTCGGGGCTATAAGTTCAAGCCTCATGTTGGGTGTAAGGTTATTTAAAAATGAAAACCTTAAAAAAGTAAAATTAGATAAGACACAGCCACAGACTTGAATTTAACTTGCACAGGAGTTCACTTATCTGCTTAGGTACCTCATAAATTTACTGTCTATTATCCCTGTTTCCAAATATATTGAATCTGATGTTTGTTTGTATTTCCTGAAAAGATGTTTCTTTATTTGGCATGACTAGAATTTTAAGAAAACAGTAATATCTAGCTTTGACAGATTTCTCTATATACCCTTTAGCATATAAAACCAATAAAAGTGAAATTATTTGTAATGAGCATATGTATTCACTCATTCATTCTTGTTAGTTACATAATAGTACATATAGACATACTGTTCTAATCTAATGTAGAAGAGCATATGTACATGTAATATAAAAAGTATGGTATGGAAATATATCTAAGTATATTAGAATGATTATGTAAGTATGCCAAAAATCTCACTAAATCAGAATTGGGTTAGTCTGATTTATCATAAATTTCAATAATATATTTTAAAGAAATTTCAAATTAATTAATTAGAACCACTTGAGATAATGACAAAGACAATATTGTAAATTCTTTAATAAAAGGTTAAACCTAATTTCATAAGCATATTGTTGACACAACTAATAACATAAATTTATAAGTATTTAAAACTGCTGTATATACTGCCTTAAATAAACGGTGCATAAAATTTGGTACTTAGGGACACCTGGGTGGCTCAGCAGTTGAGCATCTGCCTTTGGTTTGAGGTGTGGTCCCAGGGTTCCGGGATCAAGTCCTGCATCCAAGTCCCCCCAGGAAGCCTTTTTTCTCCCTCTGCCTATGTCTCTGCCTCACTCTCTGTGTCTCTCATGAATAAATAAGTAAAATCTTTAAAAAAGTTGGTACTTAGGTTTATCAGTTATGATATAGGAAAATTGCTTGTTAAAAAGTACTTCAAAAAAATAGAAGTTGATTTCTATCTTCCACAGTAGTGCCACAAGTCATTCAGATTCCCTCTGTCTTGTTGCTCCGTCATTCCATAGTGTATTCCTCTTGGTAGCGTGATAAAAACTGGCCCATCAGCGTCGTGTCTACATTCTAACTTCAAGGGAGGAGGGGATGGAAAGCAAGCAATTTCTTTCTTAAAGGACATGACCCAGAATCTGCACACATCACTGCTGCTCTCCTCCTGTGGTGTAGGATTTAGTTGCCTCCCCACATCTGCAAGAGTGTCTGTGAAGTATAGTCACTAGTTTGGTGGCCATGTGCCCAGCTAAACTACAGGGGATCTTAGCAGTCTCTGCCTTACCTAATCAATACATTAGACAGATGTTAACTGAACAAGGTAATTAACAACTGTTGTAGAAAATCAGATTATAAGCATATATGACCTCTCATATCAATTAATAAAATGATTAACAGAGTATTAAAAGAGTTTTTGTCTTTGATCTATTATTTCAAGAAAGTTGGAGATGGAGTCTTATAAAACTATTTATCAACACGTAGGAAATACCCAAATTTGGTTGCTAAGTTACCATTTTATTTGATATGAGTTAAAAATCTAACTGAATTAAGTAATGTTTAATAATAGGCAAGAAACTTCTTATGTAAACTTAAACTAACCTAAATTAATTCCAAATAATGATTGTAAGTGGTTCTAAACAAACCAGTCAAATAAGAGGGCAGTGCTTAAAAAAATAAAAGTTATTGAAAGAATAAATATAAATTATCATGTTTACTTGAATTATTTTCCAATTTCTGATTCTCACAGACTTGGTAATCTTTTCCGACAAGTCTTACAAGAAGACATATATATGAGACGTATGGATTCATTGGCATTCTCAATTCAAATTACAATTAAGAAAGATGTGCTTCACGATAAATTCAACAGAGCAGACTGGGATTTACTGCCTCCTCTTTCCTTCACTTGTGTTAATAGGGAGAAAACAAAACCATTCTAGATGTGTACATCACTGAAGTCATCTTTTGAAAGAAAAAAAGGAATGGAGGGAGGGAGAGGTAGAGGGAGGAAGTAAGGAGAGAGCTCTCTATCTATCTCTCTAGATAATCCCAAGCAGGCTCCATGCTCAACACAGAGCTCTATGTGGGACTCAGTCTCACAACCCTGAGATCACGACCTGAGCCAAAATCAAGAGTCAGATGCTCAACCAACTGAGCCACCCAGGCACCCCTTCTTTTGTGGCCTTTAAAGAGTGCTTTAGATATTTACTTGAAACTACAGATTTTTAATTCAGATGTTTAAATAATAATAATAAACCTGTCATTTTTCAATATCTTTTATACAAGTTATTTGTATTATAATTTTATTTAACTTCATTCCTATTTAATTCTTATTGTCAAAAACCTTGAAGAATCCGTCTAAGGAAACTAACAAGACAAGCTGTCTTCTAATCAAGAGGGTACCTTTGGCTGTCTGACATGAAACTAATTGCACAAAACATGTCATTCATTATCGATTGTATAAAAAATATTTTTTAAAGAACACCGCATTTCTCTATGGCAACAGAAGACTAAAACCTTACTTTCAATGGTACGGGTTTTTAAATTGTGTTAGAAGTAGAGATGAACATCTCTTCTGAGCTCCATATACACAAGTAAGCTGAGGCTGTCCTCCCATGTTCATTCTGGAATGGTGGCTCACCACTTTCCTTTAAAATAAAACAACTGACTACTGCAAGAGAGAACAACCTCCTCTTGGGAGGGGAGCCTCCACTCTAACTTCAAGGTTCCTCTTTGAGCATTCCTACTACCACCTTCCTGGCTTCACGCACTGACCTCCATTAATAACCAGATCACTGGGGCACCTGGGTGGCTCAGTAGTTGAACCTCTGCCTTTGGCTCATGTCCTGATCCTGGGATCCTGGGATCGAGTCCCATATCAGGCTCCTCACAGGAAGCCTGCTTCTCCCTCTGTCTCTGTCTCTGTCTCTCTGTGTCTCTCATGAATGAATAATAAAATATTTAAAAAGAAATAACCAGATCACTGAAGGAAAACAAAACCCTGAAAATTCACTAAGGCTTTATTAAAGACTACAATAAGAAGGAAGTAAATACGGAGTAACATATAGGGTGCCTGGGTGACTCAGTTGGTTGACCATCTGACTCTCGGTTTCAGCTCAGATCATGATCTCATGGGTTGTGAAATCAAGCCCCAAATTGGGCTCTGCACTCAGTGCGGAGTCTGATGACTCTCTCCCTCTGCTCCCCCCCCACCAACTTGCTCTCTCTCCCCCCCCCTCCCTCTCCAATAAAAAAATAAATCTTACAAAAAAAAAAAAAGCAAGGAGTATAACATGAAACTAACTAAATAACAGCTCACAGGATACTGTGGCAATGGTGCCATCCTCATGTACTTTTAGAAAGAAGATGGAACTATGATTCCCACATTATTTGCTTCAGCTCTCTCCCACACCTGTTTTTCTTCCTCCAAACTTCTTTTTTTTTTAAGATTTTATTTATTTATTCACGAGAAACACAGAGATGTGTGAGAGAGAGGCAGAGACACAGGCAGAGGGAGAGGCAGGCTCCATGCAGGGAGCCCGATGTGGGACTTGATCCCGGGACTCCAGGATCACGCCCTGGGCCGAAGGCAGGGGCTAAACCGCTGAGTCACCCAGGGATTCCCTCCTCCAAACTTCTGAGATGCAATCATCCCACCATGAGAGAATTTCCTGACTTTTGTGTCAAAGATGGATACACATAATTGATTTTTTAAATTAAAATACAATTTGAAGAGTCATTGTAATATGCTATATGACAATATTTGCTAGTATTGCTATAAAGAGATCATGGAAATGGCATTTTTGTAAGGATTTTATTTATTTATTCATCACAGACACAGAGACAGAAGCAGAGGAAGAAGCAGGCTCCCTACGGGGAGCCCGATGTGGGACTCAATTCCAGGATCCCAGGATCACACCCTGAGCCAAAGGTAGATGCTCAACCACTGAGCCACCCACACATCCCAGAAAAGGCATCATTAAGCCAGCTCAAAAAGTAAGTTGTAATCTCAGGAACAAAATAATAATTAGGTGTTCAGTGTCTGTCAAGGAATTAGCATTAAATCAATCACATACATGATCAACTGGATATAATTAAGGGGTGATGCTGGTGTGAAGTGTTGCCTGCCCCATTTTCTTTCTTTCTTCTTTTTTTTTTTTTTAAGATTTATTTATTTATGATAGACAGAGAGAGAGAGAGGAGGGAGAAGCAGGCTCCACGCCGGGAGCCCTATGCGGGACTCGATCCCGAGACTCCAGGATCGCGCCCTGGGCCAAAGGCAGGCGCTAAACCACTGAGCCACCCAGGGATCCCCCTCATTTTCTTTTTGTATTGCCTGACTGAGCCTCTCAGGCCAGGTTTTCCTCCCTTAATGTTTTACTAATGGAATTCCAGCACTTTGCCTTGAAACTGCAGGCCAATTTAAATTCGCAGTAAGAAAATTTTTCAAATGATAATAAGAAAATATTATTCTCTCTTCCTCTACAGTTGCAGAAATGGAGATTTAGCTTTGTGACACAAAACTGAACTTACAAATGTAATTTCTAACAAATAAATCTCCTAAAATATCTGGCCTTCAAAGAAAATTGCTATGCCCTATAAAAGTAAACTCTAACTTCTATAAAAGCTATAACTTAAATGATGTCTAGGAATTGTTTTCCAAGTATTAATATTTAAGCAAACAAAAAATTCCTTATTGCCCAGGAATTTCCTCCGTTTTAGCATAGGAAGTCCCATATCCCAGGAAAACTCTGTCCTAGGTAAACCCACGGTTGGCCAATGTAATCGACACCTTCATCTAGAAGGTATAAATGCAAGCTAATGTTCTTTCTAAAGTCAGAAAAGGATTATTGACATTTAGTTCTTCTTCCTCAAGCAGGAAAATTTTAAAACCTATGATTGCAGTATTTCTTGTTAAATGAAGAGGTTAAGAATTTGTGCTTCATTTAATAATGCAAGCAACTGTAATCTATAATAAGCTAATATGCTCCAACTCCCCAAATGGGCATATATTTTTATGCTCAAATATTCATAACAAAAGGAAACATGTTAAATAAGTCTATCACGTTATAAAGCAGATTTATGATTAAGTTTAAGCTGCTAATTAGTAATAATTATGGTGTTCACTTAGAATTTAGTGGGACTTTGAGTAGAATGGATTAATGGACTCAATACATTTCAAAAATTTCAATTTTTTTTAAATAGGGGTGCCTGAGTGGCTCTGTTGGGTAAGCATTCAATTCTTGATTTTGGCTCAGGTCATGATCTCAGGATCTTAAGATAGAGCCCCAAATACAGCTCCACACTCAGCAGGGAGTCTGCTAGAGACTCTCTCTTCCTCTCCCTCTGCCCTTCCCCCCACTCATGTTTTATCTCTCCCTCCCTCTCAAATAAATAAATCTTTAAAAAATAAAATTTTAAATTTGCCTCACCTTCACTGAACCCTGTAGTGCTAGATTAGAATCAGAGACATCAGTATGAACTCATGTTTAACTTTATATAAATACAGATACAAAAACAAGTATAGACATGTGTATACATAGGTTAGTGCACTACATATATTACCTAGCTCTCTCTGCAGAGAGGACCTAGAAACAATGAGAACGCAATAGCAGTAAGCACATCCAGTTCCTGGTCTTGGATCTGCAAGCAAACTTAAGAGCTTTCAGTAACCAGAGCTGGAACAATTTGAGCAACAAAATAAATAACATAGTATGGGATCATAACATAGAATATGATATAATATGAGATTACACTAAATTTTTAGCAAAGGAATTAAAGAAATGGCTGAAATAAAGAGTGTATATAAGCAACAAATATTTCCCAAAAAATCATAGAAAAAGGAAGGCAGTTGGAAGTTCCTAGCAATTAATTAATGTAGATGGAAACAAATACAGACCACATCACTCATAGAAGGAATCAAAAGAAGAATGACAATTTCCCACATCAAATCCTGAGGATGTTCAATCCCTGAAGATGTCAGATCCAGATTTGGGGTACAATTGAAACGGCCGAACAAGGACTTTAGTTAAAAGTTTATATGTAAAATACTTATTTCCATTGCCTTCCACTGCTCTAGATGTAAAATCTTGGGAAGATGCCCATTCCCCAGAGGGTCTGTTCTCTAGGAAAACTGAGAGGTCCCAGAGAAGAAATGATCTCTGAGATCATAGATAATATCCTCAGCAATAGCTGAAAGACTTGGCATCTATAAAACAAGAATTAGATACTGGTTCTCCCAGTTTCAGAGGTGAAGAAGAAAAATTGAAAGATGCAAATTATCAGAGAAATAATACTAAAGAAATTCCCAGAAATTGAAACACAAGTTTTTATATTGACCATTCCTGCCGAGTGTCCAACATACTGAAAGAAAAACAACAAAACAAAACAAAATGTAGGGAACATTATTAGAAACTCTGTTACACCAAATCTGAATAACACAAATGAGAAAATATAGGTTATTTGCCAAGAATAAGAATAGCATGTAGTTTCTCCTCGGTAATCCTGTATGTATAATACAGTAGACCAAACCTTCAAAAATATGAGTGAATATGATTATCAGCAATTAATTCTCCACTCTGCAAAATTATCAGTCAAATGTGAGGTAGAATAAAGATATTTTTGTAAATACATGAATTCAAATAAATTCTCTACAGGCCCATCTTTTCTAAGGATTCTACTTGACAGTATGCTCCACAAAAATAATAAGCTAACCATGAAGAAGAAAGTTAAGGAAACCTGATATGGTAGATTTAACCTAAAAAAAAAAAAAGTGGAGAGTCTCCAAATGGTAGCTAAATAACATGTCCAGGGAACAGTCAGGCCAACCATAAAGAGCAAAGGAAGACAGGTCCTCAAGTCGACTTCAACGACTTAAAGGAATAAAGGGAAGGAAGACAACTAGAATACAAAACATCATAGACCACTTAGAAAAATTAAAGGTATGTGGATGGAATTTGGCCAAAAGAAAAAAAAGAATACCAGAGTACCTAGAAAAAATTTAACCTATACAATGATGAAAATATTCATATAAGTACTGGTTTCTGATTGCTTAAAATAGCAATATATGTATATTGGAAAGAATGGAGGAGAGGAGTGAGTGTCCCAAAATTGATAAGTCCTCACCAATCAAAACAGGAAGTCAATAAGGAATTTCTCACCTTGATTACTAAGACTATAATCGTATAAACATATCATGGTAAGTAAGGATATAACCACTGAAAATAGAGCAAACAAAAGCATTAAAAATGATCGCTTCTTAAAAGCAAGAGGGGTGCCTGGGTAGTGGATCAGATGAGCAGCTAACTCTGTTTTTGGCTGAGGTAGTGATCTCAGGGTTGTGAATCAAGCCCCTAGTCAAGCTCCAGACCCAACAAGGAATCTGCTTAAGATTATCTCTCCCTCTCCCTCTGCCTCTCCTCCTGCTCTCTCTCTCTCTCTCTCTCCCAAACAAGTAAATAAATCTTTTGAAAAAAATATGGGGGGGGGGGGCACTGGGTGGCTCAGTCAGTTAAGTGTCAGACTCTTGATTTCCGTTCAGATCATGATCTCAATTTCTTGAGATCAAGCCCCACATTGGGCTCCCCATTTAGTGGGAAGTCTGCTTGAGGATTCTCTCTCCTCTCCCCTCACTCACTCTCTCTCTCTTTCTCTCTATCAAATAAATAAATGAATCTTTTTAAAAAAGTTCTCATCACAAGACAAAAATTATGTAAGGTGATGGATAACTACAATTACTGAGGTATTAATTTCACAATATACACATATATGAAATCATTGTGTTGTATTGTCTAAAATTAATACAATGTTATAGTTAATTATATCTCAATTTTTTTAAAAAATGACTTTCTCAGTGGGGGTGGTAATGGGCAGTGGGATGTGAGTTTTTATTAAAAGCATTCTATGACTAATTTTTTAAATTTTGTACGTGTTTCATGTTAAATTTTTGTATTTGAAAAACTAGAATATTGGAAACTTCACATATTAGAAATCAGAGAAATAATACTAGAGAATTTCCCAGAGATGAGCAGTAGACACGTCCCTATTTACAATGCCCTCATATGTCCAGCACCTGTTAACATGACATGTGCCAGGTTATATCATTGTAAAATTTTGGATCTTTTTTTCTTTCTTTTTCAACAGATATTTTTCAATATTTTTTCTGAGCATCTAGCAGGTGTTAGGCATCATTCTAGGTCTGGAGCTATAGTAATAATCAAAACCAAATTCTTACTCAATGGAATTCATTCAGGGGTTGGGAGGAGCAGGCAATATAACAACTGAATACAGAAAGTGTCAGAGATGGTAATTGCTTAGAATGAAAAAAGCTGAAAGTTAAACATAATAATTTCGTAGTAAATTTTTGCTACGAAATGAATTAAACTATTAACCTGATAATATTTCCCCAACCCGAGATTCCAGCTATTCTTAAAGCTACTTAAAAGTTGAAAGAATAAACCAATAAATTATTGGTTTATACAATCATATAAATATTTTATATATTCAAAAATAAGCAAAAAAAGGATTAAATAAGAAGCAAACACTAAAACTTAGTACAAATATGAACAATCCACATTGTGTATAAAGTTGGTGTAACTACACAGAAAAAGGAATGAATTAAAGTAACTTTGAACACAATACTTTGATCATATACACTTAGAAGAATATATTTCAAGGACAAAAACAAATAAATTCTCCTAAATTCATCAATTCTTAACAAAATTCTTCTTTTACATGATTGTATAAAATATCCCAAAAGTCAACACTCTTTAAAGGTATATTCAGAGAAGTCTAGTTCCCACCCTACACCTTCCTCAATTCTCACCCACCTGCTTATGTAATCACTTTACTTTTGAGTTTATCATTCCTATGCTTCTTTTTTGAAAAACTAAACAATGTGTATGTGTGCTTTTATTTATTTATTCTTTATTACACAAAAGTTCACTGCATACCCTGTTGGCACCTTGCTTAATTTTTTTTAATGACATATTCTGGAAATCATTCCATATAGTTACATAAAGATCTGCTCTGTCACTTCTATAATGGCAAATTAAACCATTTTGTGGTTGTTAAATTAATCTAAGAGTGGGGTATTTAGATTGTTTCTGGTATTTTACTAATACAAGTCATTTTGCCATGATTAGTTTGGGGCATTTTTGTTTTGTGTTTGTCAGGTGTATCTTTAAGGGGCTTACTTTTTAGTGTTTGGCATAATGACTGGTTAAATGCTAGAGAAATAGTATGATAGCTATCTATACAATATTCAATTTCTCCTACCCACTAATAGAATCCTGGTTTAATTATAAGCCTCAGTATGCCAACTGAAAGACTATATTCCTTACTATTAAGGACACAAACTCAACAAGGAGAGGGTTTTGTTGTCCTACTGTCCTCTGCGTTATTTCTGCCTAAAACTTAAACAAAATGTCTGGAACCCCATTTGCTACTTTGCACCATAAGACAACCTATAAAGTTGGAAATCTAAATACAAAGGATGGGATAGAAGAGAAATGATACACTGGGTTCTGGTCCTAAAATGCCTGCCTCCAGACTCCTTTAATATGAAAGAGAAATAAATTTTTATATTGCTTGAACTATTTGCTTGAATTTTTCTTATAAATAGCCAAATAAAATCTTAGTGACATGGAAACTAGTACTTAAAAATGGAATGCTACTAAGTACTTAAGCCAAAGAATGTCAACAGTTAGTGAAGGAACAGCAGCTAGGAAGCTGGTGATCCTTATAATGAGGTAGCAAAATACTCAGTCAAATGCTTGCTTCTGAACTTTGGAAGAAGGTCCATGTTCACTGAAGAGACTTCAGTGTTAAGGGAAATAGTTGGAATATTCATAAAGATCCATGTGCTGGCTCATATTTGTCATTTTTAGTAAAGTCTACAAGGGAGAGACAAACTCAGATCAGAACTACCACATCTATAAAGTGAGATGAAAGGAAACACTGCCTTAGTGAGGAAGGTGTTCTCTGCCCGAGGTCTGCAATCTAAGTTGAATGAAAGACCCACAGTTTGAAACTTCCAAGCTACGAAAGCAACCACTGCTTCCACACTTTCAACCAGAGCAGTAATGAGAGGTGTCTATAAAACTGCAGTCTTAACAGAACTTAAGATGGAAGGTGCATCTGTTGGCAATGACAAGATTGAAAGTGCAGCTTCCTAATAGAGACATTATTTCAAATCAGCCTTCAAGTTGAGAATGTTGGCCAAAAGTACAAGTTGAAAGTCCTCACGCTTTAGAATTATCTGTCTATGGGATAGCTAGGGTAGTATCATACTTTTTAGAATAGATATAAGGCCACCACAGCAGTCCCAGACTATAACCATGAAAACTGTCCCTGCTTCCTTGACTTCTACCTTCCAGAGTAAAACCAGCTGCTACTAATGCTCAAGTGTTTACCTTAAAGCAGTTATAGCAGAAATGCTGCCCTGGGGCGGAAATCTGTTATTGTCAGGAAGTCAAGCTGCTAATGGCTGCACTAACAGCAAGTTTACTAAATCAGAACACTCTTCCAGCTGGGTCTTGCTGACCAATACAATGTTATCTCATAATCCCTGATTCCTCTTAAATCAAAAAACTTGAATGCTGGTCTTTGACTCTTCTCAAGGGAAGGAAAAAGCATCTGCTTTTTTCCTTCTCTTGATTAAAATCTGCTTTGCCTTTTTTCAAATAAATCCCCTGGGTGAAATCATCACAAGGCTAAATTGAAGGGATATCTCTTACAGCCTTTATGAAGGAGGTGTAACTTGAAAAATGGATGGAACTTAAATTACTCATTACTCATTTCAAGCATAATAAACAGCATGCACAAAGGAATGGTGGAAAGAAGGCTCAAACCTGTCTGAACAACAATGAACAGGTTTGGCTGAGGCTTTAGGCACAGGAGAAGAGATATATTTGGGGAGGGCCTTGAAACCAATGCTAAGACATTTGGACTTTGTCCTGTAGGTGACAAGAATTCATAGAAAACAGTGGATGCTGATTGCAAACACTGTTTTCGTACAATTTATAGAGCAATGCCTAAAACTAAATCATGGAGTCAGCTAAGGACCTGTACAATACTGCACAAGTTCAACCGAGGACAGTTAATAAGCAAAATGGAGTAAATTAGTGGTTAAACTAGCAAGCCTCTTTCATGCTCACTAGCACAGGCAGCAATGGCAGGGTGAAAATGAGGCCAACTCTTCTTGTTAGGAAAAACTCTTCTGTTTGAATCTCTACAGAATCAGACAAACCAATGAAGAGACTTATGTAGCATATCATGTATTATCCCAGGCACCTGGCTCAGTGGTTGAGCGTCTGCCTTTGGCTCAGGTCATGATCCCAGGATCCTGGGATAGAGTCCCACATCAGGCTCCCTGCAAGGAGCCTGCTTCTCCCTCTGCCTAGGTCTCTGCCTCTCTCTGTGTGTCTCTCATGAATAAATGAATAAAATGTTTTTTTTAAAAATGATATACTATCCTTGCCAATTGAGAAGTTCTTAAATGTTGCCTTTTTTCTCTCCATCATTACCTGATAATGGGTCAGCATTGGAATGCAGCTAGGAGCACCAAAAGTCAGATTTGTGACTCATCCACCATCCGCATTAAAATCTCTTCAAATACATGGCTAAGTGACTATTTACGAATGCACTGGCAATGCCTAGCCAAATACAAAGACGGAAACCCTCCTAAGCTTGCTAAGCAATTTTGAATTTTTTGCATCGATTTGTATAGTTCTTTCTATAAGCCTTAATCAAAATAAGATACAAAATATTTATGTCCAGTAGACTGTGTCACATCACCCTGAGAGTGCACTATAATTTTTCTGAACTTTTGACAATGTGATCCTGAAACATGGTGTAATCTTGGAGAATTTAGTGAACAGCCATTATACCCACATCTGTGCAGTCATCTTGGCTGCAAGATGACAGTTTAGAATTTTATCTCTAAACTGTCAGCTCCAGATTGCAAATTTGATCTGCCAGTTCATGAAGCTGGTCTCAGAGAGAGACCATTAGTCCTGGCTTTAAAAAGGTTTTGGAAAGCAAAAATGGATTCAAAGGTAAAATGAGTATTGAAAAACAATGAAACAAAAGAAATATACTCTCAATGTCTCTCTAAGCAACAAAATAAATTATCCTAACATGAATGCAAGAGGAATATTACTATTTGTTAGAGCTTATCTTCCTCCCGCCTTCTCTCCTTCTCTCTTTTTACCACTCTCCTATTTGGTTCAGTACATTTTTTAAATTATGTCTTGCCCAGGGCAAAGATAGTTTCTGTTGGTGCTTCCCTCTGGAGGAAAAGCAGGGGTGAGTGTCATTTGAAGGTAGACAGCATTTTATTTGTTCTGTTGAAATCCTGGCACACTGCAGAGACTTGATAAAAGCTTAAAAAAAATAAGGAAGAAATCTCCTATCAGTGGTACCATCAAGATCAATGTCCATGGTTATACTGAGAAAAAAAATTTTTAACTCCACAAACTTCAGAGTTTGTGTTCCCGTGGATACATGAAAATCCTTCTGAATTCAGGCATTTCAGAGTTCCGATTATCATTTTTTTCCTCCATAAAATAATACTTTCTGCTCCTAAAAAGAATGCAAAGCTCTCAAACAAATTAACTAGACATTTTCTTTTTGACTTAAAGATTTGTTTAAATTAATAATGTTCTCTAAATTATAGAACAATCTCCTCAGTGAGATAGCATACTGTATTAATGTAGAGACAAAGGTGATTGTCTGGTACAGAAATCCAGGAGCTCTTACTGGGCTACCAGATATTGTGAGTTGAATCATGTCCCTAGAAAGATATGTTAAAGTCTTAATTCCTTGTACCCGGTATATATGACCTCATTCAGAAATAGGATCTTTGCAGATGTAATTCAGTCAAGATGAGGTCACTAGAATGGGCCCTAATCCAATATGACGGGTCTCCTTATAGGAAAAGAAAAATGCCATGTGAGGACAGAGACACAGCAAGAACACTGTGTGACAAAGGAGGCAGAGATCATGCTGATACAGCTGGAAGTCAAGAATGTCAAGGATTGCTGGCCGCCACCAGAAGCTGGAAGAGGCAAGAAAGGACTCTACCAGAGTCTCAGATGGAGCATCATCCTGCCCAAATCTGGATTTTGAACTTCCATCATCAAAACCTGTGAGAGAATAAATTTCTGTTCTTTTATTTATTAATTTTTTAAATTTATGTTCTTTTAAGCCATTTAGTTTCTGATACTTTGTTACAATATTCCAGGAAATATAATAATACTGTATTCGAACAATGGCAGGAAATAGGAAGTCAAGCTGGATTGGGAAAAAACACAAATTTCTCTCAGACAACTTGGATTTGAATCTTGGTTCTGCCACAATCCTGCTACATGTATATAATGGTTATCATTATATGCTAATAAACTGTTTTAAACAAATTGTCAAAGTCTATAATCCTGTGCAAGTGGTCCGAGAATCAAGAGTTGGACTAACCCAACTATTCTAGACTGCTAGGGTTACTCTGATATGTCCTACCAAACAACCAGATATATCACTTTGATGCTTTAAAAAGAATTTTGTTTCTTGATATCACAGATTTTTTAAAGTTTCCACTTGGCAGATTTTAAAACAGTGGTGAGAAAGTAGGTAAAGTGTTAATAACTGTAATGAAGACAAGTTAGAATGACACTCTGTGTATGTATGTGTTATTGTTGATAGTCTCACTTGAGATAGTGAGATTGGCTTTGTAGACCACTGCAATGGATTGAACTGTGTCCCTCTAAAATTCATTCATTGAAACTTTAACCCCTCATGTGACTGTATTAGAGACAGAGCTTTTAAGGAGGTAATTAAGGCTCAATGAAACCATAAGGGTGGAGCCTTGATCCAGTAGGACTAGTGTCATTATAAAATGAAAGAAACACCACATTTATCTCCCTCTGTCTCTCTTCCTCTCTCCCTTCCTCCCTGCAACCATCTCGTCTGTCTCTGTCTTTCTCTTTCTCCATTATGTGAGGACAGAAAAACACAATCATCTACAACCAGAAAGAAAGTCTTACCAGAAACCGAACCAGGCTAGAACATCCTTGATCTTGGACTTTACAGTCTCCAGAACCATGAGAAAATACATTTCTTTTTTTTTTTTTTACATTTTTTTATTTAAATTCAATTTGCCAACATATAGTATAACACCCAGTGCTCATCCCATCAAGTGCCCTCCTCAGTACCCACTACCCAGTTACCCCATCCCCCCATCCACCTCCACCTCCCCTTCCGCAACCCTTTGTTTGTTTCCTGGAGTTAGGAGTCTTTCATGGTTTGTCTCCCTCTCTAGTTTTTCCCACTCAGTTTCTCTCCTTTCCCCTATAATACCTTTCAGTGTTTCTTATATTCCAAGTATGAGTGAAACCATATGATGATTGTCCTTCTCCGACTGACTTATTTCACTCAGCATAATACCCTTCAGTTCCATCCATGTCAAAGCAAATGGTGGGTATTCATCCTTTCTGATGGCTGGCTAATATTCCATTGTATCTATATACCACGTCTTCTTTATCCATTCATCTGTTGAAGGCCATTGTGGTTCCTTCCACAGTTTAGCTATTGTGGACATTGCTGCTATGAACATTGGGGTGCAGGTGTCCCAGGCTTTCATTACATCAGTATCTTTGGGGCAAATCCCCAGCAGTGCAATTGCTGGGTCATAGGGTAGCTCTATTTTTAACTTCTTGAAGAACCTCCACACAGTTTTCCAGAGTGGCTGCACCAGTTCACATTCCCACCAACAGTGAAGAGGGTCCCCTTTCTCCACATCCTCTCCAACATTTGTTGTTTCCTGTCTTGTTAATTTTTGCCATTCCCACTGGTGTGAGGTGGTATCTCATATTTGATTTGTATTTCCTGATGCCAAGTGATATGGAGCATTTTTTTATGTGCTTTTTGGTCATGTGTATGTCTTCTTTGGAGAAATTTCTGTTCATGTTTTCTGGCCATTTCATAATTGGATTGTTTCTTTCTTGGGTGCTGAGTTTGATAAGTTCTTTATAGATCCCTTATCTGATATGTTATTCGCAAATATCTTCTCCCACTCTGTATGTTGTCTTTTAGTTTTGTTGACCGTTTCTTTTGCTGTGCAGAAGCTTTTTTTTTAAGCTACCCAGTCTGTGTTATTTTGTTATGGCAGCCTGAGCAGTCAAAGACAACTATTAAACATCTGGCAAGGTAAAAAAAAAAAAGGGCTGCATAATATGAACAGTTAGAGAAAACCTATTCTAAGACAAAACTACTATTTTGAAAATACGTTGTATCTGAGTCTTCAGAAACATTTTGGTTCTCTTTTTAACACATTAAGGAATCATTTGGGGAAGTCTTTGGAAAACACAGACTCCTAGGCTACTGGGGGCCATAGCCTCAGAGATTATGATTCAGTAGATCTAGGGCAGGTTCTGGGTTTTGTTGCTTTTGTGTTTACATTCCCCAGATGATTCTGATGCATCACCAGGTTTAGAAACTGCTGTGCCAGGGAAACATATCAGAAAGAATAGAGTTAATAAGTGAAATCCCCTTCTCTCATATTTTCTTCTCTTCCCCTCAAACCGACCTATCCCTCACCTACCTTTTTCTTACCAGTAAAATGATTTTAAGTTCATCAGAGTGTTGGATTGAAATCAGCATACAGAAATTTTCTGATAAAGAACAAGAAACCTGCCACTCTCTGGTCCAACAATTAGACGGTATACACAAAAGCAGAACACAGACCTGGGGAGGCCACAGAATTAGTTGTCTGCTCGAGAGGTCTGCCACAGACCTCCTGATACTTGTCTTCAAAATGGCCTTCTAGGTTCTTCTATTTACTTTCTTTTTACCTTTGCATTTTTTTTGTCTCCCAGCCTAGAAACAGGTGAAATGTCAAAATTCCTTTTCCCTCCTGACCCTCTTCTCAAGTTGGTCATCAAATCCTATTGATCATGCCTTTTTAAGTCTGTCTCAAATACTTCCCTATTTCTATATTATCCATAACCTCTTATTTCTGATTCATATAACTTAACACATATTTATTAAAATAGCTCTGATTTTCCTTGCTTGCAGTCTTGACCTGCTGTGATCCAATCCAGACTAAGATCCTTCATACATTTTATAGTGCCCGGCAGGGTTGCTCTTCCTTTCAAGGTAAATTTCAATAGTCTTACCTCAGCCCTGACTCCTAAACACACACCCCAGGGGCAGTCACACTGAAATATTTTATTTGCTGAGCACTTTATCTTATTATTCAAACTAATTTCACAAATTAGCCATCATAAATTGCCTCTCTGCTCAGACTAGGACTTCCTCAAAATTTGTCCATACTCATCATTCCTTCCAGGCCATCCTAAATACTGCCTCCTTCCTGAAATGCTATAGATCTTCACCTATAGGGTTAATAGGAAAAAATCATTTCTGTGAATAACTCAAATCTCTGCATAGGCCTGTTTTGGGTAAGAAAAGAATATGGAGAGGTAAAAATCAAGCCTTGCATTGTGCCTCTAGAGCCTGGGATATGAAGTAGAGTCTGATGAAGCTATGATAAAGACAAAATCCAGTGCTTGGAGGTAGTCAGCTCTGCATCCCTTATCTCCCCAATGACTCCCCATCAGTGCTGCGGGAGGCACAGTCTTTCCTTCACCATTCAGCACAGCCATGGAGAACAAAATGACCATGAAGGGAAGGCTCGAACCATCTTCCAAATAAGGAGCCATTGAAGCTGTAACATCAGGGACCCTTATAATGTAAAGATAAGGGAAAGAGTTGAAAATCCACTGAGAGAAAGGTAAAATAGCAGAATATTCCACAATTGGTGCTGCCATTATGATGTTTGAAGTTCCTAGGCCTGAAATTTCAAGACAAGCTCTTGTGGAGAAACTCTATCTATTTTCCTTCCAAGGACTCACTTTGGGAAGTACTTGGTGATAATTTCCAAAGCCTGATGTAATTAACTTTAAAAACCTTTTTAACCTGCCCCCCGATGTTTATAGCAGCAATGTCCACAATAGCCAAACTGTGGAAGGAGCCTCGGTATCCATTGAAAGATGAATGGATAAAGAAGATGTGGTATATGTATACAATGGAATATTACTCAGCCATTAGAAAAGACCAATACCCACTATTTGCTTCGATGTGGAAGGACCTGGAGGGTATTGTGCTGAGTGAAATAAGTCAATAGGAAAAGGACAAACATTATATAGTCTCATTCATTTGGGAATATGAAAATTAGTGAAAGGGAATAAAGGGAAAGGAGAGAAAATGAGTGAAAATATCAGTGACAAAACATGAGACACCTAACTCTGGGTAACGAACAAGGGGTAGTGGAAGGGGAAGTGGGCAGGGGGTTGGGGTGACTGGGTGATGGGCAATGAGGGGGGCACTTGGCGGGATGAGCACTGGGTGTTATGCTATATGTTGGCAAATTGAACTCCAATTAAAAAATAAAAACCTTTTTAAATACCAACTCTTTCTGAAAGGATTGTGGCCAATTATCTCTGTATAGACACATGGCACACATGGAATTCCCATGCTGACCCAGTCACCTGTGAATTCAAGAATTTGCTGGAACTAAAGTAGATTTGGGACCCTCAGACATGCATTCTTTGCAACTCAGACTCAAAGAAAAACAATTATGTCTCCATGGTGCTTTTACTTCCAGTTTCAGTATACTCCTTAATACAAGTTCACTGTTTTTCTGTTTCCTATCACATCGGGCTTTGTGTCAATCTTTAAGGAGGATGCTAATGATAAAAGTACCAACTCTGGAGTCAGGAGATCTGGGATCTAACACAGACCCTGCCTCTGGCCAGATGTGTGGCTTTGGAAATAGCCATACACAACTTTCTTTTTTTGTACTCAGACAGAAAAATCAGCCATACATAGGGCGAGCCTACACATCTTTCCAATTCGGCTTAGCCCCAATTCCTTCACAGAGGCTTCTCTGTTCCTTTAGCTCTTTCATGTAGTAATCTATTTAAGTGCTTTCTCTTACCTTGACTTTGGAGTTCCTTGAGGGAGGGACAAGACATACGTCTTTCAAACTCCCAAGCTGGAGGTGTTTAAGAAATATTTCTTGGAAATGTGTTAACTATTTCTATCTACTCTTTACTGAGTGAACTGCTTCTCATGATTATTTTCAGTGAAGAAGCACGTTGATCACTAGCCACTGCCATTACCTGAGGTTTGGTTCCATGATAGGGTTCTCCTAATCCACCTAGTCTGCCTTACACATTTCTTTATGGAAATAGAGCATGGAGAAATAGCCAGTGTTTGCCCAGAGAATAGAGCTTTTTCTTAGTGCAAGGCCAACTGTACCTATGAAGTTGGACCTTGATGACATATTCTCATCAATTAAGCTAAGCAACCTAGATTCATTATTTTGTTCCTTATATCCTGAGGTTGATGAATACCATTAGCCAATAGAGTGAATGAATTTCTTTTCCTTTTCAAATTTTTATTTAAATTCTAGTGAGTTAACATACAGTGCAGTATTGGCTTCGGGAGCAGATTTCAGTGATTCTTCACTTACATACAGCATCCAGTGTTCATCACAACAAGTGCCCTCCCTATACCCATCACCCATCTAGCCCATCCCCACCCATCTCCCTCCATCAACCCTCAGTTTGTTCCCTGTCCTCAAGGGTCTCTTACGGTTTGTTTCCTTCTCTCTTTTTTCTTTTTCCCCCCTTCCCATATGTTCATCTGTTTTTTTTTTTTCTTGAATTCCACAAAGGAGTGATATCATATGTATTTGTCTTTGACTGACTTACTTCACTTAGCATAATACTCTCTACCTCCATCCCACATCATTGCAAATCACAAGATTTCACTTCTTTTGATGATTAATATTTCATTATGTATATATATATATATATATACACACACATCACATCATATCACATCTTTATTCATTCATCAGTCAATGGACATTTGGACTCTTTCCATAGTTTGACTATTGTTGATAATGACAAGTAAATATTTTAAAGAGAAAATGCCTTCATTCAAAAGCATCGATGGAGAATGTCATCAATTGATAATTTTTTCATAATATTTTGTCACTACCAGGCACATCTCTATAGAGCCCTTACTGGAATCCCTCCTTGGAGGAAGTACATTCAGCCATATGACTTACTTTAGCAAAGGGAATATGAATAAGAGTGATTTATCCTATAATGAAGTAAAAGCTTTAAGAGCCATAGTGATATTCTATCATTACTCTTCCCTCTAAGGATTGGTCTGACCCCATCAGCCTAGCCTAGGTCCCCTAATGAACATGGGAGTGGACCTGCAGCCAATCACAGCTAATGTTTACTGAGGGCAAGATAAACACCTTTGCTGTATGTCTTTGGGGTTATGCTTTGATCCCATAGTATAACTTACTAACAGCTGATTAGTGTAGAAAGTTACCCATAGACACTTCATCCTCTCTCTCTGGCCTTCATCACACCAAGAACATGGAATGCAATTTGAAGTTCAGTCTTTAAAAGCAACAGTAGGGCAGCCCCGGTGGCCCAGCGGTTTAGCGCCGCCTTCAGCCCAGGGTATGATCCTGGAGACCCAGGATTGAGTCCCACGTCAGGCTCCCTGTGTGAGGCCTGCTTCTCCCTCTGCCTGTGTCTCTACCTCTGTGTGTGTGTGTGTGTGTGTGTGTGTGTGTGTGTGTGTGTGTGTTTCTCATGAATAAATAAATAAAATCTTAAAAAAAAAAAAAAGCAAGAGTAAAGAGGCACCTGGGTGGCTCAATCAGTTAGGCACCTGACTCTTGATTATAGCAGGTCATGATATCAGGGTTGTGAGATGGAGCCCACATCTGCTTAAGATTCTCTTTCCTTCTCTCTGTCCTCCCTCTGCCCCCCTCCCCATCCAAGTGCTCTCTCTCTAAAAGCAAAACAAAACAAAACAAAAACAGCAACAGTAAAAGAAATAAGAAGTATGTCATAGGGTTGTTGGGATTGTTTGGTAGGATACCAGACACAGAGAACCTAGGATTGTGTAAGCTCAGTAAGCATGAGCTCCTCCCCCACCACATTTCCTTCCTTTCCCATTTTATTTCTACTTCCACAGTGGAGGTAGGAAACTACAGGCAAATGTCTACTAGAATCTTGACTTTTCTCCATACTGGTGACATGAAAAAGATCATATATAGTCCTAACCATAAGAATCTTCTAGTCTGACTAGTATGAGGAAAATGCAA
Source organism: Vulpes lagopus (assembly GCF_018345385.1). Classification (NCBI taxonomy): domain Eukaryota; kingdom Metazoa; phylum Chordata; class Mammalia; order Carnivora; family Canidae; genus Vulpes; species Vulpes lagopus. The sequence goes on along the minus strand of NC_054824.1, from coordinate 26,494,901 downwards.
CATATGTATGCTTGCTTTTTCATATAAAGTAAATTTCCAACATCCAAGCAGAAAGCTAACAAATGGGATTAGGATGTGTTTTGGGGTTGGATACAAGCTATTGTTCATCATTTTTCCTACTACCCACCACTACCAACCACCCCTTCCTATACACACATAACCATCACCCATACCTCCAGCTGGTATTCCCTGATCTCAAGGCTGGATTAGACTGCCCTCCTTTGTGTTTCCACAAAACAGTGTCCTTCCCTCTTCTCCCAACTATTATTTAAGATTGGGTTTGTTACTTTGTGAATCAGTTTTCCCATTAGATTCTATGGTGCATCAAAGAAGAAACTGTGTTTTCTTTATTGTATTCCTAGATGCTGGCTCATGCCTGGTAAAGGGTAGGTGTTTATCAACATTTTGAATGAATGAGTGAGTTTTATCAATTAATTCCTTCATATGACTTCTGAATTCTCACCACAAATTGATAAATTTGTTACACTATGTGCCCAAGTCTTCAGTCAATATCTTTATAGATAGTTTTTTAACTGACAAGGAATTCGCCATTATGAAATCAGCATGTAATTTACATATACCTACAATCTTAAAGTACTCCTAGAATCCCATGGAAAATCAAATGGGCAATCTACAAATTGAATTATCAGCTCCTAGTTAAGCAGATGTTGACTTTTATTAAAACTGGTAAAGTATATTCTAGAAATTAATTAATAGTTTGAGAATAACCATGAACCTCATCCTAAGGTATGAAGTATGCTAAGTTATGTTCAGGATACCTTATATAAGATATGTTTCCAAATATGTAGGATATGTTTCCATAGTTGCTAACACTGTAATAATCAAAGAACAATTAAGCTAATTTCCTTTTAAAAAGACAAAAATGAAGTCAAATTTTATTCATCTTTTGAAAAGACTCTGGAGTTGCCAGAATAGGACCATATCCTCATTTGCCCCTGGGCTATCTAAAAAAAACCTTGATCCTATGAGGTTCTTTTTTAAAATCGGGAAATATTCTTGTTCTATTTGTTTTTACATAAGAGCTCTATCATCAAACATATTTCAAACTGATGTCTTGGAAGTCCTATCTTTCTTTGGTAGGAAAATACCCTTCCATCCCATCCTCCTGTTTGGCTTTAGTCCACGGAAGCCTTTTCTCTCGGTGTAATAGGATTAACAGAAGCAAATCACAATTCGAGACTAGAGTTTACCAACCTTCCTTTCTCTTGTTCAGTGAAATTCCCCTTCACACCACCACCCAGCCCTTGCTGATACTGAGAGGCACTTCAGAAGGCAGGAAGAAGGGCATGCATGCTCACTTTCTGAATTGAAGAAGACGGATTTCATTTGTTTTCGAACAGCCAAGCTACCAAAAAATTAAATCAAATCAAATAAAGCCTTTTCAATTCAGCAGTAAAATCACACGCTAGAAAGGCAAGTGTGAGACAGGTATTTTGGGGAACTATGTAGGTTGTCTAGAGGTTCCAAAGTCCTTTCAACTTGTATCAGGCTATTTACAGATCATGTAGTCTGCATAGGATTTGCTATTCTATTTTTGTAAGTCCCCACCTCTCCCATCTGCCAGGGTGGTAGTTCAAACAATCTGATTGCGTTTCTCCCAAAATATCAGGGAATCAATCTACATAAAGCTTCAAGGTTTCAGAGCTACCCAAGTTCCCCTCCGGACAGTAACCTACTAGCCCCCAGGAAGCTTCCTTCCGCAGTGCCGGGATCCTATAAAGTCCCTCCCAAGTCAACTCTTCTGGCCTTGCAGCAGGTGGATACTCTGAACACTGCGAAGGGCCCAGAGACTTGTCAACCTGAAATATCACCTCCAACACTTCCCCTTTTCTCCTCTGCTTTCTCCACCTCTCTGCCCCCTTCCACTTTACCCTACCCCAATGTTCCTCTACTTCTTCCTCACCCTCTTCTTCCCATCCCTCTCCCTAAAGCACCGTGTGGATGTTGACTGTAATTTTCCCAAGGCAAGATGAATAATTCACTTCTGTAGGGTTTGCCTGGAGGAGCCACAGAGACGCCAAGTCCAAATCTGCCAACTACCGTATTCCCTCTCTGCTGGGGGAGCCAAGCCTGGCCACAGAAGAGCGGCATGGGACCTGCCTCTCCTTGCAGTATCTGGACCCTTCTCCTCCTGGGCCACCCCCGTCAAGGGGCTCTGGAAGTGGGGGGCCCTGGTCCACGCCACCAAACCCGTAGGCCAGGCTTATAGCATGGACAGCGCCGCCCTCTAGTGTTTGCAACCGGGAGCCCTGAGGGCGCCGCGAGCTCCAGAATTTTTCTTTTACAGCCTAAGCAAGACCTGAAGCACCTCGGAGCTCCGACCCCCAAGTTCTCCTCCACAGCCACGGCCTGCGTTGCACCCCGGCTCACCTTTTCGTCCCACCCACCACCACCCCCCCTCGCCGTTCAGTGCTGTCCTGGGCGCTTGCAACCTGCCGGGTGATTTAGCAGACTGCCCCCTGCTCCTGCTCTGGTTCCTGCTCCTGCTCCTGCTCCTGCTCCTGCTCCTGCTCCTCCTCCTCCTCCTCCTCCTCCCAGCTCTCGCTCTCGCCTCCTCCTCCAGTCGGGGCGCCCAGACTTCGCGGAGCGCAGCGCCCGCCGCCCGCAGCGCGCAGGGCCGCCCAGGCCGCCGCGCTCCAGGCTCCTCTGGCCGCAGCCCGCGGGCACCGGCGCGGGCAAAGGACGCTCGGGGGCCAGAGCCAGACGCTGCGAGAAGCCGGGCTGTGATAAGGCTCGGGACAGAAGCGAGCGCGTTCCGAGTGAGACTTCGGGAGCCAGCGGGGCGCCCCGGGTCACCCAGTGCGCCCGCTGCACGCACCGTCCACAAGGTGAGGGGCGCACGCTTCCGGGGACCACCGCGGCTTCCCTGCGCACCCCCTCCCCGGGCCGGGGGCTCAAGCGCCGGCTTGGGGAGGTTCGCGCGCTGCGGGGCGCGCGGGCGGCGGGGTGGGGCGTGGGGAAGGAGAGCGCGGGGGTCGCGTGGGCGCTGTGCCTCCCCTTGGACCTCTTGGGAGGGGACGCGGTTCTCGGTCAGGCAACCTTCACACGTGCGAAGCCGAGTGTCGACACTGCGTTTAAGAATTCTATCCTGCCTCCTTGCCAAAGGATTTGAGGCGGCTGGAAGATGAAATGAAGGTGGGAGGGGTGCTGGGGGGGGGGCTCGGGTGGCGGTCACGCGCAGATGGGCGCGCGGCGAGGTCCGCTGCAGGACCAGGTGATTGCGAAGCCAACGCCGGTTGAGAGACCTTTGATTAGAAGGGACTGTGCGGTTGCTCCAGCCCTCGGAAAGTAACCAGGTGCTTAGTCCCGATAAAGAAAATACCCAGATGGGTAGGTGATGGGGTTGACTCGTTTTTCTTAAAATACAAAATAAACCTGGAAAGTGAGAGTTGAAATGGGAAGTTTAGTCGTTAGCTGTCGCCACCCGACACGGCAAGGTGAGAGACTGGCCCCCTGGTAATGGAGACGAAAGGGCATCCAGGCCAGATGGAAGGGGTTTCTGCTCCCTATCACAGGATGATGAGGCGCGGTCTTGCATAGTTAAAATATGCAGACTTTTGCATTTTTATTTTGGGGGGCTGGGTCCAGTTTTGGATAGAACCTTATATGCAACTGAACCCTGCTTGTCCTTGAATTAGAAAGATGAGGCACAGGGTGTCGGCATCCCAGGATGCTTCTTCCTAACCTTCCTCACTGTCCTTCCCTGCCTCCTGCACCAAATCTCTCAGGAGTCCAGGAGGGAATGATAGATGGTCAAAGAAGTCGGGGGTGGGGTGTTTTTCCCAAATACCTCAGGGTTCTCCTATCATTCCTCTTTTACCCCCAAGCTCCAATAGTTTATGCTCCTGTTCTGAACTTGACGTTACGCTGCCATACGTTTTTCTGTGGTTCACATTCAGACATAATGTGAGTGACCTTAAACGCCCACAATGGACCTATGAACCTGAGGCTTCCCTGACTTTATCGTTTACCGGGCAGGAAGCAGGGACCTGAGTCTGGTTCCCTGCGCAGCCTCTTCCATAGGGAGCATATTTGAAATACCTTTGAAATACATGTTTGAAATTCAGAGAGGAAATTATTAGCCAGCCTTTCTGCACTTGCTGGTGCACTTGTAGTCCTGCTGAATTAAATGAGATGACCCTGTCTTCAACAAATAAATGAGCAGAGGCTTTAGAGGCCCACTAAACATTAGTTAGGCAAGTGCAGAAAATCTGCCTGCCTGCCTGCCTGCCTTTCTCCTCCCTTCAGAACTTTAGCCCCTAGACTGCAGAACTGTGAAAATGAAGCAAGCCTCCCGAGTGGGACTCAGTTCAATTTCTGTACCATGTTTAAAGCAAAGTGTGTTGCTTATTTCTGAAATTGCATCGCACCTCCACAATGAACCATTTTGCTGCCTCGAGGTGGGAGAAGTACTTCTGCCCAGATATTTCATCACTAGAGAGCTATACAGAGAAACTCATTCAAATCCTGACTCATCATTGTTGATAGAATTTAACTGTTATGTCATCATCACCTGATATGGGCTTTTGAAGCCCAGGGATTGCTACAGATCTGTGTATAAATTGAGACTTGTCATTAAAGAGCTGGAAAGGAGCTCAAAAAATATTGTAGCCAAAACTATGGTTCTCAGAGCATTGGTGAATGCATGCCTAAATATTCCTTTAGGTGGTAATTGTTCCTTCCATAAAGATTTCCAGGGATGAAAACTTCACAGGTTATTTTTATATTAAAAAGTATTCAAATTGGCCACTTATATCTACTAAACTGGCAAATTTAAAATTCCACAGGACAACATAGCAAACAGTAAACTCAAGTTTCCATATTCTCTTCTGCCTGTGGTGACCTTCCTTGGGGCATATTCCTAGCCAGGTGTTCCTCAGTATCCTCCCAGACAGACCATTTCCTTGGGCACATGTTGACACATATACCACAACCTCCCTTGATACTCACCCTGATGTCACCTTGTTAGCAGTTTTGGTACCTATCAAAATATTTGCTCCCCATCTCTTCTTACTGATGCCTGGTCAGCGTCAATTATGTAAATAAATATCTTTTCTTTTGAGGTAAGTAACCAATCGGGATTTCTGAGAGATAAGTATTTAGGAAGAAACAAAATCTAGGACACACTGCTAGCTCAGGTGACACCGCAATATGTTCCCATTCCCTGCATTTGATGACATTATTATTGGAGAACGCAGTGAGATTACCACCAGCAGCACCTCATTCCCAACTGGCTGAAGGTCCTCTCTATCAACATATTACACCACCACCACCACCACCACCAAGATTCCAAGATTTCAGATTGAAAGCAGATCCCTTTACAGAAAACCTTAGGCCCTGACCTGATGAATTATCTTCTCATTACTCAAACATCTGATTCCTTAGTCCTCACCTTTTTTTTTTAAGTGTTAATTTTTATTTATTTATTTATGATAGTCACACAGAGAGAGAGAGAGAGAGAGAGAGAGAGGCAGAGACACAGGCAGAGGGAGAAGCAGGCTCCATGCACCGGGAGCCCGATGTGGGATTCGATCCTGGGTCTCCAGGATCGTGCCCTGGGCCAAAGACAGGCGCTAAACCGCTGTGCCACCCAGGGATCCCAGTCCTCACCTTTATACACACATCATTTTTTCATGTGTCTTTGGTCCTTCTTGGAACCTTTTCTATGCCACCTTTAAAAGTAAAAGATCTAAAGCCAATATTTTAATATTAGCTTTATATTTCCTCCATTTCTGATTATTTACATGAGAAAATAAGCTTGAGGCTGTTCAAGAGGTGAATTTCAACCAAATGCGGATTTATTGTTCATACCATATGCTATCAAGGCCATCTTGGGGCATCTCAGGCTGTGCACTCCTTTTTTTCCACCTCCCACATTTTTGTACATATGAAATTACATGAACATTAACTTCAGGAAAACACTGAAGATAAGTATGCTCTATGAGCAAGGAGGGAGCAGATGGATGAACAGGGAAGAGAAAGGGGGAGATGGAGCAGCAGCTCTTTAGAGTGGCTAATGACTCCCTTATTTCCTCTTTCCTGAATCATTGTGTGGCCCCAGGTGAGTGAATTTACCAAACTCCATCTTCCTGGAAATGAAAAGATGTTCATCAATATTCCATCTACTTTTCATAATTTAGTATCTCTTTCCACATTTTGTGGATTAAGAAACTGAAAATCAGAATTTATAAAGATCATTTAGTCAATTTGGTATACTCCTAGATCACAACAAATTGGTAGCCTTGAGAATTCTATTTCTAATACAATTTGATTCTAATCTTGTTTTTCATTTTTAGTGCTCTCTCTCTCTCTCTCTCTCTCTTTCTTTTTTGTCTTGCCCACTATGGATTACCTGATTCATTATGGTCCTTATTCTAATAGATTTAATTGCTTTTATTTCATGGTTTTATTCTCCTAAAATATGCCAAATGAAAAATAACACAGCCAGAGGAAAACTTGTAACAGGTTCATTGTTAGAGCACTCTCCTGTTGGTCAGTTCTCAATACATACAGTTGTAGGATTTGAAAGACAAAATCCTTTTAAAAAGCTGTAAAACCTAATTCTTCTACATCTGGATCATTTTAAACTACAAGTTGTAAGAGGAATGAGCATCTCAAGATTCTAGTTATTGGTACAGACCAGATGGAAGGTCTTTATGAAATCTGGTATGAGAAGGAAAGCATTTTTATAGCAAGAAGATAATATTTTGAAAAAAAAAAAAAGCAATAGAAGCTTGCAGTTCTAAAACTCTCAGATCCTTCTAATGACCCCATCTACCTACAGTGCCCAAATAAAGTAAAGCCAGACCCTATGAAATGTCTTTCCATAGCTGCAGCTGTTCTCTATCCCTTTATCAGATAATGGGCATGTGGTGATATTTCCAAGGGATTTGGGAACGATCTAACTTAAAACATTAAAATATGAGTTTTGTTGGGACAGCTTGTCAAAGAAAGTCACATTTGTATCAATATTTGTATTACTGGGATTGAAGACAAGCCAGGGTGTCTTTGGGGAGCAAACTCCACCAAATGGATAATGAGATTTACGGACAATACCTCTCAAAAAGTTCAGGTGTACTACCCAAATAAGATCCAGGGTTATCATAGGTCCATTAATCTGCACTAGTGGGAGGGGAAAAGGGGGGAAAACTAACATATGATGAGTGTCTGCTATGCTTCAGGAACTGTGCCAAGAACAGCACAGACGTTTTTATGTATCCCTTTCGGAGAGTGGCAAAAAATCCAGATTAAGTGAAGTGAACAGACACAAAGAAAATACCTAGAGAGAAGGTTTTAGAAGTGTGCTGGTCATTGAGTGAATCCTATGAATTTGAACTTCACCTTATAGGCCCAAGGGAATTATCATAGGATTTTTAAATATATGTATTAAGAATAATGTTCATACAGGAAAGTATACAAATCATAATTGTTAAACTCGGCAACTTTTATCAAAGTGAACATCCCCATATCACTAACTACCACCACAAGATAAGAAATGGAACATTGCCACTACACAGGTTCCTTTCCTGTGCCCATATATCATGACTTCACTCTTCCTAAATGTAACTATCTGCATTCCAATATCACAGACTGTTTTGAGCTTTATACCTGTATGAATTATACAGAATTATATCTTTTATGATCTCTTTCAGTGTTATATTCATGAGATTCATTCATATGAGTGGTTATGCTAGTAATTTGTTCACTCATTGCTGTTGTTATACAGCATTGGGTTGTATGAATGCACCACAAGTTAATGATCCATTCTACTATGGATGTGCATTTGGGTTGTTTCCAGTTGTTTGTTTTGTTGGGTTTTTTTTGCCATGATAATGCTTTATTATGGTATTTCAAACTGTTGGCCAAAATAATTAGTTTTACTTCACTCCCACTGCACTATGGAGTGGAAAGGAATAAGCCTGGAGGAGGCAGTTATTGTGCGAGTTTAAGCCAAGGTGGTAGCAATAGACATGGAGAGAGCGAAACAAGAACGTGATAAGTTAAGGCTACAGTGGAAGAAGGAAATGATAATTGCAGATATTATTAGAAAAAAATCTGTGTTTCTGCTACAAAGCACTTTGTTTCTCCCCTGGATCCTCCCACCATGCCCCTTCCTCCTGTAAAAGCACCCCTTATGTGCCAAATTGTAACTGTTAGTCGCCTAAAAAGAAACATGAGCTACTTCATGTTTCCTGAACTGTTGACCTATGAATCATTTGCTTTTCCCTTCAATTTTGTCTCACAATTACCAAAAAAAGGAGGAGATGATAATGAATCAGCTAAAACTTTGTCTTACCTTTTAGACTACAAGACAGAATTTAAGATAAGAGAATGGAAATAAATGAAATAGAATGTAGATGGGCTTAGTCTTGTTCTGGTTGGTTCAAGAGGACAGATCTAGTTTTAAAAAATGTGCAGAGAAGCTGATTCCAGCACTTCATGGAAGAACTGTCTAATGCTATGTGAAACAGAATGTCTGTGAGGTATGCACTCTGCAGCTCTGGGAAGTACTGTATGTTTTGGGACATGTCGCAGGTTGGGTTCTCTATGCTGTAAGAAAAACATAGTCTTAAGATGAGGTTTATTGTGCATGATGTTGATTAGGGAATGCCCTTGGGAACCACACTGAAGGAAGAGAAGGAAACAGGATTGGACTGACAGAGAAACTGAGCTGCAGCATAGACCCAACAACAGCCTCAGCCAACTCCATGGGAAGTCTGAGCTAAAATGATCCATCAGAGTTGTCCCAAGCTAGGCCAACCCCTTCCTCCACCAGGCACTGAGTGTGAGCTGCCCCAGGAAGAGTGCTGTCTTGGGAGAGACAACTCTCTAGAAGCCAAGGACATCCAAAAGGGGATGAAAGCTATCCTGACCCAATCTCAGCAGCTGGTTACAAGCTTTTTTCTTGAAAGAGGGATCTGGGCAGTATGTCTCTGTGTCCATCTTAGGACATCTTTTTATTTGGACTTCAACTACAGGGGATTAAACTGGACAACCTTTCAAATGCCTTCCAACTCTGAGATCTGCATTTACTTATTTCATTAGACTTTCCAGCCTCCTTTGAGGTTTTCATTTACTTATTTCATACATCCAGGTTTCTAAGCCACTGAAGAGTTTACAAACTGTTGTAGATAATTTGCCATTTCACCTTTAATCTCTCTCATCCCTCCCATTTTAGCAAGTAAACATATCACTTGAACCACTGAAAGAGGATGGAAGGCAAGAATTCCTATGAACATATGTGATCCCTTGATGCAGAACTTCTCACAAGAAGGGAGAAAGGGCATATATACCAGGAAGGAGCTTTTTTAATAATCATAAAAGTGTGTGTGTGTGTGTGTGTGTGTGTGTAATGCTTGAAACAGACTTTGCCTTTGCCATAACTGCTCCTTTTATGATTGGACCTGCACGACAGCTGAAATAGAAGAACTCTCATCAAAAACCTCTCCTTAACGAACTAGGGGTGGTGGAAGGGGAGGAGGGCGGGTGTTGGAGGGGAATGGGTGACGGGCACTGAGGTGGACACTTGACGGGATGAGCACTGGGTGTTTTTCTGTATGTTGGTAAATTAAACACCAATAAAAAAAAAAAAGGAAATGCATCTTGATGGATTTGGAAAGAAATGAGAGACATTATCATCAATGGTCCTATTATGATGTGAAGGATTCTTCCCTGAGATTCTTCCCCTGTTTCAACTGACACTGAAGTACTGTGATTTCTTTGGAAGAAAAATGTCAAGGAAATAAATGTTAGGCCTTGCTAATTTCCAATGCACTTGCAATATGGTGTCCATTATAATAGAAGTATTTTTATCTGATCTTTGCTATTTATTATCCTTTCCTGATTTTCAGGTTGAGGAGATATTACACGTGCTCATAAGTGTTTTTCTATCCTTCAGATATAAAACTCTTTCTTTATTCCCATCGAAGGAACTCTTTAAGAATAAGGCAAAAGTTAATTAAACTATACTTAAAATGTCAAAAAAAAAAAAACCTCTCCTTAATATCTCTGCGTATTCAATTAAGTAACATGGTACCCTACAAAGGGATTTTATGCTGTACACCTTTGATGAGAGGCTGGCTGAAACTTGGCAGCTTGAAGAACCTCTCAGAAGAGATTCTACTGGGGAAACCCCTGCTCTCACATCAGACACAGCAATTTCTGAGCTGGAGATGCTGCCCCTGACCTAATAATTCATTGCATCTTTACCTTCAATCCTGGGGCTGCTGCTCCCAGCTTTACCACTGTATTTAGTAAACTGCTACCAAGAGCCACTCCACAAAATTTCTATGGCCCAGAAAGGACAAAATTACACTGTTTTCTGCATCCATCCCAGCTCCACTCCTGAGTACTATTTTGTTTTTTCTCTCACAGTTTAGTCACCTTTCAGAAATAGTTTTTGTATCTGCAAAAGCATCATTATGAAAGAAACAAAATCTTTTAAGAAAATATCACTAGTTTTTTGGCCTTTGTTTTATCGATATTGTGTAGAGTTCTTATTCTAATTCTGCAGTTTGCTTCTGTTGATTGTAATCTGATGTTCTCCCCTCACTGCCCTTATCACCTAAAGTAACTTCTTTGATTGCTCTGTATTTCAGTTGTGCCATGTCTAAAATGTGAATGACAATTCCTGCCTTATAGACCTATTGTGAAGAGTAAAGAAAAGGTAGTACAACATAAGCAGTGAAGAATGATAGGCGGTATTACAATCATCATTATTATTCTTGTGTGGGGTGTTGTGCAAATAATCCTGACCTAAACTGAGGTGAAGAATGTGGTCCTGGCCTTGGAGAAAATAAAGAGAGATGGGTCCAGGCCATGTTCCACTGCCCTGAACCCTTTTGGCAAGATTGTTTTCCCTTTAAATTACTAAACATTGCTTCAAATCAGATATAAGCCCCAGACAATGCTATGCCTGCTATTTTCTCCAACCACTGAATCTCCACTCACAAATACCTTCTTTATACATGCAGGACAAGATACTGAACCCAGTATGTGACTTTGGTGTTCCATTTGCAATTGGTCTGCACCTGGAAAGTTATGATTTCTGCACACTCTATCATGGTGCCTCTCAAATCACCTGGAAATCAGGTTAAACCTTATGTTCGTGGTCCCACCTCAAAGTTATTAATCATCATGGTGGGATGAGGCCAAGAATTTAAACTTCTCACAAAAATCCGACGTGATAGTGATGCTGCTCATAAGCAAACAACACTTTGTATAGTGGGAGATCTATGGGAGTGAGCAAGACCACAAAACTAAATGTTTTTGTTACAGCTAAAGTAACATAAAAATATGTGAAGGAACTTACTCTCAAAGAACTACAGACCTGATGAGAAACATGTAATCTTTAAACAAGAAAACATGTTGCTGTCATGTTGCAGATATTTTTTTTCTTTTTTTATTGAAGTTCAATTTGCCAACATATAGATGTTGCAAGTATTTTATTACTACAGTCCTCTTTATGGGAGAGGCAAACTGCCTTTATAAAAATGAGCAAGAATATCACATCAACGAGACAATGGCCATCTCAAAGGATACCAAAAATTTACAAAATTCAATACAGAGTCATAATTTTTTAAAAACTGATAAACCAGTAAACTAAAAATAGAGATAAATTTTTAAGTTAACAAGAAATAGAAAGGAACTGTTTTTCATACTAAGAACATCTTTCTCAAACAATAGCCAACATCATGCTTATTGGTAAAACACTATACAGATAAGACAAGGATGCCTGCTAATAGCACCACTATTTAACACTCCTCTGAATGTTCCAATCAATACACTAGAAAGAAGGAAAAGAAAAGAATTGATGTAAATTTATAATACTAGTCATGCAGTAGCTATATTATTACTTAGAGATGATATTATTATCAACTAAGAAAACACAAGTGAATAAATAAATGCCATTTAAAAGTGTGTGGAAATTCAATAAGGTGTCTAGCTATAAAATATACAAAAGCCAATAGGTTGCCTTATTAGCAACAATATAATTGTAGGAATTTGTACTAAGCTTGCAAATCACTGAGGAGAAAACAGGCTTGAGAAATGTAAAAAGATTCGGTCAGAGTCCAAGAAGCATAAGAATTGAAAGCCCACCTCATCTGAAGAAGATGGAGGAAGAGGACCCTGCGGGAAAGGACTCCACATTCCAAAACTCATCCCTATGAATTCTATAATATTTATCCCTCCACAATCTCTGACAACACAATGTGATGTTGTAATTAACTCTCTCCTGTATTACTGTAAATGAACAAGAATAGTTTACTTACTTAACTAGCTGACATCTTAAAACTTCATTACATAGTACAAATTTTAAGGTTGAACTCTCATACTCAAGGAAATCTTTGTTACCTGCATGAGAATTTGGCATTTAGTAATCCATAAATCTCTCCTGCTCTATTGTCCAGTGCAATTTAAGTAAACATTCAGGGAAAGAAGAATGATTTCCTTTTTTATTATGTTTTCATTTGATCATTCTGTCCCTCTGAACCTAATTCAGTTCCTTACACAGATGCTTTTAAAACAATCAAGTATTAAATATATTCAATTAGTAATTAGCAATTTTGCAAATAAATTTACAAGATACACTCATTGGCTAGCATATTTTTAGCATGCTTTATTTTAAAGATTCTAAATGTAAAGGAATGTAATCTCCTGCTCCTTCTGTGACATGATAAAGCCTGTTTCTAAGGCCATCTGAGACCTTAATTTATGCCCAAGGCATTGGAAGACCAAAATATACTCACCCTAGGGTTTGGTCACTTACGTATAAATGGGGCACCTTAAAAGAAGGGATGAAAAATGACTTTAAAGGAAACAAAAGTATCAAACCTCACAAGTCTTGATTAGTTTTTCAGCTTGGAAGCAGAAGCAATGTTCCCATGATACAGATGGAGCAATTTTCTCCAGCATATCCATGGCAATTTATGCCTTCATACCAAGAGATGGCCAACCAGGTCCTACTGACTTTTGGATAATCTCTCACATTGCCTCAAGTGTACTAAATGCCTCTTTCACAGGCATATATAACATTGGTATGCATTTAATTAATAATTAAATGATTGTAAAATTGTTATTATGATAGCTACACTTTACTATTATAATATTAAAATATGTAGCATTTGCAGCATATGGTTTGTTTAATAAAAAATGAGTATGAGTCTAAGAATGAGAAGGACGGAGCAGACACTTAGAGTCAGAAGACCTGGGTGAGTGTCCCAGCCTCCTGGGACACCATTTGTCATCAGTGCAATAGGACAATACTTGCCCTGCCTCCCTAGCCTCCTTTTAGGTAAGTTTCTCAAATCAAGTGTGCTGTTGGAATTCATCCTTTATATCATTACTGTGTTAAGTCAAACTGCATCTTGTCTTATTCCTAGGGAGCAAGTTCTAGTGTCCAATGAGCCAGGAGATCTGCCACTTAGCAACCACTCACTTTTGGAAAAATTTCTTCACCTCTCTAAACCTTCATTTCCTCATTTGTTAGACATGGCTGGCATAAGAATACTATCTCATACGGCTACTGTGAGAATTTAAAATATGTATTAGTCATCTATTACTGCATAACAAATTTCCCCAAAACCTAATGGATTAATACAACAGACTTTTTCTCTCACAGTTTATGTGGGTTGGGAATAAACTGGCTGGATCCACTGGCTCAGGTTTCTCACAAAGCTGCAATCAAGGTGTCAAATAGGACTGCAAACATCACAAGACTCAACTAGGGGAAGATATGCCTTCAAACTCACTCATGTAGCTATTGACAAGCCTCAGATCCTAGCTGGCTGTTACCTGGAGACTTCAGTTCATTGCCACATGCACCTCTCTAAAAGGCTATTATCAATAGGGCTTGCTTCTATCAGATGTTGCAGCTTGCTTTCTCCAGAGCCAGGGCTGAAAGCATGAGATTCCAAAATGGAAGGCACAGCCTTTTTGTAACAATTTCAGACGTGTCATCCCATCACTTCTGCTATATTTCATTCTCTAGACACCAGTCACTAGTGCCAACCCATACTCAAGGAGAAGGAGTTACATAAGGGCAGGAAATACCAGGAGGAACAGATCATTAAAGCTGCTTACCACAATATGATAATACAGTAAAAGCTGTTTGATAAGGGCTCAATTCAGTATCAGCTGCTATTACTACCTCAGTACTCCTCTTAGACTGAAATTAAACTATGTAAAAGAAATTTGTAAAATATAAAGATCAACGCAAAATCAAGATTTTGTTAGGTTTTTCTAATTTTTGTTTGGTTAGTTAATATACAATGTAATATTAATTTCAGTACACAATACAGTGATTCAATACTTCCTTACAACATCAGTGCTCAGATTGTTTCTTCGTCTCTCTCTCTCTCTCTCTCTCTCTCTCTCTTTCCCCTTTGCTCATTTGTTTTGTTTCTTAAATTCTACATATGAGTAAAATCATATGGTATTTGTCTGCCTCTGACTGACTTATTTCATTTAGCATAATACTCTCTAGCTCTATCCATGTCTTTGCAATAGCAAGATTTATTTCTTTTTTTATAACAAAGTAATCTCTCTCTCTCTCTCTATATATATATATATATACACACACACACATATACATATATACAAATATATATATATATATATATTTGAAGTAGCCTTTTGAAGTAGGCAAATATATATACATATTTGTTTCACATTTTTGGTTAGGTTTATTCCTTGGTGTCTTATTGTTTTGGATGCAATTGTAAATGGGATTGATTCCTTATTTTCTCTTTCAGCTGCATCTAAATAAAAAGCAAAGGAGACAATCAAATGTATAGACATTTATAGAAATAATCGTTCAAGCTACAGCTTGAATTTTCTGATATTATATCAAAACTAAATAATCTAGTGAAAGACCTGTACTTTTAAAACTATAAAACAGTGATGAAAGAAATTAAAGATGACACAAAGAAATGGAAAAACATTCCATGCTTATGGATTGGAAGAAAAAAATATTAAAATGTCTATACTTAAAAAAAAAAAATGTCTATACTACCCAAAGCAATCTACACATTTAATGCAATCTCTGTCAAAATACAAATAGTGTTTTTCACAGAGCTAGAACAAATAATCCTAAAATTTGTGTGGAACCACAAAAGACCCTAAATAACCAAAACAACCTTTAAAAAGAAAAGCAGGGATCCCTGGGTGGCGCAGCGGTTTAGCGCCTGCCTTTGGCCCAGGGCGCGATCCTGGAGACCCGGGATCAAATCCCACATCGGGCTATCGGTGCACAGAGCCTGCTTCTCCCTCTGCCTATGTCTCTGCCTATGTCTCTGCCTCTCTCTCTCTCTCTCTCTTTCTCTCTCTCTCTGTGACTATCATAAATAAATAAAAATTAAAAAAAAAAAGAAAAGAAAAGCTGGAGACATCACAATTTCATACCCCAAACTGCATTACAAAGCTGTAATCATCAAGACAGTATAGTGCTGGCACAAGAAATAGACGCATATGTTATTGGAACAGAATAGAAAAACCAAGAAAAGAACCCACAACTATATGGTCAATTAATCTTCAACAAAAAAGGCAAGAATATCCAATGGAAAAAAGACAGTATCTTTGATAAATGGTGTTAGAAAAACTGGATAGCTACATGTAAAAGAATGAAACTAAAAAAAAAAAAAAAAAAGAATGAAACTCGACCACTTTCTTATACCATATTCAAAAACAAATTCAAAATGGGATCAAAAAGACCTAAATGTGAGACCTAAAACCATAAAAATCCTAGAAGAGAACACAGGCAGTAACTTTTTTGACATCGGCCATAGCAACTTCTTTCTAAATATGTCTCTTGATTAAAGATAGACCTGCCCTACGACCCAGCAATTGCACTGTTGGGGATTTTCCCCAAAGATTCAGATGCAATGAAACGCCGGGATACCTGCACCCCATGTTTATAGCAGCAATGTCCACAATAGCCAAACTGTGGAAGGAGCCTCGGTGCCATCGAAAGATGAATGGATAAAGAAGATGTGGTCTATGTATACAATGGAATATTCCTCAGCCATTAGAAACGACAAATACCCACCATATGCTTCAACGTGGATGGAACTGGAGGGTATTATGCTGAGTGAAGTAAGTCAGTCGGAGAAGGACAAACATTATATGTTCTCATTCATTTGGGGAATATAAATAATAGTGAAAGGGAATATAAGGGAAGGGAGAAGAAATGTGTGGGAAATATCAGAAAGGGAGACAGAACATGGAGACTCCTAACTCTGGAAAACAAACTAGGGGTGGTGGAAGGGGAGGAGGGCGGGGGGTGGGGGTGAATGGGTGACAGGGCACTGAGGGGGGCACTTGAGGGGATGAGCACTGGGTGTTATTCTATATGTTGGCAAATTGAACACCAATAAAAAATAAATTTATTATAAAAAAATAAAAAATAAAAAAATAACGTGAAATTAAAACCAAAAGAAATAAAAAATAAAAAATAAATAAATATGTCTCTTGAGGTAAGGGGGTAACAAAGGCAAAAATAAACTATTAGGATTTTATTAGTTTTATTAAAAGTAAGAACCTAGCTTCACATTGCAGGTGGTGATATAGAACAGCAAACCAAGCATTAAGATATCTGAATTCTACACCTTACTCTGTGAATGACCTTGACAAAACTATTTGTTTTATACCTTAGTTCTAAGACCAATGATAATAACAGCTTTACCAGGACAAAATGAGATAATCCATATGAAATTATGCTGAAAAGTAAAGAAATACGGTTATGATGGTGATTGTGATGGTAGTGATGATGATGATGATGATCACAATAATAAACATGCTTACATATTTCAGCAACTGCTTCTTGGTCCTCTATTGACAACTAAACTAAGAAGATGTGATTTCTATCAGTTTTGTTTTAAATGTATGTATCAAATCCAGTTTCTTACTTGTTAGTAAGGGTTCAGCCAACTCAATTTAAGGGGTTATTTTTCCCTTTGCTTAAAAATGTATTACATATTCATTGTAGAAAATATGGAGATACAGAAAAGTATACAGAAGAGAATTTAAGGTACTTCTAGTCCAACTAGCAAGAGATTTTCACTGTTGATTTCTGCCTCTACTGCTTTTCCTCTATATGGATAGAAATTTTTTTTAATTAATTTTTATTGGTGTTCAATTTACCAACATACAGAAAAACACCCAGTGCTCATCCCGTCAAGTGTCCACCTCAATGCCCGTCACCCATTCCCCTCCAACACCCGCCCTCCTCCCCTTCCACCACCCCCAGTTCGCTTCCCAGAGTTAGGAGTCTTGATGTTCTGTCTCCCTTCCTGGATAGAAATTTTTTAAATAAAATTAGAAACATACTATGTTTATATCTACATTTTTCCAATTAACATTATATCTTTGATGCCTTCGCATGTAATTAAATATTCATTTAAAACATCACTTCTAGTAAGTATGTAACATTCTACCGTATTGATATACCATAAGATTTTACCAGTCATTGCTACTGGACTTCCGGGTTGTCACCAGTTTGTTTGTTTTTTAACATTTTATGTCAGAGTATAAAAAAATTTTTACATAGACTTTGTTCTATATGATTCTGGTTATTTAATAAAAGTTCTACAGCAAAAGATTCCTTAAAGTCATTAGGAGGAAATAAGGTTTGATAATTTAAGTGTGGATAGGATTTATATAAACCCCATGGTCTTCTCTTACCCCTCCCTGCCCATTCCTCTTTGGTAGAAATTTGTAGGCTATATTGCTGGAGAATGCCAAAGGAACAGTCTAATTGTGGTAGCGATCTGTCATATTTTTGCCCACCCAGCATCCATCCCCCTCCTCTGGGAATAGTGGCCTGATTTCCCTTGAGGAACCACATCTCCTCATTCCCAATTCATATGGATTAGGTCAAATTGAATGTGCCCTTTGCTCCAACCAAAAATTACAGGTGACCTAGACCAATCACAATATCTTGTTCTCCGGGCCACTGTGATTAGTTCATGATGATTAGTTCACTGTGATATGGCCCATGATTCAGAACCAGCAAATCAGAGTCAGTGAAACTCAGTACGGAGGTTTACAGGTGCCATCAGGCATTCTGTTTGTACTGGCTTTGGAAATTTGAGGATCTATGCCTGGAACTACTGGAACCCAATTTAATGAGAGAACCCCCTAAAGATAAAATCTTACATGGAAGAAAGAAGAAATGGAATGAGATTTTTGATTTCTACTGTGTCTGCATCCACCTGTGCCTGAGCTATGGACACTGAGGTTTCATGAGCAAATACATTCCCGTTTTTACATAAATCAATTTAAGAGGATTTCTGTTTTATGTCTTTGAAAGGATCTTCACTAATCCAGAGGTCTCACACCCTCAATTGATGAAGATGAGTTTTGGTTAAGATAGTCTAAGTATATACTTTATAACTTTATGAGTTGTGGTTAAGGCAGATTCCGGAGCTGAAGCCTAGTGCTCTCCACTGCTCACTATGTAACTGAGGAAAAGTTACATGACCTTTCCCCCACCTCAGGTTCCCTACCTCATTCTCCAATGAAGAGAATCCTATTGCTTACCTTGGAGGATTTTCTAAGAGTTCAGTAAGCTGGTGTGTAAAAAGTGCTTAGAATAAAGCCTGGTACCTCCTAAGTGCTGTGTAAGTGTATGCCTGCTGCTGCTGTTGTTTCTTGGAAGCAGAAAGTGAAACACAGGGGAATAAATTTCACTCATGCAGAGATTTATCTGCCAAGCTAAAATACAAACTTAGGTCTTCTTTCTTCTCTGCTTGGTGTGCCTTCTCAAAAGTTAACCACATCATCATCTTTATTACAGAGATTTAAGCTTTAAGCTTTGACAGGGTTTCTGTCCACATATTGAGTATTTCTGTAAAAAGCATTTGAGGGAGTTCTGAAGGCCACAGTAGCATAGCTGTATACTACAGCAGTGACCAGACCCTAGTGTTAGGACTATTGGTTATTATAACTTGTAAATGAATAGCTTTTATTATAATAAATCCTATTACATTTACTGTTAAGTCCATTGATTTAATTTTAAAGTTAAAATACAATCTTTTGTAATTTCTACCTAACAAGTGACTGAATAAGAAATATTTGGTAACTTTGCAGGTTTTTTTTTTAATTTTTTTAAATAAAGTATACCTTCCCACCAACCAGTTGGTCTTGTGGAATGCTTAAATCATTTGGCTCTCAGTCAGTAGGTTCCCATTACCTTTTGAGTGCTGGGTAAACGTGTCTCCTGGGGGAGACAGCTGGTCTCTCCTAAATGTAAATCAGATTTCACCATCTCTGGCTTGGAGAGAACATGGCATATGGCAAATGAATACACAGCTATCTGGTGAATATTTCCACCAAGAATTGGTGGAAAATACTTAAGTGCAGAGTCAATAACACATTTTCTAAATAAGAATATTATGTTCAGGGGTGCCTAGGTGGCTCAGTTGGTTAAGCATCTGACTCTTGGTTTGGGCTCAAGTCATGATCTCAGAGTCATGAGATAGAGCCCCAAATCAGGCTCCACACTGAGTGTGGAATCTGCTTGAGATTCCCTCCCCCTCCCCCTCTGCTCCTCCTACACTTGAGTAGGTGTGTTGGGTTCCCTATTTAGTTGTCTACACTGATCAAGCTAACCAGAAAATCTGTTTCTCAGTCCTTAGCTTTGTACTTCACCAACAGAGCTTTTGAAGTATTTGTGTTTTTCTTTCATAAAGAGCACTTAAAGTTTTTTTCTTAGACTCCAAAGTAAGTAATTAATTTAAATAGCATTACTTTCAAACTAGGCTTCTGAAAGCCATCATACATCATAATTAAATCTAAATTGGTAATTTTTTTCCTTAAAAGATGCAACTTTTAAAACCAGTGCCATTTCCTATGTGAATCTAACTATATTGATATATGAACTCCAGGAAAAATTACCACTACAGAAAAAGACTAGAGGAATATTGGTTGTTAAGCAGATAAAACATTTTTTTAATTTTTTGTTTTACTTTTTTTACTTTTTTAATTTAAATTCAATTTGCCAACATATAGTATAACACCCAGTGCTCATCCCATCAAGTGCTCTGCTCAGTGCCCATCACCCAGTTACCCCATCCCCCCATCCACCTACCCTTCCACAACCTTTTGTTTGTTTTCCAGAGTTGGGAGTCTCTCATGGCTTGTCTCCCTCTCTAGTTTTTCCCACTCGGTTCCTCTCCTTTCCCTTATGATCCCTTTCAGTAATTCTTATATTCCACATATGAGTGAAACCATATTATGAGTGTCCTCCGATTGACTTATTCCGCTCAGCATAATAAATACCCTACAGTTCCATCCATGTCAGAGCAAATGGTGGGTATTCATCCTTTCTGATAGCTGGCTAATATTCCATCTATATACCACATCTTTTTTATCCATTCATCTGTTGGAGGCCATCGTGGTTCCTTCCACAGTTTAGCTATTGTGGACATTGCTGCTATGAACATTGGGGTGCAGGTGTCCCAGGCTTTCACTACATCAGTATCTTTGGGGTAAATACCCAGTAGTGCAATCACTGGGTCATAGGGTAGCTCTATTTTTAACTTCTTGAGGAAACTCCACACTGTTTTCCAGAGTGGCTGTACAGGTTTGCATTCCCACCAACAGTGCAAGAGAGTTCCCTTTTCTCCACATCCTCTCCAACATTTGTTGTTTCCTGTCTTGTTAATTTTTGCCATTTTCACTGGTGTGAGATGGTATCTCATGGTGGTTTTGATTTGTATTTCCCTGATGCCAAGTGATGTGGAGCATTTTTTTATGGCTTGTTGGTCATGTGTATGTCTTCTTTGGAGAAATTTCTGTTCATGTCTTCTGCCCATTTCATTATTGGACTGTTTGTTTCTTGGGTGTTGATTTTGATAAGTTTTTTTTTATAGATCTTGGATACTAGCCCTTTATCTGATTTGCCATTTGCAAATATCCTCTCCCACTCTGTATGTTTTCTTTTAGTTTTGTTGCTATTTCTTTTGCTATGCAGAAAATTTTATCTTGATTAAGTCCCAAAAGCTCATTTTTGCATTTGTTTCCCTTGCCTTCATAGATGTATCTTGCAAGAAGTTGCTCTGGCCGAAGTTCAAAAAGGGTGTTGCCTGTGTTCTCCTCTAGGATTTTGATGGATTCTTGTCTCACATTTACATATTTCATCCATTTTGAGTTTATCTTCGTTTGTGGTGTAAGAGAATGGTCTAGCTTCTGCATGTGGCTGTCCAATTTTCCCAGCACCATTTATTGAAGAGACTGTCCTTTTTCCCATGGGTATTCCTTCCTGCTTTGTCGAATATTAGTTGGCCATAGAGTTGAGGGCCCATTTCTAGGTTCTCTATTCTGTTACATTGATCTATGTGTGTTTTTGTGCCAGTACCTTACTGCCTTGATGATCACAGCTTTGTAATACAGCTTGAAATCCGGCATCGTAATGCCTCTGGCATTGGTTTTATTTTTCAATCTTCCTCCGTCTCTTCAGGGTCTTTTCCGATGCCATACAAATCTTAAGATTATTTGTTCCAACTCTGTGAAGAAAGTCCATGGTATTTGATAGGGATTGCATTGAACGTATAAATTGCCCTGGGTAGCATAAACATTTCACAATATTTATCCTTCCAATCCATGAGCATGGAATATTTTTCCATCTCTTTGTGTCTTCCTCAATTTCTTTCAGAAGTGTTCTGTAGTCTTAAGGGTATAGATCCTTTACCTCTTTGGTTAGATATATTCCTAGGTACCTCATGGTTTTGGGTGCAATTGTAAATGGGATTGATTTCTTAATTTCTCTTTCTACAGTCTCATTGTTAGTGTATAGAAATGCCACTGATTTCTGGACATGGATTTTGTTTACTGCAGATAAGACATTTTAAAGTGATAGTAATGTTCCTCTTACATGTGTTTGTGCTGATATTTATATTCATTTTCCAAAAGTAAATTGCAGATTGCTGAAGAATATATTCAAAACTCAATTCAGTAGAAGAAAAAGCAATAGATATGTCTATTTAAATATATCCTGCAAAATTGAAAAATGTTTATCTAATAATAATATAAATGGGATAATATATATAATGTCACCTAACTTTTAAGTGGCTCACAATATCTTTGGCCCCCAGATTAACTACTGGCATAAGTAACAAAATAAAATAGAAACTAGATACAACTAGGCATTGGCAAATATCCTTTCATACAATTTTTAAGAATTCAGTGTAACTGCCCCTTCAGTGGTTTAAATTTCCTTAGTTGAGGCTCTCTTGATTAAAAGTAACATATTGCTACTTCAAATTAGCCTAATCATAATGGGAAGTTATTAGAAGATGCTAGGATATTTGGTAAAACCCAAGAGCCAAAACTAGCTGCAAGGAAGTTATCAGGAACCTGGGACTCATATGTATGTGTCTTTCTCCATCCCCCCTCCTATTTCCATCTCCTGGATTTGTCTTTTAGTACATTTGCAGCAATTTAGTTTATATGTTCAGTTTGAAATAATCCAGATAGAAAAGCAATAAGTGGGCAGCCCTGGTGGTCCAGCGGTTTAGTGCTGCCTTCGGCCTGGGGTGTGATCCTGGAGACCCGGGATCGAGTCCCACATTGGGCTCCCTGCATGGAGCCTGCTTCTGTCTCTGCTTCTCTGCCTCTCTCTCTCTTTCTCTCTCTCTCTCTCTCTGTCATGAACAAATAAATAAAATATTTAAAAAAAAAAAAGAAAAGCAATAAGTGTCTTTCGTTTGAAGGTCCACATTTTTGGGAAAGAGACTGATTGGCCCAGCCATAATTGGATGTCTACCCCTGGCCCAATTGATGATAGGCAGGGAGTGAGATTATGGAATGCAAACATGATTGCTGAGAATCTAGTTCTAGCAAGAGGTGAACAGTATTCAGAAAAAAATGAGAATATGGGTTGTATATATAATCCTTCAAAAGTTGTCTATTCTTCCTTTGGCTGATACATGCACACACACACACACACACACACACAGAGAGAGAGAGAGACCTACGTTTACTTTTCTTAATTAAGAAGTCTCCCTGCCATATATGATTTAACTACCTTAGATTGAACTATGCTCTTATCTCTTCCTTCCTATAGGGAGATAATCCAATCAGTCATATCTAACAACTGAAACCAAAAATGTCATCAATAGGCCCCTCTCCTCACAGTGAATGATTTTCAGATTTGTCCATTTTCCTTCTAGGTCTCAATTTTTTCATACAATGATTTTTTCCATTCTGTAATGCAATGCTTAAATGGCAAAATTAGAAAGCTATCAGAACCACAAATGCTCCCACATAGAAAAAAATGCAAGAAGCAAAACTATTCACTGCAACACCACACATTGGTTATCAGACAACAGAATATATTGCATCCCACAGGACAAGGATTACAAGGTAAAGAATAGGATAAATATATTTTGTGGGCATCCATTGGTGTTGGGGTGGGTTCTTTGTTTAATTACCTACTTCACTACCTCATAATGCAAATGAAGGAATTCTTTGGATATGCCACGCTGAGTGACTCAGCCAATCAGTTCCACATTGTTCCTAGAGCTCTAATTGTAGCCTTCTCTACTGATACAATTTCTCCTTTAGTGAGATTCTTTTGATTGCCAATACAAATATACACAGATACAAAGCCACACACTTCCAGTTAGTTAGGGAAATTTAAGTTAGAAGTTTATTGGAAGATACAGAGATGTATCAGTTAGCTTTAGTTGAATAACAAATGAACCCAAAACTTAATGACATAAAAACAACACCCTTTATTTAGCTCAATTCTGAAAATTGGCTGGGTAGTTTTTGTGGCCTCAGCTGGTCTCTGCTGAGATTACTCATGCATCTGCACACAGCTGACAGGTCAGTTACAAGTCTATCTAGTGTGCTCTCACATTTCTAGGGGTTGGCAGGCTATCAGCCAGTGTAAAGGAAGTAGGTAGACCATGTGGTTCTCAATACCCAGGGTACCAGATAAGGTGTCTTCACATGGTGTTCACAGGTTTCCTAAAAGAAATGGAGGAAACTGCAAAATTCTTGAGACAAGATCAGAGACGATGGCCCCACAACTGCATGTCTTCAATTCAAGTGACCTATACAGACAACAAAATAGTATCTTTTTTGTACCAATGGGTGCATATTCACCCAGTTCACCCACTGTGTCTGGGTGGAGAGCCACAGAATAGACACAAAGTTGCTGGGAGCCATCCTATGGAAGAGGGTGTGGGATCCTTCTCAGAGGATGAGACACAGGAGGCACGTTCTATTACAATGTATAATGACAAAGCCTCTATGCCATGAAAAAGCCAACTCTTCGAATGATATAAGTACTCTAATACCAAGTCAGTAGCGAGCAAGTGCAACAATTGAAAACAAGCTTGTCTTTTTCTTTTATTTCTTCTGAATCTGAAGTTCCTGTAAATACTCTCTGTTCTTTTAAAAGATTGATAAACAATATTTATGGGAGTTAAATTTGGTCTGCAAGTGTATGTTTTTTTCATTTGGTTTTCTCCCTTTATCTTACCTTGAGAACATCCCCCATTGAAAGAAGCTATTCCAGAGCACCATCACAGGATGTGTCTGAGAAATGAGCACAACATAAACCAGAGCAAATAGACTCTCTGCTTCCTGATAGCAAGCTTGATTTTCAAGAGCTTCCCTGAGGCATGTGACCTCATCACACTTACCTACAATTTCTAGAGGTCCAACAAAGAATCAACTTCCCTGGCAGTCTTGTTGTGGCAAACTAGATCTCTTACTGGCACCACTGCTTATTTTCTACAGAGTAATTGAGAGAAACATGGCCTCCAAGCAGGTTATCTTCCCATCTGCACTTACCAATCATGTGACCTCAAACAAAGCCTCCATTCTGTCAACTTGTCACATGCAGTATTTAAATTTAAAATATCTTTTTTTTTTTATTTTTTATTGGAGTTCAATTTGCCAACATAGAGCATAACACCCAGTGCTCATCCCACCAAGTGCCCCCCCCAGTGCCCATCACCCAGTCACCCCAACCTTCCCCCGCCCACCTCCCCTTCCATTACCCCTCATTCATTTCCCAGTTAGGTGTCTCTCATGTTTTGTCACCCTCACTGATATTTTCACTCATTTTTTTCTCCTTTCCCTTTATTCCCTTTCACTAATTTTCACATTCCCCTAATGAATGAGACCATATAATGTTTGTCCTTTTCCGATTGACTTATTTCACTCAGCATAATACCCTCCAGTTCCATCCACATTGAAGCAAATGGTGGGTATTTGTCGTTTCTAATGGCTGAGTGATATTCCATTGTATACATAGACCACATCTTCTTTATCCGTTCATCTTTCGATGGACACCGAGGCTCCTTCCACAGTTTGGCTGTTGTGGACATTGCTGCTATAAACATCGAGGTGCAGGTGTCCCTGTGTTTCACTGAATCTGTATCTTTGGGGTAAATCCCCAGCAGTGCAATTCCTGGGTCGTAGGGCAGATCCATTTTTAACTCTGAGGAACCTCCACATAGTTTTCCAGAGTGGCTGTACCAGTTCACATTCCCACCAACAGTGCAAGAGGGTTCCCCTTTCTCCACATCCTCTCCAACATTTGTTGTTTCCTGTCTTGTTAATTTTTGCCATTCTCCCTGGTGTGAGGTGGTATCTCATTGTGGTTTTGATTTGTATTTCCCTGATGCCAAGTGATGTGGAGCATTTTCTCATGTGCTTGTTGGCCATGTCTGTGTCTTCTTTGGTGAAATTTCTGTTCATGTCTTTTGCCCATTTCATGATTGCATTGTTTGTTTCTTTGCTGTTGAGTTTATTTATTTATTTATTTATTTATTTATTTTTATTTTTATTTTTATTTTTTTTTGCTGTTGAGTTTAATAAGTTCTTTATAGATCTTGGATACTAGCCCTTTATCTGATAGGTCATGTACAAATATCTTCTCCCATTCTGCAGGTTGTCTTTTAGCTTTGTTGACTGTTTCTTTTGCTGTGCAGAAGCTTCTTATCTTGATGAAGTGCCAATAATTCATTTTTGCTTTTGTTTCTCTTTCCTTCATGGATGTATCTTGCAAGAAGTTGCTGTGGCCAAGTTCAAAGAGTGTTGCCTGTGTTCTCCTCTAGGATTTTGATGGAATCATGTCTCACATTTAGATCTTTCATCCATTTTGAGTTTATCTTTGTGTATGGTGAAAGAGAGTGGTCTAGTTTCATTCTTCTGCACATGGCTGTCCAATTTTCCCAGCACCATTTATTGAAGAGACTGTCTTTTTTCCAGTGGATAGTCTTTCCTGCTTTGTCGAATATTAGTTGACCATAAAGTTGATGGTCCACTTCTGGATTCTCTATTCTGTTCCATTGATCTATGTGTCTGGTTTTGTGCCAGTATCACACTGTCTTGATGACCACAACTTTGTAGTACAACCTGAAATCTGGCATTGTGATGCCCCCAGCTATGGTTTTCTTTTTTTAATATTCTCCTGGCTATTCAGGGTCTTTTCTGATTCCACACAAATCTTAAGATGATTTGTTCTAGATTTAAAATATCTACTATTGCTGGCACTTCTTATATTGGTTATCAAGATCAAATGAGATTATGTCTACATGTGGTAGCACCTTGAAAACAGTAGAATGTTCTACATTTAAGAAGAAATGGAACTTCTCTCGGAGATACTTGGTAGTGAGATCAATTGTCACAAGTTATTTTATGCCAAGTGTCATCATACAAAAGTTAAAATCCCACCTTGGAAATGTAGATGACCACATGTGGAATTTTTGCTCTACCACCCCAGCATGCTGCTGCCCCTTGCAGAGTCTTTGAGGCTTTTTCTCTTAGCCTTTCTCCTTAAATAGAAACACTTTAATAAGTCAATCAGAATAAAGTTGAAGGCATACAAATTTAACAAATTTGGTTCTTCCAGCAAAAGCATTCAGAAAGCTGCCAGTGGGTTCCAAAATGATTTGTCACACTGTTCTAGTTTAGACCCTTTGGGCCACCAATCTTCTGATACCCCTTCGTTGTTTTCTCCTAAATTTATTATTATTGTCTTCTATGATTTCCTTTGAATTTTTCTTTAACAGAGCTTGCTTTCCCATCCTTTAAGTTACTCCCAAACTGTAAGAGGACTCATAAAATGTTAAAACAGCCAACCTTCAAATTATGTTCTGGATGTAGCAACTTTTCCCATTATTTTTCACATTCTTACACTTGAAATTTTTCCCCTACCTTTATTTTATTTTGATAAACTTCAAATCTACAGAAACGTTGAAAGACTAGTACAATGAGCATGAACATATCCTTCTAGATTCTCTAATTATTAACATTCTTCCACATGTATTTGTCTTCTGACTTTCTATATATAGAGAGAGATGATAGATGATAGGTAGATAGATTGATATAGATACACAAATTAAACATAAATACATTATGTGTATTGATACATGCCTATGTGTGTTTATATACACACATACGATAGGTTGAACTATTTGAAATGACAAGATGTTCTGGGCTCATCTTAGACTTTCTCTATATCAATTTGGAATCATCTATTTCTCCAAAGAGTACTGGTTTCTTTTAATAAAGAACAGTATTTAGAAACCACAATCTGAGCTTTAGGTGTACTTGTTACTGGGTGTTATTGCTCCTAGGCCTTTTTAATGAACAGAACTAAGAACTAGGGTATGCATAATGTATTTATGTTTAATTTGTATGTCTGTCTGTCTCTCTCTCTTTCACTGAGAGGGAATCAGAAGGCAAATAAATGTAGGAAAATGTTAATGATTAGAAAACAATGGGATGCCTGAGTGGCTCAGTGGTTGGGGGTCTGCCTTCAGCTCAAGGCGTGATACCCCGGTCAGGGGATTGAGTCCCGCATAAGGCTTCCTGAGAGGAGCCTTCTTCTCCTTCTCCCTACGTCTCTCCTTTCTCTCTGAGTAAAGAGAGACTCTGTCTCTCTTGAGTAAATAAATGATTAGAGAACAATTTTAAATATGTGTTCATATCAATCTTTCCAATTCAAACCAAGTACCCTAGAGGTCTTTTTCACCATCCCGTTTCATATTTGTGTGTATCTCCCTTCTTTCACAGTGACGACTTTTACATAATTTCCAGCTACATACAGGCATTTACTCATGTGTTCTGTCCTGCAATACACACAAAATAGTTTCAGAATTACTCAACCAATACTACTGCTAACAATAAAGCATCTAAGGTCCAGATTTCTTTGCAGTTCCTTTTTTCCCCTTAGAATATATATTATTTTGAATATATTAGAGTTTGTGTAGAGCATGTGTCACTATTTTATCAATTTGATTATGTATATTCATTTCTATTTACACTGAATTTTATAATTTGCTTTTTTCCATTATTTTTCAATTATTTTTTAACACAAAATATTTACTTAGTTAAAAAGTCAAACATATTTTCACAAAGTATACTCAGAAAAGTAAGTATGCCTACTCTTTGCTTCATTCTCACTCACTCCCTACAGGTAACAATTTATATTTGTTTCTGGTTTATTTTTCTCATGGGCTTTTTTTTTTTCACAAAATATATATTTCAATTTTGTCTTACACAAAAGGTAGCATGTAAGGTATGCTCTTATATACCTTATCTTTTTTTGCTTATCAGCAAATCTTGGAAATAGTTTCATATCAGTTTATAGAGATCTTCTTGATTCTTTTTTCATGACTACATAGTCATTTTGTGGATGAAACATAGGTTATTCAACTTGTAACATATGCAATAGCTTTAAAGGTGTTTCTAATTTTTTACTTTTAAAATAATATTGCAATGGTTAATTTTGTGTTCTTTAAAACTTTTAGAAGTAAATTCATAGAACTAAAGCTGCTAAGACGATGGTTAAACATCCTTACAAATGTTATAAATATGTATCAGCAATGTGGGAGAGTGATGTTTTCTCTCAACCGTGCCTGATAAAGCATATTGCCAAACTTTTAAATTTTTGCCAACGGGGATCCCTGGGTGGCGCAGCGGTTTGGCGCCTGCCTTTGGCCCAGAGCGCGATCCTGGAGACCCGGGATCGAATCCCACATCAGGCTCCCGGTGCATGGAGCCTGCTTCTCCCTCCGCCTGTGTCTCTGCCTCTCTCTCTCTCTCTCTGTGACTATCATAAATAAATTTAAAAAAAATTAAAAATAAATAAATAAATAAATTTTTGCCAACATATTAAGTGAGAAATGATAATTCAGTGTAATTTTTTTCATTTCTCTTGTTCTGAGTGAATTTGAAAACATATGAAAACATGTTTAAAGGTCATCTACATATCTTTTCTATAAACTGTCAATTCATGTCTTTCACCCATTTTTTACACTGAGTTTGAGTCTTTTTCTCTCAATTTAGGAATTCTTTTTATATTATGGAGATTAGGCCTTTGTCTTTAATACATGCTACAAAAAATTTCTCTCTGTATGTTTGTGTATATCTGTGTTTTGCAATGTGACTTTTCTTAATGTAGTCAAATTTATTAATATTTTCTTTCATTCCATCTGGATTTTGAAGCAACACTATCAAGGCTTTCCCCTTGAAAGCTTGAAGGCTTTTCCCTGGGTTATAAAGAAACCTATATTTTCTTCTGTTCTTGGACACTTACATTTTTATATTTGAAACTCTGATTAACTTGGAATTCTGGTACATATCTAATTTTATCTTTTTTCAATCTGCTATCTGGTTATCCCAATACCACTTATTTACAAGTCAATCATTTTGTCAGTGATTGTAGATGCCACTTTTATCATAATCAAAATTTTCATTTGTACCTGAGTCTATTTGGGGGTTTTTATTCTGTTTCACTGGTCTGTCTATTCATGCACTAATATAAACATGATTCCTTATCACCTGGGTTTCACACAACAGCCACTCCTGTAAACTGATTCCTGTGAAGGCTAAAGTGAGGGAGTCCTATCAGGCTCAGTATCTCAAATTTTAATACTTGGAAAACTGGATTGACAGATCCTAAGGTTATTCCAATGATTCTGCCTTCTGGTATTCATACTTTTGTATCCCCTCCTTCTCTTGACTATGAGTGAGACCCGTTATTTTCTTCTAACCAATAAAACACAGCAAAATTGATATCACTCCCTTTCTTACATTAGATAAAATTGAGTCTTGCTAGCAGACATACTCTCACTCTCCTGCTGGCCTTGAAGAAGCAACTATGCTGTGAACTATGGACTAAGCCACATGGCACAGAACTGTTGGCAGCCTCTAAAAGGCCCACACCAAGACATACAGTAATTAAGAAAGACAAAAAGTTGCGACAAAAAGAAAGTATTAAAAGATGCAAGAGAAAAGACAAGTGCATACAAGGGAAACTCCATAAGGCTCTCAGTTATTTTTCAGCAGAAACTTTTCAGGCCAGAAGAGAGTGGCATGATATATTCAATGTGAGAAAGAAGAAAGAGAAAGAAAGAGAGAAAGAGAAAGAAAGAAAGAAAGAAAGAAAGAAAGAAAGAAAGAAAGAAAGCTACAGCCAGAATACTCTATCCAGCAAGGCAGCAAGGCTATCATTCAGAATAGAAGTATAGTTTCCCAGACAAATAAAGGAATTCATGACCACTAAACCAGCCCCACAATAAATGTTCAAAAGGACTCTTTGTATGAAAGGGAAAAATAAGCAAGAGTAAGAAAAGTAGGGGGGAAAGCAGGAAAAAAATAAATGTATCTATAAAAATCAGTCAAATGATTCACAAAATGAAAGGATGTAAAGTATCACACCATATACCTAAAACATGAATGGGGGGACAAGTAAAGAATAGGTTCATATATAAATGACCATCAATTTAATATAGACTGCTATATATAGAAGAGAGTATGTACAAACCTAATGCCAACCTCAGATGAAAAACTAGTAATAGACATGCAAAGAATAAAGAGAAAGGAATCCAAGCATATCACAAAAAAAAAAAATCAGCAAACCATTAGAGAAAAGAGCAAGAGAAGAAACAGAGAATACAAAAACAACCACAAAACAGCAACAAAATGGCAACAGGTACATACCTATCAATAATTACTTTGAATGTAAACAGAGCAAACACAGCAATCAAAAGACATAGGGTGACAGAATGGATAAAAACCAAGATCCATCTATGAATCTTTTCTAACTACAACACTATGAAACCAGAAATCAGCCACAAGAAAAAAATCAGGAAAAAACACATATATATGGAGGTCAAATAACATGCTACTAAACAATGAATGGGTTAACCAAGAAATCAAAGAAGAAATATAAAAAAAAAAAAAAACATGGAGACAACTGGAAATGAAAATACAGTGGTCTGAAATCTTTGGGGGCATAGCAAAAGTGGTTCTAAGAATTTATAACAACACCAGCCTATCTCAAGAAGCAAGAAAAACTTCAAATAAAAAAACCTAATTCTCCACTTAATGGAGGTAGGAAAAGAAAAACAAACAAAATCCAGAACAAGTAGAAGGAAGAGAATAACAAAGATTAGAGCAAAAGTAAACAAAATAGAAACTTAAAAACAACAACAACAATAGAATTGATCAATGAAACCAGGAGCTGGTTCTTTGAAAAGATTAACAGTCAATAAACCTTTAGCCAGACTCATCAAAAGAAAACAGATAAAAGAGAAAGGACTCAAACAAACAAAATCAGAAATCAAAGAGGAAAAATAACAACCAATAGTACAGAAATAAAAATAATTATAAGAGAATATTATGAAAAATTATATGCCAACAAATTGGACAACCTAGAAGAGATGGATAAATTCCTTGAAACTATGACCTCCCAAAACTGAATCAGAAAGAAATAGAAAATTTGAACAGACTAATTACCAGTAATGAAATTGAATCAGTAATCAAAAAACTCCCAAAAAAACAAAAATCCAAGACCAAATGGCTTCACAGATGAATTCTACCAAACATTTAAAGAAGAGTTAATGGGTTAATATCTATTCCTCTCAAACTATTCCAAAAAATAGAAGAGGAAAGAAAGCTTCCAAATTCATTCTATGAGACCAGCATTACCCTGATACCAATACCAGATAAAGACATCATAAAAAAAAAAAAGACAACTACAGACCAAATCTTTGATGAACTTACATGCAAGAATCCTCAGCAAAATAACAGCAAACAGAATCTAACAGGACATTGAAAAAAATCATTCACCACAATCAAGTGGGATTTATTTCCAGTATGCAAGAATGTTTCAATAATCATAAATCAATCAATGTAATATGCTACATCAAGAAGAGAAAGAGAAAATCCCAGATAATCATTTCAATAGACCATAGACACAGAGAAAGCATTTGACAGAGTACAATATCAATTCATGATAAAAGCCCTCAAAAAGTAGGTTTAGAGGGAATATACCTCAACATAATAAAGGCCATATATAAAAAACCAAGAGCAAATATCATACTCAATGGGGAGAACAGAACTTTCTCTGTACATAAGGTCAAGAACAAGACAAGGATATCCACTCTCACCACTTTTATTCACATAGTACTGGAAGTCCTAGCCACAGCAATCAGAAATGAAAAAAAAAGGAATAAAAGGCATCCAAATTGGAAAGGAAGAAGTAAAACATTCACCATTTGCAGAAAACATAATACCCTACATAGAAAACCCTAAGGACTCCACTGAAAAACTACTAGAACTGGCAAACGAATTCAGTAAAGTCACAGGATACAAAATCAATGTGCAGAAAACCATTTCATTTCTATGAAATACACCTATAATGAAGCAGCAGAAAGAGAAGTTAAGGAAATCAATCCCATTTATAATCAGACCAAAAACAATAAGATACCTAGGAATAAACCTAACCAATGTAGTGAAAGGCCTGTATTCTGAAAACTATAAAACATTGATGAAAGAAATTGAAGATAGGACACAAAAAAATGGAACAATATTCCATTCTAAAGGGTTGGAGGAACAAATATTGTTAAAAATGTCAATACTACTCAAAGAAATCTGCAGCTTTAATGCAGTTCCTGTCAAAATATCAAAAGCATTTTTCACAGAACTAAAATAAATAATCATAAAATTTGTATGGAACCACAAAAGACCCTAAAGTGCCAAAGCAATCTTGAAGAAGGATAAAACTGGAAGTATTGCAACCCCAGATTTCCAGATATACTACAAAGCTGTAGTAATCAAAACAGTATATAGTATTGGCACAAAAATAGACATGCACGTCAACTGAACAGATTAGAGACCCCAGAGGGGTGCCTGGGTGGCACAGTAAGTTAAGTGCCCAACTCTTGGTTTTAGTTCAGGTTGTGATCTCAGGCTCATGAGATAAAGTCCCACAAGAGTGAGCCCCTAAAGACTGATGCCGGGGCTCAGTGAAGGATCTCAAGATGGCAGGGCGAAAACTTGCTCCAAAAACCATTGACTGGGTAGCTTTTGGGGAGATCACACCCCGAAATCAGAAGGCCATTGCCAACTCCCTGAAATACTGCAATGAGACGCTTACCTCCAGGTTGACTACTCTTCCTGAGAAATCACCTGCTATCGACTGGGCTTACTACAAGACCAATGTGGCAAAGGCTGGCTTGATAGATGACTTTGAGAAGTTTAATGCCCTAAAGGTTCCTCTACCAAAGGATAAATACACTGTCCAGGTGGATGCTGAGGAAAAAGAAGATGTGAAAAGTTGTGCTAAGTTTTTGTCTCTCTCAAAGGCCAGGAGTGAAGAATATGAAAAAGAGCTGGAGAAGATGAAGAACATAATTCCATTTGATCAGATGACCATTGAGGACCTGAATGAAGTCTCCCCAGAAACCAAATTAGACAAGAAGAAGTATCCCTATTGGCCTCACAAGCCAATCAAAAATTTATATAAGAGCTGGAGAGAAAGCTCCAGCCCTCATATTATAAACCTTGGACATTAGAAATAATGATATGGTGAAAGAAAGGAAAGAACGAGAAAGAAAGAAGAAAGAAAGAAAGAAAGAAAGAAAGAAAGAAAGAAAGAAAGAAAGAAAGAGAAAGAAAGAAAAAGAAAGAAGAAAGAAAGAAAGAAAGAAAGAAAGAAAGAAAGAAAGAAAGAAAGAAAGAAAGAAGAAAGGAAGGAAGGAAGGAAGGAAGGAAGGAAGGAAGGAAGGAAGGAAGAAAGAAAGAAAGAAAGAAAGAAAGAAAGAAAGAAAGAAAGAAAGAAAGAAAAGAAAAAGAAAGACTGTGTGCCATGTCAGGCTCCCCACTCAGCACAGTCTGCTTAAGATTGTCTCTCCTGCCCTTCCCCACCCCACTCACCCTCTCTCATTCCAAATAAATAAATAAATAAATAAATAAATAAATCTTTTTAAAAAAAGGAATAGAGACCCCAGAAATAAACCCATGATAATATAGTCAATTAATCTTTGACAACGAGGAAAGAATACACAATGGGAAAAGACAGTCTCTTCAACAAATGATGTTAAGAAAACTGGACAGCTACATGCAAAAGAATGAAACTGGACCACTTTCTTACACCATGCACAAAAATAAATTCAAAATGAATCCAGACCTAAATGTGAGACCTGAAACCATAAAAATCCTATAAAAGAGCACAGACAGTACCTTCTCTGATATTGGCCATAGCAACTTTTATCTAGATAAGTCCCCTGAGGCAAGGGAAACAAAAGGAAAAATAAACTATTGAGACCATATCAAAATAAAAAGATTCTGCCCAGCAAAGGAAACAATCAACAAAACTAGAAGACAATCTACTAAACAGGATGAGATATGTAAATAACATATGATAAAGAGTTAGTATTCAAAATACATGAAGAAGTTATATAAATCAACACCAAAAACAACCCAATTTAAAAATGGGTTAGAATAGAATAGACATTTCTCCAAAGAAGACATCCAGATGGCCTATAGACACATGAAAATATGCTCAACATCACTCATCGTTAGAGAAACACAAATCAAAACCACAATGAGATATCACCTCATACCTATCAGAATGGCTAAAATCAAAAACACAAGAAACAAGTGTTGGTGATGATGTGGAGAAAAAGGATCCCTCTTGCATTGTTGGTGGGAATGCAAACTGGTGCAACCATTTTGGAAAACAGTATGGAGGTTCCTCAAAAAGTTAAAAATAGAATTATCATATGATCCAGTAATTCCACTATTGGACATTTACCCAAATAATATGAAAACATGAATTCAAAAAGATATATGCACCCCTATGTTTATAGCAACATTGTAATAGCCAGATGATAGAAGCAGTCCAAGCATCCATCAACTACTGAATGGATAAAGAAGTGGTATGTATGTGTGTGTGTGTGTGTGTGTGTGTGTGTGTATACACAGTATAGACAGATAAAAGATAAATAGATGATAGATAGATAGATAGATGATAGATAGATAGATAGATACTATATGTAAAAGAGAGAGAGACAAACCAGGACCAGGAGCAAACTAGAGAGCAAACTGATGGTTACAGAGGGGAGGTGGGTAGAGTGAAATAGGTGATGGAGATTTAAAAATACACTTGTGATGAGCATTGTGTGTTGTATGGAAGTGCTGAATCACTATATTGTACAACTGAAACTAATTTAACACTGTTAACAATAGTGGAATTAATTTTTTTTAAATAATGATTATCAGATATGGGGAAAATGATGCAACTATATACTGTCCACAAAAAAATTAAATTAAATTAAAGATAAAGTAACTTCTCATTCTATTCCTGCTTTTTTTTCCCTCAAAAGGGAAAACTTGCCACAACACGAAATTAACTTGTATAAATGTTTACTGGCTTCTCCCTCAACTAGAATTCAGTCTTTGTGATAGCATAAGTTTCATCAGTCTTGTTCAATTTTAATTCTTCCAATATCTAGAAAAGAACTGACATAGAGTAGGTGGTCAATAAATACTTGAATAAATATTTGGATGAGTGGGACAGATGCCCATCTTCTGTTGTACCATTCTTCTCAGCTGCACAATCCCAAAATGGCACAGCTACAAGGAAAAGTAGCAGTTTTTTCAGGTTTTACATCTGCTTCTGAAGCACCCCTCTCTTCTTTGTTAGAGACACTTGTTTCAGGAGCCTCAGAGAATATTTGCCCATTGGAGAATCCTAGCAGTCAGAGACTTGAAAGGGAAGTATCAACTTACCAGATGTTGGCCTCACTCCTAAATAGTATGAGGCAGTGTGTTAGAAATCTCCAGAAAAACAGAAAATCTCTCTTTCTCTCTCTTTCTCTCTCCATACATTATAGCTGTTTATTTCATAAAAATGCAGAACATGGATTTTTTTTTCCAACAAGGGAGAACACAAAGGAATAACTACAGCCACCATCCATTACAGATCTATGGTCACAGGTCAGATTGTGAGTCCCATCACAATGATGGGAGGCAATGATACTGTTAGTGAGGCAATGATACTGTTCACAAGAATCCAAAATTGGTCTCAAAGTATCTCCGTCTACTTGCCGGAAGTAGTAAAGAAATAAATTATTCTAGAAAAAAAATAGAAAATGTTAGATATAATAAGTCATGAAGGAAACAAAATTAAATAGTTCTCAGTAGTAAAAGTTTAAAAAAAGTATTAGGAATTTATGCTTATATCCTTCTGGAGCTTGGATGTGATGAAAGAACAGCCGCATGTGACAAGTAGGCCCTACTACTGGTTGAGGATAACATGAGCTTCCAGAATTGTCATCGTGACCTGTACAATACTACTTTGTCCTTTGGGAACATCTTGAATTGGAGATTCATCCTCTCTCTTGTCCTATTCAACAGCTACACTGGCTTCAGAAGTATCACTCCATCTACTACTGAGAGAGAGACAAAGACAAAGAGACAGAGATATTTATGTTAAGGAATTGGCTCACAAAATAAAGGGAGCTGATATGTCTAAAATTTATACAACAGGCCAGCAGACTGGAGACCCGGGGAAGAATTAATGTTCTTAAGCCCCAGAGCAGCCTGGTAGCAGAAGTCCCTCTTCCTTGGGAGACATCAGTCTTTTTTCTTTCAGGGCCTTTGACTGATTGGATGAGGCCCACCCTCATTATAGAGGGTCTGCTTGACTCAAAGTCTACTGATTTAAATGTTAATCTCAGCTTTAAAAAATACCTTCACAGGGCAGCCCTGGTGGCTCAGCGGTTTAGCGCCGCCTTCAGCCCGGGGCCTGATCCTGGAGTCCCGGGATCGAGTCCCACATCGGGCTCCCTGCGTGGAGCCTGCTTCTCCCTCTGCCTGTGTCTCTGCCTCTCTCTCTCTCTCTCTGTGTGTCTCTCATGAATAAATAAATAAAATATTTTTTAAAAATACCTTCACAGAAACATTTAGACTAGCATTTGGCCAAACATCAGGGTGCCATGGCCTAGTCAAGTTCACACAAAGAATTAACCCTCACAGGCAGGATGACAGAGCTTCGGTGGATACAAGTAAGGTAGAGGGTTCTGTGGTACAAGATTAGAAACAAGGTCATATGTGAAGAAGAAAGTTTTAAGTACTTCCTGATAGATTCTGAACCTGTCTTAAGCTATTTTTTATGCAATTTTTGGAAAGAGAATGAGAGAACAGAGCCAAGTTCATTGAATCACTACGTTGTACACATAAAACTAATATAACATTGTGTGTCAACTATACATACATACATATATATAGAGAGAGAGAAAGGAGATGGAGCCAAGTTCAGCAATGGGAGCCCTAGCTTTCCAATCCCATCTCAGCCAAGAGCTGATAGAAGTTAGGTAGCCCTGAATCCCCAACTTTGACTGTAGTGACCCTCCTCCCTAGTGGCACTCTATTCTTGAGCACTCCTGAGGAAGTAGTAATTAATAGATAAGTACATTGAAAGGGAGACTGTCTAAATAAGCAAACTTAAGTGGCACACTAAAAAAGCTGCCCAGATAAGTTTGAAAAGCTTATATTTTGGATTCATATTATCCAGCTGGTGACCTTCACCAGTTAGATTCCCTTTATGACTCAACTGAGGCAGATGCTCTGTTATCACAGGTGTTTTGTCAGGCTCTAGGGGGCACAAGCGAGGAAAGGAAAGGATCAGATACAACCGCTTCAGGAAAGTGGGAGTTAATGAAAGGCCAGACCGGGTGTCAGAGGAACAGAATTCTAATAGGTTTTAACACCTCTCTGGATAATTTGGGACAAGATACTTAATCTTCAAGTCTCAGTTTCCCCTCTGATTCTCTCCCAGCCTTACAATTTCATAGGATTTCTAATCTCAGGTGCTCTTCTGCTCATAAGGACCTGAAGCACCTCTCCTAATGCCTGATGTTAACCCTGTGTGCCTTCAAATACACCACTGCTGCTGATTTTATTTCTACCACTTGAGTTCTGAAAAACACATGTTAAAAAACATTGATTTTCTCCACAACGGTGAGTCAGAAAACTGGTTCTGAATTGCTTTACACATACACTGTATGTTTATCTAATTATAAATGGAAATAGTACTGTGCCAGTGAGAAAAATGAAGCTAGGAACTATCAAGAGAATCTGGTCATATTTCCAAATATCATTACCTTCTTTAATATTTTGGCTTCAAATAAACTTCTAATATTTAGGGAGTTGATTTTTCTTTTTTAATATTCTTGCCACTCACTTGATTCAGAAAATCTCCTGTTGCTATGGAAGTCAAATGGGTTTTTCATCTGTTTTAAAATCCTCTCTCATGCCTTTACAACTAAAAGGCAGACCTAATTATAATGCTAAGCATCTAAGTGTAAGATCTTGTATGAAATAAAAAGTACTTTTTCTGATTCAATTTATTATTCCACCAGACTTTAACACTTTCCCATACTTTCACACACTACTTGAATGAGACTGAAGTTTGTCTAAAATCAATGAGTTTAATTTGCCCAAGCTTAGGGTAAAATTTTATTACTTTTTTCCTGAGCATCTGGTTATTCTAATTAATTTTCTCTTCCTTATCAGTGGATTTAATGATTCACTTCCATGCCCTTCTTTTGCCAAGTGCGTCAGAGCAGTATTGATAGCCAGAGGTATCTCCTTAGCTGTTAAGAAACTCTGACTCTGGATGAAGAAACCAAAGGAGTGTGCTGATCAGAAGAGAGATGAGGTCATGCCACTGAGTAGTGACTGTCACATTCATTTTGCCCTTGGATTTTGTAATGTAATACATGCACACACAAATATATGCCTCGTTGTAGGTATCCTTATGTTTAGAAATGGGTGGCAAGTGAAAACGAGGGAGGATTCCACATTTTTTAACCTAACCTAAATTCAGCTCCTTTGCAAAGCTTCATATGAGTAACCCCTTTTAAATATGAGCCCTCTAATTACTCCAGATTCACTTAACACTTGGCTACTTATGTGCTTGTGCTGTCAGGCAAAGTCACAGGCTGACATCCACAGCAGGGAAGATAAGTAACAAATGCATGAACTTGTGGCACAAGATCCAGGCATACATGCTCATGATTGGCATTAAGGGAAATGTCAGACTTGCTTAAAAAATTAATAATATGATGTGAGTGCTTAGAATTAAGAATGGAGACATATTAAATCTGTATGACACCTGTCCATGGAAGGTGTGAAAATGTCCCTGGGCCACTGCAGCCCCCAGTAGGTTTATTTAGTACTTCTTTCTCTAAGGCACATTCTGGGTACATGGTTCATCCTCAGACACTGAGTGTCTGCCAATAATGAAAAATGTGTAGGAAAACAGGTGCATGTACATGAATACATCCATGTGGAAGGATAGCATCACCACCAAAAACTGTACTAAAGCTAATATCAAGCATGCAGAAAGAATAAATCAACAACCCATGCCTGTGCTTCTGTTTTGCCTTTAGTTCCCAAGACCAATCTTCTGAGTAAGAACTGCCTTCCTTAAAGCATTTTTTCCATGTACCTTTTACTTGTTTACAGAAAATAGGCAAAGAAGAAAGGAATATAAAGCAGGTGAGATTTTATTTGCACATTAAGGAGAATTTCTTAGTGATAAACAATGGAATGGTTTAAATGTGGTTGTGTAATCTCCACCCTTGGAAAGGCAACACATAAAAAAATTTTTAAAGAACATTTGCCTGAAGTTGTTTGGGTCAGAAATAACAAGGATTGAATGCAAATCATCTTAACTTGTTGTGAAACTGGCCAGACATTGATATAAAGAGATTAATATAATCATTTATCTTGTAAGTACTTGCCAAGAATCTACTATATGCTAAGCGCTGCATAGCACTGGAAACACAATGAACACTCTCTTTTCAAGGCCCTCATAATCTTAGGGGTAGGACTATGAGACATCCAAAAATTACTGTACAATTCAAGACATACTCCTAGAAAACCCTAAAAGGAAAGTGTGTACAGGGTACTCTAGAAAACAGAGGAGAGGCCCCTTACCTGAGGCACTTTATGCTAGGGAAGGCTTCCTAACAGTATGCAGCTTTCCAGTTCTAAAAATCATCCATGACTTTGATCTAAATCATCACTGATTTTTAATAAAGTTCATATAGCCATCTGTAGGAATAAAATAATATGCAGTGGGATCATATCTTGGGGTGTGGGCTGGGTTTCACTACGAGCACACAAGACAAAAATCAAATATTTTACAATTATTTGGAAAATTCTTGCATGTTGTCCATAGAATACTATTATGTGAATATATACAGTTTTGTGTTATAATTATATTCAATAATAAATATGCATAAATATGTGATGTGAGCAGTAAACATGAGAATCATATTCAGCTTAGCACAATGCTCTCAATGTGAGAGAACACAGGAAAATGTTATGGAGGGTCATATACCCACTTAGTGATATAGCAGTATTTAAATTATTTCTTCCTTCCTCTGTCTTTATATGTTTTTTCGAGCATGAGTAGTTGGATTTGCCTAAGTTAAATAAGCGAATGGTGTGGTTACACTGCATTACTTGGACTTTTCTTAGCAACAGTAATAAATCACAATTTGAACCAAAGCCATTGAAGTACCTTAGGCAAAAGATTTTGAAGAGAAACCAGAGTATCTTTTCCAAGTATCTTAAACTCTCTTAAAAGTGATTCACAGTATTGAAGAACTAATGAAAAAGGACTAAAATAGACCTTTATAAATAACACGTTTGTTAATTTTAGTATCCTTATATATTCCTAATGTTCTGTTTTTAAAAAGGCCTTTTTAAAATATTTTTGAGATAGATAATGGAATATATAAGACTGTATTCCTGTGGATACATTTAAATGAAAAACAACAGCTTTATTTTGATATCTCAATATTCAAATATGCTGGAAACTATATTGCTTGCAACTACTCAAATGTATAAGTTTTTAGAGGTCAAGTTAAGAGGGGCAAGGGGTACAATTTTTCACAATTCTCTTAAGGAGTTTGCAAGCAAAATAGTATGATCACTGATGTGCTGCATTTCAATGCTGTTGAATTTTCACTGATGTTGATAGATGTCCCACCTTAGTTCCCTAAAAGTTCAGTGTTAAGTAATATCTATTCCTGAAATTATGAAGTTATTTCATATGTAGGAATAATAGCTTTCCCATAAAACTACAATTAATAATTTAAAATTAGTAAGTAAAACAATATGGTATCATTAAAAGAAATGAAAGGAACATCATTGGAAACATCGCCCCCAAATTTCCTGTGCCTCCTCTGCCCTTCAGATTGTGTCCTTCAGGCTGTTGGTTCAGAATCAAATCTGTTCAATTAAAATACCTTCTGCCTTGTTTCGGTTGACTAGAGGTACAGAACTTGGTGAAGAACAGACCAAGTTCTCCATCACTGAACCCACTCAATGCCCTACTTGAGGCCTTCTAAACCAGTCCTGACTTGAGGGACCCAGTATCTTGGGCTTCCTGCCCCTTTCAGGGGAGCTGTCTGACGTGGGGAGTCTCCATCAGTCCTGGGGAGTGCTCATCTGTGCTCTGACCAAATGTATGACCAGCACTAACCACTGCCTCTAGGCAGTTTACCACCCTCTACAGGAGTGCTCCCTACCT
Source organism: Vulpes lagopus (assembly GCF_018345385.1). NCBI lineage: Eukaryota > Metazoa > Chordata > Mammalia > Carnivora > Canidae > Vulpes > Vulpes lagopus. The sequence goes on along the minus strand of NC_054824.1, from coordinate 26,453,020 downwards.
GATAACGAGGCTCCTATCCCTGGCACGAAAAGTATACCACTCCCTCCAACTTCTATGAGTCCCAGTTCAGGGATTCTCAATGATGCTCAACTGAAAACATCAGAATTCCTTAGTGCAGTGTTTCTTAAGCTGTTTTATTTATCTGGGAAATTTCTATTTTGTTTTGTTTTTTAATATCAGTGTCTGGCCCATAGATTCTGATTTAATGGTTGTGGGGTGGGCTACAGTCATTAGCATTTTGCAGAAGTTTCCCTAGTAGTTCTAATATGCATGCAGCCAGGTTTGAGAACCACTGCCCTATTAAGCTTCACAAATAATCCCAGTCTCACCTCCTCAAGTAATACCAACAGCCAGGCCAATCTATACTTCTGTATAAACCTAACCATGCATAAAAACCAGCCCTTTGATTTGAGGTGATACAAATCATTTTGCCCAACAACTCAATCATAGGTTACTTTTTTGATGTATGCTTTTCTGAGTGATGTAATAAATATTTATTAAACAGTGTGCTATGCACAGTGACACAGAAGATAGAATTCCTGCCAAAAGGAGTTAGTAATCTTAATTAAGAAGACAAAATCATCTAACGGACCTAAGAGATTGTCTAGATTACCCCTTCATCTTATATTTGAAAACTGGAAAAGTTAATCAAATTGCTCAGTTACACATTATTAGCAGCAGAGCTGGGACTAGAACCCGGAATTCCTTACCTCCAATAATTTATTCATTCATTCCTTCAGAAAACATTTGTTGAGCACTTCTCATGTTCTAGCCACTGGGGATTCAAAGATGGATAAAAAAAAAAAAACCACTCTTGCCAATAAGGAGCTCAGAGTCTGATGGAAGATGCTGTCACAAAAGCAGATAAGTATAGAGCTCAACAGAGTGTTGTGGTATTGTAAGATCACAAGGGAGCAGAGCTGGCTTTTCTTTATTGGGAAAAGGTTCAGAAAGGAGATGATGTTTAGGCTGAGTTGTAATGCTCACTAGGAGTTTGCAAGGCAGAGAAAGGGCATTCCAGGTAAGAATAACCAATTTTTGTGAAGCTTCAAAGATATGAATAAGCATTTTCTTTACCCAAAATTTTCTAAACACTTCCATGGACATATTCTTAAAGGACCTTTATCCTTTTAAAGGGTTAATATTTTGTTCAGGCCTGTTAAACAGACATACTTCTTCATAACCAAAAGCAATACAAGACACATAAAATGTACATCTCCTCTAGAGAAACATATGGCATCTGGATTGGAGGGGCTCTCAGAGATCATTATCTCAGCCCCCATGTGCACATGTGCCATAGCTGAGAAGTGATATAGTGTAATGAGCAGGAAGCCTGTGAAAACACAGACATAGTTAAAGAGCAAGAGCAATTACAGGTTAAAATTAGGTTATTATTCCCTTTGATGCCCTTCCCCCATGGCATATCACAAAATGTGAAAGCAAAGGGTAGGGGAAAAGAAACAGCAAATGGAAAGACTACACTTTAGCCAGCCTATCACAGTTATAATATGGTATTTGAAAAGAGAAAAGACATTTCAAAAGGGCACCATTATTAATGCCACCAAGAAAGAATTGGAAAGTTGCAGTTTAAGTCATTGGTTTTGTGCCAGTTCTCTTTTTTATATAAATATCAATTTTCACTGTGAGTTATTGCACCTTAATTTAGTTAGGAATACATTTTAAAAATGGCTTGCTAAAAGGTGTGATTCAATGGAGGGAGAGTATTATCAAGTGGTGCAATGATCCATAAATAGCTATTATTATTATTTAACATTCTTTAAACACCCACAATGAGCTAAGCCCATACTAAACTTCAGAAAGATATGCTTCTTCCTCTGACAAGGAAAGATTAAATACACAGAAGATAGGAGAGCTTAAATCTACTTAGGATCTGAAAATTTATTTTTCTACTCCAACTTCTCCTTAGTTCACTTGTCAAATTAACATAATTCACAATATTAGATGAGGACTAATGATAGTTTCTCCTTACTTGGGTTCAGTGTTTTATATTTTACAAAGGGTTCTAAATGCATTTTTCATTAGATGAGGTGGCCAGATGGTCTCTGGAAGACGCGAGCACTAAACAGAGATAGTGTCATTTCAAGAGAAGACCAAAAACTTGGGCAGGAGGTGGGATCAGCTGTCCTGTCAGGTAGGGCAACAAAGGACAGTTGTGCTTTGCAGGAGGTGAGAGATTTTTCAGATAGGCAGGCAATATATGCACAAAACAACTCTTTTTCCCACCTCTTTTAGCCACTAGTTTTCCCCCTTGAAGGCAGTCACCATAACCACTTTCTTGTATGTCCTTCCATAGATAACAAATGCATTCACTAGCATACAGTTTATATATGTGGCTCCATACTGTTCTGCACCCCACTTCTTTCTCTTATGGTATATTTTGGAGGTTATTTCATGCTACATTAATCATTTTTAATGGTTGCATCATATATTAAGTACAAATGTACCATAATTTACTTAACTAACCTACTCTTAAAGGATGTTTGTGGAGGGTTGTTTTGTTTGTTTCTGCAATATTCTGCTGTTATAATGATCCAATAAATAGCCTGTAGAAACAACTTTGCAAGTATATGTATATATGTATGTATGTATGTATATATGTGTATACACACACACACACACACATATGTATGAATATAATATATAATTTCCTGTAAGAGAATTGCTGGGTCAAAGTGTATGTGAATTGATAATTTTGATACCTGTTGCCAAATTCACCTCTGAAAAATCTATATTGATTAAAATTCCCAGCAGTAATGTACAGGAGTGCCTATTTCCCCACTATCACTAACACAGTGTTAATGGAAATTTGTGATCTTTGATAATCCAATAAGTGAAAAAGATCTCATGGTAGTTTCATTTGCCTTTCTTCTAATTATGAGGCTGTTTAAATATCTTTAAGGTTTAAAAAAAACATCAATATTTCCTTTTCTGTGCACTCTGTTTATATCCTCTCAGTTTTGTTTTGTGGTTTGGTTTGGTTTGGTTTTGTTGTTAGTCCTTAGTACATAATCTGAATTGCATATATTTTTCCTAGCATGTCATTTGTCTTTTGACTTTTTTAATGACATTTTTTGCCTTACACAATTGTCTAGTTTTAATAAATTAATGAATTAATCAATTTGGGTTTACTTAATCTTTGTAAAAGTATTTGTTAATACAAGATTATTTTAAAAAGAAGTTCCTTCATTTTCATCCAGTATGATGATTTTATAGGTAAATTACTAATCCGTTTGGAATTTATTTAATGTGAGACAGGGATCTAACTTTGGGGTTTTTCTTGATGGCTACTAAATGGTCCAAACTTCATTAATGAATAATCACCTTTCCCCCATAATTTGAAATGCCACTACCATCAGGTATTAAATGCTTTTATAGACACTAGTGCTATGTTAAGACTATTATTTAGTTTAGGGATCTAGAAATTCCTCTGAGTCAATTCACCACAGTTGGTATTAAATATGACCTACTGAACCCAAGTAGATGTGTGGGGCAAGGAATACAGAAAAAGGAGTATGCAGAAAACAGCCAAAATGCCTAGCTGGAATTAAGATAGAAAATGGGTGGGGGGGCCTGGGTGGCTCAGTTGGTCAAGCATCTCACTCTTGGTTTTACCTCAGGTCATGATCTCAGGTCACGATCTCTGTGGTGAGATGGAGTGAAGTGTGGGGGCTTGCGATCCTTTCCCTCTACCCCTCCCTCTCTCTCTCTCTCTGCCCCTTCCTCCTGCTCATGCCTGTATACATGTGCATGCTCTCTCTCTCAAATAAATAAATAAATAAATAAATAAATAAATAAATCTTTAAAAAAAATAGCAAATAGAAACAAAGAAAAGTTAAGATAAAAATATGAGGAGAAAAAGTAGAGAAGATTCCAAAACAAATGCTTTAACCTGTCTCACCTGTCTTCTGCTTACCTGTCTAGCCCAATGTTCCCCTTAACTCTACTTTCAGATTTCAGCTTACACATTATTTCTCCAGGTCTCTTTCTAACCCGGCTGAGACTGTGTCAGACATTGTCCTTGTGTATCTCTGCAGGATTCTGTACTTTAATATCTAGCAGTCTAGTTTCTTAATGCTTTCACCTCTGTTGGGGACATTCTCCTTCACTCCCCAATGTTTGTAGCTCTTTGTCCTGGTAACTAAATATCTCTCCGTGTGTGTGTGTGTGTGTGTGTGTGTGTGTGTGTGTGTGTGTGTGAAAGAGGGGAAAGGGGGGAAATTGGGCCTAATCTTTTTTTTAAGATTTTATTTATTCATTCATGAGAGACAGAGACAGAGACAGAGAGAAAGAGGCAGAGATACAGGGAGAGGGAGAAGCAGGCTCCATGCAGGGAGGCTGACGTGGGACTTGACCCCAGGTCTCCAGGATCACGCCCTGGGCCGAAAACGACGCTAAACTGCTGGGCCACCAGGGCTGCCCTGGACCTAATCTTAATTAGGCGACTGGTGCTTCTTTTTTTCTTCTAATTTTTTTTATTTGAGTATAGTAGACACAGTGTTTCATTAGTTTCAGGTGTACAACATAGTGATTCAACTTCTCAATATGTGATGCTATGCTCACAGTTGGTGCTTCTTATGAGAAAGACTCAACTTATTCCAGCACAGCCCTCACATTCCGGCTTCTGCACCCACTACTCGGTCAGAAACTCCCAAATACAGTTTTCCATTGGGCCCACATGTACGACTGTCAGCATAGCACCAGGTTCTAACAGTGGTTTCCATCTCACAGAGGAGCAGACTGGACCATAGTCTCCTTGGGCAGACAGCTCATCTGAGTATCCTCAAGGTCAGCATTTGGCAAATTACAGTCCATGAGCCAAATCTTGCCCCTGCCTGTTTTTCTAAATAAAGGTTTATTGGAACATATGCATACTATGATAATAATAACTACACATATCAAATCCCTATTCTTAGAACTGATTATTTCACCCTTTTCCTCATATAGGCTCAATGTTCTTCAGAATCTTTATAGATTATAAAAATCACATAGAACTCTCTAAACTCTGAAAGGAAGACATCATGAGTATAAGAGATTACTCTGAGTTCTACAAATAAAATTATGTTTTTATTCAGCTTCCAATTGTCTCTGCTGATGAGAGAATGCAAAGTAGTAGATAATCAAAAGTCACTTATATGTGTTTGGGGACCTTGTTCTATGATGAGTTCACAGTAGTAAATTTTCCTTCCTAATTGCATTTTGCCTACAGTGGCACCAAAATGAGTTTGGATTGTCTGAGCATATGTTAACTGGGTGATAAAGACCATAATCATTGTACTGGACAGAAACAGCCATTTAAAAATGTTTTAAAATGTTACTTCATATAATCCTCAAAGCAGATAATACACAAAGCAGAGGGGTGTCAACTGAGTATATGAAATTTTTTGTTCTACTGCATCATTACGATTTTAATGTAGCACTTTAATATTTATTTTGTAATAATTTTTAAAAGTCTTACCTACTTTAGTTAATAGGACTTTCATTAACTGTAAAATTTTATACCACTTGAATAATTTCATGTTTCAATTACCATCTTCTTAAAAGAGCTCGAGTGATAGCTAAATAATTATTCATTCTATTCATAAGTTAATGTTGTTTAAATTCTATTAGTGAAATATATTAAAAATTCTTTATGCGTTTTTCCACTCTTCATATTTTTAGCTATGCAGGGTTTAAAGGCCAAGGAGAGTATATGAGTACTTTGAGCATTCTGAGAAAAAAAATCTACCTAAACCAGATAAAGTAAACCACTTTTACAAGACTCTGGTACCCTTATAATGGTTGGTGGTTGTGGACATTGACATATTGTTTCTGAGGCCAAGTTTCCCATTTGTATAAAAATCCCTGAAATATTTAGCATTTGACTCAATTACACATTGAGGAGCTGTCTTAAGAAAATAATTAACACAAAAAAATAGTCGTTGCAGCACTATTTATTATAAGGGGAAAAATCTAAATTTCTAGCAATAATAACATATCTATAATTTCAGAAATCATGTTTTCAAAGACTACTTCATGACTTGGCAAGATGACTACAAAATAATTATTTTTAAGTGAAATGAAACACACACACACAAAGGCAGAGAATCATCCCATATATCTATGAGTGGGGGTGGGGGGCAGGAGCTGGATGGGGTAATACAAAAGAAAATTCGCTAGTGAGGAGCACCTGGGTGGCTCAATTGGTTAAGTGTCTGACTCTTGAGTTCAGCTCAGGTCATGATCTCAGGGATCATGGGATCAAGCCCCACATCAGGTTCCATGCTTGGTGTGGAGTCTGCTTGGGATTCTCTCTCTCCCTCTCCCTCCACCTCTCTGCCTGGTTACACTTTAAATTAATTAGTTAATTAATTAATTAAATCTATAAAAAGAAGAAGAAAATTTGCCAGTGATTATTAAAATTGTGGGATGATGGATAATTTTTACTTTCATTTTCAACTTTTACCATCACAAATTTTTGTAATGCATTCATATAGCTTATAGCTTTATAAGAGTTTTATTTCAATAACTAAATGCTGGTTCCCAGGGCAGATAGATTAGGTAAACAACCCTCTTTAGAAAATGCTTTCTAGGGCAGCCCGGGTGGCTCACCGGTTTAGCGTTTCCTTCAGCCCAGGCATGATCCTGGAGATCCTCAATCAAATCCCTCGTCGGGTTCCCTGCATTGGAGCCTGCTTCTCCCTCTGCCTGTATCTCTGCCTTTCTCTCTGTGTGTGTTTCTCATGGATAAATAAATAAGATATATTTTTTAAATGCTTTCTATAAAGAGTCTGTAAGACTAAAGCTTATTTTATAGCTGCTTTTTTATCATCAGCCAAATAGTTGTCATTGTTGCACTTCATAGCTTCATCTATGATGTATAAATTCTCTAGCAAGGTTGCATTCTTCCTTGGTGTTCAGTTAAAGGATTTACTTTCCTGGAGAAAAATATTGTGTTTCTCTCTCAAGTCTCTCCTATGCAACCAACCACCTTCTCATCCTAAATCCTTGCTTAACACTCACAGTAGGTTCTAGGATCCTTGTCTGGAGGCAGGAAGATCTGTTAGGGGACTGCTGCACTAGTCTGCACAAGAAATGATATATCTAAACCTGGGCAGTGTGTGTGTGTCTGTGTGTGTGTATGTGAGAGAGAGAGAGAGAGAGAGAGAGAGAGAGCAAAAGATTCTATTAGCCCACACAGCCCACATGCATCCTCTGACTAGGATGATCTTCCCTTCATTTTTGCTCAGCCAGATCCTCCCATCCTTCAAGTTTCTACTCAAATGCCTTCTCCATAAAATCCTTGTGCCCAAAACCGAAAATCATTTCATCTCCTTTTTCATTCCTTGCCTTTTTTGTATATGCATATGATTTTCATTTTGAAACAATCCAACCTACAGAAAAAAATGCAGTTATAGTATAAATAACTTTTCTTAAACCATTTGAGAGTAAGTTGCCAAACTAATAATGTTCATCACCCCTGAGTACTTAAGTATATATTTCCTACCAAAAAGAAAAAAGAAAAAGAAAACATTCTTTATATAAACACAGTACAACCATCAAAATAGGAAAATTGATATTGAAACATTAATACTATAATCCTCACTCAAGTAATGTTCTTTACAGTAAAAAGATCCTGTTTGGAAGCAAGTGTTAAGCTTGATTACCATGTCTCTTTAATCTCATTCACTCTGGAACAGCATTTCAGTCTTAATTCTTATAACCTTGACACTAGAAAACTATGGTCCAGTAGAACATGCACCAGCTTGGGTTTGTCTAGTGTTTCCTCATGACTTGATCTAGGTTATGAATCTTTAGTAGAAATACACAGAAGTTATGCTATTTTCCTATTAAGTAGTACATGACTGCAATTTGTTCTCTTATTGGTTATGTTTACATTGGTCACTTGATTAAGATGATTTCTGCCAGTCTTCTCAACTCTGACGTTACTCTTTTCCCTTTGTAATTAATAATATTCTGTGGTGATGTACTTTGAGACTTATTCATTCATGTATTTTTATCAGTATAAACTCACTGTTATTTTTATTTGATGAACTATAATCCAATATTATCACTATTTATTTGAAGCTCACACTGATATAGAATGGACCAGTGGGAGACTGTTCAAAGTGGTTCTTGGGTCCTTTGACTCATCCTCATCATTCTTTGAGCATTTCCTTGTTTTGTGGTATAAGATGTTTCAAGCTTATTTGTACTTGCCTTGCCTCAGGCCTAGAATCATCCATTTCTACAAGGACTTCTGGTTCTTTTAAGAATAGTATTTAGAAGCCAAAGTCTCAGCCATAGGAGTTCTTACTGCTTTTGGAGTATCAGTGCTCCCAGGACCACACAGTGGACAGAGATTAGGAATCTTGGAATACATGTATGTGCACATACATACAAATCTACACACATTTACATCTATAGTTATTAAGACATCGATCTATGTTAAAACTCAAGGTTTTCAGAATATAATTTAACCTTCTAACTTCACTTTTATTATAGCTTCTCCTTTTCCATATTTGCAATTCATTTTTCCAAAGGTAAGAAACCTGGCTTCCATAAACTTTAATATAGTTACTTATTTAAACACTTGCCCTATATGTAACCAGTCTCTCTCTTAGAAACTACTATCTCCCTCACATAGAAGTACTCCTTACTTCACTCAGGCCACAACCACACATGGATGTTCTCCCGACCTGTTCAGTCACGAAATCCCATGCCAAGTTACTCTACATACTCTCTTCACTGTAAACCCTTTTCGACCTGTTCTATATCTGACATCCTCATGCTGGGCCACTGGCCCCCATGTAGATGCCAACTTTTACCCTGTTTGGGCTCCAATACCCATTCCAGGCCATCCTATGTCTGTACTTCTTACTCCACCAGGCTGCTCCATACATGGGCATCCTCTTTACTCTGTTTACAAATGATAAAAGTTTTAAGTTAAAGGAAAAGAGACACTGGTAGGACTTTTAGTCTAAGGACATTCTAATACCTTAAATTCCTTGGCCAAACTCTGACTTATTAGAATATGTGAAATCCACTCAAGGAATAGGGATTTCTCCTTTTATACTCACAACGCCAGTCATCAATGTAATCATTGTTTAAAAGAGAAAGTATATCAGTTTTTCGTTATTAAATATCACACACATGTGCCCACACACTCATACTCCTTCACTGTCACTCATTCCTCTGAAGATCAAAAACTGGCAAAAGAGAATAAAATTATTGGTATTTTTAATGAAAAGCACTGCCTATTGCACTCTGTTGCTAGAAAGATTCTTCTGTTATAACAAGAATAATGGCAAAAACAAAAGGGATACAAGAAAGATATTAAGGAAGACGGAAGGAGGGAGAGAGATGAGAAAACAAGAAAATGAAAAGATGGGAACAAGGAAAGTAGGAAGAAGAGAGACAGAATGAGGAAACCAAGAGAGAGGCTAAATGGGAGACATGGGAAAAGGGAGTGGCAGGATGCCAGTCAGGAGAGTCTGAATTGCCCACCAAATCCCATCGCAAAGGGCTCTAACTCTGTAATCAGCCCCAAAAGAGTGTCACTATCAAATGAAAACACCAATCTACTCCAAGATTGCTGACATGTCATTGAGAAACAGTTGGTTCATACACTTCCCGAATACACAACTGAATGAAACTGACATCCAGAAGTTTAGTACAACCAACTTCTGGATTTTATCTATATATTTGCTTCATGACACTTTTAAATTATTCCTACTTTGAGAGTCACTTTTGAAAACTATAAAAGTGGGGATCCCTGGGTGGCTCAGTGGTTTAACCCCCGCCTTCAGCTCAGGGCGTGATCCTGGAGTCCCGGGATCGAGTCCCATGTCGGGCTCCCTGCATGGAGCCTGCTTCTCCCTCTGCCTATGTCTGTGTCTCTCGTGAATAAATAAATAAATCTTAAAAAAAAATAAAACTATAAAAGTATCAACATCTGAAAATGGTGAGAAGGTTCTCAGTCAAAACTTCAATAAGGAAAAATATGGATAATATATGTATAAGTGGAACACCTGCAATGCTTGGCATCCCATCTGATTTTCCTGCTTTGATAAAGGAAGAAATTACATGTCCTGTGAATAATTATGTCAGTGCTTCAGATTTAATTCCCTACTAACCATCAGAAAGATGTCTTGTCTAGTGTTGTGGTTCTTGTCAAAACCTATTAATATAAAGGAATATAAAGTTTTTCTCTATTACATATATATTGCTGGATTTCTAAAAAGTATTCTTGAAACACAATATAACTTAAGGCAAAACTTAGAGAGGAAAGGAATACCCATTCTCAGAGTAACTCAATAGAGAGTTAATTCGTGGTTTATGTTAATTGACAGATATTTTTAGCTGAGGTAAATCTTTCTATATACTTCCTCCAGGTGCTATTATAGATACTACTGGAAAGATCAATCAAGAACATTAGTTACCTTCCCAAAACCCATTTCTCCTTCTTTCTTCCTAATAGAGTCCTGATTTTGTTTGGATAGCTCTGCCCTCCTCCCACTCCAACCCAGTGACTGAGGGATAACAGACCTCACTGTCAAGTTGTTCCTGCTTCATTGAAAGTAGTCAACATATGACATTGCTTTGGCTCCTTTTGTAAGTAGAGAAGTCACATGGTCTACATTGGTCCAATTATAGTTGGGTGAAAGGGTTTCCTCTTGTTTAGGATGTGAATCAGAATGTATGTTGCATCAGATAGTGCTGGTAAGTATTTATAGCCATACGAGGTCTAAATTCAACACTGTCACACTGAGGATGAAAGAGCAGAAATACAAGAAGAATATGGATTCTTGATTACTGAGTCAATCAACCTGACCAGAACTAATTCTACTTCTGGACTTTCTGTTATGTAAGATATTAAACTTTTTTACTATATAATTTTTCCTTGAATTGGGATTTTTTGCAGCCAAAAGCATCCTAATTGATCATACCAAGTCTAAGCTCCAGTATGAAAGCCAGAATTGCAGGCAGATATCTATGCCAACCTTGTGGTGCTGGGGAAAGTGCTTTTTATATGTTAGGGTCAAGAGTTACAAGGCTGTCTCGGTTTCCCTGCAGAAAGAAATCTGAAAATAATTGGAAGCACTGGAGACTTTTCACAGATTCCTTCTATTTAGACAACTTTAAAACTTAAATATGGGGCAGCCCGGTGGCTCAGCGGTTTGGTGCTGCCTTTCAGCCCAAGGCCTGATCCTAGAGACCCCGGATCGAGGCCCATGTCGGGCTCCCTGCATGGAGCCTGCTTATCCCTCTGCCTGTGTCTGTTCCTCTGCATGTGTGTGTGTGTGTGTGTGTGTGTGTGTGTGTGTGTGTGTCTAATGAATAAATAAATAAAATCTTTTAAAAAATAAAATAAAATAAAACTTAAATATGGACTCATGGTCCTCTCTTTTCTGGCATAGAGGAAATCAATAATGCCAGTTTGGGAAAGGTAAACTTACTGATTTGAGGACAATGAAAATTATGCTATATAAATTCAACCCAAAAGAATCCTGGAAATTCTGATATTCTTTAACAACAACCTACCTTCGAGTCACGGTTTTTAAGCACTGGCTGCCATCAAAATTAAAATGTCAAAATCAACCTAGGACCCAAGATAACTTTCACGTTGCTATGACAACCTCTTTTTCAAGTTTACCATCAGATATCTTAATTTGCTCAGAGTTAATATTTACTTTGGGAGTTTTTGGGGTAGGGGTTGGTAGAAATTAGACTTATTTCAATTATCTTCAGAAAATCCCTATTAAAGCTTATGTGATATTTGCCAATCACAGAACCCATTTCTAGTTTAGGGTGTCTGGGTAGCTCAGTTGGTTAAGCAGCTGGCTTCGGCTCAGGTCATGATCTCATAGGTCTTGGTATTGAGCCCCATGTCAGGCTGCCTGCTCAGCGGGGACAGCCTTTGTTTCTCCCCTCCCTGCTCATGCTCTCCCTCTCTCTCTCAAATAAATAAATAAAATATTTAAAAAAATAAATTTCCAGCTTAGTAAAATAAATCATATTCAAATTTGTTATATATGTGTTTTATATACTGTTCTAGGGAGAAAAATTCTATTTTCATGTAATTCACAAAGGAGTCATGACTCAAAAAGTTAAAATTATTGCTGTAAACTGAGTAACAACTGTAGGTGGTCAGAGAAATTACCATGAAAAGGGAAAGGAGACAGAAAGAATAAAATAAGACATATTTTTAAAGTTTTGTCATGGTAAGTATAGGGGAGGAAAGATATAAGAAAAATGCCTGCTGGATATGGCAAGTAGTTCTGTATGTATTTGAATCTGTTACAGTTTGTTGTGGGAAACACAACAAATACATAGGAAGCCATTGGAGCCTTTAAGATACTTAATGACGGTATATTGTATTGCATGTACAAATTAGATGTTTATCTGTCAGTCAAAGTCCTGGCAGGAAAGTAAGACACAATCAAAAAGGGTAATTGAAGATCTTTAAACAAATGGAATACAGATTGCTCCTTGACTCACAATGGGGTTACATCCAGATAAACTCATCCTAAATTGGAAAATATCCTAAGTCAAAGATGCACTTAATATACCTAGCCTACCCAACATCAGAGCCTAGCTTAGCCTCCATTAAACAGGTTCAGAATACACGTTAGCCTACAGTTGGGGAAGATCATCTAACACAAAACCTATTTTATAATAAAGTGTTGAATATATCATGTAATTGATTGAATGCTGTATTGAAAGTGAAAAACAGAATGGTTGTAAGTGTATCAGTTGTTCCCCTCATGATTGCATGACTGGCTGGGAGCTATGGTTGCCACTGCTGCTGCCTAGCATCAGGAGAGAGGACTGGACCACATGCCACTAATCCAGAAAAGATTAAAATTCAAACATGAAAGTACAGTTCCTCATTACTAAGTATCGCTTTTGCACCATCATAAAGTTGAAAAATCATAAACCCAAACCATCATAAATCAGAGAATATCTATATTTACCCCAAAAGTGGACAAGATTAAGGGAAGCCACAGGGCTCATGAAGGAGTCTAGGACTGGCAACAATAAAAGCTATTAGCACTCCTAATCTGGAACAGGAAAGGGGAGGGAGTTTTCTCAGAAGCTAAACTAGTGAGACAAGCACACCTGACAGGAACTCTGACCTTAGGTGAGGGATGCAGAAACTCCCAAACAGCAGCCCAACAGGAAAGAGGCTAGGATAATAAACACTATTTTCAGTCTCTCCCCACCCTCCAACCTCCTTACCAAAGCCTCTCATTGACCAAATCTACACAAAAACTGAGCAAAGAGGAGCTGGATTATCTTGTCTGAAGAGGCCAGACCATGAGGTCCCAAATAGGGTCAAGGATGGAAAAGGAATCTGACAGAACCAACAGATACCACCCAACACTGACACTGCCTGAACAACCACAGAAGGAAGACTCATTAAAAGATGGAGACATTTGGTTCTGCAACAGCTTTGGCATACATTTTGGGCTAAGATGTATATTTTAGAATTCTTTCCATTTTGTTAATGTTAGTTTTTAGTCATTATCCTTCATGTTGACAACGTTTGACTAAAACAAATACATATCTCATAATCATTAACTTTCTAACAGTAAATCCAGTCCTTTTTCCCTCAGGCAAAAATACTCTTCTAGTTCCATAAACCTGGCACTACTTTATCACTGTCAAAGAATGAAGTGTCTATGTAAACTTAAGACAATTTGCTTTGATTCCGTGTCCACCTATACTCTTTCACATTGAAATCATATTTCTCTTTTGAGTTGTTATGAACATAAATTGTGTTGGAGTGTGTGTAGGTGTGTAGGTATAGTTTACTGAGCCAATCAATAGAAAACCCATGTATACAAATGATCTCAAATGCCACCATCAGCTCATCGTGTCTGTGTCTTTTCAGGAACTGACTGAATAGGTTGTGTGATGCAATGAAAAGTGTTCTGGGCTTTAGGTCTGGAGGCATTGACTATGATCAGTCTTTTCATTAACCAGCTATAGGACTCTGGCAAGCCCCATCTTACAGCTTGCATGGAATACTTCAGTCTTCACAGGGGACAAATAGCCCTTTCCTTTGTTCTAGAACATTGAAGAAAATATTAAAGATATTAAGAAGAGTTTTTCAATAGAGCTGAATTACAAAGTACATATCTACTCTAGAGCATAAATTATCCTCTTGATTTCTCATAGCTTTGTGGAGTCATTACTTAAGCATGTAAATATTTACCTGTAAAATGGTAAACATAATTTTTGCAATTCAGGGAAATGTTAAGGTTCATGGGAAGCCATAATTGTTAGACTCAAAAAGTCATTGAGGATTTGCTGTATTTTAATGTAATCTGCTAGTGTCTTTATCTAATTTTAATTTAAAATAGCATATTTAGCATTCTCTATGTCAGTTTGAAAAAGGCCCTTTCAAACTAAAGCAATCAAGAAGCAGCAATACTGATGGTTCCTATTAGACATGAAATTAGGGACATGCATGAGAACCATAGAATTTTAAAGCTGGAAGTGACATCAGAGACTCTGTGCCTCATTTCCATTTATGGAAATAGAAGAGAAGCTGGTGAAGGGACTTGCCAGAGTGATAAAATAGTAGCATGCCTCTGCATGCTGAGCACCTCCACATGTCCCTCTAGCAACATCTACCAATCCCTCAGGAATGAGAACCAAGTAGGCTTGGCCTCAAATATCAGTGTTCTCAAACTCTGTAACAAGGGCAATTGATACATGAATGTAACATGTCTCTAAGCATTATAAAGCCCTCTCTCTTTCTTCTCTTATTAATTATAGACCACATTTTTTCATAAGTACCTACCTCCTCTTTCTTTCCTCCATAATTACCCAATTGTCCCCACTCCAATTTCTTTTAGAAGACATATGCCTTCTAATTGTGCTTTAGAAAATTCTCAGGATGCCTGGGTGGCTCAGCAGTTAAACATCTGCCTTTGGCTCAGGGCATGATCCTGGAGTCCTGGGATCAAGTCCCACATCGGGCTCCCTGCATGGAGCTTGCTTCTCTCTCTGCCTATGTCTCCGCCCCTCTGTGTGTGTGTGTGTGTCTCATGAATAAAAATATAAAATCTTTTTAAAAAAAAAAGGAAAAAATCTTGACCTTTACTAGTCTTTGAGAAATAAAGAAAGTTAGAAAGTTTGGAGGCACTGCTTTAGACCACTCCACTTCTGTCTGAGACTGGATCTCCTGAAAACATTCTGAGATGAAGAAATTGTGTGCATAATGTTGGTTGCAGGTGCTTTCAGGAGACATACCTGTAAAGAAGTGAAGAAAGGACTGAGGGAAGGAGGACCCAGGGATGGGTCAGCCCTGGAGAGAGGTCTGGGATGATGCTCTACATCTTGTCAGACTGGTGGACCTAATGTGTGTCTTCAGTTTAATTATCTGTTTCTCTTCCAGACAAAGGATTTTTAAGGTGCTAAAGACCAGTCTGAAATCTAACTATGCAGAATTTAAAAGATCCTGAGCTTTCTCTCCTGGGGAAATAAATGAAATAAAGAAAGATTATGAAATATGAAAGTTCTAAAAATAATAGCCTGAAACTGGGTAATTTGAATAAAAGCCAGTCAAATCTTTATAGAATATAGCATATTACTGATTCATTATCAGATCACATAATTTAATTATATTCTACTTACCATGAAGTTTTCACACCCTAAACCTCCCAGTGTTAAGTCTATGTTATCTGATTAGAGAAAGTTGAAAAAGAAAGAAAGAGGCCATGCAAAAGAGAAGCTTTGTTAAGGACTGCAGGCTACATTGCAAATTCAGAAACATCTTTAATATGTAGAAGAAATGATGCAAATTTATCTTTTGTTTCCTTTAAATAAGCCAGGTTTGATTATCTTAAACTATTGAATAAATAGAATATTTTTCCCTTTCATCTTTTCTGGACTTGAGTCATTTACAATTTGTAACACAGAGAACTATTTTTCACATCTAATTTAACATGTAACTCTTTTTTTCGATTCAATTTAGGAAAAAAAAATTACTTCCTAAGACATAATTAATTTCTACAACATGTTGACTTAAGAGCTGCTAATTTAGGAACATACACATTCTTATGGCTAGGTTCTTACAGTCATACTTTAAAGATATTTTTCCAAGATATGTATATACCTCAAGTTCTAGAATAAGGAGGTTTTAGTGACTGAAAGATCTTGAGGAAAATATAAAGCTCTTATTTAAAAGTATGAAGTCAAAAATATCAGCAGTAAAATCTATGCTGAAAACAATTATGTACTTTTCTACTAATGGGAGATTGTAAAATAAATATGCAAATAATGCTGATAGGTTAAACTGATGAAATAAATAACTCAATAAACACCCTAAAGATTATATAATAAATATGCAAATAATACTGATAGGTTAATCTGATGAACTAAATTGATAACTCAATAAGCCCTTAAGGTTTACATGTATGTATGTATTTAAAACATTTCCCATAAGTAACAGTGTCCTGGGAATTATATAAAATGTGCTTTTAAGTCTGTCTTTGAAGGAGGCATAAATAATATTTCATTTTAGGTAAATTATGCTAGGAACAAGAATATAAACTTGTGGAACATATAGTTTTTTATTTGTTTATTTGCCTCCTATCTCCAACAGGTGCAATAGTAACTGCCCAAAGTAGGTACTCATAACTATCTGCTGAATCAATAAATTAGGACAAGATTAGTCGGGACCACAAGACAATAGTAAGAATAAGAAATGGTCCTGGCCATTCAATGAATATACTTTGCCTTAGAAAGAGAACTAGCAGATATTTAAAGCAAAAGGAGTTCAATCCAGGTTTGGGTTAACACTAAAACACTATTGACATCTATCCAAATTCTATTCACAATCTTGGGTTCTTACATAAATGTTCTGAATTCTTTTAAAATAGCACAACGGGCATAAGCCCAGAACCATGACAGCTTTGTTTCAACAGAGAGTTAAGAGATGGCCTGTTTATGAAATATCTTTACCATGAATTATTCATGGTGGGAAATCAACAAAATACTTACTAATTCAGCCATAATGCTTAACTGTGTTATTTGACCAAAAGATTGAAATGGTCTTGGAAAAGCCAGGAGAGAAATGAGAACTTGGCAAGAAATATGACCCCATGGAGTCACATAAAAACCCTAAATACTCCATTATCATCACTATTATATAATGTGCTTTATATTTTACAAAGCAAATTGGTACATATTATCTAGATTGATGATCATGACAACCTTGTGAATCAGGTACCAGTGCTGAATCATGTTGGAAGTTTGGGAGTGCTAATGCCAATCTTTTGCAATCTAACCAGTTGAAAATAATAATGATGATAATCATAATCATAATAATCATAGCTAGTACCTACATAGGACTTACTTAGGTGCCAAGTGTGACCTACATGCCTTTACATGTTAGCTTAGTTACTCCTCCAAAAATCACAAGTCTCCAAATGGGAATCGAGGCATCTGCTTTTTTCAAGTTGGTTGGCAAATTCACTTTCCACCTGGTTAAAAAAAATGCATTTTTTGTCCCTCTCTCCTGCACTCAAGATAACTAGGGAATGATCATGCAGACTTTTCCACCAAGTGTCACGCTATAAAGCTGAAACAGAGAGAACTGAGGTGTAGCTAGAACCAGTTCATGTGGTCTGATGGTCTGTTTACTGACAGCCTGAGCATGTGAGCTCCAATCTTCCCTGCACCCAGGCAGGTCTGTGAGCTGAGGAAGGGGTAGGCTCAAATGCCCAACCTCACACCCTCTCTTAAGTTTTTTTGGTAGGTAGAACATGTTGCTGAATATGCTGCTGCTCTCTCCTGGGAAGTAAAACAGATATTCCCTCTGCCTCCATAGGAAACTGCAGGGAAGAAAATGAGTATTCCAGTCCATCCTACCCTCCAGCAACAGACAAATTAGGGAAACTGAGGACCATGTAGGCCTACTTTCTTCATCAAAGGCAAGGCATTGACAAGTACCAAAGATAGGTCTTGAGTCCTAGGGTTCTGACCACAGAGTGCACATCATATTCACTCTATGCTGGAAACCTTGCACTCCGACTAATTTGATGAATGCTGAAAGGCAAACATTCTAGAAATCAAAACACTTGAATGCTCTTCTGAAAATGTTTTCATGACCTAACCAGATTCTCTTTTTCCCATAATTTCTTGTCAAATGTGCTGAAAACATATCATATCATTCAAACCATTTCTTTCTGAGCCAAGTTAAGGGATGGAATAAACAACAAAAAAAGACAAAAATTGTAATTATACTTCATCTCACAATAGCATATTTAAAGTTGGACTCCTTCTGAATTTGGGGTATTTCTATTACTCAACAGGTACTCATTATATTGTAGAACAGGATTAAGACATCTTTTGTTCATAGACTTAGTTGCCAGTTGTGCCGAAAGCGCTACTATTTTGCTTTACTGAGTATCAGACTCAGGAACATTTATTATATTATTCTAGTACTTATATTTTTTGTCAGTCTTCATTCAACAGGTATCCCAATATGGAGCTTCTTGTTAGTTTACTTTCCACTAAATATAGACACATAATTAATAAGTGCTGGGCCATAAAGTGCTTACTTACTGCTTATTAACTAGCTCAAATTGCAGAACATGAATAAATTTGACTGTATTTTGTGAGAAACAACTCAGAGTCTTTAACTTCCTAGTGAGAATAGACTTACATCACCTTCCAGGCTGGATTTTATATTTTACATGGGTGTATTCTGTAACAACTACTGCTGTTATTTGTGCTGTTATAGAGAAGGGAAGAAAAATATCACTTCCTTGCTATGATTCTTATAAACAATAAACAAGTGCATAAAGGGTCACAATTCTATTGGTTTTCTGATAAGAGCTTCAATTCATAAGCATAGTGATTGGAAGAATTTGTTTTCCTATAAGCAGAACTGGAATTGAAATTAGATTGAATCAAGACAATGGTCTTAAGACTTTTACTGCTGTTTAGAAGGATAATGATTTCTTTTTTATTTCTAGGATAATAAAAAATCTTAGCTTTTCAGATATCAGTCTAGGCTAGCTGCTAGTGATCCATCACAAATCAATAATAGCTCTCTTCTGCTGAGTCTAGACACCACCTATGAACTCCTCAGCCAGCACCCCATTAGTCAGGACCCATGGGTTGGTGTTTATATGAGGTGAAACTATTTGCCTTTCCTATTACATTTGAAGTACCTCACATGTATCAGTTTAAGAAGAAAAAAATAAATATTATAATCCTATAATATTTACAGAGATATCAGTGCTCTTTCAAATTCTGATTAGTGCTGCTAATCCCTATAGACTCTTTCAACACTTTGCAGGAAAATAGTGAAATCTAATTAACTATATTCTAGAAGGACTTTTGCTGATAATAGCATAGCAACTAAGTGGGTTCATCAAAGTAAAAAGAAACATAACAAAGCCCCCTATCGAGCATCTGAAAAATGTTATAACCAAGGAACTGATTTTTAATTTAATTTTAACTTAAATGGTCATCTGTAGCTGCCATATTGTATAGCCCAGGTATATAGAATCTTATTCTACCTACACAGTAACCTTGTGAAGTGGGTGATCTCACTAAAAAGAGAAGGAAGCTTGGAAATATTAAGTAACTTGCCAACATTATAAAACTGGAAAGTGACCCAATGTATACTTAAATCCAGTTCTCTGGGAATCCAAGTTCTCAGCTCTTTCTATGATACCACATCAAGTTCAAGGTAAGTATGAATCAAGAGGACAAACTCCCCAAACTAGTGATTGTACACAACCAACTAAAAGTTCACAATGGAAAATACACTACAAAGAACTGTCAAAATCTGAAATTTTATCCTACTTGTAAGCTAACAAATAAGCATGCCACAGTTTCGTGGAAGCCATCAGAAGACAAGAGATTCCTGAGTCAAAGAGTAAGGACTTTATTATAGCAGTAGCAATAGCCAGAGTATTAGCATTTTCTTGTACCAGTTTCCCAAGCCCAAACTCACATAGTGATGCAAAAGGGATCAAATGACTTGCACATTCAGTGAATGCATTACAGGTTGCAGACTAAGCTTTAGGAACCCAAATATTTCATAAGGGGCAGTAAGCATCCTAATCATTACCCCAAAAAGAGGCATTATCTTTATCATACTAGACAATAAGCATGCCTCTCTTTCCTAATCTCTACCTTTCATGATTATTCTTTATGCAAATATCCTTAAAATAGTCTGGAACAAAGGCAATCCCAAGACTTGCATAAATGTGAGAGATCACACATCACTCATAACAAGTGACAAACTGGGAGAAAACCAGCAAAGAACAGAGGGAGATAACTAAATATCAACATGAGAGTCAAAGTGTATAGATAAATGTGTATGTTTGATAGAAAGATCATGTGTCCAAAGTTATGAGCAGAAAATGTTGAAACAAGAAAATTAAAGTGAAAGTAAATTTGAAAAATAATAGTGCTACATAAATGTCAGGAAACTGGCATTTTATTAGGCATCAACAGTACATTTTTATATATAATTTCCCTGAAACTAGAGGTTACTTCACTCTTGGAACTGAATTGTAAATATGTGCACATACTCTTCTTTCAACCACCATGAAATTGTAGCATAAAAATCATTGGATTTTAGATCTGAAAGATGCTCAGAAATAATGAAGCCCTAATTATACAAATAGGGAAACTGAGACCCACCAGAATAGAATGTCTTTTTCAGGACCACACAACCAACCATCATTAGATCTCAGATGCATTCAAGGAAGTCTCTGCTCTTGACCCCTCCATTTCATTACAACTCACTATCTCTTATTTCTCACCTTGAAGTGGATTGAGCTCCCCTCAAAAAAGGTACCTGCAAATGCCTTTGGAACTAATTGGAGCAGAGCCAAGTGGCATGAGCTAGCAATGCCTCCCCAAGTGGAAGCCCAGTAGGAAGCCTTAGCTCTGCACTTAGCTTAAATCTTCATTCCCTTGGGTCTGCCACAAAGGCACGTTGCAGTGCAGAAGAGTCAAAAGAAAAAAATGTATGCACAGCATAGGAAGGAGCCCAGATCTTCTCTGAGAAGTTGAGTACTTCAGTGGTATCATTAAAGCTGGGTCAAAAAAAAGTCATTTCATTTTTTTTAAATATGCTAATATAACCTCGAGCACCAGCTCACTTAAATGACAGGCACTTCATAAAGTTCATTTTTATTATTCTCAGCTGAAAAGTAAATAACAATTCTACAGGTGTCCTTCATATTAAAAGGCTTTATTTGCTGGCAATAGAGACTCTCTATTGACTAAAACCTTATCTATACCTCACAGAGCAGATTGTTTTTCCCCCACACCTTTCAGAGAGGTGTAGCCAATCCATTCTACACAAAGGAAAACAATGTGATAAAAGAGATGATGCAACAACCGCCAACTGAAAGAGTTCTCGATAGCTAAACCTGGAACAATTTAAGCAAAAAAATAAATAGTGCAGTATTCGATTATAACCCAAAGAATAAAATAAATATTCATGAGTCCATATTGATAAACAAATAATGTAAATAAGCATCAACAGTGCTTTTTTAAAAAGATTTTATTTATTTATTTGACACAGAGAAAGAGAACACAAGCAGGGAGAGTGGCAGGCAGAGGGAGAGGGAGAAGCAGGCTCCCTACAGAGCAGGGAGCCTTATGCAGGACTCAATCCCAGGACCCTGGGATCATTACCTGAGCTGAAGGCAGATATTTAACCGACTGAGCCATCCAGGTGCCCACAACAGCACTTTTATAAAGGTAATTTTCCCAAACCTAGAGGCTACTGCTTCCTTGGGACTTAATCATAAATGTATAGATGTATAAGTATAAATATAAATTATTGAATAAGTAAATAAGTGGTAGAGGAGAGACAATCTTACAGAAGAATTCCAAATAATATATATACATATTCCCCCCTCCAGGAGGTGGAACTTAATTCCCTATCCTTGAAGATAGGCTATATTTAATGACTCACTTCCAAAAAATAGAGCAAGGAAAGGGAAAAATAGTCCCTTTGCAGTGGAGAGTCCCGGCAAAAGCTGCCTCAACCAAGTGATGAAGGTTAACATCACCAGTGATATCACATGGATTTGATGTACTCTGACATAAGGTAATGAGAAGGGCACTTCATTTTTTTAATAATAGATTTATTTTTTATTGGTGTTCAATTTGCCAACATACAGAATAACACCCAGTGCTCATCCCGTCAAGTGCCCCCCTCAGTGCCCGCCACCCAGTCACCTGCACCCCCCCGCCCTCCTCCCCTTCCACCACCCCCAGTTAGTTTCCCAGAGTTAGGAGTCTCTCATGTTCTGTCTCCCCTTCTGACATTTCCCACCCATTTCTTCTCCCCTCCCCTCCATTCCCTTTCACTATTACCTATATTCAAGAAGGGCACTTCAACTCCATGGTATTCTTTCCAAGTCCCATAACCTCAGAAAAATCATGAGAAGAATATCAGACAAACTAAGATGAGGAGACATTCTACAAAATACTTGGCCAGTACTCCCCAAGACCATTGAGATCATGAAAAACAAGCACAGTGAGAAATTTTCACAGAGCAGAGGAGACTGGGAAAATATGACCAACTACAGTGTGGCATCCTGCAATGAAACTGATGGAAGGTATTAATGGAAAAAATGGCTAAGTCCAAATAAGGTCTGGAGTTTAGTTAATAGTGATGAATATATTGCTTTCTTAGTTTTGATAAATGTGCTCCATAATGTAAGATGTTAATAATGGGGGGACACCTCAGTGGCTCAGCAGTTGAGCGTCTGTCTTTGGCTCAGGGTGTGATCCCAGAGTTCTGGGATCAGGTCCTGCATCGGGCTTCCTGTGAGGAGCCTGCTTCTCCCTCTGCCTATGTCTCTGCCTCTCTCATGAATAAATAAATAAAAATCGTTTTTAAAAAAAGTTGTTAACAATGGGTAAAACTGGGTGATGGGCATTCTCTCTGTGCTATCTTCGCAACTTCTCTATAAATTTAAAATTATAACAAAACAAAAAGTTTATTTTAAAAAATAGATGATACAAATTTATCTCGCTGTATGCTCCTGCCTGGGGCATGACAGAGTTTGATAGCTAGCGCATTGCCTATTCCCAGAAGCACAGTTAAAGAAGGCTTGGGGAAGCTAACTGAGTTCAAAAGCCAGGAGTAACAAGAGCACACTGTACAATAAAAGGAAAAGCAATGTTTGTTCTTCACTGAGTGACCTGAGTATTGTGTAGTGATCTGAGAAGCAGAATATATTCTGAACATGACAAAAATTGAGGCTCTCCTTTATAGGTCAGCAAAAGTAATAAGGTAAAAGCCCAAACCAATAAACTAACCAGATTTCGAAGAAACATAAGTGTGCTGACTATCCAATAGAGTCTGTTTAATGGTGTAAAAGACTCAAATTAAAAACATAAGTTTTAGACAAACCCTTCAAATTTGAAAAATTCTCTAAATTCTCTTTTATGTTATCTAGGATTTTATAATAATGTCTGACATTTATATTATCGTTTCTAAAGTAGTAAAACCATTTTGCCAATAAATCGTATCTCCTTCTTGCCAACCAGTCCTCTAAATTACATCCTTTTCTAGCTCTCTGCTTTCAACCCTGAAGGTTTCAGCTCTAATCCAGACTCTCCAACCAGCGTCACCCCTTCCAAATCCCAACTAAATCCCATCTCTTGCTTTTGACACCTTGTTGGATTTGTCTTCTAAATAATAATCCCTTCAAAATGACTGTAAATACATGAATGGACATCTAGACTCTTTCCATATTTTGGCTATTCTGGGCATTGATGCAATTAACATTGGGGTCCAACAATAAATGAATAACTAAATAAGATGTGATGTATATATACAATGGAATATTATTCAGGTATAAAAAATGAAATCTTACATTTGCAACGACATGGATAGAACTAGAGTGTATGACACTTAGCGAAATAAGTCAATCAGAAAGATAATTATCATATGATTTCATCCATATGTGGAATTTAAGAAACAAAACAGATGAACATAGAGGAAAGGAGGGAAAAATAAAATAAGATGAAAACAGAGAGGGAGGCAAACTATAAGAGAATCCTAACTATAGAAGACAAACTGAAGGTTGCTAAAGGAGAGCTGGGTGGAAGGATGAGGTAACTGCGTGATGGGCCTTAAGAGGGGCACATGATGTAATGAGCACTGGGTATTAAATGAAACCGATGAATCACTAAACTCTACCTCTGAAACTAATAATACACTATATGTTAACTGATTTTAAATATTAAAAATGACTGAATGAAGGAAGTGACTTAATGGGTTAAAAAAGGCATAAGTCTGCTTTCCACATCAACTTTATGTAGATGGGGAAAACTACCTTGCTCTTTTTCTCTTCATCTTTGGATAGAAACATATAATTGTGTTTCCAAAAGATGCAAGAAAGGCATGAGCATAACTTATAATACATGTGGTATGAATTTTCTTAAAAACAGACCCTAAAGTCAAATTCAACTATGAATGCTTAAAAAGGAACTATGTGAGGGAGATTGACTAAAGAATAATATTTTGATCAATATATATAAGACTTACATTTTGTTTCATCACTTTTATTGCTGAAGAATACATTTTATTTATTTTTAAATATTTATTTCAGAGAGAGAGAGAAAGAGAGAGAGCATGCACAAGCTGGGGGAGGGGCATAAGGAGAGGTAGACAAGCAGAATCCCTTCTGAGCAGAGAGTCTGATGCAGGGTCTCCATCCCAAGACCCTGAGATCAAAAGTCTGACACTCAACTGACCGAGTTACCCAGGCATCCCAGCTGAAGAATATATTTTAAAGGGCTGGATTAAATATTCAAGGACACAAACACAGTAAATACCTCTTAGTTCAATATGAAGATAACAAATCCATTAGTCTATCTACATATGAGCATGCTCAGCAAACAATAGACTGAACAAATGTTTATTGAGTACCTCTTAGGTGTCAGGAAATGTGCCAGCACTTTGCCAAATGCTATCTCATTTCATTTTTTCTATAAATATGTAAAGTCGATATAATTATCCTCACTTTTCAAAATGTAAAACCAAGCATCCAAAAATTAAATCACCCAAGGATGTGTTACTTAAGGTAAATAATTAGTTCCCTTAACTGATAAACCCCAAAACATCAGTAGCTTTACACAATAAAATGCTGTTTCTCATTTGTATCACCATCTAATGCAAGTCAAAAAGGGAAAGGAATTTAAAAAAAAAAGGAAAAAATCTTGACCTTTACTAGTCTTTGAGAAATAAAGAAAGTTTGGAGGCACTGCTCTAGACCACTCCACTTCTGTCTGAGACTGGATCTCCTGAAAACATTCTGAGATGAAGAAATTGTGTGCATAATGTTGGTTGCAGGTGCTTTCAGGAGACATACCTGTAAAGAAGTGAAGAAAGGACTGAGGGAAGGAGGACCCAGGGATGGGTCAGCCCTGGAGAGAGGTCTGGGATGATGCTCTACATCTTGTCAGACTGGTGGACCTAATGTGTGTCTTCAGTTTAATTATCTGTTTCTCTTCCAGACAAAGGATTTTTAAGGTGCTAAAGACCAGTCTGAAATCTAACTATGCAGAATTTAAAAGATCCTGAGCTTTCTCTCCTGGGGAAATAAATGAAATAAAGAAAGATTATGAAATATGAAAGTTCTAAAAATAATAGCCTGAAACTGGGTAATTTGAATAAAAGCCAGTCAAATCTTTATAGAATATAGCATATTACTGATTCATTATCAGATCACATAATTTAATTATATTCTACTTACCATGAAGTTTTCACACCCTAAACCTCCCAGTGTTAAGTCTATGTTATCTGATTAGAGAAAGTTGAAAAAGAAAGAAAGAGGCCATGCAAAAGAGAAGCTTTGTTAAGGACTGCAGGCTACATTGCAAATTCAGAAACATCTTTAATATGTAGAAGAAATGATGCAAATTTATCTTTTGTTTCCTTTAAATAAGCCAGGTTTGATTATCTTAACCTATTGAATAAATAGAATATTTTTCCCTTTCATCTTTTCTGGACTTGAGTCATTTACAATTTGTAACACAGAGAACTATTTTTCACATCTAATTTAACATGTAACTCTTTTTTTCGATTCAATTTAGAGAAAAAAAAATTACTTCCTAAGACATAATTAATTTCTACAACATGTTGACTTAAGAGCTGCTAATTTAGGAACATACACATTCTTATGGCTAGGTTCTTACAGTCATACTTTAAAGATATTTTTCCAAGATATGTATATACCTCAAGTTCTAGAATAAGGAGGTTTTAGTGACTGAAAGATCTTGAGGAAAATATAAAGCTCTTATTTAAAAGTATGAAGTCAAAAATATCAGTAGTAAAATCTATGCTGAAAACAATTATGTACTTTTCTACTAATGGGAGATTGTAAAATAAATATGCAAATAATGCTGATAGGTTAAACTGATGAAATAAATAACTCAATAAACACCCTAAAGATTATATAATAAATATGCAAATAATACTGATAGGTTAATCTGATGAACTAAATTGATAACTCAATAAGCCCTTAAGGTTTACATGTATGTATGTATTTAAAACATTTCCCATAAGTAACAGTATCCTGGGAATTATATAAAATGTGCTTTTAAGTCTGTCTTTGAAGGAGGCATAAATAATATTTCATTTTAGGTAAATTATGCTAGGAACAAGAATATAAACTTGTGGAACATATAGTTTTTTATTTGTTTATTTGCCTCCTATCTCCAACAGGTGCAATAGTAACTGCCCAAAGTAGGTACTCATAACTATCTGCTGAATCAATAAATTAGGACAAGGTTAGTCGGGACCAAAGACAATAGTAAGAATAAGAAATGGTCCTTGCCATTCAATGAATATACTTTGCCTTAGAAAGAGAACTAGCAGATATTTAAAGCAAAAGGAGTTCAATCCAGGTTTGGGTTAACACTAAAACACTATTGACATCTATCCAAATTCTATTCACAATCTTGGGTTCTTACATAAATGTTCTGAATTCTTTTAAAATAGCACAACGGGCATAAGCCCAGAACCATGACAGCTTTGTTTCAACAGAGAGTTAAGAGATGGCCTGTTTATGAAATATCTTTACCATGAATTATTCATGGTGGGAAATCAACAAAATACTTACTAATTCAGCCATAATGCTTAACTGTGTTATTTGACCAAAAGATTGAAATGGTCTTGGAAAAGCCAGGAGAGAAATGAGAACTTGGCAAGAAATATGACCCCATGGAGTCACATAAAAACCCTAAATACTCCATTATCATCACTATTATATAATGTGCTTTATATTTTACAAAGCAAATTGGTACATATTATCTAGAATGATGATCATGACAACCTTGTGAATCAGGTACCAGTGCTGAATCATGTTGGAAGTTTGGGAGTGCTAATGCCAATCTTTTGCAATCTAACCAGTTGAAAATAATAATGATGATAATCATAATCATAATAATCATAGCTAGTACCTACATAGGACTTATTTAGGTGCCAAGTGTGACCTACATGCCTTTACATGTTAGCTTAGTTACTCCTCCAAAA
Source organism: Vulpes lagopus (assembly GCF_018345385.1). Lineage (NCBI taxonomy): Eukaryota > Metazoa > Chordata > Mammalia > Carnivora > Canidae > Vulpes > Vulpes lagopus. Next base: position 26,425,476 of record NC_054824.1, on the reverse strand, counting down.
ATCACAAGTCTCCAAATGGGAATCGAGGCATCTGCTTTTTTCAAGTTGGTTGGCAAATTCACTTTCCACCTGGTTAAAAAAAATGCATTTTTTGTCCCTCTCTCCTGCACTCAAGATAACCAGGGAATGATCATGCAGACTTTTCCACCAAGTGTCACGCTATAAAGCTGAAACAGAGAGAACTGAGGTGTAGCTAGAACCAGTTCGCGTGGTCTGATGGTCTGTTTACTGACAGCCTGAGCATGTGAGCTCCAATCTCCCCTGCACCCAGGCAGGTCTGTGAGCTGAGGAAGGGGTAGGCTCAACTGCCCAACCTCACACCCTCTCTTAAGTTTTTTTGGTAGGTAGAACATGTTGCTGAATATGCTGCTGCTCTCTCCTGGGAAGTAAAACAGATATTCCCTCTGCCTCCATAGGAAACTGCAGGGAAGAAAATGAGTATTCCAGTCCATCCTACCCTCCAGCAACAGACAAATTAGGGAAACTGAGGACCATGTAGGCCTACTTTCTTCATCAAAGGCAAGGCATTGGCAAGTACCAAAGATAGGTCTTGAGTCCTAGGGTTCTGACCACAGAGTGCACATCATATTCACTCTATGCTGGAAACCTTGCACTCCGACTAATTTGATGAATGCTGAAAGGCAAACATTCTAGAAATCAAAACACTTGAATGCTCTTCTGAAAATGTTTTCATGACCTAACCAGATTCTCTTTTTCCCATAATTTCTTGTCAAATGTGCTGAAAACATATCATATCATTCAAACCATTTCTTTCTGAGCCAAGTTAAGGGATGGAATAAACAACAAAAAAAGACAAAAATTGTAATTATACTTCATCTCACAATAGCATATTTAAAGTTGGACTCCTTCTGAATTTGGGGTATTTCTATTACTCAACAGGTACTCATTATATTGTAGAACAGGATTAAGACATCTTTTGTTCATAGACTTAGTTGCCAGTTGTGCCGAAAGCGCTACTATTTTGCTTTACTGAGTATCAGACTCAGGAACATTTATTATATTATTCTAGTACTTATATTTTTTGTCAGTCTTCATTCAACAGGTATCCCAATATGGAGCTTCTTGTTAGTTTACTTTCCACTAAATATAGACACATAATTAATAAGTGCTGGGCCATAAAGTGCTTACTTACTGCTTATTAACTAGCTCAAATTGCAGAACATGAATAAATTTGACTGTATTTTGTGAGAAACAACTCAGAGTCTTTAACTTCCTAGTGAGAATAGACTTACATCACCTTCCAGGCTGGATTTTATATTTTACATGGGTGTATTCTGTAACAACTACTGCTGTTATTTGTGCTGTTATAGAGAAGGGAAGAAAAATATCACTTCCTTGCTATGATTCTTATAAACAATAAACAAGTGTATAAAGGGTCACAATTCTATTGGTTTTCTGATAAGAGCTTCAATTCATAAGCATAGTGATTGGAAGAATTTGTTTTCCTATAAGCAGAACTGGAATTGAAATTAGATTGAATCAAGACAATGGTCTTAAGACTTTTACTGCTGTTTAGAAGGATAATGATTTCTTTTTTATTTCTAGGATAATAAAAAATCTTAGCTTTTCAGATATCAATCTAGGCTAGCTGCTAGTGATCCATCACAAATCAATAATAGCTCTCTTCTGCTGAGTCTAGACACCTCCTATGAACTCCTCAGCCAGCACCCCATTAGTCAGGACCCATGGGTTGGTGTTTATATGAGGTGAAACTATTTGCCTTTCCTATTACATTTGAAGTACCTCACATGTATCAGTTTAAGAAGAAAAAAATAAATATTATAATCCTATAATATTTACAGAGATATCAGTGCTCTTTCAAATTCTGATTAGTGCTGCTAATCCCTATAGACTCTTTCAACACTTTGCAGGAAAATAGTGAAATCTAATTAACTATATTCTAGAAGGACTTTTGCTGATAATAGCATAGCAACTAAGTGGGTTCATCAAAGTAAAAAGAAACATAACAAAGCCCCCTATCGAGCATCTGAAAAATGTTATAACCAAGGAACTGATTTTTAATTTAATTTTAACTTAAATGGTCATCTGTAGCTGCCATATTGTATAGCCCAGGTATATAGAATCTTATTCTACCTACACAGTAACCTTGTGAAGTGGGTGATCTCACTAAAAAGAGAAGGAAGCTTGGAAATATTAAGTAACTTGCCAACATTATAAAACTGGAAAGTGACCCAATGTATACTTAAATCCAGTTCTCTGGGAATCCAAGTTCTCAGCTCTTTCTATGATACCACATCAAGTTCAAGGTAAGTATGAATCAAGAGGACAAACTCCCCAAACTAGTGATTGTACACAACCAACTAAAAGTTCACAATGGAAAATACACTACAAAGAACTGTCAAAATCTGAAATTTTATCCTACTTGTAAGCTAACAAATAAGCATGCCACAGTTTCGTGGAAGCCATCAGAAGACAAGAGATTCCTGAGTCAAAGAGTAAGGACTTTATTATAGCAGTAGCAATAGCCAGAGTATTAGCATTTTCTTGTACCAGTTTCCCAAGCCCAAACTCACATAGTGATGCAAAAGGGATCAAATGACTTGCACATTCAGTGAATGCATTACAGGTTGCAGACTAAGCTTTAGGAACCCAAATATTTCATAAGGGGCAGTAAGCATCCTAATCATTACCCCAAAAAGAGGCATTATCTTTATCATACTAGACAATAAGCATGCCTCTCTTTCCTAATCTCTACCTTTCATGATTATTCTTTATGCAAATATCCTTAAAATAGTCTGGAACAAAGGCAATCCCAAGACTTGCATAAATGTGAGAGATCACACATCACTCATAACAAGTGACAAACTGGGAGAAAACCAGCAAAGAACAGAGGGAGATAACTAAATATCAACATGAGAGTCAAAGTGTATAGATAAATGTGTATCTTTGATAGAAAGATCATGTGTCCAAAGTTATGAGCAGAAAATGTTGAAACAAGAAAATTAAAGTGAAAGTAAATTTGAAAAATAATAGTGCTACATAAATGTCAGGAAACTGGCATTTTATTAGGCATCAACAGTACATTTTTATATATAATTTCCCTGAAACTAGAGGTTACTTCACTCTTGGAACTGAATTGTAAATATGTGCACATACTCTTCTTCCAACCACCATGAAATTGTAGCATAAAAATCATTGGATTTTAGATCTGAAAGATGCTCAGAAATAATGAAGCCCTAATTATACAAATAGGGAAACTGAGACCCACCAGAATAGAATGTCTTTTTCAGGACCACACAACCAACCATCATTAGATCTCAGATGCATTCAAGGAAGTCTCTGCTCTTGACCCCTCCATTTCATTACAACTCACTATCTCTTATTTCTCACCTTGAAGTGGATTGAGCTCCCCTCAAAAAAGGTACCTGCAAATGCCTTTGGAACTAATTGGAGCAGAGCCAAGTGGCATGAGCTAGCAATGCCTCCCCAAGTGGAAGTCCAGTAGGAAGCCTTAGCTCTGCACTTAGCTTAAATCTTCATTCCCTTGGGTCTGTCACAAAGGCCCGTTGCAGTGCAGAAGAGTCAAAAGAAAAAAATGTATGCACAGCATAGGAAGGAGCCCAGATCTTCTCTGAGAAGTTGAGTACTTCAGTGGTATCATTAAAGCTGGGTCAAAAAAAAGTCATTTCATTTTTTTCAAATATGCTAATATAACCTCGAGCACCAGCTCACTTAAATGACAGGCACTTCATAAAGTTCATTTTTATTATTCTCAGCTGAAAAGTAAATAACAATTCTACAGGTGTCCTTCATATTAAAAGGCTTTATTTGCTGGCAATAGAGACTCTCTATTGACTAAAACCTTATCTATACCTCACAGAGCAGATTGTTTTTCCCCCACACCTTTCAAAGAGGTGTAGCCAATCCATTCTACACAAAGGAAAACAATGTGATAAAAGAGATGATGCAACAACCGCCAACTGAAAGAGTTCTCGATAGCTAAACCTGGAACAATTTAAGCAAAAAAATAAATAGTGCAGTATTCGATTATAACCCAAAGAATAAAATAAATATTCATGAGTCCATATTGATAAACAAATAATGTAAATAAGCATCAACAGTGCTTTTTTAAAAAGATTTTATTTATTTATTTGACACAGAGAAAGAGAACACAAGCAGGGAGAGTGGCAGGCAGAGGGAGAGGGAGAAGCAGGCTCCCTACAGAGCAGGGAGCCTTATGCAGGACTCAATCCCAGGACCCTGGGATCATTACCTGAGCTGAAGGCAGATATTTAACCGACTGAGCCATCCAGGTGCCCACAACAGCACTTTTATAAAGGTAATTTTCCCAAACCTAGAGGCTACTGCTTCCTTGGGACTTAATCATAAATGTATAGATGTATAAGTATAAATATAAATTATTGAATAAGTAAATAAGTGGTAGAGGAGAGACAATCTTACAGAAGAATTCCAAATAATATATATACATATTCCCCCCTCCAGGAGGTGGAACTTAATTCCCTATCCTTGAAGATAGGCTATATTTAATGACTCACTTCCAAAAAATAGAGCAAGGAAAGGGAAAAATAGTCCCTTTGCAGTGGAGAGTCCTGGCAAAAGCTGCCTCAACCAAGTGACGAAGGTTAACATCACCAGTGATATCACATGGATTTGATGTACTCTGACATAAGGTAATGAGAAGGGCACTTCATTTTTTTAATAATAAATTTATTTTTTATTGGTGTTCAATTTGCCAACATACAGAATAACACCCAGTGCTCATCCCGTCAAGTGCCCCCCTCAGTGCCCGCCACCCAGTCACCTGCACCCCCCGCCCTCCTCCCCCTTCCACTACCCCCAGTTAGTTTCCCAGAGTTAGGAGTCTCTCATGTTCTGTCTCCCCTTCTGACATTTCCCACCCATTTCTTCTCCCCTCCCCTCCATTCCCTTTCACTATTATCTATATTCAAGAAGGGCACTTCAACTCCATGGTATTCTTTCCAAGTCCCATAACCTCAGAAAAATCATGAGAAGAGTATCAGACAAACTAAGATGAGGAGACATTCTACAAAATACTTGGCCAGTACTCCCCAAGACCATTGAGATCATGAAAAACAAGCACAGTGAGAAATTTTCACAGAGCAGAGGAGACTGGGAAAATATGACCAACTACAGTGTGGCATCCTGCAATGAAACTGATGGAAGGTATTAATGGAAAAAATGGCTAAGTCCAAATAAGGTCTGGAGTTTAGTTAATAGTGATGAATATATTGCTTTCTTAATTTTGATAAATGTGCTCCATAATGTAAGATGTTAATAATGGGGGGACACCTGGGTGGCTCAGCAGTTGAGCGTCTGTCTTTGGCTCAGGGTGTGATCCCAGGGTTCTGGGATCAAGTCCTGCATCGGGCTTCCTGTGAGGAGCCTGCTTCTCCCTCTGCCTATGTCTCTGCCTCTCTCATGAATAAATAAATAAAAATCGTTTTTAAAAAAAGTTGTTAACAATGGGTAAAACTGGGTGATGGGCATTCTCTCTGTGCTATCTTCGCAACTTCTCTATAAATTTAAAATTATAACAAAACAAAAAGTTTATTTTAAAAAATAGATGATACAAATTTATCTCGCTGTATGCTCCTGCCTGGGGCATGACAGAGTTTGATAGCTAGCGCATTGCCTATTCCCAGAAGCACAGTTAAAGAAGGCTTGGGGAAGCTAACTGAGTTCAAAAGCCAGGAGTAACAAGAGCACACTGTACAATAAAAGGAAAAGCTATGTTTGTTCTTCACTGAGTGACCTGAGTATTGTGTAGTGATCTGAGAAGCAGAATATATTCTGAACATGACAAAAATTGAGGCTCTCCTTTATAGGTCAGCAAAAGTAATAAGGTAAAAGCCCAAACCAATAAACTAACCAGATTTCGAAGAAACATAAGTGTGCTGACTATCCAATAGAGTCTGTTTAATGGTGTAAAAGACTCAAATTAAAAACATAAGTTTTAGACAAACCCTTCAAATTTGAAAAATTCTCTAAATTCTCTTTTATGTTATCTAGGATTTTATAATAATGTCTGACATTTATATTATCGTTTCTAAAGTAGTAAAACCATTTTGCCAATAAATCGTATCTCCTTCTTGCCAACCAGTTCTCTAAATTACATCCTTTTCTAGCTCTCTGCTTTCAACCCTGAAGGTTTCAGCTCTAATCCAGACTCTCCAACCAGCGTCACCCCTTCCAAATCCCAACTAAATCCCATCTCTTGCTTTTGACACCTTGTTGGATTTGTCTTCTAAATAATAATCCCTTCAAAATGACTGTAAATACATGAATGGACATCTAGACTCTTTCCATATTTTGGCTATTCTGGGCATTGATGCAATTAACATTGGGGTCCAACAATAAATGAATAACTAAATAAGATGTGATGTATATATACAATGGAATATTATTCGGGTATAAAAAATGCAACGACATGGATAGAACTAGAGGGTATGACACTTAGCGAAATAAGTCAATCAGAAAGATAATTATCATATGATTTAATCCATATGTGGAATTTAAGAAACAAAACAGATGAACATAGAGGAAAGGAGGGAAAAATAAAATAAGATGAAAACAGAGAGGGAGGCAAACTATAAGAGACTCCTAACTATAGAAGACAAACTGAAGGTTGCTAAAGGAGAGCTGGGTGGAAGAATGAGGTAACTGCGTGATGGGCCTTAAGAGGGGCACATGATGTAATGAGCACTGGGTATTATATGAAACCGATGAATCACTAAACTCTACCTCTGAAACTAATAATACACTATATGTTAACTGATTTTAAATATTAAAAATGACTGAATGAAGGAAGTGACTTAATGGGTTAAAAAAGGCATAAGTCTGCTTTCCACATCAACTTTATGTAGATGGGGAAAGCTACCTTGCTCTTTTTCTCTTCATCTTTGGATAGAAACATATAATTGTGTTTCCAAAAGATGCAAGAAAGGCATGAGCATAACTTATAATACATGTGGTATGAATTTTCTTAAAAACAGACCCTAAAGTCAAATTCAACTATGAATGCTTAAAAAGGAACTATGTGAGGGAGATTGACTAAAGAATAATATTTTGATCAATATATATAAGACTTACATTTTGTTTCATCACTTTTATTGCTGAAGAATACATTTTATTTATTTTTAAATATTTATTTCAGAGAGAGAGAGAGAAAGAGAGAGAGCATGCACAAGCTGGGGGAGGGGCATAAGGAGAGGTAGACAAGCAGAATCCCTTCTGAGCAGAGAGTCTGATGCAGGGTCTCCATCCCAAGACCCTGAGATCAAAAGTCTGACACTCAACTGACCGAGTTACCCAGGCATCCCAGCTGAAGAATATATTTTAAAGGGCTGGATTAAATATTCAAGGACACAAACACAGTAAATACCTCTTAGTTCAATAAGAAGATAACAAATCCATTAGTCTATCTACATATGAGCATGCTCAGCAAACAATAGACTGAACAAATGTTTATTGAGTACCTCTTAGGTGTCAGGAAATGTGCCAGCACTTTGCCAAATGCTATCTCATTTCATTTTTTCTATAAATATGTAAAGTCGATATAATTATCCTCACTTTTCAAAATGTAAAACCAAGCATCCAAAAATTAAATCACCCAAGGATGTGTTACTTAAGGTAAATAATTAGTTCCCTTAACTGATAAACCCCAAAACATCAGTAGCTTTACACAATAAAATGCTGTTTCTCATTTGTATCACCATCTAATGCAAGTCAAAAAGGGAAAGGAATTAAAAAAAAAAAAAAGGGAAAGGAATATATTTTGCCCCACCTGATCATTCAGAGACCTCCTGCCTCCCAGGATACTTCCCCCATCCACTGGTGGATGGAGATTGAGAGCAAGTATAGTACACTGAAAGCATTGGTAAAGGTATAGGAAATTTGAACAATACTGTCAAGCAAGTTACATGGAACAATCATAGAAAGTACATTCTCTTTAAACATACATATAACATCACCAATGTAGACTACAAATGGAGCCACAAAACAAGTCTTAATACATTTCAAATGATTGAAATCATACAGACTCTGTTTTGTGAGCCTGAGTATGATGAAATTAAAAGTCATTTTTAAAAGAATACATGAAATCATTAAATATTTTTGTAGTTAAGAAATGCACTCCTAGGGCAGCCTGGGTGGCTCAGCGGTTTAGCGCCACCTTCGGCCCAGGGCCTGATCCTGGAGACCCAAGATCGAGTCCCACGTCAGGCTCCCTGCATGGAGCCTGCTTCTCCCTCTGCCTGTGTCTCTGCCTCTGTGTGTGTGTGTGTGTGTGTGTGTGTCTCATGAATAAATAAATAAAATATTTTTTAAAAAAAGAAAGAAAAAAAAAGAAATGCACTCCTAAATGTTGCATAGATCAACTAAGAAACCATGAAGGAATCAGAAAATATTTCTGACTGAATAATAACGAAAATACAAATACTAGAATTTGTAGGATGCAGCTAAAATAGTGCTAATAGCAAAGTTTATAATTCTAAATGCTTATGTTGGTGGTGAAAAGTTTTATTTTTTTAAATTTTTTTATTTATGATAGAGAGAGAGGCAGAGACACAGGCAGAGGCTCCACGCACTGGGAGCCCGAAGTGGGATTCGATCCCGTCTCCAGGATCACGCTCTGGGCCAAAGGCATGCACTAAACCACTGTACCACCCAGGATCCCTGGTGGTGAAAAGTTTTAAATCAACTATCTTAGCTTCTACATTAAGAGACTAGAAAAGAAGAGTGAGTTAAGCCCAAGTAAGTAAAGGAAGGAAATAATAAATATAAAGGCTGAAAGTATTTAAATAAAGAATAGGTAATATAGGAAATCAAGTCATTCAGAAGCTGGTTCTTTGTAAAGATTAATAAAATTTAAAAATACTTACCTAGACTGATCAAGAGGAAAAAAATAAAATTATCAGTATCAAGAATGAGTGTAACATAGATATTATAGACATTTAAAAGATATGAAAGGAATATTATAACTAATTATATGACTATGAATTTGACAACTTAGATAAATGGACAAATTCCTTAAAGGACATAAATTACCAAAAGTAAACAAGAAAAAAAAAATAGAAGTCCCAAAAAGCCCAGCATATAGTGTTTTGGTGTTGTTGTTGATGAGGGGTTTTTATTTATTTAAGGATAGTAAAGAAATTGAATTTATAGTTAAAAATCTCCCCACAAGGGATATCTAGGTGGTGCAGTTGTTTAAGCATCTGATTCTTCTTGGTTGAAGCTCAACTTGGGATCTCAGGGTCATGAAATCAACCTGCATTGGGCTCTGCACTCAGTGCAGAGTCTGCTTAAGACTCTGTCTCCCTTTCCCTCTACCTCTATCCCTGTCCTGTCCCACTCCATGACTCTGCTCTTACTCTCTCTTTCTCTTTCATAAATAAATAAATAAATAAATAAATAAATAAATAAATAAATAAATCTATCTTAGAAAAGACCTCCCCATGAGGAAAATTTGAGTTCCAAAGGGATCTGCAGTTTCATTCCATCAAATATTTGCAAAAGAAATTATATTGATATTTCTCAAACCCCTTCAGAAAATTTTTATTTTTTTTAGAAAATTTTTAAACTCATTTTTTAAAGCCAGCATAGTCTTGATACTAAAACTTGCAAATCAATACAAGACATTTTCAGACAAATATCTCTCCCAAACAAAAATGCAAAACTCCTTAACAAAATATTAGCAAATCAAACTCAGCAATATGTATTTTTAAAAAACATCATAACTAACTGAAGCTTTTCCAAGACTACAAGATGGGTTTAATATCCAAAAATGAATTACTAAAAAAAAAATGAATTACTGTGATTCACCACATTAACAGAATAAAGAAAAGATATCATAAAACTATCTCAGTAAACATTTTATAACATTAAATACCCATTTATTATAAAAACTATCAGAGATTTAGGAATAGAAGAAAATTTCCTCTAATAAATGAGATCTGAGAGAAACTTATAGCTAATGTATTAATGGTGAATGATGACCATTTCCTCCATCTGATATTGGGAAGAAAATAAGAATGTCTGCTCTCACCACTTCTATTCACCATTTTACTATAGTTGTAGTCAGAATGACATGACAAGACAAAGCAATAAAAGCAATTAAGTTGGAAAAGAATTAAAACTATCTCTTTTTGCAAATGAGGTTATTGTTTTCACAGAAAAATCACAAGAATCTACAAAATAATCTACTAGGATTGGTAAGTCCTTAGCAAGATCACAGATTCAAAACCAATATCCAAAAATACATTGTATTTCTCTAAACAAGCAATAAAAATGGAAATTGAAATACAAATACAATTTACAAAAATATTAGAATACATATGGATATTCCTCTTTCTGCTACTTCATTATTATTTTACAGAAACACTACCAATTTATGCACCCCTATGTTTATTAACAGCATTATTTATAATAGCTAAGATCTAGAAGCAGCCCAAGTATCCACTGGTATCCACTGGTTTTATGAACACATAAAAAAGATGTAGTATAGATATAGATACACACACACAAGCACACACATAATGGAATATTACACAGTCACAAAAAGACTGAGGTTTTGTTTGTTTGGCCATTTTTGCCATTTGTGACAACATGCATAGACCTAAAGGGTATTATGCTAAGTAAAATAAGTCAGACTGAGAAAGACAAACCCCATATGATTTCACTCATACACAGAATCTAAAAAACAAAACAAATGAATAAACAAAAAGCAGAATCAGGGCAGCGCCAGTGACCCAGCAGTTTAGCGCCGCCTTCAGCCCGGGGTATGATCCTGGAGACCCCAGATCGAGTCCCACGTCGGGCTCCCTGCATGGAGCCTGCTTCTCCCTCTGCCTGTGTCTCTGCCTCTCTCTCTCTCTCTCCCTCTCTCTCTCTCTCTCTTTCTGTGTGTGTGTGTGTGTGTGTGTGTGTCTGTCATAAATAAATTTTTAAAATCTTTAAAAAAAAAAAAGCAGAATCAGACCTATAAATACAGAGAATAAACTGATGATTTCTAGAGGGAAGGTGGGTGCATGGGATGGAAAGAATGAATGAATGAGTGAGAGATGCAAGCTTCCAGTTATGAAATGAATAAGTTATGGGAATAAAGGCCACAGTATAAGGAATACAGTCAATGATATTGTAATAGCATTGTATGGTGACAGATGGTAGTGACACTTGTAGTGAGCATAGCAAAATATATAAACTGGTTAAATCACTACATTGTATACCTGAAACTAATGTAATATTGCATGTCAACTATACTCAAATTTAAAAATTAAATTTAAGAACACATAGGGATAAATTTAAAGAAATATGTGCAAAACCTCTACACTGAAAATTACAAATATTACTGAGAGAAACTAAGAAATACCAAAATAGGGACAACCCAGGTGGCTCAGCGGTTTGACGCCACCTTCAGCCTGGAGCGTGATCCTGGAGACCCGGGATGGAGTCCCATTTCGGGCTCCCTGCATGGAGCCTGCTTCTCCCTCTGCCTGTGTCTCTGCCTCTCTCTCTCTCTCTGTGTGTCTCTCATGAATAAATAAATAAAATCTTAAAAAAAAAAAAAGAAATACCAAAATAAGTGGAGAATGCTATTTCTTTCTGGGAGAACACAGAATATTTATAAATTTTAATTCTCCCTAAATTAGTCTACAATTTATACATAATGCAAACTAAAATTCCAGCAGATTTTTGTAGAAATTGATCATTTGATTCCAAAATTTATTTAGAAATTCATAGAACCTGGAATAGCAAAAACAGGCCTAAAAAAAAGAACAAAGTTGGACTCCTACCACCTGATATCAAGATCTTAAAAGCTACAGTAATAAAGACAATATTATATTGGCACAAAGGTAGGTCAAAGAAGAGAAGAGAGGGCAAAGAAATAAATTGACATATACGGTTGATTTATTGACAAAGACACCAAAGCATTTCAATGGGGAAATAAAGCCTTTGCTACAAAATTTGCTGAAATATCCAAACATCCACATAGGGGAAAAAGATAAACCTCAACATCTATGTCATACCCAAATGCAAAAATTTATTCAAGATGGTCATGAACTGTTAGTTTACAAAATTCAGGAATTTCTCAGGTGAAATCTGAAATTGGCCATTGAAAATGGAGGGCAAGAAGACTCTAAGAGACAGACCTTCCAGATTGGTAAGTGGCAGGTTTAATAACCAAGAGAAATTACACAAGTGGCCATGAGATGAGTAGATCTCCACACTCACCCTCCAGAATCTTTGAAGTTTATAGAGAAGACTTAACCTAGGTTCAGTAGTTCATACCATCCAGATAGTCTCTCCAACACATTGCTCTCTCAAGGCTGCATCTTTGAAAATAGCTCCCACTGTAGGAATGTAAGGCCAAGCCACACATTTCAAGGATGGGGGAGGGCAGGTGATGAGATGCCTCTGGATTGTCAGGGTCCAGCTCACAGGTCACTCAGTGGTCATGTCACCCTGATGACCTCTTCCACCATGAAAGATTAAGGTATTAAGCTTCTAAAATAAAATATAGAAAAATATCTTAGTGACCTTAAAGTCATTTCTTGGGACACAGGAAGCTCTAATCATAAAGAAAAGTAGATAACTTAGACTTCATCAAAATTAAAATCTTTTGCGTATCAAAAGACATCATTAAATCAAAGGCATCATTAGAATCAAAAGACATCATTAAAAAATACAAAGGCAAAGCATAAAGTAGAAGAAAATGTTCACAAAACATTATTCTGACAAAAGACATATGTCCAGAATATGTAAACGTCTCCTAAAACCCTGTGTACTCTGTTTTGTTTGATTTTTATAATGATAATGTTTCCTGTTATTATGAATAACCTCATAATAACCACATGTCATTTCCCAACCACAATTCAAATAAGCAAGAAGAAGAAAATAAAGAGCCCCACACTCCAGGATCTCCTCTATGTCTGCCTTTGCTCCCAATGAAAACCAAATGAGAAACAAACTGCTATCTATTCTTTCCTATAGACATGCCAAGACAATTCTTTATGAAAGCTGAGGAAGTGAATTTAATGAACAATTGGAGAGATAAAATTAGTAGTATGAGGACAAGCAGCTGCTCCTGAAATTTAAAAAAAAAAAAAAGGGAAACTGATACATACTGAAAATTTTCTTTCTTTTTATTAAAGTATAGTTGGCCTATAGTGTTATACTGGTTTTAGGTGTACAACATAATGATTCCACATTTATATACATTATGAAGTGATCACCACAGTAAGTCTAGTTACCATCTATCACCATACATTGTTATTACAGCATTATTGACTCTATTCCCTATGCTGCACTTCACATCCCCATGACTTTTTTATTTTATTCCTGGAAGTTTGTACCTCTTAATCCCCTTCACCTATTCCACCCATCCTCCTACTCTTCTCCCCTCTGGCAACCACCAGTTTGTAATATGTATTTATGAGTGTGTTTTTGTTTTATTTTGTTTCTTAGATCCTATTTTAAATATTTTTTAAATTACTTGAAGAAATTTGGGCAAAATGAAAACAATCGAAGAAGAGATGAAAGGATATTTGTGATAAATTATCAACAGTTATTGAAAACCAATAAAGGCTAGATAAGATGGTGAAATTAAAAATGAGTGAAATAAATAAATATAAATAAATAAATAATAAATAATAAATAAATAAATAAATAAATAAATAAAAATGAGTGTACTCATGACCTCTTTCTTATCCCTGGTGTACTGTAACTGGAGTAGTATAAATCAGAGGCTCTGAAGCATCTCAGTAAGTGAGAGCAGCATACATTTTGGCCCATTTGGTTTATTGTGATTCTCTCCTATTTCTGATTTCAATGAAAAACCATTTAAAAATAGCTTTGGACTGCACTGGTATTTTCCATGTCGTAATCAGAGCAAAAACTAAAAGTTACAAGCCTCCCCAAGAAGTATCTGCATTAACTCCTGATAGGATATGGCCATTTTTATCTATGATTATTGCGGCTAATTTTACATTGCAATAGCCTAATGAAAGTTTGGTATGTTGATATTGGTGTTCGGACTGGTTCTGCAGATCATGTTTTAAGTGTTACAGCTCCTCCCCTGCCACTATGCAAAACGCTAAAGAGACTTAAATTTTCAGGTGCAATTTAACCAGCACTGTTCTAGTTAGAAATCATACTTCCTCCTAAGGAGTCAGTAGTGATTATAAAACTATGTGCTAGTTTCTTAAGAAGGTAAAGGAACCCAAGGACAATTGAAGTTGGATCGTTTCCTGATTATAGCTATATTTTTGTGCCCTTCACGTCCCCGGTGTAATCTCTTAACTGTTCAAAGAATTCTATTTCCTTGGTGCCCCAGCCCCACTGACTCCCAGCCTCTTCCATGACTGCTTTCCTGCTTCCTCTTTTACATTCCACTCACTCCAGAAATGCTCTGTGCCCCAATATGAAGGATGTAGAGTGCAGCAGCAAAGAAAACTGCAAATAGTCCAGTTTAAAAAGATAATCTCTCTCTCCCTAAACAGAAAACAACCTTGACCCTACATCTTCCTCCACAGCTACCTTATTTCTTTGCTCTCCTTTCCAGCAATACTCTTTCTTTTTTAAAGATTTTATTTATTTATTCATGAGAGACACACAGAGAGGCAAAGACATAGCAGAGGGAGAAGCAGGATCCCCACAAGGAGCCCGATATGGGACTCCATCCCAGGACCCCGGGATCACGCCCCAAGCCAAAGGCAGACACTTAACAGCTGAACCACCCAGGCATCCCTCAGCAATACTCTTGAAATACTTGTTCTTATTCAATGCCTCTATTTCCTTTCTTCTCAACCTTTCTTGAAACCACTATATTCAGCTTTCTTTTTTTTTTAAGATTTTGTTTATTTATTTGAGAGAGAGAGCTAGAGAGAGCACACAAACAGGGGGAGCAGTAGGGAGGGGGAGAAGCAGACTTCCCTTGGAGCAGGGAGACCAATACAGGACTGGATCCCAGGACATGGGGCAAAGGCAGACACTTAACTGGCTGAGCCACCCCGGCGCCCCCACATTCAGCCTTCAGTCTCCACCACTGCATCAAATAGGTCTTGTGAATGTGTCATCCACATTACCCAGCCGAATGGTCAAGTCCTCACCACCCATAGCAGGTTAGCAGCATTTATACAGCTGATCACTCTTACTTCATACACTTTGTCCACCTGATTGTGGGATGGAATTATCTCTCATCGTGTCCCTCCACCTGAATAGCTGTTCTCCTCTGCTTTGCTGGTTCCTCCTTTTCTTCCTGACCCGTGATTAGGGAAGAGCCCCAGGGCCCAGTTCTCAGGCTTGTTCAATCTATAATTGCTCCCCAGGTCATTGCACCCAGCTATTCAAAAGATTACGTTCCACATGATGTTATGGAACAAACTTCAAGATATATTCTTAAATGAAAAAAAAGATAAAAGATGGCAAGCTGGATGTATGCAGGAATTTGGAGTGACTAACAGCACAGAGATACAAAACCTAACTCCTATTTGGAAAGGCTTGGGCACAAAATAAGCCAGAAGTCACATTAAAGAGCTGACAGTGTAGCCCCAAACAGTGATGTTTTTGCCAATTTAACTGGAGGCAGTTGAAAAGATGAATAAGACATACATTCCACCCTCCAGAAATGTATAGTTAGCTGGGAGGAATGAAAAATACACAGGGATAAAATAAGGAAGAAAATAGATGTCACCAGAGAAACGAGAATTAGGATGTATGAGAGCTCAAATAAATAGAGCAGTTTTTAAAAGCTTGAAGAAGCTGAACTCTTTGATTTATTTTTTACTTCATGTTTTCAAAATAACATTTCCTAATTATCTATTATCAAACTAAAACTTCTAGAGTTTTCTGTCTCTTATCCATGCTACTCTCTATATTCTCAATCCCCTAACTGGAGTGGAAAAACCTATTTAGAACTACTCTTCTGGGGAAGGCTGGGTGGCTCAGCAGCTGAGGGCCTGCCTTTGGCTCAGGTTGTGATCCTGGAGTCCTGGGATCGAGTCCCGCATCGGACTACCTTTATGAAGCCTGCTTCTCCCTCTCCTTCTGCCTATGTCTTTGCCTCTCTCTGTGTGTCTCTCATGAATAAATAAATAAAATCTTTAAAAATAATAATAACTACTCTTCTGGGACACCTGGGTAGCTCAGCTGGTCTGACTCTTGATCTCAGCTCAGGTCTTGATCTGTGAGTTCAAGCCCCATGTTGTGCTGCTCCATGCCCAGCTTTAAAAAAAAAAAAAAAGAAAAGAAAAGAAAAAAAGAACTACTCTTCCAACAAACCTTAAGAACCCAAGAAAAGGGCAGCCCGGGTGGCTCAGCGGTTCAGCGCTTCCTTCAGCTCAGGGCCTGATCCTGGAGACCCTGGACCGAGTCCCACGTCGGCCTCCCTGCATGGAGCCTGTTTCTCCCTCTGCCTGTGTCTCTGCCTCTCTCTCTCTTCTTTGTGTATTCTCATGAATAAATAAATAAAATCTTTTTTAAAAAAAACAAGAAAACATAACTTAGGATTCATGTTTGCAGGGAAAAAAGAACTTTATGTCATTTAATTAAGGAGAAAGGGGTCAAAATACAGAAATAAACATGTTGGTCACAAGAAGAAATGTAGAGAGGTTGCCCCAAGCTAATAGATGGTTCAGGTGCCACCCGGGTCTGATTCCAAAGCCTGTACATTTTCAATGTTACAGCCTGTCTCAGATATAAATGCAAGTTTAAACTGACTATAAAAGAAGGAAAAAATAACCAAGGAAGAAGAAAACATTTAATTTACAAGAAAGAATGTATTGTTGGTGGAGCCAGTCCCATGGAAGAATTAGAGAAACATGAATTTCAAGAGGATGCATCCACAGAAATGCTGTAAAAGCATAATGAAAACAGGCTGAATGATTCTCATTTCACTGCAGAAAGATAAAGACTGTCTTAAAAACAATTGCCCCATTTTTGGTCTTTAGTGAAATTATTTTCTTTTACTTTCTATATCTAAGAAAAAATGATAACCACCTCCCAGTCTTGATTTTTGCCCAAAGGGCAGAAAAAAATTAAATCCAGAACTAGATAGATCTCACCGTGGCTGGAGATTTTTATTCCTGCCCCCTGACTTCCAGTCCCCAGTTTACCCACTGATTCCCCACCTACTTCACTCTCCATTTCACACATGAGTCACCTGCTCCTGCCCTCATTAAAGAATGTCTGTTAAGCCTAATCCACATCAATCTATGTCCTTTCTTATAACTGCCAAGATGCCAGTTTTCTTTGAAGTTTTCCTGGACCTAATCCCACAGAGACAATCAGAGGATTTGATTGATGTTCTGACTAGCAGCCATTGGGTGTGAATATTCCTATATGGATTTTTATTGTCTTGTTTTCATGAATATACATTCAGTAGTGCCCCCTTATCCACAGGAGATGCATTCCAAGACTGAATGCCTGAAGCGCAGATAGTACCGACCCATATATGGACTATGTTTTTTCCTCTACTTACCAACCCAGGATAAAGTTTATCAGTTAGGTAAAATAAAAGATTAACAACAATAACTAATAAAAAATAGAACAATTATAACATCACAATATAATAAACATTATGTGAATATGCTCTCTCAAAATATCTTATTGTGCTATACTCATATTTCTCGTGATGATGTGAGAGGATCAAATGCCTACATGATGAGATGAAGTAAAGTGAATGACGCAGGTTTTGTGATGTAGTGTTAGGCTACTATTGACTTTCAGATGATTCGTCAGAAAGAGGATCATCGGCTTGCAGATCATGGTAACTCAAAGTGCAAAAGCGAAACTACACATAAAGGGGGCTGTTGTACTTTTTTAAAAAATTCCTTACAACCAGGTATCCAATAAATGTCACAATCTCACTGATTGCCCAGTTTAGTCACAGCTATCCAGGAGACAGATCATAGATGGTAGATAGATGATAGATAGGTAGATGATAGATAGATAGATAGATAGATAGATAGATAGATAGATAGATAGGAAGAAATTGAAAGAATACAAATGTTAACCAAACTAAACACATTCTTTTTAATATGGAGTTCTTTGAGCTTGGTGATGATGCTGTCTCACAGTCAATTTACTGTATTACTCTGAGAACAATTTGCCATAAACATCAAAGTAATGTTGTATGCTTTTTTCTCTTTTCTCCAAAGAAATGCACAGTGGGATATGTAAAATGTCAGAAATAATTAGACAAAATCGCACAATTTCATTGTGACACTAAAATATCTTTGGAATTGAACATTTGCTGTGAAACTTTAGAACAGTTTTGAAGTCTGCTTATTATAAACAATATAATTTTTTCCTTAATGTCCCAGAATTTCTAAATATGATACAATGTAAATGTAGGTTTCCAAATAAAAAAAAAAGTTTTATGTGTAAATGCATATATATTAATAAATATAAATAAGGAAGTAATTCAGGTGGCAAAAATAGACTTTCAAGTTGGTAATATCTTCACAAGAAAGACTTTGGAAATTTAACTTTTTAAAAAGTGTTTTTTTTGTAGCTACACTTGTGGTTAGCACAGCATAAGGAATAGACTTGTGAATCACAATGTTGTATACTTGAAATTAAGGTAACATTGTGCATCAACTATACTTCAATTTTTAAAAAACGTGTCTTTTGAAGAATAATGTAAAACTGAACTTCTTACCCAGAGACAAGAAAGAAAATTATATCAAAAATGTGTAAAGAAGAATGAGTACTGAAATACTATAACATTTTGCAGGGTGGGGGGGAATGTGACTTTTTCATTCATTAACCAGTAGCATACTATTTTCCAGGAACCCTCAGAAGAAATGCTGTGGTACTTCCCTTTACCCATATAAAATGGAACATAAGAAACTACATAGCTGAAGAAACTACAGTCTTCTTATAAATGAGAGGTTTGAAGTCTAAGTAGTTTCCAGCTGAGGGAAAAGAACCAGCTGCCTCTCCACAGTGTAGATTGAAACAGGGTAAACATGAATCTCACTAACTGTACCACAGAAGCCAATGTGGCTGTGAGACCCAAGACCATCACTGAGAAGATGCTCATTTCCGTGACTCTGGTGATCATTACCACCCTGACCATGTTGCTGAACTTGGCCGTGATCATGGCCATCTGTACCACCAAGAAGCTCCACCAGCCTGCCAACTACCTGATCTGTTCCCTGGCTGTGACAGACCTCCTGGTGGCAGTGCTCGTCATGCCCCTGAGCATCATGTACATTGTCATGGACAGCTGGAAACTAGGGTACTTCATCTGCGAGGTGTGGCTGAGTGTGGACATGACCTGCTGCACCTGCTCCATCCTCCATCTCTGTGTGATTGCCCTAGACAGGTACTGGGCCATCACCAATGCTATTGAATACGCCAGGAAGAGGACCACCAAGAGAGCTGGGCTGATGATCCTCACCGTCTGGACCATTTCCATCTTCATCTCCATGCCCCCTCTGTTCTGGAGGAGCCACCGTCAACTCAGCCCACCACCCAGTCAGTGCACCATCCAGCATGACCATGTCATCTACACCATTTACTCCACACTTGGAGCCTTTTATATCCCGTTGACTTTGATACTTATTCTGTATTACCGGATTTACCATGCAGCCAAGAGCCTGTACCAGAAAAGAGGATCAAGCCGGCACTTAAGCAACAGAAGCACAGATAGCCAAAATTCGTTTGCGAGTTGTAAGCTTACACAGACTTTCTGTGTGTCTGATTTCTCCACCTCAGACCCTACTACAGAGTTTGAAAAGATCAACACCTCGATCAGGATCCCTTCCTTCGACAATGATCTAGATCACCCAGGAGAACGTCAGCAAATCTCTAGTACCAGGGAGCGCAAGGCAGCACGCATCCTAGGACTGATCTTGGGAGCATTCATTTTGTCATGGCTGCCATTTTTCATCAAGGAGCTGATTGTAGGTCTGAGCATCTACACAGTGTCCTCTGAAGTGGCTGATTTTCTGACGTGGCTTGGCTATGTTAATTCTCTGATCAACCCTCTGCTCTACACAAGCTTTAATGAAGACTTTAAGCTAGCTTTTAAAAGGCTAATTAAGTGCAGAGAACATACTTAGGCTGCAAAAAGCTGAAAGACATTGTTTTTACCAGCCTCGCGAATGGACAGAGGAAAGGGGTTCAGCTTATTAATTCTTGAACACAGTTGGTTCAGGAAAGTTTGTAAGTTCATGTGGTCCTTCTGTTTATTTGTTCTGTTTTGTCTGAGGTTTGTTATCTGGTGTGCAGTTTTCTACCTCTGGCTTTATTTGTGGTACATGATTTCAAATAAACATTATCATATAAAGACAGAAATTTCATAGAAGTAATAATAAGGTGAAATAGTAGCCACTTTTTTTTTTAGCCATTTCAGCTAATCCTGCAATTAAAGAATGCCAAAATGAATCTTCATTTGCAGAATTTCTTATTACTTATAAATCAAATATCTGACAACTTAACCTCGGGTGGCATTAAATCTGAGGTCATGGTTCCATATGCGTGCAAATTTTAGTAGGAATTGCATGACTACATAAAGCATTAATAAAAAAATTAAAAGTGGTGTGCTGTCATCTGCTTGCAGACCTGAGCTAAAATCATTTACTGTGACTACATAGCCCACTCCTTTTAGGCACAAATAGTACAGCTGACGTGTCCTTTTTAGTTCAAGATTCAATATGCTTCCTCATTCTCCAAAAAGAACCTGGAATGAATACTCTGGCACTTTCCTAGGTCTTTGGTTATGAATATGGAATATAAACAAATACAAAATAATCTAAATCTCCTTTGGTCTATGTGTTGCTATATTACCTGATAGGCACATTGGACATTCTCCCATTCTGATTGGACATTCTCCCATTCTGAGAAGAATCCCACCGAACCTTGCACACATTCCCTCACTCTAGCAGGATTCAAGTGGGAGTACAAGCAACTTAACAGGGTGGAGTGATCCAATGAAGGAATATATTATCTAAAGAACTTTGTTGGAAAATGTTCCTCATTAAATTACCAGTTGTGCACTTGGAAAAACAAATACAAGTGGCAATTCTATGCTTACCACCAAGGCCACCCATTGAGGAAATTAGCATTAAATTGTATCCCCTGGGATCTTGGTGGCTTCATGCCAGACTGCACCCTGGGCCCAGGAGGCTGAAGATGGGACCTGATGCCACAAGTGCCTCCCCTGACCTGGAGTGACTGTTTCTCACCTCTTGTCCTCTCTCATCCACAGCTTCTCCCCATATCCTCACTCTCCACAGGTCATCTCTTCTTTTCACTGAGAAGACATGGATTTGCTCCCTCCCTACTTCATGTTATAGCCTTAAATCTGTGCCCTCTAACTTTTTCTGTAATCTTGCACGTTTCTCCTGACCCCTGATTCCTCTTCCCCACTGTGTCCCCTCCTCTCTCTCCCTCTTCTCTTCTCCCCCATCTCTCTTCCTTTCCCCCTCCCTTTCTCCCATCCCCTCTCTCTCCCCACTTTTCTTTAATCTCCCTTATCAGTTTGCTCAAGTCTCTCGGACACTTCTCTGGCCCTACTTCCCACTCAAGTGTGTGCTTCCTCTCCCCCCTGGCTCCCCCACTTGAGTTTCTCTACTCATCAATCTTTCATCCTGCTCACCTCTCACCTTCCATTGACTTTCTGATCCTCTGCCATCTGTGTATGCCCCTCCTAGCTCTCCTGAAACAGATCTCCCAAAGGTCTTTTTTACTTGACAGTAGGCAAATATAATGGCCTTCCTCCGTCCTTATCTACTTTGCCATTTCTCATCAGTTAAAATAGGTAAGTCTCTCTTTCTCGTTGAATCTCGTGACTTCCAGAATACTTTACTCCCCTGGTTCTCCAGCCACCTCTTTATTCTTTGTCTCCTTTTCTTCCTTCTGTGGCATTGTCCTCAACTCTTACCTCCTGTACCTCCATATTCCATCCCATCCTATCACATGCCTGTGGCTTTTCAATTTGTGTCTTTAGTTCTGATTTCTGTCTTTCTCAAACCCACGACTCATGAATTACATCCAGTGAACATCTCCCTGTGAATAGTCTGTTGGTTCCTCAAAGATTTTCCAAACTGAACTCACAATCATTTTCCCACACCCAAACCTCCTCCTTCCACCTTCCCAGTCTCAGATAACAGGATTACCATGCTTTTTATCATTCATGTTAAATAAATGTGATCCTCTCTCTTTATGGCTTGTCTTTTACACCCAGACAATCTTGAAGTCTAATCCATTTACTTCTACAGAAATATTTAAATATGCCCCCTTCTACTCCAATAATTTGGTCCCCTCACCCATTCCAAATCTTATCTGATCCTACCTCTGAAGTCCTTTACCAGCAACTCTGCCCCCACACACCTATCAGATACGTCTTCCTAAAACGGTGGTTTTCAGAGTGGCAGCTCCAGACCAGCAGCATTAGCATCATCTGGAAAGTTGTTTAAAATGCCATGTCTAGAGCCCCACTGAAGACATACTGAATCACAAATTCAGAAAGTAAAACTTCTGTTTTAATAAGCCCTCTAGAAGATTCTAGTTTGACAATCACTATCCTCAAGTATACCATTGGTTTTTAATTATAGTACTCATAATCCTCACTATTTCCCCATCAGTTTAAAATAAGATTCCTTAGTATAATAGTCAAGGCTTCTTTACTATGTGACCTTTACTATGTGACCTACTATTACCTTTCCAGAGTTGTGTCTCAGGACTTCTCATCTACCTCATACTCTAGAAAAGTCTGGATATTTTCTGGGTTTTCTGAGCTCATCTAACAGTTGATCCCACTGCTTCAGTAACCTGATCCCATGGCTTTCCATTCTTCTTTTTTTTTTTTCTTTTTTTTTTTTAAGGTTTTATTTATTTATTCATGATAGAGAGAGAGGCAGAGACACAGGCAGAGGGAGAAGCAGGCTCCACGCAGGGAGCCCGATGCGGGACTCTATCCCGGGTCTCCAGGACCGCGCCCTGGGCCAAAGGCAGGCGCCAAACCGCTGCGCCACCCAGGGATCCCTCCATTCTTCTCCTACCAATTCTTCATGCAATCTTGCAGCTAAAATGCAATCTCTTCTCTAAAGTCTTCCTGAGATCTTTCTTCCTTCTCTGTCGCTATGAAAGTACCCTCTCCCATCTCTATGCTCCCGTGGAACCTCATTTCTATCACTATTATTATATCCATCCTATATTATAGTGCATTTGTTTGTGTATTTCTGCTGTCTCCCCTAATAGATTGCGAGCTCCTTGAGGACAGGAACCATGTGTGTTTCATCTCTGTATCCCTAGGGACTCCTACAGCGTTTTACACAAAGTAGGCACTCAATAAATGTCTCTTAATGTGAATGAAATTATGGTCCTGGAAGAGAAAATGTAAATATGCCATCTTCTCTCAGTAAGAAAACCAAAGTTCTAAAATCCCATGGTGCAATACTGATTTTCTTTTTCCCCAAAACTTACCCTACCACTTCCCAACGTTGTTTCAAAAACTGCTAGAAAAAGCTTCCATATGGAAAGAAAAAGGATTTCCTGTTGAATATAAATGAATATACTTTTTTCATTAGGATTCAGGCTAGGCTGCTCTAAAACAAGGGGCCCCCAAATATAGTTATTCAAACCAGATAGTTTCTCCCTTGTGTGACAATAAAGAGGTAGGAGGGCAGCCCAGAGTGAATTGGAGACTCTGCTCCACAACATTATCCAGGACAAGATGGTGCTGCCTTCCTCCCAGGGCTTGTTCTCATCTGTATGACCAAAACTGACTCACCATCACATCCACATTCCAGTCCATAGAAAGTAAGAGAGAAAATAGAGAGCAGTTTCCTTTTAAGGAAGTTACGTGATCCACATAACTTGTACTCCATAGCTTGTACTACATTGTCAATAATTGGTCACCAAGTTGTAAAAGAGAATAGGACAGTACATCTCTAGCTGGGCAGCCATGTGCCTTGCTAAAATTGAGGATATTATAATAAAAGGAAGAAAGAGAATGAATACAAGGGAACAATGAATAGTCCACTTTGAAGGGATATTGATTTCTGTATGTATAGCTCTTATATCTCAGGCAAGTCAATTAGCTACCAGCTCATGGTGATCTATGTACGAGGATGTTGAGATTTAAATTATGGGTGTCCTTACTAAGATTACATTTATGCTAAAAATTCATTATTTATCATGACTATATCCTAATATCTAGAAATTATATAAGCAACTCACTAGCTTTCCCATTATCTTCCACATATCATCATTGAAAATTCTTGGTGATTTTAAGCATTTTAAAATGTTAAAAGTTTGATTAAATAAAAAAACAAAAAGCAGATGCATAAGTAATTTTCACTTACTCATTTTTACTAACTCATTTCCAATTTACCACTTAGGTCCTAATTATTTTTTTTTTCAGATAGGTCCTAATTAAATGCAATTCTCTCACACCTACCTTTGGTTTACTCGTTTAACCAGTAGTATTAGCTGGTGTTGACCATCATTGCTGCTCTCAATTAAAACTTGAGTAAAGTAATGGTTCCTTCCAATATGGTCCATTTTTCTAGTGTAAACATTAGAGGATTAAAAGTTAACCCCAGGGGTGACATTTCAAACACTCTCACTAACTAATAAATTAGTACTTCCTGATTTATGTACTTGGTGAAAGAATTCTTAGATATAAGTCACTCTCTTATAGACCTAGTAGGTGTTTGGTTATAGCTGGTAGCAGTAAGGACCGCTATGAGCATTGATACCACTATCTGCTTTGGATAACTGTATAGCCTCGTATGCTTATGAATTTCATTTTGCAAACTCTAATATGCAGGTACAAGGGACACAATAAAATGTTTATTAGCAAGGAGGAGCTATTGGTGCTTCAGAGGACTGACTCATACCCTTATTTGATAAAAAAAGACTTTCAGAGGCTAAATATGGTCTCACCTAAGTCACTTAAAATTAAAAGAGAACCTCAGGCACTTGTCATTTGAAGGAGGAGATATTCCAAAAGGTAGGAAGGATAACATTCGATGTTCCTGGGATCCTTAAATTATCCAAGAGCCCTCCTCTCTCCCCACAAACCCCGCCTTGAGAAATACACAACAGGTTTCATCCCTGCCACAAAAATGGTTTGAAATTATTTCCTTCAGAATAGAAAAGAATCACTATGAGAAGAGAATTGTTTCAGAAACATAAACTGTCAACTCCCTGGAAGCTCCTAGCACCTAACACAGCGTGGTGCATGGTGGCATTCAACTTACATAATTTATATGTCTGTTGGATTTAACTGAAATGAACACATTGATTATAGATCTCAAGAATTTAGAAATAGAACTATGTTGTGGGTAAGAAGGGAACATTCCTACATGGTAGTGGAGTTTTTTTTTTTTTTTTTTTTACTAATTTTTATTGGTGTTCAATTTACCAACATACAGAAAAACACCCAGTGCTCATCCCGTCAAGTGTCCACCTCAGTGCCCGTCACCCCTTCCCCTCCAACACCCGCCCTCCTCCCCTTCCACCACCCCTAGTTCGTTTCCCCGAGTTAGGAGTCTTTATGTTCTGTCTCCCTTCCTGATATTTCCCAACATTTCTTCTCCCTTCCTTTATATTCCCTTTCACCATTATTCATATTCCCCAAATGAATGAGAACATACACTGTTTGTCCCTCTCCGATTGACTTATTTCACTCAGCATAATACCCTGCAGTTCCATCCACGTTGAAGCAAATGGTGGGTATTTGTCGTTTCTAATTGCTGAGTAATATTCCATTGTATACATAAACCACATCTTCTTTATCCATTCATCTTTCGATGGACACCGAGGCTCCTTCCACAGTTTGGCTATTGTGGCCATTGCTGATAGAAACATCGGGGTGCAGGTGTCCCGACGTTTCATTGCATCTGAATCTTTGGGGTAAATCCCCAACAGTGCAATTGCTGGGTCGTAGGGCAGATCTATTTTTAACTCTTTGAGGAACCTCCACACAGTTTTCCAGAGTGGCTGCACCAGTTCACATTCCCACCAACAGTGTAAGAGGGTTCCCTTTTCTCCGCATCCTCTCCAACATTTGTGGTTTCCTGCCTTGTTAATTTTCCCCATTCTCACTGGTGTGAGGTGGTATCTCATTGTGGTTTTGATTTGTATTTCCCTGATGGCAAGTGATGCAGAGCATTTTCTCATGTGCATGTTGGCCATGTCCATGTCTTCCTCTGTGAGATTTCTCTTCATGTCTTTTGCCCATTTCATGATTGGATTGTTTGTTTCTTTGGTGTTGAGTTTAATAAGTTCTTTATAGATTTTGGAAACTAGCCCTTTATCTGATATGTCATTTGCAAATATCTTCTCCCATTCTGTAGGTTGTCTTTTAGTTTTGTTGACTGTATCCTTTGCTGTGCAAAAGCTTCTTATCTTGATGAAGTCCCAATAGTTCATTTTTGCTTTTGTTTCTTTTGCCTTTGTGGATGTATCTTGCAAGAAGTTACTGTGGCCAAGTTCAAAAAGGGTGTTGCCTGTGTTCTCCTCTAGGATTTTGATGGAATCTTGTCTCACATTTAGATCTTTCATCCATTTTGAGTTTATCTTTGTGTATGGTGAAACAGAGTGGTCCAGTTTCATTCTTCTGCATGTGGATGTCCAATTTTCCCAGCACCATTTATTGAAGAGACTGTCTTTCTTCCAATGGATAGTCTTTCCTTCTTTATCGAATATTAGATGACCGTACATTTCAGGGTCCACTTCTGGGTTCTCTATTCTGTTCCATTGATCTATGTGTCTGTTTTTGTGCCAGTACCACACTGTCTTGATGACCACAGCTTTGTAGTACAACCTGAAATCTGGCATTGTGATGCCCCCAGATATGGTTTTCTTTTTTAAAATTCCCCTGGCTATTCGGGGTCTTTTCTGATTCCACACAAATCTTAAAATAATTTGTTCTAACTCTCTGAAGAAAGTCCATGGTATTTTGATAGGGATTGCATTAAACGTATAAATTGCCCTGGGTAACATTGACATTTTTACAATATTAATTCTGCCAATCCATGAGCATGGAATATTTTTCCATCTCTTTGTGTCTTCCTCAATTTCTTTCAGAAGTGTTCTATAGTTTTGAGGGTATAGATCTTTTACCTCTTTGGTTAGGTTTATTCCTAGGTATCTTATGCTTTTGGGTGCAATTGTAAATGGGATTGACTCCTTAATTTCTCTTTCTTCAGTCTCATTGTTAGTGTATAGAAATGCCATTGATTTCTGGGCATTGATTTTGTATCCTGCCACGCTACCAAATTGCTGTATGAGTTCTAGCAATCTTGGGGTGGAGTCTTTTGGGTTTTCTTTTCTTTCTTTTTTTTTTTTTCTTTTGGGTTTTCTATGTAGAGTATCATGTCATCGGCGAAGAGGGAGAGTTTGACTTCTTCTTTGCCAATTTGAATGCCTTTAATGTCTTTTTGTTGTCTGATTGCTGAGGCGAGGACTTCCAGAATGATGTTGAACAGCAGTGGTGAGAGTGGACATCCCTGTCTTGTTCCTGATCTTAGGGGAAAGGCTCCCAGTGCTTCCCCATTGAGAATGATATTTGCTGTGGGCTTTTCGTAGATGGCTTTTAAGATGTCGAGGAAAGTTCCCTCTATCCCAACACTCTGAAGGGTTTTGATCAGGAATGGATGCTGTATTTTGTCAAATGCTTTCTCTGCATCTAATGAGAGTATCATATGGTTCTTGGTTTTTCTCTTGCTGATATGATGAATCACATTGATGGTTTTACGAGTGTTGAACCAGCCTTGTGTCCCGGGATAAATCCTACTTGGTCATGGTGAATAATTTTCTTAATGTGTTGTTGGATCCTATTGGCTAGTATCTTGTTGAGAATTTTTGCATCCATGTTCATCAGGGATATTGGTCTGTAATTCTCCTTTTTGGTGGGGTCTTTGTCTGGTTTCGGAATTAAGGTGATGCTGGCCTCATAGAACGAATTTGGAAGTACTCCATCTCTTTCTATCTTTCCAAACAGCTTTAGTAGAATAGGTATGATTTCTTCTTTAAACGTTTGATAGAATTCCCCTGGGAAGCCATCTGGCCCTGGACTCTTGTGTCTTGGGAGGTTTTTGATGACTGCTTCAATTTCCTCCCTGGCATGGTAGTGGAGTTGTCGAATATTTTTTTTTTAAAGGAAAGGGGGCATCAGGACAATGATGATACAAAAGAAACAGCAACATAGGAGTTGGAAGATAATATCAGCAGAGTTTTACGCAATAAAAAAACATTGACCATCTGCTATGTTTAAGTAGATTATAAAAGTTTTTCATTGAAAAAAGAAAAAGTAGTATAAGAGAAATGATATGAAGAAAGCAAGAACACAGCAATGGAAAGAGCAAAGTTGGGGAGGTAATGTGGTGGTGGTTTGAGGTCCACAAACACCAAGTGAGCATCTGCCATGAGTTAGGCATTTAGGCATTGTACAAGGCACTGGGATCTCTGTAAGGGAAAAAAAAGGGCGAGGAGGGCAGATAATCCAGGTGGAAAATTATAAGACCCAAATTTTAACAACAGATTTGTATAAAGCTAATTATATTTATTTTCTATTTGGATAAAACAACATTTCAGAGGGAATTATAAACACTGCCTTTGCTTAATAGGGTGAGGGAGAAAGAAGACAGAGGAGAGCATTTTGAATCTTAGGAAAAAGGGAGGATGAAACTGAAACTGAAGAATGGAAGCGAACGGATGGTTCTTCAGAGAAAATATATTTACAACATAGATACAAGAAATAAGGTCTTAAGGGCATGTGTTTCCAGTTTGCATGTATCAAAGAGTCATATATCAAGGGATGTTTTAAGAAAAGCTAATTTATAAAAGTATCTGAAAGAATGAGGTTTTAAACAGAACTGTGTGGAAAATGTAGTCTTATAATAAGCAGACCAGTGACCCCAAGTGTGTCTGGTTCATGGCTAAGCACTCAGTAAAGGATTGGGAAATGAATACTCAGTTAAGCCATTAAGCCTATTGTTAGCATTTGGATGGCAAAGGAGAACAACTTGGCAATATAATAAAAGTATCTCTGTAGGACACCTGGGAGGCTCAGTCGGTTAAGGGTCTGACTTCAGCTCAGGTCATGAACTCAGGGTCCTGGGAACCAGCTCCATGTCCAAAAAACTAAAATCTTTTTTTAAAAAAGTATCTGTGTAAGTCAGCAGGAAAGATGTTAATAAAATATGCTCTCAAAGGTATGAAGCAGTTATATAAAAAATGCTAAACCATCAGTCATCCTCTATTCCTGAACTTTGGAGGGGACAGGCAGACAAGAGGTGTTTCATAAAGAAAAATAATCACAACCACAATGTAAATAGTGTTACCTGACAACTTTACCTGATAACTTCTTATTTATCCATTTCCCATTTAATGAAAAACTAAGGCCTAACTGCCCTTTCTAATCATATACACATGCATGTAGAAATTAAAACAATGTCTTCAGCCCTAACAAGGAAAACAAAGGCAACCTTAATACAGGCAGACATCATTGGTAGAACTGTTACAAGAGTCCAATTAGAAATGAATGCCAGGTGTGCTATGTATGTACATAGTATTTCATGTATAATTATTGGATATTCTATAAATTGGAATTGGAGGATGTAAAGATAACAATTTCATTGGTAATACTTAGGAATTATGATCAGAGTGTCCAAGATACATCTATACTAGAGAGATCTTGTTTTAGAATGCCTTCCTTGCCCACAAACTCCTCCTAAATGTGTTACAAGGCACAGCTCCTAGTAAGAAAAGCAGCTCTAAGTGGTTCTTTAAGCATAACTCACTATGTAGCACTATGTGACATCCTCCGCCTGTCCTGAGCCCCCCTATCTGCAGCTGATGAGTTAGGGCAGTTAGGCACCTGACTCAAGAACAGCAGGTCTGTATGCTGGCCATGTGCTATGAGATGGTCTGGTGTGAAAGCTTCCCCCCCACCCATACAGAAGGTGATTGGTTGTGATAATGATATTCTTTTTCTTTTCTTTCTTTGTTTTGTTTTGTTTTGTTTTGGTTTGGTTTGGTTTGGTTTGGTTTGGTTTGGTTTGGTTTGGTTTTGGTTTTGTTTTTTAGGGAAGGGGAGGGGAGGAGCAGAGAAAGAAGGAGAGACAGAATCTTAACTAGGCTCCATGCCCAGCATGGAGCCCAACATAGGGCTCAATATTACAACCTTGAGATCATAACTCAAGCAGAAATCAAGAGTCAGATCCTTGACCAACTAAGCCATCCAGACACCTCAGTAATGACATTCTTACCGCTCAAGAATTTGAACAAAAAATGCAGAGTCATTCAATTATCAATGGAAGCAGAATTAGAAAGATAAGCAAAGTGACACTAAAACAAAAAGAGCAGCCAACTAGCATCCATGGCAAAGTGCAATGAAGCTCAATTAATTTCTACTGCTGAGAAGCTAACAATGTTGCCTGCCCTTTTACAATCCCAGACAACCTTCCATTTCCTAAACTATGCTCCAGGTTCTTGAAGTTTACCTGTGAGAATATTCCAGAGACTCATTTATCTCTTATTGCAACACTTACCATACAATGGACCAGCACTACTTGATGTAACCTGTATTGTTCTCTTTCTTCCAATGAAAGAATCCTGAACACACAGAGTTCCTAAATGTCTAAGTCAGAAGCTTCTGGAACAAGTACACTGACTCCAGTTGGACAGTAAGTGCAGTTGAACAAGATTCAAGTCTTTTCATTCCCATTGACCTTTCTAGTGTGGAAGTGTACATAGTTTCCATTATTCCGATATGTCTCAGTTGCCTTCATGAAACTAAATTTTTCCATTTAGTTTCTACTCCATAAATTTCAATTCTATTCAGCATAGGTTGTTTTCATTTTTTAATATTTTATTTATTTATTCATGAGAGACACAGAGAGAGAGAGAAAAGCAGAGACATAGGCAGAGGGAGAAGCAGGTTCGACGCAGGGAGCCCAACGTGGGATTCGATCCCAGGACTCCGGGATCACATCCTGGGCCGGAAGGCAGACGCCAAACCACTCAGCCACCCAGGCATCCCAGTTGTTTTTCATTTTTAAATTGTTGTAGTTGTTATTTGCTTTGTTTTGGTTCCTTGGATAAAGTGACATACCTTTGGAGCTGCTATAACAAAAATACCATAGACCAGTTGCCTTAGAAACAACAGAAATTTATTTCTCACAGTCCTGGAGGCTGAAAGTCTGAGAACAAGATTCCAGCATGGTTGGGTTCTGTTGAACACCCTCTTCTGAGTTGCAGACTGCTGAGAAAGATTTTGATATTTGAGGGAGACACAATATTCATTTCATGACAAGTACTTACAGTCATCTTTAAAGGATTTGTGAACCAATTATACTTGCATCCTCAACAGGTGTTTTGAGGGCTTTGGGTGAGGGAAGGAAATATTCTTCCTCTACCCTCAAGGTCTTCCACCTGGACTAAGTATTAAATTTACATAAGCCAGACTAACAGGAGGGAAAAAAGAAAAAAAAAAGTTTTACTTGGGGCACATAGAGGCCCAATAATGAAATTGAGACTTAAAGAAATAACCAAGACAGGCGGCTTTTATACTTTTTAGACAATGAGACAATAAATCTTTGAGGAATTGACAAGACAAAGAAAACTTAACTTTGGGAGTTTCAACTCTTAAGAAATTCTAAAGATTTTTTTTTATTATTTTTAAGCAATCCCACACCCAATATGGGTCTGGAACTCAAAATCCCAAGATCAAGAGTAGCATGCTCTACCAACTGAGGCAGCCAGGCACCTCCAATTAGTAAGAAATTTTAAACAAAATATGGACTGGGATAGTACATTAGTAAAAAGTAGCAAGGTTGTTTATATAGTCTTCTTGACTCTAAATTTCCTATCTCTAGTGATAAG
This sequence comes from Vulpes lagopus, assembly GCF_018345385.1. Lineage (NCBI taxonomy): Eukaryota > Metazoa > Chordata > Mammalia > Carnivora > Canidae > Vulpes > Vulpes lagopus. Next base: position 26,393,607 of record NC_054824.1, on the reverse strand, counting down.
GATATCTCCTTAAGTCCTAATACGGGGGAGGGGGGTACTTTTCACATGGGAGATTTGATTTCTGCTTTCAGGAGGTTGGAGAAGGTTCTGAGTGTCCTTCTTGCTCAGGCTGTCTCTTAAGTAACTTTATTTAAAATAACCAATATGCTAATGTGGCCCATCTTGGGGCAGCCTGCCATTGGCTTCTCTAAGGGAAGCAGAGTCATGACATCAATGACCACTATGCACTCAACCAGGCTTAGCTATGTCACAAGTATCATAGGAGATAGAATCACCTCTTTGAATCTTATAAAATGTTGTAGATCTGAATATACTCCAGCAAATGACCATATTTTCAGTGTTATGAGCCCTTTCTTAATAAAAATTATCAGAAGAAATTACTAAAATCCAGCAAGGGGGTATGTGTATGAAATTTAGTCTACTAAATAATAATTTGAAGATAAAGTTCATTCAATACACGTTTATTAACATCTATATGTCAAACTTTGCAACATATTGTCTTATGAATGAGATATAGCCCCAGCCCTTAAGAAAAATATAGTCAATTGGAAGAGAAAGCCAAGTAAACAATAGAGTATGATACATTGCATTGTAGAGATATGGACAATCTCCTATGTGCACACAGAAGAAGAAATTATCAGTTCTGTAGGAGATAGAGGAGAAGAACCTTTACTAAAATTTTGAACTGAAACATGATATAAGAATTCAGTAGGCTGACAATTCATTCCGATAAACAGCATGAATAAAAGCATGAAGGAGCAGAGATTCAAATGGTGTACAGGGAGTGAGAAGTGGCTTGCAGTAACCAATGTATGGAGTAGGAAGGAAAGAGCAGGAAAGGAGGCTTGTGGTCCAGGCATGTCTGTGAAGAGCTTCAAATGCCTCACTAAGGATATTAGATCTTACCTTGCAGACAGCAGAAAATTGCTTGAGGTTTTTAATCAAAGGAGAACATGATCAGACCCGAAGTTCTGAAAGTATCCTTCAATGAAAGAGAATGGAAGAATGAAAACCAGACTGACAGGTGTTGGAATAGCCAGGGAACAAAAAGGTAGAGCCTATACTAAAGAAAAGGAAAGCGAGCAGAAGGAGAGGTGAGGGGAGATGTTAAAGAAATCTCAGAGATAAAATTAGAAGTTAGACAAACCAGTAGACTATCTAGAAAATGACCTTTTTAAATTGACAGAGAGCAAAGCTTCAGACTGCCGAAGAGAATGTATAGTAATTTCAGCAGCAGATCATAAATCCCATTATTTGAGGATATAATAGAATAGAACAAGAGCCACCTTCTTTGCCAAACAAACCAGTCCTTTTCCTGTGTTGGAGATTGTCTACTCTTGCTTAATCCTAGTCAACTGGGAGCAGCCTGGGTGGCTCAGTGGTTTAGCACCACCTTCAGCTCAGGGCGTGATCCTAGAGACCTGGGGTCAAGTCCCAGGTTGGGCTCCCTGTATGGAGCCTATTTCTCCCTCTGCCTATGTCTCTGCCTCTGTGTGTATGTGTGTGTGTGTGTGTGTGTGTGTGTGTGTGTCTCATAAATAAATAAGTAAATAATCCTAGTCAACTGGGCAAAAAATCTTTTCTCGGAAAAGCAATAGGTTAATTATACACCTCATTTGTCTCCACTGTTAGCCCTACTCATTCACGGAATCCTTCTAAACACACTGGTTACTTAACAACTCAGTTAAGCAAACAATGCTTCCTCAAGCAGATATTCAATTCATTTATCATTTAAGAAACATTTGCTGAGCACCTACTACCTGCCAAGAATTATGCTAAGTCCTAGATATTCAATGGTGCACTAAATAATATAGATTCTTTCCCTAACTGAAAATTTAGTCTAATGGAAAAGTTAATTTAAGTAACGTATAAGTAACAATATAGTGGGATAAATTGCAGTAAAGAGTAACATTTCTCCAACTTCCAAAATGGAAGGTCTGAAGTAAGACCTGAGATTGTACATTTCTAACAAATTCCCAAGTGATACTGATGTTGCTGGTCTAGGGACTGAACCCTGCATGGCATAGAATCATGTAACATGGTCTAGGGCATCTTCATGCAGAGCCATTTGAAGAGAAATTGGCAGGAGAATGAAATCTCTTGCATTACCCATGTTTCATAATTTGAGCAACAGAAATTAAGAACAGAAAAAGAAATAGCAAGCAAAATATGAGCATATCTGCAGAATTCTGATGGGATTGAAGCACAAAATCTGAGCTGATCTTTGAACAAGTTGGAACAGAGATAATGGAGATGAGAGTGCCCACCGTTGGGACCCGAAGCAGAAATGTGGAAACTGAGCTATGAGAATTTAGAGGACAAGAGCCAGGACAGAGCACTCACTTAATCTCTCAGGCTTTCATTTTTTTTTTTAACACAGCATGATATAGAGGGATTCATATTAATACCTGGCCCCAAATGAAGTTTTATCAGTACTTTTAAAATAATTTTCTGCATGCTTTTACACTTATATTGACTACCCTATAGATAAATACACTTTATTCCATTGGCTTATATCTCCTCAACTAATCCTTATGTTAAAAGGCCAAGAGAGGGGAGCCTGGGTGGCTCAATCAGTTAGGCATTGGACTCTTGATTTCAGCTCTGGTCATGATCTCAGGGTTGTGGGATGGAGCCCACATCTGGCTCCATGCTCAGTGGCGACTCTGCTTGGGATTCTCTGCCTCTCCCTTTGCCCCTCCCCCTGCTCCCACTCTTTTCTCTCTCAAATAAATAAATATCTACATGCATACATACATACATACACACACACACATATGCAGGCCAAGAGAAATGGAAAGAAAATGGGAAAATGAAGGAAATTTATTTAGTTAGTTAGCCTCCTTCACTTCTGACTATATTGAACATTGCAAACTCAAAATCCTAATAAATGCAACAGCAAGACACAGAAATATAAAGCAGGAAATCCGGAGACATCAATGAAAGATTCTTCCCTAAAGAAATGCTCTTTACTTTGTATTTTAAAATAGTATAGAATCTAAACTATGTCACTAAATTCCAAAATTTACCCTGTATCACTAGCAGAAGATATTTAAATATACACCTAAGTCAGCATCCCAAAAAAGGGCTCACCTAGCTTCCAAAGCTCTATGAGACCATATTCAGTGAACTTGTTACCTTCCAGAAAGCTATACTTCTGAGCCTGTGTGTCCTGGTAAATGCCTCAGTGCAGAGGGTGAGCCCAAGGTAGGAGGTACATCACGCCCATCAAGAAAAGCCAGTGAGAATGGGGAAAATTAACAAGGCAGGAAACCACAAATGTTGGAGAGGATGTGGAGAAAAGGGAACCCTCTTGCACTGTTGGTGGGAATGTGAACTGGTGCAGCCACTCTGGAAAACTGTGTGGAGGTTCCTCAAAGAGTTAAAAATAGACCTGCCCTACGACCCAGCAATTGCACTGTTGGGGATTTACCCCAAAGATTCAGATGCAATGAAACGTCGGGACACCTGCACCCCGCTGTTTCTAGCAGCAATGGCCACAATAGCCAAACTGTGGAAGGAGCCTCGGTGTCCATCGAAAGATGAATGGATAAAGAAGATGTGGTTTATGTATACAATGGAATATTACTCAGCAATTAGAAACGACAAATACCCACCATTTGCTTCAACGTGGATGGAACTGGAGGGTATTATGCTGAGTGAAATAAGTCAATCGGAGAGGGACAAACAGTGTATGTTCTCATTCATTTGGGGAATATGAATAATGGTGAAAGGGAATATAAAGGAAGGGAGAAGAAATGTTGGGAAATATCAGGAAGGGAGACAGAACATAAAGACTCCTAACTCGGGGAAACGAACTAGGGGTGGTGGAAGGGGAGGAGGGCGGGTGTTGGAGTGAAAGGGGTGACGGGCACTGAGGTGGACACTTGATGGGATGAGCACTGGGTGTTTTTCTGTATGTTGGTAAATTGAACACCAATAAAAATTAATTAAAAAAAAAAAAAAAGAAAAGCCAGGAATCATAGTTTTACATAGTTTTCCTTGACTTTTGTAATACCGATAACTAAAACAGGTCTTATAGGATACTTCCTAAAATCAATCCTTAATACTGCTAAGATTCTTTGGGCCTTTCCTACACTTGCTATTGGTTGCAGTTATTGGCCTGCCCCCAACAAAGGAGCTGCTCACAGATCTTCCCTGAGGCATCCACCCTGGGCCAACAGCCCATTCTCCAAAACCGTTTTATTTCTCTATTGCTCTGGAAACAGCTCCTTTGGTAGTTTGGAGAAGTCTCCCTTGCCCCCATTTCATGTAGCTCCAGGAAGCCAAAGTACTTTCCTAAAAGTTAAGTTTTGTCCCTGAGAATTATAAAAATAGGAACCCAGTGGCCATATTCTCTGCTATGTGGAGGAGCCCGAGCTAATGAGACCAACACAAGAAACAAGAGAAAATGAAAGATGGAGCTATGGAGAGGGCCATCAGCACTTTTTGCTAACAAAGAATTAGAACAACTAATTCCTCTCACCTCTAAAATCTTATGGCTCTTGAGAATACATTCATGAGTAGTTGTATAGTAAGTTACTTCTGCCAAACAACATATTTGGAATTAAGTGTGGACTTATTCTGGTAGACTGAAAAGAATATTGAACATGAGGTAAGAAAGCCTGGATTTAAATTTCCATTCCAAAATTAATGAGTGACATCAGAAAGTTGTTTAACCTCTCAGAGCCTGTTTCTTCACCTATAAAAATAAGGATAAAAAGACTTACTCCCCAGGTTGTTCTGAAAGTTAAATGACATAATACTCAAAAAGGTGCTTGGTAAGCCACAAAGCCAGAGAGAGAGGAAAGAGGGAGAAAAAAGAACAGAGAGAGATTGAACAGGATAGGAAATGAAATCAGAAAATCTCTAAAGCTGCCTAAGATAATTCAATGCAATGAGGGCTCTATTTTGAAAAATAACGCTAAGAAATCAGACACATAGGGGATCCCTGGATGGCTCAGCAGTTTAGTGCCTTTGGCCCAGGGCGTGATCCCGGAGTCCCAGGATTGAGTCCCACGTCGGGCTCCCTGCATGGAGCCTGCCTCTCTCTCTGCCTGTGTCTCTGCCTCTCTCTCTCTCTCTGTGTCTCTCATGAATAAATAAATAAAATCTTAAAAAAAAAAATCAGACACATAATGTCCACAAACCATATGGTACTATTAATCCAAGTTCTGATCTGATCCCGGGAGCCCTCCAGTGGCTAAGAGATAAAGATGCATCTGAATTCTCCCCTTCACACTTGTGCTCCCAAAAGATTTAAAAAAAAAAAAACTCGTGGTCACATTAAAATATAACTAGAAAAGACCTTGGAGACTATTTCTTCAATCTTTCACATTTAAACGATGAGGAAATGAAGACACCCAGAGGCTATATCTGCTTATTTTGAAAGTTAGGGATTACACTATTTATTTTGAAATTTAACCCTTCATATTTTTCCTAAGAATGTCAAAATTCAACAGTTTCCATTTTGACATGAGTAAGAGCTACTCCCATTTCAAAATATATAACTAAGGCATGTCTAAAGTGACTGAGACCCAAATTATCACTCAGTAATGTAACCACAGTGCTTTGAACATATTTACATCATGGAGTCATTTTTGTATAGAAGCTTTGGCTAAATTGTTCTGCAATTATAACACCAATTTTTGTCTTATCAAAACCTGTACGTGGGACAATTCCTTGATGCCCTCTACTGGCCATAATGTTATTATCCAATATACAATATGAATTATTTCTGCCTAGCCTACTAATCTACTTTATAATATGCCTGAACATTAGAAAGGTTGACTCTGGGAACAAAATAAATAGAAAAGGGAATATACAGAATATAAGAATGGATCAAAAATATTTAGGCAATGAAATAAACCAAAAATAAGTCATCACTAGAGTCAATATTTGGAATGCTAAGAAATGATGACATGAACTAGCTATACCTGATTTTGCTCTAGGCTGTGAGGTTTGCTCTTAATTTACATATTCCAAATGCACCAGATTCTATAAGGATGGTTTACTGAACAATGTATTACTGAATTTTACACAGAAAAACAGAATTGTTAAAATTAAATTATCAGGACAGCTGGGTGGCTCAGTTAGTTGAGCAGCTGACTCTTGGGTTCAGCTCAGTTCATGGGATCAAGCCCTGCATCAGGCTCCGTACTCAGCGGGAAGTCTGCTTGAGATTCTATCTCCTCTGCCCCTCCCCCTTCTTGCATTCTCTCTCTCTCTCTCTCTTTCTCTCTCAAATAAATAAGTAAAATTTTAAAATTTTTTAAATTATCAAATGTTGAGAGATGCCATGTTCAGAAGTGCAAGCAATAGAAAAATGTGAATGAATGCATTAAACACTCAGATAGCCTTAAGACTAGCCTTCTCCTTCCCTGAAATAGAATTCTATCAACCTTAGGAAGAGTTCCACAGTTCATATTGACCATTATGCTGGTTCCTCTGGCTATTCGGTGGGTGTCAACCTGAATTATAGGTTCATTTACATCCTCATCTAGACACCATGTTGCCAAAATATTACTATTATCTATAATAATAATAATCAAAACATTTGTGGAGTTGTAGCCACGTTCCAGGCACTGTTACAAGTGCTTCTCATGCATAATTCTGCTGTGGGGACTTCTGAAGCACCCAAGCCCCCCACACTTAGTAGGGTACTTGTGTAGACACCCATACAAGTTTCTGCCACCTTTTGAGGGTATATACAAGTAGGACACAGGACTCCAATACCCATGGAAACAGGCACCTCTATACACTCCCAATCACAGGAAATCCATCTCCTGAAGTTTGGAACATTTCCTACTTCTCAAAATAAAAGTCTTCCCCCCGCTCCCGAACCCAGAAAGTCAATCCTAATTGCTTGGAAGGTCTTCAATATATAACCTAAAACCTCTCTAAGATAGTGATCTCCAGGTACCAACATTGCTGCTGGAAATTTCTTTGTTGATCTCTGATCCACATGTATAACCATTACAACTGTTTATTTCTTTCCTGATACCACCATGGAAATTCCAAAGTTTAAAAATACAGCTAGCTCCCAAGAAAAATGAGCCCATTCAGTGCCCAGATCTTGGTTTTCCATATCATTCTCCCAAAAGGAACTGAGGCTTCTTTCAAAAATGGTTGATTCCAGGGCTGGGACAGGAAATATACAAAATGAATTTAAAGCATCTTGTAGTTCCAGATAGCAATGGTGTCCTCAAAAAACACAATGATAGGAGGGTGTCAAAGAGACTCAGCAGTCCACTGATAGAGCTCCCAATTGCCAAAACTGGAATAATTTTAGGAACAAAATAAATAATGTGGTGCTGGATTATAGCCCAAAGTATAAAATAAATATCCATAAGTCCATACTGTTATAAATACATTTTTGGATAAATTTAAAATGAGAGAGAATAGGAAAACTACCATATAGGATTCCAAATACTCTCTACATGGATAGTGTCCCCTGAAGGAGACAGAGCATAACTCCCTATCACTTAAGCTTAGATCATGCATAGTGACACCCTCCCCAAAGAGTACAGTACAAAAAGGGGAACAAAAAAGTAACTGTAGCAAACTGTACCTGACACTACCTCATCCAGGTGATCAAGGTTATTATTAACAGTGGTAAGTCATGGTGGTAAGTCATGTACCCTTAATACAATGAGAATGGCACTTTACATCTATGGTCATCCTCCCGAAAATCTATAGGTCTTTTCTAACCAGGAGAAATTCAAATTGAGTAACATTCTACAAAATACCTGAGCAATAATCCTCAAATCTGTCAAGGTCATCAAAAACAAAGTCTGAGAAAACTGTCACAGCAGAGGAGACTAAGGAGACATGATGACTAAATGTAATGTGGTACCTGGACAGGATCTTAGGACAGAAGAAAGAACATTGGGTTAAAAACCACCAAAATATGAATAAAGCAATGGCCTTAGTTAGTAACAATGTTTTTGTTACGTTATCACATAGCAATTATATACATTATATACACATTAGTTGTGACAAATGTATCATTCAAATATAGAAGGTTAACTATAAAAGAAACTGCGTACAGAGCACACAGGAACTATCTGTGCTGTCTCTGCAACTCTTTCATGAATCTAAAACTGTTCTAAAATTTAAAAATTATTCTAAAAGAATAAAAAGAATACCTGCTACTATTATATCAAATTTTCACAGCTGTTTACAAATTTTGGTGCACTTCATCATTCATTTATATACATTTAATTGTAAACCCAATGAACAATGACATTATTCTTAGATGTGATACTTAATAAACCCAAGAACTGAATGTTGTACTATTAATGTGAGTGCTCTGCTAAGTTGTACTCTCTAATATGCTTCCTTTAGTTTGGCACTTCATGCTCATGCCCTATAAAGAGCTCTCATAATAAAATAGCCTAAGATAGCATGTGGTATACATACTATCTTTAACTGTCCCCAGTAACTTGCATTGCGATGCTCATGATTCTAAAACCTGCTTTTCTGTTTTTTGTAATTTATTTTTTACATAAATTTATTTTTTATTGGTGTTCAATTTGCCAACATATAGAATAACACCCAGTGCTCATCCCATCAAGTGCCCACCTCAGTGCCCGTCACCCAGTCACCCCCACCCCCCGCCCACCTCCCCTTCCACCACCCCTTGTTCGTTTCCCAGAGTTACGAGTCTCTCATGTTCTGTCTCCTTTTCTGATATTTCCCACTCATTTTTTTCTCCTTTTCCCCTTTATTCCCTTTCATTATTTTTTATATTCCACAAATGAATGAGACCATATAATGTTTGTCCTTCTCTGATTGACTTATTTCACTCAGCATAATACCCTCCAGTTCCATCCACGTTGAAGCAAATGGTGGGTATTTGTCGTTTCTGGTGGCTGAGTAATATTCCACTGTATACATAGACCACAGCTTCTTTATCCATTCATCTTTCGATGGACACCGAAGCTCCTTCCACAGTTTGGCTATTGTGGACATTGCTGCTAGCAGGTGTCCCGGCTTTTCATTGCATCTGTATCTATAATTTGTTGATGATTTATATTCAGATTTATTTCCTAATCTCAGCTGAAACTAATAGTTGTTGTGTATCCCTATATTCTAAAGAGAGGTGCCAAATACCTATACAGGACTGGCTAAGAAGTGTCCCGCCCCCCCCCAAAAAAAAAGAAAGCTACAATCCTTAGCATATCACCATTCTCCAGGATACAGGAAAGAAAGTCAAGTTATTTAAGGTTGTTGGTGAATCCTTGAACAGAATGCTGAGTCTTATACATTTCTACCCCAACTCCACTAGAGGAGTGCCACCCACTGCCACTAGCCTGAGGAGAGGGCTTTCAGAAACTGCATAGAGAAAATGGAGATGTTTGCTAGGAGAACGAAGGGTGGGCAATGAGGAGGGGAGCCCCAGGAGAACATTACTGAGTCTTTAGCCTGTGTAGTCATGGGACAGAATATTTATTTAACCTGTTCTCTGGGGTTAGAGAGTGCACATTCTGGGAACTGTTATCTAGAAAAGCTTAAGGTAAGAGACTGGCTGGAGTGACTTTTGACTAGAAGGGCAAAGAGAAAAAGCAGTACTTGCACTCATAGTGGGCCAAGCAAAACTACTGAGGACAGTTAAAGATAGATAGTATGTGTACCATCCGCTATTTTAGGCTATTTTATTATGCGAGCTCTTTATAGGGCATGCGCATGAAGTGCCAAACTAAAGGGAACATATTAGAGAGTGTAACTTAGCAGAACATTCATTCACATTAATAGTACAGGCATTGATTCTTGGCCTGAGTGACCTGTGAGGGACCCTGACCAAAGGACTGCTGGAGAGGTGAGCGGAGCCACACAGATATTACGTGGGAATGACAAGAGCCACAGAGAGCACCAGTTCTAGATTACAATCATACCAGACAAGGCCAAATTGCTTCTGTTCCAAATGATCAGAACTGGTTTGAAACTACAGCAAGTATCCTACTAAAACAAAAATCTTATAAAACCTGAAAACAAGACATCTTAATAGGTTCTGCTTGAATTAATTGATATGTTTTAATGGCAAAGAAATTAAAAACAAGTAGCAGTTTTGAAGGGAGGGATATTATTATTATGCATCCTCCGGCATGAAATAGTTTCTGGCAGACCAGGTTTAACCTTGAATCACACAAATTGATTTTTAAGGTAATGGAAAACCTGAAAGAAATGTCGAAAACGTAGGTGAGAATCACCTTTCAAAACCATATTGATTCTGCCTGGAAACCAACTATTATACAAATACAAATTGCAACACAGCTTTGTTCAAGAGAAAGAGCTTGTTGGCAGAGTATCAAATAATGCCCATCAACCAAATGACAATCTACTTGCTATGCAAACAGATGTGTCAGTCCCTGCTATTGTCAAGAGATCAATCACTCACCAACTTCAATTAGAGCCTGTGAATCAATACTCTGATTTAAGAAGCATAACTACTCTCATCCACACAAAAGTATGGATTTCCTCAGGGAAATTTTCTCATGAATTTCTCACCTTTGAGCAAAATTTACAATAGTCCTCTCCAAGTTATTGTCGAAAAATTATCCCCTGACACTTGAGAGCTATATGTACATGATGATGATAAAGTCAGAATCTGGGGCCTCACACTCTTTACAGTAATGCTAATAGACACCTGCAAGCCCAGATGCTCCGCATGCATGGTATAGACAACAGGCTAGCTAAGCAGCTGTAAGCCACAGCCCACAGGTGCTAATGTTGCTCATTTTGAAGGTTGTTACCTGGGTTAGTTTTCTAGGGCTGCCAATAACAAAGTACCATTGACTGGGTAGATTAAACAACAGAAATTTATTTTCTCATGATTCTAGAGGCTAGAAGTCCAAGATCGAAGTGTAAGGAAATTCAGTTTCTGGTAAGATCTCTCTCCCTGGCTTATAGGTGGCCAACTTCTCATTGTGTCCTCATTGACCTTTCCTCTGTTATCTCAGAGGAGAGGTCTCGGGTGTCTTTTTTTTTCTCTTCTTATAAAAACACCAGTTCTATTGGATTAGGGCCTCTCCCTTATGACCTGAATAACCTTAACTACCTCCCCAAAGGCCTTGTCTCCAAAACAGTGACACTGCAGGTTAAGCCTTCCATGACATATAAATGTGGGCCAGGTGAACGATGACACAATCCAATCCATAACACTTCCTTTTCTGCAATAAGAGCAGAAATCAGGGTGACTAATATTGAGATGGAAGTGTAAACGTTAATTTCGTTCTCTAACTTGTCAAAATTCTAAGATAACTACTCAACATAAGTGTGCTTTATTGATTCAGATACCACTAATTTGAAATGGTGGTGTTCAAACTGGAGAATCTGAAGCTTTCACTTGAACCACATAGGCAAAAGTAATTACTGAGGCAATTGCAAGAGTTAACAAGATTGCAGAAGAATTAAAGGAACCAATAGAGAATAAATTTCAACCACTATCATTGGTACATAAGTAATGAGCAGTTTCCAGTTACCTTTATCTTGCCATAAAAGCAGGTTGGCCGGCTCTTTCATCAGTACTCCCTACTCAACTTTAGTAAGGTAACTATATGATCACTGCTCTACTCTTGAAAAATATTTCTTTTCAAGAATTTGAGTTCCTACTGCATTTATAAATCATAACCAAGTTTCTCACATGGATAGTCAAGGTTCTCCTGAGTCCAGTTCTATTTCTGTACCCACCACTGACTCCCACTACTCCCTAGGACCCCTTACTGCCATCAGACCACTCTGCTTTTGACCCCTGAGCACCCCTGAAAGTCTGATTCCTGGCTCGCTCTTTCTGTCCTTGGTGTCTCGGGAGCTCCTAATTTGGAGTGGATACTAACAAAGCAGAATCTAGAAATTAGAGATGTTTTCCATGCTCAAGACTCCAGCAGCTATGATCTAAGATCTCAACTCCTTAGTCACTTTCATTGTTGAGAATCTCCACATCCTCTAAGTTTTACCTTAGATCCCACCTCCTTGAAGAAAGACTTGTTTTCTTAGTCATTTAATTTATACAGAGTTGCTCTTTAAATGTCCAGATCCAGGGAAGCCTGGGTGGCTCAGTCCGTTGGACGTCTGCCTTAGGCTCAGGTCATGATCCCAGGGTCCTGGGATAGGGCCTGAGTCATTGGACTTCCTACTCATTGGGGAACAGCCTGCTTCTCCTTCTCCTTCTGCCTGCCGCTCCCTGCTTGTGCTCTCTCTCCTTCTTTCTCTCTCTCTCTCTCTCAAGTAAATAAATAAAATCCTTAAAAAAAAATTTCCAGATCCATTCCACTCACTCTGGCTATGTCATACAGCTTTTCTTTCTAGATATTTTTCCTAAACAGGTCTTAAAATAATTGTGAATTCTTTCAAGTCAGGTGCTGATGATTTTTAATGTTTTTTAAACATCCAAAGGGCTTAACACAGTGTGAAAACATAGTGCAGTAAATATTTTTCTCTTCAAAGTGGCTCGAGTTCAAACCTTTCACTACTTCAAATCAATCTTCCCAAGTAATGTTAATTACTGAGGCTGTGCTACATCTGGCATTTATTCATGCTTGACATCTCAAACTAATTTTGGAGCAAAAAGTCTATGATATCAGGAAAGAAACATAAAAGAACTCTGAAATTTGACATTTTTTTAAAAAAGAAGTGGAAAGAATCACTGAGCAGTAGTCAAAGAATATTACCTAGGGAAGTTTTAATATAGAAAGGAAAGTTTTTACTTGAAATACTAAGTGGGAAAACAATTTAACCATAGTTTACACGTATTGGTGCTAATTATTTAGATGATATGAACAAAATTAATTTCTTTTCTTAAAACCAAATAAATTCAAATCTCTTTAATTTTCTGAAATACTAAAGCAAAGTTTTAGGTAGAATGGGCTGGGGGGGTGATTGTATTTCTTTTTTGTCAGATGAACCTATCACCTAAGAGCAATTTCTACCCCTCTCCAAAGAAAATGAGCTACAGAGGTCCACATTCTGGCCTAATCTTAACATGAAGCAATGATAAAAAATTGCCTCTTTCAGCTCTGTGAATTATAATTTTCAGCCCTTTCAAATTGAAAGATCTTACTCTAACTTGTCTTTACAACTACCACTTCACTAAAAGTCATCCATGGTATAATTATATACACTCTTAAAGCATATAAGCTAAAAATATGTGCTCTTACTAAAACTCTAGACACAAAAAGATAAGATAGATTGCACTGAATTGCCTAAGATAACCATTCCAGAACCTAAGCAAAGATTCTCAGCACTTTCTAATGCAGGCTACAGTACTATAACTCCAAGCAGAGAAAGCTCATAATTCCTTCTCACTAAACTCCCTGAAATCTGATCATCCAAACAGAATTTCCAAAAGGTTTTGGACAAAGCATAGATTTTAGATGAACAAATCTATTATATGCATTAAACCTGTCTTTTTTTTTTAATTCCAGTATAGTTAACATGTGGAGGTTCCTCAGAAAGTTAAAAATAGAACTGCCTATGTTCCAGCACTAAGCCTGCCTTTGACCTGTCTCCAAAATATTTCTTTAAATGACAGCTTTTAGGGGCAGCCTGGGTGGCTCAACAGTTCAGCGCTGCCTTCAGCCCAGGGCGAGATCCTGGAGACCCGGGATCGAGTCCTACATCAGGCTCCCTGCATGGAGCCTGCTTCTCCCTCTGCCTGTGTCTCTACCTCTCTCTCTCTCTCTCTCTCTCCCTGTGTCTCTCATGAATAAATAAAATATTTTTTTTTAAAAAGACAGCTTTTGGGTTGTGCCAAAATTACACAACCAAGATTCCCCACTTAATTCAATGGTTGATCTTAATTCATAAACCCTATGCAGCAGATTGGGAAAATGGCCATACAGGCTTCTTCTCCCTGTACCCATACCCCCTTTATCATGTGAGTTTGAGTGTCCTCAAACTGGACTCTGAGATTGGCCATGGGACATTTTTTAACCAATGACATGTTAGCAAACATGATACAAGCAAACGTTTGAAAAGCACTGCATACTGAGGCTGCCCCTCTTGCCACCACCACCAGCACCACCACCATGTGAAGAAGCCAAAACAAGCCTATTGGATAATGAAAGGCATATGGTCCAAGGAGCCCCACCACCCAAACCAACCCCACCCCAAACCAACCCCACCCCAGTAGCAGAGCTGACCAACAGCTGACTGCAGGTAAATGAGAGCCAGCTCAAACCAGAAAAATCACCTGGCACATTTCAAACTGCTGATGCAAAGAAATGTGAGCTAAATAAATAGTTCTTGTTTTAAACCATGAAGTTTTAAGGAGGCTTATTATTCAATAAAAGCTAACTGACACACCATGAGATTTCAAATAATAGTTCACCATTCTCCTCAGCTTTTGACTGACTTCAAATCCTATGATCCCTTGCTGAAACTGGTCATTGCTAGATCTTTTATTTTTCCTACACAGTGGGATTATGAGACTGCAGTCCGGAAACCAACTCAGAGGTCTGAGAGATTGTCTCATAAAGGGGAGTGTGGGAGTGTAATAGTTCTCGCCAGCTGGGTTTGACTCATTTTCAGCTGTCCTATCTCTGTAATGTATTCCAAATGGTTGAAATACACACACCAAAGGCCAGTATCTTTTACTTGGAAAGTTATTTGAAGCCTACTGAAACAATGAAAGCTTTCAAGCAAAACAAGAGTTTATCTTTGTCTTTTTTCAATACAGAAAGCAGGTGGCATATGGTATACTATAGCCACAAAAACAAAACAAAAAAAAAACATTCCAATTTCAATCCATCTGAACAGAAACTGGACAGTTACTTGGGTTAATCATGGATCAAAGCCTCAAATATCTGTAGTTTTTGTATTGGTTAGAGATTTCAAAATTGAACCAAGGTGAACGATAAAACTAAGTTGTAGCACATCCAAAATAAACAATTCATTTGTCACTGATGAAAGTCATTCTGTTTTGATGCTATTACAATTACAGTATTGTGGCATCTATTTTTTTCTGATTCCTATCACATAATGTGGTATTTTTTAATTTTGCATACTTGATAACTATTCTTGCTTAACTTTAGGACATTTGGATAAGTTTTCCCATTAATTTTTCCAGGCTAAAATCCACCTCATACCAAAAGTTATTCTGAATTCTTTTCCTCATCAGCCAATGGCAACTTAAGTGGAACTTCATAACAAACAAATAGAGTAGGGAAGATCCTTGTAATATTTGCAGAGTTAAGTTTTTGGACAGTATTATTACTTCTTGAGTTTTCTGCCATTTTTATTTTTGTTGCATTTGGGGAGAGCATTAACATGCCTAGTGGAATTAATTGAGATACTAGACCTCTCCTTCTCTGAAGAATGTACGCCACCAGGGTTTCAGAAACTCATGTAATGCCAAAATGAACTCAAGTAAGAAATACTCCCTTTCAACTGCAGGTGTCCAATAGGTCAGTTACATATGGACGGTTTCTGACTACAAGCCAGCTATTTGAACTTTTTTTTTTTTTTTAAAGAGAAGCTTGGTGAAATAAAAACAGAGTTGACATTCTTATGTTGAACAGACTCAAATTTTTGGCTTAAAACAGCGTGCTGGATGAGGAAAAGTCACTGAGGGCATATACTTAACAAAAGTGAAAAAATGGATTTCTCTCACCATCATCAAATGATTAGATATTATTTAATAGCTTATTATATCCTGGGACTGGGAACAGAGTAAGATTAATTTCATGATTATTAGAAGCAGATACTAACATTTGCAAGAGGAAGTTGTTGACAATTGTACACTGGCTTTTCTACAGTTAAAACACTGTAACTTCCTGTCACTTAGATAGCAACCCGAGCTGTACGTGATCACAGGCTTGAGTTCACATTATAAAAATAAATAACCCAGTGAACCTTTTTCATGAGAGAACATCTTTCAAAGTTAGAGGAAAAAGAGAAGGCCCTGTCTGTTCAACCTGGGAGTTCTATGGTTTCATATCATATACAAGCGAACTCAACCCCTCAGGACACTTAACAAGTAATGAATCATTAGAACCCCTTTATTTGGAATCCAGTAATTAAGTTAACAGAAAAACAACCCTGTGGGACTTACTTTTTGGTGGGTGTAAATTTATTACAGCAAGTATAACCTCCTCAAAACTTTCCATAGCTACTAACTCTATATTGTGTGCTGTGCATGCCTTATCTCACTTAATCTTCACAAACAACCTCAGCAGATAAATGAGAAAATTGAGGTTAAGGAGTTAAGATAACTTGCCCGTGATCATACAGCTTATAAATATTTAATTCAGGTTTTGGACCAAAGAAGAGTTTTGCCAACAACTACATTCTTAACTAGTACCTTCCCCTTAACAAAAGCAGGAGCAATGAGGAAATTGGAAGACCCTTGGTTTTATGGCTGTAATTCCATTCAACTTGTGTTCTTGGTCCATAAAGACAAACCAAAAACAGTTGATTTGCACTACAAATAAACTCATGTAGTATATTAGACCTGACCCCTAGTGATATTTTTCTTATGTGCCTTCAGTCACTAAGCTTCAGCACTCATAATCAATGGAACCATATGTCAGTTGAGTTTATTGCATATGGAAAAACACCCAGGAACAAACAGAAGAAAGAATATGTTGTTTCCAGGAGCAAGTAAGTGATTATTGATCATGATACATAAGAGTTTACTCAGGTGCTTTGCTTATAGTTGAGTGGGTAAGAAAGAAGAGAAACAGGTTGGTAAAATGGAGCTCCCATAAAGAGGTGGATATTCTCTATGCTTTCACCAAACTTGATTTAGGAGTATAAATTTGTTCCACAGAGCTTGCCACCCACCAACCACACAAAGCCATCTGCACTTACCTAGTAACCACTCAGAATAACTTAATTCTCCTCTTTTTTCAAAGTTAATAACATGAGACACAAAAAGAAAACACAGGGAATTGAAAAAAAATTCCCAGGAGGTGGAATCTTTGCCAGTGCTGGACTTAGCAATCTGGCAAAGCTTACTCCAATCAGACAAGATCCTGTCTGTAAGATATTTTCCAAGATAATTTTGGATACACTCTGACTTTTAATAAGCATAGTTTATAGATTCATTAAGTAAAGCAATTTAAATCTGTGCTGCTTGTAGAACTTCATACAAAGTCAACGTCCTGGCATATCTCCTCCCCCTCGGCGTCCTGCACTGAGCTCTACCTCTGGCACATTGTACATTGGGACCTCTGACAAGAGTCTGTCCTTCGCTCACCTTTCTTTTTCTCTCTCCTTATTCTCTTGGCTTCAACCATCAGGTCTATAGAGTTTATCCTGGATCTGTATCCCCAGCTCAAATTTCCCTCTTAACCTCCGCACATTTTTTCCCATCAGTGTATTTGACATCTTTATTCATCAATGTGTTTATCTTTTTATTTTTAAAGTCCTCCAAATGGCCTAGGCTGATGCCCTTGTTTCCTTTGGATATGCCAGCCATGTTCCTAACTCCAGGCCTTTGCATCTGCTGTCTCCTCTGCCCTAGCATTGTCTCCCCGGGCACGCATGCCTTGCTCCCCTGACTCCTTCACATCTTTACCTAAAGTCAGTAAGACCTTTCCAACCAAGCTCTTTAAAGCTGCAACACAAACCCCAGTTTTTCCTGTTTCCTTTCCCTGCCTTCTTCTTCTCCATAGCACTTAACCCTTCTAAAACATATGTTTTACTTATTTATTTTGCTTATTGTCTCCATGCAGGCCCCTGATGGCAGGACTTTTTTGTCTGTGTTATTCAATTTTATATCCCTCGTGCATATCCCTCGTGCCTGAAACAGTGACTGCTGCAAAGTAGGCACCTAATTATTACCTGTTGAATGGCATGAATGAATGAAGGAATGAATAATTTCCCCACTGGGCCCCCACATGAAACTTCTTATCCTCCACAAATCTGTTCCACTTCCTCCCCAAACTCAGTACCATCTGCCTCCTCCCATTCATTCTTAAAAAAAAAAAAAAAAAAAAATCTCAATCACTTTGGACAATCTCTCTCTTTATACCTTTGTTCAATAATGTGTCAAATTATTTTAAGTCATTGAAAAATGCCACTTACCCAGCTCTCCCTACCTATCCCATTTCGACTTTGGCAGCTCTGGTCCAGGGTCTCAGCCCCTTCCACACCCATCACAAAGACACCTGCATTGCTTCAAGCCTGGTGGGTGTCTGCTTTCATTGTCTATTCTTCAATCTATCTTGAATATTGACCTAGACTGAGGGTCCTAAAATGCACATGCTGGCTCATAATATGCCCTTGTTCTAAATCCTTAGCATGGAATTCAAGGCTGTCCATGACCTCATCTCAAACAATTCTGCAATTCTCATCAGTCCACATGCTCTGTTCCCAGACACATTGGACAACTTGCCATTTCCCAAAGCCACAGAGTACTATTAGGATTCCACACCTTGCCTATTGTTCCCTCAGACTCCCAGGCAGGTTCAGCAATCCCTTCTTTGAAAGAATTCCCTGGTCTTTCTCCTCTACTTCCCACCTGTTTTGTTAATACCCATTTACTGTTTTTAAATATTTCATTTATTTTTTTTTAGAGAGAGAGAGAGAGAGGGAGGGAGAGGGAGCATGAGCAAGTGGAGGGGCAGAGGGAGAAGCAGACTTCTCACTGAGCACAGTGCCCTACTCAAGGCTTGATCCCAGGACCCTGGGATCATGACCTGAGCCAAAGGCAGACACTCAAATATCTGAGCCCCCCGGGCACCCCAGCACATGCCCATTTAATCAGAAATGTTAAACATATGTCTCTCACCACAAATGAAAATCCTCTTAAGAATTGGCAGAGGGCATCATCTTTATACAAACCATAGTACTGGGGCACCTGGGTGGTTCAGTTAGTTAAGCATCTGCCTTCGGCTCGGGTCATGATCCCAGGGCCCTGGGATAGAGCCTCAAGTAGGGAGGCTCTATCCTGTCTGCTCAGCAGGGAGCCTACTTCTCTCCCTCCCCTTCCTGCTGCCCATGCTTGCTCTCTCTCTCTCTCTCTCTCTCTCTCTCTCTCTCCTTCTGAAATAAATAAAATATTTTTTATAAACACATACACCATAGTGCCTAGCCCAGTATTTGGCATACCAAAGGCACTAAGGAAACATGCATTGACTTGCTGAATGCAATGTAAGTACATATTGAAAGTTCCATGTAGTGTGATCAGATGGAATTCTCAAACATATTCCAGAAAAAAGAGGTACTGCTTTAATTAGGGCACAATTTAGGCTAATTTCTACTCATCATTCAGGCCAGATTATAGGACCAGTAATGAAGGCCTGCCTTATAGTCTAAATCAGTCTAAAGCAGCACAGCCTGTGCCTCATTCCTAGTGCCAGCGCCCCCCCTCCTGACGTCATACCTGCCCACTCCCACTTCCAGGCCAGGCAACCAGCAAACCACGAAATAGCACCATCACTTATGTAAGCAAATCAAAATGAAGAAAAGAAGCAGAAAACTGATGGGTGGGAAGAGAGGGGAGAGAGCAGGAGTGATAATTCCTACGGGCCATCTTACTTGTTTTGTCATATTTGATATTTTATTTCACCTTTACATACAGGTATATAGAAATATGCATAAATGCTCAAATATAACTGTATCAACATACTTTTATTTTATGTTAGCCTTCTTCTTTGCTTAGGTTCGCCCTCTCATCCACTCCTCTTTATGCTTCAGGCAACCCATGTAAGCAACCCAGTCTACTATAATTTTCTTCTTTCTTACGTTAACACATGAGAACTCTATTAATCATATACACACACAGGAGTTTGTAATTGTTCTTTAAAACTGGATTATGTGGATGGAACCAAAGGGTATTATGCTGAGTGAAATAAGTCAATCAGAAAATGACAAACATTATATGGTCTCATTCATTTGGGGAATATAAAAATTAGTGAAAGAGAATAAAGGGTAAGGAAAGAAAATGAGTGAAAATATCAGTGAGGGTGACAAAACATGAGAGACACCTAACTCTGGGAAACAAACAAGGGGTAGTGGAAAGGGAGGTGGGCGGAGGGTTGGAGTGACTGGGTGATGGGCACTGAGGGGGGCACTTGGTGGGATGAGCACTGGGTGTTATGCTAAATGTTGGCAAATTAACTCCAATAAAAAAAATTTTTTTAAAAAAGGCCTGTCAATATGGAAATGAACTTGCATACCTGGAATAAGTCAGTCCTGGCGTACAATATACGGATTTGATGTTGGAATCTCTTTTTTGATATTTAATTCATAAGTTTTACAGTAACATTTCATAATATTAGTCTGCAATTTCCTTTTCTGTATTATATTTGTCAGGTGTAATTATTACCATTACAACTACTTTCTACAAGAATTTTATTTTCCAGATCTCTCAGTGTTTGGGAAAAATACATAAATAGGAACCTAGAAAAAATAAAATAAAATAAAACTGGATTATTGGGACACCTGGGGGTCTCAGTGGTTGAGCACTTCCCTTGGACCCAGGGCGTGATCCTGGAGTCCTGGGACCAAGTTCCCATAGGGCTCTCTGCATGGAGCCTACTTCTCCCTCTGCCTGTGTCTCTGCTTCTTTCTCTCTCTCTGTGTGTGTGTCTCTCATGAATAAATAAATAAAATCTTTTTAAAAATAAATAAATAAAAACTGGATTATTTTATGCACTCTTTGGCAACCTGCTTTTCTCTCTCACGTTACCTCATGAAAATCCCTCCAAATCCATTGGAATAGGTAGATCAAATTCATTCTTTGTCATGGCTGCAGAGAGGTCTGCATTCTTGCCCTTGCATGATGGCATTCATTTTGGTTCTAGATTTTCTCTACTAATAAACCATTCTACAATAAATGTGATTGCACAGATATTTTAAGAACTGGTAATTTTATTAATACAGGATAGATTTCCTAGAGTGAAGTTTCTGGGTCAGAGTATATATGTATTTGTAATTTTAAAACTGTTGCTAGATGTTATATTATCAAAAGGCTGTAACAATGCATATTTGCACCTGCAGTGATTGTGAGAAGCCTTTGTCCCTCATCCTCACCAACAATAGATGTTACTGGGCTTTTTCATTTCCATCTGTCTGAGAGTTCTAAAATGATATCTTGGTATTGCTTTAATTTGGATTGCCAGGTCATTAGTGAGTTTGAGAATCTTTTTATATGTTTGCTACCCATCTGAATTTTCTCCTCTGTGAACTGTTTGTTCATGCTTTTTTATTATATCTCTACTGAGGTCTTTTGGCAACTTGTTTTAATTTGTAAGAGGTCTTTGAATTTTATAAACATTAACCCTCTGTCTGATGTCTGTATTATAAGTATTTTCCCAAGGCATTCATGTGCATTTTGACTTTATACTATTTTTTGCCCTATTGATATAACCTAATATTCTATCTTTTATTTAACAGTTTCTAGGTTTACAGTCATGGGAAGATGTCACCAGCACCTAGATTTTTCACAGTTACCTAGATTTTCTTCCATGATATTAATACTTTTACGTAAAGTTTTTAATCCATTGGAAATATCTTATGGCTTAAAATGAGAATAAAAGTGGGACTGCACATTTACTTTTTTATATTAATAGCCAGTTACACAAGCACCATTTATTAAATAACTCGTTCTTCCTCACTGAATTGATGTATCTACTAGTTTTATAGTTATTAATTCTCACATATAGTGGGATATATTTTTAGATTCTGTTCTGCTGTATTCTGTCCCATAAATACATTTGTGTATTTCTAGGTCAACAGCATTTGATATCTATTAGGGCAAATCCTCCCTTACTATCTTTTTTTCCCTGAAATACATTTTTTTGTTGTTTTGGAGCATTTATTTTTCCATTAAAAAATTAAACCATTTTATTCAATCCTCCAAATCTCTCCTCCTCCCCAGATTCCTTTGGCATTCTATTTGGGATAACATCAAATTCATTTGTTAATTTTGTGAGAATTAACCATTTATGATATTGTTTTTCAATCCAGCAAAAAGGCATACATTTCCATCTGCCCCAATGTTTTTTAAGTCCCTGACCCTGACCTCTGCCAATAAAATGAAACCTTTGAAATACTTTTGCTTTCTTTCTCCCTTCGTCTTCAATCCTAGATGACACTTTGGAAAATAAATTTTAATTTTTCTATAAAATTAAGTATTTTTATTTCTAGACCATTATTAACACTTACCTTGCCATATTCTTTTATGCCTTCCACGAAACATTTATTGGGAACCTACCATTTGTTATGCATGGTTTGAGGTACTAGGGATAGGTCAAGGTGAACCTCATACTCTCTCTACTCTCTACTCTCATAGTTTGTGTATGGGGAGATAGATACTAGACAAAACAAATGAGTAAAACATAACTATGTTAAAAAGTAATAAATAGGGATCCCTGGGTGGCGCAGCGGTTTGGCGCCTGCCTTTGGCCCGGGGCGCGATCCTGGTGACCCGGGATGGAATCCCACGTCGGGCTCCCGGTGCATGGAGCCTGCTTCTCCCTCTGCCTATGTCTCTGCCTCTCTCTCTCTCTCTCTCTCTCTCTCTCTCTGTGTGTGTGTGACTACCATAAAAAAAAAAAGTAATAAATACTATGGAGAAAACCAAAACATGAAAGTAGGATGGAATGCCACAGCACTGAGCAGAGAATACACTAAAATGTGAAATAGGGGAATCCTTGGGTGGCTCAACAGTTTAGCACCTGCCTTCAGCCCAGGGCGTGATCCTGGAGTCCTGGGATTGAGTCCCACATCGGGCTCCCTGCATGGGGCCTGCTTCTCCCTCTGCCTGTGTCTCTGCCCTTTTCTCTGTGTCTCTCATGAATAAATAAATAAAATCTTAAAAAAAAATAAAATGTGAAATTATGAGGTCAGGGAAGGCCTGAAGGAGAGTGTGACATTGGAGAAAAAACTTGAAAGATGTAAGAAAGAGAACCATGTGGATGTCTGTGGAAGAGCAACCCAGGCAGAGGAACAAGAAGTAAGAATGCACTGAGGAGGGTGCCTGAGTCAGTTAAGTGACCATCTCCTGGTTTCAGCTCAGGTCATATGTCAGGGTCATGAGATCCAGCCCCAAGTCAGGAAGTGAGAGCAGAACAGTAAGAGATGAGGCCTTAGAGATTATAGGTGTCGGTAATATAGGGCCGTGCTGCCTATTATAACTTTCATTCACACTCTCAGGATAATGGGAAAGCCATTGGACAGTTCTTTTTAGAAGCACCATGATCTGGGGCTCCTGAGTGGCTCAGTCAGTTGAGTGTCCAATTCTTGATTTTAGCTCAGGTCATGATCTCAGGGTTGTGAGATGAGTCCCACATTCCACATTCAGTGGGAAATCTGCTTGGGATTCTCTGTCTCCCTCTCCCTCTTTTCCACCCCCACACACTCTCTCTGTCAAATAACAAACAAACAAAAATAAATAAAAATAAACAAACAAATGCACCATGACCTGACTTAATGCTTTTAACAGAAAGATCTTGCTGTGTTGAGAGTAAAGTGTAGGGGAACAAGATGAGTTAGGAGCCTGCTGCAATAATCTAAGCAAGAAATAATAGACTTATGGACTAGGACCAGGGAACTAGTGGTGACAAGTGTTCAGAAAAGCATATATTCTTAACATAGAGCAATGAGATTTGCTGAGGGATTACATATAGGGTACATGAGAAAGAAAGAGGTCAAGGATAACTCTGAGAATTTTTGACTGAGCAACTTTCCTGGAAAGATGGAATTCGATTCACTGAGACAGAAAACCGTAAGAGGAACCAGGCAAGATGGGAAGTGGAGGTGGTAAATCAGGAGTTTGATTTTGGACATGTCTACTAGATTTCCTAGTAGCTGAGATAACAGATAAATACACCAGATTGGTGTTCAGAAGAGAAGTCCAGAGTAGAGATAAAAATTTAGGAGTTGTTAGTATATGGTTGGTATTTGAAAAGATGTAACTGGATAAAATCATTAGTGAGGGTAACCCAGAGAAGCAGCTCAAGGACAAGGATTTTATCATGAAGAACTCCAAAGTTGAAAGGTTGGGGAGAGAGAAGAAACCAGCAAAAAGAAAATGGGGAAAATGTGGCTAGTGAGACAGGAAGAAAGCCAGCAGAATATGGCATCTTGGAAGGCAAATGCAGGAAGTATTTCTAGATTGAGGATGATAAACTCTGCCAAATGCTACTGAAAAAATAAGATGAAGACTTAGAATTTCCCAGTGAATTTAGCAACATGGACATCATTGACGACCTCAATAAAAGAAGCTGTTGTGTGGATGGCATAAGATATTTAAAAACATAAATAGCACAGACTTGTGAACAGCATCTGAAAAAGGAACTGATATATTAAAATGGGGTTTTATTTACATTTGAATTGCTAACTATAATTTTGTTTTTTATATCACATTTTTTCATTGTCAATTAGCAAGAGATCAAAGGCATCTTCATCTCATATTCAGTACTTGCTGGCTCTCAGTAGATGTTTGCTTGCTAAATAGGTATAATTTTCACATTATAACACTTCCTAGCAAGGGCTATCCTCATTGAATCAACATGCTAATAAATGACAGGAGTCAAGGACACAATGGCCTCCTTAAACTAGAAATGATTATCTTTTACAATGGTACCTACAAGATCTCAGTTGGTGACTGTGCTAAATGGTGAAGTAAAATAACATGAATTCTAGCCCAGATCCCTAACTTAAACTTAAATATTTGCAAGTCCCTAGGTAGGCACTGAGGGGGAAAAAAATTGTCATCTATGATAGATGATGGCACTACTATATGACATTTTAATCAAAGAGCCAATTGGCTTTTAAAAGTCAGTTTCAAAATTGATCTATATGTAAAAAAAAAAAAAAAAAAGAGCATTAGCAAGAGGAATAATAGCCCAGGAAACAATGCAATCCAATATGCCAGGTTTTGGTAAAAAAGTGCCTTCATGTGAGAATCGCATACTAGACGGTGATCAAACATGAAAGGAAAAGAGAAAAATAGATATAGTAAGAGATTGTGTTCATAGTTCCATTCCAGGTTTTGTGAATAAATATTTTTTAATTTCCTTGAAGTATCTCAGGCCTCAAGCCATTACAAAGTGTATATTACTCCTTTTTTCATAAAATAGAATTAAATTAGATTTCTTAAAGCTTCACCAATCTTGCCTCATGTACAGCAATTTGATTATAGGTTTAAACACCTCTAAAATTCAGAGTAAACATTCTCACCCATTTAGAAAAAACACAGAAGAATGAAATTTTACCTGCAGTACATTAGCTAGAAATTCACATGGTAGAGTGTGGGTGAGGAGAGAAAATGCTAATGGTTAAGATAAGGAATACAATCAAGGTGGTACCTTTATCCTGGAGGAAACAAAAGAATGTCATAAATGAGGGTGAAAAAAAGATATCATTTATAAAGCTGCAAATTATTTGCTTTGATTTACTATAAATCAAATAATTAAAAATATAAGTTACTATTATGCAGGCATTGGATGACTTTGAATCTTTATAGGATAATTGACATTAAGAATAAAAAGATAAACTGGGAGAGGGACTTTTTAATTAGGATATATTGACATGTAACATTATATTAGTTTCACTATACAACATACTGATTCAATATTTGTATACATTGCAAAATGATCATCATAACAAGTCTAGTTAACATCTGTCACCACACATAGTTAAAAATGATTTTTCTTGTGCTGAAAACTTTTAAGATCTACTCTCTTAGCATCTTTCAAATATAAATACAGTAGAATTAACTATAGTCACTATGTTGTGCACTATATCCCCAGGACCTATTTATTTTATAATTGAAAATCTGTACCTTTGAACCACCTTTACCCATTTCACCCACCCCCACTCCCACTGCCTCTGGCAACTAGCAATCTGTTTTCTGTGTATCTATGAGTGTATTTTTTGTTGGTTGGTTGGTTGGTTGGTTGATTGGTTGGTTGGTTTGTTGGTTGGTTTTTTACGATTCCACATATAAATGAAATCAAACGGTACTTATCTTTCACTGTCTGATTTATTTCACTTACCATAATGCCCTCAAAGTATATCCATATTGTTGCAAAGAGCAGTGTTTCCTCCTTTTTTATAGTCAAATAACATTATACATAATTATACAGAATATACCACATTTTTTTTATCCATTCGTTCATCCATGGACATTTAGGTTGTTTCCATATCTTGGCTATTGTGAATAATGCTGCAATAAACATGGGAGTGTGGATATCTTTTCAAGTTAGTGTTTTTGTTTCTTTTTGATACATTCCCAGAATTAGAATAGCTGAATGACATGGTATTTTTATTTTTAATTTCTTGAAGACCTTTCATACTCTTTTCCAATTTATATTCCTACCAACAGTGCAAGGTGAAATGTTAATATGTTATTCTACTCAGTTTTTCAGTTAATATATCAGACAGGTGTTGTTAAAAATATCTCTCAGGGTGCCTGGGTGGCTCAGCAGTTAAGTGTCCAACTCTTTTTTTTTTTTTAAGATTTTATTTATTTGTTCATGAGAGACACAGAGAGGGAGGCAGAGACACAGGCAGAGGGAGAAGCAGGCTCCATGCAGGGATCCAGAAGCAGGACTCGATCCTGGGACTCCAGGTCCACACCCCCAGACCAAAGTCGGGTGCTGGACCACCGAGCCACCCAGGTATCCCCAGTGTCCAACTCTTGATTTCAGCTCAGGTCATGATCTCATTGGTGGTGAGATGGAGCCCCACATTGGGCTCCCTGCTCAATGGAGAGTCTGCTTGAGATTCTATTTTTCCTTTCCTTCTGTTCCTCCACCACCTCTAAAAATACATGAATGAATCTTTTTTAAAATGTCTCTCAAACAACTAATAATAATAATGTTAAGTTTAATACACACACACACATATACCCACTCTGAAAGTATGGAAAGCTTATCAAATGTCAATAAATGACTTTTTTCCCCATTCTCCTAATCTTTATTTCTAATTTTTCTACAGTGAACCTGAATTACTTATATAATTTTTAAGGATTAAGTTTGTTAATAATAATGGGTACAGGAGATCATTACATCAAAAATAAGATGAACAGAAACTCTAACAAACATTTCTGTAGAAATTCCCTTTCCTAAACATATACTTGTCTATCAGATGTGTGAGTCAGCTCATTCCAAAGCAGAGCTTGGCAGTAAGGATGATGTATCTGTCTCTGATGCTAAGGGTGTGAGTTCTTCTTCGCATCCTCTAGATAAATTCACATCTCAGATTCTGCAAAGCATAAGAAGAGTAAATATTTATTGAAGGCTTACCATATGCCAGGCACTGTTCTACATATTTTATTCAGTTTATCATCTCAATTCTAGGAGGTAGGTATTACCACCATCCCCATTTTACATGGACGCTGCAGCTCAGAGAAGTTAGGTAACTTTGCCTACAGCAACTAAGCAATATAAGTGGACAAGCCTGGAGTTGAACTCAACTATACTCCAGAACATGTGCCCTAAGCTGCACTCTACCGTGTTATAGTATGTTTATACTTAATCAAGTCCAAATAGTTAACTTGGATTTCTATATAGTAAATCAATAGCTGGGCTCCAGAAGAAAAGGAGAAAAGAGGACACAGGGGAAAGAAGAGGACTATGTAAGTAGTACCTGAAGAAGAGAATCTAAGTTGTTTAATCAGTTCCCTTGAGTAAAGTCTCCAAGTTTTAGTAAGTGAACTTCAGGTTGTCTTTTAACTACACAGCAAACTTCTTGCTTCGTGGTTATGCTCTGAAAACCAAGACTGCCTGAGGATGTTCACTGTATAGAGGGGAGTGTGGCTGCAACATCAGGTTTCTACTCTTTGATCAAGTATATGCATTTAAAATAAAAGAGGTATTCCGGGGTTCCAGTGTCTATTAACAAACAAATCAACCTCCGAGATCATGAAAAAAAACTAAGCCAAAGTTAATATTCTTGGCCTCCCGTGGAAACAGACATTTTCCAAGCAGTATAGCAAATACATTAGACCGACTCCGTGTTTCTCAAATTTGAAATCACAGATATATTTCCAAGGGTACATAAGGGTGACTTTCTGTGAGAAAGTTAATGCTATCTTCTTATTTTAATAAAAATCTTCTGAAAAAGCATATTTTGGTTTTTTTTTGAAAAAGCATATTTTGAATCATCTGGATAACTAACTGCCTTATTATCAAGACTGCCATGTAATTTAGTATTTGTGTTTGTGTTTGCAATCCTGTAGTGCCCAAGGATCACCTATAATCATGGTATTTATCTTATATGTATGTTGAGCAGCAAGTGTGGCCACCAATCTGTTGTTATATCCTAACATCATAGTGATGACAGTTGGCTCACATTTACCTTCATTTACCAGTTGGAAAAAAAAAATTTCCTTGGCAGTTTAAAGACTTTTTTAAATTAAGAATTTACTTTCTTTATTTATTACATTGAAATTAATTTAATGTAACACTATTTAAAAACATGTGGTAAAGCAGAATAATGTGTTCCTTGTCACAAGTTAATGGGAAGAAAATAGGTACAGATGTAAAAGTAAATAATTCAACTTATACCAAGTTACATAGTAACCTCTCCCCCATCTCCCTTTCCACCCTGGGCTCACTGAGGGAAAGCTAAACTCATATTGTCCAGAAATGTCAGTCAACTCTCCTAGAAGTCCTTGAAGATCTTGTTTTTCTCCCTCCCCTCACCTTCTGCCCTACATGAAGATGGATATGATTAGCATTTGCACAACTCTTCATAACTTTAAAAGTGTCTTCACTTACATTATTGCATTTAATTCTTATAAAATCTTTGTTATTTTCATCTCTATTTCACAGATGGAAAAATTGAGGCTCAAAGAAATTAATAATTTAATAATAAAAATAACAATAATAAATAACATTTGATACAAGCTCTGTGCTAAGTAGGTGACATACAGTACTCATTTAATCCTCAGAACAAGTCTAGTAGTGTGGTAGGCCCAATGCTGGGATGGTCCTCAAGATGCTCTGCCCTTTTTCTCACCCCTTCCTTATACATTCTCTGGACAATCCTCAGTACTGTGAATCTGGTGGCTTTCTCATAAGTAATTAAAAGCAGAGCTGATGAACTTGTTACATAAATAGCCATTTTCCTAGTTCTTTCCTCTGGTCACCCTCTCATCTCCTCAAAATCCAACTGAAGAAGTAACATCTGGTACAGCACATCTAAAAGGCACCCCTGATGGGTCGGTGCTTGTTTTTTTTTATTGTTAAATATGTTTAAATGAATCCTGACTAAAAAGACCGAATGTCCCCCAGCCTCACATCCACAAGAGTCCTTTGCTTAAAATATATCCTTTGGGCTTACTCAGTATAGCATGATTTGTACCTGATTTACAGGCCAGAGCGCTCACATTTACCAACTCTCTATGGTCTTACAACTGACATACAACCAAGTAGCTTGTGAGCGGCAGAACCCAGCAGTCTGAATCTAGTACCCTGGCTTTTGGCAAAGCACCATATTGCCTTCCTCAGTTACCATGCCCATCTAGAAGGGAATACGTACTCAAATCCTAACCCTGTCCTCTTCCCAATACCCCAGGGGGTTCCAACCTGACTCATTAAGTACTTAAATGCCCAGCACCTACTCCACTGGATGGAGCCAACTTAGACTACTCTCCAGGTGACCTGATAAGGTTGGAATCCCAGAAATGTGTCCTCAAGTCTCATGTTGGGGTGACATAGAGAACAAAGAGGTCTAAGCCCAACCCTACCACCTTCTAAAACCCAAAGTAGGGCACATTAGTTCTGCCTCTAGATAAGTTCAATGTGAAAGAAGGATGATATTTTTTGGTTAGAAAGTCTGTAACAAAATGTTTTAGAAATATTTACATGTTGAGAAATATTCTGAACAATTTATGGGTCAAACATGATCACCACAACAAGCAATTCCTGTCTCAGGGCCTTGTTCTTGCTTTTCTCTCTATCTGAAATACTGTTCTCCATATAGGCCATCACTTTCTTCATGTCTCTATTCAAATGGAACATTGCTAGTCCCTGTTTAAAAGATGAGTCTGAAAAAATAAATAAATAAATAAATAAATAAATAAATAAATAAATAAATAAATAAAATAAAAAATAAAAGATGAGTCTGCTCCTGTATCTTCCCTTGGCAGCCCCGTCCCCTCTCTCCTATTGTTTCTCTCCAATAGCTCTGTCTCCATCTGCCACACTATAGACTTACTTACTTGTTTACAGTACATATATACATATTATATATTACACATAATATATAATTATGTAATAAATAAATCATATGTTGTGAAACATAGTTACATGTATTAATTATACATACATTTAACTAAATATATAACTAATAAACATGTTACTAAGATATAACCTGTAATAGAGCAGGGACTTTGTATGCTTAGTTCTCCACTGAAATCTCAGTCCTTAGACAGTCCTTGATATATAGTAGGTGTCAACAGAATATATGCTAAATATTTTCTACAGAACAAGGAAATTGCACTAGAGAAACTAGATTTGTTTAAGATAGCTCCAGAATTCAGACTTAAAAGTTCAGATGACAAGCATGAATTTTGTATGTGGAATGAAGGGGAGAGATGAGACATATCCTTGATACTCACAGGAGAGTTAAAGGTGAATTCACCCATGCTGGGAAACTTAGTCTGCAACTGATGGCTGATCCTGAGAAGGACAAGCAGACTCAGAAACCAGAAACTAATGCAGCAGAGCCAACAGTCCCCACCTCAAAGTCCTCTGAGTGCGGTTTCACAGGAAGAGGAGATGCTCTGTGAACAAGGAGAGGCAAGAAAAGAGAGAGGACAAAGAGAGACCAAAAGATCTTTCTCTATGGTCTAGGCTATCAATGACAGACTTCTACTGCTGACTGATTAAGCAGGAAAGGAATTTTTAAATAAAAGGATTTACAGTCATTCTAAAAATCAGGGTGGGATGGAGAAACAGGTCAGGACTTGACTAATCTTAACTGACAAGGATGGTTTTTCAGGTGACTGATCGTTCTTGAATATGACACAGGAAGCTTTGGTTTAGGGGATAAGCTATTGGGCAGGATGGATCAATGGCTTGGGGGAGGGCTGGGGAAAAGGGAAGAATGACTGTTGAGAGACACAGGGCCGGGCCCGGAGGGGAGGGTGCTCCAGGCAGCATCACACTACAATCCTACAGGAGGCCTCTGCTGTCTCAAACTAGTTTCAAAACTCACAGGAAATTTTGCTACTTGAGACACAGAGTAAGAAATGGAACCAGGAGCAGGAGAAGTCAAGGTAAGTGGTCTGCTTTTCCCATGGATTGGCCCCAAAAGGGCTCCAACCAGAACGGGGAAGGCACGCCAGGATGCCTCTTCCCTGTCATACGTACAGCAGAGGCCAGCCCACAGTGATGTTTCCAGGGGGACTAAGGATGGAGAGTAGGCTGAAAACAACAACTCCGAACACGATAACATATCACTTATTCCAAACATAGATAAGAACTAGGAAATCAGCCGCAGTGGGACTGAACAGCCAATATAGTTCATCTACTACACTTTCCCAGGGAAGCAACTCATGCTTTTTTCGGTATCTGCTTACTCTTCTTTTATGCGAAACTCTATCAAGTGTAACTTCGACATTCGGAGCCCTCAACATATTAGAAGCAGGACAAAAGCCAACATACCAAACTCCACAAGAAATAGCAGACAATACTTAGATGTTGTGGGAAGAAACAGATAAAATCAGAGGCCTAATAGTCTGACCACACTTCATCTAAAGGCAAAAAAAATCAAAAACAAAACCTTACACATCTTAGTAGCTCCATGATATCATTAAATTAGAACAAATTATTTTTTTTCAAAATCCATTTCAGGTTTTATTTTCACATCTGTTTACTTATTTTTTTTTTTTAAGATTTTACTTATTTATTCATGAGAGACACAAAGAGAGAGAGAGAGGCAGAGACACAGGCAGAGGGAGAAGCAGGCTCCATCCAGGGAGCCCGACATGGGACTCCAGGACCATGCCCTGGGCCCAAGGCAGGCACTAAACTGCTGAGCCACCCAGGGGATCCCTAAATTAGAACAAATTATAATGACGGAACTGCTTGATTTATTCATTCCTCTGTATATTCAAAAATATTTATTCAGCACTTCGTATGTGTCAAGAAATGGGCTAGTTGCTTGAGACACAACCATGAATGAGACAAAGTTCCTGTTCATAAGGAAGGTTTAATTTAAATGAGGATACATACCATTTTAATTCAATACAGTTGATAGTGCATCACAATAAAATAATAGAGAAAAGCAAAGAATGATATTACAACACAAAGGACCAGCACAAAATCCCATTGAGAAAACTCAGGAGAGGTTTTCCAGACACATTAGGGTCTACACCCAGCTTGAGGGATACGTAAATGCCAGCAGGGGAAGCAGAGGCAGGAGAGAAGATATTCCAAGCAGTGAGAATAGAATGTGCAAAAGTTCAGAGGCAACCAGCAGCACAGGGGCAGTTTAATGGGCATGCAACCTGTTCTCAGGTCTCGTGCTCAGAAGCCTAACCCCCTGCCACTTGGTTTAATATTTTGCTCTCACTGTCTTGAAATTCTGAATGATTTTATCTTTGAACTTATGAGTGAAGGCCAAAAGATAATGGAGTATATGCCTGAGCAGAGGAGACACTCACAACACACAGTAGGTATCCACCATCCCTTGCGGCTCCATTTGCCTACAGCATCCATCTGACAAGCACAGAATTCTAGAAGGTTCACAGTATGTGGAAGTTCAGCAAGACTCAAAGCAAGTAAAAAATAAGCATGTTAATCTTTGATTCGGTGAGTGAGGGCTGTCAACATGTTCTGTTCCAACCAGAACTTGGTTCAAGTGAAGAAAGGAGACAATGGTGTTTTAAGAAACATCAATGACCTAAAATATCTTTTCTTACTGTTACTTCTCTGTACTAGTGAACCACTTACGCTGAAAATTAACTTCAAAAGAAAGGGATATAAAGCGTAACTCACAGTTCATTTTAATTTAAGTCTTTCCTTACTCATCGGTAGATGAAGACAGGAAGTGTTGATATGAGAATGTATGTGTGTCAAAAGCGAAAGCAAAATAGTTTTGTGAAGTGTATCCTCTGTACTGAAGAGAATCAAATACATATGCACGTATGAACTAAGAAATACAAATTGTATAATTTCAGTAATTAAGTGTACAAGAAAAATGCTCTTATACATATTTAAAAACCAGCATCACACAATATATAAAGATGAATGATAAAACTCATGATGATTCAAAATTTTAATTTTTCTTTACTTACAATGATATAAAGTGGCAAACAAAAACACTATAACAACTGGACAGAGAGACTGTGGAAGAAAGGAAAAACTATATATTTTTTCCTGCTTTTGGGAAAAGGACCCCACAGTCTCAGTTTGTACTGGACCATGCAAATTATATAGCCTGCTGTGACAACATAAGTTTGTGCGATATAGAAAGTCCCAAGTTAGAGGAACATATAATGTATTGTTACTGTGATTGTTGGGAAGAAAGGAGAGATTTGAGTCAGGAAAGATCATCCAGCCATCTGGTTGTAAGGGGAGGACAGTGCCTTTGAATATCAATGAGAAAATACCAATTTTCAGAATCAAATATTGGGGAAAAACTGATAGGGATTTTAAAAGTCTTGCCAAAAACCCACTTAAAGGTAAAAGTCACTGATTTAAAGGAAAAAAACCAACAGATTTGCACTATGGAAAGACTATGTCCATGGCCGCCACAGAGAAAAAATGACATATGTGTTAAAAGGGGTATATACAAAAATATTTGGAGCAGAGTGCATATAATAGCCCCAAACTGGGGCAGCCCAGGTGGCTCAGCAGTTTAGCGCAGAGACTTTTCTTTACCTGACAAATGGGTTCATGCAAGGGTATTAATTTTAATATTTTTCTTTGGACAGTACATATATGTTTCATAGACTTTTTTCTATATATGAGGTATTTGGTCATTAAATAAAAATATTTAATATAGCCATTTCGTTAAACATAATAAAAAACATTTGCTTTTTTAAAAAAATACTTTCAGCAAACTACACATAGGGAAAATTCTGCATTCTGCATTCTAATGAAAGCTATCAGACAGAAACCTGCATTAAGCATCACAAGTAAGAGCAGAACATTAAAAACATCCCCAGTAGGGTCAGGAGCAGTGCAAGGCTACACTGTCACTGTTAGTCTTCATTCTGGATAAGAAGCATATGATTTTTTTTAATAAATTTGAAAACATTTAATTCATTAATAAGTAGTTGATTCTTATTCCACTTATCATATTGACAAAAGGCAGGCCAACATTCTCATCATAATGTGACTTTGTCATATTCCCAGGAACAATTACAAATATGCATTCCAACTCATTTAATAATGAACTAAGCATCCCAACGATACTAATTGCCTTGAACTGAACTTTGTGGACTTCCTTTCTCTGCTTCCTTTGGCCATGGATTACCTTTTCGAGATCCATGCATTAGAAGATGAAACAATGAGGCAATCTGGTATAGCAAAAATGTGTAGACCTTGAAATCCATCACATATATGTGCCAATCCAGCTCAATCACTTCCAAGTTGGGTACAAACATAGGCATATCACTTAATGTCTCCATTCTTCTATTTGGTATCTTAAAAACTGAAGATTATAATGCAGACTTCAATATCTACTTTGCAGAAATCTCATCAACCTTAAAAATCATATGTGGTAATAATATCTGTCTAGATATAAAAGATGATTAAAAACAATGTAGTCGAGGGGCACCTGGTTGGCTCAGTCATTGGAGCAGGTGACTCTTGATTTTGAGGTTATAAGTTCGAGTCCCATCTTGGGTGTAAAGGTTATTCAAAGAAATGAAATCTTTAAAAAAAAAAAAAAGTAAAATAAAAATACACAAATACATAAATAAATGATGTCGTTGTGATTATGTTCTTAATTTCATACGAGCCAGCCAGCTAAGTTTCTGAATCCAACCTACAAAATACTGCCAAAGGAGCAGCCCCGGTGGCTCAGTGGTTTAGCACCACCTTCGGCCCAGGGCGTGATCCTGGAGACCCAGGACGGAGTCCCACATCCGGCTCCCTGCATGGAGCCTGCTTCTCCCTCTGCCTGTGTCTCTGCCTTTCTCTCAATCTCTTTGTCTCTGAATAAATAAATAAAATCTTTTTTAAAAAATGCTGCCAAAGAGTCCTGGGCAGAACTCTGTGTGCAACCACTGTACCTGTTGGCCATCTCCTATTCTACATGTTTATCAAGAGCGTGAGACACAGATGGAATGATCATTACATTTCTAGATGACATAAAACTAGACCAGATGAATAAAACAATTCAGTACTCCCCAAGAACACTGGGACCAACACCAAAAAGATAAAATTTGATGTGAATGGATCAAAGGCCCCAGGCGTGATCTTTCTGACATTTGTACGCACTGTGCACCAGTACCCAGTCACGTCTGAAAGATCTATGTGGCTTTGAGTTTGATATGACCTAACATGAGAGCCCTATCACAGATGCAAATTTAGGCTACGTTAGTAGCCCTTATCCACAGGTGTACATTCCAAGACCCCTAGTGGATGCCTGAAACTTCAGACAATAAGACTCTATATAATATTATGGCTTTTTTTTCTAAACAGATATACCAATCATAAAGTTTAATTTATAAATTAAGCCTAGTAATAAACTAACGATAACTAATAATAAAATAGAAGAATTATAACAGTATACTATTAAAAAAATTTGTGAATATGGTCTCTCTTTCAAAATACGTTAATGTACTGTACTCACCCTTCTTGTGATGATGTGAGATGATAAAATGCCTATATCACGAGGTGAAGTGAGGTGAATGACTAGGTTTTGCAATGTAGCATGAGGCCACTGCTGGCCTTTTGATGATATGTCAGAAGGAGGATTATCTACTTCTGGACCACAGTTGATAGTGTGTAACTAAAATTGCAAATAAGGAAGGACCACTATACTTGACAAGACAGGCAGTGTCCAAAGGAAGCAACTGAGACAGGATATGGCAGGCTCCAGTGCAATAGCCAGGGAAGGAAGCTCTCAGCCTTCTCAAGGCCCTTGTAAAGTGGCGGTGGGAACACACAGAACTTGGATTATGTGGATATCGAACCAATTTTTAAACTGCTAGAGTGTCTATTTCAATAACAGCCTCCAGGAATAGATATTACAAACCATCACAAAAACTTGGGTTTGTATTTTGCGGGGGTGGGGGGGTGTTGTTGGTTTGCTTTGGTTTGGTTTGGTTTGAACCATCGTGGCAGCAACAATATAATGAAATGTCATGAAATAATCAAAGGAACAAAAGCAAAGAGAAAGAAAAGGTAAGAATTACAGTCATGGTGATTGCAATGACCTCTTCACATGCCTGCTTTGGAATCGCCAGTTTCTTCAGTTCATTTCAAAGAAAACTAATTGTTTCTAATATTTTCTTCCAACTCCAAATTCTTTTTTTTTTAAATGTTTTTGGTCACATATCACCACTGGGTGGTGCTCAAAGTCCACAAAAGTATCTGGGGTTGCAGCAAGCAATAATATGCAGGCAGCCGTGGACTGGTTTTCAGACACATGTACAAAACATTTAAAATATTTTCTCTCTTGTGTTGATGCATAAAGGAGCACAAATACCGAAGGGAAAGAGGGAGAAGGAAGTAGCCATCTTTAAAGAAAAAAAATGCATCTCTGCTACTGAGAGAAAAACAAAACAAACAGAACAAAAAAACCAGCCAGCTATGAAAAGAGACTGCTGAAGCAGTTTTCAGAGATCGATAATGTGCAATCTCCTGAAGGTGTGATCGGTGGCTTATAATAATGACAGAATCGAGGTGCTTATACAGAGAGATATGGGTTTTTTTATTCAGCTTTTTCACTAGCACAGAGGCACTTGCCTCTTCTGAAGCTCTGTTTTGCGTATGGACGCTGTGTGGATACGTGCTTCTCATAGGCATATGTTAAACATGTTCCTGTAAAGAAGGCCAGGGGATGCCCTTGGGACCCAGACAGTCTGTCTGGTTCCAGCATCTATCCCTTTGGGAAAATCAAATACAAAATGCCACTCGGACAACCAATTACTGCACTGTTTTAGATAAGGCAACTTGCCCTTTCTGCCTGTACCAAATTCCTGAAAGGAAGGGGTGCAAACCAGAGAAGAAAAGAATAATGAGCTTTTCATTACCTATAGAGCATGTGCTGAAAGGTCTTTTGACAAAGAAAAGATGGAAATCAGATGTGCCTTGAATGGCTCTTGTATTTTCTTTTGTAGCTATAATAACATTTGTTTCAATTTTCAGTTTCTTTTTATTGTACTGATTTACCTGATACAAGTTTAGCAAAATATCCACTGGATAATAACAAAATAGCTCGCCGTGCTGGGTAATTTTTAAGAAGCTGACAAATAATGAGCTTTTACTACATGCCAGGTGCTGAGCAATTTGCCTCCTCATTTCCTTTAATACAACAACCCTATAAGGAAAGAATTATTATTATATCTACTTTGCAAGTATAGAAATGAAACCTCAGCAAGGTTAAGTAATTTGTGAAGGACACACAGCTAGGAAATGACAGTACCAGGCTCAGATGCATTTCTGCACCAAAGCACATGCTCTTCCTTTTCTAGAAGCACATTTCACTGAGATTTCAGATGTCCTACTTAAAGCACTGCGCCTAAGGGATGGTGTCCTGGTTATGAGCTACCTTGCTGGCCCTGCCCCATCAGCTACTTGGTCTCACAGAGCAGCACTATAATCTGAATGTGAAGGAAGGCCTGACCTTCCAGCATGAATTTTACCCAAAATAAGCTCTGCATCCCCTCTGCTCCCAAAGGAGAAGCTTGGTGGAGCCTTGATTCTACGGACCTTCATTTCCATCCTTGGAAGTCCCTAGAGATCACCCAAATCTAATGGGCCATAAGGTTACTAAACTGCACTTGTGGTTTTGAGTCATTGAAATACAAATAATATCTACCACTTAGAGTGTTGGGAGAACTCAATGAATGTGCATAATGCTTCCAACATTGCCTGGCACGCTATACAAGCTAAGAAGCGTTGACCATTATCAGTATCATTGATCCTACATTTCTAGATTTGCAGCCCCTTTTCTAATCAGTCTCTCTACCTGCCACCTCTCTGCACACATGACTGCTAGTCCACCACAGAAGTATCTGCACTTCCAGGTCCCTCCCTCTCCAAAGAATCTTGCAGCTGGCTGACAAAACTAGTGTCACTAAAATGCCACCAGGTTTCTCATACTGTCCATATTAAAGAATAATAGTAATGCTTCTCCATTATCTAGAAGCTAAAGTTTTCTATTCTTAGCCCACTATCCGATGCTTTCAACAATCTGCTCCCAACCTATCTTTCCAAGCTTTTCTCCTCAGTTCTTGCTTTATTTCAGTCATGCCTCTTGACCACACCAAGCCTTTATACACAATGTTCCACATGCCTGTATGCCCACCCCATTTGTCAAAAGCTGACTTACCATCCAAGACATAGATTAAATTCTACTTCCTTCCAGCCTGAAATAACTGTTTTCTAGTAGGAATTACCACAGCTTTTCTTTTTGGCCACTCATTTATTCCTCTGCACTTATTCACTTGTTTTATCGTTACTCCACCCTTGCTTTTATGGCTTTTTCCTCAAGTAGGTTATAAGCAGAATGAGGGTGAAGACTAATGAAATTGTATATACTGATTTCTATACCTACAGGTCCTGAGCTGGTATATGAGAAACTCTGAAGGAATTATTTTCCAGAACAAAGCTAGACAGAACTCCTCCCCCAGACTAACAGGAGTCAATATTTGTGGTCCTGAGAGACTGAAAGCTTAAGTGGAAGCTTCTTAAGAGGGTGGATGTGAGGTGTTTGGTCCTCTGGATTTCCTGAGGTAGCAAAGTATTGTTGGAATTGCCAAAGGGAGAGAAAAGCAACCTCACTGGCGCCAAGCACCAGATTAATTTTTCCTAAAGACTCTGGTCAACCAAACACTTCAGCAATCTCTAAGGATGTAACAGAACTGCTATTACCAAGAAATTTTAGGAATTATCAAGAGAGAACATACAGTATATTTTTTAACGATTTTAACATTCTTGAGTAAGGAGCTATTCCCTAAGTATCAGAGTCTTCTGGCCAAAAAGCTTGTGAAATATAATGTGGGGTTTTTTGTTTTCTTTTCTTTTTCTACATATTTTATTGCTTTAAATTGCTTCT
Organism: Vulpes lagopus; assembly: GCF_018345385.1. Lineage (NCBI taxonomy): Eukaryota > Metazoa > Chordata > Mammalia > Carnivora > Canidae > Vulpes > Vulpes lagopus. The sequence continues at coordinate 26,354,466 of NC_054824.1, read as the reverse complement.
CTTCCCATGGGTTTGATTTTGATTTTCCAAACACTGACCACTCTGAGGAAAACACGGCTCATGTCTTAGAGAATTCTTTGGTAGGTCATAATGCTTGCATTGGTTGAGTCTATGTAGGCAGTTCTACAGTGGCCAATCCCAAGTTCTCAGTGGCTCAATAGAACTAAGCTTAACTTTTCACTTATGCTACATGCCCATTGCATATGGGGAGCCCTGCTGCATATAGTAGTTACTCAGGGACCCACACTCATGGAGGCCCCATCATCTGGAAATTCACCCCGGAACAGTCAAGTAGGAGGCAAAGAGAACTTACATGAAAGTCACTTACACTCATAGCTTATTGGTCAGAAGTAGTCACATAGGTCTACCCAGCTCTACGTGGACCTCTTGATGAGCATTTCTGCATTCATCCAAGACAACTGATCTACATTTCTCCTCTGATAGATATCAATAAAAGGAACATGAAATTCAATAATGTTACTTAAATAAGTGAACACATTGGGAAGAACAAATAGTCCAAGCAGATTACCTCAATATGTTTAATTCCTGGTTAGAAAATTAAATTACTTCTGAACTCCACCAATATCTGTCTTTTTGAGTTAAAATAATCATCTAGGCCATCTTTGATATTTTGATTAATGGAACAATCACAGAATGTGACCAAGTGGAACATTTTTCTCCTTCCCTTCTGAGTAGAGAATGAACAGACAATAAACACTTGAATTTATTTGATTAAGAACAAGGTTATAAAGACAAGATTTTCCTTTGTTCTCTGACTTCATGGAGTTGTTGTTTGTGATAGCAGTGATTTTTTTATTGCCTGTGTCCTATGAGAAGGAATATGCATTAATAAGAGCCCCCTAACCAGCTTTCTTCACATAAAAATATGAGGTAACATGACAGACGAATCTATTGGGAAATTCCTCTAATTTGAGTTGAGCCAAAACTACAGGGACTGAGGGCAAGAATCATTGCTGCTTTCTCTTGCTAAAATATAGTCCAAGATATTTATTTGAGAGAGTAAAAGGAGAAGAAATGCAAAATAAAGGATTTTCAAGCAGTACTTCAAAATTAAGACTGAATGTCCCTAAGGAAAGCAATTTCAAAAATAAAAATAGATGACACCAGTCGCCATTCTTATTTGTATTCTTACACCAAATAGGACTTTTAGAATCATCTGGAACAGCATTGTTCAATCAATGATGGACATTAGAAACTCCTATGCAGGGGTGCCTGACTGATTCAGTTGGTAGAGCATGCAACTCTTGATCTCGGGGTTGTGAGCTCAAGTCCAGAGTTGATGTAGAGATTACTTAGAAATAAAATCCTTAAGAGACACCTATGGGGGCACCTGGGTGGCTCAGTTGGGTAAGTGTCCAACTCTTGATCTCAGTTTAGGTATTAATCACAGGGTCATGAGTTCTAAGCCCTGTTTTGGGCTCCATGCTGGGCATGGAGCCTACTTTTAAAAAGAAAAGAGAAAAGGAAAGGAAAGAAAAAGGAACACCTATGGAGTTTTGAAGTATGCACATACCTAGGTTCAAAGACATAGGGATACTGATTCACTGGGTCTGGGGTTGAGCACAACGATCTATCATTTTTAAAGTCTTAGATGAGATTATGATTTTTTTTAAATTAGAAAATGCATCTAAAGGCAAGACTTCTGTTACTTAGAGGAACATATTATTCTGCCTTTTAGTCTTCAGTGCAATCGTCAACAGCATCCTCCATTTACTGAACTAAGGAAACTGAGTCAGGCCACCAAGGGAAAGAGTCATTATCACTACTGAAATCACATCTAGGATTTCTTAACCAATAATCTTTCTGTTATTAGCAGCCACATAAGCGATAACTAAATCCTGCTCATCAAAGTTACTCTCTGAACTGTGTATGGTCTTTATCTTGCTAGGAGTAGATTGTTAGTCCATGACACGAGAACAATTGGCATTTATCTTCTCTCTGTACTTGGGACAAAAGCAAATTTTTTGTGATGTGGCCCTTATCTACCTTTACCCATTCCAGCAATACCAGATTTTTTCTATTTCAGTATGTCAGCTGGACTCTAAGTGGGGCAGGAACATGGACTACTGAGGAACTGAGGCAGGGAGCCGGCTGTGGCCCTGGGAAGAGTCCAGCCTAGCTGGAAGGACATGAGTGACCAGTCAGTGTCAGGAGGCACACCACAAAGTAAGGAGTATGTGGGGGTACACGATCACCCATAATTCAAAGGTAATTGAAACCTGGGGAGCCACTAGCAGCCAGACATTCAGAGTCTGGAAAGGCATTGAAATTAGGGTCCATGCCTGGTTCCGAGTTTCCTCGAAATATGCAAAGGGTCAATAAGCTGATTTTCATGAGATTCATTTTCTGCTCTAATAAACATAGAAAAGTATCTTAGATGATGTTCAATAACATTGAAAGTCAGGAAGATTTTGTCACAACTGTCTGTGATTATAGAACAATTAAGCAGCTTAATTGAATTTCTTTACTAATTTTTTTAATGAAAACATGAATAATTCTTTTTACTGACCCCTTTACATAGATTGAGAGCAAAACTCAATTGAGAACAAAATAATTTCCTTAGAGCAGCTCCTTTGTCCTGTGGGCTTCTCATACAGATTTAGCCAGGGCTCCACATTTCCCAGCCCACAGCATTGAACCGCTGCATCAGAGTACTGGATTATTCCTCACTCACACCAAGTCATAGCAGGTCCCAGAGCATGGAGACAAGCTATTTCCTCTGACTGGAATGTCGTCCTTGGATTTCCTTTCCTGCCATGTGAGGTGATGTTTATGGGTCAAAGCCTGGCTTAGATATTACCACCTATTGAAAGTGGTCCCTGCCCAAACCTCCTGTCCCAGGCAGAGCTGAATACCCCTCTCTCTACCTTAAGCTAGCACATCTCAAGGCATTCTCATGGGCAGCCAAGGTTGAGAATTATTGTCTTAGAATGAGTGTCTATTACACATTTTTTGAAAGCCAACAATTCTCTTTTTCACTTAGATTGAATCCAAATGAAACTAAATTAAAACAGCATATACAGTGCGACCATGCTAGTCTGCATATTTATCCTTCTTTGGTGTATGTATTAAAATATCTGGTTATGATGATTGTTTCTGAGTGGTAGGATTATGAGTAATTTTTTACACTGATTTTTATATTTTTCCATATTGATGAAATTGTTTTAATAAGGATGTTTTTATAAAATTAATAGTCATTTTAAAAGAGACTTTATATTATCTAAAAATGTCTATGCACCCCCACCACATTATTCTCTATCACTTCATGATATTGATTTTCTTTATAGCTCCTACTACAATTTGTAGTTATATATTTATTAATTCATGTGTTTCTTTGTTTTCTGTCTTTGCCTCTTGACCACAAACTCCTCAAGGGAAGGAGTTTACCCTTCCTTTGAGTTCCCGTATACCCTTCCTTCACTCACCAGTGTATACTCAAAACCTAGCTCTGGGCCTGGTATGGAGCAGTTGCTCCAAAATCCTCATTGCCTGATGGATGCCTACAGAGCATCTGCTCAGAAATATTTGTTGCTAGATGAACGAGTGAACAAACAAATATGTGATATAATAGAAGGGGATCCAGCCTGCCTTGAGGAAAAAAGAAAAGAATGAATACTGTTAGAGAAAATCAAAGAAGGCATCATAGAGAAGGAAACACATGAACTCATCTGAGTGGAATAACAAACAGGATTCTAGACAGTGAAGAAGGAGAGATTTCTAGGAGGTCAGGATATCCAGAGCAAGGGTACAGAAGCATGAAAGGATATAAATGTGAAGCAAAAGTTGCATGTGGCCAGAAAGTAGGCAGAATTATATGAAAAAATGAGGCAGGAGGGTTGGGTTGGAGCCCACTGTAAAGAGCTGTAATCACACTAAGAAGTGGAGACTTATTTATCAGGCAACTTTAGAACATACAGGCAAAAGAGAAGGAGAGCAAAGGACAAAATTCTGAGAAATACCTTCTGGAGAGACAGAGATGGGAAATGGGTTCAAATAGAACAATTGGAGGGAAGGAAAATCAGGAGAAAAAAGTGTGATGTGAGGCAGGGAAAAAAGAGGCTTACACTGGAAGAGGCCCAGAAGGTCAGATGCTACAAAGAGACAAAAACAATAGAATTTGGCACATAAACTGATCAGTGGTGGCCATAAAAAGACTCAATACACTAGAGTAAGGGATATAGGAATATGGTCAGAAGGAGGATTTCTGTTAACTTTTTACATTGGAATAGTTTTAGATTTGCAGAAAGGTCAGAATGTAGAACAGAGTTCTCATATACCCTTCACTCACCTCCCACTGATGTTAACATCTTGCACAACCAGAAACCAAGAAATTAACATTGGCACAATACTGTCAACTAAAGTAGAGATGTTATTTGGATTCCACCAGTTTTCCACTACTGTTCTTTTCCTGTTCTGGGATCTAACCCAAAAACCCCACTTTGCAGTTAGCTGTTGTGTCTCCGAGGTCTTCTCTCACATGTGACAGTTTCCTATCTCTCCTTGTCTTTCATGACCTTGACTTTTTTTGAAAATAACTGGTCAGTTATTTTGTAGGCTTTCCCTCAATTTGTGTTTATCTGATGTTTCTCACAATTAGAATGAGATTATGCATTTTCAATCCATCTTGTGTCTTCCTGGGGGCTTTGATGTTGACAGCATCTTATTATTGGTGTAAAGTTATGACGGTTTCCCCTTGTAATGAGTAGGTGTCTTTGAGCAAATTCTTTTTGGTAATGTATATATCCTGTTTTTCCTTAAACTTCTGCCCACCAATTTTAGCATTCAACAGTGGACCTGTCTATGACAATTATTACTGTGGTGGTGACTTTCTATTTTTCTCATTTCTTTCCCTTCTATTAATTGGGATTCCACAATAAGGGAAAGCTGCATCTTGTCCTTATGTACCCATACAGTTAAGCATTTATGTCAGCATGGATTCGTGGATATTTATATTATGAGCTTAATCCATTACTATTACTATTTATCTTGTTGCTCAAATTGTTCCAACCTTGGTCATTAGGAATTATTTTAGGTTGGCTCTGTGCTTTTCAAAATGCCTCTATCAGGTGAAGTTTCTCACTTAGAGATTTGATTTCAGCTTTTAAAATAAAATTTTAGGGATCCCTGGGTGGTGCAGAGGTTTAGCGCCTGCCTTTGGCCCAGGGCGTGATCCTGGAGACCTGGGATCGAATCCCACGTCGGGCTCCCGGTGCATGGAGCCTGCTTCTCCCTCTGCCTATGTCTCTGCCTCTCTTTCTCTGTGACTATCATAAATAAATAAAAGATTTAAAAAATAAATAAATAAAATAAAATAAAATTTTAAAAATAATAAAATAAAATCAGCCTTGTAGAAAGGTTGTGCTATAATACTCTAATAAAAACTCTCCACTCATTTCCTCCCCAAACCTTGGAACAGATTTATTAGGAGCCTTAGGTAATGTCAAAGACGCTATAAAGTAGCCAGTAAGATTTTAAATTATGTGCTGCCATCTTAGAGATGGGTATGAGAGCAGGTGTGAAGGAGGCACATGCTCCTGGAGTGAGTGTCAGAATCACCTGTGGGGCCCCAACCACACCATCTCCTTCAAAGCAGCCATGAGCATCCGTTACTAATGTGTATTCAAACAATCCTCCAAGTCAGTTGTTGCAAGGGGGTGGGGGGACATGAAGGCAGAGAAACACTAATACAAGAAGTTCTGGAAATGAGAAGACAGCAGTTTGTCAAACCCCCTTGTAACCTGCCTTTGGCCATGGACTTACTGTCCTTTTACGACATAACTTTAATCTACAACTCTTGAGTTCCCAGGCTCATCAACCTTCCTAAAGCCCAATCCTGAAAGGCAAAGGGACCATCTGGTACTCAAGTGGACCTCATCTGGGAGCTAGAAGAATTTCAGAGATTTTAATATTCCTGGTGTGGGGTAAGCATCAGCCTTCAAGAAGATCTCCTTCACCTCCAACTTTCACCACAAATTGCTGCTTCCCAGTTTTATGTTGAAACTGGTCACACTAAAAAGTAAAAGTATATTATTTCTATTCTAAAATATAATCAAAGACTTACTGAGGTTCTGCTATCCAGATAAAAGAGCCTAAAAACTTCAAAGACCGATGCAATTGGAGGTGCCCTTTGGAAAATTGTGGAATTGATAACAGGTGTGGGATAGAATTCTTTGAGAAGAAAGTTTGTGAGGTGCCCATGAGAGAGCCATAAACCTGCCCAACTTTGGTTTTTCTCTACTACTCCTTTACCTCTATTTCCTTTTCTGTAGCAAAGGGGTCCATCTACAACCCCTTCCCCCTAGCAAACAATGGATAGGTGGAGGGAAACTATTTCCTTCAAAGTTCAGGAGCTAAATAAGTCCTGGGGAATGTAATGTACAATATGGTGACCATAGTTAACCATACTGTATTGTATATCTGAAAGTTGCTAAGAGAGTAGATCGTAAGAGTTCTCATCACATGAAAAAAATTGTAACTCTGTGAGGTGATGGATGTTAACTTGTGGCAATTGTTTCACAATAAATATATATCAAAGAAAAAATATACGTATATCAAAGCATTATGTTGTATACCTTAAACTAATACAATGTTATATGTCAGTCATATCTCAGTAAAAGTGGGGGAGGGATAAAAGCATAGTGGTTTTCAACATTATCTTCTGAATAAACTTATTTAAAATTTAATTTCATGTTTAAAAAAAAAAAAAAAGCCAGGATCACTGGTTCCAGTTCATCTCTACAGTAAACTGGGCCCAGAACTCTCTGAAACCTGAATAGCAAGTCATTCTCACATCCTACCCAAATTAAGCTCTCAAATTCAAGTAAAGAGACACACGAGTAAATGAGCCCACAGAGATGAAACAAATATTTGTGGCCCTTTTTCCAACCACAGGAGAGAGAATGAACTTGGCAGAATGAACCTATGAAAGCACTTATAAATATTTTTATGTTCACTAATGTAAAACGATAAAGACAGCAAACCAAATTATGATAATGTTAATGGCATTTCACATATCTTAAATTATATAATAGGTTATTATATATTTAATTCTATTTCCCATCCTTATCTTACTAAACATTTTTCAGGATCTCTCTTTACTGAATGTTCAGTAGATGAGTTGGTGATGCTTTGTTGTAGAGAGCAATCAGTCTTTTTTTGTCTTTTTTTCTAATCTTGTCTTCTGTCCTATTGCTTCCCAACCTTTCCCCTCATGGCACACAGAATGGGGTGAACTGGAGAGTATTTGGAGATATCCATATAGGGTTTGGTTTAAGAAAAAAAAAAAGACATGAAATTCATCATGGAGACTTTCTAATGACAATCTCTTCCAATTCATGATAGTCCTTACCGGATGAAAACTTTGTGCATGTTGGGAATAAAAGAATTTTAGAGCCATTATTTCACAAGCATTCAAAAATTTATAATAGTTTAAACTATATGTAACGGAGCCAATGGCTTTTCTTTTTCTTTCATTGACAATTGTCATGTTGAAGTTAATGTAATCATGTGAATAGAATTTGAGCTTTAACTTTAGCTCATCAGATATTTCTGAATAATGTTAAAGCTATAATTTGCTGAGTGCCCATGCATAAAACCTGTCACCCTGCAGCTGGCTGAGTATCACTAAAAGGACACATCAGAGGCAAACGAACAGCAGGATCCCATCAATATGAAGACAAATGTACCCAGTTAGCTAGACCCATCCTGCTGGCATCCTCGGAAAAGCACATGGCTCGCCAGCCTCACACACCAACTCTTCCAAATCCTCAATGAGCCACTTGTCCAGTAGGTACAGCAGCATCTCTGCTCCTGACTGATGGACTAGAGGAGAGAGCACATGGGAGAGATGCTCCTTGGCCAGGCTCAGCTTCACCATGTCACAGTGAGCGCTAGTGTCTTCAGCTTCAGGAACCACAGGGCACACCTTCAGAGCTTACTCCGTCTAAACAGTGAATATATCCCTGATGTTATGACTGTCTTCCACATCACAGAGTGGTAAGAGAGACACTCTGTTATTTTTATCATAATTTAATTTAAATAGTTAAGAAATTCTCTCTCTAGGAACACCTGGGTGGCTCAGTCGGTTCACCTCAGGTCATGATCTCGGGGTCCTGGGATCAAGCCTGGCCTCAGGGTCCCTGCCTAGCAGGGAGTTTACTTATCACTCTCCCTCTGCCCCTCCTCCCACTTTTTCTCTCTCTCTCTCTCCCAAATAAATAAATAAAATCTTTTTAAAAAAATTCTCATATCCACATGCCCATCATCCCACTTCCTCCGTCCTCACAAAGCAGCAGGTGCATTTCTAGGTCAAGCCCAGGTTTCCTTTCTTCCTCTTCTTTCATGCCTCTAAAACCACCTTGGGCAAACCACTACTTCTGCTTTACCTCCCAGTTCCCCTCTGTTTCCTAGGCCTAACCCTTATGCTGCCTTGTTCTAATTATCCCCAACATGAACTGCAATTGAGAAAAAGGTATGTGGAAGGAAATTTGCACATTCTGAAATTCTACTTACTGTCAACTTACTTGAGAATCAATTACTGTTAGAGACAATTTACAACTGAATAAGTGACTATAAGTCAAACACTTTCTGATCAAGAGCATTTGGAGAAAAGTCATATAGTTTTCTGTTCTTTCCAGCTTTCCTATCCTACTTTTTTTTTTAAAGAGGGAAGGATTTTTTTTAAGGTTTTATTTTTTTACTCATGAGAGACAGAGAGAGGTAGAGATATAGGCAAAGGGAGGAGAAGCAGGCTGCCACATCCAGGGTCCCCGATGTGGGACCCCAGGACTCTGGGATCACGCCCTGAGCCAAAAGGCAGACGCTCAACCACTGAGCCACCCAGGCGTCCCCCTATCCTACTTTTCTGCAAACATTTCATTCATGGATAATGGCTTTAAAACAGCAGAATATCTTCATTGGAAACATTCTTACCAACTTTCAATTATGTGCCAACCACCCTGGCTGCTTCTTCATAGACTCTTCCCTAACCCCCATTTCCCTCATTCTCCTCCCAAACCCTCAGCTGGTAAGCCCTTCAGATGAGTGAGCTCTGAAAGTCAGGTTCAACAGGCAAGTACTTTTCAGAGCATGTGCTTCTCTGGTGTTCAGAAGGGGAATTCATTAAAAAAACATCCAGCCGTTATTTCCTTTTTATGTCTCCCATTTTGAAGTTTGATACAATAATTAACTTCTCTCTTTGCTGCAAGCAAATTCAGACTTGGCTTCAGTTCTTTGTGAAAACAGCATTTAATATTTACAATTCCATATGCTACACAGTTTTGAATAGAATATGGAAATCCTACTTGGGTTTCAGAACAGAGAAATCTCTTTGTGTTTCTCCTAATTAAGTTCAAAAAGAAAGTGTCTGAAGGAGATGTTGAATGAATTTTTTAAAAATGCCATAAAGGTAAAACTGAAGTTCCAACTTCCAGACAAAACATCGGTGGACAATTCATAATTCAAACTTCATTTCTTTTAATATGATGGTTTTTCACCCTGGGCAAATCTCCAAGAGGGTTCTCCTATCCAGGGAAATATAGGTTCTTTGCAGTTAAAGCAAACACTTCACACCTTGAGAGAAAATTGGAATTTGAAAGAAGCAGCAAAAAACTGGGCATGGGGAGACCCACGATCCCACACATTCTCAGTCCCTGGACAACTAGAGTTCACTGTGGCTCCATTTATTCAATTTTCCATGGAGATAGTACCACCTGTCCTGACTGGCAGTTCACAAGGGGCTGAGTCAGACTCACCGGCATTAGGCACAGAAAGCTCTGGGAAAGTAAAAGTGCTGTACTAGTGACAGGTGGTTTGACATCTATTAACTTTTTATTAAGTAAAGTGACCTCTCTGGACCTCTTGAGGTTTGTGGTCCTAACCAACTTCTTCATGTCAGCTTCATGGTCATTTACACGTGGATTCTTGTTTTTACCTTCCTGTTGGACCAGATTATGGGCTGCTCTTCTAGTTTCCCCATAGCTAGTAAAAGCAAAACCAAACTATTTGGGGGAATATTTTCTCCAGAAGCCTCCCAGTGCTATAAGAATAATTAGGAATCAACATTTGGAATCTCAGACATCAACTAAGATTCTCATCAATTTGAGACATTATCTCCCCACGGTCATATCAGGATAAAGAGATCATGGTTATGGCTGCCACGTACAGTTGCACAGTGTGTGGACTACACAAAAGGGTTAAGGATTGTTTGATATCCACTTTTCTGTGTCATTTAGTTATGAAGCCATTAACTTAAGGTGCTCTGCTTGCTCAGAGAGCACATTTCATCCATTTGTACAAAGGCTCCATAGAGGCTAGAGGTCTTGACTTTGGGTGATTACTTGGATTCCAGTGGTGGTGAAGGAAGAGATGGCAGTGTGTAGAACCATGGCTTTTTTCTTTCTGCTTAATCCAAGTCAGCCACCTCAGAGGCTGTAGACTCCTCCAGCACCCCTTCTTGTCTCTCCTCCATAGCTCTCACACATTTTTTGTGCCCCAACTTTTTCTACTCCCTCATTCTTCTTTCTCTTCCATTCCCAGTGTCTTTTTCCCTCTCATCTTCTCCTGCCCTCTCCTCACACTCTCAGGAGACAGACTGATGCACAGGAGCCATCCCTATTCCCTGACCTTCTTGAGCCCTCATCATCAGTGACATTCCTGTAATCACTTAGGAGTTTCTGCTCATGGTTAATTCTTGACACAACTACAAAGTAGAAGAAGTCTTGCATTTTTGTTTTATCCTTTTATTATTTTGCCTGGCACCTCTCTCCCTAGTGACCAGGATCCAGGATCCGTGCAGACAATACCTAGTGGTCTGGTTAATGTATCTTGTGGTGTTAATGGTCAACTGCGTCGCCTCAGTCATATGTGTCGTCATGTAGAAAGAAGGTACCTGAGATAGGAAGGAATCTCAAATGGGAGAATTTCAGGCAACTCTCTGGATGAGATAAATGGTAGAGAATTTTTTGATGGAATAATCCCTCAAACACATGCTCATTTTACCTCTTTCTTTTAGGAATTTTTCACAGATTGGCTTGAAATAAAATGTCCAGCCTCCACGCCTGCCTCTCTTCTTCCTCCCTGATTACATATTTTAGATTGTCATCTGTTCTTTAGAGGGCTCATATCAAGGCTTCCAAATTGACTATACCACAGGACATAATAATATTTTTTTCAGCTGGGCTGGCCCAGAATCTATCCTTGGTGGTCCAGCATCTTCTCTTCGCCACAACTCCACACTCTCCTGAGCAATCCTAGCCACCCCTGTGCTTTTGGCACCACCCACCACTGATGATTCTCAAGCCTGTACCTCCAGGCTGAAGTCCTTTCCTGAGCTTCATATCACTTCATATCACTGTACATGCTGCCTATCAAACATGTTCACATGGTACTCCTTAGACAGCTCAACTCAACAGGCCCTAAAGTGAATGTCATCTCCCCACTCTGCTGCCATACCAACCTTTTCCATTTCCTAGTTATTGACACAATTGTTCACCAGCCACCCAAAAAGCCAGGAGCCACACTCACAATTATCTCTTCATTTCCTCCTAATTCCTCCCAAATCTGTCCCTCCCTCATAGCCTCACCCTCACTGCTAGCACCATCTCTTGCCAAGACAATTGCAAAGACTCCAACTCATGATCCTGTGTCCAGTCTCTCACTTTTTTGAATCCCCCTTTGCTTGCTGCCAGAATGATTTTTCCAGAGTACAAAGCTGACCACGTTAATTCTACAATAATAGCTCCTCCATTTAAGTACTCCTAAGGCAAGAAAAGTGAAGGCGCTCCCAGCAGGTTTGGGAGGGGTCAGAAGAGCAGGATCTGGAAGGCCCACCTTCAGCAAAAACATTCTTTTTTTAAATCTGATTCTTGCAATTTTGCATTCTATTCTATAATGTATCAGTCTTTGTTTTAAAATTAAAGTAACATTTCCACAAATCTTCAAGCAAAATTGATCCTGTAGAAAGGGACATGTTTATCCTGTAGCTTCAGGAACCCCAGGCTCTCTAGTTTGAAAAGCTACTATCCTAGCTGGAATGCACATTTCTTTGCACGTTATACAAGGACCTTCTTGACAGATGTCCATTTTTCTGTGCAGCTCTGGCTCTTTATCCATCTCCCTGCAACCCAGTCACACTGAACTTCTTACAATTCTCTGATCATCATACTGGTTCCCATCTCAGGATGTTTACTTACTCTGTTTTCCTCAAATTAGACTGAACCCATCCCCCTTCTTTCTACTTAACTTCTAGATCCAACTTAAGTACCCCCTGCCCTGTGAAGCTGTCCATGACAAACACTACAAGGCTGAGCTAACCATCCCTGTTTTGGGGCCACCAAAGTCCCACACCTCTCCCATAGCATGTATCCCACTAGATTGTAATTATTTATTTAGGTCTCTCTTGCCCCACTGGACTGTGGATTGTTTCATAGTAAGGTCTATATCTTATTCATCTTGACCTTGCCGGAAACAGCACCATGCCTGGCACATGCCCTGATGGGAGGTCAATATGGCCAAGACATTTCATCCCAGTGCTCTCCAGGATTGATTTGACTAATCTGAATGACCATGGGGGATTTCCCCTTCCCCTCTGTCAGTTAGATGATCCCAGATGGACAAGGGCACTCTAGTCTAGGGCATATCAGTAGCTTTCCTCTCCTGCTGAATCCTCTCATGAGCTCTCCAGACCTGACACATAGTAGATTCTCAATGAATATCTACTAAATATCTGGATGTACTAATGATTGGCACCACTGTCTCTCAAATCAAGCTACATTATATTTTCTCAATCTTATCTTTCAGAGAATCCTGATATCTCTGAATCCCTATAATGTAACAATGTGCCAACACTTACAAGACACTAAATAAATGTATAAAAAATGAATGAATGAGCAAATGAATTCATATGTTGTGTTTTTCTTAAAAAGTACATGCATTCATCTTAATTTTTCATCCTGACACCTGATATGTTTACCAATGTGTTAGGAACCAACTTTTCACTTAGAAATGGAATCTTAACAAATTGATGATAACTGATGTTTTTTTGAAAACCTTATCTGTGACCAGTGTGATTTTTTTTTAATTTCAGGCTCCTTTAGGAGTAGAATTTTTGAGTAACTTTGATCTCTTCCATAGCTAATATAATTTTATGTATAAAAGCATGATCTTCAGAGGAAGGGCTATCTCTGTTTTTTAAGTATAAATACTCAATAAATGTGGCATTGCTCTTAAGCATTTGGATATAACTACATAAAATTTTACTAAAGTAAAAAGCTTGGCACCTCACCTAGCCCACAGTGAGGGCTCAGTGAGCACTTAGCTCATCATTTATTCATTCCCTTCCAAGCTTGAATGTGGAATATAAGAGTCAATGTATCTAGAATATTCAAAGCAATGACCAATTTCAGTTGGGGACAATAATGCCCTTTCTTTAGCCACCATTCAATCATAACTTAGTAGCCAGGGACCAATATAATGTACTCTTTTTTTGGACAGGTATAAGCTAAGTGGATAAAAACTTCAGGCTGGGAAGGATTTTATCTGGCTCAAAACTTACAGCAGTATTCTCTTTTTTTTTCCCTGATTCTACACACTTCTACCAGTAAAAAGTGTCTGACCAAACATCCTCAATATATGCATAACTATTTATTTAGAAATTGCATACACTTATTACAATACTAATATTATATACTTTCCTAAAAGTCATCAAAGGAGTGATATAAAAATGAATAGCAGTGGAAGTTTTTATGTTTTCTTTCCTCACCCCAACAGATTGTTTTATAGCTATCCCACTGGCTAAAGGATGCACAGCTTTCTCTGGAAGCCTTGGTGGGATCAAGGTTCTCCAGTGTGGGATCACTGAGTGCATGGGACCCAGCTTACCCACTGGTGTCTTCAATTGTCCTTATCAAAAGTAACTGGCTTAAAACTCTCAAGAAAAAATTAGAATCCAATGATAGAATGATGATTTAAAAGGGTTTATTTGCAGAGGAACCAGCTTTTATGGTCACACTAAATGCTGTATTTCACGCCAATTGAAAAGAACTAGACTTCTGATTATACTGTGGGATAAAGAGAAAAGCAATAAAGCTGCAGTACATCCTTGAAGCATGCCAAAAAGAACATAGTAAGAGAAAAGAGGGTTTTATCTCACAAGGCCATAAACACTGAAGAAATTAATTTTCATTCCAGGAAATCAGCAATCATCAATATGCTCTTTGCAAAATATTTAAGATTTGTGATAATAACAAGTACTGCAGTGGCACTCCGTGTGATTCTCCACTTTGGCATTTCCCATCACTGTGGCCTAGAAGGGAAGGGAAAAAAAATGAATAGATGGGTGGATTGATGGATAGACAAAATTGAGAATGTTAAATAAAATTGTCAGTAGCCAGCTAGACTAAATAAATGCTAGCTACTTTTGCACATTCTCCATTTCAGCTAATATTTCACTCTAAAAGATTAGGTTTGCTCTGTGTGTGTGTGTGTGTGTGTGTGTGTGTGTGTGTGTATGCTATACTCTCTTCTAACCTACCCCTCATCACCTCCACAGCTATTCCTTTCATTCTGAATAAATCCAGCCTGTCTCCACAAGGTTATTTTTGATTTAAGGGGACAAATCTCTGTACAAATCTCAAGCCAAGGATGGGTCATTAGACACCTCTGACATTAAACCTCATGCATGTGCTCTGGGGACACTTCTCAGGTTAGACTGTTAGAAAACTTCTGGGACCCCTTAAGTTCTCACCTTGGTAAAAGCTTTGGCCACACAGCATGTGGCTTCTGAGGTGATGTTCTTTGGGACCAACATTGTCTTCTTAGACCTTGCAGGAGTGGGATATGCTCTGGAGAAGCAGCAGCCCATGCATTGATAAATTGGGGCACCCAACTTGGAGAAGTATTTGTTTTCCTTTAGCTTGCATTCTGGGCAACCTATCACCAAAAAAGGCAAAGAGTAAAATAATCCAAGAATGATTCAAAAAGAAACAGGAGCACCTGGCTGGCTCAAATAGTGGAGCATGTGACTCTTGATTTTGGAATCCTAAGTTTGAGCCCAACATTGGGCACAGAATTTATTCTTTTAAATTGAAAAATAATAATAAAAAAAGGAAACTCAATTTTCCCTTATTATGAGATGGTGAATTTATTTTTCCATTAAAAATAGAAGGAAAATAATAAACACTTTTTGGCTATCTCTTAATTTTCATACATAGTATTATTTGTACTGATTATATTTATCTTCATGGGAAACAATTTTTGTCAATATGGATGGGAGATCTCAAGAGTAGTAGTTTCTCACAAATATATATTTAAAAAAAGAGTAGTAGTTTCTGTCTCTTCAACCATGGATTCTGTATCCCAATGCCTATAGAGAGCACAAAACTTGACAGATGAAAGCACCACGCTCATCTGAAAGGAAGATTTTGCCCAGAGGCAAAATATTTTCCCCTTTAGATTCTGCTATTGTTTTTTCCCCCATGGAAACTCCAAATATTGACAGAGAAAAATATGTCAGAATTAAGAAAGCTTGCTGAGTGGAGAGCCTGATATTAGATGGAGCAGCTACACATAAGAACTGGAATTGAAATATTACCACTTCTCTAAGAAAAATCATAACTAATAGTAGCTCACAGTTTCATAACAGATGGAATTATATCAGTGACTATATGAGATTTTTCAAACAATACAGTGAAACAAATGTACTGCATAAAATGGTTTTGTTTTTCTCACTTGTTAACTGATGTGAATTCATCTACAAAGGCAATGTTAAAATCTTCCCAAAACTTCTGGGAGAAATGTAAAAAAAAAAACTAGGCTAACTGAATAAGGAGCATTTTCGGCTTGTAAAACTCAGATAAAGAATAATAAGGAATCTATTTCAGATGAATATGTACATGCTGCTATTTAAATGGACATGTTAGATAAATTTTCACTATACATTTTCTGAACCTAATTTGACTTTATATGTACAATCCAAAAGAGCCTGGATATGTAGCCAGCAGCAAAGATTTATCACATTTGAAAGGAGGTGGAAATGTAATTAATGGAGTTATTGATGTACATGTAGGAATGTGTGTTTTTCTTATTACTGCAAATCCATTTGGTCACATACCCTGCATTGTAAACTCTCCATCAGGAAAGGAATGGAGAATATGCAGAAACACAGACAATGCGGCCAGAATGACAACTGCATATTTTCTGTAGTAATCCATGGCTCTCCTGCAAAACAGACGAGGAAACAAAGTTACTCTGAAATTGGTTTACCATTCATAACAACTTGTAGTTTTAACATTACTAATAATAGTCATCAGTGTCTTGATCATTCTGCTTACATCTCCCAACACACTCTGGAACTGTGTAAATAAGAAATAAAATAAAACAAAATAAACTTTTTTCCTTAGGGAAGAGCTAGGGAATAGAATCTATTGCTCATATAAACCCATAAAATTGGATTTTAAAATGTTGTTTTTAAATATATCATTCTGCTAAGCCTCAGTGTCCTTATTTGTAAGACATGGAACTTTAGATAATGTCTAAGAAGACAGATCAATAAACTCATATAAAATAGATAAGCTTATATATGATATGAAAATGTATGAGCATTTGAGTTCATCCTTCTCAATCCTATATTCCCAGGCGAGAAAACAGAAGGAAAGGACAGTGTCTCTCTTGCTTTTTATTCACTAATGGTAGGTGAACTCTAATGCTCGCTATCATTGTGGGACAGTAAATGCTATTCAGCAATGTGGCAAGAATAAACAGCAGAAAATGTTTATCAGTTTTTCTAAATGCACTTCTTGATTTATTTTTTGCCAGTAGTTAAACTTTACCTGAGCATTTTGAGTGCATAAGATCAGGCTAGCCAAGGTCAGCTGAGTGATTGACCATATCTAGCATTGACCTCACTGCAACTGAGAATGGACAGACAGGGAATTGGATTGTATCCACACATATCCTACAGAAATCTCATATAAGATCAAATGGGCAAGTTTTTATTCCTATTTTTAAGTGAAAGTGTTATGGATTACTTATGTTCAAACCATGAGAGATAATATGAACAGAGCATCAATTACCAATAAAAAAAAAAACATTCAGAACATTTAAAGGAGAGCTAACATCAACCTTACAGAATCTCTTTCAGAAAATAGGGGAGGGAGGAATAGTTCCAAACTCATTTTGTGAAGCCAGGAGTACCCTGACACAAAACCCGAACCAATTCAGTCTGAAATAAAGAATGGACATAAGAAAGAAAATAAAAGACCAGTATACCTCATGGAATTAGATGCAAAAATCCTAAACAAAATAATAACAAATTGAACCCAGCAATGTATAAGAGGATTTATATATGACCAACTGGGAATAATTCACATATGAAAGGTTGGTTCAATATTTTAAAATCATTTAATGAAATAGGATAAAGAAGAAAAAGAAGTATATGATGTATCAATTGACACAGAAAAGTTATTTGACAATATTCAGTACTCTTTCATAACAAAAATTTTCCACAAATGACAGTCAGAAGAGTTTTCTTAACTTGATAAAGAGCATTTATAAAAAACCTGCAGCTGACATCATATTTAATGGTGAAAACTGAATGTTTTCTCCCCAAGATTAGCAACATGGCAAGGATGTCCACTCTCACTGTTATCCAGTATAGTATAGGAAGTTCTAGCCAATGCAATATGACAAGAAAAAGAAATTAAAGGCACACAAATTGAGAGGAAAAAAATAAAACTATCCATATATGTAGATGACATAATCATCTATGTTTTTTTTTTTAAAAAGGAACCTACAGAAAAGGTCCTGTAACTAATTAGTGAGTTCAACAAGATTGCATGACATAAAATCAACAAACAAAGATGAAGTACATTTTTATACTAAAAACAATAATGTGAAAACAAATTTAAAACACAATAACATGGGGTGCCTGGGTGGCTCAGTTGGTTAAGTGTCTGCCTTCCACTCAGGTCATGGTCCCAGGGTCTTGCGATAGAGCCCTATGTCAGACTCCCTGCTCAGTGGGGATCCTGCTTCTCCCTCTCCCTCTGCTCCTCCCCTTCCTTTGCTTATGTTCTCCTTCTCTCTCTATCTCTCTCAAATAAATAAATAAAATCTTTTTTTAAAATAATACCATTTACAATTATTACAAAGAAGATACTTAAGTATAAATCTACCAAAATATATACAGGATTTGTATGCTGAAAATTATGAAATATTGATGAAATAAATCAAAGAAAGCCTAAACAAATGGAGAGACATATCAGGTTCATGAATTGGAAGGCTCAACATGGTAAAGATGTCAATTATTTCCAAATTTAATGAAATGCCTATCAAAATCCCAGTACAGCTTTTGTAGACATGGGCAAGATTATTATTATTGAAAGGCAAAATATCTAGAATAGCTAAAACAATTTAAGAGAGAAAGTAGGAGGAATCACTGTTCCCAGTGTTAGGACTTAGTATACAACAACAGTAATCAAAACTGTGATATAGGCAGAGGAACAGATACATAGACCAGTAGAACAAAATAGAGAACCCAGGAATAGACCTATACAAATATGGCCAGCCAGTTGTTGACAAAGATGCCAAAACAATTTAACAGAGGAATTCAACCTTTTCAACAATAGCTGCCAATACAACTGGAAAAAAAAAAAACTTAATGTAAACCTCATACCTTATATGAAAATTATTGAAAATGAATCATAGACAAATGTAAAATGTGAAATTACAAACATTTTTATTAAAAAAGAGAAAAAAGGGGCACCTGGGTGGCTCAGTGTTTGAGCATCTGCCTTTGGCTCAGGTCGTGGTCCTGGGATCAAGTCCCATATCAGGCTTTCTGCAGGGACCCTGCTTTTTCCTCTGCCTCTCTCTCTGTTTCTCTCATGAATAAATAAATAAAATCTTTAAAAAAAATTTGGGGAACCAAGGACTAGGTTAAGAGTTTCTAGTGTTAACAATAGAATCATGACCCATAAAAGAAAAATTAATAAATTGGACTTCATAAAAAATTATGGGTTAATCCTTCGTTAAGAAGATAAAAATACAATGAACAGGCTTTTTTTTTAAAGATTTTATTTATTTATTCATGAAAGACAGAGAGAGAGAGAGGCAGAGACATAGAGAGAGGAAGAAGCAGGCTCCCTGCAGGGAGCCCGTTGTGGGATTGGATCCCAGACCCCAGCATCAGGCCCTGAGTCACAGGCAGACGCTCAAACCGCTAAGCCACCCAGGCGTCCCCAGGTAGACTTGAAGAAAATTTTGCAAGCCACATAACTAACAAAGGGTTAGATCTAGAGTAGACAACAAGCTCTCAAAACTCAACAGAAAAAATCCAATTAGAAAATGAGTGTTGCAGGGGTGCCTGGGTGGCTCAGTTAGTTGGATGACTGAGTCTGTTTTAGCTCAGGCCATGGTCTCAGGGTCATGAGATCGAGCCCCACATCAGTCTCCACACTCAGCAGGGAGATTCTCTCTCCCTCTCCTCTGCCCCTCCCCTTGCTCATTCTCTCTCTCTCTCTCTCTCTCTCTCTCTCAAATAAATAAAATCTTTAAAAAGAAAAAGAAAATGGATTCTTCAGCAGAAAGAGAAAGGATATATAGATGGCAAATCAGTACATGGAAAGCATTTAACATTATCAGCCATTAGTAATATACAAATTAAAACTATAGCAAAATAGTATATATGCATCAGAATAGCTCAAACAAAACATCATGATAATACCAAATGCTGTTGTGGATGCAGAGAAACAGGATAATTCAAACATTGCTGGTGGGAATATAAAATAGAAAATCACTTGGAAGTTTCTTATAAAACTTACCATATAACCCAACAGCTGTACTCAGGCATTAACCTCAAAGAATGAAAATAATGTTCATACAAAACTTGTGTACAGAGTTTCAGAGCAGCTTTATTTATAATAAGCAAAAACTGGAAACAATCCAAATGTCTTCAACAGATAAATGGTTATATAAGCAATGGTACATCCACACCACTGAATACCATGTAGCGACATGAAGGAATACATATTGATATGCATGCATCGCAGATGGATCTCAAGAATATTGCATTGAGTGAAGGTTGCATACGGTATGATTCCATTTATATAACACTCTCAAAATAATAAAATTAGAGAGATGCAGAATAAATTAGCAGTTTTAAGGAGTTAGTGTTGGGGAGGGAGTTGAGGGGGGATAAGTGCAGCTATAAAGGGAACTATGTGGCAATGAAACAGTTCTGTGCTTAATTGTGATATTTGTAAACTAATGTACACACAGGATAAAATTTCATGGAACTATACACACTCACCCATGTACACACACATACACACACAATACCAGTGAAAGCTGAATAAGCTCCATGAGTTGTACCAATGTCAATTTCCTGGTTTTCACATTGTACTACACCTAGGCGCAGTATTATCTTTGGGAGAAACTGGCTAAAGTATATCCAGGACTTCTCTGTACATATTTTCAACTTCTTCTAAATCTATAATTCTTCAAAACAAAAGTTTATTTTAAAAAAGGCATTCTAAAATAAGCTTTAAATTTGCATGAGTCAAAATTTGTGGTTATTTTTCATGCAGACTGACACAAAGAGACCATATTTTTGCAAAGCTTTATATGAACTTATACATCATTTAAGAAAAAAATGTCAGCAGAACTAACAGTTTAAATTATAGAAAGACAAACTGCATAAATATTGGTAAGGCTAAAACAAGAGTAAGCCATTATTTCTCCTTGATGTATATACTTATACATCAGTAATTATGGGTTTTATTTATCTCCATACTTAATTAGCACCAAATAAACATTGTTCTAAGTTGGTGGTTCTCAGATTGTGATCTGAGAATTTTAAACACTTTTCAGTAAGTTTGTGAGGTCAAAATGATTTTCATAGTAGTCCTAAGATGTTACTGACTTTTTTTCACTCTCAACCTCTCATGGGTGTTCACAGAAATTTTCCAAGGGCTACATAACATGTGCAATTGCAGTGGATTGAGTATAGATGCACATGGGAATCTAGCTAGGTTCCACTGGACCAGTCTTTTTTTTTAAAATTGCAGAAAGATAAAACAATGCTGCCTTTCTTAAAAATACAATGAACAGGCTTTTTTTTTTAAAGATTTTATTTATTTATTCATGAAAGACAGAGAGAGAGAGAGGCAGAGACATAGAGAGAGGAAGAAGCAGGCTCCCTGCAGGGAGCCCGTTGTGGGATTGGATCCCAGACCCCAGCATCAGGCCCTGATGTTTTTTGTTTTAGAAATTGTCTTTTTTTAATAAATATATATTTCTGTTAACATGTGATAGTTGTTTTTTAATAAATAAATATGTTAAGACTTTTTCTAACATAATTTCTAAATCAGTAAATATTGGAAAATACAATTTCATAAAAAAATTCTTTAGACTCTTCAACAATTTTTAAGAGCATAAACAGTTTCTGAGACCAAATAGTCTGAGAACCACTGCTTAAGTGACACACAAAGCCACAAGGAAGTTTTCAGAATTGAAACTGGTTTCCTTTTTTAAACTAAGTATCATTTTTGTGCTTTGATATTGCAGCTCATATTTTATGAAAATTCAGCATTATGCAGTGAACAATTATATCAGAATTAATTCAGAGAGAAACATTTATAACAAGATTGCAGAATGTGAGAGCATGAAGTCAATGCACATTTCAGAATTTGCTTTATTATAAAGTGAAGATTGAAAAAACAGAACTAAAGTCACCATTGCTGTAGCTTTCAATAACAGAAGTGCCTTTATCTTTATTTTACAAAGAAATGGGATTCATCAAAGGATTAACCTTCAAATCTTGAAAACATTTTAATAAATATTTGTATCATTCTAATCATCTTTAGGTCTTTATGTTTTGGAATTTGAGAGAAAAACATTAAGAATCAGGACAGGAAAAAGAATTAGGTTCGACTGGAATTTATGCTATTTTGCAAAATATGCTCAATCTAAATCAGATTTATTAACCTCGCTCAGCCTTTATTGGCATTCCAAGTGAGTACCTCGCAAACATCACAGTCTTTATACATCTGACCCCACAGTGCCTCCCCAATGTCCACTCAACATGCTCTTACCTCCTGCCACCTGCCACAGCAGAATGGTGTGAATCCAAGAAATGTGTGTTTTCTCATCTTGGCCAGTAAAGCCTTTCTTTTCCTCCTCAGTCCATCCATCTCAGTCCCTTTAAGGACTGCCCAGCTGTCAGCTTCCCCATGAAGGTTTCACATGACCTCAAAGCCAGAATACATCATTCCCTCCACTACATTCACCTATCACTTTGCTTAGAATTCCTAGATGAAAGTTCCGCAATCTGCCCTGAACTCTAGCCAGTGATTGATATGTTTGTCTCTCCAATTCTGTGAAAACCTCATAAGGGTTTGCAGAGTAGATGTCATTATGTTGCACTGGGACTTTAGAACAGTAATAATAATAGCAAACCAAAGTTGCTAATGTAGAGCTGTCATTAAGGAACAAGGTAACTCTCAAATGAGGACTTAAAATAAATGTTTAATAAAACAAAATAATTTCAAATAATAAATTCATTAAAAACTGTATGTTCTCACTAAGCTCTATAATTTGTAGGTGGCTAATATGAGAATCTATACGTGTTAAATACGTCACAGGTAGAAGCCACTTTATGCTGATATAAAAGTCATAAGAATTCAAAAGAAAGTGGGATCCCTGGGTGGCGCAGCGGTTTGGCGCCTGCCTTTGGCCCGGGGCGCGATCCTGGAGACCCGGGATCGAATCCCACGTCGGGCTCCCGGTGCATGGAGCCTGCTTCTCCCTCTGCCTATGTCTCTGCTTCTCTCTCTCTCACTGTGTGCCTATCATAAATAAATAAAATTTAAAAAAAAATTTTTTTTTAAATAAAAAAAAAAGAATTCAAAAGAAAGCATTAATAAAAAGCATACATAAGAGCTTCAAGGCTTAAATTAGGGGTCTCTTTACATCAAACTGTATGTGTGCATAAAATTTAATTCTTGATAAAACAGGAAAATATAGCATGCTTGAAAGTATAAAAGAATATTATTGTCATAATTTACTACTATTATCTAATGTGTTTTCATGTTATTTATTGTGATTATATATAATTAATATATTAAATGATTTACGAAGTAGGTAAACACTCTACCAGTACCCCATACAAGCTAGACAGATAGACCAAGTATCCTATACACACACACACCCTGCGTGTGTGGTTATCACCGTGGTCTTCCTCACCCTGCTCTCAGTGGTGATCTTGATCTTCCTTTGCCTGTACAAGAACAAAGGCAGCTACGTCACCTATGAACCTGCAGAAGGCGAGCCCAGCGCCATCCTCCAAATGGAGAGTGACTCAGCCAAGGGCAGGGACAAGGAGGAGTATTTCATCTGATGATTCCGGGCCCCGAGGAGCTCATTCAGGCTCCAGTGCTAACACACTATTTATTAGGTGAAAGTTTTATCTGAAGCCAGTGAGAAGCATCGACTGATACGAGCAAACCTGAGCTCCTTCTAGGACACAGGCCCAAATGCCAACATGACTGATGCCAGGGACCCAGGGAAAGCTATTTATGGGGTCTCTAACCAGGCCTTTGTAGTATAGCTGGTTTCTGTGGCTGCCCAATGAGGTGGAGCAACACCAGGCCACTATGAGTTATGTGCCCGGTCATCTTCAGTTTTCAAGGTGGAAGGGAAGGAGAGTTAGGCCCACTGGCTGCTGTTTTTTGTTTTTACTGGAAGCTCAGGTGGCACATGACAGTTCATAAAATGGCTTCAAAGGTATGGGCTGGGGTTGGTGGGGGGTGGGGGGAGACAAAAAATAAACTGGGGTGGGAAAGAAAACCAGGAGGAGGTAAGAGCTGGCTGGTTCCTTCTCAGCCTGATTTAGGGGAGGGAGCTGGTACCTATGAACAATAGGATGGATCCCTTCCTTCACCCCTTGGTAGGGGAGAGAGAAAAAGCAAAAGGCTGTTGCTTCAGCCCTCCTGAGTCTCAAGGAAAAGGGGAAAGCCGGTGTTCTGATGTCATGAATTCTGGGAAGGGGGAGAGGGCGCTGGGTCGGGTAGGGGGCAGCTGGAAAAACTGGCAGATAACCAGATGATAGCTCTAGGGGGGGTCCTTCATGTTGGAGTCACTCCAGTATGGTGGGGTGGGCATCCCCACTGTTGATGGGGGCCGAGGACTTCTTGTTTTTTTTTTTTTTATTTAAAATGTTATCCTTTAATTAGCAAATTTGGGGGGTAGGGGAGAAGCCACATTAGGACTCAGACAAAGGCAGAGACCCCAAATCAGCTGGCTTTTCCCTGTCAGGCTGGAGCAGAATTTCAACCAGACCATATACATTCCAGCTCTGGAGACAACAATCTACTCTTCAAATCCTGATTCCAGGTATGTTGGTGGCAAACTGGCTTCACTTCATCCAAGGACCTAGCTGTAGGGCTTTCATGGCATCCTCAAGTTTGAGCATCCCTCGTTCCTGTCGCTGGCGGTGCCACTCGGCCATGGACTGGAGCATCCACTTGGCCCTGAGCTTGTACAAGTAAGAGCCATAAACCAAGACCTCAGTGAGGCCCGAGGATTCCAGAACCTTTAGCTCGAGCATGACTTTGCTCACTTGCTCGATGTACGGGATTCGAGATCCAGCTAGGCCAAACATAGCTTCCAAGAGCTGCATCCGGGCCTGCAACACCTCGGGGTCTTTCAAGTCTTCCGGAACTTTCACCCATGGTGGAATAAATGGGCATTAAATGGGGTGCAAAAATAGACACACCACTTTTTGATGTGGAAGTGGCACACATACTCTCATACTACAGAGGGAATTTAGTCCAAGATATTTGTGTGGCCTTCTTTGGAAATACAACCTGCTATCACATGAAAACTTAGGGACAATGAATACCCAGGGGCCTTCTCTTTGGAGCTCCTCTGTTCTGTTTTTACCACAGAAAAGGCCCTTATAAAGTTTGGTGTGTGTCTATCAACAATCCTGCCCTGTCTGTTGTAGCCTGGAAAGACTTCAAGGCTAATTAAATGTTTTTACATTATTATATGTGAGTAGATGTGTGTGTCTCTATGTGCGTACACATCTGTACATATAAAAGATAGCTCCAAGATTACAAGTGCTTGGTACAATATGAAATCCTGCCCTTCACTTGCAAAGATGATGCCATCGTTCCCCAACTGCCAGAGAGCAAGGTTTTCGGTTTTTCTAATGGTAGTGATGGCAAGGGTGACTCATCTATACTCTGCACACCCAGAAGTCATCTGACTCATAGCACACTTTTGAGATGACTAGTTAGGGTTAGAAGCACAATTCTTTATTAACAAAACAGTAGAAATCTAACTGACTTCTAGAGGCTTCTCATTAGCCACATCTAACTCAGCTAACTACCAAGGAGAGGCAAAGTCAGTTCCCTTCAGTGAACAGTAACTAATGAAGGGAACCTCTAAGGTAAAGCCCTTAATCCCTAGCACATTGCCTGGCATGAGGCAGGTATTCAATAATTGTTTATTAAACAGAGGATAGGCCTGTAAGTTTTAGCATCTTGCCTGGTGAGAGAAGATAGCCTTGGCTCACCTTGAAGAAAGATTTGAAGGAAGAAAGTCACAAGGGAAAGTAGAATGTTTGGAATCCATCATCCCACCACTTCCACAGAGTCAGCTCATCTCTACTTCCTGCTGAGTGACCACCTCTGTCTCCAGCTGGACGAATTTAAAGAGCCTGGGGCCCGTAGTAAGAAAACTCAGCTTGGAGTGACCCTGGTAACTATTTTTCTTTGCCCATGCTCTCTAGTTGCAGTAAGGGGGTTTCTACTTTGTCCTTGTAACAAGTTCTTCACAGCAGGTAGAGCATGAGAGTGTTTCACGATCCCTTACTCCAGGCCCTAGCCTCAATAGTCCTCCAGGTTCCCCGTTCTTCCAAGTAGACAGTCAAACATTGTTTCCAGGCACCACAGTGACCTTCAGACCCATTAACATATTCACTGATAGTTTTTCCAAAGGTGGTGACGTGGATGGCTGACCAGTTGTGGGGACAAAGGGAGACTGGTTAATACTCCCTCAATCTGTCCCCAATCATCTCATCGACTCTTGAATATAGATAATTACTGTTTTCTCTATCCTGTGATGAGTTTGGGTGGGTACCTGGGTGGCTCAATTGGTTAAGTGTCTGTGTGTGGCTCAGGTCATGATCCCAGGGTCCTGAGATGGATCCCTGCATCAGGCTCCCTGCTCAGTGAGGAGTCCGCTTCTCCCTCTCTGTCTGCCCCCCACCCACTCCCCAGTCACGCACTCTCTTTCTTGTGCTCTGTCTCTCAAATAAATAAATACAACCTTTAAAAAATAATTTTAAAAAATAGAATAAAAGTAAATAAACAAAAAGATGAGTTTGGGATAATTTGACGGGAGTTAAGTGCAAAATTGAAGGTCCAAGCTGAACCCTTGAGAGATTTAAAGACTGAATAAGCACCTGCTACATGTCAGGCACAGTGCTAAGTACGGATGACACAAACTTGAATAAGTTTCCTGCTATCTGACCCAGATACAAAGGCAAGTAACCGTGAGAGTGAAGAATGTTGTAATGAAAGCCTTTGTAGACCCTGAGCATTCGCTGGGCAGAGGACATGACAAAGGAGAGATGACAAGCAAATGAGAATTAAGAACGTCTACTTGACTGAAAGAGAATCTCTACAGCAGTTAATATATATTTTAGGATTTTGATATTTGTGCAAGAGCTTCATGGATTCAGTAGTCCCCATAATTCATGAAGCAGCTAGAGGTGGCAAATAATATGCCTCAAAGAGCCCCATGATCCAGAAGGAAATAAGGCCGAGTGAAGCCACACAGCTCAGTGGCACCATTTGGGATGGGATTTCGGTCTATCAGTCACTTCACAGTGTTTTGTGCTTCTTTCGTTGGGCTGTAGACATGCCATCCAGACTGAGGAAGATCCAGAAACCTCAGGGGCACGTGAGGCATGGCCCCAGCCACATGGGCAAGCGCCGGAAGCACCCAGGAGGCCAGGGTAATGCTGGTGGAGTGCATCATCCAACAGGATCAACTCTGACAAATAACACCGAGGTTACTGGGGAAAAGTTGGTTTGAGGCGCTACTTAACGAGGAACCAGAGCTTCTTGGCCAGCTGTCAACCTTGATAAGCTGTGGACCTTGTCCCTTAGCAGACACAGATAAATGCTGCCAGAAACAAGGCTGGAGCTGCTCCTATCATTGATGTGCTGCGATCTGGCTCTACAAACTTTTGGGAAAGGGAAAGTTTCCAGAACAGCCTGTCCTCGTGAAAGCCAAATTTTCAGTACAAGAGCTGAGGAGAAGATGGGGGGGGGGGGGGTGCGGGGGGGAAGGGGCTGCATCTTGGTAGCTTCAGGACATGTGGAAGGAGGTTTATTAAATGGTAACAGGTGCTTTTCAAAAAACGAACAAAACAAAACAAAACACAACAACAACAGTGCTTTGTGCCTTCCCAAAATCTTTAAAGGGAGCCAACTCCTTTTCCAGATGAAATGGGGAGAAAGGAAATGGGGGAAAAAGGGGTCTCATAGATAGAAATATACAGCATAGCTTGTACCACTATGTTTTACAAAAAAAAAAAAAAAAAAAAAGTTTCCATAAAGAAGCACTGAACAAAAGAATGACAGTAAAATATTTACCTTAAAAATATTTATTTTTAAAAATAAAGGAATGGGGTACGTGGGTGGCTCAGTCAGTTAAGCATCTGCCTTCGGCTCAGGTCATGCATAACCTCAGGGCTAGATCCTGGGATCCAGCCCCACTTCCGGGCTGCCTGTTCAGCAGGGAACCTGCTTCTCCCTCTCCTCCCACTCCTGCTCCCTCTCACTATCTCTGTCTCTCTCTCTCAAATAAATAAATAAAATTTTAAAAATAAATAAATAAGAATAAAGGGGAAAAAACAAGCAATAATTAGAAGAAAATTGAAGGACTTATGGACTTATGAAAATGATTTTAATCCCTTTATGACCATTCTTTTAACAATTATATTTTGAGAAGTTTCTTTTCTTAATTGAATAAATTTAAGGGGCTTATAATAAGATGCATACCTTCTACTTGAATTGTTATTTAAGGCACGTTACAATGTTAACTTAATTATGTAATTAAAATCTTAGTTTTTCCATTACCCTTTGGTTTTCCTAGCACATGAGCATTTTTTAAATCGTCTGCATACAAAATCAATAAGGAATTTTGATAAGACAAACTCTGTGCCCCATAAAATATTGTTCTCAATGAGAATTTCAAATGTTTGTTGTTTAAAAATGCCCAATTTTTTAAATTAACATTATTGAAGTAATAAATGCTGGCAGGAATAGAACATCAGATAGTTATCAATTTATCACTCAGAAAAGTAAAATATCCAAAGGCTAGAAAAGTTTTATATGGAGCATTATTATAGGAATCTAAGAATATTTCCTGTAACTTTTCAGATTTGTGCATTGTATTTTGTTATGTTTAGCTGAGCTATTTTTATGCAATCTTTTGACACACCAAGTGTCATTCCCATTTAAAAGCATTAAAGCATAAAAACATATTTCATTTGCCTTGAAGTTTTTCAATAATAGAATAGACAGGCCAGAATTATTGATTTCTCTTCCCTAGAACCTTACTTTACAAGGATGTGTGTGTGTGTGTGTGTGTGTGTGTGTGTGTGTGTGTGTGTGGTAAAAACAGCAGAAGAGCTTCAAAGAGAAGCTCCTTTATAGCCCCTATGTTTCATTGCTATGGCAGGTCATACTTCCCAAAGATGGCAACAAAAATATCTCCCAGCTTATATTCCTTCTGTAATATGACACTTCCACTTCCACATCAAAACACACCATGTTTCTTTTTGTACCACATTTGAGCGAGGTGGGCCCTCTGCCTACTGGAACCAACAGAATATGGCAGGTGCAACTTTGGGCCGGTTGTTGGTAGATCCCAGCCCAAACCTGGCAGTTCCCTGGTTTCTGTCTCTTGAAAGACTTCCATAGGAAGTGCTACTACTCTGAGACCACCCAGAGATAAGAAGCAAAGCCACTGGGACACCTGGGTGGCTCAGTGGTTGAGCATCTGTCTTTGGCTCCAGGTGTGAGACTGGGATCCGGGATTGAGTCTCACATTGGGCTCCCTGCATGGAGCCTACTTCTCCCTCTGCCTGTGTCTCTGCCTCTATCTCTCTCTCCCTGTGTCTCCCATGAATAAATAAATAAAATCTTTTTTAAAAAAAATTTAAAAGCATTAAATCATAAAAACATATTTCATTTGCCTTGAAGTTTTTCAATAATAGAATAGACAGGCCAGAATTATTGATTTCTCTTTAAATCTTTTTTTAAAAAAAAATTTAAGAAAGAAGCCAAGCCACATGGAGAAAGAAAAGAAGGCCAAGAAGTAAGAAATGAAGAAGTCATCCTAGATGACCGGTTTGGTTGTATCTCCAGATGACTCCAACCCCAGCCACTATCTGATCACAAATACATGAGAAATCCAAGTTAAAAACTGCCCAGATGATCCTGGGGCCACCTACAGAACCAAGACAAAACAATAACTTGTTGTTTTACCCACTAAGGTTTTGGGGAGTTTGATGTATCATGGTAGATTCCTGGAACAATCAGCTATTGCTCTGTCTTATAGCAAAAATTTTTCTTCCACGGTCTGCAATATCAGACCCCAGTCTTGCCTTTCTGCTTTCTCCTCTTTCTACTGTCTCCTTACTTTTCTTCTGTGGGAGGTTATTTATATAACAGGTATTCAGTTACTCTATTTAGGAAATGTAGCGATGTGTGAAAAAATTTTGGAGTTAGCATTCTACACAGTATCTGTAATACTGGGTTTGATAATAACAATAACTATGCTTTAAAAATAATTCCTACATTTAATGGGGCACTTTCGTGTGCTAGATGTTCTTTTGGGCATCTTTAAACACACAAACATATTCAATACTCACAACAATCTTGTGAAAGAAATTCTTGAGGCAAAGTAACCCAGACAAAGTCACAAAATTTGTTGCGGGTGGAGCCAAGATTTTAGAATATCTCTTTACAATTTCAAGCTCTGAACCACGCTTCACTGTAGTGCCTTCAAATCTTTATATTTTACAATGAAGTTCTTAAATGATTTTTTTCAGATGGTATATCCCTAAATAAGATGCTGACATTTTTTGTTGAGAGCAACATTATGTTGTGCCAGCTTAAATATAACTTACCTATGTAATCTTTTATTTTACATGTTTATTTGACTTCACCTTCTTCAGAACAGCCTTGAGAAAGCCATTTCATGTGGATTAGGAGGCATTTTATACCTGCTTAAGTTATGAGGACTGCTGTCTGACTGTGCTAGAAAGAGGGTAACGTTGGCTTTCACATACATTCTTTTGTTTGATTCTCTTTACACCTCTATGAGGAAAACATTAATATGGCACCTATTTCATAGACTAGAAAAACTACACTTCAGAAAATTAAAGGGCTCTGCCAAAGTCACTCAGAAAGTGATCTGATCCTAAAATCATACTTTCCACCCATACCACTGCTATGACCCAGAAGTACATAGTTAATCCATTATCTCCTTTAAGACATTGATTTACACAGAGATCATGCTGTTACAATTGTCTTTTCTAATTTGATTTCCAATATTGCCTTGATTCCACTCTCGGTTCAGCATCAGTCCTGTCTACACCCTCTCTTTCTCTTAGACCCTGGTGTATAAGGATGCTAGAGTATTTTTATAATATTATCCCTAATTCTGATGGACCAAGAAATTACCAGATTACTTTATGCTACATTACAATAGGTAATGCTGACATGTTATACATCAAAACAGAAGTTTGCAAAGATCATAAATTAATGCCAAACTACTCCACGATTCACAATCTGTAAAAATAGAAGTTTGGTGCTATGGGTCATACTGTTCTCAGTGGGAAATATTAATTGATCCTGTACATCTTCTCTTTGTGAAAACAAATTATCTTGATCTATTTTTGAACAAGATGCATATTACCTTCTAATTTTACTATTTCTATTTCCCAGCTCTTACTGTGAGTTTTCATGTAAATTTGAGTCCCACATTTATAAGAAATGTACAATGAAACTGAGAATCTATTCTGGAACATAATCAATTGCTTTTCTAACATTGTACACATGCTACCTTTTTCAGCAGGAAATGGTAAGAAATATGACTCAAAATTTCAAAAACTCTATTACTGAAAAAAAGAAAAAAGAAACTTAAACCAAAACCAAAGTTAAAATTGAAATGAAAGCACATGAACTGTTCATAAGTGGTAACTGTTCTTACCTTTTTAAAATAATTCAAGACTATAGCAAAGGATTACAATGCAATTTGGATGGCCAATATTTTTAATAATTGATTTGGTATTAAGTCGGGTAATTATTTAAAAGACATCCTCAGAAAATTAAAAAGATTCCTCTGATCTAATATAAAATATCTTATTTTTGAGTAGGGAAAGGATTGTAAGTACTTAGGAAATAGAAGTTCCTATGAAGTTTAAATGGAGCTTCTGCATTCCCAAGGGACCCATAATTCTTCCATGTGCCCAAATCCTGTTCCTCAGCACTAATAAAGAGGAACAAGAGACCACTTTTATTTTCTAGTCTCAATTTCCCAATAAGTTGCCATTTCAACTACTCATGTAAATACAAGTAAGGTTAGCAAGTTTCCAGAAACTCTCACTGGAACACACCAACTAGATTTGGTCAAGAGATTCAGAATTACAAGGTCATCAGTAATACTTGGAGAAATAGCACTGAGTCTTAATTTTGTAGCATTTTATGAAAGAAGAAAATAGAAACAATGTTGTCCAAAAATTGTCAGTGTTACTATATGCAAGTCTATAGGAGATCATCTATTCAAAAGATATCAGAAGCTATGGTCATCTGAGTAAACAAGTGAGCTGCTTTATGATTGGCCAACTTGAAGATACAATCATGCATCATTTAAAAACTGATGGTAGGGGCCACTGGGTGGCTCAGTCAGTTAAGCATCCCACTCTTGATTTTGGCTCAGGTCATGATCTCAGGATCCTGGGATCTAGCTGAGAGTCTGGTTCCCCACTCAGCATGGAGTTTGCTTGAAATTCTCTCCTTCTCCCTCTGCTTCTCCCCCCACCCCATCACAGGCTTGCTCGTGCTCTCTCTCTCCCTCTCTCTAAAATAAATAAATAAATAAAATCTTTAAATAAATAAGCAAATAGAGGCACCTGGGTGGCTCAGTGGTTGAGCATCTGCTTTTGGCTCAGGTCATGATCCTGGGGTTCTGGGATTGAGTCCCTCAAAAGGCTCCCTGAGGCGGGGGGAGCTTGCTTCCCCCTCTGCCTATGTCTCTACCTCTGTGTGTGTGTGTGTGTCTCTCATGAATAAATAAAATCTTTAAAATAAATAAATAAATAAAAACTGATGGTAAAACAATATCAGCAACTTATATAATGTCTACTCTCCTTCTGCCTGTAAGCCACTCAAACAAATGTCTTTCAAATGATACCCAATATTTCTTGAAGAAAATGTTTAGATACTGACAGGCACTTGCACATCTCAGCAGGAGACATTTGGTTTCTGGTTTCTGTTAGATAACATCTTAGCCTGTGATCAGACCACAGTTTTGCAGACTTCCTCCCAATTCAATCATGAGTGTTGAAAAGAGAATGTGTAAATGTCTGTCTCTCTCCTCACTAAGGCTTATGCATAGCTGACCTATATTATAAAATAGTTTATACCTCACTCAATTAAAATCCCACAAAATTGTTTCATTCATATTACCTTCCTCCGGACTTTTTGCAGGATGTGCTCAGGGCAGCTGATTGTGGATCTGAAGATGGATTTTAGCTTTGCCTCGTGATTTCTCAGTAACTACAGTTAATAAAGTCCTCACTTGTCTTTTATACCAGCAGAGTAATAAAAACTGCATGTTCCCACCTGCATCTAAGCCCAGGGATCAACAGTAAATTCCATCCAGTGATTGAATGGTCCTTCATGTAATTACTATGACATCAATTTGATCTTATCTTGTTTCAATCCTTAGATCATTTTTTGTTTTGAGCCATTTTCAGGAGGTGGTGACTGCAAGGTCAGCCTATGAAAAGACAGTACACGTCATTTTCTACGTAATTTTATCAAGACTTACATACAACATCCTGAAAGTTGACACTTTTCTATAAACAAGACTCTATGAGTATCACATTTAATTAGCTAAGTAACTGATGTTTACTGAAAACAGGAGAAAACTATAAATTTCAGATAATAGATACAGAACATTACCAGGCTTACTTTATTCTAGTAGGAAACAGAAAACCAAAACGCATACCTATTTAAATTTTTCTAACATTAAGTATGTATTTGGATTTGATAAGGATGCATAGAGAAAGTATGAGATGGTTCTGAGAAGGACTGATTCATTCTCAATATTGTACTCTCTTTTTCCTTTTCTTTTTTTAAATTTCACTTTGGTAAAACCCAGTTTCTTCCTAAACAAAAAATACATGTCTACAACTTGCCAGATGTGGGACACTTAACTCCAAGATTCCCAATACATGTCTCTCTAAAACTACCCAGCTCCTCAGCATTCAGCTCTGGCTTTTATCCAGAGATTATGATCCCTCAAAGTTTCCTGTCTCCATATACTCAGCTCAGTACCATTTCTGTAGGAATTGGCTTGGAAATAAACAAGGACCCCCAGGGGAGAGTTTAGGAGATGTGTGTGATACAAAAAGCAACTCTTGTTTAGGTAAAGACACAGACTGAAGAAAGAAACATTGTGGTGTGATTTATTATCTGTGATAAGTTGATTTGTTTCAGTTCTTACACCTTTTCAGATTTCCATTATCTCCTTCCAATGGTTTTTCCTAGGATCCACTCTATCCATTCACCTTTTTCAGGTGACAATTGTTGTCACCGTTACTCACGAATTTCTATCAGTTACATCTTGAAGGATTAACAGTCTATTTTCAAAGTAGCAGACTTATTGTGGAAATCTTGAGACTTTATAGCTCCAGGAGAAGGAAATCTCTCTTAGTCTTATTAGTCTCCCTTCCCTTCATTCAGACATTGTCTATTCTCTTCCCTCCCTTTGGGCCTTCTTTTGATCCTTCTTTCTTTGTTATTTACATGATTAAGTAGATATGATGTTTCTTATATTCTCTTATTAAATCATTTTCATTTGATTTATGATTTAGTAATAGGTTTCATTTTTTTTCATGTTTCTGATAAGAATGAGGAATATTATTATTATATTATCATATGAAGGTTTTTATAGTATATTTTTTAATTTTTTTTTTAAGATTTTATTTATTTATTCATGAGAGACATAGAGAGAGAGAGAGAAGCAGAGATACAGGCAGAAGGAGAAGCAGGCTCCATGCAGGGAGCCTGATGCGGGACTCAATCCTGGGTCTCCAGGATCATGCCCTGGGCCAAAGGCAGCCGCTAAACCGCTGAGCCACCCAGGGATCCCTTTTATAGTATTTTTAAAGTTTACATTGATTTATATTTTTTTTAAACATGATGTGGCAAAATAAATAAATTAGACAAAAGAGTTGTCAAAACAGTCCCTTCCACATGTGACCTCTCATCCTCCCCAGATTCTCAATTTCTCTATTCAGGAGTGACATTTGATTCACTACATTCTACACCTGAAATCAATACTATGCTGTATGTTAACTGGAATTTAAATAAAAACTTGAAACAAAAAAAGAAGAAAGGAGTAATATTTTTAGTTTTTATATATGTTTCTGCATTTATCCTATGTATATATAAGTAAATGATACATAACTCCCACTGTCCATCCAAATTCTCTTTAACATGATAAACAGAATACAAAAATTGGAGGAAACTGAATTTGTGTTCATAATTTAAAGACATTTCTGTTAATATAGTACAAATTATAGTTCTCCATACTTTCAAAATCAAACATATATTACTTTTTTGAGCGTATGTTACTTTTAATTATAACTGGAGAAATGAATTTTTAGTTAATGGGAAAATAACAATCTTCAAGTACTGGTAGGGAAAATATGTTTTTTAAGTCTCATTGTTTTGTATAGCTGCTTTCCCATTCTGTTGACAATTCTATCCCATACCCCACAAATTCTCCTCTTGGATAACTGATAGGGCTGGTGGGTCAGAGATCCAAACCCCTCCTCATTCATTTATAGTTACTCTTCAGATGTACAATTTGGAGTGCCCATTTCCGAGAAGGTAGACTGGCTGCAGACACAGGGATGACTGGGCAACTAGTCACTTTTACTAGGCAAGGTCCTGAAAGCATATCATGCCATGTAGAGTGTGTCAGGAACATCTTTGCCTGGCAATATAACACTGAATTTCATACACGCTAGGCTAAATGCCTGAATTTTTCCTGATGAAGTTTTGTCATCTACACACTGAATTTTTTAAAATAACCACCTTTGTAAATGTTTCATATGCTTAATTGATCTGTTTTATTAAACATAATTTGATCTTTCTAATAGCAAAGTATGATTATCACAAACATTATGCTACAATCAGAACAGCTGAGGCATGTTAAATACTTGCTTTCTCCAGTAGTTTATTCTTCAGTAATTTTAATAATACATGACATGATTTTAAATTTTCAAGCAATCCAAGAGTATATATAATGAAAAATAAGTCTTCCTTCTACCCCAAAATCTTCACTCCCATTCCCAAAGTTAATCCATGCTTAATAATCTCTTACTGTTTCCTGACATTTTTTAGGCATATAGACACATTTTCTGAAGTTGGAAAACCTGTGTCAGGGAGCAAGAATTCCTGTCCCGTTTAAAGGTCCTTTTAGCTGGACTAAGAATCAAATTGACACAAGACAGTTTATCAGGAGAAAATCAAATTTAATAGGCGTACATATAGGGAATCCACATAGGCATGGAAACTCCAAAGACAGTCAAAATGAAGTATATATGCCATTCTGAACTAAGGAGAGGGAGATTATGAGATTCTGGGAGATAGGGGTCTGGGACTTCCGAGAGAGGAGTCTGGGACTTCTAAGGAGAGGAATGCACTTTACAGGGTGATAAGAAGCACAGATATTTAGTAATTAGATGTTTGCACTGCCATACAGATGGGTCACTCAGATAAAATTTATCTCTGTTAATAACCCTTATTCTGGGAAAGACCCCTAAATTTAGGTTCTTCTGTATGGTTAAGAAAAGGACAAATGTTTCTCTTGAGCCTATAGGGTCTCAAGTGCCTTCAGCTCAAAATAATCCCCATGCCAAAATGGCACATTGTACAGAGGGGCCCGTACTGAACCCCTTTAACTGTATAGAAATATACACAGTGTTTAGGACCCTGACTTCTTTCCACTTCTTAAAGTTTATTTATTTACTTATTTATTTATTTATTTAAAGTAATCTCTACATCCAAGTGCGGTGCAAACTCATAACTCCAAAGATCATGAGTCATGTGCTCTTCCAATAGAGCCAGCTAGATGTACCTTTCTTCTTTTTAAACCTAATGATGTATTTTGGTGGGTTTTTTCCACATCCAGATATGCAGATCTAACCATACTTTTTAAATACCACAAAGTATTATGGACCATTAATTATTTAAGTAGCCCTCTGTTAATAATCATTTGCATCATTTCTAGTTCTTTACTATTACAAACAATGCTATAATTATCATCCTTGTTCTGGTTGCATGTACAATTATAGTCCTAGAAAACATTTTTAGGAGTGCAATTGCTGGATCAAAGAATATGAGTATTTTAAACCTGTATAGAGATTACTCAAGTGCTCTTCACCATTCCTTAAAGCCAATGCTATAAACTATGTTTGTTTTTATGAAATAGATGAAAATTTATCTTATTTTCACTTGCTTCTATATGATTTCGAGCAGGATTAAATGTCAGCTCCTAAATTACAGTTCACTTATGGGTTATTTTTCTATGAACTGCCTATTCAAAAATCTTTCTGAAGTTGTTAATTTCATCTTTAATTTTAAGCTTGAGTTTTGACTCTTTTATGATATTTTTATCACACGATAGTTTATGTAGGCAAAGATATCTATCTTTAACTTTTAGACTTGTTGGTTTTATGCAATGCCAAGATACTAAAAAGAAGTGTTCATTTTTTTATTCTAGAATATATACTGCTTTATTTATTTTCAGTTTAGATCTTTAATTCACCAATAACTTATTTGGGAATGAAGAGTGAAGTAGAAATCCAGCTTCTTTTTAAATCTAAATGGCAAATCGGTTGATATAATACCATGTAGGGAGTAATCAATCCTTTATTTTTCTGATCTAACTTGAAATGATACTAAATTCTCAAATATTTGAGATCTAGTTTTGGGTTCTCTATTGTGATTCATATCAACAAAAATCATTCCATAAATGATAATAGATGTCTTAAATTTGTTAAGATAATTAAGTAGATTTCATTATTTAGTAGACTCTCTGTACCAACCAGAGTACATTAGCAACCAAAGAGAAATTAGATGTAAATCATATCCTTAAGTTGCTAACAATCTGGTTGCTATAAATTGAGCTATAGGGATTTTCCCTCATCAATTCTCTTTGACTTATTGTGAAGCTACTAAGACAGAACCCGGATTTCCTAACTTCCACTCAGCTCGTTGATGCTATGTAGCTATGTTTCCTGAGGTATGTCCCATTTTTCATCAATATCAGAATTTTCAGGCTGTTTAAGATACAGATTCCTGAGTCCCATCTGAGACCTACTGCATCAAGATCTCTGCTAGTTGAGCTGAGAAATTTGCATTTTATGTACCAAAGCATGAAAACCATGACTGTACAGCATTGTTTAGTAAGCCAGAACTGTAGTTAAGGAACAATATGGTTTGTTTTCATCATCAGCTGCCCCTGCAGCACAACCAGATTGAAAATGGTAAAGTCATTTGTTCAGCTATGTGAGCCTCCACTCCGCACAAACCCTGAAACACACAGCAGTGGGAACACGATAAAGATAGCGCAAAGCACCGAACAACTACCCCACGGTCACAGACACAAAAACAGCAGCAGTTTCTTGGTTGAGATAAGGTTTTTAATCAGCGCAGCAGGTAGGGTGACTGACAGTCTGAAAGAACAACGTGAGACGTGATGTCTAACACAGGCGGCGGCAACAAAAATCTCCCCAGAATTGATGGACAAGAAGCAGGCCGACTTGACACATGCAAAGCAGCCAAGAATATTCTTTACTATTTCAGTCAAAACAGCAGAGCCTAATCAATAATGCAAACATCCTGTTTCTCAGGCTAACAACCTCTGTCACTTGAACCCTCAGAGAGATAAAGAAACTGCCGGTGCGATTATGCATAATCTTCCTCTAGTCTGAAATGTCAATAGACAAGGCAAATAAGGCGGCGAAGAAAGGGAGGAAAATCTCACAGGTGAAAAGTAATTTGTTTAACATTTTTCCATTTCTTTCGCTTTGCACATATCTCCTCCCAATTCCATTCCAGAAAGCTTTCAGGGATGGGCTATCGATGAAAAGCTTCACAAGAGAAATGGCTCTTGCGCAGAGCCAAAAAAAAGAAGCAATGGTACTGATTGAGAGAAAGGTCCAGTTGTATTTATAG
The DNA here is from genome assembly GCF_018345385.1 of Vulpes lagopus. Taxonomy (NCBI): domain Eukaryota; kingdom Metazoa; phylum Chordata; class Mammalia; order Carnivora; family Canidae; genus Vulpes; species Vulpes lagopus. The sequence continues at coordinate 26,315,890 of NC_054824.1, read as the reverse complement.
TGCAGCCTGGGAGGGGACAAAGGAAGCCCAACAGAACTTCCTATCCCGATTTTGCAGGGGAACCTTGGGAAATGAGATGTCACGTGGGTTTGCCTAAGGCATCTCTGTCCTAACGGGCTTGGCTATTTTGCCCGGAGAGGAAAGGGTGCTACATAGAGAAACCTGTGTTTTTTCCCCTCTGTGGCTGTATACACAGCCATGTGCAGCTTTAGAGACAGTGAAGAACTTAGTGGAAGGGAATTGGAGCCACTTTAATTAAGTAAAGGAGATTTCCTTTGGACAATGTTTTTTGTGTAGGTAACAGAAATCCCATTGTTTCCATGAGAAGGAGGTGCCAATGGTGCCAGTTGTCCTGGCCTAAAACCTTGGCTGCTACTCCAAAGACAATACTCTTAGAGAGAGAGAGAGAGAGAGAGAGAGAGAGAGAGAGAGACCCTGTACAAACATTATCCTGACATCCCCCTCCCCACAAACCCAACCACCCTGGAGCTCAAACTGAATTGGAGGGTGGGAGGATTCGGTGTATTCTCAGACTCTCATTGCTGTCAAGCACTCATTTGGGCTGATGTGAGTTACAATCATCCTTCATTGGGAGACTATCCCTCCCACAGGGTGCCTCCATGCTTTGCCAGCTTTGTTTTTTTTTTTTTTAAGTTGTTATTTATTTACTCATGAAAGACACAGAGAGAGAGAGAGAGAGGCAGAGGCACAGGCCAAGGGAGAAACAGTTCCCCGCAAGGAGCCGGATGCAGGACTCGATCCTGGATCCTGGGATCATGCTCTGGGCGAAAGGCAGATACTCAAAGGCTGAGCGACCCAGGCATCCCTAGCCTTTTAGAGGCAATTACCCACCAGCCCTACTCCACACCCACATATTCCTCATACTCACATCTTCAGGATAAATGTACTCTCTGGGTTTGGAGGACCAGCTGGAAAGAGAGGTAAAGATTTCCCCACTTCATACTTCTTTAGGCCTGATCAGATTCCTTGGGAGCTGTTTTAACTTGGGTCACTGTGAAACACTAAAGCTGGATTCCGAGGGAAAAAAAGAAGAAAGAGGAAGATTGGGAGATAAGGAATTTGCATATAGCTGAAAATTGTCAAAAGAATAGAACGTCATATAATACAGCATTAGAACTGTTGATAAAGATATGGTGAAAACCAATGTGGGGACTGACACCTAGAATTCAGCGAAATGAGACAACTCAATCTTTATTTGAGTATGTGGCCCCCTCTCCTTACCCCCCAAATACTGTATTTTTTAAAATTAATTTTATTTTGGGGTGTCTGTGTGGCTCAGGATCCCGGGGTCCTGGGATCAAGCCCTAAGTTGAGCTCCCTGATCAGTGGGGAATCTGTTTCTCCCTCGCTCCCTCTGCCCTCCCCCATGCTGTCTCTCACTTTCTTTCTCTCAAATAAATAAATAATTAAAAAATAAAATTAATAAAACTAATTTTATTTTGAAAATTATTTATATCCTTTGAGATAAAGACATTTTGGATGTGGTCTCAGAACTAGGGTTGTAAACTCTGACCTTAAGCACAATCCACACAAAATTAGTCTTCTCTCATAATTTCACATGAAATCTCTATTCCACACCTGGCATCATTGTTGAACTCCACACCAGTGTCTTACTTAGTTCAGTGTACTAACTACCTATTGCTGTATAACCAATTATCCCACACTTAGAAGCTTAAAACATTTTATTATCTTACGTAGTTTCTTAGGGTCAGAATTCTGGGAGCCTCTTAGCCGGGTGGTTTTGAATCAGGTTTTGAATCAGGCAATCATGAGATTGCACCCAAGCTATCAGATGGGGCTACAGTTATCTCAAGGCTCAGTCAGGTGAAGAATCCACTTGTAAACTCATTCATGTGGTTGCTGCAAGCCTCCATTCCTCAGTAGCTGCTGGGCAGGGACAGGGTGGTTACCATGTAGACATCTCCTTGGGGCTGCTAACAACATGGTAACTGGCTTTCCTGAGGGAGACAGAAAGCGAGAGAGAGAGAGAGAGAAAGAGAGAGAGAGAAAGAGAGAAGACACCCAAATTAGCCACTGCCTATGAGGATACAGAGTAACTGGAACTCTCATACGTTGTTAGTGGAAATGCAAATCATTTTAGAAAACAGCTTAGCAGTTTCTTATGAAGTTAAATATATAATGTATATTTACATTATGATCCAGCAATCTCTCTTCTAGGTATTTATTTAAGAGAAATTAAGACATATGTCCTATGCAAAAACCTGTATGTGAAAGTTTACAGTAGCTTTAAGCATAATAACCAAAAACTAAAAATAATTCAATTGTTCTTCAACTTGTGAGTGTATATACAAAGTATGGCACATCCATACATAGGAATGCTATTAAGCAAAAAGAAGACGTGAACTATTGATACATGCAACAGATGAATGAAACTCAAAATCATTATGATAAGAAAAGAAACCAGACACAAAAGGCTATATACAAAGTGTGATTCCCTTACATGACATTCTGGAAAAGGCAAAACCATAGGGACAGACATCAGTTTAGTGTTTGGGGGATGGAGTGAGGGGATGGACTCCAAAGGCACATACACAAATTTCTATATCTTGAGTATAGTGGTGATTACATGACTGTATATTTTGTAGATATTCAGACCATACATCTCAGAAAGGATTGATTTATTGTATGTAGATTATACATCACTAAATCTGACTTTAAAAAATAATAAAAATAAAGGTAGGAAAGACATTTCATCAGAGGTAACACAAGAGAAGAGAAAAGGCATGGAAGTATGACAGTAGCGCGCGTGCAAGAAAGAAACTACAATATTACAACACTCAATATTACAAGGACATAACAATCAAAGCAAGGGGTTCCAGGCAGTGAAATCCTGACCTTTTCACAAACATCTCCATCTCCACCTCAAATTCAATATATCCAACATCACCTGCTTCCTTCTCTCCCCAGAAGAGCACCATCTTGCCTATTGATGATGTCATTTCCCTAATCACTGAACCTCTAAAGCTCAGAATCATTCTTGACTACTTCTGTTACCTGTCCTACCAAATCCATGCTACTCTCTTGCAATGTTGTGTTTTTTGTGGTGTCTGCGGGGGGCAGCAGTCATGCGATGATGACAGAAGTGATTTTCTACTTCCATTATATACCCTCTTACTTACCCCACTGCTGTCATACAGTTCAAGCTTTTATTTCCTCCCACCAGGCAGCCCTCTGCCTAGTCTTCGTGCACCTGATTACTCCCCCTTGTTGTCAGCTACCAACACCATCCCACTACATCCTCATCAGAAGTTCAAGGTCCTTGTCGATGAAAAGATGCTCTCTACTTGATCCCAATCCACTTTTTAAGTTTATTCCTCAATACACCTAAGCCAACAACCTGCTTCAGAGGTGACCAGCTTGAGTCGTTCATTCCTACCTGTGTGCGTTTACAGTTCTGCCCAAGGTACCCACTCCTCTCCTCTCCTCTCCTCTCCACATATTTACCTCCTCCCTGTCCACCATGGCCCAGCACAAATCCTGCCTCCCCACTCTCACATCTCCCTTTCAAAGAAATTCTTCCAGTCACACGTTATTCCTTCTCCGAACTGCAACGCTTCTTGTTCCACCCTTCTGAGGTCTTCGAGTTAGATTGATAATGGTAGCTTGTATTTCTACAGCCCTTGAAAAGTTTCAAAGCCCTTCCTATTCCTCATTCTATTTGAGGTCTTCTCAACAAACTGATGAGATAGTTCCTTTCTCAGAGATAAAGAATGTAGGGCTCCATAATGCACTGTAAATTGCCCAGGTCACACTGCTAAGTGGAAAATTTTTATTTATTTTTAACTTTTTTAAGTAGAAAATTTTTAATGTATATATTTTTTAAGATTATATTTATTTATTTGAGAAGGAGAGAGAGTAAGTGGGAGAGAGAGGGAGAGAGAATCTGAAGCAGATTCCATGCTGAGCTCAGAACTGGACTCGGAGCTCAATCCCACAACCATAAGATCACAACCTGAGCCAAAACCAAGGATCAGATGCTTAACCAACTGAACCATTCAGGTACACCTAAAATTTTTAATATATTTTTTAAATGAACAAATGAAGACAGAGCCAGGATCATGACTTGGCAATCAAGAGGAAGAGGCAAGACTTATTTGTTTGGTTTTACAAAATTGTAATATGTTCTACTTAACTCAATGTATTCAAAGAGGAGAAGAAACCATTTAAATGGAGAAGAAACTATTTAAAGTCCAAAAAAGACTGTGTAGGGCAGCCCCGGTGGCTTAGAGGTTTAGCGCCGCCTTTAGCCCAGGGCGTGATCCTGGAGACCCGGGATCAAGTCCCAGGTCAGGCTCCCTGCATGGAGCCTGTTTCTCCCTCTGCTTGTCTCTGCCTCTCTCTGTGTGTGTGCGTCTCTCATGCATAAATGAATAAAAAAATAAAATAAATCTAAAAAAAAAAAAAAAGAAGACTATGAGAAGTCAAAATTTGACCACGACTACATTCAAAGTGACCACATTGTCTGCTCGGCTTTTGTGAGACTGGTAAGACAAAGAGCAGAATTTAATCTAAACAGTTCAACATGGAACACGTGGTTGGTTAAGTTGGTGGAGCATGAGATCGTGGGGTTGTGAGTTCGAGCCCCATGTTGGGTGTAGAGATTACTTAAAAATAAAATCTTTTAAAAATAAATAAATATTTTAAAAATATAAATAAGTAAATAGACACTACATCTGAAACTAATGATGTACTATATGTTGGCTAATTGAATTTAAGTTAAATAAATAAACAGTTCAACAGATGAATTTTTTAAAAACTTAAAGCTGGGAAACTATACCCTTAGCAAGCACTTATTTCTGTTTTTGTGACTGCTGGAGCTAACTGTGTGGGAGAGTTAACTGCTGCGTAAAAAAGTGAAATTAAAATTTTAAAGTTCTTATGTATATTTTTAGAGAACAGAAACAATTAAGATTAAATGTAACTCAAAATCCAGTTAGTAGAGTTGGCATTTAAATTGGCTGTTTAATTAGCAAAATTCTATATGATTAAAGTAGTCACTTGAAAATGTCTTTTAGAGCAAAGCATTTTAATATGCTTCAGTTCTTAGATGACCCGTATTACTGGATCTTCATGTTCCCCTCCGGAATTGACTTGTTATACAGTCTCAGTTAAGGGGCCCCTGGACTAATGATTTAAAAAGAAGCTTATCGGGATCCCTGGGTGGCGCAGCGGTTTGGCGCCTGCCTTTGGCCCAGGGCGCGATCCTGGAGACCCAGGATCGAATCCCACATCAGGCTCCCGGTGCATGGGGCCTGCTTCTCCCTCTGCCTGTGTCTCTGCCTCTCTCTCTCTCTCTCTCTCTGTGACTATCATAAATAAAGATTTAAAAAAATAAAATAAAAATAAAAAGAAGCTTATCAGAACAAGAGCAGAAAGTGAATCTTATTTGACAATAAAATACACTAGGCCTTCATAAACTGTTAGCTATCTCTAGTAAATAAAAGATTAGAGGGAGAAAACTTTTTCCATACTGAAGTCTTAGATGCCTAGCCTACATTTCATCTGAGACAGTGAATGGGTGACTACCTTTGAGGGCATTGATGAATCAGCGAATTCTTCAGGGTGTGCTCCTGATCTGAAATATGTTTTAGAGATGCCTGGGTGGCTCAGTGGTTGAGCGTCTGCCTTTGACTCAGGGCCTGATCCTGGAGTCCCGGGATTGAGCCCCACATGGGGCTCCTTGCATGGAGCCTGCTTCTCCCTCTGCCTGTGTCTCTGCCTCTCTCTCTGTATGCTTCCCATGAATAAATATATAAAATCTTTTAAAAATATATGTTTTAAACAAACACACATTTTAAAAACCCTTACATACAACTATAAGAAAGTCTTCAAGAAAAGATATGTAGTTCAATCCCTCTTTTACATTTAGATCTAGACTAAAATCATAACCAGTGGATAAAAATCTAAATAGGTTTTTTTAAAAGATTTTATTTGTTTATTCATAGAGACAGAGAGAGAGAGAGAGAGAGAGAGAGAGAGAGAGGCAGAGACACAGGCAGAGGGAGAAACAGGCTCCCCGCAGGGAGCCCGATGCGGTACTGGATTCTGGATCCTGGGATCAGGACCTCAGCAGAAGGCAGCCACCCAACTGCTGAGCTACCCAGGTGTTCCTTAAATTTTATTATTAAGTAATCCCTAAGCCCAACATGGGGCTCAAACTTGCAACCCCAAAGATCAAGAACCATATGCTTCACCAACTGAGCTATCCAGGGACCCTCAAATAGTTTTTTTTAAAACTCCCCATGGCAGAGACTAGCTAGATATATGCCAAATGTCTTTTGGCCTCCTCTGTACCCGGATAAATTACATTTTCCTGACTTCCTTGCACCTAAAGGTAGGATCATATGATTACTACTTTTGAGTGAAATGTGAGAACGGATGTGTTACTGCCCCATCATGGCAGTTAAAAGGAGCATACCTTCCTCCATGTACTCTCATTTTTCCCCTTTGTGCCATCTGGATGATGCCAGGTCCTTTGAGGTGACACGTTGAGTCTGGCAGAGCCACAGCATGGAAGGAGCCGAATATCTAAAGGTCTGTATACAGGGGTGCCTGGGTGGCTCAGTGGTTGAACATCTTCCTTTGGCTCAGGTCATGATCCTGGGGTCCTGGGATAGAGTCCAACATCAGGCTCCCTGCAGGGAGCCTGCTTCTGTCTCTACCTCTCTCATGAATAAATAAGAAATCTTTAAAAATAAATAAATAAAAATAAAGGTCTGTATACAGAGACCCTCCCGACATTGTGATGCACAGCCCCATAACTCTCCCACCACTGACTGCATTGATCTGTGAGGTGAGCTGGAGTTAAACTGCAATTTTGAGAAGTCTCCGGGGTTTGGGGGATTGTTTATTAGACCACTGGGTGTTGGCCCGCCCACCTGCTAACTCTACCATGAAAAGAAATTCCCACTGCCACTATAATTCACAGTGCAATGTCCAAGCAATGTTGCTTCATGCCCTTTTGTATTAGTTGCCTATGATAGAAGCCAGTGGATCCTAACCTTTTTGGAGTCAATGACTTTTTGAACCTGATAAAAACTCAAAAACCTCTCCCTTGAAAAATAAATGTACACGTTCTCACAATTTTATCTAAAATGTCAACATGTTTAAAGAACCCCAAGAAGCTCATCAATAGTTTCCCAGCCTAGATCCCTGATATCAGTAATTATTGTATTAGAAATGTAAAGGAGCTCTGAGTAAGTATTAAATATGTATTACTCTAAGCTTTTCAATTTTATTCATCATTTTTTTCATATACAGCTGCCCCATCATATTCATGCCTATGATCTTTGGATTTTAAAAATGCAGAAAATTAAGTGTTTCAACAATGATGTTTCTCTCACAGAGGAAAGATGTCAGTGTAACAGTCCTGATGCCACACATCAATTCTGTGACCATGCCTTTTGATTTCTGGATCGATTGTGAGCAGCCTCTACATCAGAACCATCAGCAATGTGATGGTCAATATTCTATGCCAGGTACTGTGCAATTGCTTTTGGAAACAGAATCTTAACTACCTAGCGTGACCCTTGAAACCTTTTCAATTTTGTTTTGTCAAGCTCCCTAACTCCTTTGTCATCACTCCTCTAAATCAACTGTTTGTTCTTTTTTCTTTTTTAAAAAATATTTATCTATTTTTGACAGACATAGAGAGAGAGTGTGTGTGTGAACAAGCAGGGGGAAGGGCAGAGGAAGGGAGAGAATCCCAAGCAGTCTTTCTGCTGAGAGTGGAGCCCATGAGGGGCTTGATCTTACAACCCTGAAATCATAACCTGAGCTGAAACCAAGAGTCTCGTGCTCAACCAACTGAGCCACCCAACTTGTTGTTCTTTTAATACATACTAGTCATGGTACACTGAACCTACCATGTCTCATGACTTTGCCTGTAATGTCTTTTCTTTGACTATCCAAAAATTCCTATTATCCTCTAAGATTCAGCCCTAGCAACACCTTTCTGGTAATCATCCCTGGTCTGCCCTATCCTGAGTGAAGCATCCCCAAGAGTACTCCTTCGATGTTGTCCAACCCCTGCCATCATACATGGTGAGGATTCAGTGCTCTGCCTCCCCTTGAACTGTTGTCTCCTTTGGAGTAAAGACTATTTTCTATTGCATATTCTTTATGTAGCATGGTGCCTGACACAGACTGAAGCATACCACCCATATACCATGTCTAGGTTCCAGACAATATTAGAGAGTGAACAGTTTTTTACTTGATTAATCTGTTAAACTCCCTTGAGTAGCCTCAGCAGCTAAGATTTCTTTCTTTCTTTTATTTTAAGATTTATTTATTTATTCATGAGAGACACAGAGAGAGGGATCCCCGGGTGGCTCAGCAGTTTGGCACCTGCCTTTGGCCCAGGGTGCAATCCTGGAGTCCTGGGATCGAGTACCGCATCGGGCTCCCGGCATGGAGCTTGCTTGTGTCTCTGCCTCTCTCTCTCTCTCTCTCTCTGTCTCTCTCTCTGTGGTGTGTGTGTGTGTCTATCATGAATAAATAAATCTTTAAAAGAGAGAGAGAGAGAGAGGCAGAGACACAGGCAGAGGGAGAAGCAAGGCTCCTCGCAGGGAGCCTGATGTGGGACTCGATCCTGGGACTCCAGGATCATGCCCTGGGCCAAAGTCAGATGCTAAACGGCTGAACTACCCAGGCACACACACACACACTCAAACAAACTCATCTTGGGTTACAGCAGGATCTGAGCTTAACTATCAGATCAGATCGGATAAGGAGGGCAAGATCTGGGGCCAAGTTATTCAAGGTATAAATTTGTGAGTTAAACTGTGGAACCTCGGATCTTGGTTGATGAAACCATCATTATTATCATCATAGTTATAAGTTATTTCTGGGGGTCAGAACCCAGACTAAGCAGTTGATATACATCATATCACCATAATATGATCATAACAACTCTGAATGAAAGGAACAATCTTGACAGAAATGAAAAGACACTTATTAGAAAACTGGGAAGCAGTAGAGCCAACATTTGAACTCAAATCCTAGCTTCCCACAATCTAGGATGCTCTCTGGTTAAGTATCAGTATTGTTTTCATCTGTTGTATATTGACTTTATTTTTTTTAATATTTTATTTATTCATGAGAGACACAGAAAGAGAGAGGCAGAGACACAGGCAGAGGGAGAAGCAGGCTCCATGCAGGGAGCCCGATGTGGGACTTGATCTTGGAACTCTAGGATCACACCCTGGGCCGAAGGCAGATGCGGTTAACCGCTGAGCCACCCAGGCGTTCCTGTATATTGACTTTAAAAGCTCAACCTAAATGAATAAAAGAGTAGGAGCACAGGAGATTGTGTGACTGTAAATTGTCAAGCCTGAAGCACTGTTCCTGAATGCACACTACTTTGTTCACCTTCATTAACTCTACACATAGAAACCTGTCAAATTAGATACCAATAGTACTTTAATCCCATTTTCAAAGGGCAATTCTTTAACCTGGTAACTTACTACATCTTCCATCCAATGTGCATGCCAATTCTGTGTTTTTTAAACTAATGCTGGATTTCTCGAACCAATGTTTGCTATGAAGAGCAGGCATTCTTTAGAGAAAGCCATTTCCCTATTAACATTATTAAGCTCTTCGATTATCTTGTCGGAGAACTCTTTTACAAAAAAATGTATCAGTGGGGGAGGGGAGGAAGAAAAATGTATTAGTTGAAAACCAATAGGAAGGGTGTGATTTCCACCTTCCCACTCACATAAGGTCCTGACCAGCAATTCCTACTGATTCAGCCTCCGGAGTTGTCGCAAATCTGTTCACCTGGATGTCTCTCGCCATCCCCCTCCTCCCATAAAACCCTGCCGGTCTATTCTTCAGCAGTGCCAAGGAGAATCTTTTTTTATTATTATTTTTTATTGGAGTTCAATTTGCCAACATATTGCATAACACCCAGTGCTCATCCCACCAAGTGCCCCCCTCAGTGCCCATCACCCAGTCACCCCAACCCCCCGCCCACTTCCCCTTCCACTACCTCTTGTTCATTTCCCAGAGTTAGGAGTCCAAGGAGAATCTTTTAAAGCACATCTGCCCCATCCACCCCCCACTTACACTCCTTTCATCTCTGCCCTTGCCAACTGGGCAATATCCCAGCCTGCTCCCATGGTCCCCTGAGCCCTGAGGGGCCTGCCTGACTCAGGCCCACCTCTTCAGCCTTCTCTTTGGCACCTGTTCTTGGAACATAGCAGTGTCTCGCCTTTGCACATGTTGCCCTACTAAACCTTGACTTGCATTGTGCTTGTCATCCCCACCACCCACCCTTCCCTTTCAGGGATGGAGTGAGACCGTCCATCCAAACCTTTTCACACTGGCCCATCTTTGTTCTTCTCTTGACCTGACCTTCTACTCTCCTCATTGCTCTGTCTGCTCAGCCACATCCTTCTTGCTGATTCTAGAGATAACAGTTTTTCACTTAAGGGCTATGCCTTCTGCCCCAAATACACTTTCCTCAGACACAGCTCACCCTCTCCCTCACTACCTATCTGCTCAGGTGTTGACTTCTCAGTGGGGCCTTCCCTGAGCATTACATTTAACATCACATCTCCTTGCACCTCCTTCTCCTCTCCTCTTTCTTTTTTTTTTCCTCTCCTCTTTCTTTTCTCCCTAGGCAGTCATCACCACCCCCTAATACACTCTATCGAATACAATTTTTTTAAAGTATCAGTTGAAATATACAAAGTTACACTGTGGTTACAAATTAATCTTGATTTCTCAGTGGCTTAACTTGATGCAGATTTAGGGGATCCCTGGGTGGTTCAGTGGTGTTTAGCGCCTGCCTTTGGCCCAGGGTGTGATCCTGGAGTCCCAGGATCCAGTCTGGGGATGGAGTCCTGCATCGGGCTCCCTGCATGGAGCCTGCTTCTCCCTCTGCTTATGTCTCTGCCTCTCTCTCTCTCTCATGAATAAATAAACAAAATCTTTAAAAAAAAAAAAAAAAGCTTAATGCATTTATTTCTTGCTCATACTACACATCCATCACAGATCAGAGGAGTTTCTGGGACCCAGGCTGGCCAAGGCCCCACCAACGTGTGGATGCTCTATATGGAACACATGCATCCTTGATCAGAAGAAAAGAGTGACTGAAAAATCATACACAGACTTTTCACTACCTCAATCTGAAGATGACTTTTGTTCCCAAACTAGTTACATGGGCTTACAAACTATAAGAGGACTGATAAATTAGGAGATCAAATGGAGCATTTAATGACCATTACTGTCTTTGCCACAAATAATAGTTATCTCATCTTTTATTCATCCATCTTCTCCTTTGAGAATAGAATAAATTATTGGTTAGGTTACATGAACTCAAATAGAAATCTTTTTTAAATTTTGTTTTGTTTTATGCTCATTTAAAATCTGTATATACTTAAAGTAGCTTGAGAAAAAGAGTGAAAAAAAGAAGTGTTGTTTTTTTTTTAAGAGTGATTTCTTGATATATTAGCTAATGATTTCCACTGAGGCAAAATGGGTCTCTCCCATGCAATGGTCTCTCCCTTTGATATTTTTTTGCCCTTGTATTTGACATTTTTCCATGATCTGGATACATGACCCAACTATGAAGAAAAGAAAGATAAACACTCTCTTATATAGATGATGTCTCTATTCAAACATTCCAAGATGGGCTTCAAGAAAGAATTAACCATTACTTCCCCAAAAAAGGGTAGAGACTAAGTATTCTAGAATTAAAGTCATTATACTTGTTCAATCATTACCCAACATTAAATGGGCTCATGATTTAAAACTCTGTAAATCTGGGACACCTGGATGGCTCAGCAGTTGAGCATCTGCCTTTGGCTCAAGGAGTCATCCCAGAGTCCCAGGATCAAGGCCCACATCAGACTTCCTGCAGGGAGCCTGCTTCTTCCTCTCCTGTGTCTCTGCCTCTCTCTCTCTCTGTGTCTCTAATGAATAAATAAATAAAACTTTAAAACATAAAAAATAAAAATAAAACTGTAAATCTACTTATCAGTATTTCACAGTTTAACTTACTATGTTCACCAGGAAATTATGTTTCTCAAAGGTATACCCCTTCTAGGTCCTTTACTAAAATACTTTTATGACCAAGGTCAGTGTCTAGTTACAGCTACTCTGAAGTTTCTCTGGGATAAAATAATTGCAGACATCATCAAGGTGAAGAATTTTGACTTTCTGAGAGCTCATTTGTCTATGTTTTAGTGCTCACCAAATATCACTTTGAGAAGAGTTTTGGCCCGCCTAAAGATGCTGTCATAGCTATCTTTGTGCAGAGGTGAGGTGGCTGCCTTTTCAGATCCCTAAACTGTGCTTACAACCAGTATACTGTAAAATACTAAAGCCTGGGGCTCTTCATGTTTACATCACCAGAGAGTCTGTTAGATTATCAGAAACTGGGGCCCTAACTCAGACCTACTAGATCAGAATCTGGATTTTTTTTTTTTTTTTTTTTTTAGAATCTGGATTTTTTAAAATAATTTTTTAAAATTTTTATTTATTTATGATAGGCACACAGTGAGAGAGAGAGAGAGGCAGAGACACAGGCAGAGGGAGAAGCAGGCTCCATGCACCGGGAGCCTGACGTGGGACTCGATCCCGGATCTCCAGGATCGCGCCTCAGGCCAAAGGCAGGCGATAAACCGCTGCGCCACCCAGGGATCCCTAGAATCTGGATTTTTAACAAGAATTATACGTCTAGGGGCAGCCCCAGTGGCACAGCGGTTTAGCGCCGCCCGCAGCCCAGGGCGTGATCCTGGGGACCCTGGATCAAGTCCCACATCAGGTTCTCTGCATGGAGCCCGCTTCTCCCTCTGCCTGTGTCTCTGCCTCTCTCTCTGTGTCTCTATGAATAAATAAAAAATTTTTTTAAAAAATAAGAATTCTTATTTTTAAAATAAGAATAAGTAAAGTTCAAGAAGCACTACTCTAAACCACATTCTTAACCTTTGGTCTGTGGATTCCTGGATGGGCCTCAGGAAGACCCTAAATCCCTTGAAATTGTGTTTAAGTATTGTGCATTTGTACATTTTCTAGGGAGAGACTACATGACCATCATCAAATTTTTGAAAGGTTTTGCTTTGAATGTATTCACGCAGATTTTCTAAAATATTTTCTAAATTATTCTTTGTTTCTGTCTAAAGAATCAGAAAGGTTTGTACCTTTACCACTTCTATTAATTATCTATTGCCACATGAGAAATTACTCCCAAATTGAGTGGTTTAAAATAACATTTATGGGATGCCTGGGTGGCTCAGCAGTTAAGCACATCTACATTTGGCTCAGGGTGTGATCCTGGAGTCCCAGAATCGAGTCCCACACAGGGCTTCCTGTGGGGAACCTGCTTCTCCCTCTGCCTGTGTCTCTGCCTCTCTCTTTCTGTGTCTCTCATGAATAAAAAAATAAAATATTTTAAAAAATAACATTCATTATATTGGTTTCTACGGGTCAGGAATTTGGAAATGGCTTGGCTGGGTACTTTGACTCAGGATCTCTTACAAGGATGCAGTCAAGCTTCTGAGCAGGGCTGCAGTCCTGCAAAGGCTCAACTGTGGCTGGAAAAATCTACCTCCAAGCTCCCTCACATAGCTGTTGACAGAAGAGTTCCTTATTAGCTATTGGCTGGCGGCCTTAATTGCTCACTTAAGTGGGTCTCTCCATAACTTGTTTGAGTGCCCCTCAACACGGGGAGAGGGAGGTCTACCCCCAGAGCGAGTGAGCCAAGAGAAAGACAGAATGAGGCAAGAAGTCACACTGCTTTTTATGACCTGTCTCCAAGTTACATACTATCACTTCAGCCTGATTCTCTTCCATATCACAATGGTTTTGCGAGGATTAGTTGACATGATGCATGTAAATAAATATCTTCATCATTGTTTCTCACGTGGTAAGTTCTTAGGAAGCGTAATCATTTCACTGAAGGCTACTATAAGGAGCAATCCTATAAAGATCACTATTATAGAAAATGTAAAGGTATTACTGAGGACACTGTCCACTATGCTCCTCAGAAATCTCTTCATGAAATACTATGGAAGGATTTCTATTTGGACTCAGTGAAAAGAATAGTTGATCCAACTCCTAGATATTGTTAGATGACTGTGTCCTTCCCGTGTTGACTGGTAGAAAGTATATAACCACATTCACGGCCTGACCCAGCAAGGGTACAAAGACCCTCTCAACAAGCATTTTATGCTCTACTCTTGCTCTTTACATTATTTTCCTACCCTGTGTTCTATCTACTCTGGCCCCTCACATACCTAAAGTAATATTTTATTTTGTTTTATTATATAGAGTTTTGTAAGCTGTTGAAAACTTTTTGGAATCCTGTAAGGTATAAGATAATCTTTCAACTTTCACTAGTAAGGAAGAATGCATTAGTTACAGTAAGACATTAAGACTTAAGACATTCTCTCCATAACACGAAATTTAAACATTTTTAGTAATAGTTACTTACTGATGAAGGCTGTGGAAATCCTCCCCGCCCCCCTCCAAAATGCACAAACACACAAAAAAATTTAGCATAATTTTAGGGAGCTTATGCACTATGCTAAAGCGCATCCACAGACCCCAGGTTTAGAACCTATTTTCCACGAGTGTTTCCTTGATAATTAATTAAGAAGATTCCACTTCTCCAAACTTCCTACAAGTAAAGCAAAGTCTTTAATTGAGATCTGCATGACCCTGGGAGTACTCTAAGACTTTTCAAAGGATAACGGGGTGTGAATAGTTTTAGGACCATCAAATTTCCAAATCCTCAAATTCCATAGCCATTCTTTTCTAAACTTGATCTGCTTAAGAACATATCACAGTCAAGACATGTCTGTGCTCCTTTCCCACCTTCGCTTTCTTTTTATAATTGCATTTCTCATATTACAAAATAAAGATATGTCTCTCATGCAGCCCAGAACTTACCATATTGTATTGCCCTGAGAGTAAAAACCACAGAGTGAAAACATAGGGAGAATTCAAAATATCAAAAAAAAAAAAAAAGAATTCAAAATATCTGTATTGATCAAGCCATCTCATTTAAAAATGTTTTTATTTAAATTCAATTTGCCAACATATAGTATAACACCCAGTGCTCATCCCATCAAGTGCCCTCTTTACTGCCCGTCACCCAGTTACCCCATCCACCCATCCACCTCCCCTTCCACAACCCATTGTTTCCCAGAGTTAGGAGTCTCTCATGGTTTGTCTCCTTCTCTAATTTTTCCCCACTCAGTTTCCCTCCTTTCCCTTATAATCCCTTTCACTATTTCTTATATTCCACATATGCATGAAACCATATGATGATTGTCTTTCGATAGACTTATTTCACTCAGCATAATACCTTCCAGTTCCGGTCACATCAAAGCAAATGGTGGGTATTTGTCCTTTCTGACGGCTGAGTAATGTTCCGTTGTATATTGATGAAGCCATCTTTACTTGAGATAGCATAAGCCCACAGTAGACCTTAGCACCTTTCTCTGTCTTAAATCTATTTCCAGGGATCCCTGGGTGGCGCAGCGGTTTAGCACCTGCCTTTGGCCCAGGGCACGATCCTGGAGACCCGGGATAGAATCCCACGTCGGGCTCCCGGTGCATGGAGCCTGCTTCTCCCTCTGCCTGTGTCTCTGCCTCTCTCTCTCTCTCTCTGTGTGTGTGTGACTATCATAAATAAAATAAAAAATAATAAACAAAAAAATTAAATCTATTTCCATTAAGAGTGAAGGAAATTGCTGGAAATCTTTGTTGAGATGTTTCAATTTTACTTTTTTAAGCAATCTCTATGCCTAAGGCGGGGCTCAAACTCACAACCCTGAGATCAAGAGTCACATCCTGAGCCATTCAGGCCCCTTGAGATATTTCAATTTTATTTATTTTATTTTATTTTATTTTTGAGATATTTCAATATTAGATGGATGGTAGAGGAGGACAGCAGAAGTCATGGCCATTTTTGCTCAAAGACCTCATTACCTGGATCACCTACATAGTATCACAAAGTGCATTGTCCCTGAAGATATACCTCTGAGAGCAAAACAAAAGAATCTTAGGCAAAATAACAGTCTTTTCTTTCACTTAGTAATGAATTCCTAGCAAAGCTCCATGACTTAATCTAAACACTTAACTCTAGCATTAGAATTAGGAAGGAACCAAGTGCCTGGGCGTTTCAGTTGGTTAAGAGTCTGCCTTTGGCTCAGATCATGATCCCAAGGCCCTGGGATTAAGCTCTGCATGGGGGAGCCCGCTTCTACCTCTCCCTTTGTTGCTCCCTCTTGCTTGTGCTTTCTCTCTGTCAAATAAATAATTAAAATCTTAAAAAAAAAAAAAAAGAATTAAGAAGGAGGATAATTGATTGGATGTATACTAATTTATACATTTGATTTAAAAAAGAAATCAGGGATGCCTGGGTGGATCAGCAGTCAAGCATCTGCCTTTGACTCCAGTCATGATCACAGGGTCCTGGGATCGAGTCTTGCATTGGGCTCTCTGCAAGAGCCTGCTTTTCCCTCTGGCTATGTCTCTGAGTCTCTCTGTGTGTCTCTCATGAATAAATTTTTAAAAATCTTTAAAATAAATAAATAATAAAGAATAAATCAGGTTTCATCTGATGGAAAGTATGATTTGGCTCATTGGCTGGACAAAAGGGCTGGTGTGGCCATTTTACATGTTGGACATTTTTCAATAGACTGAATGAATTAACCTAAAGCTCCAAAGATTTTACCTCCTCTCAGAAAAAAAAGTCAATCACAAGATATATTTGCAAAGGTGAATTGACATCAATAGTTTCTCAATATTCCCAACCCTTTCTGAATACATTGAGATGCCTCTAAGTGAATGAGTAAGAGTAACTAATACTCATTTGCTAACTCTTAGTGAAGCCTCTTTGGGAGACTTCTGAGAAATCAACGGACTCTAATGACTAACAAATACTTTGTAAATTTTTGTGCTTTCAACAAAATTGAAGGAGCCCCTAATCAAGTTGTCAGTTGCAATATTTTTAGCATATAACTTGAAAGAAGTTTTAAAAATTGAGTAATATTGCCACAACATAACTTCTTCCACTCCATTACATTGCCTGAATGTTTTGTGTTAATATTTTTCAAATCATAATACATATACATTGTTTTGGTAAATTAGAACTAAAAATATTTTTGTGGCCCAGAAGGGATGTTAGGATTATCCACTAAAAATTTTCAAATATTGAAATATATTATGTTGGGATAAAATTGTGTGGAGAAATGCAATAGAAATTAATTTGAAAAGAAAAGGCGAGGATGCCTGGGTGGCTCAGTCAGTTAAGCCTCTGCCTTCGGCTCAGGTCATGATCCAGAGTCCTGGGATCAGGGGCTGAGTCAGGCTCCCTCTCAGCAGGGTTTCTGCTTCTACCTCTCCCTCTGACTTGCCCTCCTGCTTGTCCTCTATCTCTGATGCTCTCTCTCAAATGGATAAACTCTTAAAAAGAAAGAGAAAGAAGAAGGAAAGAAAGAAAGAAAGAAAGAAAGAAAGAAAGAAAGAAAGAAAGAAAGAAGAAAGAAAGAAGGTGACAATGTAAAATTCCTTTATTAAAGAAGAGTTCATATATTTTTTTAAATGGCTCATGATAGATATCAAATTGGTATAGCATTTGCATTACATGTGATACATTTAAAAGAGTGATATAACCATTTTAATTTAAAATGTCAAACTTAGAATATGCAGGAAATTACACAACTTGCAACTACTTAAATTTATGATAGAAATATTTTAGAACCTAAAAAATATATTGACTGGGCACATACATTATGAAGATTGATGAAGACCACTGCCCTAGAGCTCAGTCTTTGGTTTTCCACTTACTCTCTATCACCTGCTTAATCACGCTCATTGTTCAATTAGCCTCATCATCAGCTTTAACTGTTAAAGGGAGATTCTCTGAGCAGACATCTTTACACATTTGCATTTTAGTTTATATTTCCAAATGTCTGTGGAACATCTCCAGTTACTGTTCTAACAACCTCATGCACAACTTGTTCAAACCAAACTTATTTCTCTTCCAAATTCTTATTCTATTTTTGTTAGTGTATGTATTTTTAAGTTACAAAAAAAAAACCTAATACAAATGTAGCTTATTTTAGAAGGGGATTTATTGGTTCATATAACTGAGGCTTTCATTATGAGGGATAGTTGGACTGGTTTCAGGGCTCAAGCCTTGTCTTTGGAGCTCAGCAACCCTCCACAGCTTGATTCTCCCTCTACTGTGTGGGCATTAGTCACAGACTCCATATATATGACAGCAGATGGCTACAGCAGCTCTGGACTTCACAATCTCTGAGTTCTAACTCAGCAGTCAAGAGCATCTGCCTTTCTCCTCAAAAAAGACTCCTACTGTCTTATGGGTTCCTTTGAGATCAGTCACCCATAAATGACTAGGGCCAGGGGACCTGAATGCCTGGCCAAGATGGAATCACCTGAATCACTTGCCTCCACAGTTCAGGGCCCAATAGAGTCCAGTGTGTGAGAGCTACACAGACTGAGATTCTGAGAGGAAAGATCCCAAAACAAAACTTGAGGGCTATATCTAACTACAAGGGAGTTTAGATACCAGGCCACAATTCCATTGTCCACCCTGCAACTTCCCTTCCATTCCAGCCTCATTCTCCATCTTGCTAATAGTATCACCAGTTTTCTTGGGATTGCTTTGACTTCTCCTCTTGTTTGATCCCTGTACGCATTCACTCAGAGTGAGACTGTCTGGGCTTAAATCCCTACTCTTTCCTAGCTCCACAAATCTGGGCAAGTTTGCTTCCCTGTTCTTTTTGTTAGTCTATTCATCTATGAGATGTGGATATAGTATCCTTTTCATGGGGTTACTGTGAGAAGTAAATAAGCTAATTCAGGGGCACTGGGTGGCTCAGTCGGTTAAGCATACGACTCTTGATTTCAGCTCAGGTCATGATCTCACGGTTGTGATATCCACCCTACCTCAGTCTTTCCACCGGGCATGGAGCCTGCTTAAGATTCTCTCTTCCTCTCTCCTCTGCTCCTTCCCAACCCAATCTCTACATCTCTTAAAAAAAAAAAAAAAAGCCTAAGTCACATAAAACACTTAGACAATGCTTAGCACATAAAAAAATGTTCTGTGCAAATTTATTATACTAATAATAATAATTATTATTATTATTATTATTATTATCCCCCCTACACTTGGCACAAAAGTTACAAAGATTAATAATGGAGACACTATAGCACCTGCCTATCAGTCCCTGCCTGGTCCTACCCTGCTTTTCAAGCTTTCTTTTCAGTTACAATCCAAGATAGATTTGGGATCATCTTATCTGGGAGATTCTTATCTACTTTCCTTACATTTCCTGTATTTCCTGTCTTCTGCTTCTCTACTTTGTTCACTCATTCATTTTTCCCAAAATGTTCATGTCCAGGTGTAGCCGAGTTTGGTGTTGGTATTTCTTTTTTTGTTAGAGGCATAGGCTAGCGTAACTGCAGGCTGGGCTGCAGTTTTTGAAGCCATAAGGGTCAGCTAGTTAATGGCACACTAGATCCCAGTCTGACGGGATCCCTGGGTGGCTCAGCAGTTTAGATCCCAGTCTGACTTTTAGTAATAGTCCATGCAGCATGTTTTTAGCAGCATAATTGAGATCTTGTTGATGAAAAGAGAGAGAATGCTATTGGTGAGCAATAAAATATACACTTTATCTTAAACGCTGAGCAGAATGTGCTCTTCACTGCTTGGGGGCTTACTGGAGTTTGATAGGACGAGTCAGCATTCTGGGATGAAAAAATGAAGCAGTGCAGAATTGAAACACCCTGGACTCCTGACCATCTGTAAGGCCCAAAGAGATTCTAATAAGATTGCATATCTCCTCAACCTCATCAAAGACTTTTGATAAAATTGTGGAAAATTTGAACCTGTCCTTCTGACCAGCATCACAAAACAAGATTCTTTCAGAGGTTCTGTGCATCCCTGGTCTCTATGAGGAAATGCCTCCATAGTCAGCTCTCATGAGGGATGCTGTATCAGTCTATACCTTGTCCAACCCAGATTTATGACCTCAGTTGTCATGGAAAAAGTGGGAAAAGTACAAGTTGGCATACATAACTCAATAGTTTTTAGCCAAAACTGAGTTTTGGTTTTAAAAAAAAAAAAGTCATATAAGTTCATAATTCCACAGCCCTATGTCTGAAATTTAAAAATGTCTTAAACCTGAAATTTTAAAAATATTTTTAAAAAGATTTTATTTATTTATTCATGAGAGACACAGAGAAAGAGAGAGAGAAAGAGAGGCAGAGACACAGGCAGAAGGAGAAGGAGGCTCCATGCAGGAAGTTCGATGTGGGACTCGATTCTGGGACTCCGGGATCACGCCCTGGGCCAAAGGCAGACACTCAACCAATGAGCCACCCAGGCATCCCATAAACCTGAAATGTTATTTATAATTTAGTTGACAGTAAAATCCAACCCAACTTACACTCATTTGGCAGTAAATCCAAGCCTAAACTGAGAAGACCATTTATAATCTTTATTTTACTTTGTGTGAATATTTATGTTTTGCTGAGAAATACTGGTACACTTGATTATGAGTTACTTTCCCAAACTGTACCCAAGAGAGATACCAAATAATATTATATTCTCTATATGCATCTATATCTATGTCTATAGCCTGATAGAGCTAGGAAAAGTAACTCATAGTCAAATAATCAAACACCCCAATATTTTTCAGCAAAACATGTATATACATATACTTTTCCTAAAATTAATGCCTTTTTTTTAAAACATCTATGAATTCTGAAACACCTGTGTCCCCCAGGGTTGCAGACATGGAATTATGAAACTTTTTAAAAATGTTTATTTATTTATTCATGAGAGACAGACTCAGAGAGAGAGGCAGAGATATAGGCAGAGGGAGAAGCAGGCTCCTCACAGAGGAGCCTGATGCGGGACCCGATCCTGGATCCCAGGATCACGACCTGAGCCAAAGGCAGGCACCCAACCGCTGAACCACCCAGGCGTCCCTGGAATTATGAACCTGAACAGATATAAAAACAGCTACCAAATATAGTCTTCCTTTTGCTACGTGTTTGACCTATTAGATAGGGACTGGGGTTGATTGAGGCTGGGTCTAAAAACATTTTAAATGAGTAATAATGGGCACCACACAACTAATTTTTATTTACCATTTCCTGCTTTCTAGAAAGTTTTCCAAATCTCCTTCTTAAGTCCCACAAAAATGCTGGTAAACTCATTTCACTTCCCTGGAGATAATGTCCATTCTAAAAGTTGTGCTTTTTGTGCACCTGCTTCTTCACCCAAATGCTAAGGCCTTTCCTCTTTCATTACTCAGAACTTGTACTGCTGTCCGCAGAATCCCAGTGCATGCCTGAAGCGAGGCCCCAATTCACCTGCTCCTTTAGAGATATCTCAGGGTCCTTTGTCCTAACAGAGGTAGCAGGCTGGTTCCAACATTAGGCTTATTTTTTTCCGTCTTGTCTAACTCTAGATTTCTAAAATCCTATTCTCCTAATTCTCCATTAACACTTTTGTCATTTTCTTCTTTTCTGTTTTCAACTCTCTCTTTACTTTATTGGTCCCAAAATAATTGTGCACCTGTTTTGGAAATAAAATCTTCACGATTATCAAAATGCATACAGAAATAAAATTAAGTATACTAGAATTTCATAAGAAGGAGCTTGCATCTAAGGAAGGATTGCTGGCCTTCTAAGACTTCAAATATAATTTCTAGCTGCCACTTTCATACAGACAGCCCTGATTCTGTATATGCAGCACAGTCATAATAATTCATGGGATAATGTGACTTTCCTCTGAAGGTGAGACTGATAATTCTTTTTCCTGGCTTATGAGTGGCTTAAATAACTCAAGCAGTTTTTCTCCTGCACATGCCTCCACACCTGATGCAAGCCGTTACCAATTTGGGATTAGTTTAATCATTCAATCTGATTATCCTGAAGTTTCTCCACACTACACTTTTCCAAGAAGACATTGCTACAGAGTCAGGCATTTTCTCTGGTAGATGGCTCAAATCTTAAGCATTAAACTCTGCTTTTCAGGTTTATACTTGTTGAAGTAGACATACACCTCAAACAAAAAATCTTGAGTTCTGTGTATGCAATGATAATTAGCAGCACAGGATTATTTTTCCATAAGAGTCTCAGAGAAAGTGTAAGCTGTACAAATTGCAAAACCTTGGCCTTAACAGAGGAAAATGTGAGACTTCTTAATCCCTGAGACAACATGAGGGCTTCTCTGTCAACTGTGCATATTTCTGTTTTCTAAGTCATATTCTCTTAAATAATAACAATTAGTATGTCTTTGCCACTGGCATTTTATGCAGACCAGCTCTGGCACTGATGTAATGATATATAAGTGGTAAGAAGCAGTAGTTTGTGTTCATCTTAATACACTCCTGTAGACTAAAAGTGAATAACCACTTGACATTCAGAAAACATCCTCACACTAGAGAGTCCAATTCTTCTGCTTGGTTTGCTCAGGCTGCCATAATAAAATACTTCTTGGGATTTAAACAACAGAAATTTATTTTCTCACAGTTCTAGAAGCTGAAAGTCCAAGATCAGGGTGCCAGCATGGTCAGTTCTGGTGACAGCTCTTTTCCTGGGTTGTAGATAAATACCTCACCATGTCCTCACATGGTAGAGAGAAAGCAAACTCTGGCTTCTCTCCTTAAAGGGGCAGTAAACTTATCACAATGGCCCCACCCTTATGACCTCATCTAAATCTAACTACCTCCCCATAACCTCATCTCCAAATGCCATGACACTGGGGGCTAGGGCTTAACTATTCATTCGAGAGGACACAATTCAGTCCACAGCAACTTCATAATACCTTTTCCAAGTAAGCAATGGAATAGTTATACAGAAGCTAAGCTTTGTGTGAAAAGCACCTGGAGAGAATGATGTGTCAGACACAGGTGCAAGGGCTTTATTGTGAACTATACACACACACAGACACATATACACACACACGATTTCATGATGTGGCATCTGAGAAAATCCCCCAAAGTGTAGTGCTTGGTTCTTCACATAAGCAGCAATGTGCTCTCTAGTTTGATGATTCTATTAGTTTGATTCTATTATCAAAACTATTCTAGTTTTGATGATTCTAATACATTTCAGAATAATTTTTGATTTTTTTTTTTGACAATTCCACCAGAAGACTAGCCAGAGAAACAAAAATAGGGAGCAGTAATTTTTCCCTGGCCCTTTTTCCTGCTGAAGTGGTCTCCTTGCATATTTGCATCGACAACCAAGCCTTTACAAAGGCACTATTTTGCCCATTACTGGATTGGACACATTGAAGGGAAAAGGCATTGTCATTTATTGTTCATTTTTAATTCTTTTCAGTTTCTGTAGAGCCATGCTACAGTGGTGGGATTTAGCCTACAGGGGATTCCAGGAATAAAATATTATTCTTTAAAATAAAAATAAAAGATTATTCTTTTGAAGATCTATTCCTTCCTTGCCTGGTTTTTGTGTTTGGGATTTGTTGTATTTTTACTAAAAACCAATATATCTCCACCTCCTACCCAAGACCTGTCTCCTCCATGAATCTTATTTCATTCTTCTCTGAATTTTTCCTTTCTCTGGATCTTAAAACACATGTTATGTGGCTATACAATAACTTTCTAAAAAGTTTTCTTTTTTTTTTTAATTTTTATTTATTTATGATAGGCACACAGTGAGAGAGAGAGAGAGGCAGAGAGAGAAGCAGGCTCCATGCACCGGGAGCCCGACGTGGGATTCGATCCCGGGTCTCCAGGATCGCGCCCTGGGCCAAAGGCAGGCGCCAAACCGCTGCGCCACCCAGGGATCCCTCTAAAAAGTTTTCAAAGGTGGTCAATATAACATTCAATAAGTATTTGATTGATTCATTGATATTTTTACAGATAGCTCTAATCCATTAATTATGTATCTACTATGTACAGTTCTTAAAAAGAGAGAGGGATGGGCAGCCCGGGTGGCCCAGTGGTTTAATGCCACTTTCAGCCCAGGACATGATCCTGGAGACCCGAGATCAAGTCCCATGTCAGGCTCCCTGCATGGAGCCTGCTTCTCCCTTTGCCTGTGTCTCTGCTTCTCTCTCTCTCTCTCTCTCTCTCTCTCTCATGAATAAATAAATAAAATATTTAAAAAAGAGAGAGAGAGAGGGAGAGGGAGAGGGAGAGGGAGAGGGAGAGGGAGAGGGAGAGGGAGCAGGGGAGAGAGCAAGTTGTATGCAATTGAACTTCTTCCTGGAAGCCTCTTTATTGTTTCTGCCACCCAGAACGTCTCATCTGACCCATGGGGCCACCTGAAAGAAGGCAGGACACCAGACACACCCACTCTTGGATACCCAAATTTATCTGTAGAGTCTGTTAACATCCCTCTCCCAAGCCAGAATTTTGTTTGAAGAGGTGCAGACATCTTTTCAAGGGACTTGTCACTAACATCTGACTACAGTTTCCTTTCCAGTGTCTTCTTCCTCATCCAGGATAGGATGAGGTTTGTATGGAGGTTTTGTTTTGTTTTGTTTTCATTGCTCTTAGGATCAAAGGGAGGTTGGGATAGAGTGGAACTCACTTACCCAGTATTCTTTCCAATCTTTCTGCCTTATACCTGGCCCTGGAGATTTGAACCTAAAAAGCAAGCAAACAAACAAAAGCAGAAAGTTGCTGCCTCAGTTCTCTGGTTCAGTTGTCCTTGGGGAAGTTAGGAAAACCAAAAAGGAAGGGAGGGGACCACATCCATTCATATTTTGAAACACCATCTAGATGTAGATTACGGTAATTTGGTTCAATGTCAGTGGTCTTGCAATAAGTATTGAAGAACTTATTAAAATTATACTTCTGGGAAACAGGATTTTGTAATAAATTCAGGTACTATTCTTAAATAAATCATAAAATTAAGTTTATCCTGGATTCCATTATATTTTCTCAAGTCTTAGCTCAGGCAACAACAACCTAATACTATCTATGATCTTTTTCCTGTGAAAGTCCATGTGCAATTTATATCTATAAACTGGAATTTTGATCTCTGATTGCTGTGAAAGCAGTGGGTTGCTTTCAGCAAAGGTGACATTTTGCCCCTCATCAAGTAAGAGAATAGCTGTGAAGAAGCTGTTATCTTGTTGTTAAAGAATGGAGACTGTGTTTCTCTGACAAGGAATGTATTTGCAAGTTGTCGATCTCGGGGGAGATTTAGGGGAGGAAGTTAATATTTTCTTGCTAAAATCTCTATCATCATGACTATGAACTAATTGTAAATAATGCAAAGGCTTGTTTGAGCAAAAATTATCTGTATACAAGGAGCTGTGGGAAAGGAAATTTAGCTACTGAAGATATATATTATAAAGATTTTCTATTAAAAAGTGGTTAATATTACAGTCTTCTCCCAATATTTTCTACATTCTTATTACTGCTAGTCAATTATGGTACAAGAGGAATTTATTATACTCCTTGTATTCCTATTAATCTTTTAGAAAATAAATATTATATTGTTTTTCATTTTATCATTTCACAGCTATTGTTTCTTCACTAAGCAATGATTTTTACCATATGGTTGAAATCAATAGACATTTCACAAGTAATATGCATAGGTTTATCAACAATCAAAAACCTCAAAGACCTAACACAACACTTAGTAAATTGAATTTGAACTCATCCTTGCTATTATTGTCTCTTGTGAAAGTATTTTTTTAAAGATTTTATTTATTTATTCATGAGAGACACAGAGAGAGAGAGAACAAGGCAGAGACACAGGCAGAGGGAGAAGCAGGCTCCATTCAGGGAGCCCGATGTAGAACTCGATCCCGGGGCCCCAGGATCACACCCTGGGGTGAAGGCAGATGCTTAACTGCTGAGCCACCCAGGTGTCCCTGAAAGTATTTTTAAAAGATTCTTGTTTGTTTTACTGAGAAAATAATGCAATTCTCAATACTAATTCACAAAAATTTAAGGAAATATAATTCAGAAAAAAATTATTTACTTCACGTAGTTGGAATGTGAAAATTTGGAAGCTTTTTCTTTCATACTTGCTCTACCTCTGGTAACAGAGTACAATAGGATATTTTGAGACTATTTTGATTTTTGCCATTTTTGCATAGAAAACCTTCACTTAAAAAATGGGTTGGAGGTAGAGTGTTTATTTTCCAGGAAGACAAAACCAAATCCTCTCTTTAGGAAAGGCTATAGGAAACCATGTATTGCTTTTAATTATTTGATTATGACACCTGCCCCCAAGTCAAGACACTAAAATGAGACAAACTAAAAACTTAAAGGGCCGAGGCACCTGGCTGGCTCACTCTGTACAGCATATGTCTCTTAATCTCAGGGTTATGAGTTCAAGCCCCATATTGGGTGTGGAGCCTAAAAGAAAGAAGGAAGGAAGGAAGGAAGGAAGGAAGGAAGGAAGGAAGGAAGGAAGGAAGGAAGGAAGAAAGAAAGAAAGAAAGAAAGAAAGAAAGAAAGAAACCTAAGGCAAATATTAAAGTGATTGTAGCACCTAAATTAGAGTATGACACTAATTGATTTTGAGAATAGAAGAGGAAATACATAGTTAAAATTAAGAACATTTGAAAATGTGGCTGTGGATTGGTATGCATATATAAAGAATCTAACTAGGACTTAGAGGTCCTGGTAATGAAATCCCGACAATTCCAGGGATAGAAAATACAGAGATGATAGAAATCAGCTGCTGCTGTGCCAGGACCTCAGACTTCATACATCAGTTTCCATAGTTGCAGAGTGCTTGGGAATTCCTGCTTCATACGCATAGTATAATCCTCCTTAATACAAATACCTAGTCCTTTATTGTAGCCCATCATAGTCCAATCTGCACTAGTTTCTCTGGGTAGGAACCCACCTGTAGGTTTCTCTCACCTGCCAGGAGGAATTTCACAGTTGAGTGTTTATGAAAGAATAATTCTCACTTATATTAACATGGCAGGGCAGCATCAGTGTTATAAGCACTCTCTCTCTCAATTTAAAGAAACTTGCTGCTATGATTTTTATACATTATCTTCATGAAATTGAACTTGGCGTCATTTGCAATGGCAGTATGCATGTACATGCACACAAAGTTATAGAGGAAACTTACCAGGAAATGTTTTGATAGTAGAGAGAAGGAAAAGAAAGGGAGTAAACACTTTGAACAGAATTAAATTTAACAATTAACTATAAATCTCCGCAAGATGGTGGGAATTTCATAAAATAACCGTAAACCCTCTGGGCTCACAAATCATTCTATAGTCATTCTGACCTCTCCATAAAAGCTATCAGTGAACTATCCTTCCCCCTCCCCCTTTCAAATGGGAAAAGGACAATTTGAAATTTGAAATTTGGAGAAAAGGCAGAGACAGAAACCTCTTGACTTCTCTATGGCTAATATTATTTTTGCAGAATATGATACAACTTGACTATATAGTAACCCATAAAATGTTAGAAGCAAGATTAGGGTAACAATCATCACTTCAAGCTTTAGTTAGTATTCCTTTAGAAAAGGGTGATTTTTCAGAAACTTAAATGCTTGCAACTGAAAACAGCTTTTATGAATAAGAATAAGGTAGATTCTTACCAGATCAATACCTTGTTTTCAAGGGGCCAGGTTCTCATTCCATGTAACTATGGAAATCAGATTACACAGGAAGGCAATCTTCCCCAGAGGGAGCTGGTTACAGGTGAACTTTCTGATACTGCCAGTGAAATTGAAATCCAGCTATGTTAATTGAATTCCACACACTCTAACGGGCATATACATCGTTTTAGTAAATTTTATTCTGGTAAAGGGAAACAAAGCACAAGTAATATGACTGAAAGGTTTACTTATCCTCTAAACATATGCTACTGAACAAATATGGCAACATTCTCTGTATCAGATCCTTGTCTATTTAATATGGCATCTTGTGACTACTTCCAGCAGTAACAAGTTAGCAATTGATCTTGATAAATCATTATTTTTTTTTTGATAAATCATTATTTGAGCCAAATTACTAACATCTACCTTAAGTATGTTTTTTTTAAAAGATTTTATTTATTTATTCATAGAGACACACACACAGAGAGAGAGAGGCAGAGACACAGGCAGAGGGAGTAGCAGGCTCCATGCAGGGAGCCCGATGTGGGACTGGATCCCAGGTCTCCAGGATCAGGCCCTGGGCTGAAGGCTGAAGGCTGCACTAAACCGCTGAGCCACTCAGGCTGCCCTAATCACCTATTTTAAAGTCAGATTAGCAAGTGTAATTCCACTTGCAACCATAATCCTCCCTGGCTTTGTAACCTAACATAATCACAGGTTCTAGGGATTAGGGCATGGACATCTGAGATGAGAGGGCATCGTTCTGACCACCACAATATCCCAATGTTTATTGTAATTTATCACATCCTCAAAGACTCATTTTTGGACTAAGATATATTTCAACTTTAAAAGATCTTTATAGGGCAGCCCCGGTGGCTCAGTGGTTTAGCGCAGCCTTCAGCCTAGGGCGTGATCCGGGAGACCCAGGATCGAGTCCCACATCAGGCTCCCTGCATGGAGCCTGCTTCTCCCTCTGCCTGTGCCTCTGCCTCTCTCTCTCTCTCTTTCTGTGTCTCTCATGAATAAATAAATAAAATCTTTAAAAAATAAATAAATAAAAGATCTTTATAGGTTGTACTCTGTTATAGGTTGGATTGTGTCCCCCAGAAAGTCATGTCAAAGTCCTAACCTCTGTTACCTATGAATGTGACCGTATTTGGAAATAGGGTTTTTGTGGATTCAGTCAAGTTAAGATGAAGTAATTAACATGGCTCCTACTCCAATATGACTAGTATCCTAAGAAGAAGAGAAAAATGTCTTGCGATCTGTAAATACACAGACCAACCACCACAGAGACACAGGGGGAAAATGCCATGTAATGGCAGAGGTAGAGACTGGAGTTGCAAACCAAGCAATGCCAAGGACTTAGAGCTACCACCACCAGGGGAAGCTTCAGAAGAGGCAAAGAAGGATTCTTCCCCATGGGGTTCAGAGTGAACATGGCGCTATCAGGATCTTAATTTTAGAACTCTAGACTCCCAAACTATGAGACAATAAAATTCTGTCATTTTAGGCCATTTAGCTTGCTACTAAAGCACTACTCTATCGCAGCAGGCCTCAGAAACTAATAGTGCATACTCTCCGTTCTTATCACCTTTGTTGACTCTGCATGGATACTTTCTAGTCTATCAGCATCTTTCTTCCACTGGGCTCCAGAGTACACAAAGCTTTACACAAAATGAAGTTTTACCAAAGATGAGTTGAGATGACTTTTTGCATTTCTTCGAAGTTCCCCGGTTTAAGACATGTTCAAGTATTTCCTTCATTTTGTAGCAAAATTTTCCATTGCCCCATGAGGTCCTGTAATTTCCAAACAAGCCTGTATCATTTGCTGCAGATAAAGCAAATTATAAGTTTAACTTCACTTTTAATATCAGCACTGTTTTTTAGCAACCTCGTGAAAGATATTTTCAGATCTTTTCATGAAAACTTATTGAAGGGGGTCTATGTAACGGTGAGAAAATACAAAAATGATGAAACACTACTCATGCTCTAATGACCTTATTTTCTGCTACATTAAATATCTTTGGAGCATCTTACCCTGCAGGGACTTTCTCTGAGAACTGCCCAGCACGGGTAAGCCCTGGCAGCCAGGTTTGTCTGAGATCGCCTGGCCTGCTGTTATGACGGACTGACCGGCTTAGAATATGTTCTTACCTAATTCTATTTCCCAGAAATTTAGAATTAGGATGTAGTGCCATTTGATTTGTGCGTGAAACCAAGTAGACGAAAATAACAAGCCCTGAACTGAGATGGTTACTTCTGGGTAGAAGGAGAAGTAAAAAAAGTCAAAGTGCAGAGGCAGAAACTGAAGCCCAAGTGCAGAAACAAGTGGAGCCCCCAGGGCCCCAAATTGAGAGTGATTGAGGGAGTGCCTTCCATGGTTCCTGAATGCTTTCCAGTTCCTGACTAGTCCATACATGTGAGTTAATGATTTCCTTCCTTTTTACTCAACTAACTGTGAAGAGTGTACATCGTCTATAACTGAAAGAATGGGGCAGCCCTGGTGGTGCAGTGGTTTGGCGCCGCCTGCAGCCTGGGGTGTGATCCTGGAGACTCAGGATCGAGTCCCACATCAGGCCCCCTGCACGGAGCCTGCTTCTCCCTCCGCCTGTGTCTCTGCCTCTCTCACTCTGTGTCTATGAATAAATAAATAAAATATTTTAAAAATATATATATAACTAAAAGAATGTTGACTAAGACAAGGGAATTAGATAAATAGCTAGGAGACAAACTAGAAAGTAAACACTTAGATAAGCAATATGCATACAGAGAAAGGTTTAGCGTATATGACTAAAGAGAGTTTTAGAAGGTCAATAAGTGGGATTCAGAGCTAGAAAGGTAGTTTAAAGCAGCACTGTTTGGTTGACATGGCACTATTGACAGTTTGGAGCAGCAAAGTGGCAGATAATAACTGTTAACATATATTGAGCACTAATTATATGCCAGGGATAAGAATCTTATGTGCATATTTTCATTCCGTTGCAATAACTATAGGTTGTGGGAATTATTAACATCCACAAAACAAATAAGAAAAGAGGGAATGAGAGATAAAGTGGCTTAACCAATCCTCCCACACTTAGCTCACTCCAGATTTGGGGTTCAACTCTTTTAGATTGTCTCATCTTAAAATCAGAGTTGTACTTTAGAAGGACAGCTCTAGCTGGAAATCCTTAGCACAAAATAGAAGAAGAGGCAGATGGTAAAGAGACAAATTAAGAAAACTTTCCCTAGGAGAGATTTGGGAGAGCTGCTGGGAATGACATTGGGAATGGAAAAGAGAAAGGATACAATGATTTCTTTGGCACAGCTGAACAGCTTATGGCAACAGGGAAAAGGAAGGAAAAAGTAAAAGCTGAACTCAAGGTTTGGAACCTAAAGCTTGGAAGGATAGTAATGCCCCAAACAGAAAGAGAAAAGCGAAGTCTGAGTGAGAGCAAGGGTGGGAGGGGACTTTGATGAGTTCATTTGGGGGTTGAGATGCCAGCAAAAAATCTAGGTGGAGCTGCCCTACAGGCAGGTGGATGTGTGAAGCTAAAGCTCAGGGGAAAATTCAGATTGGAGATATTGATTTGGGGAGTCATATTCAAAAAAATAAAAATTAAAGCCACGATAATGGATGAGATTGCCAAGAGAGAGGATGCAATGAAAAGGTTGATAGCAGAATACTCAAAGAAAATAAAGGCAAGCATTTATATAATCTTGAAAAAAAAAAAAGAAAGAAAGAAAAGAAAAGAAAAGATTGATAGCAGGAACTTAGAAAAACATTTAGCAGCCTGAAGAGTTTCTAGTGAAATCAAAGTTCTAATATATTGGAATTACGTTGTATCACTGGAGGCAAGAACAAAGAAAATGATTAGTAACTCAGTATCTTGAGCAACTAGGAGGCAATTTCAGGTCTTAGGGACCTTCAAAGATTCGCCTTCAAACTAGAAACTTAATAGTGGTAAACGTGGCTCTTTCTGGGCTTGGTCCTAGCTTGCAGCAATATAGCTAAACTTAGTAAGGTCAGAATCATTGGCAAATACAGGAGCCATTATGGTGCCTCCCTCCAGAAAATGGTGAGGAAAATTGAAATAAGCCAGCATTCCAAGTACACTTTCTCCTTCAATGGTGAAACCAAAGTGAAAAGACCAGCTGTGAGCATGTGGCACTGTGGTTCCTGCATGAAAACAGTAGCCAGTGGTGCCGGGATTCACACCACCATCTCTGCTGTCACAGCACCATCTACCATCAGAAGTCTGAAGAATTGAAAAACCAGCAGAAGCTCCACCATTTGAAATCTTGCCAGCCTATACTAAATGGGTGAACTTATATAACAAAATTACTATTTGTTGTTAAATTTATTAATTAGATGTTCTGACTTGCATTGATTTTGCTTTCTCAAAAAGAAAAACTTGGAAGCTAAAATCCTTTTAATTTTTATGGGAAAAAATCATGGTAAATGTGTCATGAAGAAGTTATTTTCCAAAATAATTGTATAAAAGGGGGCTTTATGAGATCAGAGGTGGACGTAAGGAGTTTGAGGTTCAGTTCATGAAGCTCTTCACTGTAAGTTTCTGGGCATCCTACATTAACACACTCAAGGCACATGTAATAATCTGCAATCATCTTTAACAGAATGAGGTGCTTTACTTTCATTGGGCTTTGAAGGGAAGAGCATTTGGAGTAACTGAAATTTCTCAGTGCAAAAAAACTTATACAAGCAAGTGATGGTAATCAGTTACCCTTTTAAAAATATAGTCTTTTGCTTCCCATATAAATAGTTCAAGTATGTGAAAGATTTAGAATACTCCAAAAGATTGAGTTTGTAATAAAACCAGCTTTTAAAGTTTATAGCTCTATAACCTCAAATAAAAAGTTCAGAGCAGTTTCTCATAATACTGTGAGGAACAATACACAATGATCATTTGAAAGTTTAAAAAATCATGTTTTGACTTTAATCTTGAAAGTTCATTTGAACCACATCTGGTTCATTTTTAAGTCCAGGTTTTATGCGTTTGACAGGAAACTTGAGCAAAGAGAAAACAAATTTCTAGTAGTTTCTCCTTTCAGCTTTACTCCCCTGCTGTGTGGTGCCAGTCAGTGCTCTGCGAGAAATGATTCTTGCTTTCTAAATGATGCACCAAAGCTGCAGACAGTTGAGTGCTTATAAATGTTCTGTTACTTTCTATGCTTAAAATAGGGCAAAGCACCAAAGAAGGAAATGGAAATGACAGCAAGATTTGAGCATCCTGAAGTAGAGGGGAAAGGAAGTTGCCTCCTTGTTTCACGTTATATTTCATGCACAGAGTAAGTAACTCTTCCTAGAAATCAAACAATTTACCTTTGTCACTAATTCAAAAGAGGAATAATATACCAGAAAGCTATTCAATTGGCAGAAATATCAAATAAGAAAGAAACATTAGCTCCATCTTAATATTCCTCTATCAACTTATGAGTAAAGTATTTCCTTAAAGGTATATATGTTAACATCTAACTTAAAGAATTCCAAGTGCAGTATATTCATGGAATTCCATATTAATGTTATACAGAGCTAACAATTGCTTAAAATGCTTTCTGACTTTTTAATTATATCCTCCAGAAATTAATAGGAGCAATGACCAAGTCAAGAAATGCTCAATCTGACCTAAAATTTAAGAAATGCTCATTAAAATGGGATACTATTTTCAAACTGAAATTGTTTTTTTTTAAAGGAATGAAGTTCTTTTTTTAAAATTTTTATTTATTTATGATAGTCACACAGAGAGAGAAAGAGAGAGAGGCAGAGACATAGGCAGAGGGAGAAGCAGGCTCCATGCACTGGGAGCCTGACGTGGGATTCGATCCCGGGTCTCCAGAATCGTGCCCTGGGCCAAAGGCAGGCGCTAAACTGCTGCGCCACCCAGGGATCCCCTGAAATTGTTTTAAAAGTTTGACAAAACAGTTCTACTAAGTATTTAGAGAAAACAGACTCTCTTCTACTCTGTTGATGGGACTATAAATTAGTTCGACACTTTGGAAGGGCAATTTGGTTATATCTGATGAAATTAAAAACACACATTGCTTTTGATCCAATAATTCCTTGTTATGGAATTTATCCCATGGATATTTACTTGCTCAGGTAAGTAGATATATGCACAAGGAAGGTAACTGCAGCATTTTTATAAGTAATATAAAAAATGAAATAATTGCTCATCAATCATATAAATAATAAAATTATCTTCATTTATACCATGAAATACCATACAGTCAATGCAAATAATGCTGATACGAAAAGATTTCTGGATGAATTATTAAGAGAAAAAAAACAAAATAGAAAAATGCTTGAATGGTCTGAGTTGATTTGCTTAGGAAAGTGAAGTGGTGATATATACACAAATGCTTCTGTACGCAGACAAAAATTCTTAAGAATAAATTAACTGTTATTGAGTTTTAAAAATGGTGCAAGGGCCATGAGTTGGAAGGAAGGAAAGAAAAGCAGAGGTATACAACCATAGATCTAGAACAGTATGATCTGAAGGCCCCTGAAGCAGGTTTCCAGGGCCCAGTTATAGTCCAACTGAGTTGGACAGATTTTCTAGAAGTCTGGTCTGGAAATCTGCATTTAAGTTAAATTGTACAATTGATCTTAACTACACTGAAATTTGAAAGCTTTTCTCTCAGATAATTCAGATCCTGAAGAGTAAGTCCTACCTGGACCCAGAAGTAGTCTCCATATTTATTTTCTCCTTAGGTTTCTAGGAAGGTAGTAAGAGCCCATATTAAGCAGTGCATTGGATGTTAATTGGTAAACTCATCGTGAAGAAATTGCAAGAAGAACCAGTCACGTTAAGAAAACAATTGAGTTGGGGATCCCTGGGTGGCGCAGTGGTTTGGCGCCTGCCTTTGGCCCGGGGCGCGATCCTGGAGACCCGGGATCGAATCCCACATCGGGCTCCCAGTGCATGGAGCCTGCTTCTCCCTCTGCCTGTGTCTCTGCCTCTCTCTCTCTCTCTCTATGTGACTATTATAAATAAATAAATAAATAAATAAATAAATAAATAAATAAAAATTAAAAAAAAAAACAATTGAGTTGGAAATTTAGAACCTCTCAAGAAGACGATAAAAAAAAAATCAATACTGTGACAAAATATAAGAGCAAAGACAAAATTAAATTAGACCTAAAGCACAGATTAAGTTTGTAAAATAGAAAGCTAGAGCCCACATGTTTGCAGTTCATCTATTACAGTGTAACAACTGAGCATATATCTTGTCTTCTTTTGATTGTACTTGAGTCACAACTTTTGGTTATAGACAATTTTATTGCTAAAGTATAGATTCCCCCAAATATTTGAAAGACAGTCATAGATAAGCTTCTAAAGTTTGGAGAGCATCTGTTCTCCCTGCAAAGTCTATTACATTTCAAATAATGAAGGTAAACATAGATCTGTATCCACATGACTATAAAATATAAACTGAACTGAATTGGTTTCAATGGGCATTTATGGACTACTTATTATTACCTTGCAACATACCAAAGGGTATTAGAGAACTGAGGCTGAATACAAAACACAATCTCTACCCTCACAGGACTTACAGGCTCCTGAGTAAGGCTCGTCTATGAATTAACTGTAATAAAAGGCAAAGTGACAGCAAAGTGACAGATTCCAACCCAAATATAGTAAGTAGCAAATCAAAGCTATGGGAGTTCTGAAGAGCTGTTATTTCTGTAAGGGAAGGGCAGGTAAAGGAAAGCAGAACAAATGAGTCAAATCTACTCTAATGACGGATGTTACACCTAAACTTCACTCCACCCAAGCAGACCGAGGAAGGCTTCACAGAGGAGCTCTGGTTAGAGAGGAACTCAGGAGGATGGATGTGGGGAAAGAAATAGTAAGAGAACAGTTTTGTAAAGGTCTGATGAAGATAAGTGCTTGGGGGACTGATTCTGCCCAGGATATGAATAGAACTGCAATACTCAAGTTGATATATTTTTTAAAGATTTTATTTATTGGGGGATCCCTGGGGGGCTCAGCAGTTTGGTGCCTGTCTTTGGCCCAGGGCGCAATCCTGGAGTCCCCAGACTCCGGGGTCACACCCTGGACTGAAGGAGGCGCTAAACCACTGAGCCACCGGGGCTGCCCATCAAGTTGATATTAATGGAATGATTGTTATTGTTTTATTGAAGAATATGTCGGTAAGATTCACAGAAATCAGCAAAATTTCTTAAAGCAAACCTTCTTAAAGTTGATGTCCTAAAACAGGAAGAGATCTGTGCATTTCCAAGTTCATCACAGGTTGACAGTCCTATTTTTAAAAATCCAGATGCTTACGGGTGAAATAGCTGAGGGGCAGTAAGAGATACAAATTTCTAGTTACAAAATAAATAAGTCATGGTGATGAAAAGTTCAGCATAGGGAATATACTCTATAATATTGTGATAACATTGTACGGTGATGCATGGTGACCATACTTATTGGGGTGAGCATTGAGTAATGTATACAATTGTTTAATCAATATGTTATATACTTAGAATTAATATCACATTGTACACTAATTTTATTTAAATAAAAGAAAGCATTAAAAAAATCCAGATGCCTGGAAGAGAGTAGAATTTGCCACCCCAAAGTGTTTCTCTTTAGCATGAGGATTATTTTATTAATTAATTAATTTATTTATTTATTTATTTTTAATTCAATTAACCAACATATAGTTTATCATTATTTTCAGATGTAGAGTTTAGTAATTTTCAGTTGCATATAACACTCAGTGCTCATTACATCATGTGCCCTCCTTAATGCCCACCACCCAGTTATCCTATCCCTCCACCCAGCTCTCATCCAGCAATCCTCAGTTTGTTTCCTAGGGTTAAGAGTCAGCACAAGGATTATTTTAAACTGATTATTATTATAAACTGGTTAAGAAGTGGCAGACACAGGGCACGTGGGTGGCTCAGTGGTTGAGCATCTGCTTTTGGCTCAGGGTGTGATCCCAAGGTTCTGTAATGGAGTCCCACATCAGGCTCCCCACAGGGAACCTACTTCTCCCTCTACCTATGTGTTTGCCTCTCTTTCTGTGTCTCTCATGAATAAATAAATAAATCTTAAAAAAAGAGAGAGAGAGAGAAAGAAATGGCAGGCGGAGGTAAAGCTGTGAAAACTGAGTAGAAGTTACTCTTTTGTAAGAGACATTTATATGTATGAGGGAAATCTCTGTTTCTAATGGTGTATCCCTCTCTGTGCCAGGAAGGGGGGAATGACTCAATCTCTAAAAACTTTTATCAGTGGAGAATACAAGGACTTAAATCTGAATTACAACCATACCTTGGTTTGCTGTGCTTTTCTTGGTCACCTCCCACAACTGACTCCCCCGCAACATTTTCTTTTGTCTTTAGCTAAAGATGATATTTAAGGTGATGGCTTTGGCCATTTGGGGGAGTTACTCAGTTTTTCAGGGTCTCTTCCATGTATACAGGAAGTATATATCAGGAAACAAGAATTCTTTTTTTTTTTAGATTTATTTATTTATTTGAGAGAGAGAGAGCGCGCGCACTTGCATGTGCACATGCTCATGAGGCAGTGGAAGAGGAGAGGGAGAGAGAGAGAGAGAGAGAGAGAGAGAGAGAGAAGCAGACTCCACACTGAGTGGGGACCTCACGTGGGGCTCAATCCCATGACCCTGAGACCATGACCGGATCAGAAACCAAGAGTCCAAGGATGCTCAACCACTCAACAAACTGAGCCACCCAGGCACCCCAGGAAGCAAGAATTCTTGTCTGTAGAGGGCACTTTTAAGCAACATGCTTGAGCAAAGAAAACCTGAGCAGAGTAGAAGGGCCCACAGTGACCATGGGGCTGAATGGAAACAGGCTCATTAGCAACCCACTTTGAAACAGCCATAGGCCCTAGCTGACCAAAGGGCTACTTACAACTGGGAACAGGTACCAAAAAAGGAAAATTCTATATGTTCCCATACCTCCTCACTTCCCCTTTAACTATAGCCCCTCGCCACTGCCTACCGGCAGACAGTCTCTCCCTTTGCTATCCTGCCTGCTGCTCCTTTGCAGTATATTCAATAAACTGCTGTCTCCTTTGTTCCTCCTTGGGTGCATTCTTCCACCACCGGTGCCACTGGGTTCCATTCAATCAGGTCACCCTACATTGTCCCCTCAAAGGTCCTTCTAATTGGACTAAGATTCAAATTGACATAAGACAGATTAATGGGAGAAAATCAAATTTAATAGGCGTACACACAGGGAATTCACATAGACAAGAAAATTCCAAAGACAGGCAAAATGAGTCATATATGTCATTCTGAACTAAGTAGAAGGAAGTAGGGGTCTGGGATTTCAGAAGAGAGGAATGCACTTCACAGAGTGATAAGAAGAGCAGATGCTTGGTAATTAGATGTTTGCCCTACCATACAGATGGGATACTCAGATAAAATTTACATCTGTTAATAATTCTTAGTCTAAAAGACCCCCAATTATGATTCTTCTTCTGTGTGGTGAAGGGAGGAACAAAAAGTTTCTCTTGAGCCCACAAGGTCTCAAGTGCTTTCAGCTCAAAATAATCCACATGCCAAAGTGGCACATTTGGGGAAGGGCCTGTTCTGAACCACTTCACAAACATGTTATTAAAGTTCACTTTTCTCCTGTTAATTCTGTTTGTTTTTTTTTAAGATTTTATTTATCTATTCATAAGAGACTGAGAGAGAGAGACAGAGAGAGAGAGAGAGGCAGAGATATAGGCAGAGGGAGAAGCAGGCTCCATGCAGGGAGCCTGACATGAGACTGGATCCAAGGACTCCAGGATCACGCCCCGGGCCTAAGGCAGGTGCTAAACCACTGAGCCACCCAGGGATCCCCTCTTTTCTAAATTTATATTAGCAGAGAAAATATTTGTGGAACTAGTTCCTTGGGTGTAGTGACTTTGGTAAAGGTTTGTTTTGAGTACTCTTGGTTTTTATTGATCCTTTTCCTCACAGAGATTGTCAATGTTTTTCTTAGTTTCTGTCTGTTGTGTTGTTTGTCATATAAAGAAAAACCATAAGGTAGAATGTAGGAATAGGTATGCCTCTATACCTGTTGTTCGAGCCCGCCTCAGACTGGCAGTTCACAGTTCTTACCAGACCAGCATCTGTCTAGACAAACTTGGCTG
This sequence comes from Vulpes lagopus, assembly GCF_018345385.1. NCBI lineage: Eukaryota > Metazoa > Chordata > Mammalia > Carnivora > Canidae > Vulpes > Vulpes lagopus. The sequence goes on along the minus strand of NC_054824.1, from coordinate 26,277,185 downwards.
TAGGTTAATGTGCAAATGAGGTAAAGGTTGTTGCTATGGGACATATTGGAAGCCAAAGCCACTATATTGGTGGGCACATAAAGAGCACTTAAGGGCAGTAAGAGTGCTTGGCACCTAGCCCAAAGACCCCCATGTTAGGATAAGTCGGTCACAGAACAGGTTAGATTGATACAAGGTCACCCACCAATGCCAAGACAGTTTCTGTGCAATGAGACACTTTGTAAAACACCACACAGTCCCTCTAAGGTATTATTTTGATTCCAGGAGACCCCAGGCTTAAAGTTGGGTGCATATAATAAATGTGCAAATAAGAAAAACTGAATGAGGCTTTCCTTTAGTCTTCTATGTCTTGGGAGCATGACTTTGTCACCAAAGGGAATATGGCTTTGTCACTGCCAACTGTAGGACACATGTACCAGTGTACATCTGGCAGACGGCCGAATAGGCTGTGGATCCAAAAAGAGAGGGAGTCATGGGAACCTCTGATTTATAGCCAGTCAGAAGGACGGGTAACAACTTGGACTTGCAACTGGCATCAGCATTCTCTTCATCCAACTGTGCCAGTTCAGGAGAGTTTGTTATAAGGGGTCTCGGTTCATAAGGGACCTTTGTTTCCTCAACCTCTGTTGTTTTGTTAGTGCTGGAAAAGTCCCATTCCAGTAGCGCCTGCCCAGTGTCACAGATTAGTGGGTCTGTAACTGGAGGCATCTCACATTCTTGTGGGAAACTGGATACACTGCACTACACCATTCTTACCACTGTGCCAATGAAGTCTGACTTCTGAGGCTACCTCTGGGAATGAGCTTTCTAAGTCTTGTGATAGCTGCATCTTTTGCACTCTTCCTTGGGGATGTGTCCTATGTCCATGGTTAAACCATAATAAGGCTTATTGGTTTGAGTCACTGTTGAGATTAAAATAAGTTCCTACTCATCAATGGTCAGATGATGGACCCTTTGAACTAGACAAATTTCTATATCTAATTTTTCCCCAAAGAGCTTTTATCCTAAACAATTGTCTTAGTGGTACCTATGGAAAGGCCAAATTGAAAAGTAGATACAAAGGATGATGGCTAGCCTTAGGGGCTCTCTTAATAAGATGAAAGAACAGAAATCAAGCATAGCACAAAAATTAGAGTCCACATTATAATGTAAATTCCCCTTCTCTACTCTCTCATATAGCCTCTTATGCCCACCTACCTGTACCGGACCCTCCAGGAGATCTTTTATATCTGGGCCCCTCGTTTAACCTCCATTTCAAAATCCAGCCCAGGTAGCCCGGGTGGCCCAGCAGTTTAGTGCTGCCTTCAGCCCAGGGCGTGATCCTGGAGACCCTGGATTGAGTCCCACGTCAGGCTCCCTGCATGGAGCCTGCTTCTCCCTCTGCCTGTGTCTCTGCCTCTCTCTCTCTCTCTCCGTCTCTCATGAATAAATAATAAATAAAATCTTAAAAAAAAATCCAGCCCCATTGCTCCAGCAAATTCCCTTAGATACCAAAACTCCTCCAACTTCATACCTTAAATACCCAGTTGCCTGTTTTGAAACACCTTTCTTTACAAGATTTATAGAGAGCACCCTAGTCTGATTTCTAGCCCCAGGGTATACAGGTTACACAAGTAAATATTAAAAGTAAAGAAGTGAATTTAGCAGAAGTACGAGAGAGTGATTGTGGAGCTCACTGTGCTATGTTCCTTACAATTCCTCCTACTTTCCAGGGCTCTGTAATCACAGAGTGACAACTTAAAGCCTCCCTATACAAGGTTCTTTGTGAATGTATCCTGGACCTCCACTGCAAAAAAATCCATATCCCGTGGACAGCAACAGATCTTCTATTTTTTTTAATTTTTTAAATTTATTTATGATAGTCACACACAGAGAGAGAGAGAGAGAGAGAGAGAGAGAGAGAGAGAGAGAGGCAGAGACATAAGCAGAGGGAGAAGCAGGCTCCATGCACCGGGAGTCCGACGTGGGGCTCGATCCCGGGTCTCCAGGATCGCGCCCTGGGCCAAAGGCAGGCGCCAAACCACTGCGCCACCCAGGGATCCCAGCAACAGATCTTCTAAACTATAAATCCCTCTTAGAAGACCCTACCAAATTTAGAGAGGAGTTGGAAAGTTTAGTGGTCATTCACAAGCCCACTCACAGGGGCCTAAATTGGCTGTTGAGGGGTGTTCTTCCCAACCAAGATTATACTATAACCATCAGACAAGCCAGATGGCTCCCAGGGAGACTCTCCCCCACCCCAAGGAAACAGATGACCAGAAACTCTTTCAGGCCCTCTCTCCTACAAATAACCAGGAAATAGTTCAGCTGGAGATTGATAGGGACTTGATAAGAGAAATATTAGAAGTTTTCACCCTAAAATGAAATGGTCTAAGATTGAGTTATGCATTCAGAAAGAAGAGCATCCAAAGGCCTTTTGTTAAATGCTTTATACAGACTTCTTAAAGACATTAAATACATTAAGCCCTGAAGTTCCAGAACAAAGACATTTTCTGAATTCCCATTTTATTTGTAATGGAAGTCTTCCTGATATAAAGAAACAAATTGAAGATAATTTAATTGAATGGGTAGCTCAGCCCCTCGATATTCAGGCTGCAATCCAGTTCTTTAAAGAATTGGAAACAACTGTCTTTGTCTTGCAAATCTCTACAAAGCCAGAAATGTGGTTCTAGAAGCAATTCAAAGCCTACTATTCTCACTAATCCTCAAGCCCCTATTCATCTCAAAATTCTTTTTTTTTAAATCTTTATTATTTTTTTTAATTTTTATTTATTTATGATAGTCACACACAGAGAGAGAGAGAGGCAGAGACACAGGCAGAGGGAGAAGCAGGCTCCATGTACCGGGAGCCCGACGTGGGATTCGATCCCAGGTCTCCAGGATCGCTCCCTGGGCCAAAGGCAGGCGCCAAACCACTGCACCACCCAGGGATCCCTCATCTCAAAATTCTTATAGGTATTGCAAAAGATCAGGAAATTGGAGACACAAATGTCTTACACTTAAGGAAAGGAAAAATTTAATTAGTAACTAATGTAGGGGTGCCAGCCTGGCTCAGTTGGTAAAGCATGCGACCCTTGACCTTGGAGTCATTAGTTCAACCTCCACATTGGGCAGAGAGCCTACTTAAACAAAACAAAACAACATAGTAATTAACTTAAACCTCTGATAATAGGCAAATATACCCTCAAAACTCCTACTGTGAGGGAAGGCCAGGTCCAAGGATCTGGGGAGCAGGAGGGAGAGGTCCCAAAGGACCAGCCAGAAAGGTCCTTGGCTATATGAAGGATAGAAATCAAACCTGAGCCAGCAGGAAGTGAGAACAGTTTTATTATATGAATAGAGAGCAGGTACTGATGGAGAGTCTGGGAGACTCAAAAAGGAAAAGGAGAATGACTTTTGTTTTTGCTTGGGGTCTGGAGTTTTTTTTTTTTTTAATTTTTATTTATTTATGATAGTCACAGAGAGAGAGAGAGAGAGAGAGAGAGAGGCAGAGACATAGGCAGAGGGAGAAGCAGGCTCCATGCACCGGGAGCCTGATGTGGGATTCGATCCCGGGTCTCCAGGATCGCGCCCTGGGCCAAAGGCAAGCGCCAAACCACTGCGCCACCCAGGGATCCTTTTTTTTTTTTTTTTTTTAAATTTTTATTTATAAGGGTCTGGAGTTTTTATTGAGGACAATCATCTGCTCTATGTGTCTTCTTGGGCACAGAGGAACTGGTTGAACAAGGATGAGTGTGCAGATGTCCTCTGTAAGTCACTTATGCCCTAAATCCAGGGGTCTTTGTGTAAGGGTGTCAGTGGTCTCAGAAAATGTATGTGATAACCTTACCTGGTCACTCCTTAGATGTTATCTATTGTGCTGGAAGTCTCAAAAAAAATTATTACCTCCTTGACCTTTATAAGGAGGACATACATTAAGGCAGGGTTGCAGGTTCTAGCAAGAATAGAAGCAGGAAAAGGAGCAAAGGAAAAAAAAACAGCTTTTTTTCTTTGGGTCTCTTCAGTTTCCCTCTCTCACTCTCTTGGAGAAAACTTGGATAATTTCTGTGCCTTTGTCATGTAGATTTTCTACTTCCACTTTCTCTTGGAACTAAGAGCCAGTTTTTGAAATGCAAACTTTAGGGAGAGGTTTCTCATTAGAAGAAACACAAAGGGGGCAGGTATTGAAAAAGTGGGCTAATAAAAAATCTTGAATGTATTCTTCACAAATATTAGTAGAAAAAGTTTTAGCCATCTAAGGAGGTAACCTTAATTTATCTCATCTGCCAGAAACACAGCTTGGATCCAACTTCTCTTTTATAAACCAGTGAGTTTTGGGATGCCTGGGTGGCTCAGTGGTTGAGCAGCTGCCTTTGGCTTAGAGCATGATCCTAGAGTTCTGGGATCGAGTCCAGCATCAGGTTTCCTGCAGAGAGCCTGCTTCTCCCTCTACCAATGTCTCTGCTTCTCTTTCTGTGTCTCTCATGAATAAATAAAGAAAAATCTTTAGACATCGATAAGTATAAAAATCTTTATATATCGATAAGTTTTGCATTATTATGCCCATCTCATAGCTAAAGTTTTATTTTATTTTTAAAAGATTGTATTTACTTATTTTAGAGAGAGAGAGAGAGAGAGTGCATATGGGCAGGGGGAAGGGCAAAGAGAGAAAGAGAGGATCGCAAGAAGACTTGCTGTCTATAAGGTTATGTGTGTCTAGCATGTATACACGTTATAGATGTGTGTTATTTTTGTTGCTAAAATTAGTTTGTAGGAGAGCTCTATTTAATCGGATTAAAAACAAATTCTTCTAAGCAATTGTTGGGAACAAATTATGTACATAGATATAAGTTGGATAAGAATTATAGATACATTTTTTAGCAACAATTATATTTTAGGGTATGCGTACTTAAAAACAATGTTCCAAATCTCTTTGGTAGTTTGAAACTTTAGTTTTTCTAAATTAAAATAAATGATGAGATATTTGTTGAATATCTAGATCATTTCCAAATAATATAAAATAGTAATTATAGAAAGAAAAATTATACCTCTATAGAAATTATAACATGTGGATATCAAATTTTAGTCCTGGGGATCCCTGGGTGGCGCAGCGGTTTAGTGCCTGCTTTTGGCCCAGGGCGCGATCCTGGAGACCCAGGATCGAGTCCCATGTTGGGCTCCCGGTGCATGGAGCCTCTCTCTCCCTCTCTGTGTGACTATCATAAATAAATAAAAAATTTAAAAAAATAAAATTAAAAAAAATTTTTTAGTCCTGTTAACTCCGGTCATGGTGATTGTCTTTGAGGTTTTGGTATTTATGCTAAATTCTTCTGGTTTCCTCATCGGGCTACAATCTCTAAATTAACATTTCCAATTTTCTCCCATCCTTTAGTTTGGAATCACTAAGTACTAAAACTGTCCTTCACCTTAAGGTCCTGCAAACTGAAGCTTGACACTTGATATAATTTTCAGAGAAATTGGGGCTCTTTGGTGGCTCAGTCGGTTAAGCATCCAACTCTTGGTTTCAGCTCAGGTCATGATCTCAGGTTTGTGATGCCGAGTCCCAGGTCAGGCTCTATGCTCATCTCCGAGTTGGTTTGACTTTCTCTCTCCCTCTCCCTCTGCTCCTCCCATCCCCCATGCTTTCTCTCTCAAATAAATCATTTAGAAAATCTTCTTCACACTTGTTGCTGTATGTTCCTCTCAGAACGTTTACTGGTACACTGATGATATAATCAGAGGCATTCAAACTGCAAACCATGAAAATCTCTCAGATTGTTACTGCCTCCCCTCACTCCATCTGAAAGTGCTTCAACCCTGACATCTAGAAATCTTGACTGGCTGTCCTCTGGGCTCAGAAACTGATTTATCATTTTCTCTAATCATTAACCTTTGCTTTTCTTTTGTTTCTGCAGAAACAGTTCCTGTTCATTACCTGATTCCTTGCACAACATAGGCCTAACTTTGGAGCCCACCTAGGCTGCCTTCTGAAATGAGACACAAGTGTTTAACTGAACTGGCCAATTTTCAGAACTAAGAGACAGTTTCAGTAAGATGAGCAATTCAAGCTTCTTCTTCTTCTTTTTTTTTTTTTTTTTGCAATTCAAGCTTCTTGATCGTGAAACGTATTTAAAGTTTCAAAGGTGAGACTAAAGAGCAACAGAATTTGTTACCCCAAAATGTGTCTCTTAGCCTGTGGATTATCCTAAACTGGTTATTTTTAAGAAAAAGCTGACACAGGTAAGCTCTGAGAACTGAGTAGAAGTTACTTTTTTGTAAGGGACACTTATATTTATATGGGAAATCTGAGAGTGTGTCTCCTTTGTCCACTGTATCTAGAAGAAGGGGATGATTCAACCTCTAGAAACACTTATCAGTAGACTAGACCAGGACTTAAATCGTCGTAAGAGCCATATCCTGGCTTACAGTTTTCCTGGGTCTATTCCATGTATATACAGGAGGTATACGTATTACTAAACTTTGTTTTCTCCTGTTAATCTTATAGCAATTTAATCACTGGAACCTAGAAGGGCAAAAGGGAAAGCTTTTTTTGATCCTTCATGCTACAAAAGGAATACTCTCTGATGGATTTCCAATGAGGTAAATGAGATACAGTGATTAAAACTTGGAAATAAAAAAAAAAACTTGGAAATAGAAAGGCACTTTCTACATCTCTCTTTGCTTCTTTGGAGAGATACTATGAACTGACTCAAGGACTCTCCACATTCATGCTTGCAAGATTTTATTTTGCTTTATTGAGTGATTATTTTCACCTTGGTTAATTTATAAGCTTGAATAACCGAGGCTGTTTTAAAAGCGTTTCCTTCAAGTGTTGTTCCTGGTTCTCATTCACATGTGGCTTTTCCTCCTGTGGAAAGAGAGAAAAATAAAAAAAGAAAGAAAGATCCAAACAGGCAATAAAAATATCCCTCCTCATTTAATTACCTGTCCATCTTCTTTCTGGGACAACTCAAGGACTAAAATCAATCCTCCTAAACGTGGGCCTGTGTTCGGAGCCCCTGGAATCGTTTCAGCATGTGGAGCAGCACCTGCCTAGGGTTTCCAACATCCTATTTGAGTCCCTCCACCGCTCCTCTCAAGAAAAATGTCTTCCTTGTCAAAATGTGGCATGTTTGTAACCGATGCCAATAGAGCGTCAAAGCCGCGCTCCTTCTTTGTGCCTGCGGGCACGGCAGGGGTTCGCACACTGGGGCTCCCTTCGCCTGGACCGAACCCACGCAGACGGCAGCCCTCGCCTCGGAGTCCGGGAGGGGCCTGCCTGGGGCCGGCGGCCCAGCTCTTCGGGGAGCGCAGGTTGAGCCGCCGGAGACCGAGCAGCAGTGCCCGCGCCGCGGCCTCGCCAGGACAGCCTGGAGCATCCCCTCCCGGCCGGTGTCGGGGGGCCCGGCGCCCCGCCGCACCCAGCTGAGGCTCCAGCATTTCTGGGCCCGGAGGCCCCCGGCGGCCGCTGCTCCCGGGCCAGGAGACCCAGCGGCTCTGCGGACTCGATCTGCAGCGCGAGGTGGAAAAGCCGCCTTGGCCACCGCTGGGTCGGCGGCGCGGGCGGCGGCAGCGGCCCGGGACGGAGGACGCAAGCACCGCACGGCTGCCGGGCTAGCGAGCCATGGGCCACGGGCGGGGGAGCCCGGGCTGGCCTCCGCCGACGGGGCTAGCGGAGCGGAGCGGAGCGAGCCTTAGTCCGGCTCTAGTCCTGCGGCCCTTGTCGGCCGCGGAGGGCCGGGGAGAGAGCCCGGGAAGCGAGAACAGAGGCTCGAGAGCTGCAAGCTCTCGCCGCCACCTCCTGGCCTGGCGCGCTCTCCTTGCATGTGGGGGTGGGGGTGGGGGTGGGGGTGGGGGCCCGGCTGCGGTGGGTCTCTGCGCCCGGGTCGGAAGGACCTGCCCGGCCTCACCCCCCAGCGATCGGTTCAAGCAAGCGCCGCGCTCGCTGCATCCCTGGCCCGGCCCTCTGGCCCGGTTAGCAGGCATAACCCAACTCCCTTCCTGCCCCTGGGCCCTGCTATTTCAAGAATTCTAGTGAAAAAATGTGCACCGGAGAGATGCAGGCTGGGGCAAGCAGGGCACCTCGCGAGCAGACAAGCCCAGGTGGCCTGGATGCAAACACATCTGTCCCCTAAAGGTTTCCCCAGCTTTATTGATCGCAGGAGTGGGTAGGGGTCTATTCCTATCTCTCGGATTTACTCTGAAACAGAGCCTCTTGGGAGTGAAGTCCATATGATTATATCATGTTCATAGTCGCGCTCTGTCCAAAATGGGCACGGGCACTCGCTGCTCAGACACTGAGTTCCCCAGAGAGGAGCATTCTCTTGGCCCTAGGGCTTATTCTTGTTGCTCAGTGGAACAGGCCTCCGAAATCCCCCAGGAACTTCTCAGTAAGTAGGTGTGTGTTTATGTATGTGTATATGTATGTATGTGTGTATGTATGTGTGTAACGAGTCCCATGAACTGACAGTTTGGTATTTAGGAAAAATCGGGCTTAGGTACAAATAAGTCATGTACTTGTTGATACACGTCTTCTATGGATAAGAATGAGATTTCTGAGACCTCCAAGACAATGTCGACCTCATAAGGGAGAGTATTTCCAATCCTTCTCATTTAATTAAAAATCTGTACGTTGTTAAGATTCTGTAGACGTTCTAGGTAGCACTTCAGACTTTTGTGTTCTGAGTTGAATCTATACGCATTTTCATAAGAGAACACTCGTCCTGTATATAATGCCTTTGCAGGTAACTCATCACACCTGTAAGCTTCTTCAAGCTAAGAATAGTTTTTTTGTTTTTTTAAAGATTTTATTTATTTCTTCACGAGAGACAGACAGAGAGAGAGGGGCAGAGACACAGGCAGAGGGAGAAGCAGGCTCCGGGCAGGGAGCCTGACGTGGGTCTCCATCCCGGGTTCCAGGATCAGGCCCTGGGCTGAAGGCGGCGCTAAACCGCTGAGCCACCTGGGCTGCCCAAAGAATAGTTTTTATGCACCTGTGATTTTCCCAAACCAAGCAGTGCCTGTGCATAGTCAGTAAATGATGATTAATTACACCACTCGTTCCTAGTCCTTCCATTTCCTGTAGGCTCTGAAATACAGAATAGGGAGGTAGAGCTCAAAGATAACAGATAAAAGTGAAGCACTTAGTTGCTCATGGTGGGGGACATTTGCAAGACCTTAATAGTGTTCAGAATCAATTTGCTAATCAAGTCTCCTTGGTTTTAGGGCTATCCTGGGCAGGAGGTGGGAAAGATGTACATTCGCAGGGTATTTTTTATTTTATTTTTTTAAAACTTTTATTTATTTATGATAGTCACAGAGAGAGAGAGAGAGAGAGAGAGAGAGAGAGAGAGAGGCAGAGACACAGGCAGAGGGAGAAGCAGGCTCCATGCACCGGGAGCCCGATGTGGGATTTGATCCCGGGTCTCCAGGATTGCGCCCTGGGCCAAAGGCAGGCGCCAAACCTCTGTGCCACCCAGGGTTCCCTCTCAGGGTATTTTTTAAATCAGTATTTGGATATATTTCTTTTCCTGTATTTTCCTTTTCTCCCTTTTTCTTTCTTTCTGTAGATTAGGTGTGATATAAGTCCTTATAACTGAAGTGAAAATATACTTTATTAACCTTTTGATATCTTTGGATTTACTGCTACATCTGGCTCATTTCATATTTCTCACTTTTTATATTTGCACTGTCATCCTAAAATAACATAAATTGGAGAAACATGGTTTTGGATATCTAAAATACTTCACTTGGGAAAGTGAGCTGCAAATATTAAAATCTATTAGCTGCCTTAATTGTTGCTTTAAAAAAAAAAGATTTTATTTATTTATTCATGAGAGACAGAGAGAGGCAGAGACATAGGCAGAGGGAGAAGCAGGCTCCGTGCAGGGAACCCAATGTGGGACTCCATCCCAGAACTCCGGGATCACACCCTGAGCGGAAGGCAAACGCTCAACTGCTGAGCCACACAGGCGTCCCTAATTGTTGCTTTTTCAGCTATCAGGGATACTTCACTTTTTAAAATATCTTATTTATTTGACACAGAGAGTGAGAGAGAGAGTACAAGCAGGGAGGGTGGCAGTTAGGAGGAGAGGGAGAGGGAGAAGCAGGCTCCCTGTTGAGCAGAGTGGGATCCCAGGAACCCAGGATCATGACCTGAGCCAAAGGCAGCTTCTTACCCAACTGAACCACCCAGGCACCCCATCCGTGATACTTTAAAAAATATCCCCACTCCTTTGAATGTACTCCCCAGACTCTTCCATAAGTACATATTTGAAGAACTTGTCTTAATATGTAATATCAATAATACATGTTGTACTAATATTTTAGCTGATACTGTTGTTCTTCTATCTTTTAAAAAAAGATTTTACTTCTTCATTTGGCAGATAGTGAGAATACAAGCAGGAGGAACTCCAGGCAGAGAGAGGAAGAAAGCAGACTCCCTGTTGAGCAGGGAGCCTGATGTGGGGCTCGATCCCAGGGCCCTGGGATCATGAACTGAGCTGAAGGCAGACAGTTAACCGGCGGAGCCACCCAGGTGGCCCCGGTACTGTTTTTCATGAGGGGTTCAGTTGTGCCCACTCACCTTATAGAATGGCACTCAATAAACATTGCTATCGCTGATGCATTTCAAAACATTCATTCTGGACAACATACTATCGAGAACATTTTCTGTAGCGCCTAGAAATCTCTAGCAGCACACAATACGGATTCTTATTTTAAATTCTTGTACTAGAAGGATACACATCACGTGGAATGATAGTGAAAAGACTAGGTGCCTGATCAGTATCACTGCTTCTGAATTTGTGTAGACCGTTCAGTTTTAAGAAAGATAAGCATCTTGTCTAATTTTCAATTACTAACAACATATTCGTTTTATTAATCTGAACATTAGGAGTTGGCTTTTTGTAGTACCCCTTCTACTGTTTTGTTCAAGTGTCACCTATTCCTTCCTTCCAGGTTGTAAATAAACTATGGTTGAGAATATCATCTCTATTTTCAATACGGGGGGGGGGGGAATGCTGTCAGATTTATAATAATTCTTGATAACCTTGTTCTTTTATCGTAGCACCCATTTCCCCTCCTCCGTTGTGATTTTTAATGGAGTTCTTATTGCTGTTTTTTTTTTTTCTTGACCTACTTTCAAGAGCTTTCCTATAGAGTGTGTTTTCAGTGATGGTGATTTCTGTAGCGTGTAGGACAAAGTCTTAAATCACAGAACCAGATTAGTCGTCTATCGCTCATTCTAGAAATGTCTTCGTGGTTTAAAAAAAAAATCATCTGGTTACGACACCCACAATTTCATAGAGTGAAATCTCTTAAGCTTGCTTTTTCGTGAGTTCGCTCCGTTTTCCCGACTGAGGATTTGAACCTCATTCCGCTCCGATCTAATTGTTATTTTTCTTTGTTGCCTCCGCCCCCTAGAGATTGGGTTTCCAGGGGCGGGGGGGGGGGGGGGGGAGGCGTTCTCGGCTGGGGCTGAGGAGGAAGGAGAGTCTAGTGGGATGAGATCTGGTACCTCGAGCACTAGATCCCTCCTCCCCTCCCCCGCCTGGTGAGAAGTCAGACAATTTTGACAGTTCATAGACCCGCTTTGGCTCTCACGCTTACGGTCCATGGGTAGGTTTCACCTTCTCCCTTTCCCCGTGTCTCTGCCCTGCCTACAGGCCGACCGCGGATGCAGCCATTGCCCCAGCCCACCCAGGGCTTTCTCTCACCCGTCTTCTTGGGGAACTGGGGCATACGTCCGTAGAAGACTTCGGGGATTGGGGAAAGCCACGCCGGAATCGGGACACTGGAGAGGGCTGCCCCTCCCCAGGCTCCCCCCCACCCCCTCGTCGCGGCGCCCACGTGACCGAGAGCAGGCCTCCACGGGCCCGCCCCTTTCGGCCGCTGCAGCCCACTTCCCGCTCGGGGTAAGTAAAGCGCGGTTTTCCGCGCCGCCCCAACCCCGCCCTCTTCCTTTCCCCTTCCCTTCACCTCCCTGGGGCTCCCTCGCGCCACTCTCCCGGCTCCCCCGTCCTCCCCACCGGGCCCTTTGTACGTGCTCGGCGGCGTGCGAGCGCGCCCGGCACGTGACCCCGCCGAACGTGGCATTGTGTTATCACGTGACCCAGGTGCGTACGCGACGGAGCGGGGTGTGAAGATGGCGGACGAAGAGGCCGAGCAGGAGAGGTTGAGTGGCGGCGGAGGCGGCTGCGTCGCGGAGCTGCAGCGCCTGGGCGAGCGGCTCCAGGAGCTGGAGCGACAGCTGCGGGAGAGCCGCGTGCCGGCCGTGGAAGCGGCCACTGAGTACTGTCAGCAGCTGTGCCAGGTGAGGGCGCCCGGGTCCCCTCCCCCTTTTCCCCAGCTAGAGGGAGAAGAGGGCGAGCGAGCGCCTGGGGGCCGAGCGGTGGTCGTGCCTTCTCTGGCATCGTTGGCGCCGCCGCCCAGGCGGGAGCGGGACTACGAGGAAGGCGCCTTTGTGTGCTGCCTGCCGTTGCGGCGGTTGTTGTCGGCAGCTCCCAACTGGGGGAAGGGAGTTGTGGTCAGGGCGGAAAATCCCCCTCCCCTTTCCTCCCCTGAACTCGGGACTGCGCGGTCCCCGAGGCCGAGGGGATGAGACCGCCGAGCCCCGGAGCCCTCTCTGTCGCAGGGAGAGGGTAAGGGCGGAATGGAGGCCAGGTCCTCCTTTTCCTCCTCCTCTTATTGTGCACTGGGGATTACCGCGCCCCCCGCCTCTGCGCCTCTGGTTTCCCACTCCGACGGGCCTCCGCCCCCACTGGTTTGATTCCTTTGCTTCCCCCTGCTTTCATCCGTCCCGCCCCCGGCCCCGTCCTCGCTGTCTCCCGGCCTTTGTTGTTCGAGTTTCGCCTTGGGACTGAAGGGGCCTTTGTTGACGTTCCGAGGAACGGTCCCCGCCGACCCCTTCTGGCTGCCCGAGATGTTCGGGGGTGGGGGGCGCAGAGGTCGTCCCTTCTCGCCTTTGCTGGCTCGGTGCACCGCCTCCACGGTAAAGGTGGCTCTCCTCGGCCGAGGAGAGGAGCTCTCCCTGTATCCTACGGTCGAATGTTCTTGTGGAGCGGCTTTCCCGAGTCCGCTTCTCTCTTGCTTTCGCCCTTCAAGGAGTACGGTTCCCTGTGTCCTTCCTCCCCATCTCCCCAGCGCCCCTCTCACTTGGAGCCTTCCCTGTTGGGCCTCCTGGTGGAACAGGGAATTGAGGTTCTTGTGGAACCTGTGCACAGGTCAATTTTCAGACCTTTCCTTCCTTTTCCTGCACAAGGACACTCACTGCTTTCCAGTAACTGCGTTCTGACCAGGATTTGGAATCTTAAAAACGGTGCTTGATAGAAATCGGAGAGTTTGGGTCTGCGTGTAATGGACGTGATCACAAAATCCCCAGCTAACGTTTGAAATTTTAAGGAGTTGCTACTGGATGTGGTGAAGATTTTGGTTGGATTGTCGCCCCGAGGAGGAAAAAGACAATGTATAACAGGTCACATGTAGAGGTAACTTGTGGATGTATCCTTCTAGAGAAGTTGTTTGGGAAAGATACTGAGCTTAAGGCCGAACAATGGGTTCTAACTATTTTAGAATCTCCGAATAAATTACATTTTCCCTTAAGTTTTAGTCTTCAGAAATCTTTCCTGTGGAAGATCAGGGGATACTAGAACATACACAGAAATTCTCCGTTAATGTGTACAGGTTGTTGTCACTAATTATTTGGTAGTATTTCATTATCTTTTTAAAAACAAACACACAAAAACTTTGTGAGATCAAGTGGTGACTTGTCTAGGAGTATATGCAATGTGAAAGCTCCACACTTACGATAATAAAGGTCTGATGAATACCTGTGGCAAAATTAGAGAATCCTTATTCCAAAGAATAAGGAAATTTGCCGTTGAAATTTGCCGTTTTGACCTACCTTGGCTGGGCCAACTCGTGAATTGGTGTTATAAAGATTTTAATTAGAATACTTAAGATACCCATAAAAGGAGGTCTTTTCTAAGTTAAGTCTGCTTTTTAGTCATTGAAAAGTATTAAAGTCTAGTTTTGCTGAAGGATACTTTTCAGATAGCAGTGTCCACTGATGGGTTTAAGGCTAATTATTGTAAATATTCTTGGCCAGCAATGTTTATAAATGGGATTACTAATTCTGAGAAAATGGACTCTCGTGCAGGTTGGACTTTTTTGAGCATACACAAGGTCATCAAGTTATCACTTTAAAAAGTATTTTTAATGGATGAAACAGCATTGTATTTTTATCAATATGAACGGAATTCCTAGTGTTCCTTTTAAGTGATTAGTCTTATAATACGGAAATAGTTTTTATTGACCAGTGCTACAGGAAACAGTAATAAAACAAATACTGCGTTTCTGGATTTTAAGATAAATGAAATATTTCGTGCACTAAAATCCCACAAAAATTTAAATGCATTTAAAAGTAGTCTCCATTAATTGAATACTTACAGAGTGTATCTAATATTTGATCCCCTCTAGAACGTATTCTGTTTTTCTTTTTTAAATGTGCTTGTTTTAGTGATCTTGTCAAGTGGACAGTAACTTGAAACATAATTGTCTTTTTAAAATTGTATCCTAGCTATTATTAACATTCTGATTTGAGTTGAGCGAAGCAGTGGTTAACAATTAAAGAATTTATTGGAGCAATTTAAAAACTGCTTGAAATGCTAGGAGCCAGAACTTACGTCTTGTTTCTAACCTTGAGATTAGTTTTTTTTTTTTTTTTTTTTGTAAGCTTTCTCTGGGAAAAACTGGGATATTTATATGCTTCAAAAAGGCAAAGATGAACATACTTGTCAGAGTTGTTGAGCTTCAGACTTAATATTCTGTATGTCTTAACACCTAGTGCTTGTAGTAATCCTTATTGTTGCATTTATCTTTAAAAAATCGGTTTAAGAAATGAACTAGTTTGTATTTTGAATTTTTACCTCAGTAGAAGAGGAATTTCTGGAGAACATAGTGAAACCTACAAAAGTATAAGTTGCTTATCCATCCTCGTTTATAAATTTTTTTTCTTTTTTCTTTTTTTTTTTATTTTTTAAAGATTTTATTTATTTATTCATAGAGCCAGAGAGAGAGAGAGGCAGAGAGAGAAGCAGGCATAATACAGAGAGCCTGACGTGGGACTCGATCCAGGGTCTCCAGGATCACACCCTGGGCTGCAGGCGGTGCTAAACCGCTGCGCTACCGGGGCTGCCCAGTTTTTTTTCTTTTTGAATGAAATACAATGTAACAGATTTTTTTTTGAGTTCTAGAAATAAAATAGAAATAAAAGACATTTTTTCTTACTGTTAGGAGTATTGTTTTGTTCTTTATATTGATTGGAAGTATGCCCCACTTTTACTTGTTTACCTGAACATTTGCTTAAAGCTTGAGTAGGAGGAGGATGAGTATAAGGGAGTGCCCTGTCAAGAATCTCAAATTTCCTTAAATCTTTACAAGCTAGCTTTAATCTGGGTAATGTAGTTCACTTAATTGATTTTCTTAAAATCGACCTAGAATAGGAATACAAACCAGATAACCAGAAATAATTTCTTGCTTTATTTGTGTCAGGACCATTACTATATATAAAAACTGATTATAGTTGGAACTTCTTGGACTATTTATTGTATTAGACATGTCCATATTCACTTGCTCAACATTGCTATTGAATACGTACACTCTGGGCCAGGCAATCATGATCATGGTCCCTGGCTTCAAGGAGCCTACAGTCTCTGAAGGAAGGTAGACAACTAATTGTAGTAATCTGTGATTTGTATCCTTTGTTTAGGAGATCGGTGCAGTACAGTGGAAGGTTATTTTTTGGGGAGTTTAAACAGAAGCATTTCAATAGAAGAATTGTTCTAAAAGGATTTTAAAATATTTACTCATTTAAAAAGTTAAGCCATTGTACTATTTCAAGGTTGGTTTGTCAGGGCGTCATATTTGTTGACAGCGTTACATACATGGCTGGATGACTGATTAATACATGAGTTGTGACTGGTTTTGCTCATTTATCTTCTGGTGGCCGATAATTGTTTAAAAATGTTGAATTGCAGTTGGGAAAATATGTATTTTGCCATGCGCGCGCGTGCACACACACACACACACACACACACACACACTTCATACTTTGATTCATATAAGCAGCGTTTTTCAACTGGCTAGTACTTTTTCCCTGGAAATTCTTTCTTCAAGGACATTTGAAAATATGTGGGGTGAGTTGTTTGGTCGTTGCAGCCTCTGAGGATGTGAAACTGACATTTAGTGTACATGGGCCATGGATACTAAATTTTCTGAGGTGATTAGGATAGTCCCACCCCATTGAAATGTATCTCTCTGTCTGAATATCATATCCACAGTGTTCTTTTGAGAAACACTAAACAGAAAGAAAAATAACATATTAAGATTTTTTTTATTGTTATGATCTTTTCATGTTAAGATAATACAGTTTTCACGTTAAGAAAAGTAGTTAATCTGGAACAGGTCCAGGTAAATGCTGTTCAACCATATTTAAATTCACACTGAGCTTGAGAGGTCAAGAAAATTTCTACTTCCTTAGTAGAAATTACAAGCAATTACTTAAACAATTACTTAAACAATTCACTTTTAGTGGGGTAGGAGGGTAGCAATTTCAGCATACTTAATTTTCCTGATTAAAGCACATATTTGACCTTTTGATATAATTAAAATTCTGTACTTTTAAGAAAGCATTTAATGCAAAGACTAGATTTAGATTTTAGAGGATATAAGATACAGAAGACTCTAGTAGTATATAAAATAATAAGATTTATTTATATATTTTTAAGATTTTTGTTTATTTGACAGCAAGAGAGAGAGAGAGTTCAGAATCAGGGAAAGCAGCAGGCAGAGGGAGAGGAAGAAGCAGTTTCCCTGTGGAGCAGGGAGCCCCTATAGGGCTCAATTCCAGGACCTTGGGATCATGACCTCAGCCAAAGGCAGACACTTAACCAACTGAGCCACCCAGATACCCCTAAAATAATAAGATATAAATAAAACTTCAGGATGACAGTTGAGGTGTCAGAAGGCAGTGTATTTAAATTAAATACACATTAAATTTATTTTTATTCTATTTTTTAAATTGAAAATGTAGTGCATCTTTTATTCAGCAAAAAATGTATCTTCCAGATCATTCCATAGCTCCTCATGTAAATCTGTGGCTTTCTGTTTTAAACTGTGTAATAATTCCATGGTATGGCTCTGTTTAATCTGTTAATTATTGGTAGCTGTATAGAGAAATAAGTTAATTTTATGTATAGTAATTTCAGTCAATTTTTCAAAGTAGGAGGTAAACATTTCTGGCTGGTCAGAGAAAGCTTTATTGAGATAGGATTTGAGCTGGACCTTAGTACTTTTATTAACTGGTGCTTTATTGATAAGAAACAAAAATCAAAGTAAAACTGTTAAGAGCTACTGAGTATTTAAATTATGTAGTTAAAATATTTCAGAGCATATTTTTGTTTCATCTGTTTGATACAAGTTGATTCTTTCGTTTATCTACATATTCTGCTTAGCTTTGTTATAGTGGCAATTGTTTTGAAAATGCTTACTTTCCTCAAAAAAAAAAAAACTAGACTTTTTTCCTTTTGATTATTAGGGGATATCTTAAGTTAATTTTTAGGACACTTCAAATCAGAAGAAAGGATGGCTTGCTTATTAATTAGTGATAATTACTTTAGGTATTGAGGGAGTAACAAGTCATTTAAACTTTAAAAGTGTAGGTAATGCTCAAGGGAAATAATTTTTTAAATGTTCATGATTAGTATGATTCCATATTGGAGATAATAAATTCCACTTTCCAGAATATGCTTATACCTGTTTTAGCAAAGGAAAACTTTACCAAATTTTTTTTGCCTCCCTCTTGATACTTCCTGGTCCAAAATTGAAATGGAGGAAGATAAGATGTATTCTGCAATTGCCCTTCATGATATTTTGTATGACTAACCTGCAAAATCAAGGATTTTTTAAAAAATATATGTTCTTAACTCTATGAAGCTGCTGCTGTATTCATTTTCCTTGAAATTCTATCAAAGTGGAGAAATTATTTTTTTTCCAACTCCCACACATAAATCCAGTTCATAAAATTTACCAGTCACTATGGGAGGAACCTAATTTATAAAATTGAAAGTTTGTTTTTTACTATTGTGTTTGTTACATACTCCCTGTAACTTTTTAAGTATGTATTGTTTTCCAGCAGAACCTCTTGATTCATTATTTCTTTTTTTTAGCATTGAGAGTTGCACAGTGCACCTCAGAAGAAAAATGTTACCTTCCCCCCCTCCCCCTTAACTTTACATTAGGAAAACTTTATGGTCTGTGAGTACTTATCTTTAGCCAAGAAGATGTGTTAAAATTCATTCAAGTACATATATATTTTTCTTAACTTATTTTAATTAGGTAATTAAATTCCTAATGTGGGAACACTAAGCGATGTATGGAGAATTATGAAGATCTCTGCCTTCAAAGCCCTTACAAATTTGATGCATACATTAACAGTTAAGCATTAGTATTAGATAGTAGAGTATCTCGTGATAAATAACATTGTAAGTAGAGTGTGAATTATGAGCATTTTGAAATTAATTTAGTAAAAATTGATCAGGAAAGGAAAAACACTATTTACATTGCATCTTGAATGAACTTGGATGACTAAATGGAAGTGGGAAGGATGGAAATAAACACTCAGATAAATAGAGCAACTTCAAACTGGCATCTTGGAGGAAAATGTCAGGTGTTGGATTGACAAATAGGATAGAAAAGATAGATTAGAACCAGAGGAAGGGTTTAGGATCCAAAACGAAGGAATTTTAATTAATCTTTTAAGTATAGATAATATACATTGCTTAAAGACTCACCCTTCTAAATTTGGGACA
Organism: Vulpes lagopus; assembly: GCF_018345385.1. Classification (NCBI taxonomy): domain Eukaryota; kingdom Metazoa; phylum Chordata; class Mammalia; order Carnivora; family Canidae; genus Vulpes; species Vulpes lagopus. The sequence goes on along the minus strand of NC_054824.1, from coordinate 26,258,337 downwards.
TTGAAACAGACAAAAACAAGTTCAGAATGTTACAGCATTAGGTATTTGTTTTTAAAGTAAGCTCCATGCCCCATGTGATCTTTGAATTCTCTATCCTGAGATTGAGAGTCACATGCTCTGTAGACTGAGCCCACCGGGCACCCCCAACTTTGGTTTTTCTTGAAGTATCCTGTATAAGTTTTATTGCAGTGTAACAAACTGCCCAAAAACTTAGTGGCTTTAGAAGAACAGCTTCTTTTTTTGTTTTAAGTAAACTCTACCCCTGATGTGGGTCTGGAACTCAAGACCCTAAGATTAAGAGTCACATGCTCTACCAATGGAGGAGCCAGTAAGACACCCCAGAAGAATAGCTTTTTTATTACTGTTCTCAAGTCTATGGGTCTGTTGGATGGTCTCTAGTCAGCTGGTAGGTTGTCTGGAGCAGAACGGTCCCAAATGGTCTCACTCATTTGTCTTGTCCCGTGAGTTGGTCAAGGTTCCTCAGTTGGTTCAGTAGTTTTATTTCAGTTGGCTCGTCTCCACGTTTATCATCTAGTAAGGTAATCTGGGATTTCTTTACGTGGCCTGAAGAGAACAAGTTCTATTGCACAACTGCTGTGTAAGCCTCTGCCTGTGTCTTGTTGGTCAAGGTTCTTTTGGGTACAAGTGGTCAAACCTAGCTTCTTTTGGGTGCACGGCGATATGGTTCTTCTTATAACAGTCTACCACATATCCCAGTTCCCTTTATTCCCTGCTGCAGTGTCAGGCACTTTCATGGGTTAAATTTTTCCTCTCTGTAGCCCTCTGCTTTTTTTTCTTGTCATCCATATTCTGTAATCAAAGCACATCTTTTTGCTCCTTTTCTCTTAGTTTGGCTAAAGGCATTTCCAGTCCTCTTTTCTAATCTCAGTCTCTTAAGTAGAAGAAGGGTGTCCCTACTACATCACTCAAACTTTGGAAAATTTGTAGAATGTTTTATTTACAACAATTCTTTGTCTTAATTAAATCTGGTCTCGTTTGGTGTTTTGAGTTGTCTGTACATTGTGCAGTCCAATAATAGCATCCTAGGTCTTGTCCTAATCTTTGGTCGTCTTTTTTTGTAACTGAACTTGTTTTTGTTTTTGTTTTTAACAGGCACTGTATTTCCTGAGCTTGTTTTTTAACTTTACTTTCAATTTGTGAAAGTCCCCAGTATTCTACTCTTCTTATGTTTCTACCTAATTGGGAGTCCAATTCTTGTAACAGTGTTTCTCAAATTTGAGTTTGCAGAAACCCAAGAGAGTCTTTAGATCTTAAAGTTTTGACCTTAGCTCATAGTAAGATCTAACTTTTTAAAATTTCACCATTTAGTCACACTGAAACAAAAGTATCACAAAACAGTACTTCTACCTTACTAGGTGTGATGCATTCTATTTTGTTATTTGTTACTTATTATTTTGCAGAGCTGCTCTTGATTTTATAGTCCACTGATGTAATAACCAACAGTTTGAAAAATACTACTTATGGGGGAATGACTGTACTCAGTTTAGTAGTAAGCACAAAAGTAGGTAGTCCTAAGTTATAAGGTGGCTTTCTAGTTTAGCTGATTCAGAGCATCCTTACATTTTATTTAGGAGAGACATCAAAATTAAAATACAGTTTTAAATGTCTTACAGTGAATGCTAGAAACTCAGCATTATGGCCGTGGAACCCGATTTGAGAAATACTGGCGCATAGGATAACATACAGATTTAAGCCTCAGCCCAGGGGTGTACTTGCTCTGTTAATTTTTTCCATCCTTTCACAAGAACTCTCTGCTCCATCTAAGTTGGTCTCTTCATTCCTCACAAGTATACCTGTTTGTTTTATTTCCTTTGTGATTTTGCTTATGAACTGGAAAGCCAAATGGATTTGATTTCAGATATGAGCTCCTCTCTAATCTGGACAAAACCTTTAGCTTATTTTTTCTTTGAAAAAATAAGGTGGAGTGAGATGAAGCTTGGAGTTAGAGGCTGGACTAAGCAGATTGAAGAGGAAGAGAATTAATGTTCAGAAAGGCACTGTTAGATGCTTTACTAACAGTGAATTGTTTAATCTGAAGACCTGTGAGATCATAGGATTAAGCATCATTTAGTTTGTTTAAATGTCTCATTTAATGCAAATTGCTTCCTGAGATCTCATCATTACTATATAATAATTATTTGGTACTGAATCATCAGAAAATGTTAAATTTTATGCTTTGAAGATTTTATTTATTTATACATGAGATAGAGAGAGAGAGAGAGAGAGAGAGAGGAGAGGGAGAGAGGAGAGAGAGAGAGAGAGAGAGAGAGAGAGGCAGAGACACAGGCAGAGGGAGAAGCAGGGAGCCTGATGTGGGACTCGATCCTGGGGTCGCAGGATCACACCCTGGGCCAAAGGCAGGAGCTCAGCCACTGAGCCACCCAGGCATCCCAGAAAATGTTAAATTTTATTAGGCATTTGTTTAGGAAGACTGAGATTTGGTTAAATGGCTGAAATGAAGCAGTTAAAATATCTGGACAATGTATCCATGTGTAACATTTGGCATCCTTATTGATGCTTCACATAGATAATGTTACATATTAACCTCAGAATTCTTAGATACAGGTTTTAAATTTTTTTTTTTTTTTTAATTTATTTATGATAGTCACAGAGAGAGAGAGAGAGGCAGAGACACAGGCGGAGGGAGAAGCAGGCTCCATGCACCGGGAGCCTGATGTGGGACTCGATCCCGGGTCTCCAGGATCGCGCCCTGGGCCAAAGGCACGCGCCAAACCGCTGCGCCACCCAGGGATCCCTTAGATACAGGTTTTATATATAAAAAGGTAATCTAAATTTGGGCAGCCCGGGTGGCTCAGGGGTTTAGCGCTGCCTCCAGCCCAGGGCATGATCCTGGAGACCCGGGATCCAGTCCCACTTCAGGCTCCCTGCATGGAGCCTACTTCTCCCTCTGACGGTGTTTGTGTGTGTGTGTGTGTCTCTCTCTCTCTCTCTCTCTCTTTCTGTGTCTCTCATGAATAAATAAATAAAATCTTAAAAAAAAATAAAAAAGTAATCTAAATTTTAAAGTGGTAATTAATAATTGACTTGATTCCCATCCCAATCAATTTTATAGGGATATTAGAAAGTTAGTAAATCAAATATTTAATTCCTGTAGTAATTTTAGCTTAGCGAAGTTATTTGAAACCGATATCTGTGATTTTTTTTTTTTTTTAAGATTTCATTTATTCATGAGACACACAGGCATAAGGAGAAGCAGGCTCTCTGCTGTGCGGGGAGCCTGATGCAGGACTCGATCCCAGGACCCCAGGATCACGACCTGAGCCAAAGGCAGACGCTCAACCACTGAGCCACCCAGGTGTCCCTATCTGTAAGTTTTGAGAGAAAATATTTTCATTAAATAGGAATGATTTTACTACATATTTTAAATAAGCCATTATCATCAAAATGGTATTTAGAATTTTATTTACTTCAAATTAATAGCTTGCATTTTATATTTTCTGTGTAAAACTTGTACATATTCTTGATATTTCCCTAATTTTTACAAATATAAGTCTGTCAATAAAAAACTGAAACGTTATGTTCAACTCAAAAGCATTATCATTTTGTTAATTTATATTCTGAAAAATACGATTTTTAATTTTGGAACAAAACTTAAACAAGATTATATTTCAAAAGAATAAAACATAGAGCTTAATGAAATATTTACTAAAATTGATAGTTAAATAATTGGAATCTTGTGACTTACCCCAATTATCCAAACCATATTTGTATAACTTTTTTTTTTTAAAGATTTATTTATTTATTTCAAAGAGAGAGCATTAGCATACACGAGGAGTGGTGGTGCAGAGGGAGAGGATGAGAATCTCTTTAAACAGGCTCCATGCTGAGTGCAGAGCCCAACTTGGGGCTTTATCTCATGACTCTGAGATAATAACCTGAGCTGAAACCAAGAGTCCCACACTTACCTAACTGTGCCACCCAGACGCCCCTGTATATAACTATTTTAAAGCTGTATTAGGGAAATTAAAAAAAAAAATGCTGCCTGCCCTAAATGGGATATTGCACTTAACAACAGGTAATATGAATAAAATTTATATCCTCAAACAAATTGATCATGAACTTCATGGTCAGCATGAGATTTTTTTAAAAAAATATTTTATTTATTTATTCATGCGAGACACAGAGAGAGAGGTAGAGACACAGGCAGAGGGAGAAGCAGGCTCCATGCAGGGAGCCTGACGTGGGATTCGATCCCAGGTCTCCAGGATCAGGCCCTGGGCCGAAGGCGGCACTAAACCACTGAGCCACCTGGGCTGCCGGAGAAATTATTTTTAATTCTGAAAAGACCTTTGAGCATTTACTTCTCTTGAATGAAACCATTTATGGTGTTTGATTCCCCCTCTACCCTGAGAATCAGTTTTTATAGATCGGGTTTTACTTGATGAAACAAGCCTACTCTTTACATCTTGTCTTCCATATATACTTTGCTTGACAGCCCATTAGATATTGTGAATTAAAGTCTTAGGATTCTAAGGATCCTGGTTTTAATTTTGACAAAATTGTTTATTGTGACCTTTGGCATGCTACTTACAACTTTTCTTTGCTTCTTTATCCTTGAAATGAAAGTGGTACAGACCTTTGTTGTAAGGATTGATCAAAGGCATAGTTATTTTAAATGATTGTTACAATATAAAGCAACATTTTCATTTACACTTAGAGACTACTTGGAAACACCTTTGATGTTTTATATATGATAATGACCTAGCATAATTTGAAAACAATAATTCTGTCATTTTCAATGTCTTCTGTTATCATCACCTTGAAAAATAACATTAGATTACTGATCAGTTTTTTTTGCAGTCTAGAAGAGGTATTCTAGAAGAGGTAGAATTTTATTTTATAATAATTTATAAAAATTCTTTTGATTTTGATGTTGTGAGCTGAAGAGAGAATACTTAATGTATGGAAGTTAGCAGGAGAAGATTATTGGCTTTACAATTGGAACCTTTTCTTCGTCCAGATTTTTAAACCTGAGATTTGAGAGGCTGGGATGAGAGAAGGTAGTATTACATAGTAACCAAAAGTACAGATTTTGAACTATGATTTGAATTACAGCTCCCTTACTTTCTTGTGGACTTCAGGCTTGGTTTTGTGTCTGTGTCCTCATCTATAGACTGGAGGTAATATCTGCCTTTTAAAGCTGTTGTGATTAAGGCATAATGTTTGCCGAGCACTTTGCATATTACTATGCTGGAAATACACAGTAAATGCTAGCTGTTGATACTAATAAAAGGATTAGATCTGAAGTTTTCCCTCATAAAAGCACATTAACCGTAGTGTTAGTAAAATATTCTTTATTGTCATCTAGATAATGGTTTTAAAACTTAAAATATTAAGGGTACTCCTTCCCTTTACCCCAGAGTTTTACTTGATATCTTGATGTATTTAAAACAGAAGTTACATCTGCAGAGAAGAGTGACAAGTACTAATCTAGCATATAACAGTACTGTTGCCAGAAGTTGTAAAGGGAGTTCAAACCTACTGCTGACATTATTTTTTTCTTAAACAGGTGTGGGGTTTTGAAACCCCCTTATTTTTTTTTCTTCATTTTACTGTTTTTTTTCTCTGTATTCTAGAGAATATTATTAATGTTCTTGTCTCAGAGACAGTATAAAGCCATCATTGAGAACTCTCATGTATATTCTATTTAATTTTTAAGGAATTTTAAGGAGTTTATGGAGTTTAGTACAATTAAAACTAGAATAGTTTTAATAGTTTAGAATACTGCTATTCTATTTAATTTTTAAGGAGTTTTAATTGTGCTGCTTACTTTTGTTTTACATACTAAGGCACAATAAATAAACTTGGGTTTTTTTTTTTTTGTATCTAATATTAAAATACATTTATTTCTCCGGAAGCATGGCACTGACATGTGTATAGTATGAATAGAGAAATTGTACCTTATCAGAGGAACAATAAATGTTAAATAATATTGAAACTTAAAATAGTGAAACTTAATGCACAGCTCCATGAATATACTCAGTGCTAATATTAAATGATTTTTGAAAGTTTATTAAGAAAACCTGTGCCATCTTACACTTTCCCCCCAATCTTTGTATCTTTTTCTCTGGATCTTTCATTTTCTTCTTTGGGGTTCCAAAGAAGTGACTGTTCCCTGGAAAGTGGATCTTTTTTTTCTGTACAGTTGATTCCCTTTCTCCTCAGAGAACCTTTCCACTTGTATGAGGTCTTCATTTTTCTTTCCATCACTCCTGTCCTTAAGCCTGTAGATGTCTGTGTGTCTTTTTCATCTTTTTGCTTTGCTTTGTTGGTCATTTATCTTCAGGTTTCTTTTTTTTTCTTGAAGCCCTTCTCTCCCATATGAGACCTTAAAGAGCGGGGGCTTTAAAACTCATTTTCTAATCTTATTGCCATGCTTCTTAGAAAGGTACCCTATATATTGTCTTCATTTCTTAACTTCCATTGCATCATTCTTATGGTGAGGATTCTGTCCCTCACCATACTGAAGAAAATGTTCTTTTAAAGGTCTCTTGCTTAGGTGTGTAATACTTTATCTGTAATAATTCTATTAACTGTAGACCCAAGTTGCAGTCTAGTAGCTCAGATTACTTCACGTGCCTGCGTTGTTTTTAAGAAATTGTATTTGTCCACATTTTAAAAATTACAAGCTTTCATGTTGAAATATAATGTTTGGCTTATCTTGAAAAGTCAAAAGATCTGGTGGTATTGGACCCATTCATGGCTACAGGCTGAAGTGGCTGCCTGCTCAGCCCCTCTTGGCATTTTAAAGTGTTTGTGATCCCATCTTAAGCTCATCTTCTTTCAGCTTATTTACATTCACCTCCTAATCTCTTAACCTTTGTGACTGTTTTTCAGTCATCTCCACTGACTCTTCCTTTCACCTACTGGAATTGCACAGTAATTATTAGCCATCATTAATATATATATCTTTTAAGATTTATTATTTGTTTATTTATTTATTTATTTATTTATTTATTTATTAATGATATATAGAGAGAGGCAGAGACACAGGAGGAGGGAGAAGCAGGTTCCATGCTGGGAGCCTGACATGAGACTCAATCCCGGGACTCCAGGATCACGCCCTGGGCCAAAGGCAGGTGCTAAACTGCTGAGCCACCCAGGGATCCCACCATTAATATATTTAAGACTAGATCCAAAATTACAGATTTTATTTTTTTGTGTGGCATTTCCTCAAATGTGCTTTTCTTCCTTGCATTTTTCACAAGTGATCCTCAAGCATTTTCCCACCTTACCATCATGTCAGAGATTGGATTTTTACCAGTGACTCATGATGCCCTGGTTGATAATCCATGCTTTACATACTAATCTTCAGCAATCATCCACTTGACAGCATCCCTTGTTACTCAGTCTGGATAGGATTTCTAGCTATCTATTCTTTTAGACCTTACTACTACTGGTAGCTCTTGGCTCCTATTTCCAGCCACCGATTGAACTCTTCCTTGTGGAGTTCATAGGCCTTCCTTCCTTCCTTTCTTCCTCCCTCCCTCCCTCCCTCCCTCACAGGCAGAGGGAGAAGCAGGCTCCATGCAGGGAGCCCGATGTAGGACTTGATTCTGGGACTCCAGGATCACACCTTGGTCCGAGGGCAGGCGCTAAACCACTGAGCCACCCAGGTGCCCCTCAATAGACTAATTCTAGATTTCTAATTAAATATTTGAAATCGACCTCATCCACTTTCCCTTATATTACACTACTGCCTGCCAAACAGAAAGCCTATTGGTTTTGGTGACATAGCCCCCACTCACACTTAAATTTAGGTTTTGAAACCTTGAGTCATTTTTAGTTCCTCCTCTCACCTCCACAACCTAGTCACCAAGTTCTGTTGATTTTATTCATGCACTGCTTCCTATAGCCTTCTCTGGCTAGATGACCTGGCTTCATGACCTTTCAACTTGGCTTCCAGTGCAGCAGCATGGCTTATTGGGAGCCATATTTCTTATTTCTCTGTAGCCTTAAGAGCTTTAGGTCCTGTTCTTATATTTCAGTTTCCATATCCTCCTTCACATCTGTGCTTTGCTTTTTAGCTTTTTCCTTTAGTGTTTCCTCTTTTTATCAATCCCATGCCTATACATTTCTTTCCCTTGATGTATTATAAAATTATTAGGTATTACATTTCTAATGGGGCTTTCCTATACTCCTAAATGGATTTATTTATTTTTAAGATTTTATTTATTCATGAGAGACGCAGAGAGAGAGAGAGACATAGGCAGAGGGAGAAGACATAATGTAGAACTCAGTCTCAGGACCCCGGGTTCATTTCCTGAGCAGACACTTGACTACTGAGCTGCCGAGGTGCCCTCCTAAATGGATTTAATGACATATTTCCCATATTTATATTAGACTGTATGTTTTTCTAGCTTTTATCATAACTTCTCTGTATTATGATTGCATTTATCTCCTCGCCTTATCCTCAAATGGAGCTTCTTAAACGCAGGAACCATGGTACGCCTGGATGACTCTTGGTTAAGAATCTGATTCTTGGTTTCGGCTTAGGTAGTGATCTCAGGGTCATGAGATGGAGCTCTGCCCTTAGTGTGGAGTCTGCTTGAGATTCTCCCTCTTCCTTTGCCCCTCCCCTCTTTCTCTCAAATAAAATAAATATTTTTTATTATTTATTTGAGAGAGAGAGAGAGAGAAAGAGAGCGAGCACTAACAGGGGAAGGTGCAGAAGCAGAAGCAGACTTCTCACTGAGCAGGAAGCCTGACTCAGGGCTTGATCCTAGGACCCTGAGATCATGACCTGAGCTGAAGGCAGATGCTTAACTGACTGAGCCACCCAAGCACCCCTCAAATAAAAAAATAAAATCTTAAAAAAAAAAAAAGTAGGGGCCATGCCTTATTTTACTGACTCAAAGTTCTGACATTGGGTATCTGTTTTTGGGGAAGAATGGAGTTTGTTCAAATACATAGAGTCCTTATAAAGCAAACATGAGTATATGATCAGTAGTAGTCATTTTAATAATGTATATTTATTAGATGCAGACTTTGTGCCAGGAACTATTAAAAGTGTGTGTGTACATGTGTGAGGGAGAATGTATGTTGGGGCAGGAAAGGGAAAGAGATTGAGTGAGAGGAACTCATTTAATCCTCAAAAACTAAAAAAAAAAAAAAAAAAAAAAAATCCTCAAAAACTGTCTGAAATAGGTGGAGTTGCTATTCCGTTTATATATGAGATTGCTAAAGCACAACGCAGTAAATTGTCTAAGGCAAGTAACTAGGGTTTAATGTTTAAAAAACAAACAAGGGGCGCCTGGGTCGCTCAGTCAGTTAAGCATTCACCTCTTGGTCTGAGCTCAGGTCTTGATCTCGGGGTTCAGGCCCCACATTGGGCTCCACAGCCCAGTATGGAGCCTTTAGAACAACAAAACAGAAACAGGAAAAGCAAAATTCAAACTAAGTAAAACAATTTTTTTCTTTTTCGGAGGAATATGTAGGTGGTGTTGATTATTGAAATTTGTTTTAGGGTACAGAAGGAATTTACAGTAGTTTAATAATTTGAAACAAAATTGATCAGGAAAGCAGAATAAGGAATATAAGCATTTTACTATTATAGTGGAGATAAATTAATAGCTTTATTTAAGGGTATGTTAATTATTTTCTTTCTTCCCCTATGAGGAAAAAATAAAACAAGATGAAATCAGAGAGACAAACCATTTAAGAGGCTCTTAACTATAGGAAACTGAGGGTTAGTGGAGGGTGGGGAGATGGGAAGATGGGATAACTTGGTGATGGGCATTAACGAAGGCAGGTAATATAATGAGCACTGGGTATTATATAAGATTATAAATCACTGCCCTCTACCTCTGAAATCAATAGTACATTATGTTAATTGAATTCAAATAAAATTCTAAAAAAATAAGTATTATTACGGTTAGAGAACTTGTAGAACTTTTAATAAGTAAATTTATTACAAGGTCTCTTGCTATCTACGTATTTACATTTCTTTTTATCATTAAAGTTTTTTTTTTAAGATTTTGTTTATTTATTCATGAAAGACACACAGACACACTCCATGCATGGAGCCTGCTTCTCCCTCTGCCTTTGTCTCTGTCTCTCTCTCTCTCTGTGTCTCTCATGAATAAATAAATAAAATCTTAAAAAAAAGCATATTTAAGTGGAAATATGCTTTCTTTTCTCATTTACTTTTTATTAGAAATAATGTTTAGGCTTCAAGACTGTCAATGAGAGCACTGAGTGTTGTATGGAATTGTTGAATCACTATATTATATCGCTAAAACTGACATAACACTGTGTGCTAACTGGCACTAAAATGAAAACTTAAAAAAGAATGTGTTAATTAGGGTTCTTTGTTTAGCAATAGTGGGAATTTTATTAGTTTTGCATTTGAGTAATGTGTGAGTCTTTTAAAGGTAATCGGTACATACTTAGAAGTTATAATGGCAGCAACTTGTTGAAGAAATTAGTTTCTAATCTCCACATATAACTGAGATAATTTCTCTATTTTACTAGATTAAGTATTTGCAGTGTGTTTTGTCTTTATTTGGCACAGAGAAAAGTATCTAAAGCTCTTGGGGAAAAATAGGGTAATTGTCTACATCAGTGATCTTTAAGCTGCTTTTAATTGGGTATGCTACCAGTAAACATTTGAATATGAAACCTCAATTTAGGAATGTCTAACTGTAAATTACATAGATTTATATACACAGTAGTCCCCCTCTTATCTATTCTGTTTCACTTTTTGTGGTTTCAGTTATCCATAGTCATTTGTGGTCCAGATCAGATGATCTTCCTTATAAATTATAGTCAGATCAGTGGTAGCCTACTGCTACATCACAATGCCTATTTCATTTACCTCACTTTGTCTCCTTGGGTAGGGATTTTACAATTTCATCCTAAGAAGAAGGGTAAGTACAGCACAATAAGATATTTTGAGGGCAGTCTGAGTGGCTCAGCGTTTTAGCACTGCCTTCAGCCCATGGCCTGATCCTGGAGACCCGGGATCGAGTCCTGCATCGGGCTCCCTGCATGGAGCCTGCTTCTCCCTCTGTCTGTGTCTCTGCCTCTCTCTCTGTCTCTGTGTCTCTCATGAATAAATAAATAAAATATTAAAAAAAAAGATATTTTGAGAGAGTGTATACACACTTATGTATTGTTACAGCTTTTATAGTTATTTAAATCTGTATACTAAACTATAATGTTTATGTTTTAGATAAATTCAATAGAAAAAGAAGTCCTCCCCGCTATACTTCACTGTATATATTCTTTCTTTTTGTAAACCGCTGGTTTATAGTGCTGAGTAGCTGAGGTTTCTGAGGTATATTATTAAATAACCTCCTGATTTATTTTTCCCATTTTCAGAGTATACTGGAGAAATGACAACAGTGACAGCAGATTTTTATAATTACTGTCTTTTAGTCAAATTTAATGTAGTGTGTATTTCCAGTGTACTGTTTCTGTCGTGCTTTACCCTTTATAAAGATACGTGGGTATTAAGTGTGCCAGTTATCCGATTCCATCTCAGCTCTAAATCAACTCTATTACTTGCTCTGTGATACTGGAACTTGACCCTTTAAGCATTTCTTCTTTGATTGATGTTCTTTGTCAGTAGAGGATACTTAAGGGACACTGTACAAGAGAAGGGGCTTTTGTTTTTCTTTCTTGTTCCTGCTGCATGGCTGCTAGTGGGACAGCTATGAGGACATCCAGTGGTCCTCTGCTCCAGGTTGAGTGCCCATAGTAGACACACTCTTGGTGAGCTCACAGCCCTAGCCCTAACTTAGTGACCGTCTCACTGTAGTTCTCCTAACGTGTACGTTGCACACCTCAAGCATCATATCTCCTTCCTGGAGAGACAGCATCCAATTCTCCTTGTATGTCTTCTTTTACCATAGAGAATTTTTTTCCCCTGGCACTCCCTATTCAGGCACTGCTGGTTCTCAGGTTCTCAAGTGTTTCATCTCCCTGTGTGTGCTCACTAACCAGCCTATTAGACCCAGGCAACCCAACCTGGTGAACTTCTTTGCCATCCAGCAGGCTACAACCACACCACCTCCTTGGCCTAATTTCCCCTAGTTTGGGGAAAGGGCCCTCTTCTACGTTTGTTTCTGCCTTAGATACTCTTCACTCGGCCGTCTGGAATTCTTTAAAGTTCTCTACACATTTCTATATGTTACTCCTCTGTTATAATTAATTTTTTATAATTTCTTTTTTTTAGATTTTATTTATTTATTCATGAGAGACACAGAGAGAGAGAGAGGCAGAGACATAGGCAGAGAGAGTAGCAGGCTCCATGCAGGGAGCCTGATGTGGGACTCAATCCCAGGATTCCAGGATCACACCCTGAGCCAAAGGCAGATGCTCAACCACTGAGCCACTCAGGTGTCCCTAATTAATAATTTTTTAAGTGAAACTTTCCCTTTTCAAATTTCTGTGTGGTTCCTATTTCTTAGTTGGACACTATCTGATGAAGTAGGCTAAAATAAATGAAATACTATACTTATGCATAAAACCTATAGATGGGTACTAATACTTTTTCCCTCCTATACATTCATTATTTGGGCCATCACCTAATCCATGGAAACTTAGTTGAGTATTAAAAAATAGTAACATGTTGGTACAATTCAGTTATTCGTTCTAGTGGGATTATAACTATGCAGGAATTATCCTTAAAAGTTACTGGTCATTGGGTGCCTGGATGGTTCAGATGGTTGAGCGTCCACCTTAGGTTTCACCTTAGGTCATGACCTCAGGGTCCTGGGATCCAGCCCTCAGTTGGGCTCTGGGCTCAGTAGGGATTCTGCTTCCACTCTTCTGTACCTTTCCCCTGCTTGCTCACGCATGCTTACTCTTTCCCTTTCTCTCTCTCTCTGAAATGAATAAATCTTAAAAAAAAAAAAAAAAGCCACTAGCCTTAAATTTGTTAAGATAAGGGAATGGAATAATTGTGTGTGTTTTCATAGTTAAATGTGTCTAATTTAAACAATCAAGAAACATCAAGTGAGAAACTTTCAATCCTCTTAGGTTATTAGCATATTTGATAGCTCAAAAAATTTCCACCTGGTCGTTTCTTTTTGACTAAATTAGCAAACGACAGTCATGTGAATTATCTTTTAAAAATTTACCCTAATAGGAGGTTGGATTAAAAGAAAAGCATACCCACACTCCCAGAGGATGTGGGACTAGTAGGTCAATAGGACACAGCAGTGCTATTGTGACTAATTTATTAGTAGTGCTAACATGTTAAATGTTCTATTTGTAGACAAGTAAACTTGATTGTTCATCATTTTCATATTTGAATATTCTTGTGGGTATTTAAAATCAGTACGTTTGCTAATTTTAAGAGCCCCTCATATCTTTCAGAACATTTACCACATATCTACAGTTATTTCTATGTAGTTGATTAAAATGTTCTGTTACTACTTCCTTCATTCCCAGGAATTTTTCTTGATTCAGTGGATACTGGATTTCTGACATATGGGCTTTTGTGCACCCTAGTCCTAGCTTTTGTTTTGAAGCTGTGATATATATTTAAAATGGATGACGATGGTGTCTCCAGAAATTGAAGGAGGAAAGAATAAAATTAATGACAGATTATTGATTCTATAGCAAAATTTGTTAAATCTTCTATATCTAATAGCCTTTATACTGGTACAGAAGTAATAAATCTGCATATTGTATTAAATAAGTTAAGTAACTTATTTAAACAATATTTAAAATATTTAAAAATATTTAAAGTAAAATCAATAAAATAGGAACTAGAATCTTGTTCCCTGCCTCCTAGTCCTAGTACTTTAACTTCACTATTTGTTACAGCTTTGGGTAGAGATATTATTGAAGATAAAACTGATGCCACTGTTTGTATAGCTGATGATCTTCCCAATGGAACATTTATCTAGTTAGTATTTTAAGTAAATTTTTAGCAGCAAATGATATTTTCTGTAGAGGAGCCCATTTTTTTTTTAAAACTTAGGATATAATTACTATGTATAAAGTGAATGTTCTGGACTAGAGAAAGATAATTACAAGAAATGAAACTAATCATCATAACGGAAAATAAGAGTAAGAGTAATAGGGAAGAAAATATATATTGCTGTCAAGTACAGTTTTTTCTTTCACGCTGCCCCTGCAAGAAAATAAAACATTAAATTCATATGGTATATATTGTATCTTACTTAGAAGTTACTTTTTTTGGCGACGTCTGGGTGTCTCAGTGGTTAAGCCCCTGCCTTTGGCCCAGGGCGTAATCCTGGAGTCCCGGGATCCAGTCCCACATCAGGCTCCCTGCATGGAGCCTGCTTCTCTCTCTTCCTGTGTCTCTGCCTCTCTCTGTGTCTCTCAATGAATAAATGGATAAAAATATTTTTTTAAAAAAGAGTTACTTTTTTTTTTTAAAAGCCTCTTTCAGTAACACAGTATGGCAGTTTAATTAACAATAATAGTTTTAATTTTGTTGGTGTACATTTGTGTTCTTTTAGAACAGCACACATACTTTTCTGTGTTTATTAGTAGAGATAAAATTCCCAGGCTAATCACAAAAGTCTTTTTTTATTAACAGTATATGCTTTATTTTTTTTTTTAAGATTTATTTTTTATTTGAGAGAGAGAGCATGTGCACATGGAGGGGGAACAAAGGGAGAGTGGAAGCAGACTCCTTGCTGAGCTGAGTCTGACTTGGGGCTGATCCCACTACCCTTGAGATCATGACCTGAGCCGGAATCAAGAGTCGCACACTCACTGAGCCCACTCAGGCACCCCTACAGTGTATGCTTTAATGTTATTTTGTATTCTAGGAACATAATGCCATGCAAGAAAGAAGGGTGTGTTTTCCTGTTAAGGAACATCTAGAACAATTTATGAGGATGTGTGAATGTGCCTTAAATAGTTAAGATTTCAAGTAGATAATAGTGGGAAAATATGAGTGATTTGGGAAGGATAATTTGAAATAGAAGAGTCTTCAAGGAGACAAGCCACCTTGTTAGTGCTGAGTGCAGTCTTTTTTGTTTGTTTTAAGAGTTCCTGTACTTCTGAACCCATAGTTTCTCTGAAAACTTGAACTCAAGACTTTTTCCTAACTACTTCCATTACATTAGCAGCAAGGCTTCATGGAGTAGATGAATAGGGCAAGACTGTGTGTGCTTTTATAAATTCAGGATTCCTATTATGCCGTCATCACTCTGGTCTTTACCAGTTTTGTGCATGAATGAAATACCCGTTTTTCACTCAGGTGACCTTGTGTTGAATTTTTCATCCTAATAAAAATAGTGATCCAAATTTTTAGGTAAAAAGTTGCTTACATATGATAGTTTTATCAATTCTTCTTGTCCTAAATACATAAAAAGTATTGTAAATTATGGATACAGATTAGTCATGATAATTATCAGTGAACTTTAAAAAAAAAATGATCTTGTCTAGTAACTCACTTAACTCAGTCTCTGGATTCCAGCGCCTGGCCACTTAGTACTGGAAAGTACAGATTTCCATATAGGCAGATCTTCAGCTGAAGGGCTATTGAATGAACCTGTTTTGTGGACACATGTTTGATATTTACTGATGACTTAAGGTAGTTTGGTGTTTCTGTATTAAAAACTACTGTCATTACTTTTAACTGCCTGTCTCTGCCAGCACTAACAACACTAAATGTCTGTAAACCCCAGGAGTGTAAAGTAAATGAATGACTTGGGTAGGAAAGAACAGTGAGGAACCAAAGAGTTCGCACCCAGATTCACTAACTGCTGACTGCCTGCTTATTACTCCTCTGTGGGAATTCTGGCCTAGTGTTGCTGGATCTTCTGATTTCTCAAGAAGAACTAGAAATCCAGATTCTTAGTATAACATCACAATTTTGAAATATTGGCAACTAATTAGAGAGATCTGGAGGGGAAACACCCCAAACATTGTGTGAGCCAAACAAAGCATGTCTGGGAAATTTTGAGCAATCTATTTTTTGCCAGATACAGGACATGAGAAACAACTCCTCCCCCAGAGTGAATTTTGGTTCTTTATGATTCCATTACAGTCTGTGTATTTCCATTTTTCATTTGCATCCCTGGAAACTGTAGTCTCCTGAATGCATCTAGAAAGAGAGGTGTACAAATAGCCAATAAGGGAAGGGAAGGGAAACAACCTAGGTTGCTTTGGTACCTAATTTGAAATAGATCTCCAAGGTAAAGATTTCTATTGGCAGATAGGTAGAAATCTTTTACCACCTTTCCGGTCGTCTTTTCTTGCTTTGTTTAATTTATCCTGAAGCCTGACAGATTTTTACCCAGTATTTTAAATTTCTAGAACTATTTAAACATTGTATATATCCAAGGGTGATTTTTTTTTTTAAAGATTTTATTTATTCATGAGAGACACAGAGAGAGAGAGAGGCAGAGACATAGGAAGACAGAGGAGAAGCAGGCTCCATGCAGAAAGTCCGATGCGGGACTTGGTCCGGGGACTCCGGCATCACGCCCTGAGCCAAAGGCAAGACACTCAACCCCTGAGCCATCCAGGCATCCCTCTAAGGGTGATTTTACAAATATTTCAGTGGGAGGATGGAAGAGCGCCAGTCAGATAATACTAGCTTGGAAGCATGTTAACTTACAACTTACATGATTCAAGTTTTAAAAATATACATATAAAAATATGTTAAAATTAGTTTGTAGAAAAATATTAGTTTGTAGAAGGTGATGTTAGCATTGCTTAATTTTTTGCGGTATCTGAGAAAATTCTCAAGTTTAGATTAATAATGGCCAGCTGTATTATCTTCTGATTATTTTTACCAACTTTCGTTCACGGTGTTGAAAGATAGCCAATAACAAGTTTGATAACCAAGTAAAAATAGCCAAAAATAGTATGGAAATAAATATAGTAATGAAGGATTTTTAAAAATACAAATCTTAGGGGAACCTGGGTTGGCTCAGTGGGTTAAAAAACATCTGCCTTCGGCTCAGTTCATGATCCCAGGATCTTGGGATTGAGCTTTTCATTGGGCTCTCTGCTCAGTGGGGAGTCTGCTTCTCCCTCTTGCTCTTTCCCTCTCGTGTTCTCTCTCTTTCTCAATTAAATAAAGAAAACTTTTTAAAAGTACAAATGTTGGGACCCCTGGGTGGCGCAGCGGTTTGGCCCCTGCCTTTGGCCCAGGGCGTGATCCTGGAGACCCGGGATCGAATCCCACTTCGGGCTCCCGGTGCGTGGAGCCTGCTTCTCCCTCTGCCTGTGTCTCTGCCTCTCTCTCTCTCTCTCTCTCTCTCTATCATAAATAAATAAATAAATAAATAAATAAATAAATAAATAAATACTAAAAAAAATAAAGTACAAATGTTAAAAATAAATAATTAAATACACATGCTTTTTTGTTTTTGTTTTTGAGTAGGCTCCACATGAAGCCCAACTTAAGGATTGAAATCATGATCTTGAGATCAAGATCTGGACAGATATCAAGAGTCGGACACTTAACCGACTCAGCCACCCAGGCACCCGACAAATATTTTTTTGAATAAATTTTTGTTAGAATGGTTTTATTTATTTTTTTTTTTTTAATTTTTTTTTATTTATTTATGATAGTCACACACACACAGAGAGAGAGGGGCAGAGACACAGGCAGAGGGAGAAGCAGGCTCCATGCACCAGGAGCCCGATGTGGGATTCGATCCCGGGTCTCCAGGATCACGCCCTGGGCCAAAGGCAGGCGCCAAACCGCTGTGCCACCCAGGGATCCCATTAGAATGGTTTTAAATTTACAGAAACATTGTGAAGACAGTACAATGAATTCCAAAATACTCTACAGCTAGTTTCCCACATTAGTCACATCTTGCATCAGTATGGTACATTTGTCATAATTAATGAACCAATATTGATATAGTATTAAAGTCTATACTTCTTTTTTTTTTTTTTTAAAGTCTATACTTCATTCAGATTTAGTTTTTATCTTAATGCTTTGTTTTGTTTTTTCCGTCAGGATCCCATCCAGGATACCGCATTATATTTAGTTGTCATCTCCTCTGAGGTGTGATGATTTCTCAGACTTTTCTTATTTTTGATAACTTTATGTTTTGAGGAGTACTGATCAGATATTATATAGAATGTCCCTCAATTGGAATTTGTCTAATGTTTTTCTCTCGAGTAGGCTGGAGTTAAAGTATTTTCACAGGAAGACCACACAGGTAAAGTGCCATTGTTATCACAGTCCTATTAAGGGTGCATATTATCAACATGATCTAACACTGTTGAAGCTAACCTGGCTTAGCAGTGTTTGTCAGATTTCTCCACAAGTCATTCTTTTTTTAGTCCTTTTCATACTATACTCTTAAGGAAGTCACTATGTACAGCCCACAATTAAGAGATAGGAAGTTATACTCTACTTCCTTGAGAGTGGAGTCTAGATAAATTACTGGGAATTTTTTTCTATGGGGGTTTGTCTCTTCTGCATTTATTTATTCAGTCACATATTTACATCAATATGGATTCATGGATATTTATTGTATGCTTTGGGTTATAATCCAGTACTATACTTTCTTATTCAAATTGTTCTAGCTTTAGCCATTGGGAGCTCTTTCAGTTGATTCATATGTTCCTTAAACATATGAATATCACCCCAATCTGTGTTATGTGTGTGTTTTGCATGTGGGTACGTTTTAGCACAAGTCTTTCGATCTAGAAGAAAAATTTTAAAATAGAGGTTGTTTTATATACTAATTATCACTCCATTTTTACACCTTTGCTAACCCTAAAACCCCATTATTAACAAAATTCAATTACTGTGGTTATGACTTGCTATCAGCATTCTTCGTTCAAGTACTTTCAGGAGCATTGAACACTGTCTTGGAAGTGAACATTGTCAGATAGAAGATCCTGGAAGATTTTGAAGTTCTCTCTCTCTCTCTCTTTTTTTTTTTTTATTTTGAAGTTCTCAAAGTAGTGAAGAATGCCCATGCTTGCTACAGGGAAATTTACTAGGAAATGGAGTTTTTAGGCAAATGAATATATTTTTTTAAGAAGACTGGAGAAAAAAATTCCTCAAAGGAGTATTTAAGTAGCTAAAAACATCTTTGAACCATAAGTTTGTCTTACTTTTGATCAACTTTAATATTTTCTGATGATATAAAACTCATTTCCAGTGATTGGACTTTCATATATAATCTGCCTATATTGTTTGACTTAATAGGACCCAGTGAAGTCATTGGTTGGAGTGGGGTGACTGGTGTTAATACCTTTATAGAAATGTAATTCAGGGATCCCTGGGTGGCGCAGCGGTTTGGCGCCTGCCTTTGGCCCAGGGCGCGATCCTGGAGACCCGGGATCAAATCCCGCGTCGGGCTCCCGGTGCATGGAGCCTGCTTCTCCCTCTGCCTGTGTCTCTGCCTCTCTCTCTCTCTGTGACTATCATGAATAAATAAATTAAATCTTTAAAAAAAAAAAAAAAGAAATTCAGACATCAGCATCCTTTGAAAGTCCATTCTAACAGTTTTCTAGGTAGTAGAAACATCTTTTAATGTTTTAACAGATATAATATTTTTGTGTGATTAGTTTTACTTAACTCTGTAGTACAATAACTTCTTCCTAGTTTTTTTTCTTCACTAATTTCTTTTTTAAGTTATAAAAGTAACACTCTTATTATTTAAAAATCCAGACACTACAAAGGTTATTATCCACTCCATTCTCACTCCTGAAGTAACTAGTTATGAAATTGAATATCTTTCTAGATGTTTTCCTGTATATTCGCATAAGTATAATTCATCATATTTATATGTTCAAGCTTAAAAAGTGGGATCATATATTGATCATATATATTTTTTACCTTGTAATAAGTATTTCCTAAAATATATGTATATATACTGATCGTTCCATGTCCATAAATTCAAAACTGCTTCATTCTTTTTATTTACTTATTTTTAATTTTTTAAAAAGATTTTATTTATTTAAGTAATCTCTACACCCAACATGGGGCTCTAACTCACAACCCCAAGATAAGAGTCACATGCTTTTCCACCTGAGCCAGCCAGGCTCCCTTACTTCATTCTTCTTAAATAAAACAGTTTGTAGTATGGACATACCATAACTTATTAAACAGACCTCCATTTGTGACATTTATATTATTTTCAATATTTTGGATCACAGGAAGTATCAAAATACTCCTATCTATTTCTTTTTTTTTTTTTTAATTTTTTTAAAGACTTTATTTATTCATGAGAGACACAGAGAGAGAAAGGCAGAGAGAGACACCAGCAGAGAGAAGCAGGCTCCATACAGGGAACCCGATGTGGGACTCCATCCCTAGACTCCAGGATCACGCCCTGAGTCAAAGGCAGACACTCAACCGCTGAGCCACCCAGGTGTCCCTCTATCTCTGTTTTTGAACATATGTGGCAATATTTGTTTAGGATTGTTTTATGGAACAAGAATTTTTAGTGTAATGGTTGTGCCTGTGTAAAATGTTTGTATTGCCCACTTGACCTCAAAAAGACTGTACTGGTAAATATTCTACAGCACTGGTCATTTTTAAAGTTTTATAATTTTTGCCATTTTGCGGAGTGAAACAGTATTTCTTTGTAATCTTTTTATTTCTGACAACTGTGGAGGTTTAGTTTCTTTTTCTTAGACATATGCTTTGCAATGAAGAAGTCTTTCAAAAGTTTTCATTTTTCCATCTGAATCTGGGTATTGAGAGTGCTATAGTAAAAGTAGTTTTCAGATAATTTCTATTTTGGGAGTATTTTTTAAGTACCTCTGAATCAGAGTTAATGTTTTTTGAAAAAAGTAATATGATTGTGAACCACTAATGTTTTAAGCAATGTTTAATATATGTTGATTGGTATTTTCCTTTTCATTAGGTTCAAATTATTCTTATGAATTTGATTAGTTATATCGGAAAATTCAGACAGGGATCTAAGCCTTAAGTGACACTAATTTGTTTAAAATTTAATTCTAAAGTAACAAAGTCACTGTTACATAATGCATATAACTATGTGCTGTATGTTTAGTCATTTTAAAAATATTAAAACCAGGACTAATTTGTAGTTGGGAAATGGATGATGCTTCCTATATAGATTATTGAAGATATGTTAGATTGGCTTGGGAAAGTTATTAATTCTCTGTGAATTTCATAATCCTTATCAGAAACTATTGAGGCTAGATATGATTCAGAATTTGGAATTTTATGGCTTTCAGAAAAGTAGGGGTGCCTGGGAAGCCTAGTTGTTTAAGCGTCTCTTAATTTTGGCTCAGGTCATGATCTGAGTTGTGAGATTGAGGCCTGCTTTGGGCTCTGTCCTAGGCATGGACCTTGCCTGATTATTTTTCCAGAGTGGCTGTGTGTACCATTTTACATTCCTTCTAGCAGTGCATCAGTTCTACTTTCTCTGTATCCTCACCAAAACTTGATATTGTCTGTCTTTTTAATTAAAGCCATTCCTTGGATGTGTAGTGGTTTCTTGTGGTTTAATTTGCATTTCCCTAATGACCAGTAATATTGAGCATCTTTTCATGTACTTTTTTAGCCATTTGTTTCCTTTTTTATTTTTTTTAAGATTTTATTTATTTGAGATACAGATAAAGAGTGAGAGAGAGAGCAGGGAGCAGAGGGAGAAGCATACTCCCTGCTGAGCAGGGAACCCAATATGGGGCTTGATCCCAGGACTCTGAGATCATGACCTGAGCTCAGCCTAACCGACTGAGCCACCTAAGTGCCCCTACCCACTTGTTTCCTTTGGCAAACTGTCCATTTAAAACCTTTCCCATTTTTGAGGGTCATTTATCTTTAATAGTTATTTATGCATTCTAGATACAGGGGCCTTTATCAGATATATCACTTAAAAAAACATTCTCTTTCTAGCCTGTGCCTCTTTTCATTTTGTAAATTTTTTTTTAATGAGAAAGCTTTTACTCCCCCATTTTTTGAGGTATAATTATATGAAGTTGTGCAAGATGATGATGTAATATATACATTATAAAATGATTACAGTCAAATTAATTAAAACATTCATCACCTCACAGTTGCCAGTTTTGTGTGTGTGGTGTGTTGAGAAAACTTAAGATCTATTTTCATACCAAATTTGGAGTATACAATACAGTATTAATAGCAACTCTAGTCACCATGCTAAATATTATCTCCCCAAAATCTCTTCATCTTATAGCTGAAAGTTTGTAGTCTTTGATCAACATTTCTGTTTTCCTCACCATCACTTCCAGTCATTAGCAACCACATTCTGTATTCTGTTTCTTTGAGTTTGACTTTTTCTTAAAAATTCCATGTATGATTGCCATCATACAGTATTTAACTGTGTTTGGCTTATTTCACTTAGCGTAATGCTCTTTAGGTTATTCCAGCAAATAACAGAATTTTCCTTTTTTTATGGCCGAATAATGCTCTGTTGTGAATATATACATTTTCTTTATCCCTTCCTCAATAGGTTATTTCCATATATTGGCTTTTGTGAGTAATGCTGCAGTGAATATGGAAGTGTAGATACTTCTTTGAGATACTGATTTCATTTCCTTTATGTATATACCCAGAGGTGGGATTACTAGGTCATATGGTAACCCCATTTTTAATTTTCTGAGGAACCTCTGTAGTTTTCCATAATGGCTCTACCAATTTGCATTCCCACCAGTAGTGTATGAGAGTTCCTTTTTCTCCACAGTATCGTCAACACTTATCTCTTATCTTTCTGGTATTAGATATGAGGTGGTATCTCATTGTGTGTGTGTGTGTTTAATATTTTATTTATTTGTTTGTTTGTTTGTTAATGAGAGACATAGAGGCAGAGACCTAGGCAGAGGGAGAAGCAGGCAGCTCCCCCCCCCCCCCCCAGGAGCCTGATGTGGGACTCAGTCCTGGATCCCTGGGATCACGCCCTGAGCCGAAGGCAGATGCTTGACCACTGAGCCACCCAAGCATCTCATCATTGTGGTTTTGAATTGCATTTCCCTAATTGATGGTGTTGAGCACCTTTTCATTTGCCTATTGGCCATTTCTCTCTGTCCTTTGGAAAAATGTGTCCAGGTCCTTTGCCCATTTTTTAATTGGATTTTTTTGTTGTCATATAATTTAATATGACATTAACATAAACATTGTTAAGACCAATGTCAAGAAGCTTTTTTTCTATGTTTTCTTTTAGGAATTTTATGGTTTCATTTTTTACGTTTATGTCTTCAATAAATTTCAAGTTAGTTTCTGTGAGTGGTTTGAGATAGTCTAGTTTCATACTTTTGTATGTGAATATTCAGTTTTGTCAAGACCATTTATTGGAAAGAGATTGTCTTTCCCCATTTGAGTTCTTGGCACCCTTGTTAAAAGATTAGTTGATCATGTATGTATGGGTTTATTTCCAGGCTCTCTAGTACATTCCATTGATCTGTATGCCTGTTTTTATGCCAGTGCCTTACTGTTTTGATTACTCTGGCTTCATAATATAGTTTGGAAACCAGGAAGTGTTGATGCCTCCATCTTTGTTCTTTCTCAAGATTGCTTTAGTAATTTGGGGTCCTTTGTGGTTCAATACAAACTTTAAGATTGTTCTTTCTCTGTAGCAGATGTCATTGGAATTTTGATAGAATTGTATTAAATATTTGGATTGCTTTGGATATTTGCAAACATTTTAACAATATTCTTCTAATCCATGAGCATGGACTATCTTTCCATTTACCCATTTCTCCTAAGAGTAGAGCATTCCTATGAAACTTTTCATAAGTAAAAATTGTGTAAAGTGAAGAAGCAATTACCATTTCATAAAAGTGAAAATCCTCTTCAGATTTCTTTCATTTAGTGAAAATGTATTAATATAGGTTTTTAGTAAAAGCATACATAGCATAAAGTGAACTTCAGATACAGGAAGGAAAACTGTATCTTCTGCAGTTTCTTTCATTGATGTCTTTTTTTTTTTTTTTTGAGATTTTATTTATTTATTCATGAGAGACACACAGCACACAGAGAAGCAGGCTCCCCGATGTGGGGCTTGGTCCCCAGACCTTGAGATCACACCCCAAGGTGAAGGCAGACACTCAACCACTGAGCCACCCAGGCATCCCATTTTGCATTGATGTCTTATAGTTTTCAGGGTACAGGTCACAGGTCACCTCCTTGGTTAAATTTATTCCTAAGTATTTTACTGGTTTTGATGCTATTGTTGGTGGGACTGTTTTCTTAATTTCTTTTTTCAAATAATGTTATTAGTATATAAATGCATCGGATTTTTGTGTTTTGGTTTCATACCTTGTAATTTTACTGAATTTGTGTCTTTTTATTTTTTTAATGGAGTTTTTGAAGTGTAAAATATTTAATTTTGAAGAAATCCAATTCAACTGTTTCTTTTTATAGATCATGCTTTTAGTGTTAGGAACTCTTTTCCTAACTCATTGTCATGAAGATTTCATCCTACATTTTTTTTCTAGAAGTTTTATAGGTTTAGCTCTTCATTTAAATATGGTCAATTTTGAGTTAATTTTTATATGTGATGTAAAGATCTCATTTCCTTTTTATGCATGTGAATATCCAATTGTCCCAGTACCATTTGTTATGTTGAGAATGGATCACATCCGTCATAGTTCAGCTTATGTTGATTAACATTTTTCCTAAGAAAAAGAAGTAACTTTAAATTGTTTTTAATCAGAGCTCTTTGTGGATCAGGGAGTATAAGTGACCGGGGGAAAACTGGTTTCTAATGAATTACCACCCAGGATAGTTATTAAAAGTTACAGAAATGAAAGAAATCCAGCATCTTGTAAGCTGAGTTTCCTGCAGTTGTGTTTCATGATCTAAGGTAAGTGTACTAGTCCATTCAGGCTGCTGTAACAAAAATAACACAAACTGGGCGGCTTAAAAACAACAGAAATTCATTTCTCATAGCTCTGGAGGCTGGAGAGTCCAGGATCAAGACACTGGCAGATTCATTGTCTGTTGAGAGCCTGCTTTGCAGTTCATAGGCAGTGCCTTCTTGCTGTGTCTCACATGGTGGAAAGGGCAAAGGAGCTTTCTTAAACCTCTTTTATAAGGGCACACTCACATTCATCAGGGCTTTACCTTCGAGAGACTAATCAATTCTCAGAGGCCCCACCTCCTAATACTCATCTTGGAGGTTAGTATTTCAGCATATAAATTTTGAGGGGACACATGTATTCAGTCCATAGCAGTGGTGATGTTATATATGTGGCAATTGGCCCATGATAGACATACCCAGTAGATTCTGATACCTTTTCTGGTTAAGCCCATGTCAGTTCAGATTGAAACTCATGTTGTTATTATTTATGGCATCTTAACTCTGCTTCTTTGAATATGGTTATGTGCATAAATGGGTTTGCAGGTTCCTGGACATATTAAGGTTAAATTTTGTGTAGAGGGTTTTTTTTTTCCCCCTGTAGGATTTTGGACCTTCCATATGGCATTTAGCTGTATGTTGGAATAAAGTCAGCCCTCTAGACTTGAGCCATGTTTTTTCCCTTTACTGAGTGTTTGACTATTAGAGTCATGATATAAAGGTACAGGTCCACCAGACATACGCTGTCATGGTTCTTGGGATATAAATACAAAGTTAGAAATGTGGAGATTAAACTCCATGGTCAGAAAGGGCACTTTCTCCAGTGCCCTTTGTACAGAAATATTTATATAGCATTATGAGAATTAGTTCATTGGGTGGGATCTAAAAACATTCTTTCTCTAGGTTATGTAGTAGGCACTTTTTTAAAGATTTTATTTATTCATGAGAGACACGGAGAGAGAGGCAGAGACACAGGCAGGAGAAGCAGGTTCCTTGCAAGGAGCCCAATGTGGGACTCGATCCCAGGACCTGGGATCATGCCCTGAGCTAAAGGCAGACGCTTAACTGCTGAGCCACCCAGGTGTCCCATGTAGTAGGCATTTTTTTTTTATCACTATTTCCATTATATTGAGTTTCAAGCATTATGAATAGTTTAGTGTTAAACATTTTCATATTGATGCAGTATTTGCACCTTCTACACCAAGAAACTGATCTAGTTGGATGTGTGTAAGCCTTGCTTATAGCGAAGCATATACTCTACAGGAACTGGACCATGTCAGGGTAGAGAATAGGAAATTGGGGATCATGATGTTCATGCCACCAAAGTGCTGTGAAGAAAGTAGGCCTTAGAGTCTGAGAAACTCTGGAGAATGAGTGTTTATAGCATCTGTATTGGAGGTTTTTAGGATTCAGAGCTATCAGAAGTTCAGTTTCTGAATGATTACCTCACTCCTAGAATGAGTATATGGGAGTGTGAATTATGTCATTCATATTTGATTTTCTTTGTCATAGTAAACCTTTATTTATTAAAGTGGTGTAGGTTATTCAAGATTACGCAGTTTTAAATCATGGATTACGGTGTGACATGGATTGACACAGAACTCAATGCCAGTGTAGGCTTTTTTCTTTATTACTTTGAAAAAAATATTTGTAGGCTAGAAGAAAAAAAAATGTTTTGACTTTAAAAGGTGATAAACCATGGTCTAATGTAGCCAATTCTTTTGGCATGAGACTTCTGCTTTGGTTCTTGTGGACTGTTTCCTCAGGACACCAGTTCAACAATTAGTCTTTGCGAATTGAAACATTTTTGACCTTTATCCAGTAAAAATATCAGTGGCAACTTTTTTTCAAGTGAGTGAGAGGAATTGTGGTGCTCTTCAGATTAATTTCAGCCTTTCTGGAGCCATAAGTAGTCAGCACTTATGCCTGGTTGCTGCAGAAGATGGGCAGGGTAAAAGTATCTCCAAAGCTGATTCTGAGGATGGTGTTAACAAGAAAGGGTTCTCAGCTACTATGTATCTTCCTAACACCCGAATGATTATAGGAACTTAGATTACTGGTTTATTATGAAAGACTATGACCCAGAAACAGGCAGGTGGAAAAGATGCACAGGGCAAGGTAGGTGGAAACGGCACAAAGTTTCTGTGACCTCTCCAGGGATGCCACTCTCCTAGCACCTCCTTGTGTTTATCCTGGAAGCTCCTGTAATTGATTTTCTTTGAAAATACTAAAGTGTTACTGAAATAGCTATGACAGTGGCCATTTGCCAAGAACAGTAGACTAAGATGTGGGGCAACAAATATCAGGACCAGAACCATATAGAAGTAAGATGATAAAATGGATCTTGGATTTCATTGTAAGTAAGAAACTCTCCTGAATTCTTACTGTTTAAGGAGAAAGGTATATAAAAGTAGCACCCCCAGAAGAAAATATGGTGATGGAAAACTCAAACCTGAGATACAGAGACAGACTTGAGGGTTGGAGTGCTGTAAATGAACATTGGTTCTTTAAATTAGACTTCTGACAAGCTTGGTAGTTGGGATTCTCTTGGACTTACGTATGCATTGTCTACCATAATGACATTTTTATTTTTCCTTTCCAGTCCTTATTACCTTCATTTCTTTTTCTAATTGCACTGATTGGCCCTATGGTGTTGAATAGAAACACTGGTAGTAGGCATTTTTGTTTTGTTTCTGATCTTAAAGGGAAATGATTTTAACATTTCACCTTTTACCAGTTCTAGTCAGAGGTATCTTTTACCCCAAAGTTTACCTGAGATTTTAGTTGATCACAATTTTATCTTTACAGTGGATTAGCCATTTAGCTAATTGTTTCTATCTTTGGCCCATTTTAGTTGGATTGTGTGTATTTTTTTTTTTACTAATTTGTAAGAGTTATTTTTATATTATGAATATATTAAATAAGTATTTTTTTGGAATATGGGTTGCAAATATTTTTTCCCAGTTTGTGGCTTTTCATTTGATTTTTTTTGTGTGTGTGTGTGAGGTTTTGATGAATGGAAGTTTTAAATTCTAATGTTGCTGCAGCTGTCATTGTCTTCCTTTATGGTTTTGTGTCTTTTTTTTTTTTTCTTTTTTAATTTAAAGACTATGTGAGAAAGAGAGAGAGAGAGAGAGCACCTGCACAAGCGGGGGTGGGGTGGAGCAACAAGCAGAGAGAAAGGAAGGAGCAGACTCCCCACTGAGCAAAAAGCCCATCATCGGGCTTGATCCTAGGACCCCGGGATCATGACCTGAGGTGAAGGCAGATGCTTAACTGAATGAGCCACCTAGGTGCCCCGTGTTATGTGTCTTGTTTAAGAAGTCCTTCATTTTCCCTTGAGATATTCTCTTATGTTTTCTTCTTAAAGTTTTAGAATATTGCTTTTCACATTTTTGTATTCAAACCATATGGGGCATAATTTGCTCTGGCTGGGAATAGTTGTCATTTTTTCCCCCTGATAACTGGTTATTTCTATAAGGAATAGTCTGGGGATGCTTTGGTGGCTCAGTGGTTGAATGTCTGTGTTTGGCTCTGGTTATGATCCTGGGGTCCTGGGATCAAGTTCCACATCAGGCTTCCACAGGGAGCCTGCTTCTTCCTCTACCTATGTCTCTGCCTCTGTCTCTGTGTGTCTCTCACAAATAAATTTAAAAATCTTAAAAATGAAAGAAAGGGGAATAGTCTGTACTTTACTCACTGATTTCCAATGGCACATCTTTCATTTACCAAGTTCCTATTTGTACTTAGTGCTGTTTTAAAGCTCGAATTCTCTTCTATCATCTGTTCTTGTACCAGTATCACATTCTTAATTTTTCTTTAGGGTGAGTTTTGCGATATATCTAATTAGGGCAAATACTGCCACCTGCCTCTTCAAAATTGGTTTGTCCTTTTGTATGAATTTTACAATCACTTACCAAGTTATATGAAAAATTGTATGGGGAATTTCATGACATTGCTTTGGTTTTATAGATTAAATTTGGGTCACATTACCATCTTTAAACTTTATCTTACTACATCCGTGAATATGGTATTTCCATTTATGCAGGCTTTCCTTTATGTCTTTATGTGAAGTTTCATAATTTTTTTCTGACTAGATCTTAAAAATATTTTGTTAAATTTATTTCTAGGTATATCACAGGTTTAGTTTTATGAGTGGTATTTTTTGACAATTATATTTTCCACTTGTGACAATTATATTATTTACTTGTGAACAGAATTAATTTTTTGCCTTGGTTTTACAACCCTACAGCTATACTGAATTCAACTTATGTATGCATTGTCTGCAGTAATGAGTTTTTTTTAAAAAAGATTTTATTTATTAGAGAGCATGGACGGAATCAGAAGGGAAGGGCAGAAGGAGAGGGGGAGAGAATCTTAAGGGGGTTCCATGTCCAATGCAGAGCCCATAGCGGGGCTCCTTCTCAGGATGCTGAGATGGTGACCCGAGTAGAAACCAAGAGTCAGAGGCTTAACCAAATGAGCTACTCAGGTGCCCCAATAATGACATTCTTATTTTTCCTATCCAGCCTTTATTACTTTCACTTTTTTCCTAAATACACTGATTAGTCCTACAGTGTTGGATAGAAGTAGTGACTGCAGGCATTTTTATTTGATTTCTGACTTTAAAGGGAAATCTCTTAAACACTTTACCCATAAGCATGAGATTTGCTGTGGGTTTTATTGAATACCCTCAATCATGTTGAGGAGCTTTGGGTTGCATTTTTCTATGTACTTGTTTGAGCAGTTATTGAAATAATCATATAATGTCCCCTTTAAATCTATTATAATGGTAAATTAGTAAATAGATTTTTCTCATTTTTTTAAAGATTTTTATTTATTTATTTATTAGAGACACACAGAGAGACAGAGAAAGAGAGACAGGCAGAGGGAGAAGTAGGCTCTATGCAGGGAGCCCAATGCGGGACTCGATCCCAGGTCTCCAGGATCACACCCTGGGCTGAAGGCGGTGCTAAACCGCCAAGCCACCGGGGCTGCCCTGATTTTTCTCATTTTAAACTGTCCTCGGGGATCCCTGGGTGGTGCAGCGGTTTGGCGCCTGCCTTTGGCCCAGGGCGCGATCCTGGAGACCCGGGATCGAATCCCACGTCGGGCTCCCGGTGCATGGAGCCTGCTTCTCCCTCTGCCTGTGTCTCTGGCTCTGTCTCTCCTTCTATCTCTCAAGAATAAATAAATAAAATCTTAAAAAAAAAAAAAAAAAAACTGTCCTCGTATTGCTAGGGTAAATCCTACTGGGTTCAGAATACATTTTAAAAATACATTGTAGCCATTCTTCCCGAATAACTCAGTCATTATTTTTAATCCATTATGTAAGATGAAGTAGGTATCTGGGGATGGCAGCAAGGGTGTTGCATTGACCCAGAGTGAGTGTCAAAGCCCAGATTAGACAAAGAGGGTATCTGCATAGAGTATAGCTCAATGGGGTGGGAGTCAGAGCCCAGTTAAGGTGAAGAATGCTCCGTAAAAAGGTGGCTCACATAGCTGTGTGTGGAGATTTAGAGCTCAAGTGTAATGTAGAGAACATCCATGAAGGGGGAGGGAGCAGCCTGAGTTGGGGTCTCAGAGCCAGACCAGGGTGAGGGGGGCATTTCTGCAGAGGGGCAGCCTTGCCATAGGATGTCAGAGCCTAAGCAGAAGAAGGCTGGTGATGGGGGGTGGGTGAGACAGCCCAGTTCCGGCTTGCTAAGTCCGAACCCAAATGGAGTAAGGAGGGCGGACCCTACTTAAATCAGGTGATCAAAATGAACATCATAATGGAACAGATTGAGATCAGGTACTACTTAATACAATGAGAAGAAAGCACTATCACTTCCATGGTATTCCTGCTAAGAAGCATAACATGAATACAATTATGAGAAAATACCAAACCCAAATTAAGGGACATTCTACAAAATGAATTGCCCATAATCTTTGATAGTGTAAGGGTCCTAAATAAGTCTTAGAGACTGAAAGGACATGATAACTAAATACATTGCATGGTTCTGAATTGTATCCTCTGCAAGGCATGATTGGGATAATTGGCACACTCAGATGGTGGCTAAGGATTAAATGGCATTAACTTATCAATATTCCCTGGTTTTCATGGTCATATTTATGTAGGAGGTCCTTGTTTGTAGGAAATACAATTAAAGACTGTGGCACATCAGGTTGGCACCTAATTTACAAATGGTTCAGGGAATATTTTTGTACTGTATTTCCAACTTTTCTGTAACTCTGTGATTGAAGATATTTTTTAAATTTTTAAATGTTTATTGTAGGTATTGATTTAGTGATACTTAGGATTTTTAAATCGCTGTTTATAAGTGAGATTGGCCTGTGATTTTCTTTTCTGATACTACATAGACCCAGTTTTCAAGTTTTAGTAGCCTGAAACAATGAATTAGGAGAGTTTTCCCTCCTTCCATTTTTCCCTTCCTTTTTTCTATAATAAAGAGATGATCTGTTTTCTAACAGATTATTTGCTGGATTTTCCTGTAAAAATCATTTGGTAATTTTTTTCTTTTTTAAGATTTTATTTATTCATAAGAGACACAGGCAGAGACCTAGGCAGAGAGAGAAGTAGGCTCTTCTAAACAGGGAGCGGGATGCGGGACTCGATCCCGGGACTCGATCCGTGGACTGGGATCATGGCCTGAGCCCAAAGGCAGACACCTAACCACTGAGCCACCCAGGCATCCCTGATATTTGTTTTTTGAAATTGGATTCTGTTTCTTTATTGGGTAAAGGAGTCTCTACTTTTTTTTGAGATTCTTATAGAAACTTTTTCTAAAATATTTCCCATTCAGATTTTTAAGCTATATCATTGAAAATCAATTAAGTTAAATAGTAATAAAAATTTTTTAAATTTAATTTTTAAGCATTTCAAATAAGGAATAGGGTATTGTACTATTTTAAAAGTTAAAAAATTGTATTGCCTTTGTAGTGGTGGTCTCTTTCTCATTCCTAAATTCAATTTGTGCTTTTTTTTTCCCTTGATAAATTTTGTCAAAAGATACTTTATTTTTTAATCTTTTCAAATGACCATAATTTGGGTTTGCTGATCCTTTCTCTTGTATCTTTATTTTCTATTTCATTTATTTATTTATTTACTTACTTAAAGATATTTTATACTTTGAGTTTATTCTCTTCCTTGTCTAAATTCAGTTGGCTTAAGTTGTCTACTTAGTTTTCACAAAATTCTGTATAACAATCATAGAAATCTTAGTGACATTTAACAGTAAGCATGTACTGCTCACTCATCCAAGATCAGGAGATGGTGGGCTAGGCAGTTTGTGAGTCTTGACTGGAGTAATGCATAGGTTTAAGGTTAGCTGGATGTTGACTGACACAAGTTGACCTCAACCAGAACAACAGGATGACATCTATTTCTCATGCTCCTGATTATGGTAAGCTGGATATGTCTTCTCATGGTGATGGTAGAAGCATAAGACAGGGCAAGAACTTTAAACTTATAGCTGGCCTGCCATTACTCCTCCATTCTTTTTGGTTAAAACAAGTTGCAAGGGATAAGGAAATACCCTCTACCTGTATTGGGAAGTATTCCAAAGTCATGTATAATAGGACCTGGATGCAAACAATAGAGAATTCAGTCTACCACACTTGCTATCACCAATAGTTTGCTTTTCCAAATTTTTTATTACAGAAAACTTACAGAATAGTTCAGTGGATACTTTTCACAAGATTTGCTAGTTGTTAACATTTTGCTGTATTTGCTTTGTCTCACACGTTCTTTTCTCTTTTTCCTGGACTTTTTTAAGAGCAGACATCATGACATTGTTCCCCTTATATTTTTATCTCTTCAGGCCAAAGACACAGTCCTCACACTCAGGAAATTTAATATTGACAGAATAATATTACCTAATTACAGTATATGTTTAGACTTCTCTATTTGTCCCAATGATATCCTCTATGAGTGTTTTTCATTCTTCTTTTTTCTAATGCAGTCAGTTTTGTTTTATCACAATATATGTATTCCTACCAATCACTGTATGCAGAATTGCACAACAAAAATCACAAGGCTTACGGAGAATATGGAGTTAGAGACACAACACTCAGAAACTTAATTCTCTCTCTCCCTCCCTTCCTTCCTCCCTTCCCTTCTTTCTCCCCCCACAGAGAACCTTATAAAAAAAGTAAGAGTACTGTTTTATATTCATTTATTTATTTATTTTTAAAGATTTTATTTTATTTATTCATAGAGAGAGAGAGAAAGGCAGAGACACAGGCAGAGGGAGAAGCAGGCCACACAGAGAGCCTGACGTGGGACTCGATCCCGGGTCTCCAGGATCACGCCCTGGGCTGCAGGCGGTGCTAAACCGCTGCGCTACCGGGGCTGCCTGTTTTATATCCATTTAGTGGTTAAACATACGTAAGTACTAAAATGAAATGAATGTGGTACTTGACCTTGAAAAAGACCTGAGGTTTGCTTGGGGAAGTAGGTTTGAGAAGGGATACAGCTTGTGAGTTATTGTGAGGTTGTGGAAGGAGAGTTCTCTGACACTGGACAGAAAGTATAATACTATGTGCGTAGATGTGGCTCAACACACCTGGTGAACTGAGATAGATGGTACATGTTTTTAGTTGTATGTATTTTGCATATTCATACAGCTCATTTAAGCTGGGCTCAGTTTTCTGCTTTTACCTGATGTTTCTCACCAAAAAAAAAATCACACATAAGCAAATGGGAAATTTATGTCTTGCTCATACTGTGTTGAAGCAAATTTGTGGGTTTTTTTTTTAACTATAGCAGAAGTTAGAGTATAAACATTCGCATCTATAAATTTCCCTTTTAAGATTGCTTTAGCTGCATCCTACAAATTTGGTATGTTGTGTTGTTGCTATAGTTCAAGTCTAAGTATTATTCTCTGATTTCTATTATGATTTCTTCCAACCATGATTTAAAAGTACATTTAAAGATTTTCAAGTTTGTAGTTTTCTTTGTAGGGGTACTCTTTTGATAATAGTTCCTAACCTTATTTTACTGTGTTCAATGAAATGTATGACATTAATTGTTTGGTTTTTTTCTTGTGATTAAATAGTTTGTGGTTAGTTTTTGCAAATGTTTTGTTTGTGTTTGTAGAGAATGTTCCTTCTCGTTTAGTTGCCATTTTCTGGAGACTTGTCTTATTGCCTTAGATGAATTTTCTATATATGTATTGCTAATTGAATCCAAACTCTTCCTTCAGTTGTATAAATCTCCTCTCAGCTTATTCAGGCACATAAGGTAGTCTTTCAAGTTCATCTTGAAGAAATTTCTCCGAGAGCCATCTGTTATATTGCACTATTCTTCAGGCCTGTTTTACAGCTTTCTTCTGGGATCTTTATCGCCTCTCTGTTAGAATCCCTTTTTCCTAAATATCACTTTCACATCTTCCTTGCTTTATTCTCTCATTTTGGCAAAATTCACCCTTCAGTAGCATCCTGGAAAAATGTCCTTAGAAAGTGAAATTTTTGAGAACTTACATGTCTGAAAATGACTTTGCTGTCTTAATACTTAATGATAGTTGGATGGAAATAATTTCCCTTCAGTTTTTAATGCAGTGCTTCTTTTTCCTTTGGCTCCAGTGCTGCTGTTGAGAAGTCTACTGTTTTCCTCCTTTAGGCTTATTTTGATCCTCTCTTTGCCCTTGAGCTCTGAAATTTTATGAAAGAGTACCTTGATTGCAGATCTACTTTCAGGAATTGTGATGGGACTCAGCGAGTCTTTCCATTAAAATTCATGTCCTTAGGTTCTTGTTCTTTGATTTCTTCCCTTCCATTTCTCTGTTTTGACTTTCTGGAATTTCTGTTGTTAATTATGGGACTCCAGCACTGTTCTCCAAATTTTCTTTTCTTTTCTCTCCTATCCCTTTTATTTTACTTGCTGGGGAAATTTCCTCAGCTTATCTTCTTGGCCTTGAGGATTTCATTTCCATTACTTTAATTAAAATTTTTAAAAATATATTTCTTGGTGATGTGTTTTTGTTCATAGGTCTAATATATTCTTTCACCTCTGAGACATTAATGATAGTTTTTTGGATTTTTGTCTTCTCCCCTAGTCTCATAGTCTCTGCTCACTCCAGGTTTCTTTCTTTTTGTTTTTGGGGTTTTCTGATGTGTTTTTGTTTTTTTTTGTTGTTGTTGTTTTACTGTTTGTTTTGATTTCTCACTCTTTAGATGCTATCCTCAAGTGTCTAGTTGGTCTTTGGCTGTGCATATTTAAAGGTATACTGCTGAAAAAATCATTCAGAGCTCCAAGCTCCTAACTATGGTTTGTTGTAGTCTTCATAAGGGAACCAAGCTGAGTTTGCTTGTTTGTTTTTTCTGGGAAAGGCCTGGGAGAATCTTTGGGTCCTTTCTCTTGAGTTCCGAGAGAAGGACTCCACTAAAGCCTCTGGAGGTTCTGACAGTGATTTTGGGAAAAGGCCTGAGAAAGGGAGCTGCCTCTATAGCCAGTGTGTAAAGTTGATTCAATGCCTTATTATAAAATTAAGATACCTCCCCTCAATTGTATAGAGATACTGTGGGGTTTTTCCCCCCTTTTTTAAAGAAAACTCTACAGAATAAGCTTCTATTGGCAATAGAGAAGAATAGTTCATAGATTGGGTCACCTCGCTCTGGAGAGGAACTAGGAAATCAAAGATTTAAGCTTAACCACTTAAATAGGCTTTCAACCGGTCTTCTTCCTAGACCTCCATTTCTAGAGGCACCTAGTGCTCCCAATTCTTGAGCCTTTGGTGATCCTGTGGTTAGTGTCTTTATGTAGTCTCCTTAGGAGTCACTTTTCTTAGAGTGCCACTCTTCTGTATGCTCCTTAGTGTTTAACATTTTCTCAGGGGCGCCTGGGTGGCTCAGTGGTTGAGCATCTGCCTTTGGCTCAGGTCATGATGCCAGGGTCCTGGGATTGAGTCCCACATCAGGCTCCCACAGGGAGTCTGCTTCTCCTTCTGCCTGTGTCTCTGCCTCTCTCTCTCTCTTTATCTCTCATGAATAAATAAATAAAATCTTAAAAAAG
The DNA here is from genome assembly GCF_018345385.1 of Vulpes lagopus. Classification (NCBI taxonomy): domain Eukaryota; kingdom Metazoa; phylum Chordata; class Mammalia; order Carnivora; family Canidae; genus Vulpes; species Vulpes lagopus. Next base: position 26,222,580 of record NC_054824.1, on the reverse strand, counting down.
TAAAATAAAATTTTGTTTCTCTTTTCTCCATTTCTGTTTTCTTAGTTTATGTGGGTTTATGCCACTTCTAAAATATTGTTGTTTTAGTGAAGTTTGGAGAGAGCAGGGTGCAAAAATGTGTGTATCCGATCCACGATTTTTACACAAAACCTTAAAATAAATTTTAATAACTTTGAAATTTAAAGAGCATTACACACCAAAAGCTCTGGGGGTCCAAAAGGTCAAAACTATAAGATGTTATTTGCTTTCTTTCACTTGTGTACAGTGGAGTCTTCCAGAGGTTATGTGATGTGTGATGTTGCAGCACATTAAATGCAGAAATAGGCAAATCCTGCTTTTTTCTAAGTCAAACATTGAAGAAAGTTTTTACTAACTTTTTACTAATTTTTTGAACAGTTTTTTCCACTAAAAATATCTTATTTATAGTAACATGATAGTTTTATTATTGTTTTTTAAAATCCATTCAAAAATGTATAGTTTAAAATCTTAGTTTTCATTTCTAGTATGATGAATATCAATAGTTATAATCTACATAAAAAATCTTTGGAATCCTCAGTAATTTTCAAGAGAGTAAAGAATCATGAAGTCAAACTTTTGAGGGCTTCTACTCTAGACAATCCTAGATATAAACTGGAACTGAACATGAGTATAACAGTGTAAACATATCTAATGCTCCACTAGTCTCACCTTTTTTTTTTTTTTTTTTAGTTTCGCCGTTACATTGGATGATAATGGGATTTACTCCTCATGTTCATTAAATTCAACACTCCTGTGGTTTTATTCAAAATTTTTTTGTTTTCTCTCCTAATAATCTTTAGAGGAACAAGAGGAAGCTGCTGGAGGAAGTTAATCTATACTATCTTTCTCCCTAGAGTATATATATTCCAGTCTCTGCTGACTTAGATAATGAGAAATAGGTACAAGAGCCAAAATGTTAAAGTGTGCATTTTTTTTCCCCAATGGTAAACATTGGCTCTTCAAGAGGAAAAAAAAAAAACTTAGATATTATAATAGTTTGTGTCCCATAAACAGGTACACAGTACATCTGGGTATTAAAATTTCATTGGAGATAGGGGTTCATTAGGAAGAAAAATCAAAAAGTTCCTTAGGAGGGGATGGTAAGGAAAAAGGTTGCAAAACACTGTGTTAGAGCACAGTCTTTTAGTCTTTCTTTTACTTATATTTCTTTCTCTCTCTAGGCTTGCTCTATAGGGCCACAGAGTAGAGGCTATGACCACAAATACCTTGTAGGAGTCCAATAGGTCGCTTAAAGAGGGAGACATCTAGGTGAGGCTTTTAGCAACCAGCAAGTTTATGCCCGAGGTCTCTGACTCATCAGTCAGCTCCAGCTGCTTACTGTCATGGTGGAATATGGGCCCAAAGTTGCCAGGATTTCTGTATTTTTTAAAAAGAAAAGCCAGAAATCCAAATTTTATGGAAAACTTATTTTTAGGGTGCCTGGTAGTCAGTTATGCATCAGACTCTTGATTTTGGCTGGGGTCATGATCTCACTGTTGTGTGTTGGAGCCCCAAGTCGGATTCTTTCTTTCCCTCTCCATCCTCCCCTTTAAAAAAACTTATTTTTAAATATCAGAAACTAATTCAAATAATTTAAAAATAATACAGCAATCAAAACTTCCATGAACTACTGGTTTAGGACACCCCTCTCCCCACACAGTAAGTGTAGTCTTTTCCACTATGATAGAACTAGTCTCCAAAATAAGACTCTTTGACAGCAGCCTGAACTCAGAGTCCTCTTGCTCCTACATGAATAACTGTGGTAGATTCTCTTGTCCCAGGATGCTAACCTGTCCTATTTTGGTTAACTCTAATTGTTTGATGGCTCTGCCTCAGAGGAAGCAGGAATATAACTCCTTCAAACTTTAGCCTAGTGGTCCTGGTTTGTTCTAGGAGACCACATAGAATAAAATTTACTCTTCTCTAACATGACAGGTCTTCAAACTTGTTAATTTGGCTGTGAATCAAAAATTTCTCCAAACTTAAACTCTAAATTCAAACTATTAGGGTTTGAATCTCTTCTCTGCCTCTTAACTAGTCTTGGGACTTGTTACTTTAACCTTTTTGTACTCCAGTGTGTCTGTTTTAATATATTACTCTAATTTATCTAATTGCTGATAGATACTACATGTAAAGCTCTGAGAACAGTGCCTAGCCTATAGTAAATATTCAGTAAATGTTATCCAGATTAGCATCCTTATTCTTCATATAACACAGTTTTAAATTTCCTTATAGTTTACTCATTAATGGAAGCAATATGGTGCCATATAGGAAAACTTTTAAGTTTCTTTCCCTAGCTCTTATCTTCTATAGTATCCCCCCCCCCCCCCGCCACTTCTCTCAAAACCAGGTTACAATGACTCTTAACTCTGTTGTTTTTTTTTTTAAGATTTATTTATTTATTTATGATAGAGAGAGAGAGAGGCAGAGACACAGGCAGAAGGAGAAGCAGGCTCCATGCCTGGAGCCCAATGCGGGACTTGATCCCAGGACTCCAGGATCACGCCCTGGGCCAAAGGCAGGCGCCAAACCGCTGAGCCACCCGGGGATCCCCCTTTATCTCTTTTATATGTATGTAAAACATTTATATGTATGTAAAACATATATGTATGTAAAACGTTTATATGTATGTAAAAATATAAAATACAGACATATATACACATAAACATTCACTTCTTCATTCTTGAGGGCAAAGGGACATAAAAACCATTAGTGAGACAACCGAAGTGTAAGACTGGCCTCTCCTTCACTGTCCTCATAGAACCCTGATTTTATTCACAGTTTCCTTCCTCATGGCTTTATGCTTCAGAGAACCAGTCCCTCCCAATCTGTAGTGTTGGAGAGTGGGTTCTGAGTGGTTTAAAAGTCAACCATCGGGTTCCATGATGGCTAGGTGATTTTTGACATAGGTATGTGATGTGATTCTGGCCCGTAAGACCTGAGGAGAAATCTGATGGGAATTGGGTTTTGGGTTTCTGAGAAATGTTTTTTTGTTCCTAAATGAGATGCACATGAAGAGATGGTATCATCTTTCTGGTTATTGCTGAGTCTGGGTAAGAAACCTGTTACACTATTTTCAAGCCTGGGATTGGGTGGGGGTACCACCCGAGGATGGCAGAGTGCAGACATAAGTGGGTTCTTGAAGACATTGTTTATATTTGTTTGTGTTTTTCTTTCAAGTTTTTATTTAAATTCCAATTATTTAATATACAGTGTAATATTTGTTTCAGGCGTAGCCTTTAGTGATTCATTACTTAACATACAACACCCAATGTGCATCGCAGTCTTGAAGACATTGTTGAGCTTCTTACTACACTAACCAATTCTGGAAACTGCCCTTCCTCTTAATTCCCTATTATGTAAAAAAAACCTTTCTTATGTATGCTGCTTTGAGTCAGAATTTCTGACTTCCAACTAAAATAAGTTTGATTGGTAAAGTTTCTTTAATTCCAGTATAGCTGGCAAATTGGGTAAAAGGTACTTTGTAGTTATAAAGTAATACCACAAATTTATAGTTCTCATACATTACCACAAACAGTAGTTGTTTGTAGTGGACAGAATGTTTCACAGAGAATAAGAGTTCAAAGCCAATTGGTAATGGGCTTTGCTAATTACCAATTCTATTAATAGTATGCAGGTCACTGGATCCTTTAATTACTACTCTGTAAAAGACAATTAAATGATCTTTAAGGTCTCTTCTAATTCTATGAAAAGAATAGGAGTCTTGACCATTCTGAGATTTCCACCTAAAAGCCCTTGTATAGAGTAAGGCAATAGATATCACTAAGTAACTTTTTTTAATTGAAGAAAGGATAATTTATTAACTGATGTGTTGGGGATACTTCAGTCTCACAGTGGTTCTATTGATCTTAGTGTCTTGAGAAGCAAGGGAAGCTCTACTATTAATATACTTGCTGGCTATAAATATCAACTCTCAAAGTTTTATACATCTAAATAATACATCTAAATCTTTTTTTAAAAAAGATTGATTTACTTATTTATTTATGAGAAACAGAGAGAGAGAGACACACAGGCAGAGGGAGAAGCAGGCTCCATGCAGGAGCCTGATGTGGGACTCAATCCCCGGTCTCCAGGATCACACCCTGGGCTGCAGGCGGCGCTAAACCGCTGTGCCACCGGGGCTGCCCCCTAGATAATTGCTTTTTAACTTATTCTCTTCTATGTAATCACTATGAGTATATCATCACTTTTTTCATTCTGTCTCAATCTGCTGTCATCTTTCTGCCCTCTCCCTAGTTATGTTATTCCCAGACTATTAAATAGCCACCTGAGTGGTCTCTTTTTCACCAGAATCTGCTTCCTCTTCCTCTTTCCTCATTTATAAAGTGAGGTGATAAAGTCTTTAAGGTACTTTCTGATTCCAACATTCTTTTTTTTTTTTTTTAAGATTTTATTTATTCATGAGAGACCCACAGAGGGGGGTGGTGGGCAAAGGGAGAAGCAGGCTCCATGCAGGGAGCCTGACGTGGGACTTGATCCCAGATCTCCAGGATCAGGCCCTGGGCTAAAGGCGGCGCTAAACCACTGAGCCACCCAGGCTGCCCAACATTCTATGTTTCTCATCATTTCAGACTCTATTAAATCCATAAGGACTTACCTTTTTTCTTTTTCCCAATTAGAATTAAGTTTAAAAACTTCTTTCATCTGAGGACAGTAGAACTCAATTCATAAAGGGAAGAAGTAAGGTATAAGTACTCTTTGCAGAGCTAGACATATCAAGAAATGTAGGTCTTGGGGAAAGTGTAGGTATAAGCGTACTTTGGAGATATTGCAGGTTCAATTCCAAACTAATGCAGTAAAGCAAATATCACAATAACATGAGTTAAGTGAATTTTTTGGTTTCCCAGTACACATAAAATAACACTACACCGTATTCTATTGAGTGTGCAATAGCATTATGCCTAAAAAATACGTAATTAATTTTTTAAAAGATTTTATTTTTAATAATCTCTGCACCAAATGTGGGGCTTGAACATACAACCCCAAAATCAAGAGTTGCATGCTTCACTGACTGAGCCAGCCAGGCATCCTTGTACTTAGTTTAATTTAAAAATACTTTATTGATAAAATGTGTTAACCATCATCTGCTTTTAGTGAGTCTTAATCTTTTTACAAGTGGAGGGTCTTGCTTTCATGATAGCTGCTGACTGGTCAAGATGGTAGCTGCTGAATATTGGGGTGGTTTTGGTATTTTCTTAAAATAAGACAACACTGAAGTTTGTTTTGATTGATTCTTCCTTTCACCAGCAATTTCTTTGTAGCATGAGATGCTGTGTGATAGCACTTTGCCCACAATAGAACTTAATTCAAAGTTGGAATTAATCCTCTCAAATCGTGCTGCTGCTTAATCAACTTAAGTTTATGTAACTTAAATTTCTGTAATATTCTCAATGCTTTGTTGTCATTTGAACAGTCTTCATAGCATCTTCACCTGGAGTAGATTCCATCTCAAGAAACCACTTTCTTTGCCCATCCATAAGATGCAAACTCCTTATGTGTTCAAGTTTTATCATGAGGTTGCAGATAGAGTTACATCTTCAGGCTCCACTTTTTTAAAGTTTTTTTTATTTAACCTCTACCCCCATGTAGGACTTGAACTCATAACCTCGAGATCAAGAGTCACATGCTCTTCTCACTGAGCTAGCCAGGCACTCCTTTAGGTTTCACTTGTAGTTCTCTTGCTGTCCACCATATCTGCAGTTACTTCCTCCACTGAAGTTTTGAACCAGAGTCATCCATGAGCATTGGAATCAGCTTCTTTCAAACTCCTTTTAATAATACTTATTTTGATCTCTTCCCATGAATCACGAATGTCCTTAATGGCATCTAGAATGGTGAATTCTTTCCAGAATGTTTTCAACTTAACTTTGCTCAGATCCATCAGAAGAATCACTGTTTAGGGCAGTTCTAGCCTTATGAAATGTATTTCTTAAATAATAAGATTTGAAAGTTTAAATAACTCTTTGGTTATTTAAACCAGATGTTTAAACTGTGCTGCAGAACAGATGTTAACAGGTATGAAAAGAACATGAATCTTATACATCTCCATCATAGCTCTTGGATGACCAGGTGGATTGTCTGTGAGTGGTAATATTTGAAAGGAATCTTTTTCTCAACAGTGGGCTTAACATGTTCAATAAACCATGTTGTCAACAGATGTGCTATCTCTCAAGTTTCATTTATAGAGCTCAGGCAGAGTAGATTTAGCATAATTCTTAAGGGCCCTAGGATCTTCAGCATGTGCTTCAACTTAAGGCCACCAGCTGCATTAGCCCTTTATGGGAGAGTGGGCTTTTTCTTTGAACCTTTGAAACCAGGCATGGATTTGTCCTTTCTAGCTAAGGAAGCCCTAAGGTGGCATCTTCTTGAGATAGAAGGCTGTGTTGTCTGCACTGAAAATCTGTTGTTTACTATAGCCACTTTTGATTAATGATCTTCGCTAGATCTTCTGGATGACTTGCTGCTTCACCTTATACTCTTATGTTAGAGTTGGCTTCTTAAACTTTAAACCTTTCTTTGAACCAACCTCTGCTGGCTTCAGACTTTTCTTCTGCCACTTACCTCTCTGCCTTCACAGTTTGAAGAGAGTTAGGATCTTGCTCTGGATTAGGCTTTGGTTTAAGGGAATGTTGCGGCTGGTGATTTTTTTATTCAGACCACTAAAACATTCTCCCTATCGGCAATAAAGCTGTTTGACTTTACGAACATCTGTGTGTTTGTGGGAGTAGCACTCTTCATTTCCTTCAAGAACTTTAACTTTGCATTCATAAATTGGCTGTTGGGCACAGGAGGCCTACCTTTCAGCTTGTCTTAGCTGTTGACTGCCTTCCTCTTTAAGTCTAGTCATTTCTAGACTTAAAGACTTCTAGTCTTCACTTTTGATTTAAAGTGAAGGATATGTGACTCTTCTTTCTCTTGAATACTTAGAGGGCCATCGTGGGGTTAATTATCCAACTTTCAATATTGTTATGTCTCTGGGAATAGGGGAGGCCTAGGAGAGCAAGAGAGATGGTCAGTGGAGCATTCAGAACAAATGCAACATTTACAGATTAAGCTCACTGTCTTATATGGATGCGGTTTGTGGTGCCCTAAACAATTACCATAGTAACACCAAAGATCAGTGATCACAGATCACCATAGCAAATATAATAATAATGAAAATGTTTGAAATATTGCAAGAATTACCAAAATGTGACAGACACAAAGTGAGCAAATGCTGTTGAAAAAATTGTGCTGATAGACTTGCTCAATGCAGGGTTGCCAAAAACCTTCAATTTTTAAAAAACCGCAATACTTCTGAAGCACAATAAAATGAAATGCAATAAAATGAAGCATGCCTAGATATGTACATATATAGAGAAATGTAGGACCTTTGAAATGTATGACCTCGGGATCCCTGGGTGGCGCAGTGGTTTGGCGCCTGCCTTTGGCCCAGGGTGCTATCCTGGAGACCTGGGATCGAATCCCACGTCGGGCTCCCAGTGCATGGAGCCTGCTTCTCCCTCTGCCTATGTCTCTGCCTCTCTCTCTCTCTGTGTGACTATCATAAATAAATAAAAATTAAAAAAAATAAAAAGAAATGTATGACCTCTTTAGGGTTTCTTTCAGTTAGGAGATAGGAAAAGGAAGAAGCTTATAATTTCAAAGTCGTTGGGAAATTGGTATGATATATTTGCTTTTCCATTGAAAAATTAAATCTATTATGGAAATTGATTCATTATTGCAAGAGGACTAATAAGGGAAACCTAAGCATTGAATCAAATCCATGTTAGATTAGGAACATTTGCCAGGCATGAAATTCTCTAGACATCTAAACATGTTTTTCCAGAAAAAGGAAAATAATATTTAGTAATTTTGTGTAGAAAGGTGCTAACTAAAGTAAGAATTGTATGCATAGTTGGTGTTAATTCTGAAATTCTTAAAGATGTGAGGTCATCCTCTGCCATATCACCATAAAATGCCCAAGGAAAATATTAAAACCAACCTTAAAAACAGAACATTATACTCTATTTCATTCCTAGAAATAAATGGATGATTACAAAACCATCCCAAAATGCTGATCTTTCCACTCAGTTGGTAGGTTTGGTTTGGATTTTTATAAGTTCTTTTTTTAAGATTTTATTTATTTTTTTTTTAAATTTTTATTTATTTATGATAGTCACAGAGAGAGAGAGAGAGAGAGAGGCAGAGACACAGGCAGAGGGAGAAGCGGGCTCCATGCACCGGGAGCCCGACATGGGATTCGATCCCGGGTCTCCAGGATCGCGCCCTGGGCTAAAGGCAGGCGCTAAACCGCTGCGCCACCCAGGGATCCCTAAGATTTTATTTTTATTTGAGAAGGAGCATGAGTGAGTGTGCGCTTGCACGAGCAAGAGGGGAGGGTCAAAAGGAGAGGGAGAAGCAGGCTTCTTGCTGAGCAGGGAGCCCTTCATGGGCGATATAGATATTTATAAGTTCTGTTGAGGGATTTTTTTTTTCTTTTTTACTGCTAACACGAAATATGTGTTCTTTCCCATTACCATTTCTCTAACTCTCCAACACCAAATAGGTGTCCTACAATTAAATTCTGACACTCACTACTTGAGCTTAGCGGGAGACCCCACAGGTTTATTTTTATTTAAAAAAAAAATTTTTTTTATTATTTATTTATGATAGTCACAGAGAGAGAGAGAGAGGCAGAGACATAGGCAGAGGGAGAAGCAGGCTCCATGCACCGGGAGCCCGTCGTGGGATTCGATCCCGGGTCTCCAGGATTGCGCCCTGGGCCAAAGGCAGGCGCCAAACCGCTGCGCCACCCAGGGATCCCGACCCCACAGGTTTAAAGGGCTTAGTCACACAAGACTGCTCTCACTTCAGATGTTAGTAGCAAGCAAGTGCTTGGGTCTCCAGGTTACCTGCACTTTCTATCCAATTTGGAGAGGATGGCGGTTTATGAATATATGACTGCTCAGGAAGTGAGTTGTTATTATGTTGCTCTTTAATTTACCAGATTACCCTTCCTTCCTTCCTGTTCTTTCTGATCACTTACTACTGTTAAAGGTAATAAAGAGGACAAGCAGTGTTCTGAGTGTTTGATAGTAGAATGTAACTTCTTCCTTCCTAACTTCTTAACTTCCTTCCCACCTTCCTACCTTTCTACATATTTTTTAAAAGCTTCTGTATGTCAGTTGATACAAGCCCTCATGGAGTTTTCATGTAAGATACCCTGATAACCTTTTTTTCTTGGAAAAGGACACCCAAATTTCCACGTGATGAGATGAGTCTTAAATCTTGAAGTGTGAAAAGGACTAATTATGGCAGTTTTCTATATTATAGAAACAATTAGTCCTTTATTTAGCATAATCATAGAACTTTTTAGATAATACTTTTTAGTAACACACAATTTGAATAGCTCTAGAGATTTAAGAATATGGGTGTCTTTTAAAATGCTGCTGCCAGGGACGCCTGGGTGGCTCAGTAGTTGAGCATCTGCCTTTGGCTCAGGTCATGATCCCAGGATCTAGGCTCCAGTCCTGCATCAGGCTCTTTGCATGAAGCCTGCTTCTCCCTCTGCCTCTCTCTCTCTCTTTCTGTGTCTCATGAATAAATAAATAAAATATTTTTTAAAATAAAATGCTGCTGCCAGTTTCTTCCACCTTCTCCTTCTATAGGATAATTTTTTTTTTGGTGTTTTTGTTTTGTTTACTTTTAGTAATTCTGATAAGGTATATCTGAAAGATTTACTTCCTTAAAGGATAAAGAGTTTTTTATTTTAAAAAATAAACACTTTATTATAAAAGTTACTTAACCATATCATTCTTTAGTATCTTTAATACTGATTTTATGTATGTTAAAGTACTTTAGATGAAATTTTAAATGATTAAGTTTGTTATAAAACTAATAATATGTTATACTGTCCTTTTTATTAACTGAAAAATTACATGTCTCTTCTGACCATATGCAATTTATTTATTTTAGGCATTGAATTTTATGTTCCTTATATGAAAAATAGAAATGTAAATATTTGAAATTCTTTACTGCATGCCTTCTGGTCAAGCTGGTCTAGGTATCTTCTTTTTAAAATATCTTTTACTTAGAAGTTTTGGGGTGAAGGTGGCATTTGCTAGGGAAGAAAAGATAATGCTTGTACTACTTATCCTTCATGAAATTACGCTATTATTGGATGAATTAACACTAATCTTTTCTCCAACAGAGAGCTGCTGGAAATAAGACTGTGGCTTTATTACTTTTAATATTTTAATCAGTGTAAGCTATTTTTTGTTTTTATAAATAAAAAATGTTATTTTTCAAAATTTCTCAGGCAAGAAAGAAAAACAGTTGATTAGCGAGTGTGTATTTTGATTTACATTGAATACCTTTTACTGTTCCTTCCAAAACAGACACTCCTTGAATATGCAGAGAAATGGAAAACTTCAGAAGATCCTTTACCTTTATTGGAGGTATACACAGTGGCTATCCAAAGTTATGTTAAAGCGCGACCTTATCTTACCTCTGAATGTGAAAATGTAGCATTGGTTCTGGAACGCTTGGCATTGTGAGTAGACCTTTGAAAATAAAAAAGTTAAATTTAGCTTTTTGTTTTAATTCTGTTTCTCAGTCTTATGATGGTTTAATTTTAAATAGAATAGTTATTGGGTATCTATGATACTGGGATTATTTTGTTTTACTTTGAATTTTAATAAATATTTGTATCCATACCAATTTTTTGTTTTTTAGAAGCTGTGTTGAACTTTTACTGTGTCTGCCTGTCGAGTTATCAGATAAACAGTGGGAACAATTTCAGACACTGGTGCAGGTGAGAGTATTTACCTATTAGATTTCATATAGGCATACCTTATATCCATTTTCTTTATCCTTCATAAACTATTTTGTTACACTTTAAAACTCTAAGGAGTAACAAGCATTAATTGCAGCTCTTGTTAACAATAATGTCATGCATATAGTAGATGTTAGATAAATGTGTGTTAAATGAAGATGTACATTTAGATAGATGGTTGAATATTGCACTGTTTTTTAAGATGAGTTAATTAGGACTTTGCCAGACTAGTAAGGGAAAACAAAATGCCCTAATTTGTATTTAGAAACAATTTAATTGCTGAACATCTGCAATATGCCTTATTAGAATTTAACATATCTTTTAATCCTTATGAAAACTTTGTGGGGGTAGGTATATTTTTTCCCATTTTAAAGGTGAGGAAACTGAGGCTCATACTTTTTATTTACCCAAATTTATACAGCTAATATTACAGAGTAGTTATCTAAATCAAGATTCTTTATTCCAAAGTCCATGCTTTTCTCCTATAACTAAAAACACATGCTGTGTCTCTCTTATTTAGTGCTGTTATTCTACCTTATAGAAGTACACAGTTTAGTTCTTAGTTGTCTTGGACTATTTTCAAGAATGTTAAATTTTGTTTCAAGCACTAGACTGTGCTGTATATACTATAGCTTCAAGTAGGTTTTGATTAATTGATTAATAAAAAAGAATGTTTTTTACTAGCTAGCTTCAGAAAGTATAGTTGTCTCTTTCTCTACCCAGAGTTCATAAAATATGTTTTGGCTTGATGTTTTTTTCTGTAGGAGATACATTAAAGAGAATTAGTCTCAAACTTCAGAAGCATGTGAAATAAATTATAGTTACAGAAGTTAGCTTTCATATTTTAATATTAACCATTAAAATCTTCATCAGCTGTAAAATTCTTGAAGGTAGGCTTTATATCTTAATATCATAGGATCCCACATAGTGTCTTACACATAATAACTGTTTGTTGAAATAAAGGTGTCCTGTCTTGTTTGTCACGTTGCAGCTATTTGATTGCTCAGTTTCTACTTCAGCATATCAGTAACTCATGTCTTAGAGGTTGTTTTGACAGCAAGTATTTATTTTTAAATAATTATCTTAGAACTTTTCATTGTTTGGCACTCTACCCCAGAATTAAGTTGTTTTTATATACAAATACAATACTGAATTCCTCATGCTATTTATTTTGTCAGTATATAATAAACTTTAAAATTTTTCTTTTTGAAACAGCACTAGTTGATACTTTTTCATAGGGGTTAATGAAAAGGAAATAACTCTTTAAATCCTTATATGGTAGCTTTCAACAGTTGTTCAAAGAAACTTTCTTAAAGCACTGGAACTTGTTGCGTGGGAAGACTTTATGGTTTTGAGGAATAGACTTTTCGTATAAACATTACATGTAGCTTCAAGAGTTTCCGTGACACTTAGCTCTTATTTCAGAGCTTCCTTGGGGTTATTTTATACCTGCTTAACAGCATTTGTTTGATTTTGCCTGTGTTTTACCTTTTTAACCTTTCTTTACCACATTAGAGGATACACCCCATAAATGCAGGGACCAGTTGCTCTCTTCCCTAGTCCTTTGCCCATGAAATTCCCAATAAACGTTTTCTGAATTGAATAAAAACCATTGGTCTTTTGTCTTGAAGAATATGCTAATTGCATGGACACTTGAGAATAACTAGTAAGCAGGTTTTAATGTCAGCTTTAAATAGAATATTGCCAAGGTATGTAATGAATAAATGAAAAATCATGCATTTAGTTGTTTTCATAAGTTCCTTTTATTGGAATTTGTGTACATTGTCACTTAGGCCTTGATGCAAATCTGTCCTTTATTAATGGTAGAAGTGTTTTTGGAAAAAGTTTTTTACTAACACAAAGGATATATAAAATGTGTAAGGTCTTTTATGCTGTGGATATTCTGATAGCTTCCCTGAGAAATAACTTTGCTCTTGGTTTAGATTTTGGGGGAAAATAATTTTGACTTAATTCTAGAAATACATTGTATTTATTTAAAATTTATAATTGATACAGTTCTTGAGATTCATCTTTAAAAATTAGAAATAAAAGAATTCAGCACTTTGTAATGTGATGTGAAATTTTTAAGATAAAACTCTTATTTTTCAAAAGTTTAGTATTATTTTTAGAGCCTGATAAGCTTGCTTTTAAAAAATCTGTTGTAATTCTTTGGATGTTTATTTAATATTTATAGGTAGCTCATGAAAAGCTGATGGAGAATGGCAGCTGTGAATTGCATTTTTTAGCTACTCTAGCTCAAGAGACTGGGGTGTGGAAAAACCCGGTACTGTGCACTATTCTTTCCCAGGAACCATTGGATAAGGATAAAGGTAAATTTTCTAGAGAGAGAGAAAAAAAGAATCATTAGACTAGAAAAAATAAGTACTTAAAATTGTTTTGATAAATATAATTTATCTCAAGATTTCCCAAAGAAGGACCAATTAATAAATTTTAGCTGAGGTGCTTCAGGCCCTTCACCTTTATTTTATTTGGGGGAATATGTATTTGTAGGATATTACACAGTCGTAGAGTAACAGCAAAGCTAAAATTTTTCCCAACATCATTTCAGTAGAGGAATTCCCTCTGCGACATCCTGACAGGTGGCAATCTCGCTTATATTTGGTAACTTACTTGACAGATGGGGAAGCAGAAGTAGGGTAGTTAAATGATTTTCCTCAAAATAGAGAAAGAAATTAAACCTGGAACTCTTCAAGTCTTCTCACTCTAAGATTAGTACTCTTTCTCAAACAGCTTATTGCTTCATCTTATTTTATTCCGTTTTGTTGTAAACTGGCAGATGTCCTGTTGGAAGGAGATGGCTAAATCACTAATAATACGTATAACACTTAATGTTCAGAGCTGAAAAATTGTACATACGATGAGGAAGAGCAGTTATTGTCTTTGGTACTTTCTTGAAATTATTTTTCAAGAACCTTTCCCAAGCTATTTAACTGAAGAAGTAAATAAACTTCTTCTGTTGTTTATTGCTGCTTTGCTTGTTGATTAATGGCAAACTTTAGGTACTTTGCTATGTAATAGCAAATTATGAAGGCTCTGAGAAAGGAGTGTTAGTTAGGTCCATTGCTTGTGAACTCTTCTGGTACATTGATATTTACCAAAAGGCTTCCCAGCCAATCTCCAAACTTCTTTTCAAGCTGGTTTTTCCTACCTGGCTCCCCCTTACCATTTCTCCATGCTTTCCTGATAGTTCTAGAAATGTTATCTGTTCCTTAATTTTCATAAGCAAACTATTTTTAGTACCTCCTCACATTGTGGATATCCACAGATTAGCTGCAGTATTCCTATGACCTTGGAGAAATGAGGAGTGGACTCTCATTATTTAAATCAGTAATAAGAACAACATTTAAAAGTTGAAAATCTTAGAATTTTTTGCCTTTGGCCTATTAGTTACATTCCCAGTATACTAATATCACTATGATTTTGTTCTTATAAGCAAATTATACTTTCTAATCTATTCAGCTTTTGGAAATACTGGATGTAATATATTCATAATATCAGATTACATTGTATAATTCCTAACAGTGTGAAATGTGCTTTTATATTCATGATTTCATTTAACCTTCACAATGATCCTGTGAAAAAGGTAGGATCTTTATTATCCCTGTTTTACAGATGAGAAAATGGAGGCTCAGGAAGATTGGTTGTCTTTTCTATATCACATTGCCAGTGATATGAGGCAGAGCCAGGAATTGAAGTCAAGACCTCTCTCCTTTTTATATCATGCTTTGTTGCACCTCGCCTAATAAAATCATACCTAGCTTAAATAATTAACTCCTTTTTTCTGTTGTCAATTTCTGAAGAGCATTTTTGCCAAACTCACACATTACACTAAAACAGGAAAATGGAACCTTTACCTTAGCAGGATTTAAAATTTATTTTAAAAGAATATGTGCTCAGTTTCCTTACTTGCTTAAATGTGCCTAACATCATTTCTATTAACACTCTCTGCCCATCTCTGTGCTGCTTTATTTCTCATTCTTTGCCTGACATAGCTACTGGAGTAATTTGGACTATTCAGTCAAGACAAGTTTCTTACAATAGCAGTGGATTATAGGTAGCTAGACTTTAATAAAACTCAATGAAGCAATCAGATGTTAAATGACAGAGATTTTGCAGCCATAATGACTACTTGGTCCTCTGTTACTTAGAATGTGTCTTTGATGAGAGTCATTTTATGGATAATCACATAACCTAGAAGTGTATGTTTGTTACCTCTTTTGAAAAAGCTGAAGGAATTAACATTTTACACAAATGTTAATTTATTTATTAATTTATTTACATTTTCAAACTTGATGGTTCAAAAGGATAGGGAATTTTTAGCTTTAAATATCCAGCTTCTTAGTTTAACTTATCTATAACAAGTTTGAAGGGAAGAATTAGGTCTTAGAGAATAATGAGTATATCTCAGTAGGCTATGCTTATTAGTTTGTTTATAGTGAAGCCTTTGGAGGTTGATGTAATAATTGAAAGTAATCTACTTAATCCTGAATATCTTTTTTGATTGATTTAAGTTTGGACCCACTAAAACTCAGGTAAACCAATAAATGCTCTTTGATTTGGGGGATTCAGGGTGGGTGGAAATGCTGATTTGACTTCAATGTTTTAGCATCCTAGAATAAAGTAACTAGTAACTAAATCAACATAATTCAAGTAGGTGGCCTTTGAATATCACAGGACCTTTAAGCTTACATGTTACTTGTACCTTTCTTTGGTCATAATCTCAAGATTGGAAAGACAATGAATGTTTATTTTTTTACTCAATTTTAATGCCCTTCTAAAATATCACTGATAAATTGGCCTTTGCTTAAACACCAATTTATTTGCTAGAGAGTGCTTTGCTGTGTAGTTCAGTCTATTCTTAACCTGTGATTAGAAAATCTTGACTATGAAAATTGTGAAAACTACATTCTTAGAATTCTATGTTTTGGATCTAGTGCTACTGCTAGAGCTATGCCAAACAAAGTATAAATCCCTCTTTCATGCCATAGCAATTGAGATTTTTAAAGATTTTATTTTATTTTTTGAGATTTTAGAAGATTTTAAATCTACAATCATGATTCTGGTTTTTTAGTGCATTTTGTTCTCTTTAATATCTAATTCTCAGAACTTAACGTGTACCCTAAATATGATCTAACAAGCTTTGAGGTCATTGGTACTCTATTTTTCATTCTAACAATTTATACTTGTAGTGTGACTTAAGATGACATTAAACTTTTCGGTAGCCCCATCATTCTCACGACTTGGTGCGATTACTAAAACCACACAAACATTTTAAGAAATAAGTGCTACCCTTAAATTATCAACTACATTTTTATACTTTGTCTTTTGGCACACGAAGCATTGCTTTTTTTTTTCCTGCTTAATTTCACTGTTAGATTCATTCTGTGTTTTGCAACTTTTCAATATTCTTTGCAGTCTTGATTTTGTTATTCAAGGTTTTTGTCCTTATCAGTTTCCTCTTATTAACATATATTCTGTTGGCATCCAGGTCCTTGAAAAATAACCATAAAATGGTCATGTCCAGAAGTCTAGCCCCAGGATACTTACAGAAACCTTCCTTCTTGCCTTCAGTCCTTTAATCAATACTCTTTGATTATGGTTGTTTGATAAAATACACCTGTCTTTCCTTATGTCTTCTGCTCCATCATTCTCCTTTTTTGTATATAAGGATTTGATAAAAGACCATAAACACCATAACACATGTTTGGCTAGAATTCTCTAAAGCCATAGTGTTTAGTACTGAGGTTAATATGACCTAATTTATTATTTTTAAAAATGAACTTTTAATTTTAGAATAGTTTTAGATTTACAAAAAAAATTGTGAAGAGTTCCAATATACCCCACTACCAGTTCTCCTTACTCTTCATATCTTACCTTAGTATGATACATTTGTCACAGTTAATAAACCAATATTAATATAGTGTTATTAACTAACTTCCATACTTTATTCAGATTTCCTTAGTTTTTATCTAATGTCCTTTTTCTGTTCCAGGATTCCATCCAGGATACCACATTACATTTAGTCGTCATGTCTTCTTAGGCTCCTCTTGGCTGTGACAATTTTTCAGACTTTCCTTGTTTTTGATGACCTTGACAGTTTTGAGGAATACTGGTCAGGTATTTTGTAGAATGTCCCTTAATTGGGAGTTGTCTGATGTTGCTCTCATGATTAGAATTGGGCTTACGGATTTGGGGAGGAAGATAACAGAGGTAAAATGCCATTTTTACCACATCATATCAAGGGTACATACTGTCCGCATGACTTCTCACTATTGATGTTAACTTTGATGACCTGGCAGAGGTAGTATGTCAGGTTTCTCCATTTTAAAGTTACTCTTTTTCTCCTTTTCCATATGGTATTCTTTGGAAGGAAGTTGCTACATGCAGCCCACACTTAAGAGGTGGAAATTTAAGCCCTACCTCCTTGAGGGGTGAAGTGTCTACACAGATTATTTGAAATTTATAGAGATTTGTCTTTTCCCCGTTTATTCAGTCATTTACTTATATCAGTATGGACTAATGGAAATTCATTTTATACTTTGGTCATAATCCAAAACTACTTTATTTACTTTGTTGCTCAAATTGTCCCAGCTTTGGCCATTGGGAACTCTCTGATTTCACTTTTGTATCCCTTTATACCTGTCATTATGGGTTGTTTTTTATTTGGGTACTTTCTTGATTTTTGACATTATAAAGTACTCTAGCTTATTTTACATATTTCCTGCCCTACTTCTAGAATCAAGAGCCTTTGTTCTTTTTTCTTGGAGACCAGTGTTAGAAGCCAAGACCTGGTAATTGGGTGTGTTTATTGCTACTAAAGTGACATTGTTTCTAGGGTATCATTGCTTCTAGGAACACTCAACAGATAAAGCAAGAAAATATATGTAGGTATACTAATCTATGTATAGATACATCTATACATATTTCCATATATAATGAGCTGTATTTATATAAAACTAAATAGGAGAGTTCGTACTAATGTTTTCTAGTCTAATCCATACTGAAAGAATGATTCAAGTCTTCTGGCTTATCTATAACCTCTCACTTCAGCAGAGTGTTATATAATTGGAATCATGCAATAATATAGCCTGTTCAGACTGACCTAGTATCACTGGCCATCAGTCTTAGTATACATGTATAGTGGTTTCAGAATTGATAACTTACACCTCTGTGGAAAACAACTTTATTGATTAGAATACAATGCTATGTACAATTTCTAATAGACTCTACTCATCCAGAGTTGGTTAGGTGAGCACTTTATTTCCCTGCCTCTTTCAGTGAAGTTCTTTCATAATATTTATAATACAGTGGGGTTTTTATTTTTTGGGGGGGTTTTGGGGTTTTTTTGTGTTTTTTTTTTTTTTTTTTTTGCCATATTCTTCATTTCATCCTGGGCTTCCCCAACCTCCTAAATAAAATTTGCATACTTTAAGATTCCTTCTTTGTGCTGTAAGGTTCTAGAGGTTTTGACAAATGCATAGTACCATATATCTACCATTATAGTATCATACAGAATAGATTCACTGCCATAAAAAAAATCAACATCTTCACCTGTTGAACCCTTTCCTGAACACCTGATAACTACTGATTTATTTACCATCTCTATAGTTTTGCCTTTTCGAGACTGTCATATAATGATACAGCCTTTTGGTCTAGTTTCTTTTACTTGGCAGTATGCATTTAACATTTACCTATGTCTTGAATACTTTAACAACTCATTTCTTTTTATTGCTGAATAGTATTCCATGATAATATATGTGGCATGAATGTACCATTTTCTGTATCCATTTACCTATTAAAAGACATCTTGGTTGCTACCATTTCTGTTTATGAATAAAACTACTATAAACATTTGTCTGCAAGTTTTTGGGAGAACATAAGTTTCACAGGAGTTGAGTAAATACTAGGGATAAGATTGTTAGATCATATGTAAGACTGTTTTGCTTTGTAAGAAACTGCCAAACTGTTCTCTTAAGTGGCTATACCATTCTTCACTCTCACAGCGATGAATGAGAATTCATGTTGCTCTAGACCCTCATTGGTAATTGGGATTACCTATTTTGGGAATTGTAGCCATTCTAATAGGTGTGTAGTAATATCACATTTTTGTTTTAATTAGCATTTCTGTAATGATATAAAATACTGAACATTCTTTTCATATGCGTATTTGCCATCTGTATGTATTTGGTGAGGCATCCCTTTAGATTTTTGTTCCCTGTTTTTAAAATAAGGTTGTTTGTTTTCTTATTGTTAAATTTTAACAGTTCTTTGTATATTTTGGATATGAATCCTTTATCAGATACAAATTTTGCAAATACATTCTTCTAGTCTGTGGTTCATCCTTTTCCTTAACAGTGTCTTTCACAGAGCAGAAAATTAAAATTTTAATGAAGTCCAGCTTAGGAATTTTTTTCTTTTGTGGGTCATGCCTTTGATGTTTTATCAAAAAACTCATTACCACTATGTGAACTATACTGAAAAAAATAAATAAATAAATAAATAAATAAATAAATAAATAAATAAAAATAGCAATACATACATACATACTCATTCATTACATAACCTAGAGTTCCATAGATTTCTTTCATAATTTCATTTATCTCTTACAGTTCCACATTTTACATTTGGGTCTCTGATATATATTGAGATAATTTTTGTGACAACTGTAACCTAATTTATGTTTATTGAATCTGTCTTGGCTCTGAATGCTCACATATCCTCTGAATGATCACAAGCCATGTTTTTAATGTAATTAATTGTGAGACTTTTATTCAGGATTACATCTATTGCTCAGCCCCATTTTGAAAATTAGGTTTTCCCATCTATTTCCATTTGCTCCATTGTTCATTCTGCCCCTTTAAATCTAAAGCTTATTAACAAAACCACCGTTAGAGGAATTCTCCTTTTTCTCTGTCAGGAGACAGAGATTATTTATTTGATTATTTATATCAAACCCAAGGAACCGTCTTTTCTCCAGAAGATACCCACCTCTGCCGATTTGATTGTCCTCAGTATTTTTGGTGAGCTCTAGGGGTCATCTTGGGTTCTAGCTTTAATAACATTTTGCATAGGTTAGAACCTAACACTCATGATGCATGCATCCTTGGTCCTCAGCCTGCTTTCTGTTTTGTACATGATGTCATCTTACAATATAAACTTTGTGAGACCTTTCTATTACAATCACACTGAATTTCTTCACCCCTTTCCTTATACTTCTATATTGGGATAATTTGCAGTTGTACAATTCACATTTTTGTTAGCTTACCCATCCTTTCTTGAATCTTAAGCCCTGCTGTCCTTCCCCCCTCCCCCCCCCGGAACCCTTTTTTTTTTTTTTCAAAGGAAATTTCTGAAGCTTAAGCTTTCCCACAGTACTTATAAATCTTTAAGAATTTTGTGAGAAAATAAATCTTTATTTCAGTAATAAACTTTGCATTTAAAAGCGAAGGTGGATAAGTTCTCTGGTTTATCACATGTTAGTATACATAAGATGTAATATTTTGAAGGGAGGGGAGATAGAAGGTGAGAGCAGGTGATAACTCATTCTTTCCAGGTAAATAGGATGAGGTCAGATCTGATTGCATGCAGCTGCATTTACTTTCAGATGGTAAATCTTTAATTACTATACTGATACTTTTTTGATACTTTTGGTATATTTTTTGTGTATGTATATGTAGCTTTACGTGTCTATACAGAGAATGCCTGCTACTCCCCACCCCCCACTCCTTACCTCCCTCACCCCCACTTGTGCCCTTGCTCACTTTCTCTCTCTCTGTGTGTCAAATAAATAAATCTTAAAAAAAAAATCACTTCTAAATTAGACTTTACTTACGTATAACCCTTAAATTATCAGATAGTGACTGGATAGAATTAAGCTGATAGAATTTAACTGTCGTAAGCCTGTGAAAGTGTTTGCTCCCATTTTACACTGATGACATATTTGTATTTAACATTAATTATACTCTATTATATAATTAAATAAAAATATAGTGACCCCAAATTTTCATTTTTACTAAAAATGATTTTAAAATAAAATACACTCAATCATTTCTTAAAACATCTTGAAGCATTCTGTTTTAATGAGTTTGTTTTATAATAATTTATATATATATATATAAATATGTCAGTTTTTTATTTTTAGATGTTATTTATTTTTTTTTTTTATAAAATCTTTTTTTTTTTTTTTTTTTTATTTATGATAGTCACAGAGAGAGAGAGAGAGAGAGGCAGAGACACAGGCAGAGGGAGAAGCAGGCTCCATGCACCGGGAGCCTGATGTGGGATTCGATCCCGGGTCTCCAGGATCGCGCCCTGGGCCAAAGGCAGGCGCCAAACCGCTGCGCCACCCAGGGATCCCAGATGTTATTTATTTATTCATGAGAGACACAGAGAGAGGCACAGACATAGGCAGGAGAAGCAGCAGGCTCCTCATGGAGAGCCTGATGTGGGGACTCAATCCCAGGACTCCAGGAACATGCCCCGAACCAAAGGCAGACGCTCAACCACTGAGCCATCCAGGCACCCCATGTCAACTTAATTAATGCAAAGGTCATAATGAAATTTTAATTCGCACAAAAATTTTAGGTTCACCTATGGTATGGATTTTTTTTTTTGTCTTTTAAAAATTCTGTTTCACAGCAGTCAAGTCAGAAAATCTGTTATCATAAAGTTTTACCATAATCAGGTAATAACCATAAAGTTTCAGATTTAACGAAAGAAGCAACATGATTTAAGACATTCTGAAATCTTTTAAGTAAAAGATTCTGTTTGTTATAAATGTAATGTATTCCCTCAAGAAAGGGTTGAGGGATAGGGCAAAGATTAAGACTATCTCTAATTGGTAATTTGGACATGAAATATAGATTCCCAGAGGAATGGTTCTCAATCCTGGCTATGCTTAAACCACCTATAGAGTTTTTAGGCATTTCAAGGCTGGAGGTCTACCTCCGACCAGAGTCTCTGGGTCTCAGCCCCAGGCATATGTGTATCACTTGAGGACCCTCCTTTCAGTTCTTTTATGTACATAACCCAGACGTGGTTGAATCATATGGTAGATAGTTCTATTTTTCACTTTTTGAAGAGCTTCCAGATTGTTTTCCATAGAAGTTGTACCATTTTACAGTCCCATCAACATTAGTACTTTTAAGAAGATCAACCTAATTGTACAACCATAGTTAAGAACTGCTTATCTACAGCTTGAAGTATTCTATTTTTATTAAATTTCTAAATATGAAATTTTTGTGATTAACAGTGCTGCAGTGATTTTTGATTGTGGTAAAAAACATACCATTTTTTTTTAAAGATTTTATTTATTTATTCATGAGAGACAGAGAGAGAGAGGCAGAGAGATAGGCAGAGGGAGAAGCAGGCTCCATGCAGGAAGCCTGACATGGGACTCGATCCCAGGACTCCAGGATCACACCCTGGACTGAAGGTGGCGCTAAACCATTGAGAGCCACCCAGGCTGCCCAACACATACCATTTTTAAGTGTAAAAGTTCAGTAGTGTTAAATATATTCATATTGTTGTAAAATCTATCTCCAGAACTTTTCATGTTGCAAAATTAAAATTCTGTAACAGTTTTTTTTTTAATTTTATTTATTTGAGAGAGAGAGAGAGAGAGAGTGCACACACAAACAGTGGAAAGGGCAGAGGGAGAGGGACCGGCAGCGTCCCGCTGAACATGGAGCCTGACACAGTGCTCCGTCCCAAGACCCTGAGATTATGACCTGAGCTGAAGTTAGATGCTTGACTAAGCTGCCTAGTCTCTCCAACATTTTTTAAAATTCTGTAACAATTTAGTTTCAACTCCTTCTACCACAAGTCTCAGCCCCTGGTTAACCATCATTTTACTTTTGGTTTCTATGACAGATTACTTTAGTTACTTTTATAAGTAGGATTATATTGTATTTACCTTTTTGTGACTGGCTTATTTCACTTAGCATAATGTTCTTATTGTCAAGGATCATCCATATTATAGCATATCCCAGGATTTCCTTTTTTGAGAGTGAATAATATTCCATTGCATGGATATACCACATATATGTATTTATCTGTTGGCGGACGTTGGGATTGCTTCTACTTCTTGGCTCTTGTAGGTAGTACTGTCATGAACCTGAGGGTGCATATGTGTATCACTTGAGGACCCTCCTTTCAGTTCTTTTATGTACATAACCCAGACGTGGTTGAATCATATGGTAGATAGTTCTATTTTTCACTTTTTGAAGAGCTTCTAGATTGTTTTCCATAGAAGTTGTACCATTTTACAGTCCCATCAACAGTGCACAAAGCTTCCAGTTTCTCCACATCCTCACCAGCACTTATTTTCTGGGCTTCTTAGCATTTGTTTTGTTTGTTTATAATAACTATTCTAATGGACATGAAGTAATATCTCATTGTTTTGATTTCATTTCTATGATGATTAGTTTGGTGTCTTTTCATTTGTTGAATGTATATCATCTTTGGAGAAATGTCTGTTAAAATCCTTTGTCCAACTTTTTAATTTGATTAAAAATTAAATTTTTAATTTGATTTGATTATTTGATTATTTGACTATTTGATTTCTTATTGTTGAGCTGTAAGTATTCTTTTTTTAAAAGTATTCTTTATATAGATATTAACCCCTCATCAGGTATATGATTTGCACATATTTTCTCCCATTATGTAGGTTGCCTTTTCACTCTGTTGGTTCTGTCGTTTGATGCATAAAAATTAGGTTTGATGTAGTTCCAGTTGTCTGTTTTTGTTTTTATTGTCTATCTTGATGTCATCCAATAAGTTCTTGCCAATTCCAGTGTCTTCAAGCTTATCCCCTTTGTTTTCTCTAGGAGTTTTATAGTTTTGGGTCTTAAATTTAGATCTTTAATCCATTTTGAGTTGAATTTTTATATGGTATACGGTGAATGTCCAACTTCATTCTTTTGCATGTGAACGTGAGTTTTTCAAGCACCATTTGTTGAAGAGACTGTCCATTTCTCATTGAGCGATTTTTGGCATTCTTGTCGAAGATCATATGACCATATATGAAGATTTATTTCTGGCCTTTTTGCTCTGTTGCATTGCCTATGTCTGTCTATATGCTAGTACCACTATGTTTTGATTACTGTAGCTTTATATATATTATTTTGAAGTAAGGAAGTGGGACACCTCAAACTTTGTTCTTTTTCAAAATTGTTTTGCCTATCAGGAGTTCTTTGAGATTTAATATGAATTTTAGAATAAATTTTTCTTCTTAGTTTCCTTTTCAGGTTGTTCATTGTTAGTGTATAAAAATTGACCTTATTTTTATATTTTGATTATTGTATCCTGTAACTTTGCTAAAGTCATTTATTCTAATAGTTTTTTTGTGGAATTTTTAGGGTTTCCTACAAATAAGGTCATGTCATTTGCAGTCAGATTATTTGACTACTTCTTTTCCAATTTGGATGCATTTTCTTTCTTGCCCAAATGCTGAATTGTTTTTAAGAGGAAATACAAATTGTATTTTTAAAAAAGGAATAGTTGATGGAGATTCAGGTAGGCCGTGGTAAAAATTTTAGAATTTACTCTTTGAAGGCAAAGGGAAAGCATTGGAGGATTTTAACTTAGGAGAAGACAATCAAGTCTGTTGTACTTTAAAAAAAAAAAAAAGAAAGAAATCGGGTCTTAGTAGAAATGTGATGGTATAAGAGTGGATGCAGATGACTAGCAGAATGCTACAAAGTGGAGGAGTGGGTGAATGAATGGCAGGAGGAGAGACGGGAAAAAGTGAATGGGATGGAGTATTTAGGCAATAAGCAGTGACAAAATTAGGTGGTGGGCTGAATGTGTGTGTGAGAAGGAAGCACGAGAGGGCACTTTTAAGGAAACTGTTAGGTTCTTTGCTTGAGCACAACTAAGTGAATTGAGATAACATACTGTGGGATAGAGATTTCTGTATGCAATTTCAGATGCTTGTTAGAGATGTTGTCTATACCTTGCCAGTAAATAAGTTGACTCCACTTTGAGGGAAATCTAGGACCTAGTTAACCTAAGCTTTGGTATATAGGATGCTCATTTAATATTTGTGTAATGATTTATCACAAAAATTCAACTTATATATTGTAAATATTTAATTATCTTTAATGTGGAAACTAGTATTTTTTACTATTATGTAAGTGGCATTCTATGAAGAGAAGCCATTCTTTCTTAATTGAACTGACTATATATTGATTTACATTGTGATATTATGTCATCCAGCTCTCTTGTTAGGCTCGAAGGTAGTAAAAGCTGCTTTTCTGTTCAAGTCCATAAATATAGAGAGAATAGATTAAAAAGCTACACACAAGTAAAATTCAAGATATTTTTATTTTTCTGGGATGGGAGTGGGAAAAGCAAGGTGTAGAGCATGAGATGTGGTGTGACTAGCTACTCAAGGATATTATTATGCTATAAGAAAAAACATGTTCTAGATAGGAGAGCAGTAAAAAGATATAAAGGGATGGGAAGTGGAAGGCAATGCAGTAGAAATGGAAAAAGCTAGGGGGGAGGTTCAGCAGGTTCTGATTGAGTATTAAAATATAATCTACTTTTGATCCCTGTCAATCCTGAGCTTCAGAATGCATGATTATTTTCCTTTAAAATAATGCTACTTCATAGCTCGTTACTGCTATAAAGTGCCAATCTAATTAGAAGTAGTCACATTTACTGTGAATTTGGTTTTCTTATCCCACCACTATATTAAGCTGGAAGTCAAAAGACACATTATTCTGGTCCTGGTTCTGTCATTAACTGGCTTTATGATCCTAGGAAGTTACTTACTTTCTGTGAGCCTCAGTTTACTCATCTGCCAAATGATGGAGCTGGACAAAATTATCTGTAAAGTCCCTTCTGCTCTAATAGTCTATATTTCTTTGGAATCAATTTTGCACTAAGTGTGGCAGTGGTTTCCCATCATTAAAAAAGAAAAAATATCTATGTTTTTGAAATCTTATGTTAACATATATTCTATATATTGAATTAGCTCAAAAATTATTTTGCACAATTTGTCATTCTAATTTATGTGTTGCTATTTAAGATTTTTAGGTACTATTTCATGTTCTACTCAGTGTCATCAGTTTTACTAAATACTTTTGCCACCTTTAAATAATATCTTTGCCACGATCCTCAGAATTTGTTGATTACAAGTTTTAGTGGGAATATTTTAAATAATTCTCAGACTTTGTATTGCTGGATTTTTCCTTTAAAGAGAATTATTGTATTAGGAAACTAAAGGTGTTTTTTAAGTCTATGACCTATTTATAGCCAGAACTTTAACTCTTTTTTTTTTTTTTTTTTACGTTTATTTAGAATCTTTACTGATTTTTGGTTTGGCAGTAAACTAAATGGTGAAAAGATATTTGCAATATAATTTTCCCAGTGGGATCATGTGATACTAAAAACAATAATAAAAGTAATGTCCTGTATATGTAAGATTAGAGGCAACACAGAGTTATGCACTTAATTTTATTTATGTGTTCAATCTTTATACTTTTTGATTTAGTTTAATATGGCAGAGTGTAGAATAGAATGAAGAGTGGCAGGTACAAAGGTCTAGAAAAGGATGGAATTTGGGATCCTGTGTCAAATTATACGCTCATGGTTTTAATACTGAGGAGCCATGGTTATACTGTCTCATAGAAGAATCTCTTCACCATGAAATACAGTGCAGTTAGATCCAAAAAATAAAAGTACAAGAGGGTAGTAAAGGCTATTTAAAGAAGGAAGAATATCTCTCATTCTCCATCCTTTAATCCACACATTACTTGCTAGACATGTTTTCCAGTTTGTTCATAAGTAGACAAATTCTGTGTTTTATTTAGAATATTTAAAAATTATATTACTAAAAGCCTTCCAAAGGTTTCAGGCTAGCCATAGTAAATTTTTAAACATTTCTCATTCTGGTACAGAAAACAGAAGTTTAAATTTGCACTTGTTAAAACTTAAACTCCTTCACAAATACAAAAAATAAAAATTCTTATTTGTAGTTGATCAAACAAGTAGTAGGAAATTCAAAGAGTTGAACAGACTAGACATGTATTATGTGTAAGTGGGTCTTAAGCAAATGTTGAGGTTTATTTATCAGTTCCTGTTTTAAAATTTTCAAACCTGCAGAAGTTTCATCAGACTTTCTTGAACCACTTATTTATTTTCTGTAGATAATTAATTTGTTCTAAAACACCTATTAAAGCAAAATAGACTTCACTTTTGTAACATGAAAAATACATCATCAGTATTGAACACAATATTAGTTGAGTCTCATCTTCTAAAATACCCAAACATTCTTTTGTGATTACCCATGTAAGTGTGTAATGCCCCAGTACAGCAGATTTGCAGGGATACTAACTTCTGATATTCAAGAATAAATGCTGTAGGGAAAAGAATTAGTGTAATTTTAGTAGCATGGGCTATTATAAATCAATGCAAAATTACTTTTATCATATAAAAGTTAATTCACCTCAATCTAAGTGGGTAAAAATATTTAATGCACCTTTTAAAAGTTAGCAGTATAAACTCCTTTTGCTTTATAAAGTCAAGTATTTTATAATAGCATGACAGTAATAGAAAATCACAAAGAAAAAAGAGTATTATTAGTTCCTGTGCTTTAAAAAAGATATTCCTTTTAAGTATTTGTATTGCAAATGAATTATTACCAAATGTTAATAATCTATTATGTCTTGTTTTTTAAAGTGAATGAATTTTTAGCTTTTGAGGGTCCCATCTTGTTGGATATGAGAATTAAACATCTAATCAAAACCAATCAGTTAAGTCAAGCAACTGCTCTAGCAAAGCTGTGTTCTGACCATCCAGAGATTGGTACAAAAGGTAGTTTTAAGCAAACTTACCTTGTTTGTCTTTGTACATCATCACCAAATGAAAAGTTAATCGAAGAGGTGAGTATGTTTTCTTTTGTTAGTAATTATTTTTAAAAGTGAAGAAATTAATTTTCAATTAGATTAGAATGTCTTTGACGACTCTTTCTCTTAGATAGTGAGGGACTGTTGTCAATCTTAAATTTTAGTATGCTCTTGGGTAGTGATTCTAAGAAGCTTTCAAAGTTATATGTAAACTGATTTCACCTAGCTTCTGTTTTAAATTGAATCTTTTTCCTGCTGTGGTTAAATTATGGGAAGATGGGAGTAGCTTAACAATTAAGTAGGGTGTTTTTATTTGTTAGCAGTTGGGCCCTACCTTTCATTTTACCTGACTTCAAGATACTTGTAGATCTTTCTAACTGGCTAATTTAAGTAACTAGAATTTACATGACTTCCTCCTAAAAATATGTTCTCTGTTTTATACACATGCATAATGTACTCAAAAACATATATTCCTAGGGAGCAGTCATATATATAGATAAGTATATATATTAAGATCAAAATTTTATTTGCATATTTAATATAAAACTTTATTTCCTCTGTGAGACATAATTTTTTTTTTTTAGTTTGGCATAAAGCATAGTATTTATGTATTTGTTTTATACTACAGAATTCTGAGATAGAATCATGGTCCAAATGGGAATTTGCATTTTGAAGGACTCATAATTCCAAAATGAAGTTGGAGACAGGGTAGGAAAATTAAAAGTTGTTGATCAAGAAACAGGGAATATGCATTTAAATAATTTAGGTAAAGCTGTAATGTGTTGAACAGCATTGATTGAGCATTTAATGCGTACAAGTGTCTTGTATCTCTAACTATCTTTCAACTCCAGAGCAATAGAGAGAGGAGAAGAAAATGACTATAGATACCCTTAAAGATGTGTAACGGGAAGAATTGAGATACAGAGCTCTGACAATTAACAGAGCTTGCAGTCAGCTGAGTAGACAGATACAAACAGCTGAATGCTCAGATGAGGTTAGAGGTTGTAATTATAGTATTAATTGTGTGATTTTTAAAATTTATTTATTTATTTATTTGAGAATAGAAAAAGAGGAGGAAGATGGTAGGTAGGCTTGGACCAGGATTAGAAATAAGGTTATTGTGGATGGTGAAGATAATGAGGGTTCTGGGAAGAGTGATGTCTGGGAATTTTTAGGCTAGGTAGAATAGAGCCCAAGGTTGTAGCCTAAGAAATTATATCATTAGTTTGGACATTGGCTAAATCAGAGGGTTTTTTTTTTCCTTTATTTCTCTTTTTATCTCAGATAATTGGCAATTTAGTCTTTGTATATCAGAGCAAAACAGGAGATTGAAGTTTTCTTATTAGTTCAGAATAGCTATGTAGACAGTTAAATTGGCAGACATAAAGTTTCTTGAGATAGCTTTTGAAATGTTTTCAACAATTTTTCTAAAATTCCTAAATTATTGTGTTACTCCCACATCTTAGATATTTTTCAGCTCCTTAGTAAAGCTTTAATCATCAGTTCATTCCTTTCCCTTATGTCAATCTGTCCGTCCATCCTCCCTTTGGCAGTTTTTTATTAAGTGAATGATGTGTGCTATCTAAGCACTGGGGGGGTTAAATGTGAGTTAAAGCATAATCTTGGCCTAAAGAAGCCTGACTTCTAATAGCAAACTATCTAAACGTTGGATCACTAGATTAGCTCTGAAGTCCCTGTTTGAAGGTTGGAGACTGTGAATTTGTAGTAGTATCTAGGAAAACAAAGTGAGCAGTGTCCTAGTATCTTATAGATTCAGTATTTTATTGGTTGTGTCATTAAAGTAAACATAGAATTTAAAAGTAAAATCCTCTTACTCTGTAACCATTACTTATCCATTTAATACTCCCCCAAGTAATCATTCAGTTTGAAATTTGATATATAACCTTTCTGATATTTTTCTATGCACATATATTTTTCTATGCATATATACACATATATGCACATATATTTTTCATACATATATACACCCTGACCGCTGGTCACTTTTCTCCCATTTATTATGAACATCTTTTCATATCATTCCATATAAATCAACTCATTCTTTCTCATGGCTGCATAATTCCATAGTATGGATTTGTAATATCTTTAATCAGACTAAGGGACATTTAAATGGTTTCCTTATATATACATCCTTTCATTCTTGTCAGGGATACACTGCTAATAGGGCAAATTTCTGGAAGCAGAATTGCTGGATCAAGGAGTCTACAGATTTTAAATTAATAGATAGGGCCATACTACTATCCAAAAAAGATAGATTATGCCAATTTATACTCCCATAAACAATATATGAAATTTCCTCTTTCCTAATACTGGAGATTATTTGTCTTAAATTTTTGATAGCCTGAGAGTTAAAAAAAAATAGCTCATGATTTGATTTTATGTTTCCTTAGTATGAGAAGTTTATCACTTAAGTTCTTTTTTATTTTTTTTTTTAAAGATTGTAAAGATTTTACTTCTTTATGTGAGAGAGAAAAGGCATGAGCAGGGGGAGGGGCAGAGGAAGAAGCAGGTTCCCCTCTGAGCAGGGAGCTTGATGCAGGGCTCAGTCCCAGGACCTGGGATCATGACCCAAGCTGAAGGCAGATGCTTAACTTGCTGAGCTACCCACACGCCCCAAGATTTATTTATTTATTTATGAGAGAGAGCATGCCTGCCCATGAGAGAGCTAGTGGGGGTGGGGGGAGCAGAAGGAGAGAATCTTTCAAGCAGACTCCCTGCTGAGCACAGAGCCCACAGGGGAAGTCCAGGGGGGCTGGATCCCAGGACCCATGAGATTATAACCTGAGTCAAAACTCAGAGTTGGACAGTCAAACAACTGAGCCACACAGGATCCTCTAAGTTCCTTTTTAGATGGAACTCAATTTTATGTGATTAGAGCCAATACATTTTATTTTTTTAAAGATTTTATTTGTTTGAGAGAGAAAGAGCATGAGTGGAGGGAATGGGACAGAGGAGAAGCAGCCTTCTCCCTGAGCAGGGACCTTGATGCAGGGCTCAGTCCCAGGACCCAGAGATCATGACCTGAGCCAAAGGCAGATGCTTAACCAACTGAGCCACCCAGGCAGCCCGCTCAATACATTTTAAAAGTATACTTGGCAGTCATACATAAAATCCTGATGAAGTGCTCTATATATTTTGAACACCTGGCATAAAAAGCCATTTTATTTTTTTATTATTTATTATTTTTTTGGAATTTTTTTAAAGGTTTTATTTATTTACTCATGAGAGATACACACAGAGAGAGAGAGAGAGAGAGAGAGAGAGAGACAGGCAGAGGGAGAAGCAGGCTCCACGCAAGGACCCCGATGTGGGACTCGATCCCAGGACTCCAGGATCACGCCCTGTACTGAAGGCGGTGCTAAACCGCTGAGCCACCCGGACTGCCCTAAAAAGCCATTTCAAAACTTAAAATGATTTTTCTGCTTTACAGAGGGAGTTAGCATAATATGCTTTTACAGATCATTCTGATTTTAAAAATTTATTCACAGTTCTAAATTTTCTGGTATTTAAATTTTTGCTGGTTTTTCAAAGCAATAGAGAAAAGATGTTTACGATAGATGGTCACTATTTATTTATTTATTTATTTTTTTTTAATTTTTTAAAATTTATTTATGATAGTCACACAGAGAGAGAGAGGCAGAGATACAGGCAGAGGGAGAAGCAGGCTCCATGCACGTGGAGCCTGATGTGGGATTCGATCCCCGGTCTCCAGGATCGCGCCCTGGGCCAAAGGCAGGCGCCAAACCGCTGCGCCACCCAGGGATCCCAGATGGTCACTATTTAGATAAATACTGGTAATTCCTACTTTATGCTGCCTTGGATTTTAAAAAAATAATTCTTGTTTATTGATACTTATATTTGACTTGTATTTCACTTTTATGGTTTGAATTCAGCCATCCATTAGTTTAATTATGTTTTTATTTTCCCTGCCATTCTTTTTAGTGTCCTATTTTTTTCAAGAGGACCATCTAGTGGCAAGCCAGGGAAATGAAGGCTATGAAATACACACTAAAAAGTATTTTCCTAGTATAACTATAATAAAAAGTGAGATTTTCTGTATTATTGAATATGACAAATGTTTCAGTTGATATGTTGTATATATGTGAAATATGGAGAGGTTATTTTACACACAAATATATATTTCCAGTTACTAAGTGTAAGTTAATAATGTAGGTAATGTCATTGGGAAAATGAATTTCCTCGTAGGTAATGTATGCATTTTACATCATTTGAGCATTCAAGAAGAGTGGCTTAGGTTTTAGAACAACAACAAATGACCAGATTCAAAACAAATCAGACTTTCAGGATATAAGATTTTTTTATTGGGGATCCCTGGGTGGCTCAGCGGTTTCGCGCCTGCCTTTGGCCCAGGGCATGATCCTGGAGTCCCGGGATCGAGTCCCGCGTTGGGCTCCCGGCATGGAGCCTTGCTTCTCCCTCTGCCTGTGTCTCTGCCTCTCTCTCTCTTTCTATGTCTATTATGAATACATTTTTAAAAAATCTTTAAAAAATATTTTTTATTAAACCTGAACATGTAAACAATCAATATTTAGCAGTAAAGGGCCTCATTCTAGAAAGAGCACAGACTTGGAAGCTCCACTTGGGTTGAAATCTTAACTGTCACTAATTAAGCATGTGACTTTGATCAAGAACTTAACCTCTCTGAACCTTATGTCTAAAAAGTTAATAGTATCTACCGGGCCAGCCATTTTGCTGGTTAGCAATGCTATTTCTGAAGAAGCTGGGACTAATAAATAAGTAGTAGCTGCTATGACAGTTATCATCAACATGAAAAAATAAAACTTAATGAGTTGACTTCTAAAAAGATTTGCATGTGTGTACCAGGGTATCTGTTTAAAGTTAACACAGCTTGCATTAAAGATAATATGATGAAATGGAAAGCATGAGTGTTTAATGTCAATTAGACAAAATTTGATTTGTAGCTCTGCCACTTGATTAACTATTGCAACTTGGGCAAATCACATAATTTCTTTGAGCCCCATATTCATTGTATATAAAATGTCAATGACTATACCTACCTAGGAGAAAATTTATGATTAAATAATAAAATATATCTGATAAAGTAATGTAGATATTTGAAAATATTTATTGTGTAATTATATATTGTTCAGCCCTTTTTTTGTTTGTTTAAATGGGGTTGCTTATAGATAAAGATTTGTTAGAAAGAGTGAGATGGAGTAGTAGTGGAAAGAGCACTGCACCAGGGAGTTCCAGGACTCAGATTTCAGTCTTAACTCTGCCACTAACTTCATCATTCCCGTGAGGAATCATTGTTAAACGCACAGACTCAGAGTTGGGTCTTTTCTTGTTTTAGAGTTTTCTAGCTCAACTTAATGTATACAGTGAAACCTTTGAATCTATCCTCATGCAGCTTTTATCCTCCTCAAAGATCAACCTTAAGATTATCCTCATTTAAACACTTTTTTAATATTTTATTTATTTATTCATGAGAGACGCTGAGAGGCAGAGAAACAGGCAGAGGGAGAAGTAGGGTCCCTGCAAGGAGCCCCGTGTGGGACTTGATCCCAGGACCCAGGGTAACCACCTGAGCTGAAGGCAGATGCCCAACCACTGAGCCACCGAAGTGCCTCTCATTTAGACACTTGTTCAGTCCTAAACACATTACCTTTTAAACATACACTTTTCCTGTACTCAAAAGTTGATCAGGCGAGACAGAAGATCAACAAGGAGGAGGGGTATGGTTATCTCTTTAGTACTTGGGTGCCAATGGTCTGTATTGGTCTTCAATTTTTTTTGCCATTTGTCAGTTATACCATGTTGGAATTAATCTTTTTATTTTGTGGAACACCAGTGATTTGTGATCCTATGTTGTTTGCCATATCTTTGTATTACAGCAAATGCTTGTAGAGATCTGTTTACGTAGTAAATCATTGTATTGTGGTAGTAAATTTTAATTTTTCAAAAAATAAGCAATAGATGTAAGTGTGTAATTAAATGAAGAAGTTGCCTTCATCTAGGTTATACTTATGCATGCATGACTGTTGACAGGCTTTGAGATGGAATGAATTTGTATGAAAAGAAAAATAATGGAGATTTATAGAACACTGAGGTGAGCTTAATTTAAAGGTGGTATAAACTGCATAAAATGTTTCATAGTATACTTTTTTCCCTCAGATGAGTAGACACTTTATTAGTCTATATTCAATAGACTTGTCTGTGTCTTTCTGCTGATTCTAATGCTTTTTAAATTACCAGTTAAAAGGGGGAAAAGTACAACTTTTCTTTTTCAGTATCATAGACCTGATTAATGGGTAGAGGGTGCTTATAATTAACCTTAGCTATTTCATATAAATACTTATAAAGTTCATGAAAATAGTTGGTTCTCTGACCTGAAGAAAGATTACTTCTTCACTGTAGCCCAGTAATGACGAAGTATGAATTGATAGTATGAGTTAATGAGGTTTTACTGATAAAAATGATCTGTAAATATCCAGTGAAGATTTTAAAGTATATTATTATATATCTTAATAATAAAACCATTTTATGGCATTTTCTATATCCTTTTTTCTGTAGATTTCAGAAGTTGATTGCAAAGATGCACTAGAAATGATCTGTAACTTAGAATCTGAGGGTGATGAAAAAAGTGCTCTTGTCTTATGTACCGCATTTTTGTCACGTCAGCTCCAACAAGGAGACATGTACTGTGCTTGGTGAGTTGGTTTTATTTTGTAAATAAAAGCTTGTTAAATAAGAATACCAGCGAGGTTGTGAGAATTCAGAGAGCTTAAGAACATATTTTTTAATCTTTCAAAGTCTTAAAACAAAAAGCTTATTTTCAGTTATTAAATACTGTGCAAACTGATTATTGTTCATGTTATAACTTTAAATTTTTTTATATTAAGGACCACACAACTCCATAGTATAACAGTAATCACTGTGTTATTAATAATGATCAGGAAATTTTTATATGTTAGAAGATGAAAGAAAGGTTTATTTTGTCTAATGCCACAATTTTTTCATATGTGTTTCAGTCTGTGATTGAATGTGTATATATTTTCCTCTGCATATTGCACACTTTTAACTGTATAATTAGCTGCTAGTGATTTACGTATGGAAATATAGTTCATTTTACGTCTGTGAGATATTCTACTTCACTAACTTCTTGAGTACACATTTCTTTATATGGTACATTTTCAAGTGTGCAAAGCCTGTTATATATGTATAATATTCGGAGCATACAACTAATAGAGATATTGGCCTCAACTGACTCAAAAAAATCTTAAGATTAGTTGTAAATCAATGTGTTAGCTAAAACTGACCTTTTATCTGGTCATTGAACAGCATTATTAGTCTTCAGTGTTGTGTGATACTGGAAACAAAATTTAGTTTACAATTTTCTGACACTTAAGGATTTCTATGAAATGAAATGACATACAAATGCCATGAATATAGGACAGGCAAGCTAAATAAATGTGCAATTAAAGAAGAATAAAGTTCATAATTATAAAGGTTTTCTGAGCAGTTGAGTGTTTTGTTACGAAGGGAAAATCGTATCTGCAGTACAGAGAGGATGTAAAAGGTGGGTAGAAGGATTCTGAAGGGAAAATAAGAAACATGCATTTACTCAGGAAAAGTAGATTTTCCATGTAATATAAATATTAGAAGTGACTAAAAATGAACTCTTATATTGCTTTTTAAAAAAAGCAGCAAAGTCCGGATTTCATATCAACAAAGGCAATCTATTATAAGCCTTTAAATAGGAGGACAAAATAGAAATTTGTCTTTAAGAAATGCTGTTTAATACAAGTACTTGAGAACAGATTGGGGTCTGAACAGTGAGACAGTTGGGGGAAAAAGTGGTAGGACAGAGTTGAGCTAGGAAAGTCAACTAGAAAACCAATTAACAGTCCAACTGGGAAGTTATGAAGGCTTCCTTATGGATATGGGATGGGGTGAAAAAAATGTTAAAGATAACAGTCTTTAGGATAGTAGAAAGCAGAGTTCGATAGGGTCAGTGATAATGATACATTAAATTACAAAGATGGTGAACTGGAAAGGATGTTAATAATCTTTTTCATATGTTAAGTTTCAGGTTTGTTTCAGGTTTCAAAAGAGATCAAAGTGGAGAAGTCTTATAAAGAACTAGAGAGGTGAAAGTGGTCAAGACTGGAGAGAGAGATTTTGAATATATAGGTTAAAATCCAGTAAATGGACAAGTTATTCAAGTGGGTGGTCAAGGGGCAGAGTTCCTAGGAGTACAAACTAAGGAAATAATAGTAGGAAAGGCTTGTATTGAGGAGAATACTTGGTGAAAAAAGTTGAAGCAAGAAAGATGATTTTTGGAGGACAGAAGAGAAATAGGATGATAGGTAAAAGAGAGGAAAAGTCATCATTTCAGTAGGATTATTTTTCTGTGAAAAATATACTCTAGTTGCATTTGAAATAAATTTTAAAATTCATTTTTCAAAGTTTCTTTTATTCACTAATTTGACAGAAATTAGTTAAATTTCTTTTGAGTTCTGTGTTATTGTTAACATTTATCTAATAAATTTAATCGACCAATTGATCAATTTTCAATTTAAGGTAGAAGGTAAAATTAAATGCTTTTACCTGTATTTTATATAAATACACCATTTATCTATATGTGCATTTTATACATACACACATTTTGTACTTTATTACATAAAGTTCAGATGTGGCTCAGTTACTGTTTATATTAACTTGTTTAAATGAGAGGTGCTTTACTAATAATTGGCAGTACTCGCTGACATTGAAAAATATTAATAAAATGATTAATCATTTCTTGATTTTATTTAGTCTCTAAAAGTTGATATATATTTTATATTTAATAATCAAATTTAAACTTAATTTCCACATGTAGAATTAGAATCTAAAACTAGTTTTAAATTCAAATGTAATGACTAGACCAACATAGTCCATGATTATTACATTACTGCTTCAATTTATTTTTTATACTTTTTTTTTTAGGGAACTCACTCTCTTTTGGAGTAAATTACAGCAAAGAGTAGAACCATCTATACAAGTGTACCTAGAAAGATGTCGGCAACTTTCTTTGTTAACCAAGACGGTATATCACATTTTCTTCCTGATTAAAGTTATTAATTCAGAGGT
The DNA here is from genome assembly GCF_018345385.1 of Vulpes lagopus. NCBI lineage: Eukaryota > Metazoa > Chordata > Mammalia > Carnivora > Canidae > Vulpes > Vulpes lagopus. The sequence continues at coordinate 26,185,716 of NC_054824.1, read as the reverse complement.
AAGAATAATTGAGCTATTTTTTCTTAATTTAAGATATATTCATTATCTTTAATAAAAAACTATTATTTTGGCACCTCTTCCAGTGATTTTTGTTATTTCATTTAGAGTTTTGAACATTGCTTTTTTTTTTTATTAGTCTTAATAGGTATTTGATACAGAAAAACTTACAAATGCAAATGGGGGCTTACTCTTGACCTGAAGAAAAGTAATACACATACTCTGGTATTTTATCATTCTACAATTTTTACTTCTAGGTGTTATGCTATTTTGATAATTTGTAGAAATTTAGAAAGTATAAAGAAAAATATAGAGATAGCTTCCGTTGCTAGCTGTCTGGCAAATTACATTATCTAAAAATCCTTCTTCCATAAAATGCCCCAAAATAATTGATGAAATAAACATTTTGATGTATCTGATATTGTAAGAATGTTAGGGGAAATCCATAGGCTCAAAATGAGGAGGAACTTAAAAACTGGAGCAGAAAGCTTGAGCTGTTGCTGGGTCTTTCCTGGTGGATATTGGGATATGTTACTAATTAGAGTGAGGAGTTTGCACATGGGGATGGGAGGTAGCTTTATGGGGATAAGAGATAAGATCTTAGGACCTCTCAAGTTGGGAAGTTGGAGCTGAGCTTTCTGTCTGCCTGCCCTACTTGTGAAGTCCTATAATTTCATTGAAAAACTAGACTAGAAAATACTACTTTAAATACAGATAGATGGGCAGCCCAGGTGGCTCAGTGGTTTAGCACCGCCTTCAGCCCAGGGCGTGATCCTGGAGACCTGGATTCGAGTCCCACATCAGGCTCCCTACATGGAGCCTGCTTCTCCCTCTGCCTGTGTCTCTGTCTCTCTCTCTCTTTCTCTCACTCTCTCTCTCTCTGTATCTCATGAATAAATAAATAAAATATTTTTTAAAAAAAATACAGATAGGGATCCCTGGGTGGCGCAGCGGTTTGGCGCCTGCCTTTGGCCCAGGGCGCGATCCTGGAGACCCGGGATCGAATCCCACGTCAGGCTCCCGGTGCATGGAGCCTGCTTCTCCCTCTGCCTATGTCTCTGCCTCTCTCTCTCTCTCTGTATGACTATCATAAATAAATAAAAATTAAAAAAAAAAAAATACAGATAGATGATAGGGAACCCTGTGCATGTCCTACTGGGCTGTGGGTCAGACAAGGATAAATGTTTCCCTTAAGAAGTTATAACCATAGGTCTACCCTCACACAGATTGGGGATCTAAATTTACCCTATCTGTATAGTCCAGAAATCCCCATGCCAAGTAACATTTAAGAAGGTAAGGGTGGAGTACTGGGCAGGTAACACCTGGCAGAAGCAAATGCAGAACTTCTTTAGAGGGACATAGCCTCAATGCAGCATTCTCAGGTAAAGCTCTCCTTAAGATGAGTTCATGATCAGGGTTTACAGAACATGAAGCAGCTTGTCATGAGGGAATTTTGGCAGAGAAAAATAACAATAGGATTAAACATGCAAGGATAGACACTATAAATTACATATATTTAAAGACGTAAATAAATTTAACCAAGATTTATAAAGCAGGCGCGCCTGGGTGGCTCAGTTAAGCATCTGCCTTCGGCTCAGGTCATGATCACAGGGTGCTTAGATCAAGCCCCATGTTGGACTCCCTGCCCATCAGGGAACTTGCTTCTCTCTCTCTCTCTCTGCCCTCTGTCTGCTTATGCTCTTTCTCTTGCTCTCTTTCTCTCAAATAAAATCTTTAAAAAAAAAAAAAAAGTTTCATAAAGCATATGAAACAAAGTGACACAAATGAATGTCAGTAGACAAAAAGAATAGAATTATTTGCCTAACACTTTAAATAACACAGTTGTGGAAAATTCTATAAAATACATATATTTAAAGACCTAAAGTTAAGAATTAAAACATGAGAAAGAAAGATACTATCAAAACAACCAAGCAGATTTTAAAGAGTCCAAAGAACTTTTAGGAATAAACAATCATTGAAATGGAAGACACTTAATAAGTAGATTAAGCAGATTAGATACAACTCAACAGGAAAGTGATAGCAGAGGTTGCATATTCATTTTTATTTATTATCTAAATTGGAATCCAAGTTTTACAGAATTAATTTATTTTCTTATAGTAACCCTTGTAGTAATGCAGTGGGTTTCCATTTTAAATGTACACAGAAGGTATTTTCCAGAGTTGCTACCATTGCATAGAATGGGGTGCCAAACAGCATTTAAGGAATCCTTAAGACAGAGATGTAGCATGATAAGTATTTTTTTTTTTTTAAGGTCTGTTTATTGAAGACAGAGAGAGAAGGAGCACATGAGCTGGGAGTAGGGGAGGCAGATGTAGAGGGAGAGAAAAAATAATCTTGATCACACAAACCTGCATTCATGATCTGAGCCAAAATGAAGAGTCAGACATTTAACTGACTCAGCCACCCAGGATCCCCAAGAGATATTTTTTAATTCACGTGTAATTGCTTTTTTTTTTTTTTTTAAGGAAAGACCAAAAGATAATCTCCTGTCCCCCTTTAAAGGTAACTTTTAAAATCTGTAGTTGGTAGGACACCTGGGTGGCTCAGCGGTTGAGGGTCTGCCTTTGGCTCAGGGTGTGATCCCAGTCCCAGGATCGAGTCCCACATCAGGCTCCCTGCGAGGAGCTTGCTTCTCCCTCTCTGTGTGTCTCTACCTCTCTGTCTCTCATGAATAAATAAATAAAATCTTTAAAAAAAAAATGTGTAGTTGGTCAATAAATCTTACATATATCGTCATTTTTTCTCCTGAAATAATTTCTTTTCAGGAATAAAGAATAAGAGTCAGTTCATCTCCGTTCTAGTTTTTGTCTGTCTGGCTCTTATCCTGATTTTTCATCTTATATGTTGTAGTGTTGCAGTTTAAAAAAGGTAAACTTAATAGTAAGTTTCTTTAAAAAATTACTGTGCAGTTTTGGGGCGCCTGGGTGGCTCTGTCAGCTAGGCATCTGCCTTCAGCTCAGGTCATAAGGCCAAGGTCTGGGATCAAGCCCTGCATCTGGCTCTCTGCTCTGTGGGGAGCCTGCTTCTCCTCCCACTACCCCTGCCTATGTTCTCTCGCTCTCTCTGTCAAATAAATAAAATCTTTTTAAAAAAATTACTGTGTAGTTTTAAAATATAGGTTGTGCCACTGCTTTATGTCTGACTTGAAGAGCAGTATAGCGCAGTGGAAGGAGCTTGAAACTAGAAGCCAGACAAATTAAATATAAATCTTGAGTTTCTGTTGACCATGTGGTAACTAACCACTTTGTATTTCATTTTTAAATAAGATTAAAAATGAATATCAGAAGACAAATAGAATAGGATAATTCTATTATTCTAGATAGGTAAAAGTGACTCTCCTCCCTCAACCTTATACCCTATTCATAAGGAGATTGTGTTAGAGAGGGAAAAAACTTGGACAAGAGCTATACTGTCCATTATGGTAGCCAGTAGCCACATTTTAGGTGCTTAGTAGCTCCATGTGATTAATGACTACCATATTGAATAGCATACAGAACACTTCATCATAGACAGTTCTGTTGAATAGAGCCTTTCCAAAGAGACTTTGGGGTCAGAAGTAAAAGCACATAAAAAAAGTGGTTAAAAGCATGAATAATAGCTTAGAAAGTTGGGCCAGGAGAGCTCACCTATTAACAAGAGTAACTTGCAACTTGCTAATTAATTACTCTGCTCCAAAAATCTGGTTTCCCGTTGCATAAAATTTTTCCCCTTTGGTTTTTACTTTATGAAAAATGATCAGGCATAGGTTTTATCTTAAAACTAGAATCATAGGGGCAGGTGTGTGGCTCAGTTGGTTAGGCATCTGACTCTTGATTTCAGCTCCAGTTGTGATCTCAGTAAGAAAGAGCCATGCATTGGACTCTGAGCACAGCTGGAAGTCTGCTTGAGATTCTTTCCCTCTGTCTCTAGTCCTGCTGGTGTCTGTGTATTCACAGTCTCTCTCAAATAAATATTTAAAACAACAACCCTAAAATCATAGATTTTTTTGTTTGTTTTAGGACTAAAAGAGACCTTAAAGTTAATGCTGTAATGACTAGGTTCTAGTATAACTCGTTATCTTTCACGTCATATAATTTAGTCTCAAGGTTAGTGGTTTGGGTTAACTGGTGGCCCTTTTTCAAAATTCCAGGAGCTGTTGAAGACTATTAATTGGCCATTTTACTCTGCGTTTTCCTAGACTCTTGACATTAAAAGGTTGAAAAGTATTGCTCTGCCCTTTAGGCTTTCATAGTCTATTAATGGGGAGACACACACAGAGTTGCAATATGGTATGGGTCTTTCTGTTTTGGTGGAGTGCTAAGACTCCTGTGGGAGCACAGTGCCTAGTACAGTGCCTAGTATAAAGTAGGTGCTGAATGAATAAGAGAGGTGGGCCATCTAACCCTCTTGTCTGTTTTGACTCTGAGTAATAGCCAGAGTGGGAGGGTAAAAAGTGTTCCTATTACTAGAAAAAGCATGGGAAGTGGTGTAAAGAAAAAACTTTTTCTCCTCTATTCTCTTCTCACTGAATACTTCTGGTCATCAAATATGTGGAGAATTTTCTCCACATCGAGGAGATATCTGATTCTGTGGACACCAGCTGGGTATCCTACAGCTTAACTCAAGTCCGACACTATTTACCTGGAGATAGCACAATTGCACAAGAGTGCCACATACACACCCCTTCAGATACCACTCACAAGTCCAGTTTGTCTTCATCTGTAATTCTGACCAACTGGCTAAAATCAGAAGTTCCCACAACCTCCTCTTCAGATTTGATTAATTTCCTAAAATGACTCACAGAATTCAGGAAGACAGTTTACCTACTAGATTACTGGTTTTATGAAAGGATACAACTCTGGAAGAACTAGATGGAAGATATGCCTAGGACAATGGGCAAGCTGCTGTCTCAGATCTCCACCTGTTCACCAGTGCAGAATGTCCCTGAACCCCGTTCTTTTTGGGTTTTTATGGAGGCTTTCCATTACATGGGCATAGTTGATTAAATCTTCAGCCACCATTGACGATTGATTCAGACCCCAGCTTTTCTCCCTTCCTTGGGGTTGGAGATGGGGCTGGGGAGGGGGGCAAGAGCTGAAAGTTCCAACCCTGTAATCACAGGTTTGTTCCCCTATCAGCCCTCATCCGGTGGTTATCTAGGGGCTTTCCAAAAATTGCCTCATTAACATAAACTCCTTTGTGGTTAAAAGGGCCTTATTAATAACAACACCTGTTTCACAGTTTAAGGCTCTAGCTATTTCAGGAGCTGGCAACAAAAGATGCCCTTATAGCTCTTCACAGAAAATTACAAAGGTTTTAGGAGCTCTGTGCTGGAAACCCTGGATGAAAACCAAAATATGTATGTATTTCTTATTATATCACAAAATCACAAGTGATACCAAGACAAATGAGAGAATGGGATATTTGAGGAATTACAGTTAGTTGAGTTTACCTGGCATATACTTGGGTAGGTAGGGCAAAAGATAAAAGATGGGTCTAGACCAGATGAGGCATAGGTAAAGACTGTGAAGCCCTGTTTATATTCCCCATTAAGAGTATATTTAACTCTAAAGTAGAAAAGTGGCCATTTAATAATTTTAAAGCAGGTTAAGACATCATGCTATGTGTGGATAGAGGAGGGCTGAATAGGATGTACATGGGGGAACTAATCAGTCTGTAAACCTCAGGTAGCTTTGGGTCAAGGACATTAGGCAGTCAGAGGAAAGGAACAGAAAAGTGGGGGGGTACCAAAGATAAAACCTTATATTTCTCAGAAGGTTGCCTCATATTGGATCATTGTCATTGGGGGGTGAGTCTCTATTCCTGCTCTGAATTTTTAGCAATTAGCTTTCTTCTGCTCCTATCACTCTTAAATTCAAGCTGGTCTTGTCAATACTTTTACTTTAATTTATGAATGAAGTAGATTTTTATAGGCTAATTGTTTAATCACATATTTATGGGAAATTATGAATTCAAACTCATTTTTTAAAATACTTTATATAACTAATTTATGATTTGAATTATCACCTATAAACAATTTTTAATCATGCACAAAGATGAAAAACTTACAAGAATAAAATTTTGTCATTTTATTGGCATTACTTAAGATTTCACATTTAATTACAACAGTAAGATGTTTTTAAAGCAATTTATTCAAATTAATTTGTCCTTAATGAGTTGAGATGCACTCTTGAATCTAGTAGCCAACTGTATTAGAATAGAACTATTTATTGAGTTTCTCTCCAAAATAATTTTAGTTGCATTTTCTAAGCAATAAGTAGAATTTTTGAATCTGCTTTTGTTCTTTATAAAGGGATCAACATTCACTTGACAAAGAATAGTTACAGTCATCTTCCTCAAGGCAGATGTCTTTCGTCCACAAAATCTGTTTCCTGGATCCTTTCTTAAGTCATTTCTTTCTCTGTCATCCTTTTTCAGAATTCTTATCCTATACATATTTACTAGTCCTTCTGATATGTGTCTTCATTATCACTTCAGATCATCTTTATGGTTGACTTGACTTTTGATTTCTCCAAGACCTCCTCTCTCTAATATGAATCTTTTCTCACCACATGTCTTTTTTGTTTCCTTCATGTTCTAACAGACAAGTGGCCTGATTATCCATTATTAGTGGTAGCCCCTAAGGCATGTAACAGAGGTGCAGATGTTTTATTGTAACAGTTTTCTGGCTCCCATTTATCTCAAAATAGTATAAAATAACTATACAGGTTTGACGTAAAAGCTAGAGACAACCGTATGGTTCTACCTCTTTCCCTGTTGTCCTTTCTTGTCACTTTTAAAAATAGGTCTCATATTCTATTCTTGTCCATTTGCTTCTTGGTCTTTGTGCCCTTGTTTCTCCTAAAGTTAAAGCCAATTTAGTATTCTTCCCTCACTTTCCTATTGGCCTACAAATCTAAGTTGCTTTTTCAGTAAAATATTTTAATTCCTTCTTAGCCTATGGAAATATAGACCCTATCAGCTTTTTTTTTCTTTTTTTCTTTTTTTGCTTATTTCTTTCCTGCTTTTTGATTCTGTATAACACTCCATTTCAATGAATATGGCCACATCTTATAGCTGCCTTATTTCTTATATTTATGTTCTCTTAGTCCTTCTAAAATCCATTTTTATCTCTTCACTACAAATATCTTCAAAATTACTCTTACTTTCATTATTGGTATCTTATAATAACAGTTCAAGATGCTAATTCAAAAGGAAAAACACTTACTGTGTCTCCTTCTAGTTTTTAAGATGGTTCAACAATGTGGTAGGTGATTGGGCATTCAGCCAACATATGATAGGACTAGAATCTCCCTTATAAAGGATCAAATAACTTTATTCTGTTAAAAGTGAAAATCTCCTTTCATTACTAGTCTTAGGAAATATGGGGATGTTCTCAGTTCTGTAATTGAGTGAAGAAGGTTTTTATTTCATAAGGATTGTAAATACAGACTTAGGAAATAAGATTTATGATAAGGTTGACATGTATTAATTCCTGTGTACCAGACATTATACTAAGCTGTATCAAATACTTTAGATATATAATATTCATGTTTTATGAAATTTAAATGCTATTTTGATCTTTATTTTGTAAGTGGGCTGCTATGAATGGTTAGAGAAGTTAATAACTTCCAAGTTTGCCTAGCTATAGTTAATGATTTTATACCCAGGTCTTATCTTAGTTCCCAATGCTTTTCTTTCTTTTTTTTTTTCCTATTTTTTATAATTCATTTTACACACACATACACACGCACAAGGCTAAGCTGTTGTGCCTTAGAAGAGACAGCATTTCATATGTTGCTGCTGCAAAATTTGAGAATAGCAAACATCAGTTTTTAAAATTAATAAATTCACAAATCTGTATTGGTTAGTATAGATTAAATTAACATTTCCTATTGCTCTTTCACAGACTGAAGGGGCTGGACTTGCCACCTGTATAGAACTATGTGTAAAAGCTCTTCGTTTGGAATCTACAGAAAATACTGAAGTGAAAATATCTATTTGCAAGACCATTTCATGCTTGTTGCCTGATGATCTGGAAGTTAAACGTGCTTGTCAACTGAGTGAATTTCTTATTGAGCCTACAGTAGATGCATATTATGCTGTGGAAATGTTGTATAATCAACCAGACCAGAAATATGATGAAGAGAATCTTCCAATACCAAATTCTCTGCGCTGTGAGCTCTTACTTGTATTGAAAACTCAGTGGCCCTTTGATCCAGAATTCTGGGATTGGAAAACATTAAAACGACAATGTCTTGCATTAATGGGGGAAGAAGCATCTATTGTGTCTTCAATAGATGAACTAAATGACAGTGAAGTTTATGAGAAAGTAGTGGACTACCAAGAAGACAGTAAAGAAACTTCTATGAATGGACTTTCTGGTGGAATTGGTGCTAATTCTGGCCTTCTTAAAGACATCTGTGATGAAAAGCAGAAGAAGAGAGAAATAAAACAATTAAGAGAGAGGGGATTTATTTCTGCTAGGTTTAGGAATTGGCAAGCCTACATGCAGTATTGTGTGCTATGTGACAAAGAATTCCTTGGTCACAGAATAGTACGACATGCTCAAAAACATTATAAAGATGGGATTTACAGTTGCCCTATATGTGCAAAGAACTTTAATTCTAAAGAAACTTTTGTCCCTCATGTCACATTGCATGTTAAACAATCTAGTAAAGAGAGACTAGCAGCTATGAAACCATTAAGAAGATTGGGGAGGCCACCTAAAATCACAACTACCAATGAGAATCAGAAGACTAATGCTGTGGCTAAGCAGGAACAGCGACCTATAAAAAAGAATAGTCTCTATTCAACAGATTTCATAGTATTTAATGACAATGATGGTTCAGATGATGAAAATGATGACAAAGATAAATCTTATGAACCAGAAGTGATCCCAGTCCAGAAACCAGTACCCGTTAATGAATTTAATTGCCCTGTAACTTTTTGTAAGAAGGGCTTTAAGTACTTTAAAAATTTAATTGCTCATGTAAAGGGGCATAAGGATAATGAAGATGCCAAGCGCTTTCTTGAAATGCAAAGCAAAAAAGTTATTTGCCAGTACTGTAGACGGCATTTTGTAAGTGTTACTCATCTTAATGATCACCTACAAATGCATTGTGGTAGTAAACCATATATCTGTATACAGATGAAATGTAAGGCTGGTTTTAATAGTTATGCAGAGCTCTTAACACACCGAAAGGAACATCAAGTCTTTAGAGCAAAGTGTATGTTTCCTAAGTGTGGCAGAATTTTTTCAGAAGCTTATTTACTGTATGATCATGAAGCACAGCATTATAATACCTATACTTGTAAGTTCACAGGTTGTGGTAAAGTTTATCGTTCTCAGAGTGAGCTAGAAAAGCATCTGGATGATCACAGTACTCCCGAAAAAGTGTTGCCTCCTGAAGACCAACTTAATTCATCTGGAGATTGTGTTCAGCCTTCTAAAGTGAATCAGAACACAGAAGTGAGCATCGAGAAAGAGAGATCTGTGCTTCCTTCAGAAAATAATATTGAAAATACCTTACCAGCAGATAAAAGTGATGCTTGGGATAAAAGCAAAACAGAATCAGCTGTGACCAAACAAGACCAGATTTCTGCATCAGAGCTCAGGCAAGCTGATGGACCATTGTCAAATGGTTTGGAAAACCCTGTGACTACTCCTCTGCTTCAGGCCAGTGAAGTAGCTGTGTCCATTAAAGTGTCCCTCAATCAGGGGATTGAGGATAACTTTGGAAAGCAAGAAAACTCAACTGTGGAAGGCACTGGTGAATCACTGGTCACAAACTTACATACACCAGTTGGAGATACCTGTAATGATTTGTGTCGTCCAGGTTTTCAAGAAAGAAAAGAACAGGATTGCTTTAATGAAGCCCAGATTACTCAGAATTCTTTAGTAAATTCAGAAACCCTCAAAATAGGCGACCTTACCCCACAAAACTTAGAAAGACAAGTGAATAACCTGATGACCTTTTCTGTGCAAAATCAGGCAGGATTTCAAAACAGTTTACCAGCTTCCAAGTTTGAATGTGGAGGTAATGTTAAAACATCATCCAGTCTTTATAATTTACCTCTTAAGACATTGGAAAGTATCACATTTGTTCCACCACAGCCCAACCCAAGTAGTTCTTTAGGAACTCCATCAGTGCCTCCAAAAGCGCCAGTTCAGAAATTCAGTTGCCAGGTCGAGGGATGTACTCGAACCTATAATTCTTCACAGAGTATTGGGAAACACATGAAGACTGCACACCCTGACCAGTATGCTGCATTTAAAATGCAGCGGAAAAGTAAAAAAGGTCAGAAATCTAACAACTTAAATACACCAAATAATGGAAAGTTTGTTTATTTTTTGCCATCACAGGTGAGCAGCTCTAACAGTGCATTTTTTACATCACAGACCAAAGCCAACGGGAATCCTACTTGTTCAAATCAGTTGCAGCATGTCTCGCCTTCCATTTTTCCAGCTCATTTAACAAGTGTGTCAACTCCACTGTTGCCCTCAGTGGAAAGTGTCATAAATCCAAATATACCTTCTCAGGATAAAAATGAACAAGGTGGTGGTATTATATGTTCCCAAATGGAAAATTTACCTACTACTACCTTGCCAGCACAAATGGAAGATCTAACCAAAACAGTTTTGCCTTTGAATATTGACAGTGGCTCAGATCCTTTCCTTCCTTTGCCTGCCGAAAGTAGTTCAATGTCTCTCTTCCCTTCACCAGCAGATAGTGGGGCTAATTCTGTTTTTTCCCAACTGGAAAATAATACAAATCATTTTTCCTCACAGATTGAAGGAAACACTAATTCCTCCTTTCTGAAGGGAGGTAATGGTGAAAATGCAGTTTTTCCTTCACAAGTCAATGTTGCAAATGATTTTAATAGCACCAGTGCCCAACAGTCTGCACCTGAAAAAGTTAAAAAGGACCGTGGGCGGGGCCCAAATGGAAAGGAAAGAAAACCCAAGCACAACAAAAGGGCTAAATGGCCTGCAATTATCAGAGATGGAAAATTTATCTGTAGCAGGTGTTACAGGGCTTTTACTAATCCCAGGTCTCTGGGTGGACACTTGTCTAAGCGATCTTACTGTAAACCACTGGATGGAGCAGAAATTGCTCAAGAACTTCTACAGAATAATGGACAGCCTTCTCTTCTTGCCAGCATGATTCTCTCCACAAATGCAGTAAATTTGCAGCAGCCACAACAGTCTACCTTCAATCCAGAAGCATGTTTTAAAGATCCATCATTCCTGCAACTTCTTGCTGCTGAAAATCGCTCATCAACATTTTTACCAAATACATTTCCTCGGACTGGTGTGACTAGCTTTAGTACCAATGTCAGTCAAGAAGGAAGTGAGATTATTAAACAGGCTTTGGAAACTGCTGGCATCCCCAGTACATTTGAGGGTGCTGAAATGCTTTCTCATGTTCCAACAGGTTGTGTTTCAGATGCAGCACAAGTAAATGCAACAGTGATGCCAAATCCAGCTGTGCCACCTCTGTTGCAGACTGTATGCCACCCAAACCCCCTGCTGACAAACCAGAATAGGACACCAAACTCCAAAACTCCCTCCATTGAGGAATGCAGCAGTTTGCCTGTTTTCCCAACAAATGACTTACTGCTGAAGACTGTTGAAAATGGTTTGTGTTCTAGTTCATTCCCTAATTCTAGTGGGCCATCACAAACTTTTACCAGTAATAGTTCACGTGTTTCAGTTATAAGTGGTCCTCAGAGCACGAGATCTAGTCATTTAAATAAAAAGGGAAACAGTGCTTCGAAGAGAAGAAAGAAAGTTGTTCCTCCCCTAATTGCACCTAATGCTTCCCAAAACTTGGTAACAAGTGACTTAACAGCAATGGGACTCATAGCAAAGAGTATTGAGATACCAACTAGTAACCTCCATTCAAATGTAATTCCAAATTGTGAGCCTCAGGGTTTGGTGGAAAACCTAACACAGAAATTAAATAATGTTGACAATCAGTTATTTATTACTGATGTGAAAGAAAACTTTAAAACCAATCTTGAGTCCCATACGGTGTTAGCTCCTTTAACATTAAAAACTGAAAATGGTGATTCCCAAATGATGGCTTTGAATTCATGCACAACTTCAATAAATTCCGATTTGCAGATTTCTGAAGATAATGTTATACAAAACTTTGAAAAGACTCTTGAAATTATTAAAAGTGCTATGAATTCTCAAATACTTGAGGTAAAAAGTGGATCTCACGGTGTTGGTGAAACATCACAGAATGCTCAAATAAATTATAACATTCAGCTTCCTTCAGTAAACACTGTGCAAAATAACAAGTTACCTGATTCTTCTCAGTTTTCCTCCTTTATAGGTGTAATGCCAGCAAAAAATAACATTCCTCCATCTGAAGTATTACATAAGGAGGATCAAATACAGGAAATTTTAGAAGGCTTGCAGAAATTAAAATTAGAAAATGACCTGTCCACTCCAGCACCCCAGTGTGTACTAATAAACACATCAGTGACACTGACTCCCACTCCTGTTAAACCAAATCCAAATGTCACAGTTGTTCAGCCAGTTTCTGAAATTATAAGCAACATTCAGTTTAGTGACAAAGTTAATAAACCCTTTGTGTGTCAAAACCAAGGCTGTAATTACAGTGCAATGACAAAGGATGCTTTATTTAAGCACTATGGTAAGATTCATCAGTACACTCCAGAGATGATTCTTGAAATTAAGAAGAATCAGTTGAAATTTGCCCCATTTAAATGTGTAGTACCTACCTGTACAAAAACATTTACAAGGAACTCTAATCTCCGGGCACACTGCCAGTTGGTCCATCATTTTACAACAGAAGAAATGGTAAAGTTAAAAATAAAAAGGCCTTATGGAAGAAAAACTCAGAGTGAAAATTTGTCAACCCCACGAATTACACAAGTAAAAAGACAGCTAACTATGACAGAGGAAAATAAAAGGGAATTCCAACCAACTTTAGACTTGGGAGCAATAAAGGAAAATTCCCTCAGTAATGTAGCAGTGATCCCAGAAAAACAACTTCTTGAAAAAAAAAGTCCTGAAAAAACAGAAAGCTCCTTGCAAGTGATCACAGTTACTTCAGAACAATGTAATACAAATTCTCTCACAAACATACAAACCAAAGGACGGAAAATTAGAAGACATAAAAAGGAAAAGGAGGAGAAAAAACGCAAGAAGCCAGTTTCTGACTCCCTTGAGTTTCCAACAAGATACAGTCCCTACAGACCTTACCGATGTGTTCACCAGGGTTGCTTTGCCGCTTTTACTATACAGCAAAACTTAATTCTGCATTACCAGGCTGTACACAAATCAGATCTACCTGCATTTTCTGCAGAGGTTGAAGAAGAAAGTGAAGCTGGTAAAGAAAGTGAAGAAATTGAAACTAAACAGACTGTGAAAGAATTTCGATGTCAGGTGAGTGACTGTTCCCGAATTTTCCAAGCAATTACTGGCCTGATACAACACTACATGAAACTTCATGAAATGACTCCTGAGGAAATTGAAAGTATGACTGCTTCTGTGGATGTTGGGAAATTTCCATGTGACCAGTTAGAGTGTAAATCTTCATTTACCACATATTTGAACTATGTTGTTCATCTTGAGGCAGATCATGGAATTGGGATAAGGGGAAGTAAAACTGAAGAAGATGGCATATACAAGTGTGACTGTGAAGGCTGTGACCGGATATATGCAACTCGGTCAAATCTCCTCCGACACATTTTTAATAAGCATAATGACAAGCATAAAGCTCATTTGATTCGGCCAAGAAGATTAACACCTGGTCAGGAAAATATGTCAAGCAAGGCAAACCAAGAAAAGACAAAGTCTAAATATCGGGGAACAAAACACAGATCTGGAAAGGAAGGAATCAAAATGCCTAAAACAAAACGAAAGAAAAAAAATAATTTAGAAAACAAGACTGCAAAAATTGTGCAAATTGAAGAAAATAAGCCTTATTCTCTGAAACGTGGAAAGCACGTATATTCCATAAAGGCTAGAAATGATGCCTTATCTGAGTGTACAAGCAGATTTGTAACCCAGTATCCATGTATGATAAAGGGGTGTACATCAGTTGTTACAAGTGAAAGCAATATAATTAGACATTATAAATGCCATAAATTATCAAAGGCATTTACATCACAACACCGAAATCTTCTCATTGTCTTCAAACGGTGTTGCAACTCACAATTAAAGGACACTTCTGAGCAAGAAAGTGATAAGAGTGATGTGAAAAATTCTGATGCATGTGTATCAGAGAGCAATGATAACTCTAGAACAGCTACAGTTCCACAGAAGGAAATTGAAAAAAAAGAAAAAGATGAAATGGATGAGCTAACAGAATTATTTATTACAAAATTAATAAATGAAGACAATGCAAGTGTGGAGACCCAAGCTCATACCTCTTCAAATGTAAGTAATGATTTTCAGGAAAATAACCCATGCCAGTCAGAAAAACAAAAAACAAGTAATTTGAAGAGAGTCAATAAAGAAAAAAATGTCTCCCTAAATAAAAAGAGAAAAGTTGAAAAAGCAGAACCAGCATCAACAGTTGAGTTAAGTAGTACACATAAAGAAGAAGAAACCGCTGTTGCAATTCAAACAACAGAGGAGCATCCTGCATCTTTTGACTGGAGCTCATTTAAACCAATGGGATTTGAAGTATCCTTTCTGAAGTTTCTTGAGGAGTCTGCAGTGAAGCAGAAGAAAAATTCTGACAAAGACCATCCAAATAGTGGAAACAAGAAAGGATCCCATTCAAATTCAAGAAAAAATATTGATAAGACTGCTGTGACTAGTGGAAATCATGTGTGTGCTTGTAAAGAAAGTGAAACCTTTGTACAGTTTGCCAATCCATCACAGCTTCAGTGCAGTGATAATGTAAAAATTGTTTTAGACAAGACTCTTAAAGATTGCACTGAACTTGTGTTAAAGCAACTTCAGGAAATGAAACCTACCGTCAGTCTGAAAAAACTTGAAGTACATTCAAATGATCCAGATGTGTCTGTTATGAAAGAAATTAGTATGGGTAAAGCCACAGGGAGAGGGCAGTACTGATAACTAATGTACTATAAATACATTATTTACCATTTTATTTTAAATAGGAAGCCATCAAGCATGCTAGAATTGTGAAACTTTTCATTAATTTTTGTTGTTGACATGAATTAACCTGGCCAAAAAAAAAAAAAAATGAAAAAAAAAACACATGACATTTGTCATGTAAAACTTTTTTTTTTATCCCTATGGGACTTGAACAGAATCAATATTTCAGTTATATTGTAAATAATTGAGCTACACCTCAAATTTCTATCAGCCAGTTGCCCCTTCCATGAACTAAACTGAATTATCTGTGTGATTGATATGTTTCACCAAGTCACTGCTCATGTAGAACAGTACTCTTTGTTTGTAGATCTTTTTTGTATATATTTATTATTGTAAATCATTTGCTGCCACCAGCAGTATGTAAGTCTAAACTATTAAATGACACATTTATATTTGGAATTTTAATTTTTAACTAAGTGATCAAGTTTTTAAAACTGTTCTTTTATTGTTTTAAATTAAGAATTTTTTGAACTAAAAGTAGAAACTCTGCCATAGTTCATTGATTTTTACATAAAACATTTATTTACAAGATGATCTCAAAATTACTCTTCACAAAGTAGGCACATTATATCAACACCTTGCTCTGCTTTGTAAATTTATCCTCCAGGATTTTGGGATGGTATTCATGTGAAATTATAGATTCTTTAGCAGTTTCCTATAGCTACAGGTTTTTTTTTTTCAGTGCTTCTAATTGGATATAGTTACTATGATTCCATGAAATATAATGGAAATGTGAATAAAGAATTTACTACATCAAAGATTTTAAACATTTGGTATTAAAAAAAAAATCCTTTGTGAATGTGATAGAAACTAGTAGTGTGGAGCAGTGTAAATATTTGAGGTGGTGATTTGTGAAGTAGCCCAGTATTGCCTTAAATAAAATCACATTTCATTTCTTGTTTTATACATGTGATCTTATAAAGTTTTTTTTTCCATTTTCTGAGATTTATAGATTGGTGTATAGCTTTAAACTGTATAAACTTTTGTGGAAAGATTTTTTTAAACATTTTTATAAATCTTAAAATTGGTATCATCAAAGTGAGCCCATCTTGTGTTTATAAAATGCAAGAGTCCTTAACATTTATAATTACATAGATGAAACACTTTCTATAAGGAAGTTGGATGTTTTGATTTTACTGTTTATAGATGTTAGATTGTACAGATTTGTATTTTCCCACCACATCTAATGATACTTTTTTCATTAGATTGGTCTTCCAGAGCAGTATTAGTTGTTATAATTGATTATTTTGGTTATTCAGTATATAGTTAGCTCTTATAGTTTAGCTTTATTCACCATATTTATACTGTGGATTCACGGCAGAGATAGAGGTTATTTCAGGAGAGTTTATTACCTTCATTTGAAGTCCAACTAAAGTCAGTACGGGAAACAAAAGAAAACATCTTTTAAGTTTACTTTTGTTTCTATTTGCCATAGATAGCATTGATTTTTGACTTTGTGTTTGTTATAAACCAGTTGCATCCACAATATTATTAGCCTGAGATATTGACGATGTTGTAATAATATGAAAATGTGTATATTCCCTTGTGCAACATCAGATTTGCAGGAAAAATGAAGCACTTAACTGAAATTGCTGGTACTCTGAATAAATAAGCATGGTCAAGGAGTGAATTATTTTCTTTTGGAAAATATTTTTTTAAGTTTTATTAAAGTATTATAGTTTTATTTTTAGGACCTAATGGGTTATATTGAATAGTTGGTTTCACCTCCTTAAGGTTTATTACCAATATGCATAAAACTTGACACATTAAAATCCCTTCCCTTTGGTAAGCCCACTGTTATTTATTAAAATAAAAGTTGTTCTTATGGGTGATTAATACATGTTTTTTTTTCTAAATTAACAATAACTTAACTGAATAATTTTAATATTAAATTTTTGTTAACAACTGAATGTTTCTGTACAGTTTTCTTGGAAGTTGACCTAGCTCTTAAAGATAGGCATTTGGCAAACCTGCGCTAAATAGTGCAGTAGCAAGTAGATTTATTTCTGCTTAATGTAGTAATGAGCCACTGTTAAGTGAAATACCATTGTATTGGGGCTTTTCTTTTGCTCATTAGCTGAAGAAAATTAACCCCTAGACATTTTTTTAATTGTTCTCCTACAAGTCAGGAGAAAGTTTGCCAACACTGAGTTAATCTTTTTTATATTCCAGGTACTGTTTGCTAAAAGTAATTATGGCAGAGTGGGCTTTTTAGCATGAAACAGAAAATATGAATTTATAGAACAGCATGTTGGTAAAATTTGATATGGAATGTAATGCCTAAGTATTAAAAAAGGAATCATAAAGTATATATTTTTCATGGTATACTTTCCCTCAATCTATTGTCTTGAGATTTTTTTTTCTTCCTACAGCCTCCGTTTGCTTAAGGTTTTATCATTTAAAATGGATTTTTCTCCCTCTTCTAAACCCAAAGAATTTGGATCTACAGATCAGAACATGTTGTTCAAAATACATCATGTGAAGTGAAATGGTAATAGTTTGGGAAATCTTCAGCAATGTTAAATTGAGCATAAATTATTCTAAAGGGCTAGACAGAGTTTGGCAAAGCAATTTTTTGATCATTGGGTAATAAGCAAGCAGTTGCTATAGCTATTAAAATAAGACTACATAAATACTATAGAAAGAACAAAGGGAATGCTCTATTGCAGGGGTGGGTATTTATGAATGTCTTTATAGAAAAGAAGAGTCTTGAAAGATGAATGAATAATCTTTGGATGGCTTTAGGGGAAAGGTGAATTCTAGGTATGGAGGTATGAGGAAGCAGCATGTGCATTTGCAGTATTGCAAGTGGTCTATGTGGAAAGATAGGGAGTTGGAGAAGCTGAAGAGGCAAATGGGCCAGATCACAAAGGGTCTTGTATGCCTTATAGTTTTCAGTTTTGATTTATTAAGTGGTTACTGAATGCATTTAAGTTCAACAGTTTGCCCAGGTACCAATTTTAGAAAGATAATTGATATTGTATAGAGGATAGATTGGATAAGTCGGAAATTAAAAGCAGAGAGACTCAAGACAAAAATTGGTGGTTGTCAGAAGAAAAGATGTTAACAGAGTTGAGAAAAAGTATAAGCAGTAAGGCAAACATTTTCAAAATATTTATTGTAGTAAGATACGACCAGGTTGGAACATCTGTGATCAGTTTTCTAAACAGCATGTTCTAGTTGGCTGTTGAAGAATCCAGTGCACATTAGTATGTTAAAGACAAAATTATGTGCAGAGAACATGTTAACTGTTAAATGGGAATTTTTCAGACTTAACTGACAGTGAATATATGTTTTAATGTTAATACTTAGGTATGTCCTACTTAGTATTCTAAGGAGCACATTTTAGGAAACACTTCTCTAAAATGGCATTCCTTGAACCGGGGCTGATAATCAGCAGATATGTGCACCAATGCAGCTTGTATCAGCTGTTTACAAATGGTGATTTTTCGGATTATTAATTGGAATGGATAAATTGGCAAAGTTTCACACATCCTTCTATAACAGGGTTTCTGATTTTATATTATCTGCCTCCCAACACTACCTACCTCTCAGTGTACAAAATGATAGTATCTGCTTTATTTTCCAGTGGTTTTGCTCATTAGAGGTGCTTCATTTCAGTCATTGCTCCTCATAAATAGGAGCCCTACATGTATCACTTCCATTTTTGGAATTCAGATTCCCTTTGGCCAGCCACAAACTTGGAATATCACCACTAAAAAATACTTCTACCTCATCACAGCTAATCAATTAATCCTACGACCTGCTCACTATTCATCAGCTCACCCTGTCCTCAAATTGTCCTACTTAGAAACTAGATCCCACTGTTACATGCACTCCTTTGTATGTATCCTAAGACTATGCCCCTCTCTCTGTGTCGTGATCTAGAACAATTTCAAAATCTGTAACTGTAATCTTTCAACTGCTCTTGAGCAGTTGAATGGGAGGAAATTATTACAACAGGCAAGTTTATAATCTCAGAGACTCAAAACCACCTGGCAGTTTTTCTGCAGTTTTATTGTAGTAACTTGCTTCCACAAATGACTTGCATGCATTTTATTATTTTTTATTTTTATTTTTTTTTACTCAGTGCTCTTTTACTCAAATTTTGCTGAGAAAATAGAAAAGTTTGATAGAAATTTTCTCCAATGGGAATTTATAAACCCATCTACAGATCTGCACTCATCAAAAATCAATACTTCTCACCTCAAAAACGTTCTGTTAACTACTCTATTATTACTTTTAACTATGCTATTTTCATTACACTTTCTCCTACTAGATTCTTTTCAGTGGTTCATATACATGCCCTAGTAGCTACTATTAAAACAATGGGGTGGGGAGGGTGATTCTTTCTAACTATAATCCCTTTTATTTGGTTTCCATCATAGCTAATCTGAGTTATCAAACATTCCATTTTGCCTCATTTACTCCCACTTTAAATATCCCCACAACTGTTCTGAAATTGTTCATATCAGGACCACCATTCTTTTCCATGCTGCCATATCTGTTCATTTTTCTGCTCATTCACTGCCTTAGGGTTAATGATTTGCTCTTGGGAAATATTCTCTTAGTTATCTCTTTATCTTTTCTGGCTGCTCCATCACTGAGTCCAACCCTAGTACCTCTCCCAATACCTGACCTCAGCTTATTGTTTGTGTGTCTCCAGTCTCTCGGGTGATTTAGTCCATTCCCTGGAGTTCAGTATGAATGTACCTGTCACACCCAAATGTATACCTCTAAGACAAAATTTTAATAGTTCACGCTTGTAATTTCAGCTGCCTACCTCAAAGTTAAACATAACACCTCCAAGTGATCATCTTTCCCCACCCTACCTTCAATCTGTTCCAGTATTCCTTATCTGGATAAGTGAAATCACTACTTAGGTTTCTCAGTCTAGGTTCTTCAACATCATCATAGTAACAAATTCACACCTTTTCCCTGTGGTCACAATTATAGAGATTTTTACATTAAGCAAAACGGAACCCACTTCTCCAAATCTTCATCATTTCTTGCCTAGACCACCATAACATTCTCCTTATGAGCTTTCTTCCAGAATATTCCCCACTAAACAGGTTGATCTTTTTTTTTTTTTTTAATTTTTTATTTATTTATGATAGTCACAGAGAGAGAGAGAGAGAGGCAGAGACACAGGCGGAGGGAGAAGCAGGCTCCATGCACCGGGAGCCTGATGTGGGATTCGATCCCGGGTCTCCAGGATCGCGCCCTGGGCCAAAGGCAGGCGCCAAACCGCTGCGCCACCCAGGGATCCCGGTTGATCTTTTTTTTAAAAAATACTTTCAGTGGGTCTGAGGGGAGTGGAAGGAGAAGGGAAGTTTTTTCTTCACATTGCCCTCTGAATAAAATAAGGTGTGTATTTTAGTGTTTAGACGTTTAGATGCCTGTCTCTAATTGCATCTTGTTACTCTCCTTGCCTACTGTGTTATAGCCACATTGATTTCTTTTGAGTTCCTCAAACCATTTGTCAAGTTGTAATTGCTTTTTATTCTGTGCCAGGAACTAATCTGGTACCTTGAACATAGAATGTATTCAGTGGTAGTAAAAATTTCTTGAATGCTTAAACGGGAAGAGAACTTGATTCTGACTCCTGGAGCTCAGAGTCTACACAATTATACTATAACTGTTAGTGCTAAAGGCATTATAAGAAAATGTAAAAGGATGAGAATTTGGTACTATGTAGTCTGTGGTAAGGGAAAGCAGTTAATAAAGACTTCTCTAAAGAAGGAGATAAGGTGAGGGAAGTAAGAGAAAACTCCAGGCTGATTTTAAAAGTTCATTCTGATAAGTGTGCCAGTGGAAAATTCAAGGAGATCAGTTAAGGAGGCTGTTGAAGTTGTTCAGGGAAGAGAATACTTGAAGAGTAGTGATAGCTAAAGGAGAAAAGTGAACAGACAAGATACCTAGAGTATTTAACAAAACTTGATCATTTATGGATAATGGGAAAGAGGAAGAGGATAGAAATTGAGAAAATGTACAGGTTTTTGGTTTGAATAAATGGTTGAAGAAATATTATTTAGGATAAGGATTAAAGAGCAGTTTTGTGAGTTGTTGATTGCCTAATGGAAGAGTATAGAAAAGGATCCAGGGCATAACTCAAATAGTATATCAAAGTAGATTAAAAGAGAAATGGGAAAAATCCTGAGACTAGTACGATGGAACTATTTCAAGGTGTGTACAAATCTGCCACATTCTGCTGAGGCAAAGGAATTATAAAGTGTTCTTTGATTTAGTGGTAAGAAAGTAATCCATGGCCTTTGCAGTTACTTAGTCTGAGAGTTTGAGAAGTGTGGAGAGCAAGTATAAACACTTATTTTTGGAAAGTTTGGTTGTAAAAGAGGAATGATACAGTGGTAGCTGAAGAGTAACTTGGAGTCCATCCAGTTTTCCACAACATAGGCAAATTGAGTATATTCAAGTTCCAGTGAAAAGGATTTGGTAGAGAGGGGTTAAGATGTAAAAATAGCATATGTTACAAAATTCTTGAGTTTCTGGCTTTGGTAATTGTGAGTAGTGATGCTGTTATCAAGATAATATAGAAGGAATAGAGTTGGAAGAAAGGTTAATAATACTGAGTTTGAGGTTCTTATACATCATTAAGGCAGAGAATAGTGATCAATTCTTTATAGGGGTCTGAAACTACAGTTGTGGAATTTAATCCCTTGAATACAAGTATCTTGGGTTTGTCTCATGAGCATTTTACTCAGAATCTGAGATATAGTGAGCACTTACTACATTTTGCTGAAATTGAAAGAAATAGCAAGCATGTAGGAAAAGATCAGCAAGGAAAGAACTCTGAGGAACACTAACATTTAGTAGACAGAAAAAAAGAAACTAGCAAAGATGACTTGGAAAGGAAAGTTTAGGTTAGGTGAGGACCAGGAATGGAGGTGAAGGTATGGGGCATTATGGAAGCTTGAGGAAGGATGAAGGGTACAGTTGGTTCTGCCATGTGGCACTGGGAGATCATTAAGAATAAAGAGGCTACTAGAATTAACCTTTGGTGGTCATTGATCTTTAGAAAAGTTTTAGTGGATACAAGCAATGAATGTTTATCTAATTATATTCAACTGAATGTTGAATGAGCTAAGGAAGTGAAAGCAATGAATTATTTAAGTATCTTGCATGAAAGAAAAGGAAATTGGTCAGTGCTTGCCCTTATATGAAGGATTTTAAGATGAGTCTTGAATATTTGTGGACTCTGAGGACGTACCTGTTAAAGAGGTAGATGTTTAAGTAGAGTAATAGAACCTGGTCCTAAGAATGCAGTTTAGAAGTATTAGCTTTACAAAATTAGAAAGGACATCTCTTAGACTATTGTTAAGTAGAAATATTGAGCTTGTCACAAAGAAAGGAAACAAATGTACAGAATAGCAAGCCCTGGAAAAGTAGGAAACCAAGGTTTAAATGGTGAAGATTTGAGTTGAAGAATGGGAGAAGGAGCTAAATAGATATAAAAGGATTACTGAACAGGGATGCCTGGGTGGCTCAGTGGTTGAGCGTCTGTCTTTGGCTCAGAGTATGATCCTGGGGTTCTGGGATCAAGTCTTGCACCAGGCTCCCTGTGAGGAGCCTGCTTCTCTCTCTGCCTATGTCTCTGCCTCTCTCTCTCTGTCTCTCATAAATAAATGAAGTCTTAAAAAAAATAAGGATTACTGATCAGCATTCAAGGCACAGCTGAGTTGAGAGCATGATGTTGTAGTGACAACATCTGCATAATTATGTAATATTTCCAGTACTGTTCCTCAGCTTGAATGGAGGAGAAAGAAGGAAGAGGTGTGATAGTCCTGGCAGGAGTAAATTGAGCTCAGTTAGAGTAGGAAACGAAGCCAAAAGGACTGAAGAGAGAATGGTCAAGGGACTGGAGGTCTTTATGGCACAAAGGCAGAGTATAGTGGGAATAAAGCCAAGAATTAGGTATGAAAGACCAGGGGATTGAAATTTAAGATTTTAGGAACAATGCAGCTTGCAGTGTCTGGAAATGGCTGTAGTAGATTGCTGTGAGTTAGAATGTAGATGAAAGTTGTTGGGAGTTGAGAAATTTAAAGAATATTTGTCTGATTTATTGAATGGACTGCACAGAAGATATCCCTAGTAGGAACTAGGTGTAAGGAGATAGTCAAGTGCTGAAGTCCTTAATTAAGCCATTTGTCAGGGAGAATCCTTCCAGGCTATATGGGACATGTAAGGAGTTTGGAAATGTAGCTTCTCATATCCTCTTGGCCTAGAAGTCTTAGGAGATCCAGATTCAGTTAAGATTGCAGAATACAAATTTGTGAAGAGGTAAACTGCAGTTCCAGAGTTAACTCTTTAAAGAGCATAATTAATAGAATTGAAAGGCTTACACAGAAGTCAAGGAGAGGAATTACAATATTAAGAATGGAGGTGGAGGTAGTAGGGAGAAGAGAGGGCGTCTTTAGTGACCAAGAGAGAAGCTTTGAATATTCAAGACCAAGGCTACAGTCTAATAAGAATTATGTATCAGATCTCCTAATGATAGTAATAGCTAATATTTATTGGCCCCTACTATGTGCTAGACTGCTTAAGAACTTTCCTTGTATTTCCATTCTTTTTTCATTTATTCTTACATCAATTCTTAGATGCTTTTATTCTCATTTTAAGATAAAATTGAGTAAGATGAGGAAAGACTAAGTATCTTGCCTAAGGTATATGTGGCAGAGCCAAGAGTTGAAACCAGGTTCATTGACTCCAGAGCTTATCTGTACCTTTATTTGGAAAACAGGCAGCCAAATGAAATAAGTGTCTTTATTTGGAGTGATGTAAAAATTGTGGTAGCTGAAGAGAATCCCCACCCAGGCAATTAGATAATTTGTAAATGATATGTTATATATATTGTTGTTTTGTTGTTGTTGTTTGTGGTTAATATGGATTCCAAAGGGGGAAAAAAAGAACTTCTGGAATCAAGTCTCGTGCCACAAAGAGAGGGTAGCTGTGTTGATGAAGGTAGGGAACAAAGGGCTCACTACAAGGGATCTTCACTGCATCTGTGTACTCTTAAACCAAAGAAGCTAAGAGAAAAAGAAATAAGCAGTTGTGGAGGGGTTGAATGGATTCTGACTAGCTCTCTTCTCACTCCATAGCTGGTGTGTAATGGGAGCCCTATAACTGAAACTAGTAGTCAGAGGTTTTGTTTGCTACCATTTCAGCTTCCAGGTTCTTGTGTTTCCCTAAAATAACTATGAGTATGTCAGAAAAATGTTCACTATGCAAGCTACACTTAAAACAACCTTTAGTACTACTATCCCAAATGGCCTAAATACCCCTGTCACCCAGGGTAGGTTGGAGAAAAGGAATGGGGTATCTGGGTGATAATGATAGCCCTCCTATGCTGTATTCCCTCTGTAACAGTCAAATGTTTAAGTCACTGGGCTTTTGAGGACATGGTAGCTTTCAGACTATTAAGGAGCATATCGCACCAGGAAATTCTTCATGGAAACAGATACCTAGGAGTCACCCCTACAAGGAGAGTGCCCCCTTTCTCACCAAGCCAAAGTAACCCCTTTTAATGTGGAGGCTTTAAGATGTTAACCAACAACTAAACACTTATGGGTGGGAAGGGGGATGGGATATACAGTGAAATCAGTCTCTTACATATTTGGGAAAAGATTTCTGTAATCAATATAGTCAAACAAGTCATTTTGATAATTCTTATCTGTTACCTCTAACCCTAAAACCTGGTAAACACATTATTATATTATTTGAAAATTTCAAAACAATCATTGAAAGAATTTACTAAGCCTACTTAACAGCTGGAGCATTACAAAGTTCATCTCAAGTGCGTATGCCTTCAATGGGAATGTTCTCATCCCATGATGGCAATTGGGTGCTGGTCAAACCTTATTTACGCAATTTCAAATGGAATCTCAAGCTCTGCCCCATGGGAGGAAGAGAAAAAGTAGCAACACCGTTTTATAGATGAGGATAATGACATGGGGAAATGTAATGACTTGTAATAGCAAACCTACAAAACAGGTCTGACTCCTTCCTTAGAATGCTTTCTCTACTGTCCTACTGGCTGAAAGTATTGCCACTTCAAAACAATGATACATAAGGAGAGTATCGTGATTATATGGTGAAAATTATCATTGCAAATATGGAAGGCAGTACAACATACTTATGAGTAAGACAAGTTCTGTCACATGTAATGGCATATGTTGATGTCTTACACTTTAAAAATAGGGTTTGTTTTAATGCAGTCTACATGTTACCAGTATAAAATGTGAAACTAAAGCAATTCTAGTTTTTTCCAGTAAAATCTTGATACTACACCAGCTCCCCAGCTACAGTTGATGAGCCAGAAGTATGAAAGACAACAGCTGTTCTCCTAGAAGTGTAAGACCAGAAACATCCAGAATGTTCTATATAATGATGTGACCCTTCTACCACAAAATGGTGGGTTGTGTGTAATCACTGAGATTTTAGCTGTGCTTTTGCTCTTTCTAAGCCAGTATTCCTGACAATGAGAGAAAAATTGAATTTTGATTTTTAAAACTGTCAGTAGGAACCCAGTCCTATAACCCAGTCCTATATGGGTACATTTTTTTTTTCTTTTCATTGACCAAGCTATAACATCCACATAGACAGCTTTTCTCAGAAATGCAATACTGAAGCAAAGGGCAGGCATGCTCCATGTGTCAGAGCCTTTGGTACATTGATTTTTGTGCAGTCAGGGGAGCAGTAGTTACAATGCTGACCTCAAAGGTCCTGGAAGGGGGCCTTGAGAAGCCAAAGACTGAAATCTGGCATTATCTATTATAAGGACAGTAGGGAATATTTAATAAACAATTGTGTCAGACCTCTGAGTTCATTATATGTCAACTCATTTACTCACAGCCATAGAAAGGAAGTAACTGGTATTGGAGGTAATTGTCACAGTTTTTATTCATATGTTACCATCTGACTCCTCTATTCTGAGAGAGACCCATGTGTTCTTACTGAGGTTAAACCTAGAATACTTTCTAAAGGAAAATTTAAATCGTAGTCACAGTGGTGTATATGTGTGTGTATACACACATGTATACCTTCAGTAGAGAAAGCAAACATTGTAGTAGATTTTGTAATTGTGTCAGAATGGGAAGAAAGATCATGTCACCATTTTGATTTGGTAAAATCTACATCTAAAACCTGTTACTACCTTGCTTCTCCATCTTTATCAGAGGCCATGTTCATATTGACTTCACCAAAAAAAAAAAAAAAATGACGCACACTCCTATTCAGCAAACATGCATGTTCTATTCAATAAATATTCAGATGTTTTTTAAGTACTTGTCTCTCAGAGCATATTTTTTTAATTAGGTTATTCATTTGTAGCTGTCAGCATTTGTATTTCACTACAGGTTTGTCAACCTTTGCTGAAATGAAGTTGGTCTGGGAGTGAAATTGGATGTGCACCTAACTTACACGCTGCATATAAAACAAATTAAAAAGTGGATATGTGAGTGTGTGGTGGTCAGATGAGTTGCACAGGAGTAACAGACCACAAGATGGCAAGCTAACATAGGAGATGTGGTGTAGAGCTAAGGGCTAGAAATTGAACCAGAAATTACTTTTCCATTTTTTATTTATGTGTTATAGAGAACATGGGCTTTGGTGGTCATTTATATTTTTGAATATTTACTAATAAACAGCAATTGAAGTACAATTTTGAAAATTTGGAAATGACTGATGTATATTTAATAGACCACCATTTACAAGAAGGTAGTCATACTGCTACCTCTATATGCAAGGAGACTTGAAAACGTGCATTTTTTTTTAAGCTGGGTGCATTGTCACTCCCAATAAAATCAGGATTTAGTCGACCACTAAGATAAACAACAATAACAAAAATAACGGAGTGCAATGCAGTTGGTTATTATGGGATACCAATATTCGAAATATCTTTTAAACAATTTTGACCAGAAAACTTGTGAAAGACTAGATTTGGAGTTTTAAAAAGTCCTGTGTTCTTATTTCATAGCTTCATGTAATATCAGGCAAGTCACTTTTATCATTCTGAGTTGTAGTCTAATAAACATTTTAAAGGTTTCTTCCATTCCAGAATACGATGATTCTTTTAGTTCCTGCAACATAGACTGTAAGATTCATGGATATGTAATCATTGCCAAGCAACTACTGTGGGTAGAGCCTTGAGGGTACATGGTAAAGGACGTGGCTCTTGCCTAAACTCAGTATGCTCATAATTTAGAAGGGGATACAAATGCACAAGCAAATTATATAGGGATACGTGATATAATAAAGTCATGTATTGTTAATTACAATATCTAACATTTAAAAAAATAACCTCTACTTACCAATGTTTTGCATGGATCATCTCTAGTCTGGTTAACGATCTGTGACATAGGTATTATTTATTCCCATTTTACATTGTTAGAAAATGCTCTCTGGTAGAAATATTTAATCCAAGCCTTGAAATAAATTTAGATTTATCAAGAAGAGGATGAAATTATAGAAAATATTAAGTATCTTACATATATTACAATGCCATGATTAAAAAGAAGAAAAATCTTATTACCATCAGTTCTATGAAACCGCATAAATTATTTAAAGAGGTTGTCTTATTGTACATGAAATTTTTTTATTTTTATTTTTTTTTGTACATGAAATTTTTTTAAAGGTGATTAATCAGATGTTTCTATGGTATCAGGTTTATATAGTGAGATAACCAATAAAAGTCTTATTTTGCCATTACTCCAGTATATGTTCTAGTATGAGAACCATAGAATCTTGGAGAGTTAAAAGGAAATTTGGATGTCATTTAGCTATACCTGCCATACAGTTCAGAAATATTCTTGATCATCTCCCTCAGTGTTAGGCTTCTCACTATTTTATCAGGCAGTCATTTCATTTTGAGGTAGTCCAAATTAATAGAATATTTCTATATTAGGTAAAAATCTTTTTCTTTGATGTTAACCAGTTAGTCTTGGTTCTGAAACATTGGTACATAAACTATTTCTCTTTCAAGTTTGGGAAAATCATTCCCTATAGTTGGGACACAGCATCTAATACAAGATTAACTTTTTTCAGTAGTCTTATACTATACTCATTTCGAAGGTGTAAGCTTAAACTCCAAAGACTTTATGTCATGAGAACAAAATTCTGTGATTTTTAACCATGTTTTACATCTGGCATTCAACATACTGATGATCATTTGTTTTGTCCTCAGTAGATAAAAGCATACCATCTGTGTCTTCATCCTAATCACCAACATAAATATAGTCAGGAACTATTTTTGGCTATAAGTAAAAGAGCCTAACAAGGCAATGGCTTACATCAGGTAGGAGTTACCTCTTACACAACAACAAAAACAAAAGCATGGAGATAGGCTGTTCAGAGTTGATACAGCAATTTCATGACAGCAGCAAATGTCTCAGGAACTGTTTTTCTACCTCTTCACACATGAGGTCATACTTCCATTTTCAAAGTCACCTCATGGTAGAAAGATGTTTACTGCATCTCTACTGATGATGTCTCAGGCAGAAAGTGGTTGGAGAGTGAAAAAATGCATTCAAGCTAGGTCAGCCCTACTTTTTAACTTTCCCCAAAGCATCCATCAAAAAAAATCTTACTTTGATAAGATTTCAGACTGCTACCTTTACATGCAAAGGAGACCTGGAAATGTGACTTTTTAACTGGGGACATTGCCACCTCCAAAAAATCAGAATTCTCTTAGGTGAAAAAGAATAAATGTTGGGTAGCCAAAGAAGGAAGAAGCAAGAGGAACAGATTTTTCCAAGAAACCTTGAACTCAAGTACCAGGGACCTAAGCTGTAAGGTACAGGTTATGAAAAGATGAGTTAAGACATTCCTTCACCTTAGCCACAGTGAGTAGTTTTTAATGTCATCATCAAATTAATGTAATTAGAAGCCATTTCCTCTGTGAAGATTGGTTCATCACATTTGCTAATCTTCTGTAGAAAGTCAAATCTCAAGTTACTGCACTGACTCTTTTAAATAAATGCTTTATAAATGAAAGTACTTAACCTAATGACTAATACTTCTTTTAGTTACAAGGGATTGATGATCATCAGTTTACTTAATAAAGTTTTTGTAACAAAATAAAAATGGGATTGCTTAATATTTATCTCCTCTGGATCCAATCTACTCCACAGAGTTCAACAGTGACCTTTTTCTAAAAGATAGAAAACGAGTCAATTTCTTCAATTTCTTATTCTGTACAGACAATTCTATACCACAGCCATCTGTCCATCTCTACTCTGACAGCATTAATAGCTGAAAAAATCTTTCAAGACCAAAAAAAATTAACAGAAGTTAAATATATTTTCTCTAAACAACATTATTCTTTTTCCTTTTTAATAGAAAATTACATCTCCATAGTAGGGGAAGGATCAGACACTTCACGTTTAAGTAGATGGGAATGTTGACCTATTTGGGTAACATCCAGAACTTATTTTACTTTCAAACAGAATATATGGATACATTACAGCCTTTAAAAAAATAATCCCCAGGATCCCTGGGTGGCGCAGCGGTTTGGTGCCTGCCTTTGGCCCAGGGCACGATCCTGGAGCCCCAGGATCGAATCCCACATCGGGCTCCCAGTGCATGGAGCCTGCTTCTCCCTCTGCCTGTGTCTCTGCCTCTCTCTCTCTCTCTCTCTCTCTCTCACTATCATAAATAAAAAAAATTTTTAAAAATAAAAATAAAAATAATCATCATCTTAGAATAGGAAAATTGTTCAGGAATGGATGCTGTATTTTGTCAAATGCTTTCTCTGCATCTATTGAGAGGATCATATGGTTTTTGTTTTTTCTCTTGTTGATGTGGTCTCACATTTTACGAGTGTTGAACCAACCTTGCATCCTGGGGATAAATGGCACGTGGTCATGGTGAATAGTCTTAATGTACTGTTGGATTCTCTATTGGCTAGTATCTTGTTGAGAATTTTTGCATCTGTGTTCATCGGGATATTGGTCTATAATTCTCCTTTTTGGTGGGATCTTTGGTTTTGGAATTACAGTGATGCTGGCCTCATAAAATGAGTTTGGAAGTATTCTGTCCCTTTCTTCAGAGTGTAGAGATGGAACATTCCTCAGCATCTTAAAAGCCATCTATGAAAAGCCCACAGCAAATATCATTCTCAATGGGGAAACAATGGGAGCCTCTCATCTAAGATCAGGAACACGACAGGGATCTCCACTCTCACCACTGCTATTCAACACAGTACTAGAAGTCCTAGCCTCAGCAATCAGGCAACAAGAAGAAATAAAAGGCATTCAAATTGGCAAAGAAGAAGTCAAACTCTCCCCCTTTGCAGATCACTTGATACTGTACGTAGAAAACACAAAAGACTCCACCCCAAGATTGCTAGAACTCATACAGCAATTCGGCAGTGTGTCAGGATACAAAATCAATGCCCAGAAATCAGTGGCATTTCTATACACTAATAATGAGACTGAAGAAAGAGAAATTAAGGAGTCAATCCCATTTACAATTGCACCCAAAAGCATAAGATACCTAGGAATAAACCTAACCAAAGAGGTAAAGGATCTATACCCTAAAAACTACAAAACTCTTCCGAAAGAAATTGAGGGAGACACAAAGAGATGAAAAATTATTCCATGCTTATGGATTGGAAGTATTAATATTGTGAAAATGTCTATGCTATCCAGGGAAATTTACACATTCAATGCAATCCCTATCAAAATACCATGGACTTTCTTCACAGAGATGGAACAAGTCATAAGATATGTATGGAATCAGAAAAGGCCCCAAATAGCCAGGGGAATATTGAAAAAGAAAACCAGAGCCAGGGGCATCACAATGCCAGATTTTGAGCTGTATTATAAAGCTGTGATCATCAAGACAGTATGGTACTGGCACAAAAACAGACACCTAGATCAATGGAACAGAATAGAGAACTCAGAAATGGACCCTCCACTCTATGGTCAACTAATATTTGACAAAGCAGGAAAGACTATCCACTGGAAAAAGGACAGTCTTCAATAAATGGTGCTGGGAAAATTGGACAGCCACATGCAGAAGAATGAAACTGGACCATTCTCTTGCACCATACACAAAGATAAACTCAAAATGGATGAAAGATCTAAATGTGAGACAAGACTCCATCAAAATCCTAGAGGAGAACAGGCAATACCTTTTTCTTTTTTTATATATTTTATTTATTCATGAGAAACAGGCAGAGACACAGGCAGAGGGAGAAGGCGGCTCCATGCAGGGAGCCCGACGCAGGACTGGATCCCGGGTCTCCAGGATCATGCCCTGGGCCGAAGACGGCACCAAACCACTGAGCCCCCCGGGCTGCCCAGCAACACCCTTTTTTAACTTGGTCACAGCAACTTCTTGCAAGATACATCTATGAAGGCAAGGGAAACAAAAGCAAAAATGAACTATTGGGACTTAAAAAGCTTCTGCACAGCAAAAGAAACCGTCAACAAAACTAAAAGACACCCTAAAGAATGGGAGAAGATATTTATTTGCAAATGATAAATCAGATAAAGGGCTAGTATCCAAGATCTACAAAGAACTTACTTAAAAAAAAAAAACTTATTAAACTCAACACCCAAGAAAAAAACAATCCAATCATGAAATGGGCAAAAATCATGAACGGAAATTTCACCAAAGAAGACATACACATGGCCAAGAAGCATATGAGAAAATGCTCCACATCACTTGCCATCAGGGAAATACAAATCAAAACCACCATGAGATACCACCTCATACCAGGGAGAATGGCAAAAATTAACAAGACAGAAAATAACAAATGGAGAGGATGTGGAGAAAGGGGAATACACTTGCACTGTTGGTGGGAATGCAAACTGGTACAGCCACTCTGGAAAACTGTGTGGAGGTTCCTCAAAGAGTTAAAAATAGATCTGCCCTACGACCCAGCAACTGCACTGCTGGGGATTTACCCCAAAGATACAGATGCAGTGAAAGACCAGGACACCTGCACCCCAATGTTTATAGCAGCAATGTCCACAGTAGCCAAACTGTGGAAGGAGCCTCAGTGTCCATCAAAAAATGAATGGATAAAAAAGATGTGGTACACACACACACACACACAATGGAATATTCCTCAGCCATTAGAAACGACAAATACCCACCATTTGCTTCAACATGGATGGAACTGGAAGGTATTATGCTGAGTGAAGTAAGCCAATCGAAGAAGAACAATCATGGTTTCACTCATATGGGGAATATAAAAAATAGTGAAAGGGATTACAGGGGAACGGAGAGAAAATGAATGGGAAAAATCGGGGTGACAAAACATTGAAGACTCCTAACTGGTAAACAAACATGGGATAGTGGAAGGGGAGGTGGGCGGGGGGACAGGGTGCCTGGGTGATGGGCACTGAGGGGGGCACTTGATGGGATGAGCACTGGATGTGATACTGTATGTTGGCAAATCAAACTCCAATAAAAAAAATACCCCCAAAATGCTTAAAAAATTGTTTAATAGACTCGACACAGTGGAAACAGGATGTGTCTGTGGAAAATTATGAGAACTCTCCATAATCACCGTTGTCCTTTACAACTGGAGGAAGATTTGCTCTGTGAGAAAATACTCGATTTTATACTAAAGAAAGAGCTTCTGGTAGGTTTCTCCTAGAACACCTCCCTCCGGATTTTGTCATAAAATTCAAAGGAATGCTGACATTTTTGCCTTCAAATGCTCCATCACTGGTTCTTTCCTTACAATTTTTTTTTTAATTTTACGGATGTGGGTTATACCTTCTTTTTCATGGTCTGTGCAGTACTAAATATACAATAAAATATAAACTAGGAATAAGTTGGCATCAATATTTGAGAAAGATGTTCTATGCATGTGATGGGATAGGGCACTTTGGGCTTTTAATTGTTTTATTAAAATTTTAAGAACAAAAATAATATGTTAAAAGATTTATCAAGAAAAATTCAATTCTCCTCTTATAACCAATGGGATCCTTCCACATCTCTTCTCCTTATTCACACAAACATTCTATATGTACACACGTGTAGAAGTCAGGATGCTCAGTGCCTAAAAAAGGAAGAATAAGTACAAGAGAAGTGTTCTGCCTCCAGCCCCTTTTTATTTGTACAGGAAAGAAATGTATGAAGATCGTGGTTTTATTAGAATTCTTCCAGTTCTGAGATACAGAAACCCTATTTAAGCCAGTTTAAACAAAAATGGGGAATTTACCTTGCATGTAACTAAACTGCAGAAAGCAGAGGTGGAGGGGGTAATGGGGAGCCTGTGTCAGGGACAGCAGGATTGAAAAGTTCAGTCATCCTCAGGTCTTTGCCTTTTTCTCCTCTTTGTTGTCTTTTTGTCTTAAGGAAAATGGCTTAATTTCCTTGGGAAGAACCATAGGTACTTGCAACCCTAGGCACTGTTTCATATAAGCACTTGAAAAAAATTCCCTCCAGCTCCAATGAGAAGAAACCCTGTGGCTACAGACAAAATCTGTAACCAGAAAGATTTGGGGAATGAGTGCTAGAGAGCCGAAATAACTGCAGGTCAGGAATGACTTGAATGAAGTTAAGACAACACTTGTTCAATGATCTGGGAAGGCTGACAAGGTGAGAAAGTGGTTTAAGGAAGAACTATAGTTGTTAACTCTGCTTTTACTAGATGTATGGTCCCTGAAAAGTGAATTTTTGAGTCTCACTTTCTTCATCTCTAAGGTTATTGTCTGCCTTCTGAGCACCAAGGTGGTAGGGTAGAGGAGGTCAAGTGAGGTGGCCATGTCAATACAGGACACAAGTGTCAGATACTTACACCCATCTTCACCTCCGTGCTCCTCCATGCAAGTAGAGATTTTCTTGAGGCAGGCATTATACACCTCTGAAAGTATAATAGTGTCTTATTTCTATTGTAACTCAATAAATATTAATTTATTGGTAAGAGAAACAACATACCAAAATTTAAACACTAGTTTCAATCAAATGCTTTGGGTCTTTGCTGACACCAAGAAAACTTCCAGAGTATTTTTTTAGAAAACTCATTTTGTAAACGAATTAAGCTCATTGAAGAAAAAATTCATTCCCCCTCCTGTCTAAACTTCATTCACAGTCCTTGCTCCCATTACCTTTTCATCTCTTCTCCATGCGAACTGGGAAAGCAAGCAATGCACATGTCCCACCAATCCGTTTCCCTAGAGCAGAGCTTGTTATCATAACTGATATTAAGAGGCTGAGCTCCTCAAAAACATTTTTGGCAGCAAACTCTTCCTCAGACTGAAAAATAGTCTTTTCTCCATTCTAGTTCTGTGTACTAAAACCCTATTTTCTAGATTCTATGCCATGATTGGGGACTCAGAAACAAAATTATTTAACCCCCATCACTGTAAGAAAAAATATATATGTATTCACATAAATCCTTCAGTGGCTACCTGCCACTTGTGAAGATGAGGTGTCTTCATGTCAAATGGATATAAGCTTATGAGTGCAGCAATGAATGATTGGCATAAACTGAAAGCAGGAGAAAACCACAAAGTTCACCTTTCTCTGTGTTGTCCAGGGCACAGTCTTTAAGACAGATTATGACCACTGTTGGTGACACAGTTTGTAGATAATGACGGAAATAACCTTCATTATGCATGAATCACAGTGGCTTTCTGCTGAAGAGGGCAGTGCCATGGAAGACATGACATAATCAGTTTAAGTTAAAATTACATTTATATGCACTGACTTCTCATTAAAAAAATTCCAAGTGGAGAAGAATGATTTCTGAGCTATTCTCACCAAGGAGGATTGCTAGTCATGTTTGGAAACTGTCAGAAAAGGTTTATTTCACAGAATAATAATACTCAGTGCAGTCAAGTAACAGTAACAATGACAGACAACACAACAAAAACACTTCATTTTTATTCTGGAGAAATACACATCCATTAGAATATTAAATCCAAAGATAATATATCTGTGATTTAAAAAAAAATAAAGTAAGAGATGCCTGGGTGGTTCAGTCAGTTGAGCCTCTGACATCTGATTTCAGCTCAGGTCATGATGTTAGGGTGGTAAGATCCAGCCCCATGTCCAGCTCTGTGATGGGCGTGGAGCCTGCTTAAGATTCTCTCTCCCTTTCTGGCTCTCCCTCTGCCTTCCCACCCACTCCTCATGCTCATGTGCTGTCTCTCTCTAAAATAATAAAAATAAGAGCTAGGCTCCAAATCAAGTAATAATAAACATCTTTTTTTTTAATTTTTCACAACAATGTAACAGCATTGTACAGATTTTACTATCTATTCTAAAGAGAGATGTACTAGTAAATTTTGGGAAAATTATGATATATTGTATTATACATTCTGATTTCCTGACTCTAAAAAGGTCCAACAAATAGAGAAATTTATGAAGTATTTCAAAGTTCCATGGCTAAAGAGAAGTGTTAATTATCAAGTGGGTATGTTCTCTTTCTGGGTCCTACCCTGCTCCCTGTCTATGTACTCAGTGGGACCTGCCTTCCTGTGTGACTCCAGAGTGACCCTTTCAGGGGTCTCCTAGTTCAGGCTTAAGCAGGATATCTCCCAGTAATATTTGTATCAACTTGAAGACCACAAATAATGGCTTTGTTCCCTCTCCCCTAGTCCATATACATCCAGGGAGACCTAAACTGCAGAGTCTTGGGCTCTGTGGTCATTTCCCCAGGCCAAGCCTTCTCCCTGAGTGTCATTGTGTGTACTTCTGTGTACCCTTGGTTAGCTGCTGCCCACCCTCACCATACTCTTTCTCTGCAACTATTAAGTAGGGCTGAGTGAGGGAGCCTTGGCTGACACTTTGGAAAGATTGCCAGTGCTTCAACTACAGCTTGGAGCCATCACATCTGTCATAAATGTCACTTTTTATATTTTCCAGTTGACAGATCTAAGCATTTAAAAGAATACTGCTTGTTGAATTTCTTCAGACTAATTTGCAATTAACTATTCAAATACAACTTACATACCCACTTGAGCCCTACAACAATGACATCTTTGTCTAGTATATACAACTGAGCACATACTGAAAATTAAAAATGTTCTCAAATGACAGTAAGGCTGACACCCTTTGTTTTCCAATGCAGCCCAGGTCTTGCTTAGAAAGGATGCAGTTTCTAACCCTCTTCTGTGTCAAAAAAGTGACTTTGTTTCACCTCGCTGAGATGCGCCTATGACCAAATCTGAACGGCAATTCTGGAGTAGGGGAGGAGCCGCTATCACACCACATTCAACATATCTGAGATCGTGGCACTCACATGCTGAGGACTTGAGTCTTTTAGAGTATTTTTGGAGGCAGCACGTAATAAGGCACTTGAGAACCAAAAAGCTCAGTTCAATGAAATTCAACACAATGCACAGGCATGAGGTAATAACCAAGAAAAGTATAAAGATTGTTTTCTCGGTGGGTTTGGAGATGAAGCAGTCTACAGTGTTGGGACAAGGCTTCAAAGCACATTTCATAAGGTAGGGAACACTAAAGCCATTATACAGCTTGTAAAATAAAACCAGGAAGCCAACTTCAAAACCAGTTTTAACAATGAGGCTGATAAGATAAGTGTACCACAAGCCCCCATCCATTGTACCTGGGCTGACATACAGTTTCTTTCTGTGCCTTTTCTCTCTGCCCTCACGATAGGCTACATGTAGAACCACCAGAAGTGAAGGTGTGGAGACCATGATCAGTTGTAAGGCCCAGAGTCTGACTTGGGAGATGGGGAAGAAGTGATCAAAACAGACATTTTCACAACCAGGCTGTTTAACGTTGCACTCAAACTCTTTCTGCTCATCTTTCCATACATGCTCTGCTGCCACTATGTAGACCAGCAAACGGAAGATGAACACAACAGCCAGCCATATCCGCCCAATCCCAGTTGAATATTTGTTTACTCCAGTTAGGAGGTCTCTGAGGAA
The DNA here is from genome assembly GCF_018345385.1 of Vulpes lagopus. Taxonomy (NCBI): domain Eukaryota; kingdom Metazoa; phylum Chordata; class Mammalia; order Carnivora; family Canidae; genus Vulpes; species Vulpes lagopus. Next base: position 26,148,735 of record NC_054824.1, on the reverse strand, counting down.
CATCCAACTCATGACTTAGGCTCAAAAGGAGGTCAGATTCTGCAAAAGAAAACAATTGCATCATGATTCATTTATTTTTATTTCATTGATCATTTCTACTGTCTTACTTGATTATGGGATTATGGAAGATAAACTCAAATTTCAATGCTGGATATTGAGGACTCACTTTCAAACAAGGGAATGACACTATTGGTCTACAGATGTAATTAATCCCATGACCAGTTTAATTTGGAATTTAGTTGGTGATCCCACACATACTACCCTATTTTCAAGCAAATTATTTGGCTAATTGCTTCAAAGGATGAATGAGTTCTGTTACTGATCTAGAAAAAATTAGATATGAATCCTAAAGTGACCTTGGTATCTTGAGATAGCCCTCACATACCTACTTCTTGAAGTTGTAATCTCTACTCACTTTTTCTACTTTGTCAATGCCCCTCCCCAATCACTAAAGATTATTCCCTGCACCTACCTCCTGTAGTGTCCAGTATCCCATCCCAACAGAGCTCACTTCCAGTCTGATAGTGGAAAGTGAGGCTCTCCAGTATGAACGTTTTCAAAGTTATGTTTCCTTACTCCTCCAGACTCACATCCATGCCCAACTTAACCTGCTCCACTCAGTTTAGAGAGAGAGGTCAGTCTCATCTTGCCTCAGAATGATCATTCCAGCTCTACATCCCATTTTTTATCAAGTTTCCCTGGTTCTGTATTCTGTATCTCCAATTTCCATTGTTTCCTTCATCTCGGCATATAAATGTTCTTAAGTGTTACCCATTTTAACGGGGGAAATCTGCAAAGCTTATCTCGCTGACAACTATCTTCCTTTATTCCTTATTTCTATTTCCTCAACTATTATTTACTCTTCAACTCATTGAGTCTAGTTTTTCTGCTCATCAATGCACACTAAAATTTCCACAACCACTCAACTACCAAGTCTTCTAGATGTTCTGGATCTCATTTAGTTTTTCTGATACTGTTGCCTGCTCTTGTGTTCTTTAAACTTTTTCAGCCTTGACTTCCATATTACTCTATCTTGTCTTTCTATTGTTCTGATCCTCTTGATTGTGCCATCTTGTTTTCTTTAACTAGGTTTTTTTTTTTTACGATAGTCACACAGAGAGAGAGAGAGAGGCAGAGACACAGGCAGAGAGAGAAGCAGGCTCCATGCACCGGGAACCCGACGTGGGACTCGATCCCGGGTCTCCAGGATCGCGCCCTGGGCCAAAGGCAGGGGCCAAACCGCTGCGCCACCCAGGGATCCCTCTTTAACTAGTTCTTAAAAGCTCTGTCTTCTGCTCTTTTTGCACTCCATATGCTCTCCCTAGAAAATCTCATTCATTCCCATGGATTCAACTACTCCTTTCAGATCCTAAATCTCAAATCTTCAGCTCCTCCCCAGATTTCCACATCTCTCTGCCTCTTGGTTATCATTTAAATATGCCACAGTCATCTCAAACTCAATATATCTACAGCTGAATTTATTATCTGTCCTGCCCTTTGATTTTTTTTTTTTTTTTTTGCTTAATGGCATCACCAATATCTAAGCACCCAAGTTGTATATCTCATGTTCATTCTGGACCCCTCACCATGATCCTTTTTTTTTTATGATCCTTTTTAATTGCTCACCAAATTCTTCTGATTCCTCCTATCTCTCAAATTTCCCTCCAAGTTACTACTGAAATCTCTCTACCTATACATCCTTCCATGGCTTTCTATTTCCAATTCATCTTCATTTCCTCTCTCCTCCTCATATGTCCTTGATGCTGTTTAATTATCTTGCACTTCTGTCCATCTCTTTTGCTGTTTTCCATATAAAAGCTGATAGGACAAAAAATCCAGTCAATAAATGGACAGAAAACATGAACAGACATTTCTCCAAAGGAGACATACAAATGGCCAACAGACACATGAAAAAAATGCTCAACATCACTTGGCATCAGGGAAATATAGATCAAAACCACAATGAAAGACCACCTCACATGGGTCAGAATGGCTAAAATTAACAAATCAGGAAACAACAGATGTCGGTGATGATGCAAAGAGGAACATTTTTACACTGTAGGTAGGAATGCAAACTGTTGCAGCCATTCTGGAAAACAGTATGAAAGTTCCTCTAAAAGTTCAAAATAGAACTACCCTATGACCCAGCAATTGCACTACAAGGTATTTATCCAAAGGATACAAAAATAGTGATTGGAAGGGGCACATGCTCCCCAATGTTTATAGTAACAATGTCCAACAATAGCCAAAATATGGAAAGAGCCCAGATTCCATAGGCAGATAAATGGATAAAGAATATGTGGTATATAAAATAGAATATTACTCAGCCATCAAAAAGAATGGAATCTTGCCATCTGCAATGACATGGATGGAACTAGAGGATATTATGCTAAGTGAAATAAGTCAGTCAGAGAAAGACAAATACCATATGCTTTCACTCATGTGGAATTTAAGAAACAAAAAGAGATGAACATGAGGAAGGTAAGATAAAAACAGAGAGGGAAAAAAAACAGAGAGGGAGGCAAACCATAAGAAACTCTTAACTATAGGAAACAAACTGAAGGTTGGTGAAGGGGAGGTAGTTGGTGGTTGTTAACTAAGTTGAATTTAAATTAAAAAATAGTTTTTAAAAAGTGGATAGGATGCTAGGGAGCCTTCTTTTTCATTTTAGTGATGTCTTTCTGGCTTCGATTTTGTCTTATAATTGAATTCTGTGGTGTGGCCCACAACTTTTGTTTGTTGGGCCCATTACATACTCAGCATTCTCTGTTCAGTGCTTTTGAGTTGGTCACACAACTACCCTGGAAAGTGGAGATTCTGTTTGCTTTTCAGTTTGGTTTGTTTGTTTATGGTGGTGGATGCTTTGTTCTCTCAGATGAGAAAGCTACTTCCCAAGTATACGATGTAAGATACAGAGCAGGGTTTAAATCCAATTTACATCATTCTAAAATAGAGCTTCTCAACAGTGACACCATTTATATTTGGGGCTAGATAATTCTTTGTTGGATCAGCTGCCCTGTGCATTGAGGTTGTTTAACAGTATCCCTGGCCTCTATCAGCTAGATCCAGTAGTAGCAGCTCCTGCCTCTATTTCAACCAAAAATGGACAACCGAAAATGTCTCCAGATATATCCAAATGCATGGTACCATGCAGAGATGAGACAAAATCTCTCCAAGTGAAAATCACTTCTCTTAACTTTCTAACGTCATCAGAAGATGTGGGCCAGAGTTCCAGTTCTGCCACTAATATACTTTGTGATTTCTCAGGTGAAATCCTTGCCATTTCAGGTCTTGTTTTCTGTTACAAAAATTACTTACTTTTTGTTTTTTATATTACTCAGTTAAAAGAGTATCATGGAAATTATGGTGTGAGGAGAATGAGGAGGTTAAGAAAATTGGGATATTGTTATAGCAGCACACCTGTTGGAGCATGTCACATTACCTCTTACAGAGGGAACAATATGTAGTGAGCCCACACACTAGAGCCCTAAGGAAATATATGAGAGTTAAGAGATGTTTTCAGAGAAAACAAAGATACATGTACACAATGCTCTATTCAGCAGGGAATAAATACTTCAATGTCCTTGGGTTCAGAACACAAACAAAATTATATTAAATAAAAAGGATTCTGAAATCCACCTGAAAGGTTAGTGTCTCCATAAATTATTAAAACAAAGTCCCAAAGATTAAAAAGGGAAAACAAAAGGTATTATGTTTTCCTATAACATGTGTCATTGGGCATTTGTCCATATTATTCAAAAAGATATTTACGTAATGTTACAAAACATTTGGAAGTGCCCTGTTGGGCATTTTAGAGAAGGGAAGAGGGCAAGAGTAGATTCAGGCTTTTTTGCTAAAAGAAAAGCAGTAAGAACATTTTGAATAGAATTGGAAGACTGACACCATTAAATATGTCAGGATTATGAATTTCACTTGACTGATGAATGTCTATCCTATTTTGAAGTTCTCTGCTGATGGAAAGTCAATGGCTTTTCTCAGAGAGGGAGGTGTTCTAATTTTAACAAAGGTGATTTAGCATAGCACATAAGAGCCTAGGCACAGTGCTGGACTCCTTGGGTTCAAGTCTTAAGTTCAGCTGTGATTTTAGAAATACCTACCATGTGGAGCTCAAAACAGAGTGTGATACATGGTAGGTGATCCATAAGCATTATCATCATCACCACTATTACTTTGCCAGTAAAAGTCTTTTCTTGGTGTCAAATTGGAAGCCTTTCCAATTGCAAGTTAAGTATATTTTTTTTCTCTAGCTTTTTTCCTATGAAGATGGATAAGTTAGGAGTCTCCATATAATAGCCTTTTAAGCATTTGAAAGCAGTCATTGTTAGTTTGAAATCATTAGCTCATCATTCTTATGTCTTAACAATAATTCAGATTGTCTCTTTATTTTTAATTTATCCCTTAAACCACTAAGGATAACTACTGATATTTTGAAGAGTTTCTACTTATCAATTCTAATGTACCAATTCTCCTATGACCTTCTCTCTTAAGAACTAGCAGTTAATTGCACAGGAATTTAGTTTGGAAAATTCAATTAATAAAATATTTTCAGAAAGTAAAATATTCAACATTGCCAATATCAGGAATAATTTTGGGAAGTTGTGAATTCTCCCCAAACATTTTATCTAAATTAAAATTGGAAGTGAGAAGAAGGTGCTGGATCAATCAGATTTCCATGTCAAAAAAAATTAAGTTGGATCCCTACTTTATGCAATTTAAAATATTAACTCAAAATGGATCAAAGAACTAAATATAAGAGCCAAAAAAAAAAAAAACCCCATAAAACTCTTAGAAGGACACAAAGGGATAAATCTTTATGACCTTGAGTTTGACAATGGATTCTTAGTTATGACACTGAAAGCATGAACAACAAAAAAGAATAAATAAATTGGACTTCATCAAAATTATTATTTAAAGATTTTATTTATTCATGAGAGAGAGAGAGAGAGAGAGAGAGAGAGGCAGAGACACAGGCAGAGGGAGAAGCAGGCCCTATGCAGGGACCCCGAAGTGGGACTCAATCTTGGGACTCCAGGATCACGCTCTGGGCCAAAGGCAGGCACCAAACCACTGAGCCACCCAGGTGTCCCAAGACTTCATCAAAATTAAAAACCATTGTTCATCAAAGGACATTATTAAGAAAGCAAGAAGAACCAAAAGTGGGGGAAAATACTTGTACAGAGAGAGAGAGAGAGAGGCAGAGACACAGGCGGAGGGAGAAGCAGGCTCCATGCACCGGGAGCCTGATGTGGGATTCGATCCCGGGTCTCCAGGATCGCGCCCTGGGCCAAAGGCAGGCGCCAAACCGCTGCGCCACCCAGGGATCCCTGGTAAGGTTTTAATATCCAGAATACATAAGGAACTACTAAAACTCAACAACAAAATATAATTCAAAAATGAGCAGAAGATTTGAATAAACATATCTCCAAAGAAGACATACAAATAGCCAGGACATACATGAAAAGATGCTTAACATCACTAGTCGTTAGGGAAATGCAAATCAAAGCTACAATGAGATACTGCTTCACATTTACTAGGATAAGTACAGTTTTTAAAATATAAAAAAGAGGGCAACTGGGTGGCTCTGTTGGTTAAGTGTCCAACTCCTGATCTCGGGGTTGTGAGGTGAAGCCTCAAGTCATGCTCTGCACTGGGCATGGAGCCTACTTAAGATTCTCACTCTCCCTCTGCCCCTCGCTGCCTGTGCTTTCTCTCTTTAAAAAAAAAAAAAAAAAAACGAATTGTGATAAGTATATGCTCTAGCTGCTGGGATACAAGAGTGAGCTAGATAGAGAATAGAGATAGCTCCTTGCTCTCATGGAGCTTATACTCTAGAGAGGGAGAAAAATAATAAACAAGAAACAAGTAAATGCATAATATTAGATAATGATGAAGGCTGTGAAGAGGCATAAGCAGAATGATGTAATTATGATGGGGCCAGGAGAGCCTCTTTGGACTGAGGGGCCGTGGGAGACCTCTCTACTGAGGTAGTGTTTGGATTGAGCCCTGAAAGGCAAGAAGTCAGCTACATGAAGCTATGAGGAAGAACATTTTAGGAAATGGAATACCTAGTCAGAATGAATTTATGTGTTTGAGGAACAGAAGGAAGGTCCTCAGTGAATGAGGGGTGGATGGTCTGAGATGAGTTTGGAAAAAGAGATCCAGCCAAGTTGTATAGAGCCTAGGTGGTCACACTAGGCTGTTCTGTGCTATGTCACTATAGACAAGAAGTTCACTCTTTTGAGACTTCAGTTTCCCTGTCTATAAAATGGGGTTACTAATATTCCACAAGCTGACTTCATGAAGTTTGTTGTGGTCATAAATCAAAATGAAATATAAGAATTTCATAAAACACACAAGAAAAAAAAGAGATAGCAAAGTTGAATATTGAATTCTTAGGTGAAATATTCAGTCTCAAATTTCTTTGCTCTTTGCCGTAGAATAAATCACTTATGCATTCTTCAAAGGCCTTAATTCTTCCCACTGACCACATTAAGAAAACTGAACTAAAAGATGAGAAAGTAATTTTCATATCACTTTGCTGTCATATTTAATATTCATATTAATAGGAAATATCCATTCAGTCCTATTTACTCAAATAATTCCAATGTCAAACCTATTGCAAGGATTCTTTTCATTATTGGCATCAATGTTGATTCAAGTATTTCATAATTCTATTAAAAATCCCAAATGAAATGTATCTGGGAAGTGGAGACAGAGGGTATGTGGGTACACAAATACACATGTTCTATGGGGATGAGAAGTTAGAATGCTCAAATAATGACTGACAAATTGTTTTAACCCTTCTCTTAACAGCAGAGATTTAATCCTCAAAATGGAGACCTTGGAGAAGAATTGTGTAAATGTAAAATTTTAGATAACTATCCCCTGTGTGCTGCATATCCAAAAGTTACAACCAAATGAATAGGTAGAGGAAATAAATTTATACATGTCAGAGTCTACTCTCTTAGAAGAAACTTGCATTAGTATAGCTCTGAGTAAATAGATACAAATGAATAAGTGCATTTGAAGCAATTAGGATATCATTTGATGCCTGACAAATATCAATTTAAATATCATCATCATTATCAAACCAATGAAAATTGAAAGACCCCCCCCCCAAAACTCAACTAAAAATCCTCCACCAGCTATACTAAGGTTCTACTAACTGATTTTTTTTTAAGATTTTATTTATTTATTTTGAGAGAGAGAGGGTGAGCAAGCACAAGCAGGGGGAGCAACAGAGGGAGAGGGAGAAGCAGACCTCTACCCTCCCCCTCTGAGGAGGAAGCCCAATGTGGGGCTCAATGCCAGGACCCTGGGACCATGACTTGAGCTGAAGGCAGATGTTTAAACAACTGAGCCACCCACGTGCCCTACTAACTGATTTTTTTTTTAAAAAAAACAAAGACTACAACCACAACCTCCATATAACATGACATCCTGAAGGGAAAGCATAATCAGACCAAATTAAGTAACTCAGATTTGGAGACAAATACTTCCTTTGAGTATGAAATGACTAAAAACCAACATGGGAAAGGATTAGTAATTTGTAGAAGAAAACGATCCCAAAGAGATAATCTGTCTTATATTCCTGGGATAACCAGAAAAATACTAGAATGTTAGTAGATGTAAGTATGTAAAATTATGTAAGACCTTAAACTTAAAACTTAAAAAATTATGTAAGGTGAGAATTAGAAACTTATTTTCCCATCATAGCAACCAGAGGGTACCTAAGTAAAGTAGATAGTAAACGAAGAAACAAGCTAATCAACCATGTGGTCCCATGACCGGCATAATAACATGGTAGCAGAGGTTAACAGAAGAGTAGAGCTCTGCATGAATGCCAGGTGAACAGAAACTATGTAGACCTTCTCAATGTCTACATATTTCCACACACAGGGAAAAGTTTATAATGTACAGATATAAAATACTCCATCACTCTCTTCTGCAACCAAGGATTCTGGATTTTTCTGGGACAACCTTATTGCAAACATGCTGATGTCTAATGAAAACTAATGAGAACGTGTATGAGTTTTGGGTTGAGAAAATGAGTTACAATAACCATACAGTAGAGGCAAGGATAGTTAATGCATCTGACTTTTCTACATCGTGGATTAAATATCCATTACAGTCATTTGATTCTCATTCCTCCAATTTACCAAGCAAACTCTGAGTAATAATTTTCTTGCCAAGGAGATTCCCTAAACTGTGTGAAGATATTCCCCTGAAATTACATACAAGAGTTCCAGTCCCTGGAGAGGCACCTGTTAAATCAGGCTCCTCTGGGTTTGGTTAATGAGTCCCTTAGAGCTGACTCACCTCATGGTGAATCATACACCTGAGCTTCTGAGCCTTTGGGACTGAGCACCAGTCCACCCATCCTTCACTTATTCCGAGATGAGCTTTTGCTATGCCAGCAACTTCCCCCACACTGAAGCTTCACTTCATGTGTGGTTCAGCCATCCACAGGTAAGTGCCTTCTTTGTGTTCTTGAGTGGGCACAAAACCACTGAGAAGCCCTGGCACTGCCAGAAGGCAGAGTCCCGCACTGAAATGATCAAAAACTGCTATTTTGAAACTTGTGTTTTAGGGGCACTGGATTTCCAATTTCCTAGCAGAACACCAGTGACAAGCCTTGAAAAAGGCATTAGCTTCTATATCCAGTTCCTTTCGTGTCCCAGTAATAACAGTGCCTGTCTGTGGGTAGTGCCTGAGCATTTCCAAAATGTCTCACAGCATCTCATGTAATCCTCACCTCCACCCTCTGAAAGAGGTGAGGTCTGTGGTATGACCCCCAATGTAGTGACGAAGAAAGGGAAATTCAGAGAAGGAAGGGGCTTGTGCAAGACTCCCCCTAATCAGTTGGAAAACTGGCAGCAGAATGCAGATCCTGAATGATTGGTTTCTAGTTCCCCTTAGCATGCTGGGTCTTCTGGTTCATTAACAACTCTGTGCTACATTGTACACAAATTATTTGACCCCTAAAGAATAGAGTTTCCTCTCAAGAGTCTCTTTCCACTACCTGCTGACACTTGCAAATTCCATAAAACCCCCATTTATATACAAGGCATTTTCATTTTTAGCAATAGCCTATTTGGAAAATCCGTAAAGCAAGGTGTTTCTCAGCCCAGGATCTATGACCCCTGAGGGTCTGTCATTAGATTCTCAAGGGCTTCTGAGAAGTTTATGCGTGTGTATTTTGTTTTTACAATCTTAAAAAAAAAAAGAAAGAAAAAGAAACAATGATGCTGGATGACTAGCTCATAACCAAGGACTGCCACAGGATTTCAGTATTCATAGTCACCAGCATTTGGTAAACTACACAGCCTTCAGGCCAAATCCAGTTGACTACCTGTTTTGTAAATAAAGTTTTGTTGAGGCACAACCGTGCCCATTCACTTATTGTTGTCTATTGCTGTTTCCATGCTAAAATAGCAGAGTTGACTGGTTGCAACAGAGATAGTATGGCCCTCAAAGCTATAACTACTATCTGGCTTTTGCAGAGGCCATTTGCCCACCTCTGATATTTACATTGTATTTGAAATCATATTGGAACCAAGTTACAGAACTTTAATTTTTCTGGGCTTCCGAGAAACAACACATAATGGATTCTACTCAGCAGAAAGCTACATGAAGGCATATTGACAGCGCAGCCTGAATGAAGCCTGCTGGCAGTTTGAATGGAGACATGCTGTGAAAGAACAAGCCGTAACCCAACCCACAGTGAGGTAGGTAGGACCAACTTTAAAGAATCTGGGCTTCTGCAGTCAGTACCTTATTCTCTTAATGAGTGGTAATTTAATTTCAGCCAAATCAAACCTTTTGTCCACTAAACTTTAATTAATTTTATTGGTTTTGTGATGTTTGATTTTTCTTTTGTAAATATAGTTGCATAAGAGCTATAAGTCTAAAGATTGGCCTGTGGATATAAAATTATTTCACATCTAATCTTAGGTTTTATACATATAAATAACAGTATACTAAAAATATAAATCGTTAACACTGAGGATCCATGGACAATGCTGAGTAGAAGAGTACCCACACAAGCTGACACGTATACATATACACCTCTTGCCTAGTATTTTACTTTCCTGTATGAATAAAGGCATTGCCATTTTTACTTTTTTATTTTTTAAATATTTATAAAGATTTATTTATTTATTTGGGAGAGAAACTGTGTGCATGAGTGAGGCGGGGGTAAAAGGAGAGGGAAAGAGAATCCGAAGCAGACTCCTCAAAGAGCACAGAGCCCAATGCAGGGCTTGATCCCCTGACCCTGCAATCATGATCTGAGCCAAAATCAAGAGTCAGACGCTTAATGACTGAGACACCCAGGTGCCCCAAGGCATTATCATTTTTAGAGGATCCCCTCTTAGAACAGTTCAAAGGTTGTCCTTAAGGCAGACAGAAGGGGCCACTGAGAGGTCTTGGGCTGTTCCTCTATGACCCCCAAGTCCCATTCATTCACATTCTGTGCTTAGGCCAAGCATTTTGACGTGGCCACAGCTGCCAAAGCCCTCAAGTCCATCACACGTTCCAAATGGCAACTTAGAGGCAGCTTATCCAGAAAAGGCATCTGTGATGCAGCACAAAACTGGATAGCTGTACATCTAGTTTGTAATAATTAGGATTACTTCTCTCATCAAAACTTTTTGGAAGAAGGTAATGGCTAACTACCCAATTACAAGAAATGCCATCTTCCCATTAAATAAATAAATCCTATCATAAGAGAAATAAGCTTAACTTACCTCTTGACACAGATGTGGAGATTAAGAAGAGAGCCAGTCAGTTGCTCATTTGATTAAAATAAAATCATGAGCTGATTATATTATTTCCCTGAGAGGAAACTAGTGCGTTAAGCTCAGGCAAATGGAGTCTAGTGGTTTCCAAGGTAGCATAAGCCAAACAGGTGTAACCTGATCATTTGTTTTGCCTCATAACTTAGATGAGAACTTTTGTGTCTCTGCTGTTTATAACATATGTTAAAAGGGAATTGAAACCGGAAAAACTAATTCAAAACCATTCACATACACACAGTTCATTGAATATCTCTTTTTATAAAACCTTATCATCATCTACACAAAGAAGCTGGAACAATGAGAGAGAGTGTTTCATCTCTTTAAAGGATTTTTCCAAGATTATTTATCAGAACCTATCTACTATCTACCAAAAACAATAGGCAAAAGAACAATTTAAGTGAATCTATCTTTGATGAACTTATTTTAACTTCATATCATACACACTATTCTTAGAAACTCAGAAAGTAAGAAGACATAGTAAAAGTCACTCTCACAAAACCAGGAAGCATCAACAGACATTTTGTATGTACATAGCAAACAGATGAGAAAGAGAGGGAGAGAAAAGTAGGGAGGGGGAGAGAATATTTTATCTTTTTATTTCAGAATGAATTCAGCTAAAATTAAAGATATGTGGAATAAAAATGAAGCCATTTTCTCATAGAATAAGAAAAGCTTACAAATAGAATCTCATAGTTGGAAATAATATTAGATGTCATGAAATTTGATGCCTTCGTTTTAAAGATGAGAAAAAAGAACCACAGAGAGCAGCCTGCCTCAGGTCCTAGAGCCAGGAGAAAAAGTCTTCGTACTGAGACACCTTCTGCCAGGAGCAGTTGGAGTGAGGCCATACTGAATCCTTGAGCATTAATGATTCAGAGAATACGAACCTTCCAATAATGTTAGCACTAACCCAAACAAAGGTAGGATTTGGCAGTTTTCTAAACAAAGGTCTCTGTCCTAAAGAATCTTGCAGCACCTTACATAGAAGCCAGGAGAGGGAGAAATTACCAGAGGCAAAGGGCAATCATAAAATGCTCTATAGAAGAGGGGGGTTATGAGTTGGATCTTTATGGGACGAGAGGCAGAACATAGGTGTGCTCTGGACAAAGTGTCTCTGTTGAATCCTACACCTTCTCAATTACACTCATGACTCTTGCTATGTTTTTGACAAAGAGATTTAATTCTTCTGCCACCATTTTTCATTTGGAAGAAACAAACATAATAAAAACTGCAAAAACAATGCTGTATTGTAGTGGAAATAATAGCATCTTCAAGCCAGAAAGCTAAGGGTGGTAAGAAATAAGAGAGGGCAGAACTGGTAAAAAAAAAAAAAAAAAAGGAATGAATACTGTAAATCGTGTTCTCCTCTGCTTCTTTAAGATTTGGATTTTTGTAGCTTTCTCTTCAGTGTGAGAAATGCATTTCTCTGCCCCTGTGAAATGTTAGCAAGAGCAGAGCCCAGAGCAGAGGCTATATATGCCAGAGCCTTCAAATGTCCAGTGTGTCCCCTTGGACGAACGGAATAAAGATGGAGGCTTAAGATCTTAATAAAGATTTTAACACTGTTAAGAAAGACCACAAAGTTGTGTTGAGTGCAGAAACCATATGAGAAGAACATGATCAAGGTTCTGAGAGTTACCATCACAGCTGGCTGCAGTGATAGCAATATAAATGCTACTATACATTGGGGACTATCACACACAGACCACTGTGCTCTGAATTTGACTTTTATTGTTTCTCAGCATTTCTCTTCCAAGAGACATGGGAGTCTTTTCTGCTCAGTTTGAATATAGTTGGAGCACTTGGTTTTTTTCTGGAGTCAGTTGGATCTTGGACAAACTCAACTAGGTCTAGAAGACTGACCAGGGTGGAGAGAGTGTCTCTAAACAGGCTATAAAAATGATTAGAGCAATTGAGCTGTTTATCCTGGAGAGGCAAGGTCCAAGGGAGTTACTTTTCAGAATTTGATGTGAATTTGGTCAATTTCAAGATTTTTTGGAATAGTAGATATCCCATAGATTCTGAGTTCAAACAAACCAGGGTTGGACTCTTAAACCTATTTCTTACTTAACTTTGTGGCATTGCCCAAGATGCTTGAGTTCCTTGAGCTCATCTACCAAATAGAAAGGCATTCCCTATGTTAGCATTCTTACGACGGTTAAATGAAATAATAACTGTTCGATAAATGGTAGCCAACATTATCCTTGTCTATGGAAAGCAGCACTGACCTAGGATTGTGAAATTTCCTATCAAAAGAAAAAAAAAATGGCACCAGAAATGAGAGACATATGCATGGACTTGACAAACCACAAAAGTTACTTTTTGTGTTGGCAGGAACTTGCCTAACACAGAACAATTGCTTTTTAGTACCATTTGTGAACACAAGACACCTACATGAAAGAAAAAGTAATTCTCAGTTACACAGGAGATTGTAGGAGACTTGTAGCATCTGGGACAACTCCAGGGACACACTATATATTACTTAATAATGCTTGATGTTTGTGAGATCACATGCTTCTGAGGTTTCCCATTCTGGTAAGAGGATTTGAGGGGCTCTTTGCCTTCTGCTGCTGTGTCTTCTTATGCCATACAGGATTCATTCCTTTCTGACTGATGTAGGAAAGGATCAAGGAAAATGCTCCATGGGTACAGAATACCTGAGGGATATAGGGAAGGTCACATATTAGCACCATTTTTAAAAACATTTTTAGAATGAAAATGTCAGCATTGTATCTTTGATTTTAACCTCTCTTTAATTAGCCCTTTCTGGACCTAATGGCATGAATAGCTTGCCCCAGTGGCAGCTGGCTGCCAGCAGAACCATGGTCCCAGGCCCCATTCAGATACCATATCTCCTCCCAGGTCATTGGAAGGGCTCACATTTTCAAGATTGGACTTAAAGCATCATATACTTTCTACACATTTTCCGTGTCCAAGAAATGTTTGTGATATTGTTTTGCTAAGAATAGGAAACATGTATTACCTATCATGAGTGTGACCACCACTCTTTCAAAACTTTCAGGGCTCAAAGTTGATAGATGCATGTGCCTCTAACTCTAGTTAATTTTTTTGTTGTTGTTACGTCAACAAATATAAGGCCATATTTTACTTATGAGTGTTTTGTGCACCTTAAGAAAACAGGTGCGCAATATTGGAAAACATTTAGATCCAACTGGTATGTTCACAGTATATAGAATATAATAGTTATTACACTTGTGTGACAGATAAGTCTAAATTTTTATCTCTCTTCCCTTATTATTTGAATCTGCTTTAAAAGAAATAATGGAGATGGTTTTGTGAGTGTATATAGATGTTATTGCAAATATTAGAAATTAAACAACACATTTTGTCTCTTCACCAACTTTTGCCAAATAAACAGGTCTTAATTTAATCACTTGCATGCCCCCCAAGAATATTACTTTAATAGTTAAATTTTAGATGGAGACATAAATATAGGCAACAAAAATCCCATTTTGTATAGAAAATATATATAAATCCGTATATGTAACCTGGAGATTAATAATGTGAAACATACATACATACGTGAGCAAGGATCTCCTATTCCAGGATGAGTGGAATACATTGGACTCATTGCAACTATAATTTCATTATGTGCATCGGAATTGTTGGCTCTAATTATCTAGCAATAATGTGAAAGTATTAGGTAACAGTGCTCAACATATAATAGGCATTTGATAAATGTTACTGCAACTTAAAGTTGAAAAGACAAAGTAGGGGTGCCTAGGTGGCTCAGTCAATTAAGTCGTCTGCCTTTGGCTCAGGTCAGTATCCCATGTTCCTGGGATTGGGTCCACATCAGGTTCCCTGCTCAGCGCAGTGTCTACTTCTCCCTCTCTGTCTGTCCCGCCTCCCTGCTCATGCTTTCTCTCCCTCACTCTCTCCCTCAAATAAGTGAATGAAGTCTTAAAAAAAAAAAAGAAAAGGGAAAGTAATGAATAATAGTTAATAAAGTAATTCAAGATTCATATTTGAAAAAGTATCACGGTATGTTAAAAATACCATATTTCTTCAGGCCATTGGTTAGTCCATTGGGATAGAAGGGTAAAAGTATTAACACTTACAAGCATAATTATAGAAGATGGAATAATTGGGTCAAATGCTTCTCCAGTACTTGACTAAACTGAAAAAAACATACAAACCATAAAAAAGTACCTTAGACATCTCTTTTTGTAATTCAGATGAAAAGCACACACTTCATATCCCATTCAGGGTTTAAGGTCTATGGATTGTGCCACTCTACATGTTGCCGTAACAGCTCAGCAGATGGTGTTCTGTAAACATGGACACAGCATAGCCATCCGTTCTTCTAAGTTCTAATGCCCAAGTATGCTTATATTTTGCTTCTTGTGGTGTAATAAACATAGCTAGCTTTGCACACAGCCTCCATATGGAAGAAGGCATAGAGTTAAGACAATGGCACCCAGAGCCAACACATTGTAGTCACACTCTGAATCCCAGAGACTTCAATATCTTTAGCCTATTTGAAAAGTGGAGAAGGAAACCCAGTGTATACAATGGTCTTCTATCAGGCATTTGAGAGAAAGAAGAAGGATTAAAGACTATTCCAGTGGGTTTGGGGGGAAATGGGGAGTAAAGAGGGAGGTAAAGTTTTATTCACTCCAGTCTTCTGTAAGGACAATGTATTTCAGAATACTCTTACCAGTCTTTGTCCTCTGAAAACTCTGAGAATGAGAAAGAAGAGAGGTGGGGGCAGTATATTTGACTGGACATTTAGAGAGAGAGAAAGAATTTGGAGAACAGTTACTGTTCTTACTTCTTTCCTCAGGCAGCCCTACTGAAATGAGACAGGGGACATGGTTTGATGTGGTACTGAATCTCCCAAAGACCAAATGTATGAATTTATATAAAGGGCAAAGACTCAGCTCTCCTTTCTTTGAACTGTTTTCTTTTTTTTTTAATTGAAGTATAATTAGCATACATTGTTACATTAGTTTCAGGTGCACAATAAAAGATTCAACAACTCTATACATTACTCAGTCTCATCATGATAAGTGTATTCTTAATTTCCTTAACCTATTTCACCCATCCTCCTACCCACCTCCCCTCTGGAAATATAGTTTGTTCTCTATATTTAGGAGTCTAGGTTTTTGTTTGTCTCTTTTCTTTGTTCATTTGTTTTGTTTCTTAAGTTCCACATATGAGTGAGATCATATAGTATTTGTCTTTCTCTGATTAACTTATTTCATTTAGAACTATGCCCTCTAGGTCTACCCATATTGTTGCAAATAACAAGATTCCATTTTTTAAAAGATTTTATTTATTTACTCATGAGAGATACAGAGACAGAGGCAGAGACAGAGGCAGAGGGAGAAGCAGGATCTCTATGGGGAGCCCAGTGCGGGACTTGATCCCAGGACCCTGGGATCACGACCTGAACCAAAGGTAGACGCTCAACCCCTGAGCCTCCCAGACATCACAAACTTCTTTGGATAAATAGCTAGTAATGGAATTACTGGATCATATTGTAATTCTTTTTTAATTTTTTGAGGAACACCATACTATTTTCTAAGTAGCTATATCAGTTTGCATTCCCAGCAGCAGTGCACTAAGTTTTCTTTCTCCCAGAGTCTACATTCTAAATGAGCTCCCCTGTGGGGAGTAATTAAATAAATAATATTTAAATACAGGGTAGATTTATTCTGAAGCTAACAAAGCCTCTCCTCACCAGCACAGCCTCCTCCAAGGCCCTGGAAATGGCCCCAGTAGTGTGTTTTCATAGGCATGTGTTTCTATAAAATTTGCAAAAATTAAGATTTTTTTTTTAAAGATTTTATTTATTTGACAGAGAGAGAGAGAAAGAGAAAGAGAGCAAGCAGGGGAAGAGGCACAAGGGGAAGGGAGAAGCAAGCTCCCCACTGAGCAGGGAGCTGGATACAGGGCTCAATTCCAGGACCCTGGGATCATGATCTGAGCCGAAAACGACATTTAACCAACTGAGCCACCCAGGCATCCCCAAATTTAAGATATTTTAACTTATAAGATAATCAGTTGAGACTGCTGTGCCCTTCTTCTACAATTTCCCTTTGTTGTGCTTCCCCTCCAATCAGAGTTTTGGAGTGACTGTGGACCCAACTAAGGAAAGTTGTTTAGGCTTAGTTTTGGTTTAGTGAAATATATTTGCTTAGTTCCTGTTCACTTTTGTTTACAGTTAAGTTATTACAAAGTATTCTGGTGTAAGGACAGCTTTCAAGAATCATCCTATTGTCCATCGTGCCCACTCACCCATTACTATAACCAAAGGTACAGAGATTATGATCTCATTGCAATTTGAATATGTCTAGTGAAACCTATTACCAGAAGGATTTGGGGTATGGAGGAGAAATTAACTTTGAAATATATCAAGGCAGTTTTTGGTCTGGAAGATTCTTCTAAATATGAAGAAACCTCATGGAGGCTTTCCTTCAAATTGGCAATAATCTCCACTTTATTTTTTTTTAATTAATTTTTATTGGTGTTCAATTTACCAACATACAGAAAAACACCCAGTGCTCATCCCGTCAAGTGTCCACCTCAGTGCCCGTCACCCATTCCCCTCCAACACCCGCCCTCCTCCCCTTCCACCACCCCTAGTTCGTTTCCCCGAGTTAGGAGTCTTTATGTTCTGTCTCCCTTCCTGATATTTCCCAACATTTCTTCTCCCTTCCTTTATATTCCCTTTCACTATTATTCATATTCCCCAAATGAATGAGAACATACACTGTTTGTCCTTCTCCGATTGACTTATTTCACTCAGCATAATACCCTCCAGTTCCATCCACGTTGAAGCAAATGGTGGGTATTTGTCGTTTCTAATTGCTGAGTAATATTCCATTGTATACATAGACCACATCTTCTTTATCCATTCATCTTTCGATGGACACCGAGGCTCTTTCCACAGTTTGGCTATTGTGGACATTGCTGATAGAAACATCGGGGTGCAGGTGTCCCAACGTTTCATTGCATCTGAATCTTTGGGGTAAATCCCCAACAGTGCAATTGCTGGGTCATAGGGCAGGTCTATTTTTAACTCTTTGAGGAACCTCCACACAGTTTTCCAGAGTGGCTGCACCAGTTCACAGTCCCACCAACAGTGTAAGAGGGTTCCCTTTTCTCCGCATCCTCTCCAACATTTGTGGTTTCCTGCCTTGTTAATTTTCCCCATTCTCACTGGTGTGAGGTGGTATCTCATTGTGGTTTTGATTTGTATTTCCCTGATGGCAAGTGGTGCAGAGCATTTTCTCATGTGCTTGTTGGCCATGTTTATGTCTTCCTCTGTGAGATTTCTCTTCATGTCTTTTGCCCATTTCATGATTGGATTGTTTGTTTCTTTGGTGTTGAGTTTAATAAGTTCTTTATAGATTTTGGAAACTAGCCCTTTATCTGATATGTCATTTGCAAATATCTTCTCCCATTCTGTAGGTTGTCTTTTAGTTTTGTTGACTGTATCCTTTGCTGTGCAAAAGCTTCTTATCTTGATGAAGTCCCAATAGTTCATTTTTGCTTTTGTTTCTTTTGCCTTTGTGGATGTATCTTGCAAGAAGTTACTGTGGCCAAGTTCAAAAAGGGTGTTGCCTGTGTTCTCCTCTAGGATTTTGATGGAATCTTGTCTCACATTTAGATCTTTCATCCATTTTGAGTTTATCTTTGTGTATGGTGAAAGAGAGTGATCCAGTTTCATTCTTCTGCATGTGGATGTCCAATTTTCCCAGCACCATTTATTGAAGAGACTGTCTTTCTTCCAATGGATAGTCTTTCCTCCTTTATCGAATATTAGATGACCGTACATTTCAGGGTCCACTTCTGGGTTCTCTATTCTGTTCCATTGATCTATGTGTCTGTTTTTGTGCCAGTACCACACTGTCTTGATGACCACAGCTTTGTAGTACAACCTGAAATCTGGCATTGTGATGCCCCCAGCTATGGTTTTCTTTTTTAAAATTCCCCTGGCTATTCGGGGTCTTTTCTGATTCCACACAAATCTTAAAATAATTTGTTCTAACTCTCTGAAGAAAGTCCATGGTATTTTGATAGGGATTGCATTAAACGTATAAATTGCCCTGGGTAACATTGACATTTTTGCAATATTAATTCTGCCAATCCATGAGCATGGAATATTTTTCCATCTCTTTGTGTCTTCCTCAATTTCTTTCAGAAGTGTTCTATAGTTTTGAGGGTATAGATCTTTTACCTCTTTGGTTAGGTTTATTCCTAGGTATCTTATGCTTTTGGGTGCAATTGTAAATGGGATTGACTCCTTAATTTCTCTTTCTTCAGTCTCATTGTTAGTGTATAGAAATGCCATTGATTTCTGGGCATTGATTTTGTATCCTGCCACGCTACCAAATTGCTGTATGAGTTCTAGCAATCTTGGGGTGGAGGCTTTTGGGTTTTCTACGTAGAGTATCATGTCATCGGCGAAGAGGGAGAGTTTGACTTCTTCTTTGCCAATTTGAATGCCTTTAATGTCTTTTTGTTGTCTGATTGCTGAGGCGAGGACTTCCAGAACTATGTTGAACAGCAGTGGTGAGAGTGGACATCCCTGTCTTGTTCCTGATCTTAGGGGAAAGGCTCCCAGTGCTTCCCCATTGAGAATGATATTTGCTGTGGGCTTTTCGTAGATGGCTTTTAAGATGTCGAGGAAAGTTCCCTCTATCCCAACACTCTGAAGGGTTTTGATCAGGAATGGATGCTGTATTTTGTCAAATGCTTTCTCTGCATCTAATGAGAGTATCATATGGTTCTTGGTTTTTCTCTTGCTGATATGATGAATCACATTGATGGTTTTACGAGTGTTGAACCAGCCTTGTGTCCCAGGGATAAATCCTACTTGGTCATGGTGAATAATTTTCTTAATGTGTTGTTGGATCCTATTGGCTAGTATCTTGTTGAGAATTTTTGCATCCATGTTCATCAGGGATATTGGTCTGTAATTCTCCTTTTTGGTGGGGTCTTTGTCTGGTTTCAGAATTAAGGTGATGCTGGCCTCGTAGAACGAATTTGGAAGTACTCCATCTCTTTCTATCTTTCCAAACAGCTTTAGTAGAATAGGTATGATTTCTTCTTTAAACGTTTGATAGAATTCCCCTGGGAAGCCATCTGGCCCTGGACTCTTGTGTCTTGGGAGGTTTTTGATGACTGCTTCAATTTCCTCCCTGGTTATTGGCCTGTTCAGGTTTTCTATTTCTTCCTGCTCCAGTTTTGGTAGTTTGTGGCTTTCCAGGAATGCGTCCATTTCTTCTAGATTTCCTAATTTATTGGCATACAGCTGTTCATAATATGTTTTTAAAATCGTTTGTATTTCCTTGGTGTTGGTAGTGATCTCTCCTTTCTCATTCATGATTTTATTAATTTGAGTCTTCTCTCTCTTCTTTTTAATAAGGTTGGCTAATGGTTTATCTATCTTATTAATTCTTTCAAAGAACCAACTCCTGGTTCTGTTGATCTGTTCCACAGTTCTTTTGGTCTCGATATCATTGAGTTCTGCTCGAATTTTAATTAACTGTCTTCTTCTGCTGGGGGTGGGGTCTATTTGTTGCTTTTTCTCTAGTTCCTTTATGTGTAAGGTGAGCTTTTGAATTTGAGATCTTTCCAGTTTTTGAATGGATGCTTGTATTGCGATGTATTTCCCCCTCAGGACTGCTTTTGCTGCATCCCAAAGATTTTGAACGGTTGTATCTTCATTTTCATTAGTTTCCATGAATCTTTTTAATTCTTCCTTAATTTCCTGGTTGACCTTTTCATCTTTTAGCAGGATGGTCCTTAACCTCCACGTGTTTGTGGTCCTTCCATACTTCTTGTTGTGATTAAGTTCTAAATTCAAGGCATTATGGTCTGAGAATATACAGGGGACTATCCCGATCTTTTGGTATCGGTTCAGACCCGATTTGTGGCCCAGTATGTGGTCTATTCTGGAGAAAGTTCCATCTGCACTTGAGAAGAATGTGTATTCAGTTGAGTTTGGATGTAAAGTTCTGTAGATATCTGTGAAATCCATCTGGTCCAGTGTATCATTTAAAGCTCTCGTTTCTTTGGATATGTTGTGCTTAGAAGACCTATCCAGGGTAGAAAGAGCTAGATTGAAGTCACCAAGTATAAGTGTATTATTATCAAGGTATTTCTTCAGTTTGGTTATTATTTTTTTTTTTTTAATTTTTATTTATTTATTTATGATAGTCACAGAGAGAGAGGCAGAGACACAGGCACAGGGAGAAGAAGCAGGCCCCATGCACCGGGAGCCTGACGTGGGATTCGACCCCGGGTCTCCAGGATCGCGCCCTGGGCCAAAGGCAGGCGCTAAACCGCTGCGCCACCCAGGGATCCCTAGTTTGGTTATTAATTGGTTTAAATATTTGGCAGCTCCCACATTCGGGGCATATATATTGAGGATTGTTAAGTCCTCTTGTTGGATAGATCCTTTGAGTATGAGATAGTGTCCCTCTTCATCTCTCACTATAGTCTTTGGGGTAAATTTTAATTTATCTGATATAAGGATGGCAACCCCTGCTTTCTTTTGAGACCATTTGAATGGTAAATGGTTCTCCAACCTCTTATTTTCAGGTTGTAGGTGTCCTTCTGTCTAAAATGAGTCTCTTGTAGACAGCAAATAGATGGGTCCTGCTTTTTTATCCAGTCTGAAACCCTGTGCCTTTTGATGGGGTCATTAAGCCCGTTCACGTTCAGAGTTACTATTGATAGATATGAGTTTAGTGTCATCATATCTATTCAGTCCTTGTTTTTGTGGATTGTTCCACTGAACTTCTTCTTAAAGGGGAATTTTAAGAGTCCCCCTTAAAATTTCTTGCAGAGCTGGTTTGGAGGTTACATATTCTTTTAGTTGCTGCCTGTCTTGGAAGCTCTTTATCTCTCCTT
Source organism: Vulpes lagopus (assembly GCF_018345385.1). Lineage (NCBI taxonomy): Eukaryota > Metazoa > Chordata > Mammalia > Carnivora > Canidae > Vulpes > Vulpes lagopus. Next base: position 26,127,025 of record NC_054824.1, on the reverse strand, counting down.
CCATTTTGAATGAAAGCCTTGCTGGATACAGTATTCTTGGTTGCATGTTCTTTTCATTTAGGACCCTGAATATATCCTGCCAGCCCTTTCTGGCCTGCCAGGTCTCTGTGGAGAGGTCTGCTGTTACCCTAATATTCCTCCCCATAAAAGTCAGGGACTTTTTTTCTCTTGCTGCTTTAAGGATCTTCTCCTTATCTTTGGAATTTGCAAGCTTCACTATTAAATGTCGAGGTGTTGAACGGTTTTTGTTGATTTTAGGGGGGGATCTCTCTATTTCCTGGATCTGAATGCCTGTTTCCCTTCCCAGATTCGGAAAGTTTTCAGCTAGGATTTGTTCAAATACATATTCTGGCCCTCTGTCCCTTTCGGCGCCCTCAGGAACCCCAATTAAACGTAGGTTTTTCTTCCTCAGGCTGTCATTTATTTCCCTTAATCTATCCTCATGATCTTTTAATTGCTTGTCTCTTTTTTCCTCAGTTTCCCTCTTTGCCATCAACTTGTCTTCTATGTCACTCACTCGTTCTTCCACCTCGTTAACCCTCGTCGTTAGGGCTTCTAGCTTGGATTGCATCTCATTTAATTGATTTTTAATTTCTGCCTGATTGGATCTAAATTCTGCAGTCATGAAGTCTCTTGAGTCCTTTATGGTTTTTTCTAGAGCCACCAGTAGCTGTAAAATAGTGCTTCTGAATTGGCTTTCTGACATTGAATTGTAATCCATATTTTGTAACTCTGTGGGAGAGTGGGCTGTTTCTGATTCTTTTTTTTTTGAGGTGAGGTTTTCCTTCTAGTCATTTTGCTCAGTGCAGAGTGGCCAAAAACAAGTTGTAGTGGGAAAAGGAGAAAAAGAGAGAGAAGGAAAGAAAAGAGAAAAAGAAAAAAGAGAAAGAAGAAAAAAAGGGGAAAAAGAGAAGAAAAAGAAAGAAAAAGAAAGAAAGGAGAAAAAAAAAAAAAAAAAGGGGGGGGGGAAGCCATCAGAAATCAAGAAGAAAGAGAAAGAAAAAAAAGCACAAAACAAAACAAAACAAAAAAAAACCAAAGACAAAAACAAAAACAAAAACAAAAAAAAGCACGGGGGAGTATCTTCCGATTCTGTGTACTTTAAGTCCCTTGACTTCCCTTGGAACTGGTCCGTGTCGCTGGTCTTCTGGGGGAGGGGCCTGCTGTGCTGATTCTCAGGTGTTAGCACTTGGGGGAGCTGCTCTGCCCCTGCCTGGTGCAGGGCTCAGTGGGGGTTGTTCACCCCGTGAGGCCCCGGGAGGAAGCCACAGTGGCGGGGGCAGCTCTGGGACCCTGGAGTCAGCCCCCGCAGTAGCTCCGGGGCTCTCCGTCTGCAGGGCCTGGGGGCTCCGGGGCGGGGCCGCTGATCTGCTCAGTTCCAGGCAGGAGCGTCCTTGCTGTCCTGGGCCCTCCCGGCCTCTGCCTGTCCCGGGGGAGGCCGGATCCTGGGCTGTGTCCCGGCGCCCTGTGCTCCGGGGCCTGCGCTGTTGGATTCGCGCCGCCGCCCGAGCCCCTCCGAGCTGTTCCCGGAGCCGCGCCGCCCCCTCCGCGGAGCTTCTTCCTCTGCCCGAGCCGCCGCCGCTGAGCTGTTCCCGGAGCCCCGCAGCCCCCTCCGAGGAGCCGCCGCCCGAGCCCCTCCGAGCTGCTCCGGGTCCCGCCGAGCGCTGCAGCCCTTAGGGAGCTCGGCGCATCTCCCGGGGCGCAGTTCCTCTGTTACTGTCCCAGGGAGCCCGAGGGCATCCGCTCCCTCCTGGGTCCTGCTCTAACTCCCTGCGATCCCCTTTCCCCCGGGAAGGTTGGTGCAGCTCCTGCTCCTCCGGGACGGGGCTCTCCTGTCCTGGGGACACTCGCCCCGGCCTCAGCCCGGCTCCTCGCGGGGCCCCTCCCCCTTGGAGGCCTTTTGTTCCTTTATTTCTTTTTCCCCGTCTTCCTACCTTGATAGAAGCGCGAACTCTTCTCACTGCAGCGTTCCAGCTGGTCTCTCTTTAAATCTCAGGCCGAATTCGTAGATTTTCAGGATGATTGGATGGTTTTCTAGGTAATTTGTTGAGGACAGGTGACCTGGAGACCCTGCTCTTCCGCCCTCTTGCCCCTCCCCCTAATCTCCACTTTATATCTATTAGTAGAAAGTAACCAGAAAAATATTTTTCTAAATTATCAATAATAAAAAGCAAATTTTGAACAACTCTGCTAGAGAAATGATTGTATTGTCTCTGTATATTCTCTGGAGAAAATTTAACAGTTATTGTCATAAGGAGAGTCAACAGAAGAGTATGCAGACAATAAAGTTGCCTTAAGGAACTCAGTCTAGTGGAAGACAGACATTTCCATGCTTACACATATGATTACAGTGTAATGAGACGAGTGTCAAATGGGATAAGCACTGAGTCAATGATGTTCCTTACTCCTACTGGACAGGCATAATGAAGGGCTTAAGAATTTTGTGGAGACAGTTCAACGAACCCTTGAATGCAAGGCCATTTTTTCTGTTTATTTCATTTTCTTATAAAGATTCTCCAGAAAAGAGGTACCATGGATAAGGGGAGGAGATAACAGATGTCTGTACAACTTCGTCACCAGAATTAAAGGTTCTGATCAGTTCAAGGAAAGGGAATGCAGGGACTGAGAGTCAAAGACAATATCAAAAGAAATGGAAGAGGACTCCTTCTTTCAACTAAGGCAGATTAATTTGTAGCAAATCATTTATGTAGTTGATAACAACTAGAAAGCTGAATACAATACAAAAACAGACAAAATTGTTTGAAGGCATCAGAAAGCCACCAACATAAACACGACTTAAGTAGCCAAGGTCCCTGAACGAAAAGGAAGTTCTCTGGGGTAAATTATAATTCAATTTATCTGTTTCCTTGATATGGAAACAGCACAGACCAGGAGAAAGAGAACTGCCAGAAAAGTATTATGAAACTGAGAACCTAAACAGAGTTATTAGCATCTCATAGTTCTAGGGAGTTAAAATTGGTCTTCAGGGTTTGCCAAAATATAGAGGTCCTGGTATGGACTCCCAAACTTTGAGTAAGGAAGTAAGAAATAGACAAGGCTTTTAAAAGGCTAAGGCCCAACTCTGAATCAGATCAATTCCTTATTAGATGAAGATAATATACTCCTATTTTAACTGAGTCTCACAAGCTTAAAAAAAAGCCCTCTCTGGAGGAAAATAGCTGTATCTAGAACTTCTACAGTATTAAATACACAATTTCAGGGATGCCTGGGTGGTTCAATGTTTGAGTGTCTGCCTTTGGCACAGGGCGTGATTCTGGAGTCCCAAGATGGAGCCCACATCGGGCTTCCTGCATGGAGCCTGCTTCTCCCTCTGCCTGTGTCTCTGCCTCTCTCTCTCTCTCTGTCTCTCATGAATAAATAAATAAAATCTTTAAAAATAAATAAGTAAGTAAGTAAATAAATATACAATTCCAGGTATTTAATAAAAAATTACCAGGTGTACTAAAAGATTTATGTAAAAAAAACAAGAACACAAAGCAGACCCATAGGTATTAAGATATTGATGTTAATAGACACAGACTTTAAAATAGCTATAATTAATATGTTCAAGAAAGTAGATAGGATGAATTTCAACAGAGAACTAAAATATATCAAAAAATCAATTAGAATTTCTACTTAATATTCAATATCTAAAATTAAGAATGGACAGATGGATTTAGTAACAAAGTAGCTGTTTGAAGAAAAACTTCAGTTTTTCCTCCTGTGTGTTTCCTTTACTGTCTAACACACATTTCTGAAGCCAGATATGGGGTTTTCCCCCAAAAGCAGTTGCAGAGGCAACAACAGCTGAATGTCTTACAGTTCAACTAAATGCTGACAGTTTGTACCTGGAAATAGTGTCAGATCCCACAGGTTAAGGACTCAGTCCCACAAGACTGCTCTCACTTGGTCTCAGATGCCATTCTAAAAGTTATCACTTATGCTTCTGACTGAATAGCTATAAATCTGAGGTTCCCACAAACTCCTCCTTGAATTTGATTAATTTGTTAGAGTAGCTCACAGAACTCAGGGAATCACTTACTTATGTCTACCAGTTTATCAAAGGATGTGGTAAAGGATACAGATGAACAACCAGATAAAGAGATACATAGGGCAAGATCTAAGAGGGTCCCAAGTACAAGAGCTACTGTTCCTGTGGATGTGGAGTATGTCTGTCACCCTCCTAGTATGTGGATGTGTTCACCAACCGGAAGGCTCCCAAACTCTGTACTAGGGATTTTTATGGAGGCTTCCTTTTATGAGCATGATTAATTACTAATTTCATGTCTCAGCCTTTTCCCCTCTCTGGAGAATGGGAAGGTAGAGCTAAAACTTTCAAGCTTCTAATCATGGCTTGATCTCTGTGGTGACCAACCCACATTCAGGAGCTCACCTAGCATCAACCTCATTAGAATAAAAAGCTGTTCTTAGTGCTCTTATTACTTAGGAATTTACAAGGGTTTCAGGTGCTCTATGCTAGGAACTGTATATATATATATATATATATATATATATAATCTCACATTAGCTGAAGAGAGACTTAGCAACCTGAAAAACAAGTCAGTAAAAAAATATCCATATTGAAGATTGAAGCAAAGAAACAAAAAAGGATGAAAAATACCCCCCTCCCAAAAAAAAGAGAGAGTGAGAGGGACATTTGGAACCCAAAGAAAAGTTTCTAACATATGAGTTTTAGAGTCCCAAGGGAAGAAGAGGGATAAAATGGGAAGAAATAATATTTAATTATTGACCAAGAATCTCCTAAACCATATGAAAGTTATCAAGATACAAATTCAAGAAACTTTATGAATACCAAGCAGGATTAAATATAAAGAAAAACATACTTAGTCCTATCATAGTGAGACTACTAAAACCAAAGACAAAGAGAAGATCTTAAGAGCAACCAGATAAAAAGATGCATTCCTTTCAAAGAAAAAGTAAGACGGATTGCTGATCAATTAACATTAATAATGGGCATCAGAAAACAATACAATAACATGCAGAAGTGCTGAAAGAAGTGACAATGTATTACTCTAAACCCAGTGGAAATAATCTTATAAAAAACATGTCTCCATCTCTTTTCTCAAAGAAAAAACAAAGACATTTGAATAACTCCATGATGGCTTTGAAATGTCTCTGGCTAGGCTAACCTACATTTCCCAGAATTCTCTTTCTTGTACATTTCTGATTAAGATGCACTACTAGGGAGATACTTGGGAGATTTGGAAAGTAAAAGGGAAGCAGCAGCTATTATAGCTGATGCATTTTGTTGCTGATATGCTGATTCACCTTGCTGTTGTGAAACAGCAGCTGGATCCACAATCACTTCACGTTCTCCAGGATCCTCTTTGAACCTCCCTGACTCCTGGGCCAGGTATGCGTCTAGCTCTGTGACTGAGGGCTGAAGCTTCTGCAGGATGCCCCTGTTACCAAGGTCAGAGGCAACAAGAGCAAAGGTTTCAGTACTCCTTGTGGGTTTCCAACTCATGCTTGTAAGTTCTAGCCTGCTTCATGATATTCCCTTCCTGACTGCCTGCCCTGTGGACTTCAAACTCCAACATCAGACAAGGAGATAACAGCTTATCTGGCTCCTACAATTATGTAAGCCAATTCCCTGAAAGTCCACACAAACTCAACATATACACTCCTTAGTTTTTTACAGTGATATTATTGTAGCACAATGGGGGGAAATAATGTCCTTTTTAATAAACAATGCTGGTCAATTGGAAATCCATATTAAAAAATGTATCTTGGGGGATTCCTGGGTGGCTCAGCGGTTTAGCGCCTGCCTTTGGCCCAGGGCATGATCCTGGAGTCCCGGGATTGAATCCCACGTCCGGGTCCCGGCATGGAGCCTGCTTCTCCCTCCTCCTGTGTCTCTGCCTCTCTCTCTCTCTGTCTATCATAAATAAATAAATAAATAAATAAATAAATAAATAAATAAATAAATCTTAAAAAATTCATCCTAATTTCTACCTCACACAATACACAAAATATAACTGTAGAAGAATTGTAGATCTAAAAAAGAAAGAGGAAACTAAAGATTCTAGGATTCTAGAAGGTAATAAAGAAGAATATTTTCATGGCTTTGATGTAGGAAAAAAATTCTTAAACATGATATAAAAACACTAATCAGAAGGATTAGTGACGTGAACTTCAATTTTTTCAAGAAATTGATAAATTTAATTTCATTAAAATTAAGAACTTCTATTCATCAGAAGATACCACAATGAGAGTGAAAAGGCAATCACAGGTTGGGAGAAGATTTTTGCAATACATCTGAAAAGAAACTCATATCCTGTATCTTTATAGAAGTCTATAGTCTATAGACTTGCATCTATTTAATAATGCAAATTAATAAATACAAACTAGAAAGCTCAGTAGAAAATGAGGCAAAATAACAGCATTTTTGCAAGAGGATGCCTAAATGAAAAACAAGCATATAAATGGGCAGCAATAGGCAACAAGCAAATAAAAACAACCTAAACCTTGTAGTTTACCCAAAAATTGTCTTAAAATGGATTATAGAGCTAAATATGAAACATATTACTATAAAACTTTTAGAAGGGAACACAGGAGAAACTCATCACAATCTAGGGATAGGCAAAGACATCTTAGAAATGATACCAAAAGTTTTGGCCAAAAAAAAAAGGAAGAAAGAAAGAAAAAGAAAAGAATGAATGAAAGAAAGAATAAAAAATGGATAAATTGTACTTCATCAAAGCTCAAAAATTTTGCTTTGCAAAAGCTCCTGTTAAAAAGATAAATAGACAAGCCATTGACTGGGAGAAAATACTTACATATATGACAAAGGACTCATATCAAGAACAAATAAAGAATTCTCTAAACTCAACAATAAAAAGGCAATCCAATTAGAAAATGGGAAAAGACATGAACAGACACTTCACCAAAGAAAGTATATGAATGGCGAATAAACACACGAAAAAATGTTCAACATTGCTGACCATTAGATCAATACAAATTAAAAGCACATGAAATACCACTACAGGGACACCTGGGAGGCTCACCAGTTGAGCATCTGGCTTTGACTCAGGGTGTGATCCTGCTGTCCCAGGATCAAGTCCCACATCGGGCTCTCTACATGGAGCCTGCTTCTCTCTCTGCCTATGTTTCTGCCTATGTCTCTGCCTCTCTCTTTGTGTCTCTTATGAATAAATAAATAATTTTTTTTTAAAACCTGCACATGAATGTTTATAGCAACTTTATTTGTAATAGCCAAGAAACTTTAACAGTATAGGTGGATCTTACAGACATGATGCTTAGTGGGGGGGTGGGGGAAGCCAATCTCAAAAGATTACATACTGTATGACATCATTTATATGACATTCTTGAAATAACACAATTATAGAGAACAGATAAATGATTGCCAAACATTAGGGAAGTAGAGGGAGGATGTGACTATGAAAGCAAAGCACAATGGAGTTACTTTGTGGTGATGCAACAGTTTTGAATCTTGATTTTGGTGGTGGTTATAGGAACCTATATAACAAAATGTCAGAAAATTATACACAATGACATACAAAAAGAATAAATGCATCCCCAAAACTGGTGAAATATTATCAATATCTATTGTCTAGTTAATTGTATTGTGTTGATCTTTTCCTGGATTTGATACACTATGAAATGTCATCATTGCTGGGGAAAGCTGGGTGATGGATATGTGGGATCTCTCTATTACTTTTGCAACTCCTTGCAAATCTATTATTTTTTAAGTTAAAAAATGGCATATGAAAAGGGAAGGGAATGGTCATCAACTAATTACAAATTAAATCATAATGAGTTACATCTATATATTCACCAGAATAGCTAATACTAAAAAGGCTGACAATATCAACAATTAGTTGTAATGGGTAGCAACTGAAAGTCTCATGCAATGCTGGTATGAGTATAAATTGGTACAATCACTATGGGAAACTATTAAATCTATGAAAAGTGAGCATACACCCACTGAGGATTCAGCAATTCCAACTCCAAGTTTATACATATGTGCATCAAAATAGTGTTCATAACAGCACTGATCATAACAGTCTTAAACTGGAAATGCCCATCAACATAAAAACTGGTAAATAAATTGAGATATAGTCATATTGTCAACTTGCTCATAAAGACCACCAGAAAAACATGTGATTCAGCAAAGCTTACAGAATCTTAGTGTAAATGACCCGATATGAGTTTGTTCTTTGGTGAGTCAGAAGAAACTGCACGATTGAGTTGTCGCACAAAGAAAACTTTATTTGCAGCATATAAGGAGATCATGGGGAATAACTTCCAAAGCTGTGACTCCTTGAGCAAGGGTGGATAGATTCCTTTTGTTTAGGGTTAAGAGAAATGTTTAAGTAGGAAGGGCTTGTCTATTTTAGGTAGAGGTGGGCATAAGGTCAAGCGTGTGCCTTAAGGAAACAGATCTGTATGCACGCACATTGTATGTTATGTATAAGAGTTTGAGGTTCCTCCTTGAGTGAAGATTTTAGTATTATGTGATAAAGGTTGTCATTGGTCATCTAGAGGTCAATCTATGGTCCATCTGCACTAGTGCAAGTTAGAGGTTTAGCTTAAATAGGTCTGGCTGGTTTGGGCTGGCTGGAGGTACTGTCAGGGCAGTTGCTAATGCTCCATGGACAGTTTTGCTTTCCATTTGCCTGAGTTTAGAGATAAGCTGGAAACAAGAGCTTAAGGAAAAATTAAGGAAAATGGTAGGGAACTGGTTGGGACTGGATGAAGTTCATGATGCAGTATTTTAGGATTGTTGGTCATAGCAAGGTTACAATCTGGAGATGAGTTTTATGAAGAGCGTTTGCTCTTCAAGCGCATCTCAGAGCAGTTCACGGCCATGTTCCGGCGCAAGGCCTTCCTACACTGGTACACGGGTGAGGGCATGGACGAGATGGAGTTCACAGAGGCCGAGAGCAACGTGAATGACCTGGTGTCTGAGTACCAGCAGTACCAGGATGCCACGGCCGAGGAAGAGGGGGAGTTCGAGGAGGAGGCGGAGGAGGAGGTGGCCTAGAGCTGATACCTGGTAAAGCGCGTGGAAGCTGTGTGAACTCTTTATTCGCTCACAACCTGTTCTCTGATAGCCGTGTCTCTGTGTGCACTCGCTCTTTTTCCTGTGTGGACGTCACATGCTGTACAGATGCCACCATTAAAGCATTTTCATAGTGAAAATAATAATAATAATAATAATAATAATAATATCAGGATATTATCCTGATAAGTAAGTTGTTTACTCAGATAAGAAAACTATTTGCTTATAAGAATTGGTTTGCAAAGTCATCCTGATGTGAACACTGAAGTATTTTATTAATTTGCTCTTTTATCTCCTTTGGCAAGAATTCCCTGGGGATTAAGGGTAGTCATTTAACACAGGTAGTTTCAGCCATCAGTCCCATCAATTAAGATTATGTTGGTGCAAGTAATCTTTGTTCTTAATACAATGGAATACTCTATAGCAATGGAAATGAACAACTGATAAATGCATCTATATGAATAAATTTTAAACATAAACTTTAAAAAATTAATATGGTGATAGAAATAAAAATAGAAGTTAACAGAGGGGATAGATAGTAACTGAGAGGTTATAATGGGATTCTGGGATGCTGGTGATAGTCTAGATCCTATTTTGGGTGGAGGTTAATTGAGCATGTTCACTCTGAACATGCTTATTCAGAGGCAAATATTGATCATGAATAAATAGGACCTCACGAAGAAGCAGCAGAGATGGAGCCTTTCTAAGATAGAATCCCCTCAGCTACCTCAAAACCATATAATAAAAGCAATTATGTATTAATTGGCAAATGAGGAAGGAAAGTGACCCATCATATGGGTCAGCAGTTCTCAAGGTGAGGTCCAAGGAGTGGTGGCAGCAGCACTTGGATTTGAAATGCAGTTTCTCAGGCCTCATTCCAGATCTATTTTATGAGACACTCTGGAGATGGGATTCTGGATAAAAATGAAGTCACTTGAACATTGATGCTGGCATATCACTGACTTATTGGCAAGGTTTAGGACCAAGACCCTCCCTACTCAGGGGCATGGCTAGTTACAGTAAGCCATTACAAAGCCTCATTGGGGCCCTTCTCTACCTCTGAGACCTTCCCTCTTTTCTGGAAATTGGGTTTGTGCAAGGGTGGAAGAGTAAGAATGGTAGTTTGAGGGACTGTGTTTTTATTCAGTGATGGGAGCGGGTTGACAAAGGAATAAAAGATCTAAGCCTCAATATCTAGAGATAAGTGGTCTCTGTAGGCCTGGGTGCTATTAAAGACAGAATTGACTGGTACCTGTAGACCCACCCTGGAAGCTCCACCCTCCTCCACTAGGCTCCCTTTCACAATATCTCACTCTCACCCTGATTCTCACTGGTCCATAGGCCCAAAGTAATGCTTTGGTTGGCCTTGCTTCCTTATGGTATCTCCTTCTTAACATCTCCCTAGTTCACTCAGCATTGCTTCAACAAATATTTCCAGAGCTTTTCAATGTGTCTGGGAATATAGCTATGAGCAAAACATGGAGCCTTCTTGGAGCTTACATGGAGTTTTATGGAGCTTTTGTGGGGTATTTGTGCCTTCATGGAACTTGCATCCTAATAAAGAAGAAAGACAAAAAAGAAATAAACTTTGTACGACAAATCCCCACAATTTGCTTCGACGTGGATGGTACTGGAGGGTATTATGCTGAGTGAAATAAGTCAATCGAAGAAGGACAAACATTTGGTCTCATTCATTTGGGGAATATAAAAAATAGTGAAAGGGAATAAAGGGGAATGGAGAGATAATGAGTGGGAAATATCAGTGAGGATGACAGAACATGAGAGGCTCCTAATTCTGGGAAACAAACAAGGGGTGGTAGAAGGGGAGGTGGGCGGGGGGATGGGGTGACTGGGTGATGGGCACTGAGGGGGGCACTTGACGGGATGAGCACTTGGTGATATGCTATATGTTGGCAAATTGAACTCAATAAAATAAAATAAAATAAAATAAAATAAAATAAAATAAAATAAAATAAAATAAAATAAAATAAAATAATAAAATAAAATAAAATAAAATAAAAAATGTAACCAATAAATAAATAAATAAACTGTGATGTCAGGTAATGATACATTATATTTATTTACTTATTTTGGAGAGAAGGAGTGAGTATGGGGAGGGTCAGAGGGAGAAGGACAGAGAGAGAATCCCAAGCAGACTCTCTGCCCAGTATGGAGCCTGATGCAGGGCTCAATACAACAATCCCAAGATCACAACCCAAGCTGAAATGAAGAGCCAGATGCTTAACTGGCTGAGCCACCCAGGTGCCCCATGATATACTCTGTTTTAACATCCCTTGGGGTTCTCTCATGTGCATTTGGCACCAGGCCACCTATGTCTTCCATTCTGGCCACCTCATTTCATTAGCCATGACAGGAAGAAGATATCTCTTTACCAGCATGTGAGAATGTGGCAGCAGCACCACTCAGTGGAAAAGCTCTGCTCTATGGTCCCTGCTGGCTGCTGTTTTTCAGGCGCATACTCATTGCCCCAGCTGTGCATAACCTCAACTGGAAAGCAGGTCTACCTGTTGGGTGGACATCTGCCGAATTTGTCTTCCTAGCATCTCTATCCTATCCAACTCCCAGGTAGCTGCTCCTCCACAACTGTGATAACATGACTCAACCCTCAACCCAGGCCTGACCAGTCATGGTACCCCCTTCCTCCTGTGCACAGCAGTTTGTCCTGAAAAAGGGCACATGACCCAATGGTCATAAGGATAATCAGAACCCTTCTATAAGATTTGAGATATGAAGGATTAGAAAAGCTCCCTTTCTAGTTGGATGTACTGTAACATGGTAGATGCCCAAAACTACCAGCAGGTATGTACCCAGTATATGGAATAAGTGTATCTAAAGAGATGAGACAAGGGAGTCCTGTTGATGTATTTGGGTGTCCCATAACTCAATGTTCCCAAAACCAGTTGTCCCCTTGTACTCAACATTTTATGATGTAATACAGATCCTTTTGCACTTGAGTTAGTTTCAGTGATTTGCAACTGAAATAACAGTTATATGGTAAGTTTCCCAAGATCCTATATCCAAAAAATGCTCCGTTCTGTTTCTCCCATGTTTCTAGGGGGTCAGATCTTTTTTCTTATTGGCCACAGAACAAGTAACTCTCTCTTTCCATTTCTTCTCTATGAGCTTATGCATAAATCTCATCCCTCCCACTTAACCAAGAAAGACAGTCTGCTTATCTATCACCTCCTACATAGAGACACCAGAGTTTTTAGATGAGTAGGGGCAGGGTTTGCTGGCTCTTTGTGCTCAGTCTTTTTGGGGGCTCAAAATTACCCTGCTAGACTTCTCAGCTTATACAATAAATGAAATAAATGTAGCCACTTAACCTTACCCAAGAATGCAAAAAAAAAAAAAGAAATTTTTCTTCTGGATAGATATGATTCTTCTCCAAGAGTCAGCTTCCAGGAAGATAATTTTTACACATCAAGCATGACTGAGCTGTGAGTATGATGTCTCCTCTGATTAACCATATAGAATAAGGAGTGAGGCAAAGGGCAGGGACAGGAAAGGGGATCCCAGCAGGAAATGTTGAGTGGAAAAGTGACACGACTAGACTTGTATTTGAGAAAGGAGAAGAGTTTAGAGAGGAGTTTGGCTGATGGCAAAGAAGCCTGTAATTAATCTACTCTCCTCTTAATCACCTCAACTCCCTTAGATTACTAGGCATTCCTGCCCTGTTCTTCACACCATTCTGACTATCCTTTCTCAAACCCTTTCATGATTTCCTCCTGCTCCACTCACTCCCTCACTGTTGATGTTCCCAGTGCCTTGTAGCCCACCATTCTTTCTCTGCCTCCTCTCCTTATATGCTCACATCCACCCTCATAATTTTGCCTATTCTGTATGTTGATGATTTTTATTTTTTTAAAGATTTTATTTATTCATAAGGGACACAGAGAGAAAGAGAGAGGCAGAGACACAGGCAGACGGAGAAGCAGACTCCTTGCAGGGGGCCCCACGGGGACTCGATCCTGGGTCTCCAGGGTCACACCCTGGGCTGAAGGCAGCGCTAAACTGCTGAGCCACCCAGGCTGCCCTGTTGATGATTTTTAAATCTTTATCTCCCCCCAAACTTCAGATGCATATATCCAATACCATTAAAAGCCTGTCATCAGTCACAGGCAAACCTTGAAGGACTGGATAAGCCATAAGAATACCCAGCGAAGGAGCAGCTGGGGGCAGTCAGCCGCAGATCTTCCAGGTTTCCTCTAAGAAGGGGATTCTGGGAAGAGTACCACAGGGTCCACTACATCATCCTAATTTCCTTTTTCTCCTCTCACCTCCTACCCTTTCTACCCCAATTCAAGACAATCATCAGTCTTACCAGTTTGCCTGCTAATACCACCAAAATCCATCCCATATTCTCTATACTTCCTATTATGGTTCTAATCCAGGCCTTCACTCCCTCTCCTAGAATACTGCATTGGCTTTTTAACTAGTTCTGTGCCCTGTAGCCCGTCTTGCTCTCGGAGAAAGTTATATGAAACATACATTTGACCATGTAGTTCCTGGTTTAAATGACTGTGGTAACTTCCCATGACCTTCAGAATACTGTTCCAGTCCCTTACCATGGATGAGAGCCCTCCTGGACTGACCCTATATGTTTTTCCAATCTCATTTCTTCCCATTTTCCATTTTATTATTCACACTCTGGTGAATATGTAACACACTTCATTGGACTGTATGGTTTCATGCTTTGAAGACTATTCATTCTGTTTCTCCTGCCCTGAAATATCCTTTCTAGCTTCCTTGCTTAGTTAATGCTTCTGATTCTCTCAGCTTGGTCATCAGCCCTTCCAGGGCAAGCGACATACCATTCTCTGTGCTTCCAAAGAAATGTGTGCACATAATTATGTTATCACTCATCGCATTATAATTGAGATGATCTGTTTTTATATTTGTCTCCTTCACCAATCTTTAAGATCCTCAAGGGCAGAGAATATATCTTAATCTTTAAATTCCCAATGTCCAGTATAGTACCTGTCACATGAAATGCACTAGAATTTTTTTCACTAAATTGAACCTAACTGCACTGATAAGGAACTCCAGCTTCTTCCACTCAATTAAAAAAACTTGAAATAAAAATGGTTTTAATTTTTCTTTTTTAAGGTGCTTGAGATTATGAGACTTCAGAAATATTAATATAGAATAAATCTTTTTTTGCTAGTATTTATAAATGTGATAAGAGTAAGTATAAGATGACCTGACATGGAAAGTACCAAAACCAGTTTTGCTAAAAATATTATGTGGAACAAAAACAGTAAATAATATCAGTTCCTCATTCTCATTTTTTAAACTAATTTATGTTTCCTACCATTTGATAGATTTTGTTTCTTTCCCATAAAAGATATTCCTATGATGCTAGACCAAAATATAGTTTTTACAAAAGCAAACATTTGTTCTTCTTAACTGTTCCCACTGGAAGTGGATTACTCCTCAAGCTACCAAACAAATCAAATGCTCTTTTATATCAGGGAATTTGTAAATGGAGGACATTGTATCAATTACCTATTGCCACAATAAAGCTGCACAACAACCAACACACCTATTTAAGCTCAGCTGATCTAGCAGACTTGTCTGATCTTGGTAGGTGGCTTTGCTGATCGTGCCTGGGTTTGTTCACATATCTGGGGCCAGCTGACTGATGGCCAGCCTCAGATGGCCTCAATTGGAATGATGAGGATGACTTGATTTAGCACTATGTGGTTTTCATCTCCAGTTGACTAGTTGAGGTATAGTCACCAGTTCAAGCACTTTGTCATCCTCTGCTCCTGTCGTACTTGTTAATATCATATTAACCAAAATAAGTCACAAAGCCAATTCCAGAATCAGAGTGGGAGTGGAAACAGGAGCGAGGGGGAGGGTATAGAGGAGTAGAAAATTGGGATTATTATTATTATTAATTTTTAACGATTTTATTTATTCATGAGAGTCACAAAGAGAGAGGCAGAGACAAAGGCAGAGGAGAAGCAGTCTCCCTGCGGGGAGCCTGATGCGGGACTCAATCCCAGGACCCTGGGATCATGCCCTGAGCCGAAGGTAGATGCTCAACCACTGAGCCACCCAGGTACCCCGGGATTATTTTATATCATACATGCTTAATTTTTCCCAGTTTGTCAGCTAATAATTCATTCAATGGAGTCATGTACCCCATGGCCCACGTTAATTATATTACCTACTTTGTCTTGGCTTAATGCTGGGGAAAACAAGCCAGCATTTATCTTATAAAAACAACAGCAACAACAAAAAAACAAACCCTGCTTTTGATAAAACAACACTAAATTAATGTCTGATTTTTATTAAATATTGTAAGTCAAGTATTAATTCATGCCGGAAAAGAAAAGAACCAGCACATCAGAGATTCCCCTGAGAAGGTTCACAGATCACCAGTATTGTCCCTGGGACACACTTGATGAACTCCTAATGGAGTTCACTTGATGAACTTCCTAATGGAAGCAGGTATATTTTGAAAATTTGAATGCATTTTCATAAAGACGAACTTTTGTTTTATGCAGCTAATCCCATCAAATATAAAATCTCTAATTCTAGCAAATACCAAATCTCCTGTTAAATATTATTAAGTATTGATGGTTCTGTTTAAAATGATTATAAAAGCTGATTTCAGACTGACCTCAGTCTTCAAAGTGATTTATTAAAAGCATGATAAAATGGAAAGAACTCTTGTTTATTCACATCACTTGCATTGCTTTCATATCCATGACTTTGGCAAAGCCTTTAGGCTTTTCTCTATTGTCTTTACCTACAGTTTACTCTTGTTTTACACATTCTTAAGCTTCATACTCTTTCACCTGATTAGTCTGGATTGATCATGACAGTAAAGGTACTTTTTTAAAAAAATATTTTATTTATTTATTTGAGAGAGAGAGAGAGAGAGAGAGAGAGAGAGGAGGAGGAGCAGGGAGGGAGAAGCAGAGAGAGAAAACAGACTCCCTGCTGCAGAGGGAGCCTGAAAAGCCTCTATCCCAGGATCCTCAGATCTTGACCTGAGCAGAAGGCAGATGCTTAACCGACTGAACGACGCAAGTGGCCCATAAAGGTAGTTTGGTTTCCATAATGATACTTGGCATTTTACTGATTAGGTAGGAGAACCCTAAGGGATGAGAAGAAAATACAGGTATGTTGATAATGAAAGACAAAGAACGTTTTGTAGTCTTTCATTTGTTCTGTGGCAACTCCACAAATAACTTTTTCTTTTCTTTTCTTTCTTTTCTTTTCTTTTCTTTTCTTTAAGAAAATTTTGAACATCATCTGGAAGTTTGATATTGTGTTTGGTATGTAGATCCTTTGGCTGATTTTGTGGGCAACTTCCCCCCCACCCCAGTTTTACTAAAATATAATTGACAGATAACATTGTGCAAGTTTGAGTTGTACAATGTCTTGATTTAACACACATATATATTGCAAGCTGATAACCACCATGGTATCAGCTAGTTTTTTGGGTGGTGTGTGTGTGTGTGTGTGTGAGAATATTTATTTATTTTAAAGATTTTATTTCATTCATGAAAGACACAGAGAGAGAGAGAGAGGCAGAGACACAGGCAGAGGGAGAAGCAGGCTCCATGCAGGGAGCCTGATGTGGGACTCAATCCTGGGACTCCAGGATCATGCTCTGAGCCTAAGGCAGATCCTTAACCACAGAGCCACGAAGGTGTCCCTGGTGAGAATATTTAAAATCTACTCTTAGCAACTGTCAGGTATAAACTACTTATTAACTGTAATCACTATGCTGTGCTTTAGATCTTCAGAAACTATTCACCTTCTAACTGGAAGTTTATAATCTTTGACCAATATCTCCCCATGTCTCCTATGCCCTTAATTCCTGGTAACCGGCATTCTAGTCTCTATTTCCACGCATTTGTCTTTTTTTAGATTCTGCATGATATACAGTACTTGTCTTTCTCTAACTTACTATGCTTAGTGTAATGGCCTCAAGATCCATCCACATTGTCACAAACAGCAGGATATTCTTCTTTCTCAGGGCTAAATAGTATTCCATTGTACATATATACTACATCTTCTTTATCCATTCACCCACTGACAGACACTCAGGTGTTTTCATATTTTGGCTATTGTAAAAATGCTGCACATAAACATAATGGCATGCAGATATCTTTTTGAGATAGTAATTTCATTTACTTTGGATATGTTTCTGAAAGTAGAATTGCTGGATCATGTGGTATTTCTATTTTTAATTTTTTGAGGAACCTCCATACTGTTTTCAATAGCGGTTGCACCAGTTTACATTCCCACCAACAGTGCACAAGCATTCTCTTTTGTCCACATCCTCATCAACATTTATCTCTTGTCTTTTTTGATGATAGTCATTCCAACAGGTGTGAGATGATATCTCATTGTGGTTTGGATCTGTATTTCCCCTATGATTTGTGATAATGAGCATCTTTTTATGTCACAAACAGCTTTTTAATTAAAATTTAACTTATTTTGTCAGAAGACTGTCTAGTAATACCAGATGCCGATGAACTTTTAGAAATTAAACCTCAAGTCAAATATAAAATCAATTTGGCTTGAATGAACAAGTTTAAATTCAAAATTCATTTGCCCAAACTTTAACACAAATCCATGCCCAAATCTGGGCACCTGCTATTCTATTTTGTTTGTTTTATTAATTTTTAAAATTGTTGTATTTTTTAAATTACTATCATTTTTAAAAATAGCTTCCAGGCCCAGCACAGAGCCCAATATGGGGCTTGAACTATGACCCTGAGATCAAGATCTGGGCTGAGATCAAGAGTCAGAACTTTAACCAACGGTACCACCCAGGCACCCACTCATGCAACTGGTATACCAACAAACTTAAACATCAAGAAAGTATTACTTTAATATTTTATTTATTTATTAGAGAGAGAGAGAGAGAGAGACAGGCTCCGTGCAGGGAGCCCGACGTGGGACTCGATCCCGGGTCTCCAGGATCAGGCCCTGGGCTGAAGGCGGCGCTAAACCGCTGAGCCAACAGCGGGGCAACCCGGGCTGCCCCCAACAAATTTATGTTTTATTTATTTATTTTCCCAATCTGTATTTTACTACTGAAATACACTGTCCTACCCACACCACCCCACAATAAAAATCTTACCTAGATTCCCCATCATCCCCTCCAGCCCCCCAGCCAGCCCTGTACAAGCGCTTCAGGATTCTCTGCCCACTGGCCATTTTGAAGTGTGTCCTTGGGTAGCCACGTGAAATCCAGCTGGTGTCTTTGTGGAGAAAATGGAGAGGAGAGAGGGAGCCTCAGGAGGGCCTTATCTGAGGGCCTTGGCCACTTGCTCATAAGCCAGCTCGATCTCCGCATCATGTGGACAGGTGGAGGCAAACTCCTCCCGAGCATAGGCATTACGCAGGTACCGATGCACTCCGCGGAACACCTCTGGGATGGAGAATCCCCTGTATTTCTTACACACCACCTGTACTATGTGGAGTTTTGGCAAGAGGTTGCAGTCAGCCAGAGTGAGCTCATTGCCATCCAGAAACTTCCTCTGTGAGATGCCCTCATCCTCAGCACTGGTCTCATCCACTTCTTCTGGGAGGGGGAATGTCAGGTAATTGTCTAAAACTTTCAGGGCTTTCAGGAGCCCCTTCTCCAGATTATCATTGAGTGCCGGGTTTGAATTCTTGATGTAAGCAGAACATTTGGCAAATATGTCCAGCCCAGCCGTGTTGGATTCAGGGTTCAGAGCTGCCAGCTTGGGGTGCCTGGGAGGGCACAGCACTGCCTCCAGAAACTCCTCAATCTTGTTGGTGTCTGTGTGCACTTCAGTGCCCTACAGAAGGAATGGGAGCTGCCCTCCTGGGCACAGCTTCTGTACTGTCTCGTCCACCTCTTGGTGTCAACAGTGGTTAGGTGACTCCTTTGAGCCAGAGTACCATGAACAGTCTCTGGGAGAAGGGGCAGTTCCCAATCTGGGCCCCATCACTGCCGGCCTTCACGAACAGTTCAACCTGAGGTTGTTCTTCAGCCATGGTTGCGATGGGCCCCCCAACAAATTTAACATCAGGAAAGTATGTACAGGTCAGCAACCCTACCTATTCTTATCACACCACAGCTCCACACACCTTGCACCTTGCAATGTCAAGGCACCAATAGAATTATTAGTTATTACTAATAACTATTACTAATAGGCAGAGCATAACTGCACATCTGACTGTGCGTTTAAAATCGGGGCAGGAGGACACCAAATCCCAGCCTTCTTTCCCATCTCAGAATACTTTGTTTCCAGCAAATAAATATATATAGATTCCTAGGTGATGTCTCCTTTTATTCATACAAAACACAGGCACACAAAATTAGAACCTTGGGAGGCTGATAAACTAAAGGTAAGAAAGGAAGAAACTAAACATGCCCCCTGCAGGTTCCTGCAGGGGAGTCCGTGGGCGCGCCCCCCCTGGGACGCACCGAGCCGCAGGCCTGGGTCCCGCGCCCCCCGCCCCCCCTGGGAGGCACCGAGCCGCAGGCCTGGGTCCCGCGCCCCGCGCGCCCCTTCGTCGCAGCCTCCCAGCTGCAGGGGCCGCTGTGGCGCCGAGCCGGCTGCGCGCCGGGCCGCTCTGTCCCGCAGGCGGAGACGAGGCGGAGCTGGGAGGCGGCGGCGGAGGTGACCTCGCGGCAGGTGAGCGGCGGCTGCTGGCAGGTGACGGCGGGGCTCGGCGCGGCCGCCCCACCACGCTCTCTGCTCCCTGACCTTGGAGGGCCGGTGGCCCTGCAGGCCTGACTCCCCGGTGCGTCGGGGCCTCGCCGCTCGTGGGGGCCCCAAGCCGTCCGGGGGAGCCCCCTCCCGTGCCAGGATCCCGGCCTGGTCGTGGACCCCCTCGCACATCCCCACATCCTGGACACTATCGTGCTGTCCCAGCTCACCAAACTCTTATTTAGGGGGAAACGGTGTCACGTGCTCTCCTGGCAGCACAGCGTCTGGAACTTGGTTGAATGCAGTTTCCTTTTCTGGAGGCTTCACGTGCATCTGTCTTTGAGTAATAGCCGCTGCACACGGAGAGGGGAGCAGACCTAAGTGGTACTTTACGGCCCTCGGATTGTCTGTCGCAGCCGCTGTGAACATCTTTCTGCCCCCCCTCCCCTTTTAAGATTATTTACTTATTTATTTATTTATTTATTTAATTTTTATTTATTTATTTATTTATTTAATTTTTATTTATTTATATTTATTTATTTATTTATTTAATTTATTTATTTATTTTATTTATTTATTTATTTATAGAGACACAGAGAGAGGCAGAGACACAGGCAGAGGGAGAAGCAGGCTCCATGCAGGGAGCCCGATGTGGGACTCGATCCCAGGATCACACCCTGGGCCGAAGGCGGCAGCACTAAACCGCTGGGGCCCTGGGGCTGCCCCCAACATCTTTCTCCCTTACTCAGGTACAGTAAGTTCAAGAAATGGAGAGACACTTTTAAAAGTAGGTGTTTTTTGTTTTTTTGTTTTGTTTTGTTTTGTTTTTTGTTTTACATCAAAAACAAGAACTACAGAATCCATTTAGAAAATTCAAGTGTTTACAATTTTAGGTTTTCTAAGTCTGGTGATAACGTGTAGGTGCAGCATCTTACCGATTTTGGAGTACTGTGGGGGTGAAGTAGTGGATTAGGGGTGAGCTGGAAATGGAGAGGCTTGGATTATCTCACTCCCATTGGCAAAGACAATCTCTTTGGGTCTAGGTTTCTCTGTTTAAAAAAGGGAATTGGGGCAGCCCGGGTGGCCCAGCGGTTTAGCGCCGCCTTCGGCCCAGGGCGTGATCCTGGAGACCTGGGATCAAGTCCCATGTCAGGCTCCCTGCATGGAGCCTGCTCCTCCCTCTGCCTGTGTCTCTGCCTCTCTCTCTCTTCTCTGTCTCATGAATAAATAAATAAAGTATTTAAAAAAAAAAAGAAAAGAATTTGACTAGATGGTATGACAATAGCTGTTAACATTGAACATCTGTTATATCTTTTTTTTTTTCTGTTAAATCCTTTTAAAAGTGTGATCTCAATCCACACAGCTGTTCCATGCAGTAGGTAACATTACCCCTTTGGGTGGAGACTGAGGCCCACAGAGGTTGTCACTTATTCCAAGAGCTCCAGCTTATGAGTAGCAAAGTTGGAATTTGAGGCTATGCTGAATTCCCTCAAGGCATAAAACCCTGATTCTATCCCAAACTTGCTTATTCTAATTTAAATTATTTTACAGGTGTTCTGTCCCAGACTTCAAATTATTTTCTTAAATATCAAGATACTGTGGTAAGTGAAACTAAAATAACAAGTATATTTTATATCTCACTAAAATAGTTTGTCCATTTTATAATTCCTTAAGTCTTAAAGGCTTTGATTATTGCTAAGGTTCCTTCTCTCTAACATTCTATAATTCTAGTAATTTTGTTTTGACATCTTCTATTGAGATACTGATTTCAAAAATGAATATCTGAAGATTAAATTTTTCCCCAAAGTAACTCATAGTCTTTTTGTCTTGGTCTGATTCCCATGTACAACATGATATAGATAGTCATGCCAATTTTATGTCAATGAGTTGTTTAATACCCGTTGCCAAATGGATCATCCCCCTGACCGAGAATTTTAGTGAAGGAAGGAAAATTATCAAAAAATGACCAGTTCTGACTGTCTAAGACTATCTCGTACAGCCTCACACATTGTGTATTATTAATTCCAGGAGGGCGCTATTCTCACACTTTGAGGTGTGAATGACCCTCATGGAGCTGTGTAAGGAGGCATCCTTTATCACGGCAGCTTCCTTTTCCCATCACATATTTCCTTCACAAGAGGATGGACAGAAGAAAAAGGTGAACTTTTTACCAGGGAGAGACATAGGAAGTAAATAGAGCTTAATTTAGATAATTTTTATTTACAGGTAGGTATGAAAAATCTTACCCTTAAAAAATATATAAACGAGAGTTTCATATCATTTGTCAATAAAGGAACAAGAAACGAGTGATGGAAAAATGAAAAAATGGAAAAGAAATACAAGAAGGGCTCCAGGACAGATTGCATCAGCCAGGGGTAGCCTCTTGGATACCTGATTTATTGAGTATTTTGCAAGTGGGCCCACACACAGACTAATCACTTAGTCTTAGCTAGGAGCAGAGCAATGCCAAGTTTCCATCATCCCTGCCAGACGCTGTGTGTGTTTGTTTTGTGTGATTTCCTTTTTAACACAATAAATGAGAAGTTTCTCCCTAGCTTAAAAATAAATCTGTCTTTAAAAGTGAGTTGAAGTAGAGATTGGTCAATATCATATGCAAATATAAGTAAGTGCTTGCAGTGGGAAACAAGAGTAAGGGAGAAAATTGGACAAAGTGATGGGAGGACAAGTTCTGGAGGAAGTGTGCTAGATATTAAATAGATGTTTTTGTCTTAGGTACAGTTCATTTGAGTGGTGATGTCAGATTACTGGTGTGCTTTGAATTTATGATTAGTTCAGCAGCTTTTACAAATGGAATTTACATTAGCTCTGCAGTTGAAAATAGCTAGTCAGCTTTCACTTCTAGATTAAAA
Organism: Vulpes lagopus; assembly: GCF_018345385.1. Lineage (NCBI taxonomy): Eukaryota > Metazoa > Chordata > Mammalia > Carnivora > Canidae > Vulpes > Vulpes lagopus. The sequence goes on along the minus strand of NC_054824.1, from coordinate 26,104,433 downwards.
GTTTACTTTTTTTAAAAAAAAATGAGTATCGTAAAGTTTCTTTTTTTTTAAGATTTATTTATTTATTTATTTATTTATTTATTTATTTATTAATGAGAGATACAGAGAGAGAGAGAGGCAGAGACACAGGCAGAGGGAGACACAGGCTCCATGCAGGGAGCCTGACATGGGACTCGATCCCGGGTCTCCAGGATCATGCCCTGGGCTGAAGGCGGTGCTAAACTGCTGAGCCACCGGGTCTGCCCAAAAGTTTACTTTTGATGTAGATATTTTTTTTCCCCTCAAATTTTGACTGTGAACAAAATACTCAAGGTTTTGCACTCTCTCTATATACTTATCCAACCAACACATTTTTAATTTCTGCTCCAGCCATATATCTATAGCTCTGTGGGCCAGGCATGTGAAGAGATTCAAAAGAACTTTCTACATGACAAGATACTGTATTGTTTTGTGTCTTATATATAACATTTTTGGCTACTAAAGCCCTTTTTAGACTCAGTAATCTACATTTTTTATTCAAAGTATATGTTAAGATTCTTTGTTCAATAGATTGTATAAACAAATTCATGTAATTTTGGGGAGAACTATTATAACATCTTCAGTGACTGTGGCTCATAAAAAAAGCAGCAATGGGGAACTTGGGTGCCTCAGTCGGTTGAGCATCCAACTCTTGATTTGGGCTCCGGTCATGATCTCAAGGTCATGAGACTAAACTCCGATTTGGGCTCCTTACTCAGTGTGTGGAATCTGCTTGTCCCTCTCCCTCTGCTCCTTCTCCGACTCTCTCGAATAAAATATTTAAAAAAGCAATAAAATTGAACTGTCTCATACCACATCTTATGAAAGACTGATATATAATGGAAGATGTTACCTATACACTTTGTTGAAAGTATCACAAGCAATGGAAATTGTGGCATATGAAATCTTGTTTCTCTTTTAAAGATTTTTATTTATTTATTCACGAGAGATACAGAGAGAGGCAGAGACCTAGGCAGAGGAAGAAGCAGGCTCCCGGCAAGGATCCCAATGCAGGACTCAATCCCAGGACCCCAGGATCATGACCCAAGCCAAAGGCAGACACTCAGCCACTGAGCCACCCAGGTGCCCCTGTAGCATATGAAATCTTTAATCTTTTAAATATAGTGCGGTAGGTAATCCCTTAATTTGTAAATGTCCCTTTAATAAACATTTCTGGTGGCTTCCAGTTCAAGTATTTGTCATTCCTGGTAAAAAGTTTAACATAAATAGTGCATTATTAAGTGAATATGGATGTCTAGAGATTGCAGTATAATAAATACTGCCTTAGTTATTTACTTCATTACAAAGAAAACATAGGTTCTACTAAGGAAAAGAGGAGACCAAGGAATCTTGCAAATAAAATTAAGTCCTTATAGGGGTGCCTGAGTGGCTCAGTCAATTAACCGTTCAACTTTTAATCTCTGGTCTTGATATCGGGGTCATGAGTTCAAGCCCCAGGTTGGGCTCCCCACATTGGGGGTTGGGCTTCTTGTGTTGCGCTTCCCACTGGGTATAGAGTCTACTTAAAAACAAATTAAGTCATTACAATTCATGTTAGAATACTTAGTCCATAGTTTTTGTAGACATTTCATATAGGTTGAATTTCAACATTTAACATCACTGAATCCCTTTGAGTTAATTTAAAATTTTTTTGCATCTCTTTGATTTTGAAATGGTGAAATCTCTCTTGTTTTTGGACTTGAGGTAAGGACTGAGTTAACCATACTCAATTCTTGGCACATTTTTATCAATGCAGAATGTATGTGATTAACTGTAGTCTGAAAACCCTTCTGTGCTCTACAGTATGTGCCCTCTGTACCCACCTTCCCCATTTTCTTGTTTTTCTTCCCAGTAAATAACTTTAAACCATATTCTACTGGATATCTTTGTTTTAATTATATGCAGCAGTTTCTCATTAATTGAAGAAAAATGCTGCTTTGTTAGTTTATGGTTAGATGACCTACCTTTGTGTATTTGCTTTTTCAGGCCTTCCTACTATTTTTTATCTAATGCCTTAGTTTCAATTAGCAGTATACTCTGAGGCTGTGATTCAGTCCTCACAGTATGACTATTGTATTAACTATTTCCTGCCTCACATTTTTATTATGGGTATAGCCGATTTACAGACTATACTATTGCTTCCACTTTAGTGATTGCTTCTTTCTGAATTTTCTTTCTCCCTGTTACAGTCAATCGTGTTAAGTAGAAACATCACTGGCACTAGGCTTAGGCATCTGGTAATCCACATTTGTCACTTAAATTCTAAAGGCATTAGTACATGCCAAGTACCCTGCTCTCATGGCTGAGAGGGAAAGATGAAATGCTAGCAGTTTTAATAGAAGGAAATGAAAGCAATAGGAGTAGGTTGTTGCCATGAGAAAGGAGTAGCAGCAAAGAAATCCTTCCCCCTATATTGTTGACGTTATTGAGGGATTAGGTCATAAATGAAGAGGAAGTTAAAGGGATTCTGGGCAGAAGCAAATGCCAGTTCCCTATAATAGCTATGTTTGTGTGGTATCAAGAAATTAGTGCAGGTCAGAGTGCTTGGCTGGCTCCATTAGAAGAGCAGGTGACTTTTGATCTCAGAGTTTGAGCCCCATGTTAGGTGTAGAGATTACTTAAATAAACTTAAAAAAATGTTTTTAAGTTAGTGCAGGACATGGGCACGGCACATAAGTGGACCTCTTGGTCAGCAGAAAGCAGTGGATTTTTTTGCCAGCCTTGGGCAAGATGAGTTTCAAGCAAGTGTATAATGGCTGCACAAATTTCAGGCACATTATGAAATTGTTTTAGAAGTCTGTAGTGAAAAAAAAAAAAACCTAGTTCCAGTGGAAAAAATTAGTAACTTGCATACAGGAGAAATTAAAAAAAAAAAAAAAACAATTACTAGTTACAGCTTGAATGATGTTTGAAATGCTAATTAAGTTAATGAGTTGCTACCTCATGTACTTCATGGCCAAGGTAGACTTTGCAAAAGAAGTAAACAAAGATTGATCATTGCTCTATTCTGCTATAATGCATCTTGGACAGGAAAGGTGAGACTCTTTGTCATTGGCAAGTCAGTTTACCCTCAGTGCTTCAGATATGTTTGTTTGGGGGATCCCTGGGTGTCTCAGCGGTTTAGTGCCTGCCTTTGGCCCAGGACGCGATCCTGGAGTCCCGGGATCAAGTCCCAAATAAATAAATAAATAAATAAATAAATCTTTAAAAAAAAAAATGTTTGTTTGCTCCCCTGTGGTTACCAAACCAGTACCTGTACCTGAAAAATGAGAGGTTTATTTAACGAATGGCCCGGTAATGTGGCAAGAGAATGAAAGGAGCAAAACATGATATCCTCCTGCTGGTAGACAATTGCTCTGCCTACAACATAGCCCTATGCATGGATCATGCATGTGTTGAGTTTTTCCCATTGAACTGCACAGCCATTCTAAAGCTATCAGATGGGGGTATAATTTTCACAGTGAAAGCGCACTGCTGAAACAATTCTAAATTTAGAAGAGAAAACAGAAAATAGAATGAAGCTAGCTATTGATATGATTGCTGAGATCCGGTGGTCTGTAGAGCCATCCACATAGTGAAATTTTGGCAGAAAACAGACATGATTCCTGTGGAATCCCCTGAGGTTAACCAGGAAGAAGACTGCAAACCAAGCATGGTATTTGAAATAGTCTGGTACTCAGTTGTTACTGGTCTCTCAAACCAGTTTGATTTTAAAGATTTTGTAGCTAGAGATAACAAGTTGAACTATTTTCCAAGAGTTAGCAAATCCTAAAATTGCTATAGAAGAGCTAACTAATGTCAAAGTGGATGATGATGATGATGACAGTGACAACCATAATATTCAGTGGATAATGGAACAGGGGACAGTGAACATTTCAGAAGCCCCGGCAAGTATATATAAGAAGCATTAAGAATCTATCCCTTCAAAAAAAAAAAAAAATTTCCCTTCAGGTAGGTGTTTCTGATGAAGTGTTTATCTAAGTGGTATAGATGAAGTAACTACTTCAACAAAAATAGTTTTGAAAAAACAACTCCTGGGGTACCTGGGTGGCTCATTCAGTTAAGTATCTGCCTTTGTTCGGCTCAAGTCATGATATCAGGATCTTGGGATCAAGCCCTCCATCAGGCTCCCTGCTCAGTGGGCAGTCTGCCTCTCTCTCTCCCTCTGCCCCTCCCACTCATGCATGCGCGCGCGCACTCTCTCTCTCTCTCTCTCTCTCACAAATAAATAAATATAATCTTAAAAAAATAGTTTAAAAAAACCTGAACTCCTAATTTTCTCCATACTTAATGAAATTGCAACAATATTGCTTTTATAAAATCTGTAAAATGAAAGACTTAAAGACTCTGTATGAACAAAGCCACAATGAGTGTTTAAATATGAATGTTGGACTCTTGTGTCATAACGTACTATATGGTAGGGTTGCAGCATTTCCCCAGAGAAGTTTATTATATTGTCATTAATTTCAGCCTTTAAAAGATTTCTTTACCTACCTCTTCCCTTCCAACCCTTCCCTTCCTCCCCAACATTAGGTGGCAGGAATGATAAGAATAAGCTTTTGCCTATTAGTACCTAGAAGAGAAGAATATTCACAAAATGTTGACTTTTTAGCTGGGAGAACCAGAAGCTAAAAGACACATTTGGATTTAATAGGATAGAGTTAGAGTAATTTAGAGAAAGAAGGATATTCAGATTGAGGAGATAGCAGAACAATCCTTCCCAGAAAGTCACTGACAGGACAATGAGGAGTGAAAATAACTACTTAGCCTTACTGCTTGGTGCTCATGCTTGGGTAGGCCAGAGGGAAGCTGTGGGAGAAATTGAGGGATGCTAGCGTCCTTTCAGCTGTTGGAAGGTGAGGAAGAGTGAAAATGGGAGGAAATAAGGATATGGATTAACCACTGCCCCCCCCCACCCTTAATACCTCTTTCATATAACAAGATACGATGTGACTCAGACCAAGGAATAATTCTCCAGGCTTCTGTGAAAGTAGGAAAACAACTTTTGCCCACCTCACTGGTTTGTTCTGAGAGATGAGAAAATATGTTTTACCAAACAACATTTAAAGCACCATTTACAAATACATGATATACAAAGTAATAAAACAATTGGTAATCACTTTTGGTATCTATCTGGACTAGAATTCAAAAAAATGAATGAGTACGGAATGATTTTTTAAAGAACATTATCAAAAAACATGGTCATGAAAAAAAGTATTTTTTTATTATTTTTTTTATTTTTAGGTAATAAATCATCATTAGTCAAGAAGATGTCTTCAGCACCTGAGTCTCCCGGCTTTAAAAAGGAACCACCCAAAGAGAAAGACTTTCAAAATCCAGGGCTTAGAGGAGTCCGCACAACAACCTTATTTCGAGCTGTGAATCCAGAGCTCTTCATTAAGCCTGTAAGAAATATATTTAGGATAAGATGTTATGTTCAGTTTAGTTAGGCTATCAGAAATAGGAAGTTTTTATTTTCCTGTAACATTTGATTATATCATGAAAATTTCATGTTGACTAATGACCTCTCAATAAAAGCAGGTGGAAGGAAAATTTTAAATGCTATTTTTTAAATGCTATTTTTCTGAATATACATGTAAAACTAATTATTTTGAGGGTATTGAGAACCTTAACACAATATAGTCGCACTTTAATAGATCACTTCTCAAATTCCTATTTAAACTTTTATTTTAATGGTTGTACTAATTTGAAGGAAATTTTTGTTATTTGATCAGGTACTATTAAGTAAATAAGATCTTCCCTTGAAACAAAACAAAATAAAAATCTGGTCATTCTTAGAGACTACAATTCCAGCCTTTATTATATTTTTACTTAAGGGATATTACAAATATTATGGAAAGTTACAAAACATACACTTGTACACTGTAAAGGAGTTAGCTAATCATTTATATTCTTGTTGCAAATTATTGACTATATTTGACCAGTTTTATTTTTAAATAAAGATAAATTTGTTTTAAAATGAATGTATGAAATCAAGTTACTATACAATATATTTAAATGAATTGAATTTGGTTAGAGTATTAACATAGTTGCCAGTGTAAACTGTTTTAAAGTTAAATAAGTCAGTTTAACAATCAAATCATTAAGTCAAGGTAGAATGTTTTACAACCTTTGAACAGATTTGTTGTTTTAATTGCCAAGTGCATTTCAAGATTTGTAGATTCAAACTGCTTTGAGCTTGTGGCTTTTCTTGTGTGTCCATCCAAGTGAAAAATTTTGACCTTTATTCTTTTGATGATTAAGATTTGAAATAGCAATACAGCAGATATGACAGAAGCAGAAAATACTAATTGAAAGTTGTATTGATTACAATTACTGTGTACTCACACTGACCTACGAAAGGCTAATTTGTTGAGTGTGAATGCACAAAAAAGAAGATATGAGTTATACCACAGACGGGACAAAACATTTCTGTGGAGTTGTGAACATCTTGCCTATTTTTTTTTTCCAGTTTCAAAGTTATATTGCTTTGTCTCTTAGGGTCTTAGAGTTTTCAGCAGTTAATCAAGGTTATAACAGCATTGTATCTGCCCAATCACTAAATTTATTGAGCTTATAGAGTAGGTTCCCAGAGAAGAGTGTATAGATTGTTATTTTTGTTGCACTTAATATATGACATGAAAATGAAAGGCTTTTTGCAAGTTATCCATGAACTCAGGCAAGAAGAATAGCATGTATACTTTATTCCTAATAAGATTAACTAATTGAAGTTTTGCCTGTGGGGAAGCTGGGTTCAGGCAAGTTAAGCAGCTTTTCCATGTCACCCAGATAACAATGAAAACCAGATCCATTTCCGTGCCTCATTCCCCTTCGCCTCTCTTCCAACCACCATGTTCCTGAAGGTGGAGGCCTGAGAACCAGGTTGGAGACAGGAGAAAGACTAGAGAGGAGAAGCAAGAGTCTTCTATAATCTTTGAATGATCAGGAGCTGAAGTAATTGAATAAGGAACTAGGTAAATTGTTATAATGGAAAATATCACCACAGGAATGCTAATGTGGTAATAAAGTCTTGGTGTGTCAAGGGGGAAGTGCCACAAATATTTGGGTCTCCTCAAATTATTAGTCTTAATGATGATTTATCATTTTTTTTTTTTTTGTCTTTGGCAGAACAAACCTGTAATGGCTTTCGGATTGATAACTCTTTCACTTTGCGTGGCATATATTGGTTATCTACATGCAACACAAGAGAATAAAAAGGACCTGTACGAAGCTATTGATAGTGAGGGACACAGTTACATGAGGAGAAGAACATCTAAATGGGACTAATAGTGCTGGATAGCACCAACGGATCTTCTTAAAGGGCCCTGAAATCTTCAAAGGAAAGACTTTGTGAGTGCATAGTATCAGCTTCTTGTTCTGGAAAGTGCTGATGAGGAAAAAAAGGTAGCAGTTGCAGCCAGGCCCTGAGGCTGCAGCCCTTACCTAATTCTTTTTCCACAGTGGGAGCTTCTCAATTAAGTCCTTGTATCAAAGTGCCAAGAGAACGGAAGTTGTTTTTGTTAATTATTAAGTTCTATATAATAAAAGAACCCAATGCTGTGAAATTTGCAGGGTATTTTTTAATGTTTTAAGGTGAATTGTTCATTTGCAACTGTTGTGAGAGTTTTGTTTTTTTTGCTATTTGCAAAGGCAATGTTCATTTTCTTCCTGGCACAAAACCTGTTATTTATGAAAAGATATTATGAAGCCTGCAGTCAACATTCAAGACAAAGAATTTTTAGAGTCACAGGTGGCTCATATATTTAGGTACTCCATTTCAGCTACTTTTGGACCAGAATTTTATTTCCTTTGAAAAGGTATTCCCACTCAATACTAAAATTAATAAAAGAGAGAATAACCCAATGCAATTGGAGTTCTTCTCCAAAAAAACCATATTATACTGAGGTATGATGTTTTTATGTGATTACAACCAAATATTCTATTTTAGTTTTTGTAAATTAATATTACAATGATATTATGAACATAAAACCAAATTTCCTTATGGTTATTTTAAGACTAGAACTATTTAATAGATAAGAAAAGAAGGTCTTCTTACTCTCCTGGGTTTACTTTATATAATTTAGATTTTTCTGGATGTGTTTCATTTGTAAATTTTTATCCTGTTTTCCAAATCACTGTAATCAGTAATAAATCTTATCCATGAAATTTTGTATCATTTATTATTACCAAGTAACAATAATTACATAGGCAGAGTTTATCATCATAGTTTGAGCTTTTAATTTCCAGTACTTTATTGTGGTTTTGTAAGATATGTGAAAATGCAATATGTCTTATTTGTAGATATTAAAGAGTTTAACTGTTATCAATATGCAACTAAATCAAATCTTTATTCCTGAGCCCTAAATATTTCTTTGCTATACCTCTCTATATAGTACACTGCATCAGTTTAAAATACACATAAGTGATATAAAATGCCTTTTGATTTAAAGTATTATCTTTTGTTTCTGGTATCCCTATGTTCTTGGCTGTTAAAGAACTAGAATTCTTATATTTTCAATTTACTCATTTAATGTCACACTGTCATCTTTAATAATTCCTCTATTTATTATTCAACAAAATAAATTGATATTTTGTGCGGGAGATAGGTGAACTATCAAGAGAGCATTGAAGCACAGAAGGGCAGTGGGAAATGCACAGAGCAACCTTAAGCCATATGACATTTATGTGTATGAATACATGCATATTTGCATATGTCATTTCTGCCATATACACTTTTATCAGCTCTTCTGATCAAAGTTGCTTGTCTTGCACAGGTGTCCGTTTAGCATGAGAAAAATATGGGTTGAAATCTGTCTTCTCCATTGACTAGTTGTGTGCCTTAGACGATACACTTAGCCTCTCAATCTGTTTCCTTATAGGGATGTATTCCATATTAAATAGGATCATATTGTTGCCTTTGGTTACTGAAAAATAACCATAAGAAAGTTTGATTTCATGTTTATAATATTGCAACATTAATTTACAAAAATTAAAATAGATAACATTTGGTTGTAATCAAATAAAAACATCATACCTCAGTATAATATGCTTTTTTTTTTTCAAAGAAAAACTCCCAATTGTATTGCTTTATTTTCTCATAGATAATCCCTATCTTGCAGATTGGCTATGAGGCTTTATGAAATATTTGTTGATACATATGCAGTGGATTCAGCAAAGCATGCAGCTTTGAAAAATAATAGGAGGGAACAATCATACTGAATTTTAGGAACAAGTAACCTAACTATGATACTTTTTACAGAGTAGTTACAAGTTACAGCACAGGCTTTGTGTGTGCGGAGTGTCCAAGGCTGCCTGGCTGTGTATTGATGTTCTTAATCATTCTCTTAAGGAAAAAATGCCACTTTGACAAAATCAGTTGTGTCTAAGAAGGAAATGGTCTGAGTAACAGTTGTATAGCATTTTGGAGTCAGGGTTCAAGTAATTAAAGGAAGGTCTTTCGGTATGGAAATCTGGTTGAGATTGGGCAAAACTTAGTAATGTAATAGGTTAGGTGTGGAGGCAAGTTCAGTAAGTAAACAATTAATAAGTGATAAGTGACCTTTTTGCCCAGGGAATTAATCTGTCCTGACAAAAGAGCTATTTGCCCAGAGGAACAGCTATTCAATTGATAAATTGGTTTTTAAGAATTTCCTAAATACTTTATTGGTTTATAGCTTTATCCTCTATAGGGTGACCAATTTTTCCTAGTTTGTCAGGCATGGAGGATGGTTCTTGAGATGCAGACTTTCCATTTTAAAACAAGGACAATGACAACTTACTATGTGATTTTAAAAATCAGGCTTATTAATTTGGAGTGCTGACTAAAGGAAAGTAATTTTTCCTTTAAGATACTTTGATGTTTCCCAGTTTTATTGCCATGACACCAAAATATCACATTTATAGATAACCTGAAAAAAAATTAAGTTCTCTCCTTTGCTGGCCTAAAAGAAATCACTTCTTTAAATAAACCATTTAAAAGAAAGTGTGGGAAGGAAGGAAGGGAGGGAGGGAGGGAGGAAAGAAAGGGAAGGGAAGGGAAGGAAAAAGAGAAGAGAAAGCGTGATTGGCTGAATAATGATTCCCCTGTCCCACCCCACCCCCAGAGATGTTCAGATCCTAATTCCTAGAACCTATGAATATGTTACCTTATATGGCAGAAAGGACTTTGCAGATGTGATCAAGATAGGGATTTTGAGATGAGAAATTATCCTTTATTATCCATATGGGCCTTATATAGTCACAGAGGTCCTTGTAAGAAGGAGGCCGAAGATCAGAGGAAGAAGTAATGTCACCATGCACACAGGGATAGAAAAGACTAGCTACATGATGTGAGGCCATGAGCCAAGGAATTTGAATGGACTCAAGAAAGTGAAAAAGGCAAGGAAAAACTCTCCTCTAAATCCTCCAGGAGGAACCAGCACTGCTAACACCTTAATTTTAGCCTCATAAGACTCATTTTGGATTTTTGACCTACAGAACTTCAAGAGAATAAATTTGCGTTGTCTTAAATCACTAAATGTATGGTAATTTGTTATAGCAGCAAAAGGAAACTAGTAGAGTATCTAGGAAATGAATGGCTGTACCATGCTCCTTTTGTCATTATTTCTAGTTGCTTTTATGAGCAAAGCTTGTCTTACCTAGCAACAGTTGCTAAGTAAGTTAACAATTTAATGCTAGAGTCTGGAAGAGAGCTACTGCTTAAATCTTCCCAAATCCAGTGCCTGTACCTTATATGGCAAAGGCTTTCCATACCATTCTTTGCCATTAGGCACATAATCACTACCTAATCATGGCGAATCATTTCATTCTTATCAGCCTCTAATGTTCTAAAACCTGGAATCGCTTCCAGCTTTCTTAAACGTCTGGCTTTTCTTACAACTTTTTTTTTTTTTTTTTTTTTTTTTTTGGTAGCATAAGAGTATTTTAACTGCACATAGTAAAAGACATCTAAAATTTAATTATGATCAGAAATCCGAATTACACAAGCTTTGTTTGCTGTGCTGTCTGTAATAAAATAATTCCACCTGCCCCTTTTGGGGAAACCTTCAAACGGATCCATGAATACAAGCCATTTAAGACACGCTTTTATACTCACAAAGATATACTGGGTAAGTGAATGCTCTTTTCCTTTGTTCTAGTGTTTGACAGCATATTGTGTCATTCTTTCTGCTATGTAGACTTTTCTCTTCTGATCAAAGTTGCTTACCTTGCCAGAAGTGTCTCTTTGGCATGAGAAGAATATAGGTTGAAATCTTGCTTCTCCTCTGACCAGTTATGTGTCTTGGACAGTACACTTAGCCTCTCAATCTATTTCCTTAAAGGGGTGTTAGGGATCGTATATTAAAAAGGGATGCTAATCCCTATTTGTAGGCTGGTTATGAGGTTTTAATGAGCTATTTATTGACACATAATAGTAAATGGTTTTTTTTTTTTTTTGCCCTTGCCCATACTTGTGCACCTTCCTTACATACAGGAGAGGCAATACCCCTAAGCAACACCTTACTTAATAAGTGGGTGGCACTATAACCTTTACTAGTAGCTGGTGACATAAATATAGTTAACATGGAGATAACCAGAGACTAATCTAAGCAAATCAGATTGTCATCACAATTTTTTGCTTCTATTCTTATTTCCATCAAAGTTTATAGTCTGACTTGAGCCTTAGGAATGTTTTCCTAAGGACTCTCAAAATACTTCTTTGATCCTCTCTTCTTATAAACTGGTAAACTAGTGATTTGATTTCACTCCTGATTTTTAAAAATATGAGAAGCTAGCTAAAGAATGGAGAGTATTTTGAAAACACTACAGTATAGGGGAGATCAAATTGGAGTTGTCCTCTACAAATATCAGTACCAAAACTGATTTTAACTTTCAGGACATATTTAGTATGACTTATTAATAATAATATCTAAAATTATTTGACTTTACGTCCATGTCAGTGGTTATCTTTTCTTAAATGTGTGCTTATTGATTGGTTCCTTATGCCTTCTGAGATATCTGAATCTAAACATTAAGTGGATAAATTAAATCTAGTTAGAAATTAATATTTTATATTCAGTGACCTGTATTTATCATTGACTAAGTCAAGAGTCAAAATTCTCTGTTCTTTGTAAGTAAATTCAGAAGCATGTGAGAATGTCTGTAAAAATGTTAAATGAATATTGCATAGGGCAGTAGTCCTCAACCCTAGCAGTGTACACAGCTTTTATTTATTTACTTACTTACTTACTTACTTATTTATTTTAGTAGTCTCCACGCCCAATGTAGAGCCCAGCATGAGGCTTGAACTCACAATCCTGAGGTCAAGACCTGAGCTGAGATAAAGAGTTGACACTTAACCGACTGAGCCACCCAGGTGGCCCAGTGCACACAGCTTTTAAAACATTTGTTTTTACTACAAATGTCTAAATACAGAGTCATTGGACTTAATATTAATTCAACACAGACTCCCTAAATCAGAACCTTCAGAATCAGGGTTCAGCATTGTTGGTTTTTATTTTTTTATATTTGTTTCTTATTTTTATTAAAATAATTTTTTTAATTTTATTTGGAAATTTTTTATTTTTTTAAATTTTTATTTGGAAATTAAGACTCACAAGATTAAAAAACAGAACAGTGTTCCCTTGTACTCCTCCAGTTTCTCTCATTGATATCTTACATAATGCTAGTGTATTGTCAAAACCAGGAAATTGGTATTGGAACAATACTGCTAATTCAGGTACAGACCTTACATGCATTTTTTTTTTTGGTGTATAATTTTATGAAATTTATCACATGGGTAGGATTATGTAACTATCGCCACAATCAGGACAGAGAACTGTTCTGTCACTACAAAAGAACTCCCTTGTGTTACCCCTTAATACACCTTAACCTGAACCACTAATCTGTTCATCACTATAATCTTATCCTTTTGAGAATGTTATATAAATGGAATCATACAGTATGTAACTCTTTGAAATTGGCATTTTTTCATTCAGTATAATGCCGTTGAGGTCCATCCAAGTTTTTCTTTGTATTAGTAGTCTTTTCCAACTATTTTTTTTTTATTTTTTTATTTATTTATGATAGTCACACAGAGAGAGAGAGAGGGGGGCAGAGACACAGGCAGAGGGAGAAGCAGGCTCCATGCACCGGGAGCCCGACGTGGGATTCGATCCCGGGTCTCCAGGATCGCACCCTGGGCCAAAGGCAGGCGCCAAACCGCTGCGCCACCCAGGGATCCCTCCAACTATTTTTTTTTAAGCTATGCAAGAATCCTGTTGAACAATCAGGGTTGAAAGCAACTAATATAAAATAATGGAATTTAGGCATAAAAAAGAGTAAGAGCAGCCCGCAGTTGTATCATATTTTTATGAAGTTCAGGACACTGATGGCCCATGCTTCATCACCTTTCTTCCTAGATCTATCCACGCTTGCTCTCAATGAGTTGGCCTAATTGTTTACTACCGCAGCCAGGCTTACTCTAGCAGCTGGGAAGAGTAGAAGTGGTTCCAAATTGCTCTAAGTGGCTATTACCTCTAGCTTCGAAATCTCAGAGGAAAAGCCATGTTCTCCTTACATCATCATATATAATCCCGGAGAATGGGAACAATATGATGGGCCAAGCAGATTGGTTGCTATGAGTTGTAGTCCCCTCAGAACGACCTGAGGTAAGAGAGGAATACTCTTGAGAGAAATGGGTCCTGAGGGAGTGCAGAGACATTGGGCAAACACGTATGTCCACAGTGGCTTATCTGTGCTTATCACCAAGCTGGGCATCAAGAGAGAGACACTGCCATATAAGATATGCTTTATAATTTTTGGAAGCTGATCATCAAGACCTAATCACATGAAAAGTTAACAATTCAACAAATCTAAGATATGAGAAATAAATAGAATGAAGAGTAGTATAAGAGATTGGGGCAGAGATCCCTCTGTGTGTGCCTTGAGCAATGAAAAGGCTTATCACCTGCACACAGGTCCTGAGCCACCTAACAGTCTGCTCTGGCAGGCCAAGATGGAGCTTGCTGCAGGTCTAGCTCTGTCCCTAGCTGTCTGGTACTGTGTGGTCCTCTAACCTCTTTTAGCCTTTTATTTTCTTGTCCAAATAGGGAGGCTATTATGGGAATATTATCATGTGGAAATTAAATGAGTTTATTGACCAAGAAGTACTAAACAGCTATCCCTTTACTCCACACTGAGACAGCCAAACTATGAAGACCTACCCATGGAGAAAAAGGGGCATGTAACAGAGTGAAGAGAACATTCTGCTACCACTTTCCTGAGGGAGGTAATACCCGCACTCAGGGGCAGGGAGAGAGGAGCAGGATGATGTGCTAATAGCACTTGAATATTCTCTTAGTGTTTTGCTCTGAGACCACAAAATGTGCTCTTTTCTGCCACTTTACTTCCCCAGTTGCTTATTGTGTGGCCTGAGTGTGATGAAGGGAACAGACTGTCTCCAGACCTGGTGGTGCTGTGAGCTTCTTCCTCATTAATTAGGGAAAGACCTCCCCTTTTCATCGGTATCTTTAAAGAAAAGATTGACATCTGAAAGAGTATACCTTTTAAAGAACACTAATAAGTAACTAGGTGATAGTGAAAAAAGAAAAAACAGTCTGTGGACACATGTGATTGTTTTTCCCCAAATACACAGATATCGGGGCAGATATTCTGGATAAAGAAGAGCAATTTCAAGAGGCAGTACTCAAAGAACGTATTGCAAAAGCAGAAGCTGATGTGTGGGTTCAGGTAAAAGAAGTTGGACATCAATCTAAATGCATCTTTACAGTTCTTTCACTCTTTGGATTAGTCCAAAACAATAAGCAGAACTGGCTTTGAATCCTGGCTATCTGTGGACCTTGGGCAAGTTCTTCAACTCTGCAGTCTCAGCTTCTTCGATGTAAAAGAGGAAAAATAGTATTCTATAGGATTATTGAAAGAATTCAGTGAAATAATGTGTCTGGTACACAGGAGGTGTTTAGTGAGCAGCAGACACCATTAGGAGCTTCCTTCTAAATTGCCCCTCTGTATGGAAGACTCCTGCTCCCTTTATTCTCATTGGATTAGAACTTAAACAAACAAACAAACAAAAAAACATGACATCCTTGTTGGCAATTGCTTATTATTGCTTAGTATTTAATATGTAGACCATCCATTTATGTGGTATGTAACACCCCTGACCAAGTTCCTGTTTTTTCCAAATGCTACCTTATGGCCTGCTTTCCTTGCTCCTTTTTCTCCAAAATCTTTAATACCTTGTCCCTATGACTGCTGAGGGCTATAGAGGCAATTTGAGGGTGTTGGGGCTCACAGTCAGATCCCAGACACTTAACTGAACAAAATATCAATCCTCTAACCCCTACTTCTTGCAGTCATAGGTAGAATAATACAAACAACTTCCTAAAGAGATTTAATGCTCTGTGAGAGCAGGACAAGCTACAGTGCTTAGAACATTATTTCTCAGTTTCTATATAACACAGACATCATAGCAAAGAGTGTTAGAATTATCCAGCATTAGTGCAGGCACAAACTTGGTATTCAAATACAAAGTGCAAATGCTCCAAGTGTGAAGGGTAATATGAATAAAAGTCATAGTAGTCATCTCTGTTCATCAATCATAGGAAAATTCAAATCAATTGCAAACTATTAACTATATACCTTAGTACAAAGCAATGCCTTTATGAATAATCTACCATTTGAATGTCAGCATATCTAATGATCTGGGCATGCTCTTCAAATAAAATAATATCTCTTTCTGAACACCTGATGCAGGAGGCGAGGGATGGTGCTCAGCCACCCTTCTCAGCAAGTTCTAGCTTTGTGCATCTTTCCACTTTTCTGTATTTTCCAGATTTTCAGCAATGAGCACACATTACTTTGATAGTCAGTCAAGCAAGGAATAAGTGCCAAAGAAAAGACAACCCAGCAGCTTACAGAAAAACTCTCTTTAGCAATTCCCGAAACAGTGATGTTAGCCATCAGTTGGGATGTGTTAGGGCATCTCTGGCTGAGGCAGCCAGTTTGCTGTGGGAGATTTAAGATGGAAACAGAACAAGTAATCAGGGTCCCCATGGCAGTTGCTAATTTTCAGTAAACACGAAAAATTTGTATTAATATAAATTTATACATTAATACATAAACATTAATAAATACGGGCTGTTTCTTTCAAAGGCTGATGAACGTCAAAAACAAGCAATTGAGAAAGCACTTGAAGAAGCAAATGACAAACACAAAATTAATATTCAGATCCTGGAAGAGGAACATCAAAAAGACTTACAGGTTTTCACAACAGCTTATTTGTTGTCTTTTTAAGGGTGCATAGCTCAGTAAAAATCTCTGGCAAAGGAATAAGAGAAAAAACAAAATATGTAAAACCTCAGTGGGTGTTTCGTGGAGGTTGGTCAAGAGACTCAGGATTTTCACAGAAGAGAGGCAGCAGTGATGGATGGGTGCAGGAGAATCCCATGGTCTCTGGTTGATGAATCCAAACCTTGACGGGGTTTCAAGGCCCAAAGGAGCTACCCCATGTGCTTTACCCACCACATCTCTGGCCCCAGCCCCTTTTCTGTCTCACACAGCTCTTTTTGGGGACCTCAAACCTGAATGCATCCCCTTCCTTCCTACCTCAGGAGTCTTTGCTAGAATGTTCTTTCATCTGTTCAATTTCATCTGTTTTAGCTCAAACATCACTACTCAAAGGAAGCTTTACCTGAGCAGCTCTGCCCTGCCACCACACACTGTCCTCGACACATTGTCCCCTTTTACAGTGGTCCTCACCCATCAGCATTGTAGTTAAATAGATTGTGTGATTACTTGTTGAATTTCTGCCCCCCATGCGACTGTGGCCTCTGATAAGTCCTGTCTCTCTCATTCCCACTCGAGACCCGTGCCCAGTGCAGAGCCTGGACTTAGCCAGTTGTTCAAATTGGGGCTGAACAAAGGAAGTAGTCTGCTTCTTCCTTCTCCTGGACTCTCTGATTGCATCCTCTTCCCTCAATTTGTATTTACTGTGGTGCCAAGAGGGCCCCTGAGCTGTTACTGAAGTATTTCCTGTGGCACCAGAGCTCATAAAATGAGGAGTCCTCTTTTTTTTAAAGATTTTATTTATTTATTCATGAGAGACAAAGAGGGAGAGACACAGGCTGAGGGAGAAGCAGGCTCCCCGCAAAGAGCGTGATGCGGGACACTATCCCAGATCCCAGGATCACACCCTGAGTCAAAGGTGGACCCCCAACCGCTAAGCCACCCAGGCATCCTGAGGGGTCTTCTTTCTAACCTGAAACTTGCTCAAGCACACAACTGTCAGTAACTAGCAAACCTTCCAGGCAGAGGTCCAGGAATTCATTATTTAGTTCAGTACCTCAGTCACAAAATCTGATCAAGGGAAAAAAATATAGAACTATTTTCATATGTCGGCCATGGGAGGGGCAGAACAGGATGTGGTGTGGATGTGACGACTCATGGGCAGAGGCTGGAGAGAAAGTGGCAGAAATTTGGCCCCAGGTTTGGCCTAACTTAATAAGAACGTAACTAATACACAGTTCAGGGACCACTGGCCCATTTTTTCATTGTTTTGGTAATGAGCACCTACCCTATATCATATTGGCATTAGATGAAATTAAATGGGCTGTCCTTGTCCTCAGGAAATTTGTTGACAGGAAAGGGAGCTCTGCCCCAAGGTTCCTGAACAGTAGTAGGATCCTCTCTGCTTGGCTCCACTGGCCATGGGTCCTGAGAAATTGGCTGCAGTGGTTCACTCCCCATTCCCTATTTTAGTTCAAAGCATAAAGAATATTCATAGCATGTCTAGGTGGACCTCATATTCAGCTGGCATCTTCTGGTATGGCCATTAAGAATTTACTCTATCAGTTATTAGATAACCACTCCCCAATCACTGGGCTTCTCCCCCAGACTGTAAGGCCTCCTCCAATCCAGTAAGGGTCAACCCTTTAAATTAGTGGGGAACTCCAGGACCTTGCTCCAATGCTGCAGCCAGAGGATACACATTTTGAATATCACTTCTAGAGTTAGGTTGTGAAAATGCAAGGATAATTTAGCCTGTTTCATGGAACTCACATTGATTGTACCCCAGATAGTCTTTGGGTGGAGTTGATACACTTAGGTGCTAACATAGAAGAAGCCTAAGAAAATGTAAAGGGGAAAACTTAGAAGGAGGTTGACCTTTCTAAAATATTTGTCTAGGGTTTGGGAATTTACATTTATACTGCCATCTCAGGAACATTTTTCAAAAAGATTTTATTTATTTATTTGAGAAAGAGAGTGCACAAGCAGGGTGTGGGGGTGGGGGAGGGGGAGGGGCAGAGGGAGAGAGAAAGGGACAAGCAGACTCCCCACTGAGTGCAGAGCCTGTCTTGGGACTCAATCCCAGAACCCTGAGATCATGACCTGAACCAAAGTCAGACACTTAACCTACTGAGCCACCAAGACAATTCAGGGACACTTTTAGTATAAGGAAGGAATGATTTGTCTAGGAGGGATGCATAGGATTGTTTCAATTTAGGATACCCAGACATAGACATCATTATTGCTTTTCAAGGAATGTCTACAAAACAACTGCTTTAGAATCTACTCACCTGGAAGCTTAACATGCAGATTCCCAGGCCCCACCCGACCTACAGAGTCAGCGGCAAGGTTTTTAACCAGCAGTCCATCTGATTCTCACACATGTTACAGTTCAAGATTACCAATATGTAGAGCAGAAAACCAAGCTATTCTGAAACCAAATATTATTAAATTCGGATATGTAGACCTCACCAGGTATTACTCTTTTATGATATTAAGAATTTGGCATAAGTTGCAGATGCTTACTGTTAAATAAAATTTCTAGACCTTATCCAATGGACAGGTAGTATTTTGAAAAGAGATTTAGATTATTTTTTTCAAATCTAAGAATATTGAAAAGCAACTGATAAAATGGAAGTTAAGGGAAAATTAGAGTAGAAAATATAATGAAGTCTAGAGTGAATTAAAAACTTAAAAATTGTATATATGCATGGGTTCCTGTGCAATTATCACTATTTGAGCTCTGAACTTTCTGACAGCCAGTGCAAAGAGGAAAATGCCATGAATCACCATGTCCATAAGGCAAAAACAGATCAAATACTCAGAGAGGTCCAGATATTCCTACATGTGATAGCTGAGAGAAATTTTTCCTAAGGGAGATATTATGTCATAAATGTTTGTCAAACATCAGCACAGTAAATTTGATGGATTTCATGAGGCTGTTTCTTACAATATCTCAATATATGGGCTGATTTATTCAAAATGCATTTCAGTAAAAGTAATTTAACTGGGAGACTTTCCATTGAATAAGAACACTGCCAAACAGTCAGTCATTAAATTATTTTTGTAACTTTAAAGATATATTCCACATGCTTTGTGAGGCAGTAAAATGATTTTGCGTTTAATACGTCATTACATAAAAGAAGGACTTGGTTTAATTCTTTGAATCCAAGTTCAGAACCCAGACAAAATAAAGGGGTGGGGTGTCATTTTTAAATTCTGTGATTCAGATAGAAATATTTTGTGATACTACTTCATCTATCTAAAACTCAAGCATTCAGCAATCTCAATTACTGAGAATACACTTGAAGACCCAGAAATAATTTAAAATATCCCTGAGGAATTTAAATAAAGGCCTCTGACTACAAGACAGCAACTCAGGCTTATTACTCATAGCAGAACTTCTCCATTCCCCACTCAAATATTATTTACACTTACTCAAAAGCTTGAACCCAACAGATGTGGCTGCTCAGTGTCACAAATCCAGAATAAATTAAATGTCAGAAACTAGAAATGATAAAAAGGAGATCACAAATAGTAATGAGAACAGGCAGTCCTCAGCATAATAGCATTGAAGAACCAAAAAAATTACAAAAATCAGTTATCAGATCTCAAAAAAAGCAAAGCAGTCTGGGGTCATTTTTTTTTTTAATTTTTTATTCATTTTTGATAGTCACAGAGAGAGAGAGAGGCAGAGACACAGGCGGAAGGAGAAGCAAGCTCCATGCACCGGGAGCCTGATGTGGGATTCGATCCCGGGTCTCCAGGATCGCGCCCTGGGCCAAAGGCAGGCGCCAAACCGCTGCGCCACCCAGGGATCCCTCTGGGGTCATTTTTGACAGAGACAAGTAGCCCCATAACTTGAACAATTAACTAAAGTGTGACATAGAATATTTAGCTCAATACAACCATTCTGTTTTATCTACCAGCCTGGATCACCAAGAAAGGTCAAAGTATGTTCGCTATACTCTTTTTATGAAGTAAGATAAATGTTAAAGACATTTATAAATATTTCCATTCAGGGGATCCCTGGGTGGCGCAGCGGTTTAGTGCCTGCCTTTGGCCCAGGGAGCGATCCTGGAGACCCGGGATCGAATCCCACGTCGGGCTCCCGGTGCATGGAGCCTGCTTCTCCCTCTGCCTGTGTTTCTGCCTTTCTCTCTCTCTCTCTCTCTCTCTGTGCGACTATCATAAATAAATAAATAAATAAAAATTTAAAAA
Source organism: Vulpes lagopus (assembly GCF_018345385.1). Lineage (NCBI taxonomy): Eukaryota > Metazoa > Chordata > Mammalia > Carnivora > Canidae > Vulpes > Vulpes lagopus. Next base: position 26,083,910 of record NC_054824.1, on the reverse strand, counting down.
AAATAAAATAAAAAATAAATATTTCCATTCAAAATGTTTTATTGTCAAAAAGCTCTAGTCCTCTAAGAGACAAAGCCTTCTGTAGTATGGAAAACCTAGCTGGCATTTCTAAATAGTCAGTGTTCCTTAAAATTTCTTTCTAAATACATGACCTGCAGCCACTCTGGAGAGATTCTTTAAGTTGTTTTCTCTTGTTTTATTCCTTTTTTAAAATCTTCACCTTTGGAGTAGCTGAAGTGAGAAATTGAAAACTTGCTTCCTCTTGAAAAAAACTGAAGCCTAGGCAGTCCGGGTGGCTTGGCGGTTTAGTGCCACCTTCAGCTCAGGGCATGATCCTGGAGATCCAGAATCCAGTCCCACGTCAGGCTCCCTGCATGGAGCCTGCTTCTCCCTCTGCCTGTGTCTCTGCTTCTCTCTCTGTGTGTGTCTCTCATGAATAAACAAATAAAATCTTTAAAAAAAAAAAAAACCTGAAGCCTAACAAATATTTTAATAGCTGAAACACTTGTCTAAAAAAGCTAAAGTGGTTTTAGTTTCCCTTGAGACATAGAGTTCAAAAGAAAGAAAGAGAGAGAAAAGCAAGCAGACATGCTCATTGTAATTAAATTGTACAGGATTTCTGGAATGAAAATAAATCGATGAATCTCTTGAAAGACCCTAGCATGACAGCCAGCAATGAAGCAAGAAACTGGCATTGAGAATTCTGTTTCTGTTCCTAGTTCTTCCACTGACTCACTATGTAAAATAACTTATTTCTTTATGCTATCTTGTTATCCCTTAAATCGAGATAAAAATTTACCTTTAAATGAAAATTTTGAAACTTTAGACAGAATTCACAGCTCCTCCTTTCTTGCATTTCTACTAAAACACTCATTGCATGATTAAGTTGCTGGTTTCTTCCACTAGACTTCCGTTGGACAGTGAGTCTTTGAGGAGGAGGAGTCCTGCCTTCTTGTGTTTGTAGTACGTGGGCCTAGCACAGTGCCTGGCGCACGGCAGAGTTGGTAGACATTTCCAAAATGGTTACAGGGTTTTCCTTGAGCATCTGTTTTTCTTGAGTCCAAATTTGACTTGTGCTTCCTCTCTTTACTTGGCCAAAGTCATCCTCCACAGGTCCTTCTACCCTGAAGCAATGGAGCACTTGTTCCTGTCCCCTTGGTGAATGAGAAAGAGTCCCTCAATGCTAATGAGCCGAAATGTTCAGATGGCAAGAGGACTGGCAGATGAGCTTCTGTAACGACAGTTATGGGCAACTATTACCTGCTTGAAATTCAGGTTCCCTTCTACCCAGGAGACACTTAGGGGGCATAGTCATTATTTCTGTCATTTTCCGGGATTGACTTTGTAAAGGAGAATCATATTATGTATCTCTAATTATGATAAAGATAATATGATATTATAGAATATGTGGACAATCAAGGAATAAAAAGACCTATTTTCCCATTCTGCATTTTGGGAATATTCCAATATTACCTATATGAATATTTACGTTCTATAGTTTGCAACATTTCTGGCATTAGCATCATATAAATGAAGTTTTCCATATTATATACACTATTTTATTTTTAAAAAGATTTTATTTATTTATTCACGAGAGACACAGAGAGGCAGAGGCAGAGGCAGAGGGAGAAGCAGGTTCCCTGCAGGGAGCCTGATGTGGGACTCGATCCCAGGACCCCAGGATCATGCCCTGAGCTGAAGGCAGATGCTCAACCACTGAGCCATCCAGGTGCCCCTATTTTATTTTTTAGAGAGAGCACAAGTGGGGGCAGAGGGGCAGAGGGAGAGAGATCGTCTTAAGCAAGCTGCATGCCCAGTGTGGAGCCCAAGGCAGGGTTCGATCTCATGACCCCGAGTTCATGACCTGAGCTGAAGTCAAGAGTCAGACACTTCACTGACTGAGCCAACCAGGCACTCCCACACTCTTCTTTTAAGTCATCAGTGTTCACAGCTGCACATTCCACTGGGTTGATGAACTGATTCTAATAACCTCTTAGTGTGCATTTTTAAACATCAAAATTTTAACATCTAAACCTCTTTATTGCTTTAGGAATTGGCAGCCAAAACCAAGATAGAGGTGCACCAAAACATGGAAGATGAACTGCAGAGAGAACATTTGGCTGCAGAACAACGCATGATGCATAGAATCCAGAGGATTATGATGGAGTGCCACAGGGAAAAGGTCCAGGCTGTGGAGAAGGCCAGGGCTGAAGAAAGACAGATGGCTCAAGAAGCAATCCAGGCCCAGAAAAGGTATTCCAGAGAACACATTTGCAAATAAGTATCTTACTCTGGCCAAATCAACTTGGAGAAAGGGTAAGGTTGAGGCACATAAATAGGTATTTTCCAGGTTCTGTGTTTTTACATTTTTATTATGGATTATATCAAACATAGAGAACAGTATATAACATATTGTAGAATGTGTGTATATGTGTGTGTGTGTGTGGTTTAAAGAAAAACAGCACAATATTGAAGGACCTACCACTCATCCGAAGAGATTGAAGATTGCAGGGCAGCCCTGGTGGCTCAGCAGTTTAGCGCTACCTTCAGCCCAGGGTGGGATACTGGAGACCCGGGATCGGGTCCCATGTCAGGCTCCTTGCATGGAGCCTGTTTCTCCCTCTGCCTGTGTCTCTGCCTCTCTCTTTCTCTATGTCTCTCATGCATAAATAAATAAAATCTTTATTTAAAAAAAAAAAAGAAAATTGCTACCACTTCTGACACTCCCATGTTTTCTTCCTCAATCACATTTTCTTCCTCTTACCCCTCTCAAGAGATAATAGCATCCTAAATAATGTGTTTTGCATTCTGTATCTCCAGTTTTAAGAGGCTGAGGAGAGGAATCAAGAAACATTTCCACATAAACACATAAAAGTCAATCTTCACATCCACTAACCAATATGATACACCAGCATGGATGTGTTACTTCTTGGTCATTTCCTTATTACACAAGTAATATATGCTGTAAATTGACACTTTGGAAATACATAGGGCAAAACTTGCTAAATCCTGACTCATTGCTTTCCTACCCTCCCTATCTCCCATGGATTTTAATTTTATTTATTTTTATTTTTTTAAAGATTTTATTTATTCATAAGAGACACACAGAGAGAGGCAGAGACACACTGGCAGAGGGAGAAGTAGGCTCCCTGCAAGGAGCCCGATGTGGGACTCAATCCCAGGACCAGGATCACACCCTGAGCGAAAGGCAGATGCTCAACTGCTGAGCCACCCAGGCATTCCAAATTTTCATTTTGAATAATGGGGTCCATGTCCTTCCATGCCCTTTTGACGTAATTACAACTTTATATTTATACATAATCACAAGTAGTGTCTACATAAATTAGATCACTTTTTTTTTTTTAAAGAATACTGAAGTAACCACTTTTATGTATGCAACGAACATTTGATGGAGTTGACCTATTTTAACAGGACAGCAGTCAGGATCCCTCGTGATTATTGGGACCAAGAGAAAACCACAGTTTCCAGGGGTTAAGTGACCTGTCCGAGGCCATATAGCTGCAGCAACAGAACCAAGACTGAAACCTCTGTTTGGCCTTTTAGTCCAGGACTTGTTGCTTTTGTTTTGCTCTTTGGCTTTAGGAATGAATCTATTTGTATGTATTTAATGGGTAAAATCTTCTTTGTTAGAACTGTTTAGAACAGGGCCAAGGGCCAAATTCCGTAGGATTCTTATTTTGCAGATAAGGAAGAGTGAGGGCTGCAGCTGTGACTGTTTAGGTGGTACCTTCCTTCATTCATAGGCGATAAATCATTGTTGAGACAGAGAAGTAAGGTGAAAGAGGATTCTGGGAGAAAGGGAAGGTGGTAACTCCCAAATGAGTTGTGGTGCAATGCAGTGAAAGAGGTATCCTCCTCTACCTTCTCCCCACCTTCTATCTACAGGAACTCTGCCTCTCCTGTGGGAGCTTCTGGGTCTACTCCTCACACACCTGCAATATCCACTCCTTCCCTTACTCTGCTGCTTTCACCATACTCCCCACCTCTGGCCCTTTCCTCTGTGAGGTTTGAGTAGAAGATTTTAAATGGCTGCCTTTTATTAAATCAGTTGCCTTTTATTAAATTAGGGAACTCTCATGTCTCTTGTTGAAGGATAGCCAACTAGAATGTCCATTTTGTTCATTGATGTATTCCAAATGCCTGGAAGAAAGCCTGGCACATGGTATGCATGTGCTAAATATTTATTAAACAAAGGTTCAAATGTGTTCCAATTAGCTGAACCCACTCTGCAGCACATCAGATCTTATTTCTAGTCATTGCTGGATTCCAGTGTTTTGTTTTGTTTTGTTTTAAGATTTTATCTATTTATTCATGAGAGAGACAGAGAGAGAGGCAGAGACACAGGCAAAGGGAGAAGCAGCCTCCTCACAGGGAGCCCAATTTGGGTCTATCCCAGGACCCTGGGATCACACCCGGAGCCAAAGACAGATGCTCAACTGCTGAGCCACCCAGGCATCCCTGGATCCCAGTGTTCTTTAGAGCATTAGCAGAAACTAATATAGGGAGAAGGACCACTGCTTAGAATTTGGCTATAGCTCTTTTATTTGGCTATAAGCTTCCACTGAAAAACTAAGGATTCAGAACATTTATATATTATGACACATACATTAAATTCACAGAAAAATTTTTTGTGGACTGGGATAATTAGATTCTAAACAGATTAGGAGATACTGTACTCTTTCTCTGGAAGGAAGGAAGGGAAGAAGGGAGGGAGGGAGGGAGGAGCAAGTAAGAAGGCAAGTTTTGTTTGGAAAGGTTCTAAATGTTTTCTAGCCCAAGACAAAGGCATGAATGAAGTGACTCTTCAGGAATGTTAGTGTGCATGGCTATAATTCCTAATGATAGCTACCCTTTATTTAATACCCAGCACATGCAACGCCCTTTGTGTGATTCTCACTGAATTCTCATGTCCCTTCTCAAGGGATACTAGCATCCTCTATATCTTCAGATGAAGTCCCTGAGTCTTAAGAGAGAAACAGAGCAACCTGCCAAAGGCCGTGTAGAAAAGAGGTGACAGGGCCAGATGTGAACCCTGGTCTACACCACACCAAAGCTTATGACCTTCCAATACATTACCCTGCTCATTTCACCAGAGGTTATAAAGTGTCTTCTATGGATGTGGGCCTGAGTTCTGGTACAAGGAAATAAGGGTGTTTACTCAACATGTGAAATAACTAAAGCATGGCAGCGCCATACACCAAGGCTAGATGAATGGGTACAAAGAACACATAAGTGCTGGGAAAGTCCTGAAAAGATGAAGCAACACGTTTGTGTGCTATGTGGTGAGGTAGGTTTGTTGGAGGCAGTTAGTCTTGGATTGAGCCTTAGAAGGAAGGTGGTCCCATTTGTGAAAGACTGGCAAGAGTGAGAAAGCACGAACAACATGTAGAGGGGAAGGTGGGTAGTGTAGTGAGGCAGAACCAGGGGAAGGTGAAAAATATGAATAACCCCAAGATATAGATGTGCCACTAACGGGTGGCCTCTGAAGATGCTCCCCCACCAAACCTGTATAATGCCTGTCACCTCTGTTTGGGGGTATCACTAATCCTCCTGCAAGATCAGGGTGTAGTAGTTTCACAGTTAGAAAATCAAAATGTATTTTCTTTAAAACACAGTGGTTATAACTGATTAAAATATTGCTAACAGTCCTATAGTTCAAGTGAAATAAATGGATTAAGGGCAGCCCGGGTGGCTCAGCGGTTTAGCGGCACCTTCAGCCCAGGGTGTGATCCTGGAGTCCCAGGATCGAGTCCTGCATCAGGCTCCCTGCGTGGAGCCTGCTTCTCCCTCTGCCTGTGTCTCTCCCTCTATCTCATGAGTAAATAAATAAAATAAAAAAAGAGAAAAAAGGTATTAATAGTTTATTGTGGGCTCATCAGGAAAATGCTCAATATCACTCTGAACATTGGATGTACAAATGAATTTTGGGAATAAATCCCTTTATAATTTAGGAATTGAAGAAATGAAGCAATGAAGTATGGTTCTTACTGCCTTGAGAGCTAGGACTTTTACTGATGGACATAGAAAGGAGGTTGAAAAGTGTGCTCTTAGCAGCCTATATGGGGAAAATGAAAAATTCAGTTAATAGGTAGAAGGGGATGAAGAGCCAGATATTATTCTTTCAACCTGTGAGCAATGTATCTTGTACCATTTCAACCAAAAGCAGTGAGAGAGAGCTAAGAGAGTCCCTAAAGAGCAAAGCACAAATCAGTTGCTAGTACGGTTTTTCCATGCTTTTTTTCCCTAAGAGTCTAATAAGGTTGGATTATTATATATTAGATTCAATTTGTATTTAGTAATCTATTTTTCTTCTCTGAGAATCCATTTTATAAAATATCAGGCTGAATCCAGTAGATATATATGGACACACACTAAAATTATTAAAAAATAGTTCCATTTCTGGCCAGCACTACATGTAAATATGGTTTGTAATTTTGAAATCCCAAGATTAGAGCCTTATAAAGTGAGAGATGCAGAGAGACCTCACCACTTACAGAAAGAAGCATGAATAATTCACATAGTGTCAGAAGAGGCATTAGAGGTCATCAAATTGAACCTGACATTCCTTCTGCTAGATGCCTGCCAGGTGTTGGTGAGCCTTCCAGGTGCTTCTGTTTCAGGTATTTTACAACTGGTTGAGGCGGTTGGTTAAAATGCTGAATGCCTCTACTTGTCAAATGGATCCAAAATGTGCTGAGTCTCATCCTCACATCCACCCTTGGCTTCCAGCTCTGCCTCCCCGCTATGCATAGTGATCCTTCAAATACTTGAGGAGAGAGAAAAAATGTCTAAGCTTTCATTTGGAGAAAAGAAAAAAAACACAAACTACTAAACCATATGATGTGATTTCTAGGCTATCTTCTGAGAAAAAAAATTATCATGGGTAATTTGTATAAATCAAAAAATATTTTAGGGATCCCTGGGTGGCGCAGCGGTTTGGCGCCTGCCTTTGGCCCGGGGCGTGATCCTGGAGACCCGGGATCGAATCCCGCGTCGGGCTCCCGGTGCATGGAGCCTGCTTCTCCCTCTGCCTGTGTCTCTGCCTCTGTCTCTCTCTCTCTCTGACTATAATAAATAAAAAAAAAAAAATTTAAAAAAAATAAAAAAATAAAAATAAATATTTTAGATATACCACAAGAATTGACTATATTTTATGATGAGTATTTTGTGTATAGTAAGAATCCTTTTTAAGTATGAATTATTTCAGGCTTTATAATGCTCTACTTTAGCTGTTTTTAAATTGGTGTTATTTGGCATAAAAAAATGTATTGGAGAGAACTACATCTATATTACCCACTTGTCTGCCCATTTATTGGTTTCCTGTTGTATACATACCAGGCACCATGCCAGATAGAACGATGAATGGGCACTCCAGACCATCTCTCCATGCCCTGCACCCACTTTCCTCCAGTCTTCAATTCCATGATTTCAAGGAAATTATCAGAATAAAGATCAGCGATACTCTAACCTAACCAAAGAGAGTGAATCCCAAAGGGTCAAAAATGCAGGCTCTAATGCAGGCTGGGAGGACATTCCAAAAAATACCAGATCTTTTTAGTGAGAACCCATCTAGAGAGTAAGGAGTTTTAAGGGGGGCTGTTATGGAGGGTGGGAGCATGAATCATCTAAGATGAACTTTATTTGAGCAGTTTTACCTGGGGTCAGCTCTGGTGGAGCCTTCTAGTTGGCCCCATAGATGAATACATCCTCTTTGTGGGCCAAGAGAAAGCCAGGCCAACCAGGCAGGAGGTTCACATCTGCATGTGACGAGGCGGTGGTTCCAGAAGGAGCACCACTTCCTCCATGAGGATTTGGGGCTGGCTCAAGGAAGCTTCCTTCCAATTCCTTCTGATCAAAGCCTCAGGGTCCCTGCTCACCACCTTCACAATCTCTCCAATATCCTAAACATTCTATAAAACATCAGACTAAATCTTCAGGGTATGTGTAGAGGCTTGTTCCCAGCTCTAGCCACTGATAGCACTTCCATTCTCCTGTGACCAAGGCTGAGAACCAGGAAGTCGGTCTTTTTTTTTTTTTTAAGATAGATTAAGTTTATTTAGTTAAATCTTTTCATTCATATCAGATAATTGATTAAAATGCAGAAGTCATAAGTGTGCAGCTCCGTAAATTATCAAGTAATGGACATACCTTTTAAAACACTATGGAGGTCTAGAAATAGAATATTAAAGAATACCTTTGAGTCCCTGTTCATACTCCTCACAATCATTACCTTTTTTTTCAGTTCTTCACATATGTGATAGGAGGCCAAAGGTAGTCACTCTCCTGACTTCTAAATCCATAGATTAGTTTTGCCTTTTTTTGAACTTTGCATAAATGGGCTCAGTAGATGTGTAATCTTGTTTATAGGGCTTCTTCTACATAACAGTGTTAATGGGATTCATTTGTTTTTTCATGTCACTATAGTTTGTTATTGAACATTATTCCATAATATAAATATACCACAATTTACTGTCTGTGTTATTTATTTATTTTATCTACATTATTGATGGGCAGTTGGGTTGTTTCTTTTTTTTTTTTCTTTTTTGCTTGTCCTGAGGGCATCCCCAACATGGCACTGAGAAAGGAAGTTGGTCTTGATTCCTCTTCTTTCTGCCTCCCCTTTATCCTAGCCAACACAAACTCTGGAACTTAGGCTTTGTAATATTTCTTGGACTTACCCCTTCTCTCCCTTTTCCTACTCCTTTCTTTTTCATCATTAATTCAGACCCTAATCATTGCACACCCAGAATGTTGCAAAATAGTAACTATTCGTCTATCTACATCACCCCTTTACTATTCAGTTTAGCCACTATTACTGGAATAACAATTCTAAAATGTTACTTTCATTGTATTGTCCTCCCAATAAAAACTTTATAATGACCTATTATGCTATTGCAGCAGGTAGTGGTTAGGGCAAGAGCTCTCCCACTTGCTCAGTCGTGTCTCTGAACAATAACTAAATCTCCCTAAGCCTCAATTTCCTCACCTGTTACATGGGAATAATAACAAATAATAAATAAAAATTGTACCATCTTCAGTGAGTTATTGTGAAAATTAAATGAGATGTAATGTATGTAAAATTCTTAGCACAGTCCCTGGGACACAGTAAATACTCAGTAAATGTTAATCCTTATTATTAGTCATAGGTATAGCATGATTGGTGGGAAAAGGAAGGAAATATTACATAGCAGCCACAAGAGGCTAAGGACAACTGATGTTTACCTCATGATTGGGGAAGTCTGTCACATTTGAAAGTCAAGTTGAAAAAACTGGAGACAATGAGAGTATTGCATCTTGGAGGATAGAAGTTAGAAGATAGAGCAGGGGCTAAGTCTTAGGAAGATTGTATTAGACCCAGAGGCAGAGGAGAAGGATCTTCAGAAACAGTCTTACATATCTGAATCAGCATTTATAAGTTATTGAATTCTGAAATCTTGGGAGGTTCTACTCAAACTAGGTTGAGCAAAGACGTCTACCAAAAGTGGCTAAAAGCTTGTGACCTGGACTTAGACCACCTGGGTTGCTCGTTTTGCCACTTGTACTGATTAAGTGAAACAGGGCAAGTCACCTGACTATTGTGAGCCTCAGTCTCCAGTCTCCTCATCAGTGAAATAGGCAGAATAATAGACCCACTTCATGGAGTCATTTTGAGGAAACATTGAGCTCTAATGTATGAATGGGATGCTCATCCACTTACTTGCCTGGGACATGGTAAGAATTCAAAACAGTTGGCTGGTATAAATTATAATTATATACAATACAACCAGAGGTTTGTGAACTCATTCAGCAGTGGTTCTCCAGCTGTGGTCCAAGGAAAGCTCAGTATCCCTGAGACCCTTTCAGGGAGTCCCTGAGGTCAAAGCTATTTTCTTAATAATACAAAGGTGTTATTTGCCTTTTCACTCTCGTTATCTCACATGTACAGAGTGACATTTTCCAGGGTTTTATGATGTGTGATGTCACAACATATTGAAACAATGTGAAAAATCCACCTTTTTTTTTTTTATTAAGCCAAGCAAGTAAAGAGTTTTGCAAAAAATGTGAAATTATGCCACTTTTCTCACCAAAGTTTTTTAATTTGGAAAATATATCTTTGACAAAAGGTAAATTAATTACATTTAACATTTAAGAGGTTTAATCATACCTTACATAAATGTATAAATAAATTTTAAATGTCTCGCTTTTAATTCTAATACTGCCAGTGTCACTAGATATAACCAAAAAAACCACAAAAGTTGTTTGGGTTCCTTAGTCATTTTAAGAGTGAAAAGGGGGGGTTTTGAGACCAAAAGTTTTGAGGTGGCTATCCTAGAGTATTGTTCAGATAAAAGTTAGGTACGGTTTCCTTCTTTCTGGCTGAGGGGAATAGCTGGATTGATACACAGAAATACATTCTCTAGGGGTTTAAAATTTTGACCCTACTTCTTCATTTTTAATTGCATTGCATTCATAGCTTTTGGCTACAGAGGATTCAGGTCCCTAAAATTACCATCAGACACTAGCCCCCAGTAGGGAAGTCAGTGGGCAATCTCCCTGCTGGAAAAATACTTTTGGATTGTTAACAGCTAATGCATCTGAAAGTTCATCTCTACTCCCCTGTCTCAGACTGATGGCTCATTTAAACAATGCAAAAATTTCTCATATATCTGAGGCAAAAAACAACATCATTTTGTTTTTAGTGGCTAACTCATCTAACTTATAAATCTGTGTCTTTTGTAGACTAGCCACGGAGGAAATTTTGAATACTGGTATAACAGCTATGAAGGATCAGAAGAAGAGTATGACCCAGATAATAAAAGAAAAAGAACATGAAATGAACATTTACTATTGCATGACTCAGAGACAGAAGCAAGAAGAAGTTCAGGAAGTACTTCAAGAAGCAGAGAAGACACATCAGGCCACGCTTGGAAATGTGATGGATAAACTGGTTAACACTCAGGGGGAGCTGCTGTCCATAGCGAAACAACTAGGCATTATGACAAATTGGAAAGATTTCCTGGAGGAGGAATTACAGGAAACAAGGGCAGCATTTCAAAAATACATCAATTATACGTTTCCTAAGCTTTCACCAGGACACGCAGATTTTATACTGCCAGAAAGAAAGAAAACACCTTCCAGTCTTATTATTCAGGAGAATGAAACAACTCCTGATTAAAAGTCTACAACTGAAATTTCACTACAAAAGTCATTGTTCCAAAGACTAAATAAATTAACTCAAAAACTATGTGTTGATCCCCAGTTATGTGCAGGATACTATTGGACTGCAGGCATTTTGACGGAAAATCAAAATATTAAAAATGCACATTCCAGGCTACTTTGAGTTCTAAATCTAATTGAGGAGAAAAAACAGTGAGAGGGATCAAAACTAATTAGGAGGGGAAAAGTTTTATTGGAAAAAGTCCAAACAAATTTCTGTAACTGGCTCTATTCATGTCCACATCAGACATGTAACTATTTTAGTATCTGTTGCAATTGAAAGCAAGTAAAGGGATATGTTTTTAGATTGTTCCCATTGTGGAGAGGTATGCTAATTTCCGGTAAAGATTATTATTTAATGACCTGCAATAGCATTGTAGGAAAAAAAGCAATTTCCCTTAAGTACAATAGGATAAAATTTGAATTCTGAGAACCCTATATAAAGCAATTCAGAGAAGACTCGTTTATATTGGCCAGTTGTGAAAGAAAAATATGTCTTCAGAGGTCAGTCTCCTGCTTCAGGGATAGGGAGTTCTCTTCTGTTCATACTCAAGCCCAGGAGTACTCTGAACCCACCTTCATTGGGTAAAATGCAGAAAACTGTTAAATACCACAATGCTCAGAACCAACACATATCAACATCTACTAAATTAAAATGAAAGAATACCCAGGCCATAAAAACTTCTCCAAAAATTCTATCCAGTCCAATGTTGCCTCCTTTTTTTTTTTTTTTTAAGATTTTAATTCTTCGTTTGAGAGAGAGAAAGAGAGGATGAGTGGGAGGCAAAGGGAGAAGTAGAGGCAGGCTCCCCACTGAGGAGGGGGCCTGTTGCAGGGCTGTATCCCAGGACCCTGAGATCATGACCTGAGCTGAAGGCAGACGCTTAACTGAGCCACCCAGCGCCCTGCAACGTAACATCCTTAAATTATTCATCACCAACTTGTGTTGGTGGCTTTAAAATAAAAACTTGGAAAGCACTTTTCAGTAAATTAAAAAGTACTGTTCTTGAGCAAGCCTTAAGCTGATTTGTTTACATTGACCATTCTTTGATTTCCTAATGGTAAAAGCAGCAATTTGTTTACAATCGCATAATGGACTACACTCTCTTCCTTATTTAGCTTCCTGATACTGTGGGACTGAACAATCCCTACTAACTGATTGCCTACGTGCTGGATGTAATAACATCTATATATAGTGCTTTACACTGCTTTTTTATGTATGTTCTCACAACAATCCATGAGAGAGACAGGACAGGGCTTGTTGTTATCCTACACAGTTTATAGATAATAAAATAAAAACTACTATGTACATATTCAGGTATTTATATGTGTGAAGCACTTTAAAAACATTGATATTTGATCCTCACAATGACTTTTGAAAGTAATGATCATTTTCCGCTATTTCCTTTTTTAAAAGATTTTATGTATTTATTCATGAGAGACACACAGAGAGGCAGAGACATAGGCAGAGAGAGAAGCAGGCTCCCTGTGGGGAGCTTGACGTGGGACTCGATTCCAGGACCCCAGGATCACACCCTGAGTTGAAGGCAGACACTCAACCACTGAGCCACCCAGGTGTCACCATTGTCCCCTATTTATAGGAAGAGAAACCTAAGCTAGGGTAGTTTAAAAAATTTTCCCCAGGCACACAACTAATGACAGAGCTAGTGTTCAAAATATTACAAGACACAGGCATATGGATACAGAGAGACCTAAGGTTTTTCAGCATCAAGTAGATAATAGCAGCTAACACTCGGGGGCACTAGTGTGTGCCAGGCACACTGAACATGGTACACAAGATAACTAACTCATTCATTTTTCACACCTTGTGGTCTGTGAAAGGTATGAACCAGTAACACAGTCACAAGTTAAGTCACTTTCTCAAAGTCATGCAGCTTGTAATGGTCACAGCCAGAGAGCATGGGTCTTCGGTCCATGTTTTTAGTCATTATTTTGTTCAGTCTGAACAAGGCCTTGGTGCCTGATTGGTACTCTGCAAGTGTATGGCTTTGTGGGTTCTGTGATGAGGACAGGAAGAAAATGGTCTGTTCTCTCTTTCATGCATCATTTTTGTCTCATATAAGTCAAATGAAGTTGTACCTAAGATTGTGGTATCTGAATTATTGGAGTCTTACACCAGATTCAAATCTGAGCATATACTGTAGGGCAACAGAGGGGACTGTCTTCTGAAGCAATTCACCTTATGGCCACAGTTAAGCATGCCTCCTTTGGCATCAGTGATATAGTGAGTAACATGAAAAGAAAGCAGGGAATGTATTTTGGGTTTGAAGAAAGGAACCTAGCTACTCAGTCTTCAACCAGATTGGAAGAAATTAAATTATCTGTGGTTTGAGTATTTTCCTTGTTCATACTGCAGTCTTTGTTCTGACCTCAATCCCACCCAACATCTTCCTTAGAGTTTTTAAAGCAATTTGGATCCACCAGAGGACTACCTGTCCACTCCCCAAAGTGCTAATCATCCTCATGTCATAGGGGTGATCCTAGGGATTCTATCAGAACAGACTGTCTGATCCCAGGCCCTCATTTGCCACTTACTTTAGAGTCTGAAGTTAACACCAACCCTGGTGGGAGAGTCTTCTTTCATTTCTCTTGTTCTCACTCAGCTTTATCTTTCCCAGGGTCACACTGAACATGTGTGTTCAAGTTTGATGTTCAAGGAACATCATCTTTGCACTTACCCAAATCCTTCACCCTGATTTGATCATAGTTCTTCCTAGTTTGAATGTTTCCCAGAAAATATACCCCTGAGAATTAGAGGTCAACATGGTTGCATAATTTGATCTAAAAAGCAGGAAAGGCTGATAGTAGACTACAAATGAGATGTCACTCATATTTCCAGTGCCACATTCTATGGGACCTCTCAATAGTCTCTTGTTTCTATGGCACTGATAAGGATGATCCTAGTGGATTTTAAAAATGACGTAATGGAGAATATAGCAATGGCCATTTACTGATTATGTGCTGTGCATCAGACAGTGTACTGGGTTCCTTACTAAACCTTGTCCTTTGCAATCTCACAGAAACCTTGTAAGATACCTATGAGGACCTGCATTTTAAAATGAGGAACCTGAGACTCAGAGAAGCAAAGTCACTTGCTGAAGATCACAGAATTGTTTGACCACAAGTCCATGTGTTTTCCACAATTACAGCACATCAGCCAAATTTAGTACCTATGTAAACACCGAGTGGCTGCCAAAGATGTGTTGCTTTCACAATACATTGTAATTGTAGCAGGGCAATTCCCAGTTATTGTGCAGAAACCTGATTGCTCCAGTGGCCATGACTGGGAGCCAAGAATGAAGTAGAGCAGAACTGGACAACTTTCCCCTGAATGTGCTTGATGAGCTCTCCCAGATCCCAAGGTGCAGGGGTGAATTTATGGAGGGGAATACCCAAGAGCTCCCTCCCACTGTTCCAAAGTCAAGAAGGACAGATTCCTCCTGGGGTTCTGAACAGAGATCAATTGCCTGTAGCTCAAAGGTGAGACTCCCTAAGCCAAGTGAAAACTGAAAGTAAGGTATGTTTTTGAATTCTCAGTGGGACCCTTACTCTAAGGCTTTCCAGGGAAACTTGATTGAGACTAAATTGGGTTATTTTCACACACAAAAAAAGATTCCTTGAGTGAACCAGTTTTTGTTTTTGTTCTTAGCATAACTTGACTTGAGAATACTTAACTCTCTTGGTATCATTTACTTCGAGTATGATACCTAAAGAGACCATTATAGACCTTAGATACTAAGCACCAGGTAAGTTATTAAAACTGTAAACATTTTGGAGAATACTTTTTTAAAAAAGATTTTACTTGTTTATTTGAGAGAGTGAGAGAGAACATGAGCAGGAAGAGGAGCAGAGGGAGAGGGAGAAGCAGACTCTCCGCTGAGCAAGGTTTGAGACTCAATCCCAGGATTCTGGGATCATCACCTGAGCGAAAGGTAGACACTTAACCAACTGAGCCACCCAGGTGCCCCTTAGAGAATTCTTGTAAGGAGAACTTAAAGAGTACATTTTTTCTTAGTTGTCTTAGAAGTTACCTGTACATGCAGTTCCCATGATCTCTGATATATAGGAAGCAGTATATATTAATTCTTGGAGGCTATCTGGTAATGTAATCTGGGGATGCTAGGAAATTTTGTTTTTTAGAGAAAATAGATCTGTAGGCTGGGAAACTGATGCATGGTACCACTGGGAGAGGTGGAGAAGCCCCCACCCAGCTTAGTCACAAAACACAGGAATTGGGCTAGTTAGTAATCAATGGACCTTCATATTACAAAGAAGTCACCCTAACTGAGATTCCACTTGACCTTTTGAAAGCTTGCATATTCTAGTTTGGGGGGCCCTGATTCACGCTGACACCAGGTAGACACTATTCGGCAAAACTTAGCTTCACTCTCATATCAGGGGAGTCTGACATTCATTTGCTGCCACCAAACTCTCCTCACATAGTTGAGATCATTCAGAGGAGAGAAGAAAGCATTGCCATCTGTTGTCTGGTTATCACAAGCCAGGCAGCAAGGGAGGGCTTCACCTGCATTATTCCACTTCTGCTCCACAGCAACCACATGAAGAATTTCAGGCACTTCGAGGTTAAATCTTCAGACTATTTGAGAAGTTCAGATGCATTCAACCCATTGCTATCTGATTCCAAATTGCACGATTGAAAATAAGTGGGTTTTACTCTAGTTAATTCCCAATATGAACACTTTAATCTTGAGTTGAATGAAGTTAAAATTATCCCTTTGTACATAGCAACTGCATGTTAGGTCTTAAAATTTTCAGGATCCAAGCCTGTCAGTCTGCTTTTTGCTTTCTTTATTCTTGACCAGATGTGATATTTCCTATTTCTAATAGCTCTCTTTCCTTCTTACCTGTTTTAGATGCTAGTTCCCACTGCTGGACTAAAGACCATAGAGGACACTCTGCAGAAGACCCATAACAAACTCCAGAGCCAGGCAGTATCCTTGACATATCACTTTATACTGCACTAGTACCCTCACTCTCAACTCAGGATTCCCACGCAGGGCTATTTGTACCGCTTGTGCATTTGAAGGATTATCATTTAATTACATAATAGAATTATAGAATTATAGATTCTAATTAGAAATCTCATATTTCTAGAATCTCTACAATCTAGAGAATACAATCTCTAGAAACATATGAGATATATAGAGACACATGGGATATTAAGTACTGCTCCTGCTTATTCAACATGCATCAGGAATCAATGTACTAGATGTCAGGTACTGTTAATTGCTTGGGTTCTTGGTACATGACATACATGGTAGTCATTAATCTTGGAGAAGTCAGCCAAGTGAACAGAAAGACAGTGAATATGCATGTTATAATATTCTCAAGGGCTGGAGAAGCAAAGTAATGTGCTCATTGCTCCATTTACTAATTCATGTTATGCTGTACTGGCAGGTGTTAACATTTACCCTGAGTCACCTTCTAGCCTCACTGATATTCTTGCTTAGTACTAAGTCCTGTCCACTTTAGTGAAGGAATGGCTTGATACAAATTTTATTCCCAGCAAAGTGACTTCTACAATCCGAAGGACAAATTCTTTTAGTTCTTACATAGTGTTGTTCTCAAAGCTGCCAGGTGGCCAGGAAGAGATAGTTATTTCCTCTGTTGGTTTAGGCCAACAGAGTCCTATCTGATGAAATATGATCTCCGGGTTACTTGAAATCCAAGGAGAATCACAGCCTCAGGGAAGGCCTCAAGAAGATACAAAAAAATCTGGAACTGTGATCACTCAGTTCCAGGCAACCCTAGAGGCTTCATGCTCTCTGCTCTCACAGATACACTTAGTAGACTTTGACCAGGACGCATCCCAAACTAATGGGTGAGTTGTTAAGTGCCTGGGTGGCTTAGTCAGTTAAGCATCTGCCTTCAGCTCAGGTCATGATCCCATTGTGCTAGGGTTGGAGCCCTGTGTCAGGCTCCCTGCTCAGCAGAGTCTGCTTCTCCTTCTCCCTCTGCCCCTCCCCCTGCTTATGCTCTCTCTCTCTCTCAAATAAAAAAAAAAATAATTAAAAAAAAACACATAATGGGTGAGCTGTGAGAATAAACCTAACTGTTCTATTGCTGAGGAATCTAGGCAAGCAAGTTTCCAGGAAGTATGTCTAAGTCACACCCTGTGTCTCATCTCTAGGCATTTATCTGCTTCCATAAGAACACTGATACTCTGAGAAGACTTCTCTGCAAACAAGTAGTATTTGGTAATTCAGTTTATTTGAAATGTGTATCTGATCTTGACTTTATGACTCGTCTTGACTTTGCAACATAACAAATGCACAATATATTGTTAAGGAAATGCCTAAAATTATCACTAATTTTGCCTTGCATTTTATGAATTTAAGTTTTGAATAATTAGTAAAAGACCATTTAGTATCCTTTATTTCCAAATAAGAGGTGAAGGAAATAAAGGAGGTTATTATTGAAATCATCAACTGAAAATAAAGATAGCCTTTTGTATTAATATGATTTTGTAGTCTCCTTGGATCAGTTAACAAAAGGCAATCATTGCATACTCTCATCATAATTTTCCCATATCTAAAGAACTCTTTTTTGTATTATTTACTTGATATTTGATTTAAGTAACCTTTTACTTAAGTAAACATCATGTTTTGGGAATAAAGAGAGAAGGAGGAAGCATTATGGCCTCACAGAGACTGGCAGGACAGAGTGGAAATGCTAAAGGCAGACAGAAAGAAGAGGATCTGAGTGGGTAATGATGACCCCAAGGGCTAAGAACAAGAGTGGACAGGATTCTGGTAGGGATGCATACAGAGCCTCAGCAAAGTGAATTCCAGCCTGAGAAAGAAAAGTTAGGATGGATACAGAGGTATGAATGTAATTTGGAGTTTAGGTGGTTAGGAGGTTTTGAGGTTGATTTGGAAGAACTAGAGTAATGGACTGAAGTTTGACTGAAGCTGTCAGTGAGCATCTGAGAAATGAGTGTTCAGTGCTGGGAGAA
The DNA here is from genome assembly GCF_018345385.1 of Vulpes lagopus. Taxonomy (NCBI): domain Eukaryota; kingdom Metazoa; phylum Chordata; class Mammalia; order Carnivora; family Canidae; genus Vulpes; species Vulpes lagopus. Next base: position 26,065,696 of record NC_054824.1, on the reverse strand, counting down.
GAGTGAAAAGAAGGTATTGATGGAAGTTGAGGAAACAGAAGGCTGGGGGAGCATCGGGCTAGGAAATGAAGCAGTATCCTGAGGGTTGGGCTGAAGAAAGATGAACTGAGAGTGGAATGTGTGAGCAGAGAACTGGGGAGGAAGGAGGTACCAGGAAGGCTAAGGAAGATGGTGGAGAAAGGTACAGAAATGAGAGCAAAGAGTGGGGTTGCACTAAGGAGGAGCAGAAGCAAGAGAGTCTGTTGCAGTGGGGAAATGGTAGTGGTTTACTCCGGAGAAATGGATACAGGGATTAAGTGCATGCCATAGCAGTATGGTCTCCTGAGACTGAAGTAGTAGAGGTTAACATCTGTTGAATTGGGCTGACATGTGCATGTGCCACCTAAAGCATCTCTCAAAGTGGTATGTGGTACAGGTACCTCTGTGTGTGTGTGTGTGTGTGTGTGTGTGTGTGTGTGTTTCAAATGAATCATGTAGAGATGAAAAATAGGACATGTGAAATGAAAAATACTCTGGGTAGGATTAAGAGGAAAAGATAAACTTGGAGTTATAGCAATAGAAATGATCCAAACCAAAAAAAAAAAAGAAAGAAAGAAAGAAAGAAAGAGAAAGAAATGATCCAAACTGAGGGGTGTCTGGGTGGCTCAGTCAGTTAAGCCTCAGTGGGAGTGATAAATATGTGAGTAAAGGTAAAAGATATTTTTCCTCATCTTAATCTCTTTATAGTTGACTATTTAAAGAAAAAAGAAAAAAGAATGTGGGGTTTATAACATATGTAGAAGTAATATATATGACAACAATTACACCAAATGGGAGGTGGGAGATGGAAGCACACCATAGTAAGGCTCTTACACACCTGTGTGAAGTGGTGTACTATTTGAAGGTAGACACAATAAGTTAAAGATGTACAATGTAAAGCCTAGAGCAACCACTAAAACAAACAAAAAAAAAACAAATAAGTATAGCAACTAAGCCAATAATGTATAAATGGAACCACTATATATATACCAAAAGAAACCAAAAATTGAGAGAAAAAGGAAGAAAGGTGAGATTAATAGAAAACAAGAATCAATATGGCAGATTTACTTAAATTCAGTGTAAATGGTCCAAACACTCTAATTAAAATGTAGAGATTGTCTGATTGCATTAAAAAACTTGCCTTGGGGCACCTGTGTGGCTCAGTCAGTTGAGCATCCAACTTCAGGTTTGGGCTCAGGTCATGATCTTGGGGTGGTGGGATTGCCCTGAGTTGGGCTCTGCTCTCCACGTGGAGTCTGCTTGTCCGTGACCCTCACTGTGTTTGTTCATGCTGGCTCTCTCCCTTCTTCCTCTCTCTCTCAAATAATAATTAATTAATTAATTAATTAATTAAATCTTAAAAAAAAATGGGATGCCTGGGTGACTCAGCTGTTGAGTGTCTGCCTTTGGCTCAGGGCCTGATCCCGGAGTCCTGGGATCGAGTCCCATTTCAGGCTCTCTGCAAGGATGGAGCCTGCTTCTCCCTCTTTCTATGTCTCTGCCACTCTTTCTTAAAAAAAAAAAAAAAAAAAAAAAGCAAGATTTAACCATATGCTACTCATAAGAAATCCAAGTCAGGTGTAAAGATACACAGGTTAAAAGTAAAGGATGAAAAATGACAATGTCATGAAAACACTAGTCAAAAGAAAAGTAGAATGGCTATATTAATTACTGGCAAAGTTGATTTAAGAACAAGCAACTTACCAGGGGAAAAAAGGGATATTTCAAAATGATAGAGATTGATTCATCAAGAGATTGTAACAACACTAAATGTGTATTCACTCAATATCAGAGCTTCAAGCTATATAACACAAAAACTGATAGAAAGAAAAAATAAATGAGTCCTCAGTTATAGTTGGAAACCTCAACAATCCTCTGTTGGTAATTGAGGCAGAAGAAAGAAGGCAGAAATCAGCAAGAATGAAGCAGACATGAACCACACTAGGAAGCAAATTGACCTAATTAACATTTCAAATATATATGGAATGTTCATAAAATAAAGACCATAAAATGGGCCAAAAAACAAGTCTCAATAAACAGGATTGAAAGTACGTGAAATCTATTATTTAAATTAAATTAAAAGTAACAGAAAGATATCTGAAAAATCCCTAAATATTTGGAAATTAAACAACTTCTAAAGAACCCATATGTCAGAGAACAAAGCATAAGTTAAACCAGAAAATGTTTTAAACTAAAAAGGCAAGCCACAAAATGAGGGGAAATATTTGGAAAATATATATCTGATAAAGGTCATTAGTGCAGAATATATAAAGTACATTCACAGTTCAGGGCACCTGAGTGACTCAGTAGTTAAAGTGTCTGCCGTCAGCTCAGGTCATGATCTCAGGGTCCTGCGATAGAGCCCAGAGTCAGGCCCCCTGCTCAGCTGGGAGCCTGTGTCTCCCTCTCCCCATTGCTCATGCTTTCTCTTGCTTTCTCTCTCTCTCAAGTAAATAAATAAAATCTTCAAAAAAGAAGAAAAAAAAAAAACCTCCTCTACCAAAATTTGAACCTTTTACCAAAGAAAATATACAAATGGCAATTAAGTACATGAAAAGCTATTCAAAATTAGTTTTAGGGAAATGCAAATTAAAATGAGATTCTCAGCCTGCTGCTCTTGGGCTCCTGCTCTCTCCTTCTCTCCTCTGCTCCCCCCACCCCCGCTTCCTCCCACCCCGCCATTGTGGATCCCTGACCCTGCTGGCTGCTCTCCATCCTCTTGCTGCCCCATACCTGCCAGCTGCACTTAGACCCTGGGCTGCTGGGCACCTGGGTCTTCACGGTAGGCCTCGATGGTTCTTAATGCAACATCAACTGCTCCGTTATGGGATCACCAGAAAAGAAAGTAGTGGTGTACCTTGAGAAGTTGGACACAGTGTATGATAATTTTGGCCATGCTGGCAATCTCACCATCATTTGCAATCAAGGCTTTGAGATTGTGTTAAATGACTACAAATGGTTTGCCTTTTTAAAGTTATTAAATAGGGCAGCCTGGGTGGCTCAGTGGTTGAGCGCCTCCCTTGGGCCCCAGGTGTGATCCTGGAGTCTCGGGATTGAGTCCCACATCGGGCTTCCTGCATGGAGCCTGCTTCTCCCTCTGCCTGTGTCTCTGCCTCTCTCTCTCTCTCTGTCTCTCATGAATAAATAAATAAAATCTTTAAAAAAATAAAATTAAATTATTAAATAGAGCATCTGTTGAGGGGCTCTTTTAAAAAGACAACCAAACACAGACTTTGGGGCAAAGAGGCAGGGCAGCATGCAGCCGTGGACCTGCCTACCTCCAACAGCTAGCAAAGGCCTCTTGCAGCTACATTCCCTTCTGGAGCCTTCATGTGCATGTTTTAATGTAGAGGAGCCCTGGCAACCTACCTCCAAGGCAGCTGCCCTCCTGAACATTTCCTTGGAAAGCCACAATCGCCATTTGGAAATGGGAACAACCAGAGATCATGCAGGAAAAAAAGAAAAATCTGGAAGTCTTAGGTGGCTTGACCATTCAACCTTTGAATAAAAGAAACAATATGCAACTCAAATTTTTTCTCTTTTGACTATTCTATTGGAATGATTTTTCCAAACTGATTAGGATTAGAATTGTATGCTTTATTTTGTCCAAAGGGCAAATTTTATCCCCAGTTCAATTATCTTCCATCTCTAATTACCTTGAGGAATCCCAGCCCCTATTGTAAAAAGAAAATGATGCTTCAGGATATCTTGAGACGCACAGATATGTTACTGATCAGAAGATGGTTCTATGGAGGACATGTTCAGGGGACATGTTCAGGGCTTTCAGAGATAAGTCAAACTGCTAAAGGTTATCTTTTTGCAGTTCACTGCAGTACCCTGGCTAGAAAGACAGGGTGATTAATACATTTTGTTGATATTTTATTAGGTGCCAGCTTTTTTTTTTTTAAGATTTTATTTATTTATTCATGAGAGAGAGAGAGAGGCAGAGACACAGGCAGAGGGAGAAGCAGGCTCCACGCAGGGAGCCCGACGTGGGACTCCATCCTGGGTCTCCAGGATCACGCCCTGGGCTGAAGGTGGCGCTAAACCACTGAGCCACCCGGCCTGCCCAGGTGTCAGCTTTATGCTAAGAATTCGACATACTGCGGATCCCTGGGTGGCTCAGCGGTTTTGCGCCTGCCTTTGGCCCAGGGCCCGATCCTGGGGTCCTGGGATTGAGTCCTGCGTCGGGCTCCAGGCGTGGAGCCTGCTTCTCCCTCTGCCTGTGTCTCTGCCCCCACCCCTCTCTATCATAAGTAAATAAAAATGAATCTTAAAAAAAAATTAAAAAGAAGAACTCGACATACTTTACCTTACAAGAATCCTACGAAGTAGATATTACTAGCTTCACTTTATAGATAGGGAATATTAGTCTCTTACAGTATTTATGCTCATACGTCATCTAATTGTAAAATGACAAGGGCTAGTCTTTCAAGCCTGAGAACTCCCTGAGACCAGAGTGAAAGAAAAGCCATTTCACAGAGAAGTAATGGTACTTAGAGTGACATTTCAGTGGATTTTCTGGTAAATCCCAGTTCATAAGCATTATGGATGTTAGTTTAATGGAATGGAATACGCATTGCATTGGCTCCTGTTGAAATTTTAGGAGAATTGTCTTAAAGCTTCTGTTTCCTTAACAAATTAAGTTACTTTCCTAAACCAACATTCTTTCATTCAAGACAAAACCTTACCTTCTTTCCTTTTGTAGTCCTTCAAATTGGAAGGAGAGCTTTGTAAACTTCAATTTAGTATAAATTAAGAGCCCTTGCCAAGTTGACTTCTCTTAATTATACTGTTGTTCACACTGATTGCTATCTTTCCGCTCTTTCCTACTAAACAATGGAACATGCCTAGTTGTTTCCTGCCTAGTTGTTCAGAACAGATTAATATCAGCCTAGGTAAACTGAAAATGTGGGGCTATACCTAGTCCATATTTTCTGGGAGGGCTGTTCTAATCTTTGCTTGAATGGAGGAATTTCTAGACACCAGATTTTTAACATTATTTTAATGGTTCAGATAACTTTATGACATCTGAGAGGTACTGGTCTGCTCTTCTGGGAAAGTTATTAAAGTCTTTATTAAAGTCTTAATAAAGGTGGAGTAGCCATATACCTGACTACTTCCACCTGGATCTTTCTTCCATCCTACCTCTGGATCTGATAATTCACCACTTAACCTTGATACCACCTCTGTGAAATCCTCCCCAGGTCTCTCCATGAGTGGGAGAAATGCCATTATTTTGGTTCGCTTTGTGCTGTGCAGTCATCTCTGATCAGGTAGTACTATACTAACTGCTATAATGGGGTGATCTGATAGAGTGTCTTCATCGTCTTCCAGACTGTAAAGCTGTAGCTCTCCCTGTGTATCTTCAGAACTCAATTACATAGAACTTTATAAATGTTTGGAAAATTGACCACACTTCTCTTGTCTTTTCAAAGAATTTTCAAAAGTAATATCAGCTTACAAATCCTAATTCTATAGGATTCTAGAAGCACAAATCAGGAATGATGCTGTGTTTATGTTTTTGGTTCTTTACTCTAAAAAATATCAGGTTACCTGTGTCTAGAGTTCTAAAAGAATTGTGTATTTTCAAACTGATTTTCAAGATATAAATACTGACAAAGCAGCTAATATGTACAAGAATGTATAAGAATGTATTCAAGAAAAAAAATGTATTCAAGAGGAATTTAAATTCACCTCTACTAGGCACGTGGGTGGCTCAGTGGTTGAACATCTGCCTTTGGCTCAGGGTGTGATCCCAGGATCCTGGGATCACGTCCCACATCAGGGTCCTTGCAGGAAGCCTGCTTCTTCCTCTGCCTATGTCTCTGCTTCTCTCTCTGTGTCTCTCATGAATAACTAAAATCTTTTAAAAAATAAAATCACCTCTACTAAAGTCTTTTTTTTTCTATTTCTGAGCAACTTTGCATCTAAATGTTTTGATTATGGAAAAGAAGAGTTGATGGACACAAAATGGCAGGTATTTGTATTAGGAGGTGCCATAATATAATATTGCTTAGCATTCTCTGTTATAATTGCTTGTCTCCTTCTCTGGTCTTTAAACTCTGAGGGCAAGGATCAACTCTGCATTACTAACCATTTTATTCTCTGCGGGTAGCATGATGCATGATAAATAATAGGCCTTCAATAAATAGTTGTGGGAAAAAAACCCACAAGGAAACACCACTACAAAAACACCCACACACTAATGCCTAAAATTTAAATATGCACAATACCAAGGGTAGACCAGGGTATGAGTCATTAGAACATTTACCCATGGCTGGAGGAAATACAAAATGGTTCACACACTTTGAAAAATTATTTGGAAGTTTTCTATAAAGAAATATAACCTTATCATATGACTACATGATACCATACAACCTAGGAGTCATGTTTGAAGTACTTAAGAGAAATTAAAACATGTCAAAAGATGATTTGTATGCAAATGTTCATTGCAGCCTTATTTGTAATGACCTCAAACTGAAAATAATCCAAATATCCATCAATTGGTGGATAAACAAGTTGTAGTATACGTATGCAATGGATTGTCATTCAACAATAAAAAGTAATAACTTACTGATACATGCAATAACATAATGAATCTCAAATGCATCATGATAAATTTAAAAATTCATCCTCAAGGAGTTCCTAGGCAGTCGAATAATCATCTGACTCTGGATTTTGGCTCAGGTCATGATCTCAGGGTTGTGACATCAAGCCCTGCATTGGGCTCCACACTGGGCCTGGAGTCTGCTTAAAATTCTCTCTCTCTCTCCTTCTGCACCCCTCACCTCCCTCTCTCTCTCAACAACAACAACAACAGGATGCCTGTGTGGCTCAGTTGGTTAAGCATCTGCCTTCAGCTCAGGTCATGATCCTGGGGTTCTGGGATGGAACCCCAAGTCAGACTCCCTGCTCAGCTTCTCTGTCTGCCCCTCCCTATGCTTATGCTTTCTCTCTCTCTCTGAAATAAATAAATAACATCTTTTTTTAAAAAACATTCATCCTCAAAAGACAACTACTATATAATTTAATTTATATAAACTTTTAGAAGAGGCAAAACTCTCATGACAGAAAGAACATCAGTGGGGTTGCCAGGAGCCAGGGAGTAGGGGGGCAAAGGGGAATTCATAAAGTTGCATGGGGGAATTTTGGAGAGTAATGGAAATGTTCAGTATTATAATTTTGGTGATGATAACATCACTGAATACATTTTTAAGCATGTATTTAACTGTACACACAATTAGTGAATTTTATTATGTATATTAAACTTCTATAAAGCTGATTTTGAAAGACCATTTATTATTACACCATTTAGGATGAAACCATGCAAATGCTCCCATTCTAGCATCTCATTTGTGCTTAGTAGCAGCATAGACATCTGGAGTCCGGCTTCCTAGGAGTAAATCCTGGTCTACCAGCTAGTGACTGTCTGGCTTTAGACAAATTCCTTATTAAACCTCACTTTTTTTTCACCCACAAGTGTAGATAATAATTGAGCCTGGACCATAGGGTCTTGGTGAGGATTCAATCGAGTGTTTAGCATAGTTCCTGAGAGAAAGGAAGTACTCCAAATGTTATTTTTTATCCCTATAAAAATGAGCCCACAAGACACATATGGTTCTGCATTTCTCATGCAGATCCTAACGCCACTTATCCTAAATCTTAGGATGTACTGATTTCATTATATTTTATTTCCTCATTCTTTTTATGTGCTGTATGTGTGCGTTGTGTATGTGAATTATGGCCTATCTACTGCTTGTAGATTTTAAAGTATACTTAGTCTATGATCGGTAAATTTTTTTATTTGAGCTTTTGAAAATTTAATCTTATGAAAAGCCTACTGACGGCTATTTTAAAATTCTTCTACTCAATTTTTTTTCTCTTTCATCCTGTGGAGTATGTTTATTGACTACAGATGCTAAGCACTTCACTACAGAATGGAAAGTAGCAAGACAGAGTATGTACTTCACCTGAGTGGTTGCATAGAAACCAGTTGTGTCTCTGAAACTTTAAGAACTCAAGTGGAAAATATACTTAAAAATTTAAAGAACAGAGTCATAACATACAGCTTGAATTGGAATGACTGCAAGATTGTTTCAGGATTATAAGACTTCTGTCTAAAAGTAGTTAATAAAATGCATATTATGATAAGTCCCTTATAATTATGACTTTGAACAAACCACTTTAAATTATGCTATAGCACGAACTGATAAGGAAAAAAATGAATAGAAGGATATCAGAATTGCTGAGGCTCAGAGCCCAGAACAACAGCCTAAGGCAGCTATGAAGATAAAACTATGCTTGCCCCTGCAACCAAAACTCCAATAAAAATTAGCTCAGATGCAGGACAGGAAAAGACTGTTTTCCAGTGATTTCAATACACTAACGGCAATAGCCAAGATTGGAGCTGCAGGGCATGAATATAATAGAAATCCAGAGAAATATCACAAGGTCGTTGTTGTTACTTCTGTTGTTGATCTTGGGGCTTGGTCCTGGCATTGTTTTCAAGAGGAAATAGACAAGTTGTTTCTAAATTTCACGTGGAAAAATAAGCAGAAAGAATATTTAAGGGAATTCTGAGAGTACTTGTGATGATGAACACTAGGCCTTTTCACTACATGTCATTAGAAACTGAAACAGTGGTCCCGAGACATGAATAGATGCAAGACTCAATGGCACAGAATAGAATTTAAGAATAAAATATAGGGGCCCCTGAGTGGCTCGGTTAGTTAGTCATTGGACTCTTCATTTCGGCTCAGGCATGATCTCGGGATCATGGAATTGAGCCCCATGTCAGGCTCCACGCTGAGTGCAGAGTCGGCTTGTCCACCTATCTCCCTCTGCTTCTTTCCCCACAGTTGCTCTCTCTCTCTCTCATAAATAAATAAATAAAATCTTCTTTAAAAAAGAATAAAATATAAGGATAGAGGGAGAACCTAGGAATGGTGTCCCAAATGATGAAATATTTGGTTTGGAATCTCCTTAATATCACTTATTAATTTAGCTTAGGGCAAAGATAGCACTTGGAAATAGTGAAAAAAATGGCTTATTCAATTAATGGCTTGGGGAAAAAGTGGGTAGTCCTGGTGAAGTTATCTACTTCTATCTCACTGCATATCAAGAGATATCTCAAGTAGATCAAGGTTCAAAAGTAAAAATGAAACTGCAAAAGTATTGGAAGAAGCCATTTAAGAATGTTCAAATAAGTCAGATTGAGGATAGCTGTCTATGTCTGATGCAAAATTCAGAAGAATAAAGTGTGAATAAAGATGGTGCATTCAACTTCATAAAGACATTTTTTTTAATCTGCTAAGCCAAAAGTCCTAAGGAGGTCCAAAGTCAAACCACAAACCAGAGAAAAGTATTTGCATTTCCTATCACAGACAAAGGGCTAATTTCTCTGCTATATAAAGGACTCCTAGGAAGCAATAAGAAATAGATCAACAACCATAGGAAATAAGAAAGAATCAAACATCATTTAAACCTATGGAAAAATGTTCCAGTCACTCAAAATAGGAGGCATGCAAATGAAAGCTACACTGAGAATTCATTATCTACCTATCACACTGGCAAAGATAATAAGATTATAAACTGTGTTGATGACAGTGTGAGCAGACAAACATTCTCGTACATTCCTGGAGGGTATGTAAATTGGTACAAGTTCTATAGAATTCAATTTGGCAACACCTATTAAAATTAAATAGCATATACCCTTTGGCCCAGCAATTCCAATTCTAGCAGTTTATCCTACAGATATTCTTACACATGTAAAATAACGCATGAACCAGACTGTCATTACAGTATTATTCTGTAAAAATAAAAGATTAGAATCAATCTAAATAGAACCAGTTATATGAATTATGTAAATTATGATAAATTTTTTAAAAGAGTTTTTACTTATTTATTTGACAGAGAGAGCACAAGCAAGGGAAGCTGCAGGCAGAGGGAGATGGAGAAGCAGGCTCCCCAAGGAGCAGGGAGCACGACCCAGGGCTGGATCCCAGGACCATGGGTCCATGACCTGAGCCGAAGGCAGATGGTCAACTGACCGAGCCACCCCACAATACATCTTTCTTTTTTTTTTTTTTATTTTTTTTTATTTTTTTACAATACATCTTTCTAATGATATAATTCTAATGAAATAATAAGTTTCTGTAAAAAAATTTTAAAAGAATGTATGTGCCGATTAAAAATTTCTGAGATTTCCAAAATGTATTTGTTGAATGAATGAATATATCATTTAGTGAAAAAGTCAAGGTGCAAATGATATGCATAGTATAATCTATTTATACATTCATGGATTCATCAAATACATTTGAGCATCTGCTATGTGTCAGACATCACACTAGACACTTGGGATATGTCCATAAAATAGACAAAGATCTTAACTGTAGTGGAGTTTGCATTCTGTTAAAAGAGACAATCAGTAAACAACGATGATGAACATTGCATAATAGTACATCAAGAACTGGAAGTTCTATGGATAAAAGAAGGAGTAGATCAGAATATGGAAGATAGAGGGGCCTCAGGGTGGAGAAGATAATGTGCACTGATAAAAAATACCATGGTCAGGTTGGGCCTTATAAGGTGAGATTTGAACAAAGACTTGAAGGAGGTGAAGGAATTTGTCTGAAGAGTGTCTGAAGAAGAGTTCCAGGCCTGGGAGCTGAAGTAAAAGGCCCTAGGGCGGGAATATGTCTGCTGGTGCAGGAGCAGGCCAGCAGCTGAATGGAGGGATCTGGAAAGAGTAGCAAGAGAGAAGGTGAAGAAGACAGTGGGAGGCAGATCAGTCCAGCACCATGTAAGGAGGTTGACTTTCATTCTGAGGAACAAGGAGTCCTGTAGGGATCTGAGGCATCAAATGGCATTGTATGACTTGGAATTTGGAGTCTGGTGGTTGTGGAGAAAAGGCTGTGGGAGGCAGCAGTGGAGGCAGGGAGAGCCCTGGAAAGCCAGGGCAGGCAGGGACCCTCATGGGAGATACTGGTCGCCATCACCTGAGTGACAGCAGAAGGGACTGTGGGCCGTGATCAGATTCTGGAAATGTCTTCCTGGTAGGCAACAGGCTTTCCTGACAGACTAGATGTGGCATGTGAAGAAGAGTCAAGTAGGACTGAGTGAGCAAGCAGGAAGCCGGGGGTGCCGTGAACAGAATGGGAAAGTGGCTGACGCAGCCTGTTTGGAGGAAAGATCAAGAATTCAGTTTGCACATGTTGAATTTGAAATATTTATTAGACATCCCAGTGATTGCCTAATCAATGTCATCCATAGATGGTACTTAGAGCCATGAAAATGAATATGTTACTATTTGTATAAACAGAAGAAAAAAGAGTATCCATTTGCTTGTACATAGATAAAATATCTCTTTTCCAGACATATGCACAAAAACTGGCCATTTTGGTTGCCTATTTAGGAGAGAACTGAGTGGCTGGGGATCAAGTGTTGGATGAAGCCTTAGTTTTTATTGCAGATCAGTTTAAACCTTTAATTTTGAACTATCTGAATATATCACATTTAAAAAATAATAAAAATGACAAGCCACATTATCAGACTACTACATTTCTGTGCCTAGAAGTTTCTTTCTCATTGATAGTTTTTTTTTTTTTAATGTTGAGAAAATGACAAATTAGTTTCACGGATTCCAAAGACACTTATCAAACGTCTACCATATGTAAGATATTGAAATTTTAAAAAATGTATCAAGATGTTCTTTCTTTCTTCTTTCTTCCTTCCTTCTTTTCTTTCTTCTGTTTTAAAAGATTTATTTATTTGAGAGAGACAGAGATTGAGCACCAGCAAGAGCACATGCATGTGTGAGCAGGGCTGAGGTGGCGGTGGGGGGAGCAGAATCTTCAAGCAGTGAAGATTCTCAAGTGAATCTTTATCACTGGGTGGAGAACCTGACTTGGGGCTTGATATCATGACCCTGAGATCGTGACCTGAGCTGAAACTGAATCAGATGTTTAACCAACTGAGCCACCAGGTGCTCCTGGTCTCTTCTTTAACACAATAATGTGTTAAATTCAAATGTAAATCTGTCTTCTGAAACTGATTAATAGCAAAAGCTACACCTTATTAGGATTAATAAGCAACTAATCTTATAAAGCACAGCTGATGTGGTTTTTGAATGCGATAGAATAAGTAGGTATCGTGGCTATTTTGACCCTCAGAGGGGATTCAGAATTATTTTATGATCCAAAACTAAATGAAATAGCTGAAGAGTTGATCAATATAGAAAAAAATAATGCTTGATCTGTGCTTTCAATTCTTGCTGGTTTCTGTGTGTTTGTTTTGTTTTAGTATAGAAAAGTACAGAGAATCATAAGAAAAACCTATAGATAGTCCACTCCCCAGAATTAACAAGTGTCAACATTTGGTTATTGCCTTAATCAGCTCAAGGTGTTATAACAAATTGCCATAGATTGGGTGGCTTAAGCAACAAACATTTATTTTTCACAGTTCTGAAGGCTGGAAAGTCCAGGATCAAGGCACCAGCAGATCAAGTGTCTGGTGAGAGCCTGCCTCCTGGCTTGCAGATGGCTATCTTGCTCATTGTGTCCTCGCACAGCAGGGAGAAGAGGGAGAAAGCAAAGTCTGTGTCTCTTTTTATAAGGGCACCAGTTGCCTCCATCCTCATGACCTGACTACCTGCCAAAGGCCCGACCTCGTAACACCACCACACTGAGGATTAGAATCTCAGCATATGAATTTGGGGGAGCACATTCAGTCCAAAGCAAGGTCATGTTTGCTTTATGTAGTCAAATGACACATAAAATAGCACAGATAAAATGTGGATCTTCTTTACTGTCTTTTCAATTCCATTTTCTCTCCTCCTCAGAGACAACCGCTCTCCTGAGTGCACTCCCTTCCCATCCTCATTTTACTACACTTTTGTATTCATAAATAAGAGATAAACTTTAAATAGATGCTCTTATCTTGTATACATTACTCCAACACTTGCCTTTTTCACTTCACATTATGTTTCTGAGATCTCTCTATGTTAATACATGTCAATCATTTTATCACCTAGAGAGAAGTAAAATCATAGCAGTTGTTATTTATTTTTTCATAAGGAAATCATAAATGAATTGGAATTGGATTATTTGTTAAATACCCTAAAACATTAAGGCTGCATTCTCCAAACGTGTGCCAAGTAGCCCTGGGGCACTGTAGCAAACTCACAGAGGTGAAGCAGGGTATTTTTAAATTTCAAGGGAAACACAATGACATTTGTCAGATACCATGCAAACTGCTTCTATTGGGTTATTAAAACCTATTAGGTACTTGATTGGGCATACATCCAGAATAGTTAGGCACTTCTTTTGGGCTAGGGATGCCAATGAAAAAATTATTGAGACACTAAATCGTCAGAAACTGAGTAAGCAAAAAAAAAAAAAAAAAAAAGAAAAGAAAAGAAACTGAGTAAGCTTAAGAATCTCTGCAAGAATAAAAAGAATAAAAAACCTGCGAACCTGTGTTCTCTCTCAGGCCCCATTACTTGGTGTATAACTATAGGAATTATAGGCAGAATGCCTCAGAGGAAATGACCAGCCTTGCAAACCTAAATCTACTTCGTTGATAAAAACAGTAAGTGATGATAGGGAGCACCTAGAAGGAATAGTTTAATGTCTTAACTCTCTGACAAACTGCCTAAGATGAGATTCCCAACTGCTTCAAATATATGGTTTTCCCCCAAAATGCCCTTCAGACTATGATAAACTTAAATGTGCACTTAGCTATTTACTTGTGACAGGAGCAGGGCAAGAGTTGAGAGAGGCTTAGGGAGGGCTTATGGGTGTTTTTGAGAGTCTACAAGTGAAGAGGAGAAGGAAGACCCCCAGTATGGTTTTAATCAATAACAAATCAACCAGCTTTTATTCACAAGCCATATTTCTAAAGATTTAACCTATGATCCATCCCCTCAGGGGGACCAGGAATTCAGCCTCAGGTCCATTTTAGGAATACTTATATTCCTGTTCCAGTAGTCACTGGGAGTGCTATCAGGGACACTGAGCTTTTCTGCAGGGGTGAAGTTGTTTGAGAAGACAAGAAAACTGACAATGCCGTTCTCTTCCAGCAGGGACACATCTGCACATATTTCCTTCCATAATCCCAGGGGCAAGCCACTGAGCTTGCTTTCCTAGCCCCTATTTCACCTAAACTCAATTCATTATTTCCTTTATTTCTATTCAAACATAAAAAGCCTTGAGGTAACTGGCTGGCTCAGTTGGTAGAGCATGCTGACTCTTGATCTCAGGGTAGTGAGTTCAAGCCCCACACTGGGCATAAAGTTTACTTTAAAAAGAAAAAAACAATATGAAAAGCCTTATAACAGAAAAAAAGGGATGGTCTATTTATAGAAAGTCATAAGGATAGGTTGTATAAACCTTTAAAAGGATATATGAAAAGGTCTGGGTGTGGGGGAGATTCCTGAACTTGAAAGGAGAAAGAAACAGTAGCTTTCAGAGGAAACGGCTTTTGATTTTAACAAAATTAATTCCTTATGTTGCTAAGAAATCTGAGCTGAAAATATACTGTATTTTCTTCCTGACTAAGTGATATCCATCTCCCAAAGGACCATCTGTGGTCATTATGATGTCACCTTGGCAGAAACTTGAGGACATTAGTGGATCAGATATCTTGAATCCTAATAAAATACCATTAACATTTTAAAATAAATGATTATATAACCTATTCCTGCTTTATTTGTAGAGGGGGTGCTTTCAAAAATATCATCAAACATATTCTCTTTCAACTATAAGTGGATTCAAATGTAATTTTTTCCAGGATGCTAATGTCACATTTTATGACCCATTGCAGAGAAATAAATAAGTCGGAGTGTTTTCTAGATTACTGGAATCTAAAAGTAAAGCTAGCCTTGAGCTCATGTAATAGTTTTGCAAAACTGAAAGCCATCCTAAAGGTCAGCATCAGATTCATATTCATGTTTGCCTAGTCCTTATGTAATTGTGGTGCTTGAAAAAATGCCTATGGCAGATGTTTTTCATTTTTCTCAGAACTATGACTTTAGGTGGAAAAACACCTAGCACTAGCATATCGAATTGCATGTCAAAAATGTCAAGGTAGGGGCATCTGGGTGGCTCAGTGGTTGAGCGTCTGCTTTTGGCTCAGATCGTGATCCTGGGGTCCTGGGATCGAGTCCAGCATCAGGCTCCCCTAGGGAGCCTGCCTCTCCCTCTGCCTATGTCTCTGCCTCTCTCTGTGCCTCTCATTAATAAATAAATAAAATCTTAAAAAAAGAATGCTAGGGTAGGGGCATCTGGGTGGTTCAGTGGGTTAAGCGGTTAAGCGTCTGCCTTCAGCTCAGGTCCTGATCCCAGGGTCCTGGAATGAAGCCTACATCTAGCTCCCTGCTCAGCAGGGAATCTGCTTCTCCCTCTCTCTCTGCCCCTCCCTCTACTCCTGCTCTCTCTCTCAAATAAATAAAAAAAAAATCTTTTAAATGCTAAAGTAAAATCTGGTACTAAATGAAGAAAGTGATTTGACTTCAAAATGTAATGAAAGGGGATCCCTGGGTGGCGCAGCGGTTTGGCACCTGCCTTTGGCCCAGGGCGCAATCCTGGAGACCCGGGATCGAATCCCATGTCCGGCTCCGGGAGCATGGAGCCTGCTTTTCCCTCTGCCTGTGTCTCTGCCTCTCTCTCTCTGTGACTATCATAAATAAATAAAAATTTAAAAAAATATTTAAGAAAAAAAACAAAATGTAAAAATTGAGTTTTTTCATATCTTGTATAGAAAATTTAGGCTGGAAATGGTAAGCTTGGTCACTCATTAAGCAGTGTGGAAAATCTATTGTTTGCAGTCATTGCCCTAAATTTGCAGGGATTACAGAGATCTATCAGATAGTAGCAGAGATGATGGGTTTCTAAACAATGACTACAATGCTAGATCTAGTCAGTGCTCCGGTGAAGGCATTGACAAAGGGCTCTAGGAGTTGAGAGAAATGTAACACTAGCTGTGATCAGGGCCTTGAAGGCCTAGTCCAGTCTCCATTGGCAGATTTGGTGAGAAGGTAGGATACTCTAAGCAGAGCTAAACTGATGAGGAAGGGCACAGTCAGGAAAATGTAAACTATGTGCTACATAAAGAGGGGTCATGGGTGAGTAAGGCACAGGTGGGGCTAGGGAGGGAGAGATAGGTAGGAGGCTACATGGTCAGGCTCACAGAAATCCCCAAAATGCTGACGTGTATGGAAACAAGAGATAAGGGAACAAAGCAGACCACCCTGCCCTAGGTGTCAGGGTTGGGGGCAGTGGGTGTCTTTTTTTTATGACAGTCATCTGTGACCAACAAAGAATAGCCAGACCCCAAAGAAGAAGTAAGTCATTAAAGATGTTATCACCAGCCCTTATTCAAATTAAGAAGTCACAAGAATGATAAGGCCACAAGCTCCCTGGTCAGTCCTAAATAAAAGACCTCAGCGGACGTCCTCATTGGCAACCCCTCTTACTCCTGAGAGCTTTCTCTGTATCCTGGCTTCATAAACTTCTATTGCTTTACTCTCTCTTCTTTGAGATTCATTCTTCAACTCCGTTAGACAAGAACCTCACTCTCCCTCTTCATGAGGAATGAAACGGGAAAGAGAGGTCACAGGTAATCATGGAGGCCCTCCAATCCCATGTTACAGAATTAGGAATTGACTTGCTAGTCAATAACATAATCATGAACATCTTCAAAATGGATCAGAGAAAGATACCCACAGTAGAATCAGAAAGCAAAGAGCTAAATCAACCAAGTGATCTACAAATTCATGATGAAGGAAACTCTTCTTCAGTCAAGAGACACTTTCCTATTTAGAAAAAAAAATAGGTGAAAGCTTTTTGCTATCATTATTTGTTTTTATAATTTGTTTTTGTTGTTGTTGTTGTTGTTTTTATAATTTGGAACATTGTTTCTTAGTGGGGTTTTGAGAAACCCTGAGGATTAACAAAATAATGCATGTGAAAGAGCTTTGCAAACAGGAAAGTCCTATTTTCGTTTATTTTTTAAATTCCAGGATAGTTACCATTCAATGTTCTATTAATTTCAGGTGTGCAATATAGCAATTCAACATTTCCATACATTACTCAGTGCTCGTCACAATAAGTGGAATAAAGTCCTATTTATCTCTTTCATATCAAATAACATGAAACAACAATTTACATGAGTAGAATAATAATATAACATTAAGAACATGGAATTGAAGTATTTTATTATATAAAGACTAATGATATTCTTGAGGATGAAGTAAGAGAGAAGGAGAGACAGGAGGGCACACAGGGAGGGAGATAGAAGGACAGGGAAGACAGGAAGAGGAAAGGAAGGCAGATGGATAGAGGGAGACAGGGTCCGTAGAGAGAGACACGGCATGGGTAATGCTTAGGTACACAGCTGGTAGGGACTTCAGAATATCCCTCACTTGTTCACTTTCCTCTGCTGACAACTTCTTGTCTTCTATCACTGGCACTCCCTCCAAGGTTCTGAGCTGGGTGCTTCTTGCTCGTCTCCAAATCAAGGAATAAAGAGAACTAGGGGTTAAGTCACAGTTCACCTGATGACCAGACTCCCAATAGCCTATGAACAGATAGCAATCTTAGGAATCATCTACTTTTGCAAAAGGCCCCATAGATGTATGATTTAACTACAACAACATTTCTGTTTTCAAAATGCTTTCATGTCTATTATTTTCTTTGAGCTTCCAGTTATGTAGAATGAGCATCCTTATCCTCACTGGACAGATCAGAAGAGAAGTGGTTGTAAGGCCTTCCTGAGTAAGTGATATCTGTCTCCCAAAAGACCATCTCTGGCCATTATGATGTCACACCGGTAGAAACTTGAGAATATGAGTGGATCAGATGTCTGGAGAGTGAGTAGAACTATCTCAAGTCTTGATGAAACAATCAATGATTATATAACCTATTCCTATTTTTTAATTTGGGGGGAATACAGTTTATTATAGTGAAAAGGGTACTGGTTTAAATCAGAAGATCTGAGTTTTAATAGTATACTTATATTTTTATTTTATTTTTTTTAATTTTTTATTTATTTATGATAGGCACACAGTGAGAGAGAGAGGCAGAGACACAGGCAGAGGGAGAAGCAGGCTCCATGCGCCGGGAGCCCGACGTGGGATTCGATCCCAGGTCTCCAGGATCGCACCCTGGGCCAAAGGCAGGCGCTAAACCGCTGCGCCACCCAGGGATCCCTACTTATATTTTTAGCTAATAAAAATAGCTACATTTAGTCAACACTTATGTCAGACTCTATGCTAAGCCCCTTGCATGTGTTATTCCCTTTCCCATCCACCATCACAGTTATTCCCTTTCCCATCCACCATCACAATTTTTGGTAAGTGATATAACTAAGCACTATTTTTTGGTAAGTGATATAACTAAGGTTTAGAGACCTTAGATAATGTAACCAAGTGTTTTAGTTCAGGCTCTATATCACTCAAACTACTTATAACCACTTTGGGTCTCTTATTTCCTTATCCGTAAAATCAGGACACTATAAATGATTTGAAAAAAAATGAAGAGTTTATGCCTCAAAGTAAGACAGTCTGTTACACAATGTTAGGAGTTGCTAAACTTTTTCTGCAAAGGACCAGATACAAAATATTTTTGGCCTTTCAGGCCATATCATCTCTGCTGTGGCTACTCAGCTCTGCTGCTGTAGAACAAAAGCTGCTGTGATGTTACAGTGGATGAGCACGGCTGCATTCCAATCCAACTTTCTTACTGACACTGAAATTTGAATTTCAAATAACGTTCACATGTCACAAAATATTAGTGTTCTTTGGTTTTTTCCTCTAAAGGATATAAAAATTATTCTTAGCTTGGAAGTCATTCAAAAATAGGCAGTGGGGTGCTTCAGTGGCACACCTGGGTGGCTCAGTGGTTGGGCATCTGCCTTTGGCTCAGGACATGATCCCAGAGTCCCGGGATCAAGTACCACATCGGGCTTCCTGCATGGAGCCTGCTTCTCCCTCTGCCTGTGTCTCTGCCTCTCTCTCTGTGTCTCTCATGAATAAATAAATAAAATCTTTAAAAAAAAAACAAACAAGCAGGGGATGAATTTAGCCTATAGGCCAAATTTGCAGACCTTTTACTTTATACAAAGATATCACAGATATCTATGTCCACAGAAGATCTTCTTAGAAAACAGGTATATCTATAAATTAGATATGATTGATAACATTGTTTCTAAATAACTAGAAAGAAATATTTTTTGAGGGATGCTTGGGTGGCTCAGTGGTTGAGCATCTGCCTTTGGCTTGGGGTGTGATCCCAGGATCTGATATCGAGTCCCACATCAGGCTCCTCTTGGGGAGCCTGCTTCTCCCTCTGCCTGTGTCTCTGCCTCTCTCTCTGTATGTCTTTCATGAATAAATAAATAAATTGTCAAGAAAAAAAAACCCAAGTGTTTTTTGAGAAGAAGAAATTGTTTCATCTGTCCTCATCAATAACCACTGACTCAGCACTGCCTTATACTTGTGATGTGTGCCGAGTTAGAGGAACTGCTGGAACTTACAAGAGTCTATATATCCTGGGACTAGATGGGGTGGATTCATTAGAAGCTAAAACCAAATTGATCCCAAAAGCAAGCCCAGAAAAAACTTATAGGTAAAGAAAGCATCATTGCTAAATTCAGAAAGAGTTGGTTTTTAAAAATGAAAGCATTAAACAGGCATTTAATAACATTAATGGATAGCTTTTTGAGCATCTACAATTATGGGTCTGAGGTTCTCCTCAAGGTAGTCAGGCTCCTAGCAATAGTGGGCAAACAGGTTTGGAGGTAGCATCAGTAGAAGTGATTGTGAGTGTACTGTCCTTGATTTTATCTCTATATGTAGCCTTCTTGATGATATCCCAGTCATTAATACCCCAAATTACAGTATCTAGAAACAAATGCCCGTCACCACCTCCTAATCCATGCACAAGCAGACTCATGTGCACATGCATACTGTTTTGTCAGATGTGTTCCTGGCTGCAGTGCATTCATTGTGTTGGCTTCTTTAATCTCAGAGACAGGATCCCTGGGTGGCACAGTGGTTTAGTCCCTGCCTTCGGCCCAGGGTGCGATCCTGGGGACCAGGGATCGAATCCCACATCGGGCTCCCGGTGCATGGAGCCTGCTTCTCCCTCTGCCTCTCTCTCTGACTATCATAAATAAATAAAAATTTAAAAAAAATCTCAGAGGCATTCTGGTGTGAAAATTCTTTCCATTTTTTGATACCCTGAGGAAAAGAGTTTGTGGCCACTTACTACTGTACATGTAAATATCTTCTACAGGCATTAGATTTAGGATGTCCTGTTGAGGCTTAAGAACAGGTCTCAAAAAATAAATAGATAAAAATTTAAAAATTAAAAATTAAAAAACGGGTCTCATTCCCGAGGGAGTGGCTAAACGGAAGCCATCTCCACAAAAGAGCGCTTAATGGGAGTGTCTGTCACCTGTGAAAGAAACAGGCCCTTCTATGGGAAACAGGAATCTGAATTTTGTGTCACCTCACAGAAAAGTCTTACTTCTCCCAAACTCAGCCCTCTAAGGGCCTGACTTTGAAGAAGAAAGGTGCCAGGTGAGTGTTTGTGTGGGGTCAACACAGAATGGAGCCTCAGCAGAAAGGAAGGTCAAGAGCCCATTTTGTCCAAGCCTTGGAGAGCAGACCACCGCTTGTAACCAGATTACCGTATCCTTTGTTACGTATGCTTTTTGTTTGTCTTATTACCTTCAAATGCTCCAGACTTGCTTTTAGGATCGCTGTGAGTTTTAAAAGGACACCTATAAAAGCCAAGTGTTGAAAGGGGAGCAGTGCCCCCCTGAGGCCAGCTCCTGCTGGCAGCAGTAACCAGTGAGATCCCCACAGGACTGTGCAATGCATCTCTGGAGATCCTCCCTCCTGCACCATTCCGATGAGACTGGGAGGTGGTATAATATGGGGAAGGCCAGGGACGCCTGGGTGGCTCAGCAGCTGAGCGTTTGGCTCAGGGCCAGGGCGTGATCTCAGGGTCCTGGGATCAAGTTTTGCATCAGGCTCCCTGCGGGGAGCCTGCTTCTCCCTCTGCCTGTATCTCTGCCTCTCCATATATATGCCTCTTCCATATATATATATGTGGAAGACCATCTTCTTATTGTATATTCTTCACAATTTCCAAACTCCTTTGCAAATAAGCATTCTCCCATAGTAAGTGTGACATGATAGTGTGTAGATTAGGCATAGGCTGGAGTCTCTGTGACCTCAAGCAAGGTTACTTTACCTCTCTGTGTGCTTCAGTTTTCTCAATGATCAAATATGTATAATTGTACCTCTCTGAAAGGACGTATAAAAGGATTAAATGGGTTGATATATAAACATACCTACCACAGTGCTTGGCTTATAGTACATCCTTGGTACGTTTCCTGTTACTACTATAGTATCTTGTCAGACTAGTTTTTTATCAGCCTGATTAATGGGATAAAATGATCTTCTTTCCTGGGTCTTCTGACCTCCTGTAAAATTAGTAAACTGTAATAAAACATTGGACCTCAGCCCCTAAGATTCTAGTTGCTAGGCTAGGCACTGTGAGAACTCCCAAAGAATTTTACAAGAGTTCTTGTCCTAAAAAAAAAAAAAAAGTTCTTGTCCTCTGGGTGCTTACAAACACATCTGAAAGGGTGTGTGGGTTTAATGGTGGCCACGCTGTGTAATAGCCTTGATGATGTTGGCAGGGTTTTATTTTAGCCTCCCTAGACCTCAATTTCCTTTTTTGCAAAGTGGAAATGATAATAGCAACCACCTCGTAGGGTTATTATGAGAACTAAATAAGTTTTAAAAAGTGCTTACAACAGTGTGGGCATATGGGAAATGCTGGCTGTGAGCATATGTTACTATGAAGCAGTGCATGGATGATGAAGTGCCCACAAGAGAGCAGCCTCAGGGACAGAGCAGAGGTCCAAGGAGAGGCCATTGTGTGCTGGAGCAATGACAGAGTCTTCACAAAGGAAATAAGACTGGAACTGAAGTTGCGGGTTGGGTAGGATCGGGACAGGCAAAGACAAGTTCAGGAGGGAATAGTATTACCAAAAACACTAAGAAGGAAATTGGCAGGGACATGTGTTATTACAGACTGCCTTATTAATTCTAGCACAACAGAACCCTCTTTGAGAATTGCAATGTGTAATAAATGGATTTATGTGCTTAATGAATATTTTCAGACTTGCAAAAGAGATGGGGGGGATTGTGAGTTACTTCTCCCTGACAGTGATCTCATGTCAGCTTCTC
This sequence comes from Vulpes lagopus, assembly GCF_018345385.1. Taxonomy (NCBI): domain Eukaryota; kingdom Metazoa; phylum Chordata; class Mammalia; order Carnivora; family Canidae; genus Vulpes; species Vulpes lagopus. Next base: position 26,043,414 of record NC_054824.1, on the reverse strand, counting down.
AAATTCTACAGAATTGTTAGTCTGGAGGTAGCTCACGTAGTTATGTAGCTGGAGGGTGAAATGGAAGAATTTGCAGCTGGAGGATCCTATTCTGACAGCAGATGGCTCCCTTACATACAGGGAAGAAAATAAGCACTGTGGTCTACATAGGAATCATTTTAGTCATTCGTGGGGTTGCCACATATTATATATCATTGAGGTTGAATTTGGAAGTAATCCTTTGCATTGATTTTTTTGTATGAAAGATGATATTAATGTAGCAGGAGGAGCTTCCTTCTTAGGAGCTCTGCTTACCTCTGAGGGTAACAACCTGATTATTGTTCTTCCTGGGAATGAAAGTCACACACTTGGCAGTACATATTCCCTTTAATTCCCTCATAGAGGTTGCTATTCAGCCTTAACAGTACCTCACTTATACATGCTGTAGACACTACAAATTTGGGCTTCCAACCATTCCAACATTGAAGTATGATTTTAGTAACAGCACTGGTCACATACCAGGAAACTGTCATTTCACTATTTCTTGATACTTAGGCTCCACAGACCTCAGCTTCATCTCACTCAGTATCAGAAGTATAGTACTACTCTTTTTTTTCTACCCAGTGGACCTCCTGAAATCCACACTTGGTAAACTCAGCTCCATCCTGGTCAGCTTGGCACACTTTCCCATACTGTTTCTCATCAACTTGACCTTGTTAGTGTCCTCTGCTTGGGGGTACTGCTGGAGACAGTATGCAAATGGAACAAATCTGGGTCACTACAGATTTAAAAAAACAGGATTACTGCGTTGGGAGGTTACTCAAGACTCCTCTGCTTCCAACTCCTCCTCTTATGGTTTTCTAAGATGCAGAAACAAGAAAGGTTCCCTGCTCCATCAATTCCATCTTTGCCTCATCTTAAATCTCCCTTCCCTGCACATACACTATTGACTATCTTATTTATGTCAAAGGCTGCACTCGAATGTTCTATATAGGATAGGCTAGGGCAACAACATCCTGAGGGAAGTATTTTTGGAAATGTATTTATTGCAGAAGTAAGATGAATCTAAAGCTCTTGTCCCCAAGCCACCCCTCGGTTCCACTACTGTGCTATGCTACTTGGCCACCCCGCTCAACATGATAATTGTAAAGTTTGTTTCGATGAGAAGATGGAGAATGTGAGGGTGGAGTGTTGTGGTAGGCATGCCCTCACCACACACCACTCTGTTCTTATCCTCTCAGTCTTTTCAATCCTTCTTAGTTTTTATGGAATCATAAAACTCTTTGAGGATCTGATAAAACCATGACCCCTCTCTCCAGAAAAAAATGTACATGTCCATTCAACACTTTGAATATAGTATCTGGTCCACGTAGCCTTAGAGGTTCCCTCTGCACCTCTGATTAAAACTCTGTCTTAGAAGAGATATTTTTCCTTAAAAAGCAAAACCAAAACAAATAAAACCTAGCCACTCTACCTGATATATCACATCCTTTTATGAGACTTTTTCCTACAATAACTATTAGCACTTCTTTTTTTCTTTAACATTTTATTTTTTTTAAAGATTTATTTATTTGAGAGAGAAAGAGAAAGAGCACTAGAACGTGCATGTGTGAGTTGGAGGATGGGTAGAGGGAAAAGGAGAGAGAATCCTCAAGCAGACTCCTTGCTGAGCACAGAGCTCAAGGTGGGGCTTAACCCCACAATCCTGAGATCATGACCTGAGGCCAAACTCAAGAGTGGGATGCTTAACCAACTAAGCCACCGAGGGGCCCCATGTTAGCACTTCTTAAGTATTAACCTTGTTCCACGATCTCTTCCAAGGGCCTTCTATACATTAAATAATTTAATTATCATAAGAACCATACAGTGGGTAGGCACTATTGTACAGATTAGAAAGTAATTAAGAAAAGCTTAACTTTTCCAAGATCACACAGCTGGTAAGGCTGTTTACATCCGAAATCTTAATTACTTCACTTTATTTATGTGTTTATTTTAGGGCACAGTCGCAGGTTTAGATGAGCAAATGTCATCTGATTAGGCCCTGTATTGATTTCCTAGGGCTGCAGTAACAAATTAACATGAACAAAGTGACTTAAAACAACAGGAATTTATTTTCTCACAGCTTTTCGAGGTCAGAAGCCTAAAATAAAGGTATCCTCAGGCCACACTCCCTCCGGAAGTTTTAGGAGAAAAATTTGTTCCTTGCCTGTTCCAGCTTTTAGAGATTGTTAGCTTCCCTTGGCTTGTAGCTACACCTCTCTCTTTTTTGCAGTACCTTCTATGTGTGTCTCTGTTGTCTTCTTTTGCCTCTTCTTATAAGGACACTTGGAATGGTGTTTAGGGCCCACCTAGATCATCCAGGGTAATCTCCTCATCTCAAAATCCTTAACTTAATTATATCTGCAAAGACTCTCCAAATAAGATAACATTGATAGGTTCCAGAGATACAGGATCAAGTTGGATGATAATATATGTGAACAGTTTTTAACTGAGTGAACACCACAAGAATACTGATGATAGATTAATGTCAGCCTTGAGAGAGGTTTCCAAAGCAATGTTTTTCAGCTGTGGCTGCACACTATAACCACCTGGGTGTCTTGGTGAACCAGACTGATTCAGAATCTCTGGGAGAGGAGCTTAAGCTCCAGTACTTTTCCAATGGTCCTCAAATTGACAAAAGATATGCCAAACACATACATAGGAAACTATAAAATATTATTGAAATTAAAGAACTAAGTAAATAAAAAAAATAGACTATGCTCATGGATTGAAAGACCCAATATTATAAAGATGTTAAAAATTAATCTATAGATTCTAACTGATCTATAGAAACCAGCAAAAAAATAAAAAAGAAATAAAAAAAGAAACCAGAAAAAATCCAACATATTTTTGTGAAAATTAACAATGATTTTGAGTTTTATATGGAAGGACAGAGAGCTAAAAATAACCAATATAATCTTAAAGAAGAACAATGGATACTTTGTTCTTATCAAGATTTATTACAGAGCTAAATTGATGAATACACTATGATATTGATGCAAAGATGGATAAAAGACTGGGATACACCAAACAGGCCAATGACAACACACTTACACATACTTGACTTGTGACAAAGGAGACACTGCAATGTGAAGAGGAAAGAGAGCTTTTTTTTAATAAATGGTGCTGGATCAACTGGATATCCATATGGGAAAACACAAAAAGAAAGAATGTTGGCTTCTACTTCATATCAAAGACCAAAATCAATTTACAGTATTGTGTGTATCTAAATGTGAAAGGCAATGATAAAGCTTCCAAAAGGCAACTTAGAATATCTTCATGACTTTGGGGGTAGGCAAAGTTTTCTTAAACAGAACACAAAATGTATTAACCATAGAGAAAAAGACTGATAAATTAGCTTCATTAAATTTAAATGTTTTGAAATTCATGGTTATACCTGCTACCAGCTTCTTATGGTTGATTTCTCAGGTCATATTTTATTCTTGCTTTCCAAATTCCTCACCCTCCTCTGCTTTATTTATCTCTTTCAGACTTTATTCTCATCACAAAGATCTCACCTTTGATCAAAACAGTCCTTTCTCTCTTTTTAAAAAAATATTTTATTTATTTATTCATGAGAGACACAGGGAGAGAGAGGCAGAGACATAGGCAGAGGAAGAAGCAGGATCCATGCAGGAAGCCCAATGTAGGACTTGATCCCAGAACTCCGGGATCATGCCCTAAGCCAAAGGCAGACACTCCACCGCTGAGCCACCCAGGGATCCCAAAACAGTTCCTTACTTCTCATAATTTATTCTTCATATTCTTGTTTGGGGAATTTCTGTAATGTTACAGAGTTTCTACTCTGTTCTACTGAGACAAATAACTTATTTTTACCACATTAAAAACTGAGATTTACTAGTGATAAGAAAATTGTGGTATATCCCATATAATGAAATACTAATCAGTAATAAATGAGAATGAACTACTGGTATACGCAACAACATGGATGAATCTCAAAACAATTATACTATCTGAAAGAAGCTAGACAAGCAAAAAATACATATTGTGCAATTTCATTTATATAAAAATCTAGAAAATGCAAACCAGTCTATTGAGACAGAAAGCATATCAGTGGTTGCCTGATATAGGAGCATAAGGGAGGAATGAAAGGATGATAGGGACCTTTGGGGACAGGAACTGATGATATGTTCATTATCTTGGTTGTGGTTATGGTTATATGGTTATGTATAGTTTATTGTATTAGAAGTCTTCAGCAATTCTATATTGGTAAAAAAATGTAAGTATCAATAAATTATGACATTTTGGCATTTTAAGTCATGTTTATTACTCACTCAGTCATCAACATAGCTAATCTATTTTTTTAATGTTTAATACATAAGTATATCATTGTTCATCAGAATCAAAGACAGAATTTGTATATAATTCTGGAAAGGTAGGGAATGCCTTGCCAGACATGGTATTTCTTTCATGTTAATTACTTTTTCAAAATGTGTGTCTCTGGATCACTTGAACTAGAATCACCAGGAGTGTTTGTTAAAATGGAAGTCCTGGGGTGCCTGGTTGGCTCAGTTGTTGAGCGTCTGCCTTCACTCAGGTCGTGATCCCAGGGTCCTGGGATGGAGTCCCGCATCTGGCTCCCTGTGGGTTGCCTGCTTCTCCCTCTGCCTATGTCTCTACTCCTCTCTCTGTCTCTCATCAATGAATAAATAAAATCTTTAAAAAATAAAACGCAAAGTCCCGTATCAGGAATAGCAGGGAACTTCCTTAACAACAACAACAAAAAGATATTTATTTTCAGGAAATAGTATAATTAATATGATAATATAAGCATTTCTCTGAGAATAATAGAGTTCAGTATTACTATTACTACTATTCAATATCTAACCACAAATCCAAATTAGAATAATAAGAGATAAAAAGACATGAAAAGTAAATGGGACAACTGACATTACTGGCTTTCAGACTTAGTACAGAGCTACAGTAAATACACAGTGTGGTACTGGTCAAAGAGTAAACAAACAGTCAGTAGAATTGAATAGAGAGACCAGAAATAGACCCACACAAATAAGCAAAGGCAATTCTAAGGAGAAAGGATAATCTTTTCAACAAATGTGCTGGAATAACTGGACATCCAGAAGTAGAAAACAAACAAGTGAACAAACAGAAATCTTAAACTTGTCACAAAAATTAACAAAATAGATCATAAAGCTAACTGTACAAAGCTAGAAGACAGCACTGGAAAAAGCCTAAGTGTCCTTGAGTTTGGCAATAATTTTTTATTTTTTTATTTAATTTAATATTTTAAATAGTCTCCATGCCCAATGTGGGGCTTAATTTATGACCCTGAGATCAAAAGTTGCTTGCCTTACTGATTGAGCCAGCCAGGTGCCCCATGTTTGCCAATAGCTTTTTATGCTTTATTTTTTTATTTTTTATTTTTTTTGGCAATAGCTTTTTTTTTTTTTTTTTTTTTTTTTTTTTTAGTTTTATTTATTTATGATAGTCACAGAGAGAGAGAGAGAGGCAGAGACACAGGCAGAGGGATATGCAGGCTCCATGCACCGGGAGCCCGACGTGGGACTCGATCCCGGGTCTCCAGGATCGCGCCCTGGGCCAAAGGCAGGCGCCAAACCGCTGTGCCACCCAGGGATCCCGGCAATAGCTTTTTAAATAAAATGTCAAAAGCACCACTTATGAAAGAAAAGAAATTGGTAAGTTGGACTTAATTAAAATTAAAAACTCCGTTCTGCAAAAGAGCTGGTTAAGAGAATGAAAAGACAAACCACAGACTTGGAGAATCTTGGCAAGATGCATATCTGATAAAGGACTATTTTTCAAAATACATAAAGAACTCTTGATACTCAACAGCAAGAAAACAAACAACTTGATTTTTTAAATGGGCAAAAAATATGAACAGATGTACAGATAATAAATAGCATTTGAAAAGATGTGTTTAAAAAGTAAAAAAGGGGGCGGGGGAGATAAAAAAAATGTATGACTTTATATGTCATTAGGGAATTGCAAAATTAAAGCAATGAGATACATTGCTTTACATACCTATTTGAATGATGAAGATCCAAAATACTGACAGTATCAAATGCAGGTGGGGATGTGGAGCACATAGAAATCACTCTTGCTGGTGAGAATGCAAAATGAGACAAGCACCTTGGAAGACAGTACTATAATGGTGGAGACCTACCATTATATATTTGTCAAAAACAGAATATACAATTTTTTTTCAGAATATACAATTAAAGAAGGCAGGGGGTATGATGAACACTGGGTGTTATCTAAGATTGATGAATCACCGACTTCTACCTCTGAAACCAATGATATATTATGTTAATTAATTGAATTTAAATTAAAAAAAAGAACAGAATATACAACACAGTGATCCCTAATGTAAACCATGGACTTTAGTTAATAATATTATATCAATATGGGCTTCATCAGTTGTAACAAATGCACCACACTGATGCAAGATGTAGAGGGACTTGAGGGGTGGGTGGGTGGGAAGAGGGTATAAATGAAAATTATGCTTAATTTTTTCTGTAAACCTAGGACTGCTCTTATAAAAAGATCTACTTAGGATCTTTGCCTTCTATGTTTCTATGCTTTTCTCTTAATTTTGCTATTGACTTAAAACTGCTAAAAAAAAAAAAAGTCTTTAAAAAATTAAAAAATAGTGATCCCTGGGTGGCTCACCGGTTGAGCATCTGCCTTTGGCTCAGATCATGATCCCAGAGTCCCAAGACTGAGTCCCACATCAGGCTCCCTGCATGAAGCCTGCTTCTCCCTCTGCTTGTGTCTCTACCTCTGCCTCTCTGTGTCTCTCATGTATAAATAAATAAAATCTGCAAAAAAGGAAAAGTTCTCAAGCAGAAATTTAAAAATAAATTAAAAAATAAAGTCCTTCAATTAAAAAAGGAAATGGATAAGAAAAGAAGTAATAAAAAAAAAAAGAAAGGAAGGAAGAAATAAGTCATTAGTGGCATATGATGTCATTGTATACTTAGAAAATCAGAAAGAATCTAATGATAGGTCAGATGTGGCTGTTATAGATATAGAATTAACAAGAGAGTTTAGCACATTTGTTGGACACAAAAATTGATGCACAAACATCAATGTATTTTTACATACTGGCCACGAGCATTCAGAATGTAACAAAAGATGTTCAAGCCTTCTATGATTAAAGACCTGGGCACCTGGGTGGCTCAGTGGTTGAGCGTCTACCTTTGTCTCAGATCGTGATCCCCAGGTCCTGGGATCGAGTTCTGCATCGGACTCCCCACAGGGAGCCTATTTCTCCCTCTGCCTATGTCTCTGTGTCTCTCATGAGTAAATAAATAAAATCTTTTAAAAAATTATAAAACTTTATGGAAAGACAATAAAGAAGACCAAAATGTATGGGACATATTATTTTTGGTGGTAGGAAAACTTAAAAGATGAAAAGATTTAAATATGCCGGTGTTCCCCAAAAGTGATCTACAGATTTAAAACCATTCCAATATCTATCTCAATAGGTTGTTTTCTAGGACTTGAAAACTTTAGCTGATCCTAAAGCTCAAGTGGAGGAGCAAAACCCAAGAGTAAAAGGAGGACAGAGGCAAGGGAAGTCAAGGGCAGAGGGGAATCAGAGAGAGGACTTACAAGTCTAGGTGGTGTCCCTCTGCAGCAAGGTAGGAAGTCTCTGGTCAGGGGCACCTGGCTGGCTTAGTCGGTGGAGCATGAGACACTTAATCTCAGGGTTGTAAGTTCGAGTCCCATGTTGGATGTAGAGATTACTTAAAAATAAAATCTTAAAAAAAAATAAAATAAAATAAAAAAATAAAATAAAATCTTAAAAAAAAAAAGAATGTGAAGGAGACATGCATGAATAAGCATGTAATGGATAATTACACAAACATGTTAACAATATTGATCTTTGTTAATTTAGCTATAGGTGATTGGTATTTTCCCAAAAAATTTTCATAAAGATCATGTGTTACTTTTATAATGGAAAATGTGATAAGCTATTTTTAAACCCAGGCACTTAGTAAATATTTGAATGCTAGCTTTAAACATTTTAGGTGTTAACCTAATAATTACTGAAGCCAGAGTTGTTTCTATGTGCAGTCAGCCTCACCACGCCATGCCTATCAAATCATATCAATTATCCACTCAAACTTTCATGCCTCTTGTTGATTAATTTTAAATGGAATACAAATCTAGCATGAGATGTGATTTATTTTTTTATTTTTTAAAAATATTATTTATTTACTTATTCATGAGAGACAGAGAGAGAGAGAGGCAGAGACATAGGCAGAGGGAGAAGCAGGCTCTGTGCAGGGAGCCTGATGTGGGACTCAATCCTGGGACTCCAGGATCACACCCTGGGTGGAAGGCAGACGCTCAACCACTGAGCCACCCAGACATCCCTGAGCCACCCAGGCATCCAGAGACCATGATTTAAGAGAGCTATTTTGATGACCTGACCAAAAATATATTTCTTCTTCAAGGTTTATACCATTGATGAAGGGTTTAAATTGGGGTATTCTCTATTTCTGAAGGCTGATTGAATCTTGAATTTATGAATAATTATTTGTAATATTTATTCACAGAAATAGTTACTGAGTATATACTTTATGTCAGACATTAGTCTAGGAGCTGGGAGTATGCAGATGGATAACACTGGGACCCTGCCCCTGCCCCCAAGCTCACACTGTAGTGAAAGGAAATAGACATGAACACCAATTGGTGACAAGGAGTATTAGGGGCGCAATGACAGTGGTTAGCAAAGAGTGCAATAGAGGCCCCAGAGAGGGAGATGACCAATTGTATGACAGTGGGAGACTTGGTTGGGAATGACTTCAGTGAATAGGGAGACATTTGAGCTGTATCTTGAAAGGCACAGTAAACGAAGCTGCCTCAGCTAAAGCACAGAAGGCTCTTAGGTAAGAGTCGTTTGGAAGTTTGAATTCAGGTGCAGTAGGGGTGAGATGAGTGTCCAGTAGAAATTTACGCATCAATGAAACTGTTCTATGTCTTCATAGTTGAATACAGTAGTCATTAGACGCATGTGGCTAGGGCAACTGGGGAATTGAATCTTAAATTTCATGTAACGTTAACTAATTTAAACGTAAATAAACTCACGTGGCTGGTGGCCATCCTATTAGACAGTGCAGGTCTAGTGATAAAGAGGCCAGCCAGATCAAGGAGGAACTTGCATCCAATGCAAGGGATGCAAAACTGAATTTTCTCCTGTAGGTAATGGGAAATCTTCAAAGGGATATCCATAGGGGATTATATGATCAGCTTTGCATTTGAGAGTGGTGCAGGCTGGAAGGAGGGGAAAACTTTAAGAGATTCTAGTAACAGGCCTCAGTTAGAATACTGTAGTTTGAGAAGGGAACGGATATGAGACATGCTGAAAAAGGTAGAATGGATAGGCTTAGTGACAGATCTGAGTGTGAAGCATTAGAAGGAGAGAGAAGCAGGGTTACCCAAAGCAGGTTTGGGGTTGCTTAAATCAGTGCTATTAAGTCAAAGGCAATTCATCCCGGACAAATGAACTGAAATGATCTGATGCATCCATGCCCTTTATTTGGTCATAAGAAGACAGCTGCTGAAAGTAGAATGTAGCTCTTCTATAATTTCAGCAAACCTGGAAGGGAGATTCAGAAAATCCCTCCTCGCAAAAATGAGGACTTACGAGCCAAGCAAAGTAAGCTCCTTGACAATTGAGAACATATTCTTCCTTTAATAAGGGTTTAGGCTGTACCAAACTAACATTCATCCTTGAGAGCCATGCCATAGTGCTCCCCATAGTGGGAGAGAATCACAGAGATGAGATTCAATCTGGAACTAAATCTCAGTCCCCCATACCCACCTTCAGCACCTGGTCTCTCAAGAAGCCTTGCAAGCTTAGGAGTCAGTTAACTCAGCACCCACCTTCTGAAGCCCAGGCACCATTGGAAACTACCCCGCTCTAGTTTGAGGCATGGAGGGAAGAAGAGAATACTGAGAACAATCCTTCTTGGGGATGCATAAAAGCATGTTTGGGGATGGATAGAGGATCCTAAAGCAGGAGAGCCAAAGGTAGAGTCAAAGGAAGTTCTGAAGACCTATAATTTAAATGCTTCTATCTTTCCCTCTAAAACTATTTCCTTCTGAAATCACTCCCACCTTTCAGTGAAGACATTAAAGACTTCTAAAATTTCTCTCCTTTTTTCACTCACCCACACTATACTTAACTCCCTAACCCAAATACTTTGGTGTGACTGTTTCATCCCAGGCTCTGTTCTTAGGTCCTGGAGATTCCACAGAATCTCCCTGCCTTCAAGGAGTCTGTGGTCTAGTGGAGGAAACAGACAAGAAAATAGACTTCTCTAGAGTATTGAGAGCTCTGTCACATATTAGTACTGTGGGGAGGGGAGATGGGGAGTGATTGCTTAATGGGTATGGAACTTTCTTTGAGGGGCAGTGAAAATGTTTGGAACTAAACCCAATATTGACAGGTCAGAGAGTGCTTCACAGGAGACATGACTTCTGAAAACATGAAAAAGTTAGCCAAGTGAAGAGGGAAAGGGATTCTCAAATAGAATAACCTATATGCTAAGGTGGCCAGTGAGTAACCCAACATACTCAGAGAATGGAAAGGGTGTGGTCTGGGAGGAGGAGGGAGGCAGCTGCTTGAACTGAGGTTGGATGAGAAGAGCCAAGATCAGATCATAAAGGCCTTTTATGCCAAGCCAAGGAGTTTGGACTTCACCCCAAGGCCACTCAGAAGCCTTCATGAGATTTTAAGCAGGGGAATGATACAATCAGATTTATATTTTTGAAATATCATTTTAGTATAGGCAAAGATTTGGAGGGTACAACACTGGAGTCAGGAAGCTTGGTTGTTGTAGTCATCCAGACAAGAAAAGATAGTTGCTTTAATGCAGGAGAAATGGGAATGGAGAAAATTGAACTGATTTGAAAGACATTAATGAAGAATTGGTTGTTAGCTAAAGATTGGAGATGAGTATGGGAGTAGGTGGGTAAAAGACAGGATCTAAAGCATAAAAACCTTTGCTGATATCGCCTCTGTGGCAGTGATTCTCAACTCTGGAGAGTGAAGGGTAGCATACTTTGGGCACATCAGAGTTCATCACAAGGGACTCCCAAAGTATGCTACCCTTCACTCTCCAGAGTTGAGAATCACTGCCACAGAGGCGATATCAGCAAAGGTTTTTATGCTTTGGATCAGGTTTTCCTGATTAGGACTATGTGTATGAAATTTACCTGGTTTAAGGGGCAAATAATTTTAAGAGTCACTATTGCCTCCACATTTTTATAGAGGCTTTAATTTGATTAGAATATAATTCACTGATTAATTTTTATTCATTTTATGTTTTAATAATTTTGATTTTTATAATACATGAAAGAACAGGACCCCATGTTTGGGTATCTACAGTAAAAGTTTCAATTTCTCCCTGATTTAGGTGGTGAAAATTTAATCCTAAGATTTGTTGTTGCTCAACTGGCTGATTCTTGTGATGGAATAAAAGAGGGGAAACAAAGAATTAATGCTTTCCTCATCATTTGTCACCTTTGGAGATAGTTGAAAATCATAAAGAATAGTAGATTTTTAAAAATAATTTTATTTATTTGCTTTTTTGTTTGAAGTATGGTTGACATGCAATATTAGTTTAATGTATACAACATAATGATTAGATATTTATATACCCCATGAAATGCTTATCATAAGTGCAGTTATCATCTGTCACCATCATTTGCCAGCATATAGTTATTACAATATTATTGACTATATTTCCTAGGCTATACTTTGCATATCTGCATACTTGTGACTTACTTATTTTCTAACTGGAGGAAGTTTGTACCTCTTAATTCCTTTTACCTACTTTACCCATCTCCCCACCATTCTCCTCTGTGGTAACCACCAGTTTGTTCTCTATATCTATGGTCTGTTTCTATTTTATTTTGTTTGCTCAATTATTGCTTTTAGATGCCACATGTAAGTGAAATCATGTAGTATTTGTCTTTCCATGTTGGCCTTATTTAACTTAGCACAATACCACCTAGGTCAACCTATGTTGTTGCAAATGGCAATATTTCATTCTTTTTTATGATTGAGTAATATTCCACATACATAACATATTCATCCACTTATCTATCCATGGACACTTGTGTTGCTTTCCATACCTTGGCTACCATAAATAACGCTACAATAAGCATAGGAGTACATGTATCTTTTCAAATTAATATTTTCATTTTCTTTGAGTAAATATCCACCAGTGGAATTACCTGATCATAGGGTATTTCTATTTTTATTTTTTGAAGAAACCTATATGGTATTTTCCACAGTGGGTCTATCAATTTATATTTCCACCAACAATGCACAAGGGTTTCCTTTTCTTCCAATCTTTGCCAATATTTCTTATTTCTTCTCTTTTCAATACTAGCCATTCTTTTTTTTTTTTAAAGATTTATTTATTTATTTATTTATTTATTTATTTATTTATTTATTTATTTATTTATGATAGACATAGAGGAAGAGAGAGAGAGAGAGAGAGAGAGAGGCAGAGACACAGGAGGAGGGAGAAGCAGGCTCCATGCTAGGAGCCCGAGGTGGGATTCGATCTCGGGACTCCAGGATCGTGCCCTGGGCCAAAGGCAGGCGCCAAACCGCTGAGACACCCAGGGATCCCCAATACTAGCCATTCTGATAGGAATGAGGTGATATCTCATTGTGATTTTGATTTGCATTTCTCTGATGATTTAGTGATGTTGAGCAGCTTTTCATGTATCTATTGGCCATCTTTATGTCCTCTTTGGAAAAACATCTATTCAGGTTCTCTGTTCATTTTTTATTTTTTTTAAACTACTTATTTATTTATTCATGAGAAACACTGAGAGGAGAGAGAGAGAGGCAGAGACACAGGCAGAGGGAGAAGCCGGCTCCACACAGGGAGCCCGACGCAGGACTTGATCCCGGGTCCCCAGGATCACACCCCAGGCCGAAGGCGGCGCCAAACCACTGAGCCACCCGGGCTGCCCTCTCTGTTCATTTTTAAATCGAGTTGTTGTTTAATCCCTTAACAGACATATCATTTGCAAATATCTTCTCCCACTCAGTAGCTTCCCTTTTTGTTTTATTGATGATTTCCTTCACTATGCAAAAGCTTCCTAGTTTGTTGTAGTCCCAATTGTTTGTTTTGCTCTTGTTGAAGAGACAGACACAAAAATATTTTTAAGACTAATGGCCAAGAATTTGCTGGCTGCATTTTCTTTTAGGAAGTTTATGGTTTTGGGTCTTACATTTAGGTCTTTAATCCATATTGAGTTTATTTTTGTATATGGTATGAGAGTGGTCAAGTTTCATTCTTTTGCATGTTGCTGTCCAATTTTCCCAAAACCATTTATCGAAGAGAATATCTTTTCTCTGTTGTATATTTTTGCTTCCTTTGTTGTAGATTAATTAACTCTATAATCCTGGGTTTATTTCTGGACTTTCTCCTCTATTCCATTGATCTATGTGTCTATTTTTGGGCCAGTATCATACTGGTTTGATTACCATAGTTTGGAAATCTGAGAGTATGATAACTCCAGCTTTGTTCTTCTTTCTCAAGATTTATTTGGCTTTTTGGAGCCTTTAGTAGTTCTATACAAACTTTAGGATGATCTGTTCTGGTTCTATGAAAAATAATATTGATATTTCGATAAGTATTACATTGATTTCATAGATTGTTTTGGACAGTACAGAAATTTTAATAATATTAATTCTTCAAGTCCATAAGCATGATTTTATCTTCTCATTTATTTGTGTTGTTTCACTGAGTTCACTTAAATAATTATTGTGTTGTTAACCATCAATATCCTATGGTTTTCAGAGTATAGGTCTTTCACCTTCTAGGTTAAATTTATTTCTAGGTATTTTATTCTTTTTGATGCAATTATAAATGGGAATGCTTATTTATTTTTTTGAGATTTTATTTATCTATTCATGAGAGACACACAGAGAGGCAGAGACATAGGCAGAGGGAAGAGAAGCAGGCTCCATGCAGGAGCCCAATGTGGAACTTGATTCCAGAGCTCCAGGATCACGTCCTGAACTGAAGGCAGATGCTCAAGCGCTGAGCCACCCAGGTGTCCCTGGAAGTGTTTATTAATTTGTCTTTCTGCTAGTCTGTTATTAGTGTATAGAAATGTAACAGATTTCTGAATATTAATCTTGTATATTGCACATTTACTAAATGTATTTATTAATTAAAAATTTTTAATGGAGTCTTTAAGGTTTTCTGTATAAAGTATCATGTCATCTGCAAAAGTGACAGTTTTACTTCTTCCTTACAATTTGAATGCCTTTTGTTGTGGCTAGTGGTAGGAGTGGGCATCCTTGTCCTGTTTCTAATCTTAGAGGAAAAGTTTTCAGCTTTTCACCATAGAGAACGACATTTGCTGTGGATTTGTCACATATGGCTTTTATTATGTTGAGGTATGTTCACTTAATACCCACTTCAGGGGATCCCTGGGTGGCTCAGTGGTTTAGCACCTGCCTTTGTCCCAGGGCATGATCCTGGAGTCCCGGGATCGAGTCTCACATCGGGGTCCCTGCATGGGGCCTGCTTCTCCCTCTGCCTCTCTCTCATGAATAAATATAATCTTAAAAAAAAAGTACCCCCCCAAAAAAAAAATACCCACTTCACTGAGGGTGTTTATCCTGAATGGATGCTGAATTTTGTCAAGTGCTTTATCTGTATTTATTGAGATGATCATATGATTTTATTTTGGATGAACAAAGTAAAACTTTATTTTTGCCTCAGTGGTTGTGCAACAAAGGTTGGAAAGAAGAATGAGAAAAAGATATCGCGAGATCACATTTTTCAGCACAAGCTTCATAAAGAAAGAAAAGAACATAATTTTCCACATTGTACTCAGTCCAGCAAAGCTCAGGCTGTGATGCTGTTGTGCTTAATCCTTAGTGGAGATTTCAGGCTTTGCAACTTAGCTCATTCTCTAGGACTCTGGTTACCTGATCAGCACTGAAGTTGTTCAAAGAGACATTCTTCTCTTGGCCACATTCATTGTGGATTGGGAACTTGTGCTGCACATTGGAGCACTTGTATATTAGGATGGGCAGGTCTGGGTTTGTCTTCTTCAGCTCCGTATAGGGTTTCTCAGTGAATTCCCTGACACCTTGAATGCCAGGAAAGCACTGACAAAGTGGACACCAATCTCTTGCAGGCCCAGCTAGGCCTGGATCCCTTGACTTGCTGCAGATACCAACATCTCTTCTGGTACCCAACCCTTGATCATATGATTTTTGTCCTTCATTTTGTTAATGAGGTGTATCAGGTTGACTGACTTGTAGATATTAAACCATCCTTGCATCTCTGGAAAAATCTCACTTGATCATGGTAAATCATCCTTTTAATATATTGTTGAGTTTGATTTGCTAATATTTTCTTGAGATCTTTTGCATCTATGTTCATTGGAGATATTGGCCTGTAACTTTTCTTCTTTCATAGTATCTTTATCTAGTTTTGGTATCTGGGTAATGCTGGCCTCATAGAATACATTTGGAGCTGTTCCTTCCTCTTCAATTTTTTTGGGAATAATTTGGGAAGGATAAGTATTGACTCTTTAAATGTTTGGTAGAATTCCCCTGTGAAACCATCTGCTTCTGGACTTGTGTGTGTTTTTTGATTACTCGTTCAACTTCATTACTAGAAATTGGTCTGTTCAAATTTTTTATTTCTTCCTAACTCAGTCTTAAAAGACTATGTGTTCATAAGAGTTTATCTATTTTTGGCGGGAGCCTGGCTCAATTGGTTAAGCATCCTATTCTTGGTTTTGGTTCAGGTCATGATCTTGCAGTCATGGGATCAAGCCCCTCATTGGGCTCTGTGCTCAGTGTGGAGTCTGCTTCAGATCCTTTCTCCCTCTCCATCCTGCTCACTTTCCCTCTCTTAAACAAACAAACAAACAAACAAACAAAATCTTTTAAAAAAGATTTATCCATTTTTTCCTAGGTGGTCCAATTTGTTGCATGTAATTTTTCATAGTAGTTTCTTACAATCCTTCATATTTCTGTGATGTCAGTTGTAACTTCTCTTTCATTTCTGATTTTATTTATTTGAATTCTTTCTTTTTTTCCTTTCTTTATTTTTAAAAAGATTTTAATTATTCATGAGAGACACAGAAAGAGAGGCAGAGACATAGGCAGAGGGAGAAGCAGGCTCCCTATGGGAGCCTGATGTAGGACTCGATTCCAGGACCCCAGGATCACGACCTGAGCCAAAGGCAGATGCTCAATCACTGAGCTACCCAGGCACCCCTCTTTCTTTTTTTCTAGATGAGTATAGCTAAAGATTTAATGATATCATTTATCTTTCCAAAGAAGCAACTCTTAGTTTCATTGACATTTTCTATTGTTTTTTTCAGTCTCAATTTCATGTATTTCCACTCTGATCTTTACCATTTCTTTTCATTTGCTACTTTAGAGCTTTGTTTGTTCTTCTTTTTCCAGTTGCTCTAGCTATAAGGTTAGATTGTTTATTTGATATTTTCTTGTTTCTTAACATAAAGCCTATATCACTATAAATTTCCCTCTTAAACGTATTTACTGTGTCCCAAAAATTTTGAACATTTTCATTTGTCTCAAGGTATTTTTAAATTTCCTCTTTGAATTCTTTGCTTACCCATAAGTTGTTCAGTAGCATGTTGTTTAGCCTCCATATGTGTGTGTTTTTTCTTTAGCTTTTTTCTTGTAAATGATTTCTAGTTTTATAGCACTGTGGTTGGGAAAATATGCATGATAGGATTACAGTCTTTTAAATTTATTGAAACTTGTTTTGTAGCTTAACATGTGATCTGTTCTGGAGAATGCTCCATGAGCACTTGAAAGTTTGTATATTCTGCTGTTTGGGGATGGAATGCTCTGTGTATTCATTAAGTCCATATGGTCTAATGTGTCATTCAAAGCCACTGTTTCCTTACAGACTTTCTGTCTGAATAATCTATCCATTGTTCTAAGTGAGATGTTAAAGTCCCCTACTTACAGGTGCCTGGGTAGCTCAGTGGTTGAGTGTCTGCCTTTGGCTCAGGTCATGATCCTGGGGTTCTGGGATCAAGTCCTGCATCAGGCTCCCCTGAGGGAGCCTGCTTCTCTCTCTGCCTCTCTTTCTGTGTCTCTCATCAATAAATAAATAAATAAATAAAAATTTTCAAGTTTGCTACTTTATTATATTACTGTCAATTTCTCCCTTATGACTGTTAATATTTGCTTTACATATTTATGTGCTTCTATGTTGGGTGCATAAACATTTACACTTGTCATATCCTCTTGTTGGATTGATCCTTTTATCATTATGTAATGCCCTTCCTTGTCTCTTGTTACAGCCTTTGTTTTAAAGTCTATTTTGTCTGAGGTAAGCATTGTTAACCCAGCTTTTCTTTTGTTTCCATTTGCATGGGACATCTTTTTCCATCCCTTCACTTTTGGTCTGTATATGTCTTTAGGTCTGAAGTGAGTCTTCTGTAGGCAGCATAGAACGGGTCTTGTTTTTTCATCCATTCAGTCACCCTATGTCTTTTGATTGAAGCATTTATTCCATTTTCATCTAAAATAACTATTGATAGGTATGAATTTATTGCTATTTTTTCATTGTTTTCTGGTTGTTTTGTGGGTCTCCTGTGTTCCTTTTTCTTCTCCTGCTCTTTTCCTTGTGATTTGACGACTTTCTTTAGTGTTATGCTTGGATTTTTTCTCTTTATTTTTTGTGTATCTATTATAAGTTTTTGATTTGTGATTACCATGAGGTTGACATGTAACAGACTATATACAGCCTATTTTAAGATATGGTGGCTTAAGTGTGAACACATTCTAAAAACACTCCATTTTTTATTACACTTCCCTCTGACAATTTATATATTTGATGCTATATATTATACCCTTTTATTTTGTGTATCCCTTAACTAATTATTATAGATGCATTTGATTTTATATAACCTTTATATTAGCTTTATAAGTGATTGCTTTACTACCTTTACTACATGTTTGCTTTTAGCAGTGAAATTTTTTATCTCATAATTTTCTTCTACTTAGAGCCTTTTCTTTTCTGCTTAAATTAGTCCCTTTAACATTTCTTGTAAGGCTAGTTTAGTGATAATAAATGCCTTCAACTTTTGTCTCAAAAAATCTTTATCTCTCTTTCAATTCTGAATGATAACCTTGCTGGGTAGAGTGTTTTTGGCTATAATTTTTTCCCTTCTAGCACTTGGAATATATCATGCCAATCCCTTTTTGCCTGCAAATTTTCTGCTGAAGAAAGAACTGATAATTTTACGGGGTGTTCCTTTGTTGCTTTTCTCTTTCTACTTTTAAGATTATCTCTTTGTCTTTAATTTTTGACATTTTAATTATTATGTGTTTTGATGTGGACTAGTTTTGGGTTCATCATGTTTAGAGCTGTCTGTGCTTTCTACACCTGTCTGTGTCTTTCCCCAGCTTAGGGAAGTTTTCAGCTATCATTTATTGAAATAAGTTTTCTGCCCCCCCTTCTCCTTCTTGGACCCCTATAATGTAAATGATAGTATGCTTGATGTTTTACCAGAGGTCCCCTAACCTATCCTCATTTTTAAAAAATTAATTTTTCTTCTTGTTGTTCAGCTTGGATGATTTCCACTACTATGCCTACAAGATTGCTCTTCTATTATTCTGCATCCCGTAATGTGCTATTGATTCCCTCTAGTCTATTTCTCATTTCCATTATTTTATTCTTCAGCTCCACACCCTGACCCTGTTGCTTCAATGCCCAACTGTAACCATTAAAGGTGTGCTGCTTAGTAGGCTTAGCTTCCCTTCCCCAGGGCAGCAGTTGCTTTGGAAGGCCACTGTTCCTGACCAAGACAGCCCACTGGGTGTGACAGGACAGGATCTGCTTTGGAGAAATGTGTTGGGCTGTATGGGGCCACTAAGGATCACTATGGTGGGGGTGAGAAATGCTAGCAAGGTAGATGGAGTGTCAGAACTGGGACCTGCCAGTGTGGGGTGAGTTAGACTGAAAGAAGACAAGAAAAATGACACCTGCCAGCAATTCTGTATATATAGATCCCTGTCCTCCTGCACACTTCTTGAAATTATCAATACATTTCCTTTGTATATGGCCCAGGCACTTTTCAAAGTGCTGCCTTTGTGATGGTTCTCAGAGTGAATGTGATTGTGTGCAGGCCCTTTAAGAGAAGAGTCCTCATTTTCCTATAGCTCTCTCACTTTCTTGGAGTTAAGCCTCACTAATACTCAAAACTCTCAGAGTTAAGTCCTGCCAGTATTCAAAACCAGACATTATAGGTGTCTGTTTTCCTAGTGAAAATCCTTGGGGTAGAAGTTGCTCGATATGGGGCTTGACACCCTTCTTTGTTGGGGAGAACCTCCGTGTCTATGATACTCTTTTTTGCTTGTGGATTGACTCTAGGCGCTTTCCAAATTGCTGTTTCTTCAAGTAGCAAGACTGCATGTGTGAGCCCTCTGCGGGGGACTCTCAGCATCCCATAGCACTTTGGAACCCCCAGATGCCAGCACAATGGTTTCTTAAGCCAGATGTCCTGGGAGCTTTTCTCTGGTGCAGACTCAGGAAGAAGCCGGGGTGTCCTGTGTAGGGCACCAACCCCTTGCTCCTCCAAGAGAAGCACCTGTCTGGTGAGATTCCTCTCTATTGTGTGTCACCATGCTGGGGTGGGTTTTTTTGTAGGACCTTGTTTGTGTCTCTCCTACCTGTCTGGATGTCCTTTTACCCTTTGTTATGGAAAGCAGTTACTCTAGTTTTCAGATCTCTTTCAGAGGGAAATTATTCATATATGGCTGTAGATTTGGTGTGTACGTGGGAGGAGTTGGGTTCAGGATCTTTTATGCCACTATCTTTGCACATTCTTTCCCAAGAAAAGTAGATTTTTTTAAGTGTCAGACTAAAAAACTTAAGAAGCTATGCTATTTCTATGTCAGGAAACTCAACTCTGTTATTTTCTACCTCTTCATATCCGTGCCCAGGTAACTAACTTTTAAAAAGGATTCTCTCCAAGGAAGATGATTAAAAAATAGTCTCGTGATCTTCTTGAGTGAAAGGATGCAGGAAAATAGACTTAAAATAGTTCATAGTTATTCTGAAAGAAACTGAATTAAGGGTAACTTGTATTGTTTTTGCTTCCACAATTTCTTTCACATCATTACCCTGAAAATTCATTTTCCCTCTTGTTATCAAACATCTTTATAGAGAAGGAAAGTTAAACTGGGAAAGGAAATTGTCAGCTAATTTTAAGACTCTCTGGGTCTAATTCCATGACTCGATTGCAGTTTCAAAATTGATATACTACATGTTTTACATAGGCTAACACGATAGCTATCAAAAAAAAAAGTGGTTAACTATTGCATAGCATATAAATAATGGAGAACAAAAATGCAATAGGTGAAAAACACAAGATCTGAATTTTTTTAAACTTTTGAGGATTTTTCTGAAAACCTGGATGAAACTCTATTCAATGGTATAGCCAAAAAGCATAATGAAAAGTAGAGAAGTTCTACATTATTGTGCTTTTTCTTTACCTTTTTTATGAAATATATATACAGAAGTGGTTGATATAACATATATGTGCCCTTGAATAAATAATTATAAAGTGAATATCCAACTAACCCCTGTCCAGGTACATTATTCTTTTTTTTTTTTTAAGATTTATTTATTTGCGCAGTGGTGGGGGGTGGGTTTGGGTGTGGGGAGGTGGAGAGGGAGAGGAAGAGAGAGAATTGGGAGTACACTCCCTGCTGCACACAGATTGTGACCTGGGGCTTGATCCTACAACCCTGAACCATGATCCCAGCTGAAATCAAGAGTTGATGTTCAAACCATGAAGCCATCCTAGGGCCCACAGGTACATTAAAGATTTTTAATTAAGAGGCCATTGACACTTTCGTGAGCTTCAGGGAATTTGTGAGTTCTCTGAAATCATATGCAACTTAGGGATTTTATATATTTTTCTGGAGGAAAGAGTAGAACTTCTCACAGAATCTTTGAGAGTTCCTTTCAAATTGTAAGGACTGTTTAGAGCAATTGGACTAAGATGGTTCTGTGACTTAGTAATTGCATAGTCTAAGGCTGGTCTCTTACACACTCTGAATATGAAATGTATAAACTGAAATGACAAAAGTTCATTTTCTTGTGAGGCTGTTGTAAGGAACAGCTCATTTGTTATCTGTGAAACAACTTTGTAAACCCTAAAGTACTCTTCCAAATGTTAATTATATCTCTGTGAATAACTGAAAATTTTCTTAGTAAGATCTTTGCAATATCTAAAGAACTGCATAATTGCTTTTGTTGATTAAAGCTGGTTGAAAAGCCCTAGACTATCATTATAACAGCTAGTCTGGCAACACTCCAAATCCAGACTAGACCACCATCTACTCTTCCCATGCTGCTCCTGGACTACTGAACAATGTCTGAAGAAAGTCACTTAACATGGCAGATTGGTTTCACCTTATATTCATGATTATAACCTTCAAATGAATATTCACACTTCCCAATAATGAGCTGAAAATTGTTATTAAGCATACTTTTCTACTCTCCTAGGTGACTATTTCCTATTATCCTCTCTCCAAGATTACTCAGGGCTCTACTGCAACCATGACAAAATAATAACTGGGCTTCCTGTCACAAACAGCCTGAAAACTGGACAAAATCTGTAAAGCAATTGTATTCAGACATTGGAAAACAAAGAGTGTGATACCTGAGAGAAAAGAAACATGAAATTGATTGCCCCAACTTTTTGCTTGGAGGAATTTTCCAGATCATGAGAAAATAAACTCAAATAGAGTTTGGAGACCCAGTGGAGTTGAAGAGATGGAGTGCAGCATTCCCAGAGGCTGAAGGAAATGGAATTTGAAAGGTAGAAGAATTTGAAAGGTGGAAGCTAAGGGGGAAAAATAGAGCTCCATAAATCTGAGTCTGAGCAAAGAATGACTAGAGAGCTGTAAGCTAAATAATTCCCAGAATTCACAGAAAATGAGCGGACATTGGATCTCTGGCCAGCCAGAGTACAGAGAATCTTCTGTGAAAACCTCAACAGCCATAACTTAGGAGTAGGGACAAATTCTCCTTGGAGTGAAGACTACTCTAGACTCATTCTAGTAAAGCTTAAAAATAGTCCTCAAAGAAATCAAAGTGATCCACAAATGATTTTACTGTCTGAAAAAGAACAAAGAAATCTCAGCACTACTTCAAGGGAGACAACAAAATTCAGACACTCAACAAGGATAACATTTACACTGTTCAACATTCAAAAAATTCATAAACGCTAAAATATTCAACTCATTTGCTCTTAAGACTTTAGGAAAAAGAGGGATGCCTGGTGGCTCAGCAGTTTAGCACCTTCCTTTGGCACAGGGCCTGATCTTGGAGTGCCGGGATCCAGTCCCACATCAGGCTCCTCACATGGAGCCTGCTTCTCCCTCTGCCTGTGTCTCTGCCTCTCTCTCTCTCTCTCTCTCTCTCTCATGAATAAATAAAATCTTTAAAAAAAAAGACTTTAGGAAAAAGAAAATATATACTCACCTCTATAAAAGTATGGTGGTTCCTGATATCTTAAAGTCACTCAGTCATACGAATGAAGTCTGCAACATTCTTTTTTTTAAAATTCCAGTATGATTAACATATATTGTTATATTAGTTTCAGGTGTACAACATAGTGATTCAACAACTCTGTACATTATTCAGTGCTCATCATGATAAGTGTACTCTTCGTTTCCTTTGCCTATTTCACCCACCATCCCCACCCACCTCCCCTCTGGAAACTACCAGTTTGTTCTCTATAGTTGAGTCTATTTTGTTTGTTCTTTTTTTTCTATTTTGTTTCTCAGATTTCCACATATGAGTGAAATCATATGGTACTTGTCTTTCTCTGAGTGACTTATTTCTTTTTTTTTTTTAATTTTATTTATTTATTTATGATAGTCACACACAGAGAGAGAGAGAAAGGCAGAGACACAGGCAGAGGGAGAAGCAGGCTCCATGCACCGGGAGCCCGACGTGGGATTCGATCCTGGGTCTCCAGGATCGCGCCCTGGGCCAAAGGCAGGCGCTAAACTGCTGCGCCACCCAGGGATCCCTCCCCCCTTTTTTTTTAAAATCTTTTTTATTTGAGTGACTTATTTCACTTAGCATTATACCCTCTAAATCCATGTATGTTGTTACAAATGGCAACATTTCATTCTTTTTTTTTTTTTATGGCTAAGTAATATTCATACACACACACACCACCCCATTTTTATCAATTCATCTGTTGATGAACACTTGGGTTTCTTCCATACCTTGGCTAACACAGGGGTGCATTTTTCTTTTTGAATTAGTGTTTTTGTTTTCTTTGGGTAAATACCCAGTTATGGAATTACTGGATCATAGGGTAATTATGTATTCAATTTTTTTAGGAACCTCCATACTGTTTTCCACAGTGGCTGCACCAGTTTGTATTCTCCAAAACAGTGCATGAGGGTTCCCCTTTCTCCACATTCTCGCCAACACTTGTATTGTGTTTTGATTTTAGACATTCTAGCAGTAGCAAGGTAATATCTCATTGTGGTTTTGATTTGCATTTCCGTGATGATTTGTGCTGTTGAGCATCTTGTCATGTGTCTGTTGGTCATCTGTATGTCGTTTTTGGAGAAATGTCTGATCATGTTTTCTGCCCATTTTTAAATTGGACTAATTGTTTTTGGCTGTTGAGTTGTGGGAGGGAGTTCTTTATATATTTTGGATATTAACCCCTTATCAGATATATCATTTGCAAATATTTTCTCCCATTTTGTGGATGGTCTTTTGTTTTGATGATGGTTTCCTTCACTTGTGCAAAAGCTTTTTATTTCAGTGTAGTCCCAATAGTTTAATTTTGCTTTTATTTCCCTTGCCAAAGGAGACATACCTAGAAAAACCTTTCTATAGTGATGTCAAAGAGATTACTGCCTACATTTTCTTCTAGGAATTTTATGGTTTCAGGTCTCACATTTAGGTCTTTAATCCATTTTGAGTTAAGTTTTGTGCACATAAAAAAGTCCATTTTTATTCTTTTGCATACAGTGTCCTGTTTTCCTGACACCATTTGTTGAAGAGACTATCTTTTTCCTGTTGCATATCCTTGCCTCCTATGTCATAGATTAGTTGACCACAGAAGCATAGGTTTATTTCTGGGCTCTCTATTTTGTTCCATTGATCTATGTGTCTGTTTTTGTACCTAGTACCATACTATATTACTACACCTTTGTAGTATATCTTGAAATCTGGGATTGTGATAGCTCCAGTTTTGTTCTTCTCTTTCAAGATTGCTTTGTCTATTTGGGGTCTTTTGTGGTTCCATACAAATTTTTATTACCTGTTTTAGTTCTGTGAAAAATGCTAATGGTATTTTGATAGAGATTGCATTAAATCTGTAGATTGTTTTGGATAGTATGGACATTTTAACAGTATTTATTCTCCTAATCTATGAGCATGGAATGTCTTTCCATTTGTTTGTGTCATCCTCAATTTCTTTCATCGGTGTTTTATGATTTCCATAGTATGAGTCTTTCACCTCCCTAGTTAGCTTTATTCCTAGATTTTTTTTTTTTGGTGCAATTATAAATGGGATTGTTTTCTTAATTTCTCTTTCTGCTATTTCACTATTAGTGTATAGAAATGCAACAGATTTCTGTATATTGATTTTGTATCCTACATGTTTACTGAACTCATAAGTTCTGGTATTTTTCTGGTGCTTTTTAGTTTTTTTTATATATAGTATCATGTCATCTGCAAATAGTGAAAGTTTTACTTCTTCCTTACCAATTTGGATGATTTTTATTTCTTTTTCTTGTCTGATTGCTGTGGTTAGGTCTTCCAATACTATTTTTTTTTAATTTTTATTTATTTACGAGAGTCACAGAGAGAGAGAGAGGCAGAGACACAGGCAGAGGGAGAAGCAGGCTCCATGCACCGGGAGCCCGATGTGGGATTCGATCCCGGGTCTCCAGGATCGCGCCCTGAGCCAAAGGCAAGCGCTAAACCGCTGCGCCACCCAGGGATCCCCCAATACTATTTTGAATAAAAGTGATGAGAGTGGACATCCTTGTCTCATTTCTGATCTTAGGGGAAAACTCTTATTTTTTCTCCATTGAGTGTGATATTAGCTGTGAGTTTTTAAATCCACAACATCCTTGAAGATAATCTTTAACTTTGAGATAAAAACATTTAATAAACTGGAGCTCAGCTCTTCTAGTATGACTTCCATCACAATTGGTCAGCTCTATTTATTTATGTTAAATTAAATCCACTACTGTATGTAGATTTCTGCTCTGATATTCTGATACTTAAAGTCTTTTCTTGTTAAACAAAATTAACAGTTCTCATGCTATCTTTTTCTCAAGGTAAATATATCCAATTCCTACCATTATTTTTTTCTGACAAGATTCTCTGGAGGCACTCTCTAGGTCTCCCATGTTTCTTTTTAAATTGCTGCCATGTTAAAACTAGAAAAAAATTAGTTCTAAAGGACCAGAAGTCCAATAAGTCATGGGAATGTGAAATATATTTTCATACTTGATTTTTTCAATAATAGTAGTGATAAGGGTAATAATAATATCTAAAATTTAATGATCCTTTTATTTATATCAGTCATATGCTAAATGCTTTATAAGTATTACTACATTTTATGCTCAACTCTGTGAGGTAGATGCTATTACTATCTATGTTTTATAAATGAGAAATTTGAATTGTTGATTTACAAATGAACTAGTACCACTGTAATAGTGTATAATACACTACTAAAAATTTTAGTGATTGAAGACAACACTTCTTAATTATCACACATCTACAGTTTGTCTGGAGTTAGGCTGATCTAGGTTGGGCCCAATTGGATAACTGTATATATTACTGAAAGATTGGTTCAGGCAATTTTGTTCCATTTGCCTCTGATTCTTCTCCTGGGACCAAAGAATTCCCAGGATATGTTCTTCTAATGGCAGTGATACAGATTCAAGAGGAAAAGGAGAAATATGGGGTCTCTTAAGTCCTTGGCTCTGAATTTGGCACCTTTCTCACTTCCACACATCCCATTGGGCAAAGCAAGTCCTAGAACTAAGCTCCGAGTCAAAGGGGGAGGAAGCATACAAGTCTGTGTTAAGAGTGTACATGTCAGGAGAGTGAAGAATTAGAACCAATAATTCAGTAAGCACAAAAGGCTAAATAATATTTTTAAAGGCATACCTATTGAATTTGGCTGAATGTAGCAGAAAACCTAAATAACAATGGCTTAATGAAGTAGAGTTTCATTTTCTCTGATGTAATGGGAAGTCCAGAGGTAGCTAGTCAAAAAGACTGATATGAATGCTCTATAATATCACCAAGGACTCAGGCTCCTTTGTAGATTTTTGTAGTCCTCATCTTCATGTTCACAATAAGGCTGGAATTTCAGCTAGTACATTCTCATTTCAAGCACAGTGAAAAGAGGAGATAGAAAGAAAAGATAGAAAGATAGAAAGGGTTTTCTCTGACATCTTATCCAGTGGTTCCACTTAAATCTCACTGGCCAGGACCATATCACATGTTTCCACCCCTAGCTGAAAGAGGGTGTGAGATCTTTTTCTTTCTTTTTCTTTCTCTTTCTTTCTTTCTTTCTTTCTTTCTTTCTTTCTTTTCTTTTTTTTTTTTCTGGCACAGATCATTATCATTCACAACACAACCACACAATCAGGTTTAGTAAGAAAGAAGAGAAAATTGATATTAGATGGGCAATTAGCATCAGACAGACACATTAGGAAATGTTTGTGCCAGGATTTGCCTATTCATCTAAAATTATACTTAACATAATGACATTATTCTTAGCATTTAAAAATATTTAATATTCTAATTTATAAGTAATATACGCTCATGAAAAACATTTTGGTAGCTATCCTAAAGTATAAAGAAGAAAATAGCTATGATCTTATTGCCTAGATATCACCACTTAAAATTTTCCTATTTCAGGGATCCCTGGGTGGCGCAGCGGTTTGGCGCCTGCCTTTGGCCCAGGGCGCGATCCTGGAGACCCGGGATCGAATCCCACATCGGGCTCCCGGTGCATGGAGCCTGCTTCTCCCTCTGCCTGTGTCTCTGCCTCTCTCTCTCTCTCTGTGACTATCATAAATAAATAAAAAATTAAAAAAAAATTCCTATTTCACTTTCCTTTTGGTTGTTTTACCTTGTCTATTTACAGTATCCAAATTGGGCTCATTCTCTACATATAGGTAGCCCCTCTCCCCATTATTTTTTTCCTTCATTTTGTTTCATAGACAATATATACTCATTATAGAAAATCTAGAAATACTAAAAAAGTATAAAAAAATAAAAATAATAACTTAGCCATCTCAAATAATAAAGAAAATAAAATGAATAATAACTTACCCTTACTCAGATCCAAACACTGCTAAGAATACTGGTACATGATTTAGACACTTTATATATATATATATATAAAATATATGCATATATATGAATATAATCGAAGTCATGCTGTATATACATTTTGCATTTAGCTTTTAAAAACATTAGACAAAAAAAAGACAAAAAATAAATAAAAAGTAAAAACATTAGACAAATAGTTAAGGTTTTTGTTCACATTATTTTTAATATCTGCCTAATATTCACTTTGTCAACATTCCTTAAATATCAAGTGTTTAGATTTCCAACGTTTTGCTATTATAACTTGCTACTCTGCACATCTATTTTTGCACAAGCTTCATCCACATTCTAGGAGAATTTTCTAGAAGGGGAAAATAAATAAAATCCTTTTTTACTATAACTTGTGCATTCTTGTGTTTATTCATTTCCTAGTATTCTAAGAATATCTTTAAGCAAAATATATTCTGTACAGTTGACCCTTGAACAACATGTGTTTGAACTGCGCAGGTCCACTTTTACGTGTATTTTATTTTATTTATTTTTATTTTTTTACATGTATTTTAAAAATAAATATACAGCATTGAAAATGTCTTTTCCTTGTGATTTTCTTTTTTCTCTAAATTTATTAGAATACAGAATATTATACATACAACATAGAAAATATGTGCTAATCAACTCTTTATATTATCGGTAAGCTTCAAGTCAACAGTAGGCTATGAGTAATTATGTTTTTGGGGGAGTCACATACCATTTTTCCACGTGGAGGTGAGGGCTAGGGGAACAGGCAGGTAGGTGTCAGAGCACCTAACCCCCAGGATGTTCAAGGGTCAACTGTATTCCTTTACTGTTTGAAAAAATTACTGGCAGTAGCCTGTTTAAAAATAAAACTTTGTTGACACTGGTTTCTGGTATAGAGTTAATCCTGTCTTGTACTTCAGGTCAGTAGGCGGGCCTAATCAACCTTAATGTTAAGAAACAAAACCCCATCATCCCAACTCCAGTCCTGGGTGTGGTCCTTATCATGAACTTCCTGAATGTGGTTTTCTCTTCTGGCATCTTACACCACCCTGTTACAGACTTCTTTTGAACAGGACATGAAATTAAACTGTGATCCTGTGGGACCCAGGAAATCTAACAAAAATCCCCTACCCCTGGACAAGCAGAGCAGGACTAACTCCATTTTGTGCTACACCTGCCATCTCATGTAAACCAGCCCCCCCCCCCCCACGACCTGCCTATTGTTTAAGGCACTCCCTCACCCTAGTTTAGCTATTAAGCACACCCTTATCAGAAACCAGAACACTTAGGAATGCAGGACCTCTGACCTTTAACCAGCCAAGGAATGAAAACCCCTCTTTTGCCTGCCAAACCTGCGTGCCAATTCTAACCAGAATAATAGGCTAGTTCAAATGGTCACTATAGGGTGAATCGTGATTCAATTGGCCACCTGCGTGTGGACCGACATGACTGTGCAACTTTCTGCGTATGTTACAATCTCATTGGCCACTGGCCCCTATAACACTGCTGTGCTTCTTAGTCTCGGGGTCCAAGTCCCTGCTCTGCTGTATGGAGTATACTTGGACCCAAGCTCAAGCTTGTAAATAAACCCTCATGTGCTTGCATCAGTGTCGGCTCCTTGGTGGTTTCTCGGATTCGCAATCTTGGGCACAACAATCCTTTTTGCTTTTGGTTTTTAAAACTAGTTACTTTTATATAAACTCCATACAACAATACAACCTCTCGATTTTCTCATCCTCTCCAAACTGGCTCCTGCCTCCGCCTTGGCTCCCTTTTAGAGGCCATATAGGTTCCCACACTAGTAACTGTTAACCTTGAAAATAGAGAGCTCTGCATTAGTTTGCCCGCAAAGCGAGTTTACTCAGGAATAACAGACAATTGCAATTTAGGACAAGAGAGTTACACAAAACCAAAGGCAAATACAACAAGGACAAGGAACACTATTTTCTTGAGAAGAAAGAGGAAGGTAGAAGGATTTTTTTTTTTTTTTCCAGTAAATGTCCTTTGGAGAGGGGCACCTGGGTGTCTCAGTCCATTAAGCGCCTGCCTTCAGCTGGGCTTGTGATCCCAGGGTCCTGGGATGGAGCCCCACACCGGGCTGCCTGCTCAGCCTGGAGCCCGCTTCTCCCTCTGCCTCTGCCTGCCTCTCTCTCTGTCAAATAGATAAAGTCTTCAAAAAAAAAAAAAAAAAAAGTCCATTTGAGAAAAGCAAGAGTCCGGGGGGATGAGGATTTCTCATTAGCTGAGTTACAGGGGTATTCAATTTCTCATAGGTTACAATGTACACCTTCCCTGTTCAGGCTGTAATTGACGATTCTTTCCTTTTGAAGATTCTTCCTATAATTTAACGGTGGAGTGGGAGGGGCTTCCCCTTGCAGGCACCCCTTCCAGCCTCCCAAGTCTGCTTTTAGGGAGATTCTCTTCATTAATTTTCACCCAAGTAAATACTCTTAAGAAACCTCGTGTTTGACACCCTTAACCACTAAGGTGTAGTGAGCCTGCTTTTCTCTACCAGGTTTGGGACCTTCTATATATTTTGTTCGTTTCTGTTTTAAAAATTGTTGCTCAGGGCAGTCCGGGTGGCTCAGCCCGGGGCGTGATCCTGGAGACCCTGGATCGAGTCCCACGTCAGTCTCCCTGCATGGAGCCTGCTTCTCCCTCTGCCTGTGTCTCTGCCTCTCTCTCTCTCTCTGTATCTCTCATGAATAAATAAATAAAATCTTTAAAAAAAAATTGTTGCCCATCCCTTCGGCGGTCTCTGGCGTTTGGGCGCAGCCACGCCTCCCCACGTTGGCTCCGCCCACACAGGCCCCCTGGGTTGGGCCCCGGCGTTCTGTCTCCATGGTTACTGGGCCCACGCGGAGTACCGGCGGCCGGCCCGAGGCAGGGCAGAGCGGGGCGTGGAGGGGACTCGAGGCGCTGCGCCCCGCACCCCCAGGTGTACCGCCAGAGGAGGCCGCGTGCGCAGCAGGTGGAGCCCTGCGGCTGGACGCCCGGGGCAGCCTCGGTTGGGACTCAGCTGCCGTCAGAATTCCTTTCCCGGAGCCCAGACTGAGCGGAAACAGGGGTGGTGTCCGGTCTAGGCGCCCAGGCCGGCAGGTCAGACCTCTCATCCCGCTGAGCGCGCGTCTGAGCCTTCGGGGGTCTGCGGGGCACCGCGGGAGAGCGGAGAAGTGGGGCGGAGGGGAGTCCGTAGCAAGCCCCTGCGGCCCCGCCCCCGCCCCCGCCGCGGCCCCGCCCCCGCCGCGGCCCCGCCCCCGCCGCGGCCCCGCCCCCGCCGCGGCCCCGCCCCCGCCGCGGCCCCGCCCCCGCCGCGGCCCCGCCCCCGCCGCGGCCCCGCCCCCGCCGCTCTCGCGAACGCGCGCAGGCGCCGCTGACACCTGTTGCAAGTACCTGTTGAGTACCTGTTGCAAGCCGCTGTTCTAACCGCTTACTTTATGCCTCGTACTGTTTTAACCAGTAGGTGCACAGAGCTCGCTTAGGTCTTGGGAGGAGGGTACTAGTCATACCAAAGTTTTCAGAGAAGGAAACCGGCTCTCAGAGGGGGGAAGCAAATGCCTAGGGTCTCAGCTAGAAAATGATGGGGTGGCCACGGATCCCAGGCCGTCTGATTGTACTGGACAAAATGCCAAGCGCTACCTTAAATGAACATTAGTGATGCTGAGAGTTCGCCTTATCTACCCGGATTGCCTTTGTTACTCTCTACGTGCAAAGAATCCTGTGCTCAGTTACTGATGCTTGGGAAGATGGGGAAACTCATTAAAACGTACCGCCCTTTATTGGTTTGTAGTAAATGGAATTAATAATTTAGGAGTTTGTCTTTCAAAATGTCCATATTTCACATAATATGCTTTGATTTTTTTTTTCATTTATATTTTTAGTCAAAAGCCCAGACTCCAGCTGGGATGCGCAGGAAAGAGAATTTAGAGGATCTGAGCAAGAATTGTTTTCCTAGAGTCCCATGTAATTATGAGAGATCACTTAGTGAATGTGGTGGACTAAGCATTTCCTCCTAAAAACTATATTTTGCCACCTGCACCGATAGGACTGGGGTTTCTCATTAAATCTACCTCCCTAATACGGTTTAGTCACTAAATTGGAAAAATATATATCATGATATAGAGCTCCTTGGTGTTGACAAGCAGGGCTAGATTTGTACTTCAGTCATTGGGTAAGTGAAGTGGTGGCTAGTCAAGAGTTCTTATTTATTGCTTTTCAAACAGGATTTTCTCGTTCTTGCTGACTCTTGGAATGTTGGCAGTTGGGCTTAGTTCAAAGGTGTAGAGAAGAGAAGAGGACATGCAGGGCAGTTGCCCTGAAATGGCTGCTCCAGTTCTGTTTTGAAAATGGCTCTATTTATGTCATTTTCACAAAATAGGAAATACTTCAGTTCCAATTTGAAGTCCTGATTGCTCTGTCATCAACAAAGTCCTTCAGTTTTATAAATTAGAGAAAAGTTTTTAAATTTTTATAGATGCTAATAAATACTAATAAGTTAATAGATAATAGAATGACTCTTTACAAGTAAAGTGAGAAATCTAAGAGGAAAAAATCATATATAAATACAATTCTTTAAAAAAATAATCATTGTTTTACTTAGGCAGAATGCCTCCCACTCAGGCAGAAAGTGTTATAAAGAATATCATTCGAGAAATAGGACAAGAATGTGCAGGCCATGGAGAGATTGTTTCTGAAACTCTGGCTGCTTTTATGGTAAGAATGAATATTTTTTGAATTATTGCTTTATTGAAAAATAGCTTTAAGTGGTGCTGATTTCCCTCTTAAGATTTTGTGAAGCTTTGCTAAATGTTACTCTGCTGAAAACATATTGAGGCCACTGGACAAGTTAGCAAAAAATGTTTTTTTCTGTGAAGCATGTCATTCTAGATTTATAGACACTGATTTAGAAGATCTTGATTTGTTTTAGAAGCATCGGTAATATTGTTGTGTCAGAGCTATAACATGTATTTTTGTTCACTGTTATAAAAATTACTCATTGCCTTGGTCTCTGTATTCTTGCTTTAGATTTAACAATACATAATAAAAATATGATAAAATATTCAAATAGTTTCCCAATCTAAAATCTATTCACTTTTTTCAATTTATTTCTCCACATAATTTTTCAAACACCATATTCAAATTTGATGGTTATTGCTTGCTTCCTTCAACCTCTAATGAAAGCACTGTGAATTGGGTAATAATAAGAAAATCAGCTGAATAATTGATCCCTGAGTAATCAGGAGGCAGTTTAAAAAATGGAAACAAACCAGTTTCATAATTATATGAAATAAAATTATTTAATAGTTTCTTTCCACTCTCAGGTGAAAGCTGTTGTCTTGGACCCCAGTAATGGCTTTAACATGGATAGAACCCTCATGAAAAGTGATGTACAGAAACTTGTTAAGGTGATTATACGACAGTTCTCAAATTTTAAATTTGTTTGCAATTCTGAATACAATATATGTATTAGCCATTATTGCCTTCAGCTTCATGAAACAAAACCCTACCAACTGGTGGTACAAAAAAATGTGAGATTTATTGTTTCTCATAAAGTCTAAAGATACATAGGTTGTTTTTCCTGGCTTCCTGGGTCACCATCATGCATGTGCCAGTTGGGTTAGTCACTATATTCAGAAAGTAATAGCTTTCTCAGAATTTTTCCCATCTGTTTACATTTATTGACCAGAATGGTACTACAGGCGAGCCAGGGACATTGATTTCTTTTTTTGTTTTCAGCTGAACAAATCTTGTCCCCAATCCAGATTGGGGCTGTTGGTAAGGAAGGATGGATATGGATACTGGCAGGTAGCAATGTCATTAAATGTGACTGTATTTTAGAAACATCTTGTTATTAATCTAATGTTACACTGAGGGATCCCTGGGTGGCGCAGCGGTTTGGCGCCTGCCTTTGGCCCAGGGCCCCATCCTGGAGACCCGGGATCGAGTCCCACGTCGGGCTCCCAGTGCATGGAGCCTGCTTCTCCCTCTGCCTGTGTCTCTGCCTCTCTCTCTCTCTCTCTCTCTCTCTGTGACTATCATAAATAAATAAAAATTAAAAAATTATATTAATGTTACTCTGAGAACATTAACTGACTGGCCATATACTATAGACCTAGCACTAAATTAAGATTCAGATTATTCATTCAGTGTAATTTGTGTTTTTCAATTCTAAAGGAAAAATTGAAGCCACAGCAAATAATTCATAGTTAGAAATCAAGTATATGTGCCTGAACCCCAGTTTTAAGAACCAAAGAAGGCAGGAATTTTAGACATCCTTAGTTTTTTCACATTCTTTTTTAAAATTTTATTTATTTATTTGAGAGAGAGCATGAGCAGGGTCAGGGGCAGAGGGACAAGCACCCAACACAGGGCTCGATCCTAGGACCCTGAGATCATGACCTGAGCCAAAGTCAGATGCTTAACTGACTGAGCCACCAAGGCTTCCTATTTTCTCATATGTTTTAAGTTTGACTCCCTGAATATATATAGGTGCTTACATTTATTTTCTGAACATTCCTAGATGTAGTTCCTAAAAGTTCAACTTTCTTTTTTTTCTCCCAGGCTTAATGATTTTAATATTAATTCCCTCCTTCACATAAAAGACTTGAAGCAAGCTTTCCTAGGCCTGTATATGGGTATTTTCTGGGCTCAAACAAATGGCAGAGAAAACTTTCATCATCCCTATCTTCTTTCACATCCGACAATTCACATAGTGGCACACGGGTCCATATGCAGATGCCACAGGAATCAAGAAGAGTCTTGGAAGCCTGGAGCTGGGGGAATATGTTGTTAGGATGATTCTGCAGTAGAGACACCATGATTCTCTAGAGTAGCCTGGAGCTGGATCTTTCTGTGCTGATTTTAAATGTGGTAGGAAGCCTGTTCTTGCAATACGACTTAGCAAAGTGACTGTGATGGTCAGCCAGAAATTTTATTGGAAAGTTCTGAAGGAGAATCAAGGAGAGTCAGAAAATAAATTTTTCTCTTTTTCAGGGCTCAAGAAGAGTTGTTTCCTACCCCTCACCCCCCCCCCCATACAACTAAGTTGGAAATAATTAAACTCAATATGCTTTTAATATGATAGGTACATAAATTATCAGTGTACATCCTGCATCGGAGGAAAAGACTGTTTTCTTTTTTCTTAATTAAAAATCATGTGGATGAGTTAATTTTCAGATTTGTAAAGTCTGCATTTAAAACAGTGCTTTTACCCCTGGATGGATTCAGATGCAGCGACCAGGCCTCACTCTTGCATTCTGTGTCCCGCTCCCAGAAAAGCAGTGTTGGTGCTCAGGGAGGTACATTGAGAGTGTTGGTGCTGCTGTGCCTGGCAGCTGCAGAAATAAAGCCTAAGGGATGAGAAAGGAAAGAAAGAAGTTGGAGGAGAGGAGAGAAAAGAAAAATTCAGGTTGTTCATCTAAAGGGGCAAAGCAAGGAAGTGGAATGAGCAGTGTATGTGGAGGAAAAATGGGAGAAAACAGACCAGAGGAAGAAATTTTGAAATAGAAGGCAGAGCTAGAGAACTTTTGTGAGCAGAGGAACAGCTTTTCATAAAATTCAAGTAACCCCCAAAATCAGCAAAGAAGTGTTGTTCAAGGCTCGAATAAATAGTAATGAAGAGCGCTAGGTGAGCTCTAGCCAGGAGCATACTCTTCATGGAGCGCTTAGCCACATTCAGATGCATAGACTAAGCAAAGGTGTCAAGTTTCTTGCCTTCAACTAGGCTGTTAGCCACTTGAGTACAGTGATATCGGTGACCTCAGGGAAAGAACTTATTACTTAATAATTGTTGTCCATTGGGTAAACTATGAAGCCTGAAGTCCTCAAAGAGCAATATAATAATAAAAGGAGTTATTGGTGGATAAGTATCAGAAACCATTGCTTTGATGTGTCTCGATTTTTTTGAAAATAACTTTAAAGAATACTTCTGAGTATTTTAGAAAATGTAACTAGAAACATTCATGGGTATTTTTTTTTTTCATTCATGGGTATTTTTTTCTAGCTTTGTGTGTCTCGGCTGTTGGATAGTAAAAATCCATCCCTGGACACCATTAAGATGCAAGTCTACTTTGATATGAATTATACGAGTCGAGGTAACATATATCTACCTATTTTGATACCTTTTTAAAAAGAATCCTATTGTATTTCAGATAGTAAGGGTTTTAATGGGTTTACAATGAACAATTAAAATTTTTAAGCTATCTTTTGAAATTTTTTCCAACTTTGAAGTATATAGTATAGATGGAAATGGTAAATGAGAAAAACACCAATGGCCTTTGTGTTAAAAGTCAATTCTAATTATTATGCCTCTGATAGTAATGCTTCCAAGTCTATTGTGTTTTAACTGTTATAGCACTAATAATATATAATAAATAGAAATTAAACAACCAGCCCATTAAAGTTAAAAGATTCTAATTTGCTGATTTTTTTGTTTGTTTTTGCTTTATAATTATTATCTTATAATGCTTACCTAGGTAACTATTCCAAAATGAAATGAATGATGGGAAATTTAAGTTTAGAACATATTTCTTTATGTAAATAGCATAGTACATACATCAAAGACACACTGGCAACAAGAGAAAAAGGAAAATAAATTTCTCTATAGACAAGAGTGCCTTTGCCCCACTGTAATGCAATCATTACTATCCATTTGGGGATTTTTGTTATCATTTTTTCCCTCTGTGTATTGAATTTTCAGTTATGCTACATATATACGTTATATATCTTGCTTTTTTGCTTAATAATAATGAGATGTTAAAGTGATAAGTAATCATGGAATTGATGAAATCGTAATTTAGATTTTTAAAATTTGCATAAAGTTCTCAGTTGTTTTTGTGGTAAGAGTATAGGTGTGAACTGTGGATGGTTGATATGTGAATTATTGCCCTTGAAATAGTAAAATGGGGTGTCTTACTAAGTTAGTTGCAAGAATTGTACTACTAGTGAATTGTGGCTCCTGCCACAATTAAGCCTAGACCCCATCATATCACAGGAAGAGGGGAGAGAGAAACAGTTCTTGATGTAGCATCATATTATCAATAATTTTACTCAAAGGAAATTTATCTAGAATTAAAATAAAAAAATACATAATTGAACAGGAATATTTACGCTACATACATGTGTATTTATACTATATGTGCTTGCATGCACTGTACTACCTGTGCTTACATATAGTGTAAATATATAGTATGTATATTTATTCTATATGTGCTTATAATATATATTATAAATTGCCTTCTATACTTTCTGCTTAATTAGGAGGTTTTAGGTCTTTTGGATATTATTGTTTGGATTGTCTGTTGAAAGTTTTACGTGTTTTAACAAAGTATGCCATTTAAAGCGCTATAATAAATTTTCCTACTAGATTTTTTCCCTTGAGGTTACTTACTGGCCACTGTGTGTTTTTTATTTTGATTACTACACCTTAAGAAAATACTTGTTTTTGTGCAATAGAATTGCCATACCCAAGCCATTTTTTCCCTCTGGTCCTACACTCTTTTGTGAGAATTCTAAATCAAATATATGGAACATTGTCCTTTGCCAATTTTAGAGGAATTTCTTGAAGAACATCACCGGGTCTTGGAGTCTAGATTAGGTCCTGTTATGAGAGAAATTACAGATAATAGAGCATGTGCTAGAGAAGAATTGGAAAGCCTCTACCGAAAGATTGTCAGCTATGTGCTTCTGTGCTCTGGGCTGGGATCGCCTACAGATATCAAGATTGTCAGAGAGGCAACAGGTAAAAAATCTATATAATTTCCATTACACATGTGAAAAGATATGAACATTGTATCTTACCAAAGATGTTAAATTGAAAGTATTGAAGACTGAGGTCCCCCCATTTTTAAAAAAAGATTTTATTTATTTATTCCTGAGAGACACATAGAGAGAGAGGCAGAGACATAGGCAGAGGGAGAAGCAGGCTCCCTGCAGGGCACCCGATGCGAGACTTGATCCCAGGACCCCAGGATCACCACCTGAGCTAAAGGCAGATGCTCAACCACTGAGCCACCCAGGTGCCCATGAGGTACCCCCCCCCTTTTTTTTAAAGATTTTATTTATTTATGAGACACACAGAGAGAGAGAGAGAGAGGCAGAGACACAGGCAGAGGAAGAAGCAGGCTCCATGCAGGGAGCCTGAGGCGGGACTCGATTCCGGGACTCCAGGATCATGCCCTGGGCCGAAGGCAGGGGCTAAACCACTGAGCCACCCAGGGATCCCCTGAGATCCCCTTTGTATCTGAAAATAAAATCAGCACAGGTAAGAGGTTAAAACTTAGCCAGACTCCTTTCACACTGTGTTTCAACTCTAAAACCCAAGCAGCACTTCTGGAGGGTGCGTATTGTTAATTTTCTTAGAGCTGTACATATCCAGGGACCCATCAGTCCTTAGGAGAGAAACACTGGCAGTACGATTAAGAGTACCAGGCTGACTGGATGATGGGGATCGCTGGAAAGGGAGATTTCATAATGATAAAGGGAGTTGCATCTCTCACTTAAAGTGGATGATAGAAAAGGACACCATTTAATCTTCAGGAAGTATTTGCCCACTTTGATAATTTAAGGTAAGGAATAGGCAAGATTTCTAGCCTTTTAATGATTTTCCTCCACAATTATTTTAAAACGATTTTTCTACTCAGAATCCTAAGTAGAAAGCTTGTTTTCATGCTCATTGTCAAAACATTACTGATGGATACTTAATTATTGAAAAGAGACAAAAGGCAATGGCATTATTTTCAGTAGCCCAGTTTTGATATGTGATAAATTTTGCCATGTGTTCTGTAACCAGGTATTAGAAATTTAAAGAATCACAGAAGTAGCTCTAGGAAGACAGTTCTCAACTTTCTACTGAAAGAAACCTGTGACTTAAATTCTGATATCTTTATTCTACCATTTTGTTGTCCTTCTTGTGGTTTGTTTTAGCTGCCCTACAGAGTGTTTTTCCTCAGGCTGAGCTTGGAACATTTCTAACACTTTCTAAGAAGGACAAAGAACGCCAACTGCATGAACTCACCATGATTGTTACTGGGATCCGTTTGTTTAACCGAGACTGTGGAAAGGGAGGAGAAGGCATTGATGACTGTAGGTATATCATTAGGTTAAGTCTGCAGGTTATACAGGTTTAAAATCTAACTTGCACATTGAGGAAAATAATGCACAGTATTTCACTGGCATTCCTAGATTTATGGTGTGCAGGCTTTTTTTTTTTAAATTTTTTTTAGACAGGGAGAGAGAACACATGCAAGTGGGAGGGTGGGTGGGGGAGGGCAGAGGGGGAGAGAGAGAATCCTAAGTAGGCTCCACACCCACACAGAGCCAGAACATGGCTCAATCTCATGACCCTGAGATCATGACCTGAGCTGAAGTCCAGTGTTAGACACTTAACCAACTCAGCCACCCAGGCACCCCTAAGGTATGCAGTTTTGACTCTACCTTGGATACAGCTAGTCTTCATAGTGGATAGTAATTTTTAATTTTGCCGGGGCAAGACTTACAGCATTATTATTAAAGCTCGTGTGGGAGAGTGAATCAGTGGAAGGAATGAGGGGCCTGCCTGGGGGCCAGCCTCCCCAGTTCATTGGGCTATGGTGTTCTTTCTTTTTTTTTTTTTGAGATTGTATTTATTTGGGTAGCCCAGGTGGCTCAGTGGTTTAGCGCCGCCTTTGGCCCAGGGCTTGATCCTGGAGACCGAGGATCGAGTCCCATGTCAGGCTCCCTGCATGGAACTTGCTTCTCCCTCTGTCTGTGTCTCTGCCTCTCTCTCTTTCTCTCTCTCTCTATCTCTCATGAATAAATAAATACAATCTTTTTCTTTTTTTTTAAGATTGTATTTATTTATTTTTTTAAAAGATTCTATTTATTTATTCATGAGAGACAGAGAGGCAGAAACAGGCAGAGGGAGAAGTAGGCCTCCTGCTGGGAGCCCAGTGTAGGACTCGATCCCAGGACCCTGGGCTCACGTCCCAAGCCAAAGGCAGACATTCAACCACTGAGCCACCCAGGTACCCCAGGCGATGGTGTTCTTTATTCCAAGTCAAATAACCAAAAGGAAATAAAACTTGTGACGTAAAAAATAAAAATCATCCTGAAAAGAGTGGCTGATGCCGTTATGGGATGTGAAAGTCCAAGAGGAGATATTTGTAAACTGCAAATCCAAGAGCATTTACTGTACTGTTATATACTTAATGCATTCATCATCTTGAGTTTGAAGGCACTCTTGAAGTATTTGATCAGGGACTCCATAGAAGGATCTTCCTTATGCATGCCCACTGATAAGGTGTCAGTGTCTTTTACTAGATCACTTATCTAGTGCAATAGGGTCAGTTTTTCTATTCTAAAAACTGTTCTAGAAAGTCCAATTCCTATTCTTTATAAAGTTCTCTATCTTGCTAGACTAATCTGTTATATTGCTGTATCCTGTTGAATTTTGTAATTCACATAGCTTTTTTTCTTTTTCACAAAATATGCCTTTTCTAGAGGCATAAGGCCAGTAGCACATAATACCAAAACCTGTCTCTTCTTTAGATTCTTCTATATTTTAGTGGCAAAGCTGATCTGCTACCTTTTGGTTATCATTCTGACAATATCTTTTGTTTGGACAGGTTTCTTTCTCCCAATTATTTCCTTCATGGTGTGGGAAGAAATGTATGACATGCATGTCTTGTTATTATTAATTTGGTTGAGAAAAAAAACTCACTCAATTTAATGCTCACAATTATGACCACTTTCTAGGCTTCTTTGTAGATTGTTTCGTGTCTCTCAATATGCTTTTAAAAACAGTGCCAGCCATTCTACATGAAGCAATCCCAGCCACCACTCAGCACATTGATTCCCAAATTCAGATTGCCCAGGACCAGGCATACCGCTACACAGCCATCCTGGAGAAAGCAGTGAAGAACCCGCTCATGAGTGTAGAACTTCAGCCATGTATGTTAAAAGAAGCGCTGTATAATGTGCGGCAGTATGAGGTCTTCCTTCAGATCATTTTGGTGAGTTAATGTCATAAGATTTGGCCTTTTCCATAGAATGCAACCACTTTATATATTATGGGGTGAAACAAAAGGCAGAATCAGGTCATTGATAAAGGAGGCATTCTTAATAACTGCTTGACTTATATTGCATCTGTAGGGCTGGGAACTAAAATAGAAATGGGGAAGTTGGATTTTTATTTAATGGAAAATATAAGTAGGGATTGGTTTCTAATTGTTGATTCTCTTTGGTGCCCAGTAGAATGGTAGTTAGCATGCTGTAGTTAAGCAGTGGTATGTGTGTGCATGTAAGTAATACTGCATTGTTTTCACACAGAGCACATATTTAGTCTACTTTTTGGCAGGTAGTTGGCACCTAAATAATTTTTATGTGAACATTTGTTATTGGAAAAATTGGTTGAAAAGATTTTTATTGCTAATATTTTTAGATTTAATGAACAAGCCAAACAGTATCCCCAAATAGTTGGAAAAGTTGGTAAAGTGGTGATTTAAAATTTGTTTTTAAAGTGGCAGAGCACTTTCTTTCAGATGGAAACTTACTCAAAATCCTAAAAATACAAAACAGGAATCTAGAAGAAAGGATTGAGGGACCTTATCACCAACGAACATCTCCATCCTGCCCTAGGGTTTTAGCAGACACAGTTCGTAAACTACATCTTTATAGCAAGCTATGTTCCTATCAGTCAATGATTTTGTTTTTTGTTTTGTTTTTTTTTTTAGTTTTATTGAGGTATAATTGACAATACTCTAAGATATTCAAAGTATACAAAGTCATGATTTGATATATGTATACATTGTGAAAGCAACTTCTCCCATCGAATTAATTAACACGTTCATTCCACTGGTCACTGTTTACCTTTATACAACCTCTGTGTTCCAAGTCATGCGTCCAAGTCATGCGTTCCAAGTCATGGACTGTCCTTTTTTTTTTTCTTTTAAGTTTTTATTTATTTCTTCATGAGGGCACAGAGAAAGAGGCAGAGAGAGACA
Source organism: Vulpes lagopus (assembly GCF_018345385.1). NCBI lineage: Eukaryota > Metazoa > Chordata > Mammalia > Carnivora > Canidae > Vulpes > Vulpes lagopus. Next base: position 26,002,004 of record NC_054824.1, on the reverse strand, counting down.
TAGGCAGAGGGAGAAGCAGGCTCCATGCAGGGAACCCGATGTGAGACTCAATTCTGGGACCTCGGGATCACACCCTGAGCCAAAGGCAGATCCCTCAACTGCTGAGCCACCCAGGCATCCCTGAACTGTCTTTTATATGACTGAACATTACTAATGTCTTGAAAGACAGAACGGGATGTGTTCTCAACTTGTATCTTAATGACTTGTTACTACTTCTGGATGCACTTGATCTGTCTTCTCTCTTTACTGTAGAGAATAGAAAAATAAACATCCAGATGATATGACTTCATTGCAACAAACTAGTAGGTGGTGTTCACAACTGCCCTACTATCTAATTGTCTTCAGAAATGAGGACTCTAGGTCAGCTGTTCTAAATTGAATGATTCTTTTGGGTAGATGTTCTTCTAACATGAAGTTGTGGTTATCAGCCTTTTATAACTAGTCAGATACTAAGAGGATTTTACAATCAATTTATTTTGAAGTGCTTGCAGGTCCACAAGAGTAAGAACCTCACATTTACTCTGTTATCTGTGTTTGGAAGCGATATCATAAGAAAGAACCTTTGGAAACTGTCACTCATAACGTAAAGATGTTGTAGAGAATGTCATTTATTATAGCGCATCTTTTCAGAGCTTTTAATCATGGGGCATGTTCAGCTAACTTCCAGTCTAAAAATCTCATTGGGGTTCTCATTCTCAGAGCTAGAGGGACAGTAAGTAGAAGGTAAAGTGATGAGCGTGGGTTCTGCAACCAGAACATATTGGGTCCTAATCCTGACTTTGCCACTTATTAAATCTATGCCCTTGGGATCCCTGGGTGGTGCAGTGGTTTAGCGCCTGCCTTTGGCCTGGGGCGTGATCCTGGAGACCCAGGATCGAATCCCATGTTGGGCTCCCGGTGCATGGAGCCTGCTTCTCCCTCTGCCTGTGTCTCTGCCTCTCTCTCTCTCTCTCACTGTGTGCCTATCATAAAAAAAAAAAAAAAAAAAAAAAAAAGATCATGAAACTTAAAAAAATAAAAAATAAAAAAATAAAAAAAAATAAATCTATGCCCTTGAGGAAATTGCCTAACCTCTCTGTGTCTTGGTTTCCAGATCTGTAAAATGGGGTTGTTGATAGCTCATACTATATAAGGTAGAACAGTGCCTGGCATGTAGTTATGGGCTCATTAAATTGATAATTATGCTGATGCTGTTAATGTTTATTAATGCCACCATCATCATTGTTTTAGGGCTTTAGCAGAACAGCTCTGATTTTATTTCTGTAGGGGAGTGAACTGGAGAGCTCTTAGGTTTCTAGACAGTATCTCATTTTTAAGCCCTTTGCTGCTTATGTTATTGAGAAAGTTAACTTTCTCATCTCACCACTCTTTGTGACTATTTCATGTTAACTTCAGTCAGGGTCAGAATGAGTTCTCCTAATTGTCATCTGCCTCTTTTTGGCTTACTCACTGTTTCGTTGTTGTTTTGTTTTTAAATATCCAATCTTCTCTCATCAATCTACCTTAGTTATAGTTAAGGTTGTTTTATTACAGAATGGATATTAGTTTGATTAGTATTATCTCTAGGATATAAAATATGTCAGTTTATGTTTAGCTGAGAATTTTTCCTGTCTATAAAATCTGTGAATGTTCTTTTTTAAGGTCACATTATTTGATAGGTATATTAATATAACTTTTTGAAGAGTTGATTTTGATTTAAAATTTTTTCTTCTGCCAATGCTACATACAGCTTATGTAAACATTTAAAAAATTTAATTATAGCCTGGGTAAGGTAGTGAGTTATTTTTTTTTCTTCAATTAGGACTTTATCTGGTACAGTAAACAAATCTAGATTCTGTGAAAGAGAAGAAGGAGGAGTAATCACAATGTTGTTGACTTGTCTTAGCTGAGAGAACAGAATTCCATCCTCTGTGGGCTTTTGAAGTGCAAGACAGTCACCAAAGAGAGAAAGCCACTTACTGTTATGATGCAAATAAGTGCTGCAGTTGTAATGTAACATTTCTTTAAATGTATATGTCAAGACTTTTGTAGACTTTCTCCCTAAGCTATGTTTGCAGGGCTATTCACAGAATAGACAACCCCAGACTTCTTGATTGTTCATGATAATGCAAGTAAACAAATCAGGTGGAATTTGTACTTCTTTTAGACTTGTTAAAAATGTCCGTGGAACAAAATATGAGGAATTTATCAATTAAAAGGGAATGGGGAAGAAGCATGCCAACTTCACATGCTTTTTTCCCTAAGCATTTTTTGGACCACATTATGAAAAAAAATATTTTTTTTAAGTGATAGCATTCCCAGAGGACTAATTTAATTTTTTTTCCACCAACAGTCTCATTAGAAATAGGTTTAAGTGTTAGGATGCTGTCAATTTCATGGTGGCAGATACAAGTTTTTCAAAATGCAAATTTTATCTTTGGCAACCAAAGCTGTTGTTTCTCTGAAGTGACAGACTCATTTCATTTACTTGTTTGAAGAAAATATCTGCCAAATAGCTAAGGCTCAGTAGTTATAATTTATTGGTCAGTTGCTTTATCAAGTAAAAATGATGTTCTGCTGGGGGGAAAAATGCTAGTTCAGCTCAGAATTCAATCAGTAAGTATTTTCCTGGGAGAACTATGCATTTTAATATACAGCAGACATGTTTTACATGTACTTTCCATCTCATCACACTGATTACTAAAAGGCTTGTACTTAAGGATCAAGATTTAATAAAACTAATTCTTTTTACTGTATCATCAAAGATATTCTTAAGTGAAACTGCCTTTTTTATTGAGATATAATCGACACATAACATTATATTGGTTTCAGTTGTACAAGGTATTGATTCAGTATATGTGTATGTTACAAAATGAATACGGCAGTAAGTAACATCCTTCACCACACAGTTACAATTTTTTTTTGTGATGAGAACTTTTAAGATTTACTCTTTTAGCAACTTTCAAATATACGATGCAATATTATTAACTATAGTCACCATGCTGTTACATTATATCCCCAGGACTTATTTATCTTATAACTGGAAGTTTATATCTTTTGACTCCTGTCACCCATTTTACCCCCATCCCCACCCCCTGCCAATGGAAATGACTAGTCTGTTCTCTGTATTTATGAGATTGGGTTTTTTCTTGTTTTTAGGTTTTTTTAGATCTCACATATAAGTAAGATCATACTATATTTGTCTTTCTCCATCTAACCTATTTCACTTAACATAACACCCTTAGGGACTGTCTATGTTGTCTCAAGTGGCAAGATTTCCTTCTTTTTTTATAGCTGAATAATATTCCACTGTGTATATATGCCATATTTTCTTTATCTGTTCATCCATCAATGGTCACTTAGGTTGCTTCTTTGTCTTGACTATTATAAATAATGCTGCAGTGAATATGGGGATACATATATCTTTTCTGGTTGCCGTTTTCATTTCCTTTGGACATATACCCAGAAGTGGAATTGCTAGATCATAGGGTATTTCTATTTTTCATTTTTTGAAGAATCTTCATACTGTTTTTCACACTGACCATACCAATTTACTTTTCCCACCAATAGTGCATGAGGGTTTGCTTTTCTCCACATCTTGCCAACACTTGTCTTCTTGATACTAACAGGTGATATCTCACTGTGGTTTTAATTTGCCTTTCCCTGATGGTAAGTGATATCGAACACTTTTTCATGTATTTGTTGGCTATTTGTATGTCTTCTTTGGAAAAATGTTATTCAGATCTTCTACCCATTTGTTAATTGGATTGTTTGGGAGGTTTTTTTCTTGCTATTTATTTGTATGAGTTCTTTGTATATCTTATATATTAACCTCTTATCAGATATATGATTTGCAAATATTTTCTTCCATTCAGCAGGTTGCCTTTTCATTTTGTTGTGATGGTTTCCTTTGCTGTAGAAGCTTTTTAGTTTGATGTAGACCTATTTGTTTATTATTGCTCTTGTTGCCTTTGCTTTTGGTGTCAAATCCAAAAAATCACCCCCAAGATTGCTATCAAGAAGCTTACTCTGCCCTATGTTTTCCTTTAGAAATTTAATAGCTTGGGTCTTACATCCAAGTCCTTAATCCAATAGGAGTTGATTTTCTGTATGGTTTAAGATAGGGGTCCAGGTTCATTCTTTTTGTATGTTGCTGTCCAGTTTTCCCAACACCATTTATTCAAGAGACTATCCTTTCCCCATTGCATATTCTTGCCTTATTTGTCATAAATTAGTTGGCCATATATGATGGGGTTGTTTCTGGGCTCACTATTCTGTTCTATTAATATATGTGTCTGTTTTTATGCCACTACTATAGTTTTAATTACTATAGCTTTGTAATACAGTTTGAAATTAGGTAGTGTGATGCCTCCAGCTTTGTTCTTCTTTCTCTAGATTACTTGGCTACTTGGGGTCTTCTATGCCTCTATGTAAGTTTTAGGATTGTTATTCTATTTCTTTGAAAAATGCCATTGGAATTTTGATATTGCATTGAATCTGTAGATTGATTTGCATAGCATGAACATTTTAACAATATTAATTCTTCTAGTTCATGAACACAGAATATCTTTCTATTTATTTGTGAGGACCAACTTTACAACTAAAACTTCCACATCATTGTGAACAAATTCTTTTAGATACATGTAAGCAGAGTGATTGTTTTAGGTCATTATCAGGAAAAATCAAGAAGTCCTGTGTGCCTATTCTGTGATTGGTCCCTGAAAACATGGCTCCAGGGAGGAAGTCTAAAGTATCTTCAGTTATAGGCTTAAAGAAATTATGTGTTGGATGAAACTTTTACTTTGGAGAGCATATGCTGATTTATTTGTTTTCTTGTTGCTGTTGCACAAATCTAAAGAGATTTTTAGGACTCCATTCTCATATTTGATTTCTAAAACCTAACAAACAAGGGGAATAACTGTGGGGTAGATGAGAGACTTATTAGATGGGATAGACAATTACATGGAGCATGACAGAAGGGGAAGGGAGATATTTAAAGAATAATATGGGTAAAATTAAGACAGGATAATGGTACATTTGTGAATAAAGATTGTGTTAGTTGAAATACAGTAATATATGATATTTTTATGAAATAATTGTCATTTAAAAATATCTAGTAACGCTTGTGGTTTGGCTACAAGTATCTGAAGACTTAAATGCTTTTTTTTTTCTCTTCAAGTGATTGTCACTCTTTTACACTGTAATGATAAATCCATACCATTTCCATTTCTAGTCAAATCTCAGACAGTACAATATAATGGATAAGAGCTGAGCTCTAGGTTCTGATGGTCTGGGACAGAACCATGATTCCACCCTTTATTAACTATATCCTTGGGCAATTTCCTTACCTTTCTGCATCTTGGTTTTCCTATTTATACTCATCCCTTTTTTTGGACTTAGAAGTATTTAATATGATTTTAGCATACAGTAGGAATAAATGTAATTATTTCAGAGTCAACCTTTAACATCTTATTTTTGGATGTAACTTTTAAAAACCTTAGTATCCAGGGGATCCCTGGGTGGCGCAGTGGTTTGGCGCCTGCCTTTGGCCCAGGGCACGATCTTGGAGACCCAGGATCGAATCCCACATTGGGCTCCTGGTGCATGGAGCCTGCTTCTCCCTTTGCCTGTGTCTCTGCCTCTCTCTCTCTCTCTCTCTCTCTCTCTGTGACTATCATAAATAAAAAAAATAATAATAAATAAAAAAATAAAAATAAAAACCTTAGTATCCAAATAATTTTTGGAAGAACACCTCATTAATATTATTATTGAGGGTGGGAAAATAACAGCTGAACAAATCTGTGTCATAGGATCCATTTCTCAGGAATATAATTATAGCACATATCAATACCTTGAGAAAAAGAATACCTTTGGGAAAAATTATAGCTTTTGTATTTCAAAAGATTCACCCATCCAACAAATATTTCTGGAGCACTATCCATGTGCCAGTACCATTCTTGGTTTGAGGATACCAGGGAGAACAGAATTTCTGCTTTCATTGTGCTTACCTTCAGGAGGTTTGGGGACCATATGGGACTTAAAATACATGATTTTTGTAGTGAAATTATAAAAATGTTAATGTACATTATGTTGTTTTCATAGTCAGATGTAATTACCTGTGCTCAAGAGGTAGAAATGATGACAAAGCAATTAGGAGCCCAACTGGAACAATTAAAAATGACTATAAAGTCAAAGACAGCTGTTCCAACATCACAAGTCTTCGTAAGTATTCACCATCAACTTTGACCTTGCTTAAGAGTGAGTATACCTTTGAGTCCTACATAATTGAATCAGAAGTAATTATATTTAATTACTAAAAATATATTTGTTTTATAAAGTTGGTCCTGTTCTTTATGGTTATTTTGTACTACTAGTGTAGGTTGGATGAGGGAATTCTCTTTGTAGGCAATTGCTACAAATTGGAGATGCAGATATATGTTATGGTAGCCATAATGTCAGTAAAGTTTGTGGCAACCTTTACTGAATTCATAATGCAATATTGAAAACATGTTCACAGTGGCTGGTTAGAAATTGTCTTCAGCAAAGAGATGGTGTAACTTGTGACCTCTATGAAGAGATAGAGGATAACTACTGTGTTTACTAGGCCTATATACTGACTTTCTGATTACCTGCACCATCTTATGGGCAAATCTGGTAGTCCTAAGGAGGTATAAGATGCATATACAGTATTTTATAGAGCAGTTTGAAGCTCTGATAATTTTCTGTAACCATTTCTAATATTAGGTTTTATTATTTATTTTATACATTTTTTATTGGAGTTTGATTTGCCAACATACAGCATAACAGCCAGTGCTCATCACCACCCTCAGCCCATCACCCAGTCACCCCAACCCCCTGCCCACCTCCCCTTCCACCACCCCTCGTTTGTTTCCCAGAGTTTGGAGTCTTTCATGTTCTGTTACCCTCTCTGATATTTCCCATTTTCTCTCCTTTCTACTATAATCCCTTTCACTATTTTTTATATTCCCCAATGAATGAGACCATATGTTTGTCCTTCAATTGACTTACTTCACTCAGCATAATAACCTCCAGCATAATACCCTTCAGTTCTATCCACGTTGTAAGCAAATGTATTTGTCATTTATAATGGCTGAGTAATATTTCATTATATTAATATTAGGTTTTAAAACCAAGAAACAAAAGGCTATGTAGGACCTGATTAATTTTTTATGTTTATTCTATATGTCAGTGATCTTTAATATGAATAAAAAACATTTTATCTCACTGACCTAAAATCTTTAACTTGCAGATCACAAAATATGCCCCAAGATGTATCTCTAGATTTTCCAGGTTCTTTTAAATCATAATTGAGCCAGATAAATCTAATGGTAATGAGTCATATTTAGTTTTTTTTTCTTTAAAAGAAAAGATCTTTTCCCTTGATATTTTGAGGTCAAGCATCCATGAAACTTTCTTAGGGGATCAAATGTGTTTGACTTTTTTGGGTAAATTAACTTTATGACAATCACATTAAAATAAAATGCTTTGAAATAAAATACAAGTTTTTTTTTTTTTTAAGATTTTATTTATTTATTCATGAGAGACACAGAGAGAGAGGCAGAGACATAGGCAGAGGGAGAGGCAGGCTCCCTGCAGGGAGCCTGATGCAGGACTCTGTCCCAAGACCCTGGCATCATGACCTGAGCCAAAAGCAGATACTCAACTACTGAGCCACCCAAGCGTCCCCAAGTTTTTTTCTCATAACTTATGAGTCCAGATGCTATGTAGATGTTATTGTTTAACTTCAGGAGACTTTGACTTATCTTCAGGAAGAATGAATTTCTTTACAAACACAAATTTGTTAAAAGAGTACAGTGACTTATAATTTTATGAGCCAGTTATATTTTGAACATTGCTTTCTCCTGCTCAGCCCATCTTCATTGCACTCTCCAGACTGTGGACTAGCTTCCAGGATGAAACTGTTTTGATTAGTGTCCTCAGCAATTTAACAACTCATCTTGAGCCATTCCTGGGTGCTCATGATCTACTCTTTCCTGAGAAAGTAATGCAGAATCTTCTTGATGGACTGACTGTGAAAACCGATGTGTGCAGGGTGAAAGAACACTTGGGTAATAGAAATCATCCTTGACTTCCTCTTCCTCTTAACATTGCCTCTAGAATAAAGCTACTCTTGTTTTAAAAATTTCATGTGTGGGACACTTGGCAGGCTCGGTCCCAGGAGCCCATGTTCCTGGATCTTGGGGTTGTGAGTTCAAGCCTCACATTGGGTGTAGACTTTACTTTAAAAAAAATAAGAAGTTCAGGCTCCTTCTGATAAGGTATTAAACATCTCTCTTGATTAAAAGAGTAGTAATGTTTGTTATAGAAAATATTGCAAACAGAAAACGCATAAACCGAATACCTTACTATCCAGCAATAACCATTCTTCATGGTATTGTAAGCATTTTAGTTGATAATATGCTCCTTGCCTATGTGTTTCTATTGTAGTCTTTGTGATTTTATTATTGATTCATAGTAGAAAATACTATTATTCTTTGCCATATTTTTTGCAAGTAAAGCTCCATTTCTTTGGAATGCTATTTGCCATATATCCACTTCAGAGTCAGGCTGAAATGTATAAATCAGTGAATTTTATTCCCGCACATTTGAGCTTATTTTAGAACCTTTAAGAGATGCATTGATTCTTATGAAAAGGCTGTCTTTATCAACAAACTACTTTTTCCTGTTTTGGCATCTTCTTAGTTAAAGACAACTTGAAGTTCATGAGAAATGCCAAAATAGAGTCTGAAAGTTGTTGCCTAAAAAGGTTTTTCTAGAAAATGAAATCAGATAATTTACTCTCTAAATTTCCTTTTCAAATTCAAGTTTTGTTGAAAGTGGAAAATAAAAATGAAGTGGTAATTTCCATTCTTAAACTATTAGAATATAAACCCCCTGCAAACTAAATCAGAAAGACTCAAAGTATCCTTCCAGTTAAAGTTTTTTCTACCCCTTTTATTTTGTTAAAACAGCCTATCTACACAAATACTACATGAAATTAAGATGTTAAAGTCACTTCAACAGTAGATGTTAAACTCAACCATATTGGCAAGACAACTGACTGCTTAGAGTTAACGTGTCATTTTCCACCATATGTCACCACTTTATATTCAATAGGGCACTATCAGTTACTGATCCCAGTGAATTGGGAGACCCAATATTCTTCTAAAAGAATTTAATTGACACTTGCCACATCTCATCCCTTTCTTGAGGCTTTCAGGGCATAGCAGGAAAAAAGAAAGAAGGTTTATTTTCCCCAGCATTTGCATTTACTTCTTGTTGTGACCAAAAGGGCATTTGTGGTAGCTGATGTTCTGATATACAGCCAGGCCCAGAAGTATAGTAGGATTGCAAAAGATAAGAACCCTGGAGACCAGTGTCTTATAAATATGCATTTTTATTTGAAGAAAAAAAAATTTAGACAATGTGTTTATCACATGTCTATAGGTAAACCAGTGACCATTAGGAAGAATTTTAAAAGTGTAAAGAACAAAAATTGTACATCTTATCAAAAGTAAGTTACTGAGAGATAAATCCTTGAATCTTTCCATTGAGTACATTCCCCGCCATTTTAAGAAGCAATAGTCCTAGTATGTCAGCATCATATTCAAAGTATTTGGCCACCTAGTATATTATAAAGAGTTCTACTGCCTTGAGTGAAGTCTGTCTCTCTCTATTCTAGTTACATAGCAGCCAGTCTTTTCTGCTCATTTCCTTGTTGTTTACTCTTCTTATTGATTAAAGTTTTTCTTGTCTTCCTCTTTCATTTTAGAAGATAGAGTACATCTGGTGGATTTCAGAAAGCAAGAATGGCTTTTCCCAGAAACAACAGCAAATTTTGATAAATTGCTAATTCAGTATCGAGGATTCTGTGGTTATACATTTGCCACAACAGATGGTCTTCTCCTTCCAGGTATATTGTTGGGAACAACATTACTTTGACTTTCCCATTTTTTCTTTGGATAAAGTGCTATTATTGTCACTTATTCACTTTTTTTAAAAAAACGTATTCATTTTTAAAATTTTATGGGATCGGTGGTGAACTAGGAAAGGAGCCACAAAGATGATCCAGACCAAAGTCTTCATCTTTGAAGTACTCATGGAATAATCTGGTAGACTGACATAACCAAGAAATTATGCTATGAATGATGAGTGATGGAATGTGTATATAATGAAATATGGATGCCACAGTATTGTAAAAAGAGGGATGACTCAGACGTCCAATGAAATTCACATGGCATTACTAAAATATATCATCTTCCAAAGTAATTACTTGAAAGAGCAACTCTAACTGGCTGGTTATGTTTATTAAACAATATGTTGTCACTTTATGGTTACATTCCATTAACATAGATCAGGATTTCTGGATAAGTCAGATCTGTCTAAGGAAATGGCCAGTATTTTATCAAGTAAAAATATCTCTGTGATGTATAGATTACTAGGGCTTTCCTAAAACAAAGAGTAAGCCAGAAATTATTATCCAAAAAGTTCTCTATGAATTGGTAATTAAAAAGTCATTTAGGGCTATACTGAAAACAGTTTGACAAAATTATTTCTAATTTATCTTATACCGTTAACCTCTTCCTTTTTTCTTTCTTTGTTATTTTTTTTGCTATATTTCATAGTTGGGTATTCGTTTTTTATTAGAAATAATTATTGGAATTCTGTTTATACAGGCAACAGAACACACATACTGCCTCATTTTTTATGGTATTAGATTTTTCTTAATGGAAGTAACAGAAGGTTTACTGTAAGAAGCTGAGAGAATAGTATTTGGAGGCCCCGTAAGAATCACTGATACTGGGGAAGAAACAGTCAAGAGCCATGAAGAAGTAAAAAATAACAGAATATAGATGGTTTCTTCCTTTTCTTTTTTCTTTTCTCTTTTTTTCCTTTCCCCTTCCTTTCTTCCTTCTATCCATCCTATCCATCCACCATTCTGAATAAGAAGGGAAGGGAGTCATAAGAGACACAAACAGAGAAACATGGCTGTGGGGCGATGTTAGGTAGCATGATGTAGTTGAAAAAGCTATGGGCTAAGATTCAGAAGAGCCTGGTTTCTAGTCTGGAACTGTTTGGCCCCTTCCAGCTTCCAATAACTAGGATTCCTATAGAAATAGGAAAGTAGGAGGGCTTGAGGAGCTATGAGTTTCATAATCCTCTCTGAATAAGCTAGTCCTGATTATTTTGTTTGCTACATTATTTCTGTTAACTACATTATTTTCTGGACAGTAGCAGCCCACATTACTTCAGAGGAATTTTGTAGGACTTCCCTCCTTTCAGGACTGTAGACTACGTGGCTTAAGTGCCAAGATGACACTGTGGCTTACCAGTTAGGGTCCTTTTCAGATGATGTCACTAACTTCATTGCCAACCAATCTCCCTTGCTCACTGTTCCAGTCCCACTGGCCTTGCTATTCTTGAACATTCTGAGCCCATTTTTTATCTCAGAGCCTTTGCCCTCCTATTCCTTCTACTTGGAAAACTCTATCCCCCATATAGCTACGTACCTTGCTCCTTCATTTTACAGCCTTCCTTGATCACCCAATTTAAAATATCAACCTCATCCTCTTCTTTTCACTATGTGTTTAACTGGCTTTATGTTTAATTTTTTTTCTGCAGTATTCTCTGGTCCATGAAATATTTGTTGATTTACTGAGAGCAGGAACTTTGTTTTCTTTTATAACCTTAGTGCCAGGAATAGGGCAGCTCAGCGGTTTAGCACCGCCTTCAGCCCAGGGCATGATCCTGGAGACCTGGGATCGAGTCCCAGGTCAGGCTCCTTGCATGGAGCTTGCTTTGCCCTCTGCCTGTGTCTCTGCCCCCCACCCCGTCTCTCATGAATAAATAAATCAAATATTAAAAAAAAAAAAAACCTTAGTGCCAGGAATAGAGCCAATGCATTTTGTTGAACAAGGAAAAAATATTACTTTTTCTCACCAATATGTGGATATTTAATAATCCATATTTTATGTAGTATCTGTTCACAGTGGAAAATACTTTCTAACAGAAATTTGTATTGGAGGTGCTTGGCTGGCTGGATCAATGGAGCCTGTGACTCTTGGTTTTGGGCTTATGAGTTCAAGCCCCATGCTGGAAGTAGAGACTACTAATTACTAAAAAATCTCAACAAACAAACAAACAAACAAAAACCTCCTGTATTTTGGAAAAGTCCCATCTTTATAGTTTTTATAGAATTATTTTTATTTTTATTTTTTAAATATTTTATTTATTTATGAGAGACACAGAGAGAGAGGCAGAGACATAGGCAGAGGGAGAAGCAGGCTCCATGCAGGGAGCCCGATGTGGGACTCGATCCCGGATCTCGGGATCACGCCCTGGGCCGAAGACAGACGCTCAACCGCTGAGCCACCCAGGTGCCCCATAGAATTAGAATTATTTTTAAAAGAATGTATACAGTAGTTAGTGTAGTTAAAGGAGATTTGAAAAAAACATCAGATGACTGGCTTCTCATAAAAGATTTTCAAACCCTTTATATCTGGATAGTACATTTTTATGTAAATCATACTTCAACATGAATTTCACATAAAAATAAAATATAATTTAACCAAATGTATAATTTAAAATTGCAAATTATAGCATTTTAGCAAAATGAAAAACAAAAGCCATATGTTAAAGATGCAGTATATAGGGGATGGTTTTATGGATGCATTATAAACATGGAATCACTTAATATTTCTTTTTTTTTTTTTTAATTTTTTATTTTATTTATTTATGATAGGCACACAGTGAGAGAGAGAGAGGCAGAGACACAGGCAGAGGGAGAAGCAGGCTCCATGCACCGGGAGCCTGACGTGGGATTCGATCCCGGGTCTCCAGGATCGCGCCCTGGGCCAAAGGCAGGCGCCAAACCGCTGCGCCACCCAGGGATCCCATCACTTAATATTTCATACCTAATTCATTTCCTTTTCTTAATTTTCAGGAAATCCAGCAATTGGAATTTTGAAATATAAAGAAAAGTATTACACTTTCCATACCAAAGATGCTGCATACTTATTTGCAGAAAATCCTGAACATTATATTGATTTAATTAAAGAAAAAGCAAAAAAAAATGCAGAATTAATTCAGTTACTGGAACTTCATCAACAGTTCGAAACCCTCATTCCATATTCTCAAGTAAGCAGAGTTGGTATTTTAAGAATTTATGACTTTTAAAAGTGTAGTTAATGAAAATGTTATACTTTGTTGTAGAATGTTTCCTAAGTCCAAGCAGGGACAGGATCAGAAGAGGGCCTTTAATGCTATCAGAAAAGATTCACCCACAAAGAGGGAAACTAATGAAATCCATAAAGAATAATGAAAACAAGGAGTCAAGCTGATGAATTAGACTGGACAAATTGGAAGAGAAAGACCACATTTAGATAAATAATTGAAACTATACTATTTCTTTATCTAAAATTAAAGGAGCTTAGCACAGGGGTGCCTGGGTAGCTCAGTTGGTTAAGCATCTGCCTTCAACTTAGGTCATGATCCCAGGGTCCTGGGATGGAGCCCCTTGTTGAGCTCCCTGCTAAGCGGGGAGCCTGCTTCTCTCCACCTCTGTCCCTTCTCCTGCTCATGCTTTGTCTCACTCTGCTCTCTTTCTCTCAAATAAGTAAATAAATAAAATCTTAAAAAAAAAAATAAAGGAGCTTAGCACAGATAACACAGGTGATAATTTAGAGTTGTAAGATAATTTAATAGGTCCTTGTGTCTGTCCCTACACTGGCACCATACAGCTTTAATTATATTGCTTTCTTTTTTTTAAGATTGTATGTATGTATTTATTTGAGAGGAAGTGAGTGGGAGAGAGAGAAAGAACGAGGAGGAGCAGTGGGGGAGGGACAGAGGGAGAAGGAGAAGCAGGCTCCTTGTTCTGACCTAGGACCCTGAGATCATGACCGAGCCCAATGCAGACACTTTTAACTGACTATGCCACCCAGGCGTCATGATTACTATTGCTTTCTGATATATTTTATTATCTGATAGTGCAAGCTTTTTCCCTTTTACTTTCTCAAAATTATCTTAGATAGTGATGCATGAATCTTTATATATATATGTAATTTTCTTAATAAATTTGCCAAGTTTCCTCCTAAGTCTTCTTGAGATTTTAAGTGGAATTGCATTAAAATAATCAAATAAAATAAAGAATGTTTTTATGTTTATTGTATTGGGTTGTCTCATCCATAAGAAGTATCATTTACTGAGTTTTTAAAATAATTAGAAGTTTCATTAATTATGTCTTAATAAAACATAATGGTTTTAATTATATTTTTTAGTCTGACTACTTCTAAAACTGTGATCCCAGCAGTGACTGTAATGATAATAAAAACATATGCTTTTCAATATGATGACACTCAGTATTATTACACCTCCATTGAATTAATAATTCTCATATGGAATGGGTTTGTTTCTAGGCTCTCAATTGTGTTCCACTAGTCTATGCTCTCCCAGTTTTATATTTTTCATTGTTTTTGTGATTTCTTTTCACAAATAAAAATTCAATTTAATATGTATTAATCTTTTTTCTTTCATGTCTTGAACTTTTATGTCTTGTTAAAGAAATCCTCAAGTATCTTAGATCATAAAAATATTCTTCTGCCTTGTTTTGTAAAAAAAATATGGATTTGCCTTTTATACCTGAGTCTATGACTTGGATTTAATTTTTGTGTTTAGGGGGAGGTGAAGATCTAATTTTAATTTTTTTTTCCATTTGAGTAGTGAATTGTCCCTTGACCATTTGTTCAATACTCTGTCCTTTCCCAGCATCTACAGTGTCTTATATGCACAAGCTTAATTTTTAGGCTCTCTATTCAGTTTTTCAATTTTTGAAGAATTCCTGTACCTATATCTTACTGTAGCCTTATAATAAGTCTTGATATCTGGTAGACTAAGTTCTCCCACCCTTTCCTCTCTAAAGAATCTTGGCTATACTTGACTCTACTTTCCATGTAAATTTGAGAATTACATTGTCAAGTTACATAGAAAACTTTGAAAGAATTATAAATTTGCATGTCTATAGATAAGCATTATTTGGCCTTGCTATTACTTATTTATAACTTACAGAGTTGTGGGATACCTAAAAGACAGTGAAAAGCTAGAATCAGATCATCAGAAAGGTGTGCAATATGTAGGTAATGCCTCGTTTTCCATCAAAGAATAACCTTCCCCCATTTATTGGTCGTGTTTTTCCCTTTTTTCTGTACATTTAATTCCCAGCTCTTCTTCAGTGGCCTTCAGTACCTATAGTAATGAGTTTTCTCTCTTCATATTTCAAAGCTGTGGTCCTTACAATTATCTACTAGCCATTTACTTGAATTGTATAATATTGCTAATCATCTTGCAGCATGTTTTTATCTATCCAACTATATCATAATTCATTTTAAAGTAAAAAATTGTATCTTAAGGTAGGTGGTAAGGCAATCAGTGATTATCTGTTGCTTGATTTGGAGTAAGGAGTTAATATTGAACAGATAAAGGAGATGTGACATATATATGTGTGTGTGTGTGTATACATAAACACACACAATATGTATACATAAATACAGAATATATATTCATAATGGAATATTACTCAGCCATAAAAATGAATGAAATCTTGTCATTTGCAACAACATGGTTGGATGAAGAAGACATAATGCTAAGTGAAATAAGTCAGTCAGAGAAAGACAAACACCATGTGATTTCATTCATGTGTGGAGTTTAAGAGACTAAAACAAATGGACATAGAGAAGAGGAGAGAGACAAATATAGAGAACTAACTGGTGGTTGTCAGAGGAGAGGTGGGGGGATGGGTGAAATAGGTTAAGGGGGAATATGAGTATACTGATAATGATGATCATTGAGTAATGTTTAGAATTGTTGAGTCACTATGTTGTACACTTGCAACTAATATAACACTGTTATACTGGAATTAAAAACAGAGAAGCTGATCTTTTCTCTCTTCGTTATGATCTGAGTTCCTTAAACTCTACCATCCTCTCCAACAATTTCATATACAGCATAATCGTATCTTGTTTAGCCTGGAGTTAATATTTAATGTTTTAATAGTGACGTTGTGGGTTGTCTAGCAGAAAATCAAAATATCTAACTAAAACAAAGCCACCTTGGATAATATGCTGTGTATGCATAGTTTGAGTTTAAGGTATATCCTTATCCTAGAGGCTCCTGGCTGGCTTAGTTGCTACAGAATGCAACTCTCTTCTCAGGGTCATAAATTCAAACTCCACATTGGGTACAGAGATTATAAATAAATAAACTTTAAAAAATCCCATCATCAGCTGAAGGGTATTATGCTGAGTGAAATAAGGCAATCGGAGAAGGACAATCATCATATGGTTTCACTTATATGTGGAATATAAGAAATAGTGAAAGGGATTATAAGGGAAAGGAGGGGAACTGAGTGAGAAAAATTAGGGAGACAAACCACGAGAGACTGCTAACTCTGGGAACAATCGGTTGTGGAAGGGGAGGTAGGTGGGGAGATGGGGTAACTGGGTGATGGGCACTGAGGAGAGCACTTGATGGGATGAGCACTGGGTATTACACTATATGTTGGCAAATTGAATTTAAATTAAAAAATAAACAACAAAAAATAAAAGTCCCATCATCAACTATCATTAAAATATGTATATATCCTAAAGATGTTTTGATACTTTAAACAAATGTGATTCATATTTAATTTTTTTAATTTTTAAATTTATTTATTCATGAGAGACACAGAGAGAGGCAGAGACATAGGCAGAGGGAGAAGCAGGCTCCATGCAGGGAGCCCAACGTGGGACTTGATCCCGGGTTCCCAGGATCACGCCCTGGGCTGAAGGTGGCACTAAACCGCTGAGCCACCTGGGCTGCCCCCTCATATTTAATATTTAATGGCTATTTTAAACTTCTGTCAGTTTTCAACCAAGTATTCACTTATGCCACCAATTGTGAGAAGGGCATTTGACTTAGGAATGAGTGATGTTAGGTTTTCCTCTTCCAAAATATACCTCAAAGTTAGGTGCAAAGAGAGTCATAATGCCCAGGAAAGTTATCACATTTAGCTCACTACTACCAGCTTGTTTTCTCTGTTGTCTTTATGAGTATATTACATGTTCAAAAATTCTTGTTTTTCTAATCTTTTTGTTAGTTTAGATAAATATTTTTAGTTATCCCTAAATAATGTTTTTTTTTAATAAGTACTAATTACAAACTTTATTTCTTTAGATGAAGGATGTTGACAAACATTATGTAAAACCAATTACAAAGTGTGAAAGTAGCACTCAGACGGATACACACATATTGCCACCAACCATTGTGAGATCGTATGAGTGGAATGAATGGGAATTAAGAAGAAAAGCTATAAAATTGGTTTGTAACAATATTTTCTAAAGTTATTTATAGGTTGGAGGATTGTTTTTTCTTTAGCTAAGACAGCAGAAGAGATGACTTATTGTATATATGTTACATTCATCCACAAATGAAAACAGCGTTAGTCCTCAAGCCACAGGTCCAGGGCATAGGACCAAAGGGGACTGTTTTGGTATGAGCAAGGTGGGTTTCTCAAAGATATTGTTGTGATCAGATGGCAATGAATATTCAAGATCCATTGAATCAAGTTCTAGAAAGTCAGCATGCAGTCCAACAATTTGTACCAGTGTCCCTGGCCTCTGGCTTTCCTTGTGTCTGCTCCTGTGGCTTCCATGGGTGTACAAGTTACCTGTTTGCTTGGACCTCTGCCTCATCTTTCTCACTTCAGTCTGCATATTTGCTTCTTCCTCCACTTGGCTCACTTGGTTCAGGAGTTTCCGAGAAGACGGCACTAAGGCTGAGAGCTATAGGTTGGGGAACTTTAATATATTGTTACTCATAGAGTTAGTGATTTAAATTATTTATTAAAGCCAATAAGTTATACATGGAGTTCTTCACATATAATTTGCCAGCTTTACATCGCAAGATTGTCTTCTAATTTTTTTTATTGTCTTCTAATTTTAAGCATATACAGAAACATGAAACTATTCTCCAATTATACAGTCCAGTAACTAGAACAATGGTAGCTGCTCACTCTTTTTTTGTTTTGTTTTGTTTTGTTTTGTTTTTAAGATTTTATTTTTTCATGGGAGGCACAGAGAGAGAGAAGAGACAGAGACAGAGAGACAGAGAGGCAGAGACACAGGCAGAGGGAGAAGCAGGCTCCATGCAGGGAGCCCCATGTGGGACTTGATCCCAGGGCCCCAGGATCAGGCCCTGGGCTGAAGGCAGCACTAAACCGTTGAGCCACCCAGGGATCCCCCACTCTCTCTTTCTATACCCATCTATTGTGCGAATCTATGAGGTTCTAGCATTTAAAGCACTCTCAATGTCCTCTTTTGGATTTTTTTTTTTTTTTTTTGAGGAGCAGAAGGTTATCTCTGTTATATCACAGGTAGTGTCCCCTCCTGTTGTTAACATGTTCTCTACAGGCATTGATCTCTCTCATCCTTCTGATTCTCAGTCACTAATCATAAGAGGTGCATGCCCTCAAATGATGGTTTTGAAACTCTCATCCCTGTCTGATTCGGGAATTCCTCCCACTCATTCTTTCTACAGTACCTCGTCATTTTAAACAAGTATTTAGAGTCTGAAGGAAATAAACCCTTTTATATCTGTCGCCTTTTCTTAGTATATTTTATCTCTCTCTTTAACTAAAATGGGGTATGGAAATAAACAAAGACTACCCAAATGAGAACAGAGGCGATTTATTCAAAGTTTGCTATAGCAAGGGAGTCAGCCACCATTACTTGCAGTTGGCGGGAGCTCCAAAGTGGGCAGGGGAAGTGGGGAAGCTTTATAGTGAAAAAAAAGGGGAAAGCTTCAGGCATTCTCTGATTGGATGTTGTTGACATGGGAAAACTGGACGTGGGCTAACTCAAAGTGGGAACTTTTATATGATTGGTTTGGTGGGCATAGTTGGCTTTCTCTGGTTGTTCCTTAGTTGAATGGTAGGGGCAGCAAAAAATAGGGAAGCTAGTCAAATCCTGCCTCTTCTGTGCTGATAGCTATGGCTACAGAGGTTGTGGGTCAGAGTTCTATTGTCATATAAGGTCTAGCCTTTGTCCATTTGTATATTCTGTGTCTTATAGGCTTTTCACCATCCTTGACATTTTTCTTGCTGTCCTTTCTGGTGGCAGCTTTTCAGTCCCTTGATTTCCTGAGATGAGGAAGGAACAGTTTCTTGGTATACCTTCCAGATCCTTGTTCCATTAGCATTCCTATCACTCTTCCGTAGTTCATGAAGCTTCATCCTGATGTTCTTTGCTGTCATCTACTAAACTCACTTGAGCCCACTGGATATATACTAGGTAACATAGATATCACTGCTTTGTTCTTCAGAAGCTAATTGTCTCACAAGTGACATTGATACACTAAAAATATTTCAGTACCTCTTGATAAGTTATGTAACAGAAGTGAAATAAAAATTAACTTCAGTGACATTTTAAATTGGTCTGAGGTATAAATAGGCAAAAGAGAAGAGGGCAGTGATGGTTGGATAGGATAGGAGAGGTAGAGGTGCCAGCATAGGTCTGGGCTGGAAATGTTAAGAGAACGGGGTATCTGGTGGGGTTGCACTGTGTACTGACTGAACCCTCTCTTCCCATTCCTCAGCCTCCACTTCATTCTGATTCCCACTGTAGACCTAATTATGCTCTAGAATTATGTTATGTTGAATGCCAGTTCCCCATATATTAGCAATATAACCTACTGATAAGACAAAACTGAGTGTAGTGCTTAAAGCTGTAGGGGGAACCACCACCCTAGCAGAGCCTTGATAGTGTCCTGGGGGGAAACAGCAAGGTCAGAATTTATTGAGAATGCCACAAGTGGTGGAAGGCAGGTCTTTCAATGCCAAGAGTAGGTCAGGGGATGGGATGAAGGCTTGTACTGGATGAAGGCTTGTACTGGATTGGGTAAAGATCATGAAAAACCCAGCCCAGCAGTAATGGGAATAGAAGGTGAAGATTTATGGGGCAGGGGTGAAAAGAATGTGAGGGCTTAATCTGTGCATTGATGCTTACTACTGAAGGTGTGTCTTTCAGGATGTTCTGTAGTGACCCTTTGGCAAAGGTCTCCTGGAGTGGTAAAATCACGCTAATGAAGACAATGGAATAGTCAAGTCATAGTCATTAGACAATAAACTCAGTGTGGGGGAAATTGTTTCAGTTCTTAGTCACCCGTAATATCTCAAAATCTGGAATGTGAGGTCTCTGCTTTTGAACTCACAGGCTCTAATGCTTCTGAGCTTTTTTTCTAGGACTTCCTTATTACTTCAGTACATCCTAGTCTCCCTTTCATTTTTTTTTCTAGTCTCCCTTTCATAAACTCCTTTTTGTTTCCCAGCCTGAGTCATCTGTTTAATTTCATGTTTACTAGTAATCCGTAAAAAGAGCAAGCAGGATGTTGAATACTGTAAAATGTAACCTGAAGACATCGGAACTTTTTATATTAAAAGTCTTGGGTGAAGTCCATTTAAAAAAGACAAAGGAAATCTTAAATTTTTGTCTTTTAAAACAATAAACCAAGTATGGTGGGAAAATCCAAGTTGTATGAATCTCAAAGTATAATAATGAGGGAGTTAGAAGATTGAGTTAACAAATAATTGTGAACTCGTTGTGAAGTTTGAATCTGTATGTTCTTTCCTTGGGTCTGTTTTCAACATTTTATGTATTTTCCCACCTCTTGGCAAAGGATATTTATTATGTTCTAGTTTTTCTAATGTTTTAATGCTTTGTAGAAAAATGCTGTGTTGTAGGGATAATTTCTCTGTGGATTGAGAAAAAACAGGAGGCTGATATTATTTGTTCTTTAGAGATGGGCTAATTCCTGTGTATTCTCTTTCTTTTTAGGCCAATTTGCGTCAGAAAGTTACTCACTCAGTACAAACCGATCTCAGTCACATGAGAAGAGAGAATTATTCACAGGTGTACCCACCCAAGGATGCTAGCACGCAGTCTATGAGAGAAGGCAGCACCCGAGTGCCCAGGCCCCAGATTTACCTAGCTGGTCTCCGTGGGGGACAGAGTAAAATCACTTCTGGGGTCAAGGTGAACTTAACCAGAGCTGTTGATGAGACCTAGTTAGAGACTGAATTTTTAAAGTGGATTTCACTAAGTTATGGACAGTGGCAAATATTGACAAGTATCTTTGTATCTGTGAAAATTAGTTAATTTTGTGGGTCTGGCACATTTATTGGTTGTGTAAATGTTTTCCAGATTCTTATATTCACTGTCAAACTGCTACAAAAAACTAAAAAGTGTTCTCTGTAACACATTTTGCATTCTATTAAAATTGGGAAGTAAAACTGTCTACTCATTTTCTGTTTGTTAGAAAAAGTTTGGCAGCATTAAAGGCTGAAATTATGCTCTTTAGATATTAATATATTTATAAGACTGTGACTGAGATAGAAGCTTATTTGTTCCTAAAATCACATTTAATGTTAAACATTAAAATTTTAAAATCTAGTCAATATTTTCAGCCTCATTAGCTATTAAATGTTAACATAGATTAATTGATGTATAATAAGACCTCACTAATTTGGAATAATGAGAGTAGAGGTCCACATGAATTTTCAAAACCTGGAAATTTTACATAAAATCTGGATTTCTGCCCCCTTGCAAAAAATCAGAATATTTGACGTACTTGGCTAGCATTCCTGTGAGAGATGCTGTGCTCTTTCATAGGCTAGGTACTTCCAGACCCCATTTCTGCTGCTTTGCCTTATCTCTGCCTGACCCCATAGGTAGTTGTGTATAGGGCCCCTGTGAATTACTGATTGCTGAATTTTAGAGCAATAGTTTTAGTACTGTCTTACATACTTCTAATATCAACTCCTGGATAATAAAGACTCCCAGGTGGAGGGAGGAACTGTTAAAACATGCTTTAATGGTGAGGGGATCATTTATATTTAATGCATTTTTTTCTGCCTTGGTGACTTTTATTAAGGTGTTTATATAATTTGCTTTCTATGTAGGCGAAATGTAATTTATAATAGTATGTTTCAAAATCCATTTTCTACATATATCATAAAGGTTAACTTCAAACAGACCTACTTCTAAGTGTTCATGACTTTCATACTTGTAGTTTAGAAATGATGCTAAAGATAGGCTGACTGGCTGTTGAGGCAAGGCCTGGGGTGGGGGCCAGGGGCAGGGGCGGGATCTGTCCTTGAAGGAGGTGGGATGGTTAGAGCACACCGAGCTTTACAACATCAGGTCTTTGATTTTATCTGTTCTGTCAACCCTCATTCGATTCTGCAAGATTTTTTTTTCAAAGCTTTTATTTATTTATTTATTTATGAGAGACACACACACACACAGAGGCAGAGACATAGGTAGAGGGAGAAGTAGGCTCCCCATGGGGAGCTCGATGGGGGACTCCATCTCAGGACCCCAGGATGGTGACCTGAGCCAAAGGCTGACGCTCAACCACTGAGCCATCCAGGCATCCCGATTCTGCAAGATTTCTAAATACAGAAAAGAATGGCTGATATGTTCTAATTTGAGGTTATTGAGTTAAGGTTGAAAGTAAAATTTCCAAATAATAAAAATACCAAACCCAGTTTGAAAAGCTAAATTTAATATCAGAAAGTTGCCTGGTAAGTACAATAGAATCAGAATAAAGGGAGCTAGACCAAATCGTCATCTCCTAGGATCCTGACCATCCACCTAAGCCCCAGTGCTCTTTAAAGATTCCAACCACATGCTGGACCCTGCATCAGACAGTCATCCCCTTTTCAGCAGGTTGCAGGCCAAACTCACTTTTCTCTGATAGACTTCTTTTTTCCTCTGTATTTCTGTGGTCAAAGGCATCTCTCTCTCTCTCTCTTTTAAGAGAGAGAGAGAGGCAGAGACACAGGCAGAGGGAGAAGCAGGCACCATACAGAGAGCCTGATGTGGGACTCGGACTAGATCCAGGGTCTCCAGGATCACGCCCTGGGCTGTAGGCAGGACTAGATCCAGGGTCTCCAGGATCACGCCCTGGGCTGTAGGCAGTGCTAAACCGCTGCGCCACCGGGGCTGCCCTAAAGGCATCACTCTCTTACTCAGTAGCAGACATTAAGAACTTCTTGACTGCCTTTATCTTAATAGCCCCTATATTTAACAAGTCATCCAGCCCTGTTGATTTGGTTTGAATTGTCTGTGTCTTTGTTTTCACCACCAGTGCTATCATTTAGGACTTAGTCCTATTACCTGATTGTTGGCATAATGTTTCTAACAGAAATCCAGTCATGTCACACTGCTCCCTTCCCCCAAATTTTACCTCCCTCACTTAAACACCTACCAAAACTCATTTCTATTACTTAGGGGATAATGGAAAAACTCCCTCACATACTATGTAAGACTTTTCAAAATATATCCATTTATATTCTAGTTTCATTTTCTGTTCCTCCCTTGCTACCTCCATATACTATACATATTAGGCAAGTTGAATCAAACTCTTCAAAGATTTCATTGTCTTTCATACCACCATTCTCTGCTCTTGATTTTCACTGTTACCTGGAATGTCGTCCAAGGACACCCTCATGAGATTGTTTGTCCTCAAACAGCCTGATCAGATTTTACCGTTTCAGTGAAGGTTTTCCGGATCAGCTTTGGGAGAATTCATTGCTTCTTCCTTTGGGTTTTCACAACTTTTTATTTATAACCTTAGCATAGTACCTAAATAGGTATACATGTGGTCATCTGTATTTTCCCTGTTAGACTGTGAGTTTCTTGAGATTTGAACTGTATTCTAGGCATTTTTATATCCTTGGCATTTGTATGTTGTTGGATGACTGAAGGAAGGAAAAGGGAATAAACAAAAGAACAAACTGGAGGCAGGATACTGGTCATGTGATTATTTTAATAGTCAAGGTAGGAATTGCTAAGGAGCTCAGCAGCAAAGTAATCATTGGAAAAGAAGAGAGAGGAAAGGGATCCTTGGAAGAGAGAGGAAAAAGGAGATTATTTTTTGAGAAGTGGTGGGAAGTAAAGTTGGATAAGCCAGGTTGGTATAGCTTTTGGAGAACATTGAAAGCCAGGAAAGGAATATGTTGCCTTTCTGTAGTCAGACATTAGGAAACCACGGCAGATTCTTGAAGATTGACTGTAGGAGAGAGATTCCATGATTGGGAGATGGCTAGGAAGCTGTTGCAAGAATTGGGGCATGTGGTAATGGATGACATGAAGGGCAAATGTGAGATTTAATGAATCGGATATAACATCTCAGGAGAAGGAAGAAAAATCACAGTATGACCTCAGGGTGTCTACCCTAGGAGACTGAGGATAATTGGGAAGAGAATCTGGTTGATCAAAAAGATAATGAGTCCAGTACTTAGAAAAACCGTGCTTAAGGGATTACAAAATAATAAAGCAGAGGTGACTGGAATTTGAACTGGACAAAGATAATTTGGGAGGTCATCCCCAAGGGAATAGGGATGGAATGAGGAGGAAGAGACAAGATGAGACCAAGGAGCAGTCAGAGAGGTAAAAGAAGACAGAAAGGAATCTCTCTGGTCAAGGAAGTAAGGTCAAGGTCTACTACTTACTGGCTGTGTTACTTAACATTTCTCTGCTGCAGTTTCTTCATGAAAATTGGGATACTAATAATTCCGACCTTACTGGGTTGTCAGGAGATTAAAGGAGTTAACCCATCCAAAACATTTACACGGTAAGTGCTATGTTAATGTTAGTCAGGAGAGAAGGGAGTCTCCAGTGTCTCATTCTACTGCACTCCAATCCTCATGTTGCCTACTTTCTGTTTTCAAGCTCTTGATGCCTCAAATAATGCTTGGCACATCATGGCTTTCAGTCAACGTCTGAGGAATAAACAGAAGAGGATGAGAAATGAGAAAAGGTCAATGAAGTAGGCAACTGCTGGGCTCTGTTTTAATAGAGTTGGCTTGAGTAGAAGTAAGATTCAGCAAGCAGAAATGGTAGAAATAAGTACAGACTGCAAATCAGTACTTCTTGGCAGGAAAGGAAATGAGATTGTGGTAGCTAAAAAAGGAAGCAGAGGCAAGGGAGAGTTAAGCTCAAATAAGAAATGTTTAGATGATTGTTGATGATTGTTACTCATGTTGTGCTCTTCAAGTCTAGACACTGAATTTAATTTACACTGTCTCCTAGTATTTTTTTTTTTTTTACTTTCTCAATTATAAAATGCAACAGTTCTTTTTAGGTTGTCTTTAGTAATACTACACCATAGGAAATAATTGTTTTAAAATAACAACCTAGCAGATTGGAATGTAATTTTCTTAATAGCAGAATAAGGAAAATATGCTTAAGTTGTCATGGAAACAATTGTGTTTAGGTATCTGCATTTGCCTAAATGTTCTTTATGGTTATTAGTTTACTATATTGGAACCTTCACCACTTTTAATAATCTGTTATATAGCTAAATACTTGAATTTAGCTGTAACTTTCTTAAGCCTTTCGTATTGCTTACTGCACAGCCTACACTTTTACTATATTGCCAATGGATACAGTAACGGGCTTCCTTTTATAAAATTCATTGAGACTAGGGTAGCTCTCATGCCTGTGCAGAGATAGAAGTGAGCAGAATTTCAAGGCAAATACTGCAGCTTGGTAATTACAATCAGAAATATCATTAGGGTTTCAAATGGCAACAGCAGTAGCTGTTTGAGACACAGGTTAGCTCATTATCAGTCAAATGACCCTGCAGTTCACATGTTCAAGATCATTGCTTCTTGCAATATCCATGGTTGTATAGAAGGCTACGCACACGTAAAAAGCACATCATGTCAATTGGTTTTCCTCCAAGACAGGATAATTCAGAATGAGAAACAAACAGAAACACCAGCTAGAAAGTTAACAGGAAATAATAACTTCCCTGAAGGGTATGCTGCAGTAAAATATAATAACCACTCCTTCTTTTGAATGTCTACTTTCTAACTCAGTGAAAAATATTGTTCTCTAAAAGCATTCACTGTTAGGAACCTTGCTGTCGAAGTTACCAGTAGGAATGAAATGGCCTGCTTTTGTTTGGAGGATTTAAGGCACTTGGACACAAAGAGGCAGCCTCAATTTCCAACCAATTTCCAAAGAAAGCTTTCATTTCAGGGGCTCCTGAACACAGCATTCTACATCTGGTAACTTTGTTGTTTTTAAGAAACAGGATCCTGAGACTATTCTTCAGTCTAGATCTAATGTTCACTTCTTTATAAGTAGCCCTGCTTTGAATCTGTCAAAACATTGCTTCCTTTAAATTTCACCCATCTATCAGTCTCCTAGATTTTGTAACTCTTTCCAGCAACATCCCACATAATTCCTCTGGTGTGTTATTTCCCTCATTGGAATGGGTCAATAATCCTGATTCTGTCTGAATGTTAAATTTGTCCCTCATGGTCTTGGGCTGAACAGGTTACAACAAGATGCATCAAAAATCTAGTCAAGGTTCATGCCAATGGGGTAGGAAGTCTTTTGGGCAATTAAAATTTATTAAGTAGGGTTCAGCAGCATGATGTTATGTGGACACAAAATGCCACAAAAACAGCACAACAGCATTTTACCTACCACGCTAATTATTATCAGTTTGTGTATATGTATATGTGTGTGTTTGATGTGTGTGTGAGAGAGACAGAGAGACAGAGACAGAGATACTATTCTCTACCAGAAGGAACCATAGTTCCTTGAAGTGTACTGGAGTCCATGATCTAGGATATATCAAGATTGACTGGAACATCTTGTTGCCAGAAATAAAGAATGCTTCAAAAATCTTGCGCAGATATAAAGAAAGGAGTAGGCTTACAAGGGCCATATTGGGATAATTTGAGCATCAAAAGGAGAATAATTATAGTTAATTGAATTAAGTTGAGACCATAATGATACTCCAAAATGGGAAAAGATAGGGGATCCCTGGGTGGCTCAGCGGTTTAGCGCCTGCCTTTGGCCCAGGGTGTGATACTGGAGTCTTGGGATCAAGTCCTGAGTTGGGCTCCCTGCATGAACCGCCCCCCTCTCTCTGTGTCTATCATGAATAAATAAATAAAATCTTTAAAAAAATGGGAAGAGATAAACTGTACAAAGCCGTAGTTGTAAAACAAAAGGGATGTATGATAGAATGTTTTCCATTATTAAAATTAATTTCAGGTATATATGTGAATTTTTAGTTTAAGTGTACGCATAAGAAAATTTGCAGTAGGGAGCTGTACCAATTACAGGAAGAGGAGATAAGAACTGGTGAGCACACATACGACCCAGTACAGGGAAGGTCCAACAGTATTCCAGTATGAGATTAATCAAATTTCCAGCTCTACAAAGCTCCTTCTAATAGGAATATGATGCTAATAAGGCATGAAATTTTTTCCAATAATGTTAATAGACTACGTGTATGTATATCTGATTGTAACACAGTGGTGTATACAACTCACTCAAACCTTTAAAAAAATCAATTTAGGGAAAGATGGTGCTACAAGAGGCGTAGGCTGCTGGGTATCTTGTATCTGTACCTGGAAGGGCTGAGGAACCTTTATATTTTTAACCAATCCACGTTATCTGGAAAGGCTTTCATTCTGCCAGTGAATTATTTCTAACATCGCTTATGCTAAGTAGTATCCTCTAGTGAGAGTGAAGATTATAGCAGTCGAAGTAAATGCCTGTTGACACGTCTGATATGTTTTGAAGCCCCTTCGTTGTGAGAGGATCATGTAGTTAGAATGCCTGGCCAAGTCAACATAATCAATGACAATGCCGACAATAAGGACACAGGACTTCTGAAAAGTACATCAATCATATTAAGGACGAGGTACAAATGCAAGGTAATGAACAAGGTGGAGTTGGAAAAGTTGTCAAAAGTAGTTTCTGTTGCTTTACGGATTCCGGGGGTTTCTAGAACAGCTTTGGCAGGCGTCAATCCCTAAGACTTCCCCTCCAGTCGCATTTGCTACCCGGTTACCTTGGTGAGGACTACAATTCCCAGAAGGCAACGCTCTGCTCCCTTGACTCGGCTTCCTTAGCCGGCCGGAGATCTAGTTTACAGAGCGACGCCTTGGACTCGACTTTCGCGCACTTGTCGGCAAGGACTCTCCTCCATCCGGGTCTTCCCATTCTCGGGGGTAGCTCGGAGCGCTGAGCCTAATCTTGGTGTCAGACTGGGCAGGAAGTCGGCGGACGGTCGGCCGCCGGGGCGCTCTAGGCCGAGGGATTTTCGTCTCTATGATCACAGGAGGCGGTCTCGGGTGTCCCGAGGAGGGCGCGCGGAGGGGGCGTGCGTCAGTTCCGCGCGGGGCTGTCGGGGAACCATGGCTGCCCCAAGAGGTGAGGCCGGGGGCCGCCGGGACGGGGGAGCCCGCGGGGGCGGGGGCGCGCGAGCGTCAGCGCCTGTCCGCGCCCGCGGAGCTCCGGGGCCAGGCGTCGGCGTCGGCGTCGGCGTCCGGAGTTTGTTTGGAGCCGCTCGCCGGTGTGAGCCCGCGCGCCGCCGCCGCCGCCGCCGCCGCCGCCGCCGCCGCCGCCGCCGCCGCCGCCGCCGCCGCCGCCGCCGCCGCCGCCGCCGCCGCCGCCGCCGCCGCCGCCGCCTGTCAGGGCAGCGCAGGGCGGGCAGCCTCCTGCTGCGGCTGGCTTCCCCAGGGCGGACTCCGCGCGGGGCTCTTTGCGGCTCCACCCGCCTCTGCCCCGACGAGCTCGCAGCGGGTGGGAACCAAATTCTGACAGGCCCGGGCTGCGGCGGACCCCGAGGGGCCCCGCGTCCCCGCGGCAGCGCAGTACGGTGCCGGGCTCCGCCGGGGTCCGCGGCTGCGGTCTCTTCTGCGCCTTCTGCCCTACGGATGCTCAGAGGCTCGAGGGCGCGCTCCGGGCGCGGAGCCCGCGCCGCGGCTGGTCCCCGGAGCCGCCGCAGGAAGCATCACTGGGGCATTACAGCAGCGCCGACACCGTAACGAGATGGAGAAAGCAGTGGTTAACAGGGCGCCTTCCCTGGAGCGTGTTGTGCGGGGTTTGCGGTATTGATATTTGATGACTAATTGCCATTTCGTGAGAGTGGGTCTGATGCACCCGAAGCTGAGTTTTGTTTCGCTGAGTAGGGTGTGTAAGTTGGGGACGGAGTTGGATTTCTGGACCTTAGAGCTGTAGCTAGGACAGGTTGGGCGACACCCGGATTCCTTCTCCACCCTTCTACGGACTATATTTGGCTTCACCCCTGAGTAAATGTTAAACAAACACTTAAAGGATATCTTCCTGCATGGGTGCCAAGTTATTTTCCTGGTTGGGGAACTCACGATTATCATTAAAGCCCTGCCAGGGACATTGTCTGGAGTTGTGTATCACGCTCTTATGCATTCTCCCATTTCGAGTAAGTCCAACCTTCAAGAGTCTTTTTGTAGCAAAACAGGAATTAAGGGGGAAAAAAATAGAATTGTTTCGGTAACTAACATAGGATGGGGGCAGCAAGATTAATGATGAGCAAAGCTTCAAAATTACACTATTCAAATCATCTGAAATAGTTGCAGTAATTTACAGATTTAGGCTTATTGCCGATAAATATTTGTTCTGCCTTAGCCATAAGTCTTATATGCCTACTATAAATGTGTGATACTAACATTATATTATAGAGATATATTAAATATGTAATTTATTATATCCCAGGCCAGCGTCAGTATGCCACATAATCTTGCAGTTGGGGCATCCTTCAGGGACAAAAATCTTTGCTTAACTGGTTGATATTTAAAGCCAGCTGTATTTTGTCTATGTATGTTGGTGTTCATGTACTCGGAAAGTATTGTTTTGAAATAAATTGTCAAATATCCTGGGTTTTAAAAAGTATCTTGTGCTTGAAGTTGGGAAGCATTTTGAGGTATAACATTAATTTTTATAAACATAATGCTGTCTACTAAATAATATCTTTGTTGCACATATTTTCCAGAAAATGTCAGTTTATTATTCAAGTTCTACTGCTTGGCAGTGATGACCCTGGTGGCTGCAGCTTATACCATAGCTTTAAGATACACAAGGACATCAGACAAAGAACTCTACTTTTCAACCACAGCCGTGTGTATCACAGAAGTTATAAAGTTATTGCTAAGTGTGGGAATTTTAGCGAAGTGAGTATAAATACTTGTTAGTGTGTGTAATTGTTAATTCTCCACTTAGTTATTTTTTTTATTAGAAAATTCTGGCTGCATCTTCATAAGTTTGATTGCTCTAGAGCAGTGTTTCTCAACCAGGGGCAGTTTTGCTCCACAGGAGATCTTTTTTTAGTTGTGTCCACTTGGGTGATGCTACTGGCATCTGCTGAGTGGAGGTTAAGGATGCTGCTGAACTTTCTGCGATGCACAAAACAGCCCTCTTCGACAGAGACTCATCCAGCCCCACATATTCATAGTGCTGAGGTTATAGTGAAGAATGTTGCTATAAACCAGGGGTTGGCAAATTATGACTTGTGGGCCAAACCCAGCTTGCTGCCTCTTTTTGTTGTAGCAGAGATTGTGTGGCCTACAGCCTCTGAACTATTTTACCATTTGACCCTCACAGAAACAAATTAGTGATTTCTGTTTCAGAGGCATATAATGATAATAATAGTTAATGTTTCTTGAGTGTTTTGTGTGTTAAGTACTGGGCACTGTCCTAAGTACTTTTCATCATCTAATCTGTATACATTTTTTTTTTGGTAAGTTCTATAGCCTTATTTTGCCTGTACACCATCTGAGGTTTCTCAATATTATACTTACATTAATATGTGGCAACACTGGGCTTTTTTTTTTTTTTTTTGAAGATTTTATTTATTTATTCATGAGAGACACAGAGAGAGGGAGAGGCAGAGGCAGAAGCAGGCTCCATGCAGGGAGCCCGACATTGGACTCAATCCCTGGTCTCCAGGATGACGCCCTGGGCTGAAAGGTGGCACTAAACTGCTGAGCCACCTGGGCTGCCAACACTGGGCTTTGGATCAGTGACCTTTTAGGAGAATCATTTTAGCTAAGGATGCATGTGATATGAGAGAGGTTTAGGAATAGGGACTTTGAAGTGACACAGACTTAATTTTAAACTTAGATGAGTTTGCACATATCTTTTAATCTCTCTAAGCTTTAGTTTCTTTATATTTTAATTGCAGAAAATAATATAGGGTTGTGAGAATTAAGTAAAATCCGGTAGGAAATTGCATTGGGAGATTTATGAGATGTGAACCCTTTTGGGTCATGTGGCAGGTGATAATTCATACAGATTTCAAGATGTGATTTAGTGAGAGTGGAGCACCAGTGAGGAATAGCATGTGTGTAAGCTTTTAGGTAGAAACACATTGCATATAAATACTTTTAAATTTCATTTAATAGATATTTACTGATTTTTGTGTTAGTTTTATAAAATGTGTTGAATATACAAGTATGAATGAAACATATATAGTTTCTCCTTGCTTGGAGCTTAGGTTTAGAAGAAGAGAGAAAATCAGTAAACACATGCATGATTACAAATATTATGTGAAAAAGTATAAAAATGCCTTGGGGAGGGAGAAAAGAACACAAATAACTTGAAGCCATGTGGTAGCAAGCTTTAATATATTGGAGTTTAGAGGCACCTGAGTGGCTCAGTTGGTTAAGCTTCTGCCTTCAGTTTAGGTCATGATCTCAGGCTCCTAAGGCTCCCTGCTCAACAGAGTCCGCTTCCCCCTTTCTGTCCAACTGTCTCCTCTGCTTGTGCTATTTTTCGGGTACTCTGTCTCTCAAATAATCTTAAAAAATAATTTATCTTTTGGGCTTAGTTGTTAGGTTGTAAGTTGGGTAAAATCTCAGACCTTTCACAGTTTCTTAATAAGATTCATTTTTATGGAGATTTGGCTTTGCTTGGGGGATTCGTCATTCTGGATAATGTCAGATAAATGAGAGGTCTTATTGTACCTTTAAAAGGTAATGTTCCAAAGGCAAAAACCTCTACTACCATTACAAAAACTATACAGCAACTTCTATATAACCTAAGAGGTTAATAAAATCTTAAGGCTTGGCTTCTTTTAAGACAAATATAGGGATATTGATAGAAGAGGGAGAAGGGAACCCATCTCCTTTTTATTCCCCAAATTCCACAGGGAGAAAAAATTGTGACTCAAGGATGAAATAGGACTGTCAGGCATGGCATCAGCCATTTTAAACTCTAAGGTCAAATCATTCAGTTGTTTTGTAACTGTTGGGAATGTTTAAAAACCAATGTGTAAAAAAAAGCAGCGAGGTCTTTGGTGTAGCTCAGCCATTGAGCTGTATTCTGCGAAACCACTTGGATAGACTTTATTTTGATGTTTTTCCAGCCTTGCAATGCTTGGTGTGTAGTATTTCTTATTTTTCAGTTATTCAATATTATGGGTATGGTCAGCTGTAGTTTGTTTTGTGGAAATTTTTTTGAAAATTACATAAAAATAAAAACCCAAATAATTTCTGAGAATTCACCAGACAAGTCAGATAATGGTGCTGAAATAATAACAGTATGGAAAACCAAATACTGTACTTGATGAACATGATCATTCTCAATAATAAGTTGCTGTGTCTGACACCAGCATAATGTAAAGGCTCACAAGAGAGGCTCTTTTATAAACCTGTACCTGCAGAGTATACAAGACTAGGGACAACCAAAAAAAAGTAAAGAATTATGACATACATAATTTTGGTAGCTGGCATTTGATATCATATGGCTAACAAGAATTTGATGAAGAAGATTCATTTAAAGCACATAAGAGTTTCTAAGTGGAAAAAGCACTTGGAATGAATTCGTAAAACATGAAATTAAGTGCATTTGAAACTATTGGATTTTATTATTTTATTTATTATTATTTTTAAAGATTTTATTTATTCATGAGAGACACAGAAAGAAGGCAGAGACATAGGCAGAGGGAGAAGCAGGTTCCTCCCAGGGAGCCCGATGTGGGACTCCATCCTGGAACTCCGGGATCACATCCTGTGCCAAAGGCAGACACTCAACCACGGAGCTACTCAGGCGTCCCAAAACTATTGGATTTTATTTTATTATTTTATTTTATTTTTTTAAAGATTTTATTTATTTATGACAGAGAGAGAGAGAGGCAGAGACACAGGCAGAGGGAGAAGCAGGCTTCACGCAGGGAGCCCGACGTGGGACTCGATCCCGGGATGCCAGGACCACGCCCTGGGCCAAAGGCAGGCGCCAAACTGCTGAGCCATCCAGGGATCCCCTGGAAACTATTGGATTTTAAAGTGAATATAATTTTTATGGAGAATACGTTGGCAAATTTTCATGTGCTTATTCAGAACACATTGATAGAAACTACCTGTCATTCATAACAAGAGAATATTTTATTTCTTGGAACAAAGAATTTGCTTAGAGTGTTAAGAATGGTCATTTCTTAGAATGGTTAAAAAAAAAAGTGAAAGATAAAGGAGAATGATTTCAACCTAGGAAGTCACAGATTGATACTTATAAAATGAAATCAAAGGATATTGTGATTGCTTCTTTAGCAATATGTGATGAGACCTTTGATAATGAAACTAAAGCACAGTGTAGTTCTGTCCTCATGGAGCTTATAGTCTAGTGGAGAACCAGATATTAAGCAAATAAGTAATATATGCTGTTAAGAAGGGTAACTAGAAGATGCTACAAATAAGTATAATAGAGGGTCTCCATTTGGGTTGGAAGGCTTTCTGAGAAAGTTACATTTAAACTAGACCTGAACATTGAGTACAACTTGTGTAGGATAAGAGCACAGAGAAAGAAGAGAGAATAGTGTGTTTGAAGTCCCTGAAGCAGGAAAATTCTTGACTCTTAGGGAATAACGGCAGGAAATCAGTATGTCTCAGTGGTGCTAAGATGAAGCAGGAGAGGTCTACAGGGTATCAAGGTAAGTCCATGTGAAGAATTTTGGATTTTATCTAAAGTGCCCTCAGAAATAACTGAATGGTTTAAATCAAGGACTAACCAGGACAATCCATTTTGCTTTAAGAGTCATTTTGATCTTGAGGAGAATGGATTAGAAGGGTGCCAAGAGTTGGAAATAAGGAAGCTTATTAGGCTAGAAATAATGGCCTACTATGACAGCATAGAAGCTAATGGATCTGAGTTACGTTCTGGAAGGAGAATCTATAGGAGTTGGTGATGAGTTTGGGTACACAGTCGATTTGTATTATTCACAGTAGTTATGTTCTATGAAGTTACCATGGACACTGAATTAGTGAATATTGCTCTGCTCCTAAGGCAAAAACAGTGTTAAGTTCCTGTGAGTCTCTGGTTGCAACATTTTCATCAACTGATCAGTATATAACCTTGTTTTATGCATGTTTCTTTTTAAAGACACCTTATTTAATATATGTTGATTAGCATTGAACTCACAGCCAATAGCTCTATAACTCATGCCTAAAGAAATCTTATCTAACTTGTATTTTTCTCCTTAAGGCACATTACAGCTGTCTTGGACTTGGACATTATGCTTGGGGGCCATTTTAGAGAGCAAAATCACCACCAAAAAGCTCCCAAATAGGGAAAACATTGCACTAAATAGGCTACATTTGCTTACGGTGTAAGAACTGAAACAAGAAGACAGAGCATTGTCTTTTTTCGACCTCGACTGGGAATGTGTATATTAGGCAATTCCAATTTTTGGCATCTCTGTACATGTTTGCCTATGATTGTACAAGTGCTGAGAGTATTGATTTTGGGGTTACAGATACATGTTAGCAAATAGGCAGATTTGTACACACAGAACCCATGAATAATGAGGATCAATTACAGCAGATGAGGCAAGGGGGATCTTAAGAATCGTTTTTCTTATAAAAAACTGGGTACAGTTATTTTTTTCTGAGACAGGAAGAAAAGCAAATTTGAGGGAAGGGGATATCAGTACTTTCATTTTGGGTAGGTACAACATTGAGTTTTTAGTGCCACTGAGATATCCAAGTGGGCTGTGGAAAATAGGCAATTGCACTGATGAGTTTGGAACACAGAAGAGAGGTCTGGGCTAGAGAAATAAATATGGATGTCCTTATCACATAAACTATATAATCTCATGGGATTAGAAAAGATTGGTAGAAGAGAGCAATCTCATAGAAGTATTCTCATTTTCAATGCCCTTTAACTCTGTTTACCTTAAAGATTCCTATTTTCTGGACAATATAACCAGAAACCACAGAACCTACATGAAGAGGAACACACAGTAATATGTGCAGTATGTAGACAAACGGGAGTCAGCTTATTTAAAAAATAACAAGTCAGTCTGGTCTGAGGCAGTGTCTCAGAATTCCCTAGGAGTTAAATTAAGCAGATTAAGGTAAACATAACTTCAACCAAGTGCCCAAATTAGGTAAATTAGAATATTTAGGTCCTAAGAATTTAAGCAGAGGCAGTTGTAGCTCCAGGGATGGTTCCTGGTGAGCTTTGGAGGTCTACAGTCTAGTCACTCTTCTCATGTCAGAACTTGAGACTGGAAAGGGACTAATTAATATAATCTTGGTCTAATAAATGTGATCTGACCAAATGGATTTGGTTCCAGACTCTTGTTTTAAATGAATGGCCAGTCTCTCAGGATTTAAGGTGGTAGGGAGTTTCTGTATGTAGGGAATCCTATTTGGACAGAATTCATATTGGCAATCCAGATCACATGGCAGAGACTCCATTCTCTTTGGTTCCTTCTCTTCCTTTTTCCCTTTCCTGGAGTCGGAATAGTGGGGTTGCATCCCCTGAAGCATAGGTAGTAGTATTAGTATGGTAAAAACTCTTTGTAGTCTGAAGGGTATAGCTGGCTTGCTGAAACACTGGAAGACAATAGCTTAATTTTAATCTCAAATCTTCTTTGCCCTATTTATATATAGTAAAAAAAAGTAAATTATAAATGAAATTCAGTTGAAATTTTTCTGTGTGATGTGTTTAAGGTATTTAACTTTCTGAAGGAAATGTAGACTTGCTTTGGTGAGGAGTACAGTATATAACATCTTTCAGATTGTGTTAAGAGAACAAAAGGCAGAGAAATACACACCTTGGTGTGGTCTCCAAGAAAACTGGGCATTAAATGAGGAAACTACTTCTATAATATATAATGTTGTAAGTTAAAACCGCCTTAGGAAAACCAAAGAATAATGCTGCTTTTTGGCACTATCGTAAAAAAGGAATTTTTGAAAACCTAATGAGCAGATACCTAACTTCTTCTTCTTCTTCTTTTTTTTTTTTGATACCTAACTTCTTTAGAAAGCAAGAAACTACACTCTGGAATACAATCTGTTAATCACTGTCAAAATGTGTTGTGTAAAGTGCCAAATATCTTTTAAGATTGCAGCAATTAAATTTGCTGCATCCAGATATCAGGATTATTGCTATTGAGAGTGGCGGGCTGCCAGAGTGATGTTAAGGAAACATTCTTTCCTGTCTCCCCTCAGTGAGGGAAACATGCAGGTAGATACAGCCAATTTTCATTCCATTCTTGTCCTTCTATTTTAGTTGTAGCTATAATTTCATCTTCTATTATGAGAAATCTTAGGTTGAGGGAAGATTTATTTGCCAAAGATACCTAGAAAGTGATTGGCAGTGAGAGGATTAGAAGACAAGTTCCCTGATCTCTAATTTTCAAATTATGGGTCTTTCAGAACAGTGAAATAATTGAGCAGGTTTTGATTAGCTAAGACAAAGATAAGAATGTAGTAGCATTGTTAGACATTTCAGTGATTTTGTTTTATTTTCTGATTTTTCTTTTTTATTTCTGAATGCCAACATTTTACCATGCACATTTTATATTCTTTCTCTGTATATACTTGTGCATTTTTTACAAACTATTTGAGAGGAAGGTCACACAAGATGCTGCTTTGTCCCTAGATTCTTTAGTGCATATTTCCTAAAAACAATGACATTGTTACCTAATCATAAAATACCAAAATTGAGATACTAGTATTGACACAATATTATTATTTAATTGACAAATCTTAGATAATTTTGCCAATTGCCCTAGTGTCCTTAAATAGTAGAATAATTACATTCAGTTGTCACATCTCTAGCTTCCTTTAATTTGGGACAGTTCTTCCAAATTTCTTTTTTGCATGTCTTTGACATTGTTGAAGAGCATAGTCCATTTATTTCATAGAATGTCAATTTATGTTTATTGAAAGCTTTCTTATGATTAAATTTAGTTGTATTTTTTTGTTTTTGTGGCCAGAAATATCACAGAAATGGTGTGTCCTCACTGCAGTGTATCATCAGGCATGTAATATCTATTTCCCCATCACTGGTAATTTAATTTTGATTTGATTAGGGTAGTGCCTGCTAAGTTTCTCCACATAGAGTTACCCATTTTATCTTTGTAATTAATGAATATCTTGTGGCGAGATACTTCGTGGCTAAGGAAATACTGTTTCTCCTATCATTTTCACTCACTAAATTTATTGCCCATTGATGTTGCCAAATAGTAATTTCTTAATTTCATTGTTCCTTGTACATTTATTAGTTGGCCTACTCTAAGAAGCATTCCCTTTCTGTTTCTGTCTCTCTCTCATACACACAGCATAGATTCATGGATTCATTGGGCTGGAATCCATTATCATTGTTTATTTTGATGCTAAAATTATCCCAGATTAGGGCAGTGGGATCTTCAAGTTTTTTCCTGTTTCTCTTTTCTTTTTTCTTTTCTTTTCTTTTTTTTCTTTCTTTTCTTCTTCCTTTCTTCCTCTTTCTTTCCTTTCTTCTTTCTTTCTCTTTCTCTTTCTTCTTTCTTTCTTTCTTCTTTCTTTCTTTCTTTCTTTCCTTTCTTTCTTCTTTCTTTCTCCTTTTTTTTTTTAATGTTTCTGTATGTGTATGTGGGCATACATATGTCTATGTCTCTGTGTATAACCATGAGTTGTAATATTGAGATCTGTAATTCTGATCTCATACACAGTTTACTTTAAAACGTCCCTTCCCATAGTTGCTCCCTTCTCTAATGGTGATGTGTCTAGGTTCTGTTAACCTTAAGATATTTACTTATTTGCTTGATTTTCGAGTACATGAGTAGATTCAGTTTCTAACATAGAGCTGTGAAAATCCTACTCACTAAACAGTATTTGTATGTAGTTCTTTTTGCCTTTCATTTTAGAACATACAGTAAGAAGACTTTTTTAAGAATAGTTGGGTCAGTTCTTTTTTCCCCTTCAGTGTAATTTTGTTATTCATTAAAAAAAAAAAACCTGACAAGTTTTTCTGGTTTGTTTGTAATTTTAGGTTTCCCCATTCTTGTTGATTTTACTTATAATTTATAGTAATTTTTGGAATGTGAAATTATACTTATTTCAGTAAGCTAGAACTGCAAGAATAGGAATGCAGGGAAGAATTAATAGATGGCTGCTTAGGTAAGATTTAAAGTTTACGTGGTCTGATTGGTGGAGTTTTAATTACCCATACTATGCATATATGGATGGTATATGCTAATGCTCCACTTTACTTTGTTTTTCCTGCTTAAATGTTTTATTTTAGAGATTGTTCCATGTCCGTACATAGAAATCTAAATCTAATTCTTTTTAAGAGCTGCATGGTGTTCCATTATTTGGATGTATTATACATACTAGCCTCTATTGATGGGCATTTGGGTTGTTTGCAGTCTAAACAAAGGCATAACAACCCATCTTCTTACACTGTTGTACATATGTATGATTACATCAGATCACTTTTAAATTGAAGAGGAAATTACTAAATCCTGTTTTTAGGAGGAGGGGACAGATTACAGTTCAAAGTTGCAAAAGTTCTATGTGATTAAATTGATTTTTAAAGAACTTTGAATTACCAATTTTTGAGTTATACTCTAAAACTTAAAACAGTATAATGTCTAAAATATTTTGGTTTTTCAAACTAGTTACTACTCCAGGTCACAAGAAAATTACTGGTTAGCTGTATGCTTTATTAAATGCTATCATAGCTGTTAAAACGGACAGTTTTTATTTAAATCTGTCACTTGTGGAATGAAGAAATTAAACTACAAAACTTTCACATTGTCTTAGAACAAAGTCACTTTTTATTGTTTGCTCTTCACCAGTCTATAAAGACTAAGTAAACTTAGCAGGTTGTGTAAATGTACTATATTTTGAGTGTGTTTAGTAATAAACCAAATACATTATATAAGACTGGAGAAAATTATTTTATTCCAGAAAAATTATTATTTTAATTATTTTCTGGCATTTCCTAGAATAATGGCTTACATTATAGATTATCTAGTCCTGTTTTGTTTCTCCTGCTGGGTTTGTTTATATATACATATATATTGTTTATTTTTTATTGCTAAGACTTGGTTTATATTTTTTCATAACTTATTACTACATGTAACATCAGATCTAAACATTTACTTAACCATTCAAACTTCCTAAGCTACTGTTTGTCAAAAGTCACTCTTCTAGAAGACTAGAAATACTGTTCTAATAAAATCTGTAACACTGGGTTTGCATTTTTTGACACCTCTTTGTACCCATGTTGTAACGGGTTTAGGGTCATAGAATGTAAAAGGCATGTACTTTACATGATGCTTCCAAGTAGTTCTCATCAGATCAGGAGCTGGGAGAACAAGGCCTACTTTTTGACCAAATATAAATATAGGTCAGAAAAAATTGGTTTCAGCCTGTTGATAGGAAATTTTTAGGGGGGAAGGCACCAGTGGAATCTCTGTAATCAATGAGGAGTTTCAGAATTTCTTCAGATAACAAAAGGTTGCACATTCTATTCCAGTGATAAAAATCAAAACAAATTGTTCAATTAAGAAATTTAATGGGAGACTATATCTAAGAAAAAATTTGTGCTTTTGGATTACACATGCTCTTTAAATCTAGCAATGTCACATACAATGGAGTTTAATACATTTGTTTTTTACAAAAGGTACTTAAAGTAT
This sequence comes from Vulpes lagopus, assembly GCF_018345385.1. Classification (NCBI taxonomy): domain Eukaryota; kingdom Metazoa; phylum Chordata; class Mammalia; order Carnivora; family Canidae; genus Vulpes; species Vulpes lagopus. The sequence goes on along the minus strand of NC_054824.1, from coordinate 25,962,218 downwards.
TTGATTTCTAAGAAAACAACAGGGCAGGAAAATGGAAGAAAAAAATCACCTTTGGCTTTTATGTGCTCCTTTTTATAGTATATTCAAGGCTGTATTATATTTAGAATTGATTATTTTTGTTTAATAGTAAAATAGTAGATGACAACTAGTGTTTTCTAGAAGATATATTGTTATTTTTTATCTTTAGTGAGTAAAGCTAATTATAAGCTTTAAGAGCTATATTCTTAACATGTGTTAAACAGGATTTAATTTGATTAATACTAAAATCATTTACTTCCTTAAACTGTGTGCTAAGATTCCCACATATTCTTTCTTAGGCCCCCTAAATCTCTTTATTTTACTGATATTTTTCTATTCTTGAGCTTTTGTTTTTTAAATTATTTTTTAGCATCCTCTGCCTTTGTAACTTAGTTCAAAATATTTTATTATAATTATATAATCCTGCTATAATTATAAGGCACTACAGTGAAACCTGAACTCTCCAGTAGTTAACATTCTAATATAGCTTGGCTTCTCTAATATCTGCATTAGAAAAGGAACCAGAAAAAAGTACTGAAACCTTTCTGGCAGTGAATAAGTAGCTCCTAAGCATTCAACAGAAAGGATATAGCCAGGAGAGCCAAAAAGATCTGAAGGTCATTCCTGATAGACTATATTTACTGGTTTGTCACAACGAAGGAAAGGAGTACTCAGGTTGACGAGTGATGTCTCATAGGCACTACTTTTATGTTGAAAGCTGAAAGTGCAGTAGAAGAGATAAGGAGAAAAGTGTCAGGGAGAAAAGGGACCACAGCAATTCTGATATTGATACAGGCATGGTGGAATAGTAATGAGGTACTTATGTAGTCCATATTCCAACAAGGTAAAGAGGGTCAGTGATAAAGAGACCACCTCTTTTCTGGATAGGCGATAATTCATTTGATATTATTGAAGGCTTAGAGTATCTCTAAGGGGTAGAGGTAAATTGGCATTGCCCAGAACAAGTGATTAGGGAAGGGATAATAGCCACTATACTCGAGCTTGGGGAATCCAATGTAGGAAATCAATGAACATGGCAGTGGAATGTGGGCGATGGGTACAAACAGGTATCTCTTAGTTCTTTAGGGAACCACTCTGCAGATAGAGCAGTATGTGTCAGTATTTTAGAAGGCATTAAAAGTAACAGTACACTGAAAGCAATGTCCTGTACTTCAGTTTTATAAGATTTATAACTCTGCTATCTTGTGCTTACTAGTGGGAAATAGGACATTAAGGAAAATGTTCCGGTATGTTTTCTAATACATCATCCTGTTACGATAGCTCTTTTGAGCTGTACTCCTGTGGTTCTTCATTCTTATTTTGTTTCTCTTTAGTTTTGTTTGTCAATTCTATAATTGAGGGAAAACATTCTCTGAAAAAAATGAGTTTTGAGGTGTTGAGGAAGCATATAGGACATCTTAGGCATTCAAAATTGAAAAAAGACTCAAATGTTTAAAGGGCCAATCTTTAGTACTGGAAAATTCTACTACCTAGAATTTCTTTGTAGTCATCTTTTTGATATTCTTTCCCTTTTCTGAATAGAGTTTATAGCCTGCCACCAAGCCATGTGCATTACTTTTCAGCATATAGATTTACCATTGTGGGGTAGAGCATGTTGAATTTGGCACCTGAAGAAGACCTGTAACTAAGAAGGATGTCTTGTTTCTATGCTAGGCCAAATTTCCTGTCACACGTAAGCATTTTCTTGGGGGCTGGAGAGTTCTACAGTGGATAGGTATAGGTAATAAGTTTGACATTGTTGACTTTTTGTTCCCCTTCAGAACACGTGTAATTATTTTTGCTGTATTTATTTTTGCTGTATTTATATATGACAAAATTCAGTTAATGACTGTTGATTCTGTTAAGCAAACATAATAGAGGCTTAGTGTGACTGTCATTAACTTGGAGTTGAAACAGATCTGTTTCCCTGCAGAAATATTATGGCCTTGTCCTCTTAAGGATTTTGTGAACTGCAGGCAGGACCCTTTTGATATAAACCCTTGTATGGTGTTGATGCTTAATATAAGACACACTTTTTTATTTTCAGGAAATTTTCAAGAGGGCAAATATGAGCCGAATTAACTAGTTCCTCCTGAGGAAAAAATAAGAATAGTTAAGAGCATGTATCATCAGTATGCATCAAGCAGCAAACTTTATGTACATTACAAATACAGTTTAGTATTGGTATTAGTAAATTATTATTTCTTGCAAATTTTTTGCAGTTGGTATTAGTAAAATTATTTCCTGCAAGCTTATAGATATGTACTGCAGTTTTATAAGAGTATGCTTTGATTTATCGTGTACTAGATTTCATAAGCACTGAACTAATTTACAAAGAATATTGACCTGAATTGCTCAATCCCTATCCCAAGTAACTTCCATAATTATCAAAGCTTTTTTCTTGTTTGTAATTTAAACCTATAGTAATTAAAAAAACAAAACCTTTAAAAATAGATAAGCAATCTAATTAGAATAATGAGGGTGAGCTTGATGTAATGGCAGTTAAAATGGGAGGGATTAAATTTTTATAGGTAATATCAGCAATTCTGGTTTCCTATTATGTCATTATTTAATATACTTAAAAACTCCTGGAGCTTTGACCAGAGGTTGATGATGGTAAGCCTCATTGTCATATTTTCTCAAAAAAACCTTGTAATTGTTTTTCTTTTACACAGTTATATTTCTTTTAATCTAAAATTAGTTGAAATTATAAAAACAAAATAAATATGCTAAATTACATCAATAGACCTAACACCTTACAGCTATTCTGTGTGAAGGAATCTTATCAAAAGGACACTATATAGAGGCACCTGGCTGGCTTAGTTGGTAAAGCACACGACTCTTGATCTAGGGGTTGGGAGTTGAGCTGCATGTTGGGTGCAGAGTTTATTTAGAAATAAAATCTTAAAAAAAAAGAAAAAGAAAAAGATGCTCTTTAATTTTCTCACCTCTTTCTCTCCCTTTTGTTTTCAAAGAGAAGCTGGTAGTCTGGGTAGATTCAAGGCATCTTTAAAAGAAAATGTCTTGGGGAGCCCCAAGGAACTGATGAAGTTAAGTGTACCATCATTAGTGTATGCTGTTCAGAACAATATGGCTTTCCTAGCTCTTAGCAATCTGGATGCAGCAGTATACCAGGTAAGTGGAGGTGAATAACAACAAAAAATATAGGATCTTAAAAACAAGTTTTTAGGGTGAAAAGATTTTTATTAACCCTTTATCACATTATATTTTTTCTCCATAGTTCTGTTAATATCAAATATTTGTGTCAGGACTATTGTTAGGAGTTCATTAATTCATTGTTTTGTTTCTAGGTGACCTATCAATTGAAGATTCCCTGCACTGCTTTATGTACTGTTTTAATGTTAAACCGGACACTCAGCAAATTACAGTGGATTTCAGTTTTTATGCTGTGTGGTGGAGTCATACTTGTACAGTGGAAGCCAGCCCAAGCTACAAAAGTTGTGGTAAGAAACAAATACCATACCTAAAATAGAAGACTTCCTTAAGTCTTATGACACTTTAGACAGTCATATTGATGAATGTAGTATGATTACATTTCTTTGACTGAGAAAGGAATCTTTGCCCTACAGATAGGCATTTTTAATTTTTTTTACTCCCTTCGGATACAGATAATATAACTGATTGGAATCCCCTCCTTTAGTTTTTCTGGGTGGGAATATGACTAAAATATATTAGAGATGGAAAATACCATTAATGTAATCAACCCCCTTCGTTTTATGGAGGACAAAATTGAAGTTCAGACAACTGAAGTAACTTGTCCATAGTTACACACTAACAGCTAACCTGTGGTATAATTTTATCAGTTTCCAGTTTGTATGTTCAGAACTCACAGGCCTTTTAGACATTTTCTCAAGAACCCTAAGCAAGGTTTTCTCCATCTAATTGTCATGTTTTCCTTCAACTCCCAGTTTTTTAAAATCTTTTTGTACATACTCCCACTGTCAGTGATAGGGATTATAGAATAGTAGTGTTTTTACTGATAATCAATAATTAAAATAGGGCCAAAAGTGCCTTTATAATTTTCAGTTTAAGAGTTCAGTGTTAAGGTACATACCTGATTTTTTTTTTTTAAAAGTGTAACATACGGGATCCCTGGGTGGCTTAGCGGTTTAATGCCAGCCTTCGGCGCATGGTGTGATCCTGGAGTCCCGGGATCCAGTCCCGGGATCGAGTCCCACATTGGGCTCCCTGCATGGAGTCTGCTTCTCCCTCTGCCTGTGTCTCTGCCTCTCTCTCTCTCTCTGTTTCTCATGAATAAATAAATAAAATCTTTAAAAAAAAATAAAGTGTAACATACTTTATAGATTATTTTTACAAAGAGAATTAGGAAATAGAACTGTAGTTCAGGAATTTCCCTCAACAACTGAAGACTCTTTACCTCTTAGGAAATAAAAGACCACAGTTCTCCTATAAATATAAGGTGGCTGAGGATGTATGGAGAGCTTGTGCCAAGTAGGAAGTCAGTCATTTTTTAGGTAGTTTCTAGCCAAAAACTAGGTGGAGGATTCCCCCCTCACCTGCCAGAAAATGAGGTTTAGATGAATATTTATTGTCTTCACATATTTAATATATTCTTGGTGGTATTTCAAGACAGTGACCAAATATGTACTGCACATTTAATTCAGTTGTAGACTCTCATAGATATAATTTATTGGGAAGTAAGGCAAACAGAAGTGAAATATGAACTTTAAGACTTCACACCATTAGAAAGCATGCTAGGTCCACCTCATATAGGTAATGTATGTGAAAAGCTCAGTAATCTAACGCAGAGTATATGGTAGCTTTCCTACTTTTGGACCACTCTATAAAGTTCTTTCATATTTTAAGCAAAGTGCAGCTTCTGGTAACTGCCCCTCATTGTTCTTTGTTCTTGTTAGACTAACGCAAATCCCAATTCACTATATATGATGATCCTTTGTATGTTTGAGGACAGTCACACCACCACCATCCAAATCTTTTTCCTCCCCATTGAGACAACCTTGTTGTTTCTTTCATAATACATTTCTAAAGATTTCTTGCTCCCTGCTGCTTGTCACACAGTACTTCCTTATATTTCTTATAGATGCATTAATTGATTCTTGTCCTTCAGTAGTCTTAAAACTTCCCACTATCTTCTAGATGTTGACAAGCAGTGTGGGGTGTAACTTGTGAATTACCTCCTTTGTTCTGAATACTAGAGACTTGTTAAATTAGCCTATAAGTCTGTAAGTTTTCAGAGGAGGTGGGGGGAGAATAGCCATTCCATAACTGATTATACACAAAACGTTTCACAGTTTATCACAAATGTGTTATGTGCGTGAGCTTTTCCTAAACCAAAATGCAGAATGTGTGGGAGGGCAGAGTGGTGGGGAGACCAGAGGGAGAAAGAATCTTAAGCAGGCTCCATGCCCAGCTCGGAGCCAGACAGCGGGCTTGATCTCACCACCTTGAAATCATGACCTGAGCCTAAATCAAGAGTTGGATGCTTAACTGACTGAGCCACCCAGACACCCCCATTAAACTTTTTAAGTAAAGTCATGTGTTCTAGCCTTTTGCTAGGTAATCAATAGTAGTAATAACAGCTACAATCACTTATACTATCAGGCTCTTTATTTTGAATAAGGTATGTTATTGTCATAGTATAGTCATATGTCTCAACTCTTACTATTGAGATAGTATTTGTCTCTGAAGAAAGACTGATGAAAGCTCTTTGAGGATTAGTTTAGGTAAGAAAAAGGAAATAAAGTTGAAACAGTAGATTATGGCACATTTACATGCATCTTTTAGCACAGAATTAGGATTATATATACCTGTCAGTCTCCTCTATCCTGTAGTCTCCAGTATCCTCTATCCTCATCTATCTCCTCTATTTAAGAACCAGAACTATGTATCATCCTCATTTTTATTCATTTAGTAAATGAGTACATAGTAAGTAAGGTATTAATATTTGATAAAGATTCAGTAAAGTAGGAAAGCTTAAAAGTCATTACCTCATCCTGCAGGTGTTAGGGAATAAATGAGTTAAACTGTTACACTATCAGGGCCTGAGTTAGGGTGGTGGCAGAAGTTAAAATTAAGAGGCAAGCTGACTATGCAAAATACTGTGCTAGGTTGCCTGTTCTTAGGAAATGGGCACGCATGTTCTGGTAAACATAAACATACACCACGGCTACAATTTGAGTGATACATTTTATAACTTCAGTGCTTTTTCAGAGATTTCTGGGATGGCCTTTTGTTTCTGTCTTTCTCTAGAGGATAGCGGGGTCTCATGTGGCATATACTTTCAAGAGAATTGTAATACAGATTTTTATAGTCATTTGCTCTCTTGGATGAATTTTGTCACTAATCACTTTTAAAACATTATTGCAGGTGGAACAGAATCCATTGTTAGGGTTTGGCGCTATAGCTGTTGCTGTATTGTGCTCAGGATTTGCAGGTAAATAATAAATGCATTGTTTTATTCTGTTAAAAATTTTAAAAAAGATTAAACTCTACATAGGGATCTAGTTCATCTTATTTCATCGTAACAATTTTATTCCCAGTAAGGCTTATCCTCCAACTTACTGTTTTGTGCCAGCTGTTTTTTCAGTAAATGTGTGGCAGTGTTGAATTCAGTTCAGACCTCATTCATACTTGCTGTTATCTGAGAACATACTTACATCATGTTCTTACATCATGCTTACCATCAGTCCAGCTAAGGATTGGACTAAGGACCAAAAAGTAAATGAACAAAGACTTCTGAAAATGGAGGAAGTTATTAGCAGTTAGAAAGCTCAAGTATCTCCATTTTCCTGGAAATGGCACTATCTTCAGGTATGATTCTACTGCTTTAGGTGTTCAGTTACCAGCTCAGCATCTGTTTTTTCCCTCTTAACCTCAAGTTCTTCCTCTGCTTTAACAGATTAGGAATTCTGGAATAGGGAGAAAAGGAGGGCAGGGTGGAGAGTACCTCAGAAAAGTTAATACATAGAAGCACCAGCCAAAAAGGGAGGGAGGAGAACCAAAATCACTAACATCAAAAAAACATGAAAGTCTAGATTCATGTGTAGGGACAAGAAATCCTCCACTTAATCAAGAAGAGACAAAGTATGGATGTTAGTGCAACATGTGTTTTAGAAATAGTTCCAACAGAGAACCTGAAAGTTCTTTTTAGTAAAGAGTGTATTTGTTATAGCTATGTTATTATTTATCTTTATTTGTGCCTTTTCAAAAGTTAGGATTCTTTTTACTTTTGACTAAGAAAGTAGGTGGGATATGGAAGTGAAATATTGCTTGTAGAAAAGATGTTTGGTAAGAGGAAAACAATCTAAATTTAGGATATATTTAATGATAGCATCATGCTAAATTTTTATTCTTAGGAACAAGCAAATTAGAAACAAAAATTGAATTACCCAAAAAATAATACGCTATTAGACGTTAGTACCATTGAACAATTAAATGTTTGTGTCCAACATTTTATTTAGTTCAACCTTTCAATACACAATTTCGGAAATGGTGGGTGGTTTAATATCCCTTTATGCTTGGATTAACTGAGCACCTAATTGTTAAGTGGTTTTCTCAGCTAGAATATTAAAAAATGGGAATAGGAATAGCCATTATATTTGTTCCCTTTCTCTGGCTCTTTCTAACACACATTCACCGAAAACAATCTTGTTTTTCATTAGAATTTTTAGTTGATTAGTGTTTGAGTGGCAGTTTCTAAGTCTGTAATTAACATGGTGTTTATAATGAAAATCTTTGATGAATACATATATACATTTTTAAGTATAAAACTTTTAGCAGTGGTATGTGATTTTGGGTGTATGTAATAAGGAATCATTTGCTCTTTCGGAATATCTGAAAAAAACTATGGACCCTCAACCCCAAGAAAAATACATGTATACACAAAATGTATTATCTGTGAGGGAGTTCATGGTCCTTCTGACATTGTGTATGAACTTGGCTTGTTGAACCTTGCTTTAAAGGAAAATGGCTTCACTCAGCAAGTTCTATTTAAATTTTATTTTAGTTGTTACTCTGTAAAAAATCCCAAGTGGTGATTATATAGGTTATTTTGCAAAGCTGGGAGTTTTCATTACTAGGCAGATATTACAGGGATATGATTTTTTTTTCAGGGATATGATTAAGATAATTGACTCTAATAGTATAGTTTTCTAGCCGACCAAAGCAAGTCTATTATTGGCATTAACAGAGAGCTTCTATGATCTATCTGACTGCTATAATAAAGGCAGAAACTGTTCTTAATAATTTGAGTCTTCTGTTAAATATGGGTTATAAAGTTCCTTTTTAGTTATTAATCTTTATGCTTTATAAAAATACATGTTGGTAATATCTAAGATGCCACGTGTCACAACCAACGTAATAAATGTGCATTTGATGTAAAATGTGTTTGTTCCCTGAATTATATACCTTACATTGTCATACCTCTGTTCTTGTTCTAAATGAAAGGCATTTTAAATTAATTTTTAATAGTATCTCTCATATTTGCATATCTAATTTTTTTTCCAGGAGTGTATTTTGAAAAAGTTTTAAAGAGTTCAGATACTTCCCTTTGGGTGAGAAACATTCAAATGTATCTCTCAGGGATTGTTGTGACATTAGTTGGCGTCTACTTGTCAGATGGAGCTGAAATTAATGAAAAAGGATTTTTCTATGGTTACACATATTATGTCTGGTTTGTCATCTGTAAGTATCTAGGAATTAAAAGTTCTGGCTAGATCTTTTTTCTTTTTTTTTTTAAGTTGTGTTTTAAGCCTTTATAACATTTTGAAATTGTTCCTCTGATACTTTGAACACCAGTTTGAAAATGTAATTTTGGTTTTATTGACTGACTTTTGTGGCATAGCTATCCCAAAGCAATTTTGCCTTCACAATCAAAAGTATCTAATGTGTTAGCAATAATGTGTACAATTTAGTAGTAGACCACATAGCCCTCTGGGCATGTGAAAAAACAATGTTGTTTTGTAGGAACTATTACTCGATTTTAGTACAAACTCTCTCAGATGGCTACTTGTAAGGAAAATAGTATTTTCCTAGGTAAATTAGTGTGGCATCTCTAGGGGTGAAAATTGCTTTGCCGTCATAGAATGTTCCATTATTTGAGTGTTAAGATTTTATCTCCTTGTGTATACAAGTTCTTGCAAGTGTTGGAGGACTCTACACTTCCGTTGTGGTCAAGTACACAGACAACATCATGAAGGGTTTTTCTGCGGCAGCAGCCATTGTCCTTTCTACCTTCGCTTCAGTGATGCTGTTTGGGTTACAGATAAGTATGTCTTAGTTTGTATTTTTAAGTTTTTAACACAGAAGAGTTTCCCACTTCTTGATTCATTTCATGTTATTAAATATGGCAGTTGATCATTGTGCTTACTCAGATTGTTTTGTTATAGTTTATAGTTGTATGAGATACGGGTTAGCAGTACTAAGGTGTTTGCAGTCATCCTAGAGCTTATGCTGAGGGGTACTGGGTCTACTGAGAGTGAGAGGGCTACGGAGGAACCTTTTTTGGAGTCAGGACCTCCCTGCTCCCCAGGGTTGAGATACAAAACAACTTGAATACTTCTTATGTCCAGGTGAACATAGTGTTGATTAGGTATGCAAGAAAATGAATACAAGGACGTTAGGGGATGATTCCTTTCAGCAATGCAATTAAATTTATAAAGCTTTCTATGATGAAGGAAGAACAGAAAACTCATCTCCCCGAGTTTGTACCTTCCTAATTTTTAGACTTGGGTATAAATTGGTTTTGAAGCAACAATCCAAATCTAAATTAAAGATATCTTTGTTTCACTTAATACGTAATTAATATAAAATTCATTACCATAGATGACATTCTGGCACCCTCACAATGCGAGTCCTTCTAATATATATTTCCTTAGCCCACACCCAGCATTAAGTTGGCTTCTGAATTATTTAAGTAGTGATTTTGACTTAACATTTCAGGGTGCTGTAATAATAATTTTCTTTACTGATCAATTATACCACAATCTGTTAAATACTGACATTAAGTAAGAGACCTGGCCTATATTTACATTTGATTTTAAAACGGACTCTTGTTATAAATGCAAATAGAGGAACACCAAGCTTGTAGAAATCTTACAAAACCATTTTATAGTATGGTTTTAAGTTCTGCCTGTATCATTTATTAGTTGTGCAGCTTTGGGGTGGGGAGGGAAGTTACTTAACCTGTGTCTTAGTTTCTGCATCTGTAAAATGGGACTGACCATATCACCCATCTGCTAGGGTTGTTTTGGTGAAATGCTTAGAATAATGCCTGGCACACAGTTATGTATTTTGTAGGCGGCCAGCCACTTACCATTTTAGTATCAGTGTATATAGTTCCTGTTTTAGATGTATTTCTTACCTGATTTGGGTGAAATTTTAATTGTAGTTCTGATCCTTCCTTAACAAATCCTTTTGCCTTTGATCCTAAGGGATACTTAGGAACAGTGAAAAATGCTTTTGGTCAGTGTTCTTGCTGATGGTCATGGAAATGAATGAGAACATCTTAGAAATCTTCCAGTTTTCTACTTAGATTTAACTTCCTTTTTTTGAAGGCAAAGCTAGTTAGGAGTGAACTAAAATCATAGCTTGATGTCATTTCTCTGTGTGCCATTTTTAGAGCTGGTAAGATTGTGCTGTTGTATTCCATATAGAATATGGTTCAGTTTTGAACAGAATATACACTTTTGACGTAGACTTTGACATAAGTGTTTATGTATAAAATGCCTGTTTGTCAAGTTTGGACAAGCTATAATTAATATCCTAATTTTCAGGATTGAGATTAAAGAAAAAAAAAGCTAGCAGAAAATGGAATTGTACTTAGTAAATCACCACTTCATTTCCTATTCAGAAATTTTCACTGGTTTGAGTCATTGGTCATCTAACTCAGAAATTTTGCTCAACTACCTTTTACTCTAAATTTCTGCAGGTTTCTAGTGCCATGAAAGAGCCACATTCCACTGCTTTTCTTTAAATTAGCATATAGGGAAGTTAGTATATTCTTTGTCAGTGGCCCAGGACAGGCATACTTGTGTTCTTGGAAAGTGTATAGTCATTCCCTTGACTGTACTTTTTGTTGGTGGGGAGGGGCGCTGGGGAGCTAGAATTGATTATCTTTCTAAACTTTACTATCATAAAAATAGAACACTTAGATTTATTTTCCATATGATCTAATGGTATAAACCCATAATAAAAGATTTCAAAATTTAAAATTATTATGATATAGTTTTAAGGACACAAATACAAATTAAACTTATTTTTTTCTTTTCAGCACTCACCTTTGCTCTGGGCACTCTTCTTGTATGTGTTTCTATATATCTGTATGGATTACCCAGACAAGACACTACATCCATCCAACAAGGAGAAATAGCTTCAAAAGAGAGAGTTGGTGGTGTATGATTTCAACCTCAAAAGAGATTCCTACCAAGACTAAGCTGTTTGGATTAAACTAGAGCCTTAAGTCAATCCCAGAAGGTAGCTTAAACAAAAACAATATGTTAACTGTGTTATAAGAATTAAGAAGAAAGCTATCTGAGTGAATTGCTACAAAGATTTAATGTGACCTGTTTTGGGTCAACCTGTTTTAAGAATGAAAGAATTTTATTACTGTATATATATATAATGTATATAAAAAGAATGGAGAGGATATGGTGTTAAAAAAAATCATGTGAGGATACAATATTCAAATAACAAGGTTTGGGACTAGGTTAAGGGTTAAAGTGCCAAAGCCATTTCTGTACGAACTGTTTTCTTGTTCAGGTACCAGGGGAGAAGGATGACCCCTCCTTGTTCTCCAGTTGATGTACAGTATTTCATCCCAGCAGCAGTAAAGACCTAGCTCTTTTCTTACAAAAGAGAGGCAAAACCAAGATAGGCTAGTTCAGAAACAAACTGAATGTCTAACTTCTCAAACTGAATCTATTTCATAATGCAGACAATGACTTCTAGGTGGTGAATGAGTACTCCTGTAAGTGCTGTATTTGTGCCATTCATTGTCTGGATTCATGTTTCTTTGCAGTTAGATGATCTACTTTTCTTCAAAAAATATTTCTAATGTCACTTTTGTACTTTTTTTTATAAAGTATGTTTAAAACTATTGGGCTGTCAATAATTTGTGAAATTTCAGTGTTTTTAAAAAATTTTTCTATAATGTTAATGGGAAAATTCAGCAATAAACTTAATTTATTTATATGAAATCTATGATCACTTTTTGTATTGATTATAACCAGTAAGATAATGCAAAATGTAAAAAACTCAAAATACCAAATTTTTCATTTTTTCTATGTTAGAATTTTAGGGTTCTTTGGTTGCATAAAAACCAAGTCTTGGCTAGCCCTAAGCAAAAAAAAAAAAAAAAAGAAAGAAAAAAGTTTATAAGGATTACAGTCAGGGCAGTAGTAGGGCTCTTTTTAGGGAGCTGCTGTTGGAAAGACCAGACTCTACCCATTACTGTCCCTGTATGATTTCACTCAAGATTCAAATCCTGAGGAGGCTACCACAGATCTGGGAAGGGGAACATCTCTCCAAATGTGAAGGATTTAGGAATTGCACATTTTATTCCATGGCTGGTTTGTGCTAAGGAAATATTAATGATACTTTAAGTAAAAATTAGTAATCTGGAAGCTAACTTACTTAACATGGATGAATCTTTTCCAGGACTAAGAAGGTATACCATACTTGCCAATATAAAAGTATGTTCATTCAACTGGAGAAGCTTTGGTTCATGCTAATTTGTTTCTCTGTTTGTAAAAGTAAATTGTCACTAGTATTCAGAAGACTTCTAGTAGCAACATTTAGGATAAATGATAGCATCCCACTTTTGTTACCTAAACAAATTTCACAAAACATCCTTGACCAATATGCAGGTATATGGAAGAAATGGTTTAAGAAATTCCATTTCAAATTATGGTTTAACTAGTAGACTAATTTTTACAAAAAGATCCTAGTACAATATGCATACAAGTAATTCTTTATTACTCAACTCTATTTAGTTCCCAAGTTCATGCAGTAAGAGTTACCTGTACAGATCAATGAAGAATAAGCATGAGATCTGTTCTCTGGGAGTGGTTGTCAGCTGTATTGGCAAAAAGGCTTTAAAAGGCTTAATTCTGGTCTCCCTAAATTGATTCAGAACTATCCGTTATTGTAAGAAATCGAAATTGCTTTTATCAATTTGATCTGATGCAAACATGAGATATAATCTCAATTATAAGAACACTTCTAGAAGAATGATGCTGTGAAAATGTAGCCCTGGAACTTAAAGTCTAATCTTTTATCTCCAGTAGACCACAGTGAATTTTAGATCTGAGTTAGTTTTACAAAACTCTGTGTAGTACCTATTGACCAGGAGGGAACTAAAATGATTTTTGTTTTTAGATAATGATTTAATAAGTTGATAAATCACTTAGGCTTACTTAAAATACAGATTCTGATACAGAATAACAGTTTAAATTCTAAACAAGGCATATAAGAATAGATAACTAGAATTCACTTAGTATTTAGAAGCTATTTTAATTAGAAATTACATCCTACATACAGGTGTTATTCCAAGAAGTTTCATTCCATTGGCTAGGACAGAACGCACAGCTCTGAAAAGATGAAGTCTGGCCTACAAAATAAAACAAAGAATGAATGTTCAATTTAACAACAGGCTAACTCTAAGTGAATAAAGAACATTTTTAAAAGTAATTCTTCCTTCTAATTTAAAGTAGGAACAGTATCTCAGAGTCCTAGGGTTTGCTGTCTGCAAGGGAAGACAAATTCCTTATGGTATGACTGGTACCCAAGAGCTGGGGAGTGGGAGTGAACAGTATCATTATATTATCTGAAGTACAGCTTCAGATAAGGGAAACTCCTCACTTGAACACTTGAGGTAGGAAGATGCATTTCATAATTCAATGTTGGAAAGTATATAAACACTGATTGTTATAGCCCAATTCTAATTACTACCTGAGTCTAAAGTACACTGCTGTAGCTGAACCACAAGATGCTATGTTAGAAACATTTACAAGACTGACTCAATAATATTAATCAGAGGATGCTAGAGATTACATAGAAACCACTTAACATACCCCAGCCACTTCGGGAGGACTGTCTTTCACATACAGTGTCTTGTGTGCCATACCTGCAAGATGACTGAAATGGGAAGAAAGAAGTCATGATGAAGACCAGTAGATATTTCCTGTTGTAACATAGAAGGTTGGTATCTTACAGCCTCAACTTAAAGAAATCAAAGCATAGAACCATTAAAGGTTGTGTCCAATACTCGAAGTTAAGACTTGAATTCACTGCTTTTCTGTAGCAGGGAAAGTAAAACAAATTAAACTAAAACTTTAGATTTCAGTTGTAACATGTCAAGTTCTTAAAGTTACAATCTCACTGCTTCATAGAGATAGGGGATTCCTTTCTAAAAATTAGTTTTGCTCATTTAGACACCTTTTAGCACGAAAAGTTTAACATCGTCTGGACTCTCCCCCTCTGTACAGTGAGAAGGTGAGGTAAAAACTAGTAATCAATCCACTGCATGCACACTGGCCACTCTCCTTTAAAGTATCTTTTCTGTTTAGGTATAGCAGCAAATAGAACAATATGCCAGAGAAATGCTTATGAAATTCATTTCAATGATTAACTTTAATAAGACTTTCTGGCTTCTTTATTTCTCTAGGTAGAATTTAAAGGAAAAAAATTATTTAAATCTGGGGAAGAGATAAAAAAGGATAATCAAGAAAACTACCAATAAATCTGATTTCAGTAAATCTTGAGTAAAAGCAAGTAGTTCTTTTCTTAAATAGATTTTAAGATACAGGAAAGATATAGGTGTTGTTCTAGAAGATACTCAACCTCTATTCAGAGTTTCTGAAACAGTTACCATGTAATTCCTGTTAAAGTGTCACTGATTTGCCTTCCAATTCATTTTCTACCCTCTAGCTGACTGATTTTTTTCTGTGTGTCTGTTTAAAATCTTTTTATGGGCTCCACTGCCCTGAAAATAAGCTGAAATGCCTTAATACATGCAAAAAGGAATTTATACAATCATTTCACACCCTGGGACTATGCTTATAGTTCCTATAATGTATGATGTTCTTTTTCTTCCTTTTCTGCCACCTTGCTTCTCCCAATTAATATCGACTCCTATGCTCCAAGAAGCTATTATCCATCAAGGCTGGGCTTGAGTGCCCTAACACTGTCTCTTATGTCCACTCTATCCTAACACATATGCACTCTTATATTACTACCTGTGACGAAGCTGTTGGTTCCTGTCACTAGACTGTAGTGATTGTACCTTTTATCACTTAATGAATAAATGAACATTAACTGCTGATTTGCAAAAATGAAGCAAGAATTCCTGTAATTTAAGGCATCTCACTTCTAAGGCCAAGGGGTTTGTTTATAGGAAAATTTTAGAAAAAGGTCCTTTGTTAGATCAGGTCTCCGATGTCTTTAATAACTGAAAACAGTAAGGTTATAAAATACCTTAGAGTTAGAAGGTAACTGACAATGTGCCTGGGTTGAAGGTCCTGAGATGATCTATAAAGTACCTCGTCGAACCTAAAAGAAACATGACAGGAGCAGTTGGCTGGGGAGGACTGTAATAATGTAAGGATGTAATAATGTACATCATTAAGACTAGAAGGTATAGGGATGCCTGGGTGGACCCTTGATTTTGGCTCAGGTCATGATCTTGGGGTTGTGAGACTCAGCCCCATGTGAGACTTTGCTTAAATTTCTCTCTCGCTCTCCTCCCTCTGCCCCTAGGTACGCTCTTGCTCTCTCTTAAAAAAGAGTAGAAGGTATATGAAAAAAGACCTTGTGCGCATTTGAATGTAAAGGCACATTTTTCTTTCTTACAAATTCCTTGATGGCAAGGAATCATTTTGATATCCCTTAGGCCTACCCCAGAACAAGGACTCAAACCATGGCTGTTAATTGAATGTAAAAAGCCTACAGCCATGTTTAGGAACATAATCTAGCAAAAACTACTACCTTTAATGCCAAGAAAACCAAGTTATTTTTTCTAACAAATTAGCCAAATGTGAGAAAACTGACTCCTCTGATCCCAGGAAGGAGCCACTGACCACTGTGTGGCAATCAGAGAAAACTGCCTTATTAATTACCTACATCCTCTCCAGGGACTAATATCTCTTGACAAGTCTGGCTTCACCAACAATGCTTGTGAGAGAGCTCAGAGGTGTGGTCTCTTGCCCAGTGTTGGGGCATCAAGTAGATATTTATTTGAGACTGTGAACTGAAACCATGAGGCAAATGAAGGACTTACAGTTTCACAGAAGCTGCACACAGGCAGAGGTTTTCCTTCACTTATAAAGGAGGGTGAGGAGAAGACGATCTCTTCCCAAACTACAAGTTTATGCTTTTACCAGGCTTTCTATTCTCATACCATGACACAGAGGGTGTCAGGCTCCTGAACTGATTCAGTGGTGGTATTTTTAAGTCCCAAGGACTGATCTTGACTGTGTCCTCTTTTGTCTGCCCTCAAGTGCAAATCAATCACTTTTCAGCCATACCTTCAGGAAACTGCTGTCTGGTGGCAGGGAGGCAGTACCTAGTTACTGGATTGTTTACTCCAGTGGTCAGCAAACCATCAAAAGTCATTTCACTAAATGTGTGCAGACTTCATAATACTAGAAAAATCATACCTGAGAAGATGCTGGAGAATGGAAACAGACTGTGGCTCTTGTAAACAAGCAGTGTTGAAATCATTTAGATAACCGCATCCAAAAGTCTCTTCCAAACTGTTATCAAAAGTTTAAAAACAACAAAGGATTAAACAAGTTGCCTAAGGACATAAAATTGCAAGTTTGTCAAAATGCTTCAATTTTCCTAACTCTATTTCTTCCTCTAAAAATGGGAGTATATTCTTTGGAAGCATTGTTCTGAGTTCTAAATAAGGTAATAAACATAAAAGCAACTCTTACAGAGGTGCTCAAGAAATATCTTAAAAACCAAACCTAACAGGTGGTTCCCTGTACTTCTAACTAGTTTTGGGTAGGAGATACTAGAGAAGCCCAGTAAACAGGACCTTTGATCTTAGGAGCATGCCAGCCAGCCCCACCCTGGGGAGGACTGGAGGGACCCAGTGTTGCCCTACAGATGGCTTTCACCTGTGGAGGCGGGCATGTGTGTACTGCAGGAAGACTCCTGTGTCCCCACGACTCTGGAAAACACGATCCCAGCTGAACTGATAATCAGATAAGAGTAAACCTTTGAAGTCCTAGAATGACAAGAGTAAATTTTTAGTGCTGGGGTTTGTTCTAGTGCCAAACAAGAGGGTCTTACAGGAGGCAGTCTTAACAGACCTGAATAATGAGTGCAGCAAGTCCGACCCTCTCTGCAGTTTCCTGTGGGTTCTCCAGTACTTTGGTAGCTGGAACGGACAAAGGCAGCTATCTTTAACTTGCACGAAACTGTACAGAATCAGGGATTCTGATACAATCTTCCAAAAATGTATGCTGCCAGTAAAAAGAACAAATGGGTTCACAGTGGCAATTTACTTTCCTAATTTGGACTAATTTACCTTGGATAAAGACATTACCTTCCTACATTAAAAGGAAAGAAACATGAATTCACTTTTCTCACAAATATCCCTCCAGAGATATTAGATAATGCTAGCACTTCCTTTTCTAAGGTTAAACAGCCATATGTATTTGTGACCTGTTTCCTATTATGTAACATGAGAATTCTGCATAACCACTCCAACAGTGGGATGACAACTGTCCTTGAAGAGGCCTAGGGTCATCAATTCAGATTACTGAACTGAATGAATGGTGTCATTCAGTTTAAGTCTAAAACCCTCACATCTCTCATTAGTGCAGGCTATTTTGATAAGGTTGGTGAAAATGAACAGAGGAATGGTCAAAATAAATCGCACTGCACAAAAGTCCCACAAAACATACAAGTGACATGTAAGTTATGACTGTAACAATAAAGTGAATTCACTCTTAAGAGAAGCCATGTTCTGCAGCATCCTTAATCGAATCTCATTTAGAACATCTTCCAGAAAAGTAACATCTCCTTTTCGAGTCTTCATTCCCTGCACCACTCCAAAGGGCACATGCTGGCACCTGACATGGAAGAGAAAAGACCTGAGATCCAAGTATATAATCACAGCCTTTCAGGGACTAGTCTGAACTTCAACTCTCAGAGAGGAGCTTTTCAAATTGATAAACTGAAATGCGATGTGATTTGTTATATGCCATAAAAGATGGTAAACACACAGCTTCATTTTACAGAGCTCTGAGATGGGATTAAGTTACCAGTTGCCTTTGTGAGAAAAAGGAGGAATTGAGAATTTTGGAAAGCCACTGAGAGGCAGATGTCTAATAAAGACACATTTATTAAATATTTATAACTTAGAAACATAACCAGGACATAAATGTAAAAAAAATCTGCTTTTCTACCCTTATACCTTGAAATAGAGTGAAATCTGAACGATGACCTTTAACAACTTGGTATATTTTTGGGACTTGGCTGACCCAACAAACCCTTAATGATCTTGAGCAGACAGTTATGAACCGTGCAGACATTACCTTTCTGCCCAGTCATATCCCATGATCTGCAGCATTTGGAACACTTGCTGAAAATGCTTTTTTTGCCCTTTATCTGTCTTGGGAAAAAAATATTATTTATTTTAAAAAGATTTTATTTATTTGACAGAGAGAGAGAGAGAGCACAAGCAGGGGGAGCGGCAGGCAGAGGGAGAGGGAGAAGGAGGCTTCCTGCCGAGTAAGTGGCCCAATATGGGACTTGATCCCAGGACCCTGGAATCATAAGCTGAACAGAAAGTAGACACTTAACTAACTGAGCCACCCAGGCATACCCCTAAAAATATTAAAATAACAGTGATAACCCACAAAAATAGGTGGGGCATAAATCCAAATATTTGAGTTCTGACACACTATAGTCATTGTCAACTGATGTATTTTAAATAAGTACACAAAGAATGTATCAGTAGAAGAAGGTCTAAGCTGAGTACTCTACAAGAGAAGAGCTGCAGCACTCTACTGAGTCAGGAGGAAATATGAACTTTCACCTTCTGAGTATTCTATTTAAATTCTTTCTCCTTCAGCTATTATGACCTTTATCTCCAAGAAGGAGGATAAAGCTCAGTTCTAATAAGATATTTAATGACAACTTTTTTTCTTAGGGGAAAGGGAGATGGTGCATGGAGAGGAAGGAAAGGGAAGAAGAGATCAGAATAACTCTCAGCAATAAAAGGAACAAACTACTGATGCACATAACAACTTGGGTGGATCTCAAGGGAGATCTCAACATGCTGGATGAAAAAAGCCAATCTCAAAACATTACCTGCTGTGATTCCATTTATATAACATTTTCAAAGTGACAACACTATAGTGATGGAGAAGAGAGCAATGGTTGGGTAGGGGATTAGGGCAGGGGGTAAGGGGTAATTATTAAGTGGTTGCCAAGAAGGAGTTTCTTTCATAATGGAATTGTTGTCTATTCTGAATGTTATGATGGTTACATGATCTAGAAATGATACAATTTCACAACCTGCCCCTCCAACGTATCTAGGCCCACACACAAAAGTTGGTGGAATTTTTTTTTTTTTAAAGATTTTATTTATTTATTTTAGAGAGTTAGAGACAGACACTGTTAAGTGGTGGGAAGGGCAAAGGGAGAGAGTGTGGGAGAGAATTGGCAGAGCCTGATGCAGGGCTCAATCTTAGGACCTTGAGATCGTGACCTGAGCCAAAATCAAGAGTCAGACACTTAACTGAGCCACCCACGTGCCCCAAATTAGTAGAATTTAACTAAGACCTTTACCAATGTCAGTTTCCTGGTATAGATAAAGTACTATGGTTACATAAGATATTATCTTTGGTGAGGGCTGGGTGAAGGGTCCATGGAAACTCTGTACTATTTTATGACTTGTGAGTCTTAATTATTTAAAATAAAAAGTTATTTTAAAAAAAAGTACATTATGGTAACCTCTGCATATTCATTTCACATAACCATTTTCCTGATTTGGGTTTATTTTTTTTTTTATAAAGCAATATAAATGTTTTCACTTTTAAGTTTTTTGTTTTTGTTTTTGTTTTTAACATAGTGGTTGCCACCTTAAATAAACTTAACAGTGAATTCCTTTTAAATTTTGACAAAATTATTTTTCCAGTTTTTCAACATGGCATATAATTTCTATTTTACAGTTTTCATTAGGTAGTGATCATAAGCCTTTGTTTTTTTATCGTGACTACTTACCACATAAATCATTGTATCAAAATTATACTTGTCCATTCGATCTATAGCAGCTGCAAGGTCTCTGAAAAAAAAAAATGGCCATAAATTAAGAGTTACTAAGCAGATCTGGATAAAAATTTGTTTTACCTATTTCATAGTAATGAGGCATTTCTAATGAAAAAGTCTGATTATCCCACAGTCTAGGGTATACTACCCATGATTATATAATCCCAATATCATACTTTGATATAAAGTAAAAAAAATAGCCTTGGGAAAAGCAATAATAATAAATGTACCGTGAAAGATAAAAAAAGCCAAAATAAATAAATATAAGCTCTGGGAAAAGTAGTAATTGTATTAACTAAAATAAGTCTAGGCAAAGTGTAGATATAAATGCTTTATGATTTGTTAATTAAGCCTTTCATGGAAAGAATCACCTAAATGCCACTTTTCTGCAGTACACTTTCTTAAAGAACATATTCAAAATACAGGTGATGTGGCAACTACATTGGTATCTTTTAGCCACTTTTCTATTAGTACTATCAAGGACTTTCAAAGCCTTCAATCAGTCATAAGCAATACTTCTAAAGCACCGTAAAAGATCAGTGCTTTGGCAAAAACTCAACTTTTCTTTCTCTAAGTACAAAAGATTTAGTTTGCATCTAGTAAGAAAATGAAAAACCATAAACTATGAAATTTCAATCAAAATTATGAAAATATTGAAATTTAAAATTAAAGCTATTTTGGTTAACAATATAGGACACTGGGAAGATTTTTAAAAAATTCTGAGGTCTGGGGGAGCTCAGGTAGCTCAGCGGTTTAGCGCTGCCTTCAGCCCAGGGTGTGATCCTGGAGACTCAGTATCGAGTCCCACATGGGGCTCCCTGCATGGAGCCTGCTTCTCCCTCTGCCTGTGTCTCTGCCTCTCTCTCTCTGTGTCTCTAATGAATAAATAAAATCTTAAAATTAAATAAAATTCTTAAAATAAAATAAAATTCTGAGATCTTTTGAAATGTTGGGAGAATTAAAATGTCATTAGTTCCCATCTCATGATCCTGATATAACATAGAGCATGCACTTGCCATGGAGGCAAAAACTGGCTCTTGAAGAACAATAAAATCTCTCTTTTTTTAAGATTTATTTATTTTGAGAGAGAGAGGGGAAGGGGTGGGCACAAAGAGGGAGAGAGAGTCTTAAGCAGACTCCATACTGAGCTCAGAGCCATTGTAGGGCTCGATCTCCTGACCCTTGAGATCATGACCTGAGCCAATACCAAGAGATGCATGCTTAACTGTGCTACCCAGGCTTCTTATTTCAAAGTACGGACTACATGGACCAGAGAGGGCAGGTGGTAGTTCTGGTCTCAGAACAAAATTCTAGGTCTCCAGCCTCACCCTATGCTCTTGTAAGTATTCTCTTGTACTTTTGTCTGTATTAACAACTTTTAAAATTTATATCCATATATAAGGAACCTACTGAAAGGGCAGAAACTCAAGTTAAAGTTAAATGAAATATCAAACATTCCAATAAGTGGCAAAAACACAACTATTTTCCCAAAGAGAAAAGACAGAGTATAGGTAGAAAAATCTAGACCTAATGAATGTTAACCCAAGAAAGCTAAACAAATCAGTACAGGTATAATCATTATGACATGGAGCCTCTGACTGGATACATTTCTTATAGTCACTGCTCAAGGATTTCTTTATGTAATCTGTCCATCAATAATTGGCTGGCACAAACTATTTTTCTAGTATTTTTTTTAAATTCTAGGTAAAGAAATGTACTTCTTACTTCCTAACTCCAATTGTATGGAATTGATAAAGGGAAATGCCAAAAAGTAACAGAAAGTAAAGGATCAATTTTCTAAGGTACAGTAAGAGAATCTGATGGTTGTATAAAGCTGTTTAGAAGGACTGTAGTTAACAAGAATAATAAATATCATTTATTTAACTATCCTATAAAGTGGGTTTATGATCCAGTATAAAATTCTAGCCTGGAAGACACTAGAGCCTTTTGCCAATAGTGCCTGACTATAGCCATGGTGGCTTGTGTGCCTTTTATATGGTCTTATCTTCTCCTTCCTATTGGTTTGTCCCAGACATAAGTGTGCTTGATAAACTGAGTTCTAACTGATTAACAGAAACTGTTCCTCTCCACAGGGATCAGCCATGGAAACAGATGGGGAAAAAAAAAAAAAAAAAGGCAACATGGCATACTTCTCCCTTGGCCTATTTTACCAGTCTGAATGAGGACTGATACTTATGTGTATGTAAGATGGTCTTTACAGAGTGAGGACAGCA
This sequence comes from Vulpes lagopus, assembly GCF_018345385.1. NCBI lineage: Eukaryota > Metazoa > Chordata > Mammalia > Carnivora > Canidae > Vulpes > Vulpes lagopus. The sequence goes on along the minus strand of NC_054824.1, from coordinate 25,939,683 downwards.
CTGAGCCACTATGACCACCTTCTAGTACATTTCCTGCCAATATGCAGTCAGAAAAAATTTATAGTTGATTATGAGGTACCTCGGTTTTACAGTTTGTAGACCAATGTATTCACTGTGGAAATCCTATAATGTTTAACTAACTGTAAATAGTTTTTTCAGTCACTTTCCTGATGATATTAAACCTTTCTAGGAACTATAATTGGCAATAAATAGAAACCCAATAAATATATTTCAAAATGATGATAACAGATTTAGAAACTAGGATTTAATAACAGCTTTGAGGATAAAATGATCACTTTAGCACTGGTCCTACAATAAAGAACATGAAATCATATACATTCTGATGTTGACCTTCACATTAGATACAAACCTGGTTGCATAGAGAGAAGTCCCATCGCTTCGCATTAGGGTACAAATTGAGGAGGGGTCACCATTCCCAGAAAGATCCACTATCGCTGTTCCTTTTCTAAAAATGCAAAAAGTTAACTCTGAAGAAACAAATTAAGACCTTTAAAAGTATACTGTCTGTAACATTATCCTTGGCAAACCAGAGACTACTTTTATTAAAGCAGCAATAAGCAGTATAACCATCAATGACGAAAAACAAGAAGGAATCTAACCATGAATCTAAGAGTGGGTACAATGTAACTAGTATTTGGTTATCCTACCTTTTTAAGCTCTGTACCTCTGGATAAAGGTACTTAGATAAATTTTTAACATACCCAGTTTAAATGAGATTTCTACTGCAGTTTAATCAATATGATGTTTATCATAGTTTTCTACTTCAAATGATAGCACTCAATATTGGGCTAATTTTTAACATGCCAAAAAATACTCTTGAGTAATAAACCATATAATATTATCATCTTTCTTGCCTTATAAAAAATTAGAATCTATATATACAGCGACCTAAAAATTTGCCTTACAGACATTACTAAGGATGTTACAAACCACATTCTCCATGTCTTTCTCATAAAGATGCTGAAGGAAAGTGCTCTTTGGTACTATGAAATCTGGCACTTTTAAGTGACTGGTTTGCTTCTATATTACAGATGCGTGGGCTCCTGTGACTGGTACTATTTCTGTTTTTTCGGCTGACAGAAAGCTCAAAGCTAAATTAGAAATCTACTTGAAGTTAGGAAACAGTTTCCCAGTATATGATCTTCCATTTTTATTCCTAATTCCATATTAGTTTTTCTGCCCCTGCTTCCTGATATCCTCATTTTACTCTTTTAAAAGTTTATATTATACCTATTTACATAAAGTGCCTTAAATCCATTCTGAACAGGATATAGTTTTTTAAAAAGGCAGGGTGGAGTAAGAAGATGCAAGTTCTATCTCCTTTTTCCAATTATATCATTATTAGCTTGTGTGACAATAGGCTGGTCACTTGTACTTTCTCTGCTTCAGTTTCTGCACATGTGAAGAGCAGATGATAACTTTTCTTCCAGCCTTACCAGGATCTTGTAATGGCAGCAAAAGATTATATGTAGAAAAGCACTTTGAACAGCAAAAAACACTATAAAAAATGCTGAAAAGGCTGCACGCCACATTCTATTATCCTTACTGGGAGACTAATCAATACCAATTTTTTCAAAGAAGAAGTAACTTTACTAAAAGAATAGTAATCTGACCATACATTGTTTTCTGTAGGAGTCCTTTACTGTCCAGCAACTTTAAGACTTCTTGAGATTTTTCACGATAAAATGATTCTCCGGAGTATTCATCAAAGTGTACTCCTAGACGCTAAAAGGGTTCAGAAATAAAAGTAAGTTACTTAAATATCCTGTTATCTTGCCCCCAGACAAAAGACGATGCTATACACTCTGTCACACAGATGGGGAGGATAAGAACTAGATCAAGATCACGTCACTCCTCTGTTCAACCTTTTTTTTTTTTTTTTTTAAAGATTTTATTTATCTATTAGACACACACACACAGAGGCAGAGACACAGGCAGAGGGAGAAGCAGGCTCCATGCAGGGAGCTTGACGCGGGACTCGTTCCTGGGTCTCCAGAATCCTGCCCTGGACTGAAAGCGGCGCTAAACCGCAGAGCCACCCGGGCTGCCCCTGTTCAACCTTCTAACTTCTCCCACATAGGAGTCCTCACAATAGTACGGTCGGTGCTGTCCCCTTGAGCAGTTGCTAGGCCCACGTGGCTATTCACATTAAATAAAATTGAAAATTTAGTCTCTCAGTAACACTACTCATGCTTCAAGTACTCGATAGCCACCTGTAGCTAGTGGCTACCATGCTGGGCAGCATATCACAGAACATCTCTGTCACAGCAAGAATCTCAACTGGACAGCCCTGGACAACATCCTACACCTTGCTCCACTCTACATCCTCTTCAAGTTTCCTGCTTCCTTACTCCAGACACATGGGTTTAACGAAACTCTTTTCATTCCACCCACAGACAGCAGACTCTGTCTCCCCTCGCTTGCTTCACTTTTCTCCATAGCATTGTCACCACCTAACATACTGCGTATGTTGTTTAATTCCCATTGTCTTTAATTTGGTTAATTTGCTGTCTCCATGCTGGAATGTAAAGTCCACAATAAAAGGACTTACTCACTGTTGTATTTCTCCTATCCTCTAAAATATCAAATGAACAGATTTATATGCCTCACATACAGGCCTGAGGAAGTGAAGGGAAAAAAAAAATGATTAAGAAAAAGTGAAGGAATGAACAGTAGAGAGAAAAGAGAAACCAGACTGAAACAAAGTACCAGAATGCCACCTGGTATTTGTCTGTGAAGTTCACAGGATGTTTTTGAAGCTCCACTTTCAGCCCAAAGAATAGTATTTCAAGAATACTAATTTTCAACCGAGTGACAAATCTAGTTTTAAAACATGAGTTTATTAAGAAGCAAGTTGAAGGGGCAACTGGCTGGCTAAGTCAGTAGAGCATATGGCTCTTGATTTCAGGGTCATGAATTCAAGCCCCACGTTGGGTACAGAGCTTATTTAATTTTTTTTTGATTTTTATTTATTTATGATAGTCACACACAGAGAGAGAGAGAGAGAGAGAGAGAGGCAGAGATACAGGCAGAGGGAGAAGCAGGCTCCATGCACCGGGAGCCCGACGTGGGATTTGATCCCGGGTCTCCAGGATCGTGCCCTGGGCCAAAGGCAGGCACTAAACCGCTGCGCCACCCAGGGATCCCTACAGAGCTTATTTAACAACAAAAAAAAGAAGCAACTTCACTACTCAGTAGTACCAGTCAAGAGCTGCACCCCATCGCAGGAAAGCAGGAGAGTAGGTGGGCACCTTGTAAACCCGCACGTATTCTTCTATGCTCAGGTCCCGAAATTTCCGCCACAGTGCAAGTGCTTGTGTATCACCCAGTTCTAATCGCTGGAAGAACTCATGTGCTGATTTTGCTACATTTTTATCATCCGCTGCTTCTTTATTAACTTGTACATAAACCTAAAAGCACAACAATACATTAAATGAAGTATGTTAGTCACTTAAGTTACCTTCAGGGGAAGAAAAAAGAACCACAATCCTGAAAATATTTTTTCTTTTTTTTTTTAAGCTTTTACATTTGTTTTTATTTTATTTTTTATAAATTTATTTTTTATTGGTGTTCAATTTGCCAACATACGGAATAACACCCAGTGCTCATCCCATCAAATGCCCCCCTCAGTGCCCGTCACCCAGTCACCCCCATGCCCCGTCCACCTCCCTTTCTACCACCCCTAGTTCGTTTCCCAGAGTTAGGAGTTTCTCATGTTCTGTCTCCCTTTCTGATATTTCCCACTCATTTTTTCTCCTTTCCCCTTTATTCCCTTTCACTATTTTTTATTTCATTTAAAGGACAGCCAACTGCCCTCATCAGAGTGTAACCTTTTTTTTTTCTCTTTTTTTGCCATGAGCTCTTACTAAACCCTATAGACCCCTTCTTAAAACGTTTCCAAGTGCATAAAGTAAAATACATATGCTTATAAAGGGGGTAATACATTGGAATAGTTATCCGGCTATTATTTTTTTTAAAGTGTGATGTAGTTAGTGGAAGAAAATGCCAAATTTCTGACAGAGGTTAGGGAAAATAAAATGTGTAATTTTTTCCCTTCCTTCCCAAGTTCACAGACTCTTAGGTTAAGAATGCTTAGGTTAGATTAAGCTAGCATTTCTTTCTTTCCTTCTTTTTTTTAAACAAAAAGGGAAATTATTGCTGCAACTTCTCTGAGAAAAGGTCAAAGAAAGTAGAATGGTTCAATCTGGCTAAGAAAAAGCCAAAGATTGATCAAGCAGTTGTTTTAAAAAAGATTTTTAAAACTGTTTTTTAATCTGCAAAAGATCAATAAAATAGGTGATCCAGTAAGGCCTTTGCATAGTTAGCTTACTTACACTCCGACTTGGGCTCCTGAAAACTGTGTGGACCATTTACTTCTGGAGTGTTTTTGCATCATCTGTCTTGGCTGGTTTAGTTCTGTCCCTACTCAATGACAGTAATGGAGTTGGATGGCTTATTAAGGACTCTTCCAGTTCATAACTTCGTTAATAGTTTTCCAGTCTCCAAAATGCAAGGTTAATAAATGATGTTAAAACACTAACTTTGCACCTCAAGTAGTACTGAAGTTATTCATATAGGCTTTAAAGATTTTACTTCTAGTAGTGGACAGTTAAGTGTCCAATTCTTGATTTCATGGTCTCAGGGTTGTGAAATCAAGCCCTACCTCGGGCTCTGCCCTGGGCAGAGCCTGCTCAAGATTCTCTCTCTCTCCCTCTTTTTCCTCCTGCACCCTCCCCCCCGCCCCCAACAAAGACTTCTAAGTTGTAACTCACTTAAAGGATAAAACATGAATGATAAATTTACTCTCTCCTATTTTTTTCCAGATGCTATGAAAGTAGCATAAAAGTAATAAAAACTGGCAAATAAATTACCAGAGAAATATGAAGTATCTAAACTATTAAAGTAATATCAAAATATCAGTGGCAGATAAAGTGATTTTACTGCTGGAGAGTACACTGGAATAACTGTAATATGGCTTATACCCAGTAGATACTACCAGCAAAAGAACAGGGCATTAAACATCTACGTCATGGTCAAAATGTCTCACCTGTCATAAATGGCTTGTGCTAATTAGTGGAATGGCAGAATTTAATGAATAAATATTCCCCCCAAAGTTAAAACTATTTTTTCCCCTCTTTTAAAGCACATTGTGCAGAAGAGTTAATATAGCAGGCCTGAGATTGCTATCCTTAAAAATGTCCTGTTTGCAAGATTAGCCCTTGGCTGGCATCTGGGAACTTGGATCTGGGAAATGTTCCCACCAACCTGATAGCAATGGGTCCCAGTGCTTAAACTATGAAAACAATACAGTTTACGCTAAATACTTGCTTTCCTTTTTGGAGTTTGGCATTTTAGTACAGAGGGTGCCCACATGATCAAACTCTAATAGAAACTTTGGGCATGAGCATCTGACGAACTTCCCTGGTGGACAATGTTTCGTGCATGTTGTCCCAGTTTGTTGCAGGAGGAACTACATGTGTCCTGTATGACTCCACGAGGAAAAGACTCTTGGAAGCTTGGACCCGGTTTTGACAAACTTTACCATATGTGCCTTTCCCTTTACTAATGTTGCTTTGGATCCTTTTGCTTTAACAAATCATAGCTCTGAGTACAACTATATGTGGAATCCTATGAGTCCTCTTAATGAGTTACCAAACCTGATGGTGGTCTCAGGAGACCCGACACACGTATCACAGAAAATTAATTTCCATGTACTCCTATGAAGTAAGTCCAGAATAAGTCAGAAACAAGATGATGATTTTGGTAAGGTGTAGGAAAACAGTCACGGTAAGATAGTAGACAGACTTCTTAACTTTTGAATGACCTATCTCTCTATCCATTGACAACTGCTCAACAGAGCAGTTTATAGCAGCCTATCGGAGTAAATGCATACATGGGTCTCTAAATGTTTTGTGATTCAAAAATCTCTCTCTCTCTCACACACCCACACCCACCCACCACACATGCACATTCACACACCATTTATAAGCCAACATACACAAAATATCCTTATTTTCAGAAAAGGCTTTTTTTTTTTTTTTTAAATCTAGGACTCTAAACTCAAATAGCCAACATTTAAAAATCTAATATGCCTGTGAACTACTGATAAGAATATTTTTAGAAAAAAATTTACCAGAACTTTTACCCTTTCTTAAAACCTACAATAAAAAATAATTAAAACAAAATAAACAAAACCAAACGCTTCCTAATATTTGAAGAATCTCAGCATTTCTGCAATTTATAGTTATAAATCAAACATTACTGAAAATCATCAACTGACACTATCAAGCAGAATACAAGAGCCTTAATTAGTACTTAACAATCTGCCTGTAAGTTCAAAATATAAAACTGTAATTATTAACATTTAGGACCATTTTAGGAAGGAAATGCACTTTCCTTCACAAAATAAATGTAATACTATGTATTATAGACAATTTTAAATTTAGTTACCACCAACTTCTTATGTTTAGAAAGTATGCATTTTGAAGACTTCCTTTTGAGGCTAGATCTAGACACAAAAGGAATAAAAAGGAAATTTTAAATTTAGATTTAATAATAAGAATGTGTCTTAAGCAAAATATTCTTGAGGATGGAAACAATTTTTCTTTTAGTTATCATAATGCAAAAGTGAGCTATATTTGTTACGGAATAAACTAAATGTTTAAGACTTCTTTAAGGGAATATTAACCCTTTCGTTATTTCTAGATGCTATTCCCAAAAAGCATATGACATTGCTTCTAATTTAATCAGGATAATTACAGTTAGCTCTTGAGATGATCTGTCTATATGTAAAGAAATAAGTGCAAAAAGTAAAAGCAGTATATAATGCCCTCTTACTCTCTCTTAATCTCTAAATTTGATTCTAGAATACCATTAGCAAGATAGACACACTTTAATTCTTTGGTACAGGACTCTAACCCCAACCCCCATTGCTTCTCCCCCACCCCAAGCCTCTACCCCCATCTCCAGGTGCAAATCCCAGAATCTCAGAATTACCCCTCAGTGGGTTATTTTTGTCTTAAAATAGAGAATAACTGCTAAGAATGTTTAGCATAACTTAAAAGACACTATTAACTGTGTATTTGTCTTCTGTCTTAAAATGCATTTAATTTTGATCTCATTTTTTAGACAAAACATAATGAATTCATGATTATAACTCAAACAAACAAACTCCTTGTTAGTTTAATGTTTCAAGTCTTGATCAGAAATTTCTTACAGAACTGCTGGTTGAGATGGATTTCTAATGATAAATATTAAAGAAATTTAAACAAATTAACATAGTTATAATTTAAAAAATCAATATATCAGTTAAGAATAAAATCAAAACTTGTTAGATAAAAAAATAACTTGAATTATCAAGTTTCTCCTCATTAGTATATAATTACCAGCATATAGTTAGTATTTTTCTGTCTACTCATCTTCTTTCAATATTAGAATCTTCTATTCTTATTCTTTATAATAATATCCATGATATCTTATCTCTTTATTCAAGGGTGATAATGATTAACTTGCTGAATAAATTAGTAATAGTACATAGTAATATACATTTCTCATACTGAAAAAAGGTTTTCCACATCTTAATGGGGTGTGATAATCACTGAGCTATTAACGTGTACTCTGGCCCTGATCAGTATTCCCATCCTTGTTCTAAGAATACTCAGAGGACAGTGGAATGTCCCTTTTAGTTATCATAATGCAAAAGTGAGCTATATTTAGTAACCCTCAAAAGAGTAAGAGTTAGGGAGAAAGACTAGTGGCTTTGGGGAAGATGGTCAAGAACAATGGTAAAACAGAAAAGCTGCCAGGAAAGAGGGAAGGAGAATTGCCTAATTTGAGGAGGAGATGGAAACATTCCCAGGAAAAACAAAAGCTGAGTAGTCGCTAGTGTGGCAGAGGGCCATCTGAGGGAAATGGTTTGCGGTATCTCCACATAGGGAGACTGATCCCTAGGCTTATGGAACTGGGCCACAGCAAGGATCTCCCAGGTGAAGTTGATCATACAAGCAGAGCTGGTTGCCCCCAGGTCATTATGTAGGCTTAGATACTGGGCACATCAGTCAAGACCAACGTGGACTGATGCTAAGAAGAAGCCTCCATGCCCCATCCTGAGATGCACATAAGAGTCTGGGGAACTCTGTGTGATTTAGGAGATGAGAAATCTTTAACAATGACTTGAGATGACCCTTAAAATCACCCTCAAGGGGCCCCTGGATGGCTCAGTAGGTTAAGCATCTGCCTCTGGCTCAGGTCATGATCTCAGCATTCTAGGATCGAGTACCACGTCAGGCTCAGAGGGGAACCTGGTTCTCCTACTCCTCCCTGCTCATGCTATCTCTGTAGCTATCTCTCAAATACATGAAATCTTAAAAAACAACCAAAAACCACTCTCGAAAGTTGGCTGGGTTCAGATTTAATTAGGCTTATAATTTAACAGCTATTTCTTGCATATATATTATGCATATGTATTATAAAGAGTAAAAAAAAATAAAGAGTAAAATAATAAACTAAGGCTAACAGTCCCTTCATTTGAAGAGAAGTAATGTGATCTAACCAATAAAGAACTCTTGAATTCAAGTCTTTATAAAGTAAAAATTTCTAACTGCATAATAATCCCAGATATGTCTAGAATTGATTTAGTCTTGAATTATTTTAAGTTTGAGAAATTTTTTGAGATTTTAAAAACATTTTAAAAAACGAGAGCAGGTAAATATTATCACTCATGAATCTGGTGCTTTGATCTTGTTCTATATTCTACTTGCCTTTTTTTGTTTGTTTGTTTTTTGTTTTTTGCTACTGATCTAAGGAAACTCAGAGTCAAATCTCTAATACACTGTTACCTAGTTAGTTAACCTAGGTAACAAGGTATTCTCTAATTTCCTATGTCTTTTTATAAATTCCTATCACTGTAATGATCTCAAATCATTTTAGAAAGGGAAAAAATAATAAATACTTTTGAGGTCATTATGAACTTAAGAGAAAATTTATATTATTTGTGTTAATATATCACATTACCTTTATAAATGCCAGTTAGGGTATAATGCTAATGCATACTTTATTGGCATAATATTTATCTCTGTGAGAGACTGCTCATATTTCAGAGGCATTTCTATGATTATCAAAATTCATCACTAAGCAACACGCAATGAGCCAAGTTCTGAAATCTCCAAAAAAAAAAAAAAAAAAAAAAAAAAAAGACTGGATTATACATTCTTACAACAGTGTTAGATGTTATCAAGGTCCATTCAAGTACTTTTATTTTATTTTATTTTTCTTTAAAGAGAGAGAGGGAGAGAGAAGCAGAAGGAGAAATCTTAAGCAGGCTCCACACCCAGTGGAACCTAATGCAGGGCTCGATCTCACAACCCTGAGATCATGACCTGAGCTGAAATCAAGAGTTGTATGCTTTTTTTTTTTTTAAGAGTTGCATGCTTAAACCAACTGAGCTACCCAGGCCCCGAGGTCCATTTAAGTAGTTTAAACCGAGGAGAAACTCAAATTACTTTTAAAAATTATCATTAAAACAAGTAAAAAAGTAAATGATGACGACATCCATATATTTGGGATTTAGATTTAAAACTTAAGTTTTTACCATAAGAAATTTCTTTTTGATATAAGTGAAAAGGCTTTCTGATACATGTTCCAAAGGTTACTACATATGTTTTCTTTGAACCAATACTGTGAATTCTAAACAGCAAATATATTAGTTATTTAACTCATTAGCTAATTCAGGGCGATGAACCATTCATTATAAAACCACGTTCTCCGTTTTATGAAAACAAATTAAAGCAACTAAATAAATGGTTTTAAATGATGACCAACGGGATCCCTGGGTGGCGCAGCGGTTTGGCGCCTGCCTTTGGCCCAGGGCGCGATCCTGGAGACCCGGGATCGAATCCCACATCAGGCTCCCGGTGCATGGAGCCTGCTTCTCCCTCTGCCTGTGTCTCTGCCTCTCTCTCTCTCTCTGTGACTATCATAAATAAATAAAAAAATAAAAAATAAAAAATAAATAAATGATGACCAACAAAAGCTCCCAGTCCACACACAACACACCCAAACATCATGGGAAAAGAATGACTATAGGTATATAGAAAAATCAGTAATACAGCAAAGCACAAAAATGGAATGCAGTAGAGAAATGACTGTAGTGTCAAATATTTTCATCACAGAAAAGAAATATTAAAACTATCCTATATCTTCCATATACAAAAACTGAGAAACTGAAATGGGGGATGCTGATTGTGGTGCCATTCAGGAGGCAGGCCACAAACTGCTACTGAATGGCCAGAGCCAAATTCAAAACAGATACCCTGGAAAGTTGAAACTGCGACAAAGGTAAACTACCAATTGTGTTCCTGGTATAGCAATTTGAGGGTGAAAAAAAGGGAAAATGTTACATAAGTAATTACAACCAATGGCAATGAATGGTCAGAAAGGCATTCTGCAATGCCAGTGGAGGGCAGGGAAGTGCAGTGAACAGTTGGCAGCCAGACTACCTGTGCTGGAATCCTGGGTCTGGCCCTTGGGTTCTTCAACAGTAGACTGCATGATGAAGTTTGATTCTGAGAAATGGTAACTTGTGTATCCTACAATAGTTAAGTTCTTCCCTGGAGCTATACGATAGGTTTTATATCACACAACTTAAACGGAAGGTATAGAAAGGGACAAAAAGAACTATAAGATCAAATTCATTAAAAATTTAAGACAAGGCATGGTGTTTGGGGCTGGCAATAAAAGATTAAGAAAATATGGTCCTGCCTCTCAAAAAGCTTACAACTACAATTTGACAAGGGGAAAACCAGGGGTCCAACCAAAGTACAGGTTTTCTTTCAGGAACAGGATAAAATAATTTACTAATACGTGCCTAAAGTTAAAAAAAAAAAAAGGAAAAACATTTCTCATTTATGCTTTCAACACATTTTTTGTTAAAAGTAATCCACAATGTCAACTATAATTTTATTTTATTATTTTTTAAAGATTTTATTTATTTATTCATTAGAGAGAGAGAGAGAGAGAGAGAGAGGCAGAGACATAGGCAGAGGGAGAAACAGGCTCCACACAGGGAGCCTGATGTGAGAATCAATCCCTAAACTCCAGGATCACACCCTGAGATGAAAGCAGAGCTTAACCGCTGAGCCATCCAGGTGTCCCGAAAACTATAATTTTAAAATGTTAAACTAGATCTGTAAAAAGTAGCAGAAAGATTAAAAAAACCTGGAGACTGCCACTTTAGATTCTGGGTTTTTGTTTTTTGTTTTTTTCTTCTGTCTTGCAAAGGAAGTTCTGTGGAGGAGAGCCAGTGAGCGCCCTACTAGATTTCTAACTTTTATTACAAACAGCAAGGTGGGTATATTTGACTTGCTCTATTTTGTTTATAAATGCTACTTCCCTATGAAGCTTTTAGGCAAAAAGAACACTCAATGAAAGCAATGCCACTGTTCCTTGAGGTTTCAGTTATTCATAGAACTACCCTAGCCCTTGTTCCTTCCTTATGTGCATCCATCAATTAACAACCTTTATATAGATATGCAATCTCCCACTTTTTATGAGTCTCAAAAGCCTGAAGATTTATATTACATTGAATAGAAAGAAACATACATTTACATTTCTGTGAAGTTTGAGAACAGACCTTATTAAAATATTTAAAATATTACAAGCAACAAAAAGTATTTTCAGGATTAAATAAAATAATTGAGGAGGGGTGGGAGAAAGGGGAGAATAGGATCTCTTATATAAAGTTCTAAAATTTAGTTCTCTAAATTCTTAAAAATGGTCTCCCAATGACACAAGGTCTCCAAGCAGGTATTTGTATTTGTATTTTTCTGTGCCATGTGTTGTCTCTGTGGGCCTGGAGCTGAAGAAAGGTGCACTAAACTTGTAGTAAAAAATACTTGCCATTATTCCAAGTTTTAAAAAGATAATAACAATAAAAATTCCAGGCACTAAGGTGGCATGCTTTACTTATAAACTATAAAGAATTATTAATTCTGAAACTCTTGCCTATCAATAAAACTCGATGGAAAAGAGAAAAAAAAAATCCTTTGGTTAATATTCTAAATCAAAATGTAGGTATTAAAAGTGCAGTGCAGGCCTAGACTCAGGAGGAAATTACAAACCCTTAAAGGTCTTTAAGAATTACAATGTGATTTTTGTCAAACTTAACTACGATGCTGATGCTGTAGGAGAAAAATCATTTAACAGAAAGAAAAATGATGAAGCATTCTTGGTAGTGTTGGCTAGAGAAGTAAAGCACTACTTTGCTAAGTGTTCTTCTCCACACATAGATCTAATAGCTTTAGTTGATCCCAGATAAGTCACCATTAGGGCTGATGTCGTATTGGTGTTTCTTCTTGTGAAGCCCAGAAACAGCAAAGATAACAACTTAGGACAATGAAAAGGAAACACATACCTGGAGATTAGCTGGACAGGAAGACCTTTACTAATGAACTCCAGGAAAAACTGAGGACAGAGAATCAAAAACCTAAGGACTAAATGAGGCAGAATAGGAAGGAGTTCACACTAAGCAAAAGCCAGGAAAAGGAGCCAAAAGACAGAAATGGAAAAAAGCACACACAAATTCACAGAAACACATGTACCTTCCCCCACATTAGAACAAGAGCAAAAAAGTATACGCTTATGCTTTTCAAGTTTAAACGATTTCCTGCCATGAAGACAGCTGCAGTAACATAGCAAATGACAAAAAAATTTGAGAAATTTGTGTTGAATCAGTTATCTTACGTGTTTATTCTAAGACAACTCTACCTAGAGAAATACTGTCCCACATCAACTAAAACAGAAATAAAAGAAACACTTGGTTATGAAAACCAAAAGAACTCCCTAGTAAACTAAAAGCAACATTTTAAATTGTTTTAGTTCCTTGCTTTAAGATCATTTTTTAAAACCTCCGGGATTAAGAATTAATCCAAGCTGCATTGTCCTATGAAAAAAATAAATTGAAGCATTTTCTACTATTGTTTCTTGCCAACTTACTTCAAAGAGATGTTGTAAAGGACTGGATTGAAGTTTTTCTTCATAGCCAAACAGTTGGAAGCCAGTTCCCAGAAGACCTACCACAATAATCAATAAATGAAAAAATTATAAAATGACACAGCAGAGAACAGTCATGGCAAGGGAACAGGTATAGTTGTATCAAAGATCAAGCTCTCATAATTATGTGTCCTGAGGGCACTGCAAACACATGCTATCTATCATCTGCTATCCCATAAACTCAAGTAAGTTAGTTCAATGTACTGAATCACAGGGATGCCTGGGTGGCCCAGAGGTTGAGCATCTGCCTTTGGCTCAGGGCATGATCCTGGAGTCCCAGGATCGAGTTCCACATCGGGCTCCCAGCACGGAGCCTGCTTCTCCTCCCTCTGTCTGTGTCTCTGCCCTTCTCTCGCTGTGTCTCTCATGAATAAATAAATAAATCTTTAAAAAAATGTACTGAATCACAAATTCACTATATTGAAGAGATCACTACAATTAACTTCACAGACACCAATAGGCTATGAACTCATAAAAGGCAGGGTCTAGGACGAACTTGGTCTTGGTACTAACAGTGCCCAACTCTTCCCTGGCAGACATAATAAAACAACCATAATAAAACAGCTATCCTGGGGAAGGAAATCATAATGCTGCACACTGGACGCTTAAAATTTGTGAAAACAAACTGATGGGAGGTAATTTCAAAACTTTCTTTTTAAACTTGTAGAGGTTAAAATAAAACAAAGGTAGAAATTAGCTTGGTGTTATAATACAGTTCTTAAACAAATAACTGAAGGAAAACAATAAAAGATAAAACTCAAAAATACCTGATTACCTTTCCCATTCAAGGTGACCAAGTAACAAAATTCTTTTATCTGGCTCACATATTTGTTTTTTATTTGTCAATGATTTTTTTTTGGTCTTTGGTGATAAGTTCAGCATTCAGGGGATATTGTTAATTTGAACCTTAATTAAAAAAAAAAGTAATTGAGGTAATAAACTGTATTTATATTCTTAAGATACTCTTGCTAAAAGATGATCACAATTTCAGTTTGAAAGGATATATGCAGCCTGGGGCCAAGAGCAATAAAAGGTGGTTTAACTATTTTAAAAACCAATCTGTTTCTATAACTGTATCAATTACTAAGCTTCAGATTTAAAGGAGCTATTGTCAGGGGGCCTTGCACAGGTATATTTTTCTATAGAGGCTCAGCAAAAAGTGGGATGCTACTGAACATGAAGATATAAAACATTTTGGAGCTTTAGATAGAACTAAGGATGACTGAAAAATGTATCAGATCTATTTACTTTAAGCAAAAGCAAATGTGATTATGATTCAGGGTCTCAGGAGCAGGATGTGGAAAGATGCCCAAAGTGTCTAAAAAATGGAAATAGGAAAAGTAAAGGCTATTTGAATGTCCATTTAAAATTCAACCTAATATATTTTCAAAAACTAATTTTGTGCTTGGAAACTATCTGCCAACTTTCAATAGGAGATAGCTGAAACAGCCAAAATTAAAACTCTTCAACAATGATGGTTATAATGGAAATGGTCACAGTTCATTAACCATAGCAGTCCTTTAGAGAAAACACTGCAATAATAAAATCCTGTAGCTATAATTAAAGAATACCATAATCACCATATTTGCTAATGCCTGTGAAATGCACAAATTGGTTAAACTAATGTAAAGTGGATGCCATCTATTAAATCTGACTGTTGAGCCTATGGCCTAAACCTCTGACTATCAGCAGTCATGTACTGCAGGTGGATCTTTAAAATGCAGGGCATGTTTTCTGATTCCTCCACAGTGAATGGTAATGGCACTGATAATTGGTTCAAGTTCTACCCTTTTTGAAGTCTAAAAGAGATTTTTATTAAATGAAATGAAAGAGGTCATGATAAATCTGTCTTTTGGAAACTGATTTCATTTCACTAGATATGATAGAACATAATAGTATCAGTGAATTTTAGAACTGGCAGTGCATGCTGTACTTTATTGAAGCTTTAAAATACTAACTAGCCTTTCTTTTGGATTAGTACTGTAAAGTACTTCCCAGGACAGATTCATTTATCACTCCTGTGCTTCTTTGGTGCCAAGCACTATGGACACAAAAATAATTAAGACACAATCCATGCCTTTAAGGAACATATCACCTAGCAGGGGAGAGAAGCAAACAAATAAGAACAGATTTACAACAAGCCTATTTGAGTAGAGTTGGAAACTAGGAACATAGTAATGTGAGATGTGGGCAAGGGTCTGTCTGTGTGACCCTAGGCTGGATCTTAACATACACACAGTAGTTGCCAGAGATTTTTAAAAGCTTGCATTTCACAAGCTAACAGGACTTCACTACCTTAGCAACTTCATTTTATCTTGCCCTTCCTTGATTTCTGGTGTATTGTGAAGTAGTTATGGTTCTGAGTTTATGGCACTCAACTGTTTGAATCTTACTCTTCTCTTCCTCTCTTTTCTTTCTGATCCCCTACTACTGTACAATTTTAGAGGGAGCCAAAGTATTCCACTTTCTTTTTCCTCTATGCCACTGGCTCAGGGTATAACAAATCATCCTCCATGTATTATGGCCCAGGGAGGCTGGACTTCACTTGTTTTAAAGATAGCAGGGCTGTAGTTGAGAAGGGTATATATAGCTAGACTCATTTCTTCCCTCGTATACTCACTTCTGCATTTGACAAATGTAAGCTACTTTTCTTTAATAAAACCACTAAGGCCTGTATTTATCAGGTATTGCTCTGAATTTTGTGGTGAGAATTACTCTAACAAATGAATACAAGATTTGTGCAAAAGACCATTGGGGGAAAAAAAGATAGGAGGCACTACTGTATCCACTGGATTCTGCAATATCAAATGACATATTAAAAGAAACTAAACTTAAAAGTGAAATGAAAGATCAAATCTCAAACTTACTTACCAAACTGCATGCCCCAATCTCCAAGGTAATTTATTCTGGTAACTTGATGTCCTAAAGCTTCTTTGAGATTTGCTATAAAATTTCCTAGTAATCAATAAAATAAACCGTTTCTCACTCTTGTTATCCATTTTGGCATAAAAACCATGTGCTTCTCTATTACCAAAGCATTACACAGAAATTTTTTTTTCACAAAATTTACCAACTCAATTATTTTTTAATAAAATATTCATTATTGAGTTTTCATCTACATTATGGAAAGGGAGTAGAGGATTATTTGGGGGCAGCTTTTCCCAAGAATCTCACAATTTTCACAAGAACAGAATTTTCAGCAACATCAATGGGAATTGGGAACACGTTAGAATAACTGCAATTCCAAAGATAGAAAATAACAGAATCTCAGTAATTAACAAGAAATAACTTGATTATCCCCTAAAGAACCTGAGCCATACTGGTATTTTTTTCTTAATAGTCCACTCTTCCTTCTTTCAGTCACTGAAGTCCATCTCCTCATGCCTGCTCTCAAAGAGCACATGGTAGTCCAAGAACCTCATCTTCCTCTACTGCTGACACTGGTTTTATAGTCACCATCTACTCCACTCTCTTAAGTGTGCTCTTGCCTGTTGCAGAGGCTGGAAATCTAAAAATTACATTTCTCAGAATCTCCTGCAGTTAAGGTTTCAGAAGTTATTTATGTTTTGGCATCCAGATACACTTTGCATGAGACTTAGAAGGTAGAAATGAGGTGAAAAGGGAGCCACTTCTATTTTTTTTTCTGACAAGCACAACTGTGGAGGCTTTTTTTTTTTTTTTTGGTGGCATCAATAGCAGTCTCCTGTCATGTGACCTCCAAGGGAACTGAAAGAGTATGGGGCTGCCTCTTTTGCTAATATGAATTCTAGAAGGCATGGAAGGACTAGTGGTAGCTTCCTACAACAGTGGTAGCATGGTTGTTATTGGAAGGGACTGCAGAAAAGGCAGAAATCCCTTGATGACCAACCTCTGTGGCATAAATTTGAGAGTGACTTATGTTACTTAATCCAAAACTTCTTTAGCACTTCCAATAATTTTGCAAACTCTTCAATATCCTGTAATAAATCCTTGCCTGCTTTCACAACAATGGATTTACTGTTCTGCAAATAATCCTTCACCAATACCGCATGTCTTAAATTACTGTGGCTACTCCTCTTCCAGCTTCTCTACTTCTAGACTTTCCCAGTTCTACATGGTTCTAACAGCAACCTTCAACTGCTATTCAGACTGTATTCCTATTTTTAATTAGCACTTTATTATCTTGCAAATCAACCAAATAACACAATTGTAGACTTTTGGAATTATTTTGGAAAAGTTACTTTTGGTATATGAATTTCCACAGACTACAGTTAACACTGTTTACCAAATATGGCTGTTGTGAAATTAATTGAGCTAATTAATACAAGAAAAGGTTTAACACGGTAAATAAACTCTCAATAAATATTATATCTTCCTGGTCCAAAATTTTCCTTAACAACTTTCAAACAACTTTATCATGCTCCATCCATCATTTACTCACTCCTAAAGTTTTGACCTACTCGTGTAGATTTTCATATACAGAATATTTTTTATATTCTTTTTTAAATCAAGTTCAGTCATTTCCTCTCTTAAAATGCTCCATGAGGGATCCCTGGGTGGCGCAGCGGTTTAGCGCCTGTCTTTGGCCCAGGGCGCGATCCTGGAGACCCGGGATCGAATCCCACATCGGGCTCCCGGTGCATGGAGCCTGCTTCTCCCTCTGCCTGTGTCTCTGCCCCTCTCTCTCTCTGTGTGACTATCATAAATAAATAAAATTAAAAAAAAAATGCTCCATGAGATCTTTCAACAATGACAGGTGACTCCAGTTCAAAAATGATCTATGCCACAAAGTAGAGATTGTTCCAATTCTTAAAAGTATTAAAATGACAGATTAAATGAGATAAACTTCAGAGTCTCTTCCAATTCTAACTGCAGTTTTTAAATTGGGCTACATCATGTCATGTTTTAAATAAATGAAAGTATTAGCATATACATACACACTGAAGCATTACACCTATGAAGTACAATAGCAATCTTTCTTAGAATAATATTATTCCAATTTCCAGTTATGAATTAGTACTCAAATGATTGAGATTGAGCTTTTTTTAAAAATTGAGACATACGGAAACCTGGGTGACTCAGTAGTTGAGCATCTGCCTTTGGCTCAGGGCATGATCTCAGTGTCACAGGACTGAGTCCCACATCGGGCTGCCTGCATGGAGCCTGCTTCTCCCTCTGCCTGTGTTTCTGTCTCTCTCTCTCTGTCTCTCGTGAATAAATAAATAAAATCTTAAGAAAAAACTTATTAAAGTTTAAAGATTGTTAACAAAAATAATAAAAATAAAAATTGAGATATAATTAATATATAACACCATTTTAAAAAAATAGAGTATATGAACAAAAAACCTGGGGAGATTATCATTCTCACATAACTATTTTCATTTTTGCATCTTTTAGATCTTCTCTATACACATACATATTTTTAAAAAGTTAAAATTATTAACAAACCTAACAGTTAAAATTGGTTTCTGAGTTAATCCTTTGCTTTTGAAACAAATTTCTTTTTTTTACTTCTAATTTTTCCAATTTTATGTAGTATTTAATTAGCATCAAGCTCATATAAATTTGAACTTTTTGTCTTATTGTTATTTAAGCATTAAACCATTTGAATGCATTATCAAATACTGCCCCAAAGTCATGTTTAGTATTTTCTGTAAAACTAATGACACTTACCTATGATGGTAGAACGCAAATGTCCAACGTGAAATTTTTTGGCAACATTAGGTGAACTGCAAATAATTGCAAAAGTTATACTTCTGTTCTAGGAACAAGAGTTCTAAAATGAACTAGGTCATGCCTCCATAGTTTAACACAATTGGGGATTAAGGCCTTTGGTAATTTAGGGCAAAGATAAGTGAAAAATTAGAAATTTAGAGCAAAGATAAATTGGAACTCAAAAAGAATCATCCTTAGTGAAACTGATCCTGTGACTCTTGAGGTAGTACCATACACAGAAATGGCACAGTTAGGAAGCAGATACATTTAAGGATTGATAAAAAGGATGAAGAAATTCAGAGATATTGTTTAAATACAAAAACAGTGCAGGTTGTTGGGAATTAAGTTTCATGTACTAATTGTAAACCTTTATCCTCTTAAAAATTACTGACCCCAAAGAAATTCTATTTATATGTGGATATTATCTATCAAAAGTTGTAATCAAGAATTTAATGAGAGCAAATGCTTCTAGAGTACTCACTCCCTGACAGGCACAGTTTCATGCACGTTACATGCATGAATCCATTTAATACTCATTAGAGTTGTGTGGTAAGGTATTCTCATCTCTTACTTTACAGATGAGGGAACTGAGGCAACAAGGAAAAAGGATAATGAAGCAAATTTGGCAATATCTTCATGACTCTTGAATCTAAGTGAGAAGGATATGGGACTTAATTATACTGTTGTGTTTGTGTATATTTGAACATTTCACAAGTTTCTCAATATTAGAAAAATATAATAAATTAACTTGAACAGTTGGATAAATGGCAAAACGAGAACTTAATTTTGACCCATCTCTAAAGCCTTATATAAAGGGTATTACAACTTAAGTGCTTGATTCTACATTAATATGCACATAATTGTGAAATTATGACACTAGAAGAATGTTTAATTATTTAGAAAGAAAGTACAGGTCCTTCTATAGGTTAAAAAATAAGGAATCTTCCACTTCCCACCAAAATAGAGTAACAAGGACTGGATTTATCTTTTGCCTTAAACAACCATAAAACCAGAAAAATATATGAAACACTGGTTTTACAAACCTGACAGTGAAGGACTGTGATCCCTGAGATAATGAGAGCAAATAAGTTGACCTCTAGCAAATTTGTGAGCAGAGAAACGTACAGCATGGAATGTTTGTATTAGAAAAGAAGAAAGGATTCAAACCAGTACGTAATCTAAGGTTCTCCCTTAAGAAACTAGAAAAGGGGGATCCCTGGGTGGCGCAGCGGATGGGCACCTGCCTTTGGCCCAGGGCGCGATCCTGGAGACCCGGGATCGAATCCCACGTCAGGCTCCTGGTGCATGGAGCCTGCTTCTCCCTCTGCCTATGTCTCTGCCTCTCTCTCTCTCTCTCTCTGTATGACTATCATAAATAAATAATAAAAAATTAAAAAAAAAAAAAGAAACTAGAAAAGGAGGACCAAAGTAAGCAGAATAAAGTCAATTTTAAAAAATTACAATAGAATACAATGAAACAATAAAATAATAAGCCAGTCTTGGATGTACTCCAAATGTCAAAGGGATACAAGTTATATTGTTTAGTGAGAAAAGGAGGAGCAGAACAATGTGTAGAGCATGTTATGAACACAGAGTATCTCTAGGTGGGTAAATAAGGAACCCGTATTGGTGAATGCCTTACATAAGGAGAGAGCTAAGAAACTATAATGGGGAAGAAAATTCCTTTCAATGTATATTCTTTTATGACCTTTGAATTTTTTCAAGCTAGTTATTTATATTTCTATTTTTTTTTTTTTTTAAGTTTTCACAGTGCTTTTGCATTTTTTCTCTAGGACTAGAAGAACTGAATCTACCTAGGTTTTCAGCATGGACAAAATGGCTCTTCAAATATCAATTTGACATTTTGTTAAGATTCATATCTGTCTACTCCACGGGAGTGTTTACTCACCAATCATTCCTTATAAAATTTTACTGAATCTTAGAGTCTCTTGACTCTAAGAGTAGCAGACAGTACAAATGTGGAATCCATAAAACCCACTCTCGCCTCTGGTTATCCAGGTGCTAATCATAACTAAGTTTGTTACCATAAAAAATTATAATAAAGAATCAGGAAACCTGAAATAATTTCCTCATCATCCATTAAAAAAAAAATCCCCACAGAAATATACAGTTAAGAAAACAAAAGGCTAGGGATGCCTGGGTGGCTCAGCGTTGAGCGTCTGCATTGTTCAGGGTGTGAACCTGGAGTTCCAGGATTGAGACCCACATTGGGCTCCCTGCATACAGCCTGCTTCTCCCTCTGCCTATGTCTCTGCCTCTCTCTGTGTCTCTCATGAATAAATAAAATCTTAAAAAAAAAGAAAAAGAAAACAAATGGCTATAGCAAGTTCTACCTTTCCAAGTGGGAAAAGAGTTCATCAAGACTCTTCTGCATTTAGGAAGGCAAATACAATAAAATACAATATCTCTGATCATTTTCATGAGGTGTCAACTGATCAACTGTATTCTGAAAGTGTTCCCTTCCTGTTTTGGTTATTTAAAAACAGTTCAAATATTAGAAGGATGTACTACTGACAGCTCATCAGAAAGTTATGAGGATTATTTAGAGGTGTGTTAAGACTTCAAGCTATTTTTTTCTGGCAATTAAAAAAAAATCCATTACAAATACTAATAAGGCTTTGTTCTCTGGTAACCACATTACTTTAAAGTTCTTAATATGGTAGTAACCATTACCTTGGCTTTAAGAGTCTACTAAAATAGAAGAAGTTAACTATTAAATATTTAATTAAAGAGAATATATAATCACCAGATTTTTGTTTATTGGAGTCTAAAAATTTTATTCATGGTGCAGTGATAAAGTCACCGTATTATTAAGAAAATAATATAAGTTCATTGGTTTTCTATTTTCCCATGTGTAATTTCCTGAGGCCCAGATGATAATGGTAAAACACCTGCCCAGACACCTTGATTAACCAACACATAAGATGAGTAGGCACTCACCTGAATTCAACCACGATCTTCTTCTGGGGAAGACCAGAGAATAGCTCACTTTTTAATCCGTATTTTGAGCCATCTTTGATTACTTGTTGCAGCACTGTCTGAAAAGTAAAAGGCATGGGATTTAATGACACAGAAAACACTGCAATTTTCTTAATTACTTCATTTACTCATTCTAATTTACAGAACTGAGAATTTTACAGCATTGTCAGCACCACCACCTTCTCCTGTTGTTAATGCTAGTCAGAACAATAATAATAAGAACTAACATCTATGGGGGCTCTCTCTGTGCCCTTTTTATACATCACATGTATGCATTCTTATGAATGATATAGATATTTTCCAGATAAAGAAACAGAAGTTTAGAGGTTAAGTAACCACCGCAAGTTCCATGGCAAATAGTAACACCAAAACCAGAAGGAGGATCTAGTATTTACTGAATGCACTCTATGCCAGGCACTGTTCTGAGCATTTCTACGTATTAACTCACTTAATCCTCACAACAAACCATAGGAGACAAGTATTATTTTTACAAATGAGGAAAGAGAAGCACAGAGAAGTTAAATTGGTCATACTGCTAGTAAGTCATGTGGCAAAACCTTTTTCACTCCATAGCTAATGTGTTAATGATTGCATGCTGCTGCTACTTTTGTAATACTAAGGATCACAAGAAATGGTAGAAAACAAATACAAAACTGCAATTCAAATGCGAACTGGCTATGTAAATAAAAAAACAAGGAAACCTAACAGAAGCAACCAGAACATATTCCAGGTTCACTTTTAGAAATGCACACAGTACTACATAGTTGACAAAATTCATCCTTCATTTTTTGCTAATGATGTGATGTGTTTATTTATAAATATATTTATTTTTTGGTGGAGGGGTTTGAATTTACTGTCATAGGCTATTTACTCTTATATTGGTTTTGCTTCACAAACTGGATTCTGAGTCCTAAGTATGTAGTTTATGATGTGAGGAATTTTACTATCTTAAGAGTTGGTTAAGAGGGTCACTTAATGGAGAAGGCAGAGAAAGTAGCAGAAGGCAGCAAAACAATACTTTTAACAAGCATCTACAAAGTGCTAGGTTAAAGTCCAGATGCTTTAATGTTATCTTTAAGCCTCACAATGTTAAAAAATGGGCAACATTTCCCATTTAATAGATGTAAAAAACTAAGGTTCAGAAACAGTATGTACTTGCACAAGGACACTGAGGAAGTAATACTCCTTTCACTCACACTATATAGTAGGACACATAGAGAAAGGATTAATATATAGAGCCATTAAAGAAAATAGTGCCTGTCATACACTAGGAACCCATTAAATGTTAATTATGTTAATTATTTACTCCAAGACAATGGGTGACAAGACTCCCTTGGGTAGGGAGGTAAATATTACTGAGGAGGAATTCAGAGTCAGATTATTCTAAAGTTAACATCTACCCATCTATTTCACCTTCTATCCCTTTTTATGTTATGGATAGTAGACTCCACAAAAGGCAATCACAGGAAGTTAAACTCTCCTTTAACAAATAACCCTCAGATCATTGAAATATCTGGCACAAATAAAAAAATAACTTTAATAAAGGACTATCTCACATGCCTCACTTCCAAACCTTCCATTGACAATCTGATCCATCTGCTACCTAGAGCTTCTTTCTCTATTTCACTCTAAGTGTTCTCAAAATAAAAATTTTAAATGCCACACCACACTGAATGCTTAAATTGTTTAATACATTACTTTTGTGAGTTTTTTTTGTAAAATAAAAAAATTAAACAAGATAAGGTAAAAGTCTAAAGTCCCTTTTGATCATCTGTCCTAACCCGTCTTCCCCAGGGGTGACTACTTTTAAAACATTATCTTATCTAATGACTACTCTTGCAATCACCCTCCCTCCTTGGTTGTAATGATAGCATTCTACTGATTTTTGCCTCTTCGTTTCTTTTGCAGGCTCCTCTTCCACTGCCTGTCACCCGACTCCCCATACTGTGCTCCTTTCTTGCTTCTAGCTCCTTACTTTATACTTCTCCTAGACATAAAGTCCTAAGACTTCAACTAATACTTACCTAATAAAATTTCTCCTGTGCTATATAGCCTGGTATGTCAACTCAAGACTGGACATCTCAGTTCAAATGGAATATACTTCTCTTCCTTTTGCATTCTCCATTTACATAGACTTTACCCCCTCACCACTGGACTAACCAGGTCAAAGACCTAAAGGGTTCCTAAAATTTACCCTTTTCCTTCAACCTATATAATCAATCACCTATTAATCACCAAATCCTGCACATGCCATCTCCTAAGTGTCATTCAAGTTATCCCTTCTGCTTCAGAAGGGATAGACCCTCATCATCTGCCAGCCATACCACTATAAAAACCACAAAACATTAATACATAACCATCTCCTTATATAATGTACAGATTTTTTAAAAAAGATTTTTATTTATTTATTTATTCATGAGAGACAGAGTCAGAAACATAGGCAGAAGGAGAAGCAGGCTCCCAGTAGGAGGCCTGATGTGGAATTTGATGCTGGGATCCCAGGATCACAACCTGAGCCAAAGGCAAACGCTCAACCACTGAGCCACCATAACGTACATGAAGTCTATGTTCTATTTAAATCCTTCAATGAGGGCAGCCCCAGTGGCTCAGCGGTTTAGCGCTGCCTTCAGCCCAGGGCTGGATCCTGGAAGACCTGGGATCGAGTCTCACGTCGGGCACCCTGCATGGAGCCTGCTTCTTGCCTGTGTCTCTCTGCCTCTTGCCTCTCTTGCCTCTGCCTCTCTCTCTCTCCCTGTGTATCTCTCTTGAATAAATAAAGAAAATCTTTAAAAGAGAGAGAGAGAGAGAGAGAGAGAGAGAGAGAGAGAAAGGCAGAAACACAGGCAGATGGAGAAGCAGGCTCCATGCAGGGAGCCCGATGTGGGACTCGATCTCGGGTCTCCAGGATCAGGTCCTGGGCCGAAGGCGGCGATAAACCACTGAGCCACCCAATGCTGCCCTGTGTACCTCTTTACACTGGATTGCAACTTATACATTCTTCCATTATATCATTCATCTCATTATCACATTGAATACACATTACACTGATACTGTTTTTTTTATGCTTTTCTTTTAGATCATAAGCTCCTTGAGGGCAGAATCCATGCCACTTTATCCTTAAATTTCAGTAATATATTCTTTGGCAGATACTCAACAGAAAGTTTATCCCATTAGTAAGAACACAAAAATATAGAATGCCAGTAAGCTAGTAAAGTTCCTTGATATTCCAATAGATGAATGAGCTAGAGGCTCATCTATTCATCAACAAGTATGTTAAAATGTAAGATGTTTTTATAAGGACTTCTAAGGAAGCTACTACTACCTATTTGTTCTTTGGTCAATAGTTGAAAAGTGTTTAATCATTCCTTCCTTCCATATGTTCAACCAATTAGCATTACATGTGACTTGAATGCATCTAGTGCCTTCTGGCCTAAGCTCAGTTAGTAAAATAATTAGCATTTGGCAGTTTCTACTGTTTTTAATTTCACATTCTAGTCTCCTACCATTGAGGATGATTTACATTAAGACATTATATTGCCACAGTTAGTGATCCAAATTAAGCTTATGTTTATTTTGTATATATATATATATATATATATATAAAAAGCTTACATTTAATCATTCCTGGTGCTGCCAATGTTAATAATTCAATTGCAATGAGTGAACAGATAACGTTTTATGCAAGGCTAAGTTTGTACATGTGTAAGCAATGACAAATTCATAATTTTCTGCTTGAAAAGTAAGTTTTGGACACAGGTCATTGGCTACGTGTCAATCTTGATGACTTTACTATATAAAAATATGATTAATAACGGTCCCAAAGTGTTGAACTTTTTTGTTGATATAATCTGAAAAATTCAATAGACATGTAAATAACTGTTGTTCAAGGCCGGAAAATAATGGAGCCAGACCTAGAAGAAGTTATCATTAAAAAACCATAACTTATAACATAGGCATATTCAATACCCCTTTTTCTGACTATGGGTGTTCACTAGTTTAGGATGTATCTTTACTGTGACATTGAGCAGGGATACTGTCAGCAATCTGCTTGTTACCTTAAAATCAACTAACATCCTGACCCTCAAGGCTACAATTAAGGGAAGATTTCTAGGTGAGAAAGAGTAGCTGGACCTCAAAGCCCTAAAGCTTGTCCCTGTATCGCCAATTGAGAAGGATTTGGGAATATTTTTAATAAGCAAGCTAGTGTGCATTCTTAAATCAGAGAAAATCTCATAGTTTGTTCACTGTAATAAAGCAAGCAAATTCATGGCCATTGAAATTTTAAATTATTAAGTAAACACATACTTTACTTGATACATAAACCACATTTCTTTCTTTCAGTTAAGCTGGCTGTAAAGGCAAACTCCATCTAACAACGCATTTTCCGATCTCAGGGAAAATAAAAGAAGTAAAATACTGTTGCTTATGAAGCAGTTTCCAACTCACTCTGGTGAGTTGCATTTCTGCTTATAAATATTGAGACCATTGGGGCACCTGGGTGACTCCATTGGGTAAGTGCCTGATTTCAGCTCAGGTCATGTACTCAGGATCCTGAGATCAAGCCCAGAGTCAAGCCCCTGCTCAGTGAGGAGTCTGCTTCTCTGTCTCCCTTGGCCCCTCTCCCTCACTTGAGGGAGAGTGCATGCACTCTCTCTCAAATAAAAAAATTTTTAAAGATTTTATTTATTTGAGAGAGAGACAGAGAGGACAAGCAGGGGAAGCAAGAGAGGGAGAAGCAGATTTCCTGCTAAGTCAGGGAGCCCCAATGTAGGGGTCAATCTCAGGACCCTGGGATTATGACCTGAGCTGAAGCAGACACTTAACCAACTGAGCCACCCAGGTGCCCTATATAAATAAAGCCATTTTATTTAATTTTAAAAATATTTTATTTTTTTATTCATGAGAGACACAGACAGAGAAGCAGACACATAGGCAGAGGGAGAAGTAGTTTCCATACAAGGAGCCCGATGGGGGACTTAAACCCGGGAATCAGGGATTAAGCCTGAGCCAAAGGCAGACGCTCAACCACTGAGCCACCCAGGCACCCCAAATAAAGTCTTTTTTAAAATACTGAGACTGTAAAAAAAAAAATAAATAAATTGAGACTGTAATTGGAAGAAGAGTACTGATTTAGAAACAGTAAATTAGAGTCACTGGTTTACTAAATTGGCATGAAATGTTATCAAGAACCCAACAGATTATAGACACCTTTTAACAAGCTCAAAAGATTCTTCTTGTTCTGTGGCTGATTCTGGTTAACTAATTTACCTTGAAGTAAGAGTGGAAAAAAGATAAAAGAAAAAGTTCAAGGATCTAGAGAGACAAACATGTAACACTAACTCTCCTTTGGAAGAATTATACAGCTGATGGGTAAATGCCTATAAATTATATAACCTTGGCAAGAAATTATATTCTTAAAAATTTTGGTTTTATAGTTATTTTCAATTTAAGACTGCAGCATTACTAAGCCTGACCAACTCAATACTGGTATATATTTCTTAAAAAAAAAAAAAACAAACAAAAAAAACCACAGGCACACCTGGGTGGCTCAGAGGTTTAGTGCCTGCCTTCAGCCCAGGGCATGATCCTGGAGTCCTGGGATCGAGTCCCACATTGGGTTCCCTGCATGGAGCTTGCTTCTGCCTGTGTCTCTGCCTCTCTCTCTGGGTCTCTCATGAATAAATAAACAAACTCTTAAAAAAAAAAAAAAAACATACTGACTAAAGCATAAATCTTAAAGTCCGATTGAGATGAAACTCTCAGCAAAAGATCTCATACCATTGCCTACCCAGGATTACCTTTCCTCTGCAATCTTCAATGAGACCCAATTCAATTATGTCATTTCCCCAACTCCTTCAGGCCATCCTGAGTCTTCTGATCTTTCTTATGCTTATGGTATCAATCTACCTTTTTTAAAAAAAATTTATTGTTTTATTAAGAGAATATGCTATCTTATGATGGTTTCTTCTGTATAAATCTCATGCTTTCAACAGATTACAGCCTCCCAGAGAGCTGAAACCTGCAGTACTTTCTAATATTCAATATTCATTAATTCACTCAACAAATTATCTTACACCTACTGCATGCCAGGCACAGTGCTAGGAACTGGGGATCCAAGAGTGAGAAAAATAGATGCTATAAGCCGTAAAGGAAGTTAGAGTTTAAAGGGCAAAAGGCATTAATCAAATAAGAATGTAAAATAGTAACTATGGTGAGTTCTCTGAAGGAGAGATACCCACTGCTAGTAAAGCACATAAACGAAGGGGCCAGAAAGGCACAGCCCAGGAAATATCAAGAACTGATGGTAAGGAGGAGTTAACTTGGGGTGGTACTCCAGGAAGGGCGGTCAGAGTATGCAAGGTTTTGAGGAAAGAGGAGGTGAAGTTTAAGAACTAGAGGAAAATCACTGTCACTAAATCAGAGTGAGTAACGGAACTTGGCTGGAACATAACCCATTCTTACCTTTGTTAATAGTTCTCTGTTAATTTTGAAATTTACAGTCCCTTGACCAGTGCTGATTTCACTTACCACTGAATCACATTTCAGCTGAAAAGATAAAAATCAAGTAAAATAGTAGGTTATAAAATAAGCATAATGAAATTTGTAGTTTTAATACTATCAAATTGGAGTTCAAAGGTAGCAGGTGCATCATGTCTCTTAGTCATCATATCTGGACCTGGGCCTTAGCCAATCTGTTCAATTCTATCATTCTATTTGGGTAAATGACAGATTTCCTTCTTTTCTGGACTAGAACACTAATCTATATTCAGAATCTTTTCCTCTTTTCCATTCCCTCACTTCAAATTCTCCATCTAACATGGAAGGAAGCCAACATCACTTCACCCCCACCTTATGTGCCCTGACATGCAGTGAATTTTTTTTTTTTCTCATCCACCTTGCACAAGAGCCACAGAACATGTCATTCTGTCAGGCCCTATGCAGAAGCACTTGTACCAACACATAAAATGGAAATCATTTAAATACTTTCACTTTAGTGAATATACCTCAACATTTTAACCAACTAGATTTCTAAGCACCTGATATACCCATGAAACTTGAAAAGATGCCTGTTGTCACCGAAGAGCCTCTAGTCTGTATTTTTGAGAACTCACAGGAGATGGAAGAAAGAGACTAAATACTGTAATTAGAAAAATTCTACTCCTGGTATACTTCCTGATAAAAATCTGGGTTGATTTTCTGATCAAATAAATATTTACTAAGCTACCAAAGCTCTTTGATACTCTTCACCCATCTTTTCCTATAACAATGACTTTCACTGTTTCAATCCTTCAGTGTGCTCAGAAGCCTCCATGCCACATGTAATAACCTTATTTAAAAAACTAGTTTTTGATGGTATTATGCTAATAATTTAGATTTTGTCATTCTCTACAATCCTTTCAACTCTTTTAGATACCAAACCCATCAGAGAAATTAAAAATGAAAGAGGTTTATTAAATCATCTAGCCACTTCTCTGCAATCATGATTCTATTTACATCTAATCATTTTTTCCTCATATTTTAATGCTCATCTTCTCAGAAACTCATTTTAAAAATTGCAACCCAGTGCTCTAATTTATCAAGCTTGTGCTCTTTAATTCAGAAGTCCATCCAGCTTCAATCTGTAAATTTAATTAACACTTCAGTCCTCCTGTGAGTAGTTAATCAAAAAATTGAACAATGTCAGCTCAAGAGGAATGCTTTATACTAATTTGAAAAATCATCTTGACCTTATGGTACATGGCTAAAATGAATTTAAATTGTATTTTCCAAGGTGCCTTGAACAAAAAAAACACTATTAAATTCATTATTATGTCTAAGATAATCTGTGGAGTTTTTTCTTCTTTAAAATATGAATTTGTTATAATGTCTAAAAAACATAATAGTGCTGAAGTACCTTCTCTGCCAGTTTCCTGGCTTGAACTTGAGTATCTGGTCTTGAACGGTCATTGTTGTTTTCCAATAGAGAATCCACAGAAAGCTGAAAATCGGCAACTTCTCTATAGATAGAAATTGAAATAGGAAAAAGCTATTGTACCTTGAAATATTACTAGTGTAACAACAACAACATAGGCTCACCACTATGCATTCTCCACATCGATACAATTTTATCAGCAAAATATAAAGCAAAGAAACTAGAAATATCACCTTGTATTTATTTAGAACTGTCTTCTAAAGTTCTTCCTCTTCTATTACCTAATTGTAGATTTATAATCTCTCTGTGAGATAGGTAGTTCAAAGTATACTACAAATTTTAATTGATGGTCAAACATCTATATAATTACCCATACTGGAACATCTTCTAACATTTTATAAGGGCTAGAGAATGACACTCTATAGGCACAATAAGTGGACTAAACCACTGTCTTTTCATTCCATTGTCACTGGCACATAAGGATATATTTTAGAATGATCTCATTCTTATCACTCTTGAAATTCAGGGACATGCCTAAAATACCCTGTGATATCTGTTTCATATCACATTAATCCACCTAGTCAACAAAGACCACTAAGAATTTTCTTGAGCCTTGGGGCACCTAGGTGGGTCAGTTAGCAGGGTATTGGACTCTTGATTTTGGCTCAGGTCATGATCTCAGGGTCCTGGGATTGAGCGCCAAGTTGGTCTCTGAGCTGAGCATGAAGCCTGCTTCAGATTCTCTTCTCCTTCTGTGCCCTCCCTTACCGCTGCCACCCTGCTCTTGTGCTCTCTCTCAGAAAAAAAATATTAAAGAAAAATTATTTTCTTGAACCTTAATATATTATCTAGTAGCCTACTGTGGATTATATTTACCAATTCAAAGTCATCTACTGACCCAAGTACATCTATTAATCAGTGTCTGTGTGATCTTGGATATTTTGCTTAACCTCCCTTGTACCTTAGTAAAATGGTGATGGTAATGGCACTCACGTCATAGTATTGCTAAGAAATTAAGTCCTGGTTAAATAATACTAATCCTAGTTCCGATGTTAAATAAAAATGTTAAATAGGCCCGAGTCCCAGGGGCATGACAATTCAATTTTTACATGACAATTCAATTTCTTAAAGATTAACTTTAATTATGGAAATTTACATAAGATTTTAATGTATTTATTATATTACTTTTAACAAAGGACTTTGGTAGTATATCCAAGTACTTGTGCCAATAATGTTGGAAGCTGAAGAAATTAGTTTAACAAAGTGGGAATAAGATATGAACACACAAAGATTTTTTTAAATTCAATTAAAAATAAGAGCAATAACAATATTAATTGAAATTATACAGATTTGAATATACCAAAGATTAAATTTTTGACAGATAGCTCGAATACCTTACACAAAGTATAATATGGTCATAACCCTACAGGATGGCTCTCAAACATCCAGGAAACACAAGGAAGTCACAGGATTTTCTATAGATAATTAAAAAATATATATCATAGGAGGCATCTGTAATTTTATTATAAACATGAATAATAAACGAATGCATTTCAATTAAAAAATTTTATCTCTACAGAATCACAAATATTTCTAATTTGTTCAGTGGAAGAAGGACAAATTAAAAAAAATCACCCTTTTAGTCTACTAACAATTAACACCAATTTATTAAATTAGGAATATTTCAAAAATGAATTCTGAAATTATAATGCAGAGTTATCTGTCAGCAAGAAAGGACCAAAAGAGAAATAAATGCTTCAGGAAGGTGGATCAATCAGACTTGACCTACTTTCCATTTTTCCCTTTTAGGAAGCTTTAGTTATATACCTACAAAGAACTTTTGCTTTGTCTATTTAAAGTAGTAATTGCTGAACGTAAATTATATAAAAAGTCAAACAAATCAATCTAAATGTCTGTTAAGAGAGGACCATGATAGTATTATTTAGCCATTGTTAAAAGTGATATTTACCAAAAAAGAATGATGTCAAGGGGTAAAGGGCTAAAAAATCATGCATATGGTAGTTTTATAGCTATGTTTATTCATTTATTTTTTTAGAAAGGCGGCGGGGAGGGGAAAGGGAGAGAGCAAGAATCACAAGTAGGCTTCACACTCAGCCTGGAGCCCGACATGGGGCCTGACCTTAACATTCCAAGATCACAACCTGAGCTGAAATCAAGTGGGACGCTCAATCGACTGAGACACTCAGGTGCCCCTAGTGTTAGTTACATGTTTTTAAAAGCTGTAAGACACATTCAAAAAGAAATATGGAAAGTACACCAACTTGCTAACATATTGGAGATTTTTTCCTTATTCTTCTATATTTTCCTGAATTTCCTTAAGATTATGTTATGCTTTTGTATAGAAAAATTAATTTAGCTGTCAAAATAATCCACTATGAAGAAAGACAGTAGGTAAGGGTACAGATGAAAAACAACTGGCTATGTGCCGACGACAGTGAGTTATGGCACATAGGGGTTCCATAAACTATTCCCTCTACTATTGTTCAGAAAAAAAAAAAAAGTTGAAAAAGCAATAGCTACTTTTCCACTACTTTTGAGGAATTGTTGTGATGTTAGAGTGAAATCCATAGACTTGAGTATTACTGGCTAATAAAGTCATTGATCCTGTCTACTATGATCAGTATTAAACAGGAATTCCACCATAGTTGAAAATATAATCGAGAGAATCAGGAAACCTAAACTGATTCATAGAGCATTAAATAAACCATATTGACAACAACAAAAAATTCTCCTGGCACTTAATAGCACTTTAGAATAAAGTGAGAAATACAGAACAGTTAGGTGTCATTTTTATACTGTAAAGGATGTCTGAGTTTATTATGCCAAGGCACTAGAGATTCTTTTTATTTTAAATCAATTTAATAACCAGAATTTTAGACTTGTAGCCTAGAAAAGTTTTGAGATCCTCCTCAATATTTATATTCTATAAACCAAAGATATAGTGAAGTATAGTATCATTAAAGTAGAATTGCCCAAAGGAGCTCCTGGCAGGTAAAGAAAATTTATTTCAAAATAGGGTCCTAGATTGTTCAGCTTATTAAAGGCCTCTGAAACATAAAATAAACAATCAGTTTCATCATTATTCAAAATGCCATTTACAGATTTCATGAAATAGGTAACTGGCTTGGAATATTACATTAAGAGTGTGTAATGATAAGATCCCCTTGGTCTGTGGTTGCCTTTTTTCTTAGAACTCAATGTAAAGTAAGTAGTAGGTCACTTTAAGGATACTTTCTTTCAACAAGGCCACACATGTAGCCTTTCTCTTCCACTTACCTCTTTGTCCTATTTTGAGAACAGTAATATTCATCCTACCCTATCTTAAAATCTTGACAGAATTAAGGAGACAAAATATTAGGACATAATGGTACTGATAATTATATCTTTCCAAAGCTTAGGGCTTAAGTGCATACTATGCAGCTAATTTCTTGTCATTATTAATTAACCAAGAGGGCATTTTACCCAAGTACTGAAGTTTTTCTAGCCAAATGGTAAAGAAGTATCAATTAGAAGGACCAAACTCATGGAGAGATAGGTATCTTCCTGTAGCCAAGAAAGCAACTATGGGTTGTATGTAACCAACAGTTTTCTATCACTGGGAGTCCTCAAATAGAAACAAACAAACAAACAAACACCCCAAACCACAAAAAACCTAGCAGGTAAATATAATACTAAGTATTCAAACATCAGATAGGTGTATAATCTTTAAAATCCTCTCAAAATCCCCTGAAATTCTAACTGCACTCTTAGTCCTTTTATTTGCTGTCACAGAATTAAATTTTGATCTCATTCCTCATTTTTCTTAAAAACTTTCCCATAATTATCATTAACAGCATAAACATCAAGCAAACAACATCAGAGTACTAATTTAATGTGCCGTGTCAAAGTAGGTAAAACACAGATTCTAATTTTATTATTTGAGTCAATGGGAATAATACGTTACATCATATTTTACGGCTTTCAAGGTCTATTCTGTAAATTGAAGATTTTTTTTTTTTTTTTTTGCATATTAACAAAGTCAGCAACATTTTAAGTTGTTAAAAATACTTAACTCTTTTCTGGAAATTGGAACTGCAGATATTGACTTGATCAAGTTTTCTGGTGGAAGATCCAAAACTCTGGAAAGCTAAACATTAAATAAATAAGAACCAAAACAGAGCAAGATTGTTAATAATTTTCCCAGATTCAATACTACTCATCAATAAAAAGAGCATTCAGATACTTAACAACTTAAATGAACCTTGAATGCACTCCAAGTCACAAAAACCTGATCCAAAAGGCTATATAGTACATGATTTTATTTACCTGAGATTCTGGAAAACCCAAAACTATAAGGGAGAGAGAATCTTTTTTTTTTTTTTTTTTTTAATTTTTTTTATTTATTTATGATAGTCACAGAGAGAGAGAGAGGCAGAGACACAGGCGGAGGGAGAAGCAGGCTCCATGCACCAGGAGCCTGATGTGGGATTCGATCCCGGGTCTCCAGGATCGCGCCCTGGGCCAAAGGCAGGCGCCAAACCGCTGCGCCACCCAGGGATCCCAGGGAGAGAGAATCTTAAGGAGGCTCCAAGCCTGGTACAGAGCTTCCATGGAGGCTCCATCACAGGACCCTGAGATCACGACCTAAGCCAAAACCCAGAGTCAGATGCCCAAACAACTAAGCCACCCAGGCACCCCATAATATATGTATATATGTTGATTTTTAAATTTAAATCTCAGATTACAGTCTTTATTTTTAAATTCTAGTCTTAGGGCGGCCCCGGTGGCGCAGCAGTTTAGCGCCACCTGCAGCCCAGGGCATGATCCTGGAGACCCTGGATCGAGTCCCACGCCAGGCTCTCTGCATGGAGCCTGCTTCTCCCTCTGCCTGTGTCTCTGCCTCTCTCTCTCTCTCTCCATGTCTATCATAAAGAAATAAATCTTAAAAAAAAAAAAAAGAATTCCTTCTCACATGGAATTGCTTTTAAAAAAAATTATAGTCTTAGGAACTACATTACTACAGCCCCTACAAAAAGGTTATTTCCTTAGGCCATTTGCATAGGAGTGGATAAACATTTCCAAACCATTTATAGAATAAAGGCTGTAATAGTTCATGTTTTTATACCATGAAGTATTCTTGTCAATACAAGTGCAACAATAATAAAGGTTCTATTGTAATTTAGGGGGGGAAAAAGATTCAAATTCCAGTTCCATTTTTACTAGCTAGGAGTCCACAGGAAAATCATTTTATATAAATGAGCTTAAGTTTTCACATATGAAAAATGGAGGTAGCTATTAAACAAGAAACTAGGGCTCTTGTAAGGATCAAGAAAAATGTGTTACATAATAAGCATGTAATAAATATTATTTCCTTCCTTTAAAATTAAGGTTTTATTTTGAACATAATGTCTCAAAAACTTACCATAACCACTAAGATTTTCTGCCTAACTTAAATATAACTAAAGTCTGCTGGAAAAAAACAAAAACAAACAAAAACTTAGTTCTATAGGTCAATTTTAAAGCTTTCCAGCTGACAAAGAAGTTTTGAACTTCAGTTATGGTTACATTAAACTGAAAAACACACAAAAAAAATCTGTTTCTAATATAAAAAGCCACTTAAAAACTGCTTATTTCTGAGGTGCCTAGGTGGTTCAGTTAAGTATCTGCCTTCAGTTCAGGTCATGATCCTGAGATCAGAGAACTGAGCCCCATGCAAAGGTTCCCTGCTCAGCAGGGGAGTCCACTTCTTCCTCTCCCTCTGCACCCTCTGCCCGCCCCCTGCAACTCCTGTGTGTGCTGTCTCTCTCATCCTCGTTCTTTCCCTTTCTCAAATAAATAAATAAAATCTTTTAAAAATTGCTTCTTTTATTATATCTCATTTGCTCCAAAAAAAAAAAAAAAAAGGCTCTGAAAAGAATTAACACATAAAAATAAAATAGAAGTATAAAATCATACCAGAAAACCCAAGGTAGTTACTGTGTTTTTTGGCAACCAAATTTTTTCCGAAAGTAGATTCTAAGACTAAGTTATATTCACAAAGATTTAAAGACCAAATTAGAAAATATCCTCAATAGCAGTTTTCCAAAGGCACAGAAACATTTCTCTATGATGTAAATTAAAAAACCAAAATAAAGAGACTGAGGGAAAAGGAGAAATGGAATCACTGTTTATAATGGGCACAGAGTTACAGTTTTACAAATGAAGAGTTATGGATAGGGTTGGTGGTGATAGTTGCACAACAATGTTAATGGACTTAATGCCACTGAACTGCACATTTAAAAATAGTTAAAATTGTAAATTTCATGTTGTATATATTTTCCCATAATTAAAAACAAATTAAAAACCTAGAAACTCTGGGATGAAGTAGTGGAATGAAATCTTCTTTACACAATCTCCCACCTCCAACCCATTATCAAACTAAAATGAAAAAGGTGGAAGAAAGAACAGAGAGGAGAAAGAAAGGAAGATAGGTAATAAATATGCAGATTGGTTAATTCTCCAGCAACAAATTTACAGGATATGCATAGTTCAAAGTTAGAAACTTCAAAAGTGATAGCCAAGGAAACAAACAGCAGTTTCTAACAAAGAAGGGAGCAGCCCTGTTTGGTAAGGCTCCTAACTTCCTAACTTAACAATTTTTTTTTTAACAATTCTTATCAATACCCCAATCTGGAGAGAAAAAAACGAATCCCATCATTTTTTCATATATGACTGGAGGGAGATGCCTCAGAGCTGTGAGAGAGAAAGAATAAAACAGAGAAGTCCGGATTCCTAGGTGGCTCAGTGGTTGAATAAAATTAAAAAAAAAAAAAAAAAAAAAGAAGCGAATTCAAGTATTTTTCAGAAGTGAAGATTCTACGGCAGCACAGTAAAGTTCTCTCCAATGGAAACACAACACATTCCCCAATTTTTTTTTTAAAGATTTTATTTATTTATTCATGAGAGATGCAGAGAGAGAGGCAGAGACACAGGCAGAGGGAGAAGCAGGCTCCCTGCAGGGACCTTGATGTGGGACTCGATCCCAGGACCTGGGGATCACACCCTGGGCTGAAGGCAGATGCTCAACCACTGAGCCACCCAGGCGCCCGACAAATTTTTAAAAACATAAATTGGAAGTAATCAGAGAAAGATAAATAAAATTGGGTACAAGATAATCCAACCTTATGATAATTGGTGTTCCTAAAACATAAAAGGAAGAGCAGGAAAGAAGCAAGCAGACAGGAAGAAAAGTACAATGGTTCTCTAGTAGCATATACCATAACGATAAAGAGACAAAACCCAAAGCTATACTCTTCAAAAAGTGATAGCCCAAGGAAAGATGCAAAAGATTCTGAAGCAGAATGGAACAGTCTTGTGTAGCAGGGCTTCTTGGTCTCTTTTAATCAGAAGCTATAGAGATGAAGAAACAAAACCCAAGAAAAATAAAAAGTATTCATAGAAACAGATTTTGGCTCCCCCAAAAGCAAGGCCTGAGAAACAACTTTGTGCAGGTAGTTTATTTGGGAGGTGGTGATTCCTGAGGGCATAAGTGATAGACTGAGAAGCTTGAGAAGGAAGGAGCAAAAGTTAAGATTGTGCTGTCAAGGTTACCGCTATAAACAATGGGGTCTTAATTTCCATGGTGCCTCCTAAGAAGCACAAATAAGGTCTACCAAAATTGTCTATCCAAATATAGGAAGCAGGAACCCCCATTACCCATTGATTGAGACCTGTCCTTGACAGTGTTAACTGCCACATTTGAGCTGAGTATAGGCTGGAACCAGCAGGCTTTTAGATTAGATGAGGTGTTATTAGCAATAAGTGATTGGAAGCACCTGTGAAACTGGTCATAAGAGTGGCAGCTGGAACCAGAGGTGTGACCAATGGGATGGGAGGGCATACTAGTCAATAAAAGGGAAAATTTCCCTGAGATAAGGAACCAAATGTAAATTGTGGTATATTGCTGCAATGACACACAACAGTAAAACGAAAGAACTGGATTTCCGTGCATCATTATGGGCATATCTTTTTTAAAAACTTGAAGCTAAGAAATAAAAAACCCAAGTTGCAGAAGGATGATTACAGTTTGACTACCTCTTTTTCTTTTTTTACTGCCTCTTACATAAAATAACTTGAAAAAGAATACTATTTAGGAATATATTCATAGGTAGTTAAGTGACATACACAGATATAATAAACACAAAACCTCACAAGCAAGGAAAGAGTTTGCAGACAGGATGGGTACCCAGGATATTTAAATAGTAACAGTTTATTTCTTGGGGCACCTGGGTGGCTCAGTTGGTTAAGCATCTGCCTTCCACTGGGGTCGTGATCCCAGGATCTTGGGATAGGGTCCCATGTCGGGCTCCCTGATCAGCGGGGAGCCTGCTTCTCCCTCTCCCTCTGCCTGCTGCTCCCCCTGTTTGTGCTCTCCCTGTCAAATAAATAAATAAAATCTAAAAAAAATAAATAGTAACAGTTTATTTAAGCTGAGTGATGGGTACATATTAACTATATTTTTCTCCATGGTTAAATATTTTATTAATAAAAAAAAAACCAGGGCTGCCTGGGTGGCTCAGCAGTTAAGCGTCTACCTTCAGCTCAGGGAGTGATCCTGGAGACCCCGGATCGAGTCCCACATCGGGCTCCCTGCACTGAGCCTGCTTCTCCCTCTGTCTGTCTCTGCCTCTCTCTCTCTGTGTCTCTCATGAATAAATAAATAAAATCTTAAAAAAATAAATAAAAAAGAAAAAAACGAGTGGTGCCTGGGTGGCTCAGTCAGTTAAGCATCTGCCTTTGGCCCAGGTCAAGATCCCAGTGTCCTGGGAAGGAGCCCTGCATTTGGAGCCCTGCTGAGCAGAGAGCCTGCTTCTCCCTCTCCCCCTGCTTGTGTGCGCACTCACGCGCGCTCTCTCTCTCTCAAATAAAATCTTAAAAAACTATATCTACAAGTCAAAATAAATTACTATGTCAGGAAAATATAATTTGGAAAATTCAACACTGAGATACATCCTGCTTAAGTTATAAAATTTCAAAAATAAAGCACTCAATCAAGAAAACTCCAGAGACGAAATAAATGCAGTTTACTTTGTAACCATATTACCTAATTACAAATCATGATCTGGTTAAAGCAAATAATTGACCAATGACATTACATAGGACCAGATTAATCCACAGGAGAAGTCATAAACTGGTATGTTTGTTTCACCTGCTCAGCTGTTTTTTTTTTTTTTTTTTTTTTTTTTGCTCAGCTGTTTTTTAATGTGAATTGTCACATCTGAAAATTGATGTATGCACTTGCATCTGTAGTATCCATGTTTGGAAAATTCAAATTCAGAACTCAATAATCTGGTGTTACTGCCTTATTTCTCAAATGAAGACTTTTGATATTACTTCTAAACAGATTTGAGAGAGCGAATCTCAAGCAGCTGAGTGGGGCTCAATCCCAGGACCCATGAGACCATGACCTGGGTGGAAACCAAGAGTCTCACAGTTAATGGACTGAGCCACTCCAGTGCCCCATAAACATGTTAATTTTCTAATGATTCAAACCTCCTTTTGATACTACTAGGGTATTTTATCTGAAAAGTCAAAATTTCTTAAAAAAAAAAAAAGCACCTTGAGCCCTTCTGAAAAATCTGCTTATAAAGAAACCCAGTCAATTAAGTCATAGCTCAGGTGGTAATGCATAGGCGGTGCTTCTAAGTGGTAAGTGTCTGACTAGTGGGTTTCAGCTCATGTGACGATCCCAGAGTCCTGGCCTCCACCATGCTCAGTGGGGAGTCTGCTTGAGATGCTTTTCCTCTCCCTCTGTACTCCCTGCACCCCGCTCCCCCCCCCCTTTCTTGCTCTCTCTAAAAATAAATCTTAGAAAATTAAAATTCATAGGAAACAAGTTGTACAGCTATGCTTAATAAACAGACAATATGTGTTACACGCTTTTAGTGAGAAAGTTACCCAAATCAGGAAAGGTAGAGGAGGGACACCTGGGTAGCTCAGCAGTTGAGCATCTGCCTTTGGCTCAGGGCGTGATCTGGGAAAGAAGTCCCACATCAGGCTTCCTGCATGAAGCCTGCTTCTCCCTCTGCCTGTGTCTGTGTCTCTGCCTTTCTCTCTCTCTCTCTCTCATGAATAAATAAATAAAATATTAAAAAAAAAAACCAGGGGCTTGGGGAACTGATACAAGAATATGTTGATACTCTGGCTACTACTATTGCTGTGAATAAAAAAAATCCTTTTTCCTCACCCAGGGACCTCATGGTTTCTGCCACCATCCATGGAACTGTGGTAGACTAGTAGGATAAAGTCAAACCCCTCACAGTTATTGACATTATGCACTTTCTGTTAACATTATGTCATTAGAACTTATCAATGGCCCCATAGAGTTCAGCAAAACTGCATGGTACACGTGAAATATTCCACAAATGGTAATTATTATTGTCTTCATCATCATTAATCCTTGCAACAATCCTGTAAACTTGGAATCAATACCATCATTTTATAGCTGACAGGTTAATTAACCTGCCAAGAGTAAGTTAGTCACACAAATGGAGGGACTACAATTTTAATCCTTTCCATTTTTACTATTTTATCTCACAGCTTTAAAACTATGAACTCATTTGGCAAAGCTGCAAACTTTATATTACATTGCAACAACTTACTTATTCTTTAAATATGTATCCAATACCTTCTATGTTTCAGACACTTTGCTAGTGCTAGGGAAATAGTAAATAAAATACGCTGTCTTGCTGAAGCTTATAGAGAAAACATGGCAAAAAAAGGAAATAAAACAAAATAACGAATTCCCTAATAATTAGCTAATGAAAGAATTATTAACTCTTATAAATGCTATGATAGAAGCAAACAAGGGTATGAGAAATGGAGCAACTGGAGGACACACTTTTCAAACTACAGGTTGTCAGTTGGGAATAAATTCAGTGAGTCACAACCAGGATCTTTTGAAAAATGTAGTATGGAAAAGAATGGACACACATTATAAGGAAACTATTGGTTTGTGAAACTTCCATCTTGCACAAAGGGTCATGGTACAAAATCATTTCCTTTAGGCACTGGGAATAATCTATGCAACGGGAATGGAAAGACCTTGCTTTGTTAGAAAAACAAAATTTAAATTACAGTTTGGCTAGGATCCTGCAGAAAGGAAGAATAGGATGGTATTAATGGAGGTTGGAAAGAAAGATGTTAAGGTTCTGGTAGAAAGTTTGTGCAATGCAGTTTTAAATAGGTAAGTGATATGATTTGATTTACATGTGAGAAGTCACTTTACTTGCTTTAAAGAGAATGGATTTGAGGGATGGCAAGGATGGCAACCCATTAGAATGCTGTTGTAAGCCAGTGACGTAGGTTGCGTGGTTTGGGATAAGGGGCCAGGAAGGGCAACAGGGATGGAAAAGAATGGATAGATTCAAGATATTATTTTGAAGATAGAGTCCAAAGAACTTGCTGAAGTGAGGCCTAAGAGGCATACTCTAAATTTCAGTCATATTCGAATATTGTGGTTCCATGAACATACATATACTATGATCTCCCATGGGTCTGTAGTCCACACATATGATGTCCTTGCAATACCCTACCACTCCCCAAGCTCTCACCCTTTTACCTTGGTACACTCCTATCCATCCTCTCTTCAGGACTGAGGTCCCACGTTACCTTTTCCACAAAACATTCCCTGACATCTGGAAGCTGTCTCCTCCATATTCCCTTAGCACTTGACACATTTCTAATACACTGGTTACTGACTGTACTTCAATTAGCTGTTTATACATGCGTTTCCCCAAGTTAGCCCAGAGCCCTGTTAGGGCAGAAGCTATATTCTAGCTTCTAGAATTGAATTCTATTCACTTACAACCCTGGGACTGATGATAGTATTTTTTAAAAAATGTAGATTCGTTATCAAAATTTGCTGAATGAATGTGCCATTTCATGTAATACATTCCTTCATTCCTAAACTAGCAAAAGATCCTCATTCATAAACATATGTATTGCACATATTTTTATTTAACCTCATCTCCGATCATCCCTCAATGACTCCATGTTTGGAGAAATATGCATTTGCTTAGTTTATGTTGCTATACAAATCTGTTAGATTGTTTAATTATCATATTGTGCTTCTTGCCTTCATAAAACTAGAAAGCACAGCATACATGAAAAAGACTGATTTTGAAGTTAGATCCCTGTTCATAATCCAACTCTTCAATTTATTAACCATGTGTAGACCCCGGCCTTGGGTAGGTTTTTAATCTCTCTGAATCTCAGTTTGCTCAACTGGACAAGGTTAATAATTCTCTGTCATAAGGTCATCACGAGGCTTAAATGTGAATGTAATTAGCAGAAATACACTACATATTAGTTCCTGTTTCTCCAACTTACCTTCTTTACAAGAAAGAATACAGCCTTTGCAAAACTAAACAGAAAATGTTTCTGGTTGGCCTTATCTTGACCTACCGGTTGAGGATGGAAACCATCTTGAACTTCTCCCTTTCCAAACACAGCTTGAACACTGAGGTCCAAAACTACCTACCCTGGATACAGCCTACTGTCCACATCAGTATGACTGTATTGTTTCCTTGTCTTCAGTAGCATCACTTTACTATTCTAGGAGACTCCTGCCCAAATAGCTTGATTATTGATTACAGGAACTTCTTTCTCCCAATCTTATAACTATTAAGATCAGTATCCAATCCTAATCAAGCCATCTCCTCCACTCCTCTGCCCTCTCACCCTCTGCCACTGAAAGACTAGCTTTAAACCAATACATCAAATTCTCAAGGAAAATCTGACCTTGCCTTCCCAGACGATACCACCAAAAACTCTGCTGAAGTGTTCTTTCTTACTCCAGTAAACCATAAACTCAGCCTTGTCCTATCAGAAGGTCCCATGGTGGTACCTGAGAGGCCGCCATTGGACAGGGCAGTACATCTTTAAGCATAAAGGCAGAGGAATTTTCTCATAAATGTCCAGAAATATTATAAAAATGAACTGAGGAAAATTATATGCCAGGCAAAATACGTCCACTGATAAAAAAGAAATGGGTTTGTCAAGACAATTGAAAGTTTTGTTGCAAAATTTCAAAAGGGGCCGACGAATTCCAAAAATTCTTTTTGCTGAAATCTAATCTGTTAAGGTGTTTTATTCCTTTCCTTATTACAGAGCTGTTCACATAGAGGACTCTGAATCGAGTAAAACAGCATCTCGCGTTACCTTTGGAGTTACCAAAAGTAATGCCAGGACAGGAGGCCAAAACGACTTTGCAAGACAAACGACCAGTTTTTAAATTAGATCCTTTCAAATGAAAATTTAGATCCATCCTCGAGTTCACTAAGTGTAAGGAACACTGATTTCTAAAGGATTCTTCTAATCATGGCCCAATGACTTTCCAACTAGGGTAAAGCATACAAAGCTGTGTGGGGTGCGAAGGAGGGAGGGAAGCAACATAGGTTTGCTTTTCAAGGTTTACTTTTCACCCTGAGAAACCGATTTGGGTCGCACGGCCGAGCCACCCCCGAATCTGCTGTAACGACTCGAGCAGCTCCAGAAAGGAGGGAGGAGGCGGCAGAAACGGGGTTTCCGTGGAATCCGCCCTCTCGCTAACCGAGCGCTGGCCCAGGGTGGGGTTCCGCCAGGGCCCTGCTTCTGCGAGTTCCCTGGTCCGTACCTGACAGGCGATGGACCTGCGGAAGCCACAAGCCATGTCCGCCTCCACCAAGCGCGCTCCAACCGCCCGGCCCGGATCTTTGCCCCGCCCTCCGCTGCACGCCCCGCCTTGCGCGCCGGAAGCCCGCCCCGAAGGGTCCTGCCAGCCAATCAAGAAGCCGCGTGGCCTTCCACTAACCTCTGCCCTGCTGCCGCGAGGGAGCGCGGGAAATCCCGAGCGCAGTGGCGATCCCGCGAGCGGCTGGGGCCATGGCCACCTCTTCGGTGTCCAAGGTATGTGAGGGTCGGACGCCCGCTAGACTCAGACGTCGTCTCCTTCTCTTTTGAAGAAGGCCTGTAACAGAGGTTACGTAGGCTTCAGCGAACCGGCTGGTGGGGAGGGAGTGGCGGGCTGAGCTGGAGCGTCTTACTCCAGGGGCAGCTGAGGTCAATTTTGTTTGGGGGAGCAAAGACACCGATCTACCTTAGTTGTTTTGGCTGGGAGACTTTAAAGTTCTGGTTTGTGGAGGTCGAATTCCCCGAGGATGAGCCCCAGTCTCCCTTTCTCTTTCTTTCTTATAAATATTTACTGTGCGCCAAGCGCTCCCGTTAGGTACCGAGATAAGAGTGGTAAACAAAATAGGCTGCGCTGAAGAAAGACCAACACAGATGAACGAAGTTAACAAATTGTCATAAATGTTAGACAGCCCCGGGGTCTGCGAAGGCCTCTGAAGAAACTGACATTTTGGCTGAGACCTGAAAAATAAGTAGAAGTTAGGATTGGGGAGTATAGGGAGACTGTTCTAGCTTAGAGAGTGACATGTTCTTTGGTCTAGAAGATAGAAATAAAATGACCTATATTAAAGAAATGGAAAAATCAGTATAATCAGAGAGGAAGTATTATGAAAAATGAGAAGAATAACCTAAGTGTGCATGTGTCAGAGGAGATCCGGTAGTCCTCATATGGGCTGTCTAGATGGCCAAGGGATTGTAGGGAGACATGATAGTGTGGTTGGTAAGAAGATAAGTCCTAGAGCTCTATTATCCAATTAAGTAGCCAATGGCTACATGTGGCTATTTCAGTTTTAATTAAAATAAAGTAAATTTTGGGGATCCCTGGGTGGCTCAGCGGTTTAGCTCCGCCTTCTAGCCCAGGGCCTGACCCTGGGGACCTGGGATCAGTTCCACGTGAGGCTCCCTGCATGGGGCCTGCTTTTCCCTCTGCCTGTGTCTCTGCCCCTCTCTCTCTCTCTCTCTCTCTCTCTCTCTGTGGGTCTCTCATGAATAAATAAATAAAATCTGTAATAAAAATAAAAAAATAAAGTAAAATTAAATAAAATTAGAAATTCATTTTCTCAGTCTTAACTAGCCACATTTCAACTGCTCAGTAACCACATATGGTGGTGACTGTTGTATTAGTGCAGACATGATAGTTCTCCTTCATTACCGAAGGTTCAATTGAACAGCACTGCTACAGACCAAGTAAAAGTAAGACCATTAGTAATATGGGTGCAGCCAGATGCCCCTGAAATTAAACTGTGATAAAGTTGAGAATGTAAG
This sequence comes from Vulpes lagopus, assembly GCF_018345385.1. Lineage (NCBI taxonomy): Eukaryota > Metazoa > Chordata > Mammalia > Carnivora > Canidae > Vulpes > Vulpes lagopus. The sequence continues at coordinate 25,894,817 of NC_054824.1, read as the reverse complement.
TGAAAAAAACTGCAGTCATTTCTCCCCATGTTAAAACAGTACATTAGAAGGCTCTTTCATGGATCTGATCTTTAGTTTTGACTAAAATTAAGCTAAAATTATAGGAAAGAGTGCCTTCTGAGACTATATCAAAGGGAAACTTTAAGCCACAGAGCTTAAGTTTACAGAAGATTGGCTGTGCTCCTAGGTGCAAATGCTGGAAGAGGTTTAACTGTGCTGGTGTAGCCCGGGCAGTGGGGGTGCAAGAGCATCTAGCTCCAGATATCTGAAACCAACCAGCTTCAGGCAATCACTGCTGTCAAAATCCAAAGTCGGAGAAATGAGTGGTAGTGAAACAAAAAAGGAATTTAATTCAGTGAGGCCAACACTGATAAGACAGCAGCCTAGAGTCTCAAAGAATCTCCGAAGTGCTGAAAATACTTCCAGGTTTAAATGAGGAAAATTTGGGACAAAGGAGGGCCGGAAAGGTCCGGTTGATCATTATCTTGGAGTCAATCCTGGACTAGGTCTTCCTGGCTCTGGCAATCCTTATTGCTTAAGGGATTAGTTTTGGTTCCCCTCAGGGGATGCTGTGCCCACAGAATGTTTTTCTGGAAAAAAAAAAAAAAGAACTTCATCAATTAGAAAGTTTGAGATCGAAATGGAGATAGTTCAAGTCCTCTTACACTAGTATTTTTTATTAGGGTTGGTACTGTTTGGGTTTTGCCCTCGTTTTAAAGATCCATAGGTTTTGAGTGGTCTACCCCCTAATCCTTTTCATTGTTTCAGGCTCTTATTTTTGTGTCTTGCAGAATTGTGGGTTTTTTTTCAGGAGAACATTTCTGGCATTATAATAGAAATGCTTGTATTGAATTGATTATGAAGGTGACCTTGCATGAATAAGAGTCTTTAAGGACTATATTAGGTATTCATGGGACTGCTAGCTCTTTTTTTCTTTATCTAAACTTCCTTCTCTTTGTCATATTTTCTACCTGTTAGCTCTCCTGCTAGACTGCTTCTTCTGTCTCAAACACCATCATTTAATCAGCAGTTCGAAGTGGTTAACCATATTACTTACTACTTGCCATTTATTAGGATCTATTCCAAGCACTGGTCATATTTCACTCCTTCGTAGCTCCTTTTCCCTTACTGAATTGCAGGTAGTTATAGAAAGGAGACAATGGGGGATCCCTGGGTGGCTCAGCGGTTTAGCGCCTGCCTTTGGCCCATGGCGCGATCCTGGAGTCCTGGGATTGAGCCCCACGTCGGGCTCCTGGCATGGAGCCTGCTTCTCTCTCCTCCTGTCTCTGCCTCTCTCTCTCTCTCTATGTCTATCATGAATAAATAAATAAATAAATCTTAAAAAAAAAGAAGAAGAAGAAAGGAGACAATGACAAGCTTGTTGTGGTACTACAAGATTTTTCTAAATGTAAATGCGTATTTCAATAGTTCAGTAGTTGCAGATACAAGAGTATAAGGCACAGTTCTTATTTTGGGTCTTGTAATGCAAATGGCCACTTTATATTTGCACAGCTGTCTTTGGCACTGTCCTGAGATGACTTTTTCTAGGTATAGTTTTTTCATTTTTTCTTTCGTTTTCCATGTTAATGGCAGTCTTTAAGAAGCTGTACATGGTGCATGGATTGGTAGAATAAACGTAGGACCAGTAGCTTGGGGGCTATATATCACTAGTCAAATAATAACATGAAACTAAAGGTAGCTAGGAAATTACCAGAAAAATTACTCAGTAAGCATTCATTCATATACTCATTGCCTAATGTATATATTAACACTGCCCTGGGATCCCTGGGTGGCGCAGCGGTTTGGCGCCTGCCTTTGGCCCAGGGCGCGATCCTGGAGACCTGGGATCAAATCCCACGTCGGGCTCCCGGTGAATGGAGCCTGCTTCTCCCTCTGCCTGTGTCTCTGCCTCTCTCTCTCTCTCTCTCTCTCCCTGTGTGACTGTTATAAATAAATAAAAATTAAAAAAAAAAACAAAACAAAACACTGAGGAAACAATTATGAATTATATGCAGTATGTGCCCCAAAGGTACTCACAAACTACTTGTGAGAGAGACCTGTAAATAACCATGATACACAGTGAAAGTGATTTAAAACAAAGCAAAATAAAGGCATTCAAGTATTGTGAGATCTTAGGGAAAGGAATAATTCTAACTAGAGAACTGAGGAAGGTTTCCCAGAACAGATGAATAAGACTCTTATCAGATGAAGAAAAGTGTATAAGGATAAAACAATAGACAAATTATCTATTTCCTGACCAGGTTATGGATATTTAAAATTTAATTAAATAATATTTCCTTTAAAATGAGAGAGTGTCACTATTTTTGATCTTAATTTTGATGAATAGAACTAATGTTCTTTCTTTAAATTTTATAAAAATAGAACCTTTCTGGATTTACATTTCATCAGCTTTTTTTTTTTTTTTTTTTTTTTGTCTCTTAGATTAGGTTCCTAGGAGCAAAATCAAAGACGAGCATCCCAAGGGAAGGAGGAGAAAGAAATGGATAGTCCCCTTTTTTAAGAATTTTTCTTCTAAAAAAAAAAAAAAAAGAATTTTCCTTCTAGGGGTGCCTGGGTAGCTCAGTTGTTTAAGCCTTTGACTTGATTAAACTCAAGTCATGATCTCAGGGGTCCTGGATTGAGCCCCCCTGTCGAGTTCTGGGCTCAGCAGGGAGTCTACTTGGGATTCTCTCTCGCTCTCCCACTCTCCCTCGCTCACTCATGTGCTCATGCTCTCTCTCTAAAAAATAAATATTTTAAAAAAAGAATTTTCCTGTTACAATTGATTGAAGAGAGGTGATTTCTTAGCACTTTAAAGAAATACCTTTTTAGAAAATCTCATTCATAAGATACTTGGTTAATCAGATTTATCTGTTCTTTGGCTACTTTGACTTTATGCTTTTTTCTTTCTTACTTTTTTTAGGGCTGCTTTGTGTTTAAGCCAAACTTCAAGAAGAGAAAGATCTCTGTACCAGTAGGTAAGAGATACCAAATTGGTTCGTTTTCTTCCCCTAAGTCTTGAACTTACCTAACTAAACCTAGTTGAATTCAGTAATTCTTTTGTCTAAGTGTGACTTACTTATCTTCTTGTAGCAATTATGTTCCAATGTATAGTGAAAGGGATAAGTTACATCCCAGAGTTTCAGTCTAAAAGGGAATCCAAATATACCTTCAAAAGGCAAATTGGAAAGTAAATTTCCTTCAAAAGATAGGTGCCCATTCTTCAAAAGAGATTGTCTTAGGAGTGTTTGGCTGGTCAGATGGTGAAGCATGCAACCCTTGATCTCGGGGTTGTGAGTTCAAGCCCCACATTGGGCGTAGAGCTTACTTAAATCTATAAATAATAAGGCTAACTTAGATGGAAGTTTAAAAAAAGAGAGAGCTGGTTTTAAAAATCTCAGTGATTTCCTGGGGTGTGGTAGAGGAAGTTGACAGCAAAAGATACTTTTTGGACTAATGGAAATGTTTTCTAGATTGAGGGAACAGTTATATGAGTGTTTATTTTTATTAGGACATAATAAACTATTAAAATGGGCATATTAAGAAAGAACTTTTTTTTTTTTTTTTTAAATCTCCAGCTATCTGCTTAGTGATCATGTTAGGAAGAATTGACTTTTTCAAGCAAATCATGATAATACTGTCAAAATGTATTTTGTTCTGTAGCTGCAGATTAGAATCACTTGGGGAACTGTTTTAAAAAAAATTGGTTTTTTTAAAGGACATAGTCGTCAATTCACGTACAGTTGCAAGAAAGTGTAGAGTTCCCTTGTGCCCTTTACCTAGTAATCTCAGTGGTAATATTTTGGGTATCTGGTATAGTATCACAATCAGAAAGCTCAATATTGGTACCATCTATGGACCTTATTTAGACTTCAACTTGGGGAACTTTTTTTTTTTTTTTTAAACATTTAATTTATTTATTCCTGAGAGACAGAGAGAGAAGCAGAGACACAGGCAGAGCGAGAAGCAGGCTCCATGCTGGGAGCCCAGTGTGGGACTTGATCCTGGGACTCCAGGATCACACCCTGAGCTGAAGGCAGGTGTTAAACCATTGAACCACCCAGGGATCCCCAACTTGGGGAACTTTTTAAAGATACTAATGCCCAGATCTCAAAATCAGAATCTCTGGGAATGGTACCTAGGTATTGGTACTTATTAAAAAGTTTCTCACAGCCTTATTATTTATACTTATTATTCAGTACTGTAAAGATTAATTCTGATGGAAAGATTGTGATATGGAATTAAGCATATTTATGCACTAGTTTTGAGTTAAAAAAGAAAAACTGAACTATACTACTGTTTGACGAAAGAAATAAATAACTTGCATTTATTGACAGGGAGTTTTCTAAATCATTGCATGATTCAGACCTTAGAGTGTTACTACTTCAGTTTGAGACCAACTAGATAAGAAACCTGTGGTCAAGGAGCAAATAATAAAATGATGGTCATACTTGAGGGGACCAGAGGGTAGAATATATGATTTATAAGAATCTGGTTTCTCATTAACAGAATAAACAGTGATCTCAAGTTCTACACTCTTAGACTTAAAGAAACATGAAACTTTCTGTATTCCCTGCCCCACCCCCAATAAAAAGTGAGTGATAGACTTGGAAATAGTGAACAAAGAATAGTTACATTATATTGCAGTACATTGAGCTCCATAGAGACAGTGCTGGGGCAAGTGAGAGCCGGACGGGCACTGGGCAACTCTGTGCCTCACTGAGGAAAATAATTAAACATGGGCAAAGGAGATCCTAAGAAGCCAAGTGGCAAAATGTCATCATATGCATTCTTTGTGCAAACTTGCTGAGAGGAGCACAAGAAGAAGCACCCAGATGCTTCAGTCAACTTCTCAGAGTTTTCTAAGAAGTGCTCAGAAAGGTGGAAGACCATGTCTGCCAGAGAGAAAGGAAAATTTGAAGACATGGCTAAGGCGGGCGAGGCCTGTTATGAAAGAGAAATGAAAACTTATATCCCCCCTAAAGGGGAAACAAAAAGGCAGTTCAAGGATCCCAATGCACCTAGGAGACCTCCCTCGGCCTTTTTCTCATTTTGTTCTGAGTATTGCCCAAAAATCAAAGGAGAGCATCCCAGCCTATCCTTTGGTGATGTTGCGAAGAAACTGGGAGAGAGGGATCCCTGGGTGGCACAGCGGTTTAGTGCCTGCCTTTGGCCCAGGGCGCAATCCTGGAGACCCGGGATTGAATCCCACGTCGGGCTCCTGGTGCATGGAGCCTGCTTCTCCCTCTGCCTATGTCTCTGCCTCTCTCTCTCTGTGTGTGTGACTATCATAAATAAATAAAAATTAAAAAAAAAAAAAGAACAAGGAACTGGGAGAGATGTGGAATAACACTGCTGCAGATGAGAAGCAGCCTTATGAAAAAAATACTGCTAAGCTGAAGGAAAAATATGAAAAGGATATTGCTGCATACTGAGCTAAAGGAAAGCCTGATGTGGCAAAAAAGGGAGTTGTCAAGGCTGAAAAGAGCAAGAAAAAGAAGGAAGAGGAGGAAGATGAGGAAGATGAAGAGGATGAGGAGGAAGAAGATGAAGAAGATAATGAATAAGTTGGTTCTAGCGCAGTTTTTTTTTCTTGTCTATAAAGCATTTAACCCCCCTGTACACAACTCCTTTTAAAGAAAAAAATTGAAATGTAAGGCTGTGTAAGATTGGTTTTTAAACTGCACAGTGTCTTTTTTTGTATAGTTAACACACTACCGAATGTGTCTTTAGATAGCCCTGTCCTGGTGGTATTTTCAATAGCCATTAACCTTGCCTGGTACAGTATGGAGGTTGTAAATTGGCATGGAAATCTAAAGCAGGTTCGTGTTGGTGCACAGCACAAATTAGTTATGTATGGGGATGGTAGATTTTCATCTTCAGTTGTCTCTGATGCAGCTTCTACGAAATAATTGTTGTTCTGTTAACTGAATACCACTCTGTAATTGCAAAAAAAAAAAAATGTTGCAGCTGTTTTGTTGACATTCTGAATGCTTCTAAGTAAATACAATTTTTTATTAAAAAAAAAGAATAGTTACATTATAAATTATTTTTAAGTGATTGACTTATGAACATATTGCTTTAATGTTGGAGATTGCTAAACTTGAAGTAGTTCTTTTTCAGAGAAAATTCAAGTTTTGTTTCCCATTATGTATGAAAGATACAGAGCATGAAATGACATCTAGTATTGGCAATGTCATTATAACTAATTAAATTGTTAGTGTTTATTGAGGTTTGATTATATGCTAGATTATTCTAAGCCCTGTATATGTGTTACATAGTTTAATCCTCTCAGCAGACTGTGAGGAATGTATTATAATTATGTCCATTAAAATATATGAGGAGGATACTTAGAACTTTCTCAGTGGTAGTGCTAGTAAGTGGCAGAGCTGGGATTTGAACCTAGGCTGTTTGATTCCAGAGCCTTTGGTCTAACCAGTAGTTGGTACTGTCTCCATAATATGAGGCAAATTTTTGCTTAGAACTTTTTCTGTTGAATTTCAGCTATCATTTATTAAGATTTGTTTAAAGTTTTAGTATTACTAAGTCTAATTTGTATAATTTGAAGTTTGCTTTGATGTATATTAATTTTTTTTTTACTGTGCTGACCTAAGACCAATAGATAAGGTTTCAATATGAGAATTTTAGAGGAATTGACAATTGACCCTGATTATAAGACAGATGGTGTAAGAAAAAGGAAAACATATCCAGATTTTAGCACTTGCCTTCACTGGCTTCAATTCTTGAAACAGATTGCCTGAAGAAGTAGGAAGATGCCCTTTATTTTGCCCACCATCTGTCCCCTGACTTGAAGACACTTGAATGTGTACTTAAGAGAAGACTGGTAACTCTCCCTCTCCTCTGTGTTCTCTGGATGACTGTACATCCATGAAAATGACTGGGCAGGAACTGGAGAGAAAGAGACAGACAGACTGAGCCCTGTGTAGGAGAGGTTCACATTGAAGTAAAACACTGTGTGTAGGAGCAGGAGGGAACCTGTCAACAGCAAGAGCTTCTATTTCTTAGGTCTTCTTAATGTGTTTTTTACCTTTCTGATCTATAAATGACTGAGAGAAGTCATGGTAACAAGTTAAATTGTCCTACTGCTGTTTTCCAATTTCTGACAGTTTTTTTGTTAATATTTTGATGCCACATTACTCGGCACATAAAAAATTGATGCCTTGATTTGACACTCTAACATTTTATATGGTTTTATTCATTATCAAAGTAAAATGAACTTTTTCATTCTATTTAAGGCTACCTTGTTACTCTGCTTTGTCTCTTAATAATGGTGTATTTCCCATTTTTGTTAGCATTTTTATACTATAACCTTGTCTATATCAGTTTACCTTATGATGACTTCAGTATATTCTCAGGCTTTTGATAAACTTAAAAAACACTTGCTAAAAACTCTGAGTCAACTATGAACAGAAGCAAAGTTCCTTAACATAAAAGACAATCTGTATTTCAAACTACCAGTTAACATTAAAACTTGGTGTTGGCTTCTGAATAAAATCAGGAACAAAATATGTATTTCATTATTATTGAATCCTTTAAAAGTTCTAGTTGTTATAATAAAATACCTAACAGTAACAATAAGAAATGTGAAGGAAAGTAGAAAACTACAAGGAATGTACAATATTTGACTAAAGGAAGAGACTTGTAGTGTTTTGGATGTAGATTTTCTAACAAATCTACAAATAGATGATATTACAAATATCATTTCTTCCTAAATCAATCTACATATTTGATTTTACCCAGTCAGAATACCACTTTAATTATTTTTGAGTAATGGCAAAATTTATTTGAAAGAATGGCTTAAAATATTTTGAAGAAGAATGATAATGTTTGGTGGTGGTAGGAGGGAAACCTGGAATTATTCCAATATGGAAATGCACTGCAAAGCTACAGCCATTTAATGATCTTAAATAGTTCAGGACAGCTGTGGGAATAGACTTGGATTTAGTAGAAGTTAAAAATTAGTTCCAAGTGCATTTGTAAGTATCTCGATAGCAAGGGTACTTCAAATCAGTGGGAGAAAGGATGGATTATTTAATAAGTGAATGTTTTCAAACTGAAAGTTAAAATCCAAGTGTGAGTCATGAAATCAACTTAGTCATAATAGTTTTAAAAAACAGAGTAGAAAAGAAAACATTTGCTGTCATATGATAAGTATTGTTTTTGTGGACCTTTGTAGTTTCTGTTAAATATCTGTGTGTTGGATTATGTTGTAAAATGTATTCCATAATGTGGATCATGGTTTACAAAGTTTGAAAAGCACTGTATTTTGATAAATGGTGTTTTGATGAATGGCTAACCATTTGGAGGAAAAGATTGAAAAAGCATATAAAATAATACAGACTAAATGAAAGGCTGAACTAACCTATATCAGTTGAATAAAAGAATAAGAATCATGGTAAGAATCAATTCATAAAGGAGAATTCAGAGCAAATATATGAAGCAAAGTATACAAGGCTCTTGAGTAAGAGCAAAGGAAAATATATTAATATTAAATGTTTATGTCTCCATTAAATACTGTTAGCAAATCAAAAGTACATGATAGAAATATAATCTAAAAGTTAAAGATTTTTAATCTTTTAGATACTGTTACTATAGTAAAAATATGATATATAAATAAAATTAAAGGCTATTGAATGTTACCTATCTCCAAATATATATACATATATATATATTTTAGTACATATGTCAGCCCCATCCCTTACTGTGTGACTTTGCACAGAGATTTTCTAACTTTTATTATATAAAAAAGAAACTGACCTATTTCTTTCTGTGTTTTTAGAGGACTATTTTAATAAAGGGAAAAATGAGTCTGAGGACAGTAAGCTCCGATTTGAAACCTATCAGTTGATATGGCAACAAATGAAATCTGAAACTGAGGTGAATACTTTTTTTAATAATTTAATATTTCTCTAATTCCATAAATCTCATATTTGTTGCTTCCCATCTTCCTTACCATCAATTTTCGAGACTATTAATGAAACTTAGGTAATATTAGTTCAATATAATCTGCATATCCTAAAAAATACACTCATGTTCCAAGTATTAAGCATAGCTTCAGGTACTGGAACATACATTTATAATGATAGCTGCCAAGGCAAGGGGCTCTTTATATATCCTCACAACTTTTAAATGGTGGCACTCTTTAAATATCCATTTAATTACACAAGAAATTAAGTTACTTTAAAGAGCTTGTCATCCTCATGTCCAATTTCTATGTTCTTCATATTCCAGCTCTGAAATAACTTCTCTGCTGTAGCAGATTCATAGCTCTAGGGCCAACATCTTGAGTGGCCTTCTATTGTTTGACCAACACAGTGTTGTATTTTTTTGGTTTTTAATGCCTGTGGGAGAGTTATGCACTTTGTTACTGCTTCCTACTACTCTTATTGCTTTCCACCTACGGCTTTGTTCATTTATGTATTCCATGTGACCCTTGAAAGTATTTGAATTTATGGTTTCTAGTTTAGACCTTCATTTTTTAACTTAGATTGTGATGATCCTCCTAACTGCTGTCTCTGCCTTTGATGTCAAACCCCTCAGGTCTGTCAGTAGTCCCTACAGCACCATTGGCCAAGTTAGTCTTCCCTTCAGGCAGGTATAACCCTGTGCCAGGCTGCAAGGGTTTTCCTGTCCTGTTAGTACAGCTTCTCCCATCCCCTTCACAGTGCTGCCAGATTAACCCTTCTTAACCCTGATTTAATCATGCTGGTCCTTAACATCCCTGCAGTGGTTCTCCCCACAAGATAAAATCCAAACCTTTTTAACTTCGAGTATCATTTTTTTAGGCCTAACCTCTTATTTGTCCAGGCTCATTCCCTACCACTTCTCCTGTTCTTGATGCTTGTTCTGTTTGTGGTTCCCCAGCTGGTTGGTGCTTCCTTCCTTGCTTCCTCTACTCACCATTCCTTCTAACTTTCTTCTCCCTATAATTACCTCCTCCATCAGCTGCTCTAATGCTTTGACTCAACTACGTCACCTCAGCATAAGCTGGATAGTCCTATCTTTATATTATCATAGGACTCAGCATATGTATTTTAACTGTAAGTGTTCTTCCTAAGTTTTTTTTTCACTTTTTTAGGATAAAGACTACTTTCTATCTTTCATTTTTAAGATGGTTAGTAAATGTTTGTTGTATAAATAAATGAGATTCTTTGATGAGGGAATCCAAAACACTAATGACTGGAAATTTAAGGAAAAAATATGTTTTTATTTCTTCCATCTAATAATCATTTTACATGTAATCTTTGGAATTCATGACAGTTTTCTTTCCCAAACTTGGAAAGATGCATTAGATTACTACTGATAATAATTCATGAAGTTTTGTGTTTTCTTTGTAGCAACTACAGGAAGAATTAAATAAAAACTTGTTCGATAGTCTAATTGAATTTCTGCGGAAGTCTTATTCTGGATTCCAGAAGAGCTCAAGAGACTGGGGCTGCCAAATAAAACTCAGAGAAATTCCAACTGCTGCTCTTATTCTAGGTATGTATGGGTGTATGTTTGTTTCTTTAATTAGTGGTTTTGTTGATGAGAAGAGTGGAGAATAACTTGTTTTGATAAACCTGTTTTGTCTCTCATATAGAATTAAGCTAATATAGTTTGCTTTACATACTTTCAAAACCAATAAACGTTCCTTATACTGATCATACATCTGTAACTTAAATAGAGATTAGCTAGTACCCTCTTCAACTTTTTGTTAGGCAAGTGAAAGAGAAATATATTTGTGTCACTCCTTAGTTCTTTTATGAGAATATATGATATTTGAATTCGGTAATAAAGAAACAACCAGTGGGTTGATAGATTACATTTATATGCTTTTTTAAAAAATTGTCTTTTCTGTGGAATTATATATCACTTTAATTTTATATTCCTGTGCTTAGTTTCTCAATCTTAGATTGTTTCATAATACTATATTATTATTGTTTAGAAGGGGGTTTGGATGAATTATATATAAACTTTGAAACTGCAGATTGCAAATTTCTTAGGTACTTAAAAACCCATTATTAATGTCCCATTTTAACCAAACTTTTGGTTGTAGGGTAATAAAAAAAATTTATTTGGATTACTGGCAAATTTTCTTATTTCTTTTGGGAAGAAAGTTGGATCTATTTGGATTTCAAATGTACTCTTCATTGCACTTAAACTATTTATTCAAGGTTTGTTATACTAGCGTGTACTAAGATAAGAACTTAATTTTGTTGTTTAATACTGCCTTTAATACTGTTCATTACCTAAATCTCATTCCTGATGTTCAAGGCATTACTTATCAAAATTTAATGTATCTACAAATAACCTCCAAGTGATATTAGTAAATGCAGTTTTTGTCAATAGGTCTGAGGTGGGGCCTGAAATTCTACATTTTTAACAGTCCTCCTGCTGGTGTTCATACTGCTGATGTTAGGACCACTCTGAGTAACAAGACACAGGGAGTGATTTTTATAACACTTTTTGTAATAATTTTATGTATTTTTTATAATATGAACAGCTTTTCAGTGCAGCCTGCACTTAATTTCAAAACCCTTTCCATTTATGGGTGAGAAACTGAGGCCCAGTGATGACCAGATTATACTGTTTGGTGCTTTGTTTCTCTACTGCCAGGTTATAATAATTGGAGGTGGAGTGATGGCCAATCAAAAGTGATGGCTTGATAGATTGCTGAGAGCACTGTTTAAATCCCTTCCCTGCCTACTGCCAAAAGGAGAAAAGAAGCTAATGGAAATGTTATATTCCAAAGTCAGTAGTCTGAGGAGAACATTTTCCCAGTTAAAGATATTGCTAATTTTGTTTCTGATAGACCAATCCATTGTTTTAAGCAACAGAATGTTAAATAGCTTATAAAGTCAGTCAGTGAAAGACAAACCAGTATTTTGCCACCTCCCAAATTTGTTTAAAGATGCAGTATCAGAATCATAGGCCATAATGCATGCCAGGAATATCATTTTGATTCTGTAAAAACAACAACAACAACAACAACAACAAAAAACAGAAACAAACTGTAGTCCAAGAATGCTTAAGCACAGTTACACATTTTCTGTTTTCAAAAAAGTGTATGTCCATTTAAAAATAGCCTGCCAACTTTTTTATTTGTTGGCTCTCCTAGAAGAAAATTTTTACTTCTTGTGGCTTGGATTCTGAACCTTTTGCTTTTTTTTTTCTAACCAATTGAAGTTTTATAGTAGCAGTTATTAACTAGTTTCAAGATGTTTACTGTTGGCACCTAAGTGCCAAAGCACTTTTTAGAAATTACAGATTGTGACGTCAGGGAAAGTATCAGAATTTTTTTCCAATATAGTGAGGAAGTTACGCTTAACTCTGATAGCTATAGGCACAGCACTACATTCTGATTTGTGGATATGACAACAGGGGGCTTAGTAAATACCTAAAGGACCTAAAGTTTTATTCATTTTTAAGGCTCTTCCCTCAGAAGTTAGCTTAATGTATACTTTACCTATTGTATTTACTACAACAGTCATTGATAGTATTAGTGATTGGATTCTCCTCACTTGATGTCAGAGTCACAGTAAGCCTGGAATCCATAGCCCTTATTTTTTGAATGATTATTTTAAAGAGTTCTTTATGAATTTGACAAAGCAATGAAATTACTTGTAAGTTTTCAAGGGTTAACTATACATCCTCAGCAACTTTTTTTAAAGGGAAATAGTAGGGATGCTTAGGTGGCTCTCAGCTGTTGGGCATCTGCCTTCGGCTCAGGTTGTGATCCTGGGATCCAGGATCGAGTCCCACATCGGGCTCCCTTGGAGAAGCCTGCTTCTCCTTCTGCCTAGGTCTCTGCCTTTCTCTGTTGTCTCTTATGAGTAAATAAATAAATCTTTAATTAAAAAAAGAAAAGAAAAATAAAGAGACAGTGTATAAAATACCCTTTCTGGCAACTAAGTATTGTATGCGCCTCCAGATAGCTATTGTTAAAGGAGGTCTCTTCATTTATGCAGTATATTTTCTTGGTATCTCTTATTAATTGTGTTTAAAAATATTTTTATTTAGTAATTCACTTGACATGTTCACCTTGTTGTTATATTGTTAATAATACAAATAATGGTGCAATACTGATGTATTATTCCATAGGTGTGAATGTGACAGATCATGATTTAACATTCAGAAGTCTAACAGAAGCTCTTCAGAATAATGTCTCTCCATATGTAGTCTCATTGCAAGCTAAAGATTGTCCAGGTACAGAATAAATGCCATAATAGTCTTGGTGAGAATGTTACAAATCTCTTCGGACAACCCCTCCCCCCCCTCAGCTATCTCTATCCCTTTTTATTTGTGGGAAGAGCATGACACTACATTTTTGGCAGGGTGAGGTTTATTGCCTATCACAGTAGTCTTGACTGTTGCACGACTCTTTGCTACCCTTTGCTTCATTTATTCTGTTCCACCTCTGCCATATTAGCTTCACAGCCAGTAATAGTCTAGGCATTTTTATGAGATGTGTTCCTTAACCCAGTAGAAGTTTAATAAGTTGGAAAGTTTGGGACAGGGAGCTAAGAATTAAGGATTGGGGATTGGGCAGCTCTTATTTAGCCCAACAGAGAATAGACTATATAGGTTCATATTTACAGCCTCAAATCATCTTGTTGTTCTAGTCTGAAAGACTAGAATGGCAAAAAGTAGTCTATCACCAGAGGTAATCTTCAGTATATGAAGCCATTAAATCACAAAAAATGTGGACACGAAGAGTAAAATGGGCTTAGATTTGAACTGACATAAGGACTTTATGTGCTTATATTACTTTCATATTTATAAACTGATTAAATAAAAGCCCTTAGTACATCTTTAAAATGACTCTAAGGAAGGTTTGTAATCAGTAAAATAATTTACATAACACTTTCGATCTTTTTTGAGAGGACTTAAAAACCTTTTGCTGACTAGGGTGATTTAAATATATATTGTTTCTTGGGCAGCCCCGGTGGCGCAGCGTTTTAGCGCCGCCTGCAGCCCAGGGCGTGATCTGGAGACACTGGATCGAGTCCCACGTCAGGCTCTGCATGGAGCCTGCTTCTCTCTCTGCCTGTGTCTCTGCCTCTCTCTCTCTCTCTGCATCTCTATGAATAAATAAATAAAATCTTAAAAAAATATATATATATATTGTTTCTCATATAATTTTTAATTTTCATGTTTACACATTAGCTTAGGTAACACATTTATAATGGACAATATACATAAACTTTGACTTAGTCTGAATTCGTGAAATTTAAATATTAAGGAGAAGATACTAACAAACGTTAACAGTTAATATGTTAAATATTGTGTTAATGTTAAGTATAGAAAAATACTTTCTACCAAATGTAATCTACTGATCAAGAACTCTCAGATGTTTCATATTTGTTTTACAGGGAGATGAGCTTTCTTATATTTTTTATCTATTTGCAGATATGAAACATTTTTTGCAAAAGCTGGTCTCACAGTTGATGGACTGCTGTGTAGATGAGGAAACCAAAGAGGGAAGTATTCAGGTTGCCCAGAAAAAGACACACTGTTCAATGGATTCTCTTTCCAGTTGGTATACGAATGTCACACGGGTAAGTATAAACTGACAATTTTCTCTCAGGAAATTGGCATATGATTGAAGAGGCTTAGAATTATATTAAATGTAGTACTGTTTTGTTTTAAAGAATGTGCTTATGTGCTTTAGCTATTAATAGTAGCTACTTATATTTTGTAAGGCTACTAGTTAAAAGTATTTTTTTTCCAGTATGCAGTCTAATTTCTGGTAAGTGTTTAATTTCTTAAAAGGCCATTGTATTTGTAGGAGAATATCATCTAGTGACAAAAACAACGCCAGGAATTGGTTCTGTTCTAGATACTATCTTTGTGACAATGGCTATAACTTTAATGTGTTATCTCTTAGGTAGGTCCCTCATATTTATTTGCTTTTGTACAGTGCTGTACATGCTGCCAGTTCCCACTGTCAACTTAGTCCAATGAGAAGTAGTCATTTTGAAAAAAAAATCTAATTTGTTCTGCATTTAGAATTCTTGAGGAATAAATGATCTGTAAGTAAAGTATTTCCAACAAACAGAAAGCTAAAAAGAGGTTCCATTCTACCATGACAGTCTCTAGTGAAAATGAATAACCTTAGTGATTCATGAAGAACTGCAACATAAAACCACAGCTTTAGTTTATGATGCTGTGTAGCCAGATAGTATGGGGAAAAATACTGTGGTGACATTTTCTGATAAAGGTGTTTGCTGAAGTCAGTCATAAGTGAAGTTTCATTTTGCTTTATATAGGGATTAAATTGGGTCTAATGCTTATCATAATATCTTAATTTGATCCACAACTTTAAATCTTCTGGAAATCAAATGCTACATGCAGTTTATGTCAGCTGTCTTTAAAAGATTCAGATTGGATCAGATGATATGAAAGATGCTTTTCAACTTAAAGTTTAACAGTAGCATAGCAGCAAGTAGTGTTGTTTATTGTACTTTTTATTTAAAAATACTAGTTTTCACCTTAAAGCAAAGCAAAATATATAACATTCTATTTACGGAAAAAATAATTTATAGAAAATCTTCTCCCCTTGTCTTTTCTGTTGTTTTCTCAGTAGAAAATATAAGTATTTCATATGAATTATAGATTTTACTGAATCTTTTTCTTCTTGGTTATTATTCCCATGTCAGACACAGAAGGATTCTGCTAATAACTGTTGGAATGAGTTTCTCTTTATTATATGGGAGAAATAAAGAAACAGTGTTACTGTAAAATAATAAAGGGAGATATATAAATATGTGATTGGAGCATTGTTTGGGTGGTAAGGCTTACTTTTAATTCCTTCTTTTCACAATGGCTTAAAAGAAGACAGACCCAAAAATGCCCAGGAAAAAGAGGACTTCTTCTAGCCAATGGCAATCTCCTCCTGTTGTACTTATCTTAAAGGATATGGAAAGCTTCACCACAAAAGTACTCCAGGACTTCATAATTATCAGCAGGTAGATGATATATCACCTGGCTTTTACATAAAATTCTTTTAATTAAGGAAATATACAACTTTTAGCTTGAAGAGCAACCTTTTCCAAAGAAAATGAATGGTAATTTAATCTTCATTTTAATACCAACTGGATAGAAACCAAAGTGATTTCAAATTCCTTATAATTGAAAGTTCAAAGACCTCCTATCAGATTTTCATTTGCTTTTTGACCCAAGAATGAGATCAAAAGACTAAAGTTAGCCAATTTTTAATTAGTATGATAGGGCAGTATAAGATGTAGTTTCTTTCATCAAGGTCATCTGTCTCTTACTTTCCCATTAAATGCATAAACTACTCCAGATTGAGATATGTTTGCCAGGTCTTATTTTCTGATACCTATCCACCCTTAGAAGCTCTGACTTGTATATAGCTCTTCTGAGCAAGTATGTTTGCTAAATAACATTATCTTATACTTGAAGTGAGAAACTACTTTAATGATCTCATTGGATTTTCAAGGCAGTCTGTGAGATTCAGAATTGAAGTAACTCCCCCTATTTAAAATCCAGTGATATGTGTGTCCCATCGTACATTTTTTAGGATATAATTTATCTTGTTTTTTTTTCTATATGTTAACTTGCTTGATAGTTATGGCTACACTTGTCTAAAGCTATATTGTTTTATAATTTACTAATATAATTCCTATTGTGATGGTGTCTTTTTTTTTTTCTGTATTGAAACAAAGATTTCTAGATCCTAAGGCTTTTCTTAATGGTAAAACTGAACTGCTTTACGTGCTTTAAAAATGCAGAATAAAAAGAGTGACAGAAGAGCTGTACTTTTTTGGAGCTTAAACCTGTGACTACTTTTGCCATCTAAAGTGAGAAAGATCTCACAACAATAACAGAATCCAAGCACAATACGTCTACGGAGGTAGAATTGTGTATTGATAGAGTACTGAACATCAATAGCCAATAGGAGGGAACAGGCAAAATCCTCAGCCTTGGTACAAAGGGCTCAAACCCACAATAGCTCTCAAAGATAGTGCTGTTTTACTCTGTGGAACTCATTTGTGTTTATATTGGGAATGCTAAGAATAAATTATAGCTAATAAATTTGAGTTAAGAATACAAGGAAAGGATGTAACATTTTTAAATGGTATCCATTAAAAAAATTGGTCTTACGTGTGTGTAAGGAAAGTTTCCTAATTCTTAGCTATTATGTACGGCTGGGTGACATGGTGTCTGTTAGAAATGTGCATAAATAGAACAAGTTACCTTGAAAGTTTTTGAGTTTCATGTCACTTAACTCTTAAAGCATAGGCTGGATGTCTGTTAGGAAGACCGTAGGTAGGGCTCAAACTTTGAGTGAGAAGTTAAATTGAATGATACCTAATTCTTGTAACATTTGAGATTATATAACCTAGAGGGAGGCGTTTGATCTCTTTGGACGTTTTTATTCTTATAAAATGAGAGGATCTGTTAATAGAGCAATTTCAGGGCTAGAATGGGAAATAACTATATTACTTTAATAGGGGAAACTGTAACCGAGAAAATTTGAGTATTTGGAATGATACTCCTCAGCAGTGTCCTACAGTATGCATTCAAATAAAGGTTACCTTAATTTGAAATTTGATATATTAAAATATATTCCCGAAAGAAATCCCACTTTTGTATTTTCCTTTGAAAACTAGTCAACATCTACATGAATTTCCACTAATACTCATTTTTGGAATTGCCACATCTCCTATTATCATCCATCGGTTGCTTCCTCATGCAGTATCATCTCTGTTGTGCATAGAACTATTCCAGTCTCTGTCCTGCAAGGAGCACCTGACTACGGTACTTGATAAGGTAAAAAGAAAAAACTATACCAGTGAAATAGTATGAAAAGACTGCCAAGAATAGATTAGAAATATAAATGTTAGTGATAAATTTCTGCATCTCTCAGAGTATGAAATTGAACGTATTTCCTCACATTTTTTTATATTTAGTGATTTTTATAAGGTACAGTATTGCCTCCTCAGAATATAAGCTTTATTTTTTTTTTAAAGATTTATTTATTTGAGAGGGTCTGAGAGAGAGCTCGCATACACACACAGAGGCAGAGGGAGTGAGAGAAGCAAACACTACTGAGCAGAGAGCCCAATGTGGGGCTTGATCCCAGGACCCTAAGATCATGACTTGAGCCAAAGACAGACATTCAATTGACTGAGCCACCCAGGCGCCCCAAAATACAAGCTTTATAAAAAGAATGATTGTAACTTCCTGTTTTTTTTTTTTTTAAAGATTTTATTTAAAAAAAAATATATTTGAGAGAGTGAGAGAGAAAGCAGAAGCAGGGGCAGCGACAGAAGGAGAGGGAGCCCGATATGGGGCTCGATCCCAGGACTCTGGGGTCATGATCTGAGCTGAAGGCAGACACTTAACAGACTGAGCTACCCAGGTGCCCCTGATAATATCTTTCTATATCTACCTATTGATCAGTCATAACTCAATGGAAAATTTTGGGTTTTTAATCATTTTTAATAGAATTTAATGACTAATAACAGGAATAATATTTTGACTCATATTTTATGTAAAATAATTTGTAATTTTTGGTAGACTCTTTCCTGCCATTGCTGCTCTTGACAGAAGATACATACTAACATTTCCTTAAACCTTTGCTCTATTTTTCTACCTAAATTAGTATTAGTTCTGTGTTTCTACCTAAATTGTTAATGACCTTCTACAAATTGCTGCCTGACTCAACTTTTTAAAGATGTGCCTTATGCTACTTGTGAAGGCGAACAATGACAAACTTCCATTTATTTACTAACCTCTTCTTCATTTTTTTCCCATGAAGGTGGTATCCATTGATACACTGATACTTTGGGAAAATTTTTCCAGCTACAATATTTAAAATTGCTTGTTTGGGCCACCTGGGTGGTACAGTTGGGTAAGCATCCAGCTCTTGTTTTTGCTCAGGTGGTGGTCTCAGGGTGATGGGATCTGTCTGCAGCATCAGGCTCTGCGCTCCTCATGGTGTTTGCTTGGGATTCTCTCTCCCTCCCCTGTGCCCCTCCTTCCCATGCTCTCACTTGCTCTCTCAAATAAATAAATACATAAAAATAAAATGAAATGAAATTGCTTGTTGTGGCCAAATGCATTTGGTCTTCTATAACTATGTTTCTGCTTTAAAAGCCTAGTATGACTTTTCATTTTCAGATATAAATTCTTCCTATAGGCCATTGAAAATTAGCTGAATAATTCAAATTCAGCTATTTTATATATATATATTTATTTTTAAAGATTTTATTTATTTATTCATGAGAGAGAGAGAGAGGGAGGGAGAGGCAGAGACTTAGGCATAGGCAGAGGGAGAAGCAGACTCCCTTTGGGGAGCCTGATGTGGTACTCTATCCCAGGATCTCGAGATCATGACCTGAGCTAAAGGCAGATGCTCAACCATTGAGCCATCCAGGCATCCCTACTTTATGTTTTTTTTTTTTAAGTCCTACTTTATATTTTTTAATAGGCAACTGTTATTACAAGGTTTTTCATTCAACAGCACATTAATGTGTTACTCTTCAGTAATGTGTATCAGTAGGGATAAAAAAGAAATCTTATAATAAGAACTGCCAAAGCCTATAGCTTCATTGGCTTCTGATGGGACAAGAGGGATTGTAGTTAATAGATTGTATTTTTTTAAATTGGCAATTGAATGGTAGATGATAGATATCTGATTCTGGAGGGGTAGTATGAATAGCTTCTGTTTTGGGTTGTGACTGTTGTATAAATTAAAGTCTTGGTTAAAAAAAAAAAAAATAAGTCTTGGTTTATATCAGACCCCCTCCCCCCCACAAAAAAAAACCCTTAGCTACTGTTATAGCTTTCATAATTATGTGTCATAGTATCATTCTTTGTTTTGTAATATATACTTGATATTTATGAAGAGTAAAGACCAATAAGGAGTGTATCCTACCCTTCTTTTATCTTTTTCAGCTACTTCTTACAACTCAGTTTCCATTTAAACTAAGTGAAAAAGTGTTACAGATTCTGACCAACATATTTTTGTATCATGATTTCTCAATTCAAAACTTTATAAAAGGACTTCAGGTAAGAAGACAGTAATGCGTATGAAAATTTATAAGCTAATTCTAAATAATTTTAATTTAATTTAATTTTAAATAATCATATTTAAACTAATGTGGTAAGGCATTTTAAATGGCAAAATCTAAAATAAGTAAATTCAAGTTCTATTATTCTAGGTTCTATCAATCCTTTGTTACCTTGCAGCAAAATGTAGAGAGTATGTTAATTAGGATGTCAAAAATGAAAAAATACACCCCATTGCCCCCTGCATTCCAGTGATTCTTAACTATTTGTGGGTACGGAGGAAGGGACTTTTTTTTCTGTGAAATTCTGATGAAAGCTTACAGACTTTCTACCTAAGAAATGCTGTATAAAAGGGATCATTAAACTTTCTGTAAAGGATCAGATATTAAATTAAATGTTTTTGGCTTTGCATGCTACAACTTTGTTGCATAATCTTTTTCTTCTTTTTAAATAACCAGTTAATATGAAAAACATTTGTAGTTCCTGGGCCATATAAAAATAGTCATATATGTATGTTTATTCATTTATATTCATATATATTGGGAATACATTTTTACTAAGGTTTCATGAATTGCCAGAAGAAAATTCATGAACTCAGCTTCATAACATCTGTTCTAAATCTAAAAAAAAAATACCCCATTCTCCAGTTATTTAAGTTAATATTATTTCCTCCTCTTGGTAGCTACCTAAAATACTTGAGCAAAGTGTAATCATTGTAAATATACACCAATTGTCAAGTTCCTTAAAACCAATATATTAGTAACCTTTCGTACAAAAGTGTAATATGATAATTCCTCACATTTGTGTAGTGACTCAAAGTATATAAATTATTTCTCATATGTATTTTTCCTCAATATAAAACTGGAGTGGTCTCTTATGGCTAATATGTATCTTTTTTTTTTTTCAATTTGGCTTTTTTTTTAAGGTTTATCTATGAAAGAGAGTGTGTGTGTGCAAGCAGGGGGGAGGGGCAAAGGGGGAGAGAGACAAGTAGACTCCTTGCTGAGAAGGGAGCCTGATGACATGGGGCTTGATCCCAGGACGCTGAGATAATGACTTGAGCCAAAATCAAAGGTTGGACGCTTAATTCCAGGTGCCCCTCAACCTGACTTTTTAAAAAGAGTATTTTAAAGCAGCAAGATATTTACCTTAACATGTGAAATTAAATGATAATTGATACACATGTCTAATTTGCCCCTCTCCTACATTTTATTTCATTCATTTATTTACTCAAAAGTATTTATCAAGAGCCTACTATAAGCCAAGAACTATGTTGAGCCCTGGAGATAGAGAGGACAAGGAAATCTCTGCCTTCAGATTGCTCATTTGTTAAGAGAAGGAGGCAGAATTACTGATAATTAGAGTTCTCAATAGTCAATGCTGTGAAAGAAACATGCCTGGGGATTCCATAGAAGAACAGAAGTGTAGCCTACGGAATAGGGGCTCACCAGGTTAGAATGAAAGGTACATTCTAGGTAAAGGCAACAGTAGAAGGAGAGAGATCTGTTTGAGGACTACTGCAGTTTTCTAGACAAGATATAACAGGAGCTAACCTAAGGTAGTGATAGTGGAACCAGAGAGAAAACAGATTTGAGAATGAGATAGAATCAACAGAACCTGGTGGACTAAGTAAGTGGATGATAGGACGTGTAAGAGAAGAGCATAAGTGACACACTCACAGGTTCTAGCTTGGCAAATGGATTGGAGGCGGTACCGTTTATTAAGTATGTGTGTTAATATAAAGGAGCCAGTTAGGAAAAGATGAGTTTCTCTTTGTAAATGGTTAATTGCAAGTATGTTGGATATAAAGATTTGGCACTAAGGAGAAAGATCTGGAAAAAATAGAAATATTTAGGATTTATAATTAAAAGGTGGTAGGTGAAGTCACGTAATGAGGTTGGCATTACCCAGAGGAATGAAGAAAGGACTAGGATTAGAACCTGATGGCAAGCTGTTCACAGCAATACAAAAAGAGACTAAATAAAGAAAACCAATAGAGTAACACTGAAGTCGAGAAGAAAGAGTTTGGAAAATACAAACTGTAGTTTGCAAAGAAAAGGATATTAACCAAATTATGTACTCTCTCTGGGTCTCAGTTTCCTCATTTGTAAAATAGGAGATCACATTAGATGATTTTATAGGTTCCTCATAATTTACGGAGCACCTCCTCCATGCTAGGCATGTTACTAAGTATTTACATTGTTTCATTAATAGGTACTATTATCCTCAGTTCCTCAGGTGAAGAAACAGGCTTTGGTACAGTAGGTTGGCCAAGGTCGCCCAGCTAATAAATGGTAGAGCCATTAATACCCCCTTTGGCCAGTTTTCTTAATCACGGGTGGGAAATATGTGTAAGTCCTGATTCCTATAGGAGTTACAGTAGGGCATATAATCATTCTGTATATGTTTAAGTGTTTCCTTCATCAGATGAATATGTTAACCAACTTTTAGTTGACCCAGATTTTGAGAACACATTTGGACAAATAAAGTAATACTGGATACTTATTACTTAACAGCTCTACTAATAACTCCTGTGACTTCTTCCCATTCGTCTTTCCAAGCAAGTCTCTTACCCTATTTGTTTTTTTACTTTTCTCATGTTTAAAAAGTGATGTTAACTCTGGAGTAAATACTGTCACAATATAATTGGAAAATATAAGAAATGAGATTTTTGTTAATACATGTAAAAATGAGCACTTGGTCTGAACAGTTACTTTCTATTTTGTATTTGTTTCTAAGGCTGGCCCTTTGCCTTACAGCCTTAAACTTCCTCCAGAATGAACTATTTTGGAGGATTTCCTCTAACCTTGGGTATCTGGTCCTCAGTTCTGTAGGCTCAGAAATTTATTATAGGTTTACCCAGGAAGCTCAAATCAAGCTCAAATACCTTAATACTGATATATAAGTCAGCATGTTTATTTATTAATTTGTGATGGGAAATTGTATTTTCCATTCCAAGAATGAATTTGTCCAATATTTAGGAAGCTGTCTCTCCAGTATTAGCTTATCTGGAGAAACCAAATTGGTCTTGAGAAAGTTGCTTTGAGTTAGTTTTTAATATTTGGATAGTCTTGTGAGATACATCTTATGAGTTTTGGTAGAATATGGAAAATCATTCCACTTTATACTATGGAGACCACAGCATTCTAGTTACTATAACACTTAAAATTTACCAGATACTGTACCATTTTTTTCTCATGAAATAAAACTCAGTTAAAAATATATATTTTCTTTAACAATCCCTCATTTTTCATTATTATTTTTTATCGGTAGGCAAAGCTTCTACCATTGTAACATTTTTATTTAATCAGCAGACTATATTTTTTCACTGATTTTAGATGGATGCTTTCTTGTTAGTATTTGGGAATCTATTAGACTCTGAGGTCACGTCCCAGTCCCACAATATTTACTGTTATTGTGAGTTGCTTCTGCAGAGAGCTAGTCTATCCATTTATATGTTTCTTCTGGTTTATACTTTACAGATTACAATTTTCTGACCTTGTCCACAAAATCAGTCTTAAAATATTAAAGATATAGAACCATTTATGCATTGTTTGCAGTGTTATTGTGATTATTACATACTTTTACTGTTTAAAGAAAAACAAAACCTTAAAATTAGACATAGGGCAGAAAATTTACTGCCAAACTAAAACAAATATATTTAATCTTCACATTTTTTTTTCCAATCTTCCCATTTCTCTCAGTTTTCTCTGTTAGAACATTTCTACTCCCAGCCCCTCAGTGTTCTGTGCTGTAACCTCCCAGAAGCCAAGAGAAGAATAAATTTTTTATCGGATAATCAATGTGAAAACATCCGACGTCTTCCATCTTTTAGAAGGTAAAAAGAGAAGTGCATGTTTAACACATCTTATAATAGAGGTTGGAGTAAAATAAAGGATCTCAGACCTAGCTATTTTTGAAGTGGAGAAAGGAAAAATAACCTTTTTATTTAGAGCATAGTAAAATCCTGTTTTCAATCATGAGATTTTGTTGGACTTGAAAATTTAACATAAAGAAAAATATTTTTGTGAAGGGACATAATTTGCAGATTCTCCAGAATTACTTTCCTGATTCTGGAGCTTATGGCTTTTGTTTATGATTAGATCCCTAGATTATGAAGTATAGCTGATTTAATGAGTTAAAAATTAGCATTAAACCATAACTATTATCTTGAATTTATTTTTGAGAAGAAGTAAAAGAATGTGAGCACCAATCTAAGTAGTTCTTTTCCTCATATGATATTCAAATCTTTAGAATGTTTAATTTTTTTCTCTTTGTGTATGGGATGGTGAAAATTTTAGGTACGTGGAAAAGCAAGCTTCAGAAAAGCAAGTTGCATTATTGACCAATGAGAGATTTTTGAAGGTAGGAATGTGGATGTATTTGTTTCAGTTTTATTCTTTTTTCTTAATGAGAAACAATATGCACATCGTGTTTATTCAGTGGATTTATAAAACATATCTGTCCATCCTAATATGCTTTTCACAGTCCATTAGTGGGTCTTAATAATCATATGGGAATGTGACTTGAAGGTGACACAAAACTTTAGTTCCAAAAGATGACCTTTTTTATTGAGAAAGTGTTAACTACGATTTATCCTATGGTGTATTTTGAAAATACTTTGGATCTCAACTTCATTTCCACATAGCATTTTTGGAATCTGCAGGCAGTCTCATTTTAATGTTCTTTTAAAGGCTGTCATAAATAAGGGCACAAAGAAGCCATGCAGCTTAAGGACCGACTGCTAAGTGGGTATTGATTTCATTTGAAAAACTATCAGTACATATTGATTATGCAATGCCAGGAAAGAAGTAATGAGCTTAGAAAATTAAGAGTTAGCAATACAACATAGGGAATATCAAAGGAAGGTTTTTTTTTTTTTTTTTTCTTAAATAAATGATACTTGGACATGGTATGTAATTCAAAAGGCAAAAATAATATACAGTGAAAACACTCTCACACCTTTACCTTCCACCCACTTCCCCTTTCTAGATACAGTTAGTGTTACTGGTTTCTTATGCATCATTCTAGAAATATTCTTCATGTACGCAAGTCATTTTACATAATGTAGGATTTCCCTGTCTTAACAGAAGATAGGTGTATACGCTGGTCTGCATATTGTTTTGTTTTGCACTTAATCTTGGAAACCATTCCATATCAGTATTGAGAGTGATACAGTGCTTTATGGAATGAATGGACCTTCATTTTACTTAATAAGGACCGACAACTAGAAATGCATAGTGTTACACTTGTTTTCAGGCTCTTCATGCCTTTTTTAAGGAAAAAGTTGTTAGAAAATTCTAATAAAATTAAGATGAGATTGAAATAGCCTTAGTACTATGTGTAGGTTTTGCTGATACATGCTGTTTTCAAATTTTGAATGAAAGAGTGTTAGTCCCTAGAGGGCATGTGTGCTATATAGCTCTGAATACTAATTTACCTCCTTTTTGTAAATTCT
Organism: Vulpes lagopus; assembly: GCF_018345385.1. NCBI lineage: Eukaryota > Metazoa > Chordata > Mammalia > Carnivora > Canidae > Vulpes > Vulpes lagopus. Next base: position 25,869,316 of record NC_054824.1, on the reverse strand, counting down.
CAAAAATATTTAGAATGGCTTTTTTATTTAAAAAAAAAAAAAGGTAAAAAAAAAATTAAAAAAAAAAGGTATAATTGACATACAATATGATAGTGAACAATGGCTTTTGTTAAATGGTATTTCTAATGCAGGATCTACACTGGGCCATAATATAAAATCACTTCTAAACTAGGTTTAATAATTACTTTAGTAATCTCTATGACCTTTTTAGAGCAGTATAAGAAGTGTTCAGATCCTAACGCAGGTTGTTTTGGTAGAATGGAACTTTAAGGACCCGTGGAAAAGGATGTGTGCATGTTTACTGAGTTAAGATTAGATGGATTAGCTCTCTGCTGAGCAGCTAGTTGCCAAGTGCATTTCCTGTTAGAGTATATTTTTTAGAAGCTAGGAATAGCTTTTTAAAAGTACCTTTAACTAGTGAGATGACAAAGAGAATCTCTAGGCTGGTCTGCTATAGAAAGAGCTTGACATTGATCTTTGCTTCTCAGTAACTTTTCATGTATTTTTTGAGCATTTATTTATACTATACTTGTTCCTGTTGCACTTATCAGCCCCATTTATTATCTTTGCTGTATTCATTTGAGGAATGCATTCTTTGTTATTTAAAGGCATATTTTCTTGAGACTTTACATAGTGAGAAATGTGAAGGTGCACAAGGATCTGTACCCTTACCCTACCTAAAAAAAGTTATGTACAGGTTACCTGCTAAATTCAAAGGACAGAAGACGTCTATGAAAAATTAGTCAATATGTGTGTGTACTACACAATACAAGGGAGATCCTAATTTTGATGTCAAGAATCTTGGATTTCAATTCCAGCTACTCATTAACCAGGTGTACCTTAGACAAATCACTCATCCTATTTGAACCTCAATTTCCTTATCTATAAAATGGGACAGTAATTCCTAGCATGATTTCCTTATAGGGTTAATAATAAAGTCTGTTCAGCAAATGAGTATACAATAAAACTTTTATATATACAATAAAACTTTTATAAATCTAAATCATAAGTATTATTTTTCACTATGATGAAAGTTGAGATCAATATGAATACATAATTTTATGTATTATATATTCTGTGTTATACATATTATGTATAATACTCATGTTGCATAGTTATATGGATTATGTAGTTCTATTTATATATACATGCCAACTGGTAGAATTTGTCACTTTGTATCCATTTTCTATACTCAGAGTTTGAAGACCTAGACCTCCAAGTATACTCTAAAGAAATTTATACTCTTTATATCCAGATTCTTTCTGCTCTGAAAATCTACTTTGCTTTCTACCCTGTTGAACTAAACCAGTGGTTCTCAAACTTTAACATATATCAGAATCACCTGGAGGGCTTGTTAAAACATTGATTTCTGGCCTCCATTCCCAGAGCTTTTGTAGCTCATAGGTGGGGCCTAAGAATTTGTGTTTCCTTCAAGGTCCCAGGTCATGCTGATGCTCCTGGGCTGAAGATTATTTATTTATTTATTTATTTATTTATTTATTTATTTATTTATTTATTTATTTATTTATTTATTTATTTATGAATGAAAGACACAGAGTGAAAGACAGAGGCAGAGACACAGGCAGAGGGAGAAGCAGGCTTCATGCAGGAAGCACGATGTGGGACTGAATTCCAGATCCTGGGATCACGACCTGAACCAAAGACAGGTGCCCAACCGCTGAGCCACCCAGGCATCCCTGAAGATCATCTTTGAGAACCACTTGAACTGGATTGATTCCTTGAAGGAAATGTTTATTGTTTCCCCTACCTTCTTTTCTTAAATTTAGAACTAACCTAAATTCTCACTTAAATGACTCATCTCAGTTATTCTGACTGGACTCAAAATGTTAAAAAAAAAAAAAAAAACAAACAAACCTGTGACTCCTTTAGAATTATAGATGCTCAGTTTCATAGTTAATAGCTTTTAAACGATATGGCAGCTTCATATTTCATAAAATTCATGAGTTTTTTGAGAGTGTCTTTAAAATTTAAAAATTCAGCTGACTAACCCATAATACCTTTGTAGAAGATTCTTCAGGAAGTTCAACTAAGACACAACATTAGAAGGCCATATATAGCTGACGAAAGACTAAAGATTCTGTGCATCCTTTCATTTCTGAGTAGTCTGTCTCATGAATGATTGATTGTGCAGTGCAGCTGGGTACACTGGCCAAAAAGTATATTCTGACAGTTAACAAGTTTTCCTACATGTAAGCTGAATAGAATAGGCTTGCACAAGCTCCTATTAATGCAAAACTTCTGATGACTCACTAGCTTTTGAATCCTGTGGTAGAAGTTTAACAAGATAGTCTTTAAGTTTCTTTTGGCTCTAAAATATTATGATTTTATTTACTTGTTCATTAAAGAGATTAGTAGTAATTTTTTTCTGCCTAGTTAAATTATTTAGATTCCTTATTAAAATTTTATTTTAGTGCATTTGTTTAATTGAAGATAGGTAAATTATTAACTCTGGGTTTTAGGTGAAATAGAAGGAGAAGTTACTATATTTTTACCATGTTTGTGCCTCATAGTGTTGCTTTAGTAATCAAGCTGTTTTTTTAACTTAAACGTTTAACTTAAGAAACAACAGTTCATGAGAAATTAAGCTGTCAGAATGCCTTAAACAGAACTTTCAAATTCTCCATAATTACAAAGATATGATATTTATTATTGCTTGTGCCTGAAGTTTTGTTTCAAGTCTAGTATTAAGGAAAGCTTTGAGGAAGATTGTGGCTTCATATCACATTTGCATAATTATTATCTGATAATAAAAAACACTAGGCCTTGAAATACTGGAACCATTTTTTTGAATAGTGAGAAATTCTTTTTCTTTCGATGAACAAATGTTTTGGGCGAATGGAATATTAACAGCTTTTCCCAATTAGTAGATAGTTTTAATGCATTGTTTCATTTTGAATCACAGCCACTGCATACGACAGATGTTTTTATCCCTTTATATAGATGAGGAGAGTCACAAAAATAAGTAACTTGCCCATCTAAAGTGTCACAATTAGCAAATGGAAGATGTGGCATTAATACCCAGACCTGACATGAAAGCCCACACATTTTCTGTGACACTTCTTGAAGAATCAGTATAAGTTGGTGAGTTGGTGAGAAGGTGCCTAAGATTCTATATTAGTGTTTGAGAAATTGCAAATGTGCTTTTCAAATACTGTAGCAAATTAACAGTAAGGATAATTTATAGGAGGCTTAGAAAACCACTTGGTGTGAGGCAGCTTTGCCCATTATAGTTTGATAGGTGTCATGCAGCAGTACATTCTGCTGCTCAAATAAAGAAAGGGAAACATTCCCCTTCTCCCTACCAAATATATATAGTTGTATATTTTATACAAGTGTGTATATATATACCAATATCATTTACATCGACACACACACACACATATATACTCTTTATTTTCAAAAGACTTTTTTTAAAAAGCAAGTCTTCACACCATAGCTAGGAATAGATCCATTTTAATCCTGTGTTATGAACACCAACCACACCCTCTATATTACTAGTAATGATTTGCTATTGATGTTAATCCTGTTTTGTCAAAAAGCTACATTATGCTCAGTATATTTAATAAATGACTAATTCCATGTATTTCACATAAAATCAAGTATATTTTTATTCAAATTTTCCTTAAAGCTATTTGGCTTGACTTCAACCCTTAAAGAGTTCAACTTTATGCTATGTAGAAAACTTAGATTCAATCCCTTGTCAGTGACAGTTGAAGCTTTATTATTCTGACTCATTAATATTTTATGTCTCTATTCCCTATGTACCCAGCTAGATTTTAAATCAGTTGAGGTAGGAAGCAAGTCTTGGACTTCTTAGAATTGTAATATATACCTATTAGAATGATAACCTTATTCAGTATACTTATTTTACAAGTGAAGAACTGCAGCCAAGAGAGGAAGTAAACTATCTCTAAGGTCACAGAGCAAGTTAGAGGTAGAGCAAGGAGTTCTTTTCACCATTTAGTAAGTTTTTCATGGTGATTCATGATCAAAAGGCACAATTAGATCACGAGTTTGGTAGAAACCTGCTTTTCACTTTTGCCTCCACTTCTTCATTCTGCTTCTTTTGATCTAAGAGCAGGAGGAGGGAAAAATCCATTAGAAAAAATAATAAAAGGAAAAGAGAAGGAAGAAAATAACTGCAAAACAAATTACTTCATATAATCAGATGAGTGAGACATTAGCCCAGTAGTGTGGTGGGAAGTGGCAGCTCAAATCCAAACCCTTCATCAAGTGCTACTGAACAGGGGGAACAGAGGGCTGAGACAGATGAGAGGACAAGCACTCGTGCCACACCAAAGCTGGGAGACAGTTGTGGTTTGGCACTCTATTGGGTAGCTGTCACATGATGAGACTGAGAATCAAACACTGTCAGCCAAAATTTCTCTAATGAGAAAAATGCTTAGTTCTAGCAAGATGATAACTGAGAAAATGCTGTGTTCTTGGCCAGCTGATACGTCTTATTCCTAAAATCCAGTATCTATTTTGCCAGCAGTGAATTGATTGAAAGGAACAAATAAAAATTTACAGCCATTTTTACATACTTTCTTTAAGTCTTCTTGGGGTCATTCTTCACCCTATAACTAAAATCTGGACACAGAAGTGATAAAGACTATGGAAATTAGAAGAGGATTGCAAAAACTAAGCATCATGGCAAATATAATTCTATCTGATCATATTTTCTTAACCTATTTATATTTAAGTTTACATAACCATTGATTTCCTCTCCAAAAAAACATAACCAGCTCAGTAACAACAGAGGCTCTGTCATATTAGTAAACAATAATAGATGAATGATTTTGATTGAATGGCAGACAGGATTGATGTGTTTGGAGAGGGCTGATTTAAAAGGTTGTTTAGTAATACATTGTTTTATATATATATATATATATGTAAAATGTATGGATACATTGACTGGCAACCCACAGCCTGATATTAATATGGGGTTTTTTTTAGGTCCATGGTGTTTTTTTTAAAAACCCAAGCCAATGTTTACTAATTGAGACATTTTACATTACAAATTCAAACTTTCATCTTTTGTTGAAAAATTAGTAAATCTGACCCACATCCAGCAAGATGACAAGTGATTGCTCTTATTTAGAAGGGAGACTGAGGGTTGTCCTCCATTCATTAATGCACTTCCTCACTCAACGAAGTTTTTGAGTGTTTTCTGTGTGCCAGGTGTTAATCTAGGTGCTGAGAATACAGGAATGAACAAAAGTGACAAAAACCTCTACCTTCATGGAGCTTACGTGCTATCGAGATAGATGGATAAAATATGTGTTAGTGATCATTGCTAAGGAGAAAACAATGAAGGAGATAGAAGGAATATGAAGTTTAGTGTACATGGGGAGTTGGATTGACATTTTAAAGAAGGACCTTACTAAGCAGGTGGATTTTGAATAAAGAGTAAAGGAAGTTACAGAGCTTGCCATGCAGAAATCTGGAGGAAGGGAATTCCAAAGAGAGAGATGGCAAGTGGAAAGGACCTAAGGTTGGAGTGTGTGTGGATGTTTGAGGAGAAGCAATGGGTATTTGAGTATTTGATAGAGAAATCTCTTTCTGTTTGTGTCTCTATATCAAAGATTAGGAAAGATCACAAGGTCTTCATGTTTCAAGAATACAAGAAAGCGTATCTCTTTGGGAAATAATGAATATTACTAGGCAAAATATAGCTCTGTTGAGAAGAATCATCTTAAACACAATTATGAAAAGAAACAGTGGCAGCTATGACCAGTGTATAGCAATGATGCCAGAAGAAAAATTTAACAAATGGAAAATAGAATTACTATTTCAAAAGGTTTTGTTTTTACATATGCAGAATGTGATCTGTAGTAATGTATCAAGTAGAGAATTTTCTCTGCGTCAAAACCTATAAACGTATTCATAAAGTGTATCAAGAATTATTGATCTGGATAGGTGGTAGAGAGGCATTTGCAGATACGTATCTCAGTAAAAGAATTTAGAGAATAGGTTACATGAAGAAAGTTAATCATTTGTGATGTTTTCTGCTGCAGCTGAGAAGAACACAGATATAAACAACAGTGAAGTCTCTTTCCAAAGTCAGCGCATAAGACAAAAGTGTGGGATGGTGAAAATAACTCTTGAAAATCCCTTAGAAGGGTATAACACATCGCCTCTCATGAAGTCCAATATAGTCGGTTTTATTTCCAGTGTTGAAACCAGAACTCCCATTTCCTCAGTTGAGCATCAGATGAAATAGTTTCCTATGCTGTGTGAACAAAGCAAAACATGTTTTAAGCGATACAATTCCACTAGGCACAGGGATATAAGCACACAGAAGTATAAAGGGACTGAGACCATCTGGGAGAAGATTATGTGCATAATCCTCATCTCACCCTTACCCAAGGCATAGTTCCTGGAATGTAACATTGCCCACGAAGTGTTATTTCTTTTTTCTCCTTATCTGAGTAAATTCAGTTCTGTTTCACCCATTATTTGTACATGCAGTTACTCTACAAAGCAAAAGTAATAGGTGGTGCAAGAAGTGTGTGAGGTATGATTATTATTCAATGTTGGATTCCTTTCTCTCCAGAATATTTTCTTTATTTAAAAGCTCTTTAGGCATACATTAAGGCAAACAATTAGTGGCTTTATGCACTTTCTGTGTTATAACCTATTGTAAAATTAGAATTAATTACTTTCCCAGTGGTGGTTAAAGTACCCTTTGTTGTGATAGGAGACCTAGATTTTTGAAATTGCCAACTAAAATACTGGGAGGAAAAACATTTTGATACTAAAAGGTTTTCCTTCATTTGCCCTGTGCTTTCAGGTAATAACATGTAGATCACTAATGAAGGAACTGATTTCTAAGTGTTTAGGAAAATATATCAGATTTGTTGTTTTGTATAGGTTAGGTTTGTTTGAATTTGTTGATATCTAGGTGTTACTTTCTGTATGCTTGACTGCTGAAAATAATGGGTATCTGCAAGATATTACTGGGGTAAAAAATCAAGCCCAGCAGTTAAAGTCCTTCATTTAACTTCTTAGAGAAGAAAAAAATGTGAAGACCATGCCACAGATCATAATCCTCTTTAGAAAATGTTACAGGATGAAGCAGTTATAAAAGTATTTGAGGTCTGAAAAATACTTGGATGTTGATAGGATGTAGTGTTTTAAAGTCATTTCTAAACTATTTCAGAAGGTTCTAGAAAACAACACCTCTATTCACTACCCCTCCCCCAATTCTTTTGAAACTGATTTATGAGATTAATCATCCCATCAGTTTCTTAAGACACTGTCTCCCATATTATACTTGTTGGGAGTCTAAATTATAAAGCTTGATGGCTTCAGATTTTTTTCTTAATGGTAAGCTAAATAAAACCAGTATTGGGATTCTCAACAAAAGGCAAGGATTTATCAGTCACCTGTGGTGTTTCTTCTATAGTCTGTCTTCCCTTTGAAAAACAGTTCTACTAGTACTTTAAGAGAAGCATAGGCCATAAGTGGAACCTCAGTCACTGTGAATTATGTTTGTAGTGGGCTCCCTGGTCACCTCTTCACCTTTCTTTCTGATGCCAGTGAGGTAGGTAGTGGGCCTGCCTTGCTGTGGCATACATCGGGTGACTGGCACAGGGAGGTATCCAGTAAGGTGCGTTTTGGGGAGCCCAGTAATCATGGCAATGGTACAGGTAGAAGGAAACTACAGTATTAACTTTGGTGTGTGTAAGATATTGACTTGCTACTAAATCAAAGATGCCCAGCTTTTATCCTAGATTTTCTGTGTGCATTACTAATTCTCAAAATTTGAGGAGGTTAATTTATAATTCTGAATCTTCTCTCATCAGTTTTCCAGGAATTAATAACATGTTCATGAAGTAGACTCTATTCTTTTAATTACTAACTTATGTATTTTTAATGTATTCTCTGATATTTAGGAGGAAATACAATCATTACTAGAAAACTTACATGTTTACCATTCAAATTACTTCCTGGTTTTGAGATGTCTTCATCAGTTCACTTCTTCTCTTCCCAAGTACCCATTGGGTCGACAGGTAACCAAAACTTCCTCATTTGGAATCTCTGCAGTAGGAAGATTAGTAGTTTCTTGCTTTGATTTCAGCAGCATTCAGGCATCAAAATTTGAAATGGATCCAAATCGTGCACTGAGTGCACAGTCTAAATCCATTCCAGCTGTACACATTACTGGTAATTGAAACCATATTTTTTGTTCTGATGGCCACAACTAGAAGCAGCCACATGAATCCTGGTGGTATTGCTTCCCCTGCAATGTATTTGTCCTAAGGCATTTTAACTTTTTTTCTTTCACACTTCCTTGTCACGTATGCCGAGAGAGCTGATCCCTCACCTTATCAAAATGGAAAAAAGAATCTATTTGAGAATGCTTAATGGTTAACCTTGCATTACACAAAAAACTAAAAGGGAGGCAGCATTTCTGTGCTTGCGAAATTATGCCCCACTGGCCTGTGTGTCATACTGGAAACCTGTGAACCATCTGGAGAGTGGATGTTAGTAGAGTAATTCTGTATTCCTAAATCTTTGGGTTCTTAACTCAGAGGTTTGGAGACAAATGTAAATACATGTGAATGATTTGTTTAAAGATGATTTCTACGATTAAGCATTCTTTTTAATAATCACATATCATTTTTATTTTATTACTTATTGCACTGTTATCAGTGGTATCAGCCAATCCCAATATAGTCTAATTTTGCTTTTATCTAAATGGTATTCTTATAAAGCCTGTGTGATGCATGCCCAGTCTGTAGTCCTCTAAAGATAATGGTTGCTTTTAATAAGATTTATTTTTTTGTCTTGACCATTGATGATACTTTGACAAACAAGTAGTGTATAACTTAATACATCACTTTTGGTTTCTCACAAATACACTTTTTACTTACAGATCAGAGAGCTGTACTGCACTTGTTTAGAAAAGAACATATGGGATTCAGAGGAGTATGTGTCAGCCTTGCAGCTGCTGAGGTAGTTTGGTTTGTTTTCTTTTTTGTCCGCTGTAAGCCTGCCAATAAGTAACACCCTCCTCCAGAAGTCTGCCTGCAAGAGTTTTCAGAAGTAGCATGTTGTGTCTAATATCTGTATATATATTGAATTTATGTTTGTGTTTTTAATATAGCAACCATCCATTTCTTTGCTAGTTTTACCTTGTTTATGAACTTGTGATTTTTTTTTAAAGTAAAATAAGTGTTTTTAGTCAAATATTGACACTACCTGAGGAGAACTTAGGTTAGGTATGGGTTATTATTATTTTTTCATTATTTATTTTAGAGAGGGAGAGAGAGTGTGCGGGGGGAGGAGGTGGGTGATATATGAAGGTGAAGGAGGGGTAGAGAGAGAATCTTAAGCAAAGACTCCACACTGAGCATGGAGCCTGACATGGGTCTTGTCTCACAACCTGGAGATCATTACCTGAGCCGAAACCAAGAGTAGGACGCTTAACCAACTGCACTACCCAGGTGCCCTATGTATGGATGATTTTAATCTTGTCAGCTTGATGTCATGGCAGGGAAAGTAGTCATGGAAAGTGAGCTTGCCATGGCCCCAACCAGGATAGGTGGAGGAGCAGTATCACTTGATGAAATGCATCCTATGAAGGAGGCCACTGCTGAACTTGATGAGGAGCATGATGAGCAAGCAGTGGCCAGCCCTGTCTGCATGAACACTGGATATCATAAGTTTATTTACTTAATGTTACATGAATAAATACATTATCTTGGTGTTATTATCAGATTTCAGAGATTGCTTACCACCCTGACAAATTTGCCTTTTAAAGTTATAATCCTTTGTTTTTCTTGGCTTTACCTCTCATATATATGGTGACTTTTTAGTCTAACAAAAATAATGACCACTTGGATAATGGGAAAAGGGAAATCAAATGTGAATTAAGTTTCTGCACACAGACTTATTTTCCTCCGTGAATATAAATGCGTATATGAAAATATCATTAAAAAAAAGTCTGAGAACTGAATATTTATTAAGTCTTGGCTTCCTCTGGGCCCACAAGAAAAGAACAGATGGGCACAGTAGGAGGAAAATTCACATTGAAAGCACTTTAAGTCCAGAGACTTAATAATTCAAATGTTAGTGATCTAGCAGGTGCAGCTTAAGATAGGAAACTAATTTTATGCTATCTGGAAAAATAACTCCCCATGGAAACTAGATTGCCACTGAAAAGCTATGTTTTATTTCATTTTTTTTTTAATGCCAGTAAGAGATTTCTGTGTACTTCTGTATGTCAACTGAGACTTCATTTACTTTCCATTCAAGTTAACGTGACTGCTTGAACACCCAGTTGATTCTTGCTGAGTGTCCTCTTTAATCTTTGTGATTAGTGATTGTCTTCCTTTTCTGGTTGAGTATTCTCAAATTCATAGATTCCTTTGTCAGAAAGGGCTTATTCTTTTCTTTCTGTATCTTTCTGGCATTGGTAATCTTGGGGTACAGGTCAAGAATCAAGAATGCCAAATGCCAGTTCGAAACTAGGGTAAGAAAACACGAGCAATAATAGTAATGGTTATAGTCATAACCACTGTTTATCAAGGCTAGCAGTGTGTTAGGCCCTTTCAGTATCTTTTCCTGTTAATACACAAGCACACCTTTGTGGCCAATACTATTATCCAAACTTTACAACTCAGGATACTGAAGCACACACAAGGCTTAGATGATTTGCCTGAGATCTCTTAGCTGTTGATGGAACCAGAATTTTAATCCAGATCTGACTTCATAGCTGTTGTACCTTCCATTATTCTTTGCTGAAATCTAAAATATGGGTTTTCAGCTCTGAGTAAAGCAGAAGGAACAAATAGAAAATGAAATTTCAGCCATCGTGCTAAACTTCCAGAAACAGGAATATAAAAAGCTCTAAGGATAAAAGGATATAGCAGATGCAGCAAGGAGAGGTAAGAGCCTGAGCATTACAAGAATTTGGGAATCTCTATATTGGATTTCTTTTCCCTTTTGTGCAGATTAGATGTGGACAAAAAGTCAGGGTTTAGCATTCTAAGTAGGAATCATTTGAATTTAGGAAACCAGACATCACCTATCTTCAAACAGTTCAAGTCATGAGAGAAAATAAGATTAAAATGATCACTGAATGTCACTTGGGAAGAAAAACTAAGGTGCTAAAGAAACATAGTCTAATAAACATTTCTAGCTTGATTTTTTTTAAGTTCCTTAAAAGCAGTATTTCTTGTGAAAAATTTCTTTTATCTGGAAACTGACATGTTTTAAACCACAGATCAAGTTGATGAAATATACTGTGACCATTAAAAAGTATTTAATTCCTAGTATTTGTGTGGAACCACAAAAGAATAGTCAAAACGATCTTGAGAAAGAACACAGGGAAACATCATGCTTCTTGATTTCAAACTATATTACAAAGTTGTAGTAATCAAAAGAGTATAGTATTGACATTAAAAAAGCACACATAGATGAATGGAACAGAGAGCTCAAAAAAATTCACAGGTGGACAATTTATAACAGAGGAGGCAAGAATATATAATGGGGAAAGGACAATCTCTTCAGTAAATAATAGTGGGAAAAGTGGATTACTTTCTTACACCATTCATAAAAATCAACTCAAAATGGATTAAAGACTTGAACATAGACTTGAAACCACAAAACTAGAAGAAAACATAAAGCTCCTTGACATTGATCTTGGCAATGATATTTGGGGTTTGACACCAAAAGCAAAAATAAATAAGTGGGACTATATCAAACTAAAAAGCTTCTATGCAGTAAAGGAGAAACCAATAATAAAACAAAAGGGAGAAAATATTAGCAAATCATATATCTGATAAGGGATTAATATCCCAAAACATATAAAGAACTTATACAACTAAATAGATTAGATCCTCGGCCCATTTTTTTAAACAGACATTTTTCCAAAGAAGACATACAGATGGCCAGCAGGTACACGAAAAGATGGTTACCATCACTAATCATCAGAAATGCAAATCAAAATCACAATGATACCTCTTCATACCTGTTAAGATGGCTAATACCAAAAAGACAAAAAATGAGAAGTGGTGAGAAATAACTTGTACCCAGAGGGTGGAGATGTGAATTGGTATAGTTATTATGGAAAACAGTGTGGAGATTCCTCAAAAAATTAATAGAACTACCCTTTGACTAGCAGTTCCACTTCTAGGTATTTATCTGAAAGAAATGAAAATGCTAACTCAAAGAGATACCAACACTCCCATGTTTATTGCAGCATTATTCCTAATAGCCAAGACTTGGAAATAAGCTAAGTGTCCATCAGTGGATAAATGGATAAAGAAACACATATACACACAAAGTATTTAGCCATAAAAAAGGAAGTCCTGCCATAACACTGAACTCAGAGATACTGAGAACAGATTGGTGGTTGTCAGAGGTGGGAAGGTGGGCAAAATGGGTGAAGGTGGTCAAAGAGTACAAACTCCCAGTTATAAAGAAGTACTGGAGATGTACTGTGTGCTATGATGATTATAATTAATAACACATACTGCATATTTGAAAGTTGCTAAGAGAATAGATCTTAAAAGTTCTCATCATAAGAAAGAAAATTTATAACTGTGGTGATGGATGTTAACTAGATTTCTTATGGTAATGATTCCACAATATATACAAATAATCAAATCATGTTGTACACATGAAACTAATATGTTAATTATTTCAATTTTATTTTTATTTTTTAAAAAATTTTATTTATTTGAGAGCGTGAAAGCGTGCATAAGCAGGGGAAGGGCAGACCGAGAGGGAGAAATATACTCCCCACTGAGCAAGGAGCCAAATGCCATGCGGGGTTCCATTCCAGGACCCTGAGATCATGATCTGAGCCAAAGGCAGATGCTTAACTGACTGAACCATCCAGATGCCCCTAATTACCTCAATTTAAAAATGTATTTACAAGATGTTTATAATGGGGGAAAATATATCTTGTGAGTAGAAAAAAGCAGGATTTTATATCACAGTTATTTTTTAAATGTGTGCAACAGACACTGATGTGCGTGCAGGGAGCATGCAGGTATGTCTTTATAATAAGATCGTAATTTGGCATGAGTCCATTGGTTCTGCATGTCTTCCATAAACTTTCTTCTTTCAGTCAACTCTTGAAGTATGAAGACCAAATCCCTATACAGGATATGAGCATGTATCATTATATATGAATATATTTCATTTAAAATACCATTTGGGAACAGTAAGTGGTAAAAATGATGCTAATCCAGCACTGCGCTAGGTGAGTACACTGGGCTTTTTGTGGTCATCTATGAAAGACCTTAAGAGGAAAAATTTATCTTTCTATTGAAGAAAATTTCTAAATAGTCATCTAGAAATCAAACACGTGACCAAAAGTTTTTTAGACTTTTGAAATTCAAAAAACCTTGCTTCCATAATAAGGTTTTAAGGGTTGCTACAAGTCAGAGTCTTAAACTTACAGGAATTATGCATCAGCTGGACCTGAAGAATACTCTGATCTCATATCAGTTGCCATGGATTACTATGGCGGTGATTCTTGAGTTGAGGGTAATGAGAAGTGTGTCTGTCGTCTTAGGGAATTTATTCTGCCCTTGTCCAATAATTGAGAATTACTCAAGGATTATCTCATTTTCTTCCAAATAAGCCAGAGGCAGAAACATTGAGTGACTTTTCTGCAGCTGACAGAACTGGAATTTAAATCAATCTTTAAAGTCAAGTCTGTTTTTCAGCCTTATTTCAATTATTTGGGAGATAGTATAAAAAGTAATTTCTGTAGGTTTGTGGCCAGTTGTCCATGTTCAGAGCACACCACAGATATTAAAGTGAACCAACCAAGCAAGCGTCTATGGACTCAAAACCCCCATCCCACCGTGGCACAAGGCATCTTGGCCCAGGGTATAGATCTATAAATGAAAGGAACCACAGTGTCTAGTCTGCTTATCCCAAGTGTAACCTTATGAGTTTGCTCTAGAAACAGATTTGTAAATTGAAGTTGATTGATAGCTTCAGGAATTCAGGTTAAAAGAAATTGCTCTAATTTTTGAGTAAAGCTTTTGAGTTAAACAGTAATATATTAGCAGGTCAGTTCAGCTTTCATTGAGTTAAAAAAACATGAGCCAAGTAATAATATTAACATTTGAACAGTTTAGCTTAGTTCAAAGAGACTAGAGATTTGAAATCTAAATAATGCATTGTTTCCTGAATTTGCAACTTTAGATGAGATTTCTTACTGTAAAGAAAAACAAAAAAAAAAAAAAGAAAAGAAAAGAAAAACAGTACAACTCCACAATCTATGTGATGCTTCCTAAATAGCCTAATTTAACTTTTGGTGATCTAGATTTGTCCATGCAGAAGGAATATGAGACTGTACAGTTAAAATACAATTTCTTTCTTAGACCAAGGATTGCCAGTCTGAATTTGCAGCACACCAGGTCCTCCACAGTCATCTGTACACTTGTGGTAAAACCAAACAGCTGAATTGTTGAAGTTCATTTTATAGGAAAAAGATGTTGAGAATCATAGTTTTAACAGTACTGATTTTCAAGCCTTAGTGTGCATAAGAATCAACTGAGGTGTATTGAACATGTATGCTTTTACCCTCCCCCTAAAGATTTTTTTTTAAGATTTTATTTATTTATTTATTTTTTAATTTTTTTTTTTTATTATTTATGATAGTCACAGAGAGATAGAGAGAGAGAGAGAGAGAGAGAGGCAGAGACACAGGCAGAGGGAGAAGCAGGCTCCATGCAGGGAGCCCGACGTGGGACTCGATCCCAGATCTCCAGGATCACGCCCTGGGCTGAGGATGGTGCTAAACCGCTGAGCTACCCGGGCTGCCCTCCCTAAAGATTCTGAATCTGTTGGGAACCTGGGTTTTAAATGCAGAAGGAATCTGCATTTTATAAGCACTCCACCACATTTGGACAGATGATCGGTCCAAAGGACCACACTTTGAGAAACACTGTTGTAGAAAATAAGGGGAATAAGAAGAGACTACAAAAAAATGAGGAAAAAATGAAGCCATCAAGGGAAAAGAAATGGCTTTATTGCTGGAGAAGCTGGCTGGCTTGAGGGAGGTGATCTCAGATTGGTTCCAAAACTGAAACAAGGCATTCCACTGCTAAGAGTGAGCAGTGGGTTTTTATCTCAACAGACACAAAAGATATGAACTTTTAAGTTTTTCTTTGTGAAATATTTAGTGCCTACTAATTTCTGCTCGAAAATGAGCAGGTAGCTAAGAAATGTTCCTTTAAAAACTCAGAAATTGCTAATCAAACTTAATTTGAGAACTTTTTTCTTTTGGAAAAGAAATATAGGAGATATATAAAAATGTAAAAGTATATAGATCAATAATATGAATATATTTTAGTTTACTAAAGTCATTACTAACCATATGATGTAATTTAATTTACTTGTTATGACAAACAGGAAAAAGCATGGTTTCCTCAAAGGGCACTATTACTTGGGAGTAGTGCTCCCTTACGTGAACCAGCTTGTCAGTAGAGAAACTATTGTTCACTAAGGCCTGAGGTCATCAAACGATGGGGGCAAGGCCATTTATTGCCTTGTTCAAAAAAGGTTTTTTAAATGCTTGATAGGTAGAGCCACTGATGTGACTACAGAGATGACCCTAGGTCTTATGTACACTGAATTTTGGTCAAGTGAGAGATTAAGGTGGACAAGTAGGCAGTTGCAATGCAGAGTAGTAAGTGCTGTGACAGGTGAGGTCTCAGGGGCTAAGGAGCTAAAAGGCTGGATGGTGAACCTTCATTAAGGAGGTTGAGCAGTTTCTCAGAGGAAGTGGCATCTAACATGAAATATCAAGGCTTAGAGGCATCAGGCATATTTTTGGTTTCCATTTCACCTGTTACCATATATAAATGCTTTGTTGTATTGTCTTTGAAGATGATTTCTGTGTATATGGTTTTTTGTAAGCTTTTCCTGTTTCCTTTTTAGTCTTCATTGATACATTTGCCGGTTTGAGTTTTTGATATTTTTAAAAGGTGATTAATGAAAATGTCCGTTTAAAGCCTGAGAACTCATTATTTAGAGGACTTTTGCATTAGCCATGGATTGGCCATTTTCTCCTTATTGCCTGTTCTCAATCAGACATTTATATAATCAGTACTTAACCAGGAATTATTGGCTTTCTGCATCATGAAGCAGAACACTCAATTGCCCTGCAGGATGATTGTTTTTAATGATTGCTAAATGATTCCCTTTCTGTCTTAGTTAAGGAAACTTTTTTTTTTTTATGACAATCTATAAATCTTTTAACATATTAAGTATCACAAACCTTTTTTTGAATCATTTACCTGATGGTAATAAAAACCACTTAATCAGGGTGGTTAAATATAAATACCTCTTTTTCGGCATTAAGGTGACCTATCTTAATGTGTTTTTTCCTTTCTCTTTAGTGTGGTGACTTTCACACTTTTAAATTCTGATATTTTCAATTCTATTTCTTTTAAATCTAAATGCTAAATGGGATCCGCCTGAATTCAAAAGCATTGTCACAATGCCTCCAATTCCTCTCTTCTCATTCCCTTTTTAACTGATTTGGTTTTTCTACTCTATTAATAAACTACTTTGATTAAGATTACTGGTGACCTTCATGTTCCTAAATTTGATAGTCAATTCTGTGTCTTCATTTGTGTTAGCCTGTTATCAGCATTAACACAGTTTGCCACTCCTTCCTTTAATGACTTTCAGGACCTGGACTCGGTTTTTCTCCTACCTCAATGCGTTTGCCTTCTCGGTCTTTAGTGGTTTCTCTTCTCCCTGACATCTCAACATTGCAGTGCCGGGGGAGGTGAAAAGCCTACTTTTCTTCTAACTGCCATATAGTATTCCATGCACCTATTTTAACATCTCCACTTGCATATCCAAAACACAAAGTTCATGTGTTCGAAACTGAATGCCTGAACTTCCCTTTAAACTTAGAATCTAACAGTGGTCTTTTTATCCTTCCCATTGTTGAAAGCCAAAAACTTGGGTTCTGCCTTCAAAATCCATCAAGAATCAAACCTTCTTGCCACCTTCCTTTCGCTGGTATCACCACTGTCCCAAGTCACTGTCATCTGTCACCTGGAAAATTGCAGAATCAGTTTCCCTGGCTTCCATACATGTTCCCCTACAGATTTTTCTCAAAACAGCAGTCAGCACAATCCTTTTAAAATATGTCATATAATGTCACTCCTTTGCTCAAAACTCTCCATTAACTCCCCCAATTCACTAAGTATAAAAGCCAGTCTCTATAATGACTCTACATGATCTAGCCCTGCATTGCTGTCTCATTTCATTTTTACTAGATCTCTCTTTCCACTTCAGCCACCTTAGCCTCCTTGTTCTTTACCATGCCCTACATACATGCAGTGTAGGACCTTTGCATGTATTGTTGTCTCCACCAGGAAAAGCTCTTCTAGGTATTTATATGGCCGACTCTCTTACCTCCTTCATGTGTTTGGTCAAATGTCATCTTCTCAATGAGGTCTAAAAATGGTTTTAAGATTGAAATCCATCTGCTCCTCCCCAACTCTCCCCACCCTTAATCCTACTCAGTATTTTTCTATAATACCAATTTTTAGGATATATAGCAATATGAAGCAGATAGTGTTTGTTGCTGTGCCCTACCCCCTCACCTCCCAGCCTCTGTTAGAATGTAAGTTTCATAAAGACAAGGGTTTTTGTTTCATTGAGATACATCCCAGATGCCCAGAACAGTGCGTGGTATATAGTAGGCATTTAATAAGTGTTCACTGAATGAGTGAATGAATGGTTTTATGACTTAGTAATGGTTGAAACCCACTTTGAAAACTCAGTTTGAAAAATGCTGGTCTAGTGTGACTCAATCCTTAATTTTCTGCTTGGGGTGCTAGTGTGTATCAACAAACTTTCTGGAATAATTTAAAATTTTCACTTTTTAGTTTTTAGTTAGTTTTGTTCAGTTAGGTTTGGTTTGTCCAAGTACTTGTTGGGAGTCACTCTAATAATAATCTAAATGAAAACATAACAGTGCTTTACTGATATTACCATTTGTGTTCCATAACTTTGAAAGCCTTTCATTTACTGTTAGCAATTTGTACTTCCAGACATTTTTCCAGGCACAAACAGGTATTAAATCATACTATATACGATGTTCCACAACTTGGATTTTTGGTTTTGGAATTTGGTTGGTTTTTGTTGTGTTAGTTATTTGTTTTGCATCTACTATTCTACCATGGACACTGTGTCTTGAGATGTAGCACATGGATGCCAAGCCAGACTGGGTTCACATCACTTTGGTAATTTGTCAATTACGGGACTCTAGTCAAGTTACTTAAGTTTTCTGTGTCTCTGTTTCCTCATTTCTTAATATGGGAGTAATTTTAACTACATCATACAGTATAGTAAAGATCCAGTGTCACCAAAGTACACATGTGTGCATATAAATGGTAGCCATCATGACTAGTATTACTTCATATTTATCACAGCTATATAAGATCCTCCGTTTTGAAAACACTCTTGTTGATGCCTAAATATCTTCATTTTCTTCTAGCATTTTATGATTGATGGACTAGTTCTTTCCCAAACCCCTATGCCATACTTATATTTTTATTCTATCTGAAATATATTGAGGTAGTGATCTATTTTTTTCAAACTTGTTATTTCCAGTACATACCATCTCTTCCCCAATGATCAAATTCCCATATATTCTTTAAGCTCTTTATAGACTCTTGTTCTCACTGTTTCCTGTCTCTTCCTATAAAGTACTGATTTTGGTTGCTATAGCTTATATCTTTTGATACATTAATAGCCCCACTACACACACTCAAGCATATACACATTGTTCTTCTTTTAGGAACAATTATTTTTCCAGATAAATTTTGGAATAATTATATTGGGTTTTAAACAAATACCTCCTGGAATTTTGTTTCAAAAAGTGTTATAAGTATATATTAATTTGGAATAAATTTGTATCTGTACAGTACTGGGGGTTAGAACTAAAAAATGTCCATTTATTCAAGGCTTTCATTTTTTGACATGTGTCACATACTTGTTGTAAAGTATATGGCTGGGGTAGCTGGGTGGCTCAGCAGTTTAGCACTGCCTTCAGCCCAGGGCCTGATCCTGGAGACCCGGGATCGAGTCCCATGTCAGGCTCTCTGCATGGAGCCTGCTTCTCCCTCTGCCTGTGCCTCTGCCTCTCTCTCTCTGTGTGTTTCTCATGAATAAATAAATTCTAAATAAGTAAAGTATATGGCTGTGTTTTCCATAGTTTTTGTTGCCATTTTGAACATGCTCTTTTTTCCCGTGATGCAATTTAATAAAAGATGGATTAGGGGCAGCCCAGGTGGCTCAGTGGTTTAGCACCGCCTTTGGCCCAGGGTATGATCCTGAAGACCAGGGATTGAGTCCCGCATCAGGCTCCCTGCATGGAGCCTGCCTCTCCCTCTGCCTGTGTGTCTGCCTCTCTCTCTCTCTGTGTCTCTCATGGATAAATAAATAATAAAAAAATCTTAAAAAAAATAAAAGATGGATTACATGTACATGTAAGGTATTAACACAGATATATGTATATACATGTCTTACATCCTTCACACTCTTTAATGCTTACGCAGTTCTTTTAGATTTCGTAACCTTGCAGTCACATCATATGCAAATTATAAATTTCATCTTCCTTTTTAATGTTTGTATCACTTTTTCTTAATTTGTTGTAGCAACTGGACTCTAGAATGATGTTATTAGATAATAGTGATTATAGCAGGTATATGTTGATTCTCTGTATGTATAATTTAATTTTAAAAATTTTTGTGACTTTATTGGGTTGATCACATTATTATCTCTACTTAGCCTTACTTGATGCCCTGTTTTGTATTAAACCAGAGAGTACTTGGGATAGTATAACATCTTTTGCTACTCTGGAAACTACAAAAACATTATCTTTGGCTAATAATAAAAAGAGTAGTAAATTCTCTGAATTACTTAAAGGTTTACATCTGAAGTGAAGGATCTACCCCATCTAAGCAAATATGTTAAAAGTTATGGCTATAAAGTTTGATTTTAAAATTATGTGACATAATGCCATTTTTTTTCTTGTGCCCTCAAAGTGAATTATAGGCTGGCCTCGCCTTCCTCGATAACTCAGTTTTGTAAGCTGCAAATAGATGCCAGGTGTGGCTACCTGCAGCCTGGGATACTAGTTCTCAGGGTGCTTCTGATGTGAATTCCACCTCAGCTTCTACCCCTCCCAGCAAGCCAGTGTCAGTAATTCCCTGAACCCTGGAAATGCTGATCTTGGCTATTTAAGCAGGGCTGAAGTTTAGGTATAACAGAGTGTTCAAGTCTATCTGACTTTAACTCTCTTAACAGTTTAACTTCATCTGGGCAATAAAAAGCCAGACATTTTAAATCATGTCAAATATGATCAAGAACTAAATGTGTTAGCTTAGTTTTCTTTGACCTGGTAGTTGCCTTTTATTCACAGATAAAATTACTAATACTTTGGATAATTATTTTATTGCTGTAGGAGGAAGAGAAAATTTTATACTTTTTCTTAAAACTAGGTAAAAGTTTACTTTTATCCACCCCTACTTACTGGTTTCTATATTTATTGGCTATAGGACATTGAAAAAAAAAATTTAGGTCTCAGTTTAAAATTTAGTTGAAGTAACTACTTAATTTCTCAGTAGTCTTAGTCTACTTTATATCTTTTAGTTAGCTTAGTAATATTAGTATCTTTTTCGGGTTTTTTATTATGAAAAATGTCAAACCTACGATGGTTATCTTGTAGAATGGTCCACATTCTGGATTTGTCTCCATGTTCCTTCATGATTAATGTAAGAGTTTACAGTCATCGTAGTTTTTCATTATTAGGTCTGTTTGCTGAGAATAATTTTTATACTTGTGTCATGGCACTTAGTAATTACTAATATTGTCCTGATTCCATTTCATTCTGTTACTGAATATGATATGAGTGGAGAGATCCTTTAAGTAATGGTTCTGAGAACAGGATCCTAATTTTAGAAGATCTGTGTTCCCTCCATTTCTAACAAAGATTTCCTCTGTGGCCTTGAATGAGTTATACAACCATTCCACCTGTGCTATATAAAACACAGAGAATTGCTTACCTCTTTTAAAGTTTAGTGGATGTTTATAAAGCCAATAGAAGATATAAAGCATAGCTAAAATGGTAATAATTAGAGAAATGATTGTGATTTCTTTTTGAAGTCCTTTAAGCCTTCATTTAGCCTAAGTGTTATATCCTCAGCAGATACTGCTGTCTCCTACTTAGATCTGAAGGATAGGAACACTAACCTTAAATGCCTACTGTGTGGTAAGCACTGTGCCAGAGTCTTCAAATACATCTTCTTGTTTAATCTTTAGGCCTCCATTTAACCTGTGAGATATGTGAATTCTTAGTTCCATCTCATTGACAAGGAAACCCAAGGGTCAAAGAGGTGTAGTAGGTTGCTCTGTATTCCAAATGTAGTGGAAGTGCCACTATCGGGCTGTGAGCCCAAGTTTTCTACATTTTCTGAGTTAAGCTTTATTATGAGAAGTTTCCTAATACTTCTGAAATGTCACATACACTGAAGAAGATCTCTTTCCTCAAATTTGGTAGCTACTGGTGATGAGTCTGTACCATCTTCACTGACCAGAAGCATTTAATATGCAGCAGTGTTTTTTAAGTATATTGATTTTCCAGTTACAGTATATCTCCTGTCACTGATTCTTTTCTAGGATGTTGGCAAAAGATGAACTGATGACCATTCTTCAGAAATGTTTCAAGATTTTTAAGTCCACTTCTGAAAAGCAGCTTGGGAGCACAGCAAAGAGAATAGAGGAGTTTTTGGCCCAGTTTCAGAATCTTGATGGTGAGAATATAGTATCTTGCCAATTCTACTGGCTATGACAGTCATTTAAATAAAATAACACAGAAAATCCCACTTTCTAATGTTTCAGAGATGAGAGATAAAGTATTTCATGGTCAGCATACCAATCCTCAGAATATATCTTGACAATCATAAATAAGACAAGTGGTACTCTTCCAGATTTGGTTTAAACAGTGAAAATCATCAAATGGGCAGGAAAAAGAATTCTTTTCCCAGATGGACAGTTTAGAAGACTTACCTTAAAGGGGGAGGGGGGTAACAAAAAAATAAAAAAGATTGGAGTATCAGGGCATCATAATTAAGGACTTGTCAGATTCTTTATGGATTTCAAAAACACTGCATAAATCATTTGTAAGCCTGAAAAATTAATAGCTGTGAACCACTTGCACAGCGATGAGGCTCATTGGTATGCTGATTACCAAAATATGCATGAGGTTGGCTTTAATCGGATTTATAAAAGCTGGAATCTTTCACCCCTAAATGAACTGAGGCAGCCTGGCATACCCTAGTGTTGGAGTGTTAGAGTTACTTTGATTTTGCCTGACCGCCACAAGATCATTTCTATTTGCTGAATGCAGGGGTAGCCTGATTGTGTATGGGTAGCCATGTTGTTTTCTGATGCAGCAGGACTTTTGTGGTCTTACGGGGCACCATGGATTGATACTGATTATTAACTTTTCATGGGCTCTTCTCTTTCTTTTGTTATAGGACTAAAGTATGGCATTATTTTGGTAAAGCAAAACAAGTGTGCACCCTTTATTTCTCCCTCTTTAGGGAAATTTTAATTTGAGAGGTTAGGGGGATGAGGCAGCTTGTTATGTAGTAAGCACGTAGATTGGACGTGGCATGGTGAATAATAGTTTATTTGGAATGTCTATATCAATCCTTTCTGTGTTTGACAAGTGTGCCTTTGTCTTAAAAATCCTTTGAATTAAAGGAAACTGCTTTTGCCGAAATCTCTCCATATCTGGAATGCTAGGGAACTGATGAGTGCCTAGTCAATGGAAGATGAAGAGAATGTTTGCTTGCCAGACATGAGCAGCCAGAAATGAGAAAATAAAGTAGTAAGAGGGTCTGCTTCAGTTATTTGTAGGCATTACTCTTTTGTACTACAGAAGAGGTTGAACCATTTTTCAAACCATAAAATATTAAAAGACTAGAAATTAGTATCACAGAAATCATTGAGTTCAGTTATAAACAGAAACTAAAGCCCAGAAAGTGTAACTTGCTCTAGATCCCACAGCTAGCTAGTGCTAGCACCCACCTCTCTTAAACCAGCTCATTGTGTTACTTCCTGTCATTCACAATTTAAATACCCCTTAACTGTGATAACTGGGACAGTGAGGGGACACCCTTAAGGACATAAATAAGGTAAAAGACTTCATATAAAGTAAATTTCAGTCTTTTACAAAATTGGACTTGGATTTTTGTAAAAGAAAACTTTAGATATTGTAATTTTAATTAATTAACAAGCTGGTGAAACAAAGTCTGTTGTATGTTAAATAATAGAGGAATGCAGCTTTTAGAAATGGAAAGGTTGGAGATTAAGATGATTAATGTTCGAAAGGTAAAGAATTTTACCAGTTGGGACAAAACTAGTGTCTTGAAGAAATATCTGTACTTCTCTATTCTCAAAATGACATAGTTAACAATAAAAGTAAAATTAAATCTCCCACAATGGACAAGTAGAAATATTTGACTATATGCTATCACTGGTTCCTTTTAACACTTATATTTTACAGTCTGGGTTTAAAATTACAGAAGTAGATCAGAGTGTCATATCAGATCTATTTTTAAGGCTCTGCTATGTGTTAATGATATGGGACAAAGAATTTATTGGATATTTTAACCTTAAATTATGTTTTTCTTGGAACAAGAATTATTCATAGCTATGAAGAAGTTTATTCTTTGAGAAAGTGCAGATTCTACAGCTGCATTCTCTTGTCTTAGATTTAGTCCAAATAAGCCATGTGAATGTGAGGTTCCTAAAACCTGCCTTTACTGGGGAAGGGTTTTTTAGAGCCTCGTGTTCTTTACAGGCACAACTACACCTTTTACCAGATACGGTTTTCTGTTCCCTTTGCTAAAGAACTAAGGTGTACTTTGTGTTTATTTCAAACTCTTTACACACTACCTTTTTCGTACTCACATAGCCTTGCATCAAAAATAGTGGATTGGAAGGTTGAGGCCAAGTTTGGCAGGGTGTAAGTTTAAATTTGTTTTTTAAAAGCTATTTAAAAGCACAAAAGATTTGGAGCTTTTTGCTCTTGGGTTGTGGGGTTTTGTATGTTTGTACTTTGTTTTGCTTTTATTGTGGTTATGTTTTTAAAATCCAGTAGTTAGTTTTTGGAAGCCATCTTTGCAGCATAATTTATGTAATGTTTATTGACCTTCAGCTTCTGGGAGAAACCATTTATTTGATGGAAACTTGATCCTTTGCCACGTTGAAAAAAAAAATAGATGAAACTTTCTTTTGGAATAGTAGAAATATTTGTTCTCTTTGACTTGAATGGATTTACCCTAGTTGCTGTGTATTGGTTTTGTATTAAAAATTAGAAGCCAAAGAAGAAGAAGATACTTCTGGGTCACTGTCAAAGGGGCTTCAGAAGACAGACCTCTATCATCTTCAGAAGGTAACTTTTCCTTCCAACTGCATCCTGGCACTTGTTTTTTTCAGCATGTGCTCTAGATTAGTTCTGCCTAAATGTTTTTGTTTTTATTTGAGAGAAAGAGAGAGACACAGAGATAGCAAGAGAGAGCACAAGCTGAGAGGAGAGGGAGAAGCAGGCTCCCCATTGAGTAGGGAGCCTGAACCAGGGCTTGATCCCAGGACCCTAGTCATGACCTGAGCCAAAGGCAGACGCTTAACTGACTTAACCACCCAGGCGCCCCTGTTTTTATTTTTAAGCCACAACCAGAAACAAAGGAGATTTTGTAACTCACTTATAAATTGAACATCCTGTTTATCTGATCCATTGCCATTCTCATTCTGTATTTACAAAGTCTAGAATTTACTAGCCAACGTAGGTGGAAACTGTTCCTTTAGCCTCAGAGAAAAAGAGAATCAACTACTAATAAGGAAAAACTGAACATTGTTGCAACAAGCAATCTGATTACTTATCTGATCTTTTTTTGTTTGATCAGAGAAATCCAAAAGAGAGAGCCTAACTTTTTTAATGCATATTGAGTAGAGAGCAGAAACTGAGCCACAAGATGTGCAACATAATCTTTTTCAGATCATTCTAACTTTAGGATCTTGGTTGTTCTTAAAAGTAAAGAGCCTTCTTTGTATCCTGATACCAAGCTATGATAAATATGGAATAAACGTTCAATCAAAGCAAGATAGAACTACATTGAATTTATTCTATTTTGATGGCCAAAGGCTAAGGGTTTTTTTTTTTTTTTTTCTTATATTTTTAAGTCCTTTTCTTAATGAAGTAATGGGTTGTGGATTGTGGGCACTCTGCCATATGATGGCAATAAAGTGACTGTCCTTTTTCTCTTTCCCTGAAAATCCATTTTATATATATATATATTTTAATATTTATTTATTTATTCATGAGAGACACAGAGACAGAAGCAGAGGGACAAGTGGGCTCCATGCAGGGAGCCCGATGAGGGATTCGATCCCGGCATGCCAGGATCACGCCCTAAGCCAAAGGCAGACACTCAACCTCCGAGCCACCCAGGCATCCCTCATTTGATATATATTTGAAGCAAAATACTTGGAAGGAGAGATTCTTTCTAGAGCTTAAAAATAAAAAAATAACCCATTTTGATCTGGTTCTTTCTGTGCACATTCTGTATATGGACCCAGCGCTTCCCTGTTAGGAATTTTCTATTGCAGAATCACCAGGAAAAATATGTTCTTTCATCCATAGTCCTTACTGGAAATGAAGGAACTAAGAAGAACAAATAAGAAGCAGACCAGATTTGAAGTACTCAGAGAAAAAGTTGTCAACTTCATTGACAGTCTGGTAAGGTGAGTCTATGGCTCTGAAAAGCTAAAAATCAGGCTGTATTACTAACACTGGGGTAATAGTTGTCCACAGCCAGCCCTGGGCACTTTCTCCTAGATTAGGCTTCCAGCTTAGAATTGTAATTTTGATTCATTTTCCATTCTTATTAGATGTCTGATCAAATGACGGGTTCAGTCTTTACTGAGAGTTCAAGAACACAAATTTAAATTTGATCTAGTTCATTAAGCTGGGGTGGGGGGATGAAAACAGAAAGTGAATGTTTTTCCCCTTTATAATAACAGTGTTTGCATTGCACTTTATCTTTGCTCTGTCTTTTCTGGGAGTCTGCTGGATCTGGGCCAAGCCCAGAAGACAGAGCAGGCCAGACGTAATGCCCTCTTTTATCCAAAGTAAAGGACTTCTAATTCTAAAGAATACCAGTGCAACTTATTGTCAGTTGAGAAATGTACTCACAGTAATTTAGAAGTCCATTAGTCCCGCCTATATTTTAAGATGACTCCTTTTTGGGAAACCCAGATTGTTCTGATTCAAGGATTTCCCAAAAGCCAGTTTTATGTAGGTGTGTGAAATTACCCACCTAAAAGCTGCCTTTCAGCAGTTGGGACATGCTATAGAAAAAAAAAAGTGTGAAAAATAAAATGATTTAAGAGCTAAAAAATAGGAAAAAACTTATCATTGCTTATTCTGTTTTTTTAATAGCAGTTCAAACGGCAGGCTAGGCACTGAATATAATCAAGTACTAAAAGGAACAGCTCAGTCCCTGAAGACAGAGAGTAGTTTTCTGGTAAATTACTTGTCCTTAAACATGAAAAGTTCTGTTTTCCAGGACAATGTGGGAACAGGGTCATTGTTCCTAATCCCTGGGGAGAAATCATTAATGTCATAAAAAAGGTCCAGATGAGCAACCAAGTGTGACAAAAGGAAGATTAAAGTGAGAAATGTGTCATGTACAAGTGCAATATAATACTGAACTGACCTACTGACCACAATTGACCTTTTAGAATGCATACAGTTAACCTTGCCCTACTGGGCTTTGCTGTTTTGGTATTTTCTTGCCCCAAGTTTCTGACTCCTTTCTTTTACCAACTTGTGACTGTTACGGTTAAAAAAAAATGGTTAAAGTGTATCTTACCATAATTTAGTACACATTTAGTAGGCCAGATGTCAGGTTCATCTGAATTCCCACAAATTCCACGCTGTAGGCTCTGAAATCAAACAATCATTCCTCTTTGATCTTTGACCTAATTGTGATTTTTTTCCTTTCTGAGAAGTTACTGAAGTAAAGGTGAGTATGACTGAATTGTGCTGCATTGTGAAATCACAAAATTTTCCATACCAGGATTTACAGTCTTTATCAAGATTGACTATCCCAGGCAGGGAGAGATTAGGATTGTAGCATGTCAGAGCTAAAAAAGACTTAAGGCGTCATGTGGAAGCTAAAACACAGAGAGAAGCTAGAACTTATGCAAAGTCACACAGTCCTGGTCTGCTGATGTCCATCAGAAGTCCCTCTCCATTCTCCATACTGTCTCCAAGGAGGCCTCAATCACAGATGTTTGAACAAGCTTGGAGTCCTTGGAGAAAAGATGTTTGTTAAAGATAAATATAAGCAATAGACTCTCAAGAGACAGGGTTCCTGGTTTACCATGAGGAGCTCCTGAGAAAACTGAGAAAGGCAAATAAAAGTACATGCTATTTCCTACGTTATACATCAAAATACAAGCTTCAACTTTGTAGCCCTTGTTGATATTAAGTAGTCCCTCCAGATTCCCTCAAAACCTCCTTTCCTGTTTGTTTGTTTTTTTAGATTTTATTTATTTATTCAGAGAGAGAGAGAGAGAGGCAGAGTCACAGGTAAAGGGAGAAGCAGGCTCCATGCAGGGAGCCTGATGTGGGACTCCATCCCGGGTCTCCAGGATCACACCCTGAGCTGCAGGCGGCACTAAAGCGCTGTGCCACCGGGGCTACCCCCTCTCCTGTTAATGAACTCTGATCTGAATCCAAAAGGAGCACCATGCAGTGCTCTAGTCTAGTGCTAGGCACACTACTTATTTCTTACAGCAAGTAAGCTGCAAAGTAGATTCCTTTGCTACTCTCCACATTTGCAGTTGGACAAAAAGTCTAATGTATGATATTTTGTCACTGGTGGGGGTGATGGTGAAGAGAAGAGTTTTAAATAGTCCTCCGAGTTTTTGGACGTCTTGTTCATCATTTAGGCTTCAACTAATGTAGCAGGCCAGTGTAAACCAAATACAGGCAAAAATTTTATTTTGCCTCTGATGGAGGTTCTTTGAGGATATCCAAAAAGGCCTTTTGCCTTGGGAATTAACTGAATTTCTAAACGTTAGACAGATGTTAAAAAGGGAGGAGTACAAATGTGAGATAATTTTTCTGACATGGACTCTGCTTGTCTTGATTTCCAGTCCTTATTACATAGCAGGACTTCAACAGGGTCTTTTTTTTTTTTTTTTAAAGATTTTATTTATTTATCCATGAGAGATACAGAGAGAAAGGCAGAGATATAGACAGAGGCTCCCTGCAGGGCACCCAATGCTGGAATCTATCCTAGGACCCCAGGATCACGACCTGAGCCAAAGGCAGATACTCAACCACTGAGCCACCCAGGCGCCCCCTCAACTGGGTCTTTTAACGACAGTCATTGTAACAATTGGGGAAACAGCCTGAGGTTGGTGTAGGAAGTGTTTATGGCCAGAAATTACAAATGGGTAGCTAGCCAGCTAGGGAGGCAGTTGATGTTATAAAACCCATGCCAGAGGCTACAGCTAAATTTATCTTGAGTAAGAGTACTTAAGGTATAGAATGCTGAGCCTTAGGCCCAAGTCAGAATCGTACACTTTGCAAAACGGGTTTTATTCTGAGTAACTCTAGGGAAGGAGCAGGAGGCAGGAGTTCTCCTGAGATGGGGAGGAGTGATGTACATGGTTAATACCCTCTTCACTTTCTCTCTTTCTCAAAGCCACTGACCACAATGGGTGGAGCAAGTGTAGTAGGATTTTCTCCCAGGACAAGAGAAGGGACAACAGGAAGAAAAGGGTAATTTTAATTTCCCTGGTGGCTGGGCCTGAGGCCGCTGCTTTGTTCTGCCTGCGCTTGGTGGGAAACGTGGGAAACTGCACGGACACATATCTGGCATGTGGCCAAAATATTTAAAGCCCAGGACTACACTAAGCCCCCCAGTTTTCTTTTTTAAAGATTTTATTCACTTATTCATGATAGACAGAGAGAGAGAGAGACAACCAGACTCCACCGGGAGCCCAACACAGGACTTGATCCCAGGATCGCACCGTAGGCATCCTAGGCCAAAGGCAGGCACTAAACCACTGAGCCACCCAGGGATCCCCAAGCCCCCCAGTTTTTATGAAGGCATGTGAGCTAACAACTTTAATCAAGTTAGTGACTTATTACTCTTAGAACCTTTGGGTTGTGTTTGCCAGAATTTCTCTCTTCCAATTTGCTAACCTCCACACCAAAAGTGATGTCACTGTCATGGCACAGGCAAGCTGATAGGCTCATTAGACACTGAAAGTGAACTGTTCTTTGTATTTATTTACTTTTTTTAAAGATTTTAATTATTTATTTGAGACAGAGCACAAGCAGGGGGAGAAGCAGAGAGAGGGAGAAGCAAGCTCTCTGCTGAGCAGGGAGCCCGATATGGAGCTCCATCCCAGGACCCTGGGATCATGACCTGAGCCACCCAGGTTCTCCTAAAAGTGAACTTTATAATGCTTTATTTCCCTCGTTCAGATTTCATTAAAATCAGGTTGTCCTCTAACCCGAAACCCAAGTTACAGTGGTTTTTCTAATTGAAATTTTGAAGATGAACAATTTGCTTGTTTTCCAATATTTTGAAGCTAAAATTTAGTCTTTTCTGCCTTCTAAAGTAAAATTTAATTCTAACATATAAAGAACCTTTCAGATATCATTTCTATGAAACATATCAATTAAAACATTTTCTGTGATCCAAAAAGAATTTCCTAAACTCAATCCTAGGCCTGAGGCCTGTGTTTAAACACTGTCAAGAGTTAAATGTCAGCTATGGTAAGTAATGTGGCTATCTCAGCTTTCCAAATAATTATTCTAAGAAAGTATTCATTAATGCTGTAAGAAGTTCAACCTTTATGGTTTTGAGCAGAAATATAACTTATGTACATTTGTACCTAAAGGCTTAAATCAGAACTGAAATACAGTTTCTTAAATTCTGGTGAATATGAAAGCTTTAAAAAAATACTTTATGTAAGAGGTACAATTCTGAGTGAACCTGTACGAACTCTGCTATTTGGCTTTTGTTTCATTTGTTTTTGGTTGTTGATTTTGCCTTTTAATAGCTCAGTCTTCCACAGAAGATTGACCAAAATGTTATAATGAACATTATCTTATCTAAAAGCTGATACCTCACTTTGGCTGTTTCAGAGAATATCTTCTGCCTCCAGAGACACAGCCTCTGCATGAGGTAGTGTACTTTACTGCTGCTCACACCCTGCGTGAACACCTGAATGCTGCTCCAAGAATCGCTCTCCACACTGCACTCAACAATCCTTATTATTATCTCAAGGTAAAAAGCAAATTCATTACTCTGACAGTTTAGTTCACAGTCTTTACCACAAAAATTTGCAGTCCTAACTAGTGGGGAGTTGGTAGCACAGGATTATCTCTTTCAGGTTTTGAAAAAAAAATCTTTAGACTTTAGAGGCATTTTCTAAGCCAGTGAAGATTCCAATCAGTAGTCCACTAATGCTGCCAACTTTTGATGGTCTGTACATGTCTTCCATGTAATCAAACCAGGTCACAGCGGGCACTAAGATTCCAGAGTACCCTATTCTTGTGAAAATAAATGTTTCCCTACAGACATAACAACAGATCATGGGTCAAAAAATATGGTCTAACGAAATTACAAGGATCCAAATGGTTGTTTCTGATGAAAGAAATAAGTACTTTGGGGTTTTGTCATGGATTTTAAACCCAAAGATCACTCTGAGTATCTCAAGAGCTGAGTATAGAGGATAGCCAGCAACCTGCCAGGGACAAAACTCCTAAAATCCAGAATCTACTAGTTCTAAGAAGCTATTCTTTAAACAGAGTTCAAGAGAGTTCAGAATTTTAAAAACTCCCTTACGTGACCAGGTCAAGTCCTCATTTAAACATTTCTGTAAGCTACATTTCAAGCTTATGTATACATGGAAGTAATTAGACAATTTGCTAATAAGTTAACTTGTTACAAACTCAGTTAAGCACCTAGAAATCTTGCCACGAAAAATACTTAAGAAATGACTCCATAAAATCTATGAAGAATGTTCCAAATGTATCGGTTTCTTATTCCAAAATTGCACTCAAAAAAAAAAAAAAAAAAAAAGAAAAGAAACAAAAACAAAATTGCACTCAAGCTAGCATGCTAATAAGCATTAAAAGAGAATGTGGAGTAGGAAGATATAAATCAGTGGTTTTCAATAATGGTGGTAGTGAAGAGCTTGAATAATTTCATACATAAAACACAAAATATTTTTATTACATAAACCACAAATTAAAATTCTTCTTTAGTAGTAGGTCACTTAAGAGATCTGGTATGATTTTAGGAGTCTTTGGGAGGATATATCACAATCTCTGTGTATGTTTGTGTGAGACAGTTTCTCAGTAAGAACCATGGATTTCAAATAAGTTAAAAAAACACTGATTTTTGGGGTGCCTGGGTAGCTCAGTTGGTGAAGTGCCAACTCTTAGTTTCCTCTCAGGCTGTGATCTCAGGGTTGTAAGATCAAGCCCCTCTCCTCTGCCTGCCTCCCAATGAATTAATAAATCTTTAATTTAAAAAAACCCAATTGTGTTAGGATCTGCAGCATTTAACAGTCTTTGAGAGATAACTTACAGCCCTGGTAGTGATGTGTTGGTATTAATAAGTATAATTATTCCTATAATTACAAGTGTTGGAAGTGGCTGAAAATCCCCAGGGAAATCCATAAACTTTTTATGGAAACCAGAAATGCATTAGGATCTCAGAAATTAATAGTGTATGATTAAAATGAAAAAAAAAGAAATAATTTGATTAAAAGAAAACATGCTTTTCTTCTGATCCTGAGTATTCTTCTAGTGACTAGGAGCTAAGGGGATTATGACTGACAACTTAATCCTAAGCAAGAAACTAGGTAACTATTGGAGAGTAAAATGCAACTCAATAAATAAAGGAACTCAAAGACTCCTCTTACTGGCTTACTAAATTTAGTTTAGGGGTTCATTAATGTCTGCTTTTGTTCCTAATCATTTCTAAAACATAGTCATCTTAATTTACTGGGTTTTTTTTGTTTTTTGTTTTTAGAATGAAGCACTGAAAAGTGAAGAAGGCTGCATTCCAAATGTCGCCCCAGACATCTGCATAGCATATAAACTGCACCTAGAGTGTAGCAGGCTAATCAACCTTGTAGACTGGTCAGAGGTAGGTCAGGGGAAACAGAATAAGCTATTTGTCTAACCATCCATGACAGTTCTCCTGGGGTTTTTTAACTTTTAGAGCTTTGAAACTCATCTTTCTTTTCTTTTTTTAACGCCCTGTTCTTTTGTTTGGAAAGCATAAATCACTTCATACTGCAAAATCTCCTCCAGAAGAGCAGTTAACTGTTTAACAGTCTCACCCCAAATCCCCTGCACTCTGATTCCACACACCTCAACCAAGCCAATTCTACATTCATGCTAGGTCAAAATAAGTACGTGATCTAAAGCCACAGTTAACAGTAAGCAAAAGCTAAACAGTTTAGGTTGGTTCTGTTTTTCACAAAATAAAGGTGCATTATTAACTAGCATTTCCTTTATCACAAAAAAGAAAAAATATTAGAATAACTATACTATACAACAGATTTAGCAATCAGGAAGTACAAGGAATACTTGGCAAGGCAGTGGAAGACAATAATTAAGATAAACAATTTCTTTCCATCCTCAGAAGAGCATTACAAAGTTAACTCTTTTGAAGGTCTTATTTAACAGATGTCACCATTTAAAAATATGCATAATTGGCACCTTCTAAGATGAGAAGTTTTGAGAATCTGGAATTTGGTGTAATATTTTAAAAAGTGTACCAGCTATCATCAGCAGCAGTGCTTGACCTGCTTCATACAGAGTCATCAAGGGCAATAAAAGATATTTGGCAGTGGTAGATATTTTTATTTTCTTCTGTCTTGTCTCTCAAAAGGCTTTTGCAACAGTTGTGACAGCTGCTGAAAAAACGGATGCAGATTCTGCAACCTCAGAAGAAAGGAATGAAATTATCCAGTATCCTTTTAACAAATCAGTTTTGTAACATTCAAGTATACATGGAGTAGAAGTTTACAGTTTCTCTAGACCTACAATATTT
Organism: Vulpes lagopus; assembly: GCF_018345385.1. Classification (NCBI taxonomy): domain Eukaryota; kingdom Metazoa; phylum Chordata; class Mammalia; order Carnivora; family Canidae; genus Vulpes; species Vulpes lagopus. The sequence goes on along the minus strand of NC_054824.1, from coordinate 25,836,125 downwards.
ATAAAGATGTGCTCCAGACTACTTTATTATTTAATATTAACCACACCATCCCAGAATAACTTGTTTCTACATATCTATTCTGATTTTAACCTAAAATGAGACCTAACGTAAAATATTTGGTCTAAAACTTCTATCAAGGTTATACTCCAGAATTCAGCAACAATGTCAAAAAACTATTATTCTGTTTTTCTATGGTGAGTAGATACTTTTAAGTAGTTAAAGGGGGAGCAATTTTCATACTGTATGAAAAATTAGAATTATGTAAGCATTAAGTACTTTACCATTCATGACTTATTGAAGTGGATTCTAATTACATTTGTTCTTTTCCAGTAAGGATTAAAATTTAATTTAGCATATGTATTTGAACTGTACTTAACAGGTGATGTTTTAACATTGAGATTTTAAAATTTGTCAAAAAATTTAACAGTGAATTTCCTTAACCACAGCCTTCAGTGCTCGGTTTATTAGAGCTGTTTCTGAACTAGAACTTTTAGGATTTATAAAACCTACCAAACAGAAGACTGACCATGTGGCAAGGCTAACATGGGGAGGCTGCTAGAAAGCCATGGAATGAAGCCAGAAGTATCACATTAAGCTTAAGAGAAAAATGAGACCAGGCATATTTACATACCACTGGAAGACTCTTGGTGAGAAATGTGTAATCCTTGTGTGTGTTTGATCAGAAAGTACTGTTAACCAAACAGGAATATATCAAAAACACCTCTGGAGTACTTTAGAACCCAACAAATGGCATGCTTATTACATTGTAACTACAACCTCCTCCACATTATCACTGTAATTTTCATAGTCATTACTAAATTATAAATAAATTGTTCTTGAGCAGTTTACAGAGGTAATAAATGCCTTTATCCACGAGTATTAAATTTGTTACGGTTGATTTCATATCACTCATTTCTGCTCCCCTGGTTTTTTGGACTGGCATTCCTCCTCACTTTAGTAAATTGCATAGTAAGAAAGACAACTATCCTACAGGATTTCTCCTAGTGACTATATAGGTTCTAAAACTGCCTCTGCTGCCCCATTTCTTTTAGTCTGAAAACTTAAAAAACCCCAAGCTCTTTGGCTTTATGTTTAAAGGGAGTAAATATTCTACTTTAGGATGACCCATCATGGATCCTTTAAGACCTTTACCAATCACATTTCAATCTTGTAAAATCCAAATGAGGAAAAAGTAAATCCCAAATGGAATGACATCTGGATTTCTTCCATGAGAAGAACTCATCAAGACAATGAAACAAAGATATACCAAATTCATTATTTAATGTTTTAAATCCCATGAGAATTCCGGGACATAGCTTTAAGAGTATTCACTAACTTATCAAAATTACCAATGCAAATATGACCACAAGGAAAAAAAAATCCAAATTCAGTAAAATCTTGGTTCACAAATATTAGTAAGCTATGTAATTGTAGGCCTTTCTTGTGTGTGCTTTGAGGACAAATTTAATGCAGGTTTTAAAATTTATTGTAAAGAAATTTGATAGCTTAAATAATTCTAGAGTGTAAAGGATATGTCATACAGGGTGGAGTATTTTTATCCTCTGACAACATGAGGGCTGAGATGACATTAATGGGTAACTGCCCCCTTCTCCCTCTTCCTGTCCCAAAACACACAAAAAAGTGTTAGATGTACTGTATCCCTCCCAAATTATAAAATGTTGCTAGGCTCAAAAAGGGAAATAAAGAACTACATGCCAGAACAAAAAGCATCTAGCTAGCCCTGTAGAACTTTGAGACAATTACCAGAATTGCATTACTGAGATAAATGTCTTCTCATCTAAAAGATGCCAGGATTTCTTACTAAGCCATAGACATAAATACATATGTGCACAAAGAGCTGTCAACTTGGAAATTAAGGAATTTATGATATGCAAACACAAACATCACTACCATATGGAAGAAACTGGACAAATAGAGGCTTTTGACACTTGGGAATCCATGTGTGAAAGGCAGAGAGCCTCTGCCAAATGGGTAGGTATGATTGGAGCAGAGAATCCATTTTTATTCTGTGAAGTCTCCATGACTTGACAGCAACTATAGCTTTTTTTTTTATTATTCTAAAATTTTTTTTTAAATATTCTAAAATTTTAAATAGTCATTCCCCCCTCCAGTCACATGTGCTCTCACCATGTTTCATTTTTTGTAACAGTTGGTAAAATCTAAGGAAAGAATGTATGGATGATTTTGAGCATTTTCTTCTTACTACCTATTTAAGTGAGGCTGTCAGAAATGGGAGAGATTTTCCAGTATTCTGTGCTAATTAATGTGAAGACACCATCAATATCTACAATGTGATTTCTTCCAGCTTTCAAATGGTGCCAATGAGCACCAGAGAAAATTATGACTAGAAACTGAATTTCAACAAAACTCATATAGTAATATGCTTACACGGTAAGGTACAGAGGAACTGGCCTCATACAGACCAGATTTATCTCTGAGTAGGAGTAGCCCTTGCGTTTTCTTTTGCTGGGCATTGAATTGAATTCATGCTACTACCTAAATGCATATTATAGAGTGAACTACTTTTTCTTACTACCTACGATTAGGATGGAAATTAGTGTTTTTAGAGTGAATACCCGAAAAAACTATAAAATTGAACTCACGAAGCTCATTTATTGCGATCATTATGGAACACAAACCCCTCAAAGCCAGCCCTATTTTAAGCATCACCTCAATTCTGTGTCCATTACTTTTTTTTTTTTTTTTTAATTTTATTTATTTATGATAGTCACAGAGAGAGAGAGAGGTAGAGACACAGAGGAGAAGCAGGCTCCATGCACCGGGAGCCCGACGTGGGATTCGATCCCAGGTCTCCAGGATCGCGCCCTGGGCCAAAGGCAGGCGCTAAACCGCTGCGCCACCCAGGGATCCCCTGTGTCCATTACTTAATATAGTAAAACTTCATCCAACACACCTTACAAATGGGATATTCTGATTGACTAAATCTTTGTTCAGTAAAATACTAATCTGCAAACCCTAGAGCAGTTTGAAATTTGTTCAAAAACTTTATGGAGTGCATACCATACTCTTGTCACTGTGATACTTATGTGAACAAAGATCTTTGCCCTCCTTGCAGAGGGAGCAGAACAGAGAATTATATTGTAGGTTACGGGAAAAAAAAAAAAAAAACCAGGATATCATGCTGCAGTTTTAAAACAGTGGTCACAGCAAGTCTCATTGAGATGAGTTTGTGAACAACTCAAAGTTGGTAAAAGATTTACTTGTGAAGTTCTATGGAAGTGCACTGTAAGAGAATAGCAGTAACAAAAAGTCTTTAGGCAGGAGTATGTAAACTACATGGGAGGACCAGCAGGGCTGGCCAATGTGGGATAGGCAGGGTGAGCAGATGGGAGACAAAAATTAAATAAGGGAGGGAGGATAGAGTACATGTAATTTAAGGCCCTGTAGACCATTGAAAAGTCTTGATTTTTAATCAGGTAGGAAGCCATCTAAGGTAAAAGACTTAGAGCTTTAAGTGATCACTCTGCTAGAAGAGTAGACTAGAATGGTTGGTGAGGAGACAAAGATGAATGAAGCAAAAATAATGACCAATTAGGCAATCACTGAATGGTCTAAGCAAGACATAATATAGTAGAAATGGTGAGACTTTAGAATGGAACCAAGCAAGACTTGATGGACTTTTTGTCTGCAGAACTAGAATAGAGATGCCATTAACTGGGGATGATGATCAGGATGGTAAAGTCAAGAGGCAAAGGTAAGTTTGGTTTTAGACCTAAGTTTTGAGACTTTTATTAGATATCCAAGTGGAAATGTCTCCATAGAGAGGTGAATATATAATCTTATGTCTCTAGGATGAGATGTGATCACCAAACGGAGTATGAACAGAGGCGGCAAGGAGGCCAAGGTCAAACTCTGGGACAGATGTTGGTTTTTAACATTTGGAAAAATGGGCAGCAGGGAAAACGAAAAAAGACAAGTTATATAGAAGAACCAGACAGACCAAGAAGGGGAGCCAATAAAGTAGGAGGAAAATCAGGCAAGTGTGGTATCTTACAAGCCAACTTAAGAGTGTTTCAAGATCAAATATTGATTAAGATTTAGCAACGTGGAAATCAGAGTAGTAGAGAAAGGTCTGATAGGCAACACATATCAGATGACCTAACAAATGTCCGAACTTACCACTAGTCTTGGGAAGGCCATACATTGTGTGATGTGAAATGAAGACCACAGGATCAAAAGTTGTTTTAAGGCTTATTTTAATGAGTGACTAAACACGGAGGAGGGGCAGAGGAAGAAACAAACTTCAGGAGACTCCTCACTGAGCTCAGAGCCCAATGTGGGGCTTGATCTCAAGATCCCAAGATTGTGACCTAAGCTGAAACCAGAGTCAAGACACTTAAACAACTGCACCACCCAGGAGCCCCTCGAGACATTTTTTTAATGGCATTATTTACTTACTGTGCTTCTGGGAATGATCCAATAGAAAATGGACGCAGTGTAGAGAAGACTCTTTGAATGAGACAGGGACTTAGATCTAATCCTTCTTACCTAGGGCAAGTATAGGAACAGAATTGCTAGAGCAATTCTAGGAATAGACAAGGGTGGCAGTGCTTTACCAGAATATTTGCTTATTAAACACCAGTTACCGTAGAACTTTAACTAAAGGAATACAGAGAACCCAAATAAGACCAAGACAATTATTTCCAACCCTGGCTGCTTGGATTACCTAAATAGATTCCAACAGTGCTTCTCTCCCCATAACCTTCCAGAGCAGTCTAAGAAGTTGGAACCTGGGACTCTTCCCTAAAAGCTCTCCAGTTAATACTGCTGATACAAAAAAAAAAAAAAATTGTCTCATCTGTTAATGTTTCATCTATTTACTATTTTCTTTAGAGAGAGTTCTTGGTGTAAGCCAAAGATAACTTTGATATTCTAAATCTCCAATATCTATTTTTCTCAGATTGCCTATGCCTATTTTTCCTCAAAAATAGAATTATACCTGGTGATATGGCCTTGTTAATCTGGGATTTACTGAACACGTTATAGCAACCTAAGTATAATACCATACCAGTATTGCCTTTTACTAAAAGAATGACAGCACATGTAATTCTGTAGCTATTTATCTTTGAAAAGTAATTTCAGGGATCTCTGGAAATTCAGAATCCCTAGGTAGTTAATATCTTTCTGAGATTAACTGTGGTTGGTATTTGGACTAGAGTAATCAACTACTGGGGTCCATCTAATTACAATTAAATCCAAGAGGTTGCCTACATTTCTTATTTTCTGGCATTACCTCACACAATTACTGGAAATCATTAAGGTAGCCCATATTTACCTTTTGGTAAGGTAATAAATAGGCAGAAATTTGACTGCAGAGGAAATTTTATTCTTGATCCACTTGAATCTAGAATTAAAACTGTATTACTTGTAGCTCCGTGGAGATTGCAGTACGGATTTTCCTTTTAGTATCTTGCCCTCCAAGTTTGAAAACCAGTTCTTTTATCAATTTAAATATATGAAAATTCACACGTTTACTTAAGCGTGTTGATCATTTTTGTCCTTACTGGGGTTAAGGGATAAAATGTATTTATATTCACTCACCTCCCACACCTCCAGGTTTCAACTTACTGCCTGCATTTTCCTAGAAATCCCAATATTTTGGTGGTCACAAGTGGGGGGTGGGATGGGTGGGTGTGGTGTGGTGTGCTGTTGGCATCTAGTGGTAGAGGCCAGAAATGCTGCTAAACATCCTATGCACAGTAGGGCTCCCACAATGAAGACTGATCTGGCCCAAACTGTCAGTAGTGCTAAGGTTGAGAATCTCTATCAGTCCATTAAAACTAGGTAGAATTACCCACCTTATTTATGGCTACCCTGCACTATACCAACCTTTCTCAAGCACTTAATGGGCATATGAATTATCTGAGGATCTTGTGAAAGCCCTCAAGCCCTGGCCTTGTTTAAACAAGGAATTGATGAGGTATAATCACCAAAATTAAAAAGGCAAAAAAATACTTTCTTCCACTAATTAGGTCAATTATAAATATAAATGCCCCAGTACATTTATGATTGGTTTAATTAGTGGAAATATGCTAAAAGAATTCAACAAAAGAAATCACTGAAGCATTTTTTTGCTCACTTCATTGTAACAAAGCTGTGTTTGGAAAGGAAATTAAAGGTGCTGAATCATGCTTTCATCTATCATCTTTAAAAAAAAAAACTTGGATTCTACTGATACCATGGAGGAAAAAAATTTACAGCTGTTAAAACATCTATTATGTAACATTCTATCATGTGGTCAGTTATAAACAATTTGGAATCAGAACTCAGTTTTGAAAATAGCACTCACATCTTACATTATTTGGTATATGAAAAGGTCTTTAAATTTTACTGGAAAATCAACTTCATTGATTCCTGGAAAATGCTTACATTTAAAACACTGGCTTTATTCAGATACTACCCATCTGTACATTAAAGCAGATTAGAAGTAAATGTTTTATTCTTCCAGCTATATTCCAGTACTATATATAAGGCCAATAAAATGACAACACACTGGGGGAAAAAAATGCAGCAATAAACATTTGTTAAAAAGACTGATAAAATAAATAAAAACTACCCAAAAAAAGAAAAAATTTAAGGGAAAAAAATCCTGTAAATCCTTTCTGAACCCCAAGAAGTCCTGGAATACAGAAATGCCCTCCCTCTTTCACGATTTCACAGGAAGCACTGTAGGCTATTTGCTTAATAATGTCCTGGGATTACATTCTAAATTATTAATACCTGGTTACAGCTTGGTTGTAGTGCACAATTAAAATCACACTAACTTCATCTGAAGTGTCATTCTACAGTTTTATTTACACAACCAGTGAAGGGCATGTTCTTAGAATACCAGCTTTAATCCTTTTCAAACATATTAATATAAGAAGCCAAATTGTAATGATACAGCAAATGAGGCCACTGGCATTAATACAGGTAGCAAAGGTCCACATCCAGATGGTACTGACATCAGGGTAATTTCCAAAACCAGTTGCTGCCTAAGAGTGGTTGCCACTGACGAAAGCTTGAAATAACCTGTATTCACAGGGGGGTATTGGCATTGCTGCATGTCATAATTAGGACCTCTTGCAACAACTCAACAAGGAACAAGGCAGCCCACAAATGCAGAAAACGTGATTCATGAAACATCTAAAGGGGGAGGAAAAGGAAAATTAGTGCAAAGTCCAGGTCAAAATTCAAAGACATACCAGAACTTCAACCCCAATGCTGCCCTACATATTTAAGTAAATGAAAGTAAAACTTTACTAAAGTTTTGCTGCCTACCTCCTCTAACCTTTTTCTCCATGATTTTGTTAAATTCTCTTGAGTATGTAGATAATTACAGTAATTGTCTTCTCCATAAAAGATGGAGATACTTACAACTAGCAGGCTGTTCTCCGTATCGTCGCATTATTTGATCATGCGTAAACTTCACAAATGCATCATATTGTTCTATAAATAAAGGTACATATCAATTATAAAATTTGCAAAATGTACTAATATATTAGAGCCAGATAAACTCTGAAAAAAATCTAATATGTATAGTGAAACAATTCTAAATTGGCCCTTTGAATCAGACCCATAACCTCTGTAAATAGTAATTAGTTTTATCAAATCAAAAAACAGAGCTTGGTCAGGAAACCTACAAATGTACAAATCAACCTCATGTATAGGGTAGGAGCTTATTTCTTAACATAAAAGGCTATCTTTCTACTCTGAAAGTTTACTGTAAGTGATCTATGAGTGGCAGTATTTTTTTTTTTAAAGATTTTATTTATTCATGAAAGACACATGGAGAGAGAGAGAGAGAGGCAGAGACACAGGCAGAAGGAGAAATAGGCTCCATTGCAGGGAGCCCGATGTGGGACTCCATCCCAGGACTCTAGGATCACGCCCTGGGCCGAAAGCAGGCGCTAAACCACTGAGCCACCCAGGGATCCCCGAGTGGAAGTACTTCAATGAAAGGAAACAGAAAAACAAAAGTTTAACAAATATGTCCAAAAGCATCCACATGTAGCCTAATCAACTGTCACAGAAAAAGATGTTACAAAAAAAATAAAAAGAAAAAAAAAGAAAAGAAAAAAATACGTTACATAACTAAGCAAATTCTCTTGCCTATATCAGCCCCTTCATTTAAGACTTTAGAATAAAAAAGCTTACACTATCAATACCCAGTAGAATCTGGCTTAAAAATCAGGGAGAAAAACATCCTCATTAACTGACCATACACAATAAATGTGTCTAGACTGATGGGAAAGTTCTCATGAAAGATGTAGTCTAAAAATCCAAAAGCAAATTGAGGTGAATAGCCAAGTCAAGTGTTCGGCACAGGAATATCGAAAGAAAAATCTAGTTCACATTAATACTGTTCCTGATCTATAAGGTTAAGTAATACTATTTCTTGAGGTCACTAAGGAGGGCCATGAGCAACAGGAAAGTTAACTTCCTTTCTCGAACTGAAATTCTCCAGTTCTTAGAAAACATACTGTAACCAGTGGATAGATAGGATAATTTAACCGACATTAAGGACATGTGGGAAATAATGCATTTCTTAACAGCTTCTAGGAGATTCTAAAATAATTTCATACCTGCAAGTTTTGTGTTCAATATTTCTTCATACTCTTCTCGAACTTTCTCTTCACGTTCTTTCAACAAACGTTCACAGATCATCCCAACCTGTCGTAGAGTAAATAAGGGCTGTTCTTTTTTTAATGGTGAGGATGTTGCAGATGAAGTCCCTATGTATAATATGAACCCAAAAAAAAGCATGATTTAGAGCCATCATAAAAAGGATCTTCTAAAAATAAAAAAAAATATAAAAAAAAAAGGATCTTCTAAATGCAGAGGTTTCATTTGGATCTTTTCAGTGTTCATATGAAAGCATTTTCTGTAAGTTTTTAGCACAGTATTTCCCAAGGAGTCTTAAAACAGGTTTAATACTATCAGCTATTTACAACTCTAGAAAAACACAGCAAGATGTATATAATCAAATTATAAAGTAAAAAGTCTGAAGGTAATCGGAGAAAAGTACAAGATACAAACAAAACTTAATAAAGCTTATGTTTTTTAGTTAAGGAGTAACAGCTAGGTAAAAAATACTGTGAATATAATCCTAATATTCAACATTAAATTTTATGGTTCAGAGTGCTTAAGATTATTAATGGAACAGCCATTTAGCATCATCAGATAGTGATACTTGATATAAAAGATTTCTTCAGAATGCATTCCTCTTAAAGTACTACTTAATAAACTTACATCATTATTTATTGAAAAGAACATCTGAAATTAATCTTTTGAAAACTCAGGATTATGACATGATGTATCTATTTTAACACTGCTCCAAGTATTTTATACACACTCAAATACATAGATTTGCTATCAATTGTCCTGCTCTGTGTATCTGTCCCTGGACCCCCAATCCTCTTTTCACTTTTTTGTAACATGCATGGCTGGGACCACTTAATATGCTTGTTAGAGCTGTGTCTATCACAAGATAAAGTATAATAACTTTGTAACTATGAAGGCTATCTTCCTAGCTTTGTTAGTTGAGGCTGCCAGTTAATTGATCTAAATAAATTGACTGTGATGAACTTAGTTTCCTGCTGATATAAATCTAATCTCTACCCTCACCTCCCCCTAACAATGTTTCACCCATGTACACACCTATCTCCCCACCTCCCAAACTGGCAGGAATACTGCAGAATTTAGTTTTGAACAATTTTATGTGTATCTAATTTCATGACTATTTTATAGCCTTTGAATTTTTTTTTTTTTTTTAAAGTAAACTCTACCCCCCAATGCAGGGCTCGAACTCAAAACCCTGAGATCAAGAGGTGAATGCTCTACCTACAGAGCCAGCCAACAGCCCCTGAATGGTTTTTTATTCTGATAGGTTTTCTTATCCCTGCTGGGAGGAGGAAATGAAAGGGGGCAGGCAACTTTGGTCACAAGAAAAACTATTTTGCTGAGAATTTTACTAAACTAAGAGCCAGTTTGCAAACCTTTAAGAATCTATCCTAACAGGACAAATGTATGACGGTGCATGAACGAGGACACTTTTGTAAATACTTTTATTACCGGAAATTCAGTCTGATTATCTTCATTAGTGGTTAAATAATTATGAGAAGTTCATAAAAGGGCATAATAGTCAATGGTAAGGTGCCTCTACACTTAACAGAGAAAGTTAATATTTTTGTCTTAATGAAGGCTACAAATCGTAACACTTATGGGGAAGTCCACTTAGGGATATTATATCCAGGTGGTTGTCTCTGAGTAGTGGGAATCCAGGTAGCAAATACTTACTTTGTACCATATTCTACAAGATCATGAATTATTTGTATAAACATTTTTAAACCAAGGGGGAGAAACAGAAACTTGAATGATTAACGGCAATTTAAGATTACCTTTTCCCATACTAAGTAACATTTCCTTTCACTTACTAAGTTTATTATTACCTGGTGAAGCTGGTCCACTGAGGAGAAATGCATGTGGTTGTGCCTCAGAAGTACAACATGGATCTGTCTGTTGGAAACTAGTTTCTAAATGTCTTCTCTTCTGCATGCGTTTATACTCTTGTTTTATGTTGTACAGAATTTGTTCTAGAAGGAAAAAATTGGGAAGATAAAAACTATGAAGTTTTAAAAAAAAGGCTGTTTCCAACAATTAGTACAATCAATCTACTGAAAATATTTTCTTCAAATAATATCCAGACAACTGATATTCTTGAGGAATTTGTTTCAGCATTAATGGGGGCACTCATTCAGAAGTAGCATATACACACCACCAAGATTTGAGCTATATCCTACAACACCATTCTTTCTGAGCACTGATTAGCAAAAGACAAATTTAAGTTTTTCATTCAAAGTAAAGGGAGTCTTGTGAACTTCTAATTCAATTTAGTTTAACTCAGAGTCTTAAAAATCCCAAATTCAAAGGCTACTTATTCATCACACACAGAACTATTAAACAGTCTTTGAAAAGACCATAAATAATTAGAAGTGGGGAGCACTATAAGTATATATATAAGCACAAACCAGTGAGAATTGACAGTAGGTCAAACAAAATGACAAGGTTGATGGGGAACTAAAAAATTACTATACATTAAATGGTCATGGCCGTCAGTCCAAGAGAAGTATTACAGCATTAACAACAAAAAGTGTTGTACTGAATCTTGGGTGTAAAAACCCACATAAAGTGGTACATAACAGGTACTCAGTAAGAACCACTGTACCACAGTGCCATTACCTTCAACCACAACCATCTAAACGGGTAAAATCCTATCAAGTGTGTATCCTTTGGCCAGTATGGTTCATTCTGGAAAGATTAGTAACTCGATATAGAGTTACTATTTAGCCTCTTTAGAAATCCCTCCCTTTCTCAAAAAAAAAAAAAAAAAAAAAGAAATCCCTCCCTTGAGGTTTCCACTACCCTCGAAACAGACTTTCCTACAACCACCCTAGCTCCTAGATTATCCATGTGAAACTACATCCTAAATGTATTAATCCGAACCCAAAACAAATTTAAACAAATATTAAGGTGGCAATGATCACCACCTTAATTCTACAATGGTGTGTTAATTTTAAAATGAACTGAAAGCTTACTTGAAGGCTAAAGATTTGTGTAAGATGAAAATTTTTTAAATTTAATTTAAAATTAAACTTAAAAAATTTAATACTGGTGGGGTTTTTTTTTGTTTTGTTTTTTTTTTTTTTTTTTTTAGGTATATACTTAATTCTCCCATTTCTTTTCTCAAACTGTATTATTTCCCCAGTAAGAACTTTTAGGGCTTTTGAAGAAGACTCTGAGGGGACAGTCAGTCCCCTTACACATTTTAGATCCTGCCAATTTCATTATTTTAACTGAGAAAAATTTGCAAAAAGATACATTCCGTGAAGAAGCTCTATTTGTGTAAATTTTGTGGGTGAACAAACCTGTTACATATACAAGAATCTGCAGCTTAAGCACTACAGAATTACACACTGGAAGACTGAATAAGGAGTACTTTATCTGTAACATTTTTCAGAATCTTAACATTTGTTTCTATTAAAAATAGTCATTTTCAGTCTTTTCCATTTATTTGAAATAGTCTGTGATTTAAAAATGAAGGTACCGGGATCCCTGGGTGGCTTGGCGGTTTAGTGCCTGCCTTTGGCCCAGGGCTTGATCCTGGAGTCCCAGGATTGATTCCCCCATCAGGCCCCCTGCATGGAGCCTGCTTCTCCCTCTGTCTATGTCTCTGCCTCTCTCTGTATCTCATGAATAAATAAATAAAATCTTAAAAAAAATAAAATAAAATGAAGGTACCATGGGATGAGCACTAGATGTTATACTATATGTTGGCAAATCAAACTTCAATAAAAAAATTAAAATAAAAATGAAGATACCAAGTGTGAAATAAAATGGCTGTCTCCTGAACAGTTTTAGTTAAGTACCTTGATAGAAGTGGGTTTCCTATAAAAAAAAATAAAATTAAATTAAAAAAAAAAAAAAAGAAAGAAAAAGAAAAGAAAAAAAAGGAAAAAAAATGGGTTTCCTAAGATTCACAGAGGGGTCAAACAAGATATAGCCTAAGATTAATGTAGTAAAACCTTTTAAAATTTAGCTTTGTATTAGATGGTAATCTAATACTTAAGAGATGCTATAACAAGCTAAGGAATCTTTAAATATAATTTACAAAATAAATTCACCAATTTAATTGTACAACTTGAAAGGTTCTCACAAATGCATGCATACAGGTCTTGAAACCACCACTATCAAAATAAAGAACTTTATCACCTCAAAAAGTTCTATGCTCCTATTCACCCCTCACCTTCATTACCATAATATTCATCTGCTTTCACTATTGGAAACATTTTTGCCTTTTTGAAAATTTATCATATAAATGGAATCATAAAAAGTATAGATTTGTGTATGATTCAGTAAAATGCTTTTGAGATTCATACATGATGTTTCATGTATCAGTAAGTCCTTTCTTTTTATTAATTAGTACTCCATTGTGTCTATATATAAACACACACACATGCACATACCCCTTATCCAATCTCCTTTTTTTTTTCTTTTTTTTCTTTTTTCCAATCTCCTTTTAATGGACATTTGAATTGCTTCCAACTTGGGGCTATTATAAATAAGGCTACCATGAACATTCAAGTACAAGTCTACAGGTGGATGAATTTCATTTCTCTTGAATAAATACCTAGAAGAGGAACTGGATGGCCTGATTATGTGGTAAGAGCATGGTAAGAAACTGACAAACCATTTCCACAGTAATTGTACCATTTTACATCCTCACACCAGCTCACCAGCTATATATATGTGAGAGTTCCAGCTGCACTACACCTTTGCCAACTTGATACTATCAACTAAAGAGCTAAAGAATTTTTAAAAGATGTATTTATTTTAGAGACAAAGAACTCATGTGAACATGCGTGTGAGGGTGGGAAGAGGGAGAGAATCCTCAAGCAGACTCCCTGCTGAGGAGCCCCATGCAGTGGGGCTCTATCCCAGGACCCTGAGATCATGACCTGCCTGAGCCAAGATCAAGAGTAGGGTCCTCAACCGACTGAACCACCCAAAGAGCTGAATAGTTTTGAATGCTTTGCCTCAATGCTTTTTCATCTAATATGATGCAACTATGTCATCCAAGCCTCGTCATGTACATAAATGCTCTAATACTGGTAACATGTAAACAACAGTGTTATTCAGTGAATAATCCAACTTAACTTGACCAAGATCTCCGCTAACTTTGGGTCTCAAACTCATTTATCTCAATTTGGAGAGGTATACAGTTTTAAAGGTATTAACTCAAGAATATTTCCCCAGATTCAATTTTCCACAACTCACATTGTAAATTCAACCTAGGTACCTGGCTGACTGAAGTTGCTTCTTATATCAGCTGGATAGAGGTCTTCCATTCATCAATAAAGTTCTTATGTCTACCTAGTATTAAACTACTTAAATCTAGCCATCTTTCATCAAACTGCCAAGTGACATTTTATTCCAAGTACATATAATACATAATAGTGTGTTACCAACACAATCTATGGTCCATTAAAGAAAAAGTCAAGTCAAATGAAGCTTCACTTACATATCAGTTGCACATGCCAGTTTTAATAATGCTGCCTTCATATTTGGCTTATGTGCACAGGACAAATTTGTAGCAAATCACTTAGAGCAAAATATACAGTTATCTTCATATCAAACTACACCACAAATGGTGGTTATATCCCTTGTCAGAATCCTAAAAACTATATCCTCCTTTTACCATAAAATACTAAGATTTCTTCCACCTCACTAGGTCTACATGAAAGTCTGAGCAAATTCTGTGACTAATGGCATTTTCATTCCCAAATCTAGTAAATGCCATTAAGATTGCCAATAAAATTCTTCTCCTTAACAAATGAGAGATTACCAATGAGCCAGCATTTATTCCTCAAGAGTATTTTTTAAAACCCATAAACCTAGCAAAAAATCCAGGTAAATGTGAAAAGAAAAAGTCTGGCTTGTGGCAGTATTAAGCCTACTCCCAAACTGTTTTATTCATTTTAGTTGCCACTGATTACTTAAGAAAGCCTGTGCACAATAAGGTCAATACAGAAGAAGAAAGCAGTTGATGGGATTAAGAAATAAGTCGACATGAGTAAGAGAAATAGCAAGAAGATGAAATTGAGAGCAGAGAGGAATATGGAATTAGATGCAACTACAAATGTCCTTCTAGATACAGTCCATAAGATGTCTAAAAATGTGACATGAAACTAAACCTTTGCTTTAGACCTGCATAAACTTGCTGTTTTCCCACTGACATAATTAGTAAATCAAACATAACAAGTCTCATTAACAGTTTAAATTAAAAAAAGTTTTAAGTTTAGGTATATAAGACATTTTTGTATCACCTTCATTTCTCTATAAAGTATCTTTGAAAAAATAAAGTGAAAGTTCATCTAACCAACTCAAACAATGGGATTAAAAATAAATAAATAAATTTTCAAAGTTCTAGGTAGAACACAAATGAAAAAACTTGTACACAATTAAGTACAGAAAACCTGCAATTGGCATTAAGACCTAAAAATAAGGAACTGCTGAACTGTACCAAATAAAATAACAAACCAAATCTAGATCTCTGAACTACATACTAGACATTGTCATGTCAACATACACAACTGAGTCACACTATGGAAGCCCATCTTTGTAAATAAAGTATTTTCCCAGGATATGTCTAGAAACTAAAACAGCTCTTATGTTCTCTTTGAAGGAATCTTAAGGACAATGTTCTTACTCAGCCAAGAGCTATCTAACTAAAAAGAATGAGTTGATGCCATTTTTAATTCACTTTAAAATTACTACTACGTCAAAGGGACCTGGAACCAAATTTTAACACAAGATTATCAAATCATATCTAGAAGTGTTTTTTTCTTAAAGATTTTATTTATTATTTAATTTACTTACTTGAGTGAGAGCACATACACAAGCAGGGAGATGGGTAGAGGAAAGAGAAGTAGGCTCCTGGCTGAGCAGGGAGCCAAGATGCACAGCTCGATCCCAGGATCATGACCTGAGCCAAAGGTAGACGCTTAACTGACTGAGCCACCTGAACACCCCCTACATGTAGAATTTTAACATCTATCTGGATTAAGGTAAATCCTAATAAGCATAATATTGCTGCACAAAATTATATAAACATTAAGGTATTACCTACAATGCTTCAAAAGCAACTGGCTTAGATTCTAAGTTTACAACATATAATATTTTGCTATAAAGACACATTCATTTATCAATTATCTCCAACAACAGAAAGAAAAATCATAATCACTACAGGTCAAGTTCTATTATTTCACTGGTACTATAATAGCCAATGATTACTTACTTGAAATAAAGGACTCAATTTGCTAAAACCTGCAGGTCTAATTATAAATTTTACAAATTAACTGCACAATCGGAGTCACTACTGCAAGGAGTCCAAAAATGCTCAATCAGCAGGAGATTCCTCCCTAATATCCAGTAAGTTTCATCTCTATTTTATGACATCAGTTTCTAAAGGAATGTTAACTTTGTTGCTTTTGTTTTTTAGTTCTTTATTACCTGTTAAACATCTTCTCAAATAGCTTACAATCTAGGAAAACCAAAAGAGCTGTCAACGGGGAAGGGAAAGAGTAAACTGAACCACCCCAAATCCAAAACCCAAAATATACATGCCACAGGAAACATTTAATGCCATGGCAAGAAGTCCGGCTTCTATTCCAGTTAACCATAGCCATGAAAAGAAAGTAAGGTCCAGAAGGAAAGAGAGTAGACTCCTTGAGGACGACCCTGGGGCAACACAATCAAGCTAAAGAACAAACCCATCTACAAGTACTTATTAAAGCACCTAAAACACACACACACATTAAGCTACAGCTTACATGGAAACCAGATGTTGCAAACTGATGATACACAAGGTAAACAGCCCAAAGACATCTCTGGCCTGAATACCTTCTTTTTAAAAAAGAAATGTTAATTTATGGCCAACATTTAAAAAGTTCATGATTTTAACTAAAAGATTTCTGGGGTACTGTTAAGAGAAGAAAACTGGAATACGTGGCCAAATTCATGTAGAAATCCTTAAGTTCTTCTACAACTTTAATGCATATACAGATATCACCTGGGGATTTTGTTAAAATGTAGATTCCGGGAGATGGAGCCTGGGATTCTGCACTTATATACTGTGTTTCCAGATGACAGTATATATGTTTCTTGCTGCAGAGGAGTAGCAAGGTTAAAATAAAATTCACTAATTCCATGTAGTTTACTTCACTCATTTATATTACTTGCCTGAATTGTGGGCATTTACGTTTTTGTCTCCTCCTTAAAATAATAACTCATCTACTGTGGCAATTAAAAAGAAAAGTGGTTGGTTTATTTATTATTGGACATTCTGGGAAATGGAGGGGAGAAGGAAAGCAGTAAAAGCAGACTACTTCAAGTACAAAAATATCTGTCACCCTAACCTACATGTCTTTTGTAGTTCAAAATTAGACATGCCTTTCTCTAGCAGGAAAATATTCTGTAAATCAATTTAAATTTGATTGTAAACCAAATTAAACTTAGACTCATTACATGACATTTACATATATTGATTCATTTTTCCTAAAACATCTTCCTTAAAATATGAAATTCATGTTATGTGATTGACAGTGAACAAATGCATTTACTTTTCTATTACATCTGCTTTAAAAAAGCAATTAAGACTACCTTTCATACCAGAAGGCAATGAGGAAGTCCACAGACATCTGTTTATCCCATATATTTGTAAATTAGCTGTGAATATTTAAAAGTCAACAGAGTTCACAAAAATCCTGACTTCTGGGGGAAGGAATGGCTTCTGGGAAGATCTAACAATAAAAATAAAAGGTCCAAATTCCCCATGACCAGATCTGAAAGGAATGATCTGAACTAAATATATAAATTAGAGCTTCATCTGTAAGTGAAAACTAGTCAGGAGCATGCATGTGATTGCTTACGGAGCTATTAAGCTAAACAAAAGTGCAGATGAATTAGAACCAAGAACTCCTAACTTTAATGACCAAATGAAAACAGAAAGCAACCAAAAGTGGAAGAGTTCAAAAATTTATTTCAAAAAGGAGTGGAAGAATAGTATAAAATGCTCTAAGAAAGGTCAAACAAGATGAGGATTGATTATAAACCATGGAAATCATTGGTGACATGACAAGAACTATTTGAAAGCGCTCTCAATTTGTTTTTGAAGTCGAAGAATCTGGATGACTGCTGAAGGAAAACGAGGATGTTTTATTTCTTATATTATAATGGATTAAGTATAATCTTAACAATACTTAAAGCCAAAAGCAAAGATTCAGTTGCAAGAGGAAAATAATCAAGAGAAGATTCTTTGAGAGAAAGAGAATCCTTCTCTCACTGTGTAAAGTTCTTTAATTGTTTAAACTTCTTCAGTAATATTAAAAGGAGAACAGGATTAGCACAAAAATTGGTAGTGTAGGTACTGGGAAAAACGAAGCTGCCATTTGATGGCTCCTATTTGTGAAGTAGAAGCAAGGTTATTCACTGGAATGGCAGGATTGCTGGACAGTATAAAATGTTCCATTTGAGGTTGCCCCATTGTGATTATCTCCAACACTTTGGGACGAGAAATGCTCTTAATCCTCATAACCATCCTTAAAGGCATATATTACATCATGTGCATTATTTTACAGATGAAGAGAATGTGACTTTGGTTCAATGTCTTCTGAAAGGTCACACAGCTGGAACAAGGTAGAGCCGTCATGACGTCAGGGCTTAGGCTCAACATCTACTGCCTCCCCAGTATTATAATACTACAATACCTAGCCAGTATTCATTCCACAAGTACTTAAAGTTACAATAAATAACAAGGAGGAAAGCTAATTTTTTAAAAACCAGGATGTCAGAGATAGAGAGATGGCTACTAATTACTGATATTTCAATTCTCTGAAACTTCAAACTGTTAAGAAAATAGTAACTAACCAAAGCAGTGCAGGAGTCTCATCTACCCAGTCCTAAAACTGTGATCACTGGCAAGAATAATTATTTTCAAAATCTTCATGTTACACTCAGATATTTATATAAGGGATACTTCCCCATCTCTAAACTGCCTCTTCTTAGGACATGGATCTATATCTAACCAGAAATGTTTTACTGATGTTTTAAAAGGAAGAATTATTCTAAATTGCTAAGTCAGCACTGCCACACATATGGGACTAATTACAATAGTGCCAGCCTCTGATAACATACCCTTTTTCCTTAGGCCAAGGCTGATTGCAGTGAGCATCAGGTTCTCCTGTTCGGTCTCATCAACCTAAAACTTCTGGTACTTTTAACCAATTATACCACTTAGAAAAGTTTTTCTATCAGAGAATTATACTTTAGTAACAGGAACAAGGCAATTCTCTGTGACAAATGGAAAAGTTTAGGAACAGTAATGTTTGAAAAATTGGCTTTCTGCAATTTTTCAAATTCCACTCTACATTCTTTTTTTAAAAAAGACTTATTTATTTTCAGGGGATAAGGGCGGGGAGAGGAAGATCTCTCAAGCAGACTGCTTGCTGAACAGAGACCCTGGGGCTCAATCTCATGACCCTGAGATCACAACCTGAGCCAAAACCAAGTCAAACTGTTAATCAACTGTGCCACCCAGGTAGGTACTCCTCCACTCTACATTCTATTTTTCAATTGCTAGATCAGTCCAATACCTTTTTTTTTCCTTTTTTTTTTTTTTTTTTTTAAGAAACAAAATCAACTCTTCCAGGTCCCCCCTCCAAACTTTAGTTTGATTTTTGGAGGTAGTTTTCTAAGAATTAACAGTAATGGAAATGAAATGGATACTAAACCAAAGTCAGAATATACATTATAAAATAAAGACAATTTCAGAAACAGACAACGAACAAGCTTCAACTATCACCTTAAGGAAAAAAAAAAATCACTTTAATGTTTCAAAAGTAGTAGCAGTGTGATTTAATTAGTAAAACAATTTCAAAACCTATGCTACCAAAAGTGGATAGAATGCTTACATAGATAAATGTCTACAAGAATTAAAACAAGTAATACTGAGATAGCATAAAGATTATGGTTATTTTTGTTCAAGTTTACCTAGCTAATGAAGTATCCACAGTGGTGGCTCTATCAGTCCCTTGACAGACTATCAGTTTGCTTAACCAGCACAGTATCTGGAACTCAAATGAGGTTCATAAAAGCTTGAACTAAAGTAAATATTTAAATTTTTAATAATGTTGGGAAAAACCAGGTACATGAATAGACCCAGAAGCTAAAAATTAAGTCAAATCCCAGAAATGTATATCACATTTTGATTATAGTAATTATTATACTATAATCAAAATGTTGCAAAGCACTAGTTCATTTCAGGATGATCTGCCTATGACATTTAACATAAACTAATGACTTACAATTTCTTAAAGGGAGGAGGAAAGTAAGTTATAACCTCCTCCATCCCCCCTCCCCCCCAAGACAAACTACAAGCATATTCTGTTTTTCTTTTACTGGAAGGTTAAAAAACCACTACGAACCAAAATAAAAGCCTATCACCACAAAGAAGATTAAACAATCTAGCATACTTCAAAAGTCTAATCAAAAGGCCCAAAATAAACACCAAAGCTGACAGTGTAACATACAATTTTAATTTACCTGCAAGGATTCCCTCCCTGCTCAGTATAGCTTCAATATCTTCTCATCACATTAGAAACTTGCTATAACTTAAATCATTCAATTCTTTTAGAAATAAGAGACTAGAACTTCATATTACAAAATATTTTCTCCTAAAAATCATCTAAAAACTTAAAAAATGTATTTCTTCAAATGTGCAGATCTCCTAAAATGGTAAAATTCTTATTACTGGGACTATCTCAAACATTATAATGCACGTAATGTATGTTTATCATCACTGTCTAGAAAAATGAGGGGCAGTATATGGAGTGTACTTCAAGTGCCTCAGAAAAAGTATTGATCAGTCTTAAAACTAATTGCTATATTTATTATTTCAATAAATTTGAGAAGTATCTTAAAACCTTGTAATAAGACATTAAGAGGGAAGTTATGGCAGATAAGAATACCTTTGGGTTACTTTCAAACTATACAAGTCCCATATAACCCACTGTAACCTCTCAAAATCCAAGGGGCAATTCCTGTAAAGAATCTTTCCTCCAAGACTGAATTATTAGGGATAGATCACATTTCCTAGATGTTTAGAAAGCTGACAAACATTGGTATACTGAGCAATAAGATTAAAGATGAATCTCTTGAACTATATTCACTTGTTGAAGACCTCTTTACCATCTGCAGATGCCAGCCAGACTGGTTCACATAGGCTTGAACAAGTATTCACACTATTTCAAAGTAGTCTTTTCAAAGGCAAGAAATTCACTGTGGTTTCAAATATGTACAGAGAACAACTGTGAGTCAACAGTATTAGTATAGTGTTAACGCAAAGACTGCAGGGACCATAACTCGCTGGTTATAGGTACTCAAAAAAAACCAACACTCCAGCACTATTACCTAGTTTGATGAACCACCTATCCAAGAGGTCCAAACTTAAGCCATGTTATCATTCTGCATCCTTCTTTAAGTGGAGGGAGAAATCAAGAGTTTGTTTTCAAATAGAAAAAATATGCAAAACTGGGCAATTAATTCCACTGAATCTCTTATTCACAGCCTTTCAAGACAGAAGTGTTTTTCTACCATAGTGTCTTCCTGGGTTCATCAAATACTTAGTAAAAGACCTCCTGGGTACTTTACACAGTGTATTTTTTTTCCTATAAAGCCATTCAAGAACTAAAGAAATTTATTATTCTCCGTTACAACTCAGATTATTTCTGTGGCAACCATGGTAACTAGTAGCATCTATAACTAAAGGGCTAACTGCTCTGACCTAGCCATGTTTACCTTATGTGTTTCTGTGCTCAAGTTAGGCTTTATTTTTCTTCTTTCAAAACAAAATAGCTCAGTAATGAATACAACTGTGCGTCTGCTTTTAAAAGCCACAAACTCACACAATTCTTAAATGCATAATCCATAGGAATATGAAATAACTGCAGTTACATACACAGGCTTAAGTAAAATATCAGGTTTAAAATTTGAAGTACAAAGACCATTAAAAACAGTCTATTTGCCAAATCCACTGAGAAACTAGAAGCAATTTAACAGCTGTCTAAATAACCACAAAATATTAAAAACACTTCTGGCTCAATATAAATGACATCTGAAGTGAAATGCTGCCTCCTCCAACAGACATCTCATTTGTTTGCCTAGAACCGTTTATACTTCATTTAAGCCAGCTGGTGTCTCCGTTTGCAGGCATGCATCAATGTCTACTGAACAATCTAAGTTCCTGTAAACCCTTCCCCATTCACAAGCTGCAATTTCCATTTTTAATGGCAAGTTTCCAGCAAATACAATAAGTTCTTACAAAGGAATTTAACTCTTCATCCAACTCAATTCCTAAAGCAGACCAGAGCAGTGGTAACAAGACCTAAACAATGTGTGTAAGTGCCTAGCAAATTCCCAAGTAGTTGACATCCACAGAAGGATCTCCTTACCAAACCACTTATTCAGTACAATTATGAAAAACAATGTGTTTGATTTGACTGACAGTCTCTTGTAATGTTAGATGATATTTCAGTTTTATTAAAATAATTTGGTTCTTGGGAATGTTATGACAATCTTTGGCTAAGAGATAATATTGTGAGATGTTTCAAAAGCCAACAGAGAAGTATACAGAATGCACAGAATCTTTTCAACTAACTTACCAGGGTGAATACTGATGCAGCTACTAGAGGTATTCATTTTTCCCAATCAGTCTACCCCCACCCCACCCTCATTCACTTTTCCCTTTTCACATCCCAGGTACTATAAACCTTACTGCTGACATCCTAGAAATGCAGGAGTGGACACACTTTTTCTGTAAAGGATCAGACAGTAAATACTTGAGCTTTGGGAAAATACAGTCTCTATAACAAATACTAGCTCTGCAGTTGTAGCCTGCAATGAGCCATACTTTTAAGGGGGGTGGTGAGGGGAGAGAATGACCCTGGCTGGTTCCAATAAAACTTTTTTTTTTTTTTTTTTAAACCAGCCCTTTCCTTTTCCCTGGCATTAAGTTGCAACAGTTTGAAAAATACAGATTTAAATAATTTAAATAACAGTCATCAAGTCAAACTTTCGAATCACCTTCCTGGGATGACTAAAATAAACTAGGGTTGAAATCCCAAGTTCCTCAAACTAGTAAAGCCAGAACATCATTTCGACTACACGTCAAAACACACTATGTAAGTTTCCAGAAAAGAACAATGATAAACAATAAATTATATGCATGCTCTGAAAAAAAAATTTCAGTACTGTAGCTCTAAATTTTTAAATTACACTTGAACTGACAGAAATGAAAGGAAAACAAAGTTTCTGCAGAGTCCTAGTCAATCTCAACTTGGTAAATCACTTTCCATTTCCAACCCTAGCTATTTATTTCAGCCACAGATATACAGATATTTACTCTTGCAAAGTTTGAGAATCACCACTGTTAAAACAAAAATCTAAAAATTAAGTGCTTGGAAAAATTATTTCCAAGATTGGGGACATGAAAACTGAAAAGGTCTTTGATACCTGCACAACACTGCAGCTCCCATTATGACATCATTACAAAAACCACACAGGAGCCTACCCAAGCTGGCCATCTAAAAACAAAGCCAAATTAAACATGTAGAATATCATTCAAAATTACAGGTAAAAAAAAGTAAATTTTAGCAATTCAAAACTTTACAATTTCAACTGCTTTCCTCAAGTCAACTTTTTCTGTTAATACTCAAGTCGGTTGAAAAAATTAAATCCTTTAGCAGGCTCAAAATGATCAATTAGGCTGTGATTTTAAGAGTTCAGGATATGATCAAACTTCCAGAATAGATGTTAAAAACACCCTGAAGATGACAGCAATATTTTGGAAAACATGAATTTGAAACATCAGGCTTATTTAAACAATTTCAATTACTCCAGTCATTTACTAAATTATCATCCACTCAATTGAAATTTGAGACAATGTGGAGCCAACTGCATTAACCAATGCTACAAATGCATCAATGAAATGACAAATTTGTAAAAGATTACAATCCTGAATAAATTCCCTTTAAAGTGAAGACAAATATAGCTCCTGGCTGGTTAATCATATATGCTCAAGACTACTGCAGCATTGAGATATACTAAAGTATATCCCAAACCTAACACTAAAGATAAACTCCCAAACCTAACACTGTATTAATTCACCAGCTCCCCTGAAATTTATAGCTAGTTAGCCAGGGCTATTTTTAAGTGGCCTTATTTGTTAAGTACAGATTCCTAGGTATCATTTCAATTTTCAATATCATTTGACTAAAAAGACAAAAATCTAAAAATAATTTAATCACCAGCTCATAACACTTATTGTCTTTTAATGCAAAGCCTAACAGTAAATCAACCAATGCCTTTACATACAAGGCAGTTTAGGTAGAGTTACTAAATAAAACTGAGAATTCTTCTGAAAACTCTTTACAACTCTAAAATAGTGTATCCTTAAGTTAGTCAAATATTTAATAGCAGAAATGGTAGCCTAAGCATTGAGGGTGTCCCTAAAAATCTGGGGAAGGATATTTAAAAACCTGACTTGAACAAAACAATTCCAAATGGAAGTTACCAAATATAGAGGTATATACTGCCCACGCGTTTTTTATTAAAAGCTGATAATAAAACACTTGAACTATGAAAAGGCTTTGTCTGCAAATGATATCACTAAAGGCTCAAATATGAAACCTTTGCATACTATACTCACAAAGAGATTTACACTACCAGTCCACAAAAGCCTATCCTAGGACTGTGCCAGGGGCACACAAGGATTTTCAAAGTACAGAAAAAACTGGGCACACACACATGCAGTACAAAGCAGCCAAAAGGCATTTCCCCATAGTCACTTTCAGGAAATGTTTCAAGATGAAAAGCAAAGACAGTCCTAAGTGCCTTAGAGTCTTGGGTTGATTTCTTTATTACTCTCAAGGCCTAGGCTGTTCTCCACCCCCCCCCCACCCCCACCGTACCCTGTTGAGAAATAAAGCACCTCCAACCAGAAGCAACTACTCAGGCCCAATTTTCAGTACAATTCGCTTTTCATTAAAAGTTCAAGTTTCTCAGGGTCTAGACGCACAGTACGATCATATTACAAGTACTCGGGAAGAGCATTTTCTTTGTTGTTGACCCTGCTAGGGAAACAGGTCTTGACTCAGCCAAAGTGGCGTTCTTGTGGGTGATTAATGACAGGCCTAGATCTCGCCCCAGTGACATCCATCCCCACCCCCCACCCCCTCTGTACTAAAATCAGCCATGTCTGAACTGGAGGAGGGGCTGCTGCCTCGCCTCAAACCACCCAGTCCCACCGTTAAGGGCTGCAACCAATCGATTCGAGGAGACAGATACCGAGATTCGGGCGAAACGTTACTCTTCTCTCGCCTAAATTTATGAATAATATCACCCTCTCTGATCATTTCCGCTGGGGCTCTCCAGACTACGGAAACACTCAATTCCAGTCATTCAGCCCAAAGAAAAGGATCTTCCTCTTCCCCACAATACCCGGCAAGGCAGAGCCCCTGCCCTCCCCACCTCCCGACTCCCCCACCCCTTTGACATGAGGCCACTTCTATTGTGTCGCCGGGGCCAGAGGACCCAACTGGAAGAAATGCGGTCGCTCCACTGCTACTTTTGCCAAGGACGACGACCAATCCGGCAGCCCCATCCCCGGGGCCGGGTTCCGCGTCCCGGGACCCCCGTTCTCCAGCCCACCCCGGCGGCCGCGGGGCCGAGTCCCACCTGTGGTGAGGCGGGAGGAGACGTCGCCAAAGGGGGACGGCTCCATTCGGAGATACTTCTGCGGCGAGGCGGCGGCGGCCGAGAAGGAGGCGGCAGTGGCGGCGGCCGCCGCCGACGGAGAGGCAGCCGCCGAGGTGGGCGCCGACAATGGCGCACATCGCCTCCGCTTCGGGGACGCTGGGCTCAGCAGCGGGTCGAAATCCAGAGTCCTTTTCAGAGTGGCGCCGCACGCCATGGCCGGGGCAGCCGAGGCCGGACTCGGGTGGGGTCGGGGAGAGGTGACGGGAGGGGAGGGTGAGGGAAGTGGGGGGGGAGCGGGGGCCCGAGGAGAGCCTAACCGACGGGCTCAAGAGCAGGAAGGCGGTGGTGCAGCGCCGGCGAGGAGACGAGAGCCGCCGCCGCCGCTGCCTCCGCGGCAGGGGCAGTGGCCGGGCCGGCCCAGGCGAGAGCGGGAGGGGCGGTGGCGGCCGCTCACGACAGCCGCGTCAGGGGGGCTCTTCCGCCTCCTCAGGCACAGCTCCCCCGGGAGAGGCTCCGGCCGCCCCCGCCGTCCGTTCGAGCTTTGCGCCGCGCCTGAGGCGCTCCTGCGCTGAGACCGGCTCCCTTCGGAAGTCGAAACCAGCCCCGTCAGGTATGAGGCTGGAACGCGGCCACGAATAAGCCCGAGTAAGGTCAGGAGCTTGAGAGCGGCGGTCGATGTGGAGGGATTGCGAGGTGGAGGCAGCGGCAGGAGCTCAATCGAACACGTCCAGCCGCTTCCCCCTCCTCTGTACGACTATTCCACCCGCCGCCGGCCCCAATATGGCGTCAATAACAACGCCGCCGATTCAAATTCTGCGGCCTCAGGGCGCGTGCGCATAGGGGTGGCTACCCCGCAGGCGCATTCTGGGAGTTGTAGTTTTTCACTGTGGAAGGGAATCGGCGTGAAAAGCGATTAGGGAGGAGTCACGAAAACTACGATTCCCGTCATTCAAGGCGCGGCATTCCGAGTTCCGGGTTGGAATTTAAATCCCCTACGAGGCTTGAGTGTAAAAGGAGCTAAGCAAAAGGGGAAAAAAGAAAAGGCTGGGAGAGACTGGAAGAGAGGAAAGCCAACTGATGCAGAAAATAGGCTTAAAAGACCTTTAAAATTCAGGACATAGTTGTCCTGATATTATTCCCACAGTGATTTAACAAATGGGAAATAGAAAACTTAGGCAACCCAACAGTTCAAGACAGATTAATTTCGGTAATAAGAGTGCCAAAAACAAAACCTGTCCTAATGAGAGGCTGGGAAATACTGAGATTATGGAACATACTTAGGACTGAAAGGGAGAGCAACATTATTAGTATCAGATTACAGGATCCTTGAGTGAACTGGATGCTTTGCCCTTCCCAGGTAGCTGCTTGCATCCATTTATTACATTCTGCAAAACCAGGTTTACCCTGTAAACGAATAAATTTGAAAGAGTACAAAGCCAAATTATTTTGCTTTGGATAAAAGCGAGTGATACCAGAAATTGTATTATCTGTTGAATATTGTAGTATAGTATATCTTTTGAACTCTAAAAATTAAAAAATCATAATGAAATGTCTAAAGGAGTACATAATGAACCCATTTTATAAGCAGAGGAAATTTTGTACTGCTACTCAGGTACCTAAAATAACAATCAAATACGGTACTAATAATGTAAAAAATTGTCACCAGTCTTTTGCCTATGGAAGCTATCCCCAGTCCAATACAAAAACTAGTTATTGCCATATTCTCAAATGATCATGTGAATGCCATATTCTCAAATGATCTTGGATATCACTATACTAGTTTCAGTATAGTACTTATGTATTCCCATTGTCAATTTAGTAACTGAAAGACATTTTAACCATTTTGTCGATAATTCCTCATTTGTGACTAGTTTAATATATTCCTGTTTTATTGAATTGTTCAACACCTTAAAGATCAGCAGTTCTGATCACATTGTGTCAATGACTAAACTGCACTAATTTTATTTTAAAATATGTTGTTTGGGAAATATTTTTTTGAAAATCATCAGCATTTAATGAAACAATGGCTTAACTCTGACACCCAATAGGTAAATTTTTGCTAAATTCTAAACACCATGAAACATGAAACCTATGATATGAAATTAACAGAATACACATATTTTATGTAAATGAGTAGGAAAAGATAGATTAAGCTGTGGGAAGCAAATAACAAAGCATTTATATTCCTGATAAATATTTTCTGAAATTAAGACTCTACCTTAAGCTATACAACTTACTTGGAGAAGGGACTGTTAGGAATTAAATTGTGTTTTTTCAAAATTCCTATGGTCTTTTTTTTTTTTTTTTAATTCCCATGTTCTAACCTCAGTATTTCCCAGTGTGAGATGTCCATATTTGAGAAGAAGGTTATTTCAAATATAACTAGTTAAGATGAGGCCATACTGGAGCAAGGTGGGCCCCTAATCTATTATAACTGGTACCCTAATAGAAAAGGGAAATTTGGAAACAGACAAGCATGAAAACATGAAGATGCATCTATAAACCAAGAAAAGGTAAAGATGGCCAGCAAATTACCAGAAGTTAGGAGAGAAGCATGGAACAGTTTCCCAGAGTCCACAGAAGGAACCAACACTGCAGATACCTTTCTCTCAGAGTTCTAGCCTCCTGAACTGAGATAAATACATTTCTGCTGTTTAAGCTGTCCGTCTATGGTACTTTCTTATGACAGCCCTAGGAAAACTAATTCATCAAGCAATGGGTGTGGGTGTGGTTATCATTTGTGTTACCCTGTGCTGCCTGGTAAATGAGTTTTATGTAAAGGTGGTTAGAGGATATCTGGCAAACTTGACAATGCAGGCCTAATGGCTGCACATACAATCTGTGCTTCGCAGCATATCTGCAAAGAGCTCTCTGTTACTATTAAACAGTGGCAGGGTTAGGGCAGCCTCCTCTACTACCAATGACTAAGGATTCAGAAGCTAAGAGGAACAAGTTGAACTCTTCCCTATTCACTTCTGTGTCTTTGCTCAGGCTCTCTGCCCCATACTTTTTGCCTGACTACTTATTCTTTAAGATTCACCCTGGGCATTAACTCCTATAGTAAGTCTTCCCCAGACACTTCAAGGCTGCATTAGTTTTATAGCTTCACATAGAGACAGATACCTATCTTCATATCTTCCTCATTACTCTCACCACATTGCAATATAATTCTCTGCTTATGAATCTGCCTCTCCTACCACCGTATTAGTTCCTTGCCAATAGTAGAGTTACTCGCATACTTCAACAGATACCTATTGAATGTTTCTTAAATAAACATTTTTTAATTACCCTATTCTCCCAGTAGCGTACAGTATTCTTGTCTCTTAAGATAGATGTCCACTAAAATATAGCAACCCCTTCAGGGTAGAGAAAAACTGTTGAAGTAAAAAAAAAAAAAAAAACCCTAAAAAAGATTCTTAGGCTAAAATTGAAAATAAAAACAATACTTGAAAGCACATAAGTCTTAACTTGGTTTAGGGATGCCTGGGTGGCTCAGTGGTTGAGCGGCTGCCTTTGGTTCAGGGTGTGATCCCCAGATCCAGGATTGAATCCCACATCAGGCTCCCTCTGCCTATGTCTCTGCCTCTCTCTCCGTGTCTCTCATGCATAAATAAATAAAATCTTTAAAAAAAAAAGAAAGTCTTAACTTGGTTTAGAAGTAAATGTGTATTTTGTTGATCAAGAGGAAAGAAAACCATATTTAACACAATAAGTTGAATCAGGTCACATGAATCTAAATATATAGTACAGCTAATGGCTCCACTGACCTACACAGACCAAAATTGTTTTTGTTGTGACTAAAAGGCCTATAATAAATGTCAAAGGCTTGAAATAATTAGAATGGTTTTGCAACAGTCTAGAAAATATTTCTTGATTTGTACAATCTCAGAAGCCTCTGAAGAAAAACTGTTTTACCCAGATGCTGGTCTCTGCTTGGTATTAGACTTTTCTAGCACCTCCCAAAATATTCCCCAGAATCTGGAAGTAGACATAGCTGGATAATATGAGATATAATTTTATGTCATCCTGAGCCTGAAGATCTTTTTTATACCATAAATCATTTTCAAACACTTTTTCTGTTGTCAAAGATAAATGCAAATATGTAAGGTGTGGAGAGGTGTTTGCTGACTTTGCATGCTGAGTTTGAGTAATTGTAGGCTCAGCTTTAGGACTAGCAGTTCTAATTCAGGAGTCACTTCAAATCTATATTCAGAACAAGTATTGCTTACAGCAAAAAAAAAAATTGTCTCTAATTGTCTTTAATTATTAAAAAATTAAATTTTAAATATTAAATTTTAAAAAAATTGTCTTTAATTATTGTGTAAATGAGTGCAGTAGGGAAGAAGAGACATTATAATTCCTTCCACATAGTTTTTCAGGCTGGCCGGAACCTCTTCTAAGAACCATATTTGGAATACATATTAGAATACATATTTTCCATTGTAGATATGATATGGCTAATATTACTTTGGTTTCATTATTTTGGATGTGGTCATTATTTTGAATTGATTGGATAGTCCTAGAGTAATCAAAACTGTATATCTGTGAGTGATTTCAAGAGGTCACCTAGACCAGTCCCCTGCTCCAAGGCATGATTAACTGTAAAATATTCAAGCTAAATCAGTATCTATTTCATTCTTCCTAGAGATTTTTAGGATCAACATTCAAAATCTTGCAGTTAAAATGCAACTGCAAATTTTCTTATATCTAGCTTTAACCTCTTCTCCATCAGAAGCTGATTTCTAATTATATAGTGCTCTATAAAGAACAACACACTCCAGGAAATAAGCCATGATTCACTTATCCTAAGGGACTTTCAAAGAAACCACAGCATATTCTCTGAGTAGTCAAAATAAGTTTTTATGAGGTCCTCATTTTAAAATTTGCATGCTTTTCTCAAGTATGTACAGTCAAGTACCTATATCCTTACACAGAAACCATTGGCGCTTACTTTAGAGAAAACTCAATCATGTTTGGGGATCTTATTTCCCAGCCCAGACCAATCAGAAGAATCAAGTAGAAGAGGGAAAAGGGAATTGAAGATGCTATACAGCGACTACAACAAGCAGCCCAAACATTGTATAGCAAAGAAAGGTACTGTACAAAATGACTACAAACTTAAAGCACAACAGCCTTGAACCACTGAAATGTCAGGACAATCAGTCCAATTGCACCTGAGGCATCACTGTATTACTACAGGACCATGTAATTATGGGAGGGTTGCCATAGTTAACATATAAAAAATAAGACACCCAGTTAAATTTGAATTTAAGATAACAAGGAATGACTTGTTAGTGCAAGTATGTCCCAAATACCACTTATTTTTATCTGAAATCCATGTTTTGCTGGGTATTCTGTATTTTATCTGGCAACCCTAAATAAGATGTTGACCCCAAGTCATCAGTAAAGCACAAACTGTTTACTATGCAGTTTGAAAATGGTGTAACTAGTATGATATTGGAAAATGTTCCGTTGATAGCATTTAAGATTAAGAAAATCAAAACTCGGAATGCCTGTGTGGCTCAGCAGTTGAGAGTCTGCCTTCGGCTCAGGGCATGATCCCAGGGGCCTGGGATCAAATCCCACATCAGGCTCCCTGTGAGGAGCCTGCTTCTCCCTCTGCCTGTGTCTCTGTCTCTCTTTCTCTGTATCTCTCACTCTCTCTGTATCTCTCATGAATAAATAAATAAAATCTTAAAAAAAAAAAAGAAAATCAAAACTTTCAGTTGTCTGGAAAGTTGATTTATGTTAAATATTTTGAATAAATATATTCTATTCACTATAGAGTACCAGCCATAAAATAAACCTTTAATAAACATTGGGATGAGGGATGCCCAGGTGGCTCAGTGGTTCAGCATCCACCTTTGGCCCAAATGACCCTGGGGTCCTGGGATTGAGCACCATATCAGGCTCCCTGCAGGGAGCCTGCTTCTCCCTCTGCCTATGTCTCTGCCTAGGTCTCTCATGAATGAATAAATAAAATCTTAAAAACAAACCAACCAACCAACAAACAAAAAAACATTGATTGAAAGACCTGGGTGGCTCAGTCGGTTAAGCATCTGACTCTTGATTGCAGCTCAGGTCATGACCTCAGGATCCTGAGATCCAGCTCCACATCAGGCTCCACGCTCAATGCAGAGCCTGCTTGTCCCTCCCTGTCCCCTTGCTTGCTCTCTCTCTCTCAAATAAAATCTTTAAAAACAAAACAAAACAATAAAACATGGGATGAACAGTGAAAAGCTTCACACACTATCTTCCCAACAGTAAGACACCTCAAGCCTCTCAAGTTTGTCCCTAGCAGTTGTCTGTTCTGTTGTCCTGCATGAGTCCACACCTGATTCAGAGTTGGTATCGCTGTCGGTGTCCAACTCCCGTTCCCTCTTGTGCCTGTTGTTCCCGGCTTCCATGATGCCACTCTGAACCTTCCCTCCTAGGTGGGGAGGGAAGCTTTTCAAGCAAATGAGATTGTACCTACATTTCCCCAACACTGAGGGCTCCCTCTGCAAACCCATTGTTATAAGAGTCAATCAGGTGTGTTGTGTGAAGGAAATGAAGAAACAGGCCCAACTCTTCCCCTGGGAGCAGCTTTTCCAACCCCATCTACTGATAACAAGCATCAACCTAGGAGCAATAATCGGTCATTTGGTCATTTGCAGCCCCCAGGGCCTGTATTATGGCTGGGGCTTCACTGGGTGACCAAGAAACTGCTGGATTTCATCTGGACCTTGTGTCCCACAGTTTGCCTTTGTGGTCTGATTAGTCCAAGAAATTGTTCTCATCTTAAAGGAGACAGTCTGCACTCTTGACAGGGTTTACCTCTGAGCAGTGGAACATGGAGTGTGTCTGTGGGAACAAGATGAACAGGACATGTTCCAACCCTCAAAGAAACTTAACTTTCTACCTTATATGATTGACTGAAGATTCTTTTACAAAAATCCCATTTATTGCAATTATTTGAAAAATAAAATATAATTTTGTGGAAAAAATAAGTCATCTTAATTACCATTGGTCTGAAAACTAAAAACCAGTACATCTCAAAATAGGACTTAGCATATAGTAAGTGATGTATATAGTGTATAGTAACCCTTAGTAAGTGATGGCTACCATTATCTTAGTATATGTGCTGCTGAAGCGAGTACATGGCCACCATTATCATTCTAAGGCAAATTCTAAAGTCTCTTCAAACCTGAAGTAGTGGAAGAGCTTCCAGAACCTTCTTGAACCAATCACAGCTCCTGGGGTCCAGTTTCTGAGCCAATCTCTCTTCTCCCTTCCGTACTCCCCTGCTAGGAGGGAACTCAGACCATATCTAGGTTCCAAATCAGTGTAGTTGGGTTATACGGTGTGCCTTACTTTAATCACAATTATGTAGGTGACTTAGAGCCTAAGTGGGCAATATTTGGAGGGAGGAGAAATATTATTTACAGGGATCTGCCATAGCCCAGGTGCTTTCTCAGCTTATCCTAATAAAAACCTAAGGTAATAGTGTTAATCTCATTTTACTGTTACACCTGTGGCTCATGCCTGTGGTCACACAGTCTTAAATGGGTCAGGGTTGGGACTGTTACCTGACTCTGCAAGATCCCAAAGGTGTGTTCTTCTACACAGTTGACTAGGGTGGCAAAAAAACCTGGAAAGAAAGAGATGGATTAATTAAAAATTTCCGAAGTATCATAATGGAAATAAGTAACAAGTGGTCGATTTTAAAAAAAAAGTTTTTTTTTATGGACAGTGTCAGCATATGTTCCAGAAGACATCAAAAAATGTATCCTATGACTACTTCGCAGTGTTTTGTTTCCCCATGGAACTTGATACTTGAGTACCAAGCTTTAAAAGATGATTGTTGAGTATCACATTTCTGTTCTAAGGCAATTGTGAATTCCCAGGGAGTATTATGGAATCACATGTGGCCCACATGGCTTATTTCCCTTTCCAAAAAAAGGTTTTTTATCATGTCTTCAAAACAGCTAGATACAGATCATTAAAAATCATTCCTAAATCCTATTAACTACATCTTTTACTTTATTTGCTAACAAGCAGTTAAGTGGAAGTTCAGGTTCCTTTTATTCCTCTTGGTCACTTGCCACTCGGTATGTGGCCCACAGACTAGAAGCACTGGCATCACCTGGGAGCACACCTGGGCGCATGTGGAAGCACACCTGGAGCTCTTGCATCAAAATCTGCATTTTAACAGGATCCCCCAGGTGATCCATATGTAGATTTAATTTGAGAAGCTCTGCTCCCCCATAGCGTCTTCCAGGCAGATGTGCTAATAATAATAAATCACGGTCCTCAGGTATGGGCCATGCACTCTAACAGTGATACTAAAATAACTAAGACATGGCCTCTGAGATAGAAAGTGGAATAAAGAAAGAGGTGTAGGCAATCTAAAAATGCCCGCCTGGATCAATGAGAATTCCTATGTCCAAATGTCTTTCTGCTCCATGAAAGAGTGGTGTTCAGAGCGGCTTTCAATGGAGATAATACACCTGAGTGTTGTACTTGGAAAGTAGTAAGAAGAAAACGAAAGATGCATACATCTCCCATACTACTAAACTGTTCCTTCTTTCCCTAGTAATTATCCCCCCGCCCAGAACTCCAAAAGAAATGTAAGACAGCAAAGCTTCTTGGGACCCACTCACTTAACAAATGTTTATTGGGCTCTATACCCATCTCTGTGGTAAGTGCTCTGGTTACAGATGAGAACCACTCAGTCTCAGCCCTCATGGAGCGTGTGAACAATTACTACTGAAGTCTGTGAGTATGAACAGAAGGCTGTGGCTTGCAGTTTGAGAGGAAAAGATTAATTCTGGAAATTAGGAAAGAAAGGGGTTTCTTTCCTCTGCACGCTTTGTAACATTACTTTCCCTGCCTGGGTGTTCTTCTCAAGGGTTTCTCCAGCCCCTGAGATATGAGGTATATGAACAGGAGACAGCTATCTTCTTCAAAAATGGAAATGGTCTTGATAAAAAGCTGAAGCATTATCTGTTACCCAACAGTATTTCTTCTAAAATTATGCAACTCGTCATTCCAGCACTGTGCTACTCAAAGTGTGGTCTGCGGGTTTGCTCCAAGCCACAAAACGCTAAGTGTAGAAATCAGCAATGAGGGTTTAGAAACTTTTCTGGCAATTTGACATCATCACAACATGCAAGGGCATCCCCAGAGGACCAGTGTTGTTGACAAAGTGCTATAGATTGAATATTTGTGTCCCCCTAAATTCATATGTAATGAATTTTGTGTATCACAATGTAGTGGTATTTGGAAGTGGGCCTTTGGAGGTGATTAGGTCATGAGGCTGGACCCCTCATGAATGGGATTAGTGCTTTTTATAAAAGAGATCCCAGGAATACCCTTGCCCCTTCCACTATGTGAGGACACAGAGAGAAGGTGTTCTTTATGAAATACAAATGAGTCCTCTTGGACTTCCCAGCCTCTGGAACTGTGAAAAATAAATATTCATTGTTTTTAAACCACCCAGAATATCATGTTTTGTTACAGCAGCCTGAATAAGCCAACACACAGGGTATACAATTCAGGTGCTGAGCTGAATGAGTGAGTCACATATGATAAAAGATTCATGCTAGCCATCCCCAGTAGAACCACATGTGATATTTAAAGGTTAATTCGTCAACTATATCCCCCAAATGTATAAAATCCAGGATTCATCTTGTTCATTTTTTTATCAAATATAATTTAACTTGGAAGGATCAATTTTGGAGCTGACAACTGATGACGGATTGAGGATGAATGTTGAATATACAACATCACATGCTTCATTCTTGATAAAAGTAAAAAATGAGCATCGGACTTGCAAAAATTGCCTTAAATTCTTTTTTCCCCTCTCTTATCCACCTATCTCCAGGAATGTTATTAAAACAAACATGGAAACTGTTTAGGTATATATAATCCCTTCTTCATAGCACTATCATCTATCCAACCTAAATTTCACAAATTAATGAGCAAAAAGCAAGCTCACTCATAACATGAAATACTTTACTAATAAACAAAAGGTTTGTTTCAAGTATGCAAATCAGCTTGAATATGTAGAATTGCTATTTTTAAATAACTTTTCATTGTGCCACGAACATGGAATGACAAAAAAGCACTGAAATACAACTATTAACCACCTGCCCTCAGGCTTTCAGTGAACAATGTACACATTACACACTTTTTTCTTGTTTTTCTGATTGTCTTTATTGAAATATGTCTATGGAACCTAATTAAAAATGTGGCCTTGGGACACATGGGTGGCACAGTGGTTGACCGTCTGCCTTTGGCTTAGGTCCTGATCCAGAGGTCCTGGGATCAAATCCCGCATCGGGCTCCCTGGGGAGCCTGCTTCTCCCTCTCCCTCTGCCTATGTCTCTGCCTCTGTCTCTCATGAATAAATAAATAAAATCTTTAAAAAGTAATAAAAAATACAAATAAAACTGTGGGCTTATATTTTATATTTCCTTTTAATTCTTTTTTCTAGCAATACATTTTTGTTCTGTTTACAAAATATTGGTCCACGTGTATTGTGAGAGGAAAAACCTTCACCTCAGATAGCTTGAGGAAAACTTCTCAATGGTGGCCTGTAAACGACTACTACTGTCAGATTCAGTTGGTGAAAAAGAATACTACTCGCTACTGTATGTGTAATGTTGACTACTTGCCAGGCATGTTCTATGTGACTTACGTGTATTAGCTCATGGGCTTTTATCTTATGAATTACGTGCAATTGTACCACCGTATTACTGATGAGAAAACTGAACCACAGAGAGGTTCAGTCCCTTGCTCAAGGTCACACAGCTCTAAAGTGGCAGAACTCAGTTCCAGAGTCCATACTCTTATCTGGGGACATAAGACAGGCATTGTCATAGTTCTCCACCACATATCTAGGGGCTCATGTGGCTCAATAAACTTGTGGGAAAAGAAAAAGATGAATTAGAAAAGATACCAAAAGCTACAAGACAGAGTCCTTCCCACAGGCCAGGCACTGAGCAAAGTGCTTTTGATGCATGAGCTCAGTGTTTCCTAAGCGTGATGCACCACAGGAAATGATTTCAGGAGTAGAGGAGGTGACTTAGATGCATGGGCCAGACAGAAGTCACATTGCATCACATAATGAGAAAGCTTTTCTTCTTTAAGTTTCTGTGCCTAATCACACTCCTAGAGTCTCTTTGGTGCAGGTCTTGAATGACACAGACTTACTTCCTTTTGTAGTAAAAGGAGAGCAGGCCTTGGGCTTAACACTGTCTCTAGCACTTGATGGGATGAGCACTGGGTGTTGTGCTATATATGTTGGCAAATTGAACTCCAATAAAAAAAAAAACAACACTGTTTCTGGCAACAAGGTCTTTTTTATTTTCATTGCACCTTCAATTTAGGGTGCATTTTACATTTATAATAAGTATATACAATTTTTTAAAAAATGTATGTTTGAAAAGTAGGCTATGGAAAAAAATTAAATATAATGATATAGGTCTTACAAGGAGTTGACAAAAATCGGGACCAATGAAGTTTGGAAAATAATTAACTTTTAACAAGCTGGGAAGGTAAGTACTCTTGTTCTCTCTTTATAGGTAGGAGAGTTAAGGTTTAGAAAAGTTCATAACTGAGGTGCCTGTGTGGCTCAGTGATTGAGCATCTGCTTTTGGCTCAGGTCATGATCCTGGGGTCCTGGGATTGAGTCCTGAATCAGGCTCCCTGCAGGGAACCTGCTTCTCCCTCTGCCGGTGTCTCTGCCTCTCTCTGTGTCTCTCATGAATAAATAAAGAAAATCTTTATTTATTCATGACACACACACACACACACACACACACACACAGAGAGAGAGAGAGAGAGAGAGAGAGAGAGAGGCAGAGACCCCGGCAGAGGGAGAAGCAGGCCCCATGCAGGGAGCCCAATGTGAGACTCAATCCCAGGACTCCAGGATCATGCCCTGGGCTGAAGGCAGATGCTTAACCACTGAGCCATCCAGGGATCCCCCTAAATGAAATCTTAAAGAAAGAAAGAAAGAAAGAAAGAAAGAAAGAAAGAAAGAAAGAAAGAAAGAAAGAAAGAAAGAAAGAAGAAAGAAAGAAAGAAAGAAAGAAAGAAAGAAAGAAAAGAAAGAAGAAAGAAAAAAAAATTAGTAACCTTCCTGAGGCCACTCTGTAGAAAGTTGAGGAGCTGGGATCCAATTCTAGAAGTGCTTGCCTCCAAAATAAGTACCCTGCCCATTATCCACACTGTCTCCTTCGGAGACACCCATGCATATCTCCTCCCAGGACTGGCACTCCAGCACTCTCTGTCTGTACTACAGGATCTAGGGCAGTCGTTCTCAAAGTATGGTCCTCCCCTAGGTGTTTTCATAGTAATACTGAGATGTTTATCTCTTTCACTCTTGTTTGCTCACGTGTGTATGGGAAGGTTTTCCAGAGGCCGTGTGATGGGAAAGCACAACATGATGAATGCAGAAACGGTTCCAAGGACTCAGCTGCCTTCTATTAAGCCAGACATTAAAAAGATTTACTAAAATGTAAACAATGCCATTTTTCTTGTTGAAGAATGTTTTTGCTTGTTTTGGGAACTATAGTTATTTTAAAATAAAAATATGTGATTTGTGTTAACAGGCTTATTATTGCCATTTTTAAATGAACAAATATTTTACGTATTTATCCATCTTAATTTCTAATACATTAAATATCAATAAACAAAACCCACACAAACAATTTTGGGGGGTCTGTCGAGAGTATAAAGGGAATATGTGGTGGGATCATATATTTTAATATTAATGAAAACTTTCTCCCAATATGTCTGCCCTTCCTTTACTTATACCAGCCCCCCTCTATCCCCCAAGAGCTTCTCCCCTCTATTTAAGCAGTAATCACTGTGATTCATTGCTTTAGGGGAGGAGCATTACCAAGTGGAAAGTAGACATAGTGTCTAGCTTTTGTATTTCCAAAGAGCCTAAACCCATTAAGGAAGTTATGCTAGGTGCTTTAAAGCAGTAATATCAAAATATAGCGAGTGCCACTAAGAAAAAACACTAGCAGTATTGAGAGAGGTTAGCTTTCCCAGGACTAGAAAATTATTTCTTACCTCTTGAGGGTGGGTGTGGGGAAGAACAAAGACAGAAGAGAGATTAAGAGTACAAAAAAGTGGGACACCTGGCCCGCTCAGTTGTTAGGACAAAAGGCTCTTGATCTTGGGGACTGCAAGTTTGAGCCCCACGTTGGGTATAGAGACTACTTTAAAAAGAATCTTTAAGGAAATGGAGAAAAGAGAGGACTGGCCTGAAGGGCAGAAAGCCTAGACACGACTCCAACACAGTGAAGCACCTTCCCTTGTGGGAGCTGGGAACTGCCACTACCTAAATCTGGTGTTTCTGAGAGCCAGCTTCCCTTCTCCATCCCCATGACCCTTTGCAGCAGTAACACCATCTGATTCATCCAATCTGGACCGCTGTGCTCTCAAAACATCCCTGTCCCATCAGAAACCAAGAGAGGGGTCCTGGGGCCCTAGACCCCTGGAGGAGAGGCGGGGTCATGAGATAATAGCTCTATACCCTGAAATTGGAAGGTCTGACTGGAATCAGCTGCAGATCCACCCTGAGCTGGAAGAGCAGTTCAACACACTTTTTCTTGAATATTAGGAGTACCCAGCATAACTGTTGGGTAATAAGAACTGTGTTCCCTCCTAGGAGAATTTGTGAACTGATTTGCACTGTCACTGAGTTCAGTTCAGCCCACATTTAAGTGTTCTTGGTCCAGTAGAGGGGATTAGCTTTGTTTGTTTTCACTAGAATGCTTCAGGGAGGAGTCCAGGGCCCACTGTCCTTTCTCCCCTTTAGTTTCTTCATTCATCAACACTCCCTGTTTTACCCCTGAGGACACCTGAGATTTCTGAGCCCTGTAATTAAAAGCACTTGACCTATAGTAGGAGGACTCCTCCAAATAAAACCCTGAACCTAGACAGAATTATGAGTCTGTGCATTTTTCTAAGGAGAGAGTCCTAGCTTTCATCATATGCAAACTATACAAAGGAGTTTCTGACATCTGGGTTGGAATCACTGGCAGCTCCTCCCTGGCTGCCAGGATTGGCACAGTCCAAGGACATGACCTTGAACATGTCACTTAACCTGTCTGTGTCCCCATTTCCTAAACCGTGAATGTGGGTGTTAGTATTTTACTCTAAGAGCTGATGTAAGGAGTAAATGAATGGCAAAGTCTTTGTAAGGATTGGTTGCTGTTATTGTAGAGGAGTTAGACCACGGAGGTTTGGGAGGGATGGAAAGCCTGTGTCAGAGGGGCTAGCCTGGGGTAGATAGGTGAGTGCAGGCACATTTGGTAACCCCAGACCATCTTCAGGATGTAGCCCGTGCAGTCCCCAGAGCAGACTAGTTCAGCAAAGGGCCCCAGCATGTTGGAAATGAATAGCAAGGCTTCTCTGTATGTGGCCAGGAAGGTTGCCAGCTGCTGGGATATATATGCCTCTTGTTCTGAGAAAGGTAAGCATCTGAATGTGGCAGTCAGATAGGGCCTGGAGCCATGAACTTGGAGACCACAATTATGCCCTACAGACCAACACTGCCTTAGTTCTGGTCTCTAGACATGTACGAGAGAGCAGAAGGTATAGCAGAAACTGGAATTCAGCTCCACCACTTTCTAGCTGTGTTGTTTTTGAGCAACTTACTAAAACTCCCTGAGCCATAGTTTCCTCTTTTGTAAAACTGAGTAAAAATATACCTACTTTATCAGTTAAGTAATATAACATGCGCAGATATGATATAACATGCATGTAGTGAGTGCTCAATAAGCAGGGCCATTGTTATGGTAAGGTGTGCAGTACTAAGATAGGGCTCATAGGGAGCTGAGTGGCAGCAGGGGTCCAGGTATCTGATTGGTTAGGGAATCCTGGAAAAACAAATCAAAAGATCACTACAGTGAAGATACATTTGGGCCATTGCACAATTTCTGCTTCGGCTTCCCTTCAAACTTTGGAAATCAGATTTCTTTGGGTTCCTTTGGGCTTCTTAGGAAACATGAAAGGGGAAAATTATTATCAGAATATTTTCTGAAAATCATTTCTTCCCCCACAATATTCCCATGGTGGAGAATTTGTGATATTGCTTATCTTACCAGAAATTCACTCAAACTAGCTTAAGGAGACAGAGTTTTCCTACAGGCTTGGAAGGCAGGAAGTATTCAAGGCCAAAGATTCATCTTTTCTTCCAAGGTGTGCCTACTTCTTTTCCCTCTGCAGATCTACTTTCTCTTCTTTATGACACACATAACCCCAAATTGCTGGCCTAGCTCAGCTTGGCATCATTTTCTCATTTAAATACAACAGACTAGAGGTGCCCTGTCCTCAAATCCAAATTCCTAGGAGAGGAAATTTATCGGACATCTCCTGTCACATACCTGGACATGCCACTGTCAACCAAAAGTGGGTATATATGGGGTGGGAGAGGAAGGAAATGGGAGTGGTATAGATACACAGGTTCAAGCAATTGATGAGAGAAGAAAACCAAATGGCTAAGGAACCCCTGAAAAGGTACTTAACCTCACTAATATTTAGAGAAACACAGATTAGCACAGCAATGTGATGTGCTCATTTTTACCTTTTTGGCAACAATGAAAAATAAAGGTAACTACAGGAAACTTGTTAAGAGGATAAGGTGATAGGATTTTTCTGGTGTGCTACTGGGCATTATGTTGTAATATTTTAAATGTGCTTAGGCTTTAACCCTGCAATTTTAGTTGTAGTAATCTATCCTTAGGAAATAATTAGAATAGGCACATATATATATATATATATAGAGAGAGAGAGAGAGCATACATGTATATATATGGCAGCCAACTCTAGTCAGACCTTCCAATTTCACAGGCTAGACCTGTTCTCTCTTGACTCCCACCATCCCATATATGTGTGTATATATATGCCTGTGCTTATTCTAATTATTTCTAATTATTCTAATTATTTCCATAGGATAAATTTCTACAACTAAAAAGTATATACATATATAGATGTTTATTGCAGTATTTTTAATATTTAAGAAAAACTTAAGGGGGAGCTGGGTGGTGCAGTGAGTTAAGTGTCTGTCTTCTGCTCAGGTCATGATCGAGTCCTGGGATCGAGCCCTGCACTGATTGGGCACTCTACTCAGCAGGGAGCCTACTTCTCCCTCTACCCCTCTCCCTGCTCGTGCTCTCTCTCTCTCTCTCTCTCTCAGATAAATAAATAAAATCTTTAATAAAAAAAATAAAAACTTAGAACATTGTAAATGCCCTCCAGTGGAGGGTAGAGATTATGGTACAAAGGAATACTGAAAGGCCATTATAGAGGATGAGATAGATCCATAGGTAAGATGTACACAGCAAGCTATTTAGAGTAAAAAGGAAAAATTCCAAAGCACAGAAAAGAGTAAATAATATGACCTCATTTTTGTTAAACACATATAGTATATGATACAAACTTTACATACTGTATTTGGAGTATATATACATACACATCTATATGTATGTGCCTGTGTGTGTGCATATGTCATACATATATGACACGCACATACACATCTGTAAGGCCAGATATAAAACTAATAATTGTGGCCATCTCTGGGAATAAATAGAAGTATGGAAAGTTCTCACTTCTTTCTTTATCCATTTCTACAGTGTTGAACTTTTTAAAAACAAGCATGGATTACTTCTATAATCAGATAAAGGGCAGGCTGGGTGGCTCAGCAGTTCAGCGTCGCCTTCAGCCCAGGGTGTGATCCTGGAGACCAGAGATCGAGTCCCACCTCGGGCTCCCTGAGTGGAATGGAGCCTGCTTCTCCCTCTGCCTGTGTCTCTGTCTATCTCTCTCTCTCTGTGTCTCTCATGAATAAATAAAATCTTTAAAAAAAATCAGATAAAAAAAGAGATACTCCAATTTGGGGAGGAAGAGAGAGTACAGAGTTTATATATGAGAGAGCAACATTTCATATTTTAAAATTAAAGAAAGACAACAAAACTATGTTTTCCTGGTGGCAAACAGGCATAGTAGGTAGACAACAAAGGCTGCCCCTGTCCAGGGCTTGGGATTATTGGACGAGACCTTTCCGGCATGCAAAAGGAGAAATGTCTGCTTGTCTCAGTACCACAGAATGCATTAGGGCTATCCTGCTGGGAGCCAAAGTAAGTTCAACTTACCCAAAGCCCAAAGGGTCTTCCCCTTCTGCTAGAGACAAACTAATGAACTTTATTAAGTTGGGTTGAACTCTTCAGTTCAAATCTAAAGAGAACATATTTATATATTTACACACAAAGAGAGG
The DNA here is from genome assembly GCF_018345385.1 of Vulpes lagopus. NCBI lineage: Eukaryota > Metazoa > Chordata > Mammalia > Carnivora > Canidae > Vulpes > Vulpes lagopus. The sequence goes on along the minus strand of NC_054824.1, from coordinate 25,793,455 downwards.
AGGCAGTTAAATGATGACAGCTGAGGTGTGCAGCCTAGGTTGGATATAGAGAAAAAACTAGGGACAAGCTGGGAAAAGTGGAGGTGGTCTGGGTCAATTCCAGAGACACTTTTACCTACTACCAATCATGGGTTCATGTGGGTGCTTGGGACTTTTTTAATGGTTTGGGAAATTGACATTCTCACTGGGATTATTATTATTATTATTAAAGTGTTTCTATTTGGATCCTCCTATCTTGTTAGGAATGTGGAAAATATTAAAAAAGCTAGTTGTAATTTCCATATTGCAGTGGATTTCAATCGGGGAAAATTAATCTTACTGTGTAGGCAACTTTATAAGAAAGCCTCAATTTCACATATTGTGAGATAGCTGTATTAATTTGGCACAGATCTTAGCAGTTTCCATTAACATAGTCTTTTGTCTTCATTTTCAGGAGGCAGTTCACCAATAGCTCATTCTAGAACATTGTTCACCGACAACATTAGAATTGAATGAATTTTGCCGTATGACTTTTCAAGCCTCCAAAACCTTGACAGGCAAACTCTTTCAGAACGATGTCTGTTTCTCCTGTTCTTTTAGAATTCTACTCTAAGCAAGGAACATTTGCTGAATTGCCTACTGAGGGACTTCAGCATATAATGACCTTCCAAAATGTTTACAGTAATGATAATGTTGGGGATAATACACCACTGGACTTATTGCAAAGACAGCTTTTTGAATGATTGTTTATATAAAACCTGCCAAATTGTTGATATTAGAGTTGGTCATTCCTTACATTATGAGATTCTGAGGATGAAAATAATAATCATAGATAGCAAGAGCTGGAAGGTCATCTTGTTCAGCTCCCTCAGGTTACATATAAGGAAATGAGCCTCCAAGAGATTAGGAGCAATATCTACTGTCATGACTAAGAGGTTGCAGAAGTTTGTTTTGTTTTGTTTTGTTTTGTTTTTTACTCCAAATTTGCTGCTCTTTTTATTACACCTCAGCATGTCTCTCTCGGATCCACATCTGTTTTAGAGATGCCAAACATTCCCTCCTCTCTACCCACATTCCACCTCAGAGACTCTGCTCCACTCATCACGCTGGGAGGGACAGCACTACATACCATGTGACAGCACTCTACCAGTCTCAGTGACTGACCCAAGGATAGACATCTGACCTAAGCTGGGCTGAACGGATACTCTCCCAAGAATTTGGAATAGGGACAAAGAGGCTGAGTCATTTAGCTGTGCTGAGCCAAGCTGCAAGGTCATGGCCCCCTCGCCTGCCCACAGCAGGCCAAAGCCTCATGCTAACATGTGAGGGGAACCGGAGAAACCGTGAGTCAGCAGAAAAGGCAGGTCTGCAAACAGGAACAGAGGATGGAGCAGGTACCCAGAGACACATTAAGAGACATGGACTTCAAAAGATAGAAGAGAGACAGAGAGAGAGAAAAAAAACCCTGCATAATCCTCCTTTTGGTCCCACAATGTCCAGCTTTATCTCCTGCACTGGCTTATTGTAAGCCAATAATAAACTCTCCGTTTCAAACAACCCTCTTTTTATTTGAACTAGGCGGAATTCTGTTATTTGCATTTAAATTCTCCCTGTCTAAGATGCTCCAAGATTTATAGTGAATATATTTTTAGGTGAAAAGACTGCTCTGTTTTTTATGAAGATTATTGGAATTGAAGTCATCTCAAAACCTATGACAAGTTGAGTGGTTTTCTGCATTTTCCTCAGTAAGTATCCAGACCCTGGAGAACACACTATCCAGGTGAGTAGTTTCTAGAACTTCAGATGGGAGTTAGTCCCACTTTGGACTTTCCCCTAAAGTATGCTAGAGATACTCTATCCAGAAATAGAGATCTTACTGGGATATGTATGTCAGGACTTCTAGAGTCTTTACATTTGAAGTTTCCAAGGTTGGGTCTGTTTTCTTTTAAAGTCTCTGTTTCTTTAGATGTACTTATGGAATCTCCATAGGCCCCACACTGACCCAACTGTGAGGTCATATTCCTGAAGAGTAGTTCAGATACTATTCCTGTGTTGATCTTTTTGGAATGATAGTCTTTTGAGAAATGACACTTACCTTTCTAAAACTCTTAGGACTAAAATGAGTATAAAATGATGGTTGAGTAAATTAGGGTTCATTGGCTGATAGAATACAGATTTTTTAAAAGACTACCAATAACTAAACAACCAATATTAAACTACCAATATTAACAACCAATATTAACTACCAATATTAAACAACATAAAAAGATATTTATGACTCAATGAATAAAGGAAAATTCCAAATGCAAAGTTGTAAGTATTGACCATGGGAAAACAGGTTCACATAAGGACATTTTTCTTGATAGTCTTCAACAAGGTGTTTGGGGTAACCACAGCCAATCCATAGATCTTGATCCTAATAAAATCCACTGGGCATTTCTGTCTTAGACGATTTTGGCTAGAGAAAAGTTGCTGACATGGTTCAGGTCCTGATTTTTTTCTTGAATTATCCTGATTCTGTGTCCTGTGCTGATTTACTTTTGTGCCTGTCCATGGCACTCCTAACTGACATACATGACCCGCTGATTATAGAGAATTCTCAAACTCTCTGTCTACAATTACTTAAAGTTGTGTGTGGTAACTGTTTGCTTTGCACCACACTGATTTCAACATCCTTATTTAGATGGTGTCATTAGTTTTTTTCTACCTACCATTTCTCAAATCTGGGACAAGGTGGAGATGTGACATCCCTCCCATGTGCTAATACCATCTGCACAGGTTTTGGGAATGCCCTCTAAAGCTAAGATGAGAGGGAAAGACATTTTATCTCTTCTTGAGTTTAGTAGGAAAAAAGAAATTTATAGACCCAATACTGCCTGAAATATTTCCTTTTGTTACAGAAAAGTTCTATTGCTATTTTCTGAGCCAATCATGTCAAAAGTCCTTGACAAGCACAAAGAGATAAATTCTGGCCTCTTGCTGCTTTCCAAGAGTTTGGTTGCCTATATCATGCTTACTCCAGATATTTATGGCCATGTACTGTTTCCTAAAAGCCTTTCCCAGATCAAGGAAACTTACACATTATGAATCCTGCCTTCTCAAGGTAACATTAGAATTCATTACATCAGCCTTCTCTGCATATGGCCTAGTCTCTGCAGTCAGATGCAGCCATACAAGGCTGCAGTGCAGAAAGAAAACCATGAGAAGGAAGGTGTCATACAGAATCAGTTTTCTGGAGAGGGCTGTGGAGGCATCAGAGGCAGAAATGGCAGCTATCCTAGTATTGGCATCACTGGCATGAGTAGCCGCGGTACCTGTGCCTGTGCCTGTGGCAGTCCCTGCTGCACCATCCAGCTGTGTAACTTGGATATGACCTCTTGCAAAGTAGCTTCAGAGCATTATTCTATGACCCTTCCAGAAGTCTATGTGCTGTTTAATGTCCTTTGATATATTCTTTTTTGTTTTAGCGAAGAGTGAATTCGGTCACCTGCAACTAAAAATCTTAACTAATATACCGATTTTCACTTTATATTAGGCTGAAGGACTTAGAAGTGATTTGTTTTTCTTATTCATCATGCTTCACCAGCCACTTGATGTGAATTGATCGGATCCCATGAATGGCAAATCTTAGACTTTACTTGCCCTTGATTCTACTTCCATAATGTCGTTTTCAGGCCTCACCCAAAGTCTTTTCCAGAGTCCCCAGGGTTGTCTCCTATGTGCTCACAAACACTTCTCTCATTTTCTTCTCCACTGCCTCCTGTGTTTTTGGCTATGTACTAAGAAGCCATTTGCCGGCGTTGGCTCAGTACCTATGTCAGTGCCAAGCATGGTTAAGACCGATATCATGTCAAATGTGTGTTGCCTCTGATGTTTTCATTCTGTGTCATCCCTGGACCAGAAGTGCCACAGACCCCATGTCCACTTGTTTTACAGGTGTCCCTTATAGAAATACTTCCTTTAGTGACTACATACATCCCTTCTCTCTAGGGCTCAAATGTGAGTACCTGGGACTGACCCCAGGGACCAAATAGGGTACTATTTCCTTATTTTTTTTCTCCAACACACATGCTCTCTTCCCTACTTGCCCATGCAAATCAACTTATGCAAATAGACATCTGCAAATAAACATCAGTGCTTGTAACGTTATAGTTCATCACTCAAGCCTTATTCTATCTGTGCCCTCAAAGTGGGAATAGTTTAGGGCCAAACTGGTAGACTTTTGAGGCATTATTTTTACTTTTCAACATTTCACAGTTGTTGGTATAGTGCTATTTTTCAACAAGTAGAGAGATATGACCTGAAACAGTCCATTTATCCTGTGAAATTTATGCTGACAGAGCCTGCCTTTGCCAGGATACTTTCTTACAGATGTCTTCTTCCTCTGCACCCTTGGGTATTTGTCTATTAACAGAATGCAGGCAACTTCTTTGGCAAGTAGATTCAGAATGTCAGCACAAGCAATGAGTCTCAGGAAAATGAAACAATTAGGGGATTTCTCAGCAGTACCACTGCCAGTTTTCCCTGGGCATTTGTATCACTGTTTATTTTAATGACTTCAATCAGGATATTTTACTCACCCTAACGGAGAGGCTCAAGATTTTAGAGATCAACAGAGGATTCAATGTATTATAGACTTGCTTTGCAGAAATTATTGGGTGGGGTTTTTCTGTGAGTAAATGGAGCAGTAAAAGTCCCTTCTTACCACTACTTTCCACCCCAGCTTTGCTATTTGGCATTTGTCCACCCATAGCTATTTGAACAATTCCAGCTTATGGTTCATAAAAGATCATAAAGCAATATTATGCCCATAGATCAAGTCCTGCAAATAGCATTCAGAAATCTCTCCCCTAGAAAATGTTATAAAAAATGTCTCAGAATCCTGTAGGTACAAGATTTCCATTGGCTTTCTGATCAATGTTATGACTCCTTTGGGAAACACGGTTTGCTCCTATATAGTGAGGTCCAAACAACCCTTTCCAGATTTATCAGAGGGCAAAGAAAGGAAAGACTGACTGGTGAGTGTGAGGAGGGACAGTCAGCCACATTTGAGGGACAGAGTTCACAAGCTGCCAAAGTGACCCAAAAGGATTTAAAGGGAAGAGACATTCCAAGGAAGACGTAAGCCCTTTGGCTGATTTCAAGCTAAAGATGAACTCTGGGGAGATCTGACTATGGAAAAAATATCTCAGGATCTCAGTTTACTCCTCCTAGTTGGAGGAGTCTAGTTGTATCCTAAAGGGGAAAGGAGACATATTTTGAGGAATGTGGTAGGAAGGAAGGCAAGCTACATGGGAAGGGACAACAGGAGATGTAGAGGAAAAAATGTAACTCAGGATGTATTTGAGGATAGTCTGACTTTCAGGGAGAAAGGATTTTTTCATCGGTGCCTGATTTCACCACTGTAGTGCTGTACCTACCCTCTCTTACATTTTTTTTGACAACCAATTTTTCAAAACATCCACAGGGATGTACATAAAAAAGTATTTTAAAATATCTAATTACATGTGAACTAAGCATGTTTTTATATATATCAATAAATTCTCAGATCATTTTAGCAGTGGTTATATTGAAAATGTAGGGTGAAAAATAGAATGAGAGAAAAAGACACTGAATATATGTAATTATTTTTGTAGAATATAAAAAGAGTCATGATACATGTATGGTCAGCTTGAAACCTTAAAATGTATTGATTATAAAGGTCAAGTAGTTCTGAGGTATGATTTTGGTCTATGTTTGCAAAATAAGATTTGAGATTAGGGCACATGAAGAATTTTCCCAGATGTGCTTTCTTTTTCATTTTTCTCACATTTCTCAGAAAAGTATAAGACTAAAGTACAAAATGTATGGAAAAATTACAACTTTCTTGCATCTTCATGATGACAAAAAGGTGAAGGAGTCATTTGCTCAAATACTGGCCCAGAAATTTTATCTCATGCATTGTTGAATAAGAAGCCATAGCCGGGCACCCCTCCAGTTGGTAAGAGGATCTCCGAGATACGTGATGTAAAGGGGAGAGTTGAACCTCCAGCCTTCCCTTTCTCCTCTCGTTGGTTTTTGGCGGCCTTTCTGCACACAGATCATCCTTGACTATGATCCTAAGTGCAAATTTCCAGTGCTATTTCCACTCGTCCCATTACAATTCATATCAGAACCCTAAGCTCCCAGGGGCACCTGGGTGGCTCAGTGGTTGAGTGTCTGCCTTTGGCTCAGGTCATGTTCCTGGGGTCCTGGGATCCAGTACTACATCAGGCTCCCCAAAGGGAGCCTGCTTCTCCCTCTGCCTATGTCTCTGGCTTTCTCTCTCTGTGTCTCTCATGAATTTAAAAATAAATAAATAAATAAACAAATAAATAAACCCTAAGCTTCTGTGAAGATGTAAAAGCAGGCACATCTGGCTCAACCTCACTTTATGACACAAAGGAAATGTGACGTTCAGGTTCTCTGGGAATGGTTTATGTGGTTGGCTGGGCCCCAAGATCATGGTCATCTGTTTGATCCCTGGAAATAGATGCCAAGTGGGCATCCCTAGTCCTGGCCAGGTACCTCAAGTCATAACATTTTGGAAGAAGAAACACTTGGTTCCTGGTCCTTGTGAGGAAGTGAGGAAGATTGCAGGGATGGTGAACACTTCCACTTGGGAGATACGAAGTTGTGTGTCCTGAGCTGGGTCACCTAGCACAGCTGGGTCACCTACACACAAGAAACCCAGTAGCATGTGTTTTTTAGAAAACAGGCCAATCTCAGTTCATGACAGCCCAGGCTCCTCAACCAGAAGTACAAGTCCCAGTCACTTTCCCTTGCAGGCGGCAGGGAAGTCCTTTCTGCTGCGAATTTCTTTCTACTTTGCACTGTGATAATTACACAATTGGAAAAGAGCTCAAATGAAGGAGACTCTGTGGCTTCCTTGGTGAAGTAAGCCAGTTTTGGTCAGAAAGAGGTGAGTTGGTAATGTCAGAGTAGGAACAATACTTCCTGTTATCTCCTCCTGAATCATTGTATAATAAATGGGCTTCTGACATGCAGAAAGCCCTGAAGAAATGTAACAGAGAAGGAAGTGAAGAGCCAACTGCATTGGCTCAGTGCCTGAGGAACACCCTGCTTTGAGGATAAAATTGCACCTTTCATGCCAACAATTTAGGCAAGGGAACCTACTCAAATAATGCTTGGAATTCAATTGAAGAACAAGTCAAAAGAGGTCTTGTAGGGCTTTTCTTTTTTCTTTTTTTTCTTCTTTCTTTCTTTCTTTCTTTCTTTCTTTCTTTCTTTCTTTCTTTCTTTCTTTTTTCTTTACTGGCCTCTAAGATTGCTCTTTTGCTTGATTTGCTTGCTTGCTTGCTTTAGCTCAGGTGATGAGATGAGAGAGTAAATAATCCACCTTCTTGTAAATAGCATCTGTTTAGATGACACAGAAGGACGTCATTCAGGTAAAAGAGGTGTGGAACCCTACTACCTCATACCTCTTTCCTGGATGAATGAAAAGCCAAGGGCTACTATAAAAAGTAATTTGTGTTTAGTTCTTGGGGGAAGGAAGTATTTTCACACTGAGCATGTCATACTCCAAATTTTAACCTAGTGCTGTTTCCTGCTCTTACTCATAATGTGATCCACATGACTTTTAGTAGCTTTAGCTTCTTCTGAATGGAGGAACCAGAAAGCCAGTGGCTGCCCAATGGAATTACACAACATAGCTTATTTTGGAGGAAAGGGAAGTCAGGATGAGGATCATTTATTTCATCAGCCTCATGATCACAAAAGTTACCCAGGCTAAAAATGGTCTTTAGTCATTCTGCCATTTATACTTTTCCCCTAGCTTCCAGATTCTCATGCTTAAATTCTCTTTTTGTGAAAGCCACTTTTAACTTAAGAATTCTTCCTTCTGTCTTTACTTTTCTGTCACTTTTCTCCTCGTTTAATCCTTTCCATTATCCAATAATAGAAATAGGATAGCATAAGGAGTTGAGGAGGTTTCTTAATGCAAAAGAAGAGAGTAAGAAGTGGAAGACCCTTAGACCCAGTTTCTTGGCTGTAATCAAGAAACCAAAATATGGCCAAATCCAAACAGATTAAATGAAGAAAGCTGTAGACTGGTCATGTGCATTACAACCAGACTCAGGTAATGATGAATACTAGCTAGTATGGTGGTTTGACGTAAAATACCGAAAGATCAAGAATTTTAGGATCTGGGGGCATCTTAGTGGCTCAGTTGGTTAAGTACTTGACACTTGATTTTAGTTCAAGTCATGATCTCAGGGTCATGAGATGGAGTCCAATATTGGGCTCTGTGCTGGATGTGGAGTCTGCTTAAGATTCTCTCTCTCTCTCTCTCTTTGCCTCTGCCCCTCCCCTCACCATACTCTCTCACTCTTTCTCTCTCTCTCTCTCTCTTAAAAAAAAACAAACAAATTTTAGGATCTAATAATAAACACTAGGAAGACACTTGATCTGATTAAATAGCTAATGCCAAGGAGCCTACTGTGTGCTAGGCACTGTTTCAATCACTTTACACATATTAACGCATTCAATTTTCACAACAAAGCTACCAAGTATTCACCACTATCATGCCCATTTTGCAAATAAAGGAAACTGAGGCACAAAATGTTGCCTGTGGTAGATATAAGATGCACTGTCTTTCAAAGTGCTTTCTGCCCAGCTGCCTCCACCTGTCAGTGCTTTCAGAATCTGCCCCAGCTATTTGGCCCCAGGTCATGGACTTCCCAGGAAAGCCTGCATTGGGGGACAGACAGATAGGGTTAAAGGCCTAGCAATCTTGGCCCAACATGGGACAATTCTGATGAGTAATTGTCACAACAGAGCTCCCTGAGTGGTTGGCAGAAGCTTTGATGAGCCTGTATCACATTACACCTTCTGCCTTAGCTAGGTTGACCAACCATCTCATTTTTTTTCCAGGACTGTCCTGGTTTTGAACCAAAAGTTCTGTGTCCCAAATAGCCAAACTGTGGAAGGAGCCTCGGTGTCCATCGAAAGATGAATGGATAAAGAAGATGTGGTTTATGTATACAATGGAATATTACTCAGCAATTAGAAACGACAAATACCCACCATTTGCTTCAACGTGGATGGAACTGGAGGGTATTATGCTGAGTGAAATAAGTCAATCGGAGAAGGACAAACAGTGTATGTTCTCATTCATTTGGGGAATATAAATAATAGTGAAAGGGAATATAAAGGAAGGGAAAAGAAATGTTGGGAAATATCAGGAAGGGAGACAGAACATAAAGACTCCTAACTCGGGGAAACGAACTAGGGGTGGTAGAAGGGGAGGAGGGCGGGTGTTGGAGGGGAATGGGTGACGGGCACTGAGGTGGACACTTGACGGGATGAGCACTGGGTGTTTTTCTGTATGTTGGTAAATTGAACACCAATAAAAATTAATTAAAAAAAAAAAAAGTTCTGTGTCCCAAGAAACCTTCATCCCAGGTAAACCAGAATAGTTGGTTGCTCTAGCCCAACCCTGCCTCCTTTTCTTTCCTTCTGTGTTGATCCCTAATAATTATTTGTACCTCAAGCTTCATCTCAGTGTCTGCTCTCTGAAAACCTTATGTGTGCCAGGGCCCCAAGCTCCTCACGGAGGATGGGCATTCCAGCATCAGTCATGTGTTCTTAATCTCTAAACTTCACTCTTTCTTTAAAAAAGTGTCCTGGTCCTTAGAAAAATGTATTCAGCAGATGTCCAGACAAATGGTCCAGGTGCCATACAATCCAGATTAAATATTTCTCAATAAGAATGAAGGTAGTTCATGTTTATTAAATATTCCAGGCAATTAGCTAAGCACTTAAAGCTAAGGCTTAGAGTTTACCGCCCTAGGATTTTACCAGGGTGCTTTGCCCCTAAATTAGAAGTTTAGATAAACCTGAATAGTTTGGCATTATAAAATGGAAATAATTTTTGGGGGTAGTGGAGTTGTAGAGTGGACTTAAGGTAGGTTAGTGAAGATGCTATATTTAAAAGGAAAAAAAAAAAAAGCCCAGCAAAATGGTTGGAGGCTACAGTGCAAGTTGTCAAAAAGCTAAAGAACAGGGATGTTAAATATTGTAAGTTGTTTATTTTGCAGTGAAGTAAACCTTTATCAGTCTCTTCATTTTGTCAAGCCTTCCTGAACCTTCAGTAAAGTCTGGCATAGAAGGGCCTTATATTTAATATGTGTATAAACCACAAAGGGGCTTCCCAAGCAGAGAACAGGAATTAGCAGAGGAAGGAATCAAAGCTAGTGGGGCCTTGCGACAGCGCTCTCCAAATTCCCCTTACCTACCCCTGCCACCAGGCCTGGAGGAATTTGCAGAAATATTCAGGAGGCTATTGGACTTTCCACAGGCTTGGAAAGAGATTTGAGTCTAATTTGTTTATATTTTTAGGGATAGGGAGAGTCCAGATGACAGCTGAGACGCAAAGGCATGACAAGAAATTTATTAAGCTAAATCAAAGTGATAAAAGCAGCTATTTAGGAGAGGGAAGTAGGAAAATGAGTAATTTATATCTTCTTTTTTGGGCTTTTTCTGGGTTTTCAAGATTTGTACAACAAATATGTATTATCTCTAATCTGAAAAAAGGAACAATAAACCATCAGTGTCTATTTTTCCTGTGTTCCTAGTTATGTAGAGTCTTCTGTCTCTTGTGTGTGTATAGTCACTAAAAAGAAACAGATGGGAGAAACCACACATATAAGCCATGCCACCAATTCATAAACAGATATTTCACATAGTTACAGAAAAATGTCTACATATTGAGTGAGGACTCATTGAGATTGTGCCAGAGCACCCAAAATGTTTTAGGCCAGTACTATGGGTCTAAGAAGAGCAGAGGATCTGTAAGATTTTAAATCAATCCTTGAGATTTTGATTAGGTCAAACTGATACTGTCAGGCCAAGGTTTAGTCTTGACTTGATTCTTGACTCATGTCATTTTGAATGTGCAGGTGATTTTTCTCTTAACATTCATATTCTCAAAGTTATCAATATTATTTGCAAATAGGTAATGCTTAAAGAACTTTAAGGTCTCTGGATTAAAGATTCTGTGCAAAAGGAAAATTATGATTATGACATATTTCAGTGTTACTGATCAAGAAAGTGACCAACATTCTAACCAAAACACAGAAACATAAAATAGTAAACAAGTTTTCTTGTTTCTTTCAAATAACACAGGTGTTAGTATTTAACAAAAAGCTTAATTTAAGATGAATTTTCCTCCTATCCATCAGAAGTATTCAACAGAAAAACAAATACATGGTTTATTATTTTGAAATAGCTCAAATACTCTAGGGCAGAGAGAGATGAAAGATTCATGTTTTCATGTCTTGGATATATCATCTTTGACTTGCTAATTTCCACACTTGGGCAGAGAGTGGTTGAAAATGAGTACTCTTTGTTCTTTTGGAAAATGAACAGATCCTGAGAGAAGGCGTGGAAAGTTTAAAGTGTCATTATAGAGAGAAAGGAGATTCTGTAAGCCTTTAAATCCACATCCTTTTGACTGACAAATAGGAGTGTATTGTTTCCCTCATCCTGATGTTTTAGCTTGAATTTGGTCATCAGCTTTGCTTTCTTCTGCTGATATGGTACTTAACTGCTGAGGAGCTCCTTCTGCTTCTGAGTCACTGGGCAAGATTTACTTTGGGGACCCAACTTATAAACATATTTAAATCTCATGCTGGGGCAGCCCAGGTGGCTCAGTGGTTTAGCACCGCCTTGGGCCCAGGGCGTGATCCTGGAGACCTGGGATGGAGTTCCACGTCAGACTACATGGAGAACCCTCTGCCTGTGTCTCTGCCTCTCTATCTGTGTGTCTCTCATGAATAAGTAAATAAAATCTTAAAAAAAAATCTCATGCTGATTTTAGGACTTGAGAATCACAAAGGCATAAATGTTACCAGTGATGGTAAATTTTAGAACCAAGAGAACTTACAAATATCCGACCCAGATGCACATGACATCCATTTACCGCAATGACAACAATAAAATACTTCTTTGTATTAATTAGTGGGTGAGATATGATATTAAAAAGAAAAGTCTGTAAGTAATATATGATTTAACATTTTTTTATACGATCATTTAAAAACTTGTTTCTCTGGTTTAGATTCCAGTTTGGAAACCAGCTATAAAAGGCATTTTGGGGATAATGGCAGGAAAATTTGAACATGGGCTGCATTTTAGGTGACATTAAGGAGTTAATATCAATTTTGTTCACTGAGACAATCTGGTTCTAGCTATGGAGGAAAATGTTCTGACTTTTTAGTGATATTTGCTGAAGTGTTTATAGATAGGATGTCACTATGTCTCTAATTTGCCTTAAAAACTTAAAGATAAAAGGTAAAGTGAGTTAGAAAATTAAAATTTGTTTCATTCTGTTGCTCTCTGTCCATGTTTTTTTCATGATTTTTCTTCTCAAAGCATCTTGCCTTCTTATTTATTTGTATATTTAATGTTTTTATTATAGAAGTAAACTTCACTCTTTCTTTAAAGAAAAAAAAGCTGAAAATTTCATAATCCCATTTTCTAGCTCTTTCTAATATTTCTTAAATATTCCAGCTAATTGCCTGGAATATTTAATAAACATGAACTACCTTCATTCTTATTGAGAAATATTTAATCTGGATTGTATGGCACCTGGACCATTTGTCTGGACATCTGCTGAATACATTTTTCTAAGGACCAGGACACTTTTTTAAAGAAAGAGTGAAGTTTACTTCTATAATAAAAACATTAAAAAGCTGAAAAATTCATAATCCCATTTTCCTACCCCTAAACATTATTAGGAGAAGTATTTTCTTTTAGCTGGTTTTCCTGAATTATATTGTTTGGGCGTATATTTATATTTATATATTTATATTTATTTTTATTTTTATTTATTTTACTTTAATCAGAGTATATGTACAATATGGTCTCCGGTGTTTTTCCTTAGCATTGTATCTTGAGTCTTGCACTTCTTTAAATTCCCTAACATGTATCCTTTTAGGGCTACTGAAGGGCAAGCTATTTTTTAACTTCCCTCTACCCTATGCCTATGCCTACTATCTACCTCTTAGCCAGTCAGGCCCAGGTGATCATTTGCTGAACACATGTGGGTTGTCTCATGGTCAGTGTAGTACTGCTGAAATGAACAAAGAAGTAAACCATAGTACACTGAAGCCTGGGATCTCCCTTCCACCCTGCATGCAGTATACATGCAGCCTTAAGGTCTCCTTTTTGCAAAATGGGAAAAAAAAAATGTCTATTGCATATGTGCATAGTGCCAAAGGATTAATGATGACTTGCTGATTACAAGGGGGAAAATAGAACTTTATAATGGTGAAATCTGGGGGTCAAACCCAGTGACTAATTTCAGCATCACCAATAGAGAGACACTAGAGAGACATTATACATCTTTTAACATGATGCAATATGAAATATAAGGTCTTTGTGAAATATTGCTGCCAAAATGTTTAATCTACATCTAATCAAGTCTTCTCTACCTACATTTCAGTTTGTAGGAGATATAGGGGATTAGGAAACATGTTAAGTGGGGCAGCCCGGGTGGCTCAGTGGTTTAGCACTGCCTTCGGCCCAGGGCCTGATTCTGGAGACCCGGGATCGAGTCCCATGTCGGGCTCCCTGCATGGAGCCTGCTTTTCCCTCTCCCTGTGTCTCTGCCTCTCTCTGTGTGTGTCTCTCATGAATATATAAATAAAATCTTTAAAAAAAGAAAACACGTTAAGTGATACCAGAAGGAAACAATCACACAATCAAGAAATTGAGTACTTATACAAGGAAAATGGCCCAAATTTCTCAATTCTCCATGATGGGAAACACAGAATGTTTTAGATTAAAAGAGAGCTGAGAACCATAATAGCAAGATGCAGTGTGTGTTCCTTGTTTGGGTCCTGGTTTAAACAAACCAGTCATAGGGGTCCCTGGGTGGCACAGCGGTTTGGCGCCTGCCTTTGGCCCAGGGTGCGATCCTGGAGACCCGGGATCGAATCCCACGTTGGGCTCCCGGTGCATGGAGCCTGTGTCTCTGCCTCTCTCTCTCTCTCTCTCTCTCTCTCTCTCTGTGACTATCATAAAAAATAAATAAATAAACAAACCAGTTATAAAAGAAATTTTGGAGAAAAGTGGGTATTACATGGTAGTAGAAATTATTGAAATTTTGTTAGGTTACCAGGAGAATGCTTTTATTTATTGCAGATAAATATTCATTGTACTATTCTTTCTACTTTTCCATATATCTCAAATATCTCATCATTAAAAATAGCTCCTATTAATGGAGTGGAGGCAGGGGAGGGGGATACTCTCACTAGGAGCAGGAAGAAATGTTTCTATTACTTTTTATTATCATAATAATGAGTTACTATTCAAGACATGAGAGATGAGATCATCAAATAGTATAAAGTTGCACAAGATTAAATAGAGTACATTTTCAAAGTTTGTTGTGGAATTCAATTTAATTTGCTTCTCTCCAAGATGGGAATAACACAGGCAATCAGTCTTACAATGGGAATACCCAATACAAAGCTTTTAACCACACAAGGGGAAAGAGAGGACAATCACAGTACATATTTACTGAGCACCCGCCACATGCCAGGCATCATGCCAAGTGCTGAAGATACTACAACAAAGTGCAATGTGGTCCCTGCCATAGTGGAACATATTCTCTGCAAGGGAAGGCAGATAAATAACAGGAGCAATTCCTCTTATGGGGGAAACAGATAAGGGCTATGAAAAAGAACAACAGACATGATGGTCAGGAAGGGGGTCTCCTTGAAGACACACTCATGCTGAGTCCTGTAAGAGGAGGGGGAGTCAGGGAGAGGAAAGGTAAAGATAAGAGTGTTGTATGCAGAGGAAACTGTGCAAAAGCCCTGGTGTGAGAAACGGAACTGAAGAAAATCAGTATCAAGTACGCATAGTGAGCAAGGGGCACTGTGGCACAAGGAGACAGAGAAAGAACTTTGATGTTATGACAGGGAATTTGGATTTTTTTTCCAAAGTGCCATGGGAAGCCATATGCAACAGTGCTCACTCATTTAAAAATATTCCAGTTTTAAGAAGCTTTGGGGGAATTGTTAACACAGCAAGAATTTAGAAACTCTAACTACATGTCTTCCACACCAGCCACACTCAATCACTCAGCATAGTCTGTTGAGTTCTCCTGATTGGAAATCTCCACCTGCCCAACATGGCAAACTGAGACTCATTTGGTGCATTAGGAATCTATTGCTGGATAACAAATTATCCCCAAATGTAGTGACTTTAACCAATCATGAACACTTACTATCTCACAGTTTCTGAGGGTCAGGAATTCAGGAGCTGCTTAGCTTTGTGGTCTGGTTCAGGGGTATCTCCTGCAGTTGCAATCAAGATGTTTGCTGAGGCTGTGGTTACCAGAAGGCTTGGTGAGAAGTGGAGGAGCCACTTCCAAGATGGCTCACTTACATGGCTGTTGGCAGGAGAGCTTACTTTCTTACCATGTAGTCCTCTCATAGACCTACTTGAGTGTCCTCATGACATGGCAGCTGACTTCTCTCAAGTGAGTGATCTGAGTAAGTGAGTAAGGAGGAAACCACAGTGGCAGCATAGTTGATAGCCTAGTCTTGGAAGTAACACACACTGTCACTTCTTCCATATTCTATTAGTGTCAGTACAAAATAAGTCACTAAGTCCAGCCCACACTTAAAAGGAGGGCAATTACATTTCACCTCTTAGAAAAGTTTCCAAAAATTTGTGGATTCTTAAAAACCACCACATTCCATGACTCAACTCAAATGTCCTCTTCTATGTAAAACCTTCCTTGCTTTTCCTGAACAGAGCTGGTTACTCTTGTCTCAGTTTTCACAGCTTTTCTATCTCTGACAGCTCTTGTCTTGTTTGTTGTGGTCAATTTATTTACACTTCTACCTTTCTCACTAGACTGGAAGCTCCTTCAGGCCAGGGGGATGTGTTTTATTAGTCATTTGCCTTCTCAGTCTGCTCATTAATGAAATTTTCAGAGCACCATAGGACACTACCATCTACTACTCCTAAGAGAGGGTTTTTAAAAGACCCCTTCACTCTTAGTGCTTTTCTTGCCTCTCCTTTTTCTTGATTTACTTTTTGTTTTATATATAGACATGTCTTCTCAACTAGATGACAAACTCCAAAAATAAGACTATCTTAGTCATCTCTTTTTTTAAATTCCTTATAGCACCAAAGGCATTGCTCTGCATTATAATAATAAATATATTATAAAAAGAATTAAACCAGAGAAGGCTGTGCAAAGTTCAAAAATCTTTTCAGTTTCTTTGGCAATTGGAATATCACTAGCTACCTCAGCTGTGTATAAACTCTAATAAAGACAAATGACCTCAGTTCATAATGCATAAAACATTCAACATTGCGAAAGACCTCTGAAGCACAAGGGGTCTTCTATTCTGTTTTGTTTGCTTTTTATTGTTTGAGAGAGTCAAGATCTAACCCTGTAAGGCTCCCCTTAGTATTCAGTGGAAATAACTTGAAATCCTGTTTTTATTTCCTCTCTAAAAATGAGAATCCATTTTCTGTCCAATTAGTTACAAAGTGTCATCCTGTCCTTGGTCTTAGTTCATGGAATATTATCAATCCAGGTAGTTTTAGCTATATTGAGTAGGAGACCTGGATGGCCTTGGTTCTGATGCCTAGAAATATTGTAACATCCCAAGAAGTTTTCTTTGGGTTTGGGGCAGATTTCTTTGGGTTTGAGACAAGTGGTTTGACTAGCCCGGAGCCTGTGACAGGGCCAAAATGGGGGTTGAGGAAAAAGAAGTGAGCAGAGGCTGGAACATGCCCTGAACCTCTGCTCGCCTTCACTTTGACGAGGAAGTTCTTTCTCACGGTTCTTCATTAAAGAGTCAAGAGTACTATGCATTAAAATTAAAGAAAAATAATGGAAAAGCCTCCAGCCAAATAACCAATGCAGCATATCAAAGGGCCACTTTCTTCTCAAAAGGAAATGTGTGTTATTAAATGTCAATTTTCTAGCAACTGAACCATTGGCCACTCTTGTGCCTTGAGAGGACAAAAATGCCTGCTTTTACTTGAATCTTCTATATCCAAGAAGGTGATCCACCCATGCAAAACCAGACAACATGGTAAGCCCAGAGCATGGTATCTGGCACATGGTAGGCTCTCAAACAATGGTGGTTGCTCTGATGATCGTAACGCTAATGCTGGTTGGGTTCTCTGATACTGTGACTGTTCAGCTGCTATCAAATCCTGGATGACTTCTCCAGCAGGAGAGCAAGTAAGTTCTGCAGGAGGAATCAGAGGATCTGGATTTCATTAGGTGGTATTTATTTGACCTACACACATTCACACTTTACATGTCTCAATTAAAGAGCACAGTCAACCTGAAAAAAGGAACTAGGCTTGAAAAAGGTTTGAAAAGTGGTGCAACCTGAGAAGCCTGTCCTCCCCAGGGGAGCCTAGCAGGAGGCCTCTTAAAGAAGAAAGACACCTCACCCTTTTAGGAGGGAATAGAAGACAGAAGAGTGTTTGTTTCGCTTAGGAATTGACAGCACAAATTATTGTTTTCTCTGTTAAAGGGATTTCTGAAACATGTCAGTACCTTGTCTGACTGTTGCCTAACAGGGTGGAGGGCAGAGAATAAAACTGCAAATTGTTGGTTAGTTATCCAATATTCGGGTTTTGACAAATCTGGAATTCATGCTAACATCTTTCATTTCAAATTTAATGTTAGATCTGGAAAATCTAAAATCTCATTGAAAACAAATGAAATCATAAGTGAATTTAAAAGTAAACACAGAAAGATCAAGTGTTTAAAAAGAAAATCATTTCGGTTAATACACTCTCTCCCCTTGTGGTTCTCTCTTCTAAGTCAACTGAAAAAATGTTTGATCACATGCCTTAATCAAAACTCTGCACCTCCAAAGTAGCATAAAGTGGAGATTGTTTCACTTAGACAAGTGTCCAGTGATTCAGTTGCTAGAAAATTGATATTTAATACCCTTTCTAGCAGAGACTCCCATTTTGTTTCAGATTGTGAACTTGAACCTTGATGAGGAGGGAAGCAGCCTAAACACTTCCTTTTTCCTCCTTGTTTTTTTAAAATCTCATTTACAGTGATTATAACTGGTGTATTAACCTAGCCTGAGCATATTAAACATAATTGTCTGGGTGGAATGAGCACTGTGAGATTCATTTACTGTGAAACATTGACTAATTTCATCAGCGATTCCTAAGCCAACCAGAGGAATTCTTATGATTGGCGCCATTTGGCTTTCCAGATGCTGCACTGTGACAAGGGCAGGGGAGAGGCACTGTCTGGGAGAAGGTACTCTGGGCTGGCAACCCTTGGTTCTAGCCCAGCTCTGCTGGGAACAATCTGTATAAAACCAGACAAGCCATTTACCCCTATGGTCTCAGTTTCCTTCTCTAGACCTTAAGTGGGTTGACTACATGACTCATAATATGTAGTTAATGTTTAATGAGTCTCGCACATCTGTACTGTACATGGCAAGGTACCTTGATATCCGATGTGATGTAGAGCACAGGCTCCAGGGCAGGACCATCTGGGTTCAGAATGACTCTTAGGTGAGTGACTCACTACCTCATTCTTCAACTGTAAAATAGAGATGATAATAGGCCCTGTGTTATAGGGCTGTTGTGAGGTCTACATGTGATGATACACCTAAAGCCCTTGCAATAGAGTCTGGTGTAAATGTTAAATGACATCTGATTTTAAAAATGTTTCCCCTTCCAGATGGATTTTCCTGAATTCAGTGCTTTTGCCTGGTCACCACCCCCAACTGTCTGGAGTGTCCATATGTCCTCTGTGAATATTTTGTGCCTTTTATTCTCCTGTGGAAGTGTTTGATGGATGTTCTACATGGCTATTAGAGCTCTAATTTTCAAGCTGTGAAAAAGAAGTGAAACTTGTCAGGGAAAAAAGCCTTAAGCTTTAAATACCTCTAATGTTCTTTGGTTTTAATCCCGTGTGCAATGACTGCTCTTTAATGTCTCTACATAGCATTAAGTGCCAGGATCTGAAGATTAAATATCAGGATCTGAAGAGTGGTATTAGAAATGCTGCTGATGGCTCCCATGGTTTTACAAGTCATTAGACCTTGCCTAGACCCTGAATTGAAGGCATTTATTCACTCATGAGCTTTTATTGAGCACTTACTATGTGTCAGTCAATGTACAAGGTGAATGATACACAGTTCCTCGTTTTGAAGAGCTTGGAGCCTATGAGGAAGACAGGTGAACAAATGTATAAATTACCCAAATGGCAAGTGCTATTGCAGCGACATGAATAAAATGTCGTGGTAGCCCAAGGAACTGAGGGACTGACTAACTGCCTGGAGGAGCCAGGAAGTGACAACTGAACTGAGCCTTGAATATCAAGTAAGCCTCTGTGATTGTGCATGTGTTTATTTGTCTGGGTGTTGTTGCAGGGAAAGAGGAAAGGAAAGGTATTGTGAAAGGGGCTGAGGTCTTTTGGGAGGCACAATCTCTGCCCCTTAGAAATGAGATATATATATTTAAGTGATGGGAGACAGATGGGAGATAACTTATCCAACATCCCATCTTCCTTCTGGGATGAGAGAATTTATGTCAGATAATCCTAATAGTAAAGAGAATATCTCTATATTAAATGTTAAGTCTTGGACTTAAAAGCAGGTGCATAAGGATTTTGAGTCTCCCAAAAGTACCTGGTATAGCCAACAGAGCAGCTAAATTCATCTCAAAGTATATGTAGTAGAGGATGCCATCTACAATTTCTAAAGTCTTTTTTGAGGCAGGCTTATAAGGAAAAGAGGATGTTATGATACAGAAAATAAACTAACTGAAGGGTTTTATAAGCCTACAGAATCAGTACAATGAACATTCATATACCTACCACCTAGATTGAACAATTGTTAACATTTTTCCATGTCACATATTTGATTCATATACAGGTATGCATCTATGCATATGTGTGTATATATACATATATATATATATTCTGAAACTATTATAAACAAATTACCAACATCATATTTTATACCAAAATACCTTTGCACATACTCACACGCCCACATACTCTAAATAAAGGACATTTTTCTATGTAACCAAACACCAGTATCATATCTAACAGAATAAACAATACTTCTCTAATTTGTGATACTGAATCCCTGCTTGCTTTTCTCTGGTTGTCCCAAATTCTCTTTTAAAGCTCCCTTTTTTTAAAAAAAATATTTTATTTTTAAGTAATCTCTGTACCCAACATGGGGCTCAAACTCATAACCCCAAGATCAAGAGTCACATGCTTTACCTACTGAGCCACTCAGGTGTCTCTCAAGCTCTTTTTAAAAGCAGGACATATATATTTTTAATGGGTGGCATGAGATTTTTGGTGTTCTTGGACATGGACAAGTCCAATTTCTACTTTAAACTGTATTTTGCACCCTGCCAGATTTCTTTGAAGCCTAAAATATCACTGAAGGCTTGTGTAAGGACACATGAATGTGCAAGTGAATTGGGATAAATGTGTTAAGGAAAGCTAAAGAAAAAAAGAGCTGGGATTTAGGAAACAGTGACCTTCTAAGAACCTCCTCCCTTCAGGCCAAGTCTCCCAGAATAGTTGATATGCTCTTTTTCTAACAGAAAGCCCTGGAGAGATTCAAATGATGGCAAAACAGAAATGCTAACTGATGACACTCAACTTTTCTTCCCGATACTTCACAGTGAACTTGGGAATCTTAATCAGATGTTAGGAAATAAGAAAAAGTGAAGCAAGAACATTCTGACTGCTTTTCTAAATCATCTATTTACACTTCTTTTTGCATCTCACACTCCCCAGGATCCTGCTGGGCTCCATGTCCCAGACGCAAGACATCCTCATTAAGGTATGTGGCCTGAAGATGCTCTGCCTCCCAAGGACATGTGAAATATCCATTCTGGCAAGGGTTAGTGGGAGAAGACTTCAACTTAATTATATAGTATAAGAAAAAAAATGGGGACCAAAGGATAGAAATGCTTTAGGTGCATTGCTAAGAATTTTATTCCAGAACAACAGGAGAGTAATTTGCCAAATTGATGTCCCATAATCCCTTAATACTTTATTCTCCTATGTAACCACAATACAACTATCAAAATTAGGAAATTAACCCCGGTACATTACTATCATCTTACACTCAGATCCTATTCAAATTTTGCCAAATTCCTTCATAGCAAAAAAGACTCAGCCTGGAATCACATGCTGCTTTAGTTGTCATGTTTCTTTAATCTTCTCAACCTGAAAGAATCCCTTAGTCTTTACTTGACTTTTAAGATGTTAAAATTTTTGAAGAATCTGGGGCAGTTGTTTTGTAGAATCCCCCTGAATTTGGTTTTGTTGGATGCTTTCTTATGATTAAATTCAGATTGTGCATCTTTGGTGGGAATATCATGGAATCAATGCTGTGTTTTCATTGTACCCTATTAGGTGGCCTGCTGTTTTGATTTGTCCTATTACTGATAATATTCACTCTAATCATTTGATTAAGGTATTATCTGCCAACCTGCTTTGATGGAAAGCTATTCTTTTCCATTTTGCGATTGATTAGTATTTTGTGAGGAGGTATTTTGAAATGATGTCAATGTCCCATTCCTAGTCAAACTTCTAATTTATTTGTTTATTTATATCTTTGGGGGCTGTGCTTCTATTTTACTTAGTGATTTATAATGTGTTGCTCAGATTATACCAGATTTGTCCAATGACCAAGCCTTCAAGCTGACTCCCGTGTCCTTTCAACATGGCCCCACTATTCTTTGAGCACTTCCTTGCTTTCTGATACAAAATAGATTCCAGACTTATTTTATTTTATTTATTATTTTTTTTTCCAGACTTATTTTAAACTTCCCTGGCTCCAACCCTGAATCAGCTATTTCTCCAGGGAGCTTTGGTCCCTTTCAGTGAACAATGGTATTTACAAGGTAGATATATGCTCTTTGCTGTTGAGGTATTACTTAGGAATTATTGAGATCCCAGAAACTCTCACCAGACAGAACTAACCCATGTATATCTGTATTATTTTCTGATTGCTGCTGTACCAAATTACCACAAACATAGTGGTTTTAAACAACATAAATTTATTACCTTACAGTTCTGGAGGTCAAAAGTCCTAAAATTAAGGTATCAGCATGGCTGTTCCTATAGGGGTGTATACTTTTTTTTTTTTTTTTTTTTGCCTTTTTCCAGTTTCTAGAAGTTGCCTGCATGCCTTAGCTTGTGGCTCCTTTTTCCATTTTTAGAGTCAGTAGCATAGCATCTTCAAATATCTCTCTCTCTTTCTCTCTGATTTCTACTTCTGTTGTCACATCTCTGTCTCTGACTCTGTCTCTTGCCTTCCGATATAATCACAGGAACCTACGTAGATACTTCTGGATAATCTTCCCATTCTTAACTTAATCACACCTGCAGAGCCCCTTTTACCATGTAAAGGTAGCACATTCATGGTATAGGGCATTAGGATGTGGGCATCTCTGGGAATCCAGTATTCTATTTTCTTCGATATGTATGTAGGCACATTAACATTTATTTCTATAACTATATAAATATATTGGAAACCATGAGTTCACTTGGATACCTCCTATTCCAGTCCATCTACTATAAGGTTCATTCCAGCTTTCTGTTTCAATATTTGTAACTTCCTTTCACAACTGAGAAATCTGGCTTCCATTATCCTTATTAAGTTACTTATCTGATTTATCAGCTCTGTGTACCTAGTCTCCTATTCCACTTCCATCCTCTTACCCATTGAAGAAGGTTCTCCACTCTGCCTGGACTCTGATCTCTTACACCTGGCTGCCCTTCACAGGGACACCCTCCTCACCCTACTCACACTCAGCGTCCGCAAGCTAGGCTGCCCCCTGCAGGAACACTGTCCTCACTCTAAGCAGCCCTTGGATGGGGACACCCTTCTTACTCTGCGGGGGCCCTGACAAATGGCTCTGACCACTATGGTGCCTCCTCATGATTGCTCTGTCCCACTTACTGGTTTTAGGAGACAATTGTTGGGAGAGGGAAAAGAAGAGAAAGAAAAGCCCAAATGACATGTTTTTAGAAAGGAGAAAGGGCACTGAAACTTTGGTGCAAACAAGGGTGGGAAATGTGGAATGGGGGGAGGGGAGAGGGGAGGACTTGAAGAAATACTGGTTACTGGAATTGGTCCCCCGTTCTTAGGCCTGTTTGCATATTTGAGGAGTCGACTCATATTTTTCTGGGCTGAGATTGCTGCCACCAGCCTGGAGCCTCATCAAATCACTTTTTATTAAAAAACCACCCTTTGGCTCCTGATGTTTTTTATGCTGATTAAGAACACTGACTTGGCTCAATGCACAAGAGGGCTGATTGTGGCTCTGCCTCTTGAAGCAGAAGAGGCTTTTGATCAAGTTGAGTGGGAGTTTATGTTTGAGGTACTTTAAAAAATGAAGTTTGGAGATAAGCTCATGAACTGAATTTGAACTTCATTCCAAGCTCATTGAACAGAAATGTTTTAGATCCTTTTAATCTGGAAAAAACCCATTGCAATT
Organism: Vulpes lagopus; assembly: GCF_018345385.1. Lineage (NCBI taxonomy): Eukaryota > Metazoa > Chordata > Mammalia > Carnivora > Canidae > Vulpes > Vulpes lagopus. The sequence goes on along the minus strand of NC_054824.1, from coordinate 25,769,950 downwards.
GCCCTTTTAATCCCTTACTTTCCTTTCAAATAAAGTTCTTTCTCAAACTGCTTATTGTTTATCTTCCTCCTGAGAAGGGCACTTCAAAAATAAACTCTGAAGTTTAAAGATGTTTGCATTTTTCCCTTCTTGGCTTGGGTGCCTTTTCCCTTTGCACCGGCACCCAGAGCAAGGACAGCATCTGGCAGTGACAAGGGTGGAAGAGTTTCTCAGTGGCAATCTGGGGTTGTGCTTGGCTTCACAGTGTGGCTCTGTGGGATGGTTGCTCAGAAAGCAGAAGCTTGTGGTTCCCATATCAGTTCCTCCACTGGCTTCTGAGTGACTTATGGCGAGTCATTTAATTTCTACATGTTTGGTCTGCCCATCTGCCATAGAGAGCTAATGATACCCCTCATCTACTTATCTCATAGGGATGTTGTAAGGGCTGATTAACGTACAGGGTGGTGAAACATTGCGTATGTGCAATGAGCTAAGAAAAGTGAGCCCGTGAGCCCAGAGACTTCTGCAAATTAGAGGTGATCTTTCCTTTCAGGAATGAGTTATGCTTATGGTCTGGTATTTTTTTGGCCATCTCTCTGTTTGTCTTATTAATTCAACTCATGCTCTTATTAATTATATACATAATAATATGCTTGACACACATGAAGTCATCCTCTTCAATATTTTTTGTGTACTTCCTGTGTGCCTGGCACTCTCTGTATGAGAATTAAAAACCCAAGTAAAAACTGAATTATGGGAAGGTCAGAAAATGAGAACGATTTATGAGCAAACTCATAATTATGTTTCTACTGTTTACCCTGATGATATGTGTGAACAGAGATTTCTCTTTTTATCGTAAAACTTACCTGAGGGTGAGCTTCAGTTTCCTGAATATTTGTGAGAGGCACAGCTTAGTGTTTGAAAGGAAGAGTTAGCCATTAGCCAATTTCTCATAGAAGGATAGTTTTCCTAAAGACATGCTCTTCCACTCAATTAATTTCCACATAGCTGTTCCCTGCTAGAAAGAACAGTAATTTAAATTAGGCCTGCCCCTTTGCAGTGGCAAGAATGTAGTAAAAATGGATACTGTCAGCATATCCTCAACATAGAGAAGTTAAGCCAGGTTGTACATGAACTTAAAACTAAACTAAAAATTATTATTTCATACTCCTGGAAAGTCCTCGTTTGTGTCCACCCAGAAAGAATTGCTTTCCACATTGTATCTCCGAACCCATGCAGATGGTCTTTGCCTTCAGTGACATTACCTGGAAACAGGATATAAGAGGTCTGTGCTTTTATATCAACCAGAGTTCACATCTGAGTTCAAAATGCCAAGAGAAAAAAAAAAAAAAACAACACCACATAATACAACACAGAGTGGGAAATAAGGGTTTGGCAACTTTGTTTCCAGTTGTTGGCTTTGGCTCTGAGTTGGGCTTCTGGTTGGCCGCTGTAGGAAAACTTTTGGACTATTTTCGACAGACAGAACAGGCCACATGAAATTTCTATTATTACTTCAATCTTGGCTGGCTCTAGCGCACAGAACCAGCTGCCTTCTGTCCCTTGTCCTGCAGTGTCTCGTTACTGAGTGTAGCTCTGATACATAGAAACCTCCCCCAGGGACTGGATCAGGGTCATTACCCCCATCGGGGTGAGACCATCCCCAGCAAGGGCTTCTCACTACTGTAGATATCTGTAGCTGTAGCTAAGTTGCAGGGGGTCGGGTGGGGTGGGGTGGTGAGAATCAAGCCCAGCCTGGTATTGCTTTTCTAAAACTGGATTACAACTAACTGTGTCAAAATCTAAGGTACCAACAAGCCCTTAAATCAGAAACTGGATACATTTTTATAGGATTGCAGCATTTAAGATTTACACCCTTTCTTTCTTTATTTTTTTTTAAAGATTTAATTAATTTATTTATGAGAGACACAGAGAAAGAGGCAGAGACATAGGCAGGGGTAAGAAGCAGGCTCCCCTAGGGGACCCCGATGCAGGACTCAATCCCAGGACTCTGGGATCACTACCTGAGCCAAAGGCAGATGTTCAACCACTGAGCCACCCATGTGCCCCTACACTCATTTCTAATATGCATTTGAAAACTGGGGAGAATGTTATCAGTTCTCTAGGCAACCTCCGTGTGGAAAGCTTGGTTTTGATCCCCAAACCCTATTTTCTCCTCTTCAGTTAAGGAGGAAGGATGGGGTTGTTTAAAAGGCCTTCTTGGGTTTTAAATAGAATCCATGAAGCGTCAAGTGTTTGAAAGTAGTAATTCTTGGGACACTGGGGTGGCTCAGGGGTTGAACGTTTGCCTGTGGCCCAGGGCGTGATCCCAGAGCCCCAGGATCAAGTTCCTCATCAGGCTTCCTGCATGGAGCCTGCTTCTCCCTCTACCTATGTCTCTGCCTCTCTCTTTCTGTGTGTCTCTCACGAATAAATAAATAAAATCTTAAAAAAAAGAAAGAAAGAAAGAAAGAAAGAAAGAAAGAAAGAAAGAAAGAAGTAATTCTTGTATCTGAAAGTAGTATTTTTATATCGTAGGTTGTTAACTCGAGCACTGGAAAATCCTCAGAGGCCTATGGTGTCCCGCTGGTGTTCACCTTCCCTGGTCTCTTAAGCAAGAGGAGAGACTTGTCCATTGCTCTGGACTTTGGACCATATGAAGTTCATTCTATGATGTGCCAGAAGGCTGAAGTTGACTGATTTCTCTTTTTATTAGGAATTCTGAGCTTTCAAAAATGGAATTTTAGCCTAAGGGCAGTTTTGCTTTTGAAATGGATTTTTGTTTCTTCTTGCTCAAGACCATTGCCTTGGGAACCATTAAGAGTGGTAGGATGATGATAAGAGAAGGAATGTCTTTATACAGATTGGATAATAGAAAAATTGGGCTGAGAAAGTGAGGATTCTAGAGTGTTCTGACTTTGCCACTGATTCACTTGTTCATTGGCCTGAGGGGATCCTCTTCATTGTTTTACAACTGAATTTCTCTCTCTGTAAAAATCAGGACACTGCCTTCATTACACAGGCAGTATGGCAAGAGGGTTGACAGCGTGGGCTCTGGAGGCATATTGCCTTATCTGAATTTTAATTCTACCACTTCCAAACTTATGACTTTGGGCAAGTTACTTGACACACTTCTGTGCCTCAGTTTCTTCATCTATACAAGGAGGATAATAATAGTACCTACTTTTTAGGGTTCTTATAAGGAGTACATCATGATATAGGTGAAATCCTTGGCACATCTGTCATCATTAACATTTTCCTTATTTTACTTATCTGGAGCTAGTATTGTATTATTATTATTATCATCATCATCATCATCATCATCATCATCATCATCATTATTATAACTTAGCCAAACACTAAAGTTCAAAGTAATACAGTAATAAGCAAAATAGATGTTTAGCTTGAGTCTATTTAATTTTTTTTTAACCCATTCACTTTACATAAGAGCCAAGATATCAAGAGCTTTTACAAATTTGAATTCACTGGAGAAATGTCACAACTATCTCCACGTGATGTCAGCAAACATTTAAGGAACAAGCAGAATGATGCGTAGACAAGGAGCAGAGAGGGAGGCTCCTGTCTCTGTGTCCTTGTCAGGGGCTAGACATTTGCAAGGGCATTTGCAGGATCTCCAGCAACATCCTCATACCAATCATTTTAGGTAGCATTTGGATTTTACAAACATCAATTATTTACTTGGGTGAGGTGTGCACTATGTCACTCCCTGGGCTGTGAATTGAGTTACAAATAAACAAATGCTTAGAGATGATGCATCCAAAGTGTTCACTTGCAGAGAAGGGAAAACCCAAAGCTACGGAGATGAGACAAGAAGTCAGGGGAAACCTGGCTCTCCTTTTGGTCTCATCTTTCCTGAGCTGGCCCCTTCTCTGTCTTGTTCTCTGCTTATTCATGCAAGCTAATTTTCTGCTTTTCTTCAACATATCCTTTTCACTTTTTTCAGCTCTGCCTTTGATGGCCCTGTGGCTGAGAGGCACTCAGGCTTATATTAATGCTGGTCTTCTAGGAAAGCTTCCCTTTCTCATCCTCTTATCCATATTTTACTCATCCCTTAAGGCCTAAAGCACAAGCTTTCCTCTCCATACATTTTTCCTTTTCTATCCTGCACTCATGCTTTCTCTCAGCATTCAAAAGAATAATATATTCAAAAACAAGGGTTCCATTGCTTTACTATAGCCACAGCACCATGTCCCTGGGAGTGATTAATATATTCTTCCTTTATGTCCTTCATTGCACGTTTATTCCATGCCCATGATGTGGCACATCCGTGCTAGCAGTCAAATGTTATAAGGGGATGTTACTACCTTTTCATAGATTTTTAAAAAATGACACTCTACGATATTAAGTTATTTGCTCAAGGCCCCACAGCTAGTAAGTGACAAAGATGAAGTTTAAATTTAAGTCTATCATTTTTCTATTTTTCTGTAGAAAATCTCATGTGCTGAATGTGAAAAAGTCATGATGAGTAGGTAGGAGGAATGGAAAGGACTTCTTAGAAGATATGGAGATGAGCTAACCAATTAGAATTGGTTAGCAGAGTCAGTGGGTGGCTGGGTGGGGTTGGGGTGGGCAGAGGGTTCAAGACTGGAGGCACAAAAGGAATGAGAGGCCAAATGGGATGCTCATAGAAGGGTAGAGGGAAGTGGGGCCTCTGAGGTGGCAAGGGCCACATCTCTCTGACCTCCTGTCTTGTGGGAGAGATTTGTCTAAACTTGACCTGAGTGCTGGTCAGAGGCTTAGTGCCTGGGTGAGAGTTTTTCCAAACAGCAAAGTGAGAGATCTAAAGAATGAATGCAAACTTTGCCCTTAGTTGTGGAGAAAGCCAAATTGGACTGCTTCTTGGAGTCAAAGCTAATTTCAGAAGCTAGCTGGACAATTGAATGGAGCAGAGAGTCAGGAGTAAGTATAGGAACAGAGCTGGGGTTCAAGTCACATTTGATGGGTAGAGCTGGTGTGCTGGGGCTTATTTGAGATAGCTTCAAGGGTCAAAGGAGGACCTGTGTGGCTTACAGGCACAAGATATGGAAAGAGAAGACAGTAAAGAGCCTTAGATGGTCATATTAAAGGGTAGAGTCTTTAAAAAGATCTCTTATCCCTCTGACCTCAGAATAAGTTGTCAGGGGTAGAGGGTAGAGGTAGACATCAGGACTGTTGGTGGCAGAATCAGTGAGTTGGTCCCCTGGAAGCAGCAGAGATATGGGTGGAATGCCCTATCCCCAAAATGTTGCAGTTACTATGGAGTGAAATGTATCATGAAGGAACTATATTGGGTTCTCTGAAAGTCTCATATTATCTGTTAGAGGGCTTCTGCATGGAGGCTGAGGGATATTTGGGGGGTTTGTAATTGTCTTCCTTCCACAAATATTCATCTGTTCATTCATTGACTAGTTATCTAATGAGCACAAAACGTTGTGCTGGGTACTTCTCTGGACCCTGAGAATAGTGGGGCCCAAGGCATCAACGTCCCTCTATGCATGGAGACTTACTATAGGGGAAGAGATAGATGTGGAACAAATACACACACAAGTTTAGGTGTAAATTTGAAAAGTGAGCACTATGAGAGAGATGATAGAAGGATCTGATTTAGATTAGGACGATGGAGAGGCCTTTCTGAGGAACTGGTATTTAAGATGAGATCTGATGCATGAGGAAAAGTTAATCAGACAAAGCATTCTTGGCCAAGAAAATAATGTGTGCAAAATCTTGATAGGAAAGAATTTATAGTTTCAAGAGAAATCAAGAAGGTCAGTATGGTGTTGGAATTCAGTGAGCAAAGAGGTAGAGGCTGAAGAAGAAGGCAGGCAGGGGCCTGGCTCTGCAGGGCTTCACAGCTCAGGTTAAAGATTTCAGAATTTATCTTCTATCCAAAAGGAAGCCGTTAGAGAGAGTTAAGTAAGGGAATGACCTCATGAATGGGTGTTTTAGCTTGGACTGCTGTGTGGAGAATAGATCAGATGGGGAAAGTAAGAAGATCAATTCAGAGGCTACTGTAGAAGATATAATCACATCCAAGAGAGAAGTAGCAAAGTGACAATGAAGAGATGGCAGTGGATGTGGGATATACAGTATTTTCAAGGTAGAATCCTTGGTAGGATTTCATTATATGCTATAATCTCTGAAAGTGAACAACAATCTGAATTCTTGGAAGGACTTCATTATATGCTATAATATCTGAAAGTGAAACAACTCTTCAAAATTAATGGAATATGGAGAATCTATAACTGTAAACTTTGTTTTGATGCCAAAGTTCAATGAAGATGCTGAAGATGCTTATATTCTTTCCGATGCTGACCAAAAAAGAAAGCAAATTATGTGTCTCCTCTCCGTGGTCCCAGCAAGTTGGCACATTAGATTATGAACAGTCAACTCTGGCGTTGTGTGCTTTACTAATGTTCTCTTACTTGTGGTCATTAATCTCTTGTCTGCTCTAGTTATACTTGTTTATATAAGACTACAGGTAGGTGAATTGCACTAGATCTATCTCCTTGGTGAAAAGTCACCAAGGGACAGTGAGGATGTTAGGTAAGCTGATATCAAGACAATCTGCACTTCTGCCATAAAGAAGAATGAAATCTTACCATTTGCAATGACATGGATGGAACTAGAGTATAATGCTAAGCAAAATAATCCAGAGAAAGACAAACACCACATGATTTCACTCATATGTGGAATTTAAGAAACAAAACAAGTGAGCCAAAGGGAAAAAAAAGGAGATGGAAAGAGACAAGTCAAGAAATAGACTCTTAACTACAGAGAAGGAACTGAAGGTGACCAGAGGGAGGTGGGTGGAGGAATGGATGAAATAGGTGATGGGGATTGAGGAGTGCACCTATTGTGATGAGCACTAGGGAATGTGTGGAATTGTTGAATCACCACATTATACACCTGAAACTGATATAGCACTGTATGTTAAAGAACTGGAATTAAAATAAAAACTTAAAAAAGAGATAATACATACAATACAGGGCAGACAGAAGCCGTACTCCTCCAGGATTACCTGATGCTACAGGTATCTATTTGTATTTGAGAAGAGCATCTCCTTAGACATCTCTTTCTTTCTAACAAAGTAGCTTGCTGGTATTTATTTGAAAATTTAGCTATTAATAGCATAATAATACAAATATATAAATGATTTTAGATTTCAAAGGCTCTAAAAGTAAGGATATGAAAGAGATCTATAAAGATTTCAAGTTGATAAATATGGACAAAGAAGTCTCCTGGGTGAAGTCATCTGCTATAAATGTGTTATCTTGAGGCTACATGTTAGTAGAGAAAGTACAAAGAAACAACAACAAAAACATTTCTTTTTTTTACTTTTCAGTCACCTCTCCTTCACCCATCTACAATCCAGGAAAACATTTCAAAAGGAAGAGCAGTGGGCAACCCCAACCTTCTCTTTCTCTCCCTGATGCCTCCCCATTTTACTGTCTCAGAGAAGCAGTGCCCTCAAAAGAAAGAACTGCTAGAGGAGCAGTTCTGTGGGAGCCTCCCTGGATATGGGATCTGTGATAACATTTCACACTTCCTTAATTCATAGTGCTGGATTGGCAGCAGAGGGAAAGTGAGAGGAATTCTAAAAAACTAGAAAAGGCAAATATCTCTGCCTTGTTCTTTTGAGACTGGAGTCAAGAATCTGGAACTAGACACCAATGCGAACACATCAGAATGATGAACAGGGCCCTGGTGAATCTTTAATATCCCTAGATGACAGAAGGGTCCTGGGTTTTGAGATCTTTGTCTTCAGAGCTCTGAGAAAAGGAGATCAGAGTCTGAAGGAGGAGAATGGGTGGTGTGGCCAAGAGGAAGCAAGCAACATCAATTCACTGGGTGGATATATTCGTTTTCCTCAGTCTTCATGGGTCTGGATGTTTCTACCCAATCAAATGGGTTAAACAGCCTCAACAAGTCAAGGTACTTGTTGTGATTACCATCAAATAATAGAGAGCTTAGTTAAACTGACATTAAAATACAATTTATTGTTAGTGAATCACTCGGGGGCCTTCTATGTCATTCTAAAGAAAAAGATATAGCTCTTTCTTGTTCAGTGTGGTACACTAGAATGAAAGACATTCTAGTCTTTCTAGTTAGAAAAATCTTGGTTTGGGTTTAGCAGCTGTGTGAACTCAAACAAGTTCCTGCCAGAATGTAAGTTCCATTAGCTTGAGTTCACTGATAATCTAACATGTAGTAGGCACTCAGTTAGTACTTATTAACTGATGACATCAGTTGTGTTTCTGAACCTTGATTTCCTCGTATTAAATGTAATACCTCAGAGAATTGTCATGAAGATAATGGATGATGTATTATAAAATACCTGACTGGGGCACTTCAGTGGCTCACTTGGTTGAGGATCAAAATCTTCATTTCAGCTCAGGCCATGATCTTGAGGTTGTGGGATCAAGCCCTGCATAGGGCTCTGTGCTCAGTGCACAGTCTGTGTGGGATTCTTTACCTCTCCCTCCTCCTCTGACAACCCCCCTCTCACACACTCTCTCTCAAATAAATAAATTTAATTCTTAAAAAACAAAACAAAACAAAACAAAACAACAACCTGACAGGAGAAGATAGTCTGGTTAAAGAGAACCTTGGAATGAGTTCAGTAGTATTGTTGCCTCTAGGCATGATTTGTTCTTTCTCTCTTTCAAGTTTTATATTCTGGTTGTTTTTACCAGTTTGCTCATGAACCTTTTATTCCTCAATCTTACTACCACCTCCAGATAGATTTTAGCTTTATCAGAGAATGCAGGCAATTTTTCATCTAAAACTATCAACCAGAAAGCAGGATCTTGCCATATATACTGCCATTGGGCAACTTCTTAATGTTAAGCTAAGAGTATTTACATATAATTAGAATGTGTTGTTCTTTGGGGACTTTTAGCCTATCTAAACAAATGCTTTTGAACAAACAAGATCCTTTAGCCAAGTCCTTTTACCCCATGTCTGTTTCTCCTTCTAGTTTCTGTTTTCTGGCCACCTTAAATTGTTCTTAGTGCTTGAATAAGCTACATTCCTTCTGGACCTGTAGACTTCACTTGTCTGCTTCCTCTACCTAGACTTCCCATCATGCTATCCAGTCCCTTAGGTGTCATTTTAAACGTCACATCCTCAAATATACCTTTCTAATATTCTAGAGTAACTCAGAATCTCTCAGCATTGATCCCATGATATCTGTGTCTCCTCTTCCATAGTAGTAATCACATCTGTCATTGCTTCATGGCTCTTTCCACCACACCATGAGCCTCATGATAGCAGAATCTGTTTTGTTCACCATCACATTCTTTATAACTGGCAGAAAGTAAATACTCTTGAGATTTTTGTTGAATTGAAAACAAACAAATCGAAACGGTGCCTCAAAGAGATTTCAGCACTGGAAGGGATCTGAAAAGTATAGTGATCCTATTTTTTTCAAACAAAATGCAACAATTATGTTTGATAAAGGAGTTTGCTCTGTTAGATTATTTATATGAAAATTCTAATAAAACTGAAAATTAAAGAATCTTTAGTTATATATTTAATAACTTGCTTTTATAAAAATATTAAAATTACTTGACATCGTGATGATCAAAAAATAATTTGATATGAATGCTTCTTATACCTAAAGTAATAAAGTTTAATAAAACAAAAGCCTATGTAGTGGGTTAAAGTTTTTTAAATAGTGAACTTTTTTTCACTTTGGTAATCCCTATTATTCTATGTTGCCTCACAGCCCTTGATTCTAGAACCAGACAGCTTGGGCTCAAATCCAGTTTCTCCCACTTAGTGCTTATTGATTTTAAGGCAAGTTACTTAAACTCTCTGTCACATTTTCTTTGTCTCTGAAATGGGATAGTAATAGTACCTGCCTAATAGGATTATTTTGAAGATTAATTGATATAATACATTTAAACTATTGGAACGGCACTTGGCACACTATTCTCAGTGTTATATTAGTATTAACATTAGTATTAATACTAGATCACCATTATCATCATCATCATTACCCAGAGAGAATATACACAGCTGAGAACAAAATAATCATTGCTTAGCTTTGCATTTTAAAATGCTTTGAAACTCTGTAATAGAAGGACATCAGCAAAAATGGCAGAGCAAGGACCTCTGAAAATTTCATGAACGCAGCAAGAAAACTGGCAAAAGACAGTCAGAATGAACTTTTTTCTGAATTCTGGAAATTGGTTAAAGGGTTGCAGCACTTCAGGAAGCATTTATTCAAGAAAATAGCTGAATCTCAATTAGAACAGTGAACTTTGTGGCATTTTAACTTGTTCTATTCCTATGCCCCACTCTCTAGCTCCATGCTACCTTGAAAACCAATGGTCCGCAATCATGATGAAAACCAGTAGTGTGGTAGCCATTGGAAAGGACAGAATGGGGTTGGAGCTCCTTCAATGACTCAGAGAATTGTCATTATTTGACTTGTGTGATAGTTCTCTGGAAGAGTCATTTCAAGACTATTTTTATTTAACTTGGAGCCCTTCCCCCCCCCCCCCCCCCCCCCCCCCCGCAATGCCACTGCAAAGAGCTTTTTCCCCTGGGATAGTGTGTTTGTTGAAAACACTTAGGAACAATTATTAAATTTTGTGGCTGGTTGAGGTAGTACATAACAGTTGGAGCAAACAGGCTAACCAAAAAGTTTAAAAGTAAGGGGCAGGAAGTCTACAGGGGTGCTGAATTTAGAAGGCCCTGTGCATATGTAGGACTCTGTGTGTATCAAGACCTGTGTAGGGCAGCCCCGGGGGCTCAGCAGTTTAGCGCCTGCCTTTGGCCCAGGGCATGATTCTGGAGACTGGGATTGAGTCCCCCGTCATGGTCCCTGCATGGAGCCTGCTTATCCCTCTGCCTGTGTCGCTGCCTCTCTCTCTCTCTCTCTCTCTCTCTCTCTCTTTCTGTGTCTCTCATGAACAAATAAATAAATAAATCTTAAAAAAAAAAAAAAAAACCTGTGTATATCTTTGGGAAAGATCTGAGAAAGTCCTGAGTTCTCACCTTTAACTGACCTTGGGCTCTACAGAAAGTGAAAGCTAGAGCAAAGTTGTCAACTGCCTGGCTAGATACTGAAAGCATATCCCAACACACACACACCCAGCCCTTCAGCAAAGACTGGCAAACTTATAATTTCCAGATATTTAAGTTTCCAGATTTTTAATTACTAGGTGACCATTATGTAAATGGAGCAGAGACTTTAGCAGCATGAAAATAATGCAGACTTTTCAAAACTCAGGAAAGCAAACAGCAACAAACCCTGAGCAGGAGGCAGAATTTTATTTCCAGAGTTGCCACATTATATTATTTTAAATATCTAGTTTGCAACAAAAATTCTAGACTTTTTTTTAAAAAGATTTTTAATTTATTTATTCATAGAGACACAGAGAGAGTGAGAGAGAGTGAGAGAGAGAAGCAGGCTCCATGCAGAGAGCCCGACGTGGGTCTCGATGCAGGGTCTCCAGGATCAGGCCCTAGGCTGCAGGCGGCGCTAAACCGCTGCGCCACCAGGGTTGCCCAAAAATTCTAGACTTTGAAAGGAAAAAGAAAGTATGGCCTGTATATGAGAACCAAAATATCAAAAAAAAAAAACCTGTCTCTGAGTAAGCTCAGATATTGGACTTACTAGATAAAGACTAAAGCAGCTATTTAAAATATCTTCAGAGATCTATTGGGAATTATGTCTAGAGAACTAAAAGGGGCACCTGGGTGGCTCAGTTGTGAAGCACCTGTCTTTGGCTCAGGTAGTGAGCCCACAGTCCTGGATTGAGCCCCACATCAGGCTCCCTGTGGGATCCTGCTTCTCCCTCTGCCTATGTCTCTTACTTCTTTCTCTGTGTCTCTCATGAATAAATAAATTTAAAAATCTTAAAAAAAAAGAACTAAAAGAAAGTAGGAGAATGATTTCTCACCAAGTAAAGAATATCAATCAAGAGATAGAAAGTATAAACATGAAGTACTTTAAAAGTCTAATAATGGAAATGAAAAATTCACTACTGGGATTCAATAACAGATTTGAGCAAATGGAAAGAAGAATCAGGGAACTTGAAGATTTATCAATTGAAATGGTCCTGTTCGAGGAAAGAAAGAAAAAAGAATGAGGAAACATGAAGAGAGACTCAGCTCTTGGAACACCACAAGCATACATACATATAATGGGAGTCTCAAAAGGGGAGGAAAGAGAGAATGAAGCAGAAAGAATACTTCAAATCCCTGGAAACTCTTCAAATTTAATGAAAAGTCTGTAACAGAGGTGATAGCCTGAGAATGAAAGAGTTTTTGGTTTGCAAAAGCCAGGAAAGTTCTCCTGCCCCATTTAACTTAAGGCATACGTATGTTTAGGTGGGAAAGGTGTGTAAGAGTTGACTTGTTTATTGTCTCCTTTACAGGGATGTAACAGATCAGAAAATTATTTTGCATGTCTTAGTAGGACCCAGAATGAGATTCATAACTGAAAGTGAGTGTGTCTGTCAGAGGGTCACCATGGTGTGAAACAAGGGGACCCAGAATAGAGGTCATGAGAAAACAATCCAGCAAGGGATGAAATGAGAGAGTGGCTCAGTGGTGGAGGATCTGCAGTGTCACTGAGAGCCACTGTGGGAGAGGCCACCACACCCCCAGGCTTGCCTGAAACACCAAAGTGGCAAAGAGGACAGATCACTCCAGCTTGACTGTGACCATGATCACAGCAGAAACAGGCTGCCCAAGACTTGGTGAAACAAGCTATACATCAGGAAGGCTAGTGAGAACAGAGATGATATAGGGACGAATGTCCTTCCTCTGATGCTAGAATCATATGTAATTCCCCCTGGAACTTAGATTATTCTGGGAAAAAGAAGAGAAAGAAAAGAGAAAGGAAGAGAAACCTAAGAGACTACATTTTAAGATTTAGGATACTTAAGTCTCTAGAAATGGCACAACTTAGTGTTCTGCTAGCTGAGGAGATGGGATCTGGAGAGCGAAATTTAATTTCAACCTTAGACAAAGAAAAATGGATCCTTGCACCTCTGGACTTATATTGTAAAAATGTATTTCCACTGTACCTATTTAGATTACTCCTTATTTAATTTCAAATTACACATATTTTGCATATGTGCATTTAATTGTGTAAATTAAGTAACTAAGAGAGAGAGAGAGAGAGAGAGAGAGAGAAATATTCTTTGATTTGTGTGGGAGAGTCCATGCACCATTCTAATCAGTTACTGTATGTCCCTGACTGAATGTGAACTGAGACATGTGAATAAGTCATTTCCTAGTTCTGATCAACACCCCAGGGCTTCTCATGGAGTGAAAATCTCACCAAACCGAGTATGATTCTGTTGAAGATACTTTTATAACCTCAGTGCATGTCAGTAATTTCATCTGGTGTTCAACTCAAGAGACAACAATCTGTTCTAGCAATGGAGCAAAAAACTGTTTCTGTGGAATTTACTGAGAGAATATAGTAGCCTCCAACATGGAACCTTCCTAAGGGATTATCAGGGGGAATATGCTTACATGTGATTTTCTCTGTGCATGCTAACAGTTCAACCCAACCTTAAGGTAAGGTAAAACTTTGTTGTAGATCCAAATTTTTGGCTGAATATCCAGAGACCATCTGTAGACACATTGCCTTTAAAGAGCTTACAGTGGCTTTATGTTTATAGGTTCATTTTTCTTTAATAACTCCCTAGATCAAGTTAAATTAATGTTTACCTTTCTTAAAATGTTGGGATGATCGCCCTAAATTAAGTTCAACTGTGGTAGTTCAATACCTTCTTGTAACAAAGTACTAATGTTTGAGGAAAAAGATTGCCTTGTGGATTTAGTTTCATATGTACTGGGGTCTCTCAAAGATGAACAAACATTTGGAGCCAACTGGAATTCAACACTGAGTTAAAGCATTCAGCTAGCTAAGCACAGTTGCCAAGTCCTTGGCAATGAGCCTGACACGGGGGCCATTGCAAGTGAGGCTCTGTTCCTAAGTCTCAACAGACTCCAGAGTATATCTGAGCATTTTTCTTTTTCTACTGGTCAAAAACTCAAAAGAGGGAATTCAGTATTGACTTTTTTTTTTTTTTTTTGGCCATTTTGGCAATTTAGGAAGTCTTTGTTTAAAATTGAATTTTTAATTTTTTTTATTTTATAAATTTATTTATTTATTTGAGAAACAGGGGAGGAGAGGCAGAGGGAGAGCATCTCAAGCAGACTCCCCATTGAGCATGGAGCCCAACACGGGGCTCAATCATATGATCTAAGACAAAACCAAGAGTCAGATGCTTAACTGACTGAGCCACCCTGATGCCTCCAATTTTTATTTTTAAAAGGTAAATATGTATACACAGTTTTTAAAGTACAATAATGTTACTGGACTCTATCTCCTAATTCTTTTTTCTTAGACATAAAAACTTTCAAATACCTTCAAAAATAGCTAAAAGAAGTTAGCAATTTTCTAGCATTTATTTCTGTATTTCTAAATAACTTACTGATATTATTTTTTTCAGTTTTAGATCTTATCTATAGACTTCCTACTATAGAAGATGAGGATATAGCTTTCTTACTACCCACCACATCCCAGTGTACACATGGGACCTATAGAGAACATTAGTTGTGGAGAGATCACCAGACAGGACTGTGACTGAAGATCAAGGAACAGAGTTGCTGCCAAAATGCACCTCTGTTGGCTGGGATGAGGGTGAAGGTGGAATCAATATCTCAAACTTTCCTGCCCTTTGATTTTTTGCTCTAGCACTGATAGCAGTGGCAGATATCATACTGGCTAAACCCAGTTAGAGGCCAGAATATAAAGGACCCTGGGTCATGCAGTCTACAGAGGTCATCTGCCTGAGGTCAAGATAGATATAGAACAGAGAAAAGTACCACATAAAATTTTTTGTTTTCCCTGAAGTTAATAATTGCCTCACTTTTTTGTTGCTGTTTGCTTGCTAAGTTTCCTATTGCACTGTAGACACAAAAAACTGATATTTTGCCCTGATTCCAATACAAGTAAGCACTTTTCACACTGAGACAATCCAAAAATAACAGGGTCTGTCTGGTTCTGGTTCTCCAAGTAATGAAAACTTGAATATTTCCTATAAATCTGGACTCCCCAACAAAAACAATTTTATCCCTAGTTTTTACTATGTGAAAGTCTGAAGATATGTCACAGCCTCTGTGAAGGAGATGATTACATAAGAAACTGTTTTTTTCCATCAAGAACTGATTAATACAAATTTGGTAGCTGGAAAATTTTGTGGATTTTTTTTTCTCTAAAAAGTTGTGTTTTTAATTCGTGAGCCAGTCCTTTTGGCTCTGACTTTCCTATAGTCTTTGCAAGTAACATTTTTCTTTCCTTTTCTAGATGCTTCTGTCTCCAAGTCTTCCTTTGACATTACCTATCAGTAATTCATCCAGAAACTTGCTGACAGACATGAAAGTTTCTTCTCAAAGTTTAGCACATTGGGTATTCAATCAATTTCTACTTTTGGAATCTGGTATAACCTCTCAAGAAAGTAAACAACTATCTTTTGCCTGGGTAGGGAGTGACTTTTGGCTACACAGAGAGGAGGGAAATGATGGAGGAGAGGGGATCAGATGTTCTAAATAGTCCTTAGACAGACTTACATAATGATCATATTTTTTGCCCGACTTCTCTGCTCGCCTTTGGCATTTACTGGTGTCTTCAATTTCTAAGGCTATTAGGGGTGCTTATTATCAACTCCCTCTCTGCTCTCTTGAAGGTTTAGAATTCAACTATTTGCATTTTGCTAAATCAGTTACTATTTATCCGTTTGTATTCTAGCATCCAAAATTTGTGTTGATCTTTCAGATGCTTTCATTTTTTTTCTCTCATGTTTTTTGTTCCTAGGGTCTTTTCCTATTATTATTATTAGTAGTAGTAGTATTAGTAGTAGTAGTATTAGTAGTAGTAGTAGTAGTAGTAGTAGTATTTGCTTCCATTTAGTGAGATTTTGGCAAGAAAAGATGTGTTCAATTAGCTATATTTAATTAGATGCTGGAACTGTTTCTTCAGGGCACAAAAAAGCTAAATTCCAGGATTCAGCATTCTTTCACATAAAAATATTTCCGGTATGAATCAATTTGTCTTAGATTTATCAAATTTAGTCATTTTGAACATCTGTGCACACTTTACATCCTTTTGACCCCAAGTCTTACTCTGGGCACTATTGTGGTATATAGTTTCTTGCAGGTTTAGACTAGCTACATGCAGTTTTATTCTGACAGCGTCTTATTTCAGCTTCTGGTTACTGCCCTAGAGTATCTCTGATACCCACAGAATCTCTGGACACTTGTACATGGAAAAAAAAGAAATCTGGGTGAATTTAATACCCATGGAGTCATTCTTGACTATTGTCCACCCAATGGGGGATAATAGCCAAAACAAATGCTTCCTTCTTTTGTATATGGCAAAGAGATTTGCCATGAGATGCAAGAGATGCTTCACAAGAGATTTCACTACACCTTGATTTTGGTCTTGGGAGAACCTGAGCAATAAACCTAGCCACATCAAGTTGAACTTATGGCCTATAGAACTGTGATTCAATAAATCGGTGTTGTTTGAAGCTAAATTTGTGGTAATTTGCTACATAGCAATAGAAAACAAATACAGTCTGATCCTGTATTGTTCAAGTGGAGTGTGAGACCAAGACTTATGTGCTCCTACTTTCTCAGGGAGTGCAATTCCCAAATAGGGAGCAAAAATAAGGGAAAAGTGGAGTGATGCAGAGAAGGAGGAAAATGAAATGGGACAATATTTATAAAGAGTGAGTGATTCCCTCATTTTGAAGAATGTTTATTGAGAGACATATAAATGATTGCTTCTCAGGACAGTTCTCCCAGGTTAGAAAGGAAGAAGAATTATTGAATACTTTGTTGGCTCCCGTCAACCTTTGGAGACGTTCTCCCCAGTGGGTGTTAATTCCTCTGCACTTCCTGAATGTGCATGTGTAGGTATGGAGTGTGTTCTGTGGGGTCTCACACCTCAGCACTAACGGGGAAGCTACAGGTCTGGAAGGGAGATATATGAGTGAAGTGAGGTGCTGTTGGTCTGCCCAGGTGGAGTTGCTTGAATTTACATAGAATTGGCTGCCACAGCATTGGCTAATCTGGAACGAGAGGACAAAGGCCACAGAGAAAGGTGCAAGGGAAAGGATCTGTAGTGGCACAGAAGAAGTGATTGAGACAGTAAGAATGGTCTCCTAGTGTCCCCTCTTGTGTGGAGAAAGCTGGAGAAGTGGTTAATTGTTTTGACTGAATAGTTTCTTTGACAGAGATCACTAACTGTAGTTGCAAAACCCAGCACAATATTTGCTGTAAACAGGATATTTAATCTTGCTGGAGCATCTCCGGTAAAAATCGTTGTAGGCTTTTCTGAGGAACTTTGATGTCCCAGAGCAAACTTTTCACTGTCAACTCTTTTCTTAGTAAACATGACAATTTTCTCTCAGAATTCTTTTTCCAAACATGGTTTCTTATTTAACACAGAGTTGATTTGGAGAGTATCCCAAGAGATAGATCTCTAAAGCATTCTCCAAGAGTAAACATAAACTTGTAATATCAACCCTCCTGAAGTTCAAATTACACTGACTTTAGCCTGCAGTTCACTTTGAAGAGTATCCAGTTTTCCCCTTAGTCTCTGAGTCCAAGGAGGAGATAAGCTTTCTTCCAGTGGTTTTTATTATTATCCTTATCATCATCATCATCATCACAGAGAAAATTTCTACCAGACTCTCAGAAGTTTTTCCCTCATGTCTTCTTGGCTAGAATTGTATCACCTCTTAACCCTTAGCTGCAAGAGAGGCTGGGAAAGGCTCTACCTAACATGTTCACAGCCTATTATGGGAGGTAGTTTCTAATGTCTGAAGAAATGGCTGTTCTAAAGACAACCCAGCAACTATATTTCCCATTTTCTTCATTTCCATCAGTCTTGTCTCTTTTGAGACTTATTCCAGATAACTTGACTTAAACTGGAGACAATGAATCTTCTCAGCCATTTATCTACAGACCAATTTCAAGATAGGTGATTTCATATATAAAAATAGTGAAAGGGACTATAAGGGGAAGGAAAGAAGGAAACTGAATGGGGAAAAATTAAAGAGGAAGACAAACCATGAAAGACTCTGAATTCTGGGATACAAAGGGTTGCAGAAGGGAGAAGCATGGGTGGATGGGGTAACTGGGTGAAGGGCACTAAGGGGGGCACATGATGAGATGAGCACTGGGTATTATACTATATGTTGGCAAATTGAATCTAAATAAAAAATATATAAAAGATAAGTGACTTTTGTCAGTGGTTTGTCTCATCCATTATCTGTTGATTCTTAGTAGGCTCATTCTCAGAGGGTAACTTTTTAAGTTCAAGGACTGGGTACCTTTCTCTCCCCCTAACATTGATTAAGATGGGGGGGGTGTCACAATTTTCAAACAGTTTTGAGTTTGAATCCCTATGGTTACTTGACATATTTGTTACTTGTTTGATCCTGGAAGCATCTGAGCTTGCGTCTGCTTGGAAAGAAAGTACAAGAGTCATTTACCCATCATCACTTGGGTAAATTACATATAAGGTAATACAGATGAATTTTTCAGACTAGAGAAATTTATTTCTGGAATAATAGGAAGCTCTCAGGAATACTGAGGTAAGGCAGGGCCCCCATGGTCTGCTACTTCTCACTGCCACACTTGCTTCTTTTCCATGTGCTTTTTCCTATCTGCATTAGCTTTAGACAAAGGACTGTTGAGCTTAAAAGAATTTTGTCCAGAGCAGCCTGGGTGGCTCAGGATTTAGCGCCGGGTGTGGTCTTGGAGACCTGGGATCGAGTCCCACGTCCGGCTCCCTGCATGGAACCTGCTTCTCCCTTTGCCTGTGTCTCTGCCTCCCTCTCTCTCTCTCTCTCTCTCTCTCTCTCTCTCTCTCTGTGTGTGTCTCTCATGAATGAATAAATAAAATCTTCGGGAAAAAAAAAGAATTTTGTCTAAAATAAAAGCAAGTGGTATTTGACTTGTGGATTCTTCTAAGTTTCCCATCAGTGTCTGCCTCGGACATCTGCCAAGTGAGATATGCCTGTATTTGATTTCACCGCCACCCTGGGAGAAGTTTTGTCACACAGTCAGTTAGTAGAAGAGGCCAGGCCAGAACTCAGATCTTTTGTGTTTTATTCCATGTATGTGGACATGGACCTCTTTGGGCAATTTGCTCAGTTTTGCCCACATCAAGTGGAAACTTCACTGGAAAGAACTGAGACTTTGACCTATTTGCAGCCATATTCACAGAACCCTGGATGTGTGTATTGGGTGCTCAATAAAGATGCATTGATTGAATACTCTATATTTTTCCCAGTTTCCTTTTTGGTGTATTATTATTCTCATTATATTCTTCTAAATTGGGTTTTGTTGTAAGGGGGAAAGAGAGTGTAATGAGCTTGTGAGGAGCAAAGACCTATAAAAATTAAAGCCTTTGAAAACGAACCTCTTTGTACGTTATTGTGTCAGTACAGAATGCAAGGGGCAGGGTTTGGGGGTGCAGGTCTGAACCTGGAGAGCAAACTCAGAGCATACTACAGAGGAGAAGAAGAAGAAAAGAAAAAGAAGAAGAAGAAAAAAAAGGACACTAGTGAGGAAGGATGTCTTGGAGGAAGAGAGTTGACGTATTTTTATAGAGCAACCCCAATAAGAAAATACATCCTTACTGGGCATCAAGTGGGTGAGAATATTCTCTTTATGTTTCTGTGTGGAAGAACTTCAGCTAGAGTTATATTCCTGGCCTTTCTTCACCCCTGAGAGGAAAAACAGAGCATGCTTTGTGCAGCTCCTTCCTTTTTCTTTTAAATATCCTCTTGCCTTGTGTTCTCTCTACCATGACTTACGGAGCCTGCCCTTTGGGGGGGAGGCTGTGGTGGTCCAGCGGTGCTTGTCTAAGTCTGAGGTAAAGCCATATGAGCCTACTGTGGCCATACATCAAAGCCATGTTCTATTATCCCCACTTTCATCAGTACAGTAGCCCCCCCCTTATGTGTGGGGAATATATTCCAGGGTCCCCACTGGATGCCTAAAACTTCAGACAATACTGAATGCTTTATTGATCATGCTTTTTCTTATATATACACGCCTTATAAAGTTTAATTTAGATATTAGGCATGGTAAGAGAAATAACTAATAGTAAAAATAAAACAATAGTAAAATAAAACAAATATAATAATAGTCTGTGAGAAAATTCATGTCAACATGGTCTCTCAAATATGCTGCATTCACCTCCTTGTGATGATATGAGGTGATAAAAAGCCTACTCGAGGAGATGCAGCGAGGTGAGTGATGGGCATTGTGATGTCTCCTTAGGTTACTATTGACGAACGTCAGAAGGTGGATCATCTGCTTCCTGGCCACCAGAGTTGACTGTGGGTAACTGAAATCCGGGAAAGTGAAACCACAGATTAAGTGGGGGTCATCAGATTGATGTTCTGATATCCACCTGCCTGGCTTCTGTTGGTTCTAAATACAGGAAAGAAAAATAAGCTTGTGTAGACTGACCGTTTAAATCTCTCAGTATTATGCTGGCATCGATGTTTCCAAGAAGCTGGAATTTCTTACTTTAAAACAGAATTACAGTGATTATTACCACTTACTGAGAACAGACATGGCAGGTACTATGCTAACTACCTCATGTGCATTATGTTTCTGGCTCCTCATTGTGGTTCTGACAGGTAGGTCCCATCATCATCCCATTTTATAGATAAAGAAGCAGTTTCCATAAGGTAAGAGTTTTTCCACGTTCAACACGGGTAGTAAGCAGTGGAAGCAACTTTTGAACTCACTTTTATCTGACTCTTAATCCTGTTCTTAACTACCAGCTTATCATGTCTCCCATAGCTATTCAACTAAAGAACTGTGAGGAGAAACAGGGGAAAAAGAAAGTGTTTTGGAAGAAAGAAAGACAAGTCCTGTGAAAAACACTGTGGGGTAATATAGGGTATCGTCAAGCAAGAAAGATTGCCTTCTCGAAAACACTGGCCCAAACTGGTCCATTTGTATGAATACATTATCTGCAGTTATTTCAGGAAAGAATATTCCATGAAAAAAAATGCTCTTATATTCACTTCCAAAGAGCAGTTTAGATTTCAGAATGATTCCCCCCCCCCCATGTATCCCCTTCCCTCTTTTTTTTCCCTCTCTCTCCAATCCTTTATCTCCTCTTGGCCCTCAGTAAACAACATCTGCTAATCCAACCATACAAGATTTTCAGTGCCTTTGGACAATTTTTAAATTCTTACCTTCACCAAACTTCTCTGAAAATGTAAGGAGAGAGAGAAAAAAGAAAGAAAATGTAAAGAGATTATTACTACTGACTTCCCTATCTGGGTGTGAGTTATGATGAATTCTACAAAGTCTGTTACGTATGTTGAAGGTGCATGATTAAGTGCTAAGCTTTTGTGCCTGTCCAGATTTAAGTTTTTTATACCATTTGCACAGTGAAACTTAAGGAGTATTTTCTCTTCTGATGGCTTCTCCAAAAATGTCTTAGTGAGAGTTGTGTAACATTGAAAAGTGGGATCTTCCAGATGAATCCCAAATCTGATTTCTCTTTCCCACGATGGCAAGATGTAGAGAGCATTTGTAATGATCTTTGCTGACTCAGGCTCCTTGGGGGAGGGATCAGGTGTCATCATTTCAAAACATCCTAGCAGAACTCCAGCCCAAGCACAGGCGGTAACTTGCAGGGTAGGGTCGTTCCCTGGCACTGGGAGGGTAACACAGGCACAGGCAGGAGAAGCGTTAGGGCATTGGGAAATGCTCACCGGGTGCTGCCAAGACAGCCGCAGCACCCTCCCAGGCCTTCCTAGACCTTGAGCAGATCCAGCAACCCTAGGGAAGAACAGGAAGGCAGGGAAGGACTTCAGGCACAGGAGGAAGGTTAGATTGGAACAAAGCAGGCAGGACTGGTTTTTAAAGATGTGTACTCCTGCCTGGATTCTTGTTTTCCTACCACCTCTTTGTTCAATAAAGTATTTCCGTCGCGAGCCAGGCCCCCAGGAGCACTCTGGAGAGCACCAATCAATGGGAGAAGATGGGTGGGCGGAGGGGAGGAGAAGTCACACCTCACTGCTGGGTCCATGGGCTACCTGTGGCTTCGGTAGGACTTGTTTAACAAGCCTCTGATGAGTGTAGAGACGTCCAGCGGGAAAGCAGTGAGTCACTCCTGGGAGCTGTAGTGGAGGTCATCCATGAGGCAGCGGGGAGCCCAGGAAATGGAATATCAGGATCCTGAAGAGAAGGAGAGCGAGTGTTGCCACTCCTCACCCCCACGCCTGTTTCTCTGCTGTCCTGTCCTGCTTTCCAGCCGAGGTCACCGAGGGACCACCTCCTCCTCTACTAACCTTGATCCTCACCTTCAAGGTTGCTTTGGCCTTGGCTGAAGTAAAAGCTCTGCTGAAAGTCTAGAGGTAAAGACACAAAATTCCCCTAGATGTCCCAAATATCCTTTAGCTGTAATAAAATACATGTGATGGGGCAGTCACACGGCCGCTTTCTACAGAAAACTTCCCACAGCAGCCCTTTGCTTCCTCCTGGCCAGCCTCCCTACCCCCAGCAGCCTAATTCTGAGACCAAACTTATTTAGCTTTATTTTCACAAAGTTATAAAATTTAACTAGTAATTTGCTCCAGCTTTTTGAGCATCTGCTAATATGTGGTGGGAGACCTCAAATTCAATGGACTTATTTTTAGTGAATGTCAAATAGGAATTAATCTGTCATTATTATATTATTTATTCTCTCTTTCCTAAGAGGGACATCAATCTGTCATGTAGAGTACATCCCTCTCTTTAGCAAGAAAGGGAAAAATAGATGAGCAGAATTTTTCTTTTAACCTTTTCAATAAACCAGGAGACCTTGGACTTTGGATCCCTTCCTTCACCTTCTTCTAATTTCATTTTTTTATTATCACAACTTGCCCCAACTAACTTTGAAGGAGTTGGCCTTCAAAATTCTTTTTTATCATTAGACTTTGAGAAGAAATTTAAAAATTACAGAGAGAACAGACTGATATGGTTCAGAATAAAAATGAGGAGCCGAGAGCAGCAGGGTGAGCAGGGCTGTTGGGTTGACCCCTTTCGGCAAGTACTGTCAACAGAAATATACAATGTGAGCCTCATAGAGGACTTTAAATTATTTAGTAGCCCCCCCTTTTTTCAAAGAAACGGATGAAATTGATTTGAAGAATGTATTTTATTTAACTCATCATTTTCCATATACAGCATAATCTCAATTCAGACAAGGCACATTTCAAGTCTCACCACCCACACGTTGCTAGTGACCACCATATTGGACACCCTAACTATAGGCTCCTGTATTCCCTCCTTCATGATGGCATCTCACCAGCTTTGCTTTAAAACTTAGAGCCCAGATCTTCTTAATGGAAAGCCCAGGACTTGCTTGTGTATTTTTAAAGCATGTTGTTGGTTTCCTTTTTAGCTTTAATCTTCGTTTCCTCTTGGTTCAGCCACTTGGAATAATATCCTAAAAATTGATACTAGGTGAAAGGGGTTATGGGAAACTGGATTGTGTCAGGGAAAGGATCAAAGCCAGACTCCCTAAGTGGATAGTTCTGTGTTTAGACCTTATGCTTCTGTCTCAAGTAGGAGGCCCTCCAGCTGGTCTATTGTTGAAAAAAATGTTTATCTTTGTAATAAAGTCTATCCTTTAATTCCTAGTCAGAACACAGACATTTACATCAGATAGTTAATAAGTAATACATATGTTCACGCTTATTTTTCAAAAGTAGTGTTTTTTTCCCATGTAGAGAAGTACTTCAGTGGCAGCAGCCATGGGGTAGAAGGTAGGCTCATTCCTGTGGGAGTTTCTGGAGTGGCCAATGGTATGGAAAGGGGGAGTTAGCCCACAAGGTCATCACTGTATCCAAGTTTTCAGAGTGGGAAAGTTAGGAATCTCTCCCCTTCTAGCCTCATTCCCTTTCTTAACTTTAAAGTCTAGGAGGGAAGTTTTAAGTCTTTTTTTCACCCACCCTGTCCTTGGGTACAGGAGGCCTGTTCTCAAATATTTAGCCACACTTTTGAGTCGATCATACTTTTTACATAGAGTATAATTACTATGGCAGGCAGCTGTGCTGTAGGTGAATGACCCCTTCACTTAGATGTCTTCACGGAGGACAGGTTCTGTCACTTTATTAGGTGACTTTGTGTAAGTTTCTTGACCTAAGTTTTTGTTTTTTCAGTTGTAAAGTAGAGGTAATAATGTTTACCTCACAGGACTGTTGGAAGGATTAAATGATTAAATGAGGCAATGTGTGTGAAAGCACAGTGGAATCTGTTAAACTTTGTACATACTTCAGTTGTTAACAGTATTCTGGTGAGGTTCCAAGATACATTCCTGCTGAATCCTCTACCTATTCCAACCTTTTTTTTTTTTTTTTTAAGTTCATGGGGCTCTTGACCCTTCCCTATCCTGAATCTCAGCTCTTCAAAGTTTGTCTACCTCTTTTCAGGCTGTCTGGTCCTGCAATTCTTGCTGAGTGTGCAATTGGCCACATGACCACACGCCTGGCCACACAGAGAGCTAGAGGCAGGCACCTGTCTCGGTCTGGGTCACATATGTTTTCTCTCACTGGAATTAGAGACTGGGTGTTTAATCGCTTGAATTTGTAAATGGTTTAGAATGCCAATTCTTTTTTAAAAAATATTTTATTTATTTATTCATGAGAGACACACACACAGAGAAAAAGAGAGAGAGAGAGAGAGAGAGAGAGAGAAAGGCAGAGACACAGGCAGAGGGAGAAGCAGGCTCCATGCAGGGACCCTGACGTGGGACTTGATCCCGGGACTTCAGGATCACACCCTGGGCTAAAGGCAAGTGCTAAACTGCTGAGCCATCCAGGGATCCCCTAGAATGTCAATTCTTAAATATAGCACCCCCTCCTCCACCCTCTGAGAATGTTTCATGAGAGCCCCAAAGTTGAAACCATTTTTATAATACTGCTAAATGATTATTTGCCTTTTTCCTGATGGTACAAGAAAAAAAAAATAAAAAGAACCAACATCTTAGCATGAATCAAGGCAGTGGCACCTAACAGTAGTCATTATATTTTTCATTATCATGCACTCACAGTAAAAAAGGAAAAAAAAAAAAAAGAAAAGAAAAATCAAAAGCCAGTTTCTTTCTCTTTTGTTTTTTAGTCGGGGGAGGGAGACAGGGAAAGGCAGAGAGAGATTCTTTTTTTTTTAAAGATTTTATTTATTTATTCATAGAGACACAGCTAGAGAGAGAGGCAGAGACACAGGCAGAGGGAGAAGCAGGCTCCATGCAGGAAGCCCAACGTGGGACTCGATCCCGGGTTTCCAGGATCACACCCCAGGCTGCAGGCGGCGTTAAACCGCTGCGCCACCGGGGCTGCCCCAGAGAGAGATTCTGAAGCAGTATCCATGCCCAGTGTGGATTCCAATGTGGGCTTGATCTTACAACTCTGAAATCATGCTTGAGCTGAAATCAAGATCAGGCTCTTAACCTAAGCACCCCAAAAACCAGTTTCTCTTAAGAATGTTCTTATTAATTTCATTAATTCTTGACCCTTGACTACAAATCTTTTTAATATTCTTTGTGATGAAAGGAAGTTTGCATACAGCACTTCCACTGCATACCAGAGTAGGAAGCTGTCTTGGGGAAAACCACTCATATGATTGAGTTTTGAGCTAAACAAATAACTTTTTAGAGAAGCACCATTCTCTTATTTGAAAGAACAAATTATGGTTTCTTACACCCAGATATTTGGCAAATATTTTCTTGAAAAATGGACAAAGTTTTCATGTCACTTCAAAGAAAACAACTAACCATTGTATTTTTGCCAATGACAAAATTTGAACATCCAAATGAAAACTGCAATTTTGAAAAACTTCTCTCTGCCACCATGAACTTGATAGCTTTCCATACTTAAGGATTTTTCTGATGGAATCCGTAGTCATGTTGACAAATGTGATTTAAAAAATATATTTATATATTTTCATAGAACTAGAACAAACAATCCTAAAATTTGTATGGGACCACAAAAGACCCCAAGTAGTCAAAGCAATCTTGAAAAAGAAAAAGAAAACTGCATGTTTCACAATTCCAGATTTTAAATTGTATTATAAAGCAGTAGTAATTAAAACAGTGTGATACTGACATAAAAATAGACACATAGATCAATGAAATAGAACAGAAGGCCCAGAAATAAGTGCACAATTATATGGCCAATTAATCTTTGACAAAAAAGGGATGAATATACAATGGGAAAAAGATAGTCTCCTTAACAAATGGTGTTGGGAAAACTGGACAGCCACATGGAAAAGAATGAAGCTAGACCACTTTCTTTCACTATACACAAAAATAAACTCAAAATAAATTAGAGACCAAAATATGAGACATGAAACCATAGAAATCCCTGAAGAGATCACGGACACCAATCTGACATCAGCTGTAGCAACATTTTTCTAGACATGTCTCCTGAGGCAAGGGAAATAAAAGCAAAAATAAACTATTGGGGCTATATCAAAATAAAAAGTTTGGGCATAGTGAAGGGAACAATCAACCGAAGTAAAAGGCAACCTACAGAACAGAAGAGGATATTTGCAAATAACATATTTGATAAAGGGTTAGTACTCAAAACATATAGAACTGATACAATTCAATATCCAAAAGGCAAATAATCCAATTAAAAATGCAGAAGACATGAACAGACATTTCTACAGAGAAGACATACAGATGGCCAACAGACACATGAAAGTATGTTCAACATCACTTATCAAGAAAATGCAAATCAAAACCACAGGGAGGTATCACTTCACACCTGTCAGAATAGCTAAAATCAATAATACAAGAAACAAGTGTTGGTGAGGATGTAGAGAAAAAGGAACCCTCTTGCCCTACTAGTGGGAATGCAAATTGGTGCAACCACTATGGAAAACAGTATGGAGGTTCCTCAAAAGATTTAAAAATAAAATTATGATCCAGTAATTGCACTACCGGATATTTACCCAAAAAATGCAAAAACACTAATTCAAAGGGATACATGCACCCCTGTGTTTACAGCAGCATTGTTTACAATAGCTAAATTATGCAAGCAGTCGAAGTGTCCATCAACAGATGAAGAGATAAAGAAGATGTGGTATATATATAATATATATATATAATTATATATGTAATGGAATATTATTCAGCCATTAAACCCCCAAATCTTGCCATTTTTAACACATGAATGGACCTGGAGAATGTAATGCTAAACAAAATAACTCAGTCAGAGAAAGTCATATGAAAGATTTAACTCATATGTGGAATTTAAGAAACAGAACAAATGAGCAAAGGGAAAGAAAGAGGGGCACCTGGGTGGTAGAGTTGGTTAAGTGTCCAACTCTTCGTTTCCACTCAGGTCATGACTTCAGGGTTACAGGACTGAGCCCTATATTGGGCTCTGCGCTCATCATGGAGTCTGTTTGAGATTCTCTCACTCCCTCTGTCCCTCCCTGTCGTCCCTAAAATAAATAAATGAATCTTAAAACAAAAAGAGAGAGACAAACTAAGAAACAGTTTAAAAAATGATTTTATTTATTTATTTGACAGAGAGAGAGAGAGAGAGAGAGAGCGTGAGCAAGTGCATGGGCGGGGAGCAGCAGGCAGAGGGAGAGGGAAAAGTAGGCTCCCTGCTGTGCAAGAAGCCCAATGAAATCCCAGGACCCTGGAATCATGACCTGAGCCAAAGGCAGATACTTAACCTACTGAGCCATCCAGGTGCCCTGAAACACTCTTAACTATAGACATCAAACTGATGGTTACCAGAGGGGAGGTGGGTGAAGGAATAGGAAAAACAGGGGATGAGGATTAAAGAGTACACTTATGATGAAAAAAGAAAATAACATTATAAAAAAATAAATCTGTCAAAATTAAAAGCAAAAAGGGTTGATGGTTGGGGCAAACCTCAGTGGTGGGAATACACATCGTATTGTCCTATTGTTTCCCATTGTTCTATATATTTGAAATATTTTTTTTTTTAAATTTTTTTTTTTATTTTTTTATTTATTTTTTATTTATGATAGTCACAGAGAGAGAGAGAGAGGCAGAGACACAGGCAGAGGGAGAAGCAGGCTCCATGCACCGGGAGCCCCACGTGGGATTCGATCCCGGGTCTCCAGGATCGCGCCCTGGGCCAAAGGCAGGCGCCAAACCGCTGCGCCACCCAGGGATCCCTTGAAATATTTTTTAATAAGAAAGTGGAAAATAACAAAAATTTAAAAATATGTATTTATATGAATGTGTCAACATTTAGAAGAGGTACATAAAAATCAATAAACCCATATTTTCCAAATAATATATACATAGATAAGAGGTCTATTCAAAGTGGATGGACCAATGGATTTGAATATAAAAGTAAGAAAAAGTCATTTTTTCCCCCACCTGCCCATTGATATAACTTCAGTTTACACATTGCATCTAAACTTTAAGAAACTACCACTTGTTGAGGTTGGGTGTAGTTCTCAAAAATTATCTGCAGGCATTTGAAAAGTCTATTAAAATACTCTATTCTTTTCAAGTTACTTGTCTGTGTGAGACTATCTATTCTCTCTATTTCAATCAGAATGACACACAGAAACAGATTGACTGTAGAGGCAGACGTAGGAATTCAGCTATCTTCTATTGAGCAAGCCATTAAAGGTATTTGCCAAAATATCAAACAATACTTTTGCTTTCACTAAAGTTTTTTGTTTGTTTTTGGGAAAAAAAAGTCAGACTTAGGCAGCTATGTTTGGCCCATGTATGTACAAGGGATTACACAAAGTTAGTATTTAGAGAGCAAAAGAGAAGAAATAGGAATGCAGACAGAAGCAGAGATGAGAGTCAATGTGGAAAGAGAGAGAGAAGGACAGAGAGATAGAGACAGAGAGAAAGAGATAAGATTCTGGTTTCTGATAACTTCTATAACTGGTTTTCATCTCTCTTGAATCTTGGATATGCTGCCCAATTTAAAATTCTAGGGTTTTTTTTTTTATTATTCTTTCAGGAAACCCCTTTGCTATTGAAGCTGGCTGGCAAAAGGATCTATTCCTTATGTGGTGATCATAAGTCTCAGTCCATAGACTTGGATGTGCAAAAGATATGACCTTTGAAAGTGATCTATAAATTGACTTCAAATTTTCTATAAGTTGATTTAATTTTGTCCTTGGGCCTACATCCTGCTGGGTTTATAAGGGTCATTCCTGGAGTTTCTTTCTTTTTTTTTAAGATTTTATTTATTTATTCAGGAGAGGCACAGACAGACAAAGACATAGGCAAAGGGAGTAGCAGGTTCCCTGCAGGTCCTGGTCCGCCCAGGACCCTGGGATCATGACCTGAGCCAAAGACAGATGCTCAACCACTGAGCCACCCAGGCATCCCATTCCTGGAGTTTCCTTGCCCATTTGCAGGTTGTTTCAAAGCATGAGGGAACTTAGTCTGGGAAAGATGCTCCCAGGAAGATTCTAAAGATAGGCCAGAGAAATATTGTGTGATGATCTGCCTGGAGTGGCTTCTCTCAGCCATCTGAGAAAGGGCAGGGTGGTGGCCCCTTCTGTCTCGGCATGGCTTATCCATGTCATGCCTAGGAAACCAAAGGAATATTGAGATGGGATTTTTCCATTTGGGTTTCCTAAAGCATTGGGTGAGAGGATGGAAGTTCTGGGATCCTGAGTCAGAATAGAGAGAGAGGGTACAATCGCCCAGGAGCAGTGTAATGCATTGGCACCCTACCTGCCTACCATGTGTGTTTCTACCACACCTGTCTTTGTATAAACTAATGTCTCTACAGGGCTCTCATTTGCCTGTGAACATATATGCTTCCTTCACTATGCCCCTATCAGTAACTATAGAAGAATCCATGTGAGCTTTGATGGCTTGGAGGAGAATTTTGGGGACTCCATTATTCCAGTCTACACACTTCCTCACAGTGTGATCATTTCTTCCACATCCACCCCTTTCTTCCTTGACATTCCTCCAGCCACCACCCCTGACTGCCCTCATCCCTCCAGTCCTGGATTCAACTGGTCTCCCTACTTTGATGAGCCATTCTGCACACAAACCCTCAGCATGTCATACTAATTTATTTAGCACTTAACGCATTTAGCTCCTTTTTGAAGACCACTGCTTTATGTGAATGGTTTGTTTTCCTTTGAGAGCAGAGACTGTTTTCTGTTTCTGTGTAAATCTTGTGTCTAACACAATATACAGTGCTTGTGGTGGCTGTTGCTTTAATAGGAACATCAAAGAGATCTTTAGACGATTACAGGTAATTCATTCAGTAATTTTATTTAGGGGACACTTGAGTGCCTCAATCTATTAAGTGTTAGACTCTTGATTTTGGCTTAGGTCATAATCTCGGGGTTGTGAGATGGAGCCCTGCCTGGAGCTCTGTGCTGGGCATGGAACCTGCTTAAGATTCTCTCTCTCCCTCTCTTTCTGCTCCTCCACACCTCCCCGCCAAATAATTTTTATTTAACACCTGTTGGTCGCCATACTCTTCTGGGGCCTGGGGTCTCAAAGATGGATCAGCCACATCCCTTTTGTGCTCATGATAATGCAGCATAATAAGTGCCAGAATAGCTCAATAGTTGAGGGCCTGTCTCTACTGTCCAACTGTCCCTACTTACTTCGGGCTAGTTTAGAACCCTTACTCTCTGCTCCGCAAGTCCTCTCAGCATTTGTCCACGAGTACCCTTAGCATGCAATCTGTATTTTGAAAAGTCTTATGTTTTATTATGGAAGATCTCAAATACATCTACAGTTAGAAAGAAGGGTATAATGATCCTTGCCACTGTCTCAATAATTATTGACATTTAACATTCATCTGTTCCCTGAATTATTTCTTCTGGGAGATAAATTTAAGGCAAATCCCAGATGCTATATCATTTCATTCACTATCTCTAACAGATAAGGACTTTTGAAAACCATAACTATGAAACTATTATCATACTTAACAAAATTAAAAAGAATTCCTTAATGTCATCTAATATTGGTTCATGTTCATTTTTTTTCTCAGTTGTTTCAAAAATATCTTTTTTTTTGTAGTTTTTGTTTTCAAAGTCAGGTCTATAGTTGCATTTGGTTGCTACAATTCTTAAGTTTTTTTTTTTAACCTCTAACAGTTGCCATCATGGTCTCCATTCCCATGTATTTTTTGGAGAAATTAGGTCAGTTGTTTGGTTCCATAGTCTGATTTTGGCTGGTTCCATCCCTGTGGTGTTTTTACCCTGTGCTTTTATCTCCTATGTTCCTATAAATTGGTAGTTAGATCTAGAGGCTCAATGATTCTATTTTTCAGAAAACAATATGTCATACTTGTATATCTTCAATTATATATATTCAACCAAGAAGCACATAATGTTCTATTATACTGTATTTTCATGTCTGTTTTCTTATCTTCCTTTTTTTATTTGCTTTTTCTGGTCTCTTAATTCTTTTCTTCCCACAATGCCTAGCCCTGACTCAGTAACTGAAGAGCCAGTGGGCAGTTCTACTGAGGGAGCTCAGAAGGACTTCCTGGAGGACATGGGTCTTGAAGGATAAGTGAGCATGTGTCAGCAGATGATGGGACAGATTTTCCAAGGAGCAGATCTGGGTGAGTTCAGGAGTCTGCTTAACCCTTGTGGGCAAGGTAGTGCTCAGGACAGATGAGACACAAATAATGCAGTGGTGGGATACCTGGGTGGCTCGGTGGTTGAGCTTCTACCTTCAGCTCAGGGCATGTGCCCGGGTTCCGGAATCGAGTCCTGTGTCAGGCTCCCTGTGAGGAACCTGTTTCTCCCTCTGTCTATGTCTCTGTGTCTCTCATGAATAAATAAATAAATAAAATCTTTAAAAAAATGCAGTGGCATTCACTTTACCCCTGCTGGTTATGAATGCAGAGGGAATATCTCACAAATTAGTGCTAAGATCATTTCTTATCTTTGGGTTAATTCTAGTCTAATTCTAGTCTCCATTAGGAACTAATCAGTGACTTTAAAAAGCTAGGTCAGTCTCCAATGAGGGCTGCTGGGAAGCAGCGTTAGTAGCAATTAGGGGATTGGGTTGATCTCTCTCTTATATATCATGAATCCCATTCATCCAGTCATTCACAGAGAGAGAAGAGCAGGGATCCTTCAGAAAGATAGTTCTAGACTCGGGTCTAGCCCTGACACCTAACTGGCTGAGTTAACCTTGGGCAAGCTTGCTAATACTTTCAAGTTTTCATTTCTCTATCAGCAAAGCGGTGACAATAATATCTACCTCGGAGGCTGGTTGTGAGGAGTAAGTGTGAACAGATACAGTAAGCATCCAATGTGGTAGTGAGTGCTAATTAATGAGTGCTAATTCTCTTCCTTCTGTTCCACAAACAGAGGGACAAGACACTGTGTCACGCCGGATGGAAACAAAGGGAAACAAAGGTGAACCATCCTATCCAGACCATGTCCTCTGGGAGCCTGCAGGCCAGTAATGGAGGAGATAAGTGGTGAGTACATGGAACTCCATGTACCACTCCATGGTGAGTGTACCGTTTCCAGGAGAGGTAGAGAGCTGTAGGAGGCTGAGTTCAGAGTGCCAGGGAATAGCACCTCTTTGCCACATGTGTCTGCATGCGGGCGGGCTGACTTCATCCATGGCAGGCGGTGCCCCTTGCTAGATAGGAACGTGTTCTGCTTCTCCTGTTACAACATGTTGGAGTCTCTAATTTGGATGTTGGAAGGAAAAAGAACAGAAAGGATTTTTTTTTTTTTTGCTTCTGTGAGGAAGGGGGCAATCTGCCAAAATGACCACGACATCCCTGACCTAGGGGTGAGGACGCACTGGGATGCCCCCATTCTTGCTATTAGAGCAAAGACTCTTGGCTGTCAGTTGGGTCTGGGTGCCATAGAACCCGGTTCTTTGGATCAA
This sequence comes from Vulpes lagopus, assembly GCF_018345385.1. Classification (NCBI taxonomy): domain Eukaryota; kingdom Metazoa; phylum Chordata; class Mammalia; order Carnivora; family Canidae; genus Vulpes; species Vulpes lagopus. The sequence goes on along the minus strand of NC_054824.1, from coordinate 25,737,060 downwards.
TCATCATAATCTGATTTGCTTTCACCTGTGATGCCCCAAAGCTCAGCTGAGTGATCCGATGGAAGTATAAACCACAGCCTGAGCCTGAAGATAATTAGGAAGAACCTCTCGCTGTCAAACACTGGGAATCAGAGGGTCACAGGATGTGCACATCCTGCTCTCTAGGGCCGGAAGGCTCTGAAAACAACACTTTCCCTTTGGAAGCTTAGACCTTGTGAGGATTTATCTCCAGGCAGCCCTATAGCCTCCTCTTCTGGCACCGGGGAGACTGTTGCTTCCCTCAGGATTTCTGGCACTTATCAGGGGTGAAAAGGGGCAGGGCCAACCCTACTTCCCTGCCAAAGGTGAGCCCTCCACCCCACCCAGCACCTTTGTGAGAGCACACACCGTTGAGTGCCTGAGGCTGGTGCTGAATTGGTGAATGGTGGGTGGCTCAAAGGACAGATTTCTTTTTTGTAAAACCTAACTCAGAGATCCATCTCCACTGCCTACATTGTGCTCACACTTTGTGGATCTGACAGTCTGTGGGCTTGGGCTGGATTTGCAGCTTTATTAGGCATTGCAGCAGCTGAACAGGCTTTTCTTTTCTTTTCTTTTTTTTTTTTTGGAACCCCAGTTCCCCTAACTAGTCTTAAAATTCTCAGGCTCTTTTCTTTTCTTTTGCTAAAACTGTGAAGTGTGGTACAGTTACTGCAAAGATCAGAAAAAAAAAATGTACAGCATAATGAAGGAAACACCCAGGTAACCAACACCCAGATCAAGAAGGAGACCATTTTTAGCTCCCAGAAACACATCCCTCCTCCATATGTCCCTCCCAGCCACACTCCTCCTTCCTCCCGGATTTTAATGCTAATTATTTCCTTGCTTTTCTTTATGCTTTGCCACCTATTTATCTAGAAATACTGTAATTTTGTCTTACATGCTTTAAAATATATAAAGTGGATGAGACGTCATGTATTATTTCACTTCTGGTTTCTTGCATCCAACATTATGTCTGTGAGATGCAACCATCCGTTTACATGGATACATATGTTTACATCTGCATTCATGGGTATATAATATTCCGTGGTAGGACACAGAATATACTCTTCTGCTGTTGCTGGATATCTGAGTTGCTTCTGGGTTGTTTTTTTTTTTTTCTCTCATATCATAATGCTGCTGAAAAATTCTCATACAGTTCTCTTAGTGCACCAATGAGCTCCTCCTAAAGAAATATTTCCTTTCTAAAGGAAAGCTGCAATTTCAGTTTATGAAGCTGGGGACAGAAGGCTTTGGCAACGCTGAGATGCAGGGAGCTAACTGTGTATTGGAGATAGTGTTCCAATCCCTCTCCTGCTCACCACTGGGTGGGTGGAAGGAGCTGGAGGTCACTCTTATTAAAATTCTCCCCCAAAATCAAGGGGAGAAAGAAGTGAGAAGAAAGCAGCATATATGGAACAACTTGAAAGGGTACTGAACCAGAGATCAAAAAGCCCTTCATGCTGCTGGCTTTTGATGTTTGCGTAATTGCACACACTGAAATAATTAATTAACTTATCTTCAGAGCTTGCTGCCTTTCCCACCCCCTGCCTTCTAATCAGCAACCCTCCACTCAAGGCCAACATCGTCATCATTAGCAAGTTCTGGGTCATGGAGTGGTGGTGCCCTTACTGCCGTAGGCACTGGGGGCTGCTAGCATAGCTCTGGGGAAGGACTTTGAAGCTCACAGGCAGAGGCTGTACCATCAGACAAAGTTGGAACTGGAAGTCCTTAGAGATCATCTTAGTCAGACAATGGTTGTTCACAGGCTTGATGGGGAAAGTGGAGTTTTTCTTTCTTTTTTTTTTTTTTTTTAAGATTTGATTTATTCATGAGAGACACACACACACACAGAGGCAGAGGTACAGGCAGAGGAAGAAGCAGGCTCCCCGCAGGGCCTGATGAGGCACTTGATCCCAGGACACTGGGATCTCGACCTGAGCCAAAAGCAGATACTCAACCACTGAGCCACCCAGGTGTCTGGCAAAATGGAGTTTTAATGGGAAAGAAGTGATGTTTGTTTTCATTCCACGGAGTTGGTAGGCAGGGTATGTTCAAGGAAGAATTCCCATTCTTCTCTGTCCACATCCTTTTGTCTTCTTCAGCCCTGTGCCTCTGGTTTCAGAAATTAATTTGTCTAGTCTTCTACCTTTAAGAAGGAGGTACATGTATTCCTCCAAGTTGCCTTTGATGAGGTACCAATCAATGCAGCCTTGAAGATACCAAACAGGGAACAGAGCATTCAGAGATAGGAAAAGAAGACAGGGGAAAAAAATGGATGTCAGAATAGATATAAGGGATCTGTGGTGATAGAGATGAGAAGAGTGGTTTCTGTTTTTTTTTTTTTTTAAAGATTTTATTTATTTATTCATTGGAGACACTGAGAGAGAGGCAGAGACATAGGAAGAGGGAGAAGCAGGCTCCCTGCAAGGAGCCCGATGTGGGACTTGATCCCAGGACGCCAAGATCACGCCCTGAGCCAAAGGCAGATGCTCAACTACTGAGCCACCGAGGCATCCCAGAAGAGTGGTTTCAAATGGGCAGGGACATGAGAAAACCTTCTGGGGAAGCTGGAATGTTTTAAATCTTGATCTTGATGGTGGTTATGTGGGTGAATGCATATGTTAAAATTCATCCAGCTGTGCACTTAGATCTGTGCATTTTACTGAATATTAGTTGTATGTTCATTAAAAAAAAAAAAAGACTGTAAGGAAGCTTCTATTTGCACTGATCATCTGTGCTTTTACCCCCCACTTCCTCCTTTATGCTACAGGTGTCATTCATATCACAGGTACATGTGAAAAAAAGCGCACAATGCAATGCCATCATTTCTATTTTAGTGATATGTATTTTAAAGAAAATAAGAGAAGAAAGTTTTTTTTTTTTAAATTTTTATTTATTTATGATAGTCACAGAGAGAGAGAGAGGCAGAGACATAGGCAGAAGGAGAAGCAGGCTCCATGCACCGGGAGCCCGATGTGGGATTCGATCCTGGGTCTCCAGGATCGCGCCCTGGGCCAAAGGCAGGCGCCAAACCGCTGCGCCACCCAGGGATCCCAGAAAGTTTTTTTAAAAAAATATTTACCCTTTCTTTCTTTCTTTCTTTCTTTCTTTCTTTCTTTCTTTCTTTCTTTCTTTCTTTCTTTCTTTCTTTCTTTCTTTCGTCTTCTTTCTTGTATCTTACTTATGTATTTGAGAGAGAGAGCACACACAAGGAGGGAGGCAAGGGAGAGGGAGAAGCAGACTCCTGGCTGAGCAAGGAACCAAATGTGGGGCTCTATCCTAGGACCCTGGGATCATAATCTGAGCCAAAGGCAGATGTGTAGCAGACTGAGCCACCAGGCACCTCTATATTTATCACTTCTGAAGATCCTTTTGGGAGATCCAAGTTTCCATCTACTATCATTTCCCTTCAGCCTGAAGAAATTTCTTAAATATTTCTTGTAGTGCTGACAAGAAACATTCCATTTATATGAAAATATCTTTATTTTTCTTTCAGTCTCAAAGGGCATTTTTACTGGATAAAAAATCCTTTTCTTTTTCTTTCTGTCAGCACTGAAAAATATTGTTCCACTCCCTTCTGGCTTCCTTATTTTCCCCCCTGTATCATTATTTCTCTGTATATATTATGTTGCTTTCTATGATGCTTTTCAAGATATTCTTTTTACCTTTGGGTTTCAGTATTTTCACTATGATATACATAGGTATAATTTTCTTTTATTTATCCTGCTTGGGGCTCACTGCAATTCTCAAGTCTGTAAATGCATTTTCTTAACCAAATTTGGGAGTTTGGCAGTCAGTATTTTTTGAAAAGTTTTTTTCTGGCCCCTTCTCTCTATTTCTCTCCCTCTGGGATTATAATTCCATGTATGTTATACCTATTTTTCCCCATTTTCTCACAAGTCTCTAAAGCACTCTACTTTTTAAAAAATTTTTTTGCTCTTTGTTTTTAGATTGGGTAATTCTCTTGATATATCTTCACATTTACTGACTCTTTTGTCAATTATCTACTGTTAAACCCATCTAGTGACTTAAAATTTCAGATATATTTTTTAATTATAGTGTTTCCATTTGATTCTTTTTTTAAAAAAAGATTTATTTATTTGAGAGAGAGAGAGAGAGAGGGAGAGAGCGAGCATGAGCTGGGGGGGAGGGGCAGAGGGAGAGAGAGAGAGAGAGAATGAGAAGCACACTCCCCACTGAGTGCTGAGCCCAACGTTGGGCTCCATCTCACAACCCAGAGATCATGGCCTGAGTCAAAATCAAGACTGAGCCACCCAGGCTCACCTCCATTTGATTCTTTTATAGCATCTATTTCTCTACTGTGATTTTCTGTGCATTCATTCATTATGAGTGTATTTCTTTCAGATATTTGAGCATAATTTAATGGATGTTTTAAAACCTTTATTTGTTAATTATAACATCTAAGTTATTTTGGAGTTGGTTTCCAATGGCTGCCATTTCTCTTTTATAGGAGTCATATTTTCTTGTTTCTTCTATGCCTGGTAATTTTGGATTATCTCATGCAGATTGTGAAGAGTATGTTTTAGGGACTCTGTGTTCTGGTATGTTACTATGAAGAGTATTTTTTGTTTGTTTGTTTTTGCAGGTACTTAACTTGGTTGATCACAAATTCTAAGTTCCCCTATGCTGTGTAGCAACTAAAATTTCTGTTTAGGTCTCTTAGCCTTCTCTGGGCTTCATGGTATCTGCTCAACATAGGCTTAACTTAGGGTTGCCAGAGATTTGGGCAGAGTTTATTCATAGAATTTGGAGCTTTCCCTCTGTGGCTCTCTTTCCCCTTCACTTTCCATCTGCCACTTCCCTGGATTTTGTCTTCTTTTTAAAATTTTTATTTCTTTTTATTTTTTAGAAAAGATTTGTTAGAGAGAGAGTGAAGGAGAGAGAATGCCAATGAGCAGGAGGGGCAGAGGTAGAGAGAGAGAGAATCTCAAGCAGGCTCTGTGCTCAGCTACTGGCCTGGGGCTCCATCTCATGACCCTGAGATCAGTACCTAAGCTGAAACCGAGAGTAGGGTCTCAACACACTGTGCCACTCAGGTGCTCCTGTCTTCTGATTTCTTAGCCAGTAAGGTTTCTATTCAAGTTTTAGCCAGCTTATTGTGGTATCAACTGGAGACTGCCTCAGGTAAAAGAACATAAAAATGGGTATTCAGTGCCATATTTTTCCTCTAAATGATGATCACCTCCAATTTCTGCCCACTTTTGGCCACTCTTAAGTGGCTTCAGGTATTGCTTTTGTGTTTTGTCCAAAGTTTATCATTGTTATTTTGGGAAGATTGATCTAATTTGAGCTACTCTGCCATTTCTAGAAAAGGAACCTTATTTTCTATGGTTTCCTAAAGATCTTATCTTTATCTTATTTGTTTTATTAAATTAGTATGGTAAAGTCATTGGTAAGCAATGTTTTGTTCAGCATCAGAAATGTTTCCAGTTTTTAAAGAGAGTTAAAAGTATAGTTGCTTTAAAATCATGATTTTATAAAAATGCTGTAGTTACAAAGATCTGAGGAATGTTTCTTTGAAAACTGGATAGTTTCCACAGGCAAGAAGTTTTAGAATAACTGAAAAAGTTCCAGAATCTTTTTCAGGTGATTTTTTTTCTATTTTCTTAGAAGAATATAAACTCTTCTTATTTTGCTTACTTCTACACTTCATCCTCCAGAATCCCCTTTATATTAATTTGTGCAAAGTATGGATGCTAAAATAATACTAAAATTTTGTAGACAGCTATGGTAAATGAGTGGAACTAGGTCCAAAAAACAGAATTTTCATTATTTTTCAGCAAAGTCTTGGAAAGATTCTCTTTGTCTTTGTTTTCCATACAGACCAAAAATAAATGTTTATGGGCTTTAATAAATTCCATTTTAACTTTCTCCACATTGTAGTACAGCATCCTGTAAAAACTATGTTTATTTTGGTCAGTCTATCATTCCATTTGATTGATTGATGAGTACTTAGGTCCTCATGGAACAGTAGGGTTAGTACTGTTGTAGCACTGTTGTTAGGGCACAGAGAAAGATGACGCCGAGTAACTTCATGGCTCTGCTCAGTAATAGATCATGAGGGGCTAACGCTCCCAACCTTTTCCTGAATTTTATCAGTTATTGGATGAGTAACGACCTGGTATTTTACCTTGGTTAAATTTGCCCTGGAGACAAAAATTGATGGGCAACTCTTGATCCCTTGCTTTTAAAGATCACATTTCCTAATTAGCCTCCCCTCTAAGATAGTCTCATTAATATCAGGTAATTATTTATATCGCATTTTATAAAAGCTTGAACATTAATTCTAAAATTTTTATTAAAAAATAAAAATTATTTGCTATTATTTTAAGCAAATAATAAAAGAACAAGTATTATATTATAAATATAATTTTTAATAAATAAAATAAATATTATTAAATAAAATATAATAAAATAATATTTTGAGAACTCAAATACATGTTATTTAATTTTTTTTTTACCCAACACCAGTATTTTCTTATATAATGAAATAGTAAACTATTTCTTTGAAGCACATGCTGCATGGCCAACCACAACAAATGTCATTCACAAGAGGTAACCCATTTGCAGAAGCAATAAAGAAAGAGGATAAGACATTCTCTGACATTGCCACTAGTAAGTTTTATCCAGGTCCTACTCCCACCATATCCTGCCAAATGAATGACCTAGGAGAAGCCTGAAGAAATTGTGTACTCCAAATTATAAAAAGCATCTAACAAAAACATGAGCCTTTTAGCTTATGAAAGGCAAAATTTATGTAAATATTTTATTATATGATCCACATATAAAAGCTTTCATTAGTTACTAGTATGTGCTTTGTTATGCTTCTCACTAAATTTTTTTTTTTAAATATTGCTCTGGTTTTTGTTATTCTGGATTGATGTTTCGTTGTATTCCCTCATTAAAATTAAGCAAAGGGCACTGGAATTTTAGTTGTGTTTGGAGATTGTAGAGTGAAGAGGAATCTAAATGCTTCCTTATGAAATCTATGAGAAAGAGCTTTAGAGTAAAAAATAACTAAAGAAAAGGATATTCTTCAAATCAAGTCATCATAACTTGCCAATTAACTGAGTTATTTCCTGGCTCTATATCATGGCATGTTAGATCCCAGATCCTGGGTCAAGTTTTGGCAGGATACAGTGGGAGTAGGAGCTGAATAAAACTTACTAGTGGCTACAGAAGATAATGTCTTATCCTCTTACTTTATTGCTTCTACAAATGGATTGTCTCTTATAAAAGACATTTGTTGTCTTTGGCCACCCAGCATGTGTTCCAAGGAAATATATATATTTTTTCATTTTATAAAAATATACTGGCATTGGATAAAAAGAATTAAATAACTTATGTGTTTTGTGTCCTCAACAAAAGTTATGAAATGAGGGTAAAGACAGCTTAGGGTAAGCCGGAGAGCAATGATGAGGCTCTCTCATTTTCTTAACTACTTATTTCATATGGGCTTGATAGGGCCACATGGGCCTCATAAGAAAATTTTAACCTCTCTCTCTCGTTTCCTCATTTTCTGTCAATTTGGAATAGATGAAGATGAAATTTAGATAAAATGGAATGGGATTTGCAAATAACCAATCAGAAAGCCTTTCTTTCTCCTTTCTTTCTTTCTTTCTTTCTTTCTTTCTTTCTTTCTTTCTTTCTTTCTCTTTCTTTCTTTCTTTCTTTCTTTCTTTCTTTCTTTCTTTCTTTCTTTCTTTCTTTCTTTCTTTCTTTCTTTCTTTCTTTCTTTCTTTTCTTCTTTCTTTTACCAAAAGGGACATTTTTGTTAGGACTACAAGAAACAAATCATTTGGATCAAGATGTGAAATAAAAGCTTGGGAATAGAATCAGTATTATTATAACTATGCTTACAGATATTTTAATTTTGCCAGCTCACTTGAAGGCATTTTCCAGACTATCTTAGTGAGACCAGCCATATGGAGAGAAGATGACCTCATTTCCTCCAGAATTACTGTGTACTCCAAAGCCATCTTATTGATATAGTTACTTGGCATTTTTTCCTGTGGGGTTAGGGCACCTAAGGTACAGGATACTAATCATCACTTGTAGGGCTGATTCTCCAGGTATTCATCTTTAAGGGCTGTGAGGACAGATATGCCAAGTAACAAAAAATAATAAAAACAGCTAACATGATATGTTGTACATGATGCTAAGAATTTTATTATACTATCTTATTCAATCCTCACACCCCATGAGTATCAATATGCCTATTTAAAAATGGAGGCATCACGGCTTAAAGGATTTGCCTGATGTCACACAGTTAATATGTGAGAACCTAGATTGTAATTCTAGGTCTGCCCTTCGATAAAGCTCTTTTGAGTAACTGCCATATCCTACTATTTCTTTATTGGTAAGCTTTATCAAATTCAGTTGACCCATAAAATTAATCAAAAGAATATAATTAATGTAGGAAGCCAAATTGAATGAGTCCGTTTATATAGAGACAACAAGAAGTTACTTCTATGAAATTTGCTTTGTTTAATTTAAATGTCCACTTAGCAGATGGTAGGTAATCTGTTGTGTAGCAATTTTCAAGGTATGGCCTGGAGATCCCTGCAGGTTACTGAGACTTTTTCAGGGGCATGTCTGGTCAAACCTATTTTCTTAAGACTAAGACATTATTTATTTCTTTAAAAATTACCTCAAGAGTAAACAGTGGAGTTTTCCAAAGGGCATATGCTGTAATATCACAATAGATTGAAAGCAGAAGGAAATGTGAGAATATATCTGCAGTCTATAAAGCTAGACATTAAAGGAGATCTACAAAAAAGATAAAACAATGCTATTCTCACTGAATAATTTTTCTTGTTTTGGAAAATGTAATTATTTTGCATAAATACATATATATTAATGCTAACACTTAATGGTTTTAAGGTTTTGAAGTGTGGGAACCATTACTCTAGTGTAACTTAAAATTTGGATGGAAAAGGATGTTGGGTTTAATGGTTAAACATTATTTCCCTTTTTCTTTCCATAGATTTCTAGCAGAGAAACTTGTAACTTACTGAATCTTGAAAGGAATTTCTCAGTGTGAGGTGGCTATGGAATCTTGTATACATTTTCCTGGACAGCAAACACCTTTCTGATGATTTTCCTTGCTCATAATGTCTCTTGGAGTGACAGGACCCTGGCAGCCATGTTTGTGTTATGGAAACCAACTCCTTGTTGCTCTTAGTTGGGACAGGGTAAAATGAAGGCGTGCCTGTTAATTTCTCACTTCTAGGAATTTGGTGTTGGGATTCAGATGCAGCCAGCAACTATTTCTTTATGGCTGGAACTGAGGTGGTGAAAAATCAAACAGTGGGGAAGTACCTAGAGAAAGATAGTCTGAAGAGACAATAGAAACAGGTATACTGAGAGAAATGAGGAGGGGAAATGGAAGGGAAATACTGTCTGTGTTCCCAATGAGTCTTTGTTTTCTACCTTCTGGCTGCCTTCATGCTCCTGGAATTTGTGAATTAACCCCGTAGACTCAGAATACATTTTCTCTTCCAATTAACCTAGCACAAGTCAACTTCCGGTATTGTCAACCAAACAGATCTTAACTAAGGCATTTAGTTTCTGTAAAGCTGAAATTCTTGTGCAGCTGGATAAGTTTAAACTCCTGTTTAAAGATGCAATTGAAAATATCTCATAAAAATTGAAAATCATTTGTTGTGAAATAACATTAATAAGGAACATTAATAAGAAAATAGATCATGTCATCCCCATTTGAATTTTAGCAATGGCTAAAGAAGGACAAGCAAAACATGGTAGATGGACAATCTGCCAGTGAAATCAAGGAGCTTCTTTTATTGCCCTACTTGGTAAACCAGAAGTCTCTAGGTACTGCTCTGCTGAATTGGAGTATAGTTGTGTGAGTACACATCATAGATCTTCTGACCTACTACTTCATTTTACTATTATATTTTAGTTTTTAGTAAACTCTGTAGGGCCACTTTTGCCATGTTTACTGCTATATCACCAAGGACTTAGACTTCTGGTGCAGGTGAGTACTCAGTATTTAGAGAATGAATAAATAAGCAATCATTTTATTTTATTTTAATTAAAAAAATATTTTTGTTTATTAGAGAGAGAGAACCAGCAGGGCAGAGGGGAGGAGCAGAGGGAGAAGGAGAAGCAGGCTCCCTGCTGAGTAGGAAGCCTGACATGGACTCAATCCCAGGACTCCGAGATTATGACCTGAGCCAAAGGCAGATGCTAAACCGACTGAGCAACCCAGAAGCCCCAATAAGTGATCATTTAAAATAATAATGGAAGAAGGTCACTAGACCAATAGTTAATTCACTATGTGAATTAACATCTTATTAAAATTTTATTTTGATTTTTAAATTTAATTAATTGATTTATTTTTAAAGATTTTATTTATTTATTCATGAGACACACACACACACACACACACACAGAGAGAGAGAGAGAGAGAGAGAGAGGCAGAGACACAGGCAGAGGGAGTAGCAGGCTCCATGCAGGGAGCCTGACGTGGGACTCGATCATGGGACCCAGGATCACGCCCTAGGCCGAAGGTGGTGCTAAACCACTGAGCCACCCGGGTTGCCCTATTTTGATTTTTAAAGTTCAGGTTTGAAAAGCAATTTTCCCTGAAATAAAACAATATTCTCTTCTCACATCAGAAGAACTTTCCCAGCATCTCTCTCTCTTCCTCTCCCTCTCCTTCTTTCTCTCTCACACACACACTCACACCATCCAGAGTGTTGCTGCCAGAAGCAATGTTGCTCCTTTCCTTGGCTCTGGCCAATTCTAGCAGAGTTTTTTCCTTTTTAAGTCTCTGGGTTCCGTGTGGTTTAGTGATAAGACGATAAGTGATGAGATGCTACCATGGCTTGTATTATGGGGATTAGCAGAAGATTAAGATAGAAGGAGTGATTGAAACTAGATCAAGGAAAGATTTGAAGTCCAGGATGAGGAGTTCAGGCTTTATCCTGTAACATTAAGATACCCTAGAAGAATATTACATATTCTTCTATTCCCCAACTTCTTTTTATGGGATGAAATGCATCTTTTAGAAGATTAATAGGGCATAGGCCTTGCTATGCAGAATGGATTAGAAATGGAAAAACCAATGGCCAAGGGACTATTACAGAAGTTCCCCCTTTTCTGTGGGAAACATGATCCCATGTTCAGTGGATGCCTGAAAACATGGATAGTACTGAACCCTATATGTATTATGTTTTTTCCCATACGGACATAACTATGATAAAGTTTAGTCAATAAGTTAACCAAAGTAAGAGATTAAGAACAATAATAAAATAGAACAAATATAACAATATGCTGTAATAAAAATTATGTGAATACGGTCTCTCTCAAAATATCTTATTGTACTGCACTCATCCCCCTTCTTGTGATGAAGTGAAATGATAAAATGCCTGTAATGAGATGAAGTGAGGTAATGACTTAGGCATTCTATCGACCTTCTGATCATATGTCAGAAGGAGGATCATTTGCTTTTGTATGGTGATTGACCATGGGTCAACTGAAACCATGGAAAGTGTAATTTCAGATTAGGATGGGACTATTATATTATGGTCTGGGCATGGAGTAATAAATATACTATTTAGTTTCTTCTGACAATGACTGTGATAAAAGGCACTTGGGGATTCATCGTGTGTCTTTAGAGTACAGAAGGAAAAGCAGCATTATGCTTCTTTTTCTCAAGAACATTGTGCTCTGAGCATTCTGTAGGTTGGCCATGTAAGTGGGATTTAGGTCCATTTCCTTTCTCTCACCTTCCCTGATCCGCTAGTCAGAGTTAAGACCTCCTTCCTCTCACCTTCCATAGAAAGAACTAGTTTCTTTAGTAGGCTTTTACTCCATTATGCCTCCTATAATATCCATCTCCCACTATGATGTGGAATCCTAGAGGAAAGGGAGCACGATGGACTCAACTTTGGATCACCCACAGTGCCTAATCCATAGCCTGGCACTTAGATAGGATGAATTTTATGTAATATACACTCTGAAGTATGTTTTCCAAATGAAGTCAGAGTTTTGCCTATATTCTTGGTAGCTGAGAAGCCATTAGGTAGGGCATTTTATTTATGTACAGTACTTACAACATTGCAAAAATGTAAATTATTTCAGTTGAAGTTGTGAAAATCATACATTCTGTGTTCACACCTACCAATTTCCAACCTTCTGGGCAGCCTTGAATGACTTGCATAGCTATTCGCTTTCCTAACTGTTAACTAAACACTGAGATTACAGGGTAAACCTTTAAGTGGTTGCTTCAGAGCTGAATCCCACCTTTTCAAGCTCCCTGCTTCTTTGGGAGATTAAATGGCATGTAATTTAACTGTGTGGGTCTAGCAAGGCTTACTGTAAATGGTGTGCATGATTTGGAAAGGTTCATTAGTCAGATCTAATGACTTGACTACACCCTTCAAAACATGAGGGATTAGGACTCATTCAGTGAAATGAATTGGTACACAGGAGTAGGTTCATGACTCAGATGGCATAAATGCCTTTTACAAGTTTTTAGCAGAGGAAAGGGAGGTAATGACTGTGGACTTGGGTTTATATAATCTTTCATCCAAGCCCTGTGCCTTAAAGTACTTTGTTCCTATAACAAATTGCCCAGCATTTAAATACAGCTCCTACTCATTCTGGATGGAGTGGAAGTGAATGCAGACTTTAATATGAGGTTGGGTTTACATTGCTCTACTCATTTGCCTCTTGGGTTCAGAGATCCTAACTCTTATATATGAGATTGAGGGAAAATTACATTGCACAACATTATTCAGTTATATTCAAATTCACTTCTTCGGGCTTAACAAACATGAAACATAAAAGATCCTTAAATTACAAGGCGGAGACTACAGAACACCCTGGCCATCGAAGCATAGACCAGCTTTTCTCTGGATCTCAAAATTTCTTCCCACTCCAAAAGAGGGAAGGAAAAGGAAGTCCTACTTTTTGTATCTCTTGCCTTGTTCCTTTTTTTTCAAATCTAGTATATTTTAGGCAGAAAGCAATATACGAGCACAGAAAAAGTCCTTTGTGGATTCTCTTTTAGAAGCAGTTAATATCTCATGGTCCTTGACTGTTTCATTATCATAAATATTTCACACTATGCACAGGTTGTGAGTAGTAGGGTCTTCTCTGGAAGTTAGAGACGGTTAAGGGAACAGGTATCCACTTTATTTCTGCAATTTGGAAAAGTTAGTGATGTCCACTAGTGAGTAGACTCTCAACATTCACTTGTTTTTTTTAAACCAAGGACCACTTTGTCCTCAGCTTAGCAGAACAAATGGAACAACTGTTGTTGCCTTGAAGAGCTACTGCTGTGAGGATTCTTATTCAAAGTATACTTAACAAATTATTAATTCCAAAGTTTATTTTTTTTGAAATGAAATAGTTTTTTTATTGGAGTTCAATTTGACAACATATAGCATAACACCCAGTGCTCATCCCGCCAAGTGCCTCTTTCATTGCCCATCACCCAGTCACCCCAACCCCCAACCCACCTCCCCTCCCACTACACCTTGTTCATTTCCCAGAGTTAGGCGTCTCTCATGTTTTGTCTCCCTCACTGATATTTTCACTCATTTTTCTCTCCTTTCCCTTTATTCCCTTTCACTAATTTTTATATTCTCCAAATGAATGAGACCATAAAATATTTGTCCTTTTCCGATTGACTTATGTCACTCAGCATAATATCCTCAGGTCTCTCCACGTTGCAGCAAATAGTGGGTATTTGTCGTTTCTAATGGCTGAGTGATATTCCATTGCATACCTAAACCACATCTTCTTTATCCATTCATCTTTTGATGGACACTGAGGCTCCTTCCACAGTTTGGCTGTTGTGGACATTGCTGCTATAAACACTGGGGTGCAGGTGTCCCGGCGTCATTGCATCTGTATCTTTGGGGTAAATCCCCAGCAGTGCAATTGCTGGGTCAGAGCGCAGCTCTGGTTTTAACTCTTTGAGGAACCTCCACACAGTTTTCCAGAGTGGTCGCACCAGTTCACATTCCCACCAATAGTGCAAGAGGGTTCCCCTTTCTCCACATCCTCTCCAACATTTGTTGTTTCCTGTCTTGTTAATTTTCCCCATTCTCACTGGTGTGAGGTGGTATCTCATTGTGGTTTTGATTTGTATTTCCCTGATGGCCAGTGATGCGAAGCATTTTCTCATGTGCTTGTTGGCCATGTCTATGTCTTCTTTGGTGAAATTTCTGTTCATGTCTTTTGCCCATTTCATGATTGGATTGTTTGTTTCTTGGGTGTTGAGTTTAATAAATTCTTTATAGATCTTGGATACTAGCCCTTTATCTGATAGGTCATTTGCAAATATCTTCTCCCATTCTGTAGGTTGTCTTTTAGTTTTGGTGACTGTTTATTTTGCTATGCAGAAGCTTCTTATCTTGATGAAGTGCCAATAATTCATTTTTGCTTTTGTTTCTCTTGCCTTCATGGATATATCTTGTAAGAAGTTGCTGTGGCCAAGTTCAAAAAGGGTGTTGCCTGTGTTCTCCTCTAGGATTTTGATGGAATCTTGTCTCACATTGAGATCTTTCATCCATTTTGAGTTTATCTTTGTGTATGGTGAAAGAGAGTGGTCTAATTTCATTCTTATGCATGTGGATGTCCAATTTTCCCAGCACCATTTATTGAAGAGACTGTCTTTTTTCCAGTGGATAGTCTTTCCTGCTTTGTCAAATATTAGTTGACCATAAAGTTGAGGGTCCACTTCTGGATTCTCTATTCTGTTCCATTGATCTATGTGTCTGTTTTTGTCCCAGCACCACACTGTCTTGATGACCACAGCTTTGTAGTACAACCTGAAATCTGGCATTGTGATACCCCAGGTTCTGGTTTTCTTTTTTAATATTCCCCTGGCTATTCAGGGTCTTTTCTGATTCCACACAAATATTAAGATGATTTGTTCCAACTCTCTGAAGAAAGTCCATGGTATTTTGATAGGGATTGCATTAAATGTGTAAATTGCCCCGGGTAGCATGAAGATTTTCACAATATTAATTCTTCCAATCCATGAGCATGGAATATTTTTCCATCTCTTTGTGTCTTCCTCAATTTCTTTCAGAAGTGTTCTGTAGTTTTTAGGGTATAGATCCTTTACCTCTTTGGTTAGGTTTATTCCTAGGTATCTTATGTTTTGGGTGCAATTGTAAATGGGATTGACTCATTAATTTCTCTTTCTTCAGTGTCATTGTTAGTGTATAGAAATGCCACTGATTTCTGGGCATTGAATTTTGTATCCTGCCACACTGCCAAATTGCTGTATGAGTTCTAGCAATCTTGGGGTGGAGTCTTTTGGATTTTCTATGTACAGTATCATGTCATCTGCAAAGAGGGAGAGTTCAACTTCTTTGCCAAGTTGAATGCCTTTTATTTCTTTTTGTTGCCTGATTGCTGAGACTAGGACTTCTAGTACTATGTTGAACAGCAGTGGTGAGAGTGGACATCCCTGTCTTGTTCCTGATCTTAGGGGAAAGGCTCCCAGTGTTTCCCCATTAAGAATGATATTTGCTGTGGGCTTTTCATAGATGGCTTTTAAGATGCTGAGGAATGTTCCCTCTATCCCTACACTCTCAAGAGTTTTGATCAGGAATGGATGCTGTATTTTGTCAAATGCTTTCTCTGCATCTATTGAAAGGATCATGTGGTTCTTGTTTTTTTCTCTTGCTGATATGATCAATCACATTGATTGCTTTACAAATGTTGAACCAGCCTTGCATCCTGGGGATAAATCCCACTTGGTCATGGTGAATAATCTTCTTAATGTACTTTTGGATCCTATTGGCTAGTATCTTGTTGAGAATTTTTGCTTCTGTGATCATCAGGGATATTGGTCTATAATTCTCCTTTTTGGTGGGGTCTTTGTCTGGTTTTGGAATTAAGGTGATGCTGGCCTCGTAGAACGAGTTTGGAAGTACTCCATCTCTTTCCATCTTTCAGAACAGCTTTAGTATAATAGGTATGGTTTCTTCTTAAACGTTTGATAGAATTCCCCTGGGAAGTCATCTGGCCCTGGGCTTTTGTGTCTTGGGAGGTTTTTGATGACTGCTTCAATTTCCTCCCTGGTTATCGGCCTGTTCAGGTTTTCTATTTCTTCCTGTTCCATTTTTGGTAGTTTGTGGTTTTCCAGAAATGTGTCCATTTCTTCTAGATTGCCTAATTTATTGGTGTATATAAATAAATTAGGCAATCCAAAGTGTTATTAATTAATTTATGGGAGACATTGAAAAATATATTTATCTTATTCTAAGGATGAATAATTCAGCCATTTATGCGTAGTATTCATTCAAGAAATATTATTGAGGGCCTACAATATGCTAGACAACGTTCTAGGTCCTGAAGATACAGCAGAGAGCACAAACAGGTCATAGGTCAAAAACAGTTGAGGTGTGAGGGCACCTGGATGTCACAGTGGTTGAGTGTCTGCCTTTGGCTCAGGTTGTGATCCCAAGGTCCTGGGATTGAGTCCCGTATCAGGCTCCCTGCAGGGGAGTTGAGTGGTAGTCTAGTCTGACTCCTTATTTTACAAATGAGGAATCTGGAATTGCCCATCCTTTGGGTATTATAGTTATGGATAAGAAATTTTAAGATGGGCAGCAAGTGGGATGAGGGAAGGATTCTACCCAATAACTAAATGCAAGAGTCAAACAGAATGTGAATAATCATTTCTGTTAGACTGTCAAATTTAGAATATAAAGGAAGCATCTCTTACCTGTGATGTTATAAAACCTATTTCAAAGCAGAAGGGACACATTGTTCATTGATGCTAATACTAAAGCAAAAATGGTATTTCAGTAATATCTAGTAAATGGCTACAGGATATCTAGCTCGGCGTTTTTACCTATTTGATCTTATATAATTTTTCAACCATCCCATGGGATTATGATTCTCATTTTATAGCTGGGACAACTGAGTCCACGACATTAAGTAATCTGGTAAATAAATCGTAGAACCATGTTCTCTGAGGCAGATTTTCTGATGCTAAACCCAGGACTGTTTGTACTGTGCTATGCCACACAGTATTCCTACTACCTAGGCATGTATGGAACCATAAAAGACCCCAAATAGACAAAGAAATCTTGAACAAGAAAAGCAAAGCTGGAGGCATCATGATTCTGAACTTCAAGCTATATTACAAACGAGTAGTCATCAAGACAGTATTGTACTGGCACAAAAACAGGCACATAGATCAATGGAACAGAATAGGAAACTCAGAAATGGACCCACAACTATGTGGTCAATGAAATTTTTTTGAAGATTTATTTCTTTATTTTTTTTTGGGGGGGAGCTGAAGGGTAGAGGGAGAGGGAGAGAGAGAATCCCAAGTAGACTCTTCATTGAGCTTGAAGCCCAATGTGGATCTCAAGCCCAAGACCCTGAAATCATGACTTGAGTCAAACTCAAGAGTTGGACACCCAACTGACTGAGCCACCCAGGCATTCCTAATGAATCTTTGACAAAGTAGCAAAGAATATCCAATGGAAAACAGACCATTTTCCCAAATGGTGTTGGGAAAATTGGACAGCCACATGCAGAACAATGAAACTGGACCACTTTCTCAACCATATACAAAAATAAACTCAAAATAGATGAAAGACCTAAATATGAGACAGGCATCCATCAGAATCCCAGAGAAGAATGCAGGCAGCAACCTCTTTGACCTCAGCTGCAGTAACTTTTTGCTCGACATGTCTTCAAAGGCATAGAAAATAAAAGCAAAAATGAAGTATTGGGACTTGATCAGGATAAAAAGCTTTTGTACCAGAAAAGAGACAATCAACAAAATTAAAAGGCAACTTATGGAATGGGAGAAGATATTTGCAAATAGCATGTCTGATAAAGGGTTAGTATCCAAAATCTATAAAGAACTTAACAACTCAACACCCCAAACCCAAATAATCCAGTTAAGAAATGGACAGAAGACATGAATAGACATTTTTCCAAAGAAGACATCCTGATGGCTAACAGACACATGAAAAGATGTTCAACATCACTAAGCATCGGGGAAATACAAATCAAAACCACAATGAGGAAGCACCTCATACCTGTCATAATGGCTAAAATGAACAACACAGGAAACAATAGATGTTGGTGAGGATGTGGAGAAAGGGGAACCCTCTTAGACTGTTTATGGGAATGCAAGCTGGTTCAGCCACTCTGGAAAACAGTATGGAGGTTCCTCAAAAAGTTAAAAATAGGACTACCCTGTGACCGAGCAATTGCACTACTAAGTATTTACCCAAAGGACACAAAAACACAGATTCAAACAAATGGTTACATGCACCCAAATGTTTATAGCAGCATTATCAACAATAGCCAGACTATGTAGGGGTGCCTGGGTGGCTCAGTCAGTTAAGTGTCTGCCTTCAGCTCAGGTTCTGATTTCAGGGTCCTGGGATCCAGCCCCATGACAGGTTCTCTGCTCAGTGGGGAGTCTGCTTCTCTGTCTCCCTCTGTGTGCTCTCTCTCTTTCTCTCTCTCTCTCTCTCACAAATAAATAAATAAAATATTTTAAAAAAACAATAGTGAAACTATGGAAAGAGCCCAAATGTCCAGTAACTGATAAGTGGCTAAAGAAGATGTGGCTAAAGAAGATATACTCATGGAGTACTACTCCATGAGTATACTCAACTATGGAGTACTACTCAACTATGAAAAAGAATGGAATCTTGCAATTTACAATGATGTGGGTGGAGCTAGAGTGTATTATGCTAAGCAAAATAAGCCAGAGAAAGACAAATACCATATTATTTCACTCACATGTGGAATTTAAGAAACAAAACAGATGAACATATGGGAAGGAAAAAATGTGAGAGGGAAACAAACCATAAGAGACACTTAATGATAAGGTACAAACTGAGGGGTCTCCTAGGTGGCTCAGTCGGTTAAGCATCTGCCTTTGGCTCAGGTCATGATCCCAGGGTCCTGGGATTGAGTCCCATGTCTGGCTCCCTGCTCAGTGAGGAGTCTGTTTCTTCCTCTCCCCCTGCCACTCCTCCCCACTCATGCTCCTTCTCTCTCAAAGAAATAAATAAAAATCTTTAAAAAAAGAAAGAACAAACTGAGGGTTAATGGAGGAAGGTGGGTGGAGGATGGGCTAAATGTGTGATGGGTATTAAGGAGGGCAATTGTATTGAGCACTGGGTGCTATATGTAAGTAATGAATCACTAAGTTCCACTCCTAAAACCAATATTACACTATATGTTAGCTAACTAGAATTTAAATAAAAATTTGAAAAGAAAAAGAATTGATGCTGTACTTTGTCAATTGAGAGGATCATATGGTTCTTATCCTTTCTTAGTGTAGTATATCATATTGATTGATTTGTGAATATTGAACTACCCTTGAGGCCCAAGAATAAATTGACTTGATTATGGTGAATAATTCTTTTAATGTACTATTGGATTTGATTTGCTAATATTTTTTTGAGAAATTTTGCACACATGTTCATCAGGGATATTGGCCTATAATTCTCTTTTTTAGTGGAGGCTTTGTCTGGTTTTGGAATCAGGTTAATACTGGCCTCGTAGAATGAGTTTGGAAATTTCCCTTCCATTTCTATATTTGAATAGTTTGAGAAGAATAGGTATTTAAATGTTTGGTAGAATTACCCTGTGGAGCCATCTGGCCCTGGACTTTTGTTTGTTGGAAGATTTTTGATTACTGATTCAGTTTCTTTTCTGGTTATCTGTTTGTTCAAGTTTTCTATTTCTTCCTGTTTCAGTTTTGGTAGTTTATATGTTTCTAGGAAATTATCCATTTCTTCCAGATCACCCAATTTTTTGTCCTATAATTTTTAAAAAATATTTTATTTATTTATTCATGAGACACACACACACACACACACACACACACACACACACACACAGAGGCAGAGACACAGGCAGAGGGAGAAGCAGGCTCCATGCAGGGAGCCTGATGTGAGACTCGATCCCGGGTCTCCAGGATCAGGCCCTGGGCTGAAGGTAGATCTAAACCGCTGAACCACCCGGCTGCCCTCCTGTAATTTTTCATAATATTCTCTTATGATTATTTATATTTCTCTGGTGTTGATTGTGATTTCTCCTCTCTTGTCTGTGATTTTATTTATTTGGGTCCTTTCTCTTCTCTTTTTGATAAGTCTGACTAGAGGTTTATCAATTTTATTAATTTTTTCAAAAACTAGTTCCTGCTTTCCTTGATCTGTTCCTCTGTTTTTTTTGTTTTTGTTTCCATATAATTTATTTCTGTTCTAATCTTTATTGTTTCCCTTCTTCTGCTGGCTTTAGGCTTCATTTGTTCTTTTTCTAGCTCCTTTAGCTATAAGGTTAGGTTGTGTATTGGAGATTTTTCTTCCTTCTTAAGGTAGGCCTGCATTGCTATATACTTCCCTCTTAGGACCAAAGGTTTTGGACTGTCATATTTTCATTTTCATTTGTTTCCATTTTTTTTAACTTATTCTTCAATTTCCTGGTTGATCCATTCATTCTTTAGTAGGATGTTCTTTAACCTCTGTGTATTTGTGGTCCTTCTAAAATTTTTCCTTATGGTTGACTCCAAGTTTTATAGCATTGTGGTCTGCAAAGATGGTATTTTTTTTATACTTGTCAAGGCATGATTTGTGACCCAGTATGTAATCTCTTCTGGAGAATGCCCCATGTACATTTGAAAAGAAAGTGAATTTTTCTGTTTTAGGATGAAATGTTTGAATATATCTGTTAAGTCTATCTGGTCCAGTGTGTCATTCAAAGCCATTTTCCTTGTTGATTTTCTGCTTAGGTGACCTGTCCATTGCTCTAATTGGGGTGTTAGTCCCCTACTATTATTGTGCTATTATCAATGAGTTCCTTTATGTTTGTTATTAATTGTTTTATATATTTGGGTGCTCCCAAGTTGAGGGCATGAGTATTTACACTTGTTAGACTTTTTTGATGGATAGATCCCTTTATTTCGATATAATGCCCTTCTTCATATCTTGTTACAGTCTTTGGTTTAAAATCTAATTTGTCTGATATAAGTGTTGCTACTCCAGATTTCTTTTGATGTGCTTTTGCATGGTAAATATTTCTCCATCCCCTCACTTTCAATCTGCAGGTGTCTTTAGGTCTAAAATGAGTCTCTTATAGGCAGCATATAGATGAGTCTTATTTTTTATCCATTTTGATATCCTATGTCTTTTGATTGAAGCATTTAGTCCATTTACATTCAGAATAATTATTGATAGTTATGAATTTAGTGCCATTTTATTACTTGTTTTGTTGTTTGTTTCTGGAGGTTTTCTCTGTTTCTTTCTAGTATTTGTGGTGTTTGGTCTTTCCTACTCAAAGGGTCCCCTTTAATATTTCTTGCAGGGCTGGTTTAGTGGTCATAAACTCCTTTAGTTTTTGTTTGTCTGAGAAACTCTTTATCTCTCCTTCTATTCTGAATGACAGTCTTGCTAGATAGAGTATTCTTGGCTGCATATTTTTCCCATGCAGCACATTGAATATATCATGCCACTCTCTTCTTGCCTGCCAAGTTTCTGTGGATAGATCTGCTACTAATCTGCTTTTAAGTTAGAAACTTCTTTTACTGCTTTTAGGATTTTTTCTTTATCCCTATATTTTGCAATTTAACTACAATATGTCTTAGTGTTGGCCTGCTTTTGTTGATTTTGATTGGAGTTCTCTACGCCCACTGGATTTGGATGTCTGTTTCTTTCCCTAGATTAGGGAAGTTTTCAGCTATAAAGTCTAGTAAACCGGCTGCTCCCTTTTCCCTCTCTTCTTCTTCTGGGACTCCTATATTTGAATGTTATTACACTTTATGGAGTTACTGAGTGCCCTAAGTCTACTTTTGTGATGCAAGATTTTTCTTCCCTTCTTTTGTGCAGCTTATTTTACATAATTTTATTTCTATATCACTTATCTGTTCCTCTCCTTCTTCCATTCTTGTGGTCCTCACATCTAGTTGGTTTCAAATCTCAGTTGTTGCATCTTTCATTTTGGCCTAATTAGTTTTAGCTCTATTACCTCTGTAGTAAGGAATTTTCTCATGCCTTCTGTGCTTTTCTTAATCCCAGGCAGTATCCTTATGATTGTTTCCTGAAATTCTGGATCAGGCATATTACTTATATCTCTTTTGATTAGATCCCTGGTGGTGACCTTTTTCTTGTTCTTTCTTTTGGGATGAACTCTTCTGTCTTGGCATTTTGTCTAGGTCTCTATCTTCTTCTCTGTGTTGGGAAAGCCTGTTATATTTCCTGCCCCTGAGAGTAAGGGCTTTATGAAGAAGATGTCATATATTGTCCAGGGCCTGTCAATTCAGGAAAGGTCTCTGGTATATGCTGTGTGCACTCTGCTGCTGTGCTTTGGTTGCTCTATCCCTCAGGTCAGTCCTCTGCAGAGTTTCTCCTTGCTTGCACTGGTGAGTGTTTGGATGTTGGCAAGAGTGTGTGAGTTTTAACTAGTGTGCCTGATCTGCATGTTAAAAGAGACAGGATGCTATTTCCACTATAGCTGAAGCTTTGTAGAACTCTATGGTTAGTAGACATGGTGTGTGCAGAGGGGAAGGGTGGTTGTGTTGGTCTTATGGTAGGGGGGCATTGTGCTGGTTCTCAGGCACACACATTTGCCTGAAAAAAGCAGCACCAACAGAACTCAAAAGGGAAGAGCTTGGTGTAAGCAGGTTAGGCAGCCAGTGATGGCACCGTGCTATTTATTGAAGTTAGTTTATGCTGAGGAGTGGGAATGGGAGGAATGGTGTCAGCTATCTCCTTTGTCCCCACAGAGGGGAGTTTGGATTTGCTGCTGTCAGGGAAACCCTCCAGAAGAGTGAATAATTTCCCCTTGGGTCTCTCAGGTGTCCTTCAGATTGATGCCTTAGCTCTATCTGCTCACCTGGAGTAGTGCCTTGCACCTTGGGCCCTATCCCAACCAGGCCAGCTGAGTTTTAAAATTTTAAACTTTAGGGACCTGGTATGGTGGGGACCCATGCTGATCTTTTGGGAGAGGGTCACACCATGCTGGGACTGATGCAGATCTGACCCAGAAAGGCAGTTGTGCCAGAGCACAGGAGGGTGGAGTTTGGACTAAAGCATGGTAGAGAGCCAGTGTCCAGCTCAGCTGCTCTCAGCAAGTGTCTCTGTGCCTAAGTTGAAGGGTCGGGGAGCATAACAGTGCCTTGCCAGCTCTTTTGTACCTAGTGAGGCAATGCTGCCTCTCTCAGATGTGCTCTAAGAAGGATGAACCTGCTCTCCTGGTGTGTCCCCCGGGATCCTCAGATTGTGCTGTCTGCCCCCAGGTGACCTGCCTGACTTCTCTATAGGAGCACTGCAGTGCCCTCAGGACTCCACACAGGTCACACTGTGGATCTCTAAAGCTCCAGTCTTTAAGCACTGCTGGTTGTAAAACCTCATGAAAATCAGCCCCTCTTGTTTTCCCAGTCAGTGGTTTTGGGGAAATGTTCTCCTTGTGCAATCCCCTATGTGCACCTCTCTCTTTCTCTTTCTCTCTCTCTCTTTCCAGGGCTCCCTCCCCTCCACAGCACCTGCCATCTGTTTCTCCCCCAAATCACATCTCTGCACCTCCTACCTTCCACAATGTAGCCTCTTCTCTCCCTCTAGTTGTGCAGTTTGTTCTGTCAGTCCTCATATCGATTTCTTGGGTGTTAAGAATGATTCAATATTTATCTAGCTGTGTTTGAGGAACAAGGCAAGGCTAGGGTCCTCCTCCTACTCCACTGGTGGATCTTAGCTCACACTCCTAACCAGCGAATTTTAATACAGTGTGATAAATACTATGGCATAGGTATGCCAGAAGTACAGGTTGCTCAGAGGAGACTACTGCTCTGGGTCTGCAGTGCTTGGAGAAAACTTCTTGAAAGAAGTGATGTTGAAGTGAGGAGTTGCTCACAAAGTAGGTAGCCAGGTAGAGAGTAGTTAGTTAAAGAATGCGTGTGTGCAGATATTATAGGCAGAGGGACCAGTGTGGACAAAACCTAGGGTTTTGAGCAGACCAACAGATGAGAAGCTCAGGGCAGGTGAATACTGATGCAGAATCTCTTATTTCCAGTAACTGGACTGTTGAAGACCATTCTTTCAAATTAGTTTAATGGCCAAAAAGATTTTGCCTTCCAAAAAGACTTGTTCATGGCAACTCAGACTGGCCAATTTCTGAAACTTCAGAAGAATGTGCCAACAGTTCGACTAAGATCCCCCAGGAGGATCAAAAAACCTTATGCTAGAAACACCAAGGTCTAATTATTCCTGGAGCCCCAGGTCCCTTCCTAGGGCTTCTCTGATCTTCTTGTGGAAGACTTTGCTTTGGAGTTACAGGAAAGAAGACTGAGCCCTCTGAAATGGCAGTGAGCTGATTTCTAATAGGAAGTTTATGATCAAATGACTTGTTGACACACATGTCTTCAAAGCAACATTTGTTTGTTTGATGTTTTCTATTATTCACCAAGGCTTATTTCTTTAGGATTCGCAATGACAAATATATTTTAAAATATGCACAATTGAACATTCCAGACTGTCTAAAGCAGCAGGGGATGCTGAATCCTAACACCCACTCAGGTGGGTAATGGGGACTGTAAAAGCAGGTTTTGCCTGCCTCTGAAAAATTTATCCACTCATAGTCACAGCCATGGAAGCATCAGCCTATTTTTTTTTTCTGATTTCAATTTGAGGAACTCTTGTAGTTATCTTAACTATACTTCTCCCTAATTTGTAAGGCAAAGCTCTTCTTCTTTTCCTTTTGCCAAATGTTGATATTGTGCTTCTAATACAAATCTTTCATACATGATCCCTGCTCCAGCCAGACATCAAGTAAATGAGTAAAAACCTGTTAGGAAAATATGAAAAGCTTTACAGAGTTGAGCCACACCCTTTAATCAGACTCTTTTGGTTCTGTTGAGATCTAGAATGTGTGTTGAACAGAAGTGTTGCCACAGCTTCTTAGGAAGAAACCTGGAGGAAGACTAAAATTTCAGGGCCATCCACTTTTTTCTTTTTATGATCCATAGAGGGACTTGTCTGACAAGTCTTCATAGAAAATAGCTTATGCAACAGGGACCAGCTGGTAAATCATCTAACCAGGTCCAGTCCTGTAGGAAGAAAGATTGGTTGCTCATGTTATGGCCTACTTCTTATATTTTTGGTGTTTTTGCCGGATGACTATAGGGACTACACATATAGGCAAACACACTCTGAGTTTTGGTTACCTTTCTGCAACATAATTCTGTAATCCCAGAAGTGATCCTTTAAACCTGCATTGCTTAGATTATCTCAACTGAAAGATGAGGATAATAAAGTTGAGTCATTTCACAAGGCTATTGAAAAAGGCTGTAATAAAAGTCATTCTTTAAGTAAGGGACATGTTGGGTTGGAATAAGACTGTTGTTAGTTCTGCACCCTTTTATTACCAAGGCTCCATCTCCCTCCCTCCTTTTTTTATTCTTGAAACATTTATTGAATAGATCAGTTCAAATTAGGTTAGGCTGCATATAATAGTAAAACCCCAAATAACACAAGATTAAATAAGTGAAGATTTTATTTTTCTCCCATGTTAATGAAATCTGAAAGTAGGCTGCTAGGCTATACAGGCACCAGAAACACAGACACCTTATATTTTTCTGTTCGACTCCATTAGTTCATGATTTTCATTCTCAAGATTACCTCATAATCCAAGATGGTTGCTGGGGAGCAAGGCATCTTATCTGTAATGCAGGCTAGAAACAAGAAAGGTGGAAGGGCAGAAATGATCCTGCCCTGCTGAGATAGTTCTTTTACAGCAGGATTTCCAGAAGTCCCAAACAATTATTCCTCTTATGTCTCATTGGAAATTAGATACATTATCATACCCAGTTGCTAGAGATTCTGGCAAATGTGACATTTTAGC
Source organism: Vulpes lagopus (assembly GCF_018345385.1). Classification (NCBI taxonomy): domain Eukaryota; kingdom Metazoa; phylum Chordata; class Mammalia; order Carnivora; family Canidae; genus Vulpes; species Vulpes lagopus. The sequence continues at coordinate 25,711,155 of NC_054824.1, read as the reverse complement.
AGGCTGTCTTGCCATCTCAAGTAAAATCAGGACTCTGTTACTAAGGGGGAAGAGGAAAAATTGATGTAGGGTTAAGGAATTAGCATTCTTTGCTTTTGTCTACTCCTTTGATATCCAAACATTCATGTGCACCATTTCTCTATATTGGACACATTCATTCTAAACAGATCCTCAAGGAAATGGAAATCTAGAATGGAATATGTTTAGGTTGGATTTTGAAGGCAGTAAGAATCCCATTGTTATTAAAGATGGAACACCAGTAGTTTTTGTCACTGATAGTGAAAGAGTTACTTAAATGATTACCCATACAAGTCCTTGGGAGTGAGTAACTATTGAGAGAAATCATTACAGAGGACACATGAAGAATATAAGATCTGTGGGTTTGGCTTACTGCTTCAAAGTACCCTGGAGAATTTAAAAAACAAAAATAATTGGTTCAAGTTTTAAATTCTCAACTCAATGAATGGTCAGAGAACCAAGAAATTTCTAAGGTTGTCCTGAGGAGGTTTTTTTTTTAATTCTCATAGCAAAGGATTTATGCAGATGAAAATCATATCCACACTCTAATCCTGTGAGTTGCTGAATTACAATATAGCTTGAGTTTATATTTTTGCCAATCTTTTAAGTAAAGATTAGAGCATTGGTAGGGAAAGTGGGACTCCTAGAATTGGAATGAAGACATTTGAGATAAGCTCCATGACTGAGCATCTCAAACTCACAAACTTTATTTTTTGCCAATAACTATATTGCTCAGTGTTTTTAGCTATAGGCAACAGAATCCACATTGGTTAATAAGGGCATGACCCAGAAGTTTGCAATACTTATGTTCACATTTCACTTGCCATTACCTAGTTGCATGATCTCATCTAACTGCAAGGGAAATTTAGTCTTTAGTTGGATAGCCATGTGTGCAAGTAAAATTTCTGTTCCTACAAAAGACAGGATGAATATTGGAGAAATAATTGGTGGTATTTTTGTTAACTGAGAATGTAGAAAGAGCAAGTTGAGTAAGGAAGCTGTGGGCAGGAAAAAAATAAGTTTGGCTTAGGAAGTATGGAGTCTAAAAGCCTGTGGCATGTCTAGAATAAGATGTCCGGTAAGATGGGTAGGGGGAAAAATCTTACCCAGGAAGAGCTGAATGGGAAAAGAGCTGAACATTTAGGGGTGAAGTGGAGAAAGTGGGGTCTTTAGAAGAAACTAGGAAAAAGCAGACAGAGAAGTAAAAGGAGAATTAGGAGAATGTACCTGTCTCCAAAGTCAAGGTAAGAGTTTAAGGAAGGAGGCAGTTATCAAGAGGAACAAATGCTACTGAGAGACAACAAGTAGAAAAAGGCACGAAGAAGGCATTTAATTCGTCCTTTGTTGACTCAGTGGAGGGATGGGGGCTGAAAACAAATTACGGTGGGCAGAGCTGTTGATGCAGATTAAGACGTGGAACTGTGAAGAGCAAATAGGCAGCCAGGAAAGGGCCACAGGTGGGTTGAAAGAAAGTTCATTTTGGGAATAGGAACTCTGGATCATGTCCTCAAGATGAGGGCTTGGCTTTAAAGGAAGAGATAATGAAGAGAGAGAGAGAATAGTAATAGTATGATGTTTGCATGGTAGATAGGGTGATGTAAAAACTCAGGATGGATCTGTTCATGGAAGGTAGTAGGGCCACCTCTTTCTCTGGAACAAAAAGGCAGATGATAACAATTGGTAAAGGAAATGAAGATACATTGAGAGAAGGCAAGGAAGGCTTTCCAAATACACGTTTCCCCCACTATCTGAAAGTAGAGTGTTCCTATGAAAACTTTCATAAGCTGAAATGAGGTAAAGCAAAGAAACAATTACCATTAATTTATAAGAAAAAAAATGTTTGAGTGTTCCCAGAGCCCCAGAATAACCTTTTTTAGACTTTTTTTTGATACCTTAGGATGCATCTTGCTAATGGATGTACAAAATAAATTGAGATAAAGCACAGAAATTCACACAGTTCAAAGTTGCTGTGGCTTGATGCTGAGATGCTGAGTGTAGTTTCAGGAAAGGAGCCTGGTGGTACCACTCTTGCTGCTAGGGATGCCTCTGTAATGGCTCACTGCAAAACAGATGCTCAACGCTGTTTTCACTTTTTTGCCTTTTTTTTTTGTAAAAGTGAAAATTGTCTTTGAATTTCTTTCAGTTAGTGAAAACAGATACTAATGTAGGTGTTTCCTAAAAGTAAAGTGGTGTAGCATAAACTTTTGAAAAGTGACAGATGCCTGAAATAATTTCTAGTAGTATTTGAATTTATGGAACTTGGTGCTGGTGCATTTTCAATGTCTGTGAGGCACTCAGATATAGGGGACCTAGCTTTAAGCAGCTCAATTCTCCAGCACATGCTCCAGCTTTGAACTGAGAATCTCCTTTTTGAGACTCTGCAAACAGGAGATAGGTAAAAGAGAGTCTAGAGACATCTCAGAACAAATTCCAGGATGTAGGAAAGGGCAGAAGCAAGAGAAATGGCGTTTTTTCCCCCCAGGGGGCACCTTGGTTTATCAGACTATAGCAGCTGGCCTCTGGAAGGCTTTGAGTGCCAGGGACTCACTGACCCTGAAGCTCCTCTTGGAAAAAAGGAAAAAATTGGGACCCTCCCAAGGAGAAATCTCAGCAATGGACTAAATTTGTTAAATGGAGCTTTAAAAAAATTTCTAATGTGGATGGTAAAATCATTATTGGAGGCCATCAGAGACCTTCCATGAGTCACTGTTTAATGATTTCCAGCAGGATTACAAAGGATTTAAAAGTAAGCTTGAAGCTATTGAGAGCAAATAGTGTGCCAAGAATATGAGAGTGGTTTGGGTTTTGGACTCTATGAAAACTGTATTATTAATTTAGAAAAAAAAACACAAACTGAATTCCTAAGGCTCTGGAACTCTTTTTCTTCATGTTATTTGTCTTGTCTCAGCAAGATATTTGACATTTAAACAAAGGCTAAACAGAAGAGTAGCTGTCTAAAAACCTTGTTGACCTGATCGTTTCAGAAAAGCCTGGCAGATGCAGGAAGTAAAAACTTGTAGCAATTTGGGTGAGTCATTGAGTAGAAAAGGGGAAAGGAAAGCTGAGGGGGCATAAGAACGGGAACAGGAGTGGTAGCCCTTTCCTCTATACTCCTGATATGTTAGCTGTTTTGCAGAAAGGACCATAATTATTTCCCTCCCTAAACCCATGACCTTTGCAATGTAACTTTGTAGCTAGCTCCTCCCATGAAGAGATGGTGTCTCTTTCCCTCCCCCTTGAATTTGGCTGAACTGTGACTTGTCTGGCCAAGAGAATTTGAGGGAAGTGAAGTCTATCAGTTTTGAGCTTAGGTCTCAAGAGGTCTTGCACACTTCTAACTCTTGGAACATTGCTGAGTTCCCAAGGAACAAGTCTAGGATAGCCTGCTGGATGACGATGGCCCAGTCATCCCCATAGCCTCTGTAGATAGCCAATTAATTACAGAAACAAAGTCTCTGAGCTAAGAAGCAGCACAAATGAGCTTAGAACAGAAGAGAAGACAACTCAGCTGAGCCTAGCCCAAATTGCTGACCAATCCACAGAACTGTGAACCGAATAAATCACTGCTGTTTTAAGCCACTAATGGTTTGGAATGATTTGTTACACAGTGAAAGCTAATTGGCATACCACGCTGGGCTTGGGAAGATAGTGAAGTAGCGGAAGAGCAAAGATGAGAGATAGAGGGTGGGAAATCCTGCCACAGCGAACTCTGCTCTGATATAAACATAGAAGCAAGATTAAAATGGACAAGAGAACTGAGTACCCATAAGTTGTCTGTCTCTAAGCTTTTCTATCTTCCCTCTTCTAGTATCTGTCCTGCCTTTCTCCAATACACATAATGAGCTCCATACTGCTCAATCAATCTGACTCTCCATGAGAGCTCCTAGTGGGGTTGGTCTAAGAGCTAACAAAACAAAACAAAACAAAACAAAGATGCTGTCTCTGCTGTCTTAAGCAATCTTTTCTCTGGATGGCTTTCTGAGGTTTGTGGTCAAATTATAACTCTATAAGAAGTTGGAGGCCCAGAGGTCTAGGCAGTGGTAGGTGCTTTTCGTTGTTCAGTGTTTATCTGGGTAATAGGTTTGTTTTTTTCTTAGCCTTCCATCAATCTATGCCACTCAAATATTTCTGAGGCAATTCATGGTTCTTCCAAGAAAACAGGCTTTCCCTTACCTAATTTTTCTGCTCAGCATATTTTATAAAAAACTGTTGAGATACGTCCGGAAGCTTAAGATCCATTTCCCTCCCTTTGCTAACCAGGAGCTTATATAGGAGACAACTCTGCTGTGAAGTACCTTCCTACTCCATCAGCCTAGGGTTCTGAAGGCTCCTCTCAAAAGAGGGGTTTTCTGCTCTTCTTGAAATCCGTACAAGTAGCTGTTGTAAGACATAGAAGCTCTGCAGAATCTTTCATCCCAGGGACTCAGAGTCTCAGAAAAGATCCTAGCGTTCAAGGAGCTGCACTGGCATTTTCAAAGCACTCTGCCATCATCATTTTAGGCTATAATAGGGCTTTGGGAATTAGATAAGTCTTTGCTCCACTTTTTTCTCATTTGAAGATGTTTGCTAAAAGAGATGAAAGAAAACATCAGCCTCTCAGATGGAGCTAATGGCTAAGGCAGCAAGGCATGGCGGGAAGAATGTGAGCTTTAGAGTCAGATAGACTGAGATTGAGTCCTGGCTACTCCTTCCTTAACAGGTGAGTAGTATTAGGTAAATTACTTGCTCCTTGTGGGATTCAGAACCCTGACATGTAGATGGGGACAATAATATGCACTTTGGAGAGTTGTGTGGGATTTTATAAAAAAAATGAGATAATACATACACATAAAATGCTTGACATGTAATATATACACAATAAATGGTAGCTACTGTCATTTTGAAGAATGATATGAAGAGCTTGGATCTTCTCCTAAGAAACATCATAGTTTTCTTTACTACTTAAGCAAAATAATTTAAGTTCTAGTCTTGGGGCACTCACGTTACCCCTCTCCTCCACCCTTTGGTTTGCCCAAAATCTGATCCACAGCTCTGATGACCGATTTAATGTGTTATTTCTTCCTTCTTTGCTTTTGGTATGGGGTTTCTGCTCTCCCTTGCCAAGGAATTCTTCTCATTTGGGCAACTCATTATCATGGTGTCCATTGCTTGGTTTTCATTCAACTGTGGCCAAGCTGTGATTTATTTTCTTTCTTTCTTTCTTTCTTTCTTTCTTTCTTTCTTTCTTTCTTTCTTTCTTTCTTTTATTTATTAATTCATGAGAGACACTCAGAGAGAGGCAGAGACATAGGCAGAGGAAAAGCAGTCTCTCTGTGGGGAGCATGATGTGGACTCCATCCCAGGACCTGGAATCATGCTCTGGGCCAAAGGCAGATGCTCAACCACTAAGCCACTCAGGCATCCCCAAGCTGTGATTTTCGAACTTTAAGGTTTCCTTTCTTCTTAGCCTGGAAGTTACTCGTACCATAATGAGCACATAATTTGCCCTTGCTCACATTGACAAGTTATGCAGTGCTTCTCAACCTTTCCCACATCGTAGCACACAGAAAAAATGATAATCTTTGTAGACAAACTGGAGTAACAGACAAAGCTGCTTTTGGATGGAGTCTTGTCCAATGCCCTGAGGAGCACACATTGTCCAAAGCACATTTCTAATTCTGGCTGGGAAACTGTGTTGTTGAACATGAATTCCTTCATTCAGTACATTTTTATTCATTGTGCACTGGCACTAGCAATACAGTGGTGGACAGAACTTATTCCTTGCCCTTAAGGAGCTATATTACTGTAGTACATGTGTGAATATAGGAATGTTGAGGTAGCAGAATATATTAGAAAGAAATTGGTCTCCATGGAATCTGTTAGTCTTGGGTTAAATTCTGGCTCCACTTGCTAGCTAGCTATGTGAACTTGAGCAAAACCATTTAACTTCTCTGACTTTTAGTTTCTTATTTAGTAAAATAGAGGTCAGAAATCTCCCTGCAGGCTTGCTGGTAGGGGAGAGGAAGAGTTTAATGAGAAAAATGTTAGTTTTTGTCCCTATTTATAAATAGGGACATTTATCTGCAAGTGGCCAGTTGAGTTCTTTCCAAAATGCCTAAATGCATTCCGAGTGTCTGTTAAAAATTTCATACAATCATTTATGAGTATTAGAATATAAATGGTATATCACCTCTGACTCTGAATCAGAGAAATATTTGTGATTACCAACCAGAATCATAGATTATTCTCTTCATTCATTTATGAGTAGTTACTGTGTCCTCATTATGTGTCAAGATCAAGTTCTCACCTTTGAGAATGTTATAGTCTATGTTAGATTAGGGGCTCAGAGACCAGTTGGTAAGTTAGGGAACCAAGAACCGGAACTCAGGTATTCTATTTTCCAGTTTTGTGATGCTCCCAACAGATCATAGTCTTATACTATGAGTTAGAGAAGATATAAGGGTATATAGGATATATCCTCGCACTTCTGTAACTTGAGGACCTGACTGAATTATGGTATTTAGGCAATTTTAGTTTGGTGAATTAAGTCAGCCGTACTAGCCTCTCTAGTAACAGGGGTGGTATGTTTTTTAGAGAGCATATGTCAAATTAAAACTATTAATATTATGGATTTAGAACTGTCCTAAATATTATTCTGAACTTAAAAAATTAACTGACTTCCAGCTACAAATGGCCTGATACCTCCCAAGGGCTTGATATTCGTACTGTCCATCTGTCTCTCTATCTCTCTGCACATACAGAAATAAACACAGATGCACTTGATCCACTGCTAAAAGTCATAAACAAAAAGTTTGCAGTAAGAAAAGAAAAAGATAAAATACATGAATTTTTGGCCTATTATTTGAAGGCTAATTCTTTAAGGAATGTCCACTGCTTTGCTTATAGTTCAAGAATTCCAGAAGTTTTTTATTTTACTCAAGATCTATGTTCAACAAATTCTTTCTCTGTTCTGTTCAGGGCGGAGATTTTATTTATAGTAACAATTTGCCTGAAGTCATACAGGACTAATAGAAAAATAAATATTTTAATTCGCAAGTTATCTTTTTTCCTATTACAGATATTAACTGATTCTTGGTGTTCATAAATGAAAACTTGGGACTCTGTATTTTCATACCCAAATAGATAAGCTGAACATATACTAATTTCTCTGAGAGAGAAATAAGAGTCTTGGTTTCTTATACTCAAAAATAAAGTATAATAGCAGAGACCAGAAGCTATAGATCTTATCTTTTTTTTAAAAAAAGTTATTTGTTTGAGAGAGAGAGAGAGAATACAAGCAAGGAGAGGGGCAGAGGGAGAAGGAGAAGCAGGCACCCCACTGAGCAGGGAGCCCAATGCAGGACTGATCCCAGGACCCTGATATCATGACCTGACCTGAAGCCAGATGCTTTACCAGCTGAGCCACCCGGCGCCTCTGATCCGATCTTTTTTAAAAACTAATGAAGCCTTAGTGAGATAATTTCTGATTTATTTAGCAGAGGAACTAAACTTTACATAGAAAACGATGTCTTGGTTTTCTCTTTAAATTGTGAATAGGATAATATGATGTGTTAGTATGTAAAACATTTAAAACAATGCCTGACAGAGTTAATGTTAGCTATTACTGTTATTATGAGAAATATTTTCAAAAGTACATACCTTTATACAAATAAAGATACTATTCTATGGAATACTGCTATTGAGGAAAGGATTTATAAGTTTCATAATATTTTATATCACATATCTTTGAATGATTTTCTACCTGAAACAATTGTCATTTTGATCATATTTTAAAGAGAGATATCTAGTTTCTCAGCTAGTTTCTAGGTTCTTGATCATAGGATTAGAAATTGTGCAAGAAATACATTAGAAACAGTTGATATGATGAGTGGCACAGCATCTCAAAGGCACAAAAGTGGAAAGCTAAAAGAATTGAAGGTCAGGGGCACCTGGGTGGCTTAGTTGGTTAAGTGTCTGCCATCAACTCAGGTCATGATCCCAGAATCCCCAGATAGAGCCCTATAGAGCTTCTCCTTCTGCCTCTTACCTCACTCATGTTCTCTCATTCTCTCTCTCAAAAAAAAAAAAAAAATTGAAAATCAGTTTGGTTTGCTAAGACTTCTCTTGTTTTTGTTTCATTACCCAGTATGTTCCTCTGTGTTAGCCAGAGGTCAAGTGTGCTGATTAAGGGAAACGATGTCACTGGCCCATATTCAGACTTAGAACCACTAAAGGGAAGAATCCAGTCTAGAGAAATTTCAGTGACACTTATTTTCAAGTGCATGAGTTTTACTGTATGCCATAGAGCAGTAGTATTCTTGGATCAAAAAAAATTCCAAAAGGTTGAGGTGGAACAATATTTTATGGTTTGTATGAATGTACTTACTGGTAAAATGAGTGGGTGACTGAGGCCATGGAAAAGAATAGAACTAATGGATCTTAGACAACATACCAACAGGACTGCTGATGGACATTTGACAGATTGGTAAGTATCATTGTGCTGAAATATTTTCAATCAAGGCATTTGTGAAAAAGAAAATGCAATAATTCCAGCAAACAAAAGAAATATGTATTTAATATTTGGGAGCTTCTAATTAACTCTGTGCAATCTAAGGGATTTGTTGTTAGTGCAAATAAAAGGGATTAAATAATTATAGTCTGATGTAGTTATTTAGAATAACTTTGATTCAGCAATGCAATGCCAGACTGGTATAAAATTCTTCCTCACCATCATCACTATCAAGCAAGTTAACATCAAAGGCCAGATTCTTCCATTGATTGTTTCTTGGTTGCTCCCAGTCCCTTTTTAAAAACTTCTTTCTTTTAGAGGACACCTCTTTAGATGTTAATGTAGTCAAGAAAGGCACAATGATAGAGAAGTGGAAAGGGAAGGGGAGGAGAAAAAAAATGTGAGCTAGACAGTTTTGAGAGAAAACCTTTGGGACTGTGATTCCACCAGTCTTGGAACACTCTTGAGAGTTGAACAAGTACAGGGATTATATCTATTCCATGAGATCTGAGCTACACTTAAACTCCATTGTTTCCTCAAACACACTGATATCTGCATAGATATTTACTGATGGATTAAGCAAGGAGTCATGATTGCTCAAGTTCATACTGTGAATAAAAATGAAACTTTCTGGGGATTTCTGCAAAGCAAGGGAAGTTGTACACGAAAGATCAAGGAGTCATTCACTTTAAGATTTTCTGAGTCTTTCAATTCCAAACATCAGACAACACTTCCTGAATTTCTGTTCCTGTGTTGGGAGTCAGAAAATGACTTCTACTCCCAATTTAGCTATGAAGTAACCAAGTTATCTCGACAAGTTTCTCTGCCTCCTCACTGTCAACTGAGGAGCTTAGATTAAGTTAGTACTCTTCTAGCTCTCATTTCTGTGGATTCTAGGAGGCATGAGTTCCACCATCCTTTCCTGATGGAAGGAGAGTCCTAGAAGTAGAAGAAACCTTTATTTTTTTCTGATGCTGAAGGGCATTTTTTTTTCTAGCTTGGATTGGACAACAAATGCTAACAATAGAGAGTAGGGTTTCTCTCTGCTGAGTGCATCTTGTCCCCAACTCTTGGGACAACCTCATTAATCTCTTACCAATTATTTTAGAGCTTTGAGTGTCCCTGAATAGACGTTACTGGGCTCTTGTTCTCCTGTTTATAAATGTGGTATTGTGTACTTTGCTAGAAAAACAAATAGGGGAAATATGTGCAGTATATGGATAGGAAGTGGTTTCCTTAGTAATGATTACAGTAAGAAAAATATATGAAAGGATGTGGGTTTTGCCTTACTTTCATTACCCTCAAATCTACTTGTTCCTAACTTATATTCAATATGCCCTTTTTTATTGTAAGATAAAACAGAATCATGTACTCATGATGATCTATTATAATTTGGGGGTAAACCAGATTCTACATATGAACAGAGCAGAGTGGGACTTTCACTGCTGTTTGGGGTGTTATATTTAAAGCACATGTGTATACCTGACTTGTTTCCTCTTTGGAACTGTTCAGAAATCTGAACGACTTATAAAAGCTGTTTTCTTTATCTTTCTTGGATTTCCCTACACTTGTGCCTGTTCCTTCTTAATGTTGATTTGAATCATGAATACCCCAAACCATAGAAACCATCATGTATAAATACTGAGGCAAATTAGATATTTACTTGAAGTCATAAGTACTATTAGAGTCTAATAAAGTAATATTTGGCCTCTGGGTTGGGCTATCTTTTATCTTTTTCAGATAAATCCTCTGCAATGTGAGCTCACAGCTTCTTCTATTTTAACTTTTTAATTTTTCTGTGATGGAAAGGAGACTTACTTCAATGCACCAGAATTAGTCTGCTAAGTCTCAGTAAAGGTCCAAGAACATAACTTTCTGGCATGACTTGGCATTGCCTAAGCGTGGAGCCTTCTTAGTAAGGAACCAGAAGAGTCTTCAAGGGTGTTATTGTCAAAGTTTGATTCTGGAGATGAAGACTTGGGGATAGTCTTCTGTGTCATTGCTTCAGGAATAGGAACACAGCAGACATAGAAGGCAGTTGATCCACAAATTAATATTGATCCTCTTCTTAATGTCTCCCTTCTGAACCACAAGAGAGACAGAAATCAGAACATAATTTTAATGCCATTTCATTAACCATTATTTTCTCTTCAGATGTCATTGCTAATGAATCATACATGACCTCCTTTCTGTTAGAGGAGGGAGCTTCCTGCTGCCATCTCACGCTTCTGTGTAGGAGAAGGGAAACATACTTGGTCTCAACTGACCTCGTGTGTGTTTCTTTGGTCCATGGAGCTGAGATATATGATTCCCTTCCCAAGTTTTATTCAGAGTGCTCTGTTTTTTAAATAACAGTGAAAGGACTGGTGGCCACAAAGCAAAAAAAGAGAAGCAAGCTGGAATTTGAAGAGTGATGTTTCTGATGTGGCAAATGAATAGGTTAAGTGTACCAGCAATTCAATTCCAGGCAAAAACCATGTGAAGAAAGGCCACCCACTGCTGGGGTCCCCAGTGAGAAGAAGCTGGGCTGGTGAAGAATGGTATTGCTTGGTGATGGGAGGCCATGGTTGGAAATGAGAAGAATAATCCCAAGACTGGCTTGAGGGCCAGTCTTTTTCAGCTGAAAGTTACCCGCAGTTGACCATGGTATCTCTTGACAGCCTGTAAATTCTAAGGGGTTAGCACACACAAGCATTTCCAGTGAAGACTGGTAGTCTTCAGCAACATATTATTGAGGCATTAAATTGCATGTACCATAACGTGAGTTGAAAGAAAAGCCCATCCCAGGAGTGTGAAAGAGCAGAATCAATAGGTTGTTTTTCAGGCAGCCCGGGTGGCTTAGGGGTTTAGCACTGTCTTCAGCCCAGAGCGTGATCCTGGAGACCCGGGATTGAGTCCCGTGTCAGGCTTCCTGCTTGGGGCCTACTTCTCCCTCTGCCTGTGTCTCTGTCTCTCTCTACTCTGTGTCTCTCATGAATAAATAAATAAAATCTTTAAAAAATAGGTTGTTTTTCCTTCAATTATAACTTAAGTTTCTGCTTTTCCATGCTATGCTTGTTCATATCAGCACAGGAAATAAAAAGAAGGGCCACTATTGGCTACATTATTCTTGGTTCTATCTCTCACGTCAGTTTTCCTAGGCATTCCCACAGCCTAAGGTGAGAGGCTGTTGTATAGAAACTAACCAGCAAGGAGGCCTGAGGGGTGGGGGATGTTTTGAAATAGCTATGTGAATTTTAATAAGACTTTTAGAAAACAAGCAGCTTCTGTAGCCCACCTGTTCACATTAGAATTCCTTTCTGCTGTTCAACATGTTACTCTATTTCCTTGTTCTCCAACCCTTGGCATATAGTTTGAAGTGGAAATGCTTTCCATATTTACTCTGTCTGGGTTCCGTTTGGTCTGAGATTGGCACGTAGTTCAACTTTCATTTTGGGCTATGCCTTAAGGAAAAAAAGTCTATCCTTCCTTCTTTCTTTTCCTGCTTAGATCTTTTTCCTTCCCCAAGGTACTCTTTTCCTCATTCTTCTTCCTCCTACCTTCTGTCTTCTCACATTGTCTAGGTCAGGTTTACCCTTCCTGAATTATTTTCTCCTTTATTTTGTCTTCCATCTACCTCACCATCTATTCGGTGGGGAAGATGAGTTACTCTGTGAAATGGTAGACAGCTTGATTTCTGATAATCAAGAATCCCATTGCCTCCCTAGTTTAACTTGAAAAGGGTTCAAAGAAAATGATTGTGGATTAAAGATGGAGTAAAATTTATCAACATAAACAAGAGGGATTTCTCAGACACTGCACCAACTAGTTCTTTTCTGTCTTATGGGTTTGCATGAAGAAGGAATCTTTTAGGCCTATATTTAGGAGATGCAAGAACCCATAGTAGAAGTTCAAGGACAAAGGGCCTTTTGTTCCCATCACTGCACTGAAAGGGCTCCTGTCAAGGTCATCTGTGACCTCTGTGTTGTCAAATTCCATAGTCACTTGGGTGTCCTCATCCTATCTGACCTCTCACTAGTGTTGTCTCACTTGTCTTCTGCTTCTCTTCCCACTCCTGGTCATTTCTATTCAATCTTCCTGGATGGGCTTCCCTTCCCTACTTCAAATAGTCATGCCCCAGGGGCCAGCCCAGACCCTTTCTCTTCTCCATCTACAGTCTCTCCCTGAGGATTTCCTCTTTAAATATCATTTATATTTGGAAGACTTCTAAGTATTAGTCACCAGTGACCTCTTTCAAAAGCTCCAGACTTCTAACAAGAAGAGACCTAGTTGGGCACATAACTCCTGACATTTCTTTTTGCTATCTTCCAGAGATTACCTGACATCTCCTCTGAAATATGCATCTCAAGTTGAACCATGACCAACCAAAACAGATCCCTTTATTCTCAGTGCCACTCACTTCCCTAACCTCTTTCTTTCAGCCTTTCCAATTCCATTAAGTGGTACCACCATCCACCCAACTAACTACTCAGTCAAAAATCACATTCCTACCTCTAATCCATCACTGTGTAGCTCTACCTCCAAAATACATCAGAGATCTGTTCACTTCTCACAACTCCATGTCTATCCCTCTCATCTGTGCCACTGTCTTTCATTGTGTGCATGACTGTGATCACTTCCAAAGGGGTGTCCCTGTTTGTACTCTTGTCCTTATTGTGGCACTTTCTCCATTCAGCAGCCAGAACAATTTTCAAAAATGTCAATCAGATTGCATCATTCCTCTTCTTAATCACCTGTTGCACTGTCCTGTATGCCTGCTGCCCCACCCCATAAACACTCTGCTTCTTTGCATTGTCTGGTACTTTACTTGCCTTGTAGTCCTGACCTGCTGAAAAGTTTAGACTTCTTTATGCTGTTTTCTTTCTTGTAGGTGAAATGAGGACAAAAATATGTTGGATCTGAAAATCATTTAAAATATATAATTACTGTGCAGGTAAGAAAGCTTCCTAGGTAATCCCTTCCTTTTTTTGGGTGTGGGGGAATTTCAGGGACCAGTGGTGTTGTTTACTTTCCTATTATCTGACCAGGGATACTGGGGAGAGTTGGGGAAAACAGTATAGATGTGGGGAGACAGACATGAATTGGTGGGAGAATAAAATGGGAAAGTAAAACATGGCAGGGGGAGGGTTAAAAAGAGGGCACACCGAATACATTTTTTCATTTATAATTCTTATTATAGTGACATTTTATAAATTGAGTTGCTGTAGAAAAAGGAGTAATACAATGATATTAATTAGCATTATATTAAAAATTATGCTATTTCTCCCTGAATTTATAAAATCTTTCTGCAAAGGGCTAAAAATGGCTTAAAAAGCTCTAATGATAATATGTTATTGGGCAACATGTCTATAGTAGACATTAATTATATGGTATTAAAAAATCCACAGAGCTTTCTAAAGGTACAGTATGCTAATAAAACACCAGAAACCTAATTGCTACTCTAAGAATTTAGAATCAAAATTAGTTTATTGATAGGAAAAATTTTATTTGGATTAAATATTCACAAAACATTTTCTAGGATGTAGTTTTTCACTGTAAGGAAAAATAGAAAAACAAAAACCAAGATAATTACTCAGGCCTTGTTATACAGATACTACTGTTAAATTTCCTCTTTCTCAAAGAGATTTTATTGTGTGCCTTTCAGAGCCTTTTATAAGTCAGCCACTAGAGAGCAAACTTCTTCTTTTTATCAGGCTGCAGTTTTATTTAAAAAAATACACACCACATATATATCAGCACTCTTACAATACCACATTATCTCTGACTGTAAAATCTGATAATATAGCTTCTGGATGCCTGAGGCGGTGGGTGTGAGGGATGAAAGTAGGGAATTTTAAGGCTGTTTATATTAAAAACATAAGAAAGAACAAGATAAGTTATTGTAATGTTGAACTACCTTTCCGGAGTGAAAATGAAACCTTCTGCTAATGGAGCATAAAGTCTTATGTTTCATCCCATGTAATAAAACACGATAGGCATTGTTTGGTCTTACAGGCATCTTGGGCCTTTTTATGAGGTGAGGATCTCGAGAGAGCTCAAAGAAATGATACTTTTTCCAGGTGAAGTGTGGATAAATTACATCGTCAGCTACCTTTACTGTTTTCAGTTGTGGATGCTTGAGCCAGGCACAAGAAAGCTGCCAGGTGAGGAACATTCTCATCTCTTGGATGAATCCCCACTATTGACATCTGTTCCAAAGATCGGTATAGTCCCCAAATATCAATATGCAAGCAGATCAATCTGCCATAGGTGGGATGCAAGGGACAGTGGGGGATTTACTGCACACAGTAAACTCCAAGTTACGAGGCCCCAGGAGATATTTCTCAGCAGGTTTTGGGCCAAGATGGAGAGATCTTTAAGTGAGCAAAACTGCTTTCTCTTCTGGGAGGCTGTTCAACAATTGGCCTTTGGCACACCATCTTAGGGACTCATGGCTGAACAAAGTCATTGGAATCAAATTTCATCTCTTTTGTCTGGGCTTTAGGGTATTTGAGTATTTATAGTCTAGAATTTGAAATTTTGGGAAGTTAAAAAATGAATAATTAACAGCTATAGGTAGATTATTTAAAAATATCCAGGAATGAGGTTTCAAAATCTTCCAAGGGAACATTTTCCTGGGTTTATCGGCTATTTCAGTTAGGATACTTTTCTTATATAATATGACAATGTCACCAGATTTAGCCTAATACTTTATTCTCCAGGGCCTTCTGTGGAAGGACCTCAATGGGCACTATTCACATTTCATAATCAATCAGCAGTCATTGCATGCTTACCCAGTGCTCTGCACAGTGCCAGTGTAACTCAACAAAGACACGCATGTGTTGAACACTTGCTCTTTGCCCCGTACTGCGATGAGCACTGTAGCAAACATTAAGAGCAACCAGATGAGGCCTGTCCTTACAGAGGTTATGCTCCAGTGAAAGAAACTCTTACGAATTGCTCACTGCAGGGAGACTCAGGCAGTGTTATGTTCTGTAGAGTTGAAGAGCTGTGGGAAAACAAAGAGGAAGAGATTCCGTCCTGACTGGGAGACTCCAGGCAGGTTCCATTGAAGAGGTGGCACTTATTTCCGTGAAAGAGGTGGTACTTTAACTGGACTTGGAGGATGCATAGATTATTCTTACAATTTCTATTAGTTATCTGCAGTTGTAATGGTTAGTATCCCTAGGTGGTAAAGTCTCTGATGGTAGTGGACTATCTGTAACCACATGGAGCCTGGCACAGAGTAGAGGGTCTATCTACCCTCTACCCCCAAGTCAGCACAGTGTGGTGGATGAGAACATTCACCTGGGACCAGACTGGCCCTTAGTACTGTGTGACCTTGAGCAGTTTATTCAGCTCTTCTGTGCTCCAGTGTCTTCATCTGGGAAATGTGCATACATAATAGCACCTATGTTCTCTATCTATGTTCTCCTCTGGAATTCAGACACAACTGAGCATTTCCCAAAATCTGTGGGGTACCCAGCAAAATTCTTTTCACTGATATCCATGGAGCCCCCAAGGAAAGAGCTGAGTGAGATGGACTCAAGGAAGAGGGAGTTCTGGCTCAACTGAAGCCTCCAGGGAATATGGGGAGGCAAGAAAGAACATCTGTCTCATGGAATGCTTTCCTTTCACCCAGTTCTTTGCACTGATTCTTTTTTTTTTTTATGATAGTCACAGAGAGATAGAGAGAGAGGCAGAGACACAGGCAGAGGGAGAAGCAGGCTCCATGCACCGGGAGCCCGACGTGGGATTCGATCCCGGGTCTCCAGGATCGCGCCCTGGGCCAAAGGCAGGCGCCAAACCGCTGCGCCACCCAGGGATCCCTTTGCACTGATTCTTATGCACGCTGTATGTATGTGAAACTTTAGGTTTACAAGACAATAAATGAAATCCTGAAAGAGCTATTTTTACCAAAAGATCTCTAAAACTCCAGGGCCCTGGTGGAATTTCTTTCATAGTCCTCCATCTGACTGTAATTCAGGGCAGAGGTAGGGTAGAGGGAGGCTTTGATGAATTGACAGTTCCAGAGGTCACAGGGCAGCACTATCTCCTCTGGGGCCCCAAGGCTTCTGCTGGGTGGCAGAGGTGCCTGGAAGAGCCTCACCCAGAGGAAGCAGCTGCCTTGGCTGACACCACATGGGGTGGTCCCCATTTGAACACATCTGAGGCAGACCCTGGTAACCTGGTAATGTCCAGAAATTCTGGGCAGCTGGGAGCTCTTTGCAAAAGAAGAATCCTGCAATAGCAGCAGACAAGGTGAAAGTCAACGAAGAAAGGTTATGACCCAGGCTATCCAGTTTGTGTCTTTTAGGCTCCTCTGGTCCCTGACACATCAGTTACATGTGACTCCTGTTTGCAATTCAGCAACTTTCCTTAGTAATTGAAGGTCAGAAAAGTTTTTAAAAAATTCTCCCCTTGCCTACCAAAGTCATATATCTTATTGTGGATAGTTAAGAGAAGAAAACAAGATAAAAAATTTGGTTAAAATTAGCTTATGCAATGATAACTACTTTGAGTGTATTTTTAAAAATATAGTTTGGTGTATTTCCATTCAGATTTGATATTAACAGAAAGCATGTATATTTGGCATTTGGTAAATTTATCTAAATTTATCTATCTAAATTTATCTAAATATTGCTATAAAGTTTTTTTTTTACCAGTTTTAATCCTCCCCCTTTCACTTAACTTTATATTTTGAATATTTTCCTACATTATTACAGGCAAATAGTCTACGAAATGAAATAGTGCTCAATGGTATAAAAAGAGAACACTCCCTTCTCTCCTCAGCTTTACCTGTTTTGTCCTGTTTTAAGAGGAAGCACTTTTAGTTATTATATAGCAGCTTCTTTCAACACGTAGTCCCGTTTTTGAAACTAGTATTATATTTACCTGACAGGGGAGATGCCATGATCACAAGGAGGTTTTCCCAGGGTGGATGCTTAACCATTACACTCCGGTTGTGCTGACCCCTGCGATTTCCAGCACAGTCTGTGGTGGTGGGGCACTGGTTCGCCACCCCCCCCCCCCATCTTCTCAGGTTGGAGACCACACCTGAGTTCTACTGCCTCCCTAGTTTGCTCTCCCTGCATTTTGCCCCCAGGCTTAGTGGTGAGACAGCCTCCTTGTTTGGGGGGTTCTTATAGGAGGATTTCACAAAGTGCAAAGTGGTGAGAGTGTGTTAGGTTGAGAAGTTCAGTGTGAGTTCTCAAGCAACTCGAGTTTCTTTTTGCCTGACTGGTCAGTTGAAGAAACCCGGTAAGTTTGAACTTTATTGCTGTTTTTGTATTTGCACCTCTGCATGTTTTCATCCATACGAAATCACAGGGAGTCCTAGAGCGAAGAAAGGCATCCAGACTGGGAATGAGGGGGTGCGGGGAGGGGGGGTGAAGATAAATCAGAGCAGCAGGTGGATTTGAGGTCAAAGCTCAGGAAGAAGGGGGTAGTGCCCATGCTACAGGGACAGATCAGGGATTGGGAACCAGAGATGCAAGCTGGCCAGGTGACAGAGGTTGGTAGAAAGGAGTCTGAGACAGACTATAAAAAAATTAATAATAAACCCCCTAATATTAATATCCTACTATTTCTTAATTTATCAAGAGTATACAGATAGTGAGGGCTTTTGCTTTCTCGCTTTCTTTCTTGCATCATCCTGATGTAATTGTATTTTAATTTTTAGTTAAATGCATATTTAATGTTTTAATGGTAATTATGAGAATATTGTTCACTATTGATATAAGTGATATGCTATGATTATGTTTTCTTTCTTGTGTATTTTTTTTCTTGGAGTTAACAATTGTCATTTTTATTTACTCAAATTTCTTTGAAACATGGTAAGTCTTCCTGCCTTCCAACAGCTCTGTAAAATGGCTCTTTTTACAATTTTCCATGTGGCCAAAGCTGTCATATCACTTATCAGTTCCATTTCATTCTGTAAAATTCTTTCTGTGCACCTCTGGCCTCCTCCTCCATTCTGGTACTCCCTAGGTTAGAAGCCTCTAGATTTTTAAAATGATGGATTGTTATCAATTTTCAGCACAGACCTTCAATATTTGTATTATTTGTTTATAAAATATGTTTTCTGCAATAGAGAACTGTGTGCATTATAAAACATAAACACAAATAGAAAATCCAAAAGGCTAACATAAAGATTAATATTATTTCCTTTATGTGCCCTTAACAATTGGCTTTTATTAACTGGGGTGTGAAACCCACAATGTCTTGGGACTTTTTGCCAAAAATCTAGGAAATCCTTTTGGGCTTTTTCTTGTGTTTGGATCTTGTTTCTTGGGTTCCATGTTTTATCACATGCTTCTTTTTCTCATTTGGATGGAGAGCATCTTTTTGCTTCCTAAAGAAAGGTGCAAGGGAGGTGCAAATTATAGTAAATTTCCTGAGATTTTGCTTGCCTCAAAATGTCTTTATGTTAGGGAATGAGCATATAAGTGACAGGCTGGGAAAAAATATTTTCAAAACACTTATCTGATAAAGGACTTGCATCCAAAATACACAAAGAACTCTCAAAGCTCAACAATAAGACAGCAAATAACTCAGTTAAAAAATGGTCAAGAGATCTGAACAGATATTTCACCACAAAAAAATATATAGATGTCAAATAAGCATATGAAAAGCTGCTCAAATCGTATGTCATTAGGGAATTGCAAATTAGAACAATGAGATACCACTACATCCCTATAGGAATGGCCAGAATTCAAAATCCTCACAACACCAAATGCTGTGGAGCATTCATTCATTCACTGCTAGTGAGAATGCAAGATGGTATAGCCACTTTGGACACCAGTTTGTGAGTTTCTCACAAAATTAAACATTGTATACAATCCAGCAATCATGCTCACTGGTATTTACTCACATTTTTGTGCCTCTTGAATTGGCTCCTTTCTGTATGGTTTTGCTAACAACCAGATACATATTTAGGTTCATTTTTTTTATCAACTTCAAAAAGTGCTTTCTTGAAACTTAATTTTGTTTTCTAATTAGTAAGATTTTTACATGGTTCTGAAGTCAAATCTATAAAACCAGATATATTCAAAGAACTTCAGTCTTTATTCCTTTTCCCTCAACCTCAATCCCATTCTCTCTCTCTCTCTCTCTTGACAGGAAACCATTGTTTTTATATTTAACCTTTCATTTAAAAAAATAGTCATGTACACATATATACATGTACATTGTGCGCGTGTGCCTAGGGAGGCTTGCACTCCATTTCACTGGCACTTCTTGTGCCTCCTCTTGCTGATTACTGTGCTGTTTCTTTCTGCTACTCTTCTCTTCCCTTCTGCCCTTTACCTCATGTTTTGCCTCCTCACCCCACTCATGTCTCTTTAACTCTTCATTCTTACCTTAAGTACTCTCTTTCAGTCTAGTGGCTACAACTACTACTGGTTTATAGTCATTGGAGTGGGGGTGGTGGTCCACAAAACTCTATTTCTCTAGACTTGCGGTTTTAGCTTTCTGCTGTATATGCATATACTTTAATTTGTTGATTTCTCAAGCTCTGCACTTCCCAAAGTGCACTTATCATCTCATCTCACCCTGTTGTAGCCTCTCATCTTTTTCTGTGGTTCTCCTATTAAGATAAGAGCACCTTGAACCATCATGCTCAAGGTATCAGCTGTTGGTTTGCCCCCTCCCCCCCGTACTCTCAGTCTTCATATTCAATTGATTTCTCAGTTCTATGGAGCCTACTTCCACAATTTCTTTCAGATTCCTCTTTTCCTCACCATTGCCACTATTACATTTAGGGTCTCATCATCTCTTTTCTCAACCTGGTAAAGTTTTTCAATTGATCTTTCTGCATCTAGACTCTCTGTGTTGCTTTGGGCCTGTCTATATCAGAGTAAATTTTCTGAAACATAGGACATATTGTTTTTCCAATTTAAATCCTTTGATTGCTTCTTGTTACCTTAACATTCAGTGATTTCTTTCCTCTAATCTGGTTCAAGTCAACTTTTTCATGTTCTCTTTCACTGCATTTCTCCATGTGCATTTTGATCCATAACCACTCTGAAGGCTATGCTTTTAGCCTGAACATATGGCTCATTTGGAAAATTTCTTTGTTCCTGTTCTTTCTTTCTTGAAACATTCTTACCCTCTCTCTCTGCATCCCAAAACTGTTCATTCTTTAAGGCACAGCTTAAATGTCATCTTCCTGGAAAAATTAATTGTTCCCAGTTTGAAGTTCATAGGACCCCTCTTCTTGAATGAATACAGCATTTACCACCTTGTTTTATAGTGAGTTGAATAAAGAGCAGTTTCCCTATGATAGAATTTAAGTAGAAATTAAGCCCTTGAGGGCAAAGAGCTATTGATTATTTCTTTGCCCCTTGCCTGTCCTTAGTAATTATTTGTTGAATAAATGTGTGCTTAATAAATATTTCTTGAATTGAATTGGATGTGAATCATTTTATGATGGGTGATACAAATAGGTGCCACAAAAGTACTATCCATTTAGTGATTTATGCTCGTTTTATGGGATTGATTTTTGTTATAGTAATTTTATATCTTTTAGCCATCCTTAATTCTTTCCTCCCCCTTTTGCCAACATCCCTGTTGCCATGTTTGTATTCGTTGTATTTTTACAGCCATCTCTCTCTTCCTTCCCATTCCATTGACCCTACAACAATACAAGCCTTTACCATCCTATGCTTGACAGTTTCTTCCTCTCTTGACTTCTCTGCCTGCAGCCTATTTTACCTCCTATAAATAGATAGATAATCTTATACTTACCCAACTCAATTATTTTTCCATTAAAAAAATCATTGGTAGTGTCTTGATATATAAAAGAAGAAATTCGTATTTCTAAACCTGTTCAATGACTCCCTACTAACCACTTTAGTCTGATTACCATGTTTCTGACTCATCTATTCAAACTTGTGGTTTCAATTACATCATCCTGCATACACAGTTTTCATGCTTCCACTTCTCTTTGTGTAAGCCATTCTCTTTCCCTGAAATGCTCTTTTCTTCTTGGTGCATCTAAATTGTATAAATTGTCAAGACTGTTACGGTCATCTTGCAGAAACAGAACAGGATGGAACCATTATCCAATATTCAGTTCCCACCCAAAATATTGTTTGGATCTCAAGACTGATGATGTTACACGTGCACCAAGAGGGAATGAAAGGTTTGTGACTTACATAATGGGAATTCTATGGAGAGCAAGGCAAGCTTCCAAAGTGGTCTAAAATGATTTGAGAGAGTAGGAAAAGGAGACCGTGTTTTTACTGTGATTATGGAGTAGGACTCGGATGAGAGCTCCCACATGGGCTGGGGCTAGTGTGGTTTGAACTTCCTACCAACATGAAAGGAGGGGACTACCAAATTTTGTATCAGCTTACAAAAGGGTACAAGAGTGATGGGACTTGAAAGCTGTCCATAGTCAAACATCAAAGATGGGAGTCAGACTTTATTTCAGAGACCCAATCCAAATCCCACTGACTGCCCTGGGCCTCTGATATCACTCTTCTTATGAATTCCCAGAATTCAGCATTTGCTGCCTCATTCTGTTCTCTAACTTTCCTTGTATTTAACTCATGGATATAAATGTAATTACTTTAGAGTCACACCTCCAAGGAGTGAATGCAAGTTTTATGTCTTGAAGCTTATACAGTTTGGGGTGGAGCCCAATTTGTGAAAAAGAGTACAAAATAGGTACAAGGCCTTAGAAGGATTTATGCTTGTTAGCAGCCCTGAATCTTCAGCTTCATTAGCTTCATGGAAAATATGCCCCTGAATTCCTATTCTGCATTAAAAAATGTATTTAAAGAATTTTTATGTGCAATAAAGTTCACTTTTATTTGGTACAGTTTAATGAATGTGTATATATGCACAGATTCTTGTAACCCCCATGATAGACAAGGTATTCAGACTCTTCCTGAGGTGTCCTCTTACATTTTAATTTCTAATACTATATTTGATTTCTAGACTATAATGCCTTATATTTGGGAAGAGTTTATTGATGATGATAATAGTGAGAAAAATGACATTTTATTTTCCAATAGGAATAGATTCCTAGTGACAAATAGTGCCATTAAACATATTCTCTGGTAAGAATTATGTAGGAAAAGTTCCATTCAACTAAGTCATAATTCACAAATTTTAGAAAATGTCCATGTTGTGGTTTGAGACCCTCAGGAAATTCATGAATTCAACTACTTTTCCATCCCTCCCTCTGACATGTGACTTAATTGGCACAGATTAATACCTTGAAATGTAGATGTTTAATAAATACTTAGTGATTTAAATTAGAGGACTAGGTGGCTGAATCAGAAGTTACTAAGGCTAAACTCCAAGCAGCATTCTTTTTAGAAATACATGTGAAAACATATTTATTTTTTTATGGGCAGATATGTTTCCTGTTCTTTTAGAGTTCTAGAAAGAAGATCAGTAATCACAGTTCTGCAAATCAGATCCTTGAAGGAGGGCTGATTTTTCAAATCTAGAGAAAGCTAGGTCTTTTGAAATGAAGCAAACTGAGAGGGGAAAAGAAAAAGTCTTTTGCTGAGACAGCAACTGAAATATATAATAACTACTTTGTAGCCTAAATGCCCCAGTATCCAAAATGATTCTGCATAGTACAAATCCAATTTTGCCCGAGCTCATCTGCAAGTGATGAATACTTAATTTACTGTTTTGACAGAATCATGACTACTGGACCCTAAATTTTCACTTAATCTGAAATCGAAAATGCCTTTCCAACAAGGAAAGAAAGAAGTGGAATGCTCTTCTCACTTCCTTAATGCCCGAAGAATTGTTTTCAAATATTGCTGTGTACCCGACCTTCAATGGGAAATAATTGTGCCTGGGTTTGCTCATTGCAGACCAAAGAAGGGTCACACTACTGGATGTCTCAGATAAAAGTCCAATTAATCTCAAAATAGTTTCACACTGAGTAAAGAGAAGCGGCTAAGAAGGCACAGGCTTTAGCTCCTGAGTGCATTTTCTGTCCCTGTGATTAATTGTATTAACCAAACAGTGTTAATTCAGCCTAAGAGGAAGGTCAGGAGTTCTGTTCCGTTCTGTCTTCCTGCCACTCCCTGAATGTCTACCCATCAGAATCTTGTCAACAACCAGGTGGTTTGCTTGTTTAGTGAGACTACAAACAGAAGTGCTGGTAAGAATTTCAAGAAAAAGCAGTCTTAGGAGCAGCTGGCAGCCAGCCAATATAGAGTTCTCTAGAGAACTGAGGACATTTTTATCCTCATCTATAGGCCTGGGGATTTGAAACAGTGTGATCATTCCCGGAAGCAGCACAGGTTTACAAAATGCCATCTTCCGTAATAGTGCCATATTATGTTTTTTAAAGCTGGCTAACAGTTGCTTTATTCACCTTTCTGTGAAAGATTTATCTGTAGAAACCAGACTTTTGGCTGTGGATTATTTCCTATTGTGTCTAAAAATGATAAGACTAGTTATTTCTTGTGTTCAACCCTTGTGGGGAATTAGGTGGCCATCCCTTTACCTCTTTGGTTTCACTCTCCTTAATTCCCAGGCATTTACAATCATCCAAATTGTGTTTGATTAGCATAAGCTAGATTTCCCACAAGAGTTTCCTAATACATTTCTTCTGCAATCAGGCCCCAGTTGGATACAGTAAGCCCCTTTTGTTCATCCAGTATGTCATTCAAACAGATACCAAAGAGAGATGCATAAGATCATTGGTACTTGTGATGACAAAGGAATGAGCGGGGGCTGCAGGATGCAGTTCAGAAACCAGTGCAGTAACAGTAAAGATAAGGCACGTTGAGGCAACAGAGCCCTTCCTACAGCTGTCCTTAAGATCCATGCTGTCAGCCTACTGTTTAAGGGCAAAAACTGATAACAAGGGAGTTATGATATTTTTTAAAGAACAAAGTCTCTGTAAAATTTGATCAAATAAAGGAAGACTTTATTGCAGCATGAGAGAGTCTCTTGGCTACCTAAGGACAGGAACTGCAAGGTGAAGGTGATTCTCTTTTAAGAGAACCTATGTGGCCTTTTCCCTTTATGGTGTCCCTTTTTGTGTTTTGTGATTTTTTTTTTTTTTTTTTTTTTTGTCTGAGAGCTGTGTGTTTTTCTGGAACTTCATCTGTGGAATCTTTTGAGAACTCATTTGCAGTTGAGACTACCAAGTCAGGAGCTCTAGGAATTGTTAATTCCTAGAGAGTATCATTTATACTCTCTGCTGGGAGTTTTTCCTCGAGGTCCCCTAGCTCCTGTGTCCTTCAGAGCTCCTGCCCAAGAGTAGACCGGATGGTTCGTTCTGCCTCCGGTCTGTGTGTTCAGAGAACACAGCTAGCATGAATTTGGACCACAGGCCATGTGAGGACTAGCTTAGGGCTGTGAATAGTCATCCACTCAGCATCACTCAGCATCAGGATCAAAAGAGATGTGATCCTTGCTGCCACCTTCTGCAGAACAAGGTCTATTTGTTGCTCATCTGTACACTAAGGGTGTGTAAGCCTCTGGGCTTCCAGCGTTATGTGAGGGGTCTTCATTAGATGGTCCATCTTAGGTGGGTCTCCAGCGTTGTGTAGTCCTCAAAGTGGTTGCTCAAATGCTCCAGGGTTTGGCATAAACTTTCAGGGTGGAAGCCGGCTTTGGTATTCACTTAAACAACCGGGGTTCCTGCTCTGATTGCATTTTTGGAATCTATAGAAAACTTTGTTTTATGCCAGTTCCTTGATTTAAAAGCATGAAAACAATTTTTAGCTGACATTTTAGTAGTGTCAACCGGGGAGTCATTTCAAAGATCAGAATTAATCTCACAGTGTCTCTACTTCTCTATGGATATCTCTCTGTAGTCCTTTTTCTACCAAATCCACTTATTCTCTTTATTCAAAGTTTTTAGTCTTCCGAAATACCAACTTCTTGTGATTTGGACAGGTAACCCTTCTTTGGTTCTTATACTATTTCAATTTCTGCTATTACTGTTTTCTGCCCATTCACTCCATTCCCAAATGAAATGGGGGGGTTGTAATTTTTAAGTTGAAACATTTAGGTTCATAGGTCATTGATCATAGGTCATTGGGTCAGAATGACCTGCTGAGTTCAGGCAGGTGTGGTCAGTATGTGTATATATTGGGGTGGGGGAGTGGTAGGGCTACATGTTATAAAACACAGCCACCATTCCTTAGGCTGCGGGCAGATGGTTTCCCATAGAAGATGGTGTAGGAAGGAACTATACAACATTTCTAGTACAAAAACCTATAAGAACAATAATCCCTTCTTCCCAGCCTTAAAATCAACAAAAACAGTTGGATAGGATACCAGGCAGAGATGATTTCTATCAAATTCTTCTTTAAAGTGGGAGCTGTGGCTATTGTAAGGTTATAACATGATATCCAAAGTGGAATCCTGCATGAGGACTTGGTATCTGTGCTATTGCCCTTAAAATCAATTCTGTGTTTATGACTTGAAAGACCATGAAATTATTGCAGATACACACGAGAATCAAAATAGATGTACCAAAAACAGTTTAGGAACTGCATTAGCAACTTTTATTAAGAAGTCTTTTTAAAGTAGTACCAAATGTCCAAGGGCTCATTTAAGATGCACATTTGTATTTCTACATCAGTGCAATAATTGAATAAAATTGACCCCACCTCTCCCTTCAGCTACTGCCACTTTATAGCTAAACTTGCTGAGCAGTTCTCTACTGTTCTACCTCCTATTTTCTCCTTAGTTCACTCTACTTTGAACCACAATCCTTAGCATTGCATGGAAACTTCATGGGAACAAGGATCTGGTCTGTTTTATTCACCACTGTACTCCAGCAGTAAGAAGAGTGCCTAGCCCATAATAGGTTCTCAGTAGGTATTTGTGAAAGAAATGAATGACTGCAATGGAATATTAGCCACCCATTAAAATGATTATATTTGTGTAGAATAGTTAATGATATTGGGAAAACACTTTGACCAAAGCCTGAAGAGGAAAAAGGATAGAAAATTATATATTCAATAAAATCTCAGCTACTAAAATGCATGGAAAAAAGACTGGAAGGAAATATGTTAAAACACTAGCAGTGGTTCTTTAGAGTGGGATTATAAATGATGCTTACTTCCTTTTTATCTGTATTTTACTATTCTGTCAATATTTAATAATGGGTAGTGTTTATTATTAAAAATTAAATCCAAGCAAAAAAATAAAGGATTTTTGTAGTATTTTAATGTATCTTAATTTCAGGATCAAATAGCAACTATTGTTGCTAATGGAAGCTAATGTACTGAGTGAGACTGCATTTGATAAGTATAACTTAATTGTTCAGATGATAATGCATTTTTGATCACTTAACCATTTTCCATTGTTTCAGCCTTGTCTTCCAACCAGATAGCAGCCATCTTACCCAAGACAGTAGTCATGACAGCAAACATTTACTGAGCGGTAACTATGTGTGGCACATGTATTATCTCATTTAAACACAAACCCTTTGAGGGAGATATTATTATTCCCAGTTTTAGGATGAGAGAACTGAGGCATGGGGTGTATATGGAACTTGCCTAGGATTGTACTGCTAGTAGATAGTCTGGACCAAGTGCAGTTCTTGGAACCATGGCTTTTAGCAGTTACCTCCCTCCAGAGTTGTTTATCCTATGTGCAGAAGCATAATATCAAACACGGCCTATAAACTACTTAGAAACCTACTGTTGCAGGAATTTTCAGAGGCTGCTGCACATATGTTATTTTTTCATTGTGGTTGGCAAAAGTGAAAAGAGAGTTCATGGTTGGTTTGGATCAGACTGGGTATTGGGCTAAAATGAGAAACACCTAGTGAAAATAATTTGGAGAGTTGTCATTGCTGAGAAATGTATAAAAGCAAAGTGTGTTTCAGCTCAAAAATATACTTTAAAAATCTGCACTGCCCATGGATAAATGGAAGCCACATGGGCCGAACTGGGCCATGCCACCGCATGTGGGCTGCTGGGCTGTCCAGATTTGTGGGAGGACAGGTACCATAGCAGCAGTAGCCATGGCCCTTTGCCTCAACAGTCTCTGGGCATGCCATTAGAGAAGAATAGAACTTTTTTTTTTTTCCAGTTGACAAAGTTACATGCACATGGTAAAAAAAATGTACAAAAGAGAATGCAGTATAACATTATCCCCCACCCACAACCCTCATTTCCTCTTCCCAGAGGCAACCATTGTTACCAATTTCTTAAGTGTTCTTCCAGAAATATTTATGCATAAAAGTATATATTTAGTATTTGTGTATATGCTGTTCGAAACACACACAAATGGTATCAAACTACACCCACCTCGCTCTTCTCCCCTTGATACATCTTGGCAGAGCTACCATATATAGTTGTGCACAAGGCACTTGGCTGAGGGGAGAGTGGGGGCTGAAATTCAATCAACTGTGTTCTCTGTCAGGAGGCTTGGTCTGCCAGGAAGGGGACCCCCTTTTCTTAATTTGCACAAAGGTATCATCTTGGGCTCTACAGTTTGTCCTGATCAGCACATACAGATTTATTTTATTCTTTTTCACCATTGCAGAGTATTTTTTGTAATGGATGAACAGCACTTTATCTAGTTTTCTCTTTGGCGGACATTTGGGCTCTTTCTAATCTTTTGCTCTTAGGAAAAAGTGCCGTTACAAATTTCCTTATCTAAACATTTTTGTGCACCTGTGTGAGCACATTTGAGGAGTAAGTTTGGGTATGCCACTTTTGAGATTCTGAAACATTTGGTTTCAAACGAACAACAAAATACATTGATTAAAAAAGTCCTGAACTCTCGAGGTAGTTCTTTAATTTTTGTAAACAATAGTTCAAAATTTCATTCATTATCAGCCTTGATAATTGACTTCCAGCTGCCACAGGAAATGCTTGCTTTCTTCTCTAATCATCATCCACAGCAGGTGCCTTCCCTCCCCTAAGCTGTCCTCACCACTCCCAGAATTATCCTTGTTGGCAGGGTCCTGGACTAGCGTATTGCTCTTCCTTGGTCTTCAGGAGGTCCTTATGTGCTGAAGTTTGGAAGAATTAAAATTCCTCACCTGATTTCCACAGGAGGGTGTACTTTATTTTCACATCTCTGAGGCCAGCTTTCCTGCTACTGAATATCAAGAAATCTTCTGACTCTTCAAAGGGCAGACAGTAGTGTAAGGATTTTGGTGATAGAATTTTTATTCTTAGAGGCAATATTATGTAGTAAACAGGGAAGAGCCTTTAGAATCAACAGAATATGGGACACCTGAGTGGCTTAGGTCATGATCCTGGAGTCTTGGGATTGGGTCTTGCCACAGGGAGCCTGCATCTCCCTCTGCCTATATCTCTGCCTCTCTCTGTGTCTTTCATGAATAAATAAATTTAAAAAAAGAAAAAAAAGAACCAACAGAATAGGAACTACAATTCTAGATCTGTCATGCTTGATAATGAAAGTGTATAAAGCAATTTGCACATCACCAGTAATTAATATTGATGATGATGATAATGAGGATGATGAGGATGATGATAGTGAGGAAGTATGTGTAAATGAATAAGGAAACAGACACGTCCTGGGGACTGTGCTGTGTGTTCTGGAGAAGTTAACTGGTGGTCACCCTATATGGTAAACATTATACCTCTGTTTTAAAGACACGGCCAGGGAAGTGGAATAACTTGTTCAAGGGCTAACAGCTGCTAAGGAGTAAGGCTAGTACATAAGCCACACTCTTCTGCATTTAAGCTGGTGTTCCTTTTCTAGGTATGTATAATAAAAATGTTTTTAGCCATATTTTAATAATATCCTGAGCAGTGATTTCTATAGGTTCATTCTTTCTGCTTTCTGAAGACCCTTTCTTTTCAGCCAATCTGCACATAGCATTGGAATTTTAAGAATAGCTTTGAGTTTCAATAACAATACAAAAGATGGCTTGTTAGGATGACAGGTTTACTAACAAGGTTTGGATATCTGAAGAATTAATAAAGAAGTGCTTGTGAAGAAACCTTTATCTGCGGTTCTATAAAAACATATTGGCATGATGAAGTACTTTGCTGATCTTCAATGTAGTCTTGAATATTTTACTGTCTTTTATTTATTTTTCTCAGTACGTACTTCAACCCTAGAGAAACTTTTCTATTTTCTTTATCCTCTGTAGTCATCGTTCCACCTGTGAAACATCAGGTTCCTAATTCCTTTCTCCTTTGCTGGGCTAGAATCTAGGCAGCTTATTTCTCTTATCTCCTTCTAACTCCATGGTGGTAGATTTTCCTGCTTCTTATCTCTTTTTTGAGAAATAGGACTTGTAGCATACTCTTTAAGGTAGGAGGGAAGAAGATAAAGCAGCCTTGGGGGAAATGCAGCCGTGAAGTTTTGTCTCTTTGCAAAGCTGCACATATAGGCAGCTGCACACCTGACAGTGGCCTCTCCTCCAAACTGGATCATCAGTTATCATGTCCTTATAATGTTTGAGGGAATCGCTTGGGTGATGTTGCTATTCCAAACATGTTCTTATTTACTCTTTCTGAAGGATATCTTCTTTTCAGATGGATCTACCTATGTTGATTGGGCTAAAGAATGAACATTTAGCCTTTTTGTGCTCTTTATTGTCAAAGTATAATTTTCAGTGTGCCTTGATGTCATTTAAGCTCTGTATGAAAGTTATTTACATCCATCCAAGATGTAAATGCATCCAAGAAGCATTTATGGAGTGCCTACTGTATATGCAGCATCCTGTGAAGAGGGTGTGGTGGGCACAGCAATAGTAGTAGCCTATTTGGGGGTAGGGGTGCCAGATAAAATGGACAATGCTCAGTTAAATTTGAATTTCAGATGTAAAACAAATTATTTTTTAAGTATGTCCCATGCAAAATTTGGGACATACATATATTAAAAAATGACCTACTATTGTTAAAAAGAGGACAACAGGCCCAGATAGAGTCACTTGTGCTAAGCCCACATCACCAAATTGAGACTTACTACCTAACTTAATTGTAGTTTCAGCCTCTTCTAGAGATGTAATCTTAACCAGTTAATCTAGAATGATCTGGTCAGTACGAGTGAGGTATTTCATCTGAGAGACCCCTGCCATCCCTTAAAGGAAGGTGACCTGCCTGAAACAATCCAGTCTTTGCTTCTCCTGCTCCCTTTGGCTTATAAAAGCCTCTCATTTTATACAGCTCTTTAGCTCCTTTCTGTCTGCCAAATGAGATGCTGCCCAATTCATGAGCTGTTGAATAAAACCAATAAGGTCTTTACACTTTACTCTGTTGAATTTTGTTCTTTAACACTACTTACCTGAAAATCATATTTAACTGACATCCTGTATTTTAATTCATTAAGCCTACCTCTAATTGTAGGAGGCTAACATATCACATGACACTAGTTAATCACATGATAGTAGCGTAGATGCTAGTATAGGGGTGCTCAAAAATATTCTAGCTGTTAACTCTGGTATTCGCAGAGAAGAAAGTCTGGCCAGGAATGAGGGGCAGCCTGACAAAAGGATATATCTTCAGTGTGATGGGTTTGAGAGCTAGGATTGTGATAGTCTGGTGTTTGAGGGATGGGGAAAAATCAATCAGTTTTGTGAAGACACTGCAATCCAATATGTAGATTAATTAAACTCCTTTCTGCTCCAGCTCACACATCAGTGACAATCCTTATGAGAACCATTGGTGTTGGCATTTTTGGTGCCTACTAGATCACATATTTATCTGGTGGTTTAGTTTCCATATCCTTCTGTCTCTAGCTATCAAATGGATGGTGAACAAATATTTATCTGTTCAATAACTATAGTGCTAAAAATACTGTATTCTAGTAATCTAGGAAGGATGAGAGAAAAGGCACAGGACAAATTGTATAAAATAATCAAACAGATTCCTGCTCATGACCAATCTGTTGTGTATTATGTGTGTCTGTGTGTGGGGGGGGTGGGGAGAGGAGAAGGGGGAGTTGGGGTGGAAGTAGGGGTTGGGGCTGGGAGAACCAAGTACCAAAGAGCTAAAGTACTAAAGAGCTGTGTTATTTCAAACAATGTTAAAAGGAATCAAAGTACATTACAAGCAAAGACCTGGACTTTTTTGGGAAGGATTTAGCCTTGATACTTAAATGTTAAGGCAGTGAAGTTGGTTTCATCCAGCAAAATTTCCTGGAGAAAATAACTGAGTTTGGTCTTAAAGGTCTGGAATTTGAGGGGGTGTAAAGGAGCAAAAAAGGCAGAGCCCACAGGGAAAATAAGATATTCAACAGCATATTTCAGTACACTCTGCAGGTGTGTGTGTGTGTGTGTATGTGTGTGTGCACACGTGCATTAGGGGTATCAATGGGGCTGGCTGGCATGAAGATGAGAGGATGAGGAGGTCTGAGATGACTCCCAGACTTGGAAGAGGAAAGGTGATTTGTTAACTGATTAGATTTCACACTCAAGGTGAAAGCTAAAGGAATTCATCTTGCCAAACAGGAAAACGGATAAATGGAGATTTCTGGGGCATGTTGGTGAAAGTAGGGCAAAGCTGTGGTTTGATAATATCTTGGATAATTCAAGAGCTGCCCCACTTTTAATTGAATTACTCAGGAATTCAGAAGACTGCTTCACAGAAGTTGTGTTCTTACAATCATATTTTGCCAGAGGCTTCCAGCAGGTGGTATATTAGGAAAAATATTTACATAGAAGAAGATAAAGACTCATTTTATTTTCCTCCTAATCTGAGTTATACCTTAACTGTTTTATGGAAAAATCCTTTTTGCTTCGCCCTCTTTCTTGTATGGAAACATAGATCATGACCACTGGAAAATTTAACTGCAGTCTTCTGTCACAGCAGGAAAATACATTATTTGTTGGGTTGGGTGTTTTATTAAAGATTTCTGCAGAGGCTGAATATCTTTATCTAAAATTCACAGAAAAGCCTCAGGCCAAGATCCTAAATAATGAGAATTATTTACTTGGAATCTTTTTAGTTCACTGTTGCTTCTTTTCTTTCTCTTTTCTTATCTCGCTAATTATTTTAGTGGGGCTCTGTATTGTCACAATAATTTCTACCAATCTATTACTTTTAACCATCTTCAGTTCAGTACAGAAAGTTGTGTGATTTTTTTTTCCTTAGTGGAAATCGGGAAGGGTAGGAGATTCACCTGTGAATATTCCTTTTCCTGTATTAAGAGGGAACAACTGTCCTGAATTCTCAGGAGTAGATAGTGTGGAGAATCCAGACTTGAAGGAATTTTTCAATGGAGGTATTTTCTCTGCACGTTGACTTCCCTTCTTGTAGGTTATCTTTACGTGAAACCACAGACCTTGAAAGGGTCTCCAGAGGATATCTAAGAATGGCTTGCTGCCTCAGGCAGGCACAGATTTTAAGTGTGGTGGAAAGTTAGATCTGGGCCTGCACAACCATTCCAAGAAGGTCTTTCGGTTTCATAAATTTAAAAAGTTTCATTAGAGATGGCCTTCTAATTTTTGTGGTTGACATTTATAGACAGTGACTAAATCACCCTTCAGAGCTCATCGCAGATCCATTGGTAGAGGTGTGTGTTATCCAATGGGGTGCTCTTTTTTTTTAAGATTTTATTTATTTATTCATGAGAGACAAAGAGAGAGGCAGAGACATAGGCAGAGGGAGAAGCAGGCTCCCTGCAAGTAGCCCGATGCAGGACTTGATCCTGGGCCCCAGGATCATGCCCTAAGCCAAAGGCAAATGGTCAACCGCTGAACCACTCAGGCATCCCAAACACATCCATTATTCTATAGCTCTCTTTGGTAGCCTTTGTTCGTAATACTAAACTTGTATTTACATAGGCAAAGTACATGTAATTTCTATCTGTTAATTCAAGCTTAAAAGCACTTTATTTGACAAATGCAAATAATTGAAGAGAAATGGTTTGGGGGGATTGTATTACCAAGATAATTTCTTTAAATCATTTTTTCATAAGGAAATACGGTTGGCGCTTGAACAACTTGAGAGTTAAGGGTGCTGATGCCCCACACAGGTGAAAATCCACGTAAAACTTTTGACTCCCCCACAACTGACCAATAACATAAACAGTTGATTAACACATATTTTGTATATGTATTGTGTGTGTATTATTTTTTATAATAAAGAAAGCTAGAGAAAATATCATTAAGAAAATCATGAGGAATAGGGGCTCCTGGGTGGCTCAGTTAAGCAGGGGCTCTCTCTCTTTCTTCCTCACTCTCTCTCTCTCTTAAATAAATAAATAGAATCTTAAAAAAATAATTTAAAAATAAAAAATAAAATCATGAAGAAGAGAAAATGCATTTATACTACTGTACTATATTTATAAAAAAATCTGCATGTAAGTGGACCCACACAGTTCAAACCCATATTCAAGGGTCAACTGTAGTTCCCTGTGTCCAGTCTGATGGTAGAAAAAAATAATGAAGTTGGCCTCCAGCATCTTTAGCTTCTTCTTTTGAGACTCCCTTCTACTTTCTCTCTTTTTAATTTTTTAAAAGATTGTATTTATTTATTTGACAGAGAGAAAGAGAGCAAGCACGAGTAGGGGAAACGGCAGGGAGAGGGAGAAGCAGGACCCCCCGCAACCCGGGCTCCGAGCAGGGAGCCTGACATGGGGCCCCATCCCAGGACCCTGAGATCATGACCCAAGCTGAAGGCAGGTGTGTAATCAACTGAGCCACCCAGGCGCCCCCTCTCTTTTCTACTTTTAAGTGTTCAGTGCCGCAGGGTCCTCTGTACTCCAGTTTTCACATTAGTGCCTGGAAAGGATCCTGACAGCAATTATTTACTGCATAGTGTGAATAAGGTGAAAATCAAAGGGCTGCTTTAAGGGGCTATTACAATTTCAAACCTTTCTGATCATAGAATATGTTCAGACATTTCTGGTGTCTCTGAGCAGTGAGGGAAATGCTCTGGGGCTGAGGGTCCTTGTAAACCCATCCCACAACTAGCCTTACTTTCTCATTTCTTTTCTACCTGAGGTGAGGAAGGGAAAACTAACATGGAGTCCTGTTTATTAGCTCTAAGAATCTCAAAGCTCTTTCATGTTCTGGAATAGCAATCTTTGTGTGCATATTGTTTCCTAGATGACAAGCACACTTCACCTATGTTAATGCAGTTGATTCACAATGATCCCATAGGGGATAATTATTATCACCCTGTGTACAGATGAGGGGACTGAGGCATGACAAAGTTGAGTAGCTTGTTTGAGCCATGTCTGTGGAGCTACCAAGTGAGTGGAGCCCGGTTCAATCTGTACACTTTGTGTAGGTGCCCCTCTAGTAGCTAACTACTTGGGTACCTTTAGGTTTTGCTCAGGAGTGTAATTTTTAGTATGTTGCATGGTTTCTACCATTTATTAAAATGTTTTCACCCAAATCATCTTTTAGTGATATCTAGTCTTGGTGTCATGGACTGAAATTTTCTCATACCAAACCCACATTCTATAACCAGGAACACATGACATGTTTAACTTTTAAGAAAAGGTATTTCATACCCTACTAATGTTTAGTTCGTGGCCTGTTATGACCCTTTCTGCCCAATCTTGTCTTGGTACCTCTGGTTTTGCCTTATATTTCCAAACCCTATATAGTAGACTCTGTGGACATTATAGTAATGGGATTTGTGTGTGTGTGTGTGTGTGTGTGTGTGTGTGTGTGAGTGACACCAAACAGATAGTCATTTGTCATTTTACTGAAGCACAGATTTGAGTTTCAAAGACTGTGAACCTAGTGTCCAAAACTAGTCATGGAGCCAGTACCTGTCCTGTCTTTGCCCCATATCCCAATGGTGCTTCATTTTTTTCTCTAAAGTGGTATTTGCAGAGATGGGAATGTGAAAGTTCTCAAGAATCATTTCTCACTAACATCACAAGACATTGTACTGAAGTCACAGTTTTCAAGTATACTGTTTTTGATGGACTATTTTTCTAGTGGTTTACAGTTGCTTTGTTGTTGTTTTATTCCAAGTAAACTTTTCTAGTAGTGTATTAATCTGATCAGGCTGCTATAAGAAAATACCATAGACTGGTAGCTTAATCAACAGACATTTTTTTCTAATATTTCTGGAGGCTGGGGAGTCCAAGAAAAAGGTGCTGCCCATTTAGTTCATAGTTAGAGCCCTCTTTCTTGTTTGCAGATAGCCACCTTCTTGCTGTGTCCTTACATGGCAAAGGGAGAGAGATCTCTGGTATTTCTTCTTTTAAGGGCACTAATCCCATCACGAAGGCCATACATATATGACTTCATCTAAACTAATGACCTCCCAGAGGCCCTGTCTCCAAATACCATCACATTGGAGGTTAGGCCTTCAACATAATGAATTTTGGGGAATACAATTCAGTCCACAGCATATAGCATACAATACTATCATAAATATATACTTCTATGTATATAAACTATAGACACCTGACTCAAAATATTTTCACAAAGTTAATAGACCTGTAAAACCAGTGTCTAAATCAAGACACAAAATATAATAGGCACTCAGAAGCTCCTTCCTACTCTTACCTCGGGGTCGCACAATCCTGACCTCTCATACAATTGATTAGTTTTGTCTATTTTTGAACTTTGAAATACTCTGTGAAGAATGTAGTAGCATTCTTCACCAGAGCTTAAAACTAGAAGTAATTTGGTCAACATATGTACCCATTTCTGTTGGCTATAGACCTGGAAGTGGTATCACTGAGACATCCAATTTATGTACGCTCAGCTTTATGAGATACTGCTGAAGAGTTCTCTAAATTGGTTGAATCATTTTCCATCCCCATTAGCTTGAGAGTTCTTATTGCTCTCATCTTCACCAACATTTCGTATTGTCAGTCTCTTTTATTTTAACGATACAAGTAGTACATAATATCATACAGGGTTTTAACTTGTGCTTCCCTACTGACTAACAAAATTGAGTATTTATTCTTCCTTTTATTACAGTTACTTTTAATTAGGATTTCATGATTTTTATGGAGCCCCACTCAACTTTATGTCATCTGAAGGACTAAAATATATACTTTTAATCATAGCTTTCATTGTGATGATACTCAATGGTGCTTGGGTAGACTCTAAGCCACTATGATTGTGTATGGGTCTGGATTTTGGGCAGTTAGATGCTAAACTGTATCTCAATAAGAGATTGCTAAGAATATCTTAGATAAGCAATATCTCAATAAGAAATTGCTAAGAATATCATGTAGACTAGAACTGGATTTCTTGAGGAAATTACCTCTAATTCTGCCTTCTTTTTCAATCCACCATGTAGATTAAACTTGTAGTTGAAGGGCTATATGGGTGCTCCAAGACTGGTTTTTCATGGAGCCATGTAAGATTATTTGAACTTGGTGCTTTCTTGAGTGGCCTCAAATAGACAGTTTGATGATTTGTCTTAGTGTTTCCATAGGAATTAATGTTGAGGAGTTGAGTTCATAATCATGATCATGTCTCTTCCTACCTTCCCTGAAACTATCAGGGCAGTGAGACTGCTCATTGATATAAGCCTAGAGCATTCATTGTATTTACTATGGCCGTTGCCAGGATTCTTTCTTTAAAATAGTTCTTTCTCCTTCTTGTTGTGTCTGTTGACCAACATCCACTTGGTCAATTTGCTGTGGTATACCAACAGAGTTGATTATGAGATTCAAGGTAAGGATGCTGGCTCTTGACAGATGTGGCCCCAGGTGTCTGCGTGTGAATACCATTAAGTGATATGTATAACTTTCTCCCAAAAAGGAGCTACTTTAATACATTTTCTAAGAAACTTTGAGATCATTTTATTTTTTTTAAATTTTTAAGAAAGATTCTATTTATTTATTTGAGAGACAGTGAATGAGAGGAAGAGAGAGAGAGTGTGCACAAGTGGGAGGAGGGGCAGAAAGAGAGGGAGAAGCAGACTCCCCACTGAGGAGGGAGGCTGTTGTGGGATTTGATCCCAGGACCCGGAATCATGACCTGAGCTGAAGGCAGATGCTTAACTGATTGAGACACTCAAGCGCCCCTTGAGATCATTTTAAAATGACACATTGGAACCATTTTAGACTTTGGAAACTACATGTTCATACCTGTAGAGTTGCCTTTCCTTCAAGAGTGTGTTGTGACACTTTATATTTAGCATATCTCTTTTTAAAAATATTAGTTTTAATGTATTTTTATAACTTGCAAGCTTAGACTTCTCTTTGAGTTTTGTTTTTAGATTTGCTATCACACAATCCATGTTTCAACTTCCAGCAGAAAACAACACATTGAACAATCCAATATCCTCTTACCAGGTAGCTTTTTTGGACTTCTTGGATTTGAAAGGGTGTTTCACTTTGATTAGAAGTGTGTTCTTGTATTCTCTATTAACCAAGTACTAGATAATTATTAGGAACATCATCTAGAGATGAGTGAGCTTTCCAGGGGTGGCTGATTCATTTTGGGATCCCTGCTGAGGTGGCCATTAAGAAATGCCAACCATTGAGGAACTGCATGGCTGCTCTGTTTGGCATTGAATCAAGACCATTTCATTTTTCTTGGATCAAAAAACCTAACACACACACACACACACACTCCAAAATAGTGATAATGAAAGGACATGTATACCTGCCAAGTAGTCTAGGCCTGAATCAGCTGCTACTCAGTAAATACCCTTCCCCAGAAGCCATCGCTACCCATCCTCTGATTTTCTTGACCCACCTTTGTTCCATAGTGAACTGCAAGTTTGCTGTTGGAGCTCTGTTTGATCTCGTCACTAACTCATAATTGTGGTTAATTTTGATTGGCCTGTTGATTGAGGTACTTGTGCTCAAATGTGGTTGTCACATGCTTGTCACAAGTATGCAAAAACATGGCATTTAGTGATGTTTTTCACTGTGTATACAGAGATCTGAGACTTTTTAGGTAGATAATTATCAAGCAACAGTCAACTTTTGTGGGATGAATAAATATGGCAATTTAGATGTTTATGAGCTACTGTAAATCTTTTCTGCATTGTGCTTTGAAAAAATGTTTTCAGATTGTCTTCCTTCCCATAGCTCCTAAATACTTAGAAATAATTGATTTTAGATGATTAAACATAGCTTCTCCAACTTACTTATTTAGAGTGCCATCTCAAATCAGATTTTTTGATTTCAAAGAAATGAAACAAAATTTACATTTTGAAGTAATTTTTCATTAGCCAAGACAATAATCTGCTTGGGTTTCATTTTTTTCTCTCTCTGTAGACCACATTGGAAGTTTCTACTTGGAAATATATGCATTGTTTTCTCTCGGAGGAGTTTATCAATCAGTAGGCAGAAGGTAAGAAGACAAGTTAGTTTGACTTGAGAGTGTCCCTCAGTTACTACAGGAGGGAGGTAGGACTGGGGAAGCTAGCTAAATCATGACATCTTGATAGTGGATCTTAAACTCAAGTACATCAGAAGTACATGATATGTAAAATATAATTTGTGGATCCCACGCTCAGAGATTCTGATTCGGTAGGTCTGGGGTGGGCCTTAGC
This sequence comes from Vulpes lagopus, assembly GCF_018345385.1. Classification (NCBI taxonomy): domain Eukaryota; kingdom Metazoa; phylum Chordata; class Mammalia; order Carnivora; family Canidae; genus Vulpes; species Vulpes lagopus. The sequence goes on along the minus strand of NC_054824.1, from coordinate 25,672,308 downwards.
AATTTCTGCCTTTTGGCAAGCACCCCAATACCTAATGTGCATGATCCAGGACCACACGATGTGAAATACTGATCTAAGGCTTCTTATTAGAACATGATGTAAGGTTCCTGAAGCAGGTAAGAAGACAAGCCATTGAGAACTATCTTATTGTAATTGAAAGAAAAAACTGTCTCTTGAGATACAAAATTGTAAACAGGATGTCTTAGGCTGGGTTCCCTCCTAATAGCAGAGCCTGCAACTGGCATTTGGATGTGGGGTAGTTACTGGAGTGGTATCAGGAACAGGAGAGTAAGGGAAACAGGATAGGGCCAGGCAAGGAGCTAAGCAATGCTGCAGTCTCAGCTAGAGGCCAGCTTTAACCTGATCTTATGAAGGGCTCCATGGATGAATTGTACTACATAGCTGGTCCTGCCTTGAGGAAAGGAGGCGAATCTTTTGTATATCACATCAGTTATTGGTTATAAGATGCCTTGGGATGGATGAGTGATATAATCTACAGGATAAGATTAGCTTCAATTCTGCAGAGGGCAATTCTCCTGGGAGGAAGCCTCTGGAGCTATTAGTAACCAACACTCATGGTGACGGGAGTTGCCAGGTAAAAGGGGTCCCAGAAGGGCACCATCAGCATCCATTATGTCATGACAACAGAGTCACATGAAAGGTTTTTCACCATGCGGCCCTTATTCTTGGTCACCCTAGCTACTACAGCTGTCATTCATTATTTTATAAGCTTGCTGCTCTTAAGATGTTTTTTCCAATTATAAGAGAACACATGGACAGCAAACAAACTTGGATTTTTGTTTTTGAATATTTTCCTTCCTGTGCTTAAGTAAGAGTTGTCATCCTGCAGCAAAGTGTAGAAAATATGGCGACTTCCTTTGTCAATTTTGTTTCCTATTCTCAATAAGAGAAACAATGACTTCAAATATTGAATTATAGATCCTCAGGCTGTAGTGAATTCTTAATGTGCTTTACTCAAAACTTCATTTGCAAATGATTCTGTCTTATGCTTCTTGTAATAATATTGCTTGTGGGGAATGTTCCCTTGTTTAGGACTTTCACTGAGAAATATGATGTTCTGGAAATTATTGAACTGGTTGTCATTGGTTACTTGGCCTTATTAAATAAAACAGCCTTTTCTAAACTATGTTCTGTGGAACATTAGTACCTTTTGTGTTCTATAGAAAATAAGTTCTATGGTCAAATAATTTTATAGGTGCTCTATTTACTATATTCCCCTTTAGGAGATTCACAAAGCATTTTAGCCTATTGAAGGTTTTATATATCCTGAAGGAAGGAAAATTGCTTACTTTTGTTTAACCTATTGTTTCTCAAACCTATTTGCTCATGGAGGAGCCACTTATCAGGGCTGCCTCCTTCCTTTTCAGTTTTTCAGAATATACATTACCATCTTACAGAACTAATGTTCCATACAACATAGTTTGGGGAATACTGAAATAAAACTTTATTCCTCACCATGTATTATCAGTGCATTGGTAAGCAGCAAAGAACTGGTGGCACTCTTATATTTTGTAAAACCAGCTGTGACACCTTATCTGCATGCAAGGCAAATGCAAAACAGATTTGGGGGTAGAGTAGTCTTTGGAGAACAAGGACAGGTTATTTGTTTTCCATACTGAAGGGGCCATAAAAACAGTAACATATTTAATGAAGCCTCACCATGGATATATTACTCTCCATAAAACATTTTATTTAGCCTAACCTACAATTACTTAATGGACAGTGAGTTTCATAAACAGCTAGTCCCTAGCCTCAAATGTTTATTAAGCGTCTCTTCTTTTGGACTGACTTTGCCAGGGAGAGTCATGCAAGATTAAAAAGATAGAATATTAAAAATTCAGCCAGATGCACCAGGGCTGCCCTGATGATAACAACCATGGTGTAATGTTTCTGAATTCATATGGATTCCCATGTTCTCAGTAAAAGATACCCTGCCATTTCCCAACACTCTTTCATTTAAAAATTATTTGCATTCTCATGGCTAAGTGGCATTTCCTTTTTGCATAAGACAGACTCATTGTGAGTTGTATTTTCCTAAGGAATTTTGAATTAGAAAGACAGAAATGAATGAATATATACTTACAGGAAAAAGAATGAATCCTTGCATTTTATACAACACTTTGTAGTTTACAGAGAACTCCCCTCCATCCTCAACTATCACCTTCATTCTTACAAAAATCCTATAAGAATGGCAATATTACAGGCACCAAAAAAGTGGCCAAGGGCTCTGGGAAGGCTGGCCAGAGCATCCTTATAGAATTCAGCTGTAGTTGCCATTTATGTTGACCATTATCCTAAGTGATAGGCTCTCCTGGGTTTGTTTTCTTGCGACATAAGAGAATTCTAGAAGGAAACCAAGCAAGATATTTTTCTCATTTGCTCTGACTTTCTTCATGCTTAATTATGAACGAGCTTATCATCCAGACTAAGCCATAAGCTTAACACTTCCTAACCCATTGCTTAGTGATAGTCACTTGTTGGCTCATGAGAGGTGTTAAGATTCTAGGGTACATGTATGAGTGTATGAGCATATAGACTATAGAAGGTGGTGGAGGGTGAATTAGTCAGAGGCCATATTTAGACCAAGTCCTATATTCCCTGATGAGGAATATGGATTTTCTCTAATAGGAAGCTGGGGGCACTTAGGATCTTGGTTGCCTTAGGCAGAGTAGAAGAGAATCGAATAGTTCACATACCAGTGAAGGGGCCAATGCACGAATAAAGTAAACATGATGAGGGTCTGGGAATCAGTTATGGCTGAGGCAATGGAGAGGATTCCTAAGGTAGAACTGACTGGTCTGGATGGTAAGGGAAGTATAGGAACTAAGGGTAAATGTGAGGTTTCTAATATAAGTGAACTTTAAAGCTATTATGAAAGAAAAGAACATGAGGGAGAGAACTGGGTTGGTAGGGTGGGGGTGGGGAAGAATCAAACAGAAGTCACTTTAGGACTTGTTAAGTTTAAAATGAAGTATTTAGAAAGCAGTTTAAAGTATCAGTCCAAATTGTAGGGAAAGGAAACAAAACTTCAGATTTAGATCTAGAATTTAACAGTGGATAAAGCCCTGTACATAGAGAAGAGTGTCTAGGAAGAGTGTGGTGCTGGTCAGCCCACACAACTCAGGTATGTTAGAAGTGTTGTATGTTGTCATTCATAAGTCAGCTTCACTTCATACTGAGCATCCCTTCATTTGGTCTGGGGGAAAGCTTAATTTCATTTGAGTTTCCATTCCTCTTATGCAGTGCCAAACATCAGGATGCAGAGTGGTTATCTGGCCCTTGATCATCTCTCCAGGTAGGTTACCGCTAAGGCTGCCATGATCCCTTCCTACCAGATCCCCTTTTCTCTGCTACGGCTATGCCATGTGATGCTGCCTGGAGTTCTGTCTGCCTAGCCTACTCCACCTAGCCCTTCTACTTGGAGTTTTGCTGTCAACATTATCAGAGCATGGGGAAGCATTACTTTTCTGGGACCCTTGGGTATCTCTCTTTTGTCCTTTCCTTCTTTTACCCTAGGGATATGTCTTTCTAGATCAGGCAAGAAAGGAAGGATGAAGCTCCCTCCTTATTGCTTTTCATACTCTCCCAACTTATCTCCAAATCACTGAGTTCCATTAAAGGCTTAAACATGTTTTTTCATGAAAAAAAAAAAAAAAAAGGCCAGAAGGACTTGCTGGCTATTTTTGGTTTTGGCCTTGATGCATGCTTTCTGGAAGTCATGGCATATCAAGACTGCTACCAGTCTGAAATGGAGGAAGGAAACAAATACAGAGAGAAAAAACATTAATATCTGAAAACATCACCTAGCCACAGTGTTAAAGTACAAAGAGAAAATAGGTAGGCCTGTGGGCTCCAGATTAAAGAGCCAAGAAAGAACAGAAAGATGGCATCCAGGGAAGAAGTCAGGGAACTTCTAGAGGATGCACGCTCACTAAGATGCCAAGATGAGGCTGCCCCAGCTATGATGATAGCTAGATATTCCAGAGGAAGGCAAGTAGGTTCAGAGCCCAGGGTTTTAAAGTATGTTCATGGCCCAGCCTATGGTTGGGTTCAAATGGAGCCATTTTCACCTTGTGCATAATTACATCATGCTGCTTACAGTGTTATCCTGCCCTTCTCTGTATCTCTGTTGGTTTCCTTCCCTGGACTATAAGTTCTTTGGGATCAGGGCAATGCACTTTACATTCTTATATCCTTAGCCCTTAGCACAATGTCTGACACATTGTAGATTCCTTATTTAGATTTAATGAGTGACTAAGAGCCAAGGTTTCCTAAGAAGATCATCATCTTATATGTTCAGCAATAGGGCTGAAATAATCCAAGGTCTCAGAGTAATTTCCCTCTAATGTTGTGTGTGACCAAACCAGGAGATCTGGGTTCTGTGCTGGTAGGTCTAGTAAATTAGTTTCCTGATTTCTAGTGATGAGAGTTAGCACCATTGGTAGCTGTTTGTTTAGGTCCAATGGAGTGAAAGATAGGGTTTAGACATTTGCTGTTTCACTCCCCTATTTGTACCCTAATGTAAACACTGAGGCCATAATATATTTAAGAAAAATTTTAAATTGTGGATGCAATTCAGAAACAAGTCAATTCATCATAGATCTTTATACTCTGTGCACACGGCACTGATAGAAATTGGCATACAAAGAGAAAGGGTACAAATATACAAGTCTTATTTTTAAAAAGATTTTCTATTGTAGTAGAGGAGGATAAGCAAGTCAAGAAATAGCTCGTAATTCAGGGTGCTTGGGTGGCTTAGTTGGTTAAGTATTTGTCTTTGGCTCAGGTCATGATCCCAGGGGTCCTGGGATTGAGCCCCATGTCAAGCTCCCTGCTCAGCAGGGAGTTTGCTTCTCCCTCCACCTGCCTCATGCTCTCTTGTTTAAATAAACAAATAAATAAATAAATAAATAAATAAATAAATAAATAAAAATATGAAAAAAAGAGAAATAGCTATAGTTCATGAAAAAATTAAAACAGGAGCACCTGGATGGCTTAGTGGTTGAGCATCTGCTTTTGACTCAGGTCATGATCCCTAGGTCCTGGGATAGAGTTCTGCATCAGGCTCCCCGCAGGGAGCCTGCTTCTCCCTCTGCCTTTGTCTCTGCCTTTCTCTCTGTGTCTCTTATGGATAAATAAATAAAATCTTTTTAAAAAAAGAAAAGAAAAGAAAAGAAAAAGAAATGGAAAGGAGAGGGAACTTCCCAATTCTCTTAGGTATACCAAATAAAAGTTATTTCAATGAATCTTGCAAAGATTCACTTAATTTTTGTAGTATACTTATATCTTGTCAAAGCACAAAACAATAACATTTAAAGGCAGGACCTAGATTATGCCAATGGTTTATTTCTCAGCAAAGAAGAAAGGTGTAAGGAGGGTAGAGAAGATTATTGAAGAAGAGCCAGGACTAGCTGTTTCCATTTATGGAGAAGTGTATGATTTTTGCCAAGGAATTACACACAGCAGACCAACTCCTTTTTTAGCTTCTAAATCCAAGTTGGAGAGGTACATAGTTTGGAACCATTTCAGCTGTGTTTGAAGTTACTCAGGGACCCTTAGGTGAAAGGTAGTATGTAAATCCAAATAAATATTCTTGTTTCATTATTGTTGTGATGAGTTATGTTGTCAGGAATACAGGCTGTTGGAATCAGACTGGGAGCACAGAGGGTTGTGTAGTCAACTAAAGATTGTATTTCACAGCTGTAAGCGCCCCAAAGAACTTCTGGCAGAAGATCATCAACTGTAAATTTACAACCTGCACAGGCGTCCAAGCTTTGTTAAAAAAGTTCTTCTGAAAATATGCTATTTTAAATGTCTGGCTTCTATGAGACTCTTATTTATGTGTGTGTGTGTGTGTGTTTTTTTAACATTCAAGGAGTTGCAGAAGGGGCTGAGGATATAAAAAACACTTTGAAGGACCTGTAAATTTTTCTGTTTGTTTTTTCCCTCGTAACAAGCCCATTTTCGGGCTCCTTATGGAACTAGCCATTAGAGTTGAAACATAAGTGAAGTCATATTTATTGAGTGCCAGCATATTTATTGGGCTAGGGCTGGTGCTTTGGGGACTATAGAGTAGATGTCTAAGGTTGGTCTTTGCTGTTTTGGAATGTTTAGCTGGAGGAAAGGATCAACCTATGAAAAACAGTAGGGGACCTTCCTTAGGAGAGGATGTATCATTGAATGATGAGATGTGTGTTTTGGAGTATCTGGGCTGGAGAGGGCACATCAGGGGCTTAGATGAGGTCTCTGAGAGGCCCTTCTGTTAGGGAAATGGAAATGATCCTCAAGGGGACAATTCTACTTCTCCATTGTAACAGCAGAACCACCAGAGGAAGGGAAGAACCACTGAAAGGCTACTTTGCCTCCCAGGAGGTGATAAGAGCTTCCTCCTTGGTACCCAAGCATCAAAAGCATGCCTTGGCTTTAACTCCTCAAGGTGAGGATGTGTCTGGGCACCAAGATGAAGGATATGGCCATGGAGAAAAGGAGACACTAAAGCTGGGAGCTCGCAAAAAATAAAAAGATAAAAAATAAAGCTGGGAGCTCATGTCACCAGGGCCCCTAGCTCTTCCTAAGTGGTGGAACTCAGACCATAGAGCTGGCAGCTGTGGACTTGGTCATGGCCCTTTTCTCAGATTTAGTGGAGCTGTCTGGGGGGTGACAGCTCAGGATTGGTGTCATGAGAGTTTTGGGGAGGTGTAGGCGGTTGCTTAGCATTATGTCCTCTGTTACTGGTATTGTATGGGGGCAATTGCGCATGGCAAGAGCCCTACTAGCTGGTCAGGTAAAACTCTGTGCCAGAGCCTGAGGCCTTAGCAGGCACATTTGTATCTCATTCAGGAAGATTTACTTTTTCAGGCCACAAGAACAGGGTTATATAGACAGAAAGATACCGAACTTACTGGTGTCACTCCATCTGCTCACATGGCCTATTGAGTGAGTGCAAAATGCCTCAAGGGGATTTTGAGTGTCCTGAGGAGGTACCTGGCAGGTGCCAGGTGAGCAAGATCAGTCAGCGCTCAGTTTACACATTTCAGACTCCTGCCCTGCTCTGATTAGTCTCTGAAGGCACATCCATTCCTTCTAGCACCTCAGTCTCCCTCTGGATGCTGCTCCAGTGTGTCCAGGAGGAGAAAGGTCTTTGCCAGGGATTTCCCTGCCTTCAAGACACATTCTATTAGTGGGATTCCAAGACAGAGCTGTCTTTGGTCTGAGTGCCCCTATATGGTTCTCAGTGAATTAGTTCTTGTGTTTTCTGCTTATACAGTTGACCCTTGAACAATATGGGGGGTTATGGGCACTGGTCCCCTTACCTCCCCATCTGTGCACTTGAATATCGGTGTTTAACTTTTTACTCCCTCAAAGACTGAAGGCTTTACTGATAGCATAGTCAATTAACATGTTCTATATATTTGTATTACTGTGTTCTTACAACAGTGTGAGCTAGAGAAAAGAAAATATTAAGAAAATCATAAGGAAGAGAAAATACGTTTACAATAACTTACTGTATTTATCAACAAACCTCCACGTAGAAGTGGATGACCTGTGCAGTTCAAATTCATGTTGTTCAAGGGCCAACTGTACCTTCCCTTTTCCATAACCCTCAGGCAGGAGTTCAGTGGGGATTTGAGGTGAGAACAGTTCTAAGAGACAGCCTTGTGCAATGTATCAGGTGGGCTCTCCTTGCCTTCTGAGGACTAAGGCTCTACCACTGGGTCCAATTGATTCTGTCTGGCTCTGTTTTCATTGGGATGCCCTTCCTGGGATGCTCCTCACCCCCTTATCCACCTAGTTCACTAATCATAGCCCCAGGGGGTCCACTGTCACCTAGCTAAACATGTTTATGTCACACAATTTGTGTGCATACGGATCTTTACTTCATCTTCCATTAGGGTATACGTAAGTCTATTCCTTAGGAAAATGATAAGAGTTAGACATTCTCTCAGCTTATGGGGACCAATAGGTGGATGAGGGGCAAACATACCAGTCAGTTTTTCCAACATCCAATGCTTTGGAGCTGGTACATGCTTCAGATGCTTCTTGGGACCACAACCCATGTCTGTACTAGGCAGGAAAAGAGACTGTTGGGCATCTTTTCATGTGTTTGTTGACTACATTTCTTCTTTGGAAATATGTCTGTTTAGATCCTCTGCTCATTTTTAACTGGATTGTTTGTTATTTTGCTATTGAGTTATGTGAGTTCTTTTTATATTCTGAACATTAATCCCTTATTGGATATATGGTTTGCAAGTGTTTTTTCCCCATTTGGTATGTTGTGTTTTCATTTTGTTGATGGTTTCCTTTGCTGTACAGAAGCTTTTTAATTTGGTGTAGTCCCATTTGTTCATTTTTGGTTTTGTTGCCTTTGTCTGAAAATGTATTTTACACTGAAACTTCAGTGATAGTTTGGGTATAGAATTTTATTTTCTTTCAAAATTATGAAGTCATTGCTACATTTTCTTCTATCTTATACAAATAATTACTATTGAACAATCTGCTGCCATTCTTATTTGTAATTTTTGTGTGTGTGAACTGTTTTTCTCTCTAGAAGCTTAAAACAGTATTCTCTTTCTTGCTGAGATTTTTCAATTTCACAACAATGTGCCTTGGTGTTGGTCTTTTTTCATTTATTGTGATTGACCACTTTAATCTAAAGATTGAGTTAAAAATTTAATTTTAGTCCTGGAGAATTTTGTTATGAGAAAAGTATGTCTTTCCTAGTTTCCTCCCCACTGCTCTCTCTTTTTGGAGCCCCTATTGGTAGGTACAGGGCTCTCATATTGATCTGATTTGTTTACCTTTTCTCTACATTTGTTTGTCTCTTTATCTATTAGTTCTTTTTCTCTTCTGATTTTCTCACCTTATTTACCAAGTGTTTCATTCTTGCTGTATATTTTTAATTTCCAGGAACCCTATTTTTCTAATTCTGCACTCCCAACTGAAACACACACTTTTACATTTTTTTTGGGGGGGGGGCAGCATGATCTTTTTTTTTTTCTGAGAATCATATTCATAATTTCTGTGTGTATTGTCAGTGTTTCTTCTATTCTCTCTGCCTGTTTTGATCCCTCTCATAATAGAGGCCTTCCTCAAAGTCTGGTTATCCTAGGCTGTCCGTTCATATTTAGATTGAGACACTTAAAAGGAGATTGAAAACTCTGTGTGTGTGTTGGCTTGTGTATGGTGAGAGGAAGGGGTTGCAGGGAAAGTCAACTTTGACACTGGAGACCTAATACTGGGTTTTCCCTTCACCAATACCTGATATTTTAAAAATTTGCTTTTGTTGTTTTCTGTTTGTTTTTTGTTTGTTTGCTTTTGGCTATTTAGTTTCTCCAGAGAAAAAATCTTTCATTTCTTGCCTAGAGAGTTAAACTTGGCTCTGGTTTTTGGAAGCAGAGTTGGGAAAAGAAATTAAGGAGTCTCATGCTTCCTAGTGCTGACAAACAAGCAAACACTTTATTGCTTCATTTTTCTTCATGTCTGTCCTTAACCCCCAAAACATAATGTGATGATCACTGAGACTTGGGTTTCAATATCCTCAGAAAATAATTCTTGGGACTCTGCATGGAGTATATAGGTTGTAGTAGGAGGAGGATATAGTTGACTGGTTATATTGGGTGGGAGAATGATACGGAATTCAACTCAAGTTGTGTGTAGATTTGGCACCTTGTCTTGTTTTCTGCCCTGACAAGCCCTCCTGCCTCCTCTGATAACTTGTGCAGATGTCACAGGCTTACCATTGTTATGTATATGCGATGATGTTATTTCTTTTCAAGATTTTCTTTTGTAGCAGCTTAGCTATCCCTTCCTCTTCCTTGTGAATCAAAACCAGATTTCTGTCCTTTTACTGTTTTTCAATTATTTGTTGAAATCTCTTCTCTGCTGTCAGCTCTTCAATTGGTCATTTGTTCTTGTGGGCTAAAATCTTTTAAATTCTTTTCTTGCCATTTGATGGAATTTATGAATGCATTAATCTGCCATGTTTAATCTGCTCTGCTACATTTTGAAGGCCTCTTCTGTCTCATGTTCTGTTAAGAATCCTAGTTGCTGCTCAATCTAAACTAACCACGTAACCTTCCGTAAAGCACTCAAACTCTCTGGGCTTTAGTTTCTCACCTGTAAACAGCAAAGCAAATATCTGTTTTGTCAATTTTGTGTTACTGTGTGGCTGAAATGCGATCTGGTATGTGAGAGTGTCATGAAAAAAGCAAAAGTGGATGAAAAATGAAAAACATCATAAGTAAAACTAGGAAACAGAGAGAACTTTTTACCAATGGCAAAGAGCTCCTTCCTCTGAGATATCCTGACTTTCTCTATATTGATAGAGGTGTTCCACTAATAACCTTCAACTTGTTTTGATCGAAATTCCTCTTCTCTCATTTCAACATAACTCAGGGTAGCTTGATTTCTGGTTTTATCTTCTCCATCATCCTTGAATATCTTGGAGAAGGTATAAGATGTATCTAGCATTCTTTGGTCTCAGTTTGGGCTCTCTCTTAAATTTTTTCTCTTTAATTGCAAATTTATCTTCTAACACTGTAAATCCATGTCTTTCTACATCGTCTGTTGGGTTATATTACTTGTATAAATCAAGGAAAACAGCAGAGAGAAATAAAAATGAAATGTTAAACACAGTCATAATTTTATAACATAAATTTCAACTTGCTGGAATCCATGGCATTATGAGGCTATACCTTCACAATGGATTATTGTGAGGATGAAATAGATAATGTGAGGCAATGCTTTGCAAACCATAAAGGTCTTTAATAAATGTAAGGAATTGCTGTCATCATTGGCCATCTCTCTGGACCTCAGTTCGTTCATCTGTGAGATGAGTTGTTGAGTTGTAGTTCTGCTATGGAGAGGGCAGGGGTTAAGCTCACTATACACATCCCCCTACTGATTGCAACTAAAAACTCAGGATAAAATTTAAAAATTTCTACCTGAGGATTCCAAAAGACTTATGTGTAGTTTAATTAGACAATCAATTATATAGTATCTTTGCAGCTCTGCTGACCTGACCTATAGTTTTTTTGTCAAGTGCCTGAACACTCAACTGGCACTCAACTGGGTGGTTAACTTCCAGGTAAGTGTTAGCAAAAAGGAAACAAAATGCCAGCACTCCTAGGAAGGTTAACACCTCTGGACTCCACTATTAATACTTCATTATAATTTAGTTCAGTAGAGGGTACTTGAATCCTGTGAACAAATCCAGATATGAGCTCTGCTTTATATGTCCAGCGAAGCAAGCACCAGAATATGATCCTGATACTACTTATGCTTCTAAGTGGGAAATGCAATAAGATTTACAAGTCCTAGAAGCAAAAGTCTTCAAATCCAAGTTGGTGATATAGCTCCATCAAAGAGGGCCTTTTCCTACTCAAAAAAAAAAAAAAAAATTGAAAAGAATTTGAAGAATCCTAGTGCTTCCAGCTTTAGATAAGAATTAAAATATTCTTGGCATGCCCAAGTGGCTCAGTCTGTTAAATGTCTGCTATGGGCTCAGGTAATGATCCCAGGTCCTAGGATCGAGCCCCATATAGAGCTGGAGACCCTCATTGGGCTCCCTGCTTAGCAGGGAGTCAGCTTCTCCCTCTCCCTCTGCCCCTCTCCTTCCACTCATACTCTGTCTCTTGCTTTCTCTCAAATGAATAAAACCTTAAAAAAAGAATTAAAATATTCTTATAATGATGTCTAGTAATATTGTTTTATGTTTTTGTAAATGTAAATGGTTTCATGCCTTCTCTACATTAAACTAATTATAATATTAATAAATATTTCTCATCTTTGTATCATGTCAAAAAATGTTGAGTGGCTTTTATTACTAATTATACCCACTGACTAGAGTTTTGTTTCTCTATTAATGTTTTAAAATAAGAGCTGATTTAACATTTTAATATCAAAGTAATCCACCACATCAATAAGCTACAGAATAAGTGATGTGATCACATTATTTGATATGGAAAAAGTGTTTGACAAAATCCAACACCCATCATGATAAACTCAGCAAATTAAGAATTGAGGGGAACATCCTCAACTTGATAAAGAACAGCTACCAGAAATCTCTAGCATCAAACTGTGGTTGGGTTGCCAGTGCTATTTTACCAGGGGAAAGTGTCTTGGCATTGTGGTGGCAGCGGTGGAGATAAGGAAAGAACAGAACATTGTTTGGGGGAAAACACTGAAAATGGAGTGCAGAGTATTGAGATCGTGATGATAAGTGTTTGATGAGTCACATCAAACTCATGATTTTGCCAGGAGCTACCCTCTCATAGCAAGGTACTGGCGTTGTCCTCTGCTCTATAGACATAGCTGTGCCTGGACATGAAGAAATTATGCCAATAAACACAAGAAGTGGAAGGGCCAGGCAGTCTCCTAGGTCTATTTAATTCTCCATTTTCAAGATTGATTTGGCCCAAGAATTCAGTCTGTGTTGTCACTATTCATAAACACCAACTTAAAGATAGTAGGATTACCTATTCAGTGTGTGATACTGACACCAGCAGGTATTGGCCTAAGGTGTTCAATTACAGCATGTCTGGGACAGTTAAATCTTTCCCCTTTAATGGTTTCAGATACAGAAGATATTGGTTGTTTCCAGGATTTCACTGATGTTGGGCCACCCCTCTAAGATCTTATCCTCACTGGTCTAGAAGGGTGTTTCCAACTCAGAAGCTCCACTTGACAACACTTTTGAAGAAGAAAATAACACTTTAAACCTTATCCTTCTTTGGTGTGGTTCCCATACCAGCTTCAAAATACTGCTGTGTGATGACTTACAGCAAAAGATGCTTCATAAAAATCAATTATAATATGTTTTACAGCAAGTTAGATTCCTTTAATGTATCTTGTTTGTAGTATTGCATCAAGGACATGGTAGAATTTTAGGAGATCTACCAAAATATAAGCATAAGAACCATTGGTGGAGCAAAATTTCCTTGTCTTGAAATCAGTTATATATTGCAAGTGGAAAGAATAAAATGGCTTTTTCATGCTAGCTCCACATCCAGAAAAAAGGATACCCATCTCTACATACTTGTCGAGATTACTCAGCATGACTGAATTTTAGGGTTTTGGTTTTATTTGTGCTCCAGAAATCACTATGAAAATTAATATTCCTAGGATGAGGATCAGCTGCAATAAGTTGGGGCTGGGCTCTCAGCTCATGTTTCCAAGATGGCAAGCAAATTTACTTTCTTCTTTACTATTATTTTATGTAAGGCAACCTTTAAAAATATATGTTAGTTTTACTCTAGCCATTGAAAAGACAAGTACATAAACCAGAAACTGAACTTGCTACCAAAAAGCATATTTGAACCAGACAGAATATGGAAACCACTGAATTAAATCTCATACTCTCTCACAAACACACCAGATGTTTTATACCAAATTATCCCTTGGTGCTGAAATCTAGATCTTCTGACATCCAAATATTGCTATTGCAAGTGTTGAAATACTCTCAAGTTTAACATGTGTAAGGAAACCAAACCTTTCTCTAGATAAAACTATACAGTCTTGAACTATCCAAAGAGCTGTGATTTATTTCAGGGATTGCAAATGTGTAGTAAGGCATAAAAAACACCATATGACATAAGGTATTTAGGTATTTAATATGTTTGTTTTCAGAGGTTCACCACCATTAATCCATGACAGGTGTAGGGTCTATAATTTGAAACAATTATCTTTCAAAACCATTCATATCACTGCTTAAGAGATGGCTTCATTCTTCCCAGTTACCATATGTCCTAACCATGCAAATGAGAAAGAGAAGAACATCTGGTCGACCACTGTTGTCTCGCTTGTCATGCAAGACATGTGGTGGTGCATGTGCCCCTCATCGGGTTCCTTCGGGACATCAACATGGTGGGTGATTTCATATTTTATACAGCTGGTGCATTTAGGACATATCATAAATCTTAGTTCAGTAGCATCCTTATACCTTTGGGTTTTTATTGGGCTTTTGGTAGTGAATTCCATTTTTGGTTTATGCAAACATTTCTCCTGGAGCTTCAAGTGAGAGTGGTGTAGTTATGTAACAGCATTTCTGTATAATTTGATAATTTATGGGTAAAATGTGGCCTAGGAAGAGATAGTTCTCTGGAAATCCTGAATTAGGATATCTATGTTTTGGTGTTAATACTGACTTTATTTTAGCTGCCTTGGGAAAAATTCATTAAGCTCTGCATATCTTTATTTAACGCCTTGTAAAATGAAAAATAACCATCAAATAATCATCCTGCCATCGTGTTAATCATTGGATGGAAGCTATCAGACCTATGTATGCTGTTATCTATAAAACAGATCACCTTTTTTCTGGGGGGCATGTCTGAATGATAATTTATTTTAGAAAGTGTGATTTGAGAATTACAGTATTAGTTTGATAACATATTAATTCACTGTGCTACCTCTCATTTGGCCAATTTGGTCAAATTCTTACTTGCTCAGGACTCTGACAGCAAACCTAAGCATCATGAGGTTATAGTTTCTTGGGATCAATGACCCATTCTTTGCCACTGCTAAATCCATCCTGTGAGGGAGTGTTTATTAGGTGAGGAAGTCTTAGTCTCAGTCTAAGAAAAGCACATGGGTTACCCTGACACAATCAATATTGCTGCATTTACACATTTTTTATTTTTCTGAACTGAGAACAATTTTATTGCTCATTTTTTCTAAGCCTGTTTCTTGAACTATGTCCAAGTAGAATTATTTTTATAATATGAGGAATAATTAAATTGAGAGCTTTAGTTCAGATGTAGGCACAGATATGAATATGGATTTATATGGATATATATGGAAACCAAAAAAAAAAAAAAAAGTGAACCACAATCCAGATCTTCAGAACATGTTTACATAATGGCCAAAAAAACTCCTACAGAATGCATTTTCTTTGTTACCTTTTTCCCATTAATATTCACATGATGGAACAAAAAAGAGGTTTTCTTTCCTTTTTTTCTCCTGCATAATCAAATCTTTAAGAAGCTGTGAGAGCTGGACTGTATTTTTTAAGCTTCTGAATGCCAACCCACACACTGGGGGCAGTTAAATAATAAATAATAACAAATACTCAGTTTATTGACTCCTGAACCCTTGAATCAATCAATTAATCATGATATTATGGCAAGATCAAAGGAATAAAATTCTAAAATTGACTCAAGATGCAAATGGATAAATCCCCCAGCAGAAATAATTGCAAACCATTTTGATCAAATATAAAATGATGATCAATTATGCTCTTTAGGGACCAATAACTTAGGTTTATTTAAATGCCTTAAAGTCTATCCCTTCAGGATCTAATGGCCTCCTAAACATCACTTGTTGGGGTAAGGCATCACAATCTAATCACTCTAAAGATTGAAACCATGGATTCAGAGTGGTGAGCATCATCTAAATTTTAAAGGACAATTTCCCTAATAAATGTCCCCTTGCAACAGATGATTTGGATATTTCAGTAAGTCTTACAAGGAGGCTAATTTCTTCTGTTTGCATTGAAACTAACTGTCCTTTTCCCAACCTCCAACATTGGTTATGTACTAAAGTAAGAGATTTCATGTGAAAATTTTGATCTATCTATAAGAAACAATGTAGATGATACTAAGAAAAAAGTGAATTACCAGAGAGAGAAAGAAGCCCTAGGTCAGAACTTGCAATATACAGTAATAATACTCAGCCATAACAATGTGCACAAAGGTCTCCTCACGGCCACAAGACTCTGGAATAATAGTTATTAGAGATTTATGCTGGATTTGTTTTCTGGGTTCACTTGCTTACCCTTTGAGTAGTATACCAGGTGTGTAGTTAATACTCAGGGGAGATTTCCCTGAGTACAGAAAACCCTTCTGAGTTTTGCTAGGGGATAAGGTCTTTCCAATAGGCTGTTCAGGATGCAAGCAGCAACCATAGCAATAGAATTTCTTTTGGATAATTGAGATGCTGCCTTCAGGGAATCTATTGTCCTTATGATTCTGGGGTTGCCTGGTTGTAAATAAGGACATTTGGGAAGTCTGTTTTCAAGGCTTCAGATAGTATTTGGGTTTGAGATCTGGACATTGTATTCTAGGATTTTATATTTTTAAGAGATTCAATTCATTCAATCATTCAACAGACATTTGTTGAACATCTAATGTGTGCTAGATGTCATAGATTCGATGGGAATAGGATTTGATCACTGTATTTAGGAATTCATTGAACCGTCTCTTAGAGTTGAGTGGTAATTTCACATGCATTATCTCCTTTAATCAACTGACCATTCTCTGAAGGATGTATCATATTTTAATATACCTTTTTAAGATAGTGTAGCTTAGCGAATTGATACAGTTTGGTTAAAGTTCCTTAGTGTCAAAACGTAGATTTAACAGAGCTTTCTGGCTTCTTGGTCTTGTGTTATTTCTTCTACATCATAGCACAAAATCCTCCTTCTGAGTCTTAGTTTTGTCTTCCATAAATTTAAGGCAGAACGAACTGTTCTACCAAATTCTCCTCCCTTTCTCTTTAAACAGTTTATGTTTTATGTATAACCAGTATTTGGATACGAGGAATCAGACAAGACTTCAATTTCAGTGACTCATCAACTTCTCTCAAACACCTTGGAACTTTGGTAGGTCAGTTAGCACAATACCTTCCCAATCCTGAACACCTTCAAGTCATGGTGATTTTATCTCCAAGAGCTTCTTAGTGTTAGTCTTCCATGACCTACAGGAGAGCAATTAGAGGTGGGTCTAGTTCTGAAGACTCTTCCTTGCCTTCTTTTATAGTCTGTCCCTTCCCCAGGTCCCACTGGTTGAGTGCTTAGTCAGTAGTGTTTTCTAGGGATCTCCTGCCCCTCCTCTTTCTAAGCCATCAGTATCCCAGCTCTCTTCCTCTGCATCTCTCGTAAACCATCCCAAGATGCTGGGAGAACAGGATCTTCTGGGATGAACACCATCTAATCTCTTATTATACGTTGATTTTGTCCTTTCAAAACTTTATATGTTAGAGTCTTAATTTCCTGTACCTCAGAACATGACCTTCTTTGGAAATAGAGTCAGTGCAATTATAATTAATGAAGTTAGGATGAGGTCATACTGGAATAAGATGTATCCCTAGTTGAATATGATGTTCTTATAAAAGGGGGGAAATTTGGATACAAATACATACCCAGGTAGTGAAAATGAAGGCACAGATCAAGGCTAAGCATCAGAAACCAACGAATGCCAAAGATTGGCAGCAAACATAAGCTAGGAGAGAGGCATGGAGCAGTTTCTCCTTTACAGACTCAGAAGGAACCAATTCTACTGATACTTTGATTTCTGATGTGTAGCTTCCAGAACTGTGAGACATTACATTTCTTTTGCTTAAGGCACCCAGTTTGTGTACATTGTTATGGCAGCCCCAGCAAAGTAATATACCGCTTATATAATAATAGAACCAGCTTGGAGATAGAGTTTTTTTTTTCCCTTGGCTTAGGACAATGTATCCCTTAATTCTCACTATTCGTAGAATGCCCACTCACACCTTTCAAGTGACTAAATAATTCCACCAGTTGCCCAAAGCCTTGTGCACATGAACCTGGACACTGGTCATCACTTATTACTTATTTTCCTAAGGGCCCGCACACAGTATGCACTGAAACCTTACTGTTTTACTCTTTGACTCCACAGGCCTTTGACTACTTGAATATCTAATGGTAATTGTGTAATTCTCAGTGTGCTTCTCACTATAAGAGAAAAGACAATGGTATGCTTTCATTTGCAAAACCTGTTACTATTTGAGATGCTACTTTCCTTCCCACTAGAGAAATACCAGTAAGTGTTGTCCATTTCTCTCCCAAACTGAGCGCTCCCTCCCTCCACATCTGATTAAGTTGTCCATTCATTCATCCTTTCATACATCAAACATTTATCAAAGACCAACCACATGTTGTCAGTATAAGGAAGTAAACTGTTAACTTGGCCCTGCAGAGCTCAAAGTCTAGTAGGATAAATACTCAAAGTCTGGTGGGAGAGTCATACATGGGAGGAATTGTTCTCTAACAAGCCCATGGTGGAATGTTTACAACATGAAGCCAGAAGCAAAACTGGTTAAATGTCCTCAGGGGAAAAGTTTTGGAAGTCTTTGCAGAGGAAGTGACTTTTGAAGGATGAGAAAGAATTAATGGCAGTTGGAGGAAAGGCAGAGTAGGGGCAGAAGTTGAGGAAGGGATCCCAGGTAGAGGTGACAAGTGAAAGTCTCTAAGATTTGGGAAAACCTGGCTCTATTTGACTATAGTGTATATAAAAGACACACATATATAGATTTGGCAGGTGATGGGGCTCAAAAATGATGTTGGAGCCAGTAGTGGATGGTTTTCCACGTTTGAGGGGAAACAAATGGTTAGATTTATTTTTTTAAATGATCACTCTGGTGGCAGAGGAACACATGACTTAGGGCACAGATGGGAGGCTGGAGGCCAGTGGGGAGGCTGTATTTTTTGAGTAAAAAAATTAGAACATGGTTCAACAAATATTAAGGTAGTTGTAGGTTTAACAGGACAGAATATTTGAACTCAAGTTTCCTTAGAAGATATCCTGTGGCTGTATGTAGGGGCTATGTAGGAAAGAGGGAACGAAATTATAAATCAGGGCAATGTCAATTGGAATGGAGAGAAAGGGATACATTTATAAGTTAAAAAGGACTGAATAGATGACCTATTTAATATGGAAGTGAAGAAGAAACAGGACTCAAAGGTGGCTTCCTGATATTTGTTGATAAGGATAATGGCTGATGGAGATACTAAGAAAAAATAGTGATGGATTTCCTGAGAATGCTAATGGGTTCAGTTTTAGAAGTACTGTGTTGGATGTACTTATAGAGGATATCTGGGGAGAGAGAATTATACACAGTTGAAAATACTGGAAAGGAGCTCCAAAGGGATATTTCAGAAATAATTCTAACAATAACAAAGTAATATCCACAATTTATTGAACTCTTATGATATGCCAGATACCTACTCAATCCCTGTGTATATTGTTTCATTTAGTTCAACAATGCTATGAAGTATTATCTTCTTTTTATAGATGCCAAACTTAAGATCACAAAGCTAGTAGGTAGCAGAATTGGACTTTCTACCTAAGTGTGCTTGATACCAAAGGCAGAGTTCTCAACTCTTCCCTTCTACTACCATCACTGCATGCATGTCTGTGAAGCTGTCAGCTAGGATAAGGTCATGCAATGCCTGTACTTGGAAGAGAATCCATAAATATCTGCTAAATAACTGAATGAGGCTCTGGATGTCACCAGGGGTAAGTAGCAGGAAGAAAGGGGCTGCACAGCTGATTGAAAGACACCAACAAACAACAGACACCACTAGTGAAAATACCGGGTCAGCTGCTACTCCATGGAGTAGCAGACACAATCACCTTCACTCTGTTGGAGGGACAAGATTTCCTGGCGCTTACATCTCACAGAAGCTGCCATCAAAGATGGTTCCATCTAACTGGAGTTAGAACACCAAGTCATCCAAGATGACTTTATGATTCTCATGAAGTGCTATATACTGTCCTTCCCCTCCTGCCCAGGAGACCTGCTGGGATTCTGGTATGATAATTCTGCGTAGAAGACAAAGAACCAAGGTCACTGAAATTCAAAGGAAACTGGAAGCAAGAATGAAAATCTTAAAGTAGTACTTTTGACAACGTTAATCAAAATTTACATACCAGGAAGACTGATTTGAAGTTTCAATCTGACACTGAGACTTTTGGGGAACCTCAGGCCTCCGAACAAGTTGCTGTGGTTCTGCCAGGGGAAAACTTTTACATTTTAAAGTCATTTGTCTCCGACTGAATAATGTCAAGCCTAAGGATATTCACAGAAATGTCAATATTATCAAGAAAATATCTTAAAAGATGAGAATACTTTTCTGGTTTTTGTATTTTGAGGAATCTGATGTTAAGAATGTGTCTTTTTTTTTTTTTTTTAATTTATGATAGTCACAGAGAGAGAGAGAGAGAGGCAGAGACACAGGCAGAGGGAGAAGCAGGCTCCACGCACCGGGAGCCTGACGTGGGATTCGATCCCGGGTCTCCAGGATCGCGCCCTGGGCCAAAGGCAGGCGCCAAACCGCTAAGCCACCCAGGGATCCCAAGAATGTGTCTTGAATATAAAAATCTCTCAATGTTCTGAATCAAGAACAATTTTTACAATTCACTCACTTTCGGGGACGAGGGATTGGTTTAAATTTAATTTAAATTTAAATTATCCTTAATCTAAATTTCGTGAAAATTTAGATTCATATAATTAAAGTTTGCTTGGAAAGGAAAGCTGAAGTTCTGAAACTTTGTGACCTAGAGCTTTGATATGCATTATCGTTTTCTTTTCTGGACCTTACATTTCAACAGTCTAATCTTTTAAAAGGAATGTATTCATGAAGCAGTAGAAACTACAGCACTGACAAGTCACTTTGATTGAATAGGTGTTTTTATTTTAATTCAATAAGTGAATTAAGGTAGGATTTCTTACTGTTAGCAGTGTTTATCTCACTACAGTAATGGCTATAATATGTTATGTGTGAGATCTTGTACTTCTTTTAGAAACAGAATATATTGTTTATTAATGAAATAAGGTTTATTAGATCATTATGTTGTCTGAATTTACCGACTTTGTCAAAAGAGAAATATGGAATGCTTCACAAATTTGCTTGCCATCCTTGCACAGGGGCAATGCTAATCTTCTCTGTATTATTCCAATTTTAGTACGTGACTACTGAAGTGAACATGAGGATATTCCTTTGTAAAGCCCCGTTAAAAACATATTTTCTTCTCTTGACTTTTGTACTCATTTCGTGACTAAAATAGAATTTTAGCACACTGTAAACAACTTTTAACTGTAATTATGAATATTATCTTTTAGTTCCACAGATGATTAAACTTCCTTAAATCATACTTACCTGGGATTAAAAATTCAATTGGTGTTTTATAGGTTTTGTGATAAGGAAAGTATCAATACACATGTACAGATTACATACATGGCCATAAAAGTACACAGTATATCAGAATTTCCCTGAATAAATTGTTATTTGAGCCTCTAAGTTTCAGACATTTATGACCCTCGATCTTTTAAGAATCTATCTATCTATCTATCTATCTATCTATCTATCTATCTATCTATCTAAAGATTTTATTTATTTATTTTAGAGAGAGAGAGAGAGAGAAAGAGAGAGAGCATGAGTGGAGGGGAAGAACAGAGGGAGAGGGACAAGCAGACTCCGTGCTGAGAGCAGAGTTGGATGTGGGGCTTGAACTAATGGCCCTGAGACCATGACCTGAGCTGAAATCAAGAGTTGCTTAACCACCCGAGCTATCCAGTTATTTATATCATCATTAGAATAATTCATTTTCTTTTGGTGAAAATAACTGGAAATTTGGGGTAATTTTGTGATCTAGGATACTGGTTCTCAAATTTCAGTGTATGTTATCAATCAAGGTCCAGTTTGGAGATGGAAACAACACAGTAATTAAAACAGAAAAAAAGCTTAATTAAAGAATTATTAACTAACGATGGGACATAGCTACTAAGGGGTTAAAAAGAACTTTAAAGAAAATAAGAATGGCAAATATAGGGAGAAGCCACTAATTCTAGGGTTGAGATAGAACACGAGAAATGAACACATTTGGAAGAGGGTTCTCATCCTTTTTGGAGAGGATGTAACTGAGATTCACTGGATGTCCAAGAAGATGACTGAGGTGCCACCAGCTGAATGACTGAAGCCAGTGTCCCATAGGAAAGCATCTGCAAAGACCTTGAAGTGGTTAAGAATTTACAGCCATTTAAATATTAGAACACTTATACTGATTCACTAATTTCTAGGGGTATTTTGAAGCTTTTATAGATATTGAAATAAGAAAAAATGTCTTATATTTTGCAGATTGTTTCCTGTATTTTTTCTCATTCAAAACCCACAAGTCTTTATACTTTGATATGTCCTCTCCTACCATTTCCTAAGGATAAAGGCCAAATTCCTCAGAATGACTCATGCTTTCAAGGCATGAAACTAATATATTTTCCTAGATTCTTTCTCATCAGTTCCTATGCTCCCATTCCTAAAAGTTATGATGGATGCTTTCTTGTTCTCCATTTAACCCCCTCATTGGATTTATAATATTCCCTATTCTTTCTGTGAAACACACCAAATTTATGTTTATAACCTTCAAAACACATCTGGCTTGCAGAACACCCTCTATTGTGCCCTAAAATTCTACTTCGACAAGTTGGAGTTGTATACTCACAAAGAATCATGTATGTGTGCTCCCAGATTTGTTTGATTCAGTTAATTTTATTATTATAATCATATAATTAAAGTGAATATAAAGCATTATAATATTAGTGCAAAAGGAGAAGTGCATTTTAAAAAATAAAATTGAGAATCTCTCTTTCCAGCAAGCTGGTAAACAAAACAGTTAGAAAATTCTCTTTCTAATAGCTTCTATACATGCTGGAAAAAATATAATAAAAATTCTTAGAAATGTATAACTGCTTTTATGAGAAAATGGAAAATGGAAAAAGAAGAAGCTGTAAATCAAAGAAGTATGAGTCTGAGCTGATGCTAAGTCTTCCCTGGAGGTTGAGGCAGGAGGGTTTTAATGCTTACAATAGAGAGGAAATGAGGCTGGTCTTGTATAGGCAGAGAATTTGAAATAAAACCCTGTATAAAGCCTGGATTTTGAAAGTCTGAGCCCTCTGTGTAAGGTGAACTGAAAAACAATTCATGTACCAACATAAGGAGATGATGAGAAAGCTTATCTGTGTGTATGGGATGCGGGGACAGGGATGAGGGAAAAACAGGAAAATCTCTTCCAAAAACCTGAAGCCCAGGGTTTGAAATTATAATATTCACATGTTGTGGGTACCCTCAAGCCAAGAAATTCAATAAAAATTGCAGTGGGCAGATGATGTCCCTGGGATACTTTACAAAAGCAAATGCAAAACCACTTTGGAAGATCATACTTTCACCCCTGTGGCAAAGGATTTCAGTAGAACTTGCTGAAGATGAGGTCATAATCCACGATCATAAAACAGATGAGGAAACATCGTGCCATAAATGAGAGCCTCCTGGCACAATAAATAAAAGAATGACTTTCCCAAGCCTTCAGATAAAGAAAGATCCCTAATTTTTGAGACTAATATAGTTTTGGTAGCAAAACTAGAAAAAAGAAAATATGTATATAAGAAATTATAGGCTATGCTCACTTACGAACAGAGATCAGTATACATTTATAACAAATAATCAAATATAGGAATATTCAACATATAACAATTTTACTATAATATTAAGGGAGAACAACCATTTAATACCTCAAAATTTGCAAAAAAAAATTCTGGGAAACTGTCAACATTCAATTATGATAAAATCTATTAGCAAACTAGAATAGAACAAAATTTCTTTAATCATAAAAGTAACAAATTATGTATGAATATCATACTTAGAAGCATTCTAGGTAAGAAACAGACATATATATTCTCTATTCTTGCTCACATTCAGCATTGTATTAGAAGTCCTAGTCAGCACAATATGAGAAAAAAAAGAATGGCATTTGGAATTGTTTGCGATGTCTACATAGAAAATACAAGACTTAGCAAATGATTAGCATTAATCAGTAGGGTAAACAATACTACTTGATTTATCAACAATATCAAAATATAATTTAAAAAATATGTTATTTGTAATTGTAAGAAACACTCTAAGATACAGTATACTGTTTTTCCCTATA
The DNA here is from genome assembly GCF_018345385.1 of Vulpes lagopus. Classification (NCBI taxonomy): domain Eukaryota; kingdom Metazoa; phylum Chordata; class Mammalia; order Carnivora; family Canidae; genus Vulpes; species Vulpes lagopus. The sequence continues at coordinate 25,648,567 of NC_054824.1, read as the reverse complement.
CAGACATACCTATGATAAAGTTTAATTTATAAATTAGACACTATGAGAGAATAACAATAACAATAGTAAAATAGAACAATTGCAGCAATGTACTGTAATAAAAGTTATGTGAATATGTTCTTTCTCTCTCAATATCTTATTATACTGAGCTCACCGTTCTTTTTCTTGGGATGATGTGAGATGATAAAATGCCTAAGTAATGGGATGAAGTGAGGTGAATGACATAGGCATTATGACACAGTGTTAGGCTACTGTTGACCTTCTGTTGATATTTCAGAAGGAAGGCCATCTGCTTTGGGATGGTAGTTGACCATGAGTAACTGAAACCATTGTAAGTGAAACTGGGGATGGAATGAGGGGGGAGGTTTAGGGGGTGAGGGGAAGGGGATTACTATAACATGTAATTCACAGGGGGTGAAACCTTTTGGCCAATAAAAATGTAAGAAATGTCCAATCTCTAAATAGATGATACTATGATGTTATTAGTAAGATTAGCAAAAATTAAGAAGTCTGATAACTCCAAGTATTTGTGAGGATGTGGGAACATTGCTGGTGGGACCATAAATAGGAAAGCTACTTTGAAGAACTACTTGTTAATATCAAGTAATATTAGAAATGCACAGACTCTATGGCCCAGCAATTCTTTTGCTACCTACGCACTAGAGCTATTGCGCAGCAGAAACCCTGGAGTTGTGCAATGTGCAGTCTCTTGTATCATAGGGCAGCTTTCACAAATGTGCACAAAGAAACCATTCTAAAAAACTGGAGGAAGTTTGATTTCATACTCATTAGAAATTGTCCTGTTCCCACTCAAGTACAAGAAGCTGAAACTGGAAACTGTAGACATATTTTTAAGAAATACACTGCATGATTGCTGTCCAAAGACGTATACTAAAGAAAAATTTTTTTGCCCTAGGTCAAAAGATTAAAGAAAATATATACCTTGATATGTTTATATAAGAATGTAAAGTTCTGAGCAAAACAAAATTCAATTCTTTTTTGTTTTACAAACTGTATTTCTGGAAAATTAAAAAAATATTTCTGGATAAATGAATGGTGCCAAAAACAAAAGAAAACAAAATATATCCTTTGTGGTTTATCTATAAAACTGAGTTAACATAAGGCTCAGATAATTTTAAGCGGGTTTTTTAGGTCCTAATGTCTGGCATGACATTTGACATTTGACATTTGACATTTGAAATGTGAAATCTGACATGATTTCCAAAAGCAGGACCGCTTTTGGTAGAGAGAGCTGACCCTGGTTGAGGACGGTTAGCTTTCCTGACTCTACCCACTAACTGCCAGTTATGCCCCAGTCACTGAGACAATAAGGCCCCTGGAGATGAGAGCCACTGTTCATCTAGACTAAACTCAAACACTTTCTTCTTCCTGGAGAGTTCTTTATTATTCATTTCTCTGTGCCTGCATAGTGCACGTGACCCCTGTAACATTTATCCCATTGCACAAGGATGAGCTTTTTACCAGTCTGTTCTCCCTCCCATGTCATGGCTACCCAGAGGACTGGGACCATGTATTATTTTAAATACCTGAAAGTACTCAATAAATGTTTGTTGTATAAAAATAATGTAATTAAATCCAGCCTTTTACGCTTGAGTTTGTAGTATGTCACTGGACTGCTTGCTGCCTGTTTTTTATTCTCCTCTTCCAATGAAAGCTTTTATCTATAAAAGGTTAAAAAATGGAGTCTTTTAGCAGAAGTCATCTTCAGTTTCCTAAAAACATCTGTAGTGTACTGATGGCACCTTACATCAATCCTTATTAACTGAATGTCTTTATCTACAGAGGAATTAGGGTAAGAGGATCAAGCTCTTGTTAGAGAAATATGTAATTTATCTGGACAACATTTAAGAAATACTGAAAAAATGTATTTTACATGCTTTCTTCACTCCTCAGTAAGGGGAGACATCCTTATTCCCCCCACCCCCACCTTCTTTTCGCTTTATCTTTTTGAAGCAACTCTCATTTGGCTAGTTCTGTCCAACATTATTATAAATATAAACCCCGTGAATCTAGACAAGACTTCACATTCTGAGGTACATGGATTGATGGGATGATCTTTCTAGTTGAAGTGTAGGTTTTCCACAATCTGTAAATCATAAGTGGCATTAATTGAACCTAAGAAGAAATCAAGGGGATTCATGAACACATTTATAAATTTTCTTCTTTCTGCATTTTAATTATACTGGCATTTTAATTGCATTGTAATTGCACTTTAATTGCATGTATTTGTATAAATTAAAAAATAATTAGAGCTCTACAACACTATGGGAAAGTAATTTATGCATATAGACCTTTAAAGATGTACATGTGGAGAATGATTTCATAATTCTCACCATGTTAGACACTTTAAAATTGTCCTTGCTGAAAAGATCTATAGCTATCTAGATTGATGAGCCTTCTCTGTTCTTTCTCTGAGTAAGAAAGCAAGACAGCCTCCTTGAATGGAGGGCAGTTCTTAGTTTTATGGGACTCCAGCTTGGAAAGTCCTCTAAATATTTAAAAGAAAATATGTATATGATTGATGCAAGAAATACAATGTACAACTCATATGTTTTCTGAAAGGAGTTGTATGTGTGTGTATATGTATATATACACACACATTTTATATATATATATATATATATATATATATATATATATATATAATTTTTTCCCCTAGGCTAGCCTTGAGAAGTTTCTGTGATCTGACTGCATGTGGGTAGAAAAAACAGGATGAGTCACTTAATTGGGGCAACAGAACCAATGAATTTTTAACAATATTCCTGGAACAGGTTATCATAGAAAAGCATATGCATGATGTAGGGGCCATTCATTCAACAAGCATTTCTTGAACGCCCACTTGGTGTCTGGCATTACTGAGTAATGGCCCCACCCCATTCCATAGGTCATTTACCCAAAAGCAATTTGAATTTTCCAGCCTTCACTTCTATCTCCTTACTCAATGTCTTAGCTTTCACTGGAAACCTGAAATAGTGTGTTACACGATCTTGGCAAATTGTGGACTAGGTTCTCCTATATCCTGGTTTTCTGCCTCAGCGTATGTTCCTGTATTTGTGTACCTAATATCCCAGAGAATTCTTAGGGGTAGGTTTATTCCTTAAAAATTGCATTTTAATTTATTTTTGGAAAGGAAAAAGCTAAGAAACTTAGTAACTAAGATTGTATTACTCATTTGTCTTGAGATGATGGCACCAAATGCTTTTGTAAGAGGATCCAGCGTAAATAAACTTCCTGTTCTCTCCTATCTCAGGGCCTGTACTTGAGCTATTCTCTCTGCCTCCCCTCTGGGTGATCCTCCTCCTACACACACAGAATTCATTCTATCCCTCCCAATAAAAATTTCTGGTTGCTCCATGTGGACTTATTCCTTTTGTTCTTACGGTACAGTCTATTTGTTCTTATAGCATATCCTGCATCCTTCTCTTCTGTTAGCACTTAGGTTAAAATTCCATTCTGCTAGTTCCTGGAGGTCAGAGATGGTGTCTTATTTATTTTCTATCCACACTGGGAGCAGTGTGGGGCTTTATCTCTGACAGATATGACCTGAGTCTGGAATTCAAAGGGCATATATCTTTGTGTGCGTGCGTGTGTGTGTGAACTACAAGCCCTTATTAGAATCTTCTAGGGTCCTTTATTGCATGAAAACACAAGTCAGTCAACAGTCTCAGGGGAATTTGCAGGCTCTGCTCTGGGCTATGATTGGGTTCGCTGGCCTTGTTCTTATATGGGGCTGCTCGATATTTTATTTTTATTTTTAATTTTTTTGTTTTTTAAAATTGTATTTAAATTCAACTAATTAACATATAATGTAAAATTGGTTTCAGAGGTAGAGGTCAATAATTCATCAGTCTTCCGTAATACCCAGTGCTATTACATCACACGTCATCCTTAATGCCCATCACCCAGTTACCCTATTCCCCACCCCTCTCCCCATTAGAGACCCTGTTTGTTACCTATGAGTAAGAGTCTCTTATGGTTTGTCTTCCTCTCTGATTTTGTCTTGTTTTATTTTTTCCTTTCTTTCCCTATGACCTTCTGTTTTGTTTCATAAATTCCACAGATGAGTGAGAACATATGATAGTTGTGTTTTTCTGATTGACTTATTTCACTTGGCATAATATCCTCTAGTTCCACCTACGTCATTGCAAATGGCAAGATTTCTTTTTTTTTTTTTTTTTTTTTGATGTCTGACTAGTAGTCCATTATGTACATACACCACATCTTCTTTATCCAATCATCTGTCGATGGACATTTTGGGCTCTTTCCATAGTTTCACTATTGCAGACATTGCTGCTATAAACATTGGGGTGCAGGTGCACCTTTGGATCACTGCATTTGTATCTTTGGGGTAAATACTCAGTAGTGCAATTGTTGGGTTGTAGGGTAGCTCTATTTTCAACCTTTTGAGGAACTTCCATACTGTTTTCCAGGGTGGCTGCACCAGCTTGCATTCCCACCAACAATGTAAGAGGGTTCTCCTTTCTCTGCATCCTCACCAACATCTGTCATTCCGTGACTTGTTAATTTTAGCCATTCTGACTGATGTGAGGTAGTATCTCATTGTGGTTTTGATTTGTATTTCCTTGATGCCAAGTGATGTTGAGCATTTTTCATGTGTCTGTTGACCATTTGTATATATTCTTTGGAGAAATGTCAGTTCATGTCTTCTGACTATTTCTTGATTGGATTATTTGTTCTTTGGGTGTTGTTTGATAAGTTCTTTATAGATTTTGGAGACTAGCCCTTTATCTGATGTGTCATCTGCAAATATCTTCTCACATTCTGTAAGTTGCCTTTTGGTTTTGTTGACTGTTTCCTTGCTGTGCGATAGCTTTTTATCTTGATGAAGTCCCAATAATTCATTTTTGCCTTTCTTTCCTTTGCCTTTGGAGACATGTTTAGCAAGAAGTTGCTGTGGCCAAGGTCAAAGAACTTGCTGCCTGTATTTTCCTCTAGGATTTTGATGGATTCCTGTCTCACATTTAGGTCTTCCATCCATTTTTAATCTATTTTTATGTATGGTGTGAGGGAATAGCCCAGTCTCATTCTTCTGCATGGGGCTGTCCAATTTTCCCAACACCAACTTGTTGAGGAGACTTTTTTCCAGTGGATATTCTTTCCTGCTTTGTGGAAGATTAATTGACCATAGAGTTGAGGGTCCATTTCTGGGTCCTCTATTCTGTTTCATCGATCTATATGTCTATTTTTGTGCCAGTACCATACTGTCTTGTTGATTACAGCTTTGTAAAAGAGCTTGAAGTTTGGAATTGTGATACTACCAGTGTTTTTTTTTCTTTCAACAATCCTTTGGCTATTCAGAGTCTTTTCTGGTCCCATACAAATTTTAAGATTATTTGTTCCAACTCTGTGAAACAAGTTGGTGGTATTTTGATAAGACTGCATTGAATGTATAGACTGCTCTAGGTAGCACAGACATTTTAACAGTATTTGCTCTTTCAATCCATGAGCATAGAGCATTTTTCCATTTCATTGTGTCTTCCTCAATTTCTTTTATGAGTATTCTATAGTTTTCTGAGTACAGATATTTTGCCTTTGTTTATTTTTTTTAATTTTATTTATTTACTCATGAGACACACACACACACACACACACACACACACACACACACACACACACAGGCAGAGACACAGGCAAGGGAGGGAGGTCTCCATGCAAGGAGCCCGATGTGGGACTCGAATCCAGGAATCAAGAATCACACCCTGAACCAAAGGCAGACACTCAACTGCTGAGTCACCCAGACATCTCCAGATCTTTTGCTTCTTTGGTTAAGTTTATTCCTAGGTAGCTTATGGTTTTGGGTGCAATTGTAAATGAGATCGATTCTTTAATTTCTCTTTTTACTGTTTCATTGTTAGTGTATAGAAATGCAACGGACTTCCATGCATTGAATTTGTATCCTGCCACTTTTCTGAATTGCTGTATAAATTCTGACAATTTTGGGGTCAAGTTTTTTGGGTTTTACATTTAGAGTATTATGTCATCTGCAAAGACTGAGAGTTTGACTTCTTCTTTGTCAATTCAGATGCTGTATATTTCTTTTTGTTGTCTGATTGCTGAGGCTAGGACTTCTAATACTATGTCAAACAACAGTGGTGAAAGTAGACATCCCTGCCATGTTCCTGACCTTAGAGGAAAGCTCTCAATTTTTCCCCGTTGAGAATGATATTTGATGTGGGCTTTTCATATATGGCTTTTATGATATTGAGGTATGTTTTCTCTATCCCTACACTATGAAGAGTTTTAATCAAGAAAGGATGCCGTACTTTGTCAATGCTTTTTCTGCATCTATTGAGAGGATCATATGGTTCTTGTCCTTTCTTTTATTAATGTAGTGTATCGCATTGATTGATTTGCAGATACTGAACCACCCTTGCAGCCCAAGAATAAATCCCATTTGGTTGTGGTGAGTAATCCTTTTAATGTACTATTGGATCCTATTGGCTGGTATTTTGGTAAGAATTTTGGCATCCATGTGGGGCTGCTCTTTAGAAAAGGAAACTCATCAACTCTTAAAAAGTTTTGCAGCTAAATGGTGTTCCAGGACTTGGAAACATGCCCCTCTCTAAAGGGTGTATGATGGGGAGAGCAAAGGAGGGGAGTTATATCTCCTTTGAACATTATCCTTTGGTGCATTCTGGAGAGAAGAAATTTCAGAAAGGAATACTTCCCATTTAAGCCAGGTAATGCTTATCACAAGAGTCTTCTGTCCTTTGCAAACACCTAGTCATAGTAGAGCAGGCTCCTGCCTCCTTGGATTGAACCTTATTCCTGTCTAGATACTGTCCCTGAAGTCAGGGAATGACAGAATTTACCTTTGACCAAGTCAAATATATGAGTAAGGGTAATATTAGATGTTATTACTGTTGGATCCCACAATGTATAATATCTCAAACACAATAGTTTATTTCATGCTAAGTTAGTAGTCCAAAGCAGTGGTGCTTTCTTGGTGGATGTTTCCTTTATGAAATGATTCTGGTCCAGGCTTCTTCCATCTTGTGGCTCTATTAGCACATAGAGGTTAACATTTGCACCCAGCCAGTGGAAGGGGGAAGGGCATGAAAGTTCAATAACTGCTGAAAAGCTTGAGTCTGGAGGTGATGCACATCATTTCCATTCACATTCTATTCTTTTGGGTGGTAAGGGAACTAGGAAAGTGGTTGTTGACTGTAGAGCCACTCTCCAGAGACAACTCATAACTCTGTACCATAGAAGGAGAATTCTGAATTTGGGATACAGTTAGCTTTCAAGGTTGCTTTACTGCTTTTCTAGGGCAACACCATTTTGTCCAATGGCCCAGATGCCCAAATTCCATCAAAGGATTGTCTGCTGCTTACCACCAAGCTCATCTTATTACTGTTGAAGCACTGAAGCAATTCCTGCTTCCCGTCAGGTAATTGGCAAGTGTCCCAAATGTGTTCCCAGCTCAGTCTTCATCTGTCTTGGGCAGGAGTGAAGAAAGCTGACCTCTCTAATAGGTACTTAGCAGGACTTGGTGGTGCAGTTCTTACCCTTATACCAGGCACTGCTCATCTCTACTCCTCTCATGAGGGACACAGCACAGTCTTGCATGGCTCAGATGATGAGATGTGACACTTTCTTAAGAATTTCATGTAAGCTTATGGTGCCTAACTTAGAACAGTTGCTTTGGCATATAACCTCTGCCTGTCTCCAATTATAGCTCATAATTGTGGGCCTCCTCCTCCTAGTCCTAGTTTTCTTAAGCAGACTTCCTTAGTCCTGAGCATGTGTGAAAATGGTCCTTGGCCCCTGGGCCTGAGGTCTCCATCTCTTTTCTATTTAGGCATCCTTTATCACAACTGCTGGACCTCCCAACTTATGGCCTGTCTTTCAGTTAGATATTTAATTGAATTGAATCTCAGAGTTTTCTTGTGAAAGGGGAGTGTTATGTGTTACTGAAATTATTTCATAAGAATTTTACTGAGCAAGTATTATGTCTTATGTGAGAGCTATGAGAAATTTGAAGTAGCATAAGGTATGGCCTCAGCTTAGGAGGGTTTTCTAAGTAAGAACTGCTAATCACTCAGAAAACCAAAAAATAGTGTAGTGAGTAACAAAATACTAATTTTAGGCTACCTAGATAGAAGATGAATTGAGGGGAGGCATCTATTAAGTATCCTTCCTGACAGTCTTCCTTGCCATCCTTCATTTGATAAAGTACAAAACTAAGGCTGTGTTTTGCCTGCATATGTAAGTGTGATTAAAAAAAGAGAAAAATTTAAAGTATTCTTACTTTATCTTTCAACTTTCAAGAGTGTTCATTTTTCCAACTCTGAGAAAGTGTGCCAAAATTTAGTTTGCACTTCTAAAAATTTTTGGGATTAGAAATATTTATTTATGGAATTCTTGCTCATGATAAAAATGCAAATGACATCAAAATATTTATGGTACAAAAGTTTCTCTTTTATCCTGTATCATCGACCTCCTTGGCGGCAGCCATGAGTTATAACCAGCCTCTCCACTGCTAGAGGTACTCTGTGAGTGCGCATGCTGGGCATTTCATTCTTCATTTTCTCCCAGTTTCTTCCTTTCCACTTGCTAGATCAGTAGTTCTCGTTTTACTGTGCAAAATAAACACCTGGAGACTTCTTAGAAATGCAGATTTCCTAGTTTTTTTTTCTCCCCTAGATCCAGTGGTGGGGCTGGGTGAGTTCAAGGAATTTGCATTTGTAACTAGATGGTTCTGAAGCAGGTGGTGCATGCACCTACTTTGACACACTGATTTAGAAATTAGGGTTTTACTGCACTGAGGACTGTGATCAAGTCACAGGCTGCTGTGGTTGATTTTATTTCTTCCTATCATAATGCCATACTCACTTTTCCAGTCTTTGACCTTTACTAGGGTTTCCCTTCCTTTGGTCACCATGGTGATGCACAGAGGTCTTCCACGTGTAATTAGCCTAAGGATGTTGATTTGTTTCATTGCCTTTCACTGACTGCCTCACTGTTGAGCTGCTGAGTGTCTTTAGCTAAATGGAGAAAACTCAATTTGTTTTCTTTCTTCCTCTAGTAGTATGATTACGATTAACAGCAGTTTTCTTGTATCTCTGAGAAATGAGTAGCAGTCACAAAACTATAGACTTTTGAGGGATGACAGGAACTTAGAAATTGTTTCACCCAATTGGTAGTTGAGGAAGCTGAGGCCCAGGGACATTAAGAAACATAACCAAGGTCACAGAATTAATGGCAGAGCTGACTAGAAACCTGGTTCACTAATTCTGAATCGGGAGCTCTTTTCTCATCTTGTGGCAGCTAAATCTCAGGGTCCGTTCAAGGCTTTCAAAAGTTCCTGTTCTTCAGACTGCCTACCACTTTGAAATATGTCCTTCTGTGACCTGCCCACCGCTCCACCCCCATCCCCCTGGGTCACACTAGCCCTGGTTGGTTGTCTTGCTAGGGTAGTATGAATTATTTCTGAGCTCTTGAATGTGGCAAAATTTCATCTACTTGAACTTAGGTCACTAAATATAAAGCAATTTTGAATGGAAGGAATTGTAGTTACTTTAAGTCTCTGTGGGAATTCAGGAGCTCAGTTCTTACTCCCAGCTTCCTTGAACAAAGACCCGAGGAACAGTCCTTATTATTTTTCAGAGGCTGGGGGAGGGTTGAGGTCATGAAAAGGTTGCTTGGTTTACAGTCTCATCCTTGTCTCCCTCCTCCTATTGACAAGGCATCAGGATGGTTTATAGATTGTCACCTCCCTTTAAGGCCTGTTTGCTGATGTTTTGAGACATTTATCCAATCTCAGGAAACTCAAGGGACCTGACTTCGACTTTGAATTATATATTATCCATATTTGGGATGGAATGGGCAATTTTAATGGAAAAAGCCCATCTATCGGGCCAGGATTTAGGAAAGGCTTTGATTTGTATATTTGTTGAAATGCTCTGTATTGATGTAAAATTTTTAAATTTCTATGAATTTAACAACATGTTAGCTTGAATGTGATTAACACTCTCCTGCTGTACTCCTCCCCTATATGTGTTTTTCATTTTTTTTTTAACCTTTGGTGAAATAGTAACTTACTGTACCATAACTTTGATAATGTCTCCAGAGTTTAGCCAGGAGAAATATCAGACTGTCCTTGGAGAACATGTCTGTCTCGATGAGAACAAGAAGGATTCCAGGAAAAAGAGCTCAGTTCCTGAAATAAATTACAGTAACTTCAGAAAGGAAATTAAGTGTCTATAGAAAGATACATTCACCAGACTAGTGACTTTTTCCACATTTTTGTAATTCGGATACTGTATTCAGGAAAAGGAAATTAACTGGAGGTTTTTGATACAGATGGTGAGAAATGGGAAATAGCATTGAAAGCCTTTAAGCACATATAGTATTGTACTTATGTAAGTAGAACTGCCCATGAATCACTCCAGTACCTTAATTAATGAAGTTGCAGTCTTTCAGATAGGTATTTGCATTAAGCTTAAAGATAGGTACAGGCATGAAAACAATGATATCTTTTTTTTTAAAATCTATTATGGCATGCAGCCAGGAAATTAGTCTCTCTCTAACCATAGGATAAGGAATGATGCTATTTTGCATATATGCATTATTCTTGGAATTCTGCATCCCTGGGTAAAGGTCGCCAAATGTTACATTAGCCATTCATTGAGGCAGGGACGTGTATTCAGACACACACTCAGGTAAAAACCATGTTGTACATGTCTGTTCCCATTACTTTATGCATCAGTGCTTGTAATTTTTAAGTACCAAAGCTGTCCATTGCTATTTTTGGTCTACTTATTTTCTTCTGAGAATGATGGTTATTATTCTGACATTTTGTTTCATATATATTTCCTCCTGCCCTTGAAATCCAAATAGATGTTAGTTTTCCATCCATATGTTTTCATACCTACTGCACAACTAGGCTTGGCTCATTTGCATTTAGTTGACTTGGGAAGGTTAATGATTTTATTTTCAAAAGGTCAACTTCTGACACATAACCTATAAAATAGGTAGCTGTCCAGGGTTCTTTCCACTCATTCCTCACATACTCAGGGTTTTTTTTTTTTTTTTTTTTAATTCACTACTGAAAATCAGTTGCCTCTAGGAATTTCAATATTACATTACAGCATAACAAACTATCCAATATCACTAATGGCCTATTTAGGAATGAAATGCTTTTCTTTTGGTTTTAAGCAATTTCTAATTTTGACAGGGATCAGGAACCATCTACAAGGATGGAGTTAATAGCTCCCTGAAGGGACACATCACTAGCCAGGTCGTAAAAATCATGCATGGCTTGCTCTTTCAGCCATAAGACAAGAGGAAAACAAATACATCTCTCTTCCCCCAGCATTACATTTGTGGTCTGAAGATGCTTGGAAAATTACAGTCATTATATTATTACTGTTGTTGTTGTTATTTTTTGCAGTGTTTCTGAAATCTGGATAATTATCTATTTTTATCTATCTGTCTGGTATTTCTGTATTTATATCCTTTCCCTAAGAACTTACTGAGATGTCTTCTCTCAAAATCATATGCCAACAGGATACAAGTGCTGAGATGAATATATACCATTTGAGACTTTGCCATGTGAGGTTATTGTCTGAAAAATTCAGGCAAAAGAACTAGTTAGTGAGGGAAGAAATTATTCAACACATTTGTTTTGGCTGCTCAGTCGATCAGATCTGTGGGATAATGACTTTAATCCTTTGTAATAAAACACACCAATCCTCTCCTATTTCTGTATTGTAAATGTACCCTAGTTGGACTAAGACAAAATTGACATGTACACAAATGTGTTTGCTTTGTCACTGTAAAATGTGCTTGGGTAAGAGCAACTTAGGAACGAAGGAGGAACACAGAGCAGCAGAGAAGAAAATAGGGGTGGGTGGGCTGAGGGTAGGATTTGGATCCCACCTAGAGACTGAATGATAAGAATTGGCAAAACCATCTCAGGGTTAAGAAAAGAGAAGGCCAGATGATCAGGTGCAGAGGACTTGCTAGAACTAGACAATGGTGGGGAAGGGGTTCCCCAACATGGCATAGATGTGTTCACATCATTCTCCTCTGAAGGAAGAGAGAGGTTTTTATTATTAGGTGGCTGTAGAGAAGCATCTTGGATTCAGATCACCTGGAAACCAAGCAGATTCAGAAAGGACCTAATTCTCCTCATAGGGAAAGGAACTAATGTTTGTTGAGCTCCTACTAATGGGCCACAGCTTCCATAGATGTTATCTCATTTAATTCTGCACAGCATCCCTATGAAGGAAATTATAATAATAATAGCTCACACCTTTTGCATGCTTATTATGCACCCCACACAGTGCTAAGTGCTTGTTTTGCATTGTTTTTAAAAAATAGTCCTTTATAAATCAAGCAGTCTCAAAGATGCAAGCAACTTATTCAAGGATGCACAGATAATAGAGCTGGAATTTAAGTCCAAATATGGTTGACCTAAAGCCCAGATTTTCTGGTTTACCATTATGTTTCCTTAGTGAATGAAAATCCCTTGGAGAAGGAAGAGCCCTCTCTTCATTTGTGACCTCTATCTGATGGGTAAGCTGGGTACCTGTCATTTACTTGGGTAGGCCAAGTCATGACCTAAACCCCTCAGAGTAAAGTCAAGGTGATAGTCTAAGGAGGTTTTAGAGTGAGAGTTTCCATGACTTATGGAGGGGCAAGGGCAAAGAGTAGTTACCATCTAATGACAACCAGTCACACAAAAACAAATCTTTAGCCCTTTGATTGGTAGTGATGAAAGGAATCTTAGGAGAATATGGAAACCCTTGATTATTTGGAACTTTGGAAAATGTTATTTCATTCAGCATCCCACATGACCTTTGTGCTTCACAACTACCACATAATGATGAGTCTAATTCTGCTTCATAACTGTATCCAAATGTAAGAAGATGGACTAGGCATCTGAAGAAGAGGACTTTTTCGAGCATGTCTTTGTGTTGAACTCACAGAAGGACTGGCTAGTTCTCCACACAGCCTCACAGGCTACTGAAACAATATTTGGAAATATAGCCGGAGGGGAGGAAAGGTCAAAGATGCCAAAAGCACGGGGTCAGTAGCTTGGGGGGGGCGGTCCGTAACTAGAGTAATGCAGTCCCCTTACTTTTCATATTCCCCCTGCTCTCACTCCAGTGAGATTAAGAAAAACTTTCATCATTGAATTCCCTCCGCCTCTGATGTTCCAGGATGTGGTTGTGGTATGCCAGAGTATAGTTATTTTGAAATTTGAGGTTTATGCCCAGCTACCACCAAGAATTCTCAGTGGGTGGCGTTGACTGTGCTCTTTCAGACTTAAATGGGAGAAGAAGTAGGTTGAGAAAGAAGCTTTTGTCTAAAAACTCCAGTATTTTCATGATTATTATAATTTTTATAAGTGAAACAGAGCCATTAAGATATATTATGAAATGGTTTTCAGTTAGAATTTTGTTATGTGCATTAAAAAAAAAAAACATGTATCAGGTCTATAAAGTAAACTTGCTAAATTCTGAGCTCCTTTTTCCCTCTTCAAAATGCCCCAAAGTTCATGCTGTACTTTTAATTTATGATAAAGACTTTATTATCAGATTTGTTGGAAAAAGAGAGAGAGTAGCATGTAAGTTCAGACTTCCAGTTATCTGTTCTTTAATTTAGGCTGATTTCCTAAATTTCAAGATGTACCTAATGCCCTGACTGCCACACGAAGCGGAAAGCCACAGATGTCCTCTGAACAATTATATAAAGGTAAGGAGTTTCAACAACTCTGTAGTTGAGAGAGCATGAGAAGACCACCCGGGCATAAAATACCATCTCTTGTAAGTTTGGAAACCCAAATGCTCTAAAATGCATCCTGAAACCGTGTAAGAAAATCATGTTTTACTTCAGAAATAATTAGTATTGAAAATAAGCCCTTGTTCAAGCAAAGAAGCTGGCTGGCAGAGAGTAGTAAACTGCTATCCAGCTATCAGAGGTGTTCATGAAAATGTGACAGGGTAGGTCAATGCCAGTGAAACTGGGTCAGACTCTAGGTTCATAATCAGAGAGTGCTTGTTGCAGCATAATTTTTTTTATGAGGGCTCAAAAATGGAGCAAAATTTTTTTTGGAGGGCAAAAGACAAAACCAACCTCTGGAACCATCTATGTGGTGAAATGCTAGAGATATCATGGCTTTAACAATAGTAGGAATTTTCTGTTCTGCCATTTTCAGAGTTAATTTTCTTCTCCTCTTGAGACCAAGAGGAATTACAAAAATCTTTTATATCAGATTTGCAAATACCAATAAGTTACCCACCCCCACTTTTTTTCTTTATCAGCTTGCCCTTTCGACAGGCAGTGCATAGTAAAATGAATAAATTCAGCATATTTTCCTGTTCACCAAGCATAAATTATTACTAACTGTGGTGAAAGGTTATTTGAAAAGCTGTTTTATTTTATTGAGCAATCTTCTTTTATCTATAAATGATTCTGTTTGAAATCAAAGAAGATACTGTCCTATCTTTGTGACCTCAGGAAACTGAACTATGATGACATATTTCCATTCTAAAGAGGGCAATGGAGGATTCATACATAAGCTGAATAAACTCTACTAATCTATTCCTGCTCTTGGATCAGATTCCCGGTCTTTGAAATACTAGGAGAATTACCATAGCATTAGTATGTGATACGACACCATTGCAAATTATCTGATGAGTGTGTTCTAACTGGCAAGCTTCAGCCCTGGGTCGGGGGATTGGACTCTGTAACCTTAGAGATGCTTTTCAACTGAAATGCACTACTGGTCTTTCATACCATAACCCTTCAGGAATGGGCTGTTGCTCTGTTATTTCTGCCAGGCTTTCAGCTCCGGTGCATTAAGTCATGATTTGCCTCAAAGATGCTCTGCGATTCTCACATCTGAAAGGATTGTAGCAATTTGATAAAGTATCAGTTTGAAGTAGCCCTAACAAAATGTGTATCTATCAAATGATTATAGCTTTTATTCAATGACAAACAGCCTAGAAATTCATAAATGGTTTTTATGCGGTAGCACATTTATGCAGTCCTCATTTCATCTGATGCCTGTCTTCTGTCTGGTGCTTCCATCATAATAAATTGGGCATTGAACCACGAAGTTGGTATTTAGCATTTGCATGTTATTTTGTACTCCTTATCATTTTGCTATTTTCTTCATTGATCTTTCTTTCTATTTATTTCTGTTTTTTATTTTGGAAGAGTGCAGTAAGGATCGATGATTTTTGAAGATGAACATTTTTAATGAAGCAGTTTTGACTAGGACTTCTCAGTATTTGGGCACTGGCACTCTAGAAAAGGGATTGGGCATTTTGAACCTTGTGTGGTTCAAAATAATAGGCAGAAAATAATACTGAATCAGAGACTCTTGGCTCTGAGCAGGGCTGACTCACAGCGTTGGCTCTCCCATTCAGCAGGAAGCAGAACTGGGAGAAAACTGACTCACTTGCCCGGCAGCACGTGCGTGAGGTTGAGCAGTGAGACCAACTGCCTGACAAGCCGTGTTGGTTGTTCTCTCAGCGAAGTGAAAAGCATGTGAAAATTATTCATCCTCATATGTTAGGTCTCAAAATAGCTTGCACTGTTGATCCATTTATAAGAGACGTGCGGCCAGTTTTCTCCGTCCACCTGGGTGAAAGTTCACATGGCTGCAAACTCTGTGGTAGAAACACAGGTGAAGTAGAAAATATTGGGGCAAGCTGTCACCACTCTCCATTTCCTGCCTGGAAATATCTCTTTAATCACAAGACTGTTATTCTTGAGCCGCCTTTTGTGGAAGTCACCCCATTACCCAGCATAGGCCCTCCAACTGCTCACTGGATCATTGCTGTCGCCTTTCAAGAGCAGGAAGTGGTTAGGGTTCCTTGGGTGTAAGCAACAGAAACCAATCCTGGCTAATAAAAAGGAATTACTGGAAGGAGATGCAAAATCAGCAGAGGATGCACAGTTGGGTTTGTGAATAGGTAGGAAACAGGGCATCTCTGTAAGACCAGGAGTCAGGAAGCACAACCCCTGCTTCTTCAACTGTAGCCCTTAGAGATGTGCAATTACTCCTTGCATTCTTGGTTTAAAGAGGGTCCAAATGACAGACACTTTTTACCTCTGGAAGTGTTGAGGTGAGAAGAAAGAAAATCCGATCCTATGGTTTCCTGGATTCCTGGAATTACCATCCCTCCAAAATTGCATATGATGGGATGAGTTAATTACTCAAATTGAAATGAGAGGGTCATTAGAAAGTGGGAAAGGATATTGGGTGGCAAATGTCCTTGAGAAGGCTTTTTTCCCCCTTCACTTCTTCCTCCTTCCAATTCAACTAATATTTCCAGTAGTCTCACCTTATCCATAATTTCCCCTTCCATGGTTTCAACTTCAGTCTGGAAGCAGATGATCGTCCTTCTGACATTGTCAGAAGGTCAATAGCTGCCTAACTCTCTATCACAATGCCTGTGTCATTTACCTCTCTAGATCTCCTCATGCATTTTATTCTCTCACATCATCTCAAGAAAACCAAGGATGAGTATAGTACAATTAGATTTTTAAGAGAGAGAGGCCACATTCACATAAATTTTATTTTAGTATATGTTACATTTTTTCTATTTTATTATTAGTTACTACTATTAATCTCTTCCTTTGCCTAATTTATAAATTAAACTTTGTCACAGATACGTTTGTATGGGAAAGACATAGCATATATAGGGTTGATACTATCCACAGTTCCAGGCATCCACTGGGGGTCTTGGAATGTGTTCCCTGCAGATAAGGGGGGGCTGCTGTATTAAGTATCAACCCTCCACAAAGTTCTGTGTTAGGTATTGGGCATTCTGGAAAGAGAGGTCTTTCTATACTATGCTACCTTCTGTGCATTTAGTGGGGCCATGCTGTCCTATGGGCTCTTCTTTATGACCTTATTTTTTAAAACAGACTTAGGTTCACAGTAAAATTGAAAAGAAGGTCAGAGATTTCCTATATAACCCCTGCCTCCACACAAGCAACTCCTCCACTGTTGACATTCCCCATGAAATAAGTACATTTGTGGCAATTGATGAACTTACATCGACATATCATCACCACTTAGTGTCTATAGTTTACATTAGGGTTCACTCTTGCTTTTACATAATTTATGGACTTTGACAAATATATAATGATATGTATCTATCTTTATAGTATCATACAGAATATTTTCACTGCTCTAAAATTTTTCTGTGCTGTGCTTATTTATCTCACCCTTCCCCTAACCCGTGAGCACTGATCTTGCCTTCATAATTTTGCCGTGTCTAGAATGTCATCTAGTTGGAAAGTAAGAGATGTGTGTGTGTGTGTGGTGTGTGTGTGTGTGTGTGTGTGTAAGATTGCTGGAGATTGGCAAACTCCCCCTCCCCACAAAGGTTTCCAGCCTCCTAAGGTATATCATAAGAAAGGAGTGACAAAAAACCTCATAGGATTAGACTGTTTGTTCCAAGAACTCCAAATCCCAGATATTCCATGACTTTGATTTACAATCTTCTTTTTCAAATATTGTTCAATAGCCCAAAGACCATTATGTTGGTTGGATTATTCGTTTCAGCAGATATTTTTGTGCTAGAAAGTCTGTCATCATCTTCAGTGCTTATCATATCCAATCTTAATGATTTTTTTCTGGCTTTTGGGGTCCCTAATAACTATCTTAACTCTATGTTTTTTTCTCACTGCCCTTAGCATTGATTTTTTTCCTCCTGTACAGGGGTTCTTCCCTCTTCTACCATGTGCTGCCCTCATGGTCATACTTATCCTTGTCTGCAATGATTTAATTTTACTTCCTACTCAGGCTGGCTCAAGTACCACTTCCTCTAAGAAGCTTTCCCTGACTATTTCTATGCCATAACATTCTTTTATTCCGCTGTATCCAACAATGCTGAAAATCTATATCACACAATTTGAACTTGATTATTCTATTATTCTGTATTTTTCTTATGTTTTCTTTTTCTTGTTAAAGCTTATGCAAGTGAGCTGCTCTGCCCTACAAAGATAGGAATTCTTTCTTTTATTTCTTTGGTATCTCCCACATGTACACTTATGTTGGAACTCTAAAAGATCTTGCTATAATGTATAGACTTATCAAATCACTATGTAGTACACCTGAAACTAATGTAACATTGTGTATCCACTATATTTCACTAATAAAAAACACCTTGCTATTCTCTGCCGGCTTCCCTAAACTTCACTAAACTGTTAACATGGTGTTATTTGATAGCCTTTCTCAAAGGCTACTCTCTACTTCTATGTCTGCAGTGATTTAGGGGAGGGGAATATGTATTGACCCCTTTGCCATGTTTTTTTTTTCACTTTTTAAAAAAAGATTTTATTTATTTATTTATTCATGAGAGACACAGAGAGAGAGAGGCAGAGACATAGGCAGAGGGAGAAGCAGGCTCCTCGCAGGGAGCCTGATGTGGGACTCTATCCTAGGACCCTGCAGTCATGTCCTGAGCCAAAGGCAGATGCTCAACCACTGAGCCACACAGGTGTCCCAATTTGGTACAATATTTAAAGTAATTATGTTTTTCTAAATGTCATTTGATATTTTCTTTGTTACTATTCCACCATTATTTGACTGTATCATAGTAATCATAGAAATATTGAGGTAGAGAGAATTTCAGAGCTATGTAGTTGCCCCTGTCAAATTCTGCCCTCATCAAATTCTGTCCCCATCAAATTGTGCCATTAATTATGAGATCCTTTACAAACCATTAATCTGATTAGGTATTCTATGAAGTCCTTTCAAGCACTATCATTGTGCATGGGACCTTTGATTGTCAATTCATTTTATCCTGTGGTAGTTCAAATATAAAACTTCCTAAAAGTCAAGAGAAATTGAGAAGGTCAGAATCCAAAGGAAAAGGAACTCTGGTTTTATATCCTTCAAATAATCCTGGAGACCCAGGATGGTGTGCATCCCATAAATTTTGGTATGATGTGTTTTCATTTTCATTTGTCTTGAGATGTTCTAATATCTGTTTTTCTTTTTTTATACAATGGTAGTTCAGAAATACGCGGATTTTCACATATTCGTGAATTTTTCCATTTCCTTTTGGTATTGATTTCTAGTTTCATACCAGTGTGGTTCGAAAAGATATTTGAGATGATTTCAATCTTCTTAAATTTGTAATGACTTGTTTTGTGAACAAGCACATGAGAAAATGCTCTGCATCACTTGCCATCAGGGAAATACAAATCAAAACCACAATGAGATACCACCTCACACCAGGGAGAATGAGGAAAATTAACAAGACAGGAAACAACAAATGTTGGAGAGGATGTGGAGAAAGGGGAACTCTCTTGCACTGTTGGTGGGAACGTGAACTGGTGCAGCCACTCTGGAAAACTGTGTGGAGGTTCCTCAAAGAGTTAAAAATAGATCTGCCCTACGACCCAGCAATTGCACTGCTGGGGATTTACCCCAAAGATACAGATGCAGTGAAAGACTGAGACACCTGCACCCCAATGTTTTTTAGCAGCAATGTCCACTATAGCCAAACTGTGGAAGGAGCCTCAGTGTCCATCAAAAGATGAATGGATAAAGAAGCTGTGGTATATGTATACAATGGAATATTACTCAGCCATTAGAAATGACAAATACCCACTATTTGCTTCAAGGTGGATAGAACTGGAAGGTATTATGCTGAGTGAAGTAAGTCAATCAGAGAAGGACAATCATTATATGGGCTCATTCATATGGGGAATATAAAAAATAGTGAAAGGGATTATAGGGGAAAGGAGAGAAAATGAGTGGGAAATATCAGTGAGGGTGACAAAACATGAGAGACTTCTAACTCTGGGAAACAAACAAAGGGTAGTGGAAAGGGAGGTGGGCGGGGGGATGGGGTGACTGGGTGATAGGCACTGAGGGGGGCACTTGACGGGATGAGCACTGGGTGTTATGCTATATGTTGGCAAATTGAACTCCAATGGGGGGAAATATATATATATACAAGAAACTACAAAACAGAAAACAACAAAACAGTAATAATAGTGCTTACCTATAAATAATTGCTTCCAATATAAATATATTAAACTCACCAAACAAAAGACATAGGGCTGCTGATTAGATATAAAGCAAGATCCAACTATTTGCTGTCTATAGGGTATCTGCTCTAGATTTAAGGACACACACACAAACACACACAGACTCAAAGTGAAGGGATGGAAAAATATATTTCATTCAAATGGCAACCAAAAGAGAGGAGGGGTATCTATGCTTGTGGCAGAAAAAAAAATAGACTAAGTCAAAAACTGTCACAAGAGCAAAGAAAGTCATTATATAATGCTAAAGGGTCAATTCAACAGAAATACGTAATAATTAGAAATATATATGCACACAAAATGTGAACACCTAAATCTATGAAGCTATCATGGACAGATCTGAAGGAAGAAATAGATAGCATACAATAAAGTAGACTTTAATACCTCAAATTAAAATGGACAGATGGTGCAGGCTAAATATCAGTAAGGAAACTGTAGGTAAGAACAACACTACAGACCAAACGAACCTAACAGACACACACACACAGCATTTCACCCAATAGCAGCAGGATATACATTCTTTGCCATGTTTTGATGGAGAACAGAACTTCTCTCTTCCCCCAAATGGTCACATCAGAATCAACCCTTCCTGGCACTTTCTTTATTCTCCCACCTACTTCTACCCTTGGGAGAATGAATGGCCAATACAAATGACTGAAGCTTGATATTCCTTTTGGCAAATTTTAAGAGGATGAGCTGTGTTCCTGGAGAAAGAATGGGCACATGTCTGTGTCTCTCAAAAAAAAAAGTATGGGGGGACAGGCTCCACTCCCACTCCTTTCATTGTTTGCCCTTTGATCATTGAGAAGGGCTATTTCCTTCTTGCTTTCTGTACACAATGCAGGGTCTTTCTATGTTAATTATGGTGATGGGGATGGAAACAGGCATTTTCATTTTCTGTTTTAGCTTTTTTCACAATCAGACCTACTCTTTGCCACTGGTCTGTTTGTCCTCAATTTGGAGTAGAAGATATGAAGTTGAACCACATTCTCCAAGCCAGCTGTTCCCAGGAAGCCTAAATCTCAGGCATGGGACTATTTAGGTGGTTGCTTAGGCTATTGATAAAACCAATACGTGGATTCTTGGTCAGATGTCCATTCTGGCATGTCTACTCTAGTGGCCAGAGCAATGGAAAGGAAGATGGGTGGGTGTTAATTTGGGACCCCAAACACTACCTTAAACCCCTAACATGAAATAAGTGCAGGTATTGAGTTAATCATATCATTGTGTAATTTTAGTTGAAAATATCCTATAATAAATAAAAATGTCCTATGTGACATCAACATATGCATGTATTTGTGTATGTGGTAGAGAATTCTTTTTCCTATGGCTACACAGAGCAGCAGTGTGGTGAGATTCTCACCAGCAGGCCATCAAAACTGCCAGACCCCATTGACTTTGGGGGGAACCTACCCATTTGTGTAAGACCTGATAAGGTGTTTCTGAGTTTCTGAGTTACCTTTGTTAACTTCTTTCAAAACTTCTTGCCCAAGCTTGGGCATTATTGAGCTCCTACCTAGCCTATGGTAAAGGCCACAAGTGCAACATGTTCCATATCCTGAGCTTCCTCAACCAGTATGGAAACCACTGATAGTGATATATTGTTAGCAGCACAGTTGCTGGAAGGAAGTAGACCTGAAGTTTACCTGAAGTTTGCATCCTTTTCAGATGTGGGATGTGCATCTCAGCATACACTCACAGCCACGCAGGTATATACCAAAACAGACATTGTCCCAGAGCCCACCTTCCTCCCCCTTATTCTTTGGACTGGTGTATCACTAGCTTAGTGATTTTGTGTCTCTTGGCAATTATTTCCTATGTTGGAAACTTCTTTGCCTATCTGCCTTTGTAGTGGCAACCACACTAATGACTGGGATTGTTCAAGATTCCTGTGAAGCCCTCTTGAACTTTGTGCCTCCTTCTGACCCCAGATGGTTCTATGTGGAAAAGAAAGAGATGGTGGGATAGAGCATGGGACCCAGTGTGGCTCTTGTTAATTCTTGGCTGAGAGCGCTGCTTATTTTTATTAATTAAACTCTGTATTCATAAGCAAAAGTATAACAACAACAACAATAATGTATTGTAAGATTGTGGTCAGCCAAGTCTTCTGTTTTCCTGATATGGAGTAGCAAAATATACCCTCTCTCCCCTTTGCCCTCTTCTTCTGTGAAGGCAAATGAGCTTTGAAATCCCTTTGATTCTGAATAAGCAGCAGAATGAAAAGGCCTTCATTTAAAATGGAGAGGCTGAGCCTGCTTGCTTTCTCTCCAGCTTCCTCAGTGAGCTCAGCAGCCGACCTTTTGGCTCGGCAACTGGCCTGCTAGTTAAATGCAGCCACCGAACAATCACTTGACAGGATTTCCAGCTTATTAAA
The DNA here is from genome assembly GCF_018345385.1 of Vulpes lagopus. Classification (NCBI taxonomy): domain Eukaryota; kingdom Metazoa; phylum Chordata; class Mammalia; order Carnivora; family Canidae; genus Vulpes; species Vulpes lagopus. Next base: position 25,626,123 of record NC_054824.1, on the reverse strand, counting down.
AATGGAGTGTGACCATAAGGGCTTCAAGCAAAAAGGTAATAAAAGAGCATCTAATAAAAACTTTAAAATGTGTGTGCACACATTCTAAGGTAGAGTGATCTTTAACCCCTGCTAACACCTTAGGGGTTAGGATTTGGAGACCAGGGATGAAGAGATGAAACTAAGAGCTATAAAGTTAGGATTTGAGAATATTTTCAAATTGTGGGCTTTTTATTTTTATTTTTTAAATTGGCTTTTAAATGATAGAGCAGTGATGTTAATAATGTTGGTTATATCTAATTTTCATTTCATGTATTTCCAGATGTAGGCACAAGTTGTATTCACAAGGAGAAGAATGTAAATGTCTCTTGAAAATGAAATGAATGAAATGTCTCTTTGAAGAATGTAAAAATCTCTTGAAATTACTTAATAATAAGACCATGTCTCCTAACATTAGTGAATGAAATATATAGTACATGTAGGAAAATCAGAGTGTCAGCTTGTATAACCTTGCATGACATACATCTTAAGGCAAGGTACAATTTATCTGTCACTGCCTTCACTTGCTAATGATTGAAAATATGAGAAAAACATTTTCTGAAAACCTCCTGATACTGTCTTCTTACTACTTCTCTGTAGTTTCTTCTCAGGTAACTTTAAAAGGGGTCTGATTTTCAATGTAGTGATCAAAGAACTATAGATACCCCTCAATTTTGTGTTATAAGTGACTATTTCTTGCTATCATTTAGTTATCTTTTATACATTTTCACATTTTCCTCTAGAAGAAGAATGCTGTTTCTGTTTTTTTAAAGGTTTATTCATTCATTCATTCACTCATTCATTCATTCATTCATTCATTCATTCAAGAGAGACAAAGAGAGAGAGAGGCAGAGACATAGGCAGAGGGAGAAGCAGGCTCGTCGTGGGGAGCCTAATACTGGACTCGATCCTGGAACCCAGGGATCAAGCCCTGAGCTGAAGGCAGACACTCAACCACTGAGCCACCCAGATGTCCCAAGAATGCTGGTTCTCTTCATATGGAGCACTGTGAGGCTATTGGTGCCATGTTTATTCACGTCTGTTTCTGAACATGAGTAGTTAAAACAAGGTCAGCATAGGGATATTAGGTTACTCTCTAGATTCACCGGTGGTAACAGGCAGCTTCAGCAGAATAGCTAGGGGTCAGATTTTAGAAGTCAGAGTTTCTAAGGCAGTAGAATGTGGTGGAATGTGGTACTGCCTAGAACCAGCAGGTAGGAGACTCAGCTAGCTCTCTCTCTTCTACTAACACCTTATTGTTCTTTAGATAAGACATTTCACAGCTTTGTCCCTCAGTCCCTTCATCTGTGAAATGGGGTGTGTGAGGTGGGCCTGGATAACCTCTAAGCCCTGGACTTTGACACTCTGATCAATAAAAGCCTGAAAGGCCCTCCCAGGATCAGCTAGTTCATTGCCTTGCGTTACAATAATTCTGTACCAATAGCACTCTGGATAAAAGGCAACCTGATCCAAAATTGATGTTAAAATAAGAATTCATTTAGGGAATACTTTCTATGTGGGCTTCTAATAAATTTAACTGAAAGAAAGATCTCTACTCTTTTCTGCCCAGAGGATAGGGAAGAGGATGCTGTGCTTCTATAAGTCATACTCTATATAAAGGCAATGGGCTACAGTGGTTTTGCTCGCCATTGTATTCCGAATGCCTCACAAGTTGCCTATAGCAAGTGAATCAATATCTGTTGAATGAATGAATAAGTGAAAAATTCAGTACAGCCTTTGTATGGTGAAGGATTTTAAAGAGATCTCTGGCTTCGTAATGGATCAGAATCTAATCTTAGGAAAGCTCAATGAGACATAATTTGTAAATGGGGAGAAGGCTAGGAAAGGAAGGATGAAGGAACAACACTGCTCTGAATAACATGAGTTGCCTGTGCTGTGAATTAAGAGTGAGTCAGGAAAGTATTTCTATTTTTCATCATTGGTTTAGAGTGTTATAATTTCTGAGAATGAATTTTGTCCTTTAGTTGTGTGTGTGTGTGTGTGTGTGTGTGTGTGTGTGTGTAAAAGAGAGAGAGATAGAGAGAGAGACAGAGAGATCCAAAAGTTACCTGCTGACAACAGGGATAAGTATATCATCACCTTATCTCTTGAAGGAGAACCTACATCCAGGCTATGTTCTGCTGCAGAACTTAAGGTGAACCAAAGGCCACTGTGCTCTATTATCCTGGAGGCACCTGGTTCTTAAACCAGACTGAATATCTCAGATGTTGGAAATGTACTGCTGCAGAAGAGATGGATCCTGTGGTTAGAGAATGGAGTTGTCTCAAAAGGCATCCAGAGGGATCCCTGGGTGGCGCAGCGGTTTCGCGCCTGCCTTTGGCCCGGGGCGCGATCCTGGACACCTGGGATCGAATCCCATGTCGGGCTCCCGGTGCATGGAGCCTGCTTCTCCCTCTGCCTGTGTCTCTGCCTCTCCCTCTCTCTGTGTGACTATCATAAATAAATAAAAATTTAAAAAAAAAATAACTCAATTAGAAAAAAAAAAAGTTTAAAAAAAGGCATCCAGAGAGGAGAATGAGTTAGAAAGGAAGGTATTCTGGAAGACATGGGAACATGGAAGCAAAGTTAGGATCTAGGATTTTTTGAGATGACCACCATAAAGGGTTTAACCTCTTGGGCATTTTTCTTTTGGAATAAAGGACAATTTATATATAGTGCAAGGTTTAAAGTTTTTTCTTTCAGTTGAAATTTCCCTTAATTATTCTAACCTTTCACGAGATTCTGATATTCCCACGTCTCCTGCCATTTCAGGAGCTTGAACAGATTAGGAAAAAATATGAAAGGGCATTTTTATTATAGAGAATGCTCTTATTTATGTATTTATTTATTTATTTAAACTAACTTTTGGTGCTCAAAAAGTCCAGGGAGACCAAATATATATAGCTGAATCACTACTCAAAGACATTCTGGGTTGACTATCATTATAATAACAATACTCTTACAAAATTAATGCCTATGAATGTTTTTTATCAAGTTTTTGAACGTTTAACATTTTCATCATGTAATTAATGGTATAGGTATGGAAAAAGCATCTGTGGCCCAAGTAGTTAGTATTGTTAAAAGGCCATTATTTGCCTAGACAATCCTGAATGTCTCTTTGGTCATAACTGGTGATTCAACAGGACCAGAATTATCAGCAACAAAAGCAGCACAGGAATATAAAGATCAAACATTTGTCCCTTTTTGAAAAGGAAATATTTGGGAAGCAGAAAGATTTTCTGGTATGTCTTACTTTTCTGGTCTGCCAATTCAGCTGGGTAGTCCTGAGGACCATAGTTTCTGCTGATTGAGTATAGATCATGAAGATTCAGGAAATAGAGGCTGCCCATCCAGAAACTCTGTCTTTGCTTGGTGAACCAAAGACCAGACAGTGCTGGTAGCTTTAAAAAGTACCATTCAGGCATAAACACAGAAGTGAGGCCGGAACACCAAAAGCTGCTTTTTTTCAATCAGGTAAGACCATTCTTCTATAATTACTAAAGTCAAAAGTTGTTGAAATAGGAAAAACTTGCTTGAGTTGTTTTTTGATTTTTGTTGTTGTTAAGATGGCTTTTTATTCCTTAGAAGATATTTTACAGCCACAAGTCCATAGCTTAATTTCAATGAATTTTTTTAAAGGGATGAATTAATGCCACATTTTGTTTATAATTATAAGGATCAATGGCTGCCCCAGACCCGCATAAAGCCAGGTGTCCATTTATTGAAGAATGGAAAACAGAAACCTAAGCCGCTTTGCCTGGGGGCTTCCACAGGCTGGTGGTTTGAGAGAGGTTTTATCTAATGAGTATGATATTAAAATTATGTGGGTTCAAGAGGTTTTACTTTTGCAGTATTTGAACTATATATATATGGACATCTGCAAATGCCAATCGTATGACTTCTGTGGGCACAATTAATTGTTTGTGCTCACACATATGCTGACAGCATTTGTTTTATGCACCTGCTTCTTCTCCAGTTCCAGTTTGCTTCGATCTTTTGATTTTGTTTTAATGCGCAGGCGTTTGCTGAAGTGTAACCACTTACAGAGCATCTGGGCTCGCATGGGTTTTAAAACTGAATCCACATTTTAACAGTTTCTCACCTCTCGATCTGGATTAGAGAAAACGAATACATCATAGTAACCAATATTAATAGTTCTTTCACATTCCTAAGTGCTTACATTTGCTTCTTGGTTATAATCCTCAATTTGGAGTTTGGCTCCCTGCTTTGTCTCAGATTCCCACGGGCCTTACAATAATGCTTATCATTTGCATAGCACTTTAAAAACCCCTTTCAATCATTAGTTAATTAATTCATAAGATGTCTTTTCACGATCCCCATTTAATGCATAAATAAGCAAAGTGGGCCAAGCAAAGGTTAAATGACTAGGCCAGGGCCATATGGGGATTCGGCTAAGTCTTTTAATTTTTCTGAATTTCCAGGAAGGAAGATACATTTGCAACTCCAGTATCACACTATCCGGGTCTGTTAGTGAATTTATGCAATCTGGGGAAGTACTTGCTCTTTGTGTAGTTTTAGGCTTTCAAGTGGAAATGAGAATGTTGTGATTTCTTAGGATCCTGGCAACCTCCTGGATCTACAGGCTCAGGTCAGGACTTAGAAAACAGTTGAAGTCTCTAACCTTTTCTTGACAAGAAGCTATTTTGTGATATTTTTGAAATTTAAGAATTGTTACCTGAGAAGGATGCTGGTAGTATAAATCAGAGACATAGACTAGGGAAGGCTTTGGGTTATGGTCTTCCCAAGAGACCTTTCCAAAGAAGGGAGAATTTAGGGTAGCAGCTGGACTGCAGATCAAACAAGTAAAAGTTTAAGATTGATAATATACATTTTATCTTTTCAGTGGCTAATGGTAAATTTAGGAATGAAGGAATGCAGGCTGAGAAGGCTCTCCCAACTTCTTGTCAAATGCTTAAGAAAATTGTTCTTCTGCTCCTCATCACACTTGGGATCTGCAGGGTACCTTAGCATTCGGTACACTGCAGGGCTTCAGTAGAGACCTGCTTAATTGGCTGTTACCCTGAGCTCAGAATAGCATCTGAGCTAGGAAGAAAAGCTGATGCTATGGAAAAAGAGCAAAGAAAAGGTGGAAAACAGAGACCGGTGTTGAGGAGGTATGTCTGCACCAGGGGGAATGGAGTAGACACAAGAAGCAAGCTCCCAGAGAATAATAGTCACTTCTGACAAGGTACTAGTTGGCCTTGACCCATATCCTGAAAGTACTAAATGGGATGTTGTCTGATTCCTAGTGCTGCTCTAACAAATTACCACCTACATGGTGGTTTAAAACAACAGAAATTGATTATTTTACGGTTGTGTAGGCAAGAAGTCCAAAATCAAGGTGTAGGCAAGGTTGGTTTTTTTCCTGAGGCTCAGAGGGAGAATCCGTTCCATACCTGTCTTAGCATCTGATGGCCACTGGCAAATGTCTTGGCATGTGGATGCATCACTCCAGTATCTGCCTCTGTCTTCTCATGGCTATCTTCTCTCTGTGTCTTTCTTTTCTCTTATAAGGATATTAGTCATTAGATTTAGGGCCCACCCTAAACCCAGGATAATCTCATCTCTCCTTAATTACATCTTACAAAGATTCTCTTTCCAAAGAAGTTTTCATTCACAGGTACTGGAGATTAGGACTTTTCTTTTTAGGTTGCTTCTTTTTAGGAAACATAGTTCAACATATTACAGGTGTCATCCTTCAAACCTTGGGTCAGACGGGATGCTGAAACAGTCTTTAGATTCTGTATACCTGTGTTTCTCCTGTGAATCCAGACAGACAGACAATGAGTCCTTCTGGAGGGAGAGCTAACAAATGCTTCCTTCTGCTTCTGTCCTATATTGTCCTATCCATCTAGCTCTATGCCCAGCTAAAGGGAGGAATTGCTTGGCAACCCCAAGAATTCCCACTGCAACCAGTTGTCCACAGGAGATGAGGCTATTATCTTGAACAGCAGAAACAGCCTTCATTCCATGCACACCAGCCAGTAGACACCTTTCCCTCCTCCTGGCCCTGACAATGGTTTCTTAGGTGGTCTAGTAGAAGAAAGTAGCTCTTCAGTTCCTGGACATATGGGCCTTGTGAGTGGAAGATAATTTTTTTTTTGGTCGCATTATTCATAGGACACTGATCTGGATCCCCTGGCAGTGACCCTGTAAGTGTACTGATGCTCCTCTTCCCAAACTACCCTAAATCTACTCTCTGGGGAGCTCCACAATCCACCCAGTCACCCAATCTACTAATTTAACACATCATCCTTGGAATTTTCCTCTCCTACTCTCTATATCAAATCAATTTCTGGGTCATGTTGATTTTTCAACTTTGTATTTCCTAGCTCATCCCCTCATTTTCATCCTCCCCAGCCCTGTTTTCTTTCAGGGTCCTGTCACTATCTCATGAAGTATTAAGATTAGCCGCTTATCTGGTTGGCCTTCTTCTAGCCAATCTTTCCTTCCAACCCATTTGTTCCTTGATGGCAATATTAATGCCTCTACCAATTTTTAGATAGTCTCTTGCTTTAAATCTGCCGGTGGCTTTCTTGGCCAAATTAATGCCCAAACTCATTAGCAGGTCACAGAGCTCTTTATGACAAACTTTTTTTTTTAAAAAAAGATTTTATTTATTTATTCATGAGAGACAGTGAGAGAGAGAGAGAGAGAGAGGCAGAGACACAGGCAGAGGGAGAAGCAGGCTCCATGCAGGGAGCCCCACGTGGGACTGGATCCCGGGTCTCCAGGATCAGGCCCTGGGCCGAAGGCAACGCTAAACCGCTGAGCTACCTGGGCTGCCCTCTTCATGACAAACATGATTGGGCTGCTGAGCCTACTGTCAGTGGTTCAGACATGACTTCTAAAAGGACCTCTGAGTGCCATAATCCCAAGGTGGGTGTGCTAGTATGTGGCAGAAAACACCCCCAATCATCCCAGTGCTTACTGAGTTGACACATCCAGGCCCTGCTAAACAATCAGCAATACTCAAAGGACTTGCCTTTTAAAGTATGGGCATGAATATTTTGTGGTTTATTGGCTTTAAAAAAAAAAAAAAACTTACCCTCTTCCTTCTTCATCTGCAATCTCATTTCCCAGAGCCTCGACTCTGTACTGTCCTGAGTTTCCTGCTTGGCAGTAAAAATCTTTTCCTGTGAGTGTTCAGTCATTTTGCTTATTCTAAAAATTTATCCCTAAAGCCTTATATTTCCCTCATTTGCCACAAACTTCCTTTGTCCCACCCATTCAAATCTGGAGTTTCCTGAGTACTCATGCTTTCCTCCCTCTGTGCGTTTGTCCATGCTGTTCCCTCTTCCAGGAGCACCAACTGCCCTGTGAATACCTCAGTATCCTTCAAGGTTAAGTGCTAGGTCTTCTGACTCCCCCAGACAGGCCTGGAAACTCCTTAGTTGGCGTTCTTGTAGCAGTCTAATAAACGTTGATAACATCTATCCAATCCCAGAGTGGCGTTTTTAAAAGTATGTATCAATATCCCATTGGTAGGGGGTAAAATCAATTTAATAGATGAAATAGAACAGAAAATATCAGGTACATTTCATTTAATAAGGGTCTGGTATGTGGACTTTTGCTGCTGCTGCTGTTGGTGTGTGTGTGTGTTTGTGTGTGTGTGTGAGAGAGAGAGAGAGAGGGAGGGAGAGAGGGAGGGAGAGAGAGAAAGAGAGAGAGAGAGAGAACTGGGTCTAGGAGTATTTCTTCCTGTGGGTCATGAGGCACTAGACCGAGTTGTTTGGGTGTCAGGATCTTGCCTTAATCATCTTTGTATATATACCTCAGTCCCAGTCCAGTGTTTGCATAAAATTGACAGTCAGCAAATATAGGATGAATGAAGGAGTCAGTGTGACTCTGAGAATCCTGCTTGCAGTTCTCAACACATTCTCAGGAGGCCAAGCAGAGCAATGAAAAAACACTGAGGATTGTACAACCCACCTGCTGGCCCTACCCATGTTTGCAAATAGTCAAAGCCAGAGGTTTGGAATAAGTCACGCCTGTGTGTTCTGCAGTTTACGGACTCGGATGCAGCTAATATTTATTTAGCATCTACCTCTTTGCCATGTGCTAGCTCATTTAGTCTTAGAAAAATGCTGCAGTCATGACATTCCTTTTTTAGTTGGTGAAACTGAGACACAAAGAGGGTGAAGTGTTGCTTTAAGTTAGCCCACAAATCCTCAGCAAGGACTGGGCTTGAATTTGCATCTTGTATCACTTAAGTGAGTGTTTATTCTTTTATATAAGGAGATGCAGAAGTCAGGAGTGTGGCAGCTTCTAGAAGACTGTGGAGGAGTGTTGGGGGAGGCAAAGGGCAGTACAGGCCACTTGCTCAATTACAGCACTGAGGAAGGAGCCACAAGGAGAAGAAAAACATCACCACATATTTGTGACAAAGACTCCTAAAGCCTGTGAAGAAGTGATTTGAGTAGGCGTGTCAAAGGTCCATTAACCAAAAAGCAGAAGACTTGCTCTCTAAGTATGACGGGAAGTATTTGTCATACAGTTGTACTGTCACGGATGGGAGCCATCAGCAGCTGTTGCATGCTGCTTGTACATTAACCACACAATTGTGGAGATCGATTTGGGAGCTCGTTCCCGAAGCCCTCCCCTGTCTGCCTTCACCTGCCTGCTCCCTCTTCCCTCACTCCTACCCTGTCTGCTCACCCCACCTCCCAGCCCACCTCCCACTTCCATCTGGATGCATCAGAGCAGATGTGGACAGAGCCATATGTTCCATCCCTCTGACTAACACTGCTGTGCTTTTAGATCAACTTGGATTGTGATTAGGTTTATTGTTACCATCACCAAGTCAGGTAATGGGGATGGTTATTGATTTGCCCAGTATAAGCCTCTTTGTTTATTAGGCGTCTTGCACACAATGAAGGGAACTCAATGACAGACGAATACAAAAATATTTGTATTTGTTCACCTAAAATGAGAAAGTATAAGACTATGTCCTTGGCCCTGTCCTGTTGAACATTTTTATCAGGGACTTGGATCAAGACACAAAAGGCCTGCTGATCAAATTTGCAGTTTGCACGAAGCTGGGCAGGATGGCTAATAGGCTAGATAAGATCAGATTTTTAAAAGATCTTGACAAGTGGAACAAAAGGCTAAAACCAACACGAAAAATTTAATAAGAAACTTAAGGTTTTGCACTTGGAGTAAAGAAGAAAAAATCTGCTTCCGGGCTTTAAGTGGACTATATCCCCAATATGAGTTAACCATAAAGGTGATGCAAGTGAAGTTGTCTGAATAGAAGCACAGTCAATGTCTGTCCCATGAGCCTTGCACAGGTCTGACGATGGCTGCAGGACTCTGAGTGTCTGTCACACTTAAAATAAAAATCAAAATATATGTCCCTTATGGATTGATTGAAAATTCTTTTCACAAGTTCCCCTTTAAAAATTACCAGAATAATAACGGTTAACTGCAGCTAGTGAAATATTATCAGATGTATTTTTAAAAAAACCAATATTCTTCCAACATTCCCCTAAACCAACATGTTAACTCATGTTAACAGCCTGGGGTGCATATCCTTCCATGCTATTTTTCACACTGATATAAAAATATCAAAATAAACACATGTGTGTAAGATTTTCATTGAGATTGTTTTTTATAAAGTGGATCCTATAAAACCCATTACGCTCCAGCTTTGTTTCTTCACTTAAGGATTGATACCTCTCCAGGTTAATACATACAGATCTCAAGTATTTAACAAATGGTGTTTACTATTCCATGATATGGATGTGGTACCATTTATTAGACTTTCTTGGTATCCCATTTTAAGAGGAATACTGGCGAATAGGGGACAGGATAACTTTCCAGGGTGGGATGGCAAAAGATAGAGCCAGAAGCCATGATATACAAAGAATGATCGAAGCAACCAGAGCTATTTAAATGGGAGAATGAAAGGGGAGGGTTGAGCCAAGGGGAGGATTGGTTGGGTTCATTAACTAATATTGGGATTTTGCTCAGTGTAAGGTGGAACAAGTCAATGATTCTGTTTAGTATTTGGTTCCTTGTCAGGATAGGGCTGCGGAAGGGGAGAAGAAAGACTCTATTTCCTTCAAGTGGCTGGAGGTATGTGCAAAAACAGCTTTTGGGGTAAACAAGTCTGCCCTACCTCCACTCCATCACCAGAATGCTGGCAGGCACCAAGCAACCTCCACAGTAAGCATATTATAAAAACGTTAAGTGAAAATAATAAAAATAATGACATTAAAAAGAAAAATCATCGTAGAAACCAAACAAACGCAGCCCTAGAGCTGAGACAGGCACCAGCCGGGATGTTGTTGGCATGCTTAGGAGAAATTTGATTTCGATGAATTTCATTGTCAGTGTAACCCAGGCATGAATCACCCTCCTTCGCCCTTTCTCATCATTTTAATACCACAGATTTAGGGAACATGGCATTAGAGAGATAAAGAGGTTCACAAACAGCAGCGGCCAGGAGCCCCCTGGGCCCCAAGGCGCTCTAGAATCAGCCAGGAGGCAGTTTTCCACTGTTATGGGCCTATCAATCTTAAGGCAGTTGGATCCCTGAAGGATTTGAAGCCTTCAACCCTGAGACCAGAGCTGTTGCTTTTTCTCCTTCCAACCTCTCCCTCTCCTCCCAAGCCACCTAAGTAGGGTTTGAGAAATGAATTTTCTCACTCAGAAGCAAGAGTTCTGGGGGATGCAGGGGGGCTGGCAAAGCTGGTGTTGGGGAAAGTAAGCTCTCAACAGGCTTCCAGGGTTTATTTCCCTGATCCCAAACGTTCTCTCCTGAGGTGCTTGGAGAAGCCACCTGCCCTGGCAGAGATGTAGGGACGCAGTGCCAGCATAGGATCTGGAGGCAGCACTGGGGGCGGGGTGTGTGTGGAGGTGGTGATGCTTACAGCCTGGTGATCAGGGAGTCCCTGAGAGTGCTGAAACCATGCTACCTTTTTTTTTTTTAATATTTCATTTATTTATTCATGAGAGGCACAGAGAGAGAGGCAGAGATACAGACAGAGAGAGAGGCAGGCTCCATTCAGAGAGCCTGATGTGGAACTCGATCCTGGGATTCCAGGATCATACCCGGGGCCGAAGGCAGATGCTCAGCCGCTGAGCCACCTAGGCGTCCCTTGTTTTGTTTTTTAGTAAACATGTATTTGATCCTTTGCCTGGTGCCAGGCACAGTGCCAGGTACTTCACATGGGTGATTTTGATCCATACTCCCAACCCTCTGGCACATACACTGTACACATGGGGAGGCTGAGGCTCAGGGAGATGAAGTTACCTGGTTCAGCTCACCCAGCTGGCCAGGTTAGAGCCAGGGCTTGAATTCTAGCATCTCTATCCTTTTGATTGAGAGTTGATGCTGGCACATTGTCATAAAGGGTCTTGGGGAAGAGTGGGCCTTCCTACAGCCCATGCTTTCTCTCTTCTGATTATAAACCCAACCAATTTCGTATGTTCCATTTCAAAATGCTCAAGCTACCTTCATTTAACTAGAGTTCATCACTACCCTCAAGATTGCTTAGGGGATGGGAGACCTATTTTATTTGTACCAGTGCATCAGGCTATTACCATCCACACAGGTAACTGAAACAGGATCTGAAAATTAGAATTAGAAAAACCTGTAAGATACTGAGGTTGGCTGCCTCATGGTAGTATTTTCTCAGACAACAGGGCCCACTGGTGCTTATTCTTCACATTTGAGGAACAGTGGTCTGGAATACAGGCATGAAGTTTGAAAGCTTGAATTCTAGAGTCAAATGACTTGGTTTTACCTGTGACTTGGGTAAGTTACTTACCCATGTACAAAATAGAGATAATAATAAAATGAAATGAGATCTTGTATATACAGTGCTCAGCCCAGTGCCTTACACAAAGTTATTGTTTTGTAAGTGCTATCTTCTGTGGATGTTATGTTGTCCTGGGATACAGAGATGACACTGCAGAGGCACTGTCACTGAGATGTGCACTTGGAGTTGTTTTTCTATAGTGGGAACTTGTTATAGTCAAACCATTTCTGGTCATAAATCTGGCATCTTTTGGGGAATCATTTGGAAATTGCATGGCCTGGGTAGAGTGGGACATGTCAGGTAGGAAATAATCCCAGGCTCTGAGATTCGGCAGACCTGACCCCCAGACTGCGAATCACCACTTGGGTCCTTTGCGCAATTTACTCCCTCCTTAGAGCCTCAAATGAAGATGTTGCAAGAGTCACCTTGCCTAGTCATTGTCCACCTGGAAAGAGGGTCACAAACACAAAGCATCCAGAGTTGTTTGGCCCTCAAGAGATGCACAGAGGTCCTTAGTCCCCTTCTGCTATGGCTGAATCATTGAGCTTCCCAGACCTCCCAGACTTTTCCAAACCTGTGTCTGGCAAGGAGGCATGACATCCTAAGGCACCTAGATGACCCTCCATGCAAAACTGAGTTTGAAGATAGAAAAGTTTGGGTGTTTGAAGGGAATTCAAGATCAGCAATTCAATAACAAGTCAAGCAGGACTCAAACTAGGTGAAGAAACCCTCTTGTGAAGTATTTAAAGGCCTTTTAAGATCAGAATTTATGTAGAAATCATGAAAGAGCTACCAGTCATTCACTTCAATTTCACAAATATATATCCAGCCGGTACCTCTCCTGTCTTCTCTCAGAGTACAAGCCCCATCCTCCCACTGATAGTGACCTCTGGCAGGTCAACACCCCCAATCCATACCTCAGAGTACTCATCTGAAAATGAGGACTTGGGGTAGATGTCCTTGCAGATCCTTTTTCATCACCAGGATTCTGTGTTTCCCATTTCTCCACCAATTGAAGACTCCATCAAGATGCCACTCACCCAAGAGACCTTCTCTGACATCCCTCACCCCCCAGAGATTTCCCACTCCCTTCTGAGGGTCCCCACTCTATATGATGTGCACTTCTTTTCAAACCTCTGCACCTGAGAGCTAACTTTTATGGTCCACATACTAGCCTGTGAGAAACTTAAAAGTAGGAATTATGTTTGCATTTAGTTCTGTGCACCCAGAATCCAGCTTATTGGTTGGCACATAGTAGATGTTCATTTATGTTGAAGGAATGGATGTTGAAGAAACAATAAAGAAGATGCTTTAATCCATTGTAGTTCTTCTGCCCTCACCTCTCACAAGGATAATAAGAGTATCTATCCTACAGGGTTTTATGAGAACTGAGAGAACCCACCATTAGTGTTTAGCACAGGGTCTAGCACATAGTCATCACTCAGTAAATATTAACCATTATTACCCATCATTATATAATTTTAGCAACATTCCAATTCCAGTTTTTGTGTCTCTATTTTATTTTATTTTAAAGATTTTATTTATTTATTCATGAGACACACACACAGAGGCAGAGACATAGGCAGAGGGAGAAGTAGGCTCCCATTGGGGAGCCCAATGTGGGACTTAATCCCAGGACTTTGGGATCATGACCTGAGCCAAAGGCAGGTGCTCAACCAGTGGGCCACCCAGGTGCCTTTGTGTCTCCATTTTAGATACAGAAACTGAGATACAGAGGAAAATGGCTTGCCTTTGGGATAACCCAGAAGGTCAAGTATAGTGCCAAGAAAAAATCTGAGATCTTTATTTCTTGCTCTGATTTTTTAAATACAGTACCATCAGACTGCTGCCTGAAGGCCTGGGGATTTAGACTTTGCTCAGACCTGTTGTTCAGCAGGTGGAATTTGGCTGGGGCTCAGGCAGGAAGATGGTGGGAAAGAATTGTCTGAGCTACTGAGGAGTTTGCTCTCTGGCATTTGAGGAAGAAATGAAAAGCATTCTTTAATCACTCTTTGACATGGCTTCTATATACAAATCTTTGAGCCTTTGGCTCCAGAGATGCAAGCAGCAAAGATATTCAGAAGAGAAATAATTTTACATAAAAGTAATGTTTGGCAGATATGACAGTGCAAGAAATAAATACTTCTTAAAACAGAAGGCGAAGGCACATGTCTCTGAAAATTTAGAAATATTCCCAAGAGTGAATTAGATGAAGAATATATGGGAGGAGACATAAGAATCCTCTGTACAGAATCATTCATGCTGAGTGTTAGCACAGAAACTCGAACTAGCTGAGATTATAATGAACATTCAGTAAACCTCCAAAGAAGCCCATTGAATCAGAGCTCTGAGCCCAGAGTTGTCGCTACCGGGTCAATTCTGCTACCTCTAGAGGCCACCTTATATTTTGGTGATTGCATCTAATTTTTAATAACCTTGTAAGCAATGATTTTTTTATGGCTTATTATTTTCATCTTATGGTTTATTACTTTCTGGAATATACAATTCTAAAAAGACTGGTTCAAGTAAAAAAATAAATCAGAACCTTTTCATCTAGAGGATTTAGGAATAATTAAATGAATATTAATACTTTTTGTTGAAAAGGTATTTTTCTCTCCTTCCTTCCCTATGTTCTTCCCTTTCTCCTTTATTTTATTCCAGAGAGATGCATAAATTTATTCAAATAGCTCTTTCTCATTTTATCCATGTATCCCATACATGTGTTTATTATAAGTACAGAGGTTTTTCTTGCTTGTTTGCTTTTGGGCATCCTTTTGCAGACGTTTGGGGGACTATATGGTTGTAGGGTGCTTTGAGAAGGACTAAGAATTCCTGCAGATAAACTCAGATTATAGCTTTGGGGGAGTGACTTCTTTCCTCAGTGTCTAAGATTCCTCATCTCCATTAATGACATGTAATGGGAATGAAATAATTTACATCCCAGACTGGATGTTTGGGTCACAGCACACTTATTGCTGTGAAAAGGCTCCTTTCACTTTCTCCAGCCACAACATGGTACTCCTGAGACACTTTGGAAGCAGTGACCCAGGAGACCAGCAGGTGGCACATGGGAACCAGGTTACACACGCCATTGCCCAGGACCAAGATGGAAGAGGCTGACGTAGAGCAAGGTCAGTTGGCTGACTTGAGGCTGACTTGGCTGACTGACTCCTCAGTCTTGAGAAATTGAATGCTGCCTATGAGGACTACAAAAATCTGTAGGACTGCAGGACTTAAGTGATTAAAATGCAGGGAGGGTAAGACCAGAGCAACACTAAAGGATGGGAACAGCATAATAGTCATTCTTTTAACCTCTCCTAATCCTTTCTCTCAAACTGAGTTACCTCATATCAGGATCGTAAACTGAAGAACATACATTGTAGGTAAAGCAACAAGCGTAGGTAGTATGAAGAGCTCAACATTGGTTGCTATAAAATAAATACTATCTGGTTGAGTTGAACACAATCCAGTGATGTTATTTAGGCACTTAGGTGTTTATGATTCATGGATCTCTTTTTCTTTTTTTTTTAACCAATGAATATATATGGACTACCTACTCTTTGCCTGGCACAGGCCTTGGACACATGGGGGAGGGGGAGGATGGTGAGTAAGACCTAGTTTCAGCTCTTTAGAAAAACAAAACCACTCACTTGGCTAAATCACTAGGAAGGTGGGTGGTGGGTTTCATGTAAAACCAACAATTTAGACAGATAATCAATACACTCATTAGATTAGAAGGTGTTGGGATGATGGTTTGGATGGTGGGAAAGCTAATATGGGAACATGAGGGACAAAGGACCACAGGGCTGTATATAAACCAGAATTATTTCTAATATTAAAATAATTGATGCCCACACATTCAAGTCAACCCTCCTCCTTTAGCTGGATATACTGTGGACTCTTTATGTTATAGAAAGCAATATTTTGGAGATGCCCTAACCTTTTAAAAATAATATATGTACATGAAGGGTTACTTTTACACAGAACAGCACTCAATTATTTCCTGTCTCCAGAGGAGCTCTAACTAGAACAAAGGAATAGAAAAGATTTGTTGGCAATTGAGGACTGTTAATCTCTGATGTTTACCCCTAGAAGATGAGGACTGCTTTGGTTGAAGGCTTTTAAGAAAGCAGAGATTGCCAACTATCTGGACTAGTTTAGTTGTGAGTCCCTTAGGGAAAAGGGATAGGCAAGTGATTTTTAAAGACCCTGACCCTGTACATACTGATGTTTAACAGAATCTGTATCCAGCAGAGAGCTAAAGAAAAAAGAAAGACAGAGAATGACTTAATTACTGATTGCCAAATAAATGAAGGCTTATCTACTGGAGAGAAACTGCTGGATAGAAGAAAGAGGAAATAAAGAAGAGATCTATCCTACGAGAGAGGGCTATTTTGATTCTAAATATTGTGTGATATTCTTGAGGTAAACAATGAGAAACTATGGATCTCCTTAGTTTGGGGGATATAGGTATTGAGCACAATTTCAGTGAGTCCCTATAGGGCTACAGTTTAAAGTCATTAATAGGCATATTAGTTTTATTTTGTTTCATTTTTATAATCAGCAACTAAAATCTTTTTTCTCATAATGAAAATTTTCATTCATGAAATATTGTATCAAATATGTATAACTCAAATATCAAATAACTGTTTCCATCCTATAATCTTTTCAATGTTTCAAATATTGCTATAGCTCCTTCAGACATTTTTAAAATTAATTTTTAATTAACTTTTTACTTATTTTTTCAGACTTTTTTTTTTTTTTAAAGAAACAGCCTTGTAGGGATCCCTGGGTGGCGCAGTGGTTTAGCGCCTGCCTTTGGCCCAGGGCACGATCCTGGAGACCCAGGATCGAATCCCACGTCGGGCTCCCGGTGCATGGAGCCTGCTTCTCCCTCTGCCTATGTCTCTGCCTCTCTCTCTCTCTCTCTCTCTCTCCTCTCTCTCTGTGACTATCATAAATAAATTAAAAAATTTAAAAAAAAAAGAAACAGCCTTGTAGATTATACTGATGCCCTTTGTGTATCCCTGGTATGGAAGTGTGTGTAGATGCTGGTAACCTCTGGCTATCAGAAGAAGCAATTCTGAGTGGGGTGGGATTGTAGATAAAATCACCTCTAAGACCCTAATACTTTAGAAAGTCCTCAACAGTGGGTAGATGACCTCATTTCTAAGTTGGTAAGGATGGTGAACTCCTAAATAAAGTCTTTGAAGTGCACTGGATTCTGAAACAGTCTCAACACAGGCTAAAACCAAAGTTTGCACAAATCATTTGGGAATGATACATCCAGTTATGGGTAATATCCTTAAGGAGAAATGGGCCACCTCCTACTTCTGCCTTTGCAAGCCTCAGCCTAAGGTGGGAGAAAATATCTTAGATTTTGTATAATGTAGAGTGTGGATTTTATTCAGCAGAGGAAAGGACTCCATGGGATGTAGGGTCACAAAGTGGTTTCTTAGTAAATGTTCAACCACTGTGGGAGAATTCTAGTAAAGATTTAAGGTAGAGAATTTGGTGTCTGAATCCTAAAACTGATGCCTCCTTCTGAAGGAATCATATCCACAGAAATCAGGAGCCACATGGGGAATAATAACCAAATTTGTAAGTACCTGAGCTAGTTCCCAATTATAACAGTACCCCCACACACACTCCCTCCCCCCGCCATCCTGTGAAAGGTAGCTCTGGTTAAACTGAACTGGAGCAAGTGGCTTAGGTTGAAGGCCAAAACGCTTCTTCCTAACAGGAAGGGCCAGACAGTCTTGATTCTCACATAGAGTCAGAATAGGAAGAGGGTGAGGAGGCCTAAGCTTGCCCTTTGAAGGCCAGGCCTTCTTCACAGCTGCAACAAGTCTAAGACATGGTGCTTATACCACCTTTCAAAGCAGTGTCCCTCCCAATGAAGTTAGGTTCTGGACAGCAATAAGCAACTCTTTCTCCTGTGTAAATGAGTGAGTTACAGGATATGGAAAGAAGGGTTGTGGGTATAAGTTAAAGTAGACACAAGGAGATGAGAAGCAAATCCTCTCAACCAAATGCCCTCCTCCACATTTTTACTACCACTTGTATAATCCAGAGCAGTGCCCAACTGATTAGTCTGAGCATTAACTAATAATAGCTTCATCTTAGCAGCCTTAAAAGAAAGTGGACTCTGGATGGAGAATTTGTAATGCTCAACATGCTGAAAAACCCCTGAATTTTTTTTTGTTGAGCCTTAAAATTCTTAAGTTGCACCCAATTTCAGATAAGGACCAAGATTGAGAATAGGTTCAGAAGTCATAAGGCTATTTTCCTATTTCACTGCATGGACATTTTCATCTCAAGCATGGCTGAGAAAAGTACATGCCAGAGCAAAAGCATTTAATATGAAATATAGAAATCCCAATGACTGGGAATGGGGGCAAAGTACTGAGCTGAGAATTCTTTCTCAATATTACCTATACTTGCTATGATTGCAAAAATAACTTTTAGGAAAAGCAAACCAGGTTTTGTGTTGCACATATGACAGTCAACCAAACCATCAGACGCTTGTTTTGTCTGTGATCATGGCATTCAATCATCAGGGGAGAGGTTAATCTAACAACAGATTGACAAGAAAAGAAAAATAATGAAATGTAATTCTGGGACAGTGTCTTTATGAACATGGAGACTTCTTCTTGCTGGGTTACATTGTCCCTTGTTGAGTCCAGATACCAGATACCACTGTATTAATGCTGGACTGTGCTATCACCGCCATCATTAGCATTAGTGACCCCCAACACCCCAGACTTCAAATGATAGTAGTGCTTCTACTTTAGTAGTGCTTCTACTTTAATTGATGGCAACAACAAAAAAATGTTAGTCTAGAAGTAAATAAAACCACCTGGAAGAAAACCAAGCCAGGGAGCTCTCTGTGATTGATATACCCTCCCTGATTCTCAGGAACAGTCAAGTGGGACACCCCAGGCTTCTGCATCAGTCCACAGGCCCTCTGGGCATCCTACAACCTGGGCCCTTAAGGGCTGGCTTCCTTTGAAGGCAGTCACTCACGAGTCATCCCTCCTTCTGTGCCCTACCTCCCACTGTGTACCTATATCCATGCCCAAACATCCCTCCTGGCCCTCCCTGTACTTCTTGCCTCCTGTCAGAGAGCTGCTGATCACACACTCTGGCTTCTGCCCCAGCAAGCATCATAACAGCATACACATCATAGTCAGCTTTTCCTTACTGCTCTACCTAGGCCTTGAATTTTTCTTCTAGAATAATTTCTTTAAGGCAGTATTTTTTGTGGGCTTGTTCAAAATGCAGAAATGCAGTTTCTTGACCTCCTAAGACTCTCTGGAAGCAAGGCCTGGGAATTGGTACTTTAGCCCTTCCTTCTGGTGATGTAAATGTACACAGGGAGAAGCCCTGCCCTGGGAATGGCTCTGGGTCCCCTGCATTTCCGTGCTCCATGATGCAGGCTACACCACAGTGACTACTGTCAACACATTGGCCATGTGTTCTGGAGCTTAAAGGGCTACTCCTAAACCTATTTGAGACCTCCACAGCCTAGGAGAAAGACCATTTCTTGAGAGAAATATTTCTTGTGATTTTGACTAAACTTTCTCTCCTTGCCATTACTTTGAGGGCCTCTCTAACCCCGGGTGTTATGGACTGAATGTTTGAATCCCCTCCCTCCCTCCATAAGTTCATGTGTTGAAGCCCTAACTCCCAGTGTGGTTATATTTGCAGATGGAGCCTCTAAGAAAGTCATTAAAGTTGAATGAGGTCAGAGGGCTGGGGTCCTGATCCAACAGGATTGGTGCCCTTTGAAGAAGAGACACCAGAGAGTTTGCTTTCCCTCTCTTCCTGCATACATTCAGAGGAAAGGCCATGAGGCAGCTGTCTTGAAGCCAGGAAGACAGGCCTCACCAGGAGCTGATTCTGTAGGAACCTTGATCTTAAACTTCCAGTTTCCAGAACTGTAAGTGAAGAAGTGTTGGTTGTTTAAGCCACCCAGTCTGTGGTATTTTTTATGTCAGCCTGAGCAGACTAATATACCAGCTATACTCCTAATAACATTTATTAAGTGCTTGCTATGTGCCAGGCAATGCATTAAAGTAGAGGTGCAAAAATTCTTGTATTGATTTGTTTATCCTTATAATAGCTCTATGGAATAACTACTGTCAGTATGTCCATTTTTTAAATGAATGAACAACCTTAGGATAAGAATTTATTTAAGTTAACATAGCTAGCAGGTTGTAGGATTGGGATTTTTCCCCGAGTTAAGCTCCAAATTCCTTACTTTACTTTGTGTTACTCTCTCCTAGGGGATCTGGATCATAAATACTGAGCAAATAAAATCATAGACTCCGATAATTTTCAAAGTATACTTATTTATACCTTTTCACAACTAAAGATTCGTTTTATTATTTCTCCTCACTATCATTTATTAATGCATATTTTGATTATTATAATCTGCAAAGTTGTCAAAATGTATAACTTTCAGTGGATTTTTGAAATATTGAAAATAACTTCTACTGTTTCCTTTGAACTCCCAGGAGTTTGAAAACCTAATTATCACCCTCATTTTACAAATGAGGAAGCAAAAATCCAGAGAGGATAGTGGCTTGCTAGTTACAGAGTCAAGAACACATCTCAGGTCTCCCCCTTCCTATCCAAGTGCTTGTTATCCAACATCATGCTAAATCAATCAGTCCACCATTTAGTTGTCACTGAGCACCTACTTATGCTTGCTAGTCAAGATTATGTAGAAGGTTCAGAAAAATTATAGCTATCGCTTCTGTATTCAATAAATTTATACTCTATTTGCTGAAACAAGGCTTCGACATAAAAGGCAATTACATAAAATCACAAGATGGTGTGTTTCTAAAGCAGTGTTTCTTATCCATGGCTGCACATCAGAATCACCTGAGGAGAATTTGGATGCTCCAGAAGCCTCCAGAATAAGAATTTTCAGGGGCCCAAACTTGAGTATTAAAAAACAAAATAAAACCACTGAATGTTGAAAATCACAGTTGTAAGATAACATATTCTACAATAAAGACTTCAAATGCTCCAGGCATAAAGGCAAGTTCAAAGTGGACTAGAGTGGTGAGAGGAACTCTGAAGAGTGAAGAGGCCTTGGGGTGGAAGTAAAAAGTTTGGCAAGGAGGTGAGAAGATGGAGAGAAACACATGAGGAAGTCTAGCAAGGAGATGGGACTTGAAAAGAGAGAGGAGCTGGTGGGGTTAGTGAGTGGCAAGTTCTCGCTGCAGCGTTCTGGGAGGCAGAGGTGGAAGGCAGTTAGACTAGGGGGGCTTCTAAGCTCATTTATGAAAATAAGAAAGTCTTGCAGATTTTTTTTTTTTAAGATTTTCTTTCTCCATTCAGGAGAGAAACACAGAGAGAGGCAGAGACAGAGGGAGAAGCAGGCCTCCAGCAGGGAGCCTGATGCAAGACTCGATCCCAGGATCCCAGGATCCTGCCCTGAGCCAAAGCAGAAGCTCAACCACTGAGCGCTGAGTCACCCAGGCCTCCCAGCCTTACAGATTCTTTTTTTTTTTTTTTCAGATTCTTGAATAAAAATCTTATATAACAGATGTGTAGCATTAACTACTCAGGGAGGAATTTTCTTTCCAATATCCAGGATATTTTGATGTTCTTGCAGAAGCTACCCATTGGGCTGGAGGAAGCCCATGCAGATCAGTTCATAAGGAGAGTCCTCACTCTCTCTGGAAACAGGGAAGGCATTAGGTTCTCAGATGAGAGGGTTGGGTGGGGAGAATGAACCTAAGAGACATAGGAAGCAGGGGTGACTCCTCCACCTGGTCCTATAGTCCACAGCGTTCCAAAACTGTATGCAAGAAGGAAGAAGGGGCAGCAGAAGTGCAGCTTCTTTGGGCAGCACAGGGCAGATCTCTGCTTGATAGGAGGTGGCCAGGGTGTACCCATGAGGCAATTCTGAACTAGACAGCATAGGCAAGCCTCCTAGGCCTTTTTGTGGTGCAGGGTTGTGTCTTCTTGCAATTCCCACTGGGGGCCTCCACCAGTGTGGCTTGCTGGGAGGCAACAGTAGTAGCAGGTATGGATTCTCTGGGAAGCATGCATTTTTTTTCTGGCATTCCAGTGCCGTGCTGGCCACTGGAGAGCCATAGGCAATGGAGAAATAAGGGATGAGCCACAGATATTGGCCCATCTTTTGAACCAAAGAAATTTATAAGGGTTGAGATTTACTGCTTGGCACCCTGACCATACCTCTTGGCTGCTGGTTGAGAAAACTGTCGTAGAGACTATTTCTGGAAGGTAAGTTTCTGTGGCAGTGCGAACATGACCTAGAATGCAAGTGGTGAGACAAACTGGGATGCTGTGTGATAAGGGCCTGCATGAGGGCTGAAGGTGTGGGAATGAGGAAGTAGGAAATGAACTCAAGTTACTATATTTTATTTTATTTATATATTTATTCTTTAATTTTTAAATTTTATTTTAAGGATTTTATTTGTTCATGAGAGACACAGAGAGAGAAAGGCAGAGACACAGGCAGAGGGAGAAGCAGGCTCCATGCAGGGAGCCTGACGTGGGACTCGATCCCGGGACTCCAGGATCACGCCCTGGGCTGAAGGCAGCACTAAACCACCGAGCCAACCAGGCTGCCCAAGCTACTATATTTTAATAGGAAAAGCAACATAGAATAGCTCAAATGAAGTACCAAGACATCCACAAACCTAAAGTAAGTATATATGGATGTTTACTAGTGCTTTAAACATTTGTTTAGAAATTTTGAACCCTACTGGCTTGTAAGTCCCCATGATGTGATGAAGACCCAGACTTAAGAGTCTTCTCTGGTCTGGCTTAGAAGTTCTCTGAACAAGGATGAGGCAACAGAGGAGCACTGAGTCAGCTTTCCAAGGCCACCCTTGAGATGAGCATGGCATTCTATCGCCTGTGTTGAGGGGAGACTGATACTGGAGGAAAGAGAGTTGGGACCCTCAAAGGAAGAGCATGGCGCACCTACAGGGGTGGATTTACCATGAAACTGATGAAGCTCAAACTTTATTTTTTTTAAAATGTTTTTAATTGGAGTTAAATTTGCCAACATATAGCATAACACCCAGTGCTCATCCCACCAAGTGCCCCCCTCAGTGCCCATCATTCAGTCACCCCAACCCCCCACCCACCTCCCCTTCCACTACCCCTTGTTCATTTCCCAGAGTTAGGTGTCTCTCAAGTTTTGTCACCGTCACTGATATTTTCACTCATTTTCTCTCCTTTCCCTTTATTCCCTTTCACTAATTTTTATATTCCCCAAATGAATGAGACCTTTTCCGATTGACTTATTTCACTCAGCATAATACCCTCCACGTCCCTCCACGTCAAAGCAAATGGTGGGTATGTGTAGTTTCTAATGGCTGAGTGATATTCCATTGTATACATAGACCACATCTTCTTTATCCATTCATCTTTCGATGGACACCGAGGCTCCTTCCACAGTTTGGCTATTGTGGCCATTGCTGATAGAAACATCGGGGTGCAGGTGTCCCAGCGTTTCATTGCATCTGTATCTTTAGGGTAAATCCCCAACAGTGCAATTGCTGGGTCATAAGGCAGCTCTATTTTTAACTCTTTGAGGAACCTCCACACAATTTTCCAGAGTAGCTGCACCAGTTCACATTCCCACCAACAGTGTCAGAGGGTTCCCTTTTCTCTGCATCCTCTCCAACATTTGTGGTTTCCTGCTTTGTTAATTTTCCCCATTCTCACTGGTGTGAGGTGGTATCTCATTGTGGTTTTGATTTGTATTTCCCTGATGGCCAGTGATGCGGAGCATTTTCTCATGTGCTTTTTGGCCATGTCTATGTCTTCCTCTGTGAGATTTCTCTTCATGTCTTTTGCCCATTTCATGATTGGATTGTTTGTTTCTTGGGTGTTGAGTTTAATAAGTTCTTTATAGATCTTGGATATTAGCCCTTTATCTGATAGGTCATTTGCAAATATCTTCTCCCATTCTGTAGGTTGTCTTTTAGTTTTGTTGACTGTTTCTTTTGCTGTGCAAAAGCTTCTTATCTTGATGAAGTCGAAGCTCAAACTTTAGGCCTTTTACTGGAATAGTCTCATCCAAAATTCTGTATTTAACTTCCTATTTATCATTTTGAATTGTTTTTCATAAAGAAGGTCCACAAATTATACAAGTCTCATGCTTCTACCCCTCTGATCCTGGATTAGCTCCCAAGCACCCATGCAGCACTGTCCCAAATGCTCTCCAATGTCAAAATGGGTATACCACTACTTGTTGGCATCCTTTATTGCTGTCAAATCAGACATGAGCTATCAGCTTAATCAGAGAGTGCACCTAACAGAACTCTGGGGTCCATTTCACATTCTAGGATACAGAATCAGGAGGCCAGGAGGTATGCAATGACTATATGTTTCTGTTGCCTACATTTTTAAATTTTTTTTGTCTTCAATGGTCTTCAGTTTCATGGTAGGTATCTAAGTGTGGTTTTCTTTTTATCTAATCTACATAGGATTGATTAGGCCATGTCAGTCAGCAAATCAATATCTCTGATCATTTCTGGAAAATGCTCAGTTATATCTTCAAATATTGCTTCTGCCCCATTTTCTTTCTGCTTTTTTTCAGGAACTCTTTCTAAACATATGTCAGATCTTCTTCTGTCTTCCTTGCTTATTGAAATCTCTCCCTTATATTGCATGTTTCTCTTTTCCATGCTTCATTTTATTTATTATTTTTTTATTTATTTTTTTAAAGATTTTTTATTTATTCATGAGACACACACACACAGAGAGAGAGAGAGAGAGAGAGGCAGAGACACAGGCAGTGAGAGGAGCAGGCTCTATGCAGGGAGCCCGACGTAGGACTTGATTCCGGGTCTCCAGGATCACACCCTGGGCCGACGGCAGACGCTAAACGGCTGAGCCACCCAGGGATCCCCTCCATGCCTCATTTTAGACCAGGGGTTGGCCTCCTACACTGTCTGTGAACCAAATCTGTCCCATCTGCTTTTGTAAATAAAGTTCTCTATTGAGATGCAGCCACATTCTTTTGTTTACATTATTATCTGTGACAGAATAGTTGTGACAGATACTATATGGCCTATACACCTAAAAGATTTCTATTTGGCTCTTTACAGAAAAAGTTTGCTACCCTTTCTAGGTAATTTCCTATCTTTCAATTCACAAACTCTCCATCTCTGTTTATTGTACTATTAAAATGGTCTACTGAATTTTTTATTCTGGTTACTGTATTTTTTATTTCAAATGGACTTTTATATATCTGGCAGGTCCCTTTCTACAGTTTCCTGTCCCTGATGTTATTTTCAATCTTTTCTTTTATGTGTTTAAATATAATTTCCATAGTTGTGGAAGACTAATACACAAACGTTCTGATATGCCTAATACATGAAGTCTCTATGGGCGTATCTCTGCAATCTGTGTCCTGTGTGCTTATTTTCTTTATTTATATTTTTACTTTATTATTTTAATTATAGATAGCTCATTGTTCCTAAAAAACTGTCTGTTGAGATTCTTTGAGACGTGAGGGAGAAAAATGTATTTCTCCAAAGAGGATTTACTTTTGTTCTGCCTATTGCCTAAATCAAATTCTTCGAAGTTCCCTGGGCCACCCATGCTGCACCCTCCACATCAGGGCTGGTTTATGGCCACAGTGTCTCAGGAATTTTTTCTTTGTTTATTTTTCCTTTGCTAAAAAGATTTTAGTGTTCCATTGGAGAAATACTGCACTTGATTATAGTCTTAGTGACAGGAACTGAGTGATATCTCTTCATCATTGAGTGTGTATTGCAATGCTTGGCCTAATATTTGTTGAATGAATGAATTAATGAATGAGTGAGTGAGTGAGTGAATGAGTGAGGGAACAGGTTCTGCTGATTATATTTCCTAAGTAGCTCTCAAATCTTTCTTCAGCACTTTGCCATTCTCATGGTTCTAGTTCAGGCCCTAATTATTTTTATCAGGACTATTACAAAGTAATCTCCCAATTTCATGATCCTCAGCTGAGGATACATCTGGAATATGTTAAAAATATATGTTTTTAAAATTTTGGGTGAGTTGACAAAATTATAGTTTAAAATATTCTTTTTTTAAAAGAGATTTATTTATACATTCATTCATTCATTCATTCATGAGAGACACAGAGAAAGACAGAGGGGCAGAGACACAGGCAGAGGGAGAAGCAGGTTCCATGCAAGCAGCCGGAACGTGGGACTTCATCCTGGATCCCGGGATCACACCCTTAGCCGAAGGCAGATCAACCGCTGAGCCACCCAGGCATCCCTAGTACAAAATATTCTGCAGATGATTCTAATATATACCTCTAATTAGGGGCTCTCTGGCCGACTTCAGTTTGTCTTTCTGAAATCCATCCTCCATACTTGGTTAGAAAATCTGTCCAATGTGGAAATCTCAATGCTTTGCTCTTCTGCCAAAACCCTACAGTGGCTCTCTCTGTTGACTAGAGAATAAAATCCAAGCTATTTAGCATTGTTTACAAGGCTCTCCATCCCCCATCTATACTTTATGTCCTGGTACTTTGTACTTTATACTCAATTTTGTGCATCACTTCTCACATACCATCGTGTCTTCCGTGTCTTGCTTTTGTTCACTGCATTCCCTGTGCCTACAGCACCCTTTTTATCCTTCTTTACTGGCTTGTTTCTTATTTTTCAGGACCCAACTCAACTTCAGGAAGCTTCCCCAGGTTTGAGGGCTGAGTTTAGTGTTCCCCCTTTATGCTTTACTGCTTCATATGTTATATAATCAACTCTTACACTGAAAATACAACCCTCCACTAGAGTGTGAATTCCTCAAGAGACTTGAGTTACTCATTTTTGTTAGCCTAGGACAGTTCTCAGAACATAGGAGGAATTTAGTATGTATTTATTGCCCAGAACATGTTGTAGATTTATTGTATATTTACTGAACTGTCTAGGCTTGCCCTTTTAAAATCAGGTACTTTGATATCTGGGAACATGGGCAATGATACCTCTGGGGCTTTTTAAATTCACAAGATTTGTGATCATGGTCTCTAACTAAATTCAGTTGTTTCCAGCTGTATTAGGGAGAAGACAGGGGTTAAAATATAAATCCCAGCTTAAATAGAAAACTAATTTCCAAAGAAAAGGGAGAAATGAAAAAAATAAGATTCCAGCATCCACACTTTTGTGAATGGGAATTGTACAAAGGTTGATTTCCTTTCACGGTCTGCTTGGATGAGGGACACTCATGTTTTCTGCAATAGTTTGTGTCTTTCCATCCCTCAGTCCCGCCTTACTTTTCACCCAAGCCTCCAGGGGAGGTAATGAATATCAAATATTTCCTCCTGGTTGGGATGGTTCTGGAAACAAGAATGAGAGGATTGTGTGTAGGCCCCAGAGAAAACAGGCAGGGAGTAGAAGATTAATAGAGATTTTTGCTCCCTGGGATATAGAAGATGTGATGCCTTCTCCAGTATGAAATTGGGTGTCACTTAGTTTCCTGACATTCTTCAATCCCTACACTTTGGGGCAACAAATGGGATTAATTCAACATTCCCCAATAATCCCAAGTGACAAAGCTGATTAAATCTTCTGGAGTTCTGTTGGATGGCATCAGAAGGATCAGAGCTGACCATGCCATAGTTGGCTGTCAAGTTCTTCTCAGAGACATCTTGTTGAGAAGTTGGGGCTGTAACTTGGGGTGGTCCCCAGAATTCATGACACTTTGACTTCCTCCTTAATGGACAGTTTTTGCATCCTTCTAACCAAGGTCAATTTGAGAGCTATAGTCCTTGGGATAGAACAGAATCCAAAATCTGTTTAGTGCCATGCATCAGCAAGTACTCAATGTTAATTGATAAGGTTAATGATCATGAAATGGAAGAAAATATGTTTTTTGGCACTGTCTCCAATAGTTGTACTCTCCACTCTCTACTAGAGAATAACAACAACAATAATAATACAGAGATGCTCAGAGAGAAAACAAAATGATGGCAGATGTAGAATCTCACTCAGGAAGCTGCAGGTGGAGACAGCTGCTGCAGAATTCTATTACCTTCACATTCCATTACCTTCATGAGGCCTTGTTGCTCTTTAGGGGAGATGACGACCAATGTTAGCCTTAAAACCACGGCAAGGTCAGTTGCCAGGAAAAAGGCTGAGAAAGAAATGGGAAGGGAGAGTGACCTTGGCAAAAAAGTGGTCTGACACATGAATAGGCAAAGGCTTCTCTGGACAGAGCTGCTCTTCTGCACAGATCCTCTTTGATCCTGGGAAACTGCTAGAAGCCCAGTTGAAAAAAAAAATGTCTCCCTTCTAATAGAACCCATCACTTTAGATCAATCTGCTAACTGGTAATATTCCATCACCATATGATAGTGAAGGGAGGATTTGAAAACAGAAGACTTAGGTTTAAATGACTGTGACATTTCTGGATGTGTGATCTTAGGCAAGGTATTTAATCTTTAGGAGTTTGGCCTTCTGATAGGTAAAATATAAATAGTAGCAACATAAACTAATTATGAGTTATTGGAGCCATTGTATGTTAAGGTGTATTTTGCCTCTAGGTGATCATGCAGTTTAGGACATTCTGTATTTGAATGGGCTGAGGAAAATAAAGTGCAAATAATGCTGCTAATGAATAAAGCTGCCTACAAGCCCCACCCACTGTCTGCAAGAACACACTAATAAATCCAGATTTATGCAGACTGGTGTCAGGGTCTGCATTCATTAGACAATTTAAATAATTTTATATCTTAAAATAATTATGGCATTTGCAGTATTGTTTTCCAACATGTTCAAGGTCTAAAGCAAAATGCCCCAAAGACAACCACATGCAATCACTGCATTTATTTTACATTTTTAATGAACTTCTCTGTTCCCAGAGCTCTGTTGGCATTCCCCAGCAGCCTGGGTTCTGTTTTGTGTTCCTTCATGGGAACAGAGGGCAGCCTGCCTGTTTTCTTGTCAGCATAGGCATTTTAACCTCATCAGAAGACAAAGGATATGAAGAAATGATCACTTCTCAAAAGGTTTTTACTTTTTCCTAAATCGCCAACCACAAATAAGTGGTAAGAGAAAGGAAGAAGATAGAACTACAATGAAAGAGCTATATGTGGTTTGTTTCTTGACTAGAGTAAGTAGTGTGGCTTTCGCCCTGCTACCTATTCATGGTAGCTTTAGAGGCTGAGGATAACATTCCTTCTCTGAACCTACCATCCCTGCACTGCTCTCCCTATTCAGAAAACAGTATTAGAAGGAAAAGTTGGGGCCAAATATCTCTGGCTTCATCCAAACAAACAATACATTCCTTAAAAGGAATCCCATCAATAAGAGTGATTTAATGATTGCACATAAGTACCACCGGCAAAGACTTGAGCAACAAATAGGGAATGTGTAGCACTTTTCCAGGGTCTAGGACCACACTACATAATCTTTGTTTAGGCTGTAAGCACTCTCCCATCTAAAGTGTTATTCCAATAATGCTGGCAACTTGGGAAGGCCGGCATTATTACTAATGGCCTACAGGACCCACAGGATCTGGCCCTGCCATCCCATACCGTTCTCCTCTTGCTCAGTCTGCTTTCTGTGTTCTCTCTACACTGACCTTCCTTCTGTTGCTTGAACATGTCACTCTGGTCCCTGCTGTAGAACATTTGCATTTACTGCTCCTTCCATGGAATGTGCTTCCCTGACCATGCTCTTCCAATGACTGTCTCCTCACCATGCAGCTCTCAGCTAAAATGCTTCCTACTCAAAGAAAGCTTTTCTGGCCACTCTAAAGAAACACTGCCCTCACTTTATTTCTACCCCAACACATTCCAACACACATCTATTACCTTACCTTGTTTAAAGGCCTCATCATTCTCTGGAATCCTTACGTTTATTTATTTGTTTATTGCCTCTGCTTCCACATAGAATGTAAGGGCTGTTAGGGAAGATATTTTGTTTGTCTGATTCATTGCTATGTTCCAGCATCTAGAGGGTGTCTGACACTGAATAGATGCTAAAAAATCATTTATTAAATGACTTCCAGTTTGGTCAATGAAGAAACCAAGATTACAATGGTTGAGTGACTTGCTGGGATCTAATTAGGGCAAAACTTGGACATCTCTTACCTTTCAGACTTACGCTTTTCTCTCTAGACAAGGAATTCACTGTTTGCCCTGGGTAACCAAGCATTCTCATTTATCCTTTGACAGAACATAGGAGGTTAGATTTCTCATCTTCAGAGACAGGTAACATGTATGAGATCAATCCAGAGGTTGGATTAGACACTTAACACTGTTGGGATGCATGTGTGTGAGAACTTAACTCAGGGTTCAGTGGTGTGATTTTACTTTATTTTCCATTTTTGTCTTATCTGGAATACACTAATTTTGAGAAGTAGCCTGGAGGTATAGAAACAGGCACAACCCAAGTTAAGTCCTGACCAGGCCCTGTACTGCTAGGTGATCTTGAACAAGTCTGTTGAACTCTCTGAAATAGACATAATTTAAATTTCATGGCTGTGCTGAGTTGAATGAACCTGCACGTGTAAAACGCCCAGCTCAGAGTCTAGGGTATAGAACAGGTTCAATAGGTGCTTCAAATTTTCTCTTCATCCAGTTTTTGATGGAAACTTCTCCATTTAGGATAAAGGCTGAGTTTCTCTTTGTCTCTCTTAGATTCTCAAAGTATCTTGAAACCTGCTTTCTCATAAACACAAATGGCTTGCTAGTTGATGGATTAACTAACAATGACAGAAAGGAAGGAGGTGATTCTTGGGGGTGGGGGTCACTGAAATATATACACTCAGCATTTATCACGGTGAAGTAGAGTTCTAGGAAATCGTGGAAAAGAAGACTAAAAAAATGTGACTGCCTTGGTGTAAATCACAGGTAGATGGAGAGCTCTGCTGTCATCAACACAGGCCTCGGGCCTACAGCTAGCAGCACAGGGTCACTGCTCAGGATGTACCTGAAGTCCTCTTCAGGCAAAGGGTCAGTGGGGAGAGCTAAAGCAGCATATAAGAGCCAAAGAAAAGATGTCTAGGAGGTGAATTTAAATTCTGGGCCCCTAAGTCATGTTTTGCAGAAAATGTTTATTCTGCAGTTCTCCCCATGTCCCCTGGAGCCTGCAAGCATGGCATATTTGGAATACAGTTACCACAGGGGAACTCTGGAACTCCAGGGTGAGAAAAGAGACAGCATTTAAGAAAAGGATAAAGTGCTACCTTGATGAAAAAGCATGGTGGTGGTAACATGGAGCAAATCCAGTAGGTATAATGGGTGAACTCTACCCATAGGCTTCCAACCAGCTGTGAGAATAATACCTGCCATCTCATAAGGTTACAGAGAATCATTATGGGGAAGTGTTTGTGAAAGTCTCGGTCACTGCACAAATACTAGGTGTTTCTGTGGTGATGATCTGGTTGTGAGGATGGCTGATGCCGGAACGATGTCAGGACAAAATCGGCTGATCTTCAAATGCCTGTGTTTGCTTCAGGCTCTCAGAGCTCAGTTACTTACTCAGCTGTAAATAAACCCCAAGAGACACTAGCTTGGCTTCTTTTCCTCTCTGCCCCCTCCCCTCCTTGGCAATATCAGCAAGGGATTATTGAATGGAAACAAACTGTGTGGCAGAAATGTGCTGAAGAGGAGAAAGACCTGTGCACATGAAAATTCCCTCTGACTAGTACTTCTTAGAGGTAAAGCAGTTTAAAAAAATATGAGAATTAAACACATTAAATCAAACAGCAGAGAATCTACTCAGATTATGGAGGTGGACCTCTTTCTTTATAAACAACAGGATCTATGATGAAAACATTTATTTGGCAAAATGAATTCAAGGCAGAGGATTGAAACCCACTCAGTTAACTGAAGGAAGGCAATAAGCCTTTGTTCTGGCTTAGATCATGTTGCTTAATGGCAGCATGTAGATAAAACAGACATAAAGATGATCAAACAGAAGAGTGTCATATATCAACTCAAGTTTTGTAAGAGAAAACCTGTACCATTTTGGAAGGCATGACTGTCACTGCCCCCAGTGTTGCCGCTGCCGCTTGGTCCACTCATCATGTGACTTGATGTCTTCATTTGCCATATCAGCCGTCTCATCATTTCCTCTTCAACTCCTGCTCTTGGGCTTGATTCTTTGGCGGACATTCTTATTCTCTTTACTAACAGGCAATCAATATTACATCATCCAGTTCTCTGTGAGTCCTCTCACATGATGAGATATATTTGAGCAAATTCTGCTGGGACTTGTTTTTCAACTCTCCGATGCCTGGCAAAGTGAGGCTATGAGAATGCCATGTAAAATACTGAAATTTGATTGGACTGCAGCCCAGACAGCATGATTACAGCAACATTCTTACCCTCCTTTATGTGAGCTGGTGGCTGTAAGACATCCATATGCTGTTACTTGTGCTTCTCCCCAAGACGAATAAAGAATGAAGGAGGGAGAAAAAGATAATGAACTAATTAGAAATGTCCATTAATTAATAGGGCTTCATATGGTTATCTTACATTCAATGGATCATGCAGTTGTCAACATGTGAGTTCATTATCGAGAGGGTGGGGCTTGGGGGTAGAAAAATAGAGATTCACTTTACAGCAGGGTTTCTCAGTCTTGCGACTATATAGATTTTGGGCTGAGCAATGCCTGGTTCTGAAGGGTTGTCTTAGGCATTTTAGGATGTTAAGCAGCCTGGCCTTTACTGACTAGATGCCAGTAGCATCTCTCCCTCCCCAACAAAAGTTGTGACAATCAAAAATGACTGCATTACCTAATGTCCCCCGGGGAGCAAAATTGCTCTCAGTTGAGGATCACTACAGTACAGAGTAGTCGGTGCCCCCTCTTTATGTCGCACACCTTCCCTTTCCCCGTGACAGAAGCTTGTCATAAAGCTACAATGAGAACATGATATTTAGGTGACAGGCTGAAGGGAGCTGGTCGTTTTAAGAAAGAGAATGAATAGAGTGACACTTCAAATCATCGTGACTTAACCATGCGGTGCCCAACAAAGGTTGTCTCCCCTGACTCTAAAACATTAAGGAGAGAAAGCAACCTTGCTGTAAGCCCAGCCACTGCTTCCTATGGAGAGTTTTCAGCTGTTTCTTGAGAACAATTGACCTTTAAAATTAATTTCTCTTCCAGATTTTTTTTTTCCCTTCTTGAATTAGTTCTCTCTACCTTGCCTTTCTCTGCAGCAAAATGGCACTTAATGGATCTTTGAAATTTAATATACTCTAATGTTGTAAGACTTTCTGAAGTTTAATAATAACCCTTTGAAATGATTTGGGAATAGGATTTGAGAGGATAAAGGGTTTTATTTTTGTTAGTTTTAAACATTTTCTCTGTTATTTTAGTGGGGGAGCAATCTGATAGGTTTTCTTTCCTTCCTTCCTTCCTCCTCTTATTCTTTGTGAAGGACACCTGAATCAATAATGTTGCAGAACTTTACACATACTTAGCAATTTATCAATCATAACCAACTAATCTGCAGGAACCAGGCAGCAGGAGGAAAGCTTGCTATTGGATCCATGGAAATGATTCCCAGATCATCCATATTTACTTCTGTAAACAGATGCATAGTTCTTGGCACACTGAGGCTCTCAATATACCTCTCCTGAATAAATGATCCTTTAGAATACTATGACAAGTTATTCCTATTTTTTACATCAACAGACTCACAAAATCCATGCTGACCTACAATTTTTACAAAAGCCCTGTTTCTTCCTAAGGTAGGACTGAACACAGAGTAGGCACCTAAAAACCATTTGTTGAATGGAATTCAATAGAACATAAGCAGCTGCCTTGGCCACAGCCTCTGTGATCACCATCAGCCCCTTCATTAATACAAAGCCCTTTCATTTCACTTGTGTTTTCCTTACAACAACCTTGTGCTTTGGAGGACAGAGAAAGACATTTGTACCTCATTTTACAAATGAGGAAGCTGCCACTCAAGGAGGCATGATAATTTGCCTTTATTCATAAGCAAGCATATGTTGAAGTTGGAATTTATTAGAGCTTAAACATTACCATTTGAAGAGAGATGCCAGGTCTCTCTTCTGTTGGGGATTTAAAATAACTTATCAGCATTTTCTCTACCTTGAATACATTTCTTAAAACCATTTCATACTCTTTCCTGTGATTTACTGGTCAACAGGGGAGCTTACAATTATTAATTTGACTAGATTGTACTATCCAAGAGGGCAGAAACCATACAGTTTGATTTGCTAGCACAGAACCAGACACACAGAAGGTGTTCAATAAAAATATGTTAAATAAATTTATTGAAAGAACTTGTGTATTGACAGAACCTTAGGAACTTTGGTATGAAGAGGTGGCCTGGAGAGCAGATACAAATATTCAGGCCCTGGAAGGCATACCGCTTACCTTATATGAATAGGAAAGAAATGTTGACCTGGCTCCTACATCTCTCTCTAGTGAGTTTGATTAGTTTAAGTTGGTTGTCCTGAATTGCACTCACTTCAGGAGCATGGACAAATTTATTATTCCAGTCTGTAAAGCTGAGAATGGATCATGGACCTTGATGCCTCTATGAGGCTCTGAGGAACAAAGCATCATATCTTTCTTCTCTTTTAAATTCAGCATGCATAGCCTAAGATGCAGATGTGCAGTTACTTTTGCAAATACCGTCTCCTCATCCATACCACCTCACCTAGCCTTAGAGTCCAGTGGCTGGAAATCCTTGGCATCCCTGGCAGTGAGACAGTCCCCAATGCAGAAAATGCTCCCTGGGGCTAACACCCACCTCCCTCACACTCCTGGTCTTCATGAGCAGATGATGGAGTTCAGTGCTCCCTTCCCAATAAAGACTGTCTCCATTCACAGAGAGTAATAGTCAAAGCAATTACAGCTCTGCAGTTACAGCTCTGGGCATTGTACTCAAGCCAGGAGGAAAGGAAGACCACTGACTACCCTGCAATCAAAGCTCCCTTTCCTGAATCTTCCCGTTCTTGGTTGGAGCTAGGAAGGAAAGGCCCTAGGGAGGGCCTTTCCTCTGTCCATCCTGTTTCTTTCCCAGGACACTATTTTCTAGAGCCTTGGGAGTAGCATCTTCTGTGGAGTGTAGAGACCAGCTCACCATGAAGAGAAACTGAAGCTGTGACCTGGAACTTTCCCTTGTAGGTTAAGATTGAATATACATAAAGTTGTGTGGCTCCTCTAGAATGGTGGTTAATCATAGGTGATTTTTCTATCCAGACATTTAGCAACATCTAGAGACATTTTTGGTGGTCACAGTTTGGACAGTGAGTATGCTACTAATATAGATGGATAGAAACCAAGAATGCTGCTGAACATCCTGCAATGTATAGCTGCCCATGAAATGCAAAGCAAAGGAAAACAAAATGCAAGTCCATGTAGATTAGAATTTGTTTAGTTTGCTGAATAGAGTCTCTTCAGTGCTAATAAGCTTAAACAGCTTTCATTTGTAGGTCTGTGATTTATACTAAATCCACAAAACCATGGGCCAGCAGGGGTAGGGTATTTGGGGCTTGCTCACTGTGATTTTGCCAGTGTCTGTGGCACAGTTCTTGGCACATGGCATATTTCAAAAATATTTGCTGAATTAAGTAATCGTAATTGAGGCTACTGTGATATTAGGAAGTAACTCAGTTGATTAGCTGGTAAAGAGGGAATAAAGAAAAGTGATATCAAAAGAGTTAAGGGTGGAGCAGAGCCAAGAAGTCTGCTAGGGCAGGATGGGCTGTCTAGAGAGTAGCCGTATGTCTAGAGATTTGAGGACCAGAACTGCAGCTACCCAAGGCAGCTCTATCTGAGACCTCAATGAACTAGAACCCCCAAAGTGTCCATAATTGGCCCTGACCCTTCCTATTTGGTGAACCTCACACACTAAAGGTTCAATCACATCAGTGGCTCTTGACGTACTTGAGAGAGGATGATGATCAGTGCTTTAGGGAGCAAATTCTCAAGATTCAAGCTTGGTCTTGACTGAGCCTTCCTTGCTATACTAGTTTTTCTCTCTCTTCCAAATGTTCTACTCACTGGTTAGTTTCCCTAGTATCAGTTATGATATATCAATTCCATCTTGTAAAACTTTCAACAACTCCCCATGTTTACCTAAGTAAGTCCAAACTCTTTGCTCATACCAGTGTACAAAGCTTACTAGGTCCTGACCTCAGTGCCCATTTTCTTGCCCTTACTTTTTCTCCTGTGGTCCTTGTATCCCTTTCCATTCTATCACAGTGACTTTTCCACAGATACCCATAGCTTCAGCCAACCTAGACGATCTGCTTTTCTATGAGCAAGACCCTTTAGTGCCATTGCCTGAGAGTAGGCAGATGGTGTCACCATCTACCGGCTACCATATTACTCTAATGGTGGCTGACCTCGTTCCTATGCATTTCTCCTTTCACAGCGCTCATTTTTCAGGGGTCCTTCAGCTCCCATAAATATGCAAATCACTTAACAATAATGGAGTAAGAATCCCAGAATAAATTCCTACTTCCTATCTACTGCTAACATAGGGGAAGTGTGTGAATTAAAGAGATAATGCTGTCTGCAAAGTGCTTTCATCTTCCCAGAATGAGCTACATTTCTTCAAAGCATTATTCAGATTTCACATTGGCTCCCACATGTGCTTAGCATAGCAAGGAAGACCCAGCCTGCTGAAAGCACAAGCCTTAGTGCTTTGCTGAACCATGGTCTGAACTCAGATATTTATGCCATTGCAAATGCTCTTGAGTTTATTATTTGCTTTAGATTTAAGTTTTAAGTTTAATCGAAGGTTTTCTCTGCCATGCTGCTATCTTATGGCAGACACATTTCTCCCTTCAGGAGGTAGAGACTTTGAGGGTGCTAATGAAATCCCTATTTTATAGGTACTTTGATTAGATATGTCATCACCATTTTCCATTCTAGAAATAAATTTTCTTTTGAATCTGGAGAAGGTAAATCAGGAAACTTCAGTTTTCAGAGAGAAAGGGATCGAGGGTGGGAAAGTTTACGAAATGATGAAGAGTTTGGGTGGCCTTGTTCATCCAGTTCAAGAACAGCAGAAATGAAATGAAAACTCCTCAAAGACAGAAGCACAGCAAAAAGGAAATTTTGCTCCCCACATATAATCCTTGCTTCTCTGGCCACATGAAGCCCAGAGTTAAAAAAACAAGCTTGAAAGAGAAGGGGTTGTCACAATAGAGATAGGAGCAGTATCCCTCAGGCTGCAGTGCCATCCAGCCAATGTGGGATTTTGGAAACATTTTTGAAGACCTATTTTCCAATCCTCCTCCTACTTTGGAGAGTTTCTGGGGATATTTTGCATACATTTGTTGACTTAGCTCTCATAGCTACCATGTTGTGTTTCTTATTTCCCCCGTGGCCTGTGGTGGGGCTGCTGATGCTTGTCATCACTGGAGGTGCCTACACCTGTGGGCATAGGGCCACCAGTCTGCACACTGTGGGCACAGACATCTGTCCAGAGGGCTCAAACTGCTGAAGCTAACCTTGACCCTCCAGGTGCTTCACTGAAGAGTGGGAAGAATCTCTCTCTCTACTGAAGGAATTACTCATTTATGCAGAGTACAAAATAGTGATGTTTTTGTATCTGCAAATCAGAGAGGTGTTGTTGTTTATTTTTGAAAGCAGGACTTCATTTTTCCTTCTCCAGAAGGTTCAGGGTAGGCTCTGCAGCTGCTGCCCTACTCAACTAACATGCCTACATCTCCTCTGTCCTGAGCATTGGCCAACTTGTATGCCTCAGTTCTCTCTCACCTTCCCAGGAGGCAACAAGGCTCCTTTTGCAAATAGGCACATGCAGGCTGGTCCCACCAGATGTATATTAAACCTAAGATGGGACTCCTTTTACATACAGAAGATAGAAACCTATGGATCATTTAGTCCTAGACACAGTGTAGGCTAAAAACATCAAGTCATAATTTTATTAGTTTTAATAAAAACTTGTTTGATTGGCAGGAATAGGAACCCCTTAAGCTTAGACCAACCTTTAATATCACTGATGTAGGCTCTAAGGACAGCTTGAGCTCCTGGAAGGTGCACCTTGGCAACCCTGGACCCAGAACCTATTCTCTATGCATTGCAGGCTGTATGTTCTCCTTTCTGCTATTACAACTTCTTCTCCCTCTTGTTTTCTCAACACTTTTCTCTGTTTACCCATGGCCCCAAATGATATGGGCCCCAGCAGCCCATAGCAATGGGTTTTCCATAGATCCAGCTAAACATGGCCCCTGTCAATGATCATTCTCATAGAAGAGAATGTGATTAGGGACCAGCTAGCCACTAGAAGAGCTGGTTTTGGCTTGGATGTCCATTCTGCTCAAATTGGCAGTTTCTGAAGGTATGTCATCTATCTGAGCATTTCCTTTTCCTTTCCAAAAAGTATTTTGGCAACGGGGCCGTGGGTTACCTACAAATATGTTATTTGTATAACATATACACTTATGTGTACACTGTATATATATATATATACCTACAAATATGGTTATTGTGTTCTGGAAGAGCAGGGCTTGAGCTGCAGACCTCTTTGAATCCCCTATAAAGCCTTGCCCAGAGCAGACATTTGATAAAGGATTGTAGGAGGGATGTTGAGTAAAAGGGTCCTGGTGGTCTTGGACCTCAGGACCCAGATGGAAATCAGCTGTGTTACAAATTAGGTTTGCTGTCCTATAGGATAATGACAAATCACAAAGCTAGAAACCTAAAAACCTTCTGGCTAAGGGTATATACCATGCCTGCCAATACTGGGTTAATAGATTTTCAGGAGAAATCTTCTAATCCTTCTGGATATAGTTTCTTTCTCAAGAGGGCTTAGGCATTGGAGGATAAATAACACTGAGAAAGTTTGTGTTCCCTTCAACTGATGCTGAGGCTCCACTGCCTTTCAAAAGCCACTGTGATTAACAGCTCTGAAATGTTTTTAATGAGCATTTCCGTCTGGGTTTACATATCCTTGAAAGAGTTAAGATTTCACCCAGGAGGTTTTAAAACTGAATTAGCATGTGTGCTTATTACTGTTTGAATCTGCAGCAGCAGACTTACTGCATTTTTAGCTTGAGAGGCAAGGCTCTCAGGCTTAGGGCTTGGAGAGGTTTGAGCAGATCAGAGCACTAGGATGGCAGCTGTGAGGACAGCATGTGAGGTTTCTTGCTCCAAATCAGGAGGTGTGGGCGGATGCGCCTCCACAAATTTGCAACTGGACATTGAGCATCTTACAATGGGCTGAGATAGAGGCAGAAGTGGTGGGTACTCAGGTAGCAGCATGTGATATGTGCCAGGAAATTGCTTTTATCCCTTGACAGACATTTCTGCCATGGGGTTTCCAGGAAACATAGCACTCCACTATTAAGATTTAGTTTTCTGGATGTAAACGTTCATTTTAAAACAGTCCCTGGGCAGTGGTATTTAACTAATTTACTTTACACTGACGCAGTATGTGCCCTGTGCCAGCTACTGTTCTAAATGCTTTAGAAATAGTGACCATTTAATCCTTGTAGCTAAGCCATGAGGTTGTACTGTTACACTTATTTTATAGACAAAGTCACTGAGACTCTAAACAGTTAAGTAACATTCTCCAGGTTCGACGGCCATTTAGTGATGGAGCTGGGATTTGAAGCCAGGCAACCTCGTTCCAGTGTCTATGCTCTTGAACCCTACACTGTGCATAGTGATTCACACTGTATTACTATCTTAATCAGGCTAAATTGGTCATCTAGCTTTTCAGTGTTTGCCGGAATACAAAGGAGTGAGCAGGTTGATGGAAGCATGAAAGCAGTGGGTCTTGACAGGAGGATATATAAGGATAGGAGAGGAGGGAGAGTGGTATAGAAGGTTATGGAGGAGATGTTCAAGGAGGGGAACCGAGGAATGTTATAGAGAAGATTTACTCATGTTGTAGTTTTGGTGTGGGATAAGCTCCTTGACGTTGAACATTTTCTCAACAAAGCTAGACACATATAGGATGCCAAGAGAATCCTCTCAAAAGGAAAGCTATATGACACAGCCAGATTAACCACCCTCAGTTCAGTGTTCCCGTCGCTGGACTATAGTGCTTGTGTAACATGGTGCATTTTGAGATACAAACTTAGGGTAATAGTCCCCTGGTGCCTGTCCTTGTATGCTTTGCCTTTCCTTCATTCAGTTGGTGGCATCCATTGCCTTAGAGAAGAGTTAATATAGAAAAAAAAATAGGGAAAGAGAAAATACATTTAAGGTTCAAGAGTCAAGGCATTTTAAAACAATTTTATTGACATAAATTATACATAAAGTGCACAACATTATGAGCTTTGACCAGTGTATACACTCATGAAATTATTACAATCAAGATAACAAACATATCCATTACCCCAAAGTTTCTTTGTGCCTTTCCTCCTTCTTCCCCGCCTTGTTTCCTAGATGACTCTTTATCTGCTTTCTGTTACTACAGATTAGTTTGCAGGTTTTTGAGAATTTTATATAGATAGAACCCACAGTATTTACTCTTTGTCTGGCTTCTTTCTCTCAGAATAATTATTTTGAGATTCATACAAGTTATTGTATCCATAGGTCATTCCTTTCTATTGCTGGGTAGTATTTCATTGTATGACTTGTACTATGGTTTGCCCATTCACTTGCTGATGAACATTTGGGATATTTCCAGGTTTGGGCCATTATAAGTAAAACTACCATGAACATTTGTGTACAAGTCTTTGTATGGACACATGTTTCTTTTCCCATGGCTAAATTCCACCTAGGAGTGAAATGGATTCAGTTATGTAGTAGATACATGTTTAATTTTGGAAGCAACTGCCAACTATTTTCCAAAGAATTTGTACCATTTTACATTCCCACAGGAATGTCTAAGAGTTGTAGTTGTTCTACATCCTTGTCAACATGTGGTATAGTCAGTCTTTTAAACTGTAGACATTAAAATAGATGTAATGTGATATCTGATTATGGTTTTATTTTGTACTTTCCTAATGATTAATGATGAGCCTCCTTTCATGTGTTCACTTGCCATCCTTACATTGTTTATGGTGAGGTGTCTATTCAACTCTTTTGCCAATTAAAAAAAAAAGAATGTTTAAATTGAGTATTGAGAATCTTTAAATGTTCTGGATACAAATCCTTTATCGTCTTTGGGATTTGCAAATATTTTCTCCCAGTTTGTGGCTTTTAATTCTTTTAAAAGTGTCTTTGAAGTACAGAGATTCTTGATTCTAATGAAATCCTGTGTATCAATCATTTCTTTTTGTGGATAGTGCTTTTAGTATTGTATTTAAGAAGTCTTTGTCAAGGTCACAAAGTTTTTTCTCCTATGTTTTCTTCAGATGTTTAATAATTACAAACTTTGCATTTAAGTCTATGATCCATTTTGAGTTAATTTTTTTAATGTAGCAAAAGGTATAGGTTGAAGTTCATTTATTTGCCTGTGGCTATCCAATTGTTCCATTATCATTTGTAGAAAAGACTATCCTTCTTCACTGAATTGTCTTTTTCAAAAATTGTGTGATAAGCCTATTTTGTTGTACTGTTCTCTTTGTCTACCTTTGATCAATATCACCATATCTTGATTTGTGACTTAAAATCAAGTTCTATAAGCCTTCCAACTTTATTCTCCTTTTTAAGTTTTTTTAAAAATATTTTCATTGATTTTTGTTATTCAGGGTCCTTTGTATTTTCATATTACTTTTAGAATCAGTTTGTCAATTCCTACAAAAGTTTGCTGGATTTTTGTTTGGGATTACATTGAATCTATAGATCAATTTAAGAAAAGTAGACATTTAAGCAGTATGGGTCTCCTCACTTCTCGCTCATGAACAAGGTACACTTTCCCCTTTTTAAGTTTTTTTTTCTAATATCACAGAGCAATGTTTTATTGTATTTTTACACAGACCTTCATCTAGTTTTGTCAGATTTATGCCTATTTAACATTTTTAATGCTGTTAAGGGTATTGCTTTTAAAACCTTTAGTTTCTGATGTTCATTGCTGCTATATAGAAATGCAATTCATTTTTGTAAACTTACTTTGTATCCTGAAATCTTGTTAAGCTCACTTATTAGATGTAATGTAGTCAAATGTGTCAGTTGTGAATAGTTTTACTTTTCCTTTATAATTTGAATACCTTTTCTTTCTTTTTATTTTTGCACTATCTAGAACTTCTAATACAATGTTGAATAGAAGAGATGAAATCACACATTTTTGCCTAGATTCTGATCTGAGAGGAAAGGATTCAGTCTGCTGTCACTAGGTATGATGGTTATTAGGTATGTAGGTTTCTCACAGCCACCTTTTATCAGGCTGAGGAGATTGCCTTCTATTCAAAGTTTGCAGAGATAGATAGATTGATGATTGATTGATTGATTGATTGATTTATGGGAATGGGTGCTGGATGTCTTTCTTGGACTTCAAATTTCTTGAGCTTCTGGAATCTATGAGTGTGTAATTTTCATCAAACTTGGATCATTTTTGCCAGTTGTTTAAGCAAAAGCTTTTTCCATCCTCTCATTCTCTCCTCTCCTTTGGGGATCCCAATTCCAAGCATACAGTGATGGTTTAAGTTGTCCATGAGTCCCTGATGCTTCCTTTATTTCTTTCAGTCTTATTTTTCTCTTTTTCATATTTGAATAGGTCTTATTACTGAATTTTCAAGTTCACGAAGCATTTTTGTCTATATTGGCTAATCTGCCATAGTCTGTATGCTTCATCTCATACATCATAATTTTCATATTTAGAAGTTTTGTATCTTTTTAATATCTTCCATGTTTTCCATATAACATAACATGTTTAATTTTTCTTCTGGTTTCTTGAACATGTGGAAATTTTTCATAATAATGTTTTAAATCCTTAGGTATTAACTGTATCATCTGTTTTATTACTGAGTCAGTTTTGATTCTTTTTTAAAATGTCTCATTGTAAGTTATATTTTCCTATTTGTTCGTATGCCTAGTAATTTTTTGTTGGATGCCAGATATTGTGAATTTTACCTTGGTGTCTATAAATAGTATTGAACTTTGTTCTGGGATGTGGCTGAATTACTTGAAAACTATTTGATGTTTTTGAGTCTTGCTTTTAGGTATTTTTAGGGGGAACTAGAGCTATCTAACTAATGTGGCTAAGTTTTCTCCACCACTGAGATAAAATGTTTCTGAGTACCCTTTCTCCACAGGTTATAAAGTTTTCCCCTATTGCTGGTGGAAACAGGAACTATTCTCAATTCTATGTGAGCTGTCGGATTTTTTTTCCCCCTTTGCTTCTTTTGGGTGGTTCTTTCCCTGGTGTTAAGTAGTTTCCTCACACCTATACTCATCAGTACTCAGCTGAAGTATTACTGTGGGTGTCTTCATATTTCTTGAATTCAAGCTCTGTTTACTACTCTCCTCTATATTATGTTGTTCTGTGTAAATGGTAGCATTTTGCCTTCCTAAACTCCCAGTTGTCTCTCTTCAAGTTACTGAAACTGCTGGGTTCCTCATTCACCCATACACTGCAGCACTGAAACTCTCCAGGCAGTAAACTAATGGAATTATAGAGGTCATCTCATTTGTTTTCCATATCTCAGGAATTACTTCCCTTTTTCCCCTGATGCCTAATGTCTTAGAAACCATTGTTTCATAAATTCTGTCCAATTTTTCAGTTGTTTCAGGAAGGAAGATAAATGTATTTCTGTTATTCCATTGTGGTCAGAAATGAAAGTTTAAGAGCCAAGGCTTTTGATTTGAAAGAGCCTGAGTGTTTGACTTTCAAGTGCTAAACCCTGAAAGACTCAGGGAATAAAGTCTAAAGTGTGGATTTGGGAGTGTGCTTAATTGTGTGAGTCAGAGTTCCTTTCTCAGATAAATTAAGAATACCTGTGTAGGAGAGAGGACGCTAATTAGAGGGGAGGAAGAGTATATATGCTTGTAAATATCTCTAAATAGAGGCCTTGCTCCTTGTACCCTCTTTTCGAAATGGAGTCTTCAGTGGTATAATAGAAGAGCATACATGCTAGAAACCTCAGTTAGGCTTGTAATGATTGAAGAACAAAGTGAGTGTGTGGTGTTTTTTTTTTCCTACCTCCTGGGTGGAACTGGAGGAAGTATAAGCCTCATGAATTGCTATCCAGACCAGAAGTAGAGTGGAGATTACTATTTGGAACATGTAGACAGACTAGTCTGAGACCATATTGCAGAATTTTCCCATACCCAGAATGGTAGATGTGGAAAATATTTATCAGGTGTCTAAGATGGGAGTTGGTATAGGTGAGAGAAATCCAGACCTGGGGAAAGGAGATTTCATGTCTGGGCCAGGTCAGCAACAATTGTGTAGGCTGTAATTGCGTGGAGAGGTCTGATAGGATATAATGTCTTCATGGAATTTGGTAGTGGTAAGTGACAACAATCAAGGACCAATTGTCTCTTCACCACATCTTGACCCTGCATTGTCCACTGAAACATAACACATGAGAGATAGAGCAGAAGTCGAGGATGCAGAGGCCATGAGGGAGAGACTCTGAATTGATTGGGATTTGAGTTTGAAATAGAAATTGAGTTTTAGGAAAATAGAGTGATTTTTTTTATACTTCAGTCTGTGACCTAAAATTTTATTCATTACACATTTGCTCTCTAGTCAGTCTCATGGTAGGGAAATTATGGGACTTGTTTGGATTTGATTACAGAGTGATTGAGTTTTAAGTGAGGGTACCAAAATTTAGAGACAGCTTTGGAGGTATATGGCAAAAGACGAGTAAGTTATATCTGAAAAATACAAGTGACTCCTTTGTGAATAAACATAAGTAGACCCTCAAGAAAGTTACCTTTATAGGGTGACAAGGTGGGATCAAAATGCTTCACTTTCCATTTGCCATGGTCACAGGGTTT
Organism: Vulpes lagopus; assembly: GCF_018345385.1. Classification (NCBI taxonomy): domain Eukaryota; kingdom Metazoa; phylum Chordata; class Mammalia; order Carnivora; family Canidae; genus Vulpes; species Vulpes lagopus. The sequence goes on along the minus strand of NC_054824.1, from coordinate 25,581,530 downwards.
TTAATTCAAATACAGACCTTATGTTACAGACTTTTGGAATGTCTTCCAAAAAAAATATGAATATGGACTCTGTGAATAACCAGATAAACAAAAAGTCATTGCTGGCTTTCCTTTCTGTTTATCATTGGGTAGTATATCTTTCTAAGTATTAATTTGAGGAGTTATGCTCAAATTTCAAAAATTATGCCTCTACTCAAAATATTTGCAGAATTTGTCTTCTGGAGTTTTCCTCAGAAGCTACAGTCTGTTCTATTGAATTTTCACACTAATGACTGATCTTTATTCTTTGAGCAAAAGTTTCATTTCTTTGGTAGCAATCACAATTTATTTAGAATGAGGTCTAATGAAAAAAGAAAGCAGTCAAACTTAGAAAAGCTTTTTGTGGCCAAAAATAAAATATGACTAAAAAGAAATTAGACTGTTATTTTTTTTGGGGGGGGGGGTAAAGATAAGGTATCTAATACTCTTATTTATTTATTTATTTATTTATTTATTTATTTATTTATAAACTGAGAAAGCCTTTCTTGAAACAAGCTTTATATGGAATTTTAAGCAAATTAAACCCATAAAAAGGCAGAGCTTCTCTGGTGAATATGCAGTGTGGGACATGTGTTCCTCCTCTTAGATCTTCCCGAATTCCTCAGGTGCCCATGATGGTCTACCAAGAGTAGAGTGAGTTAGTACATTACTATAAGTGACAGTGAGTCAGAGGTATGATTTTAAAAATAGATTCAGGCAGATTACCCATAGTTCTGTCGCATAGAGAGTGGCTATTGTCAGACATTTCTGAATTAGAAATAGGATATGCAAGGTGTGGCTTCAAAATAATAAATGAGTTATTTTCTATATAAGATAGCCATCCAGGCAGCTAAACTCACCACACTTTATTTGCTGTTCTGTCATTGCAGTCTCCCAGTCTTCACAGGTGATGTCCCTTAACTCATTCCCCACCCCCTCCTCCTGTCCCTTACCATTAGGCCTTCAGGTACTCTGCCCTAAGAACTTAGATCAAGGGCTTAGCATTGATTCAGTTCTGCCCCTAGCCCCACTAAACTTTGGGCAGTCCATTTCCCCCATGACTAAGTCTAGGCCAGGATTAGATGAACATAGATTTCCTGTCCTCCACCCATAATCTTCTTGTGATGATTGTTACTATCTGCTTGGCCTCAATTTTTGTAAATTTTGAGTTCAATCTGGGACCTTAGCTGTGGTATTGAACTGGCTATCCCCCAAACCCCTACTCAATCCCAACCAATGGTTTCATATTTGTTTTTCAGCCATAAAGGATTTTTATGAAAATCCTTTCATAAAAGAAAAATCCCAATTAAAAGTATAATATATAAAACAGTGGACAAAAGGCAAGAACTCCCATTTGTTCAGCATCTTGCCTGGCATAGAGTTAGCACTCAGTAAATGTTAACTCTTAAATAATAAAATAGCAATAATAACAATAACCATTAAAAAATTGTTCAAATGCTACTCAAATGCTACCTCCTTCAAGCAGACTTCTCAGATTCCCCCTTCCTTTCCTGAGTACTCATAATATTTTATTTTATATCACTTTTGGTAGAAGTTTCCACATTATATCTTACATTAAAGTTATTCTTATTTTTCCTATTATAAACTATAGTTTAAATGCTCAAGGGAATACTCTCCAACCATTTCATCTCCCTACTTTTCATAGAACTTCATATTATACCTGGGGCAGACAGATCCTAAGGTGACCCCCAGTGATCCCTGCCTTCTGATATTTATGTCCTTATATAACCTCTTCCTTTGAGTAGTGACAAGAGTTGTGGCTGACTTCTAACCAATAGAATATGGCAAGGGTGATGACATGTCCTTCCCACAATTATATTCCATTAGAAAAGACTCTATTTGCTGGAATTCTTGCTCTAGAGTCTTTCTTTCCATTTGTTGGTTTTGAAGAAGACAATGGTTATGAATCCTGCATCCTCAAGGAAATAGCATCTCCCAAAACTCAACTAAGGTAAGAGACAGTTTTGTTAAAGGCAGAAAGTTAGAGGAAACTTCCCAGTTGAGCCTCCAGATGAGACCTCAGCCCTGGCCAACATCTTAATTGCAGTCTAGTGAGACCCTATGCAGAGGACTCAGCTAAGCCATGTACAAACTCCTGGTCTAGAGAAAATTTGAGATAAGAAGTAGTTATTATTTAAAGTTGCTAACTTTGTGATAATTTTTTTCATGCAGCAAGGAAAACTAGCAACAGAGCTGATATAAAAATTTTAAGTCTCCTTGGTCATAGAGGACAGGCACCAGTTCTGTGATATTTAAAAATTATTTGGTGAGTAATTTTCAAAGCATTTAAGCTACTTCCAAAATCCTATTAAAAGATCAAACATTTGTATATGGCAAAAACTAATAGAAGTTGGGTTACAGAAGTAAAAGAGCAGATAAAAACCTGGGAAAATGTTTTAAAAGCCTTTCTCAGCAAAAGCTTGACTTCCCTAATATGTAAAAAGCTAATTAATCAGTAAGAGAAAGACCATAAACCCATTAAGAAACTAGCAAATATATAGATAGCTGACAAAAAAGTAAATACAAATGAAAAAAATAAAGACAAAAAAGTAAATGCATATGAAAATGAGTTCAATCTCATTTATGGTAAGTAAAAAATCAAAATAAAATTACATTGGGATATCACTTTCCACTTACCACACTGGCAAACATTTAAAAAAATTGATAATACACTCTGTGGTCAAGGAGTGGATAACAGACACTGTCATATGTTGCTCATGTTGTTACAACCTCTGTGGAAGGCAGTTTGCAATATTTATTCAAATTAAAAACCAAATACACTCTTTGATCTAGCAATTATACTTCTAAATATTTATTCTATAGTTACTCAGCTTCTGCAAAAAGACTTATGTATTGCAGTATTGTTTGTATTTGTGTAAGATTAGAAACAAGTCAAAATTTTTAGGTTGTTTTTATCAATGAAGGATTAATTAGGTGAATTTTGGTATAGCCACACAATGGAATATTTTATAGCTGTTAAAAAGAACATACTGATATGGAATGTTCTTCAAGGCATATTTTTAATTGCAAAAAGCAGGATGTCCAACATTTTGTATAATATTCTACCATTTGTGTTAAAAAAATTTTGCTTTACAAATCTGCCTAGAATACATCTAGAAGTAAGACTAAATCGTAGTAGTAGTGGTTGCTTCTGAAGCTGAGTGATTGGAAGACAGATGTAAAGAGATTTCTGCCTATGCGACATTTTATACTTTTCTAGTTTTGTACTCTGGACATGTGTTATTTATTTACAAAAATTAAATTAAAATTTAAATCAAACTTAAAAAGCCTATGAATACATTGGAAATAAATAACTTTAAAAAATGGATAGAGAATTTAATAATATGTATTATTCTCAAATAAGCAAACAAGGTGCCCAAAATCTGAGGTTTCTGAATAACCTATATGGGTTTAGGGGTGAAAGAGATGAATTTTACAAGCCTATGATAGATGAAGTTTTCACAGTAGTACATTTCTTACCAACCAAAAACCCCTAGGGAAATCAGCTGAATACCTTATACTGTAATTTTAGTTTTTCATTTCCTTGTGTAAAAACACCCTAGGAGCTTTGCTGCAAAAAGGAATTCCCTGGGATTTTAAACCAGCATGGTTTAGAGAAGTCCTAACTTCAAAGTTAGGTTCCCTACGTACCAACCCATGGGTGGCATCTTTCAAAATGAAATAATTGGAATTCAGTGGAAGTAGTGGCAGCCATACCTGGGGTTTGGTGTTGGAATAGGCAGGAAATGCAGTCTGACACCTGGTGACACAAAGCTGTTACAGAGAGCATTGTCAATTGAGTGTGTCCTTGATCAATCTAAAATGATTTTAACATCGAATCTAATCTGTATATGCCTTGAGACCAAGTGCTAGGAATGGTCTTACAAAGAGACCAGGGGATGGAGAGGGCACCCTGCCCACAGTGCTGAGTTGAAGGCAGGGCCTGCCCACTGCCTTTAACTCCATCCATCCCCCTGTCCTCCCCTCCCCCCCCAAAGAAAAAACCCATGATGCAGAGTGGAGGGGTGAGATCTTACAACATGCCTGTTCCTATAGAGTTCTCTCCTTTCATTTCTAGCTGTCAAGACGATGTCAACCTCATCTACATGGTGGAATTGAAGGACTTTACTCCAAAATATCACTCCACCATTAGCTTCATTACTCATTAGTCCATAGTTCTAGCCCATTTGGGTCCTGATAGCTTTTCTGATCTCACACTTTCCCCTGCCCAAGAGGGCTCAGATCTTAAATTCTAATTACATTACTGAAGAAGAAAACTTGGAAAGACTTGACATCTTGCTGAGGGCAAGAATGTGGGAGAAGTTGAGAAGGGGCCAAAGACTCACTTTACTGCCTCCACCATTCGCAGAGATGGGCCCTCGCTGGGCTACAGAAAATCATCCTCTATGTGAGTCAGCTTGGCTCAGGCACCGGAGAAGACCCTGCTGCAACAGCTAGCCTGTTTTCGAAGTTCCTGGCACCCTCTGGGGCTCAGTACATTCTTATTGATTAACTCTGTTCTGAACTAATTGACCCACCTTAAAAATGGCCATAATTAGTTTTCAAGTTCTGGAGGAAAGTTGTTATAAAGAGTTCTATTTCCAGTGAGAGCCAGCACTTGAATTTTCAGACGTTCACTTCATCTTCTACCCTTTACTAAGTTTTTGTCCAGTTCATTAGTTACATTTAGAGGAAATGAAATAAGGGAGGAACAGAGGAAACTCGCCTTTGTCAAAAACAGTTCTGGTAAAAGATTTTGTTGGCAAGTATTTATAACTGCTGGCTTATAAAAGGCTCGAGATTAACTCTGGATTTAATTTATCTGAGCTATATATTTCCCAGTCCTCGGTAAATGACCAAGAATTGATTCTGGGTGGTGACAAATCTGATCACCATCACATTTGAGTGCCCCTTGGGGATCAGCAGAACATTTTAATACCAAAGTACAAAACAGGTCCCTGCCCTGCTGCAGACACACACACTGAAGCAGGAAGGGGATTACAGAGTGGGCCAACTGCCTGACACGGTCTGTGTCCTGGTCCTTTGGGGTTTCTGAGCCCCATCTGCCAATGCATGGGCAGTCCTTAGTTCAACTGGAATCTATGCCATAAAATTCAAGTGCAGACAGACCTTCTGGTATTCACATCAGTGTTTGTGAAGAGTCTACAATGATGCCTGACTTTTCAGTGGTGGCCAACACCTCTGGGGACAGCGGTGGAGACACTGAACTGGTTTGGAGGCAGAAATGGTAAGCTGCTGATAAAGGGCCCCTTTGCAAGGTGGTCAGGTCCCTTTAGGACACTTGATCATAAACAAACAATGGTTATGATTTTAACTAATCATAAACTAACTGTGGATTTTTCTCTTCTACATATTTGAAGCCCCTTATATACTTACCTTTAAATTACATTTAATGATATTCAAACTAACATTTTTCAGCATCACTGCGGATCAGCCAAGAAAAGCTGACCTTTCTTTCATGAGGTCCCCCCAAAGGGTACTTTTCTTCTGATGTTCTCCTGTCTCCTGTATCCTTTGTTGTAGCCATCTCCTTTCTATATCCAGATTTCTCTTTCTTCTTCCCAGTCTATTCCATAGTGACAACATTCATTTTCTTAAGATATTCAGGCAGTGAATACTTTTTCTTTACTGAATCTCAGGCTGGTCCCATGGTCCTTAATGGAATATAGCCTCTTTTCATCTTCAAAGTTTGGCATGGTCTTGGACTCCTTTTATCAGTGCCCAAGGCACATTTCTATTCCCCAGCTTCATCTGTGATCTCCAAATCTAGATGATATAATTTTCCTCATCTCACTTCTTGTAAACTGGGATAGCTTTCCAATTAGCAACCTGGGTACTCTTTACACCCCACTTCTAGATACCCTTTGTAAAAGGTCCTAAAAACCCAACTAATATAAAAAATTTGATAGTTTTGTGAGTATCCTTGCCCTGTAAAATAATATTCAGGGGCAAGATGCTGTACCTTCAGTGCATCTAGCATTTCACATATGGCACGTTTCTTGAGCTCACTTTGACATACATAATAGGTCTGGGATGGAAGGCAGTGGGCTCAGGTGGGCTTGTGGAGCTTTTAAGGAAAGAGAGGCAGTGGCTTCTTGTACATCCAGATAGAATAGGACGAGGTGAAAGTGCCATGTAGGCCTTTTAGCCACACTACACTTCTTGCCCCATTAGTCAACAACCTCAGGCAGAAAAAATTTCAAGTTTGAGAAGGAGGCATGGATTTTGTCATGTGAGGCACATTTCCATTTTCTGCAGGATGTCTGTTTCAATTAATTTATTACATATTCTTTCCCTTGGAAAAGTACACAGATAAACATATAGAGACCTAGAGCTTTTTCAAGCTTTTCCAGAAATTAGGGCAGTAAGAGAGAGGGCCCCAAGGAAGAAAGATGAGATTTACCTATTTACCCTAAACCTCCATACCCCCAAACAGAGAGAGCTGTAGATAGGTATTATAGAGCATCCTCTGTGTGTGTGCGTGCAACACCCCTAAAGTGACTTGTGACTCCATAGTGACCACAGATTGCCAGACATAGTTTTTGCAATATTTTTTAAAGGATTTTATCTATTTATTCATGAGAGATACACAGAGAGAGCCGGAGACATAGGCAGAGGGAGAAGCAGGCTCCCCATGGGGAGCCTGATGTGGGACTTGATCCCAGGACCCTGGGATCATGACCTAAGCCGAGGCAGACTCGGATGAGCCACCCAGGCATCCCTAGTTTTTGGAATCTTTCTTATTACTTTACTATTTCAGCCTGTATATATGTGAATCCTATGTGTGTAAGTATACATATGTTTATACACACAAGCTCACAACATATGATCCAAAGTGCTAACATAGGGAGGCTGCAGTGGGATGATGAAAAGTGAGCTTTGCGGCCTGTGTTGTATATGTTTACATCAAGATTTGGAATCCAGGGACCTGCTGTTTTCATAGTGGCTGTGTTCTCAGCACAGCCTGTTTGGAAATGCTCAGGTCCCAGAGAACCAGGCTCCTTCATGGATGGGAAATGAGATGCCTCCTTCCTTCAGGCTGCCAGCGATGCCCCTCCCCTTCTGCAATTTTTAGAAAATGTGTGCTGAACTTGCAAATGTGATTTCCAGTGCTGGTAGTATTTTTGTTTTGAGTTAACAATCACGATCTTTCCTAGCACGAGGTCCTCTGGTCCTCCAGTGGCTAAGAGCCCTTCCCATAGGGATCCTCCGATCCTCACAGTGTTGGGTGCCTTGTCTGAATCCTTCCTTATGAATGCCGCGGACAGTACCACCAGCTCACAAATATGTAGTAAACACAACTCTCTCACATTGCAAAGAAGAGGAAAACAAACAGAAGTGTAGATATATGCAACAGTTTTTGTGCCACTGTGGGGAGGCTGCATCACAGTGGGATTGGAAGGCTGCCCGGGGCCCCTGACGGTCCTTCTCATCAGCTGGGGCACCTTGGATGGGCTGCTGAGCCTCTCTGTGCCTCAGTTTCTCCCTCTGTACACTGAACCTCATGTGATTGTTGGGCAGATTAAGTGAGGTAATACATAAATAATGCTTAGCCTGCTACTTGTGTGTTGATGAGCTCTCAATACTGCTGCTGCTTTTCTAAAAGGCAGCTTTATTTAAAAAAAATTAATTTAAATTCAATTGGCCGACATAAAGTATAACACCCAGTGCTCATCACATTGTGCGTAAAAGGCAGCTTTAATAGGAAATGAGCCTCCACCTACAGATTCTGATGCAGATTTAAGCATAAATAATCCTCAAAAAATGCAGTGCTTTTTCTCCACATCTTAGCCTGACTTCTTTTTTTCTAGCTAGCATTAGTTTGCTTTTTTTAAAAAAATCAGAATTGAGCCTATTATAAGAAAATTCAACTTAAGAAATTCAGACCCTTTGCCTTGCTTAAAACCCTTTGCCAGCTCCATATCTACAGAGAAAAAAATCCAAACTCTTTAGCAGGATATCAAAAGTTCTTCAGAGTATGGCTACTGACTATGCTTTTTTGTTGTCATCCCACCAGGTACCTTTCTGTAAGTATTTTATGCTGCAGCGGTACAGAATCAGCTATGGTTCTACACCATAGTGCTACACCACTGTATTATTTCATGTCCCTGGGCCTTTGTGAAAGCTGTTTCTCTGCATAGACTGCTGTCTTCCCCTCTTGTTTTAGGGGACAACTCTGTTTGGCTTCAACTATGGTGAGTCTTCTTACATGTTTCCTCAGATCAAGATTACTGTCTCCACCTCTGTGTCTTGGTCATATTTTTAGTTTTGCACTCATTACCTGGTGTTGCAGTACATGTATGTATTAGTTTGTCTCTCTGACTTGACTGAGTTTCTTGAGAGCGAGGACAAGGTCTTATTCATTTCTGCATTCCAGCGCTGAACAAACAGCACAGGCTCGGTGATTCAAAAAAGATGTTTGCTTTACTGTTAAATTGAAATAGGAGGTAAATATTTACATTATTTAAGCAGACACTGCAGTTTTTTGTTTTAATTTTTCTGTTTTTTTTTCTTCACAATAATGAAACCCACAATTATATTGAAAATGTTTTGTAGAACAAGGCACATTTATATAAACGAAGAATAGTGAAGCAACAGCAAGGCTGAGGTTTCTAGGATTAAATTTGTTTGCTTCAATCAGTATTGCTGTAAGTGTTCTGGGAAGGAAGATGGAACAAGCTATATTCTGTTTTCTTAAGAAGTTTTCCATCTAGAAGGGAATAAGATAAAGAGAGTGGAAGTAGAGAAAAATTCACACCATTAGAGGTGAACCTAAAAGAATTCTGGAGGTTTGAAGGGAGAATCAGTCAAATGCAGTTGGGGATTAGGAAGAGGTGTAGTGTGGAGGTGGCAGTGTTGGGGACTAGTCCTGCTGTGTAGGTGGGCTGTGCTAGGCAGAGATGGGGAGGAAAAGCATTCTGGGCAGGAGAGAGAGCGTGCCTAAAGATCTAGAGAGGTCTAGCAGGATATCTACTCAAAGACCACCAATCACCTACCTGGTTCCATGTTATGTTCAGTATGGGAGTATGGTGAGAGAAAAGGCTAAAAAGCAAATTTATGGACAATTTACAAAGGGTCTAAAGCCGCAGAATGAGGAAATTGAACTTGACATATAAGCATTGGGTAGTAATCAATATTTTTGAGCAGGAGAGTGATATAAATAGAATGCTTCAGAAGATTCTGCTTGAAGGTATATATGAACTACACTGGGGAAGGAGAACCTAACCATAGGGATAGATGATTAGAGACTGTTGGAATGTGTGTAAATGGGAGGCAGTACCTGAGTAGTGGAATGTAGTAGTGGAATGTGGTATCTTAGAGGCCTTGCAGAATCAAAACGAAGAGGACACGGTAGCCATTTTGGTGTGAGATGAGTGAGAAGAGAGAGTCACATTTGATGCTTGGGTTTAAAACCTCAATACATAGGAAAATGGTGGTACTAGTAGGGAAATTTGATAAATCATGGGGAGAAAGTTATATTGTTAGGAAACTGGTGAGTTTGGTGGGGGGCATGTCAACTTGGAGGGTCTCCAGCTAGGTATGAAGTTGAGAAGAAGGTCAGGGTGAGAGCTGTGCATTTCTAATAGTCACTGATGTCAGGGGATAGATGTGATACTAAGGAAGGGAAGCTAAAGAGAGAATAAAACCAAGTATAGAATCTCAGAGAATTACCTACACTTAAGGAACTGGGCGAAAAGAAGGGCTGAGGAAGGAGAACAGTGATAGGAATAGAACCATGGTAGACAATGTAGCATCATGGAAGTTAAGGAGGAGCTTTCAAGAAGGAGAGAATCATTCTCGGAAAGGAACTCAGGTTAATTCACTTTCTAATGCATAATTCAGAAATTGGTCTGGATTTCTATAGCTCTTTGAAGCATCCTTTGTCATTATTGGTGTATATGTCTGCCTCCCCTTCCAGACTGCGGGCTCCTATAAGGTAGAAACTGGTTTTTCTTGTGTTTTTTTTGTCTCTAATACTAGCAGAATACCTGGAATATAGAGAGGGCTCAATGAATGTTTGTCGAATGGCTGAGTAAACAAAGCAACAGAGAGGATGAAGACAAGGAAAAACTGTGCTTGAAGAAGAAGTATGGTTCTTGAAATGGAAGAGTGAGCACATGCATAAATTTCTGCTCTTGAGAAAGGAAGAAACAGTCTATGCATTGGTGGATCAAATGTGAACACTTAAAAAATTCCAAGTCCTCCACTATGGCATGAAATTCATCATCCAAATTCTCATAGATTTAAGCTTCATGATTTGTGAGGTATTGCAGTGAAATTATCTAGGAAGTAAGGAGTTCTCTAACATTCCAGCTGCCTGAATTCAACTGGCCACATGATTAATGACATTGTGAGACACATCCAGGGCCTTTCATTTCCCAAGCACTTTATAAACATTGAGTAATCTCACAGTGCCCTTGTGAGATATTATCATGTTCATTTTCCATATGGTTAACTGAACCAAGGAGGTTAAACGACTTGCTCAAAGGCCACAATGGAAGTCGATGACATCAAACATTCAGAACGATGGAGCTTCCAGTTCCCACACCTCACAGTAGATTGCTGAACCGAATCCCAATTCTATACCATTAGAAAGCCTGACTGACAGGCCAATGCTGTAATAGATCATACTTTACAGCTGAGATAAGTGAGGATTAGCATACTGTCTCATTTAGGTTAGGGCTGGCCCCTGGAAAGAGAGTAAACTATGCTCTCCAAGACCATATGATGTGATGTAAGATGTGCCTGGAAAAGGAAAAGCAGACCCAGACATGGGTGAAATTTATTCTAAGGATATCTAAAAACCTTTGCCAATATTGGAGTTGGAGTGTGGGTGGAGAAAGGCAGGCTTAGGGAATCTTGATGAGCATCTTTAAGTCTGAAAGATTATGCTCTCTTACCTTCTCACAAGTATTTGCATTATTCTATATCATTCAGCTTTGATATTGTCTTTTTACACTACTTAGATCTCTGTATTTATTAGTATGATGCTCCTTTGTTCTTAGAAATGCCAAAATATTATCACACTGTCAGCCCTATGCACATGGCCTTTAAGAAAACCACAATCTTCTGAAGAATTGGTACAGATAAGGTGAAATTTGACAGTCTTTGTAATTGGGTAGCTCACTATGTTGAGATATATGTCTTTGGTTTGCAATTATATATTTGTGGCCAAGTTGTAAAACTTCTTTGTACTTTAGTTTCTATGAATGAAGATAAGAGCATGGAAAGGATGCTGTTGGTGCCTTGTGCATATTCTCCTGGCCTTCCTGTATGGGAGCACACAGACCCAGTAGCTTCTATTTTGAGCACCTGTGACTGCCTGAGGGCTTTCTCTGACTGCTGGAGATGCTCGGCATGGGCTGGGGCAGGTCAGAAGTGTGGAAAACTAGGGCCCTGAGAGTAAACCTTATATGAAGACTGATGGGAATTGGTGGATCAAAACTTTAGCTTCCTCTCCTCACAGATGTGTTCTATGCCACCTCCCAGAGGTCTTCATCAGGATTACATGTGAGTTACCCATAGCATCAGTAACATGTTTGATAATACACACGTATTGACTTCCTTTACTTCCCTGTCTTGCTTCTCAGGTCTCCTAGTAGAGCTTCCTGGGATCACGGTCCAAACAAACCCTTACACCCAAATCCCTCTCTCAAGGTCTGGGGCAGCCCAACATAAAGCTTACACCCATAAGAGTTACAGGAACATCAAAGGATAGTGAGGACTTGAAGTCCTGGTAATAATCAATCACGTGCATGTAACACTGTTTACAGTGCACTTTCATACTAATTTTTTCATTAGATTCTTAGAACCACTAGTGAGCTGTTGTGACTTTATTATTATCCCTATTTAATGCAGTATTGCATTAAATATGGGGTTAAATGTCTTGTTAAGAGCTAGTAAGTTGTGCCTCTGTCCTTTAATTCAGACCTCTGTCTCCAAATTACCACCTGCTTCCACCATCCCACCCTATTCTCAGGTTATGTTAGTCAAGAAGGTTTATTAGATGACTTCTAATGCTCTGTCAAATGTATTCCATTAGTGTAGTTGGATATCTATGTAACCTCTACTTACATGATAAATTTCACTGAAGGGATCCCTGGGTGGCGCAGCGGTTTGGCGCCTGCCTTTGGCCCAGGGCGCGATCCTGGAGACCCGGGATCGAATCCCATGTCGGGCTCCCGGTGCATGGAGCCTGCTTCTCCCTCTGCCTATGTCTCTGCCTCTCTCTCTCTCTCTCTGTGACTATCATAAATAAATAAAAATTAAAAAAAAATAAAAATAAAAATAAATTTCACTGAAACATGCCAACTATATATGTGTGTGTGTGTGTATTAATTTGAGAACTTTGATTAGCCACCACTGTGTTTAAGGTAAATTAAATTATTTAGATTTAAGTTATATTTTGATTCCCTTTAGAGAAATGTTAGACATCATCAAAATCAGTTGCCCTTCAAATATTTTTATAAAATATTTTTTTATAATTTGTGTATTTTTTTTTCAAATCATAGTTTCCTAGAGTTAGAAGAAACCTTAAAGTTTAGAGATGCTGAAATCTCATCGATAGCATCTTTGACAGGCTAACCAGCTTCCACTTTCATACAATGTCGCTGTCACACGAGGTAGCTCATTTCATTCTTGAAATGTCCCTATTGTTTAAAATTTCTTCCTTTTACTGAGCCAGAATGGCTTTCTTTAATTTCCCTCTCATTAGTGTGGTTAAAAATAAGCATAAGTCTAATCTTCTGTCTTGAACCTCTTTCTACATTAAAATAATTCTTGAAGTCCATCATTTTTTCCTCTATTAGCATCTGTCTGTGTAATTTTGCTCTGAGTAGGAGTAGCTGTACTGGCTCCTCTAACACATAGCTAGTTTTTCATTATGTTGCAGTGGTTCTCTTTATAGATGATGTTTTCATTGTCTGTAGGTTGAACCCACAGTCTGAGATTTGCTCTTTGTCTTTGAGGTCTTACTGTTTCTCCTTAAAGAAGTTGCAGTTTGGCAGTGGGGGCAGGGGGACTGATCTCTTTTGAGGAGGTGGAAAGCCCTCTTCTCCATATTTCTGCCCTGGATAATCTACTCAAAGACAGTTTTTTAGCCTTGTCCCTCTTCCAACCTTCCCACCACCCCCAGTTCCTACAATCTTCCTTCTTTAGCATCTATCTCCACCATGCAAAGGACATGGATTTTAGAGTCTAGCCAGTATGAGTTTTAACACCACCTCTACAACTATATTAGTTTCCTTAGGATGCTGTGACAAGCTGCCACAAACTAGGTGGCTTTGAATAACAGAAATGTTTTTCCCTCAGAGTTTGAAGTCAAGATATTGACATGGCTGTACTACCCCTTGCCCTTCCTGCTTGCAGAGGCTGTTAGCATTCCTTGTCTTGTGGCCATATCTCCCTCTGCTTTGACTTCACATCACATCACATCTTCAGAGACTCTTTTCTCCAAATAAGGTAATGTTCATAGGTTGCTGGATTTAGGACCTTACACATTTTATGGTCACCATTTAGCCCATTCAACCACTATTACTATGATTTTAAGCATATAAGCTTCAATTTTTAAAAAATATGTTATTTATTCATGAGAGACACACACACAGAGAGGCAGACATAGGCAGAGAGAGAAGCTGGCTCCTTGCAGGGAGCCTCCTGCAGGACTTGATTGCAGGAGCCTGGGATCACAGCCTGAGCCAAAGGCAGACACTCAAACACTGAACCATCCAGATGCCCAACCTTCCATTTTTTCATCTATAAATAAGAACTAACATTGACCACTTTAAATGAGATAATCTATATAAAGAGCTCAGCACATAATAGGTGCTCAGTAAATTTTAGTTACCTATTTTGCCTTCTACCTTTCTGATTCTAGGTGTGTTATTCAGGAACAGGCACTTAATCTTTCCTAACTTTAGTTTTCTGTGTCTTTTTATTTAGGGATTACAACACTTTTCTCACAACACCTTTGGAAGGATCCAGTGAGATAATACATGTCAACCAAAGACTGCTATAAAAAGGCAAGTTGCTACCATCTTATTATTACTATTATCGGTGTATGTTAAAATTGTTGCCAAGTAGAAGTCTCAGATATTCTTCCAGTGAACTGCCACTTAGTCAAGTGTCTTCTAGTCTATATTTGTTTAATTGATTTTTTGAAACCAAATATAGTATTTTATATCCTGTTAAATCTAGTCTTGTTTATCTTGGGCCAGCATCCCATCTGTCAAGTTTACTTTGAGTCTGTATTTTGGGAGTTATTTATTGGCCAGGTTATCCCTTAAAGCTTTGGGGCTCCTGCCAGCAGGAACATGTTAGATTATAGTGCCTAGAGCATTCAAAGAGTGTGAGTTCTTAGTTCCTCATCACCCACCCACCTCACCTCTCTTCACTCCTGACTGTCCTCAATTTTAGAATGTCATAGAGCCTTCCAATTTAATACTATTTTTGATTGAATATACCTATTAGAGCACTAACTGCTCCCACTTAACTAGAATTTTCTAAGATTTGATGATACTATATAAAGGATGCAAAATTTAAAATAAGAAACAAAAAAACCCTGTAGTGTATTTACATATCCATGGACAAAGCAATCAGAAAGTTGCCTTTTATTTTCCTAATAGAATACCAGAAAATCATTCGTTAGAGTCAGATGTTTGGGTTTTAAATGCCACATGCACACGCACACACACAAAAGTCATGGGTGTATAATGTTTTAAAATTCCTATTTGTTAGAACATTTGGGTTAAACAGAGTTTGAGTACCTTCATTCCTTTTTAATACCACCCTTTTAATGATCATGACATACAGAGACTTACATCCATCCATCCACACTGACAGAACCGTGTTAATGCAGTTTTCAGCAACTATGAATTTATAACTCGGGAATGAACAGCTAAAACTCCCATCCCAGCTCATCACATTTATACAGCAACAGGAACTGTAGTACTTCAGTCTGACCTGAGGGTCTGGGAGCATTACGGTTTATTAGGCAAAGCTTTTACGATACCCTCATTTGCAGAGATGTTTCTGTCAGAGCAATACCAAAATGAAGAAAATGGGAATAGCTATGAACTTGTCAATCTTTGGTTTTTCAAATGTAGCATTTTGCAATTTTGTTATCTACTGCAGACCTCAGAGAGGCAAGAGTCTGATGAATATCTTTCAACTCCTATTAAGATCAAACTCAGCAGTCTGTAGCTTGTCAACCGTTGTATTCACGAAGAGCAATAGATCACCTTTGAAACCGTTGAGAATAAGTAAGATGGAGGCTAGATAAAGGTTATTGTGCAGCAGTAGAATATATAATGTAATCTATTGGAAATTTAAAATAACGTGGCATTATAATATGTTCAATTTTTTCCCCCAGAAATTCAGACTGAAGTTGAGGATACAGTGGCAGAGATATAATCACTGTACTAGAAATTGATGTGGATATGAATGCAAATGAAAGGAAAATGAGACTTTTCCCCTTGGAAGAAGTCTCTTTTTTGCCTATCACTACTTATCAGTAACCAAGAAAACAGAATACCACTACCCCAGATTTAATGCCATACCCTCTCCCAGCTAGTAACACATTCATTTAAATTAAGCTTTAAAGACAAAACTCCAATCAGTGATTCTAGTCAGGGTATTATTTTAATCAAAAGATACTTTGAGGGATGGATTAAGCAATATAAATAAGGAAGTGGGATAGTAAAGTAAAAAAATAATGTCTTGGGGACTTAGAATGGTTACTTTTAGGGCCTAAAAACAAGGAAGAATTTTAAGTATCCAGTATTCCAAAGAGTGAGAAATTTTAAAAGACATTAACAATTGATACTGCTTTGCTATTTCATCCCCCCTTGAACCAGCCCCATTTTCCTCCCTAAGGGAGTGATTGCTTCTTTTAACTGAAGGCAGAGCAGATGTGACTTTTAGGGGTGGTGGGAAGAGAATAAGCCAAAAAGTACCACCCCCTCCCTAAAAGTATTTCTCACCAATCCTTGAAATTTTAGCCTTTACATTTATGTTTTAAATTGAGTCATTTTATCTTCCCAAAGTCTCAGTAAAAATGGATCTACCTTGAAATTCTGGTACTCACTGACCCAGGACTTTCAAACTTTAATATGCAAGAGAATCACCTGGGGAACTTGATGGTGGTACACCTCCTGGGGCCTAGCTTCAGGATTCTGATCTGGTGTGTCTGGGGTGGGATCCAGGGATTTACTTTTTAAACAAGCTCTTCAGGTGAATGGACCACACATTGAGAAACTCTGTCCTTGACCATTTTAGCAGGACTCGATCATAATCATATTTTAGAAAGAGAAAGTAGAGAAGTGGAGAAGTAGGAGGGTATACCAAGGAAGGGATAGGAGGCAATGTGCAGAGCCTGGCTGGAGTGGTGGGAAGTTGAAATAGAGCAAATAAGGAAATACTAGAGGATCCTAGAAAATAGTGACCAGTTACTCAACCATATTTTTTAAAATAAAGGTTATGTAAATCATCCACAGACATAAAACTTGGATCCATGGATTTAGTAATTAAAAATTTCCATCTGCCCTCATATTACTCCCCACTTCCATGTGCAGTAACCACTTGCACTAACCACTTACACTAACACTGAGGTCATTCCTTGTGGTTGTTTAGCATCTTAGATTCTAATTTTCTTTGTCCTTGGATGGGTCAACTTGTGTGAGGGTATTCTTAAATATTGTGTCTATATAATACTTAATATCTAGCTGAAAGTGGGAGAAACAATAACAAATTACCTGAAATTAGGTGGACAGCTCATCCCGTTCTCTATACCCCCAGAAGTTTATGGATTTCAACCTTTTTTGCCACTGATCTTTGTTTAAACTTCATTGTAGTTGACCTTAGGCAACAAATAACCCCAATATTGACATGGCCAAGGGAACAGTTTTCCTTCTCCTGGTCCAGTGTTCTAGCAGAATTGCATTGATTCTCTTGGGATAGGATTAGAGGAAGGAAGAAGTCCTTGACTTTCGTTCAGCCAGAGCATCTTTAATTTTACTTTCTTTATTTGAAATAGTAGCTTAAAAAAGCAAAAATCCTCCCAAATCGTAGAGGATAGGAAAACTACACATTTGTCTTTCTTAAAAAATAATATTTGCAGAGAAAATTCAGAAATGAGTAACGAAGAAAATTAATGTCAGATGTAATAGAAATAACTCCTGCTGGTTTTCAGGCATATTTCCTGTTAGTCTTTTGGTTTGTTTCTGTTCATGCATTACATATATTTAAAAAATCAAAATGGTATCACACTCTACTTAGAGTTTTAAAACTTGCTTTTTCTCTTAACGATATATTTTGTGCATTTCCCTATATTAATATGAGTTCTCCTACAATTTGTAATAGCTACATTAATTTCCCAGGCTGTGGATATAATTTATTTAGCCATTTTTTTCTTCTGCTAGCTATTTAGTTGGTATTTAGTTGGAATAAGTTCTCTATATTGTAAATAATGCTCTAGTGAGCAAGGCGGTATATAAATCTTTATGCACATTTGTGATTACTCCTTAGGGCAAATTCCTAGAAGTGAAATTTCTGGAACAAAGGTTATGCATGATGTTAATGCTTTTGAAACATATTGTTAAATTACCCTTTAACAGTGTGTGAGAGTGACTGTTTCCCTGCACTGCTGGAACCACTGGAAATTATTTTAAGACATTTTTGCCAATTCCCACTTTTTGATGTATAATAATGATGATGAATACACTGAAAAAGGCGTCTTTTAGATAAATTCATTGATTTTTAGCACACCTTGGCCTTGATAATCAAATATAAAATACACTTGATTGTTGCTTTATCCACTATACTAGTGGCTGACAAACTTGCTCTGGGAAAGACCAGATAGAAAACATTTTCTCCTTGTGAGCCATATGGTCTCCGTTGTAGCCACTCAATTGCCACTGTAGTACAAAAGAAGCCACAGACAATACAGAAATCAATGAGCATAGCTATGGTCAAAAAACTTTATTTACAAAACAGGTGAAGGGTGGGATTTGGCTCGGGGGCCAGAGTTTGCTGGACCCTCCTCTAGACATACATGAGAACTCAGTATGTGTTAGCTGCTATCAGGGAACCTGAGGAGAGGATCTGGTGAGCAGCAATGATAGTAGATTGCTGTGACAAACAGATGCCTAGGTGCTGAGAGAGCCAGAGAACAGAACAAAGCTGACTCTTAAAGGCCAGGTTGGTGTTAGCCAGGTGAAAAACAGGAAAGTCTGGAATGTGGGGATGGAGATTGGAATGAAGGAATCCAAAGGAGAGAAAACATTATGTGGGAAGGCCTAGAAGAATAGGAACAAGTTTCAGAAACTCCATGTAGTAACCCTACAGAAGGAGTGTAGACCTCAGGTGGTGTATGTGTGGTCTATACACATAGAACCTAGAGAGAGAGAAGGTGAGAAAGAGGGAGAGAGGGAGAGAAATGGATTATAAGGAATTGGTCCACATGATTATGGAGGCTGAGAAGTCCAACTGTCTTCTATCTGCAGACTGGAGACCCAAGACAGCGAATAGTACAGTTCCAGTCAGAGTGCAAGGGCCTCAGGAGTGCTGATAGTTTAAATTCTGGTCTGAAGGCAGGAGAAGACCAAGGTCTCAGCTTGAACAGAGATAATGAATTCTCCCTTTTCCTGCCTGTTTGTTTTAATCAGGCCCTCAACAGATTGGATGATGCCCATCCACTGTGGGGAGGACAATCTGCTTTACTAAGTCTACAGATTCAAATGTGAATCTCATCTGGAAACACCCTCACAGACACACCCAAAGATAATGTTTAATGAAATATCTGGGCATCCGGTAACCCAGCTGTGTTGCCATAAAACTAACAATCACAGGAGGACCCATGGGAGGATTCTAAGCTAAGAAATGACATGATCAGCTTCTGGTTAAAATTTTTTTTTTTTTTTTTTCGGGCAGCCCCAGGGTGGCTCAGCGGTTTAGCGCCACCTTCGGCCCAGGGCCTGATCCTAGAGACCTGGGATTGAGTCCTACATCGGGCTCCCTGCATGGAGCCTGCTTCCCTCTGCCTGTGTCTCTGCCTCTCTCTCTCTCTCTCTCTCTCTCTCTCTCTGTGTGTGTGTGTGTGTCTCATGAATAAATAATAATAAAATCCTAAACAATTTTTTTTCAATAATTTTATTGTGGTCATACAAGAGATTGGTACTAGGAGACACTGAATGGATGGTGTATGGGAACTCTGTACTGCCTTTGCTATTTCTCTAAGTCTAAAATTATTTCAATTTCAAGGTTAAAAATATGCTTCTGGCAGTGGTGTTGAAGATTAAGTAGACAAGTCCCCTGAAGGGTGGTATTGCAGTAACCCAGGGAGAGGATAGTCTCAAATAAGCAGTGGCAGTGGGTATAAAGACAAGAGGATGGGTGAGAGAGATTTAGGAGGAGGTAGAGGCAGGACTGAGTGCCTGGATGGGTTGGAGAGAGAGCCATCTCAGGGAGAAGGCTAGCATTTCATGATAATGCTTGGTAAGAGAAAGAAGGTGATTTTTTAGGTGGAGGTGGAATAAGATAAAATGTTTGCAGATGTTTAGAGAAATTGAATGACTTCCTTCTGGCTGAATAAGATGTTTAAGTGAACTGTAACTTGGTCTCTAACCCTTTATCACAAGGAAATATACAGCATCACTGCTGCTCTGCTGCTTTCGAGACCAGAAGAGATGGCCAGGACTGTTAATGTGCACACCATAAATTTATACACAATGTAGGAAGAGTATGGGGGCGTCACTAGACCATACAGAAATGTACTATTAGTCAGACATGTGATGTTTCATACTCTGAATGCTTACTTGAAGACGCCTGAGTTTATATAGTAGCCTTAAGAAAGATTCATGAAGTGTATTGCGTTATACAGTCTCAGAGTGTTAGTTCTCAGTGGCTCCCAGCCCTGGGTAAAATCATGTAGAGTTTTCCCCTTTTATCATTTGATCAAATGCAGTGACCCTAAAGATAGCAGCTAGATTGAATAGGTTATTCTTCCTCAGGGAAGACATCTAGAAATATGCTTCGCAAAGCCACTTCTTGGGGGTTATTTTTCTTCTCCTATAATTCATGTCTGGCCACATGATGATCACTGGCTGAACCTGAACTATTTAGATGTTTGTTATGTATAATATTCCAAACTGGTTCATTTTACAGGCTGAATTTACTGAAAAAATCAATTACGTTGCCGACATCCAATTATTTTGCTGTCACCCACTCTAAAAGTATCAGCTTTCTTTCTTTCTTTCTTTCTTTCTTTCTTTCTTTCTTTCTTTCTTTCTTCTTTCTTTCTTTCTTTCTTTCTTCTTTCTTTCTTTCTTTCTTTCTTTCTTTCTTTCTTTCTTTCTTCTTCTTTCTTTCTTTCTTTCTTCTTCTTTCTTTCTTCTTCTTTCTTTCTTTCTTTCTCTTTCTCTTTCTTTTTCTTTTCTTTTTTTTTTAAAGATTTTATGCATTTGAGAGAGATAGAGAGCAAAAGCAGGGTGAGGAGGCAGAGGGAGAAGCAAGTTCCATGCTGAGCAGGGAGCCAAAGCAGGACCTGATCCCAGAACACTGGGATCATGACCCGAGCCAAAGGCAGACGCCCAACTGACCAAGCCACCCAGGCGCCACTCAGCTTTTTCAATAACATTCTGAATTCCTTTGAAAAGTTTGAACCAGTCTGTCTTTCAAAGGGTACCTCAGGGCAACTAAGACTGCAAATACATATAAAATACAAATTCTGTATTTCGCATTACATTATTAGACGTATTTTTCAAATGAATTAAAATATTAGAGGAAAATACTTCAGAACCTATCAATATATTGTTTCCAAAATCTTAAGATTGCTCATGAGAGAAGAGGGAAATATGACCAATTAAGAATTATACATTCTGTATACATCGGACTGTAGATGCTATGGAGGAAGTAAGATAAAAAGAGCAGAAAGAAAAAATCAGAATGAAAGAAAGCATAGTCCTGGCCCTTGAGAATTTATAAACAGTAAGATGAAAACATAGGTATCTTATCTGTCTACAGGAGAAAAAAAATAGAACTTTGATTTCAGGGTCAAATGAAACACAAATTGAATATTTTGGAAGTATTCATTTAAATGCTAAATAAGAACATATTCATAAACATCCATGATAACGATGCCTATTGTTTTCTGAGGTACAAAGGAGATGATGATAAAGTGTAATCACTACATGTCAGCTGGATGAAAGCCCAAGCTTTCCTGAACACTGCAGCCAACTGATGGAGTTTGGATTTCTCCGTCTTGTTTCGGGAACATCTGACCCCAGTGATGACTTTGATTCACTGCTCAGCCATTTGAAAAAAGAGCAATGGAAGTTAATCTGCTGGATAACAGTTGCTTAAATTTTTAAACCAGAATGTCTGGGTCCCCATCTCCTAAAGCATGGGCTTAAAATGAGACATGTCCGAGGCAATCATACTGATAATTCTGTATGAAATCTATGTTGTCCTTTGGCTAAACTTTAAAATGAAACATGCTTGGAAAATTAACACAAAAGCTGCTCTAATCTGGTCGGATTGATTGTCCACCAAACAGAGCTAGAGGTTGCTTCCACACAGAAAAAAAAAAAAAAAAAAGAGAGAGATTTTCTAGCAGGTCATCCCGTAACAGCTGTGTGTTAGACAAAGCAGCAGTTTTTAATCTTAGTAGACTAAGAGTAGCTTTAGTTGTACATTTTTGACTACTTAACTCAAGGCTTTCGAAAGGAAAACATTCAAAAGAACCCCCAATGAGTCAGCAAAGACTCCGAAAAGATTGTGTATATTTTCTAAAGCATATTTTAAAAAATCACGTACAGGGGGAAAAGTGTAGAACATGTACCCACAAGAGCTAAATTTAAGAAATGTGCGTAGCAGTGAACACATGCATAGCATATGGATGTGGCTGACGGAAGAGTTCCTGGCCTCCATTCAAGACACCACTCACAGCAGATGCATCGCCATAAATCTGAGCTACACAAGCCACATCCTCGCTGATCAGGTTCCAGTCAGTTATCTTGGAATCCAGGACGGCTGAGGCACACTGGAACACCGAGCTTTCCTTCTGGTTGGAGAGAAAAGAAATGCCTGTACGGAAAGGCCAAAGCGTACCTGTCCCAGACCAATAGATACTCCTTCATTCCTTAACTCTCACAAGACATTGGCTAGCAAAGCTCCTGGCTGCTGCTTTTCTTTCACTTCAGTTTTTCTGCCCGGCAGATTGTGCCCAGCAGTCTCATTCCAATAGCTCAGCAAGGACCAACAGCAGTTCTTGGGAGCAGTCTCTGCAATTTCGTTAGGATTAAATGATACTTCTCAAGCAGATTTAAAGGCTCTGAGAATAATATCAAGGGAACCCTCACTACTTTTCCTTTCATGCCCCCCCCACCCCAAAAAAGTATTGCTTTATGTATTTGCTGGTGGGGTTTCCTGTGTTTGCTTCCAATCTTGACACTTAACATTTATAAAATATGTGCGTATTTTATGCTTTGATATTTTATGAATCCCTCTCTCTGGACCTACAGATGCGTGAGTTTATCAGAGTTCTCTGATGACTGATTCCATCGCTGAAGGCTCTCAGTACAGGAGGCACAGCATTCAGCTGGCCCAGCGATCGGTAACATGTTCCCTATCAACAAATCACATAGAAGTCTTTGGTCCTCTGCTGGATGGGTAGAGCAGATGTTGGAAAGGAGGGGCCTGCTTTGCAAAATCCTTTTGACAATAATTTGATAACTTTGGCAGAATCGAATCTGCTAATTTGATTCTTAGATTTCTAGGTGGTGGAGCAGTACCAGATGCCTCACAAAATATTAGCATCCATGTTTAACTGCTTTCATCACATCCTGTTCCCTCCTCTTTGGGGAGCTTTATATTAAATTAGATGCAGCTGCTGAGTGAAAGCTTTCTTTCATGTTCCTATTTAGTATGAAAACAATAGCAGAAATAAACATTCAATTTCCTAACTTTTAGGAATTCATCCTTGGGTTTTGACTTTTTTTTTTTTTTTTATGGAAGAGGAGTAGCTTGCTCGGGGTACTGTTTCGAAGACAGACCATCTGACTAAAGACGAAAAGAATTCTCTGGAGACCTATTACCTGTCCCCCACCCCTTTGCAGAATCCACTAAATGTGCCTAAGGTGGTATTTTTCCCTGCAAATAATTTGTCTCATTTCACAAATTATAAATGTTATTTTCTCTAATTCTGAATCACATTGTTAGATCGTTTGATGTATTTTAGTGGACTAGATCTCATTTCTACTTTGTCAAATGTAATTTCCATTGCTCAAAGGAATTAAGTTATCATTTGTTGGTTTCTAGGTTTCAAAAGAGAAAACACGTGGAGAAAAGGAACGTTCCATCCCTGGTCTGTATTACAGCTTCTAGCATATTTTTAGATGCCAACAAGTAATGTCAGACTAACAGCTGTTAAAATAATCCTCCTTTAACACCCGTACAGGACTGGAGATTTATCCAGAGAGCTTTGTGTGCATACCTGGTTGATAATCAGAGACGTCCTCCGTTATTTCTTTCTCCTCTTGTTCCTTCTGAGTTTCCTTTTGTCATAGCCTTGCAAGTTGCAAAGAATTGCTGTTTTCCAGCTTGCTGCAGTGGACTAATGGCAAAGAAGTCCCCCCGCCTTGCGTCTTGGAGCCTGCACTCTGTGGTCCACACTGGGATAAGTTACTTTGGAGTCTATTTCCCCATTTACATTTGCCTACAGTTACAAAGTGCTTTGGAGGGCAAACCTGGAAGGGAAGCCTGGAATAGGGTCTCTGGGGCCCTTTTAAGTCTCTGAAGTCATCAGTACTTTGTTGACCACCTGTGGAATGAGAAACGTCTGGGTTGGCTGGTTCTAGCAAAGTGTGTTTTCCCTTCGGACGGGTCTCAGTGGAGCTGCCATTTCCTGCTGCCTCTGAGAGACACGACGGAATGTCAAATTGTCATTTAGTTTAACTCTGTGGCAGTGAGGCAAGGGGATCTGACCGTGACTAAACCTTTGTATCCAGGAAAGAACGCAGGGCCCTCGGGGAAGCCTGTTGATGTCCTAGGAGGATGGACTGTTGCTGGGTTTGTGTGTTAGGCAGGCAGAAAGGGAGTCCCCAGCAACAAAGACTCCAAGAAAACTCTTACAATTCATTTTTTTCCCAGCCTTTTGTTATGCCAGAATTGAAGCACTTCCTTCAAGGGGGCTGCTCTGAAGACAACCCTGGCTAGCTTTCATCTCCAGAAAAACTGTCCCACCAGCCACCAGAGGGAGGAATGGCCACAACTCTTGAGAGGACTGGCTCACTGGACTACTCCAGTGGTTTTCCTTTCCTGCCTTCCACGTGGGTGTTGTGCACAGATACACACACTTTCATCAGCGTAAGGATTGCAGTTCTGCTGAGTTGCTTCATGCAGGACTCCGAGGAAGGAGAAAGGAGCATCAGAATAAATTGGCCTCCCCCTCTCCCTCCTGGTTAATTCTTAAATTGCCTGGTTTAAGTGAAACTATTTAAAGCAGTAAATTGATTTACAGTAATAACAGCAATGCTTTTTTTCATCTGTAAAATGTCTTCTCAAGTCCATTAAAGAAGCACATTTTATATGTCAATCTTGCAAATAGGTGTTAACATTCTGTGGGCTCCCCAAAACATGTTTGTTAGTCTTCTCACATTTACTGCAGTGTAATATGTGTAGCTATGTGGACCTGATCATTACATGCACCCAACCCTGAAGGTGTTGAATGTACTTCTAGTTTTGTGGGCTAGATTTTAAATTTTCAGAAATCTTCTTGCTCACAGTCCAATTTCTTTTAAACGCTGATTTAATTTTTTTTCAGGTCTCAGGTTTGTGGCTTCATGCTAATTTGCCAGGCTGCTGGTGTTGTATTGATTAAGCAGTTATATTTTTAAGGACTATTCAACAGCAAATTTTTATTTATTAGTTAGCTGAATGGGGTAAGAGTTCCCAGCGTGTTGTCCAAGTTTCAGTTTAGCACTTCATTTTATAAACTCTTTTACGTTGCCATTTTAATAAATTATTTCTTACAACAATCCTGTGAGATAGGTTAATGCCGTGTCCAGAGGCTGGCTAGGTTTTAGAAAGGATAAGTGGTGTCCACTGGGACAGTGGCAGAGCCAGGGCTAGAATTCACAGTTCTTGAGACTCAGGCAGCCATGTCTTGTCTACCCCCTTCCTTTAATTATATTAAGTTTTGGTACCATTGCACAGTCACAGATCAAGATAAAATAACACAGTTATGGAAATGGAGTCCATGTCCATGAAAGCAGAGCTGGGCATTCAGCAGGCTGAGTGGTGCCTCACATGGGGTGGGGTTGGTGCTCTCATCCCTTCAGAGTCCCCTAGACAGATCAGAAGCTGTTTCTGATCTTCTGAGTCAGGCTGTTCAAACTGGAAGATCATTCAGTTCAACCCTTAGTTTTGCAGGGAAGGAAAACCTCAGGACAAAATTGGGCCAGTCTCAGGATAGGAACCCAAGACTCCTGATGCTGGATTCAGCACTCTACTTGCTAGACCATCCTGTTTCTTCAGACTGGCTTCCATACCACTTGATGTGGAATTGGATAGTGAACCGAGGTATCAGTGTCCACAACACATGGATTTGGGTTGTTTCCTATGTCAAAGGAAGCCCAGAGCTTGATACAGCTTGTAGACATAAGGATATTGGTGAATAAGGTTTTCTATTTCACCAACTGATATTACTTGTATACTGGAACTATTATCTATAAAACCCACAATGAAATGGAGACTTCAAATGATTACTGTAGACAGCCAAACCAAACCAATTATCTAGGCCTCAAATGGAACTTTGTGGTCAAATGGGAGGGAAAAGAATTTGTTATCCAAGGAAATTCTTGTTCACCATTGTAATTGTTAAGATACAAAATGCTGGGTGAGAAGACCCAAGTTAGAAAAAATAAGTCTATGCAATATACAAGCTTTTAAAAATCTCTTCTGGGAACCAGGGTGTCCCACAATTTAGTGACTCACATACAACATCATTGTTTTTACCATATCCATGTATTTCCATTAAATTGATTTTTTAGTATAAATAAATGTATAAAAAGAGGAAAACTATAAAACTATGAAAAATGGTAAGCCAGTATCATTTTCCATGGAAAATTAAAATAAATTCATTAGGATAAAATTTTTATAAGGTTTATCTGTGTCCCTTTAGAACCACCTCATGTATGACCAGCAGTGTATATACTATGCCTTAGATATATCGACCTAGGCCAGTGGTTACTAGTATTTTTTAGGCATAGAAGAGGTGCCTCAGGAACCGTTTATACTCTTAGAAACTACTCTTAGAAATTATCTTTATACCCCTAAAGATATTTTATTTGTGGGTTATATCTATAAATATTTGCTATATTAGAAGTTAAAGCTAAGGGGCTGCCTGGATGGCTTAGTCGGTAAGCACCCAACTCATGATTTTGGCTCAAGTTGTGACCTCAGGGTTGTTAGATAAAGCCCTGTGTTGGGCTCTGCACTGGGTGTGGAGCCTGCTTAAGATTTTCTCTCTCCTTCTGTCCCTTCCCCTCACACATGTGCTCTATTTCTCTCTTAAAAAAAAAAAAAGTTAAAGCTAAGAAGTGTTTAAAATATATATTTAATAATTAATTTACAAATAATAATAAGCCCATCATGTGGTAACAGATATCATACATATTATTAAAGCACTATATCTTCCAAAGTAAAAGAAGCGGACTGAGAATAGTAGCAATGTTTTACATTTTTGTAAATTAATTTCTTGCTTGATAGAAGGCCGTTGTGGGGTGCCTGGGTGGTTCAGTTAGCTAAGCATTTGCCTTTGGCTCAGGTCATTATCTCAGGGTCCTGGGACCAAGTCCTGGGTTGGGTTCCCTGCTCAGTGGGAAGTCTGCTTCTCTCTCTTCTACTGCCCCTCCCCGCAACTCATGCTCTCTCTCAAATAAACAACATCTTAAAAAAAAAAAAAAAGGAAGATACAGGTTCCCACACCTGTATCTACATTCCCTGTGTTGTGATATGTTGTTTTGTTTGAAGTATATGAAGAATATCTGGCTTCACATAGATATGTAATTGGAAAAGAGGAATGTACTTTAATAGTTTTGCTACATATCTTAGACATTCTTTTTTGGATACTGCACCAGAACTCAACAAAATATAGACTGTGAAATCAAATCAGTGAACTTCCACTTTAAAATCTATTAACTTACCTTCTACTTTGAATGAATCTTTTATCTATGCATGATTTTGTAAAAGCATACATCGGTCTTTTGGAAAATATTATTTCACTGAATTATGCAGATCTTCCAAATTTCAGCATATTTCCTCACATAATATTTTTAATCACATTTAAAAATTTCACTACTGATCGTATCAGGAAAAAAGCTAAGTTTTGGAAAGCTATTAAGCTCTTGGTGGCAGCTTAGGTCAGCTTGCAGTACAACTATAGGAGTGCTTCTTCTTGAGACAAACATCATACTTTAGTATGAAATAGACATGCTCTCTATGTGAATATCTCATTTCATCACATAAAATATTAAAAATGCATGTATTCAAGGGTCAATATTTAATCAAATTAATAACTCTGACCTCTTCATCAAGGATATTTTTAAGTGAAATTGATGATTGTTGTTATCGTGAATGCATGCTGTTGAAAAATACAATGACTACAAGTAAAGTTTGGTGCTACTGCTATTATTTGTGGCAAGGAGCTATAGTTTTACCCATCATTGCTTTAACACTATCAGTACAAAAAGTCGGCACTGAAAAATAGGCAACTAAAGCCTTAGTCTTAGTATTATCGTAAAAATTGTTTTGATCTCACAAATACCCTGAAAGAAGCTTGTTAATCCTCAGGGATCCATGGCCACACTTTGAGATCTGCTAATCTAGGCTAACCCCTAAACTAGAGGTAAGGAGAAGCAATCTCATATTTATTAAGTACTTTGTAAACATGGTATTATGGACTGAATTGTGTCCCTCTAAAGTCATGTATTAAAGTTCAACCTGAAAAATGTAACTATTTAGAGATAAGGTGATTAAGTTAAAGTGAGGCCATTAGAATGGGGCCCTAATCTAATATGGTTAGTGTCCTTATAAGAAGATAAAGAGACAACAGGGATCTACATGTGCATGGGGTAGGGAGGATGACTATGTGAAGAAATAGCAAGAGGGCAGCCACCTGTAAACAAAAAGAGAGGCCTCGGAGGAATCCAACCACGTTGGCATCTTGATCTTGGACTTCTAGCCTTCAGAACTGTGGGAAAACAGATTTTTGTTGTTGAAGCCACACAGTGTATGGTATTTTGTTACGGCAGCTCCGCAAACTAATACACATCACTATTAATCCTAATAAAATCTTTGAAGTATATATTGTAAACCTCACTTTATGGAGGAGGGAATAGAAGCTCAGAGAAAATGGGTAATTTCCCAAACTCATGCCACTAAGAGAGAAAAGAGCCAAAATTTGAATTCAGATGTGACGACTATGAAGTCAGTAGTCACAGAGCCAGTGTGTGAGTGAGCACATAAGAACCCGGGGCCTAGTGCTCTCTCTGTGACAAAGGGTTGCTCTGTAAAAGTGAAGATGTTATTTCCTACTAGTGATCCTAATAAGCTGGAAACCTGAATTGCAATAAACAATCTCTATTACTGGTGAAATATAAATATTACCCTAATTAATGAGTTTGCAAAAATGTATCTCTGCTCTAAGGACACTACAGTTGCTTTGCCTGTTTGTTTTTAAATTCCAGTTATAAATAGGAACCAGCATGACTCAGACACAGGGTCTTACTACAGATAAGAACTACAAAACCACCATACCTTACTTCCCTAATAAACAGATCTGTGGGAGCTAATACAGCCAACCCAGAGAAATAAATAAATGAACTAACACCTGCTCATTGGATCTGTGGCCTCTTTCTGCCTGTCCCTGTAATGTGCTATTATTGATTGGCAAGTCAGAAGGGACACTGGTTCAGTGGCCTGCTGTCTATGGGAGGATGGCTGCTTTCTCCACCTGGTGTCTCAGTTGACCCCTTGGGAGGTGTGGCTGGAGGTTCAGCACGGAACAGTTTTGAATGCCTAGAATCTCCCTCAAGTCCAGCAGTAATGAAACAATTCGATGTCCTGCCATAATAGATCTGAATCAAAGTAAAGCCAATGTTCTCCTCTTTCCAGGGAGCACAGAGTGTACTGGGGTTTAGACGAATGAGGAGGCTTTTGTGCAGTGCCCTGATCAGAGGCCTGGAAGCTCCATCCTTTGGCAGAGAGCAACTCTAAGTGCTTTCCCTGCCCCTGCTTGCCATTTGCATTTGAATTTTGATTGCCAAGGATTTTAAGCTTTGCTGGTGAATTTCTAATCCTTTCTTTCTAAGTTCCTGCTTCAGTTGATGTCTTATTTTTTATGTGTTTAGAATTAATTCAACAGCTGCTAAAGAAAAACAGAAAGTTGTACTCCTACTAAGTACTATGCACATAGCATTAGACTCCAGGGGTCTTAGAATAAATAGGACATGGATTTTTGCTCTCAGACTAACTTTTATTGCCTCTTCAAGGTTCTTTTAATTCAGAATGTCATTGCATTGCATTGCATTGCATTATTAGTCTTATTTACAGTATTTATCAGTATGAGATAGCGTTGTATTATTTACTTATTAATATACTTATTTTCCATTTCCCCAACCAGAATGAAGCTCTGTGAAGGCATGGATCCTGTCTGTTTTGCTCACCACTGTGTTATCAGACCCAGAATAGTGCCTGACGCATTGTAGACATCCATAAACAATGAGTAATCTATAGCTAGCAAACAGTGTGATACCGTGCGTGCAATGTACACTGAGTGGTTTGAGAACGTTATGTCTTTTTTTTTCTCTAAGGAAACTAGTCTAATGACTGAATTCAGAATAATGGACACTAGTTCACCTTGTACATTTGTTTTCTTAGAAGAGATTTTGGAATACCTGTTAAAACCTATCTGAAGAGGCAGTGTTCTAATGGTTGAAGTGATTTCCACAAATTCTCCCTAGAATCCTTCTGTCTTTATTTATTTGGGCTGCTGTAACAGAATCCTATAGACTAGATGGCTTAACAACAAACATTTATTTCTCACAGTTCTGGAGGCTGGGAAGTCTAAGATCAGGGTGTCTGCAGATTCATTGTCTAGTGAGAGCCCACTCCCTGGTTCAGAGGTGGCTGTCTTTTTGCTGCATCTTCACATGGTGGAGAGGGTGAGGAAGGTCCTATGGATCTCTTTTATAAGGGCACTAAATCCTAGTAATGAAGGCTTCTGCATGCTCATGTCCTAATCACCTCTTACAAGCCTCATCCACAAATACCATTATATGGTGGCTAGGTTTCAACATGAGAATTTTGAGAGGACACAAAAATTCAGTTGATAGCACCCTTTGATAGCTTAACCCCTTGAGTTGAAGAAGTAGAAAACATTTTCATGTGGACTCTATACCAAACTCTTTAGAACCCAGTGTCCAAAACATCTGCTGTGACCCTCTTACCTTGAATAACAAAGAATTTAAATAACTTGTGAAATGGCTCTTGAGGTAAAACTCTGTGGAGATTACCATTTTGAGAAATTCTATAACCGGAATTGGATTCTACTTTGCACATGACTTCTGTGGCCAAAATTCTGTCGCCTGACCCTCTTTATCCTCTGAGGAAAATACATCTCCCCATGATTTCTGATATTGGAGTAAGAAAACCATCTGGTGTCAAGTGATATGATTCTATACTCCTGGACCTTTGATTTCAAGGTTTTGAATGCACACAGAACATGCGTATGCAGAAATGTATGCATGTGTGCGTTGTGCAAATGGGCAGAAGAGTGGGGGCTGTGCTTTGTAGAATTTGAACTTGTAATTTTTTCTGCATGGGGCATTTCCTGTATTGGTTGACTTATACGATGAGAATACTCTGCATCCATAATAACTTTGCTGAGAATGTTAACGGTGAGTTTCATGAACTATGCCCTTTTCTTGGGACTGTTAAATGTGTCAAATTTGGTGTAGTTAAGAGGCACTCATAGTAACTTATTTTTAAGGTCTCGGTATATAAGATGCCTCCACAGTAGTATGTCCTATAAAAATTTCCCCAAGTTCCTGTGTTGACAGATGGTGCTGCTCTGCAACATAAGCAGCGATGTCCTCACGAGACTATTGATTTTGTTTGTGAAATATAAATCCCTAAACAGTGACTGATGGGCTGGTGAGAAGTGCTTCTTTAATAATTCAATAATTTCATTAAATGATCTGGTCCTCAGTGAAACAGGAGTGGTGAGAGACCTGGCTGTGGACTGCACTTAAGTCTCAATAAAAGCAAGACCATGGTCTCTCTTGTTCATGTTTATCTATGTCTTCAAGATAAAGTGAAGTCTTTCAGTGTATGAATTCCAAGAAATAGAGCAAATGACATCAAATTTCTCAGTGTGTTTCACAGCAGCCATTTTAAGCTCAGTCTGCCCTGATTCACGCAATGGCTTGGTTCATTTGCTTACTAGGTAGGCTTGGACATTGATTTATTTTGCCTCTGCTATTTACTTTCTTTTTTCTTAGCAGGCTGTCATCTCAATAGAGAATGGACTGTTTGTAGGGAGTAGAAGCCCAGATGATTCCAACACAGAATTTTATTACAAGCTAAGAATGGCATAATCACCAAATCCTTTTCCTTCTTCTGATCTGACAGAAGCAATAAGCAACAAAAACCCTAAGAAACAAATAACCTAACACTAAATCATGGAAACTCCCGGAAATGCAACTAACGTTAACTTAAGTGTATCTTCTAACACTGGACAAAGTCCTATAGAATCAAATTGATTTATCTTGATTTATTTCAGAAAAGATTTAAACCATCAGTAAATCCACATATTATGCCTGCTGTTACCAAGGAGTTATAAAGCTAATGTTTTGTATACTTAATTTGTTATCTTAATTAGGACTCCTAGATCATCAAAGAGAAGTAATACATCTTAAAGTAATACAATTAAGACTCGTAGAGTAAACACATGTACAATTCATTCTTTTTGGCAAGTCTCAGAAAAAAACAATTTTGATATGCTAATGGATTCTAATGGGCAAGTAGCTATTAATTAAATAAATAACCCATTAGACTGAGAAGTGCAATGTCAATACAAGGACCGTCTACTAACATTGTTGTAGAATAGTAATTAACTTATAGTCTTAGCAGTGGCATAGATATTTGTATTTCATTTTGCAGATATTTGTGTCAGCTATATCAAATTAATTAAATTAAACCAGTAATCATCTAGTAAATCTCTAATCTCAGTTTGTACAGTGCTGTGCTAGAAATTTGGAATGAAATAAGTAGAAGACATGATCTAGATAGACTCTCCGAGAAAATATAGTGTAGTTGGGAGACGCAAGACATAAGTAAAATCAAAATATAATGGTTGTACATGTCAACATATTAGCAATGTTTTAAGGCATTACGTCATCATGTTTATTATCACCCACCATGACTTACTAGCATTTGTTGAGGACTACTGGGTATGGAAAAATCGTGTTGGGAAAGGACTGGGGGAGATAAAGAAGGTGTAAACCCTAGCCTCTGAATAGGAAAACAAGGGTTTAATTTGGCAGATTGATTGCTAAGTGAAATCTTCATTAAAGCAGAAAGTCCTGTGAGAAAGGGAACGAAGGCTGAAGGCTAGAATGTTCTGACAAGTTTTATGGAGGAAGAGAATTTGAACTTATAGTACAGGTAGAATCATGGCTAAATAAAGGAGGGGGAGGCGTTGCCTCAGGTGGGGCAACGGCTGGAGTCTGCATCATTGTGAGGTGTCAAGGGTGAGGCTGGAGAAGAGATGTACGTACTTGGGACCAAATTGTGTGGATTCTGAGGGTCAAGGAGTTTGGACTCAGCTATCCTAAGGAGAGTGACAAATCAGGGAGATGGAGGAGATGGAACAGTGCTACGTAGACCTGCGGTAGGGAGTGGAGGCCAGGGGAGGTGGGACTGGCTGGGGGCCCCTGTGGGGATTAAGATATGAAGACACCTTTCTAAACCGGATCACAGACTTTCTCACAGAAAGGATAATGTTTTGCTTTTTATTTGTTTGCTCTTTCACTTTTCCTGTACATTCAGCCCCAAATGTATAATGCAATGAAACAACCCTTTGTAGGGCCACTAACTTATAGCTATCTGAAGCCGGATGCTGACCTTTCCCACTGATAACTATATTTGGCCTCCTGGAACAAGAGTGCTTCATGAATAAAACAAGTTTAGAGACAGCTAAGAAGAGGCGAGCAGAGGTCATTTCATGGTGAGGTGATAAATTTTGTGACTACCAGGGCCTAGTCGCAAGCAATCATTACTGAATTACCTAGTAATAACAACTGGTGGTGAACAAAATACGCCGTCTAAGCACAATGCAGATGCAAATTGCCAGCTTCCCGGAGATCTGATCGAATAAAACTTAGGTTTTAATTAAACTGTGACCAAGTTAATTGAAAGTTACTGTATTGTGTGATAGATAATTATCAACTAGAATGGTATTTATTTTGCTGCAGCATCCTGATTTCTTTATCTCTTTTTCCTTTTCGGAGAATGTGAAGGTCCACTTAACCTTTTAGTCACAGTCATGGGTCAAAAAATTAATAGCAGAATGTATTAAACATTAATTTTATTAAAGCACAATCAGGGAAGTCTGAATCTTTCTTTTTTTCCCTAACTATATTTTAAGTTCTCGAGATAAGTTTTACCGTGGCACGTCTATTTTTTTTATAAGCTCTTCATAAAATGTGGTCATAATAGCAGCTAATAACGTTAACAATAATAATGATAGCTGTCATTTCTCTCCGTAACCTCAGGATCATTTTGTGCTGAGTGTTCACAACTGAGTCATAACTGTCTCTGTTAAAGGATTGTTCCTAGATTTTATTTATCTTGTTCAGCAAATAAAGAAGCCTTTTAATTCAATTGGTTTCTTGGCTGATTTGTCTCTCAGTGTGATTAATCAATGGGAACTAGGGGCCCAATTCACGTTTTCACTTAAGTCGATACAAATGTTGAATGCGGTTGTGGTTGTTTAGAAGGGGATAAAATGAGGTCACTGACTTAAAGATCATTTCTTCTCATTTCTATCCCTTAACTTTATTTTCTCCATCAGGCTTTCTGGTAACTGATTTTCCTGGTTATAAAAGACTACAGGGAGCAGAAAGGGAGGTAGCAATTTCTCTTTAGTAGACAGTCTCCATTAATTTTGTGATTTCTCATCACCAACTGATGTGCACCCCAAAGTGATATAAGTGAAGGTAAACAATCAGCAGTTTGTTTCATTTCATGGCTAATACTTTCCAAAAGCACTTGTGACTAATATCTAATAGAAGTCTAATAGAAGTCTGAGACTGGAAGAACCTTTGAGGGCTAAGCTGTTCACCCCCAAGTTCTTCTTCCCCTATGTAGCAGGAGACACAGGTGGTATTTCTTCTCTTCTTCAAGGGGTCCTGGCAGGAGGATCCTGCAACAGCCTCTGGGAAATCCATTTTGACATTAATATCCCTCATGGCCAAGAGAGAGGTAATTTGGTTCATATATAATCGGGTTCCTCCTCCTCTGTGTTGAAAGCCCTTAATGACCTGGTGTCTTCCCTCAGCAGGGTTGAAGGTATTGTGTCAAAATACCATGATGGATTATGCACTTGGTGACCTCCTGTGACTTTTTGCAAGGCAGATAGAGTAGAATAAAAGGGCAGCAAAGAGGTGGGAGGGGGGGAATATCCCTATTTGCCATGCCTGCCATCTCTGCAGCAGGAAGAAGGTTTACTGAGAAAAAACTGAACAAAATTCTCCCCTCCTGCTTCTCTGCTCCCCGACCCCCCTACCCCGCCCTCCAGGGGAGCATTTGCCAGCCCTGGAAATGGGAGTTGAGCCGGTAGCACAAGACCATATTCTCCACTTTGAAAGCTTAACAGAAGAAACTAGCCAGGGAAACAAAGAGAAACTCCATTCTCTGTGCTCAGGAGTCACCATTTTCAGGACTCCTGCAAGCTTAATAAAAGGAAAAACTGACCTCATCCACGCACATCTTCTATACTATGGTACCTTCTCTGCCACAGACATAATACAAATTAGGGTAAGGCATTAAATACTTGTGCACATTTTTCTTTTTTCATGCACATTTTTCTTATTCGATTTGTGTTTCCCTCTGTAAAACAGCTAAAATAAGAAAAAGCTTCATTCCATTTAATGGAACTTCAGTAAGAGGCTGTGACAACTGAGTCAGGGTCTGCTCACTTGGAAACTCTCAGGTAAGGAAGACATCTCTCGGGATGCCTGGGTGGCTCAGTGGTTGAGCGTCTGCCTGTAGCTCAGGTGGTGATCCTGGGGTCCTGGGATCAAGTCTCACATCGGGTGCCCTGCAGTGAGCCTGCTTCCCCCTCTGCCTGAGTCTCTGCCTCTCTCTGTGTCTCTCATGAACAAATAAAATCTTAAAAAAAAAAAAAAAAAGGAGAACATCTCTCCACTCTAAAGGAGCGTTGCTTATCAAAACCATCCTACATGACAAAGGCTGCTTGCAGTTGGTCCAGAAGTGACTTTCAAACTATAGGTGGCGGATGGTTGTAGGCAGTACTCTGTGGCTAGAGACCAGTTTGGATTTGCAACACATTTATTTGTAAGAAACAGCACCACCAATCTTGAGAAAGCATATTTTCAATAGTAAAGTTGCTAAGCCTCTTTTTGCTATCCTACACTGGCATTCCTATCTTGGAAATACCCTAACTGCAGTGTGTTATGTGTCCTGTCTTCTTACCCAGCTTGAAAGCTAGATCATATCACCCTGAGAAACGCCAGGACCTGGCATAGCATCTGGAAATGACTAGGCACTGGTTAGACAATTGAGGAATGAACGAATAAACATAGAAACTGCCTGCTTTCTAATGGGTTTAATAATTCAGAAAGACTAGTTGATCCTTCTTTCTGGTTTTACTCTAGTGGCTCCTTGGAGGGGGAAGAAAAAGTGTAGTTTTGCTCAAGACTATTTCTGATGAAGGTCATTGTAATTGATGGACTGAGTAAGGCAAGGGGATGGGATAGGAAATGGAAGGCATGACCTCTCCAAGGGTTTGAGGGCTTCTGTACAGATTGGCTTCTGTTGGGCACTTACTGAGACAGCTTTTGGGTGGGTTGCTGAGTAAAGGTCTAGAAAGAATCTCATACCATTGTTTAACATGCAGGAGACTAGGGTTGTACAGTGCAAAGTCAAACCAAGGAGAAAACGCAAGTGAAAACCATGTTTCCTTGAATACATCCAATAGCTCTTCATTTCTCTGGCCAGCTTACACTTGTGGCGGTTTTCTCTCTGGACCAATATGTCATTTATTTTGGCTCTACTAAGTCACACACCACTGGAATGCGATTGGTATTCTTACCAACTGAGAACCATCTGCGCTTTTCTAGACAACAGCTATTCTGTTCTGTCTCTCTCCCCCTCCTGCTTCTTTCAGTTTTCTCATATATTTTCAATCGTATGCATTCTTTTTTCTATGAATAGGAGACAGTAAGCGCCTGAGGAATTATCTCTTTGGGTACATTTTTTTTTTCTCAGGCATTGGAATTTTAAATTGTTGTTTGTTCCCTTTCAGGCTTTGATCTTCTATATGTAAAATAAAATGTTTATCTGTAATGTTGGCAAAGGGAAATGCAGTCTTCCAGAAAGCTACTCTATGTTCCTTAGATAAATCGTGAGACTGCTGCTCAGTTAATGTCATAACATTTCCTCTATTTCTCAAAAAAATCAGGTAAAAAAGGTACATAGAAAGTCACAGATAGCAGACGAAGAAAACAAAGCAACTTTGTTGCAAACTTACTCTGGCCTTTGCTCTGAGAGTTCCTGGAGAGGAACCCCTCAGTGGTGTTCAAGGCATTTGCAGTTAGAACTTCAGAGGAGCAAATACATTTCTAGAGTACTGGTGTTCACCTGGAGTTTGTGGCTTTGACACTCAAGTTCAAGTTTCATTTCTCGTTTATTTGCCCACATGGTTTAGAGGACACTGCACCCGACTTAACGCGTGGGGGTGTGGGCTAAAATCCAACTTCATGGCAAGCTATAAATTTCTCTGAACTTGAATTTCCTCATTTGTAAGATGCAATTGACACTTATACTACAAAGGTGTCAGGAAAATTAACTAAGACAGCATATGGAAAACCTGGGAATCAATTGCTGTTTAATAAATGTTGGTTCACTTTTAATTTGCAATTACTAAAGCGAAGTCGAGAAATGAGATCATAATCTGGATATTTCATGTTTGCATCAATTATCTGGACTCTTTGCATAGAGAGGAAAGCTCAGGGATTCAATTATCTGTATAATTATTCAATTCTGCTCTGCATCTTCTGAACATGCTTAAAATTTAACAGGCAATCATATTCTTTCTGTAGGTAATTACTTGCAGAGAAGAAAGGGTTAAGGAATTGCCTCCCCTATTTTGTCCAAAGATTTTTTAAAATGACACTATTAAAGAGGAAATCTAACATGTCAGGGCTGACATATTAGACTAAATCTGCTGTTATTATCCCAAATTCTTGGGGTTTATTAAGATATTATGAATTTAATTAGTAGGATTTCTATTACCCCTCACTCTATTTGTAGTGACCAAAGCATAAAAACCGTTGTTAAAGCCCCCCCCATTAATCAATTTGCTCTGCTACTTTTCAGTAATTGACTTTCACAGATGAAACAGTATATCAACTTTAACTCTTTTCTATTCAATTAAAGCTTTCCTTTTAGTAGCCAGGATAATTTCTGCCATTTTGTATTAAGACTGTTCATACTTATACTGTTATTCATTAAAACAACTAAAAGCGTTTTGAATAGGCATCCTTTAGTTGCCAGACTCTTAAGTCTCTAAGGTCTAATAATTCTAGGAGTCATCTAAGGTCTTATGTAATCTTTTAATTGAACATTTTAATTTTGATGTATAGGTTTGCTATTAAGTTATTAATGATAAAGGTGAATTACAAAATATCCCCACCCTCCAGCATTCATCATCCATAATACATCACCAGCCTTCCCAGTCTTCAAACAAGTTCCCCTTTGGCCTAATTTTATTACTTCATCAATTTTAGCTATCATGAGCTATTGAAATTAAATCCATTTGGTTGAAATCGATAAAATACCATATAGCTGCTGTCAGATTTTCTCTTAAAATGGCATCTTTCATATAAAAAAATTAAGAGGAGTATTATATATCTTTGCTTCTTCCCATGTTTACTATAAAAATCTCTCTTGACGTCCAATATTGCATTCCTTTGGACACCCAACAGGGAAAAAAGTACTCAAATGAGGTAATTGAGAGAGTTTTATTTATTTATTTATTTTTAAGATAGATTTATTTTTTATTGGTGCTCAATTTGTCAACATACAGAATAACACCCAGTGCTCATCTCGTCAAGTGCCCACCTCAGTGCCCGCCACCCAGTCACCTCCACCCCCCGCCCACCTCCCCTTCCACCACCCCTAGTTCGTTTCCCAGAGTTAGGAGTCTTTCATGTTCTGTCTCCCTTTCTGATATTTCCCACTTATTTTTTCTCTTTTCAATTGAGAGAGTTTTAATAAATGAATTACATAAAAAGATACAGGCAGAGTTGAGGGAAACAGAAAGGTATGGGAATACATTCCAGAGCTAGCCACAATGGGGAGCCATTGCCCATCTCAGACATGAAGGAGCAAGGAAAGGGAGAAATTACTAGAACCTGAAGAGTAACTGTGACTTTGGGAGAGGACTGACTTGAGTTATGTCTTTGTGAGGCCATAGCTAATCACAGGTAACCTTTCAGAGAGGGAGCTGAGAGAATAAATACTCCGAGTCCATTCTCCTCCTGCCTTTGCAACTCCTACTGGGAGTCTCTATGGGCCAACCCCACCCAGAAGCTATAGACAAGTGTGCCTTTCAATGCACTTCATATAGGTCATCCTTCTGCATCATGAACTGGGATAGAGAATGATAGTGCATAGTTCTGAAGGGGCAAAAGACAAATATCAGGTATAGATAACTAAGCAAAATGGCTCTCAAGATCTTTTCAGTTGTCGTCTTTTAAATCCTATTCATTTTAGTGGAACAAACATTGATGCAACATCTATTAGATGACAGCCACTTTAGTTGGATGCTGAGTATACAAAGATAAATAAGCAGGGCTGGATTAGGGTGAGGCAGGAAAGGTGCCTAGGGCACATTTGCGTGTACTTGAGAGTGAATGCCTCTTTAAATTTCATACGCAAGGTGCTTCACTTGCTTCATCCTAGGCTACACCCTATAAATAAGACTCCATCCTCACATTAAAGGATTTTTCAATCTAGGCAAACAAACATGAATAAAAAGAACTACATCATAAAATTATCAATTACAAGTGCCATCCTATAAGTATTATGAAAGCCCAGATACCTGAACACTAAATTTCAATTCCAGGGTTCTGGTATAGTTCCTCTCAAGACAAGTCATCTAAGCTCGATTTTGTAGTACAAAATTTATTTATTCAACACCTATTTATTGAGTTTCTCTACATGACCAGTGTTGTTTTAGATGATAGGGTGAAGGGAGAGACCAAGACAAGGAAGGTCTCTCTTCTTAGGCAGCTTATGTTCTGGTTCAATTAATAAGTAAAAAAGAGAATATCAAGAAGAAAGAAGTACTGAATGTTCAGAAACAATTCTTCATGAATGTCTTGCATTTCTGCAGGTCTTGTGAGCAGAGGCACAACTGCCCTTTTGTTCTGAACTGTCTTTTCAAGGATGTTTGTACAGCAAACAACCTTGAAAGTTAGAATGCCTTCCTCTACAGTAGAAGGCAGGTCAATTTGCTTATTGTCCAGTACAAAAGTTTGGGCTCCCTAAACTCTGGGTCCCTCAGTTGTTATACAACCCCACAGTATGTGCAGCATTCACCTGGGCTCCTCTACTTTGGTCCCAATGGATTTGAGAAGCGAGGAGAAGTGACACAAGGATGAAGCTCATGCTATTTCTGTGTTGCATTAAGGTATTTTATCTCTGGCCTAGGTGTCTTGGTCCATTCAGGCTGCTGTGAAAAAATATCATAGACTGGGGGCTTATATACAATAGAAACTTACTTCTCACAGTTCTGGAATGTCCAAAATCAAGGCAGATTCAGATTCTGGTGAGAGTTCTCTTTGTATTTCATAGATGATTTTGCAGATGATCATTGTGTCCTCACAACGCAGAAGGGGAAAGAGAGCTCTCTGGGGCAATTTTTTTAAGGGTACTAACCCCATTCATGAACTATTCAGTTCCGAAATGCCCCACCTCCAAATATCATTATATTGGGGATTAGGTTTCAAGATACGTGATGTCCGAGGAGACACAAATATGCAGTTTATAGCACCAGGAGTCTTGCGTCTTCTGCCACCCTCAACGAAACTGTGGCAGACAACCTTATTAATTTGCAAGTATAGGGTAAAATTTCAGACCTTTCATAGTTTTTTGGCTAGAATATAAGATGCTGACAGAGACCTGGCTTTCCGAAAAAGGAAGAATGAGAACCACATGGGTCAGGTTCAGGAATGAAAGGACTCTTTGGAATCTGGCAGCAAATGCTCTTTACCCAAATGTTGAGCAAGATATGTGAAGGGGATTAGTAAGAATCCCCATTATCATCCCTATTAATCTATATTTAGAAGCTGAGTGAAAATATGTAGGACTAAAACAAGCCACTTGTGGAGTTTTGTTTACTCACTTGCCTCTCGGTGGAAAGAAGGAGAAATATTGTAGTGACAATGGGCCAACAAGTCCTGTGGCCAGAGCCAAAAGACAATATAGCTATAGCTATTGAGTTAGTAAATCCCTGAAGTGGAAATAAATGGTGTCCGCAATGAGAATATAGAGTTCTAGATAGACTAAAATGATTAGAAGTTAATTTGTTTGGGCCACACAGGTGGTTACTTGAAACCAAAAGTAAATACCAAGTCTTGAGTACTGCAGAATCACTCTGTCTGTACTCCCCTTAACCTCTCTCTGTCCCTTGACCCTGACCTCAGCTGCTTTAAAGAGAAAGATGATTGTGACTAGACCAAGGCCTTCCTATTTCCAAAGGGGACTGGAGGCCATACATACCCATCTGAGTATGCTGGGAATCTTTGGGGAGAGAAGGACCTCAAACTTTTAAACTCTATTGGATAGAGCCAACATATCATCATCCTACAAAGTCCCATGTTTTTGGGCAGGGTACACAGTGGGGAAGGGAAGCTAACATGATCTTGTGGCCCCTTGGGCCAATTCAATAGATTGTTTTTGTTGCTTCTATAAATGAATCTATCTTATAAGTGGATGTTATATTCTTGTACATCCCTGTCCAGTAAATGTCAGAGGGGATTCTGATCAGAAAGAGTGACATATATAGAAGCGCCAGTTGGATAAACTACCCTGACATTTGGTGAGTTAAGATTTAGCATGAATGCCTCTACCCTCTGATGCCCCAAATTTTCACTATAAAGATGATATCCTGTTGGTTGTCAAATCAGAAAGCTGATTCTCAATGGTCCTGACTGTGATATTATCACATGCCTGCCAGTAGAGGTGGCTGAATAAACTCTGACAAAATTTAGGGGCCTGCTCACAGAGTAAATTTTGAGGGGGACATGGGAATGGAGTTACAATGTTCAATCCTTCCATCAGTCAAGGAAAAATTGCTACATAGCAATTTTCTTTAGCTACTCACCACCATAAAGTAGACCCAGCACTTATCATGCTTTTTGGGTATTAGACACACTATATGCC
Source organism: Vulpes lagopus (assembly GCF_018345385.1). NCBI lineage: Eukaryota > Metazoa > Chordata > Mammalia > Carnivora > Canidae > Vulpes > Vulpes lagopus. Next base: position 25,539,722 of record NC_054824.1, on the reverse strand, counting down.
TTGTGGGTATTTTAATTGGTCCTTTTCATAGGCTAGTGTACAAATAAGCACCCTTTAAACAATAGAAACAAGAAAAAAGTCTATGATCCCTTTGAGCTACATGTCCTTGTGACTGATTTGGTTGCTTGGAACCTCTGGTGAAGGGAGACAGCCTTCAGTTAGATTTCACCTTAGTCACTTCCTTGACATGGCTACCAGGTACACTCCTTTTGAAAATCAAGTATTAATTTGATACCTAGCTCTTGTCAACACTGAATGCCTGACTTATGGGGATCTTTTGGCACTGACATTCCCACTGTGAGGTGGGTCAACTTAGACTCAACCACTAACAAGGTGGGAAGAGCCCAACAAGCCTTGCTTGTCAAATGAAAATAGTATATTCGAGAATGCAGCCATCCTGGCCCTAGCAGTATTTTGGCTTTGCAAGAAAAAGTAGTAGCTATTCCTCTGAGGGAAATATTATCCCCCACTGTAGCACCTGACCAAAAGCCACCGGCTCTATGGGGCTCTTGATTTACTGAGGTCCTATGAGATAAGAGGTTTACATATAGCCTGCAGACTGGCAGCCTATTTTTATAAACAAAGTTCCACTGGAATATAATCACGCTCATTCATTTATATACCATCTACTTTTGCACTATGGGAGAGCTGAGTACTTTCAACAGAGACCATATAGTCCTTAGGCCTAAAATATTTACTCTCTGGTTCTTTCAGGAAAAGTTTGCCTGGACCTGGTGCACTGATGGTTTGGCTGAAACCTAATGATGTCCACTGGGCTGCTCTGGCTGTTCAATTGTGAAAAGGCAAAATGGATGTGATTGGTCCTCTCAGTGAGCAGAACTCTCCACCTTCTCATAGCTCTGGCTAATATTCCTCTTGATGACCTTGTTATATTTCTGCTGACTCTTGCGAGTGTTGTCAATGGCCTAGCTGTTTGGTTTGCCACTTGGAAAACTACATATGGCAGATTAAAGACACCTCTCTTTAAGGCCATGGACTGTGTTAACTAAACAGGGTGGCTCATTCATGTAGATATTCATGATAAGGATCAGTTCTTTGATGATATCAGCTGGAATTCAAACTGCTGATCAAGGCTGCACAATTGGAACTGCCACTATTGTTGCAAAAATCCATCATCATATGAGACATAGCAAGACATCTACCACCACAGCTTGAGCACAGAGGATTTAATGTTTTCAGGCTGCAACTGCATGCTAGACTTGTGATACCTGCCATAGTTGAGCTGTTTGGCAGTGGGGAAGGCCATATTTCATGGGTTTCCATGCAGTCCTGATTGATGACCCCCATGGGATCTCTGACCCTGCTCAGGCCTATCAGTGGTGCTTCATTACCACAGACATTTTCTCAGGCTCAGTGTTGCCGTTCAAGTCTGAGCAGCGGATTCTAGCCACACCATTGCTGCTTTTAAAACTAATCTGTATAATGTGTTTGGCTTTCTAGACCATTTGCAGTCACAAAAACCACTTGACAGTGGGCTAAGTCAGGTTATTCCGTGCTCCTTTGGCATTCCATACCATTCACAGGCATCTGATATTATTGAGTATTGGGACATTCTCCTAAAGAATTGACTCAAAAAAATTTCTGACTATACCTCTATAGCAGGTTGAATGGTGGCCCCTCTAAAATATGTGCATATCCTAATACCCAGACCCCGTGAATGTTACCTTATTTAGAAAAAGGGGTTTTACAGATGTAATTAAGATCTCTTGGGATCAGAACATCTCAATTATCCAGGTAAGTTCTAAATTTAATGACAAGTCTCCTTATAACAGAGGGGAGAAGAAACATACACAGTGTAACCCACTGTGTCTGTGATATGTACCTGGGTCACATTGTTCACCTTTGGGACCTAGGTAGCAAGAAGTACTGATACCAACATGAAGTTTATGTCACCTGTTGTACTGTGTGTAATAAGGTCCTCTTTCTCTGACCTAGACATCTCTTGTCTTCTGCCAGTATCTATGATACTGGTAGGCTAACTAACTTAGCTTGCAAGGAGGGTAAAATCTTAGCCCCTTCATAGGTCTTGAAACTGGGAAGAAGATTCAATAAGAAAATAATGAATTAATAATAAGAGGGAATCATTTGATAAAGAAGGTCAGGGGAAGGTTTTCTATGAAAGGTGACATTTGAATGCTGGCTAAAATAATGAGAAGGAACAAGACAAAGGCAAAAATTAATGCAAATCTCAAGGCAGGAATGATCCTGTAATGTCCAAGGAAAAGCAGAATGATCAGTGACTAGAGAACAGTAAGAGGCAATGTGAAAGGAAATGAGAGTGGCCAGGCCATGCGGAGGATTATGGACTCAGATAAAGTAAGTTGTTCTTGCTGAGGTCTTTACTAACAACTGAGTCCAGTTCTTAATAAATTAAGCACAATGAACCTCATTTCAGACTTACTCTCCTCCAATTCATTTATTGTGCTTTTGCTAGAATTGCAAATCTGACTCCTCATTCTTCTTAAAACCCTCCATTGGTCACCCAATGCATGTAGGAAAAAGGTCAAAGTACTCCACATGATACACAAGACCCTTCCTGATGAGAGCACCTCCCTATCACTTACGTGAAACTTATGATCCACCCCAGAGCATTACTGCATGAAGCCACTTCTCATCTGTATGCTTCCAATATGCTTCTAGAAAGAAGCATAGGTGTATAAGGTGTATAAGCGTACCACCTCTCCTGGACTTTTTTGAAAAGTACACACTCATCTTTCAAGGCCTGACTCAAACACCTTCTTGGTGAAGCTTTTCCTAATCACCTCAAACAGGTGTGGTGGCTCCTACTTTTGAATACCCACCATACTGTGTACTCACCACTGTTATAGCACCTGTTACCCTGCATGGACATTACTGGTTTTTAAGCCCAAGTCCTCCATGAGACTGAGCTTGCTAACAGTAGGAATAACATCATGTATCATTTAATCCTCAGCACCTCGAACAATTTTTACATGTTTGGTGTTTGGTGAATACATATTTAATGCATGAATCCATGATTTCACATTTATTTGCTTTTTGTCACTATAGATTAATTTTATCTATTCTGTAATTGTATAAATGGGATCATCATTATGTATTTTTATGTGTCTGGCTTCTTTCATGGAATAGAAATTTTTGAGATCCATTCTAGGGTGTTCAGTGTAATAGTTTGTCCTTTTTACTGCTGGGTAGAATTCTATTGTAGAAATAAACTACACTTTGATTATTCATTCACCTGTTGATGGACATTTGGATAGTAGCCAGATGTTCTGAGATTATGAATACAACTGGTGTGGATGTTCATATCTTTTTGGGAGCACATGTTTTCATTTCTCTTGGGTAAATACTTACCAAAAAAAATTCTGAGCTGCATGTTAACTTCATTAGAAACTGCCAAATTGTTCTTCCAAGTGGTTATACTATTTTACATTCCCATCAGCAATGAAAAGAGTTCCATGTTTCTCTACTTGGCAACACTTGGTTTTGTTAAGCCTTTTTACTAATAGCCGTTCTACTGCACGTATATGGGACTCCTATTGTGGTTTTAATTTGTATTTCCCTGGTGATGAATGACACTGAGCATCCTTTTATGTACTTATTGACCATTTATATAATCTCCTTTTTAGTGTCTGTTGAATCTTTTGCTCATTTTTTAATTGGTTGTTTGCCTTTGTATTGTTGAGTTCTAAGAGTTCTTTAGATAAGCTGAATACAAATCTTCTCTCAGGTATGTGTGTTGTGAATATTTTCTCTCTGTCCAACAGAGAGAGCAGTACATCTTATGCACATTCATTTCTATTTAATGTCCATCCACCAAAATACTTTGACCAATTACACACCTGTGGCTCTGAACACTTCTTAAATATCCTGTGATTTCAGATATCTGGCTTGAGTGAAGAATATTCAATCACCACAATGAGGTGAGAGTCATATTAGCTGTATGTGGCAAGGATGGTCATAGCCTACCTCAACACCAAGGCCCATTTCCTCCTGATTTTATCAGCAAGGGAAATGTGCTTAGCTATTTTATACACTCCTCAGCCTCCCTGCAGCTGGCTGCAGTCATGTGACTAATCCTGGAGCTATGCTGTGTCTTCTTGTAGGAAGAAATGAAGAGAAAGAAAAACAGATACTTTTGTTGTTGTTGTTGTTCTTATCAGTGTCTTTAGGCTTAAGACAAATGTCAATGGTCATCTTTAAAGATTTATTAAATGTTATGTTGTTGTTCTTCCCCCTTTCCTTTCACCTTTCTCTCCCCTCCTTTCCTTTTCCTTCCTACCTTCCTTCTTTTCCCTTCTCTTCTATCTCTTACTCTTTCTCATCATTCTTCCCTTTTCCTCCAGAATCAGAGCTTGATATTTTATGTATAAGTTCATAATAGGTGGTCAGCTGGTCTTAAATGACTTGAAGCTAGGGGGTGGTGCAGCAGGGTGCAGTTTCATTTTGATATAGGGTCTTCCTTAAACTTCCATTCTAGCTATTTTATACATCTTCTCTGGCACTTAACTTCATTTGCTTTTAATAATCTACTGTTCCATGGTTCTGACTTTCCATTGCCTCCTACACATCTGTTTGGATTGATATTCTGCTGTTCGTCATGCAAGCATGATTTCACTTTGAAAATGATTTCCTTTTGATGGATGCTCTGGTTGCTCAGGCAAGCATGGTCTTGCGTTCCTAACATTTGCTGTTAGCTGGTCTCAGCACTCCAACAGTCATCCCTCAGGGTCTCAGGCATTCACTCATGCTAGCTCTGGACTTCTTTGTAATTAAATGCCAAAAATGTTGTATTCCTTGGATTAATCTATAGCAGGGTTTGGTAGCTACAGCTGGTGGGCCAAATCTGATCTTCGCTTGTTTTTGTATTGCTTGTGAGCTAAGATTGGTTTTTTACATCTTTTAAGTATTATAAAAACAAAAAACAAAGAAGAATATGTAATAGGTGTAGCCCTACAGAGGTTAAATATTTACTATTTGGTTCTTTACTAAAAAAGCTTATTAATAAAATTAAGTTTCTGTTTATGTGACACCTACCTCATCATGCAAAACAGCAGGCGTGAGGCTCTTATTAGTATGATTTGACTTTCTTTGTATATAAAAGATAGACTTTAGGGAGATCTCATGGAAGGTATTGGGAGATAGGTAGTGATCTCGTAAGGCAGCTAAAACTGAGATTCAGTGAGAGGTTATTTATGATTACGTGAGACATACCAGACAAACAATGGTTTCAAATATGAGCCCTAAATTGAAAATAACGAGGACTGATGCTCCAATTACATGAAGACTAAGCTGCTCTCATTTGGTCTTCTTTATAGGAAATGGCATGGTGAGCAGCAACACCAATGATTTATCTATCTGAAGATGAGCAATATCTTGTCCAAGAAAACTCAGGGGGAGGTTAGCCAGTATTAAATAGTTCTTTCACTCGTTCATATAATTCATTATTCATACTATTCATTATACAGCAGAAAAAAACAAGCCTTGGTTACTTGCCTTATATATACATTATGACATTTGCGATCAACTTGAACACAATACTATTTTTAGAATGAAAAAACTTTGTATTGTCTCTTTAACCCCATACAGCCTGTTTTCTCACTCTCCTCAGTTCATAAACCTCTTACTTCGTGGCACGTACCCCCTTCTGCGACTTTGCCCGAGTAGGTCTCCACCTGTAGAATTCCTCCCCTTATTATGTCTGTTGAAATTCTATTTATCCCCCAAGCTCTGACTTAAATACCACTAGATCCCCTCAGTTGGAATTCCTTCCTCTGGGCTCTAGGGTGTCAATAGCTGTGGGACAATTTCAAGGCTTGTTTCTTGGCCTGGGGCTTCCCCACCATGCAAGTGGTATAAATTCAAATTGTACACACAAGTGTAACCGAACTTGGGTTTTGATTTCTGCTGTTTTCCAACCCAAGGTCCCAGAAGAACAGCAACCTTCCTCAATCTTTGTCCAAATTAGTGGGGACTTTTTCTGGCCCCTTCTTCCTAGAGCAGGCAGTTCTTCATAGCTCTAGCCTTCATTCCCAGGGTCCAGTTAGGCTCCAGCCTCATGGGGCCCAGGTTGAACTGCTTGTCCTTGAGTTAGCTGTCCCTAGGGCCTCCCCTTCTGGTCCCTTTAGGCTACTGCTATGGCACACTGCTCTCACTTTGACTTCTTGGTGTCTGCTTCCTACTTTTTTTAGCTTTCTTTTGTGCTAGGCTTGAATTGTGATGTTGTCCTGTTTTACCCAACATGTCTGTGTTTTGGGAGCTATCCGTAGGAATGATAATGCAGAGAGGAGCCTGCTCACACCAGCCCATTCTGTCATGTTGCCTAATGTCGACAGAATAGTATAAAGCTATGTTTAATACTGGAAATCACAGTAATCACATTCACTCCACTTATTTTGAGAGATCCTGAATATACTTCTTACTTACAGCACTACTCTAACATCTAGATATCTAGGTATCCCACTCAATATTGTTTCTGAATCTTTTTCTATCTAAAGAAATAGAGACTGGTGAGGAAAGTTTTAGTGGCCAGTGATGTCTGGGAGAAAAGGAGGAGACCAAGGGAAATTTCCAACTAATGAAAATACAGTCAATTTGCAATTGGGCAGATGGTACTTTGTCATGATGAAGACAACCAGGAACTCACTTAGTGGCACAACCTTATGCCAAATAATGTTTAAGTTATAATTGGGTATTCTGAGCTCCACACTTCGAGTACTTTTCATAAAACTACAGTGGCTACAATCAGTAAAACAAAGGATAATTCATACTGAAAATAACTTGTCTCTTAAAGGCCAAATATGACAAATCAATGGACTAACTTCACATAATTTCAATCAGGTCCACAACAGGAGAATAACATAGAAGCCATACATCGAAAGGCATTATTTTATATTTCTAAGTTTGGGTCTACAGAAAATTAAGGTAATTTGATCAATTACATCATAATGCTCACTTTTTAGTTATCATGTATATTTTTAAATTTTGATATCATCTTCCCTGAAGTTATAGCTCCCAGAGTGAATCCTTGAATTTATTCCTATACTATGAATGACTGGGAAAACCTGAATTAAATCTTTTTGACAGAGAGGTTGTGTTTATTGCCAAGTCTCCATGAGAACACATACTTAGTACTACAGAGAGTATTAGCAAGGAGCATAAAAGTGGAGCAAAAAACCCCGCAAAGAATGATGAAGGGATCCCACATTTTACTGTTTCATGGAGCCTTGGGGTTTTATAAGCAGAAGGGTACTCAGAGATCGTGAAGAATAGCTCCATCGTTTTTACACATACAAAACCAGGCTTGGGAAAGGTAAAATGACTTGCTCAGGATCACATGGCTAGAAGCAGGGCTGCAGCTGGGACCCAGGCTTCTTCCTACTCAGCTCCTCAGAGGCACATTCATTATTGGGATAATTTGAGGAGCTTTGTGTAATAGCACTTGAAGATAATGGGCTCTTTTGGAATAAATGTCTACATCTTGGCATAATAAGCACTGCCTGTGTATGTGCAGCTTTGTTACAGAAGGAAGCAGACACATAATTGGTATATATTTTTTTCTTCTAGCTCTTGATTCTAAACCATCTGAATGTTTCAAAACATTCTGTAATATAAGGAATTGAAACTTGTTTCTCATATTTTGTGCAGGGTGTGTGTGGTACTATGTAGTATTTATGTGAACAAGTTGGAAATTGTAATGGGAAGCTAACAATGAATAGTAAAACAAGGAAGATACTTAATTTTCTTAGGTGAACTGATAAAACGGCAAAAATTACCACGTGCATTTTAAGGAACAGCTGGGATCCTGGCTCTCTGATGCATACAGCAATGTACTTTTTTCCAAAGAGGCAGATCCACAGCTTCTGCATTTAACATTGTTGTTATTGAGCTGCTCACATAGATCTTTGCTTGGGAAGCATTCACAGGACACTTATTTGTGGACTAATTATTCACATCATAGAACTGACCAGTCATGAGGAGTTGCTCAAATCTTTATTCCACAGCTGAGCAAATAAACAAGAGTGAGGGTATGGTTTTAGACTCCCGAATTGCTTAGCATATCTAAGATACTTTTCTGCAGTTCTAATATTGATCTAGGAGTGTTTTAAAAAATTACTATGGCAACAATCCCTATTCAGTGGGGGAAAAGCAATGCATTATCTATGCAAAGAAAAGTGAGAAGAGTATTTCAGATGCTGTCTTTTTACACCCTGCAGATGTGCCCTGACCTCTCAGCATTATTTTTGCTGAGGACAGTGTCTGGGAGAAAAAATCCATGAGAGTTACTCACTGACTCTGGAAGATATTAGCAATTCAAGCACTATGTCATAGAAAACAGCATCTCACTGATTTAAGATTTTCCACAAAATGAATGCTTTCATTATGCTTGAAGTCTATCAGGTCATCATTTGAGAACACCATGAAAAAAAAGAGATTTTTTTCAGTCTGTAGCTGAAAATTGCTGCATAGGATGCATTACAAAGATATAGTTGTAGGTGTTCATGTGGCATTCACTGAACAAATGTTTACTGAGTATAGTCTATGAAAAAGAAGAATGCTAGATGTCAACTCCATCAGCAAGAGTTATGAGAGTCTACTGATGCTTTTTGAACATTTACAACCAAATTTTGCTTTTATCATTGAACAAGTAGTACCTCTGCCAAAAATGATCTAACACAACATTTCATTTCTCTTTCTTTTCTACAGAATTTAGGAATAATATGTAATCCACTGTTTATTATCTTTGTTTAAAAAATAAGAAAACTAAGGTAACTGGGTTGTCTAGATCGCATTAATTGCAGTGTAAATTGGACAGTTTCCAAAATTTCCTTGATGTTAATGGCCAAACCTGATAGAACTCTTAAATATATGTGTGTGCATGCAAAGATATGCACGGACACAGACAAACATATCTATATATGTGTGTGTGTAAGTACAAGAATTATCTGGATTAACTAGATAAGTAAATTACTCAAATGCTTTATGACTTGTTACTCAAGAATGGTCCTTGGACCAGCAGTGTCTCCTGGGAACTTGTGAGAAAGGAAGACTTTCAGGGCCCTCCCTGAATTTACCAAATCAAAGTGCCTTTTAACAAGATCCCCAGGTAATTCACCTACAATTAAACTTTAAGAAGCTTCGTTGTAACATATTTTAACCAGCAAAATGAGTTGAGAGTTGAGACAGTTATCTATGGGGGAGAAAGCGTGTTTCAATTATCTACAATTATTAAAAAGTGATTGTAGGAGGTTGATGAGGGGGATGATCAGGATGTTAAATTATCTGGAAAAGTGCCCCAATTTTCAGAGTTTTTGCCAGTGTTGGTACTGCCATGACAACTGTTCAAAGGTGATCGATCATTCAAGTATTTTTGATTGCCAATGGATTGGGAGAGTGCTTTGCTAGATGACACTGCTCTTCATTTAAAGATACATTATTTGTTATATGAGCAATGATAAAAATTTTAAAATTAAAAAGAAAACTCAAATTTTACCATGTGGCTTTTCAATTTCAAAGCCTTGCTGGTATTTTTTTTAAAGATTTTATTTATTTATTCATGATAGAGAGAGAGAGAGAGAGAGAGAGAGGCAGAGACACAGGCAGAGAGAAGCAGGCTCCATGCAGGGAGCCCGACGTGGGACTCAATCCTGGGTCTCCAGGATCACACCCTGGGCTGAAGGTGGCGCTAAACCACTGAGCCACCCGGGCTGCCCCCTTGCTGGTATTTGTATTTTCACATACAATGTTTACATAGTTTTATTGTACACTGATTTGTTTATTTCAAGCTAAGGGGTCAATGTGGTCAAACATGTAGAGGTTCAATGAAAAGAATGTAATATTTAAAGCTTTTGTATTTATATTTTTTATATACTGCTATGTTGAGCTAATTATAATCATACCTATTAATAATTCCAACTATAATCAAACTTCCTAATCATGATTTGTAATAGCTCTGTCACATTCCATTGTGTTGATGCACAAAGATTATTTAATCATTCTCCTATTTTATGGATATTCGGATAGTTTCCATGTTTTGTTATTATAAATAATGTAGTAACAAACATCTTTGTACAATAATTTAATTCATTAAATTCATTTCCATAGCATAAATTACCAATAATAGAATTACCAGATTCAAGTATATATAATATTATCTGGTTTTAAAAACTTGTGTATTTTAGAAAGGTCTATAACATTTTGAAACCTGCATTGTTAAAGCATTCCAGCTTCACCACATCTTGCCAGCAAGAGAAATAATTATTTCCAAATTTGCTAATTAATCAGTATGCAGCTCATAATTTTCACAATGATAATTAAAACTACCATTAAAATTCACTTTTTCTCTTTTGTTTTCTTAGAGCAAAATTTCCCAACAGGTGTTCTGCAGCCTAGCCATAAATGCACTGCAGGTGTGTTGACATATTGCACTCAATAATTTTCTGAATAAGGCTGGAGGCAGCTAAAGCCTCCTGGAAGTCATCCACTACCATGATTAGATTGAGAAAAGTTTGGGAAGTGCAGCTAATGCTCACCATTTTCTCTACTCTGGCTCTCTTTCTCATTCTTCTTAATAAAAGAATTAATATAATTATTTTTTGAGCACTTTTAGGTTTACAGAAAAATTGAGCAAAAAGTAGAGAGTTCCTATATGGTATAAGTAAAACTCCATCTTTCCCCCCAACTCTCTACTTCCACTTTCCCCTATTATTAACAGTTTGCATTAATGTGGTACACTTTTTACAATGAAGAGTGAATATTGATATATTAGTATTGACTAAAGTCCATAGTTTAGGGATACCTGGGTGGCTCAGTAATGGAGCCTCTGCCTTTGGCTCAGGGTGTGATCCCAGAGTTCCAGGATTGAGTCCCATATCCGGCTCCCTGCAGGGAGCCTGCTTTTCCCTCTGCCTATGTCTCTCCCTTCTGTGTCTCTCATGAATAAATAAATAAAATCTTTTAAAAAATAAAGTCCATAGTTTACATTAGGGTTTGCAGTGTTGTACATTCTGTGAATTTTGACAAATAATGACATATATCTACCATTACAATAATGCATACAGAATAGTTTCCCTGCCCTAAAAATCATCTGTGCTCCCCCTATTTATCTCTCCCTTCCCTTGAACCTCTAGCATGATTAATCTTATTATCTTCATAATGCTATCTATTTGGAACTATACAGTATGTAGCCTTTTCAAATTAGCTTCTTTCATTTAGCCGTATGTGTTTAAGTTTCCTCCATTTTTTTTTTTTTTTTGGTGGCTTGATAGCTCATTTCATTTAATTGCTGAATAATTGTATGGATATACCACAATTTGTTCATCCATTCACCTCTTGGTCGCTTATAAGTTTTAGCAATTATGAATAAAGCCTCCATAAACACATTCATTTGTGGGAAGGTGTTTGTGTGAATGCACATTTTCAACTCATTCTGAGAATATACCAAGGAGTTCAATTGCTGTATGATATGGTAAGAGTATGTTTAGTTTTGTAAACACTGCAAATTTATCTTCCAAAGTGACCATGCCATTTTGCACATCCACCAGCAATAAATGAGAATTTCTGCTGCTGTACATCCTTGCCAGCATTTGGTGTTTCAGATTTTAGGTATGCAGTGAGATAGATCACTGTTGTTTTAATTCATAATTCCCTAATGACATATAGCGTTGAGCATCTTGTCATAGGTTTATTTACCATCTGTATATCTTCTATGATGAGATGTCTGTTCAGATACTTTGTCCTTCAATCAAGTGGCTTGTTTTTATTGTTTAGTTTTAAGAGTTCTTTGTATAATGTGGATTACCAGTCCTTTATCAGGTATGTGCTTTGCAAATATTTTCTCTAAGTCTGTGGCTTGTCTTTTTATTCCCTTATCAGTGTCTTTCACAGAGCAGCAATTTTAAAGTTTTAATGAAGTTCAACTAAACAATTTAATCTTTCATGGATTGAGTTTTTGGTGTTATATCTAAGAAATTATTTTCAAACTCAAAGTCTCCAAGATTTTCTCTTATGTTATCTTCTAGTGGTTTTATATTTTGCATTTTACATTTAAGGCTAAGAACCAATTTTGACTTTTTTTTTTTTTTTTTGCATGTAGATAACCAGTTGTTTTAGCACTATTTAAGAAGGCGATCCTTTCTCTACTGGATTACCTTTGCTCCTTTGTCAAAGATCTGTTGACTATATTTGTTTGGGTCTATTTCCAGGCTCTCTTTTGTTCCATTGAACTATTTGTCCATTTTTTGCCCCCCCAATATCACATTGTCTTGATTTCTGTAGCTTTACATTAAATGTTGAAGACAGGTAGTGTCAGTCCTCTGACTTTGTTCTTCTGTTTTAAAGATTTTATTTAGTGATGCCTAGGTGGATCAGTGGTTGAGTGTCTGCCTTTGGCTCAGGGTGTGATCCTGGGGTCTGGGGTCAAGTCCTGTATCAGGCTTCTTGCGGGGAGCCTACTTCTCCCTCTGCCTATGTCTCTGCCTTTCTCTCTGTATCTCTCATGAATAAATAAATAAAATCTTTTAAAAAATTGGGATTTTGTTTATTCATGAGAGAGAGAGAGAGAGAGAGAGAGAGAGAGAGAGAGAGAGAAGCAGACACCCTGCTGAGCAGGGAGCCTGACATAGGGCTTGATCCCAGGATCATGTCCTGAGCCGACAGATGCTTAACTGGCTGCAAGCCACCCAGGAGCCCCTGTTCTTCTCCTTTAAATATTGTGTTGGCTATTCTGGTTACCTTTCCATGTAAACTTACCTTTACCTCATGTAAACTTTAGACTCAGTTTGTCAATATCCACAACCTGAAATTTTGATTGGGATTGCACTGAATTTACAGAGCAATTTGGAAAGATCTGAACTTGAAAATATTGAGGCTTCCTATTTGTATACATGGAATATCATTCCATATATTTAGATCTTTCTTGATTTCCTTCATCATAGTTTTGCCGTTAATCTCATATAGATCCTATACATATCATACTAGATTTGTATCTAAGTGTTTTTTGTGTGTATGCTAATGTAAGCGATATTGTGTTTTATTTCAAATTCCAATTTTTCATTACTGGCGTGTAGGATAGCAACTGACTTTTATATACTAATCTTGTATCCTACAACTTTACTACAATTGCTTATTAGTTCCAAGAGATTTTTTTGTTGATTCTTTCTTATCTTTTTATATAGATAATCGTGTTATCTACAAACAAAGATAGTTTTATTTATTTTTTCTCATTCTGTATACATTTTATTTCCTTTTCTTGTCTTACTACATTAGCTAGGATTTCCAGTATAATGTTGAATGGAAGTGGTGATAGCAGATATCCTTGCCTTCTTTCTGTTTGGTCACAAAATAGGCCTCAGAAAATACAAAAACACTGCAGTCAAACCATACCCTTTTTCTAATCATAATGCTATGAAACTAGGGATCAACTGCAAGAAAAAATCTGGAAAGACGACAAATACATGGAAGTTAAGCAACATGTTACTAAACAATGAATGGGTCAACCAGAAAATCAAAGAAGAAATTTCAAAAAATACATAGAAACAAATGAAAATGAAAACACAACAGTCCAAAACCTTTGGGATGTAGGAAAAGTGGTTCAAAGAGGGAAGTGTATACCAATACAGGCCTATCTCAAGAAGCAAGAAAAATCTCAAATAAAAAAGCCTAACCTTACACCTAAAGAAACTAGAAAAAGAACAAGTGAAGGCTAAAGCTAACAGAATGAAGGAAATAATAAAGATTAGACCAGAAATAAATGATATAGAAGGTAAAAAACAATAGAACAGATTCATGAAACCAGGAGATGGTCCGTTGAAAAATTAATAAAATTTATAAACCTCTAGCCAGACTCATCAAAAAGAAAAGAGAAAAGACCCAAATAAATAAAATTACAAATGAGAGAGGAGAAATCACAACACCACAGAAACACAAGCTATTATAAAAGAATACTATGAAAAACTATATGCCAACAAATTAGACAAATTGGAAGAAGTGGATCAATTCCTAGAAACATATAAATTACCAAAACTGAAAGAGGAAGAAATAGAAAACTTAGACCACTAACCAGCAAAGAAATTGAATCAGTAATAAAAAAACTCCCAACAAACAGAAGTCCAGGACCAGATGGCTTTCAGAGGCGAATTCCATCAAACATTTAAAGAAGAGTTAATATTCTTTCCAAAGTGTTCCAAAATATAGAAATGGAAAGAAAATTTCCAAATTCATTCTATGATGCCCGCATTACCCTGATACCAAAACCAGATAAAGACACCACTATAAATGAGAACTAGAGGCCAATATCCCTGATGAAGATAGATGCAAAAATTCTCAATAAAATACTAGTGAACTGAATCCAATAATGTATTTAAAAAATCATTCACCATGATCAAATTGGACTTATTTCCCGATTGCAAGGGTGTTTCAATATTTGCAAATCAATCAACATGATATATTACATTAATATAAGAAAAGATAAGAACCATATGGTCATTTGAATTGATGCAGAAAAAGCATTTGACAAAGTATAATATCCATTCATTTAAAAATCTTCCACAAAGTAGATTTAGAGGGAATATACCTCAACACAATAAAGGCCACATATGAAAACCCTATGGTTAAGATCATCTTAAATGGGGAAAAACTGAGAGCTTTTCCTCTCCGGTTAAGAACAAGATGGGAATGTCCACTCCCAGCACTTTTATTCAACAGAGTACTGGAAGTCCTAGCCACAGCAATCAGATGACAAAAAGAGATAAAAGGCATCCAAATCAGCAAGGAAGAAGCAAAACTTTCACTATTTGTGAGTGATATGATAGTATATATAGAAAACCCAAAAGAATCCCCCAGAAGCTACTAGAACTGATAAATTCAGTAAAGTTGCAGGATCCAAAATCAATGTACAGACACCTGTTGCCTTCTATACACCAATAATAAAGTAGCAGAAAGAGAAATTAAGGAATCAATTACAATTACAATTGCACCAAACCCAGTAGGATATGTAGGAATAAACATAACAAAAGAGGTGAAAGACTTGTACTCTGAAAACTATAAAACTTGAAGAAGAAACTGAAGATGACACAAGGAAATGGAAAACATTCCATGCTCATGAATTGGAAAAACAAATATTGTTAAAATGTCTATACACCCAAAACAATCTATGCATTTAATACAAGCCCTTTCAAAATACCAACAGCATTTTTCATGGAGCTAGGACAATCTCAAAATTTGTATGGAACCACAAAAGACCCTGAATAGCCAAAGCAGCCTTGAAAAAGAAAAACAAAGCTGGAAGCATCACAATTCCAGACTTCAAGTTATGTTACAAAACTGTAGTAATCAAAGCAGGATAGTGCTGGCACAAAAGTAGGCACACAGATGAACAGAATAAAAAACTCAGAAATGAACCCAAAATTATATAGATTATATGGTCAATTAATCTTTGACAAAGCAGGAAAGAATATCCAATGGGGAAAAGAATGTCTCTTCAATAAATGGTGTTGGGAAAACTGGACAGCAACAGGTAAAAGAATGAAACTGGACCACTTTCTTACACTATACATAAAATAAACTCAAACTGGATTAAAGACATAAATGTGAGACCCAGAACCATAGATATCCTAGAAGAGAACACAAGCAGTAACTTCTTTGACATAAGCCATAGCAACTTCTTTCTAAACATGTCTCTTGAGGAAAGGGAAACAAAATAAACAACTGGGATTACATCAAAATAAAACCCTTATGCACGGCCAAGGAAACAGTCAACAAAACTAAAGGTAACCTGTGGAATGGGAAAAGATACTTGCAAATTACATACCTGATAAAGGGTTAGTATCTGCAATATATAAAGAACTTAAAAAACTCAATACCTAAGACATGAATAATCCCACAAAAGAAAATGGGCAGAAAACATGAATAGACCTTTGTTCAAAAGAAGACATACACATAAAAAGATGCTCAACATCACTCATCATGAGGAAAATGGAAATCCAAACTACAATAAGATACCATCTCATACTTGTCATAATGGCTAAAATCAACAACACAAGAAACAATAGGTGCTGGTGAGGATATGGAGAAAGGGAAACCCTCTTGCAGCACTGGTGGGAATGCAAACTGATGCAGCCACTCTGGAAATCAGTATGATGGGTTCCTCAAAAAGTTAAAATTAAACTGTCCTATGATCCAATAATTGTACTACTAGGTATTTACCAAAAGAATACAAAAATATTAATGCAAAGGGATACATGCACCCCAGTGTTCATAGCAGCATTATCTACAGTAGCCAAATTATGGAAATAGCCTAAGTGTCCATTGACTGATAACTGGATAAAGAAGATGTGGGTGTGTGTGTGTGTGTGTGTGTGTGTGTGTGTATGTGTGTGTGTGTATTAGCCATAAAAAAGAATGAAAATCTTACCATTTGCAATGACACGGATGGAGCTATAGAGTACTACGCCAACTGCAAAAAATCAATCAGAGAAAGACAAATACCATATGATCTCACTCATATGTAGAATTAAAAAACAAAACAAAACAAATGAGCAAGGAAGAAAGAAAAAGAAAGAGACAAACCAAGAAACACTCTTAACTATAGAGAACAAACTGATGGTTATCAGAGGGGAGGTAGGGTGGGAGGAGGGGTGAAATAGGTAATGGGGACTAAGGAGTGCACTTGTGATGAGCACTGAGTGGTGTATGGAAGTGTTGAATCACTATACTGTACACCTGAAATTAATGTTATACAATATGTTAACTAATTGGAATTTAAATTACAACTAAAAAAAATAGAAAAGGAAAAGAAAAAGAGAAAATATACCACTATTTGAGTCAAGCAGTTCTAAGTTTGGTGTGAAAAGTTTCTGTGAAATAGTTGTAAAGACGGGAGAGTATCCCTATAATGTTACACAATGTTCAGCCAAGACAAACTGATAGGGTAGAGACTGGTGCCATCATAATGTCCCCTGTACAAATGAAGGCCCTTTAATTATATCAAGTATTATTTTAAAACTCAGATTATTAAGTATACATGATTAATCTATTTTAAAGGTTCTTAGATTTGATTAACACACAGGACTTGCATAAATGCTGGTTCAACTCAGATCTATGGGGAAAAAAGCCATCTCAAACTTGGAAAAGTTAGTATCTAGAAATGATGTCTAATCATGATGTCTAGTAATGATGTCTATTAGCTAGCTCCCACCAAACTTGTCTCCTACCAGGAAACTACCCTGCCTGTTAGTCTATTAATGATAAAAATTCAGAGATGAAGCTCTGTTACAATCAAAAGAGGTGCTTGATATATAAAGAATATGTGGACTTGGAGAAGCTACAAAACTTGTCCTTCAAGAGAAAATCCCAGAGCATTGTCTGTGAAATATAATCTCATCATTGCAGTGTAATGCAAAATTGGACTCTTTGGTTATAATATTCAACTGATGCTTTCTAAAGATCTGAATTTCCTAAATCTTCATTAGGGAGTAGGAGCACAGAAAAAAGTCCACTACATACGATATTGCTAAAACCCCTTTTGAGACTTATGCCAAAGATGGAAGAAGAGGAACCAATATTACCCTGTTACCTCTTGCAACTACCCACACTTCAGTTCTCCAAAAGCAGGAAAAAAAAAAAAAAAACAAACATATGAGAAAACTGTTTTGAAGACACAGGCCATCAGGCAATAAAGTAAAGTTATCCGAAAAATGGTAAATAAATGAAGTGAGCCTATAAATGAGGTGAGCCTATAGTTGCCTCAATATGTTGTGATTTTTGTTTTGTTTGTTTTTATATGTATATTTTTTATTGGAGTTCGATTTGCCAACATATAGTATAACACCAGTGCTCATCCCGTCAAGTGCCCCCCTCAGTGCCTGTCACCCAACTCCCCATCCCCCCGCCCACCTCCCCTTCCACTACCCCTTGTTTGTTTCCCAGAGTTAGCAGTCTCTCATGTTTTGTCACCCCTCTCTGGTTTTTCCCACTCATTTTCTCTCCTTTCCCCTATAATCACTTTCACTATTTTTTATCTTCCCTATATGAGTAAAACCATATAATGATCGTCCTTCTCTGATTGGCTTACTTCACTCAGCATAATACCCTCCAGTTCCATCCACGATGAAGCAAATCCTGGGTATTTGTCGTTTCTAATGGCTGAGTAATATTCCATTGTATACATAGACCACATCTTCTTTATCCATTCATCTTTCGATGGACACCGAGGCTCCTTCCACAATTTAGTTATTCTGGACATTGCTGCTATAAACATTGGGATGCAAGTGTCCCAGCATTTCACTGCATCTGTATCTTAGGGGCAAATCCCCAGCAGTGCAATTGCTGGGTCAAGAGCACAGCTCTATTTTTAACTCTTTGAGGAACCTCCACACAGTTTTCCAGAGTGGCTGTACCAGTTCACGTTCCCACCAACAGTGCAAGAGGGTTCCCCTTTCTCCACATCCTCTCCAACATTTGTGGTTTCCTGCCTTGTTAATTTTCCCCATTCTCACTGGTGTGAGGTGATATCTCATTGTGGTTTTGATTTGTATTTCCCTGATGGCCAGTGATGCGGAGCATTTTCTCATGTGCTTGTTGGCCATGTCTATATCTTCCTCTGTGAGATTTCTGTTCATGTCTTTTGCCCATTTCATGATTGGATTGTTTCTTGGGTGTTGAGTTTAATAAATTCCTTATAGATCTTGGATACTAGCCTTTCATCTGATATGTCATTTGCAAATATCTTCTCCCATTCCGTAGGTTGTCTTTTAGTTTTGTTGACTTTTTTTTTTCTGTGCAGAAGCTTTTTATCTTGATGAAGTCCCAATAATTCATTTTTGCTTTTGTTTCCCTTGCCTTCATAGATGTATCTTGCAAGATGTTGCTGTGGCCAAGTTCAAAAGGGGTGTTATCTGTGTTCTTCTCTAGGATTTTGATCGATTCTTGTCTCACATTTAGATCTTTCATTCATTTGGAGTTTATCTTTGTGTATGGTGTAAGAGAATGATTTAGTTTCATTCTTTTGCATGTGGCTGTCCAATTTTCCCAGCACCATTTATTTTTGTTTGTTTGTTTGTTTTTTTTTTAATTAACTTTTATTGGTGTTCAATTTACCAACATACAGAAAAACACCCAGTGCTCATCCCGTCAAGTGTCCACCTCAGTGCCCGTCACCCATTCCCCTCCAACACCCGCCCTCCTCCCCTTCCACCACCCCTAGTTCATTTCCCCGAGTTAGGAGTCTTTATGTTCTGTCTCCCTTCCTGATATTTCCCAACATTTCTTTTCCCTTCCTTTATATTCCCTTTCACTATTATTCATATTCCCCAAATGAATGAGAACATACACTGTTTGTCCTTCTCCGATTGACTTATTTCACTCAGCATAATACCCTCCAGTTCCATCCACGTTGGAGCAAATGGTGGGTATTTGTCGTTTCTAATGGCTGAGTAATATTCCATTGTATACATAGACCACATCTTCTTTATCCATTCATCTTTCGATGGACACCGAGGCTCCTTCCACAGTTTGGCTATTGTGGCCATTGCTGATAGAAACATCGGGGTGCAGGTGTCCCGATGTTTCATTGCATCTGAATCTTTGGGGTAAATCCCCAACAGTGCAATTGCTGGGTTGTAGGGCAGGTCTATTTTTAACTCTTTGAGGAACCTCCACACAGTTTTCCAGAGTGGCTGCACCAGTTCACATTCCCACCAACAGTGTAAGAGGGTTCCCTTTTCTCCGCATCCTCTCCAACATTTGTGGTTTCCTGCCTTGTTAATTTTCCCCATTCTCACTGGTGTGAGGTGGTATCTCATTGTGGTTTTGATTTATATTTCCCTGATGGCAAGTGATGCAGAGCATTTTCTCATGTGCTTGTTGGCCATGTCCATGTCTTCCTCTGTGAGATTTCTCTTCATGTCTTTTGCCCATTTCATGATTGGATTGTTTGTTTCTTTGGTGTTGAGTTTAATAAGTTCTTTATAGATTTTGGAAACTAGCCCTTTATCTGATATGTCATTTGCAAATATCTTCTCCCATTCTGTAGGTTGTCTTTTAGTTTTGTTGACTGTATCCTTTGCTGTGCAAAAGCTTCTTATCTTGATGAAGTCCCAATAGTTCATTTTTGCTTTTGTTTCTTTTGCCTTTGTGGATGTATCTTGCAAGAAGTTACTGTGGCCAAGTTCAAAAAGGGTGTTGCCTGTGTTCTCCTCTAGGATTTTGATGGAATCTTGTCTCACATTTAGATCTCTCATCCATTTTGAGTTTATCTTTGTGTATGGTGAAAGAGAGTGGTCCAGTTTCATTCTTCTGCATGTGGATGTCCAATTTTCCCAGCACCATTTATTGAAGAGACTGTCTTTCTTCCAATGGATGGTCTTTCCTCCTTTATCGAATATTAGATGACCGTACATTTCAGGGTCCCCTTCTGGGTTCTCTATTCTGTTCCATTGATCTATGTGTCTGTTTTTGCCAGCACCATTTATTGAAGAGACTGTCTTTTTTCCAGTAGATAGTCTTTCCTGCTTTGTTGAATATTAGTTGACCATAGAGTTGAGGGCTTATTTCTGGGTTCTCTTTTCTGTTCAATTGTCTATGTGTCTGTTTTTGTGCCAGTACCACACACTGTCTTGATGATCAACCTGAAATCTGGCATTGTGATGTCCCTGGCTCTAGTTTTCTTTTTCAATATTCCCCTGGCTATTCGGGGTCTTTTTTGATTCCACACAAATCTTAAGATGATTTGTTTCAACTCTCTGAAGAAAGTCCATGGTATTTTGATAGAGATTGCATTACATGTGTAAATTGCCCTTGGTAAATTGACATTTTCACAATATTAATTCTTCCAATCCATGAGCATGGAATATTTTTCCATCTCTTGTGTCTTCCTCAATTTCTTTCAGAAGAGTTCTGTAGTTTTTAGGGTATATATCCTTTACCTCTGTGATTAGGTTTATTCCTAGGTATCTTATGCTTTTGGGTGCAATTGTAAATGGGATTGACTCCTTAATTTCTCTTTCTTCAGTCTCATTGTTAGTGTATAGAAATGCCATTGATTTCTGGGCATTGATTTTGTATCCTGCCACACTGCCAAATTGCTGTATGAGTTCTAGGAATCTTGGGGTGGAGTCTTTTGGGTTTTCTATGTACAGTATTATGTCATCTGCAAAGAGGGAGAGTTTGACTTCTTCTTTGACAATTTGAATGCCTTTTATTTCTTTTTGTTGCCTGATTGCTGAGGCTAGGACTTTTAGTACTGTGTTGAATAGCAGTGGTGAGAGTGGACATCCATGTCTTGTTCCTGATCTTAGGGGAAAGGCTCCGAGTGTTTCCCGATTGAGAATATTTGCTGTGGGCTTTTCATAGATGGCTTTTAAGATGCTGAGGAATGTTCCCTCTATCCCTACACTCTGAAGAGTTTTGATCAGGAATGGATGCTGTATTTTGTCAAATGCTTTCTTCTCTGCATCTATTGAGAGGATCATATGGTTCTTGTTTTTTTCTCTTGTTGATGTGATCTATTATGTTGATTGTTTTAGAAGTGTTGAACCAACCTTGCATTCCAGGGATAAATACCACTTGGTCATGGTGAATAATTTCTTAATGTCCTGTTGGATCCTATTGGCTAGTATCCTGTTGAGAATTTTTGCATCTGTGTTCATCAGAGATATTGGTCTATAATTCTCCTTTCTGGTGGGGTCTTTGGTTTTGGAATTAAGGTGATGCTGGTCTCATAAAACAAGTTTGGAAGTATTCCTTCCCTTTCTATCCTTCAGAACCACTATAGTAGAATAGGTATTATTTTTTCTTTAAATGTTGGATAGAATTCCCCTGGGAAGCCATCTGGCCCTGGACTTTTGTGTCTTGGGAGGTTTTTTTTTTTTAATGTTTTTTAAAAATTTTTATTT
Organism: Vulpes lagopus; assembly: GCF_018345385.1. Lineage (NCBI taxonomy): Eukaryota > Metazoa > Chordata > Mammalia > Carnivora > Canidae > Vulpes > Vulpes lagopus. The sequence continues at coordinate 25,517,835 of NC_054824.1, read as the reverse complement.
ATTTATGATAGTCACAGAGAGAGAGAGAGAGAGAGAGAGAGAGAGAGGCAGAGACATAGGCAGAGGGAGAAGGAGGCTCCATGCACCAGGAGCCCAACGTGGGACTCGATCCCGGGTCTCCAAGATCACGCCCTGGGCCAAAGGCAGGCACCAAACTGCTGTGCCACCCAGGGATCCCTGTTTCTTGGGAGGTTTTTGATGACTGCTTCAATTTCCTCCCTGGTTATTGGCCTGTTCAGGTTTTCTGTTTCTTCCTGTTCTAGTTTTGGTAATTTGTGGTTTTCCAGATATGCATCCATTTCTTCTAGATTGCCTAAGTTATTAGCATATAGCTGCTCATAATACATTTTGAAGATTGTTGTATTTCCTTGGTATTGGTTGTTATCTGTCCTCTTTCATTTGTGATTTTATTAATTTGAGTCTTTTCTTTTCTTTAATAAGGCTGGCTAATGGTTTATCTATCTTATTAATTCTTTCAAAGAACCAACTCCTGGTTTTGTTGATCTGTCTTACAGTTCTGGTCTCTATTTTATTGAGCTCTGCTTGAATCTTTATTAACTCTCTTCTTCTGCTTGGTGTATGTTTTATTTGCTGTTCTTTCTCCAGTTCTTTAGGTGCAAGGTTAGCTTGTGTATTTGAGTTCTTCCTAATTTTTTGAGGGATTCTTGTATTGCGATGTATTTCCCTCTTAGGATTGCTTTTGTTGTATCCCAAAGATTTTGAATGGTTGTATTTTCATTTTCATTAGTTTCCATGAATATTTTAGTTCTTCTCTAACTTCCTGGTTGACCCATTCATCTTTTAGCAGGCTGCTCTTTAACCTCCATGTGTTTGAGTTTCTTCCAAATTTCTTCTTATGATTGAGTTCTAGTTTCAAAGCATTGTGGTCCGAAAATATGCAGGGGACAATCGCAATCTTTGGTTTCAGTTGAGACCTGGTTTGTGACCCAGCATGTGTTCTACTCTGGAGAAAGTTCCATATGCACTTGAGAAGAATGTGTATTCAGATGCATTCGGATGGACGGTTCTGTATATATCTGTGAAATCCATCTGGTCCAGTGTATCATTTAAAGCCCTTCTTTCTTTGGTGATGCTGTGCTTAGAATATCTGTCATTTGCATAAAGTGCTATGTTGAAGTCTCCTACTATCAGTTTATTATTATCTAAGTATGTCTTTACTTTGGTTATTAATTGATTGATATACTTGGCAACTCCCACATTAGGGGCATAAATATTCACAATTGTTAGGTCTTCTTGTTGGATAGACCCTTTAAGTATGATATAGTGTCCCTCTTCATCTCTTACTACAGTCTTTGGGATAAACTTTAATTTATCTGATATGAGGATGGCTACCCCAGCTTTCTTTTGAAGACCATTGGAATGGTAAATAGCTCTCCAACCTTTAATTTTCAGGCTGGAGATATCCTTAGGTCTAAAATGAGTCTCTTGTAGACAGCAAATAGATGGGTCTTGCTTTTTTATACAGTCTAAAACCCTGTGTCTTTGGATGGGATCATTTAGCCCATTCACGTTCAGAGTTACTATTGAAAGATATGAATTTAGTTTCATTGTAATACCTATTCAGTCCCTGTTTTTGTGGATTGTTTCTTTGGACTTCCTCTTTCTTTTACATAGTCCTCCTTAATATTTCTTGCAGAGCTGGTTTGGTGGTCACATATTCTTTAAGTTTCTGCCTATCTTGGAAGCTCTTTATCTCTCCTTCTATTCTGATTGAGAGCCTTGCTGGATAAAGTATTCTTGGCTGCATGTTCTTTAGTACCCTGAATATATCCTGCCAGCCTTTTCTGGCCTGCCAGGTCTCTGTGGAGAGGTCTGCTGTTAATCTGATATTTCTCCACATATAAGTTATGAATCTTCTGTCTCTCATTGCTTTAAATATTTTCTCTTTATCTTTGGAATTTGCAAGTTTTACTATTAAATGTCAAGATGTTGAATGGTTTTTATTGATTTTGTGGGGGATCTCTCTATCTCCTGGATCTAAATGCCTGTTTCCCTCCCCAAATTAGGGAAGTTCTCAGCTATGATTTGTTCAAATATGCTTTCTGGCCCTCTGGCCCTCTTGGCATTTTCTGGAACCCCAAATATACATAGATTCTTCCTTCTGAAGCTATCATTTATTTCCCTTAACCTTTCTTCATCATCTCTTGTTTTTCTCTTTTTTCCTCAGCTTCCTTCCTTGCCATCAACTTGTTTTCTATGTCACTCACTCTTCCTTCCACCTCAGTAACCCTCATCATTAGGACCTCCAGTTTGGATTGCATCTCATGTAGTTGATTTTTAATTTTGGCCGGATTAGTTCTAAATTCTGCAGTCATGAAGTCTCTAGAATCTTTTATGTTTTTTTTCCAGAGCCACTAGTAGCTTTATAATTGTGTTTATGAATTGGCTTTCTAACATCGAATTGTAATCCAAATTCTGTAACTCTGTGGCAGAGAGTACTGTTTCTGATTCTTTCTTTTGCGGTGAGTTCTTCCTTCTATTCATTTTGCTCAGTTCAGAGAGGCTGTATGAGTAGGCTGAGTCAAGAATATCAACCCCGACCTAAGTAAATTTCACCCTAGATGATTCTGACGAGGTCAGAGACCAGAAAATGAAAAAGATCAGAACAAAATGAAACAAAAGGACTGCTAAAGTGAAAAACAAATTTTCAAACAAAGTAGTAAAATATAAAGGCCAAGAATCCCAAAGAAGAAGAAGAAAAAAAGAAAAACGAGAAAAAGAAGAGAAAAAAAGCAAAACTAAAGAGGAAAAAAAGAAAAAAGAGAGAAGAAAGAAAAAAAGGGGGGATTGGGAGATAGTGGTGGTGAAGAAGTTGTAGTGGAGGGAGTATATAGTTTATCTGAGGGGTCCTAGAGGGTGATCCTCTTGGTTCTGAGTGTATTAAGTTCTGTATATTAGAAGATGCTCACTCCCAAATTTATAGAAACCAGGAATACTTGTAGAGACCCCCACCATTGACCACCAAAACATAAACGAGATAAAAGAGAGTAGCAGAATGGGAATGAAGAGAAAATACAATCTCACAGAATGAACCAGCACAGTATTCCACTTGGTTCTGGGTGCATGCTGATCATGTTTTAGAAGTTATTAACTTCCGCCAGTGTAGAACAAAATGAGGCAGAGAAAACAAAAAACACAAGACAAAAAACATATCTTATATATCTCCCAAAATTAAGTTGAGTATGTTGAAGGGAATCTAAGAGTGGAAAATATATCTAAGATATGCAATTGTAGAAATACGAGAGTTCAAAAAAGAAGAAACTTTTTTTTAAATATATTTTTTAAATTTTTATTTATTTATGATAGTCACAGAGAGAGAGAGAGAGAGAGAGAGAGAGGCAGAGACACAGGCAGAGGGAGAAGCAGGCTCCATGCACTGGGAGCCCGACGTGGGATTCGATCCCGGGTCTCCAGGATCGCGCCTTGGGCCAAAGGCAGGTGCCAAACCGCTGCGCCACCCAGGGATCCCAAAAAAGGAGAAACTTAAAAACGAAGAGGTGGTAAAATATTGTAGTTAAGATGGGAAAAGAGAAAAAATATTGGAATATTTGAGTCTGATATAAAAACGAGTTGTACTGGAAAAAGGGGAAAAATAGGAAAAATAGGAGGGGTACCCTCTAGTTCTATATAAGGTAAATCCCTCGACTTCCCCTGGAGCTTTCCACAGCTCCTGGATCAAGAACTTGCTCTTCCCCTGTCCTTCCAGCTGGTCTTCTGGGGGAGGGGCCTGCTGTGTGGATTCTCAGGTGTGTGCACCTGGGGGGGCTGCCCCAACCCCCCCTCCGGGTGCTGGGCGCAGTGGGAGCTAGTTATACCGAGATGCCCCTGTTCCCTGGCAGCCCTGCTCTGTCCCAGGCACAGGCTGACACCAGGAGGAACAACAGCACTGGGGTGGCCAGCTCCCCAGCCCTGGAGTCAGCTCTCCCAGTAACTACCACAGTCTCCCAGTCCACACTGGCCTAGATGTTCTCGGGCGCAGGGGTTGGGGAGGGCCCTGACCTGCAGGAGTGTCCTCGCTGTCCTGTGCCCTCCCCTCCTCCGCCTGTCCCGAGAGCAGTGCAGGATCCTGGGCTGTGTCTGCCCGGCGCCCTGGGATCTGGGGCCTGCGCCGCTGGAATCACACTCGTGGAGCTGCGGCCCCCGAAGGTTGCAGGGCGCAGCCCCCTCCGCCCGGGGCCCCCGCCTGACCCACCGGCTTCTCCCCGAGGCCTCACCGGTGCACTCCAGCCCTTTACCGCCCTCGGCCCGCGGGGTGTGGGGCGCACTCCCCCGGGCGCACCTCCTCTGTTAGTGACCCCAGGACTCCTCTGTTAGTGACCCCAGGAGACTGGAGACCTCACCGCCCCTCCTGGGATCCTGCCCGAGTTCTCTGCTAAGCGCTTTTCCGTCCGGGAAGAATCTGGTGCAGATTTTTAAAGTTCCTGCTTCTCTGGGGCTGGGTCTTCCTGTCCTGGAGGCTCTTGCCCTCCGGTTTTAGCCTGGCTCTTCGCGGGGCCCCTCCCCCACTTGATTCTTTTTTATTTTATGTTTTTCCATCTTCCTACCTTGTTAGAAGCAAAACCTTTCTCTCTGTAGCGTTCTGGCTGTTCTCTCTTTAAATCTAGGTAAGTTGGTGGGACCAGGTGAGTTGAGGACCCTACTCCTCTGCCATCTGCCCCCCCCCATATATTGTCTTGAGAAATATTCCAGCCTGTGGCACAGGGAGGGTGAAGTCAATCAGAGCCTGGTGGACCCCCTGATTTGAGGAGATGGAGTTAACATTACATAATTATAAACAGATCAATCTACCACAAAGACTTTGCAATTCTAAATGTGTATGCACCAAATAAGAGTGCAAAATGTATAAAGCAAAAGCTGACAGAACTGAAAGGAGAAAGAGATGTCCCAAAATTATAGTTGGAGATTCCAACACCACTTTCTTAGCAATATATACAACAACTAGTCAGAAAAAATGGCTAGGATATAGAAGAACTCAATATTACCATCAACCAACAAAATATCATTGACATTTATAGAACATTCCACCCCACAACTGAATAGATTCAATGCCAGTGGAACATATACCCAAACAGACCATATCCCAGGCCATAAAACAAATCTCAACAAATTTAAAAAGAACTGAAATCATATAGGATGTGTTCTCTGACCACAGTAGAATAAAACTAGGACTCAAAAACAGAGAGGTAATAAAAAAAATCTCCAAACACAAGGAAATTTAAGAATATACTGATAATCCATGGGTCAAAGAGGAAGTTTCAAAGGAAATAAGGACCCAGAAAGGGATAAAATAAACCCAAACCAAGAGCAAGAAAAGAAATAAACATGTAAGTAAAACTCAGTGAAATTAAAAACAGAAAATAAAATTGATGAAACAATGATGAAACAAAGATGACTCTTTGAAAAGATCAATAAAATTGACAAAGCCTCTAGCAAGGCTGACAAAGTAAAAAAAAAAGAGAGAGAGAGAAGACACAAATTATAAATATCAGGAATTAAACAAGGGATGTCATTACAGACACTGCAGACATCAAAGATAATAAGGGAATACTACAAAGAACTCTATGCCCATAAATTTGGTAGCTTAAAGAAAATGGACCTGTTCCTCAAAAAGCACAAACTACTAAAACTCACCCAATAAGGAATAGATCATTTGCAAAACCCTATAATTATTAAGAAAATTGATTTTGAAATTTAAAAATCCCCCTCCCCCCCGCAAATATCAAGGCCCGATGGTTTCACTGAAGAATTCTAACAAGCATTTAAAGAATCAAAACCAGTTTTATACAATCTCTTCTAGAAAACAAATACTTCTCAATTCATTCTGTGAGACCAGCTTTACCCAGATACCCCAAAAAGACAAAGACAGTACAGAAAAAGAAAACTACAGACCAATATCGCTCAAGGATTTAGATTTTTAAATCTAAATATTAGCAAGTAGAATTCAGCAACATATAAAAAAAGAATTATACATAATGTCAAATGCAGTTTATTCCAGGAATGCAAAGCTAATTCAATTATCAAAAAATTGACCAATATAATCCATCGTATTAACATAAAAAGAAGAAAAATCACATGATCATATCAATTGATGCAGAAAAAGCATCTGACAAAATTCAACACTCATTCATTATAAAAATTCACAGAGAAGCAGAGTTAGAGAAAACTTCCTCAACTTGTTAAAAACATTTATGAAAACCTATAGCTAACATTATATTTAATGGTGAAAGACTGCATGCTCTTCTCCCAAGTTGGGAACAAGGTAAAGATGTCTCTTCTCATCACTTTTATTCAACCTAGTACTGGAAGTTCTAATCAGTATAGAAAGGCAAGAAAAAGGGAGTGATACAAAATGGAAAGTAAGAAATAAAATGGCCCCTACTTGCACATAATGTTGATTGTATAGAAAATCCCAGGAAATCTGCACAAAACTTCGAGAACAAGCGAGTTCAGTGAGTTCATAGAATGCAAGATAAACATACAAAAATCAATTGCATTTTTATACAAGAGCAATGGATACACAGAAACTTAACTTGAAAATACAATACCATTTAAAATCATTTAAAAATAGATATAAAGTTAACAAAATGTACATAGCACATATGGTATAAACTATAAAATAAATAAATAATAATTGGAAATAAATACCACGTTAATGATCAGAAGATTCACATAGTATAGATGTCAAGCCTCTTCAAACTGATATGCAGGTTTAACACAATTCCTATCAAAATTTCTTGTAGATATTGACAGATTATTCTAGAATTATATAAAAAAGCAAAAGAACTAGTATAGCTAAGAATAAATTTTGAAAAAGAAAAATAAAGTGGGAAAAACCAATCTATTCTATTTAAAAATTTATTATGTAGCTACAGTAATCAAGACTATAGTGTTGGCAGAGGGATAGGCACATGAATCACTGGCACGAAACAGAGAACCCAGAAATAGACTCATAAATATGGCCAATTGATCTTTGACAAATGTTCAAACACAATTCAATGGAGCAAGAACAGCCTTTTCAACAAACTACACTGGAGTAATTGGATATCCACAGGTAAAACAACAACAACAACAAACTCCAAGTGTTACAGCTTATACAAAAATTAATTCAAAATAGATCACAAACTTAAACATAAAACATAAATCTGTAAACCTTTTAGAAAAAAACAGAAGAACACTTTCAGAATCTAGAACTAGACAGAGTTTTTGATACCAATAGCACAATTCATCAAAGGAAAACTAATAAATTGAACTTCATTAAAATTAAAAAGTTTTGCTCTGTGAAAGATATTATTAAGAGATTGAGAGGGTCCTGGGTGGCTCAGTTGGCTGAGCGTCTGCCTTCAGCTGGGGTCATGATCCCAGAGTCCTGGGATCAGCCACCATTGGGCTTCATTCATGCTCAGTGGGGTTCCTGCTCTTCCCTTTCCTTCTGCTGTTCTCTCTGCTTGTGTTCTCTCTCTCACTCTCTCAAATACATAAAATCTTTTCTTTTCTTTTCTTTTCTTTTTTTCTTTTCTTTTCTTTTCTTTTCTTAGGAGTTAAAAAGGCAAGCTACAGACTGGGAAAAAAATATTTGTAAGCCATATATCTAACAAAGGCCTGGTATCTATACTATATAATACACTAGAGTGTCTAAAATATGTTTTTTAAGTACATTACTAAATGTTGGTGAGGATGCAGAGAAACTATATTGCTCATATATTGCTGGTGGGGATGTAAAATGGTAGAGCCACTCTGGAAAACAGTTTGGCAGTTTCTTTTAAACATGCACCAGGGCATGTGAGTGGCTCAGGGCTGAGTGGCTAACCCTTGATTTCAGCTTAGGTCATGATCTCTGGATCAGGAGATGGAGACCTGCACTAGGCTCTATGCTCAGTGGGGAGTCTGCTTGAGATTCTCTCTCTCCCTCTCCCTCTGCTCCTTCCCTTATGCTCTCTCTCTAAAGTAAATTTTTTTTAAATTAAAAGAAACAACTAAACAAGCATTTAGCATACAACAGCAATTGTGTTCCTGTCTTTTATTCCAGAAAAGTAAAAACTTAGGTTCACACAAATATCTATATACAAATGTTTATACCAACTTTATTTGTAATAGCCAAAAACTAGAAATAATCCAGATATCCTTCAATAGGTGAATGTTAAACTGTTATATTCATACCATGGAATATTATTCAACAATAAAAAGGAACATACTTTTGATATATACAGTATACTGAGTAAGAAAAAAGGTTACACACTGCATGTACACCCCAAAGTTTACACATTGTAGGACTCCATTTATAGAGCATTCAAAATCATAGAAATGAACAATACATTAATGACTGCCAAGGGTAAAGGGGGGATTGAATAGTGGAGAAGTGGGTGTTCTCTAAAAGGACAACATGAGGCGTCTTTGAGGTGAAGAAAATGTTCTGTATTTTGACTGTATAAATATTAAATTATAATTGATATTTTACTATAGTTTTACAAGATATTATCATTAGGGAAAACTGGACATAGAGCTTCTCTATATTACTTCTTACAACTACAGGTGAATCTATAGTCGTCTCAAAGTAAAAAGTTTAATTTAGCAAAGAGTAACGATGTGTTGCCTACCAAAAACACACAACTTTAATAAAAAGCCACAATTAAGTTAAAAATAAAAGGATAAACAAAGATATACCATGCCAACATTCATCAAAAGAAAGCTGGCTTAGCTTATTTAAGATGAGAAAAAGTCAGATTTCAGAGAAAGGTATACAACCAGGGATTAAGAAGGTTATTTCAGAAAATAGCTGGGTCATTAATCATGAAAACATAAATATCTTAAATATATATGCCCCTAATAATGGAGCTTCAAAATACACAAAGCAAAAATTGATAGAGCTGCAAGGAACATGGGAAAATTCACAGTTAGAGATGTCAATACCCCTCTCTCAATAATTGATAAAACAAGTAAACAAAGTCAACAAGGATATAGCTGATTTGGCAAACACTATCAACAAATTTGACCTAACATTTATAAAATACGAACCCACATTCAAATGCATATGGATCATTTACCAACATAGACCATATTATAGACCATAAAACTAATTTCAATAAATTTTTTTAATAATTTTTTTTATGATAGTCACACACACCGAGAGAGAGAGATAGAGGCAGAGACATAGGCAGAGGGAGAAGCAGGCTCCATGCACTGGGAGCCCTACATGGGATTCGATCCCGGGTCTCCAGGATCACGCCCTGGGCCAAAGGCAGGCGCTAAACCGCTGCGCCACCCAGGGATCCCTAATTTCAATAAATTTAACAGGATTCACGTGATACAAAATATGTTCTCTGACCATCATGCAATTACATTAAAAGCCAATTATAGAAAAGACATTTGAAAAATTCCCAAATATTTGAAAACTAAATACCACACTTCTAAACAACTCATGGGTCAAAGAAGAAATCGAGGGCAGCCCGGGTGGCTCAGTGGTTTAGTGTTGCCTGCAGCCCAGGGCACGATCCTGGAGTCCTGGGATTGAGTCCCACATCAGGCTCTCTGCATGAAGCCTGCTTCTCCGTCTGCCTATGTCTCTGCTTCTCTCCGTGTGTGTGTCTCTCATGAATAAATAAATAAAATCTTTAAAAAAGAAGAAGAAATTGAAATAAAAATTAGAAAGTATTTTGAACTGAATGAAAATAAAACAAAAGCATATCAGAAACAGTGAGTTAATGCTAAAGCAGTACTTAGGATGAAATGTATAGTACCGAATGCCTATACTAAAAAATAAGAAAGGGGGACAACTGAGTGTTCAGTGGTTGAGCATCTGCCTTTGATTCAGGGCGCTATCCCCATCTGGGGATCAAGTCCGCATTGGACTCCCTTCGGGGAGCCTGCTTCTCCCTCTACCTGTGTCTCTGCCTCTCTCTGTGTCTCTCATGATTAAATAAATAAAATCTTTTAAATAAAGAGTCTCAAATAAATTAACTCATCTTTAATCTTAAGGAACTAAAAAAAAGAAAGGCAAATTGAATCCAAATTAGGAACAATAAAGGAAATAAATAGCAAAGCAGAAACCAATGAAATAGAAAGCATAAAAATAATAGTCATTATAATCAAAAGCCATTCTTTGAGAGTATATTAATAAAACTGATAAACTTCCAGCCAGACTGAGAGAAAAAGCATAAATTACTAACATCTGTAATGAGAGAGATGACATAACTATTATACAGATATTAAATGGATAATAATAATAAAGTTTTATGAACACTGTAATGCCTGTGAAATTGAAATGGATTCCTTAGAAGATACAAACTACCAAAGTTAACTCAAAAAGAAACATAACCTGAACAGAACTCTATCTATTAAAGAGATGGAATTTTTATTTAAAAATCTTCCCATGAAAAAAAATATACAGGACAATAATTCACAGGTGACTTAAACCAAACATTTAAAAGACATTAATGAGGCTCTCTTCCTCTTCGGAGGCGGAGAGCCCGTTTGCGCAAACGTCCAATAAACCCTCTTGCTAATTGCATCTGCCTGTCTGGGGTCTGAGTCTCTGGGGCGTCCACCGGGACACGTTGGCACCCGTGAGCCAGGGTCCAACATTTGGGGGCTCGTCCGGGATCCGAGACGCCCCAGGCTCAATCCTAAGACCGGTAGGAGGTAAGACCGAGCTCGCTAAATGTCATATCTGTCTCGTCCGTTTGTCTGACTGGCCGGGTCTGTGCCGGGTCTGTATTGTGCCTGCAGGACGCTGTACTCTGTATTCTGTATTTGGACTAGCGGGGGAGGCAGACGTGCCCGAGACCCCTGGTCCCCCTCCGGAGTCGGACTCCGGAGTGGTCTGGAAGAGGAACGGAGCCCCGGCACTCCCTCCTCTTCAGGGACGGTCGTTGTTGGCGACCGCTCCCATCTGAATCTGCCGCGCCAGTCCTGACATTCGTGTGTGTCTGTTCCTTCTTTGTCTTTCTGGTCCGCTCCGGAGTCGGACTCCGGAGTGGTCTGGAAGAGGTAGGGAGCCCGGCACTCCCTCCTCTTCGGGGAGGGTCGTTGTTGGCGACCGCTCCCGTCTGAATCCGCCGTGCCGGTCCTGTCATCTGTGTGCGTCTGTCTATTCTGTGTCTTTCTTCCTGTCCTCTTCCACCCCGCTCACCTCTTTTCTACACCCATGGGACAAACTGTAACCACCCCTTTAAGCCTCGCTCTAGATCACTGGAAAGAAGTCGCCGGCCGGGCACACAACCTTTCGGTCGAAGTCAGAAGACGAAGATGGGTCACCTTCTGCTCCTCAGAGTGGCCGACTCTCAACGTCGGGTGGCCCAGGAATGGAACTTTTAATATTGATATTATCTTGCAGGTGAAGGCCCCGGTCTCTCAGCCAGGACCCCATGGGCACCCTGATCAGCTCCTGCAGACTCTCCTCACCACGGAGGAGAGATAGCGCGTCTACAGAAAAACGTCCCCGGGGCGGATGGGAGGCCGACCCAGCTGCCTAATGAAATTGAGGACGTTTCCCCCCTTGGTTCGCCCGACCTGGGACTACGACACTGCTGCTGGTAGGGAGCGGCTCCGTCTCTATCGCCAGGTACTCCTAGCGGGTCTCAGAGGGGCAGGGCGACGCCCCACCAATTTGGCAAAGGTACGTGCTATAGTGCAGGTTTTCTGGAAAGATTAATGGAAGGCTACCATATGTATACTTAGAGAGAGAGAGGAGAGAGAGAGAGAGACAAAATAAAAGAGATAAAGGAAACGCAATAAAGAACTGACTGGGATACTGGCCACCATAGTACAGGGCTCAGGGCAGAGTAAGTCAGGACAGAGTAAGGACCTGGGAGACAAGAAGACCACGGGTTGAACGAGACCAGTGTGCCTACTGCAAGGAAAAAGGACATTGGGTTAAAGATTGTCCAAAGAAGGGCCAAACGCAGGGACCTAAGAAGAAGCCCATTCCCGTACTGTCCCTAGAGGATGAAGATTAGGGATGTCAGGGCCAGGAGCCCCCCCCCCCCCCAAGCCTCGGATAACCCTTAAAGTGGGGTCAACCAGTGACCTTCCTGGTTGCTACGGGAGCTCAACATTCAGTTTTAACTGAGGCAGAAGGACCCTTGAGCTCTATCTAGAAGATGCATTCTTTTGCCTAAAGTTAAGCTCTCAAAGCCAGCCTATTTTTGCCTTTAAATGGAAAGATCCTGAGACGGGATTCTCAGGACAACTCACTTGGACAAAGCTACCACAGGGATTCAAAAACTCCCCCACCTTGTTCAACGAAGCCTTGCATCAGGACTTGGCAGACTTCCGAGTTGGCCATCCGGACCTCGTTCTCCTGCAGTACGTGGATGATTTGCTCATAGCGGCTAAGACAGAACAGGATTGTGTAAAAGGTACGGGGGCCCTGCTCGAGAGACTGGGAGGACTGGGGTCTAGGGCCTCCGCCAAAAAGGCCCAAATAGGCCAGAGACGAGTGACCTATCTGGGATATCTCCTGGAAGGAGGCCAGAGGTGGCTGACGGAGGGCCGCAAAAAGGCTGTAGCCCTGATCCCAGCACCCACTGATGCCAGAGGGCTACGAGAGTTCCTCGGCAGTGCCGGGTTCTGCCGCCTCTGGGTACCTGGGTTTGCAGAGCTGGCGGCTCCCCTATATCCTCTCACGAAATCCAACACCCCCTACCACTGGGGAAAGGAGCAACAATTGGCTTGTGACAAAATAAAAAGGGCCTTATTGACCGCCCCTGCCCTGAGCCTCCCAGATGTAACCAAGCCATTTGCGCTATATGCTGATGAACACCAAGGAATAGCCAAAGGGGTCCTAACTCAGAAACTGGGACCCTGGAAAAGGCCCGTGGCATACTTTTCAAAAGAAAATTAGACAGAGTGGCTGCAGGATGGCCCCCATGTCTCCGAATAATAGTGGCTGTGGCAGTCCTGGTAAAAGACTCAGATAAGTTGGCCTTCAGCCAACCCCTCACTGTGGTGGCCCCCCCACGCCGTAGAGACAGTCATCCGCCAGCCCCCTGATCGATGGCTCTCAAACGCCCGGGTCACCCATTATCAGGCCATGCTACTGAATTCTGAGCGGATACGGTTTGGAACGGCTACATCTCTAAACCCGGCCACCTTGCTTCCAGAAACCGAGTCCCCCTCCCTAGTAATGCATGATTTCCACCAGATCCTAGCCGAGGTCCATGGCACCAGAGGGGGCTTGACGGACCAGCCTTTGCCAGATGCTGAAGCAACCTGGTACACCGAGGGGAGTAGCTTTCTACGAAATGGTGAACGTAAAGCTGGGGCGGCCGTGATAGATAATTCACTGTCCGGGGCATCAGCGAGGCAACGACCCAGTAGCAGAGGGGAACAGGATGGCCGATGAAACAGCACGAGCCGCTGCACTAGGCCCACAGGAGGATGGACAGAAGCCTTCCCCACCAAACGAGAAACTGCCCAGGTGGTTGTCAAGAAAATCCTAGAAGAAATTTTCCCCTGGTTTGGACTGCCCAAGGTAATAGGGTCGGACAACGGCCCCGCCTTCGTCTCCCAGGTAAGTCAGTTGGTGGCCAGATTACTGGGGATAAATTGGAAATTACATTGTGCATACAGACCCCAGAGCTCAGGGCAGGTAGAAAGAATGAATAGAACAATTAAAGAGACCCTAACCAAATTGACATTGGAGACTGGCACTAGAGACTGGGTCCAACTCCTCCCTATGGTTCTGTTCCGAGTCGGGAACACTCCTGCGCGCTATGGGCTAACTCCTTACGAGATTGTCTATGGAGGTCCCCCACCAGTAACGGGCTTACTAGATTCTGCTATTGACCCTCTTGCTAACACTCCCAGTTTACAGGACAGACTAAAGGCGCTCCAGATCATCCAGCGCCAGATCTGGAAACCCCTTGCGGCTGCTTACCGCCCCGGAGACACAACCGGCCCACACCCGTTCCAGATCGGTGACTCCGTCTACATCAGGAGACATCAGTCCAGGACGCTTGAGCCCCGCTGGAAGGGCCCATTTACTGTACTACTGACCACCCCAACCGCCTTAAAGGTAGACGGCATTGCTGCTTGGGTCCACGCCTCACACGTCAAGCGCACCCCATCACCGAGCACCGCTGACGCCAGCCAGGACGGACCGGACGAGCCACCCCAATGGAAGCTCCACTGCACCCAAAACCCGCTCAAGATAAGACTTTCAAAAAATTGTTCAATGACAGTTGTTATATTCCTACCTCTCCTAGCGCTCTTTACCTCCGCCAAAGGTGACCCTCATGCCCTCAAAAGGTTAACCTGGCAGGTACTAACGTCTGGGGGTGACGAGGTCTGGTCTATAACTAAGACCGCCCCTGTGGGAACCTGGTGGCCTAACCTATATCCTGACCTATGCAAGCTAACCATAGGGGCCCCTAGGCCATGGGACCTAGAGGGATACTTCGACACCTCTAGAGCCCCTAACCGAGAAAGCCCTCCAGGGCGACTGGGATTAGACCCATGGGGAGGATGTGGCACGCCTGACAGAAGGGCCATGCTCAGCACTCTTCCCTTTTATGTCTGTCCTGGGTACCACAGAGATCGCAGGCTAAATCCCACCTGTGGAGGAGGGGAATACTTCTATTGTAAAAATTGGGGGTGCGAGACTAGGGAGACACAGGATGAGAGGCCCTCCTCCTCCTGGGATTACATCACTGTCAAGGCTAACTATACTCACCCGGGGTTACCAGGAACTCTGCAATACTACCGCCCCGATTTTAGGGACTGACTCTTACCTGGAGCCCCAGCCGGGAACTTGGTGGGCATGCAACAAAGGCCTCACCCCCTGTGTGTCAGCTAAGGTTCTAAATAGCTCAAACGACTTCTGTGTCATGGTGCAGATCATACCCAGGGTGTTCTATCACCCTGCTGAAACTCTAGAAAATCAGTATAATGAACATCCCACCCGTTTTTGGCGCGAACCTGTCTCCCTAACCCTAGCCGTTATGTTGGGACTAGGGGTCGCTACTGGGGTGGGTACTGGCGCAGCTGCTCTGATCCAGGGCTCACGACGTTATATAGAACTCCAGGCAGCTGTAGATGAGGATCTACGGGCACTAGAGCAGTCCGTTTCTAAGTTAGAACAGTCCCTCACCTCACTTTCAGAAGTAGGACTTCAAAACAGGAGAGGCTTGGATTTACTACTCCTGAAAGAGGGAGGCCTGTGTGCGGCCCTGGGAGAGGAATGCTGTTTCTATGCAGGCCATTCTGGAGTCATCAGAGACTCCATGGCCAAACTCAGGGATAGGCTAAATAAAAGACAAAGGGACCGGGAGGCCCAGCAGGGCTGGTTTGAAAGCTGGTTTAATCAGTCTCCCTGGTTAACCACCCTAATCTCTACCATTATGGGCCGTCTAGTTATCCTGCTCCTGCTGCTAACTTTCGGCCCCTGCATCCTTAACCGGCTGCTCCAGTTCATCCGAGAAAGATTGTTTATTACCCAAGCTCTGGTATTAACTCAGCAATGTCGGGCCCTCCAAACTGAAGAAATAAATGTTCCCTAAGATTTTAAGGTTAAAATCAGCCCAAACAAGAGGAGGGAATGAAGAAACCTCCCCCCTTGTAAGTAGGGCCAGCCCTAATCCAGAGGTAGCCCATCCAGGCGTCTTCCTGAAATTTTAGCAACTAAAAGCATTCTGTTTACAATAAGAAAACCATTTCCCCCCACACCCTGATTGGAATGTCCCTGAATAGGTTCATGTTGACCCTCTGTGAAATCAATAACCTGAATGCTATGCAACTCCCGAGGTTCTTTTGTCTTTAAGCGGTTTTTTTTTTTCCTTTTGCCTTTAAAAGATACCTGTAATTGCTAATCAGGGCTCTCTTCCTCTTCGGAGGCGGAGAGCCCGTTTGCGCAAACGTCCAATAAACCCTCTTGCTAATTGCAAAAAAAAAAAAAAAAAAAAAAAAAAAAAAAAAAAAAAAAAAAAATAAAAGACATTAATGACAATTTACCAAACTTTTCTAGAACAGTGAAGAGGAAAGAATATTCCCCAACTCATTCTATGAACTCAGAATTGCACTAATACCAAAACTAGACAAAGATATTACAACAAAAGAAAACTATGGACTAATATCCTTCATGAACGTAGACAAAATATTAGCCAACTGCAAATTGAGTTTAAATTAAAAAATTAGTCAACTGAATGCAACATTAAAAAAAACAATAATACATAAAGACCAAGTAGACTTCATCCTAGGAATGCAGGGTTGGATTAACATTAGATAATTAACCAATATAATTCATCATGTTAACAAACTCAAAAAAATCATCTCAATGAACAGGAAAAAACATTTGACAAAAATCCAACATAGAGTCCTGATTTTAAAAAAAAATTTAGCAAACTAGGAACAGAATCTGATAAAGAGCAACTGTAAAATACATACAGCTAACATCATATCTGATGGCAAAAGACAGAATACTTTCCCTCTAAGATCAGGCAAAAGACAAGGAGGTGTATTTTCTACTACTATATTTATCTATATTTTCTACTACTTCTACTTAACCTTAGGCTGTAGGTTATGGCCATTTCAATTAAGCAAGAAATATAAATAAAATATATCCAGACTGGAATGGAAAAAGTACATGTGTCTATTCACATATGGCATGATTGTCTATATAGAAAAGTCAAAGCCATGTATTTAAAAAAAAAATGTATTAGAACTAGTAAGTGAGTTTAGGGAGGTTGCAGGTTACAAGATAAATATACAAAATTTTATTTTATTTTTATATACTAGCAATGAACAATTAGAAATGAATAATTCAGAAACTATCAAAAATAAAAAAGTAATACCATTAACAAAACCATTTTATATGAAATTCTTAGGGATAATTCTGGCAAAAGATATAAAGGCCTGTATGCTAAAACTACAAATCATTGCTGAGAAATATTAAGGAAGATCTAAAGAGATTTAGTTTGCTTATGAGTTTGAAGATTCACAAATGGTAGGAAGTATATTATCCCTAGATAAATGAATCAAAATATTATTGGACTTTTTGTTGGAATGGACATGTTGGCTTTAAAATTCATAAGGATATGCAAAGACTTAGTCAAAAAAAATTAAAACAGCAGAACAAAGTTTGAGGACTAAAACTACCTGATTTCAAGATTTATAATAAAGCTACAATAATCACAACAGTGTGATATAAGAGTAAAAATAGACATTATCAAAAGGAACTGAATAGTGTGCTGAAATGGACTCATACATATATGAATAACTGATTTGTGACAATAGTGCAAAGGCAATTCAGAGATTTTTTCTCCTCCAAGAAAAGGTGCTGGGACTACTTAATACCCATATGTTAAAAAATGAAATTCAAACAATACCTCTATTCATTAAAAAAAAAATGTAACCCACAATTCCCAAAAAATATTCCTTAAATAGAATGCCCAACAACATCCACAAAAGAACAAATAGATAAAATAGAGCAAATGGAAATTTAAATTTTTTGCTCCTGAAAAGACACAGTTAAAAGAATAAAAAGCCAAACTAACAGACCAGAAGAAAACTTGGCAAAACTTGTATCTAACAAAAGATTTTTATCCCAGATACATAGAGAACACTAAAAAGTAAATATTAAGAAAACAAACCATTTTTTTTAAATGGGCAAGAGACTTGAACAGACACTTCACAAAAGATATGCAAAAAACCAACTAACACATAAAAAGAAGTTCAACATTATTAGGTATTAGAGCAATGCAAATTAAAACCACATTAAGATATTTCCTCATATCTGTTAGAATGGATAAATTTAAAAGCCTATCATATCAAGTTTTTTCATGGATGTGAAGGAAATAGAACTCTCCTACACTGTTGGGGGTAATGTAAAATCACACAGCTACTTTCAAAAACAGTCTGGTAATTGCTTACAAAGTTAAACATCCATTTACCATGTGATTCAGCCATTCTACTCTTATTTACTCAAGAGAACAAAGCATGTCCACACAGATATATGTACCAGAATGTTCATAGTAACTTTATTTATACTAGCTCTAAGTTAGACACATCTCCTCAATGTCCACCAACAGGATAAACAGTGTTAAATCTGTACCATGGAATACTATCCAGCAAAGTAAAAGAATGAACTTAATAACATACATGACAACACAGATGAATCTCAAAACAATGTTGCTGAGTGAAGGAAGCCAGATACAAAAGCATACTCCAACATTCCATTTATATAAATTCTAAAATAATACAAACTATAGTGACAGAAAGCAAATCAGTGGCTACCTTGGGACAAGGATGTGGACATAGGGAAGAGGAGGTGATTACACAGGGGATGAAGAACCTTTTGGAGTAATGAATATGTTTACTGTCTTGATTGTGGTGAGAGTTCACAGGTATATACATATATCTCAAAATCTCTCAAAAGGTACACTTTAGACATGTGCCATGTATCAGATGGCATATCGCAATGCTATTTTTTTAAATCTCATTTTGGGACAGATTCTTTACTAGTATCCCAAAGCCCTCAGTATATTTTTAAGGTGAGTATATGTGAAGTGCAAAACTTCACTTTTGGTAAGTATAAAACTTATTTTTACCTGCTTCTAAGGTTCTCTTCCCCAGAATACCTCTGCCATTAGCCATTTGAAAGTAAAATGGAAATCCTAAGATAGTATTTTAGGTGCTTAAGATACTTAGTGATCCCACACAAAAATTCCTACTAAAGGCTCCAAAGAGATCCAGTTCTATGTTTCTTCTCAACTTACATGCAGAAAGGGTATAATAGCTCTGGTATGATGGAGCCTGAGTGTATCAAAGAATAGTAAATATGTTGTTAACATATATCCTGAAACTATGGGAGTTATAACACCCTTTGGGGTTTGTGCTGTGTGGTGGTAGAGAGTAGAGTTAGAGGTAGAACCATAAAGAAATGAGACTGGGGCTGGTGATTAGCTTTGAGTTCAGAAATTAGGACAATTTAGACTTGTCACCTAGAAGTCTCTGTTCAAAATGTAGGGTGAAGGGCATATCCATTTTGGAGGAATTAGATGAACAAAACAGGAAAGAAGTTGAGTTGGGTTTGGAGAGTGTAGGTAAAACAGTACTGAAATGGGATTGTGGGATAGACTTTGTTCCTGAGTCACCAAAGGAAATGAGAGTACTGGTTCTTACCATGGACTCCAAAGTGAAAGAAAGAGGCACTCTATAGATCACAAAAATTGCAGGGGAAACCTGCATGAGAGCAAATTCTAAAATTGGTTTATGGATTCATCTGGGGCACAAGCAGCTGAATGGGGCCTATAACTTGAATAACCACAGACAGGCACCTTATTCAATCCTAGAAAATGTGGCTTAGAAAGCCCTATCCGTAGAGGAATTTGAGAGTACCATCTGCCTTCTATCAAGACTTACTCACAATGCAATACTTCCTACCTTTCACAAAATACTACCATATTTCTCTAGACTATGATTTAATTTTCAATGACCTTTTCAACCCTTGCTATTAAAATATAGAAAGAACATCTTTTGGGTACTCTTTTTTCCCTGACACCTTGTAAATTGCTACTGCTTTAAGAAGGCCTTTAATAAAGAAGGGCCTTTTGTGGGCAGCTGCATTAGAGGAGAAAATAAAGGAGTGGGAGAGGCTGAGGCTGGAATAAGAGCACAAAGCTACTAAAATAACAGGTTATAGTTTGAGATGATGTGACAAAAATCAAGGGGGCTTCCTAGAGTTTCTACCACAAAATTCCCCCACTGTGTAGCAATACAGTTTTAACTGATGGATAGAGAATGAGGTCACAACAGGGGTAAGGGTGCCAAACAAAAAGATAGAGAAGTTCTGCTCTTAGGAACTTGCTTCAGGAAAAGAAAAAATTATTTTCTTTTAAAAAGGATAAATAGGATTAAAATGGTTTGAGGGCCTTCTCTCTGGGGGATTAGTATGGGGATTTTTTTTTTTAACCAATTCAAGCATATTAATACCAAAATAAATTTATCTCCCAGACACCTATTTTCATAAATACAGTAATGTTAGTAACTTTGTAAAGTAATGTAATTTTACAGTAATACTTAGAATGTTATATTAACTGGAAGTACATATGTATTTTTCATGCCCATCTTTTTACTGGCAGTGGTTTTTATCTTCTGGTTGTGTGTGTGCATGCGTGCTCGCAGTCATCTCAAGTTGCCCACTAGACACTTCCACTTGACTTCCTATGATGTTTGCAACTTAACTTTAACCTCAATCTTTTGATCTCCAACTTTACCTGTCTAAATAAAACATTTGCTGATTTTCCTAATTCCCTTTCCTTGGCTCCTCTCCCTGACTTCTTTTAGGCAGCTAGTCACTCCATTTTGTTAATCCTTTGTAATCCCGTTCATTTCTTTTTTTTTTTTTCGTTTTTATTGTGATCCTTTACTTAGGCCTTTGTTATATTGTGTTTATATCATCAACCTTCAAATTGATGTTTCTTTTCAGAGCATGGAGGGCCTCTAGGGTAGATAGGAGTGGAGATCAGATAAAGGAATTTTACCACTCTAAGTAGGCCAAGTGTCCTCACCAAAGGAAGTTCAAGGTAAAGTCAGACCAAGAGAGACAAGATATGTTTGGATGGAGTGGGGAAGAGGAATCACAGAAGACTGGCACAACCTCTGCTTCTTGGAAACTAGAGCTACAGGTAGAGGTGTTTAAAGCCAGGCAGAGCGAGAGGAGCTGAGTTAACCAAAGTGGAGTGGGTCAGAAGATTGAGGATGTAATTCCTGGTGCTTGGTATCCAAAGGTTGGAATAGGGTCAACCCCTCTCAATAGTGTGTCCTTAATATTTATTTACCTTTCACTTATTTATGGCTTCAACTGGAGATAGTGTAAGTTTGTTGAGGACAGGTATTATACTTTTTCTTATAACTTAGATGAATAACAATATTCACAATATTTTATAAGTGATTTGTATTGTTGCTATTACAGATACTATTTTAACATTCTTTGTTTCAGAGTCAAGTCTCACAGCTTGTCTTTGAGACCTTTAATTTCCATTTAGATTGTCTTTGAAGCTGTTTATTTCATCATTAATTTTTCCTTAAGTTATATTACATACCTTAGAGTTTATGGGACTTCCTTTGCCCAAAGAGTATTTTCAGAAAAATATGTGTTCTAAATTGACTTTTGAAGCACTCAACAATATTGCCTGGGAAATACTACAGATCTTCTTCTTCTTCTTTTTCTTTTTTTATAAGAGAGAGATTGCACAGAGGAGTGGGGCAGAGGGAGAAGAGAGAGAATCTTAATCAAGCTCCACACCCAGTGTGGAACCGGACATGGGCTTAATCACCTGGCCCTGAGATCATGACCTGAACAGAAACAAGAGTCAGACCTTTAGCAAACCAAACCACCCAGGCACTCCTACTATAGATCTTCTTTTTCTTTTTCTTTCTTTTTTTTTTTAATTTTACTTAAATTCAATTTGCCAACATATAGTATAACACCCAGAGCCCACCTTATCATGTGCTGTCCTTAATGCCTATCACCCAGTTACCCTATCTCCCCACCCACCTCCCTTTCTGCAACCCTTCGTAGATATTTTTTTTTTAATTTTTATTTATTTATGATAGGCACACAGTGAGAGAGAGAGAGAGAGGCAGAGACACAGGCAGAGGGAGAAGCAGGCACCGGGAGCCCGACTTGGGATTCAATCCCGGCTCTCCAGGATCGCGCCCTGGGCCAAAGGCAGGCGCCAAACCGCTGCGCCACCCAGGGATCCCCCGTAGATATTTTTTTAAAGTTTATATTTGAAACATTTTTTTTGCAGTATTTAAAAAGGATAAATTTTGACTTATTAATTAGACCATGACATGAGGATTTTGTATCTCAAGATCATTCCTAAATTTCCCATTTTAATTTCCCTCCTAATCTTGTCAGGCAGTATAGTATTTTATGGTATTTTTAGTTAATATAAAATATTACCAGAGACTCCTTACCAATTCCAATTCAAACTTTAATACTGATCATTTTTACCAGTTCTTATCTTTTACTTACTTTAAAACTAGAAGACTTTGGGCAGCCCGAGTGGCTCAGTGGTTTGGCACTGCCTTCAGGCCAGGGCCTGATCCTGGAGACCTGGGATCCAGTCCCACGTTGGGCTCCCTGAATGGAGCTTGCTTCTCCTTCTGCCTGTGTCTCTGCCTCTCTCTGTCTCTCTCTCTCTCTCTCTCTGTGTGTGTGTGTGTGTCTCTCTCTTAAATAAATAAAAATCTTAAAAAAACAAACTAGAAGACTTTGAGAAAAATTCAAATAAAATTTCTGCTTTTGTTTTAAGTAATCTACTTTTGTTATAAATAAATGGCTCTAAAGACCTTCCTAACATCTTTCTCAGTTACTTATCTGTTAGTCTGCCTTGGCTGAATATACATATGTTCCAAAAGCCAGAGTTTATGCCTTAAGTTCACTTTGCAGTAGGTTATTCTTCAGCCCATGTGCCATAAGAATTGACATTAAACCTCAAAAGTATACGATAATATCATGTAGAAACATAGCCCAATGAGTTCTGTTTCAAATCTCACATATAAATCTATCGAACCATCTATTCATCAATATTCTCTTACTACCACATTGTTGCTATTAGATCTAATTGAACTTGGAATAACAGGCCAAAAAATTTCAACCCTAATTTGTTTTTAGTGCTTGAACTCTTGACTCTCAATTACCCCCACTGAATGCTTCTTCATTGTTAACTTTAAATTATATGAGTCACTAAGCACAGAATGAGCATTCAGAAGATGCGGTTGTGAGAGCCTCTGTTACAAATAATTTGCTGGATGATCTTACCTGGGTCATTTACT
This sequence comes from Vulpes lagopus, assembly GCF_018345385.1. Lineage (NCBI taxonomy): Eukaryota > Metazoa > Chordata > Mammalia > Carnivora > Canidae > Vulpes > Vulpes lagopus. The sequence goes on along the minus strand of NC_054824.1, from coordinate 25,495,038 downwards.
GGAGAGCCAGTTCTTAATCTCACTTAAAAATGAGGGGATTGATTATTATATGATTTCTAAACTTCTGACTCAAAAAGTCTGTTTCTATTCCTAAAGAAGAAGTCTGAATTAATTAAAGCAGATTTGTTGAAATTAACACCACCAATGGAAGGAACTTAATGGGATTTCACTTCTTTCTATATAATCGGGCATATTGATACTGAATACCATTAAGAGGGCAGGGGAAATTACATTTATCTTTAAAATGTTCTGGTTCAAGCGTCAGTGCCAAGGTATTCTTGCTTCTAGTCTGATTCACCTTAGCAAAAGACAGGATTTCTTTTTGGTAGAAGAATCGATTCTTGGGTTAAATCAATGTGTGGATTAATGGATTATTGTCAGAAGGTGGCATCTTACGGTTTTATTCTTTATTCAACAAAAGGCCTGTTGCCCTTTTTTTAACATTTTTGTTAATGACCTGAAAGGCCTATTTTCCAAATCAAACTTGGGTGAAATATGCAATATGATAAGACAAGAGAATCAGAATTTTAAAAATCTCAATGAGGCTCAAAAAATAGGCGCAAAGTAAGAAGAGAGTAATTTTTTTTAAAGATTTTATTTATTTAAAAAAAAAAAAGATTTTATTTATTTATTCATGAGAGACACAGAGTGAGGCAGAGGGAAAAGCAGGCTCCGTGCAGGGAGACCGAGGTGGGACTGGATCCTCGGGCTCCAGGATCACACCCTGGGCTGAAGGCGGAGCTAAGCCGCTGAGCCACCTGGGATGTCCGAAGACAGTAATTAATGGGGACAAAGGTTACATTTTAGGTTTGGTTCCAAAAACATCAGCTATGAAACATGGAATGGAGAAAGCTTGACAAGTTGCACCCTTCCGTCTTCCTCTCTCCCCACCCCCTATCTAGCATAAAGAAGCCCCACACGGACTTGATCTTAAAACCTAAATACACACCCAAGTGTGTCATTAACAAAAGATTCAGACCCAGGAAAGAAAGAAAGTGCGTTCCTGTATCCTCTGCGGATCCAGCCTCCCCTGCAGATACGGATCTACTGGGGGGCACCATGCTTGATAAGGCTATGACAGATCCTTTTCGATGCATGCCGAGTTGGATAATCCGTGTGAGGAATTTGAAACCAAGTCACATGATGAGGGCGTCGGGGTCTAGGGATACGGTTTGGAGAGGAGTGAACGTAGGAAGGACGAAGGTCTGTCGGAAGGGAGAAGCCTGAGCGCGCAAGGCCGGCGACGGCGGCGGCTCTGGGTTGCTTAGCAACGGCGGGACCGCGCGTAGCCCGCGGCGCCGCTTGCACACCTGCAAGGCCGGAAAGCGAGCCGCGCCGTCGGAAGTGCCGGACGAGGCGCGACAGGCGGCCCCACGCGCGTTCCGACAGCGCGGGGAGCCCGGGAGGCCTTCCGCTCGCCGGTGACGAGCCGTGACGCCTCAATGGTTACCCTGGGCGCGGCTCGGGGGTTCGGAGGCCGGGGGCTCCGCTCTTCGACGCACCTCTCGTCAGGAGCGGGCGGCTGCTGCTGCGCCTCGGTCGGCCGTCGGGGCCGAGAACCATGAGCCCCGGGGGCGCGGGCTGCTCCCCCAGGCTGCTGCTGACGGTCGGCTGGCTGCTCCTGGCGGGCCTCCACTCCGCGTGTGGGGCGAACGTCACCGCCGCCCAGGATCCTGGCTTGGTCCACGAGGGCGAGGGCGAGGGCGAGGAGGAGGCCGAGGAGAGCGAGAGCGAGGGCGAGAGCGAGGCGGAGAACGAAGCCCAGTCGGCGACTGAGGAGGATGGTGAGGACGGGAGGCCCCTTGACGGGGACGCTTGAGGGCCAAGCCCTGCCCTCTGCCCTAGCACCCTGAGGACTGTTGCCCCTGTTCACGTCCGTAGAGCTCTCTTGCAAACAGCCTTGAGCTTACACTTTCTTCATGTGCCCAGTGGCCTTGAAGAGAATGTGCTAGTTCTCCAGGGCGCCCCAAGAAAAATAAATGAGCACGTACATGGAAGTCGTCACAGGATTACTACTAAGTATTGCTCTGGACAAGGAAAAAGATGCCCTCCCTCCCACTTTTTTTTTTTTTTTTTAAGGGGTAGGAGTTGGGGAGTAGCCTCTCACCAATGGGAATTATTATTATTATGTTAACCCACATTTATTTTTTTAATTTACATTTTAGTTAGTGGACATACAGTTTAATATTGATTTCTTGAGTAGAATTCAGTGATTCCTCACATACATAACAACCCCAGTGGTCATCACAAGTAGTAGCTTAATCCATCCAGCCATGTGCCAACCGTCTCCCTCTGTCATTAAAGAGCCTCTTAGGGCTTGTTTCCCTCTTTCATTGTTTTCTTTCCTCCTTCCCATACATTCAAAGTTTCGTTTCTTCAATTCCACATGTGTCTTATAACACATACTTAAAATGAAAAATACTTAAATATTTTTTAAAAGCTAGTGAGAAGAGTGGTTTTTTTTGGTACATCCAATGGGAATTATTTTGATTCTTGGTAGTTACATGTTTTTCTTTCCCATTGTAGTTTTTTTTTTTTTTTTAAGTCCCAAATTGCTTGAGATCTTACTCCTTTCCACGTTTGCTGTTTAGGTTGGAACTCGGTGGAATAAAGAATTCCCCTCACTGTGACACATCTTAGACCAAAATGCTGACAAAACTGCCCAGAAGTCCCATGTCAGCTTCATACAGCTCTATCCTTGAGCACCTCTGTAGCATGGTGGTGTAATATTTGCACCTTCAACTTCCATACACAAAGGAATGATGGCAGTAGAAAACACCTATCAAGGGATCCAACTAGTGTTTTTGTTTGATAATACAAGGGAAAATGAACCTGTGCTTGGTTCATAAATTTACCTTGTTCTGCTGGCTTATTAAGCAATAAAACTTGACAAGCTGTTATACATGTTGTATTGGTTAGTAACTCACATGCTGCTGGTAGGTAGAAGGCCAGGTAAATTGCTGGTTTGCGGCCATTTAAAGGAGAAATGATCCCCTTTCTCTATAAATGACCCAGCGGAGATTCTTTTACTATTCTTTAATATCCTTGGCAATCTCCTGTCTCCTATACATATAGAATAGGTGCTGTATTTATCAGCCTTTCTGTTTATTTTCTGATAACAGATTGTGACCCGCAGTGATGGAAAGAAATGGACTATTGGAGATTAATGATGGGATGGGAGTTTGCATCACCTTCATAATATTACATTACAGGGAGCTTGGAGAGGTCCTTGACCTTGGAAATGTGAGAGAGACTAGACAAGAAAACATTATCTAAAGCATGCTAGCAGTTGCTTCACTCCAGTTTTAAAAGTAACTGAATTAACAGTTTTAGTATTTAACTGTTCAAGGGATAGTTCTACCTGTGAAATGCTAAGTAGAGTTTAAGCTAAACCCAAGCAATGAAGTTACAATGCCTTAGGTACAAATTAAAATGCAGGCAAGTTATTTTTCTCTCGTTCTCTCATCTGTAAACTTTAGGGAGTCTGTGTACCTTTTGAAATTTTATATGTATGATTTCATGCATAGTTGCTTTTCCTGGGGAGAGTGAGAATCCAGAAGTGTAAATAATTGGAGGTGTTGAAGATTAGAAAATTTCCAGAGCTGTTATTAAAATTTGACAAAGCTCTTTTAACCCTCAATGACTAATAAAAATAGTCACCATTATTTGCTATCCAATGGACTTTTAAAAATTTTTACTTTTAAGGAATTTTACAAGTAATTTACAAAAGTAAAGATAGAGGGTTAATGAAAACAACTAATTTGAAATTTTAATAAGAATATAAATATGGAAAACTCCAAACTTTCATTCCATATTTCTTGGTTTTGAAGATGTTAATATCATAAACAGGCAGGATACTTCAAATGCAACTAGATGCTCATTTACTGTTATGGATGAGTCTGGAATATATTCATCTTACAAATGCTGATTCCAGATTTCAGACAAATCTCTAATAGATTCTGGTTTATTAATTTGTGCATTGTCAAAACACAATACTTTTGAAAACTACGAAGCCACATATTTTGTTGATGAGAAGACCACCATGTTCTTTGCTCCATAATTGCAAAATATTTTCATTTTATGTTTATAAACACCAATAAGAATGATTAGTTCAATGAATTTTATTCATTTCTAAATCATCTATTTTCTTTTTAGTCACTTTTGTATATATACCTGCCATCACGATCTGTCCATTTACAAATGTCATCAAGTAAATTTTGGTGGATAAACAGCTTTAAAAAGGAAAGAATATTGTCCATATCCTTTTAGCAAAACGGTGTGGTCCAGCTTCTGTTCATAAAACATTTCAGGATTAAGTCCTTCCTGTTGAAGACTAACTGGATGAGAATACCATATATCCTTTTCATACTTAGAAATGTAATATGAATTCATTGATTTTTGAGTTAGAGAAAATTCATCTAGGATATTCATCTAAGTTATCATTTCTCACTCATTTTGCTTATGCAGTCAATTTCACCATCAGCATTAGCATCTAAGGTGCTGCTGTCTATGTTCATCTTCTGATTCATCCAACATTTGTGAAGTGTTTTTCTCTGTCAGTTTTCTCTTTCCTTTATGGGCAAAGGAAGGAAGGAAGGAAGAAAAGAAAAGCAGAAAAGAAAAGGAAAAGAAAGGAAATAAAGAAAAGAAAGAAAGAAAGAAAGAGAAAGAAAGGAAGAGAAAGAAAGGAAGAAAGAAAAGAAAAGGAAAGAAAGAAAAGAAGAAAAGAAAGAAAAATTAAAAAACCTCAGCAGTGTTCAATGAAAGCTAAATGTAGACTACCAGAAAGGTGCTTCTAGAGTTCTTTTTTATAGCTTCCTGAAAGATGATGCAATATACTTCAGGCAAAAAATAAGGAAACAAAGGATTATATAATAGCTATGATTTATTTTACAATTACATCATCCTTCTAAGCAATTCCAAACATTCTTCCATTTTATTATCTTAGTCTTTTTTTTAAAAAAAGACATAATTGGGAATAATCAATAAGAAATAAAATCCAGCATTATGAATGATGAAATAACAAAACGCTTAAAAACTTAGGAAAAATTACTAAAATATGTTAGATTTATATTAATAACTCTTAACCCCCCATACCTTTTATACACTGTTAAACTTTTGATAAATCTGAAGGTATACTTAGACCCTTAGATTTATAGTTATACCCGTACATTTATAAAAGGGACCAACAATAGATCTACATAATAATTGCAAAATAGAATGCATTTCATTCTCTAAAATAAGTTTTATCCTTTATAAATATAACTATTTTCTCTTTTTCTTTGGAACACCTCTAAGAAAAAATAAAAATTATGAAATATCGACCTTCTATATCAATTCTCAAATTCAAAAATTAAAATTGGGCTCTGATGGTATATACCAACAGTTAAATTGTGCTGTCCAGAATTCAAGAGAACACTCCAGGATCTGACCAGAACAAAAAAACGAGTGTGATCATTATCTGCATCATTATGGATGCCGTGCTTTTATCAGTAAAATCTAAAAATGAATAGATTATTAGGGAGGCCTCAACAGTCTTGACTCCTGTTGAACTTACTATTGAAATCTCCACTCATTTTCACTTGTTCTGTCAAATTAAGACTATCCATATTTTGAGGAGAATTACTTTTCAGCTCCATGTGTAAGACATTTCTCTAAGGCTTCATTTTGGTAGATTTGCCAAGTATTCCATCCTGGCATTTTTTTAGAGCCAGATTTATCTTCAGACTTATTTGCTATCCTTCCTAGTTTTTCAGAACCTCTGGACTTAGCATGATAATACCAATATTTCCGGGTCATTAATAAAAATATTAAACAGGACAGAGTCCTATGATACTCTTTCCTTATACATTGATACCAACCAATAGCAACACTGGATATTACTGTTTAACAAGTTACATATAAAAGTTTACTAGCATTCAGACCATATATTTTCTTTTTACTCATAAGAATATGACAGGAAATTTTGGCAAATACCACACTCAAGTCCGGATACATGTAGTTTCTCTGACCCACCATTAGGGGACCCCTATAAAAAATGGAAGTCATTGAATGACCTAATGGGCACTCACAGTCAAAAGGGACCTTAGAGATCATCTGATTAAATCCCTTTTTTTTTTTTCTGAAGTTGGAAGAGCGTAAATAACTTTCCCAAAGTAGCATAGGTAGTGAATAGTAGGGCTGATTGATTGACTAATAGTTTTTGAATGGGTTTTGAAAAGAAGCTATAGAGTCTGAAAGTATTAACTCATCCTCCTACCTGTGTTTTCTATGTTCTAGATTTGGCTTTTAATATATATCCCACAATGTACCAGCAGAAAGTATCCAAGTATTTGAAGCAAAAGCATCAATTCAGAATTGATCATGATATTCCAAATAATTTAACAAAGTCAATATTGATTTACTTAACATATATACATCAAGAGCATACTATGTATTCAGGGAACTGTATTTGGTGCTTGTAAGTATAGAATAGCAGTCTTTGTGAAGATATTGTCTTACAGTAACCAAAATAGGAAAAAAATCTGATGTGCACTGAGTGTGAATGAAGTTATATCTTAAGTATCACTAAAAGTATCACTTTTATAGCACTAAAGTTACAGATTGTTTTCACATATATTATCTCATTTAATTCTTAGAGATACTCTCATTTAATTCATAATAAAATAAAATAGGTTCTCCTTTACAAATTTTTGCAGAAGAGTTAACTAGGCCTGATAGAGTTAAAGTAATTTGCTCAAATTCAAATTCAAATTCAAATTCTAGTTAGTGGTAGAAGGAGCAATTTGGACTCCAATTCTTATGCACTTTCCCATGTAATATTGTTAATTTAGGATACAATGCTTTAAAAAATTCTAACGCCTCATGTAATATTTTTTATATTGAAACATCAGTTCTTATCTGCTATGAAGAATTGGTTATATACTATAGCTGGTAGAAATAATGCCAAACTTCAAAACAATTAGAAACAGAGTAACATTATTTAAAATCAACAATATTTAACTACTCAAATACATGTATATTCCTAAATTATCCTGCTAAATAAAGTGTTGAAATAAATTCTTGGGAATAATTTATCAATTTATCATCTTAACCTAAGAAGGTATAGAACCATTCTACGACATATTTTTAATGAACACATGGCATAAAGACTTCTTTTTGGATGGAAATGATATACTCATTTTTTTTTTGAAAAATAGAGAATAGAAAAAATTGGGGCCTTACAATTAGGAGGCTTTTGTTTTGTTTTGTTTTTCTGACCTATAGAACTTTAACTCACCATGTGTTGAGCTGATGAAATTTTTTTTTAATTTATATAAAAGTTTGAATATAGACCTTTGCAAGACATTTCCTAACTTATTTAAGTACTTTGAAGGTTTAGGCTTCTTTTGATTTAACAATATTAGAAAATGTACTAGGAATGACACTGATTTTCTGATTTAATAAAACTTAAAAACTCTTTGTTTCCCATATAAGTGCTTGTATCCTTCATCCTCAAGTAACAATTTTTCCATTTGAAAAGTTTTCATATGATTGAATAATGTATATTTGCATTTTATGTTTAGCTTCAAATCAGACAGTAGTCAAAGAAGTAGAATTTGGGATGTGCACCGTTACATGTGGTAAGTAGCATAGAGCAGACAAATCAACAATATGTAATTTGGGGAGAAGGGAAGGTAAAAACTGGCAATTTTTATACGTAATTTGTGTACTTTCATTTATCTCTCAAATTATAATTCACATACAAAACTCAAAAGGTAAGATATTTTCAGTTTATAACCTCTAAGCCTTATTTTAAGCCAGCTCCCTATATTTTTTTTGGCACTTAAATTGATTTTATCAAGTGAAACTTTATCTCACAGGTGTTCAGAAGATGAAAGATCTTCCTGTGCATCTCAGAGATGTCTTCCCACAGACTGTGTGGCAAATCAAGAAATTTGCCTATTTGTAATAGTCTATTCTAAATTCTACATTTCTCCAATTCATATGTTATGTCTTGGAGAAAAGAGGTATTAGCTTGAGGGGAAAGATAATATTAAAAAAAACTATGACCTCTATCATTCCATGAATAGACATTGGACATAAAATCTCTTACATAGATAGGGGTGGAATTAAGGCGGTACATACCATAATAGACCAGTGTTTCTCAAACCTAAGTGCCTGCAGGGCTTGTTAAAACACGACTGCTGGACCTACCCCAGAGTTACTAACTCCCTAGGCCTTTGGAGGAGCTTAAGAGTTTGTATTTCTAAACAAGTTCACAAATAAATCTGATGCTGCTGGTTAGAAGACCATCTTTTGACAATCACAATAGACTAGAATGCTGAGAAGACAATAGATAATATGCAATGAAATTAAGTTTATCCTAAATAAAACTGCCTTGGAAAAAGGATAGTGAAGGGAGGCAAAGATAAAAACCAAATGATAAGAGCAAAATCCATGCAGACCTAGAGCAGAATTATTTTTTAAAATTACACCTGAATTGTTTATATTTGAATATATTTTCTGTCTCAAGATAATTTTAAACCTAATTTTTTCCTTAACTTCTTAGTGGATCAGAGTCCAAAATGAAAGGAATACATGTAATAAACCTGTGAATATTCATTTGCAATTTACATCTTTCTTTTGCAGCTTGCTTGAGAAATTTCACAGGTAGAGAATTACTTTTATGACAGTTCTAGTAATTTATATTGTATTACTCTATTTTTTAAAGATGTGTTTCAGAAATTACATATTTGCTCATCAAATGATTTTTTGAATTTTGCCTACTATGTACCAGGCATTGCTATAAGTGGTAGAACAACTCCTTCCCTACAGGAAGTGTATAGGGGCAAAGACAAAAATAATATTAAAACATGTAATACATCAGATGGTGATAAATTCTAAGGAGAACGATAAACCTTAAAAGGCAACATTTTACATCTAAAATATTTTAAAATATTTTCAATTTATAAAAACTATTTAGAGGGAAAAAAGCACTTTGGTGAAAATTCTACTGAACTCTCAAAATAATATTTCAGCAGTCAAAAAGTTTACTTTTTCTGGAATACCCAGGCAGATTTTTAGGTGTTACTTAGACTTACAGAAAATCTCACACCTACACATTTCATCACAATGAACTGTATTTGGCTAAATAAATTCACAAATAAGCTTGCTTGGAAAATATTTGTGCATTTTAGAATAAGCCTGTGCATCTAGAGAGGTACCTTTCACAAATTCAAGCAGAGCTATACTGCAGCCATTCTTAGCCATCTCTTATTAATCAAGAGATCTTTCCTCGAAGAGTACATTTATGATGAGCACCGAGTAATTTGTAGAATTGTTGAATCAATATATTGTACACCTGAAGCCAATACTGTATGTTAACTATACTAGACTTAAAATTGAAAAATATTAAAAAGAGATCTTTCCTCTTCCAACCTTTCATCTCCTTATCTCATGTAGAGTCCTCTCCCTTGCTCCTCAAAGTTTGGTCCACAGACCAGCTGCATCAGCAACGTCTGGGAGCTTGTTAGAAATGCAGAATCTCAGAACCTACTCCAGACCTACTGAATCAGAATTTGCCTGTTAATAAGATTTCCAGGTGATTGCATGCACTCTAAAGTTTGAGAAGCACTGTTGTAAGTCATCTCTCGACTTCAACTCTCCCTTGCCCTTGAGAATGGGTTTTGTGATTAACATAAAATCTTTAGGGGCTGAAAGAGGGAATCTGGTAGAAAAGGAAATCAAGATGGACTGTTCCTTAGCCTGTGGCTACACAGTCATATCATAGGTCACTTATCCTAGGACATGTTTAGCATGTCACTGATAGAGCATTTTATCATGTTCCTCAATTCTGGTGATGAAAGGCAAACCCAGTGGAGATCTGAGATCTGTTAGTAGAGACTTGATTTCTTGTAGTAAAAAAAGTGTGGTAATTCTCAAGACACTGTTTGTTAGAAATTGAGATTTGGTCATTAATACTTTGTCCTCTTATATTTAATACAGAGACTTTACTAATCTAAATATTAAAAAGCATCACTTATGTTTTAAAATGTGATTTTTGGAAAGTCCTTCAGTGCTCCAAAACCACTTCTAAAACTTCCATGGCCAGACAAATTTGGGAGATCCTGTTTACTACTATATTTCATCAAATCTAAGACTTTTGTTAGCTGTGAGAAGCATATTTTATGCACCTCTAAAAAGGAAAAATGCTACCAATTTGTCACATGCTGTCAATCTAAGATAAGTTCTGATTTCTCATTTCAAAGATGTTAAAATGTAAAAATTTTACATCTTAGGTCTATGAAAGTTTATACATAATAGCGCATTAATTTACTAGCATATTAAAAAAGTTCCCCCAAAATTCTGTAATAAAGAAGACCCTTTAATTTTAATTTATCATTTTCAAATGGATATAATTTTGGAATCATTTTTCATATGCTAACTAGAGGAAACTCTAGTGTTTCATGTAACTCACTTTGGGAAATGCTGTTTTATGAAATAAAATGAGGGGCATAAAAATTTTAAGCGTCATCACTCTGAATTTAGGCATTTCTAAAATTAGAAGAAGAGTCTCAAAAAAGACCCAGGTGGAAAAGTAAAGAAAGTAGAATTAATTTTTCTTAACATTTGCTGATTTCTTTTACCAAAGGTGTTGGTATTAGAGAAGTTATACTAACAAATGGATGCCCTGGAGGTGAATCCAAGTGTATTGTACGAGTGGAAGAATGCCGTGGACCCGTAGATTGTGGCTGTGAGTTGGACTCTGCATTGGAAGGACTTGGAGGGGAAGGGCTTACTCTGGGGAAATAGCTTTAACCTCAGGTTGCCATGGGTGGAAGGAATTGATCAATTGATATACTGAAAGAAAATTATGATAAAACTTAAAATTCCACTTACCTAGACAGTTATAGCTCTGAGTACTTTTCTGCTTTTGCTTTACATTCTTCAGTGTTGTTTAAAATTTAACATATAGTCTCTGTAATACACTGGAACTTTATTATACTCAAGGTCTGTGGTCAAAGCTAATCTATAGTGAAACACCTTTTACACTTTGGTAATGGCATTTTATTAGTAGATTGGCAGACTTTAAATTGGTAAGTTTGTAAGCTTTTCTATATAATATTACATTACTTTGAGATTTCATCATCTCTAGTGGGGGTTTCTAACCAGTAAATTGAAAGTCACTGGCAGATCTCAAAGTTTAATCTAATAGATAACTAGGTTGGATGCCCTTGCTATTTATTCTGCCAAAGGACCACACAGCTATGGTACTTTCCACCTGCTTCTTTTGATGATTTTACTTTGCATCCACTCATTCCTCTCTATTCTTCTACACTCAAACTCTCAATAATAATTTTGATAACTTCCAGCATATAATTGATGTTAAACTGAAAGTGGCTTTAAAAAAAAAAGATTTTATTTATTTATTCATTCATGGGAAACACACAGAGAGAGGCAGAGACACAGACAGAGGGAGAAGCAGGCTCTATGCAGGGAGCCAGATGTGGGACTCCATCCTGGGACCGGAGGATCACACCCTGAGCCGAAGGCAGGTGCTCAACCGCTGAGCCACCCAGGAATCCCACAAAAGTGGCCTTTAGAGCAGCCCGGGTGGCTCAGCGGTTTAGCACTGCCTTCAGCCCAGGGCCTGATCCTGGAGACCCGGGATCAAGTCCCACATCAGGCTCCCTGCATGGAGCCTGCTTCTCCCTCTGCCTGTGTCTCTACCTCTCTCTCTCTCTGTGTGTGTTTCTCATGAATAAATAAATAAAATCTTAAAAAAAAAAAGTGGCCTTTAAAAGTAGTCTTTGTATAAAGCAACTTATAATGCCTAATGGTATATATGTATTTAATTTTTCTTGTTTTTAGGGGGTAGACCAGTTACAGAAAGTCTTGACAGTGTTAGACTGGCATGTGTTCATATATCTCCTGTAAATCGTTTCAAATATGTTTGGAAACTTCTAAGGCCAGACCAAGTAAGTAATGAATGTATGTAATGTGGTGCTTTTAGTGAGCGATAAAATTTGTTTCCCAGTACTTGATGGCTATCAGAAAACTTTCTTTTTAGAAGCAGTTTGCAAAAATGAAGTTAAAAATCTTACAACCTTGTTATTGATATTTTAATTTAATTTTAATAATGCAATAATTGCATTATTAAGTGGGGCTAAAACTTTACATATGTCTTGGGGTCAGCTGTTATCAGAACTTAAAAACATCCCTTTTATATAAAGTATTCTATTTTGGAAGCAAAGTTTTCATTTTTATGTACAGGAATTATATGATGATAATAGTAACTAACATTAATAGAGGGCTTATTAAATATCAGACACACACCAAGCACTATAGTTTCTTTTAACCCAGATACTAATCTATGAGATAATTCTTACCATTACACCCATTTTACAGATAAGTAACTGAGAAGCAGAGAGTCACACAGGCAGAAATCTTAGAGTTAGTACTTAATGTCGGGATTGTCTGACTCTAAAATCCATGGGCATAATCAGTTACTGTCCTCATCAGAGACAATGACTATTCTTTTGTTATGGGAAATAAATTGTTTCCTGATCTTAAGTATACATGAAGAATGTTGGCACTTTTTTTTCCTTTTTAAATAGCAACCCATTATCCTTGCAAATGATTCAGCAATCCTGGAAGTACGCAGGGAAGTTCACCCCTTGATTTTTGAGTGTGCCACCTTGGATAATAATGAAATAATAGCAACAGTTAAATTCACAGTCTATACAACAAGTGGTAAGTGCCCAGTTATATTTTGGTTTGCTTATATCAAACTTAAAAAGCATCAAAATCATTTGGAGGGCTTCTTGAAATAGATTGATAGCCTCACTCCCAGAGTTTCTGATTCAGTAGATCTTGGGTGGGGCTGGCACAGCAGTTTGCCTTTCTAACAAGTTCCCACGTGTTGCTGGCTCAGGGACAACCTTTGGAAAACCACTGGTGTTTATCATTTAGACTTTCTACAAGGTGGTACTTAATTTCTTTTTCACAATATAGAGTCAGATGTGTTTCCCTTTGGGAAACTGGTGCATTCCTGAAGCATCTCCAAAGGCAGTTCTCTAATTTGAATTATATTCTCTCGCTTCTGTCACAAAAGTGAAATGGATACATGGAATTCTCATAGATGCTTACAAAATTTTTGATACAGTAAAATAATAAAATTAAGAAACATTATTTCAAAATATGGCTCTTTAAAATTATTCATTTGAAGAAAATATTTTTTGATGAAACAAGAATACAGTCCTCAATATATGTTACAAAAGACAAATCTTGCCCTGAACATAATTTTACATGTTAGAAACTATGCTTCCCTTGCAATTGGTTCCATGTGCATGTCCTTTCAGTTTAGACTATGATGTATAACATATCCAATTATTTCCTTTTGTTCAGTTGCTCTTAGCCATTTTTATTATAGTTGTCATTGTTGTTGAGGTAATGAGGGGGTTTGGTCACAATTTCTTTTGAGAATCAAATCAAAACTCAGGAGGCTTTTCCCAGAAGAAATGCCCACATAAACAAACCTGCCAAAAACTACCTGTTATTTTAATAGAATCCATGGATTTCTTGAAGCTTTTTCTGAATCCCAAGTAAAAAATTGATGCTATAGTTTAGAGATACCATACAGCATAACACTGTTTATTAAAATGGAAATAAGCTAAAGTGTTTAAGGCATGACTTTTAAGAATAAACTACAACTTTCTTTAATGTGTTTGCTGTCTTTAAAAAATATTTATGGTGAAAGCTAATAATCTCATGTTGAGATATCAAGTATTAGTAAAAGGATAATTTCAAAAAAAATGCTTAAAAAAAAGCAAGAAAGGATCAAACCTCATCAAACTAAAAAATATCTCCGTGATACTAGTTTAGAGTAATAAAAGTTTTGGGGGCCATTCTCAGTTTTTGTCCCCACAGCCTAGTCCTTGTTAGGACCATAGCTCTTCTTTTGATTAGAAGTCTTTTGGGGATTCCTGGGTGGCTCAGTGGTTTGGCGCCTGCCTTTGGCCCGGGGCGCGGTCCTGGAGTCCCGGGATCGAGTCCCGGGATCGAGTCCCCGGATCGAGTCCCACGTTGGGCTCTCGGCGTGGAGCCTGCTTCTCCCTCTGCCTGTGTCTCTGCCTCTCTCTCTCTCTCTCTCTCTCTCTCTCTCTCTGTGTCTATTATAAATAAAAAAATAAATCTTTATAAAAAAAAGAAGTCTTTTTTAAAAATTATTTTATTTTATTTTATTTAAATTCAGTTAATTAACATATCATGTATTATTACTTTCAGAGGTAGAGTTCAGTCATTCATCAGTTGTATGTAACACCCAGCGCTCATTATATCACATGCCCTCCTTAATGCCCGCCACCCAGTTACCCCATCGCCTCACCCACCACCCCTTCAGCCACCCTCAGTTTGTTTTATAGAAGTCAGTATGCATTTGATAGTGTGTAAGCTAAGGGCTAGAGACATACCCTGAAGTGTTAGCCCTTAAATGAGACAAAGCTGACTTCTCTCTTGTAGCAGACCAACGCTGATGGGTTAGCTTTGTCATCTCAGTACATGGTCTGGTTAAATGACAAAATGCTTTTAGAGCACTTTGGTATCTATTAGCTTCTTTTAAAAAGTGACAATTGGGAATACCCCTGTGACAGACCCTTTTGGCTATTTGGACATAAAACAACTATTTTGTCTATAAATGTCAACACAGTGAAACAAGTACCCACAATTAAAATATCTTTAGGGTAAATATGATTTAGTTAATGAAAATTTCCCATTCACCCCTATACATCAGATTTTTCACTTCCACAATAGTTGTCTTTATAATTAGGCATTGTTATGGATTGAATTGTGTCTCCCTTCTCAAGTCTTAACTTCCAGAACCTCAGAATGTGACTGGGATGGGAACATGATCGTTGCAGATATAATTTGTTTGGGTAAGATAAGGTCATACATACTAGAATAGAGTGGGCCTTTAATTCACTATGACTGGTGTCCTTATAAGAAGAGGGAAATTTGGACACAAACACAGAATGAGAGAGAAGAGAATGTCATATGAAGACACAAAGACACACAGGGAAAGGACAGTCATGTGAAAACAGAGACAGAGATTGGAGTTATGTTGCCACAAACCAGGGAACATCTGGGGCTACGAAGAGCAGGAAGAAGAAAGGAAGGATCCACCCCAGAGCCTTTGGAGTGAGCAGGGTGTTACCAACACGTTGCATTCAGACTTTTAGCCTTTAGGACTATGAGACAATAAATTGTCTGTTGCTTTTAAGTCACCCAGTTTGTGGTACTCTGTTATCATGGCCCTAGAAAACAAATGCAAACATAA
Organism: Vulpes lagopus; assembly: GCF_018345385.1. Classification (NCBI taxonomy): domain Eukaryota; kingdom Metazoa; phylum Chordata; class Mammalia; order Carnivora; family Canidae; genus Vulpes; species Vulpes lagopus. Next base: position 25,479,722 of record NC_054824.1, on the reverse strand, counting down.
GCTTCATTTTTCTAAGAAGTCAGAACATTGAAATCCATCCTGTTTTTCAATAAGAAATTCAATAGGAAATGCAGCCTATTTTTTTTAGGTATAAAAGTAATCTAGATATAAAAGTGATCCTTGCAAGAAGACTGCTCTTGAAATAAAGTAAAATCTTTATACCTCTCACTCTTCATCCTCTTGGCTAGTATTGCAGAGTAATGAATAAATGGAAAGGAATTTTGCATTTCTTCTTCTAAGGTTTTAATCCTAAAAGGGATCTTTCATTTGAGCTTTAAAAACCTCACTGCTTCTGTAAATCCAAAATTATAAAAAACAAAAAGATTTTAAAAATCCAACAATGTTGGAATATATGATGTGATTTCTCTATAATACTTGGGACTAGTTAGTGAGATCACCAATTGAATTTATAGCTCTAGAATTACTAAGGAGAATGAAAAATTATACTCCATGGTGTTTAAAAAATAGGAAAAAAATTCAGACAAATAAGCAGATGAGATTGCCCATACAAAAGAAACTACTTCTGAAAGAGGGGTACTTACCAAAATTAAAATATTGCAATGTGTAAAGCATAGCTTGCACAAATCATTAAACCTCCCTGAACATTGGTTTACTTATCAGTGTAATTCAGTAATTGTATCCAGTGATCTCTCTGGTCCTTCTCAACATGAATTCTTTATGATCCAATGATTTTGAGGACTAGGAAGAACCATAAGAAAGCTATATAATTGGTAAAATAAATAGTATTTGATGTAATTGGCTTTTCACCAATTTATAGTATATCAATGTTATAATGCATATGGTAGACTGGCTTTGTCTCTTTAATAGCCTTATTTTCAGGAAGAGCAGAAAGATATGGGAGAGAATGTCTAATTTAAAAGTGTTGTGTGGATATTTGTATAAAAATAAACTTGAAGCTCTATTTTACAACATATATAAAAATTAAAGATATATGATAGTCCTTTATTTTATTTTTTTATTTGAGAGAGTAGTGAGAGCTCGACTGGGGGGTGGGGTCGAGGGAGAGGGAGAGGCAGACTCCCCACTGAGCAGAGAGTCTGACTTGGGGCTCAATCCCAGGACCCTGGGACCCTGAGATCATGATCTGAGCATGTCACGTGATGGTGAAGTTGTCGGAAGGCACACAGGCAGACCACTTAACCAACTGAGCCATGCAGGTGCCCTGAGATGTCATAGTTCCAAATGTAAAAATTAAAACTTTGAACATAAAGTTTTAAAAAAGAAACATAGGGGAAAATCTGCATGATACTGGAGTAGGCTAGGGTTTCTTAGCTATGACTCAGAAAACAATCACCATAAAAGGGAATATTGATAAATTAGGCTTCATTAAAATTAAAAACTTTAGCTCATTAAAAAAATCATTAGAAAAATGAATAGGCAAGCCAAAACCTGGGAGAAAAAAATTCACAAAACTTACATAACCATTATAATAGTTTGGGCAAAGATCTTACAGTTTTTTAGTAAACTAAAGAATACCTCTTCCCTACGACCCAGGAGTTCCACTCTTAGATATTTATCCAAGAAAAGGAAAATACGTGTTTGCAGATGACTTGCATAAAAATGTTCATCGTAGTTTATTTATAATAGCTTAAAGCAGCAACAGCCTACCTACCTGTTCATCAGTAGAAGAATGAATAAACAAATTAGAATACTACTCTTCAATAAAAAAAGAAAAAAATATTGATGTATGCAGCAGTTTTGGTGAATCTCTAAAACAGGCTGAGTAAAAAAGCCTCACATGAAGGAATATATAGTATATCTTTCCATTCCTATAAAGTTCTAAAACAAGCAGAACTAATCTGTGGTGGAAAAGAGCATTAGTATAGTAGTTGCTTCTGGAAGATGGGGCAGAAATTACCTGGAGGGACTCAAGGGAATTGATGGGGTATAACAATATTCTGTGACTTCACAGGGTTTGAATTATATATGTGTGTTTGCATTTGCCAAAACTAAATAAATGTACACTTAAAATCTTTGTGCAATTCATCGAAAATTTTACCTCAAAAGAAAAAATATAAACAAGTATTGAACTCTGGTTAATGATACACCTTTTGAAGTTTTTTCAGGGGAAGTATGCAGACATTAGCAAATAATGTTGAAATGCATTGAAAAAATAAGATGGATGAATGGATTTATAGGAGGATGGATAGATGGGTAGTAAAGTGTTGATAGTAGTATCTAGGTGGTGGGAATACAGAATGTTCGGTGTTAAATTATTTCAAATTTTCTGCGTGTTTGTAAAGGACATTTCAGAGTTCATGAGCAAGTTTATTAGTAACTTTCTTTTCATTAATTCTTTCTGTGTTTTTCTAGAGTTAATTTTTATATATAAAGTTTCTATTTAGATATCTTTTTTTCCAGTAGTAATAATCATCAGATGTGTGTTTTTTTCTCTAGAATTGCAAATGAAAAGATCAGCTCGACCAGACACTGATGCAGTCCTAGTTTTTGTGCTGACCATAGGAGTTGTTATCTGTATATTCGTGATCTTTATACTGATCTTCATAATTATAAACTGGTAGGTTAAGGACTGAACTGAGTCATCACCCTTGCTTGATGTCCTCCTTGTCTGGCACACCCCTTTTGTTTGATGAACCCAAAGGACTGTCCATAACACCCCCCATATATGTCTTGAAATAGTCCAACACCCTGTATACCTCCTGCAACTATTCTGCTTCAGGCTACCTAAGATCATGACTTGCTTCTCACCATGAGAGAGCTTTAAGTGCAATTTTTATAATTTTACATGGTAATTGCAAAAAAAAATATTTTTTAAAGGTCTTATTTATTCATTTATTTATTCATGAGAGACAGAGAGACACAGGCAGAAGGAGAAGCAGAGAAGCAGGCTCCATGCACAGGGCCCAAAGCAGGACTCAATCCCGGGATTCCGGGATCATGCCCTGAGCTGAAGGCAGGTGCTAAACCACTGAGCCACCCAGGGATCCCCCCAAAAAATGTTTTTAATGAATATGTATGTTCAGTTGTAGTTCTCACAACTCTAAAACTTGATTGGTATAAACTACTAATTAATTTTTTGAAAGAATATTTCTAATATTTATATGAGTTTACACCCTGGTACAGCCTGAGGATTCATCTACTATCACAAATGTAGCTGATACACCACAAACTAAAAATATCATAACTAAAGACACATTTCTATATGCAGAAAATTATATATACCTACTTAGTTTTGGTTTTCAATTCATAAAGGATATTTGTTTTGTTTTTGCTTTTTCTCCAGGGGGGCAGTCAAGTCTTTCTGGGGGGAGAAAGCCTCAACAACTGAGATACAGTCTGAACTGAGTTCAATGAGATACAAAGATTCAACTTCTCTTGACCAGTCACCAACGGAAATACCTGGAAATGAAGATGATGCTTTAAGTGAATGGAATGAATGATGTATGGATGATATATAAGAAACCAAAAGAGACTAGAGAATATCAGATTCATTACTATAAAAATAAAATATATGGTGAAATACTTTAATAATATTGCAAGTGATTTCCACAGTCTAAATGTAATATAATATGAGAATGTGCTTAGTCAGTGTGTGGCATGAGAAGGGGCTGTTTTAGTTAGTTTATCTTTGTGATGGAGTTATCAAAAATAATTTTAATTTGTTCTCCACATTTGCCATTTCAGGTAATTACTTTGTCACATTTACCTAGAGGTACATACACACATAATATTCTAAACACATTTTTGATCAGTTTGATCATTTCTTTTTTTTTTTTCCAGTTTGATCATTTTTAAGGTGATTTGCCTGTTTTGTCCCAAATAAGAAAAATGTAATAGAGAAGATGTTTTACATATTAGACTTTCTATCTTCTGAGAGTGCTGGGTTGAATTCTATCTTCTGAGAGTGCTGGGTTGAATTTATTAAGATTAATCATACTTTAAAATTTCTGCAGAGTGTGTGACATACAAAGCATCACTTATAAGACATGAAATAATAACAGCAACAACCACCACCAACACTCAGTAACTACTATGTGCCAAACATCACTCAAAGCATTTTACATTATTTTAGGTAATGTAATTATGATTGTAGGTAAGAAATCTGTAAAGAGGAGGTGGGGTGGAACTTGGACATGGCTGAATAAATGATATAAATTTAACTGCCCTGTATTTCTCACAGAAAAAAATAAATTAAGGATTTTTTGAATATCCACTGATAAGAACCTTCATTGTGCTTGGTATACAGGTAATAACATCTCAAAACCATTATTATTTCTTATTTCTGAGCATCATCTCTGTCATTTTGTGCTATTATTGTGTGATATGGCCAAATATCATGCAAGATACCAAGGCACTAGAAAGTTTAATTTGGTAAACTTATCAGAAATTAATTTTCAGAGGTTATGATAGTAGCACAAAATACACTTAAGTTTTTATAGGTGAATTCTATGCCAACTTTATTGATCTTATTACAAGATTTATCTGATGACAGCATTAACTGCCCATCTGTGAAGAAGATGCTATAAATGGGCATTTATGGTGTATACACCCCTCTGGTAGCCTAGAAATAGGCTGTGTTGTGGAATTATCCATGCTTTCTATTTTATATTTGTGCTTGAGAGAAGCAATGAAGAATTGGCTGGAAAATGATCATTATCCGTTGTGGGAATTCCACTGGAGACTTCAAAGTAAAAAGAAATTGTTTTAATAAAATCCTCCAAAATAATTGTAGGTTTTTTGGTGACACCCTTCTTCCTCCTAGATAAGCATTAAAAAAAAAAAAGCCAGCTTTCCATTTCTTATTCCTGATTAATATGGCATAGGTGCTGATCATTCTTGAATGGCAATTATTATTCTTATTTTTAGAACCATGAATAGCAGTGATTTCTAACTGTATTTCAATGACCGTTAGTTCAGTAAGATTAACAGGTTTAGTTGTCAGTGCTGTTTACTGAATATTCCTCTCTGTGTACTCTCTAGGCATGTGGTCAGGTGGGGCCATGTGACTAGTTCTGATCAATAAGTTATGAGACAAAATTCCAAATGTCACTTTCAGACTAGAACATTTCACTGTGAAAACATCCAAAGCTTATCTCCTCTCTGCTAGACCAACTAGAAATACTTAGGTAGTGACTGCTCTGACACCTTGGATCCCAGAGTGAGGCTCACATGGCACATGATCTCCAGTCAACCAACAATAGATATGTAGCAAGTGATAGAAATAAACCTTGTTATTTTAAGCCACTGAAAGTTAGAGATTGATACAGCAGTTTTACCAAGGCTATCTTTATTGGCACATAAATGTTTTCTGAAAAACAAGTTTTCATGGTCATATGAGTTGAAGACTTCTTTAGTATAGAACTGCCCATCAATATGCTATGCACATTCGGACTCTCCAAAGAGGGGATATAGGTGTATTTTCCAAATTTATTGGTAGTATATGGAACAAAAGTGGAAGCATGCATGAATGTTAATACTATGCCAACTCAGAAATCCAGTTTTGACCAGAACTGCCTGATAGATCTGTTTATAAGGCATCAGGGCTCAATGAAGTAGTCTTTCACAATGTATAACACACTGCCTATTGATATACCTTGACTATAGTAACACTTGCCCTTTTAGATCTATCTGGTGTTACTCAGACCTTCCACTGATCATGATTTACTTTGATGGTCTTTCTTGAAGTTACCTTATTCCTAAGAGCAGGGGCTCCTCTCTTAAGTACTATGACCACACTGGACTAGTTTTAATAATCATCAAACCTATATAGAAATAGATTAAAATATGCTTGAAGTCTCCCATGAAATCACTCCAGGTCTCACAAAGACCCTCTGTTATCTGCCACTTGGTCATAGTCTGTGTGTTGGGGTAGGGGGGATCTACTTCTCCCATGGTGCCTGTGGTCTCCATTGCACACCACTAAAGACTTATGGAGCAAATTAATTTCCCTCTCCAGGTAGACTAAGCCAGAGACATCTTCTAGTTCTTAACTACTCCAAAATTCTAAACCTTGCATTTATTATTTTTCTTAGTCACCAAAATATCCACAGGGAAAGCCTTGAGGTTTGCATTTGGATCCAGGAGTAAATGAAGCAAGGCAATAATGTATCCAAAAGAGCCTTCCTTTTCTGCCCCTCGGCATTGGTCTTTGCATATGTAGCAGCAGGATTTTTTGAAGTGTGCAGATAACACTACTCACCAAAAAAATCCTTCACAAAAAAAAGAAAAATCCTTCATTTGTCCTTTCATTCAACTAACCTTCATTGAGCCATTCCTATGAGCCAGGTACTAGTCATTAGGAATACAGTTTGAGAAAAATAGATTCCCTCTTCTTTTGAAGTTTGCCATTTACCCAAGACACGGAAGTTACAATTAAGCACACCAGGATTAACATATTGAAGAAAAGCTGCAAGCTTCTATGAAGCTGTACTAGGGGAAATAACATTTAAAGGAGACTTGAAGCCTGAATAGGCATTACACTGGTTAACGGGGAAGAGGACCTAAGCAGAGGGAAGAACAGGTGTGAAGGCTCTGAGTCAGGAAAGAGCATGACACATTCTGAGAGAAGCCTAGCTAAGTTGGAATGCAGAAGAAAAGCAGGGGGAGATTGGTAGGAGATGAGGTTGGAAATGCATGTAGGAGTAGATGATGTGTGTGTGTGTGTACATATACAAATAATATAGCCAAATGACCTGAGAATACATATCAAAGGATTCAATACTGAAATTACTACTACTGATTTTTTTTTCTTTTTTTTTTGCTAAGCTGGATTTGCCCATGCCTTCCTGGACATTTACTAATGGCCTGTTGATAGATGATGTCTATTGATCCTTACCTAGATAAGGTAGTCTATATCTTAATCTGGGCTCTTTTGAGTCCTACTGAAATGCAAGATCTCCTTAATTAGACCTAATTCTTTTCCATAATAGTCCCTAATTCACATATTATTCAGCTAAGATCTAGAAACAGGAGATTAAGAATCCCCAACAATGACTAAGGTTGGTAAGCATACCTCTGGGCCAGCAGCAAGTGATAGATGATTGGTAGACATAGTAGGCTACAGTTTCATACAATTTTGGACATGACATATAATGAAGCAGATAACGTTATTCATCTTGTTGAAATACACTCCAACTTCCTTCTGTTAACATATGCATGATACTTCAAAATGATTTTCTTCCCAGAGTAGCTCTAATATAAGCTGTATGTTCTCCATTTCAGTCTTCTTGATCTCTTAAAAATTGATGTGACTTCTCTATTTTGCTTCTACTTTATATTTTAAATCTACTTCTCCTGTTATTTTTTGTTATATACTAAAGGACAATCTTTTTGGAATTCATAACCCATCTCTGTTGTGATCCACCATCTGTCTCATGGAACAGAGAACCCATTTACATGGTTATTTAGGCTTTGAGGTTACTGCAACTTTATTATCTGTGTCATTTGTATGATAGAAAACAGTTTGCCTTTGACAGTTTTCTGATTCTTGTTGAAAATAAAATGTGGATGTTGAATATCAGAACCTTTTTCACCACTTAAAGGAAGTAACATGCAAAAAAAGGACACATCTTTCTTTGATATTCAATTTCTACATTTTGTGAAAGTATCAAGTGCATTCAAATTAATGATAGGTATTCAAGTTTTTTTCTTAAAAATAATTTGAGGGTTAAGCAACAATCATTTAAATTATGCTCTTAGAAACATATATATCAGTTTATTATTTTTTGTACTTACATATTTATAAATATAGATCTTATTTGAAATTAATTCTCTAGACTCTGTAGTGAGTATTTTCATCAAAAATGAAGTACATTAGTATTTCTGCTAAGTGAAACTTGCATGAGCAAAGGCTCAAAGGTGACAATTAAATTGTTCCTTTTATATGATGACAGTGCAATATATCCTTGAGAAATGTTTCTATAGCTGTGGAAGTTTTTATGCTGAGCTGCCTATAAGACCCACTGAATTTCTTTTTCACTCAGATACATTTTTTTTGGTATACATTATTTTTGGGGGACAATAGCAACGTCACAGCTTCCTTTCTGTACATTAATCTTCTCCTTTTTCTTGACAGATATGGTTTTCTTCCAGCAATTACTGAGATAGAACTTTTGGACACTGGTTGGGTTTAAGTCCTCTCATTAAAGAGGCATTGTGAGATTTGTATTATTTACGCAGTACCCCCAGGTAACACCAATAAGTGCTTTACAAGGAACAGAAATCATCTGACAGTAATGAAATCATGTTCTTCCAGAACAAACAATATAAGGCCCTAGAGGTAACAGGGACAGGAAAGAGTACAGTACAAGCAATACTCTTTTGTATACTCTGGGGAAAGCGGCACACAGCATATAGTAATTAGAGCCAACAAGCTTCATAAAGGAAGTGGATATGCCGGGTTTCTTTGCAGCAGGACTAGGAACTGTGTTGATGCCCACGAGTTGGGAGGTCTGTGGGGGAGGATGATGTAGGGTATCAGCCTAAAGTTATGAGCACCTGAGTCTGATGGTTGAAGTTGCCAGAGTTGATGACAGGGCCAAAGGAAGGAGTGGGGTGGGGTGTAGACTGAGGGCTTGTAAGAAGGATGAGGAAGAATTGTAAGCAGGTGGAATCATGGAAAGGCTGGAAGGTGAAGAAAAGCCAAAGCAGAGTGGGAGAAACATAGTCTGAACAGCAGGAAAGGAAAATGGACTTGGCAGTAACATTTGGCAGAGATTGGAACAGGGAACTGATGAGAAAGAGGCCAATGAGAAGGAGTTTGTGTAAATCAAGGCAGGATGTGATGAGTATCTTGGCAGCAGAGAGAAATAAAAAAGAACAGATTTTAGAGAAAAAAATTTTTAAGTAAAGCTGGATGTGAGGATATACAGATAAAGAGAACATGAACCCAGGAGCCAAGTTCAATCTATTTCTGTAGTTACTTCCCTCTCACCTACTCTCATGTCAGTTTGCCCCTATTTTATCAAAAATCTTCCCCAACCTTCAATAACACTGTTCTTTTTGTTGTTGTTTTTCATCTATCTCTCTGTCATTCTTTTTTTTATATGGCTTTAATCTCTCTTTTGGATGCCTCTAATTATGTATCTCCAATTTGAACAGATCCCCAGAGCTTTAATTTTGCATTTATGCTGTTGGATATTTCCTCATGGATACACTGCTATCATCTCAGAGTCTATAAAACCAAAGTTTCCTTTATATGTATATTTTTAAAGTACCTCCTCTGTGGCAATACTATCCTCCAGTCACCATACTAAAAATCTCACCTCTATGCAAATATTCACCAAGGCCAGCAAATGTCTCCCCAGAATCTATTCTTTCTTCCCATCCTAGTTCAGATTCTCGTTTTCTTAGCCCTCCTAGGGCATCTCTGCCAGCAGCCCCTGGCCATTCAGTGCCCTTATATTAAAGCATTGGTCCCATTTCCTATATGAAGAATTTTACTTTATTACTTGAGCTTCTATAGTTTGGCCCAGACCCAACTTTGTCTTTTACCCCTGCTGTGTATATATCTTTACCTTCAACAAAATTGATCCATCCACTCTCCCCTCAAGCATCTCATATGCTACATCCACATCTTTGCTCTCATTTTAAAATTCAAAACTTTTATTTTCTTTCTCCTTCCATCCCTCATTTTCACTTCCCTTTTCATCTAAATCCTAGCCACACTTCAAGACATTTCATCATGATACTTCCTTTTTACCCCTGTACAGGTTAAGCTACTATAATCAAGAGACCATAGTATTTAATAACTCAGATAAGATAGAGATTTACTTTCCTATGCAATAGCCTAGAGGTAGGCAGGCAGTCTGGATAGGTTAGGCCACTCCTGTCAATAGGATAAATAAGATTTTTCTATCTTATCGTTCTATTTATATGGTGAGAACTTTAGTGAGGTCAAAAGGTACAAGTTCAAGTTCCAGCCTAAAATAGAGGCAAGAAAAAATAATGGATAAAACAGATTTTATTGAAGAGCATGACTTGGAAGTTGCTCACAACATTTACCATTCACATCTCATTAGGCATGCTTCTTAGTCACATGACCACACTTACACGCAAGGGAGGCTGGGAGACGTGTGATCTCCACCTGGGAGTCTGATCCCTGGAAAATTCAGTGCCCTACTACTAAAAGGAAGAAGGGGAAATGCTAGGTGGGAAGTACAGAGAGTGTTGAATGGAGTGGAGAGGGAATTAGCATCCTGTGCTATAACCATAAACCAATCCCACAAAGATCTCTATTGTCTCTAATCTTCTGTACTGATCTGCTTACATTGAATCATGCTCATTTGTTTACATTTTTCTTATCTTTCCATCTAAATTATAAGCTCCTTGAGGACTCTAACAGCATTATATAGTCTTTGTGTCTTACATGTCTAGCATTGTACTTGGTACGTAGTGGGTGTGTAAATATGGTTGTTCTCACAAACTATGGTGATGATTATGCCTTTCAGATTTGAAAATGATTGGAATTTATGGCACCAGCTGAGCAAGAATAATCTATTCTGAACAGTACATTAAAACTTTTTGGTGGGTAGAGTGTTGCAAGCTCTGAGAGGGCTGAAGAGGGAGTGTGTGGCTGCTCTTTAAGGGTGAATACTCTCATATAATGAGGCTTAAAATGAGAAATGGTGGGACCCAGTATTCTCTATATGTTTCTTGATTTCTCTATGTTTATTAAGAAGGTTTTCCTACACACTTAGAAAGTGCAAACATAATGCATACTTCTGGCTGCTATGTCCAATACAAGGGTTGCCGTGGGTGATCTGTTTAAGATTTTATTTTATTTATTCATGAGAGACAGAGAGAGAGAGAAGCAGAGACACAGGCAGAGGGAGAAGCAGGCTCCATGCAGGGAGCCCAATGCGGGACTGGATCCCTGGACTCCAGGATCACGATCTGAGCTGAAGGCAGCACTAAACCACTGAGCCACCCAGGCTGCCCGGGTGATCTGTATAATGACTGACTTACAATATAGAGATAGTTCCTTCTCCCCTTTGTACCCAACCAGTGGCAGTACCAAAGGGAAGACTGGGGGTTGAGTGAGGAGCACTGGAGCTTTTAGACCCTCATAATTTCATCAGCTTCATCAATTCTTTGATACAAAAAAAAAAAAAAAAAAGAAGAAGAAGATTCCCCAGAACTATACAGCCTTAGCTCTCCTTTTTCCTATACTATACTAGAATGCTACACCTAACTCCTGCTTTTACAGAAGGCCCTGATAAGCAAGGTATTAGATCCTTCCCAGATGCAATGGATGATAAGATAACAGAAGAAAATGATCTAATTATGTGGCATATGCTTAATATGTATGCATATTACAGTTTTTACCTAAAAGTGCTTCAACATCATTTGGCTAATTTTCTTCATGTTATGTAAGATATCCTCGAGAGCATGATAATCAACAGACCTGAGTGGTTTGTGTCCAGGTTCATGATCTCACTGAATCTTTGTCACATAGGTGTGAGGTCAGTATTAGCCTGCTTTTAAAGATGAGGAAACTTAAAGCTTAGAGGAGGTTAAAGAACTTACCAATATATATGAGGTTAAATGGCAGATTTTAACTCTAGTTTTCTGACCTCAAGTCTAACTTCCTTCCCACACACCACTAATTTATGAGTATGCTACATTTAAGATAGTGATAAGATAAACTGAAATTCTGAACATAAATAGGATTGATGTTTTTAAAAACGAAAGCAGAATTTAATAAGCAAAGCCATGGAACCTAATGAAATCGTGCAGTCAACTGTACTCTTTGGTTAGAAATTAGGTAAGACCTAGCAGAAGCCATGTTGTAGTATTTTAACCCAAGTGGAGTAAAAACACCCCATTACTGCAGAAGGCTAAAGGTCATGGTTCTAGATACTAAATTGCTAAGGCAAATTTGAGACCAATACATTGACTCTGCCAGCTGTCTGGAAAGCTGAAATGAGCAATGGAAGATGGTCATGAGAGCAGAGTGAGAGCTGAAGGATTTCAGAAAAAAGAAAAGAAGGGATTACATATGAATAGTCAGGGGATTGTCATCTTGTTGGTTAAGGATGAGGTCAGGATGCAAAACCCTCCAGAGAAAGACAAGGGTGTAAAAGGAGTCATATAAATACAAGGAAAACAACTATCTCAACAAGAGAAATGGAATCTGGGAGCATGAGAAAGTAACTCACTACAGATGGCCCAAAAGCCATTTACATAATTAACAAAAGTGGCCATGTTGAATGAAATTGGCAAAACCTAGGGCTAAGACCTTTTCATAAAGAGCTAAAAGAAATGTGAGGTGCTAAAATCATCATTTAATAATTTAAAGGCTTCTAGCAAAATGGTACTCTCAGATGAGGCTGGGTGACAAAAGAAATTTTTGAGGTGACAATTTTAAACAAGGACCATGGCTTTAAGTGGTGTTAATTTCACTACGCAGACCCTATTAGATCCCAGATTCTCTGCTGTGTTGGTTGGGAGCCCATTGAAACTTTCATTAACATGATTAAGAATGGTTCTAAAATATGCTTTCATGGGCACCTGGGTGGTTCAATCGTTTAAATCTCCGACTCTTGATTTCAGGCCAGATCATGATCTCAGGGTCATAGATCCAGCCCCACATGTGGTCCTCCCCTTTGCTCATTCTCATGTGCATTTTTCTAAAAACCCAAACACAAAATACACTGTCACTAGGAAAAAAAAAAGTGCCTTTATGTTATTAAATTGTTTATTAGCAAATTGATGCAATTCCATAATATGTCAGAGATCTGACATTATTCTGCTCCAAAGGATCTTCTGCAGAGATATGTTTTCTAGAACAAAGGATATTAGGAAAAACATACCCATCAAGATATTTTTCTTTTTCTATAAAATCTGATAGGATCAACTGCTTTTTGTTTTAACAGTGGAATTGATAACATTTATGGTAACATCAACAGTATATTGCCTATGTCTCATTTTACAGAGTGCTGAACCTGAGACTGGACCCTCCATTTCTTTGACAGGGTCGGGGAAAAGTCTGAAACTTCTATTACAGGTGGGGATATGAGTTCAACTTTAAACGTGCCCTTTTTTGTATTGGTAAAACATCTATTTTAGCTTCATGGTTAAGTAAAGATGAAGCAAAAATTTTTTTCTTTGTTTTAAGTGATAAAAGTAGGAGGCACAATTTCCATCGTGCAGCCAAAAGTTTGTCCCCCTTATGAAAGGAAATAGATCTCAGCAGAAACTTCTCTGAGTCTGGGAGTAAGAAGAAGCCTTTGAGGGGTGGAGGGATTAGACTGGGTGACAAAGAATGCTCAGGTTGGCACTGGTGTCTGGGAAGAAGATCATGAGACACCAGGAGGGAGGTACCAATGAGCAGACCCTGAAGGTACACAATCTGGGGTCTTGGGCATATTCTAGTTTTATGTCAATTTTCCAACTTTTTGTAATTTCTTTATTTGCCTTTTGTGATTCCTAAGCCAGCAGTAAGATGTAGCTAAATGTGATGGTCTTAGCTGAGCTTTGGAGAAGTGAGGGATAGATCAGTGTCCACTCTTGGGAGAAGTAGTAAAAGAAAGGAGGCAGCAGTGTGAAGGGACATAGTAGTTGGTAAAGGGTCAGGAGGGGATAGGGTACAGACAGGTTTTTGCAATTTGCAACATTCCTGGTGGAATCGGTGAGGGAAGCCTTGTAAAGGGCTTGACTCTTGTGGTCAAGTGGATTGGGAACTTGAGTTGTTGCTGTCCATGCCTTAGAAAAAAAGCACCATCTTTGAAATGCAGAAGGATAAGAGACAGCTGGATTCAAATTTTGACACAAAAATACCAAAAAGTTTTCCTCTCTGTAAGAATTTCACACATAAATACCAGTTCTGATTGCCAACTAAATAAATATTAAAAATTCTTTGTTCCTGTTGATTGGTTCATACAATATCTTTTAAAAAATGATTCTATTTATTTATTTAAGAGAGAGACAGAGCATAAGAGGGAGAGAGCACAAGCAAGGGGGAAGGGAAGAGGGAGAGGGAGAAGCAGGTTCCCTGCTCACCAGGGAGCACAACTCAGGGCTTGATTCCAGGTCCCTGGACCATGACCTGAGAGCCAAAGGCAAATGCTCAACCAATTGAGCCACCTAGGCACCCCATTTCATACCATACCTTGATACAGTTCTTCTCCCATTGATTTTTCTTATTCTGTTCTGTCCAAACAAAAGGGCTCATCCAGCTATTGATTGGAGTCAGACTACCATATCTCTCTGGACAGGCTGGAGCATCTTCTGGTGTGTTTCCCTTAGGTCAAACTAGATAACTGAAGGGCTGAGATCTTTAAAGGCAGGTTACCCCTTCACCAGGACCCCTAAACCAATATAACCCTCATCTCTCCTCTGCTATTTCTTGAACATTATAGAGGGCAATCAGAGACTTGTAACCCAGACAAGGCATTATGGGAAAGTGTTGGAACTTCAAGGACTCAACCCTCATTTAGTAGCCTTTTGGGGAGCTTGAGGTAAACTTTTATAAGAGATAAAGCATTCTTGGTGAGCTAATTCCTGGAAAGTTTTATTGGCCAGATGGCATCTACTATGCACTATTTTAGTTCAAGGGCAGCTCAAGAAAGGGAAATCACTCAAAGAATTATGAGCCAAAGATGGCACTATATTTTGTCTTGGCCTCTCAGCTCATCAGCACATACCAAAAGAGACTAACAGAGGAGGGCTCTCGGATGCTACCGAGGTCAGGAACTTTGTTCCTGTGATCATATGTGGTTTATACAACCACAGATGGGTTCCTCACTGTGCTTTGAAGAAACTTACTACCTAAATTTTACCCACCAGTGGAATTATAAATCTGAGAAAAAGAAAGTCATTCTAAACCAAGAAGTTGAGAACAGCTGAAAGAAAACAATGATTACAGGAAAGTCATTACAGCAAATATCAGGTAATCTGATAAATTTCAGATGAAAAAAACCCCATATGGGGGAAGGAGGTAGTCTCAAGAGTTGTGTGTGTGTGTGTGTGTGTGTGTTTTTAACAAAAATGTACTTTCTATGCTATTGCTGCCACTGCTACTGCTGTTTCTAGTATTTCCTGTTCTGTTTTGATAATAGGTTTCTGAAAACTTATTAACATTTATCAACCTAAATGACATGGAATTTGAGGTTAGAGAGACATGAAAATGTATTGTGTCTGCCACATATTTTGTGTGCAACCTTGGGGAAGTTATGTATACTCTCTGAGTTTATCTTTCATTATCTGTAATTATATCTACCTCCCTGGGTTTTGAGAGAGGTAAAAGAGATGTAAAGATAGAGCATCTATACATCATGTGGTACATCATAGACACAATAAATAGCAGCTGTTATTACTATTACTACTATAGTTTTTGTAACTACTGCAGCATGAACCCCACATTCAAAAAATTATAACAGCAGATGTGTAACATAATGAAATCTTGCAACCACATTTGCTCATTATATCAACTTACAATGCTCTATCAATTGTATCTGCATGATTCAAGTTCCCAAGGAATACCAGAAGTCCAAAACACAGTACACAGAAATTCATAATCACAGTATAACTTTCTACTACAGACAATTGAGGAAGAGGACAGCAGTCCCTGACCACTGGGAGCTCGCCTGAAACTCATAAGTAGGCCATGATGTTCTGCTGAACACAAACAATTTCATAGAAAACCATCTTCAAACAAAAACAAGAACATTGTCCAAACCACAAAAATAATCTGTCAGATATCTCCCTGTTCTGTCTAATCTGAGTGATTGCTGATTCTTTACCAATCACAACTTTAGCCTTGCTAATTTCTTCTTACCATTTAGATAAGAATTATTAGAGTATTCAATCACACAAATACTGCTATTTCCTGACAGCATTTAATCTAAGAAAAGCCCCACTTCCTTAAAACCTTCTCCAATTCTTGTATGTACTTAATTTCTCTTAGAAGTTTGTAGACACTGATCTGTGATTTACGGTATTAATTGTTACCAAAGTCTCTGGGATCCACACGGCTATTTCTGGCCTCCTTCAGAAACTTATTTTTCTACTTGTGGGTAAACTCTAACTTTTTGTTCTTGAAGGTCAGTAACCTTATCAGGATATAGCTTTGTATTGATATTCTGTATCATTTTTTTTTTTCTGGGTCAAGGTTTTTCTTTCAACCTGTAGATTCAATTCTATCAGTTATCCAGAAGAGTTTTCTTCTACTGTATTGTTGGATAATTTTCTTTGTTTATATGTTCCATTTTATTCTTCAGAAATTTCATCCATGTGTATGTCCCATCTTTTCTGTTTGACAGTTTAGCTTTCATGTTTATCACTTCTGTCAAATCATATTACCTGGTTTCATTATAGTCACTCCCAGCTCCCTGATATACAGACAAATCTTGCTCTTCTAATTACAATATACTTGAAAGAGGTTTTTTTGGACAGTGACACTTATTTTAGCTTATCAATATTTTGCCAGAGGTCTGAGGAAGTACATATTGTCTCTCAATTCTCTTATTTATTTGACCCCAATTGTATAATATTTGGCAGGCATTTTACAGTGTGTGATTTGAGGCTTGTGCCCCCACCTTGTTGTATCCTTTTTGCTATTTTGGGTAAATTTCAAAGGG
Source organism: Vulpes lagopus (assembly GCF_018345385.1). NCBI lineage: Eukaryota > Metazoa > Chordata > Mammalia > Carnivora > Canidae > Vulpes > Vulpes lagopus. The sequence goes on along the minus strand of NC_054824.1, from coordinate 25,463,160 downwards.
GAGAAATTTCATTTTTAGCTGAAAGCATCAGAACTGTTCTTAATAGTTGTTCTATAGTCATGGCACAATGATGTTCTTGTTAGAAATGATAGTTTTCTTTTTTATGCCCATTCCATGCCCTCACATTGTATAGAAGTCCTGTGATTTGAAAGATGACCTCAGTTTCGGGGTGTGACGTATTCCTGTTGGGCATGTGGCAATAATATATCACATGAAGTTTGCCAAACTTTTGGAAATATTTTTTCCGTCTTAAGTGAAAACACAGCAAAGGGCAGCTTTTTTTGTTCCCCTGTTATTATCCTGCATGGTTGTAAGGTCCAGAAGTGATGCAGCCACCCTGATTTCATCTTAAGGATGAGGCTAACATATAGTATATTCAGAGACATAACACCAAAGGGAAAAAAATGGGATCCACTAAATTAGCTAACCCTCAAGCAATCCTACCTTTGAACTTTTGTACTCTAGCTAATGTCAACATATTATTGTTTAAACCTGTTGAGTTTTCTGTTACTTCTATATTAAAACCATTCTGATGATAAAATACAGCAATACGGTTCTTGTTCTACTTCACCTGAGCATAGATTGTGTGACTAGCATTTCACCTCAGTAGCAAATTCATCTAGAAATATACCAAAGCTGTTCAGGTAACTATACTGGAAACAAATGCAAGCTTATATTGGATGTCCTCAACATGGTATATGTGCTGAAATGTCTCTGTGAAATTTTTCTATTTCTTTTCATTATAAAAGTTACAAGCAAGGTAATCATAGATCAAAGACTCTTTTGCTCTTTATCTGTGATTTTTAGTAATAGCTGTGATTTATTGCCTAAGAAAAGTAGTACTTTCCAAGTCAAGGCCATCATACTGAAGCACAATGCAAGCTACTGAACATACCTCTTTCCCTCCTTCTGGAAATGTTCAATGGAAATGATGCACAATAGAGATATTTGGAAACTATAGAATGATTCAAGGGGGGTAGAATGGACAATGTGTGGATAGAACAGAGTCTTTATCCTAATCTACTCCTTTCCATTACAGTAACCACATATTGGGGATAATTTTGTTTAAAATAAAATAATTTAAAATAAAGTTGACTTTTTTATGATAAAAAGAAATATTCTACTGTACTTCCATTCCTGAATTTTTGAATCAACTAGCTATATTTTAATTTTTAGTTATTAATTCTTTTGTTCAATAGCTATCTATTGAAAACTATTTGTCTGTCATGTTGCCAGACACCACGAGGTCAAGAGGAAGTAGGGACAAGAGGATTTAGAGATGACTAAGGAGATTTTCAATTTTTGAGTTCACCATCTCTGAAGACACAGACACAAAGAAAGAACCCTTTATAAGGTAGTAAGAGAAATAACATAATTAAGAACCTAGAGATGAAAATAGTAATTAATCTACTGCCACCTAATTTATGCTAATGTGTTAATGCTTTACCATGTCTATTCTCCTAAGGAATCTTTTTTTGTATAAAGAATTTCTTGGATACATGTTCTAGTTCCTAGCAAAGGTGGAAGTGAAGAAGAATTTTGAAGAAAACAATCCTCAACTAATATGATGTAGAGAGCAACTTCCTCTGTTCAGGTATACTAAAGACTACACAAAAACATTTGCATTTATTTTTTGGCAAATAGAAATAACAGTAACTGAGTTACTACTCATAATGACAGACATTTTGAACTAAACTGAATTTTACTATTGCAAAACTTTTCAGAACCCTTAGATAAATCTGGAGGTTACATTTATGTCTTCAGGTTATGCAAGTGCTGGTCATTAAATTAAGGCTGTAATGTTGTATTCAAAAACCAGGGATACAAAGTGTTAATTCTGCTTTATAAGGTACCTCTTATATTCAAGAAATAACTCAGAATATCTAGTTCATATTTCTGCATGTTATTAGGAACTCTCTTTGACAGGTTAGAACATATCTTCAAACTCTACTATCATGAACACAAGTGACTGTTAGAATGGAATTTACAGGGCAAAGATTATTATATGTCTAGCTTTTGGATTATTTTTATTTTAGAAACTAACACAGCTTTTCCTCCCACGATTAGCAATGGACATAAAGCAATAGTGTTCTGGAGAGGAATTAGCATATCTCTTGGTAACATCTTGTAATGGTAACTGGCATTCAGGGCAATTGATTCATCAATAAGCAATTTGTGGGAATTTTACCCTGGAGAAGTAGTTAGAGCCGTCACTCACAAGTTACAATACCAAGCTTTTTTATTTTGATGATACTATGCTGCTACAGAACTTTCAAAACTAGCCCCAGATTTTTCTATTGAAAATTAAAACTCACAAAAGGAGTGTAGAATTAAAGATCAGGATAGCCCAAGAATGTTTTCATGGAGTGCTGAATTTGTCTTCTTTGTGGCTAAGCTCATGGGCTTGCATCGTTCCCCATGAAATTAAGTACAAGAGGAGAGGAGGCTCTAGTTTGGGGGTTTAATGCCCCTGTCTGCTGCCATATTTTCCACTCTCTTCTGCTGTGATTTTTCAAATGCTTCATTTCTGGGCATATACAGAGTCAACTCCAATCACAAAACTACACAAAATATCTGTTAAATATTGGCTCTTTTCCACCTAAGATGATTTGACATGGGGCTTTCTTCTTTTTAGTAAGTCAATAAGTCATTGATGAAGGTGGTCTCCTGTCTAGGCTCCACATGGAAGATATTTATCTGACTTTCAAACCAAGTGTTCCTCAATTCATAACCCTAGCCCAAAAACTCTTAAGAGTCACATTACATTCAGACAGTTTATTTCCTCTTTAATACCTCACCTCAGGCTGTCTCTGGGGATTTCTGTGTTCTGCTGAGGAGTGACTCGCTTTAACCATCTGTGGCCACAGGTAGCTGAATTTATTAACTGATACCCTCTTCCCCATTCCTCGTCAGTCTTTCGATATTTATTTATTTATTTATTTTTAAAGATTTATTTATTTATTTACTCATGAGAGACACACAGAGAGAGAGAGAAGCAGAGACACAGGCAGAGGGAGAATCAGGCTCCATGCAGGGAGCCTGACATGGGACTCGATCCCAGGTCTCTAGGATCATGCCCGGGGTGAAGGCGACGCTAAACCGCTGAGCCACCAGGGCTGCCCTCTTTTGGTATTTAGACCAAAGAAAACCTGAAGTTTGTCTGAAAAACTATAGATTACAAACAGCAGAGCCCTTCCATCCCAATAGCTAGACTGAGCCTGAGTCCAGAAAGACAGCCAATCTTCTGCTTTACACTGAAAGCATTATAGGTCTGACTTTTAGTTTGAGCAAAGGCTCAAGAATAGTAAAGGAATTCTCTATTTAGCTAGGAGAGCCACAAATACCACTGATTTGTGGTTTATGCAAACTTGTAGGATATCCAACAAAGGCAAGGGCCCAAGATGTACATGTTGGTCCTATACTGCCTATCTTCTTCTGTTCCTTATGTTTCGATCCAAATTGACTTGGCTTTTGATGCTTCACTGAACATGCAACTAACTTGTAGAACTTTATAAACTCTGTGTCATTCCTTCTAAAAAGGCCCTGTTCTCTTGTTTCTGTCTGCTAAAATTACACTCAGCACTAACACTGCATTTTCATTGCAAGGCTCCTTTGCTCCATGCTGTGGCAAACTCCATTGTTCTTTCACCTGGGTCCCCTGTAGTACTTTTGCCAAAGGTCACTATACAAATGATTTTTATGAAAATTCCTTCTTTATTATCTATAAAACTTTGGCTGAGAACCTTATCCATTGAACCATTCCTTCCTCTTAGACAATGCTTGTGCAAATAATTTCTCTGAGTTAGAAAGAAGGATAAATTTTATCTCATAAAAAAGTGACAACCCCAGGGGGATCCCTGGCTGGCTCAGCGGTTTAGTGCCTGCCTTTGGCGCAGGGCGGGATCCTGGAGACCCGGGCTCGAGTCCCGCGTCGGGCTCTCTACATGGAGCCTGCTTCTCCCTCCGCCTGTGTCTAGGCCTCTCTCTGTCTCTCACTTTCTCTGTCTCTCTGTCTCTCTCTCTCTGTCTATCATGAATAAATTTAAAAAATCTTAAAAAAAAAAGTGACAACCTTTCTCCTTCCAAGTATTATATTTTCCTTTTTGCCTCCACTCCCAGGAAGCTTAAAACTAGTAAAACTAGCTTTTTGGAGAGAGAGAGAGAGAAACCAAGGAACAGACTCTTGACTATAGAAAACAAACTTATGGTTACCTAAGGGGAGCATGGTCGGGGAAAGGGTGAAATAGGTGATGAGGATTAAGAGGATACTTATCATGATGAACAGAGTAATATATAGAATTTTGAATCACTATGTTTTACACCTGAAACTAATATAACACTGCATGTTAACTATACTGAAATTAACATAAAAAATAGGTTTTCTAATCCTTCTTAGTAATGGTAGGGGCTTTAATATGTTTTGTTATTCATTCTCTATTTTTATTGCTATTTGGTTAGTTTTTTTGTATCTATCATTCTTGTGAACAAATATTATTTTTATAAATAGAACATAAAGACAAGATTGAAGCGTTACATTACAGTGATTCATGGAGAAGGTATTTATGTGAACAGGGACAGAAGTTAGTGCAACTGGACAGCCTCCCTAGGACTGAACTTAGCCCTCTGAGAGAGTTTTGAGTGCCTAGAGAAGAAAGAGACTCTCTCTCAAATCATTTTCCTTACAACGTGAATCTCTTAATCTGTTTTTGGATAAAAACGAAGTATCAGATGATTTAAACTAAGGTATTGGGACCTTAAGCAAGTTGAGTGGAAGAGAATGTGGATCTGTGATCTCTTCTTTGGGGAGAAGAGACCCAATCTGGGAAACTATACCTCAACCAAGTGATTTGAGAGTGCTTCCACACTAAAGAATCCCTGGATGAACCTTGATTCAGTGGAAGAGAGGCTTATCCTGCAAAATCCTTCTTGCTTTAAATTCAGTGGTAGGCAGACTCAAGGGGAAGTTGCAGAGGTAGAAAGGAGAGGAAGAGTTCAGTGGCTTCCACTCTGGAGAGTAGAGATGAATAGAGGCAAGAGAAGCAAGACTGGAGTTGGACATGTAGACTCCATGCTGGTGTTTTCCTTGCCAAATTTCCTAATGACTGATACTGACTTACCGTCCATCTAGTCACACTCAGTCTGTCCCTGCATCACCATATTTTAGCAGGAGCTACCTCTGAGTCCAAAGGAAACTAGGACCAGGTGGACACCAGGGACCAAGTATTTCCCATTGTCTTCATAAACTTCCAGGTGAATTGACCACAGCTCTCATACCACCCCATCGCGGCCATTACCACCTCATCCCCACCAGCCATCTCCAAATTTCCTGTCAGGAGAACATGGGGAGGGGAGAATAGATATGTAGCAGACTTTTCTCAGAGTTGCATTGGGTCAAAGGTAGATGGGAAAATAGGAGGCAAGGAAAGGACACACATGTCTCATTCCTAGTGCTGCTTTAAGATTAGCCATGAACTTTTCAAATGAGAGTAATCTTCTGAGAATGCCAAATACTCAGAAAAGTAGGCAAAACTAATTTGCTCTTCTTAATAACTTTTCTGACCGAGACAATATAAAAAAAAAAAAAAAGCAGCCTTTTTTTTTTTTTTTAAAGAATTTTATTTTATTTTATTTATGATAGTCACAGAGAGAGAGAGAGAGGCAGAGACACAGGCAGAGGGAGGAGAAGCAGGCTCCATGCACCGGGAGCCCGTCGTGGGATTCGATCCTGGGTCTCCAGGATCGCGCCCTGGGCCAAAGGCAGGCGCCAAACCGCTGCGCCACCCAGGGATCCCTTTTTTTTTTTTTTTTTAAAGAAGCAGCATTAAAGCAGGTGACTCCCCAGCCAGGAATGTCACTTTTTCTATGTGGAACTTCCATTCCCCTGCTCCCACCAACACCACCAATGACAGGAGCTGCCAGCTTTCTCACTCCTCAATTTCTGTTTCAATGTCTTATCTCCAAAGGAGACTCTAACACTTACCATCCATTTCTGCCCATTTCTAATTCTAGAGGGGAGCTCCCACTAGACATCCAGACAAAAAGGTGATTGTTTCAACCCCAGTTTTTGATGGAGTTGGTGATGATGGTTCCCTAAAAGATTCCATTTTTGACTTGTCTACCTTTGCTCTGCCTGTGTGCCAGTCTATATCACCAGCTGTATCTTCTCCATGTCTCTGGAATCAATTCTTTCCCTGACAGCTGCTGGGTTTCTCATCAAAGGACCAGTAAAACATCTTCAACTACCACAGAGGGCACCTGGAAATCTCTTTTGTTCTTTCCCCACCCTTTCCTCTCCTCAATAATCATTAATATTTAAGTGAATTATTTCCAAAATCAGCCCAAATATGAAAAACCCTATGAAGCATTTATTATCTCAACAGTGATGGGTCAAATTTTATCATTAACCTCAGCATAACTTGTTATTTTTAGAAAAAGTTTCTAGTGACATATAAAATTAGAAATGTTTCTGAATTAACGATTTACATGTTTATTTCCTTAAGTTAGCTTTCATATTTACTTTGGATAAAAGAAAACTGTAGTATCTTGAAAATGTAACATCTACCTAATTAGATACCCAGAAGACAGCCCTCTCTTCTCTTCCCTGTTAAAACTCAGCCCAAGTAAGGAACCTAAGGTGAGAAGCTTGATAAGAGAAGTAACAAGTTCTAATTATAGAAAAGACAGATTGGAAGTCACCTTCAGACTGGATGTTTATTGCCAACTCTTTGTTCTCTCCTCTGGTGTTTTTTTCTGGATTGCCTCTCAACTTTTTGCTCAATATGAATGCAAATAGTAGCAACGAGGCATCCACACAGTAATGCTAAAAAAATGTCACTGTGGCCAGGTCTGAAAAGCAAAATACAGATACCAGAGAGGAAAAAATCAAAATGCATATTTATTCTTTAAATCATTGTGCATTTCAGTGGATGCTTTAGGATGAGTTTCAGGGTCTTCTTCCATTAGTCTATTTGTTTTTCCCTGAGGATATCTAGGAAGTATTATAATAGATTTCAGTGATGAGAAGCTACTCTGGTTTGACATAGACATCAATGAGGTTCCCTTCAGACATTAAATAAAACTTCAGTATAGAAAGACCTCAAAGGAAAGAAAGAAAGAAACATCTAATTCTTAAGTATATATTTGCAGTGTGTCTCTTAACAATATGATGGATGATTGGACAAGCTTAATTTCTTTTCTAACATCGAAAAACATTATTCCCCAACCACTAGTATACTTTTTTCATTCTTGGATAAAGTTTTACACAGTTATATCATATAAAACTCTAATTAAATACATAGAACAACATTGGGATGGACTCAAAATCTGCTGTCCTCAAGTTGTTGCACTGAGCATGGTAAGTCATTTTTGCAAACCCTCTGGTTTCACAAGCATGAAAGTCATTTACTGCATATTCTGTTTTGGTTAAGATCCTTCTAGTTATTTTTTTTAAAAGGATTTTATTTATTTATTTATGAGAGACACACAGAGAGAGAAGCAGAGGCACAGGCAGAGGGAGGTTCCCCATGGGACGAGATCCTGGGACCCCGGGATCATGCCCTGAGCCAAAGTCAGACACTCAACCACCAAGCCACCCAGACATCCCATGAGATCCTTATGGTTCTGAATCAATAGTAACACCTGTGTCATTGGCAGGATGCATTCATGCCATACTGTAGCAGATAGAATGAATATCAGGAATTTGGGTAATATGGACTGTAGATCTGTTTTCACTTATTATTTAAGGTAGGTTTGAAGTACTTTAATTTGTTAAAGAAATAACTTCTTGTTTTCTTTTTTATAATCATTTGGAGTTGGTCATCAGACTGGCAATCATCTGGGGTTGTTCAATTCCATGGAAAAATCAGACATCTGGTCATTTACACACTTGACATTGGGTATGGAATGAGAATAGAATTAGATGGGTAGGAAGGGAGAAGAAAACTTGCTTACTAGAGTGGAGATGTCCATGTTCACTATTACTAGTTCTATACATTACTCCTACTAATGTCTTGTTAGTGAAGAACATGCAGAACATATAAAGGCATTGACTTGATAAAAGGATGGAATCTACACATTCTGCAGAGAATACAAATAAGCAGTAAAAAAAAAGGCCATCTTTCTTCAATTCTAAGATATTTGACAATTAGTTTTCTTAGAAAATGTTAAGAATATTATATTAAATGAATACATGGATTACAAGATAAATATTTCAGAGATGTTAAGATGTAAAATAAGTGGTATTTTAGAATCCAAAAATTATATTATCAATTCAATATCTGCTAAATAATGTGGGAATATAAGAAACATTAAATCTATTTGAACACATCTGACGTAAATAATATATCAATTTGGAAAACAAAGCCTCATCTGGCTATTATGCCAAAAAAATGGTTATATAGATTATATCATCAAAATTCTGTGATTAATGAAGAAAATTAAAAGAATTTGAGACTGACTGGAGAAATAAGAGATAAGAGAAGATATTTATTTATTTATTTATTTATTTATTTATTATTTATTTATAAAGATTTTATTTATTTATTCATGAGAGACACAGAGAGGGAGAAAGAGAGAGAGAGAGAGAGAGAGAGAGGCAGAGATACAAGCAGAGAGAGAAGCAGGCTCCATGAGGGAAACCCAATGTGGGACTTGATCTTGGAACCCCAGGATCACACCCTAAGCCAAAGGCAGATGCTCAACTGCTGAGCCACCCAGGCATCCCAAGAGAAGACATTTATATTTGAAAGGTAAATCGAGAAAAACCAACCACTGAAGTATCTTTATCTGCTTACATATCACTTGACTTTGAAATTTAGAGCCTTTTTGATGTAACTTTAGGGAAACAAATTCCGTTTAATCTCCTATTTATATCAAGAGAAAGACTTAGTTTCTCAAAGTCACATGGTTAAGACAGCCTATAAAATAAATCTGTCTCCAGACAATCATTAGGCATAGAAAATAAGATTGAAAGGGAATATACTGAAAAATAAAAACTCATTTTTCTGTCATGTCTCTTTCTCTATCTTTGTAAAAACTGATTTTCAGGGCTTTCTGATGATTCGTAATAAGCATACGTCAACATATCTACATATGTTCTCCTGGGATTAGGCCATCTGGGAAACTCACATATGTTCTTGGGATACTGTATGTCAGCTATAGTCTAAAGTATTTCTGTTTCTCTATAACCTACATTTTAAAGTTATAATTGCTGAACTATTCAGCAAATTGCCTAATGGTTTTGAAAATATATTTGGCAAGGCAACAAGGTTGCTGGGTGAGGTTGGGAACAATAATGTTGCTAAATTAATTTCATTTACACTTAAAAAAATAAAGGCAGTGAAATTTCAGTGTTTAGTATTAGAAGACACTTTTGAATTCTAGTTTAGTCCAATAGCATCAGATAAACTGTCAAAACATCTGGGGGTAGGGTCTGACCTTTGGTATTAGTAAAGAGCTACTTAGATGCTTCTAAAGTACAGCCAGGATGGCGAATAACTGGTCTAGCTCAACATTCTTCCCTGTGCATGAATTCCTTCTATAACATACATCACAAATGAGCTTTCATTCTTTTGTTGTTGTAGTAGTATTGGTGTATTTTTTAGTTAGCTTTATTGATATATAGTTTACATATAACAAAAGTTGTTGATTTTAAGTATACTATTTGATGACTTTTAACAAATGAATGGTGTTATGTACTCATCACTGAAATCAAGGTACAGGAGAACTTTATAATCCCCAAAAGTTTGTGCTCCTTTGCAATTAGTTCCTTCCAGTCTTCCCTGGCTCCTAGACTACTGGTCTACTTCCACAGAATTGACCAGTGAAATCACCTGAGCCAGAAGTTTTTTTTATAGGAAGTGTTCTTAACTATGAATTCAAGTTATTTAAAAGATACAGAGCTATTCAAGTTCTATATTTTTTCTTAAATGACCTTTGGCAGTTTGTGTTGTTCAAAGAATTTGTTCATTTCATCTAAGATTTGGAATTTATAAACATAATATTTTTATGGCATTTCCTTATTCTTTTAATGTCCCATAACCTTTAGTAATGATCTCCTTTTATTCCTGAAATAGGCAATCATTTTTCTCTGTCACTCTGCTAATCCTAATAACAAAAGGTTATTGGTTTCCAACTCTTGCAGGAGCTTCCCAGGTGAAATCTGAAATCTGCCCCTTTACTCAGAGGGTAGGGAGAGACAAAAGGAAGACAGAGTCAGGTCACTCCAGGTTGGTATGTGGCAATTTTAATAAGCAAAGGGAATTTATATAGAAGGCTTGTTTTGGGTGGTAGCACGGTGAGTGGATCTCCACATCTTTTCACCAAATCTTAAAAGTTCATAAAGAGACCTTAACTGGATTCAGTCATGTATACCATGCAGGGGCTCTCAACACCACTTCTGTATCTCAGAAAACAGCCCCGGGGAACAGGCAAAGCAAGCATAACCCACATTCCAAGGAGAGGGGAGAATGTGAGGCGCCTTTAATCCTCCAGATCCAGCTCATGGGTCAACTGGCAGTCATGTCTTTTCAATGATTATCCTCCACAGAGGTTAGCAATCTTACTTCTCTCTTCAAAGATCCATCTTTTGGTTTTATTGATTTTCTATAGTACTTTTCTGGTTTTTATTTCATTGATATCTTTTTCTCTTATCTTTACTATTTCCTTTCTTCTGTTTACTCTGGGTTTAATTTGTTCTTTTTATTCTAGTTTAGGTGGAAATTTATTTCATTCATTTTGGTCTTTCTTCTTTTCCAATATAATCATTTAAAGCCATACATTTCTTTCTAAGCACTGAACTAGCTAAATATCATACATTTTGATGTTGTGTTTTTAATTTTCATTTAGTTAAAAAGTATTTCTTATTTTCCTTTGTGATTTCTTCTTTGACCTAAGAGTTATTTAGAAGTGTGTTGTTTAATTTCCAAACATTTAGGGTGTTTTAAAGATCTTTTCTGTTACTGATTTCTAGTTTAATTCCATTATGGTCAGAAAACATACCTGCTGATCTACTATGATTTCAATGCTTTTATATTTATTGAAACTTGTTTCATCCCCTAGAATATGTTCTATGTTGGTGACTGTTCAATATATTTGAAAAGAATGTACTGTTAACCCTCAAAAAATGCAGGGGTTAGGAGTCCTGACCACCATACAGCCATAAATCCACATATAACTTCTGACTCCCCCAAAACTTAATTAGTACTATACTACTGTTGACCAGAAGCCAGACAAGTAACACATCAACAGTTGATTAACAGATATTTTGTATGTTATATATATTATATATTGTATTCTTACAATAAAGTAAGCTAGAGAAAAGAAAGTATTATTAAGAAAACTATAAGAGATAATACATTTACAGTACTATATTTACAGGAAAGAAATTCCATATATAAGTGGACTCACACAGTTCAAATCCATGTTGTTCAAGGGTCAACTGAATATTCTTCTATTTTCAAGTAGAATAGAAACCCTTAAGAAAATATTCACAAGTCACTATACATAGTTATATAACACACAATTATATACAATGGGTAATATATCAAAATAAAGTGGGATTGATCTCAGGAACGCAAAGTTGGTTTAACATTCAAAATTCAATTGAGAGGTCACATTGGATAAAGTGGTTGGTAAAGACTTCTATATTTTTAGTGATTTTCTACCTTTCTGTCCTATCAACTACTGAGAGGAATGTTGAAATGTCTAATCTTATTTGTGGATTTTTCTACTTTTTCTTTCTGTTCTATAAGTTTTTGACTCCTGTATTTTGAAACCCTGTTATTAGATACATACATAGTTAGGGTCATGTTATTTCAATGAGGTGACATTTTTATTATTATTAAATGTCTATATCTCTGTTATTTTCCTTTTATTGAAATCTAATTTTTGTGATGTCAGTATAACCACTCCTATTTTCCTTTGATTAGTGTTTCCATGGTATGTCTTTTCTATCCTTTCATATTGATTCAATCTATATCTTTATAGTTAAAGCTAATTTTTTTTTGGTAGACAGTTTGTAGTTGGGTCTTATTTTCTATCTAACATTACCTCTGCTTTTTAAATGGGAATATTTAAACCATTAACATTTAGTGTCATTCTTTTATGGTTGAAATTTAATTTTACTATCTTACTATTTAAAAAAAAACATAATGAAACATATTTTGTTTCATTATGGTAAAAAAAAAAAACCCCACATAACATTTACCATCTTAACTATCATAGATGTACAAGTCAGTGTGTTTAGTATATTCTCATTGTTGTGCAATGGATCTCTGGGACTTTTTAAATCTTACAACCATGAAACTGTACCAACTAAACCCTAATTTTCTCTCCCTTCTTTTTTGTTCTCTCCAGGCTTCGACAACCAGCTTTCTACTTTATGTTTCTATACTTTTGACTACTTTAGATACTTCATATCAGAGGAATCAAATAGTATTTGTTCTTAGATATTTATTTTTTATTTGCCCCATACAGTTTTAACTTCCTATCGGGGAGTAAGTGAATATTTTTAATGACTTGATTTTATCTCATTTATTACCTCTCTGTTGTATTTAGCTTTTTAAACTATTGCTTTAAGGTTTACAATGCACATGTTTAACTTATCATAATCTATATTCAAATAATGTCGTATTACTTTACATATGTGTAAAAACCTTACAACAATACACTTTCACTTCATCCCATCTTTTATGCTTCTGTTGTCATATATTTTACTTCTATATATGTTACAAAGTGTCTGAAATTTTTGTTTCATATATGTTACAAACTCTGAAATTTTTAAAAATATATGACAACAAAAGTATAAAGGATGGGATGGAGAAGTGAAAGTGTATTGTAAGGATTTTTACAAACTCCATAATATATTATTATGTTTTTCTTTAAACAATCAATGATCGGGGTGCTTGAATGACTCAGCCGGTTAAGCATCTGCCTTCAGCTCAGGTCATGATCCCAGAGTCCTGAGACTGAGCCCCAAGTCAGGCTTCCTGCTCAGCAGGGAGTCTGCTTCTCCCTCTGGCCCTCTCCCTGCTCAATCTCTTTCTCTCTCAAATAAATAATAAAATCTTTAAAAATAATATAAACAATTAATTATCAAAGAGATACATACATGAAAAAAATCTCTTATTTATCCATATATTTATCAGTCCTCGATGTAGACCCATCTTGTATCATTTTTCTTCTGCTCAAAGAACTTCCTCTATTATTTCTTGTAATATATATTTGGTTCCAAGGAATTCTCTCAGGTTTTTTCTGAGAGAAAGTATTTTGCCTTCACTTTTGAAAGATATTTTTTGTGATATCAAATTCTCAGTTGATAGGTTTTTTTCTTCAAAACTTCAAAGATATTGCTCCATTATCTCCTAGTTTGCTTAGCTCCTGACAAGACATCTGCTGTCTTTCTTAAATTTGTTCCTCTGTACATGTGTCTTTTTTCTCTGTCCTAAATTAAGACTTTCTCCTTAGCACTGATGTTTAGCAATTTGATTATGATGTGACTTAGTGTGGCTTTCTTTATATTTTTTCTGCTTGAGGCTTATTGACTTTTTAATCATTGGGTTTACTATTTCCAAGACATTTCAAGGGATGTCTAGGTGGCTCAGTGGTTGAGCATCTGTCTTTGGTTCAGGTTGTGATCCCAGGGTCCTGGGATCGAGTCCTGCATCAGGTTCCCCTCGAGGATCCTGCTTCTCCCTCTGCCTATGTCTCTGCCTCTCTGTGTGTGTCTCTTATGAATAAATAAATAAAATCTTTTAACAAAAAGACATTTTGAAATTTCTAAGTTATTATTGCTTCAAATATGTTTTCTACCCCCATATTCCTCTCTACCCTTTATTGTGACTTCAATTACATGTATATTTACTACTTGATAAAGTATTATAGGTCATCTTTTTCATTTTTTTCACTGTGTACTTTGTGTTGGATAGTTCCTATTAGATTTTTAGCTTCATTGATCTTGTCTTGGGCACTGTGTAATCTACAGTGTTTATCCTATTAAGCATATTTTTAAAAGATTCAGATACCGTATTTTTCATTTCTACATACCCCATTAGGTTTTTCTTAATCTTTCATTTCTCTCTTCATGAAATTCATTCTTTGTTGAAAAGGCTACAGAACACTTTAAATCATAATACTTCATAAAACCTGTGGAATCTCTAAATAAATTAATACACTTGCTCACCAGATAGGTCTAAATATTAGAAAGTTCCTCCTATTATTAGTCAGACTCACATGAAAACCCTTTACAGGTTTAGAGACAATTATAATAGCTGATCAAAAGCTCTCTTGCCTCCTTTCCTTTCCCAGACTTTCTATCCTCTTTTTCTGAATACTCCTCTAGGTTTTTCTCTAGGTTATTGGCAACCAACTTAAAGTGAAGGCTCAACATTGAACATAATGCTCCAGGTCTTTTTCAATTATATCCAAGAAGAATAGAATTGACTTCTTCCATATTCCAGACATATTCCATGTAAATGTAATTTAGTATTTCATTACTCCCCCCCCCCAAAAAAAACTTGTTATATTGTGAATCACATTGCACTTGAAATTAACTAAAACCTTTAACCCTTTTTCACATGTGTAGTTTTTTGGTGGCTTCTCTTGTACCCTATACTTGTGCTTTTGAAATTTGTTCATTCCTTTTAAATTTCATCTTCAATAGACTCCATCATTTCTATTTCTGTTGAGACCAATTTTATCTCCAACACTCCAGCTGAGGTTAGTTCCTGTTATTTGTGATCCCTCAAACATCAGATACTATTGATAGCACAGCAAATTGGCATGTTATTTCAATATTTATTAATCTGTAAGATCACTAAAATCAAGAACTGCTCTCTCTGTCTTTTAATAAACCCCCAGTGGCTATGAATCTGCCAGATATATATTATGTGTTCAATAAATGTCCTTTGTTTACAAATCCTGAAAGTTGAGTCATTCAAGACAGAGGAAAAGATCATTCAGAGCAGCTAAATTTTTCCCTTTGTGTCTGTTTGCTTATGTTTGCCTGCAATTCCCTCATATCAATGTTAATTTTGCCCTTTCCCATCTGATTGACATTTCTTCTTGACAGAGAAGACAAGCAGAATAGAAGTTGAGACATTCCACTTTCATTCTGTCATTCGTGCTATTTCATGTCATTCATCTGTATCAGTGAAACAGTGTTTTACTTTGTCTTCTTGCTCCAAGTACAACTTTAAACAGTCTTTTTGGTTGTTTGTTTGTTTTGTTTTGTTTTAAAGATTTTATTTATTTTTTTATGAGAGACACAGAGAGAGGCAGAGACATAGGCAGAGGGAGAAGCAGGCTCCCTGTGGGGAGATTGATGTGGAACTCAATCTCAGGATGCCAGGATCATGCCCTGAGCCAAAGGCAGATGCCCAACCATCGAGCCACCCAGGCATCTCAGTCTTTTTGGTTGATATGAACAATATCCACAAGACTCAAGGCATTCCAGTATTTTGCCTTCTTTACATTTGTGGTATATTAAAGGTAAGTAAGTTCTTTGCCAATCTCACCAAGATGAGGGATTTATTTCTCACAGTGCTGGAAACTGAGCTAAACTTGAGGCTGGTTGAGTCATTGTCATAGGGTCCCCATGGCAATGATTAAAAACAAAATTGAGACCTTGGTTACCTGAAAATTTTGTGGAGCAGATTCATATGCCCTCAAACCCTTGGACTTTTAATCTAGAGTGAAACAAACTTCTATCTTGCTAAAACCACTGTTATTTTGAGTCTCTGTTACATAGAGCTGAATTTAACCCAAGAAATAGAACTCATTTGTTAATCAACATTAGATCCAGAGTAGCAGTTAGTAAATTTCTTAGTTTTACTTAGTAAGTAAATTTCTTAGTTTTGAATGCTATTGCTGTTCTTTCATTTATGTTTATTATTTAAACATTGAAGAGGAGATGGAGGTGGCATGCACAATTGACTAAGCCACCCCATAGGTATGTCTCTGAAACACAGAACTTAAGGTCTGCTATAAGAGTTCTGAGCATTTAATAATTCTCTTATTTTCATAATTACAATTTTTATATCTTATTTTCTTTTAACATTTCTCTGGAAATCATTAAATCTTGTGTAGAGCACTAAACCCAATAGCACAAAAATTCAGTGTTATATATTCCTTTATTTCTTATATGTTAGCCTCATTTCTTTAATATAGTAAATACTATGAGGAAGGGGAACATATCATATACTTTCTGTACTACTCATAGTATTGAGAACCCTGAAAGGCATGTCATAAAACTGAATTATGTTCAAACATTTAATATGGAGTTGGAAATACTGTCATTAGGTTGGTTTATGTATTTCCTTTATATATCTTGACATCTTTATAATGTCAATGATTTTTGTTTATGACCTATTCATTGCTTGTATTAATCTTTTTCAAAGGGCATCAGACATTTATTATCCATTTGAATATTTTTTCATAATACTCATTATTATTTTCCCTCTAGAACATTGTAAATGGCTATGTATAAGGAAGTCATCATAATATGTAGATTGAAAATTATATTTCCTTGAGAAAGGAACTTATAATTACCTAAGAATTTTTTAAAATATCATATAAAGTCATATACTTTTAAAGGACTAGGCTACATTAGTAAACATCTAGTCTAATCTCTGTATAATACAGACAAGTAAATGGAAATCCAGTATATTTTCCTCCAGCAAAATAAAATATATGGTTAAGAATACATGGAAATTATATCCTAATCAAAATTATGCATCCTTTAAAAAACATTTATGTATAAAATTCTGAGTTCATTCAAAATCTTTTTTAAAAACCTCAATAGAATGAAGAATATTTGAAAAATAGAATCATAAATGTTTTGGGTTGCTTCTGGCAAATACTAAATAATCAGATACTGCCTCATGATTAATATGTTAAAATGTACTGCAGTAATGTTAATATTATAACAAAAACAAGCTTAGCTCATATTCCTGGTTATTATTTATTATTTTTTTAAAATCACCCTCACATCAATAATTGGTGATGTGCTAGAAGGTGCTGTGGGAAGATAAAGTCACTGTGTTTGAAATCAGGTAAAATAAAATCTGGTTTACAGATTTAAGCCTATTAGATATAAATAACAGTCAAGTTCATAGAAATATAAAAATTAAAGAAGTTTAAGCTCTTTTCCTTTCTACATTAAAATATTTTTTTTATGAGCACTGTCTTGAGAATTACTGGGTTGTAGTTTGGGAACTAACCCAAGCAAGAGATTGTACCTGAGAGCTACAAAGTTAAAAAATTAGGTTACTCTTCACATTTTCTGAAACCACAAGGATTTTGACTCAATTTCTCTCTGTGTCTCTACTTAATTTCTACTCTCCTTCACCTCCTGCTTCCTGATCACCATCTCCTGGGGCTTTCCCTGCTCCAATTGCATAAATCCTGCCATGGCTGCTCTAAGCCAGTATTATCCTGACCCTCGTGTGTTTTTGTGACCTGCCAGGGACATGGCTTGTAGCTAACTTAAGAATCTATGTTGTGACTTCAGGCACAGTTAAATTCATTAAATAAAGTTTAACATTCAGTTTCTGCTTCTTTTATTCTATTTCCTTTCTCACAGGTATCTTTCCTAATCATATTGCATCCTCTAAGAAATTAGGTATTCAGAGTCTTCCTACTGTAGAGACTTTTTTTTTTAAGATTTTATTTATTCATTCTTGAGAGATAGAGAGAAAGGCAGAGACACAGGCAGAGGGAGGAGCAGGCTCCATGCAGGGAGCGTGACGTGGGACTCAATCCCCTGTCTCCAGGATCACATCCCAGGCTGAAGGCAGCGCTAAACTGCTGAGCCACCTGGGCTGCCCCAGACTCTATTCAAACAGGGACAGGTATCCAGTTACTTACATCTTGACCATCTCATTCACACCAAGGGTCACATAGTTCTGCAGATTAACTCTTTTATCTATGGCATAGAAATTTGGGGCATTGGTTAAAGAATTCTACCTAGAAAAGTGCTCATATGTCTTTTCAAATCAGTCAATTCTACCATGGACTTTCAAAGTCAAAGCATTTGCAAAAACCAAGGAAGCCTAGTAGACTCCTGGTTTCTTTCTTTCCTTGATTCATTCTTCCTATTGCTTTTATTTTATTTTTTAAATTTTATTTATTTATTTTTTATAAATTTATTTTTTATTGGTGTTCAATTTGCCAATATATAGAATAACACCCAGTGCTCTTCCCGTCAAGTGCCCACCTCAGTGCCCATCACCCAGTCACCCCACCCCCCACCCATCTCCCTTTCCACTACCCCTTGTTCGTTCGCCAGAGTTAGGAGTCTCTCATGTTCTGTCCCCCTTTTTGATATTTCCCACTCATTAGTTCTCCTTTCTCCTTTATTCCCTGTCACTATTTTTTATATACCCTAAATGAATGAGACCATATAATGTTTGTCCTTCTCTGACTTATTTCACTCAGCATAATACCCTCCAGTTCCATCCACATCGAAGCATATGGTGGGTATTTGTCGTTTCTAATGGCTGAGGAATATTCCATTGTATACATAGACCACATCTTCTTTATCCATTCATCTTTCGATGGACACCGAGGCTCCTTCCACAATTTAGTTATTCTGGACATTGCTGCTATAAACATTGGGATGCAGGTGTCCCAGCATTTCACTGCATCTGTATCTTAGGGGCAAATCCCCAGCAGTGCAATTGCTGGGTCAAGAGCACAGCTCTATTTTTAACTCTTTGAGGAACCTCCACACAGTTTTCCAGAGTGGCTGTACCAGTTCACGTTCCCACCAACAGTGCAAGAGGGTTCCCCTTTCTCCACATCCTCTCCAACATTTGTGGTTTCCTGCCTTGTTAATTTTCCCCATTCTCACTGGTGTGAGGTGGTATCTCATTGTGGTTTTGATTTGTATTTCCCTGATGGCCAGTGATGCGGAGCATTTTCTCATGTGCTTGTTGGCCATGTCTATGTCTTCCTCTGTGAGATTTCTGTTCATGTCTTTTGCCCATTTCATGATTGGATTGTTTCTTGGGTGTTGAGTTTAATAAATTCCTTATAGATCTTGGATACTAGCCTTTCATCTGATATGTCATTTGCAAATATCTTCTCCCATTCCGTAGGTTGTCTTTTAGTTTTGTTGACTTTTTTTTTCTGTGCAGAAGCTTTTTATCTTGATGAAGTCCCAATAATTCATTTTTGCTTTTGTTTCCCTTGCCTTCATAGATGTATCTTGCAAGATGTTGCTGTGGCCAAGTTCAAAAGGGGTGTTATCTGTGTTCTTCTCTAGGATTTTGATCGATTCTTGTCTCACATTTAGATCTTTCATTCATTTGGAGTTTATCTTTGTGTATGGTGTAAGAGAATGATTTAGTTTCATTCTTTTGCATGTGGCTGTCCAATTTTCCCAGCACCATTTATTTTTGTTTGTTTGTTTGTTTGTTTTTTTTAATTAACTTTTATTGGTGTTCAATTTACCAACATACAGAAAAACACCCAGTGCTCATCCCGTCAAGTGTCCACCTCAGTGCCCGTCACCCATTCCCCTCCAACACCCGCCCTCCTCCCCTTCCACCACCCCTAGTTCATTTCCCCGAGTTAGGAGTCTTTATGTTCTGTCTCCCTTCCTGATATTTCCCAACATTTCTTTTCCCTTCCTTTATATTCCCTTTCACTATTATTCATATTCCCCAAATGAATGAGAACATACACTGTTTGTCCTTCTCCGATTGACTTATTTCACTCAGCATAATACCCTCCAGTTCCATCCACGTTGGAGCAAATGGTGGGTATTTGTCGTTTCTAATGGCTGAGTAATATTCCATTGTATACATAAACCAAATCTTCTTTATCCATTCATCTTTCAATGGACACCGAGGCTCCTTCCACAGTTTGGCTATTGTGGCCATTGCTGATAGAAACATCGGGGTGCAGGTGTCCCGATGTTTCATTGCATCTGAATCTTTGGGGTAAATCCCCAACAGTGCAATTGCTGGGTCGTAGGGCAGGTCTATTTTTAACTCTTTGAGGAACCTCCACACAGTTTTCCAGAGTGGCTGCACTAGTTCACATTCCCACCAACAGTGCAGGAGGGTTCTTCTTTCTCCACATCCTCTCCAACATTTGTGGTTTCCTGCTTTGTTTATTTTCCCCATTCTCACTAGTGTGAGGTGGTATCTCATTGTGGTTTTGATTTGTATTTCCCTGATGGCCAGTGATGCGGAGCATTTTCTCATGTGCTTGTTGGCCATGTCTATGTCTTCCTCTGTGAGATTTTTGTTCATGTCTTTTGCCCATTTCATGATTGGATTGTTTGTTTCTTGGGTGTTGAGTTTAATAAGTTCTTTATAGATCTTGGATACTAACCCTTTATCTGATAGGTCATTTGCAAATATCTTCTCCCATTCTGTAGGTTTTCTTTGAGTTTTGCTGACGGTATCTTTTGCTGTGCAAAAGCTTTTTATCTTGATGAAGTCCCAATGGTTCATTTTTGCTTTTGTTTCTCTTGCCTTCATGGATGTATCTTGCAAGAAGTTACTATGGCCAAGTTCAAAAAAGGGTGTTGCCTGTGTTCTCCTGTAGGATTTTGATGGAATCTTGTCTCACATTAAGATTTTTCATCCATTTTGAGTTTATCTTTGTGTATGGTGCAAGAGAGTGGTCTAGTTTCATTCTTCTGCATGTGGATGTCCAATTTCCCCAGCACCATTTATTGAAGAGACTGCTCATGGATTGGAAGAATTAATATTATAAAAATGTCAATTTTACCCAGGGCAATTTACACGTTTAATGCAATCCTTATCAAAATACCATGGATTTTTTTTTTTAATCATGGACTTTCTTCAAAGAGTTGGAACAAATTATTTTAAGATTTGTGTGAAATCAGAAAAGGCCCCGAATAGCCAGGGGAATTTTAAAAAAGAAAACCATAGCTTTTTAAAACCATAGCCAGGGGGCATCACAATGCCAGATTTCGGGTTGTACTACAAAGCTGTGGTCATCAAGACAGTGTGGTACTGGCACAAAAACAGACACATAGATCAATGGAACAGAATAGAGAATCCAGAAGTGGACCCTCAACTTTATGGTCAACTAATATTCGACAAAGGAGGAAAGACTTTCCTATTGCTTTTACCCTATGCTCAGTACCATAGTCCCAAGCTCAGGCACTTGGCCCTCCTGACTTCCCTTGTGCCACTTCTGGTCAGCTTCTCAATATAAGCTAACCATCTTCCATTTGAGATCACCTTCTATCTATTGCACTGTCCTGCCTGGAACACCTAGTTTCATGTCCTCTAACCCCCAAGTCTCCATGTAGGACTTAAGCAGAAAAGGCTACCAAATCTGTTAGGTTGGGGATATAAGAAAAAGAACAGCCCTAGAAACAGAGAAGCCCAGGGTCCTGTATGTAATGCTGTGGTAACAGTGGTGAGAATGGTGGTATGATAGTGATGATTATGATCATGATACTGGAAAACCAGAACATGTAAATCCTGGGAATCTTTTAATAATAAAGCAGGATAACTGAAAACATAAAATAAGAAAAAGAACTATAGCAGTATAAGAATACAACGAAAACTCACTAATCTGCAGTCCTTAAGGATTACTAGTGATAACAATTTAGTGAGCAATTGCCAATATGGTAGACATTTTGCTATCTTTAGGATAGAGCAGTGAAGGTTAAGTATGTCTGCCTAGAGTTACTTCTTTCCTGCTAATGTTGATAACAATAATGACATCTGCTGATGTTTACATTTTATTGTGGTATTGAAGTATGTACTACGCATTATCTTATTTTTTAAATTTTTTTAATTTATTTATTCATGAGAGACAGACAGAGAGAGAGAGAGAGAGAGAGGCAGAGACATAGGCAGAGGGAGAAGCAGGCTCCATGCAGGGAGCCTGACGTGGGACTGGATCCCAGGTCTCCAGGATCAGGCCCTGGGCTGAAGGCAGTGCTAAACTGCTGAGCCACCAGGGCTGCCCTGCATTATCTTATTTAATCATAGCACCACAACCTCAATCACCAGTAAAGTGGATACTTTATTATCCCCACTCTACAAATGAGGATGCTGAGGCTTAGACCTATTTAATAAATTATCTGATATTTACAGCTAATAAATTGTATGTCAGAACCTGAACCCAAGGTATGTTTGATTACATAGTTCATTATATACTGGGCTTTGAATGCCATAGGGTAATACATAAAACAGCAGACTCTAGGTGGTTATACTGGGGTCAAAGAACAGGGGGTCCATGATGAAAATGATGGAAAGTGGGAATGGGATGTATGATTGGAAAACTTGGTCTAAGACCAAGTATTAAAAAACTGAGATAAACCTGAATTCTAAACTTTGCAGTAATGAAGTATAAAAGGGATTATAATAATTCTTTTGAGGGAGTTTTCTTTAATTGACAAAAGCCCAAAAAGCACATTGAAAAATTTCACTCATTCAAACATGTTTTTGGTGACTCTGTGCCATGCCCATTATTCAGTGGGGCAGTTGGTATAAATATAGTAAAATCAAGTTTCTTGTCTTGAAGGAATATATGGATTAAGGAAAAGATAGCTATGTATCAATGTAGTATAATGAAGAAAGCAGTGGTGTTTGGGGGACCTGGAATAGAAAATCATAGGCCATCTTGGAGGAGCCAGGAAGTTTTTAGGAAGAGGTTATTTCTGAGTTGAATTATGAACAACCAGTTGAATTTTCCAAAGAATGGAGGAAACATTCTGAGCAGAAAAGCCCAAATGAGAAGGCCTGAACATGAGACTGGATTGTTCTAGAATATGCCAGAAACAAGGTATGAGATGAAGATGAGGGGGAAGGTGGAAGGATTATAGAGAGCTTTTTATGTAATCCAAAAGTATAGATATTACTCTAAAAACACTGGAGGAGCCATTGGCAGTTCACAAAGGAGTGAATAATCAAGTTTTGCTTTGGAAAGCTGATCTTAAAAATCATGGAAATGAGGGCACCTGAGTGGCTCAGTCAGTTAAGAGTCCAACACTTGGTTTTGACTCAGGTCATGATCTCAGGGTCATGAGATGGAGCCCCATGTTGGGCTCCATGCTCATTGGGTAATTTGCTTAAGATTCTTTCTCTCCCTCTCTCTTCACCCCTCCCCTCATCACATGTGTGTGCTCTCTCTCTCTTTCTAAAATAAATAAGTAAATCTTTTTTTAAAGATGCAGAAATGGATTAAAGACAATAGAGCCATAGATATTTAGCTAGAAGTCCTTTGCAGGAATCCAGGTGAGAAACTTGAGCCCAGGACACAGAAGTGGGTAGAGAAAGAAATAGATGTGAAACATAGCAGAAGATGATTCCCAGGTTCTCATCTGGTGACTGGAGATGCCATTCACTGAATCAAAAGGAGTCTGGGATCTAGGAGAATGTGAGTATTACCAGTGAATTCAATTTGTGCATGTTGGGCTCAAGCTGCCAGTGGCACACCAGGCAAAGCTGTGCCGTAAGCTCAGGAGAGAGACCTGGGCCAAAGGTGCACATTTGGGAATCATTGCCATGCAGGTGGTAGTGGAAGCCACGTGAATGAATCCTGGTGATTTCAAACTATGCTTCATATAAGCCATATTGAACCACATGATGGACAATATAGCCCTAGATAGTTTCACAGATGATGAAAAACTATTGGTCACATCTACATTCACCCTCAAGAATAGGTGGCAACAGGACATTAAATCATGGTTATGTAAAGATATTTCTCCTAGGAGCTAAAATAATACAATTTAGATATGTAGTTTCCTGGTCATCTAAAAGTATTTAAAAATACCGGATTTCCCATTAGAATCCGGCAAGTGCTTCTGAAAAATTTCAAGATGTTTTAATTTAGCTAGTCTGGGGAAGGGGCCCAAAATTATATATAATATATATTTATATATATTTATAAACATATATAATATATTTACATAATATATATATAAATTCATATATAGAATGAAATTCTATCATGCAGCTAGAACTAAATGATTGGTATGATGTCCCTAGATGGTTCCTCCTGATATTAGTTGTCTCTGCCGGCTTTTGGACAAGAGCTTTAAAGCAAACAATTCAAGACTAGGTGACTCATACACTTTAGATTCCAAGCATCTTGTTAGCCAAGATGATATTTTTGCATAAAAATTAAGTTTCTGCCACGAATTCGTCCTTAGCCAGATAGAGAATGTCCCTCTTCTAGACGGAAACTCTGGAGTGCAGACAGACAGACTGAGACATTTTTAAGAAACAACTTCAGGCTGCTAATGCTTACCTGGCAGTATTGATGCTTCAGGACTGTGCCACTGCATAAGGCAAAGGAAGCAAGACCTCGACAGAAATATTTTATTTTTATTTTTTTAAGATTATTTATTCATGGGGGCGGGGGCAGGAGCAACGGGGAAGAGCAGAGGGAGAGGAAGAAGCAGACTCCTACTGAGCAGTAGCCTACTGAGCCAACCTGGCTGCCCCAACAGGAATACTTTTTAAAATTAAAAAAAAAATTTTATTGTAGTTCAGTTTTCAACAAAAGTATAACACCCAGTACTCATCCTGTCAAGTACCCCTCCCAGTGCCCGTCACCTAGTCACCCTGTCTCCGCCCCCCGCCCACTACCTCTTGTTCATTTCCTAGAGTTAGGAGTCTCTCATGTTCCCAACAGGGATACTTTAAAGGCAAATTTCATGTACCGTGTTCATTGATTACCTGTAAAATGAATAAACTCATCAAATATTTTAAACATTTGGATTATTCTGATTTTAATCTTTGATGATTCAGAAGACGCATTAGGATCAGAATGTCACGGGTTGGGATTATGAACATCAGCTATTATATTGAAACTGCGTGATAGATAGTGCTGGTTAAAAATACCCATTTACAAAGCTTACTGTATAAATACCACTGAAAATTTTGCTTCTGGCCATAAGGAACTAGCTTGTAGGAAATCAATTCTTCCTCCAAGAACAAGTAGAAAAGCTGGATAAAACAAAACAAAACAAACAACAAAACAAAACCCAAACACCCTCAAACCCCAAAACCAAGTCAAAACAGACAAATGAAAAAACAACTATTTGAAAGTCACCAAAAAGTTACCAAGGCAGCCAGAACTTAGGGTCCAAGATCATGGAGAAAAGGGAAATGCAAGGTGAATTCATTCTACATTGTCTTCGCCTTCAGGAACTTGCTGATTCATAAGTGACATTGAAGGAGAGAATGAAAAGATAAATAAAAAGTAGCTACTAAAGGACAGAGAATAGAAGTAGAGCTTTTGACTAAGAAGATTAAAAACTGAAGTTCAAGGATAGTTTGGGGAGCCCTGGAAAACACCTAGGCTTTCAATGGACTCTGAAGGAGTGTGACCTATGAATATGACTAAACTGGAAATAGCCCAGGCCTTATGTAAAACCCAGTCTCAATTATTTCTGTCCCTGATTGGATTAAGGTGACTGTCTTCTGTTCTGACTGGAACAGAAGCTAATAAACAAACAAATAAACCAAACAAAAAATTTCCTCAGATGTAGATAACATCTCACCTAGGTTTGCAGTGTCAATATAAATACAAAGAAAACTACATTTAAACACATCACAGTGAAATTGCTGAAAACCAAAGCTGAAGGTCATACTAAAAATAGCTAGAGAAAAACTAGAAAGACACATTGCCTTGAAGAGTGCAATGTATAAGGCTTAGCATTGACTTTCCAGTAGGAAAGATGAAATCCGGAGACAATGGAAATATGTAAGTAATGTACTGAAAGAAAAGAAGTGCCAACCAGAATTCCTTCAACTATATGGGAGTGCAATGGCAGAAAGTATGATCTTTTCAATAAATGATGCTGGGTCAAATAGATGCCAACACTGATAGAAGTAAATTTTGACCTCTTCCTTATATCATATATAAAAGTCACTCCCAGGTAGATGACACAGATAAATGTGAAAGGGAAATATTTTCACGACCTTTGAGTAGGCTTATATTTCTTAAATAGGATACAAAATGTGCCAACTACAAAGGAAACAATTGAATAATTGCAGTAAATTAAAGTTAAGAACTCCATTGATCAAAGGCCATCATAAAGAGAGGGAAAGGATAAGTCACAAAGTAGATGAAGATATATGCCATAAGTATGACTAAAAAAACCTCATGCAGTAAAAACAATTCTTTCAAATAAATAACAACTCAATAGAAAAATGAGCAAATAAGTGACCTGATTGTCCCATCATAATAGCAGATATCCAATGGTCAGTACTCATATGAAAAGGTCCTCTACTTCATTTGTCATCATCAGGGAAATACAAAATAAAGGCTTAGTAATATATCAACAACCACACCCTAGAATATGTAAAATGAAAAAAGGGAGGGGCAATACTAATTGTTGACAAAAATATGAAGCAATTGAACATCATTCAGCTGGTGGGAGTGTAAACTATTTGTAGTGTATTATACTGTATTTTATTATAGCGTAGTGTAGCATAGTGTAGTGTAGTGTTGAAGACACTGTTGGTGCCTTGCCTGTATCTCTCAGCATTCACCACTGGCACGTACCCTAGCCTGACAGTTTACAACAGCAAACACACATAACTCTTATTTGGGGACTTCCTTTGGGTGCCAGAGGTTGTTTGGCTGGCACATGAGACTCCCTGCCAAAAGAGCTGGTGAGTTAATATCCCCTGGGTGATGGCCTCGATAAATGACTGTTGGAGTTAATAGATAGATCCCTCACCCCTTAGCCAAGATAACTCAGGATCATGCTACATTACCTCCTAGAGTTTCATAGTGGACTTGAGGCTCAGTTGTCTGCATCAGGAATCTGCTTCATAATTTTAGAGTTATTTCAAACTCATTTCTGCCAGCAGTCCAAGGAGTTTCACTGATGCTGGACATGAGTTTTTCTGATGTGACTTTGTTGGCTTAATATTCCTGTACCATAGCATTACTCCAGACCTCACATCTACAGATGGCACAGGCCTGGGGTTTTAATTTCTCATGGACGACTTGCCCCTCTCCCCAGCTTAAAGCACTGGACAAACAGGCAGACTTCTTTTTGTTTCAGTCTACTGAACATAGTTTTTTTAGATCCCATCCTATGAAGGAGATCTTCCAGCTATGGGCTCAATACAAGGAATTCATTTCCAGCCTCACACAGGCCCAAGTTCATGTCTTTTGTCCTAGCCCCTATACTTTAGAGACAATATCTGATCTGAAACTCATTTGGGCAATAATTCATTCCTGTGTACTCTTTTGGTTTTGATTTGTATCTTCATTGTTGCTATGTGGAGTTTTTCCTTTCTTTTTTGAGCTCAGCTATTACAACAGATGCTGCTGGCCCACATCTTCTCAGCATTAGCTCTACATATGCAAGGGTATTATCTATTACCCTAACTTCTAACTCTGCCTGAGAGCCTTATATCAGATGTGAGCACACACTCAGCTTTCAGATAGGGCAAACTAAAAATGCCAGAAAATTAATGCTCACTGGTATATCTCTCAACCAATGAGAGATGGGGATTTGGTAGATAAATACCCTAGTTTCCTCACTTCTTAGTTGGGATAACTCAGACATATGTTCTATTATGCTGTAGGTACTCATAGTGGCAAGGTTTTCAATAATATACTCATTAAGGGCTTTATTTCATTTCTTATGTCTCCATTTCTGTTGCCAGCAGTGCTTCCTGGGACTACAGCTTCCATAAACTATGACACTTTGTTTCAGGGATTTTTTTCTGGGGCATAGACATCATCAACTAAAGCTAGCCTTATGTATGAACTGTGACCCAGCAATTCCTCTCCTGAGTATATATACAATAGAAATGCATACAAATATATGCTAAATAACATGTACAAAAATATCTGTAGATACACATTCAAAATGCTCCAAGCTAAAAATAACCCAAATTTCCATCAACCATGAGTTGGATAAATAGATGGTACTATATTCATAAAATGGAATATTGCACATTAAAGTGAATGAATGAACTGTCACTAAACATAACAACATGGATGAATCTTGCAAACATAATGTTGAGCTTAAGAAGCCAGACACAAAAACATATGGCCTGTTTAATTCATTGGATTCCTGCATCATAGTATTGGTGCTATATTGTTATTGGGGGCAATAACATGCAACTCAGAGTAAAAATTATATAATAAATGGAAAATGAAATATCCTATACTATAATTTGAAAAAATAAGGAAAAGCTAATTTGGGTTTTCTTCTTAAACATGATCTAAGCTGTTAAGTGATCAGATATATGAAGGTATTTGTTATTTTACAGTATGAAGCTTAAAAATCCATAATATTACTTATTTACTGATGTGCTTCATAATGTTAATAACTTAGTGGACTTTTTTCCTCAGCATCTGATTAATTATATGCACACAATGACATCCATAGTATGTATGTGGCTCTCATTTTAATTGATGCAATTAAAAATAATATGGCACAGATTTTTCAAGTTTAACAAGCAGAAATTAATAAATGGATGGTTCACATTTTAAGTCATCAACGTATCAGAAAGCAACCAGGCAATTGCAGGTAACTTTTGGTTGAGATAATTGCTTTGCTGCTCCAAATTGAACCCTTTGGGGTCAACAATTTCTTCAGTAACCATATTAGCATATTTTAATACCTGTTGAATCTAGAGGCTCACTAATATGCTTAGTAAATGGAATTGCTATTTACAGTTATTAGCATATTCAATCTCCATCCTAGCTACAAGACTCTGAAAGCATTATTAAAATCCCATTGCAGTAACAGAATCTCTGTGAATGTTTAAGATCATTCTGCCATAGAACAAACAGGAAAATATAATCTTTCCTTTTGGAGAGAACTTTTTCCTTTTAGGCATGGGCTCTTCATGTGGGCTTCTTAGGAGGCAGAAATGTAGACTCTGGAATCATGTTGCATGGCTTTGAATTCTGGCTCCATTACTTGGTAGAAGGATAGCCTTTGGCTAGCTATTAACCTTTGCATCTCACTTCCCTCACCTGTAAACTCAGAATAATAAACATACAAGTTATCATAGGGTTTAAATAAATGCAATGCTCTTTGAACTGTACCTGGCATAAAATTAGGTACTTGAATTTATTTAACAATTATTTATTCATCACTTACTATGTTCCAGGGAATATCCAGGCACTTAGATATGTCAGTAAACAGAACAAATATTCCTGCCTTAATAGAGTTTACTTATACTTTATCCAAAGAGACAAAGAATAAACATAGTAAGTTATGTATATAGTGTGTTAGAAGATGATTAGAACTATGGGAAAAGGCACATACAGAGTGGGGTCACTGAGATTAGGGTCCCAGAGGGACCAGACAGGTTGCAGTAAATAAAGTGGTCAAGGTGGTTCTCACTGAGAAGGTAAAATTTAAGCAAAGTCTTGAGGCAAGTGGTGTTAGCTAGTAGATATCTGGGGGAAAGAGAGTTTCAGGCACAGGATTGGTGAATTCAAAGGACAACAAGGAGACTGGTGTGGTTGGGCAGATTGCATGAGGGGTTGTAGTAGCATGAGTGAGGGGCTGGATCTTATATATAAGAACTATAATATAACTATTACTCTGAGTTAAATTATTGTTGTTAACTATCATTACTCTTTCCAAGACAAGACATCTTTGCTGTAGATGTTTGAGATATTTCTATCCCAGGTCCATGGTACCCACTGACAATTAGTGAAAGATGTGAGATTGGTCATGGCTCGTTTTGAGATTCCAGGACTTTCCAAGATTGCCAAGTTGTTTGGCCAATCAAGTTGTATTAGATCTAGTCTATGTGAATGTGTGTCCCAGGGCAGGATCAGCATGTCACTTAGTGGTGGATGTTGGATGAATTTCTCTCTCTTCAGAAGCATATCTATGTGATTGTGAGGAGGCCAGCTACCAGCCCTGTGGCTAGCAATAAGTCAAAGAAGAAGATCTTCTAGGCACGTCCACATCCACCAAGCTGCTTCCTTAAGCCACATTAGGGTAGGGATAGGAAATCCATTTAAATGAGGAAGAGAAAAAAGAAGAAAGTTTTTTGATTGTCTCCTCTCTGTGTGTTCCAAATCCCTGTCCCATCTTTCCAAAGCATATTCTTAGCATACATATGGTATATATGGGTTGTATATATGTGTGCAATTTGGTGTGTGTCTATGAGTCCGTATGTGTTAAGTGATGCCCACTTTTGGAGCTATGGTATCTTTGGTCAGTTACAAGTGAAATATATTAGCAGTGGTTTCAGCAAATTATAGAAATAAGTTAGCCAAAGAGTTCACAGGAGTCTCCAGAGGGCATAGAAAAATTTAATTGCCTCTCTTTGCCTGTGCCTGGCTTTTGGAGAATAACTTCAGCTGCTTTTTGAATAAGAAGCATTCCTCACTTCATGATTCTCCAGGTAACTGGCCGGTTTCCACTGCCAAATTGATTTTGTTCCAAATTTTCTGTGCATATTAAATGGGATATGGTGACTCATTGTCTCCCAAGTTCTTTGAGGTTCATAACCAAGAGAGATTCTTCAGTTCGAATCAGTGTGATTCTATTCTCCGTCCCTCCTTGCTCATGGCAACACTGTCTTTTTGTGCCTTTGGGGCCACACATATGGAAAACTGTAATCTTCCTTTTAGCCCTTCCTGCTTGCATCCTGCCCTCCGTCAAAAAGTTGTGAAGAGTTTGCCAAATGTGCATGAACACAGCACTGAAATGTTTTTGTTGTCTCAGCCATTTACAAATAATTTAACAGCCTACAAATTATTTAAAAGCAATCTAGCCAGAGTTCTTAGAACTTCCAATCACATTTTAGCACTTGCTGCTATGACAATCTTTGGGGATATTTTTCCACTCCTCCAGGCACTTCATTGGCTTTTATTCTATTATCTTTTATATCAAATTTATGTTTGCCCACCCGAAATTTTGTGGAAAACACGATCTTTCTTTCCTCTGGCTTTTCTGTTCCAACTAACAGAAGGGAAGAAAGCTTTTCCCTTGTAATTTTTTCATATTTTTCTTGGCCATTCCCTCCCCACCCCATAGTTACTGAGCATCCACTGTGTGCCACATGTTTTCCCTTCCAATCCTCAAAGCAAGTCTTCAGTGCAGGCATTATCAACCTTTGGGTACTAGTGAGGAAACCAAAGCATGAGGCAGACAAGTTATCAGCTCAAGGCCACACAACTACCAAGTCAAAGGGCGAGGATTTGAATCCAGATCTTCTGCTCCATACCCCAAGCCATTCCTTGCCTTGCCTTTTCCACCAAATGGCTCCTTATTCTCAAAATATTCTCTATCATATCCATTGGATGTCTTATTTGCTTTTATAGATCTCTAGACTTGATTCTTCTGGAGCCTACTCTAGCCTACCCCAACCACATTTGTGAGTGGAATAAAGAAGAGTGCTTAAACAGTCCTATACACGCAACACCATCAAACCCCTTCTAGTGAAAATTCTGGTATATGGGATATGGTGACTCATTGGTGCAATTATATCTTGATGTGGCTACACAGTTAGTGTTTAATAAAGAGGGCATATAGCCCAGTAAGATCTCAAGCAGCAGATTTTTCCTTGACCTCAGAACAGAATTAGCTTTACATCCTCTGGAGTGCCTGAGAGAAACAAGTTTTCCTTTATCCTAAGCCAGGGTTACCCATATATGCAGGGGATTATACACATCGGCAATGCTGAAGGACATGAGTGAAGGGGGGTGGCATTTTACAGTGCTGGGAGGGTGACAACAATGTCATTTATTTGTTTGTTTATTTATTTATGAAGCAAAGACTTTCATTTATCTATTCACTTATTTATGACAGCAATGTCCTTTGTTTGCTTGTTTGTTTATGACAGTAATGTCTTCAAATGAAGGAAATACAGGGAGTCAGAAATCTAACTTCTCATCTTCTAAAAATGCATAAGCACTCCCCTTTTATTTTTATTTATTTATTTATTTTTTTTAAGCACTCCCCTTTTAAAATTACCTAAGCTTCAGTGGGAGCCTGTCTTTTTGTGGAGTGTATGTGTATATGTATGTGTGTTGGTATGTGTGTGAATATATGAGGGAAAGACTGCCTCTGTGTGTATCTACAGTGGTAACTCTCACTTCCAGAGAGTGGTATTTGTGCAAATCCAACAATTGGGAAATTCAGAGCAGTCCTGCAGCCTATCTCTATACCCATGCTCTTCATTTTTTGTTGACTCAAAGGACTGAGACTCTCGTTTTCAAGACCCCTTCCTTCCCATGCTCTGGCTGACTTTGCCTCTACTTGATCAAACCTTGACCACCCTTTCTTTCTTTAGCACCATCATTTTCTCTCTCTTTCTCCCTTGTACATGTCATCCTTATCTTAGAAATACCTTTGTGATGCTGATACCCTCACATTCTCTTTCACTATATTCACAAACTTAAAAAGAAAGCTGTATACAGTTCATAATACCTCTCTTCCTCCTCCTTTCAAATAAAATTACTCTCTTAAAGACTATCATAACTTATCATAATGTGATGGCTTCTGCTCATTCATTCTGGACTTGCTGCAGCTTCAATATCTTGACATTGCTCTTGCCCTTGCTTTGAGAATGTCTTCCTCCTCACAATCTAACACTTCTCTTGCCCACCTAAGAGCCATCTATCTTCCTTTTTTCATTACCTGCAACTCTGACTCTACATGAATCTCTCTCCAAGAGACTGATTCCTTCTCAGGAACTCAAATAGGATTGCTATGCAGATAGCTTTGAAATTTACATGCCTAATTCTATCCTTTCTCTTGATTCCAGGTCTACATGTATAAGTATCAAACACTTCCACCTAGATGTCACATGATCACCCTAAAATCAAAATGTGAGAACAAAGATACAATTTCCTCTAGAGTTAGTACATCTTGATGTCCTCATATTCGGTAATAGTACAATATCCTGTATGTTACTAGAGCCTAAGACCCAGTCCTGTGGTGTTTTTCCTTATTCTTGAGATGATGTAGATTTTCCTCTGTGAAATCTTTTCTATGAATATTTTTCTTTCTATTCTCACTCAGGTTTCCTAGTTCTTTCTTGATCTGTCATTAATCTGTTTTCCTTTATGCTAAATTCCCTGTACTCTAGGTACAATTTCTGCCCACTTTCTTTGCATGTTGCTGTGAAACTAATCTATCTGAAAGGCTTCCACTCAACTCCTCAAAATCCTTTTCTGTCTCCTCATTGCCAACAAAGCCCATACCTCCTTAGCCTTATATTCAGAGTGTTTCCGCCAATGTAAGATTGCCTCACCCACCTTTCCAGTCTTGTCTTCCACTTCTTTCCCACATAAACCCTACACACCTGAAGTTTCTCTGCTTTCACTTTTCAAAAAAACCTTACACATTCCTCACTCATCCTTCCTTCTGGGAATGCCTACCCTTCCTCTTTCTTTCTTTAAGAAGTATTACCACCCACTTTGATCCTACTTCCTCCAGGAATCCTTCCATAATTCCCCCTAACTGAAGTGGCCTCAGCTCCCATGGGTATACTGTGGTCTTGGTATTGAGGTATCGCTTATGTTATTACACACATGCATCAATTTTTCCCTATGCAGTCCCATTCATTGATTATTTGTACAAGTGTTTTCTTTCTTCCCAACCACACTGTAAGATCATGTTTATATCTCCTATGATACTTAAGACAGAATCTTTCACCGTTTTTTATTGAATAAGAATAGTCTCCTCTTAGTGTGTGTGTGTATAAAGTAAGGGGAGAAATTGCACAAGAGAATTCATTGAGATATGGGAAGAAAATACTAAAACTTTAATTTCTATTAGTGTTTTCCACATTTATTTTAAATTTATATTTTGTGAATGTTTTATAGTAAAATATTTTGATACAGTATTCATACATTCAACATTTAAATGCTGTATTTATTATAAATAGACCTGATAGTTGTCTTAAATTGGATTCACTAGACTGAAGTGGAGAGTTATATTTAGTAAATTGACTGGAGAAACTCTTGGAAGATATACCTACCAGCAATGGAGAAGGAAAGAGGAAAACAGGGAGAAGAAGGTGGCCAGCAATGTGTTTGCAGCTGAGGTCTCAGCAGATCCTACCATGAGCTCTGGAGCTAGGAAGGCCCTTCAGAGTTTTCCTGAATTAAGGTAAGGGGGCTGGGCATTCCTTCCTCCTCACTAAGGAGTCATTAGCCATGGCCCACTCCCTGCAAAGAGAGTGCCTTCAGCTGAGAGCAATTCCCAGTGAAGGACACAGCTGTGACAATCAGCAACCCATATATGCAGGGGATTATACACATCAGCCCTGAAAAGGGATCTAAGGAGAGCACCACAGTATCCACCACAATGGCTCAGTCTCAGGTTTCTCTCTCTTTCTTTCTCTTTAACTGATGGAAGTGCTATCAAAAATCTTTGGAGACCCTTAGATCAAAGAAGGACTGAGGGAAAGCAGAGTAAGAAGACTAACATTGCTTAAGGCCTCTCTGCTTTAGGCACTTTGCCAAGTACTTAACATACTCTTCTGCTCCATTTCAAAGCATAAAGAGCAGAGAATGATAAGTGATTAACATCCTTCATGCATGTTTCATGCTGCCAGGAAAGTGGACTATGCATTGAATTTGGTTTTCTAAAGATGGAGCTATAGGATTCACAGGGGGATGACTTAAGAATGAATAGTATTTAAAGCAGGACAGTACCCATTTTCATCAATGGCCACCTCCCAAGTTGTGAGGAGAGAATTCTACCCAATTATATTCCTTTAATGTTCAGTAAAGGTATCATTCAATAAAACTGGTTATTTCCGTTCTGTAGGGGAGCGATACTGAGCTGGAAAATGTCTTCCCTGAGAGTTTGTTTTGAACAATTTTGGGATCCTTTCTTGCTGGTGAATAATATCTTTATCTCATCTCTGCAATCTCTTGTTAAACTCTAAGAGACTGAGAACATTCACCTCCTCATCTTTTTCTCTCGGGTCCTTTTAACTTAGGTGGCTCTTCAATTCCTTTTCTAGTCCGTATTTGAAGGAGACTGTGTAGCAGCATCACAGTGGGAGTAAAAAACTCCAGAGTTGGAGAGATTCACTTTTTTGTTGTTCTGCTCTACATACTGGGGCAAGGAACTGTCTTTCCTTTAGCACCAGTTTCTGGATAGTAAAAAGGAGAGAAGATTAATATCCATCTCCCAGACACTTTATTATTGGAGATCCATACTCACTGTGTTGTGGTAAAAATTCAAGAATAGAAACCATATAAAGTTCTTAGCCTAGTACCTGGTTTATAGAATGTGCAAATTAAATATTGGCTATTTTTAAGTTTCTGATTTTTCTTTGCTTTCTTGCACTCTTTTTTATGTTTCTCTCTATTCCTAGGAGACTGTGGCATTATGAAATCTCAGAGTAGAAGGGACCTAAAGGGTAATCAAGCTGTATTGCTCATCCCCATCATTAATTGTCTTTCCAGCACCTTCATCCTTTGCTTTCTGCCTCCCCCTCCCAACACCATTTTTTATAGCCTCCTCATTTACCTACTAAATTTGAGTGTCAGATTGCACTGGGGATATTATTCTGTTTCTTGCTACCCAGAGAAAATCCAAAGGCCAGCATATTGTGAAGTGCCAGTCCCTGGGAATGGCCACCTGTGAGAGGCCAGCCTGTTTGCTTGGTCATCTGGTACAGAGTAAAGCCCCAACAGGGTCTGAATGCTGTGCATGGAGTCCAGTCAAAGTTAATCCCAATGAAGTAATTCTTGATCACTGTGACCATGTTTCCTAATGCAGATACAGCATGGGCTGGGGTCAGCCAAAAGGGAGCCATTTACTCAATGCAATAAAAAGGGCTAAGGGGGCAACTGTGTGAGCTAATAACCTTAGGTTGCCTTGCTACCCTGAAGCTATTGGTATAAAATTATTCAGGCTTTTAAGTCCCAATTATTGACTCCTTGTCTTGGTTGCTCACAACTCCTGAGCTCCTTGCTCTACAAATACCTAGTTGCCTCTCTTTCACATTCAACTTCATGCTCTCATTTCTTTGTTCCCTTTTTCCCCCATTAAACAAATAGGCCAAATCTCTTTTCGCATTGTCCTTAGGCCAAGTTTCAAAGAAGGGCAAGTTCCTGCCTAAATCGCACAACTCATGTAATACACACACACACACACACACAAACACACACACACACACACTGAGAGCAAGAGCAAGAACAAGAGCAAGAGCAAGAGAAAACAATCCCCAAATCTTAAGGCAAAAAGCCTTATGATCCACTTGTTCCTGAGCCTCTTCCCATTGACCTGCATCTCTTTTCTATAATTCACTTGTCTTACTCCTCTTGCTGTTTTATATTTGGAAATCTACTCTTGGAGCCCATTCCAGGAAGACTCAGGGTCTATCCAAGTGCCAGATTCTTTCCAAGGTCTGTCAAAGACCAGTTTCCAAGAGTCTGTGGAAGTTTCCCTTTTGAGCCTCCCCAAGTGACAGCAGCCCACTGACACTGACAAGATTTCCTATCCTTTTGGTGCATTTATCAGAATCCCTGTCAGTTTCGTTCAGGTGCTGGGAAAGAGGTAGAAAAATTCCCCTGAAAAGCAGTTGTTAACCAGTTCCTCCTGACCCCTTCTGGCCCCAACTTACCCCAGAACACAGTCCCTGCAGGTGCAGAATGCAGAACTGGTATATGCATCTATCATTCTCCCAGAGGAGGTTTTCGGATCCTTTGAATTAAAAAACGATCATCTGAATTATTTTTTTCATTATACAGTAGCTTTCTCAAACATGCATTCCTATGTAACATATATACCCTTTTCATTGGCAGTCATTTTCCCAGCAGTCATAACTATCATAATACACAATTTTATAGCACCCTCCATCCAGGAATCTCATTGCACTTTATAAACAGTAGCTAATTGGAGAGAGACTGCCGGGTATTAATTTAATAATACAGTTGTATCTTCTGTTTTAACAAAATGTTCAGTTCTTTACTGTTTATTGTCAATGTAATTTCCTTCACATAATACAAATTAATGAGGAGAGAAAAAGCAAATTTGTTTTTCATTAGTTACTAATTTAAGGATTTCCAAGCTGATTAATCAGAGTTCCTCCCATCCTCCTGGCTCCTATGCACTCAACTGATCAACCATTTTTCTTCCCAAGAATATCATTTGTAGATCAGTATTTGTTCAGAGTCCGTAACCTATGCAATTTCCCATTTGTTAATCCATCTGCATTTTTCACAGGTATCTTTCCCTCCCTCTTCCTCACAATTCATGTGCACATGACACAGCATGTACATATCCTTTCCCATTTCTCTAGTAACTCCCTCTTTTTTATCATCTAGTCTCTCCAAGATATGTCTTTCTTTTTCCTTTTTTCCCTTTCCCTTTTTTACTACCTTTGAATCTAACTCTGTGGCCTCAAGGGCAAGATCTTTCAATTTGGAGTTATTTCCAAATTCCCACACAGACAGAGATGATAGCTTTCTGCTATGGGGAGATTATTAACTGCTCATACCACTTTATCACAGAATTTTTTTGCGTCTGACAGTTGCTTACAAAATTTATACTTTTTTTCAAACTCTCGAACAGCATGCTTATCATTGTCACATGCTTCTCCTTTATTGGGCCCACAGGCAAAACCCAATTATTAATTGTGAAATAAACAGCTTTCCAGCAGAGAGAGACCCTCTATCCTTTCACAGGAGCTTCCTGGTAGGACTGTGTTTATGGGTATGTGATCTGCGGAGTGGTATAGGGTCCCATGCTTAGAAGGGCTCTGTTCTTGGTTTAATGCTTTGTCATCATGAGCTTGAAATTCTTCATAACATTTTAACAAGGGAACCTGCATTTTCATTTTGCACCAGGTATCACAGTTATATAGTCAGTCCTACTTCTACAGTATTTGCTTCTTCCTTCAATTTACAGGTACTGGAACCCCATGTAAGGCCAATGGGGTTGGGCTGGCCCTTTGGTGTTTATTATTATCAAGGAAGAGTTTGCAACAGGTTTCTTTCACCAGTAGGAACTTTCCCCCACCTCATTTACCATCACTGAGAGAATCTCCTCTGAGTCTTCTAGATCATTTGGTCACTTAAACTCCAACACATTCTTCTCCTCTGTCTTAGAACTCAGTTTTTCTCCTCCTAGGATCCCTCATCTGAACGTTTTCTTATCTCCTTCCACCTTCCTCACTAGGGGATTCATCCTAATCAGGTGACTGGGAGTGACCTGACTCTGTAATTCAGTGGCAGTGACACTGAATCTGGTATCTAAGATCCTCTGGATCTGAAGTCTGAACTCAAATATGCAGCCCAGACTGAAAAAGTCTTCCCTGATGGTGAGGAAAATGCTATCTAGAAGCAACAACCACCAGGAGATGGGCTAAGGAGAAAAGAAAGAAACAAGTACTTTGAAAGAGAGGCATGGAGGGACCATAAGAAAAGCAACAGGAATAAAAAAACAACTGGTCTAAGGAAGAGGCACAGGTTCATCACTTATGAAGATATATGCAAACAAGATGCAAAACGAAGTGAAAAGGGATAGGAAAGATCTCCTCATGAGTATAAAACTGATTGAAATGTCAACTGTCATCTGTACCTAGGGACCCATTGTGAAGGAAAAGCTGAGACTCTGCTGGAAAACAAATCTGACAAGAACTAGACCATGTCTCTCTCTTTTAGACACATACACACACAATGATAACAATGACAATTATGACAATGTTATTCTATTTTACCTGATTTGTTCCTTTAGGTAGCAGCTCTTAAAGATCAAGGACTTTATCTTTTTTGCTTAGGCACTGCCATTTGTCATAGTGTCTAGGATTTAATGTGTATTTTCAAAACTCTAGCTCAATTTATGACCCTTATTTTCAGTAGTTATGTGTTTTGCATTGATAATGACATTCAATGTAGATTCAATATGATTTGAAGAGTAACAAGCATGGAACACACTTCTTGGACTCAAATTCCCATTTGGCTGTTGCCAGCTCTGTAGCGTTAGCCATAGAGCTAAACTTATCTATGTCTCAATTGGTTCATGTATAGATGGGTTATTGAGAGGACTAGATTAGTTAATATACCTAAAGCCCTTAGCCTGCCTGGCACTAAGTACTCAATAAATGTCAGCTATTACTGCTGTGGTTGGCTTTCCTCTCTGCCTTGTGAGAAAGCACAGCTGGACTGTGCAAAGTGTGTAGTGAGACCCTGATCTCTGGAGCTCCAAAGCCACATTTCCTGCAAGGGCTATAATCCTCCCACAGTTCCATAACATTCTCACCTCTTATGGCAGGAGCAAGCCTTGATTTGAATGTATAGCTCAGGGGCTTCTTCCCTGTCTTTCACCTTCCTGGCAAAGGTGATATATCCCATGTTTATTTCCCAAAGAGATTTGCCAGAAAGAATATTTCTGACCATTCACATCCAGAGCAGACCATAGAGATATAGTTGTGCTGTATGGATATTGTTCTTTCCAGATATTGATAAAGCTCATGCAATGGTGAATGAGACAGCAAGGTGAGGATGATATATCCAGTGCCTAAGTAAGAACAAAACATATTACACTTGGGGAAAACCTCTCTGGGAAATCAGTGGGACCAAGTAGTGGAAATAGTAACATAATGGATAGGACTATAGTACTTTAAGAAAGGCAGTCACCTTTCTCTGAACATCTCTACAGCCCCCACAAAGCAATAACATAATTCCAATTACACAATAAAATATTTAGAACATATTATTTAGTTTAACCTGAAAACACAATGATAGACCTTGGCATTTTCCATTGCTTATAGTTTCTTTGTGGAAAGAATTCACCCCATTAGGTGACAGCTGTCCTTGATACTAAAATAGCATTCAATCTTTCTTCTTTTTGGTTTTTTTTTTTTTTCAGATGTAAACCAGGGACATTTGTACTTGCTTTCATACTGTCTAAAGCGCTTGGGTTTTTAATTGATTATTTTTTAGAACAGCCAAGCTTGCCATTGGAGAATTCTTTGAATTTTCAAACAAAGCCCAATGCCACAAAAACCCTGCAGAGTCCACAAATAAAGCAATATTATACCCTGAAGAAAGCATTTGATTTCAGGAGCAGCCGTGCTAACATTCATCAACAACATCCTTCACTGCCCCCAGTAGATGCACATAAATGGACTCCTGGTGAACAAGATTGTCATGTTCTGCAACCTTCTACTTCTCTCTACATAAGTATCAAGTTCTCAGACTGCACTTGCTGACCAGAGTCAGAGAGCCCACAAATAAATCAAATTATCAGAAGGCAATAGTTAGCTCTCTTTACAGGAGCCAAAGGAGAAGAAAAACAGCCTTTATGTGCCAAACTTAACACCTTCCATCTGAAGGATCTACATGACAACACTGGGGAGATTATGATGGCAAGATAGAATCATCTAAGTCACCTTTGCCCCCTGAATACTGATTGTCTACAGTTGAATTGCCAATTGCTTAATCTAAGCTTTTTTAGTGCTTTTCACTGGTAAAAATAATAATGATAATAGGTTAAAAGAATAGCTTCCTGTCATAACATCTTTTCAGATCACAGCTGGATGACCCTTTCATTCTTTTTGGTGCAGCAGCCCATAAATATGAAGGGACAATAGAGATGTAACATGCTAGAAGAATGTCTTTAATCCAACGTGCTGTGACACTAATGGAATACATCTCAGACATGATAATATTAAACTATTTGCATTAACTCTCCCTTGTTGCTGGCAATCACACTGTGACAAGTGTCATCTTCAACAGGAAGATAACCTTAAACATTCCATTTTGGCACAAACATCTTTTACTAGCAATAAGTAATCCCAGAAAAACAAGTGCTTCTACACAGATTTCCCTTGCATAGACTGACCTAAGGTAAGGAGATGACAAAGCCTGACTAATTAACAAGATGTTTTGAAGCTAATACTCAGGAGTGCCTAACCTTCTGATTTCCATTTGTAAATATTTTCTTTTTACTTGTAATTAAATTTGAAGCTAGTGATACTTTTGATTGGCTTTCGTAGGTTTTTTTGGGGAGGAGGAAAGGGATAGAATTTCCCTCAATGTAGTGTAAGGAACTGACATTTGCTCTTTATTTACTCAGAATGCATAATAAAATGTTTGATGTAGGACTTATGTATACATTTGCACTATCTATTCTATCAGTGTTGGTGTTCAAAGACAAAAGGTTTGATCTCTCTTCCTGTATGGAAGATGGGAAATGGGGCCTTTTGAAATCCAGCTAATAGTGTTTCTTACTGTCACTTGAGATGTGTGACAAAAAAATTTCCAGAACATGTTTCCAAAGGGATTGTAATCAGGAGCAACATAAACAGTTGGGGGCAACTCACTAAATGCAAACAAGTCTAAACAAAAAAAGGCTAAGACTCAAAGCCAAACATTTCAGGAATCAAGAAGATTCCACAATAAAAAATACTTGAAGTAGAAGAAGGTATGTGACCCAAGTGAATTTTCTTATTTAGCATTCTGATCCTTACTCTTTCTTTTTTGGGTAGCTGTGGCCCCTGGGCTAGGTGTATTGGAAGGGGCCAATTCCAAGTGACCATGGTTGTCTTCCATATGTAGGCTTTGTTATTTTTACATGAGACCCAAACATCTCAGAGTACACTGCATTTGGAAATCATTTCACCCCATAGAGAGTCCCATAATAATATGGGTCAACATAGACAAAGTACATAATTTCTATAATAGGCACATAATTCTTCCGTAGCTCCATGAGTCTTTAAATTATTCTCTTGCAGTTTAAATTTGACCTATCTTCCTAATTCTCTCCATTCACTGGTGGAAGAACAATGTGTAAGCATAAAAAGAGTTGAAGCAGGGATCCCTGGGTGGCGCAGCGGTTCGGCGCCTGCCTTTGGCCCAGGGCGCGATCCTGGAGACCCGGGATCGAGTCCCACATCGGGCTCCCGGTGCATGGAGCCTGCTTCTCCCTCTGCCTGTGTCTCTGCCTCTCCCTCTCTTTCTCTCTCTCTGTGACTATCATAAATTAAAAAAAAAAAAAAAAAAGAGTTGAAGCAGAAAGATGTAGGGTGGAGATGAATATCTTCACTATGATTAGGGAAGGGAGAATGATTCCTATGGAAAAGAATGCTTTGGGTAAATCTATAAGGTTTGAGAGACAGCTTAGAAGATACTTGGGTGGGAAAGATTGCTTAGTGTATTTGAGAATGGTATTTATCCACTAAAATACTCAGAAGAAGTGATAAAGATGTGGGAGAGAGGGGTGGAGCAAGGTAAGATGCAAGAGAATAAACCCAGGTCTAGAGCCCACGAAAAAACAAAAAAAAAAAAACAAAAAACAAACAAACAAAAAAAACAGGTTGGAGGTATTCTTAGGACTACTTGCTAAAAAGGCCAACTTTGCCTTCAGTGGGTATTGATTGAATCCTTGGACCTTACCTTTTGAATAAAACTAGAAGACCTGAATTTTCAAACTGGTGAGACAACTTATTATCTATGTGCACTTAGGTAAGTCTCTTAAACTATTTCAATCTACAGAATTACCTAGTGTAAGAGGGTCTACAACCTGGCTCATCTTTCTTGGGAGTTTTTAGGTGAATCACATGAAGAAAAAGCATATGAAAGCATTCTGAAAATCTGAAGTGGGACTTTTTAACAACATGGAAGACTGAGAAGACAAGAATGCAAAGTGAAGTGCTGGAAAATTATTTCTCTATTGATTATTTAGTACATAGCTCAAAGAATGAAAAGGAAATCCAAAGTGGCAGCAAAGAGAAAAACCAAAACCAGAACAGTAAGTAGGAGCTGATGCCACTTGCTCAAGGAGATTTCAAATCAAATATGTAGTTAGAGACCAGAGATTGGGACCCAGAGACATAGCTTTGTATCTGTGTGAGGTTGGAGGCTGAAAAACAACTCTGTGCATAGAGCTTAAAGTCTTAAAAAGCTACCCTATTTGTCAAGAGATCTAGAAAAACTTTTCCTACCAGTTCAGAAAGACAGAAATAAAGTTACTATTTATCCAAGGCCTCAGGGGAAGGGGAAAGAGTTGCTTATGAGAAATTTAAAGCCACATGTGGGTTGTGCCAAATGTAGGTGTAGTCTGAATTTATTCTACTAGGGTGGTACAGAAAACTTAAACCATGAAATTAGCATTAGAAGCTGATTTTGGGCTATCAAATGACTTGAAATCCCCAATGAAAACACATCTGAAAGGACTCAAAAGTGTTTTATTTTTTTCTCCCACATTCAGAGCAATCAGGATCTCCAGGGAAAAATAGGCTCTGCAGAAGATGAGTTCACAAATTAAAAAATTACAAACCACACGAGGAAATGAGTCACCATGAAGGAGAGTCAAGACATAAAAACAAATGAAATCTAGCTACCAAGTCTTGAACATAATAAATTTTGGATGATGCAGATTTTGAAGGCATTAAATAGAACTCCTGGAAATGAAAATAGTGATAAAAAATTTTAATGTTAAATAAAGGATAATAGAATGATGAAAAGCTTTTTATCAAAAATAGATGTTTTTATTTTATACTCTAATGATAAATATTACAAGCATAAGAACTTTATGTAATGTTTATTAATGTCCACTATGAAGATCTATATTAAATTCTGAAGATATCAAAACCAGTTAAGATGTAGTCTCTGATCTTGCAGAGGTCCTATTCTAGAACAGACCACAACAGTGCAGAAAAAGCAATTGAATGTTGGAGATGAATAAGGTACAAAGAGGGTATTAAGGAGGCAGTGGTCAAGTCTATCTACTGGGTTTGGGCAGTTATGAAAAATTTTTTAGAATTGGAGATAACTGAGTTGAGTTCAAAAGTTGAATGGGTGTTTTCCAGACCCATAAAGCGGGAAAGCCACTAGAAATAGAGGGTGCATGATAAAACAACATGGTATGTCTGGGTTACTGGGTGTGAAGGTGAAGGAAAGGGTAGAGAGGTAAGTAGGCACAGATCATGAATAGCATAGGGTGATTTTTACAGAGAGGTATGAGGGAAGCACAGGAAATCAGACTTCCTGATTTAAATCTTGGGCATAGAATTTACTAGTAATGTAACCAGTCTCAAATTACTTAATATCTCTATATGTCAGTTTCCTTAATTGTAAGATAGGGAGGAATAATACAAAATCTTCAAGAGATTGGTATGATAATTAAATGAGATTATGTAAGTCAACACTTGGCACAATTTCTAGACTGTTTTTTTTTTTTTATTTTAAAGATCTTTAAAGATCTATTATTGGGATTCCTGGGTGGTGCAGCGGTTTAGCGCCTGCCTTTGACCCAGGGCGTGATCCTGGAGACCCGGGATCGAATCCCACGT
The DNA here is from genome assembly GCF_018345385.1 of Vulpes lagopus. Classification (NCBI taxonomy): domain Eukaryota; kingdom Metazoa; phylum Chordata; class Mammalia; order Carnivora; family Canidae; genus Vulpes; species Vulpes lagopus. The sequence goes on along the minus strand of NC_054824.1, from coordinate 25,418,956 downwards.
CGGGCTCCCGGTGCATGGAGCCTGCTTCTCCCTCTGCCTGTGTCTCTGCCTCTCTCTCTCTCTGTGACTATCATAAATAAATAAATAAAAAAAATTTAAAAAAAAAAAGATCTTATTATTTATTCCTGAGAGACACATAGAGACAGAGACATGGCAGAGGGAGAAGTAGGCTTCCTGCGGCAGCCTGTTGGCAGGACTAAATTCTAGGACCCTGGGATCAGGACCTGAGCCAAAGGCAGACCCTCCACCACTCAGCCACCCATGCACCCTTTTCTAGGCTATTTTAATGGACATTAGACTTAGTTATTATAATTACCATTCTTATTAAGATAGAAGTATTTTGAAAGATATGGAAGCAAAAAATTAATAAATATGTCATTCAGTAAACAAATAGTGAGACACTGTGGGAGAAATTAGGATTATTGTAATGAACAAGACAGACTTTGCTCCTTCCCTCAAGACACTTACATTCTAAATGGGAAGACAAATATTAAAAAGATGCAGAGAAATATTAAAATATTAAGGAGGCAGAAAAAATGATCATCTCAATTAGCATCACCTAGGAACTTGTTACAAATGACATTTTTCAGATTCCATTCCATACCTACTGAATTAAAAACTTTGTGAGTAGGTCCCAGCAATCTGTGTTTCAACAACTATTCCAGCTGATTCTGATGCAAGCTAAGGTTGGAGAATCATTGCACTAGGCTTTTATTACAACTTTAATGGAGGGAGTTCTTTATCGCAGTTAAAAACACCCCAACAGCACCTGGAAGGAAGCCACTGAAAATTACTTGGCTCCAGGTACTCTTACGGTGCCGTCAGCTTTTCATGTGTTTTTCTGAGGACTAATTTAGGTTTAAAAGACCTTGTTTTTTAAATTGAATCTTGGTAAAATTTAAGGAAGAAATCAACAGCTAATTATAGTCTGTTTGATTTCCCCTCTTCACTACCCTCAGGGGGATAGAATATGGGCCTGTTGCCTACAACCAGGGGCTCCATGATCATCCAAAGGGACAAAGAGATAAACGTGGGCCAACCTTGTAAAGAATACATTCTGTGGATTGTGCCCACCATCCAGCTGCTTACCTGCTACTTAAAGTACTTAAGTAGTTGCTCATAAAATACCTTCAAAGGAAAGGAGATTCAATTAATTGCAGAACCTTTAATTTTGTGATTGGGTGGGCATACAAATCGAAACAATACTACCTGTGGCTTTCTTTTTGTCCCTCCTTCTGAGTAATACTCAACTTTTATTTTGAATATATGTTGAAGAAATACTTAATGAAGATTCATTAGAAGGGCTGCTGTACGGCACCTGGGTGGCTCAGTCTGTAAAGCATCTCTTGGTTTCAGCTCTCAGGGTCCTGGGATCAAGCCCCAAGCCTGCTTGAGGATTCTTTGCCTCACCCTCTGCCCCTCCCTCCACTCTCTAAATCAATCAATCAATCAATCTTGGGGAAAAAAAAGAAGAAGAAGGGATGTCAAATGGTTAGCCTGCCTAGGGCTCCCACAGGCCCAGGTCAGGCCAGATCAAATGGACAATACTATTTACAATACCATATAAGGTTGCTGACAGACAGATTGGTAGTGTGTTCGTGACCTATCTCCGGGACTGCCTACCTCAAAGATAAGTCAAACTGCTGACCTCACTGAAAGTTTGAGTAACTGTTTCCCAAAAACATTGCATCTTTGAGGCTGAACCTAGCAGTGATCTTTATCCCTAAAGTTTGTTTGTAAGTTTGTTGTTTAGCACTTGGAGGAAGTTTTCCTATAGACATCTTGTTATCTATGGTCATTAGATAACCAGGTCAATCCATTCTGTGCCTGAAGAATAGCATTAATAGTGCTGCTTTTAACTAGCCATAATCACTATCTGTAAAGGACAAAGAAGAATGCATTTGGATGCCAAGAATACATCCTTCTCCCTTAATAATAGGGTCACTGAAAGCAGCATTTGGTGACTTAGCATTGGGATGGGGGAAGGATAGAGAAGGAGAAAGGAAGACATATTCCTTCAATAAGAGTGTAGTGCTTTTTTATACTTCTACCTCTCTAGAGTGGTAAAAATAGTTGATATCAAATATAAGAAGGCCTCTCTTAGTGTTCTACACTTGGGACTACAGGCATTTTAATGGATGCGCAGAGGTGGAGGAGTAGATTAAGCTCCAGGTCATTTTAAGGGGCCAGGGAAAGGGCTGCTTGTTTGGCAGCATCTGAATGTGAGCCTTAAGTAAATTCCCAAGTGGAGACATTGATCTTGCTTTAGATGAAGGACAAGAAAGTGATTGACAGATGGAAAATCTTTTTAATGTAGAGTCAGAATGTTGAAAACCAATATGGGATCCCTAATATTCTAATGTAAATTCAGCAGCACACCTGGAGTTTGTTAAGGTAGCAAAATGATAAAAGTGCTCTTGATGACATTTTGCCATGAGGAGTGGAGGACTTCATGGGTCCAAGATCCCCCTTGGTATTTAACCAATATCAGACCACATTGGGGAAACAGGGGTAGGGGTTGTTTGTCACAGAGCCAAGAAACACCCCATGACACAGTGGCAGTCATTGAGGTAGAAAACACCTATCTCAATAGATTTTTCGGTATGGGAAACTGGTTATTTGGGGAACAGATGTTGGAGATAATGGTCTCATTCATTTGGGGAATATAAATAATAGTGAAAGGGAATAAAGGGGAAAGGAGAAAAAATAAGTGGGAAATATCAGAAAGGGAGACAGAACATGGAAGACTCCTAACTCTGGGAAATGAACCAGGGGTGGTAGAAGGGGAGGAGGGCGGAGGGTGGGGGTGATGGGGTGGCTGGCACTGAGGTGGGCACTTGACGGGATGAGCACTGGGTGTTATTCTCTATGTTGGCAAATTGAACACCAATAAAAAATAAATTTATTATTAAAAAAATAAGGAAAGACAAGAATGATTAGTTTTCAAGCTTCAAATGGTTGACTCATTGCCCTTTATGTATAGTTTCTTATGAGCTCTCAAAATGGTACAAGTGGAAAAAACTGGAGGTAGAGGTTAAATGACTTGCCCAAGGTCATAAAGTGGTAGAGCTGGGTTGTGAATCCAGGCACTCTGATTCTAGGACCTCTACTCTTAATCAGCTAAACTTCCATAAACTTAACTGTCTTTGAGTCTCTGGACTTTATGGACAAGAGGATATACAAGCTTTTTTTTTTTTTTAGATTTTATTTATTCATGAGAGACATAGAGAGAGAGGCAGAGACATAGGTGGAGGGAGAAGCATGATCCCTCTGGGGAGCTTGATGCAGGACTCAATCCCAGGACCCCAGGATCACAACCTGAGCCAAAGGCAGATGCTCAACTACTGAGCCACGCAGAGGTCTCCATACCAGCATCTTTGTAGTCAAAATTCCTATAGGTGAAGGTTCCTCTGTACTCTAAACTTTATACTCAACTTCAGTTATTTGGTAAATTCAGATATGCATGCAGTAAGTTTGAGGGAATTTTCAATGTGTTGCTTTAATTTGGAATAATGCCATTGGACTATATTTCTCCTCACTAGTCTCTGCTTACTTTCCCTACCTTACCATCACTGTATCATTTAAAGAGGATATTACAGTGGCTAGAACACTTGAATTCCCAAACCTACTATGTATTTGTACCTGACTTTAAAGCAAAGGAATCATCAGGTGATTCTAGTATCTACATTTGTAAATTGCAGTATCTATATCTGCAAATGGCAGGTAATGGCTATTGCCTGATGGGTTTTTGAAAAGCAATTTGTTTATAAGTGACTTCTGACTTCTTGGGTCAAAGAATTATATAAATTAAAACAGAAATGAAAGATCCTGCCGTAACACCAGTTATTACTGGGAAAAAGAACATGCCTTCAATAAGAATCATGGAGATCAAAGGGCAAATGCATTCAATTGAGCAAAACTAATAAATTATTGGAAAACACTTTCCAAGTGGAAGAAAATGTCATATACATGAACAACAGCATTATTACTAACTTTAAAGGAATACAGAACTTCTCACATTGTAGCCTATCAGAATAATCTTTTAATCATTTTTATTCAGAAACAATGATTTACTACAATGTTTATATAGAAACTGAAATTCCCAGTGCAGAATAAGCACTTATTTCATTGATGGAATTCTGGAAGCTTAAAAGGCATTAGATGGAGGTGGTGCAAGCAGCCTCTTGGCCTTTCCACAAATGAGATCAAGATGTTCCCAGGAGAATTACCAGAAGAACGGATGTCTGATCTGAAGGGGAAGTTGACAATAGATCAGGATCTACATAGTAGACATATATTATTTAAAGCTTAGACTTTATATAGTATCATAGATTATAGGCTCTCCTCCTTTAGTACTGGAACCATATGGCTTTTAAATCTGACTAGTGACATCATAACAATTGATATAGAAAAGCCCTCTCATTTCATGTTCAGACAGATTAAAAGAATCGAAGACTTCTTGCTACCCTTTTGGTTGTTCAAAGCCTTTCAACTCCATCCAAACACCTCATGCCAAGTTAAATCTCAGATACCTTAAGTCAGACATTTCCAGCCAATGTGCCAGAAATAGGTTACAGGTGTGTTGAATCATTGTTTCATTCCTCAGTCCTTAGAGTATCTGGATAGGGTCTTAGGGCAGTAGTTTCCAGACATGAGCTGCTTTAACAATTGACTCTAGTGTAATTAATATACAAATATTGTTTTTTATGCATGAGGTGACTTTTTTAAGTTCTTGAAGAACTGTTCTGAGTATTGAAGAAAGATCCTCTTATTATGTAAGAGGTTATCTAAAACTGATTTAGGGAACTTCTGGAATAGTGTGCAATATATAGTAAGTGAAGTAAAAGTGCTTCTTTAAAAGATACACACAATTGAAGCTAGTATTTAAAACATTTACACTAAGGTATGAATGACTGATAAATTCAATGCAACATGAAGACATTTGCAATCTAATAAAGGATCTTATTAATCTGAACTCATTTCTAATTGAAAAAAAAAAAACACAGCTTCTCTTCCCCTAGCAACTGCTTGTTGCCCCCAACTATGGGGTCAGCATCCTCCACCATTTCCTGCCTTGCAAACCAGCCTTGTACAGTGTGAAATGCACAGAATCGATACTGTTTCTTAGCAGGAAGTCTTGTGTCGCTTATACTTCTCTATCCTAACACCTTTACAAGTGACTTCATATCTCAGAGGGCTTGGTAAAAATAGTCATTAAGGAGGGAGAAGTGAATGTTGACAAAACCTTAATAGATATTCTAAATCAAGGAATCATAGATCCGTGACTGCAAAGGATTACTTATGTACTATAAATTATCACAGAACCATATAACCTCCTAAGGGCTTTGAGTTATTTTCCCAGCATAGGCAATAGATTTGCACAAGTGTTTGTTGAATGAATAACATATAAATCAACTAATAATCAAATTCTGGTTGGTTCATGACAACTATCATTAAGGAACAGAGTAAAACAATTTAGTCTTTGCATAGTGTTTTAGCTTGGCTAGAAAGTTAAGAACAATGTAGCAATAAGCAATCAGAATGTGATATTTGAGAGCTGGGAATCATGGCACAATCCTGTTTTTGAAAGTCAAATGTACAAGTTTTTCAATCTATATTCCCAAAATGAATTCCCAAAATTAGATCTAAAATTGGTACTGAAATAAATACTAGTATCAGTTACATGGAGAAATTTCAAGTATGCCTCTAAATCTACTGAGAATCATCTATATATTTTTTTATTTTCAGTGCCTTCAATTTTTTGCATATATATGATCTCTGGAAAAAAATAATATCTATAGCAAAGAGTTTGACTTTATATATGAATTCTGTGCACAGATGAACTGCTACTGAGTCACCCAGAAGGCTCTAGGGAGAGCTAGGCAGCACTGAATTTGATCATAGAAGACAGAATCATATTTTAAAAAGAATTCTCCCAGCAATGCAGCTAGATAGCAGAGGTTTGCCACTCTTCTGTTCAGTGTTGGCTGCAAACACCACACTCCCCTTCAGGCTGTCAATGCCCTTGGAGCTAGGTAGGGGAGGTGGAACGGAACAAAGGGATTAGGCCTACTGGATGCTCCTGGAAAGAGGCTGCTCTGAGATTACTTGCACAGTTAGCTCATTTCCTATCCCCGACCCCCCATAAAACCTTCCATGAATACAGCACTTTACAGACTTAAGGTGTCACAGCACTGATATCACTTAATCACAATTCTAGCGCATCAACCCTGCAAGCAGCTAGGAGAAAGACTGCTGGGGCCTCGTACATGGGGTGGGGAAGTTCAGCCAAGGGTGAGCTCAGCTGTTATGTCAGGCCTTGAACTGGGCCTTGCATCCCTTCCTCTGCAGAATGCAGCCTCGCTGAGTCTCTGCAGCTTTAGGGAGCCGCTGTGTGGGGAGGCAGCCTGATGGCCAGGACCATTCTGGAGAGCCGTGGGAGAGGGTCCGAGGTACCACATGGTAGGCCGAGATGCTTAGTCTTCTTGGCATCCAGTGGACATGGACAAATTCATTGCTAAATGGAAGCAAAATCCCCTCTGGCTTGCTTCTGCCTTGTTTATGGTCTTTTCCTTGTTATTTAGAAGCTAATTAGGCAATCTGCCCAGTGTCTCTGCTCCCAGGCCTGGTGCTCTCTGACTATTTGCCTGCTATTTCTGTCAGGAGACAGAGGTCAGTGAGAGAAGGCATCAGCCTTTAATAGGCCCCCTCTCCCACTTGTTAGCATTGGTGGTAACATCTTTACAGAATTTTTCATATTTGGCCATCAAGGATTTGGACATCTGGGGATTATTTATGGATTTCATTACTCACTTTATTCCACTCACCATTACTGGGAAGACCTGGGGCTTGCCTATATCCTAACACAATTTCAAATTTGTGTAGGGGTCTTCTGCCCTGAAGAACCGAGCATGTTCAGCTCATCAATCTATCCATGGCAAACAATTGCGGGTTACCGAATACAGAAGGATGCAAGTGCTTGTGTGGAATTAGAAGGTAGGCTGAGTGGAAAAGTGTTAAACTGTAGGAACATCTCACTCTGAACAATAGAGCTATATCTGAAAATTTCTTATAGATTTATGAACATTTAGTTATGTTTTAAATCCACCAGAGGAATTGACAACTCAAGGCACACCCTGCTCCGAGCTCTTTCACAGGTGCAAATTATTTTTGTGAGGAAATACAATTCCCTCTCCATTCATCTTTTTTATGAATTTGAATTTGAATTTGAATATATCAAGTGGTCTTAAAACACCTGTGTAGCTAAGTCTGCCAAGATGCTTTTCATTGACTACCCGGTAGATGAACAGACTCATTCTCAAGCTGAGAAGTGCTAATTGTAAATTGGATATAGGTTTTTAATCAGCCACACCTGATTAGATTCCTACACTTCTTGAACACTCATTCTGTGTATATAGGAGAGAGCAAATGGGCCAGTTCGTACAGCAAAGTTTAGAAGCTTCTGCTTTTTGCAACGTTAAATCTATTGGTTATTGTGTTTATGTATATTTGGGTATATTTGTTTTTAAGTTTCTAAACCTAATATCTTTGCAAACACTTTAATCAGTTTCTTACAGAATTTTCTTTTAGATCCAACAAGTTGGAGTAAGTTCATTTTCATTTCTAAATCTCCTACTCTTTTCTGTGGCTTATACCTCATTTCTGCTCTTCTATCTCTAGACAAAAGCTAGTGTTTTTAGTTCCCATTTTCCAGATGATTGCTCTGTCTCTGTCTTTGCTGTCATTTGTGCAGATGGCTTCATAGTTCCAGCACAAACATATAGTGCCGTGAAAAATAAGCCAAAAAAATTGTAAGTGTTTAAGTATAGTAAAGCTGATTTTGCCTACAGTGTTAGTTTCTCTTGGCTCAGTGCCTAACATCCATTAGGTATACTCTGAATATTCTAGCCCTGGACACAAAGGCAGGAATTTCCTTTTTAGACTGTTTGTAGTATTTACTGTCAGAGATGATAGCTTGCCAAGGCCCTTGGTTCATGACTGTTCCCTGACTTTGGCATTCATTTTCATGCTTCCACCAAAGATGAGAAATCATATCTTGGTTACCTGCCTAATTCCCTTAGAAATAGACCTCATTATTCTTCACCTTTAAGAAGGCGAGATGTGTGCCTTTTAGAAGAGGAGAGCCATAGAGGTTGATTCCATTGGTAGGTACTGCATTTTAACCATAGCATTATTTTTTTCTAGCTTTAAACTACCAAGGGTAGTCTGTTAGCATGCTCACTAAGCCTCAAGAATTTTCTGTTCTACTGCAAGCATCTCTTGAGGCCACCTTGTTAAAAAATTTAATTTCATAATCAGTTTCCCAGAATCAATATTTCTTTTCCTATTTCCCTTTGCTTGGACATAATGTGATTAGAACAAAGAGCTCTCATGCTTTGGGACTTATCAGAATTGCTGCTAAAGAAAGCACTGTCCAACAGTCCTCCTCCCGTATGTGAATTCTGCTATTTCTCTTCCACTTGGGCATCACAATGGCCATGAGAGCTAGGGACCTCAACCAATCAGGCTTGGAACTGGGGCTTTTGGGAAACAAATTTTCATGAGGGGCCACAGAAGGGCAACTTGTACCAAGATATACACTGATCCATATTTGCTGTAACAGTCACGTGTCCCATCTTGCTCATCTCTTCCTAGAGGCTCTTTTCAGGAGATGGTGACATTTTTTGCAGCAGGTGTGACATATTCTGGGTCATTAAAAGAGATATTTGGATTTATCTAATTTCAGTAAATAGTGCTAAAATTCATAGGGGTTTTCCTTCTATTAGGAAACAAAGGACATTCTGTAAGGCTTTTCTCTGATTCCTCAATCACTCAATTTCAAATACTTGAAAATATTTGCATTGGATGACCAAGTAAGACAAATTGCTCATAGCCACCCAGGTTAGAAAGATTGAGATTTAACAAGACAAGCAATCAGAGGCTAAATTGAAGGGCTAAATGGTCTCTAGAATAAAAATAATTCCTTTCTAGAATAATCAGAGATTTGAATGAGACACACACCAGAAATATTATAAAGAAAAAGAAAAGAAAAGAAAAAGCATAGCAAGCCCCCCACCTCCCTTAAAAAGACACAAAATTTCTTTGTGTAGATGTTGTGAATATATGTGTGGTAAAATCTTTACAAAAACTGTAAATTAAATTAGCAATTAATTTGGGAAAGAATTGATGCCAAAATAGTTTAAAGCTTTACTCCCCTCCCCACAGCATAACTCAAAAACTGTTTTTAGTTTTTTCCTTCCCTTTATACACTCAAACTCCTAATTGAAAAGTATCTGTGTTAAAAAAAAAAAAGAAAAAAGAAAAGAAAAGTATCTGTGTTATTCAGTATGAATGAGATAATTACACTTGGGTCAGGTGTAGGGTTGGGTTGCTTTGGATGGTTTTAAAGGATTCTCCCTCTTATTCCTTATCTATTTGTTCCCTGAAGGATTTCTGTATCTCTTTGGGCAACTAGACAGAAGCAGCAGCAATAATCTTATTTACAAAGGGGGCAGGAGGGCAGAGGGCTGGAGGCCTCAAGGGCTGGTGTTCAATACTGTCTCTGTCATCCTGAGATCAGAGGGTTTGCCCCAGCCCAGGTGAATAATGACCAGGAACACTTTGTGACTGATGACTGCTCTGTTTCGGGAGCTAATTGATGTCCCTCAGTTCCTAGTGAATAATGCTCTTTCTAGCAGTGACAGTAATGTCATCAGGAAGGACAATATGTGGCCAGCTAATTAGGAAACAGGTTATGGAGCCCCCACCCCCACCCCCACCCCTGGGTGCTCTACTGGGCTAAGCAGGAAGCTATACTCTTACATATGTATAAAATGCTTTGTAAAAATCTCTTTGAATAAGAAGAATTAGGGAAAAGGCTTCTTAAACTTTGACCTTTTTTGCCTAATAGTACAAATCTGCACAGGCCTCTATAAATCACAGTGAAGTACATTGGGAAAAATAAATCCCTTTAGTATCTATGGCCCTTGGTGATCTGGCCCCTGGCCCTCATCCTCATTACTCTCCTATGGGGACCGTGTCCCAGCCACATGAGACTACGTGTCATTCTCTGGACATATGCTCTCTTAAATCTCTCACCTGCCTTCCCTACCCCACCATTATTTCTTTCCCTATAACATTCTTTATCTCCATTTTCTCCATAGCATTATTTATCTTCCCTTTCTCTTTTTCTGAATAGCTCCTACTTGGTCTTCAATACTCAGCTTCAATATTCAATATTTCTAAGTCAGTTACTGTGCTCTTTCTGGTTTTCCATAGCCTCCTCTATTTTAGCATTGATTGCATTGTATTAAGATGACCTGTTTAAGTGTTCACCTTCTTTCATTAGATGTTAAGTAATTTGATGACTTATCATGGTAGATACTCAATAATTGTTGCTTGAATTGAACAGAATAAATGCACAGTGCAGTTTGCTAAATGGAAATTGGCTTGTAGCTATCAACTCAGTAATGTAGTACCTAAGAGAAAATCTGAACTCTACCACTTACTAGTTGTGTGACTTTGTGCAAGCTACTGTCTGTCAAATGGAAATCATAATGCGTCACGGGCCAGTTAAGAGGTTTAAATGAGATAATGCATCTCCTAATAAATGGAATACATGCTAACCATTATTGTTGGTGCCAAGCACAAGGTAGGCTCTCAGTAAATATCTGCTAACTTGCATCTTACAATTTTAACAAGTCACATTTTATTGACTGATAGAGCATTATTTCCTAGGTGCCTTGTTTTATGTACAAGTTAAAAATAAAGCAAGTTTTTTAAATTAAAAGAATTAAAATGAAAACTATAGGAAGTGACTAAATTGCTAAATCCACTATTGTAGGTAGGATGAGGAATGTATTTGTAGCACACAGGTCTGGGGATAAAATAAATCAAACTTCCCCTCAACCACTGTTTCAGTTACCCAAAGTGAGTAATGAATCTTACTAGGCAAGTAATAAAGAACACAAATTTAATTTATTTTGACATCCAGAAGAGATTTGATCAAGTTCTTGAATTGCTACCATCTGGAGATGAAGGAAGGAAAACACAAGTATAGTTAGAGCCACACACCTCATCACATCCCATGCTCCCTTGCAATGTGGTGAGATGGAAAGATCCAGAGTTTAGAACCAAAGGATCTGGGTTTGAGCTCTAGAGATTCAACTTACTACTAACTACTGATGTGAATTTGAACAAGATACTTGACCTCCATGTACTACATGTATGAAGATGTACTGCAAAACAATAGAACTTTGGGCATTATTTTTACTAGGCATTCTGGTTAAGTAATGGTGATGTTCTTCAACTTTGCATTTCCTAGAATATGGGAAGTTTGCAATAAATAGTTGTGGACTATCTGGCTTTAAATGAATAATGAATGAATGAATGGAGTCACTGTGGTTTCATAAAAATACTATGGGCCTTGGAATCAAGGAAGACCTGGGTTCTAACCTTAGTTATGTAGTGTTTACCTCACTCAGCTTTTGACTCACCTATGTTATAAGGCTAACAAAATATACATCATAGAGTTACTTGAGGATTAAATTATATACATAAAGTGCCAATGTAAAGTGCTGGCACAATGTAGCTTCTTTATTCCTGATTATTAGTTAAAGGACTTATGCAGACATTAACCAAATAACTAAGATAAAATGAATTACATTAGTATAGCCCTTCACAGTTTTCATAGCTCTTCAAAACATCTGATATTGTCTGATCCTACTGGTATTTTCAGAGCTGGCATTTTTTACTGATGAGAAAACCAGATCAGAGGTGGTAGCTTGTCCAAGGCCAAACAAGTAGACAGTGACTAATATAGAACTACATTCTGGGTCTAAATAATTTCCTCTCTAAGTGTTCTTTCTAGCACAAAAGCTGCCTCTGTCAGCCAAAGCTGGGTATCTTTGAGACTTGCTATGATTCTGATATTGGTCAAAATGTGGGTATACTGGATAAGGAGTATTTGAACATTTTCAAATGGATCAGGCTTACCTAAGGATGTTAGGAATTCTAATATATTTTTGGGTTTTTGTTTTTGAGAAAAAGAGAGAGAGAGAGAAAGAGAGAGAGAGAGAGAGAGAGAACCCCAAGCAGGCTCCATACCTAGTGCAGAGCCCGTCATGGGGCTCGATCTCACAACCCTGAGATCACGAACAGAGCGGAAACTAAAAGTCAAATACATAACTGACTGTGCTACCCAAGCACCCTTCTAATATCATTATTCTTAAACAACTGAAGTGCTGCATAAGTCATCTGTTTCTTAACAGTAAGAGCAAAGTTATTCATTTGCCTACAATTATTTGAACACCCTTGTCTAAAGCAATGAATAAGCTGCTGCAGTCAATACTGGGGAGTCCCAGAATCTCATTTTTTCTGTTAATTCAAGTCTACAGCTCTATTATTTTAATTAATTCCTTACCCCATTTCATTCCTTCCTGTCATTCTCTTTTCCTCTGGGTATGTCACAGGGTGCTATGTCTCCTATAATCCTATATATTCATTCCTTAACATTACCAGAAACTTCTGAAGAACAGTAGCCCAATGACCTATACTTTTAGATGTGTAGAAACTAACCCATTCTTCACATTTCATCACCTCCTAATCAGATACATACACTCCAAATTTCTCTCACTAGCATTCAGCCACAGGGAGTTGAACAATGATAATGTGTATTGTTCACTTTCTGTGTTCCAGTATGGAGCCAAAAACTTCACATGTATCACCTTCAATCCAGAAGAAACCCTTCTCATAGAATATTCTAGAAGTAAGGGTGGATTTTTTTCCAGCTGGAATCATCTATGGGGGACACTATGGGGACTCTTGCATGCCTCACTTGGTTTTCTGTTTCTACATCATTCTGAATGTATATTTCACTATCAATGGCAACACGAATTATTGATGGGGGATCAGTTTTTAGGTTTGTATCTTTTTCCCATCAAGTCCCAATGTAAAATTTAAGAACTAAGAACACATGTCATTTGCTTTTTTGTTAGAAGCATTCAGATTATGCAGTTAACCACAGTGTTTCCTAAAATAGGCAGAATGATAAATTTTTTATTTTGTCATTAAAATAATAAAAAGAATCTATTTTCAAATATTTGCTAATTTACCATTTGAAAATTTTTACTTTCAAAATTAACTGATAACATACTTTCAGATAATAAGAATGTGTAAACTTCATATAATGCTTTTTTTTACTTCATAAAATTTTCAAACTATTTTTTCTTCCTGTTCAAATAAAATTATATTTTTATAAGTTATGTTGAAAAGTATCTCTCTCACATGGTTTAGAATTTGTGTTTATAAATTCCACAGATTTATGTATTTTGCTAAATCTGCTAAATTCCAATTTCATTTACACATTGTGAACTGTGCATTTGTTTTAATTTACCACAAAATCACTAAGCCCTTTAATGAAATAATGCTTTAAAAAGGTATGGCAGGGTTTTTTCCTTTATTATATAAATAATGGCTTTATGCATATTTTTCCCATGTTAAAAATGACTACATTAATCCAATCTGTCCTCATTTCTCAAATAAAGTCAAAAGTGCTTTTTGGGAACAAACCGGTTCTTCCAATCTTTTAGAACTTAAATCCTGAGTGTTTTAATGTTAGACTGTGAAATAAGGCAGAATTCAAAGGCATTTTATGTTCTTCATGAGAATCTAGAATTTTTATTTGATTCCAGGTAACTTTGGACAATAAACATGATGGGATGTTTTCTCTTTGAATAAATAACAATTTAATTATATCATTGAAATAAAATATAGTGTGGGCTTAATACATTGTAAATATTACGAAAGTACTACTTTGCGCTAGTAAGTTAATGACTGAAGCTACATTGAATAACAATCTTACTAGTACCTGTGTACAAAGTATTATACAGATTACTAACGAAGATATTGCAGCGGTTGCAAGGGTGTTACCAGCTTAACAAACATCTAACAATACGATATTCTTCTAAGAGGAAAAGGAATAATGTTAGATTTACAGACAATAAAGATTTATGTTTCCCAGTTGAAACATTGGAAATAAGAATCCAGATAATCTGGTGTCTTGGTTCATACTACCACAAGAAAAGGTTTCCTTTCTTGGGGACTCTGATCCCCAGCAAGCCTAGTACACTAAGTTTACGTGAAGATAGGTTTTAGGATGCCACAGCAATGTAAGGAAACTCTTCTATCTGAAAATTACTGATTTGTAGGCCACTGCTTAACCATCTGACTTTTTTTAAAAACCTATTTACATACATTCAGCCCAAATCAGTAGATAAAATGTTTTGTCTATATTACAATAGGCATTGTTAACATTTCATCAGAAGGCCAATGCAAGACAATCGTTAATAGCCATTGCCCAGCATTTAGGATATTTTAAAATATCATACAAATATACAGTTAGATTGTGAGAAATCTAATTTTGCGCATGATATTGGTGGTCTCTTTTACAGATGTGGAATGGCAGAAATGAATCAACAGGACAGTAACTAGAGTGCTACTCATCCGGGGCCTAATTCTCATCTGGTTGTTGGACCTATTTCCTGCAATGTGGGTTTAGGCAGCCAAAATTCCTAGACACTTAATGCCAGATAGGCTTGACTCAACGTGGTGGGGAGGCTTGGGAAACAACTCAAGTGTAGGCATATGTCTGCAGCTTCTCCCAGATCCATGTTTCTTTTACATAAATTTCATATGTAATGGAAAATTAGAGGTTCTTGGAAACAGCCTTCCTTGTTTAAATGAAACTATTGGTCTAGGGCTGAAAGATTCATCATTACTCTGAAGAAACTGAACAGGTTGGGAATTTGGCCCTTTCTGAAGACATATGTGATAGTGAAATGCATGGTCAGGACAATTATGTTACCCTCAGAGGAAGATAGGTGAGTCTGAAGTCAGACCTTATAAAACTTATTGAAATTTAAATTATATTTAAGTTAATGGGCCTAATTAAGGGACTAGGTAATGAATGATACTAATGAATGGTAATTCTAATAAGTATACTCATTAGGGAGAACATTGGAGTCTCTTGGGGTAGGAAACGATATTAAAAGCATCAAAGTGAATCAAACTAATTGAAATGTTTTAAAATGAAGGTAGTGTAACACACATGTGATGATATTTCACAGATATTTCTTAGAATATCAATAAGCACCAAGTTTAGTGCTGTCAGCCCCATTGTCCCTTAATTTATTATATATGATTTAGATCTTGAAAGCACAACACACTATAAAATCTACATTGCATACACAGAAATACAGTTTCAAAAATGAATCCTGAATTTTTCTATAAATAACAAGAATTTCATCTCCACCAGGGTCTTCACAGCTGTGAGAAGAGAGTTGGTACTGCCTCGTGAGCTCTGAAACATGTGGGTTAACATTTGGGATAATGTGGGACTAAAGACTGGCAATTCTTCAGTGGAACCAGACCATGGTGAGTTCTTGTAAATAATCTTTTCTCTCTCTTCTAAAGAGATCTTATTCATCCTCTAACACCCTGAGCCCTCCCGTGTATATCACAGAGAGGTAAGGTGAGGCAACCAGCAGGCAAATTTGAGCTGTTTATACAGACAGTTAAATCTATCCCAGCTTGGCCCACAGGTTACATTCAGCTGCAGACCATACACTGCACAAGAGGACACTGCCCCAGTAGGCTGCTCATCTATCTAGAGAGCTAGAAATCACCAGATAAATGCTAGCTCTTCACTTTAATTCGTGCTATGCATGTCCCTGGGTCCAGTGGGAACCATGCTTTATCTGTGTAAGGAGAAGACTGTTTGTAAGTAAAATCTGTTAGGGTCAAGTGGCTTCCGAAGCAATATTAATGCTTACTGGGAAAGAGCCCAATTCTGAGCACCCATGGTACCATTAAGGAGTATGAGGGTGGGGCATAAGAAGAAAAAAAGCCTTGCACATCTTTATACTTTAGCAGATCCTGCTAACCAGGAACAGGAGAGAGGCCTATTCCTTCAAATCTACCCCATCAAAGCCGGGTCTTGAGTTGTCAGAACGGGCCTCTGGTGAAGCACAGAAGCAGCCACATGTCATTCAAGCCTCAATCACAACTGTGTGGGCTCCTCGCTGCCTTTTTTCTGTCTCACCCACTGTCCGACTGGCCTCCATAGCCACATGGACCAGACCTGGTAGTCTTACTTCAGCAAGCGAGGTCCAGTGTTACTTAATCAGGGTCACATCACTACATACTCAAATGACAAATGTTACCATGGGGCTTTCTAGAACCACTTCGCTTTGATGATTTACCTCCCCATGGACTTGGTTGATATTAGGTGCTCAGAAACCGAGACACTCACTTCCCAACACTGACATGGTAAATACAGATCTTCACTTGCATGTTTGTCATTGATTCTTCCTTGTTAGATACTGGTCTTAACAAATTATCTAAAAGTCAACTGAGTAGTTCTTGACCAATCTCTAAAGGAGGGGGCAGTTTTCTGAATGTTTATGGTCAGTATTTTTATCAACGAGGTTTCTGGAAGAACTCAATTTTAGAAACTGAATTCATGTGCAAGAGTGCAGCCAGTGGTGAAATTTACACTTGGTCACAGTTTTCTCACTTTATGACATGACTGGAACAGTTACGGGATAGAAACACGCACACACACACATTTATATTCACACTCACACACGGTATAATTTTACTGATCCAGACAATACTTCTTTTCAATTAAGAAAAAATGAAGACTCATTTGGCCACCCAGGCATGAAATCTACTTAAACCTGGAATCTAAGAATGCAGTACTCTTCAAGTAAACAGCAATTGCACAGTGATAACAATATACATTAAGATTGACACATGCTGTCTTAAGAGGTCTAGTAATAGCTAAAGACTAAGGAAAGTCAGAGATGTCAGCCAGAAAAGTCAATATGCCTTCTGTCTTCCATTCTGATTGTAATCCATCACCCAACAGAACAGCCATAGTCCAGAAGATAATAAATGTCCACGTATGAAAATGCAGGGCTAACAAATTTTTAAGTGTCAATGAATTCTGCTCAATACTCTGGATAGTCTTCAAATTCTTCTTGTTGTATTAACAGAAAAATAAACCTTTATGGTTATTTCAATGTCAAATTTAAATAGATTGGAAAAAATATTGAGGTTTCTAAAGTCACGGGCAATAATTTTTTAAAAAGTGGTCTCACTGGTGTATATCCACAGCTTATGTCCCATTGTTTTCATGAAAGTCTACCATTCATTCAGTTTTGCTGAACTAGACAAATATAAATAACACACAGTGAACACTGATACACATCTCACATGACATAATACATTTTACAAAAGAGCTCTACTTTAGTAGTGTAACTTGTAAAAGTGGACATCTCCGATACTTATGGACAAATACATTTCACATTATAATGAGAGTTGTGGTTACAAAGGCATTACTCATTTGATGGTGTTTTCCTATGGGTCCTTTGACTTCAGACTGTGTAGCCACAGGTTTCTCTCCTATTTCGCTGAGACTCGGAAAAAGCTTCAGTCACATCAGCAGCAAGCTTCCTTCACTGTAAACCCCTGAAGAACTGAGTTTCAGTACCTACACTATCGAAATGTTAAAGAACAGGTAACTGATCCTGGTGACAATCACCTTTCACTGAGCATGGTAAACTTAAAAAAATATAACCGATGAGATGACAGACTCTTCTAGATTTTTAAGCTTTTAAAAAAAAAAAAAGAATTTCTTTTCCTGTGCTGCCAGGAAGGCATCAGGCTCACAGAGCCTCGGCAGACGTGTCTGTGGACACAGACATGGTCACCTTGGCAATCTTGACCGTGCTCTTGATGCAGCTCTCTGCGGCCCTGTGAACGCTGGCTGCGTTGTTGGCGTGTTTGTGCAGGCAGTCCGAGTCCCCCATGCTGTTATCAAGAGGCTGTGCGGTGCCTTCACACGAGGGGAACATACTCCGGAAAGCATGTCTCAGGTCCTTGCTCCGCAGAGCGTAGATGATGGGGTTCACGGTGGAATTCAGCAGACAGAGCATACTGCAGAACGCAAATACCGTCTTAATGAGCTTGTTCATCTTCCCAAAGACATCATACACCATAATCGCAAGCAGAGGGCCCCAGCAGATGATTAAAACCACAAGGATCAGAACCAGGGTCTTGGCCAGCCTAATGTCCATGCGGGCTTGGTCGGGCCGCGTCACCTGCACCTTGCCATCCTCTGAAGTGTGGATGATGATACTCTTCTGGGTGCCGCGCTGAATCATGCGGACCGCGTGGCTGTGAGCCTTCCAGAGAATGTACATGTATGCATACACGATAAATAGCAGCAGCACGCTGGTGACCCCGATCCAGAACATCAGGTAGGTTTCATCAATGAGTGGGAAAATGTCTGAGCAAACCGACTGCAGTTTCTTGCAGTTCCAGCCCAGGAGAGGCAGCACAGCAATCACAATTGCTATGGTCCACATCAGGCAAAATGCCACCACAGCCTTGGGCCTGGTGACAATCCTCTTATAAGCCAGGGGCCTGTGAATAGATATGTACCTGTCAATGGCCGTGAGGAACAGGCTGCCTACGGAGGCCGTGAAGGAGGCGGTGACCCCACCCAGTTTGAAAAGAAACACATTGGGGCTGTCTTTGCGGTGGAACACGTGGAAGTCCACAAAGCTGTAGACAAATATGACGCTCCCCAGGAGGTCGGCCACTGCCAGGCTGCCGATGAAGTGGTAAGAGGGCCGGCAGCGGAGGCTGCGGGAGTGGAGGATGACACACAGCACCAGCAGGTTCTCCAGAACTGTGAAGGTGCCCAGTGTGAGGGATAGCACGGCGATGGCCAGCTGCTGGCTGGGGTTCAGAATCATGAAGCACTCCATGTCCATGAAGTTCTCCCCACACTGGATGTTCTCCTCATTCTCCTTGTAGGATGAAAGGGACTTGTTGTAAAATTCGGTAATGTTCACCTGGTCTGCTGGGACTAACTGGGCATTGTCTCCTGCAGTCATCTTTTCTTGGAAGGGACTTCCCCTAAAGGAAGTTAAAGGAAATTTCTGTGGGAAGTACCCTAGTTTGGATGCCATGTCACCTTTGATATCTTCGTACTGAATGTCATTGGAGCCCACGTAGAGGAGGTCTGTGGTGATGGTGCGGAAGGTGGTATCGGCAAGGCCATCTAGGATAGACTTCATAACCTCCGTCTTGGATTAGGCCAAACTCAGAATGACTGAGAAAGAGACCCGCAGCAGGGAATCCTAACAGGAGGGAAAACAAAGAACCTGAATGATGAGAAGACTGAGAGAGTAATAAATTTTTTTTTAAATCTACTGTAAACATCCCAAATGTGTACCATCACATTATTTCATTCCTGTCTCTGAGCCTAGATAAAATCCTTGTCAGATACAGTCAACAAAATGAGTCAGTCAGCCAGAGAAAAGCCACCCAAAGTTGGTGATGTGGTGGCACACACTAGAAATATTCCTTTCCTTATTTAAGCTGTCTGGATTTAAGCCACTGTGTGATCCTGTACAGACCTCCAGGGGCCAAGAGTCAAGCTGAAGGAAATGTGTCCTGGGCATGGCATGCACTCATAGTTGCATTAGAAAGTGTTCACCACCTGGCTTCTACTATCACAGCAGTGTCCTAATGCTGGTGAGGATGGGGGAGAGCAGCATGTCACACAATTTCTGCTCTTGGAAGACTTTATCACCTTGTCACACAGCTAAGACTGAACGTACAGCACAGCCAAAGAATGAGATGGTCTGGAATCAGGGACTGTGTTATGCGGCCCATGTGCTGAGTGTGAAGGGGGAGGGAGAGACTTCTGAGCACCAGAAGAACAGATGACCATGGGGGAAGATCTGGATGCTGGCCTGATCCAGCAGGCAAGTTTCCTCTCCCAGAGGAGACATCTGGACCAATGCATGGCTGAGGTGAACTTCAAAAATGTCTACACCAACCAAGAAAAATATCATAAAGGGCAAATTTGCACTGAGGCTCAGGGGAAGACCAAGATCTTGAACACCGGACAGCAGTAATGATGGAAAAAAGTGCTTCCTGATAGTGTCCCCATGAATGGTGCAGGGACACAAGCATTCTAGGAGACAGGAAACAGGCCTCGATGCTGTATCATCTAGGCTTTCCATGTAGACAGCACCAGAAAGATGGATGACTGAGAAAAGGGGGCCAAATTTTAAGGGCTATTCAATTCTAAGATAAGCAATTTAGTTTTGTTTCAAAATAAACAGCCAAGGAATTGATTTTACTATTTATAAATGTTTTAAAACGTGGCTATTAGGCTCTTTAGTTTATAAAGATATTAGAATTACTGAGTGGTACTTATATTTAAATAATCATAAAAACCATCATTTTATTTCCTAACTGTATTTTTCTTCTTTTTTTTTAAATATAACACACTGTGGTGGGGGGAAATAGTTATTATCTTGCAACAAATGAAAATGTTCTGAGTTCTCCTACTAATATACAGGGATTCTACCTATCTGAATTGATGATTCATTCATTCATCCATTCGACAAATCATGGAGCACCCAGTACGTGCCAGGGTGGTAGGTTGGCACTAGGTGCTAGGCATTAGTGGTTTCAAGAAAGAATCCACGTGGATGGCTCTGTGGTTGAGCATCTGCCTTTGGCTCAGGTCCTGACCCCAGGGTCCTTCAATCAAGTCCCGCTTCAGGTTCCCCTCAGGAGCCTTCTCCCTCTGCCTATATCTCTGCCTCTCTGTCTATGTCTCACATGAATAAATAAATAAATAATCTTCAAGGAAAAAAAAAAAGAGAGAGAATCCCTATCACGTATACAGTGTGGCAGAGGACAGACAGCTGACCCAATAATTATGATGAAGTGTGGTGACAGCTCTGACTGGAGATATACCAGATGCTGTGGGAGCAGCCGGTCTAGGGTGGTTGAAGGGGGTTTCCCCAAGGAAAGGATGTTTATGCCAAGAATATGTAGGATCAGTGAGTAGAGACAGAACATGGAGGCAAAGAAGAAAAAATTAAATTCATACCTTAAGTATCACAATGTGGTTTTTTTCTTCTGTTTATTTAGTAACTTGGAATAGGGACACTGTGCTAAATGTGGCCCACCTTGCTCTATCCTGCCATCCTGGAGTCCAGGCTGTCTGCTGAGTCAACTCTGCTCTTTGTAAAGTTACATTTGCTAAACAACTCCACTTACATATGATAATTTTTCACCCATAATCTGAGGGACACAGAAAATAGCCACAATTTGTGAAGACAGCTGTTAAGGGTCCTGGCCTATTCTCAAATCTAACTTTGGCCTCTCAACTCCCACCTGTACTCAAACACAGAGCTCACTGGCCCTAGGAGACGTGCTGCTCTTGGGATCACACCTGCACACCTTCCTCCTTCCCTCTGAGCCTCCCTCTAGCCTGAAATATGCATTTCCAAGATGTCTGTTCCATTGATCTTTCAAGACTTACCTCCATTTCTGACATCTCCTTGGCCAGCCCTTCCCTCCAGGCAGAACTAGTTCCGCCAGTTTTCCCCTACATTTCAGGCCTCCCCACACATCATTTAACTGCGAACTTACATATTTACTTCCATAACTAGAAAGTGGTTTCCAAGCAGAGGAATGGTGTCTGATAAAATGATAGACAGGAAAGAGAGGGCTGGTCTCCCTTAGAAATGTTCACATGAACCTAATAGGTGGCAGCTGAATTTTATTAACTGATGCATGAAAAGAGTGATTTAATAATATTTATTTGTCTTTTCTAAAATTAGAGGAGAGAAAGGAAATTAATTCAATGGACATTTGGCCTGAAAACCAAAACTGGAGCCCAACATTTCTTATTGGGAGCCAGTCCAGGACTTCCAACCCCTAAGTCCTCTTATTTTTCAAGTAACTAACTCGCCTTTCACACTTCCCAATTAAAAACTAATTTATTTGAAATTTTGATCACTTATATGCATATATTACATTCATATGATTCCAATTTCAAAAGGCACAGAAGGATGTACAGCAAAGCCAGTTTCTCCCATCCTCATGTCCCAACCATCCTGTTTTACTCCCAATGGTAAGAAGGTCCTTGTTATTCTTTCCAGAGATATTCCATGCATGTGCAAGCAAATATATAAATTCATTCTATACTTGCTTTTTAACAAACACTGATATACTATATACACTGTTCTGCATCTTGCTTTTCCATTTAAAAGTATACGTGAAGACAGTTCCACATTGGTCCATGAAACCTCCATTTAGCAGGTGCCTTAAGTATCCATTAAATGAATGTGACCAGCCTCCTTCTGATGCAGGTTTGCACTGATTATCATCTCTTGCTTTAAAATAGTGCTGCAGCAAACTACCTCCAGTCCTGTCTTTTTTCACATTTCTTATGGAATTATGACTAATCGTATTAGTCGTCCAATCTTGTACCTTGAACTTACCCTAGACTCCTTTCTTGGCCTCTATAATCAAGCATACCACAAAGTCATGCTGATTTTCCCTTCTTACACACTTCTGGAGAGCTTATTATGTGTAGGTGGCATCCTGAGCCTCTTATGTCTACCCAATTGTTCATTTTTCACAATGGCCCTATGAGACGGGTTACCACTATTATCCCCATTTCACAGATGAAAGGCACAGAGAGGGTAAGGAATTTGCCATTCACACAGCTAGTAGGTGGTAGAGCCAGAACGAACCCAGATGTTCTTGTTCTAGCACAGTGTTGTCTAATAAAAACGTAATGTGAACCACATACACAATTTTAAAGTTTCCACTACCTAGGTAAAAAGAAAAAGGGAAAAGGGAAAATTAATTTTAGTAATATATTCTATCTAACCCAATGTATCAAAAATATTGTTACTTCAGCATGTGGTACTAGCCACATTTGAACTTCTTAATAGACCTATGTAACTAGTGGCTACCTTATTGGACAGTATGGGTTCAGGGCTGTTTTTAACATTAATGAACCATCATCCCTTTAACCTAAGCCAGAGATGCTACTATCTCCCGTCTTTTCCCCACTGATTCCAACTAGTCAAAACACTAGTTCAATGAAGAAAACATTGAATTAGGAGTGAGCAGACCAAGATTACTGTGAGACTTATACTTGGGCAAGTAGTTAATGTCTCTAAGCCTCAGTATTTCATCTGTAAAATGGGGATGATGATGATGATGATGACGATGTTGCCTAAGTCACAGAATTGTTCTAAAAATTAAATGAAAGAAAGAAAAGCAGATAGCACACTTCACATAGGACCTAGCAGAAAATTTAAGTCTTTAGTAAATATTATTATCATTAGTACTGTGACTCTTGCCAATATATTATTTCAAGATAGCACATTTCCTTATTAGATCATAGGCTGCTTATTCAATTTTTATTTTTGTCTCAGCATTTGAAGCATGAAGGAAATAAAAGATGCATACTTGGGTGAGGGAGGAGGAAACGTTATTGGATGTCTATTACATTCCAGGAATTCCAGAGACTTCACACATATTCTATCATTAAATTGTCATGACAACTCTATTATATCTATTATTGCTTATTTATAATCCCCACTTCACAGATAAGAAAATGGAGATCATTAGATGTTAATGTAAATTGTCCAGAAAATGAAGAGTTTGTAGCTGAACCCATGTCTCTCAGACTCCAGAGTTTTTGCTCTAGGACTTTATGCACTGTTTTAGGCATTAACAGTTAACTAGAATGAAGCCATTTTTGCTTTCTGTATTATATTCAGGTCTTCTAGCTTCTTACAAACTCAAATTAAGGCATTTTGTCAATAGTAATTAAGACTACCTCCTCCTAAATCACTATTTCCTATCCCAGCCCATCTAGGTAAATCTGCCTACTGGCATGGCCTCAACGATTAAAATTTTAGTATCTGGAAGACTTTTCTTCAGTAATGCAAACCATGTGTGCCTGTGATTTACTCTATATTAAGATCACCACATATGTGATCACAATTTCCAACTTTAATGCAACCAAGCACTTTAATTAAAATGAACTAACTTGTTAAATCTGAGCCAGAGCCTGGTGTGGTTATGAAATATAGACTAATTTCTGTCCAATATCAGCCAACTCTAATTAAGGAATACAGTTTTAAAGTATACATGGATTTTGTGCAGTTCAGTGTCAAAGTACCACTGTGCATAGGCTATTTTAACAGTTAATGGGATCATGACGGGAAAGCAGCCCTCTGCATTTCAGTAATTCTTTCCTTTATTTCTACATTTGGATTATTACAGTAATTTTCACCTGATTATTTTTTTGCATTGAGAATTTTCTTTGAGAGTTCATTAGTAATGCAGTTTAGGCTTTGGGGGATGCAGCTGCCATTAATTTTGTTTTTGTTTGCTACCGGGAAAATCATAATTGGAAATTTCTAGCAAGATGTGTAGATGCACCTATTAAAGAAGCAGTTGGTTTTTATTACTATTATAGTAAAACAATGATGGAATGACATTTAAGGGGATTTTCCTAGAATTGTTCTTAAAAATATAAGCAACTTATTATTCTAGTAATTTAAGCTATAAATCACACCTTTATAAAAATTAAAAAATTATACTATGCTGAATCTATTATTTTTTTAAAAAATCTCAAATGTTTAGAATGACACTACCTGTTCTGTTGGTCCATCTCACTAAATGCACACTTGTTTCTCCATCTACCAACTCCAAACTTAAATAACTGGCAGGCTGTGGTATCACATAAAAGAAATGTTCTGGGTATATCAGCAGCATGAAGTATTCCAAAGTCTACCTAGAATCCACATCTTTGTTTCTATACCCATTAAGGGTATAAAACATACATGTTATGATTAGGGTTAGTATTGAGTAACAAAACAAGATTTCAAATATTTTCTTTATAAGTCTTTTCAATATAATTAATAGCAGGTTATTTTAGACTTCACTCCCCTACTGAAGATCTTCTTTGTTTTAGAGATACATTCAATAATTTAGATATTTATCATGGTTGTACCTGGAGTCAAAATCCTGGCAGTTCTGGCCTGTGCAGCATCTCTGGGGGGACATGCAGTAGGCAGTATCTGCTCCCTGCAGCACATCATGTCTAGTTAGGCAGAAAACCCTCTAGAAGCATCAAAAGGACCAGTGCTCCAGATATAGTTATAGACTGTCTCAGCCCCCCAGCCTGAAGTTATAAATACTTTAAGGACAAGATGACAAGCTCATAGTTTCTAAGTTGACAGGAGTCCAGGATATAAAATGCAGGAGTCCCAGGCCCTTGCTTAAATTAACCCTCTTATTCTCCCTTATTCCATTGTTGGCCCTGTGTTGTTCTACTCGGCTAGCCTTGTAAAAGAGCCTTGCAAAGCATTCATGAAAATGAAGGTGCCAGTGGATGCATTTGTTATTTTCCATTCATTTCTGGGAACAAGTCTGGTTTCTACTAATTTGATCAAGAAAAAGTAACTTGATAATGTATTTCTCTTAAGTTAGTAGGAAAATTTTAGTTGACCCTCATAATTGTATTATGTCTAAGACATGTCCTCAATATACATGGCAGACCTTATGGGCCAGCACTGTAACTCGATGAATGATGCTTCTTCTATGGTTGAATGGGCAACTGAGTCTTCTCTAATTCTTACATAACCATCAGAGTTTTGGAATTATTAAAGTAGTTTGGTCACTTTTTGCATTATCTTCTATAGCAAAGAGAAGGATTGACTTAATTATCCTGATAATTCAGGCAAAAATACATAATCCTTCTTTCTTGTATTAATGTCAGTTCCTTTTCCCATACATAAAAGAAAATTCCATTATGTAGGTAATGCTCGGTTGGTTCTCGAAGCTTTAGCTTTTCATATATTTTGTAACGTGGAATAGAAGTTATTAAATGCACCATTGTCTCTGGTCTTTGTTAGCAAGAAAATATATTTCATGAAAATATATCAATTAATATGAACTGAATAGACATTAAGGCACTTACGAGGCTATATTTCTTTTCAAATCTAACCTGAAGTATGCCTAATTATCTAACATTTAAAAGCTTGTTAAATTTTAAAGAATTTTTGGGCTTAAAAAATGATGCCTTTAAAACTACATCAGATTAAACACTCATATTAGGTGATGAGGCCAAAAGAAAAGCCTATCACAGAGGCAATTATACGAATGAAATGATTTGTTGACTTTTATAACCAATTCCATTTATCCATTTACCATTTCATTTTGTTCTACTATTTTGATGTTTCCTCTTACCAAGTGCCTTTATCTCTCTCTCTCTTTTTTTAGAGAGCTACCTCTTCTACATATCTGTAAAGAAAGTAATCAAGCATAATTGATGCAGCCTTCCCTTAAAAAAATGCAAAATTTTCAATTCAATAGAAGCCATCGTCAGTATACAAAATACTCCATAAGCCTGTCTTTATCATGTATGTAAAGTTTGGTCATTACAAGGCCAGCTCATAAGACATGTAGAACCCAGTAGACAGGCTGTCTGACAGTTCATTACCAAGGACAGCAATAGTTTCAAGTGTGTTACATGTTGTCCAGGGGTGCAGCATACCTTTCAGTTTCTTCCTTCATCTTTCAACAAAGTACATTCTCTTTGAATGCATGAACATACAACTTAAGTCCAACAGAAAAATCAAGTCTTATTTCTCTAGTTTCAAATCTTAGAGTGACTGGGTGATTTGGGTGATTTAAATGCACGACAGAGAAAATTCCAATTTCCAGATATTTCAATAAGAAATATTAGATTGTTTATGTACTAAGAATATATTTTTAAAATATTTACATGCATTAGGTGCTATCACAATCCGCATCCTACCTCTGAGCAAACTGAGGTTTTGAGAGTAAAATACTTTGCCCAAGGTCTCTAACTAGAGGGGCAGAACCAGAACTCAACCCAGGGCTGCATACCTCAAAGTCCTTGCTCTTAACTTTGAGGTCCAGGAACCATATAAGACACGTTCTTTCGTTTCCAAGGGGGGAAGAACTGATCTTTGGAAAAGGAGGTAACAAACAGTACCTGATCATTTTACACAGTAAACAACTAAAATCTGAAGGAAGGAACTGTTGACAGCAAAAAAGATTGATCATAGCCCTTGCAAATCATCCTTGTCCTGTGGTCTTCAGGGACAGAGTATGATAATTAACTATAAGCCATAAATCCTAACCCTGGATTAGCACCTTATTTTCAGCGACTGTTGGCAAATAATAAATAAAATCTAACCTGTCTTTGCCGCTATTTTTTAATTAGATTTTTTCCCCTTCCATTTAGTCGATTGTAAGGATTGATGGTAATGACAGTTTCCACAATACCAGCAGGGAATGGTGAGGACACCTTCTTTAGTTCTGAATGGGATGTGATGGTTGTTAGTAAACAAAAGCTTGAAGCTTTCATTCCCATATGGAGAAATTCAAACTCACTTGAAATCACTCAATTTCCCACCATGAGCAGCATGGTTTTGTTAGACCCAGATGGAAGATGACTCTCTGTGGCCAGGTCCTAAGATGCTGGCTGGAACCAAGGGAGAAGAAATTCTGTAAACCTTAGTAAGTATCCATCAAGGGAGTGCTTGTGACAAATTCTTGGTGCCCGAAGAGCACAAAGCTGTGTGACTACAGCCATGTGGCTGATGGATACAAAGTTAAAGGCCCTCACATGTTTCATGTAACACATTTTTACTGGGTGCATACTCTGTGCCTAGCACTGTAGACATTAAATATGTATTCACGTATTACACTTGTATAATGGATATGGGTCAAGGAAGCAAGAGAAATGATTTTCTGTCCCACCCCACTCAATCAAATAATGGCCATCCATCTGTCCTTCTCCCACAGATGACGGAATAGGATAGGATCTGAAAACATGTCATAGGCATATGATATTACATCACCCAACAGTATTGGGTCATGTATCCCAGTGATTGGCTTGTATAATCCTCTTCCTATATATGCTTGAGGTTTTTTCTTCCAGGAGAGAGGATAGGCGCTGCTGAGTCATCCTGTGGCAGTCTTTCTTGTGTCTTGTGTCTAAATCCTTCACATAATGGACATCTTGAGAGGACGGACATGTCCTATATGCCTTACGTGTCCTCTGCCTGGCACAGTGCCTGGCACAGGGTACATACTCAGTACCTGTTTACTAAATGAATGTCAGTGTGCATCGGAGACAGGGGTATCTATATTAGTAGAATGACATTTAACTGTGGATAGTTTTCCCTGGCATAAAGTCAGTTGGTTATTAGGGAATTAAAACTGAGTTTTGGTCTCATACAGACATCCACTTGAAACAAAACAAAACGAAACAAAACTGCCCAAGTGTAAAGGTCACATAAAAGGCATCAACAATTATGCATCCCTGGATCTTTTCCCCTTTTATCTCATTGTTAAACAGAAGTTATACTGATGGCAAGTGGAAGCTTTAGGCAAAGATCAGGTATATATTTTTTATTCTGATCCTTGTTAAGCCCGGGTGTATGTTACGAACTTCAACGTTTAGGCGCAAACAATGATATACAAAGAGATTTCTGTGACATGGACAACTTTGAATGAATCCTGATAACATGCTGTTGATAGACCGTTAAAGACAATGTATAAAGTTATGATTATAATGAAGTTTTTCCTTCCCTCAAATGCATGTTATTATGCATTAATCTTTCCCAAAGGGATTTCTCCATGTGCAATAGTGTTTTCAAAACCACTTGTCAAGAGAAGTTATGTGAAAATTCAGCCACTAGATGGAGTGGCTTTTATAAGCCCTTAGGAATCAATTTGTTACTCTATTCAGTGGACATAGTTCTTGCTTTGGTTGAGCAACTTCTCCTGCTACAACATTTTATGTATTTTACAACCAAATTAATTAAAACATAAATAAGAAAATATGTTATGGAGGGTTAAAATGGGTTATTATTACTGCCTACAAACCTAATTTTTAATTGCTTGTTTGGGACAAAGGGGCATTGAGAAAATTTAATATATTGATAAAATTAATTGTGAATATTTGGAATTTTGCCTCAAGAAAGTAATTAGGGATAAATAAAGGAAAGTAGTTCTGCTGAAAACAAATGATATGTTTATGCCAAGAGATGCTAAAAGTAAGATGGGAATATCTTAGGAGCCCAAAATCAATTCTAATAACAAACCTAACTCATCTCTATTTTATGAAACATTTGGCTTTCCAATTTCCAAATACAAAATCACCAACACAGGCCATAATTCTGTGATGAAAAAGAGTGGAAATTTATCATTACAGGGGCAACAATGGATTATTTCACAAGAGAAGTGAATATTTCTTCAAGTAGTCATACAAATCAAGGATATGGCAGCTTTCTAAATAATTCAATTTCCTTCCCATCATTCTCTCACTGGAATAATTTTAAATAAGTTTTTATTGTGTAAATCCAGGATTCCCTTCAAACATGATTTTATAAATTAGGTACTTACGTGCCTTCTCCTTTAGCTGAAATGTTAAAAAAAAAAAATTGGTGTGTACTAACACAAAAGATACAAACATAAAAATATACTTTCAAGATGCAAATAAATATATACAAACAACCGGAAGAAATAGGTTTCAGTAAAGATGAAAAATATGCTTTGGAAATGTAGTTTCAATTAAGACAAAAGTGTGCAAATTGGATGCAAGTACAGGATTTTGAGGTCACTGAAACCATTAGGTGGTTCTTTTGTACTCATTCAAGGTCAAATCCTTCCTAGGACTTGTATGGTGCAATTTCGGATTATGAGCAGAGCTGAGGAGCTGCGAGTATTGTGCAAAAGTGACGTGAAGATAAAGAACTAGGAAATAAGATAGGTGAGAATGGGCTGGCCATCCAGGGTAAGTACATCTCAGTGAACCATCTAAGCAGTCACACAGCAGTCTGGGAGAGCACACAGAGTTATTTTATAGGCCAGTGGTTCTCAAGGGGTGGTCTCCCAATCAGTAGAATCAGCATGACCTGGGAACTTAGGAAAACAGCAAATTCTCAGGTTGTTTTTTTTTTAATTTTTATTTACTTATGATAGTCACAGAGAGAGAGAGAGAGAGAGAGAGAGAGGCAGAGACACAGGCAGAGGGAGAAGCAGGCTCCATGCACCAGGAGCCCGATGTGGGATTCAATCCTGGGTCTCCAGGATCGCGCCCTTGGCCAAACCGCTGTGCCACCCAGGGATCCCCAAATTCTCAGGTTTACCTCAGACCTACACAATCAGAAACTTCAGGGTTCGGGGCACAGGTGTGTTGTCACAAGGCCCTCCGCAAGATTCTGACACACTCCATAAAGTTTAAAAACCACTGTTAAAGATTATGGAGACCAATGGTAAAGACTAAATGGAGGGGAGGGGCAAAAATTAACCTTTAGGAATTGAGGATAGGAAGAAAGAATATTCCGTGGGTGTAGGTTTTTAGCTCATTGAAATGGATTGCTAAGGGAGCCCGCTCATGATAAAGTAATCTCCCAAAGAAGATGTTTAAAACCGTGTGACTGAAATAGAATAATGTGGTCTAGCCTGAAAATAAACATAACATAACGAGTAGGGAACCTCTCAAGGTTTTTTGGTCTACAATTCTGGGCTTCTTTGCACTTTTCCAGCAAACTGACTGTTATATTTTTGACCAACAGAGAAAAGTGGCTTCAAGATATAACATGTACTTACCCAGCATGCAGACATAACTTAAGAACTCCACACACCATTTTCTCCTAATTCTATTTACAAAGACTACACAAAGTTTTCTAGAACTGCTAGCTATTCCTTTCAATGCCACTGTGAAGGAACCCATGATGACTGAGAATAAAAGAACGGGAAACCAGTAATGGTAGTTAACATTCAGCTCATTTTTTTAAGCTGGAAATGTTTCTGTTTCTGTTCGTCTCTTCCTCGAACTGTAAAATAATGTGTCACAGGAGATGCACCCAGAAAACAAACTAAAATGGAAATTTTGCAGTAGGCCCAAGTAATGCAGATCCGCTGCAAATTAACTTACAGAATTAAATTATGCAATTTATACTGCTTATAGCTGGCATATATCTTGCAAAAATACCTAAAAGTTATAAATATATGGAAATGTATCCCAAAGTACTTAAATATCTGACTTTGGGCAGACTGTTTCCTCTCTAATTATTTCATCAATAAAAATGGATCATAGATTACTCATACTTAGTTTCCTTAGCTGAGGACTACAATCATCCAAACGTTTTCCCTTTTCTGGGGTTGTTTGTAAGAAGTTTTGATATAATTTCCAAAACTAGTTGTCTATCTTCCAAAGTCAAATTCCCTCATATGCAAAGGCACAGAATTCTTTGGACAATATTTTGCTTACTTAGGTTATGTATTAAATCATTCAGCTTTCCTTCTTCTCCACATGCATACTGGATGCTCACCACAACTTGCACAAATGCTAGAGAAAACATTTACAAATTCTGTAGCAGTGCATTGAAATGAGTTGAAAATCTGGTCCATTTAACAAGCCACACTGGAATAAACCAAAATACACAGATCATAATGGCATTAAATTAAGTGTCTTTTCTAAAGAATAAATCAGGTTGATTACTTTTAAATACGGCTGAATTAAAAGCAAACACGACTGACAAAGGCATACTACATATGGTATTGGTTCACTTACTATTGAATATCTTGTTTAACCTCTTGGCCAACAGAAATTGGTGTTATAAAGTTTTCTAGTGCAAATATCCGTACATGAAAGGAGAAATTTGTTTTTAAAAAAGCACACCGGAATTTATCACCAATTTAAACGTAAAACTCCTTGTAACTTAACTCAATTTATGGAACTCATTTTCCAATTTTCTTCTCTAAGTATATGGTCTAAAAGAACAGATGAAGAAATAATGAGGAAAGAAGGGAACCCTCCCATTTAAACATAAACTTTGAAAAACATTATTTCCTAATTATATTTTATTTTAATTATATTTAAATATACTACTGACATACACAGTTTGTGAAAGCATTTGCCAGTATATTCAACTACCACAACAGATTGCCTGGCACATCTTTGAAAAATGCCTCTGCTTTTCTTTAAAAAGCAATAGCATGGAATTTGCTAGTAGGAATAAAAAAATAGATATTACATTGTCAAATTTAGGAAACTATACTGCACTTTATCTTCTGAAGTCAAAAACAAATTTTAAATGCTTTTCAGAGTTGGTAATGATGGTAAAGAGTCAAGCCAAAGATATCAAATTTCTACCCCATGAATCCAAACTCTACACAATTAAGAATCCAAACCCAAGTGGAAAAATAAGAATTAGATAATAAAATATTGTGCTCTTAGAGAAACATGATTTGCCGTCTGTGTTAGGAGAAAACAGAGCTTAAATCCCTAGTTGCATTCAAAAAAATGCAAAATCTATCTTAAGAAGCTTATTCAAAAAATACAGAATATGATACAATTGCACAATAGGTTAAAAAAAAAGAGTTGGCTAAGATATATTGGTTCCCATCTAACCAGTCTCAACTCACATATTCAAAAACAAGAGAAGACAAAACAAACAAAGCAAAACTTTGAAAGCTTTCCTAAAGTGCAGGTGTGAAAATTTCTCCAGCTGGGGCTACAACAGAATTTGTAGTATTCCAGAACAACTGCTGTGACTCTGCCAGGCTCATTTGCTCAGGTTTGGTGAGTAAACAATTCTTCCTTCGAAAACCCATACAAACCCAATAATAAACCTTGTGCTAACCTGTCCAAATGAAACTTTAAGAGAGAGGATATCCGGAAGTTATTTGTTAATAATTACATGCAAAATACTTCAAATATATGGAAAAATATCAATGAAAACTAGCTCAAGAATCTATTTGTAATGGCAACTGTACTAGAAAAACTATTATAATGAAATGTACTTTACTTTCCATGATGCACCCTGTCCAGTGAAGAAATATGACCCAGGAAAGCTTTTAGTAAATGTTTTTTGTTAAGAACCAGAGGTAATAACACTGATTACTTTATGTAATGGCTTTGACCTATTATCACTGATAGGTCATAAACATACCTCTTATCCATTCAGGCCTATTTGAGATAGAAGTTCCGCTAACATCAAACTATTTGAGTAATACCAAGAGAGGCACTTGAAAACCACTAAAAACAACCTTCCCTTTCCCCCCTCACATATTTCCTATTGTTTTGACTTATTTGTGATGGCACTATAATGTGCTGTATATTACAAATATACTGATATTAATATGCATTTTGTGATATAGTAATAACCTTGTATTTTTTTTTCTCCCAACTTTCTTTCCAAAAATAAACAACTAGCAAGATTGGTGAAAACGGTATTAAATGCATCAGTCAGTGTTGATGAGAAAACTGTAATCAGATGAAGTTATACCCGTCCTGGCATCTTTGCAAGATTCTCAGAACACATGAGACTGGGACGGATCTCCACTATTCCGGAAAATCAGAACGGCCCTGTTTTGATGCAAGGTGGATACTTCTTTTGCCTTGAGTCTTCTGTGTCCATCTGCACAGCTGTCTTGAATTTGGACATTTCCCCAAATTCGTAGAATTTATTTAAAATCTGAATTATATATTCAGATATATGTAGACAACGGGTCTAAATTTTTATGTCAGCCATGACACACATCTATGAAGAAGTTTGTTCATATAGATGTATACAAGTGTGTTTATATATCTCAATCATCTAAAATTATGCAGTATATAATTTGATGTTATATATTTTCTGCATGACATTTATTGTTTCTTTTAGTCCAGAACATGTCTGGGAGAAATCTGAGTTGATCTATATCATGTCATACAGTTAACCCAATCTAGTCTAAGAAGGTAAGTTCCATTTCATCATCAGTGAATTAAATGATTATCAAAAACATTAAATAACAATTCAGTGGCAAAGTGTCATATCCCCCAACCCCTCAGAAACAGTGTGCATGCAGTTATAATGGAAAGTGAACATTGCTATGAGAAAAGAATTAAGGAAGCATTGGAGATGGGGGGGGGCATGAAGTAAAATCTTGCCAATACAATGTGTATCGATTGGTTTTGATTTCCTCTGATTCTTTAACTTCTCTTCCAATCTTCAGTCAAGAAGAGAAAAAACAGCAGAGTTTGCAGTCCCTCAAAATATAGATATACAATATGTAAACTTGGCCTGAGCAGTTTTTCAAACAATGTTGGGTCCAGGTCTTTTCAGAGGCAAAAGCAGAATTATAAATAATTTAAACCCGAAGGCTGGTTTCCCTCTAATTTTTTAGTTCAATTAGAAAATGATGAATACAAAAACAGAAGAAACAGATTACACTGGTGAAGACACGGCATCCTTTTTGTAGGAAAGAAAGCTCTCATCTGTGTTCTTCAGGCAACTGAGCTAACATAATTACCCCAAGAATAACACTCAGCAACCTCAAGGACAGGCTCCATCTGACTAACCAAATTCAAGACACTATAACCAAATCTCGTTTTATTCATCACGTGTGGTTAGGTATCTCCAGATTCAATTTATTACTCCTTTCTTTTTTTTTTTTTTTTTTTTTTTTTTTTTTTTTTTTTTGCAGCATTCCTGGAGAGCTAATTATGGGAAATAATCCCTTTTCTTATTAGGCCAACTGTTTTCTGGGAAGAAACATTTGGTAAGCGTGGTGAACTATCAACTGCTATTATAAGTTCCATTTCATCATAGTTTATTCTTCAACAGCCCAGTATTCCAATTCTACCTCCAAATACTAATATGCAAGACAACGAAGGAGCCTGTCTAAATGTCCTGGTGGTTCATGTTAATTCTGAGTCAAAGCAAAGAAGAATGTCACAAGATTGTTTTGAAAGAGTTTTTCAGGCTCTGCCTTAGTAATTAATAAGCTGACACTGCATACTAAATACTTATCAACACAATCAAAGGGGCTGCTTTTTTCTTGAGAAAAAATAGGTAAACTGAATCAAGGAGTTCTCTTTTCGAATAGACTGTAATGTGCCACAGATATAGTGGTTCTTCCAGAGAATTTCATTCCCAGCAGTTTCATCTTGGTAACATTTAACAATTTCACTATTTTAACATTTTGAAATGCCAAAAAGAACACACTGATCCTGCAGCTAGGCTTATTAGAGAGGAACGATCTCACAAGCGACAGGGAGGCACGGAGTCCACTGGGAAAAGGGTAACAGAAAAAGACAGAAAACAGTGCATAACAAACAAAGCCGAGCACTACTCCAACGTGAAATCAGATTTTCACCAAAACGTAAAACTTTACACACCAAATCAAATAATATCATCTATGGTTTATTTAAGGGACGAGGCATCATATTCTTTTAATATGCATATATATTGAAGCTATCTATTAAAATTGGGGGGCGTGAATATCTAATCTGCCTTCCTAGCAATGAGTATGCAAGCATAGTAATTTTATTTATGAAAGGTCAGAACTGAGCATTTCCCCCCCTGTGGCATCACTTTACCCCCACGGAGACTTAGGAACACAATGAGACCTTTCCCCATCAGACACTTGATACATACCTCAGCCAGGATTGCTCCTTGCTTGGAGTGGGAGACATCTTTGGAACAAAAAGAGTCTGTGTACAGTAAGTTCTCTTGATAACCTAAAATGGATTAGTTTTTAAAAAAAAAAAAAAACACGTCCGTCCTCTTGCCTCTTGCCCAACTACAGCAACTGCTATTGTGCCTACAAGTAACCGCTTGCAGTATGCAACACTTGAAATTCTGGAGGTGTGTGGCTTCTGCTCATGTATGGATATAATCAGGAAATTATTTGTCTCACTTAAGAAACTATGCATGGCCTTTTATTTTGATAAAATTGCTCTTAACTGAGTTAGAGATTAGGGGAGGCAGAAGGAGGGGAGGGACAGGGAGAGAGAAAAATCAATCAGTATATCTTCCCTTGCAAACTGTCAGTAGGGTGGGATTAGAAAAGCAACACTTTAAATCAGACAAAGTCCTATGGGAACCTTAAAGGTTAGTTGCTCTGAGCTTCTCAATATTCTGCAAAATAGATTGATGGCAGTGGTCACCTCACTGATACTCAATGTCCACTGAGTTTACGCTAAGAAATTGCATTTCCCCCATTGTTGAAAAGGCATTAACTTGGTAATAAAATATGAGGAGAAGTTGTGGGACCCGTAGAGATATCTTTCAACACCTTTAAAACCAGTAAATCTGTTGTAATCTCTTATTAAATGCCCAAGGATGCTTAATGTATCGAGAAGCAACAACAAAGACAAGAACATTCTACACTTAATTTAAAGGGAAATAAAAAGAGATGGGAGGCAAAATGATTAACAGACTACTATTTTTTCCCCCTCATCTGTTCAATTTAAAACTAAAATTAGAAACCTGCAAGTTGCTTTCAAAGTTTCAGATGACCAAATGACAGTTTCTCGCGTCGGTCACTGCAAACATTTGCACTGGGAGAGGCGATCCATTTAGGATTGTGAGCCTCACCGAGAAATGTCTTTCACAAACACAGCAACTTTTTTTTTTTTTTTCCCCCATCTAATGGCTAGTTCTGGGTTAATGGTTCCATCAACGTTCAAATTTAGATGTTCAATGTACATTTATGTTTTCCTAAAACGGAGTGGTTCCTGCAGCTACATTTTCTACACCAAAAGTTTATTATGACATACATTTTTTTTTTTTTTTACATGACACTTCATATTTTAGACAGTTTCTAGGTTTGGTGCAGAGATCGATATTTCTCCGGGAACACTTAGTTGCTGACACGGTTTACAGACATTCAGCACCAACTCAAGCGCCTGTTTTTTTTTTTTTCCCCCAACATGCACAATTACACGTTTTCCACCAGCACACAGGCGTGCACACAAGGGGTGCACACACATTCCGTAAGCAGGGAATGGTAGAAACCTCCAGAAGTAGCACAGACCACAGTTCACAGGCTGGGGCTCTAGGCTAAGTAAACGTCGACGCGCGACTCGCCCGCACGGAATAGGAACTCCGCGGCGCCCCTGGGGACCAGCCGGTCAGTACCCGAGGGGGCGGGCGGCGGGCGCAAGTACGTCCAGAGGCAACCCCTGCCAGGTCTTACCCTTCGCATCCCCCGGTCCTCGGCACCTCTGGCCCAGCGCAGGGCGGCTCCTCTGCGCCAACGAGCCCGACTCCCCGGAGCTCTGCCCGGAGCCGACGCGCCCCGCCCGGGCCCGGGGAAGGCGCTGGCGCCGAGGGAGCCTCGACCAGGCGGAGGCGGAGAAGAAGTGCAGGAGGCAGGGGCGGCCGAGGGAGTCGCCGGAGGGAGGCGGCGCCGGCGCGGGGATGCGGGCGAGGCGCGGCGCGGCGCGGCGCGGCGGGGCGGGGCGGGGGAGCGGGGTGCGCCTCCGTCGGTCGGTCAGTAAGTCGGTCGGTCCACGCTGCCCGCGCGCCGGCGTCCCCTTCCTCCAGCGCCCGCCCGCCCGCGCCCGCGCCCGGGACCGGAGACCCCTCGGCGGCCGCTGCCCGCGAGCCTCGCCCCCGCCCCGCCCCGCCCCGCCCCGCCCCCGCCGCGGGCCGGCCGCTGGGTGCCCCGGCTCGCCCCGCCTGGCTCGGCGCGGGGCCGCAGGTCTCCTCCGGCGCTGGCGCCCGTCGCCTCGCCGCGCTCGTGCGGTCCCCGCCTCTGCCTCCGCCGCTCTGGCTCTGGCTCTGGCTCTGGCTCTGGCTCCCTCTCGCTCCAGTCCCATTTATGAAGCGCGGTCCCATCACGTGTTAATGAGCCTTTGTCCTGCCCTGGCAGCGGCGGCGGCACAGACCCCACGAGGGGACCGCGCGGGGAGGGACCCGCGCACCAAGCAGCGCGGCGCCCGCGGCTCCAAACTTTGCTGGCGCGGGGGACCCGCCGTGGCGCCGGCCCCGGGCGGAGGGGACCAGCCTCTCCGGCCCGCCTCACCTCCTCCTCCTCCTCCCCCTCCTCCCCCCCCCGCGCCGCCGCCGCCTGGTCCCGGGGCCCCCACCGCCGGGACCCGGCTCTGCTCCCGGATACCCGCACACCCGGCCGGGCCGACGAGGGGCTCGGGCCCGCGCCGCCCCCGACCTCGGGGCCATCAGTCACGCGCGCCCGGGCTGCGAGCAGCGCCAGCACCTTGCGCGGGGGTCACGTCTGGGGCAGCGGGCCGCGCGGGAAGGGCGAGGGCGCGAGGGGGCGAGGGCGCGAGGGCGCGAGGGCGCGAGGGGGCGAGGCCGAGGCCCCCGGCCGCCAGAGTGAGCCCGGCCCCGGGGACCGCGGCGCGCAGCCCCCGAGCAACTTGCTGCCTTGCGGTGGCCACGCGACCACCTGTCCTCCGGCCTGGGGCACCGGCGGGCTCGGCGCTGGGCGCCCTCTCCAGCCCCCCGCGCCCCCGCCCCCGCCCCCGCCCGGCGCGGACCACTCGGGCGCGCCCCACCCGCACGCCCCGGCTGCAAACAGTTGGGCTCCGTGGGCGGCCGGTGCCGCGCCTCCTGCGCCTCCCTGGACCCAGCGCCTCGCACCTTCCCGCACTAGCAGGACCCCCCGCCCCCGCCCCCACCCCCACCCCCACCCCCACCCCGCACTCCGGGGCGGGCGGGGGGCGCGCGGGACTCGGGGGCAGCCGCCGCTGGCGCCTGGGGAGCCGCGGTGCGCCCGGTGGCCGCGCAGGAATTAGGGTACAAGCTCGTTAATTGGTTCCACTCTCAGCCGCCGTCTGCCTCCCGTGTGCACGGATCAAACCTTAATTGGTCTTTACATTTATCATGGTGAATTGCGAACCTACAAACAAGCCCTAGTCGCTGCTTCAGCAGAAAAGGCGCCCCCCCCCCCCCGGGGCCCAGGCGGAGCTGTGGCAGCGGCGCCGGCGGGGGTTTAGACATCTTTATCTCTGCGAGGTCGAGGGAGAGGGAGAACTGCACGGTTTCCACCTGATGGAGGGAGCCTGATGGAGGGAGCCGCGTCACTCAGGGCCCCAGAGCTTGGTCCGCTTCCCGGCCCTCCTCTCCGTGGTTGCCTCAGCGTTCATTTCATGACAGCTCGCCAGGGATCCAGCAAATTCTAGCCCCGCTCCTCATTCTGCACCCCACATTCCTCCCCGCCCACCCCGGGCAAGGGCCCAAAAGCACTTGTAACATCTGGGCCCCATATTCGGACTATGTAGCAAGAATCCGGAAAAGGCAGCCTTCGAAGGAAAAGGGGAGACTAATGGGGAGGAAGCCCAAGGGTGGAGGGTCCAGAACCCTAAAGGGCGTAAGTGCCTTTTGGAAACATCAGGCCAAGCACAGGTTTCCTGCGGAGAGCTATTGAGTCTTCCTAAATCTCCCCAGATTGCTTTGGGTTAGAAGTTATTTCCCATTTCCCCATAAGGGAAATAGCCATTTAAGAATCCACCTCTGAAATGATCGATTTCCACGAGGTAGGTACATGGAAGAAGATCTGATGGACCCATCAGTCGATGGAAGAATAACTGGCACGTGGGTAGATGCGGGACGGGCCCTGGGCATTGAACCTGGTGCTGGTGCAGGCCCTACCCACAGCAGAGGAAAGCAACTTCAGCCTACCTCCCCCCGGGAGACAATTTCATTTAAAGATGTGAAAGGCCAGTAGGGAGGCTTCAGCATCTGTTGCTTCTGTTTTCTTTTAGGGGTCATGGTTGTTAGGTTTTTTCCCCTCACCTACACCCTTGGCAGGAGGGCAGATTCACAGTTTTGCCCTCCTTGTGACTCCCAGACTCTAACTTCCCAAGTGAGCTGGTGACTGGACACCAACCTCATAGTGTTGCCACTTCCGTGTAGCCCAGGTTCAAATGATTGCTAAGCCATTAAAAGAAAGGATCTAGGTGGGTCTTCTTGTTGTGATGAGCACTTCTTTCAGGTGACAGGAGAGCTCCTGGAAGGCTTTCCAGCAACAGGCTTTCACATGGGAGCGGTCACTCTTCCCTGGAGGCCGGTGATCTGTGCTCTTGGGGTGGCCCAGGTATTTAGCATCCCTCCCATACACAATTCCGACACATCCCAGGGTACCCCTTATAGGAGGACATTCTTCCACTCACCAACCTACCCCTGTGGTTTTCAATATCGAATCTGAAGGTGGAAACCATTTACAGCCTACCGAGGGTACTCCATGGACATGTTGTATCTCAACTCATTCACACCAACTTTTGCTTTTTCATAAAGAGGAGCAGTCTAATTACCTTAAGGGTGTCTGAGTCATCCTGAATCTCCTTTGAAAGATGGTGAGTTTGTTTCCCCCCCCCCCCCCACTGGATTTTATGAAATTCCAAGCAGAAACCTGGGATCCAAAT
This sequence comes from Vulpes lagopus, assembly GCF_018345385.1. Lineage (NCBI taxonomy): Eukaryota > Metazoa > Chordata > Mammalia > Carnivora > Canidae > Vulpes > Vulpes lagopus. The sequence goes on along the minus strand of NC_054824.1, from coordinate 25,378,848 downwards.
AGCTTAAGTCTATCTATTGAGTGACTCACTGAAGTGACCTGCGGACAGAGCCAATCATTAAGAGTCTAATCGAGTAGTGACTCCAGCAGCTATAACTATTTGCCTGTGAGTCTGTTGTTGTTCAGGGCTGGGCGAAGGCTGGAGCCTGACAGCTGGTGAATTGTACTGCCTTTCCATTTAGAGCTCAAGGATAATGCTCCGTAATGGAGTCAAAATTTGACTTGTGACCTGGCATTTTATCACCACATGTGAATGCTCTGTTGAAACGGAGAGAGTTATTTTGTTTTCTGAAAAATGCAGTTCTTGTGGGCATGCTTGTACATGTTTAAAACTGAAAAAAGTCTGTCCTGGGCCCATCAGGATGTGAGAGCCCTCAGTCAAAGAGCAGCTAGACTTTTCCCTCAGAGCTGGAAGAGGAGCAGACGACAAACAGCGTGAACTCAAAATGGGTTTTAATGCCTCAGAGTTCACCTTATGCAAGGGTCAACTTTAAATGGGGCAAAATGACTTAGTTTCCACATGTGGTTGGCCAACCACGATACTCCTGAGACAGCAAGAGTGACAAGTGCAAGCTCTCAGCATCCGTCTTAGGAGCATCATGTTTGAGGGCGCTCATTCGTCCAACGCAAAGGCATTGGCTGGTTCTCGGTCACCACCAACCCAGGTTGATTTTGAACCCGTGACCGCCTGGAGAAAGGGTATGGCAGCCCTTTAACGGGCTTCACTGGTCCCTGCACTGCTACATGTGAGGCTTCTCGGTTGTTAGTTCTTTATCCTTTTAAAATTAGAACAGGGCTATGATGAGCCAATTTACTGCCGTTCTGTGTAATTTAGGTTATTCACTCAGTGAAATGTAGAGGATGAGAGCACAGTTAAGGCTGCGTATTTCAACTTCAAAGAAAGATCTCAATTTATTTCTGCCAAAATGTTAATAGTTATACTGGACATGGAACATTAGAGAAGCGTGCCCGGCCTCCCTGAGATAGCTGTTGATCCAAAAGGAGCTATACCTCGAGGTTTCTTTTTTTACTTATGGTTGGTCGTGCCTCTCTCCCACTCCCCACAGGAGTGGTCTGTTGGGACTGATGAGTAATGATTTCCTGGTTTGGGAACTGGTGAAGCAAAAACATCCCTCTCTCTTAGAGTTTTAAGAGTTCTATCCAAGTTTGACCCTCGTGTTTTCTTTGGTATTTTCACTGTGACGCTCACACCACAGGGCTGGAAGGCTGGCTGATTGAAGACATTTTTGGGAATGATATTATGACTGCACGATTTCATTCTAATTCGGAGCATTGCTTTAGAGTTTTGACAGCTATTATTGGTTCTCCTTTGAGGCAGTAAAGCATTTTGTTTTGCAGTGCCTCTGCATTGCCGGATGGGAATTTGTTTCCTCGTTCCCAGTCTAAAGGGTAAGTGTCAGCAAGCCTGTGGACGGACAGACGTGGCTGGGGCTCTGTCATCCCAGGCTTGAGATCTGGGATGCTCGCTCACAAGACGCTCTACCAGCGATGCAAGTAACCTGAAGAACCTCCTGCGCCACTTCCGCATGTTACTCAAGAGTTACAAGCTGGAGATGAAAAATGACATTCTTTCTTACTCCACCATCAAAAATAAAATCTGGTCTAGGTGCAGAAGCTGGTTGCCAGGGTAGGGAATGAATGGGTGAAGAAGGGAGGACGATGGGCTTCCTTGACCTTGGGGGACACTGCGTTATATCAGGCACAAAGAAAATCACAGCCGCTTCTCAGTGATCTTCCCATAAAACTAAACACATGCTCATTAGGGCGGTTTTTTTCACCTTCTCACCTTCTTTCATTAAACCCCACTCTTTAACGTCCCAGCTGAGCAGCAGCAAAGAAGGCTGAGAAATGACAGGAAGGCATTTTTCCTTTGTTCATATGTTTTGTTTTGTTTTTCATCACCAAGCGGAGGATCGGTAATGAGGAGATGGATCATCCTTTCATTTCAAACCATATGAGGAGTATGTGCTAACAGATAATAAACAAACACATAGTGCAAATAAAGGGAGTGAGAAAACAGGTTAATAAAGCTTTTGTTCCCCCCCTCGCCTTGATTAAACACTTGCAAAATAGTCATCAAAACTCTATAATTAAAAAGGCTACAAACATTCTTTGTCTAAATATTTTACTTTTTTGAAAAATGGGGCAAGCCGCAGTATTAGAATGTCAAAATATGGCAAATAATGAAAAAAATAGTACTAAAAGACAGGTACTTCTTAGTCACTGGGACTGCCTTTTTTTTTTTTTTTTTTTTTTTTTTACTGGGACTGCCTTCTGAGTGAATTCTTTTCCTAATGCTCTTCATGGTTTTCTCAGCTTCAGGTAGGACTTTAAAAAGGAAAATGTCTTTCTATCTCCGGTTATAAGGATGAAATGAAACAATAATCACAAAACGCCCATCCTGGTGCCTGGAACTTAGGCTCTCACTAACTGAGAGTTCTTTTTATTTGTCCTGCCACTACTGCCATCCTGTAGCTGCATCTGTATTAAATATCTGCAAAGGATCACAGTATGGCTACAGGATCTTTCATTCTTAAACCAGAGGGCGGGCAGCTGATTTGTAAACAAAGTGCTCACATTTTGAGGGTTTCTTGGGGCTCAGCTGTGACTTCTTTGCTGTGGCGCCCATTCTAAACACATGCCGTTGATTATCTGCTTTACACAGAGGTCTGGGTGTCCTGATACCTTGAGAAGTCCCCATTATCTACTCCCTGCAGTTCACTAGCTTTTCCTTGAGATGCAGCTGCCAGTAAAAATGAGAATTGGCAAAAGCCAATGGGGTATATGATTAGTCTGTGGGTTTGTTGTCTTATCTGTTGTATCCAAAACACATTAAAGAGACAAGTAGAGTTCAGACTTCATTGTTTCAACAGCATTGAAGGACTGAAAGTATCATATTGTTTTCTAATTCCTGTTTAAAGAACTATGGATTTAGAGAGGACATAGGTGAGGTTTGCAAGCAGAACATCCCCCCTGGCACTGATGACCAGGCTGTAATTTATCATTTCTAGACCTTACTCTTCTAGTCTGGGAGATGAAAATAACACTAGTCTGTCTAACTTGTTTTTTACGCAGTCTTCGAGAATGTTTAATAAGATAATAAAGGTAGAAATACGTTGGAAAGCTTCAAGAAAAATTCGACGAAGGATTTTATTACCATTAATAATTTATCTGATGTAATGGTCCACTGATTTCTCAGTTGTATCAAATTACATGGAATATTTTAAATATTCTGCTCATTTTAAGAGATAAAATAAAAAATAATAATAAATAAATTATGAATCTTAGAGCTTTGAAGGCATTGACTTTGTACCCAAGGCCCAGGGAAGAGCAAGTAGTGTGCTAATAACCAAGTTGCAGACTCCTAAGCAAGGATATTGGATGTATGTAATGGGTGATTACATCTATTGAAAGGAATTTCAGTTTGAGGCATGATGGTATGCCTCTCCAAGCTGGTACATTGGCTGATCTACTGGTTGTTTTTGCTACTGCATGCTACAAATTGTTGCCCACCTGGGGGTTACTTTTTCAACTCAAGGAGACACAGTTTCCTTATACATAAAAATATGGGAAAATGTGCTATTTATTATTTCTTTAAAAATATCATTTCCTTCACAGTGCCTGGGTGGCTCAGTTAAGTGTCTAACTCTTGGTTTCAGCTCAGGTCATGATCTCATGAGCATGGGATTGAGCCCCATGTTGGGCTCTGCACTCAGTGGAGAGTCCGCTTGAGATTGTCTCTCTCCCTCTCCCTCTGCCCCTCCCCTGTGCACTCTCTCTTTCTGAAATAAATAAATAAATCTTAAAAAAATATATGATTTCCCTCAAGACAGGTTGCTGAGTGTTAAGACTGCACAACTCCTACTTTCCCTTTAGTAGCTATTGAGCAAAACAAGGGTAACTTTATCTCTATGTAGTATGTGTTTCCCAAGCAAGGAAACTGGGAGGGTAGAAAGTTCATTTAGAAGCTGTTAATTGTTTGTCACATGTGATAGCAAGTGTCAACTCAGCACAGCAGTCCAGAAAAAGAAATAATGTAACAATTTTGTCCTGTCAAAATTATTAAAGAATAAATGGGGGGAAATGAACCATCAGTAAATGTCATTTTAAAATAACTCCAGTTCTCGGGTACCTGGGTGTTTCAGTTGGTTGAGTGTCCAACTGTTGGTTTTGGTTCAGGTCATGCTCTCATGAGATTTGATCATGAGATTAAACCCCCATCAGGCCCTGCCTCAGGGTGGAGTCTGCTTGAGGTTCTCTCTCCCTCTCCCCATGCTCCTTCCCCTGCTCTATATCTCTTTAAAATAAATAAATAAAATCTTTTAAAAAATTTAAATAACTTCAGTTCTGAAACTTTCTATGATGATCTGTTATAAGGAGAATCCTAATGTCAAGACCACACCTCCAGTGGTCTGAAATATTTTCTACTCCACTACCTTCTAGAGGAAGGCTTTCTTTTCCCTTTCTCTAGTTCTTTCTCCCTTTAATAGATGTTTTTATTAATAAGGAACCCATTGGGTGGGTGGATGAGAGATATAGAAAAAGAAAAAGAAAAAAGAAATAAGAGGAAAGTAGAAAATAAAAAAGATTACTCAGAATATCTATATCTCTTAGTGTCCCTGAACTACTAAAAATGAGAAGCTTGAGATGATATGTGAAATTTGTGGTCTGATACTTTGCCTACTATGAAGCTCAGCTTTCATAGGCAGCCCCTGAGGTCTGTTTTTGGAGAATTCCTGTCATATTCCCTAGGGTATCTCCCTACTAATTCATTTCTGCTCTGAAAGGCCTCAGAGTAATGAACTGGTTTAGGAATAACCCTGAAAGAGCACATTGAGACAAAGCATGGATATTTAATTTTATTTGATTAAAAAATGATTCACAGATAATACAATGTCAAGACGACATTTTTTTTTTTTGTGACATCACAATAATATGTTGGGGCTAACGAGATCAACTGTTTGAGTCACTGAAGCAAGCCATGGGTTCAACACTCAAGTTGATCATTTCATTCTCAGGACTTAAAACTTCTGTTTTAATAAAACTAAAACATGCTCATCATAATGAAAAGCTATGTAATAAAAAGTAAAAAGTCCAGGTCTCATCCTCCTACTTCCATCTCTCAATTCTTTACCTAGAAGGGTTTGCTATTAGGAGTGATGTATATCTTTTTTTTTTTTTTTAGAGTGATGTATATCCTATTATACATTGTTGGTATATATAATTGGTTGAGAGAATTAAAGGACAAATTCCCAGAAATGGAATTTTGGAGTGAAAGTTTTGTATATTTCAAACACTGACAGAAAATGCCAGGTGTATACTGAGCCCTTTATTTTATTTTTTTAAAGTTTATTTTATTTATTTTAGAGAGAAATAAAACAAATATTTTACTTATTTATTTGAGAGCACAAGCAGGAGGAGCAGAGGGAGAGAGAGAGAAAGGGAGAGAATCTGAAGCAGACACTGCACCGAGTGTGGAGCCCAACACGGGGCTCAGACTCTCAACCCTGAGATCATGACCCTGAGATCACAACCCTGACATCACAGCCTGAGCCAAAACCAAGAGTAGGCCACTCAACTGACTGCACCACACATGCACCTCATACTGAGTCCTTTAAAAGGACATGATCAAGCCCTATAAACACACAGCTGGAGTGACGTGAAAACTCAGTCTAGCCCCATCTTTAAAACAGCACTGGGTTAACTCAAAGATAATAGACCAGTACTGCCCTTCAAGGGCTTTGGAAATTTATAGGGGAAGGGATGCACTCTTGTCACCATGGTTGGAAGGGTAGAATAAAAGGCTGGGATGTTAGACATACTGCAATTCATAGGGCAGTTTCACACAATTAAAAACTGTCCTGTGTCTCATACAATTTACAAATGTTTTTGTGGGCATTCATGTTGGTGAAGTGTCTTTATTATTCTGGGCCCAGAGCCTAACTACATTATTTATGTATAAATCCATCCAAAATTCTTTGTTGTTTTTTTCTTTGTCATGTTTTTAATACACATTGAATTTTCCAGGAATACCACCACCATGTAATTTGAGAGTTAAACATTTTGAAAAATTGCATCACTATGGCATTTATGCCCTTAATCAACAAATCTTTAGCTTTTACAGAATATTTATATTACATGACTTGCTTCCTTTTGGTTCTCTTTTATACTTTATTAGGGTGTGGTGTTAGGTTTTTTTTTTTTCCAAAAAGCAGGTATGTAGTAAATAATATTATTTATAATTTTATTTCACTTCAGTTAAGGTTATAGTACAAAATATTCATTATTGAAAAAAGGCACTTGTGTCTGACAAGGGTGAAACCCACTGTTCTTGGGAATGTTCATGTTTCCTGGCTTCCAATTCTCAGACAATACTTGACTTGCTCAGGCTCTGAGATCCTTTCTTCACCCTCCAGAGCCCTGAACCTACAGGTAGAGTGTTAGTTAAATCTTCTACAGCAGTTCCAGAGAAACAGCCTAATCAGGGCAATTTTGTCCAATGTTCACCAAAGGGACAGGCAATTTGTGGATGGAAATGCTTCTCTCTATTCCTAGGAGAGAGCAGATTGGTTAACCTTGTGACCACGAAGCATGCTGATGAGCAATAAAAACATGAAGATACGTACTTCCTCGAGGACTGCCAAGTATCTGAGAACATGTATCACTGGTCACCCAGGGGATAAGAAGCTACATGGATTGGCAAAAATTCTCCCCACTACTATAAGTAGGTCAGTAGTATTATCTTCACATATAAGCAGAGAACATTGTTGTTGCTACAATTACTATTTTCAGTTGGAAATACTGTCATAGATTTTTTCTTATTATAAAAGTACCAAATGCCTACTGTAAAAATTTACTTATAATCTTGTTACTCAGAAATGCTTATTAGTATTTAGTGTGTATTTATCCAAACTGGTTACTCTACCCATATATATAAATAAGTATGTGCATATTACAAATGTGGGCAATGTACAATCTGACTTCACTTTAATGGGAATACATCACCTAAAAGTACATATTGGATATTTATGTAATTGTGTCAGTGACTACTGCTACTGTGTTAGTTTTTACCTTTGTTGTTGCTTAAAGTCCATCTCATGCTTATCATATTCTAAAAATATTTAACCATGATTTTCTTATAATTTCTATAATAGCACATTTTTAATGCAGATTAAATTTCTTTCAATTTGTTACACTCCACTAGAACATAAGCTTTCATATGATGGTAGGATTACTGTAACCTCAAAGACTAGAATAGAGCCTGTTAGGTAGATGCTCAATAAAAGTAAATGGATTAAATTATGTATCTATCCCCCCAAATATAAGATATTACATGTATTATGTAGGAACATAAGGAATATATTTCTTTTATTTCATATAAGAAAAAACTTTTTGGGGGCTCTGAACAAATTCATATTGTATGGAGCTGGTTAGGATTCCATCAGAGAAAGATAAAAGACTGGACATTCAAGGCAGTAACACCTTGATATCTCATGGCCTGTAATCTGACCCTCAGCTCTGCATGATAAGAAATACCATCTCATCATTGGGTCCTTAATTGATCTAGATCTTCTAAGAGATGCCGTCATATGGTAACCAAACTCACAAGAGAATGATGTACATAAGCTGAAATGGTGACGAAGGGTGAGTGCTGCACACTTGAGATTCTTCTTATCAGCACAATCTCTCAGTACATAGGAATAAGTAATTTAAATTACTCTCAGAAGGTAGTTGGAAGGCATGGGAAGAGAAGGGAAGGTTCATGACCTCACCAGCAACTGTCATGAAGCTAAGAGAGGCTAACACACACATATGCATCACAAGAACCTACTGAGGGAGTGGAGCAGCCCTGTCAGCTGCTCGGGGCACCTCTCTCCTGAACCACAGTGACAGAATCAGCCCTCATATAGTCACCCCACGTTGGTAACGGAGAAAAGAACATATGTAAGTAAACTATGAAACATTAATAAAGTGAATACTCATGAACATAATTATCCAACTTAAGAGTCAGTAAATTTCTAATACTTTAAAAAAATGTGTATTTATACTCCTCTCCTATCCTATACACTATCTCCACCATCAGAGTAACTGACCTCCTGAAATTTGTATGATCGTGCCTTGTTTTTTTAAAAATAAATTTTATCACGTATTTATCACCAAAATACTGTCTTTAGTGTTTATAAAAAATGACATTGCATTGTAGATTGCTTATTTCATTTAGCATTTTGTAGATACATTCACTCAAGTTTTTTTATTAGCTGTATTTATTTTCACTTCTAAATGGTCTAGCTTTGTGTGAATATATGCAGGATGCTTGTTGCTATAAACATTCTTATAGCTGTCTCTAGATCAGAGATATGAGTTTCTAATGGATAAATATGCCTAAGAACAGAAATGATGGGTTATAGAATATGGGCATATTTGAATATGCCGCTATTTCCAAAAATGCCTGTGCACTTTATTCTCCTGTCTTCAGTGGAGAATACTTCTGCTTGCATCATTCACATCACCATCAAAACTTGGTGGTGTCAAACTTTCTATTTTTTTTTTTTTTTCTAATTTGCTAGGTATAAAGTTGTATCTCATTTTGAGGCAAAACTGGGTTTGGTGTTTCCTATATAGGAAGATTTTTAAACTACTGTTTCAGTTTTCTTCAAAAGGTTACAGACATTTCTGGCTTTCTCTTTCTTCCTCTTTGGGTTGGTTAAGTTGTATTCTTGCAAGAATTTGTCAATATCAAGTTGCCAGGACAGCCCCAGTGGCCCAGCAGTTTAGCGCCGCCTTCCGGCTGCTGCGGCTGCGGGTGTGATCCCGGCGATCCGGGATCAAGTCCCACGTCCGGCTTCCTGCATGGAGCCTGCTTCTCTCTCTGCCTGTGTCTCTGCCTCTCTCTCTGTGTATCTCTCATGAATAAATAAATAAAATCTTTAAAAAAATGTATATCAAATTGCCATAAACTTACCATATGTAAGTTTATCTTTTAAATTATCTACCATTTATCTTTTAAAGTTCTAGCAAATTTGTAGTAAGTCTGCCATTATTTCCTAGTATTATTTATTTATGCCCTATTTCTTTTTTCCTTGATCATTCCTGCAAGAGGTTCATTTGAGAGATATTCAAAGGCCAGAAATTTTTTGAAATTCCACAAAGATCTTCAATGTGCCAAATCATTGACATTTGCTTTGGTGCAATTATTTTTTTTTTTTTTTTTTTTAAGATTCATTTCATAGATGTCAGAGAAACACATTTTTTAAGAAATTTTTTTTTCTATTTATGATAGTCACAGAGAGAGAGAGAGAGGGGCAGAGACACAGGCAGAGGGAGAAGCAGGCTCCATGCACCGGGAGCCTGACATGGGATTCGATCCCGGGTCTCCAGGATCGCGCCCTGGGCCAAAGGCAGGCGCCAAACCGCTGCGCCACCCAGGGATCCCTGGTGCAATTATTTTTATCCAAGAATTTTCAACTGGTCAATCAAATTACTATTACACAGTATGCTTGTGCTACGAACAGAAAACCTGTTATATTTTTGTTTGTTCTTCCTCTTTTTTCCTTTCTTCTTTTTCTTCTTCACTTTTTGATGTAAAATAAATTTTTCCTATTGGATAAAATAATTTTTGGATTTTTTAATTGTGAAACTAATATGGAACATAGAAAAAATTTGGGGGTATAAAATGAAAAACCAAAATCTTCCTCCTTGTCCCAGATCCACTATCTCTAGAAACAATCTTCATTTGTTGTCTCTTGTTTCCTTTTAAAGACATATTATATAAAAAAAGACATATTATACATATAGATGTATCATCTTAGTTTTTACACAATCCTGATCATATTATTAGTGTGATTCTTCACCTTGCTCTTTATTTAATAAGAGATCATAGAGATTTTTCCTTATCAACAATTGTAACTTTATTTTTATGTCTATCTAAATAATTTCATTAATGTCTGCTCTTATCTGTATTATCTCCTCCTATATACTTGACTTTATGTTTTTCAACTTCTTGAAAGTTGATGCTTGACTTCTAAATTTTCAGTCTTTTATTTCTAATATAAGCCTTGAAAGCTATACATGTCTTTTGAAATATATGTTTAGTGTATCCCATAGGTATTGATATATTGTGTTTTCATTTTTTAGTACTTCCATGTGTTTTAAAATAAATTTACATTTTTATTTCTTTTTTTTTTTTTTTTTTTTTTTGCACTGTGACTTTTTAGAACATTGTTTCCTTACCAAATACCTGTGTGAAGACTTTTTACAGTGATCCTTTTGTTATGGATGTCTAACTTAATTGCATTGTGGTTAGAGAATATGATTATGTGGTGGAAATTCTTTGAAATTTGCTAAAACTTGTCCTGTGGCTGAGAACATACTCATCATTTTTAAATGTATAAAATAATGAGTGCATTATATTGTATAAGTCAAAGAGACCAAGCTTGTTAATTTTGTTGTCCAAATTTTCCATAGCTTTACTGATTTTTTGTCAGCTTGCCTTGTTAATAATTGAGAGAGATGTATTGAAATTTTCCACTATGATGATAGATAATATCAATTTTTCCTTAAAGTTCTTTCAAATTAAAAAAAAATTTTCTTACTGTGGTCAGAACACTGAACATGAAATGTACCCTCCTAATAGATTGTTTCAGTATACAATACAGCATTTATTGTTAACTATAGGCACAGATCTCTATCTCTAGAACTTATTCATCTTACATAACTGAGACATTATACCTCTTGGTTAACCACTCCCTATTTCTCCTTCCTTCTGGGCTCCTGGCAACCACTTTTCCACTTTGCTTCTATCAGTTTGACTATTTTAGATACCTCACAATAAATGGAATCATGCAGTATTTGTCCTTCTGTGACTAACTTACTTCATTCACATAATATCCTCCAGGTTTAGTTATGTCATCACATATGGCAGGATTTCCTTCGTTTTAAAGGCTGAATAATATTACATTACATTATATATATATATATATTATGTATATGACATTTTCTTCATCTATTCATTTATCAATGGACATTAAGGTTGCTTCAAGGATGCCACAATGAACATAGGAATCCTACCTCTTTGAGATCCTAATTTCAACTATTTTGGATAAATACCCAGAAGTGGATTGCTGATCATATGATAGTTCTATTTTTAATTTTTTGAGGACCTCTTTTATATAATTTTCCATAATAGCTATACCATTTTCATTCCTACCAACAGTGTATAAGGATTTTGGTTTTTCACATTCTTGCCAACACTTGTTGTCTTTTTTAAAATATAACTATCAACAGGTGTCAGGCTATGTCTCATCTGATTTCAGTTTGCATTTCACTAATGATTAATGACATGGAGCATCTTTGCATATAACTGATGGCCATTTGCATGTCTTCTCTTGAGAAATGTCTGTTCAGGTCTTTAACTCATTTTTAATACTTTTTTTCTTGGTATTGAATTTTAGGAGTTCCTTACATATTTTGTAAATTAACCCATTATAAGATATATGACGTGTAAGTATTTTCTCCCATTCTGTAAGTTACCTTTTCATTCTGTCAGTTATTTCCTTTACTACGTAGAAGATTTTCAATTTGATGTAGTCCCACTTACCTATTTTTGCTTTGGTTGTATGTGTTTTTGATGCCAATATCCATGAAATCATTGCCAAGACCAATGTCATGAAGCTTTTCCCCACATTTTCTTATTGAGGTTTTATAGTTTCAGATCTTACATTTAATCTTATAATCCACTTTGAATTGACTTTTGTGTATGGTATATGGGTCCAGTTTCATTCTTTGCATGCCAATATCCAGTTTTCAACACCATTTGTTGAAGAGACTATCCTTTCTCATTGTGTATTCTTCACACTCTTGTTGAAATTAGTTGACTATATATGTGTGGATTTATTTCTGGACTCTCTATTCTGTTCCCATTGGTCTTTATGTCTGTGTTTATGCCAGTAAATACTGTTTTATTTACCGTAGCTTTGTAATCAGTAAGTATTTTGACTCCAGCTTTCTTCTAATTGTTTTGACTATTTGGGGGTTCTTTCCGGTCCCCTGTGAGTTATAGAATTGGTTTTTTTATTTCTATAAAAATGCCATTGGAATTCTGATAGAGATTACATTGAATCTGTAGATCATTTTGTGGGTAATATGGACATTTTAACAATATTGTCTTCCAATCAGTGTACATGAGACATCTTTCCATTTGTGTCTTCTTTGATTCCTTTCATCATGTTTTGTAGTAAGTCTCTTATCTCCTTACTTAAGTTCATTCCTAAGTATTTTATTCTTTTTGACACTATTGTAAATGGGATTGTTTCCCTAATTTCCTTTTCAGATAATTCATTGTTAGTATATAGAAATGCACCTGATTTCCGTGTGTTGATTTTGAATCCTGCAGTTTTACTGAATTTGTTTATTACTTCTAACAGTTTGTGTGTGTGTGTGTGTGTGTGTGTGTGTGTGTGTAGTCTTTAGGAAACCTATATATAAAACCATGTCGTCTGCAAAGAGGGACAATTTTACTTTTTCCTTTCCATTTGGATGCATTTTTTTCTTGCCTAATTGTCATGGGTAAGACTTCCACTGTTATGTTGAATAGAAGTGATGAGAATGGGAAACCTTGCCTCATTCTTGATATTTGAAGAAAAGCTTTCAGTTTTTTACTATTTAGTATGAGGTTAGCTGTGGGATTTTCATATATAGACTTTATTATATTGAAGTAATTTCGTACTTCTTGTTATTGATCTATTCAGGCTTTCCAGTCCTTCTTGATTCAGCCTTGGCAGGCTTTATATTTCTAGGAATTTATCCATTTCTTCTAGGTTATTCAGTTACTTGACATATAATTGTTTTTATAGTTTCTTATGATCCTTTTTGTTTCTGTGGCATCTGTTATAATGTCTCCTCTTTCATTTCTGACTTTATTTGTTTGAAACGTCTTTTTTTCCCTAGTCTGGTTAAAGATTTATCAATTTTATTTATCTTTGCAAAACACCAACTCCTACTTTTATTGATTTAAAAAATGTTTTTGTTCTATATTTGATTTATTTCTGCTCTAACCTTTATTATTGCCTTCGTTTTCCTCACTTTAAGCTTAGTTTGTTCTTTTTTATCTAGTTCCTTGAGGTGTATAGTTTTGTTGTGTATTTGAGATCTTTCTCTTTTTTTTTTATGTAGGAATTTATTGCTATGAACTTCCTTTACAATTGTTTATGCTGCATCCCAAAAGTTTTGAAATGTTGTTTTGTTTCACTTGTCTCGGTTTTCTAATTTCTCTTTTGATTTCTTCTTTAACCCATTGGCTATTCAAAAAGCATATTGTTTAATTTCTGCACATTTGTCAATTTTCCAGTGTTCCTTCTGGTATTGATTTCTAGTTTCATTTCATTATAGTCAGAAAAGGTACTTGATATGATTTCAGTCTTAAATTTGTTAACACTTATTTTGTGACCTAACACATGTCTATGCTAGAGAATGTTCCATATGTACCTGGGAAGAATGTATTTGCTGCTACTATTAGGTGAAATGTTCCATATATGCCCCTTAGGTTCATTTGGGATATGGTGTTGTAAAGTTCACTGTTTATTTGTTAATTTTCTGTCTTGTTGTTCTCTCCATTATCAAAAGTAGGGTATTGTAAAGTCTCCTACTTCATTATTATATTCCTCTCTATTTCTCCCTTCAGATCTGTCAATTTTTGCTTTATACGTTAGGTATCTGATATTGGGTACAATTATATTCATAATTGTTATATTCTCCTAGTGAATTTACCCTTTTATCATTATTTTATGTCCTTCTTTATCTCTTGTGACAGTTTTTGACTTAAAGTCTGTTTTGTCTGATATAAGTATAGCCACGCTGGCTCTCTTTTAGCTACCATTTACACAGAATATTTTTTCATCTCTTCAATTTCAGCCTATTTGTGTCCTTAAATCCAAAGTGAGTCTCTTTTAAATAGCATATAGTTGGATCTTATTTTTTTAAATCCACTCAGCCACTCTACGTCTTTAGTCATAAGCAGCAGCCTTTTTCAGAAAGCATGCACACCACTCTACCATCTATTCTTAAATTAAGAAAGTTTAAAGTTAATTCATTCTTACTATCATCTTGACAAATATATAGACGTTAAAGCAATTTATACTTAGAACATAGACTTATAACACTACTCCCTTTGAATTTATATGCAATTTTTATCAATTTTTTTAATTTTGGAGAAACGATCTTGAGGGCAGCCCAGATGGCTCAGCGGTTTAGTGCCACCCTTACCCCAGGGCCTGATCCTGAGGTAAAATCATATAAGATTTTTAACTCCACAGATTAGAGAGCATAATTATTAGCATTATCATTTTATACAGACAACATTAGTTTATATATACCAATATATTTACTGGTTTCTTTGTCCACTATTTCTTCTTGAATCTCAGACCTTTCTGGTAATATTTTCTTTTGTCTTAAAATGCACCTTCATTTAGGCTTACTTAGACTGAGTTCAAACCCTGGAGCTGTTATTTACTAACAGTGTGACCTTGGACTTTAACCTCACTGTAAAATGTGGATAATGATAGTGACTACAACAGGGGATTATTTTGAGGATGAATTTGCTAATAAATATGAGGAACCTGGCATATAGAAAATGCTATATAAATGTTAAGTATATTTTTGAAGTTTAAAAGTTCCTTTACTGAAAGTCTGCTAATAATAGCTTTCTCAGTTTTTGTTTGTCTGGAAATATATTTATTTCAATTTAGCATTTTTCAAAGATTTTATTTATTTATTCATGAGAGACACACAGAGAGAGCCAGAGACATAGGCAGAGGGAGAAGCAGGCTCCCCCCAGGGAGCCTGATGTGGGACTCGATTCCAGAACTCCAGGATCACAATTTGTGCAAAGGCAGACACTCAACCACTTAGCCACCCAGGCACCCCAACATTAATTTTTGAAAGATAGTTATCTTGAGAGATAATTTAGTTGAGTACACAATTCACTTTAAAGGTAAATTACACTGTCACTGGCTTCCATTATTCCTGTTAAGAAGGGTGCTTTGTCTAGCTGTCATTCTCTTTTAAATGGTTTATCATATTTATCTCTTCTTTCAGGTTACTTATAAGACTATTTTTCTTTGATATTTGTGTTAGTCAGAGTTCTCCAGAGAATCCAGAACCATATATACAAAATAGGAATTGGCTCACATGATTATGGAGGCTGAGAAGTCCCACAATCTGCCATCTGCAAGCTGGAGAACCAGGAAATCTAGTGGTATAATTCAGTCTGAGTCCAACAGCCTGAGAACCAGGGGGTGGAGGGTGGTAACGGTGTAAGTCCCGGTCCAAATTTTAAGGCTTACCAACTAAGATCACAAATGTCTGAGGACAAAAGAAAATAGATGTCCCAGCTCAAATGGAGATAGTGATTAGCCCTTCCTCCACCTTTTTGATCTATTCAGGTCCTCAATGGATTGGATGATATCCAACCACCCTGAGGAGAACCATCTGCTTTACTTAGTTCATGAATTCAAATGGTAATTTCTTCAGGAAATATCTTCACAGATATACTCAGAAGTAATGTTTTTACCAGTTATCTGGACATACTTTAACCTAGTTAAGTTGACACATAAAATTAATCATCACAACATGCCACACTTTCATTACAATGCTTATAGGTATGGATTTATTTATTAATCAATCATACCTTCTCTTTTTGTGGATTCATGTCTTTCATCAAATTTGGATATTTCTCCAACATTATTACTTCAAACATTGCCTGTTTTCTTTGACCTCTGTTCTCTCTCTCTGTGAGATTCTAATTGGATGTAAGTTAGACCTTCATATTCTACTTCACCCTCTTCTAAGGTCTTGGCTTCATATGGAAATCTTGGGTGCTGCCCTCTCACCTCAGAAGATGTCAAAGTTTCAGCCCTCAGCTATAAGTGTATATCCTTCATGTATAAATGTATATGTCATATGTGTGTGTGTGTGTGTGTGTGTGTGTGTGATTTCCTTCAACCTATGCTATGTAACTGATATTTTTTTTATAGTTTTCAGTATGGAAGGAGAGTGCAAAGTGCAAGATATAATTGGTTTACTATACAATGCCCTAACCATAGCTCAGGCTCTCATAATTTCAGAATGAATTTAACTAGTGTTAAATTACACAACAAAATTTTATTCAGCTGAGCTTTAAATAGTTTTTAGTCTATCCTTATATAATAATAAACATCCTTAGATAGTAATAATAAATATCCTTAGATACTAATAAATCTTAAGATGATTTATTGCTGTTCACTGACTTTCATTTTGCAGTGTCAAAATCCTTTTTTTTTTTTTAAGATTTTATGTATTTGTTCATGAGAGACATATATATATAGAGAGAGAGGCAGAGTCACAGGCAGAGGGAGAAGCAGGCTCCATGCAGGGAACCCGACGTGGGACTCCATCCCAGGCCTCAGGATCAGGCCCTGGGGTAAGGGTGGCGCTAAACCGCTAAGCCATCCGGGCTGCCCTCAAGATCGTTTCTCCAAAATGTTGACTATCTATAGTATTTCCAGAAGACCTGGAAATTAAAAAAAAAAAAATAAGAAATTGCAATCATCACTAAAATGTCAGCTTCACCCACCAGAATTCAAGTTCTATGAGTGCAGAGTTCTGTAAGTTTTGTTCATCTTTTTCATCCCAACACCCAGAATAGTATCCAATATATTCTCAATAATATTTATTGAATTAATGAATTAATACATTCTATTTGGAGTTAATTCCTTATTTTGAGATTATAGAGAGATATGACATGTTGCTCTTATTTCACCATACAACTACACATAAGTTTCAAAGGTCAGAAACATTTTTGTATGACTCTTCTTGTTTAACCCTAATATACTAATCTACTCTAATGATCATGAAGAGCTAGTGTTCTTATGGATCACTGTTGCAGAGGAATATTTATGCATGTTTTTCTAAATGAGTATGATCTAGGAATCATGAAATCCCTCTTATGGCATTTCATTCTCGATCCTGGTTTTATTTATTTACTGTTACTCTTTGTATTGCAAGTCAAATCTGTTGCTCTTGAGTCTCTTCTAAAGCAATGTGAAAAATGGAGTGCTGCTTCCACATGTTGTTGACACTGATAATATTTCAGTGTCTGGGATTTGGTCCATCAGCTTTGTCCCCTGTGTTCAAGATTGCTGTGCCCTGGAGTGTGTCAGGCAAATTTTCCTCAGCCTATATTATAACTGGTACTTTTTGCAGTTTTATGTTTGCAAGGAGATGGCAAGTAGCAGCAGAATGATAGCTTGACAATGTTCCAGCCTGCTCTGCTTTGTCAAAGATACATGTTTGGAAAAACTGGCTCTTCATCCCTGGGGTAGGTAACATATCTGACCGGATATCACTTACCCAATCAAAAAGGTCCACATAACAGTATTTATTGTTTCGAGAAGAAATGGAAAATAAAGGGCACTCTTGTTGTATTACTTATTTATTTAATAACCTTAAGGATGGCCATTGAAAATTATATATTCCCCAAACCTTTTATCAATTACAATCTTGAAATAATCATCTATTTTAAGAACTGAGATAGATCCAAAAGTTAATTAGATGGAGCCTCTGGCCTTGAAGATCTTACAGTATAGCAGGGAAAATAGACATGGATACATAAACTTATATGCAATAGAAGTCCTAGAATTGGGTATAGAATGTAATGGAAACACAGAAGAAAGAATTAACTAACTCTTTCTGAAGTAGTAAGAGAAAATTAGGAAAGGTCTCACGAGAATGAGATTTGATGTTGACCATGAAGAATAAAAGGCAGTTTAACAGATATTCTAGCCATAGAAAACACCTTACATAAGGCTCAGAAGTATAAATAAGGCTGATATGTCTCCCAAATAGAAGATTTGGAGTACCTAAAGAAAGGAGTGTGGAAGCAAGGAAGAAGATAAGGCTAAAAAGGGGATTTGGGGAACTTTTCTTTTTTTTTTTTTTAATTTTTATTTATTTATGATAGTCACAGACAGATAGAGAGAGAGGCAGAGACACAGGCAGAGGGAGAAGCAGGCTCCATGCACCGGGAGCCCGACGTGGGATTTGATCCTGGGTCTCCAGGATCGCGCCCTGGGCCAAAGGCAGGCGCCAAACCGCTGCGCCACCCAGGGATCCCGGGGAACTTTTCTTAAAAGGTATTGTACATTGGTCTTAAGAATTTTGGACTTGGGATCCCTGGGTGGCTCAGTGGTTTAGCACCTGCTTTTGGCCCAGGGTGTGATCCTGGAGTCCCTGCAGAAGCCTGCTTCACCCTCTGCTTGTGTCTCCTCCTCTCTCTCTCTCTCTCTTTCTCATGAATAAATAAATAAAATCTTAAAAAAAAAAGAATTTTGGACTTAAGGACTTATCAGATTCATTATATGATAGGCTGAAGACATAGAGACCAGTTAGAATGCTTTGGGGAAAGCTTTGAAGGAGCAATATAGCAAGGGCATCAGCTAGGACACTGGCCTTCAGCAGAGGTCAAAACCTCAAAAGCCTTGAAGGCTCTGCAGGTAGCTTGAATGAGTAAGTTTGGGTAGGAGATAACCAAAGGTTATGGGTACTACAAAGACCAACCAAAAGACTACCCAAAGACATTCAAATTCAATGTAAAAAGTAACAACTTTTTGTTGGTCAAATAAAGCTCATCCACAATGCAGATTTGACCTGCAGTTGTCAGTTTGCCATCCCATGGTCAACATAGAATGGTCTATTTATTCTCCTTTTGATTTTTTTTTTTTTTTTTGAAGAGGGAGCTACCCTGATCTCAGGTAGATTGTATTGTGGTCAGTTATTCTGAAAGGTGAGGATTTTATTACTTTCTGAATTCTGCCTCTTGCTGAAACTCACTTCCTTTTGTTCCACTTCCTTGGCAGCCAGAGATCAGTTGGGTTTTTCCTTCCATTTTTGAAGTTTTTTGTATTCTTTACTTTCTAATTCAGAGAACATTTTGTTTACAATCAATACAGTACATGAAATTATAATAATAACTACAACTGAGATTTGCATAGTACTTCATAGTTAAAATACACTTTGTCCCCTTCTTTTAAGATAAATGAAACAGATTTTTCAGATAAGAAATCCAAGATTTTTTTTAAGTGACACACCCACGTCATATGGCTGGAATAGTGGAAATGGGACTTTGGTCTACTCTCACAAATTGGTTTGCTCTTTCCTTGACACCATCATGCCTTGCATGGCCTATCTGCAAGTTGGATGATTCATCTGCATATTTGTTCTTTCCAAGTACAGAGATAAAGACTATTGACTCAGGACTTAGAAAACAATGACATTTAAATAAAAATGACACTTTGGAACTTAAAAACATTAAATTAATTTCTTCTTTAAACCCACAATTTATTGAGCTGACAGTGTGTTAAAATAATGAATATTTAAAAGTTTGATTATTTTTTAATATGGAAATTTCTTTCAGTGACTACTTTAAAAACTCTTTTTTTTTTTTTTTTACTTTAAAAACTCTTGAACTCTGAACTCACTCAGTCGTTCAATCCATCAAAAACTTTTTTTTTTTCTTTTCTTTTACCAGATATTGTACTAGGAATACAAGGAATAAAACATGATTACTGGCAGCAACTCAGGCTGCAGGTTATTTCTGACTCATTCCCTGCAGGATTCTGTTGGTATCTTCTGAAGCCTCTTTCCCTTTATTTCTTTAACCCTGACTCAGATGCCCCTCTGAATTAAGGGTCTGGGCAGAAACTCACACCAATATCTGATAGAACCTAACTCAAGTTTTACTTAATTGTAAGCAAAACCTGAGAAGTATATAGCACCCCTAAATGATGGGTAAGGAGAATATTATATTGTCTACAAATATATTTTTAAGCCAAAGAAAAATAG
This sequence comes from Vulpes lagopus, assembly GCF_018345385.1. Taxonomy (NCBI): domain Eukaryota; kingdom Metazoa; phylum Chordata; class Mammalia; order Carnivora; family Canidae; genus Vulpes; species Vulpes lagopus. The sequence continues at coordinate 25,358,956 of NC_054824.1, read as the reverse complement.
GGAGGGGGGTAACCCAACTCAGAGAACTGCGATTTTCAGTAAACTGCTTTGGAAAATATCTGATTTTTAATCTTCTCATTAAGATTCAAGAGGGAATTGCATTTATATAACTTGAATAAACAATTATGAAAATCTGAAATAATGAAGGATTGCTTGAATTTGAAAAACATGACTGCCAAGTTTAAAAGAGATGGAAATAGCAAAAGAAGGAAAATATCAGTGAATAGAATTTGCAAAACTCTCTCAGAACACAGAAAAAATGGACAAAAAGATTAAAGTTATGAGAAAGATAATTTAAAACTGGGGAAAAGATCAGTGAGATCCCACTAAGGAATATAGAATTCCCAAAGGAAAAAATAGAATAGATGGACCAGAAACAAAGATCAAAGAGTTGAGAAGAATAATTGGATGATCCGAAGAAACTGAATCTAGAAATCTAAATATTTAAAGCATGAATAATATTCCCAGGCAAATGCCATAACAAAACATCGATACTCAATAATATTTGGTCATTTTCAGTTATTAAGGATATATTAAAAACCCTAGCACTTTTAGCACTCCCACTCTCCTCCCCACTTTCTTCCACAAAATAAAACCAACAAGAACCCATCAAGTTATTTATTGTGTTAGTTGTAGTCCCTTCAGGAAACAGGAACTACTGATAGTTCAGTGAAGAGATTTTAATAAAGGCATTAACAGAGAGGGTTCAAGGTGCAAAAAAGGAAGGTTAGGTACCCAGAAATTAGTAGCAATGGGAAATTGTTGATACCCTTGGGCTGAAGGAGCAAGGAGAGAAAGTGGAATTAGCAGAATCCAATAAGCTGGAACCTGGAAAGAGAGCCCCTGTGTGGGCTCCAAAATTGCAAAGGGACACACTACTACCAGAGATGCTGCACTGAGCAGGAGGGAATGCAGAAAATGTAACTTTGACCTCTCTCTCCCCTCCTACCCTCTGATTTCCTGCTGGTACCTCTCATTGGTCAAATTCAACCAGGAGCCAGTCAACCAGAGTGCCAACATAGGCAGAAAAGAACTGTCAGTCTCCTAGTGGTCAGTGGATCTGGAAGGTGAGATAGGGATGTGGATAAGAAGAATCATTGGTATATTTAGCAAGGATCAAATAACTAGTTCAATTAAGAAATATCTAGTTAGCTTCGAGGGGAAAATGACTATTTTATGTGAATTTTAATTCCAGTAACTTTGTTCAGGTGTGAATGAAATGAAAAAAATAATCAAGGATAAGCACCAACTTAGAGAACCTTCTGGGGGGATTCAGTGAATACAAGACAGACTTAGTCTCTGCTTCCAGGGAGTTTATAGTCATGTTAAAATCAATTTGTAATAAACAATGCCATGTGTTGAGAGGAAAGCTTCTCTACCAACTTAGGTTAGACTGGTCAGGGGCCTGCAAATTAACCAAAATAGAATTATTAACAGGAGAAAAATACTACATACGTAGGAGTACCCTACCCATAGAGATAGTAGCTCTTGGGGTAAAGGTTTTTGTATCAGTTTAACAAAGGCTAGAAGGGTGGGTGACTCTTAAAGGTTTCAAAGGATGGAAGGTCCTGATGGGACTTGTTTGCAAAAAAAAATTTTTTTTAACACAAGGTCAGTGCATCTCTGAGCATACTATGACTTGTGGTGGAGGGAGATTTATGGCAGCTGACTCTCGTAAAGTTCTGTTCCAGTTAGATAAGGGAAGTTCAGGTAGGAATTCCTTTTGCATCTTTCGTATGTCATATGCATTCACTCTGAAGTAATCTCAATACTAGTTTGATGGGTTGCTGGTCTCCCACTTGGCTACGGAAGTAGAAGCCCAGAGTACGATGGAAAGCACAGGATACTATGGGAACACCTTGAAGGGGAGCAACCTGGTCAAGGATGACCAGGGAGTATCTTGATCTTAGTTGACACTTCAGGTCTTAGTTGAGACAGAAGGATGAGTAAATGTTAATGAAGCAAAGCAGCTTAGAAAAAAATACAATCAAGTTGGCACTTAGTAGGTGTTAAGTAACCATGATACAAAAGTTAATTTAAGTAATCTAAAAGTCCTCAGAAGGTTTTCATAGATAACTGTTTAGTCTGTGTGGACTGTTAGAACAAAATACTGGAGACTAGTTGGTTTATAAACATCAAATATTTCTTTCTCATAGTTCTGGAGGCTGGGAAATCCAAGGTCATGACACCAGCAGATTTGGTATCTGGTGAGAACCTATTCCTCAGAAGACCATCTTTTCTCTGTAATCTCACATTGCAGAAGGGGTAAGCTAACTCTCTAGGGTATCTATTTTTTTTTCATTTTTTATTTTTTGTAAATTTATTTTTTATTGGTGTTCAATTTACCAACATATAGAATAACACCCAGTGCTCATCCCATCAAGTGCCCCCCTCAGTGCTCATCACCCAGTCACCCCCACCCCCCGCCCACCTCCTCTTCTCCCACCCCTAGTTCGTTTCCCAGAGTTAGTAGTCTCTCATGTTCTGTCTCCCTTTCTGATATTTCCCACTCATTTGTTCTCCTTTCCCCTTTATTACCTGTCACTATTTTTTATATTCCCCAAATGAATGAGACCATATAATGTTTGTCCTTCTCTGATTGACTTACTTCACTCAGCATAATACCCTCCAGTTCCATCCACATCAAAGCAAATGGTGGGTATTTGTCGTTTCTAATGGCTGAGTAATATTCCATTGAATACATAGACCACATCTTCTTTATCCATTCATCTTTCGATGGACACCGAGGCTCCTTCCACAGTTTGGCTATTGTGGACATTGCTGCTATAAACATCGGGGTGCAGGTGTCCCGGTGTTTCACTGCATCTGTATCTTTGGGGTAAATCCCCAGCAGTGCAATTGCTGGGTCATAGGGCAGATTTATTTTTAACTCTTTGAGGAACCTCCACACAGTTTTCCAGAATGGCTGCACCAGTTCACATTCCCACCAACAGTGCAGGAGGGTTCCCCTTTCTCCACATCCTCTCCAACATTTGTGGTTTCCTGCCTTGTTAATTTTCCCCATTCTCACTGGTGTGAGGTGGTATCTCATTGTGGTTTTGATTTGTATTTCCCTGATGGCAAGTGATGCAGAGCATTTTCTCATGTTCTTGTTGGCCATGTCTACATCTTCCTCTGTGAGATTTCTGTTCAGGTCTTTTGCCCATTTCATGATTGGATTGTTTGTTTCTTGGGTGTTGAGTTTAATAAGTTCTTTATAGATCTTGGAAACTAGCCTTTTATCTGATACGTCATTTGCAAATATCTTCTCCCATTCTGAAGGTTGTCTTTTAGTTTTGTTAACTGTTTCTTTTGCTGTGCAAAAGCTTCTTATCTTGATGAAGTCCCAATAGTTCATTTTTGCTTTTGTTTCTCTTGCCTTCATGGATGTATCTTGCAATCTAGGGTATCTCTTTAAATGGGTGCTGATATCAGTCTTGGGGATTCCACCCTCATGACCTTATCACCTAAAAAGGCCCCACCACCTAATAGCATCACATTGAGCATTAGGTTTTAACATATGACTTTTGGGGAGAAGCAAACATTCAGGCCACAGTTAGGAACTGATGTTACATCTACATTTAAAAAGAATTTACTGATCACCCATTAAAGAGCTGACACCCGGGGAAAATACATTCAATCTCATGCTTTTGGATGAGCAATACCAGAGGAAAGCAAGTAAGCCTAATACCAAAGTTTGTCCAGAGCTGTGTGTTCAAGGCAGCATGGAAGAGTGCAGGTGCTGGGAGGTTCCCCATCATCTCACTTAGTGGCTGGCAAGAGGTTTGCTTTAGGTTTGCTAAATTTGGCCCCCAAATCATCTTGTCCTCAAAATTTCGTGTCATGTTTAAAGGGACTCTAAATAAAGTGGTAAATTTCATTTTAATATCATCCTTGTCAATGAGGATCTACTCCTGAAAATGTGTCAGCAAGTTGACAATACTAACTCTACTATCTCCACTTTTTCTTCTCTTTTCACCACTGAGATTTATCCCAGTTTAAGAGAAGTACTGCAGCTAACAGTAAGTTTTCCAGAAATTTGAATAAGTGAAGTTACTAGGAAGATGTCTTGTCAAAAAGATATTTTTTTAGGATCCCTGGGTGGCGCAGTGGTTTGGCGCTTGCCTTTGGCCCGGGGCGCGATCCTGGAGACCCGGGATCGAATCCCACATCAGGCTCCCGGTGCATGGAGCCTGCTTCTCCCTCTGCCTATGTCTCTGCCTCTCTCTCTCTCTCTCTCTCTGTGACTACATAAATAAATAAAAATTAAAAAAAAAATTTAAAAAAAAAGATATTTTTTTTAAAAAAAACTATTTATTCAAATGAAGAAAGCATAAAAAGTGTATCATGTATTGGCACACATTTTGGTAGACATTTTTAATTCTCTAAGGGACATACAAATTTAAAAAGCACAAAAAAAGCAAAGAATCACAGAAATGTACTTGGTAATAAACTATATATAACCTGAAAATCAGACCAGTAGTTAATTAGAACTGTTCAAAGTTCTTTCACTCATGGAAGACCAAGACTTTTATTAGATTTTTAATTAAATTTATAATTAATACTCTGCATATCATGTATGAAGGCATGTTTACACAGTGTAATTTTAATCATTATTATATTACTTCTCAAAAAAATAAGCAAAGTATAAGAGGTTTCCATGTTCAATATACAGAATCTTATCTCTCACACGCTGTCACTTCTGTGGGAAAACAGAAACTGGTTGGATAAGAAATACGCTGATTTTGCTTATTTTTAAATTATGAAGGTAGTGTGAGCTTTTGGTAGCTCTGAAAATAGAGTAATCTTTAATGAAACATATGCATGAAGGGAGCCATTAAGACATATTTTATCTTCTTTATCTAGGCTTGTGATAAAATGTTCCCTACTGATGAAAAAGAAGAAAAAGTGCTGTGAATTGAAGAGCTGAGCTCTCTCTGTCAAGGGACTAATGATTCTTGCGTTAAAATGTAAATGGGGCAGTCTTGAGTGCTTTAAAATTTGTGAGGAAAGACTGGAATTGTCATTATGGTGTCATTACTATGGCTCCCCACAGGAGTGATTATAAAGATGGGGGTGGGGGTGGGAGTATGAACTGAACCTCAAAGTGCCAGGAGGCTTCCTGCAGAGTTGAGCCCCATCAGGAGTCTGCCAGGACCACGAGGATTGGGGGATTCTGAAGAAAGCAAGTAAAGAAGACCAAGGGAATACATTCCAGAAGGTCAGCCTGGAGAGACAGAGAAGACTGGGATAGAGGCCCATGGCCACCGGCCGCATATGTATGGATGGGAGTGAAAAGACTATGCTTTAGGGGACAACCAAACCGGATCAGTCTAGGGCTCAGTCTGAGAAGGATTTTATTCTTCCAGAAGCAGAAAAGGGCTCAAAGGCAGTAAATTGTCCTTGGACTGAAAAGTAAAAATGTAATGAACCAAAGTAGAGGTCCATGCCCTTCTGAAACTATGAAACTCCTCCCCTCTCCCCCTCAAAACAAAACAAAAAAAAGCACACAACAACAAGCCACTGACCTAGAAATGAAATGATAAAACTTAAGTAGGGAGTTCTTATGATCTGAAAGAAAAGTGTCAACAAGACTACCTGAAAGCATTTATTGTTTCAGATTTGTGCTAAGAGATTTGATTAACTCACGATTATATTTCTGATCTGCCCCTCCACCCCCTGCAACTCTGCTGTTTATTCCTAAATTCCTTTACACTGAAGTAAAATTTAATTGTGCATTTGAAATGAGTCTGTGTTAAACTAATGGATGGGATGAAATGAAGGCTTGTCTTCTGAGGAGAAATGGAAATCCATAGCTTAAAAATTAGACTTTTAATCAATTCTTGCACCCCTCTGTCTCCTCTTTCCACCCCCAACCCCCTAGACCAGGTGTGGTGCTAACAGAAGCCAGGTTTTTCCTATCAAATTGCACCACCCACACACATTCCTTTAATCTTTGCCTGTAAGATTCATTTTCCATATCATATAGAGCCTTCTCCTTCTGTCCACATTCTATTTAATGTGGAGTAACAAAACCTGGGTACCACATATGAGCAAGATGTCATTCTCAGTGTGGCATTTGCTGTCCATGTCAGGTTGGGTTTGCCAGGTAGCTTGCAGCCCAGGCATCTACAAGCTGCTCTTTGCACAAGGTTAGATGTATACCCCCTTCTAGGGAGGTAAGTAGCAATAGAAGCCACATAGAAATGGAATGGTGGGCCCTGAACTTGGTGACTGGGCTTGTTTTAGATCGGTTAAGGATTTATTCATCATCTAGCTGGAGGGGAAATGTGTACGTGTTCTCGATAGTTATGAGTTAAATGCCAAAATATAGGCACACATTGCTGGCAGTCCTTTTAATGATAGGATGAAAAGCTTTCAGAGATGAGAAGGTAATGGTGGGGAGCAAGGCTGTGACAAAAATAGAGACTTCATAATTTGTCTCTCCTCCACACTCCTGAATTAGAATGTATGGGAAATTGACTCTGGGGTAAAGCTATTTCTGCTCTCCTCTGCTCTCATCCATTTGAAAATGGATGAAAATGCATTGTACAGATGAAAATGCTGAAAAATTATAAACCCAGAAATCTTAAGTACCATGATGTAACAAAATATAAAAGAAATGAACAGGGATGTCTAAAAAATATTTTACTTAATACAAGTCTGATATAACTAGGAAATTTAATAAGGCTGGAAATTAATCAACCTATTATTCTGGAAACAGAACAAGTTAGGCTAAGGATGTGTAGTAGATAATGTAGAAAAGAGGACTTTTTCCCCTCTCTGGAAATACTGTTATTCAAAATAAGTTTTCAAACTTTTAAATATGAGAATTTTATGTATAGATATCTCTCATAGAGTAAGAATTTATAGCAAAAACTTAAAATACTTCCTGAATTTTATATTTTTTACAAAGGCTATTGATTTAAATATATTTTCAGTTGCATCATGCTTTTCCAAAATCATTTTGTTGTGTATGCACACTTTCTCCATTTCATATTTTTACAAAATATATACTTGTTTTTGTCTTCAAGATGATTTTAAAATAATTTTATATTATGATCAATTCTACTGTTTGTAAATTCATTTGTAAGATTTTGAATATGCCTTTCAACTGAACAGTTTATTTATTTATTTATTTATTTATTAAAGATTTTATTTAATTATTCATGGAAAACATACAGAGAGGCAGAGACAGGAAAGCAGGCTCTATGCAAGGAGCCCGATATGGAATTTGATCCCGGAACTCCGGGATCACACCCTGAGCCAAAGGCAGGTGCTCAACCGCTGAGCCACCCAGGCATCCCTGAACAGTTAATTATATCAGAAGAACAATTTTTCAAGTGGAATCTTTTCTCATACATTATCTCCCACTATTGTAGTCAGAAGTTTGAAAGTTTTTAATAATGTAATTCCAAAAGTATACGTTAAAATATCTGTTCAAAGGCGGATAGCTTGAGAAAAATAGATAAAAAGCATTTAACATACTTGCTTATATTATTAAAATAAATATATATTTTGTACACTAGCTCTATCTACTGAAAAGACCTCAAAACAGTGACAAACCCAATAGCGAAGAACACTTCTAGTACCCAGATTGTGTCTCTAATTAACCATTTTCCAACAAAATGAACCAAGACTTAAAAGAGAAATGGTTGACTTAAGGTCCAGGGCAAGAGGAGCTTGGCATATCATATATGAAAGCTGGGAAGTGGTTAAAGTCTGTTGGAGTCACATCTACAAAGCCAGGAAGCCAACTCGAAGTGGCCTCCACCCACTCATGCAAATATGGGATCACTGGATTATCAGATATATGAGATGTTTGAAATGAAATCCATCAAATATATTTAAATTTCAAGTTCATAATAACATAAATAAAACCTCATGGGTCAATGTGGAAAAGAATCAATTCATTTTTAAAACTGGTAAATAAGGGGAAAAATATTGAACCTGAATCCCATCACCATCTGCATATAGTTACCAAATTACAGGAAATACTTAGAAGAATGTGTTAAACTATCTCACAGGGATGCAGTTAGCAGATCCAGAAACTCTATAGGGCAAACAAATAAACCAAAGCTCTTTTTTATAAATAAATTGCAACGAAAAAATAAGAAGAGAGGCACCAGTAAAATAAATAATTGAGGCATCAACCAATTGCAGTGCACGGTCGTTATTTGATGCTGATTCAAATGAATGATTTTAAAATTTGGGGTTAAAAGGAAGATTTGAACACTAACAAGTTATTTGGTGACAGTAAGGAATTACTGTTCGTTTGTTTAGATGTGATATGGTATTACATATTACACTTTTCAAAAAGAGGTCTTATCTTTTAGAATTATATATTTACAGATAAACTTTGCTTCAAAGCAATCCAGATGGCCAGCAGAGATTGGAGACGTGAGTGGGAATATAGATGAAACAGGTTTGACCATGAGCTGGTGATAGTTGAAGCTGGGTGCTTGTCCCTGAAGAATCACTATTTTACTTTCTTTGCTCCTGCATATGTTTGAAATTTTCCATAATTAGAAGTTCAGCAAGTATTTTAAAGAGTTTCTAATACCTTTTTTTTTTGCCTATGTAAATTAAAGTAAAAAGAGGGGAAAAACCCATGACCAACTAAGAAGATCTCAAAGAGAGATGACTCAGAAATCTTACTTCTTTTAATTAGTAAAGTCAAAGCTGAACTCTATTTCTGAAACTTTTCTTCCTCTGCCAAGACTTCTGTCAGTCATTGTCAACCTGAGGAGTTAAAGAAGGTATGCACTTCTGCACTTCTCCAAAGGGAGGTAAGCTCTGTTGCAATAGCAAGCTGTGCTGCTGAGACATGAAACAAACTCTTTTATTCTCAAAAGTCTCTCAGGATGTTCTTAATAGTAAGGACAATAAGTTAATAATGTATGTGTACTTAATAAATGTCCATTTATTTAAAAGCCTCCAGAAGAAAATTTTCAGAAGGAAATGTAAATAAGTATGAAAACTGAACTTCAAATTTCAAAATATCATAAAGGAAAATTTTATCTATTTATTTATTCATATATCTAACCACAAACTTTCTTTGCATTCCTATCTTTTGGTAAACAAGATAAAATCTTTGTCCTCAAGGAATTCAAAGTCTTAAAATGAAAAACAAATCAATGATTACAATTTACGGTTATAAATATTATAATAGTGTCTGCTTTTTCACCCTTCTGCCTTAGCACCTAGCAATATGTGGCATGAAGAGAATCTAAGTAAATATTTTATGGATGGGTAGGTGGATGAATGGTGTTATGGAGGGATGTGGTGCAAGATAAAATAGGAGAGATAGATAAAGGTCAGCCTGAAGAAGTGCCAGGAATACCTTGCTGGAAAAAGAATCTTTGTTTTGAAGAGTAGGGCTTGTTTGTTTTTAACACACATTATCTTTTTAGAGAAGTTTAACATTCACAAAAAATTGAGCAGAAGGCACAGGATTTCCCATATACTCCCTGCCTCTACATGTGCACAGCCTCCCCTTTATCAATATCCAGAGGGTACATTTATCACAATTGATGAACTTCCATCATTAAGAACTACCCAGAGTTCTTAGTTTACATTAGAGTTAACTCTTGGCATTATACATTCTTTGAGTTTTGGCAAGTGTATAATGGCATGTATCTACCATTATAGTATCATACAGAGTTCACGCATACGTTGAAGATACTGCAGGTTCAGTTCCAAACCACCACAATAAGCAAATATCACAATAAAATGAGTCAAATGAATTTTTTGGTTTCCCAATGCATATAACATTATGTTTACCCTATACTATCATTTATTCAGTATGCAGTAGCATTACATCTTTAAAAAAACAGTGTATATGCTTTAAATAAAAATACTTTATTGCTTAAAAAAATGCTAACCATCATCTAGCTTTCAGTGAGTCATAATCCTTTTGCTGCTGGAGGATCCTGCCTTGATGTTGGTGGCTGCTGACTGATCAGAGTGGTGGTTGCTGAGTTTTGGGGTGGCTGGGCAATTTCTTAAAATAAAACAATAATGGAGTTGGCTGCACTGATTGACTCTTCCTTTCATGAACAATTTCTATCACATGCTGTTTGATAGCCATTTTACTGGCAGTAAAACTTCTTTCATAATTTAAACGAGTCAATCGTTTAAAACCCTGCCACTGTTTTATTAACTAAAGTTATATAATATCCTAAATCCATGCTATCATTTCAACAGTTTTCACAGCATCTTCAAGGAGTAGATTCCATCTTAAGAAACCATTCTTTTCACTCATCTGTAAGAAGTAGTTCCTCATCCCTTCAAGTTTGATCATGAGGTTGTAGCAATTCAGTCCCATCTCCAGGCTCCAGTTCTAATTCTAGCTCTCTTGCTCTCTCACCACATCTGCACTTACTTCCTCCACTGAAGTTTTGAACCTCTCAAAGTCATCCATGAGGGTTGGCATCAATTTCTTCCAAACTCATATTAATGTGATATTTAAACCTCTTCCCAGAAGTCATGAATGTTCTTAATGGCATGTAGAATGGTGAATTTTTTCCAGAAGGTTTTCAGTTTACTTTGCCCAGATCCATCATAGGAATCACTATTTATGGAAGCTATAGCCTTACAAAATCTATTTCTTAAATGATAATACTTGAAAGTCAAAATTACTCCTTGATCCATGGGCTACAGAATGAATGTTGTATTAGCAGGCATGAAAGTAACATAAATTTCATTGTACATCTTTATGAGAGCTTTTAGGTGACCAGGTGTATTGTTAACGAGCAGTAATATTTGGAGAGGTATTATTTTTTCTGAGCAGTAGGTCTTACAACTGGGTTAAAATATTTAGTAAAGCATATTGTAAATAGATGTATTGCAATTCGGGGGCTTTTTTGTTCCATTTGTACAGCACAAGCAGAATAGATTTAATAGTTTTAATCCTTAAGGGCCCTAGAATTTTCAGAATGGTAAATGAGCTTTGGCCTCAACTTTTAGTCACCAGCTGCATTAGCACCTAACAAGACAGTCAGCCAGTCCTTTGAAGCTTTGAAGCCAGGCACTGACTTCCCTTCTTTAGTTGTGAAAGTCCTAGAATGACAAATTCTTCCAACATAAGACTATTTAATCTGCATTGAAAATCTGTTGTTTAGGGATGCCTGGCTGGCTCAGCGGTTGAGCATCTGCTTTCGGCTCAGAGTGTGATCCTAGAGTCCTGGAATCGAGTCCCACATTGGGCTCCCTGCATGGAGCCTGCCTCTTCCTCTGCCTATGTCTCTGCCTGCCTCTCTCTCTGTGTCTCTCATGAATGAATAAATAAAATCTTTAATTAAAAAAAAGAAAGAAAATCTGTTGTTAGTATAGCTACCATCATTAAGCACCTGAGATAGATCTTAAGGATAACTTGCTGCAGCTTCTCCATCAGTATTTGCTTCCCCTTAAACTTCATGAACCATTGATCTATGCATCTGTTTTTGTGCCAGTACCACACTGTCTTGATGATCACAGCTTTGTAGTACAACCTGAAATCTGGCATTGTGATGCCCCCGCTATGGTTTTCTTTTTTAATATTCCCCTGGCTATTTGGGATCTTTTCTGATTCCACACAAATCTTAAGATGAATTGTTCCAATTCTTTGAAGAAAGTCCATGGTATTTTGATAGGGATTGCATCACATGTGTAAATCTCCCTGGTAGCATTGACATTTTCACAATATTAATTCTTCCAATCCATGAGCATGGAATATTTTTCCATCTCTGTGTCTTCCTCATTTTGTTTCAGAAGTGTTCTGTAGTTTTTAGGGTATAGATCCTTTACCTCTTTGGTTAGGTTTATTCCTAGGTATCTTATGTTTTTTTTTTATTTTTTTTTTTATTTATTTATTTATTTATTTATTTTTTTTTTTTTGGTATCTTATGTTTTTGACTGCAATTGTAAATGGGATTGACTCCTTAATTTCTCTTTCTTCAGTCTCATTATAAGTGTATAGAAGTGCCATTGATTTCTGGGCATTGATTTTATATCCTGCCACTCTGCCAAATTGCTGTATGAGTTCTAGCAATCTTGGGGTGGTCTTTTGGGTTTTCTATGTACAGTATCATGTCATCTGCAAAGAGGGAGACTTTGACTTATTTTTTGCCAATTTGAATGCATTTTATTTCTTTTTGTTGCCAGATTGCTGAGGCTAGGACTTCTAGTACTATGTTGAATAGCAGTGGTGAGAATGGACATCCTTGTCATGTTCCTGATCTTAGGGGAAAGGATCCCAGTGTTTCCCCACTGAGAATGATATTTGCTGTGGGCTTTTCGTAGATGGCTTTTAAGATGCTGAGGAATATTCCCTCCATCCCTACACTCTGAAGAGATCCATCCAGGAATGGATGCTGTATTTTGTCAAATGCTTTCTCTGCATCTATTGAGAGGATCATATGGTTCTTGTTTTTTCTCTTGTTGATATGATCTATCATATTGATTGCTTTATGAGTGTTGAACCAGCCTTGCATCCCAGGGATAAATCCCAACTGGTCATGGTGAATAATCTTCTTAATGTATTGTTGGATCCTATTGGCTAGTATCTTGTTGAGAATTTCTGCATCTGTGTTCATCAGGGATATTGGTCTATAATTCTCCTTTTTGGGGGGGTCTTTGGGTGGTTTTAGAATTAAGGTGATGCTGGACTCCTAGAACGAGTTTGGAAGTACTCCATCTCTTTCCATCTTTCAGAACAGCTTTAGTAGAATAGGTATTGTTTCTTCTTTAAACATTTGATAGAATTCCCCTGGGAAGCCATCTGGCCCTGGACTTTTGTGTCTTGGGAGGTTTTTGATGACTGTTTCAATTTCCTCCCTGGTTACTTGCCTGTTCAAGTTTTCTATTTCTTCTTCTTCTTCTTCCAGTTTTGGTAGTTTATGGTTTTCTAGAAATGCATCCATTTCTTCTGGATCACCCAATTTATTGGCATATAGCTGCTCATGATATGTTTTTAAAATCGTTTGTATTTCCTTGGTATTAGTGGTGGTTTCTTCTTTTTCTTTTGTGATTTTATTAATTTGAGTCTTTTCTCTTTTGTTTTTAATAAGGCTGGCTAATGGTTTATCTATCACAGAAAAGAGAATCCAGGAGTGGCCCCTCAACTCTATGGTCAACTAATATTCGACAAAGCAGGAAAGACTATCCACTGGAAAAAGGACAGTCTCTTCAATTAATGCTGCTGGGAAAACTGGACAGCCACATGCAGAAGAATGAAACTAGACCATTCTCTTATACCATACACAAAGATAAACTCAAAATGGATGAAAGATATCAATGTAAGACAAGAATCCATCAAAATCCTAGAGGAGAACACAGGCAACACCCTTTCTGAACTTGGCCACAGCAACTTTTTGCAAGATACATCTATGAAGGCAAGGGAAACAAAAACAGAAATGAATTATTGGGACTTCATCAAGATAAAAAGCTTCTACACAGCAAAAGAAACAGTTAACAAAACTAAAAGACAACCTACAGAATGGGAGAAGATATGTGCAAATGACCTATCAGATAAAGGGCTAGTTTCCAAGATCTATAAAGCACTTATTAAACTCAACACCCAAGAAACAAACAACCCAATCATGAAATGGGCAAAAGATATGAACAGAAATCTCACAGAGGAAGACATAGACATGGCCAACAAGCACATGAGAAAATGCTCTGCATCACTTGCCATCAGGGAAATACAAATCAAAACCACAATGAGATACCACCTCACACTAATGAGAATGGTGAAAATTAACAAGACAGGAAACAAATGTTGGAGAGGATGTGGAGAAAGGGGGACCCTCTTACACTGTTGGTGGGAATGTGAACTAGTGCAGCCACTCTGGAAAACTCTGTGGAGGTTCCTCAAAGAGTTAAAAATAGATCTGCCCTCCAACCCAGCAATTGCACTGCTGGGGATTTACCCCAAAGATACAGATGCAGTGAAACGCCAAGACACCTGCACCCCGATGTTTATAGCAGCAATGTCTACAATAGCCAAACTATTGGAAGGAGCCTCGGTGTCTGGAAGAGCCTCAGTGTCCATCAAAAGATGAATGGATAAAGAAGATGTGGTTTATGTATACAATGGAATATTACTCAGCCATGAGAAACGACAAATATCCACCATTTGCTTCCACATGGATGGAACTGAAGGGTGTTATGCTGAGTGAAAAAAGTCAATCAAAGGACAAACATTATATGGTCTCATTCATTTGGGGAATATAAAAAATAGTGAAAGGGAATAAAGGGGAAAGGAGAGAAAATGAGTGAAAATATCAGTGAGGGTGACAGAACATGAGAGACTCCTAACTCTGGGAAACAAACAAGTGGTAGTGGAAAGGGAGGTGGGCAGGGGAATGGGTGACTGGGTGATGGACACTGAAGGGGGCACTTGATGGGATGAGCACTGGGTGATATGCTATATGTTGGCAAATTTAACTCCAGTAAAAAAAGAGGATGGTTTATGAACCATCCTCTGCTGGTTTCAAACTTTTCTTGTGCAGCTTCCTCACCTCTCTCAGCCTTCATAGAATTGAACAGAGTTTGAACCTTACTCTGGATTAGCTTTTGGGTCAAGGGGATGGTGTGGATGGTTTGATGTTCTATTCGGACCACTAGAATTTCTGCATATTAGCAATAAGGCTATTTCACTTTCTTATCAGTCATGTGTTCATTGGAGTAGCACTTTTAATTTCCTTCCAAAGCTTTTCTTGGCATCCACAACTTGACTAACTGACACAAGCGGCCCAGCTTTTGGCCTATCTTGGCTTTCCATAAGCCTTTCTCACTAAGCTTAATCATTTCTAGCTTTTGATTTCAGGTGAAAACATGTGACTCTTTCTTATACTTGAACACTTAGGGGCCATTGTAGGGTTATTAATTGGCTTAATTTCAATATTATGTCTCAGGCAATAAGGAGGCCTGAAGAGAGGGAGATAGAAGGGGGACCAGCCAGTTGGTGGAGCAATCAGAACACTCACGACATTCATCGATTAATTTCACTGTCTTATATGGGAGCAGTCCATGGCAGCCCTAAACAATTACAATAGTAACATCAAAAATCAAAACTAACCATAACAAATATAATAATAGTGAAAAAGTGAAATATTGCAAAAATTATCAAAATGTGACACAGAGACACAAAGTGAACAAATACTGTTGGAAAAATGGGGCCAATAAACTTCTTAACACAGACTTGTCATGAACCTTTAATTTGTAAAACAAAACAAAATAGCAGTATCTATGGAGCTTAGTAAAGTGAGGCATAGTAAAACAGGTATTCCTATAGTTTCAGTGTCCTAATAAGCCTCTGTGTTTTTTCTATTCAGCTCTTCCTCTTCTGGCTCCTAGAACTGATTTTTACTGTCTCCATAGTTTTACCTTTTCCAGAATGTCATGTAGTTGGACTGATATAATTTAATGTAGTCTTTCCAGAGTGGCTTCCTTCACTTACTAATATGCATATGTTTCCTCTGTGTCTGTTTATGGCTTGATAATTCATCTCTTTTTAATACTGAACAATGTTCTATTATCTGGATGTACTACACAGTTTATTTATCCATTTACCTATGAAAAGATATCTTGATTACTTCCAATTTTTGGCAATTTTGAATAAACCCATTATAAATATCCATGTGCAAGTTTTTGTGCAGGAGGACTTAAGTTTTCAACTGATTCTAGTAAGTAGCAAGGAGAGCAATTGCTGGATCATATGGCAAGAGTATGTTTATTTTTGTAAGAAACTACCAAACTGTCTTTCAAAGTGGCCATACCATTTTGTATTCTCATCAGCAAATAATGAGAGTTCCTGTTGCTCTTCATCCTTACCAACATTTGGTGTTGTCAGTGTTTTGGATTTTTGCCTTTTTAATAGACCAGTAGTGGTATCTTATGTAAATTAGCAGTTCATATGATGATATATGATGTTAAACATCTTTTCATATTTATATTTGCTATCTGTATCTTCTTTGGGGAGGTGTCTGTTAAGGTCTTTTGCCAGTTTTTTTTAATAAATTTATTTTTTATTGGTGTTCAATTTGCCAACATATAGAATAACACCCAGTGCTCATTCCATCAAGTGCCCCCATCAGTGCCTGTCACCCAGTCACCCCCACCCCCCACCCACCTCCCCTTCCACCATCCCTAATTCGTTTCCCAGAGTTAGGAGTCTCTCATGTTCTGTCTCCCTCCCTGATATTTCCCATTCATTTTTTGCCAGTTTTTTAATCAAGTTGTTTATGTATTGTTGAGTTTTAAGAACTCTTTGTATATTTTGGATAACAGTCCTTTATTAGATGTTTCTTTCATAAATATTTTTTCAGTCTGTGGCTTGTCTTCTCATTCCATTGACATTGTCCCTCACAGAGAGGTTTTTAATTTTAATGGAGTTCAGCTTATAAGTTATTTCAATTAATGGATTCTGCCTTTGGTGTTTTATCTACTGAGTTATCTCCATACCCAAGGTCATGAAGATTTTCTCCTTTTATCTTTCATGAGTTTTATAGTTTTGCATTTAACATCTATGTCTATGATCCATTCTCAGTTAGTTTTTGTGAATGTCTGTGTAAAGTTTGTGTCTAGATTCACTCTTTTTGCATGTGGATGTATGTAGATATCCAGTTGTTCCAGCACCATTTGTTGAAAAGACTTAGGAGGGATTTTTTTTTTGTTTCTTTTAACTTTAGGAATAAGATGATATTTCTTAAAGAAGCCAAAGGAGAAGCTTCTAGTCTTTTATTTAACATTCCAGGATAAAAATATACTTTTCATAATCAAAAAAGGGACTAATCACCAATATTGATCATTAAAGCAACTAATTTCTCTATCTCAGTCCTCTCCAAACAATTATTTATATATCCTACTATCCTTAAAACAGGATGACCTTACAGTTTTCAATTGTTATACTGGGCTGAACCATATTATTGTGAATTTAAAATATATAATTTATTTAATGAAAAAAACAATCACATGAGATTTCTAACTCAAAACAATTAAAATATTTGTAAAACTTAAAGGAAAACTTAATTCACAATATGATTATTTTTATAATAACTGTTTCAAATAACATGGGATTTTTATTTTATTGTTTAAAAATGCAAGCTGTAAAAGATAATTCATTCCAATAAAATTATTATAATTAATAGCATAGAATTGTTGGTGCCACTCAAAAATTATAATAAAAGGAATAACTCCATTACACTAAGGAGAGACAAAGAGAGACAATACCATTAAATATAATTCACATGGTTCCTTGTATCCAGATTGCAAAACTTGAAGTTCACAATTGCTGTGACTGTAGGTGCAATATAGATGAAGCAAGTTTGTAAACATGTCCAAGTCTTTTCACTAAGTTTTGGGAACAAAAAAGAGAAAGTAAAATTCATTCACTCATTCATTCAATATTTACTAAGTCCCCACCACAACTAAATAAGTGAAGAGACAGTATTATAACAGATACAAAGATGTATTAGAGTTCCACTCTCAAGGAGCAAACATTCTGTTAGGGTGGATAAGAACCTACCAAAACAACTTAGAGTTACAATAGAAAATAATCTGGAAATAAAAGCACAAATTAGTTGCTAGAGGTTTTAGGGAAGAAGAGAATTATTTCCAGCTGGGAAAAATCAGGAAATGATTCATGAAAGAGAAAATACTTGGGCTAAATCTTAGGAAAGGAAGAAAACCTACTATCCCTTTCCATGCAGATGCCATTCATGAAGAGCCTGCTTATTTCCCAAATCTCAAGTACATTAGTGAGAGGAGGTTGATGTCCTACTCTTGCACCCTAGTCTTGCTTCTTTTTTATTTATGTATTTTTAATTTAAATTCAAGTTGCCAACATATAGTGTAACACCCAGTGCTCATCCCATCCCCAGTCTTGCTTCTATACTATTAGCACTCCTCCATTTCATGAAAGCTCTGTTCCTCAAAGATTCACACTATTGAACTTTTCATCCTCTCCCCCTCCTCATTGCTGTCAACCAATAGCCTCTGGTCATTTTCTGTTAATTACTACTGACCGTGGTTCCTAGAGTGTCTTCTTCCTCTTCACTCTGACCTCCCCTTATTCTTCCTGTATTCAACACACATATAGACAGGGCTGGCACTTAAACTTGTGCAAGTCTGGAAGACCAACTCTATCACCATTGCTACCATTGATCTGAGTAGTTATTTTGATAAATTCTGGCAGGTGATGGTAAAACATCTTGTGACAGAGGTGCCACTTTCTAACTTGCATAAAGCTGCCACACTGTCTCCTGGCAGGGTTGTTTATGGATAATTCATTCAATACTTTGGCCCCTTTGTTTTTTTATCTTATTCTCACCCATTGCCTTGACCACCATTTTACCTCAGCTATATGATCTCAGAATCATGCCCTAAATTTTATCACCCCAGAGACTAGACTACCTCACAATGAATCCAAAGACTCTGCTTCTCTGTATTATCCTCCTGTCTTCCTAGCTCATTTACTCATATAATCTTTGAAACAATTTTCCTAGCTAGTTAATGCCACTAAGTCATTCCCTCTTCTATTTTCTCTCTGCCCATTATTTATTGTCATCTTTTATTCTCTCCTATCTAGCTTAGATTTCATGATCTTTCATTAGAATCATTCTGTTACATATACTCTCGACATCTTTTCCCTCTCTTCCCCTTTCACATTTTCTTGAGGGGAAAAAAAACCCACACAATCCTAGATGAACCCAACATCTGCCTTCTCTGGCTGGCACTCATGCAAATGGGCATTGATGAAGAAAGCTCACAGTCACCAGATGGTTACTTTTTAATCCATCCCTTAGCAGTCTTCTCACTCATGCAATTCCAGCAACACCTTTCATAGACCCTATAACAAACTGAGTTCTATTGCCTTTGCACATGTTGTTCCCTTTTCTTGGAATGATTTTCCCCCAAACTCCTGGCATGGTTTAACCAGTATTTGGCCATCAATTCTCAGCTTAATAATAATAATTAATAGCTAATATTCACTGAGCACATTTTTTGGGTCTGGGGATTTACACAAATTAGTCAATCTTCTCAATATCTTTAGTTTTAGATAGTATTACTATCTTCATTTTAAAGAAAAGAAAGTTAAGGATTAGAGTAAATTAAGGATTAGAGTCCAGTAATTTATTCATGATTGCACATGGAGAATAGTACCTACAGAATTTGGACCCATGCTAGCTGACCATAGGTCCTATGTACTTAGGTAACCTATTCTGTTGCCCTATTTGGGGCTGTCTCCCCACTCTCTCCTGCTACTCCTCCACAGATATGTCTTCCTAATGTCACCCTAAAAATATTTTCCAGTAGGTTTGTCAATGTGTAATTATACATTTATTTGCTTAGTTATGCCTTGCATCTTCATTGTTTCCCTCCTCTAAGTAGACCTAAGCTCCAAGGGGTCATATGTCTACCTCACATATTACTGTGTCTTTAGGGCCTAACAATGTGCCTGATTTATGACAAAATCAGTCAATGCAGGACACCTGGATAGCTCACTGGTTGAGCATCTGCCTTCAGCTTAGGTAGTGACCCTCGGGTCCTGCAACATGATCCCTACAGGGAGCCTGCTTCTCCAACTCTGCCTATGTCTCTGCCTCTCACAGTGTCTCTCATATAAATAAAATATTTTTTAAAAAATCAATCAATGCAGAGTAGGGCACACCTGGCAGAGCTGAGTGTGAACAAAGGCCTGGCAGGAAGAATTGGGGCACACTAACATGATGGCCTCACGTAGTTGTGAGATGATAGACTTTCCATCCACAGGTTGGCACTGGCAAGATAAACAGGGCTAGAGAACTGACAAATACCATATCAAACCAAAAAGTGGAAGGCATCCTATTTTCCAGAGCTGAGGATCCCCTCTATTTCTTGGGAATATGGGGCTGGCTCACTTCACTCTGAGTTGTGAGCTGAAGTGGCATCAAAGTGGACTCTTTCAGCTCCTCACATGGGTTCCTGTTGATACTCAAGGACACTTCCCAGACAAGGAAGGATGGAACTATCAGGGCATAGATCACCACAGCAAGAACTTCTGAGGAGGCAAAGAGTGTGAGATAGATAAGTAAGACAAGATGAGTAAACAGCAATAGGGTAGAATTTTATCATATTTGACCAAAAGTCATTCCAATGCTCTTGACACAGTAAAGGGAAGGTACATGCAATCTTTAAAATAACTTACAAAGGTCAAAACAGAACAAAGCTAAAGTGAACTCTTGAGTGTACAGAATGGTAACATTCACAGCATTAATTTTATGAGGGGAAACTTTAGGGCAATATTCTATCCCTAGGTCATTTTAACTGCACTAATATTGCTTTAACTCTAAATTTTAAAAAGTAGAAAGTGCAAAGAGTCTCTAAAAATTGTGACATGTTTATGTGCCACGATAAATTACTTTTTTTTTTATCTTGTTTAAGAGTTATGCTTTACAATGTCCTGGAGAAATCTGCAGCTTGATACCACATGTTTATGGCAGAATAAAAGATGCCAGGAAGGTGTGGGCTTTATGGGGTAAGGAGACTTAAAGCTGAACTGGAGTTGCAGCAAACATTAAGGGAGGAAGGGCAGCAGGATGATTAAGCCACAGCTTTCAGATTTCTACACACATTCTGTGCAGAGCAATAACTTTTGCCATGGAATCCAGAGCTCATCTAGGCTACTAAGATTTCTGTGATAATGAGGTCCAGAAGATTCTAATTTACATTGACTTTCAGGAGGAGTTAATAAAGAGAATCAAGGAGGTCTAGAGTCCAGGGCAAGTCAGCATAGGTCTGCCTACCTACTTCTGACCACCAAGTAGGTGGTAGACAGTTGCTCCTGAATGCTGCCTCTAGCTGGTGTATGCCTGAGAGATGACATCAGGAGCACAGAAGACCCCATTGGTGTCTGACTCCAATTCTATGGGGTCTTATTCCTGCAAGTATTCATAACTCCCCACAGGAGTGTACTTGACCCATGCAGGACAGGCTAAAGGGCTACAGAACAAATGCCTATGGGAGCAGTCCTCAAACAATGGCAGCTAGGAGGTGGTGGATAAATGCATCTCTCTGGGACATTGCTGAGGTGTGCTGAACCCTAGAGGATTGAGACCCTAACTACCTTTTATAGGGATATTTAAAGTGACTATGGTAAAATGAACAGAAACTTGTGAAAATTACACTCATCCTCTCCTCTCTCTTGGTTATTATTATTCAATTTTATAAATATGGAAACTAAGGCTTAAAAAGGTAAAGTGACTTAATTTTTTAAAACAGGTTTATTGAAGTATAATTCATGTACCATCCAATTCACCCATTTAAAGTATAAAACTCTGTAGTTTTTAGTATAGTCACAGTTATGCATCCATCACCATAATCTACTTTTAGACTATTTTTGTCACTCAAAATGGAATTTGTTTTTTCAAGAATAATAGAAAAATATTTAACCTATGTATAAGGTCCTATGCCAGGATCTGTGCCAGGCACTGGACATGTAGGTAAACAAGAAAGACAAGAAAGACATGTTCTCATGCAGCTAAAATTCCAATGGAATGGACTGATAAATGCATAGAAAAATATGGTAACAAGATAATTGTTGGCTGTGATATGTATTGTCAAGGGAATAAACAGGGTGAATGAGAAAAAGAGAAATAAGGACAAAACTTTGCATCATAAAGTTGAGGACAGCCTCTCTGAGGAGATAGCATACAAGTAATTATTGAAGAAGCATCAGTCAGATGAAGAAGGGGACAAGAACATTCCAGACTCGAAGAATAACAAGCACAGAGGCCCCAAAGGCTGAGTAGGCAGTGATCTGAATTGATGTTGGAGAAATAGGAAGAAGGAAGATCCTGCAGGTCTGTATATACCATGAGAAGGCATTTGGATTTTAATCTAAATACATTGAGGCACCACTGAAATATTTTAATTATCAGGTGTCATGACCTAATCTATGCTTTTAAAAAATTTGTCTGGCTGCTCTGTGGAGAGTAGACACTAGACAGGCAAGAGTAGAACCAGGTGGACTGGATAGGAGCCCACTGCAATTGTCTGGGCAAGAGATGATGTTGACTTGGACTTGGTGGTAGCAGAGGAGATGGAAAGGAGTAGATGATAGGTTAGCAAATTGAATTTAAATATTTTTTAAAAAATAACTAAAAATGTATTTCAGAAACAATAGGAAGTGAGAAAGTCAGTACAGTATGTAGAGTTTTCTGAGAAGGGTAGGAGAGAAATTAGGTGGTAAGCTGGAGTCAAGGGAAGGATGTTAGAAAATGAGAGGTACTGAAGCATGTTTGTGATTTTGGTGAGAATAACACAATGGAGAAAACAAGAGAGCATTGATGCCAAGAGCCAGCAAGGGAGAGCTGGAATGGGTGGAGTCCCCAGCAACACAGCAGAGCCTGGGTTGGTGGCAGAGCCTGAATGGAATCCAGTTACCTTTGTGGCTGTCAGTGTTCTCTGACACTTAGGATCCTTAGGTATCCTCAGACTCATTCATCAGGAGGCTGAGCAAGTAGGGCTCCTAGTCTTGCTTTAACCAGAGCAGTTCTTGTTTTGTTTATTTTATATTTGGGGCTTATGCTTACATTATCATTTAAAGAAAGTGTTCTGCATTCAGCGAACTTTGAGAACTATAGCACTATACTATGCTATTTGCCAAGAAGTAATTTGTTTGACAAATATCTCTTTAATTTTGAAGACATTCAAAGTCACACCTAAAGGAAAGAGTGCTTCCAAATGATTTCATTATCTAGGACTTACAGATTTGCCAGGATTGATGAAAATTCAAGTGTGTGGCAAAGTACTCTTATAGGCCCAAGAGGCCAGACTCCAGTTGGCGGATTTGTTGGATGGACTCAGGCTGACAAAGCTGCTGGTATCTCTGGCTGGGAGTGTGGGTGTGCTGGAAGGTGACTCAGGTGACCTCCACATGCAGGCCATGGAATCAAGTTTGGAATCCACATTGGATTCTCCTCCAGGAAATTTTTGACTCCCAGACAGCTCCTTCAGGGGGAGACGGCTGTTTCCAGAGGCATCATTTCTAGATATCACTGAATTGGCTTCTACTCAAGTTCTCCCATAAAAGTGAGTCAAACATGTGCAGGTCACTGGGAGTAACATTGTCACTTCCTAGAACATCATGATATTGATTTGGGGGGGGCCTGGTGAAGGAGTCTGCTCTGATGCCCTTCTCATCTTCATTCTCTGAAAGAACTTTGTCTTGGCTCAGCATGCATTATGAGAGTATCCTGGTTGTTCTTTTATTTAACACCATGAAAGAGTCAGGCAACATACACAAATATTCTGCACATATACAGATACATTCCAGCATAGTAGAAATAAACAAAAAAGAAACCACCTAGTTTACAGACAAAAGTTTATTAATGCTCATAAATTATATTATTTAGCAAAGAAATATTTAATAATTTATTCAATGAATATTTAAAGAGCATATCATTTGCCAAACATTGAGAGGAACTGACATAATAAAAAAGAATATGATTTCTACTGTCTTCTGAAAGAGATAAATAATTATGATAGTGTGTAATGCATGCTGTAATGGAATTAATTATAGAGTTATGGAGGCAGAAAAGTAAGTGAATAACTCTGTCACAGAAACTCAGTAATGGCTTCATAGAAGAATTTTGCCTAAGCAGGTCCATGAAGGATGCATAGGAGTTTTCTAGGTAAAGAAATGGCGGAGGGGTTTTCTGGAACCCTTCTGTTTTATAGGGAAGTGTACAAAGCCATGAAGACCCTACAGGAGTCGATGGGTCTGAGACACAAATACTTCAGCGTGCCCTGGATAAGGGGTAGGCCCAGAGACAGATGAACATGAGGCTAGAAAAGGAATATGGTTCTAGATCATTGCTTTCTATGCTAAAAAGTACCATTGAGTATTTCTAAGCTTTCTATGCCAAGAGTACCACTGAATATTTCTAAGCAAAGAGAGAAGCATGATCAGACTAGAATTTTAGGAATCTCTCTGTTGAAGAAGTGAAACTGGGAGGTGTTAAGGAAAGCTGTCACAGCAGCCTGAAAGAGATGTGAAGAGGGTAGGTAAGGCAATGGCAGGGTGACAGGAAAAAGACAGACAAGTTGGAGACTTATAGGGGTTAGAAATGAAAGATCTAAGGAAGAATGGATGTAGAGGGTGAAGAGTTGAGACTGATTCTAGTTTTCTGATCTGGTGACAAGGTAGTTTAGAATGCCACTAAGACAGGTGATTAGGAAAGACCAGCTGGTTTGAAGGCAGAGTGGAAAAAGTCCAGGATTTAATAATTATGTATGCAAACACAAGAGCATACATGCTTTATTTACTATCTATGTATAGATATTATCAAGACATTTACATTTACTTTGATAATCCTTTTGGCTACCATTGATTTGAGTTATTTTTCTGATAATAAAGACAGATTTGCATTGACTCTTCTACAGTCAACCATTCTCCTTCTGTAATCACATCTGTGCAAAATCTGGGACCACGACGAAGGTTATAATCCACAGAGGAGAAAATCATCCTGCAGGATGGAACTCCCATCTTTGGAAGATTTTTAGCAGTATCTCTCATCAGGGGTTAACTGACTATGGATAATATCACAAACAATGCATTCCTATTGCCACTGGATTAAAAAAAAATACCCGTTCTGCTATTTCCACATCAAAGCTTGTAGGAAATAAGCTGTAAGTGGGTTTCACACCATTTAAAGAAGCTCCTGACATTTTCGAAGTTCCCCTGGGGTTTGCAGTGAGAGTCTTTCTAGGAATACTGATCTCTAGGAAATGAGAGGAAAATTCCTTGCAAAATTTTATCTAAATAAAATAACAAAAGGAACACTTGATATTCAAACTTTTTGAGGGAATTGCACTTTTTTAAAAAATTAAAGAGTAACAGTCGTTGCAGTTTGCAACTTGCTTTTTGCTTTTGATTTTGTGGCAATGTGCATGCCGAATGGGGAATTTGATGAAGAGTGGTTGAGCATAATGAGCAGAAAATTGCAAGTGATCGATCCGTTATATACATTATCTCCGTGCCTAAGTGAAGAAGAAGGTGGTGAAACTGTCCTTTGAATTCAAAACCATGCTAATCATCAATCTAGATAATTTTTCCAGTGGTATGTTTTGTTTGCTTAATTACCCAAACTGTCCACCCAGTGACTTCAAATCCATTACTAACTGCACAGCCCTCTGCTTTATCCTTGTTTGGTAGATAAGTATTTCATCTCTCTTTTTAAAGAATGATATGCTTTTCATATGATAACTTAATACTATTCTCAGTGTATGATTGAGTAGCAGAGATATTACAATGCTTTACCAAGTCCTTGAACTAGAGAAAAATATGGAGAGATCATATAATTCATCTTTGGTCTGTACCTAAGATATAGATTTGTTAGTTTGGTAATTGATTTTCAGGGAAAGGTCCGTGGGTGTGTCTGTGCTGTTCATCACTGTATATCCAGCACTTAGCACACTGTTTGGCACATTGTAGAACCTTTTTTGAATGAACAAAGAAATGAATAATAAATGAATGAATGAATGAATGAATGAATGGTAACTTGCTATTTCTCCTCCCTATACCCCGAACTGCTGCACATATTATCACCAACAAGAGATGTTCATTCACTGATTTTCTTCATATAGTGTCTTTATAAGGTGATCATATAAGTTATAGGCCAAACGAGGACACTTTTGAGAATAAAAGGGATACTGCTAGTAATTACACCAAGACAAGAGGCACAAACTGGGACCATCACAGGCAAATTGGGACATATGATCACCCTATACATAGAGGATTACAAAGAAACTGGAGGATCAGAGAACATTGTTTTTGCCTCTAGCTCATGTCTTATCTGTTTTCTTGATGCCTTACTTGGCTTGATATAATTGATATGACCTTATGAGCTGATTACTGAGTTTTCCTTTTTTTGCTTTCCAATTTGAATTTTGCATTAAAGTGGCAGGAAAAATGAGACTGTTCTAACTCCCATGCCTAGCTGCGGTTAACATACAGCTCAATGAGTGTTTGCTTAAAAAAATAAATTAAAAAAAAATAATAAAAATACTAAATAAATAAATAAATAAATAAATAAGGAAGAAGAACATTCTGGTTTCAAAATGGTAGAATGCAGAACTGGCAAACACTACTCCTACCCAAAATCCATACAAATAATTAAAAGACATAAAAATTATTTAAAATTACATAATTTTATTTATAAAATACAAATTGAGAGGAATTTTTACTTAAGAAACCAATGAAAGCTTGAAAAATGAAAAGCATATGGTTTAAGATGAAGTTGGAAAGTCAGTTCTCAGAACATGCATAGGAGTAGCACCAAAAGAAGTCAATTGCCAGAAGGGCTTAGAAAGAACACCAGAGGTAATTAGCAAGTGTACCAGAGTGGCAGTAGCCAGACAGATACACACACACACACACACACACACACACACACACCAATTATATCCATCTCCACCCAGGAGCAGTTGAAGCTGGGGACAGAATAACAAGGCAGTTCCTCTAGGTGTCCTCAATGCCTCAGAAGAATCAGGAGCATCTTTACCTCACCTGGTATCATGGCTTATCCCTCCATCACTCTCCCTAGAAACAGCAGCTCCCTAAAGCCCACCAGGCTATCCAAAGAGAGTTAACAGAAAATCTAATAGAGAAGTTCAGTTACCAAAACAAACTCATAAGGAATTGATATCCAAAATATATAAAGAACTTCTACAACTCAACACCAAAGGACCACAAATAATCCAATCAAAAATGGGCAGAGAAACTGAAACTCATACAACACTGAATATTAGTTATACTTGAACTTAAAAAAAACTCATTAAGAAAGATGAAAATATTCTCAAATTTGGGGACCACCAATACCATAAAAAAATGACTTTTCTGGAAAAAAAACAAATGAAAGGATTTACACTAGCAGAAGTAGTGTGGAACTAAACTTAAACTTCTTTTATGTCATCAAGGAGGTAAGGAAACATTGCAACCAAAAAGCTAGAAAGGATGATTTTGAGATAGAACTGATTAGTTATTATGGAAGTGAAATAAATAAACCTTTGAAATGAGAAAATATAAAAAACGTGCTGAATAGCAGAATAAACACAATTAAAGATTAAATTAGGGATCTGAAAGACTTCACCAAGAAATTATTCCAGAATATGGCACAAATGGAAAAAGTAAAGGAATAGTACAAAAGAAAAGTTAAAAAAAACAAACAAACAAACAAGCAAACACATAGAATAGGCCTGGAAATCAACCTCCATCCATTAGCGGTCCAAACTGAAAGAATATTGAAAATTCAGAGAAAACAATACTTAGTGACATAAAAGCCAAAAAATTTCTAGACCTGAAGGAAGACTTAAGTCCTAAAATTGAAAGGACTGCCAAGGAACAAACACAACAACAATATCAGTAGTGGTGACCAAACCCAGTTCTAGATGTTTCATTCCTAGGTCAAGCCGAAATGGAAAATCTTAAAAACTAAGATACAGAAAAATAACAAAATATCTACAAAAAATTGGAATCAAATTCACAGCATACTCCTCAGCAGCATCACTGTACACAAGAGCGTATTAGAGCATCCCCTTCAAAAAGCTGAAAGGAAATAGACTTGAGCCTCTAATTTTATATACAATGAAACTGTCACTCAAATATGAGAATAGACTAAAACATTTTCCGACATACTAGTCCTCAGAAAGCTTATTACTCATAGATGTTTTCATAAGAATTACTAGAGGATATACCCAAGGAAGAAGAAAATAAATCCCAGGAGGAAGAAGCTGGATGCGTTAGTTGTGTGATTTAAAATGGATAATAAAATAAATAAATAAATAAATAAATAAATAAATAAAATGGATAATAAAAATACCATTTATTTCTAGAGAGGTAATTTGATTTTTTAGCCGAATAAATATGAAATTAGATACAATTAGAATTTTGTAATTTGTTTCAATTATATAATATCACAAACCCATAAAGGTACAAACATAGGCCTTGAGGAATAATCATAGGCCTAGAATCCTCTGATAAATGAGACTGTGGCTTTTTTTTGTTTGTTTGTTTGTTTGTTTGTTTGTTTGTTTTTTTTAGAGACTGTGGCTTTTTAAAAAATAATTTATTTATCTGAGAGAGAGAGAGAGAGAGGTGAAGGGGCAGAGACAGAGGGAAAAAAAGAGGGACAGAAGCCCAAGCAGACTCCCTGCTCAGCAGGGAACCCCAGTGCAGGGCTCATTCCCAACACTCTGAGATCATGATCTGAGCCAAACTCAAGAGTCCAACGCTTAGCCAACTGAGCCACCCAGGTGCCCCTAAACCAGACTGTGGCTCTTAAAGGGGGCCTGCTTGTCCTGATGCAGAAGAGGGGGAGGCCAGAGGCCAAAGGCTAGGACCCAAGCAGGATCTAAATTCCCCACAAAAAAAAGATATGAGAGCCAATGTATGGCAGAATTCCTGGCACAGAGCCACCTTTCAACTTTCCTGTAGCTTCCTGAAGATCTGTATTTCTAATTTCTGTCAACAGTTGGTTCATTCTCTATGCCATTTTCAAGGACTTCTCAAAGGTTAGCAGGATTTTTATAGAGAGAAAATTCGATAAACCAAATCAAATTGGGTATTAACAGAATATTGTGATTCCCGGAAATATTCTGACTTGCACTCTAATTCTTTATCTAACTTCCCTAACTCTTTCCCAATCAAGACATAAGGAGTTTTGAATGATGTGGGATTTTTTTTTCCCTTTGGGCATGACTCCCCACTATTTAGGTGGCAGATGGCCTCAAGGAGTGAGTTCTTTCTCTTGGCAGCTTAGTATACAAGTGGAAGTTTGTTAAAAGAGGTTGCTTGGAATTATTACCTAATTCAGGAGAATGTTAGGTTTCCCTTTTATTAATGTCTTGCTTGGTATTGTGCCGTTGGTGGACATCTGTTGTGGGGACTGCCTGGCTCACCTCCATCTTCCTGGAAGCACTGTCCCATATCTCTCCGTTTTCCATAGCAGAAGCTTCCCTGATCCTGCCCATCTGGCCTCAGTGATTGGCCCAGAAGATGAGCTCATTCTTTGTGGACCAAAATCTTTCTCCAGAACTTTCTGTTCACCCCTAGAAATGAGAGAGATAGAGGCCCTTTCTCTCTGGAAATCTGTGAGGGTATGATCCTGATCATGGTCATATCCCCAATCTGTAGAATACGAAAATTTGCAAATGAAGATATGAAGCCAGGAAAGGAAAGATAAGGGATAAAGGTATAGAGAGTCCTGGTGGAATGGGTCCCTTGGCTCCTGTGGCACTAGTTATACCCCTACATCCTAGATCTTGGGCCAATAAATTCACCCTTTTGCCTAACTCCTTCAAACTGACTTTCTATCATTTGCAACCAGAAGAGTCCTCTCCAGTACCTTTCCCAGAACAGGTGCACAATAAAGGTCACTGGATCCAGAGGAGCAGGCCAAGAATTAATTCAGCATGAGATCAGGTTCCGGAAGAGGGAGGTAAGTGGGCCAGTCCAAAGCATCATTTTGGGGACAGAGCACGTGTGTGGGGGCAGGGGTAGACCATGTGGGAACAATTTTACCAACAGGAGGCAAATAACCAAGCACATGGCTAAAACTCATGCCAACAGAGCACAGCAGAGGTGACAGTAGGTCCCAGTAGGAAAAGGTCCTTTATCCAGAAATTGAAAATGACATTTGGGGAATTATGTTTTGAGTAGTGCAATATTTGGGACTGCTCTGATCTTTCTGTGGTCTAATACCTTATTTGCATTGCCTTTCTTTTTTTCTTAATAACTATGTTTTTGTTACTTGTGCCAACATCCTTATATGTGAGTTTTCATGTGTAATTCCAAAGATGAAGGGAAGAATTGATTTGTCAGCCAGTTGGACTTCCTAAAAAAGAGATATTCTCAAGGTTCTAGATGAGAAGAGAGTAACTACCCAAAGAATAATCCCAGCCCTTGAGAGCACAGGAATCTCTAACCAAGGGTCACCTCTAACCTTTAGTATTGCTTTTTAGAGCTACAATTTTCATTTGTGACAACTCATACTTCCTCTATTCCAGTTTCAATAGTTATTGAAAAGTTAGCAGGATTTTTATAGGAAGAACATTTTATGAATCAAATAAAACTGACTATTTGAAAACTATATAGATTCTAGATGTGTTTGACTTGTCATATGTTTCTTATACATGTTTTTTGGCCTCAGTTTCTTCATCTGTTTATAGGTGGTGATAAGCTTTGATCTGAACCAGGAGAATGGTATGGAAATGATTATTTAATAGGATGTTAGAAAGGCGGTCCTCCTGTCTCAGTTTTGACTGAAGTGTCAACAGAAAGCCAGAATGTGAGACAGACTCTCGTTGGTAGAATTTACAAAAGAAATTATGGAAATCTACTTCTAGAACCTAGGAACTCCCAGTAAAGTCAGAGATATAAATAGAGAGAGTGCATGAAATGAGGAAAAATGTGGGGATGATATTTCCTTGAGAGAGAGCTACTGCCACTCTGTGAGGGCTCTAAGACAAGGGTGGGTTTTAGCTTCACAATCTTAGCTTCACCATCTTAGCTTCATCTGATGACTTGCAGAACCTTAGAAATGATGGGAGTTGGAAGACACAAAGACTGATGTCTGAAGAAGTTGAAGTATCCCAATGTCAACAGGGTTAGACGGCTATACCAGGAACAGCCTGAATTTCCAGAGTTAGCTGGGTCAACAGATCCATAAGTATTTTCTGTGGAGCAGATAGGAGTCATGTAGGAGACACAATTACTGTGAGGTTATCATATGTCCTGTCCTAATGGGCTACACAGAGGAGGGGAGGATCTTAGTAACAAGAAACCGGAGACGAAATTCAGAATTGTTAAGGGCTGTAAGAAGAGTTGCAAGTGACAGCCTGGAATAGAGATATACTCACCAATGTCATGAAAAGTGCCAGCAGGAATTCAATCAGGGAACCTCTGAAGAGACCATGAAAACACCTTTTGAGAGAAAGAGTTGGCTTCCCTCAGCTTGGTCCAGAAAGTGTGAAGCCAGCTTATAGCAGCACCAATGAGAGTAAGACCTTTTCTATTCTCCCATCACTGATCATCCTCTAATTCTCTCCTCTTTTCACCTAGAGAGGTCAGGAATTTGCTAGAAAGTATGAGTGAGAAGAAGCCCAGTAAGGAAAAATAAAGAAAACTCTATCTTCTCCCTCTGCCCCCCTGTAGGCTTCAAGCCTCAAGAAACTCTAAGCTAAAGAGGGGGGAAAGATTTTAATGCTAAGTAATGTTTAGTGATTTGAATAATATCTCAGACTGGATGCTGTAATTATTGAATTAAAATGATTTGGGGGACATCAAATGACTGTGGAGCTGTCCATTACTTAAGAGTGAGTATAAAAGCCAGGGGCCTTGACCAGGTTTCTATGCTCAGGCAGGCTAAAATTAACCTCATTTAATGTGTTTTAAAAATAAAGTTGTATTTTGAATGCATCATCACTTAGATTTGTTTAACATGGCACTAGAAGCCACATGTGGAAAATCAAACAAATGTAATACTCCTTAAGACATGTGAACAATCATGTCAATAAGCATAAAAAAAGTCACTTTAATTATTCTCAAAATTAGTCAGGCATTCCTGCACATGTATTTACTCCTGGGCTTTATAATTTAAAATATAATTTGCCTTTAGAAGTGTGATGAAAGAATAGAAATTAAGGCCAGGAAGAAATGTTATTCCTGTTAGCTTATTTAACAGGAAAAAAATTGAACTTCTAATGCCACCAATTCTAAAAAAATTTCTGTCACCTATAGTTAGAGGTACCAAAGCAATACACCCATATGTCACAGATACAGTTTAATTAAATTCTTAATATAGTGGTACACTAAGCAATCCAGAGAGCTCCAGGTATGACAATGGTGAGGAATCAAGTATCTGAGGATCATAACCGACAGCTTGTGATTGGCTGGCATCTAACATTCATTAGTTGACATATACCGTGCAACTATTATAAGCCAGACTATGTAGTTAAGGAGGCAGACAATCACAAAGTGACTTCAAAGGGTCAAAAAGGAAAAAAGCAAATACAAGAAAAATGAGGCTTCTGGGGACACCAAGACAGCAGTATAGGGGAAGCAAGCCATCTTAATCCACCTTTACTCAACTAATCAGCCAGATTTATAGGCCCTCTTATGTCCTCTGCAAAACATGCAGATT
This sequence comes from Vulpes lagopus, assembly GCF_018345385.1. Classification (NCBI taxonomy): domain Eukaryota; kingdom Metazoa; phylum Chordata; class Mammalia; order Carnivora; family Canidae; genus Vulpes; species Vulpes lagopus. The sequence continues at coordinate 25,326,791 of NC_054824.1, read as the reverse complement.
GAGGTCTTCAGTACTCTGAAATGCTTTCAGCTATTCTCTGATATGCCTGTGTGCTTCTGCTCTCATCTGTTGAGTTGTTTGTTATTGTTGTTGAACAAGAGTTAGTTGTGTTCATTTCTCAAACTTATTTATGCCAATCATACTTATTATTGTAATGAAAATATGTAAACAAATAATATAAGACAGATGATATATGAATATTACAATAAGTACTGCTATTTCTTTTGAAAATTAAATGGAATACTTTGGAAATACATAATACAGGCAAGTCCCTAAAAAATTAGTATTTACTAATCCAGATTCTTCAATAGGTCTTGAAGGTTTATAACTAAATGGAAGAGTGTACCTGCCATTCTCTCACCTTTTCTACCCAAAATGCTATGCAAATGAGCCAATTTTTCAGTTCTAGTCAATGCCAAAATGGGACAAGACTGGCAGAAGACATTATCATTTTCTCACATAGAGGAGCATTGTCAATTGCACAGCCATTATCTTGGCTACCAGCTAAGCAAAGTAATAACCTCCAGAAATTTTATTCTTTGTGTGCCAGTAGGGCCATATGACCATTGCAAGGCAAGTCTTTCAGCATCACCTACCCCATACTTCATGTCAGTTCATTCATTCATTCAATTAATATTGATTAAGCTCCCATAGGGAGTCTGGCAGAGAGACAATGCCTCTTATTAAACAAGCAGGAAAGAAGATTGTGTGACTCACCTGACTCTGAGTATGCTTCCGTGGAGGAATCCTGAAAAAGGATATAGCTTGTGGTGGCCTCTTTCATCTCATGAAGCTCACTGTGCTACAAGGTTACTAGACGAAGACTGGCCTCCCAGGTTTAGCATTCAATTATTTATACCCAGTTTGGTCTATTTTTGGTGAGAGAATATACTCCACCACAACACAATGGAGTATTGATTGCACTTGGGGTGGCCACTAGCCTGGCTTTAGTGCAGAACGAAGAAGCCCAGACCAGTAGTGGAGAGGTACCTTGATAACTCTGAGAGTGCAGGGGGACAGCTGATTCTTATGAGTAAAGCAAACTTCATCATTGATTTCTATAGCACTGATCAACTTTTGTTGAATATGCTAATATTCAAAAAATTTAAGAAATTGAATGCAAATTTTTATGACACTCCTTTTTTATGAAGTGTTGAAAAATTCTGATACATATTTGTGACAGAGGCTGTAAGATTACTGACTTCTAGGTAACTTTTTTTCTATTTCTAAGATACCGTAGATATCATATAAAATTATAGATCAACACTTTCTTATCTTAGAAGGGTGTTTTAAAGACTGAGACCTTATTCACATGGAACTTATAACTTCTTTAAAAAAGGAATTAAGTAAATGAAAAGTAAATTGACATAAGGATTTGTAAATATTCTTGATAAATTGGGGAATTTGAAAATAACTCTACCTCTGTGTGCCATAAGTTTCTAACTCTATGAAATGCAGTGTCATAAATAGGTGTTGAGAATACATCCTGTTCATCTCACATTATGTGGCTATAAGCTTTTATTTTAAGCAAGCATGATTAGGCTAGATGAAATTGAAATGGGTGTTTCACCAACTCTGTGTGCTGTCTCAAGTTAGCTATTAGAGAAGAGTAAATTGAATCATAATAATACTTTCTTACTATTAATATTAATTAAAAATTCTCTTAGTGTTCTTTCTCAATTTGGTGCATGCCAATCTGTATAGGAATGAACTTTATTTTTAAGAGCACTGAATTCTTACCAAACATGCATTTGGTGATAGAATGGAGGAAAAAGTGGAGATATGCAAATATTCAGTATTCCTGGTGATGGGCAAATCTACACTGGCCCTCTCTCTGCTTATTATTGGACTCATTCTTTACAAGTTCTTTAAGGAAGAGAAATAGATGAGCTGAGGAACTCCTCTAGCTCATTCTTGAGTCAGAGTCTCCAAAACAGCATGCAAGCATAAGCATGGAAAATTAGGCTATGCTTTGTTCTGATAGGACCTGGTACCTCTACTTGCCTTTGTCCTACATGTTTTCTGGGTAGCATCAAAGTTACTGTGAAATGCAAGAGTCCCTATGTTCCTTTCTATCCCCTTTTCTGTGTTCTTTATTCCTCTGGAGTGAACTCAAAGGTACTTGCCCATGGTGTGGAGGCTACAAAGGAGTCCAACAGGGCATGTCTGTGTGTTGACTCTCCTTGAATGGAGTGGCTGTTCTAGTAGGAGCAAATGCCTCTGCAATATTCACATGGAGGACATGAAACAGTTGATTCTGACTATGTAGAATTTGGTTACAAATGGTGATTTTTAGTGTGGTGGTGTGGCAGCCAGCAGCATTTGCAAGTGAGAAGAAATAATGTATAAAACACCATATGGGGGGCATTTGACAGATGCCAAGCACAATATTATAAGTATTAAATACACAATCACATTCTATCCACACCTCCCCATGAAGTTGGTATTATTTTTATGGCCATTGGAAACTGAAGACCAGAGAATCTACCTAAGACCTCATAACTAAGAGACAAAAATACAGAATTATTTGCATTCAAAATCTGCACTCTTGACCTCTACTAGGGATTATAACTAAATGGGAGGAACTCTAAGAGCAATATTATTCCTTAAAAAGATTTTTCTAACCTAAAACTATGGAGGGATTATTAGGTTAAAATATATTAAATTGACAGTATTCAACAGTTTGTCGTGCACAAATGGCAATTTCATATGGTTCAGTCATATCTATTTATAACTTCTACTACAGAAGATATTCACAGATTGGGGAACACACTGTATGACATATTCATATTGAGAACCCCCCTCCTCTGCCCCATATTTCCTATGACTCACAGACTTCTATGGTGTAAAGTAAAAAGGAAAATAATCATATCACTATAAAGTCCACTTAATTAAATATGTATAATTGAGGCAGAACATTTCTAGGCCTTAAAAATTAAAATTTTAACTTCTGAAAGAAATTGAGGGAGATATAAAGATATGAAAAAATATTCTATGCTCCTGGATTGGAAGAATTAATATTGTGAGTATGTCTATGCTACCCAGGGCAATTTACACATTTAATGCAATCCCTATCAAAATACCATGGAATTTCTTCAGAGAGTTGGAACAAATCATCTTAAGATGTGTGTGGAATCAGAAAAGACCCCAAATAGCCAGGGGAATATTGAGAAAGAAAACCAGAGCCAGGGACATCACAATGCCGGATTTCAAGTTGTACTACAAAGCTGTGCTCATCAAGACAGTGTGGTACTGGCACAAAAACAGACACATAGATTAATGGAACAGAATAGAGAACCCAGAAATGGGCCCTCATCTCTATGGTCAACTAATATTTGACAAAGCAGGAAAGACTATCCACTGGAAAAATGACAGTCTCTTCAATTAATGCTGCTAGGAAAACTGGACAGCCACAAGCAGAAGAATGAACCTAGACATTCTCTTACACCATACACAAAGATAAACTCAAAATGGATGAAAGATTTAAATGTGAGACAAGAATCCATCAAAATCCTAGAGAAGAACACAGGCAACACCCTTTTTGAACTTGGCCACAGCAACTTTTTGCAAGATACATCTATGAAGGCAAGGAAAACAAAAGCAAAAATGAATTACTGGGACTTCATCAAGATAAAAAGCTTCTACACAGCAAAAGAAACAGTCAACAAAACTAAAAGACAACCTACAGAATGGGAGAAGATATTTGTAAATGACCTATCAGATAAAGGGCTAGTATCCAAGATCTATAAAGCACTTATTAAACTCAACACCCAAGAAACAAACAATCCAATCATGAAATGGGCAAAACACATGAACAGAAATTTCACCAAAGAAGACATAGACATGGCCAACAAGAACATGAGAAAACACTCCGCATCACTGGCTGTCAGGGAAATACAAATATGTATATGGCCGTCAGGGAAATACAAAACCACAGTGAGATTCCACCTCACACCAGTGAGAATGGTGAAAATTAACAAGACAGGAAACAAATGTCGGAGAGGATGTGGAGAAAGGGGAACCCTCTTGCACTGTTGGTGGGAATGTGAACTAGTGCAGCCACTCTGGAAAACTGTGTGGAGGTTCCTCAAAGAGTTAAAAATAGACCTGCCCTCCAACCCAGCAATTGCACTGCTAGGGATTTACCCCAAAGATACAGATGCAGTGAAACACTGGGATATCTGCACCCCGATGTTTCTAGCAGCAATGTCCACAATAGCCAAACTGTGGAAGGAGCCTTGGTGTCCATCAAAAGATGAAAGGATAAAGAAGATGTGGTCTATGTATACAATGGAATATTACTCAACCATTAGAAACGACGATTACCCACCATTTACTTCGATATGGATGGAACTGGAGGGTATTATGCTGAGTGAAATAAGTCAGTCAGAGAAGGACAAAGATTATATGGTCTCATTCGTTTGGGGAATATCAAAAACAGTGAAAGGGATTATAGGGGAAAGGAGAGAAAATGAGTGGGAAATATCAGTGAGGGGGACAGAACATGAGAGACTCCTAACTCTGGGAAAGAAACAAGCAGTAGTGCAGAGGGAGGTGGGCAGGGGGTTGGAGTGACTGGGTGATGGGCACTGAGCAGGGCACTTGATAGGATGAGCACTGGGTGTTATGTTATATGTTGGCAAATCAAACTCCAATAAAAAAATACAAAAAAATTAAAAAGAAACTGAAAAAAATTAAAATTTTACCATTCAGGAGCAAAATCTGAGAACTCTTTGCAATAAATATGTCAGCTATGATAAAAGCTGACAGTATGACATAGGGTTGCCCTGCATACCAAAGCTGGACAACAAAATAAGATTATCCAAACCAGGCCTAGGAGAGAGTTGCTTTTCTGGCCACTAATCATTGGAATTATTTATAATTTGCTATGCATTTGTTTCTGACTAACTCAACTATTTAGCAACATGCATGCAATTCTTTTATTTTATATACATACTTAATTTTAGCTGATGATTTGTACTCATAAATTCCAAAGTAAAAGAGAATGCTTTTAGGCACTGCACTTGTCACTTATGCTATTGGCCAAATATCTCCAGTTTTCTCTCAGACAATAAAAAAATAGAGATGGCATTTCTGAGGCCCCTATAGTTGGGTGAGCCCTGTGATTACTTTTGACCATTGAGCTGTGAGCAGAAGTAACATGTATCACTTCTGGGCTGAGCACTGAATTGCTGGTGTGAGAACTTCCAGGGTTCTCTTTTTCCTCTGGCATGGTGATTGACAGTACTTGATACAAGGAGTACTTTCTCAGGCTAGATCCTGGGAGAGGGAGATTTGGAGTATAGCTCCTGGCCCATATACACAAGAAAGAAAGAAATTTTATTATAAATAAGTCACTAAAATTTTGGAGTTGCTTATTATGGTCATGCCTTAGCCTATGCTGATTGGTACAACTGTTTTTAATGGTCTAACTACATTTTTAATACCTATTCTGAAAATAAGTCTATCTGGGTCTATCAGGGTCAGTTATTTCTGCTGGTTCTGCTGGACAAATCAAGTACCTGACTTACAAAATGGTGCCTGAGAAGGGCTTTTATCAAGGGGGGTATAGCTTTTCTTTCTATACCATAGAAGGATCACTAAAGTTCAAAGACCAGCTCCCCAAAAGGAGTGCCCACTGTTGGAAGCAAAACCTTTACAAACATAGAAAGACCCCACAGCTTCTTAAGAAATAAATTTTAATAGAAAACAGAAGCTCCATCTGGGAAGGAATATTGTTCCATCCACCATCTACCATGGAGTCAGTTTACCTCCATTCATATCTCTTATTTAACCTGCAGCATCATTACCAAAAGAGGGTGATAACAAAGATGATGCCTAGAAAGGTTGAAACTCCATCAAAATCCATTAATATATTATCAAGAATTGTTTATTAACTAGAAAATCCACAGTGCATAGAGAAAATAGAATATCTTACAAATAATTTTTTTTAAGTTTAGTTATTTAATCTCTACACCCAAAGTGGGATTCAACTCATAACCCCAAGGTCAAGAGTTACGGGCTCTTCTGACTGAACTAGCTAGGTGCCCCTCTTGCTACAGATGTGCCCCTCAGATACATCTTAAGGCAAGAGCCACCAAGGTCCAAAGCACTGGGTAGTGGTCCAAATGAACCAATACCACACTGCAAACAATATCAGATGTGGAGGAGCAGACAAAACTGATTTTGTCAACTTCATAATTTCATAATTCTTCATAATTTCATCTTAGAGAAAAGCCAGTTTTAACACTGATTCCAAATGGGGTTTTTCTTGAGAGAAATAATCATAATTGAAAATATAAATCAGTAATATAATACGAGGAGAAATTATTTTCTATTAAGATCTTGGAGTCTCTGCAACTAAATTTATACTTTTTTTGTCTATTAGGTAAAAATTTGCCCTTTTATCAATTGCTTCCAAATATGTACTATTTATTCCAATTTATAGAAAACTTCTATTAAAATGTGTAGCTTTAGCATTGCCTATGTAGCCTCCTCACATTTCAGCAAAACAGTGAGTCTTATCAAGAGATTACTCTTGATATCTGCAAGATTCAAAGTACTGTTACAGGTCAGGCCATGCCTAGCAATCATGTGATTAATTGGAGCATATCACAAAAAAACAAAACTTATATAAAGGCAACATTCATCTCAAGAAAAAAATATGAAACAAAACAGAACATATTTTATTGACAAGAGAAAGAAAGGAAGAGTCTCCCTCTCTCCTCCCCATGCTCACCATATCGGTCAGAAGCGATCTTTGAAAGAGCTAGCCATTGCAATAGGTAATTTATGCAGCTCTTGTAACACCCAGACACTAATGCAAATTCCCTACTTAAGAATGCTGACCTTCACAGCACCAACAGGACCCAGCAACCAGAAATTTCCCTTAGATCTTGCATGGAGGAGTCACATTTTAAAGCCTGTCATTCTGCATAGGGAACTACCATTTAACTGTCATTAATATGGCTTTTAGAATTTAAATTGAATAGGAATAGCATATAAAATACTTCTTAGTAGCAGATAATTGTAGCCTATAATTTGTATCCTCCTTTGAACATTCCGCTAGAAGATTCTGAGCCTTACATACTGGTTTTGATTGTGATTTCATTTTGGGGGGATTGGTCAAGAAATAAGGTTTTATAAAAGTTAAACCTTTAGACCCTGAAACTTTTCACTTAAATTACACTGAATTTTTTTTTAAATGTATTATACTTGTTTTTAAGTGCCTTTAATAGTTTCATTATGTCTGCCATAATGAAATACCACAAATCAGAGGGCTTATGCTACAGAATTTTATTTTCTGACAGTTTTTGGAGGTTGGAAGGCCAAGATCAAGGTGTTAGCAAGTCCAGCTTCTCTCCTGAACTTCTTGTTGTGTCCTCAACTGGTCTTTCCTCTGTGGATACGCCTCCATGGTATCTCTCTGTGTCCTAAAGTCCTCTTTCTATGACGACACCAGTCAGCTTGGAATAGGGCCCAAGCTAACAAACTCATTTTAACTTAATCACCTCATAAAGACCTTCTGCAAATACAGTCACATCCTGAAGTACTAGGGCTACCTAAGATATGAATTTCAGGGGGACACAATTTATTCCTCAATAGTTAGCAAGTAGAATATTAATGCAGTCCTTTCTTGATCATTCAGGATCTGGGTTTGGACCCTCATATATTTTTCCGTGCCATGAACATCCCTAAAAATATAGGTTATTTTTTTCTGTATTAAAAAATCATTTATTTATTTGAGAGAGAAAGTAAGTGAGAGAGAAAGAAAGAGAGAAAGAGAATGAACACGAACATGGGCAGGGAGCCTGATGTGGGATTCGATCCCAGGACCTTGGGATCATGACCCAAGCCAAAGACAGACACTTAACCAACTGAGGCTTCTAGGCACCCTAAGTTAGGGGGTTATGATGAAATGTGCTTTTTTAGAGAACTCCCTAGAATCACATTGCCACCTGAAAGTCCTAGATGATATTTGATAGTGGTCACTAGCCACATGTGGTTATTTATAATTAAATCAATTAAACAAATAAATGAAAAATTCAGTTTTCATTTGCACTAGGCACAATTCGAGTACTCAGTAGCCCCATGTGGTTAGTGCCACCATATTGGGCAGTGTAAATAACAAACCTCTCCATTACCACAGAATTCTACCAGCTGCAACCCAGGACTGTTGCTGTCACCCTGTTGACAGGAACCCACTCCTCTTGGCCTTGTGACACACTTAAGAGAGCACTGCCCAGTTGGAGTCGAGAACAGCAACAGTGCTGTTCTAGCTGCTAGTTCTTGTCTCTTCATCACATTCCTTTCAGTCCCTCACTGCCAGTGCTTTTGGTCGCTGCCTACTCTCCCTCACATTTTCTCCTAATTCTACTCTCTTGACCTTTAATTTCCCACTTTTTCCCCTCTTTTCACCAATCCCTTCCTTTTACTTCATCTTTTCCCATCCTTTTCTTTGTTGGAATGATGTGTTCTGCTCTGAAAAGTTTACCAAATACTGAGAAACCGGGACACCTGGGTGACTCAGTAGTTGAGGGTCTGCCTTTGGCTCAGGGTGTGATCCCGGGTCTGAGGATCAAGTCCTACAACATGCTCCCGACGAGGAGCCTGCTTCTCCCTCCACCTATGTCTCTGCCTCTCTCTCTCTCTGTGTCTCTCATAAATAAATAAATAAAATCTTTAAAAAAAAAAAACAGTGAGAAACCACCTTTCTTCTAATCAGTAAATGCCATTAATCTTCTTCATGTTTTTGGCCATCTTGATATTTTTGTTGGTATTCCATTCAGATGCAACTTGTGTCAGAGTATCTGATGCTTAACAGTGGTTAATATGGAGCCACAACATCTGTTTGGTAAACAAAGCAATTGCAGGAAGTTTGTTTCCTATTATTCTTCTTTTTAACTCTAGTATCATCTCTTGGAAGGTGGGTTAATCTAATAAAGTCAGCCTGCCTTAATTCAAATTGTGGTGTTATCCCTAATAGCTAGTTGCCCTCTATCAAATTTAACTTCAGTTTCTTCATCTATCTATTGTGAGTTTAAACTTTCATATTTTCTTGCTTCCTTGACATCCTCATAGACTTTCCCCCAAGTGACCACGTGTACCGATATAAGTTCCTTTTATTAGCCCCTGCCACAAGTTCCTGTTCTTGCCCTACTGTGACTATATTCTAGTGATAGTCAAATGTGTTGACGAAATCCCACATACCTTTTATGCATGTACTCCATCCTGACCTCCAAAAAAAGCACTTGCCCGTGAGTCCTCACTTTCATCTCCCCATATGCTTGGTTGCACCCAAAGCCTGCTCTCCCCACGTGGCTTCTTTATGGCATGCAGAGACCATCTCTTTAGGACCTGTGAGTTTAATAAACTTTGTTTTTCTGAGCCTCTCTTGTGTCCCTCTTGTGGCCACACCTAACTGACCATCTCATGAAAGTACAAAACAGTCTTTAAGATGGAGTTTGAGAACATTACTCATCTTACAAAGTTGTTAAGATTAAATAAATTGACCTAAGGAAATAGTGCTACAAATATAGCTCAATAGGTGGGAGCAATTATTTCTCAGGAAAAATTTAGCACTTCACAAGATGGCTATGGACCTTGTCTGCTGGACTTCTTGTAGTGATCCTAAGCAGAGGAACACTCATTTGCCACATAGACTCTATCATGCATATCTTTCATGCTCAAGTTCTGCTAGGCACTTCTTCCACTTGATGAATTTATCATCTATACAGGGAGACAAGATTTATGCAGAGAAAACAGAGATTAGTATAAAACTGGGCATAATCAGATACTAAATTATATCGGACAGATAATATATTCTGTAAGCTCTTTTAAAAAGAAGTGCTGACTTCTGGTTTCTGGCTCCACATATAAGTAGCTTGGAAGTCACCACTCCAACAAGGTTGTTTACCTAACAACAAGTAAAAAGCTGAATAAACTGAAAAATCCACAACTCTTCTAGAATTTGTAAGAGAGGTGAAGACACTGGGCAAACCACTGCCCCTAAGATTGGAAAGGCTGACAGGTAAATATAGAGAGTAACAATTTACTAGAACAGAGAGAAGCAGAAAGTGCCCCAGGAACAAGTAGAGGTAGGAAAACCTGTACTACAATTGATGAATTGCTGGGGGCTCAGTTAAGACAACTCAGAGAATCAAAAACTCCAGCAGAACTAATGACAGAGGAGCTCCCCAGCACTGTGAGATTTATCACCAGCAGCTTGACCAGATTCCCACAGTAACTATTGAGGACAAATCTTCTGTGCTTCTGACTAGGGGAGGCAAAAGGAACCATTTTGAAATACAAAAGAGCCTTCTGTTCTTCATAACAAGGCCTACCCTTAGGGGAAATTAGTTAACCAAAGCCTAAACGACTGGGATATTATCAGAACCTAACTGACCTAGGAAAGGAAAATACTTAACTGCAGCCATGCTAGCCATCTTCTCCTGCCTAATAAGGAAAAATACTGAGAAGCACTTGTGAAGTTCACAGTCCAAAGGCATAGGCTCACTAAAAGACTGAGAACTGATAATAGAACATTAAAACACTTCCCTTCCCCAACACCTCACTATCACATTACTTGAAGGTCTATTTACAGCAATTCCTTTTTCCAAATACACCATATCTGACTATCAAGAAAACATTACAAGACATACCAAAAGGCAAAAAAACATTTTGAAGAGACAAAGCCATATCAGAACCAGATATGGCAAGGATACTGGAATTATCAGATTAGGAATTTTAAATAACTATGATTAATATGCTAAGGGCTGTAATGGATAGTAATGGATAAAGCAGACAACATGAAAGAACAGATGGACAATGTAAGCAGAGAGATGAAAGAACCAAAAGAACTGCTAGAGTCAAAAACACTATAGCAGAAATGAAGGATGTCTTTGATGGGCTTATTGGTAGACTAGACATGGTTGAGGAAAGGATCTCTGAGCTCAAGTTTATCTCAATAGAAACCTCCAAAACTAAATAGAAAAAAAAAAAGAAAGAAAGAAAGAAAGAAAGAAAGAAAGAAAGAAAGAAAAGAAAAAAAAAGAAAAGGAAAGGAAAGGAAAGGAAAAATCCAGAATAGAATATCCAAGGACTATGGGACAACTATAACAGGTACAGAAATGCATAATGGGAATATCAGAAAAAGAAAGAGAGAGAGGAAAGAAAGAGAGACAGGGAGGGAGGGTGAAAGAAAGAAAAAATAATAATTGAAACAGAAATGACTAAAAAATTAGAGACATATGAGGAAAGTGTTGAGTCAAGATAGACAGGAGTGTATGTGGAGGGATGTGAAGAGTGAGGGTAAAAGGGGCTGCCTTTGGGATGAAGAAGCTCTGGAGTAGGGAACAGAATAGATGCATGAGAGTGAGATTAGGCAGACCAGGAGGTTCAGAGTTAAAATCCAAGTGAGAACCAGAGGAGGACATTTTAATTCCCTCAAAACGTTCCTGAGGAGTTTTCTTTAGACTGTATTTTTATGATATATACTATAATGTACTTTTCATTGTTTGATTTATTAAGGTCACTTTCCATGACCACCTCCAAGTTAGAGCCTTCCAAATTCTCATCTCTCTTTAGGTTACTATGAATGGTTCCATTTTATTGTTATTCACATATGTCAGGAAAATTCATCTTGCCAAATATATCATTAACAAAAAATTTAATTACAATGAACCCCCAATTAACCAGAACATGTGATAACCCCTATATAGACAAAGATTTAATCATTCACAGTTCTTCAAGGTGAGTGTACATTAAGAGGGATTCAAGCAATGAGATCATATCAAATCTATGTTTATTTTGTACCCAGTATGTACTAAGGAAAAGTATTTGTATATAATAGAAATATAAGAAGTACCTTCACCTTCAAATGGTAACAGCACACTTATGCAAAGGAAAAAATAATATCAAACAGTTTATGTTTAAATGACAAGTGAATAGTAGAGAATTAAATAATGAAAACAAATTAATAGGAGAGATTAACGGAGTAAAGAATAATTACAAGTATTGTCATAAGAGTTGCTAATATTTGAGTGTACCTTAAAAATATGTAGCCTTTGATTAGGTAAAAAAGGAAAAAACCTGTTGCTTTTGGTAGGAAAAAATCATGGGTTGAGTATAGAGGCAAGAATAAACCAAGGCTGCCCCGGACAATAGGAAAATTAGAAGGAAGGGTCGTCATGAGAAATCTCAGATGATAAGGTGAGTAAGAAGTTAAAGGAGGACCTTCAATGCCAGATTAAGATTTCTTTCTCTGAAACCCAAATCCTTAATAAGTATTTTACCCTAGGTGCCTAAGAAGGACTCTCTGACAAAGTCATAGAAACACTCTAAATAGTTCCAAGTACTGATTGTAACACAGAGTACAAATGTTAAATGTTGCAGTTTTTAGAAGTACCCCTCAAAATTAGTGGTCTGGGGCAGAGGTTTGTATCTTCTGGCAGCACCTCAGATACCAATTAATTTTATCCAATTTTGCTTTATCCATCATAACACTTCTCTTAAATTATCATCTTTTTTTGGTTTTATCTTTTTTTACTTTTTCTTATCCAATTGTCTTTTGATCATATGTCTCTCTAGTACCTACAAATATCCCAAGGACATTTTTAGCTCCAAACTTAAGAAATTTCTTCTCCCTGGCTCATTTATTTGGCAAACATTTGAAAACTTACTATGCTCTGAGAGACTAGTCCAAATTCTTGGATAGATCAGTGAACAAAACAGATAAAAATTTCTGCCCTGAGAGAGCTTTCATTGAGGTAAGTAGAAAGAGACAATAAAAACAAACCACAGGAGATACTTATTATCATCATCTCATTTTTCAGGTAAAAAGTCATTTGGGAAGATAAGTGAATTTCCCAAGATTATATGGTTATTGACTAGTAAAATTAAATGCAAACTTTCCTGTCTTCAACCGCAACTACTTATTGTGAAATAATTGACTACTAAAATGAAGAAATACAACTCTGTAGTTGTCTTTTGGCATCTGAGATGAACATCTTTTGCCCCCACCAATTCTGCTTATTCTCTAAGTCTTAGTTTTGAAAGACTGGAGTTAATGTGTGTTAAAAGTTCACTGGAAAGCTGCATTATGATCTCTGGAGTCATTCTATTACTAATTCTTACATGTCTGGAAAACAGACAGATTGAGAACAGGTGTTATTTTGATCTCTGATCTTGAACTCATTGCCCACTTAGCTTCACACCTGTCAGTTCCTGGCTATCAGCACCATGGAGAGCTGCTCTCCAGCGAGACCCTTTATTTATTTATTTTTTTTTAATTTTTATTGGAGTTCAATTTGCCAACATATAGCACAACACCCAGTGCTCTTCCCACCAAGTGCCCCCCTCAGTGCCCATCACCCAGTCACCCCAAACCCCGCCCACCTCCCCTTCCACTACCCCTTGTTCATTTCCCAGAGTTAGGTGTCTCTCATGTTTTGTCACCAGCCAGACCCTTTAAAAAGATTCTACAGTAAAACACTGCACATGTTCTTCTGTTTTTCTGGTTTTAGGTATCATATGGCTACTATGAAAAATGACAATAATTTAGAATTTCCCTATAATTAATTGTCTATAATGTTTCTCACCTTTACATGCTTAGTTAGTAAGTTGCAAAAATGCATATGATTGGCATTTGAAATTAATATCCCAAACACAACATCTTCTGGGGTTTTAAAAGCGAGTCAAACAGTAAAATTTACACATTCTATAAGATATTATGCTATTTTTCATTAGGGCACTATTTCTTTTTATTGACCATGGTTGCCTTAAATGAATTAACAAAATATTATATTTTAAATACATATTTGGATGTGTAGGAATCAGATGCCAAGGAAATTCTCTGAACCTAAGTATACTCTATAAATATGAATGTTTTCAGCATCATCTCACTGGTTAATAGGATTGTAGTTTAGGTAACTTCACTAGTGTAAGATTATTAAATAAACACTTCCAAAAGGGAGTATAGCCTCTCAAAGTAGAAGGGGTTGTTACAAAGAAACTCAGGAAATAAATGTAAGATAATCTGTTTTCTTCATTTTGAATTAGCAGTGGTGGGGAAATTCTTCATTATTTATAAGTGGAGGAGTAGACTTTCATGCTGGCATTTTGATAAATGGTAAGAATTAGAGGAGAGAAAGCCTCTGAATACCAAGCAGGAACTTCTATTAGTTACTGTATGGTCATTCATTTCTGGAAGGAATACTTTTCTGAACAACCCATGCTATGGTCTGACCATTGTAACTGGCTATAGTATGGTTTGCATATAGAACAAAAAGCCATTTGTAGATTTTAGAATCAATCACCTAAATGAAGGTACACGTGTATAAAATCCTTGCTATTAGATAAGATTAATAACCTTACAATGCAAAAGATGGAAGGGAAAAAGGAACAAAGGAAGGAAAAGAAGAAGAATCTTATTTTAGTAAACCTTATAGCAACATAAGTGAAACTAATTTGTAATTTTGGCAGTGTCACCTAATTTCATGTGCTTTATGTATACAACATGTGATTTTAAGTACCAACATGTACCAGGTACTGTTCAGAGCGGTGTAAAGTTTGTATATGACTTGAAATTTTTTTCAGCCCTAAAACATGTTTCTTTCATGTACTGGTTGCTTTGATAGAGTAAATGATGGACCATTTGCTAGGCTGGTGATGCTCCTGCATGTGATCAGCTTCTCAGAGGCTCTTCTATTGTCATGTAATCTACAGAGGCATGAATCTGACCATGAATCAGCTGTGGGATTAGGCTTCAGTCATGGTTGCCTATGCACTTGAGCCTTCCTGAAATTAGTGCCCCGATATTGTGGCAATAGTTGAAAACAGAAATTTTTAAAAATCCAATGTTCAAGAAGTTCTAAGTGTAGAAATGCCATCCACTGATCCATGACACAGGTGTGGTGAGTGATATATATGGACAGGAAAGCCATGTAAAAAGAGCAAATGCCTCTGACTTTGTTTATGGTCCTCTGATAAGGCACTTAAATTCCCTGAGGTCCCAGTGTCTTCATCAGTAGGTAGTCATATCTACCTCAATACATCACTGTGAGAATTACATAAAACTGTTTATGTGAAAGCACTATGTAAATTCTAAATCATTCTAGAAATATTATGAGAGATTATATATCCCTCTGAGACAGGCATAAAGGTAAAGATAGAAATAGAAAAGTATTCAAATTTTTTGTTCCATTATAAAGTGCAATGCAAATCTAAGGCCTCCATGTTTTACCATGGCTTATTTACAACATGTAATTTAGGTTGAGAATTATGAAATATCAGGACCAAATCTCCATTACAGATTTCTGTTAATGCATAGAGTGGCGGGAAAATAATATAATATTCTGCTGAATCCCTCTTGCCTATTTATTTTAGGCTGACAATTGAATATATATAGAAGTGTGTGTGTCTGTGTGTATGTGTGGGTATATGTGTGTATCTGATGTGTAAATGTGTAGTAAGTATAGAGTATATGTGTATAATTGTGTGGTGTGTGGATATATATGAATTTTCTGTGTGTGTGATATACATGTTTCTGTGACTGTAATAGGTATGTGTGTATATTGTGTATGTGTGACCTATACTTGTGGCATGCAGATATATCTGCATGTCTGTGTATGTGTGTGGGAAGGTCTGCATGTAGGTATATGGTATCGTTTGTGAATATTTCTTTTTTTTAAGATTTTATTTATTTATTCATGAGAAACACAGAGAGAGAGAGAGGCAGAGACACAGGCAGAGGGAAAAGCAGGCTCCATGTAGGGAGCCCACCATGGGACTCGATCCCAGGACTCCAGGATCACACCCTGGGCGGAAGGCAGGTGCTAAACCACTGAGCCACCCAGGGACCCCCTGTGAATATTTCTGATATGAGGCTCTGGAATTGACATTTTAGTTAACTCGAATGTTCTCTGGGAACAGGATTTCCATGGGTCCACATCATTTTTTTTCTCCAAGTATCACAACTTAATTTTCACTAATTTCTCACACCTTTGAACCTAAAGTTAGTTGCCTTGGCTAAACATCAGTAAACAGATGTTTGATAACCTCTAAATTAAACATAAAGGTAACAGCTAGGCGGTTCAGTTGGCTGTGTCTGACTCTTTATTTTGGCACAGGTCATGAGTTTGAGATTGAGATTGAGCCCCATGCGGAGCCTCTCCAGATTATCTCTCTCTCCCTCTCTCTGCCCCTACCCCTGCCTCTCCCTCTAAAAAAAAAATAATAAATTAATTAAACATGAAGATTTGATCTTTATTTTCTCATTCCATAAAGGACATAAACGAGCTAAATACTATGATTGTGGTACTAAAAGCTTTTCAAAGAAGCAATGCTGATTTTGTGTATACTTGTGTATTTTTCCTAAATATTCTTATACCTTGAACTTTTATCACCTTCAAACTCTGAGACTTAAAATGTTTAATTAGTTCCTGCAAGATGAAAGACAATAGAGAACTTAGTAAATATTTGTTTTAAAATATGTTATTTTTAAAATGTCTACCAAATACACATTAAAATGATTTATAGCTCTACCTTTTCTAGAGGATTATTTCTTTTTAAATTCTTCTTCTCTGATTTATTTCTTGGAATAAATAACTACTGATTGATAATCTCATCGTTTAAAGTAGTAAAATGATATACTTAGCATTTCCAGCATGAAAGAAAGAGATTAAAGTTGTTTTCTGATGGTAATGATTACTCCTTTTATTTTATTTTTTATTTTCATTTATTTTTTAAAAGATTTTATTTATTTATTGAGAGAGAGAGAGGAAAGCAGGGGAAAAGGGTGGAGGGAGAAGGAAAAGCAGACTCCCCACTGAGGAGCATGCCTGACATGGGGCTCAATCCCAGGACCCTGGGATCATGACCTGAGCCAAAGGCAGACACTTTAACCAACTGAGCAACCTAGGTGCCCCTATTTCATTTTTTAAAGTTTTATTTCTTTAAATAATCTCTACACCCAACATGGTGCTCAAATTCATGACCCCAAGATCAAGAGTTGAATGCTCTTCCAACCAAGCCAGCCAGGCACCCCACCTTTGTTATTTAAAAGTTGCATTTCTGAAAATTATGTTGGTCTGATCTCAAGTGGCATCCTATTCAGCTTTCATGCAACAGTAAGCACCAAACTGAGATAGAAAGGACATGCACAGAGTTTAGTTCTTATTAAAGATTTTAAAGGGCATTATAGAAAGTATTTTATAGAAAATCTGTTTTAGGCTGTATATTTTTTGAAATATTGAGGAAACTAAATGAAGCTCTTTTGCTGACTTAGCAATTGCGCAGACTGGAGTCTTTACCTTCACTGAATTTCAGTGCCTAAGATCTTACACACTTTGGTACTACAGACCTAGTGGCTGATATAATATTTCCAGAATCCTCGTAGCCTCAATCATGGTCAGAAAATATCCTCAGAATAGGCCAGTGAAAATGCTCCTTTCCTAGGATTTCCTTTCAGTTATTGCAATATATACACATTAATACACGTTAATTAGAAAATCAGGTATTTTCTATGTGGAGTAGTCAAGAGGAAAAGCCAAATGGTCACATTCCTTCATCTTATTGTATTGCTTATTACAATAAGCAGCTTATTAGGTGTGTGTGTATGTATGCATGTGTGTTTTGTTATATTATTTTACCTTTATTCTTTACCCTGGTTCTATCTATTACTACTGCCAAAGATATCTTGAGGTCAAAACTTACTTTTCTTTTTTCTTTTCTTCTTCTTCTTCTTCTTCTTCTTCTTCTTCTTCTTCTTCTTCTTCTTCTTCTTCTTCTTCTTTTGAGAGAGAGAGAGAGAGTAGGGGATATGGAGGGGCAGAGTGAGAGGGAGAGAGAGAATCCCAAGTAGTCCCCACACTCAATGCAGGACTTGATCTCAGCAGTCACCCTCTAAGATTAAGACCTGAGCTGAAATCAAGAGTTGAACATTTAACTGACTAAGTCACCCAGGTGCCCCCAAACTTATTTTTCAAAACAAAAATATTTTCTATATGTCTTTTCATAACCATATTTATAACCTTTTATAAACTCAGTAAGCACATTTTTTGTTCCCTTATTTAAATAATGGACTAAAAGTTAGAACAGCACAAAAGGCTTGGCAATCTATTGTGTGTACACTAAAGCTGATATCCTGGCTGGTGAATGGCAAAAGCATTAGCAAGTCCCATCAACAGAACAGTATGTTCAAAGGAAAAAATGTTCGTTACTCATGCCTGGTAAGCATAGATAAAGAATGTAGGCCACTGGTTGGGGGTAGGGGCTGCTAAATTTATATTTTCTTCATACCAGGCAGCCCAGGAGGTATATCTTCCCACTCTCCATTCCCCTGTTCCTACTCAACATCACTGCTTCTCAATTTGCCTTCAAAATAAAAATATGATGATAAATACATGTAAAATTTTTGGTAAGTGAAGGTGGTTATAAATACCAGGGCACAAATGAAGTGATTTGTCCTGTGATAAACAATAATGATATGGTTGCTGAATATATTTTATTCAAGAGCCTCCTCTACACACACACATTTTATCATTTCCATGGTTCATAACTTAGAGATGCTTCTTTGATATTTTTAATGCCTGGGGATCACAAGTGTTTTGGATATAATAATGTGATTATTGGTTGATTATTAAGAATAAGAAATTCTTTCTTTGAGTTTCCCCAATCATGTCCACACACATCATTCTTTCCTTAAAGGACCCATATGGCAAACACAGACTAGCTGCCCATCAAATCCATTTCCCTGTCTTCTTGATTTGACTGCATTTCTCAGCCTCCCTTACAGCTAAATAAGATTATGTGACTGAATTCTGGCCTGAGAAATGTGGGGAGAAACTACAGCTACCAGGCATGGCCAATAAATACCTTCAGTATGATCTTCCACTCTCTTTTTCCTTCACAGGCTGTTTCTTGATCCCAGGTCCATCTAGGAATCCATGTGTTGAAAAAGGTAAAGAATTTGCCATCCTGAGTCTCTTAATGACTGTGTGGAGCTGACTCTTCTATTGCACATTAGACTCCATGTAAGCGAGAAATGATTGTCTATTGTGTTAATCGAGAGATGTTGTAACAGATATCATAATTAGCTGATATAACAGCTAATATTACCCTAACCTATACAGTCAAAAGAAACTAGTGAATGGTCACCTCGTACCTGGTACACAGAAGATGTTTGATAAATTATTCTGATTATATAAAAGTTGAAAAATATTGTTTTACCTAACTTGTGTATACAAGCCTCTATAATATTATAACATACTATAGTATAGGAGACAGAGGCATGTAACCATGTGGGGTTCTATTTTGCTGTCATCCATGGACATTTCAGAATCCATTAGGTATTCCTGCTGGAAAATAAGTAAAAATGGGGATAGTTAGGGATAATATCCAGCCCTTTCATGGTGTCCTTCATGTGGAAAAATCTTAGTATTGCTTTTTCATTGTACTGATGAAAATAATAACAAATGCCTTCCCTGTGCCCCTCATTCCCCTGTCATTAAGTTGTGACTGGTAACTCCTGCAACAGACTGCAGAGAAGCCAGATTGACTATGGTGCCATGGTGAGGCAAGAAGCTTATTTGAAAGCAAGGGCTCCAAGTACATAAGAATAATTTTATATTAGTGGCAGAAAACAGTTGTTTTGGCTGACATTTAAATCATGTCTAAGTATAATGCTCCAACATACAAAATAGTACGTAAAGTAATAATTGGGAAAATGTCAAAATTCATAGCTTATTTTCACTTCAGTATGACATTTTTGTCAAAAACCTGAAGTACCCCTTTGAGATTTGGCTGTGTTTAGATCTCTAACCTAAATTCACACAAAGTGAAACTTCCGTGCTAAAGTGTCCATTCTTTTTTCAATGTGTTAACATCGGAAACATAACATAGGGCAGTCATTGTTGTCTTAAAATACCATCACTGCATGTCCAAGTAGTGTTATTAGACCATAGCTTTTTTGGACAGATGTCTTAAATGCATGAACTAGATAGATGGGATGATTATTTTGGACAAATCAAGACTTCTTACTTAAAATAACAAAGCATAACAACAGGACTCTGCAATTAGGCCGTAAGAGGCCATTATTTACCATTTCTTGACATTTAAATCAATTCCCCCAAAGGAAAGCAATATACTGTTGTTTGAATTTGTTACAATAAACATGTGCTACATTTTTGTGGCATAAACTTTTTATTGACATATAACACATATGCAGAAAGCACGCAAATCATAAATATGCAATTCAGTGAATTTTACAAAGCCAATCCACCAGTGTAGTCAGTCTCAGATTGAAATATAGAACATTATTAGCCTCCCAGAAGCTTATAACTCCTTCTAGTCACTAATTCTTTGTCCCAAGGATAACAACTTACCCTGACTTTTAACACTATGGTTTGCTTTTGTTTCTTTTTAAACTTTATGTAAATGCTGTTACCTAGTAGCTTTAACATATATTGACAGTTTTCTCAAGTGTTTGTACCAAATTACACTCCTTTTAATCATGTATAAGAGTTCCAGTTGTTCCCATCCTCACCAAGACTAGATAGTGTTCATGTATTACTTTTATAATAATAATAATAATAATATTGATGATTAATAATTATAAAACTATCTCAATCAGAGGAAAAATATGAACTCTAGACCATTTATAAAAAAAACAGTAAAAATCATACACAAGACTCCAAGTATTTTATTTGAATTTTAAATTTTTTATTATGAATATGTTTTTATATACAGAAAAGTAGAGAAAAATCACCTCTATTTAATAATAGTTAATAGTCTTCCACAATGCTTCAACTTTTTTTGGTTCAAGTATTAAAGTAAATTACAGATGTCAAGACATTTCAATCTAAACTTTTTAATATACATCTCTAAAAAGTAAGAATATTTTCCTACAGAACCACAATAACATTGACATCTAACAAAATTTATAATTCCCTTATAACATCTAATATCTAATCTCTGTTCAAATTTCCCCTACTTTTCCAAAAAATATATTTCACAGTTTTGTTTACTTAAACTGGGATTTACTCAGGGACCACACATTCCATTTGGTTCTTATGTTTCTGAACTCATACTCCACTCCTCTTTCTAATAACATTGACTTGTTGAGCAAACAAACCCAATCGTCCTGTAGGATATCCAACTTTTGGATTCACCTCCCTGTTTTCTGATTACATTTGCTCTTCTACCCCCATGTATATCTTGTAAACTCAAAGTTAAAACAAGAACACTTCATGGAGGGGCAATGACCTTCACATTGCATCACCTCAGGAGGCAGACACCATCTGGTGTCTCACCATTTGCAAAGCTAAGACTGACCACGGGGTTAAGATGGTGGCCCCCAGATATTTCCATTGTAAAATTACCTAGTCAGCCTTCCAATCTTTAATTAACCTGGAAGATTATTCCAACTATTTTTATATTAACAACAACAAAAGATACATTTAAAGGGAATATTAAGATATAAAATATACGCTTTTAAAATTATCAGGGAAAGCTTATCTACAGCACATACTTTCCTAACTTCCACCTCTTTGACTCTTTTTTTTCTTCTTCTCCAACACATCTGATGCCCCCTCCTTACTTCCTAGGTATATTGTAGTGCTAGACAGAAGATGACAACTGGGGAAGAATCCTAGCTCTAAACTCCTATGTACAACCTCCATGAGTTGGAAAAGAATATGAACCTCCTTTAGCAGTTATTGTTTGTTCAGTGGCCTTCATCCTCAAGATATTTTACAAATATTTGCTGTTAGAACAACTTTATCCACTTTTGACAAAGTTCTTTTAAAAATAATTTATTTTACAAATGTGGAATAAGCTGTTACCTATTAAAAGTAGTTATTATCATTAGTCCCACAAGAATATCCATCTGATGAGACCAAGAATACAAGTCATAATATTATGAAGAAGGTTGGGATTTTATGTGTGTGTGTGTGTGTGTGTGTGTGTGTGTGTGTTGGGTGTTCTTTTTTAGTGGTTGTTTCAATAGTTTGGAAGAAGCCACAATAAGGAGGCAAGACTCTGATTCTGCCAATATACATGAGTTGCACAATTACTCAGTGAACATTAGTCTCTTCAATTCACTGTGTCAATCTCTGATGTTGTTTTATTGTCCCATGAGGCATATTACTGGGTCTCAAGGGTGCAAAAGTGCTAGAAGGATATTAAGCCCAGAATATGAAGGATGGACATTCACCATGTGCTGAGCAGCCTGGAAATTATTGTTTAATATTAATTTATTAGAAGATTGCTGAGCCAAAAGGACATAATATCCATTATGTAAATGTTCAGTCATGGACACTGTGCCCCAATACTTATTAACTCCAGGCTGAATGTTGAATGACATGCATCCAAAGCTAAACATGTTCAAGCAGACAAGTACTTTGTCATGAAAAAGCAAGATCATTCAGTAAGTAGTACATTATGTCCTACAAATGAGACAGAGCTTTTTCTTGAACACTATTAAAGGCTCAAGCCAGAAAAAAAGGGGGTACTAGGGAAAGAAGCAAATAATATGATGGAAAAGGAAGAGCATGTCATTGCAACACATTAGCTCACATTTTGTCCCACCTCTATTTCAACAAATGGCCTAGAGGTACAGTGCAATTTTATGTGCAGAGAGCTTGTGATTATACTTTGCATGTCTTTCAGGAGTTTATAAAAGAATTTTCCTCTTTGTAATGCTATGCTTGACAGTAGGTGACTTGTATAACTCATTGGTTTATCTGCACACCTTAGCATTTTCAAAAATGAATTTGTGACTCTGTAATGCACTTTTTGTGGAGTCTTGAGCTTTATGCAGTTGGCCTCACAACCTTTTATATACAGTAGCCCACAGAGAAAAAGAGATTTTTCTATTTTCTGAGTTTTCCTATGACTCTGAGGGAGTCCCTGTCACACAGAATTCTCTTCATTGCTACAAAAACCTACAGATCTTTTAAGTGACCAGCGTGGGTAGGACTTTTTGCCCCATTTCTCATACGCAAGGCTTATCTTTATTTTCAGTTGCTAGCAGCATTTAGCATGGAACAGACATCTATGAAATGTTTATTGAATGGATACATAAGAAAATAAATTGTTGTAGCATGTCAATAAGGGTATGTGTTTTGGGCAAATCTTGAAGCTTAAGTAGTGAGACTGTAAAGAATTTGGCCATCTTAATCATTTCTTGAGCAACTGAAACTATTTCATCCTTCTGATGATGGTTTTCTGTGATGTTGGGGGTAAGATATATAAGTAGAGTGCCCTAAGGGAACTGCCTTTATAATTATGTTTCTTTGCTCTTATAAAGAACCACTGCATACATGTGTATCTCATATGGACACTGCATGTTTTCAGAAAACATGCAGCAACATGTGACCTAGCAAGAGAGAATAGGATGAGAATTTATATTGGTGAAGGAATTGATGAGCAGACATAGCAGCTAGCTGTGTGACTTTGCCATGTTTTTCACATATTTTCAGGGAGGAGACTCCTGTTCCCAAAATACAGTCCAGGACACCTGCTGTTTTGTCCCTTGAAGACAACTGACTTCCTTTAGTCTGCAAATTCCCATGGAACCATCTTTTACTTCTGAGAGAAAACTCTCTCCTAAAACTTTCAGCTGGATCTCTCTGGGACTGGCTGTCTCTTGGTTTTCCTGAGAGCCATTCCAATCATCTGCCACAGTTCACACCAGACCTTTAGGTCCTGGTCAACTCTCGATTTTCCAGATGACAGGTTGGCCAGGATGGGAGATATGACCATTTCTGGAAGAAGCTACATTGTCACAACTACCCTACTTGGAGTATAATTCCTACCTGCCCTGCACAAACCTTAGCATCCCATCCACTTTGCTATACCTGACCATGTCACTGGATGCCATCGACTGCTGGGCCTGCTACCCCTTGGTTAGTAACACTCCAGGAGTTCCACAATGGAAAGTGTGCTTACCTATTCAGGCTCATTTGGGCCATACCAATCAGCATAGCAGGGGTGTTGTATTATGTGTTACTTGTGTCCTTCATCCTTGGATGTGATTATAATAAAACCACCATTTTCTAGAGACCAATCTTCCAAAAGCAGGCAGGAAGAGAGGAGAGAATGTAAATAAAGAGCCCTTGAATACCCAGGAATAAATGATGAATTTAAAAACCAAAGACCTAAAATTTTTTTTTAAATAACACTGCACAGTAAAAGAGAAACCTCTTGACCAGTGGCCAGTATCTCTAAAACGTGAATCTTTGTTGTGATCCCAGAAGTAAGAAGCAGTAAATAGGAAAGAAGCAGGCACGGTGACAAAATGGGAGAAAAAAATCAATGGAAATGAGTAGTATAAGCTACTACCAGTGACATCAGTAAGAGGAGGTGATGGAGGCAGTGAGAAGGGCCCTTCTGACCACTGGAAGAACCAGCACAAATAGGTGGAGAGAGAGAGAATGAGGGGCTGCTCAGGCTCAATCTTCAAGTCTTTGAGGAGAAAGCAGAGACAATCTGTTACTCCCATGAAAGAGCTGAAAATATATCTCTACTTCACAGCATATAAAAAATAAATTCCACATGGATTAGGGACTTTAATGTGAAAGACAAAACTTGAAACTTTTGGAGAAAAATATAGGATAAAATTTTTATGACTTCAAGGCAGGGAAAGATTTCTTAAACAAATTATAAAAAATGTGCAATGCTTACAAGAAAAGATTGATGTTTGACTTCACTAAAATTAAGAATTTCTGTTCTTCGAAAGACATCAAAAAAGAGAGTGGAAAGATAAGCCACCAACCAGAAAGTATTTATAACAAGTATGAATAAAGATGTTATTCAAAATATTTAAAAGTATAGCATAAGCATCATCAGTTAGCCTGGGTGCCAACCATAAACAGCTATTACCACAGCATCAGTATATTCCAGCTGATATCACTATATATCAAAGGATTAATATCCACACTATCTAAAGAACACCCACACACATACAACTTGGCATTACCTAGAATAATTGAATATGCACAGTATTTCCACTCCTACTATAAACCCTGGAAAAATTCTTGCTTGTGTGTACCAGGGTACATATACAGAACTGTCCTTTAAAGTATTGATTGTACCAGAAAAATAGAAATTATTCAAAAACCCCTTGATATTAAAATGGATAAATAGCTTGTGGTATTATATATTTATACAGTGGAAGCTCTACATATGAGAGTGAAAATGAATGAACTATGGCTATATGTATGAGTCTCAACAACATACCATTGAATGAAAAGGTAAGTCATAGAAGAATATATACATTCCTTCCATTTATATAAAATAGAAATCAAAGAAAATCAAATAATAACCCTTTAGGGACGTGTGTAAAAAACAATAAAAGAAACATAATTGGGATTATGCCTAACTCTGGGGAGAACAGCATAAGGAAGGAGTAGTAAGATCTGAGAGGGGCACACAGAGCAACCCATAAATTGAGTGGAGAGACAAGGTGTTTTATTATTATTCAAATATACATACGAATATTCAAATATACATACATGTACTTTAGAATGTCTACATTTAGAACTTTCCACATTTTTTAAGATTTATTTATTTATTTGAGGGAAGGGTGCGGCGGAGGGAGAGGGAGAGTCTTGAGCCCCTCTGAGCAAGGTGTCCTGTGGAGGCCTGGATCCCATGACCAATAAGATCATGACCTGTGCCAAAACCAAGGGCCAGGCAATCAACCGACAGAGTTACCCAGGTACCCCGAGGATTGTTCACATTTGAAAATAAGAAAAGCAAAACAAAAAAATAAGAGTGGTTGTAGAAATGTAGATGCAGTAGAAAATATTAGCCCATCAGTGAGTCAGCATAAAAATATTAGCAGTATATGTACTCACTGACTTCAGAGTATTAACTACCTGTGAGATGAGAGATAACAGGATAGGAATAAGTACAAAATGGACTTTGTCTGGATCTGTAAGATTTTTTCTTTAACAAATCTAGATTTATATCCAGATTAATGCTTGCTACTTTATTTTCTGCACTTTTCTTTATATTTTAATTTAAAAAAGAAGTAATTCCATTAAATAAAAGCCAAAGTGTTGGTGTTCTGGCAATTGAATGGTTAAGTCTCAACGAACTGGAAACCTCACCTTGCTGGAATGATGTAATTAAGAGAACAGGAAGGTGTAGGGAGGTAAAGCTGAGTTCTATAGGGAGTCACATTGAAATGTAATATATATTTCATCATCCCATGCTTAGAGCCCCGAGTTTAAATGTAATTGCAGTTGATTCAATTCAAGAATTTTGTTTTAGACATATTCTCTTGATCCAAAGAAGTGAGCAAACATGGACATCATTTAAAAACTTTGATTTGTATGATTACTTAAAATATATCCCCATTATATGATTTTAAAGTTTACTTTATGACTAATCATTTTTATTATAATTGTTATTATAAGACTAAAAAATTTGTTTTATTTAAAATTCCTCTTTCTTATTTTAAATAAAGAAAATAATTTTTAGCTTTGTGCATTGAGTGATTTTTGTATTAAACACATGCAATTATATAACTATTTTTAAAGGCTAGGATTTCTCCATTTAAAATTAACATTCACAATTTTATGAAAAAATTTAACACATTTGTTCACAACTAACAATTACTTTTAACTTAATTCAATTTAAATTTTTGGTCTTGAATATTTCATTGCTTTTGTGAGACACTTTAAAGGTTAAATTACTCTCAATTAATTGGGTAGCTCTATTAAAATTTGAAATTGTTTTAATGCATAGGTAAGTTCATTTTCCAATAGATGACATTTTTAATCTCTTTGTATTCAAACATGGAATAAACTAGCTTGATATAAAGCACTCAAATTGCAAATTGATTTATTATGTATAAAATTAACATTTACTGTGTATCTATTAAAATAAGCTTAAAAATCTGTAAGATAATTATTTTTGAATTATCATAAATTGAACAAAAACATGTAGACTCCTGCCTAGAAACATTCTTATAATAAAGTTTTCCCTACCTTGCAAAAATTAGGTAAAGACAAATAAAGCTACTTGTACTGCTCTACTAAACTAATATGTTTGAATTTTAGTTTTGTTCTAGAATGGGAAGAAAGTTTATAATGCTCTAAAGATTCGAATAAATTCATTTTGCATTTCTGTAAAATATTAGATTAAGACTTTGCAGCTGTTTTATAACTGCCAATATACTAAAAGCATGCTATGCCATGAAGTACCCCCATTTTATTTTATATATGATTTTCTTTTTACATTAACAAGACATAGACCATTTGTAATACAGTGGCATTGTTATATTTCTTTCTTTTCTATTCTATTTTTTTTTTACAAATTTTTATGATAAAAAGGCAATGATCATTGCATTCTCAATTTTCAATTACCAGACAGGTAATTTTATTCCTGCATTCAAGCATTATGTCACTTCCAGAAGTGTTGAAAAACTGTCATGTTGTACCTGCATTTCATTCTTACCAAGTCTGGCGTTTGGAAACTCTAGAATGTACTGTAAGTAAAGCTATTATCAAGTGAGGAATCAATTCTCTATAGAAACAGATTGAGATCTGGGACAAGTGAAAGAAAAAAGACCTACTAGATGGAAATTAAAATAGCCTCTCAAAAACTCAACAGTGAAACAGCTCCAAATTACATTCCCAGGCAGAAACACCACAAATGGCTCCTGGCTCACAAAGAAAATCAATCCAAGAAGATGTGTTGATTTACATAGCTGATACGGCTGAAAAATGTAGACAGGAATAACACAGCTTTCAACACACAAAAAGGCAGGTGAAGAATTAGATTTGTACTGGGAGATGCATAACAGGAGAAAGTTCTACTGAGTGAGTGCCCCCCAAAGGGAATGTGGGTCTAGAGTGAGGGCAAGGGCAGCTCTGCCTGAGTCCTATTCTGAGAGCCTGCTCCTAGGAACCTCCGCCAGAAATGATGCTTTAAGAGGGATTCGATACGTTTCGTTAATGGGCACCCAGAGGTGATCATAAACTTGCAAAGTAAGTCTGTCACTTAGTGCTGTCTTATCACGATCTCTGCACTAGGTGTTATGCAATTTCCCATTCCTCTAGCAGATTGAAAAAGCACACTTTGATGTACCTTTTATTAATTTCACTAGATTTAAATTGTCTGAACTGCGGATGCCCGCTATAATGTATCAGCCTGTTCATTACAGTTCTTGTCTATTCATCGTCTATTCTATTCATCGTCATTCTTGTCTATTTCTCTGGAAAGAGAATGAATGAAATAGCCTAGAAATTGAAATATGTACAATTGTTAAATTACTCACAAGGATAGGGACATATATGCCGCATACTTGTGATTCCAGGGAAAGGTGATGCTGAATAGATTCACTGCTTTTTTTGAAGGCACACATCAATCCCTACATTTTCAGCAATCCCAAAGAGCATATGATGGCATTCATAACACCCTTTCACCACTTTTTTTAGTTTCCTCTTTCCGTCTCTGCTTGATAAAAGTGAAAGGGTGAGAGGTGGTAGTAATCAGAGTTGATGAAGACTGCCATTTCCAACACGGCATCTCCTTCTCTCTGTCACATATACTGTAGTCAGCTGACCAAAAGTCACCACCCCTAACTGCCTCATAAAACCTAGGGATGAGGGGAAGAAGTATCCCACACTTTAGAAATGAAGCTAAACCCCACATCCATAGACCACATCCTCATGGAATGACAAAGATAACTCTGTATTTCTGACTTGGGTTCAAATCCCAGCCCTAGCATGTACCGGATGCATGGCCTTGGATAAATTACTCAACTTTCCTAAACCTGGCTTATCCTCCTCCCCAGAAGGCTAAATAACCAACATCCACTGAGGTTTTTCAGCCTCAGCATTACTGACATTTGGGGACAGCTGATTCTTTGTTGTGGGGGCTCTGCGGCACATCATAGGGTGTTTAGCACCATCCATGGCTTCTACTCACTTGCCGCCTCCCACCACCACCTGGCCCCACTGAGACAATGAAAATATATCTCCATATATTGCCAAGTGTCCCCTGGGGGGTTGGGGAGAGAGCAACATCACTTTTGGTGGAGAACCACTGTTCCGTTTGGTATTTTGATGAGTGCCAGGCACTTTCCCAAAAGCTCTTCTGGGGTTTATTTATCTATTCATCCCAACAGAGAGGTAGAAACTCTATTATCTGCATTTCGCAGGTGCAGAAACTGAAGCACAGGGAAATTAAGTACCTTTCTGGAAGTTATACAGCTTTAGGGGCTGTGCCTGGACAGCAAGCAGATGTTTCGCTCCAAGTGTATACTCTTCACCTCTACTTTCTATTACCTGGGATGATCGCAGTGCCAGGCTCATTGAGCTGTTGGGGACATTCAGTGACTTGAAGACTATACAGGCTATTGCTGTTGGTGTTGCTGTTGTCACCATCAAGGGCACAGATCATCCATTCTGTAAGGCAAGGCTTTCTCCCATGGATTCAGAGACAGCTACTGCCCCACCACACCCCCAGCCTGTGCCTCAGGAGTTGGAAGAAGGGAGCAACCCTATTAGACTTCCCTCTCCAACTGCTAATTCCCACTTTGGGTCAGTCCCACCACCCCATCTTGTTCATTGTTTGATGCAAAGATTCAGAGAAGTCAAAAGAAATTTCACAAACAGTAAGGGACTTGATATAGAGCCAGTGGTTCTCCAGTTTGGCTCCACATGGTAATTACCTAGGAAGTTTGACAATAGCAACTGGTGCTCAGAACCTCATCCAGAGATTCTGGTTTAATTGGACTGGGGTGAGGCCTGGGTTTTAGGATTTTTCAAAGCCCCCCAGGTGGTTCTAATGTGCAGCCAAGGTTTGAAACCACTGACCTAAGATATCTTTTTCAGTAATAACCTTTAGTTCATTGTTTACTAATTAAGTATTATAGTTTACTGATTAAATTGGGGTGTTATTTTATGTCACCACAAAGTAACTAACCTAAAATTTACTTGATTAAAAATAATCACTGGCAGTTGCAAGTGTGCAGAAAGTAATGAATGCAGAAGAGAAGAATTATAGTTTAGATTTGCTGTTTTCATGAATGCCACCTGGAGCATGATCCAATTCTAGATGAATAGCCCCTGTTCTCTGGACACAAAGTCAGCAACAGTGAACTAAGGGATTTTACCAAGCTAAAAACAAATTAAAATAAAGTCTTTAATGTCTAAAAATAAGGGATTGCCAAATAAGTAAAGGTCATATTATGAAATGCCATGTTTCCCTCATAGTGATTGTTCAAGGTGAAATAAATATACTGATGTGGGAAAATGCTCACAATATGTTATCCAGTGGCAAAACTGGGTTAAAAAACAGTATATACACAAACACCTGTATTCTTTCTAAGATAAAAATAGATATCCATAGAAAAGTATCTAGAAGGATGTATCCCTAAACATTGAGTAATTGCTAAATGGTGAGATTAAAAACCTTTTTTTCCTTTTATTGTCTCTTGAGGTCTCATAAGCTTTCTACGATGCTTATGTATGACTTGTGTAATGAAAAATATAGTTAAAAATAAAAATCCAACTCTCTGTTCTAATTTTACGTTCAGGAAAGCAACTTTTTTGGTCTATAATCTGGCAGATACAGTGCATCTTACCCCAGACAGAAAAGGCTATCCTGGATGGCTTCAGGACCCTAGTCTTAGTCCAACTAAAACTACTGTAGTTTCATTTTTAAAAAAGATTTTATTTATTTATTCATGAGAGACACACAGAGAGAGGCAGAGACAGGCAGAGGGAGAAGCCGGTTCCCTGTGGGGAACCTGATGTGGGACTCAATCCCAGGACCCCCGGATCATGACCTGAGCTAAAGGCAAAAACTCACTGAGCCACCCAGATGCCCACCCACTACCATAGTTTCTTAAAGTGAATTTCTTCTGTAGCCAACATCAGTCCTGCACAAGGCAGGGAACCAGGATATAATCCTCATCCTGCCCAATGGGACCTATCTGGGATGCTGCCCTTAGACAGCCAGGTGGCCTTATCCTGTCTCCTCACACACAGGATCCTGCACATGTGGCTTTGTGTGTGCTTTCATTGAGAGACCTCACCTTAGCAGCTGTGCTCTGGTTGGACCATTTGAAGATTTCAGGCCACTTTAGCATGAGGTTGATTTTGAGCTAGAGTTGGGCTTTGCCTTTCCTGTTAAAGGTAATAGTAAAAACAGCTAAAGACCTATGTTGCTGGAAGCATATAGAAACAATGAAAATACAGAAAGTAGGCTTTTGCATTAACAGTCTTTTCTTTTAAAGCAAGTGTCTAATAAAACCATATCACCGACAAAGAGCTTTGCATGCAATAAATATTTGATGAATGAATAAATGAATGAATGAACAAATAAACATAATCAAAAGCCATCCATGTAGAATAAAAATGAGTCTTACCTAGTGTGGGGCAGGCCCCTCAGTGAGCCAGGCTTATCTGTTTTTGCACTTTTAGTTTCAGACTTTTTCACAGATGAGTGACACACAGCTCCTACGGTTAGAAGCAATTCACAGACTCTTTATACCAGAGTTCATATGATAAGCCATGTGAAAATACTTTCTGAATGAAAAGAAAAAGTGGAGAAAAACCCTTCCTCTAACATACCTGCCTTTGTGGGATTTTTACGTCCTTTTCAGAAACCCTTTTTGTTGTCTAACATGCATTCTGGCCCTCTGTGCCAGAGTGTAATCTGTAATACTGGCTTGGTCACCACATTCAGGAATTAGAAATATCTTCAGGAAACCATTTACTTCATCTTTCCAACCACTGGCCTCCCTGGCCCCTTCTCTGTGAAAGAAAACACCTAACTCCTATACTCATGATGTCTTATTGAATCTCAAAGACCTCTAAGGAAGGAGATACTATTATTTTTCTTAGTAACCTTTTCCAAAGTCTTATTTATCAAAGTGAAATTAAGAGGGATTGTTAATTTGATCCCAGATATTGGGGTTTATAATTATCATAATACATTATTATCCTATTGAAAAAACTAAAAATAATTTCCTTAATATAGTCTTTCTAATCTGAGTCAAATTTAAAATTAATCATCTATAATTACCAAACCTAATTTAATTAAAACTAGCTGTTCACCATCTGGTCTTATTTGTATAAATTTAAGAATCTACCATTTCATAAGAAATTCCTCTATTTAACCAATTATGTTAAGCATAATTATTATGTAATTAATCTCAGTTCAAATTACATTTGTTGTCACTTGACAGAGAAGTAATTTATGTGATCAAAAAAAAAAAAAAGAAGAAGCAGTTGACCAACTAATTACTCTGCCAAACTCGGGTCTTTTATCTCAATGTCTCACCATTTTTTTTTTTAAAAGGTATTTTGTAGGAAAACATTCTTTTTGAAATATGAGACTAGCTATTGTCAGCGCAAAGTAAACATAAGAAATAGTGTTTGGAATGACTCATCGTTACATTTTGTAGTCTCAAGACCTTTATCTGGATAAATTAGTAAGCAAGGGAATAAATTAGTGGTGGAAGCAGAACACAAATTATAAAACTAAATGCAGTAAGCCAAGAAAATTCATAAGGAAATAGGAACCAGGTAAGAACGTATGTCCTTCCAGAAGCAAGCTTCCTGTAGTATTCTTGATTGCCAGCCACTTTCAGATGCCTGTTTCCCTCTTTGTGATTGATAAACCTGCTAATAGAAGAGATGAATAGTTACTGATTATGAAAAAGATACCTTTATAAATAATGCTTATTCCTATGCATTTCCTTTTGAAGACGTCTGAAAAATCAATGATGCTATCCTAAAGAGTCTAAAGAGTACATATTGTTCACCTAAAATCTTATCATATGGGAAGGAGCTTGATCATTGAAGCAGTGGGTGAATTTCTGAATAAAAAGAAACTATTTGAAATACAAGCCTTGCTTGAATAAAGGCTGGGTAGAGAAGCCAGAGAGTAAGGCAGAAAAAATAAAACTAAGGTACTTAGGATTCTTACTCTAGCTGCAACTGTACAGTAAATCCATGAGGCCAAAAAGAGGAGAGAAGTGAGAAACTGACATGTGTCTGAACCTCAGAAACACTTTTTAGGACGAAGGACACATTGCTTTCTACAAATTCAGTATGCGTCAAGTGTGTAGGGTGTCTCTATGTGTTGCCCATAGTACTGATTTTGTGCTATAAGTTGCAACAAGTGCATGGTACGTCCAAAAGTTAAGCTTGCATAGTAGAAGGGGACATATGATAAGAGGGGCTATAAATAAAAATGTTACCAACTTGATTAAGAGAAGAAATATGGTGGAGAAATTTTGTAACTTCAACACTGCTTTTAAGTCTTAAAATTATGAGTTATGTTTTAGAGACTAGTTTTATACCAATTTTAATCTCCTGAACTTGATAACTGTACCACGGTTATGTAAAAAAAGTCTTGTGCTTAGAAAATCTATACTAAAGTATTTAGGGGGCAAAAAGGGTACAGTTTTTAAAATTAACTCCCAAGTGGTTCAAGATAAACATATATAAAGCGAATGTGCCAAAATGTGTAAGCCATGAATGAATCTGAGTAAAGAACATATGAAAGTTATTTACATGTTCTTATAATTGTTCTGTAATTGAAAATTATTTCTTAAAAACTTCAACAACTAAAAATGACAACCTCAAAAAAGTATTCTGCATCTAAAAAACTAAAAAGTCAGGATTGGTGTGTTGGGCTAAATCATGTAAGGTCTATAGATTCTGTGGTTGGGACAGTTGTTCCTCCCTCTTCCTCCCACCTAACCCACATCCCAGCCTCGCTCCACAGAGTGTGGAAGGCTTCTTAACATTTCTGATAAAACAACTCTAATGATGAAGGTATATGCTATGAGAAAATTTGATACAAAGAACACAACAGCTGATGCTCTGTCCCTGATGGGAGCAGAAAACATTCAATTTTTTTTCTCTGAACACACATCTCAGCGGTAAAACATAGACCCCCACTTTTCCACCGGCTTCCGTGAAAACCAGATGGCATCTCTCGGATAGAATACTCATGACTACAAAGGTGGCATATGGGTCAGTGCCAAGATGATCACTTACACGGCATCTGCAGATGGTGGTCCACCACATCCTGAGGCAGGAATAATGAGAACAACATACACTTCATCATCATCTGAATATCCAAACAAACACCAGGGGAAAGTTAATGAAAACAGCACTGGGGCATGTCCCGAGGGGGATGAGGGGGGTCGCTGGCTCACCTGAGATGAAATGAGATCTGCAGCAAAACATATGCAAAATATTGAGTTTGGCTTTTAATTGAGAATCAAGGATGATGGATCTAAAAAGAGTGTTATAAACTATAAAGCAGTATACAAAAGGAAGAAATTACTTCTGTTCATGAAGCTTAATAATGAAAACAAATATGTCCTCAAATATTGCAGAAGTGAGTAGAACTTCTCCAAAAATAGTAATAGAAGGCTTTTGTCAAGACAGATAGGATTCATTTAATGTAATTTCAGAAGCTGAAATAGCAGTTTCCATAAATATAAAAGTAATGCAAAATGATAAAAAAAATGTTATTAAATTAAGCCTGATCATTATAGCTGATTATCTTTAGTTCTGAGCCACAACATGATAAACTAACTAGGTGACTACCGGGACTATAATAAATGATGCAATTATATATCCTCCAACTTGCCTGAAATTGCACACCTAAATACATCTTGATTTCCAGTGCTGTTTATTCGTAACTTCTTATTATCCACAAGCAATTAACTTAATTGAGGAGAAAGAATAAAGGGATTATAGGATGGGTAGATGGATGGGTAGAAGGATAAATGGCTAGACGAAGGTATGGATAAAAGGATGGATGAGCTGAAGGATAAGTGGGTGCTACAATGGATGAATGGAAGGATAGAAGAGGGACAGATGAAAGGATGAAAAGATGGATGGACAGTATGATAAGTGCTGTGAAGAAAGGGCGTGTTGCAATTGAATAAAGGCACAGGTTTGTGAGAAATCTGGTTGAGACATTCGATTCACCATTAATTAAAAGTTGTATTTAACTAAGACGGTCTTTGGCTGAATGGAACTGAACTTACGTACCAGCTGAAAGGCTAACCCACTTCTGTTTCTCAGGGAGTTATGTATTACTGTGGTGTCTTCCACAGCTTCATGATGGTTTAAGGATATATTATATTCATAATCATGAAGCTCTCTTAAGCTTTTGTCCTATGGAAACAAATACATTACTATCAGCTAAGTCAAGTCAATATGATTGGTCCTTGTAATATCCCAAAAGGATATACAAATTATTAAATGCATATATTGCTTTTAATGTCTGGCCCTCCTTTTCCCATTGAGACTGAATCTGTGGCTGTTTTTTTTCCAGCTCTTCCCACCTCACTTTGATAGGATCTCCTCCTTCTTCTTTAAAGATTTTATTTATTTATTTGAGAGAAAGTGCATGAGCAGCGGGGAGGATCAGAGGGAGAGGGAGAAACAGACACCTCACCGAGCAAGAAGCCTGATGCAGGAATTGACCCTGGGATCATGACCTGAGCCTGAGCCAAAGACAGAGGCTTAACCAACTGAGCCACCCAGGCACCCAGCAGGACCTCCTTCTTAAGGTACTTGCTACATAAAATGTCCTGAGTGTCCTCTGTTTTCTCCCTGGGTTTTAAGAATTTCTAGCTGTTTTTCTTTTTTGTTTATATGGTTTTAGGTATAGTTAACATTTGTATCAGTTAACTTAAAATTTATTCTTTGAAGTTTAATTTCTTTCCAATGTCAGCCCCCCCTCCACCAACCCCAACCCCACACACTACTTTCTATTCCAAGACTCAGCCTACAGATTTCCACTACTTAAATCTGCCTTTTACTGGCATGATGAAAAGAGCACAGGATTAAGGGTCTGGAGATTTGAGTTAAATGCATTAGTAAAGATTTACTTCTTATAACTTACCTGTCAGATGTAGATAATATCAGTTATTTCATAGAGCTATTGTGATAAATAAGATTAAGTATTTTCAAATTCTATGAAAAGAATTATGCCAATTTAAGGCATTGGCATTTAAAATGTAATTATTATCTGCTTGCATTCCTTTTCCCTGCCTTTGCCCATTTTGTTGGAGGCAATTGAGCAAACTTCAAAAGGGTAACACAGTGCCTAACATATCATAGACTCTCAATAAGTATGAACTTCCCTTCTCCTTCATTAATAAACATTTAAAGTGTCAACTTTATAATAAACAGAGATTAATGGAGTTGGTTGTACTAATTCCCTTAAGCTATCCCCTGGCTGCAATTTTTTTTCCTCCTGGCAGGTGGGTCTAGTGTCTGATGATTGCCAAACAGGATACTTGCTAGCATAGAGGGTACTTTAGTGTAAATATCATGAAAGTGTCTCTTCCTTATAGCTTAGCTTTGTGCCAGATGTGTTTCACTGGATTCCAGCTCCCTTTGTCCAGTCCACAAACTGCACAACCAGAGGCATCACTGTTACTACCTTGGGGCTGAGAGATTAGAAGCTTCTACCATTTAACTATCACTGAAACATTAGTCAAACTGAAAATATTGGCTTAGCTATTTCTAATCATACAGATTTTTCACAGACTTTTCTCTACATCTGTTGACTTAAAACCATGAAATATATATATTTAACAAGCTTGTTTGTCCCACCATAGAACTATGTCTTTTAAAATATTTCTTTTATCATTTTATGCTGTTATGGACATCAAAATGGTGCCTATCTTAGCTGAGTGATTAACAAGTGTGCTTTTCACTTTAGTGTTCTTTCAAAAAGCAAAAATATCTCCTCTATTAAAATAACACAAGAATTTGTGGTGAAGCAATATTACATGAAGATCTTTAATTTACAAACTTCTCAAACTAATGTGTCTGTTTGGCCTGTGCTAGGGGAAGGGGTTTCCTATCCTGGAAGTTTTGGGGAGGAAGCAAACATCCTAAGCCCTTTATTTCCTCTGGCTCCTCCCCTACATGATCTGGAGTTTCTTGGATATAAGACAGACATTCCCTAATGGCTATATCTCCTATGGAAGAAGAAGGGTCCCCATAGGAGCCCTAGGAGTGGCTGCGATTTTGCTATGATGCTACTTTTCTCAAGAATTTATTTTCAAAGACTCACCACAACCCAGGCAAAAGTATAGGTTGAATAGAGAAGAGATAAGGATTCTTAGTATGACATGCGCTGGATGAGGGCAGGTAGGTATATGGATATTCCAAGTAGCCATATTTCCTTCTGATCATGCCCTGGGGACATGGAGAGGACACAGCCACTACCAGAAATTCCACAGTTCTTTCTCCTACGTTCCAAAGAGCAGCAAAAGCATAAATGATCTCCAACTTGTAGTTTATGCTATATGGAAACACTAGAAAATGGCTAGGGTCCTGGACCAAACTGCAAAAGCCTGACATTTTAGTTACTTTTGGGTAGTCTTTACAGGGTGTGCTAGAGACAACCACCATTTATAGCATTGTTCTGTGGGAAAATATGCCAGACATTTCAAAAACTAATTTGCAAGTAGATTTTAGAACATAGCACTAGAGCAAATTGAGATTTACTTTTAAAAATAATCCACATTCAGGATGGAATTAAATAAACACTTGAGTACAATTATAAACTTATTTGCTATTTCTTACACATCGTATCTGTCAAACTTAAGACTTACGTTTAATTAAAAATGCAAACTTCTGGTTCTCAGCACCTCCCCTCTAGTTATTACTGGATATTTGCATAGATAATTTAGGGATATTTTTAGCTCACAGTGCCCTTTGACAGATCTGAAGTTTTTACAATAAGCAGGTGAACTGGTGACTACTGTTAATCTTGTTTTTTAAGTGAGGATACTGAGGCTTGGCAAGCTTGGCTTGCTCAAGGTTTTATAAGCACTGAGTGAATAGAACTGGAACCCAGCCCCAGGTCTAATGGCAAATCCCATGCAGGCTCTTTCTACAACATCTCACTGTATTGCACAAACCTTCTGATGATGAGAAAGTGAGAACAATCAAATGATGCTGTTTGTGTAAAAGAAAGTCCTTGATCACTTTTTCCAACCCGAAAACTGTTAGCAGGTTGCTTCATTAACTAGCTGGAAGCCTTCCCCTTTTCTTATAATCAATGATTGGCTTGCTCTTGTACCACATCCTTGGCAATCAGCAGCTTGCCTTTGATGCAGAGCTTGGGCATTTTCTGAAAGCAGAAGTATATTTTCAATAATGAACTCCTCAAAACAGCATTTAAACCAAAAACTTCGGATTTTTAAACAGAGGCTTAAAGCCACTTACTTCTCTTTGAGCAATATCCACATCCTTCTCTGGTTACCACTACGCAAAGAAAATGGAAGCCTTTGCCTCTAGCAAATGACTCAGAGGTCACCCACAGACAGATCCCAGTGTGAAAAACAGCTGAAACAAGACAGACTAAAGTAAATGGATCAGTAGGTACAATGAGTCTCATTAGTATGATTTTGTTTTGGTCCTGAACCTAGTGCTTATGAATAATCAACCTATCTTATTCTTAAAAATACTCAAGAAAGGAGGCTCTATAAGCAACTGTAATATCCTATTTCATTATTTAATAGATGCTATCATCAACAAATTCTTCTTTACTACATTTATTTCTCTACAAATAAAGCTGTATTACTCATTCTTTTTATGTGAGAATCCTTCTTTTAAGAAAAGACTTTATATTCCTTTGTCACGTAAGAACCTTTTATTCTCTATCTCCACTGACCGTTGTCTAGCATAGAGTAGGCACTCAATAATTGTTGTTTGAATGAATGTTAATAGTATTTATTAATACAGTATAATATAGATAAATTAATTATAATTATAATATGGATATATAAATATAACGTGGATAATATTATAAATGTTAATTTATCCATATTATACTATGAGTACATCTTTATCAGAGATGTCAGAGTCAAATGAACAATAAGAAAGTTATTGTTACAGAAGCTTCTATGGAGTGGTGACAATGACAGCCAATGAATGTGAGAGACATTGCAAAGGCAGAATGACTTGACAATTGAATCTAGGAAGCAAAGAGGGAGAAATCTAAGATATCAATCTTTTTGAGCCTGGATGACTGGGAAGACAGTGATACTGATAGCAGAGTTAGGGAACATAAGAAGCCGGTTTTGTAATGGGAAGATAATTATATCTCAAACCCCTTATGCTCAAGGTACCAGTGGGAAATCCATGCAGAGTCTAGCAGGCTGATGTGACAGCTTGGGAAAGAACTCAGAGTAAGGCCAGGATGCAAGCCTGTCTTCACTGAGGTGTCTGACATCCTGAAATCATGTGGGATACCATGTGAAAGAGTGTGGTGAGAAATGGTGATGCTGAGGGAGCAAAAGGAGAATGGAGAACCAAAGAAGGAGCACGCTGATAGGCAGGAGGAGAAACAGCAGACTGAAGGACCACAGAAACCAGGGAAGACACCCTGGTTGGTGCTAGTCAGCAGTGGCCAAGATGGATATGAGTAAGAAAAAGTGACTGGGAAAGAGGCCCCAGTAGCCTTCTACAGAGCTGTCTCTAGAGATAATGGAAGCCAAGGCAGAAAACATGGAATCCAGGGTGAGGAAGTGTAAAGGGAACATAGAGACTCTGCTCTCAAAGAATTCAGATTCTGGGAAGATCAGGGCTGTCAAAAGTATTATCCCAGGAACTTCAGTCACATTCATCATTCTAAAGGTTTGCTTCTCCAGTTCTGCTGTAACTATTACTACTTCCTCTTTTTAATTTTTTAAAAGTCTTCTCTTAAAACTTCTCTAAATTTCCCTCTTTTCCATTCTGTTTCCAGACAATGGCTATGCTTCCCATTCCTTCCCCATAGTATTCTGAAGTTACTTTCTTCCTCCCCTGCTTCACAGTCAAGACATTCTTCTGTCCCCATTATTCCCCCTCTTAAATATTGTACCCCCAATCCGTGATTTTCTCCTGCTCCAGACTACTTCCTATGAAAATCTGCCCACCTCTTCAGGGACAGATTCCACTCACAACTACACTCCAACCTCCATCTGGGTTTAGTTTGCATACTAAAATCCAATTCTCAATATTAGTAATGTAGCCTAGAAGCTCAAGAAAATGGCAAACTTCATTTTTGACCTTTGTAATAATTGTATGTCCTTTCTAGACCTTACAGAACCATCATACTACTTTCTGGAATACAGCTTAGGCAAACACAACCTCACAAATGCATCAGTGACATCCATATTTTCTGAATCATCTGACTTTATTTCTGTAAGAATTGTTTATAGAAAAAAAAGGCTACATGGTAGGATCATCCAGTTTTTAGAGTAATTTTTATCTATTCTTTAGCAAAGAAAATAGACTAGTAGAATTACTATCTGAGTAAACAGAAATTTATCAGGCAGTATTGAACTTTGTAGGATAGAATTTTTCCTTCTTTAAAGACAAAGGCATAAACTATATATCACAGGACTAGAAAGTTTGGGGTCAAATTTCTACAATTACAAGAGTTAGTACTTTAACTTTCTCTTCTCTAAAAAAAATAATATTTGAATTTTGTTTTTAAATAATAGCTTCATTTACTATTTTCTCTTTTCTAAATACTCATGATTTTTCTTCAGTTTTCAATAGATTTTAGGCCAAGGGATGGGTAAGGATGGTTAGACATAAACAGCCTTGAGATAGTAAAAGGACACTGTAGATAGTGAGTGCAGTATATTAAGAAACATAAAGAATGGTTAGATTGTATCTGTATTATGTAAATTTTGGATGTATTCTGTAAATTTTGTCTCTGGGGACAATTTCACAAAAGCACCCTCTTCGTACTTTAGATTAACACTTAACAATTGTAAGAGTTTATTTTTTTCCCCCTTGTAAATGTCTCAAAAATCTTTCTTACTTTCACATCCCTGGAGATAGAAAAATGTTTCATTAAAAAAATCAGCTGCAGAATTTATTCCAGGCTAATTATGGCTGCAAGACTTTCTGAAGACTACCTTGCAGCCAGGGTTATCGACGGTTCATAGTTTACTTTTAGCATAAGCTAATGAATTTGAAATAAACCTGGCCCAAAGATGTTAGGAGACAAAGCTCCATTATTACCCAGCTCTAAGCTATCATTTATTCACTGAGAAAAAAAATTCAAGAAGAAGCTTGCCAACAAACCAGATGTCACCATCAGTAGACAATTATGTTCCACAGTTTGGCACCTGGGGCCCACAGTCATCATCCAAGGAAGAGGAGAAATAAAAAGTAGAACATTCTGGTGAACTACAGACTAAAAGACTCCAAAATGGCTCAAAGGAAAAATGGAGGCTGAAGGGTTGCTCCCTTCCTTCTCAACAGGGAGGTCTTGGGACCCAAACCTGCTCATAATCTACTTGTGGAGGATGCCATAATTGTGACAGATATCTCTGAGTCTTTAAAAGCACTTAGATACAGAGGCTGTCACTGAAGCTAGTATATCAGCATTTTGTACACCAGAAAATTTGCCATCTCATCTAGAAGACATCTTTCTGTGGGGTAGACTATCAATAGAATCTAAGAGGTTTCCTTCTCTGATAAATTCTTTAAAAATGAAGAGGGAAGCATCTTGATTTGGAACTAGTTTCAGTGAAGCACTGACCAAAAAATATGGATGGCATTGCATAAAATACCTTTTTAAAAGCCTGTATCAGGGCACCTGGGTGGCTCAGTAGTTGAGCATCTGCCTTTAGCCTGGGTTGTGATCCAGAGGTTCTGGGATTGAGTCCCACATCAGGCTCCCCGCAGGGAGCCTGCTTCTCCCTCTGCCTATGTCTCTGCCTCTCTCATGAATAAATAAATAATCTTAAAAAAAAAAGCCTGTCTCATCCCATAATTAATATCTGATTAAGAAGCCAGAGATTTACACTGAGAATTTCATCAAGGCCTCTCATAGGTTCAACTGAGAAGAAAATGAGCTTTCTCGCTTGATTGTGTTTTCCAATGTAGAAGAGACACTTTACGATCCTCTAATGGCTCCAGATAAATGCCTAGATGACCTAATCTATCTTTTTTTACTTCTCTGTAATCTAAGAAGTAAATGAATAAATGAAAGTTGAAAGAATTCATTTTCTTTAAATTTTCATAAACACTACTTGATATGTGTTTATATTTTTATCAGTTTATCCTTACATGGAAATTGACTAGCTGCTCATATTCAGAAAAAAAGGAAGGGTTGACATTAGATTAATTGGTCACATCTGTGAGCAAACAGAACAAACACAATCCTAGTCAAGGGGAAACTACCTTTTCTACTTTTCCCAGAAGTCACCAAATTCTGAAGAGCATAAAATAAAGTATAATTTAATTTAAAGATTATGCTTATCATGCCCATCACATTCCATAATCAAAAACAGATTTTTATAAAATCAAGGAAATATTTGTGTTAGTTTTGAATAGTTCTTAGTGTTTCATGTAGATAAAGTTAACTGGATCACTTAAATTAGTCAATGAATCCACAGATAGTTCTTTTCCACAAACCGACATTACCATATTTCTTAAAATATTCTACATTTTGGGTAAGGGGCAAGATTTTTCTCTCTATATGATGTATATAATGCCAAGTGTCTAGTTAATTAATATAGTCATTTTATATAAACACATATTATATAATTAACATAAATAATATAATTAATTATACATTAATATAAGTCTAAAAGTTGTGTTTCCAGACTGTATCTTTCAGGCTTCCAATGACCATGTGTGTTATTTCATGATAAGGTAGTATATTAGTTTTCTGCTGGAAATGACATGCTTTTAATGCAGCAGTTTTCATG
Organism: Vulpes lagopus; assembly: GCF_018345385.1. NCBI lineage: Eukaryota > Metazoa > Chordata > Mammalia > Carnivora > Canidae > Vulpes > Vulpes lagopus. The sequence continues at coordinate 25,284,064 of NC_054824.1, read as the reverse complement.
TTTCTATTTGTGAATCATTTTATCAAAGGTTAAAAACAAAACAATGGGCCACATATCTCACTACTACTGTCACCTCCTACTTTGCCATCAGCCCCCTCCCACTGAAATAATTCATGAGCATTACTCGACAGGACATTGCTGGGTGTCTAAATGCTACACATGAATTATATCATAAATAATTTTCTAGTTTGCCTCTAATGTGATAAACATTATGATTCTCTGATGGTTATAAACATTAATGCTATAAGCCTGTGTGGCACTCTTGATGGATGGGAAATTCTTTTCTCAGTGACTGGAAACAAGCAGAGACTCGGAAGTCTCCAGTCCTATTGCAGAATTTGCACCATCAGATGCAGAGCCTCACTGTGCATCTGAGTTCCTTCAATTTACATAGAGAATTATTATTCCTGCCCCTAATTCACAGCACAGAAATAATGAACTCCATTCTCAGGACCATGGAGAGTGATGGCCCTTCCTCAGACATGTGTAAATTGAAAAAGCATTAGCAGCAAGCCACAAAGCAGTCTTATGCCACCGAAACCTTGCACACCCCCTTTATGCTCCCTCTGACACCTGTCTATCCTATTCTAAAGTGGCAGAGAAAATGCCTGGAGATAATGGCCACACTCACCACCAGCTCCAGCTGAACTACTCTTAGAATGGATGGAAAAATAAAGACAGAATGGTTTCTCTCCTCCCCAGCTCTAGCGGGAACACTGTAGCACTCTCTCAAGGTCGAGAGTAGAGAGTACTGAAGTGGGTAGAGAATTTTTGCAAAACACTTCAAGGCCCTTTGAAAACTGAAAAGGACATATTTTTATAATAGTACATTCGGTACTGTAAACGTCTCTGCAAAGTTTCTCGACAGGAATGATGACTTTGATTGCTATGTCTCTGATATACAGTAAAAAATGGTAGGAAAGTGGTAAGATAAAAGAGAAAAATATTTTTTAGTTATTAACATCAGCTTTTTAAAAATTAGTATCTATAATCTTTGATTTAAGGAATTTCTTTAGTTTGAAGCTCCATGGTGAATTTCTTCATACAATTCACAATTCAAAATATTATTATAATGCCTGTTTCCATATAGTTCAGCATTTTTCAGTAGAGGAGGAAAAATCCAAAGGAAAGTTTTAAAAGCCTGCATAGAACTGTAGTTCAATGTTTCTTGGCATTAGGAAGATGACTTTCAATTTTTCAGTTTCTTACCCTGTAGAATGGAAGTAATTAGGATAAATGTGGAGGATTCTTCACAGTATAGTGGAAAGTAGTAGAAATCAAGAGACCTGGATTTTACTTCCAGCATTCTCATCTACCTTCTGTATGCCATTGAGAAAGCCACTTAACCTCTCCAGGCCTTAGTTTATTACCCTGTAAAAATAAGTGGCTCATTTTTCATTCATTTGAAAACATTTGTTAAGCACTCACTAGATTGAGATACTGCTAAGCTCTAGGAGGAAAAAGCCAAATAAGATGCCTTCTTTGCTCTCAAAAGACATGCAGCCAAGCAGGAGATAACAGCAGCACCATAAAGTCCAGGAAAGGAATAGACACTCTCATGTAAAAGTTGGCAGGGAGCCAGGTCAACCAAGAGGATGTATAGGTTAGAGTGGGCATAGAGTAATTTCTGGGGGTAGTGAGTCTAGAGTCAAGGCTTAAAAATAGATAATAGTCAGGAGACCTGCAATAGAAAAGTGAGTTGGGGAATGCTGAATGACTTTGCAAGCACAAAAAGCAGTAACAGAAGAAGCACTGAAGTTATGAAACACTGTGGCCTGCTAGGAAAACCACAGGGGTTCCACTCTGGCCACAGAAGAAGTTAGGAGCCAGGTGGCAAAGCATATTAAGAAGTTTAAGTTTTAGCCTATCAGAAAACAGCAGAGCAGATTTGCACTTGGAATGATAACTCTAGCAACAAAATGGAGGAGACTTGAAGGAAGAATGAAAAATGCATGGTCTTGCCTCAACCACAAACACTTCTAAGGAGAAGCTGCCGCACTCACTGCCCTTGCTGAAAGCAAATAAGCAATATTATCTACCATGTTACCCTACCTTTCACTAGCTACATATGACTGGAAAAGGTACAGACACCTGATCCAAGAGTGGCTAGTCTTAGATCTGGTTGAACTGGTTTGAAATGATGAGTTATATTGCAAATCTACTTTGGCAAAACTCCGAATGTACTATTAAAAATATTCATGAGGATGTAGAAAACAGGGGAACCCCTCAAACACTGTAGAACTGTAAATTGGTAAGTCATTCTAAAGAGTAAGTTGGCAATATTTAACAAAATTAATTATGCACATACCTAACAACCCTACTTCTATATATGTAAAGTGGGAGACTAATGTCATTGATAGATGAATGGACATATGTAAAGTTGTTTTTGCAGCACTGTTTCAGAAGCAGAGAAGTTGGAGGCAACCCATATGTCTATCAGCGAAGTGGATGAGTAAAATATGATAAATACATGCACTGGAAAAGCCTCTAGCAGTCACAACTAGATGTATATACAGAAATATAAATTTTAAAAACTATGCTGAGTGAAAAAATAAATAGAAAGCAATAATATAGCATCATTTATACATCTTCCAGAGACACATACCATCCAAGGACACATATCGCACATATTAAAGTCAATGCCTTTTGATGCAATTCCATCAAATGATGGAAAGAATAAGAATGAGAAATAAGAAGAAAAATTAAAACAATTAATTTGGCCTTGCACAGGCAAATTATAGTGTGTCTGAGTATAATTAACTCAATCCCATACACTTGAGGTCAGGGGGAAGGAAAGTGAAATATGAGTTTAAAGAGTCATATTCTCCCTTAGGAAACCAAGAAATAAGGCAAGAATTTGCATTTTTAATGAGTTAGAAAGGGGGTGAGGCCATCACATTTATAATAGGACATCAGAATGAAGACCTGAAAATTTGCTTATTCTTACTTCTAGTGTACAAAGACTTCTTAACTGCAGAACCTTTTAGCTCCTGTCTCCTTAAGGTCCAACTTTGCTGTAGCTTCTCTTTCCTGACCTATTAGTGGTTCTCTGTTCCTGTTCTCAAAAGAGCCAAAATTAAAATGTGCACAAACACGGCCATGGGCAGGATTACCTGTCAGGACTTTGCTGACCATCTAAGGAGGACATACAGATTTGGGAGTCAACAGGTCACAGATTATTGAAGTCCTCTAGAAGCAAGTAAGATCATGGTTATAAATGTAGAGAAGAGAGAGTAGTCTTTTAAGGATTGTGTAAAGAGAGATAATCCAGCAAAAGAGACTGGAAAGAAATAGGTTAGAGAGGGAGAAGAACCAAGAGGGAATGCCATAATGGAAACCAAAAAGAGAAAATGAGTAGCCAATTTTGTTTACTGCAAAGCCATCGAGTATGTTAACAAGAGAAAAGGTTCCATTGATCTTCCAACATAAGATAATAGTGACCTTTTCCAGAGTAGTTTTTGTGCTATGGTAGTGGCAGGAGTCTGCTACGCCCCAGTGCAGGGAGTCAAGAATAAATGGGGTGCTCCTCAGACCAGCTCCTGGGCTAATCTTGGCTTACCCAACCCCAAAGAGCAAAATGCAGCCCTCAGACTTTACTGTAATGACATAAGGAAAAAAATAACAGAGTATAAAACTTAATGATATTAAATTAAATAAATTAAAGATACTTAAAAATAAAGTCAGAACTATTGTAAGTGTGATGGAAAGATAAAGCATTGGAGACAATTAAATGTAGACTGTCCATTATAAGGATTTGGCTAGGGAAGTTGCACTTGACTCTTAAGCCTCTTCCAATTCCAATAGTGAATGATTATAGCTCACAAATTATAGTTCAGAAATATGAAAATGACCTTAAATATGTTAAGAACTAAAATAATAATTTACTTCTTTATGTCAGGATGCTTACTGTAAAAGGAATACATGCTTATTGTAAATGTAGGCAATACAGAAATATATAAAGTAAAAATTAAGTTCCCACTTCTACTTGTGTCCCACCCTTCTCTCAATCCCCAGAGAAACCGCATTTTCTAGGCACATACAAACCTTTATGGATATACATACATACATAATTTTTTAAGAAAGCGTATCACTCCACTAAAAAATGTAGTATGTATAGGCATTAGTGATATAAAAAATATTTTTTAAATCAATATGATGGGGCAGACATGGACTAATTGGAATGGGCGCTAGTGGGAAGTAGTTAGGCAGCCCAGTGTGCCATATTCTTTTTTAACCAGTCTCAGCACAGGCGCTGGGTTAGTGGCATGTTGGTGAGAGCTGCCCCCAGTGTTCAGCCACCAGGGTCCCTCCATGGAAGCCATCCTCCATGGAGTTTGGACATATTCCTGGCTGCACAGCCTCCTAGATTCACTCTTAGGTTCTACGAGATTTTACCATGTCTTGTATGATAAGCTTTAATAAATATCCTTTTATGTAAATTAGCCTGTGCAGTTTGGTTTTTGCAAGCAGAAACAGAAGTATTTTAAGAGAATTAAAAGCCAGATTCTTTAAACCAAGAGTTTTGAAAACCAGCAAACTTGATATGTAGCCATCTGCAAGAAAGTGACCAAATCCATGTGATTTGTACTTCTCTTTTCCACATAAAGAGTCTGCATTTGACAGCTGTTGATGGTCAGACCCTAGATGAAGACTGATCTATGATCAGGACAGCTATTTTGAATAACACAATTTCTCTCCTTTAGCTTTAAGAATTATGAAAAATATGGATTGCCTTATTTTAAATTTTTCTTTTGTAATTTAAAAAGAAAAAGCAATCAAGAGAAAAATAAAATCTTCATTTGCATATGTCTGCTCTGGAGGAAAAACATACTCTTTTTTCATGTTTTCTTGATTACATCAAAAGGCATCAGGACACAGTGTGTTCAAATTACTGCTTCAGGTCCTGATTATTTTTTAAGTTTCCATGAAGTATTAGCTATAGGAAAAAATGAAGAAGGAAAATTCCCAAATTTTTCTCAAATATACCAACCATGCATATGTTCATGTTAAGAAAATAAACTTAAAATTTTGATGTAATGTAATCAACTGAGAATTTTCCTATATATGAAGAAAAGGGAAGGGAATATTCCAAGCACAGAAATATATTTCATATGTTCGTTGTCTTTGGTTTTGATATATGCTTAAGTATATTGCATTCTAGGAGCAGCTAATTTCCATATAAAGTGTAGCTACTTTCAATTTTACTATGTCTTGTCTGCAGTGGAGGCTTTGATTTGTGTGCCCTAGGCTAGATCAGAGCAATGCATAATTTTCTTTAAGTTCCTTCTGTCATGCACAATCAGTGAGTTCCAGAACCGATTATAACATGGATGTTTAGAAAGACATTACTAAAAGGGGAAAAAATAAGATAAATGGCATCAAGAAAGGTTAGCAAACCAAAGAAAAATTATCCGAGAGAACCTGATGGCAATCCTCCTGAATTGTATACATTTGAGCATATAGGCTTACATGAATCTTGGTCTGTTTGGTGACTATAACAGCTATTTCAAGCTTACTCACAGAAGGGAAATTCTGCAGAGTCGTATCAAAGCATCAACCACCAGTCAGTTCTTGTGTGATGGCTACTAAATGCTAGTAAGGGTTTTCTTAGTAGAACTGAAGGTGAAGTGCATGTAGAATTGTCTGGTTCGTGCAAGATGCGACTTGTGCAATAGCATAAGAACTCACCCCCCAAATATTTCCTAAGGGCCTTCTTTCACTCAATTTGCTTCTTCAGTTCCCTTTGAAGATGTGTGCTTTTGAAGTAGTAATGACTTCTATTATCCAAAGGGATAAAATCAACTAGCCACACAGTATCAGCTTATGCCATAACCTAGTGACTTTTTCTGATTACCATTTAATGGAAAGAGCTCCAAACTGGGAATCATATCTGAATTCTAGTCCCAGATCTGTGGCAGTGCAGAGATAATCTGAGATAATCACTTGTCTTCTTTGGGTCTCAGTTTTTTCATCTGTAAGATGATGACATAACCATGAAGATCTCCTACAGTTTGGAAATCCTGACTTTGAGACTAGATTATCATCACCCTTGTAACTTAGCACCCTGAAGGAACAGGAATTGGATGACTTCAATTTTGATGGATCCGAGGATAAGAGAGAGAAAACAGAAGATGAGTCATTCTCAGACCAGAAGTGAGAAGAGATTTGTTAGGAAAAAGACCTAAACAGTGAAAAAATTAAAATTTGGGAAGAAAAAAACTTCCCTTGCTTCTACACCTTGAGCCATTACATATATATTTTTAGGTATTTTTCCTTTCTGATAACATTAAAAACATTAAAATCTGATTGCTTTCTTTTTTAAAAAAAATCTTTATTGGGTTGAAATTTATTAGTATTATTATAAAAATAAAAAATAAACCATGTGCTCCCATTCTGATTATTGTATACTCTACAGGAAAATCATTGTTAAAATGTTAGATTTGTTTCATACCTACACAATACCCAAGGAGATTTATATACATTTCCACACATACCCCTCCCATAACTTCCTTCTTTTCATTTAATACTATAGCAGGATGATCCTCTCTGCCTATTACAAGGAATACTGCAGGTAACATTCGTGCAGGTGTCTTTCTGACACATTTTGGTGAGCTTGTCCACAGGAGAGAGTCCATAAGGCGAAGGCTAGTCACATGCACTCTAAAGCATGCTAGCTCTTATCTGCCTTAGCCAGGTTCACACAGAACTAGAGACAACGCTTACATGTTAGTACCTTCTGAGAAGCGTGATCCTAGGGAGCAGGAATGAAAGGAGGGAACGAAGTGGGGAAGGAGGAAGAGCCCATATTAAGGTATCTTATTGAATTAGCCACTGCTTCAGATGGCCATTGTTTAAATCCACAGAAATTTCTGAGTAACCATATGAAATGTATTCCAGTACCATCCATTTGGGCAGGGGGCGAGGACAGTGGGAAAGGGAAAAACATTTATAGATGAGTTCTGTCCCCCATTCATCAGAGATTTGCCTGATGGGACATGCACTGTCCAGCACTTTTGGTTTGTGTGTTGACCCTTGTGGGCCATCTGAGAAATCCTGAGGTAAGGTAAAGAGCTAGGTCAACTTGCATTGTTTGAAGTCACACTGGGTCACCACAGCTGTGATGTGAATAAGGTACAGATGAAGTTAAGATTTGAAATGTGCATAAAAGGTTTCAGATTCACTACCAACTGTCACACAAATTGTACAAATTTACATTTCCACCAATCATGCAGAAGTGTCCTTTCCTTTAACAAAAGTGGATCTTGTCAAAAACTTTTGCCAGTAGGGAGACATTAGTACAATCTCCTTCTATTCTGCATTTCTATATCATTGAGGCTGAATATCTGTGCATAAGTCTATTACCTTTTATATTTTGTCTTCTGTAAATTATCTATAATATTCTTTGCTTTATTTCTCTTGGATTGTTCTTCCAGGCTTCATTTTTTTAAACCAAAAAGATTACATTATGAAGTTCATTTTCATGAAGACCAGTAAGTCCTCTCCCTTCTAATATAAAATACAAATATACTGCTTCCCCTTTGCCCAATTTCTAGCATTCAGTGTGCACTGATAACAGTACCTAATCACATATGCCCTCTTTGTATTAGCAAAGTCACTACTACATTTTTTTAGTACTAGAATAAAACGCATCCTATTTCATATGTAGTAACAGATATGATTTTTATTTAAGGATGAATGCATTCTACTTACAAATGCTTTCCAGAACAAAGTCTCAGTTTTAAGCTCCTCTTTACATTCTTTGTTCCTTGAGGTAATGACTGCACATCTTTTTTTTTCCTGGCAGAAAAATCTATTATCCTGTCATAGTCCAACTCCACTCTTATTTGCTGCTTGTTAAATGGCTTCTGAAAGAATATAAGGACTTTTCTATAACCTGCTCATGATTTCACTTCAGATCTAATAGTGCGACTGCCACATATGATCTTGTCATTCAGTTATCAAGCAACCAAGCAAGGTCTTCTTGGTTTGATCCCTTGTTCTTCAAACCTAACTTTCTGTTCTCTTCTGCCATTTCCATTATCATAGAAAAGCATTAAGTACCTGGAGTTTCAAGTGGATCAAACTCATTGCACTAATGTTATAAAAGATAAAAAATGCAAAGTTACCATATGATTTTACAAAATGTGTGTGTGTGATTGTAGGAACAGTATAAAATGAAACTGATTTCCTAACTATGGATTAGATCAAAACACCAGAGTGAATAATCGTGTAGGTGCCATTTTTAAAAAGTAAGTGCATCCCAATAGTGTACCTCCTGGGTAAAGCATTCTTTGATAAACAGGATCTGTGAATAATTCCTTTTCCTGGTCGTATAAGGTTGGTTTGGACTCAAGGGAAGATGACCCCACTTCCAACTCCAGGTGTCTGCCTTATTGGTACAAAGTACTTCCTCCTTGTCTGTTACTGCTTCAAGAATGAGCTTGTTTCCTAACTCTGACTAATAAGAAAAAAGAGAAGTCATGCTGAGGAACTTCTGAGAGAAATTTCCTTTACCCTGAGAGAGAACCACAGGAAGATACTTTTTTTCTTCTTCTCCGTGTGCTGTCATGTCCGGATATTTTGCCTGAGATGGGTGTAGCTGGCTTGCTACCAATTTGAGGATGAAGCCAGTCCTGAGAATAGCAGAGTGAGGGCATGGAAACAACTTGAGTCTCTGATGTCATCGCTGAGTCACTGAATCAATTGACCTTGAAAGCTGCCCTAACCTCTGGATCTCCTGTGAGATAATACATTTTCTTCTTGCTGGAGCCCGTTTGAGCTGGGATTTCTGTTTCTTACACCCATAGCACCTAACCAAATCAGGTCCTTTCCACACTGTAGCAGAGGGATGTAGGATGAATCTGGAGAAATACCTAGTCACCTTTTTCTTTTAAGGTCTAGAGAGACCACATAGTGAAACTGACATATTACAAGGCTTGAGGAGGACAGAGTCTTCAGACTTTTTTAAGATAAGACCACAAGACTCACACTTTGTTACTTTGCCCTTAGGCTTTGTTTGTCCTACACAAAACGCAGTCTCTGAGCTTTTTTTCAACTGCAATATAGACATAGTAATCATAATAAATATCATTATTTGTATATTGTTATTTATTTTATAATCATGTGTAACATGTTATGTATTTTACATATGTTATGATTATTTCTCAGTTGCAACATGGTCATAATAATGACAACTATGTTTATAAGATGATAATACACAATAATAATAAAATAAGAGGTGTAAACATTTTACAAGTTTGTTAAGAGGATCAAATAAGATAATATATATGAGATAAATATACAAACCCAAGGCACTTATGAGTTTTAATTATTAATACTGTTAATAATAATGAAATGTTTCTTTAATTTTTAATATTCCATAAATTATAAGGCAAATCATTAAGAAAGAAAAATGCTGCCAATTAAACTATGCCTGTACATTGTGCAACCTGCATCTTTTGGCTTTGGCTTTTTTATATGTATTCTGATGATTTGACAATATCTCCTTCAGTTGCCCTGGTTGATATATAATAGGCAAAACTTATGTATGTACCTCAGTGAGGGAAAAAAAAACCTTAACTCAGCTTCATCTGCTTGTGGTAACTTCCTTAAGTCCCATAAAGCACTTGACCGTTGATTTGCAAATAAATGGAGTTGTGATTATTTCTCCAACAGTGAATATTTGCTTCATCAATATCAAATTTGTGCCTTATGGTTTTGTTCCCATTCATTTCTCTGTACACAAAACTTTCTATTTCAATCTCAAATTATAGTATAATCTTTAAATATTTTTGCAATGACACAACTCAATGTATCTAATATCTTTGTATCAATGCCATAGGGTGTTCATGACACAACTACAAGGGAAACAGAGGGGCCAGGGAACAGGGGCATAGCCAAGTTCTTTCCACTGTCTTTTTGTTTTTTGTTTTTTGTTTTTTTAAGGAGAAGATTCAATTAATTATATAAAGATGTTGAAACAAATATAAATAAATGATAAAAGAAAGTTTAAAGAAAGATACCATTTTTCTCTCTACCAAATTAGCAAAAACTAGGAAAATTTTAAGAAAATATGTAATTTGGTGCAGAAAAGAAAAAGAAAAGAACATTTCTGTGTGCTGCAAGTATTAATTTTTATGGAAGAAAGATCTGAAGCCTGCCTGACTTTATTTCTTTTGTACTTGGGTACCTGATGGAATAATTTCTTTGACCTTAATTTCTCTCTCTAATAGAAAATACAGAAAAGTAGAGGTAATGAGGTGGAGAAAAACATTAACAACTGACACTGGATTCTCAGGGATAGAACAATCTCTGGAAGGTGCTTGACAGAAAGTGCTTCCCACCCTCACCGGAGCCCTGGGTGTAAGCAGATGCCACTGCTCTGAAGGAAGGGAAACTGCACTTTGTGAAGCAAAGGGAGGGATTTTTCTTGTGTTCTTACAGAGAGGGAGAAAGTGGCAGACTGAAGGGAGGGAGAGGAGAAATAAGTGGGAGAGTTTCCAGATGGACAGCAGGTATATGGATGAAATTCCATGGCAGTAGTGAGAACACAGCATTTTAACAATAAAGAAGACCAATGTTTGTCTTGAAGTTGTTTACTTTTCCTCTCCACTTTCTCTGGGTAATCCTCACTAACATCAGCTAACACCACAAATGCTTATTGTTGGTGATTTGGACTCATTTTTGAGGAAACTGAGAGTCAGAGGACATGGGAGGATTGTCAGGATGTGAGACAGAGGCAGGACAAGGGTGATCAAAAGTTAAAGCCCAGTCCCCCTATCCACCCACCCACCAACACTAAATCCATCCTCAACCCCACCCCTGGGGAAATCTGCAGAAATTGGTGGATGGGCTTTGGTCTCCTGAGCTCTGCATTGGGCAGGAAGTTGGTTCATTCACTTTCTACATATTATTGATCATCAGCTACATATCAGACATTGTTCTGAGTACCAAGAAAGGAGCAATGGAGCTTCCATTGAAGAGATAGAAAATAAATACGCTCTGATGTTCTATTTTCACAACTGCTATGCAGAAAAATAAGGCAGGATCAGAGAATAGAGATTAACGGGGTGAGTGAATGTCTCTCTGGGGAAGTGAGCATTTTGAGCATGGACAGCAAGTACAAAGGCCCCGAGACAGAAACCATCTGATTATTTAAGAGCAAGATCTGCAAGAAGGTGTGCAGGGGTGAGGGAGCAAGGGTCGCTGGTGAAAGGCAGGTCAGAGAGAGGCAGGGGCATTAGGCAAAATATAGCCATTAGGTTTTACTCTGTGCACAGCAGAGGCGTGGCAGGAAAGGAAAGATGGGGTCTGATATAAAAGATTGCTCTGGTGTTACACAGAGAAGGGACTTCGGTGACACAGATGGAAACACGAGAGCCAGAGAAGATGATAAAATGATGGATTAGATATGGATTAAGAAATAGGCAGAGGAGGTGGTGGGAATGCATTGATTTTGAAGGAGGAACTGACAGGACTTACAGATGAATTAGATATACGAGATAAGAAAGAAAAAATAATTTTAAATGACACCCAGGTTTGTTTCCTCATATTTAAAAAAATAATTTATTATTTTAATTACAATTATAAAAGAAATACATATTCGCTAGAAAAATTAAAGAATGCAGAAAAATTGGGGGCACGTGGGTAGTATAGTCAGTTAAGCATCTGACCCTTAGTTTCAGCCCAGGTGCTGATCTCAGGGTCCTGGGATCAAGATCTACATTAGGCTCCCCACTCAACACAGAAATCTGCTAAAGTTTCTCTCTCCCTTTCTCTCTGCTCCTTCCCTGTACTCTCTCACTCTCTCTCAAATAAATAAATAAATCTTTTAAAAAGAAGAAAAAGAATGCAGAAAAACTTAATTACTCATAATTCCAGCTCTTAGAAACATTTTAGTGTATAATATATGTTATATATAATATATATGTATATATAACATATATATACACATATGCATACATATACACTATGTATATATATAATACATACATACATACATACATACACACACACACACATATTGTGAAAATAAATAAAGAAAACTTCATTGAAAATGGACCAAGGGGGGAAAAAAAAAAAAAGAAAATGGACCAAGGAAGTCTTGAAGGGGGAGCTGTCACTCACTACCACTTAGACCCCAAACAGAGAGATGCTTACTTTACATACCCCATCAGGAGGAAAGAAGAACCTTTCTTTGTCAGTGAGAAACCATCACACTCAACTGATTGTAGCCCTCTGAATGCTTCTCTGGACACTTTGGAAACAGCCCTTCCCAAATTCCTGCTTTCCTGCATTAAAGCAAGCTCCTCCCCTGTGTCCTCCCACCTTGCCTGTTGTTGGTTCCTCATGGTTTGCTTATCTGGAATATATAGTTAGAAAATTGAGATACTATTGGATGTATTATTTTAGACTCCCTTTTAAAAACATGTATTTTGAACTAATTTTAGACTTATAAAATTAAAAACAAAGTTCTCAGATACCCTCACCCAGCTTCTCTGAATATTCCCATTCTACATACTACAATTGTCAAAAGTAAGAAATTATCTGGCATAACGCTATTAATTAAACTACAGATTTTTTCAAATTTCATCAGTTTTTTTTTCACTAATGTCCTTTTTCTGTTCCAGGATCCCACACAGCATTTAGGTATTTTTCTTTAATCTTCTCCAATCTGTGAAAGTTCCTCAATCTGTCCTTGTCTTTCATGACTTAAGAACTTTGGAAGAATATTAATGAGTTATTTTGTAGAAGCTCCTCAATTTGGGGTCTGTCAGATGTTTTCCCATGATTGAATGAGGTTGTTCATGTCTGGAAAGAAGATATCTCAGAAGTGAGATATCCTTCTCAGTACCACATATCAAGGGGTTCATGGAATTTATATATACCTTATTACCTGTGATGTTGACCTTGATCACGTGGTATAGGTTGTTTCTGCTGCCTTTACTGTTGAGTTGCTATTTTTCCCCTTGTAGTTAAAAAATCTTGAGAATGATACTTGCAAACAGTACCAATCCTGTTTCTCCAACCCTTGCCCTATAATTTTGGCATCCATCAGTGGATCATGCCTGCTTTTGCAGGCATAATTACTGTGGTGTTTGCCTAATGGTGATTTTCTATTTCTATTATGATTTTCAATTTTCTATTTTCTTCTTTCCTTCTATATTTACTAATCGAAATTCTTAATGGGGAAGATCCATTCCTTCTCCCCCATTTTTATCTTTTGATTATTTATTTGTTTCAATATGAATTCATGGATATTTATGTTATTATAGGGGCTAAATTCAGTATTATCCATTTTTATTTTATTGGTCAAATTTTTCCAACTTTAGCTATTAGGAACTCCTTTAGATTGGCTCTTGTATTCTTTAGACAAGCCCTTAGTCTTCTCTTTAAAATTATGAAATATTTTATGCATGCAAAAATAGTTAGGAATATACATTAAATATATAATATAACTAATATAAGGAAAATTTGTGTACCCAACTCGTAGATTTTTAACCTTAGCAATTAAGAGAGGGTACAGAAAAAAATGGCAGACCAGAAGGATAGGGAGAAAATCAGTAGTTTGGCTTCAGTTGTGTTAAGGCTGAGATGCTTGCTAGTTACCCAGTGAAGGATGCTGAAGAAAGAGGTGGAACTCAAGGCAGTGGTCAAGGCTATTCAATAAAACCAAGAAGCCTGGACAGACATGTGGATTTCAGAAGAAAAAACACATCATATACGATCCCACCACTAGAGATAAATGTTCATAACATTTTGGAGTAATTCCTTCTAATTCATGTTTTTACATGGCTAGGATACTGTTTGTGCATTGTGGTTTTTCTCACTTAACACTGTAATACTAACATTTTCAATTCTCTAGAACATTATATAGATATACAATATACATTGCAATATAAACATTTTCATTTTTAGGACATATATATATATGACATAATATTTAAAAATGTTCACACACCACAACTTACTCTAACTATTCAAAAATTTTACCTCTGTATGTCTTGGTTTTAGACTCTTTTTTTCTCAGTTTTATTGAGAAACAATTGGCATGGATCACTGCATAAGTTTAAGATGTACAATAAGATGGTTTGATTTACATATATTGTGAAATGATTGCTACAATAGGTTAGTTAGCATCCACCATGTCATTATAGACATAATGAGAAGAAAAGAAAAAAGTATTTCTCCTTGTTATGAGAATTCTTAGGACCTATTGTCTTTTTAAAAAATTTATTTATTTATTCATGAGAAACACAGAGAGAGAGAGGCAGAGACATAGGCAGAGGGAGAAGCAGGCTCTTCACAGGAGCCCGATGTGGACTCGATCCCGGATCCCAGGATTTCGACCTGAGCCAAAGGCAGCTGCCCAACTGCTGAGCCACCCAGGCGTCCCAGGACCTACTGTCTTAACTTCCCTGTATACCATAGAGCAATGTTAGCTCTACTCATCACATTGTACATCCTTAGTACTTATTCACCTTGTAACTGGAAGTTTACACTTTTTGACCACCTTCCTCCAATTTTTCCTTTGGTTTTAGATTTTTTTTTCTCTAAAATTTCTTGGCCTCTGGTGGCCCTTTTCAGCACTCATATGCTTCTTGAAGACCTTGGACTATTGCTTCAGTTCATTTTTTCCGTATTTTTCTTTGGAAAATGTACAAGTTGTGTGCTCTATCTTTGTTATTTATCCTTCAGGGTCATTATCTTGTCTTTGCTTCCTTTTGTTTTTTGAAGTTCTTTTTTTAAATTAACTTTTCTCTTTAGCTCATCTTTTTTTTTTCCCTTCAAGCCGTTCTAAAAGTTTATGAGACACAATTATCAGATATAATTGGTAATACTAGGAAGATGTTTTCTTTTTTTGAAAGATGTTTTCTGAGATATTGTTTATCTCATGAAGTAAGATTGGTTTGTAATTTTGATTCTACCATTGCACTTTCACATTCCTTTAATAATACACCTCATTTCATCCTACCTTTTTTCTATCTAAGCCAATGCCTAAGCCTATTAGCTTTGTATCAAATCTAGCCATCTTTTTCTTTCCACTCTTCAGAGAAACTATATCTTCTTGTATTCACCTTTTAGCCAAATAAACACATCTGGAAATTTTTAAAAATTTTCTTGTGGCAAATCATTTTCAGGGACTTGTGTTCTTCCTTTTAATTTTTAGATAATTTTCTCTTCCTTAGGAGCCAGGTATTCTGCTTTCTTTGCTTCTTTCTTTTTTCTAACATCAATAACTTAATCGCTTTAAAAGGGTGAGAAGTTTCTATAAAAATCTAACTTTTTGGGGGCACATGGATGGCCCAACAGATGAGATGAGATGGTTAGGCATCTGCCTTCAGCTCAGGTCATTTTCTCAGGGTCTTGGGATGAACCCCGTGTCAGGCTCCCTGTTCAGGAGGTAGTCTGCACACTCTCTCACGGCCCTTTTCTGTGCTTGTGCTCTCGCACACACTCTCCCTTTCAAATAAATAAATTAAAAATCTTTTTTTAAAAAGTCTAACTTTGTTAGCAGACACAACCCATGGATTGTTCTCCATGTCATTGGTAGCTTTCTCAGGCACAGAATGATTGATATCTGAGATATGGGTACAGCCTCTCTCCCAATTCTATTGATTCACAGGCTCTGGAGGGTGGATAAAAATCCCCTTACAGGAATCTGCCCAGTGGAAGAAGGGTTCATATGTTAGAGAAGATGAGATTGTCTGTATTTCTTCTTCTATAATGTGTAAGATGTAGTTAATACTATAAACATTCATAAACAGAAAATGTGCCTTGTTAAAAAGTATAATTAAAGACCATATTTTCTGGTCATAGTTTAATAAATGTAGTTATTAATAATTTTAAAACAAATATCTCACCCTCCTTTTATGATGTCTCATGAGACATTTTATACAAAAGTGTAAATTCTTAAGTACTATTCAGGTACAGTACAATTAGTACTGTTGTTATAATTATGTTACAAAATTTTAAGATGAGTAAAGAGAAAATTTACATGGCAAATTAGAGATGAAATTTGAATGAAATTGGAAGGTAGACCATGTCGCTTCTAATATTAGACTAACAACCACAAATGAATTAATATGAGCCCTAAGATGTTTCATCCTTGTTATGCAAAAAATGTAATGGGTTCTTTCATCTATTTACGCTTATCTGAGGACTCACCCACCTCCTCCCCAGCTCTTTAGCAAAGTAGAATTTGAAATTGATATCAAAACCCAACTTTATATGTATGTTATAATATGTAGGATGTTATTACACTAATAAACTGTATTAATATAGGTTCACTCATTCTCAGGTAAACATTTTTCTGGCTACTTTTTTATGTCTTCTTTTGAAAAACCTTTTCAGGTATTGTTACAGAGACACATCTCTTTGAGAGAAGACTTCCTAATTTTTCCAGTCAATATCATGGTGTCCAGATACAGATTTCTAAGGGAGCTACAAATTGATGTTGTCCATTTACAAACCTCAGAAGACTATGATTTTTAAAAAGCAACACCAATGCTTAAGAAGCATTCAGGATTGCAACCATGCTGCTTACAGAGAGACACAATGAAAGAAAAATCAGACATCCATTCTGATGGGGAAAAAAGCTACATAACCTTGATGAATCAAGAATACCTTTTTCTCTTAAAAATCTTAAATTTTTGTCCTGTGGAACATAAATCATAAATTTCAAAAATCAAACAGCAACAACCAAATAATGGCAACAATAAAATCTAAAATCACTCATCCAGAAATTCAGACCAGAAGATAAAATGACACCCTAGGAAGGCAATTGCTTTTATCCAAGAGCTCTGACAGATGAGAAACAAGATCAAATCAATAAGATACAGAAGAGTAGAAATGGCACATACTGTTTAATTACCTAGCAGACAGCAACTAGCAGACAGCTCTTGATTCTTTGTGCAAATTAAGGATAAATGAGGCAGTCCACTGTTGGTAATAAATAAATTATTTAAGGATTCCTGAAGATCTGTTGCCCCAGTGCCCCTGCCTCCGTATCAACTCTGTTCCTCAAATGTTTTCAATATTGATGCTTCTGTTTAAAGTACTTAAGACTTCTACTTAAATGCAACTGAAATTAGAAAAAAAAAATGTTTAAAAATTGTATAGCTCTTTCCCTCCCTCCTAGTTATTTCCTATAAGGGATAACATTAAAAAATTATCATCCTTTAATCTCTTACTATCAAGTACCTACAAGAATAGATCTCTAAAGAGAAAACTTTTACATATAAAAAATTATTTTCAAATAAATGCATGAAGAAATTTATAAAAATCAACCAAAAGGCTTATACTGAGAATACCAGCTAAATTTTTATAGGATTCTTTAAGAGTCTGGAGTCTGGAAGATAGCCTCAGTGTTCTCTAGCAGGTGAGGAGAAACCAACACATAACAGAGAAGACATGTTTAGGTCAAATTTTACCTACTTAGCTATTTTGCCTGGACCTAGCTCTGAGAGGAAAAAGGAAAGTTAATTTGTTGTGGTTTTATATGTTTGGTTCAATTTTCCCTAATTAGACCTATAAAGTGTTGTTTCACCTCTTCTTTTACAAATCAAGAGAGGGCACAGCAAAACGTACATGGTTACCCACTAGAAGCAGGTGGTACTTTGATTCTTACACCAGGGTGGTGTCATCAAAGCCCAGGGGCAGCAGAGCATTCACCTCTACCTGGACCAATGCAATGGAATGAGGTTTCACAAGGTGGGACTAATTGGCTCCCTACTCTCCCCATTTTCAGAACCAGCCAGGCCACTGGAGAGCCAAGCCTCCACTGCCAATCTACATCAAACAAGATGGAAAGAATTATTATGTTTTCTGCTTCTTTCCAGAAAGAAGTGGAACATTTTCAAGTGCTGAAAGAAAAGAACAATCAAGCCTGAATTCTATATCTAGTTAAAATATCCTTCAGGAATAAAAGAAAGATCAATACATTTTCAGATAAAGGATAATAACTAATAGCATTGTCAGCAAACTTATCCTTAAAGAATTGCTAAAGGAATTCCTCTAAAAAGAAAGTAAACAACAGAAGGAGACTGGGGCTTTGGGGTGCGTGGGGGGGGTGCCTCAGTAGGTGAAGTGTCTGGCTCTTGGCTTTGGCTCAGATCATGATGTGAGTCAGCAGGGAGTCTGCTTGGGATTCTCTCTCTCTCCCTCTTTCTTCCTGGCCCCCTAAAATCAATATACATAAATCTTTAAAAAAAATGATCCAACTAATTGCTGTCTGTAAGAAACTTCTTTAAATCCAACAACATAGATTATTTGTAAGTAAAAAGAATGGAAAAGAAATTGTACAAATATTAACAATAAAGATGTAGGAGTAGCTGTATTAATACCAGCTAAAGTAGACTTCAGAGTAAAGGAAATTAGTAAAGGCAAATCTTACATGATGATAAAAGAACGAACCCACCATGAAGAATTAGCTACTCTCAATATGTATGTATGTACCAACAACAGAGTTTCAAAATACATGGAGCAAAAACAGAGCTGAAAGAAAAGCACACATGGGATATGAAAGGCTGTTATTTGGATATTTGTGATTAATTGAAATTAATAATGACAAATTGTACTATCTTATGTGTCCATGAGGGTTTAATAAGACTTCTGCTTCCTGGAATGCCTGAGTGGCTCAGTGGTTGAGCATCTGCCTTCAGCTCAGGTTGTGATCTTGGGGTCCTGGGATTGAGTCCCATGGTGGGGTCCCCACAGGGAGCCTGCTTCTTCCTCTGCCTATGTCTCTGCCTCTCTCTCTGTGTCTCTCATGAATAAATAAATAAATAATCTTTTTAAAAAAGGACTTCTGCTTCCTCTTCTGTAGAACTAGACCAGTGATTTTGATTCAGATCAGACCGGTGATGGTATATTCTTAACCTCCTTTATTGCCCAACATTGTCCCATAACCATACTAGATATTGTGAGTTTATACCTTTCACTCATTTGCCAAAGAATTTATGGAGAACCTACTGTGTGTTGGTGGTGGTGCAGTGATACCCAAGGAGATGGAATGAGTGCTATGAAAGTATATATATATATATATATATATATATATATATATACTTTATATACTTATATACTATATACTTATATACTTATATATATACTTATATACTTATATTATATATATATATATATATATATATATATGAGGAGGAACAGAAGGAAGAAGTGAAGAAGGTCCTATAGATTACCATAAAATCTGTGAAAAATCTCTGAGGACCAGAAGGCTTTAAGAACCAGATGCATGAAAGAAATGTCCACCCAGATTAGACAGAGACTATTGTGGATGAAGAAAACAGTTTGAGGGCCTTTTCTGTCCTGTACTACACATGGCCTAGAATGGGTTCTGTTCCATCACTCCTGTGAGAGAGCTAGCATCAACACCCCAAATCACTCAGAGCTGGTGTGGAAGGGAAATAACACCACGCCAATCTGATTCTGCAAAACAGCCAGCATTCCCATATCCTCCTTCTCTGTATTCTTGGAGTGAGCAGATTAAATCAAAGAAAATTATCACTTCATAATGTCCTTTCTAAATGGGATTTAAGAGAAAGATGATGAAATCTAATATGAGTGCTGGGTACCTGAAACTTTCTCCAGGAGCACATACATTTCTTCCTCCTTAACCTCAACAGGAGAGATACAGGCTAAGGTTTGGACTAGACTAACAATGACATATGCTGAGACACATCACCTGAATGATGAACTGATGCCACCAGAGGAATATGAGCTCATGGGAGAAAATTAGTGGAAGGTGACAGCCAATAGAAAAGAATAACAGCACACTGAGCAAACTCTTCTACACCAAATAGAAACAAGAGGAAGATCAAGAATTTAAACTATCATAAACTTTACCCTCAAAAAGGTAAGGAAAGTAAGAAAAAGTAGTAACAAGAAGTCATAAAGATGAACGTGAAAATAATGCATATGAAAAATGTAGCAGGGGAAACAAGCAAGGCAATAGGTGGGCTGAATAGCATTATGATTACAAATGAGGAGCCAGGGAGCAGGGTAAGGAACTGGCCCCAGAACACTGCAGAGAGGTATAAAAGATAGAATTTTTTAAGTTAAGAGATACAGAGGATATAGGTAGAAGTACTAAGAGCCAAATTAAAGGAATCCCTAAAGGGGAGAGGAGAAAAAAACACACAACCCCCAAAACAAAAATAAAAACAACCAAAGGAGGGGAAATAGGCAATAAATCTCTCAGAAATAAAGATGAAGAATCTCAATTTGGAAAGGTCCATAGAAATCGAAAAAGGACAGAAACACACATTACTGGATTCATTATGATAAAATTTGATAATCCCCCTTTAAAGTGAAATTTAGTAACATTTAAAGGCTCCCCCAAAAATATTTCATTTCTGAAAGAACAAGAATCAGATTGAGATCTGACTTTCAACAGCAACGCTGAATACATGAGGATAATGGACTAATATTTTTTAAATACTGATGAGAAAGAACTTTGAACCTAGGGTTAATACCCAGTCTATCATTTAAATGCAACAATTTGTTTAAAAAGAAACATGTTTGATCTTATTCATATGTATTAGTCTATTCCTGCTTACTCTGGAGTCTTAAAAATTTAAGGATGCATTTATAAATTATCTCAAATTGAATTTGAGATGGCAATTTTATTTTTGCACTTTAGATACTGATGAGTAGCTGTTTAATTGCACCCAGCAGCTGGATGAAGAAACTGTGTTGCCTGTGGCATTATCAATTGTTGTAACTAGTTGAGATACACTTTGATCATTTAGCTTCCAAATGTCATTCTCTTTGAACAGCAGGTATTTTCTGTGAATGCATAATCAGTAAATAATGCAATGTAAAGGGAAAAGAATAAGCTTAAAATATGGTAACCTTAGTAAGATAGTCATTCTATCTTGTTAATTATACTATCTAATCTGATCCCATTGGACCTTCCATAAAATTAATTTTAATTTTATAAATAAGTAAATGCAAGGATAACATTTTTTGAAGAAGAATTTCAAGAAGAGAAATAAATCTAGAAAGATGCTAAAAGAGCTATGGGGATTTAAAGGACTCAAGTAACTTAGAAAATCTAAGGCAAGGATGCATTTGGCAAGGATGAAAACACATTATTAAAAAAAAAAAAGGGGAAACAAACAAGTAAACAAAAAAGGAAAAAGGGCATCCATCACAATCCAGAACTTACTTTCTAGATGATAACATCTGGGGGTAGGGGTTTGATAGACACACCAGAGGAGATGACAGTGTGTTAAAGCACTCATTCCTGCTTGGGGAAAGAGGTTAAATTGATTAACTAACACATTTAAGAGGTTAATATTTTACATATGCATAAATATAAATCTTAAGTAGTTAGATACAAACATTGGCATGACAAAGATAGAATGTATGACTCTCAAACTGAAAGAATGAAAGTTGTTCTAGCCAATGGAAGGTTTCAGGGAAGGAGGAAAAAATAAAGTACAATAAGTGTAAGATACAAAGTAAGGTCATAGAAATAAACCCTAATAGAATAATAATTAAAATTAACACAAATGCGTTAAACTCACTTGGAAATCACAGACAATGTCAGAACAAATTTAAAATGAGACCCAGGAATGCACAGTCTGTAAAAGACCTTCTTTTATTAAAAAAAAAAAAAATACAGAAGTTGAAAATCAGAGGATGATATACCAGTGATGAAGAGTGGAAACCTTAGTAGTATGTGACACTAGAATTCAAGACAATATATATTATCAAGAACAGTAAAACAATATTATATTAGTGAAAGAGACAATATATTGTAGGAGGTGAGGAAGTCAAAATAAGAAGCAAGATAAGTGGGTATGGCTACAGAAGGAAGAGAAGGGCAGGGTTGGGTAGCTGGGGGAGAAACCAAAATATTACATATTTTTAGCATAGAATAGTAGAAGCTTCTTGAGAAGGTGATGGGGACAAACATCGAAGGAGAGGTAACACCTGCACAGTAAATGGAAAGAAAGAGGAAAATTCAGCGTGCATGGAGGTGAGCCTCTAGACTTGGAAGTAGAAGAGTGAGGTCTTTCGTGCTGGGCGAGCCCTCACTTACCTTTCAGCCCAGCACTTGATTTGCAGACTGATGAAACCCCATAGATCTAAGATGTGCAAAGATGAGCTCCAGGAGTCTCAATCATTCCTACAGTGGATGACAACGGAAAGAAAGAAAAAGAGAGTTTTACATTCCACAACGAGCATGTTTATCGCATCTCAATAAACTCACCAAGCTTGCTTTTTTATCTCTTATTTGTGTATGTATGTATGTATATATATATAACTCTAGTCTCTCTGATATGTTTAAAGATAGAAAAATGGAGTATATAAAACACAGGCTAAATCAAGAAGTACAAAAAATATAACTCAGATTTCCAATCCAGTTTTCAAATCCCAAAGATGCTGCCAAGCGTTGAAAGCTTGGATATACTTGTGAACTAAGCCTTTGAAACTTCTGATGTTTGCCATCTCTGACTGAAATGTCTGCCTCAGGAATGTGCCTTTATTACACTGAGAATGAAAACCATCCGTTATAGTAAGTGGCCTGATGTCTTCATGAGGGACTTTAAAATACATAAAGGAAATCTAGCCCAGTGAACCACAGTAATGGTGTGTCCAGCGCCCATACACAGAAAGACCTAGAGACACAGAGACTTGGTCCGGCTTCCTTAGCGGAAGAAAATAATGGAGTGGGTTTTTTTCTCCTCCTGGAAACAAAAAATCCGTGCAACATGTTGTGCCTGGAGGAGAGAACAAAGGTTGCTATTTTTCCTTAATGACAGCACTGGGTTCTGAAATTGAGCACAGCAGGTAGGAAGAGCGTGTATAGATTTCAAAAGCTATCTAAATGTTATACAGTCGCTTCCCTTAAGAATGAGCAGCACTGAACGTGTTAGAGGAGTTTTCTTTATTTTCAACCAAAAAGAAGACATTCTGAGAAAAAGAACCCCTATTCTTGCCTCTCTCTCTCTCTCTGCCTTGATTTACTGTCAGGAAGGAGAGCTTTGGCTCTGATGAGAGTTGGGGGCTGGGAAAGGCAAACCTGTCTGTTCTGGTGACATCCCACCTTCAATTAATTCCCAGCCTCAGGGGATGCCTCTCTCTGCTCTCCTCTTTGTTTCTGTAATTGTCATTATTGTTTGCTAAATGTATCCCTTTGTGCTCTTTACTGCAATACACAGTTTCAGGATCATAATGGATTCCTTTACTCTGGGACATTCGTTTCACAATAAATCATGGAGATTGAGAAGTTCTGTCTCCTAAGCCTGATGCTCTTAAATGCATTTATAAGAGACCCTAAGAAAAGGAGATTTTTAAAAAAGCATTGACCAGGCATCGAGAGTATGTCAAGGAACAGTCAAATAGGTATATTTTTAAAAAGATGTTTGTGGCAAGGCAATTTGATCTGTATAAATTAAAGATTAGCCAGAAAAGAA
Organism: Vulpes lagopus; assembly: GCF_018345385.1. Lineage (NCBI taxonomy): Eukaryota > Metazoa > Chordata > Mammalia > Carnivora > Canidae > Vulpes > Vulpes lagopus. The sequence continues at coordinate 25,260,623 of NC_054824.1, read as the reverse complement.
GAGAATGGAATTTGTAAAAGTAGATTCAGAATAATTCAAGGAAGACATGAAAGTCCCAATCACTGCTGGATGTATGGAACCAGAGGCTGGACCCCAGCGGTGCATCAAAAGATTGTATTGATAGCTGATGAAAAACTAAAGATGAATATTCAATGCTATGTCATGATTGGAGATGTAAATGCGGCTCTAAGAGGCATAATTCCAGACCCAGATGTTAGATGTTTAAGAAAAGATTCTTTCCTTATTTATGGCCAGAATCACAGACAGATGATGAGTTTTGCAGGAGAGAAGAAGATTGTCAAGCACTTCGCCAAAAGGAATAGTGGAGAGGGCATGGATGGTAAAGGAATGAGGTTTTCTGTGCTTCAGCTAATAGAACAAATCAGGCTGTTGAAGAAATACATCAATTGAGGTGTCCAAGTTAGGATGGATTAATTTTACCACAATCAGATGAAATCAAATCCTGAAAAGTTCTGTTGAGGTAAGGATGGGCTGAACAGCAATGAAAACCTAAGGACAGAAAAACAAGTGTATGACACAGGTACCGATGAGATTAATCAAGGTTTAGGAATTAAAATGACTGGCAATTTCTATCACAGCCAACCAAGTACATTTGTGTGAAGGTCTAGCACTCCGCTGATAAGCTTCGGTTCTCTCCCCCACTCCCAAAAGAGTAGGAGGGAGATCTGAATGCCCAGGAAGTTCTCCCAAACCTAGTCAATATTGTGACCTTTATATGCACAGAAATACTTATTTTTCTCTGCATTGAAATGAGAAATTCTAGTCGTGTTTGAGTTTATAATCCAAAATCTTCAGAATTTTGGAGATCATTATTCTGAGCTGGTTGTCTTCGCCTGTGTGGGTAAACCAAATTGGGGAGGGTAGAGGGAAGATGTTTGAAACAGTGCACAGTGGCAAAGCGATAGAACAAGGGGTATCTGATCTCCAGTAGAACTTCTTAGCATAATTTTGCCTCCTTTATGTTACTCTATTTTCTTCTTTGTCTGTGAGCTTTCTCAGATGAGGCAGACAGATGGTATATTGGGAGACAAGCTGAAATGAATGGGAAAAAAAGTGGGTGGTACTTCAGTAGAAGGTGAAAAAGATGAGAGACTAAAGTGGACCAGATTCCTAGTCTCCTAGAAATCATATTGGCAGCATCTGTTTGTTTTAAAATCAATTTCCTTCTTATTTCTTCCTCAATAAGACTTTGTTGTAGACAGCTTTCACTTTCGTGTTTAAGTGAAAAAAATAGCATGTGGGCTATCTAGTGCCTTACCTTAATGAAAAAATATTGCCTTTAATATTTCCTCTGTGTTAACCGACTGGCTTGGCTCTTGATGTGATGAAAACAGATTATTTGAGGAACGATTCCACTAAAAGCAGATACCATTGGACTGTGTCCATTCTAATGATTCAGCAGCTCAGTTGAGTCCAGCAGAGGTAAGAACACTCAAAACAAAAAGAAAAATGGTAGTGGAGGCAGGGAGACAATTGTCACTCCTGCCCAATAGTTGAAATTCTCCATAACACTATCACAGGAAAAACTGTTTGCTAGGGTTATGACAGTAATATCAAGATTTAGCTTAAGACTGAAAAATTACAATAATTTCTCTTCTTCTGTCCTGTTACTCCAACCCAGGAAGCCAGCAAAGTAAACACTGTCATCCATAAAGCAGATGTAACCTTTTGAAGGAGAGAAAAGCTATAGAGATGAGTCAAGGACAAAGGGACAGGTACCATGCAAGGACAGAGCTGCCAGTTCAACAGAAGGAGCATCTCTTATTATTCTCACTGGAGATGCCTCACAAACTGGCCTTTGGTATCTATTTGGACACTATGCAATTACTGTGATTTGGACCCCAAAAATGGCTCAAAGTACTCTCTTCTCAATACCACCCATCGACTATACAATGTTAGAGAATAGAAATCTCTCTAGCAACTGGTCTTGTCCAGAATTAAAGTATTTTTCTATGATTAGTTCCCCACCTGCATTAGTTTCCCAGGGCTGCTATAACAAAGTACCCCACACCAGGTGGCTTAAATAACAGACATTTATTGTCTCCATTCTGGTAGTTAGAAGTCTAAGGTCAAGATTTTGGCAGGGTTGGTTCCTTCTAAGGGCTGGGAGGAGGAATCTGTTCCATGCCTCTCTTCTAGCTTCTGGTGGTTTGTTGGCATTCTTTGGTGTTCCCTGACTTGTAGGTGCATCACTACAGTCTCTGCCTTCTTTTTTGCATCATGGTCTCTTTGTGAATGTCTCTGTGCTTTATAAGGACACCAGTCATATTGATTTAGGGTCTACATGATTGTCCTCATTTTAACTTGATTAACTTTGTAAAGACTCTACTTTCAAATAAGGTTACATTCTGAGATACTGGGGCTTGGGACTCCAGAGTCCCTCTTTTTGAGGGCACAATTCAATCCATGACACCACCTAAGTTAGTTGGTGATAATTCAGCTGGCTTTTCAGCTCATTTATTCTTTTTTTTATTATTTATTTTATTTTTCTTTTTTATTTTGTAGCTTCAAGCCCAACATGGGGCTTGAACTCACAACCCTGAGATCAGGAGTCACATGCTCTACTGAATGAGCCAGGCAGGTGCCCCTCAGTTCATTTATTCTCAAATGAGAATGACCATCTGCCCCTGAAGATGAGAGCATCCACCAAGACTTCTGATATAAAGTTGCTCTCTCAAGTGGCTGGTTCCAAATCCTTCCAGAAGAGAGCTATGCCTCTTCTGAGCCTAAGGAGCAGAAATGGCAATCACGGGGGTATTTAATTCCATATCTCCTTTTGAGGTGGGTACCAGGGCTCCAAGCTCTCTTCTAGTGTGACCTGCCTTTACTGAGGGTGTTATAGTCCACATCAAGAGGGGGTGATGGCCTCCAAAAGTGTGTAGTATCAGCCATGGGTGACCTACTTTCCCCATCCCCCATCAACAATGCCACCTCCACTATCATGGTTGTTCACTGCCCTTTCTCTTGAGATTGAAGAGGACCTCAAGTTGGAGGGAGTTGGTCCCAGTGATATCAGCCTTTGGAGATCTTAACAGATAATCCCCTTCCTTCAGTAGGCTATCCTCTCTACTGAGAAGACTAATAAAACATCCCAGAGTTGGGGTTGGGATAGTGGAGGGCATCATTTCATGTCTCTCTTCACCTGATATTACAGAAGTAATACAATTTATATCATAATGCTCTTGAAAGGACACACATGACAAGCAGCCTGATAAGCTACATCTGGGGCTTGGACTTACAAGGAAGGGAGATGACATCACAGAGTGTCGAAGATGATTGCACGACAGCATGATGAAAAAGTCGTATGACAACCCAGAGTCACTATTTAGACATCAGATTAGTCATCCCTTCATTATCACGCATAACCCTCCTCCTGTACTTGGGCCTTGTTCAGAAACCAGAATGCTGATGAATTTGAAATAAGCGTGAGGATCTTTGGCTTCCACATGAGTGCTTCACCTGGGTAGCACATTCTTATGTGTGATTCAAGGTCACTGATTGCAGTTTCTGCCTTAGCTTTTTATCCACCAGTGCTCAGCCACGCAAACACTGAAAAACCCCCTGTGAAGACTTTGCATAGAACAATTCAGACATTTAGAAAAAGGGAAATCATGGTGGAAACCTCAGACCACTGGAGGGATTATCTGTGGGGTCACAAATAGTGATTTTGTTGACCACTTACCTTTGATAGTAATGTGTAATCTGAGTTCAGTGAAATCAGTGGCAACGAAGATGCTCTGCAGACATACAGAGGGGTGTGCACGGAGGTTTTGGAAACCATAGCAATAAAAGTCAAATGGTCTTCTTTATGATTGTGGGAAGGAGATATTTTTTGAGAAAAATGGCAGTTTTCCACATCTATTATTCTTTTCATGCATCAGATGGCTATACCATGTGGGTTTTTAAATAACAGAGAGGTGAAAAATAATATTACTGAGAAAAGAAAGCATATTTCAGCTTCAGCTTTTTAAACCTGTACTGCAACACATACATTTTATTTTATTATAAACAGAGGCAAAAAAAAAAAACAGAGGCCATTATCTCTAACAAAAGGAAAAGAATGCTTACTATTTGTGATAAAAGTAAAAGCAAATAAGGAAGGCTGAATTGTCTTATCATTTAGTGAAAATTGGTTGCTTCTCTTGATTGACAGAAAGAACTTTTCCTATGATCTACTTGAAATAGGTAAAATATACAAGCCAAGTTCTTTTTTTTAAAGATTTTATTTATTTGAGAATGAGAGAGAGCATGAGCAGGAGTAAGGGACAGAGGGAGAAGGAGAAGCAGGGAACTCAACAGGGAGCCCAATGCAGGGCTCCATCCCAGGATCCTGGGATAATGACCTGAGCCAAAGGTAGATGTCTAATGGACTGAGCCATCCAGGCACTCCCATATGCCAGGTTCTTGAATTCAAAGGCAGAAGGTTGAAAGTTTCAGTTTGTACACTACTCTTTACCATCTATTTTCATGGTACTTAGATTCAGTAGGTACAAAAAAAAAAAAACACAAATCTCTGTCTCAGTGATAAATGAAGCAGAATAAATATGCGACGAAATAAAAGATAAAAGACCATGCTGGGGAGAGTACAGGAGAGATGCTCTGGAACCAGGGGTTTTAAACATAGTTATTCCGATACTTCCCTAAGGCTACTGAAACTTACTATTGTTCATGTCACCCCTGAAACACAGAGGCTGAATGCAGTTACAGAAGTTTCCTGCTTTGGGAAAGAGGGTGCTGTAGCAGCCAGCCTTATTCTTTGTTCCTGTCACAGGAGAGGAGTGAATGGTAGCAGGAAAAGCCCCACACTGTAAAGGAGCTCCTCCTACTGCTTGTTACAGCAAGAGGAACAGTGGCCAGAAATGGACCTTGTCTCAGGAAAATCCTGGAAATCCAGAGTGGTGAGTGAAAATCAGAAACCCTGAGAGTGAGGTCCAGCTTTATTACTACCAGTTGGGTTACCTTGGGCAAGTCACAGCTCATTAGGGGGTCATCTCCTTCTCTATAATATGAGCCCAAATCACTGTTGAAAGTATTGGTGAGATCAGGATTATGAAGACTTGGAAGGACACACTGCACACACAAATGACAACATGAACAGGGGCAGAGCCTTTCCTTGTTCTCCAGGCTGGTGCCTGTCCCCTGCAGTCATCTGGCCTGCAGTGTGCTGCTGAAGCTCAATTAAGCTTCATGTGCCTTCTCCATCTACTGGAAGGCCAAATCTTGCTGCCAACCAGTCCCCTGAGATCAGAGCATGCAGCATTTATACATGAAGAAGAAAATAAAGCTCGAGAAATGGCTATCCTACTTCCCAAATCCAGGCACTAAGCAAGCTTGCTGGGTGCGAAAGGTCAAAGAAATATGATCCCTCTTGTGAAAGTGTCTTCCAAAACACGGTGACCTTGAACACCAGTAGGCTTGGCCTAGTCAGCATGGAATCTGGAGATGGGGAGGCAGGAGATGGAAGGGGCAGATTTCCTTTCCAGCTTTATCCACATGCCTACTGAAAGGACTGTGGTAGTAATCAGACCTAATGGCAAAGGAAAATCCCTTTGTAAACTGTAAAGGGCTATGGAAGCAGCATGGATTATTACTGTCACTGTCTGGGGGAAGGTATGAGATTTTGTTAATGAACTACCACAATAAACCATGGCAGGAACAAACTTGAAATGCCTCTGTGCTTTCCTCTTTAGGGAAGGTCAATCTAATGTGGGGAAGGGAGAAATTTCCTTCTCCATCCTCCTCCCTACTCAAGTTCTTCTGGTTCCTTTAGGAATTAAATTGATACAAGACAGATTAACAGGAGAAAAAAGCTGAAGTCGTAGTATGTGTGCATACTACACATGATGTAATGGCCCAATGATGAAATTAAGACCTAAAGTGATGACCAGGGCAGGTTGTTTTTATACTTTTTAGACAAAGAGACAATAGACTTGTGAGGAATCGACAGGATAAAGAAAACAGATCTTTGGAAACTTTAATTGTAAGGACTTCTAAGCAGAATTTGGGCTGAGGGAGTAGCTTAGGAAAAGTACCAAGGTTTGATTTTATAGCTTTCTTGGCTTTCAAGTTTGTATCTCTGGTGTAAGGATGTCGTTCTACTTCTTAGCACAGGAGGGTACCTTTTATGTGGGAGATTGTTTTCTGCTTTCAGGGGCACAGAGCAGGATCTTAATGTCCTTTGCATCGGCTATTTCTTAAGAAACTTTTATTTAAAATAATCAATATGCCAGAATGTCACATGTTGGGGCCATCTACCCTTGGCCCCTACACTAGTCTTAGTGATAAGTCTCTAGAAAAGGTTGGCTTTTCAACTCCATTGAACAAACTAGAAGTAGAAGGTGATTCTTAGAAGCCCAGCTCTATGTGGTGGTATTAATATTGGTATTAACTATGACATGGAAAACCAGAGTTCTGGGGCCAGGGACCTGCCTCTGGGGCTTGCCTGCTCGCACTCTAAGGAAGGTTGATGTGACACATTGAAAGAGAAACATAGTCTGCAGAGGAATGTAAGTTGCTGGTTCCTTGAGTACTTTACTCTGAGGAGCAATTCTAATTTACTATTCAAATTTAACATTTGAATTCCAACTCTTCTCTTTCCTTTGTTATCAGCAAGACTTCAGGAATTGGAACCAATGTAAATGCTGAACAACATAGAAGTAGGTAAGTGTATTATGTCACGTCCATACAATGGGACACCATGTCGCTTAATGTGAGATGACTATGGCAAAAGAGGCTAAGTGAGAACATTTTACAGCACAGTGGTTAGGCTTCCATTTCACTTTAGTAGGACAAACAAAACCCATAGCTGTCTGGGGCGCCTGGGTGGCTCAGTCTGTTGAGTGTCCCACTCTTGATTTCGGCTCAGGTCATAATGGTGAGATAGAGCCCGTGCTGGGCATTGAGCCTGCTTAAGATTCCCTTTCCCCCCTACCCTGGCTTGAGCACACTTGCTCTCTCTCTGTCTCTCTGTCTCTTTCAAAAACAAACCAAAACAAAAAACCCACAGCTGTCTGTAAAAAAAAAAAAAGCTGAGTATCTTCATACACACAAATGGTAACAGTAGTTACTTAGAGATACCAACTATTTATTTTCTTCTTTTCACTTCTTACCATATTCCATATTTTCAACAAAGAATATACAGAATCACTATATTATCAAAAAGAAATAAATTTCACCTTACAAATAATGAATAATAATAATAAAAGGATTTATAAATCTTTGGTTTTACTTATTAAACTTTAACTTCCATTCTAAAGTGAATCTTGGAAAACATGACACCTCAAATCATCATATTTTTTCACATCAACTTATATTGACATGGAAAACATATGGTCAATACACACAGAGGGGGTTTAGAGTATGTCACTCCAAAATGTGCCACTCTGGCATAAGGATAATTCTGAACTGAAGGCAATTGAGAAAAAGCAGGTACAGGCTGAATGCTATGTTCCCACTCCCCATCTGCCTGAAAGCAGAACATGAATTCCCCTTGTGAAGGAATCCCCCCACAACTCCCCAAACCATGAAGGGGATATCAAACCTTATCACAGAGATGAGATGATGCTGAGAAAGAATCCACACAAACAAACCTTACTGACTCACTCTTTTCTTCCATTAGTTTCCCCATATGTTTACCTTCCCACAACTTGCCACTCTTGAAGCTCAAAGATTCATGCAGAAAACTGTAGTCTTGTCATTTTTCTACAAATTTATTGTTCTTTGCTAAGATGCCATATAAGCCTTTGGGTGACTCCTCACTGAATTCTCCCGTGTGTGTACAATGCAAGCATTAATAAACTAGTGTTTTTCTATTGTTAATCTGCCTTTTGTCAGTCTGATCTGCAAGGCCCCAATGAGAAACCCAAGAGGGGAGAGGGAGAAAGTTTTTTCTCTCACACAGTGCCAAGATGCAGACACTGTTTGTGCAAACAGTGCATTCTCTCACATGACAGCAAGCCCAGAAATAGTGGGACCCACCTGGCTGGACGATTCAGTGAAGAACCCAAGGTAGTCCCATCTTTGAGCTCTGCCATGGGATGCTGGGAGCACGCTGACTCCAGCCACCATATCCAGATGTGATGGAGTCGAAGAACAAACACTCTGCTCCCATGGCTAAGAGTGAGGAAGATTCTCTCAAAGACTCTCCAACAGTCTTCCTCTCTTGTCTTATGGTCAGGTTGGGTCACATGCCTATTCTCCATCCCTGAAAAGAAGACTGGGATGGATCACCTTTAAACCAATCAAGCGCCCTCTGGGACAGGCAGCTTTCCCTGAGGCATCATATGGTTACACAGGAGATTGAAGAATGCAAAACCAAGGTCCATTAAGAAGGATGAAAGAGTAATTGATTGGGTGAGGGGTGACAAAAGTATCTATCACACCCCACTCAACCTGAACTAGTTGTATTCTTATTGTGGGTGGGAAACTGTAAGGGTTCTTCTACTCATTGGAATAAGAATGTTATGGATTGAGAGCTGGAGACTGATGCTGCAAAGATGGATGGAAATCTGGCACTACTTTATTTTTTTCCATAAAAAACTACATGTTATCTATTTTTATTGTTAGTGATTCACATAACACAGAAGTATAAGACAGCATAACGCAAAAAAGTACCTATATAGGGGTCTCTCCGGTTGCCCCTCCAGACCCACTTTCCATCTTCTTCACCCCTATCTCTTCTCTGCATCTGCTAATCTGTATGGGCTACATCAATGGGCTCTTTATCTCTTACTTCCATGAGGGATCAATGAGGAACCCTGGAGGAGGAAGGAGAGAAGGGAGGAAAATGAAGTTATTTCCCTGGCATCCTTCCTGAGTAGTCATCATAGACTGTGTCCCTTGAGCAAAAGCCATAGCTTCTCCTAAAAAGCCCTTGCACTACCACTCTCTCATATGGGGTTATAGGAACTACTCTCTACCCTTGTCCCTTCAAACCTAGGAATGGTGACAGTCTTGCTTTTTCTAGCCCCAAGGGACTATACTACTCCTGAGGTTGCCAGACAGCCTGTATGTAGCTTTGTAAATTCTTAAACCCTCCTCAAGTTATTGTAATTTAGGGGCATTTAATTAAAGGAAATTAAATTGAATTAATTTCCTGTTATCAAATGACACTGCCTTATTCACACTGCCCAGTCCCACTCCATTTACCTACCATAGAGTAGAAGTAGATTATAGACATCAATTAAATAAATAGGATTCCAGACCATCTTCCCCTTATTTACACATTTATATATGTCTATGCATACATGTAGTATATATGTACATATGTGTTTTTTAATAAATTGACATCATATTATGCACATAGTTCTGTCACTTGCCTTTTCAGTCCACAATCTGTTAGGTTTTATTTCCATATCAATGTTTACTGATTTATGTCTTTTTAATGGCAGTATAGTATTTCTTAATGTGAATTACCATAATTCATTAAATCTCTTTTCAATAAATATTTATCTTCTTTACAATTTTTAATTAATAAAAACAATGTCAAATGTAATCCTTATACATACATGTTTATGCATATGTGGAAATATATCTTTAGGAGATATTCCTAGAAATGGAATTGTTAGGTCAAAAGCCATTGCTTTATTTTTCTTTTTTAAGATTTTATTTATTTATTCATGAGAGACATAGAGAGAGAGGCAGAGACACAGGCAGAGGGAGAAGTAGGCTCCATGCAGGGAGCCCGATGTGGGACTCGATCCTGGGTCCCCAGGATCAAGCCCTGGGCTGAAGGTGGTGCTAAACTGCTAAACCACCTGGGCTGCCCCAAAATCCATTGCTTTAAAATTTTTACTGAAACTGCCAAATTGTCTTCCAAGAGGGTGCCACCAGTTTTCACTCCCACAAACAGCAAGGAAGGGCCAATTTCTTCATACTTGCTTAAATCAATATTACCCATCTTTTTCAATTTGGGCATTCTAATGGGTGACAAATACCTCACTGTTGTATTAATGTGTATTTTCCTGATTACTATTGTGGTTGAGCATTTTTTTCATATGTTTATTGCCTTTTAGGTTTTTTCTTCTGGGAATTGCCTCTTGAGATCTTTTGTGCATTTTCCCCTACTGGTTTGTTTGTCTTCTTTTTTTATATAATTGAGCTTTTCATATATTCTGTATGTTAGTCTTTTGCCTAGTGTATACATTGAAACTATTTTCTCCCACTGTGTCACTTATCTCTTAATATTATTTACTTTCTAGCCTACAGAAATTATTAATTTTGTAGAGTCAAATTAGTATTTTTTTAATCCAGGAGTATAAGAAAAATATATATTTATTTTTTATTTAAAATTTTAAAAGATTTTATTTATTTATTCATGATAGACAGAGAAAGAGAGAGAGAGAGAGAGAGAGGCAGAGACCCAGGCAGAGGGAGAAGCAGGCTCCATGCCGGGAGCCTGAGACGGGACTGGATCCTGGGACTCCAGGATCACGCCCTGGGCCAAAGGCAGATGCTGAACCGCTGAGCCACCTAGGGATCCCCCCAAGATATATATATTTAAAGAGGTGAATTAAAGTCTCTTTACACTGTGTATTGATTTTATTTTTAAAAATAGCATAATGTAACGTCAACTCATTTCCTTTGTGTATAGTCCAATGAATTTTAACACATGTATAGATTTGTGTAACCACCACCACACTGAGAATAAAGAATAGCTCTATCACCCCAATATATCCCTGTGCTACCCCATTTTAGTAATACTTTCCCCTCACCCCAGTCCCCTGGCAACTTCTGATCTGTTCTTTATCACTGTTGTTTCATCTTTCCAGAATGTCATATAAACAGACTCATAGAGGATGTAACCCTTTGAGACTGCTTCTTTCACTGAGCATGATGCCTTTGAAAATCATTTCAGGCATTGCATGTATCAACAGTTCTTACCTTTTCATTACTGGGTAGATGTAGCCACAGTTTACCTAATTATCTACCAAAAATCATTTAAGTTGTTTTCAGTTTTTGGTGGTTTTGAATAGAAGTACCATAATTATTCATATTTTTATATGTGTGATGGTTTTATATGTGTGATTGTTGTGTGAATATAAGCAGAAGTTTTACATTTGTATAAGAAAATTTAAATTTGCAAAAAAAAAAGAAAATTTAAATTTGCTCTCAATTTATTCTATTATGGATTGTGTTTTTGTTAAATCTAAGAATTCTTTTCTTAACTCTGCCCACAAAGATTTTCTCCTATGTTTTCTTCTAAAAAGCTTATAATTTTACATTTGCATTTATCTTTTAAATTTATTTACTGTTTATTTATTTACTTTTAGTAATCTCTATACCCATATGTGGGTCAAACTCACAACTCCGCTATCAGGAGTCACATACTCTCCTGATAAACCAGCCAGGTACCCCCACTTATATTTAAATATATGAATCATTTTCAGTCAACTTTTGCTGGAAGTTGTGAGGTTTAGATTGAGGTTCATTTATATATATATATATATATATATATATATCTGATTTTTCTAACACTTTTTTGTGGAAAAGAGTGTTCTTTCTCCATTGAATTGCTCTCGATCATTTATCAAAATTAATTGGCCATAAATGTATGTATCTTTTTCCGCACTCTTTATTCTGTTTTATTGATCTATGTGTTTATCTCTTCAGCAATATCACACTGTCTTGATTAACAAAAGTTTAATAGTAAATCTTAAAATCAGGGAGTGTGATTCCTTTAACTGCCTTATCTTTTCCAAAATTTTTTGACTACTTGAATTCCTTTGGCTTTATGTACAAATTTTGGAGTCAATTTGTCTGTATCTTCAAGACTTTCTGCTGTACATTAGTTTGAGGAGTATTGACCTCTACTTGAGTCTTCCAATCCATAAATACCATTTACTGAGACCTTTTTAAAAAGTCTTTCATAAGCATTTTGTAGATTTCATTACATAAATCCTATGTATGTTGTGTTAAACTCATACTTAAATATTTTCCTTTTTTTATTTTTGAACAATTGAAACAATCTGTTTAATCTTCCACCATCAGCTGTTAATATGTGGATTATATTGACAGATTTTGAAATTTTTGAACCAGCTTTACATTTGGAGGTAAACCTCCTTGGTCATGGTGTATTTTTTCTCTTATATTTTGATGGATTTAAGTAATATTTTATTGAGGATTTTTACATTTTGTTTATAGTATGTGGTTTTCTCTTTTTTTGAAATGTTTGTCATTTTGGTATCAGTGTAATGCCGGCCTCATGAATTAGGAAATGTTTCCTATTTTCTGTAATAAAATGTGTAAAATCAATGTTATTTCTTCTTTCAGTGTTCGATAGAATTTGAAAGTGAAATTATCTGGACCTGTAGATTTCTTTTCAGAAAGTTTTTAATCACACGTTCAATTTATTTAATAGTTATAGGACTACTGAGGCTATCTATCTCCTCTCAGGTAAGTTTTGGTAGTTTGTGATTTTTGCAAAAATAATTCATTTTATTTCCATTGTCAAGTGTATGAGCATAGAGTTGTTCACATATTCAATTATTATCCCCTTAATATCTTGTAGGATATAGTTCTATCCCCTCTTTCATTCCTACTATTGGTAATTTTTGTTTTCTCTCTTTTATCCTTTGTCATTTTTGCTAGAAATTTATCAATTGTATTCATTTTTTCACAGAAATAGCTTTTGGTTTCATCAATTTTCTCTATTTCTCAATAGCACTTACTGTTTGTATTCATTGATGTCTACTGTTGTCTTTATTATTTTCCTCTTTCTGCTTGCTTTGAATTTTTTTGTTCTTATTTTTCTAGTTTATAAAGGAGACAGCTTAATATTATTTATTTGAGACCAATTTTCTGTTAAAATATTATAAGAATTGAGAGCTATGTTTCCTTCTTAACTGAACCTCACACATTTTGATATTTTTTTAATCTTAATTTTTGTTCAATTCAAAAAATTTTCTAATTTTCCTTGATTTCTTCTTCGACCTATGGGTTATAGAGATGTATTTTGTTTGATATCCACATATTTAGACAGTCCTTTTTATCTTTATATTATGGTCAGCCACTTTGTATGATGTTGAATATTTTTAATTTGTTAGAAGTATGGTCTATCTTGATGAATGTTCCATGTATATTTGAAAAGAATGCATAGTCTGCTCTTTTTAGGTGCAATGTTCTATAAACATCAGTGAACTTCAGTTATTTGACAATGTTGTTCAGTATTGCTGCATCTTCATTGATTTTCTATGTCTATTAGTTCTATTGATTACTGAGAAAGGAGTACTAGCATTTCCAAATATAATTGTGGATTTGTCTATTTTTCCTTTCAGTTTTGTCACTTTTTGTTTTATCTATCTTCAAACACTGATGCCAGATGCACATATATTTAGAACTGCTGTGTCTTATTATTGAAGTGACCTTTCTTTGATCACTTGATGTGAATATTAACAAATTCACACCATTTTTCTTCTGATTAGTATCTGTATGATATATTTTTAAAATCCTTTGATCATGTACTATTATATCCACATATTCATTGTAATCAGAATGTGTTTCTTATCTACTTATATAATTATATCAGAAGTATTGTTCTTATAGTCAACATAGAGTTGGGTCACAATTTAAAAAAACTATTCTAACAATTTCTATTCTTAAACTGATTTATTTTTATCATTTGCATTAATGCAGTTATTTATCTCATCATATTTAGGTGTTCCATTTTAGTTTGTTTTATGGTTTCTTTCCTCAGTTTTTCATTCATCTATTTCTGTTTAGCTTTTCATAACCTACTTAGAATCAATATTTTACCACTTCAAGTGGAATGTAAAAAACTTGCCACCATATTGGTACTTCCCTCTTTTATTTTGTAGCTGTAACAAATATTACGTCTACATATATTGAAAATTGCATTTTTAAACAAATGTTTAAAACATTCTTATCAACTTCCTTATGAACTTTATATTCCACTTGTCAATGTCCTTACAACAGTTATCTGAGGTTTATATATTAGAATTTCAGTGACATTATCAATATTTTGGGGGATTACCTGCATGGTACATAAGAGATCCTTTGTAAATATTTGTTGGGTGAATGAGCAATGTGTATTACTTAGCGTTCCCTTAGAGGAATATGGTATGCATTTCCATTTATTTATATATTTTAAGTTCTCTTTTTAAAAATATTAGTCCAGGGGTGCCTGGGTGGCTTAGTCAGTTAAGCATCTGCCTTCAGCTCAGGTCATGGTCCCAGGGTCTCCTTCCAACCTCTTCTCCTTCTCTCTCTGCCCTTGCCCACCCCTTGTACTCTCTCTTGCCCTGCTGTCTTTCTTTCAAATAAGTAAATGAAATCTTTTAAACAATTCTTTAAAAAATAAAAATATGTAGTCTCTTCTTATGCCATAGTAATTAATCTACCTATGAGTGGCTTAATTTGAACCAACCATAATACTCTGACTCCCTTAGCCATAACTGATATGTCTAGGAATGGACATCTGACCCAAAATGTGACAACCATAGCCCTTACCAGGGTTTAAAATTCAGAAACAGAGAAATAGTTGTACTTTCCCTGAGCTGGTAGATGGAATGAAATGTGGAGTGCTGCCCTTAGGGCGGTCATGGCACTGTCCCATACAAGGGAGGCCTCCAAAGGCAGGAGAGGGAGCTCTGAAGCCATTTATTATGTTCTTGGTTCTAGTTATTTCAGAAGCTCAACTGAACTCTTGCTTTTCCTGCAATTGAAAGAGTGACAAAATCATCCTTTTTAGCCTAAATTTGTTCAAATTGAGTTTCTGTCACTTAAAACCAAAAGAGTCCTAACTATCATAAACATCCATACTGATTCAAAGAGGGTTCTTTCTACCGTGCCAAGTAAATATCAATAGAGAAACTACTTTCATGAATAGGTAATGATTATTATTATAATAATTATCCACTAAGTATTGATATATATGGTAGCTTTTAACACATTTAAGAGTGCTTGAAAACTATTTTCAAAAGTCATTTAAGAGTTTTCCTTGTAATCTTACCCAACTTAATTAGCCTAGTAAAAGATAGATAATGCAAATCAATCGAAGATAAAATTTAGAGTAGCCCTTTTCAAATTACCTTAAATTATGAATTAATTAAATATTTCAGGGCTCATTTTTTTCAGGTACTATAATAAGCTACCATAATTAGAAACCACAGAGATTTTCTAAAAATATGAAAAGTCTTACAAGCATTTCAATAGTAAAAGACAGGACTGCCAAGTGACTTACTAGTGATATCATTATCCCACCAATGTCATGACTCAAAATAAAATGCTAAGGAAAACTTTAGCAGTTAATATTCCGGAGTGAAAAGGAAGAACCTAGGGAATTACTTATCATGACATAGGGAGGCTCATTTGCTCCCTCTGCTCCCCATAGCTGGGGCTTGTTATATCCTCCTACAGTCTGCCTCTTCCTTCACACACACACACACACACACACACACACACACACACACACTGAAGCTAACCCTATTCTTGCTTGGTTTAGGAGAGGAACCCCTTACCACAAGCATCAAAGTTTGTGGTTAAGGCAACTTAAAACTATTCTTGCTCTGGTCTTGCTCCTTATGACAGACTTAAGGCCCAGCTTTAACTACCTGCAAAAGTTGTGTGGCTCTAGAGGAAGAGAATCTGGCCCACCTCTTCAGCTTTTAGACCCAGAACCTCCACCTTGGACCCTCATGTTTGCACCCAGCCCCATTGCTTTTGTGTGAGCTTCTTGATGTCAACTGCCCACCACCACCTTCTTTACCTACTACCAGATCTCCCTGTTTTTGTACTCACCACACCTTCCAGGACAGCTTCCTTTTTTTTATTTTTTTATTTTTATGATAGTCACAGAGAGAGAGAGAGAGGCAGAGACACAGGCAGAGGGAGAAGCAGGCTCCATGCACCGGGAGCCTGACGTGGGATTCGATCACGGGTCTCCAGGATCGCACCCTGGGCCAAAGGCAGGCGCCAAACCGCTGCGCCACCCAGGGATCCCCAAGGACATCTTCCTAATGCAGATTAACCTGTGCCTGGTACATTCACCTTCTATCTTCTTCTAGGACCTCTATTTAAATTGATAGGAGCAACTAGATCTGACAATTAGCCTCCCAACAGCTACTCATTGGGCTAACATCTTAGCCCTGGTACCAGCATACCCTGGAAACCTGTTCTTCACTGGCTGTGTAAATATTTTTCCTGATCATTAGACAGAATTGTTTCCACACCTGCAAACTATAGCGTTTTCCGTGACACTCTATTATAAGATGTAACAAATGTCATTATAATTATTTAGCCAGGTGTTCCTTGGAGTCAGGCACCATATTCTATTCAATCTTACATTCCAAGTGCCTAAGCATACTTCTAAATCTTCATAGATATTCAATAAATGTACATAATAGTAAAGTTCAGGTGTAATAATGCCTCAAAATTTTTCTCTATTATATAGTATGTGACCATCACCAGTTATTCAGAAAGCTATAGATAATTTCATTGATTGGTGATCTCATATGATATAATTCTCTCCCTCTACTAAGCACCATGGTATCCAGGAAAAAGAAACAAGACCACTCTTTCATTTCATCTAAATCTTTCTTGAATATCCATAATGATGCTAATGTTCTTTATGCCATAATAGTAGGAAATTCAAGGCTAACACTGCATTCTTCCAACTACTTCAGTGCATGCCTTTGATATTTTGCTCTAGAGCATTCAGCAATTTTAACAATTAATTCGGGAATATGGGATATCATAGTAATGATGACAAAGTAATAATGATAGCATATTAACAACCATTAAAAATTATAGAAATGTATGGCATCAAAGTTAACAAGAGTGCATGACATAAAGTTTATGACCATAGAATTTAGAGTCACCCATGATTAAATCCTGAGTTTCACTGTGTAACAGTAAGCTAATATTGGCTTAACCTCTGTAAGGTTCAGATTTGTCCTCTCCAGATGGGGATATGATTAAATAAGGTAATATATTTAAAGCATCGAGCACAGTGTCAGGTCAGGCACACAGAAAGTGCTTTAAAAAAAAGTGATTGCTTATCATTATTAGCTATTATAGGCTTTTAGAAGCAGCAATGTTTATTTTCCTTTTTTGGTATTAATTAATTCAAATTATTAATTGAACAACTTACCATATGTGAAAGACTAAGCAAAGTACTACGGGAAATATGAAGCTGTAAAATACAGTGCCTGCAAAAGCTTATAATCCAAAGGAGGAATAAAATATGGGCAAAAAAAGAGCACACAAGGACAGTAAATAGGAGGAGCCCCCCAAAAGTAACCGACAAAGCACTAGGAGAGTTTGGCAGATGGAGGGAGAGGACATACAATATCTCTGAGAGGAGGAGCCCTGTGTGTTCTGTCCAGTGATATGCATGTAAGAGGTATTCCCTAAATGCCTGTTCTTTACCTGATACCAGGAATGTTCTGGACTGGTAAAAAGTATCTGCTCTATAAAAATGTCAGTCTGAGTAACTTGAAGGATTTTTTTTTGTTTCTGCTATTTATGACTCTATCACAGTGATATTTAATTGTGTGGTATTCTTTAAGAACGTGTAAAGGGATCCTTGCAAGTGTGCCTAATAGGTACTCATTAATTCAGCCAAGCTAAACGAACTGTAAATGAAAGTGACAAACGCTATTATCCCACTTGCTATATTTTTCTATATTTCTTTTTTTATATTCAGCAGAAGATAGTTTGAAGATCTCAAAACTCCTGACATAGTGCAGGGAGCCAAAGAGCCAAAGATAATTAACGTGGACTGGTGTGAATCCATTTTTCTTTCATCTTTAATGTATCATAAAAGTCACTGGAATATCAGTCCAAAGGTTTCGATTCAGTAGTCTTGATGTCCCTTTAAAGACATGGGATTTTATTCTCTCATCCCTATACCCTCCCCTTCCTGGTCATAGGTAGAAGTGAGGCAGCACTGGCTTGCAGAGGAGAGCTGATTTTCTGTGCTTCTTGCCCTGGGGGGAGGTGAAGCCACGGCACTTGGGAGAGGGGGAAGAGATTCTTTCCAGAGGCCTATGTCCTAGGGATGAAAAACAAGGATGACTATTTTAGTTGATATTAATATTATGAAATCTGTACTGGGTTTATGTGGAATCAGTTTGTAGATGGCCATGTGGCAAGCTTGGAGGACTGAGGGACAGTCCTGTGCTCCTGTGCTCACCTTAAAAAGTCAGAACCCCACATTATTCTAGGCTCTGCATATCTTCTCTTCTCTTTGTAGTCCTCCCCACCCTTTTTTTTTTTTAGAAAGAGAGTGCAAGCTGAGGTGAGGAAGGGGCAGAGAGAGAGAATCTCAAGCAGACTCTGTGCTGAGCACAGAGCCCAACTCAGGACTCCATCTCATGACCTGAGCTGAAATCAAGAGTTGGACACTTAACCAACTGCAACACCCAGGCACCCCTGTAGTCCTCCTTTTAAACACAAATTCTTCTAGGAAAGGGAAAATATTGCTGCAGTATTGTTATACTTTAACAAGAATTGGTTTGTCAATATCCCTCTAATCATTGTCATCATGTCATCCTCATGATCACAGCCATCATTTATCAAGTACCTATTTTATTCCAAGCATGCCATATCTGGACTAGAAGCAGTGAGGACCCAGACTTAAACACAGTTTTAAAAACCATTCATAGCAGCTGTAGATGGAGTGGACAATTCTAAATTATTTAGCAAAATTCTTCAAGACAAGCAAATTATTTTTCACTGGTCAGTATCTAAATATGCAATTCCACAGATTAGCACAAAATAATTTATATTTGGGTTTCAAATGCACTTGGCGCTTTTGTCTAAATGCAAATGTGCCTGTTATTCTGAAAATTCAGGAATACTTTTGCCATACTCATATGTTCTCAAAATTCATACATTGAAATTCTAATGCCTGATATAATGGTATATGCTAGTGAAGCCTTTGGAAGGTAATTAGATCATGATGGTGAAGCCCTCAGGAGTAGGATTAGTGTTGTTATAAAAGAGACCCCACAGAGCTTCCTTGCTCTTTCCACCATGTGAAGAGAGTGAAAAGTTGGCAGTCTGCAATCTGGGAGAGGACTCTCACTTGACAATGCTGATGGTCAGCTCTAGGTCTTCCAGCCTCCACAACTACAATAAATGTTTGTTGTTCATAAGCCACCCAGTGTGGAGTATTTTGTTATAGCAGCCCAAAAAGGACTAAGACAACTTCTCAACAAACAAAAACATTGTATTATATGAATATCTCTGTCAGGATAGAAGGAGAGGGATCCCTGGGTGGTGCAGCAGTTTGGCGCCTGTCTTTGGGTTGGCCCAGGGTGCAATCCTGGAGACCCGGGATCGAATCCCATGTCGGGCTCCCGGTGCATGGAGCCTGCTTTTCCCTCTGCCTGTGTCTCTGCCTCTCTCTCTCTCACTCTCTCTCTCTCTGTGACTATCATAAATAAATAAAGAAAAAATATATTAAAAAAAAAAGGAATAGAAGGAGAAATTGGAACCCAAACAATTGATACCAACTAGTTTACCACTTCACCTTGGCTGGAAAGAGTACATTGATTTCCATATTTGCACAACCTTCGTGAAAGGTTGTTTGTCCATGCAGCATACTTCTGCACGCCTGACTGGGATAGGACCAGGCTGGGAGGAGTAAGGAAGGAGGACCATCACACTCTTCCAGAGAAAGGTATTGTGAATGGTTGACTATTCTTTCTACCTATTATCTATCTATCTATCTATCTATCTATCTATCTATCTATCTATCATCTATCTATCTATCTATCCTTATCAAGAGATATATACTGAGGGGCAATCTTCTGCTCTTGTCACAAGTCCTTGTACAAAAATCTTAATACAGTGATACTTTGGTAGTCACAACTAGACAATCCAAGTTCATTACATGATACCCAAGGATGCTGTTGGCTTTCTAGGGACTTAGGTCCCTGTCTAAGCTGCTTCTCTTGTGCACCAGAGACATTGCCTTTTCTGTGATTCTGTGATAATGGGTGAGTTACTCTGTGCTTAATAATGATACACTTCCTAAAACCACCCATGGTCACCAGCAAGGATTTTATTTATTTATTTATTTTTAATTTTTATTTATTTATGATAGTCACAGAGAGAGAGAGAGAAGCAGAGACATAGGCAGAGGGAGAAGCAGGCTCCATGCAGGAGCCTGATGTGGGATTCGATCCCGGGTCTCCAGGATCGCGCCTTGGGCCAAAGGCAGGTGCTAAACCGCTGTACCACCCAGGGATCCCACCAGCAAGGATTTTAAATTCAAATGCACTCAGTTGAAATTTACACATTTACCAGCACAGAATCTTCCTGTATGTATGTATGTATGTATGTATGTATTTACAAAGATTTATTTATTTATTTTTAAGAGAGAGAGTGGAGGAGGGGCAGAGAGAAAGGGGAAGAATCTCAAGCAGACTCCCCACTGAGTGCAGAGCCTGACATAGGGCCAGATTTCGTGAGCCTGAGATCATGACCTGAGCTGAAACCAAGAGTCGGGCTCAACTGACTCAGCCACTCAGGCACCTTGCCTTCCCTTATCTAAAGGCATACCCCCTTCCAGTCTCCAGCAAGCCTATCTCCTTTCCCTGGTTTTCTTTCTCTCCTTTTTTCTTTTTCTTTTTTTCCCCACAACACGTATACCCATCTGACATATTAAATATTTAATTTGCTTATTGGTTTGTTTTCTGTGCTCTCACCCAACTAAAAATACGCTCTAGTGTAAAGAAATTGTCTTGTGTTGACTATGGTACCCTCAAGATTAGCATAATATCTGGCATGTGATAGGTACTCAATAAATAATAACTGCATAAATGAGTCAATTTTTTTCTTAAACATTTGTTCTCTAAACACAAAAGTAGTACAAGATGGATATGCTTTTTTAAAACTACAGAAGAACAAAAATAAAAAATAAAAAATAAAACTACCACCCATACCACCACCAGCCAGAGGTGTTTATGTTGTGCTATGAATATGTCCAGTGTTTTTTCTCAACTTTTGGATGAGATTAGGATCACATTGCACATGTTGGCTTGTAATCTGTTTGTCATGTTTCTCATATAATGACATTTTCTTCTACTGCATGGTTTTAAGGACTGCAGAATAAGTATACTATAGCATAGCTATACCATAATGTATTTAATTAATCACTATATGATAATGTATTTAATTAACTACAATTAATGTATTTAATTGACTTTTATCATGATAGACTTCTTTGAAAATCCCCTTTGCTGTCATGTATCTAATTCTATTTCTGAGAAGCATATAGGATGAACAAAACTATGACTTCTATAATTCTTAAGTAAGGTGTGCCACAGACCATGTAGTACTTTCTAGAGATAGCCCACAGAGGTGCCATGAAGTAAGCAAATACCTATAAATCCCATGCTTAAAATCTCTCTGTGTTGAAAAAAGTTTGGTTATTCACCAGATTGCTTACATTTAATTTTTTCCTAAAAGCAGAGAAAATCTGTTCTTAGATGTCCCAAACAGAATAAGAGACTGTCCCCTAATTTCTTCCCCTGGAAAAACAATAGCCTCAATAAAGGGAATCAGCTCTTTCTTCCTTTGGCCCTTGCACTGGCCACCTAGAGGTTTGCAGAGGCCCAGCTGGGGCCCAGTCAATCTTGCCAAGCTCACCTCCCTCACCAGGAGAGATTACCTAGGGCTCGGGACCACAGAGGTAAATATAGACTCACACCTTCAGCCAAAGGCAGGGGCAATGAGAAGAAATAGATGCCACTGGATATTGCTGGACACTGCATTTTATGGGGAATAAAAGCTTTTAAGGAGGTCTATGTGTGCTGGTGTCCTGCAATTTCCATCTTGTTTCTATCAAAAAAATATGATCTTACCCAGAAAAGAATTATCTTTAATTTTAGCATCCCTCTAATGGGATGGTTTCTAATTTTTCAGGTTTATAAGTAGTGCTGTTTGATTTTCCTTGTAATACATTTTTGTGCACATCTAATATTATTTCATAAGATATATTTCTGTAAGATGAATTAATAGGTAAAAGGAGATTCTTATGGCTTTGAGTCATATGCTGATGTGTCTTCAAAAAGGTTGGGACAATATTCTCACCTCCAGCAGCTGAAGAATGCTTCTTTTCCTGCAACCTACCAACTGTGCCAGTTACCATTTTGGGGAAAAGAAGGTAAGCATATCTTTTGCACATAGATGGTATTAAGATCTTAGACCATGTGACAAATAGTGTTCCTAGAAGAATCGGTTAGAAGGCTTTTTCTCTAGCCTCATAATATAGCTTCAAGATGTTTTCCTTTATATTTTTGTGTATTTTCAAGGTGTGTAAAAGTCAAAATATAAAAGTAGAAGGTAATTGTAAAAGAGAATTAAAACATGGCTATGCTATTCTATTCAAAGCAAAATATAAGGATTTAGATTTGTGGCTAAACATAAAGAGTTTCTCTCTATAGATGATACTCTAGGGCTCTTCCTGACACTCATGAAATAAAAGCTACATTTGTAGTGCAATTTTCCTGAAGAATTTTACAAAACAGCATTTTTATAAGTTACTGCTGAAATACCTACATTTTTTTCAGGTCTTTAAAGCAGCATATGTACATCCATTTTTCTGGGAAAATCCCCAAAACTATAAATCTCAGCTTTTAAATGGGGCATGCAGATTCTTCATGCTATTCTTCAGCTTGATGAAGCCAATATTGATCAGATGACCAGAGAATCTTTTTGCTCTTCATTTGCCTTCTTGAGGGTCAGCAGGGAGTTCAAATTAGTCCAGCTCTATATTCTTGTTGTTTTTTGGCATACACCCAGGCTGGCAGCTTTCTCTCTGCCTCACCAGACTCAGCATGAACATTCACAGTTGTCTTTTCCCTGTACCTCCTGTGAGATGGTCTCAACTAACTTGACCCTGATTTAACTTATTTCATCTATTAAATAAGATGGCCCACACCTCAAATCCTATACTATTGGATTTGAATTAGTAAAGCTTTGATATCTTTCATTTGGCTTGGATCTTTGATGTATCATGTTATCAAAGATAAAAGGTATTTTTAATTTGTGTGTCTGTAGCTACAATTCATTTGGTTTTCCGTATTTTTAACCTGTCTCATTTTCATCTAGGGCCTAGAAGGAGTTTCCTGGATCTAACAACCTTGGTTTAGCAATGTTGTAGAAAGGGTTAAAAGTACCTATCCCCCAGCTCACAACTTCAAAATCACAAAAAACTTCTAACAATATTATGATTTGAAAAGTGCTAGTCAACCAAAAATAGTGCCCCTATTGACGTAAAATTCCAAATATGCTTATTTATGTCTTCATCTAAGATATTTTCACCAGAATTTCCTGTTAAAAGGAAAATCTTACCTTAAATGATAATATATTATTGTTTAATAGATTATCATGCTAATTTAGCAGAAACTAAGGCCCTAGGGGAATGTAGGAAAATATGAATATTTTGAAAAGGGGAAGAGTTGGAGTAAAGGATGCAGAGTAGAAAGCAGGTCTAAATAGAAAACTGCAGTGAACCCGCAAGAAAGCCTCTTCAGCAGACATTGAAGAGGACAGAGCATAATTAAGTAGTAACAATAGCTACCTTTCATTGGGAACCTGGTGTGCTTCGGGAAAGCTACATAATTATTGTATTTATTCAAATTCATATATTGCCACCTCTCTGGTATATGTGTATGATTACTTACTAGTTAAAGGTGATAGAAGAGGAGCTAGAAAAGCTCAGGAAGAGGTCTAATCTTGAGGTACTGGCAGGTTCTGGAGCTGAGCTGAGGTGTGGCTCCATGTGTTCATCCATTTTGTCCTTGATGCCCTAGGTGGGAAAAGAGAAGAAAAAAGGAAGTGTAAGCTCCTAGCTATAAAAAGGTTACAAGGCTCAGTGTCATCTCTGCTTGTGGCTACTATCCAGGACATCTAGCTTCTAAAGAAATATTTTTAAATAAGCTAAAAACAAGAATTTAAACCATGTGATTTTCAATGTTTTACAAATCAAAAGGATCAGTGTAGCCTAATATAATGTGCAATTACATATCTTACAGACCCAATATTTTGAAGGTAGGTGTGTAAGAACATGAATTTATTTATTATTATTCCACTTTATTACAGAAGATATTTAAGGCATATTTAATAGACTGTAAATAGCATCAACCAGAAATACATTATAAATAAAAATAATGGCATGATTTGAGGTCATTATTGAGATTAATACAAAATGGAACACCATTAGTCTAATACACTTACTATAGGTCGACTCTTGGCTTTCTAGCACAGGATAAAAAGGGAAGCTTGATGATATATCGATTCAATGTGCATAAAATAAAACAAATCAATTGCTTAGATGACAATCAGGAAAAAATATATCCACTGGTCTCTTAAATTAAGGAAAAGGTGTTCCAAATAGGATTGACATTTACCATGAAGGCACTATGCCTAGAATATAACATAATGTTCAACAATTGGCTACTATTAACATGACCATAGTTGTTTTTCTTTCTTTTAAATGTTGCTTTGTGAAATGACAAGTGTTAGTGAAGATGGGAGAAAAAAGAACCCTTGTACACTGTTGGTAGGAATATAAATTAGTGCAGCCACTTGGGAAAACAGTATAGATGTTCCTCAAAAAATTAAAAACAGAAATACCATATGATCCAGTAATGCTACTACTGAGCATTTACCTAAAGAAACAAAAGCACTAATTCAAAGAGATATATGTACCCATACATTTACTGCAGAATTATTTCAATAGCCAAGATATGGAAGTAACCTATATATTCATCAATAGAGGAATGGCTACAGAATATGTGGTACATATATGTACAATAGAATATTTCTCTGCCATAAAAAAAGAAATCTTGTCATTTGTGACAATATGGATGGACCAAGGGGATATTATGCTAAATGAAACAAGTCATACAGAGAAGGGCAAATACCACATGAGTTCCCTTGTATATGTAATCTAAAGAACAAAATAAATGACCAAACAAACAAACACAGACTCTTCAATATAGAGAACAAACTAGTGGTTGCCAAAGTGGAGGTAGGGGGGGATGGGAAAAATAGGTGAAGGGGATTAAGAGGTATAAATTTCCAGTTATAAATAAGTCATGGAAATAAAAATTACAGCATAAGTTATATAGTTAATAATATTGTAATAATATTGTATGGTGACAGATGGTGACTATACTTATAATAGTGAACACTGAGAAATGTATAAAACTGTTGAATCAGTATGTTGTACACCTAAAACTAACATAATATTGTATGTCAACTATACTTCAAAAAATATTTTAAAAATTGTTGCTTGTGGCTTCTGGTTCACCATGGCATCTCTTCACCAGTGACAAAACTATCCACGAAGCAGAAGAAGATAAAACTTCCATATCAATGCTAAAAACAAAAATTGACACCTAATCTATTACAAGTAGCAAGAGAATATACCAATTAAATATAAGCCCTATGGAATAAATTGGACAAAACAATTGGTGTTCAATGCATGTTATGTTGCTAGAAACAGAAGAACTCTGATGGCTAAAAAAAAAGCAAAAATCCATTGTCTGCTCCCAACTAATTGACTCTGGCTCAGAATTAGAATCTATGCCAACCAACAACCTACCAGTCCACCGTTTTTGAAGAGGTCAAAAATGTGGTCCAAACCAAAATATCAGCATCTCAAATCCTAGAAAACAATAGATAGACTGGTTGTTGGACTGGTATGATGCCTGGTGCCCTATTAAGTGTAGTTTAAGCAAGTCAACTCTTGGATCAGAAACAATGAGCAGAGAACAGTGAGACAACAAATAGCAAGGGATGTAGGCTTAGGGAACTCCAATAACTCAAATGTCAGATAAACAGTCAACAGGGATAGAAGACAACCCTACAGACAACAGTCTGTCAGGGACATGTGAGGACTACCTTCCAGAGTCTGAAGATGAAACTAGAACTTAGTATGGCAAGATGACCACCAGCCATAGATCCAAGAAGACCAGCAGAGATAGTGAGCAGGGCCCAAGGAAGGAAACAAGTGTCTGTTGTCAGAGTCTGGGTCTAGATGGATCACCTCTGATGGAGGCTAAGGAGGAAAAAGATAGCCAAAAATATTGCTGAACCTGGGAATAGATTTTAATAAAAACATAAGTAAGAATACACCTCTGAAACAAATATACCCCTAAAATCAGAAAAAAAAGGGAAAACTGACATTTTTCAGTTGTGTACTAGATGATACAAACTTAAGATGCAAGAGCAAGAAAAGTCTAAAAAAAGACCAATCCCATCAACTAGAACAAAAATTAATTGGTTTAAAATGTCCTGTTTAAGCATAACAAACCCATCTGCTTAAGTTAGGGAGGAAAAGCAATCAGTTCTGTCTACTTACCAGATATACTCGATGGAAAATAATACTGAGAGGTCAAAAATAATGTACTACAAAGATTAAAAGGGGGGAAATGTAAGTTGAGCATATATATTGGGGCAAACAAGTAACCAAGCAGAGATCAAAAGATCACATCAAGGAATTCAAGACAAAAGCACTGAACAAGTGAAAAAGGATTTTTTATGTTAACAAAAGGTAAAATTCATAATAAAGGATTATACATATGGATCTGTAAACCCTATATGACATGCCATTATTACAAATCCTAAAATTTATTAGATGTTCAAAGGAAAATGACAAAAACCAATACTTTTTGAGATGTTAAACTAAATCTTGTACTCTTTAAATTTCTTCTCAAATATCATGCAAATGTATGAAAATTGTCATGTATTTTCCTACCAACAACCTCAATAGTATCCAAAAAAAAAAAGAAATTAAAAAAAAAAGAAATTAAACTGGAAACATCTGTCTACTGTGTATCAAAATAACATACTATTAACAAAAGCTTAAGGAACAATGAAAACAAACTTTTCTATAACAATAAAGACATATATATCTTTCCCAGAATGACACCTATTAAAAATTATCTGATCAAAAAAAATATAAATACAGAATATCTTTTAAACCACAAAGTTAAAACAATAGTTTAAATGTTAAGGAAATAGATGGAAAATAAATAAATCATTCAATTCGATATTTCAGGGAAGAATACCAAAAAAAGTAAAGAAAGAACTGAAGTGAATAGGGTACACTTTAAGCTAGCAACCAACAAAGGAAGCAGAAGGAAGTTGACCAAACTCTGGCAAATTTACTCAGAAGAAAAAGTGCAACAATGCAAAAAGCAAGTAGATAAATATAAGAATGATACAGAGGTTGTAAAACAGAAACAACTTTTTAAATTTTGTTTTAGAAACAATTTAAAACAATAGGAAAACATGCTGTATTGCTCAATGTTAATATTAGAAAGATCCAATGAAAAATATAAACTTGTCTTAAAAAACTAAGTTACTAAAATTGATTCAGGAGTCAAAATCAAATAGACACACAACCACAGATGACATGGGAAAGGTATAAAAGAAGAACTAGCTCTGAAACCTGATGGAGTTTTTTTCAGATGTTCAAGGAATGACTAATGCTACACATATTGCTGCAAAGAACAGAAAGATATAGATAACTACATAATTTATTTTATAAAGCTAACATAGCTCTGATACTCAAACAAAAAGAAAAGCCAATTTCTTTTTGACTTATTAAAAACCTGAAATGAATTGCTAGCAAACTAAATTCAAGGCTATGTTAAGAATCAACCAACTGAGATTTATTCCCAGAATTCACAGATCTATTAAATACATTCAGTAAGAAAAAGTATTAGGGGATAGATAACAGATATATGCTGAAAGAGCTTTTGACACAACCCATTCTTATTTTTTTGAATATTAGAAAGCTAGAAGTTCAAGACTTTTTGAACATTATCTAGTCACCAAAGAAGGAACCCAACATCACATTTCAGGATAAGATATTAGAGGCAACCTCATTAAAATCAGGAGCAAAGCAAAAATGCCCACTATAAATATTATTGCACAGAATTGTACATTGAGTCCATGCCAATAAAACAAAATGTAAAATTTAAGGAACACTGGAAATATAAGAGACAAGATTATTATTGCCTGTTGATAGCATGATTATAGATCGAAAATTAAAGAAAATCATGCTTAAAATAAAATCTCTTGGTATACATACACAATGGAATATTACTCAGCCATAAAAAATGAAATCTTGCCATTTGTAATGATGTGGATGGAGCAAGAGCATAAGCTAAAAAAATAAGTCCATCAGAGAAAGATAAATACCATATGATTTTACATATACGTGGTATTTAAGAGACAAAACAGATGAACATGGAGACGGTAGGAGAGAGAGGCTAACCTGACACAGACTCTTAACTGTGCTGGGATGCCCTCACCTCCTTAAGTTTTCACCTCGTTCACTTTTATGAATTTTTTAACTCTCAAGTCAGAGGACACTTCCTCACATAAAGTGATCCAACATCAAGACTTTCACACAGGAAGAGATAATATGTTCCAAGGTTAAAATCCTGAATGCTAAATCGATAGAAATCTTTCTAAAATAATTTATGAGTTATTAATAAAAAGTCCAATAAAAATCCCAATGGGAGGTAGCATTAACACTAAAACTTAACAATGGTACCACAAAATGATAAACCAATCTCACTTATTATAATAGAGTTAAAATCCTTTAATAAAGTTGTAGAAAATAAGATCCTTTCCTAAATGAGAATAATACATTATGGCCTAGTAGGATTTAGGAAAAGAAAATAAAATGTTTCAACATTAGGACCTAAATTAATAAATTTATCTTACCAATAGAATAAAGGAAAACTGTATTGTGTCAATCACTGTTTGAGAGGTATTTGATAATTGCTATGCTTTATTCATAATAAAGTCTTAGTCTAGAGACAATATCATATAATACCAAAATATAAAAGTCAAGACAAGAATGGTCATTGTCTCCTCTATCATCAAAGAACAATGTAACAGGGCCAAGAGAAAATGAAAGACATAAGTACTGGGATGCCTGAGTGGCTCAGCGGTTGGCTGGGGCCATGATCCTGGAGTCCTAGGATTGAGTCCCACATCGGGCTCCCTGCATGGAGCCTGCTTCTTCCTCTGCCTATGTCTCTGTCTCTCTCTCTCTCTGTGTCTCTCATGAATAAATAAATAAAATCTTTAAAAAAGAAGACATAAATACTGAAGAAGAGGAAATTAAAATCTCTATTACATATAGGTGATAGGATTGTCTTTCTATAAGATCAATGAGAGATAACTGAGTTTGTTCTCATAAACAGACTGAAACCAATGCTTTTATGATTTACCACTGGAATCCAGTATATAGAATATCTAAGAATTAACCTATCAAGTAATGTGCTAGAGCCATGTATTTTTTAAAAACTATGAACAATTTTACTGTAAGACATGAGAGAAAATTTGAATTAATGTAGGGATATATCATGTACTTGAAATCTTTAATAATATCAACATGCCAACTCCTTTCTAAACATCTCTCATAAAAAGATATTTAACACAAGCAAATGTGTTTCTAGAGTTATCTAGAATAAAAAAAATTAACTGAGAATGCCTAAATATTTTTGAAAAATAAAAATAATAAGATTTCTCCTGTTGGAATTTAAAATTTATTATAGAATAAAAAATAAATTATAGTGGAACTGGCATAGAAGCAGATAAAAAAACTTTAACTATTATAGAACACTCATAAAATTCAGTATGTGATAAATATCTTACTTAAAAACCATTAGAAAATGATAGATTATTTAATAAATATTTTTGAAATATCTAGCCCCTCATTTAAGAAAAAAAAGATTTTTCATACCATAAAATCAAAAAAACCTAAGAGATTTAAAAGTATTATAAGAATATTACTATAAAACTATAGAGATTTCCTAAGCAAGATAGAACTAAGAAAATATTGAAAACATGAATACCTAAAAATTAAAATTACCAGTACATTTATAATACAAAAACAAATGTAAGGGAAAGAAACAAACAAGAAAGAATTATTTGCAATATTTATTACAGAAAAGAGTATTATCCAAATTTAAAAAAAGATGAATGATCCTTTAAGAAATAGAAAGAATATAAATTGGCAGAATATACAAATATCCAAAATATTCAGCATCACTAACAATGAAAGGCCCTCATTAAAATAGCTTTGACATAACTTTTCCCCATATTGAATTGACAAAGACTTTCATAAATTATAATAATCATTTGTGATGAACATATGGCAAGACTAACATTAGATCATAAAATTATCGTGGTTTGATAACTTGATATCACTTCTCTTAAGATGAATTTTTACCATGAATGTCATAAAAGTTTGAACAACTTTTAAGGGAATAATTTAAAATGTGGAAGCAGTTTATACATTGTTTACATATATTATTACAGCATTATTTTTATTATTGAAAATTGTTAGCAATCATGACTGGTTACAATGGAAGGATTATATATGGGACATCTAACATATATCCATTAAAATTCACATTTTTGAGAAACATGGTAATATACCAATGTAGTCATTGAAATAGCTTAAGTAGCAAAATCTGCCTCTATTAATAAGCACCATATTAGAAGAAAACTGAGTTATCTGACAGAACCAAAATAAAAACTGAATGAGAAGCTTCAGGAGTGAAGGATAGAATGTCCTGAGATCTTTAGCAACCAGGGCTCTCAAATCTTCTTGTAAGAGCACAACCATCAGATGTGTCCACCTTGACTGTCTTGCATCTCTGAACATCTCCATTCAGTTCCCCTGAGAGGATCTTGTTAGTTCAACTTTGGTTAGTAAACTGTCTGCTGGAGTCCATCAGGCAAAGGTGTAAGTGGGTAGTGCCAACACTGCTCTATAAAACAAGAACTACTCTGATATATGTCTACTACAACCTATCTCATTTTTCAAAGCAGAGTCTAAAAACAAGTTGGCCTGGTTTTACATGTGTGGATGTATATGTTAGAATATTGGAAGAATATTTGGAAGACGACACTTCAAAATGGTGGCAGTGTTATCTAGAAATGGCAAGTTTATGAGTGATTTTTATTTTCTTCACACCGTGCATATACATCAAAATGTGCAGCAGCATGAATTTTGATACAATGCCATTAGAAATTACTACATCCTTCAGCCAACTCCCCATTTTGCTAAAAATTTTTACATGCTGGGAGTTGGGGAGTAATATGAAAATCGAAGGGAGGGAGAGCCTGCAAAGGAAATAGCAGACAACCCCTCCTTGAGAAATAAAAAGCTTGAAGTGTGTGTCCTATTGTCTCCAGTATTCTCATAGCCTGATTTCTCCAGATCGGACTGACAAAATGAGCACCAGCTCATTAGGAGATTCTGAGAAGTCCCCATCAGCATTAGGACTCAGAATCATCCACATCAATATTTACATCAAAGTAAGCATGTATACCAGATAATTCCAAGTCACATTTGGGACCAGAAGGCATTTGGACAGCCTGGTTGGACTTCCAGAATACCAGGTGGGCCAGTTACACAGTGTTGTTCTGATTTTTTTTAGAGCTCACTTATGATATTACAGTGGGGTCTTACTGCATTACTTTCTTTTTCAAGTTTCTAAAAATTCTATTTCACTAATTTTTTAAATAGATAACTCATTCACTTAGTTCATATCTCCAGGGAAATAATGGATTTAAGTGATGTTCAGCAATCTCTGTTAACCTCACGAAAAAAAGACGAGACATTTTCTATCTCCTGATGGAAGAATTGAATAGTATGTAGGAAATTTTCTTTTTTTTTTTTTTTTTAATTTTTTTTTATTTATTTATGATAGGCACACAGTGAGAGAGAGAGAGAGAGAGAGGCAGAGACACAGGCAGAGGGAGAAGCAGGCTCCATGCACCGGGAGCCCGATGTGGGATTTGATCCCGCGTCTCCAGGATCGCGCCCTGGGCCAAAGGCAGGCGCTAAACCACTGCGCCACCCAGGGATCCCTGTAGGAAATTTTCTTGTCAAAATATCAAACCTGCTTCTACTCAAGGCTCTGTCTATAACTTCCAGTTTACAGATACACTGAGGACAGTGGAACATGTAAAATGACACCATGGAAGCAATTGGCAAAATCTGGAATATAGGAAACTCCACTGATCTCTTAAAAAATATATTTTAAGAGGAAAATTTAAAAAGAAAAGGAGGGGAAGTTATAGATTAAAAGAGACTTAAAAGATTTAGTAATCAAATGTCATCCAAAAACTTGCCTGGATCATGATGTAAGTCAACTGTAAAAAATCTTTATGAAAAAACGGACATTTCAAAACACTATTATATTTTGTGCCAATATATATATAGACATATATATACACATGTATGCATATTTCAATATATATTGTGATGGTGTTAATATGCAATAATAGTTTTTTTATATTTTTAAATGGTCTTATATTTTAAAGATAAGTACTAAATATTTGTGGATAAAATCATATGGTGTCTGGAATTTGCTTGAAATGAATCCAGTGGGGGTTAGGAGTCTAGATAAAACAAGATTGGCCATGAGTTGGTAAATGTTAAAGTTAGGTAATGGGTGTATGGGGATTTACTATACGATTCTCTCTACTTTTCCTAGGTTTAAAATTTTCTGTAAGAAAAAGCTAAAAAAAAAAAAAAAAAGAAAGAAAGAAACTACAAAGTTTCCATTCTCCTCTCCCATCTGTCCAGTTCCCAGTCCTCCATAGGTAATAACTACTTGTAGTGTCTTGTGCATCCTTCCAGAGTTTGTATACAATAAATTCCTTTTATCATTAGAAAAACATTTAAGCATGTATTTTTAAAAGGCCAATTTCTTGGGAAGTATCTGACTTTCACCCTACCAGTTGACAGTTATTTGAGTTCATTCCGTAAGACTGATGCTCATTTCCTTTCTGACTTCCATGAACACAGCACCAGATCATTGGGACCAGGATAAGTGCTCGAAAATAATGACAGCAGAATCATTCTTGGTGACTGTTTCCATGGGAATGGGAATGAATCAGTGACAGAAAACTCTTAAATCTCAGCCTGAGGGGCACAGAAGGCCATTTCATTTTCAAAGGGTTGTGGCTGTTTACAGCTTTTATGTTTGGGGGGATGAAAAAATATCAAACATAAATTTATTTAATTGAAGAACATTACCTAATCCTACATGTGAAAACCCAGCCATTATTCAGGTTGCTGTGACTAGCATTCTGCCTACATATACCCCGGGTTGTGAGTGGCTGCTAAACCACCATCATCTTCAATTTGACTGAGATTGTTCTGAAATTCTGCATTTCTGTAGCATTTGAAAGTGAAGGGTGGAATTAAGGGGTCTGGAAGAGTACTGGTTTACAACATTAAGTAGTACTAAGGGGGCTTTCTGTGGGCTAATTGGAATGCAGTTAATGTAAAGCTGAAAATTGGAATTAATTCAAATTAATCTCTGACAAGAAATGAGACATAAAGATTTGAGAAAGGACAGCAATGTTGTAAGTTCTTAAATAGAAATAAGTTTTGAGAGAAGCTATTTAAGGATATTTCAAATAATTTAAATAATTATACTCAATCCAAAGGCTGTTTGTACATCTGTCTTTTTATTGTTAAATAATACTAGATTGTGGTTGCAGAACAATAATGGTCTCTTCTTTATGCACATCCAGCAGCATGAATCTTGGCAATAGATCATCTGAGAAAATTGTTTTTTGGGTGATGAATTGCCAGGTTAAGAGTATTATATTCCTGCTATCATGCCTTCATTATCAGAGCATTTTAGAAAATATGTTTTTTTATGTGATACAGGGGTATTGTTGTGATAAGAATTAATATAACACTTTAGCAAAAAGCTTAAGGGAGTCAAAGTATGGTGGTTTTAAATTTATACTCCACAATATTACATAGGCAATGCAGATAATAACATTAATAGCATCTTTTTTTTAACTGTGCAATTAACACTTCTATCAGTGAAATACAAGCATAGGAACGATATGAAGGTATTTTTATCTAATTCATTACGATAAATAAAGGATAAATTAGTTTTATGTATAGCAGCAGAGGATAGTGAAATTAATTCCACTTTCTCAGGTTTGGAAAATGGGTGTGTGTAAATGTGTTGCAAAGAGGAGGGAAAAGGACCAATGCAGAACTAAAGGAAAATCATTAACTCCTAATTTTCTTGCTCTGGTTGAAAGCAGTAAGTAATCAAGTTATGCAGTAGCTGTTTAGGTAGGTAAAGTCCAGAACCTCCTTGAAGGCATGAGACATTTAAGACTAATTAACAGTTATTAATACTGGAAAATTCCCCAGGCTTTAAAAAATATTCTCTTGTAGAAACATGCAGTGAAGACACGTGTTGGAGAGGAACGCACTGCCTTCTCCAAGTGAGAGATAAAAGACAAAGCAACATAAAACAACTAGCATGAAACAAGATGTAAAACAACTAGCAGCTAAAAATTCTAGGCAGAGGGACTCGCAGGAGCCTTCAGCTATGGGGCTGGCATTGTGAAGAATAGGACTGTTTAAAACATGGTATAAATTCTCAGCAGTGTTCCTTAGATTATTGTGCAATTCCCCCCCCCCCTTTTTTTTACAATTTCATGTTTCTCATTTAGAAAACACCATGCAAATATATACAAAAGCAATATTATATTTTTCTTTTTATTTATTTGTCCTAAGACTAACTTGTAATACTGTATTTTCACAACTCCCAGACAAATGAAATCCAAACTGTTAATAGTACAAAAGTCCAAACTGTCTTAATTTTCCAGGCTTGCAGGTATGTATTCACATGTGTACATGTGTATCTTTACACTACTATTTTTGAGTATTGTTATCATCTTTAATATTTCTTATTTTTTATCTTTAATATTTTTAAATTTTCAAATTAAAAATTGATTTGGGTGGAATTTGAGTTCTCCTCTATTGGGAAATGGTCATTCTTAGTCATTGTCACATATGGAAGAAAAACACCAAAATCTTGGGCACACCGAAGGCCATCTACGCTTCAGAGGCACTGTCTATATCAACCCCTACAACAACCCTTTCCTGCAGACATCATGTCCCCATCTGGAGACGCCTGGGTGGCTTAGTGGTTGAGCACCTGCCTTCGGCCCAGGGCGTGATCCTGCAGTCCCAGGATCGAGTCCCACATCGGGCTCCCTGCATGGAGCCTGCTTCTCCCTCTGCCTGTGTTTCTGCCTCTCTCTGTCTCTCATGAATAAATAAATAAAATCTTTAAAAAAAAATGTCCCCATCTGTACAAGGCCTGGCACTGTGCTAGCTCATGATGGGGCTTGACAAATATTTGCTCATCTGTTGAGGAAACTGAGGCTGAGGGATTACATACTTCATTCAAAATCATCTGCAATTCAAAACTCAGGTTTCTGATTCCAAATCCCTGTCTTTGTACTCTATAGAGCTTCTTTCAAAATCAAAATGTGTGCCAAGTATTGAACTAGAAGAGTGAATTTAAAAGTGATGGAATCTCCTGAAGAATTATTTATGAAGGTACTATATAGAGAAGCAGCAAGCTGATTTTTATATAGGACCTATGAATTTATCTCTGGATTGACTTTGGAATTCAACAATCACAACTCCCCACTCCAGAAAATCGATAAATAACTGGCCAAGCAGGCTACACGATCAGGGTCCTTTATGTTAAAAATGTTTAGTGGCATCTTACAGACATATGTCTTAGGGTGTGCTTTGGAATCAGAAGATGGACTGTGGTAATGGAAATGGGTTGCAAACCTTCTTCGGATCATAAAATGCAACAGTTTATGCCAGGATAACATATGGGGCTGGCGGCCTTCCTGCAGGGAACTAAATTCAGAGGGATATTTCAGGGTCTTATTCCCAGGGAGAAGACTGAGTAGTTGGGCATTCATCCATTTCTTATCTTTCATTCAATAAATATTCGACAAGTGCATTTTCAATGCATTTAATTATACTGTAAGCAACATGTCCTATAAAGTGGGGGGGGGGGAATAGAACCCATGTCATAGTGCAGAGAGAATTAAGTAAGAGTGTGTGCAGTGGGTTGCACACACATAGAACAATACCTGGCATATAGCAATTCCTTTAAAAATATTAATTGTGACTAATAGGTTCTTACAATACCCTTGACACTGTGTCAGGTGCTGAGATTCAAAGACAATTTTAAAGTCGTCTTTTTTCTCAGGAAACTCACAGTTTTAGAGGGAGACACATGTGTAAACTAAAGTCATATGACAAGACAGTAGATTCCATGAGATGCACAGGAAGCACAAAGAAGGGAATTAGCCTGGTGAATTAAGGGGTCAAAATAAAAGCTCCACACTGAAGGTGACAATTTGTGTCTTGAAGGATAAGTAAATATTCTGCTAGTGCATGGTGTGGGAAGATGTTGGAAGGGGGAGTGTGAGGGGTCCCAGGCAGAGGGACTTGCAGTAGTAAGAACAGACTCAGAGTTATGGTAAGCCTAATCTGAAGAAGTGCTTATTATTTATGATACTGGCTGAAGATAGCTGCTTGTTGGTGAGAAGGAAGAAATAAGTCCAGAGGTTGAGTAGTAACTCATGAGAAACTTTGTCCTGTCAGCAATGAGAAACCACTGAAGTGCTTTCAACAGGAGGGTATTATAAACAGACGTGTGCTTTGGAAAACTCATGAATGAAAGTATGGGAGATAAATTGAGGGTATGGGACCAGACATGGGAAGAATAGTAAGGAGATTCTTGAAACAGACAGGCAAGTAATGAAAATATCTTGAACTATGAGAAGTGACAACTGCTCGTAGTATCAAGGGAAGACAGATTCAAGAGACATTAAGAGGATAGGATGAGAAAGAAGTTGGGATAAACTGAGTGGTATGTCAGTGAAAGTAAAGGTTGAGTACCAATATTTCTGACCTAGATGTTTCAAAGTATGTTCAGAAATGTGGGGATTGGAGGAAGAGAAGGCACTGTGGGAAGATAAATAGTGAATTTTACATCGAACATAGGAAGTTTAAGATGTTGGTAGAAATATTGGAGAAAATATGCAGTAAGTCATTGGATGTATGACTTTTGAATGGAAGGAAGAAGTGAGGCTGGAAATACAGATTTGGAAGTCATCAGCATATCAGTGGACTTGGAAGCCATCAATAAGATTCCTGAGAGAGACCACATTAGCAGAGAAGAGAAGAGGACCAAAGATTGGAGAAGTCACCATATAAGTGATGGCAGAGAAAGGGGAAGTCTGAAAACAAGGCCAAGAAATATTAATCAAGGAGACAGAGATTGAAGCAAGAAAGAGTCATCACCAAAAGCCAAAGGGACTGTGGAATCTCAAGAAGGCTATGTGTATCAAATACCTTAAAACGTATGCAAAACCGGAGAGAAGCCTATTGCATTTGAAGCTTACGGACTGTTCTTTTCATCTGTCTGGTCAATTTCAGTAGGATCCAAACTGCATTCAGTTTCGTGGAATATGTGGTTGTATGTGTGCGCATGTGCATGGACATTCACATATACATGTATTTCCTTTTCACTGAGTTGCTGCCTTTGTAAGCCTGCCTAAATATTTCTTATTTTATGTGTCTCTTCTTCTCATGTTTCTATAGGTTCCTCATTTATTTATGCCTGATTTGGTAGTCTAAGTATCCCTATGTTGAGTTACAAATTTTAGGAGACGAAATGTCAAAATTGGCGGTGTCTTTCAAGGTTTCAGCTGTAATAAATATGAATGAGTAAAAACACTTCCTTCAGGGTTCTTCTTCCTAAAGAAAATGACTTTTGGCAAAGTGGCAATAGCCACTTTTTTATGATTTCAGTCATATCTACTCAGAAAATGCCCTGATAGGACACCATGGTAGTAGGAAGTCCTGGCCTACCTGCCAAGTGCTCCTTATGCCCGTTCAATATGAAGTGACATCTTCCAACTTCTACCACAGGATGAGTTGTTTCTTTTTTTTTTCTTTTTTTTTTTTAATTTTTATTTATTTATGATAGTCACAAAGAGAGAGAGAGAGAGAGAGAGGCAGAGACACAGACAGAGGGAGAAGCAGGCTCCATGCACCGGGAGCCCGATGTGGGATTCGATCCCGGGTCTCCAGGATCGCGCCCTGGGCCAAAGGCAGACGCCAAACCGCTGCGCCACCCAGGGATCCCTCTTTTTTTTTTTCTTTCTAATATTTTATGTATTTATTCATCACACACACACACACACACACACACAGAGAGAGAGAGAGAGAGAGAGAGAGAGGCAGAGACACAGGAATAGGGAGAACAGGCTCCATGCAAGGAGCCAGACGTAGGACTCAATTCCGGGTCTCCAGGATCACGCCCTGGGCTGAAGGCGGCGCTAAACCACTGAGCCGCCTGGGAGGCCCCGGATGAGTTGTTTCAAGAAGTTTTAAGAAATTCTAAAGATCTGATTGTTGTATAGATTTCTCCATGGTAAAGCCGAATCTCAGCTCAATGCTTCAATTTAATTCATACAGACTCAAAAATATGAGCAGGAAATCCATATTTGAATTTCTAACTTTTTAAATAATTACAGAAGCACTGTAAATAGTAAAAATAGTACAGAGAGGTCTTGCCTTTTTCTCAGCTTTCCCAACGGTTACTTCCTATATAACTATAGTGCAATATCAAAGCCCCGAAGTTAACACCGGTAAAATTGTGTGTAGAGGCCTCTGGTGGTTTTGCCACAAGTGTAAATGTAATGACCATGGCAGCTACCATGGCAATCAAGATACAAAACTATTTCATCACCAAAACAAACAAACAAACAAACAAACCTTCATGCCACCCTTTTTTTATTTCAAAAATGGTATATAAATGGCATCACACAATGTGTAATCTTTTTTTAAGTTTCTATTTAAATTCCAGTTAGTTAACATACAGTGTGATATTCATTTCAGGTGTCCAACGTAGTGACTAAACACATACCCACAACTCTGGGTGCTCATTACAGCAACCGCACTGCTTAATCTCTATTTAATTCATCGCCAACCACCTCTCTGATAGCCATCAGTTTGTTCTTTATAGTCAAGAGTCTGTTTCTTGGTTTGCCTCTTTCTCTTTTCCATTCCCCCCATGTTCATTTGTTTTGTTTCTTAAATTCCACATATGAGTGAGATCATATGGTATTTGCCTTTCTCCAACTGACTTTTTTTTCACTTAGAGTAATATTCTCTAGCTCCATCCATGTTGTTGCAAATGCAAGTTTTCATTCTTTTTTTATGGCTAAATTATATTCTGTTGTATATACACCACATCCTCTTTATCCATTCATCAACCAATGGATGCTTGTGATCTTTTGAGATTGCCTTTTTTCACTCAGCATAATGGACTTGAGATTCATCCAAATTGTTGTAAATATCAACAGTTAATTTTTCTTATTGTTGCATAGTATTTCATGGACTGTATCTACCAAATATGTTTAGCTATCCATCCAGCGAAGGACATTTGGGATGTTTCCAGTCTGTTAGCTTTTATGAATAAAGCTGCTATGAACATTCATGCACATATTTTTGTGTGGACTTAAGTTTTTATTTCTCTAAGATAAATGCCCAGGAGTGTGATTGGTGAGTGTGTGGTAAGCATATATTTAATTTTCTTAAGAAACTGAGAAACTATTTTTCAGAATGGCTATATACCACTTTACATTCCCAACAGTAGTGTGTAAAGATCCAGTTTCTCTACATCCTCAAAAGCATTTATTATTGTCACTATTCTTTTATGTTAGTTGTCCTAGTGGATGTGTAGTGATAGATCATTGTGATTTTCATTTGCATTGCCCTGATGGCCAATGATGGTGAACATCTTTTCATGTGCTTATTTGTCACCTGTGAAATGTCTTCAGCGAAATGTCACTTTATGCCTTTTGCTCATTTTTAATTCAATTAATAGGGGTTTTTTTAACTATTGAGTTTTGAGAGTTAATTATACATATACATATCATATATAATATATGTATATAAAATAAGATATTTATATTTATCTTTTGTCACACATGTAGCATGCAAATATTTTTTCCTAGTACATAATTTTGTCTTTTTGTCCTCAACAGGAACTTTCACAGAACAAAATTTTAAATTTTTATGAAGTCCACTTTTTTTCTTTTATGTTTCATTCTTTGGCTGTCATGTTATATTTGGATTTTAGAGTTGAAAATTCATTTGAATTTCTGGAGGACAAGAAGACAACCAGTATTGAATACAAAACAAACAAACAAACAAACAAACAAAAAACTGTCTTACCTGAAATGATAAATGCTTCAAAATAATCCAATTTGGAGGATAAGGTAGGAGAAAAGGGAGTGGGGATATCAATAAGCAAGAATGTCTATGAGTTGATAATAACTTAAGCAGGGAAGTTAGGTACATAAGATCATTATATCATTTTTTCCACTTATGCATATGTTTGAAATTTTCCACAATAAAAAGATTAAAAAAAAAAACAGTGCATGTCTTTTGACTAAATAATCCAGTTTGGGGAACTTTGCCCTAAGGAAGAGCTTGAGATGATGGAAAAAGAAACCTATTTGTACTGAGATGTTTACAGCGACATTATTTGTGAAAGTAGAAGGAAGAATCAAGGAATACAAATAGCTAGTGATTAGGGAATGGTTATATAATCTATGGTATATCATCTCAGGGGACCATTATGGAGCTATTAAAGTGATAAACGTGAGGTTGAAGATACACAAAAAGTTTTTTACAAAATGATGTTAGAAAAAACAAAACAATCCTTCAACTGTGATTTAGCCTGCCATAGTCTTGGAATACTGTGATTTTATGTTTCTATAGCAAAATTTTAGTTCATTACCATTAAACAATTTAATGATAATTTCAGTTGCCATAAATAAAAGAATATGGCTACATGATTCAGCTTCTTCTAAACCACAGTGGCGGATCCAAGCAGTAAGGTAGGCAAAGAGGTCTTCTGTGTGTGACCACTCAGTGCGAGGTACATGGCAGCAGCACACACAGCCCACCCCTCAAATATACACACCCATCTTGATAATGTGTTAAAATTCCTGACAGTTACACATTTTACTAAAGCTTATAACAATCAAACAAGGGAAAATGCCAGTGCATAGGTCATTAAATTTTAAAGCAGAAAAGGACTTATTTATTTATTCATATTTACATATAATGAACATATGGTGTTATATTAGTTTCTGGTGTACAATATAATGTATTCTATACATTTCTCAGTGCTCATCGAGATAAGCACACTCTTGATCCCCTTTATCTATTACACCCATCCCCCCACCAACCTCTCCTCTGGCAACCCCCAATTTGTCTTGCACATTTAAGAATCTATTTTTTGGTCTTTTCTTTCTTTGTGTGTACATTCATTTTGTTTCTTAATTCCACATATGAGTGAAATCATACAATGTTTGTCTTCCTCTGACTGACTTATTTCCCTTAGCATTCCATTCTCTAGGTCCATCCATGTTGTTGCAAATGGCAAGATTTCACTCTTTCTTATAATTGAGTACTATTTCATAGTATATATTCACCACATCTTCTTTATCCACTCACCTATCAGGGGACACTTGGGTTGCTGCCATGTCTTGGCTATTGTAAATAATACTTCAATAAACAGAGGGGTACATATGTTTTTTTTAATTAGTGCTTTTGCTTTCTTTAGGTAAATACCCAGTAGTGCGATTGCTGGATCATATGGTAAGTCTGTTGTCAACTTTTTAAGGAACCTCCATATTGTTTTCCACAGTGGCTGTACCAATTTACATTCCTACCAACAGGGCACAAGTATTCCTTTTTCTTCACATTCTCACCAACATATGTTATTTCTCGTGTTTTTGATTCTAGCCATTTTGACAGGTGTAAGGGAATATCTCATTGTGGTTTTAATTTCCATTTCCAGTAAAGGCTAATTTTTTTAAAAATCACTGAAAAGATACAGTTTACTTGACTATAACTTGAGGAAAATCTACCTTAGAATATTATAATACTCTAATACAAATATTACAAATATTTCCTGAATAAATGTGGTGAATCAGGAAAAATGTTACCCCCAGATCATGTTCTTTTGAGAGGGAGAAAAAGAGAGAAAGAGAGGACACACAAGGTGGGGGGGGGGGGGGCAAAGGGAGAAGTACAGAGAAACTTAAGCAGGCTCCTCCCCCAGCACAAAGCTGGATGTGGGGCTCCATCTCATGACCCTGTGATCTTGACCTGAGCTGAAATCAGGAATCCTACATTTAACTAACTGAGCCACCCAGGCACCGCCCCCCCCCCCCCCCCCACGAGATCATGTTCTTAAAATCAACACATCTAGTTTGTGTTGGAAATTGCAGTGGTTTTAAGAAATCCACCAATTCTTTGATATTCCTCCTTTCGAAAGGTAGAATCTAATTCTTCTCCCATTGAGTGTGGACTATACTTAGTAACTCACTTTTAATGCATAGAAAGAGGTGGAACTGAAGGTGAGTTATTTTCAAAGTTAGGACATAAAAGGCATGTGACTTCCTCCTCGTTCCTCCTTAAATCTTCTGCACCTGGGAACTCAACTACCATTTTTTGGGGGAGAGGCTCACTGGGGAGTAGCTGAGAGCTTCCACCCACAAACAGTAAACTTAAAAGCAAATCTCCAGACTCAATAGAGCCTTCACATGACTGCAGTCCCAGATGACATCTTCATTGCAACCCCATGAGAAACCTTGAACTGGAATCACCTGGCTAAGATGCTCCTGATTTTGTGACCCATGGAAATTGTGAAATAATAAATGTTTGTTTCTTTATACCAGTAAGTTTTGGAGTAATTTGTTAGGCTCCAAAAGATAATACAAAAACACCTAGAAACCTTCTAGAAATTTTATTGAATATGGTTCTTAAGAATTTATGTTTAGTGGAATTTTATTCACTTTTCCCAGTTCCTGATAGTCTCCTATGATACTATGATTTTGCCAGCAAAAGTTCTGCCAACTAGAAAATTTTTCAGAAACACAATTCTGCAAATGCAAAGAGACTTCTATGTCTAAAATCTCTATACCCTTATGATACGGAATAGAATATATCAGTAATGTAAACAATAATGTTAAAGTGAAAGGGAATGTGAGTACTTTTAAGTTGTTTAAACATTAGTAATTTAAATATCTTTTATATTAACATTAGTTTCAAAAACTTTTGTCTATAAAATGTTTCATTGTTTGAAATTTGTTTTATTTATAGTTTTGCTTTTAATATTTATGCTGAAGAGAAGGAAAAAGAAAAAAAAGATGAATAGAGTCTAAAGACTGAGAAAAGAGGACCCTTCATTTGTGAAAATATTTCTCATGTGACTAGTATCACATCTTTGTAGACCTTTAGGATAATGCAATTCCTTTTTTTGGTGAAAACACAAGTATTATTGTTTAAAATATGTACTGGTTTTCAATTATTTATTTTTGAGAAAACAACACAATGGGACCTGTCCTAGCTATAATTTAAGAATGCCTTTTAATGCTTTCTGTGACTATTGGTCAAATTTAGATTATTTTCTTTCTTCAGGGCTTCAACTGGTAGTTGAAACACCAGAGAGATGTTCTGGGATCTTGAAAGAAAGGCTTCAGGTCTCAAAGTCTTTGATTCCTTCATACTAGCATATGAACTGGCAGGCTTATTTTGTAATGACACTGTCAGTGTACTCCATAAGACAGGCTTTGAATTTCATCTTAGGAAGTAATTCAGTGAGAAATAGATTCTTTTTCAAATACCTCCACAGAAATAACCTAATGGAAAGTCTTCTCACTTCTATAGAAAGGATATTTGTCTGTGTTGGGTTGTAGGAAGAAAAATGAGATTTGAGACTCATGACTATGCACCACAAAAGCCAGACTTAGTTAAATGCAAGACAAACAAAAACCCTTCTGAACCACTATGAAAGTGACAAATTCCAATGATAAAGACCAAGCCTGATTAATGTTTCTAAATTAAGAAGCAATTTAATGCATGTAACTGAAGTATGATGGAATAATAAGTAGATAGTGCCAGAAATTATTAAATAACCTAGAAGATATGAAAATAACCTCTAGAAGCAAGAGCATCTGCTTTTGATTCCTGGACTTTGGAGAATACATAGGTAAGAAAGCCATGCATTAATTTGATAGGATGTTGGGATATCTCTGTGTTAAGTATCTTAGTAATGAGTGAAATTGTGTAGAATTTATGCTGTTGCCCACAGATGTTTAACATATTCCTAAGTGGCTTCTATGTCACCAAAATTATACTCATCAAGCTTAGAAAATAGGTAACTTATTATTCAAAGCATAGTATTAATTCTCACAATATGGAAAAATTAGAAGCCAATGCACAGATTGTCAATAAGGATAATGCAAGCCTCCTTGGGAAAAACAATTATACAGAAATACCAGATATTATGCACAACATGAGATTTATCCAGGAAAAAAAAATAAGATTAATAGTTGACTTAAGGTTGCCATGATTTATTGTTTTTAAGGAGAAAATGGCAGAAAAATGCAAAATTAAGAATGAAGAATATGTGACACAGCCTTAAATTATATTTTATGTCTTAGCCAAACTCTTATAATTATTTTTTACAAAGTGGTACTATGAATGTAATACTCTACAGTGTGCCATATTTAATAAAAACTAAAATACATAACAAATCTTAAAAATTAAACATGAAAAGTATTTTAATCTGTAACTTTATAAATTAGGAGGTACATAGTACCTGGAGCAAAGTTCCAAGGAATAACTAAAATGACCATACACTGCCTTTTATCTAATAAAGATGATTCCACTGTCCTTCTATGAGAAGGCTTTGAACTTTGTGCTGTGTTGGCTTATTTGAGGTCTTTCTTTTGGCCTATGTCATGTTTTTATTGGCTGACTGATGAGGTAAAGGTGAAGGTCAGCAGTGAAGAACAGATGGAGGCTAACTGGTCCTACCAGGGTCACATATATGTATGTCTCAC
This sequence comes from Vulpes lagopus, assembly GCF_018345385.1. Lineage (NCBI taxonomy): Eukaryota > Metazoa > Chordata > Mammalia > Carnivora > Canidae > Vulpes > Vulpes lagopus. Next base: position 25,215,797 of record NC_054824.1, on the reverse strand, counting down.
AGAGCTTGAACTAAATTATTTCACTCATTTGGAAACTCTGAAGGAATTGGGTTTATGGAGCTTGGACAATAGAAAGCCATGGACTGTCCTGATGGCAATCCTAACAGTATACATGCAGTTGCTAATATTGTTGTCCAAATGTTTCTTATTCTACATAAAGCATGACTTACACAAAAGGGATGGTCTTTAAAACTGGAGCTGGAGAAACTCCTGATGTAGCATGAGTAATAATTGCAATTAAGAAAAAAGAAACAGAATGGTGCCTTTTTTTGGAATGGTTGGATTTTAGAGGTTGAGCTCATGTGACTCTGTGATTTCCAAAAGTGCAGACTTCTGCTTATAAGGGCAAGATGAAATAAGAAGCAATGTTACTATTGATTTCACACCCTAAAATATCAAGATGCCAGGTTATTTTATGGAAACCATATTAGTCATGTACAAGTTTTGTTTTCACAGAGTTTTTTCCATTGGAAAAAGAATTATATATTTTAACCATATTGGTTAACATTTCAAAAAAAATTAGACCTTGATGTTGTCTAATATATCTGGATTGGCAGTAATCATTTGGGGGCCCTGAAAAAGAAAGGAACCTAGAAGAACAGTCTGAGAGTCCTCATGGATGGCCTTTTCAAGCTATATCCCCACATTTACTGTAGCCCTATTGAAAGTCTCTCTGAGGCAGAAGGAGAAAACACTGATGTAGGTCAATGCAAGAGGACATCTGGTAAGAGCTCAAGCTGTGAGGGTGGACCACCCAGGTCCAAATTTTGACTCCACTGCCTCCTAGCTGTGTGATGTGAGGCAAATTACTTGACCTCTCTAAGCCTCACTTGGCACATGTATAAAATGGTGATAATAACAAAACTGCTTTTAAGTGAGAACTGGTGGTTAAAATGAGATAAAGCAAAAAAAAAAAAACAGCATAGTGACTGGCATATAGTAACGAGCACTCAGTGAGTAACAGTATTGTTATTGCTCCCCAAAGAATTCAAAACATCTCAAATCTGAGAAGAGAGAATGCTGTTCTAAAAATTGCATTAGGGGGATCCCTGGGTGGCGCAGCGGTTTGGCGCCTGCCTTTGGCCCAGGGCGCGATCCTGGAGACCCGGGATCGAATCCCACATCAGGCTCCCGGCGCATGGAGCCTGCTTCTCCCTCTGCCTGTGTCTCTGCCTCTCTCTCTTTCTCTCTGTATGACTATCATAAATAAATAAAATTAAAAAAAAAATTATATAAAAAAAAAAATTAAAAAAAAATAAAAATTGCATTAGGGATGCCTGAGTGGCTCAGCAGTTGAGCGCCTGCCTTTGGCTCACGGCCTGATCCCGGATTCCCAGGTTCGAGTTCCACATTGGGCTCCTTGCATTAAGCCTGCTTCTCCCTCTGCCTGTGTCTCTGCCTCTCTCTGTGTGTCTCTCATGAATAAATAAATAAAATAATTTTAAAAATAAAAAATTGCAGTAAAGAAGTGTCTAGATAGGGCCTGAATTAATGGCACTTTCTCTTGCAAATTGTAAAGGAAAGCCTTCCATTGGATGGGATTTGACTAAATGGTGTCTATGCTTTCTTGTTACATTCTAAGATTCTTTGAAATATGGTTGAATACGGGAACTTTTACCCCTTTACAGTCTGTATAGAATAAATGCTGTGTGAGCAAATGATGATTATGTGCTTCATAATTTCAGTGTAATTCAGAGTTCACTGGTCAGGGTCAGGCCTACAGTTCCTGTCTCCTTCATTCCCAGCTGGCCCGATTCTCATTATCTGTAAAGATTCACATGGAATGATTTATCCAACTTTCCCCCAAAACTCGTAAAGGACAGCCAGCTGGTTGAGGAAAATTATCCTACACTGGATTTTATTTTGCCCGAAATATTGCCATCCTTGGTATCTTCTCGCTCTTGAAAGAATTCAAAGTCCTTCCTGAGCTGGTCCTAGATTATGCAGCCATGTTCACTTCCTTAACTGTTCACTCAAGGTTCCAGGATAGGACTTCTTACTTGTCTTTCTGTAGGGGACCCTCCTCTTCTCCATCCTTCTGCTCTTCCCTTCAAGGCATTACCAATAACAGTGCAAATTCCCTGTTCTAGCCTTACCAAAATATGTTCTCTCTCTTTTCTCTCTCTCTATCTCAGTCTGTTCAGGCTGCCATAACAAAAATAGCATAGACTGGGTGGCTTCAACAGCATAGATTTATTTTTCACAATTCTGGAAGCTAGAAGTCCAACATCACTGATTTCTTTTTTTTTTTTTTTAAGATTTATTTATTTATTCATGAGAGACACAGAGAGAAAGGCAGAGAGACAGGCAGAGGGAGAAGCAGCCTCCCTGCAGGGAGTCTGATGTGGGACTCGATCCCGGATTCTGGGATCAGGCCCTGAGCTGAAGGCAGACGCTCAATGGCTGAGCCACCAAGGCATCCCTCAACATCACTGATTTCTCAAGAGGGCTGTCTTCCTGGTTGTGTGCACAACTGCCTTCTTGCTGTGTCCTCATAAGGCAGAAAGAGAGAGAGAGTACTATGGTGTCTTTTTCTCTTATAAGGGCCTATGAGATCAGGGCCTCACCCTTATGACCTCATTTAAACCTTATCACTTTCTCATAGACCCCATCTCCAAATATAGTCAAATTGGGGATTAGGACTTCAAAATAATGAATTGGGCAGGGGGACACAATTCAACCCACAGAATCATTCATCCTCCCATTCTCTTTCTCTTTCTCTCGTCTTCTCTTCCCCATTCAAGTCTCCATAGCTTCTATGATCTGTTCTATCCTCTTCCTGCTTCAGATAACACATTCTTTATAATTAGAAATTTAATTTCATGTCTATTCTTATCTCCTTAGCTAATATGGTTAGCTCATTTTATTTAAATAAGTTCCTACCATATGCCAGGCACTTTGCATGTATGTCTCATATCTCATTTAATCCCTATCATGACCCTGTAAAATATCTATTAAAATGACCATTTTAGAGATGAGGAAACTGAGATTCAGGGAAAGCACATCCCCACAGTTATATGGCTAGTTATAAGTAAAACTGAAGTAAGAAGCAGAAGGGTCTGATTCTAAAACCCACATTGTCTCTACTATCCTATACTGCAGTAGGATCTACACTGCCTAGTAACACAGGCCAGAAAAGAACTGACTCCCTGAGAGCTTTTACAATGACATCTTGACTGCTACTAAGACTGAATCATTGTTCAGACACTGTTGGGGCTTGCTATGGTAAAAGGCACCAGCAGAAATTTTTGTGCAATAATGAATGCTTTAAGCAATCCAACAGTGGATGACAAATTCATGTTATGCTTATGAGGCTGCCTTCAGTGGCCAAGCTGATTTTGTCTGTCATGCAGAGTAATTTGGCTCTTCATTACGAATACTACATGGGGACAATTAGTATTCTGCTGGTCCTGGAACAACAAAATCCTAAGGTGTACCAAAAGAGTGTGTGGAGTCTGGCCATAAGCAGGGATTTCGTGCAGAGATGCCAATGTACCACCAGCTTATAAAAAACCCAGTCTGTGTCCAGATAAATTAACATTAATTCCAAACCAAACCAGCACATTTCTGAGTATTGCTAAGTAATTTCATCTCCAAATAATGTGATTATGCAAAAATAAATAAATAAAAAGGTAAGTCTAGAAAGTACAGGGAAGTGGATTCTCTCAATTCTTTGTATTGTTTAAGTTGGAACCACCCTTCAGGAAACAATTTGAAATATATATTGAAATCATATCTTTCAGCTAGCATTCTAGATGGCCTCTGAGCTAACTAGAGGAAAAGAAAACACACAGGAAAGTGAGAATCATCTCAGTGGTCCTCAAACTACCCACGACCAATCAGATTAAACACTTATCTGTATGCTTACTGAATTGGGGAGTTTTGAGAGAGGGAGGTTATATTTCATGTTACTTTTTGTGTATAATAAACTATTCAAAAAGACCAAGAATATATACAATGTGTGGTGAAAAGTCTCCTTCCTCTCTCCGGAAGCAACCAGGTATTGCCTCATAAGTCCTTCTAGAAATATTCTATGGAAATAGACACACACACACACACACACACACACACACACACACATATTATTTAAGTGATTTATATTTTCTTCTATGTCACAGCCAATAAGGATAAACAAAAGAGGCACCAGCTTCAATGTGAACTTTCATATTAGAAATATACTTTAGGGTAGCCCAGGTGGCTCAGCGGTGTAGTGCCACCTTCAGCCCTGGGCATGATCCTGGAGACCCAGGACCAAGTCCCACATCAGGCTCCCTGCATGGAGCCTGCTCCCTCTGCCTGTGTCTCTGCCTCTCTCTCTGTCTCTCATGAATAAATAAATAGAAATCTTAAATATATATATATATGTGTATATATACATATATACACATATATATATACATATATACACTTATATACATATATATATATATATACACTTTATTGTCTAATCATTGTAGATCTCATCAACCCACCTACTTGCATTATGTATACCTGGGAAGGGTGACCATGAATGTGGAACCCCATGCTGTCCTTGGCCACAGTGTTTGAAACTCTCCAGTCTAGGTTAGTTGCTCTTTCTGCCTGGGATTGCTCTTGGCCAATATCCATCTGCCTCTCCCTTCTGTTCTGTTTGTATGCTTTGTTTCCTGCATTGCATCATTTTCCTGTCTTGATATGCTTTCTCCTTTTGGTACAGCACATCCTCCAGTAGCCTCTTGAAAAAGTATGGGAGTAAAATTTTTGCATGTCTAAAAATCTCTTAATTCCACCCTTTCCTTTGATTGATAGTTTGGCTGAGTATAGAATTCTAAATTGAAAACAATTTTCTTTCTGACTTTGAATGCATTACTCTAGTGTTTTTTGGAGTTGCTGTGGAAAAATATGAAGCTATGCTAATAACTTCTCCTTGGCAATCCTCCATCTGTTAAGGGCAAGAGCAAATAAACAAATAAGCATTAGCATCCATGCTCACTATTCTCCTACTCCAGGTCACAAAACAAGATACTCATGTTCTCCCTTGAGATGGAAGCAACTGATGATCTGTGAGGTTTCTTCTAAACTTAGAGTTCAATTATAAAGATATAGATGGGAACACTCTGAACCTCCTCTGGGTAGGAGATGTATTCATTATCATCACTGGTTAATGATCATGAAAAGTGTTCCTTCCCATCTTTTTCCAAAGCTCTTCTTGACTCTATCCACTGACTTGGGGAAAACACATTAATTTTGCCTAATTGGTCTGTCAGGATTAATGAAAAGCCTAAATTACAGAACATATTAAAATTGTTACAGACATCTGTGTTGCAGTGAAGTGAAGTTTGGATCATGCATCTGAAGACTTATATTTAATTAAATCCCAGCTTTTGCCAATTACTAGTCATCTGTCCTTGAGGTAATCTATTAACCTCTCCAAGCTACTGTTTTCCTGTCTATAAAATGGGAATGATGCCTAGCTCACAAGGTTACTGTGATAATTAAAAGTGTTATAGACAATTGTTCAGTAAATTGTACAAAAAAGTAGCATATACATGTGGAGCTTTCTTATAGTAATTTAAACTAGATAAATAATGTGGCCTGATGGAGTTTTTTTAGGAAGTTGCTTTATGGTACAGAAGAGTGTGTTATTTGCATATTTATTTATGTTAATGTCCTTCCCTTCCTGGTTGCTTTTCTACATAACTTAAATTTTTGCCTTAGTAAGTAGCTTAACAAATCTTTTCCTCCAAGGTATTGTAAAATCAAACTTTAGCCAAGTTTCTTGTCCAAATTATTGTAAATTCCAAATAGGTAAGTTTTGTTGCTGTTTTACTTTTTTTAACTTATAAAAATATAAAATTGTTGTTCTGGAGTAGTAAGGCTTTTCTGAGAATAACATTACTGAAATAACATTGGAGTTTTAGTGATTTGAAATAAATGGAACCTTGTCATTATTACTTGAAACAAATTTAGACTCTTTTAAAATGGAAAATAAAATAGGACAGAAATGAATTTAAGGGAGAAGTGGCAATTTTATTTATTTTTTAGATAGAATTGAGCAGGCATTTCTCATAAAAAGCCTCAAACGAGGAAACAATGACTAAAGATCGGATTGAAACAAGTTTCATATGCCAGCTATATTTGACATTGTACCTCAAGGGCTCTTGTCCTTTGTATATACTGCCATTTGGGTCAAAAAAATAAACAAGAAGTATCTGAGAGGTCTATCATTCACAAAGAAATACAGCTGAATATTGCTAAATATATAAAGAAGGATTCATTCAAGTCTGAAACCAAATAAGAAGGAGAAGAGTTGTCCTTTTTCTTCCTATCACAAATTTCTCTTGTCAAAATGTCCTTATTTCTAATATTACCACAGATTTACAAAAAGAACTGATATAGTCCAGTCTTTAATAAAATAATGTCATTCATTCATCCTACAAATGTTTATTGAGCACCTCTATCTACCGCATGGCATGTTCCAGAAAGAGACAAAATGATTACTCAGAGTCCCATATCTTGGAATAAAGAGAGGCCTGAAGAGGCTACACCATCAGTTACTGCCAGAAAGTGCAGGTGCTGAGGTGAAGCCCAGAGTCTGGATTGGCTTTTGATTTTGTTATCATAGAATGTAAAGTATGTGGAAACAAGGCAGGAAAATAACTCATGAAACCAATCATGGGAGGGACACCAGGGAACTGCATGGGTGACTATTGGGTCTCAGAGAAACATTAACTTGGGGACTGCAGGGGATGGGGGAACCGACCTTAGTGGGCCTGGCTATCTCATCCACCATCATTGCTATTTTCAGCATGTACTGTTTCCAATACAGACCGATGGCAGGAATAAATTGGCTTTTGCCACACTCACAGAGTTGTTGCCATTTATGTGTGTCCCTGTTCTTACTGGGGTTTTTTGCCCATTAAGGTTATGCTCTCCCACATCTATGTGCTAAGTATACTTCTAGATGCTGTAAATGTAGCTGTGAATAAAACAGACAACACTTTCTGCCTTCATGGAGCTTCCATCCTACAGGCACTTGAGGATTGAGTCTGGCAAGGAAAGTGTGGGTAGCAGGCATTATAAAACATAAGAGAAAATGATGCTATATGTCTTGAAAGTATGATCTTTCTCTTGGTGTTTGAGGGAACTGAAAGTCTCAGGAATTTTTTGGCTTCAGACCTGATCCCAAAACTTGCACTTCTGCATACATGTGGAAGGCAAGAAAAAGACTCAAGGCATGGTGGTCTAAAGAACCCAGATGACTCTGAAAAAAATCCTATCATTTAATGAGAAGATTCATTGGTCCTCTCCTTTCACCAAAGAATGGCAAGCTGCCAAGTGATCTGGTGTAATCAGGGGTATTCTAGGACAGACTTAATTTCTAACGCTCTAATACTCTGTTCTACTCTCCTCGTGAGGACACTCATAGTTGTCTCACCGTGCTTCCCTAGATTTTGGTTGGGGAAATATGGCCTCTGTCACCATAAAGCAAATACTGAAATATTGTAACTCTGCTCTGCCAACACCATGTAACAAGGGCAACGAGGAAGAGAGACAGACTGATTAACAGAGGCAGTAATAGCCTGAGATCATGAGGAAAATATCCATAACTCTTAATATGTCAGGAAAAGCAGCAGCATCTGGGGGGAAGGAATGACTTTGTGCTTTTGTAGAGGGAGGAATTTCAAAATATCTAAAGTCATTTTGAGATCTATTAGAGATGGTATAAAACTACCTAAAAAGTAACCTTTTCATCCCATTCCCTGTTGCTTCCCATATTAGGTGAGAGAGAACACTGACCTTCTTACAGGGACTCTATACTGGAATTTCTGGGCCCATCTAGCTCTTTCTGTCCTGCTGTTTTCCCATTGCAAACTCACCATGCATAGTCTCCACCAGGGGACAAGGTCGTGGAGGCAGAACCAAGATAAACATCCATCCCACAGCCAGCACCAAAACATAAAACAGAATCTCATACCTTTGTTTCATTTGATGGAAGTTTCCATCTCCTTTTAATAACAAAAGTAACAAGTTATATACACATATATTTGTATTTTTTGGAGCTCACTTTGGCTTGGCAGGAACAGAGGTAATTTCATTTTCCACTCTCCTTTCTGATCACGTCCAGAGAGGTGAGTCTCATTCAAGTTCCTTGATTCCATTAAACATAATGTCACAGATGCTTTAAGCCAAATCAGACTTTGCAGGTCAGCTAGCCTAAACCCTCATTTTACAGATGAAGAAACTGAGACCCAAGAAGGTCAAATTAACTCTCTCTGGTCACAAAGCCAATCAATAGTGGAGTCAGAGGCCACCTGACTGCAATCCCATAGTTATTCTACTAAATACAGTAACATAGTAACTTTTCCAACCAGCTTCCTGTATTCCCAAGATCTTCTACTGCTTTGGGGAAGAAGTGGAATTTCTCTTATGGGACACAGGGAGGCAAGAAATGTACTCAGGCACACAGAAGAGCAAGATTCCCCCTAGGAGTCTCCTAAAGCTCCCTATGACATCAGAGACATTTTTGGCCACACTCAAGAAAGTTTCTTCAGCCTGTAGATGGCACAGTTGGGCATAGAGTGATTTAAGGTAATTGTCTTTATGACCCCCTGTGTTCGTCCTGTAAGATACAGTTTGATTAATCAAACTAGAAATCGGTAGGATTCTTGACACATAACACAGTCCTAGCCAATAGCAAGGACATGCTATCACATGTAGTGTAGAAAACTTAACTTGGACAAGTGTAAACAGATACCCCTTTTCATCATAGTAGCTTTCTAAAACTGACTTTTTGTAAAGATGACTGCAATAAAATGGACTGTAGTTGCCATAGTAACACCATCTCTGGTGTTTGATAGTGGCCCTGTAAGTCTGGGGGGGGGGGGGGTGACCAAAAAGGAACCAGTATATGGATAGCACCTAAAGTGGGTAAAACTAATGTGACTTACAGAATAGCCCTGCATTGTTCATCTTAGAGATGATTTATCAACTCTAACATTAATTAAATATTTAATTTGCCATCGTTTGATTTATCTCCTTAGAATCTTGAAGGACGTTGAGGTATTCACTTGGATAGATAGCCCAGTTTGCTTTCATATGCTACCCCCCAACTTAGAACTGATAGCCTGTTTTGCTCTCAGAAAATGTCTCCATAGCAAACATAGTTATTTTAAATTATTTTATTATTATTAAAAATAATTCTGTTGCCCAGAGTGTCTCTTAAAATGCTGGTTACTCCATAAATTTTTGTTGGCACCAGGAACTGAAAAGATTTCTGAAAAAACATGAGTTAATCCTACAATTCTCCCCATCTTCTTTTTCCGCCCCCTCAATTTAAGTGAAAGCTACAAGTAAGGGCAGCTGTTCACCTGGCAGTCAACAAGCATCATGGTCTGGAAACAGTAAGAGCTGCTATGCAACTTTCATTGTCATAGGACCAACCTGACACTTTGTGGCTGAGCTTTTGGAGCACTTCACACTCTACTGAAAAGCAAAAGCATCAAGCCAATGACCAGACCTTTATAATGGGCATTTGATAAAAGATTTCACAGAATTAAGACAGGCATAAGCAACAGCCTGGCTGCACTGTTACTTTCGTTCTTCTAGAGTGGGTACATTGTCACTGGGAAAGCTGAATAAAAGGGAGCAAATGTGGAGAATTTAATTATGGGTGTTGATTAGGCAGCTGGATAATTGGGACTCACTATAGTGTCTGTATGGCACAAGATAGAAATGAGCTTAGTTAATGTAAAACTGGTACAATTTTCTGGGTTTTTCTGTCTCTGTCTCTGAAGATCTGAATTTTGACTCTGATAGTCAAGTATGTTCCCCAATTGTGTGTTCTATATATAAATATATTTGGAGGGATTCTTTATCCAGGGACCTTATGAACACTTCAAAATATAAATGGTTGGTAAATTTCTAAAAGGGTCAGTGTGGCATCTAATAAAGAGTATAAACAAAAATGATAATGCTCTAGCTCTTCTCCATTATCCATCCTAATACTACCAAGGATGGAGTTAGCAGGCACGTTCATGTGCTAAAGGTACAAATGTGAACAAATATATCTTCTCTGCAAAGCAGGGAGAATTTATTACTTTTTATCCAGTATCCACACTTGTAGGGATTACTTCATGCTTCTGGGTTAAGAATTTCTCTTCATTAACAGCTCAGAGCAACATATGCTGTAAAGCAGAATTTCTTGAAGTAGGTTCCACAGAACACTAACCCCACTAGTCAAACACTAGCCATTGGTCCAAAAGAGTTCTGAGCAATGCTGAGTCCTGGTGGCCTCTATGGACTTTCACCATGCATTTTTGACATATTAAAACTTGAGTAAATACTGCAGTAAAAATGACTTGCCTGACTTATTATTAAACTTTTTCCCTCAAATTTAGCTGTCTATGGAATCCATTTGTCAACCTCTTTGGGTACTTTTAAAACTGTGCCCTAGAACAGAAAGTCATAGAATGCTGTCATGGAGAATCTAGCCATCTGATGAATGCTTTCTCTGTGCTCAGGAATCTGCTACTTCATTCTCAAGATGTGGTCACAGTAAAAGTAAACTCTCTTTCACAAGGATGCCATTACATTGCTACTAGAATATATATATATATATATATATATATATATATATACACACACACACACATTTAGAACTTATATATACATACATTTAGAACTTACATATATATACATTTAGAACTTATATATATATATACATTTAGAACTTATATATATATATATATTTAAGATTTTATTTATTTATTCATGACAGACACAAAGAGAGAGGCAGAGACACAGGCAGAAGGAGAAGCAGGGAGGGAGAAGCAGGCTTCCTGCAGGGACCCTTATATGGGACTCAATCCCAGGACTCCAGGATCACAATCTGAGCCAAAGGCAGATGCTCAACCACTGCTTATACCACCCTCCCCATAATCATTCAGTTGTTGGATGAAGGTCACCCAAGAAAAGGGGGCTATCTCCTTAGGAAAGGCAACTCTTCAGCTGAGGCAATCTCCAAAGGGATCAGCTCAGATCCCTGAGCAGGCAGCTGACTGTACTCACAACAGCTGGGCAAATAAATCCCTCGTTCCTGACGAGTATTCTGGGTATCCACTACACAACTCTTTCAGGACTTTATTGGCTTTGATTAGGATTTTATCTTAAATGCAAATGAAAACCATTAAAGAGTTTAAATTAGGAGAGTGATATGATTGGCAACTTACTCTTTTTAGCGTATAAAAAAGAGAGGCAGAGCAAGGGTAGAAGCAGGGAAATAGTTGGGAAGCTGCTGCAGAAGCCAAGATGAGAGGTGCTTATGGCTTGGGTTAGAATGATGGCAGTGGACCACATTTGAAATCTATTTCAGAGGTAGAAGGGTTAGGTCTTAGAAACAGATTGAAGTTGACTGTGAGGAAAGGGATGGGGTTAGACATGACTCCCGTGATGCTAGCATGAACAACTGAGTGACAGATGTACTGTTTACCAGGATAAGATGGGCCATTAGGAATGAGGGTAGAGAAGGGACAGGCTAAGTGTGAGGAACATGAGACATCCAGGTGAAAATATAAAGTAAGCAGTGCTAAATGGAGATCCGGAGCTCAAAAAAAAAAAAAAAAGTCTGAGTTGACAGAATAAATTTGAGAGCCCATGGACCCTTACTGAGCCCAAAGAAACAAATGGATATTCCAAGGAAACTGAAGAAAAATAAAGAAGACCTGGGACAGACCCTTGAGGGCTAGCTACATCAATGGGAGGGCTAGCAAAGGAAGAAATACAAAAGAAACTGAGAAGAAAGGAATGGTCAGAGAAGCCAAGGAGAAGCCAGAGGGTGCAGGGCAATGGAAATCAAAGAAATCAAAGAAAGAGAGTGTTGAAGAAGCAGGGAGCATCTGGCAGCATTGAATACTGCTGAGGGGAAAGTGACATAAGGGTAGAGATGGCCAATGGTAGTCACTGCTAATCTTGGTAAGCACTGCTTCTATAAAACACAAAAGATAAACAAAGGAGAGAGGAAAATGTTTCAGCTCTATTCTGTTGGATTTTGTTTGGTTAGTTTTGGTTTTCTTCAATTGCACACATGATTTTGGTGGTAAGTTGCCATCACATCTCAGGCTTGCTGGCCTCTGGGATGGCAGGTGATCCAGACTATGCCATTCATCTACTGTGGCTGCTGTAACAAATTACCAACAATTGTGTGGCTTAAAACAACACAAGTTTATTGTCTCACAATTCTGAAACCTAGAAGTCTGAAGTCAAGATGCCAGCAGGGCTGTGCTCCCTCTAGAGTTTCTAGGAGAATATCTATCCCTTGCCTCTTTCAGCTTTTGGTGGCTACTGGGATTTCTCAGCTTATAAATGCATCATTCCCACCTCTGCCTCTGAGGTCACATTACCACCTCATCTTCTGTGGATAAAACAAATCTCCCTCTATATCTTTCTTATAAGAACATTTATGATGACATTTATGACCCAACTTGTTTGGAAATCTCCTTAGCTAAATACCCAAGTTCATCATTCACAGGATCTGCTCGCCAGACAACTGTAGGACACAAGCCAGCTAAGTTTCTGTCAGTATGTAACAAAGATCACCTTTCCATCAGTTTCTAATGACATGTTGAGCCTTCACCAGAAGTGCCTTTAATGTTTATATTTCCACGAATGTTTATTCAAGGCAATTTACATTTTTTGCTGTCATGCACTTCAAAATTCTTTCAGCCTATGCCTGCTATTCAGTTCCAAAATCACTTACAAATTTTTGCTATTTGTTACAGCAGCACCCACTTTTTGGTGCCAAAAGCTCTATTATTTTCTTATGACTGGACTTCCAGTCATAGGACCAGTCTGAGGAGAAGGCACATGGTTCAAGGCAGGCCCACTAGAGCTCTTCCCTGATATTTTAAAAACTTTACCTCAAAAAAGGAAATCTTTATCTATTCTCTAGTTAAGACTGTTAGGCTATGTGTCTAGATTGTAGGCATCTAGGTTCCTTCTAATGTACAGAAAGTCTACCCTTACTAGAAAAATGAAGTCAAGACACTAAAAATTTTAAAAAGGGACAGATATGGAGAGTGAGGTTCCATTCTGAACTCTGCTTTCTGAAGCTTATAGTTCTTGTCAGGACCAAGTCTGGGGGACTCACTTAGAGGCTGGATAAAAGATAGGGACCAGCTAAGGGTACTGAAAAGTAGTGGCCAGGGGAACAGAAGAACACCTAGAGTTCATGATCATCCAGAATCTGAAAGATAAAATGGCTCAAGAAGGAGATGGTGGAGTGAGCCTAGTACTGCAGAAAGATCTAGAAGGGAAGATTGAAAAGCCTTCCCTGTGTTCAGCAATCAAGAGGGACTAGGTAGCATGTAGGAAGACCATTCTAGGAAATGGTGAAGTCTGAGACAGGATTAGGCATAGCTGAAGAGTGGGTGGGTGGCCAGGAGGTACAAGAGGGATTGAGAGCATAGGCAGGGAAATGAACTTTGGGTAAGAGAATGAAGAAAATGGAATAATTGCAGGTAGGATTGATGATTTGTTGGCAGGAATATGGGAACCTCTATCTTCTTTGGATATATGATGCCAAGTTTATTGTGGGTGAAAAATAGAAGAGCAGTCAAGTTTACTGGAACAGAAGGTGGGGCTGATACACAAGAGTTCAGAGGGACAGGAGTTTTGGAGAAAGTGGAAAGGATATTAAAGCTATTGAGGATGATTCAAAAGTGTCTTGCCCAAAAAAACACCCAAAATTGCCTAGAAATTTCAAAAGTCTGGTTACATAGCTCTATAAGCCATGCTGCACAACTGCTCATATTAAACTACAGTCAGACCCTCCAAAAGGGTCATTAATTCAAGCCCCCCTCAACCAGAGACCTCTTTCAGATTCCCTTTCTTTTCTTAACTAAAAACCATCTGGGAGCAATATTAGAGCCCTGAACCCTAGAGGGAGGAAGAAAAGAATGAACAGAGAACAGAAAAGAACTTGGAGGTACCGAGGGCCCCCTTGATCAGGGACAAAAGTCCTTAAGGTATGGATGTCCTGGCTTTTCTGCCCTGCTCTCTAAAGGAAACCTGGTCTTTCCAAGCTCAGCCTCTAAGGTTTTGTGATGTTGAATGGAGACTGAGTAGAAAGAAGCAGGGAAATGAAGAAAAAGTCATGTTGTACTTGGTGTTGAGATTTATTCTTAGCCAAGAATAAAGACTAAAGGCAAAAAAGAAAGGAAGGAAGACCAAAGTCCATTGCTGGCTCTGACAGAGGGCTTGGTTTGGGGATTTGAGACAGAAAGAGCACTAAGGGAGCAGCCACCTGCCAGGGGACGATATTAAGAATGAAAGGGGTGGATGGAGATGGCTTTTAAGATGTTTCCTTCTGCATTTAGAATATATATACATCGAGAGACTATTTTAGATGGCTCTTTATATTTCTGCATTTCTTGCAGATGTTCCAGGCTCTTTTCAAAGATGTTTGTCTAGCAAATAGCCTTAGAAGATAGAAATGGTATCTTGCTCCAGAGCAATGGGGAGGCATGCTTACCCCAGTATAAAACACTCAGGTTCCCTAAACTCAGGAGTCCTATATTGTAATGCAACCCCCTGTGTGTGTAGGTGTCATTTGGCTTTCTTTGTGTCACCGTGTGGGAACTGAAACCTGGAGAACTGGAGTGAAAATGCCAATACACTGGCTGCTGCAATTGCTGTGAACAATAAACCACTCTTTGCCTCTAAGCCAGAAATCTCATGTTGTCTACCAGCATCCATGGAATTATGGCAAGCTAACTAGTTACCTTACAAGTAGATTAAATCTCAGTTCTGTCATAGTGTTGGACAATAACATCTATCTGCTCACTTGTCAGCTTTTTATCCTTTTCTTTCATTAGAAAGAGAGCACAAGCCAGGAGAGGGGCAGATATGTGCAGAGAGAAAGGGAGACAAAATCCCGAGCAGTCTCCATGCTCAGAGCAGAGCCGCACAACCCTGAGATCATGATCTGAGCTCAAATCAAGAGTCAGGTACTTCAATGACTGAGTCACCCAAGTAGCCCATTCACTTGTCAGCTTCCTAAAAAACTAAAGAACAAATTTGAAATTTTTTAATGATATTTTTCAAAAGATTATTTCTCTGAATTGTCATCATGAAGAGACCAGACCATCTCAGTATTGCCTAGTGAGCCCCACGTATATTTACACTAGAGCCCACTTCAATCTTTTCTTAAAGTCAGATCGTGCTAGTCCTTAATAGTGTGTTAACACCACTATATTGTTTTTGCTTCTTTCTCTATTTTTCACCCTGCTACACTCCAAAAGAAGACTAGAGGTGCCTTACAAAATTCATAGAATGCAACAAAATAAAAAGCAAGTAATTAAAAATATCAGGTTAAAATAAAAAAAAAAATAAGGACAGGAGAAACAGTTACAAAAGCAGGTATGCATGTTGTTGCATCCTAAAGACAGGTTACAGATTTTGTTATGAGCTGTTTTGTGGTTATCACACACATGAAAGCATGTATTCAAATATGCTTGCTTTTCATGTGTTTAGTTACTTACCAGCTCGTCTCTAGATAAGTTTTGTATATTAATAAATCTGGTTTAAGTGTGAATTGCTAAATCCAAGGACTATTTCCATTTTTCTTGCATGAGCATTATAGGAGATAGGGACACTAGTTCAAGGCTGTAGTATATACCATTTGTATGAACTTGGCAGAGTCCTTTGATCTTTCTGAATCTCTACTCTGTCACCTATAAAATAGAGATAGGGCAAACTGACAAACCTCCTTCATTCATTCACACATTCATTCAAATACTTACTGAGCATACAATGTGCAGCTCTGTTCTGAAAACTGGAAATAGAAGTAAACAAAACAAATGTCCCTGCCCTCATTCAGTTTTTATCAGGCAGGAGAAATTAGTCATAAACAATATATCTAAGTGAATATAGTTTAGATGATGTCACTATGGAAAAAAAAAACAGAGGGACAGCGAGTGCTGGAAAAGTGCAGAAGAATTGCGAATTTAAACAGAGAGATTAGAAAAGGCCTTATTGAGAAGGTAAAACTCAAGAAAGATCTGAAGAAAGGGGAAGAGGGAGCTAAGTGGATAGATGGAGAAAAGCATTCCATGCAGATGAGGCTGTAAGTGCCACAGCCCTGATGCAGGAGGATTCCTAGCTCAACAAGGAGGTCAATGCAGCTGGTGAGGACTAAGCAAGTAGAAAAGTTCGAGGAGATGGAAGTCAGGTAACAAGGCTATTTGCTAGACAAGGTCTTCTAGGCCCTCAGAAGAGCTTTTATTCTGAGTGAGATGGAGAGCTATAGAGCTTTTTTTTTAGTAGAGCAGTGATATGATCCAATTTTTATTTAAACAGAATCGCTCTGGCCACTGTTTTGATAATGGAACGCTGTAGGGATAAGGGTTCAAACAGGAGTAAAGCCAAAAGCAAGGAGTCCAGTCACAAGGCAACAATCCAGGCCAAGATAAATGGGTGACTTAGTTAAGGTATTAGGAGTGGAAATGGGGAGAAAAGGTGGTGAAAAGTTGAGGAAAAATTCCAAATGAGATAATGCTTATGAAAAGAAATATGACACCTATGAAGTCTAATAAGCAGACCAAGGATTACTTTTGTACTGCATTTTGAAAGAAACACCTCTGTATAACCATCCCCAAAAGTAGCATCATCAATACGAAGATCTTTGGTGTGTCACAAAGAAAATATTTGAACTAGAGTCCAGCTGGATAACTTGGAAGAGAAAACAGAGGAAGAGAGAAATCCAATCCAAGGTATATTATTGAGCTATAATTTGTCTGAATTTTCCATACTTTTCTTTAGTTTTTAATGTTTTTTACCAGAAACATACATTAATTTTATAACTGGAGTGTGATTTTCTTTCCTCATGTACATAACCCCACCACTACAGACCAATCGGGAGCCATGTAGAGCCAGTCCCAGGACTGTCCTCCCAAGAAATGGGACAGGGGAGGATTTATCCATGTGCTCTACCTCGATGGTCCATGGGTAGCCCTTGGTTGTTGACCCCCTTGAGCCTGTGTCATGGTGGCTGGATGGGCTCCCACAGACCCCAGGTGGTGTGGCAGGAGCATGCTGCCCCTTGCAGCCATAGCCACAAGAAGCTGTGGGAGGAGAAGATGTGAGAGGCAGCACAGGCACCTCCAGGGAGTACACATATTAAATTTGATGGCATTTACATTCATATACACATAGATACATATAATACATACATATATACACATAATGCCAATACATAGAATTCTATAAAATGTGACTCCCTATGTGCAGTGTACCTGTCGCTGCCCATTGCAGTGCGGAGCAGAGCCCAGGCAGGGTGAGGATCCTGCACAAGGGTGGGCAGGCATCTTGGATCCTACACAGCCAGTGCAGCCAGCTTCCCTGTTTCCTGAAGAGCAGCAGAGTTGGAATCTGGGGCACCAGTTCTTCCCACTCTGTTCTCTTTCCTCCTGCCCAGCATGTCCTCTTTCTGTTCCTAATTAGCAAATGTGCCCATCAGAGAGAATCTCAGCGTGGCCACTAAGATGCTTCTTTACAGCAACATGCAGGGAGGATCCTGCCAAAGACCTACATACCTACACTTGCTGTGTCAGAGAAAACCAGTGATGATGGCCAACCTCTCCGGGGCATCTCATTTTCACCTTATTGAGTGAAATCCATAATCAACACCAACTGAGAATGTTAAACTGCTAATAGTCCCTTAAAAGTTTCACTTCTTCCTTTGGATTAGCTCACTGCCCATTCAAGTACAGGCAAATGATTATAATTTGTGATTTTAAATTTGTGTTCTAAGTAAGTCTATTTCCTTAATCTGATTTTGAAGGATTTCAGGCTGTACCTTGTATATCATATGTGAGGAGTGGGGGCAAACACATTCCTGTTACAATTGTATGTTTGGAGTTTAAAAAAAAAAAAGAAACTAGAGAAAAGTATGAAGATCAAGGTATTCATAAGGACTATTAACATGTTGATGCATTTTCTTCCAATAAAGTAATTTTTTGCATATTTGGGGTTTTTACAAAAGTACAATTTTGAATCCCGTTTTCCTATATAACTTTATGGTAAGATCATTTTCACATGCAAGAACTGAAAAACCAGAAGTTAATGGTAGGAAAGGTAAACAAAAGGGGGAACTTTGCTGGACTCCGCACCTCTGGCAGGAGCCAGATGGGTACTTGCAAGGCATGGCCACGGTATGGGGGTGAGGTGGGTTGGGTTGGGGGGTTCTGAGGAGGTAGATAAAGATGGGCCACAAGGAACATTCAAAGACGAGAAGCTTCTAAAGCCAGCAGGGAAGATCAGAGAATACTTCCCCGACTGTCTATCACACATGACTCTTTCCTAGCCAGGCTCAGAGCAAAGTCCCACATGCCCACTTGGGTAGCCTGATGCTGTGTCTAGATGAATTTGCCATCCAACCGTTTTCTGTTGGCTGTTCAGATAAGGCCTTATTGTTTATTGCTATACAAATTTCCAGAAGTCAGATTTATGCTTCTGGCTTCACAAAGTCCCTCATGTGAAACTCAAAGAAAATAAAAAGCTAGAAGGTGTGGGAGGGGAAAGTGATAAGCTTACAGATTCTCTCTTCAGTGAACAATATCCTCATTTTCATTGACTTCAAGGTTACATTCACTTTTATAGATCAGGATGCTGTTCTTTACATTGGGATTTCAAGGAAGGCTGCACTTATAAATTAGTAAAATGTATGAGTCATTGCAAAGTTGTGTTTGATCCAAGATTCAGCTACCAGCCTAGCATAACACCCAGCAGCTGTCCTAAATTCAGTGGGCCCTTCATTAAAATACCATTCCTGGAATCCAATCAGTCTTGGGGTTAAACTACAGAATTTTTATTGCTATACACACTAATGTTCAATTACTTCAAATGCTGGACTTTTGTTAAAGGTTAGCTGCAATTTGAGAATGTGAATTTATGTGGAAGAATGGTTGGGTAGGACCATAGCAAATGTAGTTTTTTAAAACAAACCCTTGGATAATAATCTTGACCCCTGTGTTCCCAAGACATCAGCAAGCTGCGGGCCACACTCATATGTGGTTGTGGCTTTTGAAACATAATCCATCTATTGGGAAATACGAGACCAAGAAGGAAAATCTAGAAGCACTGGATAACTCAGGAAAAAAATATTCAAAGATCTGTTCCATTAAACCGGTAGAAACGTTTCTTTTGATGACAATTAACCTCACAGGTCACAGAGGTTATTAAGTTGAGTATTTATTCAAAGGATAGAGTCTAAAAGGAAAGGAAAAAGATCTTTAAATGACATTGCCTTGCACAGATTTTAGGCAATGAACCAAGTTCCCAAACAACTTCACTTATTAGTGGCCTTAATTGTAGTATTAGATTATCAAATCAAGTGGAAGGCAGCCCATTCCATGTTCAGGGCCGCGAAGATGCATACAGTATTGCATTCATGCACATCTCTGTTGGCTTAGGAAGAGAAGCCATGTTTTACAGGTAGCATAATTTTCCAGCTTTTAGTCCAGAACTGACACGATGCTGACACGGAGAAAATTGGGAGACTGTCACTGAAGCTTTGCTACTGTAAATGGGAATCCAATTGGTGTGTTTCTTTTGCATCCTGTGAAAGAGGAAGGGCTTCTCAGAGATTAGGGTATGCAGCAGGGGATGAGCAGAGAGCTTCAAGATTGGCAGTTTGGTGCTTTTGTGCAATCAATATTGTTTATGGATCGCTCTGACATGGCTGCATCCATTTGGAGGGGAGGAAAAAGAAACTACAAACACATACACTTGAGAATTTCAGGAAATTACCCAAATGCTCAAATCCTTCCCTGGGGGCAGTGGTTTTCAATAGGAGTTTCCATGATAAACCCATGCAGTGAATACATTTAAAAAATAATAATCTGGCAGCCGCCACATGGAACAATAGCACACCCATATCGGCTGCTTATTTTGAAAAGAGTCCTTAGTCCGAATGTGTATGAAATTAGGCCATCGAAAAGGAAACGAGACAAAGGAGGTCCAGAATGACTGGAGTAGGCCAGGCAGCTTATCCACTAGTCACTGACAATGCCACGCACGCTGTGGGAACTACTCAGAGCAGGGCGTACAAAGAGGCACACAAAGCCAGCATGGAAATGGGTGATAAGCAGAGATCTGTGGCCATCAAGAGGGTGAGGAAAGGAGGCAGCTGGTAACACAGGAGGCCAGAAACAGACAGAGTCAGTTTGTAAATAAAGGCACCAATAGTAATGCCCCTGCAAGGGCCAGAATTTGCTAGCTGGGTGTCACTGCCATCACTTTGCTCTTTGCCATCTCCCCAGCTTATGAATTGCTGACAAACAAGGTCAACTTCCATGGCCAAAGTTATGGCAGAGAGTTTTGGTAAGGAGAGAAAAGATGCTGCAGACTCCAAGAGTGGTTTTAAAAAATATCATGTCTGAAGCTAGAGTAAACAGCAAAGGCTAAATTTTCAAAAACAAAAAACTAGGGCCAGCATTTGTGAGAAAGCCCATTCACACCCACACGCTGGCTGGCACAGGAGATGTGGGCATAACTTGCAGGGAAGTTGCTTCCGAAGTGAGAGCCCACTGACAGCCGTCAGAGTTCTCCCAGCGGAATCCTGCGACTCCACTCTGTCTCTGTGAGTGCAGGATCGCCATGTTTCCAAGAACTTTTTAACACCTGAGTCATCACTTTACCGCAAGGGACAAGTGTTCCCACAAGACAAGTGACATGCAAGGTATAAGCCAGGAGAAGCTATTTAAAAAAAAAAAAAATCAGAATTTCCAAGAACACTATTTCCAAAAATATCCTCTTTATTGAAACTCCGTTTCCAAGCCTGCAATTTCTAAAAATTGTATGAATGCTCCACTTAAAGAAATTTGCCAGCTAATCACTTTTGGAGTTCCCCCCCTCCTGCTCCCAACTATGGATGGACAAAAAAGCAGGTATAAACCATCACTGAAGAACCAAAGGCTCTAGTGCCAAGTCAGGACTTGTACAACATAAACTCATCCCCTTTAGATTCTCAAATGGACGTGGGACTCTCGAAAGTTACTTTGTACTTTCAGGAGTGGGAGAATAATTTAACAAAAGCCCTGTAACGTCATTGACTGGTCAACAGGTTAAAGAAAAGGAGTGAGGAACTTGTCCATAAGGAAAAAGAAGTCTCCCTGATTCAGGTTTTATAAATCACACCTTTGCTCCCACACAAAAGAATGAAGGGGGAAGGAACCAACAAAGAACATTGTTTTCTTTCCATTATGTCTCACTCTTGGCTCCATATTTACTTGGAGAAAATTTCATGTTTTATAGCTCTACTCTGAGTCAACGTCTGCAGAATCACGACTGTGCTGTGCTTTCCCAGCTCAGAAGGCACCATGGGCATTTAGAAGGAGGCCAGCATCCCTAATTAGCAAGGTGGCGGTTTTGGGGGGCGGGGGGAGCCTGTGATTGCTACTTCGTGTGCACAGAGTGAGAATTGCTCTTTGAAGCACAGCCCTCGTTTCCAAGTGAGAGGCAGGCTTTGAGAAAAATGTCTGTGGTAGGTAGTCTCCTAATATCTATAGGAAATTATTTGCACAGCATTTGGGGCTCTGATGGTTCCTAGGGCATCTCCCATCCCAGTTCGATGAGCTCCATCCCTCCTTTGGATTACAAAAAAAGACATCGGGCCTCATTATAACAAGACTCCAGGGGGTGGGCAAAGGGCTTTTCTCTGGTCCATAAGAATTATGACAGCTGTAAAAACTGAACCGACCCCCCTTTTTTTTTTTAATCAAAGATCATTTTGTGATGAAGAGGCATCTTTCTTTCTTCATCCTAGATTTATTCCCAAAGCTGGAAGAAAATATGTCCTCTTGTTGTTACCCTGAGGGGGACCAGCACCACTAATAACACAGTCCAGCCTGGATGCAAAATGTTAATAGACCGCTGGGCCTGGGGGGAGTCGTTCTGGGCTGGGGAAGCAGGCTGGCAGCGGCCCATCTCACAGCGTTGACTCATGCCTGAATCACAGCCAGGCTGGCAGGATGTTGTTTTGGGGAAGTTCGCAGGCCTGTCAAAAACCTGCTGTTGCCATTGGCTGATATTATGCAAGATTCCAAATGATATTTATTTATATTCTCTTTTGAGTTTTTGTGCGGGGTTTTTTCGCTCCCCTCCCCCACTCCACAGGCACTAGGGCTTCAAGTGACCAAAAAGAGAGGCAAGAGCACATTAAAAATAAAAGATACTTTGCCCCCAAGCTCCTATCAGCCATCAGGTCAGAGCAGTGCCAAGCAATTTGCTCTAATTCATTAGGCCCCTCTCTTCACTTGTGCAGATGGATGCAGGGAGGGGACAGGCCTGGGGAATGAAGCCGAGCCCCCATGTAGAATTCCACTGATGGCAAGGAGCAGCTCACAGTTGTGTCCGCGTAGCTGCCTTTCCACACTTGTAGGATCTTGCTGGTCTGAGGGCTTCTCACATTAAACGTGTAATCTCCCTGATGAAGTTTGGCCTGGGACAAGAAGGATTTCCTTTGTTTCTCGCTGGCTGATGATGGAGGGGGTGGAGGGGACAGTGCAGCTCTTGGGAGATTCAAGGAGACTTGAGCTTTTCAATCTGAGCTTCTCCCACTCCTGCAGTCCGTAGGAGTCTAACTCTAGAGCTGAGGAAATTCTCCCAACTGTAGCATGTAGCGCTGATAAGTTCCTTTGCAGAAACTTGGTAGGCAGGAAGAGTGTGAGTGAATTCATTTATGTGCCTAATTTAAGACACAATTGAGAGGCACAGTGTTCTAATAGATGGCTGGGAAGTTAAAGAGACCTGAGTTCCATTCTTAGCTCAGATGCTAGCTCAGCGCTGTGAAACCAAGGCTTGGCACTTTCCAGATGATTTTGAACTCTAGAGACAGTAATTCAGGAGGAAATTACATATAAATACGGCCACGATCCCCATCATCGGGAGCTTTCATTGTTCTGATAAAACTCAAATTTCGTTCTCCCTAAATTCTTAGAAAAGTCCTAATGAAAAATGTTCTTTGAGTTAAGCCCCAAGGGGGAAAGGAAGGAGTCGTTTAGCATTCACTGTGCAAGTGGGAGCTTTCTTTGGAGCACTGTTCAAAGCAGACCTGTGGTGTGGGGGAGGGGCGCTCCCCCACACTGGCAAAGGGGAGACACACAGGATTCTTTCAAGTCCTGCCTAGGGCACTGGACACAGCTGCATCGCTGCCTAGCTGGAAAAATGACCTTGGCCATTAGCTTGAGTGCTTGGTGGTTGTTTCCATCTGAATAGCACACTAGGAAGATTTTAGATTTGGGAGACAAAAACAATCAATGCCAATAGTTTCCCTGACCTTATATCCACTGCCATTGACTCACTGGCTAGGGTTTACTTTCTCAGACCACAGTGATTACATAAAAATAGATCTCAAGTAGGGTTATAACCAAATTAGTTACCAAATTGTTCCCTCAAAATAACGATCACTTAACAAATTAGCACAGTGCCCCACTAAATAATACTGCAATACTGTGTTCCATTCAAAGTTGTCATTCCCCTTTCACACTAAAAACAACTTTGATGCCTGTGAATTTAAATTTTTCAAATGTCAAAAAAAATCTGAATTTGTATCCTGTTTGACTTTATCAATGATAAATGTTTTATTTTTATTATATTTTATTGATTCAATCATTCGGTAAATATCTTATCAGTGCCAACTGTGGGTCATGTACCTTGTTAGGTATTTGGAATACAAAGAGAAACGTCTATCTCTGACCTTAAGGAACTGACAGTCTAAAAGGGAAGACAAACCAATCAGGATGAACTGGGTCACATGCACTCTGATATAAATCTTTACAGGTTCAGTGGGGGTGCAAAGGCAGGAGAGGATGGGGCAAGGGTTAGGAGCAGAGGTAATGTTGTCTGATGAACTGGGGAGACCCCTGGCTCTGAGGCCTTTGCCCAGCCTGTCACAAAGATATTGCTGAAGGCTCTTGGGTCTCGTTCGGAGAAAGAATTCAAGGACAGACACAACACAGTGGGAGAACAACACGGGGGGGAAAGTTTATTAAAGTACACTCTTGAGATGTGAGAGTTGACCAGAGAGAAAATGAGAGTGAGAGAGAATGTGAGAGAGGGAGAGTTGTGTGCCCTGGGTTTTGGGTTTCTATCTTGTACTGACAGTTGTTTACCAGTGAGTAGAATATTCATTACTTGGGAAGGGGATTTTTGGGGAGCAAGGTTTCTGGCCTCACTTGTCAGCCATCTTGAGCTTGTATGGTTAGATTTGGCTTCATCTGCCTTTGTTTTGGGGTGCTGCCAGGACAGGCCTCTGACTTTCCCAGTAACTGGCCATGACTTCATCTTTGCTGGCCTCCCAGGCATCCTGTTAGAACCTAACTAACTGCCTCTAACTAATGTCTAAGTATTTTCTAGGTAGAGAAAGGGGATGTGCTTTCTGAGCCAATGCAAAACATAGCACAGCATGTGGTATTTAGTGAATCTCAATGGTTATAGCCAAGGCAGAGTGAGGAGCCAGATAAGAAGAGACACACGACATGAGAAGTTAGCAGAGTCAGATCTTAGAGTGCTCCTCATACTTTTCTAGACTTTATCATAAAGGTAACAGGAAAGTATGGAAGGATTTTGTCAGGGAAAAATGTGATCCAATATGCAGAAAAAGATCACTTTGGTCCCTGGATAGAGCTTAGGTCAGAGAGAGTTTAAATTGATATTTACTCCTAAGTGCACATTCTCTGTTTTCTTCAACTAACAAAACTGTGGGGTTTTTTCTTTAGAAACCAACTGCTCCCCAGGTCTATTCAATAGGGTTTGTGTGGGAACGACCTGACTCTTCCTCTGGCTTAGGTGGACATACAACAAGATGGGAGCCAAGGAGAGCTGTACCTGGGCCTGGGCTAAAGCAACTAAGGAAGAAGCTGCCTCTTTTCACCAAGATGGCTGGAAAAACAGTCTTGGAAGCGAGCTGTGGCATTATCCACATCAGGAGCGCCTGCCTGAGATGGAGCCACATAGAGGAAAGTAGAGTATGTGGCTGAAGTGAGTCAGAGATCTAATTATGTCATCTTAGAACCCGGATTGAGCTGTCACTGAATCTTCTGCCTTCTAAATTATAAAAACCCATTTAGCCAAGTTTTTTTGACACTTTAACCAAAAGATTCCTAAATAATGCAGTGAGGCAAAGAGATCGGTTAGAAGGTGAGTGAAATAGTCCAGGGCAGACATAAAAAGAGGCTGAACTAAGGCAATACCAGCAGGAATGAAGAAAATAATGAAAACAGTGAAAGAAAAAAGGAGGTAGAAACTCAGGATTTAGTGATTGATTAAATGTGAGGGTAAGGAAAAAAATAAAAATTAAAAGACATATGAAGGTGAGGAGGGGAAGGCACTAGGACCATCATCAGCTTTTTTAGCTTGACTGCCACGGTGATAGCATTTACCAACACAATGGATATTTGAGACAAAATGGAGACGGTTTGATGGAGAAGAGAACAAGTTTGATTTGGGATGTGACGAATTAGGTGTTCTGAGATATCCAGATGGAGATGTACAGTAAGCAGTTGGATAATGTTCTGGAACTCAGAAGTCTGGATGAGCTTGACATCTGAAATATCATCGTGGTTTACAACATCCTACAACTCATGACAACGAATAGAAACCCCAAAATCCAAAGATGGGAATAATCAATGGATATGAACCAAAAAAACAACTGCTTCTCAAAGATGGGGCAATTTACATTTTTGTCATGACAATTCTTATTTGTGCAGAACTATTCAGTGTGTTGCTGAATTTTCAACATCTCCTTAATGCTAGACACTGCATGTTGAAACGCCTCCCATCCTTCAGTTTATGGGGCACGGAAATGCCCCCATATAGTTCCAAATATCCCCCCTGGGAAGGCAGTCAGCCTCATACCCCATGTGAAGCACTACAGCCAGTATATGTATGTTAGCAGGTGTGTAGTCTTCTAACAGCTTTATCATTCACACAAACATAGATGAAATGGCTTACCTGCAAGTACAATTGAAAAGCCACACAATGAATATAACTTTGAAGAAGGAAGAATGTTTCCCCAGTGTGATCATCCTGCCTGACTACTCTGCTCCTCTCAGGACTTCAATCTACTCAGACCACTCAGAAGTTCTATCTCCAGGGGCCACTCTCATTCCATGTACCACCTAAAATGCACCATTTTCAAATGCCAGAATGACCATACGTATGAGTGTGCATGAGCACTGTTACAACATACATCTGACTTCATGTCTGTTTGTAGGTGGGCATCCGTATATGGAATACATGATGTCATTTCTGTTTGGAGAAATGTTTAATATCTTTCAGAGCTAACCAATATGGCAGTGTGCTTTAAAAGTGAGATTCTAGAAATGTGAATGAAGGTCACATTTATCTGCAAATGAATTTTCCATGTGTGGGTAGTAAGGTACCCATATGTTCGGAGTGACACATAATATGGGGTTTATAGACACCTCTGATGATGGTAAATATATGAAAGATGTTACTTAAGTATGCTATGATTGGTTCCTATATCCAGTGAATAATAGGTATCTCTCAGACTAATTTGAAAGCCTTCATTTTTTTGACAAGCTCTTTAATTTGCACAGCACCATGAATTAACTTGTATGTAAGCACAGCAATCTGATGAATTAAATTAAATGCATTGGATGCATGCTACATCATACTCTTGCTCCTAGAATAAGTCTCAAGGAAAAGTAACAGAATGATAGATTCCTGCCAGTGTAGACCACAGCTCTGGATGAAGCATGGAGGAAGTGTCATGGTCTGTCAGTGCCATGTCTACACAAGCTAAAGGACAGTTTTCAGGCCTGCAGCCTGTGCAAAACAGAGAAGAACATGAAGAAAAAAGTCCTGATCCAATATGCTTGTTAACAACCTAACATCTGGCCAACTTCACTTAATTACCAAATTGAGTCATCTATGTAAGTGGCCAGTTTAGACTTTCCTTCCCTAATCATTAACACTGAAACAGAGACAATAAATAGAAACAAAATGAACCAAAAAAAAAAAAAAAAAGTCTTCTCTCTGCCATATTTGGTAGTGTGTGTTCTATGATGTGGTGGAGAAACTGGAGCCGAATCTGCTTACCTCAGGGAATAAAAAAGAAGAGAGCAAGAGCCAGGGCATTTCCTCTGCTTCTTTGTTTCCAGGTGGGGAGCACTTCAAGTGCAGAGCCATTACCAGAAAAGAGAATGGCTCCTAATTGAGCAGTGGAGAGATTTGGCAACTCTTTGAGTCTAAACATCTACTAACGCATGAAAGAAGGCAAAAGAAAAAAAAAAAAAAAGTAGGGGGAAAAATTGTTTTTGATGCATGCTCAGCAATTTTCTTCAAAGAAATGCACTTGCTCTTTATTCAGCGGTGTCATCTTCAAAGTCCCAGGATATGCTGTTTGTCCTGCGCTGAGCAGAATCATTTTCAGCATAAGCTGCCACATGGCGATGCTTTCATCGACAAGGAGAGCCTCCCATGAACTGACAAAGTCAGGAATATTTCCAAATGTGCTTTATAACTAAACAAATGGAATCAATACTGTTCTATGATATCACATGAGCCAAGGAAAATTCTGTATCTCTTATTATTCCAGGGGAAACTGGATTTCCAAATCTTATTTTATTTTTTAAATAATTAATAAAAAATCATCAGTAGTATTATTAGTATTATCAGTACTATTGACAGTAGTATTATCAATACTACATATTGAAAACCTCCTTTTTGTGCTTGATTAACTGTAGTGATTATTCATCTCATTTATTGTTGAGAAAACTCAATATATTCAAAATCAAGGGACTTGCCCAAGATTATCCAAATAGGAAGTGGCGAAGCCAGGACTAAGCCTAACTCCAAAGACTGCATTTTTTCTGCTATAATTCTTCCCTATGCCAGGGGTTTCCAAACTTTAGCATATATCAGAATTACCTACAGGACATGTTAAAACACAGATTTCTGAGCCCCACCTAGAGCTTCTTTCTCAATAGGTTTGGGTTGGGACCCAGATTTTGCCTCTCTAAGTGCCCAGTGGTGCTGAAGCTTCTGATCCAGAAATTGCACTGCACTTTGAGAACTACTGACCTTTATTTGTGTATGTATTTGTCATCCTTTGGTGCTTTGAAAGTTGGCCACCTTTGTATCAAGAAAACAAACGTGCTATTTACTACCCAGCACTGCTTTCTCCAATGTAGTCTGGAGACAAAAGTAAAATATGGGTTTATACTAAAGATGGAAGAGTGTTTGGCAATGAGGTATTACCATAAATTAATATCCGTGATGTACAGCAAGCACATAGACTATGAAAGGCAGTTGGATATGTGAGTCCAAATAAAGTTGCTCCTTCAAAGACAATCTTTGGAGAATTCATGCTTATTCCAAAGATAATGTTATTAAATATCTTTATGATAGTAAATATTCATTCTTTGAGGGAAAAGTGAAGCCATTTGAAGTCTAATGAAGTGGGGAAACCCTAAAGATAGAATATATCATTTTGAGTTTTTAAAAAACTTAGTTTCTTGTACACCTTTAGACTAATCCTGAATAAAATTCTGAAGGAAGAGGTTCAAATATTCATAGAGTAATGACAGGTTTCTGATGTAACTGCTTTGTGTATGTGGATGGATTTTGGCCTGAATTGTAAGATTCCTCAAACTCTGAAATACAATTCAATAGCAGGCTGGATGGTTTGTCAGTTGAAGAGCTCACAAATTCCATAAGAAATCATTTTCATGGAATATTTTAGTGTAAAAATGTAGTGAAGCATAGCATACATATGGAAATGTAAACAAATTAGAAGTATGCAACTCAATGCATTTTCAGAATGAACATCCATGCACTCACCAATCAGGTCAAAAAAAGCATATTACCTGCATTGCAGAAGTCTCCAGCCTCATGCTCACTGCCAGTCATAGCTTCTTGTAAAGTAACTTCCTTTTCTCCTTTATTTGGTTGCTATAGTTAATAGACATTGATTGATTTTCAAATGTTAAACCAATCTTGTATGCCTGAAGTAAATCTAAATTAATTAAATTTTTTCCTTTTTTTTTTTTTAATGGGCAGAGAAGAATTGCCAAGATTTTTGCTTCAGATTTTTGTATCTAAGTCTCTGAGAGAAATTAAGTAGGTGGCTATCAGGTCTTGATATGAAGATTATATGAACCTTATCAAATAAGTAGGGAAATACTTTCTCTTTCTCTGTTTCCTGGAAGATTTGGTAAGATTGAGGTTATTTCTTCCTTAAATGTATGGACAAATCCACAAGTAAAACCTTCATGGACTGGAGTTTTCTTTGTGAGTAGGTTTTTAATTTCCGATTAACTAATTTATTTAATAGGCATAGGATCATTCCGATGTTTCTGTAAGATGTGTGATTTTAGAAATTTGACAATTTCATCTGAATTTTCTAATTTATTAATATAAAGTTGTTTATAATATATTTTACCCTTTTAATATATATAGGACCTGTAACATCTCCTTTTTATTTCTTATATTGTTATTTCTGCCTATTTTCTTTCTTCTTAGATAGGAAGTTATCAATTATGTCAATTCTTTTCAAGGTTTTAACTCTTGTCTTCAATAAAATTATTTTCATAAACTGTGATATGTATTAAACTGTGAATTCAATAATCACAAAAAAACATATAGAACAAGAGAAACTTCAAACTATAAAAATTAAGTAGCCAAGCTTATAGGAATACCATGAAGTGTGTTCCAGAGAAGATTCTAAAACCTAAGTTATTGGCTGCTTTCTTTACATTTCCAATTCAGTAACTTTACTATATAATGGTTGTTATTTGTCTATTATAAAACTCCAAATTCACATCTATTATCTCATTAAATTATGCTTTCTGCTCATACTGATGTCAAATATCTCCAAAGGTGCCAAATTTCAGTAATGTTTTTATGTCAATTCATGCAAGAAAATGACTTGATGCAAGACTTAGATAACTATTATACATTTGTTTTCTACTTCAGGAATTTCCAATGTTACCTTTATTATTTACATCCTTCTACTTTCTTTGGATTTAACTCACTGTCATTTTGTTAACTTTCTGAACTGGATACTTAGATCACTGATTTTAGGACATTCCTTTTCTTATTTGTGTATAAGCCTGTAAACTTCTTCAAACACGCTTTCGAATCATACCAAATTCTGAGATGTCACATTTTGTTATTATTCAGTTCAATAATTTCTTTTTTGGATTATCTAGAAGTAAATTGCTTAACTTCAAATATGAGGGCATTTTCTATTGGTTTTATTGTTGCTTACTTATGCCTAGCTTAATTCCACTGTAGTCAGTAAGCAGAGTTTTAACTGTCTCAATCTTTTAAAACTACTATATTTTGCTTTATGTCCCAGAATACAGTCAATTTTGGTTCAATGTACTTAAAAAGAATGTGGATTCTGTCTTAGGGCTGTGTTCTGTATATTTCAATTACATCAAGTTTGTAATTAAGTATTTCAAATGTTTTATAAGCCTACTTATTTTTTCTGCTTTTTTCTATCATTTATAAAAGAATTGTGTTATTATGCTCTTTTCACATTTTCCATCCCGTTCTCCCATCTGCCTTAGTCTACATATTTTTAACTGTCTTCTCTTCCAGGTCACTCATTCTCTCACCTGTATCCACCTGATACTAGCTGCTTCATTACAGTTATTGTACTTTTTTAGCTGTCAAAACTCTACTTCATCCCTTTTACTATAGATTCTTAATTATCTGGTGAAAATTTTCATCTTGTGTTTTCTTAAACATAGCAATCAAAACTATTAAGAAAGAAATAGTTGACTGATGAATGTAATAACTGGGCATCCATCAGCATGTATCGAATATCTGTTTCTCTCCTTGTTCTATTTCTTCATAAGAGTGGCAATTTCTTACTGAATGCCGAAAATTGTGACCAAAATTTTGCAGAAGTGCACTGTTATCCTCCCGCATGGCAAATGTATGCTATGCTTTGCCACTGAGTGAGCAGATCCTTCTGTGCTCTCTGGATGCTTAGTGGACTCAGCCCTTAGGACATAGTCCACTGAGGGCTTAGAGTATTGACAAGCACTCATATTTTGGTAGGTCTGAGACTCCCATTTCTATCTCCTGAGCACCATGAAGCTGCTAATAATAAACAAAAACAAACAATGACGACAACACCCAAGAACTTCATTCTGCTTTCTGCTTTTTATCTGCTTTCTGCTCATTTTCATAGCTGTTGACCCCGCTCAGTTTAAGAATCAAGAAAAGCCTCGAGAGGCAGA
Source organism: Vulpes lagopus (assembly GCF_018345385.1). Taxonomy (NCBI): domain Eukaryota; kingdom Metazoa; phylum Chordata; class Mammalia; order Carnivora; family Canidae; genus Vulpes; species Vulpes lagopus. The sequence continues at coordinate 25,184,544 of NC_054824.1, read as the reverse complement.
CTGGTGCCAAGTGTGAACCAACTTCCTTGGACCTACTTTTCCTCTGGGATCTTGGTCCTTCAGTACCTGGCTGCTTAGGCAGGCATAAACTCCAATTTGCTACCCCACTCTGTGAGCTTGCCTTAGCTCTGCTTAACAACTCTGTCTCTGGTTCAATATTGGGGAAATGTTCCAGGAGAAAGCAGCATGTGGAATATCCCTCTCACCACAGCAAACTTGTCTTCTCTCTAAGGCCTTGATCCCTTAGGTCTTGACTGCCCCTAATCCTATCAAACAACTGTTTTGGCTTGTTTTTCCCCCCTGGCTTGTCTAGCTATCGTCAATGAAACCATTAGGCTTTTAGAAACCACACCACTATAACCAGAAGCTAAAGTAGTCAGTTTCATGAAATATTTTTATTATATAACAACCTGCCCTCCTTCTCATGCCAACTGCAACACTCTTCTAGATATCTGTGGTACAGGATATTGCTTAACATATCTCCTTCAGCAGCATCGTTACCCCAAATTTGTAATGAAATAGCTCACAAGATAAATGTAGTAAACTTTAGAACAGCAATTTGCATTAGAGAGCTGAGGTTTCCTATAGTGTAGCCATGTCAGTCTCTTCAGGATCCACGGTAGTGGATTGAGGACACACACAGTCCTCACCAGTGATTGAGCACGGCCAGAATATCAGATCCTGGCCATTTCTGCTCAACATGGGATTCTTTGACTGGACTAGACTCTCTCAGAATAGTACTCATGTCTTAGGCTCTCCTTGTGCAAGCATCCTTCCTTTCTTTTCTTCTTTCCCAGGTATCAACCTGCATTACGGTCTAAAGGCTTTCCCTGTCTATTCCTGCTCCTTCTCCCTTTATCCTTCATAGGCTTTACTCCAAAAAAGCTTTTGTGCTCCTAACTCCATCTTGGTGTCTGCTTCCCAGAGGACTTGAACTGACACATGTAAATCCCATTCTTCTAGATATGTCTCCTTAACTTGTTCATAATGGCTGAAGAAGTAGCAATCTTGGCTGGGCTCTCCTACCCAACTTCCCTGGGAACTTAGCAGTGAGCACTTTTCAAATATGAACATCTCTTTTCTATATAGTTCACTGCTGTTCTGTTGTTTTGTTACAGTTCCTGTGTTTTAAAAATTCCAGTAAACGTATTTATGAATTTTTTCTTCCCTTTATTTTTTCATTAAAAAAGGAAACCTTGGAATGCCTGGGTGGCTCAGTGGTTGAGTACCTGCCTTTGGTTCAGGTCATGATCCTGGGGCCCTTGGAACAAATCTCACATTAGGCTCCCCATAGGGAGCCTGCTTTTCCCTCTGCCTTTGTCTCTGTCTCTCTGTGTGTGTGTGTCACGAATAAATAAATAAAATCTTTAAGAGAAGAAGAAAGAAAGAAAGAAAGAAAGAAAGAAAGAAAGAAAGAAAGAAAGCAAGCCTTACCGAGCTTCTAAAATATGCTAACCAGGGATCCCTGGGTGGCGCAGTGGTTTGGCGCCTGCCTTTGGCCCAGGGCGCGATCCTGGAGATCCGGGATCGAATCCCACGTCGGGCTCCCGGTGCATGGAGCCTGCTTCTCCCTGTGCCTGTGTCTCTGCCTCTCTCTCTCTCTCTCTCTCTCTCTCTCTGTGACTATCATAAATAAATAAAAATTAAAAAATAAATAAAATAAAATATGCGAACCATTTTGTGACAGTCTCCTCTCAGAAAAAAAAAAAAGGGAGCCCTTAGGGCACAAAGCAAAACTTACCACCCAGCAGGTCATATTCAGCCTCTTCTTGGTGTCTTCTTCAACTCTTTCTCAGCTGTGTTCCAGCCCTTGTCATTCTGAAATGTCAGTCTGTGAACAGGCCGTCTGCTGACTATTTATGGCCGAATTATAGCTATGTTTCAGAACAAGCAGCTAATGCACTTTTGGTTAAGCTTTGTAAGTGGCTCTGGAAGTTTGAGTATCACTGCCTCCTACTATCCAACAACGTGTAGCTAGTTCCTTTGCTCTTAGGTTTCTGATACAAATTGCATAGTCAGGGCAATAGGGGGACATGGCTGAAAAGGAGATTATAGGCCAACTACACTAATGGCTAATCTGAGAAAAAGCCTTGCCAGGAAGTAGGACCTAAAAAGAAGACATCAGGCAACTACCCCAAAGTTCATCATTTCCTAAGCACTGGCATTTCCGCCAGAAGTATGGCCAGAGGAGGCTCATGATGGCCTATGGGATATTCATAATGACTTCCTGGTTTCCTTCCATTACTCATGCTAAAATGACTCTCATTTCAGAAACCATTTTTCTCAGTCATTCTCCTAAAATCCGTGGAAATCAGGCTGAACAGTTTCATTACCATTATGTGGCAGAGAGGAAAAATAGGTCTCTGACTAAAATGCCTGCTCTAAGGCAGTCAAGAGCACAAATGGGTCAGTGATAGAAATGAAAAGAGAGTGTTATGATTCTAACATATCATACATTCCTCGGCTGGCCAATCTCTTCCATGGTCATGGCCAACACCACACCACTGAATAATTTTAAAGAAAACACTGGGTCTTGACAGCTAGAGTAAGATGAGCTTTCACTCTTTCACAGTTTCTAACACCAGGGTTCCAATTTTGATTATTTTACATGGATCAGTAATTTCCTTCCTTCTTGACAGGGACCCCACTCTGAAGTCTACTAAATTGTATACGGTAAAGTGAACAATAAAATACAAGTACAATAAACTCCAATGAGAAATTGAAAATGTAACTGATAAGCTGAAGGACCTCAAGATAAGGAATTAAAATACCACAAAGAAATGAGGATTATAAAAGGGCTATGTGTTTAGAAGACAAACACAGTTTGAAGCCCACTGATTCATTTTCCCAGTCCTAAAAGGACAATAAATCAGAAATACTCAAGCCGCCAAAGATGAGATGATACTGAAGCAATTTTGCAATCTTAATTACAGTGAATTCTTTCTTTTTTGCCTTACATCCCTCTGTGGATGAGTCAATGCTTTTTCTTCCTTTTAAATTCAGTAGGAAATTTATGGTTGAGCCAGATAAGAAAAACGTGCAATATTTGTCCACTCTAGTTTGCTACTAGTGTTTGCCATTTCTGAAGAGAGCACATATATGTCAGGAAATATTCCTGACAAAACTATGAGGTAACCCTGTGTAGTACCCTCTTGCCTCCTATTCTGAGCTCCTCCTGGTGAAATACCCAGATGTTCCCACCCCAGGGAAGCAATTCTGTGTGCTCTTTATGCTTTCCACTCCCTATCATCCTTGACCTGCTGAGGTGTTAATTCTACCAAGCTGTCAGAACAGAGCACAGCATTTTGGCCTCCAAACTCCCTCCCAACTCCCTCCCTGCCTAGAATTCCCTCCCCACTCTTCTCCATCTGTTTAATTTCGGCCTTTTCTTAAAGGCACACAAATTGGCTAGGACTCTTTTGACTATAAGTAACTAAAATAATACTCAACTCAGCTTAGGCCCAAAGGGCATGTTTTCTTGAATTTAGATACCCAAGCTATGGGCAGAGTAGAATCTAGGTGGCCACAGGATGTCTGGAACCAGGTTCCCAAATGCTATGAAGACCTGCTAGCTCCATTTTTCCTCTCTGATACATTTAAGAGTTCAGCTTCACTCTCTTAAATAAGCTTTTACATAATGTTGGAAACTGTCTTCTGCAGCTCAACTCTTCCCAGCTTTGCCAACGGAGAGTAACTGCTCTCTTCTCTGAGGTCAAATTTTTCAATTCTGCGTAAAGATACTAGGTCACCTAAGGTCACATACCTATTTTTTATGCTCATGGGAACAGATCAATATTGCTTTCAGCCCTTATTAAGGTTACACAGTTGAAGAAGATGAGAAGGAGAATTTCCTACAAGAATTTCCTTAAAAGATGGAGCTTTTTCCAGAAGAAGAAAAATGTGGTGGGTAGACCAAAAAATGAGTGCCCTCCTATATCTCAGTTTCATTCTGCCTCTGTTCAAAGTAGTACTTTCACATATTGGATAAGTCACTTTGACTTCCTTGGCCCCAGTGTCTTCCATCCATAAAGTAAAAAAGTTAAGTTGAATTGTTTTAAGGACACTTTAAGCTTTAGAATTTTATAATTCTGTATTTCTTTTTTTAAAAGGTTTTATTTCTTTATTTGAAAGAGAGAGAGAGCACAAGCAGGGAGAGCTGTAGGCAGAGGGAGAGGGAGAAGCAGGCTCCCCACTGAGCAGACAGCCCAACTTGGGGCTCAATCCCAGGACCCTGGGATCATGACCTGAGCCAAAGGCAGACACTTAACCAACTGAACTACCCAGGTGCCCCTAATTCTGTGTGTTTCTAAATCCATTTAGCATAAAGGCTTTCTTGAGCTTCTTATATCACTCTATCTCTTCTCTGAATCTCAGCATTACTGATATAATTTTTATGGATTGTATAAAGAAAAGTGTTTATGTTGGACTTTATAATTCATCTGAGTTAACTACTTGGAGTGTTAATTCAGGATATTGAGAGTATCAAATGTATATGACTCCTGAAACGAAGATTGAACCACCGATCAATAAATTACTTGCTCCAAGAATCTACAGAGGCACTAGGGGTCAAATAAAAACAATTAAGACAAAATTACTACTATGAGAGGAAGAAGGAATTAGAAAGGAATTCGTCCCGCAGTCACCAAGTAAGATGATAATTTTGAGCCCAGGTATTATATGTCTCCCCCAAATCATCACCACAGTCAAAATGGAACAACCAGTGGAATGTGGGATATAGGAAATTGGAAAAAACTTCACCTGAACCATCGAAAAAGAAAATTAGACCATCTATGAGGAACAAATTCCCAGGAATTTTAGTTAGATATACTGCATGTAGAAATTCTGAAAGGTTTTAAGGTACCTTCCTGAGAAAACAGTATCAAACTGTAAGAAAGAAGAAGAGACATCAGGAAAGTGCCCCTCCCCTCAAATATGTTCTAATGGGATTTTGGCTAAAACCAAGTGAAAAACAAGAAATAGATAGAACTCAATTCTTTGGGAATCCAGTTCAACAATTTGAGTCAAGAATCCAGTAGTACTACCTGAATATCTGGAAAGGAGACCTGAGACAAAATTGAAAACCAGATGCAATGTGTCAGTCCCTACTGCACTAGCATCACTAACAGAGGGGACAGAACAACAACAGAAAGAACAATAAAGGGAAAAAAACAGTCCTTTTTTTTCAAATTTCTTTTCTATTACATAAAATGAAGGAAATTTTGAAAAGTTGTGGCCCAGAATTCTATACCCAGATCTATGTCTAAATAGAAAGAGAATTGTATAAAGAAAACAGAGGGACATTATCAAACATGGAAGGGGCAAAAAGTTATAATAGGCAATTGAAAAATTTCAAGAAAAGTGAAAGAAATAGAAATTAAAAGAATTGTAGAGCAAATAAAGAAGTTCCAAATAACTATTGTAAGTATGGTAAACAAGTGCAAATACCACAAAAAATTTTTAAACAGGCACTTAAGATGTAAACAATGCTAATTTAACAATATTAATTTAGCTTTGTTAATAATAATAATAAAGCAGGTAAAAATATTAAGGTATGTCAACCAAAATCAAGTTGTGAGAATGAAACAGTGGGATAAATTAAACTCATCTTAAAATTGGTGAATTTAATTACATGTAAATTATACATCAATAAATAGAGCTAAATGCATATAGACATGCACAGAGATATATATACAGAGAATATTATGGATAACTTTATGCAAAACATTCAAATATTCAGATGTAAAAGACACATTTTTAGAAAAATATAACTTTGCAAATTCGAGAAAAAAAGAAATAAATAGTATAAGTTGTCATAGCTATACTAAAGAAATTGAATCTGTAATTATAGAAAGTTTCCTGAGAAACATTTCACAAAACTCAATGTTACTTCATAACAAAAACTTTTAATAAACTAGGGGAAAAAATGAACTTCTCTAATCTGATTAGAAGTATCTAAAAAAATCCAACAATCAAAATCATATTTAATGGTGAGAACTGAAAACTACCTCCTTGAGATCAAATAATAGACAATCATGCTCACAACCAGCACTGCTATTCAACGTTGTACTATAGAAACAAGCCAAAGCAACAAGGCAAAAGCTTTAAGAGTTGAAAAATAAAATATAAAACCAATAATATTTACAGACAATGTAATTTTGTAGATAGAAAATCCAATCATCTACAGATAAAAATTGCATGAATTAAAAGTAAATTCAGCAAGATGCTAGATATAAAGTCGATATATATAAAAATCAGCTTTACTTATATTTCTCTACATTAAAATTTAAGAATTATATTTGGAAAATAATAACAATTATAATAACATTAAATAAAAAATTAAATACCTAATGACATTTTGCAAAAGTTATGCAAGATCTCTATCAGAAAACTAAAAACTTTATTAAGACTTAATAAAGTTAACTTAACTTTTTTAAGTTGAAAAAATCTAAATAAATAGACAGCTATATAATGTCCACGAGTTGGAAGATTCCATATTGTAAAGCTACCATTTTTCTCCAAATTGAACTATATATTCAATTTAATACAAATAAAAATCCCACCCAGGTTTGTGTTGTTATTGTTGTTGCTGTTGTTGTTACTAATTGACCAAATATTCTGAACAGTACATGGACACTTAAATTTCCAGGAATAGGAAAGCATTCTCAAATAACTAGTCCAGAAGACTTACACATTACATATCAAGGTTTATTTTAAAGCTGAGTCATGACACAAGAATATGCAAATGGAAGCTAAGAAATAGAATAGGGACTACAGAAACAGATGCTAATCTAGTTATACGGTCACTTCATTTATGAGAAAAGTGATGCTGCATAAGAAAATGCCTTTTTCAATATAGAGAAATAAAAGACTCATGGCCTCACACCCTACCTAAAAATCAATTAAATATTAACCCCAGGTAAAAGTTAGATATAAACGTGAAACTTAAATAAAGCCTCTAGATTATTGTACTGGAATATAACTTTATGACTTCGCTTAAGCAAAGCTTTTCTTAATGACACACAGAGAAACATAATAGCAAAGAAAATGATAATTGTGTATATTAAACTTAAGGACTTCTGTTCATCCAGAGATAACATAAAAGAGTGGAAAGAAAGCCAAGGCATAGAAGAAAATATTAATGTGCATGCAACTAGCAAGTGATTCCCACCCAAAGTATATAAAAATTCCTAAAAATAACTTTTAAAAATAAGACTTAATAGAAAAATGAGCAAAATTCTTGAACAAGAGCTCACAAAAGAAAATATTTAAATAGTCATAAACAAAAAAAAATTAAGATTTTATTCATTTATTTGACTGAGAGAGGAAGCCAGAGAGAGAGAGAGAGCACAAGCAGGAGGAGTAGCAGAGGGAGAGGGAGAAGCAGGGGAGCCTGACATGGGTCTCGATCCTAGAACCCTGAGATCATGATCTGAGCTGGAGGCAGACGCTTAACTGACTAAGCTACCCAGGTGCCCCACATGTATAACAATTTCAAGTGTTCTGCTTTTTCGATTTCGGGGAAATACAAACAACCACAATGAAATACTAATACACATCCAATATAATGGTTTAAATTACCAAGAGTTGACAAGTATGTGGAGCAACTCAAAATTTCATACACTGCTTCTTGAAGGGAGAACTTTCTTGGTATTATCTCCTAAAGCTGAACATATGCATACCCTATGACCCAGCAATTCCACTACCTAGTATATAGCCAACCAAGAAGTATATTATTTACTTCAAAGATGTACAAAAATATTCACAGCAACATTATTTATAATAGCTTCTACTGGAAATAAACCAAATGTTCACTAATAGTAGAAAAGAAAAATAAATGGTGGTCCACTCATATAATGGAATACTGTGCACAACAATAAAAATGAATGAACAGAGGGATGACCCTCATAAACAACGCAGGGCTAAAGAAGCTGACACAAAAGAAGCATAGTGCATGGTTCATTCATATAAAATTCAAAAGTAGTCAAAATTAGTGGGTAGTATAGAAGTCAGAATGGAGAGGGAACTGGTAGTTTAGGCAGAGGCTACCTGGAAGGTCTCCAGAGGGCTGGCCATAATCTTCTGGCTCTGTAGGATAGTTACCCAGATGGATTCACTGCATGAAAAATTAACCAAATTGTATACTTATGATTGGTGTGTGTTGCTATATACACCAATTAAAAATTACTTAAAATTAGCTTATATAACATTATAACATGATATTATTTTTTTAAGAGAGGAAAAAAGCACACACAGCCGCAGTTGGGGAGAGGGTAGACTGAGAGGGAGAGAGAAGACATCTTAGGCAATCTTCTACAGCCAACAGGGAGGGAAGCTCATTGCAGAGCTCGATCTCAGGATTCTGAGATCATGACCTGAACCAAAATCAAGAGTCCATAGCTTAACTGACTGAGCCACCCAGGTGCCCCTAATATGACATCAATTTTATGGAAAAAAGGTTGATTGTGTGTATAAGAAAAAAAAGTCAAAATGTGGTTATTCCTGTGTATTAGAAATACTTAAGAATTAATTACTTCAGAATTAATTGCTTTAGAATTAACTTGAATGTAACTGGTTTTTTTCTTTTTGTGTGTGTGTTATTCTCTATGTTTAATTTTTCCTCAGTGACCACAAACCACCTTTCTATCTTAAAAGAAAAATAAAAAGTATTTTAGATATAGGAAATCCTCCTCAGGCACGACCCATCAGGTGGCTTGACCAGGAAGGGTGTAGTTAACAGATGAATCTGGAAAAGAAGGTGCTTCTTAAAGAGGTTGCTGAGCTGAACCAATGAGCAAACAAAAAATGAATCAGTCCAGACAAATATAAAAACATTGCACTTCATGTTAAACTCAATGTGAAATGATAACATCGTGGTCCTTTATAGTTTCAATGTACTTTGCTGTCCATTTTCTGATTTTAGCCTCAAAAAATTCTGCGAAGTAACTGGGACAAGGGATATTATCATCATTTTATGAATAAAAACTGAGTCCTAGAGAAATAAAGTAACATGCCAGAACCTAGAACTTGGTGACTATTTGAGAGAAAATAATAGTGACCTAGAAATTCTTGTCCTAATTAGGTTGCCTTTTATGTCAAATAGCAACAGAGATTTTTAAATATTCAAAGATGGGACACCTGGGTGACTCAGCAGTTGAGTGTCTCTTTGGCTCAGGGTGTGATCTTGGGGCCTGGGAGATGGATTCCCGCATCAGGCTCCCTGCAAGGAGCCCCTTCTCCCTCTGCCTATATCTCCGCCTCTCTCTCTCTCTCTCTCTCTCTCTCTCTCTCCCCGCGTGTCTCTCATGAATAAAAATAAAATCGTTTTAAAAATAAAAATAAATAAATATTCAAAGATACCCAAAATGGGCCCAAGGCACCATCCCCCAAAATTATTAAAAAACCAATTCTAGACAAAAAAGCAGTAAATTGTAACTAAGATTTTAAGCATTAAAAAGTATCTGAAGAGATACGTGTTAGCATTAAAACCAAATAACTCATGGAATTAAACATAAATAAATATAATAAATATTGCCAAACTGAATCTGGAAAAATCCAAAAAATTCTTAATCAGTCTTATATTTCTAAGTATTTAGGACTGTAAGTCTATAGCCATTAATATAGTTAATACTAGTGTGTATTTGACATATTAGGAAGTCAATTTTTTTTTCTTAAACTCTGGAAGTTAAAGTTATGCTTAAATTATTTTTTTAAACTTTCAAATTTGAAACAAGATGTCCTCATTATTATATCATTTAGACAGTAAAAGAAAAGGAAAGCAAACGCAAAAGGCACAAATAAACATCAAACAAGATGACAGGCATAAGAACTAGTGGTTCATTTAGATCGACAGAAATGACTTAAATTTTATACTAAAACACAAAAATTATAAGATTGGTTTAGCAAGTAAGTTCTAACTGGATGATTCTTACAAAAAATGTTCAAAATGATGCTGAAACTTCTTAAAAATTCTTGTCTTAAAACTTAATTATTCTTAAAACTTCTTAAAATTTTTTAAAGATCTATTTGAGAGAGAGAGAGTGAGAGTGCATAGGGGGGGAGGGGCAGAGGCAAAGGGAGAGAGAGACTCCCCAGCAGACTGCAACTTTGGGCTCAATCTCATGACCTTGAGGTCATGACCTGAGCCAAAACCAAGAGCAGGAGGCTCAACCGACTAAGCCACCCAGGTGCCCCTAAGAATTTTTTTAAATGGGTTTCAATCAGGCAAAAAGAAAGAAAAGGCAAAAGAAAAAATATTAGTATCAGACAAAGGAGATTTCAAACCAAAGACATTGAATATGATAAGAAAGAATTATTTCATAATAAAGTGTCTCCATAATGAATACACAGCAATTAAAAAATATATAAAAATGAATGAAGGAATAAAAAAAGGATATTTTTTAAAACAGAGATTATCAGAAAGGCAATCATAGTGAAAGGTTTAATCAGTGCTCTCAGGCTCTGACAGGTTCAAGTGGATAATAACACAAAGCTTTAAATAATTCCAAATACTAACCCTGAATTAATAGATTTATAATATTTGTTCCGTACAGGCACCATGCCTTCTTTTGAACTGCCTATGGATCATCTGCAAAAGTTGATTATAAATACAAATTTTGAATTAGAAGTAGGCATTCTGTGACCCACATACTTGGGAAGTCACACAGGGCGATTCGTCAAGAGCCAGTAACAAATGCTTAAGCCAAAAATCTCCAACAACTTGAATATTTTTTTAACTCTGTCCTAAATAAGTAGTAGGACAACAAGGACATCAAAATTAAAAATCACAGGCTCTTTTTAAAATAGTAAAATTGAAAAGATTACCTTTTGGAATTTTGGAAATGGGGACAAGAGTCACACCTAGTATTTGAAAAATTAAAGAAATTTTTTCTGTATTTTCTTTATCATTAAAAAAAAAATCTTCTTTTCTGATTATGTCCTCTTTGATGATGAGATTTAAAGTCAATCATCTGAGGCAGCCCGGGTGGCTCAGCAGTTTAGCGCCGCCTTCAGCCCAGAGTGTGATCCTGGAGACCCGGGATCAAGTCCCACGTCAGGCTCCCTGCATGGAGCCTGATTCTCCCTCTGCCCCCTCCCTTTCTCTTTCTGTGTGTTTCTCATGAATAAATAAAATCTTTAAAAAAAATAATAAAGTCAATCATCGAATTGTCCCTAATAAAAATTGAAAAATGAGACTATATTCTCTCAGAATCTACTTGAAAAACCAATTGCACTTGTGCAGCTGGACTATAAAGCAGGTGCTAGAGATAGCCCTGCAGAGTGTTTGTATTCAATGACTGGAAACCCCATCCCTAATTACACCACCCTCTGCTCCTTATGTGCGTCTCCTGGCTGCCTAGGAAACTTGAGAGTGACACCTGTCTTTCTAGAAACAATGCTCTTGGAAGACATTGTCAGGGTGGTGGCAGGTAGAACAGGGGAGGAGAAGTACTGTCGAGCAAGTTTAATGCCACTGGTGCCAGATTAACCTGAGCAGCAGGTCCACAGTGGGCCGTGGGGTCTTGATCTGGCCAGGCAGTGATAATACTCATGGGGGCAGAGAGGAAAGATGGCACATCCAGCTGGACGGCTCAGATAACCAGGAAAGTCAGCTGTGGTGTGTGGCCACCCGTTGACAGATATAACAGTCCTGTAATGAAATTCACTATGTACAATGATAAGCAAGTTTCATCTGCTCCATTTCAAAAGAGGAGTTAAGAAATCTGAATCTGAGGGACTCTTTTACACTCCATTGAAAGCAATAATCTCAGTATCAGTCAGAGCCAAATTTTCTCCATACAATTTGGAATGAGAAAATGTTTCTGCTTCCGGAATATCTAATATCTCTATGCTAGCTTAAAGTCTGTAAAATGCAGGTCACTCAGTCCCATTTCCAAGGTGATCACAGCAAGTGGGACCCTGAATCTGAGAGGCTGCCAGCGTCATCTTCTGGTTCTCTTCAAGAGACAGCTCAGCATTATTTCGGGTGTGACTGAGAGATCTGTAGAGAAGAAAAGAGACTAAGCATGTCCCTTAAAATGTGACCTGCCTTAGAAATCCTGAGCTAAAGATCAGAAACAAAAATAGGGTAATGGCCAAATTCCTTTGGAAACTTAATAAAGACAGGTGCTAAGTACAGTGATTATGAAACTCCAGCCTGTGAAGTGCCTCCAAATATTATTATATGACTGGAAATCAGTACTCTTTCAGTGGGGAGAAAAAGGAAGAGCAGGTTTTTTGCAGAATTCCCAGTTTCCTGTCTAAACATTTAACCTAGATTCTGTCCTTTTGAGTCTTGTTTATCACCTGGTACGACTGAAAAACAAAAACTGACTTCCTGTCAAATGCTCTTACTTCATAACAAATTCTCCCTATTCATTCAATAAATATATAATTTGTCATTGGCAATAGCGTGACACAATGCCTTGGATTATGCCTTGGATTTTCCTATACTTTTTATCCTTGCCTTTGCTAATTAATACAAACTGAATTGTGCTGACCTGGATCTCCCTTGAAAATAAGTGTTCTGAGCCACCCCATTATTTTGCTGAGTCCACAGTACTAAATAAAGTACACATTTTTTAGGCAATTGGCTGGAGTTGGAGGGTTGAGTTTGACTTGGGAGCAGTTTTCCTTTCCAAGGAAAGTCAACTGGCTGGTGTGGGAAATGAATGAAGACTCTGAGCCCATTGGATTTCTACCATTATCTTCTGATTTATTACTCTTTTCCTTGCTTTTCTCATTATAATTAGAATTCCATAGAAGATGGCTTAAGGCTCATTAAGCTGAAAATCATAAAATTATATTTCAAGGTAAGGTAACTATGGCTGAATCAAAGTTTTAACATATCTTCATATATTTTCATGGTATTGAGAGAAAATATATTTATGTCATGAACTGGGATGGAGTTTTCAAGATGGCCACACTATCTAGTTCCAGCCATATTGACCTCTGTACGCTGTGTGTGTAAAGTGCTGGACTCCTGGAGTGTATTTGCAAAAGCAGCTTTATTTTTGTCTTCCACTGTCACTTTGAATTTGCTCTGTAGTGAATTTTCCTTTCCTTTTTCCCTTGATGACCATTGAAACAGGCCCTGTGGTTTTTGTTTACTTGTTTTTTAACAGCTTTCTTAAAGTATAATTTACATACCATTAAAAAGACCTATTGTGAGTGTACAGTTCATTGATATTGTTAGTAAGTTTTAGTGAGTTATACATCCATCATGACAATCCAGTTTTAGAACATTTCTACAACTACCCTCAAATTCTTTCAAGCCCACTTCACTTGCAGGGAGTCTCTGCTCCCTTCCAGCCCCAGGAACCACTAATCTACTTTCTGTCTATAAATTTGCCTATTCTTGACATAATTTCATATAAAAGAAAGTATACAATTTATTGTCTTTTGTGTCTGGCTTTTTTCACTTACCACAATGCTTGTGAACTTCAAATATATTGTAACATGTATCCATATTTCATTCTTTCTTATTACTAAATAATATTCTGTTCTATGGATATGCCACAGTATAGTTTATCCATTTGTCCATCAATAGACATTTAGGCTGTTTCCATTTGCATCTATTATGAATAATGATGTTATGAATATTCATGTACAAGTATTTGTGTGTATGTGGATTTTCACCAATCAACCATAAATATAAAGGTTAGTTTGAGGACTTACAATTCTGTTATCATTGATTCATATACCCATTCTTACATCAATGCCAAACTTTCATGATTACTGTGGCTCTACATTAAGTTTTGAAATTGGGTAATGTAAGTCCTCCGACTTTGTTCTGTGCTAAAGTTGTTTTGTCTAATCTAGACCTTCATGTATCCATGTAAATTATTAAGTAAGTGTGCCAAAGTTCAACCAGAGAAGCAGAACCAGTAGATTCTTCTATATTATTATGAAATTTATTACATATATGATATATATTATGAATATATAATATATATTATGAAATTTATTATGTAAGAAATTGGCTTAGTCGCAAAGGGGCTGACTAAGCATATCTGAAATCTATAGACAGGCAGGCAGGAAGGTAAGCCTAGAATTCAAAGGCATGGGAGAAAGCTACTGTCTACAGAGAGAACTTCTTCCCCCACTCCCCCAGGGAAGCCTCAGCCCTGATTTGAAGGTCTTCCAACCAATTGAATCAAGTCCATCAAGACTATCCACGGTAATCTTTCTCACTTAAAGTCAAATGAGTAAGACAATGCCATCTGCAAACTTCCTTCAAAGTATCACCTCAGTTGGTGTTGGTTTTTTAATATCTGGAGACTATAGGTTAGCAAAATTGACACATCAAAAAAAATTACAATCAGGTTGTCAAATTCTACAATCAAAGCCTATGGTGACTTTGAAAGGGATTGTGTTCCTTCCATACATCAATTTGGAAAGGATGTCCATCTTAAAAATACTGAGTCTTCCAAACTAAAACATGAAATATCCTTCCATTTAATTCTGTCTTTACAAATTTATCTTAACACTATTTTGTAGTTGTCCATGTGAGAAGATTTTTAATTACTCATTTAAGTTTCTTTACTTTGTTATAGGTCCATTCAGATCTTCCACTTCTTGTATCAGTTTTGGTAATTTGCATCTTTCTAGGGACTTGTTCATTTCATCTAAGTTGTTTATTGGCATAAAATTATTTGATAATATTTTCCTATAATCATTTTAATTTATGTAGCACTGGTACTGATATTCCCCTCCTTCATTCCTGATTCAGGTAATCTTAATCTTTCTTATTTTCCCTGTCACTCTGGCTAAGAGTTTGTCCATTTTGTTTATCTTTTTAAGGAACTAAACTTTTGGTTTCATTCATCTTTTTCTACTATCTTTTGTTTGTTTTCTATTTCAATAATTTCCACTATACTCTATTATTGCTTCCTTTTGTTTGCTTCTAGCTTAGATTGCTCTTCTTTTTCTGTTTTTTTAAGGTAGGTATTTAGTTACCAGTTTTATGCTCAGCACTATTTTAGATCCTTTCCTGACACATTTATATATTGTGTTTTGGTTTCACTGAGTTCAAAATATCTTTACTTTTCCTTTTGATTTCTTCTTTGACCCATAGGTTATCCAGAAGTGTGTTATTTAATTTTCAAAGAAATTCGATTTTACCAGTTATCTTTATGTTGTGGATCTCTCATTTAATTCTGTTCTGAATCAGCATATAGTCTAACCTACAGAATTGTTGCATGTGCACTTGAAAAGAATTTGTATTCTGAAATCTGGATGGACTGTCCCATAAATGTCAATAACATCAAGTTGGTTGATAGTGTTATTGAAGACTTATATACCCCTGTTGATTTTCTAGTTGTTCTATCATTTATTGAGAGTGATACATTGAAATCTCCAACTATTACCACTAAATTGTCTATTTCTCCTTTCAATCCTGTCAATTTTTATATCGTGTATTTTGAAGCTCTGTTGTGAGATTTTATATACATTTATAATTGTTTTATCTTCTTGATCTGTTGATCCTCTTATTATTATGAAACATCCCTTTCTCCTTCAGTAATAGTTCTTATCTTAAATTCTGTTTTGTTTGATATTATTATGGCCACTCCAGCCCTCTTATACTCACTTTTTCATGATATATCATCTTCCATCTTTTAACATCCAAACTATTTGCACCACTGAATCCAAAGTATGTCTCTTGTAAAACATATAGTCAGATCTTGCTTTTTTGTAGCTGGACAATCTCTGCCTTTTGAGTAGGGTGTTTAGTTCACCCACATTGATATAATTATTGATATCATTGGATTAAGCAGGCAATTTTGCTATTTGGTTTCTGTTTGTCTAGGTTGTTTGTGTTCCTCTGCATTTCCTTTGCTGACTTATGTATTAAATAAATGTTTAAGTATCCTAACTTAAGAGGAAAATCTTCTGGACATAGAGCTAGATTAAGAGCATTAGACATGAATCCAAAACCACAGTTTCCAAGAGAAAAAAAGATAAATTGAATCATAGAAATTAAGATCTTTGGCTTTGTGAAATACTTTTTTAAAGGGACGAAAAGACAAACCATAGACTGGGAGAAAACATTGCAAGCTACATATTTAACAAAGAAGTTATATCTGGAATATATAAAGATATTTCAAAACTGAACAATACAAAAATAATTAGAAAATGGACAAAAGTCATGAACAAGTATTTCACCAAGGAGATATTGATGATAAAGAAGCACACAAAAAGATATTCCAAATCATTAGCCATTAAGGTAATGCAAAGTAAAAGCACAACAACAAGATAGTACTACATACCAGTTAGAATACCTAAGCCAAAAAGCTTATACCAAGTGCTGACAAAGATGCAGAGAAACTGGATCTTCTATACAAAGCTGATAGGAATGTAAAATGGTACAGACACTCTAGAAAACAGATTGCCACTCTCTTATAAAACTAAATATTCAGTTATCATACAACCCAACAACTTTAGGGCATTTATCCTAGAAAAATAGAAACTTCTATTCACACAACAACTTGTATACAATGTTTATAGAACACATGAATCTTTATTTGTAATAGCCCAATGCTGGAAACAATCCATGTATCCTTCAACTGGTCAGTGGTTAAACAATTTCTGGAACAATCACACAATGGAAAACTACTCAGTAATAAAAATGAACAAACTATTAATATGTCCAACAATTTGGGTGGATTTTAAGGGCATTATGCTTGGGGAGGGGAGGCAGTTTTGAAAGGTAACATACTATATGATTTCATTTATGTGATATCCTCAAAATGATAAAAACCACAGAGATGGAGAACAGATTAGTGATTTCCAGGGAGCAAGGATGGGATGGGGATTGGGTCTGACTACAAAGGAATGGCATACATGTGTTATTTATGGTGTTAGAACATTTCTGTATTCTGATGTATTCTGATTGTGATGGTAGTTACACAAATTTATGCTTGAAATCAGATCGACTAGAACTATACACACATATGAACACACACACGCACACACACACACAAGTATATGTAAAACCCAGTGAAAACTGAATACAGTCAGTTCCCTGGGAGTCTAAATCAATTCAAAATAAAAAGTTAAAGACAAAACACATGCTCCCATGCATACAAAAATTATCTAATCCGATATATGAATCTATACCTCGATTTTCATCTAATGATAAATAACACTTCTTCATGGAAGTTTTCTTCTTCTCTTGGATTGCTCAACTGATCTCATCCTCCATCAAAGTCAAAGTTGGGGGTAAGGTGGGCTGGAGGTACATAGTAAGGAGGAAAGCAAGACAGGAAGAGGACAGGCCATTTTTACTTGTTTGCTACTGCATTAGGGTGGCCTCATGTTCTGTAGGCCTGGCAAGCATTTGGAAGTGGGTGTTTGCCCATCAGCACTTCCAAGAGTTCTTCAGAAACTCCCATGTTGGGCCTTCAGACCAGGACTCCCTGAGTAAAGGCAGATCCTCTTCATTGGCTGGCCAGCCCAGTCTCCTCTCTGCCTCTGCTCCCACTGGTACACCCCCACGACTTCTGAATGCTGACCTCTGGCAGATCACTTCTTGTGATGAATCTCTTTGAAAGCAGCCCTATGCCAACATCTTCTGTGGTTTCCACCTCTGGCAACTGGGACTCCCATATCTTTTATCTGCTGACAAAAGTGGGTGAAGTTACTGCCCAAAGGCAGTGTCCACTGTGTGCCCACAGGCCACTTGATCTTTATCAAGTGGAAATTGGTCTGGGGCACCTGAGTGGCTCAGTCAGTGGAGTATCTGACTTTGGCTCAGGTCATGATTTCAGAGTCCTGGGATCAAGCCCTGCATTGAGCTTATTATCAGGGTCCTTGCTAGTTTGCCCTCTCATTCTACCCCTACCCCTCCTCTGCTCATTCTTTCTCTCTCTCATAAAGAAATACTTTTTTTAACATGAATTGGTCACCAGTTCTGTGTGTACTCCCTCACTCTGATAAGATCTCTGTACAGTACTTCTAACAACATGAGTATTGAATACCACCAGTATCTCAGCAAGCATACATATGCTTCTGATATCATTGCATTTGGTCTTAAAAGCAAAACCCCATGACTGGTTGAATTAGTGTTAATTGCAACTTGTCTGATTGGTTTCTCATACCTAATAGATAAACAGACCAATATCTTGAATTTAGATGGAGTGAACCATTTTTATTCATACTGTAAGACATGCCAGTAGTCCTTTTTTTTGACATGCCAGTAGTCCTAAAATGCATTTCTGGATCATTATAATACTACAGTTTAGCAACCAATTAAACACATGCGCACATGCGCACGTGCATACACTAATTAACCGTAACCAAACTCTTTACACGAACAAATCTTTGCAGAGCCTGAAGACTGCATAGAACCCTGCAGCTTGAGCAATACTCTGTAAAATGATGCACTAATAAGAGAAAAAAAAAAAAGTTTACAGCAAATGATCCAGCAGAGCTTGAGGGAACTAACAGGCAGGATCCTAAATTGGATATGTCACATTTTGGCAATAACAGCCACTTGTGATTAGTGTGAAACAAGGCGCTAACAGGCTAAAGGGCCCACAAGAAGCCAAAATAAGTGGAAAACAAATGAACCTCCAGTAAAGGATAAAAATGAAGACAACTCAATCATTACGGCTTCCTTGTCTCATCTGCAACTCCATCGCCCTCAGTAGACAGAGTCAGACTCTGTTCTCATTCTTCCCTCGCCTTCACACTGGGCCATCTTTCTATCTCCTCAAGCCCACTCCCTGCCCTTATATTGGTACTGGTCTTCACAGGCCGGGTCTCTGCACTCCAGCCGCTAGCTCTGATTTCTCCCATACAAGCCACCAAAACTTCCTCAACTCCCATTTTTACCTGCTGCGGTCAAGAACTTACTGCTTGCAAGCTTACTACCTATCTCTTATAAACTCTTGAATTTCTCGAGTAAAAGCAGATTCTCTCTATAAGATGTACCTTTATGTTAAGACACAGACCCGTGGAGAATACAAGACAAGGCAAGCACATCTTCATTCTGGTCTGGCATTTTTGAAGACCCAGTCAGGAAGCAAGGTACAATCCCTAGCCTGAGATGGTGTGGGTCTCAGGTTCTCACCACTCCAGCAGAGATGCTGCTCGTGCTGACAATATAGAAGGGCATAGGCCTTGTTCTGACCATCTGAGTCCTCTCCAAAACTTATGACAAATAATCTAATCTTTAGGGCTACCTGAAATATAATGTAAACAATGCATGATTTTACATTTTCTAGTGGCCACATTTTTAAAAAGTAAAAGAAACAAGTAAAATTATTTTAATAACAATATCTTATTTAACCCAATATAGCCTAAATATTACTATTTCAACATGTAACTAATCTAAAACAATCATTAATTACACTCTTTTTTTGGTACTATGTGCAGATGTGCTACATCTCATATACTCAGATGAGCTACCTATCAAGTGCTCAGTAGCCCCACGTGGCTAGTGACTAGCTTGTGACTAGCTTCTGTTGAAAGAAAGTAAAGCAGCTTTAGAGAGCGTTCTTGGGCATTGAATTGGATGAGAATTTCCAAGTGCACCAGTGATTTGAGGACAAATTTCAAGTTGATAATATTTTATTAAATTTTTCAAACATACTTATATATTTGAAAATAAAGTTGTTTCTTATAAGAAATTCTAAATGTTGCCATGAAAGCAATCTTTGCTCATTCTTTCAACTTCAATGCCACTTTTTATAAAAACTGCTCTTTTCTAAAGATAACTCAGTTCAAGCCAAATAATAATACTTAGATTTATTTCATTTAAGGGAATTTATTTTAAGAATTATCAAAAGATCATTGCCAAATGATTTGAACCCAAATTTAGCAATATATTGTAGGTCAATTGTCTTTATATGCTCTAACCTCTGATTCATTCCTATTGCCAGTTTTTTCTTACTCAAACCATACTCTGGACCCTTGAAAAATTTAAAAGATATAAAATTGAAAAAAGAAAATGTCTTAAATACTCAGCTTGGTCCTTGGCTCATCATAAACTGGTAGAAAAGATACATTCATGTTTATAGCAGCATTATTCACAGTAGCCAAAAAGTGGAAGCAACCCAAGTGTCCGTCAACAAATGAATGGATGAACAAAATGTGATATGTATATACAATGGAATGTTATTCAGCTTTGAACAGTAAGGAAATTCTGACACACACAATAACATGATTGAAGCTTGCAGACATTACACTAAGTGAAGTAAGCCAGTCACCAAAGGACATACTAAATGATTCCACTTATGACGTGAGGAGCCTAGAGTAGTCAAATTTCTGGAGACAGGAAAAAGAATGGTAATTATCAGGAGTGGACAGAGGGAAGAATGAGGAATTATTGTTTAATAAGGACAAAGTTCCACCTCTGCAAGCTGAAGACTTAGGGAGATGGATTGATGGCGATGTCTATCAACTTAATGCCACTGAACTATACACTTAAAAATGGTTAAAAAGGCAAATTTTATGTGTATTTTAGCACAATCTAAAAAATGGTAGAGAAGAAAATCCCACAGCCCTGATGATGACTCTCCTTGACAGTGCCCAACCATATGCAACATTTTTTACCCTGTGGATTTCTGGACACTCTCATAAAGAACAGAATGTTTGCATATCCTCAAGTTTCACTTTATCATATGGTAGTTTCAGCCCCCTTCTCCAAAGAGTTTTGGTCAGCCCAGTAACTGATAGCCTATACCTTGTGACCACTACTCTCTCTTTCTTCCTCTTAATACTGCTTCACCAACAGGTCCATGAAGCCCCCAGGCAGGAGTCTGAAGAATCAGCAAACGGCATAAAGAACAAACAGACTGAATAATCTGACCCAAAAATCACAGAAAATGGATTTAACCACTTTCTAGGTATCTTCCATATTGTACCTCTCCTGCAAGGTCCGGGTAATGTAAGCTGTGACAGCTGGGTGCCTGCCCTCGGCAGCACTTGATGGATCATGCCTGCAGCTAGTAAAAGTCGTGTGCAACCCATGAGGAATGTGTCCCCAGCCCATGTGAGCAAAGAGCATGAGACTTCAGTTTCAATCATGTGGCTTTTTTTCCTGGTATGTCTGAGAATACTGCAAAGCTAGGGGTGATTAGGCAGAAAAAGAAGTCCAAATGGGACTAGAAGAACTCCCTGGAATCACAAAGAGTCACAAAAACACCTGACAAGTTCCCATGATCTTATACTTGGTATAGTTTTGACCCTAACTTTTGTCATTATCAGGGCCTCGAACTAACTTTTGGCCCCCACCCAACTCTTGCCTCTGCTGGGGCTCCCCATATAAAGCCAGACTTTCTGGGTAGACAGAAATGGAAAATGTTTTAGAGTAAGAAGCAAAAGGTACAGTGGCTATTGACCTATTGACTATACTCAAGACATAGCAGCTGGCTTCCCCAGAACAAATAATCCAAAAGAGGAAAACGAGAAAACAAGATCAAAATGGAAGCACCTTTTATAGTCTTTTATAACCCAGTCTCAGAAGTGACTTATATCACTTCCACAGTATTCTAAGGGTCAAACAGACCAAACCAGCTACCACGTGATAAAGTATGAGTGCCAACACATGGGGCTTAATCTGGAGCCTTCTTAGAAACTGGATTCCACAAATCAAAGGCACAGATTTTAAGTGCATATTTGATGAGTTTTGAAAAATGTACACACTCTTGTAACCATTACTGATCAAGAAATAATCCTATTAGTCCAACAAATTTTCTCATGTCCCTTTCCAGTCAAGCCTTACCTACTTCACCAAAAGCAACCACCGTTTCAATTGTTTTCATCATAGAATTGTTTTGTTTCCATATAGTTCGTAAAAATGGAATTAAACAGTATGTACCCTTTCCTGTCTGGCTTCTTTTACTCAGCAGTAGCTCCTGGGTCCATCAATGTCGTTAAATATATCCGTAGTTCATATCCTCTTATATCCGTAGTTCATATCCTCTGACTTGTGTCTCATTGTACGAATGTACCACAAATTGTTCATTCATTTACCTGTTGACAGACATTGGGTTGTCTTCAGTTTGGAGCTAATATAAATAAATCTATCATGAATATTCTTATACCGTCTTTTTGTAGACATATGCTTTCATTTCTCTTGGGTAAAAACTAAGGAGTTTAATTACAGGGTCACAGGGTATATATATATATATATATGTTTAATTTTATTTTCAAAATTGCCAGTTTGCCAAAGTGAGAGTACCATTTTACACTTCCACCAACAATTTATGAGAGTTCCAATTGCTGCATATACTCACCAACATTTAGCTTTCCGTTTTTAAATTTTAGCAATATGGTTGGTATATAGTGATATCTCATTGTCGTTTTTAGTTTGCATTTAATTTGCATTAATTTGCATTGTGGTTCAGTTTGCATGTCTAATGTTATTGAGCACCTTTCCAGGTATTTATTGGCCATTTGTATATCTTTTGTGAAGTATCTGCTCAAAACTTTTGTTCATTTTTTAAAATTAGGTTTTAAAAAAAATATTGACTTGTTGGCATTATTTATGAATTCTGGATACAAGTATTTTGTCAGGTATATGGAATGTAAATATTTAATCCCAGTCTGTGGTACATTTTTTTCATCATCTAATTTTTATGATGATATTTTGATAAAGCCAATTTATCAGTTTTATGGTGTATGATTAAATCATGATTATGATTTAACTTTTTGTGAGTTAATTAAGTAATATTTGCCTCTCCAGAAATTGCAAAGATATTCTCCTATATTTCCTTCTAGAAGCATTGTACTTTTAACTTTTCTGTTTAGGTCTATGTCCCATCTTTTTGGTTTTTTGTTTTCTTTTATCTTGGTTTGGTTTGGTTTTCTGGTCTGTGGAATGAGGTAGGGGGTGAGGTACATTTCTTTTTTCAATGGATATCTAGTTCTTCTAACATTATTTGTTGCAAGGTTTTTCTTTTCCCTTTCAAAAGTGTTATGCCTTTATTGAAAACCAACTGACTACATTTATTTGCCCCTATTTCTGGTCTCTCTATTTCATTCTACCAATCTATTTGTCTAAATTCATACCACTGCCACACTCTCTTGATTACTAGAGCATGATAGTACCTCATACTGTAATCTACTTTTAACACAAAACAATAGGTTATGAACATCCTCTCAGAAAACAATTCTGCTATAACACTTTCAACTTTTATGAATGGATAGAATTGTAATTTATTAAACAAATTACTTATTGTTAGATTTTTTAGTATTTATATTTTTAAGAATCACTTAAAAATTCTTCAGTGAACATTTGGTATTGTTCTAAGTTATTTCCTAAGAATAAATTCCTAGAAGTGGAATTGCTAAATTTAAGTATGTGTTGATTTTTAAGGATTTTTATATATATCACCAAACTGTCCTATAAAGCTATGTCTGTTTGCAGCTGCCACCAGTAGTGTATGAGAGAGCCAATGCTACATATTAACACTTAAGCCAAAAGTGCTGTATAAATTTAATTGATAAACAATACTAGTATAACTCTAATGTTTTAATGTGCATTTATAATTTCTATTTACTAGTAAAACTGAAAATATTTTATGTAGATTAACTATAGAGATGACCATAAAATACAAAGTTCTTCTTTTTTGAATTGCCTGTTCATGCCTTTTGATCATTTTTCTGTTGCCTTCATTCCCTTCATAATGGACTAATGGTCAAAACTAATCCTAGCCTAAATGTAGAATTCTTTTCAGGACAATTACAGTATAAGTAAATATATTGGGTTTTTTTTTTCTAGAAATAGTATAAATGAAACAAAATCACAGAAGAGAGCCCATCAAATGTTAAAATAATTTTATTCGTTATAATTATATTATGACCTCATCCCAACTACAGGTTAGTTTTCTTCATCTTTTGCTTAAAATTAAGACTCTACTTCAGGGCTTTGGCACCACACTCAATCTGTCCAGATGGCTCCTGAATTCCTATTTTGCCCTTGGTTTGACCTGAAAACTTGTCATTTCTGTGCTCTTGGCCTGTCCTTTCTAGATGTGGAACTGCTGCTCCCTAGTTGTTCCTTTCAAATTCCTTCTAAAGATTATTTTTCACCTACCCAAGTTTTTGACCAATATAGCCTTAGTATCAACTTCTTGTTCCTGAAAAATAAAATGAAGAAAGAAATACTTTATAGGAAAAAACTCAAAAACACCAAAAGGGAGAATTTTGCATCACTTATTCAATTGTTGTGCATGCTTCTCTTCATAGCTTGAGTGTCATTGTTTAGAACAGGGAATTTCCCTCTGATCTTAGTACCAGGAATAGTTATTCCTTTGAGCAGTTGGTTTGTTTTTACGTGTGGACTTCATGAATCATTGAACCGATCATGCTCTTCTATCTGAGCTGCTGCTAGAAATCTCAGAGTCAGATTTGCAGGCCATCTGTAGTAAGTGGATTGCATCTCAAGACATACTTTCTGTTTATTGATTCCACTTCTGGTTTTCATCATCTCATTTTTTCTACTCTTCTCTTATTTTTCCTTTTACTTATTGTCCATTTACCCTGACATTTTTTACTTAAAAATTAAAGTGTTATATATTTTGAACACTGAATTAAAAATCCTTTCTTCAGAATAAGATGGATTATCTATAAATAAACAGACCAGCTACTATTTACTAAGAGAAAAAAAAAGATAAATTTGTCTTAGCCTAATAACATAATTCATATCTCACCTATCAGGAGCTAAACACTTTTTAAGCAGTACCTCTTATACCCCAGTCTTATCCGCATTTGCAAATAGAGAGATGACTATCAAGAAGTTAAGTGAATCACCCACAATCACAGAAGGAGTAACAAGTGTCCATAATAAGCTTTTGCTTCCTTACCCAGCACATTATTTGTAGGTCCTACACTCCACTTGCACTGGGTCATGACTATTTGGGGTATTAATTCCTTCAAAAAAATTCAAAGAACACCAGCCCATGGCTTTTGGATTTATGAGTTTTAGGTCTATGGAGAACTGGCCAAAGATTATTGCAAAGTTAATTGTTTGGAGTTTTTGGGCTTTAGGGTGGTTTAGAACAAAAAAATCATGTGTCTTGACTTTCTCAAAATCTATAACTCAGAATTAGGAAAATTACTATAATTTTGTTGGTTCCCACTGCTCAGAGAAAAGTACAAAGTGGGGATATTTCAAAAGAAAATGCTATAATATTAATGAAAGCATTAACCTGGTGTTTTAAAACATACAAAGATGCTTAGGACATTCAAAGTTACGCCAAAGTTATTTTAGTTAGTTGTCAGGGGAGACTGAAGGGCATACGTGAGGGTTAGAATTAGGCAGAAGGGTAGGACTTGAATTATTTAAGTTAGGTGGGAAAGTCTTCCAGGAGACAGTGAAGGCACAGAAGCAGGAATGAAGAAGCTATTTTGGAGACCAAGGAAGGACATCAATTTGCCAAAGTTGAGGGACAATTTTGTTAATTGTAAGTTTAAGTTGTATTTCTCATTTCCATAGGGCAAAAAGGAAAGACATGATGAGGCAAGGCTTAAGAAGAAAGAGGTGTGCAAACAAGAGTGAGGAGTATAGATAAAAATTAAGAGCCAAGTGAAATATAAAAAGGTTTTAAATAGAAAAAGTCTCTGGGTAGCAAAGGAAACAACCCACAGAATGAAAAGGCATTCTAGAGAAATGGAGAAAATATTTATAAACCATATATTAGATAGGAGATTATTTTTTTTAAAGATTTTATTTATTCATTCATGAGAGACACAGAGAAAGAGAGAGAGAGAGGCAGAGACACAGGCAGAGGGAGAAGCAGGCTCCATGCAGGGAGCCTGACGTGGGACTTGATCCCAGGACTCCAGGATCACGTCCTGGGCTGAAGGCAGGTGCTCAACCACTGAGCCATGCAGGCATCCCTAGATAGGAGATTAATACATAAAGAACTCCTATGACTCAACAACAACAAAAACACAAATAACTCAATTTAAAAATGGGCAAAGGATTTGCACAGATATTTCTCCAAAGAAGACATATCAATGACCAATAAGCATATCAGACGATGCTCAACATCACTAACCATCGGAAAATGGAAATCAGAACCAGAATGAATATCACCTCATGCTCATTAGGATGGCCACTATTTTTTTAAAGATTTTATTTATTTATGTGAGAGAGAGACAGAGAGAGCACAAGCAGGGGGATGAGCAGAAGAGGTAGAGGAACAAGCTGAGCAGGGAGCCTGACATGGGGCTCCATCCCAGGACCCTGAGATCATGACATGAGCTGAAGTCAGATACTTGACTGACTGAGCCACTATTTAAAATGGCCACTGTTAAGAAAACAAACTGAAAATAACAAGTATTTGATGAGAATGTGGAGAAGCAGAACTCTTGTGCAATACTGGTGCGAATATATAATAAAACAGCTGCATGGAAAACAGTATGGACATTCCCTGAAAATTACCATATGATCTAGCAATCTCACTTCTGGGCATATCCAAAAGAATTGAAAACAAGATCTCACAGAGACATTTACACCCATGTTCATTGCATAATTACCCCCAATGGGCAGGAGGTAGAAGCAACTTAAATGTTCATTGGCAGATGAATGGATAAAGAAAACATGGTGCTTATATACAGTGAAATACTATTAAGCCTTTAAAAAGAACAAATCCTGTCACATGCTGCATCTGTGAAACTTCAGGATATTATGCTAAGTGAAATAAGCCTGTTTACAAAAAGACAAATACTGTGTGATTCCATTTCTATGAAGTATCTAAAGTAGTCAAACTCCTAGAAACAGAAAGTACAATAGTGGTTACCAGAAGCTAAAGGGAAGTCATTGTTCAATGAGTATACGGTGTCAGTTTTATAAGATGAAAAAGTACTAGAGATTCGTTGCACAAGTAGATACATATAGTTAACACTATTGAACCAGCTCTTTTTTTTTTAATTTTTATTTATTTATGATAGTCACAGAGAGAGAGAGAGAGGCAGAGACACAGGCGGAGGAAGAAGCAGGCTCCATGCACCGGGAGCCTGATGTGGGATTCGATCCGGGGTCTCCAGGATCGCTCCCTGGGCCAAAGGCAGACGCCAAACCGCTGCGCCACCCAGGGATCCCTGAACCAACTCTTAAAAGTGGCTAAAATGGTAAATTTTATGTTATATGGTTTTTTTATCACAATAAAAAGAAGAGTAAGAATAGAAGAAATCTCTGAGGATTGAGCACTGAAAAAGAAATATCTAGGGCTCAGAACTAAGCTTTGGAGGAAGGAATCATTTGAAAGCAACTCTTGAGGAAGACAGAAGAGCAAAGAAAGGTTAAAGAAAGAAACTGAGATAAAGGATGTGTTATAAGAACCAAATGCTACAGGCAGATGAACAGGACATCAAGGAAACAGAAGACTCATTATAGACCTGAGATGAGGTGCTTTCAACATTCATTAATTGATTCAATCCACAGGTATTTATTGAGCTCTAACTATACACCAGGCACCGTTCTAAAGTTTTTCTTTTTCTTTTCTTTTTAAGATTTTTTTTTATTGATTTATTCATGATAGTAACAGAGAGAGGGAGAGAGAGAGAGAGAGGCAGAGACACAGGCAGAGGGAGAAGCAGGCTCCATGCAGGAAGCCCGACGCAGGACTCGATTCCGGGTCTCCAGGATTGTGCCCTGGGCCAAAGGCAGGCGCCAAACCCCTGTGCCACCCAGGGATCCCTAAAGTTTTTCTTTTTCACTGTGTTTGCAAACAACCAATAAATATAGGCCAGCTAGGGGCAAATACTTTGAAGAAAAAGAGGTGGAGGTCGGGGTATTTTGCTGTTTTGTTTTTTTTTAAATAGTGATGAGGAAGTTATCTGAACAGAGAAGTGAAGGAAGTCCTGTGAATATATGGGGGAACAGCACGGGGCAGAGGGAAGAGCAAATGCTAAGACCTGAAATGCGAATGTACTTAACTTTGAGGAACAGTAATGGGGTCAGTGTGCTTGAAACACAGTTTGAGAAAAGACAGAGATAAGCTCTGATAGGTGGCCAGGTTGGCTGTGGAACTGAGGATCAAGAAGGGAGGGAGATGAAGTTTACAACAATTCAAATAGTCTGCTAATTAAAGAAAGGAGAGATGAAAGGAACTGGCATTGAATGACTCACTGATGTCATAGTAAGTTCTTATTGTTTGTTTTTTAAAAATAATATGTAAACATTTGGGGGAAGGAGGAGAGCAAGACATAGAGGGGGTTATGAAATGTGAATTTTCAAAAATTTTTATTCAGTGAATTTTTTAAAATTTTTATTCAGTACAGTTAACAGTGTTGTATTAATTTCAGGTATACAATATGGTAATTCAATAATTCTATACATTACTCCACACCCCTCCCAATAAGTATACTCTCTAACTCCCATCACCTGTTTCACCCAGCCTCCACCCAGTTCCCCTGTGGTAACCATCAGGAGATGACAATCTCTGTAGAAGGAAAATCCCTTTGGGATGCCTGGTGGCTCAGTGGTTAAGCGCCTCTGCCTTCGGCCCAAGGTGTGATCCTGGGGTATCAGGATCACGTCCCCCATGAGGCTCCCTGCAAGGAGCTTCTTTTCCCTATGTCTCTGCCTCTCTCTTTCTGTGTATCTCATGAATGAATAAATACATAGTATCTTTAAAAAAAATAAGGAAAAAATAAAATCAAAGACGAACTCAACATATTAGATTAGGGAAAAGGAAGATATGCCTTTTTTCCTCCAAAGACTGTGGGGAAAGATATAAGAATAAACTTTGTAGCCATTGGTGACTACTCTCAGAGCTTGCTTCTATATAGCCAGCCCCCTAAAATACATATAAAGTCAGATGGCATAAATTCAACTCCAATAGGAGACAGATGGTCCTAGAAGTCTATAGGAATAGATAGATATTTTAGCTGATTCATTAGAGCCAAGTAAAGGAAGCTTTTGGTTGTTGACTTAATGAATTACTATAGGATCTTTACAGAACCGTAGGCTTAACTAGATACAGACTTAATAAGTTTGGTAATAATCACAAGAAAAGGAGAAATAGTTTGATCTTCGTTTTCCTGAAGGCTTCTAAAAACTTGAAGTCATCTTACAAGAAATTTAAAACCAATATTTGATAATAATTTAGAGAGATCATAAACACATCAGAATACCTTAACAGCATGACTTTATAGGAAAAATCAAGCCAGATAAATGTAAAAAGCTTCTTTTAAAATAAATCACAACCTGACTATAGTAAACATTTGAGAAATTTAAATAATATTAGACCCTACTTTTCAGCATTAGAAATGTTAAACAGTCTTAGTTTAAACATTTTTTTTTTTTTGGCACTGGGGTAGATCAGTGGTTGAGCATCTGCCTTTGGCTCGGGTCATGATCCCAGGATCCTGGGATCCAGTCCCACATCTAGCTCCCCATGGTAGCCTGCTTCTCCTCTGCCTATGTCTCTACCTCTCTCTGGGTCTCTCATGAATAAAAAAATAAAACCTTTAAAAATTAAAATAAAAAATAAAAATAGATAAACATTCCTTTTTTCTTTGTTCATGGCCCCTTTATCTTAGAAAGGTCTGCAATAAACAAGGTACTTTGGGTCTGTGATAAATAGGCAACACATCTTGAAAAAAAATTTTTTTAAGACTTTATTTATTTGACAGAGAAAGACAGGGAGCACAGGCAGGGGGAATAGCAGAAGGAGAGGGAGAAGCAGGCTCCCCACTGAGCAGGGAAGCCCAATGCGGGACTGGATCCTAGGATCCGGGGATCACGACCTGAGTCTAAGGTAGATGCTCAACTGACTAAGCCACCCAAGTGCCCCATGTGGGTGGGCACACAATTTAATATATGTGTTTGGTATAACTAACTAGAGCTCAGGCCCAATACTGGAAACCATTAGAAAAAGCACAAACACCATGAAAGACAAATTAACCGTATAGTGCCTTTCTGTTAACCATATCGCAATACCTACCAAGTATGGAAATAACTTTCAGTATTGGCTGATACCAGCCTTTAACTTTATTAATATTTTTTTAAATTGTGAAACATACCATCCTGACAAAACCATGTATAAAATACACATCATTTCTTATGTGATAATCATCATCTTCCCTTTGCTTTCCCCTCAGGGACAACTACCACCCTGAATTTTGTGTTCCTCAGTCCTGCGCCGTTCCTCTTCATGTTTCCAACACTAGGGGCGTTCCCAAACAGGATACAGGTTTGTACCAGCAGTGGGTGAGGGATCCTGTTTGACCTACATCTGGCATCGGCATTGAACAATTTTTAGATTTCACCCTTCCCTGGAGATGTCAAATTATACCTCTTTGTGGTTTTAATTTACCTTTCCCAATTACTCAGTTTGCACATCTTTTCATGTGTCTATGGACCAGCTAGATTGGCTCTTCTGAGAGTAAGTCTTCTCACTTTTGTATGAGGCCATTCACCCTTTTTCTTGTTGATTTCTAGGAATTCTCTGTATAATCCCTTGAGTTATACATCTTGCAAATATCTTCTGCAAGTTTTTGACCTGCTTTTTTACTTTTTGATGTATATCACTGAACAGCCATCCTTAATATTAACGTAGCCAACATTTACCAATTTTCCCCCTGTGGTTTTAGCTTTTTCTATAAGTCACTGAATTACATCATGATCAGAGAATGATTACAAATGAATTGGACTAGTTCTTCTCCAACAAGAATTCAGTTTTTATGAATGTTTGATATGAGCTATACATTAGTATGTATAATGCATATTTTTGAATGTGTAATTAAATATTCTGGTTTTAAAATGTCCATGAGATCCAGCTTAATTTTTCAGTTTATATCCTCTATATTTTTGCTTATGTTTGTCTGCCTGGTGATCTATTCATATCTTAGAGAGTACCGTATAGTAGTTGTTGATTTTTCTTTGTCAACTTTTGATTTATATATTTTGGAACTCTTATTTTATGCATAAGCTTAGATTTGGTATAACCTTAGGGTAAATTAAATATTTTAATGTTATGCAATGGCTCTCTTTCTCTCTCATTCTCTTACAGTTGCTTTTTATCTAATATTAAGATAACTGCCCCAGGCTTCCTTTGATTACTTACCTAGTAGGTCATCTTTCCATCCTTTGGTTTTAATATTTAGATGTTTTTATGATGCATGTGGTTTATTTTAAATAGTCTATGGCTGGATTTTTTTGTATTATATTTTATCTGTAGTGTTCAGTCCACTTATGTGTATTGTGATAATATAAAGAATCTATCATCTATCTGTCTTTATGTCTATTTTTCTATCTATCTATCTAAAGAAATTTACTATGAGGAATTGACTCACACGATTATGGAGTCTGAGAAATCCTGCAATCTGCTGTCTGCAAGCTGGAGACCCAGTAAGCAGGTGGTGTGATTCAATCCAAGTCCAAAGGCCTAAGAAGCAGAATAAGTCTCGGCCCAATGGCAGAAGACAATGTCGAGCTCTGATAGTCAGACTGAAAAGGCAAAATCCGCCTCCCTCCATCTTATTGTTCTTTTCAGACCTTCCACTGATTTCCTTATGGCCACCTCATAGGAGAGGGCAATCTGCTTTACTCAGTCTACCAATTCAAATGTTAACCCCATGCAGGAACACTCGCAGACACCCCCAGAAATTATGTTTAGCCAAATGTTTAGGGCCCTATAATCCAGTCAAGCTGACACACAAAATTAAGCATCATACCTAATATCAGTAATACATTCCTAAAACATCAGCTATTTTGCATGAAAACACTGAGAGCTTATTTCCTGTTATTTTAAATAAGAAGAATGTATAAATGCATTATACCTTAATCTTACCTCCGAAATAATTTTCGTAAGTAAAATACTTAAATACAAATAACAAACTATCATATTTGGATGTAAAGTCCTTAAAGCATTGTTTATGGTTACCAAACATGAAAGTCTACATGCATATCATGAACATTATGTTGACAGTATGGCAGAGCAAATAAAAGCAAAAATAAATTTGTTTTTTAAAAATGTGGTGATGGGATGCCTGGGTGGCTCAGAGGTTGAACATCTGCCTTTGGCTCAGGGTGTAGTCCTGTGGTCCCAGGATCAAGTCCTGCATCAGGCTCCCTGCATGGGGCCTGCTTCTCCCTCTGTCTGGCTCTGCCTCTCTCTCTCTCTCTCTCTCTCTCTCTCTCTCAGTCTCTTATGAATAAATAAATTAAATCTTTAAAAAAAATTAAAATGTAGTGAAAATTTTCCAATAAAAACAAGACAATTACCTGCAATAAACTGCAACTCACCAAGTGGTGAGCAAACTTGATACTTGAAGAAAACTGACAAGGGAGCAGAACCAAAGCAGTAATTGTCACTGGTTGTAGAAAGTGCTGATGTGCATGAGTGAGTTGATAACAGGCAATTTCAAGCAAACTATCCAACTCAGAAGCCAATAGAAATTCTCTATCATCTGGCACTGCTGGAGAGGCTCCTGAACAAGAAAGCTGTGAGATATTTTCAAAGGAGGTCACCAACATTTAAGCATGGGAACATTTGTAAAATGGAGCTTTGTTTAAACTCTCTCATTATTTACATTTTTTTCTCTATTCTCTACATTTTCCTTCAAAGCTTTCTTAAATTGTGTGTGTATGTATGAGAGAGAGAGACAGGACAGAGACAGAGAGAGAACCTAATTATTAGTCAAAAATGAAGGCTAAATATGAAAGGCCTTTGGAAATGTGCTCAGGACAAGCACACAGTAGCAAAGGGTGCTTCCCATCAAGTGTGATGCTATGACATCTTGCTCAGGGCCAGTCTCCCCTTTGTCAGAACTCTACATGCTTCATGTGATTCTGATGATCTATCTATTGTATTTAGAATGTAACCTGATATCTCTTCAGAACCGTTTGTTAAAAATGCATTGTGTATTTGGAATGTAATCAGATACTGCTCCTATATAACCAATGACTGATTTTTTTTAAAAAAAATGTATTCACAGGTAAATTCTATGACACTTGGTTATTAAAAATCAAGATGTGTTCTACTGAAAAAATATTAGCTGAGGAAAATTATGCAATATAGGCTTGTATTTTAATCTACTTTTACAATCTTATTCCTTTTTCCATTGTATTCCTATTCTCTGTTCTCCCTTCCTGCTTTTTTCTTGCTACCAATCCCAGATGTGGGCTAGCTTGTGGTTATGAATTTTCAAGGGAGATACTAGACATTGTTTGTCTCATTCTTAACACCACATTCGAGTCAGGCAAATTGCCTTGCTGCTCTCTTCTATACAGTGAGCTTCATTTCTCATTTTCCATTGCACTAACAGTGTAGCTTTTCAAAGTCCCGGCTTATTTGGAGATCACCTCTAAGACTCCCCTAGCCGCAGCTCTCATGCCCTACATCCCTGTCTCTGCAAGCAGAAGCAGGACATCCTGTACAGAAGGTAGCCCCAGCACGTGTACCCAGGCTTGAATTTACTTCAGATATAACATCTGAGAAGGACATTCTTCCATGACAGCTCAGCAATGTATTAAAAAAATTTTTTTAATTATTTAGTATTTAACTTATGTCCATCAAGAGGGCTGTTAAGGGCATCTCCTTGACCTATACTGCTGGAATCAGGAATCACCACTCTTTTTTTAACATCTTTATTATTGTCCAAACCCAGGGAGTCAGAGGGCTGTCAGCTTTTCAGTTCATGCTAAATGAATCCAGAAAATAAACCAAACAAGTTAAAAACACCATAATGTTTTAATGTGGCAAAATGTGACAAATCATAAGAGTACAACAAAGGTGAATCATGTAGCCAGTAGGCACAGAAGGGTTGTGTGCTTAGCAGGCATGCGGCCCACCAAATTCAGCAGGTGAACTGCTACTAAGAGTCTGATGAGGGAGAGCTGTAAAGAGATGTCATTCTGTATTTTTTTTAATATCCTGTGCACATAGAAAGAAAGGCTGGTTATCCCCGGGTGATGGAGAATATGACTTTAGTTATTTTTGCTTTATCTGTTCACCATAAAATTTATAAAATAAACTTATTTTTATTTTGTAAAAATAAAATGGTAATAAGTTTCTATAAGGCAAAGATATACACCATTCTGGAGACTGGGAAAGGTAGGGTCTACATAAGAAACTTGATAAAGTCAGAGCTTTGCTATAGATTCCCCAGTGTAGACAGGCCCCTTTGGTCAGAAGGAGCAGGAAAAAATGATAAAATGACTGACAGAAGTAAATGCTGTGGAAAAGTTTAAGTAGGCAAACATGGCAGAGAATGGTTTCTAAATGTTATGTGTCTAAAAACTTAGGAAGATGTATTCCTTTAACTCACAACAAAGTGCTAGAACTGGAAGATGTAAAATGAAAGCAGTTCTTTTGAAGGCTGACAATGAAAAAAAAAACACTACTGAAATTGCCTATAGAGAATACATTTAAATTTTAATTAGGATGATTAATTGGCTCAACACTACACACACACACATACACACACACACAGGAAGGTACAAAAAGAAAAGCAGGCTTCTTGAGGTTGCCTGTGCTGATGTCAGCAAAGGAGTTTCCTTAGATAGTCCCTCCATTCATTAGATTAGCAAACATTACTGAGTACCAACCATGTACCCAGGTCCTATGGTAGATCCTAGAACCACAGATAACCATTGCATCATTTATGCTCTCAGGCTCTTTCGTTCTTTTCTGGAAGAAAGCACATGGGCTAGGTGTAGCACAATAGAAACATGTTCACT
Organism: Vulpes lagopus; assembly: GCF_018345385.1. Classification (NCBI taxonomy): domain Eukaryota; kingdom Metazoa; phylum Chordata; class Mammalia; order Carnivora; family Canidae; genus Vulpes; species Vulpes lagopus. Next base: position 25,149,905 of record NC_054824.1, on the reverse strand, counting down.
GGCAACTAAATCCCTTTGAGAGTTTGCCACAGCACGGTGATCTCTCCTATCTCTTCACTAGTGTCATTAAGGGACCAGTTTCCAGTCTTTGTATCTGACCTATATTCTTCCATTGAGAGGCCATAGGTTTAATTTGACTCAGGATATATTTACTGAAAACAAAATAAATCATCTTAATCACCTAACATTTGGGTAAGAAGCTTTACCAAATTGACATCAGGGGATGTAGAGTCCCATTTGTGGTAGATTTGCCAGGTCCAAGCCCTGCCCTCCTACCTATACTGCACAGTCATTGATGCTTAGAATATTTGATCCCAAATGCAGCCAAGAAAGAGAACTCAGATACTGATGATTTGACGGAGAGAACATTTAGATTGATAACCCCTGACTTAGAAACTTCTAGAAATTGTTTCAATTTTGTAGTTGTGCAGAACTGAAAAGCTGTAACTCAACTGTGTGTCCATTCAAGAGTACAGGCATGGGACACAATTGTTCCTATTGCCAACCAGCTTGAAGAAGTAACTGCAAGACAATAGATTGAAGTCAGGCATGGTGGAAAGCTCATGACTTGTCAGGTTTTATGGCTCCTACACCTTAGCACCCCTTCTAGAGAAACTGCCCTATCCACTGGCTGTGAAAGGAATATTTCAAAGGTGACTTCCCTATGGATAAGGTAGGCCAATCAGATATCAGAAGAGTTTGAACTTAGTGATAGAGGCCAGACTATAGTGAGGCAGAGGCCATGATACAGAGCTGGAGCTATGGCCTTACTGGGTTTTGGGCAAGATGAGTAAGAGAAGAAACTGACCAAAAGAGCAAGAGCAGACAGATGAGAGGAAGCACAGAAAGAAGAGAAATTGTATGTCCCTGAGATAATGGGAAAGCATTGGTTCTTCACTTCAGTCCCTGACCCCATACATAGTCATTAAGTGATCTGCATTTCTATGTAAGAGTTCCCTCTTTACTTGGGTTACCTTAAGCGGATTTGTTTTCTTTAGATTCTAAAGAGCCTCGACTAAGACAAATCAGAGCACAGTTGAGCAGAACCATTTTATTACTCGGTGTATAAATAACATTCAAATGCTTCAGTGGGTAAACAAGCTCTATTAGTGAAAATCAACAGAATACTGCAAAGCAAATGGTGAAAAATGCACTGCTGGCTACCATGGTACCTAACCATGAGAGAGTGAAATGGATTGCACGTTCAACTTAAGATTCACTGGGAAACCAAGAGACGTGCCACAGGGGACACTTTAAGCCCTCATCTCTGATGGAAATAACAGCTTGAGTGCCTTGATCGACTACTGGGCTCAAAAATGTTATGAAATCAGGCACTCCCAATAGCAGCAGTAGTGATATTAATTTAAGAGTAATTCATAACTCAAGACAACAAGCTGAGGCTTCATGACAGGCCCCTGGATTTTCCACATCATGGTAGCGTCTGATGGACGGCTCACATCAGCTTTTGTTTTCTCCGTGGCAATATCAGAACAGTGTTTATGTGTCTGAGTCACAAATATATTTACACAATCTTTTCCAATACTTACAATTCATTTATTAGATGGTAATGGGCTATTCCTCCAATAAAGACAGATCAGTCTTTCGCTTAGGAGCTAAACCTATAAACTGGTTTCTTGTCTACAGCGCTCATCCATAATAGATCTTGTGCCTTCTGAAAGATGAATAATTATAGTCCCTGAGGAGATTTGCTATATATATTGTTGTGGTAGTCATCACACTTGAGGGAGGGTTGATAGGTGTGGGCAACAATGATAAAACGAACAGCCCTCTTGTCTGTCAGGCAGCAAAGTAAATCGGCAAGAACAGCCCTCATTACCGCAAGTTGAGTGGGTATGTGTGGCGTCCAATTTCTGGGCATGTACTCTTTCTCTGTGTGACAAAATAAATACTATACCGTAAAGACTGACTTACCATAAGTAAATTCAACCAATGAGTGTGTAAAAGAAAGATCATACATGACTTATGGATGAGTTCATTTGGGGCCCTCTTTTATATAAATAGTCTGCCCTTTAAAATAAAATAGCCATATTATTTTTTGCCACACTGGAAGTCTATATTCCTTGGGGAAAAATGGCAGATCAGAAATCAGAATCTAACAAGCTGTGCATAATAAATGTGTAGCATATGTTACGGCTGAATTCATTCCTACTGTTTGCAGCATATACATTCTACCTAGAATTGCAGAAGTGCTTGTTATCTTGATGACACTGAGGCAAGGAGAAAAGATGACAAGAAGAATGCCATATATAGCACAAGACATTGCCTCCTGGGACCGAGTCAGGATTCCTAGCAATAAATCCATGGGAATAAATTCAGGAATCACTAGAGTCTAAAATTGCCATATCCTAATTATAGAGCCAGAAGTCCCATATCACATAGGTTCTGTGGATTAATTTTACATATTATGTTTATTTCATTATAACATATAGCCTTTACAAAATGCAGATTATAAATGACTTGGACCTACTGTTAATTCAGTGGATTCTTTGGATGATTCTGTCCTGCCAGTTCTTACTGGTAAAGAAAATCCTTCTCTCTCTAGATGCAAAATCCCCAGTTTCCTCTCTTTAAAATGTCTACTTGATTTATTATCTTATCCTCCGTTCAGCAAATATTTATTGACTGCCAACTATGTGTAAGGCATTATACTAGGTGCTAGGAAAGATGTAAAGATGTATAATGCATACTGTCTAGAAAATTCATCTCTTTCAGACAATAAGGAATGCACACATGAAAAGCAAAACATCAATACAGAAGTGAGAATAATGCAAGATAATAAAAGATATCTCAAAGCGAAACATCTTGAAATGCCAAATAACTGGTATAGACAAAAAACAAAAGAGACTAGAAGAGGCAATAATCTTTTAGTGCTCAGAAAGGGCTTTTTTGAAAAGGAGCAGAAAAGATTTGAACCATTTTACAAGAGGCAATCTGAGCATGGACAAGGCAAGCGTTCATATGCAGAGGTGAGCGAGGCATGGCAGGTGGGAGAATATGAACCTCAGACTGAGGGGAGATTTAATTGGAATGCAGGAGAATAAGCGGGAGAGTGATTTGAGGATAGTTTGTAGAGCATCTTGACTAGCAGACTATGCTTCATCTTAAAAGTAATGGGTATCCCTAAAAAGTTTTATTGTTAAATCAACTTTAAGGCATAATTTATATACAATCAATTGCACACACTATGAACGTACTGTTGGATGATTTTTAACAAATGGATATTGCCATGTAACCACCACTGCAAACAAGATATAAGACATCCTTACCACTCAGGAAAGTTCTCTCATGATCTCTTCCAGTCAATTTCACTCAAATCCCTTCTTTTTTCATTAACATACCACAGTCCACTACCTATTATTGGACATTTTGAATAGCTCCAGTTTTAGACTATAAGATTTTTAAGTCGTTCTATTATATTTCATACAGCTGTAAATACTTTCAAACAGAAGCATTTTAAAATGTTTTGTGAATTATTTTCTTAGGTTTGGGCCTCCCAAGTGGTATTACTGGGTTAAACCAGATGTACTCCACTTAACCACCAGATTTTAAGTGTGGTATGGCACTGGTGCCATATTTTTGCCTTGGTCTAACTCCTAACCCCTAAGGGAATATACCAGGTTTCTTCATTGGTTTTGTGATCAGCATCAGTAAGCCTGTTTAAGACTTCAGGTTAAGCGTGGCAAATTGATCACATTACACAAGCTTCCTCTCACTCTCAAGACCCTGATAAAATGAAAATAATGAGAAAAATATATGTATCATATACTTATCCACAAGATAAAGAGAAGAGGGTAAGATATTGGCAGACAAGAAGTTTCAACATATCTTGGGAAGACAGAAAGCAGATAGAGTTTCAATGATTGATTTAGCAGAGGAAGCCATATCTGAAAGAGCTTTAGAGATGAGAAATCATTTTATCCATAGAATCCTTGAGATTATCAGACTATCGGTTAAATACTGTAGGAAGAAAGGTTGAGGCATGTGGTTGAAGAAGGGATTGGTTGAAAATCTGCATGTATGGAGTGGCTAGATCCCAAGGCTCCCTCTCTCACATTATTCTATCAGACAATTAAGTATTATCTTCTGCCCTCCCAACTCTGCCCCAAGCCGGAGAAGGGAGATTAAATTTCATGAGAACTCAAGGAAGAAGCACTGAACTCAGAGATCCCAGACCTAGTGGAGGACATAAAATGAAGAAATGAAGTGAAAGAAAACTGAATGGTAGGTGGTCCTAATTTTATCACTCCAGTGACATTGGCTCCCTCTGCTAAATCAATTGCTGCAACTCTATCTGCCTTCTGTCTTACCAAGATATGTTGAAATTTCTTGTCTGCCGAGGTCTTATCCTCTTCTCTTTATCTTGTGGATAAATATATGATGCATATTTTTTTCTCATTATTTTCATTTTACCAGGGTCTTGAAAGTGAGAGGAAGCATGTGTATGTGATCAGTTTGCCACGCTTAACCTGAAGTCTTAAACAGGCTTACTGATGCTGATCACAAAACCAATGAAGAAACCTGGTATATTGGCAAAATCAAATGGTCACTTCATTGACAGATTTAGAGAAGTCTCCCAGCTGACTAATCTCACCTGTGCATACAGAGATTCCAAGAAACTCTTTCATTGCTTCTTTTTTTCTTAGAAATGAACAACAAAGAGTTAACTGTCATTTAGGAAAACTTCCAACATGAAAGGAAGAGATAAAAACAAAGAGTAGAAAGGAACCCAGAGGAAGGAACACAGTGCAGGAAATGGAAGAAATGTACACCACCACCACCCCACCCCCCGCAAAAAAAATAAAAAGTAAATACCCTTAGAGAGATAAGAGAATGTGTTGCATTCATAAAATAAGAATAGAAAGTTTTCAGAAAGGAATAGTTAAGAATTATAAAGTGCTCTCAAAAATTAAAAATTAGAGAGAAACAAGGAACTCTCTCAGAAAATAAAACAAAAATGTATTAACAAGATATTAAAGTTTCAACCTAGGAAGTACATCTGAGTTACAGAAAAGAAGACAGCCAACATAGAAGGAAGAGAACTACCAAAGTATATATGAAAATTGTGTGAATACCTACTTAGAAAGGACCACTCAGCAAAGTGCAGATAGCCTCATACTAAGACATATGGAGCGCCTGAGTGGCTTAGTCAGTTAAGAGTTCAACTCTTGATTATGGGTCAGGTCATGATCTCAGGGTTGTGGAATTGAGCCCTGCATTGGGATCCATGCTCAGCATAAAGTCTGCTCCTCTCCCTAGCTAAAGACATATTACCATGAAATTCCAGAAAAACACAGGTAAACAGAAGATCAATAATAATTTTTTAAAGCTTTCAGAGATTAAAAAACAATGCCACATTGGCTTTTTCATAGCTACAATGGATAGCAGAAAGGAATAGAGCAATATCTTAAGTTCTGAAGGAAAATTATTTAAAACCTTGAAATGTATACCCAGCCGAACTATCAATCAATGGTCAGAGTAAAAGGAAGATATTTTCAGAAAAGTGAGTCTCAAAAACTAACCTCCCATGCACCTTTTCTTAAGAAACAACTGAAAGACTTTTCCATAGAAGCAGGAAAATTACCAAAATAGTGGAAGATATAGAATTCAAAAAATGTGATAATTCAACAGAAAAGTTGTAAATGAAATTCCTAAGATGATATTAAACAGAAGTTCCTGTTGATGGCACTTCAGGAAGCCTACAGACCATCAAGTCCAGGGTGGGGGCAGGAGCACCAATGGTTCTGGGAGTGGATCTCCAGGAAAAACAAAATAGAATTCATAGACTATCTGAAATGTTGAAATGTCTTATAGAAAATTATATGAGGAGAAAAAGGAAGTAGTTAATAAGTTCAGGTCTGAAATGAACAGGGAGTGGGAGTAATATGGGATGCAGGTGTGCAAATGTACATATATGCAGTACACATGTGCACATGCCAATGTACAAGTGCACAGGCACACTTATGCAGACATGCCTGTGTGTCACAAGAGAGAAAAGTGAAGACAGAGGAAGAAAGAAGAGATTATACTACAGCCAGAGGCCCTGACAAAAATCCCAGACTTCTTTATGGAAATATCCTCAGCTGATTTGTTTGTTTTTCAGCTTGTTGTAAGGTTGGAGGTCACTGCTAATTCTGTGAGGTAGACTGTGGTGTTGTGCATTCTTGGGAGCTGGCATTTCCAGAGTGTGACCAATCATCCAGCACAGCCCCTGACTGAGGGCTGGAGTTGGATGGCAGTTAGAAATCTGTTGCCAGAATAGGGTGTCCTAGGGCCTATATTATAGCCTTAATGCAAAAGTCTGCTGTCACATCCTAGAGCTGAGTTGTATTAAAGTAGTCTGTCTCAAATGCTACCTTTTAAAGCCTCCATGTGGTGCTTCCACTGGTCAAAAGGGTTTCAGCAAAGAGTACAGGAGACAGGGAGGCTTCCTGCTGATTTTGAGAAAACAGATGATTCTGCTTTTTATTTTATTTTTTTTTTTTGATTCTGCTTTTTAAAAGTCTTGGTGGAAGTCACAATGGGAATGCTATTTTGCTATGTTTGCTTTCTTTTTCTTTTCTACTCTACTCCCTTGTATTATTACTGATTGTTGTTTTCTGTCATTAAGATCTGGAACATGCACACACATACAAAACCTTAAAAATATTCTTTATTTCACACAACATAATCTTTCAGGAATGACAGAGGTGATACCAAGATGGAGGTAGAATAGCTGCCTAGCCATAAAGAACAGCAAGCATGCCAAGGGCATGGGCCTAGGCATAGCACCAGACCACAAAAGAGGGTCCTAAAAGGATGTAACAGCTGACAGTCCCTGGAGCTGGATCAGAGACCTGAGTTCAGGTCCTGGCTATGAATGCAGGCAAGCAATTTAACATGCTGTGCCTTAATTTTCTTATCTGTAAAATAGAAATAATTACTCATATTATGGGTATGAGTGGGTATGTGGGAATAAGAAATCATACTCATTTCAAAGAGCATATATGAAAGATTTTTCGATGTAGGGATTATAAAAATACAATATTATCATTAAAGTTCATATCATAACAACATTATATAATTCATGGTGTATAATATAAAATTATCATGATATATTTTATGATATAAAATATTTGAATATATATTGAATATCTTTCCATTTTTCAGAATTAATCTGATACATTGTTCCCAACATGTAGACACTTAAACTGTGGCTGATATATAACCACTATGTATCACTAAGGTGACATTTGCCACATTATATATTTGGGGCAAAGACCAATTTTTCAGCTGAGGTAGCTGCTGAGTAGTCAACAGAGCACTGGGTATCTATAGCATCCCAAACCAGTCACTTTGATTCTGTCACTCTTTGGGTCATATCCCTTCTCCAAGCCCGAGTCTTTGTAGCTGTACAATGGTCTCCAAGGTTCCCTCTCTGGTTGGCAATTCTATTTCTCATGTAAGGCATCTGAGTCAGGCTTGGGGGAAGCCAACAACTGTATTAATTATCTATCACTGCATAACAAATCACCCCAGCACTTAGCACCTTCAGCAACATTTATTATCTCATAGTTTCTGTGGGGCAGGAATCCAGGCTCAGCTTAGCTGGGGACTTTTCACTCAGGGTCTCCTAGAGCCTTCAATCAAGCTCTTGGCCAGAGCAGCAGTGATCTTAGGGTTCAGTGGTGGGGAGCATACACTTCTAAGCTCATTCTTGTGACTGTTGACAGAATTCAGTTCCCCCATGATTATCCTCCAGGGACTGAAGGCCTAAGGTCCTTGCTTGATGCTAGCCAGAGAAACACCTGTTCCTTGCCAGATGGACTCCAAAGGGCTACTCAAAACAAGGCAGTTGGCTTTCCCCAGAGTGAGAGCTTTAAGAGTCAGAAGGAAGGGGGGGGAGGGAGGGAGAGAGAGAGAGAGAGAGAGAGAGAGAGAGAGAGAGAGAGAGAAGTTGCCCAAAATAGAAACCAGTCTTTTTATAGCCAGATCTTGGAAGTGGCATTTTATTGCTTCTGCCAAATTCTATTCATTGGAGGTAAGTCAGCAAGCCTAGCTCACATTCAAGGGGAAGGGATTACACAAGGGCATGTATAGTGGGAGGCAGGGATCTGTCGGACATTTAAGAGCTGGCCAACCACATCAACTAAGGGAGACTATTAGGGAATTGCCTCATAGTTGAAATCATATGATACTAATTATCCATTGGTTCATTCCTGCAACAAACATTATTCATTGCCTTCCATGACAATGCCTTGTGTTACATGCTCTGAAATAGCAAAGAAGAAAGTCCTTGTCCCTGTCCCCATCTACTTACATTTGTTCTCAGTGAAGTGGGGGGTGAGAGGCTATTGGAATCACGTGGCACTGTTTCCCAATTATGTGTGCCCATGAAGATCCTCCACGTACGCTGATTCTAATATGCTTTCCTGTTAAGAACTACTAATAAGAGAAAGACAAAACTGGTACTCCAAGGACTATAGGATAAAGTAGAAACAGGAAAGGACTGTACAAGGGTTCTCCCAGAAGTGTTGTTGGAAGAAGCAAAAATTACATCATGGCCAAGTTCCAATAAAGAACCAGAAAATGAATGCCTCCTAACCAAATACTTCCAGTGCCTTCCTTATTTCACTTACTTTTTCTATCATTCATTTTTTATGCCCATTTTCCCCACCAGATAGCCAACTCCATTGAGAACAGTGTCCTGTTCATTTATATTCCCCCTCCCAGCCTTCTAGACCCTACCCCATCAAGTCTTTTTCCTGCCAATCTTTCTCTTTAGTTTATTTAATGGTTTTTTTTTTGGGGGGGGGGGTGCAGGTTGTATGTGGTACATATTCAGTAAGTTGATATTAACTTTAAAAGTAAAATTCAATGAGGTACAGAGTACTATAGGGTTGTAGAGAGGTAATATACTTAATCAGGAATATCATTTGAAATCTTTCTAAGAAAGAGATGGAATTTATATTTTGTTTCCTTTGATATTCATTTTTGCCAGTAAAGTTTTGTCACAAATCCCTGTTAGGAAGTGAGCTACCTGTGTAAAACACAGTGGGTCAGAAGGAGCAAGCCTGCATATTCCTTCAATTTTAAACATCCATGACTTTAGAATTTTCTGCCTCCCTTTATCTTTCTTGATGCCAAGACCCAAGGGGAAAGTGGTGGTATCTTCATCAAATGCTAATACTGTGTGTTGTGGGCATGTGTTAGTAGTCACATTAGAGGGCTCTGCATGGTACAAACTTCCATGAATGGGTTAAATAGTATCCCTCCAAAATTCATGTCCACCCAGAACCTCATCAAGTGACTTTTTTGGGAATAGGATCTGTGCAGGTATAATTAGTTAAGGATCTAGAGCTATAATCACCCTGGATTTAGAACCATCCAGTGATTGGTGTCCTTAGAGGAGAGAAGAAGACACAAAGACATAAAGAAGAGCCTGTAGAGAGGGTCAGTGATTGGAGTTAGCCAAGAAATGCCAGGAGCCACCATAAGATGGAAGATGCAAGGAGGGCTTCTCCCCTAGAGCCTTTGGAGGTAGTGCAGCCCTGCCAACACCTTGATTTCAGTATTCTGGCCTCCAAATCTGTGAGGGAAGAAATTTCTATTATTTTAAGCTACCAAGCTGTAGTAATTTGTTTCAGTAGCCTCAGGAAATAAATGCAGTCTCCAAACACCCACAGAACGATGGGTAACACAAACACAGATGCATCAATAATTATTTCTCTAAAATAAACACTAAGTATTCAAGTCCTCCTGTACCAAAGGTGGGTTGTTTTCTTCTTTGGGAACATTGTAGAAGAAGGGGAAAGGAGCAAAAAGTGAAGTGTTGGAGGTGCTTTGGTTTTCTGACCAAGGGTATGCCCTAGTTGAACACTGTCCACCATTCTTCGGGAACTGTCACTGTGGACAAATGTGCAGGATCTGTAGATGGTGTCTTCCAGAGCAAGGCAGGGTAGTGAGATCATGGGACCACTATGTTCCAATTAGAACTAGAGGTTTATAGGAGTTGAGAAGTTATTTCTTCACAGAAATTGCAAAATTAGCAAATTCTACAAGGCACTGACTATGTGTGTGATCACAGAGGTTGAGAAAAGGAAGCTAATTGGGCAAGTTTTGGAGGAATTAAGGATGACACAAGATGGGGAGCCAAGGGTCATGACTAGAGGCAAACAGTTGTCTGTGCAAGTTAAGCATACAGACCTTGGTGCTAGATCAGCTCTGGTTTTGCCTCCCTGCTTTGTTTCTCACCACCTATATAATCTGAAGTGACTATATATATATATATATATATATACATATATATATATATATATAGTATATATACCAATTTTGGACAGAAATAGTACCTATCTGATGTTGTTATTATGGGAACAGAAGCAATAATGTTCAGAAATCATAGGATTATGTTCTTAAAACATAGCTTAATAAAGATTAATCATTGTCATCAATAGTATTATTATGGGCTAAGATACAGTTTTATTGATGGACACAAGCAAGGAGCAAACCTCACTGCAGGACCTGCAGCCCTTTCAGACTCAGAAATGAGACTTCCTTTGGACTCTAAACTGTTCCCTTGAAATTCAATTAGTTGAAGTACAAATGTGTATTTATCCTTGCAAGACTGGAATTCTGTAATAATTGATGATTTAGAAAACTATTTGTTTTATATATGAAACAATTATTAAGAACCTTCAAATAGCTAAATAGAGAACTAGAGACATTTTATTTAATGAAAGAATGAGTTACCTAGTTTGTCGAAAGAACATAATTTTACTCTTGAGCCAACATGTTATAAAAATTAAAATATAAATACAGGCAAACCACAGAGCTACACTGTCCACACAGTAGCCACTAGCAACACGTGGGCTGTTAAAAATTTGAAATGTGGCCAGTCTGAATTGCAGCATTCAGATCTGTGCTCACAGGACCATACACCCAGAACTCACCTTCCTCCTTCTCTAAACCTCTTCCAAAGAGCCAGCTTCCAAAGAAGCTAATATTGTGTCTGGATTCCTTACTGACAATTAGCAAAGTTCTTTGTTTGGGAGATTGTTTCTTTGGGGGAAAAATATCCCAGACAAATATAGACACAAATGATTCTCTAACTTCCTCTTCCCCCTACCTGCACAACTCTTTAGAAAATTCTGTAATCTCCATCTGATACTATCAGTATCTAATAACATAACATCACTCAAGGAAGTGACTTGATTTATACCTGACTCTTCCCTGCTACAGTTTAGTCCCTATCCTATGGTTCTTCTCATGGTGGAAAAAAGACAGCCTACTCCATCAAGCTGTAGGCACTCCTCTGTGTTTGCAAATCTTTAATGAATTAGCCTTGCTTTTTTTTCATATTGAGTAAATACAATGTTTTAATGTTTCCTTGATTTTTTGTTTGTTTGATTTTGATTTCTTACACCCTTACCTTATTCTACGTGAGTTTCAAAGCATGAACTTCTTTCACGTACTTTCAGAGTTCTTATCTTCTATAACTTGCTTATGTTGGTCTTTTTAGGGCCCCATCCTCTCCTGCAAAGGTTTTGGGATTCCATTATAGAAATGAAAACAGTGCTTTAAAGTATGGCATTTAGAATGAAAAAAAGAACCCTCAGTTTCCACCTTCTATACTTCTCTTTATCCTCGCCCGGGACATTCCAGGATACATATTCCCCATCACAGTACCAGAGCTATATTATTGATTCATGTTCAACATACATGCCACTCTTCCCTGTCATTCTTGTACTACCTGCAATTCACAACAGAATATTTGTTTCCCTGTATTTTCTGTTATCCTGCAGTTTTCATCTCAGGTTCCATTCCACTTGCTTTAAAACTGGCAAAGAAAAACTATTAAGAATGGTTGTTTTTAGGTTGTAAGTAAAATTGTATAAAGTGGGAGCTCTAGTCTTTTTTATTTCTTTAGCTTATCTTATTCCCCAAAGTGAAAAATGCACCTGCTACTCAAATCATAATTCTTTTGTCAGTGGCTTCTTGGTCAGAATCAAATTCCTTCCTTTGCCTTCAAAAATAGCAAATACATCAAGAGTGTTGTTTCATCCTATATATTGAATTATGGAATACCCATAACATTTCCTGGCCCTGAAGATTTCTTAATGTTTGCAGGATGTAGTTCCAGAACACTATTAACTCAGCTAAAGATACATAAAGGGCATGTGAATTTGGAATCAGAAAAAGACGCTGATACACAATGTTTTTATTTTTAGTGTGTTGATACATGAGGCCAATTTTTGCATTGTAGCTTATAGTGTTTTCCTAAAACTAAAAATTAAATTGATGATTAACTTTGACTAATTGGTAAGAGTTTGACGATCAAAAGCTAAATTACAGAAAAATTAAAACTGTATGTAAAATAAAAATTAAATTGTAAAAAATAAAATGAAAAAGAAAAAAACCCAAGGCTTTAAATCTTTCAATAATCTTCATTGAAATGTCCCAGCTCTAAAAAAATACATTTCCATTATGGAAAATATGGCCATTGAAGTAAAGGTATAAAGAAGAAATAAAACTATTTTAATGAGTTTCTAATTTTTAATTTATGAATTTTTTAATGCAAGAAAATTCTTCTTACTCATATTTCTCTTGCATTGCATGGTAACCTGCTCTTTTCTTTAATGGTCTCAATACTCAATGAGGACGCTACCTGGACTTATTCATTTTCTTAATGTTTACCATTAACCCTCTGTCCCTGGAACGATTACTCCAATTGTCCAGGTAGATCCCTTTCCATACTAGCTCCTGATTCTCTTCAAATGCCTAGAGCTTTTTCTAATGCTGGGGCATATGCTTGTTTCAATATCAGTAGCCAGTATGGGGTGGATCCATCTGGTAACTGTGGAAGTCAGACTGGTTAACTTCACAGGAATATACACTCCTTCTCACCTCTCTCACTATCTCCCAAAGCAGACAAGATCTGCTATCACATCACATATCCCAAATGACATCAGTGCCTCTGGTCCTGCCGTACTCTATGTAACTCTGACATGAAATCAGGGAATTCATAATTTGCTGCACAAGGTGGGAACAGACTGATCCAATCTAACAAGCTATGAATTTACCTCCATCCTCCCCTACACTGTGAACTTGTGAGAGTCCCAGAAAAGCTGAGATTCTGCTAGGGTACCATAAATGCAAATGTATCATCACCTATACTTTTAAAGAGAAACTAGAAACTCAACTGCTAAGTAAAGATAGCAGAGAATTTGAATTCAGCCCCACATTCTAGTCTTGATACCTACACCCTGGCCTCCAGCAAGGTTATACCAAGAATACAGGAAAGCCAGGTGCTGCCAAAGATAAATTTAAGATGATGTCAATGTGAAACTCTATATCACAAGGGGAAGAAAAATTGAAATTTTACCTACATGGACAAATAATTTTATCAAAATGGCAGCCAAAACCAGGAGACTATATTATCCACTCTTCAACTGCATTTTTGTCAAATGTACAAAGACCTCATATCCCAAACCTTTGTTTTTTCCTCCGTATCTGTCCTTTCTCTGAAAATATCATACATTATCCTTTACTGAATTGTTAGCTGAACTCCACTTCCCTTTGATCTCTGTTCCCATTCTGATCCTAGCTTTTGAAGAAACTAACAGCAAAGCTTGCTTTGGCCTGGCAGACACAGAGCATGGGGTATAAATTTGACATGCTTGGGTTTCCATAGCAGCTTCATACCTTATAAGCTTCATGACCTTGGGAATTACCCAGCATCTGTCACCCTCAGCTTCTTCACCTGCAAATGTCAATGACAGTGCCCAAGATATGAGCAATACATTACCCAAGTACCAAGAGTAGGGGCCCAATTAAAGATGAGTATGAGGTTTTAAATGGAGCCTTTAGAAATTTAAGAATTCCAGAAGTTCCTTTCATGTACAATACCCTGCATGGATGCTCGGAGGAACACAAAACCTCCAGGGTAACCATATACCATCTCTCAAGGCAGGCACAGAAGCCCAGCCTGATCAAACTGGAGCTCTGAATAGAATCGGAATGACAGTTCCTTTTGCAGAGATGGCTCTCCTGGAGACCATGCTGAAGCTTAATCCCAAATCTTTTCTGTATTTCCCTGCCAGAGGCAAGGACAGGTGGCAATTTTACTGAGTTCTGAAAGCCATTTAATCCCTTCTGGAAATTATTTAAGGTCGCCTCACTCCATTGCCCAGGTTCCCCTCTGGGGTACACGAACATCCAAGATATCTTCTAGTTTTGAAAATTCCTGGCTCTGGATCACACCAGGGCCTCCTTTGCCACAGAGGAAAATTCCAGTGATGTGTTCTTAAAATTAATTCTTGGGTTTCTTACCATTACTAATAAGAAAATTTCCATGCTGAAGTAGTTCAGGTAAAATAGGGCAGGGATTATTGAAAGGGTTACAGGTTTTCTTCTTATTTTAATAAATTGTGCTAAAATTAAACACGCGTGTATGCATCAGAACATGAGATCAATAAAACTCATATAAGGTAAAGATGAATATTGACTCCTACTAATTACCTTCCCTCTTCTTCTTTGGCTCCAAGAAAGATTTTTCTTCAGCACCCTATCAGATTGGGACCCTCCCACCAAGTTGAAGTCTTGGAAAAAATAAGTTCCAAATTCTCCTGGTGCTGGTATTTGGGAGAGTTTTGCCTGCACCCACCTTTTGTGGGAGGACAGACAATTTTAGGGAAGTGGATTTCTGCTCCTATATGGCTGACCTGATGTGACTAGTGTTCCAGGAAATCATGAAGAGGCCCTGAGACAGCCACCGTCTCTCCAGCTGCCTCAGGGCCTGATGGCTGTCCATGTCCATTGGAATCCAGTGCACTTATATTTCATTCTCTGAACAAAGTCAATAACTCTCTACTCTATAGAATCAAATACTCATTGCACTCTTTTACAATTCCCAGCCATCTCCAGTGAGGCACAGCCATATCTATAGATGCGTCAGTAAGCTGTGAGGAAAGATGATGTGTGTCATCTTGTAGGAGGAGACAGTGGAGAACCCATGAGTGGTCCTCCTTTCTCTTTCCTTGCTTCAGGGGCCAGTGGCATCCCAACATTCTATATAACAGCATGTCTTCAACCAGAGACTCCAAGTGACAACAGTCAGCACAGTCCCCCAACCACCATCCCCACTTCAGTTCACAATGGATGTGTCATGTGTACAAGCATTAAAACTTTAGGGCTTCACTTATTTGGTTACCACAGCATACCTATCTTACCCTGTCTAGTACATCCTAAAACCCAAACTCCTTTTCCTACTCCAAACTGGGAGGATTTCTTTCCTTATACCCAGTAGTCTAAGTCACCCACCCATAAATGTGAGATGACAGTCACAACAATTCAAAAATAACATCTGACCAAAATTCCTAATGCATGTATGTGCATTAATAATGGAAATGTTCACAGGATCATCTCTGGATACCAGGATTATGGACAAATGTAATTACTGCTCTTTATATCTTTCTGAATTTTTTCCATGTTTTCTTTAATGTATATGTATTCCTTTTATAATCAGAAAATAATATTAATATTGTTTTTTAAAAAAATAAATTTGTTGCATTGATATCAATAAAACATATTAGGGCAGATAGGCATTCAAAAAAAAAAAATTCTCCAGCACTACAGGCACAATTTTTTTTTTTTCCCGCCCACCCTACAGGCACAATTTGATTGCTTCTAGCTTCTGCCTCACCCATCTCTATGCTCACCACTGTCACCCATGGCTTCGGTAGGGGCCTGTGATCTCATTGCTCTGACCATAAGCCACATGCTTGTGACCCTACACCTGAACTGGATCACAAAATTCTTGAGGGAGGGCCAACATCATACTGAAACACAGTAAGGGCAGGGCTGTGCCCTCTCCCAGACTCTGGGAGCAAGATTGCCTACCCCATGCCCCTCTCTGAGCCACCAGCTCTGGTTTGTGGGTGCCTCCCCCTTCACATCAGTTTCTCTTCTCATAAGGATACACATGATTGTATTTAGGGCCCACCCAGATAATCTAGGATAAACTCTTCCCTAGATCATTAATTTAATAACATCTTTTGCCTTAGAAGGTAATATTCACAGGTTCCAGGGAGCACATGGACATACATTTTGAAGGGCCACCATTTAGCCTACTACCACTAGCATAGGATGAAATCAACATTCCATAATGTTTGTTAAACAATCAATAAGTTATGAATAAGTAAATGAGTCCTACAGGTTCAACCTCCTTCCTTAAGTCTGACTTACCCTTCCTTCCCCAGGACTGACTATGGACACCTTATCTACTCCAAACTGCCTGTGCCCAATCTTATTATCACACACTAGAACAGCAAGTCTAGAAAAAAAGTGCATTTGGACCTGAATTTGTGGCTCTTGACTGGATAATACATTTTTGGCACTGAACTCTTTTGGAGGAGGAGAGGCCTTGTTTCCTTTTGTCCTGTTGGTTGTTTAATAAAGGCAGTAGCATGCTGAGCAAATCCACATGCAGTCTTCGGCCCTTTCTCTCCAGGCTGATGGAAGGATTAATCTCCATTGATGATACTTCTTTCTTTTGCAGTCGAGTCAGCAGGAGCTCCCAGAGTGAATCTCACCAGATGGAAGGCTGGAGGTCCAGGCACTGCCTAACATAGAATCAACACTGTAATTATTAGTCACATTAAAGAATCAAAGTCATTGAGTAGAGAGGCCTGCTATGACAATCAGTGCGAGGATAACTAATGGGGGAAAGAATGCATAACTCTTAGCATTAAAACTGTTTTTTTCTTCTTAGGTGAATCAGAGATAATCCACTACAGTGATATCTTTACTTCTTCAGAGACCCTGGATCCCCTCAGGCATTGTCCAAGATCTGCATTTCTGGTCAAGCTGATTCCTGGTGCCATGTCAGAGCTATAAACTCAAACAGATTGGATTTAAGACACATCTCTCCTTGTCTCAAATCTTAAATTTTGTATTAATATGAATTCTCATCATCTTTGAAGCAATGGAAGGCCATAAATTATGGAAGGAATATTTTCATGAGTGCATGGGATGGGGAACCGGCTCCTCTCCTATAACCTCCATTTGAGAGCAGAATTGCCAAATTCAGAGAGCTGACATTTGACAGCTCTACCTGCACCCTCCTTGTCCAGACAGATAGAACAGAATAATACACATTTGCTATTGATATGAGTGTCCCCCAAGGAGCCCCACATTTAGGGATCAAAGCAAAAGCACTGCTGCTATCAGTGGAGCCAGGATCAGTGAGAGGAAAACAGGAGCAAAATGACCTTTGAGCTGTGAGGCTGCTACAAAAGAGCTGCAGTTCTCCTGGAGGACGCAGGCCAGGGTTGTGCGGAGATCCAGGGGATGCAGGGCTGTAAGGAAAGGGCCGACGTGGGGAGAAAAGGCACGCTCCCCAGTGAATGTGCCTTTCACTGCTGACTGTGGGCTGGCCCTGGATCCTACCTTCTGCCGAGAAGGATGGCCATGAAAGCACCCACACCGTCAAATGGAAGAAGCGCACCCTTGTCCCCATGTCCCTTTCACTTCCATTTTATTTCTTTAGCTCTTGCCTCCCCTCCACACACTCAGTCTAATATATTAGCCCTGGCTTCTTTTTGGCTTCCTGTCTCTTGCTTCCCTGCTCACAGCAGCAAAGCTTTGAGCAGCCAAGAGCAAAGAAAATTATCCCCACTAATCCATTTCTTCAAAACTGTTAGATAATTAGGCTAACCTTCACCCGAGTTTTTACAAATTACATTTTCTTTTCCCTATAAACAGAAAAAAAAAAACAACCCTGGGAAGAATATATGCCAAAATGTAAACAGTGGGACTAAAGAGATTCTATATTACTTTTGTAGTTAAAAGAAATCAATAAAGATACCTTCTATTTTTAAAAAAATTACAGTAAGTTTGGTTGTGCTCCTTACTTAACTGAGGAAAAATGAGAAGATCATTATGAATCACAATTTGTGAAGAGATGGGTGTGTTTGGGCGTGTGTGCATGCAATTGCACTTCTCATAATGTGTGCACTTGAAGAGCTCAGGGACAACAGAGCCATGAGGGCTTTTGCCTTCCATCTGTAAGACCCTGAAGTGCGAATGCTTCATCTCCACTCCTCTGCTTGGGCAGAAGAAACAGTCAACACCTCCTCTCCAGATCACAGCTGTGAAGCAGGCAGAAACAGGGCTCCTCTTGGGGAATGCCAGGAACCTTCATGGAAAAGGGGTCCATTGTGCCTGGCTACCAGCAATGTGTAACTAGCAAAAATAAGGATGTAATAAAAATGACTGACAGGGATGCGCACACACATATTCAACCAGCCAAACCAACAGAAATTATATGCGTAAATAAACATTAAAACAGAGAAATGGGAGGAAAATTAAAGACTTTGTGGAATTACTAAAGTGAGTGAAAAAAGAAGCTGACCTAAAGATACCCTTGTGTTGAGAGGGGAGGAAAAAAGAAAAGGGCAAGAAGGGCAAGAAAAGAAGGGCAAGATTTCCTCTTCTTTATTTCTTGTCTTAAAGTCATGCCTTGGAAATACTCTCAAAAAGCAGTTGATACCTCCAGTTTCACCTTGGAAGTATAAGGAGCTGGAAAGAGCATTGCAGTCACCCATACAACAAGAAATACTGGGACAAAAACAATAACTCAACAACTTTTCCCCAACCCATGAAAGAAACTGGAAACTGAGGTCACAGGGCAAACATCCAACCACAAATTTCAAATCTGGGGAGAGATAGACACCTGCAGGGAGAAACCAAGCCAAGTATCTGTTTACCCAGAGCAAACACTGTCAACTTCCAAATAAACTGATAAAACTTAGTGAAATTTTACAGATTACTAAAGGCTGAGTGTAGGTTAGTGAGAGTGTGCAGTCCCTCAGAGGTGTAGACCAAGGAGCTCCTCACCTCTTGCAAGATTTTCTCCATAACCCTCCCCGAGACACTTACAGGGAAAGCTTGTATCCACAGTGCTGGGGCTGGGGGGCCACACCAACCACTGCTAAGACTCCACCCAGACCCATATTTCCCACCTTCCCTGTGGGACAAAAGCTTTCATCTGCAAAGAGAACAGCAAGCCATAAACACCAACACCTTAGATCACTGGTGGAGCCTATGGAAGCTGTAAGAAGAGAATGGATTTTTTAAAGCTCTATCCCTTGGGGAATGGCAGGAGCATGTGCAAGCATAGCCTTATTGCTAGAAGAAAGGCATGACACAGGCTCACAGCGCCTACCTAAGTCTGAGGCTAAGTCAGAACATCAGAGAATGACCCTCTTTCCTAGACCACCGTGACAGGCACTGAGAAAATAACAGTGGTTACAGCTGGAAGAAGTCCAAATAACAGACTCTCTCTGGTTAGCAGACACCAAGAAAAATCCTCTGGCAAAGTAGCCCACACTGTAAAAAACAAGGTATTACTAGAGAAATGTGAAGCCTATGGTATACTAAGGGTAACCCAGCACAAAAAGGATCTTCAAAATCTGTCCAGCTCCTGACTGGATTAACACAAACTTCTACACCAAAGACATAAAAGAAAAACAGATGTGTTCATCTCCAAGTGCAATAAATAATTATCTCAATATCTTCTGGCATCATCTATCCTATAAAACATGGACAGTTCTCTACAAAAGAAAGAAAAGAAAAAGAAGTATATAAAAAGATAAGGAAAACTGAATTTGGGAAGATAAAATAATCAATAGAAACAAACTCATATATGACACAGATATTGGAAATCAAGGAATTTAAAATAACAAAGACTGATATGTTAAAGGCTCTAACGAAAAAGGTAGACAACATACAAAGGTAGACAAAAAGATAGGTAATTTCAGCAGAGAGAGGAACTATAAGGGAGAATAAAAAGATAAAATCATGACCACAGTAACAGAGACAAAGAATGCCTTCAACAGAGCATCCAGGAGCAATGCTATATCAACTGGTCTGATGCAGGTAAAATTGGAATCCCAGAAATAGGAAATAGTAAGAATAGGGCACAAATAGGCACAAATAGGGCACAAATAATTGAATAAGTAATGGCGGACATTTTCTAAAAGTAATGGCATATACTAATCACAGATCAAAAAACTCAGAAAGCACCCAGCAGATTAAATACACACACACACACACACACACACACACACACACACACACACACAGGCTTATCATATCAAAACATCTGGAAATCAAAGACAAAAAAATCTTACAGGCAGCCAGAGGGAATGTGTTTTACATTGCTGACAGAGGAACAAATTAAAACCACATGAGATATCACTAAACACTTATTATAATGACTAAAGAATAAACTGACTATATTGAGTGCTGGTGAGGATGAGAGAAAACTGGGACTTACATTGCTGGTGGAATATAAAATGGCAAAGTGACTCTGGAAAGCAGTTTTCTGGTTACCTATAAAGATAAATATACACTAATCATATGACCCCCTACACCTAGATATTTTCCCTAAAGAAATGAAAAGGTCTACTCACACAAATGCTTGCACAAATGTGTACAGTAGCTCTACTTACAATCATCAAAGAACTAGAAACAATTCAAATGTCCTTCAATGCGTAAATGAACTCTAAAAAATACGTTACATACACACAATAGAATTACCCAGCAATTGAAAAGAAATGCACTACTGTGTGGGTACATACAACATGGATGAGTCTCAAAGGTACTATGCTGAATGATGAATTCGGTCTCAAAAGTTGATATTGATACATGATTCCATTTACACTAAAATTCTGGAAAAAGCAAAGCTATAGCGATGGAGATGTTTGCCAGGGATTAGCGGCAAGGGAAGGGTGTCACTACGGGAGAGCAGCATGAGGAGTTGTTTGGGGGTGATGGAACAGTTTTGTATACAAATCATCACTTTCACATGAATGTCTAAATGTTTAAATGTATAGAACATTTCCCCCTAAAAAGTTCATTTTACTGTATATTAATTTTTCTCATATACTAACAAAAAAGAAATGAAGAATAGGTTGAGACCAAGAGACACTGTGAAATTGTATAACTCATGCTCCAGGCAATGATGTATTCTTCTATGATGCAAGTAATCGTTGGATTACTTGATCCCGGTTGTGATTTGTTAATAGCAGAGGGTTATCTTGTTTGCCGGTAAGATTCTAGTGAAATGCTAGAACACCCCCTTTGCCTTGCTACTGGGTATCATGTACTTCCACACTGGTTCAGAGAAAGTTTCCTCAACAGAAGGGTGACGTTGCAGAGGGGCACCAGAGAGCCACCACCATCATGATAAAAATTCATATTAGAGAGCTGCAATTTTCTGGCTCATTCTTTTTAACTATAGTAGAATAATGTTGGGTTATTAACTTATGTTTTCTTCTTTTCATATTTTTCTCTCTTGCCTCCAATCTGAGCAGATGGACGAACTTTTGTTTGCTGCTGCCTCAGAGGAGGTTGGAGCAGGAGACCGCAGAAGTAGCCTGCAGTCAGCCAGCCTTCCTTACTTTGGTCTGCTGAGGCCTGAGCCAAATGAGACGATGCTGCTCAGAACTAATGGTAGCTAGGGAGCTCTTAGAATTCCTTTGAAAGACAGCAGCATCAGAGGAGAGGATGCAGTTGGAAACATTCTTTCAACAAAGAATGAAGGTCCATAGTTGACTGCCTTGCAGTGCTCTCAGGTGAACTTGGGGTGGAGAGAAAAAGAAAATCCCCAGCACTGGAGCTGCTAATCATATAGCAAAGCTTTCCAAGCGTAAGAAAGCAACAAAGCTGCCAGATGTATATAGAAACCATTCTGATTTAAACAAAGGTGAAGTGAAAACCAGGGCTTCCCACATGGTTTGCTTTGTATGAGTTTCCTGGAAATTTTGCCCAACCTGGAAAGAGCCAGGAAAACTCCAGTAATGAATAACGTTATATTTTCTGACAGGCTAGCTAAATGTGGGCTTGGAATTAGGTTAAATCTCACTTAAAGAAAATGAAATATTGTAACATTTCTTGAATACCATCAGTGCTATCAGGTCCCACTCATCTATCTTTAGCACTTAATGTTTGCCAGTCCAGTTTCCAAATGCCAAAACCTCCAAGCCTACGCCTAAGAGCTCTCCGTGGCCCTTGAAATAAGCTTTGCCTGCATGAGGCACAGTCTTGATGTTCCAGAAAATTAATGCCTCCCCACCCCTACCTCAAGAGCAGCCTTCAACCTATGACTAGTGGATAAATACCCCAGGTCCTCTGCCTCTAGGGCAAGATAAGATGTGTTTTATACAGTTTTATACATTTTAAGTGCCAGTGGAATTACGTGCCAGTGGAATTACGTGCCAGTTGCCCACAGTGGTAAATTTCTTGATAAAACACTCATGATATCTTCCTTCCTTTCTCTATCTCATTTCCTCAGTGACTTACTAGTATTTCCTGAGATCACATCCCAGATGCTCTATATGCTAATGTTAATATGTTATATGCTAAAGTTTGCATCCTCCCCTCAAAAAATTTATGTTGAAACCTAATCCCCTATGTGATAGTATTCGGAAGTGGGACCTTTGAGAAGTAATTACATCATGAGAGAGGAGCCCCAAGAGTGGGATTACTGCCCTTATAAAAGAGACCCCAGAGCCCCCTTGCCCCTTTTGCCACATGAGGACACAGCAAGATTTAGACTGCCCAGCCTGTGAGAAATAAATGTCTATTGTTTATAAGCCACATAGTTGATGGTATTTGTCATAGCAGTCTGAATGCATTAAAACACTATGGAAACCACATACACTCAAATCCTTAACTCATAGTCTGCTTCTGGGCAGCCCCAAAATGAAGACTCCCAAGGTCTTGACTGCAAATCAATACTTACTACATGATTTTTTTAAATTTATGTTTTTCCCAGTTATTGTTGGGGAGAACATTTATCCCCTCATTTCTCCTGTTTCCATAAGGGTAAGGATTGTCAAAACAACCCCAGGTTCTTACTGCCTGCCCACTCTCACCCCTAGAGGAGCAAGTTACCTGGCTGGTCAGTTTAAGGAAAGGAATGGAACATGTCTGGCCCTTCTCAGCCCAGATCTGCCTGCCTTCAGAAAGGGTGCTTTCTGGTCCATCCAGCCCTGTGGCAATTTCCAGATAAGCAGATGCCTGTCACTGTACAAGTGTCTCATTCATAGGTTAAGAATTAATATTTAACCCAATTTTAGTATTGATCTAAGCCATTCTCTAATTCTCTGATCAATTCTCTGTCACTCAGTGATAAAGCTCAATGTCGATCTTCCTTTATCTCCTGTGTTTTATTTCTCAACTGATTCCAAAGAGAGGGAGATGGCAAAAAATAGTATATAATTGTTGTTTTAAATGTTCTCCCAATTTTTCTTGAAATTAAGCATGTATTTCATTTGTTTATAGATTACTTGTATGAGTTGGGAATTCTAGGATGATAGAATTTTCTTCTTCCAGTTCTTTAAAAATGCTGTTCTTGGGACGCCTGGGTGGCTCAGTGGTTGAGTATCTGCCTTCAGCTCAGGGCGTGATCCCTGGGGTCCAGAGATGGAGTCCTGAATCGGGGATACATGCAAGGAGCCTGTTTCTCCCTCTCCCTATGTCTCTGCCTCTCTCTGTGTGTCTCTGATGAGTAAATAAATAAAATCTGAAAAAAAATAGTTCTTTTGTCTTGTTTTTGGTGAGAAAACTACTGTAATCCTCAACTTTCTGTTCCTTTTTTCATGATATATCTTCTTTTCTGGCTGCTTCTAAATTTTTCTGTCACTGGACTTGAGCAATTAGAATACTATGTGACTTGGCTCAATTTTTTTTCTCATATTTCTCCTCTTGGAGCTTGTTGACCTTTTTGGATTTATGTGTTTTTAGTTTTCACAAATTTGGTAATTTTTCAGCCATTATTATTCAAATTATTTTTCTATTCTCCTCCCTCCTTCAGGGCTCTAATTACATATGTATTAGGTTGTTTGATATTGCCCTGTAGCTCACTAATGCTCTTTTAATGTTTTATAATCCTTTTTTCTCCGTGGTTCATTTTAAGCTGTTTCTATTACTATGTTTGCAAGTTCACTAATATTTTCTTCTGCAATATCTGATATAACATTAATTTCATCCAGAGTATTTTTCATCTCAAACACTGTAGTTTTCATCTCCACAAGTTTAACTTGGTCTCTTTTATTTCTCTCATGACTCTACTTGATGTTTTGAACATCTGGATTACAGTTACAACTATTTTAATTTCCTCCTGTGCTAAATTTAACATCTGCATCAGTTCTTAGTTTTGCTTGGCTGTTTGTTTTTTTTTTTTCCTCTTCATTAAGGGTTGTGTTTTCCTGAATCTTTTTGGCATGCCTAGTAATCCTTGATTGGTTACCAGAGATTATGAGTTGTACCTTGTTGGGTGCTGGACATTTTTTTATTTCTATAAATACTCTTGAGTAGCTTTGTTCTAGGATGCCCTTGTGATGAAGTTTTGGGATATAGGTGAGGTTTGGTGGGGTGAGGTCCGAAGCCGACAGCCAAGAAAGAATTCTTGAGATGTCTTTGGTGCAAAATGGTGTTTTATTAAAGCACAGGGCAGGACCTGTGGGCAGGAGAAGCTGCTGCCCCAGGCTTGTGAGGAGTGGCTGATTATATACCTGGGAGTTGGGAGGGGTTTGGGGATAGTGTACTTTCTAAGGAATTTTGGAAGCAAGGTTTCCAGGACCTTAAGGGGGCTAGCCATTGTTGGGAAAAGGTCACTTATTACCTTCTAATAAAACTTTAATTTATGAGACCCTTTAGATGTATATCCATGGGCCATATGCTTGGGGGATGATTGCCAACACATATCTTGTGGGGTTTAGAGATAAAGGAAATTTCTAAAGGAATTTTTATATGTTAAAGCAGACTCTCAGGATCCTGAGTGTAGAGCTAAGATTGTCTTTTGCCCTTAGCAATGTATTAACATCGAGGCAGTTGAGTCTGTAGGGAAATGTCCCTCTGCCTGTTTCAAGGACTTGTCAATGTGCTGCCGCGGGCTTGTGCTTTGTCCTCAGCTAGGCCTGTTCCCCATCATTTGAAAACTGATCCTTCCCACTCACCCCCCATTTTTTGAGGTATAATTGACAAATAAAAATGTATGTATTTAAAGCATACAATGTGATAATTTCATATACATATACTGTGAAAGGAGTCCCTCATCAACTTAATACATACTTCACCTCACATATTTAACTCTTTTTTTTTTTTTTTTGGTGAGAACATATAAGTTCTCCTCTTTTAGCAAATTTCAATTGTACAATATGATATAATCAACTACAGTTAACATGTTTAACATTGGGTCCTCAAACCTTAATCACATTATGGGTGAATAACTGAATGTTTGCATCCCTTGACAACCTCTTCTCAATCCTGCCCCACCCCCAGCCACTTTTCTACTGTTTCTAAGAGTTCAACCTTTTGTTTTGTTTTTTTCTTTGTCTGTTTCCACATATAAGTGATACCATGGGAAACTGATTCTTTTGACTCTTTAAGACTTGTTAAGCAGGTCCAGAACAGAGGTTAATCTAGAGCTAATCAATTCCCACAGCTGAGGCAAGACCCCTCTGAGTCCTCTACCCCATGAGTTATGAGGTTTTCCAGTCTGATTTGAAGGAACAGGCACTGTGGGAGTGATGGCCACCACTCCTCTGGTCCTTCTGGGTGCTTCTTCTCAGGTCTTTGGTTGTTTTCTCCTATGTTTGTGCCGATCAGAACTCCGCTGAAGACTCAGGGGCCTCTGTGTATCTCAAGAGTTCTCTGTCTGTGCAGCTTTCCTCCCTCCAGGGCTTTGTTCTCTGCACTCAGCCACTTCAGTCTCCATGGACCTCAACTCAGGGACATGTCCAGCCTCTCCCTTTGCTCAAGGCAATAAGCTGCAGCAATTGTAAGTTTCACCTGGTTTGGTTCCCATCTGTCAGGGATTACTGTCCAACACCGCAAAAAGGAAGATGAAATAAAGTCTTTGTCAGGCAAAAAAGCTGAGAGCACTCACCATCAACAGATCTTTAACAAACATGTTAGAGGAAGTTCCTCTGGCAGAAGAAAATGATACCAGATGGAAATTTGGATTTACACAAAGGAATGAAGAATGTCATAAGTGGTAAATATCTGGATAAATATAAAATCCTTTTGTTCAAATGGATAGCCAGCCCCAGTCCACATACGGAATAGTCCATTATTTTACTGAAATGAAATGCCTTCTTTATAATCTATCAAATTTCTTAAGTACACTTGGATCTGTTTCTCTGTTCTCTGTTCTATTTCAGTGACCTACTTGTCTATAATTATATACTAGTACCATTCTGGTTTTATTTTAATCACTATATAATTTGTTTGATATTTGTTAGGACAAGTTCACCTTGTTCTTAATTTTCAAAATTTACTTGATAATTTCCCCATGTTTATTCTATGATATAAACTTTCAAAAATATCCACTCCTGCAAAAAAAAAAATATATA
This sequence comes from Vulpes lagopus, assembly GCF_018345385.1. Taxonomy (NCBI): domain Eukaryota; kingdom Metazoa; phylum Chordata; class Mammalia; order Carnivora; family Canidae; genus Vulpes; species Vulpes lagopus. Next base: position 25,123,485 of record NC_054824.1, on the reverse strand, counting down.
TATATACACATATAAATTTCTGTTGGGATTCTGACTAAAATTATCATAAATCCATACCTTAATTTGTAGTGCTACAGTTAGCCAAGAACAAGTTTCATTAGGAGAAAAGGATCACAAGATTCTGGGCCTGGCTAGAACTCTGAAATACTACATTTCATGCTGAAGCAGTTGTAGCTCATGAGAGTCTCAGGAAATGCTTTGTGGAATACTGACTGGACAAGGGATATTGCTTAGAGAGAGTATCTGGCTCAGCCAGGGTAGGCAGGAGAGAGGAGGGTGCACATGTGATAGTCATTCTGATTTACCCAACTCAGTGGCCTGTCTCAGAAGCATAGTCAGCTTTTCTTCCAGAAGTAACTTTATTGCTGAGAGATTCATCTAAGGAAGAAATGAGGAAGGAGATTACCATAAACCTAATGAAGTATACAGACCCAACTGGAGATAAAGGATTCTAATCCTTGGTCATGGACTCTTTGTGACTCTAACATTCACTCTTGTATGTGCTGTTTGACATTCTCAAGTAAAGGTGAGAGAGGCCATGAAACCATGATACTTAAAAAGAGGTGGAAAAATATACTATAAAAATATTGAATAATTTTTAGAAAACAAACTGCTAAAAGATAACATGTTCCAAGAATTTAAATTTCCCCAGTGTACACAGACGACTCTATCAGTGGAGGCAGCTGCAACATTCTCACAGGTAAACTTCATCAGCCATGAGCCTGCAAGTAACCTGGAGCTCACTGCATCAATGAGAAAGGTGAGCACTGGGCTATCTGAGCCTCCAGGCCAGTTGAACGGGACTCAGTACCAGAAGAAGGTGACAGGCACCAAAAGTCAACCTCGCCTTATTCTTAGCCGTACTGGGAGCTGACAGTTCTCCATCCCTGAGGTGATTTTACTTCCCAACTGAAACTTGAAACTGTGAAGGCTTTGATATAAAACCTTATAGCACTCACATATAAATGTGCTCATATTTTGCCTAAATGCTTTTTTTCACAAGAATTTCAGAGCACTACAAAAACCATGGCTCATATATCAGGACTCATATAGCCCCACCTTTCATGTGGAGGAACAAAGAAGAGAGGAGAGTGTTGAAGTCACTTTGAGCTGGGAGGATGACTCCAGGTTAAAGCTGAAAGGGGAACTTACACTTGGAATATGTACTTGGAATCATCCTGCTCCAACTGTATCTTTCTCCCAGTTTGAGTGGCAGTTCAAAAATAGTCCATATGGTTCAGAGCTGTGCCCAGCAAGTGGTCTGGTAACTACATATATCAAGTATTCCTTAAACTGAATCCTCAGCCTTACTGGGCAGATTCGAAAGAAGGAAAAGATGAGGTCCCTGTCATCTTCAAGGAGCTTATAATCTACTCAGAACAGATGTAGACACATAACACAGGTGTGTCACACTATGAATTCCTTAAGGACAAAAACTGTTTTATTCAACTTTGTACTCCCAGAAGCCAGCAAAAAAAAAATATATAGTCTAAACTGAACACTTGCTTCATCCACAAATGAGCAAGATGGAAAATCAGAGGGTTCTGAGAATGGAGGATTCACAGTGGGCTATGTGAAAAGGGAAGGCTGCATGTCAGACCCTGAAATCCTTGGAGAACAAATTCCTAAACGATCATCGATCATAAGTCCTCCCTTTTCAGTCTGTACTGTGGAATATAAGAGGGAAAGTGGGGTCACAATTAATTCTTTTCTTTATCCAGTAAGAACAGATCATTCATTCATCCTTTTTAGCACCTACTTTGCGCTTGATATTGCCCCAAGGCCAAGAAATGTAAAAGTTAAGAAGTCAGGTGGTCCCTGCCCTGGATACTCCAGAAAGCCATAGGTCCATTTGTTCATGTGCTGGTCTCCTCTTGCCTCTAACCTCCATCTTGTGTTAGGTCACAAAACTCTCCTCATTTCAGAGGCTAATAGATCTGCTTCTTTCTCCTTCTACTCAAAGAGAGATGAAAGCCCATTAGGATCTCTCAGTGTAGTGGAAAGGTTAGCAGTGACTGTAAACAGCAGATTATTCCCAAGCCCTTGGGACTCTCTAATGAGAAGAAATTGTCATGCTCAAATTCTCTGGTGACAGTTTCTTTGGGGAACTTCCCTTGAGAAACATTGACTGGACAAGATACACTTTTTTGTACTATACACAATCCATTACTCCCAGGAGAAAGTACGGCTAGAAATAATTTCAAGACACTATAATTAGCACCACAATTCTCATAACAACAAGGAAATTAGATGGGGAATTCAATCCCAACAGTATGCCCCTGCCTTGTGCCTTCTTGCTCTTAGATTTTAGTCCCACTTTTACAGCCATATTTCTGAGATAAAATGTGGACTGTCTCCCACAAAGACCTACTCTATGGGTCCTGATGCACTCCCAGATCCATTCTCTAACTTCACCAACTGTGTATCTGTTTTCTGACCCTGTTTACTAAAGTCCAACACGTTCTCAGAGTTCCACAGAGTAACGTTACTATAAAGGAGAGATTGGAAAATTATGGCACATAGGCCAAACCTGGCCCACTGCCTATTCTTTAGATAAAGTTTTATTGGAACACAGCTTTGCCATTAATTTATGTATTGTTTAGGGCTACTTTTGAACTACAACCACAGAATTGGGTAGATGTTATAAAAACTGTGTAGCTCACAAAAATCTAGGATATTTACTAACTGCCCTTTACAGAAAAAGTATGGTGACTCCTGCTATAAAGTGATAGAAATTTAAGACACACATTCTATACTTTTCATTGTATCAACAACACAAATGTTTAGGTAAAGAGCATTGTATTTATATCTTAATCTTTTCAGATAATATAAATTTTACATGTAGTTTTGGGTAATTTATCTTTGATAATAAGAATTTAATGGGATTTGTATCTGTATTACTGATTTGTTTGTTCCCAGGGTGGCTAAGGCTAATGATTCATTCCACTAGAGTCAAAGCAAGGCTGCTAAATAGAGAGGTAAAATATTTTGGGATGGCCTCTAATAAAGTTTTCCAAGATAGTATTAGAGAAATGGAACTTAGAAGGATATTTTGTCTTGACATGTACTCTTCCTTTCCAGGTCAAACTTTCAAGTGGAAAGAAAGAAAAAAAGAAAAGAAAAGAAAAGAAAGAAAAGAAAAGAAAAGAAAAGAAAAGAAAAGAAAGAAAGAAAAGAAAAGAAAAGAAAGAAAAGAAAAGAAAAGAAAAGAAAAGAAAAAAGAAAAGAAAAGAGAAAGAAAGAAAGAAAGAAAACAGTTGTAGACTTAATAAGATTAGTATCATATTAGTATCATTTTCGATTTGGATGGAAGGAGATAATCTCAAAAACATTTCAAAAAAATCTGGAATTTATCTAAAATTAGACCCTACCTAGAAAGCAGGAATTCCTCAGACATAAAAAATTTTGTCTGCTATAAACGATCCTTTATTAGATTTGCTGAGGGACCACAAGAACAGGAAGGCCTCTTACTGAACAGTCATTTTTGTTACTTTGATATATGTAGTTACATCATAAACTTGTAGAGTTTATTGGTTCTGAAGAGTGGTCCATATCTTACATCTGTAGAAATAGCTTTTTCTGTTGGTAGGAAACTTTACTCAGGTAGTATCTCTGACAGATCTATGGATCAACAGAGTAGCACAGATGTGCTGAGTAGCTGCCATCCAGTGGCTGAACAGAGTAACTGCTTCAACCCCGAGGGGAGATTCAGCTTGGGGTCTGAAGGAAGTCAAAGAAATGTGTCTTAGACAGACTTTATTGACTTAGATTACACTGAAAGTGTGAAACTTATTTGCAGACAGTATAATTTCATAACTGAAAAAACTTTAAAAACTCCATTAAAACTATTAGAATAAGGGAATTAGATAAAGAGCCTGAAGATAAGATAAATATACAAAAATGTAAAGCTTCTCTTTATGTTAGTGGTAACTGATTCAAAATGGAAATGGGAAAAATAATCTCATTTGCATTAGTTACAAAAGCATAGGAGATGCCTGGGTGGCTCAGTTGTTGAGCATCTGTCTTTGGCCCAGGGCGTGATCCTAGAGACCCAGAATTGAGTCCCACATCGGGCTCCCTGCATGGAGCCTGCTTCCCCCTCTGCCTGTGTCTCTGCCTCTCTGTGTGTGTGTGTCTCTCATGAATAAATAAATAAAATCTTTAAAAATAATAATAATAAATAAATAAATAAATAATAAAGGAGAGTTCGTCTCCTTTCCTCCAGGAGGCTTCAAGCAAAGTATCTGGGATCATGACACTGACCTGATAGCTTTCAATCTTCCATGAGGCTCTCAGTACTAGTATCAGTCTGTGTCATGTGCCTGTCTTATATCAGTTTCCCTCAGGAGCACAAACCTTCCCATTTACAGTTTTAATGGGCTTTCTCGATTCTACACTATAGTAAACAAACCCTAATCCCATCCATTCCCACTCCTCCCCTTCTTCCTAAATTCTTCCTTTCTAAAACTCATAATCTATAATCAAAAACCTAATCTCTATACATCCACAAAGGCAAAAGAAACAAAAGCAAAAATGAACTATTGGGACTTCATCAAGATAAGAAGCTTTTGCACAGCAAAGGATACAGTCAACAAAACTAAAAGACAACCTACAGAATGGGAGAAGGTATTTGAAAATGACATATCAGATAAAGGGCTAGTTTCCAAAATCTATAAAGAACTTATTAAACTCAACACCAAAGAAACAAACAATCCAATCAGGAAATGGGCAAAAGACATGAAGAGAAATCTCACAGAGGAAGACATGGACATGGCCAACATGCACATGAGAAAATGCTCTGCATCACTTGCCATCAGGGAAATACAAATCAAAACCACAATGAGATACCACCTCACACCAGTGAGAATGGGGAAAATTAACAAGGCAGGAAACAACAAATGTTGGAGAGGATGAGGAGAAAAGGGAACCCTCTTACACTGTTGGTGGGAATGTGAACTGGTGCAGCCACTCTGGAAAACTGTGTGGAGGTTCCTCAAAGAGTTAAAAATAGATCTGCCCTACGACCCAGCAATTGCACTGCTGGGTATTTACCCCAAAGATTCAGATGCAATGAAACGTCGGGACACCTGCACCCCGATGTTTCTATCAGCAATGGCCACAATAGCCAAACTGTGGAAGGAGCCTCGGTGTCCATCGAAAGATGAATGGATAAAGAAGATGTGGTTTATGTATACAATGGAATATTACTCAGCAATTAGAAACGACAAATACCCACCATTTGCTTCAACATGGATGGAACTGGAGGGTATTATGCTGAGTGAAATAAGTCAATCGGAGAAGGACAAACAGTGTATGTTCTCATTCATTTGGGGAATATAAATAATAGTGAAAGGGAATATAAAGGAAGGGAAAAGAAATGTTGGGAAATATCAGGAAGGGAGACAGAACATAAAGACTCCTAACTCTGGGAAACGAACTAGGGGTGGTGGAAGGGGAGGAGGGCGGGTGTTGGAGGGGAATGGGTGACGGGCACTGAGGTGGACACTTGACGGGATGAGCACTGGGTGTTTTTCTGTATGTTGGTAAATTGAACACCAATAAAAATTAATTAAAAAAAAACCTAATCTCTGAATAACTGTCCACAGAAAACATTTTCTCCTGCAGCCCTCTGGTACTTTTTTGTCTCCCATATTTTATGCTCTTCAGGGCCAGGAAGGAGGTAAACCTATTTCTCATTCACCATTGCCTCTTTTCACTCTGAGACTACCCCTTCATATCTTCTCCTTCCTCAAACCTCCTACTCCTTCTCCCCTAAACTTTCAGTTGATGATCTCATCATATACCTAACTGAGAGAACAAGAACTATCATTAAAGAGCCCTCATTCCCAGTGTAAATGTATAGATCAGTGGTTCTCCACCAAGGGCAATTTCACCCCTCAGAGAATATTTGGCAATGTCCAGAAACATTTTGAGTGGTATAACCCAAGAGGTGTTTCTGACACCTAGTAGGGAGAGACCAGAGATGTTACTAAATATTGTACAAAGGACAAGACAGCCCCAAATTACAAAGAACCACCTGGCCCTGTATAGCCCATGGTTGAGAAATCCTAATATAGACCAACTTGCACAGACACCTTACCTCTTTCTTCTCTTATTCCAATGAAAGAGTGTCCCTGTCCCCCATCAAAAGTAGCTATTTCTCATTCTCAAGGACTTTTCTCTTGAAATTATCACTTCTCTATCTTCATCTCTCCCTCTCTACTTTATGTATTCAATCATTCAACAAAAATGTTGAATCTTAATATATGCCAGAAATTCTTCTGAAGTCCTGAGGATACAAAATCATGAAAATTCCTGCCCCTGTGAAAATTACATTCTGGCGGAGGAAAATAATCAATATAATAAATAAGTAAAATACATGTTATTAGTGGTGAGTGCAAAGGGAAAAAAAAAGAAGAAAAAGAAACAGAAACTTCCTGTGAGGGCAGAGGTTAAATTTTAAACAGGGTGGCCAGAAGAGGGCTCCCTGATATACTGTGATGTGATAAAACCTGAAGGAAATGAAGGAGTATCTGGGGGAAAAACATTCTAGGCAGAGGGAAAAACAAGTACAAAGAGGGAGTGAGCCTAGTATGAGATTTGTCTGGTGGGTCCAAGGAACAGAAAAAGGCTGGTGCACCTGGAACAGATGAACAAAGGTGGGAGTTGTGGAAGATGAAGTTAGAGCGGTAATGAGAAACAATTTTATAATTTTGACTTTTATTCATCTAAGGGACATGGGGAGACTTTGGAAGATTTGAGCAAAGGATTTTATCATCTGACTTATTATTTGACACAGAGCTCAACAAACTACAGCCAGCAGGCCATTACCTGCTTTTGTAAATAAAGTTTTATTGAAACACAGCCATGCCCATTTCTTTATGTATTGTCTCTGGTTGCTTTCAACCTACAATGGCAGAGATGAGTAGTTGCTCCAGACACCGTATGGTCCACAAAGCCTGACATATTTGCTATTGACCCTTTACAGAAAAAATGTAAAGAGTGCAGAGAACCTAATAAATTCAAGAAGCTCAAAAGCCATAAATAAAAAGATATATTTGACAGCATAAACTTTTTTTTTTTTAAGATTTCTTTACTTATTTGAGAAAGAGAGGTGGGGAGCAGATAGAGGGAGAAAGAATCCAAGCAGGCTGTCTGCTGAGCACAAAGCACAGCACAGGGCTTGATCTCATGACCCAGAGATCATGACCTGAGGCAAAATTAAGAGTCATATGCTTAACCAACTGAACCACCCAGGCATCCTAACAGCATAGACTTTTAAGTTACTTAAGCTGTTAAGCAAAAGTTATTATAAACAAATTGCAGAAACAAGAGAGGTAAAAAATATATATATTTATCACAAAGAGTTAATGTTGCTATTGCACAGAATCCCTGAAAATTGATGGAAAAGAGACTAAATCCAGAAGAAAAATAAGCAAAGAATATGAACAAGCAATTCACAAATAGAAAATGAACATAGCCAGTAAACATATTAAAATATGCTCCACATCACTAGTGGTCAGAGAAATACAAACTAAAACCATAAGATGATATCATTTGTCACTTCAAAATGGAAGAGTGTAAAAAGAACTAGTCCTAACTGGGATGCAGGGAAACAGGCACTTCCCATCCATTGATGGTAGGAATGTGAATTGCTTCAGACTTTTGAAAAAGTAACCTAAGAATAGCTATTAAAGCTAAAATATATGGATTTCTTGATCAAGCCATCTCACTTTGGGAAATCTATTGCAGTCCATATACATATATACATACATATATATACATATACATCTATCTATATATAGGGGTATTCTTTCAACTTTATTTGTCCATGCAAACAAACACCCAAAAAAGAGAAGTATCTCATAATAAACACCAATATTACATTTTATTATGTAGCTATTAAAAAGATTATATTTGAGGCAAAAAGTTAATCTCTTTAAATTTCCTTAAGGTATAAAGGCTTCATGAATCAATATTGAAAAGAATAAATAATTCAATTTTTCAAGTGGGCACAGATACAAATAGTTCACAGAAATATAATCCATACACCCTTCATGACAAGAAATGGCATGCAATCATAAGAAAAATGTGGTTTAAAGCTACCTTGAGATACAACTCCACCTATCACATTGCAAGGGACAGAAAGTTTGGTGACAAACCATATCGCCAGAGTGTGAAGATTTGGGTCCTGTCTTACTGGTAGAACTATAAATGATATAGCCTCTCTGGAGGGTAGCTGGACTATTTACATGTATGCAAAGTGATATAGTTACAAGGGCAGGGAGAGAGAGAATTTTCCTATTTTCCTTGGTAGGGAGCATTAAATATATTTTGGTATATTTATATAATAGAAAGCTAGGCAGCCATCAAAAAGAATGAAAACATAATAATAATAAAAGAAAGATGTAGTTTTACCTGTATGCATATGAAACACTTTCCAAGATATATTATTAAGTGAAAAAAAGCAAGAGAAGATAGTGTGGGAAGACTTCTACCCTGCATAGAAAGTGTGTGTTTTCACATAAAGAACAGCTCTGTAGGGCTTCAGACCATAACATAATGGTGATTGCACTGTGAAAGGGTGGGGAGTGGCTATGGCACAGGAGTAAGAGAACACAGTGTTCACTGAATCACATTTATTCCACCCTTTTTAACCATGTGCATGTATTATTACCTTTAAAAAACTAAATACAATTTAATTTTTAAAAAGACCTATAGTAATGGACCTAAAGAAGTGCCCACAATGTATTATTAAGTAAGAATAAAAATTGCAGAGAAAAAAATTGCAGAGTAATATGTATAGCACAATCCTGTTTTTGTTAAAACACTCAGTTTTAAGATATACATAGAACCAAGTTCTATGTACATCTACATATGCAGAGAGAAAGGTGCAACACAAGCTATGAACTTAGATAATGTTGGTGGAAATTGGCCTGGGGTAAAAGAAAGGAAGAGATGACTGGCTTTTCCTTTTATGTCTCTTTTATATTTGACTTGCCATAACAAAATAATATCATTTTTGTTTTAATAATCTAATACAGTAAAGGTAAAATGCCTGGGTAGAACTGTGAATGATATTTTCTCCATTGCACTTCTGTTGCATTTTAATATATATTGCAGTGAGTTCAAAACCACAAAGTTTTGCCTGTTCAGCATCCTTCTTCCTTCCGACCCATGTGTACTGTGGGCCATTGTGGCCTACATGCTCTTTTGTTCAGAGACGCAATATGTACCTGTTCCACACACAACTCCATTTAATTCCACTGTACATTTACAAGTACTCAAAATTACTTATGAGGCCACATTTACCTCAAACACACACTCCCAGAGTGCCTACTGCCTTCACTTCTCTTTTGACCCTTAGTAGAAGCTACTGTGTGACCCCTGGTATGTGCCAGTGCCATGGCAAGCCTTAATGCAGCTTGAGGCAAAAGGAAAAACCAGTAACACTGATCCTGTCTTTATTTAAAATGTTATTATTATGTTCAGCATGAATTTTTGCTTTAATTTTGATTTTTAAAATACTGCATTATCTTAATGAGTTTGTTGATGCTCCCTTAAATTTTACAGTTGAGCCAAATGCCTCACTTGCCTCACCTCAGCCTGGCCCTGCTGAGGCCAAGACAAAATGAAAACGGAGACTAGGATGGGCTTATTATTCCAGGAGACCAGAAAAATATGCTAGAGGTATTTATATACTACCAAGGGCCACTAGGTGAATTCAAATACTCCTGCCTACCCAACTAGAGCATGAGCTCCTTTGATTTTGTCTTTTATGTTAGAGCTACTCTGTCTAGTACAAAAGATTCTAGCCACACATGGCTAAATAAATATATGTTAATTAATATCACAGCGGAAGGAGGAGGAGGAGATCCTGAGGCAACTCTGTGAGGTTGGATAGGGTGCTCCATGGGAAAGCATGGGACCTAATGCAATGCTCAGTTCATGATAGACACAAAGTCATTTGCTCCTTCCACTCATCAATTCAACACATTCACTAAAGGCATCTGCTCTATGATCTTCTATGTATCAGACATGCAGTAGTGAACAAAACAGAGCAAAAAGTCTCTGCCCTCATGGAGCTTTCATCATAGTAAAGGGGACAGAGATAAAGTAAACAAGCAAAATGTGGTGGTAAGTGCCAAGAAGAGAAATAAAGGAGGGAATGGGAGTGGCATGTAAGTTCAAGGGTAAGGCAGCAAGGGCAGTAAGAGTGGAGATGGGGGAGAGTGGCTGCAAGAGTAATAACCTATGAAGAATGACCTGAAAAGGGTGAGGGGGGAGCCATGTGCATATCTGGAGGACTGGGTCCAGGCAGAGGGAGCTGTGAAGACCCTGAGGCAAGAAGAGTTTGGTGCCTTGGGACATGGTCAAGAAGCTACTGGCCAGAGGGGGAAGTGAGGAAGAATGGCAACGGTGGGGCCACCATTGAACTGGTGAGCTTTAGTCTCTTTTCCCCAGGCATAGATCTTCATAGATCTTGCTACTTTGTGAAAAATATCCTTGCTATTTTATCTTTATTCCTGTCCCTTTGTTTTAGGCTACCACAGGAAGTTCTGTCACCTGGGATGAGTTTTCTGACTGCCCCTCCCCCATCACTACAGTCTTTCCTCTAGAGCTCCAAGTCTTCTTCACTGATGTTCCTTTCTTTGGGAACATTGCACTCTTCGAAGTTCCATTCACCCACCAATGCAGTGCCTGCAGTGTCCCTTGCGTCTGATCACCACCCAGGCTCTACTATTTAAGTTTACAATTCTCAGTATCTTCTCCTTGCAGATCAAAACTACCTAAGACTTAGTGTGATGTTCCAAATGGTCAATAATGGGTAGGCAGGGCCTAGCAAAGCATATTAGACCTGGGGCAGGTCATGGGCCCCACTGTGCCAGGTTAACCTTTGTGGCTGGCTGTGTAGGGTCTAGGAGGTAAAAGGAAAGGCAGGACACATTCAGGGCTCAAAGCAGTGGTGGCTTTCTACGCAGCATGGAAGCATTGACTATTTAACAACTGGTACAACCACACCAGCACCTGTCAGCTAAATATGTACCCTGTTAAGGCCACATTTACAAGTTATTACTGACTGCTACTCTGGTTTCCTGAGGCCTTCACTTTAAATTCACAATCATGGGCTTCTCCAGCAATGATTATTAGGAGAAGCTAACTTGATCACATTTGTCCATGCATCAACTACACCCATCAGCACAACCCTCATGGAAGGAGCAGGAGTCCTCTTCGTAGAACCATCTTTGTCAGGGAGAAAAATGCGTGAGTGGATGGAATTCATCCTCTTTAAATCATTCAGAGATGATCTGCTTGAGTGTACCACCACCAACTGCTCCTTTTGCATCAAGCATTCAGATCATGTTCACAGTCACTGAAACAACACCACGCAGGCCTGCTGAGTGAGCAGACACCAGGATAATCTCTGAAGCTAACAGAAGCTTATTTGTGACCCTGACAAGTAGAACCTGTGTGAAGATGGAAGCCACCTCTAAGTTCATCTGCCTTCGTGTTTCTCATTAAATTTGAAACCAGTCTCTCCTCGAAAAACTCAACACAGTTATCAAACTTTTAAAGATTGTTGTGCTTTGCCAGGGTCCAACACAGGCCTAGAGAGAGGCTGGAAAGGGGGAATGGGGAAAGCAAAGAGGAGTGGATTCCACAGGCACTCTTCCTACTGCCACTCAAAAGTGCTGCCTCAAATCTCTCATCAGAGATAGCATTCAACTGATATTGTCCCAAAGCATAAAGGCAAAGGATGCAAAGAAGATCACTTTGATGTATCTGGGTTTTTCATTTGTTTATTTCTTGAGCTACCTTGTCAGCTAACAAATGTTGGAGGGAACTTCTGGTTCATGACGGCAGACTGGATGCATATATTTGCCTGCCATCCCTCTTTGGCACATGCCCCCCTCCACAAAATATGTGCAGATGCCTCCCAGAGACCACTAGAAATGTGAGCCATTAAATTGGCAGCAGAGTAAGGCAAGGATCCACCTGACAGAAGGTACTTACAGAGTTTTGTTAGGGAGGAAATTACAGTAGAAATTAAGAAGGCCTGGTCTAAGAAGGGACTGGTCAGAATTTAGAAATTAGGCAGTTACTGGAAGTCAGCAGTTTTAGGAACTCATAGGTCCACAGGGGTTTCTAGTAATACATTAACTGATGTTAAAACAGTTTAAAATACATATCTTAGGGGATCCCTGTGTGGCTCAGCAGTTTGGCACCTGCCTTCAGCCCAGGGCATGATCCTGGAGTCCCAGGATCGAGTCCCACATCGGGTTCCCTGCATGGAGCCTGCTTCTCCCTCTGCCTGTGTCTCTACCTCTCTCTCCCTCTCTCTGTGTATGTCATGAATAAATAAATTAAATATTTTTTAAAAAGAAAAGAAAATGCTTGTCTTAGTCGTGGCTTTGGTACACTTTATCTGTTTTGCAAGTCATAGTACTACTGTTCACTGTAAACAGTGGTTCTGTTCTTCAAATACAAAAATTAGAAGAAGAAAAAAAATCCATTACAGGGAACAACAGAAATGGCATCACCAGTAAACGAGAAATTGCAGCAAATTTCTGGAAGCAAGAACAATGAGAATGGTTAGATGGATAAAATAGGCAGAGAAGAGGCAGCCTAGCATATCCTGTGAGAAAGTTTACAAAAGAGGGGCCGCCTTTGTGTGTGGCCAAACATCTAATAGTAATAGCTACCATGTTGTGAAGTGCTCACTGGGCCATGTGCTTTCCATATATTATCTTCCTTAACCCTTGAGATGGCCTGATACAGTAGTAATTGCTCCCATTTTTTTTTTTTTTAGATTAAGAATCTGAGATTCAGAACAATTAAATAATTGCCTAACTTTGTATAGTTAGCAAGTGTCAGAGCTTGGGTTCAAACTCACAAAACTTGACTGTAAGCTCTACAAAGCAAAGATTGTTCTCTCTGTCACACTATCATATCCCCAACTTAGTTGAGTATTAGACACATGGCAGACTCTCTTCTTTCTCTCTCTTTCTCTCTCTCTCTCTCTCTGTCTCCCAGTACCTTCCTTCTTCACTACCCTCTCTCTCTACCCTTCTCTTTCTTTTCTCCCTATCTATCATCTATCAAGAAAAGATGGATGGATGGATGGTTGATTAGGCCAACCCATATCCAACCCCAAAACCTAACTGCCTCCTCAGAGCTCTAAAGTACCCTATAAATCAGTCTACAGACTATATCTAGAGATGCTAGTTAAAACCAGAGGGATGTAGAGACTATGGACTTTAGGAAGAAAATTCCAGACTTAGAATGGGGAGGAGATAAGCAGCAGAGAAGCATCATAGAGGAGATTATGGTCAGACAAATGTCTATGAATCCTCACCAAAGTGTCCAAGCAAGAAAAAGCCAAGAATTAAGAGAAGTCTTGAGTGGCAGGCCTAGGGCACAACCCAGCACAGGAACAGAGCCTATTACCTTGTGCTTGGGTTGAACCTAAACACCAAGAAGCAGCAAAGCATGATGTGGAGCCAGAGGCTCAGGCAGCCAGGTGCTCACTATATTTATTCATGTATTTATATGCTGCCTGGTTCTAAGAAGAACATAAGGTACCTTGCAAGGATATGCAGAGTACAAGCTAACATAAATCAAAGCTAGGTGAGAAAGAAAAAGGCAAATAACAAGGATTGGGGCAAAAAGGAAGCCAGGAATGATGCAAGCATGCATATCTTAAAACCCTATGCACAAACTGTGGGATGGTCATAAATCTACCTTTAAGCTTGCTAGAGGAAAGGAGACCAGGAGAAACTCAGAGGTCCCTTTCTTCCCTGCCCAAGTATATATTACTTAAGATGTAGACATAGAAATCATATATTGCAAGAGCATGATAACAGCAAATTTGGAATGCACAGTTGAAGTGTGCAACCAAATCAACTTGCCGCTGCTCTCCACTGGCATACATTCTCTAATGGGTCTGCCCTCTGTGGGAAAGTTCATATTCACAGGCAAAAGCACTCAGCCAAAAGTTCTGGGTCAGGGAAGAGTGGAAAGAATCCAGATCCCCGATGCTCACAGCCTTTTACAAGGTAAGCCTCAGCCAGTCAAGAAACATTAACTGTTGGTTGTCACCCACCAGTCAGGGACTCTAACACTGTGAGAGAGAGAAATAAAAGTGGGAAGGAGGCTGCATGTAGTTCCTCCAGTGAATGCCCTCCCCATGCAGACACAAGAAGTGACACAAGGAGTGGGGCTACCCACTCACTGCTGACATGCCCCTTGGGACCATAAATGTAAGGGCTTGTTCACTTTCTCATCTTTTTGTGTCCTTTTCCCCAACTCCTTTCCTTTTAATTGTTGTCAGTAAACATGCACCAGGGTAAGTTGAAAAGCTGGTTTGGTCTAGTCTACACCAGAAAGCCTTGGCTAGGTGGGGAATGACACTTTGGCTCTCCTCAGCACCGTGTGACAGAATGGCCTGGAATCTTGCCTTGTCGTTCTGCTCCCCCATTCAGGAGACTGTATGCCTGAGACCAGAGCCAGGCCTAGGGTGGTGAGGAGTTTGTGGTGAGCACTTTCATAGGGTAGTTTGCACGTGGTAGTATTCAATTGCACGTGGTAGTATTATTCTTTGCAAATCCCCTGTGATTTTCAATTCTCTGTTGTACTATGATTCAAGAAAAATGACATCTGAGAATTGTCCACTTTTCAGCATCAAGATCTAAATTTTTGTAAATCTCATTCCATGAAATAGCTGTAGCAAGGGTGGTGGAGATAATACATGGATGATAGGAAGCTAGTTCTGAGATAATGGTCAGCTAGTTCTGAGGTAATGGTCAGCAAATTAAATAGCTCCTGGTGTCATGGATCCTTTTCTGTAAAGTCTGACTCAAAACAGTAAGAAACATTTCCTAAAGTAAATGCAGGAGCTATACTTAAAATCTATGTGGAAAAAAGAAACTGTAGCTCTTAAGCATGAGACAAATTTCTCTCTCCCACTACTTTTCTTGAGAAAACTCAGAGATCCTCATTTGACCTGAGTTTTAATCTATTTCTGGATCCATGTAGAACACCAAATCTGCTAATAGGAAGCATTATCATTGTGTTATTTTTAATGTTTTGGCACTAAATCTTCCCTGACTAATCAATTACTTCCAGCTCAGCTAAGCCTTCCACCTAAGACTCTCCAGCTCAACGTCTGTCAGCTCCTCATCACTCTGTTTCGCCTCAGTGCCCTTAGAGCAGACAGGAAGCTATAGGGTCCTTCATTTGTAATATTCTTCTCAGAAAGAGACCATAAGAGCTGAGAGCTACTGTGAACTTCTGAAGGACATGGATTAACTTTCCACTCTATTACCAGCTTTCTTCAAAATCTTTTCTTAATTATCCCCTTTCTCAAGGACTTATTATCATTAAGCTAATTTAATGAACCAATGTAACTATTATGGAGGAATTTAAAAATATAAAAGTCTAGTCATTTCCATCACTACAAAAGAATCTTAAAAAATGACAATCCATATTCTACCTAATAAATAGTTGTACAACTAATTTACACATAAGGAAATACAGGCAGTAAATTATCAAGGATAGAAATGCTTGTTTTGACAGCAATGAAACAAATGCCAAGTTAAATAACTCCAGGTTATCATTACTCATCTGATTAAACAATTATTAAGCATTGTTGATAGATCTGTTCATAAATACATACTCATATATTTTGGGAGAGCAATTCATCAACACTGATTAAAAGTTATGAAGGTTTGAAGTGCCTGAGTGGCTCAGTTGTTTAAGGATACAACTCTTGATTTTGGCTCAGGTCATGATCTCAGGGTCATGGGATTGAGCACCATGTTGGGCAGGCTCCATGTTCAGTGTGGAGTCTGCTTGTGATTCTCTCTCTCCCCATCCCTCAACTCCTCTCCACTGCTCACTCGTGTGTGTGTGTGTGTGTGTGTGTGTGTGTCTAAAATAAATCTTTAGAAAAAAGTTTTAAAGGTTTGATAAAATTTAGTTCCATTTTATGAAATTTACCACAAACAAAAATTAACAAAATCAAAAATAATGTATAAAAATGGTCACAGGGATGTTGTTTATTATAGTAGAAAATTGCAAATAACCTGATTCCTAGCAGTAGAAAAATGGCTGAGAAAATTGTTTGATATCAATATAATTGTTGCTCCATTACTAGATAGCTCTTCAAAAATACATTTAGTCAACCCACATTTAATTATTGACAGGCAATTTGTTTCTGTCTCATCTCTTTTGCCATTCCTCTGTTCATCTATTATTACTTTTTCTTGTGTTAAATATGTTTTGGTGTTCCATTTTAATTCCTCTGTTGATTTTTTTAGCTATATGTTTTAAGTAATTTTCTTAGAAATTGCTCTTGGGATTAGAATGTGCATATTTAATTTATCACAGTTGACTACAGATTGATACTAACTTAATTAGGTAAAATAGAGCCACTCTATTCCGGTATAGCTCCATTTCTTTCCTCTTCCTTTGTTATTATTGTCATATATGCTATAGGTCATTATAGATACCATATATACTCACATATAATCATATGCTGTATATCATATATAACCATATATGATATATATGATCTCATATCATAATCACATTGTATATACAATACATATTATATATTGTGCATGATATATATCACAAACCCAACAGTATATTATAGTTACTGCTTTAAGCAGTAATTTTTTAAAAAATAAGATATGAAAAAAGAGAAAAAACTATAGTGTAGTCTCTTATATTTACCCACATATTTAATATTTTTGGTGCCCTTCATTTCTTCCTGTGGATTTGAGTTACCATCTAGTAGAATTTCATTTCAGCCTGACTGATCTTCTGACTTTCTTCAATATCTTTTGTAAAGTGGGTGTTCCAGCAACATAGTCTTTAATTTTTTTGTTTATCTGGGAATGTTTATTTCACCTTTATTTTTTAAGGATAATCTTGCATGATACAGAATTCTTAGTTGAGTCAATGCCTTGACTTGTCATTTCACTGCCTTTTAACCTCCATTATTTCTAATGAGAAATAAATTCTAATACTTTCCAATCTCTTCTTATTTTTAATGTTTCCATATTCTAATCCAGTCATCTTGTTTTCCATACTCTCATCTCTTTAACTTAGTAAGATTTGCTGTATTGTTGCTGCTCATCTAATTTTTAAATCTGTTTATAATGCTTTGTGTGGAGGATGAGTGGGTCTGAGTTCATTCTCCTTCAAAGTCAAAACTTCTTGTCCTGGTGCTGCTTCAATTCTATGAAACACTCACTTATGAGAGGTTTAACTGAAGTGAGAAAAGGGAGAGCTAAACACTGAGAATCCACAGAACCCAAGCAAGCAGATGGCATTAACAAGGTCCAGCAATAGGTGACAAGATGAATGACAGATAGGATT
Source organism: Vulpes lagopus (assembly GCF_018345385.1). Lineage (NCBI taxonomy): Eukaryota > Metazoa > Chordata > Mammalia > Carnivora > Canidae > Vulpes > Vulpes lagopus. The sequence continues at coordinate 25,106,100 of NC_054824.1, read as the reverse complement.
GTCAACAGAGATCTGGCAACATTTAGAAGTATAAGCAAGAAGATAACCAGCAACATGGATATCTATAGTCAAGTTAACAGAACACAGCCAAGTGCTGGGATCAAAGTTGGGTTCCAGTGTGACTCTGTGGAAAAGACCAGGGCTTTGGCATTAGAGAATCTTATATGACGCTGAGCAAGTTCTTAATCTATGTGAGCCTTATATTTCTATCTATAAAATAGGGCTTATTCTGGTGCAGCCACTCTGGAAGACAGTATGGAGTTCCCTCAAAAAGTTGAAAATAGAGCTACCCTGTGACCCAGCAATTGCACTACCGGGTATTGATCCCAATGATACAAATGTAGTGATCCAAAGGGGCACTTGCACCCCAATGTTCATAGCAGCAATGTCCACAATAGCCAAACTGTGGAAAGAGCCCAGATGTCCATCAACAGATGAATGGATAAATAAGATCTGGTGTGTGTATGTGTGTGTGTGTGTGTGTGTGTATATATATATAATACTACTCAGTGATCAAAAAAAAATGAAATCTTGCCATTTGCAACAAGGAGGATGGAACTAGAGGGTATTATGCTAAGTGAAATAAGTTAATCAAAGACAATTGTCATATGATCTCACTCATACGTAGAATTTAAGAAACAAAACAGAGGATCATAGGAAAAAGAGGTTTAAAAAAAACAAGATGAAGTCACAGAGGGAGACAAATCATAAGAGACTCTCAATCATAGGAAAACAAACTGAGGGTCACTGGACGGGAGGAGGGTTGGAAGGATAGGGTAACTGAGCGATGGACATTAAGGAAGGCACCTGATGTAAAGAGCACTGGGTAAGACTGATGAATCACTGACCTCTACCTATGAAATTAATAATACAGTATATGTTAATTAATTTAATTTAAAATTTTAAAAGTAGTTACTAAAAAATATGGCTTATTATACCTATTACTATTGCAAGATTGTTATAAAGACTAACATACGTAATGCACTATGTAGGACATGGTTGGTATTTAATAAATGGTAACTGCTTATAGTATCATAAATGAAGGGATGATAATATAAGCAGGACTTCATTCCTAGAGGACCTGTCAAAGCATAAATGTAGGCACTAGGTGAACAAGGTGAAGATTTAGTTCTTAAAACTTAGACCCAAGGTAAGATTCCATTTAACTATATACTGGCAAAGATCAGAGCTGGACCGTGTTCAGAAGTCACCTATATATTGTACCAGAACTACTCGTGCTTCTTTTTGTTTTATCTGATGATCCTGATACAAAATAAGCATATTTAATAGGTTGTGAAGTTCTTTCCTACAATGGGGACCATTGACACCCTGTGCCAGTTCCCATGACTCAGTAACAAGTTACTCCAAAATTTAGAGGCTTAAGTCAATGACATTTGCTTATGAATCTTCAATCTGAGCGAGACTTGGTAAGGTAGCTTGTCTATGCACCACTCAGTCTCCGCTAGGGTGATTGGAAGGCTGAAGTCAGCAGTCATCTGAGGACTTGTTCATTCACATGATGCTGGTTGCCGCCTGAGACCTTCACAAGGGCTATTGGCTGAAACACCTACTCATCATATGTTTGGACCTGGAACTGAACTTCTTTGCTATATGATGATTACAGGGGAAGTGCACGTGTGTGTGTATGAAAAAGAGAGCAAGAGAGACAAGAGAGATTCAACAGTAGGAAACATAAAATCATACCTTTGATGGAGGAGTGTCAGCATTACAATTTTAAAAGAGCATGTTGGATAATGGGATAGAGTGATATAACCAACTTTGTAGGAAAAAAATCTCTGCCACTCAGCTTTTGAGTTTTTTGTTTCCAAATACGTATGAGAAAACTTGGAATTAAAAATAAAGTTTACAGAAAACAGTAACTTGATCTAAATAAAAAGTCATGATTCACAGAGTGATATAAATGCACTTTCTGAAGCTCCACATGTTAAATTAATATGGGGGCGGGGGCAATCTTAAAATAATTACTAACTTTTGAAGTAAATACTAATGCTTCACTGGTAGGTTTATGTCTTCTGATTTTCATGTGGTCAGTGATATTACTACAGCCTCCTTTGGTGACAAATTTCAACAAATACTTGTTTAAGTTATACATTTATCACCAACTTTCTTGAGAAACAAAAATTCAATAATTGGTATTTCATGAAACATGAACTTTTGAGGTTATTGTCAACAAAAGAGTTTATTGCAAGGTGAGGAGGTGGGTAAAATAGGTGATGAGGATTAAGGAGTGCACTTTCAGTGATGAGCATCAGGTGTTCTATGGAAGTGCTGAATTGCTATATTGTACACCTGAAACTAGTATTACACTGTATGTTAACTAACTGGAATTCAAATAAAATTTTTAAGGAAAGAGGCAAAAAAAATAAATTTAAAAAAATCGTTTATTGCAAAACTAACAGATAAATCCCAAGGAATAAAATAAACAGATGTATACATACAATAGAATACTATTCAGCCTTATAAAGGAAGAAAACTCTGACACATGCTACACACGTGAACCTTGCAGATACTGTACTGAGTGAAATAAAAAGACAATCACAAAAAGACAAATACTGTATGATTCCGCTTAAATGAGGTGCCTAGAGTAGTCAAATTCATGGAGACAGAAAATAGAATGGTGGTTGCCAACAACTGAATAGAAAGGGGGATGAAAAGTTAGTGTTTAATTGGTACAGAGTTTCAGTTTAGAAAGATGAAGTAGTTCTGCAGATGGATGGTGGTGATGGTTGCAGAACCATGTGAATGCACTCAGTGACACTGAACTGTACACTTAAAAATGGTTAAAATGGTAAATTTATATTATTTCTGCCATAACAAAAAGTTGTAAAAAAAAACTGCTGTATGTTTATTCCACATATTAAATGACTAACCATTCTTTAATATTCAGAATACTCTACATACTCAATGGAAGGACTGGTGCGCTTCCATATCTTGTATGTATTTCACTTATAACCTATCATTTTCCAATTTCCCCACCAACCCCACCAACTGGTAGCCTGGTGGCTTCATGCAAATGGTTCACATGAGCAGCCAGTTGGCACACCAAGTGGCTGGTCAGAGCCAGTAGCAGCAGCAAAAATCTCTTCCCCCAAACTGGAAAGAGATTGCTATCTATAGAATCTGGGTGCACTTTGTTTTACTAATGAGTATGCCCTCACCCTGCATGCTGCACTTAGAAGGGAGGTGTTAGTTTCTCTGCACCAAGGAAGGGAAAAAGGGAAAGTGTTATCACTGTTCATCATCTTTCAGATTTAATAAATATTAAAGGTGAGAACTCTATTCTAGTGCCATTACCTACTACTAGGCAAAACCATGACAGAGGACAGAGTACCATGGACATGGTACCAAACTTATCCAGATAATTTGAATGCAACTATTAATAATAATAATACTATCTTTAAGAAAGGAAACATAAGAAAAATATCAAATGGAAGGGCGGCATCTAGACAATAGCAAAAAACAGAGCTGCCCCATGTATATTGGGACCTATGGGTACCCTAAAATGATAACTAAACATACCTCATTACAAGAGTTGTTATAAGAATTAAATGAGGGAATGTTGTGAAAGCATTTTGTGTGATCTAAAGCGTTATATAAAAGCTTTCTATATATTGATCCTATATGTATTCTGTCCCACTGATTACTTCAAAAAGAATGTTACTATCATTTTGCAAATTTCCATAAAGTATCTTGCTGTGATTTTAATAGTCATTGCATTAAATCTATATATTAACCTAGAGGATATTGCCATATTCACTGTTTTAAGCCTTTTAAATAAATAGTATGGTATAGCTCCCTACTTATTCAAGTTTGCCTTTATTGTCCTCATTAGACTTTTATAGATTCTTCAAATAAATCTCTTTGTCCTGGATTATATTAATAGCCAAGAATTTAATGTCCTGTTGCTATTTTAACAGAATCTACACTTTCATTGCATTTTCCAGCCTTGTATCACTGGAGTATATAAAGATGTTTTTGTCTGTGTAGTGAATTAATCTTGCATTCTTTTCTCACGTGTTAATCTTGTTTGCCTCCTACAGCTCTGATTCTTGATATCTCTACCCCAAGTCCAATTCCCCTGAGCACCAAACACATCTATACAACTCCCTGCTGCCCAAATATCTCTCAGGCATCTCAAATTTAACATAACCAGAAGAAATTTCATCTTTCTCCCAAAACCTCCTCTCCCTTGATAGTCTTAATTTCAGTGAACCACAGATCCTGTGGTACAAGATAAAACTCAGAAATTAGCCTTGACCCTGTCTCCTCTTTCATCGATGTGTCTCATCATACACCCAAATCACGTATGATCTACATCCCTCATATCTGAAATTCAATGTCCTCTCTCTCTTCAAGTCCAAGCCTGGAAAAAATAGAGATGGATTTTTGTTTGTTTGTAACTATTCTCCTTCTTTCTATTTTTGTCTGACTCTTCCCTTCCCCCAACTCCTCCCCACCCTTACACATGCTCAAGTTGTTTATAATACTGCAGCCAAAGGGACCTTTCTGAAACCACACTGCTCCTATGCTCAGAATCCTTCAAAAGTTACCCATTATGTTTAGAAGAAAGTGTAAATGTCATCCTCCTCTTAGGGAGATGCACAAGACTGGTGGCTTGGTGTCAGACTATAGCTACTTCTTCAGCTCTCAACACTGAACCAACTGCCCATCCCCTTTACCCCTTTATTATAGCCACATTGATTTACCTTTGTTACGCAAAGCAGCCATTGTGTTCTCTGGACTTTGTATGATTCCCATTCCCTCCATTTGGAAACACAAATCCTTTTGGTCTCCTTTAAGAAAACATTTGTCTCCAGAAAGCTTTCTTCCACCTCTTCTGGGTAAGACTCCACAGTCTACTTGTCTGTCCCCAGAAGCAAAACTTGTGTGTGCAGGAGGTAGACATCCCTGAAGTGGGATTAGGCCAGGGAACACAATATGCTCTCTGCTCTTATAGTCTTGATGCCCCAGAGGAAAAGCAGATGACAACTGGAATAGATCAGAGCTTGAGACTTGGTAGTACATGAATGCAGCAACCTAAGTGGAAAGTGCAACTCACTCTTAAATGTGTTCAGCGTGAGGGGTAAGAATAGCAAAAATTTGTCACTGAAATCAAAGATCAACCTTGAAGACACTGTCAGTTCTATGTTAGATTGAGGCCCCTCCCACTTCTCCCAGGGTCGCTGATCAGGAAAACAGATGGGCAGTACAACAGACAGTGAAGGAGAGATCGGGGGACATATTGTGACATACCCTCATCTACAACATGGGAAACCCACTGTTCATTGTTTGTTTTTTAATTACAGTTTAAAGAACCGAATATATCATTCTGGGATTATCACTGCCAAATTAGGGGTTGTTCTGAGGGAGTTTTATGAGTCCAGGAGGCAGTCCACTGGACTCTATGGTGGTCTCCATGAAGGGTGGGAATAACAAAGATGGCAATGGAAGATGTTTTTAATTTGATTTTTTCAATGAGTTTCTATCTTTAAATGTTATAAGTAATGCATGAACAAACTCTAGTTTTGTTGTTTATTCCTCAGTTTTCCAGTAAATTCTAGCATGGCAAAAGAGGGAAAGGCACTAACATATTACATTCAGTGGACAATTTATCCTCCCTTTGCCACAGACACCTGCCAGGACCAAATCATGTTTGTCAGGAACGGCAACACAATTCACTCATGATGGGATATGTGCTCACTCTAGATTGCATTCTAACTTTTAGTCTGTGTTAGTTTCAAGAGTATTTCTTGTATACAGCTACATGCTTGATTCTGATTTGTCATTGCTGTTGCTGCTGTTTAAACTAGGAATCAATCTTTCTTTTTCTATAATGGATCCATCCCATTAAGCTTATGCAATATATTCTATATTGCCCTGTAAACGTCACCATTTTTGTTTCCTTCTTTTATTTTACATGGATAGAATGTAAAGAAAGGTATGTTAAATCCTTTGTTTTGTTTTAAAAACCAAGTTGGGATATAATCTATTTCTAATCTAATCTCATTACTTTTATTCAATAATTAACACCTAGCAAAGATAGTGTGGCTGACATTTTGTGAGTAGTTATGATTTATCTTCATTGCAACATCATAAATATTAACTCAACAAATATTTATTGAGTATCTAGTACGTGCTGGGTTTGGAGGTACAGTGGTGTATCAGCTTTAGTATATACCCACTCACCCCAAAATGTTGTAGCTTCAAACAACTGTAGACTGTTTCTGTTTCCAATTCTGGGTGAAGGCAGGGCAATTCTAGTCTGGGCCAGCTGGAAAGACTTCCACTGGGCTTGCTAGCAGCTCAATGGGTAACTAGCTAATCTAGGATGACCTCACTATGTATCCAGTGGTTGACAGATGGTGGCCGAGGTGTCTACAATCCTCTCCAGATGGCCTCACATCCTTCGCAGGCTACCTCAGGCTTGTCCACATGGCAGTCTCAGGGTTCCAGGGCTCCAGAGAGCACAAGCCCCAATACATACACAGGTGCCTTTTACACCTCTGCCTACATCATGTGTATTTGCTAATGTCCTATTAGCCAGAGCAAATCACATGAGCAGCCTAGATGGAAAAGATAGAGAAACAGATGTTTCCTGGGAGCAGCAGCAAAGTCACAGTATAAGAGAGAGGATGCAAGGAAAGAAGAGCACAGGATATTCTTGCAGTCCACTGTAGTCCACCTCAGCCACAAACTATTCACATTCTTCTCACATGCAAAGTATACCCACTCCCATCCTAGAACATCCAAAAGTCCCATTCAGCTATGGCAATAAGTTTGAAGTCCATGATCTCATGACATAAACCAGGCCCACATGTAGTTCCTCTTGACCCAGAGGCTGATGAACTTATAAGACAAGTTTTCTGTCTCACACACCCATAAATATAATGGTAAGACAATGACAGAGTAACCACAATAGGCACTCCCATTCCAAAAGAGAGAGAATGCAAGGTACCTAGAAGTTACTGGTCCAGAACAATTTTGAAATATAGCTGGGCATTTGTTGCTAGGATCCCCTCCTCCAGCAGTAGAGAATGTTTCCTTACAGGGGCTCAGTTTTCCTCCCTGGAAATAGGTCCCCAGACCATTTTTCTGATTCTTCCTGAGAGTGGCTCTCTAGAGTCCATTGTCCTTTAAGCTTGTGTCTTTATTGTCTGGATTCTTTGCAATGCCTTCTGAGACATACTTATTTTTCCATTAGAATGGTTCGTGTGTGATGCTGCCCACCATTGGAAGAACAATTCTCTGTAGGTCTTTTGCATTCTGTACATCTTGCAAATAGACACACTTCCTGCCTTTGTCCTGGCATATCTTTTTCAAAGATGTTTATACCGTGAAGAGCCTTGGAATGTAGAGATAGTGCCTCCTTCTGGAATAAAGGGCAAATGCTTATAGCCCTGCAAGATAATGTCTCCCTCTGGTATAAGTAGACTAGCATACTTACTGCCCAACATAAAAGAATAAGGTTTCCAAACTTCTGAGTTCCTCTCCTATAACATAATCCATTGCATGTGCAGTTGTCATTTGGCTTTCTTCATGTCACCCTGTGGGAACTGGAGCTCAGAGAAATAACATAAATATGCTCATACTCACACTGCTTACTATGTCATGATTAATAAACTATTCTTTATCTCTGACTCACGAGGTTTGTGTCTTTTGCCAGCACCCACAAAACTGTGACAGGCTAACTCATTAGCTTGCAAGTAGGCTACAATCTGAGCCCTTCCATAGTTCTTGACATCTGCTTTCTACATATAAGAAGTTGGGGTACTAGAAACCTCTTTGCAAGTTGAATGATTTTAGTCTCTTTTTAGCACAAATTGATGGTTCTTTATTCAATACAACTCTTTAAAGATCTTTGTGGTTTTTCTATGTGTTAGTTTATGGCCCACCCCCATTAATAAAAGCTACATCTACAGTTCTTTTCAAGATAGTCCTCCTCTACTTGGGCAGCATATTAGGTTACTATGGAATAATGCCTGAAGACCTTTAGCAGTCCTATTGTCTAGCCAAGATGATGTCATAGGCATTGCCTCAAATCTTTCAGAAGTTTAAGCCAAGAATCTGATAACCACAGCCCTGATTTGAGCTTTAGGTCTAGACAAAGTTTGAGAATCTTGTACTGGCTGGAGTCTGTGAGGGAGAAACTGTCCTGGGCCCTTTATTTTCCTCTAAATTCTGGTTGCAAAGTAAAGAGTTCCTTCTTGCAACATTTTATTATGTGTATTAGGAAGTATGCTGATACTTTCAGCATTCTGTCCTGAAAATCTATTAGTCAGATCTACTTTATTAACTACACTATCTTCCAAATTACCACATGCAATATTTTTTTGCCAATTGCTTGCTACTAAGTAATACGTTGTTGCCAGTTTTCTCATCTCCAAAAACAATTTCCATCATTTTTTAGGCTTTACCAATAGTCTCCTTGCTACTTTTTCAGATCCACCCACCACTCAGCCCTTAAAGCTAATGGCCCATGTTTTGAGTTTTTATTTCAATAGCACTTCACTTCTGGGTATCAATTTTTCTGTTAGACTTTCTGGCTTTATCAGTTATCTTCTGTTGAATAATAAACCACCCCAAAAGTTGGTTATTTTATTTTCTCATGATTCTAATGGATCATGTTTGGTCTGGACTCAGCCAATCAAGTGTTCTTCTGGTTTCTTCTGGAAACTCTCATGCAGCTGTCACCTCTAGCAGTTGTTTGGGGCTAGATGGTTTAGGATCACTTCACACATGTCTACTGGTTAGTGCTGGCTGTGGGTTTCACATTCTCTGTCATCCTACGGGCTGGCCCAGGCTCCTTTACAAGATAGAATCAAGGCTCCAAGAGAGCACAAGTCAAACTGCCAAGCATTTTATAGCCTAGGCTCTTCAATGTCCCTTCTACCACATTCTATGATCAAAGCAAATCAGAAAGTCAGCCCAGAAATAAACCCTACTTTTTGATGGGAAGAGTAGCTATTGTGGACACATGGATGCACTACCCTGATCTCAGTTCCAAGATCAAGGCACTCATTCCCCCATGCTCTAAAAGTGTTTGCTGTTGATAGATCACAGCTGAGTCCCTCCCTGGAAATTATCCTCTGACAAAGGAATCTTCCTAACCCCAGATTACAGCCCCTCCCCCAGGGCCACTCCAATCTAGTGACTTAAAACCTTACCTCAGTGAAAGACAACTCTGAAGTTTTGTTCCATTTTCTTAACTCCCATGAAATGGACCAAGACCACTCTTGCAAGTACATTGTCTGTCCAATCCTGCTTCCCCCAGTGCCCTCACAGATAGTCCCAAGGGCATTCCCCAGTAAACCATATACATGTAAATCTTAATCTCAGAGTTGATTTCATAAAAAACCCAACCTAAGTGTAATTTAATAATTTATAAGAAATAAATATTTGGCCATTCAGATGACCAAAATACATTCCTCAGATGCATTTGGTCTTTATCCAGTTTCCAAAAACACTTCAGAGACTAAAGGTGAAATAAGCATCTTGTTATTAATGAAGGTAACTTTTGGATCCCACTCAAAGTCCAGGGCTGGTTGCCATGACAACAAATCATGTAATTAGAGGGTTGGAACTTTCAGTTCTATCCCTTGACCTCCAGGGATGGGGAGAGGGACAAGAGTCGATCAAATGAATTGTTGTTGGCCAATGGTTTTAGTCAATTCTAACTATGTAATGAAAACAAACAAACAAATATAAAAACCCAAGAGGTCCTTTCGGGGTGGGGGGGGGTCTCTTTGGCAGAACTTCCATGGTTGGAGAACCAGACTGCTTCCACATGTCACCAAGCCATTCTCCAAGCTCATGAGGAGGGAAGCTCCTCTCTCAGGACCTGAGTCCTTGTGAGTCACTCCAGCAAGTTAACTAAACCTAAGGAGTAGGTCATTGAGACCTCCAATGTATAGACAGTGTGTCTGAAGATCAGGTAACAGCCTGGGCTTGCAACTAGCATCTGAAGTGGGATGTGAGACAGTCTCATAGGACTGAATCTTTAACCAATAGAATCTGACATTTTCTCTGGGTAGTGTTAGAACTGAATTGGGTTCTTGGACACCTTGTTGTTGTCCAAAAATTACTTGGTGTTAGCAGTGTGGGAGCAAGGGGCACCTCCTTTAATGTTCGAATTGGGAACTTTAAAAGACTAAAGATACGAGAGGTATTAACAAAGTCACAATGTGACCTCCCATAGTTGCAAAGTAAACTACCTCAAAATTTAATGGCTTCAAAAAGCAGCTATTTATTACTTCCCATGTTCTATGAATTGACTGGGGAGCTGAATGACCTAGGATGACCTTATTCAGTTGGGCAGTTTGTAATCTGAACCTGAGGTGCCTCAGTTCTTCACTTGTCTCTCACCCTCCAGCAGGCTAGCTCAGGCTTGTTCTTTTTTTTTTTGCTCAGGCTTGTTCATATTGCAGATTGTCAGATTGAAAATATGGCCACAAATTCTTTCTCTCCTTGTACTCATCCCCTTGAAATGGGATATTACAGATTCCGTTGGCCACAGTTGCATGAACCAGATCAGCAGAGATCAACTAAGACAACCCAGATCAGAAGAACTGACCCACACCATCATAATAATAAATTTCTATTATTTCAAGTCTCTGAATTTTGAGATGGTTTGGTTTATAGCAAAAGCTACACAGGTTAATGTAATAAGCAAGGTAATATGCAATGGTAAACAAAACAGACACACATCAACCAAGAATAATTTTATTAACAAAAATGTAGACAATATAAAATCACCCCCCCAAAATAAACATATGTCCTTAAAAATTAAACTGTTCAGTTAATAATGGTTATATTTGCCTCATATCTTCTATTAATATTTAATTCCTATCTATTCTCTCATAGAGCAAGAATGAAGTTTTAAGAAAAAAATTGATGAGAGAAGGAAGAGGAGTGTTAAATTGAGGAGGTTATGTTCAACTTTTTTCTGAACTTTGGGAAAATATTGCAATAATTTTATTAGTGGGACACCAATATTTTACAGAAGGGCATTTGAGAATGATGTGTCTAATTTACCTATTGATTTTATTTTATAAAATTGATCTTGCCCCTTTGGGGATGTTCTAGGCTATTTATTTCTTATTTGTGTCTTTTATCTACTTTCAAATCCATAAAATCCCTTGTAATGATTTTGCCAACTATGAAACTTTGTTGATAACCCACATGGGCTTCTCTAGTCCTTGGAATCATCTACTTCTATTTTAAGAGCATAAAGTTGACTTCAAGAGACATTATAATTGTGATGATAACTCTATTTTTCTTCATTTGCATTTCATTTTTCCCTCAAGAACTTCTTTTCTCTGAAGCTGAGGGTCAATAAAATTATTTTTACTTTAACATGTTTAGGAGTTATTTCTGTTTTCTTCTTAATGACTTATAAGTTCCCTTTATGATTGTGGATACTGTGACAGGATGAATGTACTATTACAAAGATGCTTTACAGAGCCCTGACCATACAACCTCACACTTACTATTCTTATTCTTCCATTTCTTCTCATACTCTGATTACTTACAAATTCTATCTCTTGTGTATATTTTCTCTGTATTAGTTTTCTCTTAAAAACTTAGCTCTGATTGAGTTTTGCTGAGCCGTGACCTTGGATGCCATCAATTCTTCATGGGGCAGTGCCTCTCTGCCACATTCATGGATTTCTTTTTCCCTATTATCAGTAAGCATAATTTGAATTGCAAATATCAGTTATGCTGTAACAGGATGGTAAAGTGTTGACTATTCACTTGAATAGCTGAGCATTGCAGTTTGCTTATGAGCCTGCTCATAAACTGTCCAGGCTTATGTCCTAGAGAGAGTATAGACTGTTTTATTTTACTAAGAGGCAGGAACATGACTACTTTTCAGAAAGAAGTGTTTTGTTGTAAGTAATTAATTATATTCCTCCTCCCACTACTATCAGAGCTGGTTGACATTATAGCACTGTGATTAAGCTCTGAGACTCTGGAGTTCAAATTTAAGCTCTGCCTCTGCCTGTTAGATGATTCTCACTTTCCGGCCTCAGTTCCTTCATCTGTATAATGGGAGTGATAACAAAATCTAGCTAGCTTAGAGGGCTGTCATGGGGAGTAAATGAGATAAGCTATATAAAGCACTTAACACTGTGCCTATGATGGAGTAAATGTTTAATAAATGGTAGCTATTATTACTATATCACCCCCAGTACAGGCCTTTAATAAATGAAAGTCATTTTATTTCTCACAAATACTTTTCCATAGGTTATGAATTTGGTTTCATCAACTATTCTCATGTGTATTCATACTCTGATCAAGAGAAAATCATGAGTCACTAAGCTTTGAGAATGTCAATATGAAAAGAAGTCAAATTTATTCCATCCCTATTATGAGCATTGACCAATGTTGGTATTCAACTGAATTTGAATAGTACTCCAAACAAAAACATAAATATTCATTACTTGATAAATGCTATTTTAGAAATCATTAAAAAAGTATCTTCTTGAGAGTCATATAATGAGACAGAAGAAAATTCCTATACTTTTGATTTACCTATAAGTCTTTAGATACCAATCTGAAAAGAGTATGACTTTCAAAATTCACATAGAAAACAAAATGATGATAATGTTTAGCTTTTAGAAGTTTAGACTCAAAAGCTTTAATACAATTTACAATTCCTTTTTAAAAACAACATCATTGTACACAGAGATAATATCCTTATAAAACTATAACAGTAAAATTAAATGGCCAATGTAAATTCCCAGAACAGCCAAAGAGAAAATGAAATGAAAATGAAATTAGTGTTACTGGTTTTCTCATTCAGAGCAAAGCTGTTCAGTTTCTGAAATATTTGGAAGCTATGAGAAAGTTTTTCACACAACTGTTACATCATTTAAATATACAAAACGTATCTGATGAATCCTGAGGAGACAGAGAAGACAAAAGTGAGTTTACTGAGAGATAGAACCTCCCTCCCAACCAAGTAGCTAATCCTGTGGTTTTATGGAGGTTTTTGTGCCTATGGAAGGGGTTTAACACCATGTTTCTCTGAAATCCCTAAAGCAATACTGAGGTAAGGCAGCATTGAGGCTCCCGTATGTGATTCCAGGGACACATCCTCTCAGAGAGCAACACCAATGTAGATAAAAACTTTATCCCCCAGATGAGTTTGCAAAAAAAGACCTGATATTTGAAGACACTAAGACATTAAAGCATTAGCTGTGTTGTTTTGTTTTGTTTTTAAGCTTCAAAATGCTCTTCCAGATGGTCCTTATTGAGAGTAGAGAGTTTATTGGTTTTCAACATAAAAGGAATCCTTAGACTCCCAGTGTCCAACCCTCATAGGATATGGCTTTTATTTTCATTTCCTGGGCAAAGCTCTTGTCTGTGGCCCCTAGTGCACAGTGAAGGCAAGGAGCCATCTCAGAGAATTCCACACCAAGTCCTCTGTTGTCAGGAGGAAGAAGTACCACACCTGGAAGGATGCTAAAATGCCAAGCAGTTGTCAGCAATTGTCAGTGGGGTCCAAGCATCAGCTACAACCAAGTACAAGATGTGAAATATAAGCCCCATCACCACTCCCATCAGCTCATTTTTTCTCTTTGCCAGCTACATAAGTCCAAATGGAGAGTGAAGTCCAGCATTATTCACGTCTACACAGGCCAAGGGACAGGGGCCAAGCTATCTATGCATTTGAGGTGGGACTTCTCCCATAGGAGGTTAGAAAGAGGCTCTCTGATTTCTCAGAGAGCAAAGAACAACAACAAAGAAGGAAAGTTGGAGAGGCAGAAGGGGCTTTCATTTAAACTTCAATCAGTGAGGAGCTAATATAAAACACAATGATTGTAGTTGATAACACTGTATTGTAGAATTAAAAAACAACAAAAACCTCACTCAGTTCTGCTAAAATGTCACCTCCTCAGAGCAAAATACTGATTCTCTGCTCTTTTGCCATGCTTAGTCTTTCTCTGTAGAACTTACATTCCCTAAAGTTAAATTATGTAGTAATTTATCTATTGATTTATTTGTCCATGCATCAGCTTTATATTGATTACCTACTCTGGCAGGCCTATTCTAGGCATGAGATTACAGCACTGAATAAAGCAGGCCAAGTACTTCCTCTTACATAACTTGTATCTCATTTAGGAGTGAGGAGAAAGATTGACAATGAGCAAATAAACAAGTAAATAGAAAATCTGTCAGATAATTGTAAGGGCTCTAGCGAAAAAATAATGCAGGAAAGAAAATTAAGGGACAAGAGCATGTAAGGAGTGGCAATTTAGGTAGAATAGGCAGGGAAGGTCTCACTGAAAAGATAGTATCTGAGCAGAGAAAGCTGCAGGAAGTGAGGGAGAGACACATGTGGCTGACCAGGAGGGAAGAGTATTCCTCCCTGTGTGGAGGAAACAAGTGCCAGGGCTCCAAGGCAGGAATGTGCTGAGTGTGTTCAAGGAGCACAAGAGGCCAGTGGTCATGGAAAAGGAAGCAGCAAGAAAATGGTGAGTGATGAGATCACAGAGATACAGGCACCAGGGATACAGAGATAGTTTAAAGTACTTTGCTGTTAACTTTGAGTGTGATGGAAAATCACTGGTGTAGGGTTGCAAGATAAAATATAGGACACAGTAAATTCAAACCTCAGGTGAACAATGATTTTTTTTTTTTACTATCAGTATATCCCAAATATTTCATGGGACATACTTACATCTTGAAAGTATTACTTGTTTACCTAAAATTTGAATTTAACTGGTCATCCTGCATCTTTCTTGGCTAAATCTGGCAACTCTCTTTTGGATGGTTTTGAGCAGAGGACTGACATAGTCTTATTTAAGTTTTAAACAGGATTGCTCTAGTTGCTAAGGTGAGAATGGACAACAGAGGCAAAAATGGAAGCAGAGGGATCCTCTTAGGGCACTATGGAATAATCCAAGATAATGAGGCTTTTCCCAATGTCAAAGGAATGAATCAACAGATGCATGGATAAATGGATGTACTTTAGCTTGACTAAAGTGTGGGACAAATTAAAGTGGGTAATTGGGAAATAATGCTGGAAATGTCTACTGGGACCAGATCAGAGGGAACTTTTAGTGTCAGGCAAGAGATCCGTACTACATCTTTTAAGAAATGGGAAGCCCAAGGAGGTTTTGGAATGGGTGGATGATATCAGAACTGGGTTTTAAAAGGAATAAAAGGACACTGCTACCATAAGGCTGAAGAGAGGAATTACTAGAGAGGAACTAGTTATGGGACTGTTCCACCTCTGGTTTAGAGATGCCCAGGGTATGAACTAGGGTGGAGTCTGACTCGAGAAAGATGTTCTTTCTTACAGATTGACCCAAAACCAACCAACCAAACAAACAAATAAATAAATATTTCTGGGCTCCTGAAATAAAAGCAAAATGTTTGAAGACTCATACATTCATCTCAAGAATTATTGATCCAAATAATGGGAAGCCTTCCCCCCCACACACACACATATCCCTCCATGGAGACACACAGATCTGCATGACCCAAATGCCCTCAAGTCTGCCCTACAAATGCCAACATTCCTCCATAGATAAGTAATTAGACATGGAGAAATGGGGTAATTTATATGAAACCACTTCATATTTGTCCTTAGTATCTGTTTCAAAACCTTTGAGAAGGCAGTTCTGAAGGTTGCTGGGTCCATGGATGTGTCCCTTCCTAACAGCACCCTGGCTGTGTTCAGTCCTCTTCCCCCATATAACCACAGTTGGCAGAAAAGGCAGCTCCCATCCCTCCCCCAGAGGTGGGACTGACCAGTCTAAAGGCAATTCCACCCCCCTTGTGTGTGGTGAGTAAAGAGTGGAGTAAAGATGTGCCACTTCTCACTAGCAAGGTAATAGAAAGTAAGGGATGGAGGGTGCTTCTGGGGAACTTTTTCTTCATTCTCAAACAGATCTGCTGGATGAACCACTCTCACTTCCAGTTATGGACAGTGTAAAGTCTGGATGTGATAAGTCTGGCTTAGAGCAAGGATGCTGGAATGGAGAGAAGGAAAGAACCTGCTCGTTGACCACACAGCTGACTATCTGGTTGGTAGAAGGTTCATTGTCTCAGCCCCCTTTCTGCCATCCTGTGCCAGGGATGAGGTGGCTAAATCCAATTCAGAAGTGAAGTATCAGCCAACCCACTTAGCTGCAGCTTTAAAGCTACTTTTCAGTCTTGATGTTAACAGTGACAAATGCCATATTTTGGCCTGTGCCTGTCTGGATCCAGCAGCCCTCTCTTCTAAACTTAGGGAGAAAGTGAGGGCTGTCGCTTCCATCTCCCACCCCTGTCATACTCATATATTGTTAAGGTGAAGGCTAAGTTGCTGTAACGCCATGGCTTAACTAAGACAGAAGTGATTTCTCTCATACCTAGGTGAAGTGAGCACCCTAGATTGGCAGCAGGTTCTGCTTCACACAATCATTTGTGGACCTAGGTTCTTCTACCCTGTGTTTCTGTCACCTCTAGTGTTAGTCTCACATGCATGATGGAAGCTGGGTCATCACCATATCCATATTCCAGTCCACAAGAAGGGAGAAGAGAGGATGGAAGAACAAATGCCCTCTGTTGTAAGGCCATGACCCAAGGATGGCACACGTCACTTCCACTTAATTCCAAACTCAGTCCTGTGGCTACTGCTGACTTCAGGGACAAATTGTATCTTTACCTTGATGGCTCTACTCCCTAGACTTCTCATTTCTTTGGATGATTCACTCCATGATTCATGGCCTTCTTCCACAGGATAGAATAATAAAATCCACTTAACTACACAATACTGAGCTATAATTGAATGTCAGTGAAGATCATGGTTCTTCTTGGACAATGTGACTCCCAGGACACACCTCCTTCATATTGATGCTTCTCAACCATGCTTTTGAGGGGCTTCTCCTGCCCATTCTAGAGGTGAAGGAGCTGAGCATTCTCCGCCCAGAAGGCATGATTTGGAGCCATGTCTTAGCTTTGTCTAGTGCACAGAGGCAATTAACATTTGTAGCAATGAATGAATGAGTGATTGGGTGAGTGTGTTGGGTGGATGGATGGATGGAATCAGTTCTCTTCATAGCCTAATGCTCTCTCCTGTGGGCTATATCAGAGTATTACATATTATATCTGTTCCAAAGTGGGCATTTTCTGGGCAGGAACATTCTAAGACTTGGCCAGTAAGAAGCAGCACCTAAGTCAAATAAACATGGAAGAGAATAAGTATTTTTTTTAACCTTTTTCTTTGTTGTGATGAGTCTTGCTATAAAGGTGGCACTGCCCATGTTCCCTCCAAAATCTAAAACAAAACAAAACAATCCTTCTCTGAAGTTTCTGCTGTCTAATGTTGGCTATTTCTCCAGAATTTAAGTCATGAAGTCAGAAGAACAAGGGTCTGCATGTCCTTCAGTGTGTAGAATGTGTCCATGAGTGAGGGCAGGCCCTTGGGAGGGGCTGGTCTGTGGACCTGCTGGCACTGCTGGGGCCATAGCCCTGACTAGATGGGACATCAGTGCCAGCAGCCAAGAGAGAATTAGCAATCTATGGACTATAGACTGATTGAGATTTTCCCATCCTCAACTCACACAAGCCAAGGTGCTCTCTCACAGCATCTGGAGCTTCACTAATGAGTTCTATGCTTCAGTTTCCCCTCTCAAAAAAAAAAAAAAAAAAAAAAAGGTCAGTTCTTCACATAGAGTTGTTTTGAAGAAAATAAATAAGTAAAAAGATGTGTCAGATAACTCAATGGGGTCACATAAATCAAAATTTATACTTGCATAGCCCTTTCCCCAGGCTCCAGTCCGAGGTTAGTCCTCATTCCTTTGGTTCTCTTATCCCATGCGACCCCATCTTTTATGCCACTAGTCTATCAAAACAGCTCAGACCCCTTGAGAAGAAGAATCTCACCTTCCAAGTCACCATCCAAAGAAGTTCATGAAGAATGCAATGGTAGGAGGACCCTGAAAGGGCTTTAAAATAATGAATCCACCCTCTTGGTAGTATCCTTTGACAGACTTTTAAAGCCTCCCTTTTACAAGAGGACTTGCCTTGGCAAGCAAGTAAGATACCTGAGAAAAAAAGGACACTTTTCAGTGGAATGCTTTTATCCTTCTAAGTAACCCCATCAGACTGTGGAGATCAAGCCCCAAGTGCTACAAAGGAAAATGTAGAATTACCTTGCATTTGGAGAGACTCTTTCATCTGCCCTGAGATGGAAGGCAGGCAGGGAGGGAGGGAAGAAAGAAGGGGTATTATTTCAAACTGGTCCTGAAGCCAGGCCATAACAAAAAATGGCAGTTCTCTGGCCCCTCCTTCAGGGAAGGACTTCACTGGAAACTTCTCAGGCTCAGTAACTGGCATTGGCTTGGCTGGGCCTTGACACTGCAATAAAGCATTGCCCTTTCCTGTGAGGTGCCCTCATGGCCCCCTCCCTCCTCTGACACCCCATCAGGAGAGTCTGCAGAAAACTCCAAACACAGAGGGTAATACGAAGCAGAGGAATTAAGGGATGGAGGTCACTAAAAGATCAGAGCAGGACTCTTGTATGTCCTCTCTCTGTTGTCAGCACCTGAGTGCAGGCTCTCCACTTGCTATAAAAGACATACTTATTGCCTCATAAAGCAAACATTTTGCACCTTACCAGGACAGAATTTTCTTTTTAATACCATTCCAGAGGGAAAAGCAAAACTCTCTCTCCCTGAGGTCTGAGTACTATCATACATGTTGAGTATTGTGCAAACTGTGCATACTGAAGTCTGAGTAAGTGCTCTCCTGTGTCCTTTGCTTCTCATCCAGAGTAAATATCCCTGAGCTGCATCTAGGTTGAAATTGCCAACTCAGAGACCTTATGGGTGCGGGGCTGGAGAATTTGTGTTTCTCACTCCACCCCAGGGGAGGGCCACTCCAGATGGAGGAGGCACAGACAGACAGAGTCCGTTTGGTCTAGCACAGTGGTTCTCAGGCTGGCATCTCAGCCCCCTATGGAAGTGCCCACAACCCAATGACCAGACCACACTCTGGCTGCTAAAACAAGATTTCTGGGGTGGACCCAGACATCACACCCCAAGTATGCATTGGAAATCTCTGAGCTTTTCAAGGTGCAGATGCCTGATCCCCAGCAACTAAGTTTATAAAAGTCTACCAGCAACTGGACCACAGGATGCTGAGCAAATGCCTTCAGTTTGTGCCAGCCCTCTCCCTAGCTGCATTCGAGACCCCAAAGGTCCTCGGGTATTGGCCAGCCTATAATTTGGAGTTGGAAACACTGATCCAGTAAAATGAAAATAACATTCTGTGCCAGAATCACACAGTTGTTACATCAAAGTGCCAGAATTCCAACCTAGGTCAACTGATTCCATTGTCTGAGCTTTTAACCACTTTGCGTCAAATTTTCCATATTTTCTTTATTGATATCCAATGATCTGAACCCATCCACCTCTCCAAAAGCCAATTCTCCAAAGCACAAGTTTGCCAAAAGCTAATTTGTCAACTTATCACATCACCCAAAATTTCCTTGAACCATCTAAAGAATTTATAGCTATCCACGGCACATAGTTGGTTTCAACAGATTTTTAGGATTTTTTTTCTGTCCAGGTTTTCATTTTGTCATATCCAGCCTGATGAGAGGAAGAGGGCAAGCCTTTGCCCCTCCAGAGTAGTAGCATTCTATCCCTGATACCACCTCTACTTTGTACCTGTGCTCTGCCTTCATTAACACTTGCACACAGGCCCCCAAGCTCTTAACTCCATGGCTGTCAGTGTTTGAGCACTAGGCACAGGCTGTGGCAGGGACCATAGTGAGCCTCGACTATATAGGACTCCCTGCCTTTGGTCAGGTGCTCCAGAGAGAGGGTCCCCCCAAAGAGAGCAGTAACAGAGAGGTTCCACTCCAGTCAGCCATTCCAGACCTATCAGAAGCTATTCCTCTGCCAAGCTGAGGTAAACTAGTCATTCATAAAATAGATTTTCAATGAATTGACAAGAGCCCTCCAACTCAAACCTCCATGCACTATTATGGCATCCTGTCTTGCCTAAGGCCATGCACTGATCATGCTGCATTATAAATGCTTCTTCACTTCCCTCCTGCAGCAGACTGTGAGGCCTTTATAGGCAAGGGCCCCCTTTCACTTTTATACATCAAGCACCTAACACAATAGCTCTCTTATTGTCTTATTGTTGGAGTGACAATAACATTTATCTTTTTTTAAAAAAAAAAAAAAAAACATTTATCTTTTAAGCCAGAAAACTTTGAGAGTGTGAAGGGCAGGTAACTCAATGGGATATTAGGATAACTGGCACAAACCAAAACTGTCTTGAGTAGTGTGAGTCATGATCATTCTCTGGGTAGCAATTAATAAAATTGCTGAAATAAAAGGCATTCACAGGATTGGTCCACTTCCTGTTAATTGTATACATTGGATGTCTCTCAGTAGAGATAAGGCTTTTCATGAGAAACCATGGGTGATATGAAGCACCCCACTGAGTCCCAAAGGTGCTTGTCCCAAATCTACTCCCCGTACCCTGGTTACTTGGCTCATAATACAGAACCTAGCACAGAGAAGTGCTCTATAAAACATGTTGAACTAAATGAACACAATTTGTTAAAACACTCCCATAGTTGAAGTCAAGATTATTATTGTGGGTTGAATTGTGGCCCCGAAAAAAATATGTCCAAGTCCTAACTGTGACTTGAATTGACCTTACTTGGAAATAGGATAATAGTATCATGGAGGTTGTGATCAAATTAAGATGAGTTTATACTGAATTAGGGTGAGCCCTAATCCAACAACTGGTATCCATATTAGAAGAAGGAAATTTGGACACAGACACATGGGGGAAATGCTATGTAAAAGACAGAAGCAGGGATTGGAATGCTATGTCTACAAGCCAAAGAACTCCAAAAATTGCTGGAAACCACCAGGAGTTAGCAGAAAGGCATGAAATAGGTTCTTCCTCAGAGACTCCAGTAGGAACCAACCCTGCTGATATCTTGATTTTTGACTTCTAGCCTCCATAATTGTGAAAAAATAAATTCTATTGTTTTAAGCCAATCAGTGTGCAGCAATGTTTTACTGCAGCCATAGGAAACTAATATAGATGGCACATGTTCATTGTAAATGAGAATAAAAATGTCAGTGCCAACAAAACGTGGCATAATAAGTATACTCCACATTCTTATATCCACCTACCTCTCTAACCTTTCCTACTACACTCCTCTGGGCATCCTCTACTCCAACTACGTTGTCTTGTTCATCTTTCCTGGGACATGCTTTGCTATTCTGTAATTCTGTGGCTTTACATATGCCCGTTCCCTCTGCCCTGATCTCCCACATACTAGTTTAACAACTAACTCCTCTAGAAGCCTTCTCTAAGCCTCTCAGGAAGATTTAAGGCCCCCTGCTTTGAAATCCTACAGATGTTCTTCCTTCTTTCCTGGTATTCATGGTTATGATCTCTGTTCTTGTCTATTTGCCCTGTTAGGTGTTGAGCACTTCCAGGAGCTGTGTCCTACTCCTCTCTGAATCCATGGTGCCTCGCATGCTTGGCACAGAGTAGGGACATCATAAAAATTAGAACAATAGAAATTTGGCCCTGGGGAACAGTGAGACTATAGTAAGCAGAGAGTGGAGAGTGTCACTTTTTGTGGGAAGATAAGGCTAGTGAGGTAGACTGGATCCAGATAAGGATGGGTCTGAGAAGCTGTGAAAAGAAGTTTAGACCTTATCTTGCATACCTTTAAGAGCCTGTGAACATTTTTTGTCTGTGACCTAAAAGGGTATGTGCTATGGAACAAAGGATCCTACAGTAGTGTGAAAGACATGACAGAGTGGAAGCTGCGTAGATGCCCAACAGCTTAGCTGGGAGGTGTTTGCCAGTCCTGGTGGGAGATGACAATTTAATGAATGAATGAGGCCAGAGGTGGTTCGGATAGACTCGAGATCTGTCAGGAGTCCTCATAGCCAAATTACTGAGCAAAATAGTGGGGAAAAGGAAACAAGGAAAACCCAGAGATTTCCTACCTATGAATATGATAGGCAATAGTGCCATCTGTCATGAGAGGACCACTCAGGATAAGAGCATATTTGGGGGTAGGACTAGGGGTGTCCAGAAAGTGAGTTCTGTTCTGGACATATCTGGAGAGTCCCAGGAGGCCATTTGTGTAACTGATTCTGGAGCTCTGACAAGATAGCTTGATTGCAGATAGAACTATAAGAGGTGTTGAAGTATAGGTAGAGAATGGCTGAAGGAGTGGATGAGCTCCTCCAAGGGAGTGTACACTGCAAAGGCAAAGTGGGCTGTGGACAGACCCTGAAGAATACCAACAGCAAATCAGAGCCTCTCCATAAGACACTTCCTGAATTTCCTTACTCGGAAGTGGCAAGGAGGCTGCCCTCACTGGTTCTGCAGCCATCTGCCCTCAAATCCTCTGGGCCACTTCAGGAACAGCTCTCCTATGAGGAATAACTCTTTCAGTCTGCCATCTCTCAAAATTATTTTTTCTGTTTGCTAATAATATTCAGGCACAAAAACTCTGGCTCAGAAGCTCGGGATTAATGTGATGAAAATCCATATTCACCTTGAACAGGCTGTTTCAAATAACAGATATTTATTTGATCAGACTCCATTATGCCCTCAGCTATATCCCTGCATATAAGAAAAAAGGCTCAGTCCAAGGTTTTGGAGACCATTGTTCCGGGTCCTTTAGTCCCTGGAACACAGTAACCACAAGAGGAGACAAATTAAAAATTAATGAATGTGCTGTACTAGATGTCTTGCAGTCAAGGATATTTGTGTAGATAAAAGAGCAAGGGGGGAGGGGAAGGTTTCATGGTTAACATTTTTCTTTATAATTATTAGGTGGGGAAAATTGGTGAAGAAAGTGGGGGAAGTGACAGGGTAAATGAGACAAAAAATAAAGGCCTGCAGCATTAAGAAGGCAAGAAAAGAAGAGAAGCAAGTGTGGAGACAATCGGGCCTTGTAGGCTTGCATTGCATGGGGAGCAGTATACAAAAAAGTGTGGGTACTTCAAGGTAAAGAAAAGCCCCACTTCCACTTGGGCTACTTTGCCCCAAGCCTAGGCAGCCCTGACTTGAATAATGAGCTAGTTTGAGGCCAGTAGCAGAGACTTACGCAACAAAACAAAAAAGTCTGGCTTTTCTACCTACCTTCTTCAAAGAATATATAAAGCTTCCTATACATTGTAATCTTTCATGGCCATGCAGTAGTTTTGTGCAGCCAAGTGGTTACCACCAAAGGAAATCTGAGTTTCCTAATAAGAAACAAATTAAAATGTCAATAATCAAGTAAAACCATCCCCCCTTCAAACACACACACATTTGCTGAACCTTGAAAAATAAAACCTAATATTTCTTTTTAATGACTAAGATCAATAGATTTCCCCCCAAAAAAGTACCTAGTGAATTAAAAGTAAGTCTACATATTTTCTAAAACTACTGAAGTATCACAAACCCAGAATATGAAGAAGCTTTCCAAATCAAGCCTGAAGCAAACAAAGATTGCATCTGGTTAAGTCGTGCTTCATAAAATATACTACTATGCTATTTTAAGATAACTAAAACTTTGTGGTTTACATCCCAATAGAAAGCAGAATATACATATCGAGGATGAGGAATTGGCTAAATGTTAAAGCATATTATCTGTGACACAGACTGGCTTTTGGCAAGTTAGATCAGTTGGATAGAGCTTACAGAGCCGCAGAGCAAAGATTAGGGCTGTGATGGCCTCATGAGCCAACTGGTCACTGCTTTATTTGGGACTGTGAGCCAAAGGACCACCAGAGACCACTACTGTGCTTCTCATGAGGTGGAGCTGATGTGAGTACCCTTTTTCAAAGCACATGAGCCATCCCAAAGTATAGAGCCTGCTGGGTTCCCCAGCACAGTGGGTTGTTGACACTCATTGTTCATCAGAATCACTCACGGGAGCTTTTTATATCTACAGACACTCAGACCTTACCCAGAGATTCAGATCCAGTGGCTGGAGGGGGTGGCGCAGCCCTGGCATCTGTGGTTTATAAAAGCTCTCCAGGTGGTTCCAATGTGCAGTCCCCACAAGAGCCTTGACTTCACCAGCCCAGCTGGTGGCTCAGTCCCCTTCCTTTTCATTCCCATTTCTTCCTGGGTCGCGGAATGCCATTAATACCCCCTCCTCCACGAAGTGTCTGCAGATGGTGCAAAGCCTAGTCACGCTGAAAGCTAAGAGAGTTGGTGATTGTCTCCAAGCAAGGAGTGATGTAATCTGATTTGTATTTTAAGAAAATAACCATGTAGGAGGACGGCAGAAGGACTGATGAGGGAGAGCCTGAGGGCAAGGAGACCAGTTGAACACTTGACCAATGTTGGCTATCATGGCCAGGGGATAGGAAGTCAGGAATGGGAAGATGCGGACAAAGTCTGAAAACATGTCTGAGATTGAACCAACAAATCTGTTGTGTCAGCAAAGGCAAGAGTAAGGAAGGAGTTGAGGGTAGAAATATAAGACAGGGAAATAAGGTTAAGAGTGACCAAATCAGCTAAGAAGAAGATCAAATGATCTGGGGAAGGAAAAAGAGCATCAGCCTACCTGGAGTGCTTGCCCTTTCTCATCCATTGCTCTGGAAATGCTGGAACAGACACAGAGCTACCATTAGACCTACTGCTATGGGTTTGTGTTGCAATAATTTGTGTTTCTGTCTAGACTCTGAACTGCTGAAGAGCAGGGACTGGTATTGTTCTGTGTGTGTGTGTGTGTGTGTGTGTGTGTGTGTGTGTGTGTGAGAGAGAGAGAGAGAGAGAGAGAGAGAGAGAGAGAGAGAGAGAGAAAACCTAACACAGTAAGCACGACACAGACACATAACAATGTTTTTGCTAAGATGAGTGATATAAGGGAATTGGGAATAGCCTCTCTGGGAAATCTCACTGTTATCAAGCCAGCTTTATGACATTGAGAGTTTCACATGAACCAAAGTGCCTCATTCACCTGGGCTGCAAATGGCTTACATGACAGGATGATTCCAGCAACATCTTTTGGGAGAAAGTGATAATGAGGAAAGCCTTTTAGGCTTCAGTCATCATGTTTTGGTACAGTGTGCTCTCCAGGATGGGAAGCCTCTGACAAAAGCCACTGTCCACGGTGGGTTCCATCTTTCTTATTATGGGAGAGGAGGCCACAGACAGGGAATTGAGACTGGAGCCTGTTGTCTGTCCTTGTCATGGACACAGTGTGGGTAGAGGTGGTAGGGAACATGGGAGGGCAAGAAATTAACTTGACCAGAATAACCCAGGGAAATGAGGGATATGCCACTTGGCTCAACAACAGAAAAATGCTTTTCCAATGGAATGTGTGATGGTGGCAAGAGCTGCAGGAGTTGAGCAATTATTTCTCAGAGCACAATGAAACAGATTCTATGGCTCTTTTTTTTTTCAGAATTGCCATTCTTTGCTTTCAGATCTCCCTGCAACACCCCCTTTCCTTCCCTGAGTTCCCTGAAATGATACACTGAATATGGTTAATTAATCAATCAATAGCCAGTGATTATCAGACAGCTGCTATATGTCTAAGAGAGAGGAAGCCACCAGTGTGCAAACTGGGGGGTGACCCAGACCAAGGCATGCCTAACCTCAAATGTGCCGCAGGCAGCATTTGACCAGATGCTTCATTCCCACCTCTCCTCACAGATGCCTTCTAAGTAGTTTGGTCCCTTCTGTACCAGGAAATTGATTGTGTCAGCTACAGTTGTATTTTTCACATGAAATCTCCCTGTGCGACTTTTTATTGTGAGCCATCTCCCTCTCCCCACCACCACCAACCAACCCCAAACCCCAAGGGGGACACTATTGCATTGCCAATTAGAAGTATGCTATCCAGACTTCTTTGTCTGCAATGCTGTGAAGGCTTCATTTTCACATTTCTCTTTGACTAGAAGTGTTAACTCCCAGTATCAGGAGTTCGGGTGGGTTTTCCTTTGCAATATCATAGATATTCAGTATAAATGTGTACTCAATTTACCTGCCCTACAGGTTTTCTGCTTCTGTTTCTAGTTCCTTCAAAAGAGAATTCAGCAAAATTCTGTACTGGGCATGTCCCCCCATGGGGGACTGTTGCTGACAGCTTGGGAGAGAACAGAAAGAAAAGAGGAAGAAGAGAAATAAAGAAGAGGCCAGTAGGCAAAAGGATTGTTGAGGCAAAAGGGAGTTGTCGGAAGGGTTTTGGAAACAATTCACGGCTTCCTGTTATCTGCAGTCGGCTTTTGTTTTCAAAGTCTTGAACTCAGTCACCACTTTATTCAGTTCTGTGAGCCTGATTCAGCTTTAAAATTGCCTGATACATGTCTAAGCATACTCCCTGCAAAGGCATCCATCATGGAAATGAAGCCATGTTACAAAAAAAGCACAACCAACACAGAAGGGACGAATTTAAACTATGAGGTAGGGAAAAATATTAACATATAAATATTCAGAGCCTTATCCTCTACCATGCCTGAAAGAGTTCCAGACTTTTTCTATGTGTGTAACAGAGGCTGTGGCGGGAGAACCTCAAAGCCTGGATAGTTTTGCTTTAGAAGGAACTGAGAATCGATGTGTAGAGGAGCAACTACTGGGTAGGAGCACACCGCTGAGAAGCTGAGGACCAGGGGGTGGAGAGAAAGACGATTTTTAAATCTTTTTCCTTGTATTATTATTATAATCTGTCACCAGCATTTTCTCAGTAAACTGAAATGATGATTCAAGTTACTTTTAAGCATTTGGGGGTAATAGATTTTACTTTGAAAGTGACTCCACCCTGAGGAAGGGCCATGTGGCAGGCAGCTTATCTTTATCCAGGTTATAGATACATCTAACATATCTATAGAAATTAAGTTTATAAATAAGAGCTGGCAAGAAAAGCAGTATTGGTTGGGGAGGGTGTTCGGGGGAAAAATAAGTGAGGGAAATAAGACTCTCATAATAATATGAAAAAGTCAGTCTCAATTTTTCATCAGACTGTCCTTGAATACTGAACGGTCACTTACAGAACAGTGACAATTGTGAAAGAGGCCCAGGGCCCCAGATCTCCCCTAGGTAAAACCTTCTTCTTATTAAATGACAGTTTGTGGTCAAACTGCGATGCTGACCCCACCCCCTCTTCCCAATCACAGGCCAGTTGGAGACACCATGGCAATGAGGGCAGGATTTGTCTGCTGGAGAGGCTATTAGCCACACTTTAGATAGCATTAGGGACTTCCTCTGTGCTCTTTCTCAGCAGTTTATCTAAATGTGTCCAGCATCTTGGAGGCTAAAGGGAAACTATGAGAGAACAACTCCACTCCCTTCGAGTTTATTGAAATTATTAACAAATTACCATAAGTGAGAAGTTATTTTATAGCAAAAAGAAGAGATCAGTTCCCCCGAATCATCATTCAGAATATTTAAGAGAACTGTTTTAAGAGTTGCTGAGAAGATGGACAGAGATGGTCCCTGGCCTTGCCCCTTCCTGGCTTTGAAACATGTATACCAAAAAAAAAAAAAAGGAAACATGTATACCTGGATCTGTATCTGGGTCCACTGGGATGAATGAGGTTGCCGCCAGGCAGGGAGTCATGGAAACTCCAGGCCAGACAGGTAGAGGGCTTGCCCCACAACATGCAGGCTCCAACTCTCACACCCAACCACCCAGCCTCTCCAAGGTGGAAGGAGGAATCTTCCACTCTAGGGAATGCCACTTTGTCAAAACAATCATAGCAATCCTGACCCACATTAATGTCAGCCCCAAGAGTGGCCCACGGAGCTCCAGGGTCAAGTCTTGGTGCCCAATATTTAAAACTGTATAATCACCAGGGCACCTGGATGGCTCAGTCAGTTACCCATCTGACTTCAGCTCAGGTCATAATCTCAGGGTCCTGGATCTAGCCCAATATCAGGTTCCCTACTCAGCGGGTAGTCTGCTTATTTCTCTGCCCCTCCCCCTGCTCCTACTTCCTCAAATAAATAAATAAAATATTTAAAAAATAAATAAATAAAGTTGTAAAATCATCATGATCACTGTTAAAGTCTATGAAATAAATATATAGATACAAGATTAGAAACATAGCCCATGTTTACATTAGAATAATTCTTATTTTCTCCATCAAATAAAATGTTTCTAGTTGCCTACCTTTCAGTCACACTCATTTGTAACTTCTACAATCAGAAAATATCTCTTTTAATTGTGAAAATGATCATACATCCTTGCTCTGGCCGTAATTAGCATAATAACCTCTCCAAACCTTATTTCCTCACCTACGAAATGAGAGGCTATGTGTGTGACTTGCTTGCCAAGGTCCCATTCAGCACCAATATTCTGGAAATTTGTGAGAAATTTAATTATAAGCAATACTAATTTAGCCACAAGAGAGTACAGTTCTTATAAACTTGTTAGAAATCCCAATTATTTGTATCTAACTTGACAAAAAAAATTAAATTTGGCTTGACATAAGGGAAAATCATTATGTATACTAATTCTATTTTCTCTTTTGGAGAACTTAATGATCCATTCATTTATCAGATTTTGTTAAGGGCTTATTATGTTCCAGGAACTCTGCCAACCATTGTTATCTTCACAGCAGTGTATACTTCTATAAAATTGGTGTATTAAGGTAATGCTAGCTGCTATAACAGATAAACTATCAGCTATCAATGGTTTACTATGAGATGATCGTTTCTCACTCATTTAAAGCCCAAAATGGGCATTCCTAATTAGGGTGTCATTGTGCTTTTCCAAGTGAAGACTCAGAAGCTAAGGTTGCTGCATCTTGCATCTCTGCTACCTTCAAGACACTTACTAACTCACAGTTCTCTACTACCTTAATCTGGCAGAGGGAAGGAAAGAATGGAGGTTTTTCTAACAGCGAGGATTGTTAGTGATTCTCATAACTCGTGCTTATATTCCATAGGCTTTCCTCAGTTATATAACCAGGAATCACTATAGGGGAGGCTGGGGAATCTTGCCACGTACCCATGAAGAAGAGGAACAAGTCTGGTGATTAGCTGTCAGTCTTCACCTCAACAGCCATCATGCCCATCTTTAAAATGAGAAATGAAGCTCAGCAAGTAAGTGGCAGCTTCCAGATTTGAACCCAAGAGCCTGGCTGCCACACAAATGCCACATTCACATAAGTAGCAAATAAACTAGAATTGTTAATGCTGTGATACTGATAAGGGAAGAGGAAATAAACTCTTTGGGGAGGGAGGATAACCTTGCCTAACATAACTAGTGGTAGACAGAGGATCACAGAAGTCAAGTAAACTGCTCAAGACCAGACAACTAGTCAACGGCTAAATGGAGGCTCCAAGCCCAAAACCTTATGCTTTTACTCTGTTACCAGATTTCCTGCAATTCCGTCTTGAAGGATGAATGTGTGTTTGCTGGCCAACAAGAGGAGACAAGGCACTGACAAGAGAAGGAACAGCATGTATATAAGTCTGCTGGCAGGATAAAGCCTCCAGAGAAAGAGCAAGTTGCTTCATGTGGTCAGTTATCTGTTATGAAAGCAATCAAACTGTCTATAGCCAGCCCCAATGTAGATTATGTCTGTGAAATATTATTTCTCAGATAGCCCAATTGTTATATTGCCTGTCATTTTTATTTTTGCATAAAATTGAACTTTATGGTTCTATGGTAATAAAATCCTTTCATTATACCATGTTCCTACTCACTAAGCTTTCAGTGAGATATACTCTTTTATGTTACAGCTATATACTTTGATTAAAGCAGTTATAGATTCATCTAATTCCACATTCGAATAACTGCCCTGATCAATTTTTATTTTCTATACTTTCCCTTTTGATCCATTATCCCATTTCTCCAGAATGGCTCTAAGATAATTTGCAATCCCTGGCATTTTGCTCTATGTATAGGTGCTGACCTATACATTTAATAGTTTTAATAGTTGTGCAAATCAGCCTGGCTTGCTCTGTGTTATTCACTATTTGCAGCCTGATTAAAGTCATGAATCTCTGAAATATAACTATGTTTTGAAGACTGCCATCTAAATTATGTAAATAACTAGCCCTGTAATTAGCTTTCTTCTTTGATGAGCTTCCTCTCAGGTTCAAAATGTGTCATCTATATTTATCAGGTTTGAGGTGTGCTTATCTCCCAGATAGGCATGCCTATGCAAAAGGTGAGGCTCCCCAGGGAAGTGTCATGTCAGCATCCTGACTGAGATGGCGTGGCCACCAGCCCTCATTTCCTTGCTCTACTCACACACTTGCCAGTTCTCAAGTTTGGAAGATTCTTTAAAGGAATGCAAACAGTTGAACCCTTATTTCTCCTAACTACTTTTCAGGCTCCTAAGGTAGAGCGCCATGTTTCTTTTTCCATATTCTAGCTCTGTAAGGTATAACTATTTAGAGCCTTCTAAAGGAATTCTTCATATTTCTCAACTTCACTTGAAGATAAGAAAATAACTAAGTAGTTTCCCCTCAATAATCAGGGGCTGGGGACACCTGGGTGGCTCAGCAGTTGAGCCCCTGCCTTTGGCCCAGGGCGTGATGCTGAAGTCCCGGGATCAAGTCCCACATCGGACTCCCTATAGAGCAGGATCGAGCCCCACATTGGGCTCTCTGTATGGAGCCTGCTTCTCTCTCTACCTATGTCTCTGCCTCTCACTCTCTGTGTCTCTCATGAATAAATAAATAAAATATTTTAAAAATAATAATAATACTCAGAGGCTCTTCTTTCTAGCAGGATAAGATCTAAGGCTTCCAGGCTGAACTTTGGAAGGACCCAATCACTGGTGCTGTCCTTGGCAGCATTTCTGTGGGATGAACACACTTAATCTGGGCTTAAATTCTGGCTCTGCCATCTATGAGCTGCATGACAGTTAATCTGAGCATCAGGTTCCTTATTGGAAAAATGGGGTTATAATATTGACTTTATGGAGTTTTCATGAGAGCTTAGAGAGGTTAATGTGTGTCAGATCCCCTGGCAATACTCCTCAGAGAAATGTCAATGCAATGATTACACAATGAATTCTGGACCAGAACCCCACTCTACCACTTTTCAGTCAGTTTGAGCAATTTACTCAATTCCTTTGGGTCTCAGGTTCTTCATCTCTAAAACAGATTTGGTGATAGCACCTATTAGTTGGGTTATTTTGAGAATTAACTGAGCATCAGAGCTGAACTGAGAACCCAGTGGACACTATGTTCTTAGCTATTATCATTCTGGCCCAGTGCTTGAGAAAGTTAGTTTCCATTCCTTCTCATTCCCTCTCACAGAGGCCCCAGTATTGGGTGGGAACTTACTGCCAACTCACCAAAGTTGGAAGGTGGTGGGCTGGAAGCAGCTAAAAGACCATGGGTAGCTCCTTGTTCAGGCTCTCCACAAATAATACCATAGATTTCTGAGAGCCAACACCTCCTGCTCACGTTTTCTTGTCATAACTGAGTTTTGCAGCTGGGGCCGTTTGCAGATTTTCATCTTGACCTTTTCACCTCTGCCCATCACCTTACTGCTCTAAAGCCAAAAAACCTCAGTTACTGATATGACTTCCCGGAAATCTAACTGAATGCAGACCTAGCTGGTCCATCTCCTCACTCATATCTTTCATTGCTGTTTATTTTTTTGTTCCCAGAAAGCATGCTTTGAGGCCCATGACAAAGCAGCCAACAAGCCATACTCACTCCATGACACTGACTACTAAGCACTGGCCTGAGTGCATGATGGGAAGGTATCTGCCCCAGTAAAGTTGTTTTGCCAAAGTGAGCTGTAAGTAGCTCCACTCCACAGCCAAGCCCTAGGTTAATGGTTAGAGTGTTGGATCAGAGAAGAAAGCAGGGAATGCCTCCTGGAAAAAGAGAATATGGAGCTAGACTTTAAAGGAAGATTTAAAACACCCAGGGGAGCAGCCATGGTGGCTCAGCGGTTTAGCGCGGCCTTCAGCCTAGGGCGTGATCCTGGAGACCTGGGATCGAGTCCCACGTCAGGTTCCCTGCATAGAGCCTGCTTCTCCCTCTGCCTGTGTCTCTGCCTCTCTCTCTCCTCTCTGTATATTCTCATGAATAAATAAATAAAATCTTAAAAAATAAAAATAAAAAAAATAAAACACCTGACGGGGAAAAGAAACTATTGGGTCAGAAGAAAAAAACCCTATCCACACTGGCTGTTAGGTTTGCAAGCTAAATACTTCATATTTAAGAATGGAACTCTGCAAATCCATAAAGACGAAAGTAGATTAATGGGGGAAGTGGTGCGATTGTTTACGGATATGGAGTTTTGGGGGAGGGTAATGAATATGTTCCAAAATTAAATAATGGGAGTACTTGCACAATTCTGTGACTATACTAAAAATCACTGAATTGTTCACTATAGAAGGATAAGTTTTATGGTATGTAAATTATATCTCAA
Source organism: Vulpes lagopus (assembly GCF_018345385.1). Taxonomy (NCBI): domain Eukaryota; kingdom Metazoa; phylum Chordata; class Mammalia; order Carnivora; family Canidae; genus Vulpes; species Vulpes lagopus. Next base: position 25,073,741 of record NC_054824.1, on the reverse strand, counting down.
CAAAGCTGTTATTTTAAAAACCACAAAAAGAAAGAAGTCCTAATAAGATCCTATTATAGAAAGGTCTCTCTGTTCTACGGGTCCTCCTCAGACCTTGGGAACTGCCAGGAAGCAGATATGCTCATGATACAGTGCCACAAACCATGAGGATAAGCATATCTATTGATTGATGATAACATTTTTCCATTTAATTCAGTAGTTCTCAACCGTGAGCAATTTTGTCCCAAGGGACATTTGGTAATGTCTGGAGACATGTTTGGTTGTCACGACTTGGAGGATGCTACTGGCAGATAGTGGGTAGAGGCCAGAGATACTGCCAAACATCTTACAATATACTAGACAGCCTCTCACAACAAAAAATTATCTAGCCCAAGATGTCAATAGTATCAAAGCTAAGAAATCAGATCTAACCAAAAATTATATATGTTTCTCTTAACCATCTCTCCTTTAATGCAAGTTTTTCAAGGCAATAGAAATGAATATCTAAAACAATTCAAAAGTACTCTTCCAAGAATTTTTCCCCATGTATAATTGTAGCAATAATATCCTAGTTTCAATTTGTTCTGGATTCACAAGGAAAATAGGCTTTTCCTGTAATTTCCTGGTTTATTCTTCTTTTGAAAGCAAAACTGGGTAAAATCTTTAAAGGAATATGGTAATTTTGCTAAATTAAAAAGTTAGTATGTTCAATTCAATTATTCTCTAAAGTTTCCTAGGTATTCCTCTAGGTGCAAAAACATTTTTACTTAACTGAACAAAAAAAATATATGCTGCTTTTTCCTTTAAAATGAAATTTGGAAGAAAGCTATCTTGTTGGAAAAACAGAAGTATGTGTTCATTGTTAAGAGGATGTCAGAACCAGGTGGCAGTTTGGTAGAGGGAAGGAAACCAGAGCTTTTGGGTTACTCCAAGTTTGATTTTTAGCTCTGCCTTGTCATCTATATAGCCTTGGGCAAGTCATTGCTCTCTCTCTCAACCTTATTTTCCTCCTAAAAAAAACAGACTTAATGCCTATCATTCCAGGTTATTGTGAGAGTCAAATGAAATCATGCATGTGTGGCACCACACCATGCTCTTGTGTAGCCCTGGCCACCTCACCCTTGACACACTCCACTGCTACCTACCAACCCCCACATGTTAGTAAATACAGGACCCTTTTGCTCCTTAGCAGGCAGGCACAGTGGTAGTTTCTAGAAATGGCATTAAGGAAATGGGTCTGCCACATGGGGTGGCTCTGCCCATTACCAAGCATAGAGCAGCAGTGGTTGGTGATGGTTTTTGTTACCTCCAAGGCCTGACACCTTCTGACTGCAACAGCCATCCCCTTCTCTATGGTCAGGCAGGCAGGCGGGTACCTGTGCCTCATCTGTTTGTTCTCTCACATCATGTGCATTGTGTCTCTTGACTCCTTACTTCAAGACCCTATATCAGTAGGAGAGTGCCTTTAGCAAAGGAGGTACCAACCCTTGTTGAGCATCATCATCTCATTTAACTCTTACCAGTAAGTAATCATGGTCATGATCATGACCTTTAATGATTGCTTGATCATGTGCCAGGCACGGCGCTAACACTTCACATGTTTTGAATCATTTTAATTTAACAATAAACATATGAAGAAGGTACTACTATTATCCCTATTTTAAAGGTGAGAAAACTGAGGTGTAAATGAGTAATAAATTTGTCAACGACACAGAAGAGGTGAGTCAGCACTTGCACCTTATACACCAAGTGGTTTCACGTGACATCAGGAACATCTTCCTTGCCCCTTTCTTGCCTTACCCTAAACTGGCTCCTTTCTGTTCTACAATGACCTACCTTCAAGATGGGAACCATAATTAACCTGATTTGGCTTAGGTTAGCATATTTGAACACTGTCCACAGGCGTAGTGTTTCAGGACCAAGTTCACCTGCCTCTGGGAATGCCGAGAATCAAGTTCATGTTCTTAAACTCAGATGCCAAATCTGACTCAAGTCAGAAGCATACATTTAAAAATTAGATAATACTAATGCCTCAGACTTCAAAGTACTTTTAATTTTAAATGAGGAAGTCATGCTAGTTTCCCATTCCCCTTGGGATACAAAGACTTTTATAGAGTCCTTGACGTGCCAGTTCACCTCTCAGACAGAAGGATTCACAGTGCCTTCCTCAGCATTTCACTGCAGTTTTGTGTGCCCTGATGCCAGGAGGGTTCTGAATCTAGGTCTGTATTCAAGTGGACTCAGGGGCTCTGTTCTACTTTGAACCATAAGTTGTGTGTTTGTGGGCAGTCCTAGATTTAATAGGGCCCTTTTATACCTCCCAGGTCAAGAAAGGATCACACTTTCTAGGACAGCTCTGGGCTATATGCAATTCCCATGCTCAATACAGCCCAGACCTTGAACTCAAAAATGACCTCTGGGGAAATGGAATAAAGCTAATGGAATGTACCAAAAAGCTCAGTATTTCATCACATGTCACAAGAGTAGAAAGAAGCACAAGCACATGACATATCACTGATGAATCATCCATCAGAGATCTACCCCAAATGACATTTTCCTTCTGCTTAAAGTGCCTGTTTTCACGTTCCTCCCATCTTCATCTCTCTTGCCCTTCAAGAGATGCAGCTCAAAAGCCCCCACCTCTGGGAAAACTTTCCCATATGCCTACTGAATGAACTGCTCCCTCTTTTGGATTCCTGTAGGACAATGTCCTTCACTAATCACTCCACCACCTACTGTACCTTGAAATAATGTTTAGGTCTATTTCCTCCACCAAACGGAGCTATGGTGACTCCATATTTACTTGTTTTTGGAGTCCCAATGCCTACCAGTATCTGGAGTGGTTAATGAAGACCTTTGTGAGAAGGGGGTAAATAAGAAAAGTGAGAGGGAAGGAAGGTATAAAGGGAACAATAAGAGAATATTGAAGTTTTCCACAAAGAACAAATCCCAAGAAATTGTATTAGTGTCCTAGGGATGCCACAAAAATATTACCACAAACTTGGAAATTTTCCAACAACAGAAATTTATTCTCTCCCAGAACTGGAGGCCAGAAGTCTAAAATCAACGCGACGACACACTCCCTCCAAAGGCTCTAGAGGAGAATCCCTCCTTGCCTTCTCCAGCTTCTGGTGGCTCCTGGCATTCCCTGGCTTATGGCCATATCACTGCAATCTTTGCCTCTCTCTTCACATGGTCTTCTTTCTGGTTTGTATCAAATCTCCCTCTCCGTTCTCTTACAAAGGTATCAGTCATTGGATGTAGGACTCACCTTAGATTCAGGATGATCCTATCTTGAGATCTTTAACTTAATTCATGTGTATAAACTCTTTTTCCAAGTGAGGTCACATTCATAGGTACCAGGGGTTAGGACTTGGACATATCTTCAGGGGGACACATCTCAACCCACCGCAATAAACTCTGAGTCTTCAATACCTCACACTCCTACACTGACCCAGGGGTTCCCAGACTGAGGCACTCTATTCCAGGGCTTCCCAACCTGTTTACCTCCCAGCATACATAGAAATGATGATGTTTCAGCATCACCGTGGAGCAAAGATGCAGTTTTTCATGGTCTGAGGCTCCCTCAGAGAGGATGCGGCTGCTCCATGGCACTGAGCTGAGGGGTTCATTTATCTCAGCACTCGTGATCCATTTCTAGCAGCTGCAGTCCACCATCAACACTCCATAAACATACAAGAGTCACAAAACTTGGGCTACTGCCTCCAATCCCACAGTATCTAAAGCTGGTAGAAGGCTCACAAGCAACATTTCCCCCAGGGAGCCCTTTTCTTCTGTGGTGTTCACCCCACAAGAATTTCTTGATCTCCTGTCATGGTCTATGAACAGGAGAGACATGGCAGTCCAGTCTCTTCCTTCAACTGTGAAATACCAGAAGGCATCAGAAGCCTCACCCTTTTTCCCTGTGATCTTTTTCCTCCCCAAAAAACCATGTATCTTACCTCTGTGGTTGTAATCCAGTTTCAGGTTACACTCCAACTTCTTTCATCATGCCACCTGGGTTTCTAAGTATGTGCAGGGCATGCCCCAAACCACAAAGATGACTGGTATTCTTTATTCTTTCATTCCTATATGTGTATAGGTTGAGGGCTTTTCCTTAGCAGTTATGTGAATTTTCTGAATGAGGTCTTGAGAAAAAGAAAGTACAATTTTCCTCTGTGTGGAACAATTCTACCCAGCCCCAATATGGGATTCAGGAAAATGCAGTTCCTAGATAGAATTCACTTCACATCTCTATTTTGTATTCTGATGGTTATGGGAGTGTAATCTGTTCTTCCTGAAACACCCTCATCAACTAAGTTGGCCAAGTTCTTTCCTAAACAAATCCTGTGCAGCTTCCAGTTCTTTTTCTGCAAGAAATACCAAATTAGCTGCTTTGTGGTTTGCTGGTAAGCCCGGAGACCTTTATTTCGTTATTAGGCAATCCCTGGTCTATGGGTAGCACTGCTTGGAATATCTAAAACTGCCTATTGTTGAAGTTCACTTCATTTCCTTCCTGTGCCTGCTTCCATTGGTGATCTTGAACATGGGCTGTATATCAAAATGTTACCAGAGGGGGAAAAATACATGAATAAGATGATTATGATGGCAAAAGAATTGAATTCATTTAAAATACCCACATTTCTTTTCTGATTTAATCATTCGTTCTTTCTTCTGTGCAAGGATAATAGTCAGTGTCGGCTGATCTTAAAGATAACCAGTTAAATTTTCTAGGAATATATTCTCAAGCATGCTGCAAAATATATGTGGCTCAGCTTTCCATATTCAAATGGGAAGGTAATTTTTATAAAAGCAATTTTTACAAAGGATATTCAAAGTCTCATTTACAGAGCTGAGGAAGTAATTTTGGTGGGCAGTCTGCCCTTGCTGGACTCACATCTCAGCAAGGACCCTGACAACCCTGGGAATTTGACAGGGCTCATTTGCAGCTTCAAAGACAGGAACTATTTAAATTCACAGCCTTCGTAGCAGTTGGATGTAAGGAGTTGTGGTGATGCTGACATTTTTGCCCCTTAACTCAGCTGTGAGTCAGAGCATAAACTATCACAGTGCCAAATTTTTTAAGGGAGGACAACTTTCTTGTGTTGGCTGGATTAAGACAGGCCATATATATGCTTGTCCTATGCCCTGCAACTCCACTGGGGTAACGATATAGTTTATCATCCAAATGGGGGACGCTTCTGAGAGGATAAGTGGCTAATTTGTAATAATTTACAAAAATGGAAAAATGGCATAAACTAGTACTATCCTATGCAAACTGGGAAATAGTGTCAATCTCCATCTCATCCCCACCTCATCCCTGGACATTCCCTCCACAACCTTGTGGATAGTGACTGTGGGGGTGGGGTGGATGTTGGTGGCATTCATCTTTATAGCACCTCCCTCAATTTTTTTTAATTTTATTTATTTATTCATGAAAGACAGATTGAGGCAGAGACACAGGCAGAAGAAGCAGGCTCCACGCAGGGAACCTGATGTGGGACTCGATCCCTGGACCCCGGGATCATGACCTGAGCCCAAGAAAGACGTTCAACCATTGAGCCACCCAGGCATCCCACCCCGCAATTTATTAATCAGAGTCTGCCACTGTTGATATATAAGACAACATGGAGATGGCTAAAGAGTGGCCTCAGCAGGAATGCATGTGGCTCCCAAATGTATGTGGGAGACTTCCCAGTCCTCAGTCTATTCCTCAGTTGCCAACACCTACCTCATTATACGATGACCCACCTCACTGCTACCATATTCTTCAACTCATTTATGTCACAAAGCCTAGAAGTACCGAAACTTCCACTAGGCAAACAATGCTTAGCAAGTCTTTTGGTTAACCAACATTGGCCTTGATGACAGAAACAGATTTAGAATCATACAGTTGGGAGAATCCTGGAGAACAAGGCTGCCCATCCACACATTAAGTAGTTTCGGCCACAAAAGAATAAATTTTATTGTTAGAATCTGCCTAGAGATAGAGTTTACAAAGCCTACTTCGACAAATCTGTTCTCATATTTGTACACATGAGCCACCTGAAACCCCTTATGTGTCACATGCTCTGCAATTTGAGATTTATTTCCTCTTCTCTGCCAATATGGAATGCCCCCTGTAGGACAACCCCTTCTCTGCTCTTTTCTTTCTAGTTTTTAATCATCCTTCTTATTCCAAGTGGTTTCATAATAGTTTTGGTTACACACACTATCCAAGAGCTGATTTAGAAGGAAGAGTTTTCCTATCTGATATTTCTAGGCCCTAAAGATCTGGACTGATAATAACAACATAATCATTAGTGTTTTTCCATAGGGACACCCACGTGCTCTTCCACCCCATTTGGCCACAGATATCATTTCGCCACTTATTTTTAAATACGGATTTCAAATCTAGAGAGTTCAAAGCTATTGTGTCCTGGGTTTTTTCCCACTTGGTCTTTGGCTTCTAACTCCTCCTCTGGCGTATCAAGGATATTTGCATCCAATATTATGCGTCTCTGCCTTAACTAAACCAATTAAGAGGAAAAACAGAAAAAAAATCTATAAAAACTTTGCCTTGGGAGGACACACAATGCCATGCACTTACTGAGTACTCAATATATTTACTGAATTGAATTAATTAAAGCCCAAACTGTTCTCTTTTAAAAAATATTTGGACATGTTATAATATTTCCAGTGAAAAATCTTGTGTCACTTACCCTGAAAGAAACCCGGGGATATTTTGTCATTAAGAAGGTTTTGTTTATGGGGTTACTCTTATGAGATACGTTGGACAGAGTTCTTGGCTGGGGGCCCTCTTGTAGACCTGAATTACATCCTGATGGTGCCCAGTTCTGAGACCTTAAAAAAATTCACTTCACCTCTCTTGGTTTGGTGCAAACTAGAATAATACTCTAATCTCCTGGATTGCAATGCCATGATCATTCTTCTATTTAGATAAATAATGCATTTCCTTAAATTCTTTCTTAAAAAATATCATTCATAGGGATATCTGGGTGGCTCAGTGGTTGAGCATCTGCCTTTGGCTCAGGGCGTGATCCTAGAGTCCCAGGATCGAGTCCCACATCGGGCTTCCTGCGTGGAGCCTGCTTCTCCCTCTACCTATGTCTCTGCCTCTGTATGTGTGTGTGTCTCTCATAAATAAATAAACAAAATCTTTTAAAAACATATTGTTCATAGAAAACATCTAAAACACAGAAAATTACAAACAGTATAACAACTATTTACTATCCACTGCTATTTAACACATCTTAAAATTGTGCTGTATTCCCTTAAAATTTTCTCTTTGGGAAGGAAAGGGGAGGGAAGGGAAGGGAAGGGAAGGGAAGGGAAGGGAAGGGAAGGGAAGGGAAGGGAAGGAAAGAAAAAGCAAGCTACCCTATGACCCAGCACTTGAGAGCCTTGGTGTCCATCAAAAGATGAATAGATAAAGAAGATGTGGTATATATATATACAGTGGAATATTACTCAGCCCTTAGAAATGATGAATACCCACCATTTGCTTTGATGTGGATAGAACTAGAGGGTATTATGCTGAGTGAAGTAAGTCGATCAGAGAAGGACAATCATTATATGGTTTCACTCATACGGGGAATATAAAAAATAGTGAAAGGAATTATAGAGGAAAGGAGAGAAAATGAGTGGGGAAAAATCAGAGAGGTGACAAAACATGAGAGACTCCTAACTCTGGGAAACGAACAAGGGGTAGTGGAAGGGGAGGTGGGCAGAGGAGGGGAGGACTGGGTGACGGGCACTGAGGGGGGCACTTGATGGGATGAGCACTAGGTGTTATACTATATGTTGGCAAATCGAACTCCAATAAAAAAAAATATACAAGAAAGGAAGAAAGAAAGAAAGAAAGAAAGAAAGAAAGAAAGAAAGAAAGAAAGAAAGAAAGAAAGAAAGAAAGAAAGAAGAAAGAAAGAGACAAATGTATTTGAAGACTGTCTGAAGACTTCTGATTCCTTTCCATTCCATCTCCCAAAAGCTTAACAATATCCTAAGACTATTGTGTTTTCTGTTTCCATCTTTGTTTTTATACTTTCATAATATATGCAGGTATTCATAAACTATAATTAGTATGCTTTATGTGTTTTTCAATTCTCTATAAATGATGTCACAGCTTATATTCTTAAATCCTTCTTTTCTCTCACCTTAATTTCTGAGAGGTTTAGGATCTACACTCACTAAATCACCCTGGTAAATATCTGTTGTGAATTTACCTCACACATCACATTCCTCATCTTATTAATTATTTTCGTTTCTCTTGGGAGTTCATTTTGATTTATATTCAACTTCATTTAACTGTTTGCTCCTTCTTGTCACGATCTAAAAGTGTACGTTCTTGAAAGGGGAAGGAAAAATCTCATTCAAAATTCCAGAACTAAAATATTAAATGAGAGTTAACAATTACAGAAAATTGCACAGTTCTGTAGTGCAGTTTCTCTAAAGAATCCTTAACAACCTCTAGTGCACTTGTCCTATGGAGAAATAATTTCTACACAGTATGGAATAAAGAACAACGGTTTCATTTCATTTATAAACAGTGTCCTTTGGGAAGGCTCACAGAAAGGCTTGCTAAACACTTGGATGGACTGGTAAATTTCTCATATTTATTCATCAACATCATCTCTCTTACAAGGTAAGCACCAGGGAAACCTCTGTCTTGCAGAGTGCTGTAAAGAATATTCAGCAAGTAATAAAAGTTCTGTGATAAAAGTGATGGTAGTCATTCCTCAGGATGTAAGGCACTGAGGGAAAAGGACTGGGACAAACCAAGACAAACATTAACCTTTATTTGTACTAGAATCACATACCCTATAATTATCAGACCAAAAGAAAATTAGCATCAGCATTATTAAATCCCCTTCAGCTAAAAATGGGTGAGGATGATAATGACCACTTATTTTAGAGCATCTCACATTAATATCAGAGTACAAACCAATATTCCAACATCCAGTGGAAAATACAACTTTCTGCATTTTATAAATATTGCTGCTGTGGGATGCTCAGTATGCAAGTTGTTTGATAAAATTATGTAAGTCAATGAATGGTCAAGCTAGGATTTGAACTCTGATGGAGAGAATAGTATTAACCATTCAAAGAAGATCTTGCTGTTAGGCAACAACAACAAAAAAACATTTCTAAAGCAAATGAACTACAATGCATCTGAAATAATGAACAAATTAATTCCCCATCTGGGGAACATCTTCCAAATTGGTAGATATCCACCTGGTGAAATGGCCCTTTTTTAAGGTCCTCAGAGACTACAGACATATGAGAAAACTTAGATTAGTACCCAACAGAGTACATCAGTTGAAGCATCTAGTTATGGTGTTAAACTATGTGCCATCTTGAATCTGAAACTCCAAAATCAGAATTCAGAAAGAAAGCCCTTTGAACATCCTCCTAGCTTACTAAAAGAATGTGACAAAATGCCCAGGGAAATTAAATAAGATGAAGAGTATTTTTTAAGCATGAAAAGGATAATATTTACACACAAGGCACCATTACTGATCCCTAGAAAATAATAAAGAAAGTTCAATATCAAAGGCATGGTATATTTCCCTCCTACTTTCCCAAGTTCTCATCATTCATGACTACACATAATAAGCATTATACAGCTATTCTTAACTGTTGGAAAAATAATCTCTTAAAATGTATAAATATTATATCAATTTAATCTCTTTCTACCATTATCCTACTAATAGCTAACATTTAGTAATTCCTTCATGAAAGGCACTATTCTAAGCACTTCACATGCATTTCTCATATCTTTATAATAACATGCATAAAGTGGTATTTGGGTAGTGGATAAATAACTCAATGAAAATCAATCTAAGAAAAAAGTGTATACTCTGGAAAACAGAATGGAGGTTTCTCAAAAAGTTGAAAATAGAACTACCTTACGACCCAGCAATTGCACTACTAGGTATTTACCCTAAAGATATAAATGTAGTGATCCGAAGGGGCCTACACTCTGATGTTTATAGCAGTAATGTGCACAGTAGCCAAACATCTGGAATGCCCAATCCCTGAAGTTACAGCCTTTTTGATGCTGAATTTGGCTTAAGAACAAAGAGAACTTAGTCTTATATCAGGCTTCCTGCAGGGAGTCTAGGCATGTTTATAAACATTCTCTTAGTTGGAAATGCATAAACTTAGTGTAAATTTTTCTGGATAATTGATATAATCCTTGAGAATAAATGGGCAAGATCTTAGCAAAAATTGTGCTTTCATGATCTGGAAAGAAGTAGACATTATTGCTGGCAACTCCAGAGCCACATTAAGGATTTCATGGGCCAAGAGAAGCAATATCAAGATATGCTCTATGTGTTCCTCCTCTGCATGGCCTCACTGATTGCAGTAAGATTGTGTATCTTTGGGTATTTAAGAGAGGAACTTAATATAACTTTATATTTGAGTGTAGTGCAGGGGAGTCTATGGTAGGAGGCATGTGTATATATATATTTTTTTGAGGGGGAGTCATATTAATGTAGTCCATCTATCTATCTACCTCCAATAGGTTAGCCCTAAGGGATAATTTTAAAAGTCATTTTTCAGGAGAAGATGTCCCTGAGCATTGTTCTCTGGCTTCTCCTAAATATGCCAGTCATGGCACTGGGGGTGATTGAAGATCCCCAAAGATAAGAAATGATAATGAACCAGAAAGATTTCTCTTCTCCATTATCTGGGACCCATCCCTCTAGGTTCATACCGAGCAGAAACTGGAAAATTGCTGAGATTTTGGAAATATGAAGGGGTGAACATGGAGCTGAAATTTACCTCAAATCTTGCTCATTTAATTGTTACCACAGGAGGGATGACAAAACAAGGGAGAATTAAGTTTATTCAAAAAACTTAATTCCCTGGCCCTAAAAAAAAGGGGGGGTGGCCAAGAGCAGTAGTTCTGATTTTAAAATTTTAACTGTGAGTAATTCTGTTTCTAAAAGTGTGTGCAAAATAGTTTCCATAGCATGCAAGTCTGACCTTGAGACAGATCTGGACAAACGTCCTAGGAACTAATTGGGTTAAATTCTGTGTTCTGAAGTTTCACATTTTTCTTAAATAAGAACATAATATTTTTATTACTAAATAAGAAAGCAATTGCTTTTTGAAACTTCTGCTTGAAACAAGTATGAATATGTAACCTGATGCAGTAGCAGGTTTGTGTGTCCAGGCTAGATGTAGAAGAAAGGAAGACTGAGGCATCATTTTCAGGATGTTCATGGCTTCCAAGAATACTGAATTAAGTGATCTCAAGACAATTCAGCTAAAGCATTAAGTATCTAGTTTCTGTGTTTTAGATATGATTTTGTTTGGGGCATAAATGTACTTGCTGGATCAGAGCCAATGGAGATAAGGGGAAGGTGCCCAATGTCTCCAAAGTGAGAAATCTTAGGAAAATAAGTGTTTTTCCTTTCTTTTGGGTCACCTTAGAATCTTGCCCTATGGCCATAATTTCTTTGGTAGTAAGGAGGGTGATTAGACAACTGCATGTCCCTCCTTTCTTCAGTAAAATGTCAGGAAATGCTGCAGAAGATGAATATTGTAGAAGACTGGGCACGGGATGTCAAATGGATACAGCTGAACTGAGAGTAGAGTACTGAGCACTGGAAGAGAAAAAATATCAAGGTCCTTACTAGAAAATATATCTCTTATGAAGAGAATAACCAAAAGGAATTGAGACAGAGACAGAAAAAATAGGCAGGGTCCACTGGAGAGTGTGTGTGCCGTTACTTAGAACACTAACACAAGGGACAGAGCCAGCCAAATAAGCAGAAGGGGAGTGGGTGCAGAGCCCCTGCTCCCTGCCCTCAGCAAAACCAGGCCCCCACATCCACACAACCTCTCCATGCCAGAGAAATTGAGATGGCAGCCCACATCCTGTCTGGACCAACACAAACTGAATTAGCCAAACAGTGAGATGGGGGACATCCGCTGAGACTTCACTAAAATAAAGGGACACAGAACTCAGCTTCCAAAGGAAAAGAGGGGAGGAAGCTACATGCTTCAGCAGTATTATCCATAAATCTGGCTGAGATGAGCCCTGCCAGCATTCTGTATGTTGACTCACAAATATATTGTCTGATAACAGCAAGCACAAAAACAACCAAACAAAAACAAAAAGCAAATATCTGACTAGCCACCTAGGATCAAAGAGTGCACTTCAAACAGATTTGTAATCAAGTCCTCAGACCAAACTATTAAAACACCGACAAAAAGGAATAATACTCAGAGTTAGACATTGACCTGCTCCATGACCCTAAAAAACTAGAGACAATACAAACGATTTTAAAAACATATTATGAACAGCTATACGCCAATAAATTAGGCAATCTAGAAGAAATAGACGCATTCCTGGAAAGCCACAAACTACTAAAACTGGAACAGGAAGAAATAGAAAACCTGAACAGGCCAATAACCAGGGAGGAAATTGAAGCAGTCATCAAAAACCTCCCAAGACAGAAAAGTCTGGGGCCAGATGGCTTCCCAGGGGAATTCTATCAAACGTTTAAAGAAGAAACCATACCTATTCTACTAAAGCTGTTTGGAGAGATAGAAAGAGATGGAGTACTTCCAAATTCATTCTATGAGGCCAGCATCACCTTAATTCCAAAACCAGACAAAGACCCCACCAAAAAGGAGAATTACAGACCAATATCCCTGATGAAGATGGATGCAAAAATTCTCAACAAGATACTAGCCAATAGGATCCAACAGTATATTAAGAAAATTATTCACCATAACCAAGTAGGATTTATTCCCGGGACACAAGGTTGGTTCAACACTCATAAAACAATCAATGTGATTCATCGTATCAGCAAGAGAAAAACCAAGAACCATATGATCTTCTCATTAGATGCAGAGAAAGCATTTGACAAAATACAGCATCCATTCCTGATCAACACTCTTCAGAGTGTAGGGATAGAGGGAACATTCCTCAACATCTTAAAAGCCATCTACAAAAAGCCCACAGCAAATATAATTCTCAATGGGGAAGCACTGGAAGCCTTTCCCTAAGATCAGGAACAAGACAGGGATGTCCACTCTCACCACTGCTATTCAACATAGTACTGGAAGTCCTACCCTCAGCAATCAGACAACAAAAAGACATTAAAGGCATTCAAATTGGCAAAGAAGAAGTCAAACTCTCCCTCTTCGCCAATGACATGATACTCTACATAGAAAACCCAAAAGCCTCCATCCCAAGATTGCTGTAACTCATACAGCAATTTGGTAGTGTGGCAGGATACAAAATCAATGCCCAGAAATCAGTGGCATTTCTAAACACTAACAATGAGACTGAAGAAAGAGAAATTAAGGAGTCAATCCCATTTACAATTGCACCCAAAAGCGTAAGATACCTAGGAATAAACCTAACCAAAGAGGTAAAGGATCTATACCCTAAAAACTATAGAACACTTCTGAAAGAAATTGAGGAAGACACAAAGAGATGGAAAAATATTCCATGCTCATGGATTGGCAGAATTAATATTGTGAAAATGTCAATGTTACCCAGGGCAATTTACACGTTTAATGCAATCCCTATCAAAATACCATGGACTTTCTTCAGAGAGTTAGAACAAATTATTTTAAGATTTGTGTGGAAACAGAAAAGACCCCAAATAGACAGGGGAATTTTAAAAAAGAAAACCATATCTGGGGGCATCACAATGCCAGATTTCAGGTTGTACTGCAAAGCTGTGGTCATCAAGACAGTGTGGTACTGGCACAAAAACAGACACATAGATCAATGGAACAGAATAGAGAACCCAGAAGTGGACCCTGAACTTTATGGTCAACTAATATTCAATAAAGGAGGAAAGACTATCCATTGGAAGAAAGTCTCTTCAATAAATGGTGCTGGGAAAATTGGACATCCACATGCAGAAGAATGAAACTAGACCACTCTCTTTCACCATACACAAAGATAAACTCAAAATGGATGAAAGATCTAAATGTGAGACAAGATTCCATCAAAATCCTAGAGGAGAACACAGGCAACACCCTTTTTGAACTCAGCCACAGCAACTTCTTGCAAGATACATCCACAAAGGCAAAAGAAACAAAAGCAAAAATGAACTATTGGGACTTTATCAAGATAAGAAGCTTTTGCACAGCAAAGGATACAGTCAACAAAACTAAAAGACAACCTACAGAATGGGAGAAGATATTTACAAATGACGTATCAATAAAGGGCTAGTTTCCAAGATCTATAAAGAACTTTTTAAACTCAACACCAAAGAAACAAACAATCCAATCATGAAATGGGCAAAAGACATGAAGAGAAATCTCACAGAGGAAGACATAGACATGGCCAACATGCACATGAGAAAATGCTCTGCATCACTTGCCATCAGGGAAATATAAATCAAAACCACAATGAGATACCACCTCACACCAGTGAGAATGGGGAAAATTAACAAGGCAGGAAACCACAAATGTTGGAGAGGATGCGGAGAAAGGGGAACCTTCTTACACTGTTGGTGGGAATGTGAACTGGTGCAGCCACTCTGGAAAACTGTGTGGAGGTTCCTCAAAGAGTTAAAAATAGACCTGCCCTACAACCCAGCAATTGCACTGTTGGGGATTTACCCCAAAGATGCAGATGCAATGAAATGCCGGGACACCTGCACCCCGATGTTTATAGCAGCAATGTCCACAATAGCCAAACTGTGGAAAGAGCCTCGGTGTCCATCGAAAGATGAATGAATAAAGAAGATGTGGTTTATGTATACAATGGAATATTACTCAGCCATTAGAAACGACAAATACCCACCATTTGCTTCGACGTGGATGGAACTCGAGGGTATTATGCTGAGTGAAATAAGCCAATCGGAGAAGGACAAACATTATATGTTCTCATTCATTTGGGGAATATAAATAATAGTGAAAGGGAATATAAGGGAAGGGAGAAGTGTGTGGAAAATATCAGAAAGGTAGACAGAACATAAAGACTCCTAACTCTGGGAAATGAACTAGGGGTGGTGGAAGGGGAGGAGGTCGGGGGGTGGGGGTGAATGGGTGACGGGCACTGAGGGCGGCACTTGACGGGATGAGCACTGGGTGTTATTCTATATGTTGGCAAATTGAACACCAAAAAAAATAAATTTATTATAAAAAATAAAAATAAAAAACTAGAGACAAAAAGAATGTCCCAGGGTCCCTGGGCCCTGACTCTGTATGCTAGAAGACAATGGTCTTCAGGAATATATGTGACTACTTCTCAAACTGAAATGCATGGTTGCTTGAGTAATACCTTCTGGAATGGTAATGTGAGCTCAGGCCTGAGGTGAGGTCTGTGCAGCAGCAAGAACTGATGGGGTTCTGGGTGTGTGGACAGCATTGCCAGTAGCTATGTATCCTACAAGGAAATCCAGGGCCATAGGAAGCCATTCAGAAATAGGCCATCTCTTCTTGCCCTGAGTGTCCCCCTCATGGCTCATAAGACTATATGCTTGGCTGATCAAACCAGGAATTTAATGTAACCTCACTGCTAACTAATGTGAGTGTGTTGAGGGGAGATCAGATGGGGGAGGAGGACCTCTTGATTTGCCAGACTATAGCCCACCTGACACATTACATTTCTTATCTTGAAAAATGTTACCTAAACAAAACATGCAGGAGTGTAATTTCTAGAACAAAAAATCTGAAATCTCCGGATTTTATCCTCTATCCATTTCAAACACAATGCTACTCATCACTGCCTAACATGCTTCTGCTTCTTTGAAAAGTATAGTTTCGCTTACAAATATTTTTCCCTTATGTCTCACAGGAGACTGTGAAATTTAACTAGAAGACATTTATGATCTCCGATGAAAGGTACTCATTAAGTATAATTGTTATCATTACCTGAATCTATTTTTACTTTCCTTGTTTTATATATGAATCCACATGGCTAGGTGTGGTCCACAAGAGCTCCAGCATTAGCATTCTTCCCCATTTGCTCACATTCCTCAGTGTCTGTCCTAGCTGGGCTAGCAGGTGGGTGTTTCAGAGCCTTGGGTCTCAGGGCACTGGGCCTCATGGCAATCCTAGATCTCGTGTTCCTATAGGTGGCACTTTCTGACAGGCATAAAATTTCATTCCAAGACAAATGTGCCAATAGTTGGCTTGCTGTGGGTACAATTAGTCACTTTCTCAGAATGAGGAGCAAAGGGCTAATTGTTCTGCAAGTGGACAATTGCTGCTGTAATTATTAGGCCCTGTAATTTCTCATCCATACATAATTGCACATGTGGATGAGGAGAACTTCGGCTGTCTTCTTGCAATTCTGTCCATAAGGCTTCTCATTGTTATGCTCAGGTTTTTTTCCACTTCTATTGGTCACGGTTGTGCTTTTCCATGATTGTCCTTTTTTCCTCCATAAAACACCAATGCCAAAGCAGCTTTTAAAAAGTTGTCCAGAACAATTTAAATACTGAATCAACCCTCCACTGGGTTTGTGTTAAATGTAACTTGGATATTTACAAAAGAAAGTTTCTGGCTGAAGTTTGTAGACTCATAGAAAAGAATAAAGCTAGACGCTTCCCCTAGGTTCCCAGTATCTTTTTTCCCCTATAATCCATGCTCTCCTCAAAATCTCCAAGAAAAGAAATTTCAATTTCATAGCCTCTCTTTGAAACTTCATTTCAGCATTATGTCTCTAACTCTAACATGTCTGAGCCTTGTATGTTCCCATGCTCAAAGCAGAAGTTCTGGGATCATAACAGTGGCAGTGATTTCATTGTTAGTTTCTTTGGGCATCGTGGGACCAAATTTGTTATATCCATGCTTATTAGCCAGACACAACCTCAAGGGGTCAATTAATCTGTTTTAGGTTTACATGTGAAGTTTTATATAAAATGCTTTTGGAAGCAGCTGATCTTCCTCCTGAGGCATTTCGCCAAAATACATTCAGATTCCTTTCACGGGCATCCCCAAAGCCTCAGCACATGGCTGACAAGTATCTGGGTGACAGAGAAGACTTGCCTCCTTCCAATTTGCAAAGCTGCTTGAGAACTCCTTGCACAGAAGGGCATTCCACTGTTCCCTGTTCCTGGAGCATGGCTGGGTGTCCTAGACAAACAAGCTTCCCTCGCACCCATGGTGCTGCAGGGTTCCCTTCAGATGAAAATGGAATACTGAAGAAAATTCTGTTCGGCTTTGTGAACTCTCATAATACAAAGCTTGGTAATGCTGGAGAAGGCAAAACTGACTTAAAGGATTTGGGGAGAATCATGCCATTAGGCAATGCTTTGATTTTTTTTCTTTCTTATTCTTTTGATAGTTCCAAATAAAAGTGAAACACACTGAAAGATATAATACCTACCTGCTGAAACTGAGAAATAGGCTCTGGTGAAATCATTTGCTATTAAAAGTAAATCTGCCTGTATAGAGACAGCAAATGCATGCCTCCCTGCCTGTAGATCTTTCAGGCAGCCTCAAAATAACACTCAGCTGCCCCCTACCTTATGACCCTTAAAAGCTGCAACCTAAACTCCCCCAACTAAGAATATTAATAAGCACTGTCAAGATCATGTATTGCATTTCCGGCACCCAATTCCCCCTTTTCCTGCTCAAAGTGAATGGAATCCTAAATGCGCCACATTTGCTTTTATGAGGATGCATTTGCCAGTCGGCCTCAATGCAAGCCCGAGTGCTTCAATAGCATTAATAAAAGGGGTGGTAATCTGAAGAGCCTTATTTTTGTCCCTAATGTTCACCCCAAAAGGAAATGTGCTTCTTACTAATAATAGAGGATGTGACCAAAAACATCAAGTGTATTTATCTGTTCCTAGTTCATCTGCCAAGGCTTATATTTCCTATCAGCGCTCTTTTAGAAAGGCTAAAACAATTAACCTCTTTCTCACTTGCTCTGCCAAAAGCCAAGGTCTGGCAGTTTTTGTTTGGGAAATTCAACTGAAGACCAACCCCTCCTCCTCTAACACACAAACCAAGTTAACACAAAATAATGGTAAGAGCTAGCATTCACTAAGACCTAGATGCACTGAGCTAGCAGCCAGGCACTGCTTAGCACTTTATACAGGTTAACTCATTTAATCTTCACCATAACCTGTGAGGTAGGTCCTGTTTGGGTCCTCTTATACCACCATGGAAGCTGAGATACAGAGGCATTAAGTAACTTGCTCAAGATAACACAGCTGGTAAGTGATGATGCTCCAGAAACATTGTTTTTAGTCACTATATGATCTACCTCTGTGTCAATGCTGTTTTATGTTTTAAGTTGATATAGACTGACCCATTGCCTTCCAGGTGGCATCAAGCAGCACAGTAAGGACAGTACTGGCTCTCCCCCATTCCTTAAAACCCACGTTCCCTTTATACATCCCGTTGTCACTTAGCTCATTCATAGTTTGGCTAGGTTTCTGACTTCCAAATCAAATGTGCTAAAAAAAATCGTGGGCCCTGGCCCAACCCAGGTTCTTCCAGATTCACTCAGAAGTCCTTAAGTTTACCATATAGCACATGTATTAGACAGACAAGCTCATTATCAGATTATGTGTCTAAAGAAATAACAAGCAACACACAAGTGCCCATCATAGCAGATTAATGACCATTAGGCATTTGGTAATGATAGTCACCAACTTTAGTGCTCATTGGTAAGTATCCATGAACTATGGAACACTAGCAAACAAGAAGATAGCTACAGATAAGTTGTGTTGTCTTGTGCTTCAATCTGTGGAGATTTGGTCCATCTCCATATATCATATAATAACTTTTTTTCCAATCTGCATATTAATATCTACATTATTTTAAAATAAGTGTTCAGAAGCTATTAACTCTGTAATAATTTGAATGGGCACTTGTATGCTGCAGTTTTGTCTTTTAAACAAAAGCTAATTTTAAAAAAAACTTTTATACTGATAAAACTCTTATGCCCTCATTTTAATGCCTTCAGCAAGCTCCGTATAGGCAAGATGCTAAAAATAAAAGTTGGCACCAAGCTATATTCTATAAAATCAAAATGTTTCTCTAGTGTTTTTAAAAAATAAATAATAAGCAACTTTTTTCTACACTCAATTTGTTAAACTTAAGCCCAAGAAAATGCAAAGGGGATCCAGATTTCTGTTTTACATGTTTAATGGAGTGTGTGTCCACGATGCAACTTTTCCCTCCTCTGGAAATCAATAAACCCACTGCCCTGGCTGATGTCCATCTAGTTCACCCACTCCTAGCACAAAATCTGATCTAAAAGAGGGACAGACTTGGAAAGACCTCTGCTCTAATTAAGTATAGAACAGCATCACTCTGAGTTAAATTAATAATGATTTTTAATTTTTTAATAGTGAGTTAGTTCATCATACACTTTATGTCACAAAATGTTTTCCTGCTCATAAAAAGCTCATGAGCAATATATAAATCATCTTTCATGTCCTCCAGCCTATAGCCTTCCAAGTTTTCATCTCCTAACACTGTTTCTCTTCAGAGTAATTAACTTAAGGAGAAGCCGGCAATCTGCCTTTAGCTTAACCTTCATTGGTTTCCAACTAAAAACAAAAGGAGAAGAATCCAACATTTGGCCAATGGCCCAGTCAACCTCTTCCCTTGCCAAGAGAGTTTCCAACAGGTGCTGCCATTCTCTGAGGGCCTAGAGATGTGGATTTTGAGCAGCAAACCCTGTTTTCATTCTGCCTTTGGCTTTCCTCTGGATCCTGAAATGACTGTGTTTAACCATAGACCTATAGGTCATGGAAGATTATTTTTTCTCCACTCCAAGCAAAGAAAGCATAAGCCCAGGTTCATCAAAAAGGAAATTTCCAGCAGTACTTTAATTAAATGTTAACCTTTCTGTGAAGAATTATAAATTGCATTAGAACATAAACGTCAACTGACGACATTTGAGACCTGAGTTGAACTTATGTAATGTTTCCAATAATAAGTGTGTCTATTTAAGATGTCAGTTAAAAGTTCAAAACCTTGATATGTGGGGGCTGTCAAAAGGAATCATTAGAGCCACATGTTGGAGTTGGTCTTCAGGGAGAAATTTCAGAAAGGTGACAGAGTTTGACCAGAATTGAAGCTTACTTTTGGCCTCAAGATCTGTGTTCGTTCCGTTCTCCTGCACCTCCCAGATGCTTGGGGAAATCTTAATAATACTAGACATGTTTACAAGTCAGATGCAGTCAATTCTAGAGTCAAGATCAATAATGCTCTTTTCCCTTTCCCTAACAAGCTGATAGCCCCTGACTGACATCCCTTCACCTCAGAGTAATGATATGGCTGGTTCTAATATCCCAAATTCCTTTCATTCTGCTTACTGGCAAGAAATGACTCTCCCTTCCATCTGGGTGACAGGTGCCATAAACTGCACATTACTTTGTCAGCCCTAAAGTCAGGGCATCGATAACTTCCACAGGGACAAAGTTGATGATAATCTCTTGGTATAAAATTGTCTTTTAGAGAATTAGATAAATGTGAAACACTCCACATTGTCAAGAACATCACTCAAAACTGCTTTGCCCGTTTGACAGCCCATGATAGAGGACACATTAAGAGGCTGAAAACGTGGATATCTGTTTTCAGGGCTGTACTTCCCACAATCTGTCCTCCTTTGCTTCAATCCAGGCAACAAACTCAGCTCCACAAAGTGGTTGCTGGCCACACTCTTAAACCTGACCAGGACTGAGTCCTGGGAACAAGCCCTGCCTCTCAAGGGCAGACTTACAAGTCCCGCTGTGAAATGTGCCGACTCTGGAGAATAAATAATTCAGTGCACTCTGGTAATATCTCTTTTCACAGAGATTCTGTGACAGGGCCTTGACAATAGCAATGTTCGTTGTGTTTGTTAATCCACAAGTAGTAAGGAAAATGACTGGGGAGGGAGAAAGAAGCTCCCACATGACTCCAGAATATGATTTCATACTGTTATCCCAGTCAATGTCGAAAATTGTTTTAACAAAAGGAAATAAGTGGATTCATAGGATTTCTGAATTGATAATTCCTGGAAGAGTTCATTTGGTCTAACCTAAGGCTCAGGTAGGACCATGTCCTGGTTGGTCAAGAGAGGTCCTTCCTAGATACTCTTTAACTTGCTTCTTCTAGTTTTTAATTATCCAGAAAAGACTTTCTTTCCTGTGAGTCAAAACTCCTCCCTCACTGCAGTAGACAACCTTTCACTTGAGATTTTCCTTTCCCATGTCCTCCATGAGCTGGACCTGTCTTTCTTCCCTCCTCTACCACAAGTATTTGGAAGTATCTAGGAAGCACTCTTGCATAATAATGTGGTTCTGTGCAATCCTAACCAGATCATTCAGATGCAGACTTTGAAGTTTAAGATTTCATGAGTTCACAACATTCCAGGAGCAGACATAGCAAAGCCTTGCAATGGTTCTCCATTTCGCCCTCAATAAAAACAGAAATCCATACAATGGTCTTCAAGACCTGCATAATCTGTTCCCCCATGACCCATCCCCTACACACATGTGCACACACTAATTATGCCCTTCTCTTCCTCTCCAACCTTATCTCCTTACTCACCTGGATCCAGGCACATTATCCACCCACTTCAGACCAGCTCCTATCTCAGACCACTGCACTCCCCATTCCTCTGCTTGGAGCTCTCTTCCCCAGGATGACCATGAGACTCACCCCTCCACTTCCTTCAGATCTTTGTTCAGGTGTCACCTTTTCACTGAGGACTGGTCTGGCCACTCTGTGTTATATTGCAACCTCACTGCATCCTACTGCCACACCTCTGACTCTAAGACCTTGTTCTATGATGTCTTCTATATTAATTACTTTCTAACATACCATATTATATATTTAGTTATTATGCTCATTCATAATTGGTGCCTCCCCAAGGTAGAGTATCAGCCACAGGGATAGAAATTTTTGTTTTGTTCACTACTGTTTCCCCAGCAACTACAGTAGTGCCTGACACATAGTAGGTGCTTAATAAATATTTGTTGAATGCATGAACAAGTACACATCAAACCAGTGATGGGCTTCTCAGGCTCCAACAGAGGAGTAAAAGAAGAGGACTGTTGGACGAGATGGCCCTCACTGCCCATTTGCTGAGGTGGAGAGAACAGTCAGCAACACAGAGCAGGAGAGCATTGGGCAGCCTCTCTAGGGAGTCTGGACTTCCAGAAACCTTCATTTGCCTCCCTGCCAGCTCAAACACTGTTATCTCTCCACTTTTCACACACTATGATTTCTCATAAGGCTCTCTCCTAATTCACTTACAGCCTCTACCCAATATCTGTCCAACTGAGCTTTCTAAACACAAATCAAATCATCCACTCTACAGAGCTGCCACCAGCTCTACAGAGCTGTGTTCCAGAAATGTTCTAGGTACTGGGGATATAGCAATGAGACAAGATTCCCTTTCCTAGGAAAGTTTACAATCTAGCAGGTGTGGCAGACAGTAGGCAAGATAAGTAAAACCTATCATTAAATGTTCCTGAGGAAAGGCCTCTTCCTTGCTTGCTTAAAACTTGTCCTTGGTTCCCTACTGTCTCCAGAATAAAACTCAAGCCCCTTATGACTGGGAGGAGACAGCTCTTTCATGTCCACTCCTCCAGCTCAATGCTTGCTACGTGTACTACACCTTCCAGGCAGAACGAACTTGTTGCAATTCCCTGATTATGCCTTGTTCTCTTACACATGTGTCTTTTCATGCACTGTTCCTTCTGCCTGGAGTGCCCTTCTCCTTTCCTTCCATTTTCTTGGTCACTTTAATTTGTATTCAATACCCACCTTAAGCATTATGTCTTCCAGTAGTCTTTCTCTGCCACCCCACCCCTATATTAGTGGGGTATCCTTTTTCGATCTTTTCCCTCTCATTGGGAACACTTCTATCTTTGTCCTTTCCCCACTAGTTTATAACTGTCTATGTCCCACTGTCTGTACACATCTTAGGCCTTTGTATCTCATGGGTGCCTGACCCATTGTAGTCAATAAATATTTGCTGAGGGACGCCTGGGTAGCTCAGCGGTTGGGTGTCTGCCTTTGGCCCAGGGCATGATCCTGGAGACCCCGATCGAGTCGCATGTCGGGCTCCCTGCAGGGAGCCTGCTTCTCCCTCTGCCTGTGTCTCTGCCTCTCTCTCTCTCTCTCTCTCTCTCTCTCTCATGAATAAATAAATAAAATCTTTTAAAAAAATAAAAATAAATAAATATTTGTTGAATAAATAAATGGATGAATAGATAAATGGAAGAATGGAAGAAAGGAAGGACAGATAAATTAAAAGGTGACTGGATGGAAGGAAAGCATTATGGACTAAATTGTGTCTATCAAGATTCATATGTTGAAGCTGTAGCCCCCAGTACCTCAGAATATGATTATATTTGGAGATAGCATCTTTCAAGAGGTAATTAAGGTAAAACCAGGTCATCAGTGTGTGTTCTAATCCAATATGACTAGTGGCTTTATAAGAATAGGAAATTTGGAGACACATAACAGACAAAAGTCCATGTGAAGACACAAAGAGAGAATGCCCATCTAGAAGTCAAGGACAAAGGCATCTATAAAAATCAACCCTGTTGAGGCGCCTGGGTGGCTCAGTCAATTTAGTGCCCAACTCAATTTCAGCTCAGGTCATGATCTCAGGGTCATGAGATTGAGCCCCACTTTGGGCTCCATACTCAGTGCAGAGTCGGCTTGAGATTCTCTCCCTTTTCTTCTCCCTCCTGCTCTGCCCATCCTCTTGCATGCTCTCTCTCTTTCTAGAAATATAATCTTTAAAAAAAAAAAAAACCTGCAGATACTCTGATCTAAGACTTCCAGCCTCGACAACAGTGAGAAGATAAGTTTCTGTTGTATAAGCTATCCAGTCTGTGGAACTTTGTTATTGCAGCCCTAACAGACTAATACAGATGGATGGATGGGTGGATGGATGGATGGATGGATGAAATGATGAAAGAAGGAGGGAGGGAGAGTAGGTGAGCAGACAGATGATACCTTCTCCACAGTCTCTGTGTCATCTAAAATTCCTGACCCTGCCTATGACATCCTGACACCTCCAACAGGTCACAGCCCCACTCTGTGCAGTATTGAAGACACAACCTTTAGTCTCCACCTCTCACCCTCCCATGGTCCTCAACCTCCTCTACTTTCCCTGGATGTCTTCTCTCAAGGAACCTTCTCCAGTTCTCCCAGCACAATCTCCCCCACCTCTGAAGCCTATTCCTTCACAATCTGTTTAGCAGCCCCTCAGCCCCAGCTCTCAGACTGCTGGAGACTTCCAGAAGAATTTACATCCCTCTTTTCCTCTATTGTGGCCCATCTGCAGCACCTGCCTAGGTTCTCATATGCCCATTTTTTAGGACCTGGACACTTAGATGGCCGCGTCTGGCCAAGCTTGTGGGGCGCTCCTTGGGCCTCTGCTGTTGCTCTCCTTCTCATCTCCTTAGTGTCAGAGCCCCAGTATATACTCAAGAATAATAGTCCAGATCCATGTGACATTGGTTGGGCTTACCAATCTCTTTACCTCAACTCCCACATATGTAAAATGGGAATAAATAGTAGTGCCTGCCTTACAAGGTTACCATGAAGACTAAAAGCATGGAATTGCATGCAATTATTGTGATCCACTCAACTTTCCATAAATAGACTTGTTGCCTCTAAACCCACTCATTGGTGCCATTTTCCCCCCATTACTTCCTCCAGGCACAACTCTGCTTTTCCTGTTTCTTTAGTTGAGGCAAAACAGATTTCTCTAGGCCCACAAAACTGGGAAGAACCTGGAAGAAGCTGGACAGCCCCAGCAGGGTCCCCTCTCTCCGACCTCACTTGCCTGTCAGCTTTAGTTTCTTCTTCTGCAGCCCAGCTTCTCCTCAGAGATAAGAGACTGGCATTGTCTTTGAGAGCCTGGTATGGTCCTGAGGCCCGCGTAGAGATGGTCTGTTCTGGCTCTCCCCACAGCTGCTGGAGAGGGTGTCACTGTCCAGCTAAAAATATTCTTAGTGACTACGGAGCTGTGGGGAGAAGTTAGGCTAGCGAGGGGATGGCTATTTTTTTTTAAGCACAGTACTGTTTAATTCTTTTCACTCATATGCATGTATTACTATAATAAAAATTTAAGCAAAACAACTGTTTCCTCTTGACTGGCAAACTGTTAAAAGACAACATGAATAAAAAGCATGGATAGCTCACCTTTTCTTTTTTTAATCATGGTAAAGTAGAAACATAACACAACATAAAACAGCCATGTTTAAGTGTACAGTTCAGTGGCATTAAGTACATTTACATTGTTGTAAATGTAACCATCAACACCATTCATCTCCAGAACTACTTCATCTTGCAAAATTGAAACCCATTAAACTATAACTCACCATTCCCTGTCCTCTCAGCCCCTGCAACCACCATTCTACTTTTTTGTCTCCATTAGTTTGATTACTCTAGGTACCTCATATAAGTGAATCATCCAGTATCTGTCTTTTTGTGACCGGCTTATTTCACATAGTATAGTGTCTTCAAGGTTCATCCATGTTGTAGTATGTGTCAGAATTTTACTCCTTTTTAAGGCTGAAAAATACTCCACTGTGTGCATATACCACATTTTTTTTAATCCATTCATTCATCAATGGACACTTGAGTTGCTTCTGCCTTTTGACTATTGTACATAATGCTGCTATGGACAGTGCACAACCAGCTCAGCTTTTAAAAAGTATGCTTTTAAGAGCTTCTCTTGTTTTTATTATGAGTATTAGGAAAGCAAAGGGAGGCCAGGGCACCTAGGAAATAAATGATCCCGCCATCATCTGGTCATCAAATGGATTCATCCTCCATATTCTTTGGGTACCCTCTGAAGCAAAGATTATTATCCCTATTTGATACTGAAAAATTGAGGCTCAGAGAGATAAATAAGTCACCCAAAGTAATACAACTAGAAAGGGGCTGACACTCAGCCCAGGTCTGACTCCATGGTCCAAAACCTTTCTGCTATCTTATGCTGCCTCCCAAAAGTAGGATCAAAGCTGGACCTGATGTGTGTGCAGATGAGGAGGAAGGCAAGAGGCTGAAACTCTATCCCTCCCTCCACTATGCCTGAGAGACAAATATCATTCTTTTAGAGCCAATGGAGAACACAGAAAAGTACAGAAAATTGAGCCTAAAGGAT
Organism: Vulpes lagopus; assembly: GCF_018345385.1. Taxonomy (NCBI): domain Eukaryota; kingdom Metazoa; phylum Chordata; class Mammalia; order Carnivora; family Canidae; genus Vulpes; species Vulpes lagopus. The sequence goes on along the minus strand of NC_054824.1, from coordinate 25,047,691 downwards.
ACAGACATGAGGCCGAATGTTCAGACCAGAACACACTTAACTACTTGTAACAATGCCAAAAGGGAGGAAGAATTCTCAAAGTCTGCAAGGAAATGCCAAACGAAAGGGATCAAAGTGCCAGGAACTATTTCAAGGCCATGAGTGGACAAGAAAATGGCAGATGAGTTTTGGGAGAGGAAAATGCCAAGAATTGCACTCAAAGAAAATCATCCAGGGCACCTGGGTGACTCAGTAGTTGAGCTATCTGCCTTTGGCTCAGGTCGTGATCCCAGGATCCTGGGATCAAGTCCCACATCGGAGTCCCTGCAGGGAGCCTGCTTCTCCCTCTCCCTATGTGTCTGCCTCTGTGTGTCTCTCATGAATAAATAAATAAAATATTAAAAAAAAAGAAAAAGAAAATCATTCAAAGTGGTCTAACAGGAGGATTGTACAGAGCTAGTAGTGTAACTGTGGCAAAATTTTGGGTAGGTGTGGGCTGTGGAAAGGACACAGCACTGCCCAGTTGCACCTCTGATGGAAAAGGAAGTAAAAACTACTGGCCATCTTTGAAAGGATATTGATCACAAAATAGAAAACAAAAGTAAAACAAGAATAAAAACCCTTACAAAGGTGAAAAATAAGACTTGTGTTAGGGGAATGAGTAGATCCCACTGAGAGGCATACAGAGGAAATCATTTTTCTTAGAAAATATCAGGGCTACCTGTTGTGGGTACCAAAGTGGTAGGTAAGATACTGAGCAGCCTCCAATAGTGCTCCATAAGCAACCTGAGAACCTGCCCATTGCATATTCCCACTCTGTGGTATCTCAGGAAAGGATGTGACAAGGGTACAGGAAAAGTAAGTGTGGCCTGAAGGCCAGGTTGACCCATGAGAATGAGATCAGGAGCCTGGGGTTTTCACAGCCCACCACCCCCATGAAGGGTCTGATCCAGGAGCCTGCAGAAGATGACACTATACCTGGACAGGTTACATCCAGGGGCCTGGCCCAGAGTCTGTCTTTGTGTCATGAGGGGACAGGAAAGGGAGGAGATCAGAGTAGACATCTGATGCTCTGATATTAGGTCTTAAAGATCCTTTGCAGAGTTTCTCTATGTAAGGATGTGGCTTGACTCCTTGAATATATTAACCACCCCACCCCAAAGCATTCCACCTAGACCTGGCCCTGGCTCGGGAGGTCCACAGCTACAGGGAGAAGGGTCCTAGGATGAGCTCAGGGGGACATTCTCAGAATCTTACCTTTGAGACATTTTGCTGAAACTTCTAAGTCCAAAGTGATACCTCTGCCACCTGGAACAAGAATCTCAAGTAAGAACAGTGATGGAGACTGTGGCTTCCTGGGTCCTATCCAGGAAGGACTCCGTTCCATGAGTCAGTGCTACCAATTTCCTCACAACCAAGCACTTAGAAGTAAGGCTTCCCTGATCCCTCGGTCTGGCACACAAGCCCCACATAGCCTTGATCCAGGGGCTCAGCTCTGGATGGCCTCCCTCAAGGCTCTGGAGGGCCACTCTGATCTGTACATGGTCCCCAGAGAACAAGCTGCTTGTGACCTGGTGGGACTTAGTTTGGGAATGAGAAGGGAGTGAGGGCAGGAGATAGGACGGCACTGAGGAGCGGAATAAGCAAATGGTAGAGAGAAAAAGTCAGGCAGCCAGTCAGGCTGCTCCTGAGCTAGAGGTGACCAATGGGGTTCCCAGTGCAATTGTGCAGCGCCCACACAATACAAAGGTGCTCCACAGAGGCCAGGCATGGAGGTAGAGCTGCACATGAAGGCTGCTTGCCCAGGCCTTGGCCCTAGCACAAGGCTGTGCCCACTATAAGGATAGGGACTCTTCCTTATTTACACAAAGACGCAGCACATATGTAAACAGCCCTAGGCTTCTCAGGACACATCACTAAGTGTGAGACAGTTGATGGAAGTGTGTGCCCTTCTTCCTCTAGGGAACACATGGGTCATAAAGACTGAACCACACCTGTGCCTAGACTTAGCTAGGTCAGTTCTGGCTCAGCAAAGCCCCATCCATGGCTGGCATGTGGGGAAAGAAGGTTATACATGTGCTAGGCTCGTTACCCATGGGGAAGATACCTACCTGACATTACACCAGAGGCTGGGCATCAGGGCTTTGCCTCATTCAGAGGCTTGGCAGGACCCCAGCATACGAAACAGAGCAATGGTCCCTGACCAGTGCAGCCTACTCCCCCCTCCATTCCCACCCATAGGCAGAAGAATCTCTGCTGCCATTATCCAGCCGGCTCCCAGGGTGTGGGGATAATACCCTCCCCATGGCCGCTCCACAGGGACGGCCTATAAGAACCATCCAAAGTGCAAGGGGATTGACCCTGCTCTGCAGCGCTCTTTTGGCTTAATAGGAACAGCTGGTCAGTGAAGTGTTTGCTAGCAATTTAACAAGGCTCAAACAGCAAGAGGCATCTGCTGATAAATCAAAAGGGAGCACCCAGCTAAATGAGGTTTAATTTAAATTCCTATCTCGAGCTGAGAGAAGAGTGCGGTTATGCCTTCCAGTTCCTAGTACCAGCGAGACCTGGGCCTTGAGGGAGGATGGCCCCAACAAGACAGAGCTATAAAGCCATGCCAAACTGCTGATAGGAAGGTAGAGGAAGAAGGCAAAGAGAGAAGTTGTCATTTCTTCTCTCATAGAAACAAAACAAGCTTCACTCTCTTCGAAGGCCATAAAACTCCTTATGGCCATGAGCACGTCCACTGTGGCTCCCCCATTACGGCAGAGGGCAGGAGCCCATGCATAAGAGCACAAATGAGCCTGGCAGGGAAGAGGACTGTTCTCTGGAAATGTCATCAGTCCAGAGCCATGATGACATCCAGGGAAAACAAGAGCTGCTTCTCTCTCATTATTTCCTTCCACAAAAAGCATCTCCATCCACTTCCATTAAATCCTCCTCTGCCTGTGAGCTGTACACAGCCTTGCGTTTCCATATGTAAATACCCAGTCCCAAATGGACCTGACTCTCCCTTTCTGCACATCCTATTTGTTTCTTAAATCAGAGGCCTGAACTAACATCAGGCAAAAAGCTGACTGCTGCTTTAATCATTCCCACTGCATGCACCTCAGGAAGTTGAGCAGTGACTCACTGAAGATCCTTCCTTTCAGGAGGCCAATCTCAACTGACCTTTTCCCACGTTTCATTTCACTGGGACTAGTGACAACTTCCCTATGGGTCTGAAGGGTATAGCTGGATCTCAGTTCCCAGGGCCTGTGGGCAGAGGGAAACTCAGAAAGCAAAGGGTAGAGAAGGAGGTGACCCCCTACCAGCGGACACTGAAAGTATGGCTTAAAGTTCATGCACACCCAATCACTCCTCACCCCCCCATCCTTTCCAAGCAGCGTCCTCCCCACCTCCACACTCTTCTCAGCTACTCTGACTCTCCTCTTCAAACACATCAGCACATGTTCCCTTGACATGAGTACATGCTCATTAAGAACATGTGATCTGCCACAGTGACCTCATCTTGTTTTATAGTAGGTTCCAAGGCTGATAGGTCAGGGCAATATCTCACATAGGCATGTATCTATTAGTAATTGTGTTTGACTTGCTAGTAAGAGCAAAGAGAATACAGTTTTTTTTTCTCACACAGAGTTCACAGATGGCAGTCCCAGCCTGGCATGGCATTGGGCATCAAGAACCAAGGCTCCTTCAATTTTCTGACTCTGTATCTTTAGCTTCGGACTTTCATTCTGAAGGCCACCTCATGAGCAAAGAAAGGACTAATGATGGAACACCGACCATCACATCTGGATTCCAGACAGAAGGCAGAAGAAAGAAGAAGGGCTCCCCCGCTTCAAAACAGCCACTTTATAATTGTCTTTTAAAAATTTTTCCAGAAGTCCCACCCAATAACCCTTTTGTGTATCTCATTGGTTAAAACTTGTCGCCTGTCCACATCTAGAAACATAAGAGGTTGAAGATTGTAGTCTATTAGTTGAGCATCTTGCCACCTCCCACAATAAATAGAGATTCTTCTACAAAGAAAGAAGCAGAGAAATGTATTTGGGCTGGCACTATCAGCCTCTGCCACAATGGGCAGTATCATTTTCATTTGACAAGGACTCTCATAAGGTTCTAAGGTTGAGACGGTAACACACAGACTGTGTGGGATTCTAAGCAGCATCTCAAAGGGTGTTGTGGCTATACCAGCTGGGACAGAAGTCTATAGGGACCACAAAGGACATAGTCCTGATAGCAAACATTAACAATAGCTTGGATGAAAATTTTCTAGAAGACAAGATTTTTGCCCCAGTGAGAAGGAAGATATACACAAAAATTATCAAAAATACCACAATGTGTCAGTGTCTACAGGAGCTCAGAGAGCTCACATCCAAGGCAGTAAGGGAACACAAGAGTGATTTGCCCTGAATTCTGACTCTGATGGTTTGCACCTGACCCCAGATCCCCTAAGCACATGATGTCTGTTGATGTTTATACACATACAGATACCAAAATAACAAATAAATTCTATTTATTTTTGCATGAACCTTGTGCTTCATAAACATATGCTGACTGATCAAAAATTAGCCACGAAGTTCTATAACATCAACATCAGTGAGAGGAGCAGATAGAGGAAGAGGAGTTAAAGACTCTACAGCACCTGGAAAAGGGATCCTTAGCTCCTTTCACACAGATGTTTTGAGTAGAACTATGTTTGTCTGAATTGCTTGCAAGACGTTCTTCAAGGAATTAGGTAGATAGATTTGATGACCCAAAGGAAAAAGAAGCAAGAGAGGGGCTCTCTCCAGTCCTGAGTGCCATGCTAAACCAGAAATGCTTCAAGTTATCTGCAGAGCAATATTCAGAAATAGTGCTTGTTCAGTTTTTTTGGTTTTATTTTGTTTTTTGCTTTCTATTTTGAAATAATGTTAGACTCCCAAGAGGTTGCAAAAATACTAGATCCACGTACCCTTTATCCAGGCTTCCTAAATTACAATATCTTACACAATCATAATAAATTATCAAAACCAGGAAACTGATATTGTCACAATATTATCAACTCATCTACAGTCCGTATTCATATTTCATCATTTTAGCACAAGACTGTACTAATGTAAACACCATCCTAATCAGGATATAAAAGTGTTCTATTCCCTTAGTGAAAACCCTTTTCTACTCTTTTATAGTTCCTTTAATATCTCTAGCCCCTAGCATTCAATGATCCATTACTACAATTTTGTAATTTTTTTTAGAGAGTGTGCACATGCCATAAGCTTGGGGGGAGGTGCAGAGGGAAAAGGAGAGGGAGGATCCTAATAGGCTCCACACCCAGAGCAGAGCCCATCACAGGACTGAATCTCACATCATGAGATCATGGCCTGAGCCAAAACCAAGGGTTGGATGCTTAACTGACTGAGCCACCCAGGAGCCCCTAATTTTTTAAATGTTATATAAACTATGTCATACAGTATATAACCTTTTTAGATTTTTTTCATTCAACATAATGCCTTCAAGATCCGTCCAAGTGATTATGTGTATCAATAGTTTGTTCCTTTTTAATGCTGAGTAGTATTTCATGGCATGGATGTACCAGTTTGTTTAATCATTTACTATTAAGAACATCTGAGCTGTTTCCAGTTTTCATCTATTATGAATAAAGTTGCAAAAAGAAATAGTGTACAACTATAAACATTTCATACAGGTGTTTGTGTTTGATAAGCTTTCATGTATCTAAGATAACTACCCACAAGTGTGACTGCTACGTCATATGGTAAATGTATGTTTAACTTTGTAAGAAACTCCCAATGGTTTTCCAGATTGGCCACATCATTTTATATCCCACTAAGCAACATGTGAGAGTTCCAGTAGCTTCACATCCTTGCCAGCATGGTAGTGTCAATATTTTTTATTTTAGCTATTGTAATAGGTGTGTAATAGTATCTCATCATGGTTTGAATTTGTATTTTTCTAATAAATAATCATTTTTTGTGTTTTTATCAGAATAGCTTTATTGAGATATAATCTGTGTACCACGCAACTCATCCTTTAAAGTACATAATTTAACATTTTTAAATATATTCACACATTGTGTAACTCATACCATCTCAATTTTAGAACATTCTCATCACCTCACTAAGAAGCCCCAAGTCCCTTAGCAGTCACCTGACCACGATTTCTCTCATCCTCAACTGCCTCTGACCCAACACCAAGCAACCACAAATCAACTATACATGTCTATAGATTTGCCTAGTTGGGACATTTCATATAAATAGATTCATACAATATATGGTCTCTTCTTTTTTTTTTTTCTTTTCCTTTCCAAGTTTTTGTTTAAATTCCATTTAGTTAATGGAATAGTGTAATATTAGTTTCAGGTGTAATCATGTTGAACATCTTTTCATATACTTATTTTCCATTTATATATTTTATTTGATGAAATGTCTTCAAGTCTTCTGTCCATTTTCTAATTACATTGTTTCACTGTCAAGGTTAAAGAGTTGTTGATATATTCTAATGCAAATGTTTTGTCAGATGTATGATTTGCAAATATTTTCCCTTAGTCTGTGGTTTATCTTTGTATTCTATTAATAGTATCTTTCACAGAGCAAAGTTTTAAATTTTGATGAAGTCTAAAAAAAATAAATAAAATAAATAAATAAATAAATTTTGATGAAGTCCAATTTAACAATTTTAAGAAATAAAATAAATTTATTTTTCTAAGAAATCCTCGCCTAACTCTAGGTCATGTAGATATCATGGAAACTATCTTCTCTGATCACAATGAGATAAAGTTAAAAATCAATAATATAAAAAACTTAAAATTCACAAAATTGTGAAAATTAAATACGCTTTTTAAAAGATTTTATTTATTTATTCAGGAGAGACACAAGAGAGAGAGGCAGAGGGAGAAGCGGGCTCCATGCAGGTAGCCTGACATGGCACTCGATCCCGTGTCTCCAGGATCAGGCCTTGGGCTGAAGGCTGCGCTAAATTGCTGAGCCACCCAGGCTGCCCAAACAATACACTTTTAACAATCAATTGATCCAAGAAGAAATCAAAAAGGAAAACAGAAAATGCTTTACAAATGATGAAATTGAAAACAAAACAGAACAAAACGTATGAGATGCAACAAAAGCAATACTAAAATGAGGAAAATTATAGCTATAAGCGCTTATATCAAAAAAAGAGAAAGATCTCAAGTCAACAACGTAACTTTACAACTTAGGAACTAGAAAAAGAAGAACTAACTAAACCCAAAGCTTGCACAAAGAAGAAAATAATAAAGATTAGAGCAGAGAAAAATGAAATAAAGGAGAGAAAAACAATAGGAAAAATATCAATGAAACTAATAGTTCTTTGAAAACAAAAAAAAATTGATAAGCCATTAGTTACATGGACTAAGGAAAAAGAGAGAAGACTCAAATTACTAGAATCAGAAATGAAAATGGGAACATTATTACCAATTCTACAGCAATAAAAAGGATTATGAGAGTAGAACAACTGTACACCAACAAATTGGATAACCCAGATGAAATGCACAAATTCCTAGAACCACAAAACCTACCAAGACTAAATCACAAAGAAATAGAAAATCTGAAGAGATCTGTAACTATAAGGAGACTGAATCAGCAATCAACTATCTCCAAAAAACAAAAACCCCAATTCAATGGCTTCACAGGTAAATTCTACCAAACATTTAAAGAACTAATACCAATCCTTCTCAAACTTTTCCAAAAAACTGAAGAGGAGAGAATTGTTCCAATCTCATTTTATGAGGCCTTGAGGCCAGCTTTACCCTGATGATAGCAAAGCCAAACAGACTCTACAAAAAAAGTACAGATCACTATCCTTTACAAACATTGATGCAAATATCCTCAACAAAATACTAGCATGCAGAATTCATCCACATATCAAAAGTATTACAGATCATGACCAAGTGAATTTATTCCCAGAATATAAGGATGGTTCAACATATGAAAATCAATTGATATAATATGCCACATCAACATAAAGAAATAGAATACCACATAATGATTTCAGTGGATGCAGAAAAACATTTGACAGAAATCCACACTCTTTCATGATAAAATCACTCAACAAACTATGAATAGAAGGAAACTACCTCAACAGAATAAAAGCTACATATGAAAAACCCACAGAAAAATTATATTCAATGATGAAAGACTGAAAGCCTTTCCTCTACGATCAGGAACAGGACGAGGATGCTTGTTTTTACTATGTTCAACATAGTCCAGAAGTTCTAGCTAAACCAATAAGGCAATAAAAAATAAAATAAAAAGCATCCAAAATGGAAAGAAAAGAGTAAAACTATCTTTGTAGATAATACAATCTTTTATATAGAAAGCCCTGAAGATTACACACATACACACACACACACACACACACACACACACACTGTTAGAACTAATAAATGAATTTAGCAAAGTAGCAGGATACAAAGTCAACATATAAAAAATCAGTTGCACTTCTACACACAATGAACAATCTGAAACAAAAATTGCAAAATAATTTCATTTACAATAGCATCAAAAAGAATGAAATATCTATGAATTAACTTAGCAAAGGAGGCAAAAGACTTATAAAGTAAACTACAGTGAGATATCACTGCACATCTGTCAAAATGGCTAAAATTGGAAACACAAAAAACAAGTGTTGGTGAGTGTACAGAGAACCCTTGTGCATTGCTGGTGGGAATGCAAACTGGTGCAACCACTATGGAAGCAATATGGAAGTTTCTCAAAAAATTAAAAATAGAACTACCCTAACATAGGGATGCCCGGGTGGCTCAGCAGTTGAGTGCCTGCCTTCGGCCCAGGGTGTGATCCTGGAGTCCTGGAATCAAATCCCACATCAGGCTGCCTGCAAGGAGCCTGTTTCTCTCTCTGCCTGTGTCTGTCTGTCTGTGTCTCTCTCTCTGTCTGTCTCTCATGGATAAAATCTTTAAAAAAAAAAGAAAAAAGAACTACCCTACAATTCAGTAATCATTCTACTGGGTACATACCCCAAAATACAAAAGCACTCATTCAAAGGGATACATGCACCTCAATATTTATGGCAGCATTATCTACAATAGCCAAACTATGGAAGCAGCCCAAATGCCCATCAATAGATGAAAAAATAAATCAATAAAGAAGATGTAGTGCATGTGCACATGCATGTGTATGTGTGTATAATGGCTGTATGTGTGTTTATGTATAATGGAATATTATTATAATGGAATATATTATAATGGGATATTATTCAGCTATATAAAAGAACAAAATCTGGCCATTTGCAATGACATGGATGGAGCTAGAGAGTATAAATAATGCTAAGCAAAATAAGTTAGAGAAAGACAAATACCAAATTATTTCCCTCATATGTAGCATTTAAGAAACAAAACAAATGAGAAAAGAAAAAAAGGAAAGGCAAACCAAGAAACAGATTCTTAACTACAGAGACAAACCAATGGTTATCAGAGGGGAGGGGAGTGTAGGGACGGGTGAAATAATAGATGATGGGGATTAAGGAATGCACTTGTCTGGACGAGCACAGGGTGATGTATGGAATTACTGTATGTAATCATTATATTGCACACTTGAAACTAATGCTGTATGTTAACAATACTGGAATTTAAAAGAAGAATTTTCAGAATTTTTTTAAAAGAAAAAAATGTTTAAAGGCTTATACAATGAAAACTACAAAACACTGCTGAAAGAAATGAAAGACATAAATAAATGGAAACATATCCCATGTTCATGGATTGGAAGACTCAATATTGTTAAACTGCCACTTCTATCCAAAATGATTTACAGATTCAAAGCAAATCTTAATCAAAATCCCAATGACGTTTTTACAGAAATAAAAAAACCCATCCTAAAATTCATATGGAATCTCAAGAGACCCCAAATAACCAAAACAAAGCAACAGTAATTAAAACAATGCAGTATTGGCATAAACATAGAAATGTAGATCAATGAAACAGAATAGAAGGCCCAGAAATAAATCTTTGCATGTATGTTAAATAGACATATGTCAAAAATAGACAGGAGTACCAAAATCAATCAATGGGGGAAAGGGCAGTCTTTTTAATGTAGGAAAACTGGATATCCAAAATGCACAAAAATGAAATTAAACCCTTATCTAAGACCATACACAAATATTAACTTAAATGCATCAAGGATTTGAAGGTAAGACATAAAGTAATAAGATTCTTAGAAGAAAACATCAGAGGAAAGCTTCATGACATTGGACCTGGCAGCAATTTCTTGGATATTAACACCAAAGACACAGGTAACAAAAGAAAAAATAGACTGGACTTCATAAAAATGAAAGACTTCTGCCCATCAAAAGATACTATCAATAGAGTAAAAAGGCACATTAAAAATGGGATAAAATATTTCCAAATTACATATATGATAAGGGTTTAATATCCAGAGTATATATTCAAGTAGAGTTAAAACAGTCTGTCACACAGGACCACCCTTTCCCAGATCCTTTGGCCAGAGAGGGAAGGCTTTCTTGAGGGTTTTTTGGTGTCACGTGGCATTTCCAGATTTCAGGCTTCTCTAGTGCCCAGGCTAGGATATCCAGGAGATACACACTCACAAGCAAGCATGCACACACACACACACACATACCAAACTCACCTCTGGGTTATTCTTGAATCTCTAGGTCTCTAGCCATCTGCTTCTTTCCTCCACCTTTCAGTTTTCTGGTAGTTAGTACTTTATGCATTTTGTCCAGGGTTTTTAGTTGTAATTAGCATGAAAAATAGGCGGCATGCATTTTTATCCCTTTTGTCTGGAATCAGAAGCCCCTGCTCAGTTGTAGGAAAGTGCTATATGTCCAGGCATCAGAGTAAATTTAACCTTGCAAACTGATGCTCACTGAGGCAAGCTTGACCCACAGACTCTGAGATGCAAAGGGGGCAACAGCAGGCAGGCTCCCTGATGTCTGGGGGGTTACATTTGGGGGACAGGACTGCATCTGCTCTTGCTTATGCACCAACAGAAGAGGATCACCGGGTTTGGGTGTTGGAGTTTTCCTTTGTTTTGTTTTACATCTCATGAGAGGAAAATTAACTCTCACTGGCAGCCAGCATCGGGGCGCAGAGCAGCCGCTGGTGAGATCTGGGGTAGGCTGCAGTTAAGGCGACAGAGCGGTAACAAGCCCACGAAGACCTCACCGTCCTCAGAGGAAGGTGTAGGAGAGGGAGAACCCGCCACGAGGCGGGACACGCACGTTCGCCACTTCCCACGGACACGTGCTGGAAAAGGGCTGAGGGTCCCACCAGGCACTTTGCGGCTCTGGGTCTTCCCCAGAAAGAGGCCTGTGTCACGGTGTCGCCAAGGAACGCACTCCAGCTCGTTGCTGAGCAAGGCCAGCCCGGCTGTGAATCTGCACACGGACCGGCGCCAGCCGCTCACCCCAGGCAGGGAGCGAAACTGAAGGAAATAAGCAAGAGCTGACCGCGCTCAAAGAGGAGGCCGAGCTCCTCCATCACGGAGCGCGAGCGGCGTCCACCACCACGCAGCGCCGACTCCCGGCGACTGGCCCTGTGCGAGCGTCGAGCGTCGGGCGCGTGCCGCCGCGGGGGGCGGGCACTTCCTCCGGAAGCCGAGCCGGAGCCTCGCGGGGCCGCGCGGCAAACTGACCGGAAGACACGTGGTGGCGGCGACGCCGGCGGCAGCTGTGCATCCTGACTTGCCGCGCTGAGGAGATGCCGTTTCCCTTCTCTCTGCTTCAACAAGTGAGTTCTTATTTCCGCTGTTGATGTGTCTTAAAAGCCAACATTTTCAGTGTGTTTTCGGTGTGGGAAATGATCATCCCACAATTGGCACGGCGAGGATTGTTTCACAGGCGAGGCATTTCCTTTGAAGCTGAATTGCCATGTGTACAGTTCTGTGGTTGAAGACAACACATCGCCTGGCTGCTCGGGGAGCAGAAGAGGAGCAAAGTGACGAGCTTCTTCGGGAACCGGAGCGCCAGTCAGCTCCCGGTGAGGCGGCGAGGCGGCCAGCTGCCCTGGGCGAGCACCGGGCAGAGGACGCGCGGCCCCCGGCCCGCCTCCTGCGCTCAGCAGGCTCTGCGCGTGCGCGGGGCCCTGGGGCGGGGCGTCACTCCAGCACGTGGTCCTCCCCTCCCCCACCGCTCCCCAAAAGGGCTTCCTGCTCTGACCACCGACAGCGAAACTCTTCAGAGCAGAAGGGTGGAAAATGACTTTTTTTTTTTTAACGGAAGGCAAGTGGAATCCAAATTCTGGGGGGAGGGAAATGTGGCCACGCTCCTTGTTTTAGTCCCCCTAGGAGATGTTCCCGCACCTCACATACATTCTTGATGGCTCTTCCCTTCGTCAGTCTTCCAGGCCTCAGAATTGTTCTCCTGGGGACGTCAGTTGGTTTAGGCATTGAGCTTAAAAGTACAGACACAGTTATCAGTGAAAGAAATGTAGTTGGGGTGTAGAAGCCGCAAAATCAACTTCTGGTGTGGTGCTTTGGTTATCGTACCCCTAAAAATGAAGGTGTAAACTCAGGACATTGGAGAATTTTTTACTCGAAATGGATGAATGGGTGGATGGATAGATGGTTGAGTAGGTGGATGGGTGGATAGATGGATGAAGTAAAAAAAGTGAGAATGGCAGGCTCCATGGCCCCTGGAAGCCCCTGTCCAGTGAGTAGAACAGAAAAACTACCAGTCTTCCTGTCTTCTGTGTCTTGTAGGAAAACCCACCTCCTCCTTGGCCCTGGCCCTGACTGACTGATGCATAAATAACAGGCAGGACTTGGAGCACTCTCATCCATCCCTATCTTACCTACACCCAGGTCTCTGCCTTTGCTGATGCAAAAACATGCTGTTTTCCAGAAAGAAAGATAGAAATAGGAAAAGGCCAAGGGCTGAGAACCAAGACACAGGCCTATTCAGTTTCAAGGCCAAAATCAACCGGCTACCACTGCCCTATTATTATGTTAGAAGTGATTCAGCAGAATAGAAAAAAATAATTCTGTGTTTCCTGATCCTACAACATGTCTCTCTGTCCTAGCAGAAACGGGAACCTTGGCATTGGAACAGTGCACCTGGCGGAGCTCCTTCCCAGCTGCTGGGCAGCTTCTTGGCTCACTTCACAGCCCCAGGCACCTTCTGACTCCAAGCACCCCAGCCTCTTAGTGGGTGGGAGCTGCGCTGGGGTCTGGGACCTGCTCCCAGGCCGCTCACCCAAGATCAGTGGTGTTGGGGTGTTAGCCAGCAAGACCGCAGATGGAAGCGGTACACTGAAGACAGCCTACTCCGCCCTTCCTAGCTCACCAAGAAGTTCCACAGGGGCCAGACTGGCTCCTCCTCCAGTTGCCTTCTAGCAAATGATCCTTTGCTGGCACACACCTTGAGGAACACGCTTGCTGGCTCTGAGTTGGCAGGTGGGATGGGCATGAGTCCTGTCTCAGCGGCCAACTCTTCCTTTTCCCACTGTTTCTTTTTCCTTCTTCCTCTTTTCAATAGTTCTCCAACTTTATTCTCTGTTTTAATGCTCTGGTCCTAAACCCTTCACTTTTTCCAGCTTTGGCAAGTCTCTTGGCTCCTGAGGGGTAGGAAAGTTTTCCCTGCTCATCTGCTCTGCCCGCCCTCTCCACACCCCAGCAGGTTACAGACCTGCTGAGATCCAACTTCTTCCTTCTGGAAGCACTTGGCCAGATACTAACTTCCAGCCCTGGTACTTCCCTTTAAAGAGCGGGTACTTAGGGGATCCCTGGGTGGCGCAGCGGTTTGGCGCCTGCCTTTGGCCCAGGGCGCGATCCTGGAGACCCGGGATCGAATCCCACATCAGGCTCCCGGTGCATGGAGCCTGCTTCTCCCTCCGCCTGTGTCTCTGCCTCTCTCTCTCTCTCTCTGTGACTATCATAAATAAATAAAAAATTAAAAAAAAAAAATAAATAAATAAAGAGCGGGTACTTATTTTCTTCCTTAGATCCCCAGAGTAGAGATCCTGCTCCTCACACCTTCTGGGCTGCATGGAAAACCCAGAACTAAAAACAGAACAATCTTCCCATCCATATCCTCTGCCCCGTCCATGCCACAGGAGCCACTAGCCACATGTGGCTCTGTATATTTACATTTAGTTATTAAAATGACACAAAGCTTAAAATTCAGTATTTCAATCACATTAGCCACTTTCTGGTAGCTGCAGTTAGTGGCTACTACATGAGACCATACCGAAAAAACTTTCTATCATCACAGAATTTTTTCCTGGACAGTCCTGCCCCACACTGGGTTTGGGTCCTAGGGCTGAGAAATGCCCTGGCACATGGGGCTGGCAGGCACATTCCTCACCATTCCAATCTGAACCCACATTCCCATGGTAAAGAGGAGACATTAACACTACATGTGAGTCAGAGAACTACCCCCAAGTCTCCAGACATGAATCTCATATTGAAATTTGAAGCAGTCAGCCTTCCTACTCTCACCACTGTCCACTCACCAGCACCATCCAGGGACCCTGTCCCCAGCATGCCCTGCACCAGATACATGAGGACTCAGTGAAGGAGGAGACAAACCAGGCTGTGGTGTTGCCACAAAGGGGAGTTAGCTAGTCTTGTCTTCTAGGACAATAACTCAAAGCAAGACACATGCTCTGAGAAGTCTTCCAGCCAATGCAGAAAGACTGTCTCTGCTTCCTAACCCACTCAACTAGTCAGGAAAAACAACCCCCAAGCTGTTTGCACTTGCACTTTTAGGGGCCCTCTGCCCTCCATGCACACTCCCACTCAGGTAAGACCTGAGTCCCTGTGCACACAACGCAAGAGACACAAGAAGTACGACTGCCCGTGTCCTCTCAGCACCAAGCGTCCAGATGGTAAGGCAAGACCAGCCTACAAGGCAAAAGATAGATGTGCTATGGCCATTTTTCTATCCACTCCCCTTCTTAGAGTCCAGGAGGGGCCAGCTGTCTGCAAATGTGGGAACCTACCGAGTGAAGGCAATAGTCCTGGCCCTTACTTTCAGATTCTTCCCTGGAAGGGTTTATGAGCAGCAGGACTTTCTACCCAGTTGTCCTCTTGCCCTGAGATCTCATCCTCACCTTCTTGCTTGTAGGCACCTCTGCCTCACTTTGTCCTTAAATGTTGCATTTGCTGTCTTTCTGCTAAGACTTTGACTCTTCATTCCATTCATGTTTGCTGATTGGTTTGCATTCGCTGTTGTCCACGTGTGTTCTCCACCTTGATGCATGGTCTGGGAGCCTGGGCTCCACACATGGCATTACTGCCTCCCTTACCCTCTGGTCCCACCACTGAGTCAGCTGATGGGAGACCTCAGCATGAGATGGGAAGGTCAGAGGAGAAAGAGTGAGGGGTGTTTGTAGCCATTTCCTTCCTACCCTCCTCCCTAGGCTTGCTGAGATTCTAGTAGGCCCTCATCTTTCTCAGTTTCTCTTTCATATTTGTCATGGCCACCAGGCTCTAGCCACACTGTCATCTCCCTTTATCTTGGCTGGCGCAGAGGCAGGCATGACTTCTGTTGCTTTTTTCTGGGTACTTCATCATCCCTTATTGGTTCTCAGCCTTGCCCATACCTATGTAGATAACCTTTTCTTTAAACTCTCTCCTTTTAACTCTTCTGCATGGACCCTCTGTGTTTTGCCAGGACCCAGAATGATCTAGCACCCTTCCCCATTTGGAGTGGGTTCTGATTACCTACTGCTGCATAACAAGCCACCTCACACATAGTGGCGTAACATGACAGTAACAGAAGTCTGTGTTACTTCTCAGAGTTCTGGCTCTTGACTCAGCCTAGCTAGGTGGTTCTCATTTCAGGTCTCTCATGAGGCTGTGGCCAATGGTAGCAGAGGCTGGAGCCATCTCCAAAGTCTTTCTCACTTGCATGGTCCAGCTATGAGTTTGCACCTCGGCTGGGGTGCCTACTGAAAGCCTTCCCACTTGGCCTTAGCTTTCTCATAGCATAGTAGCTGGGTTCCAAAGGCAAGAGACTAAGAAAGAAACTGAATTAGGTTATGACCTGGTATTAAAAGTCACTTGGCATGACTTCTATTGCCTTATATTTATTAGGAGCTAGTCACTAAGGCAAGTCCATATTCAAGATAGGAATAGTGTTAAAGAAATTGTGGACATGTTTTAAAATCAGCACAGATGGTACATTCCAATCTGATACCTTCTCCTCCTACTGCCACTTTGATCCATGTCCTCCACACCCTCTTGGGTCCCCAAAGCAGAAATGAGAGTGTCTCTCCAGACTCCTCTTCTCACCCTAGACCCATTGACCGCCAGGCCTATTGATCTGCCTCCCAAATTTCCCTTAAATGCCTCAGCTCACATCTATCCCTTGGCCACTGCTGCAGTTGGGCCTCCATCGTGTCCATCAGTTCTTTGGGTCACTGCTAACCTCCCTTCTCTCTCCTAGAGGTCCTTGTGCCACCATTGGAATGCAACTAAGACCATCCCCTGACCCTCCACGAGGGGAAGGTCTTTGTCCAAAGTCACACAGTTAACCAGAGGCAGGGGCAGGCTGGAGCTTAGCCCTGCTGCCCATGAGGGCAGGGCACCTTCCAACACCCTCTGTGCTTGAGGGTAAATCTTTGGATGTTCTTGAAAGGCATTCCCCCACCAGAGGCCTGGGATAGTCTCTCTACCTCTTTGTTTCAGGCCCAAAATATGGTCTCTGTTTGCAAAGAAATGGCTGCTGGAGGAATAAATAAATGGCTAGTTTTATTATTTTCTTTATTCCGATGTACCAATTTACCATTTAGATAGGCATTTCCAGATTTCTGGGTGTCATCATCTCATGAAGGAACTATTCTTGCTCTTAAGGAACTTCCATTCTAAAATTAAACAAGACAGACAGAGGAGATAGACACACACACAGAGAGACACTATGCTTTTCTTTTTTTGGTAAGGGCTGGGGGAAGCGCAGAGAAAGAAGAGAAAATAGAAGAGGAGAGAGAAAGATCAGCACTGTTTGGTGGATGGAAATAGCATGAGAGACAGCATAGAACTTGATGGGATCTGGCCCCCAGAAGAAGGGATTTCGAAGCTGCACAACTATTTATTTATTTTTGCATATGGAATCAGCCATTTTATGCAACTGATAAAATCAAGGACAATTAGACCAAATTGAGCTTTAATTTTGGATTGAAAGTGTGATTCTTCCACAGAGAACTCCCTCCCACAACATCTGAAATTACTAACTAGCTGCGGAAGGCACCCGGAGCCATCAGCCCAGAGAAGTGTGAGCTTATTGCCTGTCAAAAATGTAGACGCTGATAAGATCCGGTGCTCCTGCAGGGGCATTAGAAAGTCTAGACAAGATGCAGATTAAGGTCGCACCTCAGGGAGCATTGTTGAAAACATTTACTTGTTTACAGTTCATTCAACTTTGGAACTGAAGAAGAAAGTGACCCCAGAACCCCTGAAGTACCTGGGCTGCTAGTTTGGGGTGAGGAGGAATTGGGGTGGAGGAGGTGTTGGTAGGATGCATTCAGTCTCATTCTTCAGGGGCACCTGGGTGGCTCAGTGGTTGACCATCTGCCTTTGGCTTGGGTTGTGATCCCAGGATCCTGGGATCGAGTCTCACAATCAGGCTCCCCTTGGGGACCCTGCTTCTCTCTCTGCCTATGTCTCTGCCTGTCTTTGTTTCTCTCATGAATAAGTTTTTAAAAATCTTTTTTAAAGAATTTCATTCTTTAAAATGTGCTGAGCCTCCCGTAAACTTAAAAAAAAAATTCCATCACCTTTTTTCTCTTTTCTAACTCTTCTCTTCATTGCCAACCTGTGTAACATCCAGGTTACATGGATGTTAAAAATTTAGATTCTTTGAGGCCAGAGAGATGTGGGATGGGACCCCTCCTGACCTTACCATCTCAGCGTGACCTGGACAGGTGAGTTCTCTCTGAGTCCTGGGACTCACCTCTGCTAAGTGTCAGTAGTGACGGCATCTACTGTGCAGGGTGTTGACAGGATTAATGAGATGACATGTGTAAGGCATTAGTACCATGCCTGGCACCACATCAGAGTTCAGAAAATGCTCAGCATCATTATTATATCTATTACCGTCATCATAGAGCCTGTCATGCTTCTAGGCCACTTTATCCTGGTGCCTGCTAACCATTGCTGACTACTTTCCCTCCTCTTTTGGCTGGTCTTCCCTTTGGAAGTTTCCATCCTTGTTGGGAAGCCGGGATGCCAGGCCAGGATGGGTGTTCTCAACTGCGAGGAGTGTGGCACTCCACACATGTCCCTGTTTGGGCCCCCCTGGCCAGACAGAGATGAGAACAAAGCTTTTCCCAGGTATAGTAAGGCTGGGTCCTGCTAAGGTCAGGGAAGGGTTGGACAGGGTTCACCACTGGCCTTCTTCCCCTAGGCAGTGAACTCTGAGCTTGTTGGTCAGGAAGTGCTAATGGTTGAATGTAAAGCTTGCCACTTCCTGGAAGGTTTCAAGAAGATGAAGGACTGTGTAATGAGAGGCTCCCCAGCTGAGGACACATGGCCAGGCCTTCAGAACCTTCCCTCTATGCTCTAGGGTGGTGCCTAGCCCAATATCACACAAGCCTTCTATCCTTTTGAGCTATGTTGGACTCTCTTACTCCCTCAGTTGACCTGGATTTCTCTTTCCTTCAGGGGAGAGAGAAGCAGAGGCTGAGCAGGCTTTTCCTGAGGACAGGAGCCTTGTGGTAGAATGAGACTAGATGGAGGAGCAAAAGGAAGATGCAGTGAAGGAATCGCTGCCACCTGGTCATGAAGTTCCTGGCAGAGTCATTCACTGGAGCAACACTACCAGGCACAGTTCCAGCCCCAGGGGCCCCTGAGGGCTGGAAGAGAGGGATTACCAGTAATATGGGAGGTAAAACAGGGCATGCTGGAAACCCACAGGAGGTGTCATGAGGGCTTTCAGAAGGAAAGGTCTGGAGGAGGATGTCACGGGGAACTGAGCAGGAGTTAGGGGTTAGCCAGGTTACAGAGAATTAGGAGAGTCTGTCATGGGGTTGTGTGTGTGTGAGTGTGTGCACGTGTATACTGCAGTACTACAATCTGTTTAGGGTGGCTAAGGGTGCAAATGTGATGGGCGGAATGACAGGAGGTGGGGAGGTGGGCCCTGATCACAGAGGCCCTAAAGGTCGAAGTTATGGAATTGGGATTTTCTCAAGTAGGTGATTGGAAGCCCCTGAAGACACTGAGACAGGTGAATGCCAAATAGGACTGCATTGTCTTCCATCAGCCCACACTGCCTTTGTCCCAGCAACACATGCTGGGTGCTGGGGTCTCAGATGGCCGAGCCCCCAGCTGCTCCGTCTGTGCTCTGGTAAATTGAGACCTGAGGCAACACCGTTTTTTGCTGCCTTTGCTTAGCAATTGAAGCAAAACAAACTAGTCTCCCATGACTTCAGAGGCCCTTGAAAATGTATTTTTATTTTTTTATCAAAGTACCACATGTATATAGGTCTAAAAAGTCAAAGAGACTACAAAGCATAAATAGACAACAGCTGTCACGGACCCATTTGTCTCCCCGCTAATTCTCATTCTTCAAAGACCATGTCTTCTGGTATTTATCTCCATATCTGCAAGCAGCATACATGGAATGCTTTTTTCCAGTTTTAGATTGATTGTGGAAGACGATGCCATCTCTCCCATATATGTATATATATACACCATTGCCTCCTCTCCATTTTCTCAATATAGTTACATCACTGCTGTTGGCTAAATCAGTGGCTGGTTTAATGTTTTCAGCAAAGCTGAGCCACCTGATACACTAGAACATTTTTTTCAGTTTGCTTTTTGTCTTTCCTGGTGTTAGTAATTGTCAGTTTGCTTTGTTTTTAAATGAAACTATCGCTGACTCATTCCCAAACTGCAACGGAGCCCAAAATTCCCTTTCATACCTTTGAGTACAGCAAACCTTCTATAGTATCCCGCCTCCCCCCTTTTTTTCTGAGCCATTCCTCCTGGACCCTCCCTCTCTTATTCCAGGTGGGGAGATGCAGCTTTCCAGGCAGCTGCCCAGGTTGAGGGGGGTGGAGGGGAGGGGAGCTTATCATTCTCAGTCTGGAAAGTCCATTTGCTTTCGAGGCCCTTTTGGGAACCATTTGGGGACCCTGCTTCCTCAAGAAGAAGAAGCTATACAAAACTTCAAAACAAAACTAGAATAAATTTTTATTTTCCTTTTACTTGCACTGGAAACTACTGTTAGCCACATGCATGCCTTGGCTTTCTGAGGGTGCAAAACTGAATCTCCTTTTTGATTTTAAATCTATTAAAGCCTCTATTTTGCCAGTCTGATTTATACAATGGCATATAAGAAATGCAGCTGTTATTACTTCCAGGTGCACGCACAGTAATTTAAATGCTATCTAAGCCTTTCTAAGTAAAAAGGCCTCCTGGGCGAGTTTTAATGAATAGATAAAGCTAATTTGTAATTAGTACATTTAGTTGTTAATATGCAAATGAGGCCTGCTGTTATCTGTAATTAGCACCAAACTCTTGATTGCTAAGGATGCTACTAAAATACTTAGGAAAGTCTGTAATCATCACTGAAGTCTCCCAACTACCTGAGGCTCTCCCAGACCTAACGTCCAGCCCAGATCTCCCTTACACCTGCGCTCCCCTCCCAGGGGTTCGGCTGCCTGCTGAACTTCTCTCTGTTCTAGAAGCACCGTGAACCTGTCTAAACCTGACCTAATCAAGTTCTGTTCTCTCCTTACACCCGCAGCCCCTTCTAAGAAATCACTCCTCTGGTGCACAGTTGTCTTCTTCCCCTCTTCCTTCTTCTCCAGGAGGACCTCCTATTAGAGAATACACCACCTTGCAGTGAGTCACCCGGGCCAGAAACACAGGCTTCCTCCTGAACTCCTTCCTCTCCCCCTCCCTTTGCATCTCATCCATTTCCAAGGTTGCTGCTTCTTATTCCACCCACTGTCACTCCCCTAGGTCAGGCCACACCCCCTCTTCCCACAGCCTCCTCTCCTTCCTCAGCATTCCCGTTTTATTGCCCACATGGCAGTCAGCATGATTTTTCCAAACTGCCTCCTCACTTTACATCTTTCAGGTCTTGGTTTTGACATGACATCCACAGGGAAGAAAGACATCCAAGATCCCCAATCCCTGGGTCTGACATAAGCGACCCTCAGCCCACTCCCATAGCACCTCATACCATCTCAGGTGGCATACAGGCACCCAGCATGGTATTATTGTTCATTTGTCTGCTTTATTCCTTAAAAGAGGGATATATGTTGCTACCCTCATCAACTGACACACAGTAAACCATCAAATACTTGTCAGACAAATGACTCTGTTGGTCTTCTCAGATTGTTTTTAAAAGTTCTCCATCAATTTTTGCTATTTGATTAACCTCTGCAAATTGACTCCTACCCAAAGCATGCAAGGGAAAATTTTGTCTTAACCTTGATCAATTGGTAGTGAGTACTGATTTAGAAAGGCCTGAGTGAACTTTTGTGTCTTCTCTGACTGCCACTCCCCAGGTAAACACACAGTTCACTCTGGGAGGGCTGGGATCTCCCCATCTCTGGGCTGTGACACCTTGGACCAGTGGGCTCTGCTGTTGGACCTTGGGGGCTTCAGTGGTGCGGGCAGGGGGCCGCCCAATGAAGCCCGAGGACAGCCAGCTCTGCCACATTGTGTATGATTCCAGCCTCCATCACCCACATCTGCAGCCACCCAAATGCAGATTAAGTCCTTTGATGGCAGGCTCTAAAAAACAGGAGGAAGATTTTCTCTCTGGTTGGAACATTTGAAATAACATCTTTTCAAGTGCGTTGAAGATCAGAATATGAATAAGTTGGGGGTGTGGTAGAAAGGAGTAGTGGAAGGAGGGGCTGGGCTATTCTGAAAGGGGTGGTCTATTCTGCAGCTTGGTCTATTCTGAAAGGGGTGGTGGTGAAGCTTGCTTTCTTTTCTCTGCAAAATGACAAAATCACTGTGGGGACATTTACAGCCAGAATCTTTTTGACATTTTTAAATCTCTGAAATCATCAAAAAGAAAACATTCTACCATGTGCATTGGCACGGGAAATGCTTTTTGTCGTGGGGTTGTCTAAAAGACACTAATGGAGCCTGGTTAGCTTTGTCAAGATGGCTCTCTGAATTTTTGGATCTCTGAAACATTACTTATAGTCTCCTGAGCAGCATTTATGCCATGTGGAAGGTGGGGGCAGAGAGTCCTAAGTTCTCACAAGTCACTGCAGATGCGGCCAGCATGCCAGGTTCACATCTCCCTTCTTGGAATGGAGGGGCAGGGACAGCAATGAAAATATTTGAGATGTGGGACTCTGTCTGACTACCCTTCACTGACTCAAATCAGCCTGCAAGTTAGCTGATGGAGGCCAGTCCTGCACCCCAGCTCATGCCTAACAATCTAGGAAAATGAAGGAGCTTCAGCTTTTCATTCAGGACTAGGAATGGAGCCCAGCAATCCCTGGAGGGTCATGGAGCCTTTGGCTCCCTCACTCCCCCATGTCCTTTGTCGGTGGTGACTTATTGGACAGTGTTCATAAACAAGCACTTGGCTTGGAAAGCAAAGAAACCATAATCCTGATGTCCCAGTGAGGGGCAAGCAGCTTTCACTTTCAGTTACTTGGCCACCTGTAAATAAATCACCTACTTTTCCCAGTTTCCACCTGACATTCCATCATGGCCATCAGTCCAACCTCAACAATCGCTGGCCCAGTTCACTGTCCTTTAGGATCCAGTGTGATGCAAAATCCAACGACCCACTGGCACTTAATGACAACTCTGAGCAAAGATGCACTGACCACAGGGACACCTTTTGTGTTACTGTATCTATTCCTTTCATGGAAGAGCAAAGCTGAGGGAGAAAAGGGGCTCGGGCCTTGCATGTCCAGGCTCAGAGGATGAGCCTAGGTGGATGGTGCAGCTAGAGCCTCAAACAGACTCTTCAACACAGCATGACTCCAGACTTGCCCTTCTAGGAAGCCCGGGACATACTATGGGCTGGCTCTGAGGCAACATGTTAGCCATAACCTTCATGTCTAAGAGGGGCTAAGTAGCATAACCCCACATGAACATAGGTTGGTCACTCCTTTTGGATATGGGAGGCAGAGTCAGCTCTGTGTCCAGGGTTCCTCTTTTATCATTTTTACAGATGCTCACAGAAAGGTGTGATAACTTGCTAGGTGCCAAGAACAAGGGAGTCACCTGGCCTGAACATAATTCATGGCAGTAAGCACATCTAAGGGACTGTCCTGCCCAGATCTGCACAGGTGTGCTCAAATACTCAACTCCAAACTTATCCAAAAAACTGCTTTCGGTTCTTAAACTGCTTCTGGATTGTTAAACCCTCTGAGCATTAATTAGGCAGAAGCTCTGCACCTCTTTTTTTAAAAATATTTTATTTATTTATTCATGAGAGACACAGAGAGGCAGAGACATAGGCAGAGGGAGAAGCAGGCGCCCTGCGGAGAGTCCAATGTGGGACTCAATTCCAGGACCTCAGGATCATGACCTGAACCAAAGGCAGACACTCAACTGCTATATCACCCAGGTATCCCAAAGCTCTGGACCTTTCCAGAAAAAATACACATATATACAAATTTTGCCTATAATTTTTCCCTAAACAAGGCCATTGGAGCTCAGTTATAGCCTCCAGGTTAATACTGGTTTAGGAGCAGGAGTTGCCAAAAAAAAAAAAAAAAAAAAAGATCCCCTCCAAAAGGAAGAATCTTAACTGTAGTAGTGTGTGAAATATTGAGTTCTCTTTGAACACAGTATAAATTATTTTTTCCCCAAACTCAAGTTATTTACAAGTTCTCAGGAATGTCTCTGTCAATAAACAAGCTACACCTGTGGCATGAAGGGAAATGCCTCTGATTGTTTCCATGAAGGCTGGAAGGTTTTCCCTAGAATGCACATCAACTGCAGTCCTGATTCCCTCAAGAGATTGTCTGTGTTGTGATGTGTCACTGACATTTTTCTCAGGCAACTTGGCTGCTGCTTCTTTTTTATTATGTTTTAAAGATTTTATTTATTTATTTGAGAGAAGGCACAAATGGGGAAGGAGGGGCAGAGGGAGGGAGAGAGAGAAGCAGACTCCTGGCTGAGCCAAAGGCAGACACAACCCACTGAGCCACCCAGGCGCCCCTCCTCTGTTTCTGATAATTTATCTGGACAGCATTTGTCTATGGTGTGAATGGTGACAATGTTATTAATGAATTTTGGTGCAGATTCACCCACCCTGGTGTGATTTATTGCTGACTGATTTATTGAGCTGTGATTTGGTGTGGCTGAAGCATAAAAGTTCCAGGGAGTCGACTCCTTGTTTCCATCTATTCGGTTGCCACCTTTGCCTCCCCAACACCCCAGGTGCACTCTCCAGAGTGATCACTAGAACTAGAAATTTTAATAACCACTGTCCAAACCAAATTCTTCTTGGGGATGATAGAAGTTCTGGGTTTGGGGGAAACACTTCTCCAGGGGCAGCTATAATGGAGCGAGCTGCTTGGCGGGGCATTGGCTGGCTCCAGGAAGAGCTGAGAAAGAATAGCCAGGCTCACCCCTTAGGATGTTCAGTTAGTGTTCTGCTCTGGTGTAGAAGGGGCTGAGCACTCTTGGCTTAGAGGCTCTGCAATCTTTGTGCCGCCTTGCCCAGAGGAGGCAGTTTTTCCAATCCCACAGAGGCACCATATGGGTGATACAGGCCTAGGAATGACCCCCTACTGGTGAGTGTGATGACAAGTCCAGCTCTGGGGTGGAGAAGGAGGGTCCTAGGAGCGTGTCCCTGTCAGACAGCTGTCTGGGCCTCAGTAAGAACAAATAGGACAGGGCCCAGCTGTCTGTTTGGTACTGGTACTTGGGATGGGGTTTGCTATAGCATCCAAAGAACTGGCCTCCTAGGCGAAGGCACTACTCCCTGCCAGGAACACCCTAATTAGTGGCAGATGTGAATCAATATTCTTTCAGCATACAAGTTGCTACAAATAATTTTCCAGGGTTTTTACGCTAGGCACCTTACCTTCTCCATCTTAGGGTGAGTTCCAGGAGAACGGGGTCTTCTATTTTTTTAAGGTCCCCTCATGGCACCAAGCCCAGCCTGAACCT
The DNA here is from genome assembly GCF_018345385.1 of Vulpes lagopus. Taxonomy (NCBI): domain Eukaryota; kingdom Metazoa; phylum Chordata; class Mammalia; order Carnivora; family Canidae; genus Vulpes; species Vulpes lagopus. The sequence goes on along the minus strand of NC_054824.1, from coordinate 25,022,657 downwards.
GTAGAATTATGTGTCTGGGCCCATGCAATCCCAGGTCCACCTCTCTGGGCCCCAGTCCACTCCCCCACACAGTAAGGATAATGATGACTACTTCCCAGAGCTGCTGGGAGTGTTAATCACAGGCTGGATGTGGTGTGTTCATTACAAAGTTCTGCACAGTGTTGGCTCAAGAAGACGGCCCTTCCTCCAGGCAGTTTTCCTAAAGGAACCAAGGACCCTCTCGGCCTCTTTCAAACCTCCACTGCAAAGTGTACCCCTCATACCTCACTCTTCTTCGAGCTTGGCATCACTTATCACACATCTGCACAATGCATGCCTGCTGTCCACACTCCCCCACCCCCGGCCTCATACACATCCCCCTGGAAGCTCGGAGGGCCAGGCTGACAGCTCAGAGACACATGCTAGAGCCTCCAGCACCCTATGAGGATTGGTGCCTGGGTTGCAGGATAAATATTCAAGTTCTAACAAGAAAAGACGTGCAGATACACACCACCAGTGAGGTTTCCAACTTGAAGTCTTCCTCTGCAACAAAACTGTGTTTTTCTATCAGCAGCAGCCTTAGCCAGCCATGTGAATAATTTTAAACAGCCTGAGAAATTACCATTGATTTCAAAGCATTGATTTTCTGCACCACAGTAACACATTAAATCTCTTTTCTAAAAAAGACAAAAGAGAACTAAAAGAATAAACTTTCAGTCCAAAGGGTGGGGGTAAGGGGTCCTTACACAACAAAATTAATTTAGTGAGTTGCCTATTTTTATACTAGATGACCCATGAAGGACATTCTGCTCCCATCCAGCAGATTTTGTTATCTAAGAAGGGAAAGCTCAGTTGTGCCTCCAATAAGAGGAAGGCCCATGAACCCCTGGCTGCCAGAGAGGATGACTGAGTGATGAAGACTGCAGGGCCACCACCGCCACCCAAGACCCTGGCCCCTGGAGGGTGGCGGGACGGGAGAGCTGAGGGCACGCGCCCTCACTTGGTTTGCACCCACACTTGGTTGTCCTGCAGGCAGATGCTGTGTGTCTCCTGATCTGAGTCCTGTGAGTCAGGTCAGCTCTGGGTTTGACTTGTTTTGTTACTGACACTACAGAGGAGTGTTGGTTTTCAACTCAGAAGAAATCTCCTCTGGCATATGTGTGATGATTTAAATGGATAACCACCATTCATAATTTTTTCCAAGCCAACCTTGTTTCTGTGACCTTTAGTAATCTTGTTATACTCAGTATAAAATGCTCAGAGCTAAAACAGTACAGTTATAACTCTGTCTTTCCACTGGGGGAAAAAAAATTCCAGTGTCCTTTACCTTGCCATCCCCCAACTGCCCCTCGCCAAAAAAAAAAAAAAAAAAAAAAAGACCCTGAAACTTCTATACTTGGTTTCAAACTCCAAGCAGATTTTATTTATTTATTTATTTTTAGAATGCATCAGTTAAATCTGTTCATCTTTTTTGAGTTGAGGGACTGGAAGAAATCACACATCGTTTCTGATGTGATATACCCATGGGCGGTTTTGCATCCTACCCAAAGATAGCTCAACTTCATTTTAAGATGTTTTGCCTTCTATGGCAATCAAAATCAAACTTTTCTAAGTAGACATGTGCTTGTAGGTTACGCAACTCTGAGCACCCATCAGCGGTGCGTGTGGTCTTTGCTTCACCTTGAATAAACTTCCAAGCCCTGGAGGTGTGCGTGTGCACCTGTGCTCCCCATGGACATCTGGGTGCCTCTTGTCGCTCAAGCTCCAGATGAAAACAGGGCAAAGGGCAGCCACCTCTGGGCTACCTATGGGCTTTGTCAAAGGTTAGATTGCCTGCCTATCTGGAGGCAATCGTTTTTCCTCCCCATCTTTATCTTCACAGGGAATAACACCAAGAGAGCTGAGAATCAGAAAGACGGGGACCAGCGGTGCTAAAGTCACCTAGTATTTCTGGGTGTCACTTTACTTACCTCTAAAATGGGACCAGATGCCCCAGAAGAGGACTTCAGCTCAAACCCAGTCTCATGCTTTTCTTCTCTGGGAGGATCCCAGGAAGGTGATCGGGAGCCAGGAAGTAGCTCTCCTCTCCCAAACTTCCTCCAGCTAGCCAGCCTCATGCTTGTCATCACTCTTTGCCTGCTTCTTGCCCCAGGGCAGTGCTGTCCCTTCTGCATACCACCTGGCCTCCTTCTAGCCCTGCACCCCCACAAGCACCCTTTCCACTGGATCCCATCAACAAGAAATCTGGGGAAATATATTTGTAACCAAGACAAGCTCCAGATGAATCTTCATCACTGTCCCTGGGCAACTTGATTGTGTCTATTTATCATACATTCCCTAGAAGTCCTATCCGTTTCCTCAAACTTTGCTTATTCTTTCTCCTAAATTAAACTGGATCTTCCTTTAACTGTAATACTTTTTTTTTTTTTTTGCAACCATTTTAAAGGAGGCCATTGCATTCATTCAATTAAATTATTCAGGACCCACTATTTGTTAGGCTGAAGAAATGCTTGTTGTATAAGTGAATGAACAAATGTACCTTGTCAGGTGCTATCTGAGATTTAAGAACAAATAAACCTTTAGGAAGATGGTCTATGTATGGTGGTGGAAAGGATTAAATACACCCCAAAATAGCTGGAATACTAGCAGTGCCACTACTCTTGTTACAGCAACGCTGCTTATAAATAACTAGCTGAATACTAGTTGGGAAACAATCTTTTCCCTAATCACCACCTGCAAACTCCTCCTCCCAGCTATCCTGCCTCTCCCCTGATATCCCCAGACCTCCCTATAACCTAGCAACCAGATAGAGTTAACACCTGGCTTGGCAGGGAACGTTCAGTATGCTGCTCCAGAGCTGTTCTGATTGGTCAGCACCAGTGCCTACAGTTGGTTAACATTTTGACTATAACTAATGAATATGAATAAACCTCAGGTAGGTGCCGAAAGGAAACGCTAAAAGTGATTAAAGAAGGGAGATCTTGGGAGACTTGGTTCCATTCCCAGCTATAGCAGTGGGTACCAGCCTTAAGCCTGGCCAATCAGAGGGCATTATATTTCCTGGCTGCAGTGATTGGTTCAGTAAGGGGCAAATGATCATCAGATGCAGTGAAATGTAATGAAACTTTTGCTGGGGTTCTTAGTAGACAGTTGTTCTTTATGATGGATGTGAATTGAGATGTGATTTCTAAAGGACCAGGAGCTACCACAGGAAGCCCAATGATACTTGAAGTTAAGAGTTGCAAGGCTCCTGGATGAAACCAGTCCTGAAGTCATCATTCCTGCCTTCTGGACTATGTAGTTATCTAGAGTAGGTGAGTTTGTTTTCCTGTCATGATATAATAAGATAGTCCTGATACTGGCATGAGGCAGCAAAGAAAATACAAGTGTGGAGAGATGAAAAGCAGTGCCCTGCCCTTCTCAGTGTAGCTTGACTCTCCACTCTCATCTTTCAATCTGGCCTTCTCACTCTCCCATTCACCCAGGCCATCATCTAACTTTCCTTGATTTCTTACCCAGCGTGGAGTTAAATCCCTCATCTTTTCAACTTTCTTCTTTCACCTGGCCAATCTCCAATCCTCAGCCATCAGAACAAACTTCCCGGCACTTTTCACATCATGGCAAACACAGAAAATGACAAATCTTTGGAGGGCACCCTGGGGTAAGCTAAAGCATTAAAGGTGTCTATATGGTCTTGAGGGGAAAGGTCCATTCGATTTTCTTTAGATTATAAAATTGTGGTAAGGAAAAGTAAGATACAAAGTTTTAAGGGAAGACACAACTTTGTATAAAACTTCAAAATAAAATCACTTCAAAATGTTAAATGAGGAACCTGACCTAGCTTCCATGAACATGCCTTTTTAATATCAGATTTAATGTTTTAAATGATGTCCTAAAATCCTGATTAAACTTTTTAATGATAATGTCTTCGGCTTCTTGGTAGTCAATATCAGTGAGAAACCTTGCCCGTGTTGGGAATGAAAAAAATTAAAGCCATTTTTTGGCAACCTTTCAAAAACGTCAACTGTTGAAATTATATTTAAAGAATTCAGTAACATGCTCTGTTTTTCACTTCTACATACAAATTCATTGTGATTTCTTACTGAAAGAAGATAAAGCAAATGGGCTTCCATTCCAAGACAATTATTTTTACATAAATTATTTCTAAATAATGATGAGGCCCTAATGTGTAGGATGCATGTGCATTGTTAAAACAGTATCCTTATACCTAAAAATGGAGCCACCACAATAGTTTTTGTCAGTCACAGTGGACAGGAATCTCTGACATACAGGAAGGCCGAGACAGCCCACGCCCTAAATGCCTGCCCTCACCAGTTCCCAGGAACCCCTTCTAAAGAGCCACACCCCAGGCAGTGCACTCAGCTGCCTCACAGCCTCTCTGGGCTGGGCAGCGACAGGCTCTGAGACCTACCTCACCCAGGCTCCCTGGTGGAGCAGCAGCAGCATGTGTACTTGGGGTTGGCCCTTGAGCTTCCACCTGCAGGAATCCCAAGACGTTCCCTCTCAGGAGGCCAGAGACAAGGCTCAGCTGAAGACAAGTAGCCCCACCCAGCCAGACCAAGGGCGGAGAGGATCAACACCTCTCCACCAGACCTAGGAGTCCCTGACCACACACAAGGGTATCTTGAAACGGGATGGGAAGCTGGACAGGTCATCGTGACATGAATACACGGCACCACCACTACCCTTTGGGAACAGTCATTCATCTGTTGACAGGCTAAGGCCAAACCCTACCACCTTCATTTCCTTATGTTTTCTCTTGGTTTTCCCCTGACTCCAGCCATCCGTATCATACTTCTGAGGCTCTCTATGTACCTTTATCTCAGTCCTTCGCTCTCCATGACTTGCTCCTGAAGCAATGGGAGCTATTTCCTGCCTCCTCTATCAAGACACACCTCTCTCTCGGCTGCTGCAGGCTATACCTTCTCGACTTTATTTTCTTTTCCTTACTTTCTTGAGCTTTATTTGATCTGACATCCTGATGTCTTACTTACTTTACTATTTTTTTCTCCACCCACTAACACGGGGGTTGCTTGACCTCTGTTTACTCCGTACCTTCCACTCACATTCCTTTTCCCATCACTGCTGTGTGAGCATATTTAAAATCTTGCTAGTTGTCTGACTCTCCAAGTTCCATTCTAAAATTTCCACCTTGTCATTGAGCATTTCCATCTGAACCTCCTGAGAGCACCTCCAATTCACCATGCTCAGAGGGCCCATCCCCAAATCAGCTCTTCCTTTTCATGTTCCTGTTTCTGGGAAGGGCACCACCGTTCCCCCACTGAGTTCAAACCTCTGTAGGTAATCTGGGCTTCTCAGCATATTGTTGAATCTTGATGATTCCCCCTTCTGAATGCCTGTCACATCCCTCTCCTCTATTAGGTATACTTTATCCTATTCTAGGTCCTTTACCTCTCACTGGGATTACAATAGCCTCTCCTCTGGCCTATCATCTTGTTTTTCTTTCTTCTGTCACCTTAGACAAACTCTCATAAAGAACACCCATGTTTAAAAGCTTCCAATAGCCCCTTACTGTTAACCAAACTGAGCCTAACTTCTTAGCTGGACATTCATATCCCTTCATAATCTGTCCCCAGCCTATCTGTGCCACCCTGTCCATTTCTAGATTTAGAAATATTTATTAGACTTCTATACGTTGTGCCAGACTGACCTAGGCACGGAAATACACCAATGAATGAAATCGAATTCAGTTCACATTCTAGAACTTATATTCAAGGGCAGAGAGTCAGACACCAGGAAAACACATAAACATGTTAGTAAGTGCTTATGGAAATATAAATTAGGGTAAGAGGGCAGGTGGTGATGGGGGCCGTAGCACTTTAGATGGGATGGTCAGCCAGGCCTTTTTGATGAGGTGGCATTTGTCTAGAGACTAGAATGAAAGGACAGTGAGCCTTATGAATAGCTAGGGGAAGAGCATTTAGGGAAGAAAAGTTCAAAGTCCTTGAAGTGGGAACATGCGTGGCAAGATGAAACTACAAAGGTGCCAGTAGGATGAGCAGAGTGAACAAGGAGTAGGATGAGAGGTGAGTTCAGAAGAGGCGGTTGGGGCCATGTTATGTAGGCCTTGTGGGCTATGGTATGCATTTAGAATTTAATTCTGAATGAGGTGGAAGGCACTGGAAGGTTCTGAGTAGTTGAGTGACATGTTCTAAAGAATATTACAGACAGCTGTGTGCAGAACAGACGGAGGAGGGGATGAAGGAGAATGAATACCAGAATACCAGTTAGGAGGCTATGGCAATAATGTAGGCAAGAGATGGGATGAGAGACATTGTAGAGGTTGAGAAGTTGTCAAATTTTGGTTACAGTTTGAAGGGGGTGCTGACAGCATTTGCTGTCATATGACATATGACGTGGAGTGTCAGAGAAGAAAAGAATCAAGGATGATTCTGAAGCAACTGGAAAAGTGCAGTTGCCATTAACTAAGCTCTACAAGAAGGCTGTGGGAAGAGAAGCAAGTCTATGAGGGAGGAGAGTTCAGTTTAGGGTGTATTAAGTTTGAGGCGACCATTAAACATCCAAGTGAAGATGTCAAGTTGTCAGTTGGATATTTGAGTCTAGAATTCACAAGCAAGATCCAGGCTAAAAATAAATTTAGAAATTGTTTGTATATAGATGGTATTAGCGTTCAGGGATTAGGAGAGATCTTAGAGTTTACACTCTGTCCACATGTGCAAAGAAGCCTATGAACTGAGCCTGGTCACTACAACATGTAGAGGTGGAGGAAGTAGAGGGCTCAGCAAGAGAGATAACCAAGATACAATAGTGGAAAGATAACCAAGATACAATAGTGGCTTAGGCCAAGTGCAGCAAGAGTTCAACAAGAGGAGGGCATGCGCGTGTGTATGTGCATGTGTGTGTGTGTGCATGTACGCACATGCGCATGTGAAGGAGGATGGGGGACTGGTTGGTGTGTAAATAAACAGGAACTACCACAAACTGATCCCTGCTAACTACGGGTAGATGGGGGTTCACTGTATCATTTCCTTAGTTTTGCATATCTTTGAACATTTCTCATTAAAAAGAGTTGAGAGAGAGAGAGAAAGAGAAAAAACAAAACAAAACAAAATCAAAAACCAGGGAGTGAGAAACTCTCAAATGCTGAGAGCGCTGATAGGTCAATTAAGAGAGTGGATCTGACCCTGCAGAGGGCACTGGTGGGAGTGACAAGAGCGGTCTCAGTAGAGACAGAGCCTGTTGGCAGAGGGTTCAAGAGAGAACACAAGGAGGGGCCACTGGGGGGCTCAGCCAGTTAATCATCTGACTCTTGATTTCAGCTTGGGTCATGATCTCAGGGTTGCGAGATCGAGGCCCCACATGGGCTTGGCACTGTGTGCAGCTGCTTAAATTCTCTCTCTCTCCCTCTGCTCCTCCCTTACCCCACTCTCAAGCGCCCTCTCCCTCTCTCAAAAAAAAGGGAGGGAAAAAAAATACAAAGATAAGGAGTGAGCAAGTGCAATCACCTCCTTCTAGGAATTTTGCAAGAAAAAGGAACAGAGAGCTAGGTAGCTGGAAGGAGATCAAGGGGCCAGGGGTGCTTGGCTGGCTGGTTAGTTGAAGTCGGAGTGACCACAGCCCCATTTCCTACCACTGTCTTTCACACAAGCTTTAGACAAGCCCCCCAAAGCGCCCTTCCCCACGTTCTCTGCACCTCCCTACCCATCCACTACGGTCTGGGACACTCCCACCTCCTGCATCATCCCAAAAGTATGTGATGTCTCCAGGCATACAATTTCTACCTACATGTGGAATTTTCAAGAAATTTTCTACAGGAGCGTTTCGGTTGTCGTGTTGCTCAGCTAAGCTCCCCGCAGCCCGCATCTCCAATGTGTATCAGAGCACACGGTGTGCTTATAGTGGAGATCAAAACCACACAGTGTTGCCCTGGCAGCTTTCCGAAGGGAGGAGAACTTCTACAGAAAACTATAAAGTTTCTTATTCTTTTAGGTCCTGGAAGATAGCATTCGATAGCAGCAACAAGAATAATATCTTTCGCTTGCCTTTCCCACTCTAAAAGACACCGCTAGAAGCACCAATTTATGCTAAGGGATCATGGGCTGGTATTTATTTTTAAAACGAACTGAAAGCCTCAGCAGTTACTGGAGGATTTCTCTTTGAAAACATCAGAAATTGGGCGGGAGTAGGTGGGAAGGGAGAAGGAGCTTCCCAGTCGAAGATGTGGCAGGCTCAGTGAAACCACCAAAAAATAAGACGTGATGAAGACGCCACTTCTCTCCCGCTTCCCTCAGAGCGTATCACGGCCAGGGCACTTTCTAAAGATTCGTCCTGCTGAGAAGTTTCCTCAGAAGCACTCGTTTTCAGGACAAAAGGCAAGAACAGACAAGGCGCTTCTCATCAGGATTAAATACAAGATGCTTCATGGATGGCCTCTGAAGAAATTCTGAAGAAACGAGATGTTATTAGAGCTTCTATTATGACAAGAAGGCCAGAGTGACAAAAAAAAGTCACGCTCACAGATGGCGAAGCTGAGGGAGACGACAGCAAATGCATCTTGACTGAGTCTCCATAGCAAGTACAACAGGGCATTTGCACCTCTGCCCTAGGTACCCTGTGCTATGGGCCGAGGCCCTCGTCTGGAGAGGAGGCCGGCGGACACTATCCCGATACAGCGTGAGATCTAGGAGGCCAGCGATGGATCCTGGGAGGAAGGGAGTGTGGGGGTTTCTGGCAGAAGCAGTAGCAGCACCATGAGCAAAAGTTCCTGGGTTCACAGAACACAGAGTTCTGGGAATAGCAGGGAGGCACACAGCTGTATCATGGGGCAGGCTCGATCCAAATCTGGATACAGGCTGAGACCAGCTCACGGCCGGCCTCTGACGTCATGTGCCAGGGAGCTCTTACTGGGGGGCAGTAGCAGGAGCAGGTTTGCAGCCTTGAGAGGTCAGCCTGGTGGCAGTGCCCCGAAGGAAAAACACACTGTGCACCACTTCAAAGTTGTGAACATTGGTGACTGTGGGATTTGTTATCAAAGCCAAATTCTGTTTTTCTGTGTTGTATTTGGCTATGCTTATTTTTGTACCTTAAACAGCTAAGGGTTTCATTCTCTTTGGGGATTTTTCAACATTCAGACAATTCATCTTTCACCTGTACACCTTATATCTCAAGGGCACAACATAATCAACAACTGCAGGGTATACTATGGTCAACTCTGGCTTCGAAAATGACCTTTGGCAATGGAACCAGGGGCTGCTTCTTCCCAGGGGGGTTTCTTGTCTCTCTCCCCACTTATGAATGAGCTGCCTGGAATTTCACCTGTGCAATGATTCCCAACACTGGTCTATGAAAAAGTTTTCAAGGACCATGTAAAGAGTCATAAAACAAAATTTGTTTTCCTAAAGACCTGTCCCTTCGAAATTATGTCCTACTTCCTTTTTTTGGGTGTTAAGATTCTGTTTTATGAAATAATGGAAACCTAATATTTTGTAAAGCCCTTCCATGGCAAAATAGTTGGCAACCCAGCTGCATGCACTCATTTTTCAAAACGTAAAATCCTCTTAGAAGGCCGGAAGTCCCCCTGCTCTGAGTGCCCTCCACCACCACCCTGTCACACAGCGGTCACCTGATATCAGAGTCTGGTAGGAGGAGGGACACTTCTGGGTTAACCAAGGCTGACACCAACCTGCCAAAGCATCAGAGTTGACAGTTAACTATGCGACAATCAGAAAAACGTTGGCCCAGTGTGTAATTTAATCACTTATTTCTTCCTAATTATGTCTTTGGAATTTAGCATCTTAATGAGAATATTAAACTTCTTTTCATGGTCTCTGTGTCACTCACATTTAAATATTGTTAAATAAGTGGTTAAACAAGTCCCTAAAAACAGATTTACTTTGCTGATCCCAACTTCATGTCCCTGTTTTGGAGAGAGGTGCCTGAAAGCCATTACCTGTTAGCACCACAAAAAAAATAGTTTGGGACCCTGCCACGAAGCAGCCCCTGTGCTGGGACCGCAACAAAGCCTTCAGGAGTACTGAACAACAGGTTGGGCATTGGAGTCAGAAAGACCCATGTTTGGGTCTCAGCTCACAACTTACTAGCTGTGTCACCTTGGGTTCATTATCTGAGTCTCTGGTTCCTCGGCTACAAAATGAGGCTTAGAGATGGTACCTGCCTGCACAGTGTAGTTGTGTTTAGGACAACCCTGGTGCCTGGCAAATATTCAGCAATGGTAATATTGCCTTCATCGTGAATATGGGCTATTTACAAAGTATAAGCCTTCATAAGAATCACGTTAGATCTGAAAAGGCTCTTTTTGACCATTTGGCTCAATCTTAGCATTTTTAGAAGGGGATGGAGTGTAGAGAACCAGAACCAAGAAGAGGCAGGGCCTCGACTTGATTTCTGGGGTTAGCCCAAGGTTTTCTCCACAACATTAGTCTTCGTCACCTTTAAGTATTTGATTCTTGACTCTCAAGGTCTTTTGGTTATAAAGGACTATACACATTGTTCCAAATGGCATCATTTAAAAATGAAAAATGGCAAATTCCATACAAAAAATCAGATAGGTCATTACTTCATTACTTTAGAGTATTTACTGCTGAAAAAAATTAAATGTATTAAAAATGACGTAACAGAGTATCTACAGGGTACTAAGATCATGAGGTGGACAAATAGAAATACTACAAATATCATTTAAAGATGGGCTTTCTTCCCGCTCCCCCACTCCAAAAAGAAAAGGTGCAAACTATACTTCCATGTCACTCCAATTTCTTGGTTTCTGGGGAAGAAAAATAGAGGATGTTCCAAGTCTTTATGTTAATTCTAGAATGCAAAAAAAACCAGATGGATTACAATGGGTATGGATGACAGGCAGGATAATGTCAGCAAAAGAAAGGACACAAAATCGTTAGTTAAATAAAGGGACACAAAGGCATCACTAGCAAAACAAAGTAGATACGCTTTCTGTTATTTTAAATCAGTAGTTTTATTACAATACACACTGACACACAATTAGAGGAGGAATGTCCTGACATTTTCTGAGCATTTCACGGAAAGCAAATGTAACCATCCAGGCAGTCAAGTCATCCATATCTTTTCCAAATTCAAAGCAAAAGCTTTTATATTTGATAACTCAGGAAAGCAAAGTTTTCTTACTGTTGTCTATAGAACTTCAGTGTCAGAAAATGGTTATTGTGAAGTGGACTGAGAAGGGAAGAGTTTCTGTCCTTCTTGCTGTCCCAATTCCTGCCTCTTGATTTCCCCCCCTTGACTTTCTAGATGACTTTTTATGATACTGCAGATGACAGTGTGTTAAAGGGGCCAAATGGGATCTACTTATTAGGCCGGCTATTATACTTCACTGTAATTGAAAGGAAAGAACAAATTAAGAAAATTAAATCCTGGAAAATGCACAAAGGCAAGGAAAAAATATCTGGGTATGTTAAAAATGAGATGCTCTTTTCACATAACTCATTTAAAAGGTTACAATTACCATAAACATTTTAACTCCATTGAAGATCACTGGCAAAAACTAACTCTTATATCTGCAGAAGGACTGTGCATTATACAGGCTTGGAAGAAAACAACATACCATGTGAAACGAGTCACTAATCCTGGTGAAGCAGGCATCAGACTATTTGGAGTTGCATAGGTGTTTTTTCAGACCCACTCTGTACAAGACACTATGGAACCTTGACAAATTTCCACCTTTCAGCAGTCATTGTGGCAGTCAGGTATTTGAACCCCTTTAGTACCCAAACTCAAAAAAACACTCTAGGAATGAAATACTAAAATGACATTCTGGAGACATTCACTACACATTACATAACTTGGAAAGAACAAAGGAAAAAGCCCAAGCATGACTCTAATATTTCATATAGAAAAGCACTGCAGGAGAAAACTTTGTTTAAAAACATTAAAACTCAGGTGAATATAAATACATTTTTGGTTAATCTGTGCTATATCATATATAGAAATCCTGTCAGATATTCAGTCTGCTGGGTAACTCATTTGCATTTTTCATGTCTGATTGTATTAGTAGAAGAATATACATTGATGCATATACTGACATATATATGCATATATATATAAAATTTAGATCATGAAAATTTGTTTTAAATACACATACTTAAAACCTGTACCTCTAAAAATAAATACATTTAGCCTCTAATAGGCTAATTCTCAGAGTTTCCTTCACAAACCAATCAGAACACAGCTTCTCAACAATGGCAAATAACCAATTAGCTGCTCTTTAAATCCATTATCTATCAGTAAATGTTTTAAAATTCAGATGTATAACAGAAATAGCATCCGCAGCACAGAACATAGATAGAATTCTGGCTTTGAAAATAAATGTCTTGGCTTCCTTGATGTTTAGTTCCTACAGATGTCTAGGCTTTGCCTCTGCATTTATCTAGCAGTGGGAGAGCATTTTCTAGTGACAGCATTCTATTCCATTGGTATTACCTTCTAATCAAAGGAGTTGGCTGGCATTTCCTTTGCTGTTTTGTTCAAGGGAACTAACACAACATTGTTTGTATTTGATATCATTCCCCATAATCACAGTGAGTTGTGTGTTTTAATGTAATTTAAAATGTGCCAATACCACTGAGGTAAAGCAGAAGTACCCCTGTCTTTTTTAAAAGAAAAAAAAAAAGTCTCCTGGGAGAACAACACATAAAACGGACCTGGTGGTGTATATCTAAGTTCTATGAACTAACTCAAAACCACAGCCAGAATAAACACATTGGATATCTGATATTTTAGTTCAAAGAATAGAAACATGAAAATACTCAATATACTTCTTTAGAAAGTATGCAATTCACAAAAATGGGGCTTTACTTTACTCTTACATTTCAAAAAAAAAAAAAAAAACTTCTTAAAATGATATACGCCAGACCAAGTTGTTTTATAGTACACTACTTAACAACCTTGTCATTTGTTTTTGAATACAAGAATCTCAGAAATGTAGGAAATCCATGATAAGTGATAGCAAGAATGTTTAATGCCATTGCCTAGTTTTTTTTTTAAAGGAAAATTTACCATTGTTGAAATTCAACTTCTAAAAAATACAATGTTTTATGCGCTCACAGTTCCAGATTACTAACTTTATAAATTAAAGATAAAAGTTATCCATATACAAACAAGGCCTCTTTTTCATTGATTTCAATCTCAATTAAACCTTTGGATATTTCAATCTTCAGATTCACAAGGTAAGGCTGAGTTTATCAGATATAAATAAAATGTTTAAGGTCCACGATGTATTGTAGCACTGAGGAAACAAATGCATCAAATATTTACAGGCTGGCTACAATACTTCTCTTTAAAAAAAAAAAAAAAAAAATCAATTGTGTATCAACATCAAGCCACACTCTTTTTCGAATTTCTCTGGCTGCAAAAATGGGGCAACAGCATTTTTTCTCACTCATTTTTCCTCTCAATCCTTAAGTCAGAGGCAGGTCTTAGGTCAAAGGGCGAGGTCTTTTGGGAGGTGGTGGAGGCATGAGCTCTGTGTCAGGGTCCAGATGATGCTTTCGCTTCTGTCCTTGAGAAGCTGCTGCACATCTGTCGATGAACTCAAACAGCATCTCCTTGGTGACAGGGTTGGAGATGCTGTTGCACACAGCTGTGGACAAAGAGAGACACGTGTCTCAACGTGAGGGTTAATTAAGGCAGCTGACTCACCACAGGGAGATGTGAAAGGGGAAAGGTTTTCATCCCACTATGCTAAACACTTTCATTTCACCGATTGGGGTGACATGCTTCACACATTTAATGATTCTCTGCCTTCCCTGCCCCCCAAATGGGGGCTTTTCTGGTGGCTACTCTTTCTTGTAGTGTTAATTTTAAGCCAAGACTTTAAGTATTTGAATTATAACCACACCTTCACTATGGTTTTTCACTTTCCCAAAACTGTTTTAATAGGATTTTCATGTACCACCGTGCATCATGCTATTGTCTATATTCAACTAAAACTTGTATAGAAAATGTGTGCTATCTCCCTTTAGTCTCATCTGTCAGAAGGAAACGACCTTGTCATCACAGCACCAGCCACCATTTCCACTGAGCAGGGAGGTTCCACTGTACCTGATAGATCATACTATTTTACTTTAATAACTTGTTTGAGGTTAAGTATTACAACAAAATTATGAAGAAATATGGCATCTTTTCTTATGTGATCAAAATTTACCACCAGTCCTTGGAATTGTATTCACGTATTTAGTTTTTTGGGGGAAAAAAACCTGGCTTAATTATTTCTATTTTCAAAATTAACTCATCTTGTCTGAACACAGATGCTAGTTCCAACGGAACCCTTAAATGTACAATAGTAACTTTCATAAACTGCAAAACTGAAACTGGCAATTTCTGTATTTTCTCATAAGCTTATCATACAATCAGCATCATCACTGAGCAGTCTAAAAGCACACAATTCTATTAACCTTTAATCTTAGTTTTTATCTGTTTCTGTTCTCAACTTCACTAAGAATGCAATCCAGAGCAATAACTACTACTAGTTTACCTTATAAACTTAATTAATTTATGTTGTTCTCCATGAAAGAAACTTTCTATTCTGAATTCCCAAAGCATTTATATTGTACCCAAAGAACACTCAGAAGGATAGCATAGCAGGTTTTAGGAGGTTTTTTTTTTTTTTTTTAGTGGTTTTCATTTACTTCGTTCTCCATTGTTTGTAAAGCTATTTTAGGAGCTGGAAATTACATTTTCCCCTGCTAATTTTGTCTTTTACCATCTGGCAAACAATGGTTTTTATAGTTCTGAATAGATCTGAAATTATCATGGCTTTTGTTGTTGTTGTTGTTCAACAAATTCAACTTGTATACAGCCCATTCATTATCCTGCCCTTTATACTTCTCTTTTGGGCACATGGGCGTAAGTGCACAGTCCTAGAGAGGGGAATCCATAAGCCAAATGGAGCTGACAGTCATAGCCTCTTTCCCAACCAGCAAGGACAGGGGTCTGAATGACCCCATGCCCCATCAAGCAGAACACATTTTGATTCTGAAACCTTAATATGCACATGCGTGCACGCTCCTGTGCACTCGCTCGCTCCTCTCTCTCTCTCTCTCTCTCTCTCTCTCTCTCTCAATGTAACAAATACCAGTAGGCTGTCATACTCACCCATGGCAGTGTTGTATGCATTAGGAAAACTTTTGTCTGTTCTCTGTCTCATGAAGACCCAGCTGTTATTCTCAAATTTGCATTCTATAATTTTGTTGTCATACTGTTTTAGCTCTTTTGTCACCTGTTTTAAAAGAGAATTGAAGAAAATATTTAAATCATTTGAAAGGCTTTTTGCTTCCACTATGTGACAGACACATTAGGGAATGCCAAAAACACCTCAGTAACTCTTCATGCAGAGCTTTTTGTCATCTGAAGTGTCTAATCAAGCCTAAGGATATGGTGTGCACTCCCTTGTACACATGCTCATTAATCCGACATTTTACAAATAGTCGTGAAAACAGCTGTCAATATATAGCAATTAAAAGAGGCTAAGCACAAACCAGCCACTTCTGGGCCAAATGCAAATATGTTACCATAGGGACCAAGGCTTTCAGTATCTCTGTGTCCCTATGGATTTCAGAAATTGAGTATGCTGCTTAGGTTCATCAGCTTTCAGAAGGGTCTCACCATCTAAATTCCTATGTCAAAACCTAAAGAAGTTCCCTTCACTAGTTAGCTAAAAGAAAAAGTTGCACACAAAAAGTAAATATCAGGACCAGATTCAGGTAATGTGCACCCTACATAGCTTGCTTTTCAAGAAGTAACAACTATTCCAAACTCTAATCTTTAGGTTAGTTACCCTTTCCATCTCTAAACTACTATGAAATACAGATGAAGCTACTTCAGATTTTAGTCTGGCGGGTTTTTTGGCTACTTCACCCCGATGACTGAATATGAATTACAACTTACTCTATCAAAGCTAACAAGTATCCATGGAAACTATGAAACCTTTTAAGATATTTCATCAGGCTGTGAGGATAGTTTTCATAAATAGGAACCTAAGCTTATCTTTGCAGTTTTCAAATCAAATGCCAGTCATGGTAATATTTTAATTCTGTCCTCATCTTTCGCAGCTAACAACTTTCCCTCACAATATGGTAGATTGCAATCATTTAAACTTCATTAGCATTATTTGAAATGCTCTCATTTTTCTACCCACAGATTCAATACCACCTAGGAATATGAAGGGAAGCAAATTTTTTAGATGCTTTCAATTCACAGATTAGGCAGTACGTATCTTTATAAAAACTATCAAATTGTATTCCTTGTCCCTTAATGAGTATTACACTTGATTGGATTATTTGCATTTTCAAAAAATCCAACAGGACCAATAGATTCATCGGCTCTGGAAAAGACCTGCCCAAAAAACTGACGTTGCACCTAGCAAACTTGCCAAAATTATTCTCAAACATTCATTATTTTAATCTCAATTCCCCTCCCTTTCTTCCTAAGGATCCACCTCCTTTTACTTTTAGACATGGATAGCCAAGTGTTAGGCAACTCATTCAGGTAGGTAACCACATTTACCACATGTAGGCTCTAACAGAGGTAGTTTCTAAACCTTTCAGAGCCTCCGTTTTCTAATTTCTAAAATGGGCAAAGGGGTCCCTAACTTACTAGGACACTGGAAGAATAACAAATAATAAATAATAAATAGCACATAATGGCCAAGCAGTAAAATTCTTAAATATAAAATTAGGAAATAACACATTGCTTTCAAAAACAAAAAATGCTTTAAATTCACTAAAGAAATCAAGATGACATGGAAAGATACACTTTGAAAATAGGCGTCAAGAAAATTATATTATAGGCTTGTACCAACAATGTGGAGTCAGTCGGTACGTTTGCTGACCAGCAATTATAGTAAGTCCTTATCATATAGCTCATCATTCCTGTGTTCCTGGTTCCAGAATTGCTGTAAATTATGTGCTCCTCAATATGATTACAGCAATTAAGCAGTATTATTAAGTATCTGTGCATTTATTTGGGCATGCATTAACAACAACTGAGAAACAGCTTTAAGAAAAATGCATGCACCTGCCACTATACTAACCTAAATGTATGTCCATATTAAAGAACAATTCATTGTTCTTTATTGATCACATCAGTTATATTCCCAAGTTATATTCCCAAGACACACTGCAAGGTACTCATTTGGTTCAGTAGTAAAATATATTTGACAAAAATAATACCTTTCATACGTGCACAAACTAAAGACAGTTGTCACTAATGGTCAGATCAAGAGAATGACTGCCATACATGGGAGAAGTTTAATTTTAGTATCCAAATCCTAATTTGTTATTATGACAATAACCACTCACAGCCAATTTAGTATTATTATTTACTAAAACAAGACCCTGTTAGGCCTTCTATAATCAACTCTGTTACTCTAGTTTGAGCTATTAAGAGCTTGAAAATAATAGGAATAAAATATTTATAAATCAGGATCTCATATCTGTACTCATAATTATATTGAGTTAATGAGATTTTTTTTAAAAAAAAGCAAAATACAATGTATTTTATATTGAAAAATATTTTGTTCATGTATCCACCTTGTTGAGTACCACATTTGTTATACTATTTGACTATACCAATAAAATTAGGTTAAGAGTCCAATGAAGCTGGATCTAGTATCTCTGGAGGTTTTTTGTTTTTGTTTTTAAAGAGAGGGAGAAAGAGAGACAGAGAGAAGGGGCCGGGGAGGGGCAGAAGGAGAGAGAGAATCTTAAGCAGGCTCCAGGCTGGGTGTGGAGCCCGACTCAGGGCTCGATCTCACAACCCTGAGATCATGACCTGAGTGGAAATCAAGAGTCAGAAGCTTAACAGACTGAGCTGTCCAGGTGCCCCTAATATCTCTGGAGATTTTAAATTAGCAGCTCAACAATAATACCTCCAATAAAGAGCCCATGGTAGAGTCAAATACAATCACAGGTGCTCCACTCTACTATTCTTACAGAATACTTTTTGTAACGGAAGTGCTAGGCAATTAGTTACCTACACTACCAAGTCCCAAAAGGAAACCATCAGTGTTGGCTGAACTGACCTATACAGAGCAGGCAAAGTTGCATTTCTAATACTAGTGGTGGAATGAAACTCTAAAGCTTACTGTCCCTGTTTCGAGGAAGTTGTTTTGCTATCAAGGGCTCATCTTAGGGCACCTGGATGGCTCAGGTAAGTAACTGAATCTTGATTTCAGCTCAGTTCATGATCTTAGATTAGGTCATGATCTCAGGGTCATGAGATTGAGCCCCACATTGGGCTCCACACTCAATGGCATATCTGCTTGTCCTCCTGTTTCCCCCTCCTACTTGTGCTCTCTCACTCTCAAATAAATAGTAGATACATAAACGAAATCTTAAAGAGAGAGAGAGAGAGATCTTGTACTCAGATCCAGCTGATTACTTTGCCCCTGCCGTACAGCCATATCCTAAAGGATGGAACCTTCCTAGAACTGCAGCGCAGAGAGGGAATGTGTTAAATTTGAATGGTGCTGGTGACCCGCTCACTCCAGGCTATCCAGCTAAAGGTAATGGATGGGCCTGTCACTGTTCACCCATTTTTGCAAAAATAGTACTTGCCTTTATAGAAGTCATGAAAGCAAACATCTACAGAATAATCTCAAAACTGTATGCCACTACGGTATTGTGGATAACTATTACCAGGAATTAAAAAAACATTTTCCACATAATACTTTTGTTTCAAATTTTCACGAGGTGTGGACATGGAGAGGGAAGGGTCAGTTGAATTTTCCTCTTCTTTGAGTAAAGGTGCCGAAATGCAGATCCCCATACCCAAAGTATATTGCTTTTACCAAACTAGAGCTTTGGTTTTCTGAATTGCTTAGTAATTTTATGCTTCTCTAGATCGTACATTTGTATTTTTTTAATACCACTGAGTTTTTTGGTGTTTAAAATATAAAATGTGAAAAGTTTTGACATCTGTTTAACTGTCTCCACAATTAAGATAATGAATATATCCATCAATGGCATATCTGCTTGTCCTCCTGTTTCCCCCTCCTACTTGTGCTCTCTCACTCTCAAATAAATAGTAGATACATAAACGAAATCTTAAAGAGAGAGAGAGAGAGAGAGCGCTCCTCTTTCTTTTATAGAGAGACTGCGGGATCCCTGGGTGGCGCAGCGGTTTGGCGCCTTCCTTTGGCCCAGTGCGCGATCCTGGAGACCCAGGATCGAATCCCACGTCGGGCTCCCGGTGCATGGAGCCTGCTTCTCCCTCTGCCTGTGTCTCTGCCTCTCTCTCTATCTCTCTGTGACTATCATAAATAAATAAAAAAATTAAAAAAAAAAAAGAGAGACTGCACAAAGGCTTGAGGGGAGGGGAACTTTTCTGAATTAATTTGCTCTGGAGACACGAATAATAACTAATATCCTTAGACTGAGAAAGCTATCAGTGAGTTGTTTGATTTTAACTTTTAATTTTGAAAGAATTCCAGATATACGAAGAAGCTGTGTATAGATGGTGTAGAGAGTTCTACTATTCCTATCACCCAGCTTCCCCTAATGTTCATATTTTACATATCATGCTACATTTATCATCTCAAATTCACATTGGCTCAACACAATTAACCGAAATGCATGCAGACTATTCAGACTTTAGTTTTTCACTAATGTCTTTATCTGTTCCAGGATCCCAGCCAGGAAACCACACTGCATTTAGTCATCACGTCTCCCTAGTCTCCTATGATCTATGACAGTTTCTCAGACCATTCTTGACACTTTTGAAGAGTACTAATCAAGTATTTGTAGAATAGTCCTCAATTTGGAATTTTCTGATGGTTTCTCATGATTAGACTGAAGTTATGGATTTAGGGGACAAATGCCAAAAGATGAAGTGCCTCTTTTGTTGTGTAACATCTGGGGGTGTGTGGTATCAACAGGACTTATCACTGGTGATGCTAACTCTGACCACATCATTAAGACGGTACATGCCACATTTCACTACTGTAAAGTTACTATTTTTCTCCTTTCCATACTCTACTGGTAGTTATTAGTCACAATGAACAAACAGCTCCATTCAAGGATAAGGGAAGTAAGCTCCACTTCCTGGGAAAGAGAGTATCAAAAAAGTTGTGGACATTTATTAGAATCACCAGAGAAATTACTAAGTTTCTTGAGAGAGATATTTTGAGACTATACAAATATCCTGTTTCTCGTTAAGGTTTTGCTCATTAATTTTAGCATTCATCTGTGAATCTTGCCCACAGCAATTATTCCTGTGGTGTTCTAATGGGGTTTTCTCTTTTCTCCATTCCTTCTACACTTATTATCTGGACTTTTTCTGTAAGGAACAACTTGGCCCATTTCCTTCATTTACTTAGTTGTATCAGTATAAACTCGTGGATATTTTATTCTTTGGTTTATAATAAAAATACTACTGTCATTCATTTTGTTGATCAAATTGTTCCAGTTTTGGCACTGGGAATTCTCTCAGGTTGGCTCCTGTGTCCTTTTAATTTGCTTCCATTTTTACTTACTTATTTTCAGCATTTACTTTCTGGCAATTCAAGATACTACTGCAGGCTCATCTTTGTACTTTCTCTGCCCCAGCCCTAGAATCAGCCATGAAGTCCTCTACCAGGATTTTATAAGAACAGAATCACTCCTCAACAGTCCAGGCTATGCTAAGAAAGTACTGTCACCACCTGTTCAGGTCAGAATTTAAAATTATTATTGAGGGAAAGAGAGAGAGAAAATAACAAAGAGACTCTACAGATGAATAGATGTTTCACTTAGAAGTTTCCACTCCATCTTTTGTTAACTGCTCTCTGGAGCTAAACTTAAATTGGCCATTTTTTTCTTTTTGAAGTTATAATTGTACTCTGATAATTCAAGTTCTACCTCTATACAGTGACAGAAGGTAAATTTTAAAAACAGAACTAAATGAAACAAAAATCTTTCATGTAAATAACTTCAATTTCTAGTACCTATAAAGGTATAGAAAATAAAATAACACATTAGAAATGAAATGGAACTAGAAAAGTTTTCCTAATGGTATCAGAACAATACAAATAGCTTAAATCTGAATTATTAATCTTTTAAAAATACTACATAATAGTAGGGCCTTGATATATTACTATTAGAAAGTGCATCCACTATTAAAGAAAGTAAAACACTTGACAAGTTACCCTCTTAAAAAAATGTTACTCCCACCACTACTATTATGTATAAATAACATACTTTGCATTTGCTAGGTTGGAAACAGAGCAGCAGGAAGTCTTTTTCCCTTGTGAATGATGGGGTCTTCAAGCCCTCCAATCAGGTGTTTAATTAATGAAAGCAGCCAAAAAAAAGAAGGCAGCCTAGAACTCTTATTTGTCATGTGATAAAGGTCATTACAATCACAACTTCAGGGTATGAAATTCTCACTAAACCACAGATTATTACCTTCCAATAAAGTCAGAGTTAGTCACAGTTCTTACTCAAAATATAATAAATATTCATATAGAATAACAGACATAAAGATAAAACAATGATATGTAGGCAATGGTTATTGGTAGACGGTGAAATCAGGAATGACTTTTACCTGTATCATGCTGTATTTTTAAACTTTCTATATTACATGTGCTTAACTTTCATAATTTTTAATAATGAAAATTTCCTTTAAAAACTATTACATAAAAGATAATAAACTTCAGCTTGGTTTTCATGAGAGATAGAAAAATAAAGAGATAAACATTTATAGAAAACAAAGTCTTGGAATAAGATCCCAAGACCACAGTTCCCAAACTGTGCAATGAGGTACCCTGGTGTGCTGCAACAAACTCAGAGAGGTACTGTGGGATTTATTTTATTTATTTATTTTATTTTATTTTATTTTATTTTATTTTATTTTATTTTATTTATTTTATTTTATTTTATTTATTTATTTTATTTTATTTTATTTTATTTTATTTTATTTTATTTTATTTTATTTTATTTTATTTTATTTTATTTATTTTATTTTATTTTATTTTATTTTATTTTATTTATTTTTTGATCCTGGCACACCAGGATCACTCCCTGGGCCGAAGGCAGGCGCTAAACCACTGAGCCACCCAGGGATGCAAATTTTTAAGGAAACAGTGGCAAACGTTAAACACCATACAAACTATTAATTGGAAGAAGTTCACAGTTTCAATATAAGATTCCTTAAGATGACTTTGCAAAGCTGAGTTTGGGGGCAATTATTGCGATAAATACCAAGTACCACAAAAATTAGAATAGTAAATTAAGTTGGTGGTGTATAATCTGACTCCAAGGTTTGAGAAGTTATGTAATCCTTAACATGTGCTAAGTTGTTAAAATCTAGATACTCATTAAATTTTTTGGTTCCATCCTCTCAATCAATGGAGGTATTAGGTATTTCTTTTGCCTTAGAGATGTTGTGTATGAGGCAAAATGAACCAAGAAAGTTTCATAGCCTCTGTCCTAAGACCTTTTCATTCATTCATCCTTCCCCAGATCCTAATTTGTAAACCCACATGTAGGTTTTTATCTAGCTCTTACGGGGAAACCAATCAGAGTAGTAAACAACTTTGCCTGAGGTGCAGAATATAGATCATGGTAGAGAATGAGAATTTCTATCAAGTTAATCTCATTGGTTTGGCTCTAGATCACTAAAATATATATTCCTCATTCATCTCCCCACTGTTATTACAGTACTGAGTCCCAGGTAGATCCTCAGAGAGGATGTTTACCGAATTCAAGAGAATCATGAGCCTCAGTTTATCAAACCAGTTTGTAGTGTTTGATGGCTGGTTAACTAAAGTAAGCTAATACTATCTCTAGCCTTTCTCTGCTTCCTTCCTCCTTTCTACCTTTTCTTTCTTTCCTACAAAACAAAACAAAACAAAACAAAACAAAACAAAACAAAACAAAAGGTTTTACGTCTTAAATATCTTCAGTTTGTCATCTGAATAAACAATGCATTTGTACTCTCTGTTTCTGGGTGCCTAACATGGAGGCGGTGACATTACTAGTCTGCTATCATAGTGTTAAAAGCAGCATTTCTGCCTTGGCAGTAAAGAACAAGTAGAGAAAATGAAAGGTAAAAGATTCGTCTCCTCCCACCCTGCCCACTGGTCAAGCAATACCAATCATTTCTAGAACTATATGACTCATTTTATATAAATGAATATTAACAATTTATTCATTGAGCACTTAGTATGTATCAAATATAAATTTGTTTATATTATAAATTAATTATAATAAATTAATTATGATTATTATAAATTAAATTATAAATTTGTGACCCATACACATTATCTGATTTATTTTGCACCACAATCTTATGATAGGAATTCTATTATTGCCCTTCAACAGGTATGGAGTCTAAAGTTCAAAGTGGTTAAATATCCCACCCAAAGTCACAGACCTAGAAAATGGAACAGCCAGGTCTCAATACAGGTTTCCCTGTCTAATGCCACAATGCCATTTCATATCCCACCAGCTATCACAAAGCCTGGCACTCTGTGGACAATAAATGCAGAATGAAACAAATAAAGTTATTTTCCTGCTCAGACTTTGGCTGAAATGGAGTATAGAAATCTCTTCACATGTAAGTGTAAGGTAAGTCAGTCATATGAAAACACAAAGACATTGGACCTAATGCAGCCACGGCAAAGCGTTGAAGATCCTTCCTTCCCACCATCTGACAAATATTATTGACCAGCCATGTGTCAGGCACAAGGTTGTAGACTGGTGATACAGACACAGTTCCAGTCCTTTAGAATATATAGTCTAGTAAACAGTCAAATAACAAATTATGTAAGAGCCATGAAGAAAACAGATATGCAATAGAAAATAAGGCCAGGAGAAAGGTATCTGGTTTTAGGTGGGGTAGTTTGGGGAGATGATACTTGAGTTGAGATTTAGAATATGATGAGAGGTCAGTTACAGAACGAAGGAAGGAGATGGAAAGAAGGAGAAAGACAGAGAGGGAAACAAATAAGAGCAGGCAGGGGGAAATGGGAGTCATACACACTTCAGGGAGTGATTAACAGTATGTCCAAAGGTCTGAGGTGAAAAAAAAACTTAAGATCTTGGCATGCTGAAGGAACTGAAAATAAAGAATGTTCTCTACACGCCTTTAAAGAGGGTTCCACATAAGTCTGACTCATTCCCAAACTCTTCCTCTCATATGGTATGCCCTATATATACCTTTTTATATCATATATATAGAGAGAGGGTCCAGCTGCCTACTTGACATCTTTATTTGAAATTCCTATAGATTTCTCAAACCTGACATATTCAAAACTCAACTCTATCTTCCCCCAAATGTACTTCTTCTCTATCTCAATATATGGGAACTCCCCTCACCCAGTTCCTCATGACAGAAACCTTTCCCCTTTTATTTTCTCTCCTATTCAATTTATTACCAGGGTCTACCAATTCTACCTCCAAAATATATTCTGCACATGTCCATTTGTCCCCTATCTCTCAGATTCCTACAAAAGACTATTCTTCTACATTTCCCCCACCCCATCAATTCTTTACAGCGCAGCCAGATTGGTCTTTGAAAAATGCAAATCCAACCAAATCATTCCCTTGCTTAAAATACAAATAAAAGATATACAGGTTGGGAAGGGAGAAATAAGATGGTCTCTATTCACAAAAGACATGTTACTCATAAAAAAGGAATCTACAAAGATGCTCCTAGAACTAATAAGTAACTTTCACAAGCTTGCAGATACAAGGTTACTATACTAAAACCAATTTTATTCCTATATATTAGCAATGAATGGTTAGAAGTTTAAAATTTAAATGGCATCATTTACAATAGCTTTCAAAAACATGAAATACTTAAGTATGAATTTAAAAAAATGCAGGATCTGAATGCTGACAATTAAAAAACATCAATAAAAGAAAAAAAAATCAAGGAGGACCTAAACAAATACCATGCTCATGAATTGGAAGATTTAATATTGCTAAGATGTCAGTTCTTCCTAAATGATCTACAGATTCAACATAATCACAAGCAAAATGCCAAAAGAATTTTTTACAGATATCAACAACCTGATCTAAAATGTATATGGAAAGCCAAAGAAATTAGAATAGCCCAAACAAAAAGACAATGTTGGAGAACTGACACTGATTTCAAGACTTAATAAAGCTATAGTAATCAAGACAATGTGGTTGGTGAGTGGAGAGACACATAGATAAGTGGAACAGAAGAGTGTCCAGAAGTAGATCTGTAATTACAAGGTCAATTAATATTTGCCAAAATTGCAAATTTGCAGTGAAGAAAGGATGGTCTTTTTAGCAAATGGTGCTGGAGCAAATTGCACACCTGTTTCCAAATTATGTACCTCAACACAAATATTTTACTTTATACAAAAATTAACTCAAAATGGAAAATATACCGAAACATGAAACCTAAAACTATAAAATTTCTTACAGAAAACACAGAAGGAAATCTTTGTGACATACGTTAGGCAAAGTTTCTAAAATCAACACCAAAGGGATGCTTGGGTGGATAGGCAGTTGAGCGTCTGCCTTTGGCTCAGCGCATGATCCTGGGTCCCAGGATGGAGTCTCATGTTAGGCTCCCTATGAGGAGTCTGTTTCTCCCTCTATGTCTCTCTCTCTCTCTCTCTCTCTCTCTCTCTGTGTGTGTGTGTGTGTGTCTCTCATGAATAAAATCTTAGGGAAAAAACCCCCCACCAAAAACATGATTCATAAAACAAAAAGTTGATAAACTTTAAAATTTATGCTCTGTTAAATATAATGCTAAGTGAATGAAAAGGCAAGACACAGATTATTTGCAAATCACATCTGACAAAGGATTTGTATCAAGGATACACAAAGAACTTTTAAAACTCAGTCATAAAACAATTAAAAATGGGCAAACACAGGGTGCCTGGGTAGCACAGTTGGTTAAACATCCAACTCTTGACTTCAGCTCAGGTCATGATCTCAGGGTCCTGAAATTGAGCCCCGCATCATGGTCCATGCTGAGCATGGAACCTGGCTAAGATTTTCTCTCTACCTTTCCCTTTGCCCCCCACCCCAGTGCATGCTTATTCATAAATAAAAAAAGGCAAACAACCTGAACAGATACTTCACCAAAGAAGACATGGATGGCAATTAAGCACATGAAAATATGCAATTAAAATCACAATGAGATACCACTGCACACCTATTAGAATGTCTAAAATAAATAAAATTGATAAATACGAATAATATCAAATGCTGAGAAAAATGTAAAGCAACTAAATTCTTATATCAAATGTATAACCACTTTAGAAGACAGTTTGGCAGTTTGTTTATCAAGTAAGATATACACTTACCACAAGAACCAGCTAGGGATTTACTCAAGAAAAATGAAAACACATTCACAGAAAAACCTGAATACAAATGTGTATAGTAGTTTTATTCATAATCATTCCAACCTAGAAACAACTCAAGTGCTCTTCAATCACTGAAAAGATAAAGAAGTTTTAGTATAGCCATACAAAGGAATACTACTCACAGCAGTAAGGACTAAAGCATTAATAGATGAATTTCAAATGCAGTATACTAAGTTAAAGAAACTAGACTTAAAAAGCTATAGAGTATGTGACTCCCTGTGCATGACACCCTGGAAAAGGCAAGATTACAGGAACAGAAAACAGATCAGTGGTTGCAAAGTTTGAGAATGAGAGGTGTAACTGATTGCATAGGGCTGTCCTGCAGAATTTTGGGGGAGGTGATGGGCTCATGCTATCAGTACTCCTCCCTGATTTGTGGCACATATGTTCTAAGACCTCCAGCAGATGCCTGAAAATGTAGATTGTACTGAACCCTAAATATACTCTGTTTTTTCCTACACATACATATCTATGATAAAGTTTAACTTTCAAATTAGGCAGACTAAAAGATGAACAACAGTAACTAATCATAAAATAGGACAATGATAACAATATACTGTACTAAAAGTTATATGAATGAGGCCGCTCTCTCTTAAAATATCTTATTATTCCATACTCACCCTCCTTGTGATGAAGAAATGATAAAATACTTACATGAGATGAAGTGAGGTGCCTGAGGTAGGCATTGTGTCAGCCTAATTGACCTTAAGCTAATATTGACCTTCTGTGGACACAGCAGAGATCAGACAGAGGATCATCTGCTACCTGACCATTGTTGAGTGTGCAGGTAACTTGAAACCACAGAAAGGAAAACCACAAATAAGGGGGAACTAGCATATCTTGATTCCAGTTTTGGCTATACACCTCTATGCATTTATCTAATCTCTCAGAATTATACACCAAAGGAGTGAGCTTGATGTATGTTAAATTTTAAAAGCTGAATTTAAAAAGACACAAGAACGATATGAATTTTGTAAAAAGTAAATCCAATCACATCATCCTTTGTGGATGCCTTCCCATTACAAAGTACTGAATGATACAGCCCTTGCTTATCTTTCTAGCTCATATGAACTGTCTCAGAGCACCCTACACCTTCCCTTTAGAATATTTATCATTACTAGTAAATAAAATTTGTTGATTATCCATTTAATATCTGTTAACCAGAATGGTTAATAATTATTAAACACTAAGTGTTGATAACTGTTCTAAGTGCTTTACATGGATTAATCTATTTAATCCTCGTAACAGCTGTAGGAAGTATCTTCATTTTTCTAGATACAGAAACAGGCACAGAGGTTTAAGTAATTTGGTTAGGGTCTCATAGCTAGTAAGTGACAGAGAATTGTACTGTATCCCTACTTATCCCTACTAGGTTTTCTAATAGAGAATCTAATTTAATCTGTGTATGTATCTAATAATACATGTAGAAACTGAAGCCCAGAGAATTTAAGTAATTTGCATAAGGATAGAGCTCACTTGTTTTGGTATCAAAATTCAAATTCTAGGTCTTTGTGAGTCAAAAACATGGGCCCTCCTTATCCTTAAGAATCTAGCTTCTAGGTTGAAAATGTATTAAAGGAGGCAAAGACAGATCCCACTTGTGGACAATTTTACTTCTTATGTTAGAAAATGTAATTTAAGTAACTATTTCCAAGGATTACTCTCCACTTGGAGAGTCTGGGAATGGGAGACAAAGTGATGTGAGATGGATGAAGGGCTTAACATATTGGCTTGAACCAAGCACAATATCTAACAAGTTTCTTCTTCTTTACTTTCTCCCAATGCACACTATTCTGACCTGCATCATCTCTGCTGTTTGCTATTCTAGTTGTAGCACAAACCACAAATCATAGCAAATTGCAGAATTTCTCAATCATTAAGGATTTACAATAGGTTAATTTTAAAATGGACTGCATTTCACAGCTGCAAAACTTTTGTCTGATTTGTAGACCAAATGAGAAGCCATTAGTGGATTGAAGACCTTTCTGTGGGCACAACTAGCAAAAAGAAAAGGTCATATGGACAAAATAGGCAGCTCTGCCAGGTAAGGTGGGGTAATGGCTTAATAAGTAGAGTGCCAAACTTGATGACACAAAGCATTGCTCCCTGTTTAGTACTGAGCATGATAAGAATTAGAAGCACATCATGGATTCACTGCATGCTTGGGTTAATAAAAACAAAACACAACCAAGGAAAGCTTTAGTATCTACCATTTTGGGAAGAATGCACGTTAAACACTTTTTTTTCTTTCTAAACAGTTAAAAGTATGATGAAAGACTTATCTGATGTTGACTATTTTTAAAGATGTGTGTCCCATAGCCAATGCAAATAATTCATAAAATGTATTTGTCAGATTGAATTTGATGAATGGCCAAGGGGCAGAGGGAGAGGAAGAGAGAGAATCTTAATTAAGCAGGGTACATGCCCAGTGTGGAACCTGATGCAGGGCTTCATCTCACAACCCTGGATTCATGATCTGAGCTGAAATCAAGAGTCAGATGCGTAACCGACTAAGCTGCCGAGGTGCCCCTACCTCACACTCATTTTAAACTCAACTATTCAACAATGCTCTTTTTATAGTTTAGAAACCTCAAGAGAACTGTCCTCCACGTGGATCGGTGTGGCATATGGCAATAAGCCAAAATGCCACAATAAATAAAAATTTCCTTTCCGTTCTGCCCTCATTTAGAATGACAACAAAAACGTCTTGTTCTTTCCTTAAGGACTCAGTTTGCTCCAGCAGCATGAATGGGCACCAAAGCCCACAGACCCACACACCTTTGAATCATTAACTTAGGTACACACAATGCCTTAGTTTAGTGGTAATGCTCTTGTGGATAACTAGGACCCATGTGAACAAACAATGCTTTCCAGGATTCCTTTCTTACCTGTCTGTACCTCAATTCAGTGGAGACTTATATTGAGATATTCTGACCACAGTACCTGTAACCTGCCTTTGCTATGTCCACTAAGCCATTTAGAGTCATTCTTTTACTCCTTGGCATGCACATTGCATTCTATTTTTACGAATGCTTTCTCAGCAGCTATATTTCTTCTTCTTTGAGAAAGAAATCCTGGAGGTACTGATAAAGGTATTACACAGAGTGATAGTAACACTGCTTAGAATCCAAGGGTTCTATCTTTTTTTCTTTATATACCCTATGAAGGCTATTCGCAATAGATTTATTTAAATCTGTCTCATCAGCTTCATTAATTGCGCAATCGAAAGCTACTCAGAAGATGTTGGAAGCTTGAAAATTATTACAATAAATTATCTGCCTCAACTGTCACATTCCCTAAATACTTTCCTCAAAAAAATTTTTTTGCCCTTAAACATATATCACAATCCCCTTTCATAAAATCCAATATTTTGGAGCTGATAGGAAACTTAAGATCATCAAGTCACTTTTATTCTAAAATATTCAAATACTAAAATGCATCCCCCATTATTTCTATTAATTAGTATATCTTTACGTATGTGAACATTCATGCATTGAGGAGGCATAAAACCAAGAGGAAATAGAAAACTCATTATTTTTGTAACTGGTACACAAAATTAACTTAACGTTTTTACCTAAGATACTTATTTTCCTTAGAGCTATTTTTTTTTTAAAGATTTTATTTATTTATTCATGAGAGATACAGAGAGAGAGAGAGGCAGACACAGGCAGAGGGAGAAGCAGGCTCCATGCCGGGAGCTCGCCCGAGGTGGGACTTGATCCGGGGACTCCAGAGATCCTGATGTGGGACTCAATCCCAGGTCTCCAGGATCACACCCTAGGCTGAAGGCAGCGTAAAGAGTTGCCCTCTTTAGAACTATTTACTTTTAAAATTATTGCCTGAGGGGCAGCCCGGGTGGCTCAGCAGTTTTACTTTTAAAATTATTGCCTGAGGGGCAGCCCGGGTGGCTCAGCAGTTTAGTGCTGCCTTCAGCCTAGGGCGTGATCCTGGAGACCTGGGATCGAGTCCCACATCAGGATCCCTGCGTGGAGCCTGCTTCTCCCTCTTCCTGTGTCTCTGCCTCTCTCTCTGTGTGTGTGTCTCACATGAATAAATAAATAAAATCTTTAAAAAAATTATTGCCTGAGATTTTTCCTTCATAGGGAAGGAAATGGGAGGGAACTAACACTGAGTAAGTAACTACTTTATAGCCAGCACCACACAAGGCTCTTTATATACATTATTATCCTTTGAAAATAATGAAGACATTAAGGATCAGAGTATTTAATTCTTTCAAGGTTATGTTTGGATCTAGAACTCTATATCGCACTGCCCCTGAGTAATATCAAGGAAATTCAAGAAATAAGAGGAAAGGAAAATTTTATTATAGTTCACTCCTAATCAAGAAATTACTAAATAGCTAAACCAAAGAGCTAATGGAGTATCCTTTGCAGTCACCACAAACTAAAGGAGACATGTGAGCTAGTCTAATAGTAGGTCATGTTAAGTTTAATATAACAATCTTCTAAAATAAAAATAAGAAACTCAGGCTGCATGTGAGAAAAACAAAACAACAACAACAAAAAACTCCACCAACCTCAAGTATCATTGGTTGGCTAATACTAGTCTGGAGAAAAGAGGTCTGGAAAGAAGTCAGGAGAAAAAGAAATCTCAAAAGTAGGGAGGGAAAAGATGTGAAAAGGAGACAAAGGAAGTTCTAAGTGTCCTAAGCCAGGTCTGTGAAGTGAAGATAAAGTGCTTTTCCGTTGAGTAATACACAACAAAGAAAGATTTCAGTGATGATTAGAGCTATTTAAATTTCTAGTAGGTTTCAGTGATTTAAAACAGTCTTTTCTATCCTGGCAACTGTTTTATCTCCGTTTATTTCAAAGTGGGGGCGGTGGGGTGGGGGTGGCGGGGAAGGATTGCTGCAAAGAATTATGCACCTATATAAAATGCACATAAGTACTGGCTATTATCTCAAGATTTAGAAATACTGAATTGCCGATCTTTGAGAGAACAGAATTATAACAATTCACAACTCCCGAAGATTATATGTGGAACCAGATTAAATTTCTCATTTACTTTCTCCTCTCTCCCACCCCCTCCTTCCCCTTACGTTTTCGTTCTAATCCTGTTCTGGTGAGGATAATGGGAATGTGTCTTAGTGGGAATAAAGAACCAGAATCAAAACTTCATTCATGGGCCAAGAAAACTACATCTTTGGACGTTCACCACTTAACTGCTCTTCTCAAGGTAGCCATGGTTATCTATTATTTTCTGGGCAATAGTGTTAAACTACTTGGAATTAAGTCTGAAGACAGTAAGATCAGTGGCTTTTACCTTTCCTCTAAAAGGTATCTAGCACAATCTTGATGCTGAGTTAAAATTCTGTATCAGGTCATATGCTTGGCAGGAATGCTTTTAAATCATCAGTACTTTTATAGGATATTCCTGCACTCGTGTGCTTCCCTCTAATGTTGACTAAGTCAGCTCAATTCCATGACTGTCAGAAATCACCATCTGAGTCTTGGAAGAGTGCTCCTCCTGTCAACGCCATGTTGTATACTTCTGCCAACTTTTAGGCCAGCATACCTGCAACCCTGAGCTCCCATGGCTTCCGCTGTGGTGGACTGTTGTGCCAGTAACACACTTGCTACATGAAGGTCTGCTCTAGCCAAATGACGATACAGGAAGGATGTTTGTTTGAGGGATTTATTCAAAATTGGAGAACACTATGGAAAAGTAACAAGCTGAGAACACATCATCTGCTTTGTTTGCCAGCTGCCAGCTGTCACAGAAGACACAGTGATCACCTCCTAGGACTGTGCTGTGCCCAAAGGCTCCAAATTATCACTGCTTTAACGGTCTTGCCACCACACTTCAGTTGTTACCACTATCATTTCCATTTTTGCCTTTGGAATATTCCAGGAACAACAGTCCTTCGAATCCTACCATCTAATTGGTGCTAAATTTACATATAGTTATGCATCCCCCACTTTGATGTTAAATGGATATTATAGTCCTTTTCTGTCCTTAGGACAGGGAAAAGGGATAAGTCCCTGTCTTAACTACTGCACAGCCTGGAGTTTCACTAGCAGATAAATGCTGCGTAGCCCCACTCCAGAGCCTACTGATGGCAGAGAAAACAACTGAATAACCTGAAGTTAATCATGAAACATGAACTCTTGAGTTAAAAAGATTGGCAATGGTTTGGCAAGTTAGGGGAAGTGGCAGAGCGAATATTTGGGACTTAAAAAAAATCTGATATGATAAAAGGAAAAGTAGCTCACTCTTAGTTACATTTCTTTTTGCTGGTTTTGGGGTTTTTAAAGCAATTTTTCTTAAATAACTTTTTAGAAATCAAAACCCAACAGTGAGAACAATTAGGTTAATAATGCCAGGAAATTTGTTTGCTTTGTTAAATTGAGCTTCAAAAGCACTTCAATTGAACATACATTTGTGATCACAAGTAATGCCTATTCTTATATCCAGTTAAAATGTTTACTTTATTACAGCTTATTATAAATGTGAGTCTGAAATGCAGCACCATGGCTGCTCAATTTCCAGGCCACAATTTTATGATAATAGTATGAAATGTATTCATGTGTCAACAGAACTGTCTAACAATGCCCCAAATGGGGTTGTTAGCTGCTCTTTCTGATGGCCACACAGTTCTGTGCTCCATAGCATTAAGAAACTGCTGCAAGCAGAGAGCTCTTTGAGAATTTTAACATCCTCTGTAACATGTACTATTTTGTTACATTCAGCTCAGTTTAATTGCTACTATCTCAAAATACAGGTAAGCACCTACAAGAAAATTGACCCTAAATACCCAAACATATGAATGGGATAAACTGGTTCTGTGACTTTATTTTATGGTTGAGTTTCCTTCTTAGGCAGTCTTCCTGCAGCAGAGGGGATGAGACTGGAGAAACTCCTGTGTACTTGATGTTCCCTATTGTGTGCAGTGGTAAAAAGGTAGCTGGGAGATACAATCTGTCACCCTGGCATCTCACAGAGGGGTAAGGAAACACATAGTATATGCAGATCGGATAACTGGAAATGGATGGTAGGTAAAGGGTGTCCATCCATTTCAAGTACTGGTTTTTCTGCAGCACTCTGACCTTCCTGACTTTTGTGACAAGTAGCCCATATAACTGTCTCGGGCAGGGATTGAGATCATAAGCAACATTTTCTCAATTAAGCATTTTTTAAGGCTCTATATTATGCAGGTGCCAGGCCAAGTGCTTTTATGTTCATTATTTCATTCACAGGATCTATTTGCATGCAGTGGACCATCTGCTTTATAGAGGAAGGGACAAGCATGTCCTGTAGGGAACCAGGATCATGTGATAGTAAGCCAGATACAGTTTTTTGCTTCACGTTTTTGTGTTTACTCTTAAGGCTACCTCTCTAAATTGGTAAAGCTGTGCAAATGCTCAGTTTTAAGATAATTTGCTTTTTATACCCGACTGCCTTACAGAGAATAGTAAGTCTAGAATCTTGATTGGTAGAGAGCATAAGAGCTTACCTAGGCCAGCTCTCTTTTCAGATTAAAAATACTGAGGTTCACAGAAAGCCTACCCTTTGTCCAAAGCATATATTTCATTAGGAGCAGAGTTAGAACAAGGGTCTAGACTTTTGGCATCTATCTCAGTCCAGCACACTAATCCTGTGATGCGTAAAACAATCCTTAACAAGCAAAAAAGATATTTTCTCAGGCCAAATTTTTACTTACAGTCATATAAGTTTCACCAAAGAGGAGAAAATGTTTGACCTAATTCATCTAATATAGGAAAAACAGTTTATATCCCAACCTACCATCTCTCTCTCTCTCTCTCTCTCTCTCTCTCTCACTCTCTCTCTCTCTCTCTCTCTCACACACACACACACACATTTCATATAACATTTATACCCTTACTTGGTGCACTTTGCTATTTTCCCTTCTATTTTATTTCATTAAAACAAAACCAAAATTGTTTGAAATCCACTAAATTGCTTTCAGGACCAAACTCCGAAGTTAGAAAAATAAATAAATAAAAACCCCCACAGAGTATAAGGTATCGATTTCAAGCAACTATCAAGGAAGTGGGGGAGCATTTCACCTTTTCTAGTCTTGAATTATATGAAAAATGGATGTGGACAACTCTCAGGACAGGAATCTTCCTGCTCAAGATGCCAAGCTAGATAGACCCTACCCCCATGACTCCTTCCACCTTCCACATGTCATCTCCTTCCCCAGAGTGACTGCACTGCGAAGAGGCTGCCCTGGGCCAGGCACAGACTCTCACCCATCTCTTCCAGAGTCCCACTGGCATAACATGCTGGCAAAAAAGAGCTGATACTTGACTTTAATAATTTCAAATGACATTTTTCTCTACAGAATTAAATCTATTTTGTCAGGTCCTGAAATATCATGTGATATATTACTTGATGGTATAACTTCTTCCTTCTGTTTATATTCTCTGCCTCCCTTAGATGGTAAGCTCCTTGAGCAAACAAAACAAGAGCCCTTGTTTGTTCATTGCCAGATCTCCCTGAACACATAATGGGTACTCAATAAATATGTGTTCAAGAAAAAACAACAAACTTGATGAATATTACACAAAGAAATTATAGAAATGACATCAGATGTTAAAACATTCCAGCTACTATTAAATGATTTTCATTCTCTGGACTGACCTGGTTCTCTTCTTGATCCATGCATTTGTACTTATTTTCTAACTAGCACATCATCCTCTCTTCCCCTCTGGCTAACCACTTCTTCCTTTTTTTTTTCTTTTTAAAGATTTTATTTATTTATTCATGAGAGACACAGAGGGAGAGAGAGAGAGGCAGAGAAACAGAGGGAGAAGCAGGCTCCATGCAGGGAGCCCGATGTGGGACTTGATCCTGGGACTCCTGGATCACACCCAGAGTCGAAGGCAGAAGCTCAACCACTGAGCCACCCAGGCGTCCCAAGACTCTAATTTTAAACAGGGACTTAGGATCTTTGTAAATAAGGATGAATTCAAAATAGGTTTCTAAAAAACAAAAACAAAATAGGTTTCTACCTTCCTGCTGCTACTATAAAATTGGCCTTTATTTCCTTCTTAAAATAACTTTCCATAATAAAAATCTTAAAAAAATCTCTATCAAGATTTTCTACCAAATCTACAGATAGAAGGATCAGCAAATTGTCTCAAGAAATATGACTTGCCAAATCAGTTCAAAGTGGCCTTGGTAACAATATTCAATCAGACTACACAAAGCTGAAAGGTTACAGACTGAAAAAAGACATATGACAAGCCACTGAGCGTCTGCCCTGAGAGTACAAAGGGCTGGCTTCAAGTCTCTAATAATTTATCACTTTATTAATGATCCAATAGATGATTTAATGAATAGCCTATTAATAATATCTAAATTCAAATTTCAAGGTTCTTTTGATTATCTGTTAGGAAAATTTATATAATAAAATAATTCTAGAGATGTTTTTGTAAAGGAGAATTATAGAAAATAAAATATGACTTGGAAAAAACATAAAAGATGAATTCCCAGTTAATACTTAATATGTAAAGGAAAAATGGAAAAGCTGTAACGATCATGGAGAGAGAAATGACAGTCGACAGATTGTTCAAATGATATTTAAAAAGAGACATTCCATGATATTTATATATTATTGTTATTAACAGTTCTCATTCCTTTTAATAGAAAGAGAATCATATTATTATAGCAGGAGGTACTTTTTGAAGAAAGATTCTTGAAGGAAAATAAATATCCTACCGCTAGATGGAGAATTAGGGTGAAGTTTGAGCAGTTTGCTAGGCTCACTCTTTTTTCCATCTTTCTCTCTACATTCATCCAATAAAGTATAAAATGCTGTTCAAAAGTAACAAGGAAGATATAAACACAGAAGCAATCATTCCTTTATATTTGTTTTCTGTGTTTGATGTGTGTGTGCGTGCGCATGCACACATGATTTGCAAGGGCATGCGTACGTATATAATATATACTAAAGTTTTTTTTCAGATCTTACATACCAAATACAAGCATGTATCTGGTGTTTGGATATATACGTATAAATTCTAAAATTTAGACAAGAATAAGTCAAACCTTCCAATGAAGACAGGATAAGAACAGAAACCTTTGCTTTCATTTTTGAACCTTCCTAAGACCTAGAATGATAAATAAATCCCAGTCCTCAGTGTACATATACGTAACTGCCTGTTTAGTCAGAAAATGGCATATTCAGGAATAGAACCCTACATCATTGGTGATCAGTCCTGCAGTGTTTAATTTCATCATTTTGGGATGTCTGTGCTTATTTTTATTTATAGCCTCCAGATCTGCAGATAAGGACTTGTGTTTTCTAGTATTCACCCTATCTGGAAATGTATCAGATTCAACCCCCTCCTGCTCTTTGGTCCAAGGATAGAAACAAACACATTCTCCTTTTTTAGAGATACAGGTCATTTATACAACAAATGGTATCACTGGTATCACTGTGCAATCAAATTCTGGTGAATCAAAAGAACTTCCCCTACCACTCACTACCTGGGGGCAGGTAGGGGGAGTACATTTGTATCAGAAGGAAACCAACAACAATTCCGTGGGAAGGGCTATCTCTAGCATCTGCCCTGCAGGATGAGGAGGAAGGCCTCATTTGATCATTGCTGTCTGATACACACATTGTCAGGCACTTTGGAGCAGATCTAATTCTTTTAATAATGACAGAATGGTTGCCTCTTACAGACCTAACATTTTGAATTCTGCTTTATAAGGAAGGCTATGTTAGAGTAATTCCAATTACTATTCCTAATTAGCACATCACCCTTTGGTAAACTAGACCAAATTTATAAGGAGGAGCAGATATATGTTACCATGAGGTCACAGTATATCTAAAACTCAGTCATGGAAGGTTCAAGCTTACTTTCTCCTGACTCCAAAGCTCTTACCCATATAGTCTCTCAAAAGAGTTCTCAAAACATTTATTTTATTTAACTTTGAATATTTTTACTTTCTTTTTAAACCCTTAAAGCCAAATAATCATAAATGTGTTTTAGTTTCGGCTAAAAAAGGGAAACCTTAGGAAGGTTTTCATGATTGAATGAAAAAACATATTTCTGATTTAAAAAAAAATTTTTAAGGCAAAAATGAGAACACCGAGTCTCATACCCAATTTTGAGCTCCTTCTGACATACCACATCACTTCCTTTTTACTTCTTCACAGAAAACTAAATAGCATGCAATTTAAGGACAGTTATAGAGTATTCCTAACCTTGCAAGATTATTGGGACAATTTAGGAAGGAGTACTACAAGAAAATAGTAAGAACACTGGAGTAAGCAGAACCAGATTAAAATCCTGACTCCGGTGCTTCTGATACATGTGCACTGTACTCCATGGGACATGATCCTTAGGCTCTACACTATTCAGTTTTTAAGCTATTTAACCTGGAGCACAATGCTTGCAATTTGCCAGATGGTTTGCTGTTGGGACTGAATGAGTTAACTTTTGTAAACCATTGGTAGACATCAGGGGACACGACTTGTTAGTCTGCTTTCCTGTTATTTCCTGGGGTTATTCTGCACTCAATTTATGTAGGAAAACATAATAATGTATCACATAAACAGAAGAATTTTTTTTCCATTTCCTTCGATTTCCACTTTAAACAATAAGAAAATAAAACTAAATACAATTGAAGAAACTAAACCCCATGTGGTTCACTCTTACTGATTCAATGTACGTTTTAGCATAAAACTATTAATGGTAGTAAATGAAGGCAAATAATAGTCTATTCGGTTTATTTGCAATCTGTTTTTGTCAACCTGGATTGGAAAAAAAAAAAGTTGGCTATTCCAAAAAACGATTTATGAATTAAAACCAAAGTAAAACCTAGCTTTGAGAAAGTATACCTTGAGCTCAAATTATCTCTTTAAGCTGGAATTCTGTGCCATAGACCTGAGCTCCTGAGCACAGTACCCATGTGCCCTGTTTTCTCAGGAGACAAGTATCAAGTTTTGGGCAGCCCGGGTCTTCTATGACAAATATTCAAAACACATAGTCTGTGGTGTTGGTTATTTACTCACTCGATTTCTCATGTCATAATTTCTCATATGAAGAAAAACTGTAAAAAGAAAGTATATCTGAAGATCCTAATGATCTGGATCCTAAGGTAATAAAAGAATAAGTTCCCTATTTGTAATGGCTTATTAAATGCCTAGGAGGAGGGGTGATGGGGGTTAGGGAAACATCATTTTTTAAAAATGACTTTTATAAACCTGGTATTGTAGGTGCTTTGTCCACACTGTTCTGTACAATGCACACAATAATTCTCAGAAGTAGATATTGTTATTCCCATTTTATAGATGAAACACCAAAGTACATAAATTGGATAAAAATCTCAGCAGGTTTTTCTCATTCTAAAGTCTATCCTAAGGTTCAGGGATTAACATGATTTTCAATTGAATGGCAAATCAATCTTGTGCATTTTAATAGATTCATGAAAAAATTTCCATAAAGATTTCTAAAAACTAATTATGAAAGTTAATCCCATACCCCATAAAGGACATAAACATGCTTCACACACCAGCCTGTCACATTTCTCACAATTATATCTGTACAAAAAAAGCACAAAAACTAAAACAAACTAAAAACTGAAGTGTTCTATTCTTTTGGATAAGGTATACTTTTTCTCTAATGTGCCAAATTTCTGAATTGGTTACATAGCATGAGCAATTTTCTCACAGGAAATCTCATATTTATAGCAAACTAATTACTCTCTAGAAGTGATTGTCACATGCATGTGGATGGTTTTAGGATTCAATTTTGTCAAAAGCTAGAAAATTAATTCATGCCTCATCCCATGCAAGCCTTATGTTTTAAGAGATTAAAAGCCACCACAAAGACCTATTACCAGGGAATTTCTGAAGACTACCCTTGACTAAAAAATCCATTAATCAAGTTTTCTTTGTATGATATAATTTACCAGATAGTTTGACTGCTATGATAAATTCAAGTTCCATCTAATTGTGAAGGAAATATATGTTTACTAGAGAGAATAGTTTTATATTTTAAAGTTTAGACAAAAAAAAAAAGCTTACATCATTAATGTACTTGACACAAAAACAAAAGATTCCTGCAAATAAAATGCTCAGTAATTTTCTTTTCTTTTAAAAGTAAATAAGACATATAGGCATTATTAGTTGCACATAATGTGAGCTAGTCACACTGTTCTCTACCAGATATGAAAAGGCACTTTTCCCATCTTTACAGCTGTTTTAAATACACACTTTTCGGGATCCCTGGGTGGCGTAGCGGTTTGGCGCCTGCCTTTGGCCCAGGGCGCGATCCTGGAGACCCGGGATCGAATCCCACGTCGGGCTCCCGGTGCATGGAGCCTGCTTCTCCCTCTGCCTGTGTCTCTGCCTCTCTCTCTATCTCTCTGTGACTATCATAAATAAATAAAAAATTAAAAAAAAATACACACTTTTCTCAAAAGCTACAATAAGCTATTTACTACACAATAACTGTTTTCTCTCAAAAGAGAAATATAAGCAACATTTTGAAAACTTCAATTTGTTGAAATATATAACTGCAGAGTTTCTTATTTTGTATCAGCAAAAGTGAATTATGCTACTTTTGCTACTGTCAGATAAAAAAACACTTAAAATGATTACCAATTTTGACTCTTACTCTAATTTTTTTTCAGTTGAATATGGTAATGCATTTCAAAAATGATGTCAAAGATGCCACTTGACTACCACAAATATGGAATCAACATATGGTGTATCCTTGAAGAATATGAAGAACATTTTTTATTTTAGAGGCAGCATCTATTTCTTAATCTACATGGCATCTCAATAAAGCATATGATACTATTATACCAGAGGTCTCCACCAGTTATGATACTTCTGTACAAACAATTCTAAAAAGTTCAACAGTTTTCTGAGACTACACATTAATATACAGAGCATCTACTATTCATATACTTTAGTGTGAGAGATACATACTTTCTCATGACAAACATGGAAAGTTTCAGTGGCATGTAAAGATATATGAAGGTAAAATCTTCAAGGGTAAATAAATAAGAATACAGAAAATACAGTCTATTAAGTGTGTAATAGCACTATGTGTAAAACAATGTACATACCTTAATTTAAAAGCACTTTATTGCTAAAAAATGCTAACCATCATCTGAGCTTTCAGTGAGTTGTAATCTTTTTGCTGGATGGAGGGTCTTTGCTCAGTGTTGATAGCTGCTGACTGATTAAGGCAGTGGTTGCCGAAGCCTGGTGTGGTTGTGACAATTTCTTAAAATAATACGACAATGAAGTTTGCTGCACTAATCGACTTCCTTTCATCAATATCTCTGCCGTAAGTGATGCTGTTTGATAGCATTTTACCCACAATAAAATTTCTTTCAAAATTGTGGAGTCCGTCCTCTCAAATCTTGCTGCTGCTTTATCAACTAAGTTTATGTGATATTCTGAATCTTTTGTTGTCACTCCAATAGTCTTCACAGCATCTTCAACAGGAATAGATTCCATCTCAAGAAAACACTTTCTTTACTCATCCATGAGAAGCAGCTCCTCTGTCCTTCAAGTTTGATTATGAGACTGTAGTAACTAAGTCACATCTTTGGGCTCCACTTCTAATTCTACCTCTCCTGCTCTTTCTACCATAATCAGCAGTTACTTTTTCCACTTAAGTCTTAAAATTCTCCAAGTCATCCATAAGGGTTGGAATCAACTTCTTCCAAATCCCTATTAATGTTGATATTTTTATCTCTTCTCATGAATCACAAGTGTCCTCCATGGCATCCAGAATGGTGAATCCTTTCCCAGAAGGTTTTCAATTTACTTTGCCCATATCCATCAGAGGAGTCAGCATCCACAGCAGCTCTAGCCTTAGAAAATGTCTTATCTGTTTGTCTCTCTTTCTTTTTCTTTTCTTTTTTTCTTTTTATTTTTTTGGCCTTAAAGTAGGCTTTATTCCCAGCATGGAGCCCAACATGGAGCTTGAACTCACAGCCATGAGATCAAGACCTGAGCTGAGATCAAGAGTCAGATGCTTAACTGACTGAGCCACCCAGGTGCCCCACAAAATGTACTTCTTAAATAAGAAGACTCAAAAGTTGAAATTACTCCTTGATTCATGGGGTACAAAACGGACGCTGTGCTAGCAGACATGAAAACAACATTATACATCTCTATTAGGGCTCTTAGGTGACCAGATGCATTGTCAATGAGCAGTAATATTAATGGGTTTTTTAAAAAATTATTTTATTATTTTTTTTTCATCAAGATAAGTGATCACCTATTTCACCCCACCCACCCATCTCCTCTGTGGTAACCATCAGTTTGTTCTCTGTAGTTAAGAATCTGTTTCAGAGCACCTGGGTGGCTGGCTCAGTGGTTGAGCGTCTGCTTTTAGCTCATGTCATGGTCCTGGGAAGGAGTCCTGCATGAGGCTCCCTGTGGGGAGCCTGCTTCTCCCTCTGCCTATGTCTCTGCCCCCACCCCCTCTCTCTCTCTCTCTCTCTCTCTGTCTCTCATGAATAAGTAAATAAAATCTTAAAACAAACCCTATTTCTTGGTTTGTCTTTCTTTTTTCCTTTCCTTATTTGTTTTATTTCTTGAATTCTATATATGAGTAAGATCACATTATATCTGTCCTTCCCTAATTGACTTATTTCACTTAGCATTATTTTTTTTAAAGATTTTATTTATTTATTCATGAGAGACAGAGAAAGAGAGAGGCAGAGGCACAGGCAGAGGAAGAAGCAGGCTCCATGCTGGGAGCCCGACGTGGGACTCAGTCCCAGGACTCCAGGATCATGCCCTGGGCTGAAGTCGGCGCTAAACTGCTGAGCCACCCGAGCTGCCCTTCACTTAGCATTATACTCTCGATCTACGTTGTTGCAATTGGCAAGATTTCACTCTCTTTTATGGCTAAATATTCCATTTTGTGTGTGTGTGTGCATGTGAATACACACATCTTCTTTATCCATTCATCTATGATGGATACTTAGGTTGCTTCCATAGTTTGGCTATTATAAATAATGCTGCAATAAACACAGGGGTACATGGATCCCTGTGAATTAGTGTTTTGGGTTTTTTCAGGTAAATAGTACTGTATCATAGGATAGTTCTATTTTTTAGTTTTCTGAGAAACCTCC
Source organism: Vulpes lagopus (assembly GCF_018345385.1). Taxonomy (NCBI): domain Eukaryota; kingdom Metazoa; phylum Chordata; class Mammalia; order Carnivora; family Canidae; genus Vulpes; species Vulpes lagopus. The sequence goes on along the minus strand of NC_054824.1, from coordinate 24,980,203 downwards.
GTACTGTTTTCCATAGTGGCTGCAGCAGTTTGCATTCCCATCAACAGTGCACAAGGGTTCCTTTTTCTCTATATCCTCGCCAATATCTGTTGTTTCTTCTGTTTTTGATTTTAGTCATTCTGACAGGTATGAGGTGATACCTCACGTAGTTTTGATTTGTATCTCCCTGATGATGAGAGATGTTGTTCATCTTTTCATGTCTGCTGGCCATCTGTACGTCTTCTTTGGAGAAATGTCTGCTCATGAATGAGCAGTAATGTTTGGAAAGAATCTTTTTTTTCTGAGCAGTAGGTCTCAACAGTGGGTTTAAAATATTCAGTAAACCATGCTGTAAACATATGTGCTGTCATCCACGCTTTATTCCATTTATAAAGCACAGGAAGAGTAGATTTAGCATAATTCTTAAGTGCCTAGGCTTTTTAGAATGGTAAATAAGCACTGACTTCAACTTAAGGATCTGGCTACATTAGCCCCTAATAAGAGAATCAGCCTTTCCTTTGAAGCTTTGAAGCCAGACACTGACTTCTCCTCTCTTCCATAATAAGTCCTAGATGGCATCTTCCAATATAAGCCTGTTTCATCTACATTTTAAAAAATCTGTTTATTGTAGCCACCTTCATTGATTATCTTAGTCAGATTTTCTGGATAACTTGCTGCAGCTTCTACATCAATACCTGCAGCTTTACCTTGCACTCTAATGTTATGGAGACAGTTTCTTTCCTTAAACCTCATGAGCCAGCCTCTGCTAGTTTCAAAATTTACTTGCACAGCTTCCTCACCTCTCTCAGCCTTCATAGAACTTAAGAGATTTAGGGCCTTGTTTTGGATTAAGCTCTAGCTTCAAGGAATGTTGTGGCTGGTGTGATCCTTTATCCAGATCACTAACTTTCTCCATATCAGCAATAAGGCTGTTCCACTTTCTTAATATCTGTGTGTTCATTGGAGTAGTACTTCTGATTTCCTTCAAGAATTTTTTCTTTGTAATCACAACTTGGCTGTTTCGCACAGGAGGCCTACCTTCCAGCTTATACTGGTTGCTGACACACCTTCCTCACTAACTTTCATTTCTAAGCTTTTGAATTAAAGTGAGTGTGTGACTCTTTTTTCACTTGAACACTTGGGAAGCCACTATTAGATTATTGCCAGCCCTAATGTCAGTATTCTTGTGTCTCAGGGAATAGCGAGGTTCAAGGAGAGAGAATGGCCAGTTGGTGAAGCCGTGAGAAGACAGAACATTCATCGATTAAATTTGCTGTCTTATATGGGTACAGTTTGTGGGGGCCCAAAACATTTACAATAGTAACGTCAAAGATCACTGATCACAGATCACCGTAACAAACACAATAGTAATCGAAAAGTTGGAAATAGTATGAGATTTACCCAAATGTGACACAGAGGCACCAAGTGAGTAAATGCTGCTGGAAAAATGGTGCTAATTGTGGCATTACAGCTGAACTATTTAAGAATACACATTATTCATGTATGCAAGGAAACTCAACATCCTGTTTAAGTTGTAAACCTCCAAAATAAAAATTCAGAAAGGGCCCCTATTAACTGTAAAATAGATAAAATCATTCTTTAAGAGGTTCCTCTTAGTAATACATTGCTTTTATGAGAATACCTGGAATCTGACAATTAGCATATTTCTAGTTAGGTAGAAAAGCTCCCAGCTTCTGTTAAAGCTCCTGTGTGTTTTAAGATGATACCTGAAACTGAAATATACTGATACCCTGATGATAAACCATAAGCACTGAGACACAGAGATGAGCACTGTGCTAGAGAGACAAGCTAAGTATCTAAATCGGCACGTGACTTAAAAGAGTATGGATTATAAACCACACTGCACTGCGGGTACTACAACAAAAGCGAGAGCTATGAGGCATCACCTGACAAGGGAACTGAATGCAGAACTGATTCAGTCATTTTGCTGGAGAAACTTGAAGATACACAGGTGCAAGTTACGCTGGAAAAGTATTTTAAGCTTCAAATCTGTTTTATATCACTTGGTATGGTTGTGAGTAGCAGTGACAGAGACATAAGCTACTGAAAGGGAGATGAAAGGGAGACTTTGAGTAAAGGCAGCAGGCTCACTGAAGAAAAAACCCCACTGCAAATGAAAGATTCCTAGCATAACAGCTGATGCTTTTTGCCTTCTTGGCTGTATTCAAATAAATAAGCAGAACCACATTCAAATACTTAGGATCACAAGAGCAACATACAAAATTAAAAGAGATAAAGGTTAAGTCTGTAGGCCCTTCAAATATAACACACACACACACACACAAGAGAAGTCTGAAATACATAAAACACTACCACTCGTGTAGTACTGTCTTCAGGAAAACACAGAAGAATGAGCACTCCCTCTCATTAAAAAAAGAAAAAACAGGAACAGTGTCCATGAATTATACTTTTCCAGGAGGATGGAGAGATACCTTTAGGACCACTGGTCAAAGCTTATTGATATATGCAAATTAATGTCACTGATTTAACAAGTTGAGTTACCTGATTTTCCCTATAAATCTTGGCATTTAAGTTATTGGCAAGTAAAAAAATAGAAGCAGTAAGAAAGGAACTGTCAGAAGCTGACTTTGAGAAATGACAGCTGACAGCAAATCACTAACTACAAAAGCACAGTAATCTTGCACCATTTTCTGAGGCAGTAACTGGCTTAAGAAACATTAACAATTCCTGAGGCCATCACTTGATTAAAGTACAAGGTAACAGCCTAAGATGACACTCGAAATAAGTTATATAAATTACAAAACACTTTAAGGAGGTAGGGATACTTCTAATATATCAAAGGAAGAAATTAACTTAAATAGCTATACGGGAAATATTTTACTAAATGATGTTACTTAAGTCTTTACTGTCTTGCACTTCTTTAAATTTTTATTTATTTATTTATTTATTTATTTATTCATTCATTCATTCATTCATTCATTCATGAGGGAGAGAGAGAGAGAGAGAGGAGAGAGAGGCAGAGACACAGGAGGAGGGAGAAGCAGGCTCCATGCAGGGAGCCCGACATGTGACTTGATCCTGGGACTCCAGGATTGCGCCCTGGGCCAAAGGCAGGCACTAAACCGCTGAGCCACCCAGGGATCCCCGTCTCGCACTTCTATAGAGCTCAATCTTTTCAATGCATTGTTGTATGAGCTGATTCCCTTGAAATACTGATCAACATTCTTGAGTGAAAAATTTAATCCAGCAATATTTACACAAAACCAACAACATAGGAACATAGAAATGGGGATTAGGGCGTCAGAAAAACCTGGTTTCCAATCCCAATTATATCTTTACTGGTTGCATTATCGTGGGCTAGTTATTTAATCTGTGTCTCAATTTTCTCATCTGTAAATACAAATATCTACTTTATTATGACTGTTATAAATATTAGGACGTAAATATGTCCTGGGCACATGATACATGCTCAGTAAAACTTCTTTTGCTATTTATAAAAATACCTTATTTCTACTCACACTTAGAACCATTAAAATCATGTTTCAATTCCATTAATGACAGCTAAGTTTTAATTATCATTGAACTTCACATAAACATCTGACTTTGAAAATAATGTCAAAAGTTATTATTTCCAGGATGCCTAGGTGGCTTAGTGGTTGAGCGTCTGCCTTTGGCCCAGGTCATTGATCCCAGGGTCCTGGGATTGAGTCCTGCATTGGGATCCCTACAGGGAGCCTATTTCTCCCTCTGCCTCTGTGTCTGCCTCTCTCTGTATATCTCTCATGAATAAATAAAATCTTTTTTTTAAAAAAAGTTGTTATTTCCAAAAAGAACACATATATCAAACCAGAAATATGCAAATAAGTTTCTGCTTCCTTATTACCATGTAGAAATACTGAAAAATAATTTTTTTTGAAAAATAAATTTTAAGTGAAAATAGTATACTACAGGAAGTAGATATTTGGCATTATGCATTATTCATAAATAATTATTATTATTGGTGCCTAGGTGGTTCAGTCAGCTAAGCGTCTGCCTTTAGCTCATATCATGATACCAGGGTCCTGGGATGGAGCCCCATGTCAGGCTCCCTGCTCACTGGGAAGTCTGCTTCTCCCTATCCTTCTGCCCTCTCCCTGCTTGTGCTCTCTTGCTCACACACTCTCTCAAATAAATAAAATCTTTTAAAAGATAATAATTGTTTTTAACTCAATCATAGACTTGCTGCTGTATTTTAAAAGTCACAATTCTGAAAATTCTCTGAAGAAGCTGTGAATTCAACAATAAAGGGTAATTATCACCTTCCATGCTGGAAAGGATATAATGAACTAATTTCTTTTTCAAAATAAAAATCTGCAATGAACAAACTTGGACCAATCACTCTGTTGTCTTTTTCTAGAATACAATTCTCTTCTGAAAAATACGTCTAACAGACTTTGGCTTAGCCTTAATTTCACAAGACACACAAAAAAGATGACAATGATTTAAATAGCAACCATGGAAGAGAAAGCTCTTCCATGACTGAACTGTCAAATTCAAAGATATAACTAGCCATATTAAGAAAAGTTCTCTAGTACATCCACCTCTTGTCATAAATAATAGTTCAACTCAAGCAGCAACACAATGTCAGAAACAACTAATAGAAACATTAATTTGATTTTTTAAAAAGATTTCATTTATTTATTTATAAGAGAGAGAGAGAGAGGCAGAGGGAGAAGCAGGCTCCACACACGGAGCCCGACACAGGATTGGATCCCGGGACTCCAGGATCACACCCTGGGCTGCAGGTAGCGCTAAACCGCTGCGCCACCAGGGCTAATTGACTAATTTGATTTTTAAAAAGATTTTATTTGAGAGAGAGAGAAAAAAAAAAGCGTGAAAGGGAGCATGAGCAGCAGGGAGAGGGAGAAATAGGCTCCCCACTGAGCAGGGAGCCCGATGTGAGGCTCAATCCCAGGACCCTGGGATCATAACTTGAGCTGCAGGCAGACACTTAACTGACTGAGCCACCCAGGAGATCCTACCTTAAACTATTTTTATATTAGTTCCTTTTCTCTTGTTTCCCTTAGAAATGAACACTTCAGATAATACAAAGAGGATATAAAAATACTTTACTGCCTGATAGTTATGATTTTAGGAATCTAGGACCCTTTTGTCATTGCCCATGTCAGTGACCTTTAGGATTAGTTTCTTTAGCCGGGGCCTAAAGAAGCCATCTAGAATACTGACATGAATTGTCAGGAAGATGTCAGTTCTTTATGTTGAGCATGGATCTTACCTAAAATTTTAATGTTTCTCTAAAAAGGCATTAGGGTCCCCCTAACTTCTAAGTCTTATTCCAACTTAGAAATTCTTAAAATGGTCTGTACAGTCTTGCTGTTAGTATGGCTGGGTTTTTAAAAAATTCTCTAATACAAATTTACCTCTTCAACTATATTTCCTATTACTTCCTTACATAAGCCTTATATCCAAGGCAAATCTTCACAGTTCCACAACTTTGCATTTTCTGTTTTCCTGAATCACCTGACATCCTGCTATCCCTACAGAAAAAGACAAAGACAAACACTCTCTCTCAAATACATACACATCCTACTATTCACTTAGTTGTAGGACAACACAATTTGCGTTTCCTTTGTAAATCTTAACTGCCTCAGTCCACGGATCTTCTTCAACTTTTGACATTTCTGGTTAATTACAAGCATTTGACATATCATATCCTACCTGAGTTCTTCATTATCTTTTTACAAAGAAATTTCTTTCAGTTCACTATAAATACTATAAATATTTTCAGACTATAAATAAGTTATGGGCAAATATCTTATTAATGTTTATATCCCCAGTCTCCATATATATACTTAACTGATGTTCTTTTTTGACTAGCAGGAAGTTTTGAGACATATAGTGGACAAGAGAATAATATGTATAGTGAAGGAACAGGGAATTGTAAACATCAGAGGAGTGGAAGTTAGGGAAAATAAAGACACAATGGGATGGGAAAGGGTAATGGGAAAAAGTTATATTTGCTAGAGTGGGCAGTAAGAAGTCATGTTGGTGATAACTTAAAAATGAAAAAAAGCAAACAAATGCAAGGTAAACTTATGAAAGGTTCTGAAGGCCATTAATAGGAAACTGAATCTATGCTAGAGAATATCAAAATGCCTAAAATAGAGACTATGAAGGAATGTAAGTTTGTTCTTTGTTTTTTTAAGGGTGGGGGAGAGGGAGAGCCAGAATCTTTTTTTTTTTTTTAAACTTTTATTTATTTATGATAGTCACAGAGAGAGAGAGAGGCAGAGACACAGGCGGAGGAAGAAGCAGGCTCCATGCACCGGGAGCCCGACGTGGGATTCGATTCCGGGTCTCCAGGATCGCGCCCCGGGCCAAAGGCAGGCGCCAAACCGCTGCGCCACCCAGGGATCCCTGGAGAGCCAGAATCTTAAGCAGGCTCCATGCCCAGCTCAAAGGCCACCAAGGGGCTTGATCTCATAACTCTGAGATCACGACCTGAGCTGAAATCAAGAGTCAGATGCTTAGCCAACTGAGCCACCCAGGCACCACAAGGAGTATAAGATTTTGAGGAGGTAAGTGAGGAAGATCAACCACAGGTCACTCAAGAGAGGTGGATGTTAACTGTCCTGGCTAACAGAACAAACTGCAGCCTCAAGGAAGGTGGATCTACTAAGGACATTTGAGACTCCATCAAGGAGTGGAATTCCAAAGAATAGAATTGCCCTTACTTTTTTCTCTCAAACTATAATTTTTCATGATTTTATTGATTTAATAAATTATTCAAGCCAGTAAAAGCATTTAAAAAATCAACATCAGACTTAAGATTTTACTTATTATAGATAAGAATAACTCCTACAAGAGCTTGGGGTCTGTATCTTTTAATAGGATACAACAGAATGGAATAGTTCAACACTAGTAGTAACTTACCCCCACCAACATAATTTCTACCCTTTCCTTGAATGGCTTCATTTCACTCCAGGAATCTCCACTTTCTGACATCTAATGACCTATATTATATATATGTTCCCTTATTTCATTCATCCTTTTGCTAAACCAAAACGACCCTGAGAGTATCTCCTTGTTTATTCTTAGTGTCACTGTCTTTTGCATCATCCAATTACCCTGTGCTATGCAACCAACCTACTCATCCCGAAACTTAAAAAACATCTGTTCCTTCTTGCAATTCTGCTATAATTCTTTTTGTAGCTAAAATCAGCCCTGAGTCATCAAAATGCCTCCAAGATACACTGATCTTGAAAAATATTTAAATGTTTTAATTCTAGCTATTCTCACAAAGCAAATTCAACTTTGAGCCAGACAATGAGAAACTGTTTATCACTATATCTAGCAAAACTGCCACACCTGGTTGAAAAAAAATCTTGCAAATGAGATACTTTTTCTTTCTAAGCTAATCAGAGCACTCAAAATCTCAGATGATTTGTTTATATACCTGATTTTCTATCAGCTGGCTCTTTCTTAAAGAAACAAATTAGATTTCCAGAGATTGTTTCAAATTAATAATCACATAATACTTCACCCAAATCTCTTGAATATTAAGAATAAAGGTAAAATAAAGAGCATTTAATATAAAAGAAAAATAATAAGTAGAATTGGCCCTTCTAAAAATGATGGCTGAGGAGAAATACATAACAAAATAAATTTCAAACTAGATGTTTCGGGAACAGAAAGAGAAATACTTCTTAATGAAATCAGAAGATATTATAATTAGAAGTCTTTTAATATCTCATATTCACAAATGTTCCCAATACAAGAACTCACAGCTCTTGCTATTAACAACTAATGAACATAAACACTCAACACTGACTAAGTAGCAGAGGTGAGATTATAACTTTGAGTTCTTTATATTCCCTTCTCTTTTAATGTAAACAAACCATAATAACTCTCTATCTTGATCTCTGTGGTGAAACCATATTTCTTTCAGGTAACTCATTGAGTTCAGCCAATATCTTAACTAGTATTATATCAACTACAGAGAGAATTTGGCCTACTGTACAAGCAAAACTCAGAAGGACTTCAAGGACTATAATAACAATGTATATAATAATAATGCAATATAAATACTTAACTAAATAGTATACACTAAATACTAGACACTAATATTCCATAGAAGGCAACATAATATAACTGTACTGCCTATGGGCAGTATAATCTTGGGTTGGTCACTCAACCTTCTAGGTATTCCTAATCTGTAAAGCTGGAAATTCTAAAAGTACTTAAACTTTTGTTTGAGAATTATTTAGAAAAGTGCCTGGCATACAGTGTTCAACAGATGTTGATGTATAATATTTTTTGCTTGATAACAGTACTAAAACTGTTTGTGCTTTTGGTTTTAAACAAATTATCCTATTTTCCTATTTCATGACAAAAAGTTTTCAAATACTGACAAAGAAGAAAAAAGATGACATATCCAAAGAGGTACATATGGCTATAACATTTGATGATAAAATGAGAAAAATTATTATACTTTAGGGATATATTACAATAAATTCTCTTATATTCTTTTTATTTTTATTTTTAAATTTTATTTATTTATTCATGAGAGACAGAGAGGCAGAGACACAGACATAGGGATAAGCATGCTTCTTGTAGGGAGCCCAATGTGGGATTCAATCCCCGGACCTGGTATCACGTCCTGAGCCAAAGGCAGACGCTTAACCACTGACTCACTCAGGTGTCCCTATATTATTTGTTTTTCAAAGTCTAAGCCCCTTTTGGGGGAAAAAAAAGTTTTACATTAAATGAATTTTCTACCAGATAACTTCTTTTTAAACTAAGACTTGGAAAGTCTAATCTGATTCTAAAATATTGCACATTTTTGAGAAAAAACTGTGGGTAGTTAAATAACCTAAAATGTAATTTCATATGTCTATCCACATAGATTCGGAATAGATTTTTTTTAAAGAATGTATGTATAATGTATGTTCACTGATAATATTTTGACTAAGATTAAAGTCTTAGAAGAAAACTTAATGAAAAGTACTTTAATATCAGAAACAACATCAATTATTTTAGCAAATGAATGATCACCTGTGAATCTGTTTCTTGGATATCAGAAATGCACTGATCTGGTGACACTGTAAAAGAATTTAAATATTAATATTTAAAATATTTTAGTAAAACTGTAAAGATTCAAATGGTACCTCAATACTGACCTGTATTTGTAATGTGAAACTTAAAATTTATAGTAGTTTTTCCAAACCTAATCCTTCATTGCATTTAGCATAATTTGTGAATTTCTTTTTTTTTTTAATTTTATTTATTTATTCATAGAGACACAGAGAGAGAGAGGCAGAGACACAGGCAGAGGGAGAAGCAGGCTCCACGCAGGGAGCCTGACGTGGGACTCGATCCCAGGTCTCCAGGATCACACCCCAGGCTGCAGGGGGCGCTGTACCGCTGCACCACCGGGGCTGCCCTGTGAATTTCTTAAACTATAAACTTGTCATTTTTACTTACAGGCAAATAATTCTACTGTTAATAAAATTTTAAGATGGAGAAAATGAATACTTTTCTCACTATTTAGAAAAGAATTATTTTAAGAGATTGTTAGATTTACTTGACTACATTTCTGTATTCCTGTTTCAGAAGATTAAAGATTCCTCCCATCCATGCCCCACGGTATTTTTAATGACATGATGTCACTTAATGCAGCAGTCTCAAACTTCTGAAGGTGCTCAAGGTAGCAACTTCAATACTGCTGATTAAAATTTTGGCAACAGTTATTGATTTGTATTATCTACTCTCAGAGCTGTTACTGTTCTTGAAGAGCCAATAAAGACAACACCCATCTGGAGCTTGCCAAACTCTTGATTCATGGTCATGGACACCTGAAGTAGATCTTTCTCTGTAATTGAGGAGGGGGGGTTGTTTTTTTTGAAACTTTATTAGAGAAGAAGATATGTGAATATTCATTTATAACTGACTACTGGAGAAATTATTTTTCTTTTTGTGGGAATAATATGAAATATATAATTTCTAGATGTCTCATAGAAATCCAGATCAGAAACTGGAACTATTTATCTGAAATATGACTTTCCCAATAGTTAATTTAGATGTAGTATCTCATATTGAAATGGTTACCAGTGCCTATGAAATTCAAGCCAGAGAACTATTTTTTTTTGGAAGTAAATACTGGTAGGAAAAAACACAAGGGGGATAAGAAGTACCATGTTATTTCCTTTCACCAAAATAGGAGGTCCGTTGCATTATAAATAGTTAAACAGGCATGATATCATTTACTTCTTTGAGAACATTTCAAAATTACAAAAAAAGAATTATTATTTTTCTCTCCAAATCATGCTTAATAAGAACTAAGCTTTCATATAATTCTGGTTTTTAACAAAAACTAGAAAATACTAAAATAATTTCCAACATTTTTCTATGAAGTGTCTGGCTCAAAAGAGGTTGAAAGTTATTGGAATTTTTTAGCTAAGAAAAATGCTACTTTCTTAATTGGAAAATAATTTGAGAACTATATTTAAAATGTTCTTAGAATAATGTATTCATAAAATCTACATTTCAAATAGCTACTGATGTTAATAATTTACAACCACAACCTTAAATTAGAAAATAAAATTAATTTGTATTGCCTCAAAGATATCCCAACTCAAGATGTAATATAGATTAGAAAATAAAGTTTTCAGCCAGTAAATATGTATGTAATTAGAGCCAGAGTTTTAAATACTTTGATGAACTTCATGGCAAATACTTAATGGTTAAAAAAAACAAAACAAACAAAAAAAAACAAGGAACAAAACACAAAACAACATAAAACAAAACCAAGCTCTTAGATATAGAGAACCGACTGGTGGTTGCCAGAGGTGGGGTGGGAGTGGGTGAAATGTGTGAAGGAGGCCAAAGGTACAAACTTCCAGCTATAAAATAAGGAAATTATGGCGATGTAATGTACAGCATGGTGACTAGAGTTAATAATACTGCGTTGCATCTTTGAAAGTGCTAAGAAAATAGATCTTAAAAGGTCTTATAATAAGAAAAAAGATTACTGTGACTATGTATAGTGATGGAGGTTAATTAGACAATGGTGATTTCATAATGTATACAAATGTTGATTCATGTTGTACAACTAAAACGAATACAATTTTATATCAGTTATACTTCAATAAACAATAAGAATACTCGGCTTTCTAGGTATCCTCAATAATAATGGTAAAAAACATTTATTTAGTGCTTTTATGTCTCAGGCACTAGGCCAAATGCTGAGGATCTCAAAGCACACAAGACACCATCCAACTCCACAGGACTTATAGTCTCATAGACAAGTTTTCTAAGGATAGGAAGATAAGAACGCTAAGCCTGAAACACGTATGACTACAGACACGCAATAGTGTTACCAAAACTACCTTGGTATAAAGGGAACAAGAACCATAATTCGGGAATATTTTGGGAACTTTTTGGAACCCTAGTCTGCAATTACTACATGACTTAGTAAACAATGCATGACTACACAGAAACTCACAACATTGGGCTTACCTGAAAGCCCTGCAGTGACCCTGCAGCACTCTGTCAGCAAGTGTGTGAGACAAAAAGTGGGTGGCAATGTAAGAGCTGTTGTATAGAAGGATGAAGACTTTTAGCTTCCATGAGGATTTGTGCTTTTTTTCAAACCTTCTTTCACCCCTTGAATCTGTTTTCAACAAAGGGAAAACCATGTTTTCCCTTATTGCTACATTTGAGACAATGAAAATTTACCTCTTCATTTACAGTGTTATAAAAATTAAGCTATTATCTAATAAATAGGCTGTACAAATCTAGATCTGATTCCACTGCTTTCTCTCAATTTCTCACCCATCTCCATGTCTTCCTAATTTTTCCCCTAGGGGAGATGTTACCTTTATTTCTTTCTCTATCCTCAAAATACATGAAATCACTTGGAAGACAGAGTAGGCGTGGAAGGCTCCCTTCTGTTCCTGAGAATTAGAATTTTTTAAAACAGAAAATAGCTTTTACTTGGCTCCATAAAACATCTTAATTCATTTCTCATTTATTTTTTCCTTGCTTTCCTCTTTCCTCTTCCCAGCAACTATGACATCTTACCATTTTCTTTTTTATTTTTTTTCATCTTATTTTCTTCTCCCTCAAAGCCACTGTCATCGACTGAGGGGCAGGTAAGCTTCCTCATGATTATATGCATTGCATAAGTGTAGCAGTCTCCTGGCAGAAGCACAGAGCAGCATTAGCTGGACAAGTCCTACTCTGCAGCAATATTTGCCAAACTGAGTCGTGACCCATTTTCCAAGAGAGAAGTTAATTTAGTGGGTGAAGACCAGCATTTAAAAACCAAATCAACAGAAAAATAAACAGAATGGAAAATAACAGTTATTGCATCACACTTATTTTGAAATTTCAGTTTACATTGTGTGTATATAAACATATGCATGTGTATGTGCATAGGATCTCAATGGAAATACGTTTCTTACCTTCCTACAGGTCATGGTCAATAGTTTGGAAGCCACTAAACTACAATACTCAGTTCTAAGGACTGCGTCTTTATTTCATGCAATGCTTCAGATATTTCAGAAAATTAAAATATGGATGTCAAATATTTTCTTTTATTAAAAAGTGTTGACCTAATAAATACATTCTTTATTTTCTATATTCAAATATTTTCTAAAAAATCATCAGCCAGTAAGTAGGTCAGTTTTCCTAGTGTTTTTCAGTTTTTTCATAATTGAGAGTCCCCAAACACTTTACCTTTAAATTAAACCTACCCTAAAAATTAAAACTGACAAGTTATTAGCCATCTCAAAAATGTTTAAGTAACAAATGACAACCTGAACTCAATATAGCTTAAAGAAAAAATATCTTATTTTTTGTCAGCAGAAGAAAAGTCTGAGAGAATGGCATGAATTTCTAAATATGATTTTGAAAATTAAGGAAAGCACTATTTCTTTGCATCTATTGCATATGCATATGAATGCAAACACCAATACTATATTTCCTTGGCTATAAGGAGATTTTAAAAATTCAGGCTCAGAAAGCTTAGCGTATGAGACTGTGACAAATGGCACCCAGTTACTCAGCAAGGATAAATCTAGGATTTCAGGCAGGGAATAACTTTGCTGTACTGACCATATAATAACTGCCTCAGAATAATGGTTGTATTCCTTAGTTTTCACATATAGTTGCTACATGGAATTCATAGTTAAAATAGGACATTTCTGAGCCATTCTGTGGTGTCAAAGTGGAAACTGTCTGACTCAGCCTCCAGCCTCCCGTATATCTTAGGCTGTCAGAACTGGAAGAGGCAACTAATACCAAGCCCGGCAGGGAGGGGACAGCCCTGTGGCCTTGAGTCTTTCCATAACAACCCCTGAGTTGATTAAAAGTGATGTTGACAGGCTTCACTCCTTGGTTTTATGGATTCTGGCTGCTAAGTGGAGCCTCAAGAACTAGAAACCTCTAAGAATAGCCTTAAGATTTTTACTAGACTGTGAGATATTCTAGAAAATAAAACAGTAATAGGCATAAAATGTAAACTATTACTTAAACTTTTTATGTCTATAAAAATGAGCTATGAATAATATAATTTATATACACCCAATTAAGATAAAGGTATTACATGAAGATACATGGAAATACCATCCCACACCCTCAAATAAGGGACCTCTGAGAAACTTCTGACATCTTGAAAGCATGCAAATAAGGATTAAGCAAAATTTTACTTTAATCAAAGCACTCCTTTTTAATTTCAAAGACTGCATATGAAGGTTTACTGAACCACATTTCTTAAGAAAACTTAAGTCATGTACAGCCTAGTACATTTAGAACCTTGATCTCAAAAAAAGGTTAGTCTTGGATGAGGGTGAAATCTGCTTCATTTATAACACAAAAAAGTATCAGTGGATATGTGAGGCAACTGCTTTCTGACTCTGCTTGACAACTTATTATAAGATGATCCATGTTTTATTTATTTGTTTTATTTTAGGATAAAACAAGAAATAATCATGTATGCTTAAAATCGAGTTCTTCAGATGATAAACTTCCCTTAAAAACTAAAATTTATGTTTTCAATACCTTTTTGGTTAATTGAAAAATTTAGAAAAACACGCTTTATTTGCTTTTTAGGATGCTTAACTTGGAGTCCTTAAAAGCCCTTTACGAGGGTCCATGAACTCCCTGAATTTTAAGTAGAAGTGCATGTATTTTTCCTATTTTTCATAGGATTCTGAAAGAGATTAAAGATCTGAGAAGAGAGTAACTGCCTTGAGTAAAAGTTATATACAAAAGAACTGAGCCTTCTGAAAAAAGAACCTTCCAGACAACTTATGGACAATGTTAAGAGATAAAGGTAAGTTGGAAAAAAAAAAAAAAAAAAAAAGGTAAGTTGGAATAACTTCCCCTAAAAACAGTAAAACCTGAAACTAGCATGAAGATGCACTAGTCTAAGGCTAATAAAGTCACATGTTTGTATATATTTGTATCTTTAGCCTTGGATAAGAAATAAGAACTAGGGGCACATGGGTGGTTCAGTCAGTTAAACATTTGCCTTAAGCTCAGGGCATGATCTCAGGGTCATGGAATCAAGCCCTGCATCCGGCTCCCTGCTCAGCAGCATCTGCTTCTCCCTCTCTCTCTATGATCTCTTTGGCTCTCAGTCTCTCTCAAATAAATAAATAAAATCTTAAAAAAAAAAAAAGAAATTAGAACTAAAAGGTGGGTAATAATGGAAGGTGTACATGTTGTGTAATAGTTGTAATGACTCATGTTATTAATAGTACAGATATCTCATATGCTATAGCAACTTTCAGAATCCAATTAACATCTAAGTATCTATTATCTATTTTGTGATTTTATTTTTCTTTTTCATCTTTATAAAATAGAGCTGCTTTTTAGAAATAGAACCGTAACATGTCTCTAACAAAAAGAGCCTTTAACATCAAACCACTCAAACTTAGTCCTACGATGCTAAGAACTTTTCCTTAAATATTCAAGTGAACACTTTTATTTACTAAAAAAATTCAACCAATATGCTCTTAAGGAAAGCCAAGCAGTTTCCATTTATTAAAGGTTATATCTGATATCTGTGCTACACAACATAGTATCATTACACTTAGCTTAATGGGAGAAAAATGAACATAACAAGTACTGGTATTTCATGTCCAAAACAAGTCAGGTCCAAAGCAAGGGAGGAAATGAACCTTATTAGTCTCAAGCATGTAAACCATGATTGTTTCATTGCTTTCCAATTAACTTATAAGTATTCTAAATAAGTAACAATCTATATAGCATTTGCATAAGAACCATAATTATGAAAGAACTTCAATAATTAATAAAGATAAATCCTTTCACAGTTTATGAGAGAAACCTTTCTCACAACAACATGAAAAAGAAAAGGTGCTCTAAAATAATGGACCTTTTTCTATTGAGTTGATTATCCAGGCATAAAGGGCTGGGTGACAGGCATGAAGGAGGGCACATGACGTGATGAACACTGGGTGTTAATATGCAACTGATGAATTACTGAACTCTACATCTGAAACTAAAGATGTACTATATGTTGGCTAATTGAACTTGAATTTTTAAAATTAATTAATTAAAGATAAGGAATTGACAAAGGATTGACCTCTCTCTGTCACTGAGCTTATTAGGAAAGGCCCGGATAAAGAAAATAAATCAGGTGAGTAACAGGAATTAACCTCATACATATACTTAGAATATGGTTTTGAGAGATGTAACTCACAGACACACTCTCTTCTCTCTCTACTTTCTCTAAATATATAATATAAGCCTCTCACTTTTTAGTTATTTCAGTTCTAATAAGGAGAAACAGGATTTTCCAAACCAACGGACAGAAAAAAATTAGGCTTTCAAAAATGTTCCTGCAGAAACTTATTAGGGATTCCTGGCTACACTGCTGAATTAGGTGAACAGGATAGAAAGAGAGGTTTATGATGAAACTCTTGCCAACTTGTGTTCCAGGGATATTTAAAATAGAGGAAAACAAATGTACCTGAATGTCTGTCGTTGCTTAAGAAATTAGAAAAGTTCAAAAGGGTCCATCAGTTAAGATTCTGATGATGAACTTTTTAAAAAGATTTTATTTATTTGAGAGAAAGTGTGAGAGACAGAGATCACAGGCAGGGTGGGGGTGGGGTGGGGTGGAGTAGAAAGAGAAGCAGACTTCCTGCTGAGCAGGGAACCTGATGTGGGGCTCAACCCAGGACCCTGGGACCATGACCTAAGCCAAAGGTAGATGCTTAACTGATTGAGACACCCAGGCATCCCTGATGATGAACTTTTGAGAGTGTTCTGATTTAAATTAAATTAAATTAGTGGAGCTATTTAAAGAAGGGCTAATCCTGGTAGCTAAAATAAGATTTTTTCACTTAAAAATGTCAATAATGGGGATGCCTGAGTGGCTCAGTGGTCTGTCTGAGCCTCTGCCTCTGTGTTCCCATGAATAAATAAAATCTTTAAAAAAATAAAAATAATGTCACTGTTACTAGACTTTCATAATATTAAATATATTTTATATGTCCTATTCAGGCTCAGTCTATTCTGAAAAAAATCCTTGTTTTTCAAAGCATAAAAATACATCTCATGTAGGCAGGTAGAAAGAAATTTAAACTCACACCCCTCAACTGGAACAAGAGAAAACTTATACAACCAAGAAACAAATGTGAAGAAAAATTAGAAAACAGAACAAAAAAACATAAAATAAATTTTACAGGCCTATCAGTAAACATTAACAAAAAGTTATAATAACAAAAAAGGATGACTTCAAATCATCCTTTTTAATTAACTACTTTGAAGGTTCATAATATTATTCCCTTTCTTACAAGAAAGTCTAGATGGAATCTAGGATTTAACCCTTAACTAATATTACCATAAAAACAATTTTTGATGAAAAGGTTGAATGCTTTCCCTCTAAGATCATGAACAAGGCACTGATGGTCTGTCCTCACCATTTCTACTCAACTCAGTACTGTAGATTTAATTCAATGTAATAAAGCAATAAAAGGCATCCAGATCAGAAAAGAAGAAGGAAAACTGTCTCTATTTAAGTTGATGATGTAATCACTTATGTAGAAAATCCTGTGAAATCTACAAAAAAAGAGTACTAGCACTAATAGTTGAATATAGTAAAATTGCAGGACTTAAACACATAAATACTGAATCCTTTATATACCAGCAATGATCAAAAATTAAAATGAAAAATACTTTTTATATCTAGAAAAACGTTTCTACAGTCAATGTCAAAGAAATTACTACCTATGTTTTCTCCTAGGAATTTTATGGTTTTTAGGTCTCACATTTAGGTCTTTAATTCATTTTTTAGTTTTTTGGTATGTCTGGTGTAAGAAAGTGGTCCAGTTTCATTACTCCACAATGTAGCTATCCAGCACTGTCTTTGGAAGAAATAGTCCTTTCCCCATTGTATAATCTTGCCTCCCTTATTGTGGATCAATTGATCATATAAGCATAGGTTTATTTCTGGGCTCTGTATTCTGTTCCATTGATTTATGTGTCTATTTTTGTGCTAGTACTATCCTGTTTTGATTACTACAGCTTTGTAGTATATCTTAAAAGCTGGGATTGTGATACCTCCAGCTTTGTGCTTCTTTCTCTAGACTGCTTTGGCTCTTTGGCGACTTTTGTGACTTCACACAAAATTTTTTTTTAAATATTGTATTTATTTATTCATGAGAGAGAGAGAGAGAGAGAGAGAGAGAGAGAGAGAGAGAGAGGCAGGGACACAGGCAGAGGGAGATGCAGGCTCCATGCAGGGAACCTGACGCGGGACTCGATATCAGGTCTCCAGGATCACGCCCTGGGCTGAAGGCAGCACTAAACCGCTGAGCCACCCAGGCTGCCCACTTCATACAAATTTTAGTATTATTTGTTCTAGTTCTATAAAAAATGCTGTTGGTATTTTGATATGGACAAATACCATATGATTTCATTCATATGGGAATTCAAGAAACAAATGAATAAAAAGAGAAACAAAGAAAAAAAAATCCAGATTCTTAAATATGGAGAATAAACTGGTGATTGCCAGAGGGGAGGTAGGCTGGGGGATAAGTGAGTGAAATAGATAAAGGAGACTAAGAGTACACTTACCTTGTAAGCACTGAGTAATGTACAGCACAGATGAATCATTATATTGTACACTTGAAACTAATATACTATTGTATATTAATTGTATTTCACTTAAAAAAAACCTTTTTCCTATATTTATTGTATATAGAAATGATGCAGTCTTTATAAAAATATGTTAAAAAATACTTTTATAACATAAGTATAAAGTATTTATAGATAAATCTATTAAAAATATACAAGGTCCATACACTGAAACAAAGTATTGTTGAGATATTAAAGATCTAAATAAACTGAGAAATATGCAGTCTTCATGAATTAAAATATTTGATATTCTTAGGATGTCATTTCTCCTCAAATTGATCTATAGATTCAACATGATCCAAATCAAAAGTCCAGTGGGCATTTTTAGAGAAACTGACAAGATGAATCTAAAATGTGTATGAAAATTAAAGGAATCCAATTAGCCAAAACAACTTTGAAACAGAACAAATTTGGAGGATTTACTCTGTCCCTATGACTTATTATAAATATACAATAATCAAAACAGTGTGGTATTGGTGGAGGGATGGAACAGAATAAAAAGTCCAGAAATAGATTCACATAATCACACAAAATCAACTGATTTTCACCAAAGATGTAGAGGTAATTCAATGGTGGAAAGGATAGTTTTTTAAAAATGGTTTTAGTGCTTGCTTCAGTAGCACATAAACTAAATTTGCAACAATACAGAGATTAGCATGGCCCTGTGCAAGGATGACATGCAAATTTGTGAAGCATTCCATATTTAACAGATTTAAAAAGCAAATAAGTAAAATAAAAATAACAATGGTTTTATAACAGATGGATATCCATGTGCCAAAAAGGTGGGGGGGGGGGGGCACTCAGCATTCCTCTATACCTGGAATTTTGAATCATACACAAAAATTGACTAAAATGTTATTAAACCTAAATGTAAAACCTAAAACTATTAAGATTCTAGAATACAAAGGAGAAAAATCTTTTAAAATCTTTTGTGACATTGGTTAGGCAAACATTTCCTAGATCAATACCAAAAGCATTAGCCACGGAAAACAAACTAATAAACTGAACATCAACATTAAGAACTTCTGCTCTTTGAGGACCTTGTTAAGAGAATGCAAAGAGAAGCCATAGATGGGGGGGGGAAAGCTGCAAATCACAGATCTGATACAGGACATATCCAGAAGATATAAGAATATCTTACAACTCAACAGTAAAAACACAAAAACCCAATTTTAAAAATGGCAAGAGTTAAAAAATATATAAATAAATAAATAAATAAAAATAAATAAAAATGGCAAGAGTTGAACAAACACTTCACTAGAGATGTACAGATGACAAGCACATGAGAAGATGCTCAGCATTATTAGTCATGAGAAAAATGAAAAATAAAACTGCAGTGAAGCAACACTATGTACCCCTTACGATGACTAAACTTAATAAAAGATGGGCCAGACCAGGATGGAGGAACTGGCACTCTCATACCCTGCAGGTGAGAAAATAGGTTTTTTTTTTTTTTTCTTCAAAAGTTAAACATACAACCACCATTTAACTCAGCCATTGCTACTTTAGGTATTTACCCAAGAGGAAAGAAAATATATATCCACACCGAGACTTGTATACAAGTGTTCATAGTAGCCAGAAAGTAGCAACAACCCAAAAGTCCATACAGCAGGTGAAAGGATAAAGAAACTGTGCTATAACCATATAATGGAGCACTATTCAGCATTAAAAAGAATGAACTATTGGTAAGTATGACAATATGGATGAATCTCAACATAATTATGCTGTATGAAAGCGGTTGGGAGAAGGAGAAGGGGGGTGAGAGAGTATAAATACTGTATAATCCTATTTATATAAAATTCTAAAAAATGCAAATTAATCTATGATGACACAAATCAGATCAGTGGTCGCCTAGAGACTGGAAGAAAAGAAGTACAGGGGTGAGGAATTTCAAAGAGGCACAGGAAACTTTTGACGGTGATGAAATATGTTCATTTTGTTGATTGTAGTGATGGTTTCACAAGCTTAAGCATATCAAAATTTACCAAATTACACAGGTTAAATAGTGCTTTGGTCAAATTTAACTCTATTATGAGCAAGAAAATTAAAACAATCCTTTGAAAAACTTAATTACTTCTTCAGGAGAAACATGCAAAAACAAATGAAATCAGTAATTCACATTCATATTTTTGATACGTTATAGTTATTTGCAGGTTTTTGGTGGATTCTGGACAAGTGAACTACATCTAAAAAAGTATTCTGAAAAATGAACAATCATACCTTGATTTGTGCAAAGGGTCTTTCATAACCTCCAACATAGAGCAGACCGACATTCTGAGGAAGTAAACTATAAAACAAAAGAAAAACACTTTATTTTGAAAATATTCTTCCTTATATAAGCTTGTATAATTATCAAAATTTGTATAACAAATAGATACTGTGAAAAAATTATCTTTGCAATTATTATCTTTTGCACTGTCAGACAGTAACCAGCAAAGGAATAATCCTTTTTTAAACTAATTTGGAAATAGATTATCACAGGAGGGTAGTTCTTTGTTTTTGTTTATTTATTCAAGTATAATTAACACAATTAACATACAGTGTTCTATTAGTTTCCAGTATACAATGTGATTCAAGAATAATTCTTATACTTAAAATAGTGGTAAATGCTGAGAATGAAAACTTAGATATAAAAATTACTAACATATTATTAGTAATTCTGGCAAAATTACCACAGAGTGTCTCTGGGAAAAAACTGAAAGAAATAATGCATATATGTAAAAATCTATAAGGATTCAATTCAAAAATCACTCATAGTACATCTATACTACATACTACAGGAGATAATACAAACCTAAATAACTGAGTCCCAAAATCTAACAGGAAAACCAGACAAATAAATAATGCTACCAAAAGGTGGTCTCTGGTAAGTGCTATATAGATGTATTTGCCACTGCAAAATAGTGGAGTAAGAAGTACTTACTATGGAGGGAGCTGGAAAAGTTCAAAAAGCTGGGTCAGTCTTAAAGGGTGGATAAGGCGAAGGGAAAAATTTAAACCCAGTCCTGAAAATACAGGAGATCTGAGACAAAAATGTAGACGAGTATGGCTTGAGGGAGGAATAATTAGGTGAAGATGAAAATCCAAAGGGGGGAAAAAAAAAAAAAGAAAATCCAAAGGGAGGGGTGCCTGAGTTCCTCAGTGGTTGAGCATCTGCCTTTGGCTCAGATCATGATCCTGGGGTCCTGGTGTGGTATCAGACTTTCCACAGGGATCCTGCTTCTCCCTCTTCCTATGTCTCTGCTTCTCTCTCTGCATCTCTCATTAATAAGTAAAATCTTTAAAAAAAAAAAAAAAATCCAAAGGGAGTTTGGAATAAACCATGAAGAATGTCAAATGCCATATCTTTATTGTATAAGTAATATGAAGTCATATTTCTATAAAATATGCTTAGTTCTTATAAAAAATGTACACGAAAATAAAAAGCAAACCATATAGAGGGTAAAAAAATATAATAATGGTTACTTTCCCTTTATCATAATTCCCTTCCTATTCCCATTTCAAAGAGATCCTTTATTTCTGATTGCATTAAACGTGAATGAAGAAATACCATTATTGGAACTGTTTGTGGAGCATGTAGTGGTACAGGATATAAGAAGAACATAATTAAACATTCTTGTGATTATCTCATTTTTTTAAATCATAAACCTTTTCTTAATGGACACTGTGAGTAAATGAACACAACTCCAGCCTTAACATTAGTGTACATAAAGCATATAAAAAAAAATTTGCCTATACCCCTTGTTCAAAGCAACTAGCTCAAAACACATCTCCTTACACTCTAGGTAATGAAAATTAACAGCATTTTACAGCAGGTTAAAAAATGATCTCAAGGATAACTATATATTCTATTACATGAATCTAATAATGAAACATTGAGTAGTATTTAAAGTGAACAAAAGACTGCAAACTCAAAACAATACAATAGAAATTTCTCAGTGTACCATATTGGCCTAATCATAAAAAAATTAGAACACAGGGTATCCCTGGGTGGCTAGCGCCTGCCTTGGGCCCAGGACATAATCCTGGGGTCCCAGAATTGAGTCCCGCATCGGGCTCCCTGCGTGGAGCCCCCCCTCTCTTTCTCTCCCTGTCTCTCATGAATAAATAAATAAAATCTTTTTAAAAAAATCAGAACACAAGATTATCATAAGTATCTTTTAAAATTTATAGTGAGTGACTTCAAAAATCCTAATTTAATAATTCTAGGATATGCATTTCTTCATATTTTAACTTCTCTGAAGACTGGATGCCTCTGATATTCTATAGTGTCTTATAATCACTGTCTCCAGGTGACAGGTGTAAGATGGTTTTTTGGGGTTTTTTTTTTTTTTGCTTTTTGTTTGTTTGTTTGTTTTTTGAAAGATGGTTTTGTAGTTACCTTTCACTAACTCAGTCTAGGAAGATTAAGAAAGCACACTCTCAAAAGCACCTTAGATTTTATGAAATAAGGCAGATAGACATTCAATCTCCCAGGAGTATCCTTGGCTTCTCAACATTCTATAAAGACTTATAAAGCATTAAAGGCCGTAAAAAGAATGTTAATAGCTGATGAACACAATCCTGATTAAACCAATTTAGCAAAAAGATACTTAAGTTTGGAATATAAGTGATACTTGCAGTAATTCATTTTAGCATGTTGTTGAAGGTTATGAACATAACTAAAGACATTTGTTTGCAATGTCTCTAAATCTCAACAGTGAAATGGAAAATTTCTTAGCCATCAATTAACATATAAAGAATTAAATCTCTCACAAACTATTGCCAGTATTACAAATTTAATGTTAGTTTTATATATAGCAGTGGTAATTTATTTCCTATATAACAAATGTTCACAATAACCTTAATAAACCCCCCTTCAGAAGCAAGAATAGTCCCTATTCATACAAATAGATGCTAGAGAAAGAAGAGAATAAAAGCTGGCTGACATTTAAAAATCAATGTGCCTCAAATTACTATGCGTATGCATTTCAGGAAACTTGCCAATATACTATTTAGTGTGCCCCCCTTCCTCCAACTTGCCTAAACAGCTACCCTTCCCTAAGCAAGACATTTCTTAAATATATCAATTAAGTAGCATATACATGTTTCACTTTTTACATACTGTTCTCTCTCATTCATGTACCTATTATTACTAACCATAGATTTTTTTTTAATTTATTTATTTATGATAGTCACACACAGAGAGAGAGGCAGAGACACAGGCAGAGGGAGAAGCAGGCTCCATGCACCGGGAGCCCGATGTGGGATTCGATCCCGGGCCTCCAGGATCACGCCCTGGGCCAAAGGCAGGCACCAAACCGCTGCGCCACCCAGGGATCCCACTAACCATAGATTATATTATCACCATCAACTGAGTGTGTTTTAATATATACCATCATGTAAATGCAAAATAATTAACACTCTGAAAACACTTTTAAGATGGAACATTTCTTTAACCATTTTTACCTTTCAAAAAATTAATTTGCCAAATTGTATACATAATTGTCAAATAATAGATACCATTTTGTGGTAATAGGTACTTGCATATAATACAGCTATCATATATTTTAAATTCCCTGAGTAAGGCATTAATTCAGCACTGATAGGTGCATTCACATGTATTTGTTAAAATAGAAACTCTCACTCATTTAGTACCAGATAACTGCTTTGCCCTGAAGTTACATGAACATTAACATAACCTTTATTCAAATGCTAACAATTCCTAAAATATCTGCTTTAAATACTTCTGTAGTGTGGCTATCAAAGAGGGAAATAGCAGGGCATCTGAGTGGCTCAGTAAATTAAACATCTGACTCTTAATCTCAGGGTCATGAATTCAAGACTATACTTTAACAAAAAAAAGAAGGGGACAATAGCAATAAGACAGCAATAACATGGGGGGGGGGGCAGAAGAATCAGGAATGGACCTATTCGCGTTTTTGAAAAAGTAACCACAGGTAAGACTAATACTCATTTTGCTTCAAATTCCCAAATACTAATATTAATAAATACCTATCCTGGAAAGAATGCTGTGAAGTTGTTTCCAGAAAAGCTTCTCATGTAAAGAAAAAAATAAAACTTGTCAGGTAACAGAATGAACATTATTTAAGTCTCTCATTCACCATAACATAATGATTGTATCAGATGTAAAACCATTGCTTTAAAAGGAAACTGAGTCTTTTGGGGGTTCTATGTACAGTATCATGTGATCTGCAAAGAGGGAGAGTTTGACTTCCTCTTTGCCAATTTGAATGCCTTTTATTTCTTTTTGTTGCCTGATTGCTGAGGCTAGGACTTCAAGTACTGTGCTGAATAGCAGTGGTGAGAGTGGACATCCCTGTCATGTTCCTGATCTTAGGGGAAAGGCTCCCAGTGTTTCCCCACTGAGAATATACTTGCTGTGGGCTTTTTGTAGATGGCTTTTAAGATGCTGAGGAATGTTCCCTCTATCCCTACACTTTGAAGAGTTTTGATCAGGAATGGATGCTGTATTTTGTCAAATACCCACCATTTGCTTCAACGTGGATGGAACTGGAGGGTATTATGCTGAGTGAAGTAAGTCAACTGGAGAAGGGCAATCATTATATGGTCTCATTCATTTGGGGAATATAAAAAATAAAGAAAGGGAATAGAGAGAAAAGGAGATAAAATAAGTGCGAAATATCGGTGAGGGGGGCAGAATATGAGAATCCTAACTCTGGGAAACAAGCAAGGGGTGATAGGGAGGTGGGCGGGGGTTCGGGTGACTGGGTGATGGCACTGAGGGGGGCACCTGATGGGAGCACTGGATGTTATGCTACATGTGGCAAATTGGACCCCAATAAAAATATATACCAAAAAAATATATATATAACAATACTGACATGCTTGGATTGTTGAGAAGACAAAGTAAAATGCCAACTTAAAGTAAATGGCCTGGTCCAGCTATGTATTAGGTGCTAAATAAATGTAAGTTTCTTTTCCACTATCATCCTTAATAGCTAGAGGGAACACATATCCCAGTTTTTCCCAAACTGTCCTCATTTATCCTTGTCTTCATATCCCAAGTTTGTTAAAAAACTAAAAATCCAAAAGAAAAAAAAATAAAAGGAAACTGAGGGCAGCCTGGGTGGCTTAGCGGTTTAGCACCACCTTCAGCCTAGGGTATGATCCTGGAGACCTGGGATGGAGTCCCATGTTGGGTTCCCTGCATGGAGCCTGCTTTCTCCCTCTGCCTGTGTCTGTGCCTCTCTCTCTCTCTCTCTCTCTCTCTCTCTCTCTCTGTGTCTCTCATGAATAAATAAATAATTTTGCTTCAACGTGGATGGAACTGGAGGGTATTATGCTGAGTGAAATAAGTCAATCGGAGAAGGACAAACAGTGTATGTTCTCATTCATTTGGGGAATATGAATAATAGTGAAAGGGAATATAAAGGAAGGGAAAAGAAATGTTGGGAAATATCAGGAAGGGAGACAGAACATAAAGACTCCTAACTCGGGGAAACGAACTAGGGGTGGTGGAAGGGGAGGAGGGCGGGTGTTGGAGGGGAATGGGTGACGGGCACTGAGGTGGACACTTGATGGGATGAGCACTGGGTGTTTTTCTGTATGTTGGTAAATTGAACACCAATAAAAATTAATTAAAAAAAAATCTTAAAAAAAAAGGAAACTGAAGTCTATATTTGCCTCAAATTAAAAGTTAAAAAGAGGAAAGGGCATCTTTTTAAAAATAATAAGCTAAATAACTCAAAATTAACTATTCTGTCAACCCATAATTACAATACTTACTAATATATATTTTTCAACTGCAACAAAATAGTCTGAAAAAATTTAGTCTCATTGTTTGTGTTGTCTTTTAAGACAGCTCACATGCATGTGGCAGTAGGGCAGAGGGAGAGGAAGAGAGGATCTTAAGAAGGCTTCACGCTTAGTGCAAGGGCCCAAGGTGGGGCGATCTCACGTCCCTGAGATCATGACCTAAGCCAGCCATCTAGGTGCCCCAAAATTTATAATGTCTTTAATGCTTATTTACATAAAATCCTACTTCTTAGAGAAGCCACATCTGATATCTCTACTATGAGGAAAAAAGAGAATACAAATGCATTTCATATGGGATCAATAGCGCCCCTCTGAATTTGAAAAAATGCATATTACTGAGAGGCCTCTATTCTTTGAGACTCCTAGTAGGATGTAAATAACAGCAGTGTATGCCTTTAGGCCCAGAAAAAAAAATGGATGAGCCAATGAGTAAGTTTATTATTATCTTTAGAGACTTTCCACAGCCTACATTTTTCTATCTGGTTTATTTTCTAAACCTTAATACAGGCATAACAAATGCTCTAGATTTTTGTTAAAAAAAAAAAACAAAAACAGAAAACATACCACCACCACCACCAAAACCATGTTGAAAGAGTCTGTGTGCCAACAGAAATAAGTTACCTAAAAATGAAGCTTTGATTAAATGAAGTATATATTGAGTGAAATAAATAAAAATAATAAATAAACCTGGAGGATAAAATACAATGCAGAAGCAAACAAGAGAAAACTGAATCATTTTGCAAAGGTATATAAGAAGAAATGTTGAGCTACCAGTATTCAGAGAACAAATATATCTGTAACTATATAATTATCAGACAGAAAAAAGTATTATTGAGGTCAAGAGAGATACCTCAGAATAATAACAGGTTCAACTTGTCAAGAGATTTATATGCATCTAATAGCACAGCTATAAAATATATAACACAATGATGTACATGATGAAATTAAACAAATCCACAATGATAGGAGTTTAAACTTTCCTCTCTCAATAAATGATGGAAAAACAGAGCACAAAAGCAACAATAATACATAAGAACTCAGCAATACCATTGACAAAAATATATAGGGACACCAGCCACAGTTGCACAATACATGGACCACAGAATATACATACACAGAAAATTTATAAAAACTGGTCATATGCTGGGCCATGAAGCAAACTTAAAACAAATAATTTAGATTACAGTCTTTAAATACAAGAATTCAGTTAGAAGTCAAGAACATAAAAATAATCAGAAAATCCTCATGTCTAAAATGATATAAATACATCAGTAAGTAAGCTGTAGGGAATTCCAAAGGAAATTATCAAGTATTTTTAAATAGGTAACAAAATAATAATATATCAAAACTTGTAAGATACAGCTAAATCCAACTGAGAAATTTATAACCCAAACTGTATATGTCAAAAAAGAAATGCTGAAAATCAGTGAATTAAGCAATCACCTCAAGAAGTGAGAAAAAATGCCACTAAATTAAACCCAAAGAAAATAGAAGAAAACAGTAAGCTAAAATTCACGAATGGAAAACATACACTGAATAGGGTTAAAGATTAAAAACCGTTTCTTCTAAAAGAATGATTAAATTGACAAATCCCTAATGAGCCTCGACAATAAAAGATAAAGCACAGATAGTATCAGGAACACCACAGAGAATATAACCTACATATACTAAAAAATATTAAGAGTATAAGTACCTTTACACCAACAAGTTTGAAAATTAAGACTATAAAATCTTCCAGAAAAATACAGTATACTAAAACTGACATAAGAAAAAATAGAGTATCTTACTTGTCCTACCACAAAAATTTTAATGATCTCCCAAAAGAAAGCAAAAGGTTTAGATGGATTCTTCAGCAAATTCTACCAAACATTTAATGGAAAATTAATTCTAATCATATGCAAATTCTTCCAGAAAATAGAAGAAGAAAGAATATTTATATTTTAACAAGTCAGCATAACTCTGACACTCAGATGTGAAAATGCAATGTTGGGACACCTGCGTGGCTCAGTGGTTGAGCATCTGCCTTTGTTTGGCTCAGGGCATGATCCTGGGGTTGGGATCAGATCCCACAACGAGCTCCTTGCTGGAGCCTGCTTCTCCCTCTGTGCCTTTGCTTGTCCCTCTGTGTGTCTATCATGAATAAATAAATAAAATCTTTAAAAATAATAATAAAATGCAAAGTTGATCAAGAGAGAAATGAGAAGACAAGCAACAGACCTGGGGAAAATATTTGCAAGACATATCTGACGAAGGACTGTTATTCAAAATATTAAAGAACTCTTAAATCTCAACACTAAGAAAATGAGCAACCTAATTAAAAAATGGCCAAAGACCTAAAGAGACATCTTGCTAAAGATATATATGGCAAGTAAGCATAAAAAAAAGAAAGGCCCAACATCATGAGTCATTAGGGAAATGAAAATTCAAATAAGATACCACTATATACCTATTAAATTGGCCAAAATCTAAAATACTGATACCAACAAATATGGAGCAACAAGAACTGTCATTCACTGCTGGCAGAAATGTAAATGTAAAATGCAGAAGAACAGTTTGGCAGTTTCTTATAAAATGAAACATATTCTTATTATATAATCCAGCACCACACTTCTTGGTATTTACCAAAATTAGTGAAAAACTTTTATCTACCTAAAAGTCTAACAGCTAGCTGATAATAACAGAAGAAACTATGTGCTGGGAGAGAGAAGATATATGGGAATTCACTATTTTCTGGTCAAATATCTGGAAACATAAAACAGTTCTAAAAAATAAAATTTATTTTCTTTAAAAAATGCAATGCTGGGCAGCCCGGGTGCTCAGTGGTTTAGTGCCGCCTTCAACCCAGGGCCTGACCCTGGAGACCCGGGATCAAGACCCATGTTGGATTCCCTGCATGGAGCCTGCTTCTCCCTCTGCCTGTGTCTCTGCCTCTCTCTGTGTCTCTCATGAATAAATAAATAAAATCTTTAAAAAATAAATAAAAATAAAAATAAATAAAAAATGCAATGCTAATAACACCAGAAAGGAAATGTATAGGCTAATTTCTCTCATGAATAAAAATGCAAAAAGGAGGAGGAAAAGAAGGAAGGGAAGCCTTAAATGAAATGAGAGAATATATCATGTTCATGGATAGGAAATCTCAATGTTGAATATACTTAATGCAATGTTAATCCTGAGAGAATCTCTATGAGAAACTTAATAAGCTCATTACAAAATACACATGGGAAAGCAAAAGAACAAAAATACAAAAGATTCTCTTAAAGAAGAAAAAAGTAAGGAGACTGGCTCCATTAGGTATCATGACTTC
This sequence comes from Vulpes lagopus, assembly GCF_018345385.1. Classification (NCBI taxonomy): domain Eukaryota; kingdom Metazoa; phylum Chordata; class Mammalia; order Carnivora; family Canidae; genus Vulpes; species Vulpes lagopus. The sequence continues at coordinate 24,950,988 of NC_054824.1, read as the reverse complement.
TTACAAAGCTTCAGCAGTAAAGAAAATGTGGTATTAGCAAGGGCCAGGCAAGAACGCCAGTGGACTATAACAGAGAATCTAGAAACAGACCTACACATAAATACTTGATTGATTAAAGGTGGCACTGCAGGACAGTATAGAAAAACTTTATAAGTGTTAGAAGGAAAACAAACCTGGGTATATTTCTCTGTAATTTTAATGTGATGAAAGAAAATATTGGTAAATCACATTATACAAAAATTTCAACAAACCATCAGGGCACAAATAGCATAAATAGTCAAGAAATACCTAACAAACTATGAGAAAACATTTGCAACATACACTACAGAGAAGAAACTAATAATTCTATTATTAAAAATTCTTAAAAACTGAAGGGGAAAGGAACAAAAACCTGATAGGACAATGAGAAAAAGACATAAAAAGGCAATACACACACACAAAAAGGCATTAGTAATATAAAAAATATTCAAACTTACTTGTAATTAGAGAAATACATTTTTTTTTTGAGAAATACATTTTAAAACAGCACCAAGTGACCATTTACCTATCAGAATGGCAAAAATTGAAACACATAGAGACTGTATTCTGCTGGCTAGTCTGGGGGAAACAAAAGTTCTCATATACTACTGTGGAAAAGGCAAACTAGGACAATGTTCATGGAGGGAAACTTGGCAATATCTAACAAAACCACATACGCACTTAAGCTTTTGACCTAACAATCTCTCTTCTAGCAATCTGCCTTGAAGATACACTTCCAAAAACTCAAAAATACACACATCCAAGTCTATTCACTGCACATTCTTGGTATGCAAAATACTGGAACAACCCAAGTACACAGCAGAGTAGTTAAATAAGTTATGGTAAATCCACACAATAGAGTAATATGTAGCTGTAAAAATAATAAGATCTCTAATTACTGATGGGAGCAATTTCTAAGACAGACTTACTAGTAAGTGAAAAAAGAAAAGTAAAAAAGGGTATATAGTATGTTATTCTTTTTATGTATTTTATTACTTATTTTTATTTACTTATTTGAGTGAGAGACCGGGAACGAGTGGGGTGAGAGGCAGAGGGAAAGAGAGAGAAGTAGACTCTGCACTGAGTACAGAGCCTAATGAGGGGCTCAATCTACTGATCCTGAGATCATGACCTGAGCCAAAGTCAAGAGTCAGACGCTTAACTAACTGAGCCACCCAGGTGCCACTATAGTATGTTATTCTTAATGTAAGAAAGAAAAAGCATTAGAAAATATTCATGTATCTATTCATTTGTGCAAAATTATTTCAGGAAAGCTAAAATACAAACTCTAAAGATTGTTTTCCTTTGGGGGATAGGTATTATGGTGAATGAAGAAGCATAATTCCGTGAGAGCATCTTTTTGTAAAGTCATGATTACCATAACCATAATAATGTTTCATACACTAAATAAATAAACTAAGTAAATAAAATCAATCAGAATGTTGAGGGAGTCCAAAATGGAATAAAAATCATTGTATTGCAAATGAATAACATCCCCATTAGGGGATGGGGATGAACAAGAAAATAACTTCAGAAAACATATTTTGACTATATTCCATAAGGCCACAGATAGAAAGCACTGTACACAAATATCATCCTTGACCTAGTAAACCTGTTTCTCACAGGGGTATAGGTTAATAATTCTGAAAATGTTATATGTATATTAGGATTTAACAAACAAGTAAACATACCATGGGTAAAGAGATGCAGGTTTCTCACTGCACAAAGAGATACATATAAGCAAAGGGGGAAAGCTAAAATTAACATTATGATGCTAAATTAGAATCAGAGGTATTAAGCAGGAATTCATAGCTTTTAATACATTCACAGATGGATAAAGAAATAAATATAAATGTGTGTGTAGGTGCATGTTAGTACATGATACATTCCTAGCTCTGACAACTGAGAGCGTCTATGATGACACTAAGCAGCAATGACTAGACTGAGGATCTAGGTTTTTCTATGTTCACCACACACACCCACATACGCACACACACACACTATATACACAGTGGGGTCCCTGGAGAAATGGCTGATTCCTGGACTGTGGGAAGGAAAATACAAGAAGGACCTGGAATATCTATGGAACTAGAAAGGCAGGAAGAGCTGAAAAATAATGAGAGAATGTCAAAAAGACATAGAAGCCAAATTGAAGAAGTTCTCAATGACTAAAGCCAAAACAGCAACATAAAATGACAGTACTAGATTATAAACCACAAAATAAACTATTCTTAAATCCTTACTAATATAAGTAAACATATAGGGAAGGGGGGATGGGGGGACAGTCTATACAATGAAAAAGAATGAGGGAAATTGAAATTCACCATTATTTGAAAAATTCACCAGCTCGAAAAACAACACAGTGATAATTGTTACAGGCAAAAGCCAATGAAAGATGTTACAACTAGAAGATGAAAGTATGAGAAACCTGATTATTTGCCTAGTCTCAAAGTTTCTCCCCAGAAAACTTATAATCACAAAGCAAATATAGCAGCTTTAGAGAAACCCAACCAACTAACTAAATCTAACATCACAGTACTTAGATTTATTAACATGCCTTCACCTTCCCCAACACCATTAAATGCACTTAAAAAAACACAATGTCACTTCCATGGTGCTTCTGTCAAAAAGTACTGAAAGAGATCAAAATAAGGGACAATATCTGATCAGTAGTCTCCCAAAAAGTGTCAAGATCATGAAAAACAAAAATGAGGTATTGTCACAAATTTGATTAAGGACATGCAAACTAAATGCAATGTGGAATCCTGGATGAGAAAAAGAATATTAGTGGGAAACTGACAAAATTAGAATAAGGAATGTAGTTAAGTTCACAGTATTGTACTAACATTTATTTCCTGATGTTGACCGTAGGGGAAAACACGTGAAAGATATACAGGAATAGTCTGTGTTATTTTTGGAACTTTTCTATATGTCTAAAGTTATTTTAAAATAAAAAATTTTTAAAACATGCCATGAGACAACATGAATGGGAATAGAGGATAATACACTAAGTCAGAGAATGATTTGATTCATATTATTTCACTTATATGTGAAATCTAAATGGGTGATGGTATTAAGGAGGGCACTTATTATTATATGATGAACAGTGGGTATTATAGGTAAGGAATGAATCACTATATTCTACGTATGAAACTAACATTAAAATATGTTAACTAACTGGAATTTAAATAAAAACCTGAAACAAAAAAAATTAAAAAAATAAATGAACAAACAAAACAAGTTCTTAAATACAGAAAACAAACTGATGATTGCCAGGAAGTAGGTAGGTAGAGGGATGAACAAAATAAATGAAGCAGATTAAGAGGTACAAACTTCCAGTTATAAATAAGCCATGGAGATGAAAAGTACAGCACAGGGAATACAGTCAATAATACGTAATAACATTGTGGTGATTACACTTACTGTGGTAAGCACCGAGTAGCATGTAGAATTGTTGAATCAGTATGTTGTGCACCTGAAACTAATGTAACATTGTTCATTATACTACTAAGAAAGAGACAGACAGACAGCTGGCCCACCCATCCCCACACCATGCCCAAAAGTTAACTCAAAATAGATTGAAATACTGAATGTAAGACCTAAAACCATAAAACTCCTAGAAGAAACATAGAAGTAAGCTCCTTGACATCAGTCTTAGCAATAATTTTTTGACATCAAAAGCAAAGACACCAAAAGCAAAAATAAACAAGTGGAACTACATCAAACTGAAGAAGCTTTTGCACAGCAAAGGAAACAATAAACAAAATGAAAAGGGAACTTACAAAACTGGAGAAAACATTTGCAAATTAGGTATCTGATAAGAGGTTCATAACTAGGGGCACCTGGGTGGCTCAGTTGGTTAAGTGTCTGCCTTCGGCTCAGGTTGTGATCTCAGGGTCCTGGGATGGAGCACCATGTCAGGCTCCCTGCTCAGTGGAGAGTCTGTTTCTCCCTCTGCCCTCCCCCAACTCATGTGTGTGTGTGCGTGCACATGCTCTCTTTTTCTCTCTCTAATAAATAAAGAAAATCTTTTTTAAAAAGAGGTTAATAACCAAAATATATAAAGAACTCCTATAATTCAACAGCCACACACACACACAAATCCAATTAAAATATGAACAGAGGAACTAAAAGACATACAAATGGCTCACAGGTACCAGGAAAGGTACTCAACATCACTAATTATCAGGGAAATGCAAAATCAAACCCACAATGAGATATCACCTCACACCTGTTAAAATGGCTATCATTAAAAAAACAAAACAAAACCCTAAAACAAGAGATAACAAATGATGGAGAGAATACAGAGAAAAGAGAACCCTTATACACTGTTGGTGGGAATGTAAATTAGTACAGCCAATAATGGAAAACAGCAGAGAGGTTCCTCAAAATATTAAAAATAGAACTACCTATGATCCAGCAATTCTACTTCTGGGTATATATCTGAAGGAAATGAAATCACTATATCAAAGAGGTATCTGCACCCTCATGTTCAATGCATCATTATTTACAATAGCCAAGACATGGGATAAACTAAGTGTCCATCAGTGGATGGATAAAGAAAGTGTGCTCTATGTACAAAATGGAATATTATTCAGCCATTACAAAAAGAAGGAAATCTGCCAATTGCAACAAGATAAACCTGGAGGACATTATGCTAAATGAAATAAATCCTACAGAGAAGATAAATACGATACACTCTCACTTATACATAAAATCTAAAAAAACCCAAAACCAAACTCACTGTTTAGAGAACGGATAGTCACTACCAGAGATGGGGGTTGGGAGAAATAGATGAGGGTAGCTAAAGTTACAAATTTCCAGTTGTAAGATAAGTAAGTTTTGCAGATGTGATGTAAAAATCATGGTGACTACAGTTAATAATACTTGTAGATCCGCTAAGATAGTGGATCTACAAGTCCTTATCATAAGAAAGAAAATTTTATAACTACTTGAGGTGATGGATGTTAACTGAATTTATTGTAGTGATCACTTCACGAAATATACACATATCAAATCATTATGCAATATACTATAATGTTATATGTCAATAGTATCTCAAAACTAGGAGTAGGAGAAATGCTAATTTAAAAGAAAAGACATTATTAAGTGACTGAAAGCACTAAATAGAAGAAATTTATAACCCACATTATATTTTAAGTTCAACACACACTTCGGAACACAGCAATGCCAATTTAAGTATATACCTATCAGACATGTATGTATGCGTCCTAAAGCACACATACAAAGATGTTTGACAATTACAGTTAATCACCTCAAACTGCCATCTATTCAAATGCCTTTATATAGTATGATGTTTTATAAACAGAGAGAGAGTGATGAAAGACTGAATTTGCACACATAATGGATAAATTTCAAAATCACGACACTGAACAAAAGAAGCCAAACCTAAAAGAACATAAGGTTGCATTTATGTGAGGCTCAAAAACAGGCGAAACCAAACCTTGCTGTTTAGAGATCCATACTTAAGTAATAAAAGGATAAAGAGTAAGGAAGTAATTCTGGATAGTGGTTATCTTTGGTGGGAGGGAAAAATTTGGGAATGAGAAAGTGCATGCTGGAAGCATCTAGGATGCTAGAAATATTTTCTTCTTGACCTGGGCAGTGGGTTAAGTGGGTGCTAATTACACAAAATTTCATAGAACTACACATTTATTTTATGTACTTTTTGTATATTTTCTGATATAAGAGGTCTTAATATAAAAAGTGCAAAGAAAAAAACAAAATAAGCAATCAGTGAGGGTGACTACTAAATGAAGTTATTCATTGATAAGTAATATATTTTAATATTCTTGTATAAATAGATGAGTATTTGAAGAGATGAGCTCCTAGGGAATCCAAAAGTTACTCATCTCTTCTTTAGTACTGGAGCTACATATTTTATGGCATAAATATAATATGAAAACAAAACTCACATATCTGGGCATAATGGTATTTTATGAAGAAGAAATACATTCTTGAAGAAAAGAAATAAAATTGCATTAAAAATATTTAGACAAATATTCCACTTCCAGGCAAGATAGAGAGAGTCACAAGAACTGGACTAGCTCCTACTCCCACTAAACAACTAAATACACAATTTTATACAATGTTTTTCGGAAATTAGACAAGAAGGACATCTGGGTGGCCGAGTGGTTGGGCAGATATCTGCCTTCGGCTCAGGGCGTGATCCCGGGATCCCGGGTTCAAGTCCTGTATCGGGCTTCTTTTGTGGAGCCTGCTTCTCCCTGTGCTTATGTCTCTGCTTCTCTCTCTGTGTCTCTCATGAATAAATAAATAAAATCTTTGAAAATAATAATAGTAAAATAAAAACGAAATTGCACATTTTAAGTGTGTGCAGATTATATATCAATTACTCTTTGATTAAAAAAAATGTACAAACTTCTTCTTCCAAGGTTTGCTAAATATATTTTATTTGCTAATAATATTTTAAAAAGAAAGTCTACAACGGTTCACAGGCCATATAGCAAATAAAAACTGAGCCTACAAATAATTCTAAATTGATCCTCTCTGATCATTCTAAATGAAGAGATTTGTTATTTGAAGAACTGCTTGTGTGAACGGGAAGCACAACAGTTTGAAAGGGGAATTTAACAGGGAAATCATTACATACATACATATAGCTTACTGCCTAATTTGTTATCTAATGATCCTAAACATTACTTTATGGCTTACTTCTACCTACAAAGGAAGAGATGAGAGAATGACTTATGTGTGAATTAGCCTCAAACCTAAACATCTGAAATCATCTGAATCGTCACATCCATAAATGTTCATCTCCTTGACAATGACACCATGATGGATATATGTGTAAAACACATTTGTTAAAAGGTTAAATGGAATAGCAACTTCATTTCTTGTATGGGTAACTTCTGAATCCTCTTTTATTTTTCCTTCTGTTTTTGTTGTACTACTTTGGACATAAAGAATTTGACCGTGAAGTCCTTGTTTTCCTCTGGGAAAATGTAGGAACATTACATTAAGAAGCCACTTCTGGAGGGAAAGAAGTACAAAAGATGCTCTGGAGAGTAGAAACAGAGAAATTTAAGCTGAGTGGATATAATTCACAATTCAATTTTTTCAGGCTAAATTATAGCACCATGTCACATGTTACCAGCTATTTGAATAATAGCTATGATCAATCAAAGAGAAAAATGTTGTTTTTTTAAATCACAGACCCCAAAATGACTGAGATTGTTATATTGCACATTGAAAAGAATTACTGCAAATGTGAATTTCAGCTTCATTGAACTCTTTACAAAATGCTGACTGACACATGAACTATAACCAAAAATAGAGAACCGCCTAAGTGTCTCATTGATAGAATACTTATTAAATTGGCCTTCTATTAATTTTAGTTTGAATATTCTTCTAAATATTATATATTTTTATATTAAAATAGGATTATAGTAGGTACAGAATTATTTTTTCATTGCTAGGAATATACTGGCAATCCTTAATTTTAAAAGTAATTAACTTTTTCATGACTATAAAAATGAATCAGCCTATTTTGAGTTAGCTCAAAAGACAGTTCCTCCTTAATTCATCAGTATGTTTTTTGTTCAAACAGGGTAACTACTGACTGGTTGTAGTTTGTAGAGTCCTTGAAGGAACTTTTTACCAGCTGAACAGCTCATGTAAAAGAATTTGAATTATGACAATTCATTTCATCTTTTATTTTGATATCTGTTCCAAACATATTTATAACTAATGATATAATACCAAAATTCTTTTAAAATTACTTCAAATTTAAAAGTGACTGTCTAGAATGCTGAATTGCATGTAAATTATTTATTAATGACAATATTTATCTTTGAAATATGCCTTTGATCAATTAACAATTAAAAGTTAACATAATGAGTGAGATAGTTCAACCTCAATAATGTAACTATAATCAAGTATTCAAGACAAAGTTCCAGAATCTCATGTGTTAGTCTGATAAAAGGAAATCATGAAATGTCCCTAAGAAAGTCATTTTCACTATATAGTGCCATCAATGCTATAAAGCATGATAATTTTAACATTTCTTAAAACATTAATATAAGGGCGCTGTGTGACTCAGTCAATTAAGCATCTGACTCTTGATCTCAGCTCAGGTCTTGATCTTGGGGTTGTGAGTTCAAGCCCCACACTGGACTCCATGCCTACTTAAAAAAACAAATAACAACAAATAACAATAAAACCAAAAAAAAACCCCACATTAATATAAATTAAATGATATCTAGCTAACCAGAACCACATTTTATAAATGACTTTAAAGACCCTCATATCCTTATGACTAGGCTAATGTGGTTATTCTCTAAAAGTAAGATGAAGATTACCTAATAATCACAATATTTTTCCATTCATTTTCCCCATTCTATTAAATGACTGATGTGAATTCTTGAAGCAGGTTATGGTCATTACAACTTTAGGATATACTCAGCAAAAACATGATGGACAGAGACAGAAAGTAAAATAGTGGTTACCAGGAGCTAAGGTGAGGAAAAGAACAGGGCATTATTGTTTAATGGGTACAGAGTTTCTGTTCGGGATAATGAAAAAGTTCTGGAAATGGACGGTAGTGATGGTTGGTTGTACAACACTGAGAATGAAGAACAGGGCATTATTGTTTAATGGGTACAGAGTTTCTGTTTTGGATAATGAAAAAGTTCTGGAAATGGACATTAATGAGAATGTACTTAATGTCACTCATTTGTACACTGAAAAATAATTTTAATAGTACATTTTATATTATACATATTTATCATAATTTTTAAAAGCCCAAAAATATCCATTCCTAAAATACAAGTCTTTTTTTTTTTTTCTAAAATACAAGTCTATCAACAACTTTAAACGTTTTTCTCTTCTTGATTTCCAGAGATTGTTCCAGACCTCCTGTTTTCTCCAAATCTCCTCAGATCCATCCTTTTCTCACTCCAAAAAACACTTTCATTTCTCACTGAATGGAGAAATCTAGTCTTGTGCTACAAGCTTATATATTCTTCAATTCATCTATATTTCTATACATACATTCTTAGCTTCCCTTCTTGTCTCCACGCTAAAACTATCTAGTCCTCCATTTATTTGCTATTTTCTGAACGTTAACACTTATTCTTTCTTTTCTCAAAGATTTGTAATCTTTTATTGTGTTCTACTCTACGAGTTAACAAGGAGGGTTATAAAGTCAAGAATGGTAATACTCAAGTTGAGTCCACTGAAAATAACTACAGAATGATAATATTTATGGAAGTAATCCACCTTAGAGGGAGGACTCATGATGCTGCGGAAATGGTAGTTTTGAGATTATGGAGTAGGTCCAATTCCTAACTGTAGTGTTTATTAACTACATTATTTTTGGCATCTCATTTAACTTCTCTTTAGCTTTAATATTTTGTTGAACAAATGGGTATAGCTTACTTTACTGTGGCTAAAACTTTCAGGAAATACAAATTTGGTAAGTACTTTATAAGCAGCAAGGGTAGGTAGTTTATAAATAACAGTATACATACTGTAAGAAAAAAAAATGAAACAAAGTATTTTGGATGATTTTAGTTATGACAATAGCAGATAAATAGAATCTAATCTGCCATCCCTCTTCAGGATGTCTTCACTACTGTACTTATAATCTTTTGAGTACATCTCTAATGAATGACAGACTATTAAAATTTAACTTAAGTACTTATGAAAAGTTAAATTCCCTAATATCTGTGTACATTTAGATTTTAATTTTGTCATGCCTCGTATACATATGGAACTCTTTCACTTTATTTTAGGTTACCTTGATACATGCCTTACTAAATTATGTTTTACTTTATAAAAGTAAAGTAACTATAAAATAGTTGAAATGTGGGGATCCCTGGGTGGCTCAGTGGTTTGGCGCCTGCCTTCAGCTCGGGGTGTGATCCTGGGGTCCTGGGATCAAGTAAAGTAAGAGGCTTACTTTTCCACCCTCTCTCCCCAAAAAGTGTATGTCAGTGCACTGATGACATGTTCTGTTCATATTGATTGTAAGATTTGCCTCATGTCTCTTGCTTGCTCCTGCTGCCTTGCTCCTCTTAATTTAAAAAAAAAGTCATAAGAACAACTTTTTTTTTTTGAGTCAAGGAATAATACCAGATGAAAAAATTTATTGGCTAGTAATTCCCCACAACGTGATCAACTCTGAGTTAAATAATCAGTTTGGGGCTTGCAAAACTCTATCCAATCTCTTCAGATATACAGGGTACCTCTTCAATCAACATAGCCTACTTAAAAAGAGAAGGTGGGAAAGGAAAGGCAACAACAAGGTAGGGAAATTAAGTCAAACCTGTATTCATCTTGGCTTTCCCCAATCTTCTTTCTCTCTCTTTAAGAAAACTGAATCATTTAGTGTATATGCCAGACTTTGGACCAGGTACCAAAGATATAAAGATAATCCCTACCCCCAGGAGCTCATAGCCTTAAAGAGGCAGCAGGTGTGAATGAGTTAAACTACAAGAAACTAAGACAAATTGGTAAATCCTATGCTAAAGACTTAAACACTGAAAGTAGAAGCTTGCATGTTAAGTGGAAATCCATATGCTGGTTTTTATGGAATTCCTTTTAGATGCACTATGACTCAACAGTGGAACCACTAATAAAAGTTTTCATATTTTAAGACTCTCTTACCAAACACTATGAAATGTCATTATATGAAATTTTATATTACAATCCCAAGTTTCTAGTACAGTGCACACAAGATGGGTGTGATCAGTGGTTGCTTGGTAAGTAAAAAACAAAAGTAAAAAAAGAGGGAAGAAACAAAACAGAGACGTCTGGGTGGCTCAGTGGTTGAGAGTCTGCCTTTGGCTCAGAGCGTGATCCCGGGATCCGGGAGCCTGCTTCTCCCTCTGCCTGTGTCTCTGCCTCTCTCTGTGTCTCTCAGGAATAATTAATAAATCTTTAAAAAGAAAAAAAAAGACTACCTGGATTTAGGGAATTTTAAAGTAGGATTCCTACAAATGAGATGACAGATAAGGCTTAATAGAAATAATGAAGAAGCGTAACATAACAGCTTCCTAAAAATCTCGATTTAATTTTAGAAAAATAAACCTGAGGTATTCATGCAAAATTTAAAAATGTTGCTTGCTCTTCTACAGCCTTAGCTGGAACAAAAACATCAGGAACTATCTGTGGCATAATAATCAATATAAATTATTTTGTAAATGTTCTGATTATGGCTAATGGGGCCCAAGTTAATTTATTTCTAAGGTCAAAATTAAATATTCCACTTCATTTCCTAAAGTTTGGTTATTATTATAAATTCACAGGTTCAGAGCCTGTTACTTTCTAGCAGGTGATATTCAAAAAAAGTTTGGGATTTAAAACAGCCTCTAGAATCTCTGCTTCCAGAATCTGAATTGATTATATGTAAAATATTGGGATGTGAATAGGAAGAATGAGAGTAGATAAGGAAAACAAAGTCAGTAGAACATAAGGGATATCAAAAATAAAAGAACATCAGTTTACTAGCCAATAAATTTTTTCATCTGGTATTATTCCTTGACTCAAAAAAAAAAAAAGTTGTTCTTATGACTTTTTTTTTAAATTAAGAGGAGCAAGGCAGCAGGAGCAAGCAAGAGACATGAGGCAAATCTTACAATCAATATGAACAGAACATGTCATCAGTGCACTGACATACACTTTTTGGGGAGAGAGGGTGGAAAAGTAAGCCTCTTCTGGGTGGATAAATGAGGTAAAGCAATGTGTTGCTTCTGAGATCAGATTAATTTTACAAGGAAGTGGAGATATACACATTGCATTTTCTCAAGTATAGTGCTTATAAGAATAATAATCTTTGCCATCATATAAAACACATGGCTAGTAAAAACAAAAAGACATTGTGGGATTTATCTGTTATATATAAATAATCTAAAGATGGATGCAAATAATGTTACTATAAATGAGAAACAGCACTAGTAGATTTCCTGTCGGATACCATGTAAGAAAAAGGGCACCTTAATACGATTCTATTACTGAAATGGTTCCAAACAGCAATTTGGAAGCTTCCAACGAGTACTGTTTTTAAATGTATTTTTTTTTTAATTTTTTCCTGAGAGAGAGAGAGAGAGAGAGAGGCAGAGACACAGGCAGAGAGAGAAGCAGGTTCCATGCAGTGAGCCCGACGTGGGACTCGATCCCAGGTCTCCAGGAACCCTGGGCTGAAGGCGGCACTACACCGCTGAGCTACCAGGGCTGCCCCTTGTACTATTTTTAAATACTATTCTACTACCATATCTGAAAATGGCAAGCACATTTCAACTATTTTTTTAAAGATTTTATTTATTCATTCATGAGAGACAAAGAGAGAGAGAGAGGCAGACACAGGCAGAGGAGAAGGAGGACCCATGCAGGGAGCCTGACGCAGGACTTGATCCCAGGACCCCAGGATCACACCCCGAGCTGAAGGCAGGCGCCAAACCACTGAGCCACCCAGGGATCCCCACATTTCAACTATTTTATAGTTACTTTACTTTTATAAAGTAAAACATAATTTAGTAAGGCATGTATCAAGGTAACCTAAAATAAAGTGAAAGAGTTCCATATGTATACGAGGCATGACAAAATTAAAATCTAAATGTACACAGATATTAGGGAATTTAACTTTTCATAAGTACTTAAGTTAAATTTTAATAGTCTGTCATTCATTAGAGATGTACTCAAAAGATTATAAGTACAGTAGTGAAGACATCCTGAAGAGGGATGGCAGATTAGATTCTATTTATCTGCTATTGTCATAACTAAAATCATCCAAAATACTTTGTTTCATTTTTTTTTCTTACAGTATGTATACTGTTGTTTATAAACTACCTACCCTTGCTGCTTATAAAGTACTTACCAAATTTGTATTTCCTGAAAGTTTTAGCCACAGTTTAAAAGTAGCCTGATATGAAAGTGAACCTCAAACTATGTAGCTACTTATAAAACATGAAGAGTACAGTACTTCCAAGTATAACCATTCCAGGCTATGAAAAACACGATTAATGAAACAACCTCATACATGTACCATGTAATAACAGTTTGAAAGGAAACAGAAATTTCATGGATCAGTGTATTTCAATACAAATAACTGACCATAAGCAAGATAATTCAGTTGAAGCTACTAATTCTTCATACATCTCTCTCAGGGAAAGGAGGGCAGAGTAGCCAGGTGTTAAAAACACTATGAAAGAATCTCTTTATACAAGAACAATTTGTTAAGAGTTAATATACTGATTTATAATTTCTTTGTAGGGATATTTAACATTTTAGCTTTTCTTCCCTTTTTATTAATATTTCATAGCTCTTCCTTCCATTGCTATTCCCCAAAAGGGTGGTCTGTAGAAATAAATGTGGAAACTGAGTCATCACGATATAACAACAAAGTAGGAAGAAAGAAAATCGATGCTAACTGCATCGTCAAGAGAACACAATGAATTACAATGACAAGAAGTCCTCTTGCAGTAATAAAAGTTCAGAAACAACTTGATACTTATAATCTTGCCTCAGAGAAAGTGACATGTCAGTATTCATATGAGAACAGGGTGGTAATACGTTTATATAGTTAGATGTATAAAAGAGAAGAGCTGAAAAAGTTTTAATATAAAACTTTGCTATTAAGATGCTTAAAATCTAAGACAAGAATTTAGATCTTACTTTCTGATTTCCTTGTCATCAGCAACTGGAGGCCTCTGCTTCCTTTAATTCTTCTTTACTCTCTTGTGAATGGGCCCTACTCATCTCTACCTGCAATATCCTTTTTCTCCAATAGCACCCATTTTTCCAGACATAGCTCCAGTGTCATGTCTTGTGTGAGGCTTCCCTTGATTGCCCCACCCTCACTAATTTGTTACTGTTCTGAATTCTTGTGCAGTATCAACAACCTGTGCCACACAGTTGGATCCTTCTTTACATATTGTCATACATAGTTCACCATTGTTTCATGCTTTTTTCATTTTGTTTTGATTGTTTTTAAAGAAAGGCAGACTGCCACATGCAGCACCTCATTTGGGTGTGTCAGGAGTCTTGGAAGCCTGACTACCCTATGTTCTCCTACAAATGGACTTTGAAGGTTTCTTTGGAGGTTCCAGCAGGGGAGCCCAGGTACTTATACACCCTTGACCAAAGAAAGGTCCTCTCTGACCAAGGCTGACCAAGCACGCAACTTAGGAAAAAACACATATTGAGCAGTGAGGGAGGAAGAGAACTACCTGCCTAGCCAGCCAGATCAGCATAATCAACCCTGTGAGACCCTGGGTTGACAGATGTCACAGCCAGATTGCTCTTAGATACTTATGTGTTTGTTTTATCACAGCTATGTTGTAACTCCCTATGGGAAAATGATATTCTTCTAATATCCCTCATATGGTAGTGTTTTTTTCTATATCCCTCATATGGTCTATCACTGCTCTAGGCATTCAATAAGTTATTCAATAAACATTTGTAAAATAAATTATGCTAATTATTATACTAAAACCCAATGTTTAGTATATGTATTAGACACTGTGCTAATTGACTTGCATTAATTTAATCTTCACAGTAACTCTATGAGGCAGGTTATAATTAATACTAACGATATTAGTATTAATGTCATTTTACTCATGAGAACATTAAAACTTAGTTTGGTAATAAACAGGATCATAGTTCAGAGCTTTCCTCTCAAAGTAATATGCTATCCATAAAAGATACAAAAACTATTATACTTGTGCTTTCAATCTATGACAAGTCTCCCATGTAGAAGTGTAGGAAAGTTGAAAGGCCAACTACTCAATTAATGCTTCAAACTCACCAAACAGTCCTGGGTCCTTAAAGTTGGTGCCTCTATCTCTACCTGGAACTTACTGGCAAGGGCCACACACAAGGCACACAGTAACCTTAAACAAGTGAATTTCATGTTAAAATAAATACACCTTATAAGAGCCTCCCTCCCATCAAAAGAACAGAAGTAAACTATAGGGAATAATCCATCTTTCTCTTCCTAATTTTATTAGGGTAAAATAGTCATTAATGAAGAAGAAAACAACAATGGCTTTATTGAGAAAGTACTAACGGTCTCTTGCAGTTAAGCTCATTGCCCCCCAGCAAAATTCAGAACATGATCTTAATATTATCAAACAAAAGATTCCAAGAATAAGAAATTTAATTAGATGGAACAATTCCTTGTTCAATTACCAGGATAAAAGGAGATAAAGGGTCAAGTGTGATAATTTCAAGACTCCTTTGAGGAGATGATGCATAATTACTTCAATAATGGAAATAAATGTGTGGTGCATATGTGACACATAATAACTAAATTTTATATATATATGTATACATACATACATATATACATCTATAATATGAAGTAATAAACCATGTTTACTAGATTAGATATTTAAGAGATCATTTTTTAAGCAAATATGATGCCAAATTTATTTTTCTCCCCCTGAATCCTCTAAAACTAACAACAAATTTAACCTCATTTATGGATGACTGGCCCTAAAACAAAACACTTGCTATATCAAGAAATAGGATGTTACACAGAAAACAATTCCAAATAATGATTAAACAAATTAAAAAGTATCTAGCTCAAAAGTAATGAGGACAGAAATGTTATCTAAAGATCCTTGAATAAGGAAGAAAGATTATGATTGATCCCATACATCAAGGTTGTATTCCCAAGAATCATTTCACAATGATTGTTTTAAGAATGGAGAAGGCAAGAGGGCTGAGAAATATAATTGATTTCCCAGAGTCTGATGTGATCAAGCAACACATTCTACAAAAAACACTTTTTCCTCATAAGAATTTGCTGTTTTGCATTTGCAAACTGTGGGATCCCAGAGAACAAATCTTCTATTCTCTTAAGACTCAATTTTTTATTTCTTCAGTTACAATATATCTTAAAGAATAAGCATGGGGATTTAGTTTTTTAGTGACTACTATTCCATGGAAATAAACTTTCCACAGTAAAATTGTTTTAATATATCTAGAAATCAATGATGTCCTACTATAATCTGTGAAAACTGAAAATATAAAAAGTCTAGTAGCACCATAGGCCTTTGCCAAAGATAAAAGATACCAGGATAAGAATGCAATCTTTCAAGACTTCTTAACTCTTGAATTTAAGCAATAAATACTGTGTGTGTCAGGAATCAGATGACAAGTGTTTCCAAATAATCCTGCTACCAATTTACCAGCCAAAGTACACAATATCAAACATCTTTCTTTTTTATGTTTGATCTCACAAATGATACAATTGTAATCAGTAATAGCATCAAGAGAACATTCTCCACAAACAGTATAGATTATTATCTCTGCTATTCCTCTTCCCTCACAAAATTTGCTAGGTAGAAATTTATTTAGGAAAAAGAGAACCCAGTGGTCATATCAACTAGATTTTTCCATTTTAGAAGTATGATTTATATCTTTTTTTCATTCTATCAGATTTATGACCAAGAACATGTATTTTTAAAATACCAAGTAGTCATAGCTACGAAAAAAGAAAAAGAATTATACCTGACATACAGGATATATGTTACAACAGATCCATCTTGCTATCTTTGTACTTCATTAAGGTGCTGACTAGCTATGCTAGAAAGGAATAAATCACATTTCAGGGAACAACTATCATTTGGTTTAAGTAGAGTTAGGTTTATACAGAGTGATTCCATCAAAGAATTAAGAAAATCATTACACTGAGCTCTTTATGCCTTCTTAGAGCAGAAGTCTAAGGGTTTTTATTCTTCTGGGCAAGGAAATGGGTAAGAACTGTTTCTCAGAAGATAGTTAAACAGTTCTCTGAAATATGAGCATACAAACTAGGTCGATTCCTAGCTGATATCACTTTTTCCTAATTTAGAGAGACTTTGATGGCAATACTTTTTCAAATCATGACAAATGCTATTACCTACAGTACTCATCCTCTCCGAAGTACAAAAGGTCTTCAAAGCCACAGGAACTAAGTTTTATGGTTGAACAATAGACTCTACCCCCAAGAACATTGATTTTTAGGGAAAGAAAAATCAAACTCCATAATTCAATGTAATTAGCTGAATACACAAAAGAAGGACCAACAGACTCAGGGCAAAGGGGACCACCACATAAGACCTCATCTACCACTGTTTTGCTTCTGTTCCTCATGGTTGTTTTATTTGTTTCTTTTTCCAGTAGTATATTTTATTTGATCCCATATCAATACTGTAATTTAGGTTGAAAACCTTAGGTTTTCCTAGATCAGGTAGGAGGTTCCAGTGAAGGCAAGGTTGGGAGAAGAAGGTAGCCTTTCAGACTTGAAATCCAGGTGTTCTCTCTTTTAGTTTTCATTGACAAACTATTCCTTTCAGATCCCTTTTTTTGCATCATTGGATCCTAGAGGGCTTCTGTAGCCAGCATAGTTCCCCTCGCTACCTGGCTACCTCACTGACTACTGTCCTCAGGGTAACACCCTTGCTTTCTAGGGTGACTCCCCCTGAACTTCAGAATGTGTGTTTTTGTTTGTGTGCTGAGATCTGCCGCTCTCAGACATTTCCACACCTCCTGCTTCCCTTTTCTCCCTCCTTCCCCTGGCAGCTATCAGATCTCAATATCAGATCTCAGCTTTGGGCATGGAGGCTCCAGCTCTAGCTTCTAGACTATAGGAATGGTGACTGATCTTTATGTAGTTTATTGATGCTGGTACTTTCTGAAATGTTACCACTCTGGTCCCTCAATTCTTCCCAGGCAGCTCCATGCTACCGAGTGCTGTTTCACCCATGGCTCTGCTGGATTGCAGCCACTTCTGGCAGCACTTTGGAATCTTATTTTAGTAAAAATGGAATTCATGCAGTTTCATTTATTTTCCCGGTTGTTGTATATGTTTTCCAGGAGGAAAGGGTTTTCTTTTCTTTTCTTTTTTTTAATGCTAAACTATAAGGTTCAGGTTTTGGCAATAATACCAAGCAGGCATAAGCCTTCCTCTGCAAAAAGAGGAATCTGAAAGGTAGCCAAGGCCACAGTTTTCACTTCTTCAAAACACAGTATTAAATTATTCATATTCATTCAGTGAATGAATTGCCAATGTCTGTGACTTCTAGAGAAAGAAGGATGAAATCTTAATTTATAAATATTTACCTTAAAATACTATGAAGATTAAGAAAGAAAAGATCCTATGCTGAGACACAGCTTTCAACTAAACTGTGGCTGAGTAGGAGAAAAATATAAAAAAAGAAAATAAGGTCAAGAAAGACACCACATCGTCAAGACAGTGTGGTACTGGCACAAAAACAGACACATAGATCAATGGAACAGAATGGAGAATCCAGAAGTGGACCCTCAACTTTATGGTCAACTAATATTCAACAAAGCAGGAAAGACTATCCACTGTAAAAAAAAAAGCCTCTTCGATAAATGGTGCTGGGAAAACTGGACAGCCACATGCAGAAGAATGCAACTAGACCATTCTCTTACACCATACACAAAGATACACTCAAAATGGATGAAAGATCTAAATGTGAGACAATATTCCATCAAAATCCCAGAGGAGAACACAGGCAACACCCTTTTTGAACTTGGCCACAGCAACTTCTTGCAAGATACATCCATGAAGGCAAAAGAAACAAAAGCAAAATGAATTATTGGGACTTCATCAAGATAAAAAGCTTCTACACAGCAAAAGAAACAGTCAACAAAACTAAAAGACAACCTACAGAATAGGAGAAGATATGTGCAAATGACCTATCAGATAAAGGGCTAGTTTCCAAGATCTATAAAGAACTTATTAAACTCAACACCCAAGAAACAATCCAATCATGAATGGGCAAAAGACATGAACAGAAATTTCACCAAAGAAGACATAGACATGGCCAACATGCACATGAGAAAATGCTCCGCATCACTTGCCATCAGGGAAATACAAATCAAAACCACAATGAGATACCACCTCACACCAGTGAGAATGGGGAAAATTAACAAGACAGGGAACAACATATGTTGGTGAGGATGTGGAGAAAGGGAGATATACACATTGCATTTTCTCAAGTATAAGTGCTTCTAAGAATAATAATCTTTGCCATCATATAAAACACAGGCTAGTAAAAACCAAAAGACATTGTGGAGATATATACTGTTATATATAAATAATCTAAAGATGGATGCAAATAATGTTACTATAAATGAGAAAGCAACTAGAGATTTCCTGTCGGATACCATGTAAGCAAAAGGGCACCTTACTCCGCTTCAATTACTGCAATGGTTCCCAAAACAGCAATTTGTAAGCTTCCAACCGCGTACTGTTTTTAAATGTATTTTTTTTTATATTTTTTCCTGAGAGAGAGAGAGAGAGAGAGAGGCAGAGACACAGGCAGAGAGAGAAGCAGGTTCCATGCAGTGAGCCCGACGTGGGACTCGATCCCAGGTCTCCAGGAACCCTGGGCTGAAGGCGGCACTACACCGCTGAGCTACCAGGGCTGCCCCTTGTACTATTTTTAAATACTATTCTACTACCATATCTGAAAATGGCAAGCACATTTCAACTATTTTTTTAAAGATTTTATTTATTCATTCATGAGAGACAAAGAGAGAGAGAGAGGCAGACACAGGCAGAGGAGAAGGAGGACCCATGCAGGGAGCCTGACGCAGGACTTGATCCCAGGACCCCAGGATCACACCCCGAGCTGAAGGCAGGCGCCAAACCACTGAGCCACCCAGGGATCCCCACATTTCAACTATTTTATAGTTACTTTACTTTTATAAAGTAAAACATAATTTAGTAAGGCATGTATCAAGGTAACCTAAAATAAAGTGAAAGAGTTCCATATGTATACGAGGCATGACAAAATTAAAATCTAAATGTACACAGATATTAGGGAATTTAACTTTTCATAAGTACTTAAGTTAAATTTTAATAGTCTGTCATTCATTAGAGATGTACTCAAAAGATTATAAGTACAGTAGTGAAGACATCCTGAAGAGGGATGGCAGATTAGATTCTATTTATCTGCTATTGTCATAACTAAAATCATCCAAAATACTTTGTTTCATTTTTTTTTCTTACAGTATGTATACTGTTGTTTATAAACTACCTACCCTTGCTGCTTATAAAGTACTTACCAAATTTGTATTTCCTGAAAGTTTTAGCCACAGTTTAAAAGTAGCCTGATATGAAAGTGAACCTCAAACTATGTAGCTACTTATAAAACATGAAGAGTACAGTACTTCCAAGTATAACCATTCCAGGCTATGAAAAACACGATTAATGAAACAACCTCATACATGTACCATGTAATAACAGTTTGAAAGGAAACAGAAATTTCATGGATCAGTGTATTTCAATACAAATAACTGAACATAAGCAAGATAATTCAGTTGAAGCTACTAATTCTTCATACATCTCTCTCAGGGAAAGGAGGGCAGAGTAGCCAGGTGTTAAAAACACTATGAAAGAATCTCTTTATACAAGAACAATTTGTTAAGAGTTAATATACTGATTTATAATTTCTTTGTAGGGATATTTAACATTTTAGCTTTTCTTCCCTTTTTATTAATATTTCATAGCTCTTCCTTCCATTGCTATTCCCCAAAAGGGTGGTCTGTAGAAATAAATGTGGAAACTGAGTCATCACGATATAACAACAAAGTAGGAAGAAAGAAAATCGATGCTAACTGCATCGTCAAGAGAACACAATGAATTACAATGACAAGAAGTCCTCTTGCAGTAATAAAAGTTCAGAAACAACTTGATACTTATAATCTTGCCTCAGAGAAAGTGACATGTCAGTATTCATATGAGAACAGGGTGGTAATACGTTTATATAGTTAGATGTATAAAAGAGAAGAGCTGAAAAAGTTTTAATATAAAACTTTGCTATTAAGATGCTTAAAATCTAAGACAAGAATTTAGATCTTACTTTCTGATTTCCTTGTCATCAGCAACTGGAGGCCTCTGCTTCCTTTAATTCTTCTTTACTCTCTTGTGAATGGGCCCTACTCATCTCTACCTGCAATATCCTTTTTCTCCAATAGCACCCATTTTTCCAGACATAGCTCCAGTGTCATGTCTTGTGTGAGGCTTCCCTTGATTGCCCCACCCTCACTAATTTGTTACTGTTCTGAATTCTTGTGCAGTATCAACAACCTGTGCCACACAGTTGGATCCTTCTTTACATATTGTCATACATAGTTCACCATTGTTTCATGCTTTTTTCATTTTGTTTTGATTGTTTTTAAAGAAAGGCAGACTGCCACATGCAGCACCTCATTTGGGTGTGTCAGGAGTCTTGGAAGCCTGACTACCCTATGTTCTCCTACAAATGGACTTTGAAGGTTTCTTTGGAGGTTCCAGCAGGGGAGCCCAGGTACTTATACACCCTTGACCAAAGAAAGGTCCTCTCTGACCAAGGCTGACCAAGCACGCAACTTAGGAAAAAACACATATTGAGCAGTGAGGGAGGAAGAGAACTACCTGCCTAGCCAGCCAGATCAGCATAATCAACCCTGTGAGACCCTGGGTTGACAGATGTCACAGCCAGATTGCTCTTAGATACTTATGTGTTTGTTTTATCACAGCTATGTTGTAACTCCCTATGGGAAAATGATATTCTTCTAATATCCCTCATATGGTAGTGTTTTTTTCTATATCCCTCATATGGTCTATCACTGCTCTAGGCATTCAATAAGTTATTCAATAAACATTTGTAAAATAAATTATGCTAATTATTATACTAAAACCCAATGTTTAGTATATGTATTAGACACTGTGCTAATTGACTTGCATTAATTTAATCTTCACAGTAACTCTATGAGGCAGGTTATAATTAATACTAACGATATTAGTATTAATGTCATTTTACTCATGAGAACATTAAAACTTAGTTTGGTAATAAACAGGATCATAGTTCAGAGCTTTCCTCTCAAAGTAATATGCTATCCATAAAAGATACAAAAACTATTATACTTGTGCTTTCAATCTATGACAAGTCTCCCATGTAGAAGTGTAGGAAAGTTGAAAGGCCAACTACTCAATTAATGCTTCAAACTCACCAAACAGTCCTGGGTCCTTAAAGTTGGTGCCTCTATCTCTACCTGGAACTTACTGGCAAGGGCCACACACAAGGCACACAGTAACCTTAAACAAGTGAATTTCATGTTAAAATAAATACACCTTATAAGAGCCTCCCTCCCATCAAAAGAACAGAAGTAAACTATAGGGAATAATCCATCTTTCTCTTCCTAATTTTATTAGGGTAAAATAGTCATTAATGAAGAAGAAAACAACAATGGCTTTATTGAGAAAGTACTAACGGTCTCTTGCAGTTAAGCTCATTGCCCCCCAGCAAAATTCAGAACATGATCTTAATATTATCAAACAAAAGATTCCAAGAATAAGAAATTTAATTAGATGGAACAATTCCTTGTTCAATTACCAGGATAAAAGGAGATAAAGGGTCAAGTGTGATAATTTCAAGACTCCTTTGAGGAGATGATGCATAATTACTTCAATAATGGAAATAAATGTGTGGTGCATATGTGACACATAATAACTAAATTTTATATATATATGTATACATACATACATATATACATCTATAATATGAAGTAATAAACCATGTTTACTAGATTAGATATTTAAGAGATCATTTTTTAAGCAAATATGATGCCAAATTTATTTTTCTCCCCCTGAATCCTCTAAAACTAACAACAAATTTAACCTCATTTATGGATGACTGGCCCTAAAACAAAACACTTGCTATATCAAGAAATAGGATGTTACACAGAAAACAATTCCAAATAATGATTAAACAAATTAAAAAGTATCTAGCTCAAAAGTAATGAGGACAGAAATGTTATCTAAAGATCCTTGAATAAGGAAGAAAGATTATGATTGATCCCATACATCAAGGTTGTATTCCCAAGAATCATTTCACAATGATTGTTTTAAGAATGGAGAAGGCAAGAGGGCTGAGAAATATAATTGATTTCCCAGAGTCTGATGTGATCAAGCAACACATTCTACAAAAAACACTTTTTCCTCATAAGAATTTGCTGTTTTGCATTTGCAAACTGTGGGATCCCAGAGAACAAATCTTCTATTCTCTTAAGACTCAATTTTTTATTTCTTCAGTTACAATATATCTTAAAGAATAAGCATGGGGATTTAGTTTTTTAGTGACTACTATTCCATGGAAATAAACTTTCCACAGTAAAATTGTTTTAATATATCTAGAAATCAATGATGTCCTACTATAATCTGTGAAAACTGAAAATATAAAAAGTCTAGTAGCACCATAGGCCTTTGCCAAAGATAAAAGATACCAGGATAAGAATGCAATCTTTCAAGACTTCTTAACTCTTGAATTTAAGCAATAAATACTGTGTGTGTCAGGAATCAGATGACAAGTGTTTCCAAATAATCCTGCTACCAATTTACCAGCCAAAGTACACAATATCAAACATCTTTCTTTTTTATGTTTGATCTCACAAATGATACAATTGTAATCAGTAATAGCATCAAGAGAACATTCTCCACAAACAGTATAGATTATTATCTCTGCTATTCCTCTTCCCTCACAAAATTTGCTAGGTAGAAATTTATTTAGGAAAAAGAGAACCCAGTGGTCATATCAACTAGATTTTTCCATTTTAGAAGTATGATTTATATCTTTTTTTCATTCTATCAGATTTATGACCAAGAACATGTATTTTTAAAATACCAAGTAGTCATAGCTACGAAAAAAGAAAAAGAATTATACCTGACATACAGGATATATGTTACAACAGATCCATCTTGCTATCTTTGTACTTCATTAAGGTGCTGACTAGCTATGCTAGAAAGGAATAAATCACATTTCAGGGAACAACTATCATTTGGTTTAAGTAGAGTTAGGTTTATACAGAGTGATTCCATCAAAGAATTAAGAAAATCATTACACTGAGCTCTTTATGCCTTCTTAGAGCAGAAGTCTAAGGGTTTTTATTCTTCTGGGCAAGGAAATGGGTAAGAACTGTTTCTCAGAAGATAGTTAAACAGTTCTCTGAAATATGAGCATACAAACTAGGTCGATTCCTAGCTGATATCACTTTTTCCTAATTTAGAGAGACTTTGATGGCAATACTTTTTCAAATCATGACAAATGCTATTACCTACAGTACTCATCCTCTCCGAAGTACAAAAGGTCTTCAAAGCCACAGGAACTAAGTTTTATGGTTGAACAATAGACTCTACCCCCAAGAACATTGATTTTTAGGGAAAGAAAAATCAAACTCCATAATTCAATGTAATTAGCTGAATACACAAAAGAAGGACCAACAGACTCAGGGCAAAGGGGACCACCACATAAGACCTCATCTACCACTGTTTTGCTTCTGTTCCTCATGGTTGTTTTATTTGTTTCTTTTTCCAGTAGTATATTTTATTTGATCCCATATCAATACTGTAATTTAGGTTGAAAACCTTAGGTTTTCCTAGATCAGGTAGGAGGTTCCAGTGAAGGCAAGGTTGGGAGAAGAAGGTAGCCTTTCAGACTTGAAATCCAGGTGTTCTCTCTTTTAGTTTTCATTGACAAACTATTCCTTTCAGATCCCTTTTTTTGCATCATTGGATCCTAGAGGGCTTCTGTAGCCAGCATAGTTCCCCTCGCTACCTGGCTACCTCACTGACTACTGTCCTCAGGGTAACACCCTTGCTTTCTAGGGTGACTCCCCCTGAACTTCAGAATGTGTGTTTTTGTTTGTGTGCTGAGATCTGCCGCTCTCAGACATTTCCACACCTCCTGCTTCCCTTTTCTCCCTCCTTCCCCTGGCAGCTATCAGATCTCAATATCAGATCTCAGCTTTGGGCATGGAGGCTCCAGCTCTAGCTTCTAGACTATAGGAATGGTGACTGATCTTTATGTAGTTTATTGATGCTGGTACTTTCTGAAATGTTACCACTCTGGTCCCTCAATTCTTCCCAGGCAGCTCCATGCTACCGAGTGCTGTTTCACCCATGGCTCTGCTGGATTGCAGCCACTTCTGGCAGCACTTTGGAATCTTATTTTAGTAAAAATGGAATTCATGCAGTTTCATTTATTTTCCCGGTTGTTGTATATGTTTTCCAGGAGGAAAGGGTTTTCTTTTCTTTTCTTTTTTTTTAATGCTAAACTATAAGGTTCAGGTTTTGGCAATAATACCAAGCAGGCATAAGCCTTCCTCTGCAAAAAGAGGAATCTGAAAGGTAGCCAAGGCCACAGTTTTCACTTCTTCAAAACACAGTATTAAATTATTCATATTCATTCAGTGAATGAATTGCCAATGTCTGTGACTTCTAGAGAAAGAAGGATGAAATCTTAATTTATAAATATTTACCTTAAAATACTATGAAGATTAAGAAAGAAAAGATCCTATGCTGAGACACAGCTTTCAACTAAACTGTGGCTGAGTAGGAGAAAAATATAAAAAAAGAAAATAAGGTCAAGAAAGACACCACATCGTCAAGACAGTGTGGTACTGGCACAAAAACAGACACATAGATCAATGGAACAGAATGGAGAATCCAGAAGTGGACCCTCAACTTTATGGTCAACTAATATTCAACAAAGCAGGAAAGACTATCCACTGTAAAAAAAAAAGCCTCTTCGATAAATGGTGCTGGGAAAACTGGACAGCCACATGCAGAAGAATGAAACTAGACCATTCTCTTACACCATACACAAAGATACACTCAAAATGGATGAAAGATCTAAATGTGAGACAATATTCCATCAAAATCCCAGAGGAGAACACAGGCAACACCCTTTTTGAACTTGGCCACAGCAACTTCTTGCAAGATACATCCATGAAGGCAAAAGAAACAAAAGCAAAATGAATTATTGGGACTTCATCAAGATAAAAAGCTTCTACGCAGCAAAAGAAACAGTCAACAAAACTAAAAGACAACCTACAGAATAGGAGAAGATATGTGCAAATGACCTATCAGATAAAGGGCTAGTTTCCAAGATCTATAAAGAACTTATTAAAACTCAACACCCAAGAAACAATCCAATCATGAATGGGCAAAAGACATGAACAGAAATTTCACCAAAGAAGACATAGACATGGCCAACATGCACATGAGAAAATGCTCCGCATCACTTGCCATCAGGGAAATACAAATCAAAACCACAATGAGATACCACCTCACACCAGTGAGAATGGGGAAAATTAACAAGACAGGGAACAACATATGTTGGTGAGGATGTGGAGAAAGGGGAACCCTCTTGCACTGTTGGTGGGAATGTGAACTGGTGCAGCCACTCTGGAAAACTGTGTGGAGGTTCCTCAAAGAGTTAAAAATAGATCTGCCCTACGACCCAGCAACTGCACTGCTGGGGATTTACCCCAAAGATACAGATGCAGTGAAACAGCAGGATACCTGCATCCCAATGTCTATAGCAGCAATGTCCATAATAGCCAAACTGTGGAAGGAGCCTCGGTGTCCATCGAAAGATGAATGGATAAAGAAGATGTGGTCTTTGTATACAATGGAATATTACTCAGCCATTAATTTTTTTTTATTATTCATGATAGTCATACAGAGAGAGAGAGAGAGAGAGAGAGAGGCAGAGACACAGGCAGAGGGAGAAGCAGGATCCATGCACCGGGAGCCTGACGTGGGATTCGATCCCGGGTCTCCAGTATCGCGCCCTGGGCCAAAGGCAGGCGCCAAACCACTGCGCCACCCAGGGATCCCTACTAAGCCATTAGAAATGACAAATACCCACCATTAGCTTCGATGTGGTTGGAACTGGAGGGTATTATGCTAAGTGAAATAAGTCAATCGGAGAAGGACAATCATTATATGGTCTCATTCATTTGGGGAATATAAAAATAAGTGAAAGGGAATAAAGGGAAAGGAGAGAAAATGAGTTAAAATATCAGTGAGGGTGACAAAACATGAGAGACACCTAACTCTGGGAAATGAACAAGGGGTAGTGAAAAAGGGAGGTGGGCGGGGGGTGGGGGTGACTGAGTGACAGGCACTGTGGGGGGCACCTGGCGGGATGAGCACTGGGTGTTATGCTAAATGTTGGCAAATTGAACTCCAATAAAAAAAAATTTTAAAACAAATAAATAAATAAATAAAATATTTTAAAAAGAAAAAAGGACACCACAACTGAACTGTGTTTTGAACACAAGTTAAGCTACTGTGGTCATTTAATACATATATATACTATAATATTTAAGATCACATAGCTCAGTGCTGTCCATGAATGCAAGCTACATATGTAACCATATTAAAAATAATAAGAACATGAACAAGATGAAATTAATTTTAATGATACATACAAAGTATTATCATTTCATTATGGTAATAAATATCAAAGTTATTAGTGAAACATTTTACTCTCTTTTTTGTACCAAGTCTTCAAAATCTGGTGTGTACTTTATACTTACACATCTCATTTCAGACTAGCCACATTTCAAGTGTTCAACAGCCACATGTGGCTAGCGGCTACCATACTATAAGAGGAGACTATATCTTCTTTTGGGAATGTGACCTGAAAAAAAATTCTCAAAAAACTCAACTGAACAAAGAAGAAAATTCTGCTGCATCTCAAGGTGGAACCCATTGCAGCAAGAGTGGAAAGTAACTGCTCATAAACTTCTTGCCTCTGTGAAGACTGCCTAACAAACAAGGGTAGGCCTGTGTCACGCAGCCAGAACCTGTCCTTAGACAACATTCTGGAAAGCCAGAAGATGGAGATAATATGCAGTAAGTAATCATCTTGAATCCAGAGGTCATAGTCTCTTTGTAGAAAAAGATTGTATCCTGATCTCATCTACTTGGTTTAAATCAAACAGGTAATCTTGTCAGCTAGGGGTCATAAATTTTTATAATCAACAAGATACATGTATATATGTTACACATTACTTAAATTTGCTTACCTTTTTAAAAAGATTTACTTCTTTGAAAGAGTGAGTGAGAGAGAGCAAGCACAAACAGGCAGAGGAGCAGAAAAGAGGAAGAAACATACTCCCCTGCTGAGCAGAGAGCCCAACCTACACAGGGCTGATCTCCAGAACTAGGAATCATGACCTGAGTGAAAGGCAGACACTTATCCAACTTAACAACCCAGATACCTCTGGATTAGCTTACTTTTCAAAATCAAGAGTTCTCACTATTTTTTATAGCCAGCTTGAGATTCCTCCATTATACATTTTGCTCTTTCAGCGCTGTACTGTTACAAAAATGCAAAATAGAAGTTATGCTAGATGATGTAAATAGCATATTGGTTGTATACAAATGAATGGAATTAAAATTGCTTAGTGATTCTTTGAAAGTTTTTGTTTTTCCTTCTGCTATGAACTGAATGTTCATGACCCCTACAAATTCCTATGCTGAAACCCTAATCCTCAGTATAAAGGTATTTGAAGGTGGGACCCATGGGAGATGATTAGGGTTCAATTAGGTCATGAGGGAGGCCCCTCATCATAAGATTAGTCCCCTTATAAAAAGAGGAAGAGACTTGAGTTCTCTCTCTCTCTCTCTCTCTCTCTCTCAGCATACACATACTAAGGAAGGCCATGCAAAGACATAACCAGGAAAAGGGCCATTACTGAGACCTCAACAATGTTGGTACCCTGATCTCTGACTTCCAGCCTCAAGAACTGTAAGAAATGAATGTTTAAACCATCCAGTCTGTTGGATTTGTTATAGCAACCTTAACGAAAACACTCTCAGTAAGACTAAATATACTTTCAAAAATGTCGAGCATAAATTCATTAAGCAATATAAAAGTACACTTCTATTCAACCTGTGTGCAAAGTATGTCCAGACTTCTAAAAGAGTCTAATCTAAATTAACAAGGTCTTATTACATGAGTGTACTTAAATGCACTACATTTGGTCTAAAGGTTAAGACTACTGCCTTTAACCATCAAAAATTCTAAGTAGGTTATTCAAAAAAAAAAAAAAAGAGCAATAGATTTATTGATTTTTTAAAAAGGGAACAAAATAAGAACAAATGGAATTTTGATTAAAATGGTTATTACACACCAAATTTTAATGGTCCTTTATACCATTTCCAAGCATAATATTTAAAACTCTTCCTTTTAAGATGTTGCCTTGTGACCACAGTAATCTAAATAGTGAAGTATAATCTGTCATAACTGGTATATATAGAGGTCTAGACAGCAAATGACCTCTGAAGAAGCAATATTTCCATTAAATAAGTCCATAGCACTTTGTACTATCCTACCATATACAAATTTAGAGGACAAAAAAATAACATAAATAAAAAGAAAATTTTATTGAAAAAGGTATATTCTCTTGGCAGGAGTTAAGTATAAGCTAAGAAACATATTTCATAGTAATTTTTTTCATAGTAAGTTTGGTGTTTGTTAGCTAATTGTTTTTGGCTGAAAATTAAAAAGCCAAATATCACTAATGTACTTAAATGCTTTCTTGCGTGAAACTGGGAATCTTTTTCAATGATGTAATATGTTTTCTAATCTACAAATGAACCATTTTACTTGTTTCCTTCTCATTCTAACTTAGATAAACAGAAAATCTACCTTGTTCTTGAATAACCTCTAAAGACAAGATTTAATCTTTCAAAGTTCGATCTTCCATTATTTCTTACAAATAAATCCAAACTGCTAATAATTTATCAAAAGGGGTTCCTTCCAAAGCTTCACATTTGAGTTACAGCAATGACATTAGGAAATTTGTTATCTAATAATAATCTATCAAAATTATATTCTATATACTTATTCTTTGTAACTTTTCTTATGATTGCACCTTTCTAATTATTTAGAAACACCTAAAGATATCTTACCAAGAATAAGCTTTAGTCTATAATTTGACAATCTATAAATCCAGCATATGTATCCAAACACATATTGCATATACCCAACACTACATATACTGTAGTCATACTACAATAGTAGTTTAACATGTATTACTGGCTTCAAATTAATAATAAAAGATTGTTCAATGAACAGACTAATCTTTCCATAGTAGCTTACAGTCTACAGACTCTCTTAACATTCATCAAGTCTCATTTAATCTATGTAACAATTTTACACTATTCTACTTAATGGCCTCTAATCTATCAATTTAGTTTAGATATAACTACTAACTTGCTACATCCTAAGTCAGTTAACAGTTTTCATGTTGCATGCTCATACAGAGAATCTGCATTCAGCACTAATAAGTTTAAATTAAGAATTTTCAACAAATGCTTAAACATAGTGACCTTCCCTATATATACCTAAATGAACAAATTTTTAAACAGATAGGGTATAAGAACCATTCATTAGTTTTCTCATTCATCCATTTATTCACTTGCTGCCTACTGGTAGGCACTATTCTCACTGGACTGACATCTAAATGGCATTTATTAGAATAGAATTTATATTTTAAAATAATTGAGCAGGGGCATCTGAGTGGCTCAGTCAGTTAAGCATCTATCTGACTTGATTTTGGCTCAGGTCATGATCTCAGAGTTGTGAGATAGAGCCCTGGGGTGGGTTCTGTGATGGGCATGGAGCCTACTTAAGATTCTCTCTCTCCCTCTCCCTTTGTTCTCCCTCCACTCATGTTCTCTTTCTCTCACTTAAAAAAAAAAAATCAATAAAATACTTGAGCAATGATCATCTAATTTTTCTTTAAGTTTCTTTTTTTTAATATTTTATTTATTTATTCATGAGAGAGAGAGAAAGAGAGATAAAGAGAGAGAAAGGCAGAGGCAGAGGCAGGAGAAGCAGGCTCCATGCAGGGAACCCGACGTGGGACTCAATCCCGGGTCTCCAGGATCACGCCCTGGGCCGAAGGCGGCGCCAAACAGCTGAGCCACCCGGGCTGCCCCTTTCTTTAAGTTTCTATTAAATCCCAGTTAATTAATATGCAGTGTAATGTTTGCTTCAGGTGAAAATATAGTGGTTCAACACTTCCATGCAATACCCGGTGCTCATCATAAGTGTACTCCTTAATCCTCATCCTTATTTAACCCATGCCCTCTATTCATCTCCCCTCTAATAACCAACATTTTGTTCACTATCGTTAAGAGTCTGTTTCTTGGTTTGCTGCTCTTTTCTTTTTTCCCTTTGCTCATTTGTTTTGTTTCTTAAATTCCACATAAGAGTAAAATCATGTGGTATTTGTCTTTCTCTAACTTATTTCGCTTAGCATATGCTCTTTAGCTCTATCCATGTAATTGCAAATGGCAAGATTTCACTCTTTTATGGCTGAGTAAAATCCATTGTATATAACAATTTCATTGTACATTATTCATTTGACTCTTTTTATGGCTGAGTAATATTTCATATATATATGTATATATATATATATATATCTTCTTTATCTTTTCATCAGTCAATTGACACCAGGGCTGTTTCCATAATTTGGGTATTATAGATAATGCTGCTATAAAAATCAGGGTGCAGGCAGCCCGGGTGGCTCAGCAGTTTAGTGCCACCTTCAGCCCAGGGCCTGATCCTTGAGACCCCGGATCAAGTCCCACGTCAGGCTCCCTGCATGGAGCCTGCTTCTCCCTCTGCCTGTGTCTCTACCTCTCTCTCTCTCTCTCTCTCTCTCTCTCTCTCTCTCATGAATACATAAGTAAACTATTTTTTTAAAAAATCAGGGTGCATGTATCCCTTTGAATTAGTACTTCTGTAGTCTTCTGGGAAATACCTAATAGTGCAATTGCTGGATCATAGAGTAGCTCTATTTTTAACTTTCTGAGGACCTTCCATACTGTTTTCCAGAGTGGCTGCACCAGTTTGCATTCCCACCAACAGTCCAAGAGGGTTCTTTTCTCTTCACATTCTCACCAACATCTGTTGTTTCTTATTAAGCCGCTGATTTTAGCCATTCTGACTGGCACAAAAATAGTCACAAAGATCAATGGAACAGAAAAGAAAACTCAGAAATGAACCCACAACTATATATGATCAGTTAATCTTCCACAAAGCAGGAAAGAATATTCAATAGGAAATAGTCTCTTCAACAAATGGTGTTGGGAAAACTGGACAGCAATATTCAAAAGAATGAAACTGGACCACTTTCTATACCATACACAAAAATAAATTCAAAATGGAAGAAAAACCTAAATATGAGACCTGAAACCATAAAAATTCCAGAGGAGAACACAGGCAGTAACCTCTTTGACATTAGCTATAGTAACTTCTTTCTAGATAAACCTCCTGAGATAAGGCAAACAAAAGCAAAAATAAACTATT
Source organism: Vulpes lagopus (assembly GCF_018345385.1). Lineage (NCBI taxonomy): Eukaryota > Metazoa > Chordata > Mammalia > Carnivora > Canidae > Vulpes > Vulpes lagopus. The sequence goes on along the minus strand of NC_054824.1, from coordinate 24,918,814 downwards.
GGGACTTCAACAAAATAAAAATCTTCTACACAGTTAAGCAAACAATCAACAAAACTAAAAGATAACCTATGGAATAGGAGAAAATACTTGCAAATGACATATCTGGTGAAGGGTTAGTATCCAAAGTTTTATAAACAACTTCTAAAACTCAATACCCCAAAACAGAATAATTTAATTAAAAATGGGCAGAAAACATAAATAGACATTCTTCCAAGAAAGACATACAGATGGCCAACAGACACATGAAAGAACGCTCAATACCACTGATCATCAGGGAAATACAAATCTGATTTTTCACCATGCAAATTAAGAGTACTGGAGAAACAAAATCTTAATAATCTAACCATGTGAAGAAAACTATGAATAGATAATAAATTTAAATATGAATACATAAATTGGCAGCCCAATGAAAAGCAAGCTGAAAAAGAAACAAAATCAACATTCCGTATTTAAAAAAAAACAAAAACAAAAACAAAAACAAAAACAAAAAAAACAGGTATTACGAAGGGGTCACTTGCTTGCTTACCTTGTCTTCAGAGAACTAAATTCAACTCAAACTATGTACTTGAGAATAGACAAAGTGTAAACACTTTCATAGATACTATGGGGGTCAAGTTAACAGTTCATTATAATACAAAGCAAAATACAATAAATGTTAACAAAAAAACTATGAAACTGCAAAGATAGAATTAGTTAGGACTTGGGGAATAAAATTTATAACTCAGTTTCATTATATGCATTCCTAATCTGGGACAACTGAGATATGGGCTTTAAATTTTCTTTAGTATCACCTCAAACCGAGCTATTTTAAAGAAAATATCCACTGTGAAAAGCAGAAGCAGTGAATAGAAAAGCAATACATTATTACCCAGCTTTACTTCACAATGACCATAATTTTAACAACAGAGTACAAAAGGAGAATTTTAGGTATAGGAGAAAAGGTTAAAAATTAGCAGAGAAGAAATCTCCATGGTGCTACAATATTAATTAACTGCTATATCAGGATTCTAATTCCCAGACAATACTACAAATATACTTCTATGGTTAATCTATTTAGCAGAATAGGAAGTAAATCTAGAACCCAGACCCTTAATTTTTAGTGATAAATTCTTCACACGTATTATAACAAACTACTCTAAAAAGAAAGCATATATATATTTTATATAAGTATTTCAAAGTGAGAAGACAGATATGGAATAAAAGTCAATTAAATAAACCAGTTCCCAAATTCCAACTTACTTGACACAATAGTATTCTTTAACATGATAATACTGATAGGTTAAAAACCTATCATAAATTTTCAACACGTTTTATATCACATATGTGCAATATATGGTATAGCTATGTAATCGATGGTAAGGATATGTGCCATATTTATGTTTGTTATACATATCATTTTTTCAGCTTTTCTTTAAATTGTAAAAATTAAATAACTATCATATTTCTTGTTAAGCAGAAAATATTTTTTGAAACTATTGTCTTGTGTGTATGGACTTTTTATTATGCTGCATATAAAAGAAGGGGTATGATAATGATGAAATATTCTTGATGCATCAGACTGAAAAATTAGATCTTTATGGACCATGTCTGCAGCTAAAGTTCTAATTGCATAACTCTCTTTTCCCCCTTGCTCTCATTTTGAAAGATATATAAATTTAATTTGGTTACTGGCATGGTCTATTGGACTGAGCACAGACGGTGTTAAAAAAAAAAAAATAGAGTTCCAATCTTGGCCTATTGTTCCAGTTCTAATCTCAATTCACTGAATGCTCTTGGATAAGTCATAAACTAAATCACATTTTTCAATTTCCTCATCTGTAAAATGGAGATAATTATCCTACAAGTTATTATTCAAACTGAAATTTTAAAGAATACTTTTTAAAATCTGAACTGAATACTCAAACATTTGAAAATCACCTGACTCATGTGAACCTTTATCTTTCAAATGGTTGAAGAAGCCTCAAAATAAATGAGAACTTATAATTTAGAATAGATGCTTTGACTGGTTCACCAGCTCCAGAGGTTATCTGTGGTTTTGTAATACAAGACTAGGCTCATTTACAGTCTGTAGCATAAAATTAAAAGACAAATGATCATCCAAAATGAATTTCACATAATAGAACCAGTTTCCAGTTAACAATGGAAATGACAGGAAAAGGCTAAAGTTATTGTTCAACACAATACTTTCTATCTTTCCTCCCCTAATCATAAATTATGTTTACTAAAAAGTATACGAACTGATATATTTGAAAACAAACTTGGTATAAATGCTGCACGTGTTTGTTTTTGTTGCATTTTCCTCTTCTCAACTCACAAACATCTTAGATGGAGATAACTTTCCTAACAAAACATGCACCACTTTGACTCAATTCAATAAATAACTAACTAGTGAACAACAGTATCTATTCTTATAAGGTTATGCATAATTATAAATTATTAAATTAAATATGTTCTAGGACTTCAGCTTACAGGAAGGTAGAAAAGACAAACCTTTTCCCTTTTTCTCTCACGAAGTACAACTAAAACCTAGAGACATGCTATCTAACACAAAGGTAAGAACACTCTAACAGGTAGGAAGAAGAAGGAAGTCCAACTAAGGAACTCAGGACCCAAAGAACAACAAGATAATGAATATCATAGGTTTTCTTTTGGCTTCATATGTTTCAGAATGAGTATCACAGAAGCCAGAAAGCCAAAAATATTAATGAGAGAAGACCCAAAAATCCCAAGAAAAGCCTGCTCTCTTTACCCAGGAAAGAGATAACCTAGCAAGATAGAAAACTTTCAGATAACTACTCTAATCTAGCAAAACACTGTAGAAAAAATTACCATTCCCGGCCCTAACAACAAAGGCCAAGTGGGAGCCTAGACTTCCAATCTCACTAGGCTATATTGAGGAGCCCCAGCCTTCTGACAGTATATGGACAGAGAAAGCTGACTGGGGAGCCAACAAGTATGAGACACTCCCTACCCCAAGGTCAGTGAAAACCATGGGGAGAACCTAGACTTCTATCCCCACCCTGCTCTAAAGTGGTACCCTTCCATCTCTCACTGGGATGGTCTAGGATAATCAGGATTTCACCACCATCCATTGATAAAAAGGCTATCCCTCCCCCAAGACAATATCAATGAAGGCCAAATGGGGATTCTAAATTTATATCCCTGCCCAATGGAAACCTTCATTCTCCCAACAACCCCTGTTCTACAGACCCCAAGTGAGATACCTGGGGCTCAACTCTAACCTGGCACTAACAAAGCAGCACCTTCTTTTCCCTGCTAGAGAGTTGTCAGGGGAGGCCTGCTAAAACAAGAAGCTTAAATAAGACAAGAGCCAGAGTCTGATAACATAATATCCAACATGACCAGGTTTCAATAAAAAGTGATTAGTTACACTGAGAATCTAGAAAATCTCAAGAAATTATACAATTTTACTTACTTTAATTTATAAATAGCTACCTTTAATCATTTTTGAATGATTTTTAATGGACAGAATTCTCTAAAATTAATGCCAGACACAAAAACTCAGATACAAGAAGCTCTGAGGACATGAAGCAGATATATAGAAGGAATTTACACCTACATACATTATGTTTAAACAACAGAAAACCAAAGACAAAAAGAAAATCTTGAAGGAAGCCTGAGGGGGAAAAAACTCACTATACCCATGAAGAAACAAGGATAAGAATTAAGAATTACATCAGACTTCTTGTCAGAAATCATGTAGCAAGATAAAAGTAGAGTGAAATATACAGTGTGAAAAGAAAAAAAAATTCACCAACCTAGAATTCTTTATCCAGCAAAATTATCCTTCAAAAGCCAAAGACAAAGATTTTCTCAGACAAAAACTGAAGGAATTTGTTGCCAGAAGACCTGCCCTGCAAGAGTGTTAAAAAGAAGTTCTTGAGAGGAAAAAAAAATTACAGAGGTCAGAACTCAAATCTATATTTAAAAAGAATGTCAGAGAAGGAGTAAATAAAAGTAAAATAAGGATTTATTTTTATTGTTAATTGAAATAATTACTGCTAGTTCAAAGTAGTAACAGCAGAAATGCATTGAGTGATTACAGCAATTGAATAAATGAAATGAATGACAGCAATGCTATAAGGGATAGGAGAAAGGAACTAGGAATACTCTGTGGGGTGGGGGGGGACGGGGAGGTATAGGGGAATTCTTTGTACTATCTGCCCAATTTTTCTATAAACTTAAAACTAAAGTCTATAAATAAAACACACTCACAAAAGCATGTGATGGAAATAACAAAATGTAACAGGAAAACTATTTGATGTTCACTGTAGCCAACAGAAATTACACAATACTCAATTAAATGAGATAATGTATGTATATGTATGACATACACGGGAAATTTAGCAAATTAAACACTTTGAGTCAATAAATGATACTATTATTTTAAAAACTGATAAGACAAAAGGTAAAGCAAAATTATGGAACTGAGAGCTTTTGTAAGGAGCTTTTTAAGTTAGAGGAGTTCTCATGTTGGATCTATACCTGACAATTCACAAATGAAATACTTCTAGCTGGATTTAAGGTAAGATGGAAAACAGAGAAAAGTGAGGAACCAAAACCAAGAAACTACCTATATAACAGAAAAGACACTAAATAATATCATTAAATAAGTATCTTTTAACAGAAAAAAACATCTTTGGAACAATAAAACAGAAGAAAAGATATTTTTATAAATCCTAAAATACAATAATCTTCCAGTATCTGTCTGTACAAGCTTCAAAAATAGTCAGAAAATGTGATTTTTAATTATAGCTTCACAGGGTGGTATCCCTGTCTTTGTTGGATAAATATTTTAACAATTTCCTGTCCATAAGGTACAACATTTGCTCACTAAATTATGGTACAAATCAAGTACACATGTAGGATCAATAAAGTAACTGGCAAAAATGACAGTGCAAATCAATTAAGGACCAAGGGGGAAGCTGAAATGCATGAGCAGGTGAAACATGAAAGAGTAAGAGACACAGGAAAGGGCAAAGTATGAGTTTTATGAATTCAAAAGTAAGAAGTCACATTGATTTGAATATAATAAATCAATGGTCCTTAATGACAATTTGAAAGTCTGAAGAAAAGGTTTGTGTTTGCATGTGAAAATAATAAGTAATTAAATAAAATAGAATTTTTGCTTTTAGAAACTATTTTCTATCATGTAATGATAGATTTTTTTTTTTAAAAAATTGCATCTCATATAGAACAGATTGAAAAGACTTTAAAATGTTAAAAATGTTTACAATTTTACCAGTTCAAATTTCACACTTTAGAATTAGGATATACTTCCCCCATGCAACTGCTGTGTAAAAAAAAATGTTTTTTAATTATGTCCTACCTAATACATGTTCTATGTATCTAAACGAACATTGCTTAATTTTATTATAAAGCCCAAGTAAGTACAAAATTTGAATTGCTATATAAAGCTCCTATTAAAATGTACTCTTCAGATATAACATGTGAAATAGCAGAAATTTATTTTTTAAAAGAATATCAACAAAATATATGAAAAGTATTCAAGTACCTCTCATGGCCAAGTAGATCACCTCTCTTAATCTTTTAAGTTGATCATATTTAATTTTTACAAACAAAGCCATTAAATAACATTTAGGATATATATTTATACATTAATATTACCATCTTAAAGGAATCGATAAAATAATCAATTACCCTCCCAATCTGTCAATAGCCAGATATCATCCTAGTCTTCTTCTAGGAAACAATACTTATGCTGAAGTCCCAATGTTCCTTTTCCAGAAACAGAAAGATACCACAAAAAAAAAAAAAAAAAAAAGTAATTCTGACAAACAAGTAGGAAAGATGTTTAAGAGAAAATCAAGAGAGCCACTCTGGAATTCAAAACTGCTCAGAAATAGAAAAGCACAATCAAAAGCAATCAAAAGATGAAACAGAATATTGCTTTACATTGTCAGCCCCACTCTCTTCCATATACTGAAGCCAAAAGATGTGACATCACAGTCCAACAACCATTACACGAGTCCTCAGCATATTTTCAAAAGAGCTAATGAAAAGATCTTCATTAGACACAAGAAAAAGATCTATTTAGACACAAGAAACCATTAATAGTAGTTGTACATAAATAATGAAGAGAAAGAACTTTTACTTTTCATGACTCCAAAGCTTTGTTCTTTCCCCTCATAAGCATCTATAAGCTTTATAATTGAAAACAAACCCAAATAAATAATTATCAAATACTATAACATCTTAGCTTTCCAGTTGTTACTAGCAAAATCAGATGTTCTTTGTATAGGTTTGTAGATCATAAAAATAATCATATAATCTAAAATACTACAAGAAAGGAGCTAGAACAATCATATTTACTTCATCAATATATAATAATAAAAAGCATTTACTAACTGCCCTTCCATTTATGGCATGACGACAATGTAACATAAAAATAAGAGGTCCTGCATCCTATGAAAATAAAGTTTAAACAGAAATATGTTAACTCAAGATAAGTAAGATGCATACAAATCCAAAGCCAAAACAAAACATTTTTTCTAACAACATGTATTAGGTTACGATATAAAGTTTAGAGTTTACTTTCCAAAAGGGAAGAAGAGTCAATGGCTTAGTAATCACAGACAACTGAGAGGAAATGACTGTTCAAAAATGCATCAACTCTGTTCAAACATATTTTAAATTTGCAATAGAAAAACATTTAAGAATGCTTTAAAAAGACCTCTGATTGTATTAAATAGTATGACAGTTAAAGGGGCATCTGGGTGGCACAGTCAGTTCGGCATCCAACTCTTAGTTTCAGCTCAGGTCATGATCTTACGCTCCTGGGATTCAGCCCTACATTGGGCTTCCCACTCAGCATAGAGTCTGCCACAGATTCTCTCTCTCTCCCTCCCTCCCTGCCTCTCCTGCTCTCTCTCTCTCTCTCAAATAAATAAATAAAATCTTTAAAAAAAAAAAAAAAAGAGTACTATAGCTAAATAAGGATGTCCACTCTCACCACTTTTATTCCACTCTCACCACTTTTACTCAACATAAGACTGCAAGTCCTAGCCACACCAATCAGACAAGGAAAAAAAAAGAGGCATCCATATTGATAAAGAAGTTAAACTGTCACTACCTGGAGATTACATAATACTATATAGAGAAGACCCTAAAGACTCCACCAAAACACTGTTAAAACTAATAAATGAATTCAGTAAAGTTGTAGGATCCAAAATTAATACCCAAAACTCAACAGCATTTCTATACACTAATAACAAAGTAGCAGAAAAAATATTTTTAATTCCATTTACAGTTGCACCAAGTAAAAATGAAATACCTAGGAATAAACTTAACCAAGGAAATGAAAGACTTGTACTCTGAAAACTACAAAACACTAATAAAATAAAGATGACACAAATGGAAAAATATTTCCTGCTCGTGGACTAGAAGAATTAAAGCTGTTAAAATCTCCATACTACCCAAAACAATCTACAGGTTCAATGCAATTCCTACCAGAATAACAACAGCATTTTTCATAGAACTAGAACAAATAATACTAAAAACTGTGTGGAACTATAAAAGACCCCTAAAAGCCAAAGCAATCTTGAAAAAGAAGAACAAAACTGGAGGTAATACATAACCAGATTTCAAGATATAGTACAAAGCTGTAGTAATCAAAACAGCATGGTAGTGGCATAAAGACACAGAGATCAATAGAAAATAGAGAACCCAGAACAAATCCATGCATATATGGCTAGTTAATCTATGAAAAAGATGAAAGAATAAACAATGAAGAAAATACAGTCTCTTCAATAAACAGTTCTGGGAAAACTGTACTATTACATGCCAAAGAAAGAAAAAGGACCACTTTCTAATACCATACTCAAAAAAAAAAAAACTCAACTTGGATTAAAGATCTAAAGATAAGACCTGAAACCATAAAAATACTAGAAGACAACACAGGCAATAATTTCTCTGACATTGGGTGTAGCAATATTTTTCTAGATATGTCTCCGAAGGCAAAGGAAACAAAAGCAAAAATAAACTATTTGGACTGCATCAAAATAAAGTTTTTCTTCACAACAAAATTAAAAAGCAACCTACTGAATGAGAGTAGATACTTGCAAATGATATGTCCAATAAGTGCTAATATCCAAAATATATAAAGAACTTATACAACTCAACACCAAAAAAAGAAAAAAAAAACTACTTTAAAAATGAGAAGATAATCTGAATAGACATTTTTCCAAGAAGTCCTGCAAATGGCCGACACATGAAAAGATGCTCAACATCATTCAACAGGGAAATGCAAATCAAAACTACAATGAGTTACCACCTCACATCTGTCAGAATGGCTAAAATAAAAAATACAAGAAACAATGAGTGTTGTTGGCAAGGATGTGAAGAAAAACAAACCCTTGTGCACTGTTGATGGAAATGTAAATTGGTTTAGTCACTGCGGAAAACAGTATAGAGGTTCCTCAAAATATTAAAAATAGAAATACCATATGATCAAATAATCCCATTACTGGATATTAACCCAAAGAGAATGAAAACACAAATTCAAAAGATTTATGCACCCCTATATTTACTGCAGCATTATTTACAACAGCCAAAATACAGAATCAACCTAAGTGTCCATGAATGGACAAAAGGATAAGGAAGATGTGCATTTATGTATGCGCACATGCAGGCGCGAGCGCGCACGCGCGCGCACACACACACACACAGTGGAATATTATGCAGCCATTAAAAGTGTTCTTGACATTTGCAACAACATGGATGAACATATAGGGTTCATCCCTATATGACTATGTGAAATAAGTCAGACTGCGAAAGACATATCAAATGATTCCACTCATACATGGAATTTGAAAAACAAAACCAATGAATCAAAAAACAAAAGCAGAATCAGACCTATAAATAACAGAGAACAAACTGGTGGCTGTCAGAGGAAAATGGGGTTGGGGAAAGGGCCAAATAAGTGAAGAGGAGTGAGAAACAGAGGTTTCCAGTAATGAAATGAAGAAGCCACAGAAATAAAAACCACAGCACAGGGAATACAATCCATGACACTGTAAGTGTAAGAGCATTATATGGTGACAGATGGTAGGTATACTTGTGGTGAACAGAACACAATATATAGAGAAATTAAATCACATTGTTGTACACCTGAAACTAATGTAACATTGTGTGTCAATTATACTCAAATTAAAAAAAAAATTGTTAAACCATACTCTAGTTAAGTGACCTAGATCTGTTGACAAGGCTGAGAGAAAATTTACCATCAAACGCTTCTTCAAGAATTCCAAGATAAGACTGCCAATAACTAACAACTGAAGTTTGGCAGCATTTACTTAAAATACTTATGTGTTAATTTTTCAAACTTTTTAAAGAGTGCTTATTGAATAGTGATTATAGATTAATTTTCTAGAGTTACAGTTGTAAAGAAAAATGGATTGTTATCCCTATTCCTCCATTTACATTCAATAAATGCAGAAGCATTACTTCCATTTGGAGAAAAATACACAGACCACAGAAGCAATGCCTAGGAGAAAATAATCAGGCATTATAAGCTAACCCTTAAATTTCCAAACACATAAAGGTATGCTAAGTTTCACAAAGTGGTACCAACAGTTTTAATTTAAAATAGTAACACAAGAACTTTACATTAATCATCTTTTATATAAAAAGTGCACAAGAGCGCAGCGTAGAATCCTTATTCAAACAAAATATTATTCGCGGAGCAGTTTGAAAATCACAACTATAATAAAGGAAGTTTTGGAGCATAACAAGAATTTGAATACTGACTCTTATTTAAAGCCATATAATTTTAGGCAAGCTACTGAACCACTTTAGTTTACTTACTTCAAATGAAGATAGCACACCTATTTTATAGGCTTATGGTGATGAACTGAATTAACAAATATAAACTGCTTTCTACAAAGCCTAGACATATTTTAAAACACTTTGTTAGGGATCCCTGGGTGGCGCAGCGGTTTGGCGCCTGCCTTTGGCCCAGGGCGCGATCCTGGAGACCCGGGATCGAATCCCACATCGGGCTCCCGGTGCATGGAGCCTGCTTCTCCCTCTGCCTATGTCTCTGCCTCTCTCTCTCTCTCTCTCTCTCTCTCTGTGACTATCATAAATAAAATAAAAAATAATAATAATAAAAATAAAACACTTTGTTAGTACACTTCTCTATTTTCCTAAAGAACTAAAAAATACCTTATGTAAACTACATTCTAATACTGAACTTACATTCGCATTTGCCACCACACAACAAATTTCATTATTAAACTTTAAGATCATCATCTCTAGAACATATATCACTTCAAAGAAGGAAACAACCAGTAACTGTTCTAAAATAGTTGAAAGAATGGATCATTCTTATCACTTTTTATAAATACATAAGATAACAGAAGAAGAGAAAACTGACCATTACATTGGCTTTTTTTTTTTACCTCAAGAGAATATTATTTCTGTTATTTAACATGAAGAGTTTTTTTTTTATATATATTATAAAGTGAGGTTGATTCCTCATAAGAAAAGATCTCCATGTATTTTCAATGTGACTTATACCAAACAAGGTGAATAATTTAAGAGAAAATAATGTAAAATCTCAGGGTTTGACAGTCTGTTATCAAAACACAGCAAACTTTGAAAGGATGGTTTTATCTATTAAAATATGATAAATTGGGGGATCCCAATTATCCCAATTAAATTGGGTGGCTCAGCGGTTTAGCACCTGCCTTCAGCCCAGGGCGTGATCCTGTAGTCCTGGGATCTAGTCCCACATCAGGCTCCCTGCATGAAGCCTGCTTCTCCCTCTGCCTATGTCTCTGCCTCTCTCTCTCTCTCTCTCTCTCTCAATATCTCGCTCTCTCTTCTCTCTCTTTCTCTCTCTCTGTGTCCCTCACAAATAAATAAATAAAATCATAAATAAATAAATAATGATAAATCAGGAGTATTTAAGGAAGTTGACAAAACAGCTTTCATTTTCTTTACAAATATGATATTTAATAAAATAAGCAGCTAAAGAAATTTATCACATGAATATTTTTCATTGCAAATAAACACAACTTGTTTCTATATGTATATAGTCCTAGCATACTTAGGGATTAAAAAAAAAAATTTCTGGAAGCAGAAAATTACCATGAGAACACTGCAGTAATAATTGTTGCAAGGAAGATCACCAGTGGAAGCTAAAACTAATGGGTAAAAAACGACAAGATATTTGCATAGCCTGAAACCATCTTTCTCAAGAATGTATTAACACTCTGTATTAACAATAGCAACAACAAAGCAGCAGCTTTACAAAGGAGATATCTAGCAGCCACCACCTTAACCCAAGTGATCAAGAAACATCACCAGAACTAAGACCTATCTGCCTACATCACCTACTTCTGATATAATACGCTAAGAAGGGCACATCACCTGTTTTTCCTGGGGAAAAATGCACAACTTCAATCTAACCAGAAAATACCAAACAAACCAAATTTAGGTACTATGCGGAGTATTCCCCAAGACCACCCTCATACTCAATCATTTCCTAGAAGGACTCACAGGGCTCAAAAGTTGTTATACTCATGGTTATGGTTTATTACAGCAAAAGGACAAGAGTAAAATTAGGACAAGAGTAAAACTTTGGCAGAGAGAAAAGGAATATGGGGCCAGGTCCCGAGAAAACCAGGCACATGCTAAGGGAACAGGATATGAAAAATCTATACTATTTTTACAACTGTTCTGTAAGTCTAAAATTATTTCTAACTGAAAGGTTAATATTTTCTTGATTTTGAATCTGAATTTCATACATGAAAAAGACATTTAGTTATAGTATTTTCAAGCATATTCAAAAGTTTAAAAAAAGTCGTAAATGACAATGAACATATAAACATATAAAACCATGCTGCAACAAATATTACCTCATGGTGAATCTTATTTATTATCCCCAGATGTTGACTCATACCTCCAAATTATTTTGAAGTAAATCACAGACACGATACCATTTCATACATACGTATTTCACAATATGTATTTCTAGAATAGTCATTTTTAAATATAACTACAATACCCTTGGTTCCATCCAAGAAGTCAATTCTCTCTGTATCATTAAATACCTCGCCTGTGTTTGAATGTTTCCTATTGTCTACTTTTCTTTTTTTAAGGAAGTCCTTATATTCAATTAGTTAATAAATTATTGAAGGTTCTTTTGGTTCTGCCTCCTCTGTCATCTTATTTTTAAAGAAATCAAGTCTATTATCATGTAGAGTATCCCACAGTCTGGATTTTACTGATAGTACTGTTTTATATACTTCCTTTAGTCCACTGTATTTATTCAAAACAGGTGGTTAGATCTTGACGCTTAACGAGATTCATGTAGGTTTGTTTATTTTGGCATAACTACCTCCTGGGTAAGTATCAGAAGATGTAAATGTCTGGTTACCTTTCTTTTCTGTAACATTAACATCACTGATGCTCAATCTCTAGATCTGAACTATTCAATACGGTAGCCACGAGCCAAGTATGACTAAGTATATCAAAAGGAGCTAATCAAAATGGAAATATGCTGTAAGTATAAAATACAAACCAAATTTTAAAACTTGGTACCAAAAAAAGGAAATAAAAACTATCCTGCTATATTTTTATATTGATCACATGTTGAAATGGCAATATTTTAGACATATTGGGTTAAATAAAATATACTATAGAAACTAATTTCATCTACTTCCACTTTTTTTACTATGGCGATCAGAAAAATTTACATTACATGTGTGATTCACATATTTCTATTGAACAGTGCTGGCCTAAATATATTAGGAGTTCACAAAATGTGATAGTATATTATTCCTTCTTCATTACTTGGCTGAAAAAACTTTGATAAAGAAAAACCTAGCCTCATTGACTATTTGCTTACCTTTAATATTATATTTTATATAATAGAATCAGAGGAAAGGGCTTTATTCTTTTCCTTCATCAGCTTTCAAAATAGTGACTTGGTCTCCTTACATCCTCTAAGTACAATAGTGCCAGTTATCAATTTTAATTATGCCAGTTATCAATTTACTACCTCCTAACTCCAAATCTACTCTTCTTACTCTGCTTTGGGATTCCAGACCAGAACCCTATAACATTTCTCTCTTGCCAACTGGTGCAACATCAGGCTTTATCAAAATAGAGCAGTAAAGGGATATTACAAGGCCCTTGCCTAGGTTCCGGTATGCTTTTCTTCACTGGTGCAGTTGTCAATTGAATACTGTATGGGAAGCCAGGTGGCCCTCACCTCAGAGGTCTGGGTAAACCAGCTCTGCCTTACTGACATTCTCTGGTAAATTGTTTCATCACCAGAGTGGCTCCCAGCAGAGACTGGCTCTGGTTTTCCAGCATTCTGTTGCAAACTCTTCACCACCTGCCTGCTTCCTGTGGTCTACCTGGGGCCTGCTGCTATCCTCTCACCCACTGTTTAGGTCTAAGTCAATCCCCAAAGCCACAGGCCCTTGATAAAAGGGAAGCTAGGTCCTTTTAAGGAGAAGGCCCTGTAGTATTACTACAACTATCAATTTTCTATCAAATCTTCCTCAGGAGGCCTGTTATTTTTAATAGAGTAACCATGCCATGGAGAAAAATAAATATATAGCCCTTTCAGAGATTACTATAAACTGACTCTAGGAGAATGAACACTATTTCTTGGGGACATAAAACACCATTAGGGCCCATGAGTCAAAGCGAAAACTTAAGACAAGTGATAGGTGAAGTCTTAGCACCAGTCTGATTCACAGTGAGCCCTGCTAGTCTACAGACTCACCCAGTAGTTACTTCTCCTATGGTGAATGCATAACTAGAAGGTTAAGCATACCTGGCATCTGGCAGAATCTCTACAGGCACCCCCTTATCCATGTGCTAAGGGCCATTACAGTACAAACAGGTAGAAGCTTCTGGAATTTCCCTGCATAACAAGATATTAACACCAGAAGTAATACTAATATCCCTGGGGGCAGTGCAGAGATTAGTATTACAATCAAAACTAAAATGAAGGGATCCCTGGGTGGTGCAGCGGTTTGGCGCCTGCCTTTGACCCAGGGCGCGATCCTGGAGACCCGGGATCAAATCCCACGTCAGGCTCCCGGTGCATGGAGCCTGTTTCTCCCTCTGCCTGTGTCTCTGCCTCTCTCTCTCTCTCAATCTCTGTGACTATCATAAAAAAAAAAAAAAAAAACAAACAAACAAACAAACAAACAAACAAAACAAAACTAAAATGAAGCAAGAATAGTGATACCTATCACATTCCCATTTAATTCACCAGCTTGGCCTGTGCAGATGTCACACGGATCCTAGAGAATGACTAGACTTTGTAAGTTTAATCAGGTGGTGCCTCCAACAGCAGCCATTGTTCTAGATTGTTACTAGAGCAAATCAGCACAACCTCTGGTACTTGTTATGCAACTACTGACCAGGCTAATGTCTTTTCTCCACACCAATCTGTAAAGAATAGAAGCCAATTGTTTTACCTACTAGGGTCAACAATATACCTTTATAATGTTGTCTCAGGGCAATGCCTATTCTCCTCTACCATGATATAGTGCAGAGATCCCAGGTGCTATTTTATCAAGGTGTTCCTCATGATTTTTGCTTGCTTTTTTTTCTTTCCAAATAAACTATATAATCAACTTCTGTCATCCAGGAAAAATAATTAAGGGCACTTTTATTGAAATGTGGTTAGATTTATAAATTAGCTCAAGCGAAATTAAATCTTTATGCTGAGTTTTTCTATCCAAGAACATGGTATGTCTTTCCAAATGTTTGAGGATTTTTAAAAGTGTCTTACAGTTTTCCTCATATGTTTTGCACATTTTTTATACATTTACCCTGAAGCATTTTCTTTTTTGCTACTATAAATGAGATCTTCTCTTTCATTATATATTCTATTTTTTTAAAGATTTTATTCATTTATTCATGAGAGACACCAAGAGAGTCAGAGACACAGGCAGAGGGAGAATCATTATATATTCTAGTTGTTTTTTTAATTTTGCATATGTAAGGCTATTGAATTTTACAAAAAATGTTCATTGCTTATGTCAATTTTTCTATAAATTCCTGTTGAATATACTCATATGATCTAAAAACATATAGTTTTACTTCTTTTCCAATTTCTATGCCTCTAATTGCTTTGTCTTATCAAACTGAGTTGCTAATACCTATAATATAATATTACAGAACAGAGTAAATATTGACCATTCTATATTACTCCTGGATGTAACAGAAAGACTTCTAATGAGAAACGACAAATACCCACCATTTGCTTCAACGTGGATGGAACTGGAGGGTATTATGCTGAGTGAAATAAGTCAATCGGAGATGGACAAACATTATATGGTCTCATTCATTTGGGGAATATAAAAAATAGTGAAAGGGAATAAAGGGGAAAGGAGAAAAAATGAGTCGGAAATACCAGAAAGGGAGATACAACATGAGAGACTCTTTTTTTTTTTTTTTTTTTAACATGAGAGACTCCTAACTCTGGGAAACAAACAAGGGGTGGTAGAAAGGGAGGTGGGTGGGGGGATAGGGTGACTGGGTGATGGGCACTGAGGGGGGCACTTGACAGGATGAGCACTGGGTGTTATTCTAAATGTTGGCAAATTGAACACCAATAAAATAAATAAATAAATAAATAAATAAATAAATAAATAAATAAATAAATAAATACTTCTAATGAATCTGACTTCTTCTGGAGAAGTTAGTGGTTTGGGGGAAGACAGATAATCACGGAAGCATTCATTAAGTTAGTGGTTTGGGGGAAGATAGATAGATAATCCCGGAAGCATTCATTAATTCCTATTTTACTAGGGGTTTTTCAATGACTGCAAAACAAGTACTATCAATTATAGAGATAATTATATAACTTTTTTCTTTATCTCTAATGAATTCGTGAATTTAGTGAAATTAATGAATTTTACTGACATCCCCTTCGTATTTCTAGAATATACCCCACTTGGGCCATGATATAATATTATTTTTAAATGTGATATTAGATTCTTCATGTAATAAGTATTTTTTCTTTTTATTTCAGTGTGTACTGGAGTTGTTTTTAAAATCGTATTTTTTCTGTATAGGTCTGATTCAATAAAGTCTGGGTCAATAAGCAAAGAGGTAATTTACAACATAGTAAGATAAATACTATACACACAGAGGGGCCTACTCCAGATAGGGAAAAAAGGGTTAAGGATTGTTTTCTGGAGGAGATTCTTGAGCTGTATCTTAAAACATAGGCAAACTGTAGTAGATGTGGTGTAAAATATTTCCAGGAAAGGAAATAGCACAAAGACTCAAAATCCTTTTGAGTAAAGGAACAAGTATAATAGTAATAAGATATAAGATATGAGTAAGTGGAAGGGACCAGATCAAGAAGCTTCCACTCTTCACCATACTGAGAAATTTGGATTTTATAATGAGGTCAGTAAAGGGCCACTGAAAGATGGAAAAGTGATAAAATTTAATTTCTGGGTTGCTTTCTTTATTGTAGATTACTGCAGTTAAGCCTTCTAACTGGTCTCCTTGCTTCCACGTTCATTCCTGTCCCTAGTCTGTTGTTTTTTATTTTTTTTAATTTTATTTACTTATTCATGAGAGACACAGAGAGAGAGAGAAGCAAAGACATAGCAGAGGGAGAAGCAGGCTCCCCATAGGGAGCCTGATGTGGGACTCAATCTTAGACCCTAAAATCATGCCCTGAAGCCAAAGGCAGATGCTCAACCGCTGAGCCACCCAGGTGTCCCTGCCCTTAGTCTGTCCTTAACACAGCAGCTGGAGTGATCCTTTAAAAAAAAAAAAAAGTCCAATTGTGCCACTTCTCAAAACCATACAACACCTCCTCATTTCACTCAGAATAAAAGCCAAAGTCCTTAAAATGGCCCAAATAACTGTTCCATGATGCCTCTGCTCTCCCTTTGCTTACTGTATTCCAGCCAGTTTCTGAAGTGCACCAAGCATATCACTTCTGCCTTAGGCGCTCTGCACTGGCTGTCTATCCTATACAAAATATTCTCCCCTGGCCCTCATTATCTACATGGCTAAATTCCCTTGTCTTTCACATCTTGGCTCAAAAGTCATATTCTCAATGTTGCACCTTTGCCATAAAATATTCCTGATCTCTTTTATCCTATTCTTCTTTTTCTATGTAGTATTTTATAATGGTCCACAAAATTTCCTTATATTTTTATTCAAATAATCTCTCTTTAGTAATATACCTATAAAAATTCTTAACTGCAATCAATCTATTACTTTGTCTTAAAATACCACTTTATATTCCATTTTTCCTCTTTAATGTTATTCATTCAAATAATAATGTTATTTCATATCCATTAAGATGCGCTACAGAATGATAGTTTCAAATAAATTTTTAGTATTGTGGGGTGTTTTGGGGTTTGGGGCTTTTTTTTTACATTTTTATCTCCTTTACCCATTTCTCCTACACCTTGCCTCTGGCAACCATCAATCTCTTCTCGGTACACAGGAATTCATTTTACGATTTCACATATGAGAGAGATCATACAGCATTTTTTCTTCTGTGATGGACTTATTTGACTTAGCATAATGCCCTCAAAATCCATCAACATTGTTGCAAATGGCAAGATTTCATTCTTGTTTAGGCCGAATAATACTCCAATACATATAAATATATATTCCATTTTCTTTACTCACTGATGGGCACTTAGGTTGTTTCCATATGTTGGCTACTATAAATATAATACTGCAATGAGCATGGGGTACAGATATCTTTTTTAAGCTAGTATTTTCACTTCCTTTGGGATAAATATCTGTAAGTGAAATTGCTGGATCACAGAGTACTTCAATTTTTAATTTTTTAAGGAAACTCCAAACTGTTTTCCATGGTAGCAACTACACCATTCCTACCAACAGTACACAAGGGTTCCCTTTTCTTTACATCCTCACCAATCCTTGTTATTTCTTGTCTTTCTGAGAATAGCCATTTTAACAGGAGTGACATGATATCTCATTGTGGTTTGGTTTGCATTTACTTGATGATGAATGATGCTGAACACCTTTTCATGTACCTGTTGGCCATTTATATAGATCTCCTCTAGAAAATATCTATCCAGATCTGCCCATTTTTAAAGAAAGATTGTATTTATTTGAGAGAGACACAGAAGGAAAACATGAACAGAGGGAGGGGAAGCCGACTCCACACTAAGCATGGAGCCCAATGCAGGGCTCCGGGATCATGAGCTGAGCCAAGAAGGTAAATGCTTACCCGACTGAGGCACCCAGGTTCCCCAAGATCTGTCCATTTTTAAACCGATTTATTCTGTTATTAAGTGGTATGAGTTCTTTATATATTTTGGATATTAGCCGTTTATATATGATTTGCATATACATAACCACAAAGCAAAAACCTATAGTAAATACACAAAGATAAACAGAAAGGAATATAAGTGTGCCATTAAACAAAGTTATCAAAAACAAAGGAAGAGAATAAGAAAGTGAAGAAAAAATAGAGAACTAAAAAAACCAGCCAAAAAACAATTAACAAAATATTAAATACCAAAATTTGTAAGAAGCCACAAAAACAGTTCTAAGAGAGAAGTTCAAAGTAACAAATGTCTACCTCAAGAAAGAAGAAAATCGTAAACAACCTAACTTTAGCTCAAAGAAATAGAAAAAGAAAAATGAACAAAACTCAAAGTTAGGAGAAGAAAGGAAAGACTAGATAGAAACAAGTGAAATAGAAACTGGAAAGACCAATGAAACCAACCAAATTGACAAGCCTCTAGTTAGACTCACCAAGAAAAAGACTCAAAATAAAATCAGGCATGAAAGACACGTTAAATTGATACCACAGAATACAAAGAATCATAAGAGACTACTATGATCAATTATACACCAACAAATTGAATAACCCAGAAGAATGGATAAATTCCTAGAAATATACAACTGACTATACCATAATGAAACAGAAAATCTGAAAAAACTGATTATTAGCAAGAAAAATGAATCGATAATCAAAACCTCCCAATAAACAAAAGTCCAGGTATTACTAGTGATTTCTACCAAACATTCAAAAAAGGATTAATACCAATTTTCAAACTCTTCTGATAAACAGAAGAGAACTGTTCCAATCTTATTTTATGAGACCAGTATTATCCTGATATCAAAACCAAACAAGAATACCACAAGAAAAGAGAATTACCAAGCCAATATCCCTGATAAACACAGACACAAAAATCCTTAACAAATATTAGCAAAACTAATTCAACAAAACATTAAAAGATCATTCACCACGATAAAATGGGATTTATTCCAGGCATACAAGGATGATTCAACATTCAAAACTCAGTCAATGTGATACACCACATTAACAAAATAAAGAATAAAAATCAAACCATCATCTCAATAGATGCTGAAAAAGCATCTGACAAAATTCAACATCCATTTATGATAAAAACTCTCAACAAAACAGGCATCAAGAGAACATACCTCAACATAATAAAGGCTGTATATGACAAGCCCACAGCTAATAGCACACTTAACAGTGAAAAGCTGAAGTCATTTCCTCTATCTCAGGAACAAGACAGAGTTGTCCATTCTTGCCACTTCATATAATAAATAATATTGGAATTCCTAGCCAGAGCAATTAGGCAATAAATAAGTATTTTAATGATACTGGTGTCTTTGTTATGATTGAAATAAGTAGTATTGAAATACTATTAAAATAAATTCAAATTCAATAGTATATTATATACCCATTATTTTGGAAAAATAAACCTTGACTTTGAAATTACAGATTTAAAACTTCAGAACAATATAAGCGACACTTACCAAGTGACCAGTATGTGTCAGGCACTACACTAGAAATTTACATTTATTATTTCTAACCCTTAAAGCCTGCAAGAAAATGATCACTTAAGACAATAGGCAATGTTTAAAAAATATATTATTCCATGCCTTTATGCTGTGGACACACAGTTTCCTCTCCTAGGAAAGTCCTCCTCAGTCTTTCTCACCTAGAAAATTATTTTAAGATGCATTTCAAATGTCACCTATATCCAACTCCCATACTGGACAACTCCTATTCTCAAAAATATTTCTCACGTAACCACTACAGTTACTTGTCTACGTGTCTCTCAACTAAATGATATTTTCCCTGAAGGCAGATATTCTCTTTTCCATTTTGTTGTCCTAAAATACAAAACAGTGGGGGCACCTGGGTGATACAGTTAAGTGTCCAACTCTTGGTTTCAGCTCAGGTCGTGATCTCAGGGTCATGAGATTGAGCCCATGTTTGGCTTTGTGTTCGGCGAGGAGTGTGCTTAGGACTGTCTCTCCCTCTCCCCTGCCCCTCTGTCCCTCTCTCTCTCTCCCTCCTACTCTTTCTCTTGCTTACTCAAACAAACAAATAAACAAATAAATGAAATGTAAAACAGTGTCTGGGCATATTAAATATTTAACAAATACCCACTGAATGAAAAAAACAGGATAGGAAATAAAATACTAACATTTATTGAGTATAAACTCTGTACAAGGCAATATGCTCTTTATATTTACTATTCTACTGAATGAATTAATGACTGAATGAACGACAGGAAGATAAAGGATATTTTTTCTTTTTTTAAAGTTTGTTGGTTTGTTTGTTTATTTATTCATTCATTCATTCATTCATTCATTCACAAGAGACAGAGAGAGGCAGAGACATAGGCAGAGAGAGAAGCAGGCTTCCCACAGGGAGCCTGATATGGGACTCAATCCCAGGACCCTGGGATCACAATCTGAGCCAAAGGCAGATGCTCAACCACTGAGCCACCCAGGTGCATTTAAATATTATTAATGACAACTGTAGAGAAAACAAACAGTTCACTATCCATGGAGTTTTTAGTAATTCTATTTGCTAAGCTACCTATTAATTCTATTTACCTTCATATTTATACTATAGGTGAATTATATATTTGGATGTCTATTGGAATGTTTAATCCAAGAACTGTTAATGGATAAAACTATAAAAAGGTTAAAAGACTAAAGTTAGTACTTAAGATATATGAAATTTATTTAGGAAGAGCAGGATATTTGGAGTATGCCTACATTTTTTAAGTTTACATCACATGGAAAATATAATCTCCCAGAGACCTGATATTAGACAGATTGTACTACTGATATAATCTAATATGTAATACTTATGTTATTTAATTTCATAAACTTTGCATCTCAGGACGAATACAAGTTGTCTCATGAACATAGAATTAGTGAGTAAGCAATGGGTTTGACTGAAATTTTAAAATACCACTTACTTATAGGGTATCTTTCCAACAGTCTAACACTCCAGGAAAGATTCTGTATTTCTAATTGTCTGTGAACGATACTAAGCAATACCCATGTATAATTAAACACACAATGTTTTTTCAAGTAATTAAGTTCCTTATGACAGAATTAGCAGAATTACAAAATCTAATAACATTATAAAAACCAAATTTATGAACCATATTATACAAAACCCCAAAGGTTTTCACAATTTAATCATAAAAATGCTTATTGATATCCATAACTGAGGTTATAGTGATACAATACCTTAATCAAGATACACCACTTTAAAAAAAATCAATCAAGAAAGCTAGCATGTCCTTACAAACTCTTGGTCAGAGTCATAATATGACAATTACCAACCTCAAGGTAGATATCAAATTATACCATAGCCATGGAAGTGTCATACTACCTGACATATACATATATATTTGTTTATTTTGTCTTCTTTCACTGGCATGTAAGATTTATGATGGTAGGGACTTCCTCTTTACCATTCAGTACTATATAGCTTTGCTCCTAAAATAGCATCTAATATGTGATAATTACAAAAAAAAAAAAAAAAAAGCCCCTTTTTAGTTGAATGACTGAATGGAAGTATATAATTTTTCATGGCTATGAAAGATATATTAGGAGGATCCCTGGGTGGCTTGGTGGTTTGGCACCTGCCTTTGGCCCAAAGTGTGATCCTAGGGTCCCAGGATTGAGTCCCGCGTCGGGCTCTCTGCATGGAGCCCGCTTCCCCCCCACCCCCGCCTGTGTCTCTGTCTCTCTGTTTCCCATGAATAAATAAATAAAAATCTTTAAAAAAAAAAAAAAAGAAAGATATATCAGACAGATCTTTCACTCTGTCTTCTTGAACAGATTTTATCAATAAAACCATTAAATCCTTCTTGAAAGTACCATGTTTTATTGAATCTAAGAGGCTACTGATTGTAAGAGCCACAATTAAAAAAAAAAAAAAAAAGAGCCACAATTAATTTATCTACCACTAAGAAATAAAAAGCTACCACATGACAAAAGTAGCACATGCTGTGGTTGGCTACCAGATCTCTCCTCTCCAAAAATGCGGTATTCATTTTCCCAGGTATCAAGAGTACCGGATGTTGACAGCTCACAGCTGAGTCATTCTCTGGGGATTGCCTACAGCTCAAAGAAGCTCCTTCACCCAAGGTTAGGACTTTTTCCTATTGTTACTGGCATCTAATGATGTGGAAGTACAAAGGGCCAGTGCCTGTATCTCAATTAGGGAAACTGAGAGATAATCCCAGTTCCAGAGCTTCCCATATACAAACTGAGGTTTCTACTACAAGTGCACAACAATGCAACTTTTCTTAAACCAGCCCTGCTTCTGTCATTCTAAGTGATGCATGCAATAAACATGAATGCAAATTTCTGCTTCAGAATCTATTTCCTAGGGAAAGCAACTTAAGACAGGCACCACTGACTACAAAACCAACCTGATTTCAAAGATGTTAAAATGGTGGTGGAGGGGAGAATGTGCACCTTAAAATTGTTGAAACACTGTAAATGGAACAAGAGGGTCACAGAGAAGTTCTGAAATTGAATAAAGTATCACAACTTACCACTGCTAGTACCTTATGTGAGGAAAGGGTTGACTTTCTCCTCCGGGTCAAAACACAGTAAAGACATCAGGCTAGAAAGCAAAAGCCCAGAAACAGATCACCCTGCAAAGGTTAACTGTTCCTAGGATCTGCTGGTATCTGAGACTTTGAACTTCAACAGGGCATGTAATTGAGTAGGAGATGAGGAAAAGGGCAGCAAGAAAAGAGAATCAAATCAATTCATCTAAAATTCAAAAGTCAGGAGGTCCTTGATGACACCTAAATTACAAAAAAATACTAACAGAGGGGTCCCTAGATGGCTCACTTGGTTAAGTGTCCAACTCTTGATTTCAGCTCAGGTCATGATCTCAGGGTGGTGAGATGAAGTCTCACATCAAGCTCCATGCTTAGCATGGAGTCTGCTTGTCCCTCTCCCTCTGCTCTTCCCCTGTGCCCCTACCCCCACTCGTGCACATGTTCCCTCTCTCTAAAATAAATAAAATCTTTAAAAAAAGAGAGAGATCCTCTGGCTCTCACATTTTTAAAAAAATACTTAAAGACCTACTAAAAAATCCACACACACACACACACACACACCCCGAAAAAACAAGTAATTAAAGCAAAGACCTAGAGAATACTAGGTCAAACCTTAAACAATCACTGAGTAAACAAATGGACCTACTCAGTCACTCTCCAGGTCAATTCTCCTTATATAATAAAATATAAAATAATACTAATATGAGCTTATTCAACAAGTAGAGTAAAAGTCCATATTGGTGCATAAGAAATACTAATACAGGAAATCTTATTAAATGAAAGCTAACTCATGCTGCCCAGGTAATTTCCATACTAAAATGTGTAAGTTAAATTAAAGGAGACTAAACTATAAACAAAAACTATAGAATGCCATTGTTTATAAAGAATTATGAGAGTTCTACTTTTAGGATGACAAGCCACTGACTTACTGATTGAAGCATGGTTAGTTGTTAATAGGGTTAATATCTATGCCTATGCTGAAATGGACAGTGAGGTTTTTAAAATTTCATTTTCAGGGCTTCCTATGAGCAGAAATAAATAATGTATGAAAATATTGTTATGTCCGACATCGGATATACCTGAAAAACAAACTTTAAAAAAAAATGACATACTTGGAAAAACTTCTGAAGAGCAACTTATACAAGTACAAATTAGCCAGTGAAATTTTGGCAGACATAATTACAGGAAATTTTGCCAGAACATGTCTAATGCAATTTTTCAAAAATACTTCCAGGACTTTTTATATGCATAAGAATTCCAAATCCAAGGCCTCTTCAAAATGATACTTTTGGTTTCATTGAATCATGACAATGTTCTGAGACATTAGAGAAAAAAAGCCCTTCATCAATAACATTTGCATCTGTATACATCTCCAAAATACTAAAGAAGTCTAATCTAATCCCATTTCTCAAATATGACAAAATGAAATCCTAAAATGAAAGTTAGTAATATTCAAGTGTAGTATCTTTTGTACTCAAATATAAATTATGCAATATTAATTTGTCCAACAAAAAGGTACTAGTCATCTATTATATGAGAAGATACAAAGATCCCCTTATTCATTGAACAGGTGTTTATTAAATGTAGTCAGTGTGTAGAATTGTATATCCTGGGAGTAAAGAAGAGCTTATTATTCCAAGGAGCATAAGGATAGGATAAAAGAAAAAACATTCAGTCTATTCTTGTTATTCACAGTAGCTAGGTTCTATAAAGTCACCAAGAACACTAAATTAGTGAATACTGAACTACTGCTCTTAAGGGAAATACAGCATTAGATTCCTGCAATCCTCTGATGATAATATTTTTGTCAAACAAATAATATATAACTTAATTTCCTATATTTTGTTTAAAGACACATTATTTAATATATATTGTTAACACTGACCTCACAGCCAATAACCTAACACACATATTTTCTCCAAAATGCACATCACTGCCTTCTTGCATTAAGAAACACTAGACAGCACTTTAGCATTACTCTTGGAGGTAACTTAAACAGCGAAATCACCAATAAAAAGCACAAAAAATGTAAAAAACAGAGTCACAAAAAGGACATTTATTTAAAATCTTAGAGTTAAAATAAGAAAGCTGAGCACTGCCTTGTTCAACCTCAGATGGGAACATGGCCATTGCAGGACTCCCAATTTTTTGTTACCCTGTGCAGGTCTATGAATGACTGCAGAGTCTCTACAAGTATTAATTTTGAGGTTACAAAAATTTTACCAAGTAGGCAAACTCGCAACTGCAGCACCTGCAAATAGTAAGGATCAATTGTATTTATGATCAACAATCATAAATATTGAGAGAAGAAAGTTACTTTGGAGATAATCTTTCCAATGTTTTCATTTTTCAGAAGAGAAAAAACATAAGGTGTTGCATGATTATAGGCAAGGTCAGAGTCTAATTAATGAAGGTCTCCAAACCAAAAACATATGGCACTTTACAGAAAACAAAGAATATCAAGATAGTTTAACTGACTCTTTGCAGCAAAAAACTTAGTAAATTATCATAGCCATGCCACACTTCATTATGTGGTTAGTCTTAATTTCCACCATTTCCCATTTTTTACATACTAGAAATAGACAGCTGTCCCTCTAATCAAAATAGGGAATTCCAGAACTTTCTTAGTTCTCCTGGTAACTTCTTGTAGCCAGTCTCAGATTTAAAAAACTCTGCATCTTTCTGACAACCTATACCTATATTTTTAGGGAGTGGCGAAGAATGTATCAGGGAAAGACAAAGTTGATTACAGTATTGAGTACTTTTCCTTCTCAGAAGAAATGCATAAAACTGCATGTATCCAGGAGGACAAAAGTACCTAAGGAAATCCACATTAGTCTACTCTTCAGAGTCAGTGGCCTAGCACAAAATCTAGGAGTTGGCCTCCCTTGAAACTTCAGCTTGTCCTTATCAAAGTTAAAATAGGGGATGACGACTAGTGAACATAAGTATAGGTTTTGGAACCAGTTCCAGAACACAATATTCTTAGAATATTTAGCAGCTAAACATCAAAACTGATGAGCTTTGATAGCTTTCTTTTCTAACATGTATTTGGATGACTATACAAAGAACAATGAAAATAGCCAGAATGCAAAAGATGGCAGAAAAAAAAATTATTTTGATAGACCAAAGTCTGATTAACTGGTATGCAAAGTGATAGGTGTATTATAATTCATTTAAAAAGACTAAATTTAGTAAATTAAAAGGAATCTAGCAAAATGTTTATGATTTCCTAGCATGAAAGAAGGACAAGAATAAGCAGTAACTTGCCAAATCAGAATTTTGAAGTACAATATATTTTTCAATAAAGACAGACCGATGTACAGAACAAAATAACTATCCTGGACAGATATCAGGATATATAAAAACATGGCACAAAATACAAAATATGTCCTACTAGAGAAGAAGACAAGAGTAGAAGACAAGCTGAATATTAAAAAAAAACAAACTAAACTTGAATCCAAGCAGGAATTCTCAGCTCCCATTAGGTTGACTTATAGACATTTCTAATTCCTTGCTAAGTTTTTTCCAATCTTCTTTTTGGCTGATTCCTCCTCTTCTCCCCAGCCTCTAAACATCAATAGGTCCAGAGCTCAATCCTTCATCCTCTTCTTTATCCACATTTCTTCCTTTAGCTGTATAATCTAGTCTCAGAGCTTTAAATTCCATCTGTACACTGACACTGTTCAAATATATCTCCAAAATTCTTTTTTTTTTAATTCTTATTTATTTATGATAGTCACAGAGAGAGAGAGAGAGAGAGAGAGAGAGAGAGGCAGAGACATAGGCAGAGGAAGAAGCAGGCTCCATGCACCGGGAGCCCGACGTGGTATTCGATCCCGGGTCTCCAGGATTGCGCCCTGGGCCAAAGGCAGGCGCCAAACCACTGCGCCACCCAGGGATCCCCAAATCTCCAAAATTCTAAACTCTTTATATTTATCAACTACTTAACCTATAGAGATGGATAGCTACTACACTATCAAACTCAAGATATTTAAAATTGAATTCTAAAACCTTTCTTTCTACACCTATTCTTCCACATTCTTTCCCATTATTGGAGGATAGCAACTTCATTCTAGAGCTCAGGCAAAAATCCTAGAGTCAACCTTGACTCCTCTCTTTCTCTCATACCTCTATGTATCAGTTATGATTTAATCTGAGTACATTAAGAAACACTAGACAGCACTTTAGCATTACTCTTGGAGGTAACTTAAACAGCAAAATCACCAATAAAAAGCACAAAAAAGGTAAAAAACAGAGTCACAAAAAGGACATTTATTTAAAATCTTAGAGTTAAAATAAGAAAGCTGAGCACTGCCTTGTTCAACCTTAGTTGGGAACATGGCCATTGCAGGACTCCCAATTTTTTGTTACCCTGTGCATGTCCATGAATGACTGCAAAGGCTCTGCAAGTATTAATTGCTAACTATTCAGTGATATGGAGTCAGATAGTGATTACAAGGATTAGACCTTACATCACTGTGGGAGAAGCAAAAGAGTAAAGATCACAAAGGAGATGATTAAAGGATCTGAGAAAAGCCGCTAACCAGGGACCATTAGGGGACACTTGCAAAGAAGTCTGGAAGCCTGGGGCTTTTGTGTTTGATGGTGGGCCTGAAATCAATCAGTATGGCACACAATTGGGGAGAAAATCTGGATGTGAACTGGGGAAAAGGAGAATCTCCAAGAACAAACTAGAACCATGTCTATTTTTACTGCATCTACACTTGATGATGTTGGTGACCTAAAGAATCTGCTTGCCTTTCCCAGAGGAGTACATGTACCTGGCCCAGAACTCAGAGAAGCTAAAGGAGGAGATGGGTGGCCAGTGGCTTGTAGGGCCAATTATTGTCCTACCCCAATCAGGTAAGCCAGAAAAGCAATGATAATGTGCACATCTGAAGGTAGTAGCTACTACTGTACTTTTTGCATTCAAGTATCACACATTTCTTAAAGCCAGCTCTAATTTGCTACCATACAAGGACAGGAATTCTGGGAAATATGATTTTAATTCAGCTAAGTTAAAAAAAAAATCACCATACTTTACCTCCAAAAGATACTCAGAATCTGACCATTTCTCACCATCATCAATGTTACTACTCTATATCCTAACTCACAAGAACTTTTGCCTGGTTTCTTATAATAACCTCTCAATTGGTTTGCCTGAAACTTTCCTGTCCATTCTCATCATAGCAGCCAAAGGGATTCTTATGAAATATAAGCCAAATCATGTCACTTCTCATTCTAAAATCCTGCAATGCCTACTTCCCTCAGACTAAAAGCTGAAGTCTTTAAATCAGCCAGAAGGTGAAATAATATAGGGTCTGATCTATTAGAGATCTTCTCCCTCCCTCATTTATACATCTCTTGCCACACTGGCCACCATGCTGATCATGGAGACTTTTGCTCTCTTTCTTTTGTCTGGTAGGCTCTTCCCCCATTATATGTGTTTGGCTAGTTCCTTCACCTCTTTCAACTCTTTGCTCAGATCTTATTTCACCAACTAGACTTACAATAGCTCAACTTGTCCTTGCCTGACTGGCTTAGTCAGTTAAGCATCTCACTCTTTTTATTTTTTTTTTTTTAAGATTTTATTTATTTATTCATGAGAGGTACAAAGAGAGAAGCAGAGACATAGAGGGAGAAACAGGCTCCCTGTGGGGAGACCACTGCGGGACTTGATCCCAGGACCCTGGGATCATGACCTAAGCCAAAGGCAGACGCTCAACCACTGAGCCACCCAGGTGTCCCAGCATCTGACTATTGATTTCAGCTTAGGTCATGATCAGGTCATGATCTCAGGATCTTAGGATCAAGCCCCATGCTGGGCTCTGTGGTCAGCAGGGAGGCTGCTTGAGAGTCTCTCTCCTTCTTTTTCTGCCTTTCCCCCCAAATCACACTCGCTCCTCTCTCTCAAATAAATAAATCTTTACAAAAAAGACTTCAACTTTCCTTCCTCCCCTCTAACCTAGAACAATCTTTTTTTCTAGTTCTTTAAAAAATTTTCCATACATTAATTGCCTTTCCACACATCATTTAATTCACTTATTTGTTATAGTTATTGTCTGTCTCTCTTGGTTAAAATGTAAATTCCATAAGGCAGGGATCTGATATTTCAAAAATGTATTACAGTTCTTAAAACAGTAACTGGCAAATAGAGGGTGCTTAATATTTATTTGCTTAACAAATGAATCAACTGGAGCTCTAAGAGGAGGGAAAAAAGATATAATATTTGAATAATGATGGCAGGAAATGTTCAGAACTGATTTTTTAAAAAGCCTAATAAATTCCAATTAGGAAAAAAATCCATACCCACACTCATCACAGTGAATCTGCAGCACACTAAAGACAGTCTCTTAAACAGAAAGAAAATAAAGGTCATCTTCAAAGGAGACAATTATACTAACAGCTGATTTCTCAACAGTAAAAATGAAAGTCAGAAGACACTGGAAGAAAATCATCTATCTGCTAAAGAAAAAATTTTGTTTACTTCAAATTCAATGTCCAGTGAATAAGGACAAAATAAAGATTGTCATTAAAACAAATGAATTAGCTACTAGAAGAGCCTAAAAGAAATGTTAGAGGATTTAACTACTGGCAGAAGTTTAGTAATTTCACAGAGTAGAAAATATAAGAAGCAAAGCATAACAAAAGAAGTTATAAATAGGAAAAGCAACCAAATATGATTGTACATAATAGAAATCATAATGTTTTCTGAGCTTTACTATAGAAAAACATAGAAAAAAGTCAACAACACATAAGTTGGAAAGGGGTGATCAAAGTACACAACTTAGAAAGGTAAAGATACCAACTTTAGACTTATACTAAGTTAAATATGAATGCTAAAATTTCTAGAGTAACCATCAAAAGAGCAACATTTCAAATTGAACAGGGAAAAAGATCTATCAAAATAAAAGTAAGAAAAAAAAGAGGAAAATAAATACAGAAAAGGTAAGACACAACACAAGAATGCAAAAATTTTCACATATATGATTAATTCAGATAATTGTAATAAGCAAAATGTTTCGTTTAAAAGATGAAGAATGTCAAAGTACAACTAAAAAGCCTAAAGATATAAAGAAAATGGAAGGTTAAACTTAAAAGATAAACAATATATACCAGGTGTATTCATTTCCTAGGGCTTCTGTAACAAAGTAACACAAATTTAATGGCTTAAAACAACAGAGATTTATTGTCTCACATTTCTGGAGGCTAGAAATCTGGAATCAAGATGTTGGCAGGGCCAGGCTTCCTCAGAAACCTGTAAGAGAGAATCCTTTCTTGTCTCTTCCTAGCTTCTGGTAGACTGCTGACAATCCTTGGCATTTCTTGGTTTATAGCAGTAGCACTTCAATCTTTGCCTCCATCATCAAAGGGCTTTCTCTCCTCATGTATCTCTGTATGTCTTCTCTTATTCTGTCTCCTCTGGTGGATTAAGGGCCCACCCTACTCTAATATAACCTTATCTGAACTTATATCTTAATTATATTTACAAAGACCTTATTTTCAAACAGGGTCACACTCACAGGTACCAGCATATTCAACATACCTACTATACCAGGCAAACAGTAACCAAAATAAGAGGGAAGAGAGGAAAAGCTGGCAGAGTTCTAGTAATATCTACCAAAGTCACATAATATACTATGTGAGAACAAGGGTATTACAGTAAAACCAGTGAGGGGCTCTTATAAGTGATAGAATGCTAGTTTGAACGAAGATAATGTCTACAGCACGGGGGAAAGTCAACAGATTTAAGCAATATCCAGGAAGTAAAACTTACAGTACTTTATAACCAGATAAGGAAGATAAAGATGATTTATAGGTTTCTGGCATGTGAAACTGGCTGAAATATGTTACCAATATCTGTCTTCTAGCCAGGATAACTTTCTAAAACAGAGATAATATCAATTCTTTTTATAGTCTTCATTAACTCTCCAAGGTTAGTCCTAATTCTTTACTCTGGCTTTCTTTGTCTATTGCAATCTGATCCTGGAGTACTTTATTCAAATCTGCACTTCCATAAACTCAAGTTATTCAATCAACAGTCCATGTGATTTCATGATTTTTTTCAGACTACACTTTATCTTAAATGCCATGCCTATGTATTTACAAAGTTCTACTTAAAGAAACCATGTCCTTTGGGGCCTTCTTTCTGCTATTACGAATGATGTTTTTATACGTAAAATAAGATTGCCTGGGCCCCAGTAGTATTTTATTCACACTGACAGTACCACATTTGTCACACTGATGTTTATCTATATCTATCCCTCCAGTCAAGCTACTCACATCTTCAGAGTAGGGCTTATCCATCCTTTTTATTCCCAGCACCTAACAACCTGGTTTGCACATAGTTTTCAATAATGCTTAATGAATAGTGATTAATCAGTTATAACTAGCACTGCTACTTACTATGATGAAAGTCTAAAAGTAAATGGAGCACAATAGGATTGTGCCTTTTTTCTTTTCATAAATTAGATTCTGAAAAAAAGTAGAATAAAGGTCTTTGTTTCTTAGTAATGAATTCATGCAATTTATAGCTAATTTATTCTAAACTCCCTTGAGACCATGTAATATGGTCTATACTTTCTACAATAAACCTATATTTAAATGCCCAAGCAAATTTTAAATCTATATAATACATATGGCAACTCTAGTTATATAAGTTAAAACATTACCCAAAAGAGATAAATTTGATGATACTTAAGGAATTTATGTAACTGTAAAATGGTCAGTAAAAATATCTTTGATATAACATGTTAACTTGTTAGCTTCTTTGGTCAATTTCCAAAGAATTAAATGAAAATAAAATGTACTTTTTTAAAAGGCTGCAAAAGCTAGACTTCCTTTGATTACTGAAAATGTGTCTGAAATCTGCAATGGCTTCTGTTTATCAATATGAACACAAAGCATCTTTAAGCTATCGATACACAAAACCTCCAGTTGATAGAGGTTTCCACTTAAAAGAATATAATAATTTAGTATAAATACTATGATTACATCTGTAGTGTTACACATTGGACAATGCTGGTATAGTATGTATATATAGGCATTTAGAAAATCTAAAGCTTCAACTGCTATTACGCAGTGAAATGCACTTTCTATGATTAAGTATAATTTTTTTAAACAAAAGTCATTAATAACAGGTGCCAATATAATAAAATTAAGATATTTAAAAATAACCATGAGCATAACCACTACATGTAGATTTGCAAAAATCTTCAATCATAATTGTTCTTATTGTGCCATTATTCAATACTTGGAAGTCCAGTTTGCTAAGATAGTTTCCTGATGTACACAAAGAACAAAATGAGCTCCTTCCATACCCTCCCCCCATATTCTGTCCCCTGAGATTCAAAGCTTAATATGAGTTCCATTTTCCAGAGATAAAAGGACTGCATTAACAATGATGTGCCCTAGCTTTCTTCTTTTTACAATAAATTACCATATTTATATTTTGATGCTGTCATATGCTAGAGGATATTAAATATCCTTTTGTAATAATTAACTCTTTAAACCAAATTAAATAGCTTGGTTCAAAACAGACTGTGAAAGTTAAGAGAATATAATCTATTACTGTTTATTTTGCAATTATTTTAATAATCAGAGCTATTTCATTTATTCCATTATTGATTTTAAATGAGAAATGCAGTAGCTAAAAAGCTCAAATCTTTCCTCCTTTAAGATACAAACAAGAATTTGAATTTGGGGTATTTAGCAATAAATATCTGGTAACTTCATAAATACCTCAGGCTAAATCCTAATACAAAAACTGTAAGCAACTGCTAATTTTTAAAATTCCATCCATAATTAAATCAAATATGAGCCAGTTAGTGATATTTTTATTATAAACACAATTGTTTCTGCAGTAGACTAATAAAAATGCCATGGAAAAGAACTCTCCTTTATATATACAATACAAACAGAGAAGTCTTTTTAGGAGTAAATGTAAATACTCTACTTTTCAAGAACAATCTAAAAATTTCTGATGGCCTAGAGATATTATAAAGATTTTTTTTAAAAAATAAAAATTTCTGTATATGGTCTGAGAAAAAAGTTTCTTAGAAATACAAAGAAAAAACAAAATTAATATTCCAAATTAACTTTTAGGATTTTAATAAATATACAAATCAATGAGAGCTGTTATAATGTAACCTTTTATTTTCCAACATTAAGGTGATCGTTTATTTTCTGCAAATTAAACCACAATAGAAAGATTTATGGTTATGAGAAAATAATAAATAAGCATACTTCTTAAAAATATTATACGCAAATATACTTGAATTTAGAAAGGGTTCTGAAAAAAGGGTAGAGTCAAGGTATGAAATGACTGCTCATGAGCACCAGAGCCAGGTGAAACAGGAATGAGTTTAAAAAATTGTCAAAATTAAAATATAAATCCCAACAACCTTTTTGAAGCTATATAAAGAAAAAATAAAAACACAATGCACATAATTTATATGTAAAAGACGAGACTGTACTGACAAAGAGCAAGAGAAGCAAGGGACTAGCTAAATAGCCTATCAAGCTTTTTGTCCTACACAGAGGAGTCTCAAGAGACAGTTTCCCTCTAGAGTGAGATATTTAGAGTTTAAAAGGCCTTTGACAAACTTAAGGGTCATTACAAATAGAAGTAAAAATAGAATACACAATATTGACCATAACAATATATATATTATGGACTGCTCATATTCTTCAGATTTCTTATGCTGAAATGTAATCCCCAGTGTGACGATATTTTAAAGCAGGCCTTTGGGAGGTCACGAGGATGGAGCCCTCATGAATAGGTTTAGTACTGTCATAAGAAGAGGTCAGGGGCCCCTGGGTGGCTTGGTTGGTTAGGTGTCTGACTCTTGATCTCAGATCACATCTTATATCTTGGAGTTTTGACTTTGAGCCCATGCCTAGCATGGAGCCTACTTAAAAAAAAAAAAAAAAAAAAGATTTTTTTTTTAAATTGAAACGAATTAAAAAAAGGGGGGGGGGCAAAGAGCTAGTTCCCTCTTTTACTGCCATGTGATGATACAATGAATCTGCAATCTGAAAGAGAACCCTTTACCAGAACCAAACTATGCTGGCAGCCTGATCTCAGACTTCCAGCCTCTGGACTGTGAGAAATAACCAGCCCAATCTATGGTATATTGTTACAGCAGTTTGAAGTAACTTCTGTGTGGGGGGAGGAGAGAAGAGGGTTATGCTGGAATACTTTTGTGATCCTAATTTATAAAACAAGGAATAAAACACAACAATACATAAATATATTTTTTAAAGTAAAAAATAAAAAAGGACTACCTGAAAATTTAAAATAAAAAGATTAAGGATCACAGAAGATAATTTTAAACATGTCTGATTCCTCACATCCAACTCTGAATTATCAGCCTTTTAAGTCAAGTAAATATCTTTTGAGGATAGAATTTGAAGGATTCCTAGCAAGGGATGTGATTTGTGGCTTTCTCCTGCCTGGGCTAAAAAGAGGCCCAAGATGAAAGAGCCCCAAGATGAAGACCGAAAACAAATCGTGAGAGGAGCACACACCACAGAAATCTGTGAAAATCCTAGAGACAAGGGAATCACCAGCCCCAGGTGACATGCCTGGCCTTCTTGGACCATTAGGAGCTAAGGTTGAAAACGTCTGAGCTACAATGTGCACAATAAGGAGGCAGGGAGGTTTTCCCCAGTTATTTAGTGCAGAGAACTAGAAACCTCTATAAAACTGATGCAGTGCATAAAGAATACATATTTTCCCTTGTGTTGCACTCCAACAACCAGAGCTGAGCCCCAATGAGCCAATAACGAAAAATAAGAACAAGAGAGCCCATAAAGAAAGGAAAAAGAATCAAACTGACTTAGACTTCTCATCTTCCAACAATAGAGCCAAATGACAACAAAAAAGAAAACAAATGTACCTCAAAAATTCTATACTCAAGACATGATTAACCTTTCAGGAAAAAGACAGATGTACAAATTAAGAGTAATAACCTATGCTATCATTGAGGAACTTACTCAAAAAAATAGTTGAGAGAAAAATAAGATATGATTATCCAGAAAACAAACGAATCTGAACAAGAAACAGAAAATAAGGGAAAGAGAAAATTGGTAGGCGATTAATCTTGGAATAAATAAATGCTACTAAATTTAAACTAGATGACAAACTGGATATATGCAGTACAACAGCCAAAAAATATATTGTTGAATTAAAAGGAATATCTAGGGTTTAAGACAAATTCTAAAAAACCAGCTTTTTAAAGTAAAACTATTAAGATGTTTGAGTAATATACATAGGGTTGAGTTGGGAAAATTTTCTGGTAAATACTCCAATAAAACTTAGGTTGGGGAAGGTAGTGAGAATAAAAACATTGCAAGGATTTCATCTGGAGAAACAGAGAAAGGTAAAGCATTAGAAAGTATTCCAAGTTTCTTATGTAATGAGGGGAGAGTGAAGCAACCATCTTGGTAAGGGATATAGTTGGTATCTTAATTTCAAATAATAGAGAAACATATATCTAACTATGAATATAGGGAAAGGAAAGGTAACCACTAATACAATGAAAAAAGTATCATATAATTCCTAAGTTAACAAGGAGAAAAATGCAATGAATACTAATGTGATCAAAGTTTTTTTTAAAGGAAAAAATTGCTAGCAGGTAAAATAAGTAATAAACTTAAATTACAGTAGAAAGAATAAAATCAAATACCTTAACATATTAATTTTGAATTACCTAAAATCTCTTGTTACAGACAAGAGACTAACGAGTGAGGTAAGTAAAACCAAACACATTGTTAAGAATGA
Source organism: Vulpes lagopus (assembly GCF_018345385.1). NCBI lineage: Eukaryota > Metazoa > Chordata > Mammalia > Carnivora > Canidae > Vulpes > Vulpes lagopus. The sequence continues at coordinate 24,883,138 of NC_054824.1, read as the reverse complement.
ACTTAAAACATAGTAACAGAATTTCTCCAACAAAGAATTTGGTTTGATATTTAAAAAGAATAACTATATTGACCATATACAAATCACAGTTTATCACTACATTCTTAAAATATATCTACAAAATTCAGTAAGATGGCAGCAAAACACAGAGCATGTGGCTTTTCAAGTTTCTTCTAGTTTGCTCATTTGGAGCTAAGTGCTAGCGATATGAGGGAAACTCACCATAGCGAAAGTTGTGGAAAATGCCAGATAGAAAGGTAAGGGGAGAAGAGGTTCACTAGCATTCTAAAATTCTTGTATCCTCAGCCTGGAAACCAAGAAAATCCTAGAAAAGTTATCTAATTTGATTGTAAAAAATTGTCTTTCATTAGCCATCTAGATGAACTAGATGTTAGTTCAACACCTGACATCTACCGTATCACATCGGTGCATTATCCACTGATTTCATAAAAAGCACTAGTCATCTAATATGCACAGTTGCACTATCAATGTGTAACAATGACTGGTCCCTGCATATGTGTGATCATGTATTTCCTATGTCCCAAAGTCAGAGGATCTTAGCATGATAGTTGTAGTCATGAACTACCACAGTGAAACAAAAAAATAAATGGGCAAAAAAACACCCAACAAATTCAAGGAAAAAGAAAGCATAAGAAGCAATATTAGTATCAAACTAGAAGGAATTTAGAGTTAAAAGCAGTAAAAATAATAAAGAGGTACATGATATAATGGCAGAAGGCATGATTTGAGAGGCAGAAATATTAACTTTAAAATCTGCACATATCAAACAGCATAGGATCTAAATATAAAAGGTATGCAAAGAGAACGTGGTTATAATATAAGGCTTCAAAACATCTCTTATACAGGGCAGAACTAGTAAAATGAGTATAGGAATTCACTGATTCAGTTTTTAAAAACATACAATTTAATAAATACAAAGAAAATGTCACATTCCTCAAATAGTGTAATACTGTTGTCAGTATGTCCAAGGAAGATCTAGAAAAGTCAATACATACTAAAGACACGTTAACAAAATAAAAAATTTTAAGTCAAGATTTTACAAGCTAGGGATCCCTGGGTGGCGCAGCGGTTTGGCGCTTGCCTTTGGCCCAGGGCGCGATCCTGGAGACCCGGGATCGAATCCCACGTCGGGCTCCCGGTGCATGGAGCCTGCTTATGTCTCTGCCTCTCTCTCTCTCTCTCTCTCTCTCTCTCTCTCTCTCTGTGACTATCATAAATAAATAAATAAATAATTAATTAATTAATTAAAAAAAAGATTTTACAAGCTAGATTTTCTAATTAAAATTCAGTGGAAAAAAAAAAATTCAGTGAAAACAGGATAAAAACAAAAGGCAACAAAATGTGCCTGGTTAAAAAAATAAAAGTTTTTTCTTTTTGAAATTATACCATAGGAGTTTGACAATATTTAAACTTTGACAGGTCAATCACAAAGTTACACCTTTCACAGATTAATCCTAAACCCTGAAATTTTCCAATCACAGGCTTCAAAAAGCAACTTTTATTTATCTTTACAAGTTTAAGTAACAGCCTTAGGCATCACCATCTGTCATACAAGCATTTGTATTTTGTTAAGTTCCAGTATGCCATACGTCAGACGCATGATTATTTACGTGATTTAGAAGATTTAAAGACTATTTTTAAATGGATTTCAAATCTATTTTTCCTCATTATATCTCAAATTCAGTTATCCCAGATTGTTCTTACTCACTTGATAGTTTTTTCCACTATACTGCAGCCTTTAAAAAGGTGAAGATGTTCCTTCCTCATAAGGAAGAAGAACATAAAAAGCTCTGAAGTGATTCATGCCTTGTAGAAGTGTTTGTGCATTGTTCCATAATAAGTAAAAGCCTATTTGATAGAAAATTACCAAAATTAATTTTATAACATTGTTGTGATAACTGTAATTCAGAAATTCAATTTAGAAAATATTCACTGAATATACTCCAGTGCCTGGCAAATAGGAAAAAACAAATGAATGAATGTTCAACAAGGAAAGAGTCAGCAAAGAAGTACAGGAGGCAAGCTTCTCAGATATTATACTCTTGCTACAAGGTGTGTTTTGCTCCAGGTAGTATCTGACTTCTGAAATCATGTGCAACATTTTATGCATACATTCCTCAGACTACATTTTATAACACTGACCTATTTAAATAATATAAACGCATCTTTAAAAAACATAGAATGTTCTACATTTGGGATCTGTTTACTGATTACTCATGGTTAGACTCATGTTGTATATTCACAGTCAGAATACCAGGTAAATGAAACACACGATGCCTATTTTCCCTTCACTGCTAATGTTAATTTTGATAAGCCAGTCATAAGGTTATCCAATTTCTCAACTGGGTAAATACTATTCTTCCCCATGTAAATTAGAAGCAATCCATAGAAAGACATTTCACAACCATAAAAATATCCTGTTTCTCACAAAAATTTTTCTCCTGGACTTAGCATCCATTGATTATTCTTGCTTGAGCCAATCTTCACTATGATGGTGGCAAGATGTTTTCCACCTCCAAGATTCCTTCCACGTTTACCAGTGAGCATTCTACTTTACACAAGACTATCTTTTCTCCTAATTTATTATCAGTATCAGCTCATGGGTTCCTATTTTTGTCAAGGTTTGTAATTTATTACAACCCTTCATTGTTTTGGTGCTGCTCACACAGTCCTATATTTGGCCATTAGGAGTCACTTTTACTTAGCTCTTGTATCCTTTCAACATGCCCCCAACTTTTTTCCTTTTTTATTTTTGACCACTTTCTTACCTTCTGGTATAAGAAGATGTTCTAGGGTCATCCTCCAATTTCTCTGCCTAGCCTTTGAATAAGCCATTTCTTTGAAGATATTCTATTCTTGTTAGTGGGAAAGTGGATTAGAAAGCAGCATCTTGGTGCTGGATATATTCATTATAATTGAGGCATCTGCTTCTGGGTTTTGCCAGTAGACAGGGCTAGGAAAAGTGTTTACATATGTGTCCCACCCACATACATACAAATATACATATTTATATATGTCTATATATGCTTATATATTTGTATATTGTGCACATATATACATACTTGACTATTTTAAAAATTCAAATCCATTCTACAGGATTCTTCACTGCCTTCTTCTATTCCATATTACTGTCTTACTCTTTCCTCAATGAGAACCCTGACTCCCAAAATGAGTACTCATTTGTTCAATTCCTAACACCTGTAAAACAGTCTTACATTTCTACAACCATTACACTGCGAGTAACAAATCTACTAAAAAAGAGTTCAAAATTTTAGAGTCCTCTCCATCTCATCCCTCCAGAGGGTCTACAGTCGAATATTATGTTACCTAAATTTTCCCCCACACCCTGAATATGATTGATTCAAAGTAGGAATTTAACTAGCATTTGTTTAATCTATACAACATTCCCCAGAGGTATCTAAGTGACAAGCTTCTCATAACATTAAAGCTAACTTAGAGAAATTGTAATTAATGAAAATATACATTAGATTAGAGCAAAAAACACAAGTAAAAGGTTCTCATTGTAAGGAATAATTTAAAATTAATAAATATAAAAGTTAAACTCCAAAGAACCAAATGATAAAACTAAGATGACACCAACTTCTCTTTTAAATTAATAAGTGAAAGGAAGTAATTTGACTTCAGAGTGAGGTCATCTGAAGATATTTTGAAACCACATGATCCTTTTCTCCTACTAGTAACTCACAGGCACTTTGACTATCATACTTATTTTTGGTAAATGGACTGGGAAAGATTTTCTGTGAAGTAGGGAGGAAGAAACCAAAGAGTAAACAGGAATTAGTAATACCTACTATAGAAAGCTAGGCAGAGGAACTAAAAATTCAGCTGTAACTCCTCCTTTCCTCTCCTAGCCCACAATGGAAATAAAATATAATCAAGAATTTAATACAGAACTTACCTAAAAGCCTAAAATCCAAGGAAGCATTTGTCTTAAAAAAACAGTAATAATAAGTTTAGGTGATGAGAATATTTCAAATAAGGTAACTAAAGCAGTTACCATGGGCCATTTGCTAGAAGATGAAAATAGCCATTATTACATACCAAAAAAAAAAAAAGAAAAGAAATACTACCAACTATATACCAAATAGCTTAGTCATTTAATATGTAATAAAGTTGACTATATTAGTATTTTCCCCTCTTTTCACTTATTTAAAATAATTTTTTTGACATATAAATAAAATTTATGCATTTCATTCCAAAATAGAGCAAAGGAAGAAGAGGAAAAAACAAAAGAAAAAGATCCTGCTCAGCAAAGAAATGACTTTTTCCCCCATACAGTCTATTAGCTATATTCTTGCTGACTTAATCCTTTCTTATACAAGAACACTTTTTTCAACATTTCAAATATTTTACCACTCTAATTTCCTTCTTAAAAATAAAAACACTAGCTCAAATAAGCATAAGAAATAGAATTAATCAATGTTTTTAAATAAATCTGAGCAAAAGGAAAAAAAATCCACTCTCGTTGGCAGAGTAAGATGTTTTCATATATTTTCAATAGAAGGTGAAGTGAAATCATGTAGTTGATTCTACTAATTTCATTGTGCTTGCTAGTAAGCTAGCATTTCTCAACTTCAAGTGCACAAACCTAAGATGAAGATCAGAGCGCCTTAGCAGATGGAGAGGCCCAGTCCCCTTGAAGAAGGACCTAGCAACACTACCTCAAGCATATATAGTATAAATCTGCCACCAGCAAACAACCACCACAGGCCATACCTAGCCTAGCACCTGTTTTTGTAAATAAAGTTTTATTAGAAACAGCCACACTCATTCATTTATATATTGTCTGACTGCCTTTGCACTAGAATGGCAGAATTAAGTAACTGAGACAAAGACTGTATGGCCTGCAAACCCAAAAATATTTACTATCTGACCTTTTATTAAAAAGATGTGCTGACCTTTGCTGTAAATCTTCATCAAATCATTCTTCAAAACACTAGCAGCGCTTTGCTAGGGTGATTATGCACTGGAAAAAAGAAATACTCAGACCAGTCAGGAACTCAGACACTTTAAACAGACATTAATTACCAGGGACGTAAAGTGCCATCATGGTCTCTCAGTTAGAGAGCTTGGGGCGGTCTGGTGATAAATGAGTTTCCGGCTCAAGTTTAAATCTAAATAGAACAGTATGTCCACGGATGCAACCTGTGATTACTTTCCAGTTCCTGAAAGTATAATTGGAACAGAAATATTTGGAAACTGGAAGAATTTCCACCTTGGCTCTCTGACCCAGGGCATAAGCATCACTATACTAGGAAAGCCAAATGAAAGCCCCTAGAATTTGCTCTCCCTGCCAAGGATGAAAAGCAAAAGGAATAATACATCCATATCCCCAAGACAGGTGCAAAGATTAGTGACACTATCCAAGACTTAAAAGGATGTTGGAGTTATAAAAATCAATCATATATCATTTAATTCACCTGGTTAGCCTATTCAGAAGGTGGGTGATTGTGAAGAGTGATTATAAACTACCATAATTTAAACAGGTTGTGACACCAAATGCTGCAGCTGTTCCAGACGTACTATCTTTAATGAAGCAAATCAACACAATCTGAAATCTTACATACAACTACAAGTTGGCAAATATATTGTCTCTATGTTAAGTGAGGTACTATCAGAAGATATTTGCTTTTGCCTGGTATGATCAACAGCATAATTCATGGCCATCAACTCTTCTGCTTTTGGCCATGGTATAATTCATAGAGGCAGTGGTCCTATTTTCTTAATAGTTAATATATACTTAGTATTTACTGTATGACATGAAGTGGATTAAATGTATGTACTTTCTCATTAAATTTATAGACACTTCTATTATCTACATTATACAGTTGTAGAAATGCAAGCAACACAAAGATTTAAAAAACTAAGAAAAGAGTGGCAAAGCTGAAACTGAAACCTTGGTGGTAAAATCTGGAGCCCCATTGCTTAAGAGGATCTACCATACTAAGTTTGATGAAAAAAAGACCTACTTTGCTTGCAAATTTATCTATTTTTTTAGTTGACTGATATTTGGGTTGTTTCTACTTTTGGCTATTATGAATAATATTTCCAAGAAGATTCATGTATGGATTTTTATATGGATATATGTTTTCATTTATATTGGATATAGATCTGGAAGTAGACCTGCTCAGTCATATGATTAAGTCTATCTTTAACATTCTGAGGAACTGACACATAATGGCTGCACCAATTTACAATCTCAATATCAATGTTTGAGGACTCCAACTTCTCTATATCCTTGCCACCACTGAATATTATCTTTATTTTCTTCAGAGACAGTGATCACTCTGACATTACACAGAACAAAACACTGATCCATGACACTGATGACTCTGGAATTACGCTTATTAAAAATGAGGAGGAGGAAGGAAAAAATTCTTTAGATGCCTTAGTAAGACATATGTGAGACGGAAGATGAGAGAGAAAATCCACAAAAATTAAGGGGCCCATTACTGAAGTAAGATTTCTAGGAGTCCAACTGCCCAAGATCTGTCAGATAATCTCTCCAAGGTGAAAGACAAGTTACTACATGTACTCCATTTACTACTAAAAAGGTGAGGGAGAGGGGGAAGTGGGGGCACACTGCTTGACAAGCATTTTTAAGTTGGGATCAGAACAAAAGAAGGCTCTATAACAAATCCAGTTTGTAGTATAAACTGTTTTACTACTTGAACCTTATAACCCAGTGTATCCATTATCTAAGAGCTTTGGGAAAGCCCCAACAAGAAAACCATACTAGTCTTCAGGGTTTTAGAGCAAAATCATGCCATTTCCTAAAGATCATTATTCTTTTGAGAAACAGATCCTAGCTTGTTATTGGACCTTGAAAGACACTGAAGGCCTGATCATAGGAAACAAGTAACCACATGATGACTTCAGTTGCCCATGATGAAAGGGGCTCTATTTAACCCACTAAGCCATGAAGTGTAGGGACAGCTGAAACAAACTATTCAGTAGTAAAAATGCTACATAAGACGGGCACCTGGGTGGTGCACTCAGTTAAGCCTCTGACTCTTTTGATTTCAGCTCAGGTCATGATCTCAAGGTTGTGGGACTGAACCTCTTACATCAGGCTCCACACTGGGTATGAAGCCTGCTGAAGATTCTTTCTCCCCTTCTCAAGAGGGAGGGAGGGAGGGAGGCAGGGAGGGAGAAATTGGTGTAGAAATTTTGATTTGCAAATAAGAATACTTTTATATCAAGGAAAACAAGAATGTCCCACTAAATTGGAAATTGAAACTGCTAGTTGACCATTTTGTGCTTCTCATATAACTGAACCAACAAGTGAAAAGAAAGAAAAAGAGACAGAAATTGATTATTGACTAGAGTGACCAATTGTATTACCAAAGAAAAGTTGGACTGCTGCTACAGAAACCATTAGGAAGGACTACGTCTGGAACCTAGGGTGCTCTGCCTCTTATCCATATCCTCCATATCCAAGAATAAAAGTTAATGGAAAACTAAATGAACAAACAATAAACAAAGGTAAAACCACTGAGGATCAGACCTACCAGTATTAAAGGTTTTTGTATCACCCCACCAAGTAAAAAGCCTGGATCATCTCAGAACAAAGGAAAAATGAAATGGACAGTGGAAAAAGAAAGCTTCAGCTATGAGGTCTCATGACCAGTGTCAGGACTGCTGATGTTGACTAAGTTAATGATTCAGTCATCAAGTAATAGATATTTGCATGGAACTGTGACTGAATTTGAGGAGTGATCAACACTGCCCAGAGATAGATATCACGACTATCTCCTAGAAATGGGTAAATGATTGAAACCCTATATCCCTACACTTTGAATTAGTAAGAGAATATATGCATCTCAAGTCAAAGAATACTTTTGCTGTTCTCTGGAAATTCAAGAATGTGTAGAATCGAATGGACAATAAGTAACTACAGAAGTACACTGTGCTAATACTAAGCTATGGTCACTTGTTTCAAACTCACCCTCCATGCTCCAATATGTTATTCTTAAACTCCTGGTGGGTGAGACTAAAGAAGAAAGAAAGGACCTACTCTCTCCTTTGTTTGCACATAAGTTTTCTACCCCTGGGTGACAACTGATTCCAATAGTAATAGCTGGCTCTATTAAAGTTTTTCCCATAGTCCTAAAACTAGCTTCACTGGGCCCCTTCTGAAAAATCAGCACCTCCTAGCCAGTAAGTTTACCCTTCCTCAGATGTCAAAATTCAGAGCCATAAGATCTATCCTCCAAGATCTTAAGGCAACACCACCACCAGCTGGCAGTGACCTTCTAATGAGTTCCAGGAGCCCCCTGCAAGCTTTTATGTTTTAATAATTCACCTTCATTCCTTTGTTCCTTACATGGTATGTGCTTCCCACAGTTACTATCTTTTTTTTCTTAAAGATTTTATTTATTCATGAGAGACAGAGAAAAAGAGAGAGAGAGAGAGAGAGAGAGAGAGGCAGAGACATAGGCAGAAAGAGAGAAGCAGGCTCCATGCAGGGAGCCTGATGCGGGACTCGATCCCAGGGACTCCAGGATCACACACCCAGCCAAAGGCAGACACTCAACCGCTGAGCCAACGAGGGATCCCTACTATCTCTTAAACACTTCTTTGCCTTCTCCCCTTTTCAGTTCTTTAGTAACTGCAATTCTTCATATTAAATTAATTCTGTTAAAATAATTGCTGTGGTTTTTGTTTTTTACTAGACCCAAACTGATATATCTATTAATATCACATAACTATATGTGAATATAAAATCAAACAAGAAAGTTGAATAGTAGGTCTGAGTTCAGTTTCAAACCTCTAAGATAATCTTGTATCTCAACAGACTGGACCCACTTGTAAAAGACACCATTTATATTAGTAGCAACTTCCTAGAAACATATATGAAGACATAGAAACCTCAAAAGATTAATACAGTTAAAAAGAGAGAGAGAGAGATTATTTTTCATCTGCCTATTATAGGTGATACTTCAATATAATTCTTATATACACATCTTTTGGTATTTTTATTTGTTTATATGTACATTTCACCATTTAATATTTCTTGATTGTCTATCATATACAAGTCACCACACCAGATACCAGAAATACAACTATGTAGAAGGCAAGATCTCTCCTTTCACAAAACTCGAAGCATACTTCCTCAGGATATATGCTACCTTACTACCAGAAGAGTTGTACCATTTTGCATTCCTATCAAACAGAAGACGGAAGTGCCTATTTGCTCACACCCTAATCAACCCAATCAAAATATTTGCCAAAGTGACAGATGAAAAATTAAGCTTCATTGTTGTTTTAGAATGTATTTTCTTTATTAGAAAGAGCAAACATCTTTATCTTTTCACAGAAAAGTGCAGCTTCATTCAGAGCACTTTCCCCCTGACTTGATTAAACAGGGCACACTTTTTGTTTTTTAAAGATTTTATTTATTCATGACAGACACAGAGAGAGTGAGAGGCAGAGACACAGGCAGAGGGAGAAGCAGTCTCCATGCAGAGAGCCTGACATGGGACTCGATCCCACATCTCCAGGATCACACCCTGGGCTGCAGGTGGAGCTAAACCACTGAGTCACCTGGGCTGCCCGAGGGCATACTTTTAATCCATGATATAACCACACAGGCTACTGAGGTTAAATTAATAACTATAACTACCAAAATGACAAAAATAAACATTTATTAGGTTCTATGCTACATTCTTCACATGTATCATTTTATTTAATCCCTACCAAACCTCAAAAAGCAGTATTATTTTTTCATTTTAACCCAATAGGTTGAAATTGCAAAGTCTATAATGGCAGAACCCACATTTATTTTGTTAACTCCTTCAATTTTATAGAGAATAAGCAAATTTTCACATCAAATCTATGAGATAAGAACTATTACTAAGGGCATTTTAGAGATTAGGAAGCTTAGAAAGATCAAGTAACAAGAAAGTACGTAACAGTAACAAGAAATGACTGGAGCTAGGAGTTGATTCTGTGCAGTCTTGGCCAAGAACCCATGTCCTTAACGATTAGACCTGTGTTTAACCACTATATAATATTGCCAAGGCTATTTTAAAATATTTGTTACAAAAATTCTACAAATAAAACTTTTGTGGCTTTATTATGTTCTTGTTCTCCAGGTGTTTAACAATTTATGATTAATTATATTAATAAGCTTAAGATATATGCATTTTAAAAGGGAAAAATTAACAGGGATTAGGATCAAATGAGAAATAATTCACATAGAAAATAGAATTTACACAGTTTAGCAAACAAAAGAATTGCAAGAGAGACAAAAAGGAAATATGGACTTTTAAACCTATTTTAATTAAAACAAAAAAGACAGGAAACATTTAAATGCTTACCATGCACCATCTGTTCTATTTTACATATATTACCTCATTTAATCCTTTTAAATCTTATCAAGTTGATTTCTATTTTATGAATGAAGAATATGAGCCACAGAAAAAAGGAATGTGTCACACAGTTAATAAGGATATTTAAATCCAGGCAGTATAACTCTAGAATCTGTCATCTAAACTACTATGCTATACAAATAATAAGTTTGTACTACACACTATAAGCCATTAACATTGTACGCAAGAGTTTGCACTTTCCAGAATAGACCTCTGTAATCCTAGCTTTTGACACAATGACCACAGTTTGGTTGCAGGTAAGTTAATATAAATATGACATTTTTAAAAAAACAGATAGCTTTCAGATGAAAATCTGAAAAGCTTTCAGATGAAAATCTATATTGTATGTCTATAAAATTCAATACAATGCAAATAGCTAATATATACAAAAATTATTTTAGGCCATGATAAATCAAAGTTAATATACCCCAAATTTTCAGAAATGACACTAAAAGGAGTTTTAAAAAGCAAAGTTTAGATTTTAATGCCATCTAAAGGGCATTTAACACGTACGTTTTTCTATTTGTATTAAATTTTAATCTAACAAGAATCTATACTATACCCACTTTATTATAGCAGCTGAGTAAGACTCAAAACAATATTCTGAAACATAAGACTTGATTGAAGAAAAAAAAAACTGAAGACATTTTTAAGGCCTGGTACTTAAATTTTTTTAAGACATTCCACTCCATCCTAAGCTTTAGATTAGATTAGCTTTTAGATTTAGAAATATTTAGAAGAACAATCAAGAAAGGAAATGAGGGATCCCTGGGTGGCGCAGCGGTTTGGCGCCTGCCTTTGGCCCAGGGCGCGATCCTGGAGACCCGGGATCGGATCCCACATCAGGCTCCCGGCGCATGGAGCCTGCTTCTCCCTCCGCCTGTGTCTCTGCCTCTCTCTTTCTCTCTGTATGACTATCATAAATAAATAAAATTAAAAAAAAAAAAATTAAAAAAAAAAAAAAGAAAGGAAATGAGTTTGTCTCATAGTATTTTAATATCTTAGTACCACTTCACTGGTCACATGCTATGATTCTTAGAATTTAGAGATATGGCTATTCTCCTTTCAAGCTATTACAGGCATATTTCTTAAAATGCTCTCTAACATACATTTAACAAAGCATTAAATAAAAGCTCACTCATTTAGTGAAAACTACTGTAATACCTAATTCTTTACATTAAGAAAAGCTTATTACTCTGGCTAACTTAATAATACATATGTTTTATGTAATAGTTATCACACCATATTTCAAATTAAATACTCTGTTTTTGAAAACTGACATCTACATTACATAAATAATGTACCTACGCAAATGTACCTTGCACATTCCTATCATAAAATGACCTTAAGTGTTGACATGGTGGTGTGTTTTAAAGATGCACCAGAATCAAAAATAATTCCTTTTTTTTCCTGTAAGAAGACATTTAAAAAGAGGTAAAATTTTAAAAGAAGAAAATATACTTAAAAACATACTAAGAACAAAGCAAAACTGGGATGACAAACTACTAAACTGAATTACATTTTGCTATTATATTTAACTGCAGTAGAAAACTGCAAGAAAAATTAATACTTCATTTTTGCTACTTAGAAAATGGACATTCAATATAGAACCTCATATAGTTTCTCGGTGCTAAGATTTATGATCTGTAAAAAGGAAAACGAAGTAATTTTTCAAAACTCAACAAAACATCAATAAAACACACACAAAGCCCTATGACCCAGCAATTGTACTACTAGACATTTACCCCAATCATACAAATGTAGTGATCCAAAGGGGTACCTGCACCCCAAAGTTTATAGTAGCAATGTCCACAACAGCCAAACTGTGGAAAGAGGCCAGATGCTCACTGAAAGATGAATGAATAAAGCAGATGTGATATACACACACACACACACACAATGGAATATGACTCAGCCATCAAAAAATGATGTGGATAGAACTAGATGGCATTATGCCAAGTGAAATAAGTCAATCAGAGAAAGACAATTATATGATCTCGTAATTGGAATTTAAGAAACAAAACAGAGGAGTATAAAGGAAGGGAGGGAAAAATAAATGAAATCAGATGAAATCAGAAAGAGAGAGACAAACCATAAGAGACTCTTAATCATAGGAAACAAACTGAGGGATGCTGGAGAGGAGGGGGTTGGGGGAGTGGGGTAACTGGATGATGGACACTAAGGAGGGCACATTATGTAATGAGCAATGGATATTATATAAGACTGATGAATCACTGAACTCTACCTCTGAAACTAATAATACATTATATGTTAATTAATTGAATTTAAATAAAAACACACACAAACTCACACATTTTTTAAATAAAAAATACACTGCTTGAGTATTATAAACACATCATCAGACAAAATAGGAAATTAAGTAATAAAGCAATGTAAAATTTTTTATTTCATCTTTGGAATCATATTTCCAAAGAACTACATTCATCTATGTCTTTTAAGGAGAAGAAAAAAAAAGATGCAGGAAGCCTATCAGAATCCCTCAGCCTGAGTGAAATAAGTCAATCGGAGAAGGACAAACAGTGTATGTTCTCATTCATTTGGGGAATATGAATAATAGTGAAAGGGAATATAAAGGAAGGGAAAAGAAATGTTGGGAAATATCAGGAAGGGAGACAGAACATAAAGACTCCTAACTCAGGGAAACGAACTAGGGGTGGTGGAAGGGGAGGAGGGCAGGTGTTGGAGGGGAATGGGTGACGGGCACTGAGGTGGACACTTGACGGGATGAGCACTGGGTGTTTTTCTGTATGTTGGTAAATTGAACACCAATAAAAATTAATTAAAAAAAAAAAAGAATCCCTCAGCCTCCAACTATTTTAGAAGTGAGGCAGTCTTCTAAACAGCAATTTCAGAGAACACATCAAGTCTACACTCAGCTTGCAGAACTATTGATGGACAGGTTCCACAGCAAGTTAGCAACTCAGAATATCCGCATACCAGATACTTTGTTAGGAAGAATGATCTTGAATTTAGTACTTTTCAATACTTATCCAAAGATTTTATAAATATATATTTTGGGGGCAGTTTTAAAAACTTGATTGATAATATATGATTATTATTATTATTAATAATTACTAGCATGTTAATATAAAACATTTATTGATGCTGTTGGTTAATAAACTTAATTGGTATCAATACTAGTATCAATAGTTATCCAAAAATTAAATAAGAGAAATAATATTTTTGAATAAGTATTGGTAAGAAATAAACTCAAGATTATTCTGGGTTGCCAATGCTATTTCTTTAATCTTTGATATCAATTGATGGGGGAAAAAAAGTATATATATATATATATATATCCCATATGATCCTATAAATAGTAAAAAATTTATCTATCTATCCTTGGATGAACTTAGACCAATACAGAGTAAAATACCCAAGCAACAGTATTTGGGGCCCCAGATAATTGTTCCAACTAAACTATACTTTGCTACTACTTTATCTTCTGGAGTCTGGACTCAAATTAACTGATCATATATCCTTTGTTCCATTAAGCTACAAAAAGTAAATCTGTAGTTTACCTTTGCCAAGGAAATAAAAAGGATTTCATAGCATGTACTAGTAAACTTTTAATCTGTCAGTGTTACCCTATTTACTTTTTCTTTATGATTTCCTTTATTAAACATTTCTTATTTTGGTGTTACATATTTACTTACATAAAAGATCATAGAGATTTGTACAACAAGGTTTTGAGAAAATAACGAAAATATTCAGGCTAAAGCATCTTTTTATTCTAAAATCGCAACCAATAAAGTCATATAAAGAAGATCAACCAGTAAATGAAAAACAATGAACATTATGAAAAATCTTAATGAAAGTCAACAATTAAAATATGGAAAAATGTTTTTGTCAGGCAAATGCAAATTTGAAGTAGTTTCTTTCAAAGCAAAAAAGGCTTACTTAAAACATTCACTTATAATAACAATGATTATATCTTACATTTATAATTCATTTGACAGGAACTTTCAAGTAAAATCTATATTCACTTTTATAATTTAACAAAGTTCATTTTTTATATTAGAAATAACTGTACTTTTAAAGACCAAAATTTTTAAAGTTTAAAGGATAAGTACAAAATCTTAGTAGCTCTAATAGCTGAAAATCAGGTGCATGGGTATATACATATATTGTAAAATAAGATATTTTACTTTTGTGGGGGTAAAGTACATGTAAAGTATCCAGTAAACAGTGAAGTCTTATACAAATAGTATTATTTCATGTAAAATTCGTGGCAAAAGTGTATACTTACCCTTCTCCTCCCATTCTTGTTATCTTTAGGCGAAAATCCACAGAATTCAGACTGGGAGGCTTCCATTTCAAAATATCATCACATCGACCCGGTTTATATTTCTAAAATGAATTAAAATAACAATGGTTAATAAGAAGCTAAAAAGTTAAAAATAACAATTACTTTATACAGTACACTTTGTACTTTTTAAAACAAAGTATAATTGATATACAATGTTGCATTAATATCAGGTGTACAACATAGAAGTTTGAAAATTTTACATATTCTACATACATGCTGCTCACCACAAAAAGTGCAGTTACCATCCATCATCACACGCAGTTATTACAATAGACTATAGTCATTATGCTGTATTTTTCATCCCTGTAACTTATTTATTTTATAATTGGAAGTTTGGGGCCCTCGATTTAAGCAATATTTTATTTTTATTTTAAGCAAAATTATTACTTTTTTTCTGAATATGTTTTTATCTTCAACTGATGACTGAAGCTAGATATCTAACTTCTTAGTGATGGCCTTTCTCCTTTTCCTGACAAAGCATGCAGACCCTTGTTTGTGAAAGTCCAGAAAAAGAATGAAACTGGTTATTCTCTCCAATCTTTTTATGACTTAAAGGAAGTTTGATCAGTTTTTAAAACTCCTTTGTCTTGTTCAGCTTTACTGTGGGATAATTTACAATGAATAAAATTAATGAGTGAATTTTAACAAATGGATAAAATCATGTAACCACTGCCAAAATCATGATATATACCACTCAATCACCCCAAGAAGTTTCCTCCTGACATGTACACTCAATTCCCTCCAAATCTCTGGCAACAGAGACCTTCTTTCTATTACCTTTCTATGTACGTTTCCTAGAAATCATAAGAAATTCTTAACCAAAGGTTCTGCACACCATCAGTGATCATACGTATATGAGTAGTTAGCTCCTTTGTATTACTGAATGGGATTCCATTTTATGTATATACAACAAATTGTTTATGCATTTACAGGCTGATGCATATTTGGGTTGTTCCCAGTTTTGGACTATTGTGAATGATGCTGCTCTGAACATTTGCGCAGATGTGCTTTCCTAACTCTTGGGTAAATATTTAGGAGTAGAAAGACTGGGTCACATGGTAAATGTATATTTAACATTATAAGAAACTGTGAAATTGTTTTTAAAAAGTGGTTATAACGGTGGATCCCTTGATGGCTCAGTGGTTTGGCATCTGCCTTTGGCCCAGGGCGTGGTCCTGAAGTCCCAGGATCGAGTCCCACATCAGGCTCCCTGCATGGAGCCTGCTTCTCCCTCTGCCTGTGTCTCTGCCCCCCGCCCCCGTGTGTGTGTGTGTGTGTGTGTGTGTGTGTGTGTGTGTCTCATGAATAAATAAATAAATCTTAAAAAAAAAAAAGTGGTTATAACATTTTCCATTCCCACCAGTAATATATGAGAGGTCAGTTTGATCATATCCACTCCAGGACTAGGTATTACAGTCATTTTAAGTCAAAGGTATATCTCATAATTTTAATTTGCATTTCTCTAATGACAGATCTTAAAAATCTTTTAATGTGTTTATTTGCGATTTGTGGATCTTCTTTGGTGATGTTTCTATTCAAAACTTTACCCTTGTTTTTACTGGGTTATCTCCTTTTATTGACTTGTAAGAGTCGTTTATATATTTTGAATAAATAACCTTGGTTGGATGTATATACTGCAAATATTTTCTGCCAGTCTTTGTTCTGCCTTTTCATTTCCTTACTTAATTTCTTTTGAAGAGTAATTTTTTTTACTTTAATGAAGCCAAAAATCCATTTTTTGCAGCCTTATTGAGCTATGAGAAAAAAATTTAAGATGTACATGATCTTTTGATTATATGTATAAACTGTGAAATGATTAAAATCAAGCTAATATATCTATCATCTCACATAATTTAATTTTTGGTATGTGGCAAAAGCATTTAAGATCTACTCTCTTAGCAAATTTCAAGTACATATAGTATTAACCATACTCAAACCATGGTCACATCAGGGCTCTAGAATTTAATTATGTAATGGAAAGTTTTTCCCTTTAAGCAATATCTTTCCTTCTCCCCTACCCCCAGTCTCTAGTAATCACCATCCTACTCTGTTATAATGTGTTCAACTTCTCTTTAAAAAAAAAAGGGAGGGGGGGAATCCCTGGGTGGCGCAGAGGTTTGGCACCTGCCTTTGGCCCAGGGCGCGATCCTGGAGTCCCAGGATTGAGTCCTGCATCAGGCTCCCGGCATGGAGCCTGCTTCTCCCTCTGCCTGTGTCTCTGCCTCTCTCTCTCTCTCTCTGTGTGTGTGTATAAATAAATAAATAAATCTTTTAAAAAAAATTTTTTTTTTAAAAAAAAGATTCCCTTTATATATGAGATCATGTGATATTTGTTACTGATATTAGCTTATTTCATTTAGCATAGTTTTGAAATCTGGTCGTGTAAGTCCTTAAACTTTGTTCTTCTTTTCCCAAACCCTCTTAACTAAGGTTGCGTTTATATTTCCAAATAAATTTTAAAATCAGCTTGTCAATTTCTATGAAAAATAAATCTACTGGGATTTTGATTAAGATTGCACTGAATCAAAAGGTCAGTTTGGGGAGACATGACATCTTAGCAACATGAATCTTCCAATACACTAACATTGCAAATCTGTTTAATTTAGATCTTCCAAAATTTTTTCAGCAATGTTTTCTGGTTTTTTTTTTTAAGATTTTATTTATTTATTCATGACAGAGAGAGAGAGAGAGGCAGAGACACAGGCAGAGGGAGAAGCAGGCTCCATGCAGGGAGCCTGACGTGGGACTTGATCCTGGGTCTCCAGGATCATACCTCGGGCTGAAGGTGGCACCAAAACGCTGGGCCATCGGGGCTGCCCTGCTGTCTTCTGGTTTTCAATATACAAATCTTAACACAACTTTTGTTAAATTCATTCCTCATAATTTAATATTTTTGGTGATATTATCAATACAAAATATCAGTTGTGTTTCTAACCAACTGCAATGTAAACAATCCAAAAAGGAAAGTAATTCCATTTATAATAATTCTAAAAGAAAAAAATACCTAGGAATAAATTTAACCAAGGAAGTGAATTATCTGTATACTGAAAACTGCAAAAACTTACTGAAAAAAATTGAAGACCTGGAAGTTGGAAAACATCTCATGTTCATAGATAGTGTGATATTGTGATTTACAGTAAGAAACACATATTTGGTCTTCATCCTGTTTCTGGTACAGAGGTCCTAAAACCGTTGAAATCTCCTAAGTGATGAGTGCAGTAAAGGTCTTTTGTTCTGTAAGTGAGGTAGATTTTGGAAAGCACTTAATTAAGGCTGAGGACTGGTTGCCAGAGCAGCCAATCGTGCAATCAGAGAGGGTAGGAATTTTTCAGTCCCGCCCCCTCCTGACTTCTGGGAAGAAGAGAAGGGGTGAACATTAGATCAATCACCAACGGCTACTGATTTAATCAGTCATGCCTATGTAATGGAAGCTCCATTAAAAAAAAAAAAAGAAAGAAAGAAAAAGGAGAGGGTTCTGAAAGCTTCCAGGTTGGTGACCATGTGAAGATTTGGGGAGAATGGCAAGGCTCGAAAGGGCATGAAAATTCCACGCACCTTAGTCATTATTCTATCGACGAATTCCATCTAGCAAATTAATCAAACCTGAGGAGAATGTCATGGAAATCTCTGACTTATAGCCAGTTCATCAGAAGTACAGGTAACAACCTGGACTTGCAACTAGCATCTGAAAGGAGAGTGGGGAGGCAGTAATCTGGTAGGACTGAGTCTTCAACTCGCAGAATTTGACACCACCTCCAAGTGTGAGAATTGAGTTGAACTGTAGGACACACAGCTGGTGTCATAGAATTACTTGTTGATGTGTGGAACACACTGGAATCTCAGGGTACCAATTTAAGAAGACTCAATATTGCTAAGATGGCAATACTACCCAAAGCAATCTACAGATTCAATATAATCCCTAACAAAATTTCAATAGCCTTTTGTGCAGAAATATAAAAGTTGATCCCCAAATTCATATGGAATTGCAAAAGATGCAGAAAAGCCAAAACCATCTTGAAGAGAGAGCAACAAAGATGGAGGATTCATACATCCTAATTTCAAACCTTAGTACAAGGCTATTGTAAATCAAAACAGAGATACTGGCATAAAGCTAGACATATAGACCAATGAAAAATAATTGAGAGTACAGAAATAAACCTATATGTTAATAGCCAATTGATTTTTTTTTAAGATTTTATTTATTTATTCATGAGAGAGACACAGAGAGAGAGGCAGCACAGGCAGAGGGAGAAGCAAGCTCCATGCAGGAAGCCCGATGTGGGACTTGATCCCAGGAGTCAGGGATCACACCCTGAGCCAAAGGCAAATGCTCAATTACTGAGCCACCCAGGCATCCCTGATGTTTATTTTTTTAACAAGGATGCAAAGTCCATTCAGTGGGGAAGAGAATATTCTCTTCAGTAAATGACACTGGGATAGCTAGATCTCCCCTTGCAAAATAATGAAATTGGACTGCTATCTCCCAGTATATAAAAAACGAATTAAAAATGGACCAATGAGGGGCACTGGTCCCTGGGCTGCTCAGTTGGCTAAGCATCTGACTCTTGATTTTGACCCAGGTCATACTCTCAGGGTAGTGGGATCGAGCCCCCTGTCAGACTCCATACTCACTGAGGAGTCTGCTTGAGGATTCTCTCCTCCTCCATCTACCCTTCCCAGTGCCTTCTCTCTAATATTTTTTTAATGGACCTATAACAACTAAAACCATATAACTCTTTAGAAGAAAACAGAAGGAGACATTTTTATAATCTTGGATTCTTAGGTATGACACCAAAAGCACAAGCAATAAAAGAAAAAATAGGTAAACTGGACCTCATCAAATTAAAAAACTTTTGTGCACCACAAGACATTATCAAAGTGAAAAGACAACCCACAGAAGAGGGGGAATGCAAATCATATATCTAATAAGGATTTTATACACAAAATATATATAAAGAATTCCTACAACTCAATAACAAAAGACAAACAACCTAATTTAAAAATTGTCGGGGGTGCCTGAGTGGCTCAGTCAGTTAAGCATCCAACTTATCTCAGCTCAAGTCTTGATCTCAGGGTTATGAGTTTGTCCCCACATTTGAATCAAATAGACATTTCTACAAAAGATACAAAATGTCCAATAAGTACATAAAGATATGTTATCATTAATCATGAAAGAAATGCAAATTAAAACCCCTTCATACCTACTAGGGCAACTTTCATTTTTTAAAAAAAGAAGAGAGGGGAAATAACAAGTGTTGGAAAGGATATAGAGAAGTCAGAACCCACATATACTAACATAAGGAATAAAAAGTGATGCAGCCACACAGAGAACAGTTTGGTAGTTCCTCAAAAAAGTTACTCACAGAATTACCCTATGATTCAGCAACTCTACTCAGGTACACAGCCCAAAAAATTGAAAAGAGGGATTCAAACAGACACTTAAATACGTAAACATTTGATGCAGCATTATTCACAGTAGTCCAAAGGTGGAAACCTAAGTTACATCACCATATAAATGATAAACAAAATATATTATGAACATGCAATGGAATATTATTCAGCCATAAAAAGGAATGAAGTTCTAATACATGATACAAAATCAGTGAACCTCAAAAACGCTATGCTAAGTGAAATAAGCCAAACACAAAAGGACAAAAATTGTATGATTCCACTTGTATGAAATATCCAGAATAGGCAAATTCATAATGATGGAAAGTAGATTAGAAGTACCAGGAGCCAGGGGGTGGGGGAAATTTAAGTTAATGCTTAATGGTTACAGAATTTCTGTTTGGGGTGATGTAAAGTTTTGGAAATAGTAGAAATGGTTGTATAACAGTGTCCATGCAATTAAAGAGATTATAGAAAACAAATGTTTTAAATGTATTCTGGGAACATTGTAAAAAAAAATATTTTACTTGAGTGAACTAATAACTGATTATAGAAGAATGGTCGTTGTAAGCCTTGACAAATGGGTAATATTCACGTATGGAGATTTGAGCACGAACTCAAGTAAATGTGAGTAAAACACAGGAGTAGAAAAATATAGCATCTACTGAAGGAGAGGTAAGTATGTCCATTCAGCAAGGGCATTATAGGGAGTGCAGCCACATTCATGGGTGAATAGCTATCCTGGCTGCAACTAGGAACCCACAGTAGAATAAGTGGGCATCCTGCAAAGAGGAGAGACCACCACCATCAATAATTCATAAGGGCCTTTATATACCTGATATGGCCAGTGGAGCCTCCTCTCAAAGCTAGACCCTGAGGGTAGTTCTCAGCCATCATCTGTTACTGTACAACAGAAGGCTGTTTTCTGCTCAGCTTTTAAGTTCTGTCAGCCTTTTGGAATTAAGTTCTTAAAACACTGTATTTCTCTCTGGATAAATTATATTTGATACTGTCGACAAAAAAAAAAAAAAAAATCCTCAGCATATTCTCACCTTAGAAAAAGGAGAAATTTCCATGACACGATAGGACAAAGCAGAGCAAAGAGAGGGCTTTGAAGTGAGTTTGATCTGGGTTCAAATTCGACCTAGCCCTCTGGCTGCCTCAGCTTCTACAAGACATGTAATTTTGTTTCAAGTAGAAGGAGCTAACCTGCCTTGCTGGACTGTTTTGTGCATCAGACCTCATGAAGATTATGCATTTAGCACCCTGCTTGGCACCCAGTAGGTGCTAAATAATGATAGCTTTTTTCTTTTTTTTTTTTCAAAAATACTTTTTAAAGTCAGTGTAACTCAAGTTTTTCAAGCTTCAGCCCATGGTGGGCAGCCTTCCCTCCTTGTCCCCTCACTTCCACCCCTTAGCCACATCAAGGGGAATGGAAAATGGGAAGCCAAGAGGGCCCCTGCCAGGGCAGGCTGCCGGGATGTGTGGTGAGGGCAGCCCAGCAGTGGCTGGGGTGGCAGCTGCCACAAGGCCTCTCCCTATAAATTAAGTACCTGCAGCCACAGCTAGGGGCGAGGCATACTTGTGGAAGTAAGGCCAGAAGGCAGCATCCCTGACCCCCAGCCAAGGAACGGACTGAGGGCAGGGCTCAGGGGGAAAAAGAAGCCAAAGGGAAAGAGAAGAGGTATGGGAGCAGGGGGTGGTGAGGTCTCCAGATTTTGGTCCCAGGAGAAAAGAGGCCAGATGGTCCAGTTTTGGTGGGTTTAAAGAAGGAAATATATTAGTAAGCACAGGGGAGAGCCAGCCATCAGGCACCCCCAGAGGAGTCAGGCCCCCACCCTGTCCTAGGGGAGTCTGAGAGAAAGATACTCATTGGGAAGGAAAAAGTGCTAAAAGTTCTCTATTAATAATATTTTTCTTAAATGTAAAAGTTAAATTGCATTCTAACACATTTTTATAAATCTGAGAAAAACTTCAAAAACTTTAGCCACAGGATTACTTACGTCAAACAGAAGTCCACATAGAAACAAATTTAGTACAACTTAAGTTTTGCTAACAAAGACAAACACCATTGGTGTTGATAGGAAAGATATTTTATCTGTAGCAAATTTAAGAATATATGCTATTGCCCCCCCCCCAAGTCTTATGTTTAAACATAAATGAATATAAAATCAGTATTAATATTCAGTGGAAATTTCATCCATTTATTTCCCCCAAGATATTCATTTGGGTAACATATATCCTTCAGGATGATCACAAATAAACCTTTAAACTTATTACTGAATATAAAAATTTTTTAAATGCTAATAAAACTGTTAATATTTTCCAGTTGTCAACCCATTAATGAAAAGAATCTGATAAAATTTAGTCTTTTTTCTAAAAAAGCATACTTGATAAAAATGTCATAGATCTTTTAGTGAGAGTGGTTCACTATGCTGGTGAGGGGTAAAAAAGAGTAAGTGAAGAAAGGAAGGTCAGCATCCCACCTTGACCTCATTCACAACCTCTGCCAAGAGAATGTCATACTTAAAGACAAATCATTTACTTCTGTTCCCTATTTATTTATGAGTATGAGACCACTTAGAGTATGAGACCACGTAGGAAAGTTTAATGGTGTACAGTCTTAAAATATTTCATGACAAATAGCTAACAACAAATTCTAAAAAGAATTTAGTATATAATATTATTTGTATAATGAATATTAAATATCCTTCACATTCTTCTCTCTGGAAATCAAGGTTCAATCTTGATTCTAATAAGAAAACAGCATGTACTAATTCTGTTTTTCACAGCAATAATTCAGAAACTTAAGTCTTCCCCTCATCTCATTGCACACCAAACCATTTATTAATGTGAAATACTAGACTTGATATTATTGGGAATTTCAAAGCACCTTTGTGAAAACTAATGAAATTCATAATAAATTTTAGAAAATTATATTTTAAAATATCAGAGTTCTCAATTACTGACTGTAAATTCTACAGTGACATAGATTCCACAAGTATAATGTATTTAAATACTTATTAGAATGTAAATTCTGGGATCCCTGGGTGGCGCAGCGGTTTGGCGCCTGCCTTTGGCCCAGGGCGCGATCCTAGAGACCCGGGATCGAATCCCACATCAGACTCCCGATGCATGGAGCCTGCTTCTCCCTCTGCTTCTCTCTCTCTCTGTGTGTGACTATCATAAATAAATGAAAATTTTTAAAAAATGTTTTAAAAAAATAATGTAAATTCTACTCCAGAAAAAATCATGTCTAATTATGTGCCTACGAAACACCTAGTAAAATGCTCAATAAATACTTGACAAAAAAAAACTAAAGTGCAGAGTGTCTGGGTGGCTCAGTCAGTTAAGTATCTGTCTGCCTTCAGCTCAGATCATAATCTCAGGGCGCCTAGAATCAAGCCCTTTAGCAGACTACCTGCTCAGTAGGGGAGCCTGCTTTTGCTTCTGCCCCTTGCCCTTGCTTGTGCTCTCTCTTGCTCTGTCAAATAAATAAATAAAATCTTCAAAAAAATAAAATAATAAAAATAATAAAGTGCAGAAAATTTAAATTTATTATAAACTATTATTCTCGGGTACATTTGAATTTATTTTTTAAATAGAATAATTTAGATTAGAAAATGATTTAAATTAGTAATATTTATGAAAGACTATGCATATCAATCACTACTAAAAGAATCCTTTTTTCATGATCCCCAAAATAATAAAGGCAAAGATATTATATAATAAGACACTTGCCTTTTAAAATTAAATATTTATGAGTTATCAAACTTAAAATACAGAATCTTGCTGAACTATAACATCGATACAAAAACATCCTTTCAAGCTATAATTTTCAGGTTTAATTAGGGAGCAATGCATTTCGATTTTATTAAATTCACCAACCTGTATCTCAATTAAAAAAATTATCAAGGCTATATTTAACTGATACTAATAATACTTAGTTCTACAGAAATAAATCTGGTTTTACCAGGTAAGCTGTTAAGTAAAAAATTGGAGATAAATTACGTCTGAAAGCAATCACCAATATAACCTGAGTTATCCATTATCCTCTTAAAGAAAAAAAATGTAATGAATGCAATTCAGACAGCAGAGTAATGTTTGAGAAAGTACCAAATGGAACAGAACCTGGTTTAGATAGAGGTAGAAGATGGCTATGTGCCAAAGAAAAGTCTCTAAAACTTAGGAAATAAAATGGAGGCATAAGTGATATATTTGTTGGATAAAGCAGTGGTTCTCAATAGGGATGATTTACCCACTTCCCAGCCCAGCAACCCCACCCTACCCCACCCAGGTGTGGGTATTTAGCCATGCCAGCATTTTTGGTTGTCACACTAGGGAGGGGGAGGGAGTAATGCTGCCATCTAGTGGGTAAAGACCAAAGATGTTGCTAAACTTCCTGCACAGGGCAGCTGCCCACAACAAAAAATTATCCAGCCCAAAATGTCAATGGTCCCAAAGTTGAGAAACTCTAATGTAAATGAAGCTAATAGTAATAATAGCAAAAGGGACAAGATATTTAGTTATTTTTTCCCTCTACTACCTCCATGATTTTAAGCAAGTTCAAAAGTTTATCTATTTCCCTTGTAAAAATGCAGTAGTAATAGTATTGTGCTTGCCTAAAACATGGTATCTACACCAAAGATATCTCATATTTTGCAGCCCTATGCTACTCTATGATTCCCACCAGGAAAATGTGAGCAGTTATGTTATCATATTCCATCCAGGCCCTACACTGAAACCTGAGACAGAATGCCTTCTTCACAAAGATCAGACTCTGAAACTAAGAAAGATCCCTGGCCTTATCATAATGTTAGTTTTATTTTTGTTGTTCTAGCATTTAGTTTTAAGAAAAACAAAAGAAATTCTAATTGGCAATGCTACTGGAGAGAAAAGTAAAACAACTCCAGACTTAGTGGCTTGGTTAAATCCTCTGCCCATGTTTCACAGAGAAGCAAATAGCAAATATCTATAGCACAAAATCAAGATATAAATACCTTGTATGGAAGAAAAGTCATTCATTCAACACTAATTACCTAGTACGTGCCTAATACCACACTAGTTGGAGAAGATACAAAGACTAACAAGACAGTGAGCTCAACCACAGTGAGGCATTTAATCTAATCTGCAAGAGATTATAGAGGTGCTTCAAAAAAAACCCTACAGACATAAAGAGTTGCTTAGGAAATACAACAAAGATATATCAAAATTAGGGGAAGGGGGTAAAGGAAGTTTTGCTGAATAAGAAAAATTCATTAATGAATTTTGAAAAACAATCAGATTATAAGAAAATTCTAAACAATGTGACCAGAAACATACCTGAATTGAAGGGAAGTTAGTTCAAGTTTTCTGAGACTCAAATTGGCTCACTACTCTATGCTGTTCTTTTTTTTTTTTTTTTTTAATTTTTTATTTATTTATGATAGTCACAGAGAGAGAGAGAGAGAGGCAGAGACACAGGCAGAGGAAGAAGCAGGCTCCATGCACCGGGAGCCTGATGTGGGATTCGATCCCGGGTCTCCAGGATCGCGCCCTGGGCCAAAGGCAGGCGCCAAACCGCTGCACCACCCAGGGATCCCTACTCTATGCTGTTCTTGATGTAAAGGGCAGAGGTGGGCGTCGGGGGAGAGAACCACTCTCCCAATAAAACTATGTCAAGGCAATCACTTGGTATTCTACTTCTGAAAAGTCACAAACTTGGTAGAGACAGTAGGAAGAGGTATCATGGAAAGACTCAGGGGAAGAAAATGGAGACTTCCCAGTTTCCAGAAGCTTGCTGACATCTCTCATTTACTTATTAAGTTTTATTGCTACTTATGGAAATTGAAGTTGTAATTTGAGAGTAAAATTATAAGAGATTTGATATAGTTTCTTGGTTTATTCAGGTTGGAAAAATTACTCCAAAACATATTCAGATGACTATTTCTATCTTATTCAAAGTCTAATTAATTTCTTCTTGCTGTTGTTGTAATATAAAACAACGTGTGGCTTATATTTCTAATGAAACAAGTTTTGAAAAAAACTGTAATTATACAGAAACTCCTGAAACTTCAGCTTTAGTTTCTATATCTAGGCAGTTCCATAGAACTACAATGATTTTAAAATTTAGCCAATGAGGAAACTGGCATAAGACAGGTCAAATGAAAATAGTTAATACCAAGATCAGTTAATAGACCTGGATAAGAATACTAGAAAAATGAGGGGCCTTGAAAACATGCAGTAAATGCGCTCTTTTTAAAGATAAACAGATAACCAGAATAGTTATAACTTGTCCAAAAAAATTTCCAAATCACAGTAATACAAAAAATCTTCATACCATTAACTTAATTAAATGTATCATTTGCCCAAAAGTAAAGGATGAAAGGTTGAAAAACTTGGATTATATGATGTCATGAGGTAAGATTACAAAACTGTTCCAAAGGAAGCCAATTTTAAGTCAGTGGTTTTCTAGTTACTCTTTTGTGGGGAGGAATAAGTGGGAGAAGAAAGCAACTGGCAAGTAGCCTGGATAGCAGGAAAAGAAAGCTCAACAAACCTAAAAAAACTTCTTCAGCACCTAAACCACTTAGCTTATCTCTACCACCAGTGGAAAGCCTACTAGGCCAAGTATCTAGACCTATCTTTAACAAAGGCCTAATCTCCTAGTGCACCCTGAACCTTTCTCTGGGCCCACCAAAGTATCTCCCCTCCATCAGTCTACACTCTTTCACCTTATACACTATAATATAATGTGCTATGTCAAGTTTCTCCATAGTATACAAGTGCTTTGAGGGCAGAAACCCTGCCTTTATCCATTTTTATTATTTTCAAAACTCAACAATATATATACGACATATATAGTAAGCACCCAATTTATTAGATGAAGGAATGAGCTAATACATTCCAGAATTCTGGAGTAATTCCCACTTAATATCTATGATTACAGTCATATGATCTTCAAAAATTAACTTTTAGAGCTAGCAGACCCTCATAGTTCCTCTTCTAAAAGACACAAGTCTAAATCAGTCTACTGACAGATGATCAAATTCTAGATACACATAACACCTGCAGCCTAATTACTTTATACATCAACTAGTTAACCTCCTTTTTACTAATTTATACATAGCACTACTAAAATAATTTTCTATGCTCCCAGCATTGGTATGAAGCATTGATATGATAGATAGTGCTCTCAGTTGGAGGCCATATAATTTAGTTAAAGAAGACAATGAGAGCAACCTTGCCCATCTGTCAAAACTCCAGTTTAAGAGAACTCAATTTTTTTTATAAATCACTTATTTAATAAATCTAGCTTTAAAACAAATCCAAGAGTTTCAATTACCTCAGAAAGCAAAGAAGTTCTTAAAAACATCATAACAAAAATAATTTTATAATTTCATGTTACATCACTCAACACAGAAACACACACACACACACACACACACACACACACAAGCTGAATGACAGAAAACAAGAACAGAAAGAAAACACATACACAGATACAGGTATCACACAACGGCATGGCAGACAGGGAGAGGAAAAAAAAGTGAATATATATTACTATATAGGCTTATTCTGCTTCATTAAAAACCATCAGAGAAACATTAACATTAAATATCTACCAGAGGTTTCAAAAAAACTGTGTCTATTAAACAGTCATCTGGGGTAAATTTCAAGATCAGAATCAATTTTGAATACACATTCTTCAAGTATCTATTCCCTGCCTCCTTGTTACTGTTACTCACTGCATATAACCCACTCCTCTAAAGCTCCAAATACATCTACAATAACAATTACTTCCAAATCTTCATCTGTTGTCCAGGTAAGAGTTTGTTTGGATGGGGGTAAGGGGGCTGTCCTATGCATTGTAGAAGGTTTAGCAGCATCCCTGGCCTCTCTACTCACTGATACTAGCACCAACATCTACCCCCTCTCAGTTGTGATGTCTCCAGACATTGTCGAATGTCATCTGACAAATAAAATTGCCTCAGTTGAGAACCAGTGATCTAGAGTATGCACTCACTCTTTTTATCTCGAACAAATATGTATTGATCAACTAGTGGGTCTGTGTCAACCTCTGTGCTAGAGGCCAGAGAGACAAAGGTAATGGGAGGATTTCAGACAAATAAGCAATTACAGTAGACTGTGAGCTTTATGAAATGTGCACTTCAGAACTGTGACAGCATGTAATAAAGAATATAACATATAATAAAAAAGATCAAGAGAAGCTTCCAGGAAGTGAAATTTAAGCAGAGAGTTATAGGGAAAAAGAATGAGTATAAACAGAAACAAGTGTAGTGAATCTCAGGAAATGAGACATTCAGAACGTATACATATAAAATACAGCACCTAATATTCATCTCTGAAAACCTATGTTATAGGTACTAAAAATATCACTGCGAATGAGACAAACATGGTCTCTGTTTTCACGGTATTTATAGTCTAATTATAGAAATACAAAATCTTAAAATAACTAAAAATCACAATATGGCATTAAATGCTTTGGAGCCAACAAGAGCACCATGGTAGCAGGACAGAGTCACATTCACCTAGTTGGACCTGGCTTCCCCAAGCAAGCAACACCTAATTTGACATTCAAAGGATGAATGGGAGTAATACAGGAAAGAAGAAAACAATTTGAAGCAGGAAATATAGCTTGTATAAATATGTACTCATTATAGAATATTTCAGTTTGCAGCTTTTACAAAATGAATCGGTCTGCCATTAGAAAGAGCTGCTAAAGTTATCACTCAACTTCAACAACAAAAGGAAAATCGATTTTTTTCATTCTAAATTGACAGAATGTGCACTTTTAAATATTTCCTTCTAAAATTCTAAATTGGGGATCCCTGGGTGGCTCAGTGGTTTAGTGCTTGCCTTCAGCCCGGAGCGTGATCCTGGAGTCCCGGCATCGAGTTCCACATCGGGCTCCTTGCATGGAGCCTGCTTCTCCCTCTGCCTGTGTGTCTGCCTCTGTCTCTCTATCTCTCATGAATAAATAAATAAAATCTTTTAAAAAAATAAAAATAAAAATAAAAATAAAATAAAATAAAATAAAATAAAATAAAATAAAATAAAATAAAATTCTGAATTGCCACAAGCATAAGGGATGGGAGGTGTCAAAAATAAGCCCTATCTTTGTGCTGATCCAAATAAGTGCCCAGATGCTAAAATTAGAGCACTAACAAAATACACATTTCAAAATATGGTAGGACAAATTCTGAAAAGCAAACTGCAAAATGACATGCTATCTTTCTTGAAAAGTAGGGTTGGAATAAGAATGTATTAACACATTTGGAATTGCTTATAAGTGGATAAAGAAAGTGTGAAAAGTTAAACACTAACAATAATCAATAACTGAGGGAGGGATGCCATGTGAAAGCAAGACTTTCTTCTATGTATTTTTGTTTTTACAACATGTTAAAATTTCTGTATTATCTAGTCAAACATTAAAATTGTACTGACATACCACTGTCAAATACAATTTTTAAAAAATCTATCATTAATGTTTCAACACTAAACATGTTATCAATAAAAAAGAACTATCCTTAATTCATTGTTTAATATGTATCACTTACATAAAACTGATTTTATACTTTATATATTCACCCTATTGGAATTCACTGATTCATTCATTTTTGTAAAGTCCTTATTTATATTTATTTCCCTTTGCTCTGCTACCAATATATCATCATTAGCAGTGTCTTTTAGTTGTACAATAAGATTATATATCTGTATCCAACTGAGACTGATTACAAATTATTCATCTTTGACTGTTTATTTTGTCAACAAAATTCAATGGAAATGCAATACTTTATTTCTTAAGAAAACTAGAAAAATGATGTTCTCCTTCTTCCTTATACAGAGCAAGCTAAGAATATTTTGCTGTGTTCTAACAGCTGAACGAGGAAAAAAATTAAAAATTAAGGTGTATTTTCTTTCTTGGCGCTTCACTATTACAATTCTTTGGAAATTATTATATTTTTCAATAAAAAATAACATTTTGGGAAAAGATAGAATGACACTTTTCCAGTCTGCCAGGAAACAGAGCCCTTCTTCAAATGAAGACCTATCAAAATATGCAAGCAAATGTCATGGCAACAGAAGCTCTCACCATGGTAACATCATCCCTGCTTCAGAGGAAAACCACTCTAATTCGTCATGTACTTCAAGACAAGGCATTAGACTAATTCTCATTTTCATTTTACAATCTATCCATAACATTCAATATACCTGGCAGTAGTAGAGATTTAATAAAAACATTAATATTTCACGAGAAAGTAATATTAAAATCAAAGCTGACTCCATTTACATGCAAACTGATTAATGCCAGAGATATAAAATCAAGCTGACCCACCTTACAGAAAATCAAGATAGTGATGAAGACATAAAAAAACAATGACATCACAACTGCTTCAGAGGAAATACTTTTGACTCAATATAGAAAAAAAATATACAGTTAATATTTACAGGATAGCTGATATATAAAAGCAAGAAAAGCCTTTTTAAAAAATAAAACAAAGAATATAATTTCAAGATTTTTATTATTACTTTTACTTTGTAATCCATCATACAAAATTCTGTTTTTATTTCAGTGACGGATTACTAATAGAACAAAAATTCTTACTCAGAAATATGTGTCTCCAAAAAAAAAAAAAAAAATGTGTCTCAGATAACAAAAGTAAAATCAAATATGGTTTTTAAAAGGTTAGAAATTAATCAGTTATTACTAAATATAGAATTTTACTATGCTACATAAATCACTAAAATCCTCTTATAAAATCCTCTTATAAAATACTATTAAGTATTATCAACTTTGTAAATGAAATTAAAAGATCTAATAGCTGTTAAGTAAAAGATCTACTACCTATAGCATATTAAAATGCCAATGGTCATTTTAAAATATTCATTTTTAGATGACAAAGGTTACCAATTCAAACTGTCAAGAAAATCATAAAACTGAAAATCTTATATATGAGTCTAATAAAATCTAACTGGTTTATGGTATAGACTAATAACCAAATGATCACTTCAGTCTGATCAAAGTTTGAACCTTAAAACTTAAAAATACATAGGTTTACATAAAAATAAGCAGCTAATTTTTCCTTTGAAGAAAATACCCATTTTTCTCAAAATATTTAAACATTTTGTCAAATACAGCTTACATTTGAAATTTTTAAAAACACTGTGCACAAAGTAATAGAAGTCACCTTTAAATAAAAATCAGCTATTTTTGCATCAACAGCCAAGTACTTGGGGAAACCAAAAGACAGCATGTGATAAAGAGTAAACTGCCTTTAAATCTAATTTTGGTATTTAACTTGAAAGCCAGGGGAAATCACTAGAGATATAGGAAGAAGATCACCCTGAATGCAGTGTGAAGAAAAGACTAGAGGGAGACAAAGTGAATGTTGCAGGACCAGTTAGGATGCCACTGCAGCAGACCAGGCAAGAGACAATGAATGGTAAATCAGATTAGAGCTGTGACAGAGGTTACAGAGAGAAAAGGGAATAATGTATGAGATATTTAGGTGATACAGCAGGAAGACAGAGTAAGACCTGGACATAGATTAGAGGGACGAAAGAAGGGAAAATGTCAAAGATGGCATCTAGCAAATTTCTCATTTAAGTGGAGTAGGAAATGCTGGGAAAGGAAAGGTTTTTACAGTTTGTGTGTTTGCTTGTCTCATTGTATGGGGAGTAGAAATGAAGTTTGGGCTTTAAAATGTATTGAGTCTTTGGTGTTTCTGAGATTTTCAAAAGGCAGTGTCAAGGTAGGTAATTAGATAAAAAATACGGAGCTTAAATCAAAAAGTCTGGCTTGTAAGAGGGTAACTAAAGCCATGGGTGTGGATAAGATTTCTAGGGAAAGAGTAGACCATTAGAAAGAATGAATGTCCAGGACATTAACTGAGAAAGTCCAAACTTGAATGGTTAGTAGAAGATGAAGAGCTTGAATGAGATGGAGAGAAAATGATATAACACTAGAAGGAATTAGGAGCATGTGGTGTCATAGAGGCCATGAAAGAGAATATTTCAAGAAACAGTGGACAGCAGTGTAGACTACCACTAGATGATTAAGTTAAAAAAATTAAAAATTTAAAAAGCCGGCAAAATGATCTTGATTTTGCAATGAAGAGAAATTATTGTTGACTTTTCAAAAAAAAAACTGATTCACATAATATTTACTTAGGCAAAGCCCTTTTAAAAATACAACCTTATCTAAAACTACAATACGTAAAAGAAATAAATCAGAGCTGTTGTGATGTAAACACAATGCTTACATAGTAATCAATTCCTCCATGTGGTCCTGAGGTAGTTCACAGAAATCTCTAACTTCAGAAATTAGTGTTTTGAAGCCATTGGTCTAATCTTGGAAGTATCTTTTCAGCCCTGATTTTTCTATAATTCTGCAAATGCAATTTAATCTACTTTTTTAAATTGAGGCTTCCATGATAATTAATGACTGCTCTGTGTTTTAGTAAATATCAGATACTGGTGGATTTCTTTATAATCACAAAAAAATATACTCTAAGTTTTATTCTCCTGAACATATCATTAATTAACTTTGGTTTTCTTTTTTCCTATAAAAATAATGAGCTATGTGAAACACAGGACAATAAATGAAAAGGTAAGCAAACTTTCTTCTAAGCCAATGTTTGGTTTACACTCAATAGAATCACCACCTTTATATAGTATCTTTATCACTATTCTTCAGTTTTTTGCTAAGATTCAAATATTTTCATTTTTACTCTTTAGCAAAAGTTATATGTTCTACCTTTTATCCAACTCTAATTCAGTCACTATAATTAATGTAATGGAGCAGAATTAACTTCTTGCTAAGTTTTAAGTAATTAGCACCAAACAAATGTAAACCAAAGGGTTTTTTCACAAGTAGATACAGAGGAATCCTCTTCATCCTTCACCATTCATTTGCCTTTGGAATATTTCTTTGGTATCAGGGACTGGATTACAGGTTAAAAATCAAACTTTGTCTACTCTGACCCGGACTCCTCTCCACTTTATGCAGATTCACTCAGACTGCTAGAACAGTCACTCAATTAGTTCCTTTCTTCATTTATTTTAAATTTTGGCCAAGGGAATCCAGCAATGCAATACTACATTGTGAAAAGTTTGGAAGATTTTCTGATAAACATGGTGAATTAAACAGGTGCATTGATATTCACTTTGATTTGAAACCTCACTTAAGCAAGAGTTACAGAAAAGAAGTATCAACCGAAAAGGAAACATAGGAGGGAAGACAACAGCAGAAAACATGTCAATACATTTTTGAAAGGCAAAAAAAGAGATGGAGAAGTTAGTAGGGCACAGAGCACAGAAATCTGAATACTAAGTGCTTGCAGAAGAGGATACCAATGAAAGCGATTCATGCTGCATGTCACAGCTCCTCAGAACAGTTAGATAATGTGGGGAAAATAACTCAGAAGGTTGCCAAGGGGGAGAAAGTTGAGGCATGGCACTGAAAACAAGAAATGTTGAAAAATTTTAAAAGGAATATTTAAACCTCTATGTTCCCTCCTCCACCCTAGGCAAAATGCAGGAGATACCCTTACTCTGTGAAAAAAACTGAAGCACAAAAGCCCTAGTCCAGAAGATTCAAGTGTAACTGAAGAGGGAAACTGAAACCTGATGAGTTCAGTAAGGCTTCCCTACTTAACAGTGGGCCCTCATCCCATTATCTTCTCTAGTCCAAGAATGTGCAACAATCAGGCAAATGCAACCAAGAAGGGGCCTGGAGGCTTGGTCTCTGAAGAGGTCAAAGAACTCCACAGAAAAGAACCTCAGATCCTAAGATTCAGATAACTCCCAATTTGAAAAGAGAAGGTGAAAAATTTACACATTTTAACATGATAAAAAATACCATAATGCATATCATATTATTACAATATAGCACATTAATCTGCCTAAGTGCCCATCATTTATCCTGCCTGCATTTAATTATTAAAGCTGAGTTTTAGATTTCCCCAGAAGAAAAATTTAGAAATGTTGGCAAATTTTACATTAAAAATTAGTTCTTGGTCTGATTAAGGTTCCTAAATTCTCATTCAGAATTTGCTTTCCATAGAAAGCCTAACAAAGGAAGGTAATTTACAAATCACACAAGTGCAGAATCAGAAATTACACTGGGTATTGGGCTCTACAACTATTAGTGAGAAATACCACATCAAGCTAGGTAACAATGAAAGGTTGAAAAACCAGACCCACACTTAGTTGGTTGAAAAGGGAAAGATTAGCAAGCCTTAGATATTAAAACTAGAAATAAACTTTCTCTTTATAAACTGAGAGAATAAATAAAAACTGGAGTGGAAATAAATTTCTCATTGTGTGATGCAATGTCATTTAATGCTCTGTCTCAGGACTATCTAAAATCACATCTCCCATCATTGGCAGCTACACCTGTCTGTAATCAACTCTGTTCTTACTCTTTATACAGAAAACTTAGAGCTGCTGAAAAGGAAAATTAATGTCTTTCCTTTCACTATGCAACAGCAATCAGAAAAAGGCCATTTTTCTTGGTAAAGAAAAGGAACTGGATACAGTATATGAACACTATGGTTTCAATCCCAAAGAATTAAGGGAAAGAAAAAAACTTAAGCATTCCTTCTTTGAAAGCAATAAAAAGAAATCATAAAAGTCATGAATTATTGGAAAAATAGATCTTAAACTCTGCTCTCTTTAGCAGAATATCATGAATACAATGTTTGATAATGTCATTCAAGTTCATCTACTTAATAGAAACTTAGATTTTCATTTTTTAAAAAGGTAGGAAAGTCACAAATCTCTGTGTAGAAACCAAGTATAGTCTCACTAGTGGCTCTGATAAATCAAAAATGTGAAAATGGAATACAGAGGGCCCTTCCTGTGGTAGTGGCCCAAACTAAGGACACAGTACATAAGAATAGAAAAATCAGACTGAAATTACAAAAGTAAGATCATAAAAAAATAATAAACACTACAAAGTTGCATATAATGAAATTTTGCATATGAGTGAGAAAATTGCTCTCCTGAATGGATTCATGCTAAACTGGAACCTATCCTGGAAGGCAGAGTTAATATATTTTATACTCAGAATACTCTTTAGAATATTTAACACAAACACAATAGAAATAAAACAAACAAAAAACCTCACTGTAGAATTAGAATAGGACATGTGACTAAGTACCACATCCTTCTTACAGCCAGATGCCAATCTAATCAATTAACAGTGAAGTGCCACTAAAGGGCACACTACAAACACCATTAAAAGTATGCATCTGTGGTAAAAATTAAGACAGAAAGAGCTGACAAAGTGTACTTTTAAGAAATAAAAAACTAGGGATCCCTGGGTGGCGCAGCGGTTTAGCGCCTGCCTTTGGCCCAGGGCGCGATCCTGGAGACCCGGGATCGAATCCCACATCGGGCTCTCGGTCCATGGAGCCTGCTTCTCCCTCTGCCTGTGTCTCTGCCTCTCTCTCTCTCTGTGACTATCATACATAAATAAAAAAATTAAAAAAAAAAAAGAAATAAAAAACTAGATAGAAAACCTCTATGAGAAATTACGATTAAAATGAAACACATCAAAAATCATTAAAATGTTATGGAAAATGAAAAGAATTAATTAGCCAAAGATTAATAACTAGTACCGTATAGTGCTGTCATCAATTAAACTTTTGCCAAAATAAGTGGCTGTGAAATGCTTCTTCTAACAAAATGAGTCTTTGTAGATATGCACTAACCTAAGGATCTGAAAGGCTAAATTAATAAGAAATTGACAACGTCCACTGATGAACAAAATGTGACTTTTAAAGGCATTCCATATACTATCGTAACCTTAATAAAGTTAGAATGCAAAAGTGAAAATTCTTTAAAAAAAAAAAAAGAGTGAAAATTCTATTGAAATGATGGTAGGAGAAAAAAATTATCAGAAATACAGTCATATAATGGTGATAGTGATAAACTTTATAACAACTCTATTTTATTTATTGCAATAATATAAATCTCCTTTTAAGAGATATATTGTTTTTATGACAGTAATATTAGAATTTATTCTCTCTCTTATTAAGAATTCTTTACCCAAGGGATCCCTGGGTGGCACAGCGGTTTGGCACCTGCCTTTGGCCCAGGGCGCGATCCTGGAGACCCGGGATCGAATCCCACGTCGGGCTCCCGGTGCATGGAGCCTGCTTCTCCCTCTGCCTGTGTCTCTGCCTCTCTCTCTCTCTCTCTCTCTCTCTCTCTGTGTGTGACTATCATAAATAAATAAAAATTAAAAAAAAAAAAAAAGAATTCTTTACCCAATATATTTTCCCTGATATTGGCAGGAAGAATAAATTGTTAAGTGTTAATTTATACTCACATATGTTAATCATCATATGATCATTATAGAATTTCAGAGCTTAAACTATTATAACCTTTACATTTTACAGATGAAGAACTGGATAACCAAAGAGATATAAAGTGCCTTGTCTTAAACGCAGACCAATTCTAACCCACTGGGAAGTCTCTGAGAAGAATATATGCAAGTAGCAAAGTTTGTATTATTGTTTCATGAAGAATAGTTGTTTGCATTGGGGATTCTGCAAGGAAATAAGTGAGAATTTAAAGAAGGTCACTGAAAAATTTCTTTAAAAAGAGAGCATAAATTAATTATACATATGCATGTACAAGAAAAATAAAATAGCTATAAATTTTAAAAATGTTTGCCTATATTTCTTTCTGTTGAGAAATATTGCTGAAGCTAGGACTTTAGTACTAGATTGCTGAAGCTAGGACTTTAGTACTATATTAAATAACAGTGATGAGAGTGGACATCCTTGTCTTGTTCCTGACTTTAGAGGAAAAGCTCTCAGTTCTTCCCCAATGAGGATGATACAGCTGTGGGTTTTTCATATATGGCCTTTATTATGTTGAAGTATGCTCTCTCTATCCCTACTTTTTTTAAGGTTTATATCGTACATAGATGTTATATCTTGTCAAATGCTTTTTCTGCATCTATCAAGAGGATCATATGGTTCTTATTCTTTGTTTTATTAATATTGACATATCACAGTGATTGATTTACAACTGCACCAAAAACCATAAGATATCTAGGAATAAACTTAACCAAAGAGGTAGAAGACCTGTACTTTGAAAAGTATAAAATACTTATGAAAGAAACTTAAGATGACACAAAGAAATGGAAAAACATTTCATGCACATGGACTGGAAAAATGAACTTTGTTAAAATGTCT
This sequence comes from Vulpes lagopus, assembly GCF_018345385.1. Taxonomy (NCBI): domain Eukaryota; kingdom Metazoa; phylum Chordata; class Mammalia; order Carnivora; family Canidae; genus Vulpes; species Vulpes lagopus. The sequence continues at coordinate 24,845,792 of NC_054824.1, read as the reverse complement.
ATATTATCCAAAGCAATCTATACATTTAATGCAATGTCCATCCAAATACCACCAGAATTTTTCACAGATTAGAACAAACAATCCAAAAATTTGTATGGAACCAAAAAGACTCCAAATAGCCAAAGTAATCTTGAAAAAGAAAAGCAAAGCTGGAGGCATCACAATTCCGGACTCAAGTTATATTACAAAGCTGTAGGGATCAAGACAATATGGCCCTGGCACAAAAAAAAAAAAAAACAGACACATAGATCAATGGAATAGAACAGAAAACCCAGAAATGGACCCATAACTACATGGTCAACTAATCTTTGACAAAGCAGGAAAGAATATCCAATAGAAAAAAGACAGTCACTTCAACAAATGGTGTTGGAAAAACTGGACAGCTACATGCAAAAGAATGGAATGGACCACTTTCTTACACCTTATGCAAAAATAAATTCAAAACAGATTAAAGACAGGGGTGCCTGGGTGGCTTAGTCGGTCGGGTATCTGACTCCAGATTTCAGGTCTGGTCATGATCTTAGGGTTGTGAGATCAGGCCATGTCCAGCTCCACACTCAGGGCAGAGTCTGCTTTGTACGACCCCATGCCAACCCCCTCACCCATGCTTATGTGCCTTCTCTCTCTTTCTCTCTCTCTCAAATAAAAAAATAAATAAATAAAATCTTTTTAAAAAATAGATTAAAGACATATGAGACAGGAAACTAACAAAATGCTAAGGAAGAAACTATCAAAATGCTAGAGTAAACTCCTTGACATTGGCCATAGCAACTTCTTACTAGATATGTCTCCTGAGGCAAGGGAAACTAAAGCAAAAATAAACTACTGAGTTTTCATCAAGATAAAAAGCTTCTGCACAGCAAAGGAAACAATCAACAAAACTAAAAGGCAACCTTTGGAATGGAAGAAGGTATTTGCAAACGACCTATCAGATAAACAGCAAGTATCCAAAATCTATAAAGAATTCATCAAACTAAAAAAATAAAAAAGAATTTATCAAACTTAACACTCAAAAAATAGTCCAGTTAAAAAATGGGCAGAAGACATAACTAGACATTTTTCCAAAAACATACAGATGACTAACAGATACGTGAAATGTTGCTCGACGTTACTACTTTCCAGGAAAATACAAATCAAAACTACGATGAGTTATCACTTCACACCTGTCAGAATAGCTAAAATTAACAACATAAGGAACAAAAGGTGTTGGCAAGTATACAGAGAACGGTAAATCTCTTACACTGTTGGTCGGAATGCAAACTGGTGCAGCCACTCTGGAAAATAGTATGGAGGTTCCTCAAAAAGTTAAAAATAGAGACACCCGACAACCCAGCAATTGCACTACTAGTTGTTTACCCAAAGGATACAAAAATACTTATTCAAAGGGATGCATGCACCCTGCCCAAAGTTTATAGCAGTATTATCAACAATAGCCAAATTACAGAAACAGCCAAATGTCCATCAACTGATGAATGGATAATAGTATATCTATACACTATATATATATATATATATATATATATATATATACACACATATATATATATGTATATATATATAATAGTGTATTGCTCAGCCATAAAAAGGAATAAAATCTTGCCATTTGCAATGACCTGGGTGGAGCTAGAGTGTATTATGCTAGGCAAAATAAGTCAGAGTAAGACAAATACCATATGATCCCACTCATGTGGAATTTAAGAAACAAAACAGATGAACACAGGGGGTAAAAAAAAAGAGAGAGAGAGAGAGAGAGAGAGAAAGGGGAGGAGGGAACCAGAAAATAGACTTAATTATAGAGAACAAACTGAGGGTTACTGGAAGGGAGGTGGGCAGGAGTTGGGGTGAATAGGTAATAGGGATTATGGAGGGCACTTGTGATGAGCACTGGCTGTTGTATGTAAGTGATGAATCACTAAAATCTACACTTAAAACTAATTTTACACTGTTTATCAGCTAACTACAGTTTAGATAAAAACCTGAAGAAAACATTTTTCCTATATTGGTAAAATATAAAACCAGCCAAATCTGAAAGGCAAGAGGAAAATCTAATGATATATTTTCATTTCTTTGATGAACATTTTCTAAGACATATTGGGACAAACACTATCCTAGACATTGGACAAGTAAAGATAAATAAGAAAGGAAAGTACTAATAACCTTAAAGAAACCCACAGTATTTATGAGACAAAAACATAATCAATATTTACCTTGTGAGGTGGTAGCTACTTCTTTACCTAGTATAAGAAACAGCAAGGTTATCTTGGAGCTCTTTCTTGCTTTGAGAATAATCATTTAAGTCATCTATGTTAATTATAAAGATTCTTAGCAAGTAATAACAACTATTCAAGAAAAGAGGAAAACAAAATTTTTCTTGGTTTCGTAAAAGCAAACCTTTCCCCATAAGTCTTAAGAAATGGAGAGCAGGGACAAGATGGAATATGAACAGGAACCCAAGATCTCATCAAGCCTCCAACTGTTGTTTCTTTTTCAGTCACAATATTACATCTCTCTTCGTCTGGTGGCCTCAAATGAGATCAGCTGGCGTCAAAGAATCTCCATGTCAGGGAACGGGAAGGGAAGGTACAGATCTGTGACCATGGCCTAAGCTGTTACGGGAAAGATTTACTTCCAGACAAAGGTGTATATGAGGCTAGAAATCACTTTGACCAAGGCAGTGTAACAGTAATGACTGAGGAACAGTATGTGATGTGCAGGTGTATGTGTGTGCTGCCCAAAGAATTAAAAGAGATTAAGTGCTCATGCCTAAGGTGACCTAGAAGAAATCTAGAAACTACTTTTCCATCTTCTTTATACCCTAAAAGACTACCATCACGTTAACAGGAGTAACTTAGAAATACCCATCCTCAACAACATCAACAAAGAAATGATGGCAGCAAATGCACAAAAGGATAGGGTCAATCTAAGAACTCCTCAGAATTCCCCCTTTCTAGAATCTGGTAGCTAGAATCAAGGTGGCTAAGATGGGATAAGTTTAAAAATCTCAGGACATAACTGTAAAGAGGAAAACCCTAGGAAGTAAAAAGGGATGCTTACAGTACTACACTACACTGTGACTCATTTCTTCACAGGAGAGAAGCGGTCAAGCTATTCCATTTGAATAATAAGGAAATATAAACTTAATTTTGTTCTGCAAGCTGGGAATCCCCAGGATGGGTGGAGACAGTGAAGAGAAGTCTCAAGGAGAGAAAGCAAGGCAGCAGGACTATGGAATGAAAGGCTCTGGGCAGCCCGGGTGGCTCAGCAGTTTAGCACCACCCTTGGCCCAGGGCATGATCCTGGAGACCTGGGATCGAGTCCCATGTCGGGCTCCCTGCATGGAGCCTGCTTCTCCCTCTCCCTGTGTCTCACATAAATAAATAAATAAATAAATACATACATACATACATACATACATACATACATACATACATAAAATGTTTAAAAAGAAAGGCTCCAAAAGGAATGCCTTCAAGTAAAACTCAAACTGGATATATCACCTGATAAATCTGACTGTATTGAAAAAAAATTAAATAGTTCCTTTAAAGAGTTTAAGGGAAGAAGTAGTGATAATCATAACAAATGAAAATATAAGGCATTTCCTAACTTTAGAGGAAAAAAGTTTTCTATGAAAATATAATATTATACAACTTGACTCAGATGTGAACAATATTTATGTTACCACAGAAATACAAATACTGAATATTCATTTGACCAAAAATGTGATATAATTATAATGGGATGACAGAAGGAGAAGGGGTGATGTTGGAGGAGTGAAAGAACTCAATCCTGTTCTTCAACAGCAGAGAGTAGGCAGATCATGTATAAAACAGAAAACCAAGGAAGAGCAGCATAAACAGATTCTGTAGAAATAGAGGAAAAAGAGAAAAAACACACAGCAAAAACAACAGAAAATAATTACCTCCTAGGAGTGGCATGTTGAATGCGGGGAAAAGTATGAGAAGAGATTGTTCTATTTTTCAGTAGAAGCCATGATATTGGATATTTTCACTTTTAAAAACATATGCATATGTTATTATGTGTTACTTGGAACTTATAATATTTTTTCCATAATATTACCTTCTTTATTTTGAATATACAAAAAAGGGGGGGGAAATGATAAGAAATACGATAGCATAAATCCTAAAAAAACTATTACACTCAGATCCAAAGGTATATTAAAAATTATATATGTCAAAAAAAGTATATATGTCATAATTAAGTAGCATTTATGTCAGAATGTAAGGATGGATCAACAGGAGAAAATCACTATAATTTACCAAGATGAAAAGGAAAATGACATGGCAATCTCAATCAACAGATACAAAGAAAACACTTGTTAACTCCCAAAACCTATTTATGATTGGAAAAAAAAAAAAATCTGAATAGAAACAAAAATTTCTTAGCATGATAAAGATTCTCTAAGAGAAATATACCAAAAACATCCTTAATGGAGAAAATTTAGCCACATTTCCTTTGTAGTTGAGAATAAGGTAAGAATGTAACCCTCTCCTCCACCCAATAAAGTCAATGTTTAAGCCAGTACTAGAGGTTCTGGGCAATATGTAAAATTAGACAATTATTAGAACTAAGAACATGCAACAAGATTCTTGAATCAACAAAATAAGTCAACAATGTGGCAGTACGTTAGAAGTATCAAATAAAGACACCATTTACTCTAAAAATGGGAAATAATAAATATCTAGAAATTAAATGACAACAATTAAAAACTTACACTGAATTAGAGAACAGAAAAGACCTGAAAAGAGCTAAACCTTATTCACTGAGATGAGCTAAACCTTATTCACTGAGATTTCATAGTGTAAAAACATCAACTTTTTCCAAATTAAATTCAAAGCAATTCTAATTGAGCTACTAACAAGAATTTTTCGGTAACCTGACAAGCTACTTCTGAAATTTATATATTAAACCGAATGTCCACACATATTTAAGAAAATCCTGGCAAAGAACAAAGACTTGCCTTACTAGCTATCAATTACAAAATCACTGTACTAACAAGTCTGGTTATTTGAGTGAGAACAGACTAATACATCAGCTGACTTTTCTAGACATGCCACAGGCTCACATGTCAAGTCATTTCTCTTACATATACTGAAACCTCATATACACATGGATGTGAACTATGAGTTGAACACAGTAAAATTTACTGCAATTACTTCTATCTTTAAACTTCATTTCAATCTAGGGAGATAAGGCCTAGAAAATACTGGAATTCAAAGATCTAACTTCCATCTTCTTAAGATAGCATTTTCTACAACTTGTCCCCAGCCTTTAACTCTCCTCCATCACCTTTCCCTCGACCACAGAATAGCCTTTCCCTACCTGTTTGGCAAAGGGGACTGGAAGGAAGATAGAAGCCAATCACATATCACATTATATCTAAACTCGTATATTAAAGTTCTACTATATATGTAAAATATAGATAATATAGTATTTAATACACAATCTTCAAAAATATTAGTTTCCTTCCCTTTCTCCAGGTACCCAGTTTGATGTCTCTCTATACAACTTCCTAGTTAGCCCATACCCTAATTTCTAAGGATAGAGTTACTGAAGGAAAAATGCAGTGTATGAGGCATACTGCAGCACATGCTGAGGTGTAGTACGTGAACTGCATGAGGTATAGTACAACTCTTTCCTGCAGGGCAGTGGTTTTCATACTTGAACATGCATCAGAGTCAGTGGAGAGCTTGTGAAAGTACAAATTGCTGGACTCCATTCCAAGAGTTTCTAATCCATAGTGTCTAGGGTGAGCTGCTTTTATAACAACTTTCTGGGTGGTGCTAATTTCCTTGTCCACAGGCCACATTTTGAGAAACAGTGACCTATGGAGCACAAGGTGTTAAATGAGGGCAATTTTGTTCTCCAGGGGAAAGCAGGCAGTGAACATATATATTTTTGGTTGTCATACCTGTAGAGATGGGACTGAGGGAAGAAGTAACACCGGCACCTAGTAAGTACGGACTAAGGATACTGCTAAACCCCCTAAAATACACAGGACAGCTCCCCAAAGCAAAGAATTATGTGGCAAAAAAATGTCACTGGTGCTAAAGCTAAGAAACCACACTATCAAGCAAAAATGGAACTTACGCCCAATATATGATGACCATTCAGTTACTGCAAGTTCTTCAATGAGTTTCAGAAATCTGACATGTATTATTCAAAGAATTATATTTTCTTCAAGTATTACAGATTCTTTGAATTTCACTCATCCATAACAAATTTTAGAAATATTAATATTTAAGGGTAATTGGGGTACAGAAAGAAATAAGCATTTAAGTAATGTAATCAGTAGACTTCTAGTAAGGAAACAAATTAACATTTTGCAAGAATTATTTAAAAAACTAATTGTATCAAAAGACTAATTTCCTTGAAAATTAATGATCAATGTTTATTTCATAAGCTTAGTGAAAAGCAAATAACTGTTCATTTTATCATTATATATTGAATATAAGTGAAATATCTTGTAATAAATTATTTAAGGATAGGCAGTGATTGTAGCAGTAATCAATCCTAAGTAAATATACCTCAAGAAAATGTACTTTATATATACATATACATATGCATGCATGTGTAGACATATATTTATATACATACTACAAATGCACACACCACATGCGCGCGCGCACACACACACAAACACACACACACACACGAACTTACTCCAACAGGCTGAAAAATAAGTCCATCCATTTCATGGCTGACTTCTTTGGCAAAATTTCCTTCAAGTAACTATAAAATAAATACACACTTTTCAGAAATACAATAATCACTTAAACAGTATTTTAATTTTTTGCAAGCTTTACAAAAATTTCTTAATACATAAGCTTTAAGAACTGAAATACAAAATGGGGGAGACAGATGACACAGAGGGATCTAGATTAACATATTGCAAGATTTTTTTTTAAATGAATAAAGACTGTCACACCATGGCAGGCTAGATATCTTGAAAAACAGTAGTAACTAAAACAACCAAAATGATGGATAAAATATTAAAAACAATTTTAAATGCATTGCTGAGGCAGCACAAAAGGAAGGAAGACAGAGGCCAAAATCAAAGTGAAAATAGAAATTCTGAGAAGTAAAAAAAAAAAAAAGAAATTCTGAGAAGTAATTAGTACAGGGAATAAAACATAAAACATGCACAAAAAAGGAAATAGCAGAGAACCTGCAAAGGGTAGATGGAGGCTGGGGGCAGAGAGATATCCCCTGAGAATCTGTAACCACAAGCAAGCTCAGACATGGGATCACAGTCCAAAAACATATCATCTGTGTCTTCCCCAAACCCACCAGATTTTTTAAAAAATTTTTGTCCTACTTTTTGTTTTGTTGTCTTTTTTTTGTATTTTTTCAAGCAGAGAAATGCATTACAAGGGATACACAGTATTAAATACAAATGAGTTTTTTCAATGTCATTATCTACTAAAGAGTAGACATAGTCCCAAAGCTCTCTCATTAGTTCTGAGCAAAGAGTTTTAAATGTTTCTTTCACAGATTTCTATTATTCTGAAGAACTGAATATGTGTTATCACTAACGGAAGCCCTAAACATTGATTTCTGTATTTCAAAGAACCAGAGTCTGACCAATTTACAGCACAGTCCAGATAGGTCCGGGATTCAAATATTCCATATCCAAAATTTTGGATATGCTGCAGGAGACATCTCTTTTATCACAGTCACAACCTCTTAAAACCACTTCATCTACAGGGAGATTTGTATTCCAAAAGCAATAACCAAAATTTCAAGTTTATTTCACATGCAACAAATCTGTGAGTCTCATCCCAAACTGTGGCTTCATCTTCTCTGCCACTTCATTCTTCAAAATTTGTAATTTGTCTAAACTGAGGGCAGTTCAGAAAGAAGACAAGAGCAATCTTAGTTTGCAACGACTTTAAGACCACTCTGATTTAAATATCTAAATTCCCTTAAAACTATAAAGCTCCTTAGTCAAATTCATAGGTACAGAAAATTAGGGAGCCCGGGCAGGGGGAGTCAGGGGAGAATAAGGAGTTAGTGTTTAATAGGTACAGAGTTTCATTTGGAATGATGAGAAAAATCTGGAGATGAATAATGGTGATGGTTGCACAACAATGTGAATGTCCTTAATGGCACTGAACTGTATGCTTAACAATGGTTAAAAAGGTAATTTTATGTATATTTTAACACAGTTTTTTTTAAAAAACTACTATGCTCTTGAAGTTCTCTTTTTGGTTCTGCTTTTTCCTTTTATTACAATATTAAGATTTCTTAGGGAGTTGGCAAACTGGGAATCTTAGTCACATTATCCAGAGTCTGTCCAAACAGGCAAAAATTTCAAAAGTTCCAAGATTCATATGTTTGTCTCCAAGTACTCAGTATAAATGACCTAACAAATTAAGAAGGCAATTTTCCAGAATAAAAATTCCATATGAATTAAAAACACTGATTTCTTATAAATTTCTTTTAAGAGAGGAAAAATAAACCCTAAGCATCAAAGAGTCAAAATATCAGCTTGCATTCTTGCTGGAAATTTGGAAGGCAATGTTAAATTAAAGACTTTGGATCATGTATGTGATATATTCATCCTAGAGGAAAAGTTTTTGAAACTTGTACTCATACTGAGAAGCATATCTAATTAGACCTTCACGTTCTATTTCAACCTTTTTCAAATATTCACAAACTAATGATGGGTAAAGGCTCAAGCAAGATAGAAAAAGTACAACTTTAATACTTCTTATATCCTATCATGTAAGAAAAGGTAACCTGCTAAATTCATAGCACAAATTCTACTAAGAAATAATACAATGAAAACCAATGCCACATCACCATTAAAAAAAAAACTTTTTTTTCCCCCCAAGTAGGCTCCGCACCCAACCTGGGTTTCAAAATTATGATCCCAAGACCAAGAGTCACATGCCCTACCAGCTGAGGCAGCCAGGTGCCCCTAAAAAACTTTTTAAAGGTTAAAGGAATTTGTTCTCCTTTAATTGTAGGTACATCATCTATGGCAAGTAAATATAGCTTTTCCATTCTTAGATCAGAAGTCTCAAATTTATATAATGGTTCCTCCCTTTATACAAAGTATGTATAAAGTAACAGTATAGAGTTGGTAAGACTCTAAATAACATGAGGTTACTTGTTGCAGAAATGAAAATAACTTCACTTTTTATTTTACTTTTTATGAACTAAAAACCTGTTGAGACAAAACAAGAAACAGTTTTTGTTTTTACTCTTATTTTACTCCTTGTTGATTACTCCAGACAATCTTTCTTTTTTAACATTTACATTAGCACCTATCACATACTATAGGTCCTATAAAAAAGTGTTGTTGTGTTTGGTTCTTAAAATATATCATTCAAAATACTTAATTCTTCACAAGATTTGTATTTCTGAAAAGGAATACAAAGAAAAAGAAACTGAGGCTATTAGAGATTCAGTAATGAGCTTCAAGCCAGACAGCTTAAAAAAAAAAAAAAAATTCCTCAATTAAAAATGAGGAAAAAAAGCAAAGAAAATCTGCTGTAACTCTGAAATAAATGTCCCAAAGATTTTTGCAACATCCTATATATATAGGTCCTCCAATCATCATTCAAGGCTTACATATTTTATTTTCTTCATTAGATTGTATATATGTATGTATGTATGTATTTATTTATTTGGAAAAGAGAATGCATGTAAGCAAATGTGGGAGCAGGAGTGAGAGGCACAGACAAGCAGACTGTACTAAACACAGAGCCCGAAGTTGGACTTGCTCTCACAACCCTGAGATAATGACCTGGGCCAAAAACAAGAGTAAGATACTCAACTGAGTCACCCAGGCACTTCAATGTTTATAGACTTTAAATGTATTGTACCATGTACTACTATATAAAAAAGGTGTATACAAAGGTAGGTAAAATTCTTGAAGGGGAAGAAAACATTTTTTAGGAATAGAGATCAAATCTATATATTGTATGAATATTGTATAATTTATCACTAATAGAGTTACGTGTTCATATTTGAAATCATATAAAGTATGTTAAATTGAATCATATAAAGTATGTTAAATTAAAAATACTGCTCTTTCCCCTTCACAACTCTTGAAAGACAATATATCCAAATTTCTCGTCATCTTCATATATCACTATCTTCATCATTATAACCCAAATTTAAGACATTTAACCTATTTTCGTTATTGTCACTCTTGTCTCCTGAATAACAATATACTTCAAATTATACATGCAACTTTCACAATAAATCTTATCCCAAGTTAAAAGTACCAATTGAATAACATTAGGAAGGTTTTTCCCCTTCATTCATTCTATATGTCTATGTTCATAATCTTCTAAGTGTTTAGCCCCTTTAAAGTTATCTTTAAAAAAAAAATTTATTTAATTATTTGAGACAGAGAGAGAAAGAAAGAGAGCATAAGCGATGGTGGGAGAAGAGCAGTAGAGGGAGAGGGAGAAACAGGCTCCCCACTGACCAGAAAGCCCACACAGTGGGGTTCAATCCCAGAACTCTGGGATCATGACCTGAGCCAAAGGCAGACATTTAACCAATTAAGCCACCATGTGCCCCTCCTTTAAAGTTATCTTTAAAAGTCTGTTTTAAGGGAAAGTTCCACTTTCACTTACTATAAAAAGTGGCAAGAGAATGTTGCTTCTAATATGATAATTGTAAAAAAAGCAGATAATCTATAAAATCATAATTTTTGATTAGACTATTAGAAAGCTAAGGTCTCTAGGCAACAGGATGAACTGAATCCCAACCCCCTCCAAAAGGAGAGAGACATATAAATTGATCCACCTTTGGGAGAATTCACCTTTTGTATTGATTTGTATTGATTCAATACAAAAGATGAACAGTTTCTTTTGGTAGAAACTGTTCTTTGCTCCACACTCTCAATAAGCCCATGAATAGCAGTCATGTGCTGAGGGGATGTGAAGTCTCTGGAGTATGAAAGACAATTATATAGCAACACAAACCCATCTCAGAGAGAGAACAGACTGATTCCACCACTAATTTCCCCAATTCAAATGAGATCTATTAACAAACTGAAAAAGAAGTATACCCATTTACTAAGCACAAATACATTTACCTCAGTCTCTACTGTTCAAACAGAAAAAAAAAAATCTAGCACCCAATAAAAAAAAATTATCACATATACACAAAGCAAGAAAAAAAGTGATCTACATTCAACAGGTAAGACTGTCAAAAGAACAAGACTCAGATATGGCTAATGTTTTAAAATTATAAATACTTTAAAATAACCTTAACAGGGCAGCCTGGGTGGCTCAGCAGTTTAGTGCTGCCTTCAGCCCAGGGCACGATCCTGGAGACCTGGGATCGAGTCCCACGTCAAGCTCCCTGCACGCTTCTCCCTGTGCCTATGTCTCTGCCTCTCTATCTCTCTGTGTCTCTCATGAATAAATAAATAAAATCTTTGAAAAATAAATAAAATAAAATAATCTTAATATTTTAAAGGAAAAGGTGAAAAATATGTATGAACAAATGTGGAATTTCAGCACAAAGAGATGAAAACTATAAAAATGAGACAAGTAGAAATACAAAATATAAAAAAAAGGTATTAGATAAAAAGAATGCTAATCAATGGAAATAATAATCAATGGGATTATAGCAGACTGAACACAACAAAGGAAAGAATCACTGAGGGAGAATCTTGAAGAAGAAAACTGTATCAGTTCTTCCAACTGAAACATAAAGAATAAAAGGGGGGGGGGAGAAGAAACTGAGAATCAAAGAGCCAAGAGATTAAAAAGATATAACATCCGTACAACTGGAGTGTGATTTTAAAAAAAGAAAGTGATAAGGAAACAAGAAACAATTTGGAGGAATAATGCCTCAGAGGACTGCAAAATTAAACACACATTTGCACATGTACACACCCCAAGAGAAGCCTACAGAACAAAAAGGATTTAAGAAAAAAAAAAGTATAGTCAAACCCCAGTCAGAAAGAACAAAACTTACATGCAGAGGTATAAAAATAAGAACAGCAGACTCTTTGTCATGAATTACATAAGCCAGAAGGTAATAGAATACCAGCTTTAAAGTACTAATAGAAAAACTATAAACCCAAAAATCTTTAGCAAATGAAAATATCTTTAAAAAATGGGGGCATATCAGGGAAAAACAAATCAAAACCATAATGAAATACCACCTCACACCAGTGAGAATGATGATAATTAACAAGACAGGAAACAAATGTTGGAGAGGATGTGGAGAAAGGGGAACCCTCTTGCACTACTGGTGGGAATATGAACTGGTACAGCCACTCTGGAAAACTGTGTGGAGGTTCCTCAAAGAGTTAAAAATAGAACTGCCCTATGACCAGCAATTGCACTGCTGGGGATTTACCCCAAAGATACAGATGCAGTGAAACGGCAGGACACCTGTACCCCGATGTTTATAGCAGCAATGTCTACAATAGCCAAACTGTAGAAGGAGCTTCAGTGTCCATTGAGAAAGATGAATGGATAAAGAAAATGTGGTCTATATATACAATGGAATATTACTCAGCCATTAGAAACGACAAATACCCACCATTTGCTTCATCATGGATGGAACCGAGGGTACTATGCTAAGTGAAGTAAGTCAATGGGAGAAGGACAAACATTATATGGTCTCATTCATTTGGGGAATATAAAAAATAGTGAAAGGGAATAAAGGGGAAAGGAGAGAAAATGAGTGAAAATATCAGTGAGGGTGACAGAACGAGAGACCCCTAACTCTGGCAAACGAACAAGGAGTGGTGGAAAGGGAGGTGGGCGGGGGGTTGGGATGACTGGGTGACAGGCACTGAGGGGGGTTCTTGATGGAATGAGCACTGGGTGTTATGCTATATGTTGGCATATCAAACTCCAGTAAAAAAAAATATACAAAAAAGTTAAAATAAAAAATAAAAAATGGGGGCAAAGTAATTTTTTTTCCAACAGACAAAATCTGATAAAATGAATTTCCACCAGGCTATCCTACAAAAGATTTTAAGTCTTCTAGTAGAAGAAATGATATAAACAAACAACAAAAACCTGTATCTAAACAAAAAAATTCTAAGAGCTTCGGAAATGGCTGAAAACTAGATAAAACAAACACCCATGACTCCTAGATGGAGTCATATGTGCCAGTGAAGGAGATGAAGTTCATGGATGACAAACTAGGAGAGCTGCCAAGCTGGATACTAATGCAGAATTTCACCCCTACAGGCACTGCTGGAGCACTTTACAGAGGTTACTACTGGTACTACAACAACAAGGACATCAATATAAGAAAAGGGGGCATCACTGATATTTCTATGGTGCTGGCAGCTATGGGCTTTTCAACTACCGTCATTGCTACCAGGAACTTAAACATGAGCGGCTACAAAAGTACCACTGAAGAAGGCCCAGTGTGGAGGCACATTCTGCATTCCTGACCATGACTTTTCCCTGGCACCTGAATCTTTTCATATCCTAATTGAGAATTAACATCCAATAAAAGATGACTGGTTAAAAAAAGAAAAGAAAAGAAAAGAAAAGAAAAGAAAAGAAAAGAAAAGAAAAGAAAAGAAAAGAAAAGAAAAGAAAAAAAGAAAACAAAAGAAAAGAAAAGAAAAGAGGAAAGGAAAGGAAAGGAAAGGAAAGGAAAGGAAAGGAAAGGAAAGGAAAGGAAAGGAAAGGAAAGGAAAGGAAAGAAATGGTTGAACAATAGAATAAATCCTTTCATATCCTATATGAGAATTAACATCCAATAAGATGACTGTTAAAAAGAAAAAAGAAATGGTTGAAAAATAGAATAAGATATTTGTTCATTTCTTTAAAAGATAACTAATTAAAGCAAATATATTAAAATGTACTGTGTAGTTTATAGCATGCTTTTGGAAGCAAAATATATGACAGGAAATGGAATGATATTGTTGTATGTTTTTTACCCCAACTAAAAAGTGATACAATATTATTTAAAGATAAACAGTGAAAGGCTAAAGAGATATACTATAAATCTTAGGCTAACTCCTAAAATATAAAACAACGATGTATACCTAATGGGCCTAAAGTGGAGCTATAAAGAAATGAAAACATTCTCAAGTAATCCAAATGACAGTAAGAGGGAAAAATGGAAATAGGAACACACAGGCAAATACAAAGTAGCAAGATGGTAGATCCACACCAAGCCACAGTAATAATTACATTAAATTTAAATGGTACAAGCACCCCATGTAGAAATTGTCAGGAAAAAAATAATCAGAACCAACTAACTATAGGCTGTCTACAATAAACCCACTTTGTATATAAAGATTGAAAGCAGAAGGATAGATTAAACTCACACAATGTTATAGATTAATTATGCCTCAATAAAGCTGGATGGATGGACAGACAGAAAGATAAACGTACAATGAGAGAAAAGATATTAAATCCTAACACTAATGAAAAGAAAGCTGAAGTGGCTAGCCTATATTAATATTCGACAAAGAAGACAAGAACAAGAAATATTACCAGAGATAAAAAGGACCTATAACAATCTTAAGTGTATATGCACCTCACCAAAAAAAATAATAATAATAATTCAAAATGCATTTTTTTAAATTAACAGAGTAGATAATAAAAATAAGGCAAAGTTCCTCAATTATACATGGATTATTTAAGACTCTTTTCCAAATAAATGATTCAACAAGTAGAAAAAAACATTCAGTAGAGATAAAGATGTCTTGAAAACACGTATGTCAGAGCAGGCAGTTAGTTAGGTTCTAACAGGATACCTGGACGTTGGCAAAAAGGAAGTCATGGTCAGCTCTTGGGAAAGTCAGAGGCCAGTCCTGGCACCATCCAAAACAAAGCCACATGAAGCAAACCCAAGATGGCTGACATAGGAGGCCAGAAACTTGGAGGCCTTTTGTGGATGACCACATAAGGAAGAAAAAGCCCAAAACCTGCTCCCAAGAAATCCTCATACCAAGTAATATTCTACCCCCTGGTTAACAACTGCCAATAAAAAGTAGAAACTCAAACCCTAGGACATGCAACTCTGTCTCTGCTTCTGTCTCTGTCTCTGACTCTCTCTCTCTCTCCCACTCTCTCTTATTCGAGCTCATGGGCTCTCATCTCTACTTTTCACTTAATAAACTTTCCTGTATATGTTACTTATCTGCTGTGCTGCACGTCTGAACTTGAATTAATTCTTGTTACAAGATCAAGAATCTTCAGCAATTCCTTTGTCTGGCTGGGCTGAGGCCCCAGGGTCCAAGGTCTCCCCAGTTTACACAGCAACACTTAAAGAACACCAGTCAGAAAATGAGTAAGTATATGGAACACTATAGCAACACTGAAACAACCTGACCTAGCTGACATTTACATGACATTCTATCCAAAAACAGGAAAAAATACTTTTTTTCCAAGTACATAGAGCACACTTATAAATCAAAGTCACACCAAGTATGTTCTCTGATCACAATGAATTAAATTAAGTATCAAGCAAAAGATATCTGGGAAAGCCCCTCAATGTTTGTAAACTTAACAACACACTTGTAAATAACCCATGAATAAAGGAAGAAATTAAAAGAGAAAACTTAAATATTTCAAATGGAAGGAAGATGATAAAACAGTAACTGAGATTTGAGGGATGTGGCTAAAGTACACCTAGGAAAATTTATTGTACTAGATGACTAATCAGAAAAAAGAAAAAAAAAGAAGTCACAAATCAATGATGTCAACTTCTACCTTAAGAAACTAAGAACTCTAGAGAATGTAGGAAGTTCAGGAAAAAAAAAAGAGCCACCTTGGCTGAGATGATAAGCCCAGTGAAAGAGAACCATGTGCCCCTAAAGCTAATAAGCCCCAGATATAGTTGAAGAGGAGGGTACAATCTCAATTCACTAGATGGCAGAGAAGTTGATGAAATGTCTCACAAGTTTTTAAGAGATGTAAGTTGTGGTTAGAAAGGAATATGTCTGCACTTAAAACTTTAAAGTAGGAATAGTAGCCAGAAATAAATTGCCAAAGTGAAAGTGACTAAATCAGAAGAAAGTCACTGAGTTAAAAATTGCAAAGAAATGGAAAACCCATTGTAATAAACAGATCAAACCAAACACCGGGAAGCTGTATTCAACAAGAGTGATGGGCAGTCTGAGAGAATTTAAGTCAGGCAGAGTCTCCAAGGAAGGAATAGTTAACCAAGGAGCCAAAAAAGAGTTTCAATATACACTGTTAAAATAGCATGGCTTGAAAAGTTGTTATTCTAATAACTTAAATAATAGGTATTTTAAAAACTCATTTTGGTATTCTCTTGTCTCTGATATTACATTCCAAGATAGAACGTCCTATAATTTTAAGCTACTTTGGTTTTTTTCCTCTTCCATATTTTAAGTATAACTTATTTATGAGCTACACTGGTATTCTTAAAAAAATAAAGATTATTTATTTATTCATGAGAGACAGAGACAGAGACATAGGCAGAGGGAGAAGTAGGCTCTCCCTGGGGAGACTGATGCAGGACTCGATCCCAGGACCCCAGGATCACGACCTGAGCAGAAGGCAGACATTCAACCAGTGAGTTACCCAGGCGTCCCTGCACTGGTATTTTTATGTAAGAAGTGCTAATCTAAGTTTTTCTGAGAGAATTTATTGGATAACACTTCAATAAAAATAAAATTTCCATCAGTGTTTATTAGGTAGCTATTTCCTGACTGCCTACTAATGCTAGCAGTCTAGCTAGCATTAAACAAACTGGGGACCCAATGATAATATAAGCTTAGGCCAATATGCCTAAATAATACCTTAATTTTAAGTCATTAGCAAAAGCATTAAATGAAGTGATAGAACTAGCCATTACCTGTCAATCTTTGTACAGAAAGATAGTTCAACTTAAATTACCGAAGTTGTTTCTAAAACACTTCTAACAAATTCTTAAAAGCTATCTCACTTTTAAATACAAAATTTTAACTGCAAAACCCTGGAAGCGGGATCCCTGGGTGGCGCAGCGGTTTGGCGCCTGCCTTTGGCCCGGGGCGCGATCCTGGAGACCCGGGATCGAATCCCACGTCGGGCTCCCGGTGCATGGAGCCTGCTTCTCCCTCTGCCTGTGTCTCTGCCTCTCTCTATCTCTCTGTGACTATCATAAATAAATAAAAATTAAAAAAAAAAAAACAAAACCCTGGAAGCTTTAAAGTGGAACATATAGTGAATTAATCTTTTTATCTTCCGCCAGATTAAATTAGATAAATAAAAGGTAAAATAGTAGACATAATATACCAAATTTTTTTAAGATTTTATTTATTTATTCATGAAAGACGGAGAGAGAGAGAGAGAGAGAGAGAGAGAGAGAGAGAGAGAAGCAGAGACACAGGCAGAGGGAGAAGCAGGCTCCATGCAGGAAGCCCGATGTGGGACTCGATCCGAGGTCTCCAGGATCACACCCTGGGCTGAAGGCGGCGCTAAACCACTGAGCCACCCAGGCTGCCCCCAAATAATTATTAATGAAACATTACAGTGTGTCATCAAGTTTTACTTATAAAAACATAATCCCATCACTGGAATACCGTCTGAAACATCCTAGAGGAGACATGTAACTACATGTAACTTTCTACTGACCAAAAATTGGTGGAAATGGCAAAAAGATAACACACCAGATGATGGACTTTGAATTGGTATTTTATGTGTCTATGAATCAGAAGTAATTGGAAACCAAATTGTTATAAATGTATAAGCAAAGAAAAATAATGCAAAAGGGCTTGAAATTAGAAACATAAAAAACAAAACAGAAACTGCAAAGTTATAAAGCACAGAAAGGAACCTCTTAGCAGTAAGTAAAATGATAACTTAAGACCACAATGAAGAAGAAAATGAATCCAGTGTAATTGGGAATGCAACTGGCAACATCTATTCATTAAAGTAAAGAAAAATATACCAAGGGAATACTTAAACAAGAAAAGAATAATCTCCATCTTTCTGTTCTGGACTATTCTACTCACATAAAACATTTTCTGAGCTGATAGCCCCACACAGCCCCAACCATTTGAGAATATTCAATATAGTAACTTATATCTGCTTATTTAATTGTGCTTTCATAAATCCCCTAAAATTCACGGCTTTATTTTACCAATCCCCCCAAAATGGAAATCTCCACTCACCTGGATACTACTCTTCATTCTTTTTCATTCCTAAAGTCTAACTTCTGGTTTAGGTTAAGATTATTCAGTGCTTCTGTACCCTAAATATTTTTCTAATCAGTACATAATCATTCTACAAAACTCATCCATCTAGCTCACCAAAAAGGCAAGATTATTATCTCCTTTTGAAAACAATGATTTGATTTCCATTATTTACCAATGATGATTCAACAACTATATCATTAGCTAATCAAAATATAAATAGCTTCAAATGGCTCTTTCAACCCATACTACTACAATTAAAATCAACCTTAGTATAAATCTGGTAAGTGCCACATGAAAAGTTAGAAAATCTATTAACAAAATTTCTCTAGGAAATATAGGTTCTTTATTATTTTTGGTATCTTGTCAGTCTTACTTTTACCAAAATTCCCTCATAATTCTATAAAATGAAAGTCAACTCACCCTCATGGAACAAAGTTCTTTATGCCAGACTTCTTTTTCATCTCATAATTGAGGCATTATTCATTTATTCATCAAACATTCATTTGATGTCAATAACTCACAGCCATTCTATCAAGTGTTTGAGATTTAAAAGAGATCAATAGGTTTTTATCCTGGAAGAGCTAGTGTCAGGGTCTAGTGTGGAGGTCCCAAACTCAAATACCTGGAGGCCAGACCATGAAGCTGAACAGGACTAGGTGTAAGAAAACAGGGACTAGTTGATAAGAATTATGATGAGCACATCCTCATCCTCAAGCAAACTCAGTGTTTCTTAAGTAATAGAAGAGCTTACACTTTCGGGAGCCTACCAGTTTATGACTTGTGGTTAGGACAGATCTAAATACACAAAAACAATCCTTTTACAGTAAAGTGCATTTAGGAGAGCTGTTTAAAGACTTCTAAGAAAACAGAAAAGTAATTATAATTTTATCTAGTTGTATCCAAATGTTTACTGAGTGCTAATCATGTATCCATGAAAACAAAAAACAACACAAAACAAAACATGAGAAAGAAGAGGTAAAACATCTAAAAACTATACCGCAGGCACTTTTCTAAGTACTTTACATATATCAAGCCATTCTAGTCTCATAACAATATTACGAAGTAGGGACTATTATTATCCTCATTTTATTCTTTTTTAAAGATTTTACTTTTTTATTTATTTAGAGAGTGCACATGACAACACTCAGGCACACACACAAGCAGTAGGGAGGGGCAAGAGGAGGGGGAGAGAATCACAAGCAGATTCCATGCTTTGTGTGGAGCCCATCACAGGGCTTGATCTCATGACTTTGAGATCATGACCTGAACCAAAATCAAGAATCAGTTGCTTAATTGACTGAACCACAAAGATGTGTCCTGATTCCCATTTTAAAGGTGAAGTTTAGAACTTGCCCAAAGTCACACAGCAAGAAACCAAGAATCCAAAATCATTCTGGCTCCAGAGCCCATGTTCTTAACTGCTCTTCTATGCTAGCAGGTCATGTACCCAGAAATCTTCCCCTAATCTCTATTCGAGGTTATGCGCTCCTTCAACATTCTGTCAGAGCACCCTGTGCATCCTTCTACCACAGGATTTTCCTCTTGTCTACCAAATTGAACTGTGGGCTTTTACAAGTCAATAAAATCACACACATATCATTGTATCTTCAGCATCTATCACAGTACTCTGGAGGAATATGCTCTCACTTCAACAAAGGTTTACTAAATAAAATGAACAGAACAGTTTTGAGACCAATAATAAGAAGCCAGGAGTGCCAGGGTGGCTCAACTGGTTGAGCATCCAACTCTTGATTTTTGGCTCAGGTCATGATCTCAGTGTGGTGAGATCGAGCCCCACATCAGCCCATGCTGGCCATGAAGACTGCTGAAGATGAGCCGGAGAGCCGTAGCCTCTCTCTCTCCCTCTGCCCCTCCCCCTGCCCCAACACGTGCTCAAGCACGTGCGCTCTCTTTCTAAAAAATAAACGGGGGTGCCTGGGTAGTTCAGTCAGTTAAGCACTCGACTCTTGATTTCAGCTTAGTTCTTGATCTCAGAGTCCAGGGATCAAGCCCCAAGTCCTGCGATCTGCACCCCAGTGTGGAGCCCACTTAAGATACTATTTTCCCTCTTCCCCTGCCCCTTCCCAATCCTAAAGGCATGTTTACTCACTGTCTCTCAAAATAAATTTTTTAATAAAAATTTAATAAATAAATAAATGCAAGCCAATAGATATAGTTAAATAGAAAACACATGGAATTATCCCAAGAAACTGTGTAATATAAAAACATTTAAAAAATTGTTAAGAAGTTTAAGTTACTAATATATGTGCAGATTATGAAAGGGGCAAGAATTTTTTAAAAGATGAAATCATCTCTCATAGTAACTTTCTCATAAACCATCCCTTATTACTTTTATTATCTTCAGCAAGAATAACACTAATAGGGTCCTAACTGGCCTTCTTGCTAATGGGTTAACTTTTTCTTTCAAACTATTTCTACTCTACCTCCACTAGAACTGACTTTCTAAAACAATTTGTTGTATGTCATAACCACAACCAAAAAGCTTTGAGTGCTCCTCACTGCCTATATAGTCCAAGCTCCTTCAGCATGGTTTTTAAAGCACTTTTTTTTCTGGGCAACCTTTCCTAAATGTTTTCCAGAATGTTTATACAGATTACAGCTGGTAAAAAGTATAGGTGAATATTTCCTTTGTGGGTAAAAAAGTATGATCTACTAGTTTGAGAGAAAAATAAGCACTTTTGGAAAGAATACAAGAACAGAATGGGTACTTTACCATAAACACATATGTGATGCAATACAAATAAAATTAAACTACATAAGTGGCTGGTCTGATTGTTCCAACAAAAGGGGCACAAATTTGAGAAAGAAAGAAGTTAAATATTTGTAATTTGAGCAAAAAGAGGAAATCATATTTTTTTTAACTTAAGACTTTCAAAGAGCTACATGGTAAGCTGCAAACAATACATCCTTTGTTTGAATAGGTATGTACCAAAGAGTTAACTTTACCAAGAGAGGTTTGGCCTTTGCCCTCCACTACCAGGGGATGATCTCTAGGCCCCTGGAATGTCCTGCCTGACAAGCATATCTTTGTTTGCCTGGGGCGTTTAGGCACCAGAGACTCTAAAAAGGTGATTTACAATGGAGACTTTGGAATAAGCATATCAGTTCTGCCCTCCAGAGGAACTGGAGATTAAATCTTAGCCCAGACCTCTTAGAATTCTGGGCTGAAGACTAAAGGTCATCTATGCAGGTAATATGTGACAGAATCACAATATAAACTTTGTACACCAAAGGTTCCCTGGTTGGCAGTACTCTTTGGGTACTGTCAAATGCCTCTTAGTCAGAAGTAATGCTGTCCATGATTTCTTAGGAAGAGACCACCAGAAGCTTCAAACTTGGGTTCCTCCCAGATTTTGCCCCATGCAGTTCTTCTTCCTTTTTATTTTTTTAAAGATTTTATTTATTTATTCATGAAAGACAGAGAGACAGGCAGAGGGAGAAGCAGGCTCCATGCAGGGAGCCCGACATGGGACTCGATCCCTGGTCTCCAGGATCACGCCCCAGACTGAAGGTGGCGCTAAACCGCTAAGCCACCAGGGCTACCCAGTTCTTCTTTTATTATAAAACTATAATGACAAGTACAGTGCTTTTCTGAGTCTCTGAGCCATTATACTGAATTATCAAACCTGAAGGAGTCCCTGGGAACCCCAGAATTTGTAGCCAGCAAATCTGAAGCAAAGGTGAGCCTGGGAGCCAAAACTTGTAGCTGGCATTTGAAATGAGGGCAGTCTTGCAGGGACTATGCAGGTGGACTAAGCTCATTGTAGTAAGTTTTTGTCACTGAATTCCTCTAGTTGATATAATTTGGACTGTTGTCAAAGTCATACTGATCAGTAGGAAATCATGACTTCCCTTGTTGGGCACTATGTCAAGAGACTGTTCAAGAAGCTACAGACTATAGAATGATGCTGTAGTTCCCCTGTCAGTTAACAGGTAAAGTGAACCAATTAGCTACCACACATGAGAACTTTAAGAGACGCTGCATATCTTTGAATGAGGATAACCCATACTGGGATACCAAATGGCATTTATCTGTAAACCAAACATGTTCTATAGCCTAATAAAGTATAGAAAAAATGGTAGTGGGACCTTAAGAAATAAACTTTGTTTTCCACAAAATAAAAAGCATGCAACATTTCCCTTATTCTTTGTATTAAGCTAGCATAGAAATAAAAATAGGACCTAAGATTTATATCTAGACCGCTGTAGAAAATAAAATACTTCATGAACGAAATAGCAAAATATATTTTACCTCTGTTAGTGATATTTCTTTCTATATTTAAAAGTTAGGCATCTATCAACAATTTAATGCACCAAAACAATTACATGGTTCACTGAAATTTTACCTAGCACCTTAAAGAATTCTTGCTTTCATTAACTGTATTGTCATTAGCCTCCTATGCCCAAGTCAAAATTCTTAATAGTTCTCTTTCATGCCATCTACTTACAGATTCTTTCCCAGAAAGGCCTCAATCTACTTCAGCCTAGTGAGTCATTCTCTATTTCTCATGGGGTACATACATGTGTAAACGGTATAGGTGGATACATATGTGCACTAAGCTTCTACATTAATAAGACTAGAAATTCTAAGGATATGCAAACAGAAAGGCAAAGGATAAAAATAAGGAAAGAAATGAAAACCCTTATGAATGAGGAAAAGGAATGGATAGAACTTTTCTTTTGGCAGTATTATACAAAATTAAACATACTCTTACCATATAATCCAACAACAGTGCACCTTGGTATTTACCCAAATGCTGAAATTTTACACTCACACAAAATTCTACATGTGGATACTTATAGCAGTTGTAGTCACAATTTCCAAACCTGAGAGCAACCAAGATGTACTTTAGTAGGTGAATGGATAAACTGTGATATATCCAGACAATGGAATACTATTCGGTGTTAAATTATCAAGTCATGAAAAGAACTTAAATGTGTATTACTAAGTGAAAGAAGCCAATCTCAAAAGGTTACACATTGACATTCTGGAAAAGGCAAAACTAAAAAGACAATAAAAAGATCAGTGGATGCAGGGGTTAGAGAGGAAGCAATGATGAACAGGCAAAGCACTGAGGATTTTCAGAACAGTGAAACTATATAATACTTCAATCTATAGGGATCTGTGTCATTAACATTTGTCAAAACCTACAGAATGTACAGCACCTAAAGTGAAGCCTAATGTAAACTATGGATTTTTGAGTAGTAATAATTTTGAGTAATAACATGTCAACAGAGGTTTAATCAATCATAAGAAATGTACTACCATGGTGCAAGATATTGATAGTGGGTTAGATGGTCCATGTGTGGGAGTAGAGAGTATAAGGGAATATTCTGTACTTTCCCCTCAATTTTATTGTGAACCTAAAATTGCTCTAAAAAATAAACTATTGGGGAATCCCTGGGTGGCTCAGCGGTTAAGCGCCTGCCTTTGGCCCAGGGTGCAATCCTGGAGTCCCAGGATCGAGTCCCACGTCGGGCTCCCTGCATGGAGCCTGCTTCTCCCTCTGCCCCCCCCCAAATAAACTATTAAGGAGGGAGGGAGGGAGGGAGGGAGGGAGGGAGGGAAAGAAAGAAAGAAAGAAAGAAAGAAAGAAAGAAAGAAAGAAAGAAAGAAAGAAAGAAAGAAAGAAAGGAAGAAAGGAAGAAAGGAAAGAAAGGAAAGGAAAGGAAAGGAAAGAAAAAAAAAAAGAAAAGAAAAGAAAGATGGATGGTGGGAGCGGGGAGCTATCAAACCATAAAAAGCACCAGAGGAACTTTAAATGCATATTGCTAAGTAAAAGAAGATCATGTGAAAGGGTTATATACTATATAATTTTAACTATATGACATTCTGGAAAGGGTAAAATTACAGAGACAGTAAAAAGATCCATGAGTGCCAGAGGCTCAAGAAATGCCAAAAGGGATGAATCAGGGAGCACAATTTACAAATTAATCTGTATAATCCTATAATGGTAGATACATGACATTTTGCATTTGCCAAATCCATAGAACTATATAACACAGGGAGCTAACCCTAATGTAAAATATAGACTTTAATTAATGTCAATATTGGTTCACCAAGTGTATCAAATGTACCATATTCAAGTAAAATGGTAATGGGGCAACTGCATACTGGGAGATAGGGTCTCTAAGATCTCTGTACCTTGAGTTCAATTTCTGTGAACATAAAACCACTCTCAAAAAATAAAGCCTTTTAGTTTTTTTTAAAGAAAAGAAACATATAGACCAAATTTTGTCAACAACATAGAGGAGGTGAGATCCAGCTGATGCAACACTACTTACTGAGCAGACTCATTCTTTCCCCACTGCTCTATAATGTGACGTTTATCATAATTCAAGTGGCCATGTATTTGGACCTGTTTCCTTACTATTTTGGATATATATATATATATATATATATATATATATATATATATAGTTTTTTTTAAAAGATTTTGTTTATTTATTCATGAGAGACACAAAAGAGAGAGGCAGAGACACAGGCAGAGTGAGACGCAGGGAGCCCAATGTGGGACCTGATCCCGGGACTCCAGGATCACACCCTGAGCTGAAGGCAGACGCTGAAACCACTGAGCCACCCAAGCGTCCCCGATATTTTTAAAGTAATATACGTGTGTGCACCAAAAGGTTCACATCAACACTACTAGTTCTAGTAGAACTAGGCTAGTACTAGACTAGAAATAATCCAAGTATCAATCAATAGATTGATTAATCAATAATAGAATGCATAATAGCCCTAAACTAGAAACAACCCAAATATCTATCAATAATAGAATGGGTAAGTAAATTATGATATAGTCAGAGTATACTGCAATAAAAATGGTCAAACTATGTCTACATGTAACAACAGACATGAACTGTACAAATATTAACTGAAAGAAGCCAAACACAAAAAACTCATATACTATTTAACTCCAGGACAGTAATAATTTCTGGGGAGAGAGAATGAAGGAGAGAGACCAGGAGGACACACAGGGAAGGTTTTGGAATACTGACAGTATTCTACATTTGTGCATTTCATGTGATTGCTCACTTTGTGAAAACTGTTGAAGCTTTAAATTTATGATTTATGTACACATTTCAGAATATATCTATGAAAAAAGTTTGCTTAAAAACACTATATGAAGAAAGAATTGGCTAATTTTTAGAAAGCATATGCTTCACGTTCTAAATAAATTTCTGAAAAGCACACTAAAATATAAAGAGCAAAATTAACTATGGTGAAAAAAGATGTGTAAAGTATAGGACATTTTAAGCTCTCCAATAATACCAAAAAACAAACAAACAAAAAAAAACAATAAAGTATACAGAAGAAAAACACATGTGAAACAAAATTTTAAAAAATAAATAAATAGTGGGGATCCCTGGGTGGCTTAGTAGTTTGGCGCCTGCCTTCGGCTCAGGGTGTGATCCTGGAGTCCTGGGATCAAGTCCCACATCAGGATCCCTGCGTGGAGCCTGCTTCTCCCTCTGCCTCTGCCTGTGTCTCTGTCTCTGTCTCTCTCTCTTTCTGTGTGTCTTTCATGAATAAATAAATAAAATCAATCAATCAATCAATCAATCGTAAGCAAAGCTATATTAGGAGACAAACAGAAGGGGTGCCTGGATGACTCAGTTGGTTAAGCAACTGACTCTTAGTTTCAAC
This sequence comes from Vulpes lagopus, assembly GCF_018345385.1. Classification (NCBI taxonomy): domain Eukaryota; kingdom Metazoa; phylum Chordata; class Mammalia; order Carnivora; family Canidae; genus Vulpes; species Vulpes lagopus. The sequence continues at coordinate 24,820,005 of NC_054824.1, read as the reverse complement.
TCAGGTCGTGATCTCATGGGTCATGAGATAACCCCTGCATTGGGTGGGCTCTGGGCTGAGCAGGGAGTCTGCTTGAAGATTCTCTCTCTCTGCCCCACCCCACCTTTCACTACTAAAAGACTTATTAATTCTTCCTTTGCTCTGACAAAACAAGTAGAGAAAAAGTTTATAGAATGTTATAAAAACTGATGATATATTAAGCCATAAAGAAAATGCCACCTAATTCCTAGAGATAAAATTTTCCCAACTACATTCTCTAATAACAAATCACAACTAATAAAAAATAAATAGAAAAAAAATGGAAAAAAGTTGACAAAACTGAAATTTAAAAACATTCTGTTGAGTGTTGTTTAGTCAAAATAAATGAAAATTACAATGATCTACTTCTGGGCAAGATAAAGTAACATGGCAGACAGTGCTATCAAAGAAATCACTAAACAGGCCAATATTAAGTAAGGATAGAGGAAAAATGGTCAAAAGTGATGAATTAGACAGTTTTTCCTTAGAAGCATTTCCCAATTCTAATCATTGGCAAAATTTAGAAAGTTCAGTTTTTCCCCAGGCCAAGGGACACGAGGAACATAGAAACAAAGGAGAAACTTTGTTAGACTCACAAAAATAGAGACACAAAATTGGTAAGAGATTTAAAAACATAGCTGAATTACCCCCTCAAGATTATTGCAAAATACTAAAGTTACACAGATACACAGAAAATAAAAGTTGAAGATAACATTTTATCTAACAATAAACATAATCTGAAAATGTTAATGAAGTTATAAAAAAAATACAGTATTAACAAAATTCAGTCAAAAATGTAAAACTGTGAGAGCCATCTTTTCAAAGATTCTCCTTCTTTAAAATGTCCTAAAACATAGAGACCAAGAGTAGGAGACCTTAGTTTCCTTTGATCCCAGGAACTCAGCTAAATAGTTATTAAATCCTTCTGAACACTTGCAAACTCAACCAGAGATCCAAGAAAATAGTTAAAACTCTACAAATAGAAAAGCAACCATCTTCTGCAAGGTAGGATGTTCAGAGAATCCCAGGCAATACATGGGAAGGTAGATGCCAGGGGTTAGGGAGCCTCCCTAAGCCGACTGCAGGAAAAATATAGCATCAGAGCACAAAATCCAGACTTTTAGAAGTCTGCCCTGGTGAGGGACTTCCCACCTGAAAGGTGCTCAGGTGGAGAAGTGGGGGTGGAATCCTAGGTGGGACAATGTAGTCTCAGGACCCTCGGGATCACAAGAAGACTGGGAGTGCCTGAGCACCACAGAGTTCCCAGGCATCGGAGCAGGGAAACTGGCAGCAATCAGAGGGCCTGACAGTGGCTCTCAACTTGGGGTTGCCATAAACCCAGAACCATGGCAGGGGACCAACAAAAGGCAGAACAGGTGAGATCCACCCCCTAGCTGCACCGGAGCCCACTTGGCAAGAGTCTATAGGGCTTGGAGATTCCAAATGGGGTCACATGCCTGAAATAAAAACAATCAGTCACAGGTTGGGTAAGCTCGGAGTGTAGATGGAGACAAGGGAGACAGGAGGGACTGCCTGTTTTTCCCTGATGGGTCACTGAGGAGTGGGAAGGAGGGTGCCACCTTTCAGCTCCTGGGCTGGAGACTGGGAGGTCAGGATTTTCATTCATCTAAAGCTGCAAGGGAAGCCTTAAGGAAATAAAAGTCACATAGAGCAATCCAGAGCAGATACTTAGCCTGGCCCCCTGGCAAGGGTGGTGCAATTCCGCCCAAAGGCAAGGACACATGAGAATGTAACAGGCCCCTCCTCCAGGAGATCAGCAAGAGCATCCAGCCAAGACCAAGCTTACCCATTACTGAGAACGGTAAAACAACAGCACTAGGGGAATAAAGCGTATAGAATTCATCGAGGGTTTTTTTCCCACGATTATTTAGTCTTTCAATTTTAATTTTTTTCTTTCCTTTTTTCAACCAATTTCTTATTTTATCATCTTTTTAAAAAATCTTTTTTTTTTTTTTATTTATTTATGATAGTCACACACAGAGAGAGAGAGAGAGGCAGAGACACAGGCAGAGGGAGAAGCAGGCCCCATGCACCGGGAACCCGATGTGGGATTCGATCCTGGGTCTCCAGGATCGCACCCTGGGCCAAAGACAAGCGCCAAACCGCTGCGCCACCCAGGGATCCCTTAAAAAATCTTTTTTAAGGGCAGCACAGGTGGCTTGGCAGTTTAGTGCGGCCTTCAGCCCAGGGTGTGATCCTGGGGATCCAGGATCAAGTCCCACGTCAGCCTCCCTGCATGGAGTCTCCTGTGTCTCTGCCTCTATCTCTCTCTCTGTATCTCTCATGAATAAATAAATTAAATTTTTTTAAAAAGCATCATGAATTTTCTCTTAAAAAAGATCTTTTTTAATTTTCATTTTTACAGTACATTCTATCTTTTCATTAATTTTATTTCTGTATATACATAAGTTTTTCTTTCTTTACAATTCTGGGATGCAGTTTCTTCTAACAGACCAAAATACATCCAGAATCTAGTGTATGGCTCTGTTCTCTTCAGCTGTATGATCATGTTTGCTTTTTTGGGTTTTTTTTTTTATTAAAGTAATTTTTAATGTTCATCTTTACAGTCACTTCCTACCCTTTCAATGTATTTAACTTTATTTTTGTAAATACATGTTTTTCTTTCCTTAGAACTTTGAGATATAGTTCCTTCTAACAAGGCAAACAAAATACAATCAGGATATAGAGTATTGTTCTGTTCTGTTCCCCTGTCTGTTTATATTGCTTCCTTTTCTTTGGGGGGGGGGGTCCTTTAAATTTTCATTTTTACACTTACATTTTATACTTTCATTGCACTTAATTTTTTTGTACACATATGTTCTTCGTTTATTAAATTTTTGAAATCTAGATTTCTAACAGACCAAAATACACACAGGATCCAGTGCACTGCTCTATTCTGTTTACCTGTCTGAATATATGCTTTTCTCCCGGCCCCCAGTTTCAGGTCTCTTCTGATTTAACATATATTTCTCTGGGGTTGTTGTTGCCATTTTGTATTTTGTTCTCTCATTCACCAATTCTTCTGTGGACAGAATGACAAGATGGAAAAATTCATCTCAAGAAAGAGAACAAGAGGCAGTATAAACTACCAAGGACCTAATCAGTATGGACATAAGATGTTGGAACTAGAGTTCAGAATAATGATTATAAAGATACTAGCTGGGCTTGAAAAAAGTCACAGAAGACACTGGAGAATCCCTTTCTAGAGAAATAAAAAAAACTAAAATCTATCAAGTCGAAATCAAAAATGCTATTAATTATATGTAATCAAAATGGAGGCTCTAACTGCTAGGATAAATGAAGCAGAAGACCGAATTACTGATATATAGGACAAAAAGATGCAGAATAAAGTAGCTGAGAAAAAGAGATAAACAACTACTGGATCATGAGGGCAGAATTCAATGGATAAGTGATATCATAAACTGAAACAGTATTAGAATTGAGATCTCAGAGGAAGAGGAAAGAGAGAAAGGAGCAGAAGGTAAATTAGAGCAAATTATAGCTGAGAACTTTCCTAATCTGGGGAAGGTAACAGGCATCCAGCCCAGGAGGCACAGAGAATTCCCTTCAAAATCAATAAAAATAGGTGAATACCCCAATATGTAATAGTGAAACTTGCAAATCGGAGAGATAAAGAGGAAATCTTGAAAGCAGTTGGAAGAGAGGTCTGTAACCTCCTAGGGTAGAAACATTAGATTGGCAGCAGACCTATCCACAGAGACCTGGCAGGCCAGAAAGAACTGGCATGATATATTCAAGGTACTAAATGAGAAAAAATAAGCAGCCAAGAATACTTTATCCACCTAGGATATCATTTAAAGGAGGAGATAAAAAGCTTCTGGCACAAACAGAAACTATAGGAACTTGTGATGTTTCACAAAACAGCTATTTTCAAAAAATAGAAATGGAAGGAAAACTTGCAAACTCTTTCTATGAGGCCAGCATTACTTTGATCCTAAAACCAGATAAAGACCCCACCTAAGAGGAGAATTACAGACTAATATCCCTCATGAATTTTGATGTAAAAATTCTCACTAAAATACTATCCAATAGGATCCAACAATACATTCAAAGGATTATTCACCACAATCAAGTGGGATTTATTCCTGGGCTGCAAGCGTGGTTCAACATCAACAATCAATGTGATACCCCACATTAATTTAAAAAAAAAAAAAAAGAAAGGACAAGAACTATAGGATCCTCTCAATAGATGCAGAAAGACCTTTTTCTTTCTGACAAGTTACAGCATCCTTTCTTGATTAAACCTCTTCACAATATAGGGATAGAGGGAAAATACCCCAATATCATAAAAGCCATTTACCAAAAAAAAACAACAAATATCATTTTTTTTAAGATTTTATTTATTTATTCATGAGAGACACAGAGAGAGGCAGAGACATAGGCAGAGGGAGAAGCAGGCTCCTCACAGGGAGCCTGATGTGAGACTTGATCCCGAAATGGGATCACTCCCTAAGTCAAAGGCAGACACACTCAACTGCTGAGCCACCCAGGCGTCCCAGCAAATATCATTCTTAATGGGGAAGAACTGAGAGCTTCTCTCCTAAGGTCAGGAACATGGCAGGGATATCCACTCTAACCACTCTTGTTCAATATACTACTAAAAGTCCTAGCCTTAGGCAATCAGACAACAAAAAGAAATAAAGGCATCTGAATCGACAAAGTCAAACTGTCACTCTCTGCAGATGACATCATATTCTATATGGAACACCCAAAAGAATCTACCCCAAAATTGCTAGAACTCATACAGGAATTCAGCAATTTGCAGGATTTAAAATCAATACACAAATCAGTTTCATTTCTATACACTAACAATGAGACAGAAGAGAGAGAAATTAAGGAGTCAATCCCATTTACAACTGCACCCAAAACCATAAGATACGTAGGAATAAACCCAACCAAAGGCAAAGGATCTGTACTCAGAAAGCTATATTCATGAAAGAAACTGAGGAAGACAAAAAGAAATTGAAAAACATCCCATGCTCATAGATCGGAAGAACAAATATTGTTAAAATGTCTTTGCTATCTGGAGTAATCTATACTTTTCATGCAATACCTATCAAATACCATCAACTTTTTTCAGAGTTGGAACAAATAATCCTAAATTTGTATAGAACCAGAAAAGACCCTGAGTCGCCAAAGAACTGTTGAAAAAGAAAACCAAAACTGGTAGCATCACAATTCCAGACTTCAAACTCTATTACAAAGCTGTAATCATCAAGACAGTATAGTACTGGCACAAAAACAGACACATAGATCAATGGAATAGAATACAGAACCTAGAAACGGACCCTCAACTCTATGGTCAACCAATCTTTGACAAAGCAGGAAAGAATATCCAATGGAAAAGACAGTCTCTCCAATAAATGGTATTTGGAAAATTGGACAGCCACATGCAGAAAAATGAAACTGGACCATTTCCTCATACCATACACAAAAATAGACTCAAAATGGATGGAAGACCTAAATTTGAAACAGGAATCCTTCAAAATCCTAGAAGAGAACATAGACAGTAACCTTTGTGACCTCAGCCACAGCAACTTCTTACTAGACACATCTCCAAAGGCAAACATGAACTATCAGGACTTCAAGATAAAAAGCTTTTGCACGGCAAAGGAAAACAGTCAATAACACCAAAAGACAACTGACAGGATGGGAGAAAATATTTGCAAATGACATATCAGATAAAGTGCTACTCTCCAAAATCCATAAAGAACTTATCAAACTCAACACCCAAAAAACAAATAATCCAATCAAGAAATGCACAGAAGACGTGAACAGATATTTCTCCAAAGAAGACATACAAATGGACAACAGATACATGAAAAAATGCTCAACATCATTTGGCATCAAGGAAATACAAATCAAAACCACAACAGGATACCCTTCACAACCAGTCAGAATGGCTAAAATTAACAAGTCAGGAAATGGCAAATATTGACGAGGATGTGAAGAAAGGGGAACCTCTGTATACTATTGGTGGGAATGCAAGCTGGTACAGCTACTCTGGATAGCAGTATGGAGGTCCCTCAAAAAGCTGAAAATAGAGCTAACCTAAAACCCCATCAATTGCACTACTGGGTATTCACCCCAAAGATACAGGGGTAAATCCGAAAGGGCACCTATACCACATTGTTTATAGCAGCAATGCCCACAATAGCCAAACTACAGAAAGAGCCCAGATGTCCACCAACAGATGAAAGGATAAAGAAGATGTGGTGTGTGTGTGTGTGTGTGTGTGTGTATACACACATGTATACACGTGTGTGTATGTGTATATATACATATATATAAACACATACACACACACACACAATGGAATACTATTCATCCAACAAAAAATGAAATCTTGCCATTTGCAATGACATAGATGGAACTAGAGAATATGATGCTAAGCGAAATGAGTTAATCAGAGAAAGACAATTATCATGTGATCTCACTCATGTGGAATTTAAGAAACAAAACAGGATCACAGGGGAAGAGAGGAAAAACATAACAATGAAATCATACAAGGAGACAAATCATAAGAGATTCTTAATCATAGGAAATAAACTGAGGGTCACAGTGGGGTGGTGGTATGCAGTAACTGGGTGATCTTAAGGATAGCATGTGATATAATGAGCACTGGGTATTATATAAGACTGATGAATCAATGACCTCTAACTCTGAAACCAATAATAACATCATATGTTAATTAACTGAATTTAAATTTTAAAATGTGCATAGGGAGAAATAGAACAAGAAATGCCCTAAAAATTATTTTAGAGCTGAGTTCATTCAAACTTTCAAAGAACGGTTTGTTACTAATGTAAATAAACTATTTTCCATCATGGAAAAAGTTGGAAATAATTCATTTCATTTAACATAATGAATATAAAAGCCAACTACAAAACCAATCTCTACCTACTATCAACTAGAGATCACTCTCTATCATTTATTCAGCAGTTCCAGGTGATGTTCTAGGCTCTAGAAATATGCTAGCAAATCTTCTATCACAGAAATTGTGTCTATTTCACAAAGAGTGAAAGTGAATGGCATACCAATTAAAAATAAGTGATCAATCTATAAATAGATCAACACGTATAATGTGATGTTTTAATTTTTTTTATTTATTTTCTGCAAAGCTATCAGTGCAATCCATTAGAAAAGAAAAGTCTTTCCAAAGGTGCTGGCATAACTATATATCCATATGGGGGAAAAAAAACAAACCTCAATTCTTACCCCACACTGTAACTGATTTGAGTTGGATAAAACATACAGGCATATAAGCTAACACCACAAAGCTCTCAATATTTTTCTGACCTAGAGTTAACAAGTTTTCAAATTTCTTTTTTTTTTAAGATTTTATTTATTTATTCATGATAGTCACAGAGAGAGAGAGAGAGCGAGAGAGAGAGAGAGAGGCAGCGACACAGGCGGAGGGAGAAGCAAGCTCCATGCACCGGGAGCCCGACGTGGGATTCGATCCCGGGTCTCCAGGATTGCGCCCTGGGCCAAAGGCAGGCGCCAAACCGCTGTGCCACCCAGGGATCCCAAGTTTTCAAATTTCAAAGGACACACAAAAAAGCACTAACCATAAAAGAAAAATAATTGATAAATTAAACTTCAGTGAATTTAATAACTCCTGCTTACCAAAAGACACCATTTAGAAAATGAATTTAGGGATCCCTGGGTGGCGCAGCGGTTTGGCTCCTGCCTTTGGCCCAGGGCGCGATCCTGGAGACCCGGGATCGAATCCCACATCGGGCTCCCGGTACATGGAGCCTGCTTCTCCCTCCGCCTGTGTCTCTGCCTCTCTCTCTCTCTCTCTCTGTGACTATCATAAATAAATAAAATTAAAAAAAAAAAAAAAAAAGAAAAGTTAAAAAAAAAAAAAATGAATTTAATAACTCCTGCTTACCAAAAGACACCATTTAGAAAATGAATCATCAAGTTACAAAATTGGGAGAAAATATTAGGAAAACATATCTGACAAAAGATCAATGCCCAGGATATATAAAGAACTCTTCAGAGATAAACAACCTAATAAAAACTAAAATTAAAAGTGCATTGAAGTCTATACTTTAAACGTATCCAAAAAAATGGGTAGAGAGAGGAACAGATACGTGAATTAAGATGTGTTAAATCAGATATAGTAAAAACATGAAATGTTTCTTAGCAAAATCTTATTGAAAAATATCAGAGATTCAGAAAAGGACTAAGGAGGTGAGCTAAAAACTAGAAAGAGGCAGCCATAAGATCTGAAGACAGCTCTAAGCACAGTATAAATGTCTTTGAATGAAATGAAGTATCACAAATGGAAGAAAAAGAAACACTGAACAGTAACTAGAAGAAAAAGTCATAGAAAATGAGCAGAAAAGTAGTCAAAAACTAGATCATATGTTTACTATACACCTAGATAATGAATTTAGATTCCACTTTTAACATAAAAAGAATCTATGTAGGCACAAAATACTAAATATTAGCAAATAAAGTTTAAATATACTTAAACTGTGCTATTTAATATGGTAGCTACTTGTCTTTTTAGACGTAAAGTAATTAAAAATTCAGTTCCTTGGGACTCCTGGGTGGCTCAGCAGATAAGCATCTGCCTTCAGCTCAGAGTTTGATCCTGGGGACCAGGGATCGAGTCCCACATTGGGTTAATCATATGCAAGGAGCCTGCTTCTCCCTCTGCCTATGTCTCTTCCTCTATCTCTCATCAATAAATAAATAAATAAAATATTTTTTAAAATTCAATGTTTCAGTTGCGCTAGCCACAATTCAAGTACCCAGTAACCATATGTGGCTAATGGGCACTATTTTAGGCAACAGAAATTGTAACATTTCCATTGTCACAGAACATTCAACTGAACTGTACTATTTTAAAAGAAAACACACATATCATAAACATAGTGCCAACAATAGAAATCATACAAGAAACTGAAATTTTATTTTTTTAAAAAAGATTTTATTAATTTATTTGACAAAGACAGAAAGTGAGCACAAGCAGGGGGAGCAGCAGAGGCAGAGGGAGAAGCAGGCTCTCTGCTGAGCAGGGATCCCAATGGGGGCTCGATCCCAGGACCGAGGGATCATGACCTGAGCCAAAGGCAGACGCTTAAATGACTGAGCCACCCAAGTGCCCCAAAACTGAAAATTTCTATAAATTTCTTAAAAACACAAAAATAGAAATGAAAATACCAAACATAGAAATACTTACAAATGCCAAATTCTTACCAAATGAAATGCTTAAAAAATTCTATCAGTCATCACAGAAAATATTTTGAAAGGTGCACTCAGAGCTGAGAAATAAATTGATAACACAACCTCCCATCACATTTGCCATGTATTGGTTAGAAGCTGGTTAGATACCCATACTTAAGAGGAGGAAATAATACAAAAATCATGACGTCATCTCAGAATTCTATCACATGGGTAGAAGTGGATACAGTCACAAACTTCCAAGTGTGTTTGGCAATATGGATTGGAACCTAAATTTCCATTATTTAGAATTTATCCTAAGGAAATATTCATGAACTTTCACCAAGTTACCTACAAAATATTCATCTTAACATCTAATAAATGTGGTAATAATCTTAACATCTAATAAAGAATACTAACTAAAAACATTATTTTTAAATAAATGCAGTCTATTTTTTCTATATGTATGTTTGACATATTATATTTTAATAGAATATGGGGTTTTTCCCTATGTTTCTTTGTTTGAATACATGCAAATCTTACCCATGTTTGGTGGCTGCGACCACAGTTTGTCATGCAGTGATATTCATATTTCTTCTATGATAAAGCACAGTATTCCATAATGGGTTGCTGCTAAAAGTTCACTGTTACTTCCCAGGGGAAAAAAATGGCTAGATGACATTGCTCTGATCATGAGCACTGTTTTTAAATGTTTCTTCTGCACATCACACTTACAGTTGCCATATTCCATGTGTTCATTTAAACTGTACATTTCCCACTAACCTCCACTTCACTCAGAACCCAGCAGTCACATTCAAATGGGACAAGGCTAAGAGTACACTGGTGGAAAACAAAATGAAAACAAACATGCTCTGATCTCAGCCTAATCTATTTGAATAACTTTTATTTGAACCAATTTTATAAGGTGGAATGGAAAAAATACAGAGTCCCTCTCTCTACCAGGAAATACATACTTCCCTATGTCACAACCCACATGTTTTTACATCTCTGAATATAGGATATATCTTATAATCAATCAACGACGTATCATAGTTTAATTGGCAGAGGTCTCTCTTACCCAGTGGTACCTAAAATAAGGGCATGGTCATATAAGTAGAAGCATCTTATTTGGTAAAACAAGGTACAGAAAATAATTTTATGTGAACTTAAAGTTACAAAACCAAATATGCACTAGAATCACACCTGTGATTTACAATTTGTTCCCATGCATTTGTCTTCAGAATCTTAAGCATTAGCGAGACTGCTTGAACCAATAAATGTAAGGCTTCTCTGAAGTGACTGCCAAAAGCATTTTCATGAATAAATACAAAACCACAACCAATTAGTTAGATAATAGGATTTTGCTACATATTAGTGGTTAATCTGTGACTCCACTATCAAGTCAAGTTCTTCAATGCTTCACCTGAACCCTGTGAAGTCATCATCACAGACTATATTCTTGAGTAAATACTATACAATATATTGAAATAATACTGCAAGGAGTGGAAAAGCACATAAAATAAAGGGCCACAAATCAATCTTCCTAGAAATTATGAAATTATTTTAAAGTTTTATTGCACTCATTCAATGATAATACATCAGTTTTCTATACTTAACTTTTGGTAAGACTGGCTCTGATCCAGGCATAAAAGTGACTAGACAGATATGTACCCAATGACCAAGAAATACAATCCAACTAAAAAGTGTATGTTCCTGATTTTCCTTATCTACTCTAAAAATTAACATTTTTTCAACCATGCTTAAAGTCCATTCCCATTTATATACATTACCTTTTCAATTCTTGGGGGAGAACTGAAATATATATATGCTGTAGATTTCAAGAAAGTCCAAAGTTGTTATAAACATCTACTCTTCCAGCAATGTAATAAGTAGTGAGTTTTTTTAATTAAGAACATTAAGATGGACTATGAAAGTTACTTTCCAACTCGTGTGCTAGAACCAAGGACCCTCCCCTCCAATCATTTTAACAATGACCAACAGAAGATTCACTTAATTTTCTATGCAACTCTGGAAAGGACAAATGCTATGACTTAACTTTAGTCTTTCATTTTAATATAAGTCTCCTGGGTCAGATACTGATATCAAATTACTGGTTCACACAGATGAGTTCACACAGAGAGTTACACACTTAAAAAAAAAAAAAAGTGTTCAGTTGATTTTGAAGACAATCATGCGATATGTCAATCCTATGCCTTTGTTAACCTGTAGGAGATTCACAGCCACAGTGGGTTGGGACAATTAATCCATAAGAATTTTTTCAGGAAAAAAACTGCCTCAAGTATTTTAGAGGCCAATAATCACTTTTCTTCTGAATCTACTAATACATATCTCCTGAATATTAACTGTAAAACAAATTTTAAGCTATTATACTGAAGAAACATACAGCAATTTCCCCATAACTGTGAATCTTTCATAAAAATGTTTAAAATGTATTTGGCATCAGAAATAATTATATCTTTATGTTTTAGGGAATTACTATCCATGTTTCAGGTTTACTACTCCAAAAGAAGTTCCTGGGACAATAAACATTGAGGCCCACCATACAAAAGCAATTCTCTTTATTATGCATTACTGTGATTTTCTTAAATCTTCCTCTGCAATGGTAAATGAATGAGACTGAAGGGATCCATCAGGTCATACTCAATTTCAATAATGAACGACAGATCAATCGACTAGATAATGCGAAGCTCAACAGCTGAAATATGAGAATACATAAAGTTATCTCCATTTTATCTCTCATCTGCCTTTAAGCCAAAAATGTTTCACCATTATATCCATAACTACATAAAAAACTAAGCATAGTCACTGAAAAACCTCTCAATGTGTGAACAACATATCTTCACACTCAAGGAAAGATTTTTCTCTTCATCCACAGTTGCAATAACAAACTCTCAAAGGTTCTTTTTCTTTTACTATAATACAAACAATACAACAGAAAGTCATAGACATTTGTATGTATAAATAACAAACCTTATGGCTAGATTTTCTTTATGAACCTCTAGTTTTAGACAAACACTTAAGAACTTTATATTTAGAGATAGAAAAAAATAAAAGCAGACTATACCTCGAAAATAAATTTGAATGTCAGATGAAATACACAAATATAAATAAAACCTCAATTTCTACCTAGCAAAGTATACAAAAAATAATAAATGAATAAACTAATTAAACTAGGTGAATACATGGCCTTGAAAAATTAAATGTAGTAAAAGAATAACTTTCATAATTCTTTGTTGAATCCTCACAAAACTTATCAGAAAGATCTTCACATTTATTACTTTTTCATCCTACACAGCAAATATTTTACTTTCAAAACAGCAATAAACAAATCATTGTAAAACTGTTATCTACAGAATCTTAATAAAGCAGTCAAACTGGACAAGAGAAAGTAAATGACTCCAAGCAGAGAAAAGCAATAAATTTATTGCTAGGAACATTCAAGAAATTATTAGGTCTTTCTTTTTCTTTTTTATTTGAATGTGTAAGATGAGAGAGAGAGGGATGGAGTCTTGCTTACTTAATGTTTTAATCTGGTCTAATTTCCTAAAATCATTCAAAATTGTTCCTTGCATGTTCTCTGACTGGGTCCTAACCACATACAACCCTATGGGGAACATAACTACCCCTAAAGAAAAAATAGGTAGTTAAAAGAAGCAAATAAGCAGGAAATAAATAAAGACAACTTACTATTTCATGAGAAAAAGACTTCACAAGTGTGAAATAATCCAAGGTCAGGCTTGGTCATAATAAAATAAAAATGGGGAGTTTACAAGAAAGAAAATGAATTATTTTTGCCAATTAGTAGAAAAATAAATTGGCAATTGGGCAAAAATACATTCATCAATCTTATTGCTTTTTATAAATGGCTAAAATTTCAAAGTGCTCTTTCTACCTACTTACATAATGGATAACTACTGAAAATAAGAAAGAGGAAAATAATAATAAAATGTAAAAGAAAGCAGCTTCTCAGACTAACCAAATACTAAAAAAGGTTTGAAGTTTAAAATACTGTCTCACAGCTCTGACACAAACTTTCCAAAACATCTATTGAAACACTTAAGAAAAATGCAGGATGAAAACCTTAAACCTTGCATCAGGAAAAAAAGTTCATATGCTGCCAGAACTTCAAGGCTAACATATCTCTATTGAAAAAGCTAGGATGGCTTGTATACCACACATACAGGAAGCCTGACCAATAAAAATGACCCATTCCAACTCCCTACAGATCTCTCAAATCCTATCATAGATTACAGCAGAAATCAGGCAGCTAGCTATTCTTCCACGTGTGTCTACAACACCATGGGGCAAACTGTTCCTATACCCTCTCTTTCCCTATCTTCTACATGGGTTTCAAAGAATGTCTATAGGATTTCCCTTGGACTCTTTCAGATGGTCCATGAGGTCAGAACTATTTTCATAATAACATCAAGCAATAATTAACCCTTTTCACTATCATTCCTTTATTAGCACACCGTAGTTTTCCAGCAATACATGACATAGATCACAAAAAAATGAATCTAGCTGTCTTCAAAAAAACCACTCTTTAATTTGCAAAAAGGCAAAACAATGACACTTTTCATAATGAATTTTCTGCTTTAGAATATGAAATTTTTCACAAAAATGTTACTTCTATTAATATAGTTGGTTTAGTTGTTTTAAAATAACTATTTTTAGGGACACCTGGGTGGCTCAGCGGTTGAGCACCTGCCTTCGGCCCAGGGCGTGATCCTGTGAGTCCCAGGATCAAGTCCCACGTAGGGCCACCCTGCATGAAGTCTGCTTCTCCCTCTGCCTATGTCTCTACCTCTCTGTCTGTGTCTCTCATGAATAAATAAAATCTTTTTTAAAAATAAATATTTTCAGTTGAAATTTTTAATATATCACTAGATATAATCTCCATAAATTAAAAAAAAAAACTCTCCAGGGTCCTTAATAATTATAATGAGTATAAAGGAGTCCTGAGACCAAAAGTCTGAAAATTGCTACTCTAGAGAACCTAAGTCTCTTAAAGAACTTCACTTCCTTTACTGACACAAACACTCTAAGTCCAAGAAAATAATTAAGAAGGAAGAGTAGGTATATTGGTTTCATGTTCACTCATAAAGAAAGTGTGGTAGTTGAAGAAAAGACAGGAGGCTCCTGGAGAGCAAAGCATATTGGAGACTAATATTCATATACTCCATCTGTTCAGAGGATCATGCAGTAGAAGATAAAGGAATATTCCATTTTACTCTAGCATAGTCCCAGCTACACAAGTGACATGAATGTAAACTAGCATGTCAATTGAAATTTAAAGAGTGCAAATAAGAACATCTACAACCTTTGTCAGCTAACAAACATGAGGACTAAATGAATCATTATTCAAGGAAAGAGAAATATCATCAGGAAAACTCATAGGAAAACTAAAACTTTAAACATAAATTCCATTTAAAAGTTCCATTAAAAAGAAATAAATCTTTAAGAAAAATGCTTATCTCCTCAGGTGAATGCTAGGGGACAAAATCTCTCAAGAAAAAAAAAGAGAAATAAAGTAATAAGAACCAGATGAGAAAAAATAACAGGATATTAAAAGGAAAATAGGTAAAGATAAAAGTAAATATTGCAGAAAGGGTCAAAAAAATTCACATTAGGGAAAATAAACCAACATTAGGAATAATTAAATCTTTCATTGAGACCAATCTCAAGATTTTCCAGAGTACAGTACAGGAGGGGGAAATAGGGGGGAAAAAACAGAAACAATATATTATATAAAAACAATTATACCCAAGGTTATAATGTTAAGTATGTCTAAAGAAAGCAGAACACTTAGAAATGATGTAACAAAAAGGGCATTGGGTATTCCACATGTCTTTCTTGAAAATGCACTTCAGTTTCCACTGGAGTTAAAGCTGCTATGTACTTCACTCCCCCTAGTCAGAAACACCAATAAAATGACAAGAATGGAATGAACTCAGAACTAAAAAAAGCAAGTGGGGGACAAATATCAGAAACTGAGAAAGATTTCAATAAATGTTTGAACTATAAAGAGAACAGAAACCTGGTGACATATAAAACAGTACACACCCAAAACAATAGGAAGCCAGTCACAAAACATCACATATTGAATGACTTTGTTTCTATCAAATGTCCAAACTAGGCAAACTGTCTTCCCTCTCCTCATTGAAGGAGAGGGAAGAGTTGATCATCAGTAAAGTGACATATGATGGGAACAACTCTGAAAACTGCTAGGCCATCAAAAAAGAACAATGAGGATCATTTAACGCTCAGCTACTATATTTGGAGATTTCTGCCACTTGTGTTTCAGAACACAAACAACCATGTCCTAATACACAGTTCAGGATATTTCAACTATTAAAAAACTGGCTTGTGCTTACAATTCCCTTCATTTAATAGTAGCAAATTCTAATGATACATAGGCATAACTCCACAAAGAAATCTAACTGTGATTGTTTATATTTTTTTAGTCAAAAATAAATCTTGTAAGAAAACTTAATGACATCTCTAACAATACCCATAAATCTGCCCAAATGCTTTAATCAAATCCAAGGCTTTTAAAGTATTGACATGAAGTTCCAACATGAACATTGATACAGTTCTCTCCTTCTCCTCCTATAAATCATCCCAGCAACAAAAAAAGATTTTTACCGGGGATCCCTGGGTGGCTCAGCGGTTTAGCACCTGCCTTTGGCCCAGGGCGTGATCCTGGAGTCCTGGGATTGAGTCCCACATCGGGCTCCCTGCATGGAGCCTGCTTCTCCCTCTGCCTGTGTCTCTGCCTCTGTGTGTGTGTGTGTGTGTGTGTGTGTGTGTGTGTGTGTCTCATGAATAAATAAATAAAATCTTTTAAAAAATAAAGAAAAGATTTTTACCTGTGATTTTATTTGTCAAAGAAACTTTTTTAAAGTGACTCAAGTTTTTCAGCAAAACTCAGAGGCAAATATATTCCACAGATTCTGAAATACAAATGTAAACTATAAAACGTAGCTAGAATCCAAGAGAAAGGGGGCTAAAGGAAAGTTCACAGTGTGGTTGAAAGAATTAGCAGCAGATGCCAGAAACTGTGCACAAAAATACACTTCCTGAAAGTAAATGGCTTGCCTAGAAGTGAAAAAGTGAATTTCAATATTTGAAATACTGAATACAGAAACCAGGATAAAAAGACAGAAGCACTCCAGCTCCTAGGCAAGTTTAGAACACATTCAGTGGGGTTACTTAAAAGAATAGCATAGGAAAGGCATACTGCCTAGAACAAGCTTGACTCTGTGAAAAAGCATGGCCAAAGTAAAGCCTTGGGTAATATAATCTGTATTCTCCTCCACAGCAACCTCCTGCAAATAACTGATCCAAGCATATCTAATTTCTTTAAAGATGGGTAATATTAAGGAAACTGACATAGCATCAATACAAAAGTAATGGATGAAAGAGACAGAAATGTAATAGTGACAGTGCAAACTTGAAAAAAAATACTGCCCTATGTGAATGACAATTTTTACCAAACATTTTATGACTTTTTAAAAATTAATAAAACTCGGGACACCTGGATGACTCAACGGTTGAACATCTGCCTTTGGCTCAGGGCGTGAACCCAGAATACCGGGATCAAGTCCCACATCGGGCTTCCAGCATGGAGCCTGCTTCTCCCTCTGCCTATGTCTCTGCCTCTCTCTCTCTTTCTCTCTCACTCTCTCTCTCTCTGTCTCTCATGAATAAATAAAATCTTTAAAAATAAAATAAAATAAATTAATAAAACTCTCACTGCTGTAAAGACAAACAAAAAAGCAGAAATATAGAGATTCAAGGAAAAAGATAGCAAAACAACTGAAGAAGACAATACACAGGAAAACAGTTCAAGGGAAAAAAATAATCACAGAAATTAAGGAATTATAAAGAATATAGAATAATAATATAGAACAGGAGCAAGAGAATATAAATTTAAAGGCTACAACAAAATGAAACAGAACAAAAGAAAGGATCAGGGCATCAATATTAGATTTAGAGCAATGGTTCTCAAAGTAGGGTCCCCGGACAAGCAGCTGCAGCTTCACTTGGGAATTTGGGAGACAGTGCCAATTCTCATGCCACTGGAGACTTACCAGAATCAGAAAATCTGGGAATGGAACCCAACAGTCTGCTTTAACAAGCCCTCTAGACAATTCAGAAGCTCACTAAAGTCAGAGAACTGCTGCCTTGAAAGATGGAAAAGGAGACATAATACGAACACAGCCAAAATGTCCAAAGAGGAAAACCGATCAATATAATATCACAAATATTTAAAGATAAAAGCTAAGAAAACTTAACACTTGAATCTCCATATTAAGAAGAATATAAGTGCCAGAGAAAATTGACCTAGAACAGTTAACTCTAAGACATTTCTGGGAAATTAGTGAACTTTAAAGATGAAGAAATAATCTTTTGAGCAAAGGAACAAAAAGATTAAGTTAATTAAAATGGAAGGGGAAAAAAACACAAAAAATCAGATGGAGATGGCATATTACTGCTTCACAACAATATTAAATATTAGAGGACAGTGGAACACTCAAAGGTTAAGTGTGAGCCAAATTTTATATTCCTCCAAATGACTCTTCAAAAACAAAGGTTACTTTGAACACTTTTGAACATGCAAGAACTAAGGGACCACTGTTCTCATGAAATATTCTTGAGAAAACCACAAAGAAATAAACTTCAACCAAGCAAGAACAGGAAAAGAAGTGGTTACCAAAGCAGTAAAAAGCCTAATAAAACAAATGTGGGTATTAGAAGGAAAGAACAGTGTAAATATCAATTACCCCAAAAACATGAAAATAATATAAATAAACACTAAAAGGAAAAAAGGGAAAAATGATGGGCTGGGACTCTAGGTTTGTAATTTAATGTTAAATCAAGTAGTAGAAGTATATTTTACAGTAAGAAAATATTATTTATTAAAAGCTAATACTGGAAAAATAGGAATAAAAGAACAAAGACATATTATGCATAGATAGGAATTTAATAGGTAATATTTAAAGAAATACAAAACTGAAGGTATCATAGAAAGACATAATTATGAAATTAACTACTAGAACAAAAATACAGACCAAATACCAGAAAACTGGAAACATGCACCCACACATATTTTAACAGCAGAATGAAAGACTTGTGGTTAATTATGAAAATAAAAAACATAAAACAATAACAGCATTGATACCCAATAGATCTATCATGTAGATAAGTATAAATGGAATAAATCATCACTTTAAAAAATAAGAGTTCTACACATGTCCACATAAGTACTTCGACAGAAATATTTGTTGCAAAAAGAAAAAAAAAAGAAATATTTGTTGCATTATTTACAATAACCAAAAAAAAAAAGAAACTAAAAATGTCCATCAACTGAAGAATAGATAAAATGTTATATAGCCATATAATGAATTATTATTCAGCCATAATAAGAATGGAACACAGATTAATGCTACAATGTGGATGAACCTTAAAAATGTTAGTCTATGTAAAAGAAGACAGTCACAAAACATCACATATTTAATGAGTTTGTTTCTATCAAATGTCCAAACTAGGCAAATCTTTAGAGACTGAAAAAGTAGACTGGTGGCTACCAAGGGCTACAAGTTTGGAAGAATCAGGGAATGGTTGCTAACAAGTAGAGAGTTTTTCTGGAGGTGATGGAAAATATTCTAAAGTTGATTGTGGTGGTGATCACACAATCTGAACTGGGCACTAAATTGAATTCATTGAAATTATACATTTCAAAAGAGTAATTATATGATATGCAACAACACCTCAATAAAACTATTTAAAATTCCAAATAACAGAAGTGTTACAGTGTGTATCACAAAGGAAAACAAAACCTCACTGTATACAAAGCACATAAGGGAAATGATATGATTCAAAAAACATTTTAAATGGTAAGATGCACAAAGGCAAATACAAAAAGAAACAAGGCTCACAATATTAGTCACAATCTTAACAGTCAAGACAAAAAAAAATATTAAACAAGTAAAAAAAACAGTTTATAAGTTAAAGATAAATCCAAATGAATAAACAATTATCTGTGGATTTATCATCACCAAAAAGTACTGTATTTATAGTATGAATATTCATGAAGAAACTTTAAAAGACATTATAATTAAACAAACAGACACTAGTTATTAGGAAGCTTTCATTTACCTCACTTAGTCCACAACAGATTGACTGAACCAAAAATAAATATTAAGACAAAAATCAAAAACATAATTAGTAAGGTAAGTCTGACATATATCAACATTTTTACCCTGAAATTATAAAAATAACATCTTTTGAAGGGTCTAAGAAACAGTAAAAAAAATTAATATCTTATAATAAGTTCCAAAAAGCAGAAAAATACAGATAATATTTTTCATCTTAACACAATAAAATTTAAAATAACAAATTCAGAAAATAAAGACTCTTCCACCCTGAAATTTCACTTTTTAATGAACACAGAAAAGGCAAAAAAGAAAATTGCAGAATTCTTAAGAACATGACAAAAGTTACCTGATATCATATTATAGTTATCAGACTACAGCAGTCTCAGAGAAAACTTTAAGTACTAATATCTGTAAGAAAAGAATGAGAATCAATGAATTCAGTGCCAAACTCAAAAAGTTAATAAAGGACAGGGTACCTGGGTGGCTCAGTCAGTTAAGCGTCTGACTTTTGGTTTTGGCTCAGGTCTCATGAGTCATGAGATGGAGCCCCACATCTGGCTCTATGCTGGGCATGGAGCCTGCTTAAGATTCTCCCTCTGCTTAATATTAAATAAAGTTCTTTAAGGACAATAAAATAAAGAGAGGTACAAACCAAAGATTAATTAAAATAAAAGTAGGTTTTGCTTAGGAAAAGTACAGAAATCTGTAACTGAAAGCTGGTTTACTGTGGAGGCAAAAATAAAAAATAAAAAATAAAAATTAATAAAAGCTACTATTATTAAGAAAAAAAAAGCAAAGAGAGGCACCTGGGTGGCTCAGTCGATTAAGCATCTGCCTTTGGCTCAGGTCACAATTCCGGGGTTCTGAGATCGAGCCCTGCTTTGGGCTACCTGCTCTGGGGAAGGCTATTTCTCCCTCTGCCCTCTCCCTCCACCCTTCCCCCTGCTCCTGCTGTTGCTCAATCTCTCTCTCAAAAATAAAATATTAAAAAAAAAGAATAAACCAAAGAAAGAAATATTCAACTAATAAATCCTGAGAGGAAATAACCATAAAAACAAGAGAAACCTAAAATCTTATACTTTCTCAACCCTATACAAGTCATTTTAAAATATTAATAAACTAGATATCTTACAAAGAATGTTAATTTACCAAAACAGACTTCAGAAGAGGGAGAAAATCTAAACAAACCAATTTTCATAGGAGACGTAGAGAAAGTCCAATAAATCTGTTTAACCCAACCCCAAAATACTAGAGCCCAAAAAGTTTCACAGGAGAATTCCACAAAACCCATCAAAACTAGGCAATTTAAGGCTACTAAAACTACTCCAGACCAAAGCAAAAAAAAAAAAAGAGAGAGAGAGAGAGAAAGAAAGAAAATCCTATGTTCTTTTTATGAAACAAGTATAACACTGAAGGAAAAGTTACCAAAGATTTACAGAACAGGATCATTTATGAACATCAATGCAAAAATCCTAAATAAAATGTTAGGAAAAAAAACTAGGGAGCACATCTTTTAAAATTAACATATTATGTATTATGGAGAGCTATTCCATGCTCATGGATAGGAAGATTCAATAATGTCAAAATGTCAGTTCTTACCAACTTGATCTATAGATTCAATGCAATACCAATTAAAATGCCAGCAAATTACTTGGGGATACTGACAAATTGACTCTAACATTTATATGGAGAGGCAAATCACCCAGAAAACCAACATAATATTGAATAGAAAGAAACAAAGTTGGAGGCCTGACACTACCTGACTTTAAGACTTACTACAAAGTTATAGTAATCAAGATACTGCATACTAGCAAAAGAATAGACAGATCGGTAGAACAAAATACAGAGCCTAGAAACAGATTCATATATACACAATCAACTGATCTATGACAAAGGAGCAAAGACAATACAATGGGGCAAAGGTAGATGGTGGTGTTTTAACAACTGAATATCATATGCCAAAAAATGAGTCTAGACACAGACTTTATGCCTACACAAAAATTAACTCAAAAAAATCATAGACCTGAATGTTAAAAGCAAAACTATGAAACTCCTAGAAAATAACACAGGAAAAACCCAGATGACCTTCAGTATGGTTATGCCTTTCTAGAATATAATACCAAACACATGATCCAGGAAAGAAATAATTGATAAACTAGACTTCATTAAAATTATAAACTTCTGCTCTGTGAAAGGTAATGTCAACAGAATGAGAAGACAAACCATATACTACAAAAAAATTTGAAGAAACACATCTAATAAGGACTCTTAACCAAAATATCCAAAGACTCGGGGATCCCTGGGTGGCGCAGCGGTTTGGCGCTGGCCTTTGGCCCAGGGCGCGATCCTGGAGACCCAGGATCGAATCCCACATCAGGCTCCCGGTGCATGGAGCCTGCCTTCTCCCTCTGCCTGTGTCTCTGCCTCTCTCTCTCTCTGTGACTATCATAAATAAATAAAAATTAAAAAAAAAAAATATCCAAAGACTCCTAATAACAAAATGAAAAACTAAATTAAAAAATTGGTCACAGACAACAAACGCTTCACCAAAAGATTTAGATGAAAAATAAGGAAATGAAAAGATGTTCCATATCATATGTCATTAAGGAATTGCAAATTTAAAAACTAATAAGATACCACTATACACATAGTAGAATGCTCAAAATTTAAACACTGACATCACCCATTGCTCAGAAAGACGTGGAACAGGAACTCTCACTCATTGCTGGTGGAAACACAAAATGGCACAGCCACTTTGGAAGACAGCTTAGTGGTTTATCAAAAAAATAAATTATTATACTCCTTAGTATTTACCCAAAAAAGTTGAAAACTTATGTCCACACAAAACCTACACATGGGTGTTTATAGCAGCTTTATTCATAAACTGCCAAAACTTGGAAACAATCAAGATGTCCCCTTCAGTAGGTGAACGCATAAATAAACTGTGGTACATCCAAACAAAGTAATATTACTCGGCACTAAAAAGAAATTAACTATCATGCCATGAAAAAAGACATGGAGAAATGTAAAGGCACATTACTAAGTGAAAGAAACCAGTCTAAAATAGTGTGATCCAAAAAATAAAATAAGGGGCACTTGGCTGGCTCAGTCCATAGAGCATGCAACTATTGATCTTGGGGTTGTGAGTTCAAGCCCCATGCTGGGAAACAAAATTACTTAAAAGTGAAATCTTAAAAAATAACAGGGATGCCTGGGTAGCTCAGCAGTTGATCATCTGCCTTTGGCTCAGGGCGTGACCCCAGGATTTGGGTTTGAGTCTCACCTCAGGCTCCTCCTGGGGAGCCTGCTTCTCCCTCTGCCTATGTCTCTGCCTCTCTGTGTCTCTCATGAATAAATAAATAAAAATCTTAAATAAAATAAAATAAAATAAAATAAAATAAAATAAAATAAAATAAAATAAATAAATAAAATAAAATAAATAAATAAAATAAAATAAAATAAAATAAAATAAAATAAAATAAAATAAAATAAAATAAAATAATGTGATTCCAACTATATGACATACTGATAAAGGCAAAAAAAGACAATATAAAAATCAGCAGGTGCTAGGGTGCCTGGGTGGCTCAGTCAGTTTGGCATCCAACTCTTGGTTTCAGCTCATGAGCTTGGGGTTGTGGGATGAAGCCCCATACTGGGCTCTACACTCAGCACAGAGTCTGCTTGAAATTCTCTGTCTTCCCACCACTTGTGCTCACTCCTCTCTCACTCACTCTCTCTCACTCTCAAATAAATAATTAAAATCTTTTTTAAAAAAAATCAGAAGTTGCCAAGGGGCAGGAAGAGAATTATGATTAAGCAGAGCATGGATTTATAGGGCAGTGAAAATACCCTGTATGATACTGTAATGATGGCTTTGTGATATTAATATATTTTTCCAACCTACAAAATGTACAACACCAAGAGGAAATCCTAATGTACACTACAGACTTGGAATGATTGGAGTCTCAATGTATGTTCATTGGTGGCAACAAAAGTAACATTCTGGTGAGTGACACTGATAATATAAGAGACAATGAATGTATAATGGCAGCAGGTGTATGGAAAATCTCTGTATCACCCTTTAATTTTGTTGTGAGAGAAGGACCTAAGATGGCACAGTAGTAGGAGGACCTAAGCTTGCCTCCTCCCCTGATCACAGTTAGATAAATATTAAATCATTCTCAACACCCAAGAAATCGATCTGAGGACTAAAGGAACACACTACACAACTAGAGGGACAGAAGAGGCCACATCATGGAAGGCGGAGGTGTGGAGATATGGTTTGGGAAAAAACAGATCACAGATGCTGTGTAAGGGAATGAGCCAAGGTCCAGAAAGGGGAGGAAAATAGGGGAAGAGAGAAAGTGAGGGAAGGAAGGAGAGAGGACGGGAGGAGGGAGGGAGGGAGGGAGGGAGGGAGGGAGGAAGAGGGAGAATACACACAGAAAATTGCACAAGGAAAACATTTTCCCAAAGCCAGTAACTGGGAAAACATGAGGGGCTGATTTTTCTGAGTTTTTACAACCAGCAGGGCTCCAAAAATAGAGATTTAGAGATCTGTGGCAGTGCTGGTGTGGAGCCCAGTGGGTGCTGCAATGCTTCTATGGAGAAAGAGGCAGATAGCCCAGGAGCAGATGGCGAAATCTGAAGATCCCCTGGGATGCACGGGAGAGATGGTTCCCCCTTCTTGGAGTATATCTAGGAGATGAGCAAGTACCATTTTCCTTCACCGTCCCCTCAGCATAACCTCCCCAGGCCTCTCAGCATAAACTAACCAGTGAGCAACACAGCCAACAATGGCAGCTTAAACAGCTTACACCAGGCCCCACCCCCTGCAGTTAGCTAGTACAGCTTTTCTTGGGCAAGTATGCCTGAGGGTCAGTGCATCAGGCCCCTCCCCCAGGAGACCAGTACAAATCCCATGACTACTGACTATAGCATCAGGTCTCTTTTAATAAACAGACCAGAGCACACCTAGTTAAAAAACCTACCACTGTATGGCCAAGGTCCAAATATTCCATACTTCAGGCAAGGAAAAACTCTGTAGAGGACTAGCCACAGGAAAGAGCAGGCAAGATACAGCAGCAGAGTGCACACAGCATACACCAGAGACACTTCCTGAAGCACCAGGCCCCAGACAGTATATGACCTCTTCTTCATAAAGCCATTACCCTTGGGGGCAAGAAGCATAACCAGATTTCCTAACACACTAAAGAAGACACAGACCTAGGGACACCTGGGTAGCTCAGCAATTGAGCATCTGCTTTTGGCTTAGGGTGTGATCCCAGAGTTCCAGGATCAATCCCACACCAGGCTCCCTGCATAGAGCCTGCTTCTCCCTCTGCCTATGTCTCTCCCTCTCTCTGTGTGTCTCTCATGAATAAATAAATAAAATATTAAAAAAAAAAAAAGACGACGACGACAACAACAAAATGCCAAGACAGATTAATTCATCTCAAAAGAAAAGAACAAGAGAAGGTCACAGTCTGGGATCTAACTGAAACAGATATATGTAATATTCGTGATCCAGAATTTAAAGCAACAATCATAAGTCCAATAGCTGGACTTGAAAAAAGCATAAAAGACACCAGGGAGGTTTTTACCACAGAGATAAAAGACCTAAAAATTAGTCATGCCAGAATGAAAAATGCAATAAACAAGACTTGAAACCCACTGAATGTAATGACCACAAGAGTGGAAGAAGCAGAGGAACAAATACATGATAAAAAGATTAAATTACGGAAAATAATGAAGCTGAAAAGAAGGGAAGAAAAATATTGGATCAATGTTGACAGGGAACTCAGCAACTTCATAAACTTAATAACATTAATAATATGAAAGAGTCCCAGCAGGAGAGAGAGGGGAAAGGGGCAAAACATTTACTTGAGGAAATTATAGGTGACAACTTCCCTAATCTGGGGAAGGAAACTGACATCCAAATCCAGAAGGCACAGAGAACTCCCATCAAAAACAACAAAAGCAGGCTAACACCAATATATATTGTAAACTACCAAATGTAGAGATTTAAAAAAAAAAAAAAAAAAAAAAAACCTAAAAGCAGTAAGACAAAAGCAGTAAGACAAAAGAAGCTCCTAACTTACAAAGGAAGACACATAGGGTTAGCAGCAAGTCTATCCACAGAAACTTGACAGTCAAGAAGAGAGTGGCATGATACATTCAATGTGCTAAATGGTTAAAATATTCAGCCAAGAATACTCTATCGAGCAAGACTGTCATTCAGAATAGAAGGAGAAATAAAACGTTTCCCAGACAAAAACTAAGAAGTTTGTGACCACAAAACCAGCCCTGCAAGAAATATTAAGGGAGATACTTTGAGTGGAAAGAAAAACCAAAATCAACAAAGACTAGAGAGGAAGAAAGAAAATCTCCATAAATGGCAAAACAAATAATAAAATTAAGCATTAAATTCATATCTACCAATAATTACTCTGAATGTAAATATACTAAATGCTGCAATCAAACAACATAGGCAGATGGATTAAAAAAAAAAAATACCCATCTATATGCTGCCTATAGGAGACTCATTTTGACCTTAAAAACACCTCTAGATTGACAATGAGGGGATGAAGAAATATTTACCATGCAAATGGATGTCAAGAAAAGCCAAGTAGCAATACTTGTATCAGACAAACCAGATTTTAAACCAAACACTGTAACAAGAGATCAAGAAGGCCACTACATCATAATAAAGGGGTCTATCTAACAAGAAGATCTAACAGTTGTAAATATTTATGCCCCCCAACGTGAGAGCATCCAAATATATAAAACAATTAATATAAACATAAAGGAACTTACTGATAAAAATACAATAATAGTAGGGGACTTTAACACCCCCACTTAAAATGGACAGATCTTCTAAGCAGAAAATCAACGAGGAAACACACTGAACCAGATGGATTTAACAGATATATTCAGAACATTTCATCCTAAAGCAGCAGAACATACATTCTCTTTGAGTGCACATGGGACATTCTATGGAAAAGATCACATGCCAGGTCACAAATCAGGCATCAACAAGCACAAAAAGAGATCATACTTTGGATATTTTCTGACAATGCTATGAAACTTGAAGTCAAGCACAAGAAAAAATTTGAAAGACCAAAAATCACATGGAGACCAAAGAACATCCTACTAAAGAATGAATGAATCAACCGAGATATTAAAGAAGAAATTTAAAAATACATTGAAAAAATGAAAATACGATGGTCCAAAACATTTGTGATGTAGCAAAAATGGTCATAAAAAGAAGTATATAGCAATACAGGCCTACTTCAAGCAGCAAGAAAAATCTCAAACACACAACCTAATCCTTACACCTAAAGAAGCTAAAAAAAGAACAAATGAAGTCTAAAGCTAGCAGAAAAGGGGAAATAATAAAGATCAAAGCAGAAATAATGATATACAAACAAACAAAAGACCGTTGAACAGATCAATGACACGAGGAGCTAGTTCTTTAAATGAGTGGGAAATATCAGAAAGGGAGACAGAACATGAGAGACTTCTAACTCTGGGAAATGAACTAAGGGGGGTGGAGGGGGAGATGAGTGGGGGGTGGGGGTGACTGGGTGACAGGCACTGAGGGGTGCACTTGATGGGATGAACACTGGCTGTTATTCTATATGTCGGCAAATTGAACACCAATAAAAAATAAATTTATATTAAAAAATAATAATAATAAAATAAAATTCAAAAAAAAAGGATCCCAATAAACAAAACCACAAACGTGAAAGGAAAGATCACAACCAACAGCACAGAAATACAAATGATTATAAGAGAATATTATGAAAAATTATACACAAACTGGGCAATCTGGAAGAAATGGATAAATTCCTAGAACCATATAAACTACCAAAACTGAAAAGAAACAGGAAACTTGAACAAATCAATAACCAGCAAAAAAAATTGAATCTGTAATCAGAAATCTTCCAACAAACAAAAGTTCAGGGCCAGATTCCCAAGGGAATTCTACCAAACATTTAAAGAAAAGTTAATACCTATTTTTCTCAAAGTGTTCCAAAAAATAGAAATGGAAGGAAAACTTCCAAACTCATTCTATGAGGCCAGTATTACCTCAATTCCAAAACCAGATAAAGACCCCACTGAAAAGGAGAATTACAGGCAAATGTCCCTGATGAACACGGATGCAAAAATTCTCAACAAGATACTAGCTAATTGGATCCAGTGGTACATTAAAAAATATTCACCACGACCACGTGGGATTTATTCCTGGGCTACAGGGGTGGTTCAACATCTGCAAATCAATCAATATAATATGCCACATTAATAAAAGAACCATATAATCCTCTCAATAGATGCAGAAAAAGCATTTGAGGGGGCAGGGCAGGATGGCAGAAGAGTAGTGTCCCAAGTCACCTGGCCCCACCAACTTACCTAAATAACTTTCAAATCATCCTGAAAACCTGCTAATTCAGCCTGAGATTTAAAGAGAGAACGGCTGGAATGCTACAGTGAGAAGAGTTCACGCTTCTATCCAGGGACAGGCGGAGGCTGGGAGGACACAGGACAGCGAGGATGCTCCTGCTGCCGGGCGGCCCTGAGCTGTGCAGATCAGCACCCCCCACCTCCCGAGCATCCAGGCCAGTGTGGACTGGGAGACTACAGCAGTTACTGCGGGAGCTGACTCTAGGGCTGAGAGCTGGCTGCCGCCAGTCTTGTTGTTCCTCCCTGTGTCACCTTGTGCCTGGGACTGAGCGGGGCCATCAGGGAACAGGGGCCTTATAGGATAAATAGCTCCCACTGAACTGTGCACGAGGCAGGG
The DNA here is from genome assembly GCF_018345385.1 of Vulpes lagopus. NCBI lineage: Eukaryota > Metazoa > Chordata > Mammalia > Carnivora > Canidae > Vulpes > Vulpes lagopus. Next base: position 24,791,784 of record NC_054824.1, on the reverse strand, counting down.
GGCACGGCAGCTCCCCCCAGGTGCACACACCTGAGAATCAACACAGCAGGCCCCTCCCCCAGAAGACCAGCTGGAAGGACAGGGGAAGAGCAAGTTCCTGACCAAAGAGCACTGAAAAGCTCTGGGGAAAGTTGAGGGACTTACAGTATATAGAATCAGAGGATACCCCTCCTTGTTTTTTTTTGTTTGCTTTTGTTTTGTTTTGTTATTGTTTTCGTTTCCGTTTTTTGTTGTTTCCTTTTGTCTTCCCCTTTTTTTCTTTTTTTTTCCTTCCTTTTTCCAGTACAACTTGTTTTTAGCCACTCTGAACTGAGCAAAATGACTAGAAAGAACTCACCACAAAAGAATCAGAAACAGTCCTCTCTCCCACAGAGTTACAGAATTTGGATTACAATTCGATGTCAGAAAGCCAATTCAGAAGCACAATTATAAAGCTACTGGTGGCTCTGGAAAAAGCATAAAGGATTCAAGGGACTTCATGACTGCAGAATTTAGATCTAATCAGGCCGAAATAAAAAATCAATTAAATGAGATGCAATCCAAACTGGAGGTCTTAACGACAAGGGTTAATAGAAGAAAGAGTGAGTGACATAGAAGACAAGTTGATGACAAGGAAGGAAGCTGAGGAAAAAGAGAAAAACAATTAAAAGATCCTGAGGAAAGTTTAAGGGAAATAAATGACAGCCTCAGAAGGAATAATCTAATTTAATTGGGGTTCCAGGGGGCGCCAAAAGGGACAGAGGACCAGAAAGTGTATTTGAACAAATCATAGCTGAGAACTTCCCTAACTTGGGGAGGGAAACAGGCATTCAAATCCAGGAGATAGAGAGGTTCCCCCCCCGCCCAAATCAATAAAAACTGTTCAACCCTGACATTAATAGTGAAACTTGCAAATTTCAAAGATAAAGAGAAGATCCTTAAAGCAGCAAGAGACAAGAGATCCCTAACTTATATGGGGAGAAATATCAGATTAACAGCAGACCTCTCCACAGAGACCTGGCAGGCCAAAAGGGCTGGCAGGATATATTCAGGGTCCTAAATGAGAAGAACATGCAGCCAAGAATACTTTATCCAGCAAGGCTCTCAATCAGAATAGAAGGAAAGATCAAGCTTCCAAGATAGGCAGAAACTGAAAGAATATGTGACCACCAAACCAGCTCTGCAAGAAATATTAAGGAGGACTCTGTAAAAGAAAGAGGAAGTCCAAAGAAACAATCCACAAAAACAGGGACTGAATTATGATGACATTAAGTTCATATCTTTCAATAGTAACTCTGAACGTGAATGAGCTTAATGATCCCATCAAAAGGCACAGGGTTTCAGACTGGATAAAAAAGCAAGACCCATCTATTTGCTGTCTACAAAGAGACTCATTTTAGACAAAAGGCCACCTACAGCCTGAAAATAAAAGGTTGGAGAACCATTTATCATTCAAATGGTCCTCAAAAGAAAGCAGGGGTAGCCATCCTCATATCAGATAAATTAAAGTTTATCCCAAAGACTGTAGTAAGAGATGAAGAGGGACACTATATCATACTTAAAGGGTCTATGCAACAAGAGAACCTAACAATCATGAATATTTATGCCCTGAATGTGGGAGCTGCCAAGTATATCAATCAATTATTAACCAAAGTTAAGACATACTTAGATAATAGTATACTTATACTTGGAGACTTGAACACGGTGCTTTCTACAATTGATAGATCTTCTAAGCACAACATCTCCAAAGAAACAAGAGCTTTAAATGATACACTGGACTAGATGGATTTCACAGATATCTACAGAACTTTACATCCAAACTCAACTGAATAACTGAATACACATTCTCAAGTGCACATGGAACTTTCTCCAAAATAGACCACACACTGGGTCACAAGTCAGGTCTTAACTGATACCAAAGATTGGGATTGTCCCCTGCATATTTTCAGACCATAATGCTTTGAAACTTGAACTAAATCACAAGAAGAAATTTGGAAGAAATTAAACACGTGGAGGTTAAATAAAGACCATTCTGCTAAAAGATGAAAGGGTCAACCAGGAAATTAGAGAAGAATTAAAAAGATTCATGGAAACTAATGAGAATGAAGATACAACTGTTCAAAATCTTTGGGGTACAACCAAAGTAGTCCTGAGAGGGAAATACATTGCAATACAAGCATCCCTCAAAAAACTAGAAAAAACTCAAATACAAAAGCTAACCTGGCACCTAAAGGAGCAGGAGAAGAAAAAGCAAATAAAACCTACACCCAGCAGAAGAAGAGAGCTAATAAAGATTTGAGCAGAACTCAATGAAATAGACCAGAAGAACTATGGAACAGATCAACAAAACCAGGAGTTGGTTCTTTGAAAGAATTAATAAGATAGATAAACCATTAGCCCATCTTATTAAAAACAAAAGAGAAAAGACCCAAATTAATAAAATCACGAATGAAAAAGGAGAGATCACCATCAATACCAAGGAAATACAAATGATTTTAAAAACATATTATGAGCAGCCATATGACAATAAGTCCCACGTCGGGCTCCCGGTGCATGGGGCCTGCTTCTCCCTCTGCCTGTGTCTCTGCCTCTCTCTCTCTCTGTGACTGTCAGGAATAGATGAAAATTTAAAAAAAAAAAGCTTTCTTTTAAAAAAAAAAAAAAAAAAAATTAGGAAATCTAGAAGAAAAGGACGCATTTCTGGAAAACCATAAACTACCAAAACTGGAACAGGAAGAAACAGAAAACCTGAACAGGACGATAACCAGGGAGGAAATTGAAGCACTTATCAAAAACCTCCCAAGACACAAAAGTTCAGGGCCAGATGGCTTCCCAGGGGAATTCTATAAAACGTTTAAAGAAGAAACTATACCTATTCTACTAAAGCTGTTCCGAAAGATAGAAAGGGATGGAATACTTCCAAACTCGTTCTATGAGGCCAGCATCACCTTAATTCCAAAACCAAAGACCCCACCAGAAAGGAGAATTATAGACCAATATCCCTGATGAACACAGATGCAGAAATTCTCAACAAGATACTAGCCAATAGGATCCAACAGTACATTAAGAAGATTATTCTTCTTAAACAAGTGAGATTTATCCCTGGGATGCAAGGCTGGTTCAACACTCATAAAGTAATCAACGGGATAGATCATATCACCAAGTGTTATGCTAATATGTTGGCAAATAGAAAGCCAATAAAAAAAAAAAAATACCAAAAAATAAAGTTAAAAATAGAACCGTAGGATCCAGCCATTGAACTATTATGCATTTATCCAAACAATACAAAAATACTGACTTAAAAGGTTATATGCACCCCAATGCTTAGCAGAATTATCCATAATAGCCCAATTACAGAAACGCCCCAGATGTCCATCAACTGATGAAGAAGATGCAGTGTGTGTCTGTGTGTGTATATATATATACAGATATAGATATGAGTATTAGCCATGAAAAGAATAAAATCTTGCCACTTGCAACTACATGGATAGAGGCAGAGAGTATCACACTAAGCAAAGTAATTCAGAGAAAGACAAATACCACATAATTTCACTCATATGTGGCATTTAAGAAACAAAACAAATGAACATGGAACAAGAGGCAAACCAGAAAATAGCCTCTTAACTATAGAGAACAAACTGAGGGTTGCCAGAGGGGAGGGGGTAAGGGGGACTGGTTAAATAGGTGATGGGTAGGGATGCCTGGGTGGCTCAGCGGTTGACCATCTGCCTTCGACTCAGGGTGTGATCCCGGAGTTGGGAGATCAAGTCCCACATTGGGCTCCCTGCAAGGAGAGTGCTTCTTCCTCTGCCTATGTCTCTGCCTCTCTCTCTCTCTCTCTCTCTGTCTCTCATGAATGAATGAATAAATAATCTTAAAAAAAATAGGTGATGGGTATTAAGGAGAGCACTTGTAATGAGCACTGGGTGTTGTATGTAAGTGATGGATCACTAAATTCTATACCTGAAACTAATATTACACCGTAGGTTCACTAATGGAGATTTAAACAAAAACCTGGGGACACCTGGGTGGCTCAGGGGTTGAGTGCATGCCTTTGGCCCAGGGCATGATCTTGGAGTTCCAGGATCGAGTCCCACATCAGGCTTCCTGCGTGGAGCCTGCTTCTGTCTGTCTGTGTCTCTGCTTCTCTCTATGTCTCTCATGAATAAATAAATAAAATCTTCTAAATAAATAAATAAGCAAACAATAATAAACAAAAACCTGAAACCAAAAAAAAACAAAAACAAAAACAAACAAAACAAAACGAAACGAAACAAACAAACAAACAAAAAAAAACGTTGTGAACCTAAAACTGCTCTAAAGAAATTATAATAAAAACAGTGACAATAATACAGTAAGATTAACTAGGGCTTATCACATCAGGAAATATTTTCATTTAATTCATGAGATAAACAAATCTAACAGAAAAAGATAATGATATTTTACCCATAGTACATAAAAAGTCACTTGACAACACTGAATACTTAATTCTTGTTTAAAAGCAAAGCAACTCAGTAAAATAGAATCAGACACTTGTTTAACTTGATAAAATAGATTCCAGACTCAAAGACAATATACTATACTTTGAAGAATCACTAGAAGCATTCCTACTCAAATCATAAACAAAACAAGGATCCCTATAACTATCACTACAGTTTAAAATTGTACTCATGCATAACTGAATCAGATGAGAAAAAAATTAATGTATGAAAAATCTAAAGAGGAAAACTATGTCTATTTTTACTTAATATGATTAAATACCTAGAAAATCCAAGAGAATCAACTAAAGAATTATTACAAACAGTAACAAAATATACAGTGAGAATTGTATAAAATTAGTATTTGAAAATTAACAGCTTTCAAATTTAAAAATTCATCTTGTATAAAAGGTATCTGCTAAAGTCCTACAGGTAACATCACCCTTAATAGTTAAAAACAAACTTTTCCTGCTCCAAAGAAAAGGAACAAATATGGTTTGTTCACTCTCCCTACTTCCATTCAACATTAAATAAGAGGCTCTAGCCAGTGCAAAAAAGGCAAGAGAAAAAAAGATATACAGACTGGAAATGGAAAGTAAAAGTACCCCTTTTTTTTCCAGACAACATGTTTGTCTACATAAAAAGATCTGATGAAATCTACAAAAAGCAATCAAAAAACTAAAGAAAACTATTTCTATTTATACTTAATATGATTAAATAACTAGAAAATCTAAGAGAATTAACTGAAGAATTATTACAAACAGTAACAAAATATTTTAAAATATTTAACAAGACTGTAAGAAAAAATCAATATACAAAAATCAATGTATTACTATATATTATCAAAAATTAAAAATTGAAATTTTTTAAATGCTATATATATCAAACAGTATGAAACCAATCTGAAAAAAACTAGGATGAGTAAAACCTGATCCTTAAAACTACAAAAATAGCTGAGAGAAATTAAATACCTAAATAAAAGGAAAATACCAGGTTGATGAATTGGAAAATTCAACATTGTTAGGGTATCAATTCTTCTCCCTAAATTGATCTCTACAATCAATGCAATTCCAATCCAAATCCCAGCTTCCATTTTGTATATACTGACAAGCTTATTCTAAAACTCATAAGAAAATGTAGAGGCCTAGAATAGCCAAAACAACTTCAAAAAAGAAGTATAAAATTGCAAGATTAATCCTATCTCATTTCAAGATTTAATTTGAAAAGTAATCAAGACAGTGTGGTACTAGTGTAAAGGCAAACAAATAAAAACAAGAGAAAAGAACAAAATCTAGAAAAAGACCCAAACATACATGACAACCTATTTTTCATAAAAGTACAAATACAATTCAATGAAAAAGGATAGTCTTCTTCAATAATTAGTGCAGACACAATGGAATATTCCTATGCAAAACAAAGAAACAAAAATCTACCAAATGAGGAGAAACAACTCAAATGTCTAAGCTAAGGAATAGTTAAATTATGGTTCACTAATAAGATGGAAATCTGTGCAACTGTTAAAAAAAAATAGGAAGGAAGGAAGGAAGGGAGGGAGGGAGGGAGGGAGGGAGGGAGGAAAGAAAAAAAAAGAATGAAAAGGGGATAACCTCAAGGTACCAATAGGGCAAAGGGACTCAAAATACATTAAGTAGAAAAAGCAAAGTACAGAACAGTATGTTAAGAGTCATCTCTTGGATGAGGTTGGTAAGAATATTAACAAATGTATTTGCTTATATATGCAGAGGAAAATTCTGACAGATATAGTAAATGCTAATGGCAATGGTGATTCTTCTTAGGTGATAAATGAATAGGAAACCTTCAGAGAAACTTTGCTGCATGATTTTTACAATTTTGTAAACCATATTAATCATTCAAATAATTCTTTTTTAATTGGTCCTTAAGCTGTAAATACAAATAAATAAGTTGTAATTTGAGAAGCTGCTACTTATTTCTACTACCTTGGATATTATATTATAACTATGTATATTAAAGTTAAAAACTGAACAACTCATGATCTTTTCACTGGGCTTGACAGATCAAATGACAAATTGAGTAGGTTTTTACAGAGCTACATAAAGTCCTAAAATCAAAGTTATCACCATGATTTTATCAATATACAGAAAAAATATTCTATTTTCTGCAAAAACATGCATTCTTTGTAGTTGTAAATTTTGTTTAAAACCACATAAAAACTTTCCTCATAAAATGATACACACTTCTCTGACAAATGCTTTATCATTCATAATATCACTAGTTCACCCATTGCCATTAGCAATGATAAAAATAATAATTTCTACAGCAATAATCTGTTTACTGTACCTACTATCCTATACCCGGTGTTACTACTCATCCTTTAGACCATGCTACAAAATGAGCTTTCCTTCTGTATTCCTGGGAACAAAAAGTAACAGTAAGAACTGGAAAATGGTGGGGAGGGAGGTATAGTTAAAATTCCAACCAAAATTCCTTTAAAAAAGAGAATATCCTTTTTAAAGGGGCTACATAAAGAAAAAAAAAAAAAAGAACAGGTTTTTCTAGTGGAAAACTACATGAAAAACTGTTCAACCCAACAATTTCATATCCCTAAAGAACAGTTCTAATAGTCATCCACTGCAAATATTTCTAAGTAGCACTGATTCAGACTCAAGAAACCATACAATCTAAGACACATTTTCTTAAATGCTGAACTTGAATTATAACAGCATAAGCTGTCAAGTTAATTTTTTTTTCAAAACCAATGCAAACTAAAACCATGTGGCTTTTGCCCAACTTTTACACTGATTTATAACTTCAAAAGTATTTCTGTAAGAGACTACTGCTCCAGTTAGCAAATTTTCACCAATGACATGGCCCAGGTTAAGTGTTAGCCAACCTTATCCTTACCCTATAGATTGGGCAGGGCACAGAAACAGAGACCCTGATAACATTCCTGCTGCCATAACAGACACAAAAGGCAAGCAGTGAACCGTGAGAAGATCATTGCAGGAGTGGTCAATCAATAGTTCCACACCAAATATCAATAAAAATAGAATGATAACTTTTATCCCTTGACAGGAAAAAAGACAGGCCCTGGGCAGTGCTGGAATTACTGCTATTATTATATCTAAGGGCCAATACCAAATTAAGTGGACTTGAGCAGAAGTAGGTAAAAATACAACAAAAACTTGCATCATCTAGCATGTGGAATTATACTAGAAAGGAGTTTAAAACACCTAATTGCATATGTTGCTATACTTCCTATATATTATTCTATCATAGCCACCCTTCTCCAAAACATAGTAATTTCATGGTGTATCTTTACTGTCAAATACCACGTAGCAGTTAAAAAATAACATGGCAAACCTCTAAGCAATGACCTGGAAATATTCCCAAACCACATTGTTAGGTGAAAAAACAACAATCCAAGAAGATTCAGTATGATGCATTTTAAGTGCCAAAACAACAGAAAGAAGTAAAAGAAAACTCTCAATATATGTGTGTGTACACAAATGAATTTTTTGAATAAGAGTATGTACCAACCACAGGTGACCTGCAGAAAGCATAACAGGTGATTTTCACACTATATCATTCTTTATTGTTTACAGCTTTTTAAAAAAGATAACATAAACCAACAGCCATGAATTAAAAACTATTATGAGAAACAAAAAAGTAACCGAGTTTAAATTTCCATCACTGAGAATTTTACTTTGGAGAAGACCTGGGAAGTGCACATTTGTCCAGAATAGTGTTATATTCAATTAAAATAATTTCTGAAAAAAATCAAGACAACTGGGCAGTAAAATGTCATTCATATTCCTCTTATAAGCTGAATTATGACACGCTGTAAGTACTAATTAGAAAATTTTACCTTTCTTGACGTATAGATGTCAAAAAATGGCTTATTTCTGACACTAAACGGTTCCTGTGTTTTGTCAATGAGCCCAGTCTTCATTTTTTCATGTCGAGGGCTTATTATTTCTCTTTCTATACACTGCAGACGAATATTAAAATCACAATCTCCAACTGGCTGTGCCTGAATTAAATGAGACAATTATTTAAATTTCAACACTGAAAACTATTTTATCAGCATAATTATTAAGGCTGTCACAGTGTACATATCAGTCTACATAAACAGCATCCTTTGGACTTGTCTAATGCACAGCCTGCATAACCACACATGCCAGTCCTGATTTCACTAATTAAACACACCTAAACACATACACAATTATTTATTTTAAAACCATAAATGCATAAAATACAATGGAAGAGTGGTATAAATCTTCTCTAAAATAAATTAATCTGATGTTTCACATCTGAATTAAAGTATTAATATACTCAGTAATCATTTTTATTATTTGAATTAGTAAAATTATATAAATTAGTAAAACCTATATAAAACAAAAATCTACATAATTCAGGAAAGTATAAGCAAATAACACATCAAAATAACATAGTCACCTAAATGTTTCTTGTTGCTTAAAGCACTAATGCTTTACAGGCCTCAATAAACACAAGATAATTATTAGACTAATACAACCTCAACTCTAAAAACTAATATAGAACAGTTTCCATAATATACTCAATTATATAGTTATAAAGAAGCTCTTCATATACAGTGTATAGTATGGTACACATATATGTGGTATAGATGATTTGAACCATAAAGTTAAAAGTGCATAGACTTTTTCTGTAAATTGAAGGTAGGGGCTTTCCCTACCCTAACAGTATATATAATACAGCATCCAATACTTCATCTGGCTAACAGTAACCATCCAGATTAGTAGCATCACCTCATATCAAGTACCTTTCTTCTTTACTTTGCAATTGGACACCCTTCCATGAATTTTTATCACCTTTTCATCTTCTTCCTCTTCTCTAATCTATATTACTCAACCTAACATTTACACAACCTAATGCTTACAAAAGGGTGGTAGTATTTGGTTAAGCTGTGGACGTTAAATATGCCTTGAGGATGACTTTTTCTCAACCTTGGAAGGATGACAATTCTGATACTTAATAAGAATAAGGAGCAAGAGAGAGTAAGCCCTAGATATGAGGTAGTATAATATGTTCCCTTTACATGAAGGCATACAACTGTTCGTAAAAGGTATGTATTGAGGAAACATCAGTAAATCATCACAAAGTCCATTCTTTTCCATGACATCTGCATCATCAATAAGGTTGAAAAATCTAAAATGTTAGGCTTATTTATTAGACTTATTAGATGAATTCAGACTTCTATAAAATTAATGTGGAACAAGCAAGTTGTCCATTTTTTTAAGAAAATAAAGTCTAACAATCGTCTAAAAATATTTAAGTGGTCTAAATTTTCTTCTAAATACTTTTTACTTTAATATATATATATCATATATATTTGATTTATGTATATATTTATGTGTATATTTATATATATATACACATAAATCAAAGCAACAAGAAAAAATTGAAAGCAAGTTCACCTTCAAATCTATGCTGCCTTCAAGAAAGGAAGTACTTGATAGGTAGGTGATAAATCACTGAAAACAGACAACAGAAAGATCCTATCATTACCCTAACTAAAACCCTTCAATACTGCCCTACTTACATCCAGAACTAAGCTAAAATGCCTATTCAAGTCCCCTGGCCCCCTATTCTACAGACTATTCTCATTTCTTGCTGTGTCCCACATCCCACCACACATAAGTACAGTAACAACCTCTAACGCTCCTGACCTCCATGATTCTATCCTTCAAAATTAATCCATGTAACTTTTTTCTCTTACCTGCAAGTCCATGCTTCCTTGACTCAACTGAACCCTGGTTAAACCGAAATACTCTCACCTCTCTAGTTCCTTTCTTATATCTCTATATTTCTAACATATCTTTATTGTTCTTATACTATTATAATTATTTCTTTACATTTATTTCTCATCCATAGACCAGTGGTACACAAATTTCTTTTGATTTAGTACTCAATCTAAATACATACCCTAACAAATGTTTACAATACATGCATGTTAATTTTTAATGAGTTGCAACATGTACAACTGTATATTTTATACAACAAAAATTGAATAGATAAAAATAAACGAAAGTTCTACTTTCTTCCCAAATCGCATTGTTGAAATGGTATTCTTTGGAGGCCAGTGTATCAAATTATAAATTCCCTGAAGGCAAGAAATTACATCTTATTCATCTGTGTATATCCACTACCAGGAACAGCACTTGACATATAAAAGATGATCAATGAAATCCTCCTGGACAAAATAAACTAAGGGAACTAAAAAGATTTTAACTATTTTTTCAAAACATCATTTTTTTTCTAATAGTAACCTTGATCTGGTGATTCAAACTAAGCTAGTTAACCATCAAGGCTCCATAATAAAGAATTAAATATATGACATGCTTTTGATTATAAATATATCCTAATATCATAAGTGGGGGGGGGGGAATGTGACTTTACAACTAATGGCACCGAAGTATTTATTGAGTAAATATAGACCTTGTAAAAGCATAACTTAACCATTCTTATAGCAAAATTGATGAATTTCCTAAACAGGACACAAAAGCACAAACTTTGAGAAGGTCTAGTAAGTTTGATTTCATGAAAACGAAAAACTCCTATGCATTATAGATACTAATTTGCAGAAAATATTGTTTGTCACATACATAACCAAAAAAGGATTAGAATCCAGAAAAGATAATTAGTTCCTACACATTAAGGAGACTGACAACCAAATAGAAAAACCAGAAAATTATTCCAACTTAAAATTAAATGACAAAAGAAAAATCCAAACAAGTAAAAATGAACTTATGAAGTAGGCTTAACTTCATTAGTAATAAGGGAAAAGCAAATTAAAACAAGATGAGATACCATTTCATACACATCCAATTAGCAAAACCTTTAAACTCTGATAATACCAACTGTAGTAAGTTGTTACATCTACTTCTGAGAGGAATTCAGCAATGTAGCAAATACACCTGAAGTTGACAATTCAGTCAGAATCTCTATGATGGAAGTAGGGATAAAGGATTGTACTTTTTATAAACACCTCAGGTGCTTACATCCCAAGAATGAGAACTGCCCTAGACAAATTCTGATGTATGCACACAAGAATATATAAAACTGTTTAATAGTAATATAATAGCAAAATACAGAAACCTAATTGTTCATCAAAAGGAAAAAAAGAAAAAAAAAACAAAAGGAAAAAAAGACAAAATCTATATATTTATACAAAGCAATACTCAATAGTAATTAAAGTGAATGTACTAAACCTATATGCATTAATACAAATAAATCTCAACAAAATAATGTAGAGTAAATGCTTGGTACCACAGTATAGTGTAGTATTTATATAGCACTAGAACCCTTCCACAACAATACCACATATATTTTATGGAGACACACATAGATAGTAAAGTTATTAAAAATACTCATGGAAACAATAAACATCAAATACAAGGTAGAAGCTGCTTCTAGGTAAGACGGTTAAGAATAAGGTAAGTGAGGTATGCATGAGAAACTTCTGGATCTGTAATAATTTATCTTATTAAAAAGAGAGTGGAGTAAAAATGACAAAATGTTAAGCTTCAACAAATCTGGTGATTAGTGTATGTACATTACTCATATCATTCTCTATACTTTTGCATACACTGAAATTTTTCATATTTTTTTAAAGAATTAGAAGGATGTTGTCAAAGACAAAGTTCCCAGGCTAAGAAGTGAGCCTGCATGGAACACACACTAAAACAGAGCTCGATGTCAAAAGGCAGAGGAGACAAAATTCTTCCATTCACAACAAAACAATGCTACCCCCACCCTTTAGGTCTTGTTATGGGTCAATGAACATTATTCCAAGATCTATGATAAGAGTAAGCCAATTCTGGAAAGCACTACTTTTGAGGCAAACAGATGAAATTTAAATTTGGTGGTTTCTGACCTGAGTCTCTTACCTAGAAAACTGTTTGAAATCTATAAACTCGACAGAAAATGAAATATGTACATTGAAAATTTCCAGGAAAAAAAATGCCTTTAAAGTAATCTGGATTAATGCAATCCTGAATCTCAATACTATAATTTAAAATATATACCCCAAAAAAGAACTTTTAAAAAATTGTTATAAATCTTCAGAATTCTAAAACTTAAACAGCACTTTTAATTCCAGAATTCTTAATTGCTTTCAGTCTGGTTTGAATACTAAATGGCTATGCAATTTGAATAAGATATGTCTAGAGGAATGATTATACCTTTTCATAGATGTACACTATTGAAAGAGTTTCTCACATTTACAGAAGTCATCTTGTACTGCCTAAATAATTTAGACACTGATACTATAATTAAACATGAACAGGCAGATTCTTGGCTTGTCTAAAACTATAGGAAATGGGTAGAAAATATAATTTCTATTTTTTGATATCTATTTATAACAGAATTTTATATTTTGTTTTTAAGTTTCCTGCCTGTACTCATGAATAACATATTTTTGCCCCCAAGTTATACATTCAATACCCATAATCAGCTTCTCTTTTTTTTTTTCAAGTGACAGTAATAAAATTGTGGACTCCTTTTTTTTAATTGTATACAAGATAACTAAAACCAACAGTTTCCATCTTATAAAATGCTGTCTTATTTTATCAGCTAAACTATTTTTCTTTACTCAGTTGAAGTAGTTAACAAAATCTAAAGACAGAGAAATGTGCAAAATTATTATTAAGATATCAAATAAGTAATTCAAGTCACAATTTTTCTCTCCTACTATCTCTAAGGCAGATAACAATTTTTATTTGTAAAAACAGTTGTTATCTCAGGGACAATTTTTACTTTATAAATTATATTAATGGTACTTACATTGAATTTAATTATGTCATATATCAAATATCTAGGAACGGCCTGTCCATTAACTCTGTCAATAATCATTTCCTTAAAAGAGAAAAGAAGATTAAGTTTCTTCATACTTTAATGGCAATTTCTTTAATTTGATTAAAATATAACATATACACAGAAAGCACGTAAACCATATGTATACAAACCATATGTATACAAACATTAAAATGAACACACTTATATCCAGATCAAATCAATAGACTGTCAGCATCCCATAAATTCCTGTCATGAATTTATTCTGTACTGAAATAAAATGATATAACAATATCTCATTATGTATTTTTCTATTTGAATTACTATGTTACATTTTGTTTTATGTTTGATTTACTAAACAACTATTAGAAGAAAGAAACTACAAATTTTAAATTCCAAATATGAGGAATATTTTTATTTAAATTTTGTTAAATCACTTTTGCTTTAAAATTTGTTATAAGCCAACTACTTTAATCATAAAATTTGTAGGTATAAATGGTGCCCTTATTATAAATATATTCCCCATGTGACCCATGTGGTCTTCCTCGGCCCCATGTCCCTCTACTATGATCAAAGGGAACAAGACAAGAGAATATATTACATATTAGAGCCATTAAATTAAAAAAAAATCTTAAATTCTGCACATGGACAGAAAAGAGATAAAGGACATTAAAAGATGATTATAAGCGGTGCCTGGGTGGCTCAACTGGTTGAGTGCCTGACTCTTAGTTTCTGGTTTCAGCTCAGGTCGTGATCTCATGGGTCACTGGATCAAGCCCCATGTACAGCTGCACACTCAGCAAGCAGGGAGCCTGTTTGGAAATTTTCTCCCTCTGCCCTCTCCCTGCTTGCATGCTCTCTCTCTCTCTTTCTCTCTCTCCAAATAAATAAATATTTTTTCAAAAAATGATTAGGCACATAATGTAGTATTTTATAAAATTTTAATTCTTTATAATACATTTTAACCTAAAATTATTTTTCTTTCCTCATATTCTTCCTAAGAAACTAAGCAGGATTTTTGTTATATAATTTCATGACAGAAATCCACAACCATCTAAAATTACAAAGAACACATTGACAAATATACTTTGTTAAGAAGCTATTACTAATTAATTTCTTTCCCAAATATGTATTTGTTAACCTGTAGATACTTATTCATGGTTATCATCTTAAACCCAACACATGGCATAAATTAAATCACTTTGTTATCTTAACCTGTTTACTAAATATTTTTACTTAAATACTTGTATCTGAGAACTTAATGAACCATCAAGGTGGCACCAAAAACAGGTTTAAATTCATTATTATTTTCAAAAATGTGTGGATGGAAATTAAGTGAACTTCCAGGTTCAGATAACAGCACAAAATTTCCCTTCCAAATTCCTGATGAAATGAGCAAAAATATTCCTTTGAATATTAAAAATGTTCAACAGGAACAGTTCAATAGGAAATAGCATAAAGGAAATTTTATTATCAGCAAACAAAACAAGTAAAAGGAAATAAATATACAAGTAACCATTAAAAACTGAAAACTACCTGGAACGGAAGATGGCAGAAGAGTAGGGTCCCCAAATCACCTGTCCCCACCAAATTACCTAGATAACCTTCAAATCATCCTGAAAATCTACGAATTTGGCCTGAGATTTAAAAAGAGAACAGCTGGAATGCTACAGCTCTATCAAAGTAGGAAGATGGGGGGGGGGGGTGGAATTAAAGAAACAAAAGGCATCCAAGGGCGAGTGCCCCCAGGACAGCAAAGTTCCATCCCAGGTCCCAGAGAAGCAGGAGCTGTACCAATCTTCCCAGGCGGAAAGGCGCTTGCAGGGAGTTAGAGCAGGACCCCAGGAGGGCGGGGATGCCCTCAAGCTCCCTGGGACACTAACAGACACCTGCGCCCCAGGGAGAGCGCGCTGCGCTCCCTAAAGGACTACAGCGCGTGCACGCATTGACCCGGGAGCAGCTCGGAGGGGCTCCGCAGAGAGGGGGCTGCCGGCCAGGAGTGCGAATCCAACAGCACAGGCCCGGGAGCACAGGGAGCTGGGGACACAGCCCAAGATCTGGGACAGGCAGAGGCCAGGAGGGGCCAGGACAGCAAGGACGCTCCTGCCCCACCCCCCGAAGCATCCAGGCCCCTGCAGACGGAGAGCTCTGTAGTTACTGCAGGAGCTGAATCCAGGGCTCCAGAGCTGGCCGCAGCCACTGTGGTTGTTCCTCCTGGGGCCTCACGGGGTAAACAACCCCCACGGAGCCCTGCACCAGGCAGGGGGCTGAGCAGCTCCCCCAAGTGCTAATACCTGAAAATCAGCACAACAGGCCCCTCCCCCAGAAGACCAGCTAGACGGACAAGTTCCAGGGGAAGTCAAGGGACTTAAAGTATACAGAATCAGAAGATACTCCCCGTGGTTTTTTGTTATTGTTGTTGTTTTTGTTTTTCTGTTTTTTTGGGTTTGTTTGGTTTTTTCTTTGCTTTTTTGATTTGTTTGCTTCCCCAACCCTTTTTTTCCTTTCTTTTTCTTTCTCTTTTTCTTCTTTTTTTTTTTCTTCCTTTTTTCTTTTTTCTTTTTCTCTTTTCTTTCCATCTTTCCTCTCTTTTTCTCCTTTTCCCAATACAACTTGTTTTTGGCCACTCTTCACTGAGCAAAATGACTAGAAGGAAAACCTCACCTCAAAAGAAAGAACCAGAAACAGTCCTCTCTCCCACAGAGTTACAAAATCTGGATTACAATTCAATGTCAGAAAGCCAATTCAGAAGCACTATTATACAGCTACTGATGGCTCCAGAAAAAAGCATAAAGGACTCAAGAGACTTCATGACTGCAGACTTTAGAGCTAATCAGGCAGAAATTAAAAATCAATTGAATGAGATGCAATCCAAACTAGAAGTCCTAATGACAAGGGTTAATGAGGTGGAAGAACGAGTGAGTGACATAGAAGACAACTTGATGGCAAAGAGGGAAACTGAGGTAAAAAGAGAAAAACAATTAAAAGATCCTGAGGATAGATTAAGGGAAATAAATGACAGCCTGAAGAAGAAAAACCTACGTTTAATTGGGGTTCCCGAGGGCACCGAAAGGGCCACAGGGCCAGAATATGTATTTGAACAAATCATAGCTGAAAACTTTCCTAATCTGGGAAGGGAAACAGGCATTCAGATCCAGGAAATAGAGAGATCCCCCCCTAAAATCAATAAAAACCGTTCAACACCTCGACATTTAATAGTGAAGCTTGCAAATTCCAAAGATAAAGAGGAGATCCTTAAAGCAGCAAGAGAAAAGAAATCCCTGACTTTTATGGGGAGGAGTATTAGGGTAACAACAGACCTCTCCACAGAGACCTGGCAGGCCAGAAAGGGCTGGCAGATATATTCAGGGTCCTAAATGAGAAAAACATGCAACCAAGAATACTTTATCCAGCAAGGCTCTCATTCAGAATGGAAGGAGAGATAAAGAGCTTCCAAGACAGGCAGGAACTGAAAGAATATGTGACCTCCAAACCAGCTCTGCAAGAAATTTTAAGGGGGACTCTTAAAATTCCTCTTTAAAAAAAAAGCCCAGTGGAACAATCCACAAAAACAAGGACTGAATAGATATCATGATGACACTAAACTCATATCTTTCAATAGTAACTCTGAACGTGAACGGGCTTAATGACCCCATCAAAAGGCGCAGGGTTTCAGACTGGATAAAAAAGCAGGACCCATCTATTTGCTGTCTACAAGAGACTCATTTTAGACAGAAGGACACCTACAGCCTGAAAATAAAAGGTTGGAGAACCATTTACCATTCAAATGGTCCTCAAAAGAAAGCAGGGGTAGCCATCCTTATATCAGATAAACTAAAATTTACCCCGAAGACTGTAGTGAGAGATGAAGAGGAACACTATATCATACTTAAAGGATCTATCCAACAAGAGGACTTAACAATCCTCAATATATATGCCCCGAATGTGGGAGCTGCCAAATATATAAATCAATTAATAACCAAAGTTAAGATACACTTAGATAATAATACACTTATACTTGGTGACTTCAATCTAGCACTTTCTACACTCGATAGGTTTTCTAAACACACATCTCCAAAGAAATGAGAGCTTTAAATGATACACTGGACCAGATGGATTTCACAGATATCTACAGAACTTTACATCCAAACTCAATTGAATACACATTCTTCTCAACTGCACATGGAACTTTCTCCAGAATAGACCACATACTGGGTCACAAATCGGGTCTGAACTGAATACCAAAAGATTGGGATCGTCCCCTGCATATTCTCAGACCATAATACCTTGAAATTAGAACTAAATCACAACGAGAAGTTTGGAAGGACTTGAAACACATGGAGGTTAAGGATCATCCTGCTAAAAGATGAAAGGGTCAACCAGGAAATTAAGGAAGAATTAAAAAGATTCATGGAAACTAATGAGAATGAAGATACAACTGTTCAAAATCTTTGGGATGCAGCAAAAGCAGTCCTGAGGGGGAAATACATCACAATACAAGCATCCACTCAAAAACTGGAAAGAACTCAAATACAAAAGCTAACCTTACACATAAAGGAGCTAGAGAAAAAACAGCAAATGGATCCTACACCCAGCAGAAGAGAGTTAATAAAGATTCAAAAAGAACTCAACGAAATCGAGACGAGAAGAACTGTGGAACAGATCAACAAAACCAGGAATTGGTTCTTTGAAAGAATTAATAAGATAGATAAACCATTAGCCAGCCTTATTAAAAAGAAGAGAGAGAAGACTCAAATTAATAAAATCATGAATGAGAAAGGAGAGATCACTACCAACACCAAGGAAATACAAACGATTCTAAAAACATATTATGAACAGCTATACGCCAATAAATTAGGCAATCTAGAAGAAATGGACGCATTCCTGGAAAGCCACAAACTACCAAAACTGGAGCAGGAAGAAATAGAAAACCTGAACAGGCCAATAACCAGGGAGGAAATTGAGCAGTCATCAAAAACCTCCCAAGACACAAGAGTCCAGGGCCAGATGGCTTCCCAGGGGAATTCTATCAAACGTTTAAAGAAGAAACCATACCTATTCTACTAAAGCTGTTTGGAGAGATAGAAAGAGATGGAGTACTTCCAAATTCATTCTATGAGGCCAGCATCACCTTAATTCCAAAACCAGACAAAGACCCCACCAAAAAGGAGAATTATAGACCAATATCCCTGATGAACATGGATACAAAAATTCTCAACAAGATACGAGTCAACAGGATCCAACAGTACATTAAGAAAATTATTCACCATGACCAAGTAGGATTTATCCCCGGGACACAAGGCTGGTTCAACACTTGTAAAACAATCAATGTGATTCATTATATCAGCAAGAGAAAAACCAAGAACCGTATGATCCTCTCATTAGATGCAGAGAAAGCATTTGACAAAATACAGCATCCATTCCTGATCAACACTCTTCAGAGTGTAGGGATAGAGGGAACATTCCTCAACGTCTTAAAAGCCATCTACGAAAAGCCCACAGCAAATATCATTCTCAATGGGGAAGCACTGGGAGCCTTTCCCCTAAGATCAGGAACAAGACAGGGATGTCCACTCTCACCACTGCTATTCAACATAGTACCGGAAGTCCTAGCCTCAGCAATCAGACAACAAAAAGACATTAAAGGCCTTCAAATTGGCAAAGAAGAAGTCAAACTCTCCCTCTTCGCCGATGACATGATACTCTACATAGAAAACCCAAAAGCCTCCACCCCAAGATTGCTAGAACTTATACAGCAATTTGGTAGCGTGGCAAGACAGAAAATGCCCAGAAATCAGTGGCATTTCTATACGCTAACAATGAGACTGAAGAAAGAGAAATTAAGGAGTCAATCCCATTTACAATTGCACCCAAAAGCTTAAGATACCTAGGAATAAACCTAACCAAAGAGGTAAAGGATCTATACCCTAAAAACTATAGAACACTTCTGAAAGAAATTGAGGAGGACACAAAGAGATGGAAAAATATTCCATGCTCGTGGATTGGCAGAATTAATATTGTGAAAATGTCAATGTTACCCAGGGCAATTTACACGTTTATGCAATCCCTATCAAATACCATGGACGTTCTTCAGAGAGTTAGAACAAATTATTTTAAGATTTGTGTGGAATCAGAAAAGACCCCGAATAGCCAGGGGAATTTTATTTTTTTTTTTTTTATTTTTTTTTTTTTTAGCCAGGGGAATTTTAAAAAAGAAAACCATATCTGGGGGCATCACAATGCCAGATTTCAGGCTGTACTACAAAGCTGTAGTCATCAAGACAGTGTGGTACTGGCACAAAAACAGACACATAGATCAATGGAACAGAAAATAGAGAACCCAGAAGTGACCCTGAACTTTATGGTCAACTAATATTCGATAAAGGAAGAAAGACTATCGATTGGAAGAAAGACAGTCTCTTCAATAAATGGTGCTGGGAAAATTGGACGTCCACATGCAGAAGAATGAAACTAGACCACTCTCTTTCACCATACACAAAGATAAACTCAAAATGGATGAAAGATCTAAATGTGAGACAAGATTCCATCAAAATCCTAGAGGAGAACACAGGCAACACCCTTTTTGAACTCAGCCACAGTAACTTCTTGCAAGATACATCCACCAAGGCAAAAGAAACAAAAGCAAAAATGAACTATGGCGACTTCATGAAGATGAGAAGCTTTTGCGCAGCAAAGGATACAGTCAACAAAACTAAAAGACAACCTACAGAATGGGAGAAGATATTTGCAAATGACATATCAGATAAAGGGCTAGTTTCCAAGATCTATAAAGAACTTATTAAACTCAACACCCAAGAAACAAACAATCCAATCATGAAATGGGCAAAAGACATGAAGAGAAATCTCACAGAGGAACACATAGACATGGCCAACATGCACATGAGAAAATGCTCTGCATCACTTGCCATCAGGGAAATACAAATCAAAACCACAATGAGATACCACCTCACACCAGGGAGAATGAGGAAAATTAACAAGGCAGGAAACCACAAATGTTGGAGAGGATGCGGAGAAAAGGGAACCCTCTTACTCTGTTGGTGGGAATGTAAAATGGTGCAGCCACTCTGGAAAACTGTGTGGAGGTTCCTCAAAGAGTTAAAAATAGACCTGCCCTACGACCCAGCAATTGCACTGTTGGGGATTTACCCCAAAGATACAGATGCAATGAAACGCCGGGACACCTGCACCCCAGTGTTTCTAGCAGCAATGTCCACAATAGCCAAACTGTGGAAGGAGCCTCGGTGTCCATCGAAAGATGAATGGATAAAGAAGATGTGGTTTATGTATATACAATGGAATATTACTCAGCCATTAGAAATGACAAATACCCACCATTTGCTTCAACGTGGATGGAACTGGAGGGTATTATGCTGAGTGAAATAAGTCAATCGGAGAAGGACAAACATTATATGTTCTCATTCATTTGGGGAATATAAATAATAGTGAAAGGGAATATAAGGGAAGGGAGAAGAAATGTGTGGGAAATATCAAAAAGGGAGACAGAACATGAAGACTCCTAACTCTGGGAAACGAACTAGGAGTGGTGGAAGGGGAGGAGGGCGGGGGGTGGGGGTGAATGGGTGACGGGCACTGAGGGGGGCACTTGACAGGATGAGCACTGGGTGTTATTCTGTATGTTGGCAAATTGAACACCAATAAAAAATAAATTTATAATAAATAAATAAATACATACATACATACTGAAAACTACCAAGAATGGGGCAAAACAAAAAGGTACAGCAGCATTTCACTACAAGTTCACTAAACTCCCAGAGACCCTACTTGTAAAATGACAAATTCTTGATAATTGTCACTATTACACTCAAATATAGATAGAAACAAACTCAGTAGTTATTCTTGTCTTCTTTTTTCTCTCTTCTGATTATAGTAATAGAAATAGCACAATACTCTTTGTGCCTGAAGAAAGACTCCTGAACTCCACAATGAATTGAAGAAATAACCTGCACATTACTGGAATAATATATGGTTCCCAATTAACTGAAGAAAACATTCACTAAAAGCCTTTTCAAAAGGACAAAACCCAAGGACTCTAACAAAAGACCCCACACCTAGGCTTAGTTTTTCCCAAATGATCTCCCCACCACAAAGTCTCCCCTTGCCTACAGCTGCTGTCATTACTCTAGGTACGTAAAAATAAGAAAAGTACGTAAAAATAAAATACCCAAGCTTAAATCTTAGTTAAGAAAATACCCTTGGGTACTGTTGCTATGATTGTATAATGGTGCAACCATTATGAAAAGTAGCATGGCAGTTCCCTCAAAAAATTAAAAATAACACCTCCATATGATGCAGCAATCTCACCTCTGGGTATATATCCCAAAGAATTGAAAGCAGGGTTTTGAAGAGGTATTTGCATACCCACGCTTATAATATCATTATTCCAATAGCTAACAGGTGGGAGCAACCCAAATATCCATTAACACACAAATGGATACATAAATGTGGCATACAAAGATAGCAAAATGCTATTCAGCCTTGAAAAGAAAAGAAATTTATCACATACTGCAACAAGAATAAACCTTGAAGACATTATGTTAAGTAAAATAAGCCGGTCACAAAAAGATAAATCCTATATGATTTCACTTATATGAGGTATCTAAAGTAGTTAAAATCACAGAAATAGAAAGTAGAATAATGGTTCTCACAGGCCTATGGGTAATGAAGAGCTATTTAATGGGAACACAGTTGTAGTCTTACAAGATAATGTTCTGGAGAACTGTTGCACAATAACATGCACAGAGTTAACACTACTGGACTGTATCCCTAAAAATGGTTAAGATAGTAAATTTTATGTTATGTGATTTTACCACAACTATAAATTTAAAAAAAATTTTAATAAAATCCAGTCAGGAAGGAAAAACATATTTCCTCTTCTAACCAAACTGGAGAATCAGGAACTAGATTTACCATCCTGCCTGAAACAATCAAAGAGGTCAACAAAATAGAGGAGACAATCATTTTCAAGACACTGAACATCCAACAACAAAGGACAGTAATCTCTAGGAGATAGTAAATAAAGTATATGAGCCCTACAATTTTCCCAACTTCTAGCCCAAGAGGTTTTCAGGCTTCAGTGCAGGCAGGGGGATCCCAGGTAAAGCCCAAAAGTCTCCCTGAGTATGTATGTATGTATGTATGTATGTATGTATGTATGTATGAATGAATGAATGAATAACAGGTTGTCTGGGGAGACCAACAGGACTAGAGTTCTCAGGGCAGAGAGAGAGAGAGAGAGAGAGAGATGCCCAGATAAAGAACTACAAGATATCAAGTCAGACTTCCATGAATGTTCAGCAGAGTATACATGTGAAAAGGACCACACAAAGCTGGGAATAATGTCTCTGCCTACCAGACAGATTAATTCACAGGGTATTGAGTACTCAGAAGGAATTTGTCTCAGCAGAGAATAATTATCCCTGCTCTAGTCCACCTAACAAATCTTAAAAGCAAGACTCAAAAAGTATAAACCAGTACCAAGTAAATTAACTGCATACCAGAACTAAGCACAGGAATATCAGGCGCCCAAAAAGGTAAAATTCAAAATATCTGGCATCTAGTCAAAAATTAACAGGTATGCAAAGAGGTAAAGAAAAAAAAAAAACCTATAAAGAAGAGAAAAATCAATCAAATATCACCCCAAAACTGAGAAAGATGTCAAAATTAGCAGGCAAGAAAACTAAGGCAGATGATTATAACAGTATTCCATATATTCCAAAAAGTTAAGTAAAGACATAGAAGATATAAAAAAGACAAAGGGCAGCCCGGGTGGCTCAGCGGTTTAGCGCCACCTTCAGTCCAGGGTGTGATCCTGGAGACCTGGGATCGAGTCCCACGTAGGGCTCCTGGCATGGAGTCCACTTCTCCCTCTGCCTGTGTCTCTGCCTCTCTCTTTCTGTCTCTTGTGAATAAATAAATAAAATCTTTAAAAAAAAAAAAAGACTCAAAATGAATTTTCAGAGGTGAAAACTACAATGCCTGAAGTAAAAATATTATGGATGGAAAAATACCATGCAATTTAGACACTACAAAAGAAGAGATCAGTGAACTTACAGACACAGCAACAGAAACTACCCAAAATTGAAATAGAAAAATAAAAGTTGTCTTTAATGAAAACAGCATTAATAATCAAATCTTCAGACAGGTAAAGAGTAGAAATAATAGCAAAAAAAAAATTACTTTTAAGGAAAATTGTAAACCTGGATGCCTGGCTAACTCAGTGGTTGAGCATCTGCCTTCAGCTCAGGTCATGATCCCAGGGTCTTGGGATTGAGTCTCACATCAGGTCCTAACTGGAAGCCTGCTTCTCCCTCTGCCTATGTCTCTGCCTCTCCTGTCTCTCACAAATAAATAAATAAAATCTTAAGGAAAAAAAAAAGAAAAACTTGTAAACCCATAGATAAAAGATGCTCAATAAACCCTAAACTAAAAAAAGCTAAGGAAAACTGCAAGATACAGCAATATAAAATTGCTCAAGAAATCATTAGAAATTGCTCCATTGTCTTTTAATATTAAATATTGCTGTGGAGAAACCTGCAGCTTAAGCCCTGCATTATGAGCCCCACAAAAAAAACAAACAACAACAAAAAAACCCTCACGTTTAAATAAAAGTTGACTTTCCTATCCTCTGTACTTTTCTATATTCCATTATCTTTTTTGTAGTCCCCAGGTATCCACCCTTCTCTACCTATCCATCCAATATTTCCTGAGCCCAGGCTATGTTATTAGACATAGCTCCAAATACTGGAGAAATTAAGCATACAGTCTCTACCTTCAAAACAGAGCCCCAGAAAGAGAAGAAAATACATAGTAGCTAGACTAGGTCCAGCGAAAAGTTCTAGTTTAATGAAAGGCTGCTATACAGATAGAGTGACCATGCAGCTGACTGTCTAAATCAGAATACTTGAAAGATTTCCTATTAATAACTATACCAAGACAGCAGATGTAAACCTATACTATTTCAGCCAAATAAGGATATTTGGTATAGACTTAACTAGGAGTAGTTATTTCTACTTGAAGAGTAAGAGAAAGGTTTGATAATAATCACATTGTGATCCATTCCTTAAATCCTGAAAGGTACAAGTGGGTATTTCCTATCAGGATGGTGAATGAGCCAAATAGTATTACAAAGGCATGAAAAATGATGGTTTTAGGTAAATTATCCAAAGCTCAGTATAGATGGAGCTTATAATTCGAGGGTTCACAATCAAAGACAATGCTAAAGACATATGGGCATGGCCCAGATATAAAGAATATTATGTTCAGTAGTTTGGGTTTCATGCTATGGGCAATGGAGAACCAATGAAGGGTTTTAATTAACTGTTCTCTGGAAACCTGCAGACCTTCAAAGTTCATCTCAAAGGTAACCCATTCCTCAAAATCCTTTCAAGGCCCACTTACTTCTAATTATCATTGTCCACGTAGGTGATGAAACATTCTGGAATTAGATAGTAGTAATGGTGGCGCAATCTTGTGTATATACTAGAGACTACTAAATTATACAGCTTAGAAGGGTGAATTTTGTAGCATGTCAATTATGTTTCAATTCTTAAACATAAAACTAAATATTTTTAAATCCTAAAATCAGTTCTTCAGAATGAAGGGAAATGATGGAACCCTAGATACACAGCATATATTAAATGTCAGCTATATATATATTAATTATATGCATTCTGAAAATATAGGCACAACAAAATGACGGAAAGAAAATACAACAAAATGTTAAAATGTAACCTCTTCTTGACAGTTTAATTTTTCTACTTTATGATGTACAGACTTTCTAAAATTTTAAAAATGAATATGCATATTCCTTTACAAAAAACATTAACAGTTGAAAAGGCATGACATTTTTTCCAAGATTCTTGCTATTAACTTTAGTGACTAACTGCTATATTCTCCTCTTAACCTCAATATAAAATCAACTGAATTTCACTGTTTCAAATGAATTAAAGCCATATTTCTAAACTCCTATTTTCCACATTTTGTGGGTCAAAGAACATAATTTAGAGAGCAAAACAAAAACTTCAATGTTCACATCTGACAGCCAGACAATTAGGTAGTTTGAGTTATTCTTGGACTTGGAATTTTACAAAAACAATTTGCAAATGAAAATGTAGAAGAAACAGGAAACTACAGAGGACTGTTTTAATTAACTAACTGGAAAAACAGATATGGCAACTATAATTCTGGTCCAAGTAAATTGACATCATGAATCATATTGCTATTTTAAAACTTCGCAAGAGTCTATTATGCAGCTTTCATTTGTCCAAGTTTGGAGTGAAAATAAATAGTATTGCTCAGTTAAATCTGCAGATGGTTAAACATCTAATTTTTAAGCATTATTTCCTACCTGGAATGCCCTCAGCCCATGTCCAACAAAAAGTCTCTTTCTAAAGAAATCTTTCCATATCTAATGCCAATTCCTCTATAAAACTTCTTTCATTCCAAACTAGATGTAATTTATTTCTTCTCTAAACCACCACTAGACTTTTTTTTAAAAAACCAATCATCAAGTTATTGTTTTATTTGAAGGTCTCCTCCATCACTACCAGTTTTTCTCCACCCTATCAAATGAAGTATAATGTCTCAAAGGTGAGGCCTTGTTTTCAACCCTCTGCATTTTTGGCACAGCAACTTGAACATGAAAAGCATTCAAAAAAATATTAGTTCAATGATAAACTATGCTAAACCGTGGCAAATGCTTTAACTTAAGAGTCCTTTTCTTCCTTTTATTTTATTGATTACAATGCTAAAAAATTATATCTTAAATGAAGTTAACAAAAACAGAATGTTCTTCTTGTTCCCATGAAGGCACTGCCAGATCTGCCACACTGGCTGTGCAGTTTACAAACAGCACAACTCCAGGGGTGCCAGTCACACTAACTACAGAATTGAGAATAGCACATCCTGGAGATGTGCAGTGGACAACACTTCCAACCTTACATAATGGCTCTATCAATCACAGAGTGTGTGTGTGTGTGTGTGTGTGTGTGTGTGCTGCACATACATGTTCCAAATGTTTATGTATATATAGTGTCATTACAAACTGACATTTTACTACAGCCCCACAGAGTACTCTGTTTTGTGACTATATTTACTCTGCTCAGTCTCTGCCACTCCATCCAACCATACTACCTTCTTTTCTTCTTTTCTAATCTTTAGTACCTGGTTCATAGTCAAACTCTCAACCTGAACTCCTACCATCACTCATTAAGAATCACCTAATGTTTTCCTTGACCTTACTTCCATTGCTCTTCCTCACACAACCTCAAACTTTCATCCTCCCTAGGTCACATCCTGAATCTTCTCATCACCCCAAACTATATCTCAGGAATTACTAATTTAAACATCTTATTTTCCCATCAGTCTTCCATCTTCTGGTTTGCACACTCCAATATCTATCTAGCTGGTAAATAAAAACAAAGTACATGGGATGGGGCCAAAAGCATTCAGGACACTTGGAAAATGATATTCCCTCTGTTAAACAAATAAGTATGTATTTTACGCATGTGATTTTCATTAGGATCATTGTACCATTGATAATTTAAGTAATCATTCACAAGCCACTCCGTATCATCCCAACAGTGAATAAAAGCCAGAAATAGAGGAGCAAATTTCATCTGGATTAAAAGAACAAAGGATTCTCATACAAATTCCAGAGAATTATTAGCCACATATAATTCAGTCTGGCTCATGAAAAAGAGTTAACATTGAAGAAGGGTTAGAAATCTTAAAAATATAAGTAGTATCCCTGTAGAAAGGAGACCTGAAGTTGTGAGAAGTTATAATAAAGATGTAGAGTCCCTTTCCCTCCAAAGAAAGGCAGTGAATGTGTGGCAAAGAGATAAACCATTCAACCAAATACAGCAAAGGGAAAGATGAACACTCTGAAGACAAGCCTACCAGAGACTGTAGAGAAAAGTATAAGCTTATTGTTTTATAGATTTGCACATTAAGTATAGACTAACCTCTTAATCAAACAGCCCATTCACCCAAAAGCTAAAGGGAGCAAAATCTAAGTGGCAAATCAGAACAACCAGGAGACTGGTTGCAATTAAACTGCCAAACATTAAACTATATGCTAAAATGAAAGTATTAAAATCAATCTAAAACTATCACTGAAAGACAAAAAAACTAATGGAATGAGAAAACAAATGAAAAAAGAAACAATGATATATAAGGGAATCCACTACACAATAAAAATCATATATCCAATTAAAAAGGAAAAACAGATGAGTTGAATGGTGTTGAGACAACAGTTTAGACATTTGGAAATAAATAAAATCACACCCTTACCTTATT
This sequence comes from Vulpes lagopus, assembly GCF_018345385.1. Classification (NCBI taxonomy): domain Eukaryota; kingdom Metazoa; phylum Chordata; class Mammalia; order Carnivora; family Canidae; genus Vulpes; species Vulpes lagopus. Next base: position 24,764,173 of record NC_054824.1, on the reverse strand, counting down.
CTTTTTTTCAAAATATATTTCAGATAGATCAAATATTTAAATATACAAATAAAACTAAAATATACTAAAAGAAAATACAGGTATTATAATAATTCTAAAGTAAAATATGAAAAATAGGAAGAAAACTAAGTAAAAATTTCTTAAAATGATACAAAAGCCAAGTATGAAAAACTAAATGTTTATAATTTTACCTACATAAATTTACCTATATAAATTTAAACCTGTGCCACAGAAAACACCAAAAAGCAAAATACATTTTTTTTCAAAATATATGTCACAAAGTAATACCCTAACAGGCAAAAACTTCTTACAAATCAGTAAGAAAAAGATGAATATCCAAGAGAAAAACATACAAAGGATCTGAACCAGCAACTCACAAAAGAAATACAGTAATTCATAAAGAAGTGACAAAATGTTAAACCTCATTAACAATCCACATAATTAAATATTTACTATGTGTCAGACACTAGTGCCAGTACTTTATAAACTATCCAACTTAATCTTCATAATAGCATCAAAATCTAAGTACTGTTCCTAGCCTCCCTTCACTCAGATGAAAAAACTGAATAAATTACTTAAATCTCTTATATAACAACTGATGAAGCCAGTAAGGCACCAACAGATAGACTCAGAGTTCTTAATCACTATGTTATACTGTCCCATAAAAAAGAATTCCTTCCCTCATCAAATTAGAAAATATTCAAAATTTTCAAAACCCAGTGTTTAGGAGTATACAGATCCTTTACATATGGTTGGTAGAAATGTACATGGGTTCAAACTTTCTGGAAAGAAGGGTGCCAATGATACCTGTCAATATTTATAGTGGGCATGCCCTCATACATAGCATAGTGAACAGGGTAGAGCCTATTACCATCCCCTCCTTAGGAGCACTATTCCTCTTGCACTCCCAAGTGGTAGTGCTACCAGTAACTGACTGGCTTCCATCGGTATGTAACTCAGGCAAGACCCTTTGGAGTCCTCCCTGCGACTGACATATGAGTATTAAAGACAAAGTTCTCTTTCTGCTTGCGCTACAATGCAACTTGCCTCCCATGTGAAAAAGCCTTCATGAAGAATGAGACCAAACAGACAAGTAAAGCAAAGAAAAAGAATAACAAAACCTTGCCAGTATCCTTTGAGGCCCCAGATCCAGCTTGAAGCAGGTCAAGCTAAAACATTTATTTGTGCCAATTAAGTTTTCTTTCTTCAGTTACTTTAAGTTGGACTTCAGCTACCCGCAATCAAAAGATTCTTAATACAGATTATAATCTCACCTCTAAGAAATCTTAGTTATAAAATTGTACAACTATGAAAGGAAAGGGGTATAAGGATATGCATTTAAGTGTCTTACAATAAAAAAAATAAAAAAATAAAAAAACCTAAAAAAAAAAAAATCAAAACATGGGTTTGATGCCTCAGCGGTTTGGTGCCTGCCTTCAGTCCAGGGCATGATCCTGGAGTCCTCGGATCGAGTCCCATGTCAGGCTCCCTGCATGGAGCCTGCTTCTCCCTCTGCCTGTGTCTCTGTCTCTCTCTCTCTCTCTCTCTCTCTCTGTCTCATGAATAAATAAAATCTTTAAAAAAACAAAAATCAAAACATCTACCAAAAGAGGACTGGTTAAATAAATTACAAAACTGTTTCTTAAACTTGCCTGATTAGAATCACTTGGGCGCTTCCAAAAGTACAGATAACTCTGGCCCCTTGGGAGAGTCTAATTCATTAAGTTGAGGCTGGGTTATTGAGATGATCATATTTTTAAAGAGCATCTGCTACAATTTTCACAGTCAAGATAGTTTGGATACCCCAAATTATGGTGTTAACTTATACAATGGTATACCATTCAGACATTTACGTGAGAAGAGGTCCAAAACAAATTGCTATTGGGGGGGCGGGGGGAGGGAGAAGAACAAGTTACAAAACACATGTACCATTTGGTTCTTTTCATGCATATTTCACCAGAGTTCTCATTTTCAACCAAGGAAGAGGTTCCACGATTATTCAGAATCCTACTGGACTATAAGGGATCCCAAAGACCCTAAAGAATCTAAGTTCTAAGTTGCTATTACTAATATGAATGTTACATCCCACAGGAGCAGACATAAGATTGAATACTCTGTCACAGAGAAAAGCCTAGAATAATGTTCATCAAAATGGTCATCAAAGTTACTCCAATGGTAGGTCTGGTGATTTTTACCAGCTTTTTCCTAATGTTCTATATTATTTTAATTTGTATTTACAATGAACAAATATTTTCAGAATTGGGATGAAGAAAGCTGTTTATACAGGAGCAAGTTAAAACATTTTTAATCAAGTAATTTTATGAGTATTAAATACAGATTTTCTGAAATAGGAAAACTCATACCAGCTTTTAAAATTCAAATATAAAAGTATAATGGTTGCTTTCAAAGGCATGATTCTATTTTTTTTTTTTTTTGGCATGATTCTCTTTAAACAAGAATTACTAGTCCATGTAGCTGAAGAGTCAAGGGAAAATGTGATAATGTTGCATCAAGTAATTGAAATTCAATTAATATTAAAATAATAAAACAGTCTTTTTCAACAAGCATTATTTTTTCAGTCACAAAGAGCAAAAAAATAAATAAGATTTAACCTTGTTCACTTATTCCCATACCCAAGACAATGATCAAGTGAGAGTGTTTTCTCCAAAAAAAAAAAAAAAACTTCAAAAAACTAGATTATTAAGTTTCCTAATGAATTAATAAAAATACACATTTAAGGGCGCCGGAGGTCAATTAAGTGTCCAACTCTTGATTTCAGTTCAGATCATGATCTCACGGTTGTGAGGTTGAGCCCCACTTTGGGCTCCGCTCTGGGCACTGGATCCTGCTTAAGATTCTTTCTCTTCCTCTCCCTATGCCCCTCCCCCCTCTAAAAAAAAACATTCACTTGTAAGAAAAAACAAAAATAGCAGTGTCAGTCTAATTTAAAACAGTAACAACAAGGGACTTACCCCATCCAAGAGAGTATTTGATAAATGTATACGGAGATCTTTACGAAATGGAAATTCCAGATTTGAAACATGAAACACTGAATTATCTCTATCAATCATAAAAACTTCATTTGTGCCATCAATCAACATCATATACCTGTAAATGAAACATTAAAAAGATAATTATAACAGTATAATTCAAGTATAGGATCTTAAGAAATAAGTTTTTTTTCTTAGAGGCGCCTGGGTGGCTCAGTGGTTGAACATCTGCCTTTGGCTCAGGTCGTGATCCTGGGGTCCTGGGATTGAGTCCCACATCGGGTTCCCCACAGGGAGCCTGCTTCTCCTTCTGCCTGGGTCTTTGCCTCTGTGTGTCTCTCATGAATAAATATATAAAGAATCTTTAAAAAAAAAAGTTTTTTCCTTAGACTTACAATAGTTGCACCGAATAATGTTCACTACACTCTGCCAACCCCAACAATTATCATTCAGATTAAAGTACCACAAATAACAAATGCTTTTAAAAAAAATTTTTTTTCCTATAAAAACACACGTTTCCTATAAAAACACACATTTCCTATAAAAACACATGGTATAAAGAAATCAAAGTTTTGGGATCCCTGGGTGGCGCAGCGGTTTGGCGCCTGCCTTTGGCCCAGGGCACGATCCTGGAGACCCGGGATCGAATCCCACGTCAGGCTTCCGGTGCATGGAGCCTGCTTCTCCCTCTGCCTATGTCTCTGCCTCTCTCTCTTTCTCTCTGTGACTATCATAAATAAATAAAAATTAAAAATTAAATAAAAAATATTTTAAAAAAAAAAGAAATCAAAGTTTTTTATGGAGACAATGTGACATTGAAGAGCAATCTTATCTTAGGAGAGAATACTCTAATTTTTATTAGATCTTAAACATCGAAAGTTTACAGAACACACATACACTTATATCCAATTATTGCATTTTATTAGCCCAACAACTATAAATCAGTTATTACTCTCTCCAGTTTGCAGTAGGAAAAAAGAGAAAGTAAGCGATCTGTAAATGGCTGGACCTCAAATTATTCAATGCTCTTTCTACTGCACTATCATTAGCAAAATAGCTAACCCCTCTCTTTGAATCAAGATTATGATATAGCCAGATATTATCATTTCAGGTCCAATTCTCATTCATTACTATAAAATTAAAATTTTAAATATATTAAACATTAAACATAAAACATGTTAAACATTCCTAAGAATTTTTATCTGCCCTTATGTTCTCAGAGCCAATCAATTCATGGGGCGATTTATATACTTTAAAATGCAGCATTCCTCAAGTGGTCAAGTTACCATCATTACTTCCCCATCAGTGGATCATCAAGAATGGAGCTGTATTTCACACCACATATAAAAAATACAGTCCAAATGGATTCAAGCTGAGGAAATTACAAATGGATAGGCTATGGCTACCAAATGAATAAATGGCAAGACTAGGGGTGAAAATAAAGATGATATCTAGGTACCAAAATCTTCAAATGAGAGAAAATTGACAGCAATAGAAGAAAGTTAAAAGACCTAAGACCCAAATTTATTTAAATTGTTCCTGTTAATTGAAAAAGTAGAGGAATAATAGTCTGTCTGCATGTACCACTAAAACTGGAGAATACTGACTAGTCCGCCCAACCTCCTGGTTGTCAGAAAAAAGAAACAACTGAAAGATGTACTTCAAACAAGTAAGGCCAGTGGGTGAAAGAAACATTAAATGAAACATTAAATAAAGAGATGGAAGTTAACATAGCAGAGGTTAATGTAACAGAGGATAATTTGTTTCCCATAAACAAGCAAAGAGCAAACATACATGTTTAGGAGAAGGGAGGAGAAATGGGAGAGCTGATTAAGGTATAAGAAGTGTGTGACAAACAGGCTGAAAAGCAGCAAGGAAGACCAAAAGAGCTTACATCTGGGGGCTAAATTGGAAGCATGCTGCTACTAGTGTTTTCAAAATAATTAGTCCCAGCAGGGCCCTGGAGAGAAGGTGGAGAACTCAGGCCCCCGCTACATATTGAAACAGCTGTAGCCCTAGTAGGTGTAGGTTCTAGAGAGTCAGGTTACACTAGAAAAAATAAAACCAGCCTCAATCAAGAATTACCATGCCCCTGAGAGACTCCTAGACCAGCTGCCAGGTCAACAGGCTGGCAGACAACAGAAATACTTACTTCCTAAAGCACTCCTGCACATGCTTTTCAAAAGCACCAATTCCTGGGGTGCCTGGGTGGCTCAGCTGATTAAGCATCTGCTTTTGGCTCAGGTCAAAATCCCAGGGTCCTGGGATCAAGCCCCGCACTGGGCAATCTGCTCAGTGGAGAGCCTGCTTTTCCCTCTCCCTCTGCTGCTCCCCTTGCTTGTGTATGTGTGCTCATTCTCTCTCTCTGTCAAATACATAAATAAAATCTTCAAAAAAAAAAAAAAAAAAGCAATGCCTTGTGGATAGGGAGAATCTAGATTTCTTGGAAGAAGTTAGCCATCCCCTGGATTGTGTTTCAAAGAAAATTTAAATCAACATAAGGAAAGGTCAAATAAAAAGCAATTGTATCTTTTGTAAAAATGATATTGAAGACATAATCCATCATGTTGTTCAAGGACTCAGGCCAGCACTTTGCAAAGCTTAATATTTACTTTAAAAAGTATCAGGGCAGCCCATGTGGATCAGCGGTTTAGCGCCGCCTTCAGCCCAGGGCCTGATCCTGGAGACCCTGGATCGAGTCTCACGTCAGGCTCCCTGAGTGGAGCCTGCTTCTCCCTCTGCCTGTGTCTCTGACTCTCTCTCTCTCTCTCTCTCTCAATCTCTCTCTCTCTGTGTCTCATGAATAAATAAAAATCTTTTTAAAAATTTAAAAATAAATAAAAATAAATAAAAAGTATTTCATGGCAAAATGAATTAGGGAAACACTATCTTTCTCTTAGAAAGTCAAGATACATATTAGGAATATGAAAATGTAAAAAAATAAAAAAATAAAAAATAAAGGAATATGAAAATAAAAAGGAGTAAAAGGCATCCAAATTAGTAAGGAAGAAATAGAACTTCCACTATCTGCGGATGACACGATATTCTATGTAGAAAACCCAAAAGACTACACCAAAAAATTACTAGAACTGATAAGTATACTATAAAACACCGATGGAAGAAGCAATCCACAGATTTAATGCAATTCCTATCAAAATACCAACAGCATTTTTCAGAGAACTAGAACAAATAATCCTAAAACTTGTATAGAATCACAAAAGACCCCAAATAGCCAAAACAATCTTGAAAAAGAAAAACAAAGCTAGAGGCATCACAATTCCAGACTTCAAGTCATAGTACAAAGCTGTAGTAATCGAAACAGTGCGGTACTGACACAAAAATATCTACATCAATCAATGGAACAGAACAGAAAACCCAAAACAAACCCACAATTATATGGTACATTACTCTTTAACAAAAGAGACAAGAATATACCAAAGGGCAAAAGACAGTCTCTTTAACAAAGGTGTTGGGAAAACTGCACAGCTACATGCAAAAGAATGAAACTGGACCACTTTCTTACACCATACACAAAAATCAACTCAAAATGGATGAAAGACCTAAAAGTGTGCCAGGAAACCATCAAAATCCTAGAAAAGGGCACAAGTAGCAATTTCTCTGACATGGGCCATAGCAACATTTTTCTAGATATGTCTCCTGAGGCAAGGGAAACAAAAGCAAAAATAAACTATTGTGACTACATCAAAATAAAAAGCTTCTGGCACAGCAAAGGAAGCAATCAATAAAACTAAAAGACAACCTACTGAATGGGAGAAGATATTTGCAAATCACATATCTGATAAAGGGTTAGTATCCAAAATATATAAAGAACTTACACAACTTAACACCCAAAAAATAAATAATCCAATTTAAAAATGGGCTGAAGACTTGAACAGACATTTCTCAAAAGAAGGCATAGAGATGCCCAACAGACACACAAAAAGATGCTCAAGATCACTCATCATCAAAAAAAAAAATCACTCATCATCAGGGAAATGCAAATCAAAACTACAATGAGGTATCACCTCACACTTGTCAGGATGGCTAAAATAAAAAATACAAGAAACAACAGGTATTGGCAAAGACGTGGGGGGAGAAAAACCCTCTTGCCCTGTTGGTGGAAATGTAAACTGTGCAGCCACTTTAGAAAACAGTATGGAGGTTCTATAAAAAATTAAAAATAAAACTACTCTACAACCCAGGAATGGCACTACTGGGTATTCACCCAAAGAATACAAAACCCTAAGCCTAAAGAATCCACAAACCCCAATGTTTACTGCAGCATTATTTACAACAGCCAAACAAGCTTTAGCTGTTGTAAATAATTTGTTATGGAGGCAGCCCAAGAGTCCACTGACACATGAATCGATAAAGAAGATGTGGTATATACATACAATGAAATAATACTAAGCCATAAAAAAGAGTGAACTCTTGTCATATGCAGCAACCTGGATAGCACCAGGCAGTATATAATGCTAAGTAAAGTAAGTCAGTCAGAGAAAGATGAATTATCATGATTTCATTCATATGAGGAATTTAAGAAACCAAAGAGAGGGAGAAGCAAGAGAGAGAGAAACCAAGAATTAGACTCTTACCTATAGAGGGTTAAGAGAAGGAAGGTAGATAAGAGGATGGGTGAAATAGTGATGGGGATTAAAGAATACAGTTTTCATGATGAGCACTGAGTAATGTATAGAATTGTTGAATCACTATACCGTATACCTGAGACTAATATAACACTGTATGTTAACTCTACTGGAATTTAAAAAAAAACAAAACAAAACTTTTAACAAAAGAAAAAAGAAAAAAAGAAGTCTGTTTATTTTATTTACTCCATTATCTTTAAACTTAATCCTAACACCTGTTAATATTCAGCAGAATTAGTGCTCTACATTCACAATTTGAGAATGGCTGAATTATGTCATTACATTTTAAAATTCAGGAAAAAGAAATGGTTTGCCTCTTCTGTTCATGTGACAGAAATTATATTTCCTTTTTCACTGGTTTCTCAGAAGCTCAGAATTAAATATAATGTTGAAATTGAATAAATATTCAATCCCAGGATGTGGCATATTTGTTTTTCCTGTCATAATTGTTTTATTTTCTATTCATACTTTAACACATTATATATATGACATATCTTACTATCAGATCTTTCTTTTTATTTCAACTTGAATATTAAAAGAAAGTATCATCCATACACTTATTGTAAATAGATTTAAAAGATCAAGGGAAAAAAAAGGCTTTAGTTGATAGAATTCAATATATAGGATTGCTCATGGAAAACACAGCCTGCATCTGCAGAGACACCAAGAGAAATTATTTAGCAGTTGGTATTCAGAGATTCTTCTGCACAAATAAATTTTCAGGCTTTGGAATAAAAGTTTCTGGGATAGGATTTTTTGGTTTGAATTCCAGTCATTTCAAATCATGTGTTCTTTTCTTATATAATATCTATGAAAAATAAGATTTTTCATGTTATGGAGATAGAAATAACTAATGTGAAATATTCCACATCACTCCAAAGTCTCTGAAAGCAGCCAGATGCTTTAAAAAAAGAAAAGAAAAGAAAAAGAAAAAGGCTATTATCCCATATACCATTATATGCTGTCAAGACACTAAACAACCTCAAGCACAGGTTAAGTATTGAAAAGGTAAAATACATAAAGCTACAGGAGCATACAAAAGGAGGAACCTGGGGGATCCCTGGGTGGCTCAGTGGTTTAGCGCCTGCCTTTGGCTCAGGGCGCGATCCTGGAGTCCCGGGATCAAGTCCTGCACTGGGCTCCCGGCATGGAGCCTGCTTCTCCCTCTGCCTGTGTCTCTGCCTCTCTCTCTCTCTCCCTCTCTATGTCTATCATGAATAAATAAATAAAATCTTTTAAGAAAAAAAAAAGGGAGGAACCTGTCAGAGTGTGGAGATGAATAAAAGCATAAGGCATTCCAGAAGGATTTTCATGTAGCTAATGATAACAGTAGATAATTATTATTACTTACTGAGCAACGACTATGCATTAACACATTTAAGCTTTACAGTAACCCTACCATGTAGGTAAAATTACTATCCCCATTTTCCAGATGAGAAAACTGAAATGCATATTAAGTAACTTGCCCAAGGTCATAACGCTGGCAAAATAACAAAGCTGATAAAACCTACACAATAGCCTATGTCTATAACCTCTACAGTGTCATGCAGGAGTTAGCCAAGTAACTGCTATGGAGTGGGAGGTGAAAGAAAGGCGGGTGGGGGTGCTGACAATCAGAGCTTGGTACAGTCTACTAGGTGCAGTATCTTTGAGACAAAAACTGAATGTGCATGTTCTAGCACCTAAAAAACCTTCAGAACACTGAAGCATAAAGAGAAAAAGAGGAGACGCACCTGGGTGGCTCAGTCAGTTAAGCATCCGACTCCTGATTTCTGCTCAGGTCATGATTTCAGGTTGTGAGATAGAGCCACACATGGGGCTTCACACTAGGTGTGGAGACTGCTTAAGATTCTCTCTTTCCCTCTCCCCCTTTCCCCACCATGTAAAAAAGAGACAGAGAGAGAGAAGGGGGGGTGGATGGCATGGCTTAAGACTAGAGAAGTAGTTCCAAATTTAGAAATTAATAAAAATCTTCTTTTACTTTATTACTAGAAAATGGAAAACCCTTTGAATGAGACAAACAAATCATATGGGTAATTCAAGCACCCATTTAATACAGGAAACTGGTTACATGGATACTGAAAAGCTGAAAAGGTAAAAAGGGAAGGCTAAGGGAATCAAGAAATTCATAACTGCAGGAAGTACTACCACCACAGGGCTGGGGGAACAAAATGGAAAAGGTGTGTTATGAGGAGCTTAGAGGAAAGGTATTATGGAGCTATGCCTGGAAGAGTGTGGGGAGGTCCATGGAGTTTGGTGTTCAAACCTCTATGGAGTTGGCACCACACAGTTGATACCTTGGATACACTGTTTTATCATCAAATATTGTTCCTTTTATGAAAGTTGCCTTGCAACTCAAGTTTGAATCTCTGTGGAAGAGGGACAAAAAAAAGAGGATGCTCAGATTGCTAAGGCGATGCAGTCTAAGGGGTGAGAAAGAGATGCAAATGGCACTCTATCTATCTAGAATGTGTGGCCCAGAAGCCAGTACCTAGGAGAGGGAGCAGCAAGGCTGGTGCTGAGAGTGCCAAAAGAAGCTGGAGAATGAAGTGATAGTTATCACTGGTTGCTGAAGGTATAAAGAAACTAGAAAACAGGAGAAGTCCTCTCTCTTTTTTCCCAAATTCGCCCAAGGGGTCCCAGTGGTAAAACCTAACAGGAAGCAAGCTGGCAAGGGAGATATGCAGTTTGCAGAGTCCTAGTCCCTCATCATAGTTTAAGGGTAGACCGGAGCTGAGAAATATTAGGTAAATATAAGGCAGATCACTGAAAGGCTTTTAGGGAAAAAAAAAAAAAAAGCATAAACTGACCCACATTTTTTAAACTTCACCCCCACATAGCATGCACCCCTTCAGAGTAGGAACCAATCTGTAGACCTGAGATACTATACAGCTTCTGCTGTATACCAAGTGGGACCACAGTGGCAAGGACTACTTAGAGGTAGGTAGATAAGCTCAAGGTATTTAAGCCGCAGACTGACAGGACAATATGCTACTGGTGAGATATGCAGCTGAGGGAGTAGAAATCAAGGATGACTTCCTAGCTTCTGGCATATGTAACTGGGTGTACCTTATTTATTGAGCCATGAAGCATTTGAGGAGGAAGGACTAACTGGTTTAGCTTGGCAGAAGTGACAGACATCATGTTTTAAATACGGATACGGAAATTTTCATTTTCACTTTGAAAATCAAAAGGCCTCTCCTGGCAACCAGGTTAGAAATAGGCTCAGGTTCTATAAACCAGACAATCAAATGTTCTTTTCCCAAAACTTTTAAGTTCAGCAAATAACAGAGAAGCACAGGAATAGCTCAAAACTGATTCAGAGCGACAGCAGAGTCACTGTCAGCAAATGCCAGTGGTGGCTTCCTACGCAAAGTGTTCCTGTGCCTGATCTTGGTTCTGGTCCTTGATACCTGGCTGCTCTGGATTCCTACCCATTTTCCCAGACTGGTTCTCCTTAGAGCCTTCCAATTTATTCCTCTCCTTAAATGAGCCAAAGTTGATTTCTACCGCTTACAGTCCATGTGATGCTAACGGATACGCTGGGTTTTTTTTTCCTTTTTGTCCACTGTATAACAGGTGAATTCAAGTAATTTAAATGTTAGCCTATGATGTAACCTCACTGTTATGGTCCCCAACATACCCTCAGTACCAAGGGTTACATGATACTAGCTCTTTATATAATAATTTCATGCCAAGAGACATGCCATCTATTTCCTGTCCTTCAAACAAGGTAAATGTATAGTATTAAGCCCAGAGTTTACTTTCCTCTCATAAGAGCGCTTGGCCAAACCCTCTGTACCAGCTACATTCCTTCTCATCTCTCTTACCAAAAGAATTGGCACACAAGTACCTCAAGGCTAATTCTCAAGGTTGTAAAAACTATACATAAATAAATTCAGGTATACTAAAATTTCTTACAAAGAAAATTTAGTTTACAGCCACTTCCCCAGATAAAATTATGAACCTGCCTGACAAGAGCAGGTGGTCAGACTCTGCCCCCTACCCACCAACACCTGTCACAACTTATTCTAAGAACAATACAAGAACAGCTGACTTGCCAAACACCAGATTTCCTCCTTCCCCATGGAGGCTTATGTACACTTTGCCTTTTTTTTCTCTCACTACCTCACCACTCAATAAATTTTATCCAATGGTAATCTCTTTTTCAAACTATAGCCATGTCTCCTTTAACCCATTTTTTTCTGTTTCTTTCAACTCTTACAAAAAATTATATATATTTTACCAAAAAAAATTTTTAAATAAAGATAATTTCCTCTTTCTCACCTCATTCACTTAGTTCCATTAATGAGTCTCAGAAAACTCTGATCAAGGCTAGTGACACATCTGTATCAAGCAAAATTAAAAAGTCATTCAGATTTTAATCCACTTACACAAAATAATCAGTATCACAGACAGAATCCCTCTCACAATTTCCATCATACTCTCACTCTCCTTATCCTGTAAAAGCAAACCTGTTTTCCCCAACAGAATTTTTTAACTAGTCAAAATAGTGTTTTTTATAAACTTCCTGCATTTGTTGCAATTATAATTTGGTTCATTTCCAGTGCTGGAATAGTACCTTTTGTTATTTTTCACAGCTGACATACACAGTCAGTAAAGTAGCTACCTTAGGAATTAAGCAAGCCTTGGTTGGCAACCCAACCACCATTTACACTAGAATTCTACTGAAACACAGCCCAAAGTCTACCAAAATAAGTTCAGGAATCTCAGAGAAAGACTTCTGATAAGTTTAGGAATCACTATTTGCATTACTTTCACAAAAGGAACAATATTTGATAAAACAGTGTAATCCTATAAATGATATTTATTTGATGATAAAACAATGTAATCCCTTTTTTTTTAAACAATGTAATCCTATACACGAACTTTACTTTCTTTTTTTTTTTAATTTTTATTTATTTATGATAGTCACACAGAGAGAGAGAGAGAGAGAGAGAGAGAGAGAGGGGCAGAGACAAAGGCAGAGGGAGAAGCAGGCTCCATGCACCGGGAGCCTGACATGGGATTTGATCCCATGTCTCCAGGATCGCGCCCTCGGCCAAAGGCAGGGGCTAAACCGCTGTGCCACCCAGGGATCCCCGAACTTTACTTTCAAACTAATAACTATTTGCCTGTTCATGTGACAAAAGTAACATTTTAACCCGTGAAAAGAAAAACTATTTGAAATTACAGCTTTACCTTATTTCATCTTCCAGAAATTCAAAGAATTCACATTAAAATCATTCTTATTTTCACATTAATAAAGAGAACACACACACAAACATAATACCACCATCACCACACCTTTTTTTTTTAAGATTTTATTTATTCATAAGAGACACACAGAGTGAGAGAGGCAGAGACACAGGCAGAGGGAGAAGCAGGCTCCCTGCAGGGAACCCAATGTGGGACTCGATCCCAGGTCTCCAGGATCACACCCTGACCCAAAGGCAGATGCTTAATTGCTGAGCCACCCAGGCGTCCCCACCAACTACCCTTTTTAAAACTTGATTACTATTAAGTCACTGAAATGAAGAGACAGTTTTAACATATTCTCTTCATCAAAAACGACCAAAATTTTCATTCAGCATTATAAAAGATTCCAACTCAATAAGCAATTTTATTTTGATTCATTGATTCTATAAGCACAGCAGTCTTCTTCAAAAGGATTAGCTCTTTTTTAAATCCTCGTATCACATCAATTTAAGGTCATGAAACACATGTGATTAAGGTTTAATGGTCTTGCAGTCACTTTATGCCCACAGCTTCATTCTATTAAGTGATCACTTACATATAAACAACAGTAATTAAACAGAAAACATGTATTATTTAATTTTAAATTGCAAAGCCATTCACTATCCCACCAATTTAATTGTCAAATTTGTCTAACCAGCCTTTGATCTTAGAATGTTAATTGTATATTAAGTGGCAAGCCAGCAGCATGCCACTGAACATTTAGCCAACTTGCCAACATCTAAATGTCTTCTACCTAAGCATAGCCACCTTTTACATGTTATTTATCAGCAAATTTTCTATGTTCTGTTCATCTCTTTTTTGTTGTTGTTTAAGCTTGGTACTTGGTAAAACTTAGCCTACGGAAAAATCATTAAATGACTAACTTTTTTTCTAATTTACGTAATTTATCACAAGTAAATCTTGAAGACCTAGGGATATCTATCATTAAAAAAAAGAAAATCACAGGTTCTCCAAGTTTTCTCATTAAAATATGTGTGCTTATTTCTATTAACAAACATTAATAGTTTTCAAATATAGATGTTTCTGTTTCAAGACACCTCCTTCAACCAGCAAGATTTAAAGTATCACGCAAAGCTTAAAAATCAACACTATAAAGTTTGGCAAGGCATAAGGCCAGTGTAGTTTCTAAATTCGTCCCTCCCATTCCTCAGAATTAATGATATGTAATACAAATAATCAAGTGTATGATAAGATATAGAGCAAATTTGTTCCAAACCACCCAATAATTTAAAAAATAATTTAATCTGCTTATTCTGTGTACATGTGTCAAATGGTACGAATGCTATCATTATGGGCTTTGAGAAGCTTTTATCACCAGACTTGGCAGTGCTTACTATCCCTAAAAAAACAGGCAGACAGATTAGAAATAAAAATCTCATCAAGTACTATGAAATGATTCTAACTGTCCAACTCCTAAGCACATGCTTTAACTTCAGAATTGTAACTTCTTTATCCCTTTTTCATTTTGCCATCTTATACTGCTCAGAAATCTGTGTATGGGGGCAGCCCGGGTGGCTCAGCAGTTTAGCGCTGCCTTCAGCCCAGGGCCTGATCCTGGAGACCCGGGATCAAGTCCCACGTCGGGCTCCCTGCATGGAGTCTCCTTCTCCCTCTGCCTGTGTCTCTGCCTCTCTCTCTCTCTGTGTCTCTCATGAATAAATAAATAAAAACTTTAAAAAGAAATCTGTGCATGCCTATTTCTAAACCTATGTATCTGTACTACTACACCATCCTAACCTAAAATAATGGGAGTCTACTATGGTAGTTAAAAACAGTTACTTAAACATTTATTGTATTAAATACTAGTTGTACCATTAATAATGATACCCAGCTTTAAATACTGTGTGCCTTAGACATAATATAATAACAATATCGGGCATTTAAAAAGTATTTGTTATTTTAGAGTGCACACAAGCAGTAAGAGGGGCAGAGGGAAATGGGGAGAGAGAATCTCAAGCAGACTCCTCTCAAGCAGACTTCTCTCAAGCAGAATCTCATCAGAGTGTTGAGTGTACAGTCTGATGAGGGCTCAATCTCATGACCCCTGAGATCAAGACCTGGTCTGAAACCAAGAGTCAGACACTTAACTGAATGGGCCAGCCAGACATCCCAGGAGCTGATGTTTTATTACCATGTGCCAGGCACTGTTCTGAACCCTTCATGTAGTAACTTACTTAAGTCTTTCTCTTTTTCTTTTTTTTTAAATATTTTATTTATTTATTAGAGTGTGCATGCACATATGAACAGGGGTGGATGGGGGCAGAGGGGTGGAAGGGTTCTTACGATCATCCCACTTCACCTGAGTAGCAGTTGCACATATGTGAGCACACATACACACTGAGCCCACCTCCAGCCCTGCAACAATCCTAATAGCACTTAAGGCACATGAAAAACCAGGCTAGATTCAAATGCAAGTAAAAAACAAAAAGTATTTATACAGATACTACCACAGACACAAAACCTTCTCTGGTTATATTAACTCCTCCAGTTCGTCTAAGTCTGAAAATAAAGTACAAATAAAAGTCACTTAACATCAACCAGACACGTTTTACTCTTCTATAGCAAGAAGCTCCCACCTCAAAAACTCAATTTGAATATAATATAGATATTTTGAAGACCTTTTAAGTTCACTTAAATTTGTTTCTCAACGGTCACCTAAAGTCCAGAATGTAAGCACTCCAAAACAAGAACTGGACACAGACATAGCTGAAAAAATCCTTTTCAAATCCTTAAAAGTGATACAGTTAGAAGACAAAATCTTATCCATCTTAAAGAGTCAAGATGAATAAAGTTGGCTATTTATTAAAAGTGAGCTGCCATTTAACTAAGAGGAGAAGAGGCTTTTTCCCAGTCTTTAAATATTTCCTACACTAAAATATTTATGACTGTCACATTAAAAAATAAAAGCTCACCAACTGCTAATTAGGTATAGCCTGTTGAACATCCTGAGAGAATGGAGTAGATTCTTGCTACTTAGAATGTAGTCCTTGGACTAGTAGCATTGGCATTGCCTGGGAACTTGTTAAAAATGCAGAATCTTGGGCCTCATCTCAGATTTACTGAATCAAAATTTACATTTTAACAAGATCCCCAGGGGATTCACACGCACATTAAATGATGCAAAGTGCTGGATTAAACAATTTCTAACCACCCTTAACACTCAAATTGCAAGTGAAGATAGAAAAGCCAAACAGATAAAATCAAACAAAAAATTTAAAAATTTTAAAATACATGGAAAAAAGGAGCTGTCTAAAAGTTACATTCAAATACATTTTTTTCTAAAGCACCTGTCTAAAAAGTTACATTCAAATAGATTTTTCCTCTCTCCTTAGCTATAGAAATATCCTTGTTCTGATGCTAACTCAAGTAAAAGGAACAAAGAGGAGTATGAAAGAGAAAAGAAGAGTATGCAAGATCACAAGTTAGTCCCAACACAATACTCTAGTTTTCACATTTCATATTATGCAAATTTGAAACTCACTATTGGGTAGACTAACTGAATGAAAGCTAATATAATCTACTTTCAATAAAAGTTTCACTGAGTCCCCCGAAAAAAAAGGTTTACCTAATAGCCCTTGAATGATAACTGAAATAGGAAATAAAATGTGGGGACAACTGGGGGAGCAGTGGGGGAAGAGAGGACGGACAAATTACTATAGGGTCTTCCAGTGCCCCCTGCAGGATAGCCCCTTGAGGATGTCTTGGTACAAAGGTCAGCTGTGACCTCACCCCTTTCTTTTATTCTTCCACTCCCCAAAGCTTAGTCTGCTTCCCCTTCCACAGCAAATGTTCACTTCCCTGCCTTCTGAATCACTATGGAAAATACTCTCTTACCACTCTCTATTTCAAACAGCTCTTTTAAGTCCCTCAAAGGCCACTGGGCTAACCAACTGACTCAGCAATTCCAGGCAGCCTTAAACTTCAAGAAGACTGAGAATATAAAGGATCCCCTACCTTACAAATTCCTAAGAATAATTCAAGAAGAAGCAGGAGCTGACATTAAGGCAAAATTTAAATCAGAAACTCAAGGCTTAGCAATCATTAAAACTCTGACATGTTTAAAAATATAAACAAAAGATTTAACCGAAGCACCAGTGCTAACAATGTTCTTCCTCTGGTCTAAGCACCTAACTTTCCCAGTGGCCAGAACTTACATAGATTCTGGATTTATACTAATTATTAGTCAGCACTGTCCAACTCAGGTTGTTCCCCCTCATGGCTTCCTTCTTGTTGCTCCTCTTGCCCATATTACTGGACCTTCAGTAGTCATCTTCCTCCTAAGGACACCTATGTTCTATGCCATGTCATTTACATGCAACTGTATTTCATATTGTGTTCTCATGCATTCCCATGTTAATAGAGCAATTGGAGTCTAAAAGTATGAACCAGCTCTTTTTTTTTTTAAGATGTTATTCTTAAGTAATCTCTGCACCCAATGTGAGACTTAAACTCCCAACCTCAAGCTCAAGAGTCACAAGCTCTACTGACTGATCCAGTCATGCACCCCATAAACCAGGTCTTAAATTTTCTTTTTTTAAAACATGTACAAACTAATTTTCCTCTCAAACCTTTGCCACTGAAAGAGACTACACATTAAAATACTTTATTTGGTAGCTCCAAGTATATAGGCAGAAAAGCTACCATTTAAAATATGTCAAAAATTAGGAATTGTCTTTAAAGCAAGGAACATCTTTTTATTTTCACATTTTTTCTACTAGAACAATGAATATTTTGTTATTTGTTTTAGCAAAAGGGAGAGAACAACTTAATCTATAATGATTTTACTTTTGGGGCAGCCCGGGTGGCTCAGCGGTTTAGTGCCACCTTCAGCCCAGGGTGTGATCCTGGAGACCCAGGATCGAGTCCCATGTCAGGCTCACTGCATGGAACCTGCTTCTCCCTCTGCCTGGGTCTCTGCCTCTGTGTGTGTGTGTGTGTGTGTGTGTGTGTGTGTGTGTGTGTGTGTCATGAATAAATAAAATCTTTAAAAATATATATATAAGGACTTTACTTTCAACACAGATATTATACTTTACCATTAAAATCCTCAAGTATTTCAATTTATAAATGGGCTAATAGCACAACTAAGGTATTTTTAAGAAAGACATACACATAGAGGGACGCCTCAGTGGCTCAGCGGTTTGAGCATCTGCCTTCAGCTCAGGGCGTGATCCTGGAGCCCCGAGATCGAGTCCCACATGGGGCTCCCTGCATGGAGCCTGCTTTTCCCTCTGTCTACATCTCTGCCTCTCTCTCTGTGTCTCTCATGAATAAATAAATAAAATCTTAAAAAAATTTAAAAAACATACACATAGAGAAAACTTAATAAGTAAAACTATATGTGTACCAGTTGTTCAAATTATTTTTAATTTCTGCATTTATTAGTAAATAATGCTTAATGGATCACACTATTAGAAATTAACTGTTTTCCACTAGTCTATTAGTGTTCACATAAAAGTAGCAGGAGATATTCTAGATACACCAATCTCAAAAGCTAAATACTAAATACAAGAAGTTAAATACTACCAAGGCTACAAAAATAAATACAATATAGACTCAAAATATTAAGGCAACTACAAAGGCCAGATCACAAAGTAGACTCACTGTGCAGTTGCTTGAAGTTATTTAAGCAGCAATTCTATTTGTTGTAGTTATATACTGTACTCTGTACCTCTAGTCACAAGTTTATATCATCAGGCTAATATAAGACATAAAAGGCTTAAATGCCATTCTAAATAATTCATGAGGAGACAAAATTTAGTTCTCTGTCTATGCAAAAGTATTTTTAAAATTAAATTTTCTATATTCTAAAATATTGCTAAAATAAAATTTGTCCAAGAAAGCTCACCTGCCAGCAAAAATATCAGCAACAGCAGCAACATTAGAGCTGGGCTGAAAGCCAGAGACGTGGTGTACTAGGATGGGCTGCCTATAAAATCTTAAAATCAGATTTCACAATTTTAAAAAAAGCTGTCAGAATTACTCATTTTCAATTTCTTTAACTTGTTCACAGATACTAATGCAAACTTTTGGAAATGAAATTACCAAAAACATGTAAAACCTGAATATAGTTCCCTGAGAAAGTAAAAATACTATATATGATTTTTAAAGAAAAAAAAAACATATGGTCATAGGAAATTTTTCCCTAAAATATAATTAGAGTACATATGTCAAAATCACTATTCTTCATATACCACACACAAGTCAAGTGATTTTTCTATCCTCGGACCATAAACTTCACTATCTAAAATAAAGGAAGAAGTTATATTCTTCCAGCCTAAGTTTTTCTATTAGACTCCTTTGCTCCCAAGACAAACAATGGAGAGCAAAAATCCCACATGGGATAAGAGAAAATCTTCATATCATTCTTCACTCTCTGTGATTCCTACATAAGAACACTGCAGTTTCCTGAAGTAGACAAAATACTTTTAGAGATTTTAATATGGTTTAATAGTATTTACAAAAATACTTCCAAAATGATACTACACAGTCACCTAAAAATATAATTTAGATACAATGCACAGAAGAATATGTCAACATTATCAAAACTACTATGCTTTGAATATTCTTGTATACATGATCCCCCCTAATCCTTACTAAATTCTTAATAATCCCAAACTAATATTTTGGTATGTATTAGATGTTACAATGTACTGGGTACCTCTACTGCTTCACAAAAGCAGCCTGAATTAAAAGCTGGTCTTCTGCTGCCATCTAGTGAACTCATAAATGCCAAACCTAAACCAAAAGTGACTGGAAAAAAATTTTCAGGGATGAATCTGTTTAATAAATCATTAATATAACTAGTTCAGAACACAGTCCTTATATATCCCTGTAGAAAATGCTGCAAAAACATTTAATGCACTGGAAGTACTTACTTTAAAAAATATATATGTATATTTCCTTAAACACATTCTAGAGCATAGAGAATATAGCAATACTTATAATGAACTATCAGAAGACTAATTACACATATAAAAAAGTTATCTAGAATAACATTATCACAGTACTATTATAAAGACAACATTTTCAAAACAATCTAAATTTCTAACCATACAAGATTTCTCAAATAAATTATGGAATGGACTAGAGATCCAGTGTGAGTCCTTTTCCTCCCAAGACACTATCAAAATAACCACACACAGACACACAAAAAAAAATGTACATACATACACAGCCATCTAGTGGTTTTAAAAATATGACCACAAAAAAATAAATAAATAAAAAATAAAAATATGACCACAAATCCACAAATTCTTTGACACTCCCCCCACCCCCTTCACGAAGTGGAACCTAATCCCCCCTCCCCCTTCAGTGAAGGCTGGATTTACATCTCACTTTCAACAAACAGAATATGGCAAAAGTGACTGTCATTTTTGAGATTAGATTATAAAAAGGCTATTGCTTCCATCTTGGGTATCTTGGGAGTAACTGCTCTCTCTCGGATCATTTACTCTGTGGTAGACACTCAGGCAGCTGTAGGGACCCACTCGGAACCCCAGAGTTAGTATGATTATTTTAAGCTGAAGACATGAGATATTCAACAGATGCAGAATGAAGCCTCCTCAGAGCTTCCCTTATCCAACTAAAAGCAGAAACTTCTGGGGGTGAAGCTGCCATAAATTCCTTCTTCAGAGAAGTTTCACTCCCAGGAAGGAGAGAGTGAAACTGTCTTAAATCCTCCTGAGGGAGTGGGGGGGAGGGGGGGCGCAGTTATAGCCATGAAGAAGACAGAAAAGACCACTCAACCCAGCATCAAACATTATTATAAACTTTCTTACTTCCCTTTTGTTCTGCTAAAAACCCATTTGCCTTTCCCAGAGAAACCCTTTTGTTTTCATAGCAGTCTTCCTCCCCACTTCTTCCCCTATTAGTTAGGTATATAAACCCCTAACTTTAGTGTTTTAGCAAGCCACTTCCTTCATTGCACTCCCACATGCATATGAATACACTGTTTTCTCTTTTCAGTTTTTTGTCAGTTTCGCAGGCTCCCAAACAATCTAAGAGGGTAGGGGGAAAAGGTTACACACACACACACACACATAACACACACACACACACACACACAGCCTATGAACAAACCCACATGGCAAGGAATGGAGGCTTCAGGCCAAGAGCCAGTGAAGAACTGAGACAGGCCATCAACCACAGGAGTGAGCTCAGAAGTGGAGTCTTGAGAAGACAGCAGGCTTGGAAAAGTTTGAAGGCAACCTCCTAAGAGCCTGACCCACCTAACTAAATTGCTCCCCAAATCTGAGTTAATAAATGTTTCTTATTTTAAGCTACGAATTTTAAGGGTAATTTTGAGGTAATTTGTTATGTAGCAAAAGGTAACTAATGAAACACACAACAAGGAAGATAAGAAAGAAGGGAAGAGCATCAGCAGATGAACTATTTCAATAAATTTCTGGTCAACAAGAAATAAATGGAGATGGGTGGCTCAGCGGTTGAGCGTCTGCCTTTGGCTAAGGGCGTGATCCCGGGTCTGGTCCGGGGATCAAGTTCCCACATCAGGCTCCCTGGGAGGAGCCTGCTTCTCTCTCTGCCTATATCTCTGCCTCTCTGCCTCTCTCTCTCTCTCATGAATAAATAAATAAATCTTTTAAAAAAAAAAAAAAAAGGAAGAAAGAAATGGAGAAGTGCTAAGAACCACTGCACAGAGGTAATCCTTCCCATTAATCTAAGTAGTTCCAGTGGGAAAATTTTTTTTTTCAGTGGGAAAATTTTTAAGTATTTTTATTATTTCAATCCAACCATAGACTTAAAATTTTAAAAAGAAAAAAAAAACTATGTTTACCAAACAGCATGTAAATGTAAATGAAGTTGACAATATTAAAGTTAGATCTGACATAACAGAGGTAGGTGAAGACAGGGAACTCTAAAGTCCTCATCCTACAACATGAAGATCAAGAAACACTCTACAGGGGCTATCAGAACAGTGAAGGCAGGATTAAAATTATAGGCTTGATCAATAAAGAACTAACAATGATAGTATAAGTAGGATGAGAAACTAAAAGAAAAGGAAGGCACAAAGATTTTGGTTGAGCTACATCCTCATGTAACTAAAAACTACATGAGTAGTAGTCTAAAAAGAGGAACAGATTTTTTTTCCCTTTTTTACCCAAACTAGTAGTTATCATTTCTATAATCACACATAACAGATTAAGAGCACTTGAGCAAATAACTAGTTCTGAAAATATCACGGAATTGTGAAAAAAATAAGTATGGAATCCATTTAACATCTCATCTAACAGCTCCAGAGCTAAAATAAGGGCTGGGGACAAATGTTCTTCAGTTTAGTCAGTAGCACTCTTCAATACTAAATAACAAATGTGTTTACATCTCTTACTTATTCCACTATCAAAATTTCAAAATAATCTAGTACATCCAATATTACATTCCTGAAATCACAGTGAGCATTCATATTTCATACGGAATATCAAATAATGCTCCTTAGTAGCTCTCTGGTACCTCTCCTTATTCATTCTGTCTTATACTATTCACAGTTTTATGACAACTCTTATATCTTACAGCTGCTTCAGGGTAGGTATTCTATTCTGTTTTCCTACAGTGTATTGTATTGTATTGTCTCTGACACCTTTAGTCACTTAATAGTTACCTAGTAAAGCAAAACATTATTTCTACAAACATTTCTACAAACATACTGATTCTCCCATTAAGAACTTGCAATGCTATTCCAATTACCACCACAAAGCAATATGAAGAAAACTGATAGGGACGCCTGGGTGACTCAGGGGTTGAGCGTCTACCTTCGGCTCAGGGCGTGGTCTCAGAGTCCGAGGATCCAGCCCCACATCTGGCTCCCTGTGAGGAGCCGCTTCTCCCTCTGCCTATGTCTCTGCCTCTCTCTGTATGTCTCTCATGAATAAATAAATAAAAATCTTTAAAAAAAACTGATAAAGTTTATCTATAGTTTACTTATAATACAACAGTATGTATCATATCCCATTTATGGAGGATCAGGCAGTAGGGGAAGAAGGTAGCAGAGAGGTAGATGAAGGCATAATGTCTACAGGATCCAAATATCCAACTGTTCATGTTAAGATTAAAAAATTATATAAAAATATTATACAATTTAGTTCTAATTTTGACATATGGAAGATGTTCAATACATTTATTGACCATATGAATAAACAAACAAAATCAATCTCTTTATCCAATATTATCTCCTTTCATATATTTGGGGCTGTAGCCTACCTCTATTTTAAAATACATATACTTAGAACTATTAACCAAAAAAAGTTAAATCTTTTTAATATTTCAAAGTTCCAGATGTTTGCTACCCCTAGCATATGGGCAACTGCAAATTCTACCTCGGGGCTGTACCTATGTTTGCAAGAGGTCTTACCTGTATCTGTTTAGCTCTAAGAGTTCTCTAGCCAGATTTGGAAACAGGTATTGAATTCATCTGATCTTTATTTTTAGGCATCACTTCAGACACAATATCTCTATTAATTAGGAATAATTCTCACATTTAGCATTTAGTCAAAGAAGCTAGTATTTAAAGGATCTTTTTATCCATTAGTAAATCCTAAGGATTTGGTTAGTTGATATCTATTTCATAAGTCTGGTTTGAAGATGTTAGACTATTTTTGACCAATACCCCATTTTCTTCCTATGCAGTAACTACACCACACCCTAAGAGAACTGTGAATGGACTCTAGGAAACAAAATGTTGGTTCCCATGTAAAAACAGTTTTCCAAGGAGTCTTTAGCTATGACAATAACTAACATCCACCGAATACTGTACTAAGCATTTTATATGTATGTCCTTTAATCAATTGATGATCAAAATCTCAACCGTATCCTTAACTCAATGGTTGGCTAAACATTACTCTGATTCAGATCAGTGATTTTTACACTGTATTCCACAGGGTGCTAAGAGCAGTAGCTCCCAAACCAGGCTTGAAATCAGAACCAACTGGTGCTTTTCAAAGCAGAGTCTCCAAGCCAAGCAAGACCTACTGAATTTGGATCTCTGAATTTTTTTTTAATAAGAGTATCTTATATGGTAATAAAATCATGATGGTAATATAACTCAAACACCCACTGGTGTTTGAGGATTGTTACCTAAAACGTTCCATCATGACATTAGAGAACACTCAGAATGCAACCCCACATGCTCTCCGGAAATGTGCAACAACAAAAGCAGTATCACTTTGACTTATTTTATATAGTGGGGCTCCAAGTAAGAGCTGGGCTTAAAGAAGATGTAAAATGAGTCCTGATGCTTTCTTTTTTTAACCAATTTACCTCCAGATATAAGCTATAGCTTCAGGGACGCCTGGGTGGCTCAGTGGTTGGGCGCCTGGCTTCGGCTCAGGTTGTGATCCCAAGATCGGGGATCGAGTCCCGCATCAGCCTCCCTGCATGGAGCCAGCTTCTCCCTCTGCCTGTGTCTCTGCCTCTCTCTCTGTGTCTCTCATGAATAAATAAATAAATCTTTAAAAAAAATAATAAGCAATAGCTTCAGATCATTAAACAGTGTTTCTGATTGACCTCTAATCACAATTAGTCTCCTTTCTCCACGATCAAACAGAAACACAGGAATCATAGCATTATTGTATCCCTCCTAGTTGCAAACACTGGCCTGGCTCTCTCCCAGCAGGTTCCAACAAAACTACCATAAACCAAATTATAAAAGCCCAAATACTAGAACAAAGAATAATAAAGAAAAAAGCTGCAGAAGACCAGAGTTGTATTGCTGATTTTGCCACTACTTGTACAACTGAAGCAAATACCTTATTTTCAGGATTCTGATCCCTTAGATCCTTCCACATAACTCTACCTAGAACAGTTCAAAAATTTAAAATCCTTTCCAGGTATAACTTTATACACTAGTAAGTCTCTAAATATTAAATATGACATAGGCTATAATTAATACTTACTAGTAAATAAGAGATAAATTCTTATTAATACCTATATCCAAAGTTCTTATGTATCATATCATAAAGAACAATTTGCTTTGCAGTCAAAAGAAAAACTGAACTAAAGAGAAATTTATATTTGCTCTGATCTCTTCCCTCAAGTGGAACTGAAAAAACAGCTGAGTGAACAAATCTAAATTAAAGTAGTATACACATAACTTAATTGATCATAATTTGATTTACTTATTCTGTTCCTAAACAGCATAAAACATATTTTGGTTTTGTTTGTAGTTCACTGAAAATTATTCCAAAGACATCTGAAACCTCTTTAATATTCTTCTCAGTATGTAAGACTTTTCTAGTCTGCCTTATCCTCGCTGTTCCTGTCTGAACATTCAGCTCCAGTCATTAGAATAAACATCTGCTACAAACATCATTAATAAGATACATATCAAGGGATCCAAGCAAGCTACTAACTTGCTGGAGGTAATTACACTGTTCTGTATAAGAATCATTATAGCAGCAAATACAGAAACTACCTATTATAATTAGTTGATCCATACAACGGATACTTTTTTTTTTTAATATTCCATTTATTTATTCATGAGAAATACAGAGAAGGAGGCAGAGACATAGGCAGAGGAAGAAGCAGGCTCCCTGTGGGGAACCCGATGTGGGACTCGATCCCGGAACCTGGGATCACGCCCTGGGCCAAAGGCAGAGAGACGCTCAACTGCTAAGCCACCCAGGCACCCCACAACAGATATTTCTATAAATCACTAAGTACGTTATCAGGACATATACATAACAAAGGCATGGGATAGGATTTTTATTGAGGAAAAAAGACAATGTTCCTCTTAAATTTATGTTTCCTGAGTTACTTACATGAAACATCTTGTCAAAGTACCCGTGGCTTACCAATGACAAAAAAATTTTTTTAAGATTTTTTTATTTATTTATTCATGAGAGAGAGAGAGAGAGAGAGAGAGAGAGGGAGGGAGAGGAAGAGACACAAGCAGAGGGAGAAGCAGGCTCTACACAGGGAGCCCGACGTGGGACTCGATCCCAGGACCCCAGGATCACACGCTGAGCCAAAGGCAGATGTTCAACTGCTGAGCCACCCAGGCGTCCTAACAAAAATATTTTTATGTTAGGGCGCCTGGGTGGCTTAATCAGTTAAGCGTCTGCATTAGGCCCAGGTCATAATCACAGGGTCCTGAGGTCAAGTCTTGCGTCTGGATCCCTCCTCAGCAGGGAGTCTGCCTGCCCCTCTCCCTCTGCTCCTTCCCCCTCACCCCCACTCATGCTCTCACAAGTAATAAAACCTTTTAAAAATAAAATTAAATTTAAAAATAAAAATATATTTACATTAATCTTATGTTTCCTACCTTAAACTCACTTTTATACTTTCTTATAAAAGAAAGGAAACCAAAAAAAAAAAAAAAAAAGAAAGGAAACCACATTTGAGATTTATTAATGTATAAAAGACATAAGATAGTCTCTTGAGAAGAATCATTCAGGGCAGCCCAGGTGGCTCAGAGGTTTAGTGCTGCCTTCACCCCAGGGCGTGATCCTGGAGACCCAGGATCGAGCCCCACGTTGGGCTCCCTGCATGGAGCCTGCTTCTCCCTCTGCCTGTGTCTCTGCCTCTCTCTCTCTCTCTCTTCTCTCTGTGTAGTCTCATGAATAAATAAATAAGATCTTTAAAAAAAAAAAAAGAAGAATCATAGAATCATTCAAACATGGGTCCGCAAACTGATCCAAAGGCCCAATGTGGCTTGCTACCTGCTTTTGTGTAAGGTTTTATTGGAACACAGTTACATTCACTTGTTTATGAAAGAATATCAGAATATAGCTGCTTTAGTGCTATAATGGCAGAGCAGAAACAGCTGAGACAGAAGACAACACAGTCCACAAAACTAAAGATAATTTACTATCTGGCCTTACAAAATACATTTGCTGAACCTTGGATTAGATGAAAACTTAAAGCTAGGAATTCTGTTTTAAGCACTTCTGATCCATTTGGCACTTGACAGAGCCCAGGAAGTACAAGTTTGCAGTGTAATTTCTGAATGGATGATAAAAAGGGGATTCCCAGACCAGGGTTCAGAAAGAATGAATCTGTCTACAATTTCCTCCAAGAAGCATTATGTAAATATATCTCGCTTACTTAAATAGATGTGTTATAAAAAGCTGACTATAAATTACATCTCCATAAGTGCCTAAGTAGCTTCCTAATTCCTGCAATAATTCTCCTTGTAATCCAAGTCCCATATTTACCTTATAAATCCAATTTTTCTTAAAGCAGGGTATAATTGTATATGTGTATGTGTATTAGATTTAAGTCAGGAGATAAGTATATGCATATATTGCTATCTTTTCTCTACTAACTTCTGAATTTGAAGTGCTTTAAATTATTTACTTCACTTAATTCTTTTATAGCAACTCTATGCGGACATATCATCCCTATTATTACATTAATCCAAACAAAAGTAGTCATTTCTTTCTTAAGTCTATCTAGCTTTAAATTCTTTCCTAGGGCATATTTTCCTTGAAATATACTTTTTTCTTTTGCTAAATGGTTTACATTTTTGTTGGAAAATTGAATGTGACAGAGTTGTAATCTTTTAAATGTTAAAAATTTCTTAAGTACTGTGTTTCCCATATCTTTCATGTGAAGACATTAGCAGCTTTCCACTGATCAATTCAGTCAATAAATATTCACTGAGTGCCTACCACGTGCTAGGCACTATTCTAGGTAATGGGGACACAATGGTTAAAAAGACAAAAATCCTGGGGTGCCTGGTTGGCTCATTCAGTAGAGCATGTGATCCTTGATCTCAATCCCCACATTGGGCATTGGGCGCAGAGCTGGAAGGAAAGGAAGGACAGAGGGAGAGGAATGTTTTCATATGGCAGAGAGTATAAATCATTCATATTTTTTATAAAAAGACAAAAACTCCAGCTCTCATGGAGATTGCTTTCATCATGATTATCAATTCATAATAAAGCTTTTGCTTTTCTATTACAAACTGTTCCCATAACCTTACACTCTTCCTATTGTCAACATAGTCTAAGTTACTATCTTTTACTTTGCTACCTGCATGACAACAGTGGTTACAAAAAATAGTAATTTAGTTTTTACCTAGATAATGGTTCAGAAACAGCTGAAATTAAATTTATAGTACTTAATCTCAATTAAAAATAATTAAAAGAAATTTTGAGGGGGGAAATAAAAGAAAATTTGAGATTAATTCTAAAATTTTTACATAGTTCTAAATCTTCATTTTCAAATGGATGTTGGAATTAATTTTGAATGAATTTTGAAGATAGATCATTTTTTTTACTGTATTACAAATTCTGCTTAATTAACTCCATAGAAATTCTACTTTAAAAGTTCTAATTATATTTTCCCAGACAACTCTTCAGAACCTGTGAAAAGGCAATATTTCACAATTTCACAACAATTCAATTCCAACTGCATCTGCAATACCCTGATAACACTTCTGCTGATACTGAATTTACACCCAACTGTACAACAGATTCTCCCCTCCTCTGCATGTCCACTAGGACCAACACATATTACGATGCTTTTTTTTTTTAAAGATTTATTTATTTATTTATTTATTTATTTATTTATTTATTTATTTATTTATTTATGATAGACACAGAGAGAGGGAGAGAGAGAGAGGAGCAGGCTCCATGCCAGGAGCCTGACGTGGGACTCGATCCCGGGACTCCAGGATTGCGCCCTGGGCCAAAGGCAGGCGCTAAACCGCTGAGCCACCCAGGGATCCCCCATATTACGATTCTTTCTCTTAATTCTACCCTTGGAATTCTCCCATGGGTCAAGTTCTAATCCCCTGTATATATCACACTTTGTTTATGCTCTCATTAAGAATTGTATTCTTTCATTTAATCACTTATGCTAAACATTACACTAATTACTTTAATTACCTCACTTAATTTTACAACTTTATAAGAGTAACACATTTCCCCTGATTTTTATAAATATTCTAGATACATAACAAAAAAATCTGATTTATTTTTAAAAATTAGTACCATCTTCATATCAAAATCACACAGAGACAGTACCAAAAAAAAACAGACCAATCTCACAAACTATATGTTTGTAAATCATCAAATTTAATCCAACATCATCCTGGAAAAAAAGTAGTTCAACTTCAGAAAAATCCATCAGTGTAATTCACCACACTAAGTAAATTAACAAATTAAAGGTAAAAACTCATATGACTTATCTTAATAAACACTAAAAATGTATATAATAATATTTGATGATAAAAAGTCTTAGCAAACCAGGACTAGTAATTTTCTTAACTAGATAAAGGCTGTATGGTAAAACCTATAGCAAATATCAATAATAAAACTGAGAATCATTCCCAATGAAGTTAAAAACATGACAAGATTATCCAATATCATATAATTCTACATTCTCTAGAAGTCTAATACCATAACACACTCACATACTAATTACAAGAAATGAAAACAGAAAAATATTTTCAAACATTACTTACACAGTAAATTCAAAAAATCTATAGTCCCACTAATAGAAAATGCAGTGAGCTAGTGAACAGAAGGGTTCAGCAAGATTGTTGGTACAATATCAACATGCACAAATGATTAGTGTCCTCATAATAGTTCATGAACTATTTGCCAGGCGTGAGATGATACATCTGAATTCAAAGCAAGGAACCTCCTTTTGACTTCAATAGATATTAGGTGTTTCCACTTTAATTTCCAAGGAACAATTTCCAAGTTTATTACATGGCCTCCTTTTAGAACCACATGCAAACAGGCAGTTAACTACAATATCAAAACATAGGTTCTTTTTCGAAATTTTAACAAAGGACATGCCAGATCTCTCCAGTGAAAGCTACACAACACTGCTGGGAGAAATTAGAGAGGACTTAAATAAATAGAGGTTGATCGGTTGGAATACTCAGTAGTGTTATATGTAGATTAGATGTGAATCAAATCAAAATTCTAGTAGGCTTTTTCAGAGAAACTAAAACGTAAATTCTCACATTTAGAGAGACATGCAAACAATCCAAAACAGCCAAAACAATTTCTAAAATACAACAAAGTTGGAAGGCTTTGACTACCTGATTTCCAAACTTACCATTTCCAAACTTATCATTATGGTAAGGATAAACACATAGGTCAATAAAACAAGAAATACAACTACAGATATATGGTAAACTTATTTCCAACACATGTGCCAAGACAATTAATGGAAAAAAAGATAGTCTTTTCTAATAAATGATACTGGAACTGCTTTTCATTGGGAAAAAAAATATCATTGAACCTTACCTAACACATATACAAAAATTAACTCAAATGTATCACAGCCCAATGTATAAAACTTCTAGAAAAAAAAATAAGAAAAAACCCTACAACCTTGAAGAAAGAAAATATGGTGGATGTGTTTTTTAGAACACAAAAAGTATGAACTACAAAAGGAAAAATGTCAAAGAAAACATCTCCACACAGATTTACATGCATACAAATGTTCACAGCAACTTCACTTAAAATGGCCAAATATCAGAAACATGGCAAATATCAATCACAGGTGAATAAACAAAATACAGTAATACATCCATATACTATAATACTCAATAAAAAGGAAACAATTTACTAATTTATATAACAGGTTTTTTAGAAATCATTATAAAATCATTATACTGAGAGAAAAAAGTCAGACACATAAGAGTACACACTGTATGATTCCATGTATACAAAATTCTAGCAAGTGCAAAGTAATCTATAATGACAAAAAGTAAACTACAGGTTGACTAGGGCCAGTGGCAGAAAAGGGATGGACTATAAAAGGATTGGAGAAAACCTTTAGAAAACAGAATGTTCTGTATCTTGATTATGGTAGTGCTTTCACAGAGGTTTATGTCTGTCAAAACTCAATGAACTATATGCTGCACATAAATTATAACTCAATTAAGTAGACAAAAAATAAATACTTTTGTAAGCCATGTGGGAAAAGTACATGTCTCCTTTTGGCACAGTGACATGGTTTGGTTTCTCTAATAATGAAGTAATGAATAACAAAAGCCCTATTCTTTGAAGTAGTAAAGGGAGGGGGGTACTTAAAACCCTCAGTTTTAAATACCTAAACCGTTTTTCCCATTTTAAGTATTAGTTGGACACTAATACTTAACAAGTATTAAGCAAAGTACTAAAGATCCTACATAAATTTGAAAAAAGCTACTTTTTTTATTTTTTTTAAAGATTTTGTTTATTGGGCAGCCCCCGGTGGCTCAGCAGTTTAGTGCCACCTTCAGCCCAGGGCATGATCCTGGAGACCCAAGATCAAGTCCCATGACGGGCTCCCTGCATGGAGCCTATTTCTCCCTTTGCCTGTGTCTCTGCCTCTCTCTCTCTCTCTCTCTCTCTCTCTCTCTCTCTGTCTCTCATGAATAAATAAATAAAATCTTTTTTAAAAAATTTTTTTTGTTTATTTATTCATAGATACACACAGACAGAGGGGCAGAGACACAGGCAGAGGGAGAAGCAGGCTCCACGCAGGAAGCCCGACTTGGGACTCGATCCCGAGTCTCCAGGATCACACCCTAGGTTGCAGGCGGTGCTAAACTGCTAAGCCACCAGGGCTACGCGAAGTACATGTTTTAATAAGTTCTCATTTGAATGTTATATATGGAAGTTGTAAAAACAATTTGAAAAATAACAAAATTAAAGAATCTCCAATCTTCACAAACTTCCAAGAAAAATGTGAACACTGTACTAGTTTACAGACAGTAGCTCAGAAACACAATAGAAAATTTCTACACATTTAACAGTTTGGGTTAAATAGTTTCCTTTCTAGAAGAATAACAACAGCAGCAAAGGCAAAATGCCAGGCACAATCAGAAACTGTCTTATGTGCATTAACTCAATTATCACAAAATCCACTAATTCTAGTATCACTCCCATTTTACAAATACGGCAACTGAGAACCCAAAGGTAGTAATATGATGAGTCACAATTTGAACCTGGGCAGTCTGCTCTACAGTCTGTTATCTCAGTTACTATGTGATATGGCCTTTTATAAGATAAAAGCTTTCTTTCCTTCCAATGCTATGATTTATTGACAACATACATGTGCATGCACATACAAACACCCCAAAATAGGTTATGCCCAAGTATAGTAAGAATTATTTAATACAGGTTTCATTTTTTTTTTTTTTATTTATTCATGATAGTCACACACACAGAGAGAGAGAAGCAGAGACACAGGCAGAGGGAGAAGCAGGCTCCATGCACCGGGAGCCCGACGTGGGATTCGATCCCGGGTCTCCAAGATCGCGCCCTGGGCCAAAGGCAGGCGCTAAACCACTGCGCCACCCAGGGATCCCTACAGGTTTCATTTTAAAAGTATGTTAGTTCACACTATAGGGTTCCAAAAGTAGGAGAGAAGAGAGAGAGAGAGAAAGGGGCAGAAAACTTATTTGAAGAAATAATAGCTGCAAACTTCCCTAACCTAGGGAAGGAAATATACATCCAGGTCCAGGAAGCACAAAGAGTTTCAAACAAGATGAACTCAAGGAGGTCCACACGAGGACACATAATAATTAAAATGTCAAAGGTTAAAGAAATAATTTTAAAGAAATAATTTTAAAAGCAGCAATAGAGAAGCAAAAAGTTATGTACAAGGGAATAAGGCTATCAGCTGAGTTTTCAGCAGAATCTTTGCATGATATATTCAAATTTCATCCACCATTAAACAGGTCTTACAGGAAATGTTAAAGGAACTTCTTTAAGTGGAAAAGAAAGGGCCATAATTAGGAGAAAATTATGAATAAAGAGATGTAAAATATGACAACATATATGTAAAATGTGGAGGAGGAAGTGAAAAAGAAGTGCTCTTAGGATTTGTTCAAATTTAAGTGACCATCAACTTCATAATGGCTATATACTAAGGATGCTACATATGGATCTCACGGCAACCACAAACCCAAAACCTGTAATAGATAAACAAAAAACTAAAGAGAAAGCCAGCCCAGTATAACACTACAGAAAGTCAACAATCATCAAGAAAGTGAGAAAAAAAAAAAAAAAACGAACAGAGAGAACTGCAAAGCAACCAGAAAACAATTATCAAAATGACAGTAAGTACATACCTATCAATAATTACTTTTAAAAATATATTTGCATCTACTGTACATCAGGGTTATTCTAGATGGTACTTTATATTAACATTTCACTACATATTTGCAATCCTAAGAAAATATTATTTTTATTTTACATATGAGAAAACTAAAGCTCAAATTTGCCTAATTTATGCAAGGCATGGAGCTACAAAGTTCAAAGACTGAACTACAAACTCTACCTATCTCCCTCAAAAGCAACACATACTCTTAACCACATGACGTTGCCTCTTTTTTTAGTCCTATTTAATAGAGCTACTAAGCTCAGTTTCATAAAAACTTCCAAAATTCTTGTTTCACCTAATTTTTCACCGAACTTTAAGTGCTAATATTGGTTCTAATTTCCAAATATGTCATTGAACCTCTAAGACTTAAATATTACTTTTTATATGCAGAAGATTCAAATCTGTTATTTGTATTATTTAAGTTTATATAATACATTTATCAAAAAAAATCAGTTATCTATTGACAGATGAATGGATACATAAGATGTAGTATATATATATATAATAGAATATTACTCCACTATCAAAAAAATGAAATCCTACCATTGGCAATGACTAAAAGGAGATGGAACTAAAGGGTACCATGCTAAGTGAAATAAGTCAATCAGAGAAAGATAATTTAATATGTGGAATTTAAGAAACAAAACAGAGAATCATAGGGGAAGGGAGGGAAAAATAAAATAAGAAAAATCAGAGAGGGAGACAAACCACAAGAGCCTCTAAACAATAGGAAACAAACTGAGGGTTGCTAGAGGAGAGATGGGTTGGGAGATGAGGTAACTGGATGATGGGCATTAAGGAAAGCATCTGATGTATTAAGCACTGGGTGTTATATGCAACTGATGAATCATTATATGTTAATTAACTGAATTTAAATAAGAAATAATTTTAAAAATGAATTATAAACACACACCTATCATTAAGCCTTAAATAGTTCCAAAATATGTATATATCCATATTTTACTAGTCATACATCAAATACAATCAATTTTAATGTCATAGTTTTCATTAATCACAAATTTCTCATGTTTTTATTTCCACTAATCACATACCCAACATGAAATTTCAGTATTTTTCTCAAAACAATTCTTAGGAAGGCCTGACACATTCTAATTGCCTTTTTATTCCTGCTTCTCTTAAAATCCACACAACACATCCAAAGCATAAACTTTAGATCCTGATGCATTTAACATATCATATATATATATATATATATATATATATATATATATATATATATATATATATATAAAGACCCTATTTGTAATTCTGACAAAGTCGGGGTTAAAATAAGAAAAATGGAAGGCAGTATTTCAGCAGTGGGCTCCTGACACAGGTGTCCACTTTCTCCCAAAGCACAGAGAATGTGTGTGAAGGAGCCAGAAGGGAGGAAGAGAGCATAAGAAACTGAAGGAAGTTCAGTCATACCTCCTCAAGGGAAAATGACAGACTCCTCTCAATGAGATGCTCATATAGCAAGAAATTATTTACTTTGCAAGAAATTATTTACTTTAATATTTACCACAAAAAAAAGAAACAAATGGAACAAAGGAATTTAAAAATTAAAATAGTGAAATACTGCTTTTTCTTTTTGCCTTGAAATTCACTATTCACTATAAACTTCACTGCACTAAGATTTGACCACTTCCTGTTGAAAATATCTGATATGTTCATCATCCAGTGTCCTTCCTCAATCAGCAACTCTACTTTTTTAGAGTTTGATTTTTCTAAGTTACTAATTGGATGGCAAACTAAAGTTCCTAACTGGATGGCAAAGCATAAGTTTTTAAATGGATCCCTAGATTTTAGGTTATTATTTGCATGTTACAAATGAGACTGAGGCTTAATAGTATTAAAACAAAACAAAACAAAAAAAATCTTAATTCCAGAACAGGGTTACTTATTTTAACTCCTAGATTCCAACCTAACACATTCTCTCTCTATCTCTCTGTCATTCACACATGAACATGTGCATGTACCCCAATTTCTTTTTTGCATCAACTATAATGCAAACAAACCATCAGCAATTTTACGGCCAGTTAACTTGCCGTGTGATTTTGCTAATGCTGTATATAGAACCTTTGCAAATACACAAAGGCTTAGAAATTAGAGGCTTAGTCAACTAAAAATGAATTAACAATTACTAAACAAACAAAAAAAATTACTAAACATTTTCTATATGCCAGCACCATGGTAGATACTTTATATACATTATTTCACTTAATAATCAAAATAGCCTATGGGGTAATTACTGTTCATCATATAGATGGGTAAACAACATAAAAAAAGGCAAAGAAATTCTGTCCAACATTTCACACCAAGGAAATTATAAGAGCTTTATTGAACACATTTTTGTGATCATTCTGACCCCATGCTGCCTCAAAGACATCCCTAAATTGAACAGTAAAATCACTACATATTAAATAATGAAAGTTATCTCTCTTTAATCTTTAACAAAAAACTGTCTTTTTTTTTTTTGCTTTTCAATTAAATCTCTTTCTTACAATTTCATCCTAATTGTCAATTTTAGTTTTAAAAATAAACAAATGTATATTTTGCACTACATGGGACAGAGGCCTATGATTTTCAAAGCTCTTCAGAATTCCATGTAGATTTGTAGCAACCCTAAGCAGCATGTAAAAACTAAACTATGCCTTTGCCTGACTTAAAAGAGGCTTAAGATGCTTCTTTCAATTACAGATTCATCAGTTAAAATTTCCTCTACTATTCTACTGCACATTTCCATTCAGAGTTGGCTTTTATATGACATGACACATCAAGCTAGCATGCCTCTTATCTCTCCCTCAGTCTAATCTCTTTTTAATTTGACAAAAAAATAATGTCCTTCTCTGTCTACTCCACTATCCAGCAAAAATATAACATGAGTCCTATGGGTGGTTTCAAATTTTTGAGTAGCCACAGTAAAAGAGAAACAGGTAAAATTAATTTTTAAAATGTGCTATTTACTTCAAAACATTCAACATGTAATCAATACTAGAAATTATTGATATATTATACATTCTAGTATTTGTGAATTCTGGTGTGTATTTTATACTCACAGCATATCTCATTTCAGACTAGGCATGTTTCTACTACTCAGTAACCATTGTGTAATGGAAAGCATAGGTCTAAACCAGGAGTCAGCAAACTTCTTCAGTAAAGGGCCTGATAATAAATATTTTAAGTTTTACAAACTTGCTTCTCCCTCTGCCTATGTCTCTGCCTCTCTCTCTCTCTCTCTGTGACTATCATAAGTAAATAAAAATTAAAAAAATAAAAAATTAAAAAAAGGGATCCCTGGGTGGCGCAGTGGTTTGGCGCCTGCCTTTGGCCCAGGGCGCGATCCTGGAGACCCGGGATCGAATCCCACGTCAGGCTCCCGGTGCATGGAGCCTGCTTCTCCCTCTGCCTATGTCTCTGCCTCTCTCTCTCTCTCTCTCTGTGACTATCATAAGTAAATAAAAATTAAAAAATAATAATAATAAATAAAAAATAAATAAATAATAAATAAATAAATAAGTTTTACAAACTACATACAGTCTGTCACAAATTCTTTTTTAAACCATTCTTTAAAAATATAAAAATGGATTGCACAGCAATGTGATCATCCTTTTTTTTTTTAAGATTTTCTTTATTTATTCATGAGAGACACAGAGAAAAGGCAGAGACATAGGCATAGGAAGAAGCAGGCTCCATGCAGAGAGCCCGATATGGGACTCGATCCTGGGACCGGGATCATGTCCTGAGCCAAAAGCAGACACTCAAAGGCAGACACTCTACTGCTGGGCCACCCAAGCATCCCAATGTGATCATACTTAATGCTACTGAATTACACATTTAAAAATGTTAAAATGGTGAATTTTTAAAATATGAAATCATTATGTTGTAAACCTGAAACTAATATAATATTGTATGTCAATTATAATACAATAAATAAAGAGATAATAAAAATCTGAAGGTGTCTGTACAGGGAGACAAGAAAAGAATAGGTGAATTTTACGTTATATATATTTGACCACAGTAAAAAATTTAATATATATTAATGTTATTCTTAGCTCACAAAAACAAGCCATGGGTAAGATCTGGACTACAAGGATAGTCCAATACCTACTCTAGACAAATTCAACAGAACTATCTAACAAGAAAGAAAGTAAATAATTTGTATGTGCTGAGGTTTTTTAAAAACATTTGTGTGTGTGTGTGTGTGTGTGTGTGTATACATATATTTTATGTGGTAATATTACTGCTTAAATCCAGAATTAAAGCTAGTATTTTAAGAATTATAAACAAAGTACAAAATACAGTGAAAACAGGAAAAATATCTAATACGTACTACAAGTCAAGTTGGAAACTAAAGAGACACAGAAGCAGATACCCCATACTAGAAAAGACTGTTGTACATACGGTTTATAAACATGAAGTAAGAGGAGCTCATATATTTATTTGCTCCTCTATCTACATGGGCTACTAATATGTTTAATATTGGGAAACTGACAGTACATTTCATTTAGAGCATTCCACAATTTAAAAGCCAAATTTCTAGGGCAGCCCGGGTGGCTCAGTGGTTTAGCGCCACCTTCAGCCCAGGGCCTGATCCTGGAGACCTGGGATCAAGTCCCTGCGTGGAGCCTGCTTCTCCCTCTGCCTGTGTCTCTCCCTCTCTCTCTGTGTGTGCGTGTGTGTCTCTCATGAAGGAATAAAATCCTAAAAATAAATAAATAAGTAAATAAAAAATAAAAGCCATTTTTATACATCCTTTCTCATTTAGGCTTCAAATAAACATTATGAAGTAGAAAACATATACAGCTATTTAATAAAAGATGGCAGGGGTGCCTGGGTGGCTCAGTCAGTTAAGCATCTGACTCTTGGTTTCGGCTCAGGCCATCATCTCAGGGTCATGGGATTGAGCCCCACATTGGGCTCCATGCTCAGCAGGAAGTCGGCTTGAGATTCTCACTCTCCCTCTCCCTCCCCCTCGCTCTCTCTCTTCCTCTCAATAAATCAGTAAATAAAATCTTAGGGGAACAAAAAAAAGATGGCATATATTACTACCAACAATGAACCTTATCCAAACCAGTAAAGGATAAAGACAGATCAGAAACTAAGTCTTCAACTTCTACCTCTGTGCTCTTTCTACTCCTCAGTACACTTTTCCTAACACAACTTTCTTCTGTACTCAATCCATGCAATGTACCAAAAGGTCATGAAATACCTTTAACAGAAAAGTATAAAAAAATGAAAATAAATATTTTAAAAATAAATAAATAAAAATAATAAGTAAATAAAATAGAGTCTAGAGTTCATGGCTGTTAATCAGCTGTTCTAATTCCATCGGCCCCTAGACCATTCTACAGCTCCCTGAGGCTCTTTTCACCCAGTAATCACAGAAAGTCCTCCTCCCATGCTATTGGCCTTAAATCCTACTGTGCAAAAGAAAGATTTTGCACTAGTCCAAAAAATATCTCACATAAATGTTTTTCCTCCCAGAACAAAGTATCCTAAGACAGAGTAGTAATTCAAATAATTACTTAGAGGGTATCCTTTTGTTTTGATGGAGCACAATTCCATGAGAAATGAGATATTTCCATTATCAATCAAAACATCTTAGCTCAAATTATTTAGCTAATAATTTAGAGGTCTGACATTATTGAGAACATGGGGAAAGGAGTTTATGAAGCAGGGAAGGGAAAATAAACAAAATTAGGAAATACAAATGACAAATTAAACTGATTTTGTTATTTTGCCCAAGGTTTGCCATGATCATAGCCTGGATACTATGGAGAAGACAAGGTAAAAAGTAAAAAATACACAGATTATGAAATTCATTGGATCAAAACTATGTCTCAGTCCAAAATCCCCAAACCATTTTATAGTATAAGTCTGGAGATGGGTATCTTTGCTCCTCACCTTTTTTTACTCCTTCTCCACTCAGAGGTGGTTAATAAACCTAGACAGTAGGGCACCTGGGTGGCTCAGTGGTTGAGTCTCTGCCTTTGGCTCAGGTCATGATCCTGGAGCCCTAGGATCAAATACTGCATCAGGCTCCTCACAGGGAGCCTTCTTCTCCCTCTACTGTGTCTCTGCCTCCCTCTCTGTGTCTCTCATGAATAAATAATATCTTTAGAAATAAAAAACAAATAAAATAAACTAGGACACTGTTACAATATTAAATATCTATTAATAAACCTTAAGACATTGTTATGCAGCTATTAAAAATATATATATATCGAGGCACCTGGGTGGCTCAGTCAGTTAAGTGTCCAACTCTCAATCTCAGCTCAGGTCTTGATTTCAGGGTAATGAGTTCAAGCCCTGCATTGCACTCCACACTGGGCATGGAGCCTACCTTAACAAAACACACACACACACACACACACACACACACACTCATCAACAACTTAACTTCTGTTAATCCTTACTACCAATTTAATACTCAGATTCCAAGCTTATTCTAATCTAAAAAATTAAATATAATTTTAACATTCTGAAAATAAGCAATGAAGCTAATTTTTATCCTTCAAAAATATACATTCATAAGGAGGAGGGCACAGAAGGGACAAATTATCCAAATTGTCTAGATCTAAATCTTTAACTGTATCCATCCTTAGAGATTCATCCTTGTAAAATGAACACTTCCAGGAGCACACAGGGCAAAATTAACTTTATGTCTCTATACTATAGCTTAAAATTTTATCAAGTATTAATTTTTTAGATTCATTTCTAAATTCAAAATGATATTTAAAAATAAACATATACCTAAAACATACTTGTTATCTAACTATTTGTATTCACTATATGAATCATCAATAGAACTTTTTTTTTTTAAAGTAGTCTCTACACCTAGCACAGAGCCCAGTACAAGGCTTGAACTCAAGACCCTAAGATCAAGATAAGCTGAAGTCAAGAGTCAGATGCTCAACCAACTGAGCCACTGAGGCACCCCGATATAAACTGCTTTATAATCAAAGAATAAGATCAAGACCACAATGATGTAAGGGTTATTTCTAGGTGATGAGAATCACTCTTTAATTTTATTTTCTTCTTTTCATTTGTTATTTTCTGAACTTTGTTTCATGAGCCCTATTACCTATAAAATCTCCCCCCCCAAAAAAAGCTAGAATATGCTAAATTGAAAGGAAAGATCATTTCTAACAAAGAAAAACAAATTAAATGAAAAAATACTTCAATATATTCTCTATTTAAAAAAAAAAAACAAAATGTTATTACTAAAAAGGAGATCATGTTGAAATAGTATCATTATATTCACCCAATATTAAAATCAAGTTCTAGGGATCCCTGGGTGGCGCAGCGGTTTGGCGCCTGCCTTTGGCCCAGGGCGCGATCCTGGAGACCCAGGATCGAATCCCACGTCAGGCTCCCGGTGCATGGAGCCTGCTTCTCCCTCTGCCTGTGTCTCTGCCTCTCTCTCGCTCTCTGTGTGACTATCATAAATAAATTTTAAAAAATTTAAAAAAATAAATAAATAAATAAAATAAAATAAAATCAAGTTCTATCTGCCCCACTCCATATCTTCATACGCATCTTTTAAGGTTAGCACAAGCAAAATACAGATGAAGATAACATGATAAAAAAGGTATAATTGTCACGTTGACATTCAAAAACTTCCCACAAAAATGAAGTGCAACCTGTATCATCTTCAAAATAACATTTAAAATGTGAAAACAACATCTCAAAGAAATACCTGCATTGCCACTTTTAATGCAGCATTATTCACAATAGCCAAGATATGGGAAGAACCTAAGTTACCGTCAATAGAGAAAGATGTGCTATATAAATACAATGGAATATTAGTCAGCCATGGGAAAGAAGGAAATTCTGCCATTTACAACAACACAGATGGGCCCTGAGGACATTATGCTAAGTGAAATAAGGTCTGTCAGAGGAAGACAAATACTATACAGTATCACTTACACGTGGAATCTTAAAAAAACCAAACTGATAGAAACAGAGACTAGAATGGTGGTCACCAGGGCCTGAGACCCTAGAAGAAATGGGGTGAAACTGGTCAAAGGGTACAAACTTCCAATTACAAGACAAATAAGTTCCAGGGGTCTAATATGTGATTACAACACATAATATTGTACTATATACTTGAAAGTTGGTAAGATAACAGATCTTAAATATTCTCACCACAAAAAAGAAAAGGTCATGATGTGAAGTAGATGGCAGTACTAGCGAATAGTAATCATCTTGCAATATGTAAGTGTATCAAATCAACACGTTGTACACTTTAAATTTATGTAACATTATATGTCAATTTTATCTCTATAAAGCTGGGAAAAAACTAATTATATATATGCTATCTTAATTATTCTGAAACATTTTCTTTATTAAGAAAAAGTTAATAGGAGAAAGTTAATATCTATTAAAATAATTACTACAACCATTAGAACATTTGAATTAAAAAATACAGGGGATCTCTGGGTGGCTCAGCAGTTTAGTGCCTGCCTTCGGCCCAGGGTATGATCCTGGAGTCCCGGGATCGAGTCCCACATTGGGCTCCCTGCATGGAGCCTGCTTCTGCCTCTCTCTCTCTCTCTCTGTGTGTCTATCATGAATAAATAAATAAAATCTTTAAAAAAACATACATACGGCAAAGCTATAAAAATGTGATTACAAAAGAGAAAGAAAAAGTTAAATGTTATTGAGGAAGTATAAAATTACACTAATAGATATTTAAAAGTATAGGAATATAAAACCTGAAACCAAGCTTTAAGAATACAATACTCTCACAAGTATATAAAATTACAAAAAGTATTAGCAAAGATTAAAAGGAAAAACTATTCAAAGGAACAAAATACAGAACAAAATATTCGAAGGAACAAAATATCAAGGAGACATGGTAATTTTTAGATTATAAACTGACAACACATCTGTTAGTTTTAGAAATGTTCAACCACCATTAAACACAAGGTGGTGGGCAGCAGACACACCAAAAAGCACAATATTATCAAGAGAAACCACTTTCAAACTTAAATTTGGTATAAACTTATGTCAAACTAACAAAACTCTGAGGGGCATCTGGCTGGCTCAGTAGGTGTTAACATGCAACTTCTGACCTCAGGGTTGTGAATTCCAGCCCTACATTGGCTGCAGATATTACTAAAAAATAAAATCCATTTCAAAAGAAAAAGAACTCTGAAACCAAAACTAATATAGCAGAATGAAAGAAACTGAATTACATAACTAAGAATACTAGGAAAACAAAAATTATATATTTGAAACATGATTATTTTGCTGTTCAAGTCAGAAATTCACACTCACAAGAGTATAAACCTTCTCTAACAAAGCAGTATTCTTCAAGCATTAGAGTTATTTGTATAACTTTATTTAGAAGTCTAACTTACCGAGTACCATCTGCTTTCCAGCTTACTTTATATGGCTTCTGCTCCAAAAGTTTAATATTTTGCTTGTCCATGGAAACAGGCTGTGCTCCAGGGAATCCAGACCTTAAAGAAGAACATTTTATTACTATTATGGCTGGCATCCATACAAAACAATACATCTTAAACCAATCTCGCATTAGTCACAAATTTATCACAACATTCTCCCCATCATGAGATTAATGTCAACTAGAATATCAGCTTTCCCAAGAATGCTAACAAAACGTCATCATCTTCTAGACATTTCAGACTCAAGTTAACAAGATTCTAATTGCCACTATATACTGTAACTATTAGGCTTTTTAAATATTAATATTCATGATCTAACAGTAAAGAAGTACGTTTACAAAACTTCTACTTCAGGAAGAAGCTTAAATCTTGCTTGCCTTAATTATCTTATTCTCGACCTCATATCCCTCCATCATGACTCTGCCAACTTGGCATAACTCCACAAAGTTGGCAAATTTCTGCTCAAAAGATGTCCAGAAGTGACAAAACAGGAGAAATATAGGTCAAGACTAAAGTTCACTGGCAAGGGTTTAGCACAGCACTAAAATCAATATTACTTCATTATCATTTTCATCTTTTAGTTAAAATTATTTCTGGCTAATTTATCTGCGTGTACCAGTCCAGAAGTTCTTTACATTAGGAATTTTTAACAATTATCAATCCTGTTTCATCATATTCTAGCTGTACAACAATCTTCTGCCACAGATGGCAATGACCAATAGAAGTGACTGTAGACTAAGACTGGACAGCAAGAGAGCAGAGCAGAAAACTCTCTCCTGAATCCCCTCCCATGAAATGTCTGATAAATATTTTCACGTCACGGTAGGGGCAAAACATATTTAAAGCTGATTCTCCCAGGTTTCAGAAAACTGGATTACAGAAAAACTGGGAAATGAGGTACATTTAAGTCTTCAAGTTTTACCTCTTCTCCCTCAGTACAATGATATGGGCAACCCAAACATTAATCAGCAACAGAATCAACACATAAAATAAATAGTAGGCAGTGACAAAAGTAACCTTCTATTCCATTAGGAAGACATATCTGAGTGATTTAATTATGTCTAGTCATCTAATTTTGACTCAACTGTTGGTCTTGAGAAAAATCTGATAAACTCTTGCTTGATATCTTTTTAAGCACTCTAGGTAAAAATTCAAACTTCAAGGAGCAAAGAAGCTAAGTCAATGTTTTCATTAAGGTAAAATGTTTCAGAGTATGAGTAAGTTTTATTTAAAACTTGAAAATGTTTATTACCCTTCCCAGCCACAGAATTGATGACACTTCTGTTGTACCTCTCCTAACTTTGGTTGAGTTGTTACTTGAGTCACACCTTTAACAGTTACACCTTCCAGGAAAATAGCACCCTTAAAAGGAAAAAAATATATACTTTGTTAGTGTTCAAAATCTATTTACAAAGACCAGACTGAGAGATAGATTTGCTTATTTTCATAAGTCTGAGCAAATATATGAAATACATTTCATATATATATATTTTCATATATTCTGGTCTAGTCCAGAAAGCTCTATTAACCTCCCCTGGGACTGTATACTTGCTTTCCTTATTCCATCATATCCTTTTCAATGTACATATAAAGCCCAGTGTCTATATCATATTGTCAAAGCGCTCCACAGACACTACTTATTAATAACAGTAATAATAACTTATCTACCATTTACTCAGAGCTAGGCAGAGGATCTGACACTATACATTTTCTCTAATCCTTACAACAGCTCTGAAAATTAGATTATATTTATTTTACAAATAAGTAAATGAGACTGTATGCAATTTACTCAGGAGGTAAAAATAGAATCTAACCCAGGTCCACAGTATACCATTCACTAATGACTCTCACTGGGGACAGAGAGAGGAACTGTACTACTGATAGAGTAAGGATTTTAAAGAGATAAACACCCATAATATATACCTTCATAAATTAGAATAAGTTTTTTTTTGTTTTTTTTTTTTTTTATGATAGTCACAGAGAGAGAGAGAGAGGCAGAGACACGGGCGGAGGGAGAAGCAGGCTCCATGCACCGGGGGCCTGATGTGGGATTCGATCCCGGGTCTCCAGGATCGCGCCCTGGGCCAAAGGCAGGTGCCAAACCGCTGCGCCACCCAGGGATCCCAAATTAGAATAAGTTTAACAGTAGACAGG
Organism: Vulpes lagopus; assembly: GCF_018345385.1. NCBI lineage: Eukaryota > Metazoa > Chordata > Mammalia > Carnivora > Canidae > Vulpes > Vulpes lagopus. Next base: position 24,719,641 of record NC_054824.1, on the reverse strand, counting down.
CATCTGGGTGGCTAAGTCAGTTAAGCTTCTGTCTTGGGCTCAGGTCATGATCCCAGAATCCTGGGATCAAGTCCTGCATCAGGCTCCCTGCTGAGCCTGCGTCTCCCTCTGCCTCTGGCCCTACCCTTACTCGTGATCTCTGCCTCTCTCTCACTCTCTCTGTCAAATAAATAAATAAAATCTTTTTTAAAAAAAAAAGAAGAGTATAACAGTAGTCAAAATGGCTAAACTACAGTCATTGGATGTAACAAACACTATTACTCATCACTGAATTTTTAATCTAAATTTTTGAACTCAGAACTACATGAAGTGTTTTATTGTATTTCATAGCAAGCATATTTTTAAAATATTACAGAGAAGTAGAGCAGATGGAAAATTTATATATCAAATAAATAAAGAACACTCCTGGAAATTTTAAAGACTAAAAATACAGTCTAGATTCATGCTACAATTACTTTCAGACCCATAAAAGGGCTGGCATCAGTCTCAAGAAAAATCCATAAAACAACTCTAGCTGTTAATGTAATTAAGGAATAAAAAATATGGTCTACAAGCTGCAATGATCAACCTTCTGGCAAAGACTTGGCAACTCGAGCCACTTGGGAAGAAAAAAAAAGAACACAGTATTTAGTCCACATACGTGCCTGTCAAATCTAGAAGAGTCCTGAGTCAAAATCCAGCAGACGTTAGTTCTACTTTTTGCCCCTAATTCTGAATTGCTTTTTATAGTTATCCTTTATGTCATCAACTCTATTTTCCTTAAATAAGCCTACTTTGTAAATTTCATGAGCCAAGGGATTAAGGAATATCATTCCTTTCGTATTACACCATCACCACTTTCTACCAATCACTGAAAGTTCTGCTTTAGAATCATTCAACCATTACGTATAATAACTAAAGAAGGAGAAAAAGAACCAGGTTCACAACATATTTTTAGTATATTTAGTAACTGAGATACTCAGATAACTGCCATAAACTTATAAAATTATATCCTGTATATACTAATTAAAAGGAGAAAGCATTCAGAGAGTTTAACATTCAGCATCTTTATTTTGAAGGTACTAATAGCATAGGATTTTTTTAAGTTTTACATGAAGAAGGTTCACTCATGAGCATGTATTTCCTGAGGAAAGTTAAGAAATCAATGATAATTTGAAAAGCAAGGGCAAATAGCATAAATTATCCCTAAACAAATAAACATTATTTCATTTTTTAAGAAGGAATAAAAAGGACTAAAACATAGGAATATGATCAACATTATACCACGCATTTTCCCACAATATTAGACTTTACTATTAGATTTTACTATTTTACAGAAATATTTTAAAATATTTTAAATATTTTAAAATAAAATATTACTATTTTACAGAAATATTTTAATAATTCTATGCACCTGAACCAAGTATTTTAATTTACCAGAATATTGAGCCTCAGCACATTTTAACTATTTAAGCTTGATTATAAAAGAGAACTCCAACCATCTTGCAAATGCCTCTCCATTATATTTCTTCTTTCTTAATCTTTCCTACAATGCATTCATTTTTGTCACTTTATCTTCCCCTACTTCTGCAATAATTATTATTAGGTAAAAAATGGTAGGAATAAGTCCATTAGAAACAGTAAGCATGGTGTACTCCATACACAAATACTATTTACTAACTTTTTAACTTAATTTGCTATTTACTGTCATTACAAATTTCTTCTGACAAAAATATATTATTCAAAATTATGTAGTAATTTCAAAAAGTATCACTAAATCTAAACAGCAATGTCTTAAGTCTGGAACTATTTTCAAACATACTACAACTGAGATTCAAAGTCACTGACATTTACTTTCACTTTTTAACAAACTACCATTTCAGTGTGTGGGAATAAAGAAATATCAAAAGTGAAAAGAAGATAATGTATGCTTAAGATGAAAGATGTGCATTTCATTAACAGTCTGTCAGGCTTAACATGGAAATTCTATATGGCTGCCACAAAAAGGACAAAAGGAATCAGAGATCAGTTAGAGGGAAACAGAAAACTGTACAGAAGATGGGGGGTGCAAATTATAAAAGGTGTGTATGTAGAGAGAATGAGTGAGCAAGTATGTATGTAAGGTGTAACACAGATATTTTAGTAATGAGGAAAATGCATTAACAGTCTTATTCAAACAGATGATCCCAGATATCGATTCAAAGGAGCAAGCAACATAACTGTAAGTCATACTCTTCCAAATCAATAGTAGCATGTGCTCAAAAGATGAGCAAAGGTGTCAGGAATGTGAAGGCCAAGTACAGGACATGTACCACTGTTAAAAACCCAAACGGAACTATCAGAATTCACTACAAGGAGTCAGTCCATCACTTCAAGTCATAGTCATATCAATATGAATCGGGAAAGGGAAACTCTAACAAAAATAAAGTCTCAAACCAAAATAAGTTCATTGTGTTGAGATGGAGCTACAAAAATTAGTAACTCTTGGGACTGCCTCTGTTATCTTCAACTCATATAGAAATAAGAGGAAAATGAAAGTTTTCCAATCATTCATCAATTACTTATATCTATACTTCTCATGTCTTTCAAGCATACTGTTGACATCACCCAGAATCAAATATTCAGTCGTCTTTCCTCTCTGATGGTCGATCTATCCTCACTGCTTTGGAGCTCCTTCTCTTTGGTTCACCTTATGACTAACCACCTTCCCAAAGAGTTCCAATATAAACCCTGGAATCTCTTTTTCATAAATAACCTTCCCTAAAACCTCAACCTTTTTCATGAGTACCCCATTCCCTATGTCTTAATTAAGAGCTAACTCTCCACCAAGGACACCACTTCTCTCTTAAGTAAAAACTACTCATTCTCCCACTGCCCAAGTCCCATGGGGGTAGTATAAACCATTCTCCTATACTTTCACTTGCATTCCTGGCCTCTTTCAAAAGTTCCTCTTCCATTCAGACTAACTCCATCAGCTATATCACTCAACTGTGGTAAAGGAGACATCCACTGTGGTTGGTGGCAAAATAGCTCTCATTAAGAGCTGCCTCTCATCCATGAAGATAGAACCCTAACAACCATGTTATATGACATTACAAGATAACATCCCACTCCAGCCAAAGTTGATGGGAGCATAAGCAAATCATTAACTCAGTCTGAACCAATCAGATTCTCTCTTCTGGCCATTTGGAATTAGGATTCAGAGTCTCTTCATGTGGCTAAAATTACAACATGTAATCTCAGAAGGTACAGGATCGTTATAAGCTCCCAGATAAGCAAGGAATAACAAAGAGCCAGTTTTGAAAGACAAAACTAGTGAGATGAGACAAAAGGAGAGAAACAGAAATAGGAGAGAAAAGCAAAGATGAGAAAATAAGAACAAAGAGCAGAAACTAGGTTCTAAATAAATAGCTTTCTGGTCCAGGCTCCAGTCCCTTCCTGAGATCCAGCTATATTCCTGGGTTTGAGTCCTATCCCTGAACTTATAGTAATTTCCTCTTATTATTTAAGCTAGTTTGAGTTAATTTCTGTTAATGGATTATTTTAACATCAGTTTAGACAAAGCTAAAGAGGGATTAAGTAAACTGGAAGACAGGCCCATCTCCACATTGAAAAATGAAAAAAAAGGGGGGGTGGAAAATATAGAAAAGAAATAAGAGACATTAGAATTGGGGGAGGGGATAGTCTATTGGGTAAGTCCCAGAAGGAGAGAGAAAAAGAATGAATGGGAATCATTATTTGAAGAGATAATGGCTGAGAATTGTCTAAAACCAACAACAATAAATCCAACCACAGATTCAGGAATCACTATAAATAAAAAGCAGAATAAACACAAAGGAAACTCTAAGTAGAAACATCATAGTAAAATTGTTGAAAATCAAAAACAAAAAGAAACTAGCTTCAGAGAAGCAACTTCTTAATAGAAATGGATTATGGAATGATATCTTAAAAGTGCCAACCCAAAATTCTATACCCAGAACATTCTTCAAAATGATGGCAGGAAAAAGACACTTTTCCACAAATACTGAGAGAATGTGTTACAGTAGACCCACAATAAAGAAAATACTAAAGAAAACTCTTCAGTGAGAAGAGTAATTATCCAAATGGAACCACAAACGTACATGAAAGAAAGAACAGCACCAGAAAGGATAAATATGTGGGTTTTTCTGCTGAATATTCACTGTATAAAATGATGATGATGATGGTGATGGCTTACGTGTTTAGATACATGTAGAACTAAGATACACAAAAACAAAAAGGCAGAAAGAGGTAAATGCAACCAAATGTCCTAAGATTCTTGCATTGTTTAAAAAGTGGCAAAAGTAGTAATATATACCAGACTTTAAGTCAAAGATACATACTGAAATCTTGAATAACCACTAAAAGAATAGCAAAAGAATGTATAACTAACAAGCAATGGGTTGGGGTGATATAAAAACAATTAAGCATAAAGAAAGGAAGATAAAAAGGAATATACCATAATGGGGTGGGGGTGGGGCGGTGAGAGTAAGACTTTAAATTTTTTTTTTAATTTTTATTTATTTATGATAGTCACAGAGAGAGAGAGAGAGAGAGAGAGAGAGAGGGGCAGAGACACAGGCAGAGGGAGAAGCAGGCTCCATGCACCGGGAGCCCGACGTGGGATTCGATCCTGGGTCTCCAGGATCACGCCCTGGGCCAAAGGCAGGCGCTAAACCGCTGCGCCACCGAGGGATCCCAGACTTTAAATTTTAAATCTGATTACAACAGTAAAATAAATGTTCATGGACCAAATACTCCAACAAGGCAAAAACTATTCACTGGATTTAAAAAAAAAACCAACAACACAATACCTATAGACATGTACCTTAAATAAAAGATAAAGTTTGAAAGCAAAAGGATAGAAAAAAGATAATCCATACAAAAACTATCCAAAAGAATGCTTGGGCAATCAATCATACTAACATTAGAATTTTTTTTTTTTTTTTTTGCTAAAAGTATAGACACAGGTAAGATACAATAATCTTCTACACATATTCGTATAAACTAAATGATATCACCTCAAAATACATAAAGCAAAACTTGGCAGAACCAGAAAGAGAAACAGATAAATCCATAATCATAGTGGAGAATTTATTTTAGTGGGTGTAGGGACAAGAGAATCCCAAGAAGGCTCCACACCCCACACGAAGCCCCAACTGAGGGCTCTATCTCACACCCCTGAGATCATGACCTGAGCCAAAATCAAGAGTTGGATGTTTAACCAACCGAGCCACTGTGGTGCCTTCATAGTTGGAAATTTTCAAAACACTCCTCCTAGTAACTGACAAAACAAAATAGGAAAAAGTAGATTGGGGATTTTATTTTAAATGTCATTTATTTTCCCTAACGAAATATGCCCATCTTGGCGATGTTTCTCATAATTATGCTGAAGCTCATTTGCAACTAATTTCTACCATTAGAAATTAAATGGTACTTGATATTATAAAATAAACATCATTTTTAAGACCCTTTCTGCTGGGGGGGGAGGGGACTGCAAATTTTAGCACAAGTTTGCAAAATAATAATTCTTTGCTTTAAACTCTTTCACACAGGGATCCCTGGGTGGCGCAGCGGTTTGGCGCCTGCCTTTGGCCCAGGGCGCGATCCTGGAGACCCGGGATCGAATCCCACATCAGGCTCCCGGTGCATGGAGCCTGCTGCCTGCTTCTCCCTCCGCCTGTGTCTCTGCCTCTCTCTCTCTCTCTCTCTGTGACTATCATAAATAAATAAAAATTTAAAAAAATAAAAAATAAAAAAAATAAACTCTTTCACACAAAAATAAATAAATAAATAAATAAACTCACACACAAAAAAAATAAAATAAAAAATAAACTCTTTCACACATTCAAATACTATAATTCAAAAACACATTAGCATATGCTCATGGCTAATGCTAGCCTTAAAAATATAGTTAAATTTCCTTACAAAAATGATACTGTAAGAAGGTAGTCATTTATGCTATATTATGCTATTAGCCTTTTCTTAGAATGTAATTATTTTTCTAGGTATGTGATTCAGTAATCAATGAGTTAGACTAAGAGAATTAAGTTATTTTTTAAATTATTTCTATGCTTCAAAGCAATTAACACTTTTCAGTGGCCTCAAAGTCTTGAAGTTTGAAATGTGTATATACATATTAAAACAATGTTTTTCAAATAAGGGACTTTTTTAAAAATCCCAACTAACTGTATCATATGATTTACATAAAAAAAAAGGCATCTTCTTCCTTGCCTGTGAATTACTGCCTACTAATAAGGGAGTTGTATCTTTTACTGCTCAACTGATATCCCATATTCCTTAATTACTAACTTCATTAACATTTCATTATCTCCACACTTTGCCTAACTTTTCCCTTTGACCTATATACCATATACCTGTATACAGAAGTACAATCAGTACTTTTCTTCTCAGCATCTCTCCTGTCCCCCCCGAGAGGAGAATTCCTAATGGTTTTTGTTAGGCCTTTTAATGGGAGTTGTCCATAGAAGTAAGAAGATTAGTGGGAGTTGTCCATAGAAGAGTCTTCTCAGTTCAACTTTATAGAAAATATGAAAATACCAACCATGGAAAGGAGTAGAATTTATATGTAAAGTTATTTTAACTATATGATAATTTTGTAAAGCATCAGTAAAAAATTTCACTATGTAGCTGGAATCTCCCAATACTTTACAAGAAAAAAATAGTAAATTCTCAGTCTAATATGTAAGAGTTGTTTGGTTTACCTACGAATCAAAAACAAAATGAACTTACTCAACAAACTTTTCCCATAGAAAATGCAGACTCATGGCTATCAAGAATCTTTAGAAACAGCCAGAATGAAGTAACTTTACAAATCTAGCTAAACACAGAAATCACAATAAGCTTGCAGAAGAGAAAAGTAAAGACTATAATATTTTTAAACATTACCAGTTTTAACCGTTCTTTTCTCCTTTTGCCGAAGGAGGCACTTGACCCAGGTTCTGATTCCTTTTTTCCATCCTCATCCTCATCTTCTTCGTCATCATCCTCAAAACACCAATCTGGCAATAGTGGTGGGGGTGGTGCTTCCTCTATATCACCATAGCGACGAAAAAGTTCTTTCAAATAATCACCCTTATAAATTCCTGGTGGTCTGGCTTGAGCAAAAGTAGCAACTGCTGCTTCAATACTATGGAAAACAAACACCATGGAATTTCCTCACCACTCTTCATTTATGTAGATTTATCAAAACTCACTCATTCTATTTCAGGTACCAAATGAAGTATAATATAGGTTTATGAAATGGATAAATCATATTCCCCACACCGAAGGCATTCAATCATTGAAGGACAAATTTCTTCTGAAACAGCTTAAATATAAGATACACTGATAATCCCTAAACTCTAAAGGTAAGCTGCAATGAGCATATAGAAGAGACCCGGGTAAAGTCTGTGAAAATTCTAAATAAAGCCTTGAAGATTGAGGTCTGACTCTAAAAGAAATCAAAGAAATGTGAGTAGCAATATGAATAAAAGTAAAAGCATGTTAGCTTTTAAGAACTTTCAATAGACCCAGGTAAAAGAGCAAAGGTCCTCAGAGAGAGGCAAAACCACAAACTAACACAGTAGTCTGGGGTTACTGTTGAAAGCATCTCAAAGGCCAGAAAGACAGACCTGGAAAAGCATGCAGTAGAGAACCAGAGGATGTGTGAAGAGAAATACACAATCATATGTGTACTTCAGCTGATTATATCCACAGAAGGACCCTCTGTATTTATATACAAAAATAATGACCCTCAATCAGTAAACAAGAAAATTCAGGTAGGGATCCCTGGGTGGCGCAGCGGTTTAGCGCCTGCCTTTGGCCCAGGGCGCAATCCTGGAGACCGGGGATCGAATCCCACGTCGGGCTCCCGGTGCATGGAGCCTGCTTCTACCTCTGCCTATGTCTCTGCCTCTCTCTCTCACTGTGTGCCTATCATAAATAAATAAAAATTTTTTTAAAAAAATCTTTAAAAAAAAAAAAAGAAAATTCAGGTAGTAATATCCCATTCACTCAGGAATTTCAGGCAATTTCAGGTTCTCTCAGGATCTAAACAGACACCTCAATAAAGACATGTTTGATTGGTTCAAATTCAGTAACTGTCCCAAAATACCTCCTTTCATATACCATTATAAGTTTTCCTAATATTCAACAGCTATTTAAAAAGGTATTATTAAAAATGAAAAGAACAAGGGGTGTCTGGCTGGTTCAGTCAGTGGAGCACGCAACTCAACCTCAGGGTCGTAAGTTTAAGCCCCATTTTGGGCATTTGCTAGCTTACTTACAAAAAGAAAAGAAAGAACAATAACAACAACAGTAACTTCCAAAGGTGAATACAAAAAAAATATTGAGAAAAGTTGCATCTGATTATTCTGGAATATGTAAAAAAAAATCTGGAAAAGAAAAGACATAGTATAAAAATCCATAAACATTCAACTACAATGCCACTTAGAACAACATACCAGGTAATAAATGGTATTTTAAAGATTAATCAAGTCTAAAATGAAAACCATTTTAAATTTTATTAATCATGACTTTATCAAAAATTTGGTAATATAAAATGCTAAAACTAAAAGAATCAATAAAATATATCATCAATTACTAGTCTTCTTCCATTATAACAAGAAACAAATACCTCCAATCCATCTTCTCCACCAAAAAGGCACATATGAGGAAACCAGTGCGATTGAAACCATGGGTACAATGAACACCTAGAAAACAAAGCAGCTTTGGTTTAAAATTAACACATTACTTCAGAAGCCACATTTTACTTTAAAATTCCAACCTGCAATCAAAACATTTTAATGATTTGATAAAATAACTACATTTTTAAAACTTTGACCCTTTCTTATAACTATTAGTAATTTCTCAGTTTAAGTTGCTTAGCATCTAATTTATCTCACTAGCTAAAAGTTTAGTATATATTGGTTACAAATCATTTTAGACTCTAAGGTCGAAAAATTTCTCTTAAAGCTAACGGATTCCAAGCACTTTAGATAAGATAGTATTTTTATCAAACATACAACTTTAAAAGGTGGACACACACATACAACACTTCACTGGATCTAGAAAATAACTGATGGATATACAGCACAATAAAAATAAAACTACTTTGAAGTTCTTTTAGAAACCAACTGACAGTATCTTTACACCAATTCATAATATTTAAAATAAACTTTCAGAGGATGCCTGGATTGGCGCAGTTGGCTAAGCATTCAACTCTTGGTTTCGGCTCTGGTCATGATCTCATGGTTGGGAGATCAAGCCCCACATTCAGCTCTGCACTCTGTGTGGAGGTTGCTTAAGACTTTCTCTCCCGCTCCATTGGCTCTTCCCTGCCTCTCTCTCTCAAATAAATAATCTTTAAAAAATAAAATAAACTTTCCAGAGAAAAACTTGAGAAAAAGAAATTTTTCTTAAATCTTGTTTCAGTATGTGTTCAAGATTATGTGGGTCTACCTCCACATTCAGAAAAGCTGCAAATGAGCTTCATAAATTAAAAAATGACTGCATTTTTAAATCATTTTAACTACTTTGAAAAAGTAAAAGTTTGGTTGACATTACTAACATGACATTACTTAACTCACTGTCTTGCAAACCTCAAAAATGAAGCTTTTCTTGTTATGTTTAATGGAAAGATAATCTGCCATAAGATTATACCTTAATTAACTACTCTTTTCTTTGCAATATAAAGCATCCTAATAGAGGACAACTAAAATCAAATATATAACTAAATTAAAAGTTAAGAATTACAAAACTTCTAGAAGAGAATATGGGAGAAAATCTTTGCAATTTAATGTAAGACTTCTTGGATAAAACAAAATAAAAGGAAATATTGATAAATTGGGCTACTTCACAATAGTAAATGCTCTTTGAAAGATGTCTTTAAGAAAATGAAACACTAGGGGGTGTCTGGGTAGCTAGTCCATTAAGTGTCCTAAATCTCAATTTCAGCTAAGGCCATGATCTCAAGGTTGTAAGACTGAGCCCCATGTCAGATTCCACGCTGGGCATAGAGCCTGCTTAAAGCTTTCTCTAAAAAGAAAAAAAAAAAAAAAAGAGAGAAAAAAATAAAAACACTAGCCACAGAATATATTCTCATTACATATATCTAATATAGAACTTGTATCCAGAATATATAAAGAACTCTTACTACTAAATAATAAGACAAACACTCTAATAATTTTTAAACGGGCAAAGGATTTTAAAAGATACTTTATAAAAGAATATGTGTAAATGGTTAACAAGTACCTGAAAAGGCAGTCTACATCATTATCATGAAAATGCAAACTAAAACCACAATGCAATTCCACTACACACTAATTAAAATAGCTAAAATAAAAAAGACTGACCATATCAAATGTGAGTATGCAGAGTTATTGAAACCCTCATACATTGCTGGCAGAAATATAAAACAACACAATCCCTTTGGAAAACAGTTTGGCAATTTCTTAAAAAGTTAAACATGTATCTGCATCAAATGACCCAGACATTCTAATCCTAGTTATTTACCCAAGAAAAACAAAAATGTGTGCGAAGACATACAAAGATGAATGTCCACAGCAACTTTACTTATAATGGCCAAAAATAGCAAACATCCCAAATGTCAATCATCAGGTGAAGGGATAAACATGTGGTATACCCATTCAATACCTTCCACTCAGCTATAAAAATGAATTGTTAATAAATGCAATGAGGATATATAATATTTATATATATAAATTTCATTTACACATAATCTATAATATGCAAAAATTTGCGTGGAACCATGAAAGACCCTCAACAGCCAAAGCAGTATTGAGGAAAAATAACAAAACTAGAGGTATGATACTTCCTTATTTCAAACTATTCTATAAGAATGTAATTATTAAAAACAGTATGGTACTGGCATAAAGATGGACATATAGGCCAAAAGAACAGAATAGGGAACCCAGAATTAAACTCCTGCATATATGGTCAACTAATATTCAATAAGGGAACCCAGAACACCCAATGGAGAATGAAAACAGTATTCACGCAGAACGATAAAACTAGATGCCAAAAAAAAAAAAAAAAAAAAAAACTGGACACCTATCTGACACCATTCACAAAAACTAACTCAAAAGAGATCAAAGATTTAAATCTGATTCAATGCCATAAAACTCCAGAAAAAAAATGTAGGGAAGAAACTACTCCACACTGGTCTTGCCAAGAATTTTTTGGATAGGACACCAAAAGCACAAACCACCAAAGCAAGTATAACAAATGAAACTATATCAAACTTGAAAGCTTCTGCCCAGGGACACCTTGGTGGCTCAGTCAGTTAAGCATTTGCCTTTGGCTCAGGTCATGGATGCCAGGGTCCCAGGATCAAGCCCTGCATCAGGCTCTCTGCTCAGCAGGGAGCCTGCTACTCCCTCTCCCCACTGCTGGTGCTCTCTCTATTTCTCTCTACATATCTCTTTCTGTCTCAAATAAATAGATAAAATTTTTTAAGTTTAAAAAAAAAAAAAAAGCAGGCAGCCAGGGTGGCTCAGCGGTTTAGCGCTGCCTTCAGCCCAGGATCAGGTGTGATCCTGAAGACCCAGGATCGAGTCCCACGTCAGGCTCCCTGCATGGAGCCTGCTTCTCCCTCTCCCTCTCTGCGTCTCATGAATAAATAAATAAAATCTTAAAAAAGAAAAAAGAAAAAACACAAAAAAGGCCTTTGCTACATAAAAAAATTTTTTTGAAAAAAAAAATTTTTTTGAAATTTTGAAAACCAGTACCTTAAAGTTACCATCAACTAAACTAAATCACCTATTTCTATATTCACAGAAATAATCATTAATATTTAGAATAAAAACTTTAGTCAATGAGCAATACCCAATTAACAAGAATACAAAGGAATTGCAGACAAAGCAATCTGTGCAAATAAAAATATGAATCAAAACACCACATATGGCAAACTATAAATGAATTAGAATGGCTGCAGTGTGCAATATATAATAAGAAAGCAATACTAAATGCAGTTGGAGGCAATGAAAAGAACAATATCCTGAATTGTTTAGTACTGTATCCAACACTAAAGACAGTATAAGGGCAATGGAGAGATATTAAAAATTTTTAAGCATGGCAATTAAATTATCATGTTTTAAAAAAAACACTCTGGGGGACCTGGCTGCCTCAGTCGGAAGCACATGTGACTCTTGATTTCAGTGTTGTGGGTTCGAACCCCATGCTGGGTGTAAAGATTAAATATAAACAAATAAAGGCTTAATAAACAAATAAATAAATAAATAACCCACTCCAGTGGTAGCTCAACAGAAGACAGAGAGGGAGCAATAATAAAGGTAAGAAAAACAATAAGGAAGCCATCCCAGTAATTTACGTGTGAGATAAGGGTTTGAGGGACAAGGCTCATGGTGATAAGGTTAATGAGGGGAGGCACACTGAAGAGATATTTAAGACAGAATCTCCAATCTGGGGTGTGAATGACTGTCAACAGAAAGAAAAGATATAAAAGGAGTCTCTGGTTCTCTGATGTTGGTAGGCAGTAGCACCATTTATTAGCTTGGGAAGCACAGGAGTTTACATCAGTCTTATAGGCAAGGTAATGAGTACAGCTGGTGACGAGGAGTTAGGGTTCTTTTGGGACTTAAAAGTATTGGAAAAAATAGCAAAGAGCTTCACAGGTGTGGCTGGAACTGAAGATTAAAGAATCATCAACACATAGTCAACTATGGAAGAGGTCTGTGGTATAAGGTCACTAAGGATGGGTATGTAAAATAAGAGAAGAAAACTAATAATAAAATCTGAGGAAAATCAACCTTTCAAGAATAAGTGGCAAAACTATAAAAAAAGACTAAAAATAAACTACCATGGGCTCAAGAAAACAAAGAGAACATGGAGTCATCTACAACAAAAAAAGAAAGTTTCAAGACATGACTGTTCAGCTGTTTAAATGTCACATAATAATTAGAAGTGAAAGTCACTATTTGTTTAAGAGTGCATGAGGAGGACTCCAGATTGCAATGCAGTGAATGGGAATAAGTGAATTCAAGTATCAATCTTTCAAAAAATCAGCTGGGAAGAGGAAGGGGAAATATAAAACAAGAAGAAAGGTGTGTTTTTTTTTTTTTTTTTTGGCGGGGGGGGGGGAATATCATTTAATATGAGAGACTTAAATATGTTTACAGGCTGAAAAGAACCTGGTTAATCACAGAGGTTGACAATAACGGATAACAAGGACACAACTGAAATGAAGTTTCTAAAGAGTAGATAAAAAATAGAGATCAACTTTGAATAGGAAACGATGTCCCTTAGAAATAAATGACTATAATCATGAAACTATAAATTCTATTATCTCCATTGCTTTTTAAGAAAAGGGGCCTCAAAAGTTACAAAAGTTACACCTTTTGTCCAACATGAATCCTAACCTAACATATAACTTTTCCTTCTACTACTTTGTATTTCAGACCAATTTAAGCAACAAATATTCTAACAGTAAACATGGTTCTCACCTAAACCACTACTGTTTTTGCATCTAATTTTTACTCCAGCAAGATATTTTTACAAATAGAAAATGTAAGAATAACTGCCAACTAAGTGATTAAGTCATGTGATGAAATATAACTTAAGAAAGTTACACAGCTCTTTTAACATTCCTTATTACGCAAATATGTAAAGTTTTAGTCTTATTATACTTCAAAACATTAATAGATGACTAGAGTTTTAAAGTAAGATAATAAAATAATAAAAACCTCATTGAAACAAATTTCTGCAGAAAACTATGGAATATCATATATTTGATGTTAAAAAAATTCACTGATTACTAGTATGATATGGCTTCAATGTTTAAAAAAAAAATGGTCAGTTTTCCTCAGTTGATTATGAGAATGGGTCCACCTAGTGGCAAGAAAGCAGAGTTTACATCTAAAGATTAGCTCACTATTAACTATTTCAAGTCAACTCCTTATTAAAATTTGTCTTTGTTTTTGATGTAAGCTAATACAATGAAATAAGTTTATATGGCATGTCAAAAAATGTTAACACTAATATACATATTAAGGGAAAACTGTTATTTAAAAATCAAATGAAGAGAAGAAACAGGTGCACCTGGCTGGCTCAGTACAGAGCATGTGACTCTGGATCTTGGGACTGTAAATTTGAGCCCCACAATCGTTATAGAAATTACCTAAAAATCTTTCAAAAAATAAAAAAGAGAAAGAGAGAGAGAAACTATGTCTCCAGCAAAAGGACAGAAGGATGAGCTACAACAATAGGAATACGTATCCTGGAAATATAAATTACGAAGAGGTGACTTAGAAAAGGTTAATGGCAAACTATGTTTTTAAATAAAGCCTTATTTCAATATACGTAATTTCCTTTTTATCTCACTAGTCAGATAAATTAATTTTTAGGATCTCAGACTAAATCAGTACTTCCCAGAGGACACCTGGCAATGTTAGGGGACATTTTTAATTGTCACAACTGGTGGGATGCCACTAGCATCCAGTGGGTAGAGGCCACTAATGCTGTTAAACATACTACAAAGCACAGGAGAGCCCTCCAAAATAAATTATCCAACCCAAAATGGCAATAGTGCTGAGGCTGAAATGCTCTGGTCTAAAAGAGCAAAAAAAATAAGAACAGAAAAAGGAAACTAACAATTATTAAGAACTTATTCTATACCAAGTTATCTTAAATATTTTTTAAACCAAAAAAAAAGCTTTTTACCAAAATAAATATATGCTACTCATGAAAATACATATTCACGAATCTGTTACAGTATTGATAACTAGAAATACCTAAATACCTAAATACCTAAATACCTAAAACTAGAAATACCTAAATACCTAAATAACTAGAAATACCTAAATGAAAAGGTACTGGTTACATATCTATTATACAATTTACTATTTACCAAGAAATCAGCTACTTCTCTTTTAACAGATTTTTTTTTTTTATTTCTCCAGTCCCCAAAATTCTTATTCTGAAGACAGATATTTCTGTACATGCAAACAACAAATGCACTACATCCTCCATGAAGAGGTATAAAAAAAATTAAGGTTTCTGGTAAATCATTTGGGGCCAAAACCTGACTTTATGTGATATTTATTTATAGTCTATTTTTCCTAGTGTAAATGAATATTCAGGGCAGTTCCAGTGGCCCAGCAGTTTTATCACCGCCTTCGGTCCAGGACGTGATCCTGGAGACCTGGGATTGAGTCCCACATCAGGCTCCCTGCATGGAGCCTGCTTCTCCCTCTGCCTGCCTCTTTCTCTCTCTCTGTCATAGAGAAATAAATTAAAAATCTTTTAAAAAATGAATATTCATGTTTAACTGCAGAAATGTTAATGTGTTTAATTATGGAATGATCTCCAACACCAAGATTATATCTAAATACTATTTTCTAAATAGGAACCACTAAAATGAACCAAACTCTTCAGAGAAATAACAGATGCTGTCTGGAAAACATCATGTGCCAGAGAACAAGGAAACCATCAGACTAACGGGTAATATCAAAAGAATATAGAAACCAACTGAAGAGGCTCCCATTACCCTAGGTTGGAGCAGTTTGGACGTTAAGAATAAATGTTGACAGCAACTGATTTAAATACATCAACTATATAAAAATAATTCCAACAATACAACTGGACAATTTATAAGGACAGCTTATTTTCCTAAATCTAGGAGTGTTAATCTTTCTGAAATCATGACATCTTCTTCTGAATGTTAAATCTTTTTGTCCTCCTTGAATTCTTCAAGTGTATTTTTAGCATCTACCACTGCAATGATTTCTTTCAAGTAAGAAAACAGTTGTCACTCAAAGACCATAGTGCTGTGTATCTTCTGGATGTACACCTAAATATAGGTGTATATATGTGCACTTGTTACATACAGTCTTGTGAACGTACCATAATACTGTATAGCATATACTGCATGTTATTGTTCTTCCGTTAAATAGTTGCATACTCCATAAACGACCTGCTTTTATATCAAATTCTGTTTTTATTACAAATGAAGCTGTGATGAAATTCCTTTCACATAAATCTTCATGTCCATCTCTACTTCCTTAAAATGAATTCTTAGATGTAGTCTTGATAAGTCAAAGTAAATGCTTTCAAAGATCTTGAAAAATATCACCAAATGTCCCTCCAGAGAAGCAGTACCAAGTAACACCCTAACAATATATAGGTGCACTCAATGTATCCAATCCTTGACATAATTTTTTAAATCCTTACAATTTGATGGGGGAAGGTAACAACTATATTTTAGTTGTATCTTTTGTTAACAAATGAAAAAAAATTTTTCATGTTTCTTGGCTATTTGTATTTTATTTTATATAAGTTGCATTTTCATTGTTTTCTGTATTTTGCCATGGGAATATAAAATCTCTTTGCATATATACACATATTATTTTTTTAAGATTTTATTTACTTATTTGAGAGAGAAAGCATGCAAACAGGAAAAGGAGAGAGGGACAAGCAGACTCCTTACTGAGTGCTGAGCTGGATCTCACAACCCCAAGATCATAACCTGAGCCTCAGATACCAACCAACTAAGCCACCCAGGTGTCCCTCTTTGTATATTTTTTTTTTATCTGTCATATGCTTCAAATATTTTTCCAAACTTGTCAAATAATACTTGTCCTCTGTTTCAGTTATGTTTTATAGTTCAGAAATTACTTTTCATTTTCATGAGTTAATGTAGAAATCAGGATAGCAACAACATAGAGTCAGTGGCTCAGTGGTTGAGCGTCTGCCTTTGGCTCAGGGCATAATCCTGGGGCCCTGGGATCGAGTCCTGCATCAGGCTCCCCACAGGGAGCCTCCTTCTCCCTCCATCTATGTCTCTGCTTCTCTGCGTGTCTCTCATGAATAAATACATAAAATCTTAAAAAAAAAAATACCTATTAGATGCATGACCAAAGGCAAACTACTTAATTTCTCTGAAACTTAATTTTCTTAACTGTAAAATGGGGATAACACCACATACTACATAGTTGTCATGAGGATTATATTCATTTCTTCATTCATTCACTTATAGTTTCCCATTATGTCTGCCAAGCAAAGAATAAGCACTCATTGATTACAGTAGGTACTATTACAGTAATGGAGAACACATTTTCATTTTTGACAGGAACACTCAAATTTAAGTGTGCATAAAAAAGTCACCAAAGATCCTTGTTTTTAAAAAACAAAAACACAAAAACTGAATTCCTAGGCTTTAACCCCAGAGTTTTTGATTATGTAGATTCAGGATGAGACCCTAAAACAAATATTTCTAATAAGCATCCTCAGGTGATTCTCATGCAAGCAGTCCAGGGACACTGCTGTGGATTCTGCCTTTGGTGATATATCGAAATATACTACCTTATCCCAGAATTAAATAAATACTGACGTATATTTTCTCCTATGTGATTATGGGTCCTTTTAAAAATATTTAATCCATCTAAAATACATGTTATTATATAGTGGACTAATTGTTTCACACCATTTATTGAATAATCACACCTTCCCCCTACAATTTGGAAAACATATCCTCTACCACCAGGAAACTACTATAGTGTCCATTACTTTACCCTCTGCTTTACAAACTGGTAAGGACAATCCCCTCATTATTTTTGTTTTTCAAATTTTTCTTGCTCATAATATTGCCTCTTTCATTTGCCAAACAATGTTGTTCTGTGCTCAATAGATGTTGACTTATGTTGAAACAGTAAATTTTACAAATAAAAGAAATTAACTTCATAATAATTGTTCCAAAGTCTCATTGGGATTTTGCTTAGAATTACACTAAAAATTGAAATTAACTTGGAAACAAATATCTCTCTCTTTCTTGAAGTCTTTTAAACATCCAAGTATATTTTCTTCATAAAGACCTCCTACACTTAATAACTTTATTCCTTGATATCATGTACTTCTGTTACAGAAAAGAGAAGTGGTTTAGAGTATGAACTTAAAACTAAGATTGCTTAGGATATGACCTAAGCTCTAACCATTACTAGTTGTGTGGATGACCTTGAATAATTCACTTAATCTTCCCAATCTTCAATTTCTCATCATAAAATGGGGGTGACAATAAATTCCATGTAAAAAGACTGTTGTAAGAAGAAAATGAGACAATGAATGTAAAACAGTTTACAGAGTGACTAGCACAGAAGAAATGCTCCATAAATGTTAATCAGTATTATTAATAAGATTAGTAAGACCATCCTCTAATTTTATTTTCTATTTACTGTTTATTTGCAAGAAAGTCGATATTTTCTTATCTATCTGTGTTCAAATATATCCCCTGTACTTTCTTACTATTTCTAATAGTTTTTCACTTAATTCTCTGTATAGGGAAAATATTAGCTACTTAAAACTTTAAAAAGAAGAAATTGCGGGGATCCCTGGGTGGCTCAGTGGTTTAGCACCTGCCTTCGGCCCAGGACATGATCCTGGAGTCCCAGGATCGGGTCCCGCATCGGGCTCCCTGCATGGAGCCTGATTCTCCCCTCTGCCTATGTCTCTGCCTCTCTCTCTCTCTTTCTTTCTCTGTGTCTCTCATGAATACATTTTTTTAAAATCTTTAAAAAAGAAGAAGAAATTGCAAAAGAAAATATATTGACAACAAAAGTTTTAAAATATTACTTTAAAAATTAAAAGGCAAATCAAATGTAAAAACTTTCCAAAAGTACATATAAGAAGTTAACTTGGGGATCCCTGGGTGGCTCAGCGGTTTAGCACCTGCCTTCGGCCCAGGGAGTGATCCTGGGGTCCCAAGATCGAGTCCCACGTCAGGCTCCCTGCATGGAGCCTGCCTCTCCCTCTGCCTGTGTCTCTGCCTCTCTCCCTCTCTCTCTCTGTGTCTCTCATGAATGAATAAATATTTAAAAAAAAAAAAAAAAGAAGTTAACTTATGGCATCTAACTATCACGAGAAAAAAATTATACAATAAGCTACAAAAAAACAAATAGTTGGTTATATAAAAAACATTTAAATTAGATCCTCAATTCAAATCATATGTCAATATAAATATCTGAAAGAACAAAGAAAATCAAAGCTAAAAATCAAACCTTAAATATTCTAGAAGACCATTAGTAGCACTGTTTATAATAGAAAAAAAACTGAAAATAAGCCAAATGTCATTTTAAGTAACTGTCCGTTTTAATTTACCTATTTAATACATTTAGTGTTCATTATCTGCCTTCCTCCCACATCCCCTCCCCCTGCTCCCAGTCCATGCTAAAATATAAGCTCCAACAGAGCAGACACTTTTTTATTTTCTCCACTGATATGTTCCAAGAGCCAGTACCTTGCAAAGAGTAGCAATCAATAAATATCTGCTGAACTAGTTGTCCATCAACAAGAAAATGGATAAACTATATGATATTCATGATAGAATACTATACAGCAGCCAAAAATGAACCACAGTTACACACATCATCATGAATCACTCTTAGAAATACAATACTGAGTGAAAAAAAGAGTTTCACTCAGGGACACCTGGGTGGCTCAGTGGTTGAGTGTCTGCCTTTGGCTCAGGTCATAATCCCAGGGTCCTGGGATCAAGTGCCGCATCAGGCTCCCCAAAGGGAGCCTGCTTCTCCCTCTGCCTTTGCCTCTGCCTCTCTCTCTCTATGCCTCTCATGAACAAATAAATAAAAAAAAAAAATTTTAATATATTTTCAGGACACCTGGGTGGCTCAGCGGTTTGGCGCCTGCCTTCGGCGGAAGGTGTAATTCTGGAGACACGGGATTGAGTCCCACGTCAGGCTCCCTGCTTGGAGCCTGCTTCTCTCTCTCTGCCTGTCTCTCTGCCTCTCTCCCTGTATCTCTCATGAATAAAATAAAATTTAAAAAAAAATTTTTTTCATAGTATACACAGTATAAAATGCAAAATTATAAAAAATAAATATGCAGTGTTTAAGGTAAAGTTTCCCAGTAGTATACCTGAAGAGGGGCAATTAGGGCTTTATCTCAAAAACTGTAAAAATTACAAAAATGTATTTCATAGTTCACAAAAGTTAGTCTATTACTCTAACTACTTTAATCACTTTTCTTAGTGATTACTTAAAAAAGAAAAAAAAAATTTCTGTATCACCTCACTTGCAAAAAAGAAAATGGAAACCCAATCACAAAATAAAATATTTAAAGAGTGGTAAAGTAAGACATACCTATAAGTTCTGGAGGGTTTCTTTCATTAAACCGCTCACACAGACGAATAAATGTCTCAGTATTCTCAGTTGTAGGGCACTCACCATGTCTAGTAATACGGAAACATTTTTTTTTTTGAAAAAGAAGAAATTGCAAATTTCAGCAAAAGGTTTCAATATTAAATAAAGAATCTTAATACATGACTTACCCTTTACACTGAAGTTTTATGTATTTGATTCCTTCTTTTTCTATGTCATTTCTGTCATAGAACCTTGAAGTATTTGTTAGGTCCACTAACAAGCCCATCTTAACCTAAAAAAAAAAAGAAAGAAAGAAAGAAAAAAGGAAGATTTACTAGTAACTGAATTTGTTCCAAAACAAACTGACGAAATGGCAATACTCCAGTTTATCCATCTATAGAGAGAGATTTTATGTTCACTCTGCCAATAAACTATTGACAAGAGCATCAGTTACTGAAGTCTTATTCAAGGTACCAGAACTTAAAAGGCACTCAATGAAATAAATTAACCCCCAAACTAATGATGGAACTAGAACAGAAGCAAAACTTACTCCACTTCAACATCATAAAAGTCTACCTAAAAAAGCAAACATGGATGCAGTTTTCTGCATCCACCCGACTTATGATTTATTAGCAAGACAATACAGCAAGAATAGCATCTGTGTGAAATACACCCCATACCCCAGGCACACATCAACTCAGCATTCTAAACAGCTTATCACTACATCACAACCTAGGCAGCTAAATTCTAAAGTGAGTACCATATACGATAAAAAGTATGTACAGTCAAAATTCTTTTGTAAATCCCTTAGTCAACAGAGAACAGTACACATGGCCATAACTATACATCTCATTGAAGACTTAATCCCACCTCTTAGCCAGTTTTTCTTCCTGCACTGGAACTAAAATCATTATTTCTTCTGTTCACCATCAACTGATATAGTTGGCTTGTGATCAGAGGCCAAGTGGTTTAAAAAATCTTTCACAACTAGAATCATCTTCAGACTAGTAAGAGAGTCTCACTAAGATATGTACATCCAAACTGAGCCAAGTTAAAGAACAGTTAATTCATACATCTTCAGGCGTCTGAGTGGTTCAGTTGGTTAAGCAACTGCCTTAAGCTCAGGTCATGATCTCAGGGTCCTGGGATGGAGCCCCTACCTCAGGCTTCCTACTGAGGAAGCCTGCTTCTCCCTCTCTCCTGCCCCTGTTCATGTTCTCTCTCACCATATCTCTAATAAATAAATTAAAATTTTAAAAAAATTAAGGAGCACCTTAATTAATTAATTTTTTAAAAATTAAGGCTCAGTTAAGCGTCTGCCTTCAGCTCAGGTCACGATCGCAGGGTCCTGGGATGGAGCCCTGCATCAGTGCTCACTGTTCAGCAGGGGAGTCTGCTTGTCCCTCTCCCACTGACCTTCACCCCCCTCGTGCTCTTTCTCTCTCACTCTGCTTTCTCTCAAATAAATTCTTTTTTTTTTTTTTTTAAAGATTTTATTTATTTATTCATGATAGTCACACAGAGAGAAAGAGAGGCAGAGACACAGGCAGAGGGAGAAGCAGGCTCCATGCACCGGGAGCCCGACGTGGGATTCGACCCCGGGTCTCCAAGATCATGCCCCGGGCCAAATGCAGGCGCCAAACCGCTGCACCACCCAGGGATCCCTCTCAAATAAATTCTTTAAAATAAATAAATAATGGGAGCACACAGTGTCTCCATGGTTGAGCATCTTGCCTTTGGCTTAGGTCATGATCCCAGGGTCCTGGTTTACAGTCCCGCATCAGGCTCCCCGCAGGGAGTCTGCTTCTCCCTCTGCCTATGTCTCTGCCTCTCTCTCTGCCTCTCATGAACAAATAAATGAAATTTTTTAAATTAAATAAATAAATTTAAAAAATAAAAAATTCATACATCCTCTATCCTGTTTTGAAGCACATTATTCTCTGGGAAGAATGGCAAGAGAAACAATCTGCACTTTTTTTTTTTTTAAGATTTTTTATTTATGTATTCATGAGAGACACAGAGAAAGAAACATAGACAGAGGGAGAAGCAGGCTCCTCACAGGGAGCCCAAAGCAGGACTTGATTCCCGGACCAGGATCACACTCTGAGCCAAAGGCAGATGCTGAGCCACCCAGATGTCCCCAATCTGCACTTTTTAAATTGTTATTTTTCTCTCTTTTATTGTTGCTGATTTTACTGAGTACCTATTATTGGATGTGCCTAAAGGAGATTGGTCTACATAATGTTTTGACTCCATTCTTAGAAAAAAAGATGGCAAAAGTATTTATATTTCACGCACAACAAAACTGACAAAACTAACAAAACTTTTTTTTCCAAAATACTAACTAGCTGCCATAATGTGCTCACTGATTTTGCCAGATTCTTTAGTTTAAGTACAGATGAGAGATCAATCTACCCATCAAGAGAGTTCTTACTTACAGGAAATGTATGTTTTATGGCATTTTCTACAATATGCCACCCCTGGACCTACTTCTTTTCTCACAGAGCTTCATCAGTGATCTCAAATCCTTCAGAGGACATATATTGTCAAACACAGAGGTTTAGATTAATACAGCTTCTCAGTGAGTTAGAATTAGAACTCATGGGCAGCCCTGGTGGCACAGCGGTTTGACTCCGCCTGCAGCCTGGGGTGTGATCCTAGAGACCCGGGATCAAGTCCCACATCGGGCTCCCTGCATGGAGCCTGCTTCTCCCTCTCCCTGTGTCTCTGCCTCTGTCTCTGTGTCTATGAATAAATAAGTAAAATATTAAAAAAAAAAAAAATTAGAACTCATGTTGTGTGTATCCAGGTCCAAAATAAGAAATGGATGTAAAGTGGAAATGGGCAAGAAAATATGAATTTTCTAACTACATAGGAAACTTTAGCCAAGGAAATGGAGAAACTGTACCGTATGACTGCCTGAAGCCCCATATATGTGTATGTGTGTATGTGTGAGATGTGTCTATATCCGTAACATGTTATGTGTGAATCTGTCTGCACACACATATACATATATATTACATATACATATTTATTTTTCATAATAGTCCCAATCCATGAAGTAAGAATAATAATAGTATCTACCTCATGGAGTTGTTATAAGATTCAATAAAGGCCTTATTCTGTGCCAAGCACTATTCTACGTGCTTTATATACACTAATTTGATTTACAGATGAGGAAACTGAAACAGGAAGAGATTATGTAACTTGCCCACAAAGCTGCAAGTGGCAAACTGGAAATCAAAGCCAGAATATGTGGCTTCTAAGCCTAAACTCTTACAATACCAACCAGGAAATATTTAATGCTCTATAAATGTTAACTATGATTTAATTCATATCACTATTGATAATGAAAATAAAAGTTTAAAGTTTACAAAAAATATAAATACGCAAAAAAACTACACCAAGAAAAGGAATGACAGGTTTTCAAAATCTAAGTGACAATTTTTCTCCCATGATAGAAGCCCTTGGGTAGGGCAGCCCAAGTGGCTCAGCGGTTTAGCGCCACCTTCAGCCCAGGGCATGATCCTGGAGACTTGGGATCCAGTCCCACATTGGGCTCCCTGCATGGAGCCTGCTTCTCCCTCTGCCTGTGTCTCTACCTCTCTGTCTCTCTCTTTCTCTCTCTCTCTCTCTCATGAATAAATAAATAAAATCTTTAAAAAAAAAAAAAAAAGAAGCCCTTGGGTAATGGGTATTAATATTAATGTACTAAAATAGAAGAGTACAAACAGTAGTGTTACAAGTTGAATTATGTCCCCTAAAAAGATATGTTCAAGTGCTAAATCCTATACCTGTGAATGAGACCTTATCTGGAAATAGAGCTAGAGAGTCTTTACAAATATAATCAAGTTAAGATGAGATCATACTGGATTAGGGTGTCCTTAAAAGACAGAAACTTAGACACACACAGGGAGATGTCAATAACAAGAGACAACCCACAAAGCTGCAAGCCAAGGAATATCAAGGATCACTGGTATTAACCATAAGGTAGCTAGCAGAAAAGAATGAATGGAAAAGATTCTCCTTCTAAGCCTCCAGAAGGAACCAACCTTTCCAATACCTTGATTTAGAACTTCCTGCATCCAGAACTGTGAGAGAATAAATGTCTGCTGTTTTAAGCCACTCATTTCATAGTCATTTGTTACAATAGCTTTAGGAAAGGAATCAGTATGATGTCAGATTAATATAAAAAATTACAAAGTTTCATTTGGGAAAGTAGTTTGGCCCTTTCTTATAAAATTAGCTATGCACACTGCAATCATACTCTTGAACATTTACCCCAGAAAAATGAAAACTGTACATGAATGTTTACATAGCTTTATTTGCAATACCCTGCAACTGGAAATAACTCAAATTGGTTAAATGGTTATTTAAGCATTCAATGAGAGAAGAGTTAAATAAACCCTGACACATCCATATAAGTAAATACTATTCAACGAAAAGAAAAACTTTTTGTTGAAACATACAACAACTTGGATGGCCCTCAAGGGTATTATGCTTAGTGAAAAAAGCCAATCCCAAAAGGCCACATACTGTTTTGTTTTTTAAAGACTTTTTTAAAATGTATTCATGAGAGATAGAGAGAGAGAGAGAGAGAGAGGCAAAGACACAGGCAGAGGGAGAAGCAGGCTCCATGCAGGGAGCCTGATGTGGGACTTGATCCTGGGTCTCCAGGATCAGGCCCCGGGCTGGAGGCGGCACTAAACCGCTGAGCCACCCAGGCTGCCTGGCCACATACTGTTTTATTCCATTTATGTAATTTTCAAAATGACAAAATTATAGAGATGGAAAATGGATTAGCAGGTACAAATGTACAGAGATGGGGGTGAGTAGAGTCTGGCCATAAAGGGGTAGCATGTGAGAATTCCTCTGTGGAGATGAAACAGTTCTGTGACTAACACAAATCTATACATTGGATCAAAATGCAGAGAACTATATACATATACACAAAAATGAACGCATATAAAAACTCTAAAAACTAAATAAGGTCTGTAATCAATTCAACAGTACTATACAAATGTCAATTTCCTGCTTTGATGTTATACTACAATTATGTAAGATGTCACCATTGGGAAAAGCTGGGGGGAGGGTTCACAGAATTCTATGTACAATTTTTACCACTTCCTCTTAGCCAATAAATTGTTTCAAAATAAGAAGTTTTTTTAAGCCACTTGAAGAATGAGAGAGAGACAAAGTATAGTAAATCAATACCAAAAGGTTTTGATTCTTACCTTCAGACTCTTTAGATAATTTGAGAGCATACTGGGATGGAATCGATTTTCTTCAGCAACTTGACTATCATATCTTGGTCCTAACATTGTCTTCAGAGGTAAGAATCTTCCTAAACATTAAGACAGGTAACAATTTTCATTAAAGAAAATGCTCCAGGTTGAAACCATAATTAGCAATTCTCAAATCACTTTCTTTTTTTTTTTTTTAATACTTTTATTTATGCATGAGAGACACAGAGAGAGAGAAAGAGGCAGAGACACAGGCAGAGGGAGAGGCAGGCCCCATGCCAGGAGCCCGATGTGGGAGTGGATCCCAGGTCTCCAGGATCAGGCCTGGGCTGAAGGTGGCGCTAAACCGCTAAGCCACCGGGGCTGCCCCTCTTCTTTTTTATTTTTTTTTTTTAAGATTGATTGATTGATTGATTGATTGATTTATGATAGACATAGAGAGAGAGGCAGAGACACAGGAGGAGGGAGAAGCAGGCCCCATGCCAGGAGCCTGACGCGGGACTCGAGCCCGGGACCCCAGGATCGCACCCTGGGGCCAAAGGCAGGTGCCAAACTGCTGAGCCACCCATTGATCCCCTCTTCTTTTTTTAAAAAAATATTTGTATTTATTTATTCATGAGAGACACAGAGAGAGAGGCAGAGACACAGGCAGAGGCAGAGGGAGAAGCAGGCTCCATGCAGAGAGCCCATGCAGGACTCAGTCCCAGGTCTCCAGGATCACACCCTGGGCCAAAGGCAGATGCTCAACCACTGAGCCACCCAGGCATACTATAAAATCACTGTCTTAAAACGTTTTAAATGGAACTGTTCACGATGTATTCTCAGTACAAACCACACTTTTAAAAGGTATCACCTTAGAATTTTTAAGGACAACATAAATTCCAAAAATTGACAATCAAATAGAATAGCAAAAGAAAGGGGCGCCTGAGTGGTTCAGTCAGTTGAGCATCCCAGTCTTGGTTTCAGCTCAGGTCATGATCTCAGGGTCATAGGATCCAGCCCCAAAAGAGGCTGAGCTCAGTAGGGAGTCGGCTTGAGATTTTTTTTTTTTCTCCCTTGAGATTTTTTTCTCCGTTCTACTCCCTCCTCTTCTGTTCCTCCCCCAGCTTGTGTGCAAGCACATGCATTTAAGTTTGAGGCACAGGTATGAACAAAATAGGTAAAGCAGATTAAGAGGTATAAACTTCCAGTTGCAAAATAAATAAATCACAGGGATGAAAAGTGCAGCATAGAGCAGAGTCAATAATATTTTAATGACATTGTATGGTGACAGATGGTAACTACACTTATTGTGGTAGGCACTACATAATGCAAAGAATTGTCAAATCACTATGTACACCTGAAACTACTATAACATTGTATGTCAACTATACTTCATCAATAAAAACTTTTTTAATTTTATATTGGCTAATACTTTAAAAAAAGACTAAGGTTTTAAACTACATTAAAAAGTTATTGCCTTAAAGCCTTTAAAAATGGAGTACATCAGTCTTTAAAATTTCTAATTATACTTCTTTACTGTAAGGTTGGAACTTTCTCCATCATATAAGCTTTATCCTGCATTCCAAGATAGGGATCATACTGAGAAGCATGCTAACCAAAATCACTCTTTTTTTTTTTCTTTAAGATTTTATTTATTTATTCATGAGAGACACAGAGAGAGGCAGAGACATAGGCAGAGGGAGAAGCAGGCTCCCTGCAGGGAGCCCAATGTGGAACTCGATCCCAGGACCCCAGGATCAGGATCTGAGCCAAGACTCAACCACTGACCCACCCAGGTGCCCCCAAAATCACTCGTTAAACAACTATCAGTGATCATAATTTCAGCAAGACTAACTGACCTTTTTGGCCTTTTATTTTCCCTGAATCATAGTATAAGCATAGGAGGAGTCACCTTATATAATCAATTTTAAAATCAACTATTTTAACTGATTTATATCTTAAAACTCAATAATATCAGTAAGAATATCTACCTAAAATAACATGAGTGAAATCTTAACATCTATCCAGAGACTTCTTTTTTTTTTTTAAGATTTATTTATTTATGATAGACAGAGAGAGAGACAGAGAGAGAGAGAGAGAGAGAGAGAGAGGCAGAGACACAGGCAGAGGGAGAAGCAGGCTCCATGCCAGGAGCCCGATGCAGGACTCGATCCCGGGACTCCAGGATCACGCCCTGGGCCAAAGGCAGGCGCCAAATCGCTGAGCCACCCAGGGATCCCCTATCCAGAGACTTTAACCTAAATTTCATAAAACATAATTTTTTAAATGTTTATGTTTTATGCAACAAACCACTCAAGATCACCAATAACCTCCACAATGCTAAATCCAATGGTCAGTTCTCAAACAACTGGTCACTTTTAAATTCAAGATCATTTTTTAATTCAATTTAATTTTTAATTCCTGAATCACTTTTTCACTTGGCTTTCAGGATACTACATACTCTTGGTTTTCCTCCTATCTCTCTGGCCTCTACTTCACAATCTCCTTTACTAGCTCCTCCTTACCTCCCTGACCCCTCAAATGTTTTGTCCCAGGGCTCTGTCCTTGGACTTCCTTTCTATCAACATTCACTTACCTGGTGTCTCATCTAATCTCACAGCTTTAAAAGCCATCAACGTGCTGCTGACTCAAAATGTGTATCTCTAGTCCAAACCTCTCCCTGAACTCTAGGCTCGGATATCAAACTGCTTACCTGACTTCGTCTCTACTTGATGTCTCAGACCTGATCTCCAAACCTGAGCTCTCTCTATGTAAGGTCTAAAAGATGCTCCTCTGGTGGTCTTCCCCATCTTAGCATATGTAACACTAGTTTTTTCAGTATTCTCAGGCCAAACCTTTGGCATTATCCTTGACTCCTCTCTTTTTCTCATACTCCAAGCTCAATCCATCAACAAATCCCTTGGCTCTATCTTCAAAATATATCTAGAATCTGAACACTTCTTATCACCTCTACCATCAACTCATTTAACTTATTACAACAAATATTTAATGAGTATTTACCACATACCAAGCACTGTTCTAGGTACATGAAACATGTCAGTGAAAAGAAAAAAACAGGTAAAAATCTCTGCCTTCATAGAGTTTACCCTCTATTGGGGAAAGATAAACCATAAATAAGAAACAAAATAAGTAAATAATACATGTTAGAAGATTCATCCCACTAGGCCCTCTCTCTTTCTTTGTTGTCTCAGAGATCCAATCTTCTTTCATCAGCTCCTCCAGTCTTCACTTTCCTTATCCAATGTCAGAGTCCACAGCTGATCATCATAGTCAGTCCCCTCTAAATACCCTTAATTTCTTTGATCCTCCATATCACTCAGCCACATTTACCTGAGAAAAACCAAGACCTCCATAAACTCAACCACCTGCCTTCTTTGGGCCTACACCTATGCAGCTCAGGGCTCCGAGAGAAAACCTCACCATATAGCAGATGGCTGACACTATAAACTGTGTCTAAATCATCTCCTTAGCCCTAAAAACTAGCACAAAGTTGACTCTCAAATATTTGCTAGGTAAAATGACTCCAAAGTCACCATCTCTATCACAAAACTGTTTCATATTACATTCCTAAAGTTAGTTCCGAGTAAGTTCTTCACACATAGAAAGCACAAGATAATTTTTTGTTGAATGATCTACCTTTGAGAAACAAGAATTTTGCTTTCCTCAAAGTGTTTACCTGAAATCTATCACTCATAGTTGAAAAAAAGAATTTTTCAGAAATAAAGCTTGGCCCTATTTCAAAGAGCCCTCTCCCACTGGAAGTTTGGTTTAATCAGATGTAATTTCATAGTGGAACAGATTAAATATAATTAGTACCATCTTCCTTCTGATTCAGGAAAATTATGAACATCTAGTACTACTGAAATGTATCCCAATGTTTACAGTGAGAAAATGTAAGCAGCCATAACACATTTTCCTAAACATGCCACATACCAAGGAAATTATATAATAGCATGAATTACTTTTAAAATCAGAAAAAAAAGAGAAAGAAATAGGTAGAAAATGGAATGTGAAATATTCCTTATTTTTCACTAAAGCTTTCAAGAATATAGCTAGTATCTCTTGCTCTACCCACTATAAAACATTGCTAACCCTGCATTTCTAAAATACACAATGTGGCATGAACATTTCTAGGACATGCAAAGACATAACTTTAAGAGAAATGTAAAGAATCTTATCAATAATTGTACGTTGTGTTCATTTTACTTTCTAATAAGCATTAGAAGCTGAAGCTGTATTGATTACTAATAAAGATCTAGTATGACTGTCAGAAGGCCTGGAGTTCTGTCCAGGGATCACAATTAATCTGATAGGTGAGCTTAGTATCTCACTGGAACACAATAATCAAGAGTCTAATTTTTGGAGGCCAAAATATTCTAATACAATAATAAGGAAGAGCTTTATTCCCAGGCCCTTCATTCCCAGCAAAGGGAGAAAAAAAAGGCACACAAGTCTACTTCTCAGAGAAGCGTAAAGCTGCCTGAAGTTAGCACCTTACCTGCTGCTATCTACCCCAAGTCAGTGCTACATTTGTTCCATTTATCTAACAGTAAATCAGTATTCTGAACTTTGTCACTGCCAGCCTGCAGATTACATTACAATTCTGATTTTTTAACCATTTTTCTAACTCCAAACAAACAAAAAAAATCACTTCAACAAGAACTTCTTTATGATCTTGTTTTTCTCACAAATCAGTGTAGTGGATAACACTAATGGAAGAATCCAGGAAGCATGCTCTGAGCTAGAAAGGAACCAGACATCTAAGTTTAGAGGTTCCTTCATAACTCCACAAAGAAAACCACACGTAAAAAAGAAAGGATCCGGGACCCCTGGGTGGCACAGCGGTTTGGCGCCTGCCTTTGGCCCAGGGTGCGATCCTGGAGACCCGGGATCGAATCCCACATCGGGCTCCCGGTGCATGGAGCCTGCTTCTCCCTCTGCCTGTGTCTCTGCCTCTCTCTCTCTCTCTCTCTCTCTCTCTGTGACTATCATAAATAAATTTTAAAAATTAAAAAAAAAAAAAAGAAAGGATTCACTATAAAGCTAGGGATGTAATGAGAAAAAGTCAAAACAGCTAGGGAGTAAGACCTACAAAAAAAAAATTTTTTTTTATTTTTTATTTTTTTTATTTATGATAGTCACAGAGAGAGAGAGAGAGAGGCAGAGACACAGGCTGAGGAAGAAGCAGGCTCCATGCACCGGGAGCCTGATGTGGGATTCGATCCCGGGTCTCCAGGATCGCACCCCGGGCCAAAGGCAGCCGCCAAACCGTTGCGCCACCCAGGGATCCCAACAAAAAAAAATAAAAAAAAAAAAAAAAAAAAAAAAATTTAAAGAACTGTGATGAATTCATTTGAGTAAGTGTGATGATTATCAAGTACAATTCTTTATTACAAGTGAATATACATATAAAAACAGAGCAGAGGCACTTAGGTGGCTCAGTCGGTTAAGCAGCCAACTCTTGATTTCAGCTCAGGTCATAATCTCAGGGTGGTGAGATCAAGCCCCGCATCAGGCTCCACACTCAGCAGGGAGTCAGAACCTGCCTGATATTCTCTCCCTCTCCTCTGCCCCTCCCCCTGCTTGTGCGTGAGTGTGTGTGCGGACACATGGGTGCTCTCTCTCTGAATAAAGAAATCTTTTTTAAAAATGGTTAGAGCATAAAGAAAAACATTTCCTCACCCTAAGATTTGCTTAAGTTATCTTTCAGCATTACTTTTATCCATCATTTATATGGCTCTATCGACTGGAGATTTTATATAAAATGTGAAGAAAAGCTGACAACGTAGGAGAATCAGAAAACCTGAATGTAAAAAGGTCTATAGAATCTCCCCTTTCAAAAATTTCAAATAACTAGTCAGACATACTACAGATATGTACCTAACAAGTAATCATAGTTCACTACAAAACCTTTTAATTTTGGTTGCAAAATACCTTCTAGAATAAGCAGCAAGTTATAGTTAAAGTTTAAATCTTTCACTCTTTAGAAAGACACTGTAAAGCAAATGAAAAGGTGGGCACCTGGGTGGCTCAGTCGGTTAAATGTCTGCCTTCAGCTCAGTTCATGATCCCAGGGTCCTGGGATCCAGGCCCATATCAAGCTCCCTGCTCATTGGGGAGTCCTCTTCTCCCTCTCCCTCTACCCCTCCCCACTGCCCATGCCTGTTCGCTCTCTTTTCCTCAAATAAATAAACACCTTAAAAAAGAAAAGAAAATGAACAGGCACAGGCAAGCTACAGATGGGAGAAAAAAATGTTTAAGCATATATCCAACAAAGAATTTGTATTTACGAAACATAAAGAACTCATCAATAAGATAAAAGCCCAATTAAAAAATTTTTTAAAAATCAGTACATGATTTGGACATTTCACAGAAGATATGTGACTTGCCAAGAGGCTCAACATCAAACTACAATATTACTAAATACCTATTACAGTGGGTAAAATTAAAAAGACTGATCATACCAAGTGATGGGGAGGATATGAAGCACATAGAACTCTCATACATTAATGGTGGGAATGTAAAATGTTAGGACTTTGATAGTTGGCATTTTTTTAAAAGGTTAAACATTCACCTACCATATGATCCATTCATTTCCTAGAGATTTACATAAGAGAAATGAGAGTGTATGTCCATGTATACAACTGTACAGGAATGTTCATAGCGAGTTAGTTTGTAACAGTCAAAATCTGGGAACAACCCACATGACTATTAACAAGTGAATGGATAAAAAAAACGCGGTGCCTCCCTAACAATGGACTACTACTCAGCAATAAAAAGAGATGAACATACATACATACAAGAACTCGGATAAGTCTCAAAATAATAATGCTGAGCAAAAGAATAGAGATCTCCCCTTCAAACAAGTGTATATAAACAATTTATTATAAAAATCATAAAAAATGCAAACTAATCTATAATGACAGGAGGTTGCCTGAGGATAAAGGATTACAAGGGGCAGGGGAAACTTTGAGGGGTGATGGCTATGTTCACTATTTTGATTGTGGTATGGTTTCAGGGGCGTTTCATTGGAAGTGTGTCTGTGTACATGGTCAATAATCAAACTGCACTTTAAAGTTTGCTGTTCGTCAAACTCAATAAGGATGCAAAAATTCAAAATAAAAATCATTTTTAGAAAACAAATTCCAGGGATCCCAAGGTGGCTCAGCGGTTTAGCGCCTGCCTTCGGCCCAGGGTGTGATCCTGGAGTCCCGGGATCGAGTCCCACTTCGGATTCCCTGCATGGATCCCTCTGCCTGTGTGTCTGAGTCTCTCTCTCTCTCTCTCTCTCTCTCTCTCTGTGACTCTCATGAATAAATAAAATCTTAAAAAAAAAAAAAAACTTCCCCTTGGGCTCAGAGATAGAAGGTCTCCTTTAAAAAATAAATAAAAATAAAAAACAAACTCCAGTCTCAGTGTCGATCCATTTCACCACTGTAAAGAGGAAACTTTCCTCTCCTCTTGAGCCCTCCATCTCAAGACTGACATTCGTCCCTTCCCCTTCCGAGAGCCCTGGAAGGTTCACAAACTTCTGACTAAGCCTCAACGTAATGCCCACAGCGTTCTTGGGTCCTCAGCTTACGCCACACAAACCTGCTGCCTGCTCTCCCGTCCGCGATACTCAGCCGTCCTGGACAGTGACACGTGCCCCCACCCACCGACCCACCCCCTCCAGTCATTCTCGCAAACACTCAACCCCGAAGCTTCATCGGACCGAGCTCACCTCGGTCCTGAAATACCACTAACAAGCACAGAACCCTTCAGAGGCCTCCCCCCGCCCCCCGGGCCCGCCGGTATGCAGGGACTCCAACACCCCACACCCCTCCGTCCGAGTTACCTGCCACCGGCTGACCGCGCCGCGGACAGTTCAGCCACCGCGGGGGGATCTTGTTATGAGCCATGCCTCGGGGCCGCGCAAAGCCACCGCCTCCTCCACCAACGCTCGCCGCGCCAACGTCGCCGCCTCCGCGCGGTCGGCTCCGCACGGGGGGTCCGAGGCTTCCGAATCCCAGCAGGGGTCGGGATCCCAGCAGCTCCTACCCGGGAAACGTCAGAGGCGGCGCGCCACTTTCATTCAGGCTCAACCCCGCCGCTCCGAGCGAGCCCACAATGCACTGCTACTTCCGCCCCCCCGAGGCCCCGCCCCCTCCTTTCCGAGGTCAGAGGGAAAGACGGAAAAGCCCGTTAGAGGGATGGGAAGGAGTTAAAGCCTCGGCGAATGGGCGGGGCCCGTCATCCGTAGCCCCGCCCCCCGCCGAGCACGCCGCGCGCTCTTAGGACAGCTTTGCGCAAGCGCAGGTGGTCCTGCGCGGGTTCCCGCGGAAGGACACGTATCTTCTCTTCGCACCTGGACCGCTAATCGTCATCTCGGGAGACGTAGAGAAGCCAAGACTCTTTCCACGCGCAGAGTGATCCGCAGCCTCCACAAAAGCGTCTGTTTTAGTGATGCAAGGGTCCTCCCCACCACTGTTAGAGCCTGATCGCTCTTTTTCCTGACAGGCTTGGCGTCCCAGCAGGGTCTGGGTTTGATCTGGAATTTGGGAAGTGCTCCCTGACGTGGATCAGGGAAGCTGCTTTCGAGAAATTTTAAGAGCGAGAAATTGGAATGCCAGAAGTGAAGACTTTCTCTTTGGGCTGGGGCGCGGGGCGGGGCGGTGGGGGGGGGGGGGAAGCGAGTACTAATAAGGACCCAAGAAGTATCCGAAATTAATCCCAGAACGTTCTTCAAGACTTTTGTTTGTACATTTCTGGAGCAAACTTTCAGAGTGTTTGGGAGTTTCAGGGGGTCCCTGTCTCAAAGTCACTAACGTGAATAGCTTGGCAAAAGGCAGGAATTGCCCTGTGGAGCACCACTACCTGGCGGCGTCCTTTGCCTTCCCAAACGGCCTTTCCCTTCGAGTTAGGAGCATTTTGTAAACTCCATCCCGTAATAAGACTCTGTTATTACCAGTATTAAACATAAAGCTGGATAAGGGAGAGTTGATTGTAACGTAACAGTTTGGTCTTAAACACCAGTGCTATATTTGAACTGCAAGATGGTGAAGTTGGCGGGTGGTGTATATTTTAAAGGGTAGGTGTGAAACTTGCAGGGCGGCTCAGCCCCTGAGTGCCTGGACCCTCTCAGTAAGACTCAGAATTCTCCCATAAATAGAGAAGCCCAATGGCTCTCTGCCTTGAGAGAGCCTGAGTTAGGTCACACTCCCCGGCTGCCCTTGCTGTCACATCTTGAGACCTTTATGTGAATGTGTGTGAATGTGTCACACCTCTCCCCACAGGATAAAATAAGATTCCCTTTCCTTACAGACTAGGTCTACCTAGATAACTCTCTTCTCTGCTGGCAAAGTGAATGCATACCAGAGTGGTGAAGTGTTTGACCCCCCCCCCCCCCAAATCTCTAAAGATGGAAAAGGTGAGCCTAATCCTGTGATAATGTCTCACTTTCTCTTTCTGGGGGTGACTCCCATTGGAGACTGTCCCCCTCAGACACATTGTGTCCACCCAGAATGCTCAGGCCTAGGCACAGGGAGAGATTCCCAGAGCCTTCATACCAGTGATGAGCAGCTATAATTGGTTGTAAGGCCTCAGTTTTACGTGTGTGCCTCATTTTTACCTCACTATCTAGTCATGCCCTCTCCATCCTTAGTGCCCATAGATCGAAAGGACCTTGTGGCTTCCTTCACCCCCACAAAGGAGAGTAGAGTAGGAAGGTGGCATCGGCGTGACTGGGCAGTTTCTCCCTACCAGGAATCTTTCTCCTACTCCCACATCTCTGCTTTTCTGCAAGAGGAAAAATAGATGCCCACAGAGGAGCCAACATGACACCTCCCTGGTTTCTTAAAACCCCTAACCCACCCTCACAAATATGTCTTAACCTACTCTTTATTGATCTTCATGGGTGAATTCTTCCCTCAAACATCCATTTTGCCAATAAGGAAACATGTAACGGCAAATGAAAATAAGACTTAATTTTCCCTGTTGACAAAAAGCAAAGAGACTCCCCCCACCTCCACCTTTTCCTAGAACATTCTCTGGAGAAAGCTTGTATTTGTAAATCCTGCCTCTTCACTTTAATGTGTGTATAAATCTTTTCAGCAGCTCAGTGGACCTCTTGCCTGTCTTACCACACAGGAATGTTTTTCGTAGGGCCTGGGAGCCATCTCTGCAAACAAGAAGGGAGATGGCCCCCCTACCTACCTGTCACCACGGGAATTTAGCCCAAAGTGAGTTGAGCTGTAACTGCAAGAGTTAAGAAACCCATTGAGTTAAGAAAAGTTTGTTGTTCTTTCAAACAATGGCAAATAACTGACAAAAGTGGCCATGCCAATTACCAAATGAATTTAGGATGAACTACGAAAGAATGTATAACAAATGGTACTGCCAAATCCTCTTTAGATGACTACGGGTTATCATTTATCTTGGGAACATATAATCTATGCAGTATATGTGCTTGGCTGTAGGAAAGGGTGAGATTTTTTTTCTCTTTTTGCAGTCTCATTAAAGGATTACCTGTGAAGCTAATTGCAATCTGATTTCATGTGCATCCAATAACAAAAGTGTGTTCCTTCTTTTCTGCATTTGTGGGGAGGATTCTCCAGGTTGGCAAGAGATTTTATTCCTAATTTTTTCACCAGCAAGTATTTATGCCCCACTATTAAAGACTATTGCAGAAATCCCCCTCTGTTGCCCCCTTAAGCCTTGCCATGGAGTGGAGTCTCCTGCTCCCCGCATCTCCATCAATGGCTGATGAGCCAAATCTGTTTATTCTGACAGCCAGAACACCAGCACGTATGGAAGGATGCTCCTACCTGGCTTCCCAGAGGTTGGCAAAATGTCAGCAAGTGCTATTCACTTTTTTGATCAATTCCCATCTTCCCTGGCTGACAAGTGCTATGATGCCACCTGTGACTGGCTCCCTTTCTCATTCTGGTGACCCACTGCCTCGACCTGCTGCTTGTGTTTTCCAGCTATAGTACATAGAAGGTCAGAAAGAGATCACCTTGGGTTAACCTTGAGCAAAGGGGGATCCCTGGGTGGCGCAGCGGTTTGGCGCCTGCCTTTGGCCCAGGGCGTGATCCTGGAGACCCGGGATCGAATCCCACATCAGGCTCCCGATGCATGGAGCCTGCTTCTTCCTCCGCCTGTGTCTCTGCCTTTCTCTCTCTCTGTGACTATCATAAATAAATAAAAATTTAAAAAAAAAAAAAAAAAAAAACCTTGAGCAAAGGAGAAACATGTGTCACATTTCACAGAGAGGTTTAGGTTCTAAATTCAAGATATGGGGCAAAAGAAGACAAACTCCAAACTGTCCTCCACTGCTGTTTCTTCATTTGAACTCCAAATGAAGTCACTGACTAGCATTTAGGGTCACATACAAGCAATCTTTGAACAACAGACACACTTTTCACAGCCAGATTCTCCAGTCTGAACTTCACATCTTCCTCCAGGGCATAGGTTCAAGAAGCAGAACAACAATAGCCTCTCTCTCTCTTTCTTGCATGCCTACATGGGTACAGGTAAGTTCATATGAGTCAAATGTAGGTATGATGTGACTTCTTTGTAGTCCAATTCATACCCACCAATAGCTACTCTAATGTTGTAAACCAAAAGAGGACTCTGGAGCTTCTTATTCACACAAGCTCTATCTGAGGCCTAAAATGGTGTTTGTAATTTTATATTTTTAATCTTTTTTTTTAAGATTTTTATTTTTAAGTACTCTCTACACCCAATGTGGGGCTTGAACTCACGATCCCAAGATCAAGAGTTGCATGCTCTTCCAACTGAGCCAGCCAGGTGCCCCTATATTTTTAATCTTAAAGAGGACCCATACAAGTTATATAAGTTCAGGCCTGTTACTGGTTTAATTGTGGGCAAAGAGACATGTTGAAATCCAAACCCTTTTAGTACCTCAGAATTCAACCTTATTTGGAAATAGGATCTTTACAGAGGTAATCAAGTTAAAATTCAGTCATTGGGGTGGTCCCTAATTCAGTATGACTCGTGTCTTATGATAAGGGGAAATTTGGACATAAAGACAGGATTGCACAGAAGAAAGATGTCGTAAAGACACAGGGAGAAGACAGCTATGTGACTAGAGAGATGGGTCTATAAGTCAAGGAATACTAAGGATTGCCAGCAGATACCAGACGCTAGAAGAAGCAAGGAAAATTCTCCTCTGTGGCTGTCAGATAAGACACGACCCTGACTACAGCTTGATTTTGGACTTCCAGCCTCCAATGTGAGATAATACATTTGTTTTTTTAAGCTTCTCAGTTTGGGGTACTTTTTTTATAACAGCTCTAAGAAACTAATATAAGGACCCTAAAAACCTGGATCTGCCCCTGCTCTAACCCATGCTTTCTGGATCTAAAGCTCTTGGAGCCAGCGTCCTCCGGACCAAAGTCCCTAAAGGTATAAATGCAGACAAATTTTCCCAAGCCCTTTTTTTTTTTTTTCCAAATTTTTATTTAAATTCTAGTTAGTTAACATACAGTGAAATATTGATTTCAGGAGTAGAGTTCACTGGTTTATCACCTACCTACGATACGCAGTGCTCATCATAATAAATCCCCTCCTTAATACCCATCACCCATCCAGCCCATCCCCCATCCACCTCCCTCCATTTGTTTATTCTCTAAAGAGTCTCATGGTTTATTTCCCCTCTCTTTTTTTCCCCTTTCCTATATGTTCATGTGTTTTATTTCTTAAATTCTACCTATGGGTGAAATAATATGGTATTTGTCTTTCTCTGACTGACTTATTTTGCTTAGCTTAATACACATCCCAAGGCCTTTTATTTTTTTATTTTTTTAAAGCTTCAGAACACAACTCACTTTATTTTTTTTTTATTTTTTTTTTAAAGATTTATTCAGAAAGAGAGAGGCAGAGACATAGGCAGAGGGAGAAGCAGGCTCCATGCAGGGAGCCCGATGTGGGACTCGATCCTGGATCTACGGGATCACACCCCAGGCTGCAGGCGGCGCCAAACCGCTGCGCCACCGGGGCTGCCCCCAAGGCCTTTTAAAGGGAAATTTAAGGGGCAGCCCGAGTGGCTCAGCGGTTTAGTGCTGCCTTCAGCCCAGGGTGTAATTCTGGAGACCCAGGTTTGAGTCCCACATCAGGCTCCCTGTATGGAGCCTGCTTCTCCCTCTGCCTGTGTCTTTGCCTTTCTCTCTCTGTCTCTCATGAATAAATAAATAAATAAATAAATAAATAAATAAATAAATGGAAATTTACCTGGGACATTCTCAGGGTTTCAGTGCCCAAGAGTCTGTTCTAAAGAACTCCTATATTCAGCCATTAATACTACATCACTGTTTACTTTAAGAGCACTTAGATCCTCAAAGGCCGAGTTAGATATTTCTTCAGGTGGCAAGCATTAATTCAAGTATCTGCCATAGTCCTCCCTGCCCAAGGGTTTACTGTTCCTGTTGCTGAGGTGAATCACATCTGCAGAAAATGCCCTTAGACCCAAAGGTTCATCTTCCATCAGAGGAAGGCCTCCTCTACTGACAAAAGGCCACAGACTGGGCTTAAAACAACGGAAAAGTATTCTCTCACATTTCTGGAGGCTAGAAGTTCAAAATCAAAGATAACAGAACCACACTTTTTCCAAAGCCTCCAAAAGATTCTCCTTGCTTCTTCCAGCCACTGGTAGTCCCAGTCATTCCTTGGTCCCAGCCCTGCCTGTATCTTCACATGGCCCACATCCCCCCATGTCTGTGTCTTCATATGACATTATCCTGTCTCTATGTGGCTATGTCCTACTTTCCCTCTTCATTATGACCCCAGTCATATTGTATTAGGGCTTACCCTATTCTAGTATAACCAACCTCCTTTAAGCCTGATTCTGTCTGCAAAGACCCTATTTCCAGATAAGGTCATGTTCACAAGTACCAGACTTTAGAAGTTCAACGTATCTTTTGAGACTATTCAACCCCTAACATCCACCCTGACTTCTGTCTGGAAGCATGTCCAGGCTTGCAGAAACAAGCAAGCTTTTCTGAGCCCAGGAATTTGGCTACCATATGTTACAGGGGCCAAGAGCAGGCCACTCCAACATGGGCCACTTTGGCATGAAATTATTCTGAGCTGAAGGCAATTGAGACCCTGCAGACTTTGGAGAAGTGTTTGTCTCTCCCTTAACTGCATGGAAGAACCTAAACTGGGGGGCGGGGGGGGGGGGGGGGGGGGGGGGGGGAGGTTCCCAGAGCAGGGCAAACATCTAATTGGCAAACATCTGCTCTTCTTCTTATCACCCAAGGAATTGCATTCCTTTCCTCTGAAGTCCCAGGTCCCTACCCCTTTCTCCTTAGTTCAGGATGACATATAGACTCCATTTTGCCTGACAGTCTTTGGAGTTTCCATGTCCCTGTAGATTCCCCACATGCACACTATTAAATTTGATTTTCTCATTTATCTGTCTCCTGTCAATTTGATTCTTAGTCCAGCTAGAAGGACCTTGAAGGGGACAGAAGTTCTTGCTCCCTAACAATGTCTTCCTTTCTCAGAGTATCATGCAGTTTTTTTTAAGAAAGTCAGAAACTGAGACAGAGGCCTTAAAAATCACCTTCATGTCCCTCCCTTGTTTTGTATACTGCTAGTAACTGCAGAAAATGAAATATATGAGCAAACCCAAAACTACCCTCTCTTCCAGCTTTCTACCAACAGCCCGGAGCCTGCTTGAAGAGTTTCAGGTCTTTAATGGCATGCTTTCACACCTGTTGCTCTCGGAGGCTCCAGCTAGTCTTGAAACTTCTAAATGCCCAAATTCATGGCTGCACCTTGTTAAAAGATAATCTGAGGCATATTAAAAATGTTAAAAGTTTATTTGAGGAAAAACTGTTTTGAATTGGGGCTTACCGAACTGGAAATGGTTTGGAGCACTATGGGGACAGGAGCCAAGGGAAAGACTTTTTCTACAGAGCAGTATAGAAGCAAAGAAAATAAATTATTTGATTGGCTGTAGTTTAAAGCCTAGTTGGCTGTTTGTGATTAGTGGTCCTTAGCATTTTGATTTCATGACCTGGAGACATTTACAGGCTTAGATTTTGGTTTGCTCGTGTAGTCCACCATGGGATTAGAGCCACCTCAGTCTAATGGCCTCCTTGTTTAATTCACATAACATCAATTCCCCAACAAGGACTTAACAGGAAATAACTCCAGTTCCGGGGGAACAAATATATGCCCAACACCAAACAGGCTCCTACATAGATCTGATTCCCTGGCCACAGACCTGTGTGCAAGGATATTACATCTTTATCTCCTCTAGATCAATTTAATATTATTCTGAATTTCTTCCTGCTAAATAGGTAGTATAGGGGTGGAAAGATAATGTTTCCTCTATTCTTCTGAGTTTTGGGACAATATCTCCCATAATAAGAGACAGATTAACAAAAGGGGAAATTGATTAACATGCGTGCCTCAGGTGTAGATGGGGGACACTCAGGGAAATGGGTAACTCCTCCCCCCAGAAATCCCAAGCCACCACCTTAAACACCATCTTCAGGTAAAGACAAAAGAAAGATGTTGGGGGTTGGAGGATGTGCAGTTATGTGGGGGGACCATGGAAAGCAGAGTAAAAGGTAAGCTTTGTTATGCAGATTTAAATGGCTGTCCTCTCTGTTAATGTCTCTTGTGATTTTAGACTTATCTTTCTCTTCCTGATACCAAGAAGGAGTCTGCTCATGAATGGGGATTTCCTTTCCTCTATGAGTGGTAAATTTCCCTTGCAGAGCGGTAACTTCTACTCTGTTTTCAGAATTTCTCCTGTGTCTACAGTTTCTCAAAAATAACCAGTTCAAAATAATCCTCTGACAAAGAGCTACTCTTCAGTAGGAGATTTTAGCTCTGTCATTCCTGGGGCTTCCCCCACTGCTATACCTAGAATTGTGTCTTGGTTCCAGGAGCTCAGACAACACATCTCCAGGCCAGGATGGCCTTTTGTCACAGACCACCTGACATCAGCTCTCTACTGATCATTGGCCACACTGTAGGGAAAGGGCATTGCTTTTGTGAGGCTGGAAACCCTATTGCTCAGACCTTTTCTCTCTGGGTCCACCTATAGCCATTTTTCCCCCAGGTACTACAAGGGAGCAAAATCTAGAGTCTGAAGGAATACCCAATACCTTCCTTCACTAAGCATACAGTCCAGTCCCACAGGAAGGTTTAAATAAGCACATATGGCTGGATAATGTTTTGGGGGATTAAATTTTTAGGGTTTGATGACAGAATGGACATATCTCATGAGGGAAGCATCAAAGATGACTCCAGTCTTCCTGTTTTAATTACAAAGGTCTCCAACTTTCTAACCAGCTCCAAGAATCCTAAGCCTATTATTTCAAATAAAGAGCATTAAAAGTGTGTATATTGGATCATTTCTTCTGAATGATGAGAAGTTGGATATATTTGAGTTATAAACATGAACTCAATTCCCAAGGATTTCTCCACACCTCAAAATTGAGCTGCATGCTGGCCACTAGATGGAGCCAAAAACTAAGTAATCCAGCCTTCTATTTGTTGTGTTGACCCAGAAAGTAGGTCAGTGAGTCAGGTTCTTCAATTACGTATGTGTGGGCCTGTTCCAAGGGCTGAGTTTGGCCTTGGTTCACCAAATTCATAATAACAGAGGTCAGTCTAACCTACAAGATGATTAAATAACAGTGACTAGGAGAGTGTCTCTGTTGTGCAGTTTATATAACTTCCTTCAATGGAAAATACGAGAGATTAAAAGGAAAAATAAGAAAATGCTTTCTAAACATTACTGCCAAGTCATGATGGTTTTCAGAGATACAAATAGCTATCTGCTTCTGCGTGCCATAAAAAACTTACCCCTGCTTTAAATTATGCTGAACATTGTCTGTGTTTGCTTTTGAGAATAATAAAATAAAACTGTGAATTGTGCTTTACCTGGCACAAAGTGTTCAGAGGTTTTTCAGTTTGAGTTCATCCTCACCTTTCTGTGAATTAGACATTGCTATCATCTCCATTTTATAGATGAGGGAACAGACTCAGAGAAGTTCAGTAACTTGCCCAAAGCCTCACAGCCAACAAGTCCAGGAACCAGGCTGTGAGGTGATGTGCGTGTGATGCTGGAACCTGCCAGCAGTCAGGAAACCTTCATTTTTCATCCAAGCTCTACCTTGAGGAGGGGAAATCACCCTTCAAGACCCGATTTTTTGTTTTTCCATTTGAAAAATGATTAAGTGGTCCTTAAGGCAGAGTGCCTTACATTTAAATGCACCCAATCCCTGGGATCTTGTTAAATGCAGATTCTAATTCACTAGGTCTGCAGTAGGGCTGAGATTCTGCATTTCTAACATGCTCCCTGCTCCCCAGTTGATGCTCATGCTGCCCGTTCTGCCGATTGGAGAGCCACACTGTAGAGCCTTTCTATTGTGGAAAGCTAATAACTAACATCTGCAAGGGAAAACTAAGAAATGGGCAAACCATATGTCCACAACAGTGCTTGCAGTTTAAAATATTCACTAGTAGCTATCAATTTGAAAGGAACTCAGTTGTTTGGTATTCATCTATATTTTATGCTTTATATTTTAGATTAATTGAAACCTAGCAGATTTTATGGAGGGATGAAACTTTGTTATTCCAGCTATCAGCTGCTAATATATCGGCTCGTTTCCTTCTTAAGTCAATTGTTTTTAATTCTTGATTGACAGCACACCGTGCATCTCAGATGAAGTCACCCCAGACTTCCAGCATAACATCTAGTATGAAGCTGATCCAATGCAAAATTAATCTTTACCTAATTCCATGCTGAGAAACAGGTACAGCATCCTGTTCCCAAATACATGACTTCTAGATTTCTATACCCTCTCCATACAGGAACACTTTAATCTCTTTGCAGTTTCCTTGCTAGGGAGCTATTAAACTATAGCTTGTACTTAAGATCAATTGAGAAATTTTGCTTTTACGTGGTGCAGTGCTTTACGATTTACAAGAGCGTTTTCATCTGTGTGAACTCATCTGAGCCTACAAAAACTTGGTGAATTAGGGAAGATATTTTCCCTCATCGCAGATAAAGAGACAAAGTCTCCAGAAAGGTTATGACAGACAGGAACATAGCCAGTGTCTCTTGACTCTAACTGGCAAGCATTTTTCACCTCACCACACTGCCTTCTTACCCTACTTCATGGCTCAATGTGTATATGAATCTGTAAGCAAGAAGTGTGTCTATGCTGTAGATAAAAGAAGAGGAAAGAAGGAAGCGGGATAAGCTTGGGATCACTGTAGTACATTGAGGCAGGTTGATGGTTAGGGAACATCTGAAGTTCCTGGTGACATATTTCAAAACTCCAGATTTGGATTCTACAGAAAGCTAACTTCAAAGGTCATTGACTCACTTCTAGAATGATTATCTTAAATTGGGCCTTAAGGTATGCTCAGAAAAAGTGCTCTTTAAGTCTACTCCATTCTATTCACATTTCTATTGATTGCTGACTGTGTGTGAGGAAATCCAGAGATTATAAAGATGAAGACACATTGTTGAACCATAAAAAGCTTATTATTTATTAGGAATGACTTATTCTTTCAATTACTCATGTATTGATTCTTTTTTTTTTTTTTTACGCCCCAGTGTGGAGCTTGAACTCACAACCTGAGATCAAGACCTAAGCTGACACCAAGAGTCAGACACTTGAGGCCCCTGGGTGGCTTAGTTCTCAGCAGAGGGTCTGCTTTTCCCTCTCCTTTTGCCCACCCCTCTTGCTCATGTGCTCTCTCTCTCTCTCTCTCTCTCTCTCAATAAATAAAATCTTAAAAAAAAAAAAAAAAAAAGGTCAGACACTTAACCAACTGAGCCACCCAGGCTCCCCACCTTGATTTATTTAAAAATATGATTTAGCACCTTGCTATGTGCCAAATACCATCCAAGGAGAACAGTAGTAATGAACATGACAAGGCCCTGACCTCAATGACTTTACTTGGCCAGAATAGGATACAGAAAAAAAATCAGTGTAAGCACCACAGTGCTGGAGCT
This sequence comes from Vulpes lagopus, assembly GCF_018345385.1. Lineage (NCBI taxonomy): Eukaryota > Metazoa > Chordata > Mammalia > Carnivora > Canidae > Vulpes > Vulpes lagopus. Next base: position 24,675,278 of record NC_054824.1, on the reverse strand, counting down.
GCCCACCGTTCCACAGAATCTCAATCTTGAAAAGTCAGGGGGGCAAGCTTCCAAGAGAAAGGCACATTTAAGCTAAGCCAAGTTAGGGGTGGGTTGGGGGCATAATGGGGGCTGTATGTCCAAAGGCCTAAATACAATGGTATAATTTTAATGGAGACAGAAGCCTGATTACAGTATTCTGCAGCGTGAATTAGAAGGGAAGAGGTGGACAGAGTGGAGACTGAGTGCAGCTAATACTTGTACCTGCCTGTGAAGCAAAAGGAGTAAGAGTTAAGGCAGTAATTGTTGGATAACTTGAAGCCAAAGAGTTTGATTCAGGGATTTTTTTTAATATAAAAAAAATAGATTACATTTCCATGAATACCTCAAAGGGCCAGGAGAGACAGAGAAGAGGGGACAACTGAGGGGAGCGTGCCCTCTGAGGGCAGGGAAGGATGGGTTCCCAAGTTCAGATGACCTATTATAAGGTAGAGTAATAAAAATACCATGAAGGGACGCCTGGGTGCCTCAGTGGTTGGGCAGCTGCCTTAGGCTCAGGTCGCAATCCCGGAATCTGGGATTGAGTCCTTCATCAAGCTCCTGTGAAGAGCCTGCTTCTCACTCTATGTCTCTACCTCTCTCTCTGTCTCTCTCTCTGTCTCTTGAATAAATAAATAAATCTTTAAAGAAAAAAATAGCATGAGATTAAACATTTTATTCATGCTAAAAAAAATCCAAAGTAGCACTTTGAGGGCAAGACCCTTGTCAGTTCTGCACAATGCTGTATCCCCAGCACCTAGAACAATGCCTGGAACATGGTAGATGCTCATCAAGTATTTGCTGAGTGAATTAATTCATGAATGGATAAAAGTAACCATTAATTAGACACAATTTGTGCCAGGACTGTGAAAATTATTTTCTTGCATATTCTCTTTAATTCTTACAATTCTTTTTTTTTTCTTAAGATTATTTATTCATTTATTTATTTGAGAGAGACTGAGAGAGAGAGAGAGTGCACAAGAGAGCAAGTGAGCATGAGCAGGGGGTGGGGGGATGGATCCCAGGACCCTGGGATCATGACCTGAGCCAAAGGCAGACACTTAAGGAACTGAGCCACCCAGGTGCCCCTACAACAACGATTCTAAAAGGTAAATAATTATTTCCATTTTACAGATGAGAAAAGAGAAGCGCAGGTTTAGAAATGAAAGCGTTCAGGACATGCCAGCCAAATTACACTGCTTGGGCTATTTTGAGCTGAAAGCATTTGAGAAATAGCGGATAAAGGAAGAGCTTCCTGATCTCCCCTTTACTACCTAAAAACCACAAAACCACAAAATTTCCTATAGAAAAAGTACCCTCCCTGTACCAGGAAGAGAGGAACATTCTTATCACCAGAAGACTAGGAGTCAGCTCAGAAACGGGTGTGTGCAAACAAAATTAAATAACCCTTATCTTTCACTGGTTTCCTCCCCTTGTATCTCCTAGCCACGTGCTCACAACTCACTGCCCCCCACCAAACCCTTTAGTCATGTCACTTCTCCACAAATGTATGGTATTTATGGCCAAAAAGGTATAAAAACTTCCTGTTCTGGTCACTTCTTCAAGTCTGCATTTTCTTACGAAAGCTCTCCCATATATGCGAAGATTTAATAAAATCTGTTTGCTCTTCTCCTGTGAGCCAGTCTTATTTCATTTTAAGTCTTAAGCACAGCTGTAGACCCTAATAGGGCAAAGGAGAATTTTTCTTCCCACACAAAAACTTAACCCATAACCCATAACCACACAGCTAATGAGTAGCAGACATGGGATTTAATCCAAGTCAATCTGATTCAAACTATGCTTTTAACAGTGACTATGATTTTAAGTATCTGGATTTTAAATATTCTATAACTTTGCCAGATTACCATACTAGCTAAGTACTGGTGCCTTAACCCACTCCAGACCAATTGAGTCAGAATCCCTGAAAGAGGGACCCAGGTGTCATATTTTAAAACCCCTCTAGGTTACGAAAAATAAAAATAAATAAAGCCCCTCTAGGTGATTCCACAGTTCAGAGAAGGTTGGTAACTACTTCACTGTATCACTTTCTAATTTGAGGCTATAAACATTTATGTACCTGTCATTTTATTTTGAGGCAAAATCAATGCAAGTACACCAAACCAAAGATTTCATTTTATTTTCCCTGGGTACCAGGCACAGAGTATCTTGTCATTGGAAAGTGTTGGCAAGGGGCAGCCCCGGTGGCTCAGCAGTTTAGCGCCGCCTTCAGCCCAGGGCCTGATCCTGGAGACCTGAGATGGAGTCCTATGTCAGGCTCCCTGCATGGAGCCTGCTTCTCCCTCTGCCTGTGTCTCTGCCTCTCTCTCTCTCTCTGTGCCTTTAAAAAAAAAAAAAAAAAAGAGTGTTGGCAATAATACTTATCCAAAGCCTTGTAGAAAAATATTAAATATTTGAAGTAAAAATTTAAAATATTTGAATAAAGAAAAACTTTTGATGCAGCATCTGGGTGGCTCAGTTGGGTAAGTATCTGCCTTTAGCTCAGGTCAAGATCCTGGTGTCCTGGGATCTACTGAGTCCAGCCCTCTGCTCAGCAGGGCGTCTGCTTCTCCCTCTCCTTCCCCTTCTGCCCCTCCCTCCCCATTTGTTCTCTCTCTCCCTCTCTGTCTCTCAAATGAATAAATAAAATCTTAAAAAAGAAAAAAAGAAAAAAACCTTTGATTACTTGCATCAGCAGAGTAAGTAGAAATGAGGTGATTATGGAGAAACAGAATAGCATCACAGTTAAGCGTACAATCTATAGAGCCACAAATCCCAGCCCCAAGGTTACTAACTGCATGACCTTCACCAAGTCACTGAACTCTGTTCACTGCTTTCTTCCCCTAGGAAATAGAGATGATGATAGTACCTACTTCACAGGATTGTTACCAGAGTGAAATGAGTTAATATGTGTAAACACAGAGAGCCCAGAAGCATTCTGTGCCATCCAGTGTTGTTATTACTTATCTTTCCCTGCTAGAGAAAGATTTTGTCTGTTTTCTTCCTAATCATATCTCAAGTCCTAAAACAGAGCCTAGAGCCACAACGTGGCCTCTCCATAAATGCTGATTATTGTTGTTATTTTTGAAATGAGATAAGCATATAAAATGAATATTGTGTGTGCATGCCACTTAAAAATATTCATTGAGGGCAGCCCGGGTGGCTCAGCGGTTTAGCACCGCCTTCAACCCATGGCATGACCCTGGAGACCCAGAATCGAGTCCCACATCAGGCTCCCTGCGAGGAGCCTGCTTCTCCCTCTGCTTGTGTCTCTGCCTCTCTTTCTCTCCGTGTCTCTCATGAATAAATAAATAAAATCTTTAAAAATATATATTCATTGATTCTGAAGATAAAAACATAACATTTGCTCATAAATCATGTTACATCATCATACTTTCAAAGGAACTTGGTAAGCCAGTAAGAATAAAGAAACTGAGAGCCCCATTTTAAAAATATGGTGAGACCTAACTGTTGAGAGCAAACTGATGGTTACCAGCGGGGAGGCGAAGGGGATGGGTTAAAGAGGAAGATGGGGATGAAGGAGGGCACCTGCTGCGATGAGCACCGGGTATTGTATGGAAGGGTTAAGTCACTATATTGTACACCTGAAACTAATATTACACTATGTTAACTAACTGGAATTTAAATAAAAACTTAAAAAATATATGGTTAGACAGTTAAACCTTAAATTTTACATACATACATCATCATCCAAATAATATTGACTTTAGGTTAGAATAAAAATATGCAAAAATGAAAATAGTTAAATATTAAGATCATGGCATTATAGTGATTTTTTTTTACCTTCTCCCTTGGATTTCTTTCACTATTATTGCACCATCATTTCTTACTCTATCTGTTTTTCCTCCTGATAGTAAACTGAGAACAGCTTCATCCACTCTTGAGAAAGAGAAGGAAAAGGCAGGAAATAGTCCAACAGTTAAACTGCACTGAATAGTTTAAAGTTGCCCTTTTAACAGCTGGAAATTTCTCATGGAATGTCTCCAGCCACTCCTCAACTTGCAAAAAAAAAAAAAAAATATCCTTTAGGAAGCTTCTGCCTTATAAGCAATTCATAACCCTTAGCAAAGTTGGATCAAAAAAATGTACAACATGCCTATGAGTCATCCTTAAAATACTGGTATTTTCTTCAATGAGCCTCTGTAATGGGGAAAAAATTATCATTCCACACAAGCTTCTGAGACCTGTTATCACTTTGCAGATTGAATAACCCTTGGAGACAAGGCAATCTACTGGCTAGACAGCCTGGAAACAGATTCCAGGCCAATCAGCTGCCTAGAATCAGTCTTTGGCCCAATCACCCACCTAGAAACAGTACCTGAACCAATCACTGTCTTCTAAGAACTGTTTCTCCTAAAATCTGCCACTGCTGCCTTGCAAACCAAAACCAGAGAAAGAAAACAAAACATACCTGAATTCTTTCTACACTGACCTCATGTGTTCCAGCCCATCTGTGGCCTATTTGACAAGTGCTTTGAACTCCATGCCCCTCAGTGGAATTCATTCTGTATCGAGTAATTTTTTAGCCACGTCATACCCTTTGTGGAAAGAGGTAAGGAATAAATACATTTCAGAATATATCATTTTGTACACTGTAGTGGTTTTGATGGGTTTTGTATCTATTTTTCATTAAAACTAGGTGGTTCTCAACCTAGGCTGCACATTAGAATTGCCTGGGGAGTTTTAACAATTCTGATGCCCAGGCCTCACCCTGGACTGATTAAATCAGAATTTCTGTCATCAGTGTTTATTAAAGTCCTGCAGATTATTCTAGTGTGTGTCAGGGAGCAAGAATGTCCTGTCCCCTTCAAGGTCCTTCTAGCTGGGCTTAGAATCAAATTGACATGAGACAGATTGACAGAAGATCAAATGTAATAGCATATGTTGGGAATTGCCCATGACAATTCCAAAGACAGGCAAAAATGAAGTACGTAATGTCATTTTGAATTAAGGAGAAGGGAGTAAGGGGTCTGGGACTTCAAAAGGAAAAAACACAATTCACAGAAAATGAAAGGGAGTAAATGTTTGGTAAACAAATGTGCACTGGGCTGCTCAGAAACAATGGGACACAGAGGACTTTGATCAAACAAGCCTTGTTAGGTTCCTCCGGGTCTAACACCCCTAGTTCATAGTGTAATGTAGTTCTTTATGGTGATAGCTTTCTTCTTGAGCAGTTCCTCTATCTAAATGCTTTCTGGAGAGTTGAAGGAGAAGGTAAAGAGCTTTTCCTAAATCAGTTGGGGTTTATTACTTTTTAACTTAAAATAATCTTCTTGCAGCCCTTGGCCCCTATCTATGCATCTTAAGTTGATAACACCTGCCTAACTAGATCTTAAGAATTGGCCAAAGGCAAGGCAATGTCTTACAATTTGCATTGTCTTGCCCTGTCCTGCCTAGACCAGGCAAGCAGTTGATAGGAAACACACAGGGAGTTTCAGCAAAGTGCCTGGGATCTGGAGTAAGATCAGGAATATGTCACCCTTTGAGCTCAGTAAGGGAATATGGAGTAGTTTTAAGAGCTTGTTGTTGTGGACTCAGATCTCTGTTTGAGGTCCATCTCTATCATCGCCTAACTCTCTGTCCTGAAGTAAGTTAATTGTAAAAGGAGGAAGTAAACAGATCTGTTCGAGAGGATGTCATAAAGATCACATTAGATAGTATAAGTAAAGCACTTAGCCTAGCCCTTAGTACATGCTCCATAAATAGCCAACTAAGAATAAACACAAAATGGTTGAGATGACCCACTTGCAAAAGTAATCCTTCCTAAGAGATGATTTGTAACATTAGCAAGGGCTTAGAAAGTAACCTGCAGTGACTGTTCAAAGTGTATCCTGTTATTTAACTCAACAGAAATGTAATCTAATCAATCCTCTTGTAACTTGAACATTTGAAATGACATGGTAGTAATGGAAGTGTGGTCGCGGAAGTGTCATCACTGACAGTCAATTTAAAAAAAGAAAACACTATAAACAGAAAAATAAATTGATTTATTATCATTTTTTTAATAAATTTAATTTAAAAAGAGGTACCGAGAGACTATGATGTGTCTCTAGCACTGTATGGAAGAGAGAAGCTGTCCTCTGTCATGGGAGCATTTTTGTTCCAGGTTTTGGGACACTTTCCTGGATTATTGATTATGTGATGAGAAAGAAACTGTACTACTACTACTCCAGCTGCAACTTGACTCTCTAGAATCAGTAGGCCCTTTGGGGGCCTCCAGGAACTCCCTGGAGAATATCAAGGCCTTACCTAATTACCAAGCTTCTTGGGTCTGGGAGTTAGGACTATACATACAGCAGCAGTCTGATTTTTTGTCCTAGAGAAATCCCTCTCAAAACTCAGAATGTAGTATGAAAAACTTTTCAAAATCTAAATACATTTATGTTTCAGTTTGTTAGGGCAGGAATTTCTCGTTTTGATTAACCTCTGCTAGTCTCCATCTACATGAAGGACACAGTGAACTTGATTCTTTCAGTATCTAATTGATGTCTTAGAGCGGCACCTGGGGGGCTCGGCCAGTTAAGCATCTCACTTTTGATCTTGACTCAGGTCATGATCTCGGGGTCATGAGATGGAGCCTGTGTCCGGCTTGGCTCTGGGCATGGAGCCTGCTTAAGATTCTCTCTGCTGCTCCCTCTGCCTCTCCCCATCTCTAAATAAATAAATAAATAAAAGAAGCCTTAGAAATAAATCGATAGTAGAGCTATTAATTCTTTCAAGCTATACAGCTTTTGGGTCATGGGATTTCACTTTTGCAAGGTTGTAGCAGCTGCCCCTCCATCACCATCTGGGAGTCACAATGTATTACCACTGGTCATAAATGAATAGAAATTTCTCCTGCTTTGGATACAGAGGAAGAGACTAAATCCACAATAAAAATAGAAGGTCATTCTTATATCTCCCAGATAATAAAATATTATTTAATGATCCAAACTATTTTCTAAATGATACCTTTGTGTCCTCAATGCAATTGCAGTCCTTTAATAAGCTTTACTTAATAAATATGACTCCTGAGGTTTCAGAGAGCTCGTATAGTGGTTGCCTGCATAATTTATTTCCCAGGGTATGGATAACATAGATTTAAAATTGTAATTTGTCATAAATACTACTAGTGTCATAAATACTACAAATATAATATTCAATGATAATTTTTTCACATAGATACCTAGTTATTTCAGTCACATTTATTTATTTTTTTTAAGATTTTATTCATTTATTCATGAGAGACACAGAGAAAGAGGCAGAGACATAGGCAGAGGGAAAAGCAGGCTCCATGCAAGGAGCCCGACATGGGACTCCATCCTGGGACTCAGTCCTGGGACTCCAGGATCATGCCCTGGGCTGAAGGCAGGCACCAAACCGCTGAGCCACCCAGGGACCCCCTCCAGTCACATTTATTGATATGACTGTCATTTTCACCATTGAATTTCCCTGGCACCTTTGTTGAAAATCAATTAATTGTAAATGTGTAAGTCTATCTCTGGATTCTGTTGTGTTCCATTGATCTATTTACACCAATATTACACTGTCCTGATGACTCTTGTAATTCCTGAAATCAAGCAGTGAAGTCCTCCAACATTGTCCTTTTTTCAAGACCATTTTGGCCATTCTTCATCCTTTGCAATTTCACATAAACTTTACAACCAGCTTGTAAATTCTTTTAAAATAATCCTACTGGAATTTTGACTGGATGGCTGTTGCTCTAGAGATCAATTTATAAAGGGTAGACATAATAATAATATGGAGGCTTCCAATCTATGAACAATTTATAATCCATTTATTTAGGTATTTAATTTCTTTCTATGTTTTGTAGGGTTGTTGTTTTTTTTTTTAATTTTTTTTTTTTTTTTTTTTTTTTTTTTTTTTTTATGATGGTCATACAGAGAGAAAGAGAGAGAGGCAGAGACACAGGCAGAGGGAGAAGCAGGCTCCATGCACCGGGAGCCTGATGTGGGATTCGATCCCGGGTCTCCAGGATCACGCCCTGGGCTAAGGCAGGCGCCAAACCGCTGCGCCACCCAGGGATCCCGGGTTGTTTTTTTTTTAAAGCATTTCCCACACCCTTTATTTTATTTTATTTTATTTTTAAGATTTTATTTATTTATTCATGAGAGACACACAGAGAGAGAGAGAGAGAGGCAGAGACACAGGTAGAGGGAGAAGCCGGCTCCACGCAGGGAACCTGACACGGGACTCGATCCTGGGTGTCCAGGATCAGGCCCTAGGCTGAAGGCGGCGCTAAACCTCTGAGCCACCTGGGTTGCCCTTGTAGTTTTCATTGTTCAGGTTTTGCACACTTTTTGTTAATTTTATTTATTCCTAAGTATTTTGTATTGTTATTTTCTTGCAAATGGTATTATTTCTAAGTTTTATGTATGGCCCAGTAACACAAGATGTATCTTGGTGAATGTTCTATGTACATTTGTAAAGAATGTGTACTCTACAATTATTGGATCATCTAAATATGTCAGGCCAAGTTGGTGAGAATGTCACATAAATCTTCCTATCCTTATTGATATTTTGTCATCTATTCTATCACATACTGGCAAAGGGGTACTAAAATCTAGTGTGTTTGTGGATGTGTCTTTCTTGTAGATTTTTGCTTTTGCTTACTTTGAAGCTCTGTTACTAGGTACACACGCACTTAGGAATTTTACATTTTCTTGATCAAATACCCTTTTTTTATCATCACAATATCATTCTCTATCCCCAGAAATACTCATTTTCTTCAAATCTACTTTCTCTGATATACAGAAATACTAGTTTTCTGATGCTTAAGTTTGCATGATATAGATTTTTTACTCTGTAATTTTCAGACTGTGCTTTCATATTTAAATACATCTCTTGGAAACAGTATACAGTTGGGTCTTCCTTTTTATCCATGCTGGCAATTGCTGTCTTTTCATTAGACTGTTCATTCTGCTTGTATTTGGTATAATTGTGTTATAGGTGGATTTAAGTCTACCTCCATGCTATTTGTTTTTTATTCGTCCCCTCTCTTCTTTGTTCTTCCTTTTTGGTCTTGTTTTGGATTGAGTAATTTTTGTATTCCAGCCTATCTCCTACTGGCTTTTTTCTAATATTTTAAAGGGATTGCTAAAGATTACAATATGCATCCTTAATTCATCACAGTCTACCTTGAATTGATATTACACCATATCATGTATAATGTAAGAGCCTTGCAACAGTATATGATGATAATTTTTATAAAAGTTATATCTTATTAGAAACTTCATATATATATATAAAATATATATATAAAATATATATATATATCAAAACTCATCATATAGAACACTTAAGATGTTTGCATTTCACTGTACCTTTTCACACACACACACACACACACACACACACACACACACACACAAAAGAAAACCTAAACAAACCTTAAGTTCCAGTTAATGATATGCATACTAATGTATCCAGGGATGAAGTTTGCTGTACACATCAGAAGATAAGACGAATTGATGAATGCCAAGAAGAATGGCTAGATAGGTAAATATGTGACAAAACAAATATAATAGAACATTAATTGTAGAAGATAGGGCAATTCTTTCAATTTCTCTTTCTTTGAAAATGTTCTTTTTTTTTTTAATTTTTATTTATTTATGATAGTCACAGAGAGAGAGAGAGAGAGAGAGAGAGAGAGGCAGAGACATAGGCAGAGGGAGAAGCAGGCTCCATGCACCGGGAGCCCGATGTGGGATTCGATCCTGGGTCTCCAGGATCGCGCCCTGGGCCAAAGGCAGGCGCCAAACCGCTGCGCCACCCAGGGATCCCTGAAAATGTTCTTAATAAAATGTAGGATAAAAAAACACTCTTCTGGGCAGCCCCGGTGGCTCAGCGGTTTAGCGCTGCCTTCAGCCCAGGGCCTGATCCTGGAGACCCAGGATTGAGTCCCACGTCGGGCTCCCTTCATGGAGCCTGCTTCTCCCTCTGCCTGTGTCTCTGCCTCTCTCTCTCTCTGTGTCTGTCATGAATAAATAAATAAAATCTTAAAAAAAAAAAAAAAAACACTCTTCTAATTTGACATGAAAATAAAATTTAATTTATTTTATAATGTCAGTTAATTATATAATGAAACTTAAGGACAGAAAAAAATTATGCACATAAATGTTGTTGGAGTGATGACTTAAAAGCTCTAGCTTAGTAACGCCTTTGATCTTCTGAACTCCAGACCTGGCCTGAATCCTAAATTCACAACACCATCTGCAAGGCTGTGCAAAATCTCATCCTTGCACACATTTTCAGTCTCCTTGAGCAAGCTTCTTCCCTTTGCTCTCTGAACACCAACCATATGAGACTTTCCCTGAATACCCAGAGTTTCTGGTGCTCGGTGAAGTCCCTGACACCTCTATGTACACAGTCTTCTTGCCTGGAATACTGCCCTCTGGCACCCTCTCCTTTCTTTTCTAAAAGTCATGCTCATCATTTAGGTTTCAAAAGAGATATCATTTCCCCAGTGAAACAGTCCCTCATCTCCCAAAGTAGGTCAGGTTCCTATCCTGGAGGAACCATGGGAAAGCACCTCACAGGGTGTGAATTGCTCTGAAGCCAGCACAAAACCACGGAATTTCCTTCTCAAAAAAAAGCAGATGTCACTAACAGCCTGTGCGTGACCTTCGTAAATTATCCTTAAGTAAGGCACTTCCCTTCTCAAAAAGAAGGAGTATGTGTTTAGATTTTAACATCTAAAAATCCCTGACTAAAAACCCGTTTTGGTTTAGAAAGAATGCTGGCTTGCTTTTTATGTTATATAATAAGAAGAGCAATGCTTCCCTTCCATGCCCTAAATGAAGTTAGAGAGCTGTGACTATTAGCCATGAACCATAGCTTCTGCCCTAAGGAAGCAATGCAACAGAGTCAGAACAAGCTAGGAGGAAGCTGAGGCTAAAGTCAGGAAAGCCACTTATGAGGCCACTGCAAAAGCTCAAAGGCCTGAATTAGAGCAATGAAAATGGAAAAAGAGAGAAAGTGACAGGTTGGAGAAGAAGAATATTCTGGTCTTGCCACGGGATATGTGGAGGGTGGGTGAGGACACCTGAGTGAAAGGATGGATTTGGGGACTCATTTATCCCCAGGCACCACAGCTTTGGGATGTCAGTAACGTTAAATCCTAAACTGCATAACATTTAGGTCTTCACTTTCCATCTCCCCACAAGTACCACAACCCCAAATTCCCAATCTGGCAAATGTTTATGATCTATAATAATAAGCACTGAAAATAACACAGAATGAATTCATTAAAAGTTCTGTTTTTGTGGAAATATCCTCTGCAATAAATCTCCCCTGTCAATTTTTTTTTAAAAATAAGACTGGAAACAATTTCTCAGAAAGCATCATTTTATATTATAGCAGAAATCTATTCTTTTGATAATGTTAGTTGAAGTAGCCACCGAGAAACAATCAATTTTGAAAAGAACATAGAGTACTTCTACAAAGATTTATTACCGATACAGATTTCTTTTTTTAACTTAATGACTCACCAGCAAAATCCTTTAGAATTGGAAGGCTCTGTACTTTGCAAGATTGCCAAATTGTCACTGATTTATTCCCCTAAATGTAATTTGAAAGAACCTGCTGTGTAAATCTGAATACTGGAAACCTGTAAACCAAGAATCTTTTCAAATCTACTTTTCCTATTAATGGTGCCTAATGCCTGAGAATAGAATCACAAATTGGGAAGAATGTGGGGCTTTAGGGTGCTAAACTTCTGTGGGAAAACAAACAACAACAACAACAAAAGAACAAAAAAAAAAGAAAGGGAAAAGAAAAAAGAAAAGGAGAGAGAATTTATTAGTTCGAGTTCCTGAAAAGGCCAGGGCACAGTTCACTTTAAATATGGCTATACCCAGGGCTTCAAATGATAGCACCAGGAATTTGTCTACCTCCACCTCTTAACTCTGCCCTCCTCTTGGTTGGGTTTACTTTCAGACAGCTTCTGAAGCTCTAGGCTTACCTCTTCCCAGATTAAAGTCTTATAGAAAAGAGAGTTCCTTTCTCTCTGAGCACATCACTGAACTATTTACAAAGGTGTAGGAGAGGTGTAAAGACCCTGCGAGGACCCAGAACCAATAATGGCAGAGGTCGCAAAGGACAAGTGGAAAGAGGTTGCCAGAATCCAGAAGGAGAGGGGTTACCAGTGACCTTTAGTTAAAGAACATAAACAGTCTGAGGGGCATCATAGAAGGAGCTGGAAGATAAATATCGTGACCACTTTCTGCACCAAACTGAGTGACATTGTTTTATAGAACCTGGAAAGAAAGGGCTAAAATGACATAATCAATTGTTAATTGATATTATGAGGATGTGGAGTATTTAGCTTCCAATTTGCCTAATGCTAGAAAGTCCAGGCTAGCTTTGGGAAATCCCATGCTTTCCTTGCTGGAAACTCCTGTGGGCAGACAGTTCAGAGAGCTAGTTTCACTCTCCTCACATGGACTTCCTGTATCCACTGGTTTCAGATTCACTTCTACAGACAAGCCTAAGAATTGCTCTTGATATGGGACTTTAGTATATGAAAAAAATGGTGTTTCAAAACAGCACAGAAAAGATGGAGTATTCAATAAATACCACTGGGACAATTGTCATTTGGAAAATATAACAATATTAGTTCCTTATCTGGTACCAAGATCATATATTTATTATCTTGGCAGGACAGAAAGCCTTCAAGTACAATACAAAAAGCAAAAACCATAAAGTAATGACTAGTAAGAAATATCTGCATATGTAGATAGATATGGATATAGATAAGTACTTAAGTATTTATCATACAGAATGCATATAAAGAACTACTAAAGATAGAAAATAAAAAGGCTGGAGTGCCCACCTGGCTCAGTTGGTAGAGCATGGGACAATTAATCTCAGGGTCGTGAGTTCAAGTCCCACTTTGGATATGGAGCCTACTGAAAATAAAATTAAACAAACAAACAAACAAATAAAATAAAAAGGCAAATACTCCAGTAGGAAAAAAGTGGGAAAGAATATGAAACGGCAATCCTAAGTCTAGATTTTCAATTTCATTAGTAATTATGGAAGTAAGAATCCACTTAACACTGATTTGCTTGGCAAAGCTTAAACATTTGTTTTATCAAGCATTATATCAAATTTACACACACATATATATATGTCAAGGCATGGGAAAATGGATAGTCTCATTCACTGCCAGAAGGAGTATAAACTGTTAGGGCCACCTCAGGAACAATGTGACAGTACTTTTGAAATTAAAATGTGTATTATATCTTGGGATACCTGACTGGCTCAGTCAGTAGAGCACAGGACACTTGACTTCAGGGTCATAAGTTCAAGTGGAGCATAGAGCTTACTTTAAAAAGTAATTTTAAAAAAATAAATTGTGCAATTCAGTTTTTAGCATATTTATGGAAGTGTGCAACCATCAGCATTATGTAATTTTAGGACATTTTCATCATCCCAAAAAGAAATATCCATCACCCACCCTCCCCCAACATGCCTACTTTCTCTCTATAAATTTCCTTTTCCTGGACATTTCATATAGTATCATACATTTTTTGGTATGTGACTGACTTCATTCACTTAGCATAAATTTTTTAAAAGATTTTATTTATTTATTCATGAAAGACATAGAGAGAGAGGCAGGAGGAGAAGCAGGCTCCACACAGGGAGCCTGATGTGGGACTTGATCCTGAACTCCCAGGATCATGCCTTGAGCCAAAGGCAGACCTTCAACCATTGAGCCACCCAGGCATCCCTTTAGCATAATGTTTTTAAGGTTCATTTATGTTGTAACGTATATCAGCACTCCTTCCTTTTTATATAATATTTTATTATACGGATATACCACTTTTTAAAAAATTCATTCACCAGTTAATAGACCTTTAGATTATTTCTACCTTTGAACTACTATAAGTTTAATGCTGCTGTGAATATTTGTGTACAAGTTTTGGTGTGCCTATATGTTTTTGTTTCCCTTGGGCATATACCTAGGAATGAAATTGCTGGGTCATGTGATAACCCTATGTTTAACATTGTGAGAAAGTGACATAGTGTTTTTCAAAACAAGTGCACCGTTTTACACTTCCATCACATGATATGTCTTTTGAAAATCGTGCCTCAGGGTAGGTTATGAGAGGCAATGGTTGTTTCCCTTTATGTAAAGTTTGTGTGTGTTAAAAGCAAAAATGAGTGAGTGGGTGAATGAGTGAGTGAGTGAGTGAATGAATGAATGAATGAATAAATAGCAAAATCTCAGTTCAGTATCAGGTAGGAAAGTCCCCCTGGCTAAGGGTGGGAAGGCAGAGTAACAGCTAGAACCTGGCCGAGCCATTGGCTAGCACAGTCTGAAAGGGAAAGGGGGGATGACTCAAGACAATCAAGCTTAACACAGGTCCAGCAAGGAGACAAGTTGAAGCCAGGAATCCTATTTCTCTGATTTGTTTGGAACTCTACACGGTACGGTATTGAATCGAGACACCCGGAAGCATAAGGAAGATTATTACAAGTTGGGTCGTTTCAGGGCAAAGGGCCTGCTGAGGATTCGAACCAGGTGCGAGGGTTAGTGGAGCAGTTTTGAGAGCCTATCAGTCACAGCTCAAGGCTAGGCTTTAGACTCTGTATTCTGAGCTACAAATATTGGGCAAAGGAGATGTGTCTCTGTGGTAAGCCAGGCATGATGGGAGCTGGGTGGCTCTCAGATACCAGGCATGCTAGTGCTAGAGACCATTTCCTGACTGCCTTGTGGGGAGGGTGACTGTGACCAGGCCACAGCTTTCCTGGGACCTGGACAATATAGCAATATCATAATTAGCACATATAGGGCAGGAGGGCTACAGCAGGTGGAGGCTGATAGTATACAGCATAGCAGTGACAAGTTCCAAAGAACTTTCTTCACACACTCTAGCTCATTTGTTCCCAACCTGGTGGGCTGGTTTGCCCAAGGACTGTAATTATCCCAAAATATCTCGACACATTGCTAAATTGCCATTTATAACTTCTAAGTTTTTACAACTCTTTCTTAAACGTACAGTTAAAACATAAATTGAGAAAGCTCCCCCAAATTGGGAGCCCCTCAAAATAATATTCTCTAAATAATTGTTTAACATTTCTAAGTGTAAAGTGTTTTAAATGATATTTTTTCAGTAAAACTATTTACTTAAGACTAATTTGCTCTTTGAGTTCCACTAACCAATGTAAAGTTAAATGTCCTGGGAAAAATCTGCACAATAATTCCTACTTTTCTGGGTTTCTTGTTTCCTCCGTACTTTCCTTTTGTGATTTTTTTTGGGGGGGGACCAATAACTTGCTAAGGTATATTAAAGAGATTAAAATCCAGATAAGAAAATAAATCACTTGCTTCTAGTAAATAGCACTAAGGCCATACATTCTATTCAACCCAGGCATTTAGTAGATAAGGCCACTTGTCTGCAATTCAAAAGCACAGTTTCAAAGGAGATTAATCTGAATTGCGGGGAGATTTTTGGTTTTCTTCTCTTTAAATTCTGCTCAAGGGCACTGTGTATTTTAATAGACCAAGAAATTTTTACAGATGTAAAATCGTAAGAAGCTTTCTCTGGAAAACCTGAGTTAACAGACACCACATTCTAACGTATTCAGCAATGATTTGTGCCTCTTAGAGGCACCTTGGGCAGCTGGCTTGACCCTTAATCCAGCTCTGCCTGCAGTATTTACATTTTCGGTTGACACAGCCTCTTGGAGTAATAGATCCTGTATTTTAATGCGTGCTATATAAAGAGCTACTTTCTTTTATTTTTGTTGGGAAGACTGTTAGGCTTCAGGAATGTTACCTATTTCCATTTTTTCAGGATTTGAGAAAATAATCCATGATTATTCATCATAAATTTAAGACTTTCACTTTTTTTGGCAAATAGAATCTTTTTCATTTTTACCGCCATACATAATTCTCTCTGCCCTTGATCATTTTTAGTGTCCTCCACTGGATCTTTTCTAGCGCTATTATATCTTTGAAAAGCAGAGACCAGAACCCCATGAAATATTCATCATATAAAGTATTCCAGAGCCGTGTGCTCCTTCAATTACAGTCACCTCTTCTCTGCAAAAATCCCCAAACCTATTCTCAATCATTCCCCCTGACACATCTCCCAGACCTGTGCTTGCCAGAGACTGAAGCAATCCATGACTGGTCCCTCCATCTTGACACAAGCTAAATGTAACCAAAACAAAAAAAAACACCCTTGAGACCATAAACTTCCCTTCATTGAATATTTATTGGAGTTTGAGGATGTGCCAGGCACTGTGCAACGTATGTAGAGGCAGTGATAGGAGGTGGTTTCAAATATTAAGAAGAAGCAGGAGCACTTAGGAAACATGCAGTTTACTGGAAGAGGCATATGAATTAAAAATTATATATCTCGGGGCACCTGGCTGGCTCAGTTGGTAGACCTTGGGACTCCTAATCTAGGGGTCACAGAGCCCCTCACTGGGCTTTGAGCTTACTTTTAAAAAAATTATGTATCTATATGTAAATGCTGTGGGTCTCAAGCCATCTCTAGGAAGTTGTGCTCCTTTCCTGTTACTGCTAAAACAAATTACCACATACTTAGTGGCTTAATTCAACACAAGGGTATTCTCTTACTGTTTGTGAGATCTGAAGTCAGAAATGAGTCCTAAGGGATAAAATTAAGGTGTTACTTAAGAAACAAAACAGATGAACATATGGAAAGGGGAAAAATGAGAGAGAGAGAGAGAGAGAGAAATCATAAAGACTCTTAACTGAGAACAAACTGAGGGTTGATGTAGGGTGGGGATGGGCTGGATGGATGGGTGATGGATATTAAGGAAGGCACTTGTGATGAACACTGGGTATTGTATGTAAGTGATGAATCACTAAATTCTACTCCTGAAATCCATATTATCCTATATGTTAACCAACTAGAATTTTTTTTAAAAAAATGGAAAAATAAAATAAGGTATCGACAAGGTTGGTTCTTCCTCCTGGAGATTCTGGAGGTAATTCCTTATCTCTTCCAGCTTTCAGAGGCTGCTAGCATTCTTTGGCTTGTGGCTGCATCACTCCAATCTCTGCTTGCATTAGCACATTACCTTCTCCTCCTTTCTCTGAGTGTCCCACCTTCTTTGTGTAAGGAATCTTGTGATCACACCAGACTCACTTGGATAATCCAGGATACTCCCCCATCTCACGTCACTTAATTTCATCTGCAAAGTCCCTTTACCATGTGAAATCACATATTCATAGGTTCCAGGGATTAGGATGTAGACATCTTTGGGGGGCCACCGCTCAACCTACCACTGAAGGCAAGAGAGCAATGATTGAAAATGACACACTTTAATATTGAGTACTAGTAATAGGTCACTTTTATTTGGCCTTTGTTCTGTGCCAGGCACCTTCCGAAGCACTACTCATGTACTTTTCTCCTTCAGTCATCACACCAGCCCTTGGAGGCAGTGCCTGCTCTTTTCCCCACTTTACAGATGAGGCACCTGAAGCTCCAGAATAACCTGCCCTGGACCCCCGCCCCCCACTAGCAAGCAGAGGAGTCAGCATTCAGATGCAGCTGTCTGCCCTACAGTCTTTGCTCCAAAGCACAAATAAAAAGAGAAATGAAGAAGAAGGACATTCCAGGACAAGAATATAGTGTATTGGGCAGCCCGGGTGGCTCAGCCGTTTAGCGCTGCCTTCAGCCTGTGAGGGTCTGATTCTGGAGACCCGGGATCGAGTCCCACATCAGGCTCCCTGCATGGAGCCTGCTTCTCCCTCTGCCTGTGTCTCTGCCTCTCTCTCTGTGTCTCTCATGAATAAATAAATAAAATCTTTTTTAAAAAAATAGTATATTAAGAGGCCCAGAGCCTGCATCTTATAACTGGAATGAGGATATACAGGGAGGAATGATGGAATACAGATGGGAAAGGAATAGGGATTGGACAGTGATGGACTCCATTGCGGGGCAGGCCCTCTCACTAATGATCAACTGTTGAAGGATTTTTTCCCCCAACCCCCATGAAATGATTTTAGAAAGGAGAATAACCTGATCAGATGGTTGTTTGAGAAAGGTAACTGTGGCTGCATTTGGGGAGTAAATGATGGAGGTGTGAATCTCACAACAGAGAAACCTGCTATGAAGTTTTTATATAGATCCAGATAAGAGATGGTGGTAGCCTGAACTAGAACCTGGGGAGTGGGATTGGAAAGGAAGGTCAGAAGAGTCATAGAAGAGTCATAGAAAGGGCAGAATGGACTGGGTCTTGCTGACTACATCAGTGATTGTGAGGGAGGTAAAGAGGGCAGAGTTAAGGATGTCTCAATTCCTGTCATGGGAAACCGGGTGTCAGTAATCAGGATGAGTAATAGAACTTGCACATACTAAGATTGCACAAAAAATTCTCTGCTTAGATTAATATATTTAATTGAGGGCTTCCCACCGTCAGAGACACTGAACATTAATAACACAAGGTACTCGGGTCCAGTAGCCCACAGTGTCCCTAAATCCCAGCCACCTGGTCTGATCCTGTTACCACAACCTAATGGAACTGAAAAAGGTGATGTAACAAACCAAACTGCCCACCACCCATAACATAGTTAAAACTTGGGTAATCTCACTCCGTGTCACCAAGCACACATTCTAAGAGGACTTCAAAAAAGAATAAAGCATTTTTCTCCCTCCCCAGAGTAGGTTTGGGCTAACTGAGGACAAAAGACAAACATCACATGAAATAATGAGCAAAAGTACAAAAGACTTTACAATCAGGTGCTAAATTATGAAGTACATTCCATTCAGAGGAAAGCGATGTGGATTTTTACCCTCCTAGAATAGCCAAGAAAGATACGAATTTTAGTTGAGCATCTACTGCCAAACCACCACCCTAAAATGTATTGTTCCGTCTCCCAGAGAAGGTAAAGGAAGTTCCCTTAGTCACATGGGTGCTTGCGGGCAGAACCAGGGCGTGACCTCGGGAGAGATCATCTCAGAGCTGGTGCTCCCCGGAAGGCACAGCAGAAGCTAAGGCTGTAGGGCCTGTGGGGTCGGCTTTGGACAGGCCCATGGGCGAGGCAGAGAGCGGCGACACTCACGTGAGGAAGAGCACGAAGGCAGGACTTGGCCCAAGCTGTTCATTATTCCAGAGAGGAGACATTCTCACTGGAGACTTTCAGGGCGCCCACCACTGCTGGGTGTTTTAAGCATTTCAGTTTGGCAGTAAACATAAGTAAAAAAAGTTTGGCAGTAAAAAAAAAATTAGTTACAGAGGCGTAAGCCTGGAATACTCAGTGCCTGCTCACGGCCTTGAATAATTGTGACAAAACAACAGCTGATCTGATGGTGAGGCAGCAGGCCCCACCTCAGTACCCATGGGTCCCACCTAAGGGCTTTCCAAAGTCCATGGAAACAACACCAGCTAAGTAGTCAAGTTGCCACTCCCATCACACCAGATATGTATTTTATTGGTGAGAACGATGACTAACTAGTAGGCTGATTTATATGCCAGTTCCCACTTGGCCTTTTGCCTGACAGCAAAATTTACTACTGTCAACTAACTCTCTTCCTATTTCAGTATTAAAAATTGTTACACTCTCAGCAGTAAAGCACATCCAGCCAAGTGACAAGCAAAGAACTGTTAGGGAGAAGTACACAGACAATATGGGCTGGACTTTGCCAGGAAGAACAAGAGCACATACGGGCCAAGAAGTGTTGCAAGGAAGGAATTTTCTAGAGTCTTATGCAAACCCCAGTTGTTATCCTGGGCAATGTTGCAATTTCACTTCTGGTTTATATTAACTAGTACTAGAAACACAGAAGGGGTGACCTAATTCTTTTCCTGCGGGTTTTCCTTTTATTAGAGCTGTACTCTGGTAGGCTGCTTAACTTACTAATTTTTAAAAAATCAACATTGAGCTCCACCCTGACTTAAATTTTCAAATATATCATTACAGTATCTAATAAATGAAAATTCCTTTTTAAAAGTTTTTTGAGGGATCCCTGGGTGGCGCAGCGGTTTGGCGCCTGCCTTTGGCCCAGGGCGCGATCCTGGAGACGTGGGATCGAGTCCCACATCGGGCTCCCGGTGCATGGAGCCTGCTTCTCCCTCTGCCTGTGTCTCTGCCTCTCTCTCTCTGTGTGTGACTATCATAAATAAATAAAAATTTTAAAGAAATAAAAATAAAAAAATAGGGGATCCCTGGGTGGCGCAGCGGTTTGGCGCCTGCCTTTGGCCCAGGGCGTGATCCTGGAGACCCGGGATCGAATCCCACATCAGGCTCCCGGTGCATGGAGCCTGCTTCTCCCTCCGCCTGTGTCTCTGCCTCTCTCTCTCTCTCTCTGTGACTATCATAAATAAATAAAAATTAAAAAAAATAAAAAAATAAAAGTTTTTTGAGGTGTTTAATTTTACATTCCATGAAATTCACCCATTTTTAGTGTACAATTTAATAGCTTTCAGTATATTGACAGAGTTGTGCAAATACCACCACCATAAGAATTCATTTTTGAGCTTTTTGTTTGTTTGAATTTTTCAATAGATAATTTTCAAGAGTATATAACAAAGGCAACTGGGTGGCTCCATTGGTAGAGCATGCAACTCTTGATCTCAGGATTGTGAGTTCAAGCCCCATGTTGAGTGTAGAGATGACTTTTAAAAATAAATAAATAAAAATAAAATAAAAAGAAATAAAATCTTTAAAATATATATAATTTTCAGGACTAAGTGATAGGTGACAAAAAAAAAAATCCATAACCTAAGTTGTTAACTAAACTTGAATTCAGTTTTATTTGATTGGTCAGAGGTCTCCCACACCGCTCTTTCAGAAGCCTGTGTTTGAAAAAACAGTATGTCCTGATAATGTGATTTATTGTTCCAGCTCATCCTGTGGTTTGGCTACTACTTGATGACCCTGAAGTAAATGAGCACTGAGTTAAGAAGTAAGGAACATGTGGTAGCCAGTGACCAAGGGACTTCTAAAGTTACTAATGAGTGCTTTGGGAGCCAGAGAATCAACTACTTTGAATGATTCCTGATATTACACATGGGAAGTCCCTTTGTAGGTCAACAATGTCAGGTATTTCTATTTTGCTTTCAACCCTGATTCTAATTCCCTTCACTCACCCACCTCTGTCCATGTGACCTTAAAGTGTGGAACCAAAGCTCTTTCCAGTTTTTCCCTTTTCCAAATGGATCTTCACAACCTGGATTTTTGGCCTTATTTGATTTGCTTTCCCTTCATGCTTGAAATGATTACTTACTCACTTTTCCTGTCAAAAGTCATCTTCACTGCTGCCTCTTCCCCTTTCTTCACAATCTATTATGACAGCAGATATCAAAATTTTTGCTCGTACTCAGAAATTTAAAACATGGTGTGAGGAGTTTCTGAACTCTGTGGTTCTGCAGTTAGCTCTGTCAGGAGTTGCATTCAAAATCTCAGTCTTAAGCTTTCCACTCTGACCATCACCTCTGCCTCCTGGCTGTAATAGACTGGCTCACTCAGGTGCCCCCAAGTCTGCTAGTTTTGACCACAAAATATATCCAGAGGTCCACCAGTTCTCATCACCATTATCATTATCACTGTGGGCCAGGATTCCAACGCCTCTTGCCTGCACTACAGCTGCCTCCTCCTAACTGATCTTGCTTCTATCCTAGCCTCTCTATAATCTCATTTTAACACAGCAACAGAGAGATCCTTTTTAAATGTAAATCATATCATGTCCCTCCTCAGCTTAAAATATTCCAATGCTGCACTGGTTTCCTATCTCAAGCAAAAATCTCTCAAAGTCTTTACATGAACTTCAAAACCTGTATAATCTCATCCCCCTTATCTCTCTGACCCTATCTTCTACAAGTCTCCTCCCTGCTTTGTTCCCGACACTTTGGCTTCTTTGCTATTTCTCAAAGAAACCATTCTCACCTCTATTTCAAGGCCTTTGCATTTTCTGTTTCTTTTGTTTGGGCCTGTCTTCTCCTAAATAACCTCATGAGTTGCTTCCTTTAATTCTCAACTGAAACGTTGCCTTTCAGTGAGGCTTTCTCTGACGACCCTATTCAAACTAGCAAAAGCCAAAACCTACAACTCTGCCCCTTTGCACTTTCTATTCCTCTTCTCCTGCTTTATTTTTCCCTGTAGAGCGTATCCTCATCTGGTGTACTACCTATTTATTTGCTTATTTTCCACAGTGCCTCTCTCTCCACTGAAACATAAGTCCCATCAAAGCAATAGATATTTAT
The DNA here is from genome assembly GCF_018345385.1 of Vulpes lagopus. Lineage (NCBI taxonomy): Eukaryota > Metazoa > Chordata > Mammalia > Carnivora > Canidae > Vulpes > Vulpes lagopus. The sequence continues at coordinate 24,653,054 of NC_054824.1, read as the reverse complement.
TGAATGAATTAATGAACTTAATAAATATTTATTGAATATCTACCATGTGCCTATTTTAGACACTAATGATGTAACAGTGAACAAAAAAATAATATGCTCCCTGCCCTCATGCAGCTTGTATTTTAGTGCTAGAGATGAACCATAAACAAATGAACATAATATATAAGTATAATGGTCAGTAGTGATACATGCTGTGAAGAAAATAAATCATTTAAAGGAATAGAGATAAGTGAATGTCATTTTAGAAGGCATGTGAGGAAAATTCTTTCTGAGGCAGCACTTGACAAGAGCCTTGAATAACATATAAGAGTAAACCCTATAGAGGTTTGAGGTAGAGGTTTGAGGGAGAGAATTTCAGGCAGAGAATCCAGCAAGTAGAGAGCTCCTGAGTCCAGGCCAGTTTAGCATGACCAAGGAAAAGCAAAACCAATGTGTGGGGAGAGAGCAGGAAAGGGTACAAGTGGTAAGACAGGTAGTTGCAAAGGCCACAGTAAGAACTTGGGGTGTTTCTATGACCATAGTGGAAGCCATTTGAGGGTTTTGAGCAGGGCAGTAACAGGATGTGATTCCTTTTTTTAAAAAAGATTTTATTTTGGGGGCGCCTGCCTTTGGCTCAGGCATGATCCCAGGGTCCTGGGATCAAGGCCCATATTGGACTCTCTGCTCAATGAGGAGCCTGCTTCTCCTTCTGCGCACCCCCTCTCCTGCCCACTCATGCTCTCTCACTCTCTCTCAAATAAGTAAATAAATAAATAAAATATTTTAAAAGGGGACACCTGGGTGGCTCAGTGGTTGAACATCTGCCTGCCTTTGGCTCAGGTCATGATCCCGGGGTCCTGGGATCAAGTGCCGCATCAGGCTCCCCAGAGGGAGCCTGCTTCTCCATCTGCCTATGTCTCTGCCTCTCTCTGTGTGTCTCTCATGAGTAAATAAAATCTTCATTTTTTTTAATCTTTAAAAAAAATACCTTATTTTTAAGTAATCCCTACACCCAATGTGGGGCTCAAATTCCCAACTCTGAGATCAAGAGTCACATGCTCTACAAACTGAGCCAGCCAGGGGCCTCTGATTCACATTTTAAAGGATAGCTTCAGTGCTGTGTAGAGAATGGACCCCCATATGGGTCTTACCCATTCTCCCATGAAGGGTGAGACCAGGCAAAAGGAGACCACTTAGGAGGCCACTGAAGTAGTCAGTGAGTGTTGAAGTTTGGTGGTAGCAACGAAGATGGAAAAAACAGATTTAAATAAGTATGTATCACAGATCAGATTTGCTGATGAAATAGATGTGAAATAGGAGGGAAAACGATCAAATGATTATCCAAGTTTTGGCCTGAGCCCCTGGAACATGTCATTCACCAAGATGGGGAACATTTGGGGGAACAGATTTGAAGAAGATGGTGTTTAAATCAAGATCACCCAGGGAATGGGATATAGATAGAAAAATCCAAGGACTGGAGCCTGGCATGCTAAGGAAAATGAGGAGGATTAGATAAGAGACAAGGAGGGATGCAAGAGACATAGGACACAGTGAGGTGCTGGAACCAAATGGGGCATAGGAAGGAGGTGTTTCTAGTGAGAGGAAGTGAAGGGACACCTGGCTGACTCAGTAGGTAAGAGCAGTAAGAGCATGTGACTCTTGATCTTGAGGTTGTGAGTCTGAGCCCTACATTGAGTGTAGAGATTACTTAAAAATACAATCTTTAAGGGAAAGAAAAATAGGAGGAACTGACCAATTGTGTCAAATGTGGCTGAGGACTGAAAATTGATCATTGGACTTGGCAATGGGGAAGTCATTAAAGAAGTACTTTCCGTGGAGTGGAGGGTGGGCAGAAAGCCAGATGATGGTGGGTCAAAATGGATCTCATAGACTCAGAATCAAGCAACGCCAATGAGAGGGCTTGGGCAAATAGTTTAACCTTTCTACCTGTCAGCTTTCTCACCTGCCTAAAGGGAATTGTAGCTCCTTGCTCATAAAATGTGGTATAGATTACTAAGGATTCAGAAATTCTTGAAGTACAGGCAAGATCAACCTAAATGTTTTATAATGTTCTCCTGTTTAACGATACATGCTTTTAAAAACTGGGGAAAAAATATATATTAAAGCCCTACTATATAAGACAAGCACTTTGCATGATTGGTGGTTTGTTGTTGTTTATTATTATTAGTTTTTTTTTTTTTAACTAAGCTCTAGGCCCCGCCTAGGGCTTGAACTCCTGACCTCAAAATCAAGATTCACAGGCTCCACTGACTGAGCTAGCCAGGCGCCCGGCACTTTGCATGTTTGATCTTAATATTTAATTTTGATTAGCCCAAATATAAATATCCTAAAGTGTTGTCACCATTTCTTTAAAAAGGGGCACCTGGGTGGCTCAGTTGGTTAAGCGGTTAAGCACCTACCGTCAGCTCAGGTCATGATCTCAGGTTGCAGGATTGAGCTCCAGGTCGCCTACCTGCTCAGGGGAGAGTCTCCTCTCCCTCTTCCTCTGCCTCTTCCTCTGCCCCTAACCTTGCATGAGCTCACTCACTCTCTGTCAAATAAATAAATAAAATCATTTTTTTAAAGAGTAAGATAAGACCCTGATATAAAAAGATCAAATAGTGCAGCTCCTCAGGCCCACAAGTCCTATCCTGTCCCTGTGCTTTAATAAAAACACCTTTCTGCATCAGAAATAATAATAAATAACAAACCAAATAGTAACAAAGGAAATGTCTCATTTTATATTCTTTATGTGATCCTGTATATTTCACTTTTATTGTTATTGAAGTGCTAGAGATCTTTCTGAAGGGATTTACATGTGACTGCAATCTAGGCCTTCGATGCCCATTTTAGGAAAAGTAAACACCCACTTAAGAAACATTTTTGGGTAAAATGACCTTGTGGAAGTTTTTCCCTCAAAACAAAACAAACTAGGGGTTCCTTTAAAGACATGTTAATCCAGCTGCATACACTTTAATTTGTAGGACTCCTTTATTAGTTTCTAGGGTTCTGTTGCATTTTGCCCTGTTACTTTGTAATGCCGTATCTTCTAGTAAAAGTCCTTGAGTTTTCCTCCCTTCTCAGCCTCAGGGCTCTGTCCCCTGCCTTTTCGGAGAGGGAGTGGCCCACTAGCCCCAGGCTCTACCTTCCAAAACTACCCTTTTCCTTTCTCAGGGTTCAGAGACTATGCTTTCTTTTTCTTTCTTTTCTTTTTAAGATTTTATTTATTTATTCATGAGAGACACAGAGAGAGAGGGAGAGACACAGGCAAAGGGAGAAGCAGGCTCCCCTAGGGGAGCCCGATGTGAGACTGGATCCCAGACCCTGGGATCATGTCCTGAGCCCAAAGCAGACGCTCAACTGCTGAGCCACCCAGGCATCCCTATGCTTTATTTTTAAAAAGCAGCCTTCTCCCACCCAGCCCCAGGAGGGAAGCTACTCCAAATTGGGAAGAGGATTTTCATCTAGAGAGATCTAAAAAGCACTGTTTTTAAAGACTTTAAGTAATCTCTATGTCCAACATGGGGCTTGAATTTACAACCCCAGATATGGAGAGTCACATGCTCTATGTACTGAGCCAGCCAGGCACCCCTAAAAAGCATTGTTTTAATTCTGCATATTTTGAATACAAATGTATACTTTTGTTCCAGAATGTATACTTTTAAAAAAAAATATTTATTTATTCATGAGAGACACAGAGAGAAAGGTAGAGACATAGGCAGAGGGAGAAGCAGGCTCTCCCTGGGGAGCCCAGTGAGGGATACTTTTGAGCAAAAATACTAAACGTCTACCTTCTGCTGATTCTGAACCTCTGTCTTCCTTGTCCAAAACCTTTCATCATTTGGCCTCACTCTCCTTGGAGCCACCCTCCCAGATAAAGTGGCTTTAGAGTTGGGAAATTAGGCAAGCTGAGGGCAGACTGAGTACAACCCTGCACCGCGCTGCAGTGTGGTGGGAAGTGCACTGGCCTGGACACCAAGTGATCCGGCTTCTAATTCCTATCCCACTGGGAGATCTTCAGCAAGTCACATGTTCATCCAGGGCATCAGTGGCTCTATGTGGAGAACACGGACCAGGAGTGCTGTCAGGTTCTTGCTATTCCTTTGAGGAGGAGGAGGAGGACACTAAGGCATGGAGATGGAAAAAGTATCACAATAGATTCCTCTGAAGTGTTGTAGGAGAAAAGAGTGGGCACCGAGGATTAATTCATTGTTTGATTTCTCTTGGCAAAGAAAGTAATACATGGTGACTAAAGATGTGTCTACTCATATTCAAATTCACACTAAAGCAGTGTAGGGAAGACAAGTAGCACCTTGGTACAAATGAGGTTTTTCTTTTCATACAACCAAATATGATGGCTCTCGATTGGCAATGGTTCAACTTAAATTTTTCAACTTCATGATAGTACAAAAGGGATACGCATTTGGTAGAAACTGTACTTTGCATTTGGATCTTTTTCCGAGCCAGCGATGTGAGGTATAATCCTCTGTCAAGATGGTGAGCAAAGGTGACCATTAGCTCCCAATCAGCCACGCTATCATGGGGTGAACAACCAACACGCTTAACTTCTTGTGTATCCACACAACCATTCTGGTTTTACATTCAGTACAGTATTCAGTACATTACACAAATATCCAACACTTTTGATGAAACCGGCTTTGTGCTAGATGATTTTGCCCAGCTGTAGGCTAGTGAGTGTTTGGGCAGATTTAAGGTAGCTAAGCTATGATGTTCGGTATGTTAGGAGTATTCAATGGCTTTTCAATTTACGATATTGCCAACTTATGAGGGGTTTATTAGGATGCAAACCATTGTAAGTTGAGGAAGCTCTGTAATGGAAATTTCAGACATTTCTTAGAAATGCTAGTAAATAGATTTCTTGAGAGTCATTTTCAAAGTGGTTCTATCTCTTGGGCCTGGGATTAATGGGTAATTTCTATTTCCTTTTTATCTTTTTATATGTTCTCTGAATCTTTTACTAATACATATTAGTTCTGTAATCAGAATGGATACCTTTTTAAAAGAAAGAAAGAAAATGACTTTAACCATATAAATGGAAAAGAACAGGAAAGAAACTTAAAAACTAATAATGATGAAACTGACATTTATTGCATATCATTTATTATCCACTGGACAGTAACTGGCTCATTTACTCTCTCAACTCTGGATAAGAAGCTATTTGTTATTACTGCCATTTTACGTATAAGAAAAATGAAGCAGAGAGGGGTCAAATAACTCTTTTAAAGTCACAGAGCTAGTAAATTCAGTTGCTGGGACTTCACTTGGATGGTCTAACATCAGGGCCTCTTCTATGTATCATCTGCCTCATAAATGATGCATAAAAATTAGGCATAGTTTTGTATAATTTCAGGGAAGATTTTTCATACTAATTACATTTTATTTAGGTTAATATTCCCTGAATGACACATTAACAAAACGCTGGAGGAAAGTGGTTTGAAATTATGGTAGATCTGTGATTTAAATCTTGCTGTGGATAAGCCAGCTCTGTGCTAGAGTTAATGGCACAAACAACCATCCGTCTATGCTGTGTTGAATTCAACAAGGAGGCGGTTCTAATGCCTTACAGGCTTACACAAAACAAGCCTGTACAAACCTCAATGCTGAGAAATCAAAGTTGGGGAAAACCAATCACAAACAGCCAATGGGACTTTCTTGGAATGAGGCAAATGCTTAAGCTACAGCCAATTGCATAATTTCCTTGCTTTGTTTCTGCCTTTTCTTTATAAGTTTTTCCCTTCACTTCTGCTGGCAGAGTGCTCCTAACTACTTCTGATTTGGCACTGCCTGATTCCCACTAATTTTTGCTGAAATAAACTTTTAAAAATTTTAATACGCCTCAATTTGTCTTTTAACAGCTCTGACATTTGGGTCGTTTCATGTAGGCACCCCAAAGAAAGTTAAATGAAGGTGATTCAAGCTGCTAGAAAGAATCTGGGAACATCGGAATTGCCACTCAGTTTTTTTAGAATAAGTTTTTTTAAAAGGCATAATCTATCCATAGTACAAGATTGCATTTGCTCTGCAAACAATCAAGGAGAAATCGCACCCAGGAAGAGAATGCTCATCACTGCTACCTATTTTGTGTGCACAAGACAGTCCCTGTCTCAACCAGAAACTTGAGCCACTTTAGGGCTTTTGAATGATAGTCTTATTTCTCCTGTTATCTTTTTTTTTTAAGATTTTATTTATTTATTCATGGGAGACACACACAGAGAGAGAGAGAGAGAGAGAGAGAGAGGGGGGTGCAGAGACATGGGCAGAAGGAGAAGCAGGCTCCATGCCGGGAGCCTGACATGGGACTTCATCCTGGGACTCCAGGATCATGCCCTGGGCCGAAGGCAGGTGCTAAACCTCTGAGCCACCCAGGGATCACCTCATCTTTTTTTTTTTTTTTAAGATTTTTATTTATTTGACAGAGAGAGAAAGGGACAGAGAGAGCACAAGCAGGGGGAGCCACAGGCAGAGGGAGACAGAGAAGCAGGCTCTCTGTTGAGCAGGGGGCCCTATGCAGGGCTTGATTCCAAGACTCTGAGATCATGACCTGAGCCAAAGGCAGCTGCTTAACCAACTGAGCCACCCAGGGGCCCCTCTCCTGTCATCTTCTACCTCCTAACTTTTCAATCAACTCTTCAGTGGCTAGATCCATTTCACTGTGAATCACTTCTCAGGAGACTGGATCACAGAAGTCATTTCAGGACTCATAACTGAGCAAAGACCTCAAGCTCAACAAATATTAGCTGGATGAACAAATCATTTCTGGACAAGCAATTTTTCACCTAATATCTCAGGGCAGGAAAGGACACAGAACTGCAAGATGTAAGAAAGATTACCTAGGGGTGCCTGAGTGGCTCAGTGGGTTAAGCAGCTACCTTTGGCTGGGGTCATGATCCAGGGGTCCTGGCATAGAGCCCCATATCAGGCTCCCTGCTCAGTGGGAGTCTGCTTCTCCGTCTCCCTCTGCCCCTCCTCCTGCTCATGTTCTCTCTCTCACTTTTCCTCAAATAAATACATAAAAACGAAAAAAGAAAGATTATCTATACCAACCAAATCTGACTGGGGAGGGTAGGGGAGTTTGACAGAGTGAAAGACTTCAACTACCTTCATTTTGACCTCACTCTGTACTTTCTAAGTGATTAAGTTCTTTCCAGCTCATCTCTTAAATCAGGCAAGACCCACAGGGCAAAGCATCTCCAGATGGGAACCAAAATTACCCCTGAAGCAGTAAAGACTGCCCTGAGCCAGCAAGACCCCACGTGACTGGCCCCAAGATAAGTATCACTTTGACCTTCACTGCCCCCTGCACTTTCCCACCCACCTTTGTCCCACATTTTCCTTATGTAAACCTGGAAGTATTTTCAGCACTTTGGCGACAGTCTGAGACTCTAGTCTGCTGTCCTTGGGGTGTCGGCCTCACTGAAATAACCTCCTTTCTTGTTTCACTGCCACTCATTTGTCTGCCTTTGAATTTTGTCAGTAGCCAGTGGTCCAACCTGCTCTGTGTGGGACCCCCCTCTGTTTGCTCTTGCACCCCTGTATTCCAGCTACAAGAATAACAGCATGTAGAAACTGGTTTGCAATATACTGATGGGTCATTTCTGGACAGTCAGTTGGGCCACATGAGATTGGGGCTCTCTTTCTTTCTTATCCTGTCTGAAAGCCAGAACTTTTCCAGAATGAAGATTCCCCTCTTTCCCCTATCATTATTTTCCTTTCTAGACCTCTCTCTCTCTTTTTTTTTGGGGGGGGGGTGGATTTTATTTATTTATTTGAGAGAGACAGATAGAGCGTGAGCCGGGTGGGTGGAAGGGCAGAGGGAGAGGGAGAAGCAGACTCCCCCGTGAGCAGGGCTTGATCCCTGGACTCTGAAATCATGACTGAGCTGAAGGCAGATGTTTAACTGACTGAGCCATTCAGGAGCTCCTCTCTTTTCTTAAAGATATTTTTATTTTTAAGTAATCTCTACATCCAGTGTGGGGCCCGAACTCAACCCCAAGATCAAGAGTCTCATACTCCACTGACTGAGCCAGCCAGGCACCTCTCCTTCTTGCATTAATGTTGTACATGTAAGGGCAGAACTCTGCTCTTCCCTTCCAGGTGACCTAAGTGGCAAAGAAGGTGGGAACCAATTCCTCCTGGAGAAAAGACCTGTCTATCCTGTTCTCTTTTCTCTCTGGTATCTCCTTCTCTTCATCTTACTGTCTTCCATGTGACCAGTTGGTAATAATATTTGGGTTTAGGGTTAAGAAGGGTCTAATTGAGTCATTCTTGCCAAAATTCTCTGCCTCGGGGTTTCATACACAAGCTCAGCAACAATAGAATAAAGTATTCTACTCTTCTAACTTAACATAGTCTCATCCCAGGTAATAACTCCCTCTTAGAGCTGTTTCTCTCCTTTTTCTTCCTTCAGAAGTTGTCTGGAAGGCGGTGCTTAGGTGACCTCATGATTTCTCAGAGCCCATGTTCCCTGGATCATCACTACCTTGTCCTGCCAGGATGCTAGTCTGGTCTTGTTCCTGAGCTGCCAGTCATAAGGTCTGCTTTCCTGGTTCTTCTCCTGCCCCAACTGTGGCTGGCAAGAACTTTTCTTGCATCATATCTCCCTCCTTACCAGAATGGAATGTGTCAACACCTACTTTCCAGAGGCCTACTAGCAGAATGGCTACCTGGAAACATATATCACTTTTGGTAACCCTGCTGGGGAAAGAACCTGGAATTTGGGATTACCCCCAATACTTCACAAAGTCAAGCCCTTACAGGGCTTTCTTTCTCATTGTACTCTTATATTCTCCTCATATATCCCAGTAATATGTTCAGGGATTTTCTGTTTTGCTTACCATTGGAACCCCAATGTCTAAATAGTACATGGCACATAGTAGGTACTCAATAAGTATCTGTGGAATGAGTGAATGGTTGATCACATCTGCTGTGTATGGATTTATCCAGGTCGGCTGTCAGAGGCAATCTTACTTCCCTTGCCTACAGATGGTCACAGAGCAGACATGAAGCTCAAGTGTTGCCCACAGCACACACCAGCTCAGAGGTAGAAGCTGAGGCAGTAGGGCTTGGTGAGGTCTCTCAAAGAACAAGAATGAGAACAAACAGGGGCCAAGAGTAGCCGTAAAGGAACAATTCTCAAACTTTTACTTCTCAGAACCAGGACCGCTCTATAATAAGTTTTAAAAATTATTAAGGGCTCTCAGAAGCTCTCTTTTTTTTTTTTTAATTTTTATTTATTTATGATAGTCACACAGAGAGAGAGAGGCAGAGACACAGGCAGAGGGAGAAGCAGGCTCCATGCACCGGGAGCCCGACGTGGGATTCGATCCCGGGTCTCCAGGATCGCGCCCCGGGCCAAAGGCAGGCGCCAAACCGCTGCACCACCCAGGGATCCCTCTCAGAAGCTCTCTTACAGGGACTAAATCAATATGAAAATTGAAACAAATTTTAAAAATATTATTTCGTTAAAAATTAACAACAAAAACACATTACATGTTAGCATAAATAACATTTCCATCTGGTGCACCTGGTTGGCTCAGTGAGTGGAGTGTGTGACTCTTGATCTCCAGGTTGTAAGTTTGAGCTCCACGTTGGATGTAAAGATTACTTAAAAATTTTTTTGAAAGGGTGGGGGTGCCCAGGTGGCTCAGTCAATTGAGTGACCGACTCTTGATTGGGGCTCAAGTCGGGATCTTAGGGTTGTGAGATTGAGCTCTGTCGGACTCTGTGAAGCAGGGAGTCTGCTTGAGATTCTCTCCTTTTCCATCTGCTCCTCCCTCCTGTGCTTGCTCACTCTCTCTCAAACAAAATAAATAAATAAAATCTTTAAAAATAAATAAACAATAAAAGATTTTTAAAAATTAAAAATTAGAAGAAAAAAAAACCAGCTATCTTTCCAAAACAAAAGTCACTGACAGGAGGGGTATTTACTTTTTGGCAAATTGCCTACATCTTCCTTAATAGAAGGCAGCTGCATTCTCATATCTGCCTCTGCATTCAGTCCGTTGTGAAGTTTTAGTTGGAATTTGGCTTCATACAGACACAGAACGGGAAAAGGGAGGATCTTTGGGGCTCTGGGGGTTCTCTGACCACATTCTGAAAACTGCTGTCCTCAAGTGAAAGTCGCTGCAGCAATAATAATGATCTTCTCTGTTACAGAGCCCCCAGCCCTCCCGGGAATCCGGACCCTGGTATGAGAACAGAATCCCTATTTCTCACCCTCCCTCCCTCCGACCTCTTTGCTTAGGATTGCACAATTCTTTAATAATGTATAAAACAGCTGACAGCCTTGAGCAGGAAAATTAGATAAGATGTAAGTTCTTTGGGGAGTATGCTGGTCTTGGGTAGAAGGGAGTGTAATAAGCATCTCAGGAAGGGGATGAGGGAAAGAACATATGCATTTTTCAGTCACGAGAAAAAGGGTTATAAAGTGCAGGCGCATTCGTGAGCAAATATGTCTCGGTGCCTGGGCTGAAAAAAGGAAACAGTGACGTTCAGCCTGCTGGGTGTGTGTGGAAGGAGCTGGTATATGCAGTTACATCCTACCTCTGAATCTTCTTGGGCCTTGCTGGAGGCCCCAGCTCTATTCCCATTAGTTGAGGATCTGATGGAAAGAGAGCGGACAACCAGGGACAGCTCTAAGCCTGGTCAGTTCTCAACACCGTGGAGTGGCCTTGCTACCGTGGTGGGAAGGCTTCAGGTAACACGTTCTGTTTACAGACCCTCATAGGCTAATCCCACCGTCACCACCACCTTCCCTGTGTAACTGGCAAATCTGCTTTTATAGAAGGAAGGCACAGCCAACAGCGATCCAGCACTAGTCCTTGCAGGCCGCAGAAAGCACAAGTGGCCCAGCTCTACCTGGAAGGATGTATGTGTGGATATGAGTGACTCCATACAGCTGTAGCTAGAGGCAGGAGCCACAGCTTAGAGTATTTTCATAAATAGATGACAAGTCCAAACTTCATACCTGGAACTTTCCAAGGATTTTTTTTTTAAAAAAACACTAACGAATAAACTTACCATCTCTGCTATGCTCCTATCCCAACTTGTGACATCTTTTGCATTACTGCTCTACCTTGCTGTTTAGGTGGCCCAGGATCATGACAGGCCTCTTTAGCACAGTAATTCCCAAGTCTCATACAGTGTTTGGTAGTAGGAAGCACTTATAAAGTTTTTAGTGAATGAAAGATAAGTAAAGGAATTCTGGTGGTTTTGTTATAATGTGTACCAAAAGTGTGTGCTTTTCATACATTATGCCATTTCATTAAATTGTTCATGTAAAGTTTATCTTCCCAAGAAGATATAAGTTCTTTGAAAGAAGGAAATGTATATTTGTGATTTTTTTCTAGATGTTCTGCACAGCAACCTATATCTACCCATCTTATGAGAGTGCTCCCTAGATCATTCTAAAGGACACATCTTCTCTTTTATAGTGTTAAATGCTATATTTATTTATTGTTTTACTAAAGAGCAGGAGTTGTTTATTTTTTTAAAGTCCCACTAATGGTTTTAGATAGAGAAAGTTATGAGTTTATGGTCTAATAATATTCTTCATTATTCAGAAAAAGTCCTGGCTAAAAGACTTGCTTTACTACCTACTGTGTAACAAAATCAGACTATACATGAAAGCATATATTTAACTACCAGGTCCTCCACATCATTTCCAACCAAAGAAGCTCTGCTTTTATCTGTTTAAAATGGGAAAGTTTCCACAGATTTTTTTTTTAACCTAAATCAGGGCAGCAGTGCCTGAAAAGGAATATATAGTATTTCAGTGGAAAACTTGACAGACATTAAAATAACAAGATAAATAAAGTAATAGGCCAGACAGAGAAGTTTCCCAAACAGAAAGAGAAGATTTCTATGTTTCTCCAGAAACTCACTTTACCTATTAGCTCAATGAAGAAGTATAAACAAGGATTGGGGGTTTTGTTGTTGTTTGTTTAATATTAACAGCTTTATTAAGATAAATTCACCTACCATAAAATTAACACTTTCAAAGTTTACAATTCCATGGATTTTAGCATATTTATAAAATGGTGCAACCATCACCCCTATCCAATTTTAAGACTTTTTTTTTAAGATTTATTTATTCATTTTAGAGAGTGACAGAGAAAGTGTGAGAGGGAGGAAGAGCAGAGGGAGAAAGGGAGAGAGAATCCTCAAGCAGACTCCTTGGTGAGCACAGAGCCCAACATGGTGCTTGATTGCAGGACCCTAAGATCATGCCCTGAGCCTAAACCAAGAGATGGCCAATTAACCAACTGAGCCACCCAAGCACTCTAATTTTAAAATAATATTTTTATTAAAACAAAAATTTTGTTTTGTTTCCAAAAGAAACCCCATAGCCATTAGCCATTCCTCCCTATTCCCTCTTCCCCAGCCCTTAGCAACTGCTAATCTACTTTTTGTCTCTTATGTATTTGCCTTTTATGGACATTTCATATAAAAGGAATATTATACTATGAGATCTTTTGTGGCTGGCTTCTTCCACTGAGCTTGTTTTCAAAGTTTGTCCATGTTATAGTGTTTATCGGTACTTCATTCTCTTTTATGGCTGAATACTATTTCATTGTATGGATAGACCACCAAATTCTAGTGTATCCATTAATTGACAAATATTTGGGTTATTTTCACTTTTGGGCTATTATAAATAATGCTTCTATTTTATGTACAACTTTGTGTGTGTGTGTGTGTGTGAATATAAACATGCATTTTGCTTCAATTCTCTTGGGTATATACTTAAGAGTGAAATTGCTGGGTTGTATATAAGTATGGTAAACATTTTGAGAGATTAACAAGCTGTTTTCCAAAGCAGCGGAACCACTTGACAATCCTACCAGCAATGTATGAGAGTTTTAATTTCTCCATATCCTTACCAACGTCTGTCTTTTTTTTTTTTTTTTTTATTGTAACAAGCCTAGTGGATGTAAAGTGGTATCTCATTGTGGTTTTTTATTTGCATTTCACTAATAATTAATGATGTTGAGCATCTTTTCATGTGTTTTGGGGCCACTTACATATTTTCTTTGGAGAAATGTCTAGGCAAATCCTTTTCCCATTTTTATTATTGAGTTTTAAGAGTTCACGTATTCTGGATACAAGTCCCTTATCAGATATTTGATTAGCAAATAGTTTCTCCCATTCTGCTCATTCAGTTCCATGCTTAACTCTAAACTTTGGGCAAATTACTTAACTTTCCTCATCTGGAATGTAAATGGATTCAAAAGACTCACTTTTGAATTAGGATGCATATCACTAGGAGCAGGTGCCAGTGACCCAGAAGTATAAGTCATCAAGGGATTCCATGTGATTCTTCTTCTGAAATGCCAATGTTATTAAAAAATTTGGGGTAAGCAGAATCTTAAAAGTCTGGAGGAAAGAAAAACTGTATGTGCTGAGTAAATGGGAATTTTGACACTTGAGAACCTGGTGACAGTTGTGTCAAAGTAATCAAGGTGAGTGGACTTTAGAGATATAAATTATGCCTGACCATTGGAACCAGTTGGAAGAGCATGTGATTCTTGTTCTCAGGGTCATGAGTTTGCCCCCAGCAATGGGTGTAGAAATTACTAAAAATAAACACATAAACTTAAAAAACAAACAAACCATGAGATACCACTTCATATCTACTAGGATGGCTATAATCACAAAAACAAACAAAAAACAACCAGTAAACAAGTTTTTTTTTTTTTTTTTATGATAGTCACAGAGAGAGAGAGAGAGAGGCAGAGACACAGGCGGAGGAAGAAGCAGGCTCCATACACCGGGAGCCTGACGTGGGATTCGATCGGGGGTCTCCAGGATCGCGCCCTGGGCCAAAGGCAGGCTCCAGACCGCTGCTGCGCTACCCAGGGATCCCAGTAAACAAGTTTGATGATGATGAAGAGAAAATGAAAGCCTCATACATTACCAGTGGGAATGTAGGATGGTGCATTCACTCTGGAAAAGTCTGGCGGTCCTCCAATAAACGTCTGATCAAAAAAAAAAAAAAAATCTGATCACCATGTGACTCAGCAATCCCCTCCTAGATATATACCCCAAAGAACAAAAACTTGTGCACCAAGGTTCACAGCACCACTATTCATAATAGCCAAATGGTGGAAATAATCCAAATGTCCATCAATTAATTGATGGACCAACAAGATATGGTATATCCATGCAATGGAATAGCATTTGGCCACAAAAAGGAATGAAGTACTGATACACACTATGATGTAGATGAACTTTGAAAATATGCTTAGTATAAGGAGTCAGCCATGAAAAACCACGTATTATGTGATTACATTTAAATGCAATGTCCAGAAAAGGCAAGTCAATAAATACAGAAAGCAGTTCAGTGGTTACCAGAAGCTATGGAAGGGGGGAAATGGAGAGTGACTACTTATGGATGAGGATTTTTTTTCAGATAAAAAATGTTCCAGAACTAGGTAATGATAATGGTTGCACAAGATTGTGAATATACTATTACTGAATGGTACACTATAACTTGGTTAACATGACAAATTTTTTTTAATCTTTTTTTTTTAAATTTTTATTTATTTATGATAGTCACAGAGAGAGAGAGAGAGAGAGAGAGGCAGAGACACAGGCAGAGGGAGAAGCAGGCTCCATGCACCGGGAGCCCGACGTGGGATTCGATCCTGGGTCTCCAGGATTGCGCCCTGGGCCAAAGGCAGGCGCCAAACCGCCGCGCCACCCAGGGATCCCTAACATGACAAATTTTATGTTATGTGTACTTTACCACAATTTAGAAAATAATTCAGGGACAGGGAAAGGAATAAATAAATAAAAATTTAAAAGAATGCAAACTTCCAAGGATAGGCAAACTAATATTCTGTGACTTAAAAGAAAATTCATAGTAGAGAGCTATTGAGTTGAAAGCACAAACAGGCAAGTTACAAATTGCTTGAAGCTTCGCTCACAATTGAATGGGCCAAGAGCGGTTACCAAATATAAGCTGGGTCACTCAGAGCCTTTTCTGGGAATTTAGAAGATGGATTCCCATTGTGGACTTGGCCATGGGACAGGAAAGAAGCCACACCCTAAGAATTACTAACTAAGATGTGTTGATGTTCCAGAGCTCATGTCTCCACTTATGCTTGGTTAGTGTTCCAATGGAAAGAATGAGCTTGACATTGTTACAATAAATCCCTTCTAAAAAATAAATAGATAAATAAATCCCATTTTGCTTGAGTTCGTTTCTATGGTCTCTTTTCCTTGAAACCAAACATCTAATCCCCATACCTAAGATACTTAGGTATTTTAGGACATTTAGGTAATGTAATATTACCAATTGTATTAGGTTCCTTTTGCTGCTATAACAAATTACCATAAATTTAATGACTTAAAACAACAGAAAATTATTTTCTCACAGTTCTGGAGGCTAGAAGCTCAAAAGGCAGGGTCACCACACTCCCTTTGAAAGCTATTGGGAGGGATCCCTGGGTGGCGCAGCGGTTTAGCGCCTGCCTTTGGCCCAGGGCGCGATCCTGGAGACCCAGGATCGAATCCCACGTCGGGCTCCCGGGCATGGAGCCTGCTTCTCCCTCTGCCTATGTGTCTGTCTCTCTCTCTCTCTGTGTGTGACTATCCTAAATAAATAAAAATAAAAAAAAAAAAAAAAAAAGAAAGCTCTTGGAGAGAATATCAGTTCCTTGTCTCTTCTAGCTTCTGGTGTTTCCAAGTATTCCTTGACTTGTTGCCATATCATAATCTCTGCCTCTCTGGTCATGTTGCCTCTTTCTCTTCTGTGTGTCCCTCTTACCAGACGCAGGGCTCCATCCCAGGACCCTGAGATCATGACCTGAGCTGAAGGCAGACGCTTAACCTACTGAACCACCCAGATGTTCCAGCCTTCCAGCTTTAAGTGTCAGTCCTCTTTCTATCCCTTCCAAAGTACACCTGCCTCCAGGTGCTGTGCCTACTCATCAGCTTCTGGGGTTCCCATAGCACAAACAGGATTTTCTAAATTGCTCAGCAGGGTCCTAGTGCCCCTGTCAGTATGACTTCTGCCTAATATAAACCTTCTTCGTATTATTTTGTTTCCTTCCTATGCCTTCCTTGCACACCCATGTCTTTATGCCTTCATTTTCACTTTAAAATCCTGTCACTTGGGCAGCCTGGGTGGCTCAGCGGATTGGCGCTGCCTTCAGCCCAGGATCTGATCCTGGGGACCAGGAATCGAGACCCATGTCAGGCTCCCTGCATGGAGCCTACTTCTGCCTCTGCCTGTGTCTCTGCCTCTCTCTCTCTCTGTGTCTCTCATGAATAAACAAATAAAATCTTAAAAAATAATAATAATAAAATAATAAAATAAAATCCTGTCACTCTGCATTTTAAAGAACCATTTTTTTTTTGTTTGTTTGTTTAATGTAAAATAAGTACTACAAGGCCTAAAACAAAACCAGAGGGCTTCTGGATTCCCTACCCTCCCTTGCTTCCTGTCCACTCCCTCTTTCCCATCTTTCAATCTTCTTACCTGGTATTTAGTATTAACTTTCATATCTTTTTTTTTTAATCCACACAATGTTTTTATTTTTATTCACTATAAGCAAACAGCAGAATTAACACAGCATTCCACAACTCCAGATCGGCTTTTCTATAGACGAAGAGTGACCAGTTCAACAGGCAGAGGCTAAAGGATTTTGACAACCCCCTCAACCAGCCCTGCAGCTCATCCAGATGACTGTGCCTTAACTGCAAAGCAACTCTCCCTATTGCTTTTTTCCAGTACTACCATTGAGAGGGGCCAGAGCAGGATACTGACCCCTAGAGTAAACAGTCTGAGATGTACCACGCTGGGGGTTAGTGTCATGGTGAGAGACACAGCCATGAAAACATGACCCAGAAGTGCCATCGGGTACAATTCCGGACTCCGGCTGACAAAGGCAGAGACAAATGAATCTTTTTTTTTTTTAAACCTCCCTTAAAGATTCTTTGATGCTCAGCCCTATTAACTATAGACCTGGTCTTTCACCTCAATTTTCCTTTCTTTAAATTCTGGGTTGCTCTTCTTATATTAACAATTTGATAACCCCAACATAGTACCAAAATATCCCCCAAAATGGAGTTCAGGTTTGATCAAAATGTAAACCCGAGGTGTGACTCTAGAATTATAAAAGATAGGCAGGAGGAAAAGTCACTCTAAACAACTATCTGATTGCTCAGGCCTCACCTGTGAGAACGGGGATGGGGAAAGTGGAGAAATCTACATGCATCACTGAACTTGAGAACACTGCTTGAGACTTCTGGGACAGCCACTGTCTCCCAGCACTGCCCAACTTCCCAGACAGCTGCTCATAGAGTTTGGGCACATAGTCATCCTCTTCCGCCTGGTAACACGTGCCAGCCACCGGGGGCCCAAGCTCGTACTTTTTGCGAAAAGATGCCACTTTGAATTTGCCACAGTGGTCTCCAGATCGGTTGCTGAGAATGGGCTCATCACACTTCAGTGGCCCACTCTGCTCGTATACCAGCCAGATGTATCAATGAAGGCCTGTGCCCTTGGGAGGCCCAGAGCCGACATAATCAGAAAGGACTGTGCCACTGCTAATGTCGTTGCCCTTCATGTTGACCACCAGAAAATGGTGCCATTCCCTGTATTTGGGGTCCTTCCTGCTGGGAGCATCTGGATCTGTCAGGACCAAGGTGTAGAGTTTACCTGGATCAAGACCATCCCATGCAATACTGGTGGGCCGGTTCTTAACCTAGGTGGGCATCAGCACTTTGCCCAGCTCGTTGACCTCCATCCCGGTGTGTTTGACATGCAGCGCATGCTGTGGCTGCTCCTCCACTTCCTGCAGGCTCAAAGACCTGGACCACTTGCCGAGGTCCACCAGCATCACGGAGCTGAGCAGACGAGAGGGAAGACCGACTTCCAGCAGTCAGCAAACTGGCCAGAGGAGGCGTGGGCCCAGCGCCTGGGGAAGCGCAGGCCAACTTTCATATCTTAAAATAAAACACTAATAGTGCTGTATTTCATTTTTGGCTTAAGATATAAACCAATGACTTTCTACTCTGAAGATGAGGTTTTAGCTGTATTATTATCCATACCTCCCCTATAAACATATATATACACAAATATTATATACATATATATACACAAATATTATATACATATATTGGCCTTCCCTATCCTCTTAATGTAGTTAAAAGTTTGGATTCTATTGATATTTGGTGATTTGCATGTAATCACTTGTACTATGAATATATTCTTTCTTGTACTTTTGCTCTTCTTTGGAATTAATAATTGCCTTGCTCTTTCCTTGACTTCATTTTCTTTGCTTCATTTTCCATTTACCCAGCATTTATTCATCCCCAAGCTCTCTGACAGAAGCGCATCTCTTCTCAATTCTTTTGAACATATCGAGGATTCTATTGATTTTGTCTTTTTCTTGACAATCTTCCACTCCTCCCCAGAATCTTCTGTCTTCCTACTGCAGTCTGGGCTACTACACTCCTTAGGTTACCTGTATAGCTGTCACCCTGAGCTCATTTCTTACCTTGTCCTGGAAATTCCCTTCATCCCTCTCTTGTGTGGGAGGAGTTTCCTAGATCTCATGTCTTATTCTTTCTTGGTTTACTCACTTCAACGAAATGACCCTTGTGTAGCTTCCTGAGAAAAACTGCATATAGAGTAAATGTCTTGAGTTGTTATGTATTTGAAAGATATTTATTCTACCCTTATCCTTGATTGAGGCTGCTAGAACAAAGTACCATAGATTGGGGTCCCTGAGTGGCTCAACGGTTTAGCATCTGCCTTTGGACTGGGGCATGATCCTGAGTCCCCAGATCAAGTCCCACATCCAGCTCCCTGCATGGAGCCTGCTTCTCCCTCTGCCTGTGTCTCTGCCTCTCTCTCTCTCTGTGTCTCTCATGAATAAATAAATGCAGTCTTAAAAAAAGAAAAAGAAGTTGATTGTAAACTCTGTGTGCACGGTATACATTATTGGCTAGGGGACACCACTACAGAATGATGTGACTGGGCTGCATCTTAAAGAACCTCTAATGTTAGTGTTTAACCTAGTCACATATATATGCAAAATAACTATAAATGGTAACTTACTGGTTAGGCCACAAAATCACACTCTTCTCTCCTCTGAAGCTCAAAAAGCTGGTGACATCATTTTAGATATGGCATTTATAGCAATGAGTCATATCTGGCTGTGAGTCATAATCAATATCTCGGAGAAAACTTGGCAAAACATCAACATCCCCACTTCATTCTGAGCTCCTCTGTGAAGTTAGTTCTGCTTGTTCTTCAGCTCTGCAATCCAAACATTCTTTTGGTCTTTGTATGTTCAGGAATCTTTAAAATGATATGACCCAGGGAATGTTAGTTTTCTTTTCTTGTACAAACCTTAAATTTTCAAGGATAAAATAAAGACATAGTAAAGATAACTCAAGCAATGTTGATCTGATCATTTTGTACAAACCTTGTTTCTGGATGTCATAAGGACATGAAATGTTCTTTCTTACGAAGAGTTAACAGAAACTCATTGGCCAAATCTCATTTTTCTTTTTATGTTTGAGGTTACAAACTACAGGAAAAAACTATACAATCTCACTTTGGCTTGAAAATAACAAGCATTTCTCTAAGACAAATACTCATTTTGTAGCCTTTTATAGAGCCCTAGTGTCTGAAATTCTACTGTATCATATCACCTTAAGTTCAAATTCTATAAAAATTGGAGTACTGGAATATTTTGTAAAAATGAAATATGCTCTTTTCCTCATGGACTCTTAGTTATTTAAAAGGATAGGATTGAATTGATTACTGTGGGACCTGAAGAATAAATATTTGGTAGATATGTTTTAACCCATTTTCAATTTATCTTAAATTTTTTGGGAGGAGTTTTCTATCTTCTGGAAATGTCAAATGAAATAGTCAAAGATAACCAGAACAATTAGACAAACAGACTTTCATGTTTTTGCACTGAACAAGAGTAAGAATACTTTTTCTATTAGGGCTTCATAGGCAAATAAAAAACAACTTAGCTATTTTAGAGTTCTTTCGTTTTTGAGAGCCAAACCAAAATTTTAATTCACTTGACTTTAAAGTGAAGACCAGGGATGCCTGGGTGGCTCAGCTTCAGCGAATTGTTGCTTCACCAGGGATGATGGGACAGTGTCACTAGAAATCCAGCTTCCCAAGAATAGTCAGAGATCCCTCATTTCCATAGGTTCTCTCACTTCCTTTGGATTCCTGGGAATTGTAGGTACCAGAAAAGAGAGATATTTAGTTTTTTTAAAAAATTTAATTCTTTAAAATTAATTTCAATTTGCCAACATATAGTAAAATATGCAGTGCTCATCACATCACCTGCCCTCCTTCATGCCCATCACCCGGTTACCCTATCCCCATCCACTTCTACTTCAGCAACCCTCAGTCCATATGATAATTGGCTTTCTTCAACTGACTTATTTCACTTAGCATTTTATCCTCCAGTTCCATCCATGTTGATGTAAATGGTAGGTACTCATCCTTTCTGTGACTGAGTAATACTCCATTCTATATATATACACCACATAGGAAGAGAGATATTTTGGACCTGAAAGGTAGGTTATGAAATGTACTGGACTGGCCAGACTTCTCAATGCTTGTCATGTCCACAGTCCCTGAAGTGGCCCTAAGTGGTTCCTTATTCACAGATGCTTTATCATCCTGGTTCATCATCCTTGCCAAGAGCCACCAAGAGGAGGTCAAGTAAGAAAGTTCTGTTGAGCCAAGATGATGGTAATGAATCATACAATCTAGACCAATCCAAACTATACTAATCAGTTCCTCTTTCTCTGGAATTTGAGCCTTAGATAAACAGTGAGTTAATTGGTAGTGCTAGTGGACGTGGAAATATATGAGAAACACAAACAGAAAGAGTAGTTGAATCACGGGAATGCCAGAACATTTAGAGTAAGGATCAACAAACATCTGCTAGGGGGTGACAAAATAACCTAGTAATTAAGGTGCACGGCATCCTGAATAAATTGTGAGTTTCCAAACTTCATTCCAAGTCTGGTAGGCACTATACTGTCATTCCTGTGTCTCTCTTGAGTTCTGAGCATGAAGGTTTTCATTGCTCCTGAGGCCTGGTATATATCTTGTCTTCCTTATGTCTATGTGGGCATACCCTTAAAACAAATACACCATTACATCAGGAACCTGAGTGAATTCTTGCAATGATAAAAACCTAACAATGTATGCAATGTTCTTTAAAACAAGGTTTTAGTCAAACCTTGGTAAGTTAGAAAATGCTTGTTCTAACTGCTTCTCTTCTGTGGTCCTCTCTGCCTTCTCCATTTGTTTTGATGTAGAAAGTCACTCTGGAATACTTATAAGAACACTACTTAACTAAAAATACATCAATAAGTCAATAAAAATGTGCCAATATTGTACAGAGTACATTATGTCACACACACAAAACTGGCATTAAGGTTTTTTTTTTAAGATTTTATTTATTTATTCATGAGAATCACACACACACACACAGAGGTAGAGACATAGGCAGAGGGAGAAGCAAGCTCCTCACAGGGAGCCTGATGTGGGACTCAATCCCCAAACCGGGATCATGGCCTGAGCTGAAGGCAGACACTCACCGCTGAGCCACCCAGGTGTCCCTGGCATTAAGTTTTTGATGACTTGATCAAGAGTAATTGCAAGTAGGGATGGATCTGGATGTTTCAAGTTTTACAAGGAGCTTAAATCATGAAAAATATAGTAACTCTGCAGAGTTACAAAACACTCTAGAGCAGGAATTATACTCCAGTTCCATGGTTTCAATATTTAAGGAAGGGGAGATAAAGTCAGAGTGATAATGAGAATAATAGGAAAAAATTAAAAGATTAAAAAAGGGAGAAAGACATAAGAGACAAAGAGGGACTAAAGAGATCAAGGTTAATGAAGTGATTATACACTTAATAACTGAGAAGACATATAAGGATTATACACAAGGGCACAATTGCAGTCCAAGTGAGAGGGTTAAAATTTCAAGATTATGAGATGGTTGGGTGACTCAGTGGTTAAGCCTCTGCCTTTGATCAGGGCGTGATCCTGGAGTCCTGGGATTGAGTCCCACATCAGGATCCCTGCATGGAGCCTGCTTCTCCCTCTGCCTATATGTCTCTGCCTCTCTCTGTGTGTGCCTCTCATGAATAAATAAAATCTAACAGATAAATAAATAAATGTTAAGTTGGGAAGACTACATTTTTTTAGTGATGGGATAAATGTTTTAAAAGATTTCATAGTGATAGAATTAGAATTTTTAAAAAATCAATATAGACTCATGACTTTGAAATGCCTTCCAATTTTGTCCAAAAAAAAATGGCCTAGCAGTGATGTTATTCTAATCCCAATCTGTACTCCTGCAAAACAATCTCATATTCATCTTTGATGCCCAGACTTTTCCACTACTATTTTCTTCACTTAAAGGAACTAAGGTTCTTTGTAAAATAGCTCATTTTGTGTTTTGGTTAGAGAAAGATGGAGATCTTGTGTATTTAAAGCAAGAATGTTTTCAAAAATGTTTGGGAGAAGTGCTGAAGAAACCATAGAACCATCTTAAAAGGACTTTTACTGGCCAAGATCTAAAGATTTAATCAAAAAAGGGAAAATGATTATAGATGATTGCAACTTTGTTAATCTATGAAAGTCCATAATGATTCTCCAAAGGAAAAAATGTTTACAATTTAGTGCCAGGTAATTTAGCTATAAAAGATAGTGTGGGGGATGCCTGCCTGGGTGGCTCAGCGGTTGAGCATCTGCCTTCAGCCTAGGGCGTGATTCTGGAGTCCCAAGATCAAGTCCCGATCGCTCCCTGCATGGAGCCTACTTCTCCCTCTGCCTGTATCTCTCTCTCTCTCTTTGTGTCCCTCATGAATAAATAAATAAAATCTAATAAATAAATAAATAGTCTTTAAGAAAAGAGTGTGGGGTACCTGGTTGGCTCAGTTGGTGGAGGGTGCAACTCTTGATCTCAGAGTTGTGAATTTGAGTCCCATGTCGGGTGTAGAGATTGCCTGAAAAAAAAAAATTGGGGATGCCTGGGTGGCTCAGTGGTTGAGCATCATGTCTTTGGCTCAGGGCATGATCCCGTGGTCCTGGGATCGACTCCCACATCGGGCTCCTGCATTGAGCCTGCTTCTTCCTCTGCCTCTCTGTGTCTCTAGTGAATAAATAAAATCTTTAAAAAAAAAAATCTTTTAAAAAAAGAAGATAGTGTCTGTGATTATACAGATATATTCGTATTTTAAAAATTTTTGTTTATTTATTTGAGAGAGAGGGAAAGGCATACAAGAGAGAGCACAAGCAGTGGAGAGGAAGAAGAAGACTGCCCATGGAGTGGGGATCCTGATGCAAGGTCCATCCCAGGACCCTGGGATCACGACCTGAGTTGAGGGCAGACGCTTAACTGACTGAGCCACCCAGGCGCCCCTAGATATGTTTTTTTTTTTAAGTTGAATAAATATAGAGTTATATGTATGAGGTTTTTTTTAAAAATCTAAAACATATATTAGTTTACAAAGTATAGGCATGCCTTTTCTCTAATTGCAACAGTAGGGAAGGATGAGTCGAAGAAATTGGAAATCAGCCAAGCAGTCCTAGAAGAAAATATTAACTATACCAAGAACAGAAAGAACTGCTCCACATCATTTGTCACACATAACAATTGGGTAGAAAGGAGATCCAACATTTAATCAGGAGTGGGGCAAAATGATCAAGTAGAAAAATAATTCCATAATGTGTTTCACAATGAGAATATGCTAAATGTCCTGAAGATAGCTAATTTCCCCTCCCTGTCTCATGAAAGGTGAAAACTTTCAATGATCCTATTAATTGTAACAAATGAATGAGACCAAATCAGATTGCAAAAAATGAACAACCTAGCTGAATATGTAATGATAAGAAACTGGATTCTGTAAGGTGGCCAAATGAAACCTAAAAACTACATCATTTCAGGAAAGGCATTAGGTTGCATTCTGTGAATGGCAAGGATTTAAAAGGTTTTATCAGCGTATGAAAGGAGAGCCAGCCAGGAGGCACAACCAAGCCTATGACCCAACTAAGATTTATTTATTTTATTTTATTTTTTGACCCAACTAAGATTTAAATTGGTTGAAACCCCAGCTGGTCTAAATAACATGCTTTTTCTTTTGGTTTTATATCTAGGACAAAATAGAATCAAGTCTCTATAATATTACTGTACCCCAGGGCTGCCACTGCTCCTTTGACACCGTGTACCAATAAGAAAAAGACATCTCTTCCTCCAGGTAGCCTCTGGAAAGATAGCTTTTAAAAGCAGAGTGAGAACTGTAGTTCAGGCCTCCCTTCCCCCTTTGGCCAGGCGCCCTCGTGCAAAGCACAGCCTGCACAGGTCTGTTCCTTTTAGGAAGTTTTAAGAAATAAATGTGGTAAAATTACTGCCACCCCAGAAAGGTATAAGGATAAGAATCACAGAGACATTAACTTCAACCTGTGGTAATGGTATGTTAGTAGCAATTTAAGTATCAATTTTGTCATTATTGTGAAATTTTGTGCATATTGTTTGCTTCTAAACATAAACCTAATAATTTTAATTAATATTGTCAGACTATGTTGATAAAATAAGGTTTGTGATCAATGCTTAAATGTCTGGGAAAGTTGCAGTTGTTAAGTTTAAACATTTTGATTTCCTAGTTGTGTTCAGTGTTTACAGGAATTTTATTTCATAGACATGAAAGATTAAAAATTTGGGCATCAAGGTAAGTATAAATTGGAGTGTTCCTCTTTTCACACGTGTCCCTTAGAGTGTGGACATTTAAGATCTAAGTAGTAATAGGTAGAGGAAATGGAAATAAAGTCACAATGAGGGGGGGAGAAAAATACTAAGAAAAGGAGGACAGAAGGCTGATATTAAAGGCAGAGAAAGGGAGAGGACAGAAGTAAAATGTAAGAGACAAAAGCAATAGGAGAGCAGAGGAATTCAGAGGGCTCTAAAGGGTTAATGTAGGTCAACTGCTTATTTCATACACGGTTTTTATTTTTATTTTTTTATATCTTTATTTTTTAATTAATTTTTTTTTTTAAATTTATGATAGTCACACAGAGAGAGAGAGAGACAGGCAGAGACACAGGCAGAGGGAGAAGCAGGCTCCATGCACCAGGAGCCCGACATGGGATTCGATCCTGGGTTCCCAGGATCGCGCCCTGGGCCAAAGGCAGGCGCCAAACCGCTGCGCCACCCAGGGATCCCCATACATGGTTTTTACCTCTTTGTTCTTTAATATCTGGTTTACTTTTCAAGTGTTTATTTAAAAAAAAAAAAAGGTTGGGGGGGGCAGCCCGGGTGGCTCAGCGGTTTAGCGCTGCCTTCTGCCCAGGGCCTGATCCTGGAGACCCGGGATTGAGTCCCTCGTTGGTCTCCCTGCATGGAGCCTGCTTCTCTCTTTGCATCTCTCTCTCTCACTCTCTCTCTCTCTCTGTGTCTTAGGAATAAATAAATAAAGTCTTAAAAAAAAAAAGCTTCCTCTAAAGAAACTGTTGACTTAGAAATAAAATCAAGATATGCACTGGGACAAAAGTCCTTTAAGAACCCTGAGAGTCAGAGGATCCCTGTGTGGCTCAGTGGTTTGGCACCTGCCTTAGGCCCAGGGTGTGGTCCTGGGGTCCCGGGGTCCTGGGATCAGGATTGAGTTCCGGGATCGAGTTCCGCATCAGGCTCCCTGTGTGGAGCCTGCTTCTCCCTCTGCCTGTGTCTCTGCCTCTCTCTCCCTCTGTCTCATGAATAAATGAATAAAATCTTAAAAACAAACAAACAAACAAAAAAACCTGAGAGTCCTCCCAAAACTTTCTTTATACTTGGAATGTCTTGGTACCTCCATGATTAGCCCTTTGGGCCCAGACAAGAGTATCTGACCTTTTCCTTTATATCATATAGCACAGATGAAACCAGGTTTGACTATCAAAATTAGGCTTTCCTAAAGACTAGGATCTATAGGGACTTATACCTGAAAAATAACATGAAATCCAATTATCTGGTTTATAAAACCTGGATTATTCTCTTCTGGTGATCCATTCCTACTCCCTGTCTCTTCATGGTGGGCACCATCTTAGTGCCCATCACCCAGGTGATCACAGCTGCAAGGCTACCTTTCTCAACGTACAGGATCCAGGGCCTTACATGATGCCTACCCTTCAGGCCTATAAACTACATATCGTAATAACTCTAACATTCACCCAAGAGATACACACAGATAATAGTAGATCTCTTCCATCAAGGGCCCCTCTGAACTACCAGTGAGTAGCCCCCTGGAGAGTAGATTATTCTCCAGGACAGTGTGATATTAACCCCAGATAAAGCCAAACCTTAGTGTGGGATATGATGAAAAGAGAAGTAAGCATTGGGAGTTCAAGGGACTTTAGTCCTTGACCCATTCTGTGACCTTTAGATAACTTTTTTAAATGATTTTATTTATTTATTCATGAGAGACAGAGAGAGGCAGAGACACAGGCAGAGGGAGAAGCAGACTCCCTGCAAGGAGCCCAATGTGGGACTCAATTCCGGACCCTGGGATCACGCCCTAAGCCAAAGGCAGATGCTCAGCTGCAGAGCTACCCAGGTGCTCCTAGATAAATTATTTTATCTTTAGAGGCTTTATTTGTATGATAGGGAAAATAGAACTCATCTCTAAAGGATTAGGATTAGAATAAAATGAATTAGCTGAAGTGCTCTGAAAAAGTATAAACCCTTAAAAAACAATTCTTTAAAAAAATTTTTTTTAACTCTTACAAAAACAAAAGAGCTTCATTATTCCAGAGTCTCCATAATCTTTTCCACCAACTGTTGCCAGGCCATTCTCCTCACCTGATCTTTAACCCACTTCAATTTGCAGACTAGAAGATTTGAATTAAAGGCCCTCTAAAATCTTAAAGCCCTGGAAGTATATAGGTATCCCACTGGATACACAAAACTGAGTAAAATCCAGCAAAAATGATAAAACTCGGCAATGATGGAATGTCATATGACAAGTTTATACAGATCTTCCTCAACTTCCATCTGCATAAAGTTTTGGAAGCATTATTCTGGGTATCCCGTCTGTCCAACTTTGTTACCAATCATAAAACTTTTATCGAGGGATCCCTGGGTGGCGCAGCGGTTTGGCGCCTGCCTTTGGCCCAGGACGCGATCCTGGAGACCCGGGATCGAATCCCACGTCAGGCTCCCGGTGCATGGAGCCTGCTTCTCCCTCTGCCTATGTCTCTGCCTCTCTCTCTCTCTGTGACTATCATTAAAAAAAAAAAAGAACATTTATCGAGCACCACAAAGCGGAAAAATATTGGCTGGAGGCTAGGATACAGAGAAGGGTAAGATTATTGTGGTGGTCTCCAAACTAAAGTGGCGGGTAGTTTGGATGATGTTAAAACTTGGGTCTTGGGGATCCCTGGGTGGCGCAGCGGTTTGGCGCCTGCCGTTGGCCCAGGGCACGATCCCGGACTCGGGATCTAGTCCCTCCGGTCAGGGCTCATTAAAAAAAAAAAAGAACATTTTTCGAGCACCACAAAGCGGAAAAATATTGGCTGGAGGCTAGGATAACAGAGAAGGGTAAGATTATTGTGGTGGTCTCCAACTAAATGGCGGGTAGTTTGGATGATGTTAAAACTTGTGTCTGGGGATCCCTGGGTGGCGCAGCGGTTTGGCGCCTGCCTTTGGCCCAGGACGCGATCCTGGAGACCGGGATCGAATCCACGTCAGGCTCCCGGTGCATGGAGCCTGCTTCTCCCTCTGCCTATGTCTCTGCCTCTCTCTCTCTCTCTCTCTCTCTCTCTCTCTCTCTCTCTCTCTCTCTCTCTCTCTCTCTCTCTGTGACTATCATTAAAAAAAAAAAAGAACATTTATAACGAGCACCACAAAGCGGAAAAATATTGGCTGGAGGCTAGGATAACAGAGAAGGGTAAGATTATTGTGGTGGTCTCCAACTAAATGGCGGGTAGTTTGGATGATGTTAAAACTTGTGTCTGGGGATCCCTGGGTGGCGCAGCGGTTTGGCGCCTGCCTTTGGCCCAGGACGCGATCCTGGAGACCGGGATCGGCACCACGTCGGGGCTCCCGGTGCATGGAGCCTGCTTCTCCCTCTGCCTATGTCTCTGCCTCTCTCTCTCTCTCTCTCTCTCTCTCTCTCTCTCTCTCTCTCTCTCTCTCTCTCTCTCTCTCTCTCTCTCTCTCTCTCTCTCTCTCTCTCTCTCTCTCTCTCTCTCTCTCTCTCTCTCTCTCTCTCTCTCTCTCTCTCTCTCTCTCTCTCTCTCTCTCTCTCTCTCTCTCTCTCTCTCTCTCTCTCTCTCTCTCTCTCTCTCTCTCTCTCTCTCTCTCTCTCTCTCTCTCTCTCTCTCTCTCTCTCTCTCTCTCTCTCTCTCTCTCTCTCTCTCTCTCTCTCTCTCTCTCTCTCTCTCTCTCTCTCTCTCTCTCTCTCTCTCTCTCTCTCTCTCTCTCTCTCTCTCTCTCTCTCTCTCTCTCTCTCTCTCTCTCTCTCTCTCTCTCTCTCTCTCTCTCTCTCTCTCTCTCTCTCTCTCTCTCTCTCTCTCTCTCTCTCTCTCTCTCTCTCTCTCTCTCTCTCTCTCTCTCTCTCTCTCTCTCTCTCTCTCTCTCTCTCTCTCTCTCTCTCTCTCTCTCTCTCTCTCTCTCTCTCTCTCTCTCTCTCTCTCTCTCTCTCTCTCTCTCTCTCTCTCTCTCTCTCTCTCTCTCTCTCTCTCTCTCTCTCTCTCTCTCTCTCTCTCTCTCTCTCTCTCTCTCTCTCTCTCTCTCTCTCTCTCTCTCTCTCTCTCTCTCTCTCTCTCTCTCTCTCTCTCTCTCTCTCTCTCTCTCTCTCTCTCTCTCTCTCTCTCTCTCTCTCTCTCTCTCTCTCTCTCTCTCTCTCTCTCTCTCTCTCTCTCTCTCTCTCTCTCTCTCTCTCTCTCTCTCTCTCTCTCTCTCTCTCTCTCTCTCTCTCTCTCTCTCTCTCTCTCTCTCTCTCTCTCTCTCTCTCTCTCTCTCTGTGACTATCATTAAAAAAAAAAAAGAACATTTTTCGAGCACCACAAAGCGGAAAAATATTGGCTGGAGGCTAGGATAACAGAGAAGGGTAAGATTATTGTGGTGGTCTCCAACTAAAGTGGCGGGTAGTTTGGATGATGTTAAAACTTGGGTCTTTGCCATCCCTGGACTGGAGTTCAAATTCTATTAACTTGCTGTATGATAGCCTGACAAGTACTTTTTGCTTTTCGAAGCCAGGTTTCCTCTCCCACGTGTGTGTGACCCCCCCCCCCCCGGGGGGGGGGGGAGGGAAGGGGCCGCGGGCGGCTGCAGTGGGGTTGGCCTTCCGCCGAGCAGCGGTGCCGGGGTGCGGCTCTGCCCCCGCCGCCACCCTTCTCAGCTGTACTTTTTCTTTTTTTTTTTTTTGACTCTTAAGAAGTTGGCAGGGGCGGCTGCACCTGCAGTTCTGCCTCTCTGGGACGAGAGCTCTTGCGTGCTCGCCTGGCACGTGAATACGGAGTTGCTGACTTTTTCAGTCTGCACTGTCCTGGGTTTTACTGATGGGAGGTAGTTTTCTTGAGTCCACAACGACGAAACTTTTCTCTAAAAAGTTGTAAGGGTTGACATTGAAGCCCCCCAATTGCCGCTCAATTGCTGATAGGTTAGGATGAGATTAGCACTCTAACGAGATTAAGTCGCTGACGAGATCTTGAAATTGATCTGGGTAGCAAAATAAAACCTGCCAATTTCAAAGACTCAACGGTCTCAAGAAATGAAAGTGAGTGACGTTGGACGAGTATTGGGGACGTTGGCAGCTTCCCGCTAGATGGGTAGATGGACACGCCTTGGGCAGGAAGTCAGAGTTGGTCGCCCAGATCCCCTAAGTAGTAGCACAGTTTTAAGATTCCAGGGCTCTGAAACCGTATCTGCTAGGCCGTCTCCTTTGGGAGGCTTCCTGGTTCCTGGTTCAAAGTGAGCTTTCTTCCGGCAGTTACTGACCTGGAATGTTACCGAGGGCCCCAGGTCGTTGTATTCTTGTCCGGCTTCCCTACCACAGTGCAAGTGTGAGAAGGGCGTGAGCGAATGAATTACTTTTTACTCCTCCATCCGGTCATGGCTTCCTGTAAGGATCACCAGTTAGGGAAAGGGGTTGGAATTGGTGCGGCGAGGTGGTTTTTTTAAGATTTTATTTATTCACGAGACACACAGAGAGGCAGAGACACGGGCAGAGGGAGAAGGAGGCCCCATGCAGGGAGCCCGATGATCAGGCCATGGGCTGAAGGCGGCGCTAAACCGCTGAGCCACCCGGGCGTCCTGAGCGGCGAAGTTCTTAAAGGCAATTGTTAAAACAAGAGGTAGGGACAGGTGGAAACTTTTTAAAAAAGATTTTATTTATTCGTGAGAGACACAAGAGGCAGAGACATAGGCAGAGGGGGGAAGCAGGCTCCACACCGGGAGCCCCATGTGGGACTCCATCCTGGGATTCCAGGATCACACCCTGGGTCAAAGGCCCAACCGAGCCACCCAGGTGTCCCGGAAAGTTTTAATTTTAAAGTTGCTGCTGTATGTGTAGCTGGAAAAGATGATAAAAAGTGATTAGTACTTAAATTTATGAAATTTTGTTTTCAGAAGCCGGGAGATAATTTTTCTGTGTACTTAGTAACCATTATCAAAACACTTAAAATCTAGTTCCTGCTAATCAAATTTTTATTCTAGAATAATTTTGTTTTTTAATTTTCTTTCCTGGATAATTTTAAAAGGACTTGACTAAAAGATAAATAGTAATCTATGAACATAGGTTTTATTTTTAACCAGACCCAGTCAATCAAAATGAAAGTATGTGAACATCCTCTTGGCCACATCTTACTGTTTGGAAAGTAGCTTATTACTCTTTACAGTTATAGAAAGATGAACTTGGGTTACTTTGGGTTTCTTTCCCTGTGACACTTCTGACTCCCTACATTACATATTGGTGGTGGTAGTAAACTTAGATGTGTGCTTATTTGGTAAGTGCAGCGAGCCCACGTTGAAGCAAGGCAGTAAACTGAAGTCCAGAAGAAGAAAACATTAGGTATATGGTGTGAAGTTTGTGACTAATTTTTATCATGAGACTGTATTCACTTTTATGTTCCTTGTCTTTGTAGGTTTTAAAATCAAAGATGGGAAAATCGGAGAAAATTGCCATTCCCCACGGCCAGCTTGTTCATGGTATACACTTGTGTGAACAACCAAAGATAAACAGACAGAAAAGCAAATATAACTTACCACTAACCAAGATCACCTCTGCAAAAAGAAATGAAAATAACTTTTGGCAGGATTCTGTTTCATCTGCTTTAATTCAGAAGCAGGAAAAAAAGCCTTTTAAAAACACTGAGAATATTAAAAATATGCATTTGAAGAAATCAGCATTTCTAACTGAAGTGAACCAAAAGGAAAATTATGCTGGGGCAAAGTTTAGTGATCCACCTTCTCCTAGTGTTCTTCCAAAGCCTCCTAGTCACTGGATGGGAAGCACTATTGAAAATTCCAACCAAAATAGGGAGTTGATGGCAGTACACTTAAAAACTCTCCTAAAAGTTCAAACTTAGATCTCAGATTGCAATGTCTGTCGGGTTTCAAAATCTCTGGACTCTTGAAAAGAAAATTGGTACAGAAATGAAAATTTGCCTTGTAACTTGCAAGTGCAAAAGATGAGTTGAAAAAATTACAACAACTTGTATTATATTTTATATTTTGTAAATACTGTATACCATGTATTATGTGTATATTGTTCATACTTGAGAGGTACATTATAGTTTTGTTATGAAAGTATGTATTTTGCCCTGCCAAACGGTAGGTGTTTTGTATATATACAATGGAGAAATTTTAAGTGTGCTAAGGCACATGGAAGACCGATTTATTTGCACAAGGTACTCAGATTTTTTTTAAAGAAACAGTTATCTCAAGGTGAAGATCTAAATGTGAACAGTTTACTAATGCACTACTGAAGTTTAAATCTGTGGCACAATCATTGTAAACATGGGGTTTGTCTATGTTTCTCTAAATTGATTTCTGCGTTCTAATCTGTAATTACTGGAAAACTATTCCCATTTTTACCAAACTTAATTTCTGGTTTTTGGTTTATCCATTCAAATTTAAGATACCTCTAATTTTAATGCCAACAAAATTGGTTGTACTCAAATTTTTAAATAATAATATAATTTGGCCCCCCCTTTTATACTAGTCTTGGCTCTTTGTGTGTGACTTGTTTGAATGTGTGTCTAGGAGATGGATTTTAACTTGACATTTTACTGGTTTAATGTCTTAATATTATGCGAATTGTCTTTCTCTGAAATTTAGAGGGTCCAATAATTTAATGCTATTACCTCTAAGGGGAGGAATTCCCCATTTTACAATGGAAGTGGTTGTGGTCAAAAGTACAGCTGATTTAGTTTATAACAATGTATTTATATATAAACTTTCATAAATACTATTTGACTTACCCTACAAGTTCAGTGAAAGAAAATAACACTTGGTTTGGTTTACTAAATTTATATTTATTTTGAATGGTGGTTCTTGAACCAAAGCAAGCATAATTTACATTAAAATAGTAGATGGAAGATTTGGAACCTCCTGATGTTGGCTAAAAGATACAGTAGCTTATGTATTGTTACTTTAAAATTCAAACTTTGTTCTAAAATTCAAAGTCCTAATTTACCCTGTATAGTTTTTAGTTCTACAAAGCTAAATTTGATCTTGAAACAAAAGGAAAAGATTTTTTAATAATCAGGCATTACTTAGACATGAAAAGGGTGTTAACAGGGTATATATGATTTTCTTAAGGTGGAATATGAGAAAGGTGCTACTGTCCTTGCAAGAAAAGATGTAGAAGAGACCCCTGTCTTGCACATTTGGTTCATAGGAGGGGAGACTTTCAGGCTGTACAAAGGTGATTGTGTGGGCACAATGTTAGAATCGTTATTGATGAGCTGTTATTGAAGCCAGGAGGGTATGAAAACTATTAGAATAGACACAAAATCTAAGCTAGTTAACAGAACTGGCTGTAGTCTTGTTTACACAGCTCATTCATAACCCAGCCAACTGTTCTTGGCCCTGGCTATAAAAAGCTTCATTCCTTTATGTATGTAGAGAAAGCTATACTTCAATAATAATATTACAATAAAGTTACATATAGCTAGCTTTAAAAATTAGAGAAGCTTCAACAAAATACACTAAGCTTTCAACCTTGCAAAATTTTGTAAGATTTTTTTTTTTTAAAGATTTATTTATCTATTTATGATAGAGAGGCAGAGACCCAGGAGGAGGGAGAAGCAGGCCCCATCTCCGGAGCCCGAGATGGGACTCGATCCCAGGACTCCAGGATTGCGCCCTGGGCCAAAGGCAGGCACTAAACCGCTGAGCCACCCAGGGATCCCCTTGTAAGATTTTCTAAGTAAAAAGTAAGTTAAATTTTATAAAGGGAAATAGATGTTCATAAAGAGAGGTTTTATGATTTTTTTGAATGAACAAAATTGGCTAAATTACAGTAAAGATGATACAGTGAAAAGGTTAATTAGAAAAGCTGAATAGTTTTGGTGTTAAAAGATTTAGCAGCCTTAATCTTTGGACTACTGTAACAGTACTACAGACTGGATAGCTTATAAATTTGTTTCATTGGTCAGGAAGTCCCAGGGTCAAGGCACCTGCTGATGTAGTGTCTCCATTTCATGGCTCAGACATGGGGAGTCCTCATCGAGTCACATAGTAGGAAGGTGGGGAGGTTTTTTTTTTTTTTAAAGATTTTATTCATGAGAGAGGCAGAGAAGCAGTCTCCATGCGGGGGGGCCCAATGTGGTACTCCATCCTGGGACTCTGGGATCACAAACCTGGGCCGAAGGCAAATGCTTAACCCCTGAGCCACCCAGGCCTCCCTTGAGGGGGCTTTCTTGAGCCCCTTTTGTAAGCACATTAACCCATTCTTGAGGGTTCTGCCCTTATGTCCTAATTCTACTTCCCCGGGGTTCCACCTTACAATCCCATTAATTGTAGGTTAGGTTTCAACATGATTCACACTTAGTGCAGGCCAATCTATTTAACTACTTTTATTTTTTTCTACAATTCTTGAAACATTTCCTCCAATGTTCATTTAACTGGTTCTGTGGGTTTATAAAGCAATTTTGCAGTCACCAGCTTCAGGTGTAAATTTTAACTCCTGGTAGAGAGGGCTAATTGCAAAGGAGCGAAAGGTTTATATGTGAGTGAATTACATGCAATGGCACTTCATTATGGAACATCAGTATGTGGGGTATTCACTGGAATTACTTTTATTTTTTTTTTTAAGATTTTATTTATTCATAGAGACACGGAGAGAGGCAGAGACACAGGCAGAGGGAGAAGCAGGCATCATACAGAGAACCTGCCCTCGGACTTGATCCAGGGTCTCCAGGATCACACCCTGGGCTGCAGGCGGTGCTAAACCGCTGGGCCACCGGGGCTGCCCTGAGATTACTTTTAGATAAATGTACAATACCTCAACTAGCACTGATAAAGTGAAATACTAAGTAACACCACAGAACTTTTATTTGCATTAATGCTTGGTGTACTAAGTATTTTAGTGTACCTGTAGGCAGATAAAGGAAAAGTAATAAAACATTGAATCCCTCTAAGATTGACAGGAACAGCTCTTTTCAAGCTCGTTAAAATACAAATTTTAAGGTGGTTTATGTAATTAGTTAAAAGACTAGATAATGTATTAGGCAAGTAATAACATTTTCAGGACCAGCATTCAGGTTTTTAGGCATACCATTGACCTTTGAATCACATGGGTTCAAAACTGCTGGTCCACTTAGATGTGGATTTTTATAGTATAGTACTGTATTTTCATGAGTTTTCTCTAGCTCGCTTTATTGTAAGAATACAGTAATAGAAAATATGCTAGGTGACTTCTGGTCAACCTTCTGGTCAACAAACTATTAATAGTTGGGGAAACAAGTTATATGTGGTTTTTTGACAGCACAGGAATTAGTACACCTAAACCCCATGTTATTCAGGGGTCAACTGAACTATGTAATCACCCCTTCACAATAATTGGTATATTTTAGTATAAAGCCATACAAATGTGGGACTTAAATGGGATCCAGTCATGCCACACTTGGGGGAAAACCATTTGTATTTCTCTTCAAACTATCTAAAAAACCCATGTTACTTTTGTCTTTACCTGCCCTCTTCTAAAAACCCTAAGTCAACTTTCAGCATTGAGAAGGAACAAAACCTACGCTCTATTGCAGTGCTTCTGCCTTTCAGCACTAGGCCCCAGGATGGACCTGGGGCAGGGGGACATGTGGCAACCCACCCAGGATGGTGAAATTAAGATGGTGAGGAGCTGTGGTAGGCTAGACTCTGCATGCCCCCAGCTTATTCTCAAAAGTATTTAGATGTCAGGGAGAGGGTTTGGGTTGTCCTGGCTCAAAACCACACACCTCTGCCCTATCCCTGGTTCTAGAAATGTTGGGAAGAACCATATTAATGGCTTGAAATTACAAAAACGAGGACTGCTTTTGTGACTAAAGCCTTCAAGAAGTATAAAGACAAATTTCGAGTGGGGACACCAGTTCTAGAAAGGAAGGGAAAGTTTAAAGAGGCAAAGGAACTTTTTAATGCTCATTTTGTATGAAGTTCCATTCTTGCATGTAGATGCAGATACCTTCTCAAATAGTTGGGAAACCCATTTTAGCAGTTCAGACCATAATTTGAAAATTCCCTCAATATTTAGTCACCAATTTTTAGTTTTTTTTTCTAGTAATGTGTTGTAAATATTAAAACTAATGGGTTGCCTTAGAGCTGACCTCTTTCCCAGTCTGATTCCAGAAAATAGTTCATTCTTGCCACAGGTTGGATAACATTTCTGTATAAGATTTAAAAAGTTCTAAAACAGAGTTCCTGTCTTTTGGAAAATAAAACTGTCAATAAAACTGTCTCAGCCACTCCTCCACAACCCTCCCCCCTTGTTTGACATTTCTCAGCTCCTTTGTGACATTTTGAGCAGCATGTCCATAATTTAATGTGTGGGGGTTTATGTGTGAGGTATGCTCAGGAAATACAAAGATAATGGCAGAGTTGAAAGTAGTAGCACAAGTGGCTGGGGAAGAAATTACATGTGTAACTAAAATACAAGCTGTATTCCCCTTCCCTACAACAAATGCCTGAAGAGGTGAAAAAAGTAGTCACTGTTTCCCCCAGAAAGTAGTGACATTCGTGTGAGTAGGGGTTGTCTAGCTGCCCATCTGACACCTTAGAAGTAGTACTGAGTTGGGCCTTAAGATTTTTGACATGTAAAGAAAAGGAAAATTGTCAGAGGTAAAAGTGCATAGACAGTGGTGTAAGATAGATGTGGAGTATCCAGTAGTTGAAGACAAGTACAAAGGACATAAAATATATTGAAAGGTGTAGTGTGTTAATAACCTGGGGGTGAGTGTCCTAAGAGTTGCAACTTTATTCTGCCAGCATGGCAGCCATCCAAGGTTCATGAGCAAAGGAAAGAGATCCCTGCTTCAAAAAGAAAACAGGTGAAAATATGGAAAACAGCTTGGAAAGGGAAAACTGGAGGAAAAAGGATTTGTCAGTTAATGAGATGAGCCTAAGGATATTATCAGAGGGAACACTGATTCCCTCTGATAGGCAAGGACTTACTTAAAGGTTTTGAAGGTAGAATTAAGAATTGAGCGACTGCATGGAGGGTAAGAAAGAGTTTTTAAATTGGGCAATTAGGGAAACAAACTAGCAATGAGGGAACTCTGGAGCGGGATCTGAATTCTAGATGCTGTTTTGATTTGCATGTAGAATGGAGGGGTGTGTAGGACATCACGTGGAAATACACAGCAAGTAGAAGATAGGTCAGCGCTAGAAGTGGTTGGTAATAGTGCACAGAAGCACTATTTACATGAAAATGGAGCTGAAATATTTTGTCTTCCTGTAGCCTCTCTTCTCTCACAAGGCTTAACATCTTTACCAGTACTCTTGAGCTCATCCTGTCTCCTGGGGACTCTGAACTTCACCTATGACGGCAAATTAGTTGAATTAGTATTTCCTCTGGAGGCGCCTACCTGGCACAGATGGTTAAGTGTTGGCTCTTGATTTGGGCTCAGCTCTTGATCGCAGTGTCCTGATCAAGCCTCCCCTGGAGCCCCACGTCTCGACTCAGTGCAGAGCCTACGTGAGATTCGCTCTCCTCCCTCTGTCCCTTCTGTTCATGCTCTCTCTCAAATCTTAAAAAAAGAAAGGATTTCCTCTGAAACTGTTAAATGGTGATTGGTTCTCTACCTGTAAAAGCCTGTTAGGAGAGAGTTCCAATTCAAGTTCTGAATTGATAGCAGGGGAGCCCATTTGGTGAAGGGAGTAAAAAAGTTTACCTCCTCTTTGTTAGTCCAAGGTTTCAAACCAGGTAAAACTGACCTTTAATAACTTTTTTTAAAGTAATCTCTACACCCAGTGTGGGACTCGAACTCACAACCCTAAGATCAAGACTTGCATACCCTAAGCCAGAGTGCCCCCAACCTTTTATACTTCTCTATTTTTTGTGTGTGCAATTTCGTATCTCCTAATGACTCTCCATCATATTGCGGAATACATTATCCTTTATTCAGAGGTTGGAAGGCCCCCCCCCCCCAATTCCCATGCCTCTAGGCAATTGATACCTGCTTCAGGTATCAAAGGGAATCAAACATATTTACTTGTGTGTGGAAAGGCTGATAGTCCCATCATCCATATATATTTTAAGTTTTTGAAAGGCATTGCCGAACTAAATGCATTTTAAAAATCTCAGGCCTAAAAAAAATAAAAATAAAAAACCTCAGGCCTAGGGATCCCTGGGTGGCGCAGTGGTTTGGCGCTTGCCTTTGGCCCAGGGCGCGATCCTGGAGACCCGGGATCGAATCCCACATCAGGCTCCCGGTGCATGGAGCCTGCTTCTCCCTCTGCCTGTGTCTCTGCCTCTCTCTCTCTCTCTCTCTGTGACTATCATAAATAAATAAAAATTTAAAAAAAAAAAAAAAAAAAAAAAAAAAAAATAAAAAACCTCAGGCCTGCCTTGCTGAGCATCTGATTCCCAAGCTAACTCCTTTAGGTTTCTTTGTATTTCCTTTTCTCCTAAATCCATAAATCTTTCAAGAACCCCAAAACGCAAGTTTTCAAATGGAAAGAGGATGTCTGTGTTGTGACATGAGATAGCAGAAGTGTGTTAAAAATTTTTTAAAAAGCCATGTGTAATTCAGGAACTACTTGTTTCTAAATTAGGAAATTTGAGAGTACATTTTATAGAATGCTATTTATCAACACATTAACATTTTATCTTTGAAAGAAACCTTGAAAGTTACAGGATTCTCTGAAAATATGGGGTAGATGGTTTTTTTTTTTTTTTAAGATTTTATTTATTAATCAGAGACAGAGAGAGAGAGATAGGCAGAGACACAGGCAGAGGGAGAAGCAGGTTCCATGCAGGGAGCCCGACATGGGACTCGATCCCAAGTCTCCAGGATGAGGCCTGGGCCGAAGGCAGGTGCCAAACCACTGAGCCACTCAGGGATCCCCTAATTTTTTAAGAGTTAGGGATCATCTATTTTATGCTTGAACTAAACCTCTTTTCTTTAAATCTCTTAGATTGTCTTGAATTACTCTGACAGTTTTTGGATTGCTTTTCATATCCTTTGCAATTATCTTGGAATTCTAAATTAAATATACTGAAATGTGTAAGTAATGTTCCCAACACCCAGGAATTGTATTTGTCAAACTTAAGCTCGTGCTATAATCCCAAATAGAATTACAATTTAAGCTTTATAAAAGGTGTTGCGTTTACTGAGGGTTCGTTGTTGAGATCTTGGAGTTCATTTTCTAAAGCATAGTTTATAGTAATGTTCCCTTAGTATAGAAATGGTAACACAAATTTAAAGTCTCTTCTGTTTGAGGAATAGTTTATCATAGACTACATGATATTAATTACAGTCTGAATTAAGTAATGGTAGAAAAGATGGGAGGACAGCAGAAGCTACCTACATAGAAAATCATATGCACATCTGTCAAAGGAGGCTACATGTTCTAGTCAAGCTCCATTAGATCATGTATTGTGAATGTATAATAGCTTAAAAGATACTGATAAAAAATAATGACAAATACTTCATTTCTCTAGCAATTTACTTAAGAATTTCTTAAGAAGGATTCAGGACAGTAATTTTTCCTAATTTAATACATAAAGTGGCAGAAAATGTGGTAAATCTGGTTGTAAAGATAATAGATACTAATCAAATTCCTTCAAAGCTGGTCATATATACATAGCTACTCCTAAATTATTACAGATAGTTCTTTTATTCTAATATTAGAAATTAACCTGATTAGTTGTCAAAACTAAATTACAAATGTATTCTCGGCAATCTAGAATCTTGAGCATGGGATGGCAGGTAAAAGACATTTTGACTTTTGATTACTTCCAACATGCAAATGTTTGATTTAAATTGAACTCAAAATTGCCTTCTAATATTAAGATCTTTATTTTTTAAAGACTTTATTTATTCATTAGAGAGAGAGAGGCAGAGACACAGGCAGAGGGAGAAGCAGGCTCCATACAGGGAGCCTGATGTGGGACTCGATCCTGGGACTCCAGGATCACGCCCTGGGCCAAAGGCAGATGCTCAACCGCTGAACCACCCAGGCGTCCCAGAAAAATCTTTAAATAAGATTATTACACTGTACTTAGCAACATCAAATCATAGAGAGCTTTGGTTCTTCCTATCAAAACCTTAGAGAGCTGTAATTCTGCGCATCATCCTGCTATGAAATAAAGGCTGTCAGTGGTTGAAATTACCCTTACTCTTCAAGTGATCAGGCATTTA
This sequence comes from Vulpes lagopus, assembly GCF_018345385.1. Classification (NCBI taxonomy): domain Eukaryota; kingdom Metazoa; phylum Chordata; class Mammalia; order Carnivora; family Canidae; genus Vulpes; species Vulpes lagopus. The sequence goes on along the minus strand of NC_054824.1, from coordinate 24,613,216 downwards.
TTGCTCTCAAATTTTAGAATGATTAAAGGGTTAATATCAAAGATCAGATAGCCCTTTTCCATTAGCTTTCCAAAGGTCCTACTCACTGTACATTCCTTAACCACCTGTGTCTATTAAGCCCCTATAATCTGATGCTTGAGACCAGACCCTAAATTTCAAAAGAGAAGAGAATTAAGTTTGTGAAAGGTATTCAGCTAAGGTTTTCTGATCACTCTTCAGCTAACTGGAGTATCCTATTTATTAACACTCTGGTTTTCAAATTTTTACTGTTAAATTCAAAATAATTGGAAAATACATGGATATAAATGTAACAGAGCAAGTAAAATTTACTGTTAATTGTAGAATTTAGGTAGTGGGGTATATGGGTGTTCACTGTAAAATTAATTTCTTTACTGAGGAGTTTTGTAACAGTCTTAATAGAATTTGGGAAGATTAAGGCTGCTTTACTATTCACTCCAACATTATATGTAAGTTGAGTACATGCCAATAATTCTAAATTCAATAATTCTAAAAGCTTGTATGTAGCATACAAGCATAAAGTTTCTCTTGAAGTTGTAACTATAAATCTCCTGTTTTTCTTTACAATTTCAAGTCCGGTTGGTTGGTTATCACACTTACAATAGAACGACTCTAGTTAACCACTGAAACATCAAAGCCATTGTAAACAAGAACTGAAAGATTAGAGAGAGGATAATGTATTTAAGCATTCAAGAAATGTATTTATTTGGCTTATTCGGGAAATGTGACAGTCAACATTTAACATTAATGTTGACATAAATGCTGATTGCAGAAGCTTTAATCAGGGAGGATGAAGAGATAGATGGAAGCTTACAAAGATTCTGAAGGGGATTTATAATAACTGCCCATGGTTTGAAAGTTAAAGAAATTATCTAAAGTGGAACAACTTGAACTTCAAGCAGTGAAAGGAAATAGGTATGTATGACTCCGAAAAGAGAAGAAAGGGGATGGCTGAAGGGCTTGGTTAGCATTGAGGTGGTTAGGAAGTAGGAGGGCATGGGGGTGTAAAACTCTTAACTCTTCACTGGTTCCTACTCTTTAAAGCCTTTAATGTTGAATTAATACCAATGGTGCTAATGGGAAGCTAAAAGTGTTTTTAAAATTACTCTGTAAAAGATGTAGTTCCACTTTCCATGATAGACTAAGTCATATAAAAACCATAACCTTTTAGTGAAAATAGAGGAAAGACAAAGTATGGTCAACGAAACCTTTTAGGAATATTTGACTACTAACCAGCAGGCCAGAACTCTGTATAAAGTGCTTTCATATGAGATATTTTAAAATAAAATTTTTTCATCCATGTTTTTAAGTGGTATTAAAAAAAACCCAAAACACCTCATTTAGTAGATTCTATGGTAAGAGGGAATTACAAAGTACAAAACAGTACCAAAAATGGTTCAACTTATATATCCATTAAAAATTTAAAGGACTATCTTAACAAAACTAGAACATTAATATTTTTCAATTCAGCTACATTTATTAAGGCCAAAATCTGAAGATTATTTACTGACAATGATGAATATCAATGCTTTTCTATAAAATTCTTATGAAATCATTTATTTCACAATTCCTTCATTTTTAAAATACAGAATTTCCCAGAAGAGACTGACCAGTTGTATAGCTTATGTCAACTTTAAAAAGGTTTTCAACAGAATACTTTTCTCAAGTTGTGAAGTATTATTTTCACAAAGCAGATACTACCTTACCAACTTAACAATTATGATTCCTAATCCACCCCGCCCAAGCCATTAAAATTCAATTCACTATTAAAAGAAACAGGCTATTCCTTGGGGGTTGGAAGGCTTTTTTTTTTTTTTTTTTAAGACTTGATTGGTTGATTTAGGGAGAGCGAGCATGAGCAGGGAGAGGAGCAGAGTGAGAGGGAGGGAGAGGGAGAGAGAGAGAGAGAGAGAGAGATTGAGAGAGAGCACGCGTGCACCCATGAGAGAGCCCAAGGCTGGTCTTGATCCCACAACCCCTGATATATAACTGACTGAGCCACCCAGGCACCCTTGGAAGACTTACACTGAGATTTTTCTTGAGACTGAAGTCAACTTAACAGCATTTTAAATCTATACTATTAGGAAAAGTTAGGCAAACTAGAATGTAATTATTTATACTTTAGAAAACAGGTGGTCATAGCAATGAATTCTGGTTTTCCTCAATCTACCTCTTTGAAGCCATTTATAAAAAGTGTATATAGTACTTAGCCATTTAGTTCATATAATTATGAACTAGAGAAGTAGTAATTTCATTTCATGTTTCAATTACACTTTTTCTGAGAAACCACTCATACTACACATAAGATCAAACAGTAATGGACATTCAATCAACCCATTTCTATGATCAAGTGCTAATTACTGGCCAGGCATTCTCTCATCTAAAGAGACTGACCCTTTAAATTTTTTGTCAGTGTTCTGAAAGTACCTGAAATCTGACAAACAGTAAAATATTCTTGATTTCAATTTGTAATCTATTTACTATAAACATGTAAGTTGAATATAGTGTTTTGAATTACATGAACGATATACTTAAAATCACTTTTGAAAAACAGTAACGATCAATCTACTCAACATCCATCTACCACAAGTTGATACAATTTCTTTTCATAAGTTCAGAAATGCAGTGTATTCCTATAATCTAAGATTCATATAGCCCTTTCCCCCAAACAGGATAAAAACATTTTAATTTTGGGGAGAAAATAGTAATGTTGGGGCATAATAATCTATATTTTTTATTTCAATTTTTCATGATTCCTTTAAGTAAAAAAAAAGGGGGTCATTACTCTATTAATTTGAAAGAACTAAATCAACCTGTTATGTCTAACACTTGTATCAGAGAATATATTTCTAAAAAAGTTTATAGACTCAATTATATTTAATTTGCTTTATTTTATAAACGTCTTTTAAAGGTAAACAAGACGTAAATTTTCCAGAGAGCCTAAACTGATCTTGTAAACCAATGCCAGAGTTCATATGATCCTAAATACACTATTCATCACGGGAGGGATTTAAATGCTAAGGTGCATAATCTTCATTTAATACTTGGAAATGTATTCTAGTCAAATATAGGTAAGTTCGGACTCCAAAACTCACTGAACCACTGATCCTTAAACTCTTGCAAGTCATGGACTTGTTTGAAAATCTACAGGGCCTGGAAGTAAAGTTTTAGTTCCATGATGCCAAGTTAACATGTCTGCACCAAACCATACTAAGTAGCGTGTGTGTGTGTGTGTGTGTGTGTGTGTGTGTAATATACACACGCACACATATGATTTTATTTACTTTTTAGACACACAGAGATCGTGGTACACAAACAGGTAGAGGGAGAAGCAGACTCCCTGCTGAGCAGGGGGCCTGATGCAGGGCTTGATCCCAGGACCCCAGGATCATGACCTGAGCTGAAGGCTGGACTAAGCCACCCAGGCACTCCATAATATATATATACATATATATTTTTTAAAAAATAAACTACCCTGTACCCTCAACGTGGGACTCAAACTCCCCACCCCAAGATGGAGTCACATTAGCGACCAGCTGAGCCGGCCAAGTGCCCCTAGGTAGCATATATTTATCTACATACAAATACTTTAAATATTTCACCACTCTGTTTAGGAAACAAATTTTAATTTTTAATTCTAAGAACTTACAATTTTAATTTAGTTTAGAGGACTGTAAATGTATTTCTAAATACTTCACATTTTAACTAATTTTGCTTGCCTCTTGCAATGGGATGATAATAAGGCAGACATTATGTATAATATAACAGTTGCATCTCAAGTAAACACTACAAATAACATATAAAGTCCCCAAATTAGTTCTTTTCATTTAAAAATAAGTTAGGATTAAATCCTAGGCTCCAAATAAAAAATCTGGCATATTCCACTGTTTGCAACTGCAAACAGAAATTATTTGTGTAGTATTCATGGGGAGAAAGAAAACAAACAGTTGTAGTGGCCATTTTTATTTTCTTTGACATTAACTTACCCTCTGATCCTGAACAAATATACACAGGCAGCTCTCCTACACTAAGCTCGGGAGGTACCTGAGTAAATACATTATCTTTAAAGGAAATGATCACAGATGTATAAAACATTTGCTTTATTTATTAACAATCTTATCCTAAGTATCTTCTCCTAAATGATCCAAGAAACAATTCTATAACAAAAGTGAATCCTAGAATAGAGATATACCTAGAAGACAATTTCTCAAGCAACCAGCACAACTGTCAATTTCCACTTAGTCACAGAACCCATTTACACTGAAAACTTATAATAATTTATTTTCCTAATTCTATTTTCTTCTTTCGCTCTAAACATTATCTTAGTTTAGCATATATCTGTCACAGATTTCTCTTCCAAAAAGTATAACAATCAGGGAGGGGTAGTTTGGAGCCCAGCCACTGCCCACTCCCAAGTCTAATAGTGTATGACCTGGTGGGTATCACTGAACCTCTCTGCATCTCATTTTCTTTATCTGCAGTGGTTTTTATCTCATACAGTTGTTGTAATGATGAGTGAATAATGCAAAACTTATAGAGCAGTGCCAAGTAAATGCTCAAAGAAGTCTGAACTATTATCATTTGAGTTTTTCTGTCAAATCAAATAGTATCTTCCTAAGCAGTCTAAAGATTATAATGGAAAACCAAATCAGAAGTAAATCAAAGGAAAAGCAACTTCAGAAATATCGCTGTATTAACTTTTCACTAAGATGTAATTAAATGCAAAGTAAAGACACTATAAATCAATTTCTACTTAGTATTTCAAATTACTGCATATATATGTGGATAAACCCAAACATTTATTTAGAAAATATAAAACATTACTATTAATACTTATCTGTTCTTTCTTTGGACTATCCTTTACATTTTTAACAATGCCACATAATTTTATGACTAAATTTTATTACAGCTGAACACTTCAAAGAGCTGTAGTTTTGAAATAAATGGTTATTATGATTAAAGAAAATGTATTCAGAAAGTACTGTACAGTTTACATTAACTTATGGTACTTGTCTAAATATCACCAGCATATAAATTATTCTGTAAAGTTGTTTCTTACATAGGGTCTAAATTGCAAAGAAAAGTAGAATTTGTATTTAAAAAAGAAAATAGAAGCAACACTGGCTCCTATATGCCAAAAATATAAGACAGATTTTTTTCTTAAGCACTCTAGATACAAATATTAACTGTATGGGCTGAGAACTTTTAATTTTCAATATAATTCAACAAAGTACACAAGTAGAACTCTATAAATATATCCCCTATAATAATCATATGCAAAACCATTTTATCACAAATACTACCAAAACCCTCTGAAAAACGTAAACTACAAACACATTTTTAAAGAAATTATCAGGTTTAACAACTACAAAAGCAATATCAATAAAGTTATTTGGTTTATAAAAATGAAGGACAGTGTAAAGTAAATCTGAATACCACAAAGCTTATTGAGGATGCAGTCTTGAATTCCTTAATACAAGATACTCAACACTTTCAAAAATAATAGGACTTATTCTATACAATTTAGTCTTGAGCTGGAACTCTAAAAAGAAAAAATTAAGTAGTAGATGAAAAGTAGGTATGTAGAAATAATGTTATAAAATATGATTTTTATACAAAATGTACCACTCTTCAAATGTATAAGGCTTAGTATGAGTATTTTTGGATTATGAGTGCTGCACACAATTTTTAGAGAAGTAGTCTCCAACTATTCAAAACAATATATTTAAAACGTTTTGATATTTCTGAAGTGAATGAACACAGTACAGGATGCAACTTAATGTCAACTTATCTATACTGTTCCACATAGTAAAAATAAGAGCTTTTTTGAGCTTAGGAGAGAATGTATCTTTTGAATGCTTGATCTCTATATAAATTCTATTTTTAGAAATGTCAGATTTTATAATATGAACTAATATCCACTAAGAATTGGCCCAAGTCTAAACAGAAGATACAACAGAGACATAAGGTGTTAAGCAGTTTAAGTCTGCCCTATGTAATTATACAGTCATAATTACTTTTTACATGAAAGTAAAAGTGCTTTAAAGTAAAAAATATTTTTGTAAAAGGTATCATTAATATTACTAATACTTAATATCCAAGTATAATTTTCTATATTAGTTCCATTTTACCCATTTCCTTTGAAAAGTATCCTGCCATAATGTAAACAAAAAAATGGTCCATAAAATGGTGACATCAGACACATAATTTGTGGTATGGGCCCTTTAAATTGAGACTTTATTAACCCAAAACTAGAGAGATTTTATTTGTTGCACATGCCCAAAGTAACTCACAATTACTATGAGCCTTGAAGAATTTTTATTTAACATAATGAGAGGTTTGATAACTTATATTCGAGACTATGTTGCGCTCTTCTGTGGCTGTTTACCAGCTGTTTTTATGACGATAACTCCGAGATCTGGAATGTGATCGAAAATGAGAGTGTTTTGCTGTTTGTGCTTTAGCTTCGGAATTGGTATAGCCCTTGGGAGATTTACAAGGGGATCTTGCTATGGAGTCAGAATGTCTTCCATGTGATCTTGACTTTGTTCCTGAGCTAGTTTGCTTCTGAGGTGAACTTGATTGTGATTTTCCTATTGACTTGGACCTTTTTGGTAAGGACTTGGACCTTGACCGTCCTCTAGAACCAGAATTCCTTCTTGGAGTTCTTGACTGCCTTGCTGAGGTAGACCGCCTTGGTAGTGATTTGGAGCGAGATTTAGACTGGCTATAAGAAAATCGCCTGTGTCGAGACCTGCAAACATTCATAATGTTAACAGTATATATTTCACACAAAAACATTTAATGAAAGGTCAGGAAACAGCAGTTCAGGAATTTACACATTTTAAATAGTATTAGTTATGTTTTTTCTGGATAGCCTAAGAAAAAAATTTAATTTTATTATGCATGCTTTTTAGTTCAAATATAAGTAACAAGTTTGTAAAATCTGTTATATCAGAATCTATGACCAAAAGATTTTTACTTTGCTAGATTTATCTTATAACATGGGTCAGTTCTGAAGAATGCCTTGCATGTTTAATCTAGATTATACAACTTCAATGAATGAGAATCTGAAGGGAAAAAAAAGATAAAGAAAAAAGAAAGTAATTACTTAAAGTTTGTCAAACAGTACTTATAAAAAGAAAAACAAAAACCTAGATGCAGGACTTTTGAATCCTGCCATGATACAACAACTTGCATTAGACTAACCTTCCCATGGAAAACAGCTATATAAAGAAGCTAAACATTATAAAACAACTATTTAAAGGCATTGGAGAATAATCAACCCTAGGAGAACTTGAGGGGTTACAAGCTATGACTCTTTTACTAAGAACATTTTCCAAATGCTGGCATGGAGAAATTGAACCCAACCAGAAAATGGCTATTTGACTAAGCTGGAAGACAAGTTAGGATTCACATTTACCAAAAACGGTTGGAACTAAAGAGCCAAAATTTTAGCAATGAGGGAGTGGCAAACAAAAAAAATCTCCTAAAATTTGCCTATAAATTCTCCTTAAGTCACTGTATAAGTACAGGATGAGACTGTATAAACTGTATAAGTACAGGATGAGACTCCAAGAGATCAGCAAACACAGCAGTTGGAAGATGCAAGAATTAAGCTGAAATTCTATCAGACAAAAGTGCTGGGGAAAAAGGCTGGAGTTCAAGCTCCGCAAAGGTTAAGGACCCTTGGGTAACAACCCAGGCTTTCAATTAAAAACCCAGAAGGACCATATCCTTATAGGTAAGGACTATGTCCTAAGAGTCAGTGTAAAGCTAAAACATATTAGCTTTAACAATGCCTCAAACCAAGCCTTGACAGGATCAAGGTGATTTGCGAATATTTCACCTGCTAGAAGAAAACAACTTTCTTTGGAGGATATCATCCAAAGTCTTATAAGTTTTCATTGGCAATGTCCAAAATCCAATTAAGAAATTATGAGGTATTTGAAAAATAGATAAAAATGACTAAAAGCTAAGGAAATAAAAGACAAAAGAAACAGACAGAAGGGACACTGACATTATTCATACAGGAATTTTAAAAAATTACTATGACTAATACATTCAAGAAAATAAGAAGAAAAGATGGGCAAAACAAATATACAAGTGGAGAATTTTAACAAAATATTGGAATCTACAGAAAGAAACAAATGGACATTTTAGAACTGAGAATACGTTTCTGAAATTTAAAAAGTCATTAGATTGATATAATAGCAATCTAGATACAACAGAAGAAAAAGTGACCTGAACTGTAAAACAGATTATTAGAAAAACATATATACTGAAACACAAGAAAAGGAATTTTAGGAAATCTAGAACAGAGCATAAGAGATATATAGTACATAGTCACACAGCCAAAAAGAAAAACTGAATGAGGCAGAAACAATATTTGAAGAGATAAGGGCCTAGAATTTCCCTAAATTAATGAAAGGTATCAACTCACTATTTCTTTTGTTTTTTATTTTATTTATTTATTCATGAGAGACGCAGAGAGAGGCAGAGATTTAGGCAGAGGGAGGAGCAGGCTCCATGCAGAGAGCGCGATGTGGGACTCGATCCCAGGACCCCGGGAGCACACCCTAAGCCAAAGGCAGATGCTCAACCACTGATCCCTCAACTCACTATTTCAAGAAGCTCAGTAAACCCTGAAGAATAAGACACGTTATCGTTAATTATTTAATTTCTTTATAGCCCTGTAAAAACAAGGCTTTAAAAAATTGGTTTAAGACCCAGAGTTGTTCCTCTCCATGCAAATCTTTTAAAGTTCTTATTTTTTAAAGATTTTATTATTTTTTTTCCATGCACATGCACAGAGGGGAGGAGCAGAGGGAGAGGGAGAAACAGACTCCCTGCTGAGCAGGGAGCCCAATGATGCCAAAAGCAGATGCTTAACTGACTGAGCCACCCAGGTGCCCCCTCGATTCCTCTCTTAAAAAAAGAAAGAAATTATTAAATTTCATTCCTGTTGTAGAAAACCAAATGGGAAAACTGTCCTTGAGAAAAAATCCAACATAGGAAAAAAAAAAGGGGGGGGGGGATGCTGTATTTGGACTAAAGAAGGCTAAAGGGCAATTCTTCAGGAATATATATATATATATATATATATATTCACTGATATATGAATTCACAAAAATTTATGGAATATCTAATATGAGCTAGGGACTACTGCTAAGCGCAGGGGAGATAAGCATGAATAAGACAAAAGTCCTTGCTCCTCAAAGAGTTCACCATAATCTAGTGGATAGCAACAAACTAGTTTGCTTTTTAATCCATATCCACTAAAAACCAAATCAGAGACTCCTTTTTAGTCTAAGATAATATCACATATACTGTATTTACTTATCATATGTTAGGCTTATACATATTCTGATTATTTACATATACTCACATACACATATGCATACACAAAATCTGATCCTTATAAATATAATGAGAGTTAGGTTTGCATTCTCAATAATACAATTTTACAAATGAAAAAGCCTGAGGTCAGGGAGGTTAAGCAATGATCTTATAATGAGTACAAAGCAAAACAATATACAAGATGTGGTTCTTTCTGTTCTTGACACTCCATGATGATGTGGGACAACTGATAGACATTTTTTATTTTTCCCCAGCTAAGCGTATTACTCACAGAAAGAGAAGATTAGTGTAAATGCTGATCATTCTTTTTCTTTTTTTTTTTAAAGTAAACTCTACAACACCTAATATAGAGCTCAAACTCATGACCCCAAGATCAAGAGTGGCATGCTCCACCAACTGAGCCAGCCAGGAGCCCCAGTGCTGATTATTCTTCAAGAATAGAATTTATGTTAAAATACTACATGCCTATGAAAAAATTCTAACCCTAAGCTCGAGATAAATACAATAATTATTTAAGAATTTAAGGCTGCTAATACAATTTCGGTTATCATTTAAATAGCTTCACCAAATAATTAATTTCCATTATGATTTACTATTATTCTAACAGAAACAAACTCCTGGCCAGCAAAATTAGATAACCTGCAAACATCTTTTTCTGAAAAACTTACTATTTCATGTCTTCTTATAATACCATTAGAAATTTATTTTTTAAAAATAATTTATCTTAAAAAAAGAAAATAGTTTATCTTTTATAAATATATTGATTATATTAATTTTAGGTTCAACCTCCTTTCACAAGCGATTAAATTTCTTATGAGCTTTTATTTTTACTTATTTATTTTTTAAAAGATTGTATTTATTTATTCATGAGAGACAGAGAGAGAGAGAGGCAGAGACACAGGAGAGGGAAAAGCAGGCTCCATGCAGGGAGCCCGAAGTGGGACTCGATCCCAGGTCTCCAGGATCACACCCTGGGCTGAAAGCAGTGCTAAACTGCTGAGCTACCCTGGCTGCCCTCTTATGAGCTTTTAATCATCAGAACATAATATTCTTAAATTTTGGGTTCAGTTAGAAAATACAAAAATTTTATTTATTAAAAATTCTTTGATTTTCCATCAGTACATATTATTTTTCTATTAAAAAGGTTTAAAGTCTGTCATGAAATAAGAACACTAGAAGATATTCAACAAACTCAAGTAACCATACATTTATACATTTCAAATAGAAAAGACCATATCCTTTATTTCATTTTATTTTTAAAGATTTTTTTTATTTATTTGTGAGAGACACCCAGGGAGAGAAGAGAGAGAGAGAGGCAGAGACACAGGGAGAGGGAGAAGCAGGCTCCATGCAGGGAAGCCCGACGTGGGACTCGATCCTGGGTCTCCAGGATCACAGGCTGGGTTGAAGCACTGAGCCACCCAGGCTGCCCTTTTTTTTTTAAAGAGAGAGAGATGGAGTGGAGGGGAGGGGAAGAGAGAAGGAGAGAGACAATCTTAAGCGCACTCCACATTCAGCATGGAGCTGGATGCAGGACTGGATCTCACAACCCTGAGATCATGACCTGAGCTGAAATCAAAGTCAGATGTTTAACTGACTGAGCCACACAGGTGCCCTAAGAGCATATCTAACAAAAGTTGATCTTTTTGCATATTAAACAAAATTATTCTGGTGACCTGTTTTTGAAACTCTTTAAAATGTCTTCCAGAAAAAGCAGAAAATTAAGTTTTCAATCCTCTTGTATTTCGTACTTACTCTTTAAGGCTATCAGACCGCCTCCTATTTCTTCCCCACGAAGAACTTCTACTTCGAGTTCTCCTTTGGCTGGGGCTTCTTGATCTCCTATGATCACTTGGAGAACAAGGGTGACGTTCTTTTGATTTCATTTGGCCTGGTGCTAGAATATGAAACAATTTATCACCTGAAAACCTCAATAACAGTTACTCTAGTAGTATTATTTCCTGAAAGAATTTGACATTAAAAAAAATCTGTCATAGCTAAAACTCATTCTGCTGAATAAACAAGATCTAATGTTTAGCCATACTTACTTTTTCGATCACCTTGTGCAAACTGTATTTCAATTTGACGGCCACATACCCATTTTCTATTGAGGTTATAAAGAGCATCTTCAGCATCACGAACATCTTCAAATATGACTAGCTGTTAAGGATACTTTGAACATCAGATATCAAGTAAAAATGTTATTTTTAAATAATTATTTACATGTGACATGAAATTAATAGGAAAAACAACTCCAAATTATTAAGCTTACATCTCCTATATATATATGAAATCAAAAAAGATTTTCACTTTTATCATGAAAACAAATGCCCCCTTATGATTTAGGAGAATCTAAAAGTAAGAAGAACAAATGTGTAATTACACTTTTAATGTACACATTACTGCAGTTGCAGTATGCATTTATAATGTGAAACAGGTTATAAAAAAAAAATTACTCCAACCCTGGCTAGTATTATAAAAAGAACTGTTTAGGATTCATTCCCTTCTTTCAGGTAAAAGATTCATCAGGTTTTTCACTGAGAAAAATCAGCATGCAAAAGCCTTTACTCTGAAATTACAAATTATTCTTTCACTGAAAGATGTTTTAATTATGACATTTAGGAGAAATTACTAATTATACACAAAACTGCACAGACATATGTAACCTAAAACATTATACCTTTAAAAATGATATTTACTTTTGAACCTATTACTTTAAAATACTTTTATGTTCTTATTACTTGGGATATAATTATAAAAGAAACACAAAGGCAATCTGTGAACATCTGGAATTACATATACTGGTTTATAATATCCCACTAAACTTCCTTATCTACATATATATTAAACCTAACTAAAATGGAAATAAACTATATAAAATGACTAAATAGCTGTCTTCCAGGAGGTTATTCACTGGTTTAATTTTTTTTAAAATAGAAAACAGAAAAAGCTCAAGAAATGCAATATAAAAATGAGACTGGCAATTACCTCAATGTCACTTGATCTTGAACCTTGACCTTTACTCTTTAAGGCTTGCAAGATGGACTTTATAAGAGACGAAGAACCAACAAAATCAGACTTGGCTTTGACTCTGGAACTCTGAATAAATGTAGGAAAGCCGAAGTCTCAACCTGGTGTTGGCTTTGTCTTTTGCTTGATAAAGACTTCCCCTCTTCCAGGTCTTTATATCTGTGTCCACCCTCCCTCTTTACTCCTTGATGCTTGAACTTTAGGTGCCTTTTTTCTCGCCTGCTCGGTTTATGCTTGGATTCTAGCTAACAGGTTGGTTCAAACTGGGGGGTGCTTGCCAGCTACTGTGGACTGCTTTAGATTTTCTGAGATAAAGAAATAAACACATTTAATTAGGCAATATTAATCTCATAACATATGCTCCTGAATACACATGCGTATCTGCACACGTATCCAGTAATTTGACATGCACACAGAAAACAAAGGATATTGAACATAAGCAAATCCTCTTGGGCGGCGGGTGTAGAAGTCAAGTGGAATGTAAACGTCTACTATAGGGCCATATCGACCAAACTCACGGCGCAAGTCCTCAGGCCTGAAGTGTTTTAGAAATAAGGCAAAGAAATATGAATAGCCGGATTAAAATGTTTTGCCTATGGAAATCCAGTTGAAACCTTCAAAAGAAAGTATATTATCTAGACTAGTATTATCTAAAATTGCCTGTCGTAAGAATCACCCAGGGTTTAGAAAGAAGGAAAAAAGAAAACAAATCCTCAGGCCTCACTTTTAGAGGTTCTAGTTTAAAAGATACAGATTAGGGGCTGGAAATCTGTATTTTTATAAGCACTCCAGGTGGCTGTTAAGCTTAATCAGATTGGGGAAACAATGACCCAGGAAAGTTATCCATCTTTGAAAGTTATTTCTATTAAAAGATATTTCAATTGTCAACATAAAGAGTTCTAACAACCCTATTTCATTGAGAACACATTCATTTGCCTCACTATAATTTCATGTTTATGTTAATTTTGTTTTCAGATCACAAGAATTAGGTTCTAAAGAAGTCCTAAAATTATTTCTCAGGCTTTGAAGAAAAATGGATGTTTTACTACTAAACATAAAGCAAAATACCTACTGTATTCTTAAATTTGACAACTATATTTAAACCTCCTATATGTGATAGGAACTAACGAGGGGAGACTAAAGGAATATTTAGCATATTTGTTTTCATGGAGGAACAATCTAACTCAAGAGGCAAAATGCTTAGCATTTATAGCTGACAATTACAGTGCATTTGTAATCAAGTCTCTGTTCACCTTAGGACCGCTTAATTCTCACGATGACCCTATGGTTGTTTACAGTTGAGCACACAGACAGATCAATTTACCTAAGGTCACCAAGCCAGCAAATGACAGAACTAGAATCAAACTCCCACAGCCTAATGCTAGTCTGTTCTTTTTTTTTTTAATTTTTTTTTAAGTTTTTTTTTTATTATTTTATTTATGATAATCATACAGAGAGAAAGAGAGAGAGGCAGAGACACAGGCAGAGGGAGAAGCAGGCTCCATGCACCGGGAGCCTGATGTGGGATTCGATCCCGGGTCTCCAGGATCGCGCCCTGGGCCAAAGGCAGGCGCCAAACCGCTGCGCCACCCAGGGATCCCTGCTAGTCTGTTCTTAATCATTATACCCTACTGCTTCCTGGAGATCTTAGAGGTTCAACATTAAGCTCTGGGCACAAAACATGGCTCAGAAGAAGTAAGAGTACTTCAAAACATATTATGCAGAAAGACGACTCGAAAACGACCGCAAAGCTGCTAGCCTGGGCAAATGGAAGAAAGATGGTGTTGGTAACAAAAATTAGATAGCTGGAAAAGAGATGAAGAGGGAGGGTGGAGGCAAAAGAAATGCTGGATTTGAGGTGATGGTAGATCATCTCTGAGTTCTGTAGATAAGGGGTGCCTGGGTGGCTCAGTCGGTTAAGCTCTGCCTTTGACTTGGGTCCTGATCCCAGGGTCCTAGGATTGAGCTCCAGGCTCCTTGAGCTGGGCTTCCTGCTCAGCAGGAGGTCTCCTTCTTCTCCACCACCCACCCCCTCCCCAACTTGTGCTCTCTCTCCAAATAAAATCTTAAAAAAAAGTTCTGTAGACAGGGGCACTGGGCTGGCTCAGTAGGCAGAGCATTTGACTCAGTCTCAGGGTTGTAAGTTCAAACCCTATATTGGGAATAGAGATTACTTAAAAAATAAAATAAAAATTTCAACAAACAGACTCCTGTAAACTGAAAATTCTGATTATACAAATTAATTATATTTTCCTTTCAAGACCAGAAGTCAGTGATTAAAGATAGGGATGTGAATTCAACTATGATTAAATGTCCACTATACACCAGGCAGTGCAGTTGACATATTTATTATATTTTTATTATTTACTATTTTTATTTCATTTAATACTTACTATAAAACATTTGTCTGCCTTCCCTGAAACTATTATCTTTAGAGGATAGTGACAATGTCTTCTTTCATTTATTCATTCAACAAATAATTTTTGAGCACCTACGTGGCCAGACTCTAGGGATATGATGGAGAACAAGGGAAATACAATCCTTCCTACCACAGAACACAGACAACAGAGTACAGATTCTCAACTATTCCTGAATATTGGAATCATTTGTGAAGCAGATGTTAATAGAAACAGGTACTCCAGCCTGATGCATTAACTCTGGACTCAATTAGTGCTTCCCATGGTGGGGCCTGGTTAGGTTTAATTTTTTTTTTTTTTTTTAAGATTTTATTTATTCATGAGAGAGAGAGAGACAGGCAGAGCATAGGCATTAGGAGAACCAGGCTCCATGCAGGGAGCCCATTGTGGGCCCCCGCCCCACCAGGGATCATACTCTGAGCCAAAGGCAGACGCCCAACCACTGAGCCACCCAGGCATCCTGGTCTAATTTTTTTATGGGGATTCTGAGGATCAGTGTTGAGATCACTTTTAAAAGGGGTGTCTTTACCAGTATACCTAGCACAGTTGATTGGACACAATAGGCACTCAAAATACTGAGTTACCATTTAATGTTATTGTTATCCATTTCATAGTCAAGGATACCAAGAATGAGAGAAATTACCCTGCCAAGGATACCAAGAATGAGAGGTACATACAACCAGCAGTAAAGCTGGAATTCAAATGAATATTTTCTAAGGCAACCAATCCCATCAACCTACTGTGTGCGGCTGATAGGAAAAGGATCCTAGGGATCCCTGGGTGGCGCAGCGGTTTGGCGCCTGCCTTTGGCCCAGGGTGCAATCCTGGAGACCCGGGATCGAGTCCCACGTCGGGCTCCCGGTGCATGGAGCCTGCTTCTCCCTCTGCCTGTGTCTCTGCCTCTCTCTCTCTCTCTGTGACTATCATAAGTAAATAAAAATTAAAAAAAAAAAAATTAAAAAAAAAAAAAAAAAAAAGGATCCTAGATAGTACAAAAGGACGTTGGAGCAATGTTTATCATGGTGGCTTGGAATCCCAGAAGCCAAAGGTGACAGGAGTCTGAAGGAGACAAACTTCTAAAAAGAGCTGGGTCCCATTCACTGTCACCACTCCCACACCTATTAGCTGTTTTTTGTTCTCATTTTTGCATTTTTGGGGTCTGTTTGGACATTCAGAAAATAGGGCATTAATACCTATATATCTACCAACAGTATTATATTTCAATACTTGTCATCATTTTCAGTAATTTTAAGAAATGAGACACTTGGGCAGCCTGGGTGGCTCAGTGTTTTAGCGCCACCTTCAGCCCAGGGTGTGATCCTGGAGACCCAGGATTGAGTCCCACATCGGGTTCCCTGCATGGAGCCTGCTTCTCCCTCTGCCTGTGTCTCTTCCTCTCTGTGTCTCTCATGAGTAAATAAATAAAATTAAAAAATATATATATATATATATAAATGTTGGGGCAGCCTGGGTGGCTCAGAGGCTTAGCACTGCCCTCAGCCCAGGGCCTGATCCTGGAAACCCAGGATCCAGACTGTCAGGATCCCTGCATGGAGCCTGCTTCTCCCTCCGCCTGTGTTTCTGCCTCTCTCTCTCATGAATAAACAAAATCTTAAAAAAAAAGAAAAAGAAATGAGACACTTATATTTACATTCTTCTTCTAGAAACAATCATTATTCCTCCCTATAACTTTGTCCTTTTTTTTTTAAAGACTTTATTTTTTTTTTTTTAAAGTAATCTCTATACCTAACTAACATGGGGCTTGAACTCACAACCCTAAGAGCAAGAGTCACACACTATACCAACTAAGCTAGCCAGGTGCCCCTCCATAACTCAGTATTTTTACTGCAAGTGAATATATCCCTAATTATGTGTTTTTATATATACATAAAATTCCATTTAAATAGTATCTGACAATTTGTGTAATTTTGCTCCTTCTCCACCCTTGAGATTTCTCTATGTAGTTCTAGATCACTCAATTTAACTCTGTATTGGTATTATCAATAAACCACAATTTACTCATCCCTTTCTATGGATAAGCACTTAAGATGCTGCCCTTTTTTTTTTTTAATTGCAAAGGGTGCTACAGTGTACATTATGATACATGTGCTACATACAGTAGAGCTCTGCTAGATTCCTGGAATGTATCACAATGCAATTGGTGGGTTAGACAGTATGCTTATCTTCAGCTTCCCTACATGTTCTCTAGAGTGACCAAATCAACTTATACTCAAAACAGCCATAAGAATTCCTATTGCTCCACCACCTCATTGACATTTTCAATTCCTGATGGTTGTAAAGTGAATGGGAATCTTATTTTAATTTTAATTTACCTAATGACCACTTAGATGCAACATCTTTTCATGTGTATGGGCCAATTATTTCCCGTTAGTACCTACTAGCTGTATTTCTGGGTTAAAGAAGATATGTATGTATATATATAATTTTTATGAAATTGCCAAACAGTTCTGCAAAGTGGTTGTACCATTTTATACTCCCACCAACAATATATGAGTTTCGGCTGTGCCAATCTTTGTAAGCACTTTAAAAAAAAATTTTTTTTTAGCCATTCAAGGGGATATTAAGTGGAATCTCACCATGGTTTTATTTTGCACTTTCCAAATGAAAATGATGTTGAGCACTTTTTATGTGCTAGTTTTCCTTGTGAAGTCTGTTGGAGCTTTCTGCCCATTTTTTATGTCTTTTTATTATCGAGTTGTAAAAGTTATGTATTATGAAAAAAAGCCCTTTGTATTGCTTTGTGTATATATTCTGTGAATATTTTCTCTCATCTGTAGCTTGCCTATTTAATAGTATTTTTTAATGAACAGAAATTTTCATTTTAGAGAAATCTAATTTATCAATATTCTTTTTTTCTTTTATAGTAATTGTTTTCTTTGTCCTGTAAAAAATCTTTGCTTATCCCCAGGTCATGAAGATATTCTATGTTTTCTTCTAAAAACTTTATTTATATTGTTATCTTTTCCATTTCAATTGATGATCCAGCTCAAATTATGATGTGAGGTAGAGGCTGCAGTTCATTATTTTCCAGTATGAATAATCCATTTGTTGCAGCATCATTTGTTGATAAGATTTTCCTTTCTCTACTGTACTGCTATGGCACCTTGTCAAAAATCATTTGACTCTGTAAGTGTGGATTATTTATGGACTCTCTATTTTATTGACTTACTTGTCTATCCTTAGGCCAGTATCACACTGTCTTGATTACTATTTTTAGTAAGTCTTAATGTCAAGTACTGTAAGTCTTCCATTCTACAAGGCTATTCTAGATCCTTTGTATATCAATATACTGATGTATTTTTAAATTTTATTTACTTCAGAGAGAGAGCATAAACATGAGTAGTGCGAGGGGCAGAGAGAGAGGCAGACTCCCTGCTGAGCAGAGGCCAATACAGGGCTCTATCCCAGGACCCAGAGATCATGACCTGAGCTGAAAACAGATGCTTAACTGGACTGAGCCACTCGGGTGCACCATATGCCAATATATTTTAGAATTAGCTTGTCAGTTCCTTCCTTCCTTCCTTCCTTCCTTTCCTTCCCTTTCTTTCTTTCTTTTCTTTTTCTTCCTCTCTCTCTCTCTCTTTCTCTCTTTCTTTCTTTTTTTAAAGTAATCTCTACCCCCCAGTGTGGGGCTCAAACTCAGGATCCCAAGGTCAAGAGTTGCACTCTTCTGACTGAACCAGCCAGGCACTCCCAGTTCCTATTTTTTTTTTCAAATTAATTTATTTTTTTTAACTTTTATTTATTTATGATAGTCACACACACACACACAGAGAGGCAGAGACACAGGCAGAGGGAGAAGCAGGCTCCATGCACCAGGAGCCCGACGTGGGATTCGATCCCGGGTCTCCAGGATCACGCCCTGGGCCAAAGGCAGGCGCTAAACCGCTGCACCACCCAGGGATCCCCCAGTTCCTATTTTTAAAATAGCCTTTGATTAGTAATGCCTTGAATCTATAATAAAATCAATTTGGGAAAGAAGTGGTAACGTAATATTTTCTCTTCCAATCCAAGAACATGGTATATCTATCATTTTATGTTGTCTTCTTTAATTTCTCTTGGTACTGTAGTTTTTAGTGCAAACGTTTTTATTACATGTTTTATTGTTGTTGTTGTTAAACTTATTCCTAAATCTGTTTTTTTGATACTAAGGCAAATGAAATTGTCTTAAAAATTTCATTATTTTCAATTGTTTGCTGCTAATATATAATTTTTCATAAGTTCATCTATATACTTGATAACTTACTAAAATTCACTAGTTACTGTAGTTTTTATGTCACTTAAGAATAGGTGCAACTTTTGCTTTTATCTTTACAATTTTTTATGACTCTTATTTTTCTTGCCTTGTTACACTGGTTAGGACCTGCAATAAAATGATGAATGAGGATGTGTGATGGCATCCTTGGCTTGTTCTTTTTTTTTTTTTTTTTTTTTTAGATTTACTTATTTTAGAAAGAGAGCGCAAACAGGGGCAAAGGGAGGAGGGAATCTCAAGCCGACTCTAAGCTCAAGGCTCCACACAGGGCTTGATCTCACCACCCCAAGACCCTCGTAACTTGAACCAAAACCAAGAGTTGGACACTTACCAACTAAGCCACGCAGGCTTAGCTTGGTCTGATCTTAGGGGGAAAGCATTCAGTTTTTAACCATTAAGAATCTTGTTAGCTATAGGGTTTTCATAGATGCCTGTTACTGGGCTGGGGAAATTTCCTTCTATTTGAGTTTGCTGACACTTTTTCTCATGAATCTTGCTGAATTCTAATACTTCTTCTATAGCACTGTCAGTATCAACATAGCCTCATATACACTGTAACCAAAGAATGCTAAGGATATCCAAAAGAGGGGACTTGACGGCTGTTCCCAAACCTGATGTGCTGTTATGCAGCAAAATGAGAGTTATGTTTGGGATTTGG
Organism: Vulpes lagopus; assembly: GCF_018345385.1. NCBI lineage: Eukaryota > Metazoa > Chordata > Mammalia > Carnivora > Canidae > Vulpes > Vulpes lagopus. Next base: position 24,593,457 of record NC_054824.1, on the reverse strand, counting down.
ATATTACTTTGTTCCATTAGAAAACTATACCTGACATTTAAAAAGAAGTTACTCGGGGATCCCTGGGTGGCGCAGCAGTTTGGTGCCTGCCTTTGGCCCAGGGCGCGATCCTGGAGACCCGGGATCGAATCCCACATCGGGCTCCCGGTGCATGGAGTCTGCTTCTCCCTCTGCCTGTATCTCTGCCTTGTCTCTGCCTCTCTCTCTCTCTGTATGACTATCATAAATAAATAATAATAATAAAAAAAAAAAGAAGTTACTCTTCTACATGGCAAAAAAAAAAAAAAGATATTAAAATCAATATTCCTTTTTTTTTTTTAATTCATGAGAGACACAGAGACAGAGAGATGCAGAGACACAGGCAGAGAAGCAGGCTCCATGCAGGGAGCCTGACGTGGGATTTGATCCCAGGTCTCCAGGATCACACCCTGGGCTGAAGGCGGCGCTAAACTGCTGAGCCACCGGACTGCCCTAAAATGTATTTTAAATCTTTCTTTGGTTCTTGTACTCAATTTCGTTCCTAACAAATTTTATGCTAACCCATAATATCTTTTAATGTTTTGTGCTTTATGGCATATATTAAAATGGCTACTGCAAAATAACATTTGAGATAAAATCTGGCTTTGTTATAAAACTCACATTTTATTAAATGAAATTTGAAAACAGGATAAAGAAAATTACACAAGTGGACTTCTTTCCAGGCTCATTTTCTATAGTTTTCCTTTCTTCATTTTTTAATATAATTGAAATCACACAAAATATATAATTTTATGTCATTTAATATTTATCCCAATAATTTTCTTTATAAGCATACTAAACATAAAATTAATTCAAAACGTAAAGCATACTAAACATAAAATTAATTTAAAACATAAAATTAGGGATCCTTGGGTGGCGCAGCGGTTTGGCGCCTGCCTTTGGCCCAGGGCGCGATCCTGGAGACCCCGGATCGAATCCCACATCAGGCTCCCGGTGCATGGAGCCTGCTTCTTCCTCCGCCTGTGTCTCTGCCTCTCTCTCTCTCTCTCTCTCTCTGTGACTATCATAAATTAATTAATTAATTAATTAATTAAAATAAAACAAAATAAAACAAAATAAAACATAAAATTAATTTATCTAGCCAGCATGCTAGTTAACTAGCATGCTACTTCATACAAAAAAGCTTTCAATATAGGTTATATGTAATTATATTACCTTCACAAAACTACTCAGTAGCTATGCAATTTTAGGTAAGAAACTTAATTTCTCAAACCGCAATTTCTAATCTGTAAAATGGGATTAACGAAGAACATACCTTATAGGGTTATTCTGAAAATTTACTATTATACACAAAATGTGTAGTATAGTGCTTAGCACACAGTGAATACTCAATAAATGTTACCAATTACTATTCCATTAATACAAACCCCCTAGACAACTGCCCCCAGTGGCAGTGCTAAAAAGTGAAAATTTTTTAAAAGGAAATCAATAAATCTCAATTTTTAGTCTTGCTTACTTAAGGTAGATTATCTAGATCAGAGATCATGTGTCACTTGCTGATGTGTTTTATTGGCTAGTACAATGTTTAAAAAATGTTAAGGGGTGGGGGGGAACACCTGGGTGGCTCAGTTGACCGTTTGCCTTCCACTCAGGGAGTGATCCTGGAGTCTCAGATGGAGTCCCACATCGGGCTCCCCAGAGGGAGCCTGCTTCTCCCTGTCTGTCTCTGCCTCTATGTTTCTGTCATGAATAAATAAACAAAAAATAATAATTAAAAAAATGTTAAAGGTTGGGACGCCTGGGTGGTTTAGTGGTTATGTCTGCCTTTGGCTCAGGGTGTGATCCCAGGGTTCTGGGATCGAGTCTCACATCCGGCTCCCTGCATGGAGCCTGCTTCTCACTCTGCCTGTGTCTTTGCCTCTCTCTCTGTGTCTCTCACGAACAAATTAAAAACAAAACAAAACAAAACAAAAAAACGATTAAAGGTGTGCTGAAACATGAAACTGCCAATATTTTACGACTTTTAAATCTACAAAAATGGGAATCTCATGATTCAACTCCATAAATGCCAACATTCTGAAACAGTTTACACACACGAACACAGTTTCCTGACTTTAGAAAATTAGGATGATGTGGCAACAAGTCCAAACGTCTCCACAGTAGTTATTAGCCGGAGCTAGTAGTACCCACTTGCTGTCCTCTTAGATGGCACTTTGCTACTACAGTCCACACTATCCCATTGTGCCTTTAATCTCACAACTTCACTCCTATTACTCTGGCTGGCCCCTGTGGGGGCGAATTCCAATCAGAACTGGAAACCTCTCTCTCTCTCTCTCTCTTCTTTTTTTTTTTCTTTTTGGTAGACACACTGGAGCGGCTTGATGCTTATTTAAGCATTCAAGTGGTCTGTTTAACTGTGGGAATTTTTACTCTACCCAAATTATAAATTCTGTTTTCTACATCACGTATGGGTAAACAGGTTGACAGAAGAACGAATATAAACAGAGGCATCTTTCAGATGTCAGTTAAGGTATTATTAATCCACAATCTATAACTGTGACCTATATAACAGTCGAGATCAAATCCAAAAAAAAAAAAAAAACAAACTTAACATTTACTCCCCTAAGGTAAATCCTGATCACTGCCTTAGGGCTCTGGAGTGAAGGGCGCCCATACATCTGTAGCCACGAAGCCCCACGTAAGTCATCAGAACTCGGGGCTTCTGCGTTTCCTTCCGCACAGTACAAGATACTATTGCCTACCTACAAACAGGCTGAGCGGGGAGCAGATTAAGTGAACCCGGCGGAACGGAAAGGTCTCCGAAGGCCCCTCTCCCACCGTCCGCGGCCCCTCGCGCGCCGGGGAGGGGGAATCCGCTCGGCGCGCACGTCCCTCCTCAACAGCAAGGTGCGGGCACCACGGAACGTCCCCGCGCGCAGGAGAACGCGCGCCCCGGCGTCCCAGTGGATCGGGCTCGGCCAGGCAAGCCGTCGCCCTGCGTGTTTATGTGGCACCCTGAACTTTACGGGAACACATCTGGGCCTCCTCCCCCGAACCCTCCTCCGTACGGGGCAGCAGAATCGAATCGGCCGCGTCCCCGCTGAGCCGAGCAGACCCGGGGAACCGGGACCGTCAGGCCCAAGGCAGGTGCGCGTTATCCTACACCTTCGTCGCCATCCCCGAGTCTCGTCCATCCGGGCCGCGGGCCGCGCAGCCCGGCCGGGCCCGGCGACAAAGGGCCCGAGCGAAAGCGCCCTCGACCCCGGCGGCCGGGAGGGAGCGGCGGGCGGGCTCCGGCCTCGGGCCCCGCGGCGGGGGCGCGCCGAGCCGGGGCGGAGCGGCGGCCCGAGGCCCGAGGCGCGCGTCCCGCCCCGCGGAGCCCGAGGAGCCGAGGAGCCCGAGGCTCGCAGCGCCCGCGGGGAAGGGCGCCCCCCGCCCCCCCCCCCAGGCCCCGGCCCGGCCCCGCCGCCCCTGCGCGACGCCGCCGTTACCCCGCCCCTCCCCCGCGCGCCAACCTGCGGCGGCGGCCGCCGCTCACCTGGTGGCGTCCGCGACGTTCCTGACGAACAGGGAGGTGTTGGGGGGCCTCGTGTAGCGCGACATGACCGCTGCCTCCGCCGCCTCCGGGCCTGCCCGCGGCCGCCGGGCTCGCTCCGCGTCTCGCCGCCGCCGCCGCCGCCCCAGCAGCTCCGCCGGCCCCTCCGCGACCCCCTCCCCTCGGCCTCGGCCCCGCGAGCGCGCAGCCGCAGAGGCGGGCGGGGGGCGGGGGGCGCTGCGCGGCGCGAGCCCGTCCGTGCGGACCGCGCGGGGGCGGGGCCGAGCCGAGCCGCGGGGGGGGCGGCGGGGGGGCTCGGGGGAGCGGGCGGCGCTGGGCCCGGGCGCCGAGGGGGTGCGAGGAGGGCCTCGGAGGAGGGGGCGGGGCCGCGGGCATCCGGGAGGCGGGCTGCGCGCGGGAGCCCCGGGGCCGAGAGGTCCGGGAGAGGCCGCCGCGGGGCCCCGCGGGTGCAGGGGTCGGGCACGCGGCCGGGCGGGGCCTGGAGGCTGAGTCCGGGGGCATCCGGGGAGGGGGCGGCTGGGGTCGCTGCGTCCGGGTGCTGAAGGCCAGGGTCCTGGGGGCTGACGCTGAGCCGGGGCCCGGATCCGCAGACGGGGGTCGGGCATCGTCGGAGTCGGTGGGGATGACGACTGACTTCGACGGCCCGACAGCCCCTGGGGCCTTCATCCCTACATCCTCAGACATCCTCAGCTCGAGACTTTGGGAATTGTTCTGTCGCCTGCCCCTTTAGGCCTGAGCCTTCGAAGGTTTTCAGATTGCGAGGATTCGGGGTTTTGTTTGTTTATTAGTGTCTTGATTCTTCATCCATTATTCCTTTAGGGCCTACTATTCAGCGGTGATATTTATTGAGTGCCTACTCTGCCCCAGGAAGTGTGCCAGGTGTGGGATACAGCAATGAACACTGCAGGCCCAGTCCCTAACCCAACCCCCCAGAGCTTGCATTGTAGGGGGGGGGGGTCCAACAGTACACGAAAGAACAAATGAATGTGTGATGTAGAAGAAAGCAGTGAAAATGCAGTGGCAATTGAGCAAATTTATTTTTTTAAAGATTTTATTTATTTATTCATGATAGACATAGAGAGAGGCAGAGACACAGGCAGAGGGAGAAGCAGGCTCCATGCTGGGAGCCCGACGTGGGACTGATCCCAGTTCTCCAGGATCCCACCCTGGGCCAAAGGCGGGCAGGCCCTAAACCGCTGAGCCACCCAGGGATCCCCTAGGCAAATTTAAAGTACCCTCTTTTCCTTGCTCCAAAATGTAGCCCAGCCCTTTCTAGTTATCCTCTGCCTTCAGGTTTGCTCTTGTGGTTGGAACAACCTATTACCCAGGACTGTAACCAGGTAACTTGTAATTATTAATCAATAGCACTCCTTTTTATTCTCAAAAGCACTTGATTTTGGTGGGTAAACAATAGGGTCACCCTATGCAGCTCACAGCTGTCTTAAAGCCTGGGAGAGTTTCCCAAGGTCTAGAAACGCTTCTGGAACAGTGGCCATTCATTCAAAGAGGAGGAGTTGCTTTGGCACAGCAGTCACAGGCCTAGACAGGGGATATAGCCGGGGTAGGGGGTGAGCAGGGTTCCTAGTCTCACGGAGCTTACAGTTTGATAGGGAGGTCGAGTCTAACAACTACACTAATAAACGCATAAACTATACAATAAAGGCTGTGGTAAGAGCTGTATGCTGCTGAAAGTGCCCCTAGTGTGGTTGATAAACAGGGCTAGAGGATCACTGGCCTTTTCCTGAAGTCTTGGGGAGGTATTTGAAGAATGAAGAAGAGAAATCCACATACTGGAACAGCATGTGCAAAGACTTTGACACAATATGGGACTGAAAGGAGGCAAACGAGTAAAAAGCAGGAGAACAGGAAAATAAGGCTGAAGAGCAGGCTGGGTGTATAGTAGGAAAGTTTGGAATGCTGACTGTATTGGTTTGCTAGGGCCATCATAACAAATTAGACCTCAAATTCAGTGGTTTAAAACAAAAAAATTATGAGGTGCCTGGCTGGTTGGGTCAGTCAGTGAAGCATGAGACTCTTGACCTCAGGGTTGTGAGCTTGAGCCCACGCTGAGTATAAAGATTCCTTAAAAATAAAATCTTTTTTAAAAAAGTTAAAAAGTTTATTTATTCATGAGAGAGACAGAGAGGTACTGAGGCAGACAGGCAGAGGGAGAAGCAGGCTCCATGCAGGAAGCCCGATGTGGGACTCGATACTGGGACCCCGGGATCATGCCCTGAGCCAAAGCCAGATGTTCAACCGCTGAGCCACCCATGAGTCCCATAAAATCTTTTTTTAAAAATAAACAAATTTATTCTCTCACAGTTTTGGAGGTCAGAAGTCTAAAATCATGGTGTTGGTACACACTTTCTCTGAAGGTTCTAGAGGAGAATCCTTCCTTGCTTCTTCCAGTCTCTGGTGCCCTTAGACGTTCCTTGGCTTGAGGCTGCATATTTCTGGTCTCTGCCTCCATCTTCACAGGTCCATCTCCTCTTCTGTCTTATAAGAATACCTGTCATTGCATTTAGGGCCCACCCACATAATACAGGCTGCTCTCATGTCAAGATCCTGAATTGTAGCTGCAAAGACCCTTTTCCGAATAAGGTCATATTTGGGGGTTTAGGACTTGGACATACCTTTTCTGGGGCCACCATTCAATCCACTATAATGACCTTGTGAAGATAAGAGACTTGACTTGGTGGGAAATGAGTTATTAATAAATCTATTCCCTAGCATATTGAGTAGAATAAAAACTCCATGTAAACTATGAACTTATTTAGTTAAAAATATATGTATGTCCATATGTAAATTGGATTTTTTTTTCTAGGTGATTTTTACTTTTTTCTTCTTACCTCTGGTACTGTCAGATTATTTTTGAAACCCTCCTTATAACTGAAAAATTTTTACAAAGCTCTTTACAGTTTGAAGAAAAGCTTTTGTAGGAGTATGTGAGAAGATTTAACAGTACATGAGGAGTGGGTTTTTTTTTTTTTCCCTGTTCCTATTGATGGAAGTTTCTGAGAAAAGGGTTTTAAACTGTGAAAGGAGGTTCAGTTAGAAACTTGGACTTTAAAAGTAGCTGGAATTGGGGGCACCTGGGTGGCTCAGTTGGCTAAGTATCTGACTCTTGATTTCAGCTCAGGTCATGATCTCAGGGTCGTGGGGTTGAGAGTCTGCTTGAAATTATCTGCCCCTCCCTCTTCCTCTGCTTGCATGCTCTCTCCCACTCTGTGTCTCTGAAATAAATTTTTAAAAATATTTTTTAAAGTAGCTGGAATTGATTTAAAGTCGGTTGTGGAAATGGTAACTGCGAGGAGATGGACATGTGAATTATCTTGACTAGTGATCATTTCACTGCATATATATATATATATCTCCATTATATTGTATACCTTAAGTGTGTACATTTTTATTTAATAATTTAGCTGTGGACCCATAATTATTTATATTACATAAAAACATATGCTCTTCCTGTTTCTAAAGAAGTGTAAGTAACCTGCTTTCTATTTGGAAGGCCTGAGGAGGGACATGGTCAGGCATGCACAATGAAAGAACATTATACAATGCTCCGCTTGGCCAGTGTCTTGGCCAGGTCATCAAACCAGTTGAGATGAGTGATGAAATTGTACTTTGTCTTTTCCTTGGCATTTTGGAGTACACTTAAAGAAGTAGGGAAAAGGCTTAGGTCAAGACTAAATACCCTGCCTGGCACCATACTCACAAATAATATTTGTGTATATATTTGTAAATATACAAATAATATTTACCCTAAGTCCTAGAATTTAGCTAGGTGCCATTTAGTAAATCAGTCATTGCTTTGACCATTGCACCAAATGGTATCTATCCTACCAGCTTGGGAGAGTTAATTTTTCTTTCTAAATCTCCAGGGAATTCCCCAGGAGTATACCACTGGCAAAATCTGACAATTGTTTAATAACTATAGCCCCTATTCTATGGCAGACTTTAATATATTCTATGTAGCAGCTGCTTCCTTTCTACTTAATACATTTAAAAAATTATGGTCTGTCCTCACTATGAAAAAGAAATAATAATTATGTGACATGATAGAGGTGTTAGTGAATGACACAGTGGTAATCATGTTGCAATATATAAATGTATCGAATGAACACTGTTGTATACCTTAAACTCAATGTTATATATCAATTATATCTCAATAAAAATAAATAAAGTTACAATCTGATCCTTCTTGATTTTTTTCCCAATAATATTTTCAATTGGAAAATATTTCAGGAAAATGGATAAGGTTATTTCCAGTGTAGATACAATCATTTATCTCACTTTTCAAAAGTAAACAGATTTTTTTAAGTAAACAGATTTTAAACTTTTCATTGAAATCACACTTTTGTAAAGAAAATGGCAAGAAAAATTAAGTATCTTTTTTCAACTTGTTAAAATTTGTCTTAGTGGACAAGTCTTTAAAAATCAGTAATCTGATTTTTAATAAATAACATAATTTTTAATAAATCACATATTTTAAAATAAATAAAATCAGTAATCTATAAGTTATGTTTATTTTATTTATTATTTTTAAAATATGTTATTTATTTATTCATGAGAGACACACAGAGAGAGGGGCAGAGACACAGGCAGAGGGAGAAACAGGCTCCATGCAGGGAGCCCGACGTGGGACTCAATCCTGGGTCTCCAGGATCAGGCCCTGGGCTGAAGGTGGCACTAAACTGCTGAGCCACCAGGGCTGCCCTATAGTTATGCTTAAAATAAAGGCACATATGAATTTATTTCTAATTTTGAACATTTACTCCTGAGCCCTGTCTTTGGGGGAGAATGCCGATAGCTAACTTGTCATTTAGAATCTAAGCACTTAGGGCTTGCCTTCATGTTCCACCTGCCCTCCCACTCTAAGCTGGCTATCTCTTCTACTCTTTTTTGTGACTTTGGAGCATCTATTACAAATGGTAGACAGGAGAAACACAACCCTTTCAATCTCAACAGCAGATTTGGGGGGAAAGTTTGAAAGTACAAATACACTGTTTCTGGGTTATTCGTAAAGTTTGAAATTCAAGGCTATCCCTATTTCTAGTTACTACAGATATGCCAAGGCTGGTTTATAAGACCAAGAAACATGTGTTTGTTCTTTTAAAGTAATCCTGTAGTGTATGTGGCTATATAGTTATCTTTTCTTCCATTTCTTAAATCGATCAAAGCAGGTTAATTATTAGGTCTGTAATTAAGGAGTCGAATCATGAAAGACGAATATATCTTAATCAGATCAATGAACTAGTTTTGTTCTTGACTGTCAAAATGGAGAACTAGAACTTAGTGAAAATTATATTGTACTTGGGTGTGTGTGAGTGTCTTGAAATCAGTGTGATGAAAGTACTTTGAAGAAACAAATTCAGAATTAGTAAGTCACCTGATAGTGAACGTTTCTCATGCTGGGAACTCACTCCCCAACAGATGGTGCTAGCTCTCTTCTAGTTAGAGCTGCTCTGGTCTACCCTTTCTTAAAACGTTCCATGCATGACCTTGAAAGTGAAGAGTGATGTGGTGATTTGGTTTTTTGTTTTGTTTTGTTTTTTCCCTGTCTGTCCTAGTTGATGTAACCACCATCCTGAATCTTTTTTTTTTTTATTTTATTGGAGTTCAATTTGCCAACATATAGCATGACACCCAGTGCTCATCACATCAGGTGCCCCACTCAGTGCCTGTCTTCCAGTCACCCCCACCCCCCGCCCTGATGTGGTGATTTGTATAGAATGTATTGTAAACTTTCTTCTAATGCACCCAAACTTTGGTTTATGGGTTATTATTCCACACAATCCAGTTGAAAAATCTATGATTGTATCCTCTTATGAAGTTGATTTCTTCCACAGCAGCTATAGGAAATAATTTAAAAGGTCATTTATGTGGTAACAGTGGATGGTATTTAACTTTTTCTGAAACACTGGATTACAGAAGGCCTGTCACTTTACCTGCATGTCCCCCAAAATGACACTTGGTTTTTTTTTTTTAATTTTTATTTATTTATGATAGTCACGCACACAGAGAGAGAGAGAGAGGCAGAGACATAGGCAGAGGGAGAAGCAGGCTCCATATAGGGAGCCTGATGTGGGATTCGATCCCGGGTCTCCAAGATCGTGCCCTGGGCCAAAGGCAGGCGCCAAACCGCTGCGCCACCCAGGGATCCCTGACACTTGGTTTTGAAAATGTTAGAGCTGTGTGCTTCTTCCTAACCTAATTAACTTGGCAAATGTTTAGTGATAATCTGCTGTATGTTATCCATAGTACTAGGAACTGGGGATGAAAATAGAAGTTATGCTTTATAGTTCTGAAAGACCCAGGCCAGTGTTTCCCAGAATTAAGTCATTTTCATATAGCCTATGAGATTTTTGCCATGGTGCACTTCTTTACTGTAATAGGCTTTTCTTTAAATTGGTTTACTTTTATTTTTAAAAAACACTCTATCACCAATATTAAGTTTTAAAGTTTCACAGAGAGAGGGTAATCATTACAAAATATCATTTTATTAAAAAAAAGTAAATTCTAGACAATTACTTTTATCTATAAAGGGTCCAAGACTAAGGTCTGCACTCTTTTAAAAGCAGAAATTAATCATTATACAACAGAAAGATGCTAAAGACACCCTAGCACCAAAATAAAATGTTTTCCCTGATGTAGATTATTAAAAGGGGACCAACTCTCACTCTATGCAATAAATAAAACCATCTGTAGTACCACCAATGGTGAGTGTCCTACAATTTGGGAGACATTCTAGCTAGAGGGAGATACACATGTAAACAAATCATTACAATACAGTTTCATTAGTGGTACATAAAGATCTTAGAGTACTATTGTAGAACATGATGGAAACAGATTAGCTCTCTGTGGGGGAAGGGAGGCTGCAAGTTATCATAAAGAAAAGTGATGTTTGAGCTATTTATTGAAGGATGAATATAAATTCACCGAGGAATGGTAAAAACAGAGCATTTCAGAGAAAGTGAAGTAGCTGAGCAAATGCGTAGTGTGGTGTGCTGACCTAAGAGGAGAAGGAAGAAGGAATGCTTAAGAGGTTGGCATGGAGATTAGGAGCTAAGTTTTGAGAGGTTCAGTGTGTGTGTGTGAGTACACACACACCAGGGAGTTTTCTTAATTCTTTTGGTAATGGGACTCCATGAAAAGTTTTTAAACAGGGGATTAAGAAAATTAGATCTACATTTTATAGGATGATTCTGACAGATTCATAGGATGAATTGCAGGGAGTAGTGGTAGAACCTGGTACAAGCAGATCAATTAAAAGTCTCTTGCATGCAACGTATTTTCTCCTTAAAAATTTTTTCTCTTAAATCAGAGAAAGACAAATAATATATGATCTCACTTATATGTAGAATCTACAAATAAACTAGAGCTCATAGATACAGAGAACAGACTGGTGTTTCCAGGGGCAGGAGATGGTGGTTGGGCAAAATGGGTGAAGAGCGTCAAAAGGTACAAACTGCCAGTTGTAAGAAAATAAGTGCTGGGGATGTAATGTATAGCATGGTGACAATAATTAACTATACTGTATTGTATATTGAGAATTGCTAAGAGAGTAGACCTTAAAAGTTCTCATCATAAGGAAACAAATCCATCTAATATGTGTGTGGTGATGGATTTTTTTTAGTTTAATTTTTTTTGTGGTGATGGATATTAACTAACTTATTGTGGTCATCCTTTCATCATTTATACACATATCAAATCATTATGTTATTTTATATACCTAAACTAACACAATGTTGTATGTCAATTATATCTCAGTTAAAAACAGATATTTCTTAGCTTTGTCCACTGAAAATACTTAGAAACAATGACTAGCCCCGCAGCATTCAGCATCCCGAGAGCCAGACTATAGTCTCTATTATTTTTTCCTAAAAGGAACCATGACTTTGGAAGAGTGGCTAATGTCAGGTCTAGGGCAGGAAATGTACGAGATAAGCCTGGGATATCTGGTCATTTCAGAAAGAAAGAAGCCTTCAAGGTCTTCGGGTGTCATATTAAAAGGATTCAAAAGACAACACTGGCTAAAGAGGGGACAATCTGAATATCAATAAGAATAGTAACTGCAATGAATTAAAACATACCAAATATTTTTAAGCGTACAAGTTCCTAATTATACTAAAAAACACCAGCCTAATTGATCACCTTTTGTTTTTTCTTAGAGAGGAAGGGGAGCCGTGGAAGGAGGAAAGGGAGAGGGAGAGACAGAATCTTAAGCACGCTACATGCCCAGCACAGAGCCCAATGTGGGGCTCGATCTCACCACCCTGAGATCATGACTTGAGCAGAAATCAAGAGTCAGACACTTAGCTGACTGAGCCACCCAGATGCCCTAATAAGTTTTTTTTTTTTTTTTAAATTGAATCTATCCTTCCTCTGGATTAGCTCCACTGGTAGACTGCTCAGATTGCCAGTAAGAAATGTTTACAAGTATTACTTGAGGGGGTTTGTTATGGAGCTGGTGGGAGGGCTGGTGGAGGCATGATTACACAGCAGAACTCTGTTCTAGGCTTTTTAGCTATAAAATATATATTTATAAGATTATACGTTCACGGTAGTGACATAATGTAATACCACTGAATGATTTATTTGCTTACACCCTGTATGTTTCAATAAATTTGTCTGAACCTCAAAAAAAAAAAAAAAAAAAAAAAGAAGGGACTCAAGCCACTGTAGAACTTGGCTTCAGGTGTCCTTGGGAAACCACAAGTGGTGGTGGTGGAGCTGTGGCTGGATGATGGGCATCTGGACCCCACCCTCTGTGGTCTTCAGCTGGAGTCAGTGGTGTGTACATCTGCCATTGGCCTTTTGGTGGATCTCATATTTGTTTAGACTTGTCCTGTTGGCTGGAAGCTGACTTTATGTGCAATGGAGAATGCTGTTTTCACAAACACTGGCTCAAAATGTCAAAAACACCAGCTGCAGTAATTCAAGATAGTGTCAACTCCCTGACAAGCCTGGCTTTGTTCAAAAGGGGAATGCAGGGGTTGAGTCATCTTTGGAAGATACTAGCCTAAAGAAAGAGTCATCAAAAATTCAGAGCCTGCTGGACACGTACAGAAAGTTGAAGAGGACAAACTTTAACCTGAAGGAGGAAATAATTTCCCTAATAGAAGAACTTAATGAAGAGAGATCCAGACACACAAGGCAAGAAGAGATGATGGCTAAAGTTATAAGAATGATATGGTCACTGAGCTAGGAGTCACCACATCTCAATAAGCTTTACCAGCCAACAGCTCCCTCATTATCCCTCAAAAGGGTGGACATGATCTGAAAGCAGAGCTGCTTTTTCTCTCTGTTCAGGCTCCTGTGCTGCCAAGCCACATTCACCCACCTATGCTCCAATATGAGGTTCATTACTACTCCACCCCCCATCCAAGGAAATAGTTCCAGTGGAGACTTCCTTTTCCTTCTCATCTCCTGGGAAGCACTTATGGGGAGCTTTCTTCTTGGGCTGGAGTTTCTCTTCCACCTCCAAATCCTAAAAACAGGCATTCTTTTGGGGTTGATTCAAATATCAAATGAACCAACTATTGGAACCAATATCCAAAAACTAGAGACCTCTAAAATTATGTCTCTTCAAAAAGAATTTTAATCTCATTCATCAGCATTTTATTTATTTATTTTTTAATTTTTATTTATTTATGATAGTCACACAGGGAGGGAGAGAGAGAGAGAGAGAGAGGCAGAGAGAGAAGCAGGCTCCATGCACCGGGAGCCTGATGTGGGATTTGATCCTGGGTTTCCAGGATCGCGCCCTGGGCCAAAGGCAAGCACCAAACCGCTGTGCCACCCAGGGATCCCTCATCAGCATTTTAAATGTTACTTAAATGACCATACTTGTGCTCAAAGCAACACCCAATAGAACTTCAGTTCTCAGAATAATGGTTTTTGTTTTGTTTCATTTTAAGATTTATTTATTTGAGGAGAGGGGCCGAGGGAGAGGGAAAGACAGGAGAGAGAATCTCAAGCAGACTCCCCACTAAGTGCAGAGCAAAACATGGGGCTTGATCCCAGGTCCCTGAGATCATGACCTGAGCCAAAATCAGGAGTCAGACACTTAACCGACTAAGCTACTCAGGTGCTCCCTCAGAATTCTGTTTTATAAATATTATTTTCATATGATTTCATAAAGCTTTTTTTACTTTATTTTTCTCTATACATAGTGTAGATACAGTGTTGTATTTGATTATGTGGGCAGTTTGTCAATAGTGTACAATTCCAAGTGGATTCCATAGAATTCTTCAGAAGGTCCCAGGCAGGATTGATCCCTAGCTGTGTCTAGTGATTCAGTAATACACATTGTATTGGCTTTCTCTTTTTGCCTGTATCTCTCCCCTGTTTTCTGGGATTATCTTGTAAATAAGTCACCTGTATTTGTGAGTCCCTGGCTCTGCTTTCAGGGGAAACTAAACAAAGACATTGGAATGTACATCCAGCCATACTATGTATAACTAGACTCACCTTCTATTGCTAAGGTTGTAGTTAATGTGGACGTTGCCGTCTATAAATGAAGCTTAGTCACATCTCTCTGGACTTCAGTCCTTGTCAGAGAGAGAGAGAGAGCATGCAATGGGGACAATGTCATCCCCAGATGGTGGATGCCTCTGGCCCATGAATTCTCTAGAGCTCTCCCATGCTGTGCCTTCTCACATGTTCCTGAATGTATCGATCACATTAAATCAATGAGATTGACTGAACTTCTCCTTGCTTATTCCAATGTTTCTCTGTATCACCCAGAAAAGTACTGGAATCTTTCGTCATAGGTGTCCATTAATAGTGGTGCAATCTCAACCAGTGTCTGGCAGCAAGGTAGTAATTCATTTTCAGTAGAAAAGTGGTGAGCGGCTGTATTGGGGTAATTTTAGGAGCTGAGAGACTGGAGAAGCTCTGCACTTAGGCCAATCCTGATAAGTGTTAGAGAGCATCTCATTAGAACTAGGTGCATCTCATTAATCTTGGGGTGTATGAGAAACGAGATAGAGCATTCTCCAACACAGAACACCCACCACCAACAGACTTTTTCTTTTCTTTTAATCATCACCTGCAGCCAATATATGCCCCTGAACTGAGAGCTTCAGAATCAGAACAGGTGTATGTTACCGGGATCTCAAGGATTGATGCTCACTGGCCCTTAGACTGGGTCAATCTGGCAGAGGCATTCTGCAACAGTCTAGTGACTCTTGGTTCTCTGTCCTTATCTAAGAGAAAAACACCAAAAAAAATAAATAAATAAATAAATAAAAATGGATTGGAAGCTTGGCTAGGGTGTGCTAACTGTGGCTTCACTACACTATACTTACACTTAGGTCTTACTTTGTAGACACCAAAATATTAGTATCTGTAGGTTTTTTCTCCTGGGATAGTTTTTTATTTGTTTTGTTGTTGTTATTGTTCTGTTTTTCAGGAGAGAGATCCCTTCTATCCTCCCACAGAAGGTACAAACCTGGCTACTATTATTCTAAGAGCTGAGTAGAGGCAGGCAGGGCATTAAAGGTTCTCACAACTCAATACATAGAATTTAACCTAACCTCCCTATTTTACCATTTGTCTTACTTCTCTGAGATATTCCTGAGGTTAGAATTCTATTTTAACTTTCACAGTGAGAATACTTGTCTCCTTCTGTTGAAATGGGAAAGGTTTAGGTGCCTGGCTATGCAATGTTAGAGCTGGCATCTGGAGATCTAGTTGTTCCTTATATGGGCTTACAACTAATCTTGTCACTTCAAAATGACAGGTGCCACAGCTGTCTTGTGTTTTCTGACTTTTCTGATTGCGGGTGCTGAAATTTCAGCGTTCTCTGCTTTGTTAAGTCCCCACACCTCTGCCTGTTTGCCATATTCCATGTTGTATACTAGCAGCAAATCATCCCTCTGAGAAAGCATTTCTCAGCTTCCCTTGCTTCTAGTTGTGGCAACATGACCATGTCTAAAGACCATGTCTTTAGCCAAAGACACACAGGAAGAAATGCTATGAGAGACACCCAGAATGACCCCTTAATGGGATCCAAATCAGGTGAGGGATATTCCTTTTATCCTTCTCCCTTTTTCTTATTGCCTGGAATGTGGACATGAGAGCTGGAGTGCCAGGGATTATCTTGAGCTCATGAGGAAACCTTGAGGAAGAGAGCCACATAGTGAGGATGGCAGAGCAGAGATATGGAAGCCTTGGTCTCTGGTGGCTAGAGAGTTGTCCTGAACTCATAGCAGACTTCTTTTAAAACAGAGAAGTGAAATTCTCTAAGTTGGGTGATGGGGTTAAGTGATGCTGTATCTAATCTTAGCTGATTCATCTTTTATCCTATCCCTTTAACCAAATCTTTGGTGGTGACAAGAGGCAGGGAGAACAATCACCAAAGTGGCTAAAATGGTGAGGAAGTCAGCCTTGTTCCTCGAACCACTTTGAATGAGATCCCCATCTCCCAGCTCAGAGTGTCTTCTGTTTGGCAATGCCCGTAAGGAGGACCAGGAATAAATCTAGACTTTGGGGGACTTACTGCTTCTCCAGTTTAGGGCATTTATCTGAGAATCAGAATACAAAATTAGATACGCTTTCAGGTGGGGTTCCCTAGAAGCAGAGCCTGAGACTGGGATTCTTGAGTAAGTGATTAATTAAGGCCTCACTCTCAGGAAATCATTGGGGAGTAAGGATGCAGGAGAAAGCCAGAGAAGCTAGGCAAGGGTGTGGTTTCAGAAGATACCTAGTCTTGGCCTGATCTCCTGGGGAGCTCTGGAAAGTATGTTACCCTGCGATAAGGCAGGGACTTTTAAGGCTCAGCATCAGACAGTCAGAGAGGTAGTCTAGCATCCCAGTCGTCTACGAGGGAAGGTGGCTCCCCGAAGCTGTGGACAGTCTGCTGCAGCAGGGTACAGATGTGAGTCCTTAGTAATCAACACTTGCAGCAACTGGGATGTGTGCACTTTCTTGCCAAAGGGAATGAGGTCAGGAGACCAATAGCTATTACTACAGGTACAAAAGTAAAGAATAGAAATAGTCATTTAAAATTTTTTAAAGTTGGGGTGCCTGGCTGGCTCAGTTCATAGACCATATGACTTTTGATCTCAGGGTTGTGAGTTTGAGCCCCATGTTGGGCATGGAGACTACTTAATAAAAGAAAATTAAAATTTTTTAAGTTGATAAATATAGTAAATATCAGAAAATCCAGAAAAAAATTATATTGCCGGTGCCTAGAACCTCTCTATAATACTGTTTTTCCTTTTCTTGTTTTTCTCCATAGACTTTGATTTCTCTCTCTCTCTCTCTCTCTCTCTCTCTGAAGTAGGCTCCATGTCCAGCATGGAACCCAACATGGGGTGGGGCTTGAACTCATAACCCTAAGATTAAGACCTGCGCTGAAAAGTTAGATGTATAACATACTGAGCCACCTAGGCACACCTTTCTCTCTCTCTCTCTCTCCCTCTTTTTTTTTTTTTTTAAGTAATCTCTATGCCCAATGTGGGGCTTGAACTCACAACCCTGAGATCAAGAGTCACATTGCTCTACTGACTTAGTCAGGACCCCTGATCTCTTCCTCATAGGACAATGGTTTGTAATACTTTCTATAAGCAGTATAGAAGGATGATTTAGTTTAGCATGATTCTTTAAATTTTTTTTTTATTATTGATAATTTGGAAAAGTTTTTTTAGCTTCATAACTCATGACTAGTAAGGTCATGTTTATTTTTAGAATTATCGTCAAGTATAGTAAAGCCTGTGTCACATACAAGCTGTAAATTTTTTTAAAAAGATTTTATTTATTTATTCATGAGAGACACAGAGAGAGAGAGAGAGAGAGAGAGAGAGAGAGAGAGAGAGAGAAAGGGAGAGAGAGAGAGGCAGAGACACAGGCAGAGGGAGAAGCAGGATCCATGCAGGGAGCCTGATGTGGGACTCGATCCTGGGTCTCCAGGATCACGCCCTGGGCTGAAGGTGGCGCTAAACCGCTGAGCCACCAGGGCTGCCCAAGCTGTAAAATTCAGACATTTCACGTTTTCTTGGGCAATGATAAACTTTACCTCTCAAGTCATCAACGATTTTTGTCTGCCATGTCTTGTCTCAGTGGAACATAATGAACTTTATATTATCCTTGTTGATGCAAGTATTTTGCATTAAATCAAGAGTCAATTAAGTCTTCTCCCAATGAGTGACATGTCATCAGCCTTTATCAAGACACAATCCAGTGCTTTGCAATGTATATATAACATATGACTTCATAGACAGATGTGCTCATTGTGTATACAGTCCTGCTAAGTTTGTACACTACAAACAGTAATTCTGTTAAATTCTATTATGTACAATCTCCATCAAAAGAGGGGGAGAAAGCACGATGCATTTGTTATTGTATACATTGCATTGTTGAGTATATCACTGACAGGATAGAACTTCCTTTTTATATATCTATAAAAGGAATCTATATATCTAGTGTCTATATCTAGTGTTTGGAAGAATTTCCAATAAACTGACTTCCAGTAAACTCCATTCATTTCAAACCTTGTTTCTTCCCTTCTACCCATGTACTTACAGTGCTGTGCTTTGGAGGATAGGGTCACATTGCAATATGACCTCTGTCCCTGTATCTTGATGTGACAGGATGCTAGGGGAGTCAGCATAGCAGACAGTAGGAATATTCCTGGAAGCCATTTCTACACCTGGACAACTGGCAATACTTTCCTATGCACATAAATAACTGCTATACCCATAATTATATTCCACTAAACCCAAACCAAATGTATGCTTAGTTCATCTTCCCATTAAAATGGATCCCAGAGGGATACTCAGCAGTTGAGCCTCTGCCTCTGGCTCAGGGGTTCCAGGGTCAGGTCTCACGTCGGGCTCTTGTGAGGAGCCTGCTTCTCCCTCTGCCTATGTCTCTGCCTCTCTCTATATATATGTCTTTCATGAATGAATAAATAAAATCTTTTTAAAAAATAAAAAATAAATGGATCCCAGAATGCTTATGGCCATTCCAGTGTGACATGACTGAGGAATTGAAATATCTTCTTCAAATTTTACTCAAATTTATGACCATGCGAAACCATTCTAAGCCCTTTTTGGGCCTTGAAGCTTAGGCTTCATGAAGCTGTGAGGTATATCTGTCTGTGGTAGGACAAATAGAATGACATGTAGCCAGGAACATTGTCGTTTATTTATGCTGTTGTAACCACAGCACCAGGAAAAACCACCACCGCAATGTCCCAAATGTTCTTGAGATCCAGGAACATCCTTTTATTCACAAATCCAACCCTTCTTAATCTTACTGGTTTTGGCATGAATTACCCCCCAGATTTCACTTCTCTTTCTTCCTCTTTTTTTTTTTTTTTTTTTGTGGTTACAGGAATTTCAAACTGTGATATCTCCTTTTTGTTAAAGCTGTGTTTCCAAGAATCTTGCTGATGAAGACACATCCTTACCAGATGAGTCATATTCACCTAACTCTGCTAATTCAGTGCAATTTACTTCTAGCACATTTATACACAAAGTATTTTTCAAACGTATATATCTGCATGATGCTTTAATCATTTATATAATTTCTAACCATATATATATACACACACTTTTATACTCAGAAAAAAATCAGTGTTTTATATACTTATTAATCTTATAAATTTCCTCAGGATAGATTTCTCTTTTGATCAATTCTATAGTTCACCATAAGTTAAAAAAAAAAAAGTGGCAGTATAGTAAGGTATGGTGGCCAATTTCTCTGGTATGAGTAGCAGAAGCTAAAAGTGAAATCCATTGCTACAATATTTTTACCTTACAAGCCAATTGATACTTTTCAGAAGATGTTTCTATTAGCTTTTAAGGTTTTTCCACTTCCATAGGTTTGCTTCCTGTCAGAATGGTGGCTTGGTTAAGCTGATTATCTGTAGAACGATGTAATTTCCTTGCATACACCAGCCCCAATACTACTGAAGCTTTACTAATTATTGCTGCTTCAGATACCACGTCAACCATAATTGACTAACAAGCACTTGCTGAGTTTCTATATTGATTTAAAAATATACAATGAAGCTAAGGGAATATGAGTACTCAAAAGTCAAAGAGAGACATTGGAAGCACTTCATAGAATGTGGGGTTTGAAACTGGAATCTAGGGTAAAGTGTGTGGAGTTTGTTTTTTTCACAGCCTTGGGTATTTGAAGATCAAATTCTCTTAGATTAGCAGCTATGATAGATGATCCTATTGTGCAATGTAGAAACTCAGGTTAAGTATGATCTTGCATCAAACTTATTTAGCCATTAATTGAAAGCAGACAAATAGACTGGTTAGGTCATGAATTGGCAACTTTGGCCATTCTATTTATTTATTTAAGCTTAGTTTGTTTTCTTTAACTTCACCTTCACTTTGTGATCCATGGGCTAAAAATACATGTTTTTGTGTATATTTTATTACACTTATCACAGACTTAATTTTTTTAATATTTATTTATTTTAAAAGATTTTATTTATTTATCTGACAGAGAGAGAAAGCACAAGCAAGGGGGAGCAGCAGAGGGAGAGGGAGAAGCAGGCTCCCCACTGAGCAAGGCGCCTGACATGGGGCTCTATCCCAGGACTCTGGGATCAGGACCTGAGCCAAAGGCAAATGCTCAATTGACTGAGCCACTCAGGTGCCCCAATTTTTAAAAACATTTCCATAAGACTACAACAATGTAAAAAATTCACTGCTGCATAGTTTGCTTATTTCCCTTCTTCCCCCCCCACCTTCAAATACATTGCATTATTGTTTTTTTTTCTCATAGTTTTTCTAGTATTTTAAAATTATGTGGCATAGGGTCTGTTTCAGTTTATGA
This sequence comes from Vulpes lagopus, assembly GCF_018345385.1. Lineage (NCBI taxonomy): Eukaryota > Metazoa > Chordata > Mammalia > Carnivora > Canidae > Vulpes > Vulpes lagopus. The sequence goes on along the minus strand of NC_054824.1, from coordinate 24,573,116 downwards.
TGACTATAAATCATCGGACATTCCAGTGTAATAGCTTTAAGCCTTTTATTCCCATCTCAAATATAATGGTGTACACTGTTACACAATTAATTTGGTTTTGTGCTAAATTCTTTAAAAAATTTTTTTAATTATTTAATTTTTTTGAGAGAGTGTGTGCTGGGGTGGGGGGTAGAGGGGAAGAGAGAGAGGAAAGAGAAAATCCCAAGCAGGTTCATGCCCAGTGTGGAGCCCAAAACGCAGCTCGTTCCCACAACCCTGAGATCATGACTAGCCTAAATCAAGAGTTGGTGACCCAACCAACTGAGCCACCCAGGTGCCCTGGTTCTGTACTAAATTCTGATGTTGATTATTATAGTCAAATATGGGCTTTCAAGCTTTCAAAGCAACATGATAGATCCCCATTACATGTCCTCATAATTTGCAGATCTCTGAATGATCCAGCATTCCCAGAGAAAGAAACTAATATCTGGGTAACAATAGCATTTTGATAAAAATTATAAACTAATCTTCGATAAGAAAAAACAGGAGAGCATCACTTGTTGCCATTTGATATAAATTAGACAATGAATAAAGTGTTTGCTTTTCTAAAATGATAATATAAATTATATTCTCTATATTTAAAAATTGGCCAGCTATCATATTTGCCCGAAAAATTAAGATATTGGATTAAATATCTCTTCTTTAATAATTCAATTTGAATGAACTTTTCTCATAAGCCAAATTCATTTGTAACTAAGGAAGATAGTGAAGTCAAGCAACGTATAACAATAATTAAATTTTTGTTAATTGGCATAAAAAAGTTAGAGCAAATAGGACTGTAAAATATAGCTTTTGAGGAACACTTTAATCTGATTTACATTTATTACTAAGAAAAAACATGGAATTTCAAGGAACACTCTCTTGAAAGGAAATGAACACTTTAAATTCTAATGCTATAAGTGTATGTTAAGAATTTTTAATTTCTAAAGGAAAATACTTGGAAAGCCTTTATGAAGAATTTGTCTAAATCTGTGTATGTATTTACTACGATGTCTTTTTTTTTAGAAATATGTAATATTATAGCTTATAATCTTTATTCAAAACAAATCCTCTGCTTTGCTGCTATATATTTAGCTTGGACTGCTGATGTTTGGTAGATGTTATGAACTAAACTGTGCTTCCTTCCTTCCAAAGAAAATTAATAGGTTGAAACCCTAACCCCCCATGTGACTGTATTTGGAGATGGGACCTTTAGAGAAGTAATTGAGTTTAAGTGAGGTCATAAGACTGAGGCCCTAATCTATAAGATTGGTGTCCTTATAAAAAGAAGCAGCACCAGAGGTCTCCCCCATTCCCCCTCTTCCCTGCCTTCTCCCCATCCCTGTACAATCACAGGGGAAAGGCCATTTGAGGACACAGCAAGAAAATGGCTATAGCAATCATGGTGGCCATTTGATCTCAGACTTCTAGTCTCCAGAACTGTGAGAAGATAAATTTCTTTTGTCCAAGCTACCTAGTCTCTGGTATTTTGTCGTGGCAGCCTGAGCAGACAAAAATAGTAGATATATGTACAGTATAGATATAAAAAGTCAACACCTTATATAAAATTCTGGGTCAGCAGATGGGCAAGGTCTGATGTCGTAGCACATGGGAGCATCAAAATATCACTTTTGAACAGAGGTGATATTTCCAGGTAAAAGATCACAACCTATTAATTGAATGGTGGTGATACATCTGCTTTGTCTAGCTTGTCACAAAAATATGGATGCTAACAGTATTTCAAGAACCACAGAAGAGACTGGGGACTTGTAATCTCTATTATTTTCATTTAAAGCACATCATATACCTGAACTTTTGTAAATGGAGAGATGGAGGTGGAGGACTTTTCCTGGGTTAAGATATCCAAACTACATGTTGAAGGGACCAGGGTGCCATCAAGGTCATTCTGGGGCCCTCGTCCCAGAATTCTTGGGGTATGCTTTGCTGAGCTGATGGTGACCAAGCAGACCACTTGGGCGGGGGTGGGGGTGGGTCAGAGAGTCAATGTGTGGAGGCCTGCTGCTTGGATTTGCCAAGTTCTTTTTCTGACTTGAAAGATAATTATTAAACTTAGAGTCATCCTTTCCCACTGGCGTGTGTCAAAGTTTACGTCCACAGCTGAACTGACTCACTCTGGTACAGTCAACAGGTGGTTGTGGTTTGTCCAAAAGAGCCCTGGTTTGAGGGTTCTGCTGAACAAAGTCTGCATGCTTTGGGGAGTGTTGTAAGGGGGGGAACCCGAGGCAGCTGGAGTGGCTGTGGAGGATGTTGTGTGCAGGAGGGGACACAGGAGGCACTGCCAGAGGGAGAGGGACTTGGAGAGAAAGAGAAATGCTGAAACATTCTAAGGAAATTTTGTACTATAGGGCTTGATATAATGCTGTCTTCATCTCCTTTCAAAGGGTTCAGTTCAGTAAAAACTGTAAGCATCATCAGTGGTTTGCCCTTGAATTTAATGTACCAGTCTGGCCTAAAGATGAAAAAGGAACACACATGGGAGCCACAAAGGGGGCCCAGTCACAAACAGGTTACATTTGTAACACACACATGAACCTATGTACATACAGAGAGGAGAGAGAGAGGAGTGTGAAAATACATGTAACACCATATTAATTGTTACTATTTGGCAACAATAATCATATAGATGGGATCATAAATTATAAATAATTTTTTATTATTTTGTGTTTTGCTGACTTTTCTGATTTTTATGGTGAACATGTAAAAAACAAAACAATGCTAATAATCCCAGTGTTATCAGCTAACGTTTTTGAGTACCCACAGGACTATATGCCAGGCACTGTGCCAGTGTTTACATGTACGGAGTTCATTTAATTTGCTTATAGCCTACCTGTGAGATGGCTGTAGAGGTACCATTGTTTCCATTTTCCAGATCAGTCAACTTTTATGATATATTACATTTAAAAATCAGAAATAAGGAAAACAGGCACCTGGGTGGCTCAGTTGATTAAGCGTCTGCCTTCAGTTCAAGTCATGATCCCAAGGTCTCCAGATGGAGTCCCATGCTGGGTTCCCTGCTCAGTGGGGAGTCTGCTCTTCCCTCTTCCTTTGTCCCTTTCTCCTTCTCATGCTCTCTCTTTTTCTCTCTCTCTTGAAAATAAATAAAATCTTTAAAAAAATGAAATAAGGAAAATGACATTTAAAAATAAAATAAAAGAGCAAAAGGAAAATGGGGCTAGGAAGAAACAACCAGAACCTAGAGAGTACTATGTCCTTTCTTCTCTCCCTCTGTGATCAACTAAATCAAAGTGCTTTACCAAATCATGCTTTAAAAATGAAGTATTTTATTGAAGCAGATAAGCAGGATGATTAAAAGATGAGATCCTTGGGCAGAGATGAGGGGGTATCTTTATTCTAAAATTGGTCTTACACATAACTGAATCTAAATTTCATTTCATAGGTGAGAACCTGAGTCACCCGAGGAGACACAGATAAAGTGTCGGGGCTGGGATGAGATCCCCATTCCTTGTCATTACATTAATACAGGATACACAATTTAGGGGCATGTATTAAAAATGTAAAATTAACAGTACTTTGTTGCCATAACCACTAATATTTAAATGTTCTCAGGAATTATTCCTAGAGTTGATTAGCTCCCCAAAAACTTTTAGCTTGGAAATCACCGGGCTATGGGAGAAATCTGTACAACCCTTTGAAGGTTTTCAGGTTCTTGCAAGCACTTTTTTTTTCTTTTTAATAAATCACTTTATCGAGGTATGATTGACATACAAAATGCTGTACATATTTAATGTATATAACCTGATGATTTTGGACGTAAGTATATACTCATGAAACCATCAACACAATCTATGGCATAAACATATCCATCACCTCCCAAAGTTTTCTCCTGTCCTCTTTATTATTTACGTGTATGTGATAAGAGCAATTAACATGAGATCTATTCTCTTAGCAAAGTTTTAATATTGTCAACTATTGGCACTATGATATACAGTAGATCTCTAGGATTTAGTCATCTTGTATAATTGAAACTACCCTTTACATAACTTTGTATTTTGACCACTTCCCTGGAGCCACTCAACCTCTAGTTTTGCTCTAGCTTCAATTTAACCGATTGTCAGAGGCTTATTTCATGCCATGTTAACACACAGTAAATATTTTGCAATATTAACTAGTAAGAAAGACTTGATTTGGCTTTCCTAAACTGGTCAGCCAGTTTCCCATGAGGGTCTCTTCTTTCCTTTTTTGGTCTCACACCTTGTAGCAAAACAGAAGGGGAAAGACATTTTATGCAGAAGACCTTCGGGAACACCATAATTGTTTTTTCTTAATCGGTTTTATTGGAAATGTTTAGTTGACTGCCTATTTCATCTACCAGAATGCCTCTAATTGCTAGATGTTATTTATTAATTTTTAGGCCACACATTTTTTAAAATTAATGACTCTTCATTACCACATCTTTTATAAAACATTTTGAGTATTTTAAGCACTCTGTGACCATCTTCACCATCCATTCCTGCTAGCAACTTTAAAATAATAAGCACCAGGGGCACCTGGGTGGCTCAGTCAGTTAAGCATGTGCTATCGGCTCAGGTCATAATCCCGGAGTCTTGGGAATCAGCCCCATACTCCCAGAGCTGGGATCCTGGCTCAGTAGGGAGCCTGCTTCTCCCTCTCCCCCTTATCGTGCTCTCTCTGTGTCAAATAAACAGAATTAAATATATATATATATATATATATATATATATATATATATATATACAACAATAAGCACCAAAATAACCAAGAATTTTGAGAAGTGAATCTTTAGTATAGGTAATTACTAACCATAGTATGCATATGGCCAACCTGTACACACATGGCTTGAGAGAGGAATCTCATGAAGGACCCTCAAGCCCTGGGTTGGGTCCAAGTTCTAAATGTTTTATCAATGAAGGTAGAGGAGCAATAAAAATTCTCTCCATTTTTCTGAACCATACATAACCTTTGGAGAGAAGTGTTCTCATCCAGCTCAAGTCAGGCCACATCTCCCAGTGTTGGAGTACATAAGCCCTAGGGAATCGGGGCAAAGGACAAGCCTCCTCTGGGAACATCACTGTCCTCATTTCCAGGAACGGTTATGGTCAGCAGAGCAGCTAATCTCTCTGCCAGGAGAGATGGAAGCCAAAGGGAGCCTCAAATATCTGTGTACCATGACGTCCTTGGCTCTGAAATAGCTGCCTTTACCTCATGGGCCATTTGAAGCAATCTATACAGAACTTAAAAACAAGTTGTACTAGAGCCTTATCCAACAGAAACAAGATTCTGCCAGAGAGTTTTGCTTCTTTCCTTTATTTTGTTTTCCAAGGTTTCTTTCTCAGCTTATTTTTTTCCCTCCCTAGTCACTCACTCCCTGGATAGTTTAATTCTCCCCTGGATATAACCATTATGCAGAGTAGATATGCAGAAATGCACTTTCCTTAGTTCTTCCACTTTCCTTACTGGTCTTGAGTGGGGGCCTCCACTTCCTCTTGACATGTCTAACACACGACCATCAGCTCGACCCCATGCTCACATTGCCCCTATTTAATGACTTTACCATCCACATACCTGTTCACCCTGTTCATACTATGGACCTTGGTCATCTCTTCCTTCTCTCCATCATGTTCTCCTGTCCCCCAAACACATTCTGTTAGGCACCAAGTCCTGTCACTTCTGCCCTTGGAATGTTTCTGGAATCCTGGGACTTCCTGGGAACCAATTAATCTGTTTCTAGTTAATCTTCCGCGTAGTCATTAATTATTCTTCCAGAACAAAAATCCAGTTTTACCTCCCCCCACCCTTTAATAACATCCAGTAGTTACCCATTGCCTGGATAAAGGTTTATTTTTTAACAATGTGTACAAAGTTCCTCCATTTTCCTTAACCTTCAATCCAAATTCACCTTTCTGCCAAATTCTTAGCTCACTGCTTTCTGCCAGAATGACAGCTAGTTTTTCCAACATCTTAGCCCAGGAGTGATTTATTAATATGTTGTCTAGTTCGAGTTGCATGTTTATATCAACTAGAGAATTATTTGGGGATAACCATAAGTACTGGAGGTGGGGGTACCAGGGGAGGTGGTTAGGGCGATGTCGTGAACAACCAATATCCTAGAGCGGCACTGTAGTTTGCTTGCTGGGAGTGGTAGCCCCAAATCGCCCAGGGCCACAGTTTATTTCTGGAGAAAAATGTTCAGATTCCAAATATTGTTAAAATGGAAAGGTAGTCAGTAAGACTCCTTTGTACATTTGGAACTGATTCCTTTTTCCTATATTCTTTAAGGTTTTACTCTTTTATTTATTTATTTTCTGGTGATATATCTGCACTCTATGAATGAAATCATTTTAGCACCTTTTATTCCTCTCTCTCTCCCCTACATTTCTGGGGAAGATACACATCCAACAAATTATTGTAATTTTTTTTAAAAAAAGGGTACAAAGCACCACAAACAAGAAATATACAGTCCCCACAATGGAAACCAAACATATAGAGCATGTGTGTGCATAAACAGAACTTGAAATGAATCCATCTTTTCTCTACCTCAAGTGACAGCTTTGTTAACTCATGAAAAGCAATATAAATAGCTTCTGTATAAAATTGATATGTATGCCTTTTCTGTTGTTTACATGTGTCCTACTTATGTCAACAGGCAGAGTTGCTACAATGTATTTATTCAAAATAAGTGATTGCTACAGGTTCTGATGTAAATAGATAAGCTACAGATGCATTTATGGATTTGGATGTCTGCTTACATAAGCAATAAAGCATGGCGGCTAACAGCAGGCCACTGGGAGCCAGACTGGCTTCTTTCCCATCCTGGGTCCACTATTTACTAGCTGTGTAATCTAGGACACTGCATCTATAAAGATAAATAATTACATTAACAACCTCATAGGCTGTTATGAGGATTAAATAAGTCAATACACATAAAGCACCTGGCACATGTTAGGTGCTTGCCGCAGGGTAAGTGCTCTACAAATGCTCCCACTGGTTTTGCTCACATAAAGCAATAATATTGTATTTCATAGATAAAGGTAGGATTTTTGTCAAAAGTATACAAGGGTATGATTTGTTAAGTATAAATAAGGGGGTCCAGAAATTTAATACCACATTGATACCTTCGGGGCTGAGATTTAGTTACTGTGTTAATGAGAATGACAGTGTTTTTCAAGTTCAAATATGACATGTACTCTGGTATTGTTAACATATGAAATAGTTAAAACAGGGGCAGCCCTGGTGGCCCAGCGGTTTGGCGCCGCCTTCAGCCCATGGAGCCTGCTTCTCCCTCTGCCTGTGTCTCTGCCCCTCTCTCTGTGTCTCCCATGAATAAATAATCAAAATCTTAAAAAAAAAAAAAAAAAAAGAAATAGTTAAAACAGAAGTAGAGAATCTTCATGTACTATGCAGCTTCCATTAGACTTATTTTCAAAAAATACTTTTCTCTAAAATAAATAGATAAAACCTTTAAAAAATACATTTCTCTAATTATCTGAATATGTTGTATCCCAGTTAACCTAATTGAGACAAATTAAGGGAGAGAGGGTAGAGTATGAAAAGCCAATCGAAACTTTCAATATGTGGAACACCTTAGAATATCATCAACAGTTTTGTTTTGTTTTTTTTCTTCAGATTTTGTGCTTCATTCTGGAGGAAAACAAGACTATGGCATCTTGAATTTCTTCACTGGGTAATTTAAAACCCGGTTATATTGTGCACAGCAGCTGCACACATCATGTTACTTGAGTTCAGCATCAATTACAGTTACGAATTAAACGGGTCATATGTTTTCTTTCGTAGCTGTTACTATTCAAATCAAATTTCTGGCAGCCCCGGTGGCCCAGCAGTTTGGCGCCACCTTCGGCCTGGGGTGTGATCCTGGATACCTGGGATAGAGTCCAACGTCAGGCTCCCTGCATGGAGCCTGTTTCTCTCCCTCTCCCTCTGCCTGTGTCTCTGCCTCTCTCTCTGTCATGAATAAATAAATAAATAAAATAAAATAAAATAAAATAAAATAAAATTTCAAGTGAACAAAATGGCATGAATATTTACAACCATAAATCTTTTTATTAACTCTTTAGTTTGGGCTTTAAAAAAACTCTCATTTTAAGTTCTTAGTTCTACTCTACTCCAATAGACTATAGTAGCTCATACATATCCAGCCCTTACTATATTCCAGGTGCTGTTCTAGACACTAGCATCATTCTTACAAGAAAACTATATAGAGTAGTTGCAGCTTTTAGATAATACAGCAACCTCCAGAGAAGAAAGTCAGGGCAGTATTGAACACGTGAGAATAGTCTATAGACCAGTGTTCTTTGTATAGCATTTATTTTGGCATCTGGTTTTATGAACTAAAAATCTTGTATAATTTTTTTATCACTGTTCTAGAAAGGAAAGTGGCCTTTTTCAAGGACCATGTTCCACTTGGTCTGTGTCTGATGGCAATGAGCCAATAAAACCGTCTTCATTCTGCTGCCGTGGGAAATAAGCCACAGCAGAAAAGTAATAATGACTCTAAAGCGTAATTCAGTTGTAAGCACAGCCAAGGAGATGGAAGAGAGAGGTGTCCCTCGACACCGCGACTTCCCAGCGCTCCCGGCTGGGAGCAGTTACCAGCTCCCCACCTGCTCCTCGGGGCGGAGCACTCGCGGGTCGAGGGAGGGTCAGACAGGTTTCGGGCGAGGCGCTGGAGGCGGGGCCTCGGGCTCGGGGGGCGGAGCTCCCGGGAGCGGCGGAGGCGGGGCCTCGGGCTCGGGGGGCGGAGCTCCCGGGAGCGGCGGAGGCGGGGCCTCGGGCTCGGGGGGCGGAGCTCCCGGGAGTAGCGGAGACGACCTGGGCGCCGCTCCCGGATTCCACCGACACCGCAGCGTGCGCTGAAGCGGTAGGCGGGCAGCTAGGAGGGAGCCAGCGGACGGGCAGTCGAGCGGGGCGCCGGCAGGTCACCGGCTGTGGTCGCGATGAGACCCGGGGAGGAGCGGCCGGTGGACGGGGGCGCCTGCGCCGGCGTCTCGGAGCTGGAGCTGCTGAAGCTGCGCGCCGCCGAGCGCATTGACGAGGCGGCCGAGCGCCTGGGGGCGCTGAGCCGCGCGATCTGGAGCGAGCCCGAGCTGGCCTACGAGGAGCACCGGGCCCACGACGTGCTGACCCGCTTCTTCGAGCGCGAGCCTCCGGCCGCCTCGTGGACGGTGCAGCCGCACTACCAGCTGGCCACCGCCTTCCGCGCCGAGTGGGAGCCGCCGGGGGTCCGCGCCACGCCGCGCCCGCTGCAGCTGGGCTTCCTCTGCGAGTACGACGCGCTGCCGGGCCTCGGGCACGCCTGCGGCCACAACCTGATCGCCGAGGTCGGGGCGGCGGCCGCGCTGGGCGTGAAGGGGGCCCTGGAGGGCCGCCCCGGGCCGCCTCCGCCTGTGAAGGTGAGTGGGGCCCTGGCTCGGGACCTGCACCGCCTGCGCGGGCCGGGGACCGCGGGATCCTGCGCTTCCCGAGCGCAGCCGCCCCCTCGGGGTCCCGGCCCGGCCTGGGCGCGGACGAGGGGACCGGGGACCGCGGGATCCTGCGCTTCCCGAGCGCAGCCGCCCCCTCGGGGTCCCGGCCCGGCCTGGGCGCGGACGAGGGGACCGGGGACCGCGGGATCCTGCGCTTCCCGAGCGCAGCCGCCCCCTCGGGGTCCCGGCCCGGCCTGGGCGCCGACGAGGGGACCGGGGACCGCGGGATCCTGCGCTTCCCGAGCGCAGCCGCCCCCTCGGGGTCCCGGCCCGGCCTGGGCGCCGACGAGGGGACCGGGGACCGCGGGATCCTGCGCTTCCCGAGCGCAGCCGCCCCCTCGGGGTCCCGGCCCGGCCTGGGCGCGGACGAGGGGCTCCTGGGTACGAGTCTGCAGCTCAGGAGCTGCCCGCACGGCGACGTTTGACAGATTTTGGGTTTCTCTTACGTAGTTGTCAGCGATTGAGTAGACTCTCCCAAGGGGAAGAACTTAGAACCGAGCCTGGTTTTCGTTGTGATTTATTTTTGGTAACAGGCTGCCGCAACTCGCCGACAGGGTTGTGCAATCTCTGGAAGAAAGTCTCCTGGTAGGGAAACCCCAGGCCCCCCTCTCAGGCTGCAGAACATCTTTTGTGTGTGGCAGTCAGAGGAGCTGTTGTGACTCGAAACATTGGTACTTTGGACGGGAAATACTCATTCATTAGAACAACCAAAGCGCCCGCAAGAAAAGTAGGGAAGGGAATGAATATTTGCTACATAAGTGAGTTCATCCTTAAATTTTAATATTTCATGGTTTTAAGAAATGTCTTCTTCAAGTGGAGTAATGCCGTTTATGTTTGTTGCAGGGCATATGGTTTTTGGGTCACTGTTTTTTTTCAGATGGTCTGTCCTCATTCTGTGAGCTAAGGTACAATCATCACCATTTGGCTTAAGGGCAAGAGCGAGGTTTTATTTTCATGTTCTGTAGCCCCCCCCCCCTTTTTTTTTCAAATGTCAGTAACTTTTCTCTTTATCTAACAGTTTCATCTTTTGTGGCTTATTCTCTTTAGCTGCCCTTCTCTTTAATGCTTCTGGGTAGGTTTTTGTTTTGTTGGGGGGGGGGGAGTGTCCTTTGCCATTGCATGAAACACTGGAGAGGGGCAGCCCCGGTGGCGCAGCGGTTTAGCGCCGCCTGCAGCCCAGGGCATGATCCTGGAGTCCCGGGATCGAGTCCCACGTCGGGCTCTCTGCATCGAGCCTGCTTCTCCCTATGCCTGTGTCTCTGCCCCTCTCCCTCTCTCTCTCTCCCTCTCTCTCTCTCCCTCTCTCTCTCTCTCTCTCTGCATCTCTATGAATAAATAAATAAAATCTTAAAAAAAAAAGACTTGAAACACTGGAGAGATTTAACTTTAATCAGGTTTATGAAAGATTCAGAGAAGTCAGCAAGATGTAACTTGTGAAGTCATCATATTTAAAAAGCCCAGGGTTCAGTAAAAAGCAGGTTAATTTAAGAGTTTGAGAGTTTTGTAACTTCCAGAGAAGGCTCAACTTTGGGAAATGTACAGTAATGCACTGTTTTGTAGCAAGGTTATTTGTCCTCTCTGGAAATGGAGTTTATGTTGATTCCCTAAACAAGACAAGACTTTTTCCAGCTTGTTTCATTGCAGTCCTATACGTGATCTCGAAAGTATGTTAGTTGCTTCTAGATAATTTTTCTTTGCTTTTAAAAATTGTTTGAAGAAGTTAAGCTTAAATATCAAAGTAAAATGTTCTGTAAAGTTCTCTTTTGTTTAATTAGGTGTTTGGTGACCAATAAATCTGCCTGGTTGAACTGGTGGAATCGAATTAGTAAGTTTGTGTCATAGTTGGCTGTTTTTAAATGTGGTTTTAAGGTTTATTTAATGCTCTTCAACAAAATTTAATGAGTTAAGATCTTTTAATGAGGTAGCTCAGTAAGGAATCAGAGTTCAGGCCTGAGGATCAGGGCAACTAATCCCTGCTCTACCTGGAGACTTGCTCTGTGTCATGGGCCAAACACTTCACTCCTGGCCTCAAACTACCATCCCTGAAATGATGACACACATCGCTCGCCTACCTCACAGGGTTGTTGTGAGGATAACCAGTAAGTAACTGGAAAGTTCTTTACTAGTAAAGTGTTTATGAATAATTATATACATTACTACATACATTCTTGACTAAGTCAAGAAGAAGCTTTAAGAAATAGGTCCCTAAAAAAAAAAAGAAAGAAAGAAATAGGTCCCTAGAGAATTTTGAGGAACTCAGTATATATAGTATTTATCTTTTTTTCATCGTTGCCATTAGTTTTATAAAATTGAGTTATAAAATTTGGAAGAGTTTCCTGCTGTAGCTTTAGTGCACACTTTGCACTAAATTGGTATAATAATATAAGTTAAGATTTGTGGTTAATTTAGCACCTTAGATTTATGCCCACTGCATTATTTGTCAGAGAATAAAACCTCACTCCATAGTTTAAGGACTTTAATGTAGGTTGTGAATACATGTGCAAGGGAACCTGTTTGCTATTTTCCTCCGAGGATTTTTTGTGGTTGTTTTGCTCTGACACAGGTATTTCCTTCTAGGTAATTGTCCTGGGAACCCCTGCCGAAGAAGATGGTGGTGGCAAAATTGATTTAATTGAAGCAGGGGCTTTTAAAAATCTTGATGTTGTTTTTATGGCTCACCCATCCCAAGAGGATGCTGCTTATCTACCCGATGTGGCGGAACATGAGTAAGTAGTCAAGTTGAAATAAGCCCCTTTGTGGAAAACAGACTATTAAAATATTTGCATGTCCTAACTGAGGAGTCAAACTCCCATATTTACACATTTAAAAAGTGAATTGAAAAATGATGATGTAATACCTTACTTGATTCCCTTTGAATAACATTTGGTAAGCCTCTTCTAAATTGAGATTTAATATGGTGTTCATCATTGGACTATTAAGGTAGTGCCTAAAAAGCATAAGAGTAGCAAACAGAATATGTTGATACATATTCAATTTTTAAAAATTATTTATTTATTAGAAAGAGCATGAGTGGGGAGGGGCAGAGGAAGGAAGAATCCAAAGTAGACTGTGCATGCACAGAATGCAAAATCCAACTTGAGGCTTGATCGATCCCACAACCACAAGATCATGCCCTGAGCCAAAACCAAGAGTCAGATGCTTAACAGACCGAGCCACCCAGACACCCCAACACATATTCTATTTTAAACTGAGAGCAATCTATTTTCTTGAAAATACCTATCCTTTAATATGGGATTGTCTTTGCAACTGAATAGATTTGTAAGAGGCAGCTTTATTAGACTTGGGAAGAAAATACACTTTTCTAGTTTATTGTCATTTGAGTTCTTTGCACAGAGGGTGAATTATATTTTTGAGAGAGAATAGAGAAACTAGCTCTGGATTTTAGTGGAATTTGCCAGTGTATACTTTTCTGATTTGTCTGGTGCTGACCTTTAATTTTTTTGGTACTTAGGAGCATGGATCATTGAAGTGGTTTGAATTCTGTACACCAGAACTTTCGATCCTAGTAGTCAGTGGTCAAGAGGTTAGTGGGCCAGTGTAAAAGAGCCACTGCTCAGCTGCTGGAAGAAAACCACATACTCTCCTCTGCGGTAGCTAGGAAGTAATAGCAGAACCATTCCAGCGGAGCTTCTAGATTATACTGTTATTTTACATTTAAGCATCTCATGAGGCCTTGTTTTCAGATGATTAACTGTTCTGGTATCTTCCTTCTTATCATTAGGAGTTGGTGCTGTGTCAGTAAGAAGAACTTTTTAACCTTGATTTCAGGGGTAGTATATATTAGAACATCTCTGGAGAACCTTGGAGGTTAGAAATCTCTGCCAGTGCCTCTGGCTAGAAGGGACTTGCAGCTGTAGGCAGGCTTCCCAGCCCATTAGCCTTCTAGGACTAATGAGTTAGGCTTCTTGGCCTTGATCCTGATCAACCCAGTTGACCTCAAGCCTTTTTTTAGTGTCTGGCTTCCTAGATTTTTCACTGGCCATCTTTTAAGACAGAAAAGAGAGCCAAGAACTAAAATGAAATTTTAAAAAAAGTCACCCCACCTTTCCCACATCCTCTCCCTCCTGAAGAGACATATATCCTCCCAGGACTTTTTGAGTATATTTATAAACATAAATAGGTACACATATAAATTGAATTTTATTTGTTTAAAGATTTTATTTATTTGAGGGAGAGCATGAGTAAGGGGGGGGGGGAACAGAGAGACAAGCAGACTCCCTGTTGAGCTGGGGCAAGATGGGGCGGGGAGGTAGGTTGCCCCAAGGGAGGACCCTGAGATTTTGACCTGAGCCAAAGGCAGATGCTTAACCTGATGAGCCACCCACGTGCCCCAAAAATTGAATTTTAAAGGAGGATTTTCCCCTTTAAATATTCTGCTAAATATATTGTTGGTCTGGCTCTTCTTGCCAGAAAATGAAAGAATATGTCTTAAAAATTACTCCATATCAGTTTGTATAAAATATATTTTTTAAAATCTGTTTTAAAATATGCTAAAATATTAATGTGGGTATAAAATAATCATGAACATTTCTTTTCCTATAGTTTATTGTCTTAATTGTACATGGATTTGATCCCTGGGAGAAATGGTACTAGAGCCATTTTCATAAAGGCCATCCTTTTCCATTTTCTATTTATCATCAGTTTTGTTAAAATTTCAATTTCAATATAATGTGATAAAATATATGTCAAGGAAGTAGCAAGTATCCAATAAAGTCTTTTTTTTTTTTAAGATTTATTTATTTATGATAGACACCGATAGAGAGAGAGAGGCAGAGACACAGGCAGAGGAAGAAGCAGGCTTCATGCTGGGAGCCCAATGTGGGACTCCATCCTGGGACTCCAGGATCGCGCCCTGGGCCAAAGGCAGGCGTGGAACCGCTGAGCCACCCAGGGATCCCCTAAAGTCTTAATAATATATTTGGATGCTTTTATTTGTCTTTGCTAACAAATTGTTTTGAATTCGTCAAGAAATATGAGCATACCAAGGACTCTTGAATCTAGTCCATTAAAAAAATAAACCTACAGTAACTTTTTATTTTTTTTTATTTTTATTTTTTTTAAAGAGGAAATTTATTTTATTTTTTTATTCATTTACGACAGTCACAGGGAGAGAGAGGCAGAGACATAGGCAGAGGGAAAAGCAGGCTCCATGCACCAGGAGCCCGATGTGGGATTCGATCTCGGGTCTCCAGGATCGCGCCCTGGGCCAAAGGCAGGCGCCAAACCGCTGCGCCACCCAGGGATCCCGTACAGTAACTTTTTAATAATTTAAATATGGATACTGTTAGGCTTAAAAAGTGTCTGAGCAAGTCATGTTATAAACGACTATTTCTTATGCAATCCTTCCTTTAAACGTTTTTTTTTTTATTATTGGAGTAGTTAAGATTGGTATGAGAACGATTCGAAAGTGGAATAACAGTAATTGATAAAATTTTAAGATAGTAGTGATACAGGTATTTTGGAACACTAATAAAATACTGGTCAAGAACAACTGATAATGCTACAGTATCTTATAATATTGTGAGTATAATCTATTCAGAGATTGTCGTAACTCATTTCAAATTGTCAGCTCTTTCTAAGTTAAAAATCTTAAAAGAAAAACGGTGGCGGGGGGGGGGGGGGTGGCTACACGTGGGTGGCTCAGTAGTTGAGTGACTGCCTTTAGCTCAGGGTGTGATCCCTGGGTCCTAGGATCCAGTCCCACATCAGACTCCTTGCAGGGAACCTGCTTCTCCCTCTGCCTATGTCTCTGCCCACCCCCCTCTCTCATGAATAAATAAATAAATCTTTAAAAAAAAAACAAATTGGGAGATCCCTGGGTGGCTCAGCGGCTTAGCACCTGCCTTTGGCCCAGAGTGCAATCCTGGAGTCCCGGGATTGAGTCTCACTTCGGGCTCCTGGCATGGAGCCTGCTTCTCCCTCTGCCTGTGTCTCTGCCTCTCTCTCTCTCTCTATGTCTATCATGAATAAATAAAATCTTTAAAAAAATATAAAAAAATAAAAAAATAAAAAAACCAAATTGTCACTTATTTCTGTTTTCCTTCATCTTCGGTTAACCTTAAGACAGAATTATCTGAGTTATGCAGATCTTTGATACAGAGTTATCACAGTGGAGTATAGAAGGAGACAGGAGCCATCTTTTTTGTAATTCTAGCACCTAATACAGAATTGCATGTTTGTTTGACTTGAATTGCATACAAATTTAATTTATACAGGAAGTCGGTTGAGCTAAGTTCTTTCTTTGGAATGAGATCTTTGTGTCAGTCACTATATTATATAATAGTTAGCTATCACTCAGGTAACTTATTTCTACAAATGATTTGCAAATAAAAATTCTGGCAGTCTGAATTAATTCTTAATACTTGTTGGGTAATTCTAATGACAGTACCTGGATTCTCTTTAGTGATTTTGAAAAGAGTAATTCCTAATGATGTTTTGTTTCCTAGTGTGACTGTGAAATACTATGGCAAAGCATGTCATGCTGCTGCATATCCCTGGGAAGGAGTAAATGCATTAGATGCTGCTGTTCTTGCCTACAACAATCTGTCTGTCTTGAGACAGCAAATGAAACCAAACTGGAGAGTTCATGGTACGAATGTCAAGTATTTTGTGTAATAGATGGTGCTTAATGTGTTTCAGTGCAATGTAATTAGTATTTTGAGTTTTAAAAATTGGAGACATTTTATGTACTTCATAAGAATATTCCAAAAATTTTTAAACGTTTTCAGAAGTTCATGTGAGAGAACACTAGGAGGTTTATATTTATTGGGAAAGAGGCAGTTAAGAGTATTTATGTATAAATGGGGAATGGTCATTTTGAGTATTAGAGATAATGATTTTATGTAAGGACATACATGCTTTCTGTAGGTATTTGAAAGTTGAATCTTGATTTTTCCAGTTATCCTCACTATTGTTTAATGGTAATAAATCATTTGCTCAATTTTTAAAAAGTTACGGTTACTGGTTTTATTTTTTCTAGTGCCATTAATCTTGAGTAACATCTTTTTAAATTATGCACATCATCTTAAGGTAACTAAGGTAATAAAGTACTATCTTGAAGGTACAAATTTATTTTTAAATTTATTTTCTTATGATTTGAGATATTGTTATACTTTAATATCTGTTCTTTCTGATTTTGTTATAGGCTGAAATTAATTTGTAATTGTACTTTTTACCAGTTTTCTTAGTTTTTTTAAAGAGAAATATGTAGAAATTATATTTTGAGAGCAGGTCATATAAATTTTATTTCTACATCTATTTTAGTTATTACTTTGAATGGATAAATCTTCATTCTCAGTGTAGTTCCAAACAAATGCATTTGTTTTGACAGCAATAGTGCTTAGTGATCTTTGACCTACTTTGGTTTCTTACTGGCATAAAAGTTATGTTCCTAGAGTCCAATGACATTTAAAGTATTCATAGGATTCTGGTAGTACAAGGGTAGTTATATAACCTTATACCATTTTTATCCCTTAGGTCAAAAGTTTATCAAAATGTACAACACAATGGTAATGAAACCTACTGAAATAAAAGTCTCTTTCAGAAGGCTTGATAGTTATAAAAGTTTCTAACAGTTTGTTTATAGTCATGCAATATAATTTAACTTTATATAAATTCCTTAGAATAAAGTACATATAGATAATTTTTTTTTCCTATTAGCCAGAGAGTATTACCCTATGTATAGAAACTTTTGTACAACACACCAAAATCTTTGGCATATCTGTGAAGCTAATAAATTTAAGTTGTTTTTCTTCATGTACATACTGGCTGAAAACTTTATGGGTGTATTTTAACTTAAAGAAATGGTCTCCAAACTCAATTTCAGTAATTTGGTTCTTTTTATAGGCATAATAAAAAGTGGTGGTGTAAAACCCAATATCATTCCCTCTTATTCTGAATTAATCTATTACTTCCGTGCACCCTCAATGAAAGAACTTCCAGTTTTGACCAAAAAGGCAGAAGACTGCTTCAGAGCTGCAGCTTTGGCTACTGGTTGTACAGTAAGACATTTTAAGAGTTAATCTAAGTTAAAATTAGAGGTATATATATGGGCTGGGGTCATTAAATTAGATTATTGTTAAATTAGATTAGAACCTGGGGTGCCTGGGTGGACGTCTTGATCAAGCATTGGACATCTTGATTTTAGCTCAGGTCATGATCTCAGGGTGGTGAGATTGAGCCCCATTGGGCTCCACACTTAGCGCAGAGTCCGCTTGAGATTCTTTCTGCCCCTCCCCCCACACTACACAGGTGCATGACTGCACTTTCTCTAACGTAAGTAAATAAATCTTTTTTTTTTTAAAGTTCGATGAGAACCTACCTTGCCCTTTTTTCATTTGGCAATGATTTGAATATGTAAAATCAAGTGACTGAATAGGTGATATGAAAGTCTTTAATTCTTATTTATTTTGCTCAGTGCCCACATACAGTCATCTTATTACACTGTTAATGGAATAGCTCTTGATAGTGCTGCACTAGAATCCCTGTTTTTTTGCAAGTTACAGCCTTCCTTCTTAGCAGTTATGTTTTCAGAATTGCTCTGTACAGTACCCAAAAAGGTACTTTCTGGCAAAATCAGCAAAAGCTAATTTTGGTGGAGTTACAGATTTGTGCAGTAATGTTATAATAAATACTGATGTCTTGCTGGAAAGTTAAAATAGATGCAGAAATTAGTGAAGCAAGTTTGTTCATTTGAACCATAAAGTCAGTGACATTTATGTATCAATCATATAGGGCATACATAAGATGACATGTTTCAGAATGACCTAAATCTTGCCCTGGGAGGAGTTTATAGTCTAGTTGGAGAGCCAAGATCTGGATCTTACCTCTCAGTCTACTGACTTTGTAACTTTGGAAACATTTTTACTGTCTTATTTCATATCTTTAGGCCTCTATTTTCTCTTGAAAAATAGAGATCAAAAAAAGAAAAAAAGAAAAATAAGAGATCATATAATCCATCTTTGGATTCTTGTGGGAAATGAGATATTTGTTAAGAATTAGGGTCTAGCCATCATCCTTATTACTACCTTATTTGTTTCTACTCTTGTTAGACTGGAGATGTTTGATTTATTCTGATAGTAATGGTGTCTCATAGTAGCAGTGATTCTCAGGCAGTTTATGTTAAGTGCCCAGAGAGTAAAAAATTAATCATTCAAAAAAAAATTAATCATTCACCCCTTATTTATTTATAATTCTAAATATAAATACTTATAGAATAAATACATGAACTATTATTAGCTAGTATCCTAAGGTATAATATTCCTTTAGGATAAGGTTCATTGTTATTAGATTTTAATCTATATTTTAAATAGTCTCTTTAATTTTTTATATTTTGGCTGACTTATATGATGAGGTTGTCATTATTTCTAACTTAGGTATTGCTAAGACTAGAAGAAATGTCAATTCTGCCATTTTAAAATTGGCTTTTACTAATCATATTACCTTTAGTTTGAGGAACTTTTGGACTTAATCAAAACAAAATCTGTGAATCCTCTTAACTGGCCACCTGTAAACTACTATATGTAAATCTTCATATATTGAAATACAGAGATTAATAAATGAGGATCGGGGCACCTGGCTGGCTCAGTTGGTAGAACATGCAACTCTTGATCTCAGGGTTATGAGTTCAAGCCCCACATTGAGTGTAGAGAGTACTTTAAAAAATAAATAGCAAATGAGGACCATAGTCAATCCTTCTTCATTGTAAACCTTCTCTCTTTCTCTTAGGGTACCAGGCAGTGGTGTCAGTGTCGGCTTGTATTTTGGATATGAGCAAAGCTTAATTTTTTTCTTCTAGAGGCTACAGCCTAGAGGAGTGTTCCTCAGTGGCTGGTTTTTGGACTGCTTGCATCAGAATTACTTGGAGGTGCTGGCTAAAATGGAGATTCCTGGGCTCCTTCCACACCCTATTGAAGTTACTAAGGCTGAGAATCACTGATTAGTAGAGCAAGATGACATTGTGTGATTTGGTGTATATATAACATAAAGGAGATAGGGTCCTAGGGAAGTCTCATTATACAAAATACATAATTTTTAAAGGTAAAGTATTTGAGAGAGTTTGTATCTGAAAGGGAAAGTGAAAAAAAACGAAAGGGAAAGTGTGCTCTCTTAAACTTCTTGCTGGTTTGAAAATTAGAGTGAATGAGTTTTTTATTTCAAAATTTGTTTTATAATTTTTTATTAGGTAGAAATTAAAGGTGGAGCACACGATTGTTACAATGTTCTTCCCAATAAGAGCCTATGGAAAGCTTATGTTGAAAATGGAAAAAAACTGGGAATAGAATTTATTTCAGAAGATGCAATGTTGAATGGCTTTTCAGGTAACTAGATTCTTTCATATATACTATATTGTGCTATTTGAGGAAGGAAAATATCATCTTTAGTTAAATGGTTTTGTTTAGCAGCTTTGGAGGTAGGGAGGTATAGCTCTTGTTTTTAACAATATATTTCACAAACTTAATGGTTAGGGGAAAGAAACTAATGAACTCTTCAGTGAATGTAAAGTGTTAAATGAGCAGATTTGCTTTTAGAAATAGCCAATGTACTTTTTCCTTTGTATTCTAAATAGTATTTAAATTTGCTTAGTTTTGGGGCACCTGGGTAGCTCAGGGGTTGAGATCAGTCTTTGGCTCAGGTTGTGGTCCCGGGCTGTTGGGGATCAAGTCCTGTATCAGACTCCTCGAAGGGAGCCTGCCTCTCCCTCTGCGTATATCTCTGCCTCTCTCTCTGTGTCTTTCATGAATAAATAAATACAATCTTTTAAAAAAAAATTTGAATTTTTAAGTGAGCTACTTAAGAAATAAAATTTTAATTTATTCTCAGTCATCAGTAGGCAGGCTAGCAAGTACTTACAAGAGGGGCATTCCAGTTTCTGAGGATAACTATTATGGTTGTTTACTAACAATTTAGTAAGCAATGATTAGAATTTAAATAGTTACAAGTGTTTGGGGATTATTTTAGATTTTTTCTTTTTAAAAGCATCACTAGGGATCCCTGGGTGGCGCAGCGGTTTGGCGCCTGCCTTTGGCCCAGGGCGCGATCCTGGAGAGCCGGGATTGAATCCCACATCGGGCTCCCGGTGCATGGAGCCTGCTTCTCCCTCTGCCTGTGTCTCTGCCTCTCTCTCTCTCTCTGTGACTATCATAAATAAATAAAATTAAAAAAAAATAAAAAATAAAAGCATCACTAATATGTTTGCATGTTAGCAATATATCTCCTAAAATATAATAGTAGCTGTTGATGAAGTGGACTCAAAAGGACTTGACCATAAAAATGGGTGTTGATGTCATTTATTGAGATAAGGAGTTCAGGAGAAAACAGGTTGGGGTATGGTATGTTGGTATATATTATTAATATGTTAAGTTTGAAGTGCTTATAGAACTTTTAAGGGGAATTGTTCAGTAGCCTATTGAATCTGGACCTCCCAAAGATGTCTAGATTGCAGATAGAGAAGTTGTCAGTATCTGAAAGGTAATTGAAAACAAAGGAGTTTTTCAGATCGCCTAAGTACACAAAGAAGAAGCCCAAAGATGACACCCTAGGGATTACCAGCACGTAGGAGACAGGCAATGGAAGCAATTTAGAGGAAACAGCTAGACAGGAGAGAGTCAAGTCATGGAAGCCAAAGGAATAGAGAATTTCTAGAAGGAAAGGAGTGATAAATCATGTCAGATCCTATAGAAATTGGATAAGTGCAGTCTGGTGTTTATTGGACTAGCAATTAGAAATTCATGGATTCTCTTACCTTTCAAAGGATCTACTGATTTTGGAAA
This sequence comes from Vulpes lagopus, assembly GCF_018345385.1. NCBI lineage: Eukaryota > Metazoa > Chordata > Mammalia > Carnivora > Canidae > Vulpes > Vulpes lagopus. The sequence continues at coordinate 24,551,824 of NC_054824.1, read as the reverse complement.
TGTTACTTTTGTGGTTCCTGGGATTCATCCATATTTTTACATTGGATCTGATGCCTTGAACCATACAGAACAATATACTGAAGCTGCAGGTAAGTGTTTTTAGAATTGAATGTGTTGGCATATGCTCTCTTTTTGTGGTAATAGCTGCTCATTTAGTTTAACCTATTGTTATTTCATTTTCTGACATGATCAGAAAATATTGAGGTGTGGGCATTTGAAGAGGCAGTTTCAATATCGAGTACTAACCTGCAAACCAGTATAGTAATTTGTAATAAATATGGAGGCTTATTCATTTATTTTTCTCTACCTTTTAGGATCACAAGAAGCTCAGTTCTACACTTTACGTACTGCCAAAGCTCTGGCAATGACTGCATTGGATGTTATTTTTAAACCAGAGTTGCTAGAGAGAATCAAAGAAGACTTTAAATTGAAACTTCAAGAAGAAGAGTTTTTAAATACGGTAGAATAAAAGGAAGATCTAGGAGCCACTTATGGATCATTAAGTAATGATTTTTTTCTTTAATCTTTTTTAATGATGGAGGAGAACATCCTTAATTTTTGGTCTTAAAGGAGTCAGATTCCTCTTACCTGAAAAATGAGGCCATGATGTGGAGAAAACCCATGACTTCATTATCTAAAATGAAATTTTTCAGGGGCACTTGGCTGGCTCAGTCAGTAGAGCATGTTACTCTTGATCTCAGGGTCATGAGTTTGAGCCCCTCATTGGGCATAGAATTTACCTAAAAATATTAATTTAGATACTTAAAATGAAAATTTTCACAAGTCTTTGATGAAATTGTGATCTTTTAGAAGCTGATATGTGATGGCATTTTTTTTTTTTTTGGTAAAGATTTTATTTTTAAGTAATCTCTATACTCAATCTGAGGCTTGAACTCACAACCCTGCAAGATTAAAAGTCACGTGCTCCACTGACTAAGCCAGCCAGGCAACCCTGTGATGGCATTTCTTCAAACAGTCTGGATGCTACATGGCTTATCAGTGATAATATTTTATAAATTCAGTTGTTGTATAAGTGTATTTTAAAAGATTCAAGGAATTTCAGACTTTATATTTGGAGTTGACCCATGAAAGATTTTTTTTCCTTTTTGGTATAGGGCAATGAAATTGTTTTAAAATTAATGTACTAAATTTAGGGAAAATCTGATTATGAAAAAAAAATCTGATTATATCTGTTTTGGTTTAGAGAATCTTTTCATTGATAATAAAGAGAGGTTTTTGACCAGAAGTGCTGTGGGAAACAACTAGAAACTCAGGTACAAAGCCTAAGCTTCAGTTTTACCATTGGAAGGAAAATGAAAGATTTTTTTAATATAATTAACTCTGAGAAGTGGCATTAATTCCTAATTCCATATATCTGTAATAGGAAAAAATATAGACGGATAGGGTTAGACTCTTTCTGTGAAGTGTTTGTGTGGTATCCCAGTGTCTTCTGGGGGACTTAATGAGAAAGGAGTAATGTCTATTTGCTTTGTATATTAATGTCATAGACTGGTCACCTCTACCTAGCAGCCCTATTCAGGCTTCTACTCAGAAGCCAGCCTGTCCAGCTTACCGAGTTTAGGGGACAGAATTCTAAGCCTCCTTAAGCCGCACGCTATCTCCATACTATTTTGAAAGTATTTTTAAGATTTTCTTTTCTTAAAAAAAAAAAAATATATATATATATATATATTTTTTTTTTTTCTTAGTGTGAATTTCTTGATAAAAGAATGTGAAAAATATCTGGTAAAGCAAATACTTTAAGCTGTGAATACAGTAAAGCTTTAGTATACTTTATTTTAAAGGGAGTCCTCAAATTTGAGTGTATTCCAAAAATAGAAGGTGAAAGAGAGACCAGTGTTTGGCCTGTTACTAGCGAGTCATGTGGGACTCCTGGGCCTTGAGCTCCCCATTTGGAAAGTTAGATCACTTATCCTTATAGTCCTTTGAACCTCTAATTCCTGTCCTGATTAAATAATCAGAAATTATTTAAAGTTGAAAAAAAGGGTAGAGAGTTAGTAGCTGAGGATTGCTTTTCTTCTATATCAAGGAACTACAAGCTGTGGCCTCACTTGGCAAGCACCCGATTTTATGTGGCTAGCAGGTACAAAATAATCTTTACATTTTTAAAGAATTGTAGAAAAAAATAGAGACCAACACCAGATCATGCGACCAGTAAAACTTAAAATATTTACTATCTGGCCCTTTATTTAAAAAAAATTTTTTTCCCCATCTCTGTCCTATATTACAGTAAAATAGGGCCTCTGTATCGAGAACACAGAAAAGGGATTAGATGGCAGTGCCCTGGTGTTGACTGTTATAATGCATCAGCAGTTTGTCCTCATTTGGAGTTCTGGCACCTTCAGAAGTTTGTTTCTTTTAGTATTTGTATTCACCTCACTGAGATCTAGCTCCCCTGATGCTTTAAGACTCTCCTCTATGCAAGCCAGTCTTCAACTCCTCACATCAGCTTTTAGAACTCCATCTTTAGTGACACGCTTTGTCTGATTATTTGTAATCTCAAAGAATCATGGTTGGTATATATTTTGCAAATGGGAGAGGGATCAGCAGAAGCTTCAGGCTGAGAATTGGATATGTCCAAGATCACTGATTTATAGAAATGGAATTAGTTTCCTCGTTATCAGGTTAATTAAATTTCTCAACTATAGGTTTTAAATTCCTTATGTAAGTCCTATACTCTAAGGAACATTTATTTTCTAAAGCCTCAATAATGTTCTGTTCTAGAAGAGTGATTGTTTACAGGTAACCCAACATACTAATATTCTGGTTTTTTTGTGAAGTGTCACGAGTTCGTTGTTCTTCATACAAAGCCTTTGTGTTTTGTTTGTGATTGATTTACTTTTAAAAAATAATTCAGGGATCCCTGGGTGGCGTGGTGGTTTGGCGCCTGCCTTTGGCCCAGGGCGCGATCCTGGAGACCTGGGATCGAATCCCACATCGGGCTCCCGGTGTATGGAGCCTGCTTCTCCCTCTGCCTGTGTCTCTGCCTCTCTCTCTGTGTGTGTGACTATCATAAATAAATAAAAGATTAAAAAAATAAATAAATAAAAATAAAAAATAATTCAGAGAAAATTTCAGGTTAGCATTCCATTGTTACAGATTCTTTAGCACTCTGCTAAGCATTCTTGCGTGATAGAACAAGGTGTGGAGTTGGGGCTGGTGTGCAAGTGTAATCTGCACCAGCATTATCTGCCATAACCCAGAGTGTGGAACTAATATTGGTTTGCCACTAATATTTGCATCCCAGTTCAGTTTCTGTAATATATTTTTTTTGGTTTCCAGTTTTTGAAAAATGTGGCCAGAACACGAGTATATTCATTGGAATATGTCATGGATTTATCATGTCAGAGAAGAGGTTGAGAACTGATGCTCTAGAGTCTATGTAGAGGTACATGGTTTTTTTAGTACTGGATCTTACTTTGATATTTTACATTATTTTTACCTTAATAGCATTTAATATAATTCATATTTTTAATCCCTTTTTATTTTTTATAAACCAGTGAGTTAATTGAGCCACATCACAGTAAAAAATATCATTAAACACATACAATAAATGCTGGAATAAAAAATCTCATTCCAGAGGAATCAATTATCGCTGATCTTCATGATGCCATTTGAATTTAAGAGACTACTTCCTTTGTAACAATCGATTTTCCTTTTAGAACTAAACTCTTTTTATATACTCTCATACTTCAGTGGCATGTTTCCTAAGTAACGGTGTTGAATTTCCATAAATGTTTATACTGGGATTAAATTACCATTGTTGGTTGATCCTCACAGGGTAGAGTAAATCTCCAAAGATTTGGAAGATAAAGGAAGCACTAAATTACAGGTGACCAGTGTCACTCTTAGACAAGGAAGGGCTGTATTTAGCTCTTTATACCTAAAAGGTGATTGCTTATTTTTAGGATGCTAACAAGTAGGACTTTGCAGAATTTATAATTTTGTATCCTGTTTTTGAGGAAAATTGTATCTTTGCTTTGAGGAAAGCTGACAGCCAAGTTTTTCTCCTAGAAATGGTTTGAAGGATGACACCTAATCCACTAGGTTATATATCTAGATATTGATGCAATATATCAATATGTCTGTATATTATTTGAAGCCAGTATCTTTTCAGTATGCTTAATTTTCTTCAGGTACACTAAGACCTGACTCATGAGGGGAAAAAGGCCAATGTGACTTCTTAGTGCAAAGTTAAAGATTACATGATTTTTTTTTTAAGATTGACTTCATTTCTGACCTAAACTAGAGGTATAGGTGGACCTGCTTGAGGTGTCTTTGTTTTTACAGAAAATGCTTTTATTACATGCTTTTTAAAATGATCTTTCATCGTTTATACCCTGAACGAAAGTCTTTTCCTCAAATATCACTTTTGGCTATCTTTGTTAAATTAATAGACTTTAAAAAGCACAAGTCAAATTGATGATTTAAATATAATTACAGACTGAAAATATTTTCTCTTTAGTGACTTAATTTTAAAAGCAGGCCTGACAAACAGAACCTGAATAAAACAATTATGTGGTACTATTAATTACTGGATTGCACTATGCCATATAATAAGATTGAGTATAGCTAATATTTAGCTTGCCATTTTCACACTGCTTTTCATTTTTAAATACTATCCATATTTTATGAACTACTCAGGAAATGTCTCCTTTTAATTAGTGTAGCATTCAAAAGGGCTGATGCATTTAGGATAAACTAGAACATTTTCACATGTTTATGAATACTTGTATAAACTGACAGGGTGGGATCCCTGGGTGGCTCAGCGGTTTGGCGCCTGCCTTTGGCCCAGGGCATGATCCTGGAGACCCGGGGTCGAATCCCACATCAGGCTCCCGGTGCATGGAGCCTGCTTCTCCCTCTGCCTGTGTCTCTGCCTCTCTCTCTCTCTCTGTGACTATCATAAATAAGTAAAAATTAAAAAAAAAATAAAAATAAATAAACTGACAGTGTTTTGATTTCCCACAGTCTTTCAAAAGCCTGTTTATTGATATGTTGGTATTTTAGCTGTTATAATTTCAGTACTTGGGTTCAATGAACTTTTGTTGAGGACTGCCTGCTTCTAAGCTCAGGGTGGTAAGAAGAGTAAGCTTATGCCTGAAAATGCTTGTGGTTGGTGGTGAGTTCTCATAAGATTTACTTAATCGGAACAACCTTAGTATTGAGGGAACATCTGAAAGCTGCTGTCTTGGAAATTTTTGAGGAATTGTTTCTAAAATATTTTTAAATACCTGAGTCACGTCAGTTTGTTTGGATAGAATAAATTGATATTAAAAGTCTTTGTTAGGGTAGCCTGGGTGGCTCAGTGGTTTAGCGCTGCCTTCAGCCCAGAGCATGATCCTGGAGACCCAGGATCGAGTCCCACGTCAGGCTCCCTGCGTGGAGCCTGCTTCTCCCTCTGCCTGTGTCTCTGCCTCTCCTCTCTGTATATTCTCATGAATAAATAAATGAAATCTTTAAAAAAAAACAAAAGGCTTTGTTAAAAGAGTGATTGTTGGGCATCCTGGGTGGCTTGGCAGTTTAGCGCCGCCTTCGGCCCAGGGCCTGATCCTGGAGACCAGGGATTGAGTCCCACGTCGGGCTCCCTGCGTAGAGCCTGCTTCTCCCTCTGCCTGTGTCTCTACCCCCCCCTCTCTCTCTCTCTCTGTCTCTCATGAATAAATAAAATCTTTTAAAAAAAAAGATTGTCTAATACTCTTTTTTAAAAAAATCATTCTGATAGTTGTGTTTTATACATTTCTTTCTTTTTATCTAAAGCGTCTTTTTAGTCTTCTGGGAAATGCCCTACATAGCATATAAATCTTCAAACTATCAAAAAACATTTTCATTTTAAAATAAGTCAGTTATTCTTGTGCTGACTGGCAACTCTTTATAATGCTATAAGGTATGATAAACTACTTCTTTATCTTTTTAACATACTTCAGGCATTGAACCTCAGTTCAATGATAGAACTGAGGATGATGCATTTTGATATGTATGAAGTTAATATTTTCAAGTAAGCAATCTCTACCACCATCAGGTGATAGTAGTTTTTTGTAATGTTTTAATATGTACATATTAAAATGTATATGAGGGCAGCCCGGGTGGCTCAGCGGTTTAGCACCATCTTCAGCCCAGGGCGTGATCCTGGAGACCTGGGATCCAGTCCTACTTCAGGTTCCCTGCATGGAGCCTGCTTCTCTCTCTGCCTGTGTCTCTGCCTCTCTCTCTGTCTCTCTCTTTCTCTCTGTGTCTCTCATGAATAAATAAATAAAATCTTAAAAAAAATGCATATGAAAACCTGAAATGGTAATAAATGTTTAATAGTTGTCTTGGGGGTTTTTTCAGTGTATGCACAGAGCTAGAAAAATACATGAAGCTAAAGTACAGTTTCTCAAATATGTTGATATATTATTCTCTTATTAATTCATCAATTTTACAGATGATGGTGTGCTTTTAAACTATAAATGTCGGAGCACCTGGCAGACTCAGTCAGTAGAGCATGGGACTCTTAATCTCGGGGCTGTGAGTTCAAGCCCCATGTGTGGTGTGGAGTTTACCTAAAAAATTAAAGAAAAAAAAGTCATATTATTCACATAATGAAGGATTTTTTTAAGTTGTGTTGTTTAAAAATGAATGTTTTACTAGTCTCCAAAGCTGAAAAATGCCAATGTAATTTGTACATGGTAAGAGATACATAATTATAATATTGAATTTTCTATAAAAAGGATTTTCAACTTTAATACAGAATAATTCGATGTAATTACTAAAATGCAGTGGAACAGGTTTTTAGTTTCTTATCAATGACTGAAGAATAAGTGCCTCATACAAAAAAAAAAAATTTACAAGTGTCTTCATCTGAGAAAAATTCAAACTGGCTTTCAAAATAAGAGTCCAATCCTTTTTTCTAGTGATGGAAATGTAAGACTAGCTTTTGTTAGTTCAGTGGATCAAAGTATCCAATTGCCTTAAAAAATAAACCTCAGAAATATAAAATAGAAATATAAGGCCCAAGTCTTAAATATACAAGAATCTTGTTTAGGTCAAAGCCTAAGTAGACCTTGCCCCAGGGAGTGAACAGTAACATTAGAATTTGAACATCTAAAAAAAAAAAAAGAATTTGAACATCTATCATTTGTGTAATGCAGTATTTTGTTGAGCTCTAGAGAATGGAAAGTGGTTCAGAAACTTCATGTTTTCCCATTTGAGCTTAATTTATTCGAGAAATAACAAACCTTCTAAATCCAAACATTGTTAACTGCCTGTAAATGGTACAGGTTCAGGATTAATGAAGACTTCATTGCGTGCCCTGTCATCTGACTTGACACATTTCTCACAGGAAGATCCTGTGTTGTGGTAGAGAATCATACGTCCCTAGTCACAAAAACCTATCTAGGTGGGTTGCGTGTTAAGAGAAGGTTCCATGTTAAAAAAAATGTATATATACATATACGTATATGAAAAGCTTGTGATAGAAAATCCCAGGCAGAGAGATTGCAACCATGGTTCTCTTAGGTTTTTATCAGATTTTAGTCCGTGTTCTAGTCTCTGATGTTGCCATTACCCATTTGTCATGAGTATACTATGAGGGCGCACACATGAATTGTGACTTTGCACAATGTCAGCTTTATATAATCATAAAGCAAAGTTAATCATAATTCTAAAGCAGATTCAGGACTCCAAACTCAATGACCTTTTACCATGTGATTAACTTGACTTCTTACATAGCACAGAGCAGAATGTAAGACAAGACACACAACAAACAAGATAACAGAAGGGGGTAGGAAACAAGCAAGCCAGTCTGTGGGTGCAGTTGAGGCTGAGAATAAGATCTCCCTCTGATCGGGGTCAGCTTGGCACATACTGCTTATTAAGCTCAAGCAGTAAAGTCTCTCAGTGCTGTTTAGAGATAAATCTGGCAGAGCCTTCAGTGGCAGCTGCCTTTTAGTAGACCTAGAAAGGTCATGTCTGAAGAGTGACAGTTTGTTGCAAAAATCCTCTCCTTTTCCAAAGAACTTTAATTGGTCTTGGGCCCCTACTTCTGTCCTGGGATGTTAGCTGATGCTGGTCCTGGCTATATCCAGTGGCTCCAATACCCCCCGACCTTTTTTGTAGGCTCCACTCTCAGCTTGGAGCCCAACGCAGGGCTTGAACTCATGACCCCGAGATCAAGGCCTGAGCTAAGATCTAGAGCCGGAAACTTAATCCAACTGAGCCACCCAGGCACCCCACTATAGTACCCTTAACTGCTTGCATCATTGCTTAACACAGGCCCCTATTTGAAACAGGCTCCAGCTTGACCTGAGTGACTCCATCTTTCTCTCTACATATACCCTTCTACCCTCTGCCACTTACTAAGTTCTCCTGGCCTTAAAAAAGAAATGATTTCTTTTTTCCATTGATCCAGATTGGACAAAAATTTGGGGAATCAAAAGGAAAAATAAAAACTTAGAAATGAATTAATTCACAAAGCACAAATTTTTTATTCTGAGATGACAAGAACATAATTTCACTAACAAGACTTGTTTCCTGTGCTCAACTTGATTTGTCACAACTGTATTAATTATCTTTTAATATATAACCTGACCTATGCATTCCCACTGCCAGGGAAATCTACTTTCTGCATACTCAAAACCATCTCCTATGTGTTGAACCAGTTGCTGAAATTTTTGTTTTTTGTTTTTGTTTTTTGTATTTGTTTTGTTTCTTGTTTCATTTATTTTAATTTTAAGATTTTATTTATTTACTCATGACAGAGAGAGAGAGAGAGAGAGGCAGAGACACAGGAGAGGGAGAAGCAGGCTCCATGCAGGGAGCCCGACGTGGAACTCCATCCCAGATCTTCAGGATCAGGCCCTGGGCTGAAGGCAACACTATACCGCTGAGCCACCCCGGCTGCCCTGTTTCTTGTTTTAATAGTCTGAAGGATCCCTCTAGATTTGGGCTCATTTGCAGACAGCCATCACTGAGCTCAAGGTAGGCTCAGGAGGAAAAATTTTAATCTGATTCTGGTTGCTAATTCCTTTCCTGCCTCCTAATGAGTCATTTTACACTCTTTCAGCTCTCAAGAGGTCTATACAAACTGACATGGAATTCTGATATGAGTGAGGAGGCACTTGAATTAGCTCTCCTGGGAATTTAGAATGGGATGGGGGTGTCACTTAGATGATGATAAGCCTAGAATTTTAAAGACATATCTGGAGCTGAATGTCATGTATTTGCAGAGGACAATCTTAATAGCCAGTACAACAGTCATCCAGAAAAATAAGAAAGGTACCATGCTGCTTAAAAAGAAAAGCTGTCTGAAATCTTTCCAGTGTTCATCAGGCCCCACTGTACTTCTATTTACTTTTATATGTGAGATTCCCCTGTATTCTTCTAAATCTTTCTTAAGCAAATATGAGTGGGTTGCTGTTCCATCTTCTCAAATACCACTAAGATATAGTTTAATCCCATTTGTGATTTCTACAGTTGGAGAAAGCTAGTAGCCTAGAATCACACTACTGTGACATAATAAGGAATATCAGTCTCAAATCAACATCTATTCCAACATTCATTGTTAACGTAAGGAGATAGAATAGAGCGTGACACGAATATATAACTAAGAGTATTCATTACAGTATTTCTTTTTACCCAATATTAAGGGGAAGATTGCCTTGTATATTTAAAATATAGGATGATTTTAATGGCTGCAGAATATAAGGAGTTCTTAGTAGGAAAATGGTCATGCTATGTTTTGGAAAAGAACCAAAATCAATTTGTATATAAAATATGATGGCAGCTATATAAAAATATACAGAAAAAAAGTAATACTAGTTGCCTCTGCTTAATAGGATTATGAGTTTTTTCTGTTTTTTTATAACTTGATGAGGTTTACAAATTATCTTCCCCTCCCCCCCCCACCCAAGGAAATTTACCTCCCAAAAATGCACTTAGATCCCAGGTAACTGAGACTCCCTTAGAATTAAAAAAAAAATTTTTTTAAACTCAGTTGAGCTTGGTGGTGGAGAAATATTTTTTGAAGATTCCAGGACAAACTTTTTTTTTTAAGATTTTATTTACTTATTCATGAGAAACACACAGAGAGGCAGAGATGCCGGCAGAGGGAGGAGTAGGTTCCATGCAGGGAGCCCAAAGTGGGACTCAATCCTGGGACTCTGGGATCACACCCTGAGCCGAAGGCAGATGCTCAACCACTGAGCCACCCAGACATCCCCAGGAAAAACATTTCTTACTGTTTTGTAGAGGCGTTTGTTTTTTGTTGTTTTTTTAAGCTGGATTTGGTGCTTAAGGGCTGTACACTTTTGAGGGGGTGGCAGTTACTTGACCAATGTGTTTGAGATCAACAAATCAGCTATAGCTCTTAACACAGTGCTTAGCACCTATGGTAAGCCCTCAATATTGAGTTGTTGAGTGTATAAATGCAATTCTTTGATCAGTTCTTATAGAATGATACTCAAAGATGTGTGGTTATGTGAACCTAGTTCAGAGCTTTGCTAACTTGAATGTACATACAAATTGTGGAGGCTGCTTTTAGGCCATAGGCTTGAGTGATAGAATCCTGAACAAGACAAAAGAACCCACGGGAACCACCGAGCTGAATACAAGGAGGCTCTTGAAGTGATTCACCTCAAAATACCCATAGACCCTAACTGACCAATGGACTACATAGAACCAGAGAACCAGGTGCAGTTCCTAAAATTACCATATGTCCCCATACTCTCTTATCCTGCCCTATAACTGTGGTGCCTCACCACTGTCTTGTGACAGACAATCTCCTTTACTCTCCTGCCAACTGCTGTCCTGCAGTGCAATCAATAAACTTCTCTTTTATTCTGCCTTGGGTGCATTCTTTCACTGCCTAGGCTGCCTGGCACCCCCACATGATCACCTAAGAGATCTTGTTAAAATATGGTTCTAATTGAGAAGGTGGAAGGCAAGTACTGAGATTCTGCTTTCTTAGCACATTTTTAGATAATGTCAACACTGCTCTGGGGATATCTGAGTTGCAAGAACATATTGTATTTTTATCCCAATTAAAAATAGTTACAGTGAATACCCCGATATGGAAATCCAACTTGAGGAATGCCATGATACTTAAACTGTGTGATGGAACAGTATTACAAAATGGGAAAGCAGTTGTAAAGCCGAACCTTAAATCTTTAGTTTTTAGGTAAATCCACCAGACATATTTGAGCACAATTATGCCATATTTCATAACTAAAGACAATTTTGCAAAGATTGTTAACTATTTGAAATGGCAAAGCCAGTAACTATGCAGCCAGGTTCATATTAAGTTGTAGTCATGGTATTTCGGGGGGAAGCCGGAACATTAAAATTGATTTTCATATAAGAATAGTTGTGTGCAGATGTATAACATGAGAAAATGTGCCACTTTTCGGAGAAGATTGAGAGACTTTCAGAGATCATTTTTTTGTTCTCTAATCGTGCTTGAACTATTTTTCTAAGCATATCATTAAACTGGCCATACTAACATTGATTGCTTTCTGAAAGAAGATCTAAAAGGAAGAAACTTACTGGAAAATTACAAGTGCAGTCCTATTAAAATGTGCCTGAATGCAATTTAAAACTTGGCCTTTGCACACAAGAAATCTTGCTATTGTGGCCAGTGAAATTTCCTAAAGCAACTTCCGTGTCTCTTCATTCAAATAATTCCATTGACCTCTCAGCCTACAAAAATTTCCATTTCCTTGGAATATATCATTTTTGGGGACAATGTTTTAGAATTTCATTCATCTAGATGTAATTAGATTAAAATTAAGATTATATTTAATATTTGGTGCCAGAACCTGTCTTCTTGCTCCAGTGGGTTTTCCCCAGTGTTAATACTACTCTTTGAAATGTCAATTACATTTTTAAGCCAGGGAAATGGTGAGGATTTGGGGAGTATTTACTTTTTGCATTTCTTTATACATCGTGTTTCCCTGTCTCCAGTTGTCAGAATAAATGAGACCTATAAAAAATTGAGCTTTTATATACTGGAGGATCAGATAGGTATAGGAGGGTTCAATCTACTCAATGCCAAAGCTACTATCAAATTTATCTGACAAATCAAACTGTCAAACCCTGTAGAAACCAAAAAGAGATTGAATTTTATCTTGCAGTCAGGGTTGTATTCAACTTTCATTTGGCCTGAAAATTGTTGGTTTTTTTTGCCCCCTGCTTTCTTTTTTTTTTTTTTTTTTTTTTTTTTTTTATGATAGTCACAGAGAGAGAGAGAGAGAGGCAGAGACACAGGCAGAGGGAGAAGCAGGCTCCATGCACCGGGAGCCTGACATGGGATTCGATCCCGGGTCTCCAGGATCGCGCCCTGGGCCAAAGGCAGGCGCCAAACCGCTGCGCCACCCAGGGATCCCTGCCCCCTGCTAATCAGATATATTGTTTTCATCAAGAGTTCATTTTTTCTTTTCCTTCCCTGACTTCTTAGTCTGTCTCTTTGTATGAGTTCTTTAGTGAGTTATCACAAAACGAAAGGTTTCTGAGTTTGAAGCTTGGGAATCTTTAATACAAATACACTACGTGAAAGTGATGTGGAGGGACACCTGGGTGGCTCAGTGGTTGAGCCTCTGCCTTGCAGTCCTGGGATTGAGTCCCACTCTTGGGCTCCCGGCAGGGAGCCTGCTTCTCCCTCTGCCTATGTCTCTACCTCTCTCTCTGTGTCTCTCATGAATAAATAAAATCTTAAAAAAAAAAAAAAAAAGGAAAAGTGATGTGGAGAACAAAGGCAAAAGAAATGTAGAAAAAAATTAAACTTCCTTACAACTTACAGCCCATTGACAAGTACTTGGGACAGGCAAGGTAGCCTTCTTCAAGGAGCTCAACTGCTTCAGTGTTAATACTCTGCTAGAAGCAAAAGGCAACTTTTGCTTGACATTAGCCAGACCTCTAGGATCCTGTACATCTTCTTTGACATATGAAAAACGCTTTGGAAACTTCCTTTATCTGTACTTTCCCCTCCTCCCTGCCCCTAAAATATATGTTAGCAATCATCCTTGAAACAGATGGCCCACTGATGCACATCTGGAGGGTCTCATGACTAAGGCTTTACTAGACAGTAGTAAACAACCGAATCCTAACAGTTGGCCCTTCAAGGTCTTGGAAACCTTGCTTCCAAATTTTTTTTTTTTTTTATTCATAGAGACACACACACACACACACACACACACACACACACACACACACAGGCAGAGACACAGGCAGAGGGAGAAGCAGGCACCATGCAGAGAGCCTGACCTGGGACTCCATCCAGGGTCTCCAGGATCACGCCCTGGGCTGCAGGCGGCGCTAAACCGCTGCGCCACTGGGGCTGCCCGCTTCCAAATTCTTTAGAGATTTACACTATCTCTAACCCCTTCGCAATCCGAAAATAGATCATCAGTCACCTCTCACAACCCCACCACAGCTCTTTCTGGCCACAGGTCCTGTCCCCATGATTTAATAAAACTACCTTTTTTGCACTCTAAAAACAAAAATTAAAAAAAAAGAACTTTTTTTTTTTTTTGCACCGAAGACATCTCAAGAATTCTTTCTTGACCATTTGCCAGACCCAATGTGCTACATCAAAAGTACTTGTTTGTGGGGCACCTGGGTGGCTCAGTTAGTTAAGCATCCAACTCTGATTTCAGCTATGGTCTTGATCTCAGGATTGAGTTCAAGCCCCATGGTGGGCTCCACACCCAGTGGTACTTTTGAAAAAAATACTTGTTTATAACACTGGGTTTTACAAATGTGAGGTTTCACTGTTACTAACAAGCCATTATTTTATTCTAAAATCTAGCATCCTACTCTTCTCTATAAAATGTGAATTATGAAAAAAACTAATAAATATTGCTTAGGAATATATAATACAGAAAGAGAATATTGCCATTAAGGAGAAGCTGGTCTAACCCCAGTTCCTTCCTGGTTAACACTGTGCACAGTTTTATGATGTCCACATTATAACATAAAAATGATAAGAAACTTTAAAATCCTGAACTACCAGAGAATAAATTATGTTTGATATAGTTCAAATCAACAGTATTTTACAGTATTTTGACTCTTTAAAAATTATTCGATATGGGCATATGATGATACCTGCCTCTTAACCAGGCAATATTGTTAACCAAATATTCCTATTCTCTAGTCATGCCAGCAAAAGTTTATTAAGTACTATAGACACCCACATGCATGAAGAGGTTCTCTCCAAAATTATCCATCAGAAAGAGGGAGTTGCTTTATATTTGGGTCTTTACAAAGTCGTATTAGAGTTCTGTCTCAAGCACAGCTTTGACAGCGAGGTACAGCCTTGAGAAAACATTAGCATGGAAATCACCTCCATCAATGCTAGTTTGAAATGCTTAAAGAGGTCACCTGAGAGAATTGCTTTAAGGTGGCAAAGAAATTGAACATGAATTTAATCACTTTTTCTTCCTAACTACCAGTGTGGCTATCAGTGTAAACTTTAAAAAGTAATACCGTATGTGATTACATTATAAAGATCAATAGCAAACATCTATAGGATGTACTATTATGCTAATGAATAATTCCCGTGGACATCTGTTCTGGACGGAATTGTGCCCCCTTCCTGCCCCCCAGTTTATATGTTGAAGTCTTAATTCCCATTGTGATTTATTTGGAGATAGAGCTTTTCAAGAGGTGATTGAGGTTAAATGAGATCATAAGGGTGGAGCTCTAATCCAATATGACTAGTGTCCTTATAGAAAAGGAAGAGACACACCAGGGTTGTGTGGGTTCAGAGAAGAAGGTGGCGCTAGGAGACACAGCAAGAAGGTGGACTTCTGCAAACCAAGGAGGGAGACCTCAGGAGAAACCAAACTTGCCAACACCTTGATCTTGGCCTTCCAGCCTCCAGAACTAAAATAAGATAAATTTTTGTTGTTTAAGCCACCTACTGTGGCAGCCTGAGCAGACTAGACTAATACAGCATCCCATGTGAGTTTCCCAAACAAGGCAGTTGGAAATTCAGATGATGTGCCCTGGAAACCTTGCCAGGTGACTCTGAAGTGGCCCAAGTCATGAGGAAGAAATGAATGGCAAGGATATTGGCAAAGAGTTTGATTGAAATTCCTTCATAAAATAAGCATGAAAAAAGTAATGTTTTAAAAAAATTTTAATATTAAAAACTAATGTTTAACAATTTCTTCTATATCCCTCTAAGTATCTTCTTGAGTTTGCCAAAAAACTTTTTGTTTTCATGAGCCTTTATTGAGGGAAATGGGAGACTACCTTGTAATTAGGATTTGTGCAAATATGGTTTTATTTTCATATGAGAATGTAGTTCTCATATGAAGAAATATGATATTATTTAGTATGGGTGCTCAGTCCAATTAACTTTGGAAGGAAAATGACATCATTGTGTATAGAATTCACTTTATTAAAGTGAGTTTCAAACCAATGCTGTTTGGATGAGTTTGGTGGGGGTTGTTCCTGTAGATATATAGTATTAATAACTTCTCTATTTTTAAATAATACATCAAATTAGGACCCTCTCACTTCTCCGTTGTCCTGGCAGGAGGTGGCCATTGTTTTCTGGTTCACAGAAAATGCTGGCATTCACTAAGCGTAATTGGAGATCTTCAGTGATGTCTTCCCATTTCTTTTTCTTTCTGTTCTTTTTTTCTTCAGAAACCACGTGAGCATCTTCATCCCAGTGGGTTACAGTTTGCCCCCAATTATGCATTTTCTTAAAATGTTTATGCAGAAAACGGTCTATTCCCAAGTTCCTCAGTAAAAATATCACACTACTGAGAAAGGATTTCACTTTGAACTAGGACATGCTCCAAGGTGGAGCTCCATGAAGCAGTGATTATGAAACAGGAAGCACTGAAACACAGGTTTTCTAGGCTAGTTATCTCTAGGACAGAACTGACTGTGTGCATAGACCCTCTCAGTTTCCCTACCAGGGAAATTCCCCCCAAGTCAGAAGCCATTGCACCAATCTAAAGAGCTTTGCTTCTGAAAGAGGTGAAACCTTATGAGCCATAAGACGAATAAAAATAGGAGTATTATTATTGCCTTGTATTAAAATAAACATGAGGAGACACATTGAAAAATAGGGAATAGACTATGAAGTGAAGCATAAATTTTGGTCAAAGTGGGGATTTAGGTGCATGTATATGCCATGCAAGTGAACTCTAGGTGCTTCCCAATTCCACCAAGTCCAGAGAATACAAGGACATAGGGGGTCATTCCTGTGAATAAGCACCTAGGCTCTAAAAGAGGTTGAACTACAATGTGTCCACAACACTGGCAGCATGCTTTTCCAAGGCATCCTGGTTAACAACGATCACCAGTTGCTACGGATGTCCTATTCCTGCAGCACCAAGTAGAATGCTGTGGATATAAGAGGTGGTTAGTAAGTACAAATTAAACCATAAATGTCTTGTCAATGTCTTGGAAAGACAGAGAAAGGTGGGTAGTGGGAACTTTAATTTCCTCATTACCTTAAATTAATTTCATCATACAGGTACATCTGTGGTACAGACAGAAGAATGAGAAATGTATAGAGTTACAGGCATTTATGAGAAAATAGACCAGTATATCAAATTGAATAAAATATATGCTGCTGGAAAAATTATCCTGGAGTATTTATCAATAGCATGGGTGTCAATCCTCATGCTCACGTAGCTGCTCCTCTGACTTTTCCTCTGGGGAGAGCTCCTTTCCGAGGCCAAGGTCAGCTGTACCATCATCTTGTCCGGCTTCTCTCCATTCTCTGGGGTGTAGTTGCCCAGGTCATTTACCTCCCCATCGCTGTAGCTGCCATCCAACATGACCCCACGTGGCTGGGGCATTCCACAGGTGCATGGAAGCTGCAAACACAGCAAACACACACTGGGATGCGAGCTCAGCTTCATCTCTCAGAAGAAACTGCATGGTGGCCCAGGTTGCCTTTTCTAGTTTCTTTTAGTCCCAGTTAGGGACAGGGTATGGGAAAACAATGGTGTTGGCGCCATAGACGTTCTAAAAAAGCAGGTGCCCATTTTTGTTCCAAACCTCCAAAGCAACTTTTGTATCAGAGACTAACTTGAATGTTCATGATCAAAGAATTGTCTGTTCTCCATGAGATCATAAACTGATATGAGCCCTGATAAAAATGTTTTCAGATAACATTACGTGTGTGTGTGTGTGTGTGTGTGTGTGTGTGTGTGGTGTGATGGGGTGGGGTTTGAAAGGTGTAGCATTGTGGAGACAGCTTACTCCTATTTAGTATTAGTTTTCTGGAGTTTTCCTTTCACATATGAAAGGAGAATTCCTAGAATGAAAGATGGGCCACCCTGGAAGTTTTTGTCATTACACCTCTGTGTCTACAAATAGTTGTTCCAGCATGTTGAATTGTCATCTATTTTTAGCACTGAACAATCAACACCACCACAAATACAGAGACTCTGTTTTAGTTAACTTGGCTTAGCTGCCAGTATATGGTAGGTGCTACATAAATATTTGAATGAATGAGTGATATAGTCCAGTGTAAATTTCACACTGTTTTAACATACTATTTGGTTTGCTCTACATACCAACTGGTGAAGGAGGTGGAGAGGGTGTCACCAGCCCAACTTATAGAGAAGGTCTGACCTGCCCGTGGTCTAGAGCTGGACCAGGCTCTACCCCTGAGCAGACACTTTACTCATGGTAAGGTCACCTTGTCCCGCAGCTTCCGCTCCTTGCGCTCCTGCACGGTGGTCAGGTAGTTGACGGCTGCGTACTCCAG
This sequence comes from Vulpes lagopus, assembly GCF_018345385.1. NCBI lineage: Eukaryota > Metazoa > Chordata > Mammalia > Carnivora > Canidae > Vulpes > Vulpes lagopus. The sequence continues at coordinate 24,534,090 of NC_054824.1, read as the reverse complement.
CACCGAGAGGAACACGAACACGAAGCTGACCCACAGGTAGATGTCCACCGCCTTGATGTAGGAGACGCGGGGCATGGAGGCGTTCACGCCCGTGATGATGGTGGACATGGTCAGCACCGTGGTGATACCTGCAAACAGAGTGAGAAATAAGCCCAAGTTTGTCTTTCACCGAACACCCTGGGTGGCTTTGTGTCTCTGTTCTTTGTCCCTTCTGGTCCTCCGGCCTAGAATATCTCCATCCCTGCCCCTCTGTCTAGCAAACACCTACTCATCTTTCAAGACCTTTTATTTATTTATTTTTTTAAGACCTAGCTTTTATGAACTTTCTTCTGTTCCTCCACCCCTCATGCTCACCCTTCCTCCTCCACATACTCGCATATTCATTAGGACACCTGTATCACTTTGTCCTTCTGTAGGGAGCCCACCCTAGACTGTTTGACAGCAAGACATTTATTTCTGTTCAATTGGTTAAAACAGAGATTGTATAGGGGCTCCAGGCTGGCTCAGTCAATGGAACACGCACTCTTGATCTTGGGGTTGTGAGTTCTGGCCCCACATTGGATGTAGAGATTACTTAAAAAAATAAAATCTTGGGCAGCCCGGGTGGCTCAGCGGTTTAGCGCCACCTTCAGCCCAGGGCGTGATCCTGGAGTCCCTGGATCAAGTCCCACAATAGGCTCCCTGCATGGAGCCTGCTTCTCCCTCTGCCTATGTCTCTGCCTCTCTCTCTCTCTCTCTCTCTCTGTCTGTCTCTCATGAATAAATAAATAAAATATTTTAAAAAATAAAAATAAAAATAAAATCTTAAAAAATAATAAGTAAATAATAAAACAGAGATGATATATACAAGGAGGTAGATAAGTGTATCTTGTAACTACTTCTCCAAAAAGGGGGAAAAGTGTGCAAGGTATATTTCAGTACTTGTGTCCTTGTTGCTGGTGTAGAACCTCACAGTCCTGGGCCTATACTGTCAACTGTGCTGGACCTCGCTGCCCATTGCCCTCTCAACAACATTGACTTGAGGACTCAGAGATCAATTTTACAAAGAATGATGTTAACCTCATTTGGGGGGGGTTAGATTTTTGAAACTGGAATATTTGTTTATTTAGCATAGTAACTGTTCAAGCTATAGAATAACTGTTAAAGGACAAGTCATTTGTTAGTGGTATTTGCCTGGGATTTCAAATTAAGCTCAGAATATTTCTTGGCAAACACTAAGTCACAGGGGACTGGAGTCACCTTAAGGGCCAGCTCGATTCAGTGTCACTAAAACCTGGGTGGAGGTCACCTGCTCCCTTGAAGCCTCTGAACCATCTGAACAATGGTGATGTGTGTGACTGGGTGGTGCGATATTTGAAGTGGGGGAGAGAGTTGATGGCAAATTTAGCTATCCATGGAGTTCTTACAGAGTAGGGATTTTTCAGACTTGAGTATGTATAAGAATTATCAGGAGACCTTATTCAAAATGTAGGTTCCAGCCCTTTCTCAGGGATTATGGTTCTATACATGTAGATGAATCACAGGATTCTTTTTGCTCCAGAGATTCCATTGCAAAGATCCCTTGGGCGATCTTTTGAGAAACCCTGCTAGAAAATGTAGTTTCCTTATGCAGGTGGCCAGAAAAAGCACCCACACACCTAGACTGTGGACCCCAGAACATGGTTCTAACAAGACTAAGGTGGGCACTTGTAGGGCCCTGGAAACAGTTTTGCCACATAGGTTCTTAATAATGGCATTTTACCTGTAAATCAATACCTGGTTTTTCCAAGTTATAATGCCAACAGGGGTTTAGAATCAAATTTGAAATGAATGGTTTTATCTGGAAGAAATTATTTGTATTTTTAGATACCTGAAATACACATTTGAGATATTCCTTACCTAAAGGGACTCTGGCAGGTACAGCTCTGCGGTCAATCCAGAAGGACACCCAGGACAACATGACCATCAAGGTGGCAGGAAAGTAAGTTTGGAGCAAGAAAAAGAAGATGTGGCGACGCAAAGTGAAGTTAATGTATAGACGGTTGTACCAGCCTGGGGGGACACAAGGAGGTAAAGATAGCACGCACCATAGCTATTCAGCTCCTTCACGCAACACATTTCATTCAGGGAATCATGAACGCCTTACAGACTTCACTGGAAACTTGCCACATCTTTACAAAGTGAAAGAAAAACCGTGGAATGGAGTGATTATATGATAACCTATACCACATGGGTTAGTCCGTCTCAAGAAATTTTTGGCCCTGTCTTTACGTAAAGGAAGCTTCTTGAGAAGGTGATTTAAGATTCTTGTTAAAAACAAAACAAAACAAAAGACTCTTGTTAACTCAGGGATGCCTGGGTTGCTCAGTGGTTGGGCATCTGCCTTTTGCTGAGGTCACGATCCTGAGGTCCTGGGATCGAGTCCTGCATCAGGCTCACCACAGGGAGCCTGCTTCTCCCTCTGCCTATGTCTCTGCCTCTGTCTCTGTCTTAAGTAAACAAACAAACAAACAAACCTAAAAATAAATAAATAAGACTCTTGTTAACTCATCCTTTGGAGGATCCCTGGGTGGCGCAGCGGTTTGGCGCCTGCCTTTGGCCCAGGGCGCAATCCTGGAGACCCGGGATCGAATCCCACATCAGGCTCCCGGTGCATGGAGCCTGCTTCTTCCTCTGCCTGTCTCTCTGCCTCTCTCTCTCTCTCTCTCTGTGACTGTGACTATCATAAATAAATAAAAATTTTAAAAAAATGGATAAAATAAAAAAAAAAAAACTCATCCTTTGGGACAGAGCCCAGTAGTGTCATCGTCACCTGGTTGCTTATTGGAAATGTAGACTCTCAGCCCCACCTCTGATCTATCGCATCAGAATCTCCTTTTAACAATACTCCCCACGTGACTGATATGTCTGATAAAGTCTGAGAAACATTTATTTAAACAAGCCCCTTTGGGATTCTCTATGGAGGAAAAAGTTTTAAAGTTAAAATACCAAGCTAACCCTAACATTGCATTCAGGAGCAATAAACACAGGTTCGCTATGGTTCAGCTCCACGCTTGTGTTCTCTCTACAAGGAAAAAAAATGCTTGGAGGCATTCAAAGGAACAGGGGAAAGATGGAAGGAAAAGAAAAAAGCAAGATAAACCTGAGATGATGAGATTGAAAATGAAACAGAAACTTGGCAACATTAACTTGAAAACCTGGCATCCTGAACAATGATAATGCAATGGTTATCACTGTAAAACAGTCTCAGGAAGAGATTGTGGAGGTGCTGTAAACTGAATGTCCCTCCCCCCACAATTTTTGTTGAAACCTAATCCTCTACATGATGGTATTTGGAGGTGGGGCCTTTGGGAGTGATTACATCATGAGTGGGATTAGCGTCCCTGTAAAAGAGACCTTAGATTGCTCCCTTGCGCCTTCCCCCATGTGAAGACACAGCGAGAAGGTGGCTGTCTATGAACTAGGAAACAGGCTCTCATTGGACACTGACTCTGCCAGCATCTTGATCTTGGACTTCCCAGCCTCCAGAACTGTGAGAAGTAAATTTCTGTTGTTTAGAAGCCACCCTGTCTATGGTATTTTATGATAGCAGCCTGAACAGACTAAGAAAAGAGGAAGAGTCAGAATGCTAAGGATGAAGCGGGAGTCCCATGAAAAACCAAGACTTGTGTGATATATACAGAAGATAAGATATGCTGGATTGCCACGATATGTTGGGAATACAACAGTGCCTTATATTACAGATTAGACGACTTAAAAGGTTACACTTAGTGTGCAGTCATGTAATGTTTTGGCAATAGATACTACATAAAGAAGAGCGCCTCAGTGGCTCAGTTGACTAAGCATCTAACTCTTGATCTCAGCTCAGGTCTTGATCTCAGGGTCATGAGTTCAAGCCCTGCATTGGGCTCCACACTGGGCATGGAGTGTACTTAAAAAAAGAGAAAGAAAAAGAAAGAAGAAAGAAAGAAAAGAAAAGAAAGAAAAGAAAGAAGAAAGGAAGGGAGAAAAGAAAGAAAAGAAATAAACTACATAAAGATTTGAATAATATCATCCTAAAAGGTGATTAGTCAAGACAGAGGTAAGTGTTGGAGGGAGCTGTTCACCTCAGCTGCCAGGAGGAAGACCACAGAGCATGCCCCCAGGCAAGGAGAGATGGCAAGCTCGTTCAGACCTGAGTGTGGAGCCTCACAAGGTCATAAAGGGGGCCTGTGTAAGCAGTATACTTAAAAGAGAATTAGTTCGAGAAAAAAGGGAAAAAGAGAGAGAGAGAGAGGATTAGCTGAGTGGAGCAAAGAAAACAGAAATCAACAGACCTAAAATCCTACTATTTCTTGCCTACGGAGGAGGAGGTTCTGGGAATCCTATGGGGGGAGGGGAGATGCCAGCTGCTAAACCGGCAAAGTGATTGGCTCAAACAAAACTCCTCACATGGCTTATGTTTGTGTCCTTACTAATATTTTTTAGGTTATCACTTCGGATGCTTTGATGGCATCCAAAAATCACCTCTCCCTGGTTCTTGCCATCCCCTAGACCTGATTTAGGAATTCCACCTTTGGCTTCACATCTAGGTGGCACAACCTCTGCTCATCTGACAGCCAACTCACACCTTTCCTAAAATAGAGGATGACCCACTGCAGCCAGACTAGAACCCACCCTAGCTCTCAGCCCCCACCGTGCACACGCACCTGTGCTGCTGTAGAAGGCCAGTTTCGTGGTGGTGTGGAATTCTTGAATGAGGAACTGGGAGAGTGAGATCCGTTCATCTGTCTTTAAGGAGTCGTTGCCTTTTTTCCAGTACAGCATGAGGTCATCCTCTGTATAAGCATCTGAAAAGACGGAAGACGGCATCAGGCACAGGCCTGCAGTGGTAGGAAGACAGGCCTATCTGTGGGGCTCCGTGGAAGCAGGTCCAGATCTCACACACAAACTGGGATTACAGTAAGAGAGTCTGAATAACCAAATCACAGTCTAAACAAAGCAAAACAAAATACAAAAAGAAAAATGAGTTCTCCCCAGTCTTCCAGAAGTCATGAGAACAACACTCTCGAGCCTAAATGCTCATACTTCCTGCAAACACCTTCACCCTACAATCCAGCCTGCCACTTATTAGGTTAAAACAAATGAAATTGCTATACTTGCAGATCAGAAATGGTGAAATCGTGGCAAAATTGCATACACGGTTCAGTCTTAAAAACCTAGGCTGATTTCGCCTTCTTTTCTGCTTCCAAGGTGTGGTACTGCATCCATTAGTGGCTAATATCTTTAAATACTCTCAAGGCAAGAAGAGCTGCATTCTGGGAAAAAGGACACGTAAAGTGCTGGCAGCAGAACACAAGCCCCTTCTCTGCAGGCCTCCAGGTGCTTCTACCCAGGGCCCCGTTAAGGATCACTTCCTGACCTTCGCCCACCTTAGGTGACCACACACATTATTCCAATTGAACAAACCTACCTGCAGCCTGGACAGAGCTGAGGTCCAGTCTGCTCATGTATGTAACAGTTCTTTCTGGAGCTCCCCAATGCCCTATTTCATTCCTCTATTTTATTCTATCTCTTACCCTTGACCTGTGTGTTGGTTGGTTTCATGTATCCACTTGGCTAGGCTGTTATTCAATCAAACACTAATCCAGGTGTTCCTCTGAAGATGCTTTGTAGATGTGACACCTAAAACCAGTTCACTTTAAGTAAAGGAGATGATCCAGGATAATCCGCATAGGCCTGATCCAATCCATTGAAAAGCCTTAAGAAGCTGATCTGAGGTTTGCCCAAGAAGAATAAAATCTGCCTGTGGAGGGCAAGATCAGGCCCCACCCAGGGTTCCCAGCCTGCCCTTCCCAACAGCCTGCCCTGCAGATGTCAGACTTGCCTTACCAACCCCCCATGCTCACTTGCGAAAGCCAATTCCTTGCACTCAGTATCTCTTACTATGTGTCTCCAATATTCTGCTTCCCTGTGGCACCCTGAAGGATACAACTGGAAGAAGCTACATTCCCAATGGAGCTTCCTGGGTCTAGTGGGGAAGACAAGGTTCTGGAGACAATGAGTTAAGTTCTTCTTAATGCTATGTCCTCAGGCAAATTACATCCCTCCTTGTATGATGAACATTACAGTAACCTGCTCACTGAATCTGGGGAGGATGAAATGACGGCAGGCCGAAGCCCCTATGCATTGGGCAGTCACCCCCTTGGTCCCGGGATTTACTACTCCCTTTTCCCACATTCAGTGCCCTATGGAGCTGTCCTCTTGACCCTCTACCTCAACATCCCTGCCCTCCTTGGTCCTAGATGACTGAGCCAGGGGACACCTGGCTCACTGTCACAAGTACAGGCAGGCTTATAAAGGTCCCCTGTGCCAAAGGGATGCCTCACTTGGGCTTGGTTACCAGCCATGTGTGCAAGTATCCTAATGCCCCTCAGTTGTGCCTAAGGACCTCTAGCACCACATGTGATTACCTTGGCAAACCTGTTTTTTGCCAAGAAGTCTTTTCTTTAACAGAAATCTTATTCAGAAGAACAATAAAACAGATAAAAAATGAGCTCATACATTGGACGATGTGTAGAGGTAGCTGCACAAGGAGACCCACATTTGCTGAGCCCTCTACCCCGCTCCCTAGCAATTGCCCCAGTTCCCCAGAACAGAGCTTAAAACCATTGCTCTGGCGCATTTAAAGGGTCACTTAAGGGAACAGAAGGTTTTAGTTTCAAACCTGTTGCTGATTTTCATAATTACCCTGGACTTAGCTTTTTAATTTAAAAAAAAAAAATCACTTGAAAAGCACAGCATGAATGAGGAGCACATGCTGTTCCTGCTACGGAGAGTTAGTAGTCTTTGTGTGATCTGTGTGCTGATGTCCCAGTCTACTCACAGCTTTCAATTTCAAGTGAGCATGTTTGTGTGTCCAGGGGAAATCGGCTGAAGTCCATGTTGCACATTGCAGTCACTGTAACCCTAGAAACAAAAAGACAAACATCCAAATTTTCAGAAGTTGCAAAATACAAGTGCAAAATGGTAAACAGAAAAGGGCTCTGTTTCCTTCCAATATAACTGCCTCCTTATAATTCATAATAAGCAAGGTGTCAAGATTTAGACAAGTAGCTTTATGTATGATAAAGTCATCTGAGTGCTCTGGGTTTTATGTTTTATTCTAGAGGCTGTGTGAGGCGGAGGATCTCTACCAACTTCTATCACGTTCAAGCATATTATTGAAGCAATGGTCTCAACCTATATAAAAATGTGAAGTAAAAACTCATATGATGTTGTTAAAAGAAACCATAGGAGTATATATTGTTTTCTGGTTTTATATAAATTCAATTTTTCTGTTCTTTTATTGACTTTATTGATATTCAATATTTGAATACAACATATCAGAAATAATATTAATGAAGCACTTATGCCAGTGGTCGAATTTGGTACTTTTTTTATAATGTTATTATTTTTATATCGATAACAATAGCTCCTAGTGGGCATAGGTATTTTTAGTGGCTAATTCCATGGAGATCATAGTAATGAAAAAACACTGAAAGACTTTTTTGTACCAACATGCAAGCACTTGCTGGCATCTGATGGTTTTGTTTCAGAGTTTACACAGGAAAATGGGCTTCTGCATCAAAGAGTAAACAAACACAACACAGATCATTAGTTGTACATGAAAATCTCCCATCCTGTGGGGAATCTCTTGGCAGGACATGATTAACAGTTATTGGCTGATACTGAACAAACTATTTTTTCTTTGACCAAATTTTTGCAACATATATATATATATATATATATATATGTTGTAGAAATTATCTGAATAATTCATAGCCAAAAAGACAAAAATCACTTTTAATTTAAATGGAAATTTCAAGGAAGAGAGCCCTCTTGAAACTGAATTATCCAAATATTGGCCTTATTTTCCCCCTTCCATGTGAGTATGGAATTGTATTCTGAAAGAGATTTTCTTTCTTTCTTTCTTTCTTTCTTTCTTTCTTTCTTTCTTTCTTTCTTTCTTTCTTTCTTTCCTTCTTTCTTTCTTTCTTTCTTTCTTTCTTTCTTTCTTTCTTTCTTTTTTAAGGTTTTATTTATTTGAGAGATAGAGAGAGAGAGAATGATCATAAGCAGGGGAGAGGGATAGAGGAAGAAGAGAACTCTCTGCTGAGCAAGGAACCTGATATGGGACTCCATTCCAGGACCCTGGGATCATGACCTAAGCTGAAGGCAGACTGAGCCACTCAGGCATCCCTGAAAAGGATTTCCTATTACTGGCAGCTGAGTAGCCTTATGTCCCCGTGGAAATCCTGATAAACAGGGTGTATTGAGTGGGGAGGAGTCAGGATGGCAGTTGAGTTGGACACCCAAATGGAAGGCTTCCTTTTCTATCGGGACGACACCAGCTTTAACTATACCTAATGGCATTCCCAGCAAGAAAGAAACTAGAAGCTAAGTTTGGAGACTTAGAGCAAATGAAATGTCAAATGCAGGAAGTTTTCGCTATCAACAAAAGGATTGAATATCTTTTCTTTTTGTATTAGGAACAGATATTTTTAGAATCACAGACATCAGACTGGTTCTTTGAACCCCAACTTGATGTTTTTCCACTTGTAACTCACACATCACACATTGAACAAGCACAGTTTGTGGTTTAATACAGACTCTATGTTTCTAAACTGATTCATTGGGGAGCACGTGGGTGGCTCAGTCAGTTAAGCTCCCGACTCTTGATTTTGTCTTGGGTCTTGATCTCAGGGTGGTGAGATCAAATTCCTAATTGGCCTCTGCACTGGGCAGGGAGCCTGCTTAAGATTCTCTCTCTTCCTCTCCCTCTGCCCCAGAATTCCTCCCCCCTGCCCCCCACCCACTCCCTGCTCAAACACATGTGCTCTCTCTAAAAAAAATTTTTTTTGATTGGTTTTTTGGGAGGCTATTCCCTTGTCTTGGATGGAATTTCGTCCCATGATTTTTTTTTTTTTTTTTGCTTATGTCTCATGTAATAGTCCAGTTATGTGTAAGTAACAAAGCACATTTCAATTCAAAAGTTAGAAGAATTTGACCCAAGATATTAATCAATACTTCAAACTTCATTCCCATTAAGACTTCTGTTCCTCCTCCCAGCTAAGGTATGAAATTGGCATTTGAGTGATCAGTTCCTGCCCACCTCTGATCAGCTCCTGTACAGGTGGAAGTGACAGGAGAGAGGGAGGTGGGAGCAGGACAGTTCCTTGGTAGGTGACTTCATGCTCTCTGGTTGAAGCTCCCTGGCAACCATGCTCTACATGGTTGAAGCTGATAACTTTCTTGGGTTCTTCATTCCCACTGCTGGACACTTCCAGCTTCAGAGCTCCCTTATCCAGCAGCAACTCCCCACCCCAGCTCTGACTCCACAGTGACTGACCCTACAAGGCCCCAGGGTGTTTAGATGGCTCTTCTCTTGCCCTCTGGCTGCATAGTGTCCCCCACTGGTATGCACATGTGTACCAAGCTCTTGAGGAAATCCCAGGGAAGGCTTGAACCTGCCCATAACTCTCTTCCGAAAATAATCTCATACATCTTTTCCTCTGCCCACAATCATCGACTTTTTCATATTTTGAAGTTGACTGGGAATTCAAGAACCATGGAATGAGTTTTTTAACATTTGCTTAATAAAATCTACCTAGTATGACAGAGCATCTCATCTGTGGATTTCACTTTTTCTTTTATCCTAGGGCCCAGGAGATTTCAACCTCGTTGTCCTGTTACCTGCCACTCGCTCCCTGCCCCTCCCCCCCTTGCACCCTGCACAGCACACATGCCTCTGTCTACATTCTCATCATCTGGTTCCATGTCTGTCTCCTTAACTAGCCAGTAATCACACTGATATTATTCTTCTCTACATCCCCAGAAGTGGAGATAGGACCTCACATGCTTTTATTTGCACACACCTTTCTAGGGGCCACCCTGGCACCCAAAAACTTCTTAATAAAAATCTGTCAAATGAATCAATGACTAGATGAGGGGGAAGGATGGTATATTGGTTGTATTCTACGAGTTAACCTGTTACTGGCACAGTTGATGGGCAGCTATTCCATGTTTGCCCCAAAGTAAAGCTCAAAGTGGCAGTTAAGGGGATCCCTGGGTGGCTCAGTGGTTTCGCGCCTGCCTTTGGCCCAGGGCATGATCCTGGAGACCTGGGATCGGGTCCCACATCAGGCTCCTGGCATGGAGCCTGCTTCTCCCTCTGCCTGTGTCTCTGCCTCTCTCTGTGTGTGTGTCTTTCATGAATAAATAAATAAAATCTTTTAAAAAAAAAAAAACAACAAAATGGCAGTTAATTTAGGCCTTTTGGGTTTTTTTTCCCCCCACCTAAATCAAACAAACCTATGATTTTATTTGCAATGAAAAATCAAAGCATCTGTTTTTAGCCACAAGGAGGCTCACTGAGGACTCTGATTCTGAACACACAGGAGGGTTTTCCATTTTCTTATTTTTTATGTAGTGCCTCTGATCACATCCAGTGGTATGCTAGATTAGACTTCATTTGGCTCAGGAAAGCTGATTGCTAGACTTTCAGGAAGTTGTAAGCTGGTTGTTAAACAGAGCCATTTTTTTTTTAATTTTATTTTTAAGCAATCTCTATACCCAATGTGGAACTCGAACCCACAATCCTGAGATCAAGAGTCACACGTGTTATTGATGGAGCCCCTAAACATGGCCATTATTAAAAATCAGACTGTATAAACTTAAGTAACTTATATTTGAAACAAACTAATAAATATTAAAAACTCAACACTTCTTAATTATTTTACTATTATCTATACTCCTGAAGTTACATCTATAATGTTTACTTGGTGGAAAACACTACCTATCACTGTGCTACTATGCATTTCTTCCCAACTCTGCACTGAGTGACATCAGGTTGGTAGTTTGAAGCCAGCTGTGATAGGAATATTTACACTACAGAAATCAGCAAATGCTCCAAATCAGGGCTTGATTTATTGTTTTGTAGATTGTCTTGAATTAAGATAGCAGATTAAACTTAAAAGCATGGGATGTCTGGGTGGCTCAGCAGTTGAGTGTCTGCCTTTGGCTCAGGGCATGATCCCAAAGTCTCAGGATCAAGTCCCACATCGGACTCCCTGCGAGGAGCCTACTTCTCCCTCTGCCTATGTCTCTGCCTCTCTCTCTGTGTCTCTCATGAATAAATGAATAAAATATTTTTTAAAAAACCTAAAAGTGTGCTTTATCTTTTGCCATTATACATAAATAGTACAAAAAATTAAGGTTATAGTCTTCCAATATTTAAAAGCTATTATCCAATTCAGCAAGGAAGTTTCTATGTCTTTGATGAATGAATGAAGTTCCTGCATAGTTCTTGGTTGTTTCATTTTTGTCTTATTAAAGAAAACAAAAATAGGGGTGTCTGGCTGGTTCATTTGGTAGAACATGAGACTCTTGATCTTGGGGCTGTGAGTTAGAACTCCACGTTTGGTGTAAAGATTACTTAAAAAAATATATAGGAAACAAAAAATATCAACAATCATTGATCAGATCTATACTCATTTGTAAGTCACATAATCACAAAAATGCTTACAAACATTTATTCATAGCCTGATTTTTTTTGGATTATTCTTGGCAATAGAATCATAAAAAATAATAGTAGGTTATAGGTCAATTATATCTCAATAAAACCAGAAGAAATAATAATGGAATTTTATAAGAAATGGGAAATTATACTGAAGTTATAAGTACTGAAGTTATAAGTGTATGGGATTTATAACAGAAAGTATTATATATGTTGTTTCACTTGTAAATCATGTACATTCTTTTTATCAGTCACGTTTATAAGAAACTTACGTCCACATACATATGTGTATACATTAACCCCAGGCAACCAGTTGTTAAACATTTACCAGCACACCAGTGTTCACACGCATTATGGTCTAGTCTTTTGTGTCCCTGGTGGTACCATCGGGTTGTGTTGTTTTGTTGATGGTTTTTGAGCTTAAGGATGACTTGTCAGCTGCCTCGGATGTGAGGACTCCAGGGAGAACCAATCTAACATGGCTGGGGGCAGGGATTGCACATCCTTGACCCTCCTGAGTACTTCCATGGGGGGAGGCATTTCAATTCATGGAGAGGAAAACCCCATAACTCCACTCTGAGTCTAGTAACTAATTGCTTAGGTCCCAAGCCAAGATGACTAATGAGGAATCATCATAAATACCTTGGAGGGTAGGGGGAAAAATTCAGCTTCAATATTGCCATCTGTTTTTTTTTTTAAGATTTATTTATTTATTCATGAGAGATACAGAGAGAGAGAGAGAGAGAGAGAGAGAGAGAGAGAGAGGCAGAGATATAGGCAGAGGGAGAAGCAGGCTCCATGCAGGAAGCCCGATGTGGGACTGGATCCCGGGACTCCAGGACCACGCCCTGAGCCTAAGGCAGATGCTCAACCACTGAGCCACCCAGGCGTCCCAACATTGCCATCTTTGACTCAAAAGATACACACTGTGCCACCGTCTAGGCATCCCTTTCCTTAGACACTGGGGTAGGGATTCGTCTTTTCCAAAACGAAGTCTGTAAAACTAAAATGCACCTTCAGTGTGGCACAGGAGGAGTAAATCACAGCAGGCAAAGCCCCTTCTTGGAAGGCCTGCAGCTCAACTCCACACATCCTCCCTGGTGGAGCTTTGGCCACCTTCAGTTTCTTTCTTTCTTTCTTTCTTCTTTCTTTCTTTCTTTCTTTCTTTCTTTCTTTCTTTCTTTCTTTCTTTCTTTCTCTTTTTAAAGATTTTGTTTATTTATCCATGAGAGACACACGGGGAGGGAGAGAGAGAGAGAGAGAGAGAGAGAGAGAGGCAGGCTTCATGCAGGGAGCCTCACATGGGACTTGATCCCAGGTCTCCAGGGTCAGGCCCTGGGCCGAAGGCAGCACTAAACCGCTGAGCCACCTGGCTGCCCCACCTGGAGTTTCTAAAGCTGGTCAAGCAGGGAAAGCCCTGCTGTGGCTCCTGTGTTTAAGGAAAGCTCCTCCAGGTCAGTGATTAATGAGCACCTGAACATTTCTAAGGCATCTGAGCACATAAGAAAAAAAGATTATATTCTTTATATTTTATTTTTTTTTTAAATTTTTTATTTATTTATGATAGTCACAGAGAGAGAGAGAGAGAGAGGCAGAGACACAGGCGGAGGGAGAAGCAGGCTCCATGCACCGGGAGCCTGATGTGGGATTCGATCCCGGGTCCCCAGGATCGCGCCCTGGGCCAAAGGCAGGTGCCAAACCGCTGCGCCACCCAGGGATCCCCTATTCTTTATATTTTAAAAGTGATGCTCAGAATGCTATTTAAAAGTCATAAAGCGTGGGATCCCTGGGTGGCTCAGTGATTTAGCGCCTGCCTTCAGCCCAGGGCGTGATCCTAGAGTCCTGGGATCGAGTCCCACGTCGGGCTCCCTGCATGGAGCCTGCTTCTTCCTCCGCCTCTCTCTCCCTCTCTCTCTCTTTCTCTCTCTCTCTCTCTCTCTCTGGTTCTCTCATAAATAAATAAAATCTTAAAAATAAAAATAAAAAAGTCATAAAGCGACCCGGGATTTCCATAGTTTCTCAAGTAGGATACCATGGTGAGAAAGGATAGCAAACACGCCTGGCTGGCCAAGTAAAGTAAAAGAATTCCTCTTAGCCCAAGTTCTAAACTATACCTGAAAAAAAAATAGGAATTGAGACATCTAAGTAGGCAAGTCCTTCAGAAGAATTTCATCAACTCTATTTCGTTGATTCCCACTAGAGTCTAAACCAATAAAACTTTCATTAAAGTTTTTTTTTTTTTAAGATTTTATTTATTTATTCATGAGAGACAGAGAGAGAGAAAGAGAGACAGGCAGAGGGAAAAGCAGGCTCCATGCAGGGGGCCCAACATGGGACTCGATCCTGGGTCTCCAGGATCAGGCCCTGGGCTGAAGGCTGCACTAAACCCCTGAGCCACCCGGGCTGCCCCTCATTAAAGTTTTTTAAATGAAAATATAACATGCAGGATAAGGCATAAATCATAAGTATCAGCTTGAGAAATTTCTGCCAATGTGTTTCTGAGACTAAAACTTCCTTACAATTTTTTTCTCATGTGTGAAATTGGTGTCCCTTGACAGTTGAAAAGGTGGCATCTCCCAAGGAGTTAGAAGCTGGCCATTGGAAAGCCAAAAGGTCACGGGCTGCCTGGCCTTACCGGAGGCTGTAGAGCACTTTGCCGTCGGGCTGCACCCGCAGCATGACGTTGTCTGTGGTGGTGTCGTGGATGAAGGAGCGCTTGGAGTGCACAAAAAACATGTCAGGGACCCAGATCTTCTTGACCAGCCGGCCGTCAAAGGTCATGCTGAGGTTGTTGGTGCTTGGGAAGGACAGCCTCTCGTCCTTCCAGTAGTGCCTCAGGTAGAGGGTCATCGTGAAGTCCTGGGGGGTGGGCAGAGAGGGGAACCCCACACACTGAACCTACTGGGTGTCAGCGGGACGTTGTACATCCCATGGAGCCATCACCTGGCTGGGAATGAAACAGCAGAGTCGAGTGCCTGCATCTAGTCCCTGGGGTTGGCAGCAGCAGTTGGAGGGCTTCAGGGGAGGGACTCAGCCAGAGGCCTCCAGCAGAACCCCACTCCATGCCCTGGCATCTGCTTCCACACTGACAAGGTGGTACTGCCAGCACTGGTGACCCTCACCATGATTGGGGAGTGGAGGGGGTGGAAGGGCTCGATACACACCCCAGCTCCTTGGCCCCTCAGCTGGGATAACCCTGAGGTGTATTCTTTGTTGACTCTCAGAGTTCCCCCAGTGGAACTGAGATTCACAGTAGTATCTGGTTTGAGGGCACAGGCTGTTTTGCTTCCTCCCTATCCCTGTTTTCCCTATCCCTGTCCCCCACCCCCGCTGTCTTGCTGAGTCACAGGGAATCACCTCCCAAATAAACCACTTGTGCTAGAATGCTTCTCTCAAGTCTGCTTTTTGGAGAACCCAAGCTAACATAAGGCTTTAAAAGTCCTGTAAGTCAAGGAGTTGTAGAACATTCTATTTTCACATCTAAACCCACTAAAAAGGGGGAAAAGGGACACTTTTCAGCAGTTTTTCTGCATTTCCACAGCCAAATATAGGATCTACAGCTGAAGAACATCTGGCTATTTGACAGCTGCCTCCTTGGACCCCACTGTTCATGTTTGTCCAGAGAACACATCCCAGTAGCAAGAGTTTATTGTGGAGGGAGATCAACTTTGTCATTGGCTCTGCCTCACACCAATTGGGTGGCTTCGGGCAAGTATCTTAACCTTCCAGAGCCACCTACATGAATGTGGGCATTCCCTTTGCCCAGGGAGTTGTGAGACCCAGCGAGTTCGGGTGTGTGCACTTCCCAGCCCAGCAGAGGCCTCCGTGTGTGTGAATCCACCTGTCCGCAGTCCCCAAAATGGAAGCACTTACCATGTCGACCTCCGAGATGCTGTCCAAGCTCTCCACCTGCACATCCACACCAACAGGAATGGCCGGACCTGCAAACAGGGCATGGAAATAATATGGATTCTTTTTATTTGAATTTTTACTGTGGAAAGGACAGGCATGAGGAGCATTCCCCCTGGAACCCGTTCCTCAGCTTCCTGCCAGATTTGAAGGTTTGGTGTCCCCACATGTCAAGCTGAAATGAAACCAGGAATCAAAGGGTTGCATCATGGGTGGCTCCCTGGAATACTCCAACAAAAGTTTAAAAAAAAGAAGTGTTTTGTTTTCACCTGAATCATTCAGGCGATTCTGAAATGATGAGATTCCAATAAAGCTTTCTTCTTTGGTTACACATGCTCATCTAAAGGTACAATGAAGACCTAGCTCAAAGCTGGGCCTTATCTAAGGAGTTACTCCCTAGCACGAAGTCCCCCACTTTATTTTTTATATTCGTCTCCTGATTTTGTCATGGAAGCCATTGTCTCTGTCTGGCTATGAGAAAGGCACTGCTTGGTAAATAGACACCCAGAACCAAAGTCACATTCAGGTCATCGACCAAACCCACAGATCTGCATCTTTGCCACATGATGGAATAGCTTCCAAGGGATGCATCAGGGTGGCCTTGAAACGTTAGAATTTTTTTTTTTTTCATTTCTAGGCAATGAAAACTTAATATTCATCAAGAGAAGGAAAAGATTATAAAGGGAGTAGATTACTGCCCCTTTCCCTCCCTGCCTCCAGGCATGTGGGGCAGCCATGGAACACACTTGGATTATCATGGATTGAGGTAGATTTGGACCAAGAGCAGCAGGTTATGGATGGAATAGAGACTCCCTTCTAGAATCTGTTTATTCTTTGGGTGAAGGTGGCTGGCAGAAATAAAAACATGAGAACTATTTCTAAAATAAACATTTTCTTCCAGGAAGAAACCTGTATGGATGAAAACCCTATTTGACACTGAGACGGCTGAAATCTGCCAGCTACAGGCTAAGCCTCAGAGGCTGTGACAGCCCTCTGCACTACATCATTTTTTTTCTCAAGCTATTTTCATTTAATTAAACCCAGCAGACCACACTCTGTCCTCGGATACACACCCACAGTTCCGTCTGCCAGCTCCCAGATGAGCATGAATTTAGTCCAAGGTTGTTATTTCAGAGCATTTGCAGGAGGCAGCTTTGGGCTGCAGCCACCTGGTCTTCCCCTGGCCCTTCCCACAGCCACCTGCTGGCCTCACTGATCCCCAGCCTTCCTTGTCAGGAGCAGTGGCCTAAGGACAGCTCAGTTAGCCTAGCCTAACCTGGGAATGTGCTCAGCAGAGCCCTTGGCGGGGCTGAGCAGGGGCGATGCTGTGGGCTCCGTCTTGATCCCCAAGCCCAACGGAGGCAGACCTCCACTGGGGGAGAGCAAAGTGAGTGGGCCCCTTGGTTTGATTTCTATCCATGGACAAGTGGACAGACCTGAAGACAGAAGAAGGCCACCACAAGGGCATGTCTCATACCTCCAAAGCCAGGCCTCATGCTGAAATCATGGTCGTCTATCCTCAGAAGCTGCTCTGACTTGGTCAATGGCGATTTGGTGATATCAGGGCTTCGCTTCAGAATTGGGCTGCCAAGGGGGGAGAAACAGGTTCATCACATATTCCCATCAAGACAGATTTAAAAAAAAATTGCATTCAGATTTGATCTTGACAGGTTCAAAAGATGTGTTATTTCTTCTTTTTATTTTTATTTATTTATTTATTTTTTTAAGAATCCACGGTTAAGTGGACCCTACATGTTTCT
The DNA here is from genome assembly GCF_018345385.1 of Vulpes lagopus. Taxonomy (NCBI): domain Eukaryota; kingdom Metazoa; phylum Chordata; class Mammalia; order Carnivora; family Canidae; genus Vulpes; species Vulpes lagopus. Next base: position 24,516,906 of record NC_054824.1, on the reverse strand, counting down.
TTCTTTTTTTTTATTTTTTAATGATTTTATTTATTTATTCATGATAGACACAGAGAGAGAGAGAGGCAGAGACACAGGCAGAGGGAGGAGCAGGCTCCATGCAGGGAGCCTGATGTGGGACTCAATCCTAGGACTCCAGGATCACACCCTGGGCAGAAGGCAGGCGCTTAAACCGCTAAGCCACCCAGGCTGCCCTTATTTCTTCTTTTTAGCTACTGGATATCTTCTCTTCCTCTCTCTCTCCAGCTTTCTGGATAAATGACTTGACCCAGAAGGTCCAAGACAGTGGTTCAGAATCATAATTGAGGAGCTTTAAAAATACCAGTGCCTAGGGCTCCCTTGGTGGCTCAGTCAGTTATACATCTGACTCTTGATTTCAGCTCAGGTCATGATCTCAGGGTTGTGAAATTGAGCCCAGAGACAGACTCTGAGTTCAGTGCAGAGCTTGCATGAGATTCTCTCTCCCTCTCCTTCTGCCCCTCCTATCCTTGCTGGTTCGCTCTCTCTCTCTCTGTCTCTCAAACAAACACAAACAAAACAAATGCCCAGGCCCCACCTCAGAGATTTGGATTTGGGTGCTCTGGGAATGGGGCCTGGTGACTGGTATTTTTAAAATCTTATTAAGAGTCTAAACTCCCCCCAAAGCACTTTGCCCATTCTGGAAGGGTTTGAGCTGGAGGGAGGAGACAGTGGGTGTGGACAGAGCTTGGTACCCTTGACCTCTGTTGGCTCATTCCGTAGAAAGAGGATACACTTTTCCTTGGAAATACCTACCATCCTTGTTCCACAGGAGGCAGCTTCTTGTTCTTCAGCTGCTGAATTGCACCCACTGCTCTTTTTATTTATTTTTACTTTTTCTAAACAGATAATATATTTACAGAGTTGGACAATTTTAGGAAGGGAAATGCAGTGAACAGTTGAGATCCTATCTCTGCTTCCATCTACCCTATTCCCCCATCCACAGATTTCTTGTTTCTGCCCAGAGTTTCTTGTAGGTACAAGTAAGTACAAGTATATGTTCTTAGTTCTCCCCTTTTTAAAACCCAAAGTTAACATATTATATAAACTCTCCTACTTTTTCTTTTTTTTATTTAAATATACTTTGGATTATTTTTTTCCATATCTAAATATCCTAAGTCTCTTATTCTGCTTTACGCTGTGTAGTGTTCCAGTACATGGATGCACCACAATTTGTGTAACCATCCTCTATTGGTGGACAGCTGGGTTTTTTCTAGTCTTCTGCTATTACAAACAATGCTGCAGTGGCCTTGAATGGCCTTCATTCACCCATCAGCACCATCTTTAGAATCCACAGAAATAATTGACTCCCTTCCCAGCTCCTTCTTTTTTTTTCTAAAGATTTTATTTATTTATTTATTTATTTATTTATCTATCTATCTATTTATTTATTTATTCATGACAGACACACAGAGAGAGGTAGACATAGAGGGAGAAGCAGAGGGAGAAGTAGGCTCCCCATGGAGAGCCTGATGCAGGACTCAATCCTAGGACCCCAGGATCATGACCTGAGCCAAAGGCAGATGCTCAACCACTGAGCCACCCAAGTGCCCCCCCCCCCCCCCGCCCCACTCCTTCTTATGCTAACTCCAGGCATGTGTTCTCCTTATGGTCCCACCACACACACCTCCTTTCCCCTGGATTCAGTGGTTCCCATACTTTGGCATGCATCAGTATGTCCTAGAGGGCTTATTCAAACCTAGGTTCCTGAGCCTCCCCTTTCCTCTGATGTTTCTGATTCAGTAGGTCTGGGCTGAGGCTCAAGAATTTGCATCTCTAAGAAGTTCCCAGATGCCACTGATGCCACCCGTGTGGAGACAGCGCCTTGAGAGCCACCGCCCTGGTTCATTTTATCCTCGATATACACACTTGCCTCTTTTATAACAACCTTACTCCACCTTTAAGTTCTTTGCCATCTTCTCTCTTGAAGAAACCTTTCATCATTTTGGAAGGAAATGTGGCTGAGAGACAAAAATGTCTGATGCTGACTGCTCTGTGCTTTTAGGCAATTTGTTTCCTGAGATTTCCTCAACCAATAAAAGGTAAAGCCCTGTGACCTGACAAGGGGTGCAAAGAGTAGATGAGATAACGTGTGGAAGTACTCTTCAGACTCTAAAGGGTACACAAATGGAAAGAGCCACTGTCATTACTGAGCTGACAAGGAAGTTTCCATCCCAAGTAAGGAAATTACTATGTTCGTAGCAAGGGAAGCAGTCCAGGGAAAGAATTTAAACTAGTGAAACAGAACCAGCCTACACTGCTTATGAATGTAAGAGAGGAAGAAGCTGGGGACTTGGAGAGGAGGAAAACTGGACCCCATCACTTCCCTCATCCTCTCTCACCCAGCTGGAGCTGGGCGCCCACCATCTTTTCCCTTCCAGTTCTCCCATCCTCTGGTCCCCCACTTTCTGCCTTCTGCTCCATGGCCAACGGAGGGGGTTGTTGCTGAAAATCACCACAGTTGAGGCATGGGGAAGAGACATCTTTAGAATGGTGTGCATGCATTTATGGCCATGCCTGTCTTACTTGTTGGCATCTTTGTGTACTTTTGGTCGTTGTCTCTATGATGAGAATTAAAAACAAAGGTGTGCTAGAGACAGGTCTCAAATCAACAAAGCGCTCCTCATCCTTTAGATCTACTTCCAATAGAATATTGGAATATTCCAGAATAAAATGTGAAAGAAAAAAAATAACTATGAAACATCAATGCATTAATTTAGCCTTTTGATGAGCATTTTCCCAGTACCCACAGGAGCAAGGATTTGGAGAATGAATTATTCAGAAAGACTAGTCTGAGGAGGTCTGACTTAAAATATCTGCCCCAGTAGTTTACCCTGACCTGAGATTGACCCCATCCTTAACTTGAACCTACCATAAAACCGTTACTACAGAGAGTAACACTTTGCCAGGTGGACTGTATCACTTGGGTATCCTTGCCCCCTGGCGTGTGGTTTCAGCCAAATGGGCACTGGCAGGATATAACAGAGCAGGGCATTTATTCCTCATTCTCTTCCTGCCTCAGTGCCAGGGACTAGCAATGTCTGTGTTGCTCTGTGATCACAGATAATCACAGTATCTTCAATAAGCTCCAATAATACCATGTGCTCTCCAGGACTGTGGGTAGCCATAGCTTCCTGCTGTTGCTTGTCCTCAAGGACATCAGCATGCCTGGTTGGTGCCTTGAACCTTGCCCACAGCTCTGTGAGTGGTCCCTTTATTCAATTATTGGTTAAGCCCTTTTGAGTGCAATGCTGTTTTCATCGGGACTCGCCTGATGCACAAACATCAGGACTGATGCATAAGGATTCTATCAATTATCTGCAGCAAAGGGGAGCAGAGGCAGGAGCTTGACAGATGTGGGTCCCCGGAGTGGGTCCCAGCAGTAGGCAAGAGCTAAGATTGCAGGGAGGGCTGTCTTTGGGGCTACAAGCCATCACAACTGCTGGTCAGCAAGAGCAGGATGAGGTCACAGGCCACTGAGGCAGAGTCTTCTTTATCTTTAGCACCTTGTACAGTGCTGGGCCCCTGTGGCTTCTCGACATGTTAGTGGAATGAAGGAAGGAATCAGCCCCCTAGGAGAGCCTGGGTGGCTCAGTTGGTGAAGTGTCTGCCTTTGGCTCAGGTCATGATCCTGGAGTCCGGGGATCAAACCCCGTGTCGGGCTCCCTGCCCAGTCAAGGATCTGCTTCTCCCTCTGCCCCTCACTCCTGCTCGATATCTCTCTCTCTTTCATCCACTCTCTCTCTCTCTCAAATAGATAAATAAAAATCTTAAAAAAAAAAAAAAAAAAAGAATCAGCCCCCTAGAGGGAAGCAGGAGGAATTGAAAGAAGAGAAGGGCTTGAGATGGAAATTGAGCTTGACTCAGTTCTTTCTTTGGCTTTGGGCCAGCCTGAAAACAGAGATGGGCTCTGAGATGCCACTGTCTCTCCCATCATGAAGCTTAGATTCTAGCCTAAAAAAGACTGATAAATAGGATCCTTGAAGTCTTTTTCATTAATGCTGTTAATATTTTTAAAGAACTTTTTTATTGCTGGGGTGCCTGGTTGGTTCAGTCAGTTGAGCGTCTGCTTAGGTCATGACCTCCAAGTCCCAGGATCAAGCCTTGTATTGGGCTTCCCGCTCAGCTGGGAGTCTGCTTCTCTCTCTCCCTCTGCTCCCTGCCCCCTGCTGGTGCACGCTTAGTCTCTCTCTCTCTCTCAAAATCTTTTTTAAAAAATCTCTAAGATAAATTAGTTAATTTTAAAAATATTTATTAAAGATTTTTATTGCTTATGTACCCATGTTAAAAGTTTGTAAAATATGGGCAGCCCCGGTGGCGCAGCAGTTTGGCGCCGCCTACAGCCCAGGGCCTGATCCTGGAGACCTGGGATCAAGTCCCACATTGGGCTCCCTCCACGGAGCCTGCTTCTCCCTCTGCCTGTGTCTCTGCCTCTCTCTGTGTGTGTCTTTCATGAACAAATAAATAAAATCTTAAAAAAAAAGTTAGTAAAATAAATTTAAATGTAAAGGAGAGGGATGCCTGGGTGGCTCAGAGGTTGAGCATCTGCCTTTGGCTCAGGGCGTGATCCTGGAGTCCCGGGATCAGGTCCCATATCAGGCTCCCCACATGGAGCCTGCTTCTCCCTCTGCCTATGTCTCTGCCTCTTTCTCTCCCTGTCTCTCATGAATAAATAAATAAAATCTTTAAAAAAAATAAACATAAAGGAGAAAATAAAAACCACTCAGGAATAATCTTTGCCATCTGCATATACCCTTATCCTCTGAGAGAGAGAAAGAGGAGACTTGCTTTTAAACTCAATACAATATATCACGAAATATTTTGCATGGCATTGGCATCTTTTTACCAGCCAGGAGTATGATTATTAATTTTTTTTAGTAGGCTCTACACCCAATGTGGGGCTCAAGCTCACAACCCCCAGATCAAGGTTCGTGTGCTCTACCTACTGAGCAACCCAGGCAGCCCGGATTGTTAATCTTGAAATGAAGTATGACACACACCAAATATAGGAATAACTAGCACTGCTTGAGTCCTTACTATCTGCCGGGTACTAAGTTAACTCGTATTACATGTATTAACTTGGCTTAGTCCTCATAAAAATCCTATGAAGTAGGTTTTATCATTATCCCCATTTTATACATGAGGAAACTAAGACACAGAGGGTCTGAATAACTTGTAAACATGATGGATTCAGAAGTCACATCCAGAGAGTCTGGCTCCAAGGGTTGGAAGCAAGGTTAGCCATGGTGTCTCGTTGAAAGATGGGCTCCCATTGCCTGGAATTTGGGTTATATGTAGAAGGGTCAAACTTCTCTCTCCCCTCACACAAGATCTAGCACAAGAACTGATGCCCACCTATTTATTGAATGAACCCCTGGGAAGTTATGAAGAAAATATAGGCATGTCCCGAGTCATGATGAAATAGGATGACATTTGAGAAAGCTTTTTGGACTGAACAGAGGATATACATTTTTTGAACACCTATGTCTATCCTATCCTCTTGGAGAGAATGAAAACTTCTGACCTATGGTACATCTTGATGTTTTCTCGTTATAGTTCCTGGTTAGCTGGTATGTAGATGATGTTTTCCCAAAGCACATCTCAGAACTCTCCCAGAGGTTAGATAGAGCAGGGATGGGAATCTGTGATGAGCCAGGGGTCTGCTGGAAGGCTCCTTCATTTAGCTAATAACAGAGGACCTGATACATTATCCTTCACTTGGCTGATCATGTCATCTCCGAGAAGATAGAGAACTTAATTTTGATAAGGAAGGAATTTTTTCAACTAGTTAATGAAAACCATCTTGTTTTCATGGCATTTGTCATAGTCACATATACATATAGGCTCCTTCCCAGCCTCAGCCCCCAACTCTGTCCATCATTTTTTGTGGTTGCCCATTATACCCCTATGCTTTGGTTCCTGCTGTCCCATCTGTCTGGAAGGTCTTTGCCACCATTCTTCATACTTTTTGCCCAGACAACACCTTGCACTCTCAGATCAAATATTACCTCCTCCTGGAAGAATTTTCAGGTTTCCCCCCTTCCCACCAAGTCTCCTCTTCACATGCCTTCATTAAAATATGCACCACCTCATGTGTGTGTGTAGGGGGGGTTCTGACCACTTCACATACTTCACTATGAGCTCTACTGGGGAGGGACTCTATCTCCTATACCTCTGTAGCCCCAGCAGTGAGCAGAACTCAGATTTCACACAAACATGTACAAAATATGGAAAGAGAAGCACAAATCCAAAAGTATATTCCAAAGAGTCAAATGGTCCTATGAGAAATGTGCCAAGGAGGCCAAGGCTTAAATGAGGTGATACTTAAGAAAGGTGCTAAAGACAACCAACTTTCCTTAAAGTTGTATTTTGAGCCAGTAGAGTGTGCAGAGGGAAATATGCTGCTGGGAGGAGATGCAGCAATGTTAGCAAACGATTAAGGTAAGGCTGAGACTCTGCTAACAGAATCCAATCTCCTTCAAAGAGACTGGCCTCTACATTAGGGAGGGAGCAGTAAAATGAATGAGTTGCTGCCCAGCATAGCAAAAATGCAGGCATAGGATTACTTAACTAGGGGTTTCTCAGCTCAACTGCACTTGGGGTCACCCAAGGAACTTCCAGGCCACACCCACAACAGGGGTGAGACCCAGCCATCAATAGCTTTCAAACCTCCTCGGCCAATGTTGAGAACCACTGCTCTAATTTTTGTTTAAATAGAACTCAAGTCTACAGACCAGGATGAATTACCGCTCAGGAAATGCAAGGATTCTGCAGCAGAGAAAAATCTGGAAAATAAAAGAGAGGCCAGAGAACTGAGGGTGAGAAAATGCTTTCTTGAGATTGACAAAGAACGAAAAAGGGTAGCATGAAAGCTGCTGAAGTAAGCTCCAGGATGATGCCTGGCCGTGGGCTAGAACTTTGATTACAAAGACAACTTAGGAACTTACTGTGTCCCATCATATCGATGGCATTACACCAATGAGAGCTCAGACAGAGCAAGACATCCTAAACGGATCTCCTTTCCCTAGGTGAGGCCTCCAATTGGCAGATCCAGGGAGCGTCACCGGGTGGTGTGCATAGGGTAACCATCCGCCAAGCAGTGAGGAGCCCTAAGGGGTGCCTGGTGGAATGAGGGTCTGCAGGAGAGTTTCTTATCGGTGCCCATCACAAGATGACATAGGTGAGGCCCAGGATCGTTCAGGGTTTACTGAGCTTTACAGTAGTCAAAGCACCTTCCCTACTTCAGCTTGCACAGTCCTTACAATAACCCTGAGGTGACAGACATAACCGACTCTACTCTACAGAAGAAACAGACTTGAGGATGTCAAGTGATTTATCCCAAGTCATGGAGTATGTGGCAGCTCCAGGTCTGGCTTCTTACTGTTTGGAGCCAGTCTTCTTATCACTGTCCCATCTAGCTTAGGAGCTTTGTTGATGGATTCTTGGGGTTGCCTATAACTGTTGCTGCCCAGGCCAAAACTTCAAAGGAAATCCTCATGGACACACATCCAGGGCTCCATCTTACCTCATGGGAACATAAATTTAGGGCTATGATGGAAAGTAGAGTAAGGGTTTGGGAGTGGGTACTTAGCTGGCTGTCTTATAGGGGTGGCCAGGGAACACTTCTCTGGAAGTGACAATCAAGCAGAGACCTGAAGAAGATGAGGGAGCAACCTGCCAATGGGAGAAAAGTGCTCCCAGCAGAGTCCTCACGAGGACAGAGGCCATGAGGTGGGGCTGCTCGGTGTGCCCCAGGAGCAGCAAGGAGGCCAGTGTGGCAATAGAAGGGAGGCCAGAGAGGAGACATGGGCCAGACCTGCTGAGTTTGCTCCTCTGCTTACCCAAGATTGAACATGGGACTACCCTCCAGTGTGCCCACCCCGAGGAAGGCTGCTATGAGACTGTGTACATGCTGCTCTTTGAGGCAATGATATGGTGCAGCAGGAAGGACACCTGCCAGTGAGGAAGCCAGCACACTCTCAAGACCCAGCTTTTCTGGCTGATGAGAGAACACAACACATTTCTGCTTTTTGTCCGTTTCTGTTTATCTGCTGTGAGATAAGGGATTGGGCCATGGGGGAGCTTGGAGACCTTTCAAGCCTATTCCAGAAGGCATATTGTCCCTAAGGTACTAGAGGTACTTTATAGCTCTAGCCCTATGGGTGGATGGCAATATAGGAAGGGTCAGGGCACAGCAGATCCCTACAAATACAGTTTTGGTTTCCTCACAGACACAGCAGTACAGGGTGTGTGTGTGTGTGTGTGTGTGTGTGTGTGTGTGTGTGCATGTGTGCATTTAATTTTTATTTATCTAATAAGGATGGTACCATAATGTTACTTATATTTCTTGAATTGCTATAGAGGCTGTGGATTTTTGCACATAATGAATAAGTATTCTGTGTTTTCCTTTGAGTAAAACTAGTTTATTTCTTTTGATTTCTTACTAGGTGGATTTTGGGGTAAGTAACCAATAATCCGCTTTTCAAACCATAACCTCTAAGAATATATGGTGGGTAATTTTATGTGTCAACTTTGCTAGGCCATGGTACCCAGTTCTTGGTTAAACACCAGCCTAGATGTTGCAGTGAGATATTTTTAAAGATGTGATTAACATTTACATCAATAGACTTTAAGCAAAGCAGATTGCTCTTCGTGATGTGGGTGGATCTCATCCAATCATTTGAAAGCCTTAGGAGAAAGGGCTGAGATCCTCTGAGAAAGGGAATCCTGCCACCAGACTGCCTTCAGACTTGAGCTGCAGCATCAACTTCTGCTGAATTTCCAGACTTGGTAGCCCCCACAACCACATAAGCCAATTCTTTCAAATAAATAAATCCTCCTCCTTCTTCTCTCTCCATACATACATACGTATTATACTACATCTGTGTCACACAATATATCTATGTAATGCTGGATATACAGATAGATAGATACATATTACATGCCCCCTACTGTTTCTCTGGAGAACCCTGACTAATACAGTGTGGGAACACTCCTTGACACCTGAGGTATGCACACCTGTGGGGGACCTGAACTGCCTGGAATCAAAAGCCAGCAGGGCTCATGTCTGGTGTGGGTGGGACCAGCCCAGCTTCAATGCGGCTTCTGATCCTATCTCCATGTCCTAACTCAGGGTCATTTGATCAAAATTTCTTCTTGCCACCGTGCCTGAATCCTGTTCCCATCAATGTGAGGCAGGTCCTTAGCACAAAGCCCTGGGATGCTGTTGCGCTTGGAGGGGACAAAAGGTCATGTCTGTCCCCCTGCTACTCAGCTAAAATCTCAACCTAGATCATCTTTTTTCTCTTGTACATACGTCCCAACATAAATTCCCTATGCCTTCCCACTTGAAGACACTGGATTACTTTCTTTTAATTTAAAGCTCTGATTTTTCCCCCCACCTATTCTCTTTATCAGAATTCTGAGGCTGTACTTTTCCCATTTATTATAGTTCTTTAACTACTTTCTAACTTGTACAAATCTCTCTAATTCCAATGCTACCTGCTTTACGAGCAACCTTTGTTTACTGATCATATTCTATTCACTATGTACCTATGTGCCTTGGAACACTTTAGAATCTCTGTAAATATCTTTTGAGTGGAATTCCCATCCCACTAATTAAATAACCAGCTATTTTTAAAAAACAAAACCAGAAAAAAAAAGCCAGAAAACAAAGAGTTTGTCTGTCAAGGAGACAGCTCACAACATATTTGGTAAGTGAAGTTATTGAGTGAACTTCTCTACCTACCCCCAGCTCCTGCCCTTGCACCTGGAAATGGAATAAGATCAGGCCCAGAAAAGAGGATAGTAAAAGCCTATAACAAGACTTGATATCACAGTAATCACAAGTCACAATCACTTGTTTGAGGTGAAATTTTTTCAATGAGGCAGATTATAGTATAGGAAAGGGCTCAGATTTGACATCAGTCAGGCTTCAGTGTGAATCCCAGGGTAGCCACAAACTAGTCATGAACCTTGGACAGGTTATTTGATCTTTCTATGCCTCAGTTTTATATAAAATGGGGAAATGATACTAACTTTATAAGATTGCTAAAGAATTAAGCAAGAAAATATTTGAACTACATAAAATGGCTGACATTCAATGGTTTTGACCTAGAAAAACATTTTCATATGGTTCAACCTGAATCTTACATTTATCAATATAATGTCCTGTTTTCACATTATGATGGTGAGAGGAGGGCCCTGGACATAGAGAAATAAGCGGTATGAATTCTGAGGGGATGTAGCATTACCTTGGCATAAGTATTTTATATTTTGGGGCCCTTCTCATCTTTAAATGAAGGGATTTATAAGGTCCTTGAAATTCTGACATTCTGTAAAAATTATTTTATTAATGTCTGTAACCTCTACTGAATTGTCAGCATCTCAAGGGATCACCATTGCTTCCCAAGCCTTGGGCACAGTGCCTGGAGCATAATGTAGTAAATACATAAATTTGTTGGATGAATGAAGTACAGAAAGAGCAAGAATTAGGATGCACTCATTTATTTATGCTTAACATCCCTTGAGTATCTATTATGTACCAGATATCGTACTTGAACTTGGGGTGACAAGGATAAAGGTACAAGTTGAGCCCTTGTTATGGACTGGACTGTGCCCCCACCCCCAAATCCATATGTTAAAGCCTTAACTCCCAGTGTGACTGTATTTGGAGATAGGTCTTTAGGCAGGTAATTAAGATTAAATGAGATCAGAAGAATGGAGCTCAGATCCAATAGGATTGGTGTCCTTACAAGAAGAGGAAGACACTAGAGATGCATCTTCCACAGAGAAAAGGCCATTTGAGGACATAGCAAGAAGGGGGCTGTCTACAAGCCAGGAAGAGAGCCTTTCACCAGAAACCAAATTCCCTGACACATTGATCATGGGCTTCTAGCCTCCAGACCTGTGAGAGAATCACTGTCTATTGTTTAGGCCACTCAGTCTGTGGTAATTTATTGTGGCAGCCCCAGTAGACTAATACAGCCCTCAGGAGGCTGATAGTCTAGAAGCTGAGGCAGATGAGGAGTGAGTGCTAATGTTGAGAGATTAGTCCTCTGAGATGGGCTGGACTGGGGCTGTGGAAGCCTTGAAGTAAGTTGCCCAGTTGAGACTGAGAGGCGGGGTGGAGGAAGTCCAATGAAGGCTCCTCAGAAGGTGACATCTCTGGTAAGCATTGGAGCAGCAAAAGAAGTGAGCAAGACAAAAAGGAAAGGAAATGATGTCATCAGCATGGGAAGAAACCTAAGTATAGGTCTCAGGAAACCATTAGTCAAAACTGGACAAGACCCAGCAGCACAAAGAGGAGAATCAAAGGTTTAAGCAAACTATCTGGAGAATGAAAGGACAAGATGAAGAGAGAACACTACTTACTCAGGAGAAAATCAAATTCCAAGATATTTAGGACAGTCAGAGACCCAGTCCATAATTCATTGGCTTGTGCTTTGTCAGGACAGGGATTTGACAGTGAGTATCTCATATATCATTATCATCATCATCATCATCATCATCATCATCATCATCATTGCCTTTCTCCCGCCTTCCCTCATCAGCATGCGAACCTGCTGCATCTCCTCTGGCCTGAGAGCTCTTACCCAGCTGGCTCTGTCTCACCCTCATCAGTTGCAGCCTTTCCATTCACAGCTGAATTTCTCGTCTAAGTTACCTATACCCATCCCACTCTTCAACACACTGCCACTCTTCTCTGAGGTCCTCAGTGGATCTTAGCGGCTGTATCTTTGTGTGATCTGACCCTATTGTTCTCTTCCTCCTTCTGGAAATCCTTGACACTTCGCTGGAATGCCTCCGTAGTCTGTAAGCCTCTGGAGGGCAAAAGCTGTATTTGATTTAGTCATTGATGAAGCACCCATCGCTGGGTGTGGTGCTGGCCCTATAAGGAGCATTTGACAACTGTTAAATAAATGGCTCTCTTGGCATCTATGACACCTCTCAACTCCAGTCATACAGCTATTTCTCTGGTCCCTCATTTTCCAGCATCCTTCACCAAGGCTTCTTCCTCTTTCCTCTCCTTAAATGTTGCTTTTCCATAAGATTCTTCCTTGATCCTATTCTTATTTCATGTGACATGCTGTTTTGGGGTCATCTCATCCACCACCACCTATGAGTACTCCTATAAGATCTACATCTCCAAGGATGCCTGGGTGGCTCAGTGGTTGAGTGTCTGCCTTTGGCTCAGGTCGTGATCCTGGGGTCCTGGGATTGAGTCCCACAACAGGCTCCCCTCTGCCTATGTCTCTGCCTCTCTCTGTGTCTCTCATGAATAAATAAATAAAATCTTAAAAAAAAAAAAAAAAAGTCTACATCGCCAAGCCCGATTTCCCTCATGAGCTGCAGACCTATAGGCCTCCAACTAGACAGCTATCTCTTAGAATCTGTGAAAGCAAATCCAGGTCCACGTGTTCATAATGAACACCTCTTGCCCCAAATCTGCTCCTCATCCTGCTCTCCTTTCCCTGGCACCACCCTCTACCAGGTCACACAATTCAAATACCTGCTAGTCTTCCACCCAGTCTAATTCTGATGATTCTAGCTCTTTAAAGCTCTCAGATCCATTCCTCCACCCCCACCTCCGCACTGTTCTTTCCACTAATATCCTATTTCAGGCTTTCACTACCTCTCACCTGGGTTAAGGCATAGGCTCTGGATTACTTTCTCTGTCTCCTCTCTAGCACCCTTTCCATCCTTCTACCATACTGACACCAGTGTGAGCTCTCCAAAATGGAAACCAGCTGAAGCTATTCAGACCCACTTTACTTTCAGAATAAACTTGAATTTTTTAGCATGCCAAAGCAAGTATGAGAACAATTCTTGCAGCTTCTGATAGATCAGTTTGCCTGCCCAGAGCAAGAGCTGGCATTTGTCCCATGGCCTGTGGTGTAGGTAGGTTATGCCTCCATTCTTTCAGGGAGGAGGAAGAGACAATAACTATTGACCCATTCTAGAAACATTACCCAGTGCCGTGGCATTCTCATATTTACCAAGCATGATTTATGAGGAAGATCCCACCTGGATGTGCCTCCTATGGAGATCTCGGGGAAACAGCACTTGAGTTATTTGCCAGAGTGGAGACTAGAGTGAGGAAGTGAGGAACAAAACCTAAGGAGGCATCCATTCTCAGACCATGCAAGTGCCTCCTTAAAGTGTCTACCTTGCACCGCGGGCATCTCACTTGCCTTGCCCTCACACCTTGCTTCCCATTTCATTAGTATAAATTGAAAAGAAACCTGGATACAAATAACCAGCAATTTAAGAGTTGAGAATCTGCATGAAATTAAGTAAGCCCTTTAAGAATGTAGGCTATATAAAAATAAAACCACCTGGCTGGTGGATATAGAAGTTGGGTCCACCGTTCTGGAAAGCAATTTGGCCAAATATATTCGTAGCTTTGAAGTTCTTGTGCCATTTGACCCAGTACATTTCCAGGAGTCTATCCAAATTTAAAAATCATATATGTAGGATTGCCTAGCTGGCTCAGTGAGTAGAGCATGTGACTCTTGACCTCAGGGTTGTGGGTTCAAGCCCCGTGTTGGGCATAGAGCTTATTTTAAAAAAGAAAATCCTGGGATCCCTGAGTGGCGCAGCGGTTTGGCGCCTGCCTTTGGCCCAGGGTGCGATCCTGGAGACCCGGGATCAAATCCCACGTCGGGCTCCCGGTGCATGGAGCCTGTTCCTCCCTCTGCCTGTGTCTCTGCCTCTCTCTCTATCTCTGTGTGACTATCATAAATAAATAAAAAATTTAAAAAAAAAAGAAAATCCTGTCTGTAGACAATCCTAATGTACAAAGATAATCGTGCATAATATTTATAATAACAAAGGAAGCAACTAAAAGTCCACAATACAGAGGAAACTGCTTAAATGGTGATAAATCATGCATTTTTATACATTATAATGTAGTCATTCAAATGATAATTATGCAGACTATATAATTAAACATGCAGACAAAATCATTCAATACCTTAAGGTTACAAATGTAACTATATATATAGAATAATCTCAGACTAGTTAATAGTCAGTATGTGCTTAGAAATTAAAGGCTGGGGGCACCTGAGTGGCTCAGTGGGTTGGGCATCTGCCTTTGGCTCAGGTCGTGATCCTGGGGTCCTGGGATCAAGTCCCACATCGGGCTCCACAGGGAGCCTGCTTTTCCCTCTGCCTGTGTCTCTGCTTCTCTGTCTCTCATGAATAAATAAATAAAATTAAAAAAAAAGAAAAAGAAAAGAAAATACAGGCTGAAAGAAAATACACAAAAATGCTAGCAATGTTAACACTCATAAATTTCTGGGTTTGGGAATTATGAATGATTTTTGTGTTTTTAAAACATCTTTCCCATTTTTGAAAATGTTAAGTAGGAGATCCCTGGGTGGCTCAGCGGTTTAGCGCCTTCCTTTGGCCCAGGGTGTGATCCTGGAGTCCCGGGATGGAGTCCCGCGTCGGGCTTCCTGCATGGAGCCTGCTTCTCCCTCTGCCTGTGTCTCTGCCTCTCTCTCTCTCTCTATGTCTATCATGAGTAAATAAATAAAAATCTTTAAAAAAAGAAAATGTTAAGTAATAGTCACATATGACTTTCATAATAAAAAATGAAAGTTCTTTTAAATAATGTTTAAATTTTTTTAAAGGTTGTTTATTAATTTATTTGAGAAAGAGAACCAAGGGGAGAGGCAGAGGGAGAGAGAGAGAATCTTGAAGCCAACTCCTCTCTGAGCACAGAGGCTCCCACATGGGGCTCCATCCTGCTGGGTTGCTCCCATGACCCTGAGATCATAACCTGAGCCAAAACCGAATCAGGTGCTTAACTGACCTCATCACCCAGCATCCCAAATAATATATTTTTTAATTTTTAAAATTTTTAAAAATATTTTTATTTATTTATTCATGAGAGAGACACACACACACAGAGACAGAGAGGCAGAGACACAGGCAGAGGGAGAAGCAGGCTCCATGCAGGGAGCCCGATGTGGGACTCGATCCTGGGTCTCCAGGATCACGCCCTGGGCTGAAGGTGACACTTAAACTGCTGAGCCACCAGGGCTGCCCCCCAAATAATATTTTTTAAAGAAAATCTATTTCACTCTCTAGGACTTCTCTTCATCCCTGGTATTCACCAATAGGTTGCCACTGCAACTCTGGCTTAGGAGAGAGGCTGAGAAGTTTCTGATGACAACCAATAGGGTTTGTCGTTGTGGTTGCTTTTAATCCTCATGAGCACATTTGGTCCAGATAATCTCTATGGCTGTACCGCTCCACGGATTCCACTGTTTGCCCAAGCAACTTCTGACTCTGACAGAACCAGGGCATGTGGCTTGTACATAGCAGTCTCAGTGCCCAGGACTTCCCATGATCCCCGGGTATTTCAGCTCCTGGTTTTGTGATGTCGTTAAAGCACCTGGAACAAGTGCTGTGAGCCGTAGCTGGCTGCTTGTGAGCCCGTGTGTGGAGGGCTCTCAACCCCAGGAGGGGGACACTGAAGAGTCAGCCACCCACCCAGCCCTCTCACTAGCCCTGATCTGCAGAAAGCTGGGTTTCCTTTCACACTAATTGATATTTCTGACCTCTATTCACATTTATATCCAGAGATAAAGAGACTTGAAGTTTAATTTGGACCTAAGGCTGACAAAGAACTGAGAGGCAAGAATGCCCTTACTGCCTCTATTTCCTCATCAGTAAAGAAAGAGATGGATCAGGTTTCCTCCCACTGTGCTATTTTATTGATGAATGTTGGGCAAGCAGATGTGCACTTAAAGACCAGTGCTGCCATCAGAGCTGCTTGAGTGGATACAGGTGCCAAAGGGGCCTCTGCCTAAGCTGCTGCCTCAGATGCTAGTCCCAGGAGGGCAGCACGTACCGTTGACGATGAGTGAGCAGCAGGTTTGCAGGCAGGTCTATCCCTGCACCTCCCTCCCCCATTTATTAGTAGGGGACAATCTAATGATCTGTCTAGCCATACAGCTTGAAGAAAGCTGCCTGGTTTTCTTTTAAAAGATGTTAAAAGGGACCCACAAATCTAGCAGAAATAGTAGAACTAACAAGATCATTCTCACTAATTAGAGACCCCTTTAGTTATTTGAGAATTCACAGATTTATTCCAACGTAGAATGCAGACATCAAATAATTGCCCTTAATTTTTTTTTTGCCCTTAATTTTTTGAAACAAGGTGCATGTATTCTTTTTTCCAGAGTCTATCTTTCCCCTAGGATGATTCATAAGAGATTTAGGAATATGCAGTAATAACAGTATATCTGATCTGGCATCATTAAAAAACAAGAGCATAATTCTAACTTCCTAAAAGAGAGGGAGGAGGGGAACAAAAGGAAAAGGTGGGAAAAGGCATCCACATAAAACACGATATGCTGGAAATGACTCCAGAACAATACCATAGGCTCTATCCCCAGGAGTCCACTCACCTGCCTTTCTTAGACATCTCGTGTGCTTCTCTTCCTTGCCAGTGCTGTCTGCCTTCAGTGGTCAAAACCCACCCCCACCACAAAAGGAAGACGCCAACTTTCATATTCTGGACAGCCAACATGGGTTTCCAAATCCAAATGGTTCTCTCAAGAAACAGCAAAAATGAAAAGGATGTTCTTTTTTCTCTCTTAAGACATTATTGGTCTGTTCATTATTCCAAGGATGTTTACTCATGCAAAAAAAAAAAAAAATCAACCCACAGTATGTAATCTGGAGAGCAGGAGAAAGCAATTTCCACTAAACCTATAAATCCTCCTACGTCAGATGTCAGGGATTTTCTGAACTGAGGTTGAAGTCCTGTGTTCCTGTTGAACAATTATTTCATCCAGTCTAGATTAGTTCATCATTAGATGTGGTGAATATGTTAGTAAAAGATCTGTATTTTCTGGTTCAAATGAATAGAAGGAAAACGGACCAAAGCAATTTCCAAAATGAGAGATGCCAGAGATACTGAACTGCTTTCTATGCTAAGTTAATGAGCTCCTCCCGGGATCTATTTTAAGCTTCCAGCCATTATTATTTGCTTTAGCTAAGGGCTGGATTTGTACAACTCCCCGCCCCCAATCCCTCCTATGCTGAAGCCACAAAACCTCATGGCTTCCTACCTGGGCAGGTTGTCTATATGATTGAGGTTGGGAGGGCTGGAAGGAGAGGATTTTTTTGTCTTTGTTTTGCACAGAAAGAACCAAATTTTCTTATTAGCTGTATTATTTGTATTATGAACTTCATCAGACTTTTCATGTTTAAAAAATACCAATAATAAATTAGCAATAGCCATTAAGCCTGTATTATCTAATGTTAAGAGCAATGGGTCCAAAATGGAGTCACTTATGCTAAGTTCCATGTCACCAAACCAAGACTTAGTTTCAACCCTCCTAGAAATGGAATCTTAAACCAGTCAATCAGAAGTCACCTAATTAGCACTAGTTAATAATCTGCCTAATAGAGACCTTACCATCCCCTAAAGGAAAGTAATGCTGCAATAACCACTCTACTTTTTTTTTTTTTTAAGATTTTGTTTATTTATTTGTTTGAGAGACAGAGAGATAGCAAGAGAGAGCACAAGTGGGAAGGAAGAGCAGGCTCCCCACTGATCCCCCCTGAACCCTGGGATCATGACCTGAGCAGAAGGCAGATGCTTAACCACTAAGCCACCCGGGCACCCCTAACCAGTCTACTTTTTTGTCTAGTATAACTTCCTTGTCCCACCCCTTCTGCTTATACAAATCTTTTATTTTATATAGGTCCTCAGAGCTCCTTTCTATCTGCTAGATTAGATGTTGCCTGATTCATGAATCATTGAACAAAGCCAATAAAATCTTCAAAATTTACTCAGTTGAATATTTTAAACATCGTAGATAGTTTTTATTTTTCTCTAATGCTTGTTCAAGGACTGCTATAATTGATAGGTCAGTCAATCTATTGACTCTTTAAGTCTCAGCTGACATGGATAACTTTTGGAGCATAATGGTGGAACTTAGGATTTCCAGGACTCTATAAAGAGTCTCAGCTATAAAGTTGAGAAGCAGACAGTTTCATGAAACTGCTAACCCAGCATCCATCAGAATGAGAATTAATTACATAAGACTGAACAAATTGGTACAGGAAATTTTATTGAGATTATTTGGATTACTGTTGATTTGTTTTAATGTCCTATTTACTGGATGTACAAGGAAGCCTTTCCTTTTTCTTCTTATGCTATATGTAATTCACAATAATTTTATAAATTGTGCTGTTGTAAACCTAAAATGAAACATTTAAAAATGATATATGGTTCTCACTGACACAATTAATTACCCTCTTCAGAATTCAGAAACTTACCTAGTCTCTATACTTTTCAATATAATTGTTTGTGTTCAATAAGAATCTGTCCTCCTTTTCACCAGGATATAATTAGAAGACTCCGTTATGCCATCAAGGCCTTGCCTGGAATATTATAGTTGATTTGACTGGATGTGACAAGCCATTTTAAAGAACAAACTTTGGGGACCCCCTGGCTGGCTCAGTAGGTAGACCATGCAACTCTTGATCTTGGGGTTGTGAGTTTGAGCTCCACATTGGATGTAGAGATTACCCAAAAATAAAATCTTTTTTAAAAACTTAAAAGGAATAAAGAACACAATTTGACTGTAATTATGGAGTCAATGCTTACAAAGTCCTTCCAAGAAACCTGGCCTGAAACAGTTTATGGAGTCCAGCCTGATAGGTAGTAAGGAAGGGAAGCCATTGTTATGTTTTTTGAAACCTCAAGAAGAGAAGAATTTGCCCAAATGTAAAGGTAGCTAAAGTCTGGTGGAGTGTCTTGGGACAGCAAATAAGATGTGCTTTTCAGAGTTCAGTCTCAGATTCTTTATGAACACTCCCAGACAAAAGTTAATTTGGGACTATTTAATACTGTATGACTCTAGATTTCACAAAGCAAGCTGAAGGAGGCCTCTCTGATCAATCAACAATCTCAATGCACCTAAGTATATCAGCCAAACCTAATGAGACCAGCTTTTTTTTTTTTTTAAGATTTTATTTATTTATTCATGAGACACACACACACACACACACACACACACAGAGGCAGAGACAGGCAGAGGGAGAAACAGGCTCCATGCAGGGAGCCTGATGTGGGACTCGATCCCAGGACTCCAGGATCACAACCTGGGCCGAAGGCAGATGCTTAACCACTGAGCCACCCAGGTGTCCTGAAACCAGCTTTTTTAATGTCCAAGAATGATCTTGAAATTGTATTTGACCAAACGGGAAGGAAGTCTGCCAGGAGAAACTGTCAGATATTGAAATGGGCAAAAGAGATTATTGGGTGTCCTTGTAATCAAATGCTAAACCTTGTCCAGTGGACCTTCTAGGGATTATCTCACCCTATAGGGATGTGGCCTTTGATTGTCTTTGACCAGGCTATTTTACAACTCTGTGCAAGTAGATATTAACATGTAAAAAGCTGAGAGTAATACATTTTTTCTGTCCATAGCTATGCAAACTATTCCTTTTGTCCAATAAGAAATATAAATCTCTATAAATCAAATCCTCATATGAACTAGTTGTAACATCTTACCAGTCCTCTTGCTAATTAATGAGATAAATAAAAACTTTGACATGTGTTCATTTTTATAGTTAGAGTTGTGTTAACTCTTCTTATATAAATTGTCTTTTAACAACAGTCAGTGAGTAGATGTGGAAAATAACTCAACATCTAGAAATAAAGACAGAATATGTGACGTCTCCAGAAGTCAGTGCAAGCACAGAATGATTACTCACTTGGTAGTGACTCGCCCACCTGAAGAAACAAAGTGGCAAAAGGGAAAGATTCTGGGATTGAGTACATAAAATTTTTCAGGCCGACAAGGCATTGAAGGGTCTGTTAAATGACTCTTTGATGCTCATATTGGAAAATGCATTTCCTTCTTATTTAGAGGACCCTGGACTTAACCAAAGAGAACAAATCCAGATGGCCTCAAATATGCATTTCCTACCTTCTCTCAGTAGCCTAGCAGAGATCCGGCTCAACAGGTCTGAGTTAGCTCAGTGGGAGGACAGGCTGAGGCTAGATGCCCAACCTCCCCAACAAGGCCACCTCCCCCACCAGGAAGCGCCAATGGTAGAACCCTTTCTGCATTTGGCCCTGGCCAACCAATACCCTGCCCAAGTACCCCTCTTGGGGAGATCATGAAGGCTCAGAAAGTCATGTACACTTTGTTACTTCCCTACTTATAAGTGCTTTTAATAAATATCCCCCCCACACGCACACCATTAACACCATGTGACTCTACTGCAGAGAGTATCCATGCCATTTTTGCAAGATAAGGACATAAGAGATATTTGTAAAGATGACATGTGGCCTGAGAGAACCAGCTGGGGCTAACATCCAGATTCAGGAAGGCAGAGGAATTAGAAATCATGATCCAAGACTTATTGAGGACCTAGACTGACTTACTCAAGTATAGTATTTCCAGAGCAATTTTTAAAACCATTGTTTTTGACCAAATTCTCCTTTTCCTTTATTCAGCACACCAGTCTCTTCTCTTTCTCTCTGTCTTTTTTTTAAAGATTTATTTATTTATTTATCTATTTGAGAGAGAGACAGAGAATGTGTGTGTGCATGAGTGTGCAAGCAGGGGGAGGAGCAGAGAGAGAGAGAGAAACTCAAGCAGACTCCCCGCTGAGCATGGAGTGCGATGTGGGGCTCCGTCTCACGACTTGAGATCAAGACCTGAGTTGAAATCAAGAGTCAGACCCTGAATCAACTGAGCTACCCAGGTATCTCTAACTTGCTTTTTCATTGCCTCTTTTAGGCTCTTGAAGTGTCCCCTTGCCTCCAGCCTTCAGAACCAGCCCAACACTCCCTAACCAAACAGTCAACTTCAGACACCTTGCTTCTGGCTGCTCCAAGACAATGGCCCTAGGTTTTCACCAACTGTTTTCAAGTTACTCACTCTGGAATATTCTCTAGCTACATGCACACCAGTTTTGCTCTGGCTCTGAGTTCAGTGCCTAAATGTTGTTTCCTAGCATTGGACTGAAACTTGCGAGGTAAGGAATTAGGGATAAAAGAATGAGGGAGAAAAAAATGACTTGGATGAAACAATGATCAGAAGAATTGTTTTTAGCTCCTGATGCAAGTACATATTTATTCAGTGGATGGCCCATCCTACAATTTAAACTGCTGTAACTGAGACATTCAAAGATCAGCAAACCAATAGGATAGAATATTATTTCTCACATAACAGTTCAGAGGCAAGTGGTCCAGGTTAATGGGGAAGTCTGCCCCATACAATGTTTGTTCCATCTTGTCGTCCCTTTCTAGGGTGCTGTGTTTATGTGCATGGTTAAAGTTGGGCTGCCTGGTCATGGGGAGAGGCAAAGAGAAAAAACGAAAGGCAAGCAATTTCCTTTTAAGAAAGTGACACAAGAGCTGAACTCATCACTTCTATTCACATTCTCCTGGCAAGAAGTAGGCCATTTCCCAACAGTGAGGAGTCTGAGACTTTCAGTTTCTAGATGAGTCACCTCATGCCTAGCTAAAACTCCTTCCTTTTGTAAAAACAGGAGAATAAATTTGGGGGAACAATCAGCAGTCTGCCAAATTCTATTTTTCTTTCCATCCCAGGAATCAGGTAGTTTGATCTGAATCCCAACTTTTATTCCTATAAACCCATTTTGCTCTGATCCCTGGGTGGCTCAGTGGTTGAGCAACTGCCTTCGGCCCAGGGTATGATCCCAGAGTCCCCGGATCAAGTCCCACATGGGGCTTCCTGCATGGAGCCTGCTTCTGCCCTCTGCCTGTGTCTCCGCCTTTCTCTTGCTCTGTCATAAATAAATAAAATCTTAAAATGTATATATATATATAATCCATTTTGCTAGACTCTTTTCCCCCTTGGCCCCTTCACTCCAGATCAATCAGAGCACCCAAACAAGACAAAGAGGGGACAAAATGTCAGTCAGATCATTACTATCAGACATGCCAAGAAGGCGGTGGTATTTACAGCGAGCATCGACAGCCATCACCCCTGTTCTGCATCTGCTATTTTAGTTCAGTCAGATTCCCTGGTCTCTAGGTCTTTTCAAGCCCATCTGTAATGTAATGTGTCATTTCCCTGTTGAATTACTGATCCATAAGCCAGCTGGTATTGAGGTCACACCGAAAGCACTTAAATTACTTAATTATTTAATATGGTGGTGACAATAGTCTATTTGGAGCCTGCCCACTATCTATTTTAAAATTTTCATGATTGATGGGTTATCTAGATTAATAGGAAGCCTTAATTAGCTGGACTGAGCTTTCCACTTTCTAAGTCTTTGGGTCTGAACAAATCCAGCCAAGTGTTCCATAGCTGCTCCAGCCACAACTACGTTGCCAAGGATTAACAGACCACCAGATAATACCTTTTGATAGCAGATCCTGAATTTTATCCACATATATTTTTTTCATCATGAGAATCATCACAAGCTTGATGCCTACCCCTTGGTAGAAATCAATAAATAAATATTTGCTACATGAATAAATGTGTTTGTCTAGATACACTTTTTCTCTTCTTCTTCTTCTTCTTCTTCTTCTTCTTCTTCTTCTTCTTCTTCTTCTTCTTCTTCTTCTTCTTCTTCTCTCTTCTTCTTCTCTCCCCGTGTGTGTGCACATGTGGATATATTGTTGTTCCAGCACCATTTGTTGAAAAAACTATCCTTTCACCATTGAATGGCTTTTGCTTCTTTGTCAAGGATCAGATGATTATATTTGTATGGGTCTATTTCTGGTCTCTCTATTCTGTTCCATTGATCTATGGTCTACTCCTTCACAAATATCACACTGTCATGATTATTGTAGCTGTAAATATATTTTTTTTTTTAAATTTTTATTTATTTATGATAGTCACAGAGAGAGAGAGAGAGAGGCAGAGACACAGGCAGAGGGAGAAGCAGGCTCCATGCACCGGGAGCCCGATGTGGGATTCGATCCTGGGTCTCCAGGATCGTGCCCTGGGCCAAAGGCAGGCGCCAAACCGCTGCGCCACCCAGGGATCCCATTGTAGCTGTAAAGTAGATCTTGAAGTCAGGTAATATTAGTCCTCTAACTTTGTTCTTCAATATTTTAATGGCTATTCAGGATCTTTTGCCTTTCCATATAAACTTCAGAAACACTTCACTAATATCCAAAATAACTTGCTGGGATTTTGATTGAGATTCCATTGGATCTATAGATCAAGTTGAGAAGAGCTGACATCTTAACAATAGTGAGTCTAACTAGCCATGAACATGGAAAATCTCTCCATTTATTATGAGTTCTTGATTTCTTTCACTACATAGATAAATGAATTAATAAATACTGACAATAAGACTTCAAGTTTGGAGTCAAGAACCAGAATTGCAAGAACCTGAATCATACTGCAGAATTTTCTTATTTTCAGTATTTTTCCTTATGATTAATTGAGGGAAGCTAGCTTTTTTTGCACATCTACATCAAATACATAACCTTAATGATTCCACTTATCCAGCTACACTGCCCCCACCCTAGTCCAGTCTCATGAGTCCATTCTTGCCTCCTGTACCAGTTATCAATTGATAGCCTCTCAGCCCAATATCACTTTATTGGCCTACTTTGTGATACTAGAGCTGGACTCTGCAAACCACATTTCTCCTTTGCCAGGCTCCGCCAAAAAGTCTGCAAGTCTGGAGGAGAGAGAATTTTTTTCTTCTAGATTTTGTTCTTTAAAGTGGCAGCAAAGGGAAGAGGGTGCCCTGTTCTCCAGAGCAGCTGAGGTTCTTGTGCTTCCAGTGAGCAGCCCCCCAGCAAGTTTCTTCTCCCTAGTGGCTGGCAGCTTGTTCCTATAGTAGCCACGTCTCATCAGAGTCTGAATCTGGAAGCTTGCAGTACCTCTTCTAAGTTTCTAAGTTCCTTGTTTGTTGCTTTAATTCCTTTTTTACCTTTTCCTCACTCAGGGGCTGCTCTCTGTAGTTGCTATCTATATACACAATAAAGCCTTCTCCTCCTTTTAACAGTTAATCATCTACCTATCTAGTTAACAGCTATTCATATTAAATGTTCCTTATTCAAAATGCTGGTGTGGTTTCTGCCTCTTGACTGGATTCTGACTGACATATCCTCTGTGTTTTCCATAGAGCAGCCAAAGTGATTTGCTTTGTAAATTTGGATCCCACTATCAGTGGGTAGGTATAAAAAGCAGAATAAAATACAGGTTTGGGGCTCTAAGGTGAATGAACACTCCACCACTGCTGATACACTTCTGTGGTTTCCCAATGCACTTTGAATAAAATCTAAACTCTGTATCCTGGCCTTGAGATTCCCGCCCAGATTCCCAATTTATCTGGTTACTTCCCTCATCTCATCATGCTCCAGACATTGTGTTAGATGTGTTATTTTCTTGCTATGATGGTCAGTTTTATGTGTCATTTTGGCAAGGCCATACTACCCAGTTTTTTTTTTTAAGATTTTATTTATTAATTCATGAGAGACACACAGTGAGAGAGAGGCAGAGACACAGGCAGAGGTAGAAGCAGGCCCCACGCAGGAAGACCAATGTGGGACTCAATCCGGAACTCCAGGATCACCCCCTGAGCCGAAGGCAGATGCTTAACTGCTGAGCCACCCAGGCGTCCCTACCCAGTTATTTAATCAAACATTAATCTAGGTCTTGCTGGGAACATATTCTATAGATGTGGCTCACAGTCTACAATCAGTTGCCTTTAAGTAAAGGAGATTACTTTTGATAACGTGGGTGGGCCTCATCCAATCAACTGAAAGAACTTAAGAGCAAAACTGTGGTTTCCCAGAAGAAATTCTGCCTTAAGACTACAGCATCATCTCCTGCCTGGGAGCTCCAGCTTACCAGTCTGCCTTACCAATTTTGGACTTGCCTGCTCTAATAATCACATAAGCCAATTTCTTGAAATAAGGTAGGAGATACATAGGTAGTTAGATAAATAATATATAGATATGTAGAAACAAAGATCTATATCCTATTGGTTCTGTTTCTGGAGAACCCTGGCTGATACATGTGAGCCACTCCAACTCAGCCTCATGGCCTGCCTGGAGCTCTGCTGCCCACTCGGCAGGGCTGGCTGGTTCCTCTCATTCTTTAAATCTCAACTGAACATAGCTTTTCAGAGAAGCTCCCCAACCACCTCATCTAATTAGATTTTGTATCTTTCCATTTTTAACTACTCTGGACAAGATTTCAATCATTAGGGCAGCCCCCGCGGCCTTCAGCTTAGGGTGTGATCCTGGAGTCCCAGGATTGAGTCCCACCATGGAGCCTGCTTCTCCCTCTGCCTGTGTGTCTCGGCCACTCTCTCTCTCTCTCTCTCTGTCTCTCATGAATAAATAAATAAAATCTTTAAAAAATATATTAAAACAAAGATTTCAATCATCAATGAGTCATATCTCCTTTGCTCATCACTTAAAATCTTTGCTGGCTCACAGTAGGTGCTCAATAAATATTTAGTGAATGAATAATGAACCTATTAAATGCCCAATACCTTTATTTCCTAAGGAAGAAAATGTATAAGTGCACTTAAATTTTTTTCTAAGTTTCATTTTGAAGCCTTCCAAGAAATAGGAAATAATCTTAGATGCTCACATAATGATATATTTTAGGAAAATCTTCAACAATGTTTGAAATGAAAACTATTTTTGATTAGCATTGATTTACTTTTTATTTTTTTTAATCTTTTTTTTATTTTTATTTATTTATGATAGTCACACACAGAGAGAGAGAGAGAGAGGCAGAGGCACAGGCTGAGGGAGAATCAGGCTCCATGCACCAGGAGCCCTATGTGGGATTCGATCCCGGGTCTCCAGGATCGCGCCCTGGGCCAAAGGCAGGCGCTAAACTGCTGCGCCACCCAGGGATCCCCTGATTTACTTTTTAAACACAATACCATAATTGCCCTAATTTTTTTAACTTAAAAGTTCATCCAAATCCAAACCATCTGTGTAGCTCATCTTTTTTATAAAATAATCTCTCTGACCACAATAGCTCATCTTGAGCTATCTCTGTGTACTGATAGCATTTATTCTGTACCACAAACTTTATTTGTTTAAGATTTTATTTATTTATTTATTAACCTATTTACTTATTTATTCATGAAAGACGCAGAGAGAGAGAGGCAGAGACACAGGCAGAGGGAGAAGCAGGCTCCATGCAGGGAGCCCAACGTGGGACCCGATCCCGGGACTCCAGGATCACGCCCTAAGCCCAAGGCAGGTGCTAAACCGCTGCCACTCAGGGATCCCCCTGTACCACAAACTTTAGCACTTAATTATCTGTTGCCTAAAATGGTTAGGTACTTGTTTTCACACACACTGTGTTAAACTTCCTTCTCTAAGGAGAATATAAAATATCATCAATTGCTCCTTATTTATTAATGAAAGACACAGAGAGAGAGAGGCAGAGACACAGGCAGAGGGAGAAGCAGGCTCCTCACAGGGAGCCCAATGCAGGACTCGATTCCTGGACCTGGGATCATTCCCTGAGCCAAAAACAGACGCTCAACCCCTGAACCACCCAGGCATCTTAAGCCTCTATTTTTTTTTTTTTTCCAGATACAGTACCTGTATAGATTGATGGGCTCCTTTTGCATTCCCCAAGGGCACCAGGTAGTCTTCTCTCCATTGGGCAAGTTGAAATAGTGTTTGAGGGCCACATTTTTTTTCTTTTTTTTTTAGAATTCCAGTATAGTTAATACATAGTGTTATATTAGTTTCAGGTGCACAATATAGTGACTCAATGCTTCCATACATTACTGTGTGCTCATCATGATAAGCGCACTCTTGTATCCTCTTTACTTGTTTCACCCATCCCCCCACCTACCTCCCCTCTGGTAACCATCAGTTTGTTCTCTATAGTTAAGACTCTGTTTCTTGAGAACCACTATTTTTTACTACTTTTTACAGAACTTGAACTCACAACCCTGAGATCAAGACCTGAGCTGAGATCAAGAGTCAGATGCTTAACCACCTGAGCCACCCAGGGACCCCTTGACTACTTTTTATTTTAAACTATTTATTGGTTTCCACAGGTCACTTGTTGAAGAGGTTGTTGCAAATTATTCCTTCCATTGACGTAGCACCATATAGATTACTTATTATTTATTCTAGTCCTAGATGGATCTATAATTTAAAGGGATTATTACAAATGAGAGATTGCAGTACAAATCGAAATGTATCCAAAGTCACCCAAGATGTCCGTCACTATGTTGAAAATACACTGTATGTCATAAGTACTCCTCTCATTGCTGGTTCTCATCTGATGGAGGGAAAAATTCAAGTAATCTAAAACAGCAAACCAGGGTAGTTTTAAAAAATTTGAATCTTTAGTGCTGCCTTTCTTCATTCTCTTTTTCAAGTGTGGGGGATTACATAGGTGTTTTTCTTACAAACTCTTTGTTGCTAATTTATGTTCATAACCTCTAATCAATTTAAACTAATAAATCACATTTTAAAAATCTGCTTGTGGTTCCTACTGCAATTTGTCAAGCAGGAAGTACAGGTTGCCTCAGAGGAAGGAGACCAAATGCTGAACGTCCCAAGGATTTTGGCTAAGTGTTTAAGGGATTGCTCAGGATATCACCAGACAATTTGTCTAAGCATTCATGAAACATTTATTATTTTACCATAATAATGAGAAATAAAGAATCAAAAAGGAAGATAAGGGATGCCTGGGTGGCTCAGTGGTTGAGCGTCTGACTTCGGCTCAGGGTGAGATCCCTGGGTCCTGGGATCAAGTCCCACATGGGACTCCCTACGGGGAGCCTGCTTCTTCCCTCTGCCTGTGTCTCTGCCTCTCTCTGTGTGTCTCTCATGAATAAATAAATAAAAATCTAAAATAAAATAAAATAAAGGCTTGATTCAAGCAGGCTTAAACAGAAATGTGTTATTTCACAATAACAAGAAATCCAGGCTGCAGGGTTGTTTAACTTAGTGGTGTCATCAAAAACTCAGTTTCTTGGGCAGCCCGGATGGCTCAGCGGTTTGGAGCCTGCCTTCGGCCCAGGGTGTGATCCTGGAAACCCAGAATCGAGTCCCACATCGGGCTCCCTGCGTGGAGCCTGCTTCTCCCTCTGCCTGTGTCTGTGCCTCTCTCTCTGTGTGTGTCTCTCTCATGAATAAATAAAGAAAATCTTTTTTTAAAAAAAAAAACTCAGTTTCTTAAAAACCAACAATAACTTGGGTTCTTTCCTTCCCTCATTCTTTGATGTATTTTCTGTTTCCTTACTCATGGTTGAATATGGCTGCCAAGAGCAACAAGTTTCCTCATTCAAATCCAATGGAAGAGAAAGAGAGAAAACTTCCCAGAGTATGGAAGATAAGACCTTCCCTTCAGTTTGAGCCAACCAAGTAAGGTCCTAAATCCACCCCTAGACCAATTACTTTCAAGGGGGGGGGTGGGAGGGGGAGTGTGATCTGATTGACTTAGATGAATCAGGATCCCCCTCTGAACTGGGAAGGGGCAGATGCCTGAACAAAACTGGGTCTGTGATTCAAGTAGGAAAAAGGGTGATAAGGGGCTCAGCCTCCTGTGGAGGCCATCACAGGTGTAAAGCCTCTGGAGACTTGAATGCACTACCTGCCTTTGCCACTGTTTCCAAATGCCCTCCCTAGTGGCTCTTGTGACCAATACAATGCAAATCCATTTTGGAAGTGTTTTGGAAGTGCAGCTGAATTCATAAGGGCCTTTTTTTTTTTTTTCAAGATTTTATTTATTTATTCATGAGAGACACACAGAGAGAGGCAGAGGGAGAAGCAAGCTCCCTACAGGGAGCCCAGTGCGGGTTCTCAATCCCAGAACCCCAGGATCATGACCTGAGCCAAAGACAGACGCTCAACCACTGAGCCATCCAGGCATCCCACTAAGGGCCTTTAGCCATATATTTTCTCCACCAAGAGATAGTAAAATTATGACTAAAGTCATCTGATCAGAAAGGAAAAGAGGGAAGAAAGGCTGTTTGTGATGCAAACCTGTAGATTACTTCCGATCTTGTGGGGAGTCCGTGCAGCCCTGTCTCCCTCTGCTGGAATCATGATAAAATTGTTAAGGCAGCTTTTTTTTTTTTTTTTTTTAAATCATTTCCACGCTGTCTTTAACCAAAACACACGGATTTCTAGGTTCAATATAACTTCACAAAAAGTCCCTAGTTTCTTGTTGATGGAGAGTTTGATATGCTTGTTGCAGCTCCAGGTAAGTCATGGTGAAGGAAAGAGGAAATACTGAGATCAAGCTATGCCCAAAGCCACAGTGACCATTTGGAGCCCTTCTTGGGGTGGGCT
Organism: Vulpes lagopus; assembly: GCF_018345385.1. Taxonomy (NCBI): domain Eukaryota; kingdom Metazoa; phylum Chordata; class Mammalia; order Carnivora; family Canidae; genus Vulpes; species Vulpes lagopus. Next base: position 24,487,622 of record NC_054824.1, on the reverse strand, counting down.
AGGATGAACAGGGGGTGTTGATGTGGGGTCCCCTCAGTGGCATAATGTGGTCCGCGGGATGAATGCAAAACACAAGGACTTCTTTTATCGTCCCCAAAGCGACCCAACTGCTGAATAACACCAGTTTGCAATTGAATGGTCCTGTGGCATTTATGAAACATGGGTATAAATCCATGGTTCCACTGGGCCCTAGAACCAGCCCTGGAGGTAGGCACAGCAGATTCCCATGTCTACGTCATCGATGAGGAAGCTGAGGCTTCAAGACATTAAGTTACTTTCCGCAGGACACGTGGTTAATAAACAGGAAAACTTGTGCTCTCGATGACAGGGCTTGTGTTTTTCCACTGACTAACTCCTCCCTCTTCCTGAAATGGCTGGTCTACAAAATGATTTTATTAGTAACACAGTCGTCTCATATAACATGTTGCCTGAGGCATTTTGAAGACACCTTAGATCTTTTAATCAGTTCCAGATTATTCCCTGCTACTTAAGGGAAATGATTCGTATGAATGAAGGCTTTTGGGCCGTGGTAAGAATGAATTCTTTGAATGAGAAGCCACATTTGGAACTGGTCAGCTCTTGAAGAAAAGGAAGAATGTAATTTAATCTTACCATAAAATAAACAACAGGCCTAAAGTGACTCGGCAGCAGAAAAGAAGGACATCATGGTTGTGCAATTTAATGAATGCATGACTATTTGCTTTTTTTTTCTCATGTGACTGTCTTGACTCACAGATTAACTTTGGTTGCGTGTCATTCCTTAAAACAAGCCACCAAATAAATTCCACTCTCTTTGAATTTTTCCATTCTCATTGAGAAATAAAAATGAAATAAATAAACTCTGCCTCACAGAGTTTGTGTTTGTCTCCACTTTTTCAAATGACTTGGTTCTTTGTTTTAAGAAGAAAGAAAGCACTGGGGAGCCTTAAAAGTCAATGAAATGAATGCTTTTTGTAGATTTGTGTCTACTTTCTGCCCTCTGACTGTCAGGATTGGGCTCTCTTTAGGGGCTTCGGAAATCACCCTGACTCTTGCTCTATACCCTGCTATCCCACAGGAGAATATCCAGGACAGTTCCAACATGAACATAAATGAGAGGTTTGTGGAGGATTGCAGTCCTTGACCACTCATGGCACCTCTTAGAACCATGACCATTCCAGCTGGAGGAGGTGTTGGTGCTCTCCAAATCTACCTCCTTTATGAACAGAAAACAGGTTCAGATGGGTGGTTTGGTCTAGGGTTGCTTTTTCCAAGTGTCTACAAAGTTGTAGGAGGTTCTTTTCTTATTAGTTCCATTTAGGTACAACTGCAAATTTCCTGTTTTAGTCAATGCTGAAGGTAGAGCCAGCCAATTGCTGGTGATGTGGTTTTGGAGGCCATGACTCCTGCTTCTAATTATTCTGTAGAAAATGCTAAAGAAAGCAGCACAGGTGGTCCTCTCAGCTGGTTCTTCTAGAGTTGAATATTCAGTTTCAGGAGTTGCTAAGTTGCACCTAACTTTAGAATTTCCGCAGCTCATACCCTGAAACCTCAGTGTTAGGGACATGTAATATTTTAGACAGCCATGATTATTCTACTTAAAAACTGAACTTTCAGGTCAATGTGCAGGTATTAGTGGTCCCCAGTAATTTTATTGTATTTTATTTGTTTTCTTTTATTTTAAAAGTTTTTATTTATTTTTTTTAAGATTTAATTTATTTATTCATGAGAGACAGAGAGAGAGAGAGGCAGAGACATAGGCAGAGGGAGAAGCAGGCTCCATGCAGGGAGCCCAATGTGGGTCTCCATCCCAGGTCTCCAGGATCATATCCTGGGCTGAAGGTGGTGCTAAACTGCTGAGCCACCCAGGCTGCCCTTTATTTATGCATTTTTAAAGTAATCTCTGCACCCAACTTGGGGCTCAAACTTATGACCCTGAGATCAAGAGTCGCATGTTCTTCTGACTGAGCCAGCCAGGCACTCCCTCCTTTTTTTAAAAGAATGGTCCCTGGTAATTTTAAAAGAAAAAAAAGAGAAAGAAATGCTATGCTTCCCGTCCTCCCTCCCCCATCCCTACCCAGTCATGCAAGAAGCCTTCCACCTCAGCTATCCACAGCCTCAGACACAAGGGAGTGCCACCCACAAGGGGTGCAAGCATGGTCTACAAGAAGCAAGGCCAAATGTCCAGGTGATGAGGACAGAGACATTCCAGTAAATGACCAAATGGCCTTGGGTATGGGGATGCTTCCTAGTGCTACAGGGTGTTTCCTACCTCAGCTGGACACCAAACTGTGTGTTCTGGGAAAGATGGCTTGAAGTAGGAGCCCACAGGATCTGTCTATTGTGTGGGTGGTTCCAGTTGTTTCATAAACACAAAGTATTTGCTAAGAGTATGGCTGACCCGGCAGTCTCACTACAAACCTCCAGGAAGACCAACATGGGAAATCGCTGAGATTTTAGGCAAGCTTGCAGCTTCGTCTGTAATATCTTGTAGAGAGTACGCCAACAAATTTGAATATAGCAACCCTCCCACAAGGAGATAAAGGCTGTGGATGAAGACAATTATTGTAAAGCGAGCTGTTGGGAGGAGGTATAATGGCATCTTTTTAGAAAGGCAGATGGCACAATAGTAACAGCTCAGATTTGAGCCAATTCTGTGGATTAAAATTCCACTTATGCTGTTTATACCAGTGTGGCCTCTGTCACAGGCCTCAAGCTCTTCATCTGTAAAATGGGAATGGTAGCAACAGTATTTGTCTCTTAGGAAGGTAAATGAGTTAATAAACAAAAAAGGCATGACACATGTGACATATTTCACTGTAGTCTTTTCAAGGGAAAACTGTGTGAATTTGTCACAGACAGCACTACTGCTTTGCACTTATGTAGAGCTTTAAGCTGACAGGCACTTTGTGCACATTCTCATTTTCTTCTCTAAAAAACCCCTGTGAGGTAGGAACTAGTGTCTCCATTTTACACAGAGTCCAAGAATTTTCTCCACTGTAAAATGGTACAATTAATAGCTCATCAGGAGTGACTCATTTCTAAATTATAAACATGTATTTTCAAACCAAGCTTACTTTCTTCATTTGATTGCAATTAATAAATAACAATTTTTTTTAAGTATGGGAATTGGTATTTTTTGCATTGTTCTACCACCTTCCACAAATTCCTCCCTCACCTTAGTATCTACAGTTCCAGTTGCACCTAAGTTTGTCACCTCTGAGCTTTAGTTGAGTATCTTTGATGAGCGAGTTTCCGTGATAAGTCAGGCACATACTCACACATACCCGTCAGCGTCTTTATTTATAAGTTACATATTTATTACTTATATCATTATTTAAATTATTTATTATAGTTATTATTAAAAACTTTATTTCTCCAAACCGAATATGATCTAACTGTCTATCAACAGGAGACTGGGTCATGAAATCATGGTTTATTCATACTGTGGGATACCACTGAGCAGCAAATAGGACTGACCTCTAGATACTTTGCAACAACATGAAGGAATCTCAAAAACATATGCTAATCTCAAAAAATGAAAAAAGCCAGACACAAAAGACTACAGGCCTTATGATTCCATTTACATGAAGTTTTAGAAATGACAAAACAAAGCTAATGGTGATAGAACCCAGGACGGTGGTTGTGAGGTGGGGGTGGGGGGAAGGTGGACATAAGGGCTGAGTGGAGATAAGGCATAAGGGAACTTTGTGAGGTGTCAGAAATGTTCCGTCTCTTGATAGGAAGGCAAGGGACTGGGTATACAAACTTGTTAAAACTCACTGAACTATGTACTTAATTAAGATCTGTGCCTTTCCCTGCATGTAAAGCACACCTCAATAAAAACTGGCAGCTGCAGGTAGTTAAACAATTACCCAACAATAGCTTATTAAAAGGTAGCTTTTCCAGAAATACAGATGTGACTAACCATGACAACCATTTAGATGCCCAATTTCGTGTGGACTACTAGTTAACATGAAGTAGACCAAAACAGAAGAGTACCGTAAAAAAGGAGAAATGCCTTTGTTTTAGGACACAATGACCTCAAGGCAAGCAGCAAACTTGGACCACAGGCACACCAATGGCCCAGATTACTAACCCAGTAACTAACACATTGTTGTTCACAATATATTGTCTTTTTTTTTAAGGTTTTTTTTTAATTTTTATTTTTTTATGATAGTCACAGAGAGAGAGAGAGAGGCAGAGACATAGGCAGAGGGAGAAGCAGGCTCCATGCACCGGGAGCCCGATGTGGGATTCGATCCAGGGTCTCCAGGATCGCGCCCTGGGCCAAAGGCAGGCGCTAAACCGCTGCACCACTCAGGCATCCCACAATATGTTGTCTTTAAATGTAGTCTCACTTCTCTTATCAAGAAAGAGCCTCCAGAACAATAAACTCCAGCTACTTACCTCACTCTGATATTATTCTTATTTTTAATACACATATATCAGTTTTGCTTATCACCTGAATTTCTAAAGATATCCCAACTCAGAAGAAGCCCTCCTCTGCATCATGTGTACATCCTTTAAACCAGTGGGAGATCTCAAAACAAGGTACTTCTGTTAACTAAGAGGATGGGGGTGACTTGGGGCAAAGCCTCCATTATTCCTGGGAAGACAATCAGAGACTGAGAATCACTTTGGAGGCGTTGTTTTGCTCTCTTGCCTCTAGTAATCGAGGCCCCCTTAGAGTGTGAGGACAGACAGGCCCACGCAGCCTCTGGAGAGAGAAGTCACATAAACGGAGGGAGGAGGGAGGACAGTGAGTGGGAGCAAGGGTTTGAGGTCTCCATAGAAGAAGTCTTCAAGGAGAATTACCTTGGATATGCTGACCTCATTTGCTTGTCCCTAAATCTGGCAGAGCAGGGGGAAAGGAAAATTCTGCCCTCTTTCAAAATAAATGATGGCAGGGACTCAGTGCCCAGGTCCTATTTCTGGGCATAGAAACATTCCAAGTCTCTGAGCTCAGTAGTAACAGAAGCTTCTGGCATTAACATAATGCTTTAGAAAGACCCGTGTATCTCTGCCCTGCTTCACACTTGAGACAGGAACAAAAGGTGTCTGGGGGGGGGGGGGAGGGATGATGGAGGGGGGGCAATGGGTGAACATTTTGTCCTTACTTATGACCTTCTTACTTATGACTGTTCCCAGCTGGGGCTTCATGGAAACCAGTGGGTGTGTTCTTGGGTGGTATGGTAGGAACTGTTGTTTCCTACACTACATGTTTTTCCTTTTCTTCCAGAACTCCCTGTTTTCAGCTAGGTATATGCCTAATCAGAGCAAATACCTTTCCCAGCATTCTTTGCAGCTCAATGTGGCCATGGGACCAAGTTCAGCCAATGGGGAAGTGTGACAGCCCTCTGGAACTTTCCTTGAAAGAATACTCCATTTGTCCTTTTTTCCCCCCCTAAGCATCCTGCTTCTTCAATTGTAGAAATGGCTGCTAGGATTCCTACCACCATCTCGGACCACGAGGTCAAGGGCCACACTCCAGGGCAGCAAGCAGTGAGCTAGAAAGAACCTGAGTTTTCAGTTCCTGAGATTGCATGGAACAGTCTGACTGCGTGGAACAGAGCTGCTAGAGCATCCTGGACCACCACTGAAGTGAGCAAGTGAGGTTCTTGTCTCACGGAGTCGAAGAATGAATCTCGTGGACACAGGTGAGTAAAGGGATGAAGCTGATTAAGTGAGAATACAGAGAAAGCTCTCAGGAGTGAGAGGGGTCCCCACGGGGTTGCTACTGGGGGCTTATAGGGTTGGTCTTTTATTGAAAGCCAACTAGGGAACCTAAATCCTTTTAACAGCTCTATTGATATCGCCACTGAGTAAGGACTAGTGATAACACCTTCAATGGCTTATTGCCTTTTTAGGGCCCCATAATTCTTTGCTGGTCATAAGCAGCTGTCATTAACAAGATCCCACCTCTGGGTGACTCAGCAGTTGAGCGTCTGCCTTTGGCCCAGGGCGTGATCCTGGAGTTCTGGGATCAAGTCCCACATTGGGCTCCCTGTGAGGAGCCTGCTTCTCCCTCTGCCTGTGTCTCTGCCTCTCTCTGTGTGTCTTTCGTGAATAAATAAATAAAATATTTTAAAAAATAAATCCATAACTGGCAGAAGAGAGTATCTGGATAAGCACTTTTCCTCTAAAAACTAGCTGTCTGCCATTATTCAAGTTACTCAGCTTCCCTGGGTCCGTTCTCCCCTCTGCAAAATAAAGAACGAGTCCTCCTCTTAGAAAGCTGGTCCCCCGAAGCACCGACTGGTCCATGATAAAGTTTTCATCTGTCCTTCTGATGAAAATGTCTGGGTAAAATGCAAACTGGGTTCTCTTGCAAAGAATTATATACTCTGAGATCAGGTCATTGTTAAATTTTTTGTTCTTTTAGAAATGATTGCGATTATAGATGGAGGGGATACTTTGGGTTATAGGACAATTTTAAATGTTTTCCTTCTTCTTCTCCTTTTCCTTCTTCACCTTCCTCCTCCTCATGCCCTCTCCTACTCCTCTCCTTGTTGACATTATATTTTCTCTGGGCCAGTAGTGGGCTGAGTACTTTAGACACATTAACTTACTCATAGCCACCCGAAGAAGCCAGAATTAGCATCTTTTTCTTTTCCTTTCTTTTTTTTTTTTATTTTTCCAGATGGAGAAACTACAGCTCAGAGAGATTAAGTACATTGCTCAATGTCACACAGCTAGCAAAATGTGTTCACTGAATCTCCAGGCTCCTGCCTCCATACTGAGCATGAATAAGACCTTTCAATAGCTCAGGAAATGACATGGTTTAGGTTCTACCTGGCACAGTATCTAGCACATAGTGGGTACTTAACAAAGAGATTCATTCATTCCTTCCATAAATATTTGCTGAGCATCTACCATGTGCCAAGCACTGTTACATGCCCCAAGACACAGCAATTAAGAATATAGGTGGAAATCCCTGTCCCATGGAGCTTACGTTCTAGGGCTTAGTGTGTGTGTGATTACATCCTCTGCTGCAGTTTTCTCTCACATGCACTCTGCTGACAGCAGGAATAAAAAAGGTTTGTGGCCATATTCCACTCTACAGCCCTACAGTGGCAGAGCAGACATCGAGGGAGACATGGGGCTATGGTGCCAGCAGCTGCCAGCTTCCTACCAGAGGTGGAGCAGTGGTGCTCTCTTGGGGAAGAGGAAGAGTGATGGGGGAAGGAAAACGGGGATGGAGGCCAGCAGCCAGAAGACCAGGACCCAGTGCTAGGTGCTTCCAAATACTTTGGGCAAATCCGGTGTCAATTCAGAAACCAAAGCTCTGCGGGCGGTTGGTGCCTTCTTGTCCCTCCCACCTCTAACTTCTATCCCACCTGTGCCACCAGGAAACCAGGTACCTTCTGTTCTGGATTGATCCGAGCGGTGCTGATGAGAGAAGACTGAGGCTTCCCTGGGGAACTTTGTGCCTCAGACCCCACAGCTTTCTTGCAGGGAACCATGAAAAGTGACAGGACTTGGGGTCAGAAGTCCTGTTCTTGTCCTGGCCCTGTAATTAGCCATCTTTACCTCTTATGTCTTCTGTGAATCCTAATTCATGGGGTTCTTAGAAGGATTAAAAGACTGAGCACTTGCTCATAGTAGGTTAAGTATTCTTTGTTGGGCTGGTTGGTGTAAAGAGCAGGATGAAAAAGTTGTTGGGAAAAGGGGAAGGGTGTGCTTCTCTTCCTTCTTCACTGTCCCCTCTCTCTGAATGGCTCCATTGCTTTGTTACCACTCCCTCTGTTCATTCCTATTCTATTTCCTACTCCTAGAGTAGTTCCTGAACCTCCAGAAAACCCACTGGATCCCAAAGAACACAGTTTGCAAACCATCAAAGCAAGTTGAGACAGTACTTTCCCAAAGAAATTTCAGATATTAGTATCAGCCTTTAAAAAAGAGTTAGTGTTATTTAAAAGAGGGAGAGTGGGGGATCCCTGGGTGGCTTAGTTTAGCATCTGCCTTCGGCCCAGAGCATGATCCTGGAGTCCTGGGATCAAGTCCCTCATCAGGCTCCCTGCAAGGAACCTGCTTCTCCCTCCGCCTGTGTCTCTGCCTCTCTCTTTGTCTCTCATGAATAAATAAATAAAATATTTTTTTAAAAAACAGTTTTAAAAGAGGGAGAGTGAAAGAGGACTTCAGTTATACTCCCATTTTGACCTATCTGTACTTTCTAAGTGATTAAATTCTTTGCAGCTTATTTCTTATCTCCAGCAAAAGACCCTTGAGGGCAAAGCATCCCCAGATGGGAAGTGAAACTACCCCCAAGCAGTAAGGACTGCCCTGAGCCAGCAAGACCCCACGTAACTGACCCCAAGACAAGGATCACTTGGACCTTCACTGCCCCCTGCACTTTCCCACCCACCTTTGTGCCACATTTTCCTTATATAAACCTGGAAGTATTTTTAGCACTTTGGAGACAGTCTGAGACTGTAGTCTGCTGTCTCCCAGGTGACAGCCTCATTGAAATGACTTCCTTTCTTGTTTCACCGCCACTTATTTCTCTGCCTTTGGATTTTGTCAGCAACGAGTGGCCCAGCCTGCTCTGTGTGGGCCCCCTGAAGCCAAGTGTTCTTGCACCCTTGTGTCCTGGCTACGAGAGTGGGGACTGTGATAACATCAGAAACTCCAGGGCGGTGGGGGGGTGGGGGGGGTGTGAGACCTCAGACACTAAGATTTTTTCTTTTAACTCCCCCAGGTGACCACCACTTGGCCAGAATAGGAAAGCATGGATTAAGGAGAATAATCACAATGTAAAGGAAATTTCTTTATGCTCAAATGCATAAAATGAGAAACAGTGAGGTAGTAATAAAGTATGCTTTGGGAAGGAAGAGGATGTTAGGAAATCAGCGTGGCGGGGGTGACATCTAAGCTCAACTTTAAATGATGAACAGGGGTCTCTAGGGCCTTGCCATTTGAAGTGTGAACACCTGCCAAGTATGCACCATCCTGGGGGTGCCTGCATGATTCAGTCGGTTAAGCCTCTACCTTCAGCTTAGATCATGATTCCAGGGTCCTGGAATCAAGCCCCAAAGCCCTGCTCAGCGGGGAGCCCGCTTCTCCTTCTCCCTCTGCCCTTTCTCCTGCTCATAATCTCTCTGTGTCTCTTGCTCTCTCTCTAATAAATGAATAAAATCTTAAAAAAAAAAAAAAAAAAGGAGAATCCCATGTCCCTTCCCCCATCTGCTGAATCACAGTATGCTTGTTAACCAGACCCCAGGTTATTCATATGCACAGCAGAGTCTGAGATGCCTTGGTCTAAATGGGCAAGGTGGAGAAGAGTGTTGCCACTATAAACCTGGTCAGTTTAGATTAAACAATGGTTTACTACAACCAAGGTTTATTTTTCAATTTCTCTTTTAAAATAAATCCCAAACCTAATGTTCCCAATGGCTGACCCAAATGTCGTTTCGTAATGACATTTGAAGGTCTGAGGGTGAGGATTGAGTGCTTTATCCAATCTGCTAATGGGGAATGTTTTTATAGTACTGGTGCAGATGCTCACCGGTGGCTCTGGGGGTTGGACAGGCTGGGATGTAGGACCCTCCTGGCATGGGATTTAGGTCTCTGTGCAAAGAGGCCAGTGCTTCCACCCTCAGACCATAGGGCATGCAGCCTTCCTTGTGGGAACCATCTGAACTCATGGCACATTTCTTAGGGACTGGTGTGGGGATGGAAGTGGGGGTGTCAGCTGCTTCCAATCCAGTGTTAATCCCACCAGCACAGCTGTCTGTTCTTTTGCAATGAAAGGAGAAGGGGAAGAAGGGTCTCCAAGGGTGGTGGCGTGGACATGAATCCCGCTGGTCAGGACCTTTTAAGCAGGAGACATAACCCCTCAAATGTAGCATGTTGACTATTTCAAGATTAAGGAATTTGAGAATTGGTTTGTGCAGGAAGGATTTTCTACCATCCCCTGAAGCAGGTCATAACCCTCATGAGACAGGTGCCTTCTCCACACCCAGAGGAAAGGAGCACCCTTGTCCCCAAAGACGAAGGGCACAGAGAGGAATCTGGAGAAAGAGGCTAAGTCTCCCCACCCCCCAATTTACTACACTTACCTCATATCCCTTGTCCTATTATATTTTCCCATGACTCTTCACTCTTCATCAAATCTAGCACAAAAACACTCAGGTTTAGCCATTTCTTGAGGTCTTCATGTCTTTACAAAGGTTCAGTGCCATATGAAACTTGTATTAGATGAATATGTATACTCTTCTCCTGTTAATCTGTCTTCTTCACTTTCATTTTCAGACTCAGCCAAGGACCCTATGAGGGTCGAAGAAAACTTTTTCCTACCTACAACAGCACAGTTGGTGGAAACTCATAACACTTTGTTCTCGCCACCCTGAATAGCCGCATGTCCCATATGCCAGCTTCCAATCTCAAGGGCTACCTGCATGTCCTAGTAGACTCAAGTTTCTACCCAGGTGTAGGGATGACTCCATGCCCACATGTTTCAGCACAACTCAGACAGGTTTGAGTTTTCTTTCTACTCTTGCAACCCTATCTCTGTCCATCTAAGTAAGGAAATAAATTGCCTTTTCCTGAAAATATTATGGTAAATAATTATATCACATGAAGTCCACCTACCGAGATGTGTTGCATACAGTTATGGAAGGCAGCACACATTAGGGGGTATGTAGTAGGAGCAATCCTCCCCACCTCAGGTTTACATGAGAATTGAGTTGGGAACCATATATCCCACTCTTACCACGGTGCCAAGCACAGAGAATGCACTCAATACTTGGCCCTTTACACAATGACTGTTCCATCATCTGTTCTATCTTTTGTGATAGAGGCAATGGCCCTGCTGTCTCCTGGCAGTGCCCACCTCATGCATGTGGGGACAAAGGATGGCACAAGTCCTCAAGACTGTTGCTCGTCCACAGACCTGGTAACCAGGTTATAAACACTGTTTTCAGATCAGTCCCTTAAATTCCACTATAATAGTTTGGGGAACTAACCACTGAGACCACAACCCTCATCTAGGCCAGGTATGCCATCATGCTATTTTTAAATCTTCCAAGAAAATAAGAGTCTAAAATATTCTTTCCATAATAAATAGTAGTAACTCTCTGAGCATTTTCCCTTCTATCTACCTAAATCACTTATAGTTAAAAGAAGGGTCCCTCTTCTTTAACATCTACCTGTGGGCTTGATCCCACTGAGCCTCTGGCCTCCATCTTGCCATGTCTGTTCTTTACCCTTCTCAATTTTCTGGTTATTTTTGCCTCCAGCCATACCCTCCTCCATTCAAGAGTCTTCTTTCTTCCAGTATCTTTCTTTCAAAGATTTATTTATTTATTTATTTATTTATTTATTTATTTATTTATTCATGAGAGACAGAGAGAGAAAGGCAAAGGCACAGGCAGAGGGAGAGGGAGAGGGAGCAGTAGGCTCCATGCAGTGACCCTGACATGGGACTCGATCCCGGGTCTCCAGGATCACACCCTGGGCAGAAGGTGGCACTAAACCGTTGAGCACCCCGGCTGCCCTCCTTTCTTCCAGTTTCTATGACACAACAGTCTTCTGGTTCTCCTTCCTCCTTCTCTTCCCACCTAAATATATTGTCCTAAGCTTTTATCTGCAGACCTCCTCTCTTAAGCTTTGCTCCTGGAGTTCCATCCACTTGGAGAGCTTCTTTGAGCACATCTAGGAGGGAAGTCCCCAATCTTTACTTCCCCCCAGCTCCAAACCAATGTTTATAACTTTTCATTCACATCTCCACTTGTCTGCTGGGCTCAAACTCCTTATCCTCCACCCAGAGGAATAGCTCTTTCCCCTGGTTGCTCAGTCTCTGTTATGTCAGCACATAGACTGTGGCTCTCACCCATAACTGAACCTAACATGAACTTTCCCTGCTATTATTATCATTGTTTTTCTGCCTCATTGGTTTCCTCAAACTAGGCAGTTTTCCATTTTTTGAATTCCTGGTCTCCCTCCTGAAGATGTTTACAAAACGATTGAACCAAAATAAAATGTCTTTGAAGAGTTCTTTCTAAACTTACACATAACACAGAACTCTGATCATCTTCAACATGTGTGGCCCAGACCAGACCAGACCAATTTCTTCCTCAGATTTATCCTTTTTTCTTTTTCTTTTTTTTTTTTTTTTAAGATTTATTTATTTTAGATAGAGAAAGAGAGCATGAATAGGAGGGGCAGAGGAGAGGAAGAGTACAGAGCCCAAAGCAGGGCTTGATCTCACAACCCTGAGATTAAGACCTGAACTGAAACAAAGAGTCTGATGTTCAACCAACTGTGCCACCCAGGCTCCCCATCTTCCCCAGGTTTATTCTAAGTTGGAATGAACCTAAAAGGACCATTGATACCAGGATCATTGAACTAGGAGGATGAGAACCTGAGACTTTTGTACATTTAGTAGTGTATTTGCCCATGGTCTCATGAACACACCTCAGCTTTCCTTCTGCTCCCCACTTTTTCTACTTGTTGAAATTATATCTATCCGTTGCTCAAAATTTACCACAAATAGCATTTGTTCCTCAAATCCTAAGATCTCTCCCTCCTTTGAAACACACCTACTGCAGTGTAAGCTTCTTAATCACTAAAAGGTGTTTTTCATTCCTTTCTTTTTTTTTTTTTTTTTAAGATTTTATTTATTTGCTTGAGAAAGAGAGAGCATGAGCAGGGAGAGGAGCAGAGAGAGAAAGAGAAGACAGCCCAGCTTGGAGCCCGTTGACCCTGGGACCCTGAGATCATGACCTGAACCAAAGGCAAATGCTTAACTGATTGAGCCACCCAGGCACTCATCCCACTTATCTATCTGCCATCACCCTATCTCCATCCCAGGCACAAGACCCCAAAGATAAAAGCATAGTAACTGTTGGCTCCATGAAGCCAAAGAAGTATGTCCAATCACCAGCTTTTATACAATACCTATTTCTTTTATTCTAACATGCATATTTTTTCACAGTTTGACATTTGCAAAATCAGGATTCATTTTATAATCATCAGCATGCTATAATTTAATTAATGGGTACATCTCACACTGATAATACCTTAGATTCAGTGAAATAAAGTATCATTCAAGCCTCCCTGATAACAATTACGTTTACTCCTGTCTTCCTGCCTCTAGGGTGAATCATTTCATGTTCTCAACATATCCTTAGTTACTGTTTTCCACTCCTGCTATTGTCTCCTTCTTTACCTCCTTTAATTTTCTCGTTCCCTCAAGGAGAGTCAGCTATTTTACACTGCAATAAGGCAGTGCTGAATACACTGCACAGTAGTGTCACTGTATCATGGTCCCACGTGATAAAATGCTGTTTGCAATTGTAAATATGTTTATTCATACAATTAGCTGTATAAGCTAGTTAAAATCTCTCTCTCTTTTTAAGATTTTACTTATTTATTCACGAGAGATACAGAGAGAAAGAGAGGCAGAGACACAGGCAGAGGGAGAAGCAGGCTCCATGCAGGGAGCCTGATGTGGGACTTGATCCCGGGTCTCCAGGATCAGGCCCTGGGCTGAAGGTGGCGCTAAACCGCTGACCAACCTGGGCTGCCCATCTCTTTTTTTTTTTTTTTTTTTTTAAAGTGTGAAAGCTCCAGCATATTATATGAGCCTCAATTTATGAAGACAACGTAGTCAGAAGCACAGTAGTGTTGGAATTAAATAAGACAACTATAGCAATATGATATATTTAATGACAACATAATTATCATTTGAGCAGCATTGTGGTCTAGAAGAGTCTACTGAGAATAAAAATTTCTAAACAAGTCCAAATGCTCTGTATCATCCAATAATCCTTGTTTACACAGTTTTATCCTTCCTCTGTCCACAAGGCTGGAAAATCCAGTGGTTTGGGGCCAGAGAACTCCATGCAGGGGAAGCTTTCCTCTTTGGCACTGGCATGGGGGACCCCTAGTGCTGTGGAAAGTGTTGGTCTTTACTTCCTCTTCCCATAGCCTAGGATCCTGCCAAAACGGGGATGACTTGTCCCACAAACCCTATACTATGTAGCCCCAACCTGTCCTGCCTTTCTCATGTCTTTGCTTAGACCAACCTTTTCATCTACAATAGCACTATCTAATAGAATTTTCTGTGGTTGTGGAAATATTCTATATATCTGTACTATCCAATACAATAGCCACTAGCCACATGTGGCTATTGAACAAAGCACTTGAAATGTGGCCAGTGGAGTGGCAAGAACTGCACTTTTATTTTATTTTACTTAAATTTAAATAGATACATGGCTAGTGGCTACCATATTAGACAGCACAGATCTAACATGAGTTTTTCTTCCTTTTTTTTTTGATGGGGGGGAGGTGGGGAGAGAGAGTGGAGCAGGATAGAGGGAAAGGGAAAGAAAGAATCTCAAGCAGACTCCCCACTGAGCACAGAGCCTGATTCAGGGCTCCATCTCATGACCCTGAGTTCATGAGCTAAATGAAGAGTGGGATAGCATGTACTCTTCTACATGTGCATTTAGCATATAAAGCTTCTCGAAATCTCCAATCTTCAAGGGTCACCTCAGGGGCTGTTTTCTCCATTAGATCTAGTCTTTCCAGTGGAAATCATTCTTTCTTTCCTCAGAATTCCCATTATATTTTGAACCATACTTTGAACCACTTAACACTTTTTAACTTATAAATATTTGTATATCCTGGACATCCCAGTGCTGGGAAGATTAGGGTTAGGGTTGGTTTCATGAATCTATAATAGCAGCACAGCAACCAACATTACAATAAACAACTGAGGAAGATTGTTGCACAATCTGGTCTGAGGCCAGAGGAAATGGATGAGGGACTGACAAGAGGAAGGAGAGGAGAAGCTGGGATGCATAGGGCAGCTGTGTGGCAGTCGTGGTGAGGGAGGAGAGGATCAGGGATCTACAGGCCCCTGACTTTAAACTTCAGTAGGCTCTGGCACCCACCTGAGCTCTAATCCTCAGGAACTAAAAATCTCTGCCTGCCCCTGTGGAGCAGACGCCACAAGCCAGCACTCGCCTGACTTAAGTCAGGGTCATCCTCTCTTTTGCTGCACCATTTGGTCATCCTCTCTTTTGCTATACCATTTGTACACTCATGACCAAAGGACCAGATACCTAGACCCTGAGCAGGAAGGTGGAAAGGGTTGTAGGTAGGAAGAAAGAGCAGAACAACTTCTTTTATTAAGCAAGAAATCTGAACTGGGCATTCTTTCTCTACTTCCCAGAACAGCCCTCTGATTCCACATGCTGTAATTGAAAGAAGAGGTACCCTTCTCAAAATCGTGTTCTTTATATTTCCACAAATACTACTGATTAGAGGTTCACTTGAGTTAACTAGCAAAGATCTAAATTACGGATAAGAGAAATGGTTATTCACGATTTATTGTAGATTCCGTTAATCAGATTGCTTTCCTAACCTTAGCTTAGCCACATTAGAGAAAGTCACTACCTTGTGGAAGGGAGAAATCATTCCAAGGTGCAGGGCATTTCTGGTCAGGTAGAGTCTCAGGGGTGGGAACCAGGCTTGGACACAAGGATTATTAAGGACACCTGTCTGATAGGGGTGAAGCCCAGAAAGAGAAGTAGGCTGGAATATGGAACACATTTCCACAGCAGATCCATGGTTCCTTCTTCCCCAAGACCAAGTCCTTGGCCCTCTCCCCAGCACTAGACTTGTCCTGCGTGGCGATTCTAGGAGAGAAGTTTTTAAGCTGCCTTCACGAGGGTCTCATAGGAGAGTGGAGGTGCTTTCCTAGACAGACCTAGGAGTAAAAGCACCAGCAAACAGAACGGATCTGTGGGGTCAGTGGGGGTTGGAGGGAGGCAGAAGAGCAGCAGTACTGCCATATGTAGAATGAGTGCAGGCTTAGAGAAGTTCTCTGAGAGACCTCTATTTGTTCATTTCCACAGGACCAGGCACAGAGTGAGTACTCAATATTTAATGAGTGGTTGAATGGATTGCAAAATCATGCAAGTTGTCAGACTCACACAGGTCAAATCATTTCCTATCTGGGATAAGAGCTTTTTTTTCTTCCTAGGTAGGCACTTAATCTAGTTGCATGGGTTGCAGATTTTTTTATTCCTATTTTGAATCCTATTTTCCATCTCCTATCCAGAAAGCCCCTAGGCTTCCCTTTATTCTTCTGTGTCCCTTCAAAACTGAATCCTAAGCTTCACTAGGGTCTCAGATTATCTAGGAGGCATTCGAGTCATTTTTTATAGGGGGGGGCGGCTCTTGTGAACCGGTTTACACACAAGAACAGAAGAAGACAGTCCCAAAGAGGCGTGAAGTAGGACGCAGAACACAGCATTAATGAAGAGCAAACCCATGAGATAAGGTAAAGGGCAGCTGGAGGGCTCCCGGTGAGGGGGGCATTGCCATGGTGGTTCAGGAGCTGTTGCTCCATCTGGTGAGGGGGGCATGGTCGGCAGGTCCATGTGCAGACAGCTGGCCAGGCATGTCCTTTCCCAGTCATAGCCTCAGGACCCCTAGGAAAACACTGACCAATAAATTAAGTTGAAAAATATGTAGGAGGCAGGAAATATCAACCTGGAGTATTTGTCAATGGCGTGGGTGTTCTGGAAGATGCGAAGACCCATGTGGCCCCTCAGAAGCCCCTTCTTCCTGGAGGAGTTGGATTCATTGCTCAGAGCCAGGTGGACCACTATTTTGTCTTGTCTTTCTTCTTCTGTCAGAATATGGCTTCTTGGGTATCCAGCCAGACTGTTGGCCTCAGACTCACTGTAGCTTCCATCCAGCATCATGGTTCTCGAGTGAAGCATTCCACACATGCACGGGAACTGTGGGCAGCAAATGCAAGGAAGGTGTCAGGCATGTTTAGAGCTTGTGGAGGGGCAGAGGAGGTGCCTTGGGCCCAGAGCAAAGCCCCATGGCTACTCAAAACCACAGAAAGGCAGAACTAGAAGGATCTCCAGAGATCACTCAGTCCAGTGACTCTCTACATATAATTCTCTGAATATTAGAATCATCCAGGGAGCACTTTAAAATGGCCACATCCAGGTTGTACTCTAATTGATGTGAAGCTCCCCAGGTGATTGTACCACCTAGCCAGGGTCCAGAATCACCGACTTAGTCTGTTGCAGAGGGAAAAACTAAGACCCAGTGAGGCTACACAATTT
Organism: Vulpes lagopus; assembly: GCF_018345385.1. Lineage (NCBI taxonomy): Eukaryota > Metazoa > Chordata > Mammalia > Carnivora > Canidae > Vulpes > Vulpes lagopus. The sequence continues at coordinate 24,470,547 of NC_054824.1, read as the reverse complement.
TCCTGAGATTACACGGCTAGTGTTAGAGTCAGGACTTTAACCCCCCACATTCTGGGGGCACCTGAGTAACTCAGTTGGTTAAGCATCTTACTCTTGATTTTGGCTCAGGTCATGATCTCAGGGTTGTGGGCTTGAGCCCTGCATTGGGCTTCACGCTCAGCTTAGAGTCTGCTTGAGATTCTCTCTTCCTCTCCCTCTGCTCCTCCCCCTGCTCTCTTTCTCTCTCTCAAATAAATAAAGTCTTTTAAAAATATATTTTAAAGTAAATAAAATAAACCCACACATTCTGATTCCAGTTGTGGGTCTCCAACTCTTTGTGCATGAATCAAAAGATGATTAAGTAGGAGAGTATCCTTGCTTTAAAGAGTTACATTTAAGCATAAAACGTCATGGTACCTGCAATGCACTTTTAAATGGTTAACTGCATGGACAAAACTACATGTATATGGAGAAAGAGCTCACACAAAAATGGCAAAACGTTAGCAATGTTGAGTGTAGATGCAGAGTCTATGGATGTATATTATCCTATTTTTCAACTGTTTCTACAAGCATGAAAATGTTTATAAGAAATCATAAATTGGGGCAGCCCCAGTGGCACAGCGGTTTACCACTGCCTGCAGCCTGGGGTGCAATCCTGGAGACCCAGGATCGAGTCCCACGTTGGGCTCCCTGTATGGAGCCTGCTTCTCCCTCTGCCTGTGTCTCTGCCTCTCTCTCTCTGTGTGTGTGTCTTTCATGAATAAATAAATAAAATCTTAAAAAAAAAAGAAATTATAAGTTGGAAGGAAGGAAATGGCTTCACTTCTCCCCATAATTTGAGTCAGCAAAGAGTGGGCTTCCAGCTGACACTGGTTAATAATTCAAGGGCATGTACCTGTCAGGTGGAGGCATGTTATTTTTCTGACAGCTCCATACAGGAAAGTTCATTGGATTATAAATCAAAAGTGTTTAAATCCAGAAGTCCATTTGACAATGACCAATGTGCAGATTTATTGAAAATTTGAATGAGTACTCAAATGCTAAAGTAAAAAAGGTTTGAATAGAACTTTAAAAATAAATTCTTAAACAGTCTAGCTTAAATATGTATAATATATTTAAGTATAATCTGGGCATTGAAAGACTATTTTTGAAAAGGCAACACATCATCTTTTCCTAAAATTTAAAGCTCCCTTATGTCAAGTAGCTACCAGCCACCTAGATGTACATAAATGTGGGATTTTCATATCCCCTGATCTGTATACCTTCTAGGTGAATACCCATTTTGATTAGTACAATGATGACCAATGATTTGGCAACAAGTTGGCATTTTATTGTTTACTGTGATTAATAAGAGTCTGAATATGAATGGAATGGAGTCTCCCTCCCTGTCCAAAGGCCCACACACATTGCCTGAATTTCCCATTTGTATTCTATCTCATAACTAACGTAGGTTACTACACTGCAGTACAGTGTAGACAGCATAGTATTTCCAATGAGTCTGAAGGCTAAAGTTGTATGTAGCTGAATTTTCACTGGGTCAGAGCAGATAAATACAGGAGTTTTTAATTCTAGACCTCTCCCCTCATCTGGTCACAGGACCTGGAGGCACCTTCCCTAAACATGTTCATAGTAATAGTGATACTTTATGTCTGCCTAGAACCCCACAGTTTCAAAACAACTTTTGCATACGTTATCTCATGTGACCCTTACAACAACCCTGGGAGGAGGGGAGGGGAGGATTCCTCTATACCTTTTTACAGATGAGGGAACAGAGGCCCAGGGTAAGTGGCGCCTAAGAACCCAAGTCTTTGGGATCCCTGGGTGGCTCAACAGTTTGGCACCTGTCTTCAGTCCAGGGCATGATCCTGGAGTCCCAGGATAGAGTCCCACATTGGGCTCTTTGCATGGAGCCTGCTTCTCCCACTGCCTCTCTGTATCTCTCATGAATAAATAAAATTAAAAAAAAAAAAAACAAGTCCTCCTAGTCCCGGTCCAAAGACTTTCTGATTCCTTTTTTTTTTTTTTTTTAAGATTTTTATTTATTTATTCATGAGAGACAGAGAGAGAGAGAGAGAGAGAGAGGCAGAGACACAGGCAGAGGGAGAAGCAGGCTCCATGCAGGGAACCTGACATGGGACTCGATCCTGACACTCCAGGATCGCGCCCTGGGCCTAAGGCAGGTGCTAAACCACTGAGCCATCCAGGGATCCCCTCTTTTTTTTTTTTTTAAGATGTTATTTATTTATTTGAGAGAGTATAAGCAAGGGAGAGAGAGAGAGAGAGAGAGAGAGAGAAGCAGACTCCCCACTGAGCAGGGAGCCCAACGTGCACCTTATCCCAGGACCCCAAGATCATGACCTGAGCCCAAGGCCAACGCTTAACCCACTGAGCCCCCCAGGCTCCGGACTCTCTGCTTTCTGGGATGCTTGGTGGTTGAAGCTAGGACCCCTTCTGAAATAGACCCTCCTCCTTTTGGGCAGCCCTGGCTCCCTGCCCTTCTCATGCAACCAGTAGCCTGGGCTGCGGGCGGGAGATGAAGGACTCTGGTCTCGCCTTGTCCCGCAGCTTCCGCTCCTTGCGCTCCTGCACGGTGGTCAGGTAGTTGACGGCCGCGTACTCCAGCACCGAGAGGAACACGAACACGAAGCTGACCCACAGGTAGATGTCCACCGCCTTGATGTAGGAGACGCGGGGCATGGAGGCGTTCACGCCCGTGATGATGGTGGACATGGTCAGCACCGTGGTGATACCTGCAACGTGCAGCCGGGGCTCAGCCACCGAGAGGGTGCAGAACGGCCCCCACATTTCACCGAGTCACCGTTTTGCATTCTTCCTCCGTGTCGGAAACCCACGGAGGCCCCCCCCCTCCCCGGGCATGGTAACCTCCACGCGGCAGATCTGCTCCATGGGCAGCAGGAGGGTCCCTCAGGGTCAGCTCGCTGCTGGCCTCCTCTGCCTTGCAGCCCCCATCCTCACCGGGGGGCTGGCGGGGCCTGGTGTCTGTGGTGTGGCTGGCCGCCTCCTCAGTGCTTCACCCGGTCAGATGTGGAATTTGCAAGTGACCCGTCAGATGTGGAATTTGCAAGTGACCGGAGGACACCCCTAAAGGAAACTCCCCACCCCTGCAGGGAATGCCCTCCCTCCCTCTCCTCCCAACCACATGTATTAAGTCTCTGAACGCTGTGGAAATTCCTGGAAGCCTATCATGCTATCTTCTTCACTGTGCCTTGCTGGTAAAACCCTCACATTTCTTGGAGACCCAGCTGATTATGGCCAAATTGACCATGATGAGCTGGACACGTTCCCCCTGTTCCCCCTGGAGCTTCTGGTCTGTGGAGGCGGAAAACCACAAGTCCAGGGAGTACAGTCCTCCCCCTCCCCCAAATCCCCTATTACCCCCCCCCCCCTTCAGACTCCAAACAAGGCCGACACACAGAGTGTGTGTATTTACAGAGGGAGGTTTTGGTGTTTGTAGAATTGTCTTATTTATGAAAGTACTGAGCTCTAATCCTGCTGGTGGTGGAAGTCTATCCCCCAGACAGGCTTCATGTTTCTGAGATGATTCGAGCAAACCTGATTGATGTAGCTTTAGCTCCCTGTGGTTTTCCTAAAGTAGTGGAGGAAACAGCGTGGCATGTGAGTGGTGACGGCAACAAGTGGGAGGAACGTTTGCTCCTTTTGACTCTGACAGCCCATCAGTTAAGAACTCTGAATAATGGTTGTCCTTTTTCTCTTTATAGTGACCAGCTGAAACAATAACCACCCCACCGCACCTTATCACATGCTTTTACCCAGTGAAACTCTGGCAGGCACAGCTCTGCGGTCGATCCAGAAGGACACCCAGGACAGCATGACCATCAGGGTGGCAGGGAAGTAGGTTTGGAGGAGGAAGAAGAAGATGTGGCGTCGCAAGGTGAAGTTAATGTACAGACGGTTGTACCAGCCTGGGGGACACAGGAAGAAACCGGGGAGGTTCAGCTGGAGAGGCAAAAACAAACCCCGTCCCCAGGAGCCCTTCTTCCCCCTACCCCCCTACCCCAGATTGCTCTCATCTTGAGCAGAAAGTTAAAAGTTAATGATTAATAGACTTACATCTCCTATCTAAAATCTAAGCCCTCTCTCCTATAAATAAGTATCTTGCCAGTATCTAATGCCAGTATCTAATACATGTACTGTTTTTTTTTTAAGATTTTATTTTTATTTATTCATGGAAGATACAGAGAGAGAGAGGCAGAGACACAGGCAGAGGGAGAAGCAGGCTCCATGTAGGGAGCCTTATGTGGGACTCGATCCTGGGTCTCCAGGATTGCATTCTGGGCTGAAGGCGGCGCTAGACCGCTGAGCCACCCAGGCTGCCCTACAGTACTGTTTTATTCAATATTACCTAACTTCTCTTCCTCTAACATTTTGGGAGAAGGTAGAAAGAGAGATCTAGGTTTGGTTGTTTGTTTCGTATTTTTTTGTTTGTTTGTTTTTTTGTTTCGTATTTTTTATTTGCAAACCAAAACCATATTTCCTGAGGACTCACTGCTCAGGAGGCCCAGAAGTGGGACTGGGTTCTATTTCATTGAGGTCAGGGCAGCCTGGGTGGCTCAGCGGTTTAGTGCCGCCTTCAGCCCTGGAGTTCCAGGATCAAGTCCCACATCAGGCTCCGTGCATGGAGCCTACTTTTCCCTCTGCCTATGTCTCTGGCTCTCTCTGTGTGTCTCTCATGAATAAATAAATAAAATCTTTTTAAAAAATAGAATATATTTTGTTGAGGCCAGTACCACTGAGGCAGGAGCCAGCAGAGCCTGGGTCTTGCCACTGTTCTCTCTGTTGTAGATTGATCAGCTCAGTCGGTTTCCACATATATCATGAGATGGGTGGTTGTAAATAAGGTCTAAAATGATAAGGTCTCAAATCCACAAGGTCTATACCCAATCACTGGGATCAAAGATGGTGTCAAGGACAGTATAAATGTGAAAAAGTGGACTGCAACTGTGTGCACACACACACTCCACTCTCATCTCAGCCCTGCCTGGGATACTGGCTCAGTAGCTTGCAATGGGACCCAGAAATCTGCTTGTCAAACACACTCCCCTGTGGATATGGATGCAGGAGGACCTCAGGCTGTTCCCAGGAAAATGCTGCGCAGGTAACAAAGGCTACCTGGCTGGTGTAAAAAGTTACTGTGGAGTCAGGTTAAGGAAGGGTTGGATCAATAGGGAAAGGCTCAAACAATAGGATGGGTCCAGACAAGCTTGACCCATGGTTCCTGTGTAGGTTCCTCTGTTGTTTGAATGAGCTAGGTACTTTTAGTGGACTGGATAAATAGAAAGTGATCATCAGATGTGACAGAAATAACCTAATCATTTTTTCATCCCACAGCCTTTGTCCCATCATGTCAGCTTTATCTTACCTATGTAAATTGGCACCCATGAAGCAAATCACATTGTGCTTTAGGTTTGTACAGGGTCTTTCTGGAAGGGCTGAGCATTGCCTTAATTCTGTTAAGGATCGTTCCACCATCCTTTCCTTCTAAGAAAACCAGGGAGGGTTGCCTTGGAAACACTAAGAGGGAACCAGGAGCTTCACAAATGTATACTCTGTGTTCCAAACAGAGCACTCATGGGGAGCTCACAGCCCCTGTACCAACCCACTTGTTGGCACATAGTAAATAACGGGAGAGGAAGATGCGTTTTATTTATTTTTTTTTAATTTTTTAATTTATTTATGATAGTCACACACAGAGAGAGAGAGAGAGAGGCAGAGACACAGGCAGAGGGAGAAGCAGGCTCCATGCACCGGGAGCCCGACGTGGGACTCGATCCCGGGTCTCCAGGATTGCGCCCTGGGCCAAAGGCAGGCGCTAAACCTCTGCGCCACCCAGGGATCCCCCGGAAGATGCGTTTTAATCTGGACTCCAGAAAGGCTGGAATGGGGGACAAGACAAACAAACAAACTTCTATTTGAACACAGAAAACGTCTAATAGAAGTACACATAGTGACTAAGGCACGTTGGCCACTTACTAGTTGTGCAACTTCTATGGGCAACTTAACCCTTCTGAGTCTCAGTTTTCTCATCTGTAAATTGGGGACAATGATAATATCTACACCACAGGTTTGTTGGGTAGAAATTAGTTAATTCATATAAAGCACTCAAGACAGTGACACATAGTAAAAAGTTATATAGGACATTCTTAAAAATGGTTTTAGCAAGAGAGTGGATTTGAACTTGCCAAGAAGAGATGAGAAGAGAAAATTGTGTGGTAATACATACCACACATAGCAGAAAAGGAAGGGAAGAATGAGGATGAGCCCTATGGGCAGAAAGGGAAGGCACCTTGGGCTGTCCAGACACTAACTCCACCTTCTCTAAGACTCAGGCTTTTTCAGTGATTGATGCTGGGGACAAAGGGGGGGTGGGGGGCAGGTGAATAGGCAGATGGTGGCTATGCGGGGACAGACAGGAGCACAGAAGCTCCACATGGAAGGGCTGGGGTTTCTCAGCATATGGACAAGGGGTGATGAAGTGAAAAGTCCCTTAGAGTCCTGTAGCTACTGCAGAGCTGTCGTGGGGGTGAACTGTGTCCCTCAGAAAGATATGTTGAAGTCCTAACTCCCAGTTTCTGTTAACATGGCCTTATTTAGAAATTGGGTCTTGCACATGGAATCGAGAGGAGATGAGGTCATACTGGATTAGGGAGGGCCATAATCCAATGACTAATATCCTTACGGAAGAGGGAAATTTGGACACAGATCCACAGAAACAGCAGCATGTTAAGACACAGAGAGGGACATGGGGGGAATGCTACGTGACAACAGAGGATGGCACTGGAGCAATGCAGCACCCACCAGAAACTAAAAGCCTAAGGGAGAGCAGCCCCGGTGGTGCAGCAGTTTGGTGCCGCCTGAAGCCTGGGGTGTGATCCTGGAGGCCTGGGATCGAGTCCCACGTCGGGTTCCCTGCATGGAGCCTGCTTCTCCCTCTGCCTGTGTGTGTGTGTGTGTGTGTGTGTGTGTGTGTGTGTCTCATGAATAAATAAAATCTTTAAAAAAAAAAAAGAAAGAAAAAGAAAAAAGAAAGCCTAAGAGAGGAGCATGGCCCCCAGAACTGTGGGCAAATATATTCCTGTTGTTTCAGGGCCCCAGTTTAGATACTTTATTTTGACAGCCCTCAGAAGTGACTATAAGAGCTAAGTAATGGTGAAATTAGAGACAGATGGACAAGTGCAACCTCTCAAAACTTCAAACACAGCCCAGGGTCTGGGATGAGTTACACTAAACATTAAAAATAAATCTATAGCGCCTGGGTGACTCAGTCGGCTAGGTGTCCGACCTCTTTTTTTAAGATTTTATTTATTTATTCATGAGAGACACAGAAAGAGAGAGGCAGAGTCATAGGCAGAGGGAGAAGCAGGCTCCATGCAGGGAGCCTGATGTGGGACTCGATCCCGGGCCCCCAAGATCATGCCCTGAGCCAAAGGCAGACACTCAACTGCTGAGCCACCCAGGTGTCTCAAGTGTCCAACTCTTGCTTTCGGCTCAGGTCATGATCTCAGTGTCATGAGATCAAGCCCCATGTTGGGCTCTGCACTGGGTGTGGAGCCTACTTAAGACTCTCTCTCCCTCTGTGCCTCCCCTTCCCCCCTCTTAAGTAACTAACTAAATAAGTCAATAAATCTATACATCTAAATATAGGTAATAGATACATTTCCTCGAAAAGCTATCATCCGTATCATTAAGTCAAACAAATCAGATAACAGCATAGCACGTAAAACATGACCCCGCTTTACATAATTAAAGCAAGATGTTCACAAGGGTGTGTGCTAAACCCTTAGGAGTGGTTGCCTCTGGCCATCGGCTTTGAGAAGATGACAAAACTTTTTAAATTTCTGCGTCTAAGTGTTGCTTATGTTTTGTAGAACTATGCATTCCTTAGTAATACAGATTCATTCTCATTGGAAGGGGAAAAGTTTAAGGCTGGAGAATTCTAATGTATTTTCTCCCACATTCGCACCCGACCATGGCAAACATTAGCTACCAGTGCTGCTGTAGAAGGCCAGTCTGGAAGTGGTGTGAAATTTCTGAATCAGAAACTGGGACAAGGAGATCTTCTCATCAGTTTTCAAGGATTCGTCCCCATTCTTCCAATACAGCATCAGATCTTCATCTGTATATGCATCTTTGGGGAGAGGAAAATAAGTTAATTTGACTCCTTGGCTTCTGATGTGGCCGAAGCACCGGGGAAATCCTACACCAGCCTCGGAGTAAACAGGTCTTAACACTGGCAGGCAGTACTCAGCGTCACGGTTACTGAAGTGGCGCAGAGATTGGAGAGGGAACAAGGCAGAGATTTGTCATTAGGGACACTGATACTTACAGCTTTCCAGCTCCAAAGAGCAGGTCTGGGAGTCCAGAGGAAAGTGGCTGAAGTCCATGTTGCACATGGCGGTCACTGTAATCCTAGGCAACCCAAACAGGCATGTTGGCTTGTGCAGTGAGTTCTTGGCTCATGTGCCTGCCCCGAGTAAGAAGAACACCAACGACCAAGAGCAAATGCTTTCTCACGTCTAATTCAGAAGCTTGGAAACCCTGGTCGCTAAGTTGCAGGACCCTAACTTTCAAGTTCTGTCTTCTGCAGGACATGTCATCAGCGCTCTGCTGGGCCCCAGCTACTGTCAAGAGCCCATTCCTGCACTCTGCTCTGTGCCTGTGAGCAACCTCCCCACAAGATGCCTGGGAGGTTATGGCCACACCTCCCTACCCCACACCACACCAAGGCTATTAGCATCAAATTCTGGTGAACCCTACAAGCAGCCCAAGAAGATGTGGAATAAGCCTGTACAATCACTCATTGGCCCAGAAGCCAATCTGGAATAACACTCAATAAACAGTAGGTCTTGTTGCCTTTTTAAATCTTTATTATCAATAAACTAGAATGATAGGCTCTCAGGGGTGGAAGGGACATAGAATGTCATTGACTCTCAACTCACTCAGGTCTTACAAGTCTCCTAACCTGAGCTTAAGATCGCCGATGACTGGGAAGTCACTGGCTACTAGGGTGACCATTTCATCTTCAGAGACTTCTAACAGCTATCAGAAGGCTCATCGCATCCATATAGCCCTCAGGCCCAACCACAATGACAAACTCTTCAGGGCCAAAGAGACTGACCATACGTATTAGAATGGCATTGGACAAAGAGCCAGTGACCCCATGGACAGTTACCTCATGCTGTATAGCACATGCCCATCCGGAAACACCCTCAGCATGATGTTATCAGTGGTGGTGTCATGAGTGAATGACCTTTTGGAGTGAACAAAGAAGACGTCGGGGACCCAGATCTTCTTTACCAGCCGACCATCGAAGGTCATGCTCTTGTTGCTCGTGCTGGGAAAGGCCAGCCTCTCATCCTTCCAGTAATGCCGCAGGTACAGGGTCATGGTGAAGTCCTGTGGGAGCCCGAGGTGACACCAAACACAAGTGCTTAGAAAGCTTCCTTTCGGGATCCCTGGGTGGCGCAGCGGTTTGGCGCCTGCCTTTGGCCCAGGGCGCGATCCTGCAGACCCAGGATCGAATCCCACATCGGGCTCCCGGTGCATGGAGCCTGCTTCTCCCTCTACCTGTGTCTCTGCCTCTCTCTCTCTCTGTGTGACTATCATAAATAAAAAAAAAAAATTAAAAAAAAAATTAAAAAAAAAAAAAAGGGAAGCTTCCTTTCTGGTGGCTCTATCGGTTAAGCATCCGACTCTTGATTGCAGCTCAGGTCATGATCTCAGGATCGTGAATCGAGCCCCATATCAGGGTCCATGCTGGGCATGGGGGCCTGCTTGGGATTCTCTCTCTCCTTCTCCCTCTGCCCCTCCCACCCAGCTCTTGCCCATGCGTGCTCTCTCTCTCTCTTTCTCTCTCTCTCTCAGTCTCCAAAATAAATAAATAGGGACGCCTGGGTGGCTCAGTGGTTGAGCATCTGCCTTCGGCTCAGGGAGTGATCCTGGGGTCCTAGGATCGAGTCCCGCATCAGGCTCCCTGCGGGGAGCTTGCTTCTCCCTCTGCCTAGGTCTCTGCCTCTCTCTCTCTCTGTCTCTCAGGAATAAATAAATAAATAAATAAATCTTTAATTTAAAAAAAATAAAGCTTCCTTTCCTACAATCAACCCATCATTAACCCACGTAACAGACGCCTCAGGCTCAGCCTCCAGTGACAGGGCTGCAGCACCTACAGGAGGGTGGCCGCTGCCGCAGGGGTGCTGCTACAATAGGAAAGGGCCTGGCGCATTGTTGCTGCGCATCATGAGGTGGGAGCCCGGGACGGGGAGCAGCCCATCCTTCAGGCTTTGCGAATGAAACCTACAGGGGTGAGGCAGCCAGCAAGGGGGCCAGCAGGGCAGGATTTCCCAGGAGTCCTGCTCTCTCCCCTAGACTCAGGCACACAGTGCTCCTTTCCTGTTGGCCAAGCATGCAGTTTCAGGTTGGTGGACGCTGGGAGAAACCTGCATGGTCAAATGTCCTATTTAAAAGAGTTTCTGTCATTGATCTTGGAGAATCTTTGTGGGCAGAATTGTGCCCTGCGTGCCATTGAATCCCCAGGCCCTACCTGGCAAGGCACACAGTGGGTGCTCAATAAATATTTGCAGGATAGAAAAATGCAGGGTGGGGGTGGGAATGAATGGATAAAGGTATGTGCAGCTGCAGATCCACTATCATTTCAGCCTGAAAGTTCTTTCTGTTAAACCGTGTCTCCTCGCCTGCAGGGCTGCTGCCTTAAACCAAGAGCCTGGCACCCCCGCCGCAGTGGAAGATGCAAGTACTAAGTTACAAGTGCAGATAAGTCAATAAGGGCCCCAAGCATCCCCCTCGGGAGCGAGGATGGAAAGATGCCTGGTGGCAGTGGTCTCAGAGCATAGTGGTGCCCACTTCTGCTTTACCAGCACACCTAGAACTCACTGTCCTGCAGGCTCAGTGGGGAGGGGAGCACTCCCACCCTCCCCCTCTCCATCCTCACCCCTTCCTCAGTTTGTGCTCTACTGTTTTATTTTGTGTTTATAAACCTCCTGTTTCTTCTGCCTCAAGGGGCCCTTGCCCCACTCTTGCTCTGGCCCTCCCCACGATGTCTCCTTCTTATCTATCCTTCAGGTCTCAATTGAAACAAGGCGTCTTTAAGAGCCTTCCCTTACTGCCTGATCTTGGTGGACACTGCCAAGGAAGGCGTAGGGAAGCAATGCTCAGGTGGGCATTAGCAAGCAGAGAACTGCAGAATTTCTGTCTGAAAATGACCCCCTCCTGTGCTCCTCCAAGTGTGGTTCATCTCCCCAGTCCCATCACCTGAGGAGTGTGTTCAAAGTGTAAGGTGCTGGGCCTCACTCCCAGAGACTGGTCCAGGACATCTCCGGTGGGGCCCAGGAATCTCCATGTAACCAACTCCCCCAGTTACTTTTACCCATCAGGTTGAGAACCCCTGCTTCAGGTTTCACTGCACCTGAGCCAACTTCCAAGTCCTAGTTTTACCCCCTGCTGCCCTGGCTCTGCCCACCAGGCATAGCCTGCACCTGCACGGCCACCCCAGCCACAGGCTCTCACAGACCCTTAACCTCAGGACCCCGAATTTGAAGCCCTGCCAAGGGCGCTGCGCACCATGTCCACCTCCGAGATGCTGTCCAGGCTCTCCACCTGCACGTCCACGCCCACTGGGATAGCAGGGCCTGCAGAAGAGCAAAGACAGCTGAGGAAGGCACATTCCTATCTACCAATGGGTCCGCAGCCACACACCCCTCCTGGGGATAGCCTGACCAGAGTAGAGTGAAGCAGGGGTTCCAATTCTATGAGGGCTTTCTTGCTACATCCTGACATGATGAGTGCCTGATCTTTCTTCCTGAGGGCGGAGATCATGTCTGACTTGTGTGTCTTTCCTGGACCAAGGTGAATGTTTAATCCATGCTTGTGGGATGAATCGATGAGCTGGATTACTTTCTACATCCCAGGGCTGTCACTCTAGGGTAGAGGGAATAATGTTCGTGTGTGTGTGTGTGTGTGTGTGTTTTAAAGATTTTATTTATTTATTCATGAGAGAGAGAGAGAGAGGCAGAGACACAGGTAGAAGGAGAAGCAGGCTCCATGCAGGGAGCCCTATGTGGGACTTGATTCCAGGACCGCAGGATCACGCCCTGAGTTGAAGGCAGGCACTCAACTGCTGAGCCACCCAGGCATCCCATGTTCTAGTGTTTGAATAGGGACCCTAGTTAATTGTCCTCCAAAAAGGGCAGATGAGGCCTAAGAACCTCAGATCCAGGCTTGGGACACCAGCCTGCCCAGGGCCAGATTCATTTGGTCACTCAACCTATACCTATAGAGTACCTAACAGATAACTGGGATCCTGCCCTCTAGAAGCCTCACAGTCTTGTGTGAGATAGATCACAGCCAAAGCAATTTACACATTCAATGCAATCCCTATTGAAATACCATGGACTTTTTTTTAGAGATTTGGAACAAATAATCATAAGATTTGTGTGGAATCAGAAAAGACCCCGAATAGCCAGGAGAATATTGAAAAGGAAAACTAGAGCTGGGGACATCACAATGCCAGATTTCAAGTTGTACTATGAAGATGTTATCATCAAGACAGTGTGGTACTGGCACAAAAACAGTCACATAGATCAATGGAACAGAAAAGAGAATTCAGAAATGGGCCCTCAACTCTATGGTCAATTAGTATTTGACAAAGTAGGAAAGACTAACCACTGGAAAAAGGACAGTCTCTTCAATAATTGGTTCTGGGAAAATTGGACAGCCATGTGCAGAAGAATGAAACTAGACCATTCTCTTATGCCATACACAAAGATAAACTCAAAATGGATGAAAAATCTAAATGTGAGACAAGAATCCACCAAAATCCTAGAGGAGAACGCAGGCAACACCCGTTTTGAACTTGGCCACAGCAACTTCTTGCAAGATACATCTATGAAGGCAAGGGAAACAAAAGCAAAAATGAATTATTGGGACTTCATCAAGATCAAAAGCTTCTGCACAGCAAAAGAAACAGTCAACAAAACTAAAAGTCAACCTACAGAATGGGAGAAGATATTTGCAAATGACCTATCAGATAAAGGGCTAGTTTCCAAAATCTATAAAGAACTTATTAAACTCAACACCCAAGAAACAAACAATCCAATCATGAAATGGGCAAAAGACATGAACAGAAATCTCACAGAGGAAGACATAGACATGGCCAACGAGCACATGAGAAAATGCTCCGCATCACTGGCCATCAGGGAAATACAAACCAAAACCACAATGAGATACCACCTCACACCAGTGAGAATGGGGAAAATTAACAAGACAGGAAACCACAAATGTTGGAGAGGATGTGGAGAAAGGGGAACCCTCTTGCACTGTTGGTGGGAATGTGAACTGATGCAGCCACTCTGGAAAACTCTGTGGAGGTTCCTCAAAGAGTTTAAAATAGACCTGCCCTGCGACCCAGCAATTGCACTGCTGGGGATTTACCCCAAAGATACAGATGCAGTGAAACACTGGGACATCTGCACCCCGATGTTTATAGCAGCAATGTCCACAATAGCCAAACTGTGGAAGGAGCCTCGGTGTCCATCAAAAGATGAATGGATAAAGAAGAATTGGTTTATGTATACAATGGAATATTACTCAGCCATTAGAAACGACGAATACCCACCATTTGCTTCAACATGGATGGAACTTAGGGTATTATGCTGAGTGAAGTAAGTCAGTCGGAGAAGGACAAACATTATATGGTCTCATTCATTTGGGAAATATAAAAAATAGTTAAAGGGATTATAGGGGAAAGGAGAGAAAATGAATGGGAAAAATCAGAGAGGGTAACAAAACATGAGAGACACCTAACTGGGAAACGAACAAGCGGTAGTAGAAGGGGAGGTGGGCAGGGGGTTGGGGTGACTGGGTGATGGACACTGAGGGGGGCACTTGACGGGATGAGCACTGGGTGTTATACTATATGTTGGCAAATAAAACTCCAATAAAAAAATATACAAAAAATAAAATAAATAAAGATCACAGCCAAAGACAATACTACACAAGATTTTTAAATCCTTTCAGGACATGTCAGAAGAAAAGTAGAAGAGTACATAGCACAGGAGTTTGACACTCAAATCCATCTGGCTCATGGCAAAATTTCCAAAACCAGGTTTAGCTGTGGATTTATCTGTGGCTATTGTTCTATTTCTTGGGCTGGTTGATGGTTACATTCACTTTGTGATAACTTAACAGGCTGTCCGCTCACAATTTGTGTACTTTCTATATGTATGTTATACTTCCATAGAATATTTTTTAGATTTTAACATATATTTTAAATTTATTTAGTCATCAGAGACAGAGAGAGAGAGAGAGAGAAGCAGAAACATAGGCAGAGGGAGAAGCTAGCTCCCCGAGGGGAGCCCGATGAGGTACTCCATCCCGGATTCTGGGATCACGCCCTGAGTCAAAGGCAGATGCTCAACCACTGAGCCACCCAGGCATCCCTAGGTTTTTAAACCTAAAATGGGGAAAACGAAAATCAAAAATGTGTTTGTCAAGCGTATTAACAAATGCTATTATACTCACAGACCAAAAAAAGTGTGTGTATATATATATATATACCTCTGAGAGTCAAGTGGGAGCTGAGCTAGGTTTCCTGGGGAGAGGGTATTGTCTAGAGGCCAGCCCTGCTGCTCCTGGAACCTCTGAGTGCAGGGAGTACAGGACCAGGGCATGCTGACCCACTGTTTCCTCATCCTGTGGCCCCTAAGCCAGAGATATTAAAATGGTTCAGCGTCTAGGCTGTTAACTGGGGTAGCCCTGCCTCTCATGGAGGTGTGCTGTACTTGCTCCCTCACTTTCTTTCTCTAAAGTGCCACGCTATCTGCTACACCCAGTTCTTCCAGGAGCTAAATGGAAGAAACAATATAGCCATCAACCTCTTTGGACCTCCCTCCTAGAGGCCCAGTTTTCAGATAATGGGCCCAGTGTTTGAATAGGAGCTGGTTTTGGCAAAGGACACATTCAAGATAAAGCATATCAGCTTGCTTGGAATCTGGAACGGTGTCTCTCTGTTCTCAGGGCCTGCCCTGCTCTCCACAGCTCCAGCTGCCCTTCGCAGAGAAATTTGATAATACCTGTAAGGGTGGCGTCAGTGCTCTGGAAGGTAGTGCTCACGTGGGAGTGCAGGTCAAGTTCTCAGGAGATCTGGATTGTTGGAGGTAAACAGTCTGGGTGTTCAGGAGGCTCTAAAGCTGCATTCCAGGGGACTCACCTCAAGTTTGAACAGAAGCAACACCCTGTTCTCCTTAGTCTAAGTGCAGTGGAGTTGATCTCTGTCCTTGACCTGCCCACTGCCCAGGGCGAATGCTTCCAGGCTCTCCTAAACTCTATTTTGTGGCCCTTCTTGACCTGATTTTGGGAGAAAGTCTTCCAAAGTACTGGTCTTTCTCCTCCTTCCTTGAACAATTTTATATTTTGAGTGGGACTGGGTTCCATAGGGTATTAGAAAGAAAATGGTCTCGTTAAACTAAGTAGGCATTCCTGCCTTGGCCTCGTCACACTGCTGTGGTTTTCCTGCTTTGAGAGAGGGATCTGGTAAACCAAATAGAAATCACTGGTGGAATTTCAGGCAGTATAGCCAATGAGGTGACAAATTCAAGGCAGGATATGGAGATACATGTGTAGCCAAGGATTTTCTTGGTTCCTAGCCTTTCTATCGTTATTTGTCCTCACATGGTCCTAAAAAGTACACATGAGGAATTTATCCATTTTTGAAGTTGAGATATCCCACTTCTTCCTCACTGACTCCAAGAATGAAAGTGAGACAGAATTTTCAGAGAAACTAAAACAGAAAATTGGACATGTGTCCTGCCCTAAATGAAGATATTTCTCAAGTTGAAGGCATGTGATCCCAGAGGTAAAGCTGGAGATGCAAGAATGAGGAGAGAAAACAAAAATGGAAAACGTACACAAAATTGTAAGTAAACATTGGCTATATAAAACAATATTAATAATATACTGGGGAGATGAGAAAACGAAACAGAAATCCAAGCAAAAATAGCATTTGAATGAGGAGGGATATAAATAAAGTGAAAGTGTTGTGAGGTCTTCATACTGTCTGGGAGAGAAATAAAAGTAGCTAATTAACATACTAGTCTGATAAGCCAAGAGTTCATGTTGTTTTCTGGGGAACCACTGAAAAATAGCAAGAGTACATATGTTCAGAACTAAAATAGGAAACCCTAAATAAGAATAACCAAAAGTAGCCAATCCATAGGAAAACAAGTAAGGAAAGAGAAAAAGAAAGAACATAGAATTGGTTGGACAACAAAAAAGAAATAGTAAGTAGAATGACAGATTTATTTATTTATTTATTTATTTATTTATTTATTTATTTAGATGACAGATTTAAAACCACATTTGGATCTACTTATCCTGGGAGAATTTGCTAACTCAGGAAGGCAACTGAGAAGCTGAAGGATGCTTTTGATGGTTTTGGGAAGCCTCAGGTCTTGGATTAGAGACCAGGGCCCATCAAGTGGTCTAGCTCCAGCTTAGGATCCCTAAGAGCATATCCTAGCAGTGAAGGTACCATGTGCAGTTCAGCTTCAAACCAGGTCAGTCCCTACAAGTGGGTTAAAGTTATCTGGAGTGGTAGTGGCCTCAGGCAGCCCCAGGTATTAGTGCTACCAGGTACCTGGTAGAAATAAATGGAAACAAACAGAAATCCTCTCTGGAGGAAGATAACACCATCCGAGGTCTCCATTTATTTCTAGTAAAAATATTGTAAATATAACATATAGTTCATAATAAAAAAAATAGCCAGGCACACAAGAAAGTAAGACATACAATAACCATCAGAAAAAATAGAAAATAGGAACAAGGGGCTTTCGACATTGAAATAGCATAAACTTTAAAATATCTTTGTGTACTAAGTGCAAAGAGATTAAAAAATTAAGATTGAGAATTTCTGCATAAAACTCTAAACTATAAAAACAGAATCGGGCCCCTAGGTAGCACAGTCAGTTAAGTGGCCAACTCTTGGTTTCTGCTCATGTCACGCACTCAGGGTTATGAGATCAAGCTCCACATGAGACTGATGCTCAGTGCAGAGTCTGCTTAGGTTTCTCTCTCTCTCTCCCTCAGTCCCTACCCCCCCAACTCTCTCTCTCTCTTCCTCTCAAATAAATAAAAAATCCTAAAAATAGAATCAATCAATATAATTTTCCACATTAACAGAAAAGCCTTTACTAAAATCAGTGTCCATTTATGATTTTTTTAAAGCGCACAAGAATAGAAGGGAACTTCCTTAATTTGAAAAATGATAGCTACCAAAAATAGCTACAGTAAATACCATATTTGTTTATTTTTAAGGATTTTATTTATTTATTTATTTGAGAGAGAGCATGAGTGGGGGTGGGAAGCAGAGCAAGAGAGACAAGCAGACTCTGCGCTGAGTGCAGAGTCCAACACAGGGCTCAGTCTCACTACCATGAGATCATGACCTGAGCCAAAATCAAGAGTTGGACGCCTAACCAACTGAGCCACCCAGGTGCCCAAGTAAATACCATATTTAATGGTAAAGTGCTGAAAGATTTCCTTTAATATTAAGAATGCCTGTAAATGTCACTTCTATTCAATATTGTTTTGAAAGGACTAGATAGTACAATAAGGAAAGAAATGAGAAAAACTTATGACAACTGGAAAAAAGAAACAAAATTACTATTATTTGTATAAGATTGGGTATATACTTTTTTAATTTGCAGATAAACTATTAGAATTAATTAGGGATTTTAATAAAGATGTTGAATACAGAGTCAGGATACAAAAGTCAAAGTTACAAAAGGAAATTTTTTCCAAAATGCCTTTAATGATAGCATCAAAAATACCTAGGAGGGGCACCTGGGTGACTCAGTTGGTAAAGCATCTGCCTTTGGTTCAGGTCATGATCCCAGGGTCTTGGGTAGAGCCTCACATCCAGCTCCCCACTCAGCAAGGTGGGGGTCTGCTTTTCCCTCTTCCCCTGCCCCTTTCCCAGTTTGTACATGTTCTCTTTCTTTCTCACTCTCTCTCTCCCAAATAAATAAATAAAATCTTTAAAAAAAAAAACCCTATGAATAAGTACCTAAAATAAATCTAACAAAAAATATGGATGTTCTCTATGAAGTAAACTATGAAATATTATTGAAAGAAATTAAAGATCTAAATAAATTGGAAAATAAATCATTTCCTGTATTGGAAGTTTCAACATTATGAAAATATTAATTATCCCATATTGATAGATAGACTCAATGCAATTCTAATCAAGATCTCATTAAGTTTTCTTATGGAACTTGAAAAAATGATTATCAGGAAATTCAAAGCAGTGCATTTTGAAGAAAAACAGTGTGAGGAGATGTGCTGTACCAGATATCAAGATTTATTATAGAACTACAGTAAACAAGAAGTGAAGGACTAGCATAAAAATGAACAAACTGACAAATGGAACAGAGTAGAAAGTAACAGAAACAGACACACACACTTAAGGACATTGACTTATTATAAAGATATCACTATAGATCATTGGAGAAGGAATAGTATCCTTAATAACCAATGTTGGAACAATGGCTGATACATATGCAAATCACACAATATGCAAAGTAACTCCAAATGGATTATAGATCCAAATGTGAAAAGTAAAACAATATGCTCCAGATGTTAATAGAGGGGAAGGCATTCTTACCTCAGGGGAGCAATATCAGGACACAAAAAACACTAACCATAAGAAAAGATCAGATCAGATCAATAGATTTACATTGAAATTGAGATTACCTAGCAAAACAAATATTTAGTGTTAGAAGTCAGGATAATGGGACAGCTGGGTGGCTCAGTTGGTTGAGTGTCTGCCTTTGGCTCAGGTCATGATCCCAGGGTCCTGGGATGGTATCTCACATAGGACTCCCTGCTCAGTAGAGAGAGTCTGCTTCTCCCTCTCCCTCAGTGCCTCCTCCCTGCTCCCTGCTCATTCTCTCTCTCTCAAATAAATAAATAAAATCTTAAAGAAAAGAAGAAGTCAGGAAAATGGTTGCCCATGATGGAAGGATAATGACAGGGAGAGGAGACTTCTGGAAATACTTGATCTAGGTGCTCATTAATGAAAGTGTTCAATTTGTAATAATTTACTAAGCTGTACACTTACGATTTGTGTATATTTTCTGCATACATGTTACCATTCAATAAAAAATTTTTCATTGAGGGGCACCTGGGTGGCTCAGTCGGTGAAGCGTCTACCTTCAGCTCAGGTCATGATCTCAGCCCCTGAGTTGGGATCGAGCCCCTGAGCTGGGCTCCCCTGATCACAGGGAGTCTGCTTCTCCCTTTCCCCCTGCCACTCTCCCTGCTTATGCTCTCTCTCTCTCTGTCAAATAAATAAATAAAATCTTAAAAACATTTTTCCATTGAAGAAATCAAGAACTCCTATTTATCAAAAAACACCACTGGCAAAGAGCTCATATGCTGAATATATAAATAATTCCCAGAAGTCCCATTAAGAAAAAGTCAGACAACCCAATACAAAAACAGGCATGAGACTTGAATAAGCATTTAAAAAAAGAGGAAATAAATAATAGTCATATAAAATAGACATAACTCCATTTGAAACACAGCAAGCTATAACTACTCTATCTAGTCAAATTGACCAGAGTCTCAGCTTAAACCCTGCTTTTTTTCTAGGAGGATTCCCCCAACTGCCTAATTGAGGTTGTCGAAACCCAGGGTCCTGTTCTTTTCCTACCAGAACGCTCATCCACTCCCCACCCCCGCAAGCACTGGGGAGGAGGGTTGTCTTTCTACTATGTCAGCCTCCAAAATCTGCACTCTAGAAAGCTTCAGAGACACCGACACCCCCACACATTAGAGTTGGGTGGGGCAGTTAGCATATCAATAGACAACAAGACCTGTGGATAATGGCTAAGGTTTCCCCGGAAGTGTGGAAGAAGAGCAAGGGGTGGGGGGATGTTGCAGGCCCTCTGGTCCCACAGGGTGGAGAAGAAAGTGTTCATTTATCAACTCCGGTTAAGGAAGCAGGTCCCACTCCCATCTTCTCCAACCAGTTTATCAGTGGGTTGAGGAACCGCTGCTGCAGGAATGATTAAGATCAGGAAGTGATAAGCCCAAGAAAGCCACCTTGCCCTCCGGAGCACCAAAAGACCGAACAGGCTCCAGGGCAGGATAGAGGGCCATTTCTTTGTCCCTCTGGTCCCCCACCTGGCCTTGCATTCCCTCCTTTGCTTTCTCTAGGTACTCTTCATGCCACATCCCAGCAGCCCCGAACTGCTTGGCTCCTGTCTGTGTTTTGTCATTCTCTACAAATGTCCTCACGTGGAGATCATCTGTGCAAGGCAGGCAGGGGTAGTTATCCTGAGCTTCAGGGAGCCCCTAGGGACAGGTGCAGGATTCTATGAACCTCCTGACATTGTATATAAAAGTGTGTGGGGGGGGGGGCACATGACAGAGAGATTATCATTATTCTGAGAAACAAGTAGATTTTCAAAGGACTCAATGCTTCAACAAAGTAAAAAAAAACAAACCCATTGTATTAGATAGCCAGGAGCTGAGTTTTGGCTTCAACATTTACTAGCAGCGTGACCTTGGGCAAACATAATTTCTCTGTGCCTCAATTTCCTTATCTGTAAAGTAGGTATAGTATATACCAACCTCATAGTTGTCATGAGGATTGAATGTGTTAATCCCTGCAAAGCCCATGTAAGGGTTTGGCATATAAGATGTTCTATAAATGGTTATATTATCACTGCCATTGTTACTGTGGCCTGGCTCATTTACCTAGAAGGTAGAGCCCCAAACTCATTCATTGTTATTTCCCTCGGAACTCACAGAACAGAGAGCCTGGCCCAAAGTGGGCTTAATACACATTGGAGGAGGCAGACCCGGTGGCTCAGCGGCTTAGCCCCGCCTTCAGACCAGGGCCTGATCCTGGAGACCCCAGACCGAGTCCCACGTCAGGCTCCCGGCATGGAGCCTGCTTCTCCCTCTGCCTGTGTCTCTGCCTCTCTCTCTCTCTCTGTCTCTCATGAATAAATAAATAAAATATTTTAAAAAAACACACACACACACACACATTGGAGGCAGGAATGATGGCCATCCTCTTAGTCCTGGTGTCATCACTGAGGTGCCACGATGCAGACCCAGTTCCCCAAGGAAATCACAGGGACCCTGGTGTCCCGCCCACCACACCAGCATAACCGCCCACTGTGCCTGGACTCCGCAGGGCCAAACTCACCCAGCTCCAGCCTTGGGTGAAGCGCAGCTTCACTCACCTCCAGCAGTGCGAGCAGAAATAAAATTCTCCAGACTGCCCCGGAATAGAATGGGGAAGCCCAACAACAGAGAAATCACTGTGGGCCACCCTTGAAGAAGGCTGGCAATTATAAGCAGTGTATGCTCTCAGCTACGATGGAGTTACAACTTGTCACAGTAAAGGGAAAGTACACCTCAAGGGTTTGTCGAAAGAGATGCTGTGGTCAGTGAATGAATCAGACTCATCCGGCAGTATCTTTTTAGAAAATAAAATTTTGAATTCCAGTAAAGCTAACATATAGCATTATATTAGTTTCAGGTGTACCATATAGTGACGCAACACTTCTGTACATTCCTGCATGCTCCTCCTGGTAAGTGCACTCTTCAATCCCCTCCACCTATTGTACCCATTCCCCCCACCTACCTCTCCTCTGGTGACCATCAGCTTGTTCTCTATCATTAAAAGTCCTTTTGTTTTTTTCTCTTTTTTCCCTTTCTTTATTTGGTTTTTTAAATTCCCCATATGAGTAAAATAACATGGTATTTGTCTTTCTCTGACTGATTTATTTTGCAGCATTATACTCCCCAGATCCATCCATGTTGTTGCAAATGGCAAGATTTCATTCTTTTTACGGCTCAGTAATATTTCATTCCATCTTTATCCATTCATCTATTGATGGACATTTGGGCTGCTTTCATTATTTGGCTATTGTAAATAATGCTGCAATAAACATAGGGGTGCATATATCTTCTTGAACTAGTGTTTTCTTTTTTGGGGGTAAATAGTACTAGTGGAATTACTGGATCATGTGAGAATTCTATTTTTAATTTTTTGAAGAATCTCTATAGTGTTTTCCACAGTTTGCATTCCCACCAATAGTGCAAGAGGGTTGGTTCCTTTTTTCCCCACATCCTCAGCAATACTTGTTGTTTCTTGTGTTGTTGATTTTAGCCATTCTGACAGGTGTGACAGGACACGCATTGTAGTTTTGATTTACATTTTCCTGATGATGGGTGATGTTGAGCATTTTTTCGCGTACTCGTTGGCCATCTGGATGTCTTCTTTGTAGAAATATCTGTTCATCTCTTCCATCATCTGGCCGTATCTTTTCAAAGTCTTTCTAAAGCCTCTTTTTATAATGAAATGTTCTTGGGCTTGTAGTAAAATTAATTGAAACAAAAAACAAGGGCTTAATAATGATTCTTTATTATTCTTCTTACTTTGATATTTTAGGTGTCACAGTCTTTCATAGATCAGCATAGCAGCAGCTTACTCTGCGTAAGACTCTCCACGTATGCTCTCTCTCAGTACTTCCTGATGTTACCATGCCACATTGACTGCCTGCTTCATTCATTCAAACCTGCGCTGCCCATGTCCATCAGGCCAGGCCCTCAGGGGTGCAGTTGGGAGCATGGAGATCAAGAAGACAGTTTCTTTCTCCAGGGGGGACTGGAAAAACACACTAAGGGGGACAATGAGCTCTGTTTCAGGGCACATCACAAATGTGATAATAGAAGCATCAAGGAGAGGGGCATCTTGCTGGCTTGGTCAGTTAAGCATCTGCCTTGGGCTCAGGTCATGATCCTGGGGTCCTCGGATCGAACCCCACATCAGGCTCCCTGCTCAGCAGAGAGCCTGCTTCTCCTTCTCCCTCTCCCTCTGCCCCTCCCTATGCTCACTCTCTTTCCCTCTCCCTCTCAAATAAATAAATAAAATGTAAAAAAGAAAGAGGAGTACCTAGGAGATACTGCAGGAGGCCAGAGGAAAGCTCAATTAATTCTAACCAAAGTCACTGTAGAAAATTTTACAAAAGAGACAACTTTTGATTAATTCTGACAGTGGACACTGGAGAAAGTGTCCCCATAGGGACAGTGTTTGGGCTGGGCTTTGAAGCATTGGTTACTTCTCACAAGTAATGAAGGGACGATAGGCATTTCAGGTTGTATGAACAGTGTCAGGAAGCACAGGGGAATGAGGTGGATCATTAAACCACACTTCTCAGATGTGAAAAAATAGGCAGCTTCTTTGATCTTTCTTGCAAAAGATCATGCCTCAAGGTGTGAGAATTTTGCAGTTACCAATTAATAGCAGCTCAGTCTAGTCTGGTTTTAAAAGTGTTTTAGATTTCCCCTCACCTTGGGTGACCTTGCAGCATAGAGGAGAAAGGGGCCCTTGTATCCACACTGGCTGGCTTCTGTCATGAAGTACTTGGTCTGGACCGACCCCTGGACTGGCATCTGCTGAGCTGCAATAAACTCCATGGGTCTTTTGGCAAATCCATGAACCCTCCTTTTGCCTCCAGTAGCAAGACCCTCCCACCCAGTGGGTCTCTGTGTCCAGATCTGAAGCCTGTGCTGGTCTGCTGGTCACTTCAGCATGCTATATCTGCTAAGGCAAGAAACACAGACTAAACCAGACACACACACACACACACCCTCTCCCATGCTATGCCAAGACTGTGAGCCACTAACCTTCCTTCTCTACCACATCCACAAAACATTCTTGGGTTCCCTCAGAAAGACAGACTGGCACTCAAATGATGAAAAAAACTCTCCGTTGTACTGTTCCAAAGAGGGACCAGGTTACTTCACAGAACGTCATATGCTGCAGGATTCCATTGATATGAAACTCAAGAATGAGCAAAACTAATTAGAGAGAGGAAGACAAATCATGAGAGACTCCTAACTCTGGGAAACAAACAAATGATTGCAGAAGAGGAGGTGGGTGGGGGGATAGGGTAACTGGGTGATGGGCACTAAAGAGGGCATGTGATGAGATGAGCACTGGGTGTTCTACTGTATGTTGGCAAATTGAATTAAAGGAAGAAAAAGAGAGAAAGAAAGAAAAGAAAGGAAGGAAGGAAGGAAGGAAGGAAGGAAGGAAGGAAGGAAGGAAGGGGAAGGGAAGGGAAGGAAAGGAAAGGGAAGGGAAGGGAAGGGAAGGGAAGGGAAGGGAAGGGAAGGGAAGGGAAGGGAAGGGAAGGGAAGGGAAGGGAAGAGCAAAATTAATTTGTGATGATAGAGGTCAGCATAATGGCGACCCTTGGGAGGCACTAACTGGGAGGGGAGATGAGGAAGCCTTTTGAGGAGCTGGAAACGTTCTAGATCTTGATCTCGGCAGTGTTTTCAAGGATAAATGTTTACATATGTAAAAAGTCAAGCTATATACTTAAGGTTTATGAACTTCACCTTACATACCTTTGTGGTGGGCAGAATAATGCCCCCACCCCAAGGATGCTTATATCCTGATCTGAAGAACCTGTGAATATGTTAGGCACCATGGCCAAGAGGAATTAAGATAGCAGATAGAACTAAGGATGCTGGGCAGCCTGGGTGGCTCATCGGTTTAGCACCACCTTCAGCCCCGGGCATGATCCTGGAGACCTGGGATCGAGTCCCACGTCAGACTCCCCGCATGGAGCCTGCTTCTCCCTCTGCCTGTGTCTCTAACCCTCTCCCTCTGTGTGTGTGTGTCTCTCACGAAAAAATAAATAAAATCTCTAAAAAAAAAGAACTAAGGATGCTAAGCAGCTGACCTGAAGATAGGAAGCACAGCCTTGATTATCCAGTGGACCCAATGTAATCACAAGGCCCTTCAATGTGAAAGAAAGAAGAGTTCAGAGTGATGCAGGGTTGGGAGAGCTTAATCAGCTGCTGCTGGCTTTAAAGACAGGCGGGGACGCTGGGAATTCAAGAATCTGGGCAGCCTCCAGAAGCCAGGAAGGGCGAGAAAGCAGACTCTGTCAGGAGCCTCCAGAAAGGAGCACAACCCCGGGGACCCCTTAAGTCACCGGTGAGACCCGTTTCAGACTTCGGAATGACAGAGCCATAAGGTAATAGACCTGTGCTGTTTTAAGTCTCTAAATCTGTGGTGATTTGTTAAAGACCTCCAGAACCCTAACACGGTGCTTACTTCAAGAAAATATTGTTTTAAGGCCCAAGAGAGAGCGTCCTGGATGGGCAGGGGAGAACCCGGGTGCAGACCGTGTCCATGGGCTGCCTCAGTGAGCACCCTGTGCACCCTGTGCACCGCTGACTCCCCAAGAATCAGCCTCGACCGCCTTGCTCTATTTCACTGACTCTGTGCTGAACTGTTCTGGGGAAACCACCCACATGTCCATCACTGGGAAAGGTAGAAGGGGCCGCTGGGTGGGCACAGACCCCAAGGAAGGAGGGGCCTGCTATGAACTGAATGCTTGTCTCTCCCCTCACCCCCACCCCAAATTCATACATTGAAGCCTAGTTGCCATATGTGTGGTGTTAGCAGGTCAGGGCCTTCGGGAGGCGAGCTGTTCATGAGGGTGGAACCTCCACAGATAGGACTTGTAAGAAGAGACACTTTTTTTTTTTTTTTTTTTTTTTTTTTTTTTAGAAGAGACACTTATGAGGAAACAGCGAGAAGGTGGCCATCCGCACACCAGGAAGAGGACTCTCCCCAGGAACCACATGGATGATCTCAGACTTCCAGCCTCCAGAATGGAGGCTCTTTATAACCTGCTCAGTCTATGGTATTTTGCTAAAGAAGGATTTTTGGTGTTAGGACTTTACGACCTAAGCTGGACTAGACCGGGGTGGTGGTGGGGGCGGGGGGGGCTACTTTCCTTAGCAGCAACAGCCTCACCAGGCACATGTTAGCAACAGGATTCTGGAGTCTTACGCCAGGGCTCCTGAGCCGGAGGCTCTGGGGTGGGGCCCAGGAGTCTGGGTTTTCATAAGCACTATGGTGATGATGCTGATCCACACTCAAGTTTGAGAACCTCTGGATGGCTGACCTCTAAGGAGACGTCTGAACCAAAATGAGATTGTACAATTTCCCATGCCCTCATGGCCACTTGCCTCTTATTGCCAAACTCTTCCACTACCACAGCTCCCCCAGCTGTCTCCACCTCCTACCTGTCCCCTCCTGATGCTGCTGAGCTGCTGAGTAGAGGAGTCTTCCCGGGGCTCTGGTCTCCTTGTTGAAACCCCTCCCTCTGTGGTCTCTGGAACAAAGCTCTTCCCTGCAGACACCCAGCCCCTCCCACAACCAACTCCCCCCTGAAAGGTCACGCTGACCCTCATCACCCTCCTGGTCCCCATCTCTGACCCAAACTCCAATAGCCTGATTGTTGGTTAAAGATTAAAAGAGGCCTCCAGCCTTCCTTTCCAACTAGGGCCTGGCAGAATGGCTCCCGCAAAGAAGGGTGGCGAGAAGAAGGGTCGTTCTGCCATCAACGAGGTAGTGACCAGAGAATACACCATCAACATTCACAAACGTATCCATGGAGTGGGTTTCAAGAAGCGTGCCCCTCAGGCACTCAAAGAGATCCGGAAATTTGCCATGAAGGAGATGGGAACTCCAGATGTGCACATTGACACCAGGCTCAACAAAGCTGTCTGGGCCAAAGGAATAAGGAATGTTCCATACCGTATCCGTGTGCGGTTGTCCAGAAAACGTAACGAGGATGAAGATTCACCAAACAAGCTCTACACGCTGGTTACCTACGAACCTGTCACCACTTTCAAAAATCTACAGACTGTTAATGTGGATGAGAACTAATCGCTGATTGTCAAATAAAGGTATAAAACTGAAAATAAATAAATAAATAAATTAGGCCTCCACGGGATATCTAACAATTTCTTAAATTTAACATCCCAAGACCGGCTCATTAGTGGGGCCCAGCAACCTGTCCTTTTGGAGCATGGTGACCCTGTTGTTCACCTGGGCTCTCAGGTAGGGTCAAGTGAGGCCCCTACAGAGAAAATTCTAATAGAATTTAAGTTTGTCAATTAATTCAAATTTATTTTTATTTTTTAAAAGATTTTATTTATTTATTCATGAGAGACAGAGAGAGAGAGAGAGAGAGAGAGAGAGACACACAGGCAGAGGGAGAAGCAGGCTCCATGCAGGGAGCCCGATGTGGGACTCTGGATCCCAGGTCCCAGGTCTCCAGGATCACACCCTGGGCTGAAGGCGGCACTAAACAGCTGAGCCACTCCGGATGCCCCAATTAATTGAAATTTAAATGAAATGCTAAGAAAGAAGGTGAGAATTTGTGTGGTGGAAGGGAGTGAGGCAGGGGAAAGGGGGCGCAGATCTGAGTGACAGTTTGATGGATGAATTGATTCAAGCTGGTTGGTTTGGAAGGGGACAAGGACAAGGGCTGGATGAGGGCTCCAGCCTGAGTCACCTGACAAAGAACTAACAGAAAACCAGCAGGTTCCTAGGTGAAGGTTGGAAGCATTGGGGTTTGCAGTTATCTCATGAGCCAATGTTGCCTGCCTTCTCTCCTGAATTCAGTCCTTTTGCTGTGTGAATTTAGCACAGAAAGGGTGTTCTCCTGGGTTCCAGAAGCTGATGTGGGGAAGGTGCTATGGCCTAGCCAGTGCCCCAACCTGCCCCTGGTCACAGGCTGGGTTCAGTCCCCAGGGGTTTTTGGAGTCCCTCAGTCTCAACCCATCCCGTGCTCACCTCCAGGCCCACTGTCCTCCCTGCCCGGTGCTGGGGAGCTGACCTCTATGGACAGCAACAATATTGGCAGGCCCGCCTATAGGCAAGAGTACAACCAGAGACCTCTATGCCATATGCTTGAATATCTGAAGGTTATAAACCAATCCAAGGTACTGCAACATGATATATAGCCTATCTTACCTCTTTGACAAATATATCTTCACAACAACCCCGAAGGCCAAGTCCAACTTCAGAACCCTTAGACTGCTCAGAGTTCCAGGCTGGCCCATGGCAGGGCAGGGAGATCAGGCCCCAGGCCCTAAGCCACCTTCCTTTTCCTACCCACAGCAGCACCCTCCGTGCAGAAGAGCCTCTTACGCATGCATGTGGACACTCCCCACCCACACCCCATAAGTTTATCCCACCCCCTTCCAAGAGCTATGCCTCAGCCACCTTTCAGAAAGAGGGGTGTACACACGGATGGTACAGTCCCCCTTGGGGGCTTGCCTAGGGAAGAGGCCTGTGCAGGCCCTGGAAACAGGCTCAAGGTAGTGTGGACAGGTGAGTCCAAGTCCCTGTGCTCAGATGTGGCCAGGAGGAAGACCCCGGGTGGGTATAGCCTGGTGGCCCCACAGAGCATAGCCTGAGGCAGACGTGTGTCAGAGCAGGGCCACAGCAGGGTCCCGCTGCCTGGGCTGAGGACTGCTGCTGACGACCACAGGTCCCTGCCTCCCGCCTTCGGTCTGGGTGCATCCACTGAAGGTGCCAGTGGGCATCAGAAGGCAGGAGGAGAATGAGAGGAATAGCTTCTCTCCCAGAGGCCACAGCTCTAGATTTTTCCTAAATTCGGGTAACTGCTGCCCCCTCTTACCCTTCAGGCCTCAGCCTGGTGATGGCTCCACACTCCCAGCACATTGGGCTCTCTCTGCCCTCACCCCCCTGAGCCATCCATCTCTTCCCCCCGCTGTTACTCTGTCTTCTCCCAGTTTCTTTTCCTTGATGCTGCCTCTCAGTGAATGGTCTCCCCCTGCACAGACGCTTAGGTGCCCCCAGTGCCCTGATGGCATCAGAGGCTGTCTCCCTTCTTAGCATCTCTCAGACCCCTCCACTTCTCCCTGTGGCCTTAGGTTAACTTCTCACAGGCTCTGTTCCAGACGAGAAGTGGCCAGCCAGTGACCAGTAACCATTTTAACTGCCCAGCATCCTCCCACAGGCCCACAGTGAGTGTCCTAGAGCACAGTCTTCCCAGAGCTGCCCCTGCCCAGCCAGCCTTCTCTCTCTCTGCCCCACCTCACGCGCACACACACACACACACACACACACACACATTAGATATAGTCCAGACACATGGAGCTTCTCATATTTCCCTGACACACTTCATCTTTTATCCAAGAGCACCTTCCTCCCTGGTTTGTCCTTTGTCCTTTTTTCTGCCCACTGGGCTCACTCACTAAACATCTTTCCAGATTCATTGCAAGCATCGCCTCCTGAGGGAAGGCATCTCTGGTCCTCTCTCTGAGCAGAACTGACCGTTTCCTCAGCACCCTCACTCCATCAGTAGGGACATCCAATGTTGCTTCTGTGGTACTTGGACATTGCTTCTGTGGTACTTGACTGCGCTTCATCATTTCTTTGTTTCTGTTAGCTTCTCGAGAACAATCTATCTTTTCAGGTGAAGTCACTGAATGTAAAGGACTCCAATGGTACATGCTTCCCAGGCAAGGGTGACTCCTTGGTGTTCTTCCTCCCTGGCTTCTCAGGGCAGCAGCCCCCTGGTACCACATGACCAGACCCTGCTGTGTGTACCCCACAGCTTCCGAACTTTCCTTCCCAGCAGTTCTCACATCTCCTAAAGTGAGGATCTCATTAACACTGGTCTTTCTCACTAGAGTGAACTCTTCCTCACCACTGGGTCCCTGGATACCACAGGCCCTGCTGACACATAATAACAGCTCAAAAAATATGAGGCTTTTTTTTAAAAATAGGCTCCACACCCAACATGGGGCTTGGCCTCATGACCCTGAGATCAAGAGTCTCATGCTCTACCAGCGAAACCAGTCAGGTGCCTGCAGCTCAAAATACATGTATTTGTCTTATGAACAGAAGTATTTTGGTTGGAGAACCTGACCTACTTTGTTGCTACCATTCTTCTTGATAAGCCTGACAAAGTCCTTGGATATAATTCAAAAGAATCCATAAGGACACTCCATCCCTCCTATAACAGTTTGATTTTAAACATCAGCGTTGTGCTAGTAGGAATATAAAATGCACAGCTGCTATACAAGAAAGTGTGTAGGGTCTTCCAAAAAGTAAACAGAACTACCATATGATCCACCAATTCCATTTCTGAATATACCCAAATGAATTAAAAAGCAGGGTTTCAAGCAGATACTTGTACACCTATGTTCATGGCGGCATTGGTCACAGAGCCAAAAGGTGGAAACCACCCAAAACCTACTAACAGATGAATGGATAGGGACCCCTAGGTGGCAGAGTGATTTAGTGCCCACCTTTGGCCCAGGGCGCAATCCTGGAGACCAGGGATCGAGTCCCAAGTCGGGCTCCCAGCATGGAGCCTGCTTCTCCCTCTGCCTGTGTCTCTGCCTCTCTCTCTCTCTCTCTCTCTCTCTCTCTCTCTGTGTGTGTCTATCATGAATAAATAAATAAAATCTAAAAACAAAAAAACAACAAAAAAAAACAGATGAATGGATAAACAAAATGTGACCTATACATTCAATGGAATATTATTTGGCTTTAAAAAGAAAAGACATTCTGATATATGGTACAATGTGGGCAAACCTTGAGCACATTATGCTAAATGAGATTACCCAGTCACAAAAGTCAGTCAAGAACTGTAGGATTCCCCTTCCACGAGGTACGGAGACTAGTCAAATTCATAGAGGCAGAAAGTAGAATGAGGTAGAAAGCAGTAGGTGGTTGCCAGGGGCTGGGCAAAGAGGAAAGAATGGGAGGGAAGTTTTTAATGGGCACAGAGTTTCAGTTTGGGAAGATGAGAAGATTCTGGAGATGGCTGATGGTGTTGGTGGTTGCAGAACAGGGGCACTGACCTGTACACCTAAAAATGATTAAAATGGTACATTTTATGTTCTGTATGGCAATTTTTTAAAAATTGCATTTAAACTCAAATAAACAGCATTGTGACGTACCTCCTAACACGTGGAGGAGCTCCCCGGGTCTCTGGAGCTTCCTCTAACCAGGACACGCTACTGCATCAGGCAGCTGGGAGCTTAGGCAAGGTATTTTTGTTTCAACTGATCCCTGGGATTATTAGGAAGCTGCTAGAATTTTAATCTTTTCTCTTTCCAGACTGAAAAGGTCATCCACAGGGTATCTAACCTTAGATAAATTCTTCTCTATCAACTACTTTTAAGCATCAATCTACAAGGAAGTCCCTCTCAAAGAAAATAGAGGAGACAGGGAAAAGAGATACCCCACAATTATCAACCGATACCCCTGTTCAAGTGACCCGCTCAGTGCACGTGGGTGCTAAGGAGAGGAGGGGGTCGGGATGGGCAGGCATTAGGGCTGGTGGGGCCCAGGCTCTGCTGCTAACCAGGGGCCTGGTACAGGGCCATCCACCAGCAAGGAGTGCCTTCTGCTACTTGCACGGAGTTGCCCATGTGCTGTTCTGTCCCCCAGGAACTGCCTGTCACCTCGGTGGTGTCCCCCACCCAAGGATGAGGTGCTGGGGAGAATGGGAGCCTCAGGAGCAGGTGCAGGGAAAGCTGCTTGGCTCTGAACCCTCTCCAGATACTCCCCACTCCTGGAATGACCCCATCCCACCCTCCTGGCCTGGACTCCCTGAAGTACAAACCTTCTTATCTACGGGCTGGTGAGAGTGTGGAGCCCTGGCACCTCACTGCATGCTTCCTTTTCCCCCACTTCAGCCCAGTGATGTCTGGACATCCAGGAAAGCCCTGAATAGGATAAAAGGTGCCCAAAGGACCAAACGCCCTGGGCCGGGGCTGGGGGGGCGGGGAGGTGTAGGGGGAGTGGTTTGGAAAGAGGAACAAACAGACCCCATCCTGTGCTTTGGGAACTGAGATCTGATATGTAAGAGCCTCAGGTCTTATCATACCTGCCAGAGGTGACCCCTCCTTCCCCTGCAGCTTCCCCCAAAGTCAGGGCCTTCCCAGCTTCCCTCAGAGGCTTACACAGGCAGGGGTAGGGGACCATCCTGACCCTTCAGTCTGTGGGGCCCCCTTGGATGGGGCACAGGAAGGCCAATTTGCTATTCGAATGTGGCTGGAGGAAGGAGCACCCTGACTGGGGCTGCAGCCTGTTGGATGATTGTCCTCAGAGCCAGGTTTTCTGGGAACACGGCAAGGCTTCACCCACCGCTCCCGAGAGCTAGCTCCAGGTTTCCTGACTCTCTCTTGGAGGAGGGCGCATTTTTATGAGGCTTTCAGTTTTACAGCTTATGTCCCAGGTGAAACCAGTTCTGCTCCTGGCTGTCCTGTAGCCACCTCCTAATCCTCCTGGGTGCCCCCAGCTCTTCCTCTTGATACCCCAGGTAAACTAAGGGTATTGACCAGGTGACTGCAGGCTCCTGCCAGCAGCAACAGCCTCCGGTGGAAAGTTACAGCAAGTTCTCGAGAGAATTACCACACCCATACACACACACCTGCCCCAAAACTGGACAGTGAGGCAAGGGCCATGGTATGACTTTTGAGGGCCTGGGGCATTTTTGCTTTCATGGGCTCCTTCCTCCATTAAAAAAAAAAAAAAAAAGCGTATCTTATAACTGTTTTGGCCTGAGGTAAATATATAATTATATATCTTAAGAACTTTTCTTCTACTTAACATTGCATTTTTTTTTTCCTTCTGGTTTTAACATATTTTCAGAGGCTTCTGAGAGTATCACTGTGAGCATCTGACTCCGTGCCTACCCTGCCCACTGGATATGTCAGCCCTGCACTGAGGGACAGACAGGTGGAAGGAACAAGAAAGAGCCTCAGCCAGGAGGGAGGGCCTGACCTCAGCAGGCGTGTGACCTCACCTCTCTGGGCCTTCCCCAGATGGGGAAACTAATAGTACCTACCTCACAGAGCGGTTGTGAGCACTAAAATAAGATGTTGTATGTGTCTGCCTTGGTTAGAATGGTGCCTGGCACAGAAAAAATCACCCTGAGGGGATCCCTGGGTGGCTCAGCGGTTTAGCACCTGCCTTTGGCCCAGGCCCTGATCCTGGAGTCCTGGGATCGAGTCCCATGTCGGGCCCCCGGCATGGAGCCTGCTTCTCCCTCCTCCTGTGTCTCTGCCTCTCTCTCTCTCTCTCTCTCTCTGTGTCTATCATAAATAAATAAAATAAATCTTTAAAAAAATTATTTAAAAAAAATCACCCTGAAGTGTTAGCTGTCATTAATACTAATGTGTGTTACTGTCCCAGCCGCTCAGCTGACCCTCTCTGTATCTTACCCGACACTCCGGGGAGAGGCATCGTGGAGCTTCCTGCTCAGAGGATGTCGCATTTAGACCTCCTGGAGCAGATACAGCTATTTTCTTCGAGCTGCTTTTTCAGGAAAACTTTGTTTTCATAAAATTCCTCCTCAGCATTACTATGGTGGCCCGGGGAGGGGGGGGAGTGTAGGGGGGCAGAGGGGGGGACCAGAGCTGCCAGAGAGATGGCAACTTCCTGACCTGAGCCCCTGGTGAGCAGCCTTCCTGGGCAGGACGTAGAGGCACAGGGCCATAATCTGCCTCCTACTTTTCTCCTGCTCAGCAGGTGTCAGAGCTCAGGGATTGAGGGGGAGGCTTTGAGGCCTTTTAAAATGCAAAGGCCTCTGGGATAAAGGAATGTCTAATCCCTTAACAGTCACACAGAGGAAAGCCTGACAGCTGGGTTTTTCTAAGGGGACCCTGAACCCTTATGTGTCAAGGGCTTTACATACATTATCTCTTTTAATCCGGGCCACCCCTGACTGTAGGGATTACTATCCCCATTTTACAAACCTGCAAACAGAGGCTCAGAGAGGGCCTGGACACTTGCCCGAAGGCCACCCCTACTGCCTCAGGAACCTAAGAGGAGATCTGGAAAGGGAGACAAAGGGAAAGGGAAGCCGGCTTGCCCAGGTCTGCTTTGGCCAGGGCCCACTGGCTGAAATGCACTGGGCCTCAGTTTCCAGAATCCACAAGGGGGACATTGGCCCCATGTCTCACACATTCTGCTGTTCTCACCCCACTCCCTGCCTGGTCAGAACAGATGGCTGGCTCCTTTCCTGGCCTCCCTGTGGCATTTCTCCAGTCCCTGGAAGGGACAGCCACCAGCCTCACCACCCCTCTCTGACTCCAAAGCAGCAAAGCTCCTTTGGGGGCAGGTCTCCGAGGGGACTTATAGTAGGTTAAATTGTTGCTACCCTGAGAGGCAGGCGGCCTTCAAAACCCCAAATTCCCAGCTAATCACAGGGTGGCCAAGCAGGGAAGCCATTCTGTGTCCAGCCTCTCCCGGCTGGCTCATATTTTAGGAAAAGCAATATGGCAGCAGCAGGGCAGGGGGACTCTGGCCGTAAACAGCTTAGCCCTCAGCAGCACTCTAGTCAGCACCCTTCTCTGCTCACTTCTCTCCTTGGGAACACGAGTAATTCTGGAAGCCGAATTGGGCTTATCTGACCAGGAGTGGGATAATCAGGGCCCCAAGGGAGGGCTGTGCCTGAGAGGACAGGACCGAGCAACAGCAGCCCATCCCCAAGGACCAGGCCCCACCTCGGCCAAGGCAAGTACTCAGTCCTACCTCCAAAGGCGGGCCTCATGGAGAAATCATGGTCCTCCACTCTGAGAAGTGGCTGAGGCTTTCCCTTGCGCATTTTGGTCACATCAAGGTTCTTCTTATATAGGTGACTGCAAAGACAAAGTAAGAGACATTTTCCAATGGCCCACAGAGGCATTTGGGGAGATTACTCCCTGCAGGATTTACCTGTTAGGCATCTTTTCTCCATCTGCTGAAGGCTACACACTCACACCTCCCCAGGTCCTAAGGACCAAACTCTTCCAGAGCCTTCCTAAGGTAAGTTATTATCGAATGACAGCAGTTGGGTTGAATGATGCAGGATTTTTTTTTTTTTTAGATTTTATTTATTCATGAGAGACACACACAGATAGAGAGAGGCAGAGACACGGGAAGAGGGAGAAGCAGGCTCCATGCAGGGAGCCTGACGTGGGACTTGATCCCAGGTCTCCAGGATCAGGCGGGCCCTGGGCCGAAGGCAGATGCTCTACCGCTGAGCCACCCAGGTGTCCCGGATTATAATTCTTAAAAATATTTTATTTATTTATTCATGAGAGACACGAAAGAGAGGCAGAGACACAGGCAGAGGGAGAAGCAGACTTCCCATGCGGAGCCTGATGCAGAACTTGATCCCAGGACCCTGGGATCACGTCTTGAGCCAGAGGCAGACGCTCAACCACTGAGCCACCCAGGTGTCCCTAATGTTTTTTTCTTTTTAAATGTTTCTCTTGGGATCCCTGGGTGGCGCAGCGGTTTGGCGCCTGCCTTTGGCCCAGGGCGCGATCCTGGAGACCCGGGATCGAATCCCACGTCGGGCTCCTGGTGCATGGAGCCCGCTTCTCCCTCTGCCTGTGTCTCTGCCTCTCTCTCTCTCTCTGTGACTATCATAAATAAATAAAAAAAAATTAAAAAAAAATAAATGTTTCTCTTATGTTACTGCAATATTGATTTTGTAATAAAATTCTGATGCTCCTTACATCAGCCCAGTTAGGAGCTGTCTACAGAATCCACCCTAATGTGCAGCCTCAATCCCAAGGAGAATAGACAAGGTACAGCCAAGGCGGATCAAGACCCCAGCTGGGGACAGGGTTGCTCTGGCCACTCAGCCAGGTGGTGGAAGGTGGAGCCAGCCATGGACTGCAGACCCTGGTCCACTCTCCTTCCCTAACCCAGATGACAAAGGAGTCCCTCTCTATTCTCTCTCATCCACACTCACTCTTTCTAGATCATCTTTATGTTTTTTTTTTTCTCACCACAACCACACATAATCCTAAAACAGTAAAATCCTAAAAATATATATATTTTAAAGATTTTATTTATTTATTCATGAGAGACACAGAGAGAGAGACATGCAGAGACACAGGCAGAGGGAGAAGCAGACTCCATGCAGGGAACCTGATGCAGGACTCGATCCCTGGTCTCCCGGATCACGTTCTGGGCCGAAGGCAGCGCTAAACCACTGAGCCACCCGGGCTGCCCAGAAATCCAAAATATTCTAACATTTTTTTTAAATTATTTATGATAGTCACACACAGAGAGAGAGAGGGAGAGAGAGGGGCAGAGACACAGGCAGAGGGAGAAGCAGGCTCCATGCAAGGAGCCTGATGTGGGACTCGATCCCGGGTCTCCAGGATCACGCCCTGGGCTGAAGGCGGCACTAAACCACTGTGCCACCGGGGCTGCCCTGGAAGCAGTTTTTGAAAAAGCACCCACTGAGCAGAATAATTGTTCTGTGAGGGTGTCTTGGCCAGAGTAATTAATACAGAAGGTATATGGGTTACAAGAGATCCTAACAGAGTGTGTGTGCATGTGTGTGTGACTGTATACGTGAGTGTGACCATATAATTTACATGTGAAGGGATGGCTGTGTGTGTGAGACCATGTGTGGGGCGTGCATGTGTGTGGCGTGACTATGTGAAATCCTATGTATGGTGTGTGTATGTATGACTGTGTGGAGGGGGTTGGGGGGACAGCATTTCAAAGAAAAGAAGCTCCCCTACAGAGATGCAGTGCTCTAAAAGTCAGGTCATTTTATTCCTGTTTATTCTATAGCTTAACTCTTCTGTGTCAATGATGAAAGTAATTGTTTAGTCAGATCCTTGGCTGAAATTTTTCACAGGCGGACACAGCTTCATGATTGCCTGAGCGTGTACATGCCCTGGTGGACTTAGAAAGGCCTAGAATCATGTTCCCTGATGTGACATTTTCTCTGTCTTCTTTCCCAGCCTCTCCCTTCAATAATTATTTTATATTTGTTGAATGTATATGTTTACCTTTTCTTCCATTTTAACATATCCTGGGATGGAGTTCAAGAAACTGTGGTCACCCCTAAGGGTCAGATTCAGTCTGTCCCCAAGCTCGGGCAGGTGTCTGGGAAGGACTGTGGGTCTTCTGAGGAGTGACACAGGTATGAGAGCCCAGGCTGCCGAGGAGGATCCCTGAGGATCCCTGAGGGGCTCGTGCTGAACCCTAGCACTGTTCTCGGGGTACAGACAAGTCCATATAACGCTATTCCTCCAGGTGTGGAGGCCGAGAAAATTAAGGCCATTCCACTTTAAGTTCAGCGTTAGCACAAGTACAGCCATCCCAGGCCCCGGTGAATAAGAGCTGAACTTTACCTTACTTCAGTTACAGGAAGAAAACAGCTTAGAGCTTAACGTCCTAGAAAGCCCCATATTAGAATAAGAACAGAGCCCAAGCCAAGGGCAGGAAGCCCCTATTAGAATGAGAACAGAGCTCAATGCCCTTGAAGGCCCCATATCAAAATGTAAACAGAACTTGAGGAATTGCTCCACCCCTTCTGGAGATCCCCTAGACCAGCCTCTAAAAACTAAACTGAAACCCACCTCGGGGCCCAAGTCCCTGCTCTGCTGTGTCGGGTATACTTGGACCCAAGCTCGAGCTTGTAAATAAACCCTCGTGTGTTTGCATCGGTGTCGGCTCCTTGGTGGTTTCTCGGATTCGCGATCTTGGGCACAACACAGGCTGAGTACATCAGGGAGCCTGCGTTCTAGCCCCTGGGGGTCACTAACCAGCTGTGTGACTTACCCATGCCTGCGAGCCGACTTTCCAGCATCTGTAAAATTGAGATGGTGTTTCCAGTGTGTGCTCTGTAAAATAGGAATCCCACAAGAGAGTCCCCAAAAGTGGGGTTTTCTGAGAAACTGCATAATTTATTTTCCTTTTCCAAATTCAGAGTGTCTGCATAATAAAGGTTCTAGAAGCTGCACTATAAAGACATCTGTTTAAAATGGTGCAAACCAGAGTTTCCCAAGTTCCTTTGACCCGGAAACCCCTTTCTCATACAACACCTAGTCACATTTACAGTCTTAAAGCTCAGAAGAATTACCAGATCAAATGACCCCTGAGGTTCCTTCCAATTTACCAGCCCGTAATTCTGGCAACGTAACCAGGATGAGGCTTCCAGAACAGTGCGTCTTCCCTGTATCCTGGACAAATTTCATCTGTTTGCTTTCTGCGTTAGGCCCTGTAGAGTGTGTAGCTCCCCCAGAGCAGCGGCCTCCTAAGACACTCCATGCGGCCGCAGAAAGTAGAGATTGTAACTCTACTGATAGTCTTTATGTAAAAATAAGGACCTGATCAAGTTTTACTTCTGTATACATATGTACAATAGCACAATGTATATAAGTGAATATATGGGAGGTACAGTTTCAAAAAATTGTCACTGAGAGCGGTGCCTGATTAAAAATAAAAACCAGTGACCTAGAAAATGTGCCTCAGTGTATTACTGCTCACAGTCATTAGTTCACACATGATGAGTAGAATGGAGAACAGATGTGTAACATCTCACACATGCTGTTTACATCTCAGCTGCTTACTCTTCTCCATGCTGAACAGTTGTTCAACGTCGGGCCTGGAGTATCGCACTTCGTACATCGGTTCAAACACACTTAATAAGGAACTTTGATTTGTAATGTCACGATTTTTTAATGCAAACTCTGCACCTAACCAGTATCTTGGAAACGTTTCCGTCACATGGTGCCAATGGCAGTTGCTGTGTCCACACATGTATTTCTGATAACCTAGCAAAGTTTAAATACCTTCTCTTTTTTTTTTTCTTTCTTTCTTTCTTTTTTTTTTCAAATACCTTCTTAAGATTGAAATAGTGAGAGGTGCCTGGGTGGCTCAGCGGTTGGGCATCTGCCTTCAGGTCAGGGAGTGATCCCCGGGGTCCGGGGATCCAGTCTCACATGGGGCTCCCTGCGAGGAGCCTGCCTCTCCCCCTGCCTGTGTCTCTGCCTCTCTCTCTGTGTCTCTCATGAATAAATAAATAAAGTCTTAAAAAAAAAATCAAAACAGTGAAAGGAAAATTGATACCATTATAAAGCTGTTCCCAATCAAATAATTTAAAGAAGTCAACTTTCAGTTACATGTTTTTCTTAATAGTTTCAACGAAATTCCTATATACAGTCCCCCCTCCGACGTTCCTGAGTGCAGTTACTCAGCAGGCCCCCACCGTCCCTACAGGATGTCATCCTGAGCAACAAAGCAACACAAGCTGAGAAGTACGAGGTGTTTTACCCCCGAAATCTTCAACCACCTGCCTTAAGTCAGAATGCTTGGACAGAACAGATACCAGAACAAAATGCTTGGCCTAGTCTAGCTTTGCTCTCCTGTGCCTGTGACACTAGAGAATATTTGTGCCCTGAGACAGACTGGTGGCCCCATCTACCCCTGGATGGAAAATCGATTCCAGGAGGACAGTGTCACCACTAGCCCTCCTGGGAGCTGTCCCGCTGTGCCCCGGTGCTAGTGGCCTTCCTCGCCTCCCACCCACCACTTTACCTTGGCTTGGGCATTTCCAGCTGCCCTGTCCATCTCTTCCTCTTGGGTTTTCTGCTTTCCACGAGAGCCGTCAGGCAAAACAAGAACAAAATGAGTCTTGTGAAATAAGGCATTCTGTGAACGTCTATGATGCCACAAGCTGCTCTCCAGTGACCTGTAGCGGGGCGGACCCCCCTGAGCTGAACCATGGATTCAGTCTGTCGCTTTGTGATGGTGCTTCTCCAAGGGGCTGCAAGAGCATGACTGGCCAGATGGATTTTTGCGATTAAATATTTGATAGTGATGCTCGTCCCACCCCACCTCCCACCACAGCTCCTCCACCCCCCTGCGTGACACAGACACCAAGGCTTTGCCCTCCCTGCTGCTTAGTGATTGGCCATTAGTCAACAAGTTTGTACTCCTGTGAAATTCTGCTTCAGCTGAGTCCCAGAGCAGCTTTGACTAAAACTGTTACGTAAAAAAAAAAAAAAAAAAAATTAAACCTTTTGAACATGCCAGCTCTTTGCTGAGAGCATTAATCCTTTCCTCTGGCTGCATAAAACCAGTCTGTCACATCCACTAGGGAGACAGCTTGGATTCTGAGTGGATTTGCAGGGAAGACCTGATGGACAAGCTGAACGCATGAATGTGCTCCGGAAATGCTGAGTAAACACACAAATAACCCATTTTCACAGGATTGCTTTATTTCTCAATCTAAGAAAGCATGCGTTGCCTATGGCCAAGAATGCTTGCTTCCTCCCCAAATCCACATCGTTTTCTCAATGAAAATACATCTTATCAAAGCATAAAGCCCATTTTGATTTTGAAGGAATGTATAAACCAAAGGAGAATTCTTTGGAGAACTCTTCTTCCTATCATGAGCATTAGATTAATTTGGATTTTTAATCCTAAAATGTATAATTTCACCATAAATTAGCCTTGATTCCTATCCTGGGATATGGAATCATGAACATTTGAAGTGTAAAGATATATGCGGTTATATTTAATCTACTGAATAGGATAAAATGTTTAAAAACTACTTATTACTTGCCTGCTGTGTCTGAGATGGAGAGGAGTTTAGTGTGGTAGAGACAGAAGGAGGGGAGGTTGGAGTTCAAAGGAGTGGTAGCCAGAAGGGAACAGAATTGAGGTGTATTATGTAAGAAAGACAGAATCAAAAGTTCTTTTGATTCCTTTAAGCAAAGTGGGATGACATGATCCACTTTATTTTGTTAAGGAATTCCTATCTGGGATCACTTGTATTGGAGAAGTTATAATAACAAAGGAGGATGGGGTCCTGCCCTAATGGAAGGAATGGTGGGAGGAGAAGAGGGAAAACAGAAGGATGAGACAGTCAAGTCACTTCTGAAGTAGAAGACATTAGCTGACTGAATAGAGGGGGAGATAGAGAAGACAACAGTGATATCTACAATCTAGTTTGGAGGGAGGACTGGTGAATGGTACCATTTACCGATACCCATTAGAGGTGGACAAGTGTGGTGGGGAGATGACATAGATTTCAACTTGTGGAGTTTGAGGGATTGTGGGACTTCAAGATACCAAACAGACCGCTGGAGTATAAAGAAGCCTGGAGCTCAGGAGAAAGGTCTGGACTGGAGAAATAGATTAGGAGCCATCAGTGTATGGTAGTAGTCTAACCACAGGAAAGGGTGAGATCTTCCAGGAAAATAGAAGTCCCAGTGAAGTGTAGAATCCTTGGGAATCTCTACTTTCTTTAAGATTTTATTATTCATTAATCTCTATACCCAATGTGGGGCTCAAACCCACAAACTTGAGATCAAGAGTTGCATGCTCTACTGATTGAGCCAGTCAAATGCACTGGAATCTTCACTTCTAATGGATGGATGGGAAGCCCAAACAAAAGTGTAGAAGAACTAGCAAAGATATTGACTATGAAAACCAAAGGAGTTTCTGGAAGGGGGTAGTCAACAGTGTTGTGAAGAAGTGAGGGCAGGAAACAGGTTCACTGGGTCTGGCAACCAGAACATTGGTCCTAACTTCAGTTAACTGTAGTGTTAGTTGAAAGATGTGGCAGGAAGCCGAATTACAGGAATTAAATAGGAAGTTGGGAGTGGGAATAATTTCAGTATTTGGACTAATTCAGTGGTTTTCCAACTGGCTGCTTCTCAGAATTATCCAGGTAATTTGTCTAAAAGTCCTATTAAAGTTCTTTTCCATAGATTTTGTTCAAAAGCTCACACTTTTCCTCTCTTACATTTGAAACAGGCTTATAAAGGACTGGCTAGAAGCCTAGAACTATTTATGGATATGGTTAGTTTTCAAGAAATATTTGTTTTGGGATGCCTGGATGGCTCAGTTGGTTAAGTGTCGCACTCTTGTTCTCAGCTCAGGTCATGATCTCAAGGTCATGAGATGGAGCCCTGCATCAGGCTCCACACTTAGTGGGGAGTCTTTTTTTTTTTTTAATATTTTATTTTTTCATGAGACCCACAGAGAGCGAGGCAAAGACACAGGCGGAGGGAGAAGCAGGCTCCATGCAGGGAACCTGAAGTGGGACGCGATCCCAGGACTCCAGTATCACGCCCCGGGCCAAAGGGAGACACTAAACCACTGAGCCACCCTGCGATCCCCTTAGTGGGGAGTCTACTGGAGATTCTCTTCTTCTCCCCTTGCCCCTGCCCTCCCCTTCTCTAACAAATAAATAAATATTTTTTTAAAAAGAAAAGAAAGAAATACTTGTTTTTTTGCATCTTGGAACCTATCAATTTTTTCTTGAAATCCTTATTTTCAGTAGATCAATTATTGTAATGATGGTATGGAGAAAAACTCAGTTGGAGGTAAGTATAAATTTTTAAGTAATGGCTTTATTGAAGTATTGGTCACAGACATAAATTTCCCCCTTTATTTTTCAAAGATTTTATTCATTTATTTGAGAGAGAGAGCATGAGTGGGAGGAGGAGCAGAGGGAGAGGGAAAAGTAGATACCCCACTGAGCCAGGAGCCTGACCCAAGGCTTCATCCCAGGACTCTGAGATTATGACCTGAGCCCAAGGCAGATGCTTAAATGACTGAGCCACTCAGGTGTCCCAATTTTATTCCTCTAAACTGTGGTTTTTAGTAGTCAGTGTGTGTAACCATCACCAGTATCTAATTTTAGAACATTTTCATCTCCCACCAAAGAAACCTCATACCCATTAGCAATCACTCCCCCTTCACTTCCCTTCAGCCCCTGGCAATCACCAACCTACTTTGTGTCCTGTGGATTTGCGTACTGTGGGTATTTCATATAAATGGAATCATACACAATTTAGCCTTGTGTGTCTGGTTTCACTGGACTTGATGTTATCTTTTCTTTTTTTTTTTTTTCTGGCATGATGTTTTCAAGACTCATTCATGTTGTAGTATGTATTATAACTTCATTCCTCTTTATTGCCAAGTAACATTCCACTGTATAGACAGAACACATCTTGTTTATCTTCAGTCAATGAGCATTTGAGCTTCCAGTACATAATACTGCAATGAATACTTTTGTATAAGTTTGTGTAACTATGTCTGCATTTCTCTTGGCAATACACCTGGGACTGGAATGATGAGGTCATATGGTAACTCCTTGCTTAATTTTTTGAGGAACTATCAGTTTTTTTTTTTTTTAGATTTTATTTATTTATTCATGAGAGATACACAGAGAGAGAGAGAG
Organism: Vulpes lagopus; assembly: GCF_018345385.1. Taxonomy (NCBI): domain Eukaryota; kingdom Metazoa; phylum Chordata; class Mammalia; order Carnivora; family Canidae; genus Vulpes; species Vulpes lagopus. The sequence continues at coordinate 24,427,645 of NC_054824.1, read as the reverse complement.
AGAGGCAGAGACACAGGCAGAGGGAGAAGCAGGCTCCATGCAGGAAGCCCGACGTGGGACTCGATCCCAGGTCTCCAGGATCACGCCCTGGGCTGAAAGCAGTGCTAAATCACTGAGCCACCCGGGCTGCCCGAACTATCAGTTTTTCAAAGTGGCTGCCCCACTCTACATTTCCACCAGGAATGGATGAGAATTCCAACTTCTCCACATCCTCACCAACACTTCACTGTTTTATTCTAGCCATCACAGTGGATGTGAAGTATCTTACTGTACTTTTGATGTGCATTTCCCTAATGACTAATGATGTTTGAGCATCTTTTCATGTTTCTGGGTCATCTGTGTGTCTACAATCCCTTTGCTGTTTTTAAATGTTTATCTTTTTTATTATTGAGAAATGAGTTCTCTAGATATTGATATAGATCTCTTATCAGATATATTATCTGCAAATATTTTCTCCCATTCAGTATTATCTTTTCACTTTATTAATGATGTTCTTTGAAACACAAAGGGTTTATTTTGATAAAGCATAATTTATCTACTTCTTTCCTTGGTTACTTGTACTTTTAGTCTTGTGTCTAAGAAATTACTGCCTCATTCATGGTCACAAAGTTTTAGTATGCTTTCTTCTAACAATTTTATAGTTTTTGTTCTTAACATTAAGGTCTTGGATCCATTTTGAGTTGTTTTGTATATGGTGTGAGGCAGTAGATGTATAATTTTACATTTGTTTATTTCTCTCACAACAGAGGATTGGCCCGTGGCTCAGAGCTGTGGAAAGGCGGCCATAAGCATTTGCTGTCAGATTAGGCCAGAGAGGTCAGTGGGACTTTAGTTACACACAGCCTTATAAACTACATTAAGGTTGTGAGCTTAAGAGATAGAATCAGACCTGCACACTGGAGAAGATGCTGGCAGGGGTAGGGGGAATGATAGGGTAAGACTGGAGACTTGTCCGAGGAGAGGAGGCTCATTAGGGTAACAGCAGGGAGCATAAAGAGAAGTGGAAGACGTGAGAGAATATTTAAGGAGGCAAAATGGATTGAAGATCGAATAATATAAAGAATACAACTTTTGGTCAAAGCACGGTATGAATAAATTTATTGAGCAGCTCAAACTAGTTCTGAAGGCAACTGTTCAAGAGGCGTTCCAAACAGCTTCTGAGCAATGTACACCCTCCCACAAGGCTTAAACAGTACACACGTTAATGTACACATTAGTCTTTAAGAGTCAGGTTCACTAAAGGCAGTCATTTCATATACTTAATTGCAAATGATGCAACAGTATAGGCTTTTCAGTACTTCAGCCTAGATTTCTGCTCAAGTAAGTCCAAATGTGTGAGGTTTGCTTCTTTACAGATTCTGGTCTATAAAAATGGGAGGTCTCAAGATACCAGAAGGTTTATTCATAGCCAAAAGTAACAAAAAGATTTCTTATTCTCCTGAAATAAGAAATATTACATTTCCATAGTCAAAATGATAAACAATTTTAAAGGTTTTTTTTTTAAAAAACTTCATTGAGAATTTTGATCAAATTCATTTATTTCAGTAGAATAAAACAAATAAGCAGCATGAACATGTAAAGTGCTACATAAAAGCCCCACAATACATAAATTTTTAAAGGTTTCATTGGCTTAAACAGTTACAGGTGAAACAGACATTATATATTTTTTTCAAGCATGCTATTTTAACTACCTTGATATGTAGTCATGTGCTTTGTTGGTCAAAGAAAAAGCCACGAATTACCTAAATCTGAGGATTGGGGGAAGGAGTCCTAAGCCTTTACCAATCAGATCACACATATCTGGTTTTGCCCTTACCCTGTAATTAAAGGGATAAACTGGGGCTTTAAAAAATAAGTTTTCTGAAATCTCTTCAGGTGGCATTCAAGTAAGAATAGCCCCAAAGATCAATTTTGCTCATCAACTCCAGGATGGGAATCAGATTGACAACTTAAGATTTTTAGGTAGCATATGTGAGCTGAAAGGGAAAGAGCAAAAAATATGCCACTTTCAGGTATGTGTATCAAGTGCTTAAAAAATGCCAACACAAACAAGTGGCCTGTCAGCTGATAGGTGTGAGACGAGAGGCAAATCAGATAGAGAAGGACCTGCACAATGCAAAATCTTCTCGGCTTAATCAATCTTAAAGTATTGGTACACCCCATGGATACATGTAACAAGATCACAGAGATCCAGAGGCTGGCTCAAGTTTGAGAGGAAGTGGAGGGAAGATTGTTCCTAGCACACGATTAATCTCAGCAGAGGTTGAGAGCAAGGGGACTTTCTTTTTCTCAGGTGATGATGTTATTAGGTCTTCCCAGGTGGGTCAATGCCCTCTTCCTAGGAGGAACCAATATCTCTAATATTTTGTGTTCCAAACCAAAACTTCAGAATGTGCTTTCTCATGGGCAGTAAAGTTATAAAATGGTAACCTATAATTTTCCTGACATAGGAGGTCTTCATAAAGTCCTTGAGCTTTTTTTAAGACTTTATCAACTTTGTAGATATAACAGAAACAATCTGTTAACACTTTTAAAATGCTAATTTATTAAAGTTTAAGACAATTATGTGTTATATAATAGTATACAGTATGTTCTTTATTTTAGAGGTGGACATAAAGGAAAAACGGCTATCAGATGAACATAGAAATTGTGTCTGATAATGAACAGAACCAAAGTCCATAGCAGCAGTAAAAATTAAATTTGCCTTTAATATAATTTTACAAATTGTTTCTATCTTGCCCATAATTTCGGTTAGTTAAAACTACATTAAGGACTTTATGAACACCGTCCCCCAAAGTACTCGAGACACATTATGGACTAACCTTTTGGACTTGTCTAGAACCTGAATGCCATTTATAACAGTTGTAAAAAAAAAAAAAAAAACCCACAAATGCACTTTTAGAACATAACCTATTTGAAAGCAGGGGGACTGTCTGTATTTAAAAATTAACTCTTCATTAACAAATACACTTGAGTGCCCTCAATGCGGCTACTGGATATGGTGAAGGCAATGTTTTTCTGTGATTCTATGTTCTCACCAGGCATTATGATGATAAAATTATCTGCTACAATCTGTGGAGCTAGTTCGCACTACATTATATATGTTGATTTTGCACTGAAAATTATTTATTGGGCTTTGATTAGGTGGACAATTCTAAGTAAAGGTTTTTCTAATTTCTATCACTGTTACTTGGGCCCTGAGCTTTTCTATTAAAATGGTACATGAAATATTTCAACATTATGCATTATTCCTAGAATAATTAAATTTATAGTGATTACAAAGCTAGGCATATAATACCTTCAAAAGATATATAATTCAAAGCAGAGCAAACATTAAAATCTGAAGATCCTTCCGTTTGACTTCTGGAAGAAAATCAAGTGATTTCCTGGCTTGGACCCTTCTTTCCTTAAAAAAAGCTCTATGGAGGACTGTTTCCTTTCTTTTTGAATCTTGTGTGCATTTGGGAGGGAAGGGGATAACAGCATATCAAAGTGGTTACAAAGCATTATTCCCTCCAAGTAACATCCAGTAACAAAGATGTAATCTCTCCTCATAAATGTCTGACTGAAATAATTACTTTCACTGAACAACATTTAGGACACAAAGTCACAGAATGGGCATCCCAGTCTATCTCCTATGAATGACATTCTCAGCAAGCTATTTGAAGAGCTCTACTTTCCCTTTTCAATTCTTATCCCTAGATCATTCTACATAAGTAGAAACAGAGTACTCAATAAATGATATTGAGTAACTAGTAATACTCACTGGAACTTAAAACACCTTCTTTAATCCAAAATTTTCAAAGGGTTATACAGAAAAGTATCACAAATTTACATAAAAAGAAGTTGAGGCATGAGAAACAATAAGTTATTTCTCTGTAAAGCAGGTCATATGGTGAGACAAGGGACTTTGACTTTCTAGTCCCTTAAACTAAGCAGACACAGTCTGAAAGTCTAGCTATATTGATACTGAATTTATAAGGATCAAAAAAGGAATGAAGGGTAAATACAAAATAATATTTTTGTAAACAATTCTTCGATTATACCCAATGCAGAATGTTTAATGAAGCAGCTGAGTCACAGCTCTTAAGACACAAAACAATATTATAACTCAAAGTCAAATATGTACTCATTGGCCAGATATATTCGTCGGAATATAAGAGCTGCCAATGCCAAAGTCAAGATGACAATCAGAACAGCAGATCCTCCGTGATCAGTGTGGTTGTCTCTTGGCTGCTGGCCCTGGATCACATCTGGGGAAGTAGACGACCTTCTTTGACTCTGCTGCTGGGCTCGGCGTTGTCGAGGGCTCATGGAGGTATTCTTAACTACAGGCTGAGCAGGTCGTTGAAGGGATGCTGCTGAGGGGTTCTGGGCTCCATACTAGGAAATTTTAGGAAATCTTGTTTGAAATTGGCAAAGAAAACTTGTATATATGGAAGTTACAAGAATACACAAAACCTCAGAGCACTAAAATATGACTATGGGCAAAACAACCAAGAATGATCTGAAGGCTGAAACTAATTACCCTCCTGAACAAGCCAACAACACAATTTATTCTGAATACTCATCAGGTAGAGGAGGACTTTATCAGCAACAAATAGGATGAGAACAGAGGTTAGCCATGTGCTCTACAGATGGCTTTCTACCCTCCTGTAGCTACAACTCCAGCAATATCTGATAAGCATCTGGGCATCTTACTTTCTTACAGGAGAGCTAAGAAGAGAAGCAATCTGATTTCTTTTTGGCTTGAAAATTTGCCAGACTAAATGGCAAAAAGTTTTAACTCTCAACAGCTTGCCTTACATGAACCAGGTCTCTTCCAATGTTATCTGACTACATCCACACACTTCCACCAACAATCATACAGCATAGGGAATAATTTCAAACCATACTTTCTTCACAGCAGTACTGTTATAAAAATCAGATGTAAAAAAAACAAAAATAAAAAAATAAAAAAATAAAAATCAGATGTTTTCAAGCCAAGTTTGTCTTTTCTCATAACTCCTGCAAAGTGAATTGAGCACATGTCTAGAATAATTCTTCACTGTGTATTTGAATTATGTTACCTTATGCATATAGAGCATACTTTGGCACACTAGCGGGCCCTACAAAGCACAAGATATCAATTGTTTTCTGTCCTTTCAATGACTACTGGGCCTAGCATAATTACAATGTGATATGAAGTGATTCAAAATCTTAAATATGGTATATAGATAAGAAAGCTCTACAAAATATAAATTCCATTTTATTTATATAGACATCTTAACTCTACCTCTAATAACCCAGTGGCCTTTAATTCTTTTATTGAAAACAACTTTATATTGGTTATATTAGTACCAATAGCCTTTCAAACAAAAAATAAGAATGCATGTCTCTTTCAGGATAACTTTAAAAACTGAGTAAATATAAAAATATTTTTAAAACTTTCCATTAGAGAAGATTTCAAATAGAAGAAAAAAAATCAATAATGTACTTTTTAAAAAGCGTAAGAGGATGAGCTTTGTTCTGGCAACAGCTATAAGCATTAGGGAAGAAACTGCTGATCTAAGTTACCTACAGAAGAAAGTACATTTTAAATCTGACATTCATCTTCAACATTACAAGGTGTGAATAATCTGAGTTTCTTAAAACTGTCTTTTGGAAGCACTCGAATGTAGTGACCCATAACACAGAGACAGAAAAGGAACTACGAGGTCTTACACTGTCACAGGCATCATATTATCTTAATAAGCACTCATTGGGTTGAGCTGAGTTACAGTGGCTGATACAGCAACATTCCATTTGAAATCTCCCATTCTTCTGATTTCTCAGCCAAGAAGCTAAAAGTGTCTAATGCAGTAAAAGTGCTCAAGGCTTACAGGGAAGGTTCTTAAGGAAAGTAAAAAACACAAAGGTGCTATCAATCCAGGAACTAGCACAAGAGATTGATTCAGCTTAAAGATTTTATTTTATACATGTTATTTTTTTCCATTAGTTTGAGAGAATACAATGCCCATACACCTGACTAAAACAAGCAGCCTTATCATTCATTAATTACCAGGCAGGCTCTAGCACTTTGGGGATGCAGGACCCTGGGCAAATTATTCAGTCTAAGACTCAGCTCTTTCATCTGTACAATTGGATAATATCCAATTCTGTACTTATAAGGATTATTTGTTTTAAAGATTTATTTATTCATGAAAGACACACAGAGAGAGAGGCAGAGACATATGCAGAGGGAAAAGGAGGCTCCTCACAGGGAACCCAATGTGGGACTCGATCCCCAAACTGGGATTATGCCCTGAGCTAAAGGCAGATGCTCAACTGCTGAGCCACCCAGGCATTCTATGTACTTATAAGGATTAAAAGGATTAACAATATAAAATGCTTAGGATACACAACTGCTGATAAATGTTACTTATTAATATTGTCATTGTTAATATACCCCTATGGAGACACTAGATTTAGTTTTTTTTTTTTTTTTTTAAGATTTATTTATTTATTTGAGAGAGAGTATGTGTGCATGCACACACAGGGTGGAGGGGTGGAGGGAGAGAATCTCAAGCAGACGCTGGTTGAGCTCCAAGCCCTACTTGGGGCTTGATCTCACAACCCGGAGTCAGGACCTGAGCTGAAACCAAGAGTCCATCATCGTTTAACCTACTGTGCCACCCAGGAACCTCACAGATTTAGATTTTCAAAAAGTGATTGCTTAGGACAGATTTTCAGACCTCTGTTAGTATGATTAACATATTTTAGGGGCATCTGGGTGGCTCAGTGGGTTGAGGGGTTAACTCTTGGCTTCAGTTTAGGTCATAATCTCAGGGTCTGAGATCCACCCACCCATGGGGCTCATGTCCTCAAGGAGAAATCAGTTTCAGATTCTCTGCCTCTCCCTCTATCCCTCCCCCTTACATGCCCACTCCCCCCACTCCTCTCTAAAATAAATAAAATCTTTAAAAAACATATTTAGAAAAACAGTCCCTATAAAACATTGTCTTTAGATGATATTTTAGTACATGCACTTAATGGAAATACTTTATAGACATACTGCCTTACTTAGATTCCTATATTTCAAGGACACCTGGGTGGCTCAGTGCTTGGGCATCTGTCTTTGGCTCAGGGTGTGATCCCAGGGTTCCGGAATCAAGTCCCACATCGGGCTCCCCACAGGGAGCCTGCTTCTCCCTCTGTCTATGTCTCTGCCTCTCTGTGTCACTCATGAATAAATAAGTAAAATCTTTAAAATAAAAAAGATTCCTATGTCCCAGATGCCTTCTGGATACTATATTGTTGAGTATTACTGACTAGTGCTGAGCTGAGATATAACATTCTAAAATTTTTCCTATTTAAAACAATCACATCATAAGAAAATGGTAACAACCCTAAGGTTATAGACCTGGAGGAACCTAGATTGCTTAGAGTTGAACTGGACAAAATTTTGGCAGTTCACATGGAGTTGGCATTTTCAAAATGCTGTGTATGGGCAGCCCGGGTGACTCAGTGGTTTAGTGCCGCCTTCAGCCCGGGGCCTGATCTTGGGGTCCCAGGATCGAGTCCCACATCAGGCTCCCTGCAAGGAGCCTGCTTCTCCCTCTGCCTGTGTCTCTGCCTCTCTGTCTCTCATGAATAAAGAAATAAAATTTTAAATAAATAAATAAATAAATAAATAAATAACAAAATGCTGTGTATGATTGGGAATCAGACTTCTAGAGTTTTGCTGTTTATCTAAACTTGTCCAAACATACCTATCACTGAATGAAGACTTAAGTCATACCAGTTTCCATGTTCTTAGTTAAGATAAAGCAACCATTTTTGGGAAGGTAGAAGTTTATGACATTTGTATTTAATTAATTTTTAAAAACCATTAGTCACAGATAATTCCCTTATAATACATATAAGTTTTTCTATAATAATCTAGAATAACCACTATTAGTGAAGGAGTTGTATGTTTGCTTTTTAATATAAAATAGAATGGCTTATTCAGAACCTCAATCCCTAGGAAGAGGGGAAAAAAGTCTAACAGACTGGAAGAACATAAAACTACCATCAGTATTTTCCCTCTTTCTACATAGCTAAAAAAAATCTGCATCAAAAAGCAACAGATGGCCTGATATTATCTGCTGTATTTAGACTTTGGGCAATCTCTCGCCCCCTCAAGGCTAAAAAAACATAGCTTATCTGGGATTTTATGTATAATATTTTAGTGAATTTATATTACACTTGCATGTAAAGCAGCCACCCCTAGCCAAAACCAAGTTTCAATTACTTCCATAGTGATCAAATTATATAATCATCCTCTGAGATAATCTGTATGTAAATGTAACCAAAATCTTAACTTGCAACTATAGACAATTTATTGCTTCTTGTGTTTTAACCAGAATTGGTATCAATTACCTTTATCTATGAAAAAGAATTCAAAGTTTTATGTAATTTAAAATCAGAATGCACAGCTGAACCTAGAACGACACTGTATATCAACCTAACTGCAATAATAAAAATGAAAACAAATCAAATCAAACCAAAATGGAAAATACCACTATGATAATAATACTAGTTATACAATGTATATACTTAAACTTCTAGATTTCTTTACCTGTATTTCTAGTATTTTTTACAAGTGCCAATCCCAAGATTCATTTATTCAATCAAAAAAAGTATTAAAAAAAAAGTATGTATTGGGAAGCCCAGGTGGCTCAGCAGTTTAGCGCTGCCTTCGGCCCAGGGCGTGATCCTGGAAACCCAGGTCCGAGTCCTGCGTCGGGCTCTCTGCGTGGAGCCTGCTTCTCCCTCTGCCTATGTCTCCACCTCCCTCTTTTTCTGTGTCTCTCATAAATAAATAAATAAATAAATAAATAAATAAATAATCTTAAAAAAAAAAAAGTATGTATTGACCACCAACTATACAACTATACACAAGGCACAAGGCCAGGCACCAGGGATATAATGCAATAGAAGGAAAGCTCTGATCCTCAAGGAACAAACATTCTGCGAAGATAGACAATAAATAATTAATGATAAAATAAATTACAAGTAGAATAACTGCGATATGCAATAGGGGGACTTGACATAGATTTAAGAGACTAAAGACAGACTTGAATACATCACAAATATCAGGAGACTGTCCTTACAGGTGAAAAAAGATAAACACCCTCCTCTCTGTAATAGGATGGTTCCATTTAAAAATAATAATAATAAAAAAAAAAAACCAGGGGATCCCTGCATGGCTCAGCGGTTTAGCGCCTGCCTTTGGCCCAAGGCACAATCTGGGAGTCCCAGGATCGAGTCCCGTGTCCGGCTCCCTGAAGGGAGCTTGCTTCTCTCTCTGCCTCTTTCTCTCTATGTCTATCGTGAATAAACAAATAAAATCTTTAAATAAAATAAAATAAAATAATTAATAAAAAAACAAAACTATAAAATAAAAAAACAATTAGAATTCTAAAAGTGAAAAGTAGTCTGAGTTTAATATTTCAAGGTAAAACATATACTGACTAAAATTAATTCATAATATCCCTCTGTAATTCATAAAATTACATGGGGATCATGTGAAAACAATTTAACTCTCAGCATACACTTTTTCCTTATACCTCCATCTCCAGTCCTCCAACTACTTCCTCCAGCGTACCCTTTCCCCTTCTCTCTCCAACCTACTTCTCTATACCCATCTCACTCTCTGAAAAGGAGAGAACAACCACTCAGGACTATGCAGTCCCACTTTATAGCAAGTTATGCCTGAGGAAAAGGCACATCTGTATTGGCCAGCTATCTAAATTTTCCTGACCCTTTAAAATCCTCTCTAAAACTGAAGAGGGGGGAAAGAAGATGCAGCTACTCAACCAATCTGTTACCAAAAGACATCTGTTCTTTTACATATAGAAAGGAAATCTATGTTTTTCCCCCAGAATCCTAATTATTTAGTGACTATCCATCACATTTTCTTAATCAATCTCTGATGATCTATACCCACCAATACTTAGACAATAGGTCAGGGCAGAACTAACAAGACACATAGTATTCATTTAATCTTTCATTCAACAATTAGTTATTGGTTCAACTTATTCAACAATTAGTCAACTTACTATGTGCAAGGCAGCACTGTCCAATAGAACTTTCTGAGATGATAACATTCGGTATCTCTGCTGTCCAAATGGCAGCCACAGCCACAAGTGGCTATGGATTACTTGAAATGTGACCACTATGACTCAGGAACTGAATTTTAAATTTAATTTAATTCTGAGTAACTTAAATACAAATTTAGATAGCTACATGTGCCTAGTGGCTACAGTATTGGGCAGAGCAGATCTGAGACAAATCTTTGGCTCTAGTCCTTTATTAATTGAGTGACTTAATGCAGCTTAACAAACCTGCCAAAGAAACAGTGCCTATTTAGGAAGTGGCCAAACTATGTATGTTTTATTTTATTCAGAGTGTAGTGCTATACTGTAACCAACTTTTCAGAGAAATCACAGAATTCTGGAGGGACAATAGGACCCCATTTAACAAGAAGGCCCAAAAAGTATGAATAATTTGCTTAAGATACTATGATTCATTAGAGGGAGAGGTGAGCTGGAATCCAACTGTCAGGAGAATCAAAATATTCAGATATTTCATCTAGAGATTTCCTCCTCCTATTGCAAATGACAATGATACAGACATACATATAGTAGAAAACAAGAGCCATACCGAGGTACTGGCCGTAGCACCCTGGAATGTTGTAGGTATATCATCCTGTAAATCAGTTAGTGAAAAAGAGTGGTTTAAGTCTGGCTCAGCAATAGTCTTTCCAGATGAATTGACTTCTGCCTGTAAAAAAAGTACACCCAAGAGCTGTGTTAAAATAGGAAATGTACAGAAGAACCTACACCTACTAATCCTCTCTTGGACTTATTTTATTTGCTAATTTACTATCAACTATTAAGTGCACATGTGTCTAAAACTGCTAGGTATTTCAAGATGCACAGACAAAACCTGTTCTCAAGGAGCTATCACTTGGTGAGAGACAAAACTAACACCCGTGGCTCATAATCCACAATTCTAAATGAAGTTTTTTTGTAATTTCCAGATGAAGTGTGACATGTGAAGTTTTTAATACTCTTTATCCCACATTAGTGTAGATATTCTCAGGTTTGCTGAGGGAATATTAATAGACTTGATTATGGATTACTGCCCCAGATCCCATTTGTGGGTACTAAAATATGGTGTGTGTTTGTTATTTTCTAAAATCCAAAATTCTGATGTATAAAACAAACCTGGCCCTACAATTTTCAGAAAAGCATATTAAGTATGATAGGAATTTTCAGAAGGAAGAAAATAACAAATACTTATTAAGCACCTCCTCTTCCAGGCAACACAATGAACAGAAGGAAAAATTTCTCCTAAGAACTGGATATGAAAGGACAGACAGGATGTTGAGACGTGAAGAGGGAGAAGTAGCATTGCTGCTTAATGCAGGTTGACATTTTTTATAGAGCTAATTAAATTCCAAAAGTAATTATATGTTTGAGTAAAACATATGTGGAGAAAAAGGACATAAGGGAGATATGCTAAAATATTAACAGCAGTTATTTCTTGGGGATGGGATTATGTATGACTGTGATTTTCTTCTAAATTACTATATCTTCTATAACAAGAGTTAAAATTTATTAAGTATCAGGGACTGTTCTAAATGCAATACACTTAGGTATTAACTCAATCCTCCTAAGAATCCTATAAGATAAGTAACGTTATTTACAGATGAGAAAAAGGCACAGAGTGGGTAAGTAGTATGTCTGAGGTCCTAAAACTAATAAACAGCAAAGCTGAGATTTGAACCCCAGCATGGCATACTAGAGTCCAAGCTCTTAACCACTATGCTGTAATGCCTTTCTAAACATACATTATTAGTTTCGTAATAAAGAATTATTCGTAAAATCTTACTTCACAAAACTATATCGCCTTTACTTTCTATCCAGAATTTGGCAGTAAACAAAAAGGTTACATAATTACATTTACAAATTTAGAGTACCTTAAAACTGATTTGTCTAGCCAGTTCCTTGGCTTCTTGGTCAGCTTGACTTGAATCACTTCCAGATTTTAAAGGCAACAGGACATCCTTCATGGCACAGCCACATCCCTCACAACAGAAATCTTGTGATCTGGTAGGAAATAATTTTTTGATAGGTATAAATCAAATACTTGAATGTTAATTTAAGATACTCAAATACTGAATGATTCAATTTAAAATAAAAGAATACTGGAAAATTCCATATCATATTCATCTATAAATTAGACAATTACAGCAATATTATAGTTCTGAGACAAATATACAAGTTAGGTTAGGTTGGTATTAGGAAAAAGAAACTCATGTTGGGGTGCTTGACTGGCTCAGTCAAAAGAGCATGCAACTCTTAATCTCAGGGTTGTTGAGTTCAACCCCCATGTTGGGTGGAGAGATTACTCAAATAAAACTTAACAACAATAAAAACTCGTGTCAATTATATCTCAATTTTTTTTAAATCTAAATTTTTTAAGAAATCAGGGCTTAGATTCCATTTTTTCCCAACATACTCTTTAAAGAAAACTAAGTTTAGATCTATACAACAAAATATATAGAATGTCTAGCCACAGTGTCCTCAAGATCACATAACAAAACTATGTTAAACCTGTGAAAAAAAGTCCGTTATAAAGTTTGAATTACTTTTTAGCTGAAATTACTTTTTAGTAAAGAGGCCATTAAAAATAGAATTTACAGATATTTCTAGGGAAAAAATTCACAAATCTTATTCATCTAAATAGCAGTATAACTTATGGTAAATGAAATAAGAGAAAGACAAACAATGTATGATTTCACTCATGCGCAATTTAAGAAACAAACAAGAGAAGGGGAGGAAAAAGAGAGAGGAAAACTAAGAAACAGACTCTTTTTTTTTTTTTAAAGATTTTATTTATTTATTCATGAGACACACACACACACACACACACACACAGAGGCAGGGACACAGGCAGAGGGAGAAGCAGGCTCCATGTAGGGAGCCCCACGCAGGAAATGATCCCCAGACTCTGGGATCACGCCCTGAGCCAAAGGCAGAGGCTCAACTTCTGAGCCACCCAGGCATCCCAAGAAAGACTCTTAACTACAGGGAACAAACTGAGGGTTAGTAGAGGGGAGGAGCGAGGGTAGGGGGTGATGTATGGGGGGTGTTAAACAGTAAATAGGATTAAGGAGGGCACTAGTGATGAGCAAAATATATATCGTATATAAATGTTGTATATAAGTGGTGAATCACTAAGTTCTAAACCTCAAATTAATATTGCACTGTATGTTAACTAGCTAGAATTTTAAGAAAACTTAGAAAAACATAATAAAAAAATAAATAGCAGTATAACTTGAAAGACAGAGAACTCATATAAAATCCAAAGACTGAAATTTATCACTCATTATATTAAGTAGAGTCAAGATAAATCTGTTAACTAGACTACTTCCTAAGATTTATTTGTTTTTCTAGGTTTTCATTTTCCCTTTTGTATTCCAGATATAGCCAAAAGTGTCCCAAAGTCCACAAGAGTGCTGAGGATTTGTAGGACTGGAAGTAAATATTTATAACATATAAAAATATCCATCATTACATTGCTGAACTTTAAAAAAAATCATTTTATTGTACTTCCACTTCAACATAATAAAAGCCTTTGTTCTTTAAGATCATGCTATTTAAATTTATTTAAAAACTTCATGTGAGGGGATCCCCGGGTGGCTCAGCGGTTTGGCGCCTGCCTTTGGCCCAGGGCGCGATCCTGGAGTCCCGGGATCGAGTCCTGCGTCAGGCTCCCGGCATGGAGCCTGCTTCTCCCTCCTCCTGAATCTCTGCCTCTCTTTCTCTCTATGCCTATCATAAATAAATAAATAAATCTTTAAAAAAAAAAAAAAACTTCATGTGAACAAATATATGTAAAAGCCGTATTAACTTAGTACTTGTTGATGAATATTTTTATTTCACCAGAAGCAGCACTGCTGTCCATATCCTTTTGAAAGTCAGTTGTATTCAAATTATTTGCTTTAAAATGTGTCCACTTTAACTGAGAAGTCATGAGACTTAAAGGGAAAGGTTAATTTTTAATATATTAGTTTATCCACAGGACAATATGCTACCATGGATGAATGCAAAATCGTGTTTTTTAAAAAGCCTCTATCATAAGGGCACCTGGGTGGCTCAGTTAGCTGGGTGTCTGCCTTCAGCTCGGGCCATGATCCCTGGGGTCCTGGGGTCAATCAAGCCCACAGTCGAGGCTTTCTGCTCAGAGGGGAGCCTGTTTCTCCCTCTCCTTCCACCTGCTGCTCTGCCTACTTGTGCTCTTTCTCTCTCTGTCAGATGAATAAATAAAATCTTTAAAACAAAATAACCTAGAATATATACACTGGTAAATCTAGAACAAAAAAACAAAGTTCTTTTTTCTCCTTATACATGAAATGAACTGGATAAAAGTATCAAGACAGAAAGCCAAGAAAGAAAATCAAATAAAAGCAAATGCTATATATTCAGAGTACATATTATATAATTTGTGAATAACAGCTACAGTATAAGGTATATCCCCAGAACCTGGAAATAAGGTTTATAAAGAAAAGTTGTTGATGAAATCCAAGAGTCTATCAAATCTTTCAGACACTAAAATCTATTTGATTTAACAAACATCTAAAGAGGACATGTTCTGGGCTGTTCTAAGTAAGATATACTGTTATTTAATTAACATAATATGTCTGAGAGGTGATAGCAGAGTCCAAGCAGGAAAATGATGAAGATCAAGGATTACAGAATGTAAGTACTTTTTTTTTTTTAAAGATTTTATTTTTTTATTCATGAGAGACAGAGAGAGAGAGAGAGAGAAAGACAGAGACACAGACAGAGTCATGTGCCAGAAGGCAAGTCAGAGCCATGAAGCAGGCTCCATGCAGGGAGCCTGACGTGAGACCCCTAATCCTGGGACTCCAGGATCATGCCCCAGGCCAAAGGCAGGTGCCAAACCACCGAGCCACCCAGAGATCCCCCTGTAAGTACTTTTAAATACTCTTCCTCCTCACTCAGTGCAATTCTGGAATCTTTAACATTTGTTGAGGGTTGGGACTAGTATTCTAGGATTGGAAAGCCTTTTGATAGGATTTCTTATAGGGTCTCTTCCCTATGCACACTGATTAAAAAATAAACTGGGTTAGAAAGAAGTTCGTCTTAAAAAAAAAAAAAGGAGAGGACAGCCTGGGTGGCTCAGCAGTTTAGCGCCGCCTTCAGCCTCTGCCTGTGTCTCTGCCTCTCTGTGTGTCTCTCCTGAATAAATAAAAATCTTTAAAAGAGAGAGAGAGAGAGAGAATTAGTCTTTGCACTACTCAAAGAAGAGGCTACTCTGAATCTGGTGACTAATCTGGGTTATACAGACAGAATGCATCTGAAGAAAATGAGAAGGCAATACCACTAAGAAACCATAACTTGATAAAGAAAATCTCCTTTATTTTATTCTGGATCATTTATTGAGTATTTGCTTTGAGCCTGATACTGTAGATGCAAAGATGGGTAAAGTGGACTTCCTCCCTGCCCCTATGAAGTTTTCAATCTTATGGAAAGCTACATATAAACAATTGCGTTGGTTTGGTTTTTTTCTTTTTCTATCTGTAATTCTGCCCAATTAGAGACAAATGACCAGAATAGATATCTTCTTTTAGAAGATACGTTGCTATTACCAAGTACTTTCTAAAACTAGACAGTATGAAACCAATTCTTTAGACTCTGGTCACCCCTGGATAGTAAACTGCTACAAATGAAATTCTAAAATAGCACAACTAGACTAGATCCTGTAACCAAGGTAACTCACAAAGAGACTGAGCCCATCTCCTAACAGCCATTACCCAGAATAGTATTTAAATCTTAACAAAGAATGAAATGCAAAACTTACTTTTTGGCAAGTGCTCTTCTTTCCTCTGGTGTGTAATCTAGAGAACCTATGGCTCCCTCTCCTTTTGTTGGCATAAACCCAATGATGGCTAGTAACGCTGTTCTTACTGAAATAAAAGGTAAACATCAATCTAAGTTGTTTTGTAAAAGGAACTGGGTTTACTCTGGAAGAAGAAAACAAGACGCATGGGCTTTTACTAAAAAGGTACAGGTAAGGTGGTTGTGTTAAAATGATGGTAAAAATTGAGACAAGGCAAGAATTTTTATTCTTTATTCAGTAACATCAAATTAATTACCCCAAACAGCTTCAGTCTCAAGAGGGTGTTATACTTTATAATTATGAGTTAATTAGAATTACAGAAGATTTATATTCACTTTAAATTAATACTCACTACTCCATGAAGGCTGCCAAGTTTCAGGATGATGTCCTGAGATGCTCAAACAGATCTTCTTGCCTACTTCAAATCGTCCATTAGCCTTAGAATAAATAAGGCATTTTAAAAAATATATATGTAATGTTTTATATTTTATAAATATAAATATATTTTATAAATAAATAATTTTAAAAGAAAGCTTTAAAAGAACATAATCTCCAAAGGGACATAGATTTTTGTCCTTTTTTAGACACTCCACAAATACTTGTAAAATATATGCTGTTTTTAGAAGTTGTAGCACCTTTCTAAAACTGAGTTATATAACTGAAATCTAAAATCTAAATAACTGACATATAATGATGTCCTGATATCCTCCTCTGAGTATAATACTGTGCTAGGCTCTGTGAAAGATCTAAAAGAGAAGACATGCAGAGGCTAGGAAAAACCAGAGGACTTGGTGTCACCTAACTAGATACTGCTGCAGAAGGCTCTGAGACAGGAGTGATTTTCATACGGATGATGCAATTTCATAAGACAAGAATACAAAAGAGGCAGATCAGAGGTAATGATTTCCATTTTGGACATGGATCTGTTGTCTTGGTAGAAGAGCTACTGATGATACACAGCAGAAAGACAGAAATACAGACACGCTGATGTCAGAAGAAGATACATGTGTTTGGTATCTGACTTCACAGAGGTGACCAGTGAAGCCATCTCAACAGGCGTAAGAAAAAACAGCTGATATCTGAACTTACAGAATATCCATACTCATGGGGATGGGCAAAGAAGAGACATGAAGTTAGAATATAAGCTCCACATAGCCAGAGAACTTGAGTTATTATTCCCTGCCACACCTACAAGGTCATGACCTATATTTTTTTAAAATTTTATTTATTCATTTTGAGAGAGAGGAGAGAGAGAGAGAGCAGGGAGAGGCATAGGGGGAAGAAGAGGGACAGGCAGACTGCACTGAACGTGGAGCCCTATGCAGAGCTCAGTATCACGAACCCTGAGATCATGATCTGAGCTGAAATCAAGAATCAGATGCTTAACTGATTGAGCCCCATGGTTCATGACATATGTTTAGTAAATATTTGCTGAATGAAGATTGGAGAAGGCTTTCCAAAAGAGAGAAGTGAATCAGAAAGATCAAATACTGAAAATCAGGAAGGCAGTGTGCTAACCATAACCATACATCAGTTAACTACTGAAATATTTCTGTATTTGTTAACAGCTGCTGCCCCAACTACCCTCCCTACCACCCACCCCTGGTTTCCCCATACACCAGCCCCATCCCCTGAACCACCTGGTTCTCTCCAATGTCAAGCAACTAAAAAGTGACTCCTAATACAGGAGGGCCCCCTCCAAGACCCTACTCTTACCCTACTGCTGGCATTAACAATTCACAACATCACCTAGTATTTGTTAAGCAGAAAATGTTATGTCCTAGGAACTTTATATTGTGAATATATTTGCCATACACAACCCTTAACAGATGAGAAAACTGAACCTCAAAAAGATTAAGTAACCTGCCTGGTATAATGGAAAGAGCAGTGGTCAGAATCCAGGTCTGTTGGCTTTGAAATTAACGCTCTTTCCACTGTACCACACATGGGTAAAAGCAGCTTTAGTCGAATATTGATGAATACCTTCCATTTCACCGTTTGCTACTCATGTGTATCAGATGTTTAACTTATATGGTCTGGGATGAGGACTGAGAAGAGGCAGTGGGAACTGTCAAGCTGGTCTCTGAGACTGGTGCAGTAAGCCTGGAGAAACCAGACTACAACAGGCTAAGCTAGAGGAAGGATGTCTTGAAGTTATCAAAGAGAAAGTAGGACAATAGCTTAAAGAGAAAGGAGAGATCCAGAAAGGCTTTTGTGTTTGGTTTTGCTTTTCTCAAGGTTAGGGATAATTAGCCATTCTTGCAAATGAAAGGAAATGAGGGAAGAAGAACTTACTAAGAGAGGAATTTACTCTGAAGGAACAACATCCCAGGAAAAATAAAGAGAAAACTGGATCAAAAGTTTTCCCTACATGGAGATAAAATATGTGAAGAGAGAAATTCGAAGATATAAAGAGTAATAATATAACTAACATTTATTGAAGACTCTGGGACAGTTTTTATTTTCAGAGCTCTATGTAAAAATGAGGAAACTGAGGAAAAGAGTTTAAAGTGAAAAGTTGAAGGTGATGATGTGATTAAGAGATATAGTAACATTAACTACCCTTTCCTGGTACTTACCAAGTGCCAGACACTGTCCCTAGCACTTTGTATCCACTAATTCATTGAATCCTATCAACCATACTATGGCATCTGTGCATCCATTAGCATTGACAATTCCTAGGAATTATTTTCGGGGAAAAGAATTGTACTATCAAATCTTGGTCCCCAGTGACAAAGTTATAGCAATGTTCTGCTTTATTTCTTAATGAAAATGAGTATGCTAACCATGCTTTGCAGTCACCATGAGGAGTTAAATGACAAGCATTCTAAATTGCCAAGAATCCTTACCGTTAAAAGAATAATGCTTGGTGGTTTCATGGGATATTCTGGGGGCAGTACTATTCGTCCATGATAAACTCCTCCATCAAAATCAGAATCTGGGGGCCCTCTAACTGTGAAGTGCCATTCAAAAAGGTTATCCTGCACAGAAACAATAACCAGTAAGGAATCAATAACATTAAAACATTTGATCATCTTTATTAATGAGTACCAGAAATATTCCTGGGTGAGAAAAATTAAATGTTTCAAATTATTACTAGAATAGTTTCTAATGCACAAAATAACTCAAGTATAAAAGTTATAAATAAGGGCAGCCCCAGTGGCTCAGCAGTTTGGTGCCGCCTTCAGCCCAGGGCATGATCCTGGAGACTCGGGATGGAGTCCCGTGTCAGGCTCCCTGCATGGAGCCTGCTTCTCCTTCTGCCTGTGTCTCTGCCTCTCTCTCTGTGTGTCTTGCATGAATAAATAAATAAAATCTTTTTTTAAAAAAAAGTTATAAATAAAAGCTATCTGATCTAGTTTTCATGTCCCACAAGAGTTAAAATCTTTTTTTTTTTTTTAAGATTTTATTTATTTATTTGATAGAGAGAGCACAAGCAGGGAGAGCTGCAGGCAGAGGGGAAAGAGAGAAGGAGGCTCCCCACTAAGCAAGGAGCCCAGTAGAGGGCTAGATCCCAGGACCCTGGGATCATGACCTGAGTGGAAGGCAAATGCTCAACTGACTGACTCACCCAGGTGCCCCTAAAAGCTTTTTTAAACAAATACATTTAAAAACAGCTGAGCATTGTTATATATTCATAAATTACATTACATAATTAAGCTAAGTTAAATTAGATTACATATTTAATTAAGCTAAGTTATTATATAATCAAATAATTGCTGTAAATGTGTATTATTTTAACAAACCTTAAAAAATCATCCCTCACCAAAAAAAAAAAAAAAAAAAAATCATCCCTCAGGGCAGCCCTGGTGGCGCAGTGGTTTAGCACTGCCTTCAGCCCAGGGTGTGATCCTGGGGACTCGGGATCAAGTCACACATCAGGCTCCCTGAGTGGACACTGCTTCTCCCTCTGCCTGTGTCTCTGCCCCTCTTTCTCTGTCTCTATGAATAACTAAATAAAAAATCTTAAAAAAAAAAAAATCATCCCTTATAGATGCTCAAGAGCTTATTCATTAGTCAGTAATATTAATAAATATACTATCATCATCTTAGAGTCCCCAAGTATTTTACAGTTTACAGTGTACAAAATATTTGCACTTTATTATATTTTATTCTCATTATCATGGAAACCAGACTGAACACATTTAAATATCCTCTCCGACAGATGAGAAGACTGAAAAGAAACAGAGATGTTTGTACAAGAAGCCCAAACTAGCTGCAGAGGTCCCTTCAAGGGGCCAGGTCTTCCAAACTATAGAGCTTGGGGTTCTTTCCATTACCCCTCTCTCCCTCATACTTACAACCTAAAACTAAAAACCTTAGCATTTAAGACCATTTTATAGAGACTGGAAATTTGTTTCTAAAATGTCAGATTCTTGGGACGCCAGGGTGGCTCAGTGGTTGAGCGTCTGCCTTTGGCTCAAGGGCATGATCCTGTAGTCCCGGGAATGAGTCCCACATCGGGCTTCCTGCATGGAACCTGCTTCTCCCTCTGCCTGTGTCTCTGCCTCTCTCTCTGTGTCTCTCATGAATAAATAAATAAAATCTTAAAAAAAAAAAAAGTGAGATTCTGAATGGCTAATGGAATAAGTACTAAGAAAATACAGGGAGTAAAATATATCAATAAACCATATCAAACACATCTGTAATGACTCAAAGCAATGAAAAAACAATTTAAGGAATTCATTTAAAATATTAAGGTATTAAAATCCAGATGTAAAAGATGGAAACTAACCTCTAATGGCTGTGCATGGTAATGATCTGTTGGATCCTTCAATTCTGCTGCTTCTTTCATTAAACGCTTAACAGCTAAAATAAAATTTATAAGATAGAGACATTTAAAATACATTTTACCAAGACATTAGTACAGATTTACAAACCTAATGAAAAAGTTCCTACTTCAATAAAAAATGTGTAGAGGACTAGTTCAACTGAGTATATGATAAAAGTTTAATTATGAGATAACAGTAATAATTGGAGAAGGGAAGGACATGGCAGGTAGGCATTAAAAGAATTATATATTAAATTAAATATTTAGGGCAGTACTATTTTTATTTAATAAGTACTTACATATGTTTCCTATGTGCTAGCACTCAAACATTAATTCATCTAATTCCCAAAACAATGCTATGAGATAGGTACTATTTTTATTCCCATTTTCCAAAGAAATGGAAACATGGAGAAATTTGTCCAAGGTCACACAGCTAGTAAATGACAGCTGGAATTCTAACACAGGCAGTCCAACTCTATCTTGTTAAAATGCCTATCTTAACAAAAACATGCCCCTCTGTAATTCATGTTTATGAACAGTAGACTCCCCCATATCTTCCATCTTTTGGGAATTTCCACCCACCATCTGGCATTAATCTAAATGGAATGGTCCCCAGAGGTCACTGAAACGCCACAGTTCTAACAGAATTGCTTTTTTTTTTTTTTTTTTTTGTAAGTTCTATGCCCAATGTAGGACTTGAGCTCATGACCCTGAGATCAATAGTCCCATGCTCTACTGATTGAGCCAGCCAGGTGCCCTTGAATTCCTTTTTTGAAATGACTCAACTTGGGGCAGCCCAGGTGGCTCAGCAGTTTGGCGCCGCCTTCAGCCCAGGGCCTGATCCTGGAGACCCAGGATTGAGTCCCATGTTGGGCTCCCTGCATGGAGCCTGCTTCTCCTTCTGCCTGTGTCTCTGTCTCTGTCTCTGTCTCTGTCTCTCTCTCTCTGTCTCTGTCTCACATGAATAAATAAATAATAAAAATCTTAAAAAAAAAAAAGAAATGACTCAACTTAAAACTTTCAATCCACTGACGCCATAACTTCCTGTGCTCACCTACACCTATATTTGCTTCTCTCTTTATCCACACACTTGGCTCTTAGGAGTTCTTTTCTCACAATCCCTAATAAAATTCAATTCTAGCTGACCCAACCCCACCATCTTCTTATTTGGTACCTATACCCAAACAGCTGGGTATTACTGAAAGGAGGGTGAGGGAAGTCACAGAAGCAGGAACATTGATGCCATTATAGTCTACAACCTCCACTGGGACACAATGCTACCTAATATTCCTCAGTTTCTCTAGTAAGTTCACCAGCCCACTCCAACTAGTACCCCAAGACTATTTCACACCTGTTTTCTCCTCACCTTCTCTTCCACCTCTTGGAGTTAATGGCAAAGCCTTTTACTTCCATGATAAATGACTGTTGACAGCCTATCACAACCTACAATCCTATCTGTATCTGTACCCTCTTTCCTTACCTATTGGCTCTCAAAGATCAATCCTTTGATCCCAGCCCCTTTCACCTCAAGTTTTGGGTGCTAAAAAATGTCACGATACTGGTGTAGGAGAGCAAAGCCAGGGAAAAACCAGGTAGTCCAAGGCTCACCAAAACTCTGCTTGAAAATCAACTGGTAGGTTGATAGCTCAGGGATGGGAGGAAAGCTGACTTACTGGATCAGCTGATGTGGTTCAACAAGTGCTATAAGAAAAGTATGTAATCAAGTGGCACCTAACCTGAGAGCAGACAGAAAAGAAAAGGGATCAGGTACTGACATCCTTCAGAAAGAGAGTAGGGGGACGCCTGAGTGGCTCAGTGGTTGAGCATCTGCCTTTGGCTCAGGGTGTGATCCCAGAGTCCCAGGATCAACCACATCGGGCTCCCTGCGTGGACCCTGCTTCTCCCTCTATGTCTCTGCTTCTCTGTGTGTGTCTCTCATGAATAAATAAATAAAATCTTAAAAAAAAAAGATAGTAGGAAGTATGCATGAGTATGAATACACAGAGGAAACAATAAAAGTAAAATATATGGAAGTTTAGATTGGAATGCTATGGGGAAAGAAGTTAACTGAGAAAACCTCCTACATACACAGAACCAAACAGTTCAGTAAGTATCAGACTTCTGCATAAAATTTCATTTTAATCAAGAGTTCTTAAGTGGGGGGAAAAGTTAAGTCACTATCCTATTCCATAATTACTAATTTTTTTCCATCTCCTGCACTGAACTAGGTCTCTAGAGGCACAGACTTTGCTCACTTGATGGAAGTATTTGAACATCAAATATTTATTAAGTTCATACTAGATGTTACAGCTATAACCAAAATAAAATAGTTTTGGTTACCAAGGAGCTTGTAGTCTTAGGGCAGGTGGTGGGGGAATCAAAGAATTGAACAAAGCCTCCTGTCCAGAGCATGGAGGGAAAATGTGTCTCAATAGGTACATATATGGGGACGCCTGCGTGGCTATGCGGTTGAGTGTCTGCCTTTCACTGAAAGTGTGATCCCGTACTGCCGGGATCAAGTCCCACATCAGGCTTCCTAAATGGAGCTTGCTTCTCTCTCTGCCTGTGTCTCTGTCTCTCTCTATGTCTCCCATGAATAAATAAAGAAAATCTTTTTAGGGGATCCCTGGGTGGTTCAGCGGTTTTGCGCCTGCCTTTGGCCCAGGGCGCGATCCTGGAGTCCCGGGATCAAGTCCCACGTCAGGCTCCTGGCATGGAGCCTGCTTCTCCCTCTTCCTGTGTCTCTGCCTCTCTCTCTCTATGTCTATCACAAATAAATAAATGAATGAATGAATGAATGAATAAATAAATAAATAAATAAATCTTTAAAAAAAAGAAAATTTTTAAAAATAATATGTACATATATTTTCTACTCTTGTACTTCAGCTTGCAATACTGTTCCTACTCCCACTCTCCATCTCATCATCTAGACTGGCTTTAGAGTAGCTTTTTCAGAGGGACGCCTGGGTGGGTCAGTGGTTGAGCGCCTGCCTTCAGCCTAGGGCGTGATCCCAGAGTCCCGGAATCCAGTCCCACTTTGGGTTCCCTGCATGGACCTTGCTTCTCTCTCTGCCCTGTGTCTCTGCCTCTTTCTCTGTGTCTTTCATGAATAATTAAAATCCTTAAAGAAAAAATAATAAGCTTTCTCAGGAAGGTCGCCTGCAGAATAACTAGAGATTCCCACTGGGACAGATAAAAATTTGAGGAATCCTGGGAGGGGGAGTGGAGACCAGAAATACTTCAAGTTATTCTCATAGTCTGTCAAGTTTGGAAGCC
Organism: Vulpes lagopus; assembly: GCF_018345385.1. Classification (NCBI taxonomy): domain Eukaryota; kingdom Metazoa; phylum Chordata; class Mammalia; order Carnivora; family Canidae; genus Vulpes; species Vulpes lagopus. The sequence goes on along the minus strand of NC_054824.1, from coordinate 24,403,662 downwards.
ATTACCCTAGAAACTAGTTTGAGTCTCCTTGCTGGAAGCCCTCATAACACTCTGTATTTTATCTTTTATAAAGTTGATCTCACCTGTAATTACTTAACCCCGGTCTTTCCTGTTAAACAATTTACTTCACTGCAGGCTCCTCAGGGCTTAGCAAACAGTAAGCACTCAAATATTAGTTTGCTTGAATTTTACTATCATCCCCTCAAAAATCTCTAAGCATCTAATTAAAATGGTTTTCAAACTTATCTGACAATAAGATAAAATCCTTTGTTAAAAAAAAAAGCTTCATGAGAACCTCAGTGTGTAAAAGAGGTAACAGAGCTGCTCTGATTGAAGAAACCAGCATGGGGCAGCCCCGGGTGGCTCAGCGGTTTAACGCCTCCTTCAACCCAGTCCCACATGGGGCTCCCTACATGGGGCCTGCTTCTCCCTCTGCCTGTGTCTCTGCCTCACTCTTTGTGTCTCTCATGAATAAATAAATAAAATCTTAAATTAAAAAAAAAAAAAGAAAAAGAAGCCAGCATGGAAGGGCTGTTGACCCCTTTCGACCATAGTCTATGGAAGCGTCCCATGGAACAAAGATGGAAAAACTCTGGTTTAGAGCCACACAAAAATATCATTCTTTCAAATTAATATTAGACTTAAATTAAATTTTGGAATCTGTCATGAAGTTAATTTATTTGGCTGCTGTTGGCAACCAAAGATGCCACGGAGATTGTTTTTCCTTCATTCCTCAACAGTTGGCTGAATAAGCTGAAGAAGTCAGATTTTATGTCATTCCATACCCTTACCACATTTTCTCTGCCTCTCTCCCACTCAGCTCAGTTCAATAGGAGAGAAGAAAATAAACACCCAGTAGTACCTCAATATTATGAGAGATGTAAGAAAGGGTCAGAATTGATTTAAGAATGTATTTAAAGGAACAATCATTTGCTCAACAACTAAGCATGCTGATTTTACTAGCTGATATAGCCATAACAGGCCATACAGTCAAATAGTAGGTAATATTAGTTTAGTATTTTCATAATTTTTTCCCTACATTTACATATATTACAAATACCGTAGTGCAAAAAAATATGGACTCCAAATTAGAGCTGCATCAAACTTCTGGCTCTAAATCCTTAAATAAATCACATAATTTTATTCTTCTTCAATGTTTGTACCTAGTGAATGGGAGTCAATGATTTCTTCATATAATTCTCCTTTCTCCCTCCCCCTTCCATGATCACAAGTTACTAAAGTCAGAAATAGATTGGGATATAAGGCTCTCTCCTTGGTTCAAAACCAAGCAACGAACATATGCAGTTGGCTTCATAGCATGGCTCTCTGGTTCCCAAGGAGAAATATTACTGCTATGGAACAGTCAAGTTTCAAAATACTGCCTGGCAACCGGGGCTAGTGCATAATCTGCCACTCCTGATACTTCATCTCTTGCTATCACATAGTTAGAAAACTTCTTCTGATCAACTGCTCTCTTATCTTTGCAAGATTATTCAAGAAATTCTTCTACCATGGTGAGATAAGATGTGCCAGGGAAGGGAAAGAGGTGGGGAGCACCTGCATGCCTGCTCTTGTTCTTTTCTATGGAGGCCACATAATCACTCTAGATCCAAGCTCTAGGCTCCTTGGGCCCAAGCATCTCCCATGTCCAGGCTCCACCACACCAGGCTTACACTGGGCTTTGGAGACAAAGCTCTAGATAAAGAGATCTTTTACAGGCTGCTGTCTCTCATGGATCTAATTTCTCTTGGAAAGCAAATATCTTAAAATAATCAATCTCCAAAGCATAGATAGGACGCAGGATCAGGTATTTTGAGGACATGAATCCAATGTTTGCTCCCCAAGTGCCTCTTCCTGCTCCCATAGTGAAGGCCTTTAAGCAAATGTTTAAGGACTAGTGTTTCTGCCCCAAATGACCCTACAAAGGTATCCATTCAACATTTAAAGAATGTCTGAGTGATGCAGACAGAAGAATAACCAAGACCTGCTTCTTGCCTTCAAATAGCTCAGAGTGAGAAAGATATGAAAACAATTATAATACAAACACGACATATGTACAAATACAGGGACTACCTTATAGTCTACATAGTGGTCAGCTAAACAAGGCTGAACCTTAAAGAAGCTTGAAGAATAGGAATTTCAGATGGATTAAAGGGAAGCCATTCCAAGCAGAGATTCCAAACAGGTCTTTATCAGGGCATACATAGGGCAGCCCGGGTAGCTCAGTGGTTTAGCGCTGCCTTCACCCCAGGGTGTGATCTGGAGACCTGGGATCAAGGCCCTCTGCATGGAGCCTGCCTCTCCCTCTGCCTGTGTCTCTGACTCTCTCTCTCTCTCTCTCTGTCTCTCATGAATAAATACATAAAATCTTTAAAAAATATATCAGGGCATACAGGTGAGAAGAGTTGCTCCATCTAGAAAGTCACTTGGAAAAATGGACACATGGCAAAAACGCAAAGGAGAAAAAAAAAAGGCAAAGGAGCAGTTGTGGGAAACTAGGTTGGTGAGAAAGGCAAGGATCAAATAATGAGCAGCCCTGTAGGTCAAGCTAAACACTTTACTTTGAACTTTATCCTTAGGTATGAGAAAGCTCCTGAAAATTTTTCAGTATGAGGAGTGATCTAATCAGTTTTGTTTTATTTTGTTTTATTGGATCTGGTGACAATAGTGACTGAATAGATAAATACTTATTGTGTGGACTGGTACCATGTGAGAATGCCTGTGTATGTGCGTGTGCGTGTGTGTGTGTTTGTTCCTGGCTAGGAGGTGAAGTAAAGGAGTAGACCAAGAGATCAAAGATGATTCCTCCAAGTACCTAGTTGCTATTAACCCCTGGAATAAGGGATGGGGTGCAAGTTTGGGGGAGGAGAATAAATTGATGAGTTCAGTTTATTACCTTCTAGAGATTTTTTTCAGTCTGTGGGAAATTCATACTAAGGGCATGGGTAGGAGAAGCTCCCAGGTTTTTGGTGGAGATAGTAGGATCCTTTGCACTCGTTTCTTACATACCAATCACCTGCTAAACTTACCAATAGGCCCCTTCTGGAGAAAGCTGCCACAAGAGATCCTTTACACATGGGTCTCCCTACTTTGTACTGTGAGACCCTACTGCCTTGGCCAGAGCAGACCCAAAAAGGGACCAGGGAGCTTGATGCAGTGCAACTATTGAGAGGCTAAGTCAGAGGCTTATGAGGTGGCTCTCTACAGAGCTCTCTGCCCATCGCCACAAGTCCATTCCAGAAAAGTCACAAAAAATTAAGTTTTCCCACTTACAAAATGAACAAATTACCATCCACATGCTAGCACACTGGCCCTTAACCAGTTATGGGTATTCTCTTAATTGAACCATCCATACCTCTAAGACAATTCCACATTAGAGAGAAAGGGTTATATCTCTTACATTGTGCAGTGCTTTTAACCACTTTTTTCCACATATGCATTGCTCCAAAAATATCACAGCACTGAAAATAAAACAAAGGAAGGAAGCATTTTCATCGTGCCTCCTAGCATTTCTAGTGCATCCCATATGTCATCTAATTCACCTTCACTATGAACTCGAAATGATCCATACAACAAAGCAAACAAACAAAAAAGATTTTTAAAAATCATCTCGTATAGAACAGCAACACCACCTTTGAGGAAATGATACCAAAAAAGAGGAAGCAATTTATAAACATGGCATGTCGGCCAAAGCTCAGCCAGCTGGTAGATCCTATACTTTGGAAATGCACAAAATTCTGGAGAATTTTAAAAGTTTCTCATAACCTCAGGTCTGATGACCTATCGAAAGTGAGCTATGTGCTCTTAACAACGTCTTGGGACCCACCAGTTGTCCGTTCCAGAGACTGCACTATTATTTTTATTTGCATTATTCTCTGGACACTCCACTAAGTCCCTCAGCTGTCCTAAGGAACTTGGTATCATGTGACCTCTAAGGAGTCACCATACATGTTTACCCACATAGTTTCATTTAAATCTATGAAAATCTAAACAATTTAAGCATCCTACCATCTAATCTAAAAGCGAAAGTTTTCTTTCCCCCTTTCTTCTTTTACTCTCCTTTTTTCCCCCTGGGGGTTCTTAAGAGAAATTATATGAATGCATTTCTTGGAAAGCCCAAAGCCTTCACCAGATTTTTAAAGCAGTCCATGCACCCTCAAATATTATGATCCATTCTACACACTTGGTCAGCTAAGACTATTTCTCAGCCCGACAGCACTCAAGTTAACAACACTCTGTTCGATCAATATCCCCAGACTTTTCTGGAGTTCCTACACATTAAGTATTTCTTAAAGATCAAAGATTCGCAGTGTCAGCTCTATTCCATCGGGATGCTAATCTTGCTGATTCCTACGGAAAATACGGAAAAGACGCTTCCTTGGAAGGAAGACATAAAGCAGCAGCAATATGTGCTCAAACCATCACTAATATTCTAGGATTACCATTTAGAGCTGAACTGCGGAGTTTCTCCCTCCTGACAAACTTATCAAGGTGCAGATAAAATGAATACCACTTACAAAACCTAGTGGTTTATTTCCAGCCTGCCTTAACAGGAGAGAGTGGCTTAACTTTTCTTGCATGTTTATAAGGCACCAGAGAAGAGCTTGAGGCTGGGATTGTTCGGGCTGCTATGTGAATGAAGCTGGGGCACTAACCACAGGAAGTCTCTATGACGGAACATCGAGATCTATCATCATGTTAGTCGTCACGGCAAAAACCATGCTTAGGGGCAGCCCGGGTGGCTCAGCGGTTTCGTGCCGCCTTCCGCCCAGGGCGTGATCCTGGAAACCGGGATCGAGTCCCACGTCGGGCTCCCTGCGCGGAGCCTGCTTCTCCCTCTGCCTGTGTCTCTGCCTCTCGCGCGCGCGCTCTGTGTCTCTCATGAATAAATAAATTTAAAAAAAAAAATCATGGTTAGCCCCAGAGTACACGGCTCATCTAACTAGTTTTCTGAGCCCGCTGGTTCGTTGGTTTCCAACAGAGCATTTCTTGATGTCTGTAATCCCAGTCGCCCCAAACGCCGCAAACGGGAAATTCAAACAAACCGGTCCTCACACGCCAAGTGAGTCAAACAGCGAATAAAAGTCCCGTGGCGGCGGCGAGGGGACAGCGACGGTCTGTGCTCCGGGACCGCAGGGGCAGGCTGCCGCCCACGGACATCCCCGTGACACCTGCTCTTGGCGAGGAGCCCAGGGCCCAGCACTAGGCGGCCCGCGATGACGGGAGGGAGAGTCCGGGCGCCGCGGGGAAGCGGCCGGTCCCCGGGGTCGGCGGCGGGCGCCCGCCCTGCGGCCTGCACCAGCCCGGCAGGCGGCGGTCTCGCGTAGAGCGCCAAGGCCCGCAGCCGAGCGGCGAGTGCCGGCGGACGCGAGGGAACCGCAGCGCCGGGCCCGGGAGCCGGGGGTCGCGCCGGCCCTGCCCGGCCCGCCCAGGGCCGCCGCCCGCCGCCCGCCGCCCCGCTCACCCGGACTCTTCAGGTTGTAGCGGGTCTCCATGGCCGATCGCCGTCCGGGCTCCGGCCTCCCGGCCCGCCGCCTCCACCTTTCCGCGCCGCGGCCGCCCGGGTGTCAGCGCGGCTCGGGCCGATTGGGCCGGGCCGAGGGAGCCTCCGCAGACGCCGCCCAGCCCCGGCCCGGACTGCGGGCGGGGCGCGGGCTTCGCGATGGCGCCGCCTCCTCCGCGGCTCCCCCGCCTCCCTGAGGGCCGGGCGGGCGCCGGCGCCGGCCGCGGCGTCGCAGAGCGGGGCGCCCGGGCTGCAGGTCCGCCTCGTCGTCTGGCCGCCGGCCCCACCCCGCCGCGGCCGCCGGCTCTGCGTCACCCGCCCTCGCCCGGGTTTGTGAAGTTGCCCTGACGTGGCGGCCGCTTCGTGGCGGTCGGTCCCCGCGGAGGTCGCTCCGGGCTCTGCAAAAGCGGGCGGCGCCCGGCTCTGCCTCAGGCTGCGGCCCCGCGGAGGGTGGTGAGGGGCGCCGCGCGGTCCCGGAGCCCATCCCACAGCGGTAGGGACGGCCAGTGCGGGACCAAAACCCAGTCATGAGCCGATGGACCCTGGGAAGCGGACACGGGGCGGCGGCAGGGGCGGGGGTGGGGGTGACCGGGTGCCGGGCGCTGAGGGGGCACTTGACGGGACGAGCGCTGGGTGACAAGCCAGATGTTGGCAAGTTGAACTCCAATTAAAATAATAATAATAAATTAATTTTAAAAAATCTTTAACCAGGAAAAGTAAATAAAATCTTTAAAAATAAAAGGAAATTGAGTAGGATTTCTATTTTTTTATTGTTTTAAAAGATTTTATTTATTTATTCATGACAGACACAGGAAGAGAGAGAGAGGCAGAGGGAGAAGCAGGCTCCACGCAGGGAGCCCCACGTGGGACTCGATCCCGGAACTCAAGGATCAGGCCCTGGGCTGAAGGCGGCGCTAAACCACTGGGCCACCCGGACTGCCCGAGTAGGATTTTTTTCTTTTAAGATTTTATTTATTTATTCATGAGAGACAGAGAGAGAGAGATGCAGAGACAGGCAGAGGGAGAAGCAGGCTCCATGCAGGGAGCCCGATGTGGGACTCAATCCTGAGTCCCCAGGATCAGGCCCTGGGCTGAAGGCGGCGCTAAACCACTGGGCCACCCGGACTGCCCTCGAGTAGGATTTTTATAGCAATTTAGGTTTGTGGGTTTCTTTTTGGTTTTTTGTTTTTGTTTTTTGTTTTTTTGTTTTAGTAATGTGATTAGGTGCAAGGTACTTTTAAGCCTGGGGAGGGGAGTGAAAGAAATTATAACTTGTCAAATAAAACAGCGAGTCACATTGAATTTGGGGGGAACGTGTACAAATACATAAGGGTAAACCTCAAAGGACACAGTATAGGCTTCATTGTGGAAAGCGGGATTCAGAGAAAGGGCTACATATGGGTTCTAGAAGGCTAAGGAAGGGGTGAGAATTGAGGCAGACAGGGAGGGATTGGCACGGTGGGGAGGATGAAGAGGATGAAGAGGGAAGGGAGGAATTCTAGGTGAGGTGAAGCAGGGTTAATCTGGCTGGACAAGTTCTATTTTGTTACATAGAGAATTGTACCAGCAACCGTTGGTAAAGACTGAAATGGAGAGGGAAGGGACGGAATGGAGGATATCTAAAATAAGAATTAGGTGGTATCTTTGAAGCCATTCCATGATGTTGTTTTCTGAGCCACAAATGGATAATCAGAGTGGCTGAGATATGCAAACAAAACCAAACCCCGATACCCTGCTTCATTCATTTATGCATTCTTTGTGTTAAATCTTCAAATTGTTTAACACTTGACAGTTCTGCAAAAGCCTGTGGCTTGTGCAATAGGCCTCACAGTAAAGAGGCTTGTGAAATAGGTACTATCATTCTCCTTGATAGCTAAGGAAACAGTTCTGGAAACACTAAGAACCTTTTTTTAGTTTTTAACTTTACAGGTTTTATTTATTTATTCATGAGAGACACAGAGAGAGAGGCAGAGACATAGACAGAGGGAGAAGCAGGCTCCTTGCAGGGAGCCTGATGTGGGACTTGATCCCTGGACCCTAGAAGTGTGAAGACAGAGGTTCAATGGCTGAGCCACCCAGGCATCCCTCTTAATTTTTAGAAGACATCCCCACCTAGTCTATTCCTTGGTGTTGAGGGGGTTCAGGACAGCAGTCCCCCCACCTCCCACCCCCTGAGTGTTATTTGGCATATGGATTATTTTAAAGATTTTATTTATTTATTCATGAGAGAGAGAGAGAGAGAGAGAGGTAGAGACACAGGCAGAGGGAGGAGCAGGCTCCCTGCAGGGAGTCCAATGCTGGACTGGATCCCAGGACCCAGGGATCACACCCTGGGCCGAAGGCGGCACTAAACTGCCTAGCCACCCGGGCTGCCCAATTTTGTTTGTCTTTAACCAAGAAAGGAAAGATTATAATTACCACTGAGCCAGTCTTGTGGGGGGCGGAGAGTCCAGTTGAAGAGCAAGAATTCTTTGTCCCTTTTCACGGAGCAAGAACTCCTGTCCTTCTAGCTGGACTAAGAATCAAATTGACGCAAGACAGATAAACAGGAGAAAATCAATTTTAATCGCAAATGTACAGGGAATCTAAAGAGACATGGAGACTCCAAAGACAGGTAAAATGAGGTCTATATGTCATCCTGAACTAGAGAGAAGGAGGTAGGGATCTGGGATTTCAGAGGGAAGGAATACAATTCACGGGCAATAAGGAGAACAGATGTTTGGTAATTAGATGTTTGCCCTGCCATACAGATGGGTCACTCAGATAAAATTTATGCCTTCCCTTTATCTGGGAAAGACCTCCAATTTAGATTCTTCTGTGTGGTTAAGGGAGGGGCAAAAGTTTCTCTTGAGCTCCCAGGGTCTTAAGTGCCTTCAGCTCAAAATAATCCATATGCCAGGGGCCCCTGGGTTGTTCAGTGGTTGAGCATCTGTCTTTGGCTCTCATAAATAAATAAATAAAAATGTTCTTTAAAAATTTATTCTGACACTTTAGTTAATGGGCACATATTAAAGTTTTTAAGCTTATCTCAAGAGCAAAGACCTCTAAGCCAATCGAAAGATTTCTCTCCGCAGAGACATTTATAGATAAAAGAGTATTTATTTAGAACCACAATGCAGCACCTGGGTACTTAGTTCTTTAAGCATCTGTCTGACTCTTGATCTCAGATCAGGTCTTGATCTCAAGGGTTGTGAGTTCAAGCCTCAGTTGGGTTCCATGCCTACTTAAAAACACACACACAAACTATAATCATTGACCTATACAGTTCCTCTTTTCCTTAGATAGAACAGAAGCCCTTTGAAGTGCAGATCCCCCACCCATCTTTATTTGCATCCAGGGAGCAGAGCCAGGACTATACTTTTTGAGCATCTCCTGTGTATGGGGCCCAGTATTGGGCACTTGACATACATCCAACTCATTTGTTCTTCAGAACAATACTGATAACAGCACAGATTATTTATACCCATTTTACTAGTGAAGACAGTTGAGGTCTCAGAGAAGTGAGCAATTTATTTTTTTGAAGATTTGGTGGGGAGTGTGCCTGGGTGGGTCAGTCAGTTAAGCATCTGACTCTCATCTCAGATCACAAGATTGAGCCCAGCTCTGCCCTCAGCTCAGAGTCTGCTGGGGATTCTCTCCCTCTCCCTCTGCCCCTCCCCTGCTCATGCACTTGCTCTCTCTCTCTCTCACTCTCTCTCTCAAATAAATACAATCTTTAAAAAAAAATTTTTTTTTTAATCTGTACACCTAAAATGGAGATCAAACTTATGACCCTGAGATCAAAAATCACATGCTTCACGATTGAGCCAGTCAGGTACCCCAAAACCATTTACTTTAATTCTCAGTTTTTTCCACTACAAGTTCTTATGCTTCTGACATTATTGCTTTATCGTATTGATGAAAACAATTTTTTCTAGAATTTTTTTTTAATTTTTTTATTTTACTTGAATACTTTGAAATCTTAAAGTTTCATTGTCTTATCAGAGGTTGCTTGTCTAGAAAGTGGAAGAATCCTGATTCAAGTCCAGGTCTTCTGACTCTGAAACCTGGATTGTTTTTGCTACACTAGCAAGGAATCATGCTATTTTGGGGAAAGTCAGGCCTTTTCCCCATTATTTGAAAATGGATATGCTTCTTAGAACCTCAGTGTTATTCACTTTAAGATATTTATCCTTCAGCATTTAAAGCTTTTCTTATATATATTTTTTTATTTGAGAGAGTGAGAGAACACACACACAAGTGTGAGCAGGGGTGGAGTGGTGGTTAGAGCCAGAGGGAGAGGGTGAGGGAGAATGAGAATCTTAAGCAGGTTCTATGCCCATCAAGAGCCTGATCTCAGAACTCTGAAAGCTGAAACCAAGAGTCCATGCTTAATTGAGGCACTCAAGAGCCCCAAACTTTTCTTATTTTTTAAAATGATTTTTCTTCTTGGTCATAAAGGTTTACATGATTGTTGTTCAGTATTTGGAATATGAACAAAATGCAAATCTCCCATAATCCTACTGCACAGAAATGGCCATGATCAACATTTTAGTGTATTTACCTTGAGCCTTTATTTATAAAGTATTAGTACTTTAACAGAGTTGAGCTTCCTTTGTATATAGTCCTTTTTATATTAAAAATATCTAATAAATAAAATCTTTTAAAAAGGGGGGGGGGTCGCTTGAGTGGCTCAGCAGATAAGCATCTGCCTTCAGCCCAGGGCATGATCCTGGGGTCCTGGGATCAAGTCCCACATCGGTCTCCCTGCATGGAGCCTGCTTCTCTCTCTGCCTATGTCTCTGCCTCTCTCTCTCTCTCTCTCTCTGTGTCTCTCATGAATAAATAAATAAAATCTTTAAAAAAATAAAAGTATCTGCCATCAGCTAACTGGATTACTTGTTTTGCAAGTAGCAGTACTATTATCACTTAGATTGATAGTGTAAATTGACTAATTTCACATCAGTGCCTTCCTAGAGTATACTTAAAAGTGAAAAAACACCTCAGAAAGTCATATATGGACTCTATTGTAGGTATTTTATTAATTACTTTGAATATTTTCTAATAGACACTTTTCAATTTTTCACTTAAAAGAAGACCCACCTGCCATGGTTTTCCTATTGTTTCACCCCCAGTATTTCCCCTTTAAAATAATTAATAAGAAAAGTGGGACTAATTATTCAATGGGGATGTAATTGTAGCTGGTATTAATATAAGGAGATGCTGGCCATTATCAGGGACCCAAGTTTAAACTCTGCTCACCTGAACAAAAATGTCAGCCAGGAAGGAACTTGTTTCCCGTGAGCCCAGCCTTACTGCACCGCAGGTCCAGCATCTACCCACCATCAGGTGGCAGGCTGACAGATCCAGGAGTGAAATGACCTCTTCATTTTATCCTCCTCAGTTTCTGATTTGCTCAAGACATATCTGACCTGCTAATTCTATGTTAACACTTTTCTAATACTGTGTTCTAGAAGAAAGTATTGTGAAGAGATCACATGTGAATTTATCTGAAACCCAGTAGAGTGCTTGTGAAACTAGTTTAGTAGGGCCCTTCCACCAAACGACTTGTAGTCCACTCGTTTTAAAAGTACCTCATTTTCCATTAATAAGCAAAGAAGCAATTTCTAAATACAGTGGTAAACAGTTGTTTGCAACTGCTTAAATCATTTTTATTGTCTTTTACTGTCTTTTTGGAGATCCAATCTGCAGCCGTAATTTTGATTTATCTGACACCTTACCCAAAATTACAGCTCTTGATATTAGAAATGAGGAAATAGAGGGGTGCTTAGGTTGTTCAGTCAGGTAAGTGTCTGAGACTCTTGATTTCTGCTCCATTCATGATCTCAGGGTCGTGAGATGGAGCCCCATAAGGGACTCTGTGCTCAGCAGGGAGACTGCTTGAGATTCTCTCCCTCTGCTTCTCCCTCTGTTCATGCGCATGCTCTCTCTCTAATATAAATAAATAAAATCTTTACAAAAAAAAAAAAGAAATGAAGAAAAAGAAACCTGCTTAGTATTGTGGTTTTGCTTCATTTGCAGGGACTGCGTTTGTTTTTGTGGTTTTTCACAGTAAAGTGCCTTTATTTATTTTCAATTATTTAAGTAATCTCTATACCCAACCTGGGGCTCAAACTCAATGACCCTAAGATCAAGAGTCACACGCTCTTCTGATTGAGCCAGTCAGGTGCCCCTCATAATAAAAGTGCTCTTAAAATTTAAAAAATTGCAATACTCATATTCCGTACTCCTTAGTTCTAACAGATTGATGAGTTGGTCAAGAGATATTTCATTTTCTAATCTTAGCTCTAAGGAAACACCTGCCACCAAGATAAAACTAGTTGTTCATGGGTGAAAGAACAGGTACCTCACGATGTGCCTGCAGCTGTGTCTTCTTCCTCCCTCCTCCTGGGTCCTTTCTTAATTATTTCTCCCAGCACTGTCCCTCTGCCTCTCTGTCTATGCCTTTTTTCTTTCAGGTCCCCTATCGGGCCATTGCCAATCCATCATCCTCTGAGCCTTTTTAGCCGCTTGCCAATTGAAGAAACTTGTTCACTTATGAACTAGCCTGAATAGCTTAAAAAACTGCTCCCTATCTTGAAAGCAGTTTCAGTTTCTATTTGTTGGGAAAATACAAAATGGCAAAAAAAATTACTTCGAGTTTAATACTTTTAAAGAAATTTGTATTTTCTTCATCACTATAGTATCCACAGTAGTACAAAAAAGTCATTGTTCATAAAGATGTGAAAACTTCTTTAGTCTACGGACAATGCTCAGTGCATACACAAATTACAGACCTTCCCGGAGAAATTATGCAGCCCCAAGGCATTTCAGTAATACTATTAACATCTTTAGAACAAACAACCTTATGCTCCTTCCCATTAAAATCCAGTCTACAAACTTTGAATGACAAGTCATCAACTTTTAAAAAGCAGTGCTGGACTTTCCTGTGGTTTATCCTTTTAGCACAAAATAACCAAAAGGCATGGGTATGCCATACTCCATCCACCTTCTAGCATCTTGTGAGAGATCAGCTGGGCCAGTCTGACTTCCCTGGAAGTTGAAGTTGGGTTTAGGTGCAGATGTTCTTAAAAGAAAATGTATGCTATATATATTCCAGAAGAGAAAGCAAAACTTTTCCCAAATACAATTTTTCAGAAAGGAGAGTTGCCTTATATTTTTGTCTTTACTTTGTCCTTTTTTTTTTTTTTTTAATTTATTTATTCATGAGAGACACAAAGAAAGGCAGAAACACAGGCAGAGGGAGAAGCAGGCTCCTTGCGGGGAAACTGATGTGGGACTTGATCCCAGGACTCCAGGAGAATACCCTGAGCCAATGGCAGACACTCAACCACTGAGCTACCCAGGTGCCCCTACTTTGTCTTCTTGAACAACGTACTCTTCAGAAAGAAAATAGGTCTTGAAAGGCTTTCAAGCAGTGGCAGTTTTCTAATAAGGGCCACCTAAAATTTAATGGCATACACATGGGGAATCCACATAGAAATGTAAACTCCAAAGACAGGCAAAATGAGGTCTGTATGTCATCCTGAACTAAGGAGAAGGAGGTAGGGACCTGGAATTTCAGAAGGAAGGAATGCACTGCACAGGGTGATAAGAAGTAAAGTAGATATTTGGTAATTAGGTGTTTGCCCTGCCATACTGATGGGTCACTCGGATAAAGTTTATCTCTGGTAATAATCCTTACTCTGTGAAAGACCCCCAATTTAGATTCTTCTGTGTGGTTACAGGAGGGGCCAAAGTTTCTCTTGAGGGTCTTGATTGCCTTCGGCTTAAACTTCACACCAGAGGCACCCATCTTGGGCCTGTATTAGCATGGAAGAACCAGGTCCTAATTGCTCTACTATAGTTGGGTATTCAGGGGAAGGGTCTTAATTTTGTTTTGTTTTTTTCTTTTTTAAGATTTTATTTATCTATTTGAGAGAGTGAGAGACCATGAGCAGGGGGGAGGGGCAGAGGAAGAAGGAGAAGCAGACTCCTCGCTGAGCAGGGAGCCCAATGTGAGGCTCTATCCCATTACCCTGGAATCATGACCTGAGCCAAAGGCAGATGCTTAACCGACTGAGCCACCCAGGCACCCCAGGCCTTAGGTTTTTTTTTTTAATTTTTATTTATTTATGATAGTCACACACACAGAGAGAGAGAGAGGCAGAGACACAGGCAGAGGGAGAAGCAGGCTCCATGCACCGGGAGCCCGACTTGGGACTCGATCCTGGATCTCCAGGATTGTGCCCTGGGCCAAAGGCAGGTGCCAAACCGCTGCGCCACCCAGGGATCCTGGCCTTAGGTTTTTTACACAGTTTTGGGAGACTAGAAAGATCCTCCTTGACCCAGCAGCAAGGGGCACGTTGAGTATACATTGAGGAAGCTGGGATGTCAAGACCCCAGGCAGGGAGACACTAGTTAATGCTCTCCTCCACACTGAGTGTAGCAGCTAGATCAACTCTCTTTCATGGGGAAGGGACTTGTCTACCTGCTTCTTGGAGTGTTCAAATACTACAAAAGGGCAAAACTTGTGGACTCTTGATACCAGATAAGACCAATGACATCTGAATTAACAAAGGTTCCATAGAATTTAGATACAAACTTATGAGTCCCTAAACTCCCAGTAAGGTTAATTGCTGGGGTGCCTGGGTGGCTCAGTCAGTTAAGCATCGGACTCTTGATTTGGGCTTTGATCTGGCCAATGGATTCATTCACTCCAGCAATGCTTCACAAATTACAGGTCATGACCCATTAGTGGATTGTGAAATCTTTTTTTAAAAAAGGAAATAAAGAAAATAATACTAGAATGCATTGCAGTAGAAGGAATAGTACTTTGTGATTTCTTTTTTAAGTAATAATTATAGGGTACCTGGCTAGCTCAAGCAATGGAACATGTGACTTTTGGTCTCAGGGTTGTGAGTTCAAGCCCCACCTGGGCATAGAGCTCACTTAAAGAAAATAAAAATGAAAATAAAAAATAAAAGTAATATTTATAAGGGGCACTTGGCTGGCTCAGTTGGTGGAACATGTGACTCTTGATCTCAGGGTTGTGAATTTGTGCCCCACATTGGGTGTAGAGGTTACTTAAAAATAAAATCTTTAAAAATAATTTAAAAAAACTTTAAAAAGTAATTTTTATAGGTGTGACTATGTGACAGTTTGCAGTGTGAGTTGTATTTTTTGTGACTCACAACAACAAAAAGTTTAAAATGGATTGCATGAAGAGTTAACTCCTACAGTTCTGTAAAGTACTTTATTTTCTATTACTAAAATCCTCGCATCTCTAGAATCTGCCTTTTAGCTGTTTTATTAAGCACACTGCTGGTATATAATAGGTGCCCTATCAGTCACTGATGAATGAAAAAAAATTATCATTTCCCTTAGAAAACAACTGACAAAGAAAGGAATCAAGATTCATGGTTCCATGGGGGTGCCTGGGTGGCTCAGTTGGTTAAGCCTCTGCCTTCTATTTGGGTCGTGACCCCAGGGTCCTGGTCAGCAGGGAGCCTGCTTCTCCCTCTCCTCCCCACTCATACTCTTGCTCTCTCACTCTCCCAAGTAAATAAAACCAGAAAAAAAAAAAAAAGACTCATGTTTCCTCTTATTTACCATACACTATAGGGGCATGCTGGTTCACCTCTGTTGAGAGATGAACCACAGCTAGAGAGGGAGGTAAGAACCAGGGAGACAGGTTCTTGCAAACTTTACTGAGGAGTTTGTTATCTATAATGGAGAGCTATGAGAGATGTTGAGCAAGGCAGTGATATGGTCAGAATGGTGGTGGTTTGGAAGGGTTACTCTGGGTCTTGTGTGGAGAATGGAGATGGATGGATGAGGTGGAATGATGTTAGTTAAGATGCTATTGAGATCCATAAAAAAGGAGATGGTGGTCTAAACCAGGGTAGTGGCAAAAGAGATGGAGAGAATTGATTGAATAGATGTTTATAAGGCTGAACTGAAAGAACTGGATGGTTGATTGGATGGAGTGAGCTGGAAGAGAGAGTTAAGAAGGAGGCCCACATTTCTGGCAGGGACTGCAGAAGCACAGTCACACCACCACAGAAGGAGATTTAGCAAGAAGGGAGTTCAATTTTGGACATTTTAGATTTCTTATAGAAGATTCCAGTAAAATTATGCTAATGGCAATTTTAAAGGTGGATCTGCAGCTCAAGGAGAGGTTAGGATTGAAATGTATCGGGGATCCCTGGGTGGCGCAGTGGTTTGGCGCCTGCCTTTGGCCCGGGGCGCGATCCTGGAGACCCGGGATCGAATCCCACATCGGGCTCCTGGTGCATGGAGCCTGCTTCTCCCTCTGCCTGGGTCTCTGCCTCTCTCTGTGACTATCATAAATAAATAAATTTAAAAAAAAAAAGGATTGAAATGTATCTTTTTGGGAGTGTCTGGGTGGCTCAGTTGGTTAACCCTCTGCTTTTGGCTCAGGTCATGATCTTGGGGTCCAGGGATAGAGCCCCTCATCAGGCTCCCTGCTCAGCAGGGAATCTGCTTCTCCCTCTCCTCCCCACTATTGCTCTGTTGCTATCTCTCTCTCTCAGATAAATAAAATCTTTTTAAAAATTTGAGTTTTAATCCAGATCATTTTTTTAATATAAATATGGTTGCATATAATAGAAGTGAAGTAAAAGGTTGAATATAGCTAAGATCAAAGACTAATTCTCTCTTTACTTTCTGATAATTTGATATACTTTTGCTTCTTAGAAAACTAAATGTCTGGAAAAGGTATTTAAATTCTCTTTTGATATTTAAACACTTTAATATTATTTTTCACATTCAAGTTATGTAATGAATTAGGAAGAAGGCATAATCTTGAGTGAAGCACATTAAAAGGCTGCTCTTACTGCTTCTCATGTGAGAAAAGGTATTTCTTTTAAAATTTCCCAACATTTTAGCCTTCATAATCCCAGGCAGCAGTAAATCCTAAACTTCAAGTCCCCCATTTTACTATCTGTAAAGAGAGGGCATTTAAAGGGACATGTGGTACAGCTGCTTAGAGCAGTATTGAGGGTGGACTCTCCAGCTAGACTCCCGGCTAGTTAGTTACGTGATCTTGACTGGGTTATTTTAACTCTCTACCCTCAGTTGCCTGATCTGTAAAATAGGAGTGATAATAGTATCCACCTCTTGTGTTTATGAAGATAACTTATGCAAAAGCACTTATGAGCCTGAAATAATGTGGGCACTCAATCATTATACAGCATTAGTAATTCTGTTAAAGACATTTTCTTTCTCCTAAACTCAACATCACTGAGTTAAAAATCTTAAAAACATATTATTTTAGACCAGATTTTCCAATCAGAAACAGAATTTCATATATAAGATATTTTTTATTCATCCATTCATCCGAGACACACAGAGAGAGGCAGAGACATAAGCAGAGGGAGAAGCAGGCTCCCTGCAGGGAGCCTGATGTGAGACTTGATCCCAGGACCCCAGGGTCACAACCTGAACCAAAGGCAGATGCTCAACCACTAGGCCACCCCAGTGCCCCTCATGCATGATACAACATCTAAAGCTAGTCTTCTCTGGGAACTCTAAGAATCTGTAAAAGTCATTACAGATTGGAATCCTACTAAGCAAGTCAGAATTGATAAGGTGGACTATTTGGAAAAGAATTTCCAGATGGCTAGGGATTAGGGGACAGAGCAGCAAGAATTAGTATCTGAGGTTTACTGAAAAAACAGTTCTATATTCTAAACAACCATGCTCCCATAAAAAATTTGGAGAGATAAGAGAGCTTAAACATATAATAAAAATAAAAGTGTAAATAGAGTGATTTATCCTCATTTCCATAAAATGAAAGCTGGTTAATCAGGACATTTTGCTAAAGGGACCCAGCAGGGCCAATGAAGCCATGATATTCACATGCAGTAAACAACCACAAACAGGAAGGATCATACTTACACCTCACCAAAGAGAATATTCTGGTCCGAGAATGATTAGTTACGAATATGCTTGAAATAAAACAAGGGCCTTACCAAATCATGAGCATGATACATGCTTTTAAATTGGCAGTTAACATCTTTGAAAGCAATGGTTTAACAATTATAAATGTACTGCTTAAAGTAAAACATAATATTGCGCTTGATTACAAATTACAACCAGTCTATAGAAGTTAAATGCATACCATACTTTAATAATCAAGACAGTTCAGCCGTTTTTCTGGAGTATGTCTCAAACAGAATTAGCATATAACCCGTATATAACAATATTGCTGTGTTTTTTAGTCCTTTTATGTTTAAGGGTCCAAAATATATTATGCTCACAAAATAACACTGTCTGTGAAGGCCAACCAGTTTTTTTTTTTTTTAATTTATATTCCTTCAAAAACACTCTACCCTGGTAATACACGCTAATTTACATAACTAAAAACAACCAAAGATGGTAATTCACAGTCTCACCTCCACATAGAAGTTCTAATTGACCCCACAGGTCAAGTTCTCAACCTTTGAAAATGAGTCAAAATGTTCCAGAGCAGTCACTGTAGCCATGTATTTGGGCTTTGTATTTATAGCATTAGATTTGAGACCTAAACATGGCCATACACATCGCAGTAAGCAAAGTTCCATATCAAAAATAAAATGCAAAAGGAATAGAAGAGATTTTATAATTCCAATAGCACAGACTTAAAAAAAAATTGAAAACTTAGACATAACTCCTACATCTGTCTTTAACTAAGAGGTCATTGCCATGCTTACAGGTTTGAGGCAGTAATCTATGTTATTAGTGTGTAATCAATCAAAGAGTGCACTTACTACCATGAACTCAGGTCCTATGCCATAGGATTATTTTTGCTTTTCCCCCAAAGAATCATTTGCTCCTGAAGTAATAGACTTTTAAGGCACATTTTACAAAAACCCATCATACACCCAGCTTAAAAATGGAAGCTCCTCCTGGTTACAATAATATGTATATGTATACCTAAGTATTGTGTGATTTACCAGATAGGCAAGTGTCTCTACCTTGAGGATAAAGTCACATTAGAAAATTGTTTATTTGCTTAATCAAAAAGAAAGATTGTGTAAAAAATATTAGAACATTAAATTTATAAGAATAACCCATATGTACCAAGCCTGTTGGCAAAGATCCAAAGAGCCAACAGGATATACAGGTCTAGAAATTAAGGAAAAGTCTCTTTTGGAACCCTGGGTTCCTACCCACCCAGGCTTCTGAGCAGGAATCATGAGGAAGGGAGTTGGGCGCCTTAATAATTCTGAGAAATTTCCTTCCAAAATGCACGGACCCTTGGGAGGACTCAAATCTTATACCTGAATCAACTACCATCTTGCATTGTAGTTAGCAGCCTCAAAAGAATAGGACTTGGGGAGGGAGGGAGAGAGGATGGAAGGAAGACACAGATAGAAGTAGGATAGTTTTAAGGTTAAGTCGCTTTAGGAACTTGGTACATTTTGCTAGGACCAGCTTCGATTTCCTTATGAGTCTTTGCTTAAAAATAAATACATACATAAAATTATTTTCTAACACTCTCAAGTATGCTTTAGGACACTGACCCTTGGGACAGACATAGAATTATCTACTAGGAATGGTTTGGGATGAGGGGAGATTTAGGAGTCCCTTAATATCCTGAAAGTCTAAAGTAAATTTAAGTGGAAGAATTTCACAGAAACAAACACATAGCTAACTGTAATGCCTCCTTTGGCCGTCCTCTTCCCGCCGATTGTTAGGGGTTTGCAGGATGGCTTTTCAGCTGTGCAGAGTGTGCTGCTGGCAAGCTGAGCTCTAGTTCAATCAGAAGGTGGGAACAAGCAGAGTCCACAAGGCACACTGTCATGGATGAGCAGGAGACTCAGTGGTGACAAATGTGCTCACCAGCATTATGCGCTTTGGGAGAGATCTGAGACATTCCCTGTGGTTATGATCCTAAATAAACATTTTAAATGTTGCACAACAGACCCATCTCACAGCGGCCAAACATACAAATTGTATATATATATTTTTAAACCTGTAGGTACCAATCACCTACATTTGGGAAACCACGTTACCTCTGATGTTACTTCAGCCTAAGTGGCAGGTACAGAAAAGCCTCCAGAAACCCTGAAATTCAGCAACATTCTTATTTCTCTCCAGTGATTGGCACCATTTTGGAAATCTGGTCCCGAAGATTCTAAAGAACAGTAATGCAGCAAAAAGGAATAACCTCTCTGTATAAAATGATTCTAGAGATGTGTGTTGAGGTAAAGAGCTTTGTAAAAACTGTTCAGTAGGGAAGTACTGCCACAGCTATAGAAATTTTTAGATAAGTTTGGTGCTAATATTATTCAACAAAACTCCCATTTATACCAGTTATAAACAGGAGACAGTTCTTATTGCTCCTGGAGCTTGCCGCCCCGATCTGTCTCAGCTCCACTGAAAAATGATTTTTCTCAACAATTAGTAGCAAAGATTCCCAAATTTGTAAAAAAAAAAAAAAAAATCATTGCCAGTGCATTGCTTTTTGATTTCTGATTGCCATATAGATCTGAACTACCCTACAGTATGCATGTCCTTGACACCAAGTACAGAAAAAAGCTTAGAAAAGTTGTCTTATCAAAGTTCAAAGAAAAAAAAAAAACATGAAAAAGAGCAAAATATATACAGTTCCTGGCAGTCCTCACATCGGAGTTTCTGACTACAGACCATAAAAGTTTACATTTGTGTAAGGAAATTACAGTAGATTTGACTTCGTTGTTAAAATACAAGTTTCGGCTTCAAAGTGCTCACTTTATTTAAAAAAGATCAAGAGGGTTGCAGGATTTTTTTTTTTTTTTTTTTTTACAACAAATACATCATGTGTCCCAATCTCCTTTTTCCTCTTCCGTTAGTGCAACACAGGGCAGCAGCCTCAAAAGGTCTGACTTGCAAAGATACTCGCGAAGCCTCACTACAGGAGCACGTTTGGGGTCCCATTGGGGGTGGCTCCTTTCTTCTTTTGCATCCGATTCTGAACCTTCCGTGATTTCACCATTTTCATTCTCACCTCAAAAACCTCATGGATGGCTTTCCGGAAACAATGAAAATTATAGTCAATAAGCCCTGGGGAAGAAAACAAAATAATTAGAAATGTCACACAGAAGTAATAATCTCCTCTTGTCATGTCATGCTATGGTCAGGACAAGCTACTAGAGCAGCCTCAACAGAAGGTCCACAGATTTCCCTCAAAGCTCTGCAGCTGGGCTTCAGGAATCGCATGCAAAGTTTCGTGAATGTCCACATTTTCCTAAGGAAAGGTTCCAGAGGAGAGACCACATTTTCAAAGATGTCTATGACCTGTAATATTGAAGAACCAACTGAAATGCACATTTTTTGACCTATTAGAATTCAAGATCTCTTTTTTTTTTAAGATTTTATTTATTTATTCATGAGAGACACAGAGAGAGAGGCAGAGACATGAGCAGAGGTAGAAGCAAGCTCCAAACATTATGTTTATACCACTCAATCCCAGGACCCCTGGATCACAACCTGAGCCAAAGGCGAGATGCCCAACCACTGAGCCACTCACGTGCCCCCAGAATTCAAGATTTCTTACAATTAAGACATATCTTCCATGAGATGTTTATTATTTTTCCTCAAAAGGGATTATTAAATTGACTGAGTGGTGGCCGACCCTGACTTGAAATGTGGCTAAGATCTCAAAGCTCCAATATTCATCATTCAACCAATCAATACTTACTGAAAATCTATTATATTTAAGCCATTGTCAGAAGCCCTGGGAAAAGCAAAGTCCCTGACCTTGGAGTGGTAGTAGTCACCTCAGGTCAATTCCAAGCTCAGAAGTTCAACGACCAATGACACTCACTCAATACTAAGTGAATTTTAAATGCAGAAATAGTAGGGGAGAATCTTCTGTTGTTTTCTGAAATTACTGGTACAGGAATGGAATAAAAGATAATCTCAGGGACACCTGGGTGGCTCAGTGGTTGAGCGTCTGCCTTTGGCCCAGGGCATGATCCCACAGTTCCAGGATAGAGTCCCGCATCGGGTTCCCTGCATGGAGCCTGCTTCTCCCTCTGCCTCTGTCTCTGCCTCTGTGTGTCTCTCATGAATCAATAAATAAAACAAAACAAAAAAAAAAAGATAATCCCAAATCTTGGGTGCATTTTTCTTTTTTTTTTTTTTTAAGATTTTATTTATTTATTTCTGAGAGACACAGAGAGGGAGGGAGGGAGGGAGGGAGAGAGAGAGAGAGAGAGAGAGAGGCAGAGACACAGGCAGAGGGAGAAACAGGCTCCATGCAGGGAGCCTGATGTGGGACTCGATCCCTGGTCTCCAGGATCAGGCCCTGGGCCAAAGGCAGGCTCTAAACCGCTGAGCCACCCAGGGATCTCCCTTGGGTGCATTTTTCATTACACTAATTTGTAAAAGTGTTGAGAGCAACATTATGTTTATACCACTTAGGATAAGGCAGTTGGTTCTTTTTTTCTTTTTAAGGTCGTTGGTTCTATTTGCTATCTTTAAATTCATTAGAATAACTAGCCCAACAATCATTTCTATCCACTGAGGTGATGCTTCCAAAGCCCTAACCAAAATAAAAGAACTGGGATTCAAGCCAACAAGTGAAATTCTTCAAAGTAGTCATATAACCGCAAGTGTCCTGGAGGAAACACTAGCTCAACTTCCAGAAGCAGGAAACTCTCTGCGTGGCGCCCTCTGCTGCTTCTGAAGTGACAGTGACCACAGTGCAATAAAACCCTTAAGTGATAATCCTAAAGGCAAGACTACTGGAATAAGGGGGAAAGTAGTAAGAAATAAATAAGCCCCGGGCACCTGGCTGGCTCAGTCAGTAGAATATGTGATTCTTGATCTCAGTGTTGTGAGCTTGAGCCCCATTTTGAGTGTAGAGATTACTTAAAAACAAAATCTTGTGGCACCTGGGTGACTTGGTTGAGTGGCTGACTTCAGCTGGGTTCCTGACATCAGGGTCCTGGAACTGGGCCTTGTGTGGGGCTCCCCGCCCTGTGAGGAGTCTGCTTATCCCTCTGCCCCTCCCCTTGCTCATGCTCTCTTTCTCTCCCTCTCAAATAAATAAAATCTTTAAAATAAAGCCTTAAAAAATAAACATTCATTTTCTGTCTAAGGCTTTCTTTGGTACCACATAACTGCCTTGACCACACACAGACAGCTACCAGGGATATGGGAATGAATATTTTGAGGGCACCCCTCAAACAGGGGCATGGTGGAGGAAGGTAGATAAATGTTGCAGTCTTTCACAAACCATGAGAGACTCCTAACTCTGGGAAACAAACAAAGGGTTGCAGAAGGAGTGGTGGGTGGAGGGATAGGGTAACTGGATGATGGGCATTAAGGAGGGCCCGTGATGAGATGAGCACTGGGTGTTATACTATACGTTGGCAAGTTGAATTTAAATAAAATTCTAAAAATAAAAATAAATAAATAAAAAATGTTGCAGTCTCCCATACTGAACTGGGGTGATTCTGAGTTTGTTCCACACAGCTTCTCAGAGATTCTCTTATTGGGAGTGAACATAAATCTACTCATCGACACCACTATGGGTGGCTTTTCTACCTTCCCTGTCTCATTTCCCTACTTCATCATTTTTGTTTCTTGAGACCATCTTCCAAACAAAGCACGTAATTAAAAGAAAATAAACAAGGAGCAAAGAAATGATTTTATTTAGTGGGAATATGGATAGAAGATATGAGAACCACCTCAAAATCCTTTGCCTATATATGCAACCAACTGCCTTAGGAAGAAAGTTTAGCTAGAAAAACTTTGGCTCAGTGAAAAGTCAACTTGCAGAAATAATCTGTTGGTAGTTCCTGACAAGTCTGAACTTACTCATCTTCACAGTTTTTTTAAAGATTTTATTTATTTATTCATGAGAGACCCAGAGAGAGAGAGGCGGAGACACAGGCAGAGGGAGAAGCAGGCTCCATGCAGGGAGCTGGATGTGGGACTTGACCCCAGGACTCCATGCCCTGGGCCAAAGGCAGATAGATGCTCAACCATTGAGCCACCCAGGCATCCCATCATCTTCACAATTTAAAACCTAACAGTTATCTTGCTGCATTTGAAGTTTTAAAAGTAAAAATTCACAACTGAGGTTTTTAAAGAAAGCATTCATATCAAGTGGCTGCCATTTCTTTCAACCTTTTCACTAAAAGCTTTTGAAATGTTCAAGAAGAGAGACTCCAACAGAACAAACACTATCTTCACCACCACAAACGGTTACATGATGGTTCCACATCCTTCTCTGCTTCAGAGGTTCTCAACCCTAGCCGTACAATAAAAACATTCAGGGTACTTAAAACAATTTAACAATTCATAGGCCCTTCTCCCAGGAATTCTATTCTAATTGTTTGGAGGAGGGCCCAGATTTCCATATTTTTTAGCCGCCTCCTTTCCCAAGGTACCTATAACGTGCAGCCAAGGCTGAAAACTCCACATTTGCTTTCGATCGTCTCCTTTCTGCCAAAGTAGTCACAGAGATCATTAATGAAAACTCAGACAGAGACCCAGCATGAGGAAAAGCTCATCAACAAGGGTCCGTTATCTGCGCCAACAGGACTCTACAATATGAGATTAAAGCAACAAAAACAGGGACGCCTGGCTGGCTCAGTTAGAAGAGCCTGCGACTCTTGATCTTGGGATTGGAAGTCTGAGTCCTTGTTGGGTTGAGAGATTACTTAAAAATAAAAATCTTTAAAGAAGAAAAAGTAGGGCAGCCCGGGTGGCTCAGCGGTTTAGCACTGCTTTCAGCCAAGGGCCTGATCCTGGAGACCTGGGATCAAGTTCCACATCAGGCTCCCTGCATAGAGCCTGCTCCTCCCTCTGCCTCTCTCTTTCTGTCTCTTATGAGTAAATAAAATCTTTAAGAAAGAGGAAAAAGTAAAGCTATAAAACCAAACTATTTTATGCATTTATAAGCATTAAGTTTTGTTTTCAATGATAACCACCTAATCCCCAGGGTGACCAATTCGCCCCGTTTGCCTAGAACGTTCCCAGTATCAGCTCTGAAGGTCTCCTGTCCTTGGAAGCCCTTCCATCCCAGGCAAATAGAGATAATCACTTAAAAAAGGCACATGAGGGGACACCTGGGTGGCTCAGTGGTTGAGCATCTGCCTTTGGCTCAGGGCATGATCCTGGAGTCTGAGGATCGAGTCCCACAGCCGGCTCCCTGCAGAGAACCTGTTTCTCCCTCTGCCTGTGTCTCTGCCTCTCTCTCTCTCTCTCATGAATAAATAAAATCCTTAAAAAAATAAAAAAGCACATGAATTTAACATGATGGGTTTAACATGATGGTTTTTTTTTTAATACTTTATTTATTTATTCATTCATGAGAGACACAGAGATCGAGGCAGAGACACAAGGCAGAGGGAGAAGCAGGCAAAGGGAGAAGCAGGCTCCATCCATGTAGGGAGCCTGATGCAGGACTCGATCCCGGGACTCCAGGATCACACCCTGAGCCAAAGGCAGATGTTCAACTGCTGAGCCACCCCAGGATTCCCTAACCTGATGGGGTTAAATCTGTCATTTCCTAGTTAAAACATTAAAACTAATACCTAGGTTTCTAGCTAGTTTAGTAAATGCTACCAAATCTGCCTATCCTCAGAGATGATCCCACCTAGGTGGCTTAGCAGTACCTTAAAAAGACCCACATGATAAACTCCTGTTTCAATTTATTTCCACAACCACAGATGGATGTTAAAATTAGTGGGCAAAGGTGTGAGGAGGAAGAGGCTTTACATCATTTGAAAGCATTTATTAACTACAAAGGGAAAGAGGAACTTTCCAGTGATAAAACCTGGCAGACGTTACCTTAACTAAATCAAGGTCAACATCACCAGTAATAAGACTTATCAGCATCCTGAACCGCTTGATATGATGCACCAAGAAGGACACATTCTTGTCAAAGTGCATAATCTTGTTCCAACTGGGTGGAAACAGCAGAGAAGCCTGACTGGAGGGAACACTCTACAAAATAATTGATCAGTAGTCCTCAGAAGTGTCAAGGTCATGAAAGACAACTGTCAGAGACTGGAGAACACTAGGGGGGGGGATAACAACTAAATCGATTTGGAATCCTAGAACAGAAAAAAAGGGCATTTTTGGAAAAATGGTGAAATCTAAATAAGGACTATGGTTTTTTAATGGATACTAATTAATTTACTAATACTATTAATTAGTATTATGCCAATAGTGATTCCCTATTTTTCATAACTATCTATAGCATATAAGATGTTAACATTTGGGAAATTAGATGAGGAATATGTATTTTTTTTTAAAGTAGTAAACTATTTTTACTACTTTTCTATTAAATCTAAAATCAGTTCAAAATAAACAAGCTCTCTGGGTTGATGCTAACATACCCCAAATTTTAGGACCTGCTGCTAACCTAGATGTTTTGGGGGCTCTAGTTGTACTATTTGTATTACTTTTATTTTACTTAGCTTCCAAAATCAACATGAAATATTAATCACCAAATATAAATTCTGGAAATATCTTTAACCAAGGAAGTATATATATGACAGTACAAAGCACAATGTACACAACCGATTCTATGTAGGGCAAGTCCAGGAATCTGACTGCCATACACTGGTAGGAGGACTTTGAGAGAAAGTCACTTTATAGTTCCTTGGTGTGCGTAAAATCATCTATAATTGAGAGAATGAAACAACGTATGGTCTTGTCTATGTTCAGAATTCCAGGAGCCTATTCTTATTTTCAGCAAGATGAAACTAAGGAGTGAAAGATTAACAAGACTCAATTAGAAGTTTTGAAGGCCAAGAACACAAAAGGGAATTTGGTTGATAACAGTCATTAAACATAGGAAAAATACACAACTTTACCAAGAAGCAAGGAAATATAAATTCAAACAAGATTAGTTTTTAATAATTTTTTTAGTGCTAATATACAATATTGATAAGAATACAGCAAAATGGACACACTTATATACTCTTAGTAGCATAAACCCATAACATCTTTCAGAAGGACATTTTGATCATACGTATTAGAAGCCACCAAAACGTGCCTACCCTGCCCTTGGATCTAAGTAATTCCATCTAAGTAATTCCATTGTTGAAGTTTTTCCTAAGGAAATAACCAATATGTACACAAATATTCAGTGTAAGGAAGGCCATCGCAGATTATTTACATTAAAATCTAAAAACAATATAAATTTTTAATAATAAAAGAAACTAACAATTATTAAAATGATAAGGTAAGAAAAAAGGCCTAGTGAATGAGAAAGATGTCTGTAATAAATTCAGTGAAGGTTGTCAAGTAGTATTTATCATATTATCCCATATAGATAGAGACATAGCTACAGATGAAAAAGTCTGAAAAGCTCTAAAGAAAATATTAAGAATGGGATGCTTGGGTGGCTCAGTTGTTGAGTGTCTGCCTTTGGCTCAGATAGTGATTCTGAGGTCCTGGGATCGAGTCTCACAGGGAGCCTGCTTCTCCCTCTGTCTATGTCTCTGCGCCTTTCTCTGTGTCTCTCATGAATAAATAAATAAAATCTTTTTATAAATAAATAAATACATCCAGCTTTAACGTTCTACAAGTTCTCTCCTTTACACAGGGATCTCAAATGGTCACATGGTCCCTAAGACCTTCCTTCCAGAGGAGTGGACCACGAAGGAGGCCTTGACCCTCCCTACAGGCTGCTGGGCCCTCCCTGGCAAGAGACTTTACATCCTGGCAACAAGCTTTTAAGAAAAAGCTAGAGCCCCTGGGAGGATTGTCTGGTGCCATTTCCACTTCATGGCAGCTGCATCACTAGAGGGCAGGCTGGTTCAAGGATCCCAGAAGCCTGACAGACATGGGCAGGAGCCCAGGGGACCTGGGACTCAAGCTGGGAGCTTCAAGAGGCATGCTGCTGACTGTCCCCATTCAACAAACAGTAGGAGCAGTATAGTCTGAAATGAAATGCTTCACTTAAATCACACACACACACACACACACACACACACACACACACACATTACCTTTTCTTTCAAAGCTTTCCTCTCTGACAAAGCAAACAAGAGCCAGGAACTTTGTCACTTCTTTTAAATAAAGAACTGTTGTATTATTCAGCTTTATAATGGCTGTTGACTCCTTGTCATAGGGGGTTCCTGCTCCATCTTCTTTGAGACTAAATGGAGACAGAAACCAGAACATATGTGACCATTAAGAAAAAACTATAAATTATAACTCAGTGAGAGAAACCAGCTTTAATACACACAATGATAATCATAATGAGAATTTGTTTACAATCACGGTGCCTTTCAGCAGTCTTAGAAACACACAATCACAAGAATGTACATAGTGTATGACAGTCCCTTCCTACTGACACAATGAGTGGCTGTTGGGGCAGGGAGGCAACCCTCCAGCACCTGAGGAACACACGGGAGGGATGAAGGTTAGCTCTTCTCTCCTCCACAAGGGGTTTCTTATTATTTTTTTTTTTTCTGACAGAATAACCAGGCTGGTCAAAATCATGGTCTGATGAAAGACCGAGAGCTGAATGACTATTCCAGATTACAGAAGCCTAAGGAGACATGACAGCCAAAGACTGGCCTAGGTCCTGGACCAGGAATATAGATAGAATTGGAACCATAGGTAAGATTTGAATATGGAGGGGCACCTGGGTGGCTCAGTCAGTTAAGTGGCTGCCTTTGGCTCGGCTCATGATCCTGGGTGGTGAGACTGAGCCCTACATCAGGCTCCCTGGTCAGTGGAGAGCGTGCTTCTCTCTCTCCTCCGGGTTCCTGCTCTCTCTCACTATCTCTGTCTCTCTCTCTCAAATAAATAAATAAAATCTTTTGAAAAAAAAGATTTGAATATGGGCAATATATTAGATAATGCATTAATGTAGCCATGCTAAATATGCTTAATATGCTTAAACTGTGGTCCTATAAGAGAATGTCTATTTTTTTTTTTTTAGGAATTTGTTGTTGTTTTTTTTTAAGATTTTATTTATTTATTTATCAGAGACACACACAGAGAGAGAGAGAGAGAGAGAGAGAGGCAAAAGGAGAAGAGGGAGAAGTAGGCTCCATGCAGGGAGCCCAATGTGGGACTTGATCCCAGGTCTCCAGGATCACGCCCTGGACTAAAGGCGGCGCTAAAGCTAAACCGCTGAGCCACCGGGGCTGCCCCCCTCCCTTTTTTTAAGATTTTATTTGAGAATGTCTATTTTTTTTAAAGAGACATACACTTAAGTAAGTGGCTAGGATCAAAGAATCATGATGTCTGCAATTCACTCTCATATGGTTCAGCAAAACAAACCACAAAATGTATTAGAAAAAGAGAGAGCAACTATGGCAAATTGGTAGAATTGGTGGATCCCAGTGAAGGGTATCATACAGGAGTTCACTGGACTATCCTTGCACATTTTCGGTAGGTTTGAAATTTTTTCAAAATAAAACATTAAATAAATATACTGGTCTATTTAAGAAAAGGTGTGGCCTACAGACACAGATGACTCATGTTTGAACCCCAGCTCACTTATTACATGAACTGGAACAAGGTGAATAACTTCTTTGAACCTCAATTTCCTCATCTGTATACTAACAGTTATTACCTCTAAGTTTCCCAATGCAACGAAATAAGAGATATACAGCACTGAGCACAGTTCTGAGACCATGTAAAATGCATGGTTAACCACTATTATTATTATTATGTCCTTTAATGATCAAAACTGGACCCTCCAGGAGCACCTGGGTGGCTCAGTTGGTTAAGTGGTTAAGTGGTTAAGCTTCTGCCTTTGGCTCAGGTCATCAGCTCATGGTCCTGGGATGGAGCCGCACAACCGGCTCCCTCATTAGTGGGGAGCCTGCTTCTCCCTCTCCCTCTGCCCCTCTCCACCACTCCCCTCTGCGCTCATTTTCTTTGTCTCTCCCCCTCTCTCTCAAACAAATAAATAAAATTAAAAAAAACAAAACTGGACCCTCTGAAGACACTGACGTAATCAGAGTTATATGTCCTTTCCTTATAGGCAAAGGAACACTTCCCTGGAACTTTCCCCCTTATCCAAAACTGTGTGTGCATATATATGTATGTATGTGTGTATTTTTATTTCCAAAATTAATGAATAATTGATCAGAAGTTTAACTTAGTTGGAATTGTGCTAGACCTTATTAATACAACACAGTAACACGGCAAGTGCAACATGATCCCTTTGCAGAGTAAGAGCCAACATTTACAATGTCACAGGCACCATTTTAAGTTTTTATCCTGAATTATCTATCATCTAGCCTAAAAATCATCTAAGCTAGGCATTGAGGAACTGAGGCTAGGGGAAATAGGATAATTTGGTCAAGGTTGATGATGGGGGTAGAGGCAGGACCTCAAACTAATCTAATTTCAGAGTTAATGCTTTTAATCTCATAAATATCATAAAGCGGTAGGATGACAAACCAGATTAAATGAAAAGCTGAAATAGAGTATTTCAAAGGAAATGCAAGTTTTTAGTTTTGAGAATATTTTAAACTGGCACACACATGGCTACTTAAAAGTAAACCAGGGAAGACAGTTTTTTTTTTTTTTTTTTAAAAAGGATTCAACTCACTGTGACCTACCAAAACATTAAAGAAAAATCTCTAAGAAGTGTTGGATCTCAGGTATTAAAGATGCTTTATCGAAATTCTTAACTTCCTTTGTACTATTTTTAGCTGTTTTTCTAGACTGAATTTGTCTTGCTAATAAGTAATGTTCTGAGAACAATAGGCTATAACATTTGAATTTTTTTTTCCCAATGAAGAAAACTACATTTAAAACGCCCAAGAAGGGCAGCCCGGTGGCTCAGCGATTTAGCGTCTGCCTTCGGCCCAGAGCGTGATCCTGGAAACCTGAGATCGAGTCCAACGTCAGGCTCCCAGGATGGAGCCTGCTTCTCCCTCTGCCTGTGTCTCTGCCTCTCTCTCTCTCCCAAGAATAAATAAACAAAATTCTTTAAATAAAATAAAATAAAAACTTCCAAGAGGGATGCCTTTGTGACTCAGTGGTTGAGTTTCTGCCTTCCACCCAGGGCGTGATCCTGGAGTCCTGGGATCAAGTCCCACATCAGGTTCCCTGCGTGGAGCCTGCTTTTCTCTCTATTTTCTGCCTCTCTCTCTGTGCCTCTCATGAATAAATAAATAAAATCTTAAGAAAAAACTTCCAAGAAAATAAAATAGTAAACAGACATTATACACTGTTTACTAACAGCACCAATTCTTAGGTAATAATGTTAAATGCATAAAGCAGGATATATTTAAAATTATATATACAAAGTGATCACAGTATCCTAAAAATTATACAGAGAAATAAGAATAAAACACATTAAATGTTAATAGTGACTGTCATTAGGTGATGAGATTATAGGGTATTTTAATAATTTTATTCTTTATGCTTTTACATATTCTCTGCAGTGAGCATGGATTGCATTCATAGTCAGAAAAAAAGTAAACATTAAACAAATTGGAAAAACCAAAAAGATCCAAAAACTTATGAGTAAAAACTAGTGATGTAGTACAACTCCAACAGCTACATGCTACTACTCAAATTTGCATTCACCAAGCAGTGAAAATAGAGGCAGCTGCAATGGATTTTAAAAAGTGTGGTGCTTGTATGCGTGCGCTTGCAGAGCAGAAGCTCCACAGATTCCTGAGCAGGCTGACCCAGGCACCAGGTCACCTGCCTCGGGGCCATGCTGGTCTCCATGGAGCATCTGGGAACTGGCAGCAAGCCTGTTTCCTCGGCTGCTGCCAGTCAACTGGGCTGGCTCCTTGTGGCTCCAGCAAACACTGGGGAAACTCCAGGGCCCACAGCCAACGGGTGACCCAGACTGGTTCTTACTGAACCTGACAGGTTCTCAGGAACACCGCACGCTGCCACAGAAAAACAATCTGACTCCTCCTACTGCCACCCTCCTCATGTTTGTTTTAGCTGGGTAAAAGGAACTCTGATTAACATCATTTACATGAACAGCTTAGCACTTACATCTAATTACCATATGGCACAATAATAATTATGCATATCATTAAATAGGTGCCAGATTAATTGTGTTTATGGTATTTGATTACCACGACAACCTAGACTATAATCAGGATACATTCAGTTTCCATGACTATTTCAAGGTCATCCACTTAGTGTTTAAAAACAATAGAATGCTGTATAGCAGTGATCTCAGAAAACAAAGTCTATTTCTGAAGCCAGATGGCAGTGTTTAATAATACTACTAAAAAGGCAGTAATCTTAGGGAATAAGGTCTGTTTCTAAAGCTAAATGACAATGTTTAATAATAATAATAATAATAATAATAATAATAATAATGGCAGCTACACTTATCCAGAGCCTATCAGGTGGTATGTCATCCTTACTGTGGTCTTGTAAGTATCACTTCCCCTATTTCATAATGGAAGGGACCCTGCGTGCATGTGTGTATAAGACAAAGAATCTGAACTGAGGGGCAAAGGATTTTCAGAGGAAGAGAGAAATGGGGAGACCAAGACCCTCACCAAAGCTGACAGAGGTGGCCAGGTGAGGCAGGTTACAGCTGGTGAGTAAAGAGGAAGAACAAGAACTTTACGCATCAATGATTGGATAAGCGGGGATCCCTGGATGGCGCAGCGGTTTGGCGCCTGCCTTCGGCCCAGGGTGTGATCCTGGAGACCTGGGATCGAGTCCCATGTCAGGCTCCCTGCATGGAGCCTGCTTCTCCCTCTGCCTGTGTCTCTGTATCTCTCTCTCTCTCTCTCTCTCTCTCTCTCTCTCTCTCTGTGTCTCATGAATAAATAAAATCTTTAAAAAAAATGATTGGATAAGCATGTAAGATCCAACATAAATCAACAGCAACAACTTGATTATCTTAGTATGAGAGACAAACTAGTTCATATCCATTCACTCTATACAACACCCAAGAAATTTAAAATATGTGGAATTGTTTCTATGTCTGGTACCACAATCAATTTTCTTCACTCCTTGCTTATTTTATAATATTTAAAGTGTACAGGAAGTTCTGTTTCCTAAGACTCTAAGAAATAGAGTAATAATAAACAGGTAATAATGTTAGCTTAGTTTTGTAATTCTCTGCTGCTCCTAAAAGAAGGCAAAGTGTGTTAAAGAAAACCCAGCAGTTATTTCCTATAATGAAGAAAGTAACAGAACTGTTGTTAATATGAGATATGTATTTAGAGTTGGAGGATCCTATTAGTCTCTCCCAAGTGTGTATGACATTATGATATGATGACAGATTTTTCAGAAGAACCAGGAATCAGACTTGAGTTCAAATTCTAGTTCTGTCCTTTATTGACAGTGTGAGCAGGGGCTAGAAACTTAACCACTCTGAACCTCACTTCCCCCATCTGTGAAATGGGGATAGGAAATTGCACCTCATGGAATAGTGGGGAATTAAATGTTATAATGTATGCAATACACTTATTAGCAGAATGTCAGGCATTAACTCAATGATTTTTGTTGTTATTGCATGCTAAGTGGTATATTTATTTATAGATCTCAGTCATTTAAAACATAAGTATAAAATCAAATAAGTAAATGCAAATGTTATAAAGGTTATGAAAGGTTTCATTTTCTAATCTGAAGTATGGTTTGATTGTAGCCTTCAAGAATATTTTACTTACCCATAAATACAAGAAATGTCAATAACGACATCGATCATATCACAGCAGAGCTCATAGGTTTGCATATCCACTGGGGTACTATCAGTTGCAATATAAATTTTACTGACCACATCAAAGAGAAATGCCTTTTCAATTCCAGAATTCTGAAACAAAAAGAATATGCTATCTTAAAGGGACAGCTGATTTGAGAACATGTCACCACTTATAAAAAATTACATGCTATCCTCACTGTAAAATTTGAATGAACAAAAATTAATTTGCTAAAAATGTTCTATTTTATTACAACCTCACATAAAGCTTTATAATGGATTTGCATAAGACATGGAGAATTCTTATTTTTCATCAATTATTTACTGTAGGTAAACAAATTGGCCACTGTTTCCTGGTTCTTAGAGATGTACCTGCAGTTAGGAAAAGGCAAGCAAAAACACTAATTTTGCTGACTGTAAATTTTAAAATAAAATAAATTTTAAAAATCTAAACAAACTCCAAACGGTGGAGTGACAGAGTAAATATGAGTACCACCACCAAGTCTGACTCAAGTCAACAGCAGAGCTTGCCTAGAGCTGACGGTTTATAGGGCTCATTCAGCCAGCTCATCACAGGGTTAAACCCCCACAGGGTTAAACATATAAAATATAAAATAGTATTATATCTTATTGCCCCAACCACCCTTACTGCTTCCTACATCTCATAGGGCTCTATCAACATTGAACGACTGCCTACAACTTTAATAAACACTCTAATTGTATCAGGAAAGTACAGGAATGGTTTGGGGAGTTAGATTTTAAAGAACATAAAACAGTATATAGGAGCATTCTTCCAAAGTAATCCTTCAGTGACCTTGCAGTGCCATAAGAGCAAGCAGAAATAAGACTGTTTTCACGCTTGCAATGTTATTCTAAAATTCTGCAAATGGTTCTACCAGGATGATATTATTTACTTACTGAGATAAAGATGTTTAGCAAATTCTCTAGGGTGGGGAGCTGCGGAATCAGTTTCTGAACCACTTTGCTAAAAGCTTCAAATATTGAATGATCATATATACTTGTCAAATAGAAGCTGAAAGAGAAAACAGTATTTCATCACATTTTCCTTTTGACTGGAGAACAGATTGCTTAGGCTGTCACAACACCAGTGCCCTGCTCCCTGTGTCTACAGTCCCTACACACACGTTCCAAATGACCTCGGTAAAAAGTGAACCATGACTTAACAAGCCATTCCTCCAACTCCCAAAAAGCAAGGATTGTGCCCATTCTCATCTGCTGACTGGCTGGACTGGAAAGCTTAAAAATTGCAGTGCTGTGTGCCCATACAAGCTTCCTTACATTCTGCAAAAGAATCCACAGCAGGTCATCTTTACGCACACCTCTTGGGTTAGTAATGCGTATGTTATTGGTATTGAAGCATCTTATCTTTCCATTTCCTGATTTGTAAATTGAATGATGTGTACACCTCCCCATAAATAAAATTGATAGAGGGGCACCTGGCTGGCTTAGTCGGTGGAGCATGCGACTTTTGATCTTGGGGTTGTAAATTCAAGCCCCACTCTGGGTGTACAGATTACTTAATAAAATCTTTTAAAAAAACTGACAGAGAAGTGGTTTTCCTCTGTATTTCTATTTGAATCCTCTTCAGAGTTCTCTTTTACTCGAGACTATAAATACTACTGTATTCATCACGAATTGTAAACTTCAGCAGTGATTAACTTCCTCAATTATGTCCTTAAGTTTTATGTTATGTTTTTCATATGTGGGGAATGCTTTGACCATTTGTTTAAAAAACAAAAACAGGGATGCTTGGCTGGCTCAGCGACTGAGCATTGGCCTTAGGCCCAGGGTGTGATTCTGGGGTCCTGGGATCGAGTCCTACATTGGGTTCCCTGCAGGAAGCCTGCTTCTCCCTCTGCCTGTCTCTCTCTCTCTCTCTGTCTCTCATGAATAAATAGATAAAATTAAAAAAAAAATATCCCACCAAAAATCAGAATTAGCACGTGCAAAGCTTGCTTTTCCCAAATACTGTCCCAATGTATACAGCACAAATAGGGTAAACAGATGAACACCAAACCACTCATTGTGACTCTGGACTTCACACCTGCTTTTTTTTGTTGTTGTTGTTAACTGCGATCCCAGAGGGCTCCTGTTCTCACCTGAGGTGAATTTTTTCTAATCCAGCATCTGCCAGGTCATCATTTGCCCTCTGGTGAATATCTCTTTGGGTTTCAATTTTGTGGTCATCTGACAGACCATCCACTTTATGAATGAACACTTCGAAGTTGATATCGGTGTTCACTTTGTAGGCCCTGGTCACGGTGAGGTGGAGCCTGGCCAAGGCTTCCATATAATCGTCCTGGGAACAAACACAAACTTGTCAGGGGAGGCCAAACCCTTCTGAGCTGCCTTCCACAGACACTCCTTCTCCCCAAGTCTTATTGAGGTATGATGGACACATAAACACTGTGTGTGTTTGAGGTGTACAATGTGATGCTCTGATATATTATATACATCATGAAATCATCCCCCCAATCAAGTTAATTTATCCATCACCTTATTTCGCAGTTATCTTTTTTTCCCTTCCATATACACTTCTAATCTGGAAATCACGTGGGTACAACCCTCCAAAATATTTTGCAAAAGCCCAAATAAAAGCTGGTTTCATGAAATTCAAGTTTGAAAACTGAAGTGGCATCAACAAAGAGATGAAAAAGAAAGGCTAGAAAAACACAGCTGTAGGCAGTTGTGATGGAGCTTGATGATAGTCATTAAGATCAGCGTTATAGTTTTATGACTTCAAAATGACCCCATACCACCTAGGACCTTCCCTGGGACACTATCCTTCCCAGACGTATGAGTCCCTTGGTGAACTGTGATGAATTGTTAGAGATGGAAATGCGATATGGGTCATTGGGAGAATGGAGAAGGAGCCAAGAGGAAAGGTAAGGGCCACTGATCTAGAGCACAGGTCAGCAAACCATGGCCTGAGGGCCAAATTGGGCCCATTGTGTGTTGTTCCTAAGTAAAGTTTTATTGGAACACAGCTACACTCATCTATTTACATATTGTCTGTGGCTGCTTCTGTGGTACAGCAGCACAGCTGAGTGGCATTCCTCTGTGGAAACTCCTCAGAGATGGAACAGACAGCCTGCAAAGCTTAAAATAGTTACCATCTAGCCCTCTACAGAAAGTTTGCTGACCTTTGATCTAGAGTAACTAACCCAAACAATGCAATTCTATTTTTTCTCCTTCCTACAAATGACACTTTTATAGTAACATGATGAACATCTACATATGCATCTCCCTGTTTAAGAAATCAAACACTGGGGTGCCTGGCTGCCTCAGTTGGAGGACCATGCAACTCTTTTTTAAGTAATCTGTGCACCCAACATGAGCCTCAAACTCACAACTCCGAGATCAAGAATTGCATGCTCTATCAAGTGAACCAGCCAGGCACCCTGAGCATGCGACTCTTGATCTCAAAATCGGGAGTTTGAGCCCCACATTGGGTGTAGACATTAATACATAAAATTTATTTTTAAAAAAAGAAAGCCCTTGTGTGTCTCTCCCCATCTTCCCAACCCACCTCATCACTCGACCCTCCATCCTCCAGAGGTATCCACTATCCTGAGTTTAGTGTTTATTCTCAATCATCTCTTTATGCGTGACTACTTATGTCCTTAAACAACATACAAAATTTATTTACGTTGTCTCAAAATTTAGGGGGAGGCTGTCTGAGAAAAGACAACACAGGAAGCTTTTGGGGTGGTGGAAATATTCTATATCTTGACTGTGAAGTGGTTACAAGGTATATGCATTTCTTAAACTCACTGAACTGCACACTCAAAATGAATGAATTTTATTGTATGTAAATTATAGCTTAAAAATTTGTTATTGTTTATGTCTTTAACTTAACAGGGGAGTTAAGGGGACATGTCTATAAGCAAAATTAGCCAATGTCAAGAGAGTATCACAAGCTCAAAAGATTAGAAATTGCTACTGTAATTTCCTTGCCAGGCATACAAGATGATCTGATTACTAACTAAGTGATGAAGTGGCACATACCTACAAGGACTAAAAATAACATTGGAGGGGCGCCTGGGTGGCTCAGAGGTTGGGCGTCTGCCTTCGGCTAAGGGTGTGGTCCCTGAGTACCCAGATGGAGTCCCACATCAAGCTCCCCTCAGGGAGCCTGCTTCTCCCCCTCTGTCTAGGTCTCGGCCTCTCTCTCTGTGTCTCTCATGAATAAATAAGTAATCTTAAAAAAATAACATTTGAAAGAAGGAAATACTTGGTTTATTAGAATAGAGGGAACATGGATGATTTTTCCCACTGTGTTGCTGTCTTCTACAACAAATAAAAATACAGGAAAAAATGCACTGCCTAGTTCCATAATTAGATCTAAGAGTTACAGGCAGGTCACAATCACCAATGTAGATGAAGCCAACACTCCATTGTGGTTCCCAAAGCCTCAGGGGGCCAAGGGTGGCCCTGGAGGTGTGGGACATATTGGGCTCTGCCTGGGGGGCTGGCAGTGTCATGCAGTTAGCTCACAGGAAACTGCTCTTGGTACTTTCATTCTCTTTTATTTTACAACACTTTGTGAGGACACATTTATCTCCCTGGTGATATATTTATCTGGCAATCCTGTGATTGTGAGGAATTCACAAGGAAAAAAATAAAAATATGAGGCGTCAGACCAACACAGCCCTGTTTAAAAATAAAGGCAATGACGTTCAAGTGCCTGCCAAGACTCCCTGGTTTGCTTTTCTTTTCGGTACTTGTAAGCACATCGTATATAAATTTCTAAAAACATGGTTTTTATAGTCTGCTTCCAATACAAAAGTATGTATTAGGCTCCGAAACAACTTATTGAATTATTCCTTCCTTTTAGTAAATGATAGCTCTCAATAATGTTTTTCCTACTTTTTAAAAGTGGAACCTAAAAAGACAGATTTCTCAGACATTCTTATATCTTTCTCTGCCCTCCCTTGGGGCGGGGGTGGGGGACCAAGAAGCAAAATGAAAGAAAACACATTTACCAACCCAAACTGAAGGGTGACTTTTCATGTTCAGGTAAAATTAAAACCAAATTACAGCTGCAACTTAAAAATAGGCAAGTGAACCTATTTTAGCCACATTATAGCCATACTACAAATACCTAGGATAAAAAAAAAAACACACAAAGAACAAAAAAAACCACAACTAGGATAGAGTTGCATTGGACATTTGAATTCTATAAATGCAAATTGCTATGTAAGCATGGACAGGCTACTGAAGTGAGTACTTACTAAACTTACTAAGCCACTGTCTTGAAAAGATGAGTCATCTGGCTGGAATCCACTTACCCACGGGGAGGGCTACTACTGCTGCTCCCTTGTTCAACAACTACAGAAAGAGCAGTGGAGTGACTTAGGGGAAAAACTGGAGCTTAGAAGAGACAGCTGAGTGAGACATATCCAAGAGCTTGCCCCCCACGCCACCGCATGCACACAACCTGGACTGCTCTTCCGTGCTCCAGCTCCCTGATTTATGGCGCTGGCAGACCAAGGCAGGAAGGCAGGGCTACTGCCAAGGCCACAGAAGGGCCAGAAAACAGGTCAGTACAAGTGGGGCAGCCAAGAAAGCAGCAACTGACCGCAGGCCCAGGACCTGTTGCAGGTGTCTACAGCATGCGTTTCCAGATGGGCCCAGGGGAGCAGAGGCACTGCTTGCTATTCACAGATCGGGCCCTGGACTTTAAAGCCTCTCCCCAGGGGATCCCTGGATGGCTCAGCGGTTAAGCGCCTGCCTTCGGCCCAGGGTGTGATCCTGGAGTCATGGGATCGAGTCCCACATCGGGCTCCCTGCATGGAGCCTGCTCCTCCCTCTGCCTGTCTCTGCCTCTCTCTCTTTCTCTGTGTCTCTCATGAATAAATAAAATCTTTAAAAAAAAAAAAAAAAGTCTCTCCCCAGCACACTACCACCAAAAAAGAAAGAGCGAGGCCCTCCTACCATATGGCCGCACTCCCACAGCTACACTAGAAGTCCACGGTGCAATCACTTGGAACTAAAAGGCTTAGTCGAAAATTTCATTATTATATTAAACAGGCACTTAGTTCCCTGAAGGAATTTATGATGCTCTCGGGCATGAACAGTCTTCTCAGAGAATGGCTTTCTAAGTGTGGGCTCAGAACCATTATTACTATCAGTTTACATACCCCTTCCTCCCTAACACCACTGGCATTCCTGGAAGGGGCAGGTATGCTCGGCCCATGTGTCTGACTGTAGGTCCAGTTTCAGGGAAATACCATGCCCTGAACTTAGAGCGGGTTTAGTCCATTCCTAAAGACTTATTGCCATTTATTCCCAACAGCTATAAAAGAGAGCCCTTTGGAGAGCCTTAGGGCTGAGCTTATGTTTCCGGACACTTTCTAAGAGTGCCTGGACATGGGGAGAGTTTGAAGAGCATCACTATCCCAATTCTGTTCCTTGTACTCTTTCCTAAGACTGGCATGCCCGAGATGCCCCTGCCGGCTCTCACTTTACAGGAGGAAGGCCTAGAATACCAAAGAGACAATTCAGGAGACTAGTTTGAACACTAATAAAGGGAATAATTAACTAATACCTGGGTAATAAGGCTCTTCACCAGTCAAGGGATCCTCGCGTCTTTGCTTTCAGCAAAGCTAAAGGAAGGCTCAATCAGAATGTCTACTGATAAACTACTAGAAACAATCCCTTGTGATAGTAAACTGGGCAATTTAGAGGATATAACTTGGAAAGCGTTTAAATAATTGAGCGAATGCTATAACAAAACTCACTCTGTATCCATCTACTTATTTATGTGAACAAAGTTTCTCAGAACTTTTATCTACACAATCAAAAACAGAATTGATGCCAAATCTGGTCTTATTCAAGTATAGATACGTGAATCAAGTGGAAAAATATCCATCGTCTTAAGAGATATACTTAAGAAAATTAGCTTTTTCTATATAATAATTATCCATAAAATACATAATAGTTTAATCAATTGTGTACCAATAATAATTATAATGATTTAATTAAAGAA
The DNA here is from genome assembly GCF_018345385.1 of Vulpes lagopus. NCBI lineage: Eukaryota > Metazoa > Chordata > Mammalia > Carnivora > Canidae > Vulpes > Vulpes lagopus. Next base: position 24,363,555 of record NC_054824.1, on the reverse strand, counting down.
AAAAACTTCAGGATGCCTGGGTGGCTCAGCAGTTGAGCATCTACCTTTAGCTCAGGGCATGATCCTGGGGTTCCAGGATCAAGTCCTGCATCAAGCCCCCCATAGGGAGCCTGCTTCTCCATCTGCCTATGTCTCTGCCTCTCTCATGAATAAACAAATAAATAAATCTTAAACAAAAAACTTCACACTTAGAATTTTACCTTCCTAGGAAAGAGCCAACATTTAAAATGGAGACTTAGGGACACCTGGGTGGCTCAGTGGTTGAGCACCTGCCTTTGGCTCAGGGCGTGATCCTGTGGTCCTAGAATTGAGTCCCACTCCTTGCATGGAGCCTGCTTCTCTCTCGGCCTAAGTCTCTGCCTCTCTCTGTGTGTCTTTCATGAATAAATATATAAATAAAATCTTTAAAAAATAAAATAAAATGTAGACTTCTATACAAATTTTTGTTGCAAAGAACCTATGCTCTTTTATAGATGTCTGCCAAGAGTATCCAGGCGGTGGGGAGGGGACACATATTTAGTGTCCTTGGTCTGTATTGCAGCTCCCTCCATCTGTGAAGTTTCTATGATTTGCTGCGACTACACAACTCCCTAAGGGTGCTCACTGCTCTCTGGTTAGGGTTACACAGAGGAAGCCCTTTCCCCTTTGCAGCCCCCAGAACCCCCACTGAGAAACACTTGTTTGGTAAAAAAAAAAAAAAGGGCTAGTCCTGATTCTAAAATCCAAACCAAATCCAGTCACAAAGAACCTGGTTTGAACACAGGGGAGAGGCTGCCTTTAGGGGGAGATGGGGCCTGCAGTCTCTTATACCCCGATACTGAACTTCACCTGGGAGTCGATGACAAATATCAGTGCTCCTGTTCCCCGGAAGATCATCTCATAGTCAAAGGTAGGATCAAAAAAGTCAATCTGTCCTGGGAAGTCCCAAATCTGAAAATTAACAAAGGAGCTATTGGAAACATCTTCCCGGCAGATCTTGTTTGTGCTCTCCAAGAACAGTGTTTCGTTGGGAGACATTTTGTGAAAGACAACTTTCTGAATAGATGACTTGCCACTTCTCCTCAGGCCCATGAGCAGGATTCTTGGCTTCACCTCAGTGCTGAAGGGATCGCTGAAGTCCAGAACTGGAGAAACCACAAAACAAGAATGAGAGTGAATCGATTTCACAGTGGTTAATTAGAGGAGTTTCACTTCCACCTCAGATGTGATTTATGATTCACAGTCAATGCTAATCTTCCAAACACAAAGACTGCTAACTACAGCACTCCCATTCATTGAGGGGCCTCTGAGTAAGTTCAGAACACGGAAAACTACTGTTTCACGATCTGTCACACCATTCCAGAGGGCCAGAAAACCTGTACAACTTCACATCACAAGCAGTGAAGCTGGTGTGAAGAATATAAAGCTTTCCTGGAGCAGACCATGACGGGAAAAATCCAGTCTCAGCATTCCAAAGCAACGTCTTCTTTGTCTAGATCATCAGAGTGTCTCTGCCCTAAAGAGATGCTTGTTCATTTGAGTTATGACTCAAACAATTTTGGACTTCACGAAAGTTTAAAACATTGGTGCTTCAAAAGACACTATCAAGAAAGTCAAGACAACCCACAAATTGGAAGAAAGCACCTGCAAATCACATATGTGATAAGGGACTAGTCTCAAGATATATAAAGAACTCTTACAATTCAATAATAAAGACAACCTAATACAAAAAAATGGGCAAAGGCTCTAAGTAGACATTTCCCCAAAGAAGATACAAAAATGGCCAGTAAGCACATGAAACAAAGCTCTACATCATTAGCCATCAAAAAAAAAATACTAATGAAAACCACAATAAGATGCCACTTCACACCCACCAGGAGGGGTATAATAAAAAGACAAGTAATAAACAAGTGTTGGTGAGGCTATAGAGTAATTAGAACCCTCATCCACTACTGGTGAGAATGTAAAATGATGTGCTTTCAACAGTTTGGCACTTTCTTAGAAGGTTAAACACTGAGTTACCATATGACTCAGCAATTCCACTCCTAGGAATATACTCAAAGAAATGAAAATATATGTCCAATGTACTTGAATTTCTTTTTTGTTTTCTTCTGACAACCCCTCATGTTTTTCTCAGTCCCTGGTCCCACTCTAATTCAGTAGCGATTGGAAAGTAATTATTTTTTCCCTTCTTGTAATTAATAATTTTTTCCAAGTCTCTACAATTCTCTAAAACACATATTAATACTTGATAATATCTTAGTGAATTTCATTTACCATATATAATATTTTGATGTTTGAATTTGCAATAGGTTTAGGTAAACACATAAATTTCAGGTAAAACAGTAAGTTACAAATAAAGAAAAAGTAAGCAGGTACAGATGTGCACAGCAGCTACTCTACTACTACAAGCAACACTTCACTCCCACCCTACCCACACACACACTCTTTTCCAGTTCAACTTAACCCAATTCAATAATCTGCTGATGATATACAATAGAAGCAGTAATGCAGAAGCAAAGCACCCAAAAAGTCACCAGCTTTCTTCTTTTTCATCAGTCATTATATGCTACTCACTCACAGTACTGTCATTACAAGTCAATCTTAGTAAAATCAGGGCATAAATTAAAAAAGAAAACAGGGCTTCCCAGTTTTAAAATTTTCAGCCTGATAACATATCACAGTCTTCCCCTTTCATAGTGAGTCCCTAAAAATAACAGAAAGGTATAAACCATAAAGTAAACAGATGAACAAATAAACATAAATATCTGAGCTTACACCAAAACATATCACAGTCTTCCCCTTTCATAGTGAGTCCCTAAAAATAACAGAAAGGTATAAACCATAAAGTAAACAGATGAACAAATAAACATAAATATCTGAGCTTACACCAAACAAACAAAACCCCTCAAGGTTGACAGATTACAGAGAAATCCCTAAAAACCCCAAAGGTCAGGGTGAAGAGGGAACCTGCAGCCCCTGACTAGGAATGATTGGGTTCTGCTACAGAAGGTAGAACTGTTAGAAGTCTGAACAGGAAGGGACATGAAGACAATCAACAGGGTTGTTATTTGGAGAATCATAATGAGAAAAGTCAGCAGATAAACTCTACACTACTGCCACTTACCCAGTACACACTTCCAAGTAGAAGCAATGAGTGTAGGAGTTTGGGTATGAGGGAGAAGGCAGTGCTCCAAGGGCTCAGGATGCCCAGGAGGAACAATGAGCACCCACACTACCACTCTCCAAGTGGTCTGACCTTCCCTAATTCTCACTACACTTTGTAGAGTTCAACAGGTGGAAGCAGCACCATCTTCCCTCCAGACATTTCCTCAAAAGTCCAATATCCATATACCTGAACATACACCTGAAAAAGCAGGGTTCATACAGGAGTCACAGTAAACTTCCAAGTTAAGTATAATTAAAATATTCAAAAAAATAAAAAATAAATAAATAAAATAAAATATTCAGAGAAAATGTGGTACCCATAAAACAAGAACAGAGAGTTTCAGAATAAGAGCAACCATGAAAAATGGCCTTAGAGATATTAGAAATAAAAATATAATTGTGTGTATGGGGGGTTAGATATATGGATTGAAAAGTAGAATAAAGATAAAGAGGGCAATAGTGAACTAGAACATCAAATCTCAGAATGTAGTACAAAGGGATACAATGCTAGAAAGTATGAGATAATGGTTAAAGTGACATCAGGAATAATTATCTCAAACCAACAGAAAATATAAATACTTGACAAAATACATTAGAAAAGGGTCCAGAAGGATGCACAGCAAACAAAAAGTGCATGAGTGAAAGATTTGGGGGGAGGGACGCCCAGGTGGCTCAGCAGTTTGGTGCTTGCCTTCGGCCCAGGGCATGATCCTGGAGACCCAGGATCGAGTCCTGCATCAGGATCCCTGCATGAAGCCTGGTTCTCTGCCTGTGTCTCTGCTTCTCTCTCTGTATTTCTCATGAATAAATAAATAAAATCTTTATAAAAAAAAGATTTGGGGGAATCATCAAAGGGGTTTGGGCTTTAATTTTTTTTAGTAATCTCTACACCCAACATGGAGCTCCAACTCATAACTCTTGAGATCAAGAATTGCATGCTGCTTCGACTGAGGCAGCCAGGCACCCCTGTGGCTTTAATTATAGAAAGGAAACACATTTATATTTATATAATTAAAATTAGTTTTTAAGAAAATGTTTAATGTAGAGAGAGTTCTGACAGATATAGAAATATTTCAAAATATTAAATATTCTTTATTTTATTTTTTTAAAGATTTTATTTATTTATTCATAGACACACAGAGAGAGACAGGCCGAGACACAGGCAGAGGGAGAAGCAGGCTCCACACAGAGAGCCCGATGTGGGACTTGATCCCAGGTCTCCAGGATCACACTCCAGGCTGCAGGCGGCGCCAAACCATTACACTACCAGGGCTGCCGTTAGATATTCTTTAAATTGTGATTTCAACTCGACACTTTCTCGTTAAGTGGTTGTTGTAAGGTTTCTGTTTTTTTCAATACAATAAATATATTGGGATGCCTGGGTGGCTCAGTGGTTGAGCATCTGCCTTCAGCTCAGGACATGATCCCAGGATCAAGTCCCACATCAAGCTTCTGCATGGAGCCTGCTTCTCCTCCCTCTGCCTATGTCTCTGCCTCTCTGTCTCTCACGAATAAATAAAATCAAATCTTAAAAAAATAAAAATAAAATAATAAATAAATACACTGGTTAATGTACTGAAAGTAGTAAGTCAGTTGGACAAAAAGATATGCAAAACATGGTTATCTTGGAGCTACTCAAAATCCAGTCTAGACGATGTGGTATGGGCAAAAAGACAGAGAAACAGATCATTGGAATATAATAAAGAATCCGGACATAAACCCACATATACCAGGACAACTGAGTTTTGACAAAGATTAAAGCCAACTCCATGAAGACAGGGTAGTCATTTTCACCAAATGGTGCTAAAACAAATGGATATTCATATGTTAAAAAAAAAGGAATTTCAATCCACATCTCACACCATATACAAAAATTAACTCAAAATAGATCACAGACCTAATTTTAAGTCTCAAACTATCCAACTTCTAGAAGAAAATATTTATGACTTTGGGTTAAACAAAAATCTTTTAGATATAACACCCTCCCCCCAATATTGATAAATTGGACTTAATTAAAATAAAATCTTCTGCTCTACAAATGACACCATTAAAATAATAAAAAAAAAAGGCAAGCCACAGATTAGAAGAAAATATTTGTAAATCATATATCTGATAAAGAATTTGTAGCTGGAATATGTAAGGAACTCTAAAAACTTACTAATAAGAAAACAAAACTCTATTTTCAGAAAGATGGGGATGCAAAAGACTTGAACAGATAATCCACCAAAGACGACTTATGGAAGGTAAATTTGTACATAAAAAGATGCTCAGCACATCATTAGTCATCAGGAATGTAAGTCAAAACCACAATGAGATGCTATTGCTCACTCGCTAACATGGCTAAATTAAGAACACAGGCAGTAACAAGTATTGAGGAGGATGTAGAGGTACTAGAACTCTCATACACTGCTAGTGGAAATGTAAAATGGTGCAACCATTTTAGAAAACAGTCTGATGATTTCTTGAGAAGTCAAACATATATTACCCCAGCTATTCCACAGCTATATATTTACCTAAAAGTAATCAAAGTATATATCCATACTTGTACACAATGGCTCAGAGCAATTTTATTTGTAATAGTCAAAGACTGCTAACAACCCAAATGTTTATCAACAGGTGAATGGATAAACAAATTGTGGTGCATCTCAGCAATAAAAAGAAATTGTTGATACATATGACTTGGATGAATATCAAAATAATTATGCTGAGTGAAAGCCAGTTGAAAAAGAATCACACTCTGTGATTTCATTTACGTAAAGTTCTAAAAACTGTAAACTCATCTACAATGACAAGTAGCAGATCAGGAGTTGCCTGGGAAATGGAAGAAGTAGTGAGAAAGGGTCAGAGGGAGAGACCTCGAAGGGGTGTAAGAAAACTTTTGGGGGTGATGGATACATCCTTGGTTACGGTGACAGTTTCATAGGTGTACACTTACGTCAAAACTTATCAAATAGATGTACTTAATTTTATGTCAAATATACCTCAATAGAGCTTTTTTATTTTTTAAAGATTTTACCCATTTATTCATGAGAGACGGGGCGGGGGGCGGGGCGGGCAGAGACACAGGCAGAGGGAGAAGCAGGCTCCATGCAAGGAGCCCGAACCAGGACTCAATCCCGGATACCCAGGATCACGCCCTGGGCTGAAGGTGGCACTAAACTGCTGAGCCACCTGGGCTGCCCAACAGAGCTTTTTTAAAAAAGATTTATTTAGAAAGAGAGAGAGAAAGAGAGCACGTAAGAGAGGGGCAGAGGGAGAAGGAGAGAAATCCTCAAGCAGACCCCACTGAGCATGGAGCCTGACATAGGGCTCAAGCCTATGACCCTGAGATCATGACCCGAGCCGAAACCAAGAGTTGGTTGCTTAACCAACTGAGCCACCCAGGCGCCCCCTCAATACAGCTGTTTTAAGAAATGTATTCTCTGGGGCACTTGGCTGGCCCAGTCGGTAAAGCATAGACTCTTAATCTCGGGGTTTTGAGTTCAAGGCCCATGTTGAGTGCAGAGATTACTTTTAAAAAATTAGAAAATGGGCAGCCCGGGTGGCTCAGCGGTTTGGCGCCTGCCTTCGGCCCAGGGTGTGATCCTGGAGACCCAGGATCGAGTCCCACGTCGGGCTCCCTGCATGGAACCTACTTCTCCCTCTGCCTGTGTCTGTGCCTCTCTCTATCTCTGTCTCTCTCATGAATAAATAAAATCTTTAAAAAAATAAAAAATAAAAAATTAGAAAGTAAATAAAAATAAAAGTTAAAAAGAATACCTAAGAAAAAATGTTTAAAAATATATCCTCAAGGACAAGAATGGAAACCTCAAGAGCTATAGTTATTCTATTATCACCTCACAAACAGTGTTAGATCAATGCAAAGAGTAGGGGAGAAATGCCCATGGGCAGTAGGAAGGAACTCAGCACATTACAAGAGTCATGAATGCGGACAAAGCAGTGCAGGGTTTGGATGGGGATGATGGGTGTGGGGAGAAGGAGGCTCTCTGAGTGGAGCCCAAATGTAGGCAAAGGTAGAATGCCTTTCGTAGAACAGGGAAGTATGTGTGCAACGAAAACTCAGCAGCCATGTATGAAAGTACCTTCCTATGCCAAGTACTGTGCTAGGCACTCTCCACACCCCATCCTATTCAGCTCTTTCAGGAATACATAGTATTACATCCATTTCATAGGTAAAGAAATTTCAGGCTCAGGAAGGTTAAGTAACATTCAAACGGAGGGCTAGCCCATCCAAAAATCTATGCATTCTGTTTCTGCTGTGCAACACAGAATCAACAATCCAACAGATATTGGATTGCGCAACAATCAAAGAAAGCAAAAGCTCATGTTAAATTATGTACAAGCACAAAAATATTTAAGTGTTTATACATGTCTTTATTTCTTCCCAATTTATACTGCTGGATGTCAGTGTAGATTTTATCTTCCTTAGGGTCTGCAAGTGTCTCTGCAGCATGACCATCCATGCTGGTGCCTTGGAGGACAGACTTCCTCCTCCTGGGAGAGTGGGAGGTGATGGAGGCCACTGTGTAGAGAGAAGGTGGTGTATTTGCATGTTATGTATATACACAGACTGGCTGGGAAGTGAGATGCACATGCCGCTACAACATACACACGTGGTTGGAAGTATTTCCTTCTCCCTGCCAAATTCAGGCACAGGCCACCAACAGTAAACTGCTGGGCAATGGTGAGCCAGATCAGCGAGGGTACCATCAACTCTGTGGAGATCCCTCAGACCCATGCAGATACATTTTACATTTAGCAGGTATGAACATGTGCCAGGTACCTTGCTAGGCATTTCTTAAACTTTTACCCCTCCTCCCCAACATGACCTCTATCCCCCACCCCCCAGCAATGAGGAGGTACAAGTCTGTTTTGCACCTGAGGAATCTGGGAGAAGGAACATGCCCAAGGTCACAGGGCTGGTATGTGGTGGAGTCCTCACCTAGGGCCTTAGCCAACAACCAGATGGCATTCAACAAAAACTGCAACAAAGAAAACAGAAGAGACTAGGAAATACCAGAGTACATCATGCATAGTAAGAGTACATACCACTAGCAAAACTCTTTCAGATTTACTTAGACATATATGGTGTTGATTCACAATATAAATGTTATTTGTTATGTGAACCACAGTCAAAAGCACTTTGTTAACCACTGCTATTGACCAGGAGAGGTTTCTTATATCACAGAGGACTGCTGACAAAAGTCCCTCCTTTGGGGTGCCTGGCTGGCTCAGTCAGTAAAGCATATGACTCTTGATCTTGGGGTCATGAGTTTGAGCCTCACCTTGGGCACAGAGATTACTTTAGAAAACAAATAAAATTTTTATTTATTTTTAAATATTTTTTTCAAAGAATTTATTTATTCATGAGAGACAGAATGAGAAAGAGAGAGAGGCAGAGACATAGGCAGAGGGAGAAGCAGGCTCCATGCAGGAAGCCTGATGTGGGACTCCAGGATCACGCCCTGAGGCAAAGGCAGCCACTCAACCGCTTTTGTTTAGGCGTCCCTAAACAAAATTTTTTAAAAATTGATTTGCCATTACTCTCAAACACGATGGGCCTCTAGGGTCTGATACAGATCATGTATATATATATTTTTAAATCTCTCCTCTAATCCTCTCCCACCTCCCCTCATGCTTCTGAAACCTTGTGGGGTTTTTCAGAGACTCTCATCCCACTCTGGGAGTGATAGCAGGGAATGCACATCAGGAAATGCAGCACCCAGCCTCCTGGCCAGCTGGCTCTCTCCACTAAACTTACCCTGTGCATCACCACTTGTTCAAGAACATCCTGAGCAAGGTGAAAGGAAGAGAATGAAGAATGAGAGCTGCAATAAAAGGACTAACACTTTAAAAAGAAAAAAAAAAAAGATCAGAAAGGAACCACAGGATTTGGGACTGGAGATGGCATCCCAGGGAGGGCCCTTTAGAAGTGTCAGCGGGTGCTGGAGGAAGTTGCCGGGAGAGGTGAAATTTACCAGAGGGCAGTTTGTTCAGTTTCATAAAGGTTCCCTGATCCTCTGCCAAGTGTTAGACTGGGCTGAGCCAGGGGCTGCAGACACAAAGAAAGATTCATTCCTTAGTGATTAGAGGAGAAAATAGACAAGAAAAACTGACAATTACAATGCACTGCTATGGAGGTGTACGGGCTCAGAGAGAGGGCTCCCTGGAGAAAAATGTCTGAGTCTTAAAGAAAAGGAGGTGTGAAAGAGATGAACGAGGGGAAAGGTCGTGCCAGGAAGAGATTCTGGCTTCCCTGGGGTTAAAGAAATGTAGTTTAAAGGTAAGAAAAGGCTGCACACTAGCCAGTGACTTCCTTCCCACAGCATTTTGAATAAAATCCAAACACTTTCTTTCCCCAGAAGGCCCTACAGAGGCTACCCTCTCATCCCCACTAGTTCCCTATCCTGTAACCACACTGACCTTCTGGTTCCTCACCTCTGGGTCTGGACCTGCTCCTCCCTCCACATGACAGGCTTCCCTTAGCTTTCTTCCCATGTAGCCCAGCAGCAACTTTACCTCCTCTAGCTCAATCAGACCCCATCACTTCCTGGTCACCCTGTGTCTTCGGAATAGTACTTATTACTAAGCGGCTCCTGGGTGGCTCAGTTGGTTAAGCCACCAATTCTTTATTTTGGCTCCGGTCATGATCTCAGGGTCATGATCTCAGAGTCCTGAGATCGAGCCCCGCATCTGGGCCCTTCACTGAGCAAGGAGTGCACGTGAGATGCTCTCCCTCTGCCCCTCCTCCCATTTATCTTCTCACTCTCTCTCAAATAAATAAATCTTTTAAAAAATTAGTACTTATCACTATACAAAACTATCTTTTTACTTTACACTTTTGTCTTCTTGTCTGATTACTTGTTTATTGTCTGTCCCACATATAGATAGGCAAATCACAAAGCATGTGGCATGAGTCCAAGAAGTATCAGTTGATAGAGGAGCCTGTTACCTCCATAGCAAACAAAAACTGCAACAAAGAAAACAGAAGGGACTGGGAAATACCAGAGTACATCATGCATAATAAGAGTACAAACTGCTAGCAAAACTCTTTCAAGTCTACCTAGACATATGTGGTGCTAGTTCACAATACAAACATATTTTTTACTGCAGACCACAGTCAAAAATATTTTGTTGACTCTGTCACCCTATGAGTGAGATACCAGGAAGTTCGGATTTTACTTTGAAAGCCATGAAGAGGGACGCCTGGGTGGCTCAGTGGTTGAGTATTTGCCTTCAGCTCAGGGTGTGAACCCAGGATCCAGGATCAAGTTCTGCACTGGGCTCCCTGTGAGGAGCCTGCTTCTCCTTCTGCTTATGTCTCTGCCTCTCTCTCTCTCTCTCTTTCTGTCTCATGATTAAATAAATAAATCTTTAAAAAAAAAAAAAGTCATGAAGAAATCACTAAGAATTTTAGGGGAAACTAACATGCTCATTTTCATACTTCAAGAAGTTCACTCCAGAAACAGATCTCCTAGAGGCGGTCAGTGTGGAGACAGGGAAGGGGTCTAGAGTAAGCCACTGTGGCATGAAAATTATACCGAGTGAAATATATTGAAGTCCCCGAAATCCCTTATTTGCCTAAAGTAGAAGCAAAAGAACTCACTTGCCATAAATCTCCTTCCCAGAAGCAGCTCTAATCTTTTGGTGAAGACTGAAATTGAGACAGAAGTTGGCATCACACTCAAAACAGACATGGTTCCCAAACTATCCTATCTCCCAGCTGTTCTCTTGTGCGCCCATTTATCTTTCCAAAAAGTCACTTGTTTTTTCCATAAACCCTTTCCCCAACTCCCTTCCAAGAAGTCATTCATTATCCCAGAACTGCCCCTCTGCCCCTCCCCATCCTCTATTAGGATAGTAATAAAGCCAGAATTCTGGAACGCCTGGGTGGCTCAGCAGTTGAGCCTTTGCCTTCAGCTCAGGACATGATCCTGGAGTCCCGGGATTGAGTCCCACATTGCCTCCCTGCATGGAGCCTGCTTCTCCCTCTGCCTGTGTCTCTGCCTCTCTTTTTCTGTGTCTCTCATGAATAAATACTTTTTTTAAAAAAAGCCAGAATTCTAAACACTTTTTTTAAGTTTATTTATTTAAATAATCTCTACTGCCAACATGAGGTCAAGAGTCGCATGCTTTTCCGACTCAGCCAGCCAGGTGCCCCTCTAAACACCTGGTAAGTTGCATTTTCTGTGAACTCTCATGCATTAGTACATAATTAAATCTGGTTTTCTCTTGTTAATGCATCTTTTGTCAGTTTAATTTGCAGGCTCCCAATTCAGAACCTAAAAGAGTACAGGAAAAGCTTTTCCTCCCCTGACAGCAATTCAGTTATTCTAGAACACAAATGAGAAATGAAAGGACTAATAAGGCACAGGCCATGGAAATGGTCAGAAGAAATGGGTTTGTGAGAAGTCCAAATCAACTCAATAGTATTTAGTGATTCCCTGGACACAGATGATGAGGGAGAAAGAAGCCCTGAGTTTCCAAGCTGGCAGACCATGCTAACAAGAGCCCGTTCACAAAGATGCCAAAGGGAAAGGGGCTGAATGGGTATTTGAAGTTGTGGAGTGTGGGGTGTTTGTCCACCTGCAGCTCAGGTGAGAGAAGGATCCAGGGCCTGGGAAGAACATGAGGTCACAGACAGGTTTGAGGTGGGAATGTAGGTTGCTGAGGAAGTCCATGCCTCAACTCCTGGTTTTTCCCCTAATCTTGTTGTCTGAGAGGGAGGGCATTTTTGAGAGGTTTTAGCTTTGGCCAGCATGAAACAGCTCGAACCAACCTGCTCCAACCTCTTATCGCCCAGCAGTTATCATTTACTGACCACCTGCATAGCATATAGGGTCAGCTCTAATCCTCAAATTGATAACATATATCCTTTAGAGATGCAAAAACTGAGGCCTCAGTGCTTCCTACAGTAAACACTCCATAGATGTCTGCTGGGTGGATAACTGAATGAAAGTGACAAAGCAGAGTTTGAAGCTAAATTAACTGAAGCTTTAAAAAGAAATTTGAGGGATTCCTGGGTGGTTCAGCGGTTAAGTGCCTGCCTTCAGCTCAGGGCATGATCCTGGAGACCCAGGATCAAATCCCATGTCAGGCTCACTGCATGGAGCCTGGTTCTCCCTCTGCCTATGTCTCTGCCTCTCTCTCTCTCTCTCTCTCTCTCTCTCTCTCATGAATAAATAAATAAAATCTTAAAAAAATAAAAAAATAAAAAGAAATTTGATATCTGACATTGGCCCAGATCAGCACCTGAGTATCAAAAGTATGATCTTTATGCCTAGGTAGTTTATCTACTGTGGTCAGGGACACTGAACATAGCTTATCTATCTTGCACTGGGTCCTGTCAAGGACCAAATTTTCCAAACAGCCTGGCTTTGTAACTAGACTTCTGGAAATCCCAGGGAAACTCAATCATCCAAGGAACAGCATTATGGGGAAGGGCCATCTAACTGGACCTGCAGGTTAATTACTTCATCAGTAACTGGCAAATCCCTTTCAAAAATCAATAGGACTTAGAAATACACAAGGAAGGGAAAGATGCATGGCACATGGCTGCCTAGGGGCCACACCAGACTGATCTGTGGGATGGGAATGTTCACAGCAAAGAACCAGGAATCAGGAAAATGGGAACTAAAGGCCTGACACAGTTCTACCAGGGTTGGCCTTGCCTTCTTAAGCTCAAGCGGTCTCTCAGGGGAGAATGAGACATCATATGGAATGTACTTCATAGGGCAGCCCGGGTGGCTCAGCGGTTTAGCGCTGCCTTCAGCCCAGGGTGTGATCCTGGGGACCTGGGATCGAGTCCTGCATCGGGCTCCCTGCATGGAGCCTGCTTCTCCCCCTGCCTGTGTCTCTGCCTCTCTCTTTCTGTGTCTGGGGTTCAAGTCCCAGCTCTGCCATGTACCAGCTGTGTGACCCCATACATAGCCCCTGGCCCATGAGTCTGTATATACACGTGCACCCCACCTTCCTTCCTTCCTTTCCTTCTTTCTCTTTTCTTTCTTTCTTTCTTTCTTTCTTTCTTTCTTTCTTTCTTTCTTCTTCCTTCCTTCCTTCCTTCCTTCCTTCCTTTTTTCTTTCTTTCGTCTTTCTTTCTCTCTCTCTCTCTCTTTCTTTCTTTCCCCAGCTGAAGCCTAGGTAATGAGAGGTCTTTTTGTGGAATGTGGCTACAGTGAGAGACTCACAAGGCCTTAAGGGAAAGTCAGAATTTCTTTGCTATTAGTATTCTGTTGTGTCACCACAGAAAGGCTTAAGTTTCTATTTATTTATGCTTTTAGGAAGAGGCCTCTGGTTTGTTTCTTTTTTTAAATTTTTATTTATTTATGATAGTCACACACAGAGAGAGAGAGAGAGAGAGAGGGCAGAGACACAGGCAGAGGGAGAAGCAGGCTCCATGCACCGGGAGCCCGACGTGGGATTCAATCCCGGGTCTCCAGGATCGCGCCCTGGGCCAAAGGCAGGCGCCAAACCGCTGCGCCACCCAGGGATCCCTGGTTTGTTTCTATTTGCAATATTATCTGTGGTCCTTTACATTTCTGATAAATAGAACTACTTATACATTCAAGACCCCAAGAGCTCAGGGGTACCTGACTGGTTCAGTTGGTGGAGCATGCTACTCTTGATCTCAGGGTCATGAGGCTCTACATTGAGTGTAGAGCCTACTTAATTAAAAAAAAAAAGGCCCAGGAGCTCAGGGAGAAATTATATCATAAGTGGGAATTAAATATGAATGATAAAACCATTAATAAAAGAATATGCAAAAATCATAAAGACTCTATTTGATCAACTACTTAGTAAGAATTAAATGCAAACAACATATATTTTCAAAGGCATCAAAGATTTTGAAGGTGATTTTTATTTATACGTGAAGACCAAATCTCTATGAAATCCTTTCCCATCACACTGACAGGTCACTAAAAACAATTCCATATATGAATATTTCCTTAACATATATATTCAGTAACATTTCGAATGTGTTCTTATTCACTAATGGCCCTGAAAAAATGCAAAGTGTTCATGTGAACTTTTTTTTATAGTCAGAGAGGCAGAGACACAGGCAGAGGGAGAAGCAGGCTCCATGCACCGGGAGCCCGACGTGGGATTCGATCCCGGGTCTCCAGGATCGCGCCCTGGGCCAAAGGCAGGCGCCAAACCACTGCGCCACCCAGGGATCCCTCATGTGAACTTTTTTTAACAATCACTTTGACAGTGATCAAGGTTGGTTTTCTATGGTCCCCTACTTTGTGCACTGAGAAACTGAGCTGGTGTCTGCCCCAGAGGTCTCCAAGAGGAGAAAGTCGACAGCATCCTGAACTATTTAGGACAGGAGTGAAAAACCCATTTGCTTGAATGTCACAGCACCAGGGAAAGCCACTGTTACAAGACAGCTTGAAAGCTTTCACAGAAGAGGAGGAACAGAAAAAATTAAAAAAAAAAAAAAAAGTAAGGAACAGTAACAGAGGTAGACAAGTAAGAAAAATAAGCAGGAAAGTGGCTGTGGTATGAAGTGAAATTGTGCCACCCACAACAGCTATGGGGGCCGAGGGGACTGATTAAAGCAGACGGTAAACAGGGAGACACACAGTCAACTGGGGATCGACAAACATGATCTTTCAAACTCAGAGCTACTGCCCTTATCCAGAACTCTAGAACTTAGTTTCTGCCTTTTTTTAAATCCCATCAGACTACCCTATATCTGTTCCAAAACAAAAATGGGAGAGATTTCTGATCAAAGTATAGAATCAAGGATGCCTGGGTGGCTCAGGAGTTGAGTGCCTGCCTTTGGCCCAGGGCATGATCCTGGAGACCTGGGATCGAGTCCCACGTTGGGCTGCCTGCATGGAGTCTGCTTCTCCCTCTGCCTGTGACTCTGCAGCTCTCTCTGTGTGTGTCTCTCATGAATAAATAAATAAAATCTTAAAAAAAAAAAGTATAGAATCAAGATTCTATGATACCCTGAATCACTAAAATATGTTTGCAAAATATCTAATATAAAAATATGCTCTTAAGGTGCCCGAGTGGTGCAGTTGGTTGAGAGTTCAACCCCTGGTTTTCACTCAGGTTGTGATCTCAGGGTCAGGAGATCAACCCCTATGCTGGGCTGTGTGTGGAGTCTGATTAAGACCCTCTTTCTCTCTCTTCCTCTCTCTCTCCCCCTTCCCCACTCACATATTACATGTATTTAAACAAGCACCATGGGGAATCCCTGGGTGGCTCAGCAGTTTGCCGCCTGCCTTTGGCCCAGGGTGTGATCCTGGAGTCCAGGGATGGAGTCCCGCATCGGACTCCCTGCATGGGGCCTGCTTCTCCCTCTGCCCATGTTTCTGCCCCCCTCTCTCTCTCTCTGTGTGTGTCTCTAATGGATAAATAAATCTTAAAAAAAATAAACAAGCATCGTGCCTAAGGTGTGACTTTGGTCACATCATTTTTACTGTTCTATATTTCATCTATTCTGACTCTTCTGTATCCTTGGATTTCCAGGGCCAGAGGGAAACCCACGAGATTAGGCATAGCCAGGGCTGTAGTCAACCCAACTCTTTTTTTGGACAAGGGAGAATTACAAGGAAAGGGATTTGCATTTCCATGAACTTGACCCTCTCCTAAACCCTGCTCAGGTTTACCTTATGTTGTGGCTGCAGAAAAGTCCTGGCACCTCTGAGCCACAGTCTCACTATCAGAAGAACAATGATCTATCTCTACTTACTCTCAGGGAACAATGAGAGGATGAATTCACTAATAATTTTAAATTACTTTAAGAAAGAAAAAAAAAAAAGCTGACACTCATGATTAATAGATGCAAACTGGTGGTTTCACTGCATTTACACCCATCACGGAAGTATCACCTGCTGACCGTCAGTTTTTCGTGCCTCCAGTAACCACCTAAACTGTCACTTCCTCAGACCCTAAGAGAGTTCACAGGCTACTATGGAAACAGGACCACACCTTAACTGGACTGTGGATGATGAGCAGCTATCTTAGCCATTTCCCCCTAAAAATTGGGAGGAACTTTGGGAAAAAAACAATTTCACTTTCTGATTATGATCTTTTAATTGCTTTCCTTGTGATTGCAGTTTTTAAGGCACAATAATTTACTAAAGATTTAAACTCCATAAAAAAAAAGATTTAAACTCCATGTGTCTAAAAACAAGCATTATATTTGCTGCAATTGTTTTTAATGGCTTATTTATTGCCTCCACTCACTGGAGTTTTATCTGGAGTGAGGAGGTTGAAGGTGAAACTCACCTTATCTCTGATTAACTATATTCAAAGAGGGGTGGAGAGGTGCCCAAGTCTGTCCTTAACAGAGCTACAGTGCCCGAGAACACTCCTACTATTCATAAATAAAATTGCACCAGAGAAGTGCAATTTAAGTTTCACCTTAGTTGCACTAAGTTTTCAAATTCTGCACATTGTGGTAAAACTTACAAGTCCCTCAGTTTAAAAATAAGATCAGAGGTTCCTTCTAAGGCTAAGGGAAATGAAATTTACACTATCCACTTTCAATCTACCTTTTTTTTTTTTTTTTTGCACAGTTCCTGACAAACTCCTTTGCAACTGACCTGGTGATGCTACTCAGGCCTGCATCCCACCTGCCTAAGTACATTTCTGAACCTCACGGAAAAAGCCCCAGGTCTCCACGAAGCAAAGGCCTTAAGTCCATTAGGAAGGTAAAGGGAGAAGGGAGTTCATTAGAGAAATACTTTGTTCATGCTTCAAAATGTACCGTACCCACCTTTCCTCAGAGTAAAAAAAAAAAGTCCCTTCCCCTCCACATTCCATTTCTTACTTTTGAGAGCAGGTAAATGTAAATTTTACCAAAAATAACACAGGATTCTAATGCAGTATATGCCCAGGGCCCATTAGAAATTGAGATGACCCTTTTGCGGCACCTGAGGTCCCAGGAATCAAAGTCACAACTCCTAGCCTCCACCCTCGTCTCAACTTCCCAGGACCATATCAGTTGGCATGACAGGACAGTTGTCGCTAGAACTGCTGACTGAGGAGCCTATCTGCCACTCTAGAAAGTGAATGCTCTGATAAGAGACTCTGCATTCAGGCCTAAACCCCAAAATAAAAGCCAGGGATACATGGAAAAAAAACAGGAATCTGAGATAATAGAGGAAGGCTTCTGAGACCAGACCACCTACCTACAGCAGGCCCAGCTTCAGTAATGTCTGCAGGAGCAAATAATCATTTGTCGCTCCTCTTACCACAAAAATACACTCAATGCTTTTACAGCAAGATTCCAGGTTGATCCCAAGAACTCACGAGGGATGATTTCATTACTGAAGTAATGAAAAGCATCAGTTACAGACGAGTTTGCCTTTAGGTTAGGAGCAGTGGGGAGCATTCAAGACCAGGCTCTGGGGAAGCCCTTTGTTCAGGAAATCCCACCCCTCAGGCAAAGCTTTACTTTCATTTCAATTTCAAGTCCTCAAATCAAATTTGAAAAGTGCCCCCTAAAAGAGCTGCAGAATAAGCAGGTCCTTTACTTTCCATGGAACATCTCAGGTCCCCAGAACAATTATCAAATTACAGGGCTTTTCTTCCCAGATATAGTCTCTTTTCTTTTTCTTTTTTTAAAAGAATATCACACATGCACCCTATTGTGTGTCTACCATTTCAAATATCTTCCAAACACATCCCCATTCTGAATCTCTGGAGTCTTCTAAGAATCTAGAAGGAGCTAAGGAAAGCAATTTGAATAAGACAAAGCGACTGAACAATTTAATTACCAAAGGTAGCCCCAGAGACTCCAACAAAAGGGTTGAAAGCCTTTATCTACAAAAACGTGGCCACGTGCTCAACTGTGGGACCAATTATGGGGAGTGCAGAAGAGAGAAGCACACAGGTGCACACACCAATTTAAGCAAATGGAGAATTAGCACAAATCCTCTGTGGAGACAGGACACTATGAAAAAGTGTGACTTAAAAAGCTTCTTTCTCATCTATCGGGCTCAAGATTTAGTTAACTTTCTTTTTTTTAAAAAAAAAAAACTTTCTTCCCTTTCTGATTAATTGAAAGTAGCAGCTGGCGTATTTAAATCATGGGAAGCATCCTCCGCAGAGAGGCTTTGTATAGGAATTTTTAAGTTCAACGCGTTTTCAACAAAAGTTCTTCCAAATCAACCGTCACAAAGGTAGTTTTACCCCTCCCACAATTTCTTCAAAGTGAAATGTTGAGAAGTTAGTTCCTTTTTTAGGAAGCACACGGCTTTCATCTAAATGTTGTGTTTAACAGCCTCATTCTATTG
Organism: Vulpes lagopus; assembly: GCF_018345385.1. NCBI lineage: Eukaryota > Metazoa > Chordata > Mammalia > Carnivora > Canidae > Vulpes > Vulpes lagopus. The sequence goes on along the minus strand of NC_054824.1, from coordinate 24,345,151 downwards.
ACCTTCTCAAGTGACCTTACAATAAAGGACCTTTCCCCCTTGCTTTGGAGGCCAACAACAACAACAACAACAAAAGATGAACCTTTCTGGAATCTCAAAAAACTCTCAACTTTCTTAGGCCTCAAGAATTTAAATACAGGACCCCCCCCCCCCCCCCACACACACACACACACACCACCACCAGGCTGAGCAATTGCTAAATCCCACTTCTTAAACAGGAAACAGAGTTTGCCTCTGAATGGCAACGCGGTTCCCCGCCCCTCGCTCGCTCTGGGGCAAGCGCCTCCATGCCCAGGTGGTGACACCGAGCAGAGATAAGGTGTCCTGACAACTCTATCTGCCTGGATGCCGGGGAGCCCGCGGCCGCTCGGCGACCCCCCCCGCACCTGCGCGCATCCCCCCGCGGCTCCACGGGTGCCCCCCACGCTGCAGACCCGGGCAGCCCGGGGACCCCTCTCGCGGCCGCACGGGCTAAGACTGACACCCGCAGCTGCCTACGACCCTGCCAGTCACGCTGCCGCCGGCTGCCTTTTTTAGCCACGACATCTGACCGGGCTTCGACAGCAGCATCCAGGGAGAGGTCCCAGGGCGCGCCGGGCGCTCCCCTCCCGTTCCCAACCCCCAGACCCTGCGGAGAGCTCGGGGTGAGGGTGGAGGAGGGACCAGCCGCGGAAGGGGCCAGAGAGGGCGCGTTCCTCCTGCCCCTGCGCTCCCCCGCCCCCCGCTCTCCCCGCGGATCCGGGGCCACCCTCCGCCGCCTGCACCCGGGATCCCCCATTTTGCAGCCCCCGGTCGCTCCTCGGGCGCCCCGCCCCGCCCCCACCCCCAACTCCGCTCTCCGGGGTCCCCTCCAAGTCGGTGGCCCGCGCGCCCGGCCGGGCGGGGGGCTGGAAGGCACAGGGGGCCGGGCGGGGGCCGGGCGGGGGCCGGGCGGGGGCCCCGCGCTCACCTCCCTCCTCCGCCCCGCTGTCCGGGTCGGCGTCCGAGGAGTCGGGCCCGTCCCCGTAGTCCGCCAGCCCCACCAGCTCATCCTCCTCGTCGTCGTCCTCGTCCTCCGGCTGCGGCTTCCCCAGCACCTGGCTCATCGCTCCCACGGCCGGCCGGCCCGGGGGCGGCGGGGGTCCCTGGCGGGGGCCAAGCCTCCTTCCCCGCCGCTCGCAACCTCTCTCTCCACCGGGGTTTTGTCTGGAGGTTGGCGGGAGCCCGCGGAGGCAGGGCCGCGCGCCCCCCGCGGCGGTCGGCGTCCGGGTCCGGGGCTCGCGGTTCCCACCGCGCCCGGAGCCCCCCGCCCCGCCCCGCCCGCCCGCCCGCCGGCGGAGGAGTCAGCCGGAGCGCGGCAGTTCCTCCCCGAGGAGGGAGAGAGAGACTGCGTGACCCGAGTCACCTGACACACACTGTCACTCACACACACACACACACACACACACGCGGGCGCGCGCGCGCTTTCCCGGGCTCCGGCTGCGCTCCGCGGGGCCCCGGGCCGAGGCGGCGCGCGCACGCCGGGGAGGGCGCGGGGGGCAGGGCGGCGCGCAGTTCCCCACCTAAGCGGGAGGGAGCGGGCGGCGCACACGCCCCGGGCCGCGGGCTCCGGGCCGCTGCGCAGTCACCCACCGCGGCTGCGCGCCAGGGGCCCCCACGCGCGCCTCCTGCACGTGGTACCCGCACAGGCCGGCGAGCCGGGGGCCTGCCCAACCCAGAACGTAGCCCCCTCCCCCCACACCTCCGACTCACGCACCTACCTCCTTCCCCGGGGTGCGTGGCCTTCTCCACTGTCAGCCTTGGAGAGGGTTCCAGTCCCGAGGCTGCCTCTTGCCTCTCCCCGACCCCTACACCGCTGCTGCGCCCGGGCCCCCGCCCAGAGCAGCGTGCTAGGACGCTGCATGGATGCTGAAGCTCCCCCGGGCAGAAAACTCCAGAGCAATGCACTGCAGAGGCTCAGTCTCCATAGCAATTGCCTTGCAGTGTGCGTTTATGGTTCAAAGTGCTTCCTACCAAGAATATTAAAAAAAAAAAAAAAAAAAAATCAGGCCTACCCAGATGTAAATGTTTCTTCAAAACGGAACGTGCCTCGTGGCTGCCTAGACTGAATAGTAATTCCTCTGCAGCATTTTGGAAAAGGTTGCAGGTGTACAACATGTTTAGAGGTTACTCGTGATCCCCACTCCTGTCTCATTGTTTCGTAGACTGGGATCCCACATCTCAGAATGTTTCAAGCCTTGGGGTGGGGGGGGTGGGGGGGGCCAAGTCTCACATAGGAAGAGCAACAATGTGGGGGTGAAACTAAAACCTGCATTTCTCCACAAGCTTTTTATCACAGGACAGACTGTACCCACCCTTTCTGGATACTGCCAAAATCACGTGGATGAACTTCCTTCTGTCAAGCACAATAAGAAATAAACCAGCTGGCCAGCATGGTGATCCAGATCCTACAGGTGCCAACAGCGCAGCAGGTGGCGTGGGGGAGGAGGCAGGGAGCCGAGGCTGCAGGCTCTTGGGGCCCAAGGGTGCTGCCTCTGTCAGAAGCATTTATTGAGCACCTATTATATGCCAGGGGCTGAGCTAAGTGTGGGATGGGGGGGTCCACCTACACAATGTAGACAGTGTTCCTGACACTGTGTTCCTGATATAGAGGACCTCTCAGTTTAGCAAATCATAACTCAAGTCCTGAATTTTATAGTAGTTGTGTTAAAGGCAGATGTAGACACCTTGGAGGTGGCTGCTTCTGACTGGGAAGGTTTTCAGATTTTCCAAGTGGAGGAAGCATAACTTGATAGGACTGTATCAGTCAAGGTCCTTTCTAGGAGGAAAACAGATGGCAGGGGCAAAGATTTTAACTTATAGAAAGTTTTACATTAAGGGACTATTTACAGAGGCATGGGCAGGGTTCAGGGAATCAACACAGGGATTAGTAACAGTGTGAAGATACTATTAACCCTAAAATATTAGGAGGAAAGGAAAGGATCTAGAGTACTGGACCGGGGGCACAAAATTGGAGCTCTAGATGATGAGAAAGCAGCCACTTTCAAAAGCACCTCACTGTCAGGGAGACAGTAATGGAAATATGCTGACATCTCTCTCCAACCGCCATTCTCCTAGAAGTGCCTCCCAGTGGCCAAACCCAGCTGGAAACCAGAGGGCAAGGGAGTCTAGAACCTAGTCCAGGATGCCTAAGACAGGGCAGATCGTGGGTCCCAGGCTGGGGCTGGAATAGGGGGCAAATAGCGTAGCCAACAGAAGAAGGCTCTACTTGTTCTTATCAGAGGAAGTTACTCTAGGGGTAATTTTCCTGGCACATTTTCATCCATTTTATAAAAGGACGTCCCCAAGAGGAAGGAAGGAGTCCTCTCCCAGAGTAGATTTAAAGACTTTCAGCTATCCCAGAACAAACCCACCAGCTTGAGAAGAACATTGAGCTGGCTTGATTCATACTGCAGAGGGCTACTTATGGGGCCATAGAAGCCAGTCCAAAGTCAGGCTAGACAGGGTGTTCCTGGGCTGGTTGTTGAGTGTGTCTGCCCCAGGGACCTGGGGGTTCAAGATAGGACAGTTCCTAAGGCAGAAGTCCCCCTCCCCTGTGCCTGAGATCCAGAAAGGATGGAGATATTTGATGATCCTCTGCTTTTCCCCCAAAAAGATAGATTTTAGAGGGAACATCAGCAGTAAATTGGAGCATACTCTAAAATATTTGAGAATTGGACCATTCTTGAGAAAAAAAGGAACAAATCCATAAAAAATCAATAAGAGCTAAATTGTCAATTGTGCTCCAGCCCAAGGTAGATAAAAGTCATATATAGGTTTAAGAAATTCTAATTCATTGTCATTCACACATGTATAGTATTGATAAAGTTTGGGCAAACAGAACAAGAAAAAAATTTACTGCTTTTCTTTTGCTGTTATTTCAATACTGTCAAATAAGGGATATATTGAAAAAATTGAAAGAGAAGTATTTTAATTTAAAAAGTCATATACGTAGGTTCTTTCAGAATTTAAATAAAAATGGAAAGACTTTGGAGTACTTGGTTGCCTCAGTTGGTGAAGCATATGACTCGATCTTGGGGTCCTGAGTGAGTTCAACCCCACATTGAACATAGACCCTACTTTTAAAAAATAAAAATTAAAAAAAATAATAAAAAGAATGTGAAGAGCACCTGGGTGGCTCAGTGGTTGAGCGTCTGTTTTTGGCTCAGGGTGTGATCCCGGGATCCTGGGATCAAGTCCCACATCAGGTTCCCCCCAGGGAGCCTGCTTCTCCCTCTGCCTGTGTCCTGGCCTCTGTCTCTGTGTCTCTCATGAATAATAAATAAAATCTTTAGAAAAAATAATGACCTGACATATGAGAGAGATGATCACTCTTAGGCCTTCATCCCTTCAGGACTGCCTAAAGATTTGAAAGAATCACAATATAATGACTATTAAATGCTTATTTTTACTCATCCTTCCTTCTAAAAAAAAAACCCTTAATTCTTTTTCCCCCCTTAAAATTTCTTTTTATTATATTTCTTTTTATTTGAATAATAGTGGACAAAAATTACTAACTCTGAGAAGTATTTTGTAGCTTAATGAAAGATGAGCTTTGTCTATTGCATACTAAAATTTAATCAACTAGGGACACCTGGGTGGCTTAGTGGTTGAGTGTCTGCCTCTGGCTCAGGGCATGATCCCGGAGCCGCAGAATCGAGTCCCACATCGGGCTTCCTGCATGGAGCCTTGCTTCTCCCTCTGCCTGTGTCCCTGCCTCTCTCTCTCTCTCTCTCTCTCTCTGTGTGTGTGTCTATCATGAATAAATAGAGTCTTTTAAAACATAATAAAAATAATAAAATTTAATCAACTAATATTTAGTGAGTTTTTCCACAAAGGAGCCACTGTTCCAAAATAATATGACCTTCAAAATAATCACATTAAGTAAATATGATTGTCTCTACAGGTAAGAACACTGAGGTTAAACTTTCCCCAGGGTACCACATAGAGTGGACCTGGAGCGGATCATGGAACTACTTTGGAGCTCAGTTAGACATTGGATCTTATTCCTACTTAGTAGCTACAGTCAATTTAAATTACAGCCTTAAACTGGAAAGGGGTTTGGGGGAGAAGTGAAGAGCTGGCTCCCAGTCTCCTCAGTAAAGAATCAAAACACACATATACACTCAAAAATGGATCTCTTGTCTCAGGCTATTTAACTTATAGGATTCACTGAAAGGAAGAAAATAAAATCTCAAAGCTTCCTAACCAAGAAAAGTTAGAAAACTACTTGCCATAATAAAACCGCTGATTGTCATTGCTCCTTCTATTAAGAACACAAATAGCAAGTGATTTAATAACCCTTTCTGGTTTATACGGCTAATATTGTACCATGAAGCCAAAGTGTAATATCTCAGTGGGTTTTTTTATTTTAAATTTCAATTTTAGGGCAGCCCGGGGAAGCTCAGCAGTTTAGCACCACCTTCAGCCCAGGGTGTGATGCTGGAGACCTGGGATCGAGTCCCACATCGGGCTTCCTGCATGGAGCCTGCTTCTCCCTCTGCCTGTGCCTCTGCCTCTCTCTCTGTGTATCTCTCATGATTAAATAAATAAAATATTTTAAAGATTTTATTTATTATATCATGAGAGACACAAAAATAAAATCTTTAAAAATTTTTTCAATTTTAAAGGCCAGACGTTTGTGTCCTTATTTTAGTGAATTATTTTGCCATTTGCAATTAGATGTCTTGTGACAAGGAACATGAGAGCTATGTAAAAGAGACCTGTACAATTTAGGGAGAATAATTGCAGTCCTGAAGAGGGCAAGCAATTAAATAGAGCCTGCATCCTGCATCTTAGGATATTTTAAGGCATCTGATGGCATTATGCCTGGTTCTTGGGATTCACATGTTCAAAGTCTTTTAGGCTTTCTTTTAAAATATGTATTTATGTATTTAAAGCCATTAATTCTCTCTTGAAGCAAACAAAGGAAAGAGCCTTCTACAGAATCTCCCTGGACTCCTGCTAATCCAGAGAAGCCAACCAAATTTTTCAAGAAGGCTGCTCACAGTCTCCAATTCTCCTAACAGTCATTGACCTGATAAAATCATTAAATAATCATTGAATCATTTTCCCTGAGGCATTCCATCATTAAAGAGATTTTATTAAAATAACAGTTTGAGGGGCACCTGGCTAGTTCAATCAGTAGAGCATGAGACTCTTGATCTTGGGGTTCTGAGTTTGAGCCCCACACTGGGTGTAGAGATTACTTTAAAAATAATAATCAGGGCAGCCTGGGTGGCTCGGTGGTTTAGCGCTGCCTTCAGCCCAGAGCCTGATCCTGGAGACTCAGGATCGAGTCCCAGGTCAGGCTCCCTGCATGGAGCCTGCTTCTCCCTCCGCCTGTGTCTCTGCCTCTCTGTTTCTCATGAGTAAATAAATAAAATCTTTAAAAAAAATAAAAATATAAAAAAAATAATAATCATGCATATGGTAAAATAGTCAAACAGCATAAGAGAATATCCAGTGATATTTTCCCCTCCGTAGAGGAAAACACTCTGCTTTTAAGTGTGCAGACATATTTGTAGCCATTTTAGAGACTTATATTTGATAACTTCATCTCTTTAACAGTCAACATATATGTTTTGTTTTGTTTTTTAATGACCACGAAGACAATTAGATTTTCAGGGCTGTACTTTGAAGGAGATAAGCAGAGGGAGGTGAAAGAGTACATGGGGGTGAAAGAAGGAGCCTGATGTTGATGGGGTGGCCACAGAAGACCTCTATAAAAAAGATGACATTTGGGGCACCTGGCTGCCTTAGTTGGGTAGAGCATGTGACTCTTGATCTTGGAGTTGTATGTTCAAGCTCCACATTGGGTGTAGAGATCACTTTTAAAAAATTAAATAAATAAATAAACAAACAAATAAATAAATAATAAAAAATTTGACATTTCAGTTGACCACAAGGAGACACAGTAAAGTTAAAGCCAGGATGGAGAGTGTTCCTTTGGAAGGTTTCTCAGTAGTTGGAAAAACCAAGGAGCAAGGGAAGGGCATTGGAGGAACAAAATGTCAGTGTCATGAGAGAAGGGGACAGTGGTGGAGTAGGCATGAGGGACAGGTGGTCTTTTCAGGATAGGGAGTTTTGGATTTTATTCAAAGTGCCTCTGGAGGCATTGAAGAGTTTTAAGAAGGGAGATGAGATGTGCGGTTTACTTTTCTAAAAGCCCTTGCTAGTGGATTGTTTCCGAAGATGGCCACAACCATCCATACCATCCCACATGCTGTTTTGCAAATGTGACTTGGCCACTCTTCCCACCTATTTTCCTTCCTTTTGAATGTGGGCAGGCCCTGTGACTTGCTTTAACCAATAGGATGAAAGGGAGGTGGGGAGGGGAAGGGGTGACTGGGTGACAGACACTGAGGGGGGCACTTGACGGGATGAGCACTGGGTGTTATGCTATATGTTGGCAAATTGAACTCCAATAAAAACATATACCAAAAAAAAAATAAAATAAACCCCAAATAGAATGTTACAGAAGTGACAGTAACAATGTGCAACTTCTGAGATTGGGCCATAAAAGGCCTTGCTACTTCCTTTTTCACTTTCTTGGAGCCTAGAGCCACCATGAAAAGAGATCTGGGCTAGTTTGGTGGAGAAGCCTCATAGAAAGGCCATGAAGGATGCCAGAGCACAAGAGTAGAAAGGCCCAGCCTTCCAGCCATTCCAGCTGAGGGACTAGACATGTGAGTGACACTGTCTTGGATTCCCCGGCCCGTGTTGCAGCCACATCAGCAAGTCCAGTCCACACCATGTGGAACACAGACTTGCTATTCCAGCTGAACCCTGCTCAGCCAACCCACAGAATCATGAACAAAAAAAATGACTCTTGTTATCGTCGTTGTTTTAGTAGGCTCTACACCCAAGGTGGGACTTGAACTCACAACCCCTAGATTAAGAACCACTCTACTGACTGAGCTAGCCAGGTACCCCTAAAATGGCTGTTTTTAAAAGCCATTATGATTTGGTTTGGTTTGTTACACAGCAGTAGATAAGCGATGCCTATATTCTAGCAGAGGTGGGGGAAATGGATTGCAGATTTACAGGTGGAAGAAGAAAGAACAGTGAAAAGTGAGAGGAGTGGGTAGATTTTATATCAATTTTAGAGGTAGAATAGATAATATTTGTTGGTAGCTTCTTTAACATGAGTGGTCAGGGAAAGGACTCCTCCCAGACATTTGGTTTGAGCAGCTAAATGTATTGTAACGCCATTTATTAAATTGAGTAAGACTCAGACAGGAACAAGATGGGGTGGAGGAGCAAAATGTGAATCAAGGTCCTTGATTTCTAACATCCTGGTTATTGTACATTGCCCTTGGGCAATTTCTTTTAATCCTGTGATTTTTTGGATATTTCTTAGATATCTATCATGTTGTGTTTGGAATAAATAATGAATTTTTTTGATTTAGAGCCATGAACCAACTGAAGATGACATTTGTTATTACCCAAGCAAAGTCCCAAACTAGTGAGATGGACTATATGTGGACTTCTATAAAAAATAAATAAATAAACTTTTTATTCATATGGACTTTCAAGGACAAGCTTCTGACCTAAATGGTGCCGTAACATGAGGGCAGAAAACTCTTGACGGTAGAGTCAACCAAACAAAAGTATTAACCGTTCCACCTATCTGTAGATCGGTTTGCACTTGTCAACTCCTGCTTTGGCCAGAAAGTTATACTAATGTATACAACATTAGTATAACATACAACATTCAATGATACAAGAAAACAGATTTTTTAAAAAATATTTTATTTATTTATTCATGAGAGACACACAGAGAGAGAAACAGAGGCAGAGACACAGGCATAGGGAGAAGCAGGCTCCTCACAGGGAGCCCCATGTGGGACTCGATCCCAGGTCCCCAGGATCATGCCCTGGGCTGAAGGCAGTGCTAAACCACTGAGCCACCCGGGCTGCCCAAGAAAACAGATTCTTTAAGAAAAATGATCATATTAAAAATCTACTAGAGGAGCACTTGGCTGGCTCAGTCTGCACAGCAATTCTTGATCTCAGGTTTATGAGGTCAAGCCCCATATTGGAGGTAGAGTTTACTAAACAAATAAGATAAATAAATATCTACTAGAATGAGATCTAGGAACTGTCATGTAAGCGTTTCACTTAGTGTGACCTACCAAAGTTGCAGACACTGTTCGTCAGCTACTTACCAGCCTTTCCCAAATTTCCCAAACCTACTTCCCTGTTCTTCTATGTCCATTTCCCAAACTAGAGATGGGAACAGTCAAATACTCAAACTTTGAGACTCCTTAATATTTGGTCAGTAAGAAATAAGGAGGAATCTTGCTAGGGAACTTCTAGGAAAGAGTTTGCTTTCTCATAAGAGAGGCCAATGAATCAGAAGGGCTGCTTGACACCCCCCTTTCCTGCTTTGAAAGCAGTTGTGTAAGAACACAGTACTTGGAGGTAGGGAAGCCATCTTGCAACCATGGGTACCAAATCTAAAACCAAAGCCCTGTCATGGAAATGACAGGATAGAAAGATAGAAAGAGCCTAGATGACTTTGCTGAGCTACTGTACTCAGACTTGGAAAGGCCTATCCCCAAACTTCTTATTTCATGAGACAATTTTTTTTTAAGTAGGCTCCACATCCAGCTTGGAGCCCAACACAGGGCTTGAACCCTGAGATCAAGATCTGAGCTGAGATCAAGAGTCAGAAACTTAGCCAGCTGAGCCACCCAGGTGCCCCTTAGAAGTCCATTCTTGAAGCCATGTATTTTCCCATGGTAAAAATAGAAAATGCTACTATTTATATGGCACACTGACATAAATGGTCAGGCTACTTGCAGCCAGAGGTGACTGGCTCAGAGACTTTGGTCACCTCAGGTCCTGCCCAGCTGCCCCAAAAGGCTGAAGAAATCAATAACTTAGCTGAATCTATAACCCATTTATTTGCACACAAGTGGTAGTAGCAAACCATTTGGGAAGTTCTGCTTGAATTACTGTAGAGAGGTAAGGATACTTCGCTGGCTTGGTAGATAGAGCACGCAACTATAGATTTTGGGGTAATGAGTACAAAGTTCACACCCAGCTAGAGCTTACTTAAAAAAAAAAAAAACACTGAAAGTGAGTGTTCTGACCTTTGCAATAGAATGTGTCCTGATTGACACAATATATACCCTTTATGAATTGGGGGAGGAGGGAAGCCTGGGTGGCTCAGCAGTTTAGTGCTGCCTTTAGCCCAGGGCCTGATCCTGGAGACCCAGGATTGAGTCCCATGTCAGGCTCCCTGCATGAAGCCTGCTTCTCCCTCTGCCTGTGTCTCTGCCTCTGTGTGTGTGTGTGTGTGTGTGTGTCTCATGAATAAATAAATAAAATCCTTATAAAAAAAATAAGCCTCAACCTTTAAAAAAAATGAATTGGGGGATCCCTGGGTGGCTCAGCGGTTTCGCGTCTGCCTTTGGCCCGGCGCGCGATCCTGGAGTCCCGGGATTGAGTCCCACGTCAGGCTCCCGGCATGGGCCTGCTTGTCCCTCCTCCTGTGTCTCTGCCTCTCTCTCTCTCTCTGTGTCTATCATGAATAAATAAATCTTTTAAAAAAAATGAATTGGGGAAGGATGGAAGGAATGAGTGGATAAAACCTGATCATATACTTGGTGATAAAGTTCAGAAATTATGTTATATTCAATGGATTTTGGTAAAGGTGTCTTAAGATATTATGGGAGATAATTGAGGCCTCATTAAAAAGGGAACTCATTTTTTGCTTCTTTCTACACTTCTCACTTCATTCTTCAATCTACATGAAAACTGGCTCTCTACGCTTTTCATGCCAGGTGACAGAAGATGGTGGCCCCACCCTTCTAGTCCCCATGATAGTGGTCCCAGGCTCTAGAACCAGGGTACGTGGGTTCAAATCCTAGTTTCACCACTAACTAAGCATTGTGATCTGGCCTAAGTTACCTAACCTACCTGTGCTTCAATTTCCTCATCTCTAAACTGGTGATAATGTTATACATCTCAATAGAGTTGTGGGAATTAAATCCACTGAACTGTGGGTGTGTGTATATCCATATAGCTACATATCTATATTTAAAAGGCAAACACTATATACGTATTAGTTATTAGTATCTTTTTTTTCCAAGGCAAGAAGATCTGATTGAGTTTGGCCCAGTGGTCCACTCCTGGCCTAATCTCCCAATCATACTTTACACAGTGCCATGTACTGCTACACTTTTAGAGCATTTCTCTCAGCTATAATTCAATATTTGATTGAGGACTGTATTCACAAGACTCTGGGACTATCTGATTTTCTCTCCATTCTGTTCTCAGTGCCTAGCACAGTGGTCAAAACTCCATGAAGCACAAGCTAGGGATTACTGTTTACGTTGTATTCCATGTGCAACATGACAACTTGATGGTGGTCAAGTCCCAAATGATATGCTGAATTAATGGTTTAATCCACTATGGCTGGGGGGTGTGGTTGGTGGCTGCAGAGGTCTAACCTCATGAGCATGGAGGCAGCTCTTAGCAAAAGGGGATAAGCTGAACAGAAGCCTCTAAATGTGTCTACCATGAGCCTCACCTGGTCAGACAGAAGGGATGCAAAGTTGACAAATGTCAGGTAGACATTGTTGGTGGCATAACCAACACTCCCTCTCTTAGTTTGTTATACTGAAATACTTTTGGGTATCAACATACTTAGGGAAGGAACCTCAGACCTAAAGGTTGAATCATGATTCATGACTTACCTAGGTATAGTAACCATATCCCTTACCACCTTGTGACCCAGCTGTATCCAATGATACATAAGAAGAAATATATTTAAGGGTCATCTGAGAAGAATTTGTTCCCAAATTGAAATAAATGCAATGAGAAGGCCTGTCCCTTTCTCCTGCTTAAATGTCAAGCTAAAGACAAGAGCCAAAAAATAATAAAATAAAATAAAATAAAATAAAAGACAAGAGCCAATACTGAGAGTGATACAATAGAATTATAGAAAAACCCTAAACCCAGATTTTTAAATGTAAGTTATTATGTGTTTTATGATTTAAACCACTATAGTCAAGCATGCTGTCTCTTGTAACCAAACACAGGCTAACTGATAAATATGGTCCCATTATCTTTGGAACTGAAAGTGAGTGATGGAGCCAGATCAGACAATCAGTAGCTTAAAATCAGAAACAGAGAAGGATGCCCACTGCCACCATTTCTATTCCATAGTGTGCTACATCCTTGATTGCAGGATAAGATAGGGAAAAGAAACAAAGGTATGTGACACTAAAAGCAAGTACTATCTCTCAAAGAAAAAAAAAATCAATAAATTGGATTTTATTAAAATTATAGCTTTTTCTTGTAAACTCCCTGTTAAGAGAATGAAAAGACAAGGTGTGACTGGCTGGCTCAGTTGGTAGAACATGTGACTCTTGATCTTGTGCTGGTGTGTTCAAGCCCCACTTTGAGCATAAAGATTACTTGGAGAAGAAAAAAAGAATGAAAAGCTATAGACTGGAGCAAAATGTTTGTTAACCATATATCTGAAATAGGACTCACATTATAACATGTAAAGAATTTTTGAAACTCAACAGAAAAAAAAAATCCAATTGGAAAACAGGCAAAAGCATGAAGACACATTTTTTTTATTGGAGTTCAATTTGCCAACATATAGCACATCACCCAGTGCTCATCCCATCAAGTGCCCCTCTCAGTGCCCATCACCCAGTCACCCCAACCCCCCGCCCACCTCCCTTTCCACTACCCCTTGTTCGTTTCCCAGAGTTAGGTGTCTCTCATGTTCTCTCATCCTCACTGATATTTTCACTCATTTTCTCTCCTTTCCCCTTTATTCCCTTTCACTATTTTTTATATTCCCCAAATGAGTGAGACCATATAATGTTTGTCCTTCTCCGGTTGACTTACTTCACTCAGCATAATACCCTCCAGTTCCAAACACATTGAAGCAAATGGTGGGTATTTGTCGTTTCTAATAGCTGAGTAATATTCCATTGTATACATAGACCACATCTTCTTTATCCTTTCAGCTCTCGATGGACACCGAGGCTCCGTCCACAGTTTGGCTATTGTGGACATTGCTGCTATAAACATCGGGATGCAGGTGTCCCGGCGTTTCACTGCATCTGTATCTTTGGGGTAAATCTCCAGCAGTGCAATTGGTGGGTCGTAGGGCAGATCTATTTTTAACTCTTTGAGGAACCTCCACACAGTTTTCCAGAGTGGTTGCACCAGTTCACATTCCCACCAACAGTGCAAGAGGGTTTCCCTTTCTCCACATCCTCTCCAACATTTTTGGTTTCCTGCCTTGTTAATTTTCCCCATTCTCACTGGTGTGAGGTGGTATCTCATTGTGGTTTTGATTTGTATTTCCCTGATGGCAAGTGATGCAGAGCATTTTCTCATGTGCTTGTTGGCCATGTCTATGTCTTCCTCTGTGAGATTTCTCTTCATGTCTTTTGCCCATTTCATGATTGGATTGTTTGTTTCTTGGATGTTGAGTTTAATAAGTTCTTTATAGATCTTGGAAACTAGCCCTTTATCTGATACGTCATTTGCAAATATCTTCTCCCATTCTGTAGGTTGACTTTTAGTTTTGTTGACTGTTTCTTTTGCTGTGCAGAAGCTTTTGATCTTGATGAAGTCCCAATAATTCATTTTTACTTTTGTTTCCCTTGCCTTCATAAATGTATCTTGCAAGAAGTTGCTGTGGCCAAGTTCAAAAAGGGTGTTACCTGTGTTCTCCTCTAGGATTTTTTAAAAAAGATTTATTTATTTATTTATTTATGAGAGAGAGAGAGAGAGAGAGAGAGAGAGGCAGAGAGACAGGAGGAGGGAGAAGCAGGCTCCATGCCGGGAGCCTGACGCAGGACTCGATCCCAGGACTCCAGGATCATGCCCTGGGCCAAAGGCAGGCCCCAAACCGCTGATCCACCCAGGGATCCCCTCTCCTCTAGGATTTTGATGGATTCTTGTCTCACTTTTAGATCTTTCATCCATTTTGAGTTTATCTTTGTGTATGGTGTAAGAGAATGGTCTAGTTTCATTCTTCTGCATGTGGATGTCCAATTTTCCCAGCACCATTTATTGAAGAGACTGTCGTTTTTCCAGTAGATAGTCTTTCTTGCTTTGTTGAATATTAGTTGACCATAGAGTTGAGGGTCCACTTCTGGATTCTCTATTCTGTTCCATTGATCTATGTGATGAAGACACATTTTACTGAAGAAGATACAGGATGTCAAATAAGCACATGGAAAGATATTCAGTCTTTTGGTCAGAACCACCATCTTCCAGTAGTCATCCAAAATGACCAACCCAAAGACAAAGAGGAGAATAACCCACTATATGTGGTTATATATAACCCACTTATATTCTAAGCCTTAGAAAACATGGATTTGTTCCTTTGGCTGTATACGTGCTAATCTACAAAAACAAAAGGTGTTATGGTAGACATCAAGGCAATGGGCACTATTCAAAAAGGAGTACCTCACGAATGTTCCCATGACAAAAATGGAAGTCTGTAGTGTGACCCAGCATGCTGTTGGTATGGTCGAAACAAATGAGCTAAAGGTAACATTCTTGCCAAGAGAATTAATGTATGCATTGAGCACTCTAAGAGCCAGATAGCTTCAAGAAAAAAGTGAAGGGAAATAATCAGGAAAAGAGGGAACCCATAGAGAAAGATAATTGGGTTCAACTGGAGCACCAGCCTACTTCACCCAGAGAAGCACACTTTTTGAGAGCCATTGGAAAGGAGCCTGAGCTTCTGGGATCCTTTTCTTATAAATTCATGGTGTAATGAGTATAAAAAAAATAAAAATCCTCTAGGATGTAAGAGAAAAGAGAGTCAATATCACTAGCCATTAAAGAAAAGCAAATTATTGGGACAATGATGACATACTACTATTACCTATCAAAATGGTTAAAACAGGGGCACCTGGGTGGCTCAGTCATTTGAGCATCCAACTCTTGGTTTCTGTTCAGTCATGATCTCAGGGTCCTAAGGTCGAGCCCCACATCAGGCTCCACGCTCAACAAGGAGTCTGCTTGAGATTCTCTCCCTCTGCTCCTCCTCCGGCTCCCACCCTCTCTCTCTCTTTCAAATAAAAACAAACAAATAAATAAATCTTTTGAAAAAATAGCTAAAATTTAAAAAGTAGTAATAACAGCAAATGCTGGCAAAGATGTAGAAAAACTGGATCTCTTATATATTGGTGATAGGAATGTAAAATGACATAGTCACTCTGTTAAACAGTTAATTTGATCTCATGGGTCTTGATATTGAGCCCCATGTCAGGCTGTGTACTCAGTGAAGTCTGCTTGAGATTCTCTCCTCTGACCCTCCCCCTTCAAATAAATAAATCTTTTTTTAAAAATTAAAAAGGGGGATCTCTGAGTGGCTCAGTGGTTTAGCGCCTGCCTTCAGCCCAGGGCATGATCCTGGAGTCCTGGGATCAAGTCCTGGGGTTGGGCTCCCTGTATGGAGCCTGCTTCTCCCTCTGTCTATGTCTCTGCCTCTCTCTCTCTCTCTCTGTGTGTCTCTCATGAATAAATAAAATCTTTTAAAAAAATTAAACATGCAACTACTGTACAACCCAGCAATTGCATTTATGGCCACTTTTCTTAGAGAAATGAAAACATGTTTATTTTTAAATTTACTCAAATTAATAACAGAATTTAGCAATGTTTTTAAATGTAAGTATAATAAAAAAGATATTTGCATTTTTGTCGACAACACAAGGGGTAGAAAATGTACTTTTAGAGGTAGAGATATCACTTACAACGGTAAAAAAGATAATAAATCTCAGAAAATGAATAGTTTTTTTAAAATTTTATTTATTTATTTGCATGAGAGAGAAGGAGCACTAGAGAGATAGCAAGCACAAGTGGAGAGCAGAGGGAGAGGGAGAAGCAGGCTCCCCACTGAGCTGAGAGCCCCATGGGGGCTTGATCTCAGGACTTGGGATCATGACCTGAGCCAAGGGCAGACACCCAACCAACTGAGCCACCCAGGCACCCCAGAAAACGAAAAGTTCTAAAACATTTAAGTCACTAAATTTTTAAGTAAATGTCAAATATGTTTATAGATAGAAAGATACAACAGTGTAAAGTTGCTGATTCTTGGGACGCCTGGGTGGCTCAGCGGTTGAGCATCTGCCTTCAGCCCAGGGCATGATCCCAGGTTCTGGGATGGAGTCTGCATGGGGCTCCCTGCGAGGAGCCTGTTTCTCTCTCTGCCTGTGTCTCTGCCTCTCTCTTTGTGTCTCTCATGAATAAATAACATTTTTTTTAAAGTTGCTAAATCTCTCCAAATTGCAGTAGCAGCAAACTATTTCTTGCTCCCATTACATGAGAGCACAGAGCATCTGTAATCATACTGGGCTCTATGATTCCATGTGATTTCTCATACTGGCAGCCACTCTTTGCAGTATATTCTCATAGCATAGGACGGAAGCTCAAGGTGAGAAAAGCAGGGGCAAAGAAGCACTAAAGTCCACAACATATTCAAAGCTTCTGCTCCAACATGGTGTTGGTCAAGACAAGTCACACAAGTCCCAAACCAGTGGGGCAGAGGAGTCTATACCACTATAGGGAAGCATGGCAAGGGTAGAAAGGTGAATAAACAATCATGAATTAAAAAATGCCATCTGCCATATAGATTCTCTGGATTTCAAATCAAGATCACAAAATTTTCATGGAGGGGTGCCTGGCTGGCTCAGCAGAGTATGCAACTCTTAATCTCTGGGTTGTGAGTTTGAGCCCCAAATCTGGCATAGTTTACTTAAGAAAATTTAAAAATTTAAAAAACAGAACCCAAAATTTTCATAGAGCCAGACGAGCTAAACCTAAAATGTCTCTGGAAAGACAAAGAGCTAAGAATACTTGAGATTCTTTATGAAAAAGAGGTAGATCAGGGTAGGACTTCTATGATCAGAAATCAAGATTTTTTTTTTTAAATTTTATTTATTTATTCATGAGAGACAGAGAGAGGCAGAGACAACAGCAGAGGGAGAAGCAGGCCCCGTGTAGGGAGCCCGAGCCCGACATGGGACATCCCAGGTCTCCAGGATCACATCTTGGGCTGAAGGTGGCGCTAAACCGCTGAGCCACCCGAGCTGCCCAGAAATCAATTTTTTTTTTTAAGATTTTATTTATTTATTCATGAGAGACACAGAGAAAGAGAGGCAGAGACATAGACAGAGAGAGAAGCAGGCTCCATGTAGGGAGCCTGACATGGGACTTGATCCACAGACTCCAGGATCACGCCCTGGGCCAAGGGCAGGCACTCAACCCCTGAGCCACCCAGGCATCCCAGAAATGGAGATTTAACAACAACAACAACAAAAACCCCACCAATTTTCAGGGCACCTAGGCGGCTCAGTAGGTTAAGTAACTGCCTTCAGCTTAGGTTATGATCCAGGGGTCCTGGGATCAAGCCCCACATTTGGCTCCCTAAGTGGGGAGTCTACTTCTCCCTCTGCCCCTCCCCTTGCTTGGGAGCAAATAAATAAATAAATAAATAGCAAATAAATAAACAAAATCTTAAAAAAAAATACAGGGGATCCCTGGATGGCTCAGCTGTTGGGCATCTGCTTTCGACCCAGGGCGTGGTCCTGAAGTCCCGGGATGGAGTCCTGCCTCGGGGTCCCTGCATGGAGCCTGCTTCTCTCTCTGCCTGTGTCTCTGCCTCTCTCTCTCTCTGTGTGTGTCTGATGAATAAATAAATAAAATCTTAAAAAAAATACCAATTTTCAGGCAGTATGGCACTTGCACAGGAATAGGCAAATAGGACAAAAAAGAGAACCTAAAACAGACCCAAGCATACATGGAAACCCATTGTAATGCTTGCATGCTTTGGCGTTGCAAATGAGAGGTGAAATGAATTTCAGATGGAATATGGTCTTAAATATGAAAGGCAAAACTTTCAAACTTTTTAAAAGATTTTTTTTTATTTAAGATTTTATTTATTCACGAGAGACACACAGAGAGGGAGAGATGCAGAGACACAGGCAGAGGGAGAAGCAGGCTCCGTGCAGGGAGCCTGATGTGAGACTCCATCCCTAGTCTCCAGGGTCACACCCTGAGCTGAAAGCAGCGCCAAACCGCTGAGCCACCCAGGCTGCCCTAAGATTTTATTTTTTTAAGTGATCTCTACACCGAACATGGGGCTTGACTCATAATCCCAAGATCAAGAGTCACATGCTCTACTGACCGAGTCAGTCAGGTGTCCCAAAGCTTTGAAACTTTTAGAAGGGCAGCCTGGGTGGCTCAGTGGTTTAGCACCGCCTTCAGGCCAGGGTCTGATCCTGGTGCCCCAGGGTCAAGTCCCACATTGGGCTCCCTTGCATGGAGCCTGCTTCTCCCTCTGCCTCTCTCTCCTCTCTGTGTGTCTCTCATAAATAAATAAAATCTTTAAAAAAATAAATAAAACGTTTTTATTTATTTATTCATGAGAGACACACACACACACACACAGAGGCAGAGACACAGGCAGAGGGAGAAGCAGGCCTCATGCAGGGAGCCCGACATGGGCTGGGCCGAAGGCAGGCACCAAACCGCTGAACCACCCAGGGATCCCCTAAATAAAACTTTTAGAAGAAAATATGGAAGAATATTTGTATACCTCAGGGTCAGGAAGGATTTCTCAAAACACATGGAACAGGGCAAAAGACATGACTAACAAAAGAGAAAACAAGAAAATTTATTAAATGTTAAAGATGTTCAATTGTACTAGTAATTGGGAAAATACAAATCACAACCAAAATAAGAAATAATTTCACACATACACACACAAACACACACAAACCAAAAATAAGTGCTGGCAAAGATGTAGAGGAAGGGGAACTTGAACACATTGCTGATGGAAATAAAAATTGATACAACTGGTTTAGAAAATTTTGGTGGGGGGCCTGGGTGGTTCAGTTGGTTAGGTTAATTGGCAGGCTCTTGATTTTGACTTAGGTCATGATCTCAGGGTCATGAGATCGAGCCCTGGGTTGGCGCTGAGCACAGAGCCTGCTTGGTATCCTCTCCCTCTCTCCCAGCCCCTCTCCCTCCCTCTCTGCCCATTTTCTTGACTATGTGTGCTCTCTCTCTCTCTCTCTCAAATAAATAAATCTTTAAAAAAAATTTGGCATTACCTAGTAAATTTGAATACATACATACCTTAAGACAGAACAATTCCACTTCTATTTTTTTTTTAACAATTCCACTTCTAGATAAAGATCCTGAAAACTCTTCCACGCATGCATCAGGAGAAATATTTGAGTGTTCATAGCAACACTGTTTGCAACAGCAAAAACTGGAGCCAACCCAATGTCCAAAAGTAGACTGGAAAATAAATTGCAGTATCTTCTTACAATGAAACACTATATAGCAGAGAAATTGAATAGCTGAATCTCAAAAACAGAATGCTGAGTGAGAAAAGCAGGATGCATAGGAAGAGTGCAGAATGATTTTTTTTTTTTAAAGATTTGTTTATTGGGCAGCCCCGGTGGCTCAGCGGTTCAGCGCCACCTTCGGCTCGGGCATGATCCTGGAGACCCAGGATCGAGTCCCACGTTGGGCTCCCTGCATGGAGCCTGCTCCTCCCTCAGCCTGTGTCTCTGCCTCTCTCTCTCTGTGTGTGTCCCTCATGAATAAATAAATAAAATCTTTAAAAAAAATATAAAGATTTGTTTATTTATTTGAGAGAGAGAGAGTGAGTGCGTGTGCACTCGAGCAAATGGGGGCAGGGGAAATGGCAGAGGGAAAGAATTTCAAACAGACTTTCCTGCTGAGCACAGAGCCCTACACAAGGCTCAATCTCACAACTCTGAGATCACGACTTGAGCTGAAATCAAGAGTTGGATGTTTAATTGACTGAACCACCCAGTGCCCCCAAAATGATTCCATTTACAAAAAGTTCAAAACTAGGCTAAACCGTACAAGGTAGTGTTTAGGAATATATACATATAGATAGATATAGATAGATATATACATATATATTTGTGATAAGAGAATTATTAATACACACAGGCAAAAAATTTTTTTGGTTGTCAAATGATCCTTTTTTTTTAAGAAATACTTTTTTTTTTAATTTTTTTAAAATTATTTATTTACGATAGTCACAGAGAGAGAGAGAGAGGCAGAGACACAGGCAGAGGGAGAAGCAGGCTCCATGCACCGGGATCCCGACGTGGGATTCGATCCCGGGTCTCCAGGATCGCGCCCTGGGCCAAAGGCAGGCGCCAAACTGCTGCACCACCCAGGGATCCCTCAAATGATCCTTTATTGAAATATTTTCCTTCATAGTTCTTAACCAGCTGGGCATTCCACTGCACCACTGTTGATGTCATCTTTGAGGTCACGAGGATGGCGAATGTTGCTCGAAATCAGAGCAGATTATATTCTCAGAAAGTAGGGAAAACTATCATTGGCAGAACAGACTTTCTTGTAAGGCAGAAGGAGGAGGTAGGGAGGTGGATCTATGAGGCTGGTTTTGATTAAGCTGAACAGAGGTACAAGAATGGAACTGTAGGCTGGGAGCCTTCCCCGTATAGTGGGAAGTTTAGAGTCTCTTTTCATTAGTTTTCCAAAGACTGTGTGCCCACTTGGAGATGAGCAAACAAGATCTCTAAGCAGCTCACCCACTGCCTGCTTTGGCTCTCATGAGGCCCCTCAGCCAGGAATTCCCACTAGTCAAAGCCTGGGAACGATTACAGACCAGTTGGCTTCCAGGAGCAGGAACATGTTTTATGGGTTAGCTTTCTCTTCCTTTCAGTAGAATTAATGGGTGATTGCTCTGACTGCCCACAAACGTAACTTAAAACTCCATCTCATTTCGACTTTATGGTGATGTTTTAAAGCTTCCCAGAGGAATGGAGCACTCTGTATCTCTAGCAGTTCATTTAAATGAACAGCTAGGAAAACTCTTTAATCTGGAAACATACAAGAAAGAAATTATCAAGTTGATAAATCATACATACATATCTTGACTTTGGGGGTTCACCTATAATTCACTGGTGACTTGCCTAGAGCGAAATCAAGAGCAGGGAAAGGAAATGTGTGTGTTTTTTTTTAAGATTTTATTTATTTATTCATGAGAGACACACAGAGAGAGAGAGGCAGAGACACAGGCAGAGGGAGAAGCAGGCTCCCTGCAGGGAGCCAGAGGTGGGACTGAATCCAGGGTCTCCAGGGTCACAATCTGGGCTGAAGGCGGCGCTAAACCGCTGAGCCACAGGGACTGCCCAGGAAATGTGTTCTAGATGAGGAATGACAGGGACGGGAACAAATCTGAAGAGGGTCAAAGCACACTCAGGGGAGGTTTCACACCTTGCCAAGAAAAGCTGCAGCTATGGCTATGGGGCGGGGAAGTTCTGAAATTGTAGAGGGAAATCAAGCACTTACTCATTCTGGGTGTGAGTTTGGATTTCTCCTACGGAATGCACCCTGAAAGAGAGAGGGAGATCAATATCTTAAGAAAAAAAGAGAGATCATCATGTTCCTTTGCCTCTGGAAACCAGGCCTATTTCAAAGCAGATAAGAAAAATCAGGTTCAAAATAAGCTTATCCCAAACCTCAGGTAAGACTGGGACTCCATTCTAGGGTTCAACCCTCTCTGTCCTGCTGTGTCCACAGCAGTTACCTGTCATGCTTCTTCAAAAGGTTGAATGAGGTTCTACTCATTCACACATACACCGGACAGTACTTTATTGGACGCTCACGATTTTTCAGGGAACTCTTCTAGGTCCTGAAGAAGTAACCGTGAAAAACAGACCAGGTTAGGGCAGCCAGGGTGGCTCAGCCGTTTGGCGCTGCCTTCAGCCCAAGGTGTGATCCTGGAGGCGCAGGATCGAGCCCCACGTTGGGCTCCCTGCATGGGGCCTGTTTCTCCCTCTGCTTGTGTCCCTGCCTCTCTGTGTGTGTCTCTGAATACATAAAATCTTCAAAACAACAACAACAACAACAACAAAACCAGACCAAGTTAGTGGTATGTAAACTGTGCTTTGAATACAGGAGTCAGGAAAGCTCAATGCTTTTGTCTGTGTCCATGGGATGGTTCTGACAAGCTACTTACAGACCCGCTGTTTGCAACAAGGACTTCCTTACCCTTTCCAGCTCTTTAATGAATCTGCATCATCCATCACTGTTGAGCTTCCCCTGGGCTGTTCCAGTTAAGTGAACTAGGAGTAGCCTGAAATGCCCATTTGGCCACGGGATGAGGCATGGTTTTCTGCGCCCAGTCCCTCTCCCTCCGATAAACCCTGGAGCCCCGCGCCCTAAGAGCTCACCCCACTGCGGCTGCGGCGCCCGCCTCGCTCCAGCAGGAGGCGTCCCGGGGGCGGTCCAGCAGGGAGCGGCCTGCAGCCCGCGGGCAGCCCCAGGCCGTGCCCGCCCCCGCCCCCGCCCCGGTCCCCGCCGTGCCCCGCGCAGGCCGCTGCGGGGCGCTGCGGCCCCAGGTTGGGAGCCCCGGGTGGGCGGGGCCAGGGCCGTGCGGGCTGCGGGCGCGGCGAGCTCCGCCACAGGTAAGCTGCGGGGCCCGGCGCGCCGCGGGGCGAGCGGGCGGCGGGCGGCGGGCGGCGGGAGGCGCGGGGCCGCCGGGGGCTGCGGGAGCCCGTCCGCGTCGTGTCCCCCCGCCCCCACCCTGTCGCCGGCCGCGGTCCCTGCGGCGCGGACGTCCGGCGCGCGAGGGAAAGGTACGGGGCGACCTCGCTGGGCTCCTTGGAGACCCCCTGCCCCTGCACTCCCCGGGGACCCCCCGGCCCGGGGGACGGCGTCGGAGGCGGGCGCGCTGCTCCCTCGGCGCCCCCAGGTCGCCGTCTGCTTGGCGGGGAGACCCAGCGAGCGCCTGGCCCCTCCCGCGGCCTCCGACAGGCCGGGACGCGCAGGGGTCTTCCTGGGGCACCTCCCTGGGCGCTTCGCTTCGCTCGCCTCCCCGGAGGATAGAACTTGGGGGGCGGAGAACTTTGTCACCTCTGCTGGCCCCCTCCGCTCTCTCCCTGAGCTCAGAGTTTGAAGAAAGTGGTGGTGGTGGGGGGGGGCCCCCGGGGGTCCCCAGGCGTTGCTCCCGCTGCGGCGGCTGGCGGTGCGCGGGAGGGACGGAGGGTCCCTGCCCCCTCCCCTTCCCTCTGCGCGGGCTGCAAAGGGGCGCAGACCCGGAGCGCGGGGCCGTACTGCTGCCCCGGGGGGCCGCCCGGCCGGAATCCGGCGCTGGGGGCTCGGCCAGGGGCATCTCCCGGGGCCGGGCCGAGGGAGCGAGCGCGGGTCTGACTTCACACACCCGCTTACCCGGGCTGGTCTTGGGGATGCCGGTGCGGGGCTTCCGGTAGATTTGGGGAGCGCCAGGGGCAGTGGGGAGCATTATTTGTGACCGGAGAGGGGCTTGGATTCCATGAAGCTGGTCAAGAGTGTTTTCCCTGCAGCAGAGTGAGGTGGATCAGGTGGTGGAGATCTGCTTTACACCTAAGAGGCTGTGTCTTGATTCCACCACTTGTTAGGTGTAGGACTTTGCACACCCCATTTCTTTCTTCCTTCCCTTTCCTTTCCTTTCCTTTCCTTTCCTTTCCTTTCCTTTCCTTTCCTTTCCTTCCCTTTCCTTCCCTTCCCTTCCCTTCCCTTCCCTTCCCTTCCCTTCCCTTTCCCTTCCCTTCCCTTCCCTTCCCTTCCCTTCCCTCCTTTCCTTTCCTTTCCTTTCCTTTCCTTTCCTTTCCTTTCCTTTCCTTTCCTTTCCTTTCCTTTCCTTTTTCCTTTCCTTTCCTTTCCTTTCCTTTCCATTCCTTCCCTTCCCTTTCCCTTCCCTTTCCCTTCCCTTTCCCTTCCCTTCCCTTCCCTTTCCTTTCCTCTTTCCCTCTTTTCTTTTCTTTCTTTCTCTTTCTTTCCTTCCTTCCTTCCTTTTTTCTTTTTCTTTCTTTCTTTACCTTCCTTCCTTCTTTCCTTCCTTCTCTTTTTTTCTTTTCTTTTCTTTTCTTTTCTTTTCTTTTCTTTTCTTTTCTTTTCTTTCCCCCTTGTTTCTCTCTCTCTCCCTTCCTTCCCTACAAGACTAGTGAAGTGAATCAGTGGGAATGGAGAAGGAACAAACAAATCTGTAACTGGTGGTGATCAATTAATTTTAAACACCACTGCCCTTGGACCAGCCTGGAAAGCCCATTTCATTAAACTTAGTTTTGAGAACCGTAAACTGGGTGTATTATACATAATTGGGTAGTATTGTGGAAATTAAATGAAATGATGCAAGTAAAATGCTTGGCATGGTGCTCTTGAATGTTAGGCATCCTTTTTGTGAACCTGTTGAATGGTGCTGTTCATTCATGTTTGGGTAAAGTGTTATAGGCCAATGTAAGTGTAAAGAACTTGGCAATGAAGACAAATACACCTGGGTCCACAGTAGTGCACAAGTGTACTGATTGTCTCTGAGGAGATATTTTCCATCCCTAAAATAGCCATAGCAACAACCCGTTGTTTTTGCTTGTAGTAGGTGCAACCATACATGTTTAACTTCCTTCTGCCATCCTTAGCCAGTGCTTAGCATATGGCAAATGAATTTTTTTTTTTAAATTAGGGATGTAAATGAAAGTTGGAAGAGTTTTCTGCCCTTTTGGTCATAAGAGGGGAGGAGAGAGTTGGAGACGGTGGAGAAGAATAAGACACCAGCTGCACATTGTTGGAAGGTATGAACTAAAGGTGATAAATGCTCATTTGATGGGGTTCCTGGCTGGATCAGTCAGTGGAGCATGTGACTCTTGATCTCAGGGTTGTGAATTCGAGCCTATGTTGGGTGTAGAGTTTTTGTAAAAAAAAAAATATATGTATATAAATATGTATAGGTATATTGGGACACTTGGCTGGCTCAGTTGGAAGAGTGTGCAACTCTTGATATCAGGGTTGTGAGCTGGAACCCTATATTGGGTGACATGTTCTTTTATTTTATTTTATTTTATTTTATTTTTTCATGAAAAACAGAGAGGCAGAAACATAGGCAGAGGGAAAAGCAGGCTTCCCACAAGGAGCCCTATGAGGGACTTGATCCCCTGACCCAGGATCATGCCCTGAGCTGAAGGCAGACACTCAACCACCGAGCCACCCAGGCATCCCAACATGTTCATTTATTCATTCCTTGTTTTTCAGTAATTATACCAGAAATTAACCTTAACTTCCCATTTAAATTCATCATCCTCTCCAGAGCCCTCGGGCTAAGCATTTACTTCAAGTAAAGGTGGATGGCTAGTGATCCAACTCAACTTAGAGACAAGGCTTACTTTCAACTCCGGAGGTCCTACCACATAGAAATCCTGGTGTTCCCATCCCCATTATGAAATATACCTGCACAAAGTATCAAACTACATGTTCAATGTAAAGAATAAGAATAGAGCCCACGCACCCAAGTACCCATCACCCATTTGAAGAACTAGAGCATCCCCATGGCCTTGGAGCCCCCAAATAACTCTCCATGGCATTCCATTCCTCCTTCTTCCTGCAAGGAACCATTGGTTGAATTTGTGTTGATTTTTTCCTTGCTTTTCACACATCATATGCTACATAAAAAGCTCTGTGAAAGGGAAGTTTCCAAACAAGCATTTCCTCAATAACCTGGAGCATTCTTATTGAACTTAAAAGCAGGATATTGAGAGTAGGATGCAAACCACAAAAAAGCTGACAGTCTCAAAGTACTGGGGTGAGGCAGTCTGTCTTTCAAGGTTTCCCCCAGGTTTCTTTGGCACATGCTCTGCGGGCGTGTTCTGTCTGTATAGGGGAGGTGTAGTCTCTTCCAAAATAGCTTGGAGGCTATAATTTTTAAAAGCTTTGCTTGAGTCCTTAAGAATGAGAAAAACAGTAATTTGTGTGCATGTGTTTTAGAAGTTTTTTTTTTAAATGCAAATTATCCAGGGGAACATTGTGTGGGATTTGAAGGATTAAACCAACAGAGAGCAATCTTTAAAAATGATTTTAACCCAATTCTTTTCCTGGTTGTTATGTTTGTGTTTTGGACTTTCTTTTAAGTTACTTTTTCAGGGTTCCACAGCTCTCCAGAGAATATTGCACAACTCCATCACTTCTTGGTTAAGGCAAAAGATTCCTAAACTTGGTTCATGGCTTATTTAGTATGTTAGTATGTTTTCACAGTGCCCTAGTTTTAAGTAGTTCCTCATAGTTTGGTTCAAACAACTTATTGAATATGTACGTCCTAACAACATAGAAGCTATTTTAAAGAAATAATACACATAAACTGAGAGAAGAAATATTGATCATTCTCAAATAGCCATAATTACAAGCAAGATGTGTGTGCCTGTACTAATTCTTAAATCTTGGGATCTTATTGGATACCACCACTCTCATTTCCTTTCGACATTAACTTTTCGTAGCACTTGCTTTTTATTTTATTTTATTACGATTTTATTTATTTGTTCATTAGAGATACACAGAGAGAGAGGCAGAGACATAGGCAGAAGGAGAAACAGGCTTCCTCCAGGGAGTCTGTGGGACTCTAGATTTCAGGACCCCAGGATCAGGACCTGAACCAAAGGCAGATGCTCAACCACTGAGCCACTCAGGTGCCTCTGGAGCACTCACCTTTTTTTTACAGCATCCACTGAAAACCCAGGTTTTGCAAAGATGTGTATGATGTTATTGATAGGAAGGAGTGTAATGTGATCCACCATTGAAACTGAATTCTGGTTTGTAGGTTCAGCATTTTCCAACCTGTTGAATACATTGTGTTTCTCAAAACTTTCAAATATCCTACCTAAGGCCTTTGTGAATTTGCTAAAGTATCCAGATTACCTTGGTACTCAGTTTGGGCATTGTTGGTCTAAGGTAATAAAAACCCTCTTCTAGGGAGAGGGCAGTTATTAAAGAAGGGGTCTGTCTGAAATAGCACCAGGTTAAGCTACTGTGTGGAGTGGGCTACATCTTGGCTTCTCCTCTACATAAATGGAATGGCTAAAGCCTGCCTCTTAGGGTCATTAAGTGGATTAAACTAGATAATGCATATAAAAGCATCTCTAAAAGGCCTGAAATAGAACAGAGTCTCAATAAATGATAGCTGTTTTATGATTACTAAATACTCCAATAATAAGTAAATATATTATAGTCACTATTTAAGTATAGCCAGTGCAAAAAAAAAAAGTCAATGCTTGAAATCTCGATCTTAGCACATAATTTATGAAGTAGTTGGTTCACAATATAAAATGATTTATCATCGAGCTTTGCAGACCATCTTTGGAATGTTCATTTTCATTTGCCAGCTTGTGCCCAGGTTTGAAGAGGCAATCATAACTGATTGGAAAGAGAAGGCCTGAGCTTTGGACAAGTAGACTTCTGATTTCAGGAGAAAAGTACTTTTGTCTTATATCTTGGGAAGTTTGGATGTTGGTTTGTAGGGGCCCAGGGCAGGCTGCCCCAAACGGACCACTTTGGCAAAAAGATTATTTTGAGTCAAGAGTAATTAATAGAAACCCAGCAGATGCAGCCAAGGTGCTCTGCCTCCCCCTAACTGCCTAAATTTACATTAGAAAGGAGAGCCTGCCGTAGGAAGGGAAGTATTGACAGAGGCCCTCTTTAGGAACTCATCTGCATAATAGAACAATCTTCTTTTTCCAAACATCTCCTTTCACCTTCCTGCTAATGAATTTTCTCTCCTTTGTATCCTCAGGCTGCTGCCTTTTTCCTTAGCTCATGTAAGCTTCAAGTTGCCTCGCTGTCTCTGGAATCTCGTGTGTATGTGTGTGTGTGTGTGTGTGTGTGTGTGTGTGTGTGTGTGTGTATTCCCCCTAAGTATGCCTATTAAATCTAATTTTCTCCTGTTAACCTGTCTCAGGTCAATTTAATTCTAAGTCTAGCTAGAAGGACAGAGGAAAGTCTTCCTTCCCAACTGGTTACAGACCTGCAAATGTTTCAAGTAGGGTTTAATTTTTGCATCTCTGTGCAGCATAGAGAGGCAGACCATCTTTTCAGTGAAATAGTTTTATTAAACTGATTAGCATTACATGATAATTCCTGTCAATAAATGGTACTTACTAATCCTCCAAGGAAAGGCTGACTTTATTCAAGAGACATGTCATACGTGGCTGTCGCGGTGTCTTTTAGGAAACAGAGACCTTTACCCCCTGTCCTGTTTATTTTCCAGACCCTAAGCCTAACTTAGAAGTTGGTGATTCTTTGACAATTTGTGAGAATACATTCAATAGTGGTATTTCTAGTGTAGTTTTTTATTTTTATTGTTGCTTACTTTGGTCATTTATCATTGAGGAATCTGTACAGAACCATAGATGATCATGATGATGCTTCCAAGTTGACATAAATACTACTGGAATACAATTTTTATTTGTTTTGATTCCTTTTTTTTTTTTTTCTTAAAGTAGGCTCCATGGCCAATGTGGAGCTTCATGAACTCAGGACCCTGAGATCAAGAGTTGAATGCTCTACCAACTGAGCCAGCCAGGCACCCCTGGTTCTAATATTGAGAGTTGTTAACTTCTTTATAATATTTGGGATGTGTGTGTGGGGAGATTCTGATTAGCTGTTCTTCTTAACTGTTCTCTTTTTTCCATTTGATGTCTGATGTGGGAAACAAAGGCAAAATAAAAAATTAAATTTCCTTACTACTTACAGCCCATTGACAAGTCCTTGAAACAGGGCAGAGTGACCTTCCACTGGGAGCTTGGCTGCCTCCATGTTGACACTTAGCTAAGGGCAAAAGGCCTTCTTAACCTGACCCCCCCCCCCCCCCCCAAGGATCCTGTGAATCTACATTAAAAATATAGAAGTTTCTTTGGAAGCTCCCTTTGTCTCTTATCCCCACTCCCCGCACCAAGATACATGATAGGAATCATCATCCAAGCATAGGGCCCACTAATATACATCTGAAGGGTCTCAGGACTGAGACTTTACTAAACAATAATAAATAACCTTTCCTAACAGTAGCTGCCCCCCTTAGGGTCCTAGAAACATTATTTCTAAAATAACTTGAGGTTTGTTCTGTCCCTGAGCCCCTCCCAACTTGAAAGTATATAATTACCACCCCTCACAACCACAGTGCAGCTGTTTCTGCCCACAGGTCCAAGTCCCTGTGCTTTAATAAAATCACCTTTTTATTTATTTTTTTTAAATATTTTATTTATTTATTTATTCATGAGAGGCACACACACAGAGAGAGAGAGAGAGAGAGAGGCAGAGACACAGGCAGAGGGAGAAGCAGGCTCCATGCAGGGAGTCAGATGTAGGACTCAATCCTGGGTCTCCAGGATCAGACCCTGGGCTGAAGGTGGCACTAAACCGCTGAGCCACCCGGGCTGCCCCTAAAATCACCTTTTTAAACCAAAGACGTCTCAAGCGTTCTTTCTTGGCTGTCAGGTCCAGATCCCAACAACATGAAAAACCACATCAATGTCAATGTAATAAATGTCAGCATTTTTTTTAATTTTTAAAAATATGTTATTTATTTATCCACGAGAGACATCGAGAGATGCAGAGAGAGAGGCAGAGACACTAGCAGAGGGAGAAGCAGGCTCCCTGCAAGGAGCCCAACGTAGGACTCGATCCCAGGTCTCTAGGATCACGACCTGGGCGGAAGGCAGAGCTAAACTGCTGAGCCACCTGGGATGCCCTCAGCATCATTTTCATTTAACATAGAATTTCTCTTTAAAAATAATAAATAAGGAGCACCTCGGTGGCTTAGTTGGTTAAGTCTGATTCTTGATTTGAACTCTGCTCATGAGATGGAGCCCCAGGTAGTTCTCCATACTCAGCAGGGAGTCAACTTGAGATTCTTTCTTTCCCTCTGCCCCTCCTCCCCACCTTGCACATGTGCTCGTGCGCTCTCTCTCTCTTTCTCAAATAAATAAGTAAATTCTTTTTAAATTTAAAGATATTTATTTATTTGTTTGTTTATTCATTTATTTATTTGACAGAGAGAGAACAGGGAGTGGCAGGCAGAGGGAGAGGGAGAAGCAGGCTCTGAGCAGGGAGCCTGATGCAGGACCTATCCCAGGACCCTGGGATCATGACCAGAGCCAAAGGCAGACGCCCAACCTACTGAGCCACCCAGGTGCCCCAATAAATCATTTTTTTAAATAAAAAAATGTTTTTTAATAAAAAATAAATAAGAATTTCAAATATTTCCCTGGGTTAGACTGATTATAGTTAATACTCAATATCTTAAGGTTTTAGGGTACAAAATAGAAAACTACATTACAGATAATTAAACACACTAGAATGAATTGTTTTCCTTTTGTTGTTTTTTAGTCTTTAAAAGAAAATTGAGGGATCCCTGGGTGGCGCAGCGGTTTAACGCCTGCCTTTGGCCCAGGGTGCGATCCTGGAGACCCGGGATCGAATCCCACGTCGGGCTCCCAGTGCACAGAGCCTGCTTCTCCCTCTGTCTATGTCTCTGCCTCTCTCTCTCTGTGTGTGACTATCATAAATAAATAAAAAATAATAAAAATAAAAGAAAATTTAGGGGCACCTGGCTGGCTCATTGTTTAGACTGTACAACTTTTGATCTCAGTGTTGTGACTTTGAATCCCACAATTAATGTAGAGAGTACTTTTAAAAAATTAAAAGAAAATTGAAAGTCAGAAAGTTTGAGCATCTATTTAACTATTAGAATTCAGTGTTTTGGGATGCCTAGGTGGTTCAGCAGTTGAGCACCTGCCTTTGGCCCAGGGCGTGATCCTGGAGACCCTGGATCGAGTCCCACGTCAGGCTCCCTGCATGGAGCCTGCTTCTCCCTCTGCCTGTGTCTCTGCCTCTCTCTCTCTCTCTCTCTCTCTCGGTCTCAATAAATAAAAATAAAATCTTAAAAAAAAAAAGAATTTTCAGTTTCTAGATGCCAGGGTGGCTCAATAGTTGAGTGTCTGCTTTTGGCTCAGGTTGTGATCCCGGGGTCCTGGGATCGAGTCCTACTTTGGGCTCCCCTCAGGAAGCCAGCTTCTCCCTCTGCCTTCTCCTTCAGCCCAGGGCATGGTCCTGGAGTCCTGGGATCGGGTCCCACGTCGGGCTCCCTGCACAGAGCCTGTTTCTCCCTCTGCCTATGTCTCTGCCTCTCTCTCTGTGTCTCTCATGAATAAGTAAATAAAATCTTTTTTTTTTAAAGGAATTTTCAGTTTCGTTTTTTCCTGCATTTTATTTGAAATCTAGGAAAGTCCCGTGGGAATCTGATACACAGGGAAATTTCCTCTAGCTGGTGAGTTTTAGAAGTATTGGGGTCTCCCCTGCCCCGCATCTTTATGGGAACTATAAAGACTTGCAATGAGAATATATTACATTTACAATCAGAAAAATAGGGGTACCTGGGTGGTTCAGTCAGTTAAACATTGGATTCTGGATCTCAGCTCAGGTCTTGAGTTCAGGGTCATGGGTTCAAGCCCTGTGTTGGGCTCCATGCTGAGTGTGGAGCCTATTTAAAACATCAATTAATCAATCAATCAATCAGGTAAAAAGCTTTAAAAGTCACACAAGAAAATTCAATATTAGTCACATTAGTCTTTTTTTTTTTTTTTAAATACTTTGTTCTCCAGGAACCCTGGGCGGTTCAGTGGTTTACTGCTGCCTGCCTTGGCCCAGGATGTGATCCTGTAGTTCTGGGATTAAGTCCCACATCCAGCTCCCTGCATGGAGCCTGCTTCTCCCTCTGTCTGTGTCTCTGCCTCTCTCTCTGTGTCTCTCATGAATAAATAAATAAAATGTGTTTAAAAAATACTTTTTTTTCTCATAATGGAACTATTTGGATGTTCTAGTAATTAAAATACATATTTGTGGCACCTGGGTGGTTCAGTTGGTTAAACATCTGCCTTCAGCTCAAGTCATGATCTCAGGATCCTGGGATTGAAACCCACTTTGGGCTCCCCGTTCAGTAGAGAGTCTATTTCCTTCTCTTCCTCTACCCTCCCCCCCCACCACTGTGTGCACTCTCTCTCTCTCTCTCTCTCTCTCAAATAAATAAATAAAATCTTAAGAAAAAATAAGATATTTATTTAATAGGAGGTGAAAATGTGATGACATGGATGGACCTATTTCATCATGCTTATATGATGGTGATTTTTATTTCATTTTTAAATTTTTTTTTAAGATTTTATTTATTTATTCATGAAAGACATACAGAGAGAGAGGCAAAGACACAGGCAGAGGGAGAAGCAGGCTCCGTGCAGGGAGCCCGACATGGGACCCGATCCCAGGACTCCAGGATCATGCCCTGGGCTGAAGGCCGGCAGTAAACCGCTGAGCCACGGGGGAGCCCGTGATTTTTTTTTTTTTTTAATATAAGTTCTGTGTCTGAGGTGGAGCTTGAAATCCCCACCCAGAGATCAAGAATTACATGCTTTATTGACTGAGATAGCCAGCCCCCCCATAATAGTGATTTGAATTTATTATTAAGGATAAAAAATAAACCAAACCATGATCAATCAACTTGGAAAATTTCAGCTCAGGGTTTTCACAGAACAAAGTTATTTCTTTTTCTCTGGTGGGGATAACATGTCTTATGCCAGTTTTAAAACTTATTTTTTAGCTAGGAAATGCCAAGCTACCCCTAAGTCCCAACATGAAAATCTGAATTCAACTCAACTTGGGTAAAATGCTGAGATACAGCATTTTATATTTTTTATATTGTATTTTATATTTTAGTTACACTTTATATTATGCCACCTATAAGTCCTAGAGAATGGATTTCTTTTTTCTTCTCTTTTTTTTTTTTTTTTAAGATTTTATTTAGTTATTCATGAGAGACACAGAGAGAGAGACAGAGACATAGACAGAGGGAAAAGCAGGCTCCCTGCAGGGAGCCTGATGTGGGACTGGATCCCAGGACCCCGGGATCACGCCCTGAGCCAAAGGCAGATGCTCAACTACTGAGCCACCCATGTGCCCGTGGAGAGTAGATTTCTTGAGTGGGTACTCAAGAGGGTTTCCTAGATATCCTCTATACTTAGAGCTACCAATAGTTAAGAGCCATAGGCTTCACAGTGATCTTACTGGGTTTGATGCCTGGCTTGCCACCTATTGGTTGTAAAAATTTTGACAATTTACTTAACCTTTCTATGTCTCAGTTCTTTAAATATAAAATGAGAATTTGAAATAACTTTTGAACTCTCACATGGTGCTCACATGAATCTATATATGTGATAAAATATATGGAAGTATACACACACATCCACACACACAGTGAGTGCATGGAAAAAGTGAAATTCAAATAAAATCCATAGTTTAGTTAATATTATGACACCAATCCAATTTCCTTGTTTTGATAAGTGTACTGTGATTATATAAGAGCATCATTGGTAGGCAGGATACACAGGGACTCTAATTTTTTTATTGTGATAAAATTCATTATTTCAATAATTTTTTAAGTAACTTCTGTCTCCAACGTGGGGCTTGAACTTATGACCCCAAGATCAAGAATCCTGTGCTCTACTGACTAAGCCAGCCAGGCACTCCATCCATTTAATAATTTTTAAGTATGCTTTTCAGTGACATTAATTACATTTACAGTGTTGTGCAGTCATCACTACAATTAATCTTCAGAACTTTTGCATCATCCAAACTGAAACTCTATACACTAAATAATAATCCTTCACGCTCCCTCTCCCTGCCATGCCCCAGGCCCTGGTGACCTCTGTTCTACTTTGTGTTTCTATGAATTTCACTATTCTAGATACCTTGTATAAGTGGAATCATACAATATTTGTCCTTTTTTGATTGGTTTATTTCGCTTGATATCTTTGAGGTTCATCTACTATTTTTGCAACTTTTACATGAGGTCAATATTATATCAAAATAAAGTTTAAAAATAAAAAGCCCCACTGATGGAGTCCCAAAGCCAGACTGTACCAAGCACAAAGGTTAGGGACAGTGCAGCGTGGCCAGAAAAGCTGAGGAGTGACATTACCTTTCTTTCCCTTCAATCTCTAATCAGGGGGGAAAGATGCAAGAAGTAGCAATGTTCTGTCTCGTATAGGAGAGTGTCTACATTATTTACTAGTGAGTTCTTACACCAACCTGAGAAGCAGCTATGAAATTTCCCACTAAAATAGAATTTCTTTCTTTCCTTCTTTCTTTCTTTCTCTTTCTTTCTTTCTTTCTTTCTTTCTTTCTTTCTTTCTTTCTTTCTTTCTTCTTTCTTTCTTTCTTTCTTTCTTTCTTTCTTTCTTTCTTTCTCTTTCTTTTTTATTTTTAGATTTCATTTATTCATGAGAGACATACAGAGAGAGGCAAAGATGTAGGCAGAGAGAGAAGCAGGCTCCCTGTGAGGAGTCTGATACAGGACTCTGGGATCATGACCTGAGCCAAAGGCAGATGCTCAACCACTAAGCCACCCACAATTTTATTTTATTTATTTTTATTTATTTATTTATTTATTTTATTTTATTCCCTAAAATAAGAATTCTTAACCTGGCGTTCGTCCATGGGCTATAGATGCCAAAAGCTCCCTGAATTTATGTCTGAATATTT
The DNA here is from genome assembly GCF_018345385.1 of Vulpes lagopus. Lineage (NCBI taxonomy): Eukaryota > Metazoa > Chordata > Mammalia > Carnivora > Canidae > Vulpes > Vulpes lagopus. Next base: position 24,310,738 of record NC_054824.1, on the reverse strand, counting down.
AAATGAATGTTCATATGTGTATTTGAGAAGTTCCATAGCTTTCATCTGATTCTCAAATGGTTCTCTAACCCCAGAATGGTTAATAAGCAGTACAAGAAAATATTGTTTACAGAGATATAACAATCCCACAATAGGCTCTTTCACTTGGGTATTTTAGCCCCTTTTAGTTCTCTGGCATGTCTTTCCCCCAGAGGTTTCTTTCTGCTCAAGCCTGGGATAAGCTTGAATAGTTCTTTACCCTTAAAGCCTCTGGCCGTTCACCTGTGCCCTACAAACTCCTGGACTCATCTTTAAGGACTAGAGGAGCCCTAGGGTGAGCTGTTTTGGAGGCCCTAGTAGGGGACATGTTGAACTAAAGTTTTGTGCAGAACTCAGTCTCACGACTGCCAAATCTCTCCCCACCTTTCTTAGGCTCCAGAAAATAGAAAGGAAAAACTCATGAAGTGGTATCAAATGACTGAAATTCAGTAAATTCTGCCTTGGGAAATGTAAATTTAATTTTCAGATTGTCTTTTGGTTTACACTTTATGTTTTAAATGTATTTTAAATAATACAATGCCTTCTACCTGTGTAATATTCAATGATTTAGGTAGCTATTGCATTGACATATTATTATAGGAGATGTTGAATGTTAGAATTTATTTATTTAGACTGATTTGTAGGCTCATATGGATGGATTGCAGAAATGGCAAAAATTGTAATTTGCCAATTTTCTTATACATATGACTCTTCAGTATTTGAATTTATCTCAGAACCCCTTTAACAAATCATGTTTATTGACTCTTTTCTCCAAATCAGATATATTCTGTTAAGGTAGACTAAGTGCTCTAATAACCATCTCCAAATGTCACTGGCTTGATCCAGTCAGTAAAAGTTTATTTCTAGCTTATACAAAGTCTAAATCTGTTACTCCTGTTTGGGCAGTTCTCCTGGTTATTACCTGTCTTACTTGTGACTCAGGGATAAAGGCTCTTTCCATCTTGTGACACCACATCTTCAACATGACATATAATCCAATGGCACTATAAGGAGGAAGACAGTATGGAAAGGCATACTAGATTAATTACCTCCGCCAGCAAGTGAAACACATTACTTCTGCTCACCTCCTATTGGCCAGAACAAGTCACATAGCCCCACCTAGATTTAAGGAAGGTGGGAATTGTATTCCTTGGCTGAGCAATTGTTTCTGAGCAATAATTGTTTATTTTGAAAGGGGAATGGAACTCTTTGGTGGATAAGTAGACATCTTTTCTACAAATGTGCTGGTCTTTTTACTAGTAAGTTAAGTGTAACTACCTTCATACAATTTATTTTTCACTTTCCAAACATCTGTGTATACATAGCATGTCTGTATAGTGTAAGGTATAGATGAGACTTCCATACAGGAAGCAATTATATCATAATTGCCATGTAATAAATAAAAATGGGAATAAGCCATCTAGATTCATATATTTATTAGGGAACAAAGTATATTTGATTTACTCAGAGTCATCCAACCATGTAGAGAATTGTACAGTTGAGAAAGACTAGCAGAGAACAAGAATATGCATGTTTTATTGGCTTTATGAATGTTATCATAACAGTTAAAACTACTTCAAGCTGCTGGCAATAAAGTGTGAAACTCTTTTCTTTTTCAAAAAAAAAAAAGGTAGTCTTTGCCATGGAATGTATTACACAGTCACAAATACATGTGTCACTTTTACTTATTTGCTATTAAGGGAAACTAAAATTGTAAGGTTTGGACCTATTTGTCATATTTGTTTGAAGTAAAATTGTGCCTACGAGGGCACCATTTGGCTATGTCCAGCATCTTAACAGTTGCGAATGGAACATATTGAGGGATTAACTATAAGACCATATGAAAGATACCAGTACCCAGTTGGAGTCATGGAGAAAATGGTTCTCAATTTTAGTACTGTATACTAACCATAGTAATGCTTCACTTATCCATTACTGGCTCAAATTAGACTGTTCTACTTAAGGAAACTATCCAAATAATTAATATTTACCATCTTTTAAGTCCTAGGGTTTTGTTTTGTTTAAAAATTTTATTTTATTTATTTGACAGAGAGAAAGCACAAGCAGGGAGAATGACAGGCAGAGGGAGAGGGAGAAACAGGCTCGATATGGGGCTTGATCCCAGGACCCTGTGATCATGACCTGGGCTGAAGGCAGACACTTAACCGACTGAGCCACCCAGGTGCCCTAAATCCTAGTTTTTAAAAAAATTATATTTCACAGTCCCCATGTTGGAATTAAAGGTGCACCAAAACAAATGTCAGTAAATTATAGCCATGGACCAAATGTAGCCCACTGCCTGATTTGGTAATTTTTCAGTAGAACTTGAGTAGGACTTTGTGCCAATCTCATTCATTTATATACTACCTATGGTTGCTTTCATGCCACACTGGGAGAGTTGAGTAGTTATCACAGAGACCCTATGGCCCACAACACCTGATATATTCACTTCTATTCCTTTACAGGAGAAGTTTGCTAACCCCTTCACTAGGCTTAAAATTAGTGTAACTTGGTTTGAGAATAATTCTCCTGTTTAGAACTTACTTCATCTCTTTGGCCCATAGTTTTCTCACCATTATAGTCGGGTTAATAAGACCTACCTACTGAAGTGCTTAAAGAAAGTAGATTTTTAAATTAAATGACCTCAGGCAAGTCACTAAAGTTATCTTCAAGATAGCAATCTGCCTACCTATTTTCCAGATAGCTTTCTTAGACCAGTAGTTTTTGAATCTATCATGCTGAGATCATCTGGGACATCTATTAAAATTCAGATATTCCCACCCTAACTACTTAGATGCTGATTTGGGAGGACTGGGGAGGTGCCCATTTCACAAGCACCCCAGATTCTGATGAGGGTGGCCCGGACTTGACGGAACCCAGGCCCTTGTGGCAACTTGTCTTTTAGTGGCTAGAAATAGTTTCTTTGGCAGCTCTATATATGCTTTTTGTCTTACCCAGAATTGAAGCCTCACCTACTTGATAGCAGACCTTGCAACCAAAAGGAGAATGCCCAGCGGGTGTTAATCCTTGGCATTCTTAGCATGTGCTGAAAGACCCAGTCAGTGGGCTTATCCTATAAATCAAATCATTCACTGCCTGACCTCACCTATACAGCCATCTGCTGCTTTGCTTCCAAATAGAAATAATGATAGGAAAGTTGGCACTGGGGCGTTAGTGAATGGGACTGGTTTATAGTGAAACACAGAATGCCTCTTGATAATGCTAAGAGAGAAGAAAATCACACTAAAATTAGCATGATGGTCCTGGGTTAGCTGCTTCTTTTTAAAATCAAGGTAAAAGTTAATAGCAGAAGGAGTTACCATGAGAGGAAGAACCTAAGTCCTGGTGATTTATAAGCGCATTAAGAACGGATGCTTATTTAATTGTTTATAATTTCCTTAATCTCCAGAATGTATTATCCTGGGTTAGGGGATACTTAATGAATGGCTTGCTCACTGAAGCCTTTGTATGCTTCCATTTGTTATTCAAAAACTTAGTAAAGACTGCAGAACCAGTCCTGAATAACAGCAAAATCCCCTGGCACCTGTTGGGTTTTTATACAATACAGAAAAAAGTTAAGACCCTGCCAAAAGACCCCAGAATCAAAAAACAAAAAATATAAACTTGAGGAAGAGTCAAAGAACCTCACACCTTCAGTACAGAATATGAGTGGAGCTATGTTGCTGCTGTTTTGAAGCACTTCTTTAAAACTAAGCATTAGGTGCCTTTAAATATTTTTTATTTTTGTTACCCTGCTGGAATAAAATATGGATGTTTGATTGGGTGTAAGCCAGGGTATTTTGTACTTTGAAATGTAAGTAAAGTGAACACTTATCATCCAATGAAGGATTTTCAGCTAATTAGATATCTTCCTGCTGGGAGCCATCTAGGGAAATTGATTTCAAAGACGTGTTAATAGGGATTTTTAAAAATCCTATGTAAGATTATTAAAGGATTCCTTTAAATAATGAGTTCCCTTAGACCAAGGATATTTAACATATGATTAGAATTACTAAAATTCAAAGTATACCCTTGTACAGGAGCCCATTCTTGCCAGGAGGTAGGAACATCACTAAGGAACACATTCTAGAAAGGTTGCAAACTAAATAGCCATCTTTTATTGTTACTAACATGATGGCTCTAGATCATTCCTTTCCCCCCTCCAAAAAATGTAACAGGTCTAATTTATCTCTAGATAACTGAGTTTCTTTTGATTAAAGCCTTAACAAAAAGTCCATTTTGAAGAAAATAAAGCTTATATCTTTTTTTTCTTTCTTTATTTTTTAAAAGTAAATTCTACCCCCAATGTGAGGCTCGAACTCACAATGCTGACTGAGATCAGGAGTTGGTGCTCTACCAAACAGGTTGGTGCTCTAGCCACCCAGGCGCCTCAGAAAATACAGCTTATATCTTTAAAAACTAATTATTATTTTGATATATTAAGAGTAATTGTCTTAATGCTCAGTGCATTTCCTTTTTTTAAAATCCCAAATTCACTAATTTATATTCTTGCCTTGGTATTTAAAGACTCTAAAACACTAACGCTATGCTTACAATTGACTGGTTGTGTTAAAAGTGACTGTGTTTTTTTGGCAATCTAAAAATAGAACATAAAAATTGTGTCAGGTTTTGCTTTAGGACTTATGTGTAATCTTTTACTATGTCTGTATGTCCCCACCATTTGGAATTTCCCTTAATGCCAGGGACATTAACTTTGTAAAGGAATAAATCTTAGAGACTTTTAGGATTTGCTTTTTAAAAAAAATTTTTAAATTATTTATTTATTTATTTATTTATTTATTTTTAGGATTTGCTTTGAATTTACTAGCCAATTAAATTGGATGGAAGTTAACATCTCAGTTATATCGGTCGTTCTTTTTTTTTATGTTAGCAAGATATCATCATTGTTATTATTTTATTATTTTTCTTTTTAAAATTTTAAAAAAGATTTTATTTTTTAAAAATATTATATTTATTTATTTACTTGAGAGTGAGTGCATGCATGCATGTGTGCACACCAATAGGGGGGTGCAGAGGGGGAGGGAAAGGGAGAGAATTTCAAGCTGACTCTGCTGAGCATGGAGCCCACTGCAAGACTTGATCCCATGTCACTGAAATCATGACCTGAGCCGAAACCAAGGTTCCTACACTCAATCAAATGAGCCACTCAGGTGCACTTTAAAGATTTTAAGTAATCTCTACACCCACCATGGGGTCAAACTTACAACCACTAGATCAAGAGTTGCATGCTCAACTGTTTGAGCCAGCCGGGCTCCCCTTAAATATTTGTTTGTTTGTTTGTTTATTTATTCATTCATTCATTCATGCATTCATTCATTCATGAGAGACTCACAAAGAGAGACAGAGACATAGGCAGAAGGAGAAGCAGGCTCCATGCATGGAGCCCAATGTGGGACTTGATCCTGGGACACTGAGATTACGCCCTGAGCTGAAGGCAGACGCTCAACCGCTGAGCCATCCAGGTGTCCAATATTTTTTTTTAGATTTTGTTTATTTATTTGAGAGAGAGAGTTGTATGCACACATGAGCGGGGGTTGGGGGGGAGAGGGGCAAAGGGAGAGGGAGAAGGAGAAGCAGGCTCTCCGCTGAGCAGGGAGCCTGATATGGGGCTTGATCTCAGGACCCTGAGAGCATGACCTGAACTGAAGGCAGACGCTTAACCAACTGAGCCACCTAGGCACCCCTCTCCTTAAATTTTTTGATTGAAGTATATGGTTGATATGTATTCATTTCAGGTATATAACATAGTGGTTTGAGAATTCTGTACATTACGAAAGGCTCACCATGGCAAGTATAGTTACCATCTGTCATCACACAAAGTTATTTCAGTATGATTGACTATATTCCCCATGCTTTACTTTTCATCCTGTGACTTACTTATTTTATAACTGGAAGCTTATACCTCTTAATCCCCTTCACTCATTTTACGTCCCCCCTACCGCCCAACTGGTTTGTACTGTGTGTGAGTCTGTTTCTGTTTTTTGTTTGTTTGTTCTAAGGTGTTCTAACTTCTTGTTAATATTAATGAAAGCTATGTGTAAAGCAAAGGGAAAACATACTCCCTACATCAGTAGGCAATAGAAGCCATGTAATATCTGATGGATTCTGTATGAAAAAAACTGTATCAGAGGCTACTAGGGGATTTAAGTGAAGGGGAAAATGTTACATTATGGTACTAAAGGTAGAAGGAAAGACCAAGTATTGATTGTAACCTAACAGGGTATCCTAAATGCACAGCAGCATTGCCTTGGCCCTACAGGATAAATGGCATTCATTAAGTGTGAGTGTATTGTTGCCCTAAGGTCAGGATGCAAACTGTTTTAACGATTCTCAGCCGAGCCTAATCTCTCCATCTGAAAAATAATTTAAGAAACAAATTTTAAGGTCAGAGACCCTCTTTTGGCCTCCTTATTTATTAGTCTTTTTCTTTCTGATTAGCATTAGATAATGTATCTTAAAACCCCAGGCCTCCACATTCAAACCTGGCTGAATTACCTGTCTTGGAAGTGGACAATAAAGATGCCCTTTAGAGGACGTCTGTTTCATGGGAGACTGGCCGGGTTGAAAGAGAGGAGCGCACACCTGACTGCCAGGAAGGCCTGGGCTCTGGTTTCAGGTTTGACAGCAGCTTTTGTGCCCTTTGCCAAGTCACTTTCCTGCTTCTGTGGCTTTTCTTTTCTTTTCCCTCAGAAAGGTGACCATAGGCCTGATGTTTCAGATGGGTCCTCATTTACTAGTCCCCTGCTACCATGGATTTAAGTCACAGAAACATTTTTTAGCTTAACAAAGTATTATAAGGCAAATACCTTTAGTTAAGGGTAACAGAAAGATCTCTGCCAGTTGCTCCAGAAGCCTCTCCTTGCGTCAGATCTAAGCCATGATCCTGTCCCCCTCTCCCTCCAAAGTGACTCCAGGCAGTCCTTGCATGGCATGGCATGATTCTGTGGGTCTGCCGAGATAATAGTATATGCTGAAGCCCTCAAAGGCTCTCTTAGTAATCAGTGAGGGAAACTGCAATTTTTCTGGGACCTTAGACATTTGGCTTCAACATTAAAAATTCTTTTACTAAAAAAAAATTATCTTACTGTCGGTTATAAGTGTACAGAGAAATAAAAAAATTAGTACACTATAATTTAAAACATTAGCAACATTGAGAATTAAGCTTTTATTGCTTTTAAAAACTTACCAAGAGTATTTGGTTTGCCTTCTTCCCATCCTATAATTTATGCTACAAGTACCTTTTCTATGCCTGGATAAATTTTTTCAAAGTTATTTTGAAATTTGGATCAGTTCTGACATTTTATCCTTCATGCTTTTAATGTTATGAAGTTTTTTCAGTAATTGCTTTATTCTTTTTAAATTAAAAAAAAATTTTAACGTAAGCTCTATACCCAATGTGGGGCTTAGACTCACCACCCTGAGATCAAGAGTCACATGCTAGTGCTTGAGCCAGCCAGGCACTTCTCTAAGAGTTCCTTTAATGTGAAATTCCTAGAATTAACTAATTTTTTTTGAATTAACTAATTCTTTAAGTAATCTCTACACCCAAATATGGGGCTTGGACTCACAACCCCCAAGATCAAGACTCCCATGCTGTACCAACCGAGCCAACTAGACACTGCTAGTGTGAAGTTTTTGCCAGCATCACTTCTTCATCCTTTTCATCTCAATCACTTTGCTCACTTATGTCCATGAGTTGCCTTCATGAAGTTCCTCTGGCTGCTGGGACACCTGGGTGGCTCAGTGGTTGAGCATCTGCCTTCTGCTTAGGGTGTGATCCCAGGGTCGTGGGATCAAGTCCCTCAGTTGGCTTCCTGAGAGGAGCCTGCTTCTCCCTCTATGTCTCTGCCTCTCTTGCTGGGTCTCCATGAACAAATAAATAAAATCTTTAAAACAACAAAAAAGAAATTCTTCTGGCTGCACATCTAGAATCTTCAAGTGAAAGCAATGTCAGCATTCCCATGGTCAGCTATGTCTTCTATAACTCCATTGTATTTTGGTCAGATTTCACACCAATGTTACCACTTTTCATTTCTTTGCTGTACTTTCCTCTTTGTTGGCCAATTACTGGTCTCAATTGTTCATTTTGGTAAAATATTGTGTGGGTTTATCGGTGGGAGACAAGCAATTTCAATACATGTTTGCTGTCTGTGGGTGAGCTGAATAACACGTGAGGAGCCACTAATCACTGACACTTTGAAAGATAGGACAGGATTCATCACTGATTATGATGCATATTCTGTTAATCACATAGTGACTTGTAGACTGAAGAGTATTAGTGAAACTTGTATTTTATGCAGTTTCTCAGTTAATACATCATGGTGAGATTTGAACTGTATTGTTGGAGAATTGGTGTAATTTAACTGAACTCTAGAAACTGAAAGTGTAGGCTGCCAATTATAGTAACCATTTCCTTTTATTGTTTTTTTATAGTTCTATTACCCAAGTGCTCATCTTTAGAAACTATGGTTTAATGTTGTTCCTTAAACTGTTTTTATGTTCTCTCTTTCTCTCTCTCTCTTTCTAATCTATAAGTTTCTCCTCTGTATTAGTTTTCCAGTGCTGCCATAATAAAGTACCATAGGCTGGGTGGCTTAAACAATGGAAATTTATTCTCTCATAGTTCTGGAGGCTGTAATTTCCAGGTCAAGATGTTAGCAGATTTGGTTTTTACTGAGGCCTCTTTCCTTGGCTTGCAGATGGCCACCTTCTCACTGTACCCAAACATGGTCTTTCCTCTGTATGTACACTCCTGGTGCCTCCTTCTCTCCTTTTAACAAGACCAGTCTTATTGGATTAGGACTCACCTTAATGGCCTCATTTTAACCTAATTTTTCCTTTAAAGGCCTTATCTTTAATTACAGTCCCATTCCTAATACTAAGAGTTAGAGTTTCAATATATGAATTGGCGGGGGGGAGGAGGGGCATACAGTTCAGCCCATGATATCTTTTACTGCTTTTTTTTTCTTTACTACTTATCTATCAAAATAGTTGGGCTGTTTGACCACTAGTCATATAAATCTAAGTTATAGAAACTTTTCATTAAAGAGTCAGTATCATTCATGAAGGAGACTGTTGAAGATTAGACCCAGATTATGTTGGGTAAAATTATGTTCCAGTAAGGCTGTGTAGCAAATCATCCCAAAACTTGGCAACTTAAAACAGCAATAATTATTATCTCCCGCAGCCTTTTAGTCAGGATTTGGAGAATGATCCAGCTGAGAGGTTTTGACTCTAGTCTCTCGTCTCATTCTTGTCAAATGCTAGATGGGGCTACACTCATCTGAGAGCTTGAATGGGGTTGGAGGATCCACCTCTAAGATGGTATGGTATGTTGGTTGGTATGTTGGTGATGACTGTTGGTGGGAGGCCTCAGTTCTTTTCTGCATGGCTGTTTGAATGTCCTAATGGCATGGCAGCTGATTTCCCTTGAATGAGTAATCCAAGAGGCCAGGACAAAAGCTGTCCACCTTGGATCCATCCTTTGATTTGAAGAGTGGTAGCAGAGCAACCTAGGGCAATCTGGAGGGTAGGGGGGTATATGCACTCCTGCAGGTGTAAGTGCCTTGTTTCCTGTTGGTTCACAATTTTCATCCTCATTTGTTTTTCCTTTTTCTGGATAGTCTCTGTTCTTCCAAATAACCATACCTTTAAGTTCATCACCTCAATTTCCATAAATCCAGCAATAACTCAAATGAACTTCAAGTGAATGAAAAGTTTCTGTTCCCAAGAATTGAACTCTGCAATGTCCCTTCCTGGTCTAGCCCTCCAGCTTCTATTTCTGCTGCCATCTAAAGATCATTTATTTATCCAAGCAGCATCCTAAGAGTTAGGGTTGGTTTTATTTAATCATGATTATAATTATAAGCAGATATATCAGGCCCCACCTTTATTTCTTACCATAAATATGTATCTGCTTAATCATATGGACAAAGATAGCAGATAATATATAAGTATTTCTAATGTTTCCAGAACTATGCTGCTACTGTGTAAAACTGATTAAATATTATCCTTCGCCCTAGGGAGCATACATTTTTGGAAATAAAGCATTTTACTGTTAATTCAAATAATTCACTTTCTCTTGTGGCAGTTTTTTAGAATTGTCCTCCTGGATCCTCAAATTGAGGATCCAGACAGCCTTTTCCAAGAGCACACCAGATACGGGAATAATGGTACCTGACAGATCATGATCATGGAGACAGAAAACTTGCCTGACATTGATCCATTTGGATAATAATATAGTTATCATTAATGAAAAACAAATTAAATTTTTCCTTTTTTTCTAAAGAGAGAGGATGGGCAATATTTAAAGCCAAACCAATTTAAAAAGCAACTATTAAAATCAGAGGAGCTTCAAAAATGCCTTATAGATTGAGGAGATTTAGGAAGCGTACTAAATAATTCTTAAGAATTATTTTTCTCTCAAAAAAAAAGAATTATTTTTCTCTCAAGTTGTCTGTTACATTTGCTAGTTGGGAGCATTTCAGAATGAGAGACAGTGGAGGGATAGAGAAAGAAATGAGAGTCACATTATCCACCCTTGCTGGATTGTACTAATGCCATATCAGTGTACAGGAATTCACAAAGTGGAATGTTAGTTCCAAAAGATTCATATCCCCCTCGGGAGTTCCTGAGTTACTTGAAATTGGGATCTGCAGTTTTAGGTATCATATATGCCTTTGTGTGTGTAGGAGACTGTACTAGAAATGACAGAAGAGCATGTGCTAAGAAGCAGGAAGAACATAAAAAGGAAGGGAAGCAAGTTGAACAGAGGTGAAGGTGAGTAGTAGTAGGACAGTCTATTAGTTGAGGGGGATAATAGAATTGGTGTGAGATGATTTCTGATTACAGATTGTGCTAAAGTATTATTTACCATTTGTAGGAAGATCTGGGGTTACCAAGTAAGTTTGCAGCATGAAAAAGTATGAAATTCTGGCTTTCTGTTAAATCTACTTATGTCCATTGCAAGACTGATGCTAATATTCTAGGATCTAAATATTTTAGTAGTGCACATTCACTCAACAACTCAGTATCATTTGTTAAATAAAGATGTTTGGAGTTTATTCTTTTTTTTTTTTTAAAGATTTTATTTATTTATTCATGAGAGACAGAGAGAGAGGCAGAGATACAGGCCCAGGAAGAAGCAGGCTCCATGCAGGGAGCCCGATGTGAGACTCGATCCTGGGACTCCGGGATCACTCCCTGTAATTTTAATTACAATAATGTATTGTAGTTTGACTGGACTACACACAGCTGTGGAAATGAGTTCAGTATTCAATCCTAACTCTTGTGAATAGAATACTAGAAATGATGTTACTGAACTTTAACACCCCTGGAAGTTTGTCGAATGAATTGAGTACTCGTCACACTGAGTTTCATAAATTCACATCTGAAAATATAACTAAGAATTAATTTAGTTGTCTTCTACCTCATTTCACAGGCTCTTCAGAGGTGGCTGGTTTTGCTAGTTTGAAAAATGTAGTGAAGGAAGTTAGCAGTGTTTGCGTTCATTTGGGATCTGGCTGTTTTGCAGAAACAAGTTAAGTTTTTGAAATTTATTTGTGGTAGAGGTGGGTGAATAATAAGCAGTTCTTTCCAAACACATAATACAAGCTTGCTGTTGGCTTCTGTCTGCCTGCCTGAAGAATAAAGATGTCTCTGTGCTGCAGGATAGAGACCTGGAGTGAAATGACCGCCTGATAAAGGCTGAAGAGCACATACAGGGCAAAGAATCCCAGGGACTAGTGTGGTGACTGGATTGCAATACCTCCAAATCCTGATTGGAGTGGTGTTCACACCATTATCTCCAAATCCTGATTGGAGTGGAGTTCACAAATCCGTGTTCTTTCATATTTCATATGTAGCATTTTGTTTCAGAGAGAATAGGTCTGTTGGGTAAGATAATGAAAGATTGTCTTTGGGCAATTGCTTCCTATAACAGACTTTCTGTTTTAACAGATCCCTTGATATTTGAGCCCTTTTATTTATTTTTAGAGACATTTTAAAAACCAGAAGAGTACACAGTTGCCCCTATGAATTGACCACCAAGATGAGTTTTTAGTTTTTAACATATTCATGATGGGAACTTGATTTTTCTGCTTCACAAAATATTATGCTCAGTATAAAGTCTTTCAATTTGTGGAAAATAGGACTAGCAGAGTGAAGAACATAGATCCCTTCCAAGACTCGCTTTTATTTATAGATGTAGCTTCTAACTTTACTACTTTGCACTTTGTAAACTCACCAGTCCCACTGCTTCACATTAGCAATAAGCTGTGACTTGTTTATTTTAGTGTAATTGACTGGATACCTTTTTGGGTATATCTTCAAATGGTTATACCCGTCCCAGAGTAGTGGGGAGGAAGAGAAAGTGAAATGGATCCTTATCCTTTTAAAAAATGATCAAAAAGGGTGCTCTTGGGGTGCTGGGGTGGCTCAGTTGATTAAGTGTCCAACCTTGGTTTTGGCTCAGGTCATGATCTCAGGGTTGTGAGATCAGTCCCCACGTTGGGCTCTACATGCAGTGTGGAGTCTGTTTGAGATTCTCTGCCTCTCCCTCTCCATCTACTACTGCCCCTGCTCAAACTCTCTCAAATAAATAAACTAAATCTTTAAAAAATATATCAAAAATTTAAAAATGATCTTCCTTTTCATCTAAAGAATTTGGTAACTCTGAAATGTCAACCACTTAATGTGGTTGATTTTTTTTTTTTTTTCATTGTGCTTGGCTCATTCAATATGGAAACTCATTCTTCAGTTCTGGGAAATTTTCTTCTGTCGTTTCTTTGATAATTAACCTGTCCTCTCTTTCCTCTCTCTTTAAATTCTTTTTTTTTTTTTTTAAGATTTTATTTATTTATTTGAGACAGCACAAGCAGGGAGAGAAGGGGGCAGAAGGAGAAGCAGACTCTCCACTGAGCAAGGAGCCCCACTTGTGGTTCCATTTCAGAATCCTGGGATCAGGACCTGAGCTAAAGGCAGACGCCTTTTTTTTTTTTTAAGATTTTATTTATTTATTCATAAGAGGCACACAGAGAGAGAGAGAGAGGCAGAGACACAGGCAGAGGAGAAGCAGGCTCCATGCAGGGAGCCTGATGTGGGACTTGATCCCGGGTCTCCAGGATCACACCTGGGTTGAAGGCGGCGCTAAACTGCTGAGCCACCGGGGATGCCCAAGGCAGATGCTTTTAACTGACAGAGCCACCCAGGTACCCCTTTGCTTCCTCTTTAGAAATTTCTGATATGCAGATATTGGACCTATTGGATTGAACCTCTTTTTGCTTAAGTTTATTTTTTTTAGATTTTATTTATTTGGGCAGCCTGGGTGGCTTACTGGGAGCTTGCTTCTCCGTCTGCCTGTGTCTCTTCCCCCCTCTCTCTCTGTCTCTGTCTCTCTCTCTGTGTCTCTCATGAATAAATAAATAAAATCTTTATAAAAAAAGATTTTATTTATTTGAGAGAGAGAGAGAGAACATGAGTGGTGGGAGGGTCAGAGGAGAGGAGAAGCAGACTCCTCACTGAGCAGGGAGCCAGACATCGGGCTCTATCACAAGACCCCAAGATCATGACCTGAGCTGAAGGCAGACACTTAACCAACTGAACCACCCAGGCACCCCTCTGTATCTATTTCCATTTCTATTTCTGTCTTTTGGTTCTACTTCCTGGGAGTTTTCTTTTTGTTGAATTTTTAAGATTTTGTCAATCACATTTTTATTTCCAGGAACTCTCTTTTGTTCTCTGATTATTCTTTTTTGTTATAACTTGTTCTATAATACTTTTAAAAATCTTTCTGAGGATACTAAAGTTTTTTTTTTTTTAAGTTCTTATCAGTTACCAATGGTACCTTAGGGCCTTACTCCAGGGTTATTTCTTTTTGTTTACTGTGGCCTCTCCTTTTCATTTTGGAAACTTGAATGTTTGCTGATTGATCCTTGGTTTCCAAGGTTTTGTGTTCATGTTTAAGACTAAAAGGCAATTGGAGGCTCTGTGGGCAAAAATGTAGTGCATATGAAGCACTTGCCTAAGGAACCTTTCAAAATCTCAAGGGAGGAAACTTACAATGTTGGTGGAAGAAAAAGCAAGCCACAGGTGAATTAATACAATATTAAAATTAATTTTACAAATTGAAGAACTAAATGCTAAATGACTTATGGATATATGCATGTGTGCATAAAACACAAAACCATCATAATGGCAAAGAAAACTAAACACAAAATTCAAACAGTGCTTACACTTTGGATATATGATTGGGGTGACAAAAAGTTTCACTGTTACTGGTTACATTCTAAATTGAGAAGTGAGGGGGCACCTGGGTGGCTCTGTTGGTGGCTCAGTTGTTAATCAGCCAATTCTTGGGATGCCTGTCTGGCTCAGTGGTTGAGCATCTGCCTTTGGCTCAGGTCATGATCCAGGGGTCCTGGGATTGATCCTGCATCAAGCTCCCCCCACAGGAGCCTGCTTCTCCCCCCCACTTCATGTCTCTGCTTCTCTGTGTGTGTGTCTCTCTTGAATAAATAAATAAAATCTTTAAGAAAAAAAAAGACTAATCAGCTGACTCTTGGTTTTGCTCAGGTCATGATCTCAGGGTTCATGAGACAGAGCCCATGTTGGGGTCCATCCTCAGCAGGCAGTCTGCTTCTCTCCCTCTCCAGCTCCCTCTGTGTCTCTTCCCACTCACTCTCTCTCTTTCTCTCTGTCTCCTAAAGTAAATGAATCTTAAAAAATAGAGAAGTGACTTTTATTATCATTTTCATTACTAATAGATATGTAATATATTACATATCATCTTTTATATATGTCAAATATTTTATAATAAAAATTAGATATTTTATAAATAATTTATAAATATTTTATATTTATAAATAAATATTCTTTTATTTATATAATTTTTTATAAAAATAAAATAAAAATTTTATTTTATTTATTTATTTACTAAAGATTTTATTTATTCATGAGAGACACAGAGAGAGAGAGGCAGAGACACAGGCAGAGGGAGAAGCAGGCTCCATGCTGGGAGTCCCACATGGGATTCGATCCCTGGTCTCCAGGATCACACCCTGGGCTGAAGGCTGCACTAAACCGCTGAGCCATCCTGGCTGCCCAAAATTAGAAATTTTAAAGAAAACTCTTTTCAATCCATCCTGAGAGAGTGGATACTTTTTAGTATTTTTTTTTCTTTTAAGATTTATTTATTTATTAAAGAGAGACAGAGACACAGGCAGAGGGAGAAGCAGGCTCCTGGCAGGGAGCCTGATGCAGGACTCGATCCCAGGACCCCGGGATCACACCCTGAGCCGAAGGCAGAGGCTCAACCGCTGAGCCACCCAGGTGCCCCTAAGATTGCTTTTTGATAAATTTTTGCCATTGAAGGAGCTCATACTAATTAGTCTCATTCTTTGGTAAGTCAATCTTTTGTTAGGTTCACTTTTGCAAAAAAAGATATAATGTATATCTTTGCACTGGAAATATGGATCAATCTAATCTTTCAGTTAGGTATAAAACCACAGCCCTTCAGTAATGGGAGCTTGTCTTTAAGAAGCTCTTGGATAACAAAATAAAATACTTTTTTTATGAACTGTAACTGTGGAGAGCTATTATTGGTCCCTGAAGTTAAAAAGCTGCCATTGTTCTGTAATAAGATAATTTCATCACTACTGGTGATATTTTATCTGGTAGCCTAATTCCTGCTTCTACAGGCAGGAACTTCTCTTCTTTTTTAACCTGATCAAGTGTCCAATTTTAGAACAACAGATGTCTGAAGCTTGCTTTATACTGATTAGTAATATTTTTTCCTCTAAGTTACATAAGACATTTTTTTTAGTCTCTTGCAACTTGATCATCTGCACCCTTACGGAAATCGCAGCGCACCCTGGATAGTTCAGAGTGTTATCTACAAGCACTTACATCTGTCAGGCTTTTGTTCAGAGGCCAGAGCAGGAGTGACACATGATACACAGGAAAAGATCCTGTAATCTTACCTATTCTTATGTGACACACCATGGTTTGTCAAGAGTCTTTTGTATTTTAATAGCACCTTTCCAAGAACCTATATTGCTTTCATCTAAACCACCCTGTAATATCCTTAGGCGAAAATAGCATACATTTCTATGTAAGGCAAATGGAAAATGCTTTGTTTTATACTGGGTTGTGAGTTAAATTTTATTATGTCTGGATAGACTTCTGAGGAGTTACTTGTGTGGGACCCACCTTAGCTTTTAGGAACAGGAAAGACATTCTCAGGGAATTGTTGTGGGCTGGGAAGGATACAGGAGCTCCTGTGTTGCCAATTACAGCTTGAGATTTTGATGATTTGAGTTTGTGTGTGTGTAGAGGGGTGGAATAATGGTGATAGAAGAGTAAATAGATGACTTTTCAGATAACCTGAGTAAAAACCTGAAACAAAAAGGGACAACTTGGAGACAGAGAACTTCCGGTTTTACCACCTGCCTCCCAATATGCCCTCAAAATTCTGGCCCACAAGGATCGTCTTTCTATAAGAATTTGTCATGCATGTGATTATAGATTATCTGGCATTTTGCTTTAAATTATTTAAAAAAACATGAATCATTGCAAAGTGGTTAACAGATTAGACTCTGGAGCTAGGTCAACGAGGACAAATACTGGCTCCATGATATACCAGCTGTGTGACCTTGGACAAGTTCCTTAATCTCTCTATGCCTCAGTTTTGTCATGTTTAAATGGAGATACTGGGCACCTAGATGGCTCAGTCAGGTAGGCGTTTGCCTTTGGCTTGGGTCATGATCCTGGGGTCTAGGGATCTAGTCCTGCATCAGGCTTCCTGCTCAGCAGAGAATCTGCTTCTCCCTCTGCCCCTCCCCCCGCTCATGCTCTCTCTCTCTCTCTCTCTCTCTCTCTCTCTCAAATAAATAAAATATTTACAAAAGTAAAATGGAGATAATTGATATTATCTACCTTTTTTGGATTGTTATGGGTAAAGTACTTAGTCACAAAATTAATACATATTCATTGTAGGAAAGTAGATAATATGGAAATTTAGCAGAAAAGATTAGGATCTCCAATCTTCCATCTATGGTTAACTACTATTACTACATTGGTATATATCCTTATATATATTTTTTGTACACATCTTTGAGATTATACTCTCCATGATATTTTGTAACTTTTTCCCCTTAATAATTATATCATGAGCCTTTTCCCATACTACTCAGTTTTCTACGTCATTCTTTTTTAAAAGACAGAACTACACTGAATGGAATATATTGAATATATTTCAGTTTATTAAACTGTTCCCATATTACTGAAGCTTTAGGTGGCTTCCAGTTTTTCACTTTTACATGTAATGCTTCAATAAACATTTTTGTATGTTAATCTCACTCTTGAAGCTACTTTCCTTAATGAGAAATGGAATTGCTGAAGGAAAAGGTAATTATTTATATTTTTAAAGCCTTTGACACATAATGCCAAATTGCCTTCCAGAAATATTACTTGCAATACGTGTTTGTTTTCTTTGCCCTCCTGTCAGTATTCATTATTCTAATTTTTTAATGTTCCATTTTCTGGGCAAGAAAATTATTATTTTTTTTAAAGATTTTATTTATTTATTCATGATAGTCACAGAGAGAGAGACAGGGAGGCTGAGACACAGACAGAGGGAGAAGCAGGCTCCATGCAGAGAGCCCGACGTGGGATTCGATCCCAGATCTCCAGGATCGCGCCCCGGGCCAAAGGCAGGCGCCAAACCGCTGCGCCACCCAGGGATCCCTGGGCAAGAAAATTATATCTTTATCGTTTTATTTTTGTTTGATCATGAAGAAAGCTGAACATTTGTATATGGTTTTTAGCCCTTGAATTTCATTTTCTTCTCTGTGTGTGAAATGCCTGTGAATTTCGTGGGCACTTTTTTAAAGTATTCACTTTTTTATAAATTATCTGTTTACAAGAGATCTGTATATGAAAAGGTGTTGATTGGCCTTCTTGAGATTTTTCCCCACAAAGTAAAATTTTAGCAACTTTGCCAATGAATCTAATGTGTTGAACTTGGTTAATTAAGCTTCATCCATAAATTCTCTAAGAGAAAAACTACAAATCAGTTGATATTTATAATACATAGCATATTATTTATTGATACAACAGGGAAGTCTTTTATTCCCCCCTTCTGAGTACAACAGATACTTTTGGTAAATTGATTTATTATGGTTTGTAGTTTGTTTTGGGTGAAATATACTTAATTCATTTTGATTAGATATTATGAATCCTATTTCATGCTACAGCTACGATGTCTTGGTAGACTCCCCAGCTACTTATTGGACACTGTCATAGTATTTAAGCTCTTGTAGTCTGCCGCAATGTTTATGCCAGGTATTTATTCAAGGACTCACTGTATAGGGGCCACCTGGGTGGCTCAGTGGTTGAGCATCTACCTTTGGCTCAAGTTGTGATCCCAGAGTCCTGGGATCGAGTCCTACATCAGTCTCCCTGCAGGAACCTTCTTCTCCCTCTGTCTATGTCTCTGCCTCTCTCTCTGTGTCTTTCATCAATAAATAAAATCTTTTTTTTTTAATTTTTTTTTTAAAATTTTTTATTTATTTATGATAGTCATAGAGAGAGAGAGAGAGGCAGAGACACAGGCAGAGGGAGAAGCAGGCTCCATGTACCGGGAGCCTGATGTGGGATTCGATCCCGGGTCTCCAGGATCGCGTCCTGGGCCAAAGGCAGGCGCCAAACCGCTGCGCCACCCAGGGATCCCCAATAAATAAAATCTTAAAAAAAAAAAAGGGACAGGTCAAAAGTCAAGATGGTGGTGCATAGATTTTTGTGATGCTAGAATTGAGAACATAATGTTTAGTATCCAAATCACTTGAAAGATGGGATTCTTAGAAAGATTGGAACTCTTGAAAAAGATTTACGCTTCACTGATCCTCTTTGAAGAGTATCACAAGAGCTCACCCTGTATAGGGAAGGTCATTGTTGCTCAGGCCTCCTGCACACATAACTGCTGAAAGCATCTCATGTTGGGGGACTCATTCATCCGTGTAGCATTTTGAGGCTTGAGCAGGAAACATATAGTTTTGTGAAACCTGGAGCTTAAGTGAATTCCATTAGTGCAGTTTGAAACTTTATTCGTACCTATAAATACATTTTGCAATTTAAAACAACTGCAGAAATTCCTGTTACACTGACGGAGTTTGGAGTTCATGTGGCAGTGTGTCTGTTGTTCCACATTCTTTATCTCCCAAGCCTCTCCCATTGCAAATCCCCCCAAATGTCTAAGCAGGCATTAGCACTGAGCAGAAAAGCCCCCTAAAAACCACAAGGTAACTCACATCAGGCATCTATGACTTTGGGTCTCACAGATGATTTTTTTCTTTTTTTTTTTAAATTTTTATTTATTTATTTATTTATGATAGTCACACAGAGAGATAGAGAGAGAGGCAGAGACACAGGCAGAGGGAGAAGCAGGCTCCATGCACCGGGAGCCCGACGTGGGATTCGATCCCAGGTCTCCAGGATCGCGCCCTGGGCCAAAGGCAGGCGCTAAACCGCTGCGCCACCCAGGGATCCCAGATGATTTTTTTCTTAATAGTTTACCCTCTTTATCTTTAAGGACACTTAAGAAGTTCTGGTTGGGGAGTCTAAATGTTCATATCTTACCTAGTAGGTGATGAGAGTTTTTACCTCACCTGTCGGGATATTTTTTTATTCAAAGTTTGATGAAATATTCTGTATTACCTATAACCTTTTATTTAAAAATGTGAATAGACTATGGGGAAATATGTAAAATCTATATAAATCAGGTGAGCAAAAATCAAGTTCTTACCAATATTATTTTTTAAATTTAATTTGTTTATTCATTCATGACAGACAGAGAGAGGCAGAGACACAGGCAGAGGGAGAAGCAGGCACCAATATTATTTATAAATATTTAGATGTTATTGATTTAGGCATAACAAATATGTTCTTTTTTGATTGAATGTGCAGGTTGCTTAGAATTAAATTTTGAGTTTCAATTTTTCTTTTCTTTTCTTTTTTTTTGTTTCAGTTTTTCTGAGTGGTAATGACTTTTCCTGCTAACTTAAGTGATTTTTATAGTATTTGGCTGCTTAATCTGAATTTAGAATTTTTAGGTTTTTTTTTTTTAAGATTTTATTTATTTATTCATGAGAGACACACAGAGAGAGAGAGGCAGAGAGACACAGGCAGAGGGAGAAGTAGGCTCCATGCAGGGAACCTGATGTGGGACTCCATCCCGGGTCTCCAGGATCACACCCTGGGTGGAAGGCGGCGCTAAACCGCTGAGCCACTCGGGCTGCCCTAGAATTTTTAGTATTTTGAGAAATTTTCAAGGCACATCATTTTGTAAAAATTTCTATTACAAGCTTGTTTCTTTCTAATTCTCCCTTCCTTAGCATGCATCTTTTAACTTCTCCACCCTCCTGTACTGGGGCTGTTTTATCTATCACTTCATGCGTAATGAATATTGCGTGAGACTTCTCTTATAAAGTCAACTCTTTCTAAATGAGGCACTAGAGCGGTCTCTTATATTTTGGATTTTCTTTAGGATAACTGTTCATTATTACTGCCTCATTTTCTTATACCCCACTCAGTAAGTTACAGAAAGAGAAGAGGAAACACCTGTTTATAAAATGGGGTATTTGAGAGGCGCCTGAGTTGCTCAGTCAGTTAAACATGTGACTCTTGATTTCAGCTCAGGTCATGATCTGAGGGTTGAAAGTCAAGCCCTGCATTGGGCTCTAGGCTCCGTGCTCAGTGCCCAGGCTTCTTGAGGTTCTTTCCTCCTCTGTATCCTCATCTGCTCCCCATCCCTTGTGCTCTCTCCCTCTCTCAAATAAAATAAAATAAAGTGGAGTATTTGAGTAAAATTCTTAATGCAAAATGATAGATATCATAGATTCATATAATCCACTCAACCTTGTCTTGATGAGATTTCCCCAGGTTGTGGATGTCAAATGGTTCATACTGTAAATAGACTTCTACTACCAGGCTGTACATGGCACTCTTCACTTCTGTTGCTGTCATTTTAATTCACAACTCTAGTTCATGTCTCTGTCATGTTGTCTTTTTCATTGAGCTTTCCTTGCCTCCACAGTCTAGTTCCTTTAATCTGTAAATCCAAGAAGTAGCTACTGGATTAATGTGTCCTAAGCACCATTAGGAGTATGTCACTGCACTGCTCAGCCCTCCTAAATTCCTGCTGAGTTATGATTAAAGTCCTTAGCCTCTTCAAGCCTTTTTACAATCAGCTCCAGATTACTTTTCTGGTCTCATCATCATTTGCTGTCCCCTGACCCTAAAATTATGCTCTGTTGATCTGAGTGGCCTGCCAGTTGAACAGGCAACACTTTTCTTACCACCCATCTTCTGCAGAGAAATCTGACCCACTGTGGAAATGACACCATTTTCTCCAGCATTTCTTTCCAGATCCCACCCCCTACCCTGTGAGCAGTGTTCCTCCAAATCTGCAGCTCCTGTGTCACTCATCTGAAATTATTTTTATATTATATACCTTTATGTCTCTTGCCTGAGAGACACTCACCCACTTTTCATTCTTTTCCTCATTAACAGCCTGATTTCTCCTACTGTAAAACAACTGCCCCAAACTCTCTCTTTACCCAAATCTCCTTCCTGCTGCAACCATGGCTCTTCCCTTCATGAATTTTCTTTTAATGAAAGAGAATAGCTTTGTTGATTTTCCTGACAAACAGACTTATTGGAGAAAAATGCAAATAATTCAGAAATTGAAGAGGGTAAAAATCATCCAAAATGCCATTGTCCAGAGAGATAAATTGCCTTTCACTAAACATCTCATTTCACACATAAACACACACTTTCACCGATGGTATACAGTTTCATATCACACTATTCATGCTGTTGTATAACCAGCTTTAAAAAAAAATCAACAATTGGGGCACCTGGGTGGCTCAGCGGTTGAGTGTCTGCCTTTGGCTCAGGGTATGATCCTGGGGTCCTGGGATTGAGTCCCGCATTGGGCTCCCTACAGGGAGCCTGCTTATCCCTCTGCCTATGTCTCTGCTTCTCTCTGTGTCTCTCACGAATAAATTAAAAAAAAAACAACAATATATCAGGAATATCTTTCCAAATCAATTCATGATAATTCTCATCATTACTGTAAATGACTATAAAGTATTCCATTGATCAAAATTATTTAATTTACTACCTTTTGATGAGTACATTCATTTGTTCCTGTTTTTTTAACTTATGTAACTAACACAATAGTTTTATTCATTAGGATTCTCCAGAGAAAGAGAAACAAAGGAAGATCACAAACACACAATGCTACACACAAACTTATAAGGATATTGTCAAATCATCCTAATCTTTGCCAGTTTTATGGTTTACAAAATGTTTTTACATTTCAAGACTGTGGTTGAATATCATTTTGTAAGTTAATGTGTGCGTGAATGTTCCTTCAATTAGACTGACCACTATTTTTTTAACATATGATAACTCCTTTTTTAAAAAAAGATTTTATTTATTTATTCATGAGAGACACAGAGAGAGAGAGGCAGAGACATAGGCAGAGGGAGAAGCAGGCTCCCTGCAGGGAGCCCGATGTGGCACTCGATCCAGGCCCTCCAGGACCACCCCCTGAGCTGAAGGCAGATGCCCAAGCCCTGAGCCACTCACACGTCCCTAGACTGACCACTATTTACTGCAGTCTTCTAGGGTCCTGAGTTCGAATAATTCCTGTCCTATAATA
The DNA here is from genome assembly GCF_018345385.1 of Vulpes lagopus. Classification (NCBI taxonomy): domain Eukaryota; kingdom Metazoa; phylum Chordata; class Mammalia; order Carnivora; family Canidae; genus Vulpes; species Vulpes lagopus. The sequence goes on along the minus strand of NC_054824.1, from coordinate 24,287,979 downwards.
TAGGTGTGGAACAGCCTAATCAGATCCTTTATTCATTTTACTATTTGAATGTTTTGTCTTTATTCATTTGTAAAAACTTAAAAAATATTATTCATGTTGCAAATATGTGTTATAACTTTCCTATTAAATTTTTGGCTTTTATGATTAGTTGAAAAAGACTTCTCTGACTCCTAATATTGTAAACATATTAGTCTATTTTCTTTTGATATTTTTATGGTTTTATTTTTAGAATTATCTTTTATTTGTGTATTTATTTATTTATTTATTTATTTGAGGGAGAGATCATGAGCAGGGTGGGGAGGGGCAGAGGGAGAGGGAGAAGCAGACTCCCCATTAAGCAGGGAGTCACATTCATGGCTCCATCCCAGGACTCCGGGATCATGTCTGGAGTCAGTTAAGGTGAATACTTAACTGACTAAGCCACCTAGGTGCTCTATCATTCATTTTCATATAACACATATACTAAACATTTATATATATATATGTATATTTTAAGATTGTATTTATCCATTCATGAGAGACACACAGAGAGAGGCAGAGACACAGTCAGAGGGAGAAGCAGGCTCCACGCAGGGAGCCCGACGTGGGACTTGATTCCAGGTCTCCAGGATCAGACCCTGGGCTGAGGGCGGCGCTAAACCTCTGAGCCACCCAGGCTGCCCCAACATTTATATTTTTATCTTTATTTTTATAATTTGTAATAGGTAACAACCTTTCTGTTTTTATTATTTTCAGAGTTTTTCTATCTGTCCTCCCATGCTTGCTTTACAGTTAATCTTTAAAATCTTTTGTAAGTTAAAAATATCTGGCAATGCCTAGGTGGCTCAGTCACTTAAGTTTCAAACTTTTGATTTCAGCTCAGGTCATGATCTCTGGGTTGGGAAATTGAGCCCCACATTGGGCTTCATGCTTCGTGTGGAGTCTGCTTACAATCTCTATCCCTCTGCCTACCCCTCTTAAAAATAAATTAAACAAGGGATGCCTGCGTGGCTCAGCAGTTGAGCATCTGCCTTTGGCTCAGGGTGTGATCCCGGAGTCCTGGGATCGAATCCCACATCAGGCTTCCTGCATAGAGCCTGCTTCTCTCTCTGCCTGTGTCTCTGCCTCTCTTTCTATGTCTTTCATGAATGAATAAATAAAATCTTTTAAAAATTAATTAATTAATTAAACAAAATATCTGTTGTTTGGGATTATATTGAATGTATGGATTATTGGGTGGAGAGTCAATGTAATGCTGAATCATTCATTCTTTCAAAGAAATTTATGCAGTGCCTGCTGTGCACTAAGCATTTGCTAGTCACGAAATCCACACAAAGCCTTGCCATTGATGAAGCTTACATTCTAGAGCTGTACCATCCAATATGGTAGCCACACGTGGTTACTGATCAACATTTAAATGTTGCTAGTGGTGCATGTTGAAGTGATTTATTGAGTAAGATAAAATATAAAATTAAAATTAATTTTACTTGTTGCTTTTTATGTGTTTAATATTAGCTATATTAAATTTTAAATGAGCAACAATTTTAAGTTGTATGTGAGACTCAGATTCAGTTATATTTGATAACTCTGATCTAGAGTTTCTTTCAGGAGATGTGTATTAGAGGAGAGGCTGAGTATGAACATAAAAAGTAAGTAATACAAGATATTAGGTGACCAAAAGTGATAAAGAGGAAAGGGGGAATATAAGTATTTTTGTGTACTTTGTGTAAATGGTCAGGAAGACCTCATTGAGGAATCTCTTGGGTAAAGTTCTGAAGGAAGGGAGGAAGCAAGCCATGTGAATGCCTGGGGAAAGAGCATTCTAGGTAGAGGAAACAGCAAGTGCAAAGGTCCTGGGGTGAGCACACACTAGTATTTTCAAATAGGAGGAAGAGTGGCCATTGTGATTAGAACTGTGCATAGAAGAATAGGAAACAAGGTCAGAGGGTCTAGAGTGTAGAGGAGAAATCTAGGGTAAAAAGTCAAATGCTGGAGTTATCAGCACTTGAAAGTAATTGATGCCATGAGACTGCACGAGATGCCTAAAGAATTAGTATGAATATACTGGAGGCCCAAGGACTGAGTCCTGGGACTGCTTAACATTACATATGGGGAGATAGGGAGGAGCAAGCTAAAAAGCATGGGGAGCAATGGCCAGAAAGATAAGAAGACAACTAGGTGAGAGAGAGAGAAAGAATGTGTGTGTGTGTGTGTGTGTGTGTGTGTATGTGTTTTCCTGGAAGCCAAAAACATCAAGGACAAAGGATCCACTTCCTCAAATGATGCTAGGGATCTAGTTAGTGGAGAACTGAGAAATGACGTTGGGAGTTCAGCAATGTACAGATCACCAGTGACCTTGATAAGAGCAATTGTAGTGGAGTGACAGAGTGAAAGCCTGAATGGAGTAAACTTAAGGGAGAGGAGGAGAGAAATTTGAGCTATAGACTCACTCCTTAAGGAGTTTACCTATCTAAGAACGAGATTTGTTTTCCTGTTAAGTCATCTTTCACGTACATTCCTCAGCAGTTTTTAGTTGTCTTCATATAGAGACTGCCATTTCTTATTAAATTCATTCTTTACTTTTTTTAAATTGCTGAAGTATAAGCACCATACAGTGTTATATTACTTTCAAGTATACAACATAGTGATTCAACAATTCTATACATTATTCAGTGCTCACAGTGATGTGTAGTCACCATCTGTTACCAACATTATTGCAATATTGTTGACTATATTCCTTATGCTATACTTTTCATCTCTGTGACTTATTTTATAACTGCAAGTTTCTATCTTAATCCCCTTTATGTGTTTCACCTATCCCCGCACCCACCTCCCTTTTGGCAACCATCAGTTTGTTTTCTATGTTTGTTTGTTTCTTTGTTTGTTCATTTGTTTTATGTTTTATGTTCCATACATAAGTGAAATCATATGTCATTTGTCTTTCTCTGATTTACTTCACTTAGCATAATACAGTCTACAGTTATCCATGTTGTTGCAAATGGCAAAATCTCATTCTTATTTATGCCCAAGCATAAGTGGAACGAGAGCCATATGTGCTGCCATAGCGACCTCTATTTATGGTTGAGCAGTATTTCATTGTGTGTGTGTGTATCTGTCTGCCAGAACTTCTTTATCCATTCATCTATCAATGGATACTTGGGTTGCTTCCATATCTTAGTTATTGTGAATAGTGCTGCAATAAACATAGGGGTGCTTATGTCTTTATTTGTATTGTACTTTTTGGAAGTTGTTATTGTGAATAGGGGCACCTGGGTGGTACAGTCAGTTAAGTGTCGGACTCTTGGTTTTGGTTCAGGTTATGATCTGAATGTCACAGTGGTCCAGAAATAGATACCATCAGAGTTCATGAAGAAATTTTCATCTGGAGGAACTAAAATATCAGTAATTTATAGAATTTTTCCCTCTTTTTAGTTAATCTGAAAAATTCCCCAGTACATTGTTACAATGAATATATTCCAGAGACAAACCTAGTGTTAATTTCTTTTGCCTCCTTTGTAGCCTACACTGAGGAGATCTGATTTAACTGTATTCTTGACCTGATCAGAATTTCGGTACTTCGAGTCAGTCAACCATAAAAGAAAGTCAACGTAAAGTGAGAAATTCATCTTGTTTATAAATTGTCAGAAAGCAATAACCCTAACACTCTCTATGTAAATGAGAGTAGATACATGGAAACACAACTTATTTAGGAAACAAATCCTGGGAGCCTGAACTTAGGATCTAGACATTTCCTATTTAAACAAAAATAGGAAAAGATGAGAGCACATACAGCTCTTGTTCCATCACTGTTTTCATATGAAGAGTTGCTATACTCTAAATTCTGTTTGTGAAGTTGGGAGGTAAGAAAGCAATCTAAAACCCACTTATTTCAGTTGAATCTGTATGTCAGTATCTGTGCCGGCATGCTTGTGGTTGGAACATGGAGAGTTGAATCAGCACCCTTGTTTCTGGTCAGTTGCCAGTAATAAAGACATCAAAGGAAATAGATAAACTGGGCAGCAAATCAAAGCTGCATGGGTTTTTCATTTAGTGGGTTATTGTAGGTCTGTCTGCAGCTTTTCTAAATGAAATTGTCCCTCCCCCAATCCCCTCTACGAAGGACCACCCTCCCAATAGACGAGCTGTTCGCTCTTGTTACCTTTGCATTTGTACATATGTAGAATTGTTTTTGCAGGACAGATTCCCACACGTGGAAATGCTCAAAGGAAGTGAACACATACAGCTTTCACAGATACTGCCAAGTTGTCCCCTCGAAAGGTGCTACCCATGTATGAGTGACAATGAGAGCAGCTGCTTGTAGTGGATGACAGCCGCGGGGGGGGGGGGGGGGGGGGGGGTCTGGGTGGAGGAGGGGAGCCACTCAAGCCTGAGGTTTTGCCTGCTTTTTCTAATTCAGAAGTTGATTCTTGGAATGGTGATGAGCTGTTGTAGGCAGTGTTAAACAAGATACGAATATCCTTAGAAAAGAACATTTTCATAAGTACTTTTAAAATGAAAATATAATTGTATTAAAGAATCTTTAAAAATAATGCATAATCCTACTCTTAAAAGATTTTCAGTTTTGCAAATTATCAACAGGTATAAATTTTATATTTTAGTTTTCACATAAGCTGTTTTCCGTTTCTACATACCTTTCATAACAGTCATTTAAAAGCTGCATAATACTGCATTATGTTACTGTATCAATGATTTGCTAAATATGTCCTTAATATTGAAGATTTAATATACAACCAAATACTTAAACCGCGTATTCTTAACTACTAAGATTTGTTGGTTCTGGTTATGAGAGTAATATAGTTCATTACAAAAAAAATTAAGGGGCCTCCTGGGTGGCTCAGTCAGTTAAGCATCTGCCTTTGGCTCAGGTTAGGATCCCAGGGTCATGGGATAACCCTGGGACATTAGCTCCCTGCTGGGTGGGGAGCCTGCTTCTCCCTCTCCCTCCGCCCCTCCCCCACCGCTCATGCTTTCTTGGCCCTGCATTCTATCTCAAATAAATAAATCTTTTAAAAAAATTAGGAAAACACAAAAAATAAGAAGGCATACACAGAACTCTTCCTATAACCTCTGATAATGAATCTGTGAGCATTATCATAGATTTCCTTCTTGCCTTTTCTTAATATTTTATTTCTTTGTTTTATAAACTATACTATTTGTGTAAAGCATGTTCATTTTTCGATATTTCCAAATCCTTTTAAAAGGGTTTAAGTTAATTTTTTTTCCTTTTTTAAAAAAAGTGAAAGATGTTTATTTCCTCAACTATAAAAATAATTTGAAACTGTTATAGGAAATTGGGAAATAATCCCAAACATCCATAATCCTATTATCCAGCGGCAAATACCTATAACATTTTCATTTATTACCTTCATATTAAAAAAAAAATTGAGATATTATACCATCAATGGTTCTAAGTTTGGGATGGTCATGGACCCTTTTAAAAGTCTTTAAGAATCCAAATTAAGGGCAGCCCCGGTGGCTCAGTGGCTTAGTGCTGCCTTCCTCCCAGGGTGTGATCCTGGAGATCCAGGATCGAATCCCATGTCAGGCTCCCTTCATGGAGCCTGCTTCTCCCTCTGCCTTTGTCTCTCATGAATAAATAAATGAAATCTTAAAAAAAAAAAAAAAGAATCCAAATTAAGAACTCTTGTTGTATACATAAATATACCTCTTTTTTTCTATTAGCCATTATGAAATAAGTATTTCCTTTTGTTGTTAACTCTTATAAATCTCTAAATTTGCTGATTGTTAGAGGTTGAATTGTGTCCCCCCCCACAAAACTTCCTATGTGGAAGTCCTAACTCTCATTACCCTGTATTGTGACGTTATTTGGAGATAAGGTCCCTGCAGAATTCATCAAGTTAAAGTGAAGTCATTAGACTTGCCATGCCATATGACAGGCATCTTTATAGAAAGAGGAAATCTGGAGACAGACATATGCTCAAGGAACGTGCTGAGTGTAGATGGAGAAGACGGCCAGCTACAAGCCAAGAAGAGAGGCCTGAGAGGGGCCCTTCTCATACTGCTCTCAGAAGGAACTGAACCTGTTGGCACCTTGATTTCATACTTAGAGCCTCAGAACTGTGAGACTATAAATTTCTGTTTGTTGAAGCCATCCTATTGGTGGTACTTGGTTATAGCAGCCCTAGCAAACCAATACCTTGACTGTATCATCTTACACGATGTAGACATTTGGATAAATACTTTGTGCTAGAAACTGCGCCAGATGTTGGGAATACTAAGTCAGTGAAGTCACGTTCCCTGTCTTTAAGATGCTGAGATCGGCACATAACATGACCTGGAGTCATGCTATGATGGGCAATGCATACAGCATCCTAGGAGCCCAGAACTGGGCCAGGGTGAGGGCAGACTTCTCCTCAATAATTACCACTCAAGCTGAGTTTTGAAGAACCAATAGGAGCCTATTTATTCTATTCTTGAGCATTAGGGTATTTGCAATTTTTTTTGTTTTTGGACTATTTCTATAGAGTAGATCCCCAGGAATGCATTACTAAGATAAGGATTGTGAACCTTGAAACATCATTTTTAGGGTAAAATAATATTCTATCAGATGGAAGTTTCCTGATTTATTGAATCCTACTCTTTTACAGGATAGAAGTTTCCCTGACGTTCTGTTTCCAGTGTTTTGCTGTTATAAATAATCATATAATGTACATCTTTTTTTGCTTGAAGCTTTCTCTATAATTAGAATTATTTCCTTAGTGATAGAGTTCTAGAAATAGAATTACGTTATCAAAAAGGTCAAATTGTTTTTCAGAAATACTGATCTATATTCCCATTATTAATCAAGTGAAATTTATTAACAGATCGATTTGATTTATTATAGTCTTTATATACTTCGGGGTCTGGGAAAATAAAGTTCAATGTTTCCCTTTTTTGGAGACTGAACCCTTACTAGGAACCAACGTGTCATTTGTATCACTTGGGTTGAAAGAACTACTCCTTGGGTTCCTTTCTTCATCTGAAAAAACCTGCTTGAAGGGCATTGTCCCATCAAGAAGCCCCACCTGGTTTCTAACCAGCAGGTAGGTGTGTGTACTGGCCTCTGGTTATACTCTCTTAATAAGACTCACCGTCTATCTGAAATGTAACTATCTCAGAAGATCAGCCTTTGGAGTGAGCTGTTTCATTTCTTTCCTGAGCTGCTTTTACAATGACTCTTGTACTCTCCACTCTGCTAGACTCCAAATCCCACTTATGGTGGCAGCATATCTACTATAATAGAATAACAAAAAGAATTGCAATCATGGTGACATGTTGGGATTATAGACACATGAATGAGCCACATCAGAGGTGATGGTATTGTGTCTCCTTGAGAGAAGAGTTCATTAGCAAGTACTGCATTGTTTCCTTCATTTTAAAAGTGAGTGTGAGGGGCGCCTGGCTGGACTCTTGATCTCGGGGTTTTATGTTTGATCTCCATGTTGAGTGTAGAGATTACTTAAAAAGAAAATCTTAAAAAAAACAGAGGAAAAAAAGTGAGTGTGAGTACAAGGAGTGCCTGTCTGGCTCAGTCGATGGAACGTGGAACTCATGATCTTGGGGTTGCGAGTTCAAGCCCCATATAGGATGGAGAGATTACTTAAAAATAAAATCTTATCAAAAAACCAACAAAGTAAAAAAAAAAACAAAAAACAAAAAACAAACAACAAAGTGAGTGTGAGTACCAGATAACAAACATCAAGGAATAAAGACTACACCCTAATCAGTTTTGTATTTCTATGTCATATCCTGCTTTACAAAATTTATTAATTGATGTAAAATCATAATCAATGTAATTTTTAAAATGCCCCACTCATTAATTACTTTTTAAAACTTATTTTTGAGGGCAGCCCTGGTGGTGTAGCGGTTTAGCGCCGCCTGCAGCCCAGGGCGTGATCCTGGAGACCCTGGATCGAGTCCCACGTCGGGCTCTCTGCATGGAGCCTGGTTCTCTCTCTACCTGTGTCTCTGCTTCTCTTTCTGTGTGTCTCTATGAATAAATAAATAAAATCTTAAAAAAAACCTTATTTTTGAAATCAGAAAAGAAGCAAAGCTATACATTTTTTTAAAAGATTTTATTTATTTATTCATGAGAGACACACACAGAGAGAGGCAGAGACACAGGCAGAGGGAAAAGCAGGCTCCATGCAGGGAACCCGACGTGGGACTCGATCCCGGGTCTCCAGGATCACACCTGGGCCGAAGGCAGACGCTAAACCGCTGAGCCACTCAGGGATCCCCAAAGCTATACATATTTTAAACATTATAGAAGTGCACAATGTGAAAAGTGTAAGTCTCCTGTATTTCTACCCCACAAAGGTAAGCAACCCTGATCTTCAATTTAGGGTACGTATCTCCAATTTTTTTCCCTACTATTTAAAAAATATAATGATGCTTAACCTCACTAACAAGAAATAAAATACAGAGTAAAGAAGAATCAGATTCCCTCTCCACCCCTGCCCCCATCAAGTTCTCAAAGATAAAACAGGTAGGAAAATGGGTACCCCCATATGATGTTGGTGGAAGTATAAATTAGAACAGTCTACTTGGAGGCTAATTTGTCAATAATTGCCAAAATTTTATATATACATATCTTGTGTGTTTCCTCTGCTGGCTTTAGAAAAATAAGAATGTCGATACCTTTTACAACAATGTTATTTGGTATTGTGGTGGTGGTGGTGGTGACAGCAGTGGTGCTGTCTTCTACTCTGAGGAGGCTGGATGAAGTCACATCCGAGTGGGCTTTGTACCCAGAACTGTGCCAGGGGGCAGTGTGGCTCAGAGCAATTCTCGATTCTTTCAGCATGTGGGCAGAAAGGTCAGCTTCCTAGAGGAGGAAGGACTTCATCTACCCTTCCCTTCCTAAATTAGAAACAGTCAGGGGCCACACAGACCCTTGCAGATACATTCAGAAGGCACTCCCTAAGAACTCCCTCCTGTTCTCTGCTTTTAAGTCCAAAACCAGCAGTGAGATTCTGCTCTATGAAATATTCATAAAATTCAATTGACCGTAGAACATTTTCTAAATGTAAGTGCTGTAAGTGACCTAAATTATATTAGCAGCTTTTTGAGAAATGGAGAGAGAAAGGAAAAGGAACGTAAGGGAATGGGATCCAGAGCCAACCTTGGCATTTGCAAACCATAATAAATGGGTCCTGGATCTGCATTGTGTAATTTCAGAAGTGACTAATGCTTGGACTGTTTCGGGGCATTAGCAGAGTGGCCTAGCCCCATGTAAATCAGTCTTTCTACATTACACAGATTGTGTGCCCCTTTTAAAATCTATATTTTTATTTCATAGTCATTTTGTTTCCAGCTCTAAAAATCTTGAGAATCTGTACCCAAGTCAGTCTTCCTATATCAGATGCTAGGGAAGTCCTGGATGCCCAGTTGGCCTCCGGGTGAGAATGCCAGGAGCCCCTGCCTGCAGTTTAGTGCAAGTCCTCGAACAGGGCCCTGCGGGGAAACTTCCCTACCCGCTGACTCATGGGGACCAGAGATTTTCATTGTTAGAAAACTCTCCTGTGTTTATGCAGATGCTATCTCCATCCAACCATCTATCCTTTGTTCTGCTGTCTGGAGCTCCCAGAATAAATCTACTCTTTGTACCTTTTGATGATGGAGGATGGTCATTCCCCGCCCCCTCCCTGTCCAAATCATTTCTTTCTTACCCTAGAATTTTTTCCTCTCTTGTTTACCCAATCTTCTCTGTGGAATACAGAGTACACAGACCATCTATTCTCCTTCATCCCTCCCATGCTCATCATACTGCCTTTCTGATAATGAACCCTAAAATTAAGTTTGTGCGTTTGCTTTTGGCATCCACTTCACACCTTTGTGTCATATTGACTTGTAAATAAACTAAAACCCCAGAGCAGTTGCTTTTTGAGCTTAAATGAAAGATGTAACATCTATTTTTCTGAAATCTTTTTTCCTCTTGGCTCATTTTTCTTTAACCCAGACTGCCTTTGGAATTCTGATTCTGTCATTTTATCTAAAGCATTCATCTCTCCCAGCGTGGTGTCGTCGGATCCTTTGAAAAGCCTGCCTGCAGATTGCTGATGTATTTACCTAGGCTCAGGGCTTGAAGAGGGTGACAAATCCCTCATAATGAGTTTGCCAAATGCCTGCTGGCAGCCAGCAGATTCAGGGCTCTGTGGAAAAGGGACAAGGACAAAACCTAAGCCTCTCAACCCGGAGGGGCACGGGCCACCGGAGTTGGAGGAACTTTGGTTTGACCATTGACATGTAAATGGTCGCAGGGCCCCAAGGCGGGTCCCCAGCAGACCCTCCCACCAGCCCTCCGACCACACAAAGCCCTGGCCGGGAAGGGCTGCTGGCTTTGCTTCAGCGAGGCCCCTGGGCATCCTGGCTGCAGAGGTAAGTCCCCTCATTAGTTGTGTTGTAAAACTGTTCCATTTGGGGCAGTGATTGTGGTCTGGAAAGTTCTCCCGGCCACATACAGTGGGAGTGGTCTCATTGGACCTCACTCTGTCCTGGGCAGAGACGTAGGCCCTAAAAAGGTTTTTGAAATGACAAAAAATACTAAAAAGAGAAACAATCACATTTGCCCATATGTGTGTACATACACAAGAACTTTTTGAATGTTACCTGAAATTTCTCTAGGATAATTCTGTTTTTCTCACTGTATTTCCTGGAGTCAAGCTCCCTCCCCCTCTCTCTCCCCTCCTCTGTCTTTAAAACTTCCTTACTTTTCCTCTTCCCTCCCTTCCCTTGTAGTGATGATAGATTGTGTAACTCACAAGGGAAATGTTACTATGTGCTCTACAAGCTAGAGAAATAAAGGAAATTACACAAGATTAGAAGAAATCACATGAATAAATCACTGCTAAAAAATGGGGATTTGCTGATTTTTCTGCCCTCTGCAACCTTAGTGGAAGAGTTTTTGTAGTTCTAATGTCCTAAATGTAACAACATGAATTATAAAATTTATGGTGCTCTTATCACATGGTAAAAGGTATATGTCATACTTTGGACTGATTTTGTTCCAAGTCCTTTAAGAACTAGCAAGAAATTATTTAAAATATGTTTAGATTTTACATTGAGAATGAGTACCAGATGGAGTTAAAGGAGAATCTTGATTTTAAAAAATCTTGATATAGGGGTGCCTGCATGGCTCAGTTGATTAAGCATCTGACTTTTGATTTCTGCTCAGGTCATGATCTCAGGGTTGGGAAATCAAGCCCTCGGGAGGGCTCTGCGCTCATCAGGGGAGTCTGCTTAAGATTGCATCTCTTTCTCTGCCCCCCTCAAATAAATAAATAAACTTTAAAAAGTCTTGAAATAAAGGGTTTAATTTGGTAAAATATCCCACATAGGGCTTACCTTCCTGACTGCTTGCAGAGATGGTGCTTTTAGGAAAATATTTTCATAATACAATGCAAATGTTTCCAGATTCACCCCTCCACTCCTCTACTCCTTCTTTCTGTTTCTGTTTCTGTCTCATAGATACTGGTTTTTGTAGGACAACTCCATTCAGTACACAATGGGTCCTGAAGCCTTTGGTAGTTGTTAGTTCAGATACTTTTTTGCTCTTTTAAAGTAACTATAGTAATAGAATTATGCTTTTATATTAGAATACCCATAATGAAATTTATAAAGAAAATTCATTCAATCAGTCTTAGATCCAGAAATCCTGTCATTAAGTATGAAGTCTATTTGTAGGTGTCTCATGCTCCAGTGAGCATAGGGGAGTTTGGTACAGTGGGAAGAACACCATACTAAGTGCTACGAGATATGGGATCTGTGTCTAGCTACCAAAGTGGCCTTAACAATTGACTAAATTCTTTGGACCTCAGGGATAGACCGAATCAATGGGTATCAACCAGGGGTGGTGATGTCCCTTGAGGGGTGCTTGGAAATGTTGAGGGGGAACATTTTCAATTGTCACAGAGTATGGGGGATGCTAATGGTTGGAAACCCCAGAAATTAGAAATCTAGAAATGCCACCCAGCCCAGTGAAGAATTGGCCCACTCCAAATGCCAATAGCACTCCAACTGGGAAACACTTGACTGCACAATCACTAAGATTCTTTCAGCTTTATTTCTCTTGAGTTCATAAAGAGCATTTCAAACATCTGAAGTGATATTGAACTATTACATTTAGTATCTGTATCTCACATTTAGCATTAGATGCTGTGTTGTTGGAAGTGAAGTCAGACCCAGTAATGCTGGGGCAGGACACTCATGGCATGGCAGTTGGGATGCAGAACTAATATCTCTGGGTCAGTTCCCTCCTCTAAGCATAGAAAAGCACCGATACTGTTCAAAAGCAGGTGCGGAGCCAGGCCTGGGTTTTTTGGTTGGCTTTGAGTTTTGTTTCTTGTCCTCCTTTTCTCAGAGGGATGAAGTGGGTTTATTGTGGCCACAGGCATGGCTTTGAGGCCCTGGACTTGTTGCCTTAGAGGAAGGCAGCTGTCTAACCACACTGCCCTGCTGCTGGGCGCTGTCTATCTGTCGGGAAGGGGTCATTGTCGAAGCAGGTGCTGGGCTGAAAATCTGCCTGCCAGTTGTCAGAGGCCAGACCAGAGGCCTCAATGAGGCAGAAAGGGATTTGGGCTGGAATAGAGACACCTGGGGAGTCTGAATTCTTAGATTGTTTGGTGTGATTAAGTTACTTTTTACTTGACGGTGAAGTGCTATTAATTCAAAGTCCCACATCAAACCTTCTCTTAGGATTGTCTTTTTTATTAAAAAGGAATAGAGAGATGAGTTATAAATCCTCACCAGAAATTTACTGTAATTTGTATTTGTATCCAACTCTCAATAACTAAACTGTACCTGGAACATATTTTTTAATTGATAAGTTGTTTATAGATACACAAATGATTTACCTAAAAAATTTCAAATATATATATATGTATGTATATACTGTATAGTAATAGTGTCTTGTACTATATAGTAATTATATTATTATATTATAATTATATATTAATTATAATTATTATATATACTATATAAAAAGCATTTATATATTTATATTATATATACTATATAGTATAATATAGTATATATAATATAATATATAATATAATTATATATACTAATTATATATACTATATATATATAGTATCCAGTATATATCTCCTACTAGTCTTAAAAATTTTATAAAAATGGTGTTCCAGTATGTGTTTTATAACCTACTTTGTTCATGTCATACTACCTCCTGAATATATTTCTGTAACATAGATATTACATAATTTTCCATGATTTCTGGTGATCCACTGAGAGAATGGAGTCAAAGACAACAGACTTTAGAGTCAGACTCTGGCTTCATACCTCAGTCCTGCCTCTTATTAGCTGGACAATTCACTTTTTTGTGCCTTGGTTTACTCTTCTGTAAAATGGGGAGAATAATAATACCCACTACATTGGAGTGTCTTGAGAATTAAATGGGATACTATGTTGAGTGCATAGAATAGGATCTTGTATAAAGTAAGCACTCAATATCTGTGGCATACCATCATGTTTTCAGCATCAGCATCATTATATGACTATATCATCTCTGCTAACCAGTCCCCCGGTATTAGATATTTTTACAACTAAATCTGTTTTGGCATTCAGAGTTATTACTTTCATATCAGTTCCTAAAAGTGGAATTTTTAGGCCAAAGAACAAACAACAATTTGGGTCTTTGTTTTTTTTTTTTTAAGATTTTATTTATTTACTCATGAGAGACACAGAGAGAGGTAGAGACATAGGTAGAGGGAGAAGCAGGCTCCTCACGAGGAGGGAGGGCATGTGGGACTCTATCCCCAGGCCCCAGGACCATGCCCTGAGCCTAAGGCAGACGCTCAACTCCTGAGCCACCCAGGCGTCCCCTTTTTCATTCTTTAGCAGGTTGCTTGTGATCCACTAACTTATTTTCAAGACCCACAAATGGGCTATGACCTCTATTTCAGAAATTGTGTTCCACAGACGTTTTCTTATTGAGTGTGAGATGACTGGTAATCTTGGTGGGGGACTTCCAGCCTTTCATGGTGGAGGCATGTTCCCTTCCTCCTGGTGCTGCGTCCAGGGCAGCTTTCTATGCCTGGGGCATTGCCTCCAGAAGGGTCTAAGTCCCAGGGGGCCTGGCAGGAGGTGGAGGCAGACAGTCTTGTGTTCACCGTCTGGGCATTTAAACAGCTTTGTATTTGAGAATTTTCTCCTTCTCTGGACTGGCTGCTGCAGCTGACAACTCTGCCTGAGAGGGAAGGTTTAAACAAAGACAATAATTCAATTTGAGTGTCCCTGAATCATGTCTTTGTCTCTGCTCTTGACAGAACAGAAGGAAGTTGTTCATTATTAAGGATGCCAGCTGCCCATGGATTGATATATCTGTAGCCAGGGCTGGCTCACTTTCAAGTAGGTAGAGAGGTGGCTCCCTAGTCGGTGTATTCTGAAGAGGTCCAGAAAAGATTTCCTCAAAATGCCTACTGATCTCTGGGTGCCTAAAATTTTATGATTAAAAGTTCATTCTTCTAAATTATTATAAGCTTTTTGGTCTTCCAGAATTCCAGATCAATATAAAAATGTCTTAGAAAAGAGAATACCTTAAGATTGTATCAGATAACATTTAATGGGGCTTTCACCCCTGTGAAAGCTAGGGGTGGGGTGTAGGAGGGGGTGCAGGGAGCTTAGAGGACTATCAACAAGAACCGAGAAGGTTGTTGGGCTATGGAAGTTTTTGTGTCTCATGATCTTTTGAAAGTTATTTGAAGTTTTGGTGAGCTCTTTACATTTTTTTAAAGATTTATTTATTTGAGATAGAGATAGAGAAACTGAGAACACACTCCTGCAAGAGGTGGGGGGTGAGGGATGGAGGGAGAGGGAGAAGCAGGCTCCCTGCTCAGATCCTAGGACCCTAAGATCACAATCTGAGCCAGAGGCAGACACTTAACCGGCTGAGCCACCTAGGTGCCCCTCAAATTTTTTTAAAAAAGGAAGATTTTATTTATTTGTGAGAGAGGCAGAGACATAGGCAGAGGGAGAAGCAGGCACCCTGCGGGGAGCCCGATGCAGGACTCTATCCCAGGACTCCGGGATCATGCCCTGAGCCAAAGGCAGATGCTCAACCACTGAGCCACCCCAGCGTCCTTCCTTAAATGGTTTTATGAGAATGTTGTAAAGACCTGGTGGCTTGGGGTGAACTTGAGTCGGGCTTAGGGTTAAGGATACTGAAGCCCACCAAAGATGGCCAGAATTCTTACAACCTTACAACCACTTGTTCCTCAGGGATTTTGTGGCTAATACTGTCCACTGCTTGTGTTTTGTTAACACATTTACTACCGGTAGATGACATGACTGAAATATGCTACCCAAGGTTTACAGCTTATTGTGCCCAGTGCCTTCTAAGCACCTTCAACTTATTGGGCACTCTTCCTTAACCTTAGCTTTCTGATTGCTCAGGTCGCCACAAATTCCATTGCACACCACTTTGTTTTTCCAGTCGTTGGTTATTGTAGAATTTAGAGCCAAAAAAGACCTTAGTGATCCTCTGGGTCAGTGTTTTTTCAAGCTGTTGTTATCTCCCCATTGCAGGGCCATTAAATCAGCTTCATGGGTGATACTGACAGAGACTTTTGGTTGTGGAATGGGTGAGAACCGCCTAAATATTTATCATCACTACCAAGTGCTGTATGACACAGATATGCAGCACCTCTTAATGAGTAACTGTATGCACAACAGTACATTTCATATGGCACAGATACAGTTATCTTTTATTTGACAAATATCAATTGTCAATTAAGCACCTATTATTTATAGATACTATAGTGAGGGGCAGGGGTATAAAGGTGAGTAAGTCATGGGGCCTCCTTGGAGATGCTCAGGTGATAGTGGGGGAGACAGGCACAGATATTATTGTGATAGTGTGGTGGTTGCAGTGGTGTTACTTTTTCCTTACCTAGGTGAGGTGGTGCAGTGGTGTTACTTTTTCCTTACCTAGGTGAGGTGGAGAAGCAATGGGCTGGCTGATTCCTCTGGAGTCAGAAAGTAAGACAAGGGAGGGCTTCTGGTGAGAGGTGATATCTCAGCGTGGACTATGTAATGGGTTGAAAATTTCATTCATGCCCTAATCCCTAGAACCTGGGAATGTTCCCTTATTTGGAAAAATAGTTTATACAGATGCAATTAAGTGAAAGATTCTGTGATGAGATCATCCTGGATTATCTGAGTGAGCATTAAATCCAATGGCAAGTGTGCTTTAAAGTGTGAGGAGATCTGGCCCAGACAGAAGGGAAGGAGATTGTGTGACCAGAGATTGGGATGATACGTCAAGGAATGCCAAATGCTGCAGCCACCAGAAGCTGGCAGAGACAAGGAGTGATTCTCCACAAGAGCTTCTAGAAGGACTGCAGGCTAGCCCACAGCTTGATTTTGGAGTTGTGGCTTCCAGAACTATAAGAAAATAAACTTATGTTGTGTTAAGCCACCAGGTTCATTGTGATTCATTAGAGCAGCCCTGGGAAACATTTTTTATTGGTCTTCTAGCTTAGGGACTTCCTCAAGGGCACAGAATTTTCTGAAAATAATTTTATTTTATTTTATTTTATTTTATTTTTTAAAGATTTTATTTTTTCATGAGAGACACACAGAGAGAGGCAGAGACATAGGAAGAGAGAGGAGAAACAGGCTCCATGCAGAGAGCCCATTGAGGGACTCCATCACAGGACTCCAGGATCACTCCCTGAGCCAAAGGTAGATGCTCAACTGCTGAGCCATCCAGGCGTTCCTGAAAATAATTTTATTTTTTATTTTATTTTATTTTTTAATATATATTTTAAAATATTTTATTTATTTATTCATGAGAGGGGCAGAGACACAGGCAGAGGGAGAAGCAGGCTCCCCGTGGGGAGCCCGATGTGGGACTTGATCCTGGGACCATGGGATCACGCCCTGAGCTGAAGGCGGATGCTTAACTGCTGAGCCATCCAGGGGTCCCTGAAAATAAATTTAATATGCAAGAGTAGTCTGGGGAAAATATAACTATTATGACAGGATTTTAACATGGAGTATAAAGATCTTTATAGGATTCACAGATGTGCTTTAGGGAAATCCATAAACTCACTGAAATCTCTTATAACATATACTTTAATATAGTATATGTTATAATAATGGTATATGTAATACTATATGCAAACACATTTTTTTTTTCTTGGAGAAAGAGCAAAGCCTGGGATCTACTGAAAGGAGGTCATTTCTGGAGAGAGTACAGAGGAAGAGGCAAAGCCCTGTTTGCAAAGAGACAAGTGAGCCTTCTCACTGGAGCACAATTTTTGTGAGAGGGACTAACAGGGGATAGGGCTGGAAAGTTTATCTGAGTCTTTGCCTTTGTGGTCAGTTTGAGTAAAAACCTGTTTTTAAAGATTATTTATTTATTTATTTATTTATTTATTTATTTATTCATGAGAGACAGAGAGAGAGAGAGAGAGAGGCAGAGATACAGGCAGAGGGAGAAGCAGGCTCCATGCAGGGAGCCCAACGTGGGACCAGATCCTGGGACTCCAGGATCACGCCCTGGGCGGAAGGCGGCGCTAAACCGCTGAGCCACCTGGGCTGCCCTAAAACCTGTTTTTAAAGGTGATAAACTATCATGTGATATAGTTCATTGTACTGCCTCATGGGTGATGGCTATTAACACTGGGTGACAGGGCAAAAAAATACAGGATGAGGTGGCTACAGTCTTGTGTGGATATGTGGAGAGTGTAAAGCTTCCTTGATTATATTCCCCCTTGACAGAGCCATACACACCCCCACTGGAAGGTTTCTTTAGTCACTCAACACATCTTGTTCTTGAACTTGCAGTTCTTCACTGCATTTTCCTAAAAAAGATATATTTTCATGGCACTGAAAAAAAGTATGTATGTATGTATTTATTTATTTTTAAGTAATTGCTATATCCAATATGGGGCGTGAACTCACAACCCCAAAATCAAGAGTCGTATGCTCTACCTACTGAGCCAGCCAAGTACACCAGTTTTCTTTTCTTTTTTTAGGTTTTTTAATTTATTTGAGAGAGAGCAAATGCACACACATGCAAACACACATGGGGGGGGGGTGGTTAGAGGGAGATAGAATTCCAAGCAGGCTCCACACCCAGTGTGGAACGTGACACTAGCCCTGACCCCACAACCCAGAGAGATCATGACCTGAGCCGAAACCAAGAATTAGATGCTTAACCTCCTGAGCCACCCAGGCACCCCTATTTTCATGGCATTTTACTTCCTCTAAATTATCAATTAATGTATAATTATTCCTGTGACAACGCAGTGAACATCTTTAAACCAGATGAAGAAAATCATGTTCCTCAACACAAAACTAGCCTATGCTTTCAGTTATTCAGGAGTGCAGATTCTAGAGCAGACTCTCTCCACATCGTGCTCTTTCTTTGAGAAGAACTGAACCAGTTGATACCTTATTATTTTCTTTAATGGAATAGAATTTATTAGTGAGTACATCTGGGGATCAAATTAAATCTTATTTCTTCAGACTGAGAAATAGCAGCTAAAGGTCTTGTGTCTCCTCAGCTGTCTTTGTGACCTACATGATATCTTCTTATATCTTGGCTCTCTTCCAAGCCCAATGTTTTACACAGACTCATGTTTTATGGTTTTTAATTACAAAAATAATTCAAGCTTATTATAAAAATTTCAAGTGGTAGATTTGATTATATTGCTCTTTAATACTGAGCTGGCCATAAAACAAATTTCTCTCTTTGCTATGGTCTGAATGTTGGTCCCCCCAAAATTCATATGTTGAAACCTAATCCTCAGTGGGATGGTCTTTGGGGGTCTGGCATTTGGGGTTTTGGGTTCATGAGGGTTCCACCTCCCATACAAAAGTAGTCTCAGAGAGCTCCCTTCTTCCTTCCACTATGTAAGGACACTGGACAGGTGCTGACTATGAAACAGAAAGTGAGCTCTCACCTGACACTAAACTGGCTGGCAGTTTGATCTTGGACTTGCCAGCCTCTGAACTGTGAGAAACAAATTTCTGTTGTTGATAAGCCATCTGTGGTATTTTGTTAGAGCAGCTTGAATGGACTGACACATACTTCTATCCCTGTTTTAGTTTCTTGTGGCTGTTGTAGCAAATTAACACAAATTGGGTGGCATAATACAACAGAAATTTATTTTCTCACCGTTTTGGAAGCCTGAAGTTCAAAATCAAGCTGTTGGAAGGGTGAGCTCCCTCCAGGGACTCTAGGGGAAATTCTGTTCCTTGACTTTTCCAGCTGCTGTTGGCCACAGATATTCCTTGGCTTGAGGCCACATCTATCCATTCTTTGCTTCTGTCTTACATCACTGTTTCCTCTTCTGTTTGTCTCTGTGTGCCTGTGTCCCCAGACTCTCTCTGCCCTTCTCTTATAAGGATACATGTGATTGCTTTTAGGACCCAATAAAGCAATATTTATTCTTTTGCTGTATAAGTTAATACTCACAGGTCCTGGGCATTAGGATGTAACATAACTTTTGGGAGACCACTGTTTAATCCACTAACCATTGTTAAAGAAAAAGTTATTCTGGCACATGTTAAAATGGTAGAGAAGACTTATTCGGGATTGTTGTGATAGGTGTCAGAATTCTTGTGATAGTTGTCAAGACTGTTGCAGTTGTGGGGAGAGATGAGGCTTAACTCCGAATACAGCAAGAATAACTGGGGATCCATAGTACAGGAGCAGGCTGGAGGGTGGAGGGAAGGTTACTAAGGGGAGCTTCTTACCAAGCTAACAGGATTCTTGTTGAAGGCAGGCCAGAGTGAGCAGGTTTTACCTAAAGAATGGTGTGGGATAAGGAATTTGATCAGATAATGAAGGCGATGCAAAATTAAGAGTGAGAAGATTCTTTCTCAACTGACTTAGCAGGATTCTTGATAAAATGGGGCTACACAGACCTGGCAAGCACAGGGGCCATGGTAAGTTAGGTCTAGGAGAAAATCTTTGCCACAATTCTTTAAACAGTGTTTTCCAGACTTAGAAAAACCCAGTCTTTCTGGATTTTCCAAACCCAGATTAGCAGCAACTAGGCTTGTGCTGGTGGGGAAATTTCTGCAGCTGCTGCTTAATTAGAAACATGGCTTTATGCAGGAGTCTCTTGTCTCCTGCAGTGACTTCTCCTTGCCTCTCCCGACCTGCCCTAGCAATGTGGATATGCCACCTTCATTAGGAGGGTCAGTTTACAGGCCAGTTGCCCCCTCCCCTAACCCCCTAGTTATAAAGCAGCATCTGCCTCTGTCTGGGTATTATTGTTTGGATTCAAACTACAGGAAAAATAAAACACCCATGAGGGCTGATGTTAGGAAACTCATTGCAGCATCAGAGAGAATGTCAGATAAATCACGATGTGGGAAGAGGAAATTCAATGTTGGTTTTGGACCTAGACTGGGAACATTTGGTGACTGATAAGTCCAGTCGCCATTCTAGGGATCTGATTAGCATGAACTCCATGGCTTTAGGAGTGGGGACAGAGCTGGTCCAATTTCAAGACTGGGCATGGGGCTGGAAATCTCTTCCATAGCAGGGGAGGAAGGGTCCACCTTTAAACCCCAAAGTGACCCAATCCCTCAGGCCTCTGGCTGGACTCACCTCTGAGCAGATAGATGCTGGCCTGTATCATGCCTCAGACTCTGACAGGTAATAAATAAATGAAATCCACTCTGCCATTCTGCAAGTAGCTCCCACTGGTGCTTCAGGGAATAAGAGGCCCTGCTTTTAGAGTGTTTTCTGGTACTCTTGTATAGAAGCTCATTTTTCTACTACAGGATGAGAGACAATAATGCTTTTTAACTTGTCAAACTGGAACTCTTTCATAGAGCTTCATGCAATTCAGTACCCTAATTCTGTTACACTTAACTCACATTCATTGAACACCAATCCTATGCTATATGCTACCTAGGACACTTTTTCTTTACCTCATTCACACCTGTGAGTTATCGGTATTATCTCCATTTCTTAAAGTGAGGAAACTGAGGTCAAACCTGACTTGCCTAGGTCCTCCCATCTGCTGACTATAGGTCAGGATTGGAATCTGGGGGGATGCCTGGGTGGCTCGTTGGTTGAACACCTTTGGCCCCCGGGATTTCGGGAGCATGCCCCACATCAGGCTTCTTGTGTGGAGCCTGCTTCTCTCCCTGCTGATGTCTCTGCCTCTCTCTCTCTCTCTCTCTCTGTCTCTCATGAGTAAATAAATAAAATAAAATAAATAAAATCTTAAAAAAAAAGATTGGAATCTGGGGCTGCTGGTGCTAGACCAGTGTGTGTGCTTGGGTGCAGTTCCAGTAAAGAAGGGAAAGCACCATGGAGCTGATGGCCACTTTCAGGTCTTTAGGATATCTTAATTATAAATGAGGGCACCTCATGTTGAGGGTACCTGGGTGACTCAGTCGGTTAAGAGGCTGCCTTCAGCTCAGGTCATGATCTCAGGGCCCTGAGATGGAGCCCCAAATCCTGCTCCCTGCTCAGTGGGGAGTCTGCTTCTCCCTCTTCTCCTGCAGCTCCCTGCTGCTTGTCTTCTCTCTCATTCTGTCAAATAAATAAATAAAATCTTAAAAAAAAAAAAACCTGTTGAAAAATGAGAACTCTGGAATTATACTTCTCCAGGTCTCGGGAATAAGCAAGTTGCTTATTCTTATTTTTTTTATTTTTTTGGAAGTACTTAAGAGTTTCATTTGGGAAGAGTATTTGAATGGATAACAGGACAGAATTCTGTGTATGAAGGGGTGTGGGGCATCTGGGGTACATAGAAGGTGAGATTCTGTTGGAGTGATTAAGGCTGTCAGGAGCAGAATAAATCACCTGCCATGATCCTGCTTAGGACAAACCTGCAGGACATTAGCCGAAGTCCGTGTGTAGACTCAGAGATCGGCAAGTATGAAGCATGGTGCCATCCCCGTCCAGGAAACTTGCCTCCTCCCCGCTTCACCTTTCAGGTATATGCCCTGGGGAAGTCTAAAATTTAAATCCTACCTGCTGTCTTTCAAGCGACAATGAATAAACTTTAAGTGTGAGAATTGGGGAAACTTATGAGGTTTATAATGAGGTTTACTACAACATCTAAGTGTAAACTCCACCAGTTATCGTTTGTTAGACAATATTGATGAAACATTAAAGTTGTTTTACTTCTTACTTTCCAGCAGACAAAACTTCTTCCCCAAACGTAATGCCTCCTGCTCTGGGTGGCTTTGTAGCTTCCTTTAGTCTGTTTTGGTGTAAATTCTAGCTTGTCGGAGATGCTTCCTTTTACAATAGAAAATGAGGTTTCTTGTTTTCATTTTGCACATTTTCTTTTTTTATTTTTATTTTTTTAAAAAAGATTTTATTTATTCATGAGACACACACACACACACACACACACACACACACACACACACATAGGCAGAGGGAGAAGCAGGCTCCATGCAGGGAGCCTGATGTGGGACTCGATCCCGGGACTCCAAGATCATGTCCTGGGCCGTGAAGGCGGCACCAAACCACTGAGCTACCGGGGCTGCCCTGGTATTTTCATATATTACAAAATGACCTCATGGTAAGCCTAGTTACCATCTGTCACCATACGAAGTTATTACAGTATTGTGGTGGAGTATATCTGAAGTTTCAAATTAATTTTCCTTACAAGGTAGATTTACTCTGAGGTGGTTTTTAATGGATTGGATTGTCCTGAAAGTTTAAAAAATAAAATTAGAAAAAAATTACTTTAGTGCTTAGCACAACCTGGTGATTTAGGATATTTAAAGTTGAATGAATTAGAGGGCCCCTGGCTGGCTCAGTCTGTGAAGCATGCGGGCTTTTTTTTTTTTTTTTTTTTTTTTCCCTGAGGCTCTTGATCTCCGGGTTGTAAATTCAAGCCCCACCCTGGAGGTAGAGATTACTTAAAAATCTTAAAAAAAAAAAAAAAAAAAGTTAGAAACTTTAAACTACACTTATTTAGTTGTTTGTCATACTTTGTTTTTTTTCTCTATTACTTTGTAACTTTTGTATAAACAAAGGGATCTAATTACCTCTTCTTTGCCTGTGGAGTTCCTGACTCCTGGTGAGTTCTTTTTTTTTTTCCTGGTGAGTTCTTGCTCCTGCATTGCTTTGGCTGGATCAAGCACAGACCTATTTGCTGTTTTTATTTTTCTATTTCTAATTTTCAGATTTGTAGAAACATTACAAGAAATGATATATATGACTAAACACTGATTTTCTATGATGCTACATCAGAACCTTTGAAATCCTTGGAGAGTGTCCTTTTGTCAAAATTGTCTTTTTTTATTGTAACACTTCTGCAAGTCTTATTTTCCCAAGTATAGTATTAACAAGGAGCAGTGGTGCATTTCTCTCTTTCTCTCTCTGTCTCTCTCTGTCTCTCTCTCTGAGGGTGTGTGTCTTCAGATGGGAGAAGGGGCAGAGGGAGAAGGGAGAGAGAGACTCTTAAGCAGGCTCCATGCTTAGTGGGGGAACCCCTCATGGGGCCTATCTCAGGATCCTGAGAGCATGACTTGAGCCAAAATCAAGAGTTGTCTGCTTAAACCTATGGAGCTATCCTGGGGCCCCTCCCAGAGCTATTTTAAAAATAGCTTTATTGACGTATAATTTACATAGCATAAAATTTATCCATTATAAACATTCAGTTAACTGATTTAAAAAAAATTTTTAAAAGATTTTATTTATTTATTCATGAGAGATACAGAGAGAGAAGCAGAGACACAGGCAGAGGAAGAAGAAGCAGACTCCATGCAGGGAGCCCGATGCGGGACTCGATCTCAGGACTCCAGGATCACACCCTGGGCCAAAGGCAGGTGCTAAATTGCTGAGCCACCCAGGGACCCCCAGTTCACTGATTTTTTTTAAAACAAATTTATACAGTTGTGCAACCATCACCCCAGCCAATTTTAGAACATTTTCATCACTCCTGAAAGACTGTGCCTATTTACTGTCAATCTCCACTCCCACTCCTGGCTCCAGGCAACCATTGGTCATCTTTCTGCCTCTGTAAATATGCCTTTTCTAAACATTTCCTATAAGTAGAATCATATAGTATATATAGTTTCTTGTGTTTGACTACTTCCATTCAGGACATCTTTGAGGTTCATCACTAAAGTGTATATCAGTATTAATTCCAGAGCTATTTGAAAAAAAAAAGCCTTTCTATTGTGACAGATTTCAAGGTTAGAGAGACTAGTATAAATCACCCACATGTACCTCACTCCCAGATTCCATAGGTACAAACTCATGGTTAGTCTTATGTCATCTATTGGCCCTCTCTGCTTCTCTCCCCACTCTGTTAGATTATTTTGAAGCCAATCTCAGATACGGTATCACTTAATTTGTAAATAGTTTAGTGTATGCATTTGTATTTATCTCCTGCTTTTCTGTAGCTGAGGAGCTAAATATTTTTTTAGAAATTATGGGGATTTGGATTAAAGGGAAAGGTAAGAGGGCTAAATATTAATTTAACTAAGATATAATACTCCTGCTATGTTCAAGATGCTACATGTGGCAATCTAGGATACAGTGGTATATGTATCTTGTATATCTTTTAGGTCTATAATGTAAAATAGCAATTCAAACATCATGTGTTGATAATAGATTTCCCTTCTGTGGGTTTTTTTTTTCTTGTGTATGATTTGCTTTTATGCTAAGAATCAAGTTTTGTTTGAAGAGGAGAGATGGATTATGGAGGGTCATATGACATCTTCTTTTGAAAGCTGTTATATGAGAGGTGAAAGCAGATAATTTCAAATTTGCTAATTAGAAATTGTGACTGGGGTGAGCATGCTATTTGGTCATTCTTTCTGTTGATTTCGGAGCCTAGTTGGCTGCAGATTAGATGGATTCTTATTTGAATTAAAATAGGCAAAGAGAAATAAACTCCAGATTAGCTTTGAAGACCACTTGTTAATTTTCAGAATTATTGAATATAAAACATAAGCCAGCTTCTTTGTGGAATGTGAACACTGTTGGATAAAGATGCCTATGGCAGATACCTGACATGGGGTCTCTCCAGGCCTGTTTTCAGCTGCCTTCTTCCTTCTTGCCTTTCTCTTACTGCAGAGACTGGAAATCTGAATGTTCCAATGTCCTAACTATCCTAGTTAGGATGCCTATGTGATGCAGTTTGGCCAGTGCAGTAAAGCTCAAGTCCCTTGAGAAGGGCTTCCCTTCATGAATAAAAAGACATACCTAAGGGCCCCTGAGTGGCTTTGTTGGTCTGTCTTCCACCCAGCCCCAAGTCAGGCTTCCTGTTCAGTGGGGAGTCTGCTTCTCCCTCTCCCTCTGCCCCTCCCCTATGCTCGCATATGCTCTCTCTCTCAAATAAATAAAGAAAATCTTTAAAAAAATAAAAGACATAACTAAGATGGAAAAAGTCTTTGGCTTTTTTTTGTTTTTTTTTTTTAAGATTTTATTTATTCATTCATGAGAGACACAGAGAGAGAGAGAGACGCAGAGACACAGACAGAGGGAGAAGCAGGCCCCCGGGAAAGGAGGCTGATGCAGGACCCAATCCCAGATCCTGTGATTACACCCCGAGCTGCAGGCAGATGCTCAACCCCTGAGCCATCCAGGTGTCCCTCTTTGCCTCTTTTGCATTCTTCTTGCCTGGAACCTAAATGTGACATCTGGAGGTGGAATAGCCATTTTGAAATCATGAGCTTGACATGAGGATAAAAGTCATCACACAAAGGATGGCAAAGCACCAAAATCAAGAGTCTGGGTTCCCTGGGGTGTTATTACTCACTGTAGACTGCCTTCCTCAGGGGTTCTTCGTATGGGAGAGAAAAGTAATAAGCTCTATCTAGTGAAGCATAGTTATCTATTTTTTTTGTTTGCAGCTGAATGCATTCTTCTTTGATGATAACTGTGTGTTTGTACCTTTTTCCCACCTCAGGGCATATTCACACCGAACACTTCGTAGACTTGGGAAATGTTAAGCATGGGAAATCCTAGAAATTATCTAGTGTAGTGGTTGTCAGCCAGGGGTTATAGGTCACTGTCTGCAAGGTGCTGCTGTTATGTAGCAGCTGGAGGCCAGGGGAGCTAACAACCTATATTGTGTGGGGTAGGCCCACAGCATGCATGTTGCTGTTCAAAATGCCAGTAGTGCACGATAAGAAACACTGATATAGTCTACTTCCCTGATTTGGTCCTAGACAGAGAGCAAGCCACCCAGGGGTTTGGAGACACTGCTACACTGGTTTGGACAATCTAGAGAGTATCCCCAAAGTCCTTTTGCATGCCTCTGCTCAGTTTAGCCTGGCTTCCCTTCTCCCTCTGCTTCGGCACCCTTCTTGATAGAGACTGCAGCATTGAGGTTGAGTTGCAAGTGGAAGACTAGAGAGTAAGGGACAAAAGCATGGAGTATCCATTGAACTCCCTAATGCCTCTACAAAACCACTCTTCTGAGAAGTCTCTGAGGCATCTGGGCTTAGAGTTTTTGTTCACTGTCTCCAGACATTCCATTACCTCCCAGTTTTATGAGGCCTGGGCTTGGGGTGACATTGATGACTGTAATGATGAGAGAGGTTGTGGGTCACCTTTTCTGTCCCCAGTAACTTAGTCTTGCCCCAGTATGGAGCGGCTGGCTTTGATACTGGCAGAGGTGAGAAGAGGCTCTTGTCATCTAAACAGCTTTTGGTCCCTTGCATAGTAGCCGAGAGCTGAGTCTAGAGCTTCTAGCCTGGCATTCCAGGAGATAGTTGGGTGCCATTCTTTCTTTCTTTCTCTCTTTCTTTCTTTCTTTCTTTCTTTCTTTCTTTCTTTCTTTCTTTTTAAGATTTTATTTATTTATTCATGATAGACAGAGAGAGAGAGAGAGAGAGAGAGAGAGAGAGAGAGGCAGAGACACAGGCAGAGGGAGGAGCAGGCTCCATTAAGGGAGCCTGATGCGGGACTCGATCCCAGGACTCCAGGAGAACGCCCTGGGCCAAAGGCAGGCGCTGAACCGCTGAGCCACCCAGGGATCCCCAGTGCCACTCTTTCTTTGTCTCTCTTACCCAGAGGTGGGATTCCAGGAGAAGAGGCCAGAGGCTGTTTGCCCTGCAGTATCCAGGATAGAAATGTTACCCTGAAGTTCCTGGCACCAAAAAGTGAAAGTGAGATATACCAGAGTCAGAAAAATATATCAAGTCACAACATTTTCACCAGGCAGTCCGTTAACAATATCATAGGATTTTTTTTTTTTAAATACCAACAAAAAGTACACTGAAAGTGGATAGTAGCTGGAATTGAAAAAGTCCTGGTGTGTCTTCTTCAGTAAGCCACTGGATTTCTAAGAGTTCTCATAGATAATAGGGATAATAGTGTAGCAACCATCTCCTGAGTGGAGATTAAAGGGGATGTGGGCCCGAAAAGCACTTTGGAATTGGTAAATGGCTATACCGAAGTTAATTACTGTTCTCATGAGAGCAATTGATGCTTTTAGTGGCTTTGGGCATTAAAAATAGTCAAAGGTTGTGTAGCAGGACTGTGGGTCATAGTTTAAGTTGGTGTTGGTTATTGCTGTATTTTAATTTATTAGGACCAAGTGAATTTATTTCAGGCCAAGGCAATGGGTTAAGGAAACAATAAAGATAATAAGGATGCACTTAGCAAAGTCAGAAGAGGATTGTATCCAGCTGAGTCATACTTCTTTCCAGCACAGAAAAGCACAGCTTTCACTCTGTCTGAAAGGCACTTTGCTGGGAATGTGCATCAAGATGGGGCTTGCAGTTGAGGCCATTTCTTAGCAGCAGCTTTTTTTTTTTTTTTTTTTTTTTTTTGCATCATAATTACACAACATGTCCTTAGACTGCTTCTTATTGAGGTTGACTTCCCTTTACATGGTACATAAATCCTACCCACAAAATCAAGACTTAGGCTTATCTCATTGTTTTCTTCTGTGGAACCAGGCTTGTTTCTAAGTATTTCCAGTGCTTTGCCCTTTAAGGAGTACATGATTATAAAAACAGATACTTTCAGCAAAAAGTCTCTTGTGTCTCCCTTCCACAGCTTAGACTAAAATCAATGGGGCTCGATCTACATTTGCATTCAGAAGGGAAATGCCTTCTTGGCAAATACCACAGGCCACACCGTCAATCTTGGGTTACTTGGAACTCCTTAAGCTTACTTAAACATTCCTTAGTAACACATTCCTCTGAAGAGCTCGACATGACTCCTCAGGAGGAGAGCACTCAGCTTATTCGTGGCATTTAGTTTCTGTCACTAACCAGCAAGGCAACTCTCTAGAAGGAAACAAAACATGACAAAATGCTGGTCAACTATGTACATCCTCTAGTATCTTTGCATTAAAGGAATGTACTTATTTCAGTGATTGGGGAGGGGCATTCTGGGAGAGATCCGTTTGGAGATGCTTGAAAATAATGTGTTTCTCACCCTGGAGTAAATGAGCATTTGTGGTTTGTATGATATTTAGTATTGTAAGGTTCTTCTTCTTTTTCCTTCCTTTCTCATTGAAAAGACATTGTGTGCTAGGTTCTTAATATGAGAAAGTTATCTTCAAAAAACAAGTGAAGGGGGATTCCTGGGTGGCTCAGTGGTTTAGTGCCTGCCTTTGGCCTGGGGTGTGATCCTGGAGTCCCGGGATTGGGTCCCACATCGGGATCCCTACATGGAGCCTGCTTTTCTCTCTGCCTGTGTCTCTGCCTCTCTCTCTCTCTCAGTGTCTCTCATGAATGAATAAATAAAATCTAAAAAAAAAAAAAAAAAAAAGTGAAGCCGTGACTTGAATTGAGTGGTACAGATAACATTATGCTGCATCCCACTCCTGACCCACAGAATTTCTCTTCTAACTAGTCTAGTTTCTCAGTTGCTCACCTGCATTGGTTTCTAGCTGAAATGTAGTTGGCCACTGAGGTACATAGCACTGTGCCTTAGCCCCTGCATTCTTGTTGATGTTAAATTACACTTGCCCTAAAACTTCCTTTTATTCCCTTTCTCTCACTAGTTATTAGAAGTTTGTAATTCTTGGGGAACCTGGGTGGTTCAATCAATTAAGTGTCTGCCTTCAGCTCAGGTTCTGATCCCAGGCTCCTAGGATGGAGCCCGGATTGGGCTCCCAGCTCAGCAGGGAGTCTGCTTCTCTCCTTCTCTCCCCTGGCTCATGCGCCCACTCTCTCTCTATTTCAAATAAATAAATAAAATCTTGGAGAAAAAAAGTTTGTAATTCTTCTGAGGCCTGCCGCATTTCTTCACAGCAACAATTGTGATCACTGTGATAGTAGTTAGATCTGGGGTTTATACCGCCTATTTTTAAAAGTTTTTGGTTTGATATATGTAGGTATTTTAGTAATATTACCATAATTAACATAGCCATAATAAAAGTAACCTAACTGTAATCTCTGTAACCTAACTGTAATGCAAAATAACCATTTCGACATCTCAATAGAGATAGGAAAAGGAATAGGTCCAGATCCCTGTCTTACCAGGCTTACAGCCTAGTCTTATTTATTATTTAGAATGGTCTGGGCTGATGAATTAATATTTTTAAAGTCAGCTTTTAAGGTTCATGCAGAGTCAACCCTGTATTCCTTACCTGACAAGACCCTTTTTGAGCTTTTGGCTGTTGTTGAGAAATACAGTGATTAAATCCCATTATGATAATAGCTACAGAAATGTAGGATTTACAGCATGGCAGGTACTATTCTAAGTCTGTTATTTATATTAATTTGCTTAATTAAAAGAAACACAGAGTTCTCAACATAAAGTATAACACGAAAGACTGCCAGGCTCTAGCTAATGGTCACCTCCTCAAATACATATTTCATTCAACAAAGGGAGGGGTGCAGGTTAGGTGATTCTAACAGGCTTTCAGCCATCCTTTGCTGCTGCTGCTACTCCTGCTTCTATTTCTATATAAGCTTGTGCCATAATCCATCCATTGCTCCCTCCCCAGCCTCCTCCTAGTGCTGTAGAGCCTGTCTACCCTCTCTTCCATCCAGCAGTCTGCAGAATGCTTGGCTTGGACCTGTACTATCCTTTGTGCCTAAATATAAGGTAATTTGTAGAAGCCACCTTGCCTGAAGTTAGTGATTGGCTTAAAAGATGGGCACAGCCCCTTTTTTTTTTTGCATTAGATTAGTGGATGGATCTAATGCTTTTTGACTGCTGGGGCTCTCAAGGAAGGATTGGAAGAAGGACAGGGAAAGTCCTCAGAAAGTGGGCTCCCACTGCTTCTCTGCCCAGTGTGGAAGCAGTGTTGATTGGGCCCAATGCATCTAAGGTGAGCACCTCTGCTCGGTAGAGAAGACAGCAACCCGTTAGATTTATATCAGTTCAAAACTAATGCCTGCTGCCTCTCTGCCAGCCCTGAGATGTGGAATGTGGAAGGAGGGTTTCAGGTGCCCTGGATAGTGTGCAGGTGTCTGAGTCACAACCTGAGTGGTTTTTTTTTTTTTTTTTTTAGATTTTATTTATTTATTCATGAGAGACACAAAGACTGAGAGAGAGAGGCAGGCTCCATGCAGGGAGCCTGATGCAGGACCCGATCCCGGACTCCAGGATTGCGCCCTGGACCGAAGGTAGGCACTAAACTGCTGAGCCACCCAGGTATCCCCAGTCACAACCTGAGTTTGGCCCCTAGCACTGCTTTTTACCCCATGCATACGTGGGCAAGCTCCCTATCCCTTAGATTCTTCATCCATTCATTAAATTCAACAAATATTTATTAAGTGCCTACTATGTCGCTGATACAGCCTTGTACAAAACAATTCCCACCCTCATGGAGCTCGAAAAGGGTGAAAACAGTACACTAAATATACAGGTAGTGATAAATGCTGAGACTGCAATTTTATATAAGGTGGTCAGAGAAGGCATCATTGATAAGGTAACATTTGTGCAAACACCTGTGGGGGCTCAAGAAGAGGGCATTTAGACATCTAGGTGAAAAATAGTTTATGTAGAGAGACAGCAGTGCAAAGGTCCTGAGGCAGAAGTGTACCTTGTGTGTTGGAAGAGTAGCAAGAAGACCAGCGTGGCTGAAGTAGAGTGAGCCGGGGTCTAGCTGGAGGTGTGATCAGAGAGGAAAGAGGGAGCAGATCCTGGAGGACTTTATAGACCATTCTACAGACCTGAGCTTCTATTCTGGGTAATATGAAAAGCCATGTTCAAGGAAAGGAGGTTTCAGTAGAAAAGGGACATGATCTACCTAGGTCCTCAAAAAACGGCAGCTGCTACTGCTGTACTGAGGGGCTTGTTGTCTTATAGGGCATCCTGACATACATACAGGAAACAGGTCAGGGATTTGTCTGTCCAGTCAGCAGTAACAGCGTTGGGAGTGGTACTCAGAATTGCTGGCTTTGAACCCAAAGTGTGCTTCCTGCCTTTCCCTTTAACTGAAAATCTAAACCACTGGTGAAACCGCAGCCTGGAAGTGGTCGGTTAAATCGCACACACGGAGAAGAGCTGCTACCGGCACATCTTATTTTAGCCTCATTTTATGTAGTGTGAGCTTTGACTCCAAAGCAGCAAGCCTGGTTTCCATACGTCACGTGTGTCCTCAGGGTGGTTTGTGGCTGACTGGTTCATCAATTCATTAATACATTAATTAATTTAAATCAGTTTAATAACTTAAATCGATTTCATAAATTAGTTAATTGAATACAAATTAAATCGTATTTAAATTTAGCCTTTATGGTTTAGGTTTTCCTGTACCTCTTCCCCTCTTCCGTTTGTCCCCTCTGTGCGCAGTTGGGCTGGCCCTGACCCTGGCACTGTGCTAGTTCGCCATTTCCTTGCCAGGTTTCTGTATTGCTGCTTCCTCCAGGGGTTTGTTCAGTGTCAGCACCTGCCACCTGTCCTGAAGCAGTCTGAGGTTGGGTGGTTAGAACGTAAACATAGGATGGCTGCATTTGCATTTTGTAATATTTTCAAAAGATCTAGGATTTTTGTTGTGCATAGGTAAGGGCTGAGTGCAGGAAAGAGAAACCACTCCGGGTATTTTAAGTGGGAGAGGAGGTATGGAGTGTTCACCAATTTACCCAGCTGTAGTCTGGGTCCCAGGTGGTTCCAGAACAGTGCAAAACTGGCCTGCCAGCGGGCTCCCAACTCAGAGGACAGTAAGTGGTGCTGTGGGTTCAAGAACCTACTCCCTGCCTGGGTACTAGGGATCAGGAAGCCTGAAGTGAGAGAGGGTGGCCAGCATGATGGTCCTACAAGATGGCCACAGAAAACCTCCCATTTCCACACCTTGCTTGCAAGCCAAAAGCTGCATAGAGAAGTCCTCCACTTCACTTCCGCTTCCTAATTTTGCACAGGCACCTTGGATGTGTTGGATCACATCCCAATCTCTAGCTACAGGGTATGGGGACTACAAAATATACTTTTCTGCCCTCCATTGAGGAGGGGATTGTGGTGAGGTTAAACAAGCCAATCCCTAGTCCCCATGACATGTCACTTGTCTGCAGGGAATACTGTGGGGAGCTCTCCTTCCTCGTATGTTGGTGTTGGCCTCTGTTGAGAAGATACTACACACAACTGTATGTAAAACACTGAATCCAGGGGATCCCTGGGTGGCTCAGCAGTTTAGCGCCTGCCTTAGGCCCAGGGTGTGGTCCTGGAGACCCATGATCGAGTCCCACATCAGGCTCCCTGCATGGAGCCTGCTTCTCCCTCTGCCTCTCTCTCTCTCTCTCTCTCTCTCTCTTTGGGTCTTTCATGAATAAATAAATAAAATCTTAAAAAAAAAACACACTGAATCCAAATGTCCATGTTTTCCAAATTTATCTTTAGTCCAACACTGTGTACTTTGTCATAGAGGAGCTCTTATAATCCGTTACATTGTGGTGACCCCCTCTGATATCTGTAAAATAAACAAAGTGGACTCCCATCCTTGACAGGCAGATTTCAGTTTATTTGTATTTGGAGAAAATAATGAGTCTGGATTTCTGTTTTTCACAAAATGTTTTTATGGTTCATGTCATTCCATTAAAAATCTAGGCTATGGGGCACCTGGGTGGCCCAATCGGTTAAGTGACCAACTCCTGATTTCATATCCTCAGGTCATGATCTTGGGGTTATGAGATCGAGCCCTGCATTGGGCTCCGTGCTTAGCATGGAGTCTGCTTGAGATTCTCTCTGTCTGTCTTCCCCTTCCCCCCATGCTCTTGCTCTCTCTCTCTCTCTCACACACACACACAATAAATAAATAAATCTTTAATTTTAAGAAAAACCTAGGCTAGTTCCACTATTTATCTGAAAATTCATTATAATGTTTGGTATGAACTGCAGTTTTAGTAGACTAATTTCACTATAAAAACATAAACTACGGACACTTGGGTGGCTCAGTGGTTTAGCGCCTGCCTTTGGCTCAGGGCCTGATCCTGGAGTCCTGGGATCAAGTCCCACATCGGGCTTCTTGCATGGAGCCTGCTTCGCCCTCTGCCTGTGTCTCTGCCTCTCTTTCTGCGTTTCGCATGAATAAATAAATAGAAACTTAAAAAAAAACAAACAAACCATGAGCTAGTGGGTGTCAGGTCCAGATAAAGATTAAGGAAAACATGACCTGGCATTGACACCGGTCTGACCAGTCCACATTCTCTGGAGCACAGAAGTATCCATTTCTTGCAGCTTTGTGTTGAGTGTGTTTTGTAAAAGTTAATCAAATTTCTCTGACCATTACCTGATAAGGCAGCAGGGAATTCGGCTAGCCTAATTAGCTTGGGAACTAAATCAGACAGAGTGTGTGTACAACAGAGCCTAGAGTAGGTGTCTGCATCTGAAGAAATAGGTTACTGTTGGTCTAAAAGTAATTTCTTACCTATCATGGGGTTCCTGAAGAACACCCTGATTGATAAAAACTGAAATTGGCAGATTGATGTGTTTTTGAAAATTGGAAGTTGGGATAAAAACGAGCAACATAGCACACATATATTTAATACCACTTGATACACACAAATATGCACTTTAAAAACATATATAGTATATAATGTTCTAAAGGTATCTGCTTTCAAAATAGACTATATTCCTTGGTAGCCCTTGTAAACCATTCTCTTCTGTTTGTTGTTCAGAAAACATTACCACAGCTGTGTCATGGGCTAATCTAGCTGCCAGTTTTATGTTATATTTTATGTTGTTTTCCCCCAACATTTGATTATGAAAATTTCTCTACATACAGCAACATTGAGAGAATTTTACAGTGAACCCTGTATAACCATCACCTAAATTCTATCAACATTTTATTAAAATTGTTTTATCAAGTAGTTATAGGTGCTTTGTCACTTACAAAGTCATTTTTTTGCTGCATAACAAATTACCCCACACTTAGCAGCTTATTTAGAAAAAATAAGCTTCTATTATCTCACATAGTTATTGTGATCCTAGAATCCGGGAGTGGTCTGCAGTGAGTGGTTCTGGCTCGGAGTCCCTCATGAGGTTGCAGTCAAGACGTTGGCTAGGACTGCTGTCATCTGCAATTTGACTGAGGTTGGACGGTCTACTTTCCAGAAGGCTCATCTACTTCCAGGGGGCTCACTCATATGGTGGTTGGTTTGAACATTAAAAGATGGCACAAGGCAGCGTCAAACCAGTGTGTTGATAGTAAGTGATCCAGAAATCGTAGGAAATTCAGGGAGAGCTGTTATCTAGAAGGTGGTACTTGCCTGGAGCCTGTACCTAGGGGCATGGCATTCCAGCCCAGAGAGATGATAATTCAAGGTGTGGAGAGGGAAATCATATGGAGGGCGCAGCAGAGTGAGAGCGTGCTCCAAGGCACATCCTAAGAGGCACAAAGGGTTTGAGGTGATAGATTGCATTCCTGACAGTGGCTTTAATAGCTCTTGGAAAGGAGGGGCCTCAGCTTCTGAGACTAAAATCATTGATGTAGTCACTAACATTTAAAAAACAGCACTGAGAGATTTCTTTTCCCAGCACACGCACATTTTTATTCACACATTCAGTGTGTTCAGCTAAGGTTGCGATATCGTGGATGACTTCCCACTCTTTAAAGCTTTGTTTTACTGACAGCTTTTTTTCCCCCTCACAGCACATTTTCCTGATTTTTCAATTTGTATTTCTGTTGCTGACTGCAGAATAGGGCCAGACTGGACCACAGAAAGGTCCCTGGGAATGTTTGGCTCCTCTTAAACCGTGAGGATGACAGCTACTGCCCCTCTAACACAGAGATGCAGTGCCCACCTAGGAGGGAAGGTGGAAGTGTGTGTGGCAGGTGCTTCTGAGCGGTGTGTGGAGTGGTGTGCTGAGTGTTTTAAAGTCCTCATTCAGGGATCCCTGGGTGGCGCAGCGGTTTGGCGCCTGCCTTTGGCCCAGGGTGCGATCCTGGAGACCCAGGATCGAGTCCCATATTGGGCTCCCGGTGCATGGAGCCTGCTTCTCCCTCTGCCTGTGTCTCTGCCTCTCTCTCTCTCTCTCTCTCTCTGTGACTATCATAAATAAATTAAAAAAAAAAATAAAGTCCTCATTCAACTGTGGGAGGAGGTGAGCTCACCACCCTCTGGGTGGAGGCCAGCTGCCCTCTGAGTGACTGTTTACCCCTCTTACCACTCTGCTTGGGAGGGGAGGCACTTCCTTTGAAGTGTACTGGGACCTGCCTCTCTCCTGGCAGCTTCCTGGCATCGACTGGCAGTCAGTGGGCGCTTTTCCAGGTTGGTAGGGTTAGAGTAGGCCTGCCTAGAGGGGAGAATCCAGGTGAGGTTCGCCTTTCTGGACCAGGCAAGGAAGGGGAGGATCCTCCTTTATGGTAAAAGAATGAAGAGTAAACAATGAAAAATACCATGTTAGGCCAAGTCAGTGACCCATGAATCAAAGAATTCCAGGCTCTTAGTGCTGGAGAACCTTGGAAATTACCGTGTATAGCCCCTCTTTATAAAGATAAGAAGGAAGCCTAGAAGCCAGAGCCTGGGCAGTTGGTCAGAGGCCAGACCAAGTAGGCTTGAGCTTCCCGGTTCTCTGTTAATAAAGGCTGCTGCTTATGTTGGACCTACTTTGTATGTGTTGGCTCTTGTGCTGATACCTCACACGCTGCCCATCCATTAACTGTATTTTAAAAATAAAAAGCATTTCCTTTCAATATTGTTTTCAAAATAATATAAACCATGTAGTGCTTATGGTATTAGTACTTGCCAGGAACTGTTCTAAGTTCCCTACAGATAGATACATTCATTTAATCTTCTAACAAACCAATGAGGTAAATGCTGTTACTATCCCCATTTATGGATGAGGAAAATGAGCCATGAATAGATCAAGTTAACTTCTCTAAGTTGTGTGATGTCTGGCTAGTGTGTGGCTGCATTAGGGTTCAAAGCCAAGCACAGTGTTTCACAATCTGTGCTCTTAACCACACTGTGCCCTAATTCCCTGTGCAAACTCTAGGGCTCCTTACTGAATATTCAAAGCTTTCTATTTTCTAGGCATGTGATGGGCACCTCCTGGCCTCCTTGTGTTTGTGGGGCCATGTGACAACTTCTGACCATCAAGTTGTGAAATGCATGCTGTATCACTTCTGGGCAAGATCATGTGATCACTAGATCTCTCTTTCCTTGTGCCATGGAGACTGGCAAAGTTCCGGATGATGGTTTTTCTATCAGCCTGGGCATGTCAGAGAGGAAATAGCTTCCACTAACCTAGGTGAACATTGCTTGAATGTGACATGACTTGTGTTGTTTAACCACTGAGATTTTGGGTTTGTTTGTTACCCAGCTTCTCTTGACTGATGTAATCTCTACTGTGTCTAATAATTTAAGGGATACATCACTAAATAAGTTGGACACTTAAAAATCTTTCCAAATAGTTTATTTTTTTTATCCTCATTGGGTAGCATTCATTTTCTTCCTTATATATAGAAGGCAGCCTAGTACTGTAGAAACAGCATGGAACTTGGCTTTGAAAGTTCTGGGTTTTGTTCTTCATGTTTTTTGTTTGTTTTGTTTTTTTAAGATTTTATTTATTTATTCATGAGAGACACAGAGACATAGGCAGAGGGAAAAGCAGATTCCTTGTGGGGAGCCTGATATGGGACTTGATCCCAGGACCCCAGGATCATGCTCTGAGCCAAAGACAGATGCTCAACCACTGAGCCACCCAGGCATCCCAGTCTTCATTATTTTTTTAATGCAACAGATTTATTGAGATATAATTCACATAGCATACAGTCCACCTATTTAAAGTGTACAATTCAGTGGTTTTGAATATATTCACAGAATAGCACAACCATCACCACTATCAATTTTAGAACATTTTCACCTTTCCAACAAAGAACCCCCCCTTATGCATTAGCAGTCGTCCCCATTTCCTCCTAACCTGCCAACTCTGGGCAACGACTCATCTACTTTCTGTCTATAGATTTGCCTTTTCTGGACATTTCATGTACATGGAATCATATAGAATATAAGTTCCTCTAGCGCAGGGATTTTTGCCTATTATGTTCTATGCTGTGACTCTGGCACCTAGCGCAGTGCCTGCCATATAGTAGGTGCTCAGTATGTATCTATTGGATGACTGAATGGCTGCCAAAGGCAAGTGCTGAGAGCAGGGTGGTGATAGCTGTGTGCTGCTCAACATCACCCTGGATGAAAAATTAAGAGGGCAATATAGTAACCTGCTGATAATCTCTGTCTTCTGTTTATCCAGAAACTTTTATCCCAGGACTTATTATGAAGTTTCAAAGATAGGTCCAATGAGGGCCATGCCCTTGACATGGGATGCATCTTAAAATGCCCCATTGCAGGGCTGAGGTCATGAAGGAGTAGGTGCAAACCCACCACATCCTAGATTTCTCTTCCTCTATAGACTTCTCGAACTCATACTTTTCTCACAACCCCACTGGGTTCCTTCCCCTCCAGGGCAACCTACTCCCCCTGGCTCTCCTTCCCTGGTTACCTGGTCAGAGATGGGATCTAAAGCCATGGATTGTACTTTTTCTCAGAGGCCCACACAGAGGGTTGGGAGATTCTTGTGGTTCTGAGTAGCACTGTGGGCACTGCTGCTTTGCTAGTCTGTGGAATTCCTACCCCTATCTGCAGACTGAAGCCTGGGCAGCCTGTTTGCCTTTGTTAAGTACTCAGCCACATTATTCAAGACCATGAGGGGGACGCCTGGGTGGCTCAGCCATTGAGCATCTGCCTTGGGCTCGGAGCATGATCCTGGAGTTCCAGGATTGAGTCCTGCCTCAGGCTTTCTGCATGGAGCCTGCCTCTCCCTCTGCCTGTGTCTCTTCCTATCTCTCTCTCTGTCTCTCATGAATGAATAAATAAAATAAAATAAAATAAAATAAAAAAGAAAGACCATGAGGAGACAGAGTAGTGTAGTAGTTAAAAGTACAGGTTTGGGGTCCTGATCTCAGATTGGTTATCTAAGAAGCTGGGGAAAAGTTACTTATCCTTTTTTAATCTTTATATCCTGTCTGCAAAATGAGATAAGGATAGTATAATGACATGAACACTTATGAAGTTTACCTGGAATGATGCATGTGAACTTCTTAGTGCAATGCCTGGCCCAGTAAATTGTTTGCCTCTGCTTTCCATATGATCAATAATGTGGTCATGATATGGTTGATGTCACTATTACCCAGGGAACAAAAGAACCAAATTTAAATTAGTCATTTCTAAATTGCCCTAAGATTTGCCAGATGATTTATAAAGCTGAGTAATTGAATTTTGGTGTGCCTGTCATCTCCTGAAAGGGAGGTGAGGGAAAGAATGGAAAAGCCATGAATGGCCATAGTGGCAAAGACCACGCTGGCTCACTGGTCTTCAGGATGGTTGTATCGTAGGCTTACCCTGACTGTTCATACCAAAGAAGCCATGTTGAAAGTAGCTGCGGGGCCACATTATAAGCCTGTGTGAGCCATTTAAACCTCAATGCACAGATGTTTCAGAAACATAACAAATATCTTCCACTTTGATGATCATTACCCCCCCACATAGAAACTTATTAGCAAAAAAAAAAAAAAAGAAAAAAAGAAACTTATTAGCAATTATTTTTTAAAAATCAGTAAATTCTGTATTTGTAAACTCCAAGCACATGTGGTAGAGAGGCTGGGTCTCAGCATCAATAAACAAAGGGGCGATGTTAAAAATTTCTCTTTTGGTTATGTCCATTGTTGTATCCTACTCTCTCCACTGTCTCTTGAACTGCCATGAGGCAAATCTAAGCTCTCTGTTGGTTTTGTTTTTTAAAACAGTGAGGGGACACCTGGGTGGCTCAGTGGTTGAGAGTCTGCCTTTGGCTCAAGGCGTGATCCCAGGGTCCCCAGATTGAGTCCCCTATCAGGCAGGCTCCCTGCAGGGAGTCTGCTTCTCCCTCGGTGTATGTCTCCACCTCTTTCTCTCTCTCTCTGTCTCTCACGAATAAATAGATAAAATATTTTTTAAAAAAATAAAAAATAAAATAAAACAGTGAGTATTGGGGCACCTAGGTGACTCGGTGAGTTGAGCACTTGACTCTTGATTTTGGCTCAGGTTGTAATCTCAGAGTCCTGGGATCCAGCCCTGAATTGGGGTCTGCACTCAGTATGGAGTCTGCTTGGGGTTCTCTCTCTCCCTCTCCCTCTTCCCCTCCCCCTGCTCATGTACATAGATAGATAGATAGATAGATAGATAGATAGATAGATAGATATAGATAAGTAAGTAAAATCTTTTACACAATGCTGAGTGTCTCTATCTAAGTTTGGGGCTGGAAGTGCAGTCATGGGATACAGAATTCCTGACCTGTCATCTGGAACTGGCCATGAAACCTAGGAGTGCAGGGTTACAGGCCAGGATCTGCTCAGCAGCAGCATCTGTATTTCTCTGTTGGTGTGCACTTGGATTTTGGCTGCAAGAAGATATTTGCAGCACTTTACCAGTATTCATGAAGCTTAGAAACTAATTTATTGGCCGTTTCAGAAATGCCACTAAGCTTAGCAACTGGCTGCTGCAGCACTTTGTACATCAATACCAATTTTCATCAAAGATACTGACTGGGGGAAATTTCTCAGCTAACTTGGAAAGAGTAATAATCCTTGTTGCCTTTCTTTTCTTAGAAAAGTGAGTGGTTTCCTTTCAGAAAATTGAGAACCAGAGGTTTAGAGCTTTAAAAAACTTTTTTTTCAATTAAAACATAATATACCAAAAAAAAACCCCACACAAATCATGAACCTACAGATTGATGAATTTTCAAAAATAAATGAAACTACCATCCAGATCAGGAAACTGAATACTGGCAGTGGCCCAGAAGCCTCCCTCATGTCCCTCCTGGTCACTACCTGCCTTCCTCCCTATAAATCTTTGTCCTACTTCTAACACAATAGATTAGTTTTGCTTGTTTCTGAATTTTAAATAGGAATCATACAGTGTGTCTTTTCTGTGTCTGGTTTCTTCTGCAAAGCAGAATGTTTGTGAGATTTATTCATGTGGTTGTGGGTAGTAATAGCTTATTGATTTGCATTGTTATGCAGTCTGAATATTTCATAATTTGTCCATTCAGCTATTAATAGACATTTAAGTTGTTTTATGGCTTTCTAAAATTGACTATACTGTATTTTAAATTTTATTTTCAATTTGTTTGTGCTACTCAAGCACTAAGCAATTACTAAACAACAACTTCAGAACATAATCCAAATATTTTGGTTAATTTCATTCTAGAATAGAAAGGCATTGATGTTCATTTTAGGTGGCAATGAGCTTTACAGAAGAGACAGAAGTTTATACTTCATTATAAAGTAATTAAATGTTTCCCTGTTTGTGGCATGGTTAAGGGATTCAGGATGCATTTGTTACTCTGTAGATAAATTGTTAAAATCATAACATAGGAAAATTTAATGTTCCAATTTGTGACAACAAGAATTATCAAACTCTGTCACATTTTAGCTAATTAAGTAATCAAATCATAAATGGAATTACATTGTACATAATACATCCACAGTAGCCTGTCATAATATATTTTGTGGAAATAGAGACAATTCACATCATCTCTTTGTTTATACAGGCTACCAATAACTTCTTTTACAGTGTTTTACTATTAAGAGTGATGCTACAATGAACATTCCACATATATCCCTTGATGCATGGGTGTTTGCATTTCTTTCTTTCTTTTTTTTTATTTTTATTTTCAGATTTGTTTATTTATTCATGAGAGACACAGAGAGAGGCAGAGACATAAGCAGAGGTAGAGTTGGTGTGCTTGGTAGACAAAATAGCCCTCCAAAGATATATTCACTTCCTAATTACCAGAACCTATGGCTATTACTTTATATGATAAACGAGTGGATACTACCCTGTATGCCTTCCCCCCCCCCCCCCAAAAAAAAGATGTGATTAAGGACCTTGAGAGGAGGAGGAGGTTATCCTGATTACCAGGGTAGGCCCTAAATGCTGAGCCTTGAGTGGTGACTTGTTACACAGCAGCCACAGGAAACAAAAGTAGTTGGCCTGACAGAAGTTTGTTGGTCCATAGCTTCTTTTAATGAGTAATAGCTTAACAACTTTATTATAGTCAATTTCTAGACTGTAATTACTATTTCAGATTAAATTAGGAAATGCAGTTCTTTGATTATGGTGATGACAAGTATGTAATTTTAAATACATTGTAAAAAGAAGTACAATGATTTCTATTGTTACTACAAAGCTGGCCTCTTATTTATAGAATCAAGCAACTCATTTGATGAAATTCAGATAGGATGAAAATCTGATGTGCATTATTAGTTTTCCCTAATATAGGGTAGTGCATTTATTAAAAAAATTATTGAGACACTGATTAAAAACATCATGTGGAAAAAAACAACTTGTAGTGGAATCATTATAAACGAAGAAATTTGGATTTATAGTTCAGATAGATCATTTAACCAATATAATCATCCTTATAATTTGGAAAAACTGATAGTCATGTTTATTTCACTCACTTCTAAACAACACTTTTTAAAAAAGAGAAATTATATTTTCCTCTTGAGTTTAAAATTCCTAAATAGAATAGAAGCCCAGAAGCCCCGTTTGTTTTCCTAAAGTTGTTGGGATATATAGTGGGGTGTGGATAAACCATGTAACACCAGCTAGGATCCTGGGATCTCCCTGGTCATAGCCCCTGTAACAGTTGCTTTACCTTTTTCAGATATAAGCCTATCTGCAGGCACTTGAGAGCAAAGCCCATGTCTTTATAGCATCAGTGATTCATTTAATATATTGTTGTTCCCTCCTATTTTGTCCCAAGTGCTGAGCCAGGTACCGAAGAGACTTGGAGCAGCAGAACCCAACATGATTCCTACTTTCATGGTGTTTAC
The DNA here is from genome assembly GCF_018345385.1 of Vulpes lagopus. NCBI lineage: Eukaryota > Metazoa > Chordata > Mammalia > Carnivora > Canidae > Vulpes > Vulpes lagopus. The sequence continues at coordinate 24,245,794 of NC_054824.1, read as the reverse complement.
AATCTAAGGACAACCCCAAAAATCACTAAGACAAATGTGCTATGCAAACTAAGACCAGTGATCTGAAGGAAAGGCACATGAGTCTATAGTACACGGGAAAACAAAGCTTGAGCTAAGCTGAGGGATCAGGAAAGGCTAACGATGAGCTGAATCTGAACATTTCAAGTGGACAGATCAGCTCACACAAAGTCATAGGATCCAAGAAAGCAAATCACCAGTGAGGAGCTGAAGGAAACCCCAGTGTGACTAGTCACCAGAAAGTTAAGAGTTGTGTTGAGAAAGATAACCCTAGCAGGGTGGTTTCATGCAGAACGTTTTCCATCAAGTCAGGGACATATATATTTATCTTAAGAGCCATGGAAATCTGCATCAGTTCAATTGGCCTGCCATAATAAATAGCACAGGTGACTGAGTGGCTTAAACAACAGAAATTTTATTTTTCCACAGTTTTAGAGACTGCAAAGTCCAAGATCAAAGTGCTGGCAGTGTTGGTTTCTCCCAAGGCCTCATTTTTGGTTTGCAGATAGTTGCCTTCTTGCTGTGTTCTCATATGACTTTTTCTCTCTCTGAGCATGCATCCTTGGTGTCTTTTCTTTTTTTTTTTTTAAATAAGATTTTATTTATTTATTCATGAAAGACACACAGAGAGAGGCAGAGACATAGGCAGAAGGAGAAGCAGGCTCCCTGTGGGGAGCCCAAAGTGGGACTTGATGGCAGGACCCTGGGATCACAATCTGAGCACGGCAGGATGATAGATGCTCAACCACTGAGCCAGCCAGTCATCCCTGTCTCTTCTTTTTCTTAAAGGTGTTATGGCTTAAATATATGTGTGTCCCAAACTTCATATGTTGAAACCCTAATCCCTAGTGTAGTTTGGCTATATTTGAAATAAGGACATAATTACCGGTCGGTAGAGGCGGAAGGAGGAGGTCGAGTCCGGACGCCGAGCTAGGACTTCTCTCAAGCTTGTGTGCTGAGGAGACTCCGATGTTGGCCTCAGCTCCTAGGCTGAACTCGGCGGATCGGCCCATGAAAACTTCTGTATTGAGACAAAGGAAAGGATCCGGCAGAAAGCAACATCTCTTATCCTGGGCTTGGCAGCAAGGAAGGGGACAGGTGGTGGAAATCCTGCGATCCGAAAAGCAGACCGAAAGGTGACAAAGAAGCTGAAGATGGGTGGTGGAGAGAGGTATAACATTCCAGCCCCTCAGTCGAGAAATGTTAGTAAGAACCAGCAACAGCTTAACAGACAGAAGACCAAGGATCAGAATTCCCAAATGAAGATTGTTCACAAGAAAAAAGAAAGAGGACACACTTACACCTCCTCAGCAGCTGCACGGCAGGCCATGCAAAACGGGGGGAAGAACAAAAATTTTCCAAATAATCAAAACTGGAACTCTAGCTTATCGAGTCCCACTTTACTTTTTAAGTCTCAAACTAATCAGAACTACGCTGGAGCCAAGTTTAGTGAGCCACCATCACCAAGTGTTCTTCCTAAACCACCAAGCCACTGGGTTCCAGTTTCCTTTAATCCTTCTGATAAGGAAATAATGACATTTCAACTTAAAACCTTACTTAAAGTACAGGTATAAAATAAGATAAAATACTAATGTTTAAATTTAGTTCTATTTAAGGGTAGTTGTCAGTTGTTTCAGACCAAATTCACTAGGGAATTAATCTGTAAAATTGCTAATGTAGAAAACATTATTAGATTTCATCTTAACTGTTTTACGTGTAGTGTGCACTGTGATGTAATGGTAGTATCAGTGCAACTTGAAATAACTAAATTATTGATAATTGTACTTGATATTGTGTTCTCGATTGAGTAACTCTTAAATGAAACCTGTCAAATTTAGATTTGGGGAATGGTAATCAACTTTTCCTATGGTCTGCTGGGCACAAATACTAATTTAAGATTATCATTCATGGATCAGTAGATTTACTTGTTGGAAGCTAGTGAATCTGATTATAAGCATCCAGTTAAGATCTAAGACCTACAGGGATTGGAGTAGTTGAATATTTAACAGTTTAAAGTCCTAGAAACACCCAAACCAGGAATATGACAACAACCCGATGCACTGCCAAAAAGAAAATATGAGTTTTTCTTAGAGAATAGTTGCATTTTTGTAAAACTATGCTGGTGAAATGTGGTAAAGGGCACTAGGGGCTATCTAATTTAGATGAGACCATATATCCCAATGGCCGTTTGTTTCATGCAGTGGGTGTCTGCCAACTAATGCACCAAAACCATTTCTTACAGAAACAGTATTTGGTGGTCACTGAGTAGCTTTCAAAATACATTTTTGTATTACAGCACTGCATAAGCTATTCTGACAGTGATCTGGTCTCAAATCATTCCCTGCAAAGCTTACTTGAAGTGGGGAGCTGTATAATGTGAAAGTTTTAAGTACCTTAGGAAAGAGCCATGTAAATATATGTAATAAACTTGTAGCATATGTAAAGTTTTGTTGGCTTTATCCTACAAAAATAGAATATTTTAGTATGAATTTGCTGAATGTAAGACCATGGACTCTGTTTTTATACTATGGCCTGATTTTAAAGGTCCAAAATAATTTGTTTTTAAAAGTTTGCCCTTGTGCTAAAGTGCCAGTGTATGTATAATTGATCTGGTTGTAAACTATATTTCAAAGTAAATCCTAGTGTAATAAGTTTTATATAACTAAAGGTTTTAAGCTGCTAAAACACTTCCTATTTTTAAGAGATGTGAGATGCAGTATGGGACTAATTTTTCTTTCTTAAACCCAAAGATTAAACTATTAAAGGTCCCTCCAACCTTAAAGATTCATTCTGGCTTTCAATAATTTTTGTAATCTATAATATGAATATAGTTTAGTGTATGATGTCAGTATATATTTTGTTACTAGTCCAAGTGCAACCCAGGGGACCATTAATGCAAAAGATGTAATTTCTTGCATAATATCTTGATAACGTGTTATAAGTTAATCCAACATTAACTTACAAATCTGTACGGGAGACTCAATTTAAAAATTCTAATTGTAAGTGCCCTATTCTAATTTGGTGGCTTTTTGACATTTTAAAGCAGAATGGCCAAATTGTATTTCCCCAGTTAAACTTAGATTGAGGTGATATTGTTCAAGTCAAATAATCCTAAAGTTTACATAGTACTTCATGTGCATTTGTGAATTTCAAGCATGAAATTAAAAAATAAAATTGCCTCTTCCCCCCCCCAAAAAAAAAAAAAAAAAAGGACATAATTACCGTTAAATGAGGTCATAAGGGTGAGTCCTTTAATCTGATAGGATTAGTGTCCTTATAAGAAGAGACATCAGAGACCTGGTTCCCCTCCACACCTCATCTGTCTCCACCCAATGCCCATGCATCAGTGAAAGGCCATGTGACTTGGTCTTGCTATGATAACATAACAAGAAGGCAGTCATCTACAAGCTAGCAGGAGAACTCTCATTAGCAACTGAATCAGCCTAAACCTTGATCTTGAACTTGTAGCCTCCAGAACTGTAAGAAAATTAACTTTTGGTAGTAGAAATGGATGTGAGAGAGATTTGGAAGTGAAATCGGCAGGATGCAGTGATGATGAATTGAAGAATTTGATAGAGGGAATAGAAAAAGAGATTTCAAGATTGATGCCAAATTTTTAGACTTGCAGAGTGGCAATAGGAACACCGAAGGAGACTAGGTTGGAGAAAGCTAAGTTTGGTCTTAGATTTGTAGATTTGTCTCTTGAGACATCCCGGTGGAAATGACAAGTAGCTAGATATGTGGATCAGGAGTTTGGAGGAGAGATTGGGAATTAAGATACGAATTTGAGAGTCTTGGGCCTACAGATGGTGATAGTACTTAGTGCCCTGTCTAGCATATTTTACATTTTTGATAAATGTTTTCAAGTAAAAAATAAATACATGGTGGGCTAAAATGTTTCCTATGTTATGCAGCAGGACATAAGGATAGTTCATAATTGTCTCCTTTCAAAGGCTATAAGTTGAAAAAAAAAATAGTAGAACGCATTTCTAACCAAACAAGTGATTCTTTGGATCACATGATACTTTGTGTTTAGGCAGTTGACTCTTCCAATAAGAATTTTGGAAAGAGGTTGGAAAATAAATTCAAGCTATGGGAGTAAGAGGAAATTTGGTACTTCTCATTTTCCTGAGAGTCCTGCAGCTTATACCTGTCTCATCTGTTGCATGGACCACAGACCCATCAGGCAATTACCTGCACAGATGCAGGAACAGAAGTATGTTGCATATATTTGGCTGCAAATCTGTCAGCGGCACAACAAATAGCAAAGACGCAAAAAATATCACAGCAATAACCACAGCTAACTCGCAAAGGATGAGAAAGATAGGGACTCAGGGTCCTATCAAAATGGTCTTCTATCAACAGTTCACAGCTTTCTTGGATTATTCCATATGCCTGGATTATTAATGGCTTATGTTGAGCCAGGCACAGACCTGGTATCCAGATGGCCAGATGAGCTTAGAAGTATCCCCTGGAACTTTGAAATCTAGGCTTCAGAGTAGCAGAGGTGAGTCCAGCCCTTCTTGTTTCATGTGAACAAGAATGGTGCATGCTTTTAAAAGGCAGCAATTATATTAGCTTTAGTTATGATAGTAGGTGCTGTTTGTTTTGTCTTCGAGAACAGTAGGTATGTGGGTACAGGAAAGCTTGGCACAATAAATGTTTGTCCTCCTACATGCTCTTCTTTTAAGATGTAATTCTTAAAATATCACAGGAGATAACATGCTGAGAAGTACAGAGATTTTATTTAATGTTGCCCTGGTTTTCAGAACTTCATTTTTAAAGAAATAAAGCATTCAGATTCAGTATTTATTGAACACCTACTTTGTGCCAAGGTGGGGCCCTTGTGGTCCTTGCCCTCGGAGTGCTCATGGTCTGTCCCAGGAGACAGGCATTAAACAAGTAATTATAAGTCTAATTAGAATCATGAAAGAAACCTTCAAGATACTGAAGGTTTATCTGGACTGGTGTGTCAGGGAAAGTCTTTCTGGAAGCAATATCTAGACTCAGCCTTCAGAGGTGAATAAGAATTAAACCAAGAGAAAGAGGGAGAGTTCCAGATGGGGGAAGCAGCATGTCAACACGCCAGAACAAGCACAGCAAGCCCCAGGAGGTGAGGCTGGAGTGAAGGGGCCAGTAGGCTCCAAGCCATGTTAAGGATTATGAATTTTATCCTCAGGGCGCCCAGTATGCTGGGGAAGGTTTTAAGAATGGAAATGACATCATCAGATTTATGTTTTTAAAACAGCATTCTTGCCTCAAAGAGAAGAAACCAGAGAAAGTGAAACAAGTCTAGTTGTAAGAAGCTAGAGGTGAAGTTTTAGTTCAGAGCAGAGATGATGGGAGGCCGCATTAAGGTGGCTGCACTGGGGCTGGAGAGAATTGAACAGATAAGATACCTATTTTCCTTTGTAAAAATAATGGTCTTTTTTTTCATAATATTTTTCCTACAGAAAATCTTCAGAAAATATGTGAGCACAAAAAAGAAAATAAGTCACTCAACTCCATCTCTGAGGGAGAAGCATTGTTTATTTGATATAAACCCTTCCAGTCTTTTATGCATTTATAATACATATTTATTTTTAAAAACAAAATTTGTATATTATATATACCTTGTTTAAGAACCTATATTTTTAATAATATCCTTTCTAGTCTCCAGTGTAAGTTCTTTGGCTTGTGTTGGCAAATGAAATGCCTTGGTATCAGTTTGTGCATGTTCCCAGAAAGGATCCCCTATCAGTGTTTATAGATAAACCTGGGGCCTATTTTCAGAGCCTGCTATTCATGGTCCTGATCTTATTAATTTCTGATCTGCAGGAACACCTGGGTGGCTCAGTAGTTTAGCATCTGTCTTTGGCTCAGGAAGTGATTCTGGGGTCCTGGAATCGAATCCTGCATCGGGTCCCTGCATGGAGCCTGATTCTCCCTCTGTCTATGTCTCTGCATCTCTCTCTCTCTCTCTCTCTCTCTCTCTCTCTCTGTGTCTCATGAATAAATAAATAAAATCTTTAAAATTTTTTTCTGACCTTTAGGAGTGTCTACACAGTATTTGGCATCTAAACCATAGGAGAAGGGTCCCTGGGAGAAGCTTGTAGAAGCTCCAGTTCCAGAGCTCTGCTGAAAGGCAGGCAACCACCCTTAGGGGTTCCTTGAGGCCATTGTTGGGGCTGTGGCGATGCTTACTGATGCTTACTTACAGAGCTCAGTTGCATCTCTAAATAGTCAAGGTATTATGAGGGTGAATTGCCAAGTAGCTCCCTGCAGAGTGAGCTGAAGCAGGCATGCTCTCTTAAAACCTGCTGAAGGGGAAACTAAGAAGTGAAATACTGAAAATGATATAGTGTTATATGTCAATATCATTTCAGTTTAAAAAAATGAAATAATATTGGGGGTGTGGGTCTTAAAATAGTGTGATAACCCTTCTTGACAGGCTGTAAAGCAAACTGATACTCTTCTAAATCGGAAATTGTCAGCCCTGTGTGGTTTGTCTCTCTCATTTTGACGCTGCTTACTGATGCTTTGCAAAACCCGCGGAAGGGATTCCAGCTTCCTGAGTCAGCAGTATACACCAGTTGTCTGGGACATTTTTCTAGGGCAGCCACAGAAGATTTAGGGAATAACATCTCTTGATTGTAGAGAAGTTTCTCATAGAATTTTTTTCCCCTTTTCTCCCAGAAGAGATTAGGAGGGAGAGTCTCATGGCCATGAGCTCCACCTATTTAGATGTGCACACTTGCTGGTCTTTTGTATCTGGCTGCAATTGGCACTGCATAAGGGGAGGGAGGGATAATTCTAGTGGCGCGAAGTCCTGTCCTAACCCTCCTGAGATTCAGCTTTCAGATTGTCAGGGAGTCAGAAGTACAGGGACTCGGGATTGCTCCAGGTCACAAGCATTCCTACACAGTGCTGCAGGGATGACCCTCTGTGCCCTTCACCTGCCTAGGTTAGATAGAGATAGGAAGTTTCCCCCTAAGAGCTGGAGCAGCCTCTTCAGCCTGTTGTTTTAGTCTCTCTTCATTAACGGTGTTAATGTGTGCTAAAAATACTGGCTTGGGGGATCCCGTAGTGACTCAGCGGTTTAGCACCTGCCTTTGGCCCAGGGCCTGATCCTGGAGACCCAAGATCGAGTCCCATATCAGACTTCTGGCATGGAGCCTGCTTCTCCCTCTGCCTGTCTCTCTGCCTGCCTCTCTCTCTCTCTCTCTCTCTCTCTGTCTTTCATAAATGAATAAATAAAAAATAAAAATAAAAATCTATAAAAATACTGCCTTGTCCACCCCAGAAGAGGGTCTTTAAGGAGCTGTGGCACCATCAGGCTGTCAGTTCTCCGTTGGACAAGATGTGCATCTTCCCTTTTCTCTCTGAGAGGCTGTTTGCTTCTTTGCATTGAGCAGCTATCTTTGTGGGAGAGTCGAGAGAGAGGCTGGCTTTTGGTAAATAGAAAGAGGGAATTTGTCTTTGAAGAGTGTCATGCGAAAGATCTAAAGAGAAGATATTTCAAGAAGGCTTTTTCTGCTACTGGACCAGCTTATGGTTGGAAGACCCTCAGGTCCTTCTAGGGGACTATGCATATTTAGGTATGTCATAAAAAGTGACAAAACCAAGCATTGCCTTTTGAATAAGAGCTCAGATACTGCTTTATGCCACAAGGGGACAGTTCTTTTTATGTTTATCATCTTGGTGACTCATTCTTATCATGCCTAGGGAGGAGCTTTAGGTCCCTTCTGCGTCTGGAGTTCTCCATCTTTTTTAAATTTTTAAAAATTTTAAAAGATTTTATTTATGCACGAGAGACACACAGAGAGAGGCAGAGACATAGGCAGAGGGAGAAGCAGGCTCTCTGTGGGGAGCCTGGTGTAGGACTCCATCCCAAGACCCCCGGGATCATGCCCTGAACCGAAGGCAGACACACTCGACCACTGAGCCAACCGGCATCCTGCAAAACATGTTTCTTTTCTTTTCTTTTTTTTTGCAAAACATGTTTCTATAATGACATTAGCTCATATGCAATTGACAGAGGTGCATAATGTCAGTTCATATGTTTTTTGTCCTATTTTAGAGGAGCCCAAATAACAAGAGCAAAATTATAAACTTCATCAAGAAAGGAAAATGCCCTCAGCTCAACTTTTGCCCCCAGGAGCTCTTTCTGCTCTGATTTAAGAAACTTAAAAATGAAGGCACCTGGATGGCTCACTTGGTTAAGCAACCAACTCTTGATCTCGGCTCAGGTCTTGATCTCAGGGTCATGAGTTCAGGCCCCACATTGGGCTCCATCCTGGGTGTGGTACCTACTTAAGAAAAGAAAAGACAATTAAAAATGAGTGCCTGTGCCCAGGTCTCTATTCCTAGAGACTTGGACCCTAGCCTTGAGGACTCTCAACTGGCGGCAGCTATACTTCCTCCTGTCTTATCCCTGGGAAACCAGCATTTCCATCCTATCACTTGTGTGCTTGGAATATTTCTTTTTTATTTTATTATTTTTTTAAGATTTTATTCATCCATTCATGAGAGACATACATATAGAGGGAGAGATAGAGATAGAGATAGAGATAGAGATAGAGTTAGAGAGAGAGAGAGAGAGAGAGAGAGAGAGAGAAAGGCAGAGGGAGAAGCAGTCTCCATGCAGGGAACCTTATGTGGGACTCGATCCCTGGTCTCCAGGATCAGACCCTGGGCTGAAGGCGGCCTTTAACTGCTGAACCACCTGGGCTGCCCTTGGAATATTTCTTGCAGCAACTTCTTGCTGCCATGAGCTGTTGGTTTGCTTCTGAGGTACTAATTGTGTGTGAATGTGTGAGTGTGAGTGCAAGCATGCCCTCTGGTTACCATAGATTTCAGATGGTCTCGAGTGGTCTGGTGCTGCCATCCAGAGAGCCAAAGATAGTTAAGCATCCATGACCCCAAGAGATGGGAGTGCCAAGCCCTCCTTTCAGCTTGCCCCAACACCCTTCCATCTGTGAACCCCCAAGAGTGTGAAGTCCCAGTAGTCAGTTCTGTTTGCAGGCTCTGAAATGTGGCTCCTCAGATTGCAGCTCTGGCCTCAGCTGGAGAGAGAGGAGACTAGTGGAACCTGTCCATTTCTCAGTGGTTCAGATTCTGCAGGGAAATTCATGGCCCTTTTTCCATCTTCTAAAGTGGGCATGGAATGAGGGCTCCTAAACTAACTTATCACATGGGAAGGGGAGCCAACGGGCTATTTGGAATCCCTTTTTGTTTGGCCTGATTCTGTTGTGACGTTGAGTAATAACACTTTCTCAGTGGCAGCAGGGAGTTAAGTAGCCTAGTTTACTTTCAGAGACACAGACCACCAGTGGTCTTCACTTCGGGCTGGACATCAGGCTACCACTCACAGTGCTCCGACTTGGAGCCACGTAGAGCCAGCAGGAAGGACCCCTGTGGGAATAAATCAAGGATATGGAACATCTGGCCAGAAGAGCTTGCTTTGAAAGTGTTCCCAAGATAAATGTATAACTTGATTCTTTTTTTTTAAGATTTCATTTTATTATTTATTCATGAGAGACACACACAGAGAGAGACAGAGAGACAGAGACACGGGCAGAGGGAGAAGCAGGCTCCATGCAAGGAGCCTGATGCGAGACTCGATCCCAGGACTCCAGGATCAGGCCCTGGGCCAAAGGCAGCGCTAAACCGCTGAGCCACCCAGGAATCCCCTGCATAACTTGATTCTGAACGTTTTACTTTATGGGGGCTGGAGATATCTCCCAGCTTCCCCACTGCCCTGACCCTCCAGTCTTCATGCTACATAGCGGCAGAGCAGTTCAAAATCAAGAGGTTGCTTTGAGAAGCAAATCTATTTATTTATGAAACTTTTGCATATGAGGGATCCCTGGGTGGCGCAGCGGTGTAGCACCTGCCTTTGGCCCAGGGCGCGATCCTGGAGACCCGGGATCGAATCCCACGTCGGGCTCCCGGTGCATGGAGCCTGCTTCTCCCTCTGCTTGTGTCTCTGCCTCTCTCTCTCTCTGTGTGACTATCATTAAAATAAATAAATAAAAATAAACTTTTGCATATGAATGTCAAGAGTTTAAAAAGATGGTTTTGTTTGTACCACACACACATACAAATGCAATCATGGGAATCCATGGGAGGCCATATTATCCTCAATTTGCTATAAGAGTTGCAAGTGAAGGGTCAATTATTGTTGCTGTGAGCCCCAGAAAACTGTGTCTGTGGGAATGAGAGCTGGCGGTGTGTGCCTGTGACCATGTATGCATTCCTGTCTGGGAATTCAGCCAAAATTCTGATCTATTTTTTCTCTTAGCTCCTGTTTTTACAGTTATATCACTGTTAGACTGAAGAAAGGAGATAGAATAATCAATAGACTGGAAGGTATGAGCAAATAAATATGTTTAAATTGGAAAAATGGGGTACCTGGGTAGCTCAGTTGGTTAAGTGGCTGCCTTCGGCTCAGGTCATGATCCCAGGGTCCTGGGATTGAGCCCCGCGTTGGGAGCCTGCTTCTCCCTCTCTGCCCCACTTCTGCTCTCTCTTGCTATCTCTCTTTCTCTGAAATAAATAAATAAATAAATAAATAAATAAATAAATAAATAATAAATAGGAAGAACCAATGAATCCATTATACTAACAAGCACTTTCCTTGAAGGAGAATTACAGAATGTTTTATCTCCCTTTTCTAAGAGAAAAGACATTAATATCCAATCATGTGGATCAAAACTTCTCAATATTTCATAGATCCTTCCATGTCAGATTTTCCCCATCTCTACCCCAATCCAAGCCTCTGACATCCGCTCATGCTGCAGCAGGAACAGCCCATGATAAACCAGCTCCCTTATTGCTTCATCCCACTGCTTGTCATGCTATACCTTGGCAGACCATTTAAAAATCGCAGATCTAGTCATGATACTTCCTCTAAAATGCCCTCCCAGGGCTCAGCATTGCTCCATATATCTCCTCGCCCTCATATCCCATGACTTACCCACTGGGACTGCTAGACCTTGGGTGGCCCCCACCTACACCACCACCTTATCTCTCCTTATTCCCTATATTAGTCAGGGTTCTTCAGAGACACAGATCAATGATACATGTATATATACAGAGATTTATTTATTTATTTATTTATTTATTTATTTATTTATTTGAGACACAGAGACACAGGCAGAGGGAGAAGCAGGCTCCACGCAGGGAGCCAGACATGGGACTTGATCCTGGGTCTCCAGGATCATGCCCTGGGTCAAAGGTGGTGCCAAACTGCTAAGCCACTGGGGCCGCCCTATATAGAGATTTATTATATGGAATAAGCTCATATGATTGTGGAGGCTGGCAAGTCCAAAAACAGCAGGGTGGGCCAGCAGGCTAGAGACCCAGGAGAGCTGATGTTTTAGTTGAGTCTGAAGGCAACCTGCTGGAGAACCAGAAGGAGCCAGTGTTGCAGATGAAGTAAAAGGCAGTCAGCTAGAGAATTCTCTCTTGCTTGGGGGAGACTAGTGGGTTTTTTATTGTTGTTCTATTCAGGCCTTTAGCTGATTAGATGAGGCCCACCCACATTATGAAGGGCAATCTGCTCTATTCAAAGTCTACAGATGAAAACATTAATCCAAAAACAACCTTACAGAAACATCCAGAATAATGTCTGACTATATTGATAAATATCTGTGCACCTGTTGCCCAACCAAGTTGACATATGAAATTAACTATCTCACTCCCTGTTTGCTTTTTGTCACCTGTCCACACTGGACAGGTTCCAGCTTTTCTAATGTGCTATGCTAATACTGGACTCTGGGTTTTTGCACATGCTACTTATCCCACCCAGAATGTTTTTTCATCTGGTCCATTTTTATTTACCCATCATGTGTCAGCTGAAATTCCACTTCCTTGAAGGGAACTTCCCTGATTCTCCTGGGCTAGGTTCATTCCCTTAGATACATATTGCTAAAGCACCCTGAACTTCCTTTTATTTTATTTTTTTAATTTTTATTTCTTTGTTCATGAAAGACAGAGGGAGAGAGAGAGGCAGAGACGCAGGCAGAGGGAGAAGCAGGCTCCATGCAGGGATCCCGACGTGGAACTCGATCCCAGGACTCCAGAATCATGCCCTGGGCTGAAGGCAGGCGCTAAACCACTGAGCCACCCAGGGATCCCCTGCACTTCCCTTTAATATCATACTGAGGGTCACTTGTTTTGTGCCAGTCTTCCTCACTAGACTTTAAGCTCCATGAGGGCAGGAAGCATATCTGTTTTGCTGCTATATGCCTGGAAGTTTACTAGCTGTTCACAGATCATCTAATGAGTGAGTGAATGAATGATTTGAAAGTTTATACTGCATTAAATGCTTACAAGGTACAAGGCTCTTACATAGATACAACCGTGTGAGGTAAACTATATTATCTTCACTTTTACAGATTGAGGTCCACAGAGGATAAGGATTATTCATATAGAATCTGGCCTTCAAATAAAAGAATAGATGCAACCACTAGCACTTACAGCTCTTACTAAGTGTTAGCCACTATGCTATATACACATATGAGAACTTATAGCAACCTAATGAGATGAGTAGCCCTGTAGCATTCATTCTCTGGCTCTGGTATTCACTCTGCAGGGTCCACTTCCATGTGTCTCAGGGACCTAGAATCTGGAATTTGTGGGAAGGTTGGTCCACTCTTCACACTGTGGTCTTTCTGGACCATCTCCAGTTCTATTTTTCTCTGTCTCAGTAAACAGGGGCAAGTTAGCAAGTCTGCTAGCCAAGCAGATGTCCAGTTGAGGAACAGAATGCTGGTCTCTCCCCTTGTTGAAGTTACCCTAGTTTGTATAAGAACCCCCTTGCCTCCAGCCACCATGAGTAAGAATGTGTGGAGAAATGTTTCTCTTCCTAGTCACTGTGCTCTTCAAAAAGTAGCCTTCTCTGTCTTCCATTTAGATCAACCTAGCTGGGTGTGTGTGTGTGTGTAAGCTATATCCTCTGAGTTGACATCTCAGTGACCTGGGGAAGGCAGAGTGGGAGTGGGATGTCAGATAGTACCTAGTGCTAATAAATAGTAAGATTTGGTTTTCTTTCTTTTTTTTAAAGATTTTATTTATTTATTCATGAGAGACACAGAGAGATGCAGAGACACAGGCAGAGGGAGAAGCAGGCTCCATGCAGGGAGCCCCAAGTGGGACTTGATCTCAGACTCCAGGGATCATGCCCTGAGCCGAAGGCAGATGCTCAACTGCTGAGCCACTGAGGTGTCCCAAGATTTGGTTTTCTGAAATCCAGTATATACTTGTATGTTTTGAGGCTAAGTGTCTTCCCTGGAAGACTTGAAAATACATCTGCACTCCTAGAGTTGGGGATATTGTAGCTAAATGTCTGCTTCATTGTATTAAATTACAAACCAATACCCTAGAAGAATGAATTCCCCAAATGATGGAACAAGTCTTTTTTCTTCTATGCCAAGTCACAATATTAATAATGCAGTCAAATGTGGCTGTGCTGTAAAAGAGTTTAATGTTCAAAGACAATTAGACAATTTTATGGCTTACTTGAAGCATTTGTCTCTACTGAGTTGATACCAGTTGTTTTCCTAACGGATTCTTGCTGATAGCCAAAGGAGAGGTAAGATGTGGCAATACCAAAACTTTTCAATTAACTTATGATTCTGTTAGGTGTAAAGCCTATAATTACTCTGTGGTTGTTGACTTTGCCAAAACTAAGTTGAAAATGTGTTTTATGGGAAAGTTATTTTCTGAACTTGAAAGAGAGCATAGGTTTAAAAAGAAAAAAGTTTGTACTCCCTCCTCCAGAGTGAGGGGTGGGGAAAAGTGAAGGTTTCTGGTCTATTCCTTCTCCTAACCAGTGAGTTTATAAAATACTATTTGGTAAAACAGGCAAGTATTTAGAACAATCTTTAGATCCTACTTTTACATTATTGACGAGCCATCTCATATCCAACTGATTCATTCAGCACATATTTGTAAGTGCTGCTGTGCCCAGGGATTGCTGCAGGCTTTGAGATAAACTGTGACCATGGAAAGGGCTCCTGTTCCCTTGGAGTTCCCATGGCATGCAGGTGACAAGAGACAATATATAAGTAAATAAATTAATGAACAAGATAATTTCAAAGTGGTTGATTTGGGGCAAAAAAAAAAAAAAAAGGAATTGGTAATGTGACAAAGTATGTGGACTTATAGGAGGGAAGCAGCTAGTCCATTCAGACTCACCTAAAACACTACAGACGTAGGGAGCTGGTGCCAGAGAAAGGTTCCCCATTTCTGCCCCTCTCTTATCTGGCTATGCGAGATGGTGCAGCTCCCATGGCAGGTGGAAATGGAAGCTTTTGCAAAAAAATGGTAAACCACTAATAGGACTCTTCTTGGACTCCCAGTTCAGCTAAGTAGAGCAGATGGCTTCTTAGGGAAAAGAGGAGGAGGCACTAAAAGTCTTAAACAAAAGTAAGATTCCCCAGTCGCTGCCTTAATCAAGTTCATTAAAACCAAATGTATATTTAAAGCTTTCTTATGATTAACTTTATTTAATGTAAGTAATAATATTTGAATTCCTCCATAATGTCGAAAGGTATCTTCATTTAGGAGATGGGAGAAGTGTGCCCCTCTAATGTAAATCTTTGGCTTTCATCAACTGTTTTTGTAATAAGCCCCAAATGCCTGCAGTATAATTTTCTTTTAAAGATGTATTTATTTTATTTTAGGGGATGGAGGGGCAGAGGGAGAAGGAGAGATCTCAAGCTGATTCCCTGCTGACCATAGAAGCTGACTTGGGGCTCAATCCCATGACCTTAGCCGAAACCAAGAATCAGACACCTAATCGACTGAGCCACCCAGGCACCCCTGCAATATAATTTCTATGAATCAGACATTCTGGGGGGAAAATACTGGGTTTTAAGAACTACTACTACAGACTATTTCCATGTTGCCTCAGCCACTGTATTGTGACAGCTGAGATAATAAGTCTAAACCAAACAAGAGTTTAACACACACACACAAACTCTATGTGGGAAAAGACCAATGCACAGATAGGAGTTTGTGGAATATGGAACGTGATGTGCACATGGTTGTTTGGTGGAATTCCTACCCTGTGCCAGCCCATAAAGTACATGGAACACTTCTCTGTTCAACAGGGTCCTCTGCAGAGAACTCCTGATAACAGTGACCAGTAATATAGGGCTTTGCCCAAATTTAAGTCAAAAATGCATTTATTCTGAAAGAATACCTTAGAATATGGCCTATTCTTGGCCTAACATGGAAAGGTTTTTTTTTTTTTTTTCTAACATGGAAAGTTGATGCCTTCTTGATACTAGGCTCCAAGTATTTGCCCTGGTCTTTGACAACCTGGGTTCACATCCTGACCGAACCACTTATTAGCAGTGCAGTCCTGATGAAGTGGCCTCACACCTCTCTCCAGTTTATTTCCTCCTCTCTGAAATGTGAAATGTGCAATCCTAGACCCAACCCCTTGTGCCACCAAGAGGATTAAGTGACGACCTTACCATGATATACAGCTTAGGGTAAGAAGCTCAGAAAATGTTTGCCCTCTTATCATTCCCACCATTATTATGGTGGGGTCCAACTGGTGCCCACATGGGGTTTCTTTTGCCCTTTTCTGTTGTCCCGGTTGCCTTTTCTCTGTAAGGCAGCATGAAAGTTACGTCCCCAGAAATGAAGGTGCTGCTAGGAGGAAAGCATGTGCTGCTTCCTCTTGAAACAGCACTTTCTCAGCCTCAGAGTGTGGAATGTGCTTTGGTGGAATGTTGCTCTGACTGTCCTCTCTGTGGCCCTGGTGAGCAGAAAAAGACATGTCTGGGAATTTTTTAAGGAATGTAGCTGATCCAGTAGGAGTTATATCCAAAAGCTTCTCTGTCAGGCTAACTTGAATTGTTTGTATATATGTGTTATATATAATATATATTTGTGTAATATATACATTGTATTATATGTTTATACATTTTAAAAATACATATTTTAAAAATATATTACAGCACGGAACTGATTAAGCAGAATGAATGCTCTTATATTATGTTGGGAGATCCTTGGGAAGCATGTCAGTAGGCTGGTAGATCTTCTCTTTTCTGCTCTAGGCCATGCTACAAACGTGGGCAAGACACTTGCCCTCTTTTCCTTTCATTTACCTATATGAAAATGAATATGATGGACACAAAGAGACATTTACTTATTGCAGTGTTATTTGTGACAAAAGAATTGGAAACAACCTAAGTGATTATCAATAAGGGAATTGCCTAATAAACTATATTTTCCATAGAATATTATAATAGCAGTTTTTGAAAAAAAGCACATTGCAAATAATACATGTGGCAATTATGCTAAAATATACAAACACACTACTATATACTGTTGAAAGAGTATATATATTTGTGCTTCCATGTGTGTGGTGCACTCACAGAAATAATCTGGAAGGGATGACACCAAACTGGGAATATGTTTTCCTAAAGGAAGGGAATGGGATGGAGAGGAGGGAGGTAATGATCAAGGGGAATTTTGCTTTGTCATATTTTAATTTTATTCTACAATGAGAGTTTAGACATGCATTACTTGTGTGATTAAATTTAAAACAACTTCTAAAGTAATCATGAAGCTGACTATCTTAGTTTGGGCTTCTGTGACAACAACTAAACAATAAACATTTACTTCTTAAAAATTCTGAAGTCTAAGATGAAGTGGCAGTGATTTTTGGGTTTTGGTGAGAACTCTCTTCCTGGCTTGTAGACAGCCACCTTCTTGCTGTGTCCTCACATGGCAGAGGGTGGGGGGACTCTAGTCTCTTCCTCTTCTTATAAAGGTACTAATCCCATCATGAGAGTACCACCCTCACAATCTCATCCAAACCTAAGTACTTTCCAAAGGCCCTGCTTCCTAATATCACCGTGGGGATTAGGACTTCAATATATGAATCTGGAGAAACGCACGCATTTAGTTTGTGTTGCTAACCTATAAGGTTTTTGAAAATCACCATTCCCGTCAGGTTTGACTTGCCCATGATTCAAGCATCTTCAGAAACATCCTCTCTAAGCTGTCTAAGCTGAGGGAGTGTGGTTTACCTCCATTCAGTTATGCCTGACAACTGAAGGGAGGCAGTGAAGACTGAAGAGTTGTATTTTTTTTAAAGCTTTTATTTATTTTAGAGAGAGAGAGTGGGGAAGAGGCAGAGGGAGAGGGAGAGAAACTCCGGCAGACTCCCCACTGAACATGGAGCCCCACACAGAGCTCAGTCTCACCACCCTGAGATCACGACCTGAGCCAAAATCATCAGTCCCTCAATCGACTGAATCACCCAGGTGCCCACGAAAGAGTTTTAAAAAATTTAAGCATATTCTAGATATCCATGTTTGTAATACAAAGGAATAAAACAATTTTAACAAAATCTAGACTGTTTGTGCTACCCAGAAAACACTGTAAGAGACCGAAGTTTTAAAAGATTAAGAGTGACCCACAAACAAGCTTAATGCTAAGAACCAAGGGTGTCTCAGAGCTATGTATCTTCTGTGAATCTACCCCTGACTGTGCTAACCATTATCCGTTACCTGGATTATTTGTACATATGTCCTACTATTTTTTTTTAAATGTCTATGGATCAAGAATAAAAAACTTGATTTTTCATAGTAGCTTTTGGTCACTGGGCTTTTTTTGACCACCTAAAAAAAAGTTTAATTAGAAAACATTTAATACATATGAAAATAGAAAGAAAAGCACAATGGACCTATACAAATCACCTCGATTTCATAGTTTTCAGAGTATGGCCAATCTTATTTCATCTATACTCCTCTCCTCCAAAACTGGGTTACTTTGGATGAATCATATTATTTCATCTGTAATTACTTCATTTTGTATATCTAAAACCACTCTTCTAAAGTAAATAACTGCAGCATCTTTATCACACATTCAAAAATTAATCACTCCTTGATATCATAAAATATTCAATAATTACATTTTTCTGTCACATAAAATTTTAAGTTTCTTTTCATGGGAATCCAAAAGAGGCTGTATATAACAATTCACTAAGTCTTTTAAGTCTTTCTTAATCTCTGAGTTTCTCCTCCATCTCTTTTTTATTTTCTGCAGTTTTTTGTTGATATTGAAAAAAATCAGGTCATTTGTCTTACCGAGTAGTGTTTTTCAGTGTGGTCTGGTGTTGGTTTGTGACAAGTATAGGGTAAATGTTTAGAACTTATTATAGCAATTAGACATTGCTGTAACATCCAGGCTTTTGAGTATTATCAGCAAATGTGGTTTGGACTTAAAATTTTGTGTATGAGGCTGTTCTAATGCTGAAGCTAGAATGATAAAACATTCTAGAGTAATTATGAGCATGAAGAAGCTAGTGTCAGAAAGTAAATAAGCCTGCTACTTCCTGCATCACAAATGTCTTGGCTATGAAAATATGTCAGCAGAGGGGTGTCTGGGTGGCTCAGTCAGTTAAGCGTCTGCCTTTGGCTCTGGTCATGATCTTGGGGTCCTGGGACTGAGCCTCGGATTGGGTTCCCTGCTCAGTGGGAAGTCTGCTTCTCCCTCTCCTTCTGCCCCTCCCTCCCCCTACTCATGCTCCTGTACTCTCTTTCTCTTTCTCTCTCTCTCTTTCTTGCTTTCTCTCCAATAAATAAATAAATCTTTTTAAAAATGTCAGCAGAATTAAACAGTAGGCTTAGTGATACATGAAAAGTTATGAATTTACATAAAGGCTAATCTGTTAAATTTGAGATTATTGTCTTTATTATGTGATAAGTAGAAGCTGATCATGAACAATAGTTATAGTGTACAGAAGTATGATGACTTTTGAGGGAAAAGTTCTGTCAAAAGTAGGAACTCTTAGTGTTCCTCAAGGTAAGAAGCTAGTTTGGTGGCAACTCTTTAAAAATGTGAATTTCTTTTAAAAAAAAAAAGATTTTATTTATTTATTCATGAGAGACAGAGAGAGAGACAGAGAGAGAGAGAGACAGAGAGAGAGAGAGAGAGAGGCAGAGATACAGGCAGAGGGAGAAGCAGGCTTCATCCAGGGAGCCCGATGCAGGACTCTATCCCGGGTCTCCAAGATCACACCCTGGGCTGAAGGCAGCACTAAACTGCTGAGCCACCTGGGCTGCCCTAAAAATGTGAATTTCTGTGATATCTTTTGTATTTTAATCATCTTAGTACTCTTGTGCAAAGAAGAAAAGCAATGTGCTTTTCAATGGCAAATAAGATCAAAAGAGAAATAAAAGCTTAGAAGAGCAGAGTTTCAATTGATTGTTATGACATATTCCATAATTATAACCACTGTCAATGAAGAATATCCACATGTGACTTTCTACATATATAACAAATGATCACCGGATATCTCTTGAATTTTATCAAGCATTTTGAATTTAATTTTCCATCAAAAGAAAATCCATATAGAGGAGATTCATGAATCTGGAAGTCCATTTTTTTCATTGAAAGATAATTTAAATTTAACCATATACAATAAATTATTCAAGTTGGCTACTGTAGATTGAAGATAAATTTTGAAAATGCAACTTCTGCTGAAGAGTTATTTTTTATTTATTAAAAAAATTTTTATTTTATTTATTTATTTATTATTTTTTTTTAAAGATTTTTATTTATTTATTCATAGAGACACACAGAGAGAGGCGCAGACACACACAGGCAGAGGGAGAAGCAGGCACCATGCAGAGAGCCTGACTTGGGACTCGATTCTGGGTCTCCAGGATCACTCCCTGGTCCGCAGGCGGCGCTAAATTGCTGCGCCACTGGGGCTGCCCTGCTGATTCACTTTAGATAAAAATTAAGAAGTAAATATCTTGAGCTTGCTAAAGTTACTTTAAAATCTGTTCTTCCATTCCTGTAAACACCTCCTTGTGAGACTGTTTTCTCTACCATGATTATTATTATACATAGAAAAAATTCATATAAATATCCTCAATAAGTAGTGTTTTCCTTAATCCAGTTTAGGTCACACTGGTTAATAGATTTGAAGTAAGCAAATTTTTTTAAAAAGATTATTTATTTATTTGAGGGAGGGAGACAGAGACAGACAGAGAGAGAGAGCATGAACAGAGGGGTGGAACAGAGGGAGAAGAAGAAGCAGACTCCCTGCTGAGCAAGGAACCAGACTCTGGCTTGATCCCAGGACCCAGAGATCATGACCTGAGCTGAAGGCAGACACTCAGCCAACTGAGCCACCCAGGCGCCCTGAAGCCAGCTGATTCTAAACATTAAAATTTTTAAATAGTGATATACATAGTGTTCATTCAAAGTGTGTATGTAAGCATTTAATATAAAGAATTGCTACTTTGTTCAAAGCTTTATTTAGCTGGGACTGCAGAATGACAGAAAATTCGGAGTGTAATAGCAATTTTCTATTGTGTATTTGCACATTTTCAATGAATAATGTGCATAGCTTTCCTAATTCTTTTCTTTAATTTATGTATTTTTAATCTGTAAATAAAAAATTGGGGCTTGTATTTTGTACGTTAATTTTTTTCCATTAATACATTTTTATTATACTTACAAATTTTTAAAAACTGAGAAATAAAAAGGCTAGAAATAAAAAGTCAAGTTAGAAGAAAGCATCCGCATGGTGTCCTTTAACACGTGCCTCTATTCCTCATATTTTCTCTACATTGGTAGTTAGATCTCCTAGAAGCTTGATCAGATTTGGGCTCTTTTTGGGGGGTGAGAGGCACAATTGGTGTTATGTACTTCCAACAGAAGGTATACAATGTCTAGTTGCTGCTGTCTCTCTCTGTAATGTTATTACCTGTTGATTGCCGAGATCTATTAATGCATTAAGCAACGTACAGTGATCATATTTCTGTCATTCTTCCTTTATTTATCTCTGTACTTCTGTACTATGAGGTAAACTTTTTCAAAGAGAAACTTCATCTCATTTACTGTTTGATCATCCTGAGGCATAGGAGGCATGGATAGTACAGGACACAAAATCCTTTTGACACTCTCAGAATCCTTGCTCCTGGTGCTGCTTTTCTAGTGATCTCTTGTCATAGAGAAATAGCTCTCACCAACTGTTTTTTTTTTTTTTAAGTTTGTATTATAATTCCAGTTAGTTAACATGCAGTGTTCTATCAGCTTCAGGCATACAATATAGTGATTCAACACTTCCATATATCACCAGGGCTCGTCACAACAAATACACTCCTTAATCCTCATCACCTATTTAACCCATCCCTTTGCCCACTTCCCCTCTGATAACCATTAGTTTGTTCTGTATAATTAAGAGTCTGTTTCTTGCTTTGTCTCTCTTATTTTTTTCCCTTTCCTTGTTTGTTTCTTAGATTCTACACATGAGTGAAATCATATGATAGTCTTTTTCTGACTGACTTATTTTACTTAGTGTTGTACTTTCTAATGCTGCTATAAATATTGGAGTGCGGGATCCCTGGGTGGCGCAGTGGTTTGGCGCCTGCCTTTGGCCCCGGGCGTGATCCTGGAGACCCGGGATCGAATCCCATATCGGGCTCCCGGTGCATGGAGTCTGCTTCTCCCTCTGCCTGTGTCTTTGCCTCTCTCTCTCTCTCTCTCTCTCTGTGACTATCATAAATAAATAAATTAAAAATAAATAAATAAATATTGGAGTGCATGTGTCCCTTTGAATTAGAGTTATTGTATTCTTTGGGTAAATATCCAGTAGTGCGATTGCTGGATCAGAAGGTAGTTCTATTTTTAACATTTTAAGTAACCTCCATACTATTTTCTACAGTGGCTGCACCAGTTTGCATTCCCATCAACAGTGCATGAATGTTCCTTTTTCTCTATATCCTTGCTAACACTTGTTGTTTCTTGTGTTGTTGATTTTAGCCATTCTGACAGGTGTGCAGTGATATCTCATTGTAGTTTTGATTTACATTTCCCTGATGATAAATGATGAAGAGTATCTTTTGATGTGTATCTTGACCTACTGGATGACTTCTTTGGAGAAATGTTTGCTCAAGTCTTTTGCCCAGTTTTTGTTGGATTATTCTTTTTTTTGAGTATTGAGTTCTATAAGTTCTTTATATATTTTAGATTCTAACCCTTTATCAGATAGTCATTTGCAAATATCTTCTCCCATTCAGTAGCTTGCCTTTTAGTTTTGTTGATTGTTTTGTTCTGCACAGAAGCTTTTTATTTTGATGTAGTCCTGATAGTTTATTTTTGCTTTTGTTTTCCTTGCCTCAGGAGACGTATCTAAAAAGAAGTTACTATGGCTACTGTCAAAGAAGTTACTGCCTGTGCTCTTTTAGGATTCTTATGTTTTCAGGTCTCATATTTAGGTCTTTAATCCACTTTGAGTTCATTTTTGTATATGGTATAAGAAAGTGGTCCAGTTTCATTCTTTTGTATGTTGCTGTCCAGTTTTCCCAACACCATTTGTTGAAGAGATTATCTTTTTTCCATTGCATAATCTTGCCTGCTTTGTTGAAGATTGATTGACCATATAAGGGAATCCCTGGGTGGCTCGGCGGTTTGGCGCCTGCCTTTGGCCCAGGGCGCGATCCTGGAATCCCGGGATTGAGTCCCGCTTTGGGCTCCCTGCATGGAGCCTGCTTCTCCCTCTGCCTGTGTCTCTGCCTCTCTCTCTCTCTCTCTCTGTGTGTGTGTCTCTCATGAATGAATGAATGCATAAATAAATAAATAAATAAATAAATAAATAAATAACTTAAATAATTGACCATATAATTGTGGGCTTATTTCTGGATTTTCTCTTCTGTTCTGTTGATCTGTGTGTCTGTTTTTGTGCCAGTACCGTACTGTTTTGATCCCTACAACTTTGTAACGTGACTTGAAGTACAGAATTGTGATACCTCCAACTTTGCTTTTCTTTTTCAAGATTGCTTTGACTAGTCTCGATCTTTTGTGGTTTTATATAAATTTTAAGATTCTTTGTCTCACCAAGTGTTTATTTTTTTTTAATTTTTATTTATTATTATGATAGTCACACAGAGAGACAGATGAGTATCTCCTCTGTGCAAAGCACTGTGGAGGCAAGTAAGGTTAAATAAGAATAGGATATGGTTCTTTAACCTTAAGAATTTTTTGTGTGTCATTTTTTGGATCAGCTCTGACACCTAAAATTCTTTAAGGTCATCAGTATAAGGAATTCAGTGCTAAATCACTTCATTCCACAACTTTTCCCTATAAAGGTAAAAATGAGCTGCAGTCATTCCTAATTATAGCTTTTAATTTCAACTTCATAAGCTAGTGTCCTTTTTTCTTCCTCTTTGTCTAACAAATTTGTATTTATACTTGTTAAAAATGGTAACACTGTGGGGAGAATGGGGACTTCATTTGCCCAAATGAATATTGTTTAACTGTTGAATCTCAAATTGCCAAATATGAATTTGTTCTTGGGCTTTTTATGGTATCTTACATTCAGCTTGTCTGATAATGGACAAAATTCAGGTCACTAAATATCATGGACATGTAAGACTATCAGACATGACAAAAGCAAATATAATGTGAATGTTCCTTCATACCATCTTGTAAAGGAATATAGACTATCTTTTATCTTTATTTTTTCAGACTGCCAACTATTATTCCAGGAACAAAATACTGTTTTGCTTTATAAATGTAAGAAAAATAGCATCTATAGGGGGTCTTCCTCTTCTACAGAGAGAGTGTCCTGACTCTTCCACAGGGTACCATTATGAGGGTTATGCCAGTTTCTAGGTATATCTATATGAAATAACCACAAGATGCTTCTGTGGACCTACTAGACATGGTGACAACTTTGTCACGTGGAGTCCATAAGCCTCTGCTCCAATTGGAAAACTACCATTTTGGTCCCATAGGATCAGAGTCAGCTTAGACCCATAACCAACATGAAAAATCTGGCATTCCACTTTCCTCAGTGCCAACAATCCTAGTAAGTGGTTCCATGTCCTTTTGTAGAAGGATCAGTGAAACCTTTATTGTATGAGCTTTGTGGTAGTATTGCAGAGTTTTTTCCCAAGAAGACCTAACCTCTTTTCAGTCAGTGGCCTGTAAACCTATGAATTACAGCAACTGATATCAACCTTCTGCTCTCAGCTGACTCTTTTTTTATACAAGTCAAATAACATCCTGGTCAATTGTCTCCTCATCTTTCCCATGGCCAATCAGCATTGCCATAGATGCCTTCCAAATGGCCAAAACCTCTTGTTTGCCAGTGTGGCCTTGTCGGCAGTTCTTATATTTACATCCACCTAGCCTCTGATGGTTAGTTGTCACAGCCTGGCCTCTGCGATTTTGGAATCTTGTCATTTCCCATTAATTCAGAAGAGCCTTATACTATGGCAGCATCTCCTATAGTCAACTCTGGTCAACAGAGAACATAACCACTGGACTCCTTCATATTGCCCTTTATCCCTTTAGTGATCAGATCTTCCTGGGATCATGTTCAGACAGTGAGTGCTTCGGTTCATAATAAATCCAGTCTAGTGCACCCATCTTTTTGCCTTTTGACTCCTCCCTCAACATTCTGCCAAAGCTGTTCCTGCATCCCTATTAGCCTCTGTAGGCCATGACTGTGCCCAGACTTCAAGGAGCCAGGCCAGCTTCAGGTGTCTGTGCCAGATACTAAGCCACAACTTACAAGAGAGTGCTTTTGTGTCAATAAATTCTCATCAGTCTAGCCTGACATTCATCCCATTGACCTTCCCTCACCCATGTGTTCCCTCAGTTCCATCAGTACAGAACAGTGGAAACTGAAAGTCCTTCGCTATGAATCTAGTTCCTGCAAGAGCAGGGACTCTGTTTCCTCACATGGTGCGGAGACCTGACCCTAACTATTGGCTGGGGTGGAAGGATTTTGAAGAAGAGGAGTATCACTTTAGGAAGCAGTTGCCTCAAGTGAGGTCTTTTGGTCTCCGAGCAAGAAGCGGCAACTTTCCTCTATCAAGTAAAAGTTCCTTTAGGGGTTCAAAAGTTCAGGGGGGATTTGGGAGTTCAGAATTCTGGAACTTGTCCACAAAATGTTCCTATGGCAAGTCTCAAGGGTGGGTGGCTCCATCTGTGTAAAATTCCCACACCTCTACGTTGTGCCAAGAGATATGCTGAGGGAGTCCCACTCTGTAGTGTCAAAGAAACTGCATCCTCAGGTGAGGTGCTGCGTAGGTCTCTGGTCTGCAGTTCTGGTTGGAGCAGCCGTCGCTTAAAAGGTAAAGTCAAGGGTATCCCTGGATGGCTCAGTGGTTTAGTGCCTGCCTTCTGCCCATGGCATGGTCCTGGAGTCCTAGGATCGAGTCCCACATCGGGCTCCCTGCGTGGAGCCTGCTTCTCTCTCTGCCTATGTCTCTGCCTCTCTCATGAATAAATAAATAAAATCTTAAAAAAAAAGGTGAAGTCAAGAGAATGATGAAGTGGTATATACAGGTGCCTGAAACAAGGGGTCTCCACTAGAATTTATTTACAAGAGGAGCTCAGAGAAATACATCATTTAAACCCAGAACTTCCTGTGTGACAGATACATTCACAGGATTCACAGAGGCCCAGTTCTTCCAAGTGTCTCAAACCCCAAAAGGCATACTAACTCTTGAGGAAAGCAATATTGAACCAGAGTCAAACATGGTTGTCTAATGCCATAATAGCAATAATAATAGTCGTTACTAAAAGCTGGTATCTATGTCATTCTAGATTCATTATCTTATTTCTGTAACATAATGTTTCTATTATCTTATTTAACACTATCTTATTTAATGTTCATCACCATTCTACCACAAATAGATAATATATCCATTTTACAAAAAAAGCAGCTGATACTCAAAGAAGTTAAGTAGCTTTTACATAGTAAATTAACCAGTAAGGAGTGGATCCTAAATTTACCTGGCTCCAACTTACAATTTATAAGCTATGTTGACACTCAACAAAGCCATGAAAATTTAAGAGAAGTAATGTATATACTAGCCAAAATTTTATACATATGTAAATAATTTATACATACGTAAATACTTTCTCAGAAAGGAACAGTACAGCAAGCCGATGATGTAAAAACACCAGTAAAAAAGCTGAGGGTCCCCTGGGGCGTGATCCTGTAGTGGGGCTCCCTGCAAGGAGCCTGCTTCTTCCTCTGCCTGTGTCTCTGCCTCTCTCTTTCTGTGTCTCTCATGAATAAATAAATAAAATCTTTTTTTTAATTTTTTTCAACTTTTATTTATTTATGATAGTCACACACACACACACACACACACACAGAGAGAGAGAGAGAGAGAGAGAGAGGCAGAGACATAGGCAGAGGGAGAAGCAGGCTCCATGCACCGGGAGCCCGACGTGGGATTCGATCCCGGGTCTCCAGGATCGCGCCCTGGGCCAAAGGCAGGCGCTAAACCGCTGCACCACCCAGGGATCCCTAAATAAATAAAATCTTAAAAAAAAAAAAAAGCTGAAAGCAATGTGATGATTTTAAAAAATTACATCAAACTACAGTTAGGAAAAGGTAAAAGCAAAAAAAAAAAAAAACTACTAGAAGGACGCTCTTCTTCTGTAGGATCTTACTGTGATTGATGTTCACAAGAGGAGCAGTCCCAAAGACCATTAAAGGGATACCCCCTGCAGTCAGTCTTTCTTCATTTCTTGGTAATTATAGAATAAATTTTGAACTGTCACCCCTGAAGTATTACTTTCAAGGAAATTTCTGGTTTATGGAGTACTGTTGGCATTGCTAAAACCATTAACTAGAAAGATCCTATTACAACTTATTATTTGAGGGATTAAATATGATGTGTTCCAGCAACAAACTGAGGCAGGTGTAGGGGGCAGCGGTTGTTCTGGCAAGAGGTGAATCTTGGAGATGGTATTTGAGGGGTGGCATCCTACTCAGCTGATTCTCAGCCAACAAGGACTTCCTGGCAGCAACTGCCTGACAGCTTATCCTTAGGAACTCTGGAGACAACTCTTGCATCCCTGTTATTCTGCTTGTTGATATGTCTTCCTTTATGGCAGGATTTTCCCCCTTTTGACTGAACAGCAAACCTCACTTGTGTAACTCCTTATATATTATATATATCAGTTATGTCCTTTAGTGGGTTTGATAGAAATAGTTGATGAGTGTATCCCGGGGGATGTCAAAACATGCATTTGCTAGGAGCCAGTTTCTACTATTTCTGCAAACATTAGCATCATTACTAGGCACTTTCTATGTGTGATCATTGTGACAAAAAGTATCATCTTGAGTATCCTAGTTGCCATTTGAGATCATTCTTTTATCTCCATTTTACGGAGGAGGAGACTGCAGCTCAGAGGGCTTAAATGGCTTGTCCACAGCATCATGCATGTAGCAGCTGGAGTCAAGTCCATGGCTGTTTTATGTCAGTGCCCTGGTCTGAACTTGACATTTTAAAAAATGGAGATATACTTCATATATCATAGAACTCATCCTTTTGAAGTATACAATTTAGTGGTATTTTCTATATCCACAAAGTTGTGTAGTCATTACCTATTCCAGAACATTTCTATCACCCCAAAAAGAAAACCCATACCCATTAGTAGTCATTCCCCATTCTCTTTCCCTGTGCCCCCTTCCAGTCACCAATGTCCTTCCTGTCTCTATGGATTTGTCTATTCTGGATATTTTATATAAATTCAAGTATATAATGTGTGATCTTTTATGTCTGGCTTTGTTTACTTAGCTTAATGTTTTTCAAGGTCCATCTATGTTATATAGGATATATCAGTTCATTCCTTATTTTATTTTATTTTTTTTTAGAGAGAGAATGTGTCTGCAAGCAGTGAGGGAAGAAGGGCAGAGGGAGAGGGGGAGAACGAATCTTAAGCTGACTCACATGGTATGTCTATGACTTAATTGGATGTTTACCTGAGAAAACTCTGGAATCTTTTTCGAATATGAAAGTAAAATAAGGTAGTTTCTGTGGCAATGCTTTAGAAGACTATCATAGTATGGAAAAGCAGGCTCCTGGAGGGGATTCTTCCTTTGGAGCTTTGTTAAGTGTTTTTGTAAAACTGTCCAGTGACTTGAAGTGCTTTGTAAAGCAATGTGATCCTGATTCTTAGTGTGTGGGCCAGGGAGCACATGATTTACAGAATAATAATTATGCTTCCATTTCCATTTCCATTTCTCGTCTTTGGAATACATCCAACTACTTTTTAAGACTAATTTGATAAAAACAAGTCGTGAACTAATGAAATACTGTTCTTGGTGTCCTCTTCTTTCCATCCATTGGGCATTTGATGTGGGCCCAGTGGGTGGAGTGAGTTTCTTCTTGGTGGAAGGAGCAAGGTAACTGTCCGGGGTCAGCATTGTCTGCCAGTAATTTTTCAGTTAATGATATTCAGGCAGTGATAGTTCTTTTGCTCTGTAACATATTTATAAAAAATAAGAAAAGCAAACTAAAGATTTGTTCCTCTTACATGATTTTTTGAAGGCATAGACTGTCTCTAAGAGTGGTAAGGAATAGACAAACCCAGTGCCCCTCAGTTCTGCGTGGGACTCTCATGTGCCTTATATGATTCACATAGACTGATAGGATACATGTGATTGTGAGAAATATGCATAGAAACATCTGCTGAATTTGAATATACATGTGCATGCCTATGACCCCAAAATTCTATTCCTAGGTAGACTTGGCATATGTGTCTTCACCAAAAACTATGCATGTAAGAATATTCAAAGCCACACTGTTTTGAGTACATGAAATATAAAACTACCTGAAAGCCCATCAATAGAATGGATAAATGAATTGTGGCGTATTCACACAATGGAACACTACATAGCCATGAGAATGAATAGAGTACAGTATGGATGAATTTCACAAATGTGAAATGAAAGAAGCCAGACAGAAAAGGATAATTCTATTTGATTCCATTCACATAAAATTCAAAAATAGGCAAAACTAATCCATGTTGTTAAAAATCAGGAGAGTGATTACTCCTGGGGGTGAAAGTAGAATTAGATGTGCATGAGGGGGGCTTCAGGGATACTGGTGATTGATTTTGTTGATTAAGGTGCTGGATACATGGGTCCTGTTCTGTTTCTGAAAGTTCAGATGTCCCAGCAACATTTTACTTTAGTATTAAAACTAGAGGGACACCCCAGCGGTTGAGCGTCTGCTTCAGCTCAGGTCTTTTTTTTTTTTTTTTTTTTAATAAATTTATTTTTTATTGGTGTTCAGTTTACCAACATACAGAATAACACCCAGTGCTCATCCCGTCAAGTGTCCCCCTCAGTGTCCGTCACCCATTCTCCCCCACCCCCCGCCCTCCTCCCCTTCCACCACCCCTAGTTCGTTTCCCAGAATTAGGAGTCTTTATGTTCTGTCTCCCTTTCTGATATTTCCCACACATTTCTTCTCCCTTCCCTTATATTCCCTTTCACTATTGTTTATATTCCCCAAATGAATGAGAACATACACTGTTTGTCCTTCTCCGATTGACTTACTTCACTCAGCATAATACCCTCCAGTTCCATCCACGTTGAAGCAAATGGTGGGTATTTGTCGTTTCTAATGGCTCAGGAATATTCCATTGTATACATAAACCACATCTTCTTTATCCATTCATCTTTCGATGGACACCGAGGCTCCTTCCACAGTTTGGCTATTGTTGACATTTCAGCTCAGGTCTTGATCCCGGGGTCCTGGGATCGAATCCTGCTTTGGGCTCCCTACAGGGAGCCTGCTTCTCCGTCTGCCTGTGTCTGCCTCTCTCTCTGTCTCTCATGAATAAACAAATAAATCTTTTTAAAAAATCAAATAAAATATTGCTAAACATTTTGCTAAACCTGATACAGACTGTAGAATTATAAGACATAAATTCTATTACAAGGAGTCCCTGCACTGATTTAACCAATACCCAGTGAACAGAGATTGAGCTGGGTCGAATATTTCTAGCTGGGGGAGGGGCGGGAATTGGAAGGGATTGCCCTTGAGTGTGCTCCCCACCTCTTCTTATCAGTAGCTGCATCCTAGCTGTGGTATGCTCATGGTCTTTTCATGTTGTCCTTCCTCCTGCAGTCCTCCCTCTCTCCCCTTTCTCCTTCGTTTTTCTCTCTTGCCCTCTTCCCAGCGTGCTCTTTGTTTGGACATTGGGCTACATGATCGTCAAAGAAGCAATCTGCCTGAAGGTGGAGAACACATGGAACTGTTTGGAGGAGCAACCCTCTCTCCCCCAAGGAAGGGCTAGAGTGGGTCTGTGGATTCTTCATAGGGACTGAGTCCCAAAGAAGATCGGTAGAAACCTGGGAACAAAAGCTTCACCTATCATAGCGAATCCAGACCTACCCTTTGATGAAGAGAAGCACAGCTTCAGTCCCTGAGAAAACTATCAGAAGAGGGAGGGCACAGGCTTCACCTGGGACTCTTACCCAGAGGGTCTCATGCTTTGTAATTTCTCAAGTTGACCCTGTCTCCTGAAGACTGGTGAAGCTCAACTAATTAAATATATTTTCATCATGGAAATAATTTGACCATGATAATAATGAGAAATTCCTAGGAGACCTGACTATTTTAAGATTGTTTAAAACTCTTGGGGACAGATATCTCTGGGACTAATTCTGGGCGTGTAATAAGCAATTCAAGGTCAGTGTCATTTCTGTTCTTGCTGCCTTCACTGTAAGAACCTCTTTTCCTTGTAAAGATGTGGCCAAATTTTAATTTCAAATAATGGACCATAACTGATGCTGATGACAATTGGGCATGTTTGTCATGTGATGCAATTATTAGTAGCAAAAGAATTTAGACCAGATTTGCTATGGTTAATCTATGACTGAAACTTAAAATATGAACAATAACCAGTTTGAGAGAAAGTCTGAGCTGGGAAATAACCAGGGGTAGGAAGAGACTGAATGTGAGGAGAGCTGACTTCAGGTGGAACATTCCACGGAAGCTTGCCCTCCACCTAATAAATAGATCCTCACCTTCCTGGGATGCAGAGTCCACGAGGTCAGAGGCCATCTTTCCAAGCATGCACATGTCTGATTGTCGGTGTGTGATGGCCCGACTATGGGGAGAGGCTGCAAAGCCTCCCTGATGGCCAGCTCCACTTGAAGTCCTAATTCCCCTCCTCTGTGGGAACACTTGATCCTAGCAAAGGTCTGTGCTGAAGCCAAACGCTGTGTCATGCTGTGTATTGAACAAGGCCAAGGGACCAAGCTCTCCTTGGGGCAGCCACTGGGAACTGTAAAGAAGAGGTAGGAGGATTAAATGATGGAAAGAGTTTGGAAATCTAATTGGAGAATTTAGCCTCTGGTTGACTTTATTCATGTGCACACACAAACACACACATGCACAATATTTCCTGAGTGCTTACTCTGTGCCAGGTGCTATGCTAAGTGCTTGTCATCTACTCCCACAGGTAATTCTTTCAGCTTCCTGATGCAGCCAGTAGCTACTATTATTATCCCCATTTTACAGATGAGGACATTAAGGCCCAGGAAAGTTATATAGCCTGCCCAGAGTCATGAAGCACACTCTGTGGGTGGAGTGTTTAAGTAACCTTCTTCCCTTGCTTCTACTCACTTCTACCTCAGCCAGTCTTAAAAGGGAATTGAGATGAGAAATCTACGTGTGTATAGTCTTCTGCAAACACTGGTGTGGAAACAGTTGATTATTGGAAGTCTCTTTTTGTAGGTGATGCACAATATTACTATTGCATCACATCTAACCCAGGCATGCTTGCTGAAAGTTGCAGATTTTGAAAGAGCTATTATTACAGGGGATCCCTGGGTGGCTTAGCAGTTTAGTGCCTGCCTTTGGCCCAGGGCGTGGTCCTGGAGTCTCGGGATCAAGTCCCATGTCGGGCTCCCTGCATGGAGCCTGCTTCTCCCTCTGCCTGTGTCTCTCTGCCTTTCTCTCTCTCTCTCTCTCTCTCTCTCTCTCTGTCTCTAATAAATAAATAAATAAATAAATAAATAAATAAATAAATCTTTTAAAAAAAAGAAAGCTATTACAGAAAGTCATGTGGATTAGGGGAAACAGGAGTTGGGAAGGAGAGGTGGTATCTATTTCAGTATCAGATGGATATTATGTTAATACTTCATCAACTGTACAATTGATCAAATTAGGATCACTCCTATGAATACTGAGTCCAGCTGACTTAAAAACAATAATTTCTGGAAGATTAGATAGCAGACCTTGATAAGTAAAAGCAATAATTGTGCATGCTGGGGGAATTTGAGTGGTCCTGCAAGGGTCATGGGCTTGCTGACCAAGAGACCTCCTCCAGCTTTGAGAGAAGGCCTCTGTTCTCTGAGGAATATAGTGGAAGAAATAATGCTGTAATTATAGTGGCAGGTCCCTGCGATGTTTACTTCTGAGTAGACACTCCTGTTAATCCCAGACTTCCTTTTCCCGTATTTGAAACTATGTCTGTGGGCTTGCATTCAGACACTTAATTCTTGGCTGGCAGAGCAACTTTATGATTGAGACTTGTGTGTGTATGTGTGTGCACACGCTCACACTGTGATACAGAATTGGGAACTGAAAGTCTAATGTGGCTCTCTTTCAGTTCAGCAGTGTTTCCTGCAAGTGCTTCCCTACTGTGCTAGCTCCTTCTTGAAAGAATGAGTGAAGGACATTATGTAGGAGTATGTAGTCAGTAGACACTTAGCCCCCGGAACCTGACTACCCCTCAGACAGTAGCAAGGGACCGTTTGGTTACAACAGCACTGTAAATGTTGAAGTGACATAGTAGAGTCCTGGCTCTTGGCCAGGAGAGAGTGGGTGAGTGACATTGAAAAGGAAGCACAGCTTGTGATTGTAAGTGACCCCGACAGGTAATTGACAAAGAGTTATTGAACATCCATTATGTATAAACATTTGTGTTATTTTCCTGCGGCTGCTGTAACAAATCACCATAAACTCAATGGCTTAAAACAATAGGGAGTTATTCTCTCACATTCTGGAGGCCAGAAATCTGAAATCAAGATGTCAGCTGGGCTGCACTCCCTGTGGAAGCTCTAGGGGATAATTCTTCCTTTCCTCATCTGGCCTCTGATGGCTCTAGGTGGCATGTGTCCTCATCACTCTAATCTCTGCCTTTGGGGTCACATGGCCTCCTTTTTTTCTGTTTTAAGACTCCCTTTGCTTCTCTTCTAAGGATTCACGTGATTGCATTTAGAACTCACCCAGATAATCCAGGATAACCATCTCTTCTCAGGATCCTTAACATAATATATCTTTTTAAAAAAATAATTATTTATGCATGAGAGACACAGAGAGAGAGAGAGGCAGAGACACAGGCAGAGGGAGAAGCAGGCTCCATGCAGGGAGCCCGACGTGGGACTCGATCCTGGGTCTCCAGGATCACGCCCTGGGCCAAAGGTGGCGCTTAACCACTGAGCCACGCCGGCTGCCCCATTAATATATCTTTTGTTATATAATTTAGCACTCAGGCTCTGGGGATTAGGACATGGACATATCTTTTAGGGGGGCCACTATTCAACTCACCACAGCATTCAATGATTTATTTGGATAGATGGAAAAATTAGAGCATTGACTTGCTCATAGGAGTCTATGATCCAGTTGTATAAGCATAGATGTGTTTATTTATTCAGCAAGTATTTACTGTTCATACGTCATGTACCAGGCTGTGTGATTGCATTGGATTTACAGAAAGGGATGAGACACAGCTCCTCTACTGGAGAAGCTAACTCTAGAGCAAAGACATGGTAAACAAGGGTACCCCTAAAGAATTTCAGTTTCATGTGGTCTAGTGTTTGTATGGATGTACTCAAATAATCACAATCCAAAGACCAAAAATAATTTTTTAAAAATAGTAATCATTAACTTGTTCCTTTTTAAAAAATTAAGGGAAACTCAATTCATAAACTCCCGGTAATAATTTTCATATCCCTTTTCCTCCCCCTAATTCTCTCATATCCCACAGTGTTTAGAAGCCAATTGTTTGCCGCCACCCTCCAGAAACTCTTTTAAACTCTTTTTCCTTTCTCCATCCTGCATGGCACTTCTTTTCTCTCTCTCCCAGCTCTTTGTTAAACAGAGTAGCTTGGCCTCCCTTGACAAGTCAACCTTCTCCTTTCCCCTCTCTGCTGACTGTCCTGTAATTCTGCATCCTGAAGTCCAGAAGCCTCTCTGGCTGGGACAGTGTCCTTAGAAGAGTAGCTGAATGGGGAAGGCTTTTTAATCAGAAGGTAGGAGGGGAGGCCAAGAAAACTGACATCACACAATTGCAGTCCAGTTTGGTAAATACTTACAATGAGATTTAAAAGTTACATTATTTTATATTAGCCTCTTTTTAATGTTTGCAACAACCCAATGGGTAAAAACTGCTATCCTTTCTATTTTACACATGAGGAAATGAAATTAGATTTATTAAATCCAAAATAAGTAGTCAAGTCGGATTTGAGCCCAGGCTACCTGGGATTTGGGCCTTGGGAACCTGGAATATAGAGTAGCATTGGAAGAATCTTCTGTGAGAAGGAAACCTTGAATCAGGTTTGAAGGATAAGAGTTTGGAAAAGATCTAAAGAGTATTGTAAGCAAAAATGGCAGGACGGTGCTTTTCAGGTTCTGAATACCTGTGTGGTGAAGCCAGTGTGCAGAATGGGTGGGTGGGAAATTGAGGTAACACCAGGCCATGTGTGGACTTGTGTCTCATGGACTTTGTTCTGGGGGAACCCGAGTCACTGAGGGTTATTAGAAAAGGGGAAGCATGATCACATTTGCTGTGAAAAGAGCATTCTAAGAGTGATGATATATATTGAGGTAGAGGAGGGGATGGGCAGGACTTGAGACCAGGAGAGTACCATGGGAGATAGCTTCTGCATGCCAACTTTTCTCCTGATTAGCAGTCTCTATAGCCCCCATATGGTCTGGTCATAGAACGCTCTTTGACCAGAAGCACAAAGGATGAGAGGTCCATAGACAAAGGCAAAATAATTGGCACCAAAGACCTAGGCACCACAGCCGAGCAGACTATTGCCTGGCAGATAGGCAGTGGTAATGACTCCTCCAGCATTGCAGCTCATCTGTCTGCAATTTCAGTCTTTGCCATCCTGAAATGAATTAGAGAAGTTTCCCATTACTCCCTTTCTTCTACACACAGAAGGGAGAACTTATCTCTTACTTGCTCAGTGATCTTCTAAGCCCAGTCAGAGGAGAATTTAACACTGTTGGCTCAATGGCTCTCTTTCCTGAGGGTCAAGTTTAGTAAATCCTGACAACAATCTGGGCAGGTTATATTGATTTCTACAAAGTTAGCTTTTATTGAAGATATATTTTGAGCCAAAGTATACTCACTGTCAGAATCCCGAACATTAGTCTGGCCTACTTTTCCCTTGGTAAAAACTCATCTGCAGCAGCAGATTCCATTACACAAGCTGAAAAGTACTTCACCTTTCTTATCCCAGTTTCCAAGTTTAGATAATCACAGGCAGAATTTCAAGAAATATCATTAGCATGCAGTTGGAGATCACTGTGATAGTTCAGGTAAGAAATGACGACTTCCTAAATCAAAGCAAGTGGCAATGCAGCTAGAGAAGAGAGAATAGATCAAGGAAAATTTAAGCAACAACCGTACAGCCATGCTTATATTTACTGAGCACTGTCTATGTGCCAGGCATTATATAGTGCGTGTATTATCTCATTCAATCTTTGCAACAACCCAATGAGGTAAGAACTGTTATTCTGGGGGATCCCTGGGTGGCGCAGCGGTTTGGCGCCTGCCTTTGGCCCAGGGCGCAATCCTGGAGACCCGGGATCGAATCCCACGTCCGGCTCCTGGGGCATGGAGCCTGCTTCTCCCTCTGCCTATGTCTCTCTGCCTCTCTCTCTCTCTCTCTGTGACTATCATAAATTAAAAAAAATAAAAAATAAAAAATTTATAAAAAAAAAAAAGAACTGTTATTCTGTTTTATACATGAGAAAACAGGCTTAGAGTCATTAGAAATTTACCTAAAGAAATTTACCCAGAGCTGGGATTTGAGCCCAGCAAACTGATCTCAAAACTCTCATATTTTTTAAAGATTTATTTACTTTATATGAGAGAGACAGAGCATGAGTGAGAGGGGCAGAAGGAAAGGAGATAGATCCCAAGCAGTACTCTATGCTGAGCATGAAGCCAGCTGCAGGGCTTGATCTTATTATGACCCTGAGATCACATCCTGAGCTGAAACCAAGAGCTGTCACTTAACTGATGGCACCACCCAGGCACCCCTCAAAACTCTCATTTTTAATCTCTGTGTATTACTGTCTCAAATCAGGAGGAGTTGGTAATTTATGGAATGTGGGAGCGGGGGAGGGAGAATTAGAGGAATGGGAGGAGTGTTCCAGATTAGGGAAACAGGCAGATAGATGAAAGATGGAGCTGGTCACCAAAATGGGGATGGAGGAAAAGGAATGGGTTTGAAAAAAGGATGATGATTTGGTGTGAATATGTTGATAGGGGACATCCAAGTAAGATGTCTTTAAATGGTTGAGTGCTTAAAATATGGAGCTTCAGAGAAAGTGATTGAGGCTAAAGAAGTCTGTATCTAGGCAGCAGAGGAGCATGTGGGCAGCAACAGCAGGGGGTGGGGAGGTGGGTAACTGAGATTTTCTAAAGAAGAAGATGAGCAGAGAAGGCAATCAGAGATAGAATCTCAGGGACCTGCATTTGGGGACCCGTGAATGAAGAGCCCTTGAATGAGAGAAAAATAGTTCAAGGGATGGTAGGAGAACAAGAAGAGACTGTGTCACAGACACCAAAGGAGAAGGAAGTGTGATGAAGGGATGATAGCAGTGCCTAATGCAACAGAGAAATCATATAAGGTAAGAACTGAAAGTTACCATTCCATTTGGCAATTAGGTCAATGTAAAATCAGCTGGTGGGAATGCAACACGTTAATAGCCATTTTGGAAGACAGTATGGCAGTTTCTTATGAAGCTAAACATTTTCCTAGCATATGATTTACTAGTGGTATTCCTTAGTATTTACCAAATGAGATTAAAAAAAAAGAGAAGTGTGACACACAAAAACCACATCAATGGTTTGTTTATAGCAGCTTTATTCATAATTGCTAAAACTTGAAAGCGATGAAAAGGTCCTTTAATAGATGAATGGATAAACTGGTACATCTGTAGAACAGAATATGATTTAATGATAACAAAAGTGAGTTATCAAGCCATGAAAAGACTTGGAGAAACCTGAAGTGCATGTTACTAAGTGAAAGAAGCCAACCGAAAAGGTTGATTGATTCCAACTATATGACGTTGTGAGAAAGGGAAAACTATGAGATAGTACTGAGTTCAGTGGCTGCCAGAAGTTGAGGGAAGAGAGGGATAAATAGGTAGAGCATTAGGCCAGTGAAACTATTCTGTATGGTACTGTAATGGTGTAAACACCTCATTATACATTTGTCCAAACCCATGGAACTATACACACAAATAAGAAACCCTAGTGAAAACCATGACCTTCAATTAGTAATAATGTAATGATATTGATTCATCAATTATAAAACATTTTTCACACCAATGCAGAATGTTAATAATAGGGGAAACTGGCAGGGGGTTTTGGTGGGGGGGTACATGGAAACCCTTTGTACTTTCTGGTCAGTTTTCTGTAAACCTAAGACTGATCTAAAAAATAAGATCTATTGACTAAAACAAAAAGAGGAAAGGAAGGAATAAAAGAATAAACAAATGAAGAAAGAGAAAGAAAGCCATGTGTATACAATCTTGAAAGTATAACATATACGTTATACCTATAATTATAATAAATCTAATTCTTAGAAATCTTGAAGTCTACGTTGAGTCAAAATAGGACTAGTTTCTCTTCTGTTTACCAACTTCTAGAGCTGCCCATCACAAATGCAAGATATAAACCAAACTTTGGCATGATATGAACATTTTTTCACAGCTCAACTTTGCAGCGTGATCTCTGGGTCATCACCCACATATTATGAGCTTCAGCTGCAACAGTCTCTTGCTTGTCTTTACCACTCATGATGTGTACTTCAAGACTACTCTGCCTTTTTGCTCTTGCTGTTTCTTCTACCTATTTCTTCTCCCCTTCTCTAGCTAACAAAATCCTACACATCCTCCACCACCCATCCCACACCTTCCCTTCTCTATGAGAACTTTGTTGATTCCTTTTTTCACCTCTAACACACTAAGCAAGAAAGATCCCTTCCCCGGCTTCTATACTTCTTTGTGCCCATCTCTTCCATAAGTGCATAGTATAGTACAACATCAACAACAAATAGATTAGTGAGAAAATTGGAGTGGAAAGAAGACTGATAAAAGCAGATTTAAAAAGTAGGTGGGAGAAATGTATGGATAGAAGGTAAAATATTGTGTGGGGATTGGTCTTGTAATTTGGCATTGCTTGTTTTGGTTTGTCTTTAGCATTTGTGGTTTTACCCAACTGGGATTGAGGGTAGCAAGAAAAATCTGGAGTGGCTGTGGCGCTGTCCAATGCTTGCAATGCTGATGGACCTGTGGCACTGGGTAGGATCTGTCTCAAGATCGGTAATTCTTCTCTCCCAGGAGCCTTGGTCCTCTGTTTTGGGGATGGAGGGAGGGAGGAGAATGACTATATCCATTTATTATCTCTCAGAGGTTCAGGAGCCATAGCCTGCCTCATCTGTGGGGGAAAGAGAAAAAGGTTTGCTGACTTGGTTGACACTTCCTTTTTCTCATGGGATCCACAGGCTCCTGAAGATGAGTTAATGACTAGAAAAAGCAATTAGTTATTAGTTTTTCTTTTCTTTTTTTTAACTAAAACAGTTGACAATTTTATTTTCACATTTCACAATACAAATGAAAATTGCCTTTTTTTTTTTTTTTGTCCCACTATTCCCCTGCAGAAACTATTCTCTCTTTGATAGGAAGGGGAAGCAAGTCTTCCTTGTCATGCTGTTAGAAAACACCCAGAGTCACAGCACCATGATCTCCTGGTGAAGTAGAACAAGTAATATAAAATGAATATAAAGAGGTTCCTGTCTCTCCTTATCTGTCTGGTCGAGTCATTCCTGGCCAAGTGGGTACCATCATGGGACGAGCAGGAGGTCTCATCATTGGGGGCCCAGGCATCATTGGCATATGGCCTCCCATAGGTGGCCTCATTCCAGGAGCAGGTCCCACTGGCATCATCCCAGGAGGAGGAGGGCCCGTCATTGGCATCATGGGAGGGCCCCCCATATGGGGGGCTGGCATCATACCAGGGCGAGGAGGACCCGTTGTTTTGTCGATCAGGCTCTGAGCCTGCTCTTCCATCCATTTCTGATAGTCTTTCACATTCTTTGTGTTTCCTACCACTGCAAGGTGTCTTTCTCACAGATGGAGAGTCATGGGTGAGGTATGTGTCGCAGTAGTCACAATAAAACTTAGGCATGTTGCTCTGCAGGCTGTTGGCCACTCCGTCCCGCGCTGCCCCAGTTATTAGTTTTTCTATCATCCACTTAACAGATATTAAAAGCTAACTATTCCAGGAACCATCCCAGGCACTGGAATACAAGATAACCAAAACAGGGTTCCTGTCCTCAAGGAATTTCGTCTAAGCAAGATCAGCCTTGAGCCCATGCCAGCAATTACACTGTGAAGGGAGCTGTCTTAGTTCAGGCTACCAGAACAAGATACATAGACTGAGTGGCTTAAGTAATAGAAATTTATTTTCTCATAGTCCTCAAGGCTGGAAGTCCCAAGATCGGGGTCCAGCAGGGTTTGGTTTTTGGTAAGCACTTCCTTCCTGGCTTGCAGGTGGCCACTTTCTTACTAGGTCTTCATATGGCCTTTCCTCTGAGAATGTGTATGGGTGGTGGTTGTAGGAGTGTGATGAGAGGGAATAGGGGGATGGACCTTCTTTGGTATTTCTCTTATAAGGGGGCCCCATTCTATGACCTCAATTTATTTACCTCCTAAAGGCCCTATTTCCAGTACAGTCACACTGAAGGTCAGGGCCTCAACACATGAATTGGGGTGGGGGGGAGGGGCACAATTCAGTCCATAACAGGAGCTTATAGAAAACTGTAAGAGCACAGATGAGGGCATAATGATCTTGTTTATGGAAAGAAGGCTCAGTGATGACTCTTGATGTGGATTCTGAGCACATGGGTATCAGTATATGTGATTTCAGTAGCCCCAAGTTGGAGGCTCTGGTGATCTAGCCAGAATAATTATTGTCCCGTGTAAAAAGAAGAGGTCTCCATACCACAAGCTGTCAATCATAACTTTATATTCAATGATATTCTTAGGCCTCTGAAACTATTTTTATATCTATTAGCAGCTTTTCTTGGTAGTAGAGGATGTCACAGGTTTCCAGATGTCACTCAGCCTTTATTGCAACAGCCTCTATATGCCTCCTGCAAAGGTGATTATCTCAACGAGTCAATAACTGTCAGGTTCAGAAGTACTGTACTTGTAGTGGCTCCAGAAATAAGCATACATGTTCCTCTGCAGTAGTGAGGTGTGTAAAATGAGTCATGGGCTTGTTCAAGAGGGTGTTTTGCCTCTGTTGTCCCTGTCTTTTGCAGATAGTGTTTGTGGGTACCAGGCTCTGTGAACAGCCAGTGCTGTACTGTCCTCATTGATAATATTAGGTTGAGGAGTCCCTGTGTGTGGGGTACATATTCTCAGAAGAAGGAAATGTCCCAGAAGCCCTGAGAAAAGTAACCACTGCTTTCTTTATACTTCTGTCACATTTGGTGTACCTTTCTTACTTGGCATCTGGCCTTTGGGCTTCATTCAGGCCTATCAGAGCCAGTTTCTTTAAAGCAGGGAGTGAGTCACATTGCACTCTGTTCTAACCTCACTTGTCCTCCAGTGGTGGTAGCAGTATCCCAGTGGTGATCACTTTTGGATAAACTAGTACGATTGTTGTATATTAAAAATAAGCTATCATTCTACTGGCACTTTGTCTCCCCAGCAGAATTCAGTCTGTCTGTAAGGCACTGCCCTGATTCTGGCTTTTCTCCCCTTGGTATAAGCCAAATAATGGCCAAAGAAGCATCCCAGTCTTTTGCCCATAAGAGCTGCTACCCTCAAGGACGTAGGGGCAAGGCCTTGAGGAGGGAGGATGCTTAGAGGGTTTGCATTGACAGAGTCATTTTCCCATCTTGAGGACCAACAATTTTGGCTTTAGAAATAAGGAAAAAGTGGTAATGTGGCTCAAGTCAAAATGAAAACCCTCTTCCTGGGGCAGCCCAGGTGGCTTGGCGGTTTAGCGCCGCCTTCAGCCCAGGACCTGATCCTGGAGACCCGGGATCAGGTCCCACATCGGGCTCCCTGCATAGAGCCTGCTTCTCCCTCTGCCCGTGTCTCTACGCCTCTCTCCTCTGTGTGTGTGTGTGTCTCATAAATAAATAAATAAAATCTTAAAAAAAAAAAAGAAAGAAAGAAAAAGAAAACCCTCTTCCTTTCTGTGGCTACTCCAGTTGGGGAGTTAGTTTTCTGTTGCTTCAACAAGTGGTCTGGAGGACACCTCTGGGTGTTTAGGGCCATTGATAGTACTTGAACAGCTTTGTTCCCTGTCTCCTGCCTGCCCTCTCCCCACAGAGACTCTGTTTAGAGGAGCATTTGGGAGACAGACTCTGGGCTTACAAACATTGAAATAGCCTATCTCCCAGCCCCTTGACTCCTATGCTGCTGCAGTCACGATGCTGGAACTCTCTGCCGGGGAGGGCGGAGTGTCTGGATCTCTGCTGTTCCCTGTTACCATAAAGGCAGCTCATTACAGGTTTTGACCCTCCCTGCATTCTCCCTCCCTTGCAACATGCACATTCCTCTCTTCTCCTGGCATTACTGCTGGCAGAGTGCAAACTTCCTTTCTCTGTCATCTGAGCATCATTCAAAAGCAGTCCGCCCATCTGTGAATTATGCCCTGACTCTTTGATAGGGCAGTGTTACAGGTCCTCTGCCGGCAGGAGGGAGCAGTCCGACAAGATCTGAAGACCAAGACTTTGAGAAGCTGTGACGAGCAGACTAGGAAGCCACAAAACATTGTGAGCTGAGTGGATGTCTTAATAAGCTTTTAGATGTGATTTGGCCAGAGTTGGCAGAGGAAGCCCAAGGGAAAAAGGCGAGTAAATCAATGCAGACCCACTGGGCCTGACAATCCTAGGAAGCTAATGATCTCTCCAGGAAAGAACTGAAAGCAAATATCCAGCAACAGACCACCATGTAGGATGGGGAGGACGGACCCCCGGATGTGAGTACAATCTCTCTTCACTACAGGGCTCTAAGCAGTAGGAGCAAAGCAAGTTATTGTCACTGATGGTGCTCCCTAACCACTGGTTCCAGGGGCCTGTGGACTGTCTCTGGGTGGGCTGTGCAGAGGGTCCTGGCTGGGACTATTTGTAGGTCTTTTCTAGGATATTTTGTCTGTCAGGAAACTGAATATAGTGGTTTGGGGATATTGGTACCAGGAGACTTTGTTGTAAACCCTCAGGAAACCAGCAAAAGCAAACCTCAGAGACCTTTTGCTATAAAAAGAAAACAGATTGCATCACAGACCAAGCAGCTGTGTGGCCTTCTGGCATTCGCGATGAGAGGAAAAAAGCATTGGCAAATTGGAATGCAGTGAAAATGGGGCAGTGGGCTGGGAAAAAGGAGGGAAATCTTAGGAAGCTAAATACTTTCTGGATTCAGGATGCTCGTTGAATATTTATGATCACGGATTTATTTCATTTCTGCTTAAAGAACTGGCAGCATGTTTGCATTTAATGTTTTTCTCTAGAACCCAGTGAAAGTGAGCATTGTGACGAAGAGGGATGTGATTGATAGATGTGGGGCAGAAGAAATTCCTCACCACCATCAGTGGGAAGTGTCTTGAAAGATAGCTGATCTACTTGGAGGAGGAGGCTCAGATTTAATGAGGGAACGGGGCTGCTACAGCCCGGGTACCCAACAGGTTGGCAGTGAAACTTAACTCGTTTATTGCAGACTGGTTGCCACCTCTCTATTCTTCTCCCCTCACCATTTATTATTGGGTATTCTCTATCCTCCTTATTCCCCACCCCCCAGCCTGCCTCTGCCTGGCCCAATTTGTCAGTTCAGAGGTGTCACACAAGAAGTTGAGTATTTCCTGACTCCAAAAGGATGTAAGGAAAAGGATGGAGGTATAGAAAGGAAACATAAGACTCAGCCACTTTGATCCCTTCCCACTACCCTGAGTGTAAATGCAACTGTAGGTGAATGCTGGAGGTCCTACAAGTGAGGCTATTACTGGATTTAAATTGAGAATGAACATGAGATGCCCAAGCACACAGGGATGATGCTAACTGCAGACTGGGAACTGGAACCCTGGGATTTTGTTCCTGATTTTGCAGGCAGTTCTCTGCAATTCTAGTTGGGAGCAGTATCCAAAATCCTATAAGCAACATATGCTGATGCTGCCCATTGCCTCAGGCAGGCTGTGCATTGACCAAGGGGGAAGAGGAAGGGTGAGGAGTGGGGAGCATTTCATTCCTAAGTAGCTGTAACTGAAAAGCTAAAAAAAAAAAAAAAAAATCTGGCCAACATTTTTCAACTGTGGTGTTTTTCTATCTTAAAAAAAAAAAAGGAATAGTAATGTATGCTAGATTTGCAAAGGGCTGTTTACCAAAGGTAATTATGTAAACAAGGCTATCTCAGAAGGCTGCAACCATGGCAATAGATGTCTGAGAGCTGAATTTATTGTCTGGGACAGGAGGGGAGTGGCTGTACATGTACTATGGGCCCATTGACCCGTGCATCTGTTGCTGGGGAGACTGGACAGCACTGCTGGTCTGGAGCTTGTGACCTCGGCTGATGGGCTGCACTGAGTTTACAGCTAGGACATCTCTATTCCCTAAGCTCTGAAGTAAAATGAGTGAAATTTTAGCCATGATAACTGTCTTTGTATGCACTGGGCCATTGTCCTTGAGACATTCAAACGCCCATTGCAGGAAAAGTTTGGGTACGAGAAGGTGGCAGTTGAGTGTGCAAGGACAACAAATGAGTAAATGGAAGAATGTGTGTGATGCCACGGCTAATATTGTATTTTCGTGCCACTTGGGCCTGGAGCGCTTTTGCAGTATTGGGACAAACAGAGCAGAAGCTCAGTATTCTTGGTGTGAAGGTTCCACGGATGATCTATAGAGAGACAGTGTTTTCAATATTTACAAAAACAGGGCAGCCTGGGTGGCTCAGCAGTTTAAGCACCCAGGGTGTGATCCTGGAGTCCCTGGATCAAGTCCCACGTCGGGCTCCCTACATGGAGCCTGCTTCTCCCTCTGCCTGTGTCTCTGCCTCTCTCTC
This sequence comes from Vulpes lagopus, assembly GCF_018345385.1. NCBI lineage: Eukaryota > Metazoa > Chordata > Mammalia > Carnivora > Canidae > Vulpes > Vulpes lagopus. The sequence goes on along the minus strand of NC_054824.1, from coordinate 24,201,668 downwards.
TCTCTCTGTGTCTATCATGAATAAGTAAATAAAATCTTTAAAGATAATAATAATAATAATAAAAGTATATCCAGGAGCTAACTCATTAAAAAAGAAATATTTACAAAAACAAACCACTTGTGAACAGTGGAACAGTCTGAGAAACATAAAGCCCGAACTAGTCTTTCAGTGGGGCCCTGGGAGTTTCCAGTGGCATTTCCAGCTCTGTTTCTGTGTTTTGAGTCTCAACCTGATTCACTTGATTCTTTAATTGGCTTATTCTTCATTCACCCAAGATTTCTGGTGCTTCCCAGGGACCTCTGACCATGGCTAACAGAGGAGTCCTCTGCTTTGGAGCATCCCTTCTCCAGGTCTGCTGAGCCAACAATGAGCAGAGCAGGGTAGATTGGTGAAGGTTTCTTGGCTCTCTTTCCTTGCTATTCTTTACCCACATTTTGGGCAATGTATGGATGAAGTGAGAAAATTTGATAATTAACAAGTAGGGGGTAGGAGGGATAATCATTACCTTTTTGAAAGTATAATATTCACATTTGGCCAATACTTTCACATAATAGAATGCTACGTTTCATCCCCACCAATTTCGTTTTTTGTTTGTTTGTTTGTTTGTTTGTTTTGTTTTTGTCTGATTTATATATGATCATTTAACCCCAGCCTTTCAGAGCTGTTGGCAAAATGACTTACCTGGAATGCCATGGTAGGATGAGAGTTAGGGCAAGATACCTACTGTCCAGACCTTTTCTAGTCACCTCATGGCCAGTTCCTTAGTTTTAGAGGTTGAAAGGAGCCTTGGGTTTGCCTGGAAGCAACTGTAAAAGATGTCTGTATCTTCCAGGCCTTCAAAATTAGAATGTGTAGTAGGGCCTGGGGTTAAAAGTGGTGTCCCCTTGGCATAGTGTTTTCTGTCCATTTGCATATACTGGTATTTTTAATTAAGTATGTTTTAAAACACAAAGCACAAAGCTTTCACTTCCTTTATGTCCTAGCAGAAGTGTGTTTAATTTTTAAGCATTCCTTCTTTTGCCCCGCGAAAACTCTCCTTTTTTTTTTTTGAGAATCTTAAGCAGACTCCATATACACCTCACGGATTCATCTCAAGGCCCTGAGATCATGACCTGAATGAAAATCAAGAGTCAGGATTCTTAACCATTTGAACCACCCAGGCACCCTGAACCCCTTACTTTTGACATAATTACCAATGGCTTTGGTTTGCTCTCATGGTGGCCTGGGGCCACTGAGAGGAGTCAGTCTTTAAAATTCTGTTCATTTGCCCTTTGGTGGAAAGAAGAGGTTAAGTTAACTCCTGGTTACCACCTCCAGACCGCTGCTCTGGGTCGGGGCTTCATGTCCTAGAGGTGGCTTTAGTAGGCCTTTTATTTCCTGTTAAGCATGGAGGCAACACAAGCAGCCCCTCCTGGTGCCACTGGCAGTGCGCACTGTCAGTGTTTCTAGCATCCTTGTTCCCAACGTGGGTTGTTCCGACAGTAATTGGAACTGGGAGATGGCCCCGGGCCTGTGCCCAGCTCTCCATCTGCCCCAGAACTCAGGAAACTGCACTGCTTACAAAAGAACTGCAGTAAATGCCAGGACAACATCCCAAGGATCTAGCCCACTCCTCAGGGTCTCAGTGGGGGTGTGGTCCACAGGCCCCTTCGCCAGAGAGGGGGGATGAGCATGTTAGCTGTGGTGGACCCCTGGCACATGGTCAGAAGGCCCTCTGTGATCATACACACAGGACACTGACTTGCAGAGGCTGGCCTGGAAACCCCATGATGTTGATGGGGTTCTTCTTTTTTTTTTTTTAGATTTTATTTATTTATTCATGAGAGACACAGAGAGAGAGGCAGAAATATAGGCAGAAGTAGAAGCAGGCTCCTCGCGGGGAGCCTGATGCGGGACTCGACCCCAGGACCCCGGGAGCACACCCTGAACTGAAGGCAAGACGCTCAACCACTGAGCCACCCAGATGTCCCTGTTGATGGGATTCTATCAGGTGTCTGCAACCCAGGATGCAAGTGCAGAGCAGACCTCACAGTTTGGGCTGCGGTCCTCTGGGGAATGTCCCTGAAACGGGAAGAAGGGAGGGCGACTGGCGCACTCTGCTGTCATCTCCTCCCAGGTTCAGGGGTCTTGGTGTGCAGAGACAGTGCTTCGTGCTTGTCCTGTCCTCACTCAGCTCCTGCCCCCTGCAATGAGCCATCAGCAGATGCCCGAAAACCAGAGAAGAGGTGTGGCCGGTCCTGTGTGCCGAGTGGTGCTGATGGCAACTCTGTTTTGTAATCCCCAGGTCCCGAAGATGGCATAGGAATAAAGACACCTTCTAATGATCGGGAGCATCTTTACCTGTGGGTGCCTGCCCGGGCCGGTGGCATCGTGTTGAGCCGAAAGAACTTGACTACTGCTGTCCTGAAAACCTCTTTCTCTCCTAATTCATGAGCCAGCAGGATGCGGTCGCTGCACTTTCAGAACGCCTTCTCATAGCTGCGTACAAAGGCCAAGCAGAGAATGTGGTTCAGCTCATCAACAAGGGCGCCAAGGTAGCAGTTACCAAGGTAACAAGAAGGGGGTGAAAAAACGCTTTAGCCATTCCCTGGGAAAAAGCCTACCTCTTAATAACCATTGTCTGTACAACTGTTGTGTGTGGTTTGAAGCTTTCATAGAACTGGCTTTTTCTTTTTTCCAGTGATGGCAGTTTGGAGAGAAGGAAGGAGGATTAAAATGCTTTCAATGCTATTTTTCAAATGGAGTGACTTGTAATTAGCATTTGAGTCTTTAAAATCACAGTGTGGCTTTTTCTCACCTATTCCTTTAGCTAAAAGGACAAGAGATCTCTCTGGAAAAGTTGGGACACAAAAATTTATTGGGAAAAGTGTTTGTACAATAATCGCATTAGACTAGCTTGTGGACCGGCAGCCCATCCACTGTGGGGAACCTCGCTGTTCCCATCTGTATAGTGACAGACCTGGACCAGATGATGGGCGCCTTCTCTTTGGGCTTTCATTTCATATGGGTCAGTAAAAATGCATAGTAGGCTTTGGAGGACATTGGTTACCCCTCACCGACAGATGACACCATGGGAGATGAGAGAACAAACTGGCCAAGGGTGCAGTTTTGTAGCAAAATGGAGGAAAGTCAGGCTGCAGAGTTAGGTGACAAGTTAAAAATACAAAAATGAAATAATGCTGATGGAAGATACTTACTGTGCACTTAGTATTGCTCTAAGAACTACAGTCCTCTAGAAGAGGTACTTTTTTTGTGCCCACTGTAGAGATGAGGAAACTGAGGCACAGAATCATATAAGCAACTTGCTCAGGGTCCTTCAGCTGTTGAGTGACCGAATTGCTACTTGTACCTGCAGAGTCTGGCTCCAAAGCCCACCTTCCAGACCACCCCAGACAGAGCTGTGGTGAGAAGCACAGTTTAATTTTCAAATGGTAATGTCTGACAACCTGTGGCAACAATTGGCCAGCTCACATTTTCAGTTTCTCATACGCAGTCTCTCTGTTTCATGATTCTGATGTGTGCTTCTTTGGCACCACCAAGCAGTTAGCTCAATTTTGACACTATCTATCCGGGAATGGTGACAGGTCTCACAGTTTAAGGTCTCCATCCCACAAGAGTGCCTAGCCCCACAATACCCCTTCAGATGCCAATTGCCAAGCACGGTTGTCACCTGTGCTTTTCATCAACTGGTTATAAATCAAAGGCTCTGGGGATCCCTGGGTGGCTCAGGGGTTTGGCACCTGCCTTCAGCCCAGGGCGTGATCCTGGAGTCCTGGGATCGAGTCCCACATCAGGCTTCCTGTATGGAGCCAGCTTCTTCTCTGCTGTGTCTCTGTCTCTCTCTCTCTCTCTCTCTCTCTCTCTCTCTCTCTCTCATGAATAAATAAATAAAACCTTAAAAAAATTATTCCTATTAAAAAAATAATCAAAGATTCTTACAACCTCGTCCTATGGTTTGATTAATTCGCTAGAGCAGGTCACAGAACTCAGGAAGACCTTTTGTTGGCTAGATTACTAGTTTATTATGAAAGGATATAACTGAGGATCAGCCAGATGGAAGAGATACATAGGGCAAGGTATAAGGAAAGGGGCACAGAATTTCCATGCTCTCTGAGTGCATCACCCTCCCAGCACTTCCATGTCTTCATCAACCCAGAAGTTTCCTGAATTCTCTTGGGTTTTTATGGAGGCTTCATTGGTGATTGCTGATTGACATTCAACCTCCAGCCTCACCTCCCTCCTTCAAGGTCAGAGGATAGGACAGAAAGTTAACCCTCTAGCCTAGTTTGGTTCCCCTGGCAACCAGCCCCCATCCTTAAGGGCTTTCAAAAAGTTACCTCATTAACATAAACTCAGGTGTGGTTGAAAGGGGCTTATTATGAAGAACAGACTTCTTTCACTTTTTTTATTCTGGGGCTATTTCAGGAACTAAAGACAAAAGATCAACTATTGTAACAAAAGATGCTCCTATTGCTCTTATCACTTAGGAAATTCCAAGGATTTGGGGAGCTGTGAGCCAGGACAGGGACTAAAACCAAGTATATATTTATTATTAAAAAATTCCATCCTCATTGGTTGGGAGAAAAAATATTGTTAAAATATCTGTGCTATCCAAAGCAATGTGCACATTAAATACAATTCTTATCAAAATACCAACAGCATTTTTCATAGAATCAAAACAAACAGTCCTAAAATTTGTATGGAACCACAAAAGATCCCAAACAGCTAAAGCAATCTTGAAAAAGAAAAGCAAAGCTGGAGGCAATCAGAATTCGGGGTTTCAAGTTAAATTACAAAGCAGCAATAATCAAAACAGTATGGTACTGGCACAAAAATAAACACATGGGGTGCCTGGGTGACTTAGTTATGCATCAGATTCTTGGTTTCAGCCCAGGTCATGATCTCAGGGTCATGAGATTGAGCCCCTCATCAGGTTCCACATTCAGTGGGGAGTCTACTTGAGATTCTCTCTCTCCATTTCCCTCTACCCCTCCCTGTCCCTCCCAAAACAAACAAATAAATAAGTTTTTTTTTAAAGACCCATAGATCAAATAAACCTGCAATTATATGGCCAATTAATCTTCAAAAAATGAAGTAAGAATGTACAATGGGAAAAAGACAATCTCTTCAACAAATGGTGTTGGGAAAAACTGGACAGCTATATATAAAAGAGTGAAATTGGACCATTTTCTTACACCATACACAAAAAGAAATTCAAAAAGGATTCAACACCTAAATGTGAGACCTGAAAACTTACGAATCCTAAAAGACTACAAGCAGTGACTTCTTTAACATTAGACATAGCAACTGCTTTCTAGATATGTCTCCTGAGGCAAGGAAAACAAAGGCAAAAATAAACTATTGGGACTACATCAAAATAAAAAATCTCCTGCACAGCAAAGGAAACAGTCAACAGAACTAAAAGACAACCGAGTGAATGAGAATAGATAGTTGCAAATTACATATTCAGTAAAGGGTTAGTGTCTAAAATTATAAAGAACTTATAAAACTCAACACCCAAAAAACAAATAATCCAATTTAAAAATGGGCAGAAAACTTGAACAGATACTTCTCCAAAGAAGACATACAATTGGCCAACAGGCACATGAAAAGATGCTCATCATCACATATCATCAGGGAAATGCAAATGAAAACTATAATGTGATAGTGTGTCACACCTATCAGAATGGCTAAAATCAACAACACAAAAAACAGCAGGTGCTGGAGAGGTTATGGAGAAAAGGGAGTCCTCTTGTACTGTTGATGGGAATGCAAACTGGTGCAGCCACTGTGGAAGACACTATGGAGGTTCCTCAAAAAGTTAAAAATAGAATAACCTTATGATTCAGCAATTGTACTTTTGGATATTTACCCAATTAATAAGCCATATATGAAAAGCCTATAGTAAATATCATTTTCAGTGGGGAAAAACAGAGCTTTTCACCTAAAGTCAGGAACATGGCAGGGATGTCCACTATCACTACTGATGTTCAACATAGCACAAGAAGTCCTAGCCTCAGCAATCAGACAACAAAAAGAAATAAAAGGCATCTGAATCAGCAAAGAGTAAAAGACACTAATTCAAAGAGATGCATACACCCCTATGTTTATAGCAGCATTATTTACAGTAGCCAAGATACGGAAGCAGCCCAAGTATCCCCTGATAGATGAATGGATAAAGAAGACAGATAGATAGCAATATCATTCAAGATTTTATATACATATATATCAGAATATTCAGCCAATAAAAAGAATGAAATATTGTCATTTGTGACAACATAGATGGTGCTAGAGCAAAATAAGTCAGAGAAAGAAAAATACTATATGATTTCACTTGTGTGGAATTAAATAAACGAGCAAAGGAGAAAAAGAGAGAGAGAGAGAGAGAAAGACAAACCAAGAAACAGACTCTTAACTATAGAAAACAAACTGGTAGGTTACCAGAGGGGAGGTGGATGGGAGAAATGGAAAAATAGGTGATGGGAATTAAGGAGTGCATTTGTCTGGTGAGATATGGAAGTGCTAAATCACTGTATCATATATCTGAAACTAATATTACACTGTATGTTAACAAATTAAAATAAAAACTTTTTAAAAAGTAGGTATTACTTTAATTTTATATTGTACCTACACATAGATTAAAGTCAAATATTTTTACTGTGTTTCTCTTCCTTTTCTGATTCTCCATAGCCAACTACATTCAGTCTTTTAGGTAGTTTTCCTTTAGCGTTTACATTCATAAATGGTATCCTGATATTGTTCAATCTTGATTTTTCCATTTGAGGCATTATCTGTTGATTTAACAATATGAAAACTGGTGATTTAAGATTTAATTTTTTTTCTTCCCTGCTGTCATATATGCATGTCTACCTTCTCCAATATAGTTGTGTCATTACTTAGATGACATCAGCATTTGGTCTTCATGTTAATTTAACCAGTTTATTTATTTATTGTTTATTTTAAAGATTTATTACTTGAGAGAGAGTGGGGGGAGGGTTAGAGGGAGAGAATCTCAGGCAGAGTCCCTGCTGAATGCAGAGCTGGGTCCCCTGACTCTGAGATCATGACCTGAACTGAAATCAAGAGCCAGACATTCAACTGACTATGCCACCTAGGTGCCCCTTAACCAGTTTATTTCTGGATGACCCATGTAGTAGGTACTATCCTTGGGTTTTCTTTTTTTTTTCTTTGTAATAATTCATTTACTCTGATGTTAATAATTGTCTTGTGTTTGTTTCCTTGGTTTTGTCTGTACATACTACAAACTATCCTCAAACTCTCCCTCAGTTGCTAATCTTCTCTCTGGATGTTCAGATGTGTTAGGTAGTCTCTCTACTGAGTCTCTTTGAAGAGATGTTCTCTGGAGCCCCCTTCCCTATTTCAGTCTGGACTGGTGGCCTGTAGGGCCTTCTAACAAATGTCACTCTTCACTATATAACTATTATCCTAAGGATTCCATTTACCATTTTCCAATATATTTATCTTCTGTTTCTGGACCCTCGTGTCTTTTTCTTTCTTGATTTACTCCCTTGGTTTGATGGGATACATCCTGTAGACAGCACTGTCCAACAGAACTTTCTGTGATGATGAAATGTTCTATATCTGTGCTAATAGGGTAGCAATGCATAGCTATTCAGTACCTAGAATGTTGCCAGTATGGCTGAATTTCACATTTAATTTTAATTAACTAAAATTGAAATGCCACGTGTGGCTGTTGGCTACTGTATTGAATAGCACAGCTGTGATGTCTTCCTGAGAATGAGTGCATGGAAGAGATTGATCAACTTCAGACATAATCTATTGCCCCTTTCTCTTTCACACTCTCTCAGTCTAGTTATATCACAATTCTTGAGCAGATTCAGAATTACTGTGATTATGTAATTGCTGTTCATTGGTGAGCCAAGAGTTGTACTATAATTAATTCCATTTCCATTTTTATATAACTTGCTGTTTTTCCTGGACTTGATAATTGCCTTGATTTTTTAATTTGGTTAGCTTTATTCAAACTTATAATTAAGAGTTCCTCTGCCCTCCAACAAGTCTGTAAAGCAGTTCTTAGTACAATTTTCTATGACCGATCCTATCATGTATTTGTCAGGTTTATTCTTTTCCTTGAAATATCCCTTCTGGAGCCATCCATCTTTTCATTCCAGTTTGATCTGTGTTGTTCTCTAGTTCTGCTTGAACAGAGTCATCCTGAGAATTTCTTTCACCGCTCCTCTGTACTAGGTCCTATTTGCTGGAACCCATGTCACCCTTAGTTTGGTGGTGCATGGTGACTGGTAACTTCTAAAGAAAGGCAACAGGAAGATAAATGTTTTGAGAGTCTGCACGTCCAAAAAAATATCTTAATTCTAACCTCTCACTTAAGTGACAATTTGGTATGAAACCTAGGCTGAGAATTATTTTTGCCTCAGAACTTTGAAGGCAATATTTGTCTTGAGCTTGCAGTGTTGCTGTTGGGAAACTTTATAGATTCTTCCCTGCGAGACTCCTGAAAGACCCTACATACCCACTCTGCCCCCATAAGGCCTACTCATTCATTCTGAACCTGGTGCAGGTAGTTCACTTAGAGAAGTATCCTGCATGGTATGCGCTCTACTCTCAACTGGTGAAATGCTGCCCATTCAGTCTAATAATTGGATACTGTTGTGTGGGTACTCACAACTCCCCACCAGACTATTACTCTGACCTGGGTCTAAGTTTATCTCCCATATCTCTCTGTGTTTGGCACAGAAGATGAGCAATGGATTTGGAATCCAAAGACCTTGGTACAGGCACCTGCTCCATTGCTTATTAACTACTTGTTAATGTGGCCAGGGTTGCTTGACTTCCATATTACTGACATTTTAGGTCACGCAGTGCTTTTTGTGGGAATTGGTCCTATGCATCGTAGAATGTTTAGCAGCATCTCTGGCATCCACCCATTAGATGCCAATAGTGTCCCTTTTTACCCATTTGTAACAACCAAATATGATTCCAGAAGTTGCTAAGTATCTCCTGGGGGGCAAGATCACCATTGGCTAAGAGCCACTGATGTAGTTAAATTTCTTCACTTCATGAGTTTCAAATTCTTCACCAAACTTTATTTTAAAGATCTCATTTTTTAAAAAAGATTTATTTGTTTGAAAGAGAGAGAGAGAGAAAGAGCCCTCACATGGTTGCGAGGGTAGTGGCAGGGCAAGAGAGAAACTTAAGCAGATTCTGCACTACTCAGACATCCCTTAAAGATTTTATTTTTAAGTTATCTCTACACCCAATGTGGGCTTGAACTTAAAACCACAAAATCAAGAGTCACATGCTCTACCAGTTGAGCCAGCCAGGTGCCTCGAATTCCTCCCCAGACTTAAAGGGTTTCCATAAGAACTAAGTGTGAGAACATTAGTTGCCACAGTTACAAAGTCTAAGTAGGTACATCATATGCAGGATTCACACAGTAAGGCCCGTGTACATTGAGTGAGGGAATAGTGTTGTTGAGTGTAAGCTGCTTTCACTTAAATAAATAGTGTTTCTGAGGTGCCAGGTACTCTTTCAAGAGCCATTCAGTGATTAAATGTTTTAAACTTACCACAACTCCATTATCCTTATTATACAGATAAGGAAACTGAGGTAAGACGAGATTAGGTAACTAACCCATCCAAAGTTTCACTTAGGAAGTATCAGGACTGGGATTCAAACACTGGCCATCTGGTTCCAGAGTTCTTGCTCTGAGCCAGCATGTTCAAATGTGTGGTTTATAACTTTGGATTGTGAACTTCCTGCGGGCTACTTCTTGTTAGAATATCTTCCTTGGTATCTTGCACATGGTAGATGTAATCTGCAAATGTTTTCCTGCCTAGAACACCATCTGCACAGATATTTTAATAAAGCAGTATCCCAATAATGGTATTATACATGGGTGTAACATTTTATACTTTGCAAATTATTTTCACATACATGTTGCTCAGCCCCAGAACCTTTGAATGTACATACACAGATTTTTCTTTTGGAGTTGTAAGGAAATGGGAGGCCCCCAAAGGGGAATGACTGGTACATCTAGAAAGTGCCAGTGCTGAGACCAGAACCAGGATCTCCTGGCCCCCATTCAGATATCCTGTTAGACCAGGGCTCAGACAAGGGTAGTCTCTTCTGTGTCATGTTGATTTTTACTTGGTAGCTAATAGTGTGTAGTTGGGCTATCTTATCCGTCAGGTAGGGGCAGAATTATGCACAGGACAACTCCTCAGAGTTAATGGGGTTGGGAGTTGGGAATTGGGTAGAAACTACATGTAAAAGAATTTTTTTGTATTTAAAGATTTTATTTGACACAGAGAGAGAACTCTGATTAGCTATTTGCATAATTTTCATATTTAGACCTATTATTTTCATGTTGTATTGACCAACACATTTTCAGTTAGAACAGGTAACCTGACAAGGACAGTGGATATCATGTCAGACATATCCCTAGAGTAAATTGGCGTTAGAGATGGAAGCTTGGGATCTTCCAGTAATTTGGCTCCCTTTCCCCTCACTTCTATGCCACTGCTCTCACCCAAGTCACCTGTTATCTCACCCATCCAGCAAGTATTAATTGAGCACCTGCTTTACACCAGTGAACAAGACAGGGTGCGGGGGATGGGGTGAGAGAAGTCTGTTTTTGTTGGGGAAATTGGCTAGAATTTGCATGTTGCCCACCCTCCCTTCCATGAAGATCTTCTGGCTCCTCAATGCTCTGCCTCTTGGGTTTTCTTCTCTCATGCTGCCTCCATCTCCTTTTGCTGTTTCTGCCTCCAAAGCTGGTTTTCTTCGGGGCTCTCAGCACTCATTGGCTCTCACTCTGCACACCCACCTTGACTTACCAGCTCTGGCTGGGCACCTTCACCTTCATCTCCTGATCCACCTGTGAGCCGCCTTCATAGGCATCTTTATCTGAATGATGTGTGGGTTCCTCACAGTTATTTCATTTTTTTTCTTTTTTTATGTATATTTTTATTGGAGTTCTATTTGCCAACATATAACACCCAGTGCTCATCCTGTCAAGTGCCCCCTCCTCAGTGCCCGTTGTCACCCAGTCACCTTATGCCCCCGCCCACCCCCCCTTCCACTCCTCACAGTTATTTCGGATCTGAATACACACCACTGACCCTATGCCCTTCCTGAAACCCAGTCCTTTTTCCATGGTCTCCTTGTTGATGAATGGCATCCATTTGCTCAGTCCTCAAGCAGAAGGTCAAACCACCCTCTCTTCTTTTGGCTGCTTTACATCCCTCCCCTTATACAAGTTCCCAATGGCCCAGCACTCCCCGCTCTGCCTCCTAGTTTTCTCTTTCCCCTGTGCCATTCTAGTTGCCCCACTGATGGACAGATAGTCCCTGAGGTATTTGGTACAAACATTAAGCGAGATTTCTTTCTCTACAAGAGAACATATTTAATGTGAACATATTCTCGCCATAGTCACCTCACATTTTAGTTAAAAATCTTTACATACAACTTAATTTTGTTACTTCAAAACCAGTAGGTATGGGGCACCTGGGTGGCTCAGTGCAAGCTGAGCCTCTGCCTTTGGCTCAGGTCATGATCCCGGGGTCCTGGGATTAAGTTTCATATCAGGCTCCCCACAGGAAGCCTGCTTCTCCCTCTGCTTGTGTCTCTGCCTCTCTCTCTGTGTCTCTCATGAATAAATAAAATTTAAAAAAATACCAGTACGTATTTTGCTGTCTGAATAAACCCTTTGTACCTCAATGCCAAGTGCCAACCATGTAGCAAGAGTGGTTGTGAACTTCTAGGAAGCCACAGGTAGCGTGTCTTTTTACAGAGCTTTTAGGAAGCTGGTCCTTGGGTTGTTTCACTGCAGCTTTTGGTTCCTTCCAAAACAACCAGACAAAAGTTATTTGATGCAACTTTAGTTAAGAAAAAAAGTGGTTTTATTTATAAAATTAACGTTTCCCAGATTTCCATTTGATACCTACTGCTACCCCTGAATAATGACATAGGGATTTAGACAATTAAGGACAGATCGTGGGGCACCTGGGTGGCTCAGTCGGTTAAGTTTAGTTTGCCTTCTGCTCAGGTAGTGATCCCAGGGTCCTGGGATTGAGCCCCTGTCAGGCTCCCTGCTCAGTGGGGAATCTGCATCTCCCTCTGCTCCTCCCCCCTGCTCATGCTCTTGCTCACTCTCGTTGTCTCTTAAAAAAAAAAAAAAAACCAACCAAGTACAGATCATGGCATCAAGCAGTTTGTTCAAAGAGTGCACCCCCACAGTTCACTGCAGAGTAAGCAGGGAGAAAACTCAGGAGGTGGCCTCATGGGGATACTTTATGGAGGTGGGGAAAAAGGGGCCAGAGGCAAGGAAAAAAAACAGAACTAAAGGCCATATGTACACCATTCCCAGAGTTTTGTAGCAGCTTTGAAATTCCCTACCAAGGCTGTGTAGTGTAGAGGGTGTGAGCATGGATGTCAGAACCGGACTGCCTTGGGTTCCGATGCCAGTGCATTTACCAAACCTTGCTGATCTCGAGGAGATTACTTCATCTCTGGGCCTCATATTGTCACCTCTGAAATGAGTAATAAATAATAGTAGCTACCTCATTAGGTTGTTTAAGAAACTAAATCAATATATGCAAAGTACTTAGAGCCATGCTTAGTGTCAAATGTGGGAGCCCTCAGGAGATTCTGATGCCACAGTGGCCACCTCCTGGTCTGAAAGTCGTGGTCTGAATAGCAGGCAGTGAATCCTGAGCAGAGGGCACAAGGCTATTCAATGTCCTCACCTGAAAAATGAGGATAATCCCAACCTCGTGGTGTTGCTGTGAAGATGAAATGAGATGGCAGTTGTTGAGCACAATTACTGTCATTAAATAAATGACTGTTACAAGCTTTCTTGGTTGAAGTTGAGAAGCTGAGTCTAAAATTTATATAAAAATGCAGGGCAGCCCGGATGGCTCAGCGGTTTAGCGCCACCTTCAGCCCAGGGTGTGATCCTGGAGACCTGGGATCCAGTGCCGCACATCAGACTCCCTTCATGGAGCCTGCTTCTCCCTCTGCCTGTGTCTCCGCCTCTCTCTGTGTGTCTCTCATGAATAAATAAATAAAATCTTAAAAAAAAAAAAAGAAAGAAAATGCAAAGAAAGCACCTAGACTAGCCAAAGCAATTTTGACGAACACAGTTGGAGGGCTTTTACTTGTTGATTTCTAAGTTTACTGTACAACTATGATAATCAACCCAGACAAGAGCAAAAGAATGGAATAGGGAATCCACAAATAGATCTACACACATGTGGTCAGTTGATTTTTGACAAACATGCCAACACAGTTTGGCAGGTAAAGAACAGTCTTCTCAACAAATGGTGTTGGCACAATTGGACATCTGTATGCAAAAAAAGTAAATGTATTGTAGCATATGTAAACATTAACATAAGGCTTAAATGTAGGGACTACAAAATATAAAAATTGCTTGAAGAGGGTAGCTCTGGTGGCTCAGCAGTTTAGCGCAGCCTTCAGCCCAGGGCCTGATCCTGGAGATCCAGGATCGAGTCCCACATCGGGCTCCCTGTGTGGAGCCTGCTTCTCCCTCTGCCTGTGTCTCTGCCTCTCTCTGTGTGTCTCTCATGAATGAATAAATAAAATCTTAAAAAAAAATTGTGGAAAAAAACAGGCTAAAATCTTTGCAATCTTATGTGATGGTTAATTTTGTTTCAATTTGGCCATGATACCCAGATATTTGGTCAAACATTATTCTATATATTTCTGTAAAGATATTTCTTGGATGTGATTAACACTTAAATCAGTAGACTTTGAATTAGGCAGATTATCCTCCATAATGTGGGTGGGCCTTATCCAATCAGTTGAAGACCTTAAGAGAAAAAGACTCCTGTGAGGAAGAGATAGTTCTGCCTCCAAACTGCATTTGGGCTTGAGGTGAAGGAGCAACTCTTACAAAGGTCTGCAGCCCGCTAGCTTACCATGTGACGTTTGAACTTGCCAAGCCTCCACAATTGGCAGGAGTTAATTCCTTAAAGTAAACCTCACCACTACCAATGATAAACACATTGGGAAATGCTATTCAGCAATAAAAAGGAATGAGCTACTGACTGAGGGAGGAAACAACATTAACAAATATCAAAAGCATATGCATTTGAAGCCACAAAAGGTCACACACTGTATGATTCCATTCATGTGACATTCTAGAAGAGTCAGAACTATTAGAATGGAAATCAGGGGGTCTAGATGGTGGAAATGGATAGACAGAAAAATTGGAAGGAATGGGGAGGGGGCAATGAAAATATTCTATATCTTGCATGTAGTGATGTTCATATGATTATGTACATTTATCTAAATACATCAAACTGAGTACTTTGAAATGGTGAGTTTTAGTGAATATAAATTATACCTCCAGAAATATCTTTTTTGGGCAGCCCCAGTGGCACAGTGGTTTAGCGCCACCTGTAGCCCAGGGTGTGTTCCTGGAGACCCAGGATCGAGTCCTGCGTGGGGCTCCCTGCATGGAGCCTGTGTCTCCCTCTGCCTGTGTCTCTACCTCTCTCTCTCTCTCTCTCTCTCTCTCTCGTTCTGTGACTCTCATAAATAAATAAAATAAAATCTTTAAAAAAAAACCAGAAATGTCTTTTTTTTTTAAACCAGCAAGAATAGGTTTATTTAGGAATAGCAGAGAATTACAATTCAGGACATGCAAGCTATGGCAAAACCACAGGCAAGTCCCCATAAACTTGATTTTTTATTTTTTATTGTATTTTTTTAAATATTTATTTATTTATTTATTTATTTATTTATTTATTTATTTATTTATGATAGACATAGAGAGAGAGAGAGGCAGAGACACAGGAGGAGGGAGAAGCAGGCTCCATGCCGGGAGCCCGACGCGGGACTCGATCCCGGGACTCCAGGATCGCACCCTGGGCCAAAGGCAGGCGCCAAACCGCTGAGCCACCCAGGGATCCCCAAAACTTGATTTTTTAAAACAGCTGTTCTAAATATAACAATTGTTACAGATAAGGAAGCAAACATAAGGAGGTTCAATAACTTTGTTCTCATCATTTGTAGGTGTGGCTCCTGGGGGCTTTCATATCTTGTCTCCCTAGTAAATGACTATATGACTAAGCTCCCATTAACATAAACTCTAAACTTGTAAAAGAGAAATGCAAAGGGTTTGTAATAAAGAAAATTTCCCAAGCATGACACTTGATAGTTTTTGTAGAAATGAAGAGTACGTGGGGCGGGTACATATTTTCTGGCAGTCACTCCAAAGAGAAGGCTGGAGGTAAAAGATGTATTCACAGCCTAGGAACTAGAGCAAGAGCAGGCTCTGCATGCATCATCCCTCCTACTGCCTTTGCCTGGACTTCTTGCTCTTGAACCTGTTTCCTGTTGAGTAAAATCCCCAGGACGGGTCTGTGAGGCCGGCTTTCCCAGACGGAGGGAAGCAGTGGGAACCAAGGATCTATTTTGTTGTTGTTCATTTGCTTTGTTTTTGATTCTATGAGTGTGGATTTTGTTTTTTGTTTTTTTAAGCCTGGATCTATTTCTGGATGCTTTATTTTATTTTTAGTTTAATTTAATTTAAACTCAATTAATTAACATATAGTGTATTATTGGTTTCAAAGGAGAGTCAGTGATTCATCAGTTGCATTTAACACCCAGTGCTCATCACATCACGTGCCCTCCTTCATGCCCATCACCCCGTGACCTGATCCCCCCCACCTGTCTCCCCTCCAGCAACCTTCAGTGTGTTTCTTAGAGTTAAGAGTCTCTTACAGTTTGTCTGACCATGTGTTTAATATTAGGACTTACTAGAATGGCGTGGGTACAAATTTGTGTTTGCCAGTCTGTGGGTTTGTGGCTGCCAGTCCCCAGGAGGTGGGTGGTAGGAGAAATACATGCTTATGAAGTTTTTGCTCAGGTGAAATGGTTCATTTGAGGGAAAACGTGTTGTGTGTAATGCGCTTCTTCCAGAAGATTCCATATACTTGCTGATAAAGATATAAAAATTGTTCAGGTTTTTAGTAGATAACCTATTCACATGGTTCTGATACAGAAGATACAGAGTTGACAAGTCTTCCTCCCATGCTGTCTTCCAGCCACTCAGTGTTTCCCTCTGGGTAGACCACGTGTGTTACCTGTTTCTTGCGGTATTTTCCTGATGTAATTCATGCATATATGTGCAAATACATATATCCCTATGTGTTTCCCTCCTTTTACGTAAATTGTAGGATACTATACATATTCTTCTTCACTATGCTTTATTTTGTGAACCATCCCCTAACCTAACCAGTAGGGGATAGGTTAGGAATTGGCCTAACCCATCCCCTGCTGATGGGCATTTAGATTGTTAATCTTTTCTTATAAATTAGGCTGCAGTGACTAACCTTGTCCTAAGGTCTCATTATACACTGTGATCATTATATCTGATGAACAGATTTCTCTAACTGGCACTGCTGGGTCAGGGCATGTGTGCCCTTGGAACTGTGCCAGCTTGAGCAGAATTGCTTTGCACGGAGCCTGTGTCAGTGGACACTCACTAGCACAGAGAGAGGCCTGGAGCCTGAGCCTTATGCACAGGCCACCAGTGGTTTACTGACCTCTTCCTTCTTGATAGCTCCAGCCTCCCTCTTTCCTAGACCTTCATCTTCTGAATTTATCCTGCCTTTATAGCACTCACTCAAGGAGCTCTCTGCTATGGTTCATCTGGCCTCTATTTTGGCCTTTGTTCCTCTTTGCTTCAGCATGGGTTTCATAGAATTTTCTTCCTTTTTATTTTATTTTTATTTTTTTTTATACCTGTTCTGGGTTATGTCAAAGGCCCACTGCCAGGAGTCAGGGAAAAAAGACTGGGGTGGGCATCTCCACACCTCTTTGCTTCCTCACCATCCAGTCAGCTGGAAGACAGGGTTCCCTTCCAAGGCTGCCTGGGACTTTTCACCTCATATCCAGTGGCCCCATGTGTTCTCACCTCCTGAATGGGGGCTGGAGCCTAGGCAGGGCTGATGAAGCCCTGGTCCTGCTCTGGGCTCTTACATCTACACACCCCATGGGGGGCAGCAAGGATGTACAGTTACATGTCAGGTCAGGCAGAAAGTCTGCTTTTTGTTCTGCAATAGCTAGAAGTGTCATCTTGTGGGGAGAAAACCTCAACCAGGAGAACTTAGGCCTTTGTAGTTTATCATCAGAAATCATCAGGGAAACTTGACATATGGTGGTAATTCTGAGCAACAGATATAAAACAAACACATGTTAAGATTTTATTTAATCAAGTCATGAGGGAACGAATGAGATGTTGCAACTGGCTCAAAGGAGAATTCAAAGAATTTTAAGTGTAGGCCGTCCGGAAAGTGGAAATAAATTTGCTGTTTAGATGTAAAACTGGCCAATATCTACTGGATCTCAGCTAGACACAATTTATTGGCATCACACTCTGCATCCTGCTACTTAGAGCTGTAAAATAGCTAAAAGACAATGAAGATAACTGGGATATAACCTGGAATTGCACTGTGTGAGACAGGGCATCGAATCCTCTCTGTCTTTCTCTTTCACCCATTTTTATTTTATTTGTAAATTTCTCTTTTTATTTTTTAAAACTATGATAAAATATACCTAACCTGACATTTACCATCTGAACCATATTTGAGTGTACAGTTCAGTTCAGAATTAAGTATATTCACATTTTTGTGCAACCATCAGCACCATCCATCTTCAAAACTTTTGCATCTTCCCAAACTGAACCTCTGTGCTCATTAAACAATAACTCCCCATTCACCCCTCCTCTGGTCCCTGGCAACCACTGTTCCACTTTCTGTTTCTATAAATTTGTCACCCATTTAAAAATCTTTCCTAGTTTTTCCTTACCAAGAGTGGAGGCAGCAAATCACATTAACTATCTCTGTGATGTTGGCCAAGTTATTAGCCACCTTGAGCCTTGGTTTCCTTTCTATAAAATTAGCATAACAGCACCTCCCTCAGGGATTTGTTGTGAGGATTAAATGAGGTAGTCCTTGCAGAGCACTTAGTGTAAGAAGTATATAAAAAGGTCAATGGATGGTAGTTTTATTGTCATACTTACTGTTTTCTCACTTGAGTTTATGGTCCTCAGAGGCACGGAAGTTCCTTTAGGTCAGTGGTTCTCAGTATCAACCGCACATGTGATCACCTGGAGAGCCTTTGAAAATACTGATGCCCAGGTCCCACACTCAGAGGTTCAGATTTAACTGGTCTGAGTGTGGGTTGGGCTTGGTGGGCTTTCAAATCTCTAATGGGACACCTGGGTGGCTCAGTTGTTTAGCGCCGCCTTCAGCCCAGGGCGTGGTCCTGGAGTCCCCCAATCCAGTCCCACGTCGGGCTCCCTTCATGGAGCCTGCTTCTCCCTCTGACTGTGTCTCTGCCTCTCTCTCTCTGTGTCTCTCTCTGTGTGTTTCTCATGGATAAATAAAATCTTTAAAAAAAAAAAAAAAAAAAAAAAAGCTCTAATGAGCAGCCAGGTGGAGAACCACTCACTGCTCCAGGTGTTTCTCCCTGAGGTCTCAGAGCTTCATGGCCATGTGGGATAGGACAACACTCTAGTGAGCATTGGACCAAGTCAGTAGTTAGACACCTGGAAGTCCTGGTGCTCTTTGCAGAACACTCTGGAATATTGATAATCCAAATGCCATAATTCAGACTAGAAACTTGTTTACTACCAAGAAATAAATGTCCCAGACGTGGGAAGAGGATTGTGTGGCTTGCCTATGAGACAGTGCGTTGAAATTTATTGGGTCAATAGTAGGAAAGTCTCATTGTTAACTTATGATGAGGGGGTTAATTAGGCAGGCAGCGCTAACAAAGGTAGGGAGGCACCCTCTGGAGATGCTCTTGGAGGAAGGAAAAGTAGACTTCTCAGACACAGAGGGACAATGTAAGAGCTGGTGTAGCAGGTCACTCAGGAGTCCCTGCAGGGGCCTGTGGGGAGACGGGCTCGGTTGAGGAAGCAAGCCTTAGAACTTTGTAGATGGACACTCAAACCTGACTCACGCATCTGGGGAGGCGCTGTTGAGGCTGCCATTGGAGCAGGAACGCTGGAGCTGGCCCTGCGTCTCTCGGCTACTCTCCCCCACACTCTGCTGCCTCCGGGGCAGTCTCTGGAGTGGCACCTCGCTCTGCAGGGCCTCTTCTCTTCCCTCGTGCCCGTGCTTACAGTGGTGTTCAGTGGGGGTGGAGGCAGGCCAGTGCACCTGGGCAGTCAGGCAGCTGGCCATCTGTTCCTTGTGCCCGTGGTCTGCCTGTGGGGTTTGCACTGTTGCCTCAGCAGTCTGCACTTAAAATTGAGGCCTCTAACTACACAGCTGAGTATTTTGTAACACAGATTAATGTGCCATAAAACCCCCTATAGTTAAAAACAAACCAACCAACCAACCCTGAAGTCATGTATTTAATAGTTCCTAACCACCCTAGAGGAGACATTTTAAATGTCCTGGCACACCTGGGTGTCAGTATTTTAAAATCCTCCCTAAATGTCTCTATCTTTTCTGAATGAATACATTGGAGGATTAGTGGTTTCCATGCCAGTAATCGGCCTGTTGCAAGGCTTCCAAGGTGTCATCACCTAATCTGTGTTGAGGAATATCATGAAGAAACCACAGGGGGAAGGAGCTTTAGAACTGCTCAGATGCCAGTGCAGGTGGTCTGTTGGTAAATTCCATGAGTCCCTCTTATTAGTTTTCTTCTTTCACTTAGGCTATAATGACTCAGGTTTCAGAAAATAAACTAATCCAGAAACTTGTTCAGAAGCTGAGATTTTTTTCTTATCAGTCCTCACAGTGTGTTTTCAGTGTGAATTGGCTGTTGTATTTAGATTGTTGTAAATCAGGATCTAGGATAGATGAGTGAGTGGGTAGCAACTGTGCCTGGTCTTCTTTTAGCCCATGTTTCCATCTATTCAAGCAAGGTATGAAGAATTATATACCATGAGCAGATGAAATTTATTCCAAGTATGCAAAGCTAGTTCAACACTAATTAATATAATCCTTCTATCAACAGATGTGTTAGTTTGCTCAGGCTACTATAATTAATAGTATAGACTGGGCGGATTAAACAACAGACACTTATTGCTCACAATTCTGGAAGCTGGCAAGTCCAAGAGCAAGGTACTGGCAGATTCAGTTCCTGGTCAGAACCCTCTGCCTGCTTATTATAGACTGTCACCTTCTCACTGTGTCCCCACATGTCTCTGATCTCCTTGCTCCTCTTCTTTTTTTTTTCTTTTTAGAGAAAGTGCTTATAAGCAGGGCTTAGGGGGGCAGAGGGAGAGGGAGAGAGAATCTTAAGCAAGCTCCACACCCAGAGTGGACCCCAACACGAAGGTCGATCTCATGACTCTGAGTTCATGACCTGAGCTGAAATCAGAGTTGGGTGCTTATCAACTGAACTGCCCAGGTTCTTCTCCTCTCTTCTTCATCTTATAAAGACAATGCCTATCTTGAGGTCTCCATATTCACCATCTCGTCTCATCCTATTTACTTCCCAGAGGTCATGTCTCTAAATACTATAACATTGGGAATTAGAACGTCAATATATACATTTGGGGGGGGACACAAACATTTAGTCCATAATAATAAGCTAAACAAGAAAAATTATGTAATCGTATCAACAGATGCAGAAAAGGTGTTTGACAGAATCCAACACCCATTCATGGTAAAAACAAAACCCTCAGAAAAATAGGAATTGAGGAGAACTTTCTCAACATGATAAATAGCATCTATATAAAACCTACAGCTGACATTAGAGTAAATAGTAGAACACTGAACTCCCCTCTAAGATAAGGAACAAGAGGGATCCCTGGGTGGCGCAGTGGTTTAGCACCTGCCTTTGGCCCAGGGCGGAATCCTGGAGACCCAGGATCGAATCCCACGTCGGGCTCCCGATGCATGGAGCCTGCTTCTCCCTCTGCCTATGTCTCTGCCTCTCTCTCTCTCTCTCTCTCTCTCTCTCTGTGTGTGTGTGTGTGTGTGACTATCATAAATAAATAAAAAAAAATAAGATAAGGAACAAGGCAAGGATGTCTGCTCTTACCACTCATATTCAATATAGTGTACAAATTCTAGCCACTGCAATGACGCAAGAAGAAAAAAAGGCATGCAGATCGGAAAAGAAGAAATAACTCTGTCTTTTTGTGCAGATGACATGATTGTCTACGTAGAAAATATTAAGGAATCAACAAAAAACTAAAACTAGTAAGAGTTTGGCAAACTTGCAGGGTAGAAGATCAACACATGAAATCAATTGCATTGCTTTATACTAACTGTGAACATGTGGAAATGGAAATTAAAAACACAATACCCTTGGGACGCCTGGGTGGCTCAGTGGTTGAGTGTTTGCTTTTGGCTCAGGTTGTGATCCTGGGGCCCCAGAATCGAGTTCTGAATTGGGCTCCCTGCAGGGGGGTTGCTTTTCCAAACTCTGCCTATGTCTCTGCCTCTCTGTGTCTCTCATGAATAAATAAATAAAACCTTTAAAAAAAATAAAAGCACAATACCCCGTATAGTCACTTTAAAGGGAATTAAATACTTAGGTGTATTTTTACCAAAACAAGGATATGAAACCTTATAAAAAAGTGGTGAAGGGAATCAAAGGAGACCTAAATAAATAGAGATGCATACCAGGTTCACAGGAAACTCAACATAGTAAAGATAACAATTCTCTCCAAATTGATCTTTAGATTGAATGTGGTTTCTATTAAAATTCCAGCATAGTTTTTTTTTTTTTTGCACATATAGACAGACACATTCTAAAATGTATGTGGAGAGGCATAGGCCCTAGAATAGGTGGGAAAAAGTAAATTGGGAGGAATTACTCTACTAGATATTAAGGCTGAAAATGTAGCTACAGTAATTGAGAGAGTACGGTATTGGCAGAAGAATAGACACAGAGATCACAGAACACAATTAACAGAACACCCAGAAATAGACCACACTGTTTTTATTATGACAATACAAAAGCAATGCAGTAGAGGAATTCTCCACAAATGATGTTGGAGCAATTGGATGTCCATAGTTTTAAAAAATGAACCAAATACCGTATATAGAAATTAACTCCAAATGGTTCATTACCTTAAATGTAAAATTATAAAATTTTTAGAAAAAAATCAAAAGAGAAAATCTTCAAGACCCAGGGCCAGGCAAAGAGTTCTTGGACTTTATACCTAAAACATGATATATAAAAGGAAAACTTGATAAAGTGGATTTCATTAACTTTAAAAAGTTTTGCTGTGTGAACAACTCTGTAAAATGATGACAAGGCAACCAATGGTCTGGGAGAAAATATTTGCAAACTACATATTTAATAAAGGATTTGTATCTAGAATGTATAAAGTAACTATTATAACTCCAATAGCAAAATAATGAACAATCTTATGAGAAAATGGGCAAAAGACATGAGACATTTCACTGAAGAAAATATATGGTTTGCAAATATGCAAATGAAAAGATAATAAATATTTTCTTATCTGATTACTGTGGCTAGGAGTTCCAGTATTATGCTGAATAAAAGTGGTCAGAGTAGACGTCCTTGTCTTGTTCCTGATCTTAGGGGAGAAGCTCTCAGTTTTTCACTGTTGAGTATGATATTAGCTGTGGGTTTGTCATGTATGGCCTTTATTATGTTGTGCTTTGTTCCCTCTAAGCCTACTTTGTTGAGGGTTTTTATCATGAATCTACGTTGTACTTTTTCAAATGCTTTTTCTGTATCTATTGAAATGATCATAAGGTTTTTATTCTTTCTCTTGTTGATAACCTGGTCTCGTTGATTGATTTGTGAATACAGCCCGATTTTTAAAATAAGCAAAGAACTTGAAGAGAAGTTTCTCCAACGAAGATATAGATATGGTCAGTAAGCACATGACAAGATGTTTAGTAGCACTAGTCATTAGGGAAATGTATAGCAAAATCATAATGTGATACCTCACACTCATTAGAATTGCTATTATCAAACAAAGCAAACAGAAAATAAGTGTTTTAAGAACATGGAGAAATTAGAACACTTAAACCTTGCTGGTTGGAATATAAAATGGTGCAGCTACTCTGGAAAAAGATTTGGTGGGTCCTGAAAAAGTTAAACATGGGATTAGCATATAATTTGGCAATTCCACTTCTGGGTGGGACTTGAAGAGATGTTTGTACACCCACGTTCATACAGCATTATTCACAATAGCAAAAGTGAAAGCAACCCATATGTCCATCAGCAGATTAAAGGATAAGCAAAATGTATATTCATGAAATGAAATATTATTATTCAATCTTAAAAAGGAATTAAATACTGATACATGCTACAACATGGATGAACCTTGAATGTGTGTGCTCAGTGAAATAAGCCAGATACAAAGGACAAAATTTTGTATGATTTCACCTGTATGAAGTACTTAGAATAAGCAAATTCACAGAGATAGCAAATAAAATAGAGATTGGCAGGGGTTAGGAGGAGGTGAGTGGATGGAGGATTGATTATTGTTTAATGGATACAGCTTGTTGAGATACTGAAAACATTGGAATTTAAAAAAAAATTTTTAATTTGTAAAAATTTTTTTAAATTGGCTCCATGTGCAACATGGAGCCCAATGCAGGGCTTGAAACTCATGACCCTGAGATCAAGACCTTAGATGACATCAAGAGTTAGAGGCTTAACTGACTGAGCCACCCAGGTGCCCCCAAAACTTGGAATTTGATAGCGGTGATGGTTGTACAACATCATGACTATGCCTAATGCTACTCAGTTGTATACCTCAAAATGGTTAAAATGGTTAATTTTTATGTTACGTATACCTTACCACAAATAAAAAATATCAGCAACAAATTGACCCAAGAAGAAGCAGAAAACTTAAATAGTCTAGTTACTGTAGAAGATTATAAACATGATTAAAGATGCAACTTTAAAACAGTACTAGGGCCGGGATCCCTGGGTGGCGCAGTGGTTTAGCCCCTGCCTTTGGCCCAGGGGGCGATCCTGGAGTCCCGGGATCGAGTCCCACGTCGCGCTCCCTGCATGGAGCCTGCTTATCCCTCTGCCTGTGTCTCTGCCTCTCTCTCTCTATGTCTATCATGAATGAATGAATGAATGAATGAATGAATGAATAAATAAATAAATAAATAAATCTTTTTAAAAAAATTAAAAAATTAAAAAGTACTAGGGCCAAATGGTTAACCCTATTCCATAGTTTAGCAACAACAAAAAAATAGTTCCATTGTTATTTAAACTATTCTAAGCATAGAACAAAATGGAAAGCTAGATTTGGTTTATGAAACCAGCACAACCTGAATACAAAACCAAGTAAGTATAAGAGAGAGAGAGAGAGAGAGAGAGAGAGAAAGATATAGTACAAGAGGTATAGATCAGGACAGCCCCGTTTGCGTAGCGGTTTAGCGCCGCCTGCAGCCCAGGGTGTGATCCTGGGGACCCGGGATCAAGTCCCACATCAGGCTCCTTGCATGGAGCCTGCTTCTCCCTCTGCCTGTGTCTCTGCCTCTCTCTCTCTCTCTCTCTCTCTGTTTTTCATGAATAAATAAATAAATAAATCTTTAAAAAAAAGAAGTATAGATCAACCTCACTTATGAACATAGATATAAAATAATAACATTACTTAGATTAATAACATTACTTAGAAGGATGCAGTATTTATCAAAAGAATAATACTGTGTGATCATGTAGGGTTTGATCCAGAAATGCATGGTTGGCTCCATAATTCAATATGCCAGCAAGTTAAAGGAGAAAACTACATGATTATATTAATAGTTGCTGAAAAGGCAGTGATTTCTAGTAAAAAAAAAAAAAAAAAAAAAAAAAAATATATATATATATATATATATATATATATGAATATGAGAGGACAGTTCTGATCTCTTGACCATAGTTCATCCTGCATTGGACCACCGTGTTTCGTTCTGTCAATGCATCAACTGATTGAAAATGCTAAGCAGCAATCTGTGAGGAATATGGGGGCCATGAAGTCATGCTTTATCACTTAGGGACAGATGTACTATAGGAACTGGTGGAATCCTTAACAGCCAACTAAGTTGCTTGAAGTATTTTGGTTCTTCTTTTTTTTTTTTTTTTAAGATTTTATTTATTTATTCATGAGAGACACAGAGAGAGGCAGAGACATAGGCAGAGGGAGAAACAGGCTCCATGCAGGAAGCCTGACGTGGGACTCGATCCTTGAATTTGGATCACGCCCTGAGCCAAAGGCAGACGCTCAACCGCTGAGCCACCAGGGGTCCCAGTATTTTGGTTCTTCTTGCTGGTGGACTTTTCTAGAAGCAAGCCTGACCCTGGCAGTTACTGGATCACCTTAAAAAGAAATCTCATTAATTAAGCTATTATATTTGAATAATCGATTCTTAACAATATACATTTCAAATCATCTCACCAAATTATAATTATCAGGCTATCCCCAAAGTAAGACTTAGAGAAATATTATGAAGATTTTGGCATAGGAAGTTGGTCATTTGAAAAGGGAGGATTATTTTACGGGACAATTCTTGTACCCCTGCCCTTGTGTGATTGGACTGTTGATCCTCAGCACAGGAATTTTACATCTGCCCCCATTACATTTTGTCTTGTGAAAATTCGCGTATTCTTCCAATATGAGATTTTCTTGGATCCCAATTTTTGTCATCCAAGGAATTTAGTTAGTCTCTTGCTGCTTTTTTTCACCTATAGTCTCATTAAGATGTGATAAGTCACTCATCCAAGTAGACAGGTAGATAAGATTCTTTTCCAACAAGGAAAGAAAGCTCCGAAGGTTCATTGGTATGTATGTATGTATGTATGTATGTATGTATTTTAGTGTATTTTAGTGGTGGGGAGGCGCAGAGGGAGAGGGAGAAAGAGAATCTTAAGCAGGCTCCAGGCCCAGCATGGAACCTGACTTGGGGCTCGATCTCAAAACCCTGAGATCATGACCTGAGCCGAAATCACAAGTCGGATGCTTAATCAACTGAGCCACCCAGGTGCCCCTCTGAAGGCTTTTTAAGCTATCAACTTTTTAAAAAATAAAAGTTGTACTGTCTCAGTCTCCTTTGATCCATGGTACTTTTTCTTTGCCCATTTTCTCCTGAATTCCTTCATAACTTTCTTTTCACTGAATCATAAACCTGGGAAGGACTGAATTTTTCAACCCAAATCAATACCATTCTAGGCAGTTGGGATTTGGGGAACACTATCTATTAGAAGAGGACCCAGGGGCACCTAAGAAAGTTGGGGGGGGGGTTCTACAATTTAAAATCTAAATGAGGTTCCAAGCAGCCAGGGTTCTAGATCTATGCAGTTCTGCCAGGAATTAGATTTATAGTCTTACAAAATCATAGAACCTCTATTACTCTTACTATCCTCTTCCAAATTAAACTCTCAAAGACCCTTATCAATCTGAACATTATTTTGTTTCTAAAATATGTTGCTCTTATTTTACCAGCATTGCATCTTTCTCTTGCCTCCTATCTCTCTCTTCCCTTGCTTCTTTCTTTAATGCCACGGATAATGTAGACAGACGTTTCTTGCCTCAGTAAAGATTGCATGACCCTGATCTATTTCATGATCTCCTGAAGAAAGGAGGTCTTGTCATTTTGAAGTTATTATATTAATCTAACCTAAATTCTTCCTCCCTAAACTGTTTCCCTTCTTGTGGGTAACATCTGTGCAACTGCCCACCTTGTAACAACTTCCAATTAAGAAATTTAATTGTTTTATTTTTTTGAGCTACTGAGTCCCGGTTCCTTCATCCTTGCCTCTCCCCTCTTCAGAGTTTCCAGCCTTTTTATTCCTTTGGGTTCTGTCCCAGGGCTCTGTGTGACTTTGGTCATAAGCATGTCATTGGACAAAGGCAGTGTTCCAAGAATGGGTAAGCACAGCTTTCTCATTTTTTTAAATTGAGATATGATTGACATATAATATTTTATTAGTTACAGGTAAACAACATAATGATTCAATGTGTATATATTGCCTTCTCACTTTTTAGGCCTGCTCTGTCTTAGACCAGGCAGCTGCCAGAGGGTCAGGGCTCATCATTCATGGGATCATTCATTATCAGTCTGAAAGGCTTGCTCTTTACTAAGGACGATCTGGGATACCTAAGCACGAGAGAAGAGCTGGGACCCAATGTCTGAATCCTGGCTAAAGTAATGAGTGACCAGGGTCATGGCCACATGGAGTCTGTAGAAAAGGAGTCTTTCTAGGTTTCTGTCGGTTGTGGTTCTCAAATGGTCCCTGGTCCCCCTCCCTCAGCTCAGCTCTTTCTTAGGAGTCTCTCCAGTAACCGTTCCTGTCCCCCGAGGATTGTCAGTGACATGGTTAAGCCCCATATCTGAACACCTGGTGGGAACAAAACACCTCCACTTCCTTTCAAGGTGTATTTCAAGCTGGTTACCTTTGGCTAGTCTCCCTTGTCATCCCCACCGGTAGGAGATCTTTATCTGAGCAAGAATCCTCCTCCTGGAATGCTCCCTGACAGAGCCCAGCCCCTCCAGCCTGGAGCTGGCCTCTTCAGAATGAGAAGCAAGGATGGCTTCATTCTCTATACCCTTCATGGTCACCTCTGAGTGTAATTTATGGATCCTGCCTGCTGGAATAGGACTCTGCTGTTCATGCAGCAGTTCTGCTCGAAGTTGGGACCCATCAGGCTGACCTGCATTATAAAGCAGCCCCCTTAGGCCAGAATCCCAGAGTCGCTGATACTGAGGCCACTTTTTTTGTGGTTATTGCCTGGCAACATCTCAAGGCCCTTTGCTGTTTAGTGCTCCAGGAGTGGACAGGTGCTGAGTCTCTGTCTCACTCTGGTTAAATCAAGGGAAATGTGCATTCCCTGCAGGGTCTTGTGTCCTCTCACTGCTACTGGTCTCAGATGGCCTATCCCGATGCCAGGGAAGGTTGGAGCAACTGGTACCTTTAAAGGGTCCCAGGCAGGGATTTATAGCCTCCGGATGCACATTAGAATCACCCGGAACTTCAAACTCCTATTCATATTCTTCCAACCCTAGGCTGAGAGAATACAGTCCTTTGGGGGTAAATTTTGGGTTTGTTTTTATTTTAAGATTTCAAGTAATTCTAATATGCAAACAGCCTGAAAATCAGTGGTTTACATCAGTGGCTCTCAAAATGTCATCCCCTACTAGCAGCATCTGCCTCTCCTGGGAACTTGTTAGAAATGCAAATTCTTAGTCTCCACTCTAACCTACTGAATCAGAAATTCTGAAAGGGCCCCGATATCTATCTGTCATTTGTAACAAGCCGTCCAGGAGATTCTGGTGCCCAATAAAGTTTGAGAAGCGCTGGTTTAAGGTATAATATTAATAAAAAAGGAAGATAGTTATATGTGACCTATTGATATAACTTGCAAAAGCATCAGTAGAAAAGATGCACTGAAAAAGATTAGATACAAATAATAGCTGTGGGATGCCTGGGCGGCTCAGTCAGTTAAGCATCTGACTCTTGGTTTTTGCTGCAGGTCATGATCTCAGGGTTGTGAGATTGAGCCCATCGTTGGGTGCCCCCTTTCAGTGCAGAGTGTACTTGGGATTCTTTCCCTCTCCCTCTCCCTTTGCCCCCGCTTAAATAAATAAATGAATAAATAAATAAAAGATCTTAAAATGGGGTGCCTGTGTAGCTCCGTCGGTTAAGCGTCTAACTTGGTTTTGGCTCAGGTCATGATCTCAGGGGTCCTGAAATGGAGCCTGCCTCAGGCTCTGTGCTCAGCATGGAGTCTGCTAGTCCCTCTCCCTCCCCCATCTGCACCTCCCTACCCGCCCCCCCACCTCTCCACTCCAGTGCTTATGAGCTCTCGCACGCACGCGCTGTCTCTCAAGTTAATAAATAAATAAATGTTAATCGTTATTTAAAAATGATAATAGTTGTATTTGGTGGTAGAATTACAGATTTTTAATTTTCCAAATTTTTATTAATGTCATTATATTGCTCACACACTCTTTTCAGAAACAGAAACTCTGGGTTGTGGTGGTGCAGTATTTTAGTGTTTTGTACTGACAGGTGGGGTTGAGAGCATCACGAGGAATGTAACTAGAGGAATGACTCGTGCCTGGACAGGCCCGACAGGGCAGGTTTCACCTGAGGGCCTATAGCTTTCCTGGAGAGGATTATCCTGCCCCCTCTTTATCTCCTCCTATGGTTCTTAGCCCGGGTCACTCACCTGGGAGGGTGTAGAACAACAGATGCCTGGGCCCCACCGCAGAGAGTTGAGTCAGAAACTCTGGAGAAAAAAAAAAAAAAAGAAACTCTGGAGAAGGGACTCAGACATCAATATAAGTGGACAAACAGACCAACCTGCCCAAGTTATTAGCTGTAGAGTGAGAATAGAAAACCTCTCTCCTTGTCCTTGAGATTCTAAGGAAACCAGGTTATTTCCTGAGATCATCATCTGGGAGTCTTGGGAACTTCCTAACTGTGCGACGTGGAACCCCTCTGCAAGGAGAGAGCTTCACACACACACACACACACACACACACACACACACACACAGCAGGTGGGCAGCAGGTAGGTGGGTCAAGAGTGTGGGGGCCAGAGTCAGATGGCTTAGGGGTGAATCCAGGCTCTAATTACTTGCTTTATAACATAGAAAAAGTAACCAGATGCCTCCATACCTCAGTTTTGTCATCTCTGAAATGGAAATTCCTCACCTAAATACAGTGCCTACCTCATAGGGTTGTGAGGTGGCCTGAATGAGCTAGTACATGTAACATTCTTAAGATATCACATTGGAAGTATCCCATAAATATTAGCTGCTGCGGTTTCTTGCTCTTGTCCTCATTATTAATGGTTTACCTGAGCCTCCAGAGCCCAGGTTGAGTTGAGTTGAATTGAACTGGGGAAGCCAAGGACAAATGGGTGCTTCAAAAATTTCTTTTTATTGTTTATAGTTCATAGTCTTTCTCCTTTTCCTGTTTCTTCCATTGGCCAGTCCCACCGGCATGAAGATGAGAGCAGTTGAATCCTTGGCCCTAAGTCATTCAGAGACTTCTCTAAGGGTCGGTTATTATTTGCCCCCTCACACTTAGGGACATTGCAGCTTTCCCCATTTGCCGGGGTTGACCTTGAGGTGTCCCTGTGTGCTGGGTGGGAGCAGTAACTTTTTTTTTTTTAGTATTTTATTCAGTTTGCCAATATATAGTATAACACCCAGTTCTCATCCCATCAATTGCCCTCCTTAGTTCCCGTTACTCGGTTATCCCATCCCTCCACTCCCCTCCCCTTCTGCAACCCTTTATTTGTTTCTAAGAGTTAGGAGTCTCTCATGGTTTGTCTTCCTCTCTAATTTTTGCCCCCTTCAATTTCCGCTCCTTCCCTCATGGTCCCTTTCACTATGTCTTATATTCCACATATGAGTGAAAACCATATAATTGTCTTTTCTCCAATTGACTTATCTCACTCAGCATAATACCCTCCCGTTCTATCCACGTCAATGTAAATGGTAGGTATTCATTCTTTCTGATGGCCGAGTAGTATTTCATTGTACATATATACCACATCTTCCTTATCCATTCATCTGTCAAAAGACATCATGGCTCCTTCCATAGTTTGGCTATTGTGGACATTGCTGCTATGAATATTGGGTTGCAGGTGTCCCATCGTTTCATATCTGTATCTTTGGTGTATATACTCAGTAGTGCAATTGCTGGGTCATAGGGTAGTTCTATTTTTAACTCTTGGGGAACTTCCACACTGTTTTCCAGAGTGGCTGCACCAGTTCACATTCCCATCAACAGTGCAAGAGTGTTCCCCTTTCTCCACATCCTCACCAATATTTGTTGTTTCCTGTCTTGTTAATTTTAGCCATTCTCACCAGTGTAAAGTGGTAAGTCCTTGTGGTTTTGATTTGTACTTCCCTGATGGCAAGTGATGTGGAACATTTTATCACGTGCTTGTTGGCCATATGTAGGTCTTCTTTGGAGAAATGTCTGTTCATGAGCAGTGACTTTTCTGATTGGCTCTACTTTTGTTACTTTTCACAATATAATATTCTAGAAAACTAAATGCATTTCTGCTTCTTTTTTGCTCTCCACCTTTGGTATGTGTGTGTGAGTGTGTGTGTAAGGGAGTTGGTCTTGTGTTAGGAAACCCCAGGGAACAGGAATGAGACAGCTTCAGGTTCAGTGGGAAACCAATGACTATTGCCTTTGTAGCTGCTATACTTTTACCTGATGCCAGAAAAGCAGCCAGACGTGTGAGGGGGACACTGACTCCTCAGAGAAGTCCCCATGTCACTGTTGCACCTGCTTAAATACTTATGAAGCCGCTAGATGTCTACACTTCTCTGAGGGCCTGAGACATCCCAAAACCTGGAGTCCACAGCCATTCCCATACTCTCCATTTCTCTGACATCAAGCCTGGAATTGGAATTTGCCCCTGTGTCCCAGGTAGCCTCAGTCTGCCTGTGGCTGAGGAGCACTGTCTGTCTCCTCCTTAACTTGGCCCCATACTACCCCAGAGTCAACCTGCTTCATCATTCATGGAAGGCACAGTCCTGCCCTCAGGGCATTATGGCCTAGTTGAAGGAAAAGCCAGGGCCCAGGGTGACAGAATGTGATGGTTTCTTAAGAGGAAGCTGAGATGCTGTGGGAACAGAGAAGACAAGTCTGGGAATGCTTCTTGGGGAATCTGAGAAGTCATAGTTTAGAGAAGAACATTCCCAGGAAGAAGGCCCATGTAGCAAAGATGTAGGAACTGGGAAACATGAGCCATATTTAAAAAATGGAAGTGGACAAGTGGATCAGGATTGCCCAGTTGGAGGGGCGCCTCGGTGACTCAGTCAGTTAAGCATCCAACTCCTACTTTCGGCTCAGGTCATGATCTCAGGGTTGTGAGATTGAACCCTGCATCAGGCTTTGTGCTGAATGTGGAGCCTGCTTAAGGTTCTCTTTCTCCCTTTCCTTCTGCCCCTCCCCACCCCTAAAAAAAAAAAAAGAAGAAGAAGAACTGCCCAGTAGGAACCTTGACCTCTCAGCTGGAGCCTAACTGAATATCCAAGTGATCTGATTTCCAACACTTTACCCAGGTCTGTTCACCATTGAAAATATCCCACTGATCTTTGCTAAGGCAAAAGTGTAGGGGTGCCAAGGGGGAGAGGGAACAATTGGGGTATCTTCAGGGGTGAGGACTGAGGACAGCTGGCGGGAAGGAAAACCCATCTTAGATGGTGGATCTTATCTTTTCTGGCATTAATCTGCTCATTTATCCTACTTCAATTTATGGGGTGAATAGTGGAGGCGATTCCTATTTTAGAAGTGGGAAAATGGGCTTAGGAGAGTATCATGCACAAAGTCACAGGTGTTATTAGTCAGAGCTGAGATTTGAACTTGGCTCATCAGGCTCTAACACCTCAAGCCTGTCCTTTCTCCACAGAAACGATTCTCTGCTGACTTTGGATTAGGAAGGTGCCTCTAGTCCAGGGCCATCTTGTTAGTAATTTCTAGTTTCTAAATGGCCCTCCTAGATGTGACCTGGTTTGAACCACAGCAGCATTTCCTTCTGCCTTCTGATTATTTGTGTTCACTTGGGCAAACCCTTTTGCCTCCTTGGGCCTCAACTTCTAACCAGTTATATCTGGTTACTGAGGAGGATGTTCCTCAGGCTGCCCTGCCTGACACCTGGAGTCTCTTTGTCCTTTGTCCTCTTCTCCAGGCTCTCTCCAGTGGCTTCTCTCCATCAAGGCTTATATTTTCCAGTTGCCCAGAAGCACTTGTCTCCCACCATCCTGTCAGCCTTGTTCACAGCACACACATCTGTCTCCTCACAAACATGACAGACTTCCCTGTTTCCTAATGCCTTAGAAACTTAGTGAAGGTCATCATCAGACGTCCTTAGCAAGGACATGTGATGACAGATGGATCCTGGGACCAGGCCCAGTGAGTGGAACCCGCTTATTTTGCTCCATCTGATCAGCTGTGGACCTTTCATTGAAAGAATCAAGGTTAAGCAGTGTGCACTGAGACGATTGCTAGCCAAGGAAGGTCACTCCATCTCCTCTCAGACATTGCCTTTTTATGAAGGCTTTTTATAGCCCACTTTCTTGGGAGTAACTTTTTTCTTAATTAAGAATTCTAATTTTAAAGTGAGCTCTGACCTCTTTCTTTATAGAATCATCCTACTGCTTTGATTGCATTTCATGGGTAGAAATTAAGATCCTTTATTGTCTGCTATCTCTGTTTTCCTCACGGCTGGTTACCCATGGCAAACTGACACTTTATGGAGATCATAAATGAGTTTATCCTGCTAGAATATCAATAAAGCTCCTTGGAAAGTTTTATCGAGGTACTAGAAGGACGTAAGAGACTATTAGCTCCCTTCCTTTTTAAAAAGATTTTGTTTGAGAAAGAGAGAGAGCGAGGGACTGAGCACAAGCAGGGGGAGGGGTTGAGGGAGAAGCAGGCTCCCTGCTGAGCAGGGATGTGGGGCTTCATTGCAGGATCCCAGATCCATGACCTGAGGCGAAGGCAGATGCATAACCAACTGAGCACCCAGGTGCCCTCTTATCCTCTTATTAAGAATGCACAGGGTGTCCTTCAGCATGGGTGGGAGCTGTAGCTAAATGACTTCTGAAGCAGAACGTAGAACATTTCTTTAGAGTGAACTTGAGGGAGAATGCAAAGGGAATATGATGCCTCCTTTAGAATTTGAAGAAGTTGGAATTTGGCAAGGTCAGTTCTCTGGATAGAAGTTGATTTACACTGAAGAGCGTTATTCTGAGTATTACTTCCTGTGTACCTCAGGAACCAGTCATCTCTGTGACCCAACCACAGGGCCAAGAAGCCTCCTCAAGTGCACAGCGAGATGTGCACACAAATGTGTCTGCAAACCCCTGAAAGATCTGGGGTGCCCATCAGTAGAGCATGGGTGAATAATAAATAAATGAACCGGAACTACATGTGACAATATGAAAAAGAAATCTAAAATATATAACATTGGACAAAAATATTGGCAAATGATATTTTAATAGTTTAATACTACTTATGTAAGGTTCTAAACTAAGCAAGAGTGTTTAGTTATTATTTATGACAATAAATGCATAGTAAAATACAATAGGTGGCAAAAGAATGAAGAATACCAAATTTAAAAGTGATTACCTCTGGAGCTGGAGGAAAGTGGACTCTGGAAAGTGTTCAAAGTTTAAGAACATATCTGGTTTCTTAAAGTGATTGCTAGGTATGTACATTGAAAATATTATTCATATTTTTGAATGGCTGAAATATGTTGTAATTTTAAAATTTGGTTTTACAAAGGGAGAACCTATCCAAAACAGTTTGGCCAGTAGTTTCAATTTTTAATAATTACTAACCAGATTTTTCTGGGGGCTGATTAACTTGAGATTTTGCTGTTCTCTCATCTTTTGCCCCATCCAATTCATTGTGGTCACTTCATCATCCTTGAGCACCAGGGGGAAAATAAGAGAAGACAAGAAACTCCTCATTTTCCTATTTGTTTGTTGAGTATGGAGTAGAAATTATGCACTGAAGGAAATCTTTACATTTTTAGCATATTCATTTATCACAAGGCTCATAACAGGTTAACTGAGACACACTTGAATTCTGGGTAAATATATAAGGACTTCCTGCTGAACTGAAGGGGAAGGGGCCTGCCACTGTGTAAATGTATTTTTTTAAGATTTTATTTATTTATTCATGAGAGACACAGAGAGAGAGAGAGAGGCAGAGACACAGCAAGAGGGAGAGGCAGGCTCCATGCAGGGAGCCCGACGTGGGACTCGATCCCGGGACTCCAGGATCATGACCTGAGCTAAAGGCAGACGCACAACCACTGAGCCACCCAGGCGTCCCTACTGTGTAAATCTTGCTCCAGGTCCCCACTCTGCTCCAGGGCAGTGTTTCTTAGGGTTGTTTTTTTTTTTTTTTTAAGATTTGTTTATTTATTTTAGAAAGAGTATGTGCAAGCAGAGGGAGAGAATCCAAGTAGACTCTACACTGAGCACAGAGCCTGACACAGGGCCTGGTTCCATGACCCTAAGATCATAACCTGAGTTGGCACCAAGAGTTGGGCGCTTAACTGATAGAGTCACCCAGGTGCCCTCAGGGCAGTGGTTTTGATGTCCTATTCTGAAATCAGTGTTTGTTTTGCCTTAACAGCATGGCCGGACCCCCCTTCATCTTGCTGCCAATAAGGGCCATCTTTCTGTGGTCCAGATCTTGCTGAAGGCTGGCTGTGACCTCGATGTCCAGGATGATGTGAGTAGAAGCCACATTCTATTGGGATGGGCTGTTAGGAGATCTTGTCTGCCTAGAAATCCACAGTACAGTGTGTAACCAGCTATAAGGTGGAAGAGTAGAAGTTGCACTTCTACCATTTTTTAGCTTTGTCTTGGTCCCCATGGCGGGAAGAACTTCCTCTTAAAGACCTGCCCTGGGATCCATTCTCAGTAACAAGCTAGAGTTTGCAAGGATGCGGTAGTTTTCGCTTCATGGTTCATGTCCTATCTAGTATTATCCAAGTGTAGAGCCTCAAAGGGCGTTTTGCCTATGTCCTGTCTTGGTGTGAAGGAGCACACTACACACAGACACACACATATGCACACGTACACACACTAGAGTGAATGTGGGCAAGGCCTGTTGGAAATGTGTAATTGACTAGGCTTACTACTAGAAAAAGTAGGGCTTAAAAACTTAATTTCTTCCTTTTCTCACCTTGATTTCTCTTAGTGTACATTTAGTTAAAGAGCATCTGTTCAAAGAAAAAAAATAACTGATACCATGGAATCCAAGAAAAAGGAAGCCTGCTGAAAGAGTTCCCTCTGGGGCAATGCCTTTATTAAGACTTATCTCTGAGTCTTTTCATTCAGATTATCTAGAGAAAGACTCTGATTGGCTCCTTTGGAGTCAAATATCTATTCCTGAGTCAATCATCAGTGGCTGGGGTGACGTCACATAGTGCACAGGCTTGCCTTGGTCTTTGGGGATATATATTCTCTAAAAGGAAGATAGAGATAAGATTATATAAATTGTCCTCCAATGAGCTATTACCGAAGTCCTATGATAATGTGATTGGAAATTATTTTCAGAAATTCTATTTTTTTAAGGTTTTATTTATTTATTCATGAGAGACAGAGAGAGAGAGAGAGGCAGACACACAGGCAGAGGGAGAAGCAGGCTCCATGTAGGGAGCCTGATGTGGGACTTGATCCCAGGTCTCCAGGATGACACCCTGGGCCAAAGGCAGGCGCCCAACCGCTGAGCACCCAGGCGTCCCTATTTTCAGAAATTCTAATTTCAACTTTAATTTGTGTGGTAGGGGGATCCCTGGGTGGCGCAGCGGTTTGGCGCCTGCCTTTGGCCCGGGGCGCGATCCTGGAGACCCGGGATCGAATCCCACGTCGGGCTCCCGGTGCATGGGGCCTGCTTCTCCCTCTGCCTATGTCTCTGCTTCTCTCTCTCTCACTGTGTGCCTATCATAAATAAATAAAATTAAAAAATAAAAAAATAAAAAAAATTTAAAAAAAAATTTGTGTGGTAGGACCCTAACAAATAAATTTTGTGAGGAATACAAAATCTTAAAGAATTTGCATTTATCATATTCTCTTCCTGATTCACCTTTATTTTTTTTTAAACATTTATTTTATTTATTTATGATAGTCACAGAGAGAGAGAGAGAGAGGCAGAGACATGGCAGAGAGAGAAGCAGGCTCCATGCACCGGGAGCCTGATGTGGGATTCGATCCCGGGTCTCCAGGATCGCGCCCTGGGCCAAAGGCAGGCGCCAAACCGCTGCGCCACCCAGGGATCCCCTGATTCACCTTTAATAACTGTGGTTACAGAGTGTTAATCAAATTTCAGACCCTCAAGTATGCTAGCATATAGGTTACATAATGCTTCTAATTTTGTGTAATCATCTGTGCAATGTTCTGAAACTTGGCAGACACACAAGATGGACAGTATTCGTAAAGAAATAACTAAAGTCATTGTTTTACGTACAGGCAGAAGGCTGCCAGTATCATTCTTAAATCTCTGGTTATATTTGGAAGTTGTTGGGTCATCAAAACTGTTACTTTCAAAAGATGCTGATTTAGCTTTTAGCTGTTGATTTCTACTCTGGATCATAATACTTTTTTTCTCCACACTGTAACCATCATAACATTCCTGATTATATATCATCTCCTTAGATGACAGGAATGAAAATACAAGGAGAGAGAAAAGATTTTGACCACAGAAAAGGCAGGGCATTGGGTGCTGGTGCAGACATGTTGGTCTTCTCTTTGCATAATTAAAGTCCTCACTGGCCATGCCAGCAAAGCTACCATGCCAGGCGTGCTAACTCATCTCAACCTAAGTCCTGCATCAAGCTTAGGCTCCGAGAATCACTGTGTTCTCATGTAGCAAAAGCCATGCTAACTTCCTTACAAGTTTATATCAGGCAAGGGTGTTTATATTAGGTAAGGTAGGAAGTAAAATAGGAGTTTTCACAAGGTAGCCAAGGGGAGACAAGTCAGCAGAAGGAAGTTCAGCACTACTTTTACACAGAAACTCCTTCATTTCATTTATTGGAATAATGTATTTTCTTGCATCTTTTCCTTGCCCTAATCAGACAATATATACATTGCTTCTCCTTGATAACTTAAATCAAGACAAAACAAAACAAAAACAGAGCAACAAAGCCATGTAAAATCGGTTGGGAAAGGAGAAAGTAGCATTGATCATCACTAGTTCTGAAGTAATGCGTTCACCAGAATACTCTTCATGTCTGTCTTCTACATTTTCTGTGCCTGTTGATGATCAGTTTTGAAATTTGTGCACGAATTCGAAGAAAACTATGGGTGTTTTTTTTTTTAAAGAAGCTGGGACATTAATTATTGGAAAAAATCAGTTCAGAAGTTACCTGTCTTGGATGATGGGTAGAAATAGAGAATGTTAATGTTGTGAAGAATTTACTCCTAACTTCATATTCTACAGATACATTCCCTATGTCATGGTAAGGACTGAGAATTAGTTGAAGAATGACCTCCAGTGGCCTGGAATGGGATTATTATGAATTTCAACCTGTGGAAACCAGTTCTTTAGAATATGCAACTCCAGGAGAAAATCCCCTCTTGCTTCCTGCCAATCCTGTCAACTCGCATTGGAGCTCTAATGCCATCTCTGATTGGTCAATGAGCAACTACACGGCCCCCACCTCAGAAATAGTCCAGGACCCCGTGGCCATGATCAAAGCCACGAAGGAAGAAAAAAATAAGAAAAACCAGAGAAGAAAGGCTAGGAAGAACCCTAGAAGATCAGAGAGAGAAAAAGAGGTCAGCAGCTTGCTTTTGCACACCTGTGCTGTTCTGGGCTTCCTTGCAACATGTCTGTCGGTGCCACCTGGGAAGGATTCCTCCTGAAGAGGGACGTGTTCCACCTCTGTGTGCCTTGGGCTTCTTCCCAGAGCTTAGCTTTGGAATCTCCGTGTACTGTGTGCTCACTCTTTTTCACCACGTAGGAGAGAGAATTAAAAGTATTTCACAACAAAGATTTAGACCTCAGAGGTTGCAAACTCCTTAAATCCCGTAAGTGAGAAACACTGAAGCCAGAAAAATTGAGAGCTGGCAGTTTACGCACTTTGCAAACAGGTCAGCATGTCCCAAATCAAAGTGCCAAACTGCAGGGTTGCTGCTGGCTCTCCAGGTTCCCAGCTGCAGTGTTTTTCCTTCTGCTTCTTTGTAGTTAATCATTCAACAAATACTTCTTGGGTACCTGTAGTGGCCATGGTACTGTGTTAAAGCACTTAGCTAGATGATGCCATAAAGAGGCAGCTGATCTTTTTTAAGGCCTGCACTGAGGTTAATTGACTTCATGAGGTGGATACAGCTTGGAGTTAGTGCAAAGAGCCTTGACAATTTGAATTCTGGCCTAACCGTGCTACCCCGAATTAACTGGATATCCTCGGCGAGGCACTGAATAGCACTGAGCTTTAGTAATTTGTTTGTTTGTTATCAATAAAATGAGAGAATTAGATGCCATTTAGAGTAGAGGGTCAATAAACATGTATTGAACAAACAACTATCGAATGCTGTTAAGAGTGTCATACCTTTTCAAGCATTTTTTTTCAAATTTCCAGAATTTCATGGTGTACTTAGATAATACAGAAATAAGGATTATGTCAAAGTTGCTGCCAGGGTCTGTTAATAAGTATGTATTGAGGACACATTTTGTTGTTTTTTGTGTCCTATTTCAAAGATGAAATGTTTCCACAGTAAATTTTATAGGAGAAAAGTAACTGGCCCTATTTCAATCTAGAGTCTCAGGTGCTTGATGGGGTTGGGTTTGGGGAAGAGGAGCCCTGAGATAGATAGCCCAGGGTGGCCTATTGCTTATATGTTTCATGTCTCTCTGAGTGGCCTTCCACTCTCATCTTGGTAACTTGGTGGTGGCTGGTATTTATAAGCCAGAGAAAGTGTCTCATGCAGTCCTCTAGAACTGCCCCATCCAGTGTTTGCAAGGCCAATGGCACAGCTCAAGGACAGCCTCCTACAGTGCGGAAAAGCTGATGTTGGCCTTCTTGGCAGTGTTTATCTGACTGATGGGGTCAGGACCCAGGCTCAGAGTGAGTTCTCAGAGGGGAGTAGAGCTGGAGGGGAAGCGGTGGCCTAGAGACAGGCAGTGCTCTCAAAGTCTCTGCAGGAGACATCTGCTCCAGTGGCTTAGGACAATCTATGTTCTCACTGCACCTCACTCAATTAATTAGATCTCCTTGAGTCTTGATAATCCGTCTGGAAATTTACTTTTAAAGGCTAAACCAAAAGTTAGATTTAGCTTCTTTCATCGAGCTAGAGTTTCACAAAGGAAAGTCCTCTCCAGGGAAGCAAAAGATTTATGCTGAGAGCAAGTAATAAATAATAGTGATATTCTAGCTCTGAAGCTGCTTGAACTTGTGATTTAGGGGCAGCTTGTGAAACACAAGAAAACACTTGATCTACAGCAAGGCTTAGGCTAGACTGCAGCCTCACCAGCTGAGGCCCCTCATGCAATGACTTGGACAGAAAAGTGGCTGACGTAACCCCTGAGTGCTGGGCTTTGTGCACAACACAGATCAAATGGTTAAGTTCTGTTATGTGAAAAGGCAGTTCTCATCAGTCCAAGGAGTGCTGGTTCCAGTGCTGGCAGTCTGTGGGAATATTAAAAGGTCCTGGGAGGGGTGCCTGGGTGGCTCAGTGGTCAAGCACCTGCCTTTGGCTCAGATCATGATTCCAGGGTCCTGGAATAGAGTCCTGCATTTGGGCTTCCCACAGGGAGGCTCCTTCTCCCTCTGCCTGTGTCTCTGCCTCTCTGTGTTTCTCATGAATAAACAAATAAAATCTAAAAAAAAAAAAAAAGCCATGTTTATCCCAAAAGAATAAGCTGCAGTCTCCCCTTCTTGCAGAGAACAGAACACCATCTATCTTATCAGGTCATCAACTGTACTTGAGGCCCATTTTGGGAAAACCTGTCACCATTCTGATGGGGAAATGGCAGTCTTGGAAATTCATACAGAAAATTTTTAAAAGTTAAGATTTGGGCAGTTTCTCATAGGATGACTTGTTTGTACATAGTGTATGTCATCTGGAAATACTTCCTAGCATGTTTCAGAAGAATGTGTAATGGTTTGATGCACCTCCTGCACCCGCTGATCCAGTGGCCACATTCTTCTTGTGACTGCAAGGCATGCAGAAAGGGTTCTCTTTGAGTAAGGGGTCTGGGAAGGTGGACAAGAAGGTAACCAAGTCTTAATCTAATTTATAATGGAGATAATGGTTTAGAATGCCAAGAGGGAGGGTTCTTGATAGAAATGCTGGGGGCTGTGGATAAATCATAATAATGGAGCTAGATGTCCTGACCCATCACGCTGCAGAAATCCCTTAATTCTACACATGAATAGTGAGAAGAGATTCTGAGACATGGACAATCCTATTATTGGTATATTGTTACAGCTTAGACTTTTAATAAATAGCAGTTTTCCCTGTTGCTAAAATTGTACATCTTAAATATAAAAAATAGGAAGATATTTAAAAGTATAAGGAAAAAATAAAAATTACTTCCCTCATGGATTTTTATTTTTTTTATTTTTATTTTTTAAGATTTTATGTATTTATTCATGAAAGGCACACAGTGAGAGGGAGAGACATAGGCAGGGGGAGAGGCAGGCTCCATGCAGGGAGCCTGACCTGGGACTCGATCCCAGGGTCTCCAGGATCACACCCCGGGCTGAAGGCGGCGTTAAACCGCTGAGCCACCAGGGCTGCCCCCGCTTATGGATTTTTAAAGGGAGGTTTTTTTCTTAATTTTAAGAAAGTGAATTTGAGTTTTAAATAGCCTTATATGCTCTTTTTATTAGGATAAAATGCACATAAGATTTACCATTTTCAACTGTACAGTTAAGGGGCATTAAGTATATTCACATTGTTGTACAACCATCACGACCATCCATCTCCAGGATTTTTTTTTATTAAGTGATTTTAATATGCATAGTTGTTTTTTCTAAATTTTAGGGTATTTAATAAGTAAAATCAGCATTTCATTAAGGTTATTTATAGGTAGCAGTGCATCCCTCTTCAAAAAAATCTCCATATCTTCTGTCTTAGAATCGTCTCTCTTTCCTC
Organism: Vulpes lagopus; assembly: GCF_018345385.1. Lineage (NCBI taxonomy): Eukaryota > Metazoa > Chordata > Mammalia > Carnivora > Canidae > Vulpes > Vulpes lagopus. The sequence goes on along the minus strand of NC_054824.1, from coordinate 24,160,099 downwards.
TCTTGGGCTAAGGATGAGGGATGCCCCAGGGTATGTCCTTTGCTCCTCTGGAGCTCCACCAGAACATTTTATTTATGCAGAACTCTTACCAACCAAATCTTAGAACCCAAGAAGGGAAGGGACAGACCTTGGGGACCATCCACCCCTCCTTTTATAGGTGAAGTACCAAAGGCCCAACAAGGTGACAGCTGTCTCCCAAGGCTGTGCAAGACTCACATCTGGCCCCCTTGCCCTGCACCCCTCCCTTTCCTACCAGAAGTTTTCCACACTGTTCACCCATCTCTCTATTCCAGTTTGGACCCCAGGCTGACTTGATTTGTCTCGACTTGACTTCCGGAGTACATGTCAGAGATGAGCTATGCTCTTAGAGACTTCAGAACCCTCTCTTATCTTGATCATCTTACTTTCTCTCAAATGCAATTAGGGGAAAGAGTCAAGTTCCCTTTGGTGCCCTGATAGAGAAAGAGGAGGTCAACAATCCCCAGCATCTGATCACATGGAAAGGGGTCAAATGGCAGCATAAAGCAGTGACGATGCTGTCATGAAATATCAGAAGAGGCTTCATAGACATACACAGTGGTCAGCCTGTACAGATCAGTCCACAAATATGCACCCATCATCAAATCATGAGTGTTGCTAGCTGACATAGCTGGATACGGATTCCTCTGAAAGAAAGCAGACAACGGGAGGACTCAGTAGGGAGTAAAGATTGCTGGTTTGATCGCATAGCACACACAGTCTAGCTCTCAGACTTTTCACAGATGTGACAGTCATAATCCCCCCGAACACTGCCATTCCTTGGGGCGGCGGGGGAGTGCCTGACCCTTATTTCGAGGTCAGCACTGAAGCTGTTCTATGGTTGGTTCAAGGTTCCCACTGAGTTTGTGAACAAAAAAAGCTCTGCCTGGCATGGTGGCCAGTCTGCTCCAGTTGAGGAGAGGAGATGTCCTTGTGTCAGAGTAGGGGAGTTTGAGTATTGCAGGGTGGGGTCCGGAGAGCTGACTGCTGTTCCTGCGTCCACGTCACTCTGCAGGGGGATCAGACCGCCTTGCACCGGGCCACAGTGGTGGGGAACACGGAAGTCATCGCGGCGCTCATCCAGGAGGGCTGTGCTCTGGACCGCCAAGACAAGGTGAAGTGGGGCGTGTTGGCCTGAGGACCCTGCTTTGGGAACTTGTGACTGTTCAAGGTGTTATCAATCCTGAGTCCTGTCACCATGATTTAACATGATAAAATCAGCCCAAACTTTCTTTTAAAAGACTATCTAATATTCCAACAAACTGTATTTTTTTTTTAAATCCTTCCTCCCATTCTGTGGCTGCAATGTACGACCACATAAATATAAATGATAAAGAAGAAAAGTCTTTTAATAATGATCTGTGGAGGCCTCACTGGGGGAAGGGATGTGCCCTGGATTATTTCTAATTTTTCTTTAAAAGAAAGTGACCAATTTATTTGAAATAGATTGGAAGGAAAACATAAGCAAAACTAGTTCTTTAAGAAATCCCAATAAAAAAAAAAAGAAATCCCAATGATATATTATATATTAATCATTGCTTTTCATTCATTAAACAGTCTTAAAACAGGGGACTTCATAATTAAGCGCAGCTCAGCCGGTGTTTACTTTTTAGACAACTTTTTATTAAAGTGTGATATATATACACAGAAAAATGTGCAAATTATAAGCGTGCCGTTCAGTGAGTTTCCACTAAGTGGGCACATCCGTATGAGGGCCCCTGTCCCCCCATCAAGACGCAGAGCAGCAGCAGCACGCCAGAAGCGCCCTCACCAGCACCCCCCAGTCACTTTTTCCTTTGCCTCCTGCCCTGTGCAGTCGGGCCCACGGGCCAGTGCATGCGTCGCCACTACCATTCCCAGCACCATCCCACTCCCTGGCCTTTGGGACACTACCTTGCCTTCCCCTTGTGGGTGTCAGTGCTAGTGAGCCAGTCTCGTGGAGTGGACACTCTGCGCCCTGACCTGGAACAGCACGGGTGGTCTCTGTGCCTCTCCTCTCCATGCCTCTCCCCCCCTGTAACCCGCATCCCACTCGCTTCACTGCAATTAATATTTCTTTTATAGGAAGGTAAGCAAGTGCCAGCTGTGTGTGTCCATTGGTTGGTTTTTATTTAAAAGCCACATATCGGGGGCACTCGTTTATCTTATTTACAAGTCAGTGTTTTCTCAGTGTCTGCTAATTTGTTTCAGTCCCTGAGACTTTGGCCTGAACTGGATGAGATTAAATTTTGGGGGGAGAAGATGAGAGGAGGAATCTGTCTATCCAGCCCTTGGGCCTGGCAGTTTATGAAGCCGGACTCTTCATTTGCCTGATCTTTGCAGAGTTCTCTCTGGGGCCAGGAGCAGAGCAGACCCCAAAGGCTGATGGAGGTGGGAAGGAATGAACATCATGTCCTCTTGTGGTTAAACATGACCTGTGGATGAGCCTTTCTCAGCTGGGGTTCCTTGAGAGATTTAAACCCTAATGCCTTAAAGCATCTATTATACATCATAAATCTAAAATGGTATTTGCTGGAGTGCCTGTGGGACTCAGTCATTCAAGCATCCGACGTGATCTCAGCTCAGGTCATGATCTCAGGGTCATGGGATTGAGCCCCACATTAGGCTCCATGCTGGGGCTGGAGCCTGCTTAAGATTCTCTCTCTCTTCCTCTGCCCCTCCCCCACAAAAAATAAAAATTAAAAAACTAAATGGTACTTATTATGTACTGTTTCTGGGAGAAGGGAGAAACTGGCCACTGAAATCATTTTCTGGGCTCTGTGGTTCCAATGAAAAGCCCCATTTGAGAAAGGACCCGTGGTGTGCCCTCGAAGTACACTATGATGTGTCGATACTAAGGAGATGAGTTAGGTCTTCGGCAATGTGCTTTCTGTTTCTGTATGTGTTTCTCAGGACGGGAACACGGCTCTACACGAAGCATCCTGGCACGGTTTTAGCCAGTCAGCCAAACTGCTCGTTAAAGCAGGAGCCAACGTGCTTGCCAAGAACAAGGTGAGGCCCAGCAGGTGCTAGAACCCTTCGTCCACAGGTGAGGATGGCTGCGGGCTTTTGTCCCTGTGGGAGCCTCCTCTCTGAGCAGAGTGAGAGCTCAGGGGAGCACGTGGAACCCAGCCGGGGAAATGAAAGCTTGGAACTCGTTAGTGAACCTATAATCTCCATGATGAGCCAGAGAACCCATTAGAGTCGCTTTGACTTCTTTGAATTCTCTGGGCTCTCACTGCTTTCCCATTGGTTTATTAGGGTGTGGTTAGGCAAGCAGCCCTGTCCTCATGGAGACAGGGAGAGGCCAGGAGCACCTCTTCTCCCTCCTTTTCCTGTCTCACCTGCAGTGACACATCATGTCTTCTCCCCCTCCTTCTGTGCTCATTATTAATGAGTGCATCTCTGGATTGCTTCAGAAGCCTCACAGCAGATCGGCCCGCTTGCCTAGTCCCTTCTTCATCCTGCTCCTCCTCTGCCCAGGAATCTTCCAGTAAAGCTCTGCAGCCTGATGCTGTCTCGGGCCTCCCTGCAGTGGCCTCAGTCTATGTCTGCAGCCTCCTTCCCTGTGCCTTTCCCAGCATGTGGCTCCTCTGCTCACAGTGGGCTCACTGTCCCTCCCGTTGTCTGCCCCTCATCTCCGCCTACAGACCTCCAGCCCAGACTCCCAGGGCAGTGGCCTCTCCCTCTCCAAAGGCCCATCAGGCTACTTCCTGCACAGCTCCTCCGACACTACACACAGCTTTGTGCTGTCATTTATAGGTTAAATGTTTCTCATGGTTCCCTCATGGGACAAAAGCTTGAAGAAAAGAAGCAAGCCATGCATCATAATATCTCCAGTAATGCCTGAGTCACTGCCTGGCAGACTGGTGGCTGCTTCCTTTCTTCCAAGTGGTACATTGTCTGGAACATGGGTTGTAGGTGGATCCTCACTGTATATTTAGATCCTGGAACTCTGAGAAGTGGGTGGTTCCCAGTTAATGGATAGGGAAGCCTAGGTGGGAGCCAGTAGTCTCAACTATGACATGTGACTTGTTTGTGACACAGTTAGGGCCATAAACTAGCCTGAGTCTATCTTCTCCACCACTCTACCTCCCATCCTATATGGATCCCAAAGGTATTGTGGAAAGCCACAACATCTCTCTGGATAAAATAGTAGCGACTGTCAGAAGCAAAAGTAGGTGTTACCCTAGAAAAGGACTTCTATATTCTGCACCAGCCACAGCCTCTGGGGAAGCCTCTAAAAAGGTTGTCCCCTCTCCCCTCACTTTTATTGAGGTACAACTGACAAATAAAATTGTAAGGTATTTAAAATGTATAAAGTGATGACTTGATAGATGTATACATTGTGAAAGGATTGCCCCGCATCTGGTTAATTAACACATCCAACACCTCACATGTTTACACTTCCCCAAAAATATTTGATGTGAACATTTCAGTTCTATCCTTAATGCAGTTTATCAACTATAGTCACCATGATCTATGTTAGACTTACTCATAACTGAAACGTTGTACCCTTTTAGCCACCTCTCCCTACCTTCCCTACCCTCCACATATAAGTGATACCATACAGGATTTACTTCTCTGGCTTATTTCATTTAGCATATTGTGCTCCAGGTTCATACATGTCACAAACGATACAATTTCCTTCCATTTTTAAGGTTGAATGATATTCCATTGCATGAGAACATTCTGTCGTATAAGAACTTACTCAGTGAGTGTATCAGCCTCTGTCTGGGAAATAAGTACTCATTACTCAGGATGGGAAAAATGCCTGCTATGTATCTATGTAGGTCACATTTTCTAAATGTCAGCTTCTAAGGTAAAATCCATATACAATAAAGTTCAGCCTTCTTAGGTATATTGTCATAGGAGTTTTGACAAATGTGTACAGTTGTGTAACCACCTCCTCAATCAAGATATAGAATGTTCCCATTACCCCCAAAGACTTCCCTTGTGTGGCTTGGTGGAAATGGTCCACCCACCCACCACTCTCGGCTCCTGGCAACCACCAATCTGTTTTTGCCTTTCTCAGAACATCATATAAAAGGAATCATAGAGTATGCAGCATTTTTGTGTCTAAACCTCTTTCACTTAATGTTTTCGAGATTTCTCCATGTTGTGACACGTATGATTAGTTCATTCCTTTTTACTCTAACCACAGCTTTTAACTTTCTTGATCCAAATATTTTCCAGCATTGATACTTTCTTATTAGCCAAGTTTGGTGTATAGCTCTAGAACCATTAGGTTTCTTTTATGTCACTCAGTTATTCAACACATTTAATAGCTCCCACGAGGCCAACACCTTTGAGACAACCTACTCCCTTTGCAGTAAGAATTACACCAATCCAGGCACTGAGCCCTTGCACAGGGAACAGAGTGTTTAAAATGTGGACAGACCCTTGGTTTTTGAGAACTAAGCTAGCAGTGGCTCTCTACCTGGTGGTGCTTTAAAATCTGGAAAACTTCAAACAGAAACAAAAAGTTGGGGCACCGGGGTAGAAATAACCAAACTCACCTGATGGCTAGCTGTAGGGTGATGGGCTGTCCCACTTTTCCCAGAGTCAAGGGGCCTCCCGGAGTTTAGGACTTCTAGTGCTAAAGCCTGCACTGCCCAGAATCCACCCCCAGGCCAAGTACACCAGAGCCCCTAGATGGGTTGCAGCTGGGCACCGGGATTAAGGCTTCCTCTGGTGATTCTGTGGCGCAGTGGGAGGTTGATAACCACTCAGCTCACTAAGCCCGCAGTCTTAAAATCTTCAGATTCCTTGCAGCAAGAAAGAAAGATTCTACCCAGGGGAATTAGGGCTGACGGTGTGAGGGGGAGGTAGGTGAACCAGCCACGTACAGGCTTCCTCTGTGTGTTTTGTTTTGTTTCTTTAAATAAAAATTTATTCCTCTTTTCAAGAGGTGAGGAATAGAACATCCTCGAGTATGGGCAGACAGTGCTGTGGGGTCCAGACCCTGGCTGAGGAAGAGCTGTCGTAAGCAGTGAGACAGCTCTGAGCCCACGCTGGTGCAGTCTTTTTTTTTTTTTTTTTTTGTAAAGATTTATTTATTTATTCATTCAGAGGAGCAAGAGAGAGGCAGAGACACAGGCAGAGGGAGAAGCAGGCTCCATGCAGGAAGCCCGATGTGGGACTCGATTCCGGGTCTCCAGGATCACACCCTGGGCTGCAGGCGGCGCTAAACCGCTGCGCCACCAGGGCTACCCCTGGTGCAGTCTTGATGCAGCTTTTTAGCACAGCCCTCAATCACCCTGAGCTTATATACTTAACCTCCTGTATGCTCCTAGGCTCTCCAGGCCAACACCGTATCTCCTCTTGTGCTGTCTGCTTTTCTTGTGACTTTTATCAGCAGCCTTGCAGGCACTGCGTGCATGGCTTTAAAAAGTTGTATTTATGTCATGAATTCTTTCTGTAAGATTACCATGGACATTATTCTGCTCCTGGGTTGCCACTATGAAATGGCATATTGAAGATAGAGCCCTAAAAGCAAGGGGGTCTCTATCTCTATGGTAAGTCATGGATGTAATTATATTGCCTGCTGTGTGGGTACCTGGTCCATGGTTCACGTTTTGATGTTTCAAGAAAAATACGAGAATGAATGACTTGCACAAGGCCTACAAGTTAAATCTCCGTGATCTACACTTGCAGGAAGTGGCCTGTCTTGCTTTTCCTTCACTAGTGGAGCACTGTGGCCACAGCTGTTATCTCTGTGGCGCAGGAAGGATGCAGCCCTCTCCAAAAGGAGTGTAACGGTAGTGCATGCGCACAGCATTTGGCCCTTAAATAAAACTTTTCCTAGGCACTCTGAATTCATCCCTACAGCCTCAGGAAGTGGGGGGGTCAACATTCCGTTGTACAGGTAAGGAATTCACGACTGAGCATATTAAGAGTCTTGGCCAGTGACTTTCAACTAGTAAGTGGCAGAGCCAAGGTTTCCTGACAGATGTGACTCTCGTGCCTGTCTGGATTCCAAATGAAATGCTCTTGCCACCAAAACGCCCTGCTGGGGGCGCAGCAGGTTTCTGTCCGCAGTCAGGAAGCAGAGAATGTGAGCATTGACTTTTTTTCTTTTCCCTGCAAGTGTCTGTCGCCCCTCTGCAAAGCCTGCCCGGTGCAGGTCTGCCGAGAAGCGTGTCGCTAACGTGTCCTCCCTTCTCTTGCCTCTCTCCAAGGCGGGGAACACAGCTCTGCACCTGGCCTGCCAGAACAGCCACTCCCAGAGCACGCGCGTCCTCCTGCTGGGCGGGTCCCGGGCCGACCTCAAAAATAACGTGGGTGAACAAATCCGGCTTCTCTCGCGCTCTCTTGTATCACCTTGGGAAATAACCCTTCCGAAAGCATACCTGAGTATTAACAGAAAATGAAAATGTGCAAAGTGTTTGGGGCCTATCTATAAAGTATTCACTTTTTTGCTATGTCTTAAGGGGTCGGCTAGGGGCAGGAGAAGAGCAATCAAGATGTCACAACACTGCTTTCCTCCCAGCCTTTCCCCTCCCTCCTCAGCCTGGGTTTGTTTCAACATTTCTCCTGGCATGTGCTGACAAACGAGCCCAGAAAAGCTCTGCCCACGTAACGTACAGTTAGCAACGGCAGACGATGCCACACAGGGGAGGCCTTCCGATGCTCCATGACCTGCGTCTGCAGATCCATTGCTGAGGCGCCCCTGGGTCGGTGGTTCTTGGGGGAGGCCTGACTTTTGAGGTCACGTGGGTATGCTTCCTCCCTCCATAGGCAGTGGGGTTTCCTTTCTTTTTTTTAATTTTTTAATTTTTATTTATTCATTCATGAGAGGCACAGAGAGAGGGAGGCTCCATGGAGGGAGCCCTATGCAGACTCGATCTCGCAACCCCAGGATCACCCTGGGCTGAAGGCAGGCACTTAACCGCTGAGCCACCCGGGTGTCCCCTGTTTCCTTTTCTAAGTCCCGTGCCTCAGTCACTCGGCTAGAGACTCTGACTGAGGCTCCTCTCAAAGAACGGCCTTAGCTGAGGTCTCAGAATGCCCTGAACCTGGGCCTTGGGCCTGGCTCCCCCTTAGTCTGGGGGAGAAGGTTATGCTGAGTGGCTGTCATCTCTAAACAAAGTCAGAATGGAAACATCAAGAAAACCCTGCAGGATGTCATGACTTTGTCTCCAGTTTTGTTCTCTCTGGGAGCAGGTTAGCCTGTGACCACTAAGGAAGATCTTGATGCTGGGTTTTTCTGCATGCCCGGTTTTATGTGCTGTGATTGCCGCCCCGTCAGCTGCACCCCCTGCTCTGCCCCGTGTGGGCTATGGGGTCACAATAAGATGCAGCTCGAATTTTTTTTTTAGAACACATGTGATCTTAAAATCTGACGGCTCTCCCTGCCGCCCTGAGCCACGAAGAACCCACGATGAAAAGGGCTCATGTCCAAGGTGGTGCCGTTGGTCTTAATTCGGCGTAGTCTGGAGCCTTCGGGCTGCAGGGGAAGCCGTGCTGAGTGGATCCCTAGCAAGTGTGGGGTAGGCAGAGGCTGCCTTAGCCCTGGTGAGGCCTCGGGGCAGCGGGCATCCAGCATCTGACCCCCGAAAGCAGAGTCTGCGCGGCTGGGGGAGCTGCAGACAGCAGCACAGCATCTGCGGGCAAGGGGCTGCTCCCAGCTCAAAGATTTATTTATTTATGAGATTGAGAGAGAGGCAGAGACACAGGCAGAGGGAGAAGCAGGCTCCATGCAGGGAGCCCGACGTGGGACTCGATCCCGGGTCTCCAGGATCACGCCCTGGGCTGAAGACGGCGCTAACCCGCTGGGCCACCCAGGCTGCCCTGCTCCCAGTTCAGGCCGAGCCCCTCTAGAGAACACATGCTACTCTGCCAGTCTTTTAATGATCTTTTTTCTTTTGTAACTGCTCAGATTGTGCTCAGAGTTTGATTTCTGTCCGCAGGCAGGCGATACCTGTTTGCACGTTGCCGCGCGCTATAATCACTTGTCCATCATTAAGCTCCTCCTCAGTGCTTTCTGTTCTGTCCATGAAAAGAACCAGGTCAGTGCATGTGTCCTCCCCGTGGCTCCTGGCCCCCTTCCCACAAGGCTGACAGGTGTGTTAGCACAAACGGGCGTAGAGGCCGCCGGGAGCCTCTTCAGGTGTGGGACTAGGCCAGCGCTGGCCTTTGCGTGGGGGTGCCACCGAGTTCCCGTGGTCCTGGTTTATCTGCCCCCCTAGGGAGAGTCTGCTCTTATCATTCCAGTGCATAGCTCCACATTTGCACATTGAACATCTGAAAATTCTGGGGCAGGTTTTGCTTTTCATGCTTTTACAAAGGAAACCCACAAAGAGGAATGTGACAAAATAAAGAAACAGGGAATTAGATGTCCCTTGACTCCCTGAGTTCCGTTCCTTGCACTGGCACTTTGAGCTGACGGAGTCTCTGGTCTCTGTAAAATTGGGTGTGTGATCTGCATCTGTGCCATAGAGTGGGGGTTTGTAATAAAGCTGTGATTATTACAGTGTTCTGGGGAAATGTGTGTGATTTTTCAGTAGTTTAGATTTTTTTTTTTTAATGTCTTGGTATTTACTGATACCTAAGTGATAGATTGTTTGGCTTTTCTGAGTTTGGGTGCATATATCTGAAATTCTAAAAACAGATCATTATTCAGATTAACCGTGCCCCATAACGGTGGTTTCTGACCCCGGCTGCATATAAGAATCAACAGGGAAATTCTAAATACCATCACCAAATCCTACCCCAGTTTAAATGACCAGAATCCAGGTAAATGGGATTTTTAGAAAGCTCTTGACCAGAGTGTGCAGACAGGATTGAGACCACTGGCCTAGCTAAATAACTAAATCCTGTCATTCTACAGGCTCCTATAGGATTCCAGTTCGGCAGATTACCCTTACCCAAACCCCGTGAACCAGTGTTCCTCAACCTTGGCAGGATGTTTTAGTCACCTGAGAGCTTTGAGAAGTCACTGTGCCCCAGCCTATACTTCAGAACAATTAAATCAGTGCCTGGGGGCGGGCCCTGGGCATCAATAGGGCTTAAAGCTCCCCCAGCTGATTCCAATTTGCAGCCAGAGTTGGAAACCACTGCTACAGAGCATCCCCCAACACACACAAGTGACTCAGCAATGAGCAAAAACCTCCCTGGCCATTCTCGGGGGAGGCCACAGGAGAGCTGGATTTTCATGCTGCCCAGGAAAACATGTTCTCCAGAGCTTTACCTGATCACCCAATGGGAGAGAATGGATTATTTCACATCTGTATTTGCCTTATTTATGTCCTTCTTCTTGGGGAAATAAAAATGTTTACATTTGGAATTGGCCCATCAGGCCACAGTTGTCCATAGCCTTTCATAGTTGACTGTCTGAACATCTTATGTATAAAGAAAACTTGAACTTTATTTTTTTTTAAGATTTTATTTATTCATAGAGACACACACACACACACACACACAGAGAGAGAGAGAGATTGAGAGAGAGAGGCAGAGACACAGGCAGAGGGAGAAGCAGGCTCCATGCAGGGAGCCCGACATGGGACTTGATCCCGGGTCTCTAGGATCATGCCCTGGGCTGCAGGTGGCACTAAACCACTGCGCCACTGGGGGGCCCAAAATTGGAACTTTAATATAGGCTATTTGGTAAGGGGTTGAAAACAGCTGGTGTTAAGTGAACACTGATTTTCTTCAGTGACTCCGCCCAAGTAAATGAAGAACCCCCTGAGCCTACAGAGTGATTCCGAGTGGGCCCTTCACATTCCCCCAGGTGTTTGTAGAAGTAGCCACTTTTGCAGCTTCTGCTCATTCTAGCACTCAGAAACCAAGGGGTCCTCCCCCTGGGCAGAGGGACATGGTGCAGAGCTCTGTGATGGCTATGCTGGCCCCTGGCTGTGTGCCCATCATTCTAGCTTTGTGTAAGGCTTCGGGTCTCCCCGTTCTCAGCCACCCCAGCCCGACATATTCTGCTCCCTGTACTTCATCCTGTGATTTTTGTTATCCTTGGTCAGAAAGGAATGTGATCTTTGTACACAGGTCATTTTAAAGGGAACCACGTAACCCTTGAGCAAAGGGCCCCCTATCAATCAGTCTAAGGCAAATCCTAATTTGAAAAGCTACCACCAGGCCATGGGATGAAAAGCCAGAGGGCTGTAAACCATAATCAGTGGAGTTTAGCAGCCTTTCTTCTGATTGATTTCAGGCTGGAGACACAGCACTTCATGTTGCTGCTGCCCTAAATCACAAGAAGGTGGTTAAAATCTTATTGGAAGCTGGAGCAGATGGGACCATTGTTAATAATGTAAGTTAAGTTGCAACAATGTTTCTAAAAATCACTCTCACCCTTTTCCAGAATGGAGTGTGTTGTTACTACCTCACCTCCTGCAAGGCCCATAGCCCCACCCAGCCTTACTCTGTAAGAGCCAGAGTTCTGCCAAAGCTGAGGACCCTAGAAGTAGACTTTTGAGGGAAGGAACCCTTGCTCATAGCAGCCCCATGAGTTGTTGGGCCCTAAGGGCTTATCTTTAGACTCCTAGCTCAAATGACCACATCCTGCCAGGAAAGCTTAGAAGGTCAGAGGTGTCTAAGTAAACTGACCAGTGGATGTTACTGAAAGTGATTTCCTGCCCTGTAAACGGATAGGGTCCTCAGAAAAGTGGCCACATGACTGTCAGATTAATCATCCTCAAAACTCTTCTCTCTCCAAAATCTCTCAGGATCCCACCCCACACTATTCCCCCTCTCTCCTGGGTCCGATGGCAGCCACCAGCTCGAGCACCCTTTCTTCCTTGAGGCTGACCTGTGCTCTCCACCCTCCTGAAGTAGCACTAACTCAGAGGGGCAGGGGGTGGAGCAGTGGAGTAGAGGGTTGGGGAGCATTGAAGCCTTCCTCTTCCTCCTCTTCTTCCTCTTCCACCTCACAGCTCCCCTACCTGTATTGGGTAGTGCATGATTGTACCTGTCCCATGATGCCTTTTCCTTCTTTGAATCCCACCATTATCAACTCCTGCTTCTTGGCTTAATCTCCTTAGAGCCTCCGATATGGCCATAGCTTCCTAATTGTTCTTTACAATCCAGGTCCTGAGACTTGGCTGGGCCCTGATCCGCCCTTCCAGGTGTCCTCCAGGGAACATTCATTGCTTGGCTGGATTTTATGATCCTTTGTGTTTCTACAACTGAAATCTTACAGCTTGACCTTGTCTTTTACATTCCCGCCTCTCTTTTCTAGGAATCATTCCTTGGTGGGCAGGTATTGCAGAGCTTTGCTTCTTGGAGCACTTTTCGCTGGGTCAGCACCGACCCTCTGTTGCTGTATGTTGTTAATCATTATGCCCTCAGGTGTGACTTGGCTCCCTCCCTGAGTGGGGTGAGGCTCAAGAGCAGGGCCACGTCTTCCATGTGATTATATTTTGTTGGGCTTAGGCGTACGTGCTGGTGTGCTGTGTGCAGGGTTGGTGTCCCCTTTGGGCTGGGTGTGTGCAGGGTTGGCGTCTTTTACTCACTTGTCCTCCCCTGTGCCTTTCCGTAGGCAGGCCAGACTCCGTTGGAGACTGCCCGCTACCACAATAATCCAGAAGTCGCTCTTCTCCTCACTAAAGCTCCCCAGGTAGGATCTATTGCATTTTCCATTACACTGATTATGTGGGGCTGCAGAGTTATGGGGCTTCTCTGGTGGCCATCTACTAAACCCGGTTCAAACTAACTTGAGTAGGAAATGATGGGTTCGCAACCAGGCCATGGAAGTGGAGGACTCCATGTGGGCGTCCAGGGTAACCAAAACCTGAGACTTCGGGTCCAGCACACTCGTCTTCATACGTAGGCATCCTTTCTTTTCTGTGGCTGGATCATTGTCATTACCAGCTTGGTGGATTGTAACTCCCCAGGTCCTCCGGGAAGAAGTTCTGGTTTAAATGATTACAGACGAGGATCATGATGGGCGAGCTTGGAGCAAATAAATGCCCAGAACAGGTAGGGCAGGTGCTTTAGGAATACAGCTGCGTCCATATTTGACTACGTGGTTCCTAGAGAAAGGTGGGAGGAAGGGATCCAGTCTGGGCAAACAAAGCAGGAAATGTCCATTAGAGGCAGTTAAGTATATGGTATTCTTTCCTTTTTAAATTTTTTTAAAAAGGTTTTATTTATTTATTCATGAGAGACACAGAGAGAGGCAGAAACACAGGCAGAGGGAGAAGCAGGCTCCCCGAAGGAGCCCTATGGTGGGACTTGATCCCAGATCCCAGGATCACACTCTGAGCCAAAGGCAGACACCCAACTGCTGAGCCACCCAGGCGTCCCCTCTTTCCTTTTTTATTGAATATAATGGGATTTGGGTCCTTGTTTAACATAAATTGATAACATTTGAGTTGAGATTGAAATTATCTAACATTTAATAATGTATAAGCTATTCATCATTTCAGTACCTTAAAATAACTGCTCTTGTTTCATGTTACCTTTCAGACACATAATTTTTATAATTGTGCCTTAATATACATACCCTTTTGTATCCTGCCCCTTTTCCTAACTATAGTAAGAAAAAGTTTGGCAGTTCTCATAATTATTCATCACAATGGAAATCAGTTTGCTTTTTTTTGTTGCTGTCCAATATTTTGTTAACCTAAATGTCCGATATTAAGGAAATGGTTTGCTTCCTGCCCGATTGGAGCTACTCTGAGTTACATGACAGCAAAAACTGATTAGTGTTTGACCTTATTCTAACTGACGCTGTGAGAAGGTAAAGTTTCAGAGAGCCGGAGGAAGATTCCAGAAACCAGCCTGCTGTGCCCGAGCCCTGGCAGCCCAGAAGTCTGCATGGCCATTATTCCATTTAAGTTTTAAAAACCTGCCTGATATACCTAGCAATTTCTGGAAGTGGTGAAGATTTTTGCCTTTTGAAAACTGATCATCCTATTGCCCATGGAGTTGGCCCTACTCAATGATGTCTGGAAGTCTGTGGAGCCCCTGACAGCCTAAGTCAAGTGGTCCTTTAGAAAAAGTTTCCACCTCTTTCTACTTGCAAACAAATCATCAGTGAAATCATACCCATGAATCATGATAGAAAAATGCTGGTCTCTTATAGATCAAAAAGTACAGATTGCTATAATAAGGGTCAGAATCCATCTCTGTTATGTGGCATTTCAATGTTTGGCAGTGTGGACAGCCAGCTCTGTCCTTAGCCATATGAAGACCATCAAATTTTGTGGGGTGGGCTATCCCCAAGGAACACAGACTTACTGGCCTTTAACCCAACTTTTGTCTTCCAGAACTCAAGGATCTGAGTTCATAGGGAAAAAGCTTTACTGTGGACCGTTTTCCTATGTGAATTCTCCTTTAGTATTTCTGTTAAAAAAAAAAAAAGGCTTCAGTTTTTCCACACCCATTTGAATAGCAAATATAAACAGGATGACACTATACAGAAGTATTTTACATGGTTGTATATGATAAACTCTATCCTTGACACAAAGGAACTTTGGAATATGCGTAAAATCGTACACATGTCGTTCTTTTGTTCTGAAGTTACAAAACTAGCCTTTCTCTTTGTGTGAAACTCCTTGCCTTGGCACCTTGGTTGACCATGGATTTCGATGGCTCACAGCAGTGCTAAGAGGTTACTTTCTAAAGATCCATATACCCTGATTTCCGTGAACTGGAAAAGATTGATGACATTCCATTTGGTAGGTGATATGGTTCACTGGGAAAGGCTGTAAGCCATGCAAAGTTATTTTCACTGGCTAATAACATGGTCTATGGATGGAATTATTCTGATGATTTAGGTGACCTCTGAGTATCCCTTCTCATTTTAGATGGATACGGCTCACAAATGCTTCTGAAAGTGAATTTTGGGCTGATGCTGAGGCTGTATCCTGTTCCAAGAGTCCATAAACTGAATGAATGATGAGCACTAGTCACTTCTTTTCATCAGATTTGATTTCCTAGTGAGACTGAATTTAGCTTAAGAAAGGGCTTAGGACCTTTTGGGTCTCAGACCTTTTGGTCTAGGGACACTTAATGTTCTAGAGACCCATGAAGAACTGTGTTTATATCTATTCATAGTTACCATATTTGAAACTCAAGTTGAGAAGTGTTAAAAATGTTTATTCATTTAAACATAAGTTCATGTTGTGATAACATAAATTGCGTCATTTTTTAGAAAAGTAACTTTATCAAAACAAATTGTGCGAGAAGTAGCATTATTTTACATTTTTGCAAATCTCCATACTGTTTGAGAAGATGAGAGGGCTTTCCTTTACTTCTGCACACCATCCATTGGAGTATTGTGTGCAGCTTCTGGCACACACCACTGTACACTCAGTGTGAGAGAGAAAAAGGTTGGCGTGGTTGTGATATTATAGAGATGATTTTAGCTTCATGGACCCAGGGTTCCCTAGACACTTTGAGAGCTGTTGGCTTAGGGGGTGAGAATATAATTAAAAAACCTGCTTCGGGGGGATCCCTGGGTGGCGCAGCGGTTTGGCGCCTGCCTTTGGCCCAGGGCGCGATCCTGGAGACCCGGGATCGGGTCCCACGTCGGGCTCCCGGTGCATGGAGCCTGCTTCTCCCTCTGCCTGTGTCTCTGCCTCTCTCTCTCACTGTGTGCCTATCATAAATAAATAAAAAAAAATTAAAAAAAAACAGTGAAATAAAGTTATATTTCCCCCTAAATTTAGCAGTCTCCATAACTTTGAACTTTCTAACTATTTAAAAAAAAAAAAAAAAAAAAAAAAAAAAAAAAAAAAAACCTGCTTCGGCCATGGGTAGGTATTATCAGGAATCCTCCAGTTAGGTGGTACCCACTGCCCGTAGAGGTTCTTTCTTTTTTATTTTATTTTATTTTATTTTATTTTATTTTATTTTATTTTATTTTATTTTAATTTTATTCTTTCTGTGGTCTTTCTAGAGGTCATATAATGGTGTCATTTGAATTTAATAAACATAAGAAAGTTGAATGTCGAGATGAAAACACTGCTGAACTTCAGAGAACCCTTCTCTATCTGCATATGAAGACCAATGTTTTATTGCAGAAATATTGTGAGACTTTGAATAAATGTCTTGACTTTCTGGACCTCCTTGGTTAAAGGGGATGACCTTGGGGGCCACTGGGGGAAGGGCGTGGAGCTGGGCCAGAGACCAAAGCTCAAAGGTCTGAACTCTGGTTACAGTTCCTCTGCCAGTTAAGGTACTCACAGGACCGAGGCAGGAAGAAAGGTTCCTAACAGTGACTGCCGGTCCAGGGCACGCCAGCCATCTGCTTTGTCTTGGCTAATTCCATGAACTCCCCACATGTGCATTCGAGGATACAGAGGGACATAACCTCCCCAAGGAGTCTACAGCTAGCTGCTGCTAGGTTCCAAAATCAGGCTGCCGGACCCCATGTCCCCTCGCCTGTGTCCGTTCTACTGTCCTGCCCTCGAAGGGCCAGACCAACTGCTTCCTTCTAGGGAAGAGATTCCTGTCCCACGGTTGGTACCGTGGTTCACAGACACACCTCCAGTGTTTTGTTTTTTTTTTAAGATTTTATTTATTCATTCATGATAGACAGAGAGAGAGAGGCAGAGACACAGGCAGAGGGAGAAGCAGGCTCCATGCAGGGAGCCCAATGTTGGATTCGATCCTGGGACCCCAGGACCACGCCCTGGGCCAAAGGCAGGTGCTGAACTGAACCCCTGAGCCACCCAGGGATCCCCCACCTCCAGTGTTTGAATCAAGCTGAAAATGACTTGAATACAGTGTGGTCCAGAGAAAATCTGATGGGCTAGTTCAGGTCCAGGGCACCAAGATAGGGAGCCGGTGGCTGGCACAGTGCGCCACGCCCCACACCTCCAGGGGGTGCCACTCCTCCCCTAGTCTGTGCGAGTGCTGGGCTGGAGTTAAGTGTGCGCAGCCCACACACGCCTCGGGGTGGCCGCGGCCTGGCACACGAGCGCCTCTGGTTCCTGCCCTAGACTGTGCGCTCCTGGACGTCAGGGAGAAGGTGCTGCTCCCTCTGGGTGCCCAGCCCAAGGCCTGGGAGGCACAGACAGTCTGGAAGCTTGTTTGACGTGAACCCGTGGTGCCCCGACGAGTCTGGGAGCTCCTGAGGTCAGAGCACCGGGTCGAGGACCGCACGTCGAGCCCATCTGCGCGCACCACTGGATGGTAACCATGCCTCTTGCCTCCTCCAGGTCTTGCGTTTCAGTCGTGGGCGAAGCCTGAGGAAAAAGAGAGAGAGGCTCAAGGAAGAGAGGAGAGCCCAGTCTGTGCCAAGAGATGAGGTGGCGCAAGGCAAGGTGGGGGGTAGCCCTCCCGCCCCTCCCCATCCTCACCCCCTTACAGAGGATGCCCCCCCCTCGCTGCCCCTGCCGCCAGGCCCTCGTCTGTCTGTCTCTTCCCCCGGGGTCTTCAGACCGTTGCCAGTGCTTTCTCTTCAGCTTCGTGTCCGCCACTCCTCCGGGGTTTCAGGGGTTTCAGATCCTAGGCCTGTGCTGCCGATCTTCGTGTGGGGGTGTCTTCTAGCCCCCTGTGTCTGTGGCCTCGTCACCACCGTGTGGACAGCACTGCCTCTGACACCGTGCCCTTAACGGTATAGGGCGGTGGTTTTCAAAATGTGGTGTCCACTGTGTCATCTGGGACCTTGTTAAAAATGCAGAGTTTGGGGCTTCATCTGAGACGCCCCCCTGGATCAGAAGCCCCGGGAGGGGGCCCAGCAATCCGTGTTTGAACAAGCCCCGCAGGGGCTTCTGAAGTGGACTAAAGTTTGACAACCACTGGCATAGGGTTTCTCCTCCCTTTCTGCTTAGGGCATGGACGGAGGCTGTGCTAGCCCATGTGATTCCTCGGTGAACGTTTAGAAAAAGATGCCCCCTGGGCAGCCCGGCCCTGCTCGGGGCACCCAAGATAAAGAGAGCCGGAGCTGGATTTCAGCTCCCTCTGCTCGGTGCCCTTGTACAGTGGACAGCTCGCACAGCCGTACGCCGTAGCCCTGGAATGACCCCTGCCTTGCAGCTCTCGCAGGAGGAAAAAGACTAGGCTACAAAGACAACTTTTGGCACATAAGATTTTTATACCAAGTACTCATTATTCTATTTTGAAATCTTCTTATCCGTTTCCAGGGTTAAGGCATTGTGACTCTGATTAAGGTCCTGTGGGTGTATTGTATATATTAATTTGTGACAGTTCTTAGGAGGATTGGAAATGTGATGTTTTTTTCATTTCAGATGTTTCTCCTACTCCATTATGAATTATGAGGGCCAAGTTCTAAGAATGAATTTTTTTTTAAAGATTTTATTCACTTATTCATGAGAGACATACTGAGAGAGAGGCAGAGACACAGACGGGCAGAGGGAGAAGCAGGCTCCATGCAGAGAACCCGATGTGGGACTCAATCCCGGGACTCGATCCCGGGACTCCAGGACCATGCCCTGGGCCCAAGGCAGGCACCAAACTGCTGAGCCACCCAGGGATCCCCAGAATGAATGTTTTTTTGTTGTTGTTGTTGAAATGCAAAAAAATTTTTTTTAAATCTCTAATGTTGAAAAGATCTTTGTGGTAGGCCCCGAAGCTCTAGAATATAGAATTAGATCCAAGACGATATTTAGTTTGGCACCTAATAAAGCAAAAGCCAAATATTCAACCGATTAGTAAAACAGAATGTCTTCAGTTTAGACCACCGAGCGGCGTTCCCTATTTGTCATTGGCTCAGAGTCCCACGGGTCCTTTAGTGGATGCAGTCTTGAAAACAGAATTTTACACCGTTACAGAAAAAAGGCAGAGGGATGCAATTAGAATTCGTTTCTGGGCTTTTTTTTTTCCCCCTCTGTAGGGAAGTGTCTCAGCAGGAGACACCCCCAGCAGTGAACAGGCTGTACCCAGAAAAGAAGAAGCTAGAGAAGATTTCCTGTCTGCCTCCCCAGAGCCCAGAGCAAAGGACAACAGGCAGAGAAAGTCAAGGCCCAAGGTCAGGAGGCACGTGAAAGCAGCCGAGAGAGGGCTGGGAGACGGGTTGGCAGAGGGCCCTGGGATAGCGTCATGCCCACTAGCTAAAAGCCGCTTCACTTGGCTTGCTGGTTTGCAGCCAGAGCCCAGAAATTAAATCTGGCTAGCTTCAAACACAAGGTTAGCGTGCTGATGTATTTCTTTTGACATGTGGTGCTTAGAGTGGAATGCCACGAGACAAAGCGAGGCGGGTTCTTTGGCCAAACGTGGGTGAGATGCGAGCGGTTGGCTGGGTGTCAGTCCTGCGGATGTCACAGTGCTCAGGGGTATTGTCGCTTCCTCTCCCACAGGTGTCAGCGTTTTCTGACCCCACCCCACCAGCAGACCAACAGCCTGGACATCAGAAGAACGTGCATGCTCATAACCATCCTAAAAAGAGAGCCAGGCACCGATGTTCACCCCCGCCCCCTCCCCATGAGTTCAGAGCGTACCAGCTCTACACGCTGTACCGGGGCAAGGACGGGAAAGTGATGCAGGTACCCAGCGAGCCCTGTCCGGACGTGGGACCGTAGGCCTTGGGCAAGGCTGTCTATTTATTACTGTTCCTGGGACTAATATCCACTTTCCGTGTTGACGACTTAGGAAGGCATGAGCTTTGAGGATAAACCAGATGGCCCTCCTGACCTAAGCTGCAGGCACGTCCCCGTAGCTTAAGCCCAGACAAACAGAGGTAGTCACAAAGCTTTCTGTACCATCGTTAGGTGACTAGGTAATCTTGAGGCCCCCAGGCCCCAGGTGCATAAAAGTGACAAGGACCCTGTGTAACCCTGTGTCCCTGTGTCTCAGAATCTTGTTAGTGCTTGTTGCTCCCAAAGCTTGGCCCACTGGACATCCCAAAGTCATGCCAGGGATGAGTCTGCCTCGTGCATCCTCTGTGTCCCCTGGCATACTGACTGGCACTGGATGGGCGCTCAAAACCAATCTGTTGAAGGAACGACTGAGCGGATTGATTCCTTTATTGTTCTCCCATCAGGCACCAATAAATGGGTGTCGATGTGAACCTCTAATCAACAAGCTGGAGAACCAGTTGGAGGCAACTGTGGAGGAGATCAAAGCGGAGCTCGGGTCAGTTCAGGATAAAATGAACACAAAGCTGGGACATATGGAGAACAAGACCCAGCACCAGGTCAGTGTGTTGTGCATCTTCTCACGTCCAGGTGTTCTGACAGGAAACGAACTTGGAAAGAGCCCTCAGCACGTCCTTCTGTTCTAGACTCTGCCCTGAGCATGTCAGACAGGCCAACAGGGAAGAGGCCTGCTCTTGTGATTTCTTTCAAACTCATTTATTAAAATTTTTTAAGATCACATTTAAATTGTCTCTGATTATAAAAGTAATATCCATTATAGAGCATTTTTTAAATATGAAAATTAGGAAAAGAAATCATGGAGACACCCACCACAGTGACAACAAGTCACTATTGATATTTGGGTTTATTTTCTTCTTTTATGTCTTCTTTTATATCCCATATACCCCTTTCCCATCTCACACAATTAGAACGATCATGTCTATAGGTGTCTTTACTTTGAAAATTTTCAAATGAAGCAAAGAAAAACATTGAAATAGTGTAATGAATGCTTGTTTACCCTCCACCTAGATTCAACCAATTGTTAATATGGTTGCCACATTGGCTCTATGTGTTTCTCACACTTTTTTCTCTTGCTGAACTGTTTGAGATTTAGTTGGAGACTATCCTGATCTCTCACTTCTAAATACTTGAGAGCTCATCACCTGAGAATAAGAACTTTCCTCTTCATAATAGAATACCATTATTAAATATAAGAAAATTAACAGTAATTGCATAATATTCCATCCATATTCAGATATTCTAAGTTCTTCTGAAACATTTTTTTATAGTTGGTTTTTGTTTTCAATCTCAGCTCAGCATCTAGTGATTCTTTTGTGCATTCATGTTATGTCTCCTGTTTGTTTGTTTTTTTAATCTACAATAGCCTGATTCCTTGTTCCAGCTTTTTTCTTTATTCCTGTGATACTAACTTTTTTAAAAGTCCAGGCCAGTTGTTACTATAGAGGATGTTCAGTGTTCTGGATTTGCCTGATAGTCTCTTCATGAGGTTACTCAACTTGTTCCTTTGTCTGTATTTCTGTGAACTGAATGTTGTTAGGTCTAGAGCAGTGGGTCTCAGCATGTCCTGCTTGTTGCCAGTAGCATCAACATTATCTGCGCAGTTGTGTGCAGGGTGGCAGGGAGATGCAAATTCTTGGGCCTCAGTCCAGATCTACTTAATTGTGAATAAACCTCTGGGAATGGGATCTAGTAATCATGTCTTAACAAGACTTCCAAGTGATGCTGATGCACCTCCGTTTGAGAAACCACTAGTGTCTAGATGCCTATTTAGGTTTGGGTTAAAAAATTTTTTTGGCAAGAAAATTTCATAGTTAATGGTGTAAACTTCAAATGACATCACATCGGGAGGCATGTAATGATCAGATTTATTATTAATGAAACATCCTGACACTTGGCTAAGTTGGTAATCACCCTTTCTCTCCATCAAAGTTACATTTTCCCTTTGTAATAAGAAATGTATGGTGGATATAGACTTTTTTTTTTAAAGATTTTATTTGTTTATTTATGATAGACACACAGAGAGAGAGAGAGAGACAGAGACACAGGCAGAGACAGAGACACAGGCAGAGGGAGAACCAGGCTTCATGCAGGGAGCCTGACGTGGGACTCAATCCCGGGTCTCCAGGATCATGCCCTGGGCCGAAGGCAGGTGCTAAACCACTGAGCCACCCAGGGATCCCCGGATATCGACTTTTATTTTTATTATTTTTATTAATTAATTATTTACTTACTTATTTATTTATTTATTTGGATATAAACGTTTAAATGCAAAAAGTACTTTAAAAATTTATAGGCTAACACATATTAATTGGGAAAAACATTCCACATTACAGAAATATGAAATATAGTGACACTTCCTGGAGATCCCCTCCATTCCTGGTTTGGTCTATTTTCCTAGAAAATAATTAATTGAACTATAGTTGACACAGTTACATTAGTTTCAGGTATACAACATAATGACTCGACAAGTCACTGTTATGCCATGCTCACGACCCAGTGTAGTTATGTTACCTTTCACCCTCATGACCTATTCATTCCATAACTGGAGACCTGTACCTCCCACTCCCCTTCACCCATTTCACCTACCCCTTCCCTGGCAACTACCAGTTCTCTGTATTTATGGGTCTGTTTCTGTTTTTTTGCTTTTTTTTTTAGATTCTACATAAGTGAAATCATATGGTATTCATCTCTGACTTATTTCATTTAGTGTAATACCGTCTAGGTCCATCCATATTGTCACAAATGGCAAGATACTCTTTTTTATGGCTGAGCAATACTTCATATGGGGTGTGTGGGTGTGTGTGTACACCATATCTTTTTTTTTTTTTTTTAAGATCTTATTTATTAGTACATGTGCATGCACGAGCAGGGGGAGAAAGGGGCCAGGCAGACTCCACCCTAAGCGTGAGCCTAACTCAGGGCTCAATTTCATGACCTGAGCCAAAAACAAGTGTCAGACTTTTAACCAACTGAGCCACCCAGGCGCCCCATACACACTATATGTTCTTTATACATTCATCTCTCAGTGAATACTTGAGCTGCTTCCCTATGTTGACTATTGTAAATAATGCTGTAATAAACACAGAAGTGCATATGTCTTTCCAAGTTAGTGTTTTTGCTTTCTTCAGGTAAATACGCTGTAGTGGAATTACTGGGTCATATATGATAATTCTATTTTTAACTTCTTGAGGAACCTCCATACCGTTTTCCACAGTGGTTTTACCAACTTACATTTCCCACCAACAGTGTATGAGGGTTCCTTTTTCTACACATCCTAGCCAACACTTATTTCTTATGTTTTTGATACTAGCTCTTCTGACTGGCATGAGGTGATCGTCTCATTGTGTTTTTTTTTTTTTTCTCATTGTGGTTTTAATTTGTATTTCCCTGATTAATGATGTTGAATGTCTTTTATATGTCTGCCATCTGTCTTCTTTGGAAAAATGTCTATTCAGGTCCTTCCCCCATTTTTAAATCAAATTGTTTATTGTTGTAGAGGTTATTTATATATTTTGATTATTAACCCTTTATTGGGCATATCACGCGTAGGTATCTTCTCTCATTCAGTAGGTTGCACTTTTATCTTGTTGATGGTTTCCTCAGTGTGCAAAAGCTTTTTATTTTGGCGTAATCCCTGTAGTTTATTTTTGCTCTTGTTTCTTTGCCTGAGGAGAGCTATCTAGAAAAATGTTTCTAAGGCTAATGGCAGAAAGATTACTCCCTCTATTTTCTTCTAAAAGTTTTATGGTTTTAGGCCTTCCATTTAAGTCTTTCATCTATTCTAAATTCATTTTTTTGGTATGGTGTAAGAAAGTGGTCCAGTTTCATCCTTTTGCATGTAGCTGTCCAGTTTCCTCAGCACCATTTATTGAAGAGACTGTCTTGTCCCCCATATATTCCTGCCTCTTTTTTCATAGATTGACCATTTAGGTGTTGGTTTATTTCTGGGCTCTTTATCCTCTTCATTGATTTCTGTGTCTGTTTTTGTGTGAGTGCCATATTGTCTGGACTATTATAGCTTTGCGGTATATCTTGAAATCCGAGATTTCATCCAGCTTTTTCTTTCTTTTTTTTTAAAGATTTTATTTTTATTTATTAATGAGAGAGAGAGAGAGAGAGAGAGAGAAAGAGAGGCAGAGACCCAGGCAGAGGGAGAAGCAGGCTCCATGCAGGGAGCCTGACATGGGACTCGATCCTGGGTCTCCAGGATCACGCCCTGGGCTGAAGGTGGCACTAAACCGCTGAGCCACCTGGGCTGCCCGCAGCTTTTTCTTTATAAGATTGCTTTAGCTATTCAGGGTCTTTTGTAGTTCTATTCAAAAAAAATTTTTTTAAGATTTTATTTATTTATTCATGAGAGACACAGAGAGAGGCAGAGACACAGGCAGAGGGAAAAGCAGGCTCCTCACAGGGAGCCTGATGCGGGACTCAATCCTGGGACTGGGATCACGCCCTGAACCAAAGGCAGATGCTCAACCACTAAGCCACCCAGGGGTCCCTCAAATTTTAAAATTATTCTAGTTCTGTGGAAAGAGCTATTGGGCTTTTTATAGAGATTGTGTTGAATCTGTGAACTGCTTTGGCTATTGTGTACATTTTAATAATATTGAGTTTCCGATCCATGAGCATGGAATAACTTTCCAAGTTATTGGAAAACTTTCCAACTTTCCAAGTTGTGTCCAAAGACACAACTTTCCAATTGTGTCTTTAGTTCTTTAATCAGGGCTTTATATTTTCAGAGTGTAAGTCTTTCACCTTCCTGGTTAAGTTTATTCCTAGGTATTTTATTCTTTTTGGTGCAATTGTAAATGAAATTGTTTTCTTAATTTCTCTTCTGCTTCATTATTGGTATATAGAAATGTAACCGGTTTCTGTATATTAATTTTGTATCCTGCAACTTTACTGAATTCATGTATTCTGATAGTTTTGTGGTGGAGTCTTTAGGGTTTTTCTATATATAGTGTCATGTCATCTGCAAATAGTGACAGTTGTACTTCCTCCTTACCAATTGAGATGCCTTTTATTTCTTATCTGATAGCTGTGGCTAACACTTCTAGTACTAAGTCAAATAAAAGTGGTCAGAGTGGACCTCCTTGTCTTGTTCCTGATCTTATAAAAGAAGCTGTTTTTTTACCATTGAATATGATGTAAGCTGTGGGTTTGTCATACACAACCTTTATTATGTTGAGGTTTATTTTCTGTAGACCCAGTTTGTTGAGACTTTTTATCATGAACTGTTGTTGAATTTTGTCAAATACTTTTTCTGCATCAATTGAAATGGTCATATAATTTTTATCCTTTATTTTGCTAAAGTAGTATATTGTATTGATTAATTTTTGTGGATATCGAACCATTCTTTTATCCCCAGAATAAATCCCACTTGATTGTGGTGATTGATCCTCTTGAAGTATTGTTGGATGAAGTTTGCTAATATTCTGTTAAGGCTTTTTCCATTTATATCCATTACAGATATTGATCTGTAGTTTTGTCTTTTTTGTAGCATCTTTGTCTGGTTTTGGTCTCAGGTTAATGCTGGCCTTCTGGAGGATATTTGGAAGCTTTCCTTCCTCTTCTATTTTTGGAATAGTTTGGGAAGGATAGGTATTAACTCTTTATTTTATTTGTAAATTTATTAGAGAAAGAGCAAGAGCAAGGGTGAGGAAGAGCACGCACGTGCATGAGCAGGGAGGAGGGGCAGAGGGAAGAGAGAAACAAACTCTCCTCTGAGCAGGGAGCCTGATATGAGACTTGATCCCAGGACCCTGAGATTACGACCTGAGCAGATGCTTAACTAACTGAGCCACTCCCCATCCCAACTCTTCTTTAAATGTTTGGTGGAATTTACCTGCGAATGCTTTTGGTCCTGGACTTTTGTTTGTTGGGAGTTGATTACCAATTCAGTTTCATTGTTAGTAAATTTAGTAATTTTTCTATTTCTTCCTGATTCAGTTTTGGAAAACTGTATGTTTCTAGGAATTTACCTATTCCAGTTTGTTAATACATAATTTTTTGTAGTAGTTTCTTATAATTATTTGTATTTCTGTGGTGTCAGTTGTTACTTCTCTTCTTTCACTTCTGATTTTATTTGAATCCCCCTTTTTTTTCGTTTTTTTAAAAGATTTTATTTATTCATGAGAGACAGAGAGAGAGAGGCAGAGACACAGGCAGAGAGAGAAGCAGGCTCCATGCAGGGAGCCCAACGTGGGGCTTGATCCTGGGTCTCCAGGATCAGGCCCTGGGCTGAAGGCGGCGCTAAACCACTGAGCTGAGCCACCTGGGCTATCCGCCCCCACCCCCACCCCCTCTTTTTTTTTCCTTGTTTCTGGCTACGGGTTTATCAGTTTTCTTTTCAAAGAACTAGCTCTTGGTTTCACTGATCTTTTCTATTTTTATTTAGTCTCTGATTCATTTATTTCTTCTGATGCTATTTTCTTCCAGCTTTGGACTTTTTCTTCTTGTAGTTCCTTAAGGTATAAGGTTGGATTGTTTTGAGATTTTGTTTGTTTCTTGAGGTAGGCCCATATTACCTAAATTCCTCTCTTAGAACTGCTTTCTCCGCATCCCAAAGATTTTGGACTATTGTTTTCATTTTCATTTGTCTCCTTTTTTTCTTGGTTGATCCATTGGTTGTTTAGTAGCAGGCTGTTTAGCTCTATGTGTTTATGCTTTTCCCAGTTATTTTTCTTGTCATTGATTTCTAATTTCATACCTTTGTGGTCAGAAAATGTGCTTTATAGGATTTTAGTCATCTTACATTTCATTTTCATTTTGTTCAGAACTCTCTGTGCTTCTTGAACCCAGATGTCTGTGTCCTTCTCCAGCTAAAGGGAGTTTTCAGCTCTCCCTTCAAATAAGTTTTCTGTTCTCTTTTCCATCTCCCCTCCTTCTGGGATTCCTATAATGCAAATGTTTGTTTGCAGTTGTCAGATCTCTTAGGCTATCATTATTTTTTTTTAATTCTTTTTTTTTCTTCTTACTGATCAGTTTGGGTGCTTTCCATTACCTCATCTTCCAGATTCCAGACCCATTCTTCATCCTCTATTCTGTTGATTTCCTCTATTGTATTTTTCTTTTTTTTTTTTTTTTAAATTTTATTTATTTATGATAGTCACAGAGAGAAAGAGAGGCAGAGACACAGGCAGAGGGAGAAGCAGGCTCCATGCACCGGGAGCCTGACGTGGGATTCGATCCCGGGTCTCCAGGATCGCACCCTGGGCCAAAGACAGGCGCTAAACCACTGCGCCACCCAGGGATCCCCCTCTATTGTATTTTTCTTTTTGAGTTACTATATTCTTCAACTCTGATTGGTTCTTTTTATATTTTCTGTCTCTTCCTTGAAATTCTGAGTTCTTCTCCTTCTTTGCAGCTGGTGAGCATCTTTAAGACCATTACTTTGAACTCTTATCAGGTAAATTAGTTATTTCTGTTTCATTTAGTTCTTTTTTCTGAAGTTTTGTCTTGTTCTCTTGTTTGAAGCTTATTCCTTCGTCTCATTTTGCTTGACTTTCTAAGCTTGTTTCTACAAATTAAGCAGAACAGCTTGAAGGAACATTCTTGTGTCCGGTTATCCCCTGTTAGAGTGTGTATGCTTGGGGACTTTGGCTGGCTGGTAGAACTGTGGCTGCTGTGGCCTAGGGGTCTCCAGACTCTCCGCACTGGGCCTGTATCAGAGGATGGCCCGAGCTGGAGTGGGTGAGTTTGGGGCAGCGCTGGGGCCTTCTGTGCCAGAGGCCTCCGCAGAGGTGAAGTGGGTGCACGCTGATGTGTTCTGAGGTGCTCTGCACAGGGTGCACCCCAGCACATTGTCTAGAGCCAAAGGGGACTCTGCGTTGAGTGTGCCCTGGCAAGTCATTTGGTGTTGAAGTGACATGGGCCTGGAGTGTTCGAGACACTTTGCACCCATGTCAGTGAGCACTGACCGAAGATATTCAAGTGTGTACCACGCCCAGGCTGCCTTGGCAGGGCAGAAAGGCCCAGTGTGGGTTAGGGCAGGGCTCATTGAGGTGACAGGATGGCGGTGGTGCCCAGGCCCTGCTCCCATCTGTGGCATCAAGCTGGGGAGGAAGAGAGACCATGGTGCTCACTAGCCCTTCTGACCTGGGGAGAGTTCAGTGGCTCCCTTGATATTTGGCAGGGTTCTAGGGCTGGATCCTTTGTACTCTAGTTGCCCTTTTATATCCTGGCTCTTCTTCTGTACACTAGGGCAGAAGAATGGGCAGAAGAACATGCCCTCAGTTCTATCTCCACTACAGTTCACAGTGTTGGTGGGGGGTTCCCTTTGCTACTGTGGCTCTGTCTTCCTTGCTGTTCTTTTGTGGTGCAGATATTGCTCAGTCATCCCCCAGGTCTTTAGGAGGAATTGCTCTATAAATAAGTATAGATTTGGTGTGTCTGTGTAGGAGATTACAAGGTTTTCCTGCCTCACCATCTTGGACCCGAAGAGCCCTTGTCATCTTTGTAGCTTATGTCTAAATTTAGTATTATTTTAGACATATTGAGTTTCAGTGTGCTACTTAGTGGCAAAGTACTCTTCTGTATATAAAGCTACACATTAAAAAAAATAAATAAAGCTACGCATAAATTTGTTTTTATCTAGTACATGGTTTATTTTATTTTTGCTTCCAGTATAGTTAACACACAGTGTTATATTTCAGCTGTACAATATAGAGATTCAACAATTTCATACATCACCCAGTGCTCATCCCAACAAGTTCATTCCTTAATCCCTATCACCTAGTTTGCCCATTCCCCCCGCCCACTGCCCTAAGTTACACCTTAGGTTACCCTAATACTAGATCTGTGTTGGCTCAACTTGTAGATTTACTGTGTGTTCCATCTCTTCAACACCTTAGGACTTTCACTAATGAGAGAAAGAAACCTTGACTACACAAACATGGTCAGGGATTATGCAAAGTTAGAGTTTGATGAATACTAGGTGAGACCTTAGGTTACATATTTTTGCTTCCAGCTTTTTTCACCTAATTTGACATCCTGTGCACTTTCCCGTGTCCTTTGCTTCACAATATTCTAGCATATTAATACAACAGCTTATTTAACCATTCCTTTTTGTTAGACTTTAAAGTCACTTATAGGGGATCCCTGGGTGGCTCAGCGGTTTAGCGCCTGCCTTTGGCCCAGGGCGCCATCCTGGAGACCCGGGATGGAGTCCCACATCGGGCTCCCGGCATGGAGCCTGCTTCTCCCTCCTCCTGTGTCTCTGCCTCTCTCTCTCTCTCTCTCTCTCTCATTCTATCACGAATAAATAAATAAATAAATCTTTTAAAAAAAATAAAGTCACTTATAGCTCTTCACTCTTATAAGTAATACTATGATGAACATTTATGTGCATAAATGTTTGCTTTTCAAGTTATTTGCTCAGAGTTAGGATAATTGGGTTCAAAGTTTAAGAATAATGTTATTCATGAGAGACACAGAGACAGAGGTGGAGACTGAGGTAGAGAGAGAAGCAGGCTCCCTGTGATCATGATCCTCATGATCCGAGGACCTGGGAATCATGATCTGAGCCAAAGGCAAACACTCAACCACTGAGCCTCCCAGGTGCCCCAGGTTGTACAAATTTATATCCAACAGTCAGATAGGATATAAATCGAGTCTCTATCACAAATCTTTGCCATAATTAATGTTACCATTTTTAAAGTTTTTGCCAAATTAAGGATGATCTTTTTTTTTTTTTTAAGGATGATCTTTAATTCTTATTTCCTTGTTTATTGGTGAAGTACAACATTTTAGGTTTATTTGCTATTTTTACTAATGGAAAGCCTGTTTAAGAAATCTTTCCTACTGCCCTAATATATTAGTTAAGACTGTTTTACAAATAAAAGCCACTTCAACTAGCCTAAGCCCAGAGAGAAGTGTATTAGATAAATGGTGGACCTTCTCAAGGACCTCACTTCAGTTCAAGAAGGGTGACAGATGGGGGTGGAGACTCTTAGTCCTCATCCCTAATCACAGGTAAAGGACTCTGGTGTGGCGTGAGTCTGGTGCTCATGCCTGAATCAATCAGCCATGCCCTGGAACAAAGCTGTGTATCAACATGGGTTGCTCTTGACAGAGGATGAGGAGGTAACGGAGGAGGCCAATCTTATAAAACAGGAGAGCGGTTCACAGAAAAACATGAGGGATGAAGAAACAGAACACAGGTGCTTACCACATCTCCAGAACTGCTGCTGCATTTTTTTCTTTTGAACATCCTGTGTGTCCCTGACAGGAGAAGAGCTCACCAGTGAGCCCTCATCACTTCTCCAGAATGATTCTTCTTTTTGTTTGTGTTTTGTCCATCTGAGTGTGGAACATCATGCTTGTCTCTCCCAGGAGAGGAGCTCAGCAGTGAGCCCTTGTGGGCTGGTCCCTGGTAGCAATGTTCCTTTCCCTTGTTTGGACCTTGTCAATGCAGTGAAAGTCTGGCTTTCCTGGCTGTTAGGGCCCTGGGGCAAATGTCAAGATGATGGGGGACCCAGGAGGACATCATTAAGAAGGGGCAGCCATTCATTCTCTGAAACACTTTCTCTGAACTTGCCTCCCCACCTTTCTTCACACTTGTTTTGATTACTAACACTGGATAAAAGCCCTGAGCAATTCAGCTTCTTTCACTACCTCACAGGCAGTCACTAACATTTAAGTGAAGGGTGTTAAAAATTGAAAGGGTAATTAAAATCATGTATAGCTCCAAACATTTAGATACAGTTTTCCCTTTCAGTGATAGTCTTGGAAATAATGTTCTGAGACCTACAAAAATACCCCTGTGTACAAGGTCTGCATTGGCTCAAGTTGTAGATTTATTGTGTTTCATCTCTTCAATCCCGTAGGACATCCACAATGAGAAAAAGAAGCCTTGACTACACAGAAACATGCTCAGGGATTGGAAAAAACTAGAGTCCAATGAATACTAGATGAAACTAGATGAAAGGAGAAGTTGAGGCTTGCTTCTATTCTTTCTGGCCCCTGCTTGGTCTCGCAGAGCCCCATCCTTAGATCATCTCAGTCCTATGCTCTTTGCCCCTTGACTTCTAGATGCGTGTTCTGGACAAGCTGATGGTTGAGCGGCTCTCAGCAGAAAGGACGGAGTGCCTGAACCGCCTGCAGCAGCACTCAGACGCAGAGAAGCACGAGGGAGAGAAACGACAGGTGAGAACCAGGATCTGTTCTTACCTGGGTACTGACTACACATCTCCACTGAGTTAAGACTCAGATCCATCTCCACTGAGTTAAGACGCAGATCCATCACTGAATACCCAGAGGCCAAGAACCCAGAAAAGCATTTGTGTCATGTACCATATCCTTTTTATAACTCTGAAATGAAGATAGAACATGTAGTCCAGTTCATTTGTTGTTGAATATTCTGGTAATAGATGGAGACTGAACCGTTTAAAGAACACTCTGGGGAAAATGTGGTCTCTGCTTTGGATCACTTCTATGCGTTGTGCATTTGTTGGGCACTGTTCTGCTGTGAGCCGGCTTTGGTTCCTGCCCCTGGGGAGTCTGTCTACCTCAGACAATAGACATAAATGAGTACTTGTTGAGTGTACAAGAGTTCATGCTCCTAGGAAGCCAGAAATTCTTGATTTGTAAGATTCGGGAAGCATTGGGTATTCAAGGTGTCCCTTGCCCTAAGTCATTCAAAGATTATTGAAACGATTGGGTTTGGTGCCAGGTGAATTCCGGTCTACAGAGGGCAAGCGAGCAGAGACGGCTGTGTGGCTTTTGGGAGGGCGAGGTAATCCACAACTTCTAGGCTTGTCAAGATGATATCTTGAACTATCGTAATTGAAAAGTCTAATCATGATGCTGTAATCCATATACCACATGTCAGATTCACCTGATCATTTATGTGGGTTTTTTTTTTAATAGATGTCATTAGTGGATGAATTAAAAACCTGGTGCATGTTAAAGATTCAGAATCTGGAGCTGAAGCTTTCTGGAGATTCTAGGGCCTCTAGGACCAAATCCACACCATCTACTTGCGAGTCCTCTACAGGTAACACATGTGCGATGAGAGCCATTCCATCCCCCAGATATTGTTCTCAGCTACATCCAGAGGCATCCCATAGTATAGGGCTGTGGAAAACACTGGATTGTAAACTCTGTAGGTTCAAGGAGTTATTTTGCTTACTGGTGTACATTCTGTTCCTATAAGGTAATAAAGCGCTCCCATTTAAGCATTCAAACATTTGAATGAAGGAATAAAAGAATTGGTGACTGGTGATAGCAGTGTTTCAGGTATGTCTGTGCTGTCAGAGTGGGCCCCAAAGATGAAGAGTGATGAATGAACATCTGTCTCTTCAGCAGGGCTCTTGCCCTGGCCCTTGTGTTTCTCTCTCTTTTTTTTTTTCTTAAGATTTTATTTATTTATTCATGAGAGAGAGAGACAGAGAGAGAGAGAGAGAGAGAGAGAGAGAGAGGCAGAGACACAGGCAGAGGGAGAAGCAGGCTCCACACAGGGAGCCTGACGCGGGACTCGATCCCGGGTCTCCAGGATCACTCCCTGGGCTGAAGGTAGTGCTAAACCACTGAGCCACTGGGGCTGCCCTCCTTTCTTCCCTTTGATCAGCCTTTTACCTTTGTCCAACTGTGTAAAACCTCCATAAATAGCAGATCATATAATGAAGCTGTCCCCGGTGCTAGATAAAGAGATCTTTCAACCAAAGTGTCTTTTCATTAGCCTACAGTAATTATACTCAATGGTAATTTTGAGGACATTTAGAGCCTTTGTAACTAGGCCTCTGTGAGGAATTTTGATATGTCGAATGCATTATGTTATTATAAACCACTTCTGGGACTGTGGTTTTATCTTTTTTGTGCCTGGGACATTGGGGAGATCCTGGGCACCTTGTTTGTGATAGGTCTAGTTAAAGAGCTTGGCTGGAGCTCTGAGTATAGAGGATTTGACCACCTCTCCAAATTGGAGCTTGGCTCAAGGACTAGTAACTGGTGCCATGGCCTGGGAAAGGCCCATCAATTAGGGGAGGGGCATATTTATTCTCATCAATACATGCCCAGTCATTCTGCAGGCACTTGACGAGCTGGGTCATCCTTAGCAATCCAAAATGGTACCCAGAGCTTTCTAAGGTAAATTGAAACTGTCTAAAAGAAAGGCCAGCACCTTTTTTGGCTCAGATGCCGCCAGTGTGATTAACAAGGTTATCATGAAAGCCCTGACAAGCCAAAATGGTCATCAGGGGTAAGTGGTAGGGGAGGACACATGGTGGTTGGCAGTTGGGTTGCTTGGGTGGTTGGGTGGTAGCTGATGGTTTAAAGGATTACCAGGACTCTGAAATGCCGACCCAGAGCCACATGACTGTGTGAATGTGGTTTTATTTTCCTTCTGAAACTAGGTATGGATCAATCAGTGGTCACTGCAGGTCCGGTAGCAGCTTCTGACAGTTCTCCTCAGGTGGTTAGGCCCAAGGAAAAGGCCTTCAGCTCCACTGTTCCCCACAGACTCCAGCAGGAGCTGTCTTCCTCAGACTGCACAGGCTCCCGACTGAGGAACGTCAAGGTACAGACAGCCTTGGTACCCTTGAAAGAAGCAACCAAATGTGATCAGCAGGCTGGGCCCTGTGTTGACAGAGGCACCCAAACCAAGAAGTCTGGGAAAAGCGGGCAGACGAGGCACCGGACTCAGCAGCCGGCACCCAGCAACACCTGTGGGCCGCCCCCACCAGCAGCAGGCAGTGAGCAGACTGCCCCTCATGTTCGAGACACCTCCCAGGCTCTGGAGATTACTCAGTATTTTTTTGAGGCTGTTTCTACCCAGATGGAAAAGTGGTATGAAAGGAAGATTGAAGAAGCTCGAAGCCAAGCCAGTCAGAAAGCCCAGCAAGACAAGGCCACCCTGAAGGAACATATTAAAAGTTTAGAAGAAGAACTTGCTAAACTACGGACGAAGGTGCAGAAGGAAAATTAGGACCTGGGAAGTAGCACAAGAAGGGATTCTTGAGGATTGCTGGTTTTGCGACTGCAGGATAGCTATACCCAAGGTGTCATTTATGCACACAGCAGACTTGCCTTTAAAAAAAAAAAACAAACCCAAAAAACAAAAACAGATTTCTGAAATGTGCCAGAAACATGCTTCCTATGCCCTGAAGTTATGAAGACCTCAACAATGAGCCTGAAACCAGGGAACACTGGCTTAGTTTCAGGTTTCATTACAAACTCCTAACCTCAGTCCAGGTTCCTCATCTGAGGTTCAAAAGTTCAGATTAAGTAAGCCACGCTAAGAAACTGAATGATGTGTAAAGCCTGAGCCCTAAAATTTAGGATGTATATAATAATATAAATCAAAAGGAAGAAGAAAAATTAATCCCTTGTAAGCTCCAGTGGTCATTAGTGTGGTGCATACCTGCTGTGCCCAGACAAGAGCATCTTTCTGTAAGAGATGTAGCTGAGATGTGCTCAGTCGGCTCTGTCAAATTCCTACTTCTTGAAGTGCTGACCTTTTAACCAGATGAAAGCTTATCAAATAGATTTTGAGAAAAAAATTTTCCTGATGTCACTAGAGCCAGTATATCTTAAAATATTTTGCAAAGTCAGAGGGTACTGAAAATAATGAGCAATTGACCGATAGCCCTGGGAATATTTGTTAATAAATTCAAATGAGAAAGGTTCAAATCCTTTGGTCATTTTTTTCTGTATTTCCACCCAAAATGTGGAAATACTACAATTAACTAATTGTACCGGTTTTAAAGATTAATGGAAAAACATTCACCTAACAGTTACCTGAAACTTCTATCCATATCCACATCCATAATACACAAGTTATCCAAGAGAACCTTTCTAAATTTGAGCTTTATTGGTTTACATTTTATAAAGAAGTAAGGCCATTTCTTGAAAATATTTCACTCCTCATCGTCTCTTGTCATTGAAGAGCCTCAAAAGTTTCCCACTGCTTTGCACTGATTATGTCAAGGTAAAATAATTCAGTAACTTGATCTAGACCCCACTGTTCTCAGCTTCGCAGAGCCCCAAGGATTTTACTGTACTCTCATCCTAAAGTTGTAAAAGTAGCTTGGTTATGTTGAAATTTTGGAATTATTTTCTATGCTTTGTGTCCCTTGGTATGTGGGACTGTATTCATCTCATGGTTCCATGTATGCACAGAAATCTCAATTCTGTTTCCATCAACAGAGGAACTGAGTAACTATTGTCTCTAACATTGAATAAAATGTTGCTCATTGAGCCAAAGAGAAAATGATTTCCTGACATGGGAGCACCCAGAAAAACACAGTATGTTTATAGTCCTTTTGTTTTTGCCTGTCAAGCTCACGGTTGTTTAATAGTGATGATCTATGGATATAGATGGACATTCCTAACAAATCTAGATCTAGGTCACCATTACACAACCTGGATGGGGAATCCATTGAATGTTCTATCGAGTTGATATTAACGGCTGCGAGCTTGTCTCGTTCCTCAGCTACCATTAAGAACGTTTTATTCTCCGCCAGAGGCTCCTGTTGCAGTGCTGCACGTAGAGGTGCCTTCCTCTCCGCATTCCCCTCTGCGTTCCTGATGCAGGCACTGCAGAGTTAGATGGTACTTAGTTGCCCAGCTCCCCTAATCAGGCATCAGGGACATCTTTGGAATCCTTCCTCAATACCCATCAGTTTCTTGAGAACTGCCTGATACTTAAAGACATGAAATCCTGAGATAGTAAGTTGTAGTCTAAGCAGGAGTTCTTTTCACCTACCAAATCTCTTGTTATCCCAAGGAATATCCTTGTTGAGAAATGCTGAAAACAAATTTTAACTAGACCATAGAGTGCTTTGGAAGGAAGGATTTTGATTATATAACCTCTACCCCTCAAGTAGGCAGCTTCTCATTGTGAACTGGGTATTTTTGTCCAAGTAACAAGGAAGAGACTAGGGAAGAATGAGAAGAGTCAAAGCCACCCAGTCTGGCTGATTACCTGGATCCTTCTCTAATGGAAAGGAAAACCAGTAGAGAGGCAAGGAAACAGGGTCAGTCAGCGTCCTAACCCAAGCTGGTGGCAGCATCCCAAGACCAATACCTTTTTAATTTCAAAGACTGGGTTTTTGTTCTTTAGTTCTGTCAAAAATTCAACTTTGGGTTTGATAGGTATCTTTCCTTATTTTTCCCTTGTGCTATCTGCGAAAATGAGCAAATGTCACAATAGTACTTTTCCAAAGAAGCAAAATTATTAATTTATAGTCTCTCGCGTGGGTTGTGTTTGAAAGTGAAATTGGAAATCTCAATAGCTATAAAATGATGTAAAATACAGACTGTCTAACACTACAGTGGGGCTTTTGTTACTGAATTATTGCATTGAATAAAGTAAATATCTGTGGTTAGATTGAATATAGTTCTAAGCTTACTTTTGACTTTGGGAGCCCAAAATAAAGTAAGTGATGTTTTCATGTTTAAATCTTTTTTTTTTTTTTTCAGCCAAGCGCTGATACTTAGAGGTATGTTGTCTTCTATTTAGTATTTTTATTACCTTGAATTTGTCTCTTCCATACATCAAACCATGGTTCTCAACATTATGGATATTAAAATCCTTATTTAGAAATGAAAGTGTGAATATTTAGTGTACATTTTCATTTGTGTGGTTGACCAAATTTATGGTTCCCAGAAAGAGTGCCTTCACCTAGCCACACTTTACCTTGTTTTGATAGAAGAGTGACTTCTGGTAAATGCATCCGCTTTAAAGTAGCGATCAGATGCACTGCATGAAAAATAAATTTTTCAAGAGCCCATAATATGGAAATATTTCTCAGTGCAAGCTTGTTTTGTTTAAAATGTTGACCTTTTAGAAAATAGCAGAGAACAAAACCTCACTTATAATTGTAAGCAGGCGAAATAACATTTCCTAACAAATTGTTCATAAAAACTAAATACATTTCTTCCTGTGATATAAAAGCCAAATCAATTAGGATTTAAAAGACAAAATCAGTGACCTTTTAGAATTCTTATAAGAGAAATTAAAATTGTTTCCGTTGATTTCAAAGGGAAACATTCTTCTCTAATATTGTCAAAATATGACAATTGTGCATATATTAAATCCATGAGACACATAATCGAGAAGCAGCAGAGATATTCCTAATGGAAAACAGTATGGGTAAAAAGCAATTTCCTCTTAGTAAACAAAAATAGCAAACTTAATCCTGATAGAATTTCTCAGATGTCTGACTGAAGGAAGGAAATAGGCTGTGGCAATTTCTAGTTTGGCACAAAGTGATGATTTGCTTTTGATCCGGCTCGGACTTGCTCTACATAATCCCGGGTTTTTTCCACATGGATGTGAGGTGTTACCTTCTGTTGTTTAACTAGCATTTTTCCTCCAAAGAAGAGACAATTTAGGTAAGTGTGGTCTCAGCCTCTTCTGAGTGTCTGCTTATGTGACTACAATAATACAAATACCAGGAAATATGTTCTGTTTTCCTCAAATATTACAAAGTCCTCTGCAGGCACACCACAGCAATGCCTGTGCCGTGAGTTTAGGAACTTCCAACCCAATGGCACACTTAAAAGGCAGTAATGATGTAGGAACAGTCAGTATGCTAAATAATACCCCTAGCCGCTTGTCCTCATGCTAGAAAGCTTTTGTATTAAAAAAATTTTTTTTTTAATTTTTATTTATGATAGTCACACAGAGAGAGAGAGAGGCAGAGATATAGGCAGAGGGAGAAGCAGACTCCATGCAGGGAGCCCGATGCAGGACTCGATCCCAGGTCCCCAGGATCACACCCTGGGCTGAAGGCAGGCGCTAAACCGCTGCGCCACCCAGGGATCCCTTAAAAATTTTAAAACAAAGATTTGACTTGCTGTAGTTCAAATATCGAACATCAAATATTTTAAACTTGACAAACAAAACTTTTACATTCAGATAAGAGTATAGTTGTGTTTTTTGTGCTTTAAGGGATGGGTAGGGAATGAGGGAGAGAGGGACAGTCTTAAGCAGGCCCCATGCCCAGCACAGAGCCCAACTCCAGGCTTGATCTCACAACCCTGAGATTACATGAGCAGAAATCCAGAGTCAGACACTTAACCAACTGAGCCACCCAGGTGCCCCCACACAGGTAATTTGTTATCCAAGCCAGAACACTGATAAAGACGCTAAATAAAATGTGTTTCACCAGGAGTTCTAACCTGGCCAACATCTTAATGAGCATGGTTCCATGTGGGAGGAGAAACTGTTGTTTAGCCTAAGATTTATTTAGCATTAAAACACTGTCCATTATTAAGATTATAATAATTTTTGCTTCTGGAAGAGGACAATTCAATTTGTAGTGTTTTGCCCAATTTAAAAAACATACAGAACAAATCCCAAGCCAGGTTTTCTTAGAGTCTGGTATTTGCATCTTACAAACTCAAAGTACAAATGCTCCTTACATCTTTGACATATACCGCTGCTAGGAAGAACATCATCAAGTCACTTCTACATCTCATAAAAGGATGATATATAGCGTCAGGATTTTAGATTTACTAGAAATAGCCTATACTTGAGTATGTATATCATGCTACACAAAAGTATCCTCTGTTCAGACTGTTTACAAATGCTTCTGTTCATCAGGTTGATTAATGTACACTTATGTACAAATCTGATAATTAGCTCCTGCATTTTGATATTAGATTACCCTGTTGAAGAATATTCAGAATTATTTTGTCTTGTGGGCTGAGGCTGTGGGAGCGGCAGGTGGATCCTGGCAATGCAGGTCATTGACAAACGCCACCATCTGCTTCTCTCTCTCCTTTGGCACACAGTACAGTACTTAGGTAACCATCTATCATTCTGCAACATTTTTCCTACACTTTTCAGATGCTGGTCAGATTCTTGGATTAAATTTTTAGATCTACTCTAAAAGAACAGAGGAGGTCTATTTGCAGGATTGACAATCTAGCCTCTTTCGTAAGTTTTCACTTTCACTAACTTAACTAGTATACATTTCGTCTCAGAGTGTCTTCAGGTCCACTTCTTGTCTTCAGCGTATTCTTCAAACTTTTTCTTCCTGTCACTGGAGGAGAACCTAATGCACCAAGGATCTTCCTTGATGGTTTCATGTCTTTCTATATGGATGCGAAGGTAATTGCATTAGTTTCATCCAGATACTGCCTTTTCTTTTTGGTAAGTGCTTCAATGTGTTCATTAAGCCTCTGTCTCTCCTCTTTCCAACAAAGATCTATATTCCCAGTGATCCTTTCAGAAAGTCCTTGAGCTACTGCATCATTACAAGTCTGAAGAACCTACCTCACCAGGCCTCAGTAATGCAGAAGGATTTTTTCTAGAAAGGCCTAAGGTATCTCCTGAGGTCAGTATACCTCCATACATCTCATACTGTTTCTTAAAACAGCTTTATTGACTTACACAGTATGTCAATTATATATCAGCAAAAAAAAAAAAAAAAAAAAAAACCACCTTTATTGAAGTATAATTCACATCACACATGCAAAATGTAGGATTTAAAGGACTTTAGTAGATTCAGAATTGTGTAACCAATGCCCAAATCTAACTTTAGAATGTTTTCATCACGCAGAAAATAAACCCCATGTCCAGTAGCAATCCCTCTCCTGCTGTCCACAGTCCTGGGCAACCACCTCTTCCTACTTTAGGTATTTCATGTAAATGGAATCACATAATATGTGATCTTTTGTGACTGGTCTTGGGGTTCATCCATGTGTAGCAGGCATGCATCAGTACTTCGTTTCTTTTTATTGCTAAATATTCTAGATATTTAACCATTTGTCAGTTGATGGGCATTTGGATTGCTTCTACTTTTTTGGTTATAAATAATGCTGCCATGAATATTCCTGTAAAAGTTTTTTTAGAAAGATCTTCAATTCTGTTAGTTATAGGCCTAGGAAGAAACTGCTGAACTATATGGTAACTTAATCTTTTAAGCAATTGACAGTATGTTTTCTGAGTGACTGTGCCATTTCATAAGCCCACAGCCATGTATATATAGGGCTCCAATTTCCCTGCATCTTTACTAACATTTGTTATTAGCTGTTTTTAATCACAGTTATTCCAGTGGATGTGGTACTGTTTCAATGTGTTTTATTTTTTTTATTATTATTTTTTCAATGTGGTTTTAATTTGCATTTCCCAGACGGGTAATGATATTGAGCATCTTATGTGCTGACCACTTACACTGGTTTTCGCTGCTTGAACTGATGACACATCCAAAAAATTTTCAAAATGCAGGATTATGTTTTTCAGTGTTAAGGCAATTGTTCTGATATGCTTTTGTTTGCTCTGACATGCCAGGCTCCATGTTCTGATATTTTCCCAAGTACTATACAGTTGGACTTGGTTTTAGGCTGCCCATCGTTGAGTCTCTCATCAGCCCAACAATACATATGGATTGAAAATCTTTCACAATGATGCTGTAGTTAAGATTTTGCCAAAGCAAGTGTTTTTTGTAACTCCTTAAGTTGCATGTTGCCTTGAGTAATCATCATCCGGATTGTATCCTGTAGAAGAAAAGTGAAATTGGTCACTGTTTGACTAACAAATGAAAGAGTAGAGCTGTACCTTGTTTAACCAAGTAAGAGACCAACACTGTGAATTGGAACTACTGTGAATTAGGGTGCACACTGCCTGGCATGTTCTCATATACCCGTCATACTTCCCAAACCATCATGCTATCATTATTTCTTCTTGTATGTCTGGTTTAACAGAGGAGTCAGGTAATGCTACTATAGAGCAAAGACTGTAAAATTTTATTTTTTTTATTATTTTTATAATTTTAAAAAATATTTATTTATTCACGAGAGACACAGAAAGAGGCAGAGACACAGGCAGAGGGAGAAGCAGGCTCCATGCAGGGAGCTCGACATGGGACTTGATCCCTGGTCTCTAGGATCACACCTCAGGCTGCAGGTGCTAAGCCGCTGCACCACCGGGGCCACCCTGTAAAATTTTAAATATCAATTGAGTTGGAAGTTGGTAACATTAAAAGCAATGGTCAGGATCTATATTTCCGTGACCCTTATATTCCAAGACGTCTATTAAACTTTTAAAAAAATAATTCAACTGGGGGCAGCCTGGGTGGCTCAGCGGTTTAGCACCTGCCTTCAGCCCAGGCGTTATCCTGGAGACCCAGGATCGAGTCCCACATCGGGCTCCCTGCATGGAGCCTGCTTCTCCCTCTGCCTGTGTCTCTGTCTCTCTCTCATAAATAAATAAAATCTTAAACGATAAATAAAATAAAATAAAATTCAACTAATACAAAATAGTCAGGACTTATCCTCACCGTGATCGTGTGCTCACCTCTTCGGTAGCACTTTTGTTTCTTTTGAATTCTTCTCTTGCCCAGTCCTTCAGGTATCTGCGATCAGAATCATCTGGAACTTGTCGAATGGCTTGCAAAATCCTTCTGTAGAGGAGGAGAACTTGTTGCCTTCTCAAGAACTGTGGAGGGAGGAGAAATGTGGATTACAACTGCAAAATCTACAGCCCCAGAGAGCTTTACTTTTTTTTTTTTTTTTAAATTGTACTTATTTATTCATCAGAGATACAGAAAGAGAGAGAGAGAGAGACAGGCAGAGGGAGGAGCAGGCTCCACGCAGGGAGCCCGATGCGGACCCGATCCCGGGACTCCAGGATCACGCCCTGGGCCGAAGGCAGGCGCTAAACCGCTGCGCCACCCGGGGATGCCCCGAGGGCTCTACTTTAGGACACCAAGCTACATAGATCGACTTCTCTTTCGTCCTCGACTTTAAACAAGGGCGAAGATGAACTTAAAAGAGCAAAAGGCTGATTTGGGCTGTTTGCTTATTCCCTTTGTCCAGCCCAAGGACCCTCAACAGCAGGAGAGGGCCACCGAGCAGTAAAACGGCGCTGCGTTCCCACAGCCTCAGCTCAGCGACAGCACGTTCCCGAACCAGTGCGGGGGCCGCGTCCGTCCGCAATCCCGCCCTCCCCCGCGCGGCCCGACGGGCGGACGGCGTCGCCGCGGCCGAGCTCCCAGGGCCGGGCAGCCCGCCCGCCTCACGGGCCCCGCCCCGCCCCCGCCCCCCAGGGCGCGGCGGAGGGCTGAGATCCGACCCTACACGGCGGCCTCCCAAGGCGGCCGAGAACTGGCTACCTGCTTTAGCGTCAGCGTCGCCGGGGGTAGGCGGGAAGCAGCCATGTCCCCCCGAGAACGCGGGCGCGCTCACCCCGCCGGCCCCGCCGCGGGCTCCAGTGCGCAGGAGCGGAAGCGGGGGCGTGGCCAAGGGGCGGGGCGAGCTCGGTTTCCTGGGAGACGGCCGGTGGCTTCCCCTCGGTCCCCCCCTCCCCCCCCGCGCAGTGTCAGAAATGAGGCGGTTGGAACCAATAATGAGCTATAGAGCCTCGGGCAATTTTGCTTGGACTAAATTTCCTTATGGGCGAGAGGAGGCAGCAATTCTTGCGTCACAAACAGTGGTGGTAATAGGAGTGGTAAGGCGACTGGCACGGTTCCTGGCACCGTTGGATTAGGGGTAAAATTAGTGTATTCCTGTTGAGGCTTTTTTTATTTTTATTTCTTTTTAAAGATTTTATTTATTTACTCATGAAAGATACAGAGATAGAGAGAGGCAGAGACACAGGCAGAGGGAGAAGCAGGCTCCATGCAGGGAGCCCGATGTGGCTCGATCCCGGGACTCCAGGATCACGCCCTGGGAAGAGGGCAGGTGCTAAACCGCTGAGCCACCAGGGATCCCCTGTTGAGGCTTTTAGATGTGTAGAGTTAGAAATAATAAAAGTGGGGATCCCTGGGTGGCGCAGCGGTTTAGCGCCTGCCTTTGGCTCAGGGCGTGATCCGGAATCGAATCCCACGTTGGGCTCCAGGCGCATGGAGCCTGCTTCTCCCTCTGCCTATGTCTCTGCCTCTATCATAAATAAATAAAATTTTTAAAAAAATGTAAATGTTGGCTTTTAGAGTTTGTGTTCTGTTCGTTTTTATCCTGATCTTTTCTGTTTGCAAGCATTTTCCCCATGGTGGCAGTCTTACTGGTTGCCATTACTTACATTAATCTTATACGTAAAAGTTATTTTAACCAGCAAAAGTGGATTTGGGAAGAGAGAATTGCACTTGGGGACACGCAAGCTATGGCAAAACTACAGGCGAGTCCAGTAAAGGGGAGGAACTTACTTTATGGAGAGTTCTTTTGCAAAATTCATTGGGGGGAAAAAAATCAAGATTCTTCCTGGAATTGCTTGGGGGAGTTGATTTCTTGAACATTGTGCTTCTCACATCTTTTCCCCCTTAGGGCCTGTAATTGATTATTCTTTCCTGTTGACCTTCTTTTGGGAGCTATAATTGGGCGTCTGCTAGTGTCTGTAACTGACAATTCTTCCTGGAAGGGACATTGGTCCCTCTTAGCTTCCTAACTCTACTTTAGTGAAGTCTCCCTGTAGTAATTTTCACATTATTAGCTCTCAGGTGTTAAATGGCTGCTCCATTAGAGTTTTAACAGTTTTGTATCACTAATAATGAGGAACTCAATGTTCCCACAACTTAAGCTTTTCCTCATAACTTTTTTATCCTCCCCACAAAACACACATGCCCTTAAGTTATGTAAGTAGCATTAGTGAATCTTTGCTATACGTTGTCAAATACAATTGTTCTAATTTAAAACAGCCAAAAATGAACATGTTCATTTGGTTACCTATTTACTATTTGTATGTCTCACTTGTTGGAAACTTCTGGTGCTCCCTTTTCCTAATTATATTCTTTTGGCAACTTAATCTCTCCTGGCATCTTTCCTCATCTGGAAGGAAGCTGAAATAACATCTACCTCAGAGTTGCATTATATATGTAATGCACTGAAAACAGGACCGGCCACCTATATTCCAATGCCTACCTTTCTTGACCACTACCAGGCATTGAATGGGTGATGTTAACTGTGACTGCCTCTTAAAGTTTCTTCTAATTAGCAATAGCAATTCATTCTTTCCTTAAAAAAATTAGTGACATAGGGCAGCCCAGGGGGCGCAGCGGTTTAGCGCTGCCTGCAGCCCAGGGCGTGATCCTGGAGTCCCTGGATGGAGTCCCACGTCTGGCTCTCTGTATGGTGCCTGCTTCTCCCTCTGCCTGTGTCTCTGCCTTTCTCTTTCTCTCTGTCTCTATGAATAAATAAATAATCTTCTTAAAAAAATGAGTAGTCTTTATTTAAAAAAAAAACAAAAATTAGTGACATAAAAGTGGCAAGGGGTATTTTATGAATTGGCAAGACTGGTCCCATTTATGGAGATGAAGACTTTTATTCTAAATTTGTATGGCCTGTTTGGCTGTTCTTTTTGTTTATATAGCCTTAAGAAGTCTCTATATACTCACATGTTTTTCTTTTGAGGCTTTTCAATTTCATCCCCCACCTTTAGAAATTTGCAATTAGACCCTATTGTGTCTTAAAACATTTACTCCATCTATTTATGGCATATGAATGTCAAACCTTTTTCCAGTTGCTAAACTAATTTTGACACCATTTATTAAATTACTCTTCTTGGGCTTTATGATACCATATGGTAATTTTTTTTAGGGTCTGAACAAATTGTTCAGGATTACTTCATAGAGGACTAATACATTTTATTATTCGTCAGGACTAATACCCTGTAGTTTCTTGCAAGAATCTTTTGTATCCTTTCCCTGCAAATCATTATAAAATCTTTTATAGTGCTGAATCTATAAATTAATGTGAGAAGACATTTTTATACTAGTTCTTCCCATCCAGAAACATTCACTCATGCTAGACACTGGGATACTGTCATGGGTCAGACTCACTTTGGGCAGGAGACATAACACAGGGGAGCATCTAAGTCCAATATTATAGATGGCAGGGTTCATACTTGAGAGCTTATCTGAACTAGGCAGCTGGTTCAAGAAAGGCCCATTAGGTAAGAAAATTCCAAACTGGTAGATTCCAGGACCTCTGGTTTGCTGTGACCAGACCAGCTACTGTTGGGGAGATTCTGGGAGAGAAGAGACAGGAGA
Source organism: Vulpes lagopus (assembly GCF_018345385.1). NCBI lineage: Eukaryota > Metazoa > Chordata > Mammalia > Carnivora > Canidae > Vulpes > Vulpes lagopus. Next base: position 24,115,656 of record NC_054824.1, on the reverse strand, counting down.
GGTCACCCTAAGAAGGGTGAATAATGCCCTCTTCACAATAGGGACCTCTAAAGGAATTTTAGAAAGATCTCTTGGCTGTTATGAGAAAAGGAAGCAGGCAAAGTGACTTGTCTAGGTTATCACCAAAATAGGCCAGAGTACAGATTAAAAGTGCTCCAACTATAGTGTAAGCAGAGCAGAAGGGCATATGGGATAAAATAGATGTCAATGTTAGACTGAACAAGATTGGGGTGTGAAGACAAAGTAAGGCAGCTGTAACTTCTGAGCTCCAAAGGAGACAAGCGTACCCTCAGAACTCCCTCTGTGACCCGACATCACCATTCCTTGGAGGTCTCCTGGAACTGCTTCCATGCTTTCTAACCCTTTTCCCATCACAGCACAAGCTGACAATGGGACTCTTAGGTACTAGCTGGGAAGCTCCAGCTTATATGGTACAATTTCAAAGATATATATGATAGACCACATTATGGTCAGAATGTTAGTGTCTTTGCCTACCAGACCCATCATAGAGGGCAATGGCCAATGAAATGAACAAATATGTCATTTCGAACAAAATCTTTAGAAGCTCTTGTGTTTTTCAACTTATCCTTTCCTCTGCTGCAGAGCCAGCATGTGGCAGCTCACCCATTGTGGATGTGAAACACAAATGAGAGAGAAACCGTTATTGCAGTGAGTCACTGAAGTTGTGCAGGTCATGGTGACACCATATTAGCCAGTGATAGCTGACTGATGGAGCAGACAAAATCATTCTTCTGGCACACCTTTTATACAGTTGTCATAGTCCATTAAGAATAGTCATGAATTATATCAACAGTGGTATATATTTAATAATTTTCAGAATATAAGCTGCATAGCTTTTTAGAATAAAAAATGATATAACCTCAGGTACATGCTTTAGGACACTTGGTTAAACAACAAGCAATCTGTGTCTTTGATGACCACCTCAAAAATGTGGCAAACTTCACAGTGTAACTTGAAAACAGATGTGGAGATAGACAATTATACATCATGGCATATTGTCTACAAAAGAACATTCTGACATTCTGACAACTTAAATAGAACACAGCACACAATTTCAAGTATTCAAGCAGTGTTTTCTGGCCAAGTAAAAACTGTCTAAGAACCGCTGATGTATTTTGACTTGGGGGGGGGGGGGGGCGGAATGTAGCTGCTTATTTTTCCTAAAGACAGCATTTTTTTTTTTCCAGAATGGGACTGGCTCAGTCCAGCTTAAAAGCATTGGAGGAATAGCTATTCCTCTTGTTAAGAAAAAAAAAAAAAAACCTAAAGAAATAAATACAACAACAGGGGTGGGCTGTGCACTAGGAGGATGAAATAATCAAAGGGAAAATCAGCTTCCCATCATTGCATAGTCTCCTGAAGCAGCAAATGTGAAAGACAACATGGAAAAGCTACTTCCTTTTCCCATCACCCAAGGGTCAGGGTCATTTTTCTGACCACCTGGGCCCCTTGACAGAGTGGTTGCTTTCTGAGAACCCCTATAATGCAACCTACCTACCCTCCAAAAGAAGGTAGTTCCCATCACATGAAGCACAATGAGAAAAGATACACACTTAGGACTCCACAAAGCTGCAGTTGTCTCAGCCTCCTGATATCACTTGGATACACATTATGGGCTTGGAAGGTGGAGCCTTAGAGCAGAGTCAGAAGGGGAGTTGTCTTTAGTCCTTTGTCCAAAGACTGGGACAATCCTAATTCTAGCAGCTGCTATCGGTAGGTGTTCAGGGCTCCTGCAAGGGGGAAAAAGTAGCTGGTCCCAGGTCTCCTCTTAGGCCAGGGCTTCTGACACCAGACACTTGCTGCTGCTATTCCTTCATTGACCCAGATTTCTTACAACTGTAACCCAGGCAAAGAAGGGAGCCCCAGGCTTGCTCTAGCTCTGAAAGCACATTATAAAATAAAATGTACATTGTAATAAAAACTTTCTGTAGCTAATAAGTGAATTTTTATCAATCAGATCAAAAGCACTTGTCCAAAAGAGGGAGCACCTAGCCAGAGACGCCACAGTCTGACCGTGGTTTAAAGTCTCACTTTAGATTGTTCCTTCTCTACAGGTGATCGGAGGCTGCCACCAACTCAAACCACTGCCTCAGAGCATCGCTGAGTGTCTCAGGGAGGGCATTCACATCGCGAAGAATGATGTAGAATGGGAATGGGAACTCTTCCATGTATGATCGGATTTCGGGCATCTCTCCAGGTCCTTTAAATATTGGCACTTTAATATCCAAGATAGAATCCTGTCAACAGAAAACATTTTGATATAAAAGAAAAACCAAACCAGTATCCTTGGCTAGCTTTTCTCTGATCTCTTTTGCTAACAGTTTTTACGTCTCCTATAATCTAACTCCTACATATAAAATTAGCTTTTATTACCAAGGAACAATTTTCAGAACTCTTACTGAGGCAGCAGATCTCTTTCTGAGCACTCTTTGAGGGAATATGGGCATTAAAAGGGAGAAAAGGGCAGACAAGAAAACCCAAATTTCCTATAAGGATATTATCCCATTTTCTACATGGAGTAATTCACAAGTCTTCCAACTTGTTATTCAGGCCTTAATGTGACTTGTAGAGACAATGCTTCCCCTGGAACAGAACTGCCCTGTGGGTATCTTTCACTTAGCAACCGCTGCACCCTGCTCTGAGAAGGGCACTGCTGGGATAGAAGTAATTGGAATGGGCTGGGGCTGGTCTACAGTTTCAAGTGGATAAGGCCCATTATCAAGGGCTGCAGTACCTACAAGGAGACAGTGCAGAGGGAAAGGATGACTCACGAGGGTAGGAGATGGCACAGAAAGGGTAGTCTCTGGAATCTGAATTCTGGCTTTCCTACTCATTACCTATAATAACCTGTGTTTATGTCTTTCACTGCAAAGTGGGAAAAATGATCCCTACCTCACTGGGTTATTCACCAAAAAAAAGCGCCTAGAAGAGTGACCAACAGAACATTAGGGGTGATGATGGTGTGACTTAGGCCATATTTCATCAGATAGGACAGGCTGAAGGGAATCCCCACTTTAACCCCAGAAAAGCAACTTTTAGTAACACTTACCCGTGAACTGGGATTGTCCAATACAACAAAAATGACAAAGATGTTAGCATTCCGGGCGGCCTGGACTGCTGCCAGTACTCTGTCTTTACCCTCGAGGAAAAGGCCACGTCCATCAGAGACCACCAGGAGGAGTTGTGCGGTTTCTAAAGTGGAACATATAGTAGGAGAGGAAACAGGGAACAAAACAAAAATCCCACTTTTAACAACTCAAATCTACTTGAAGACAAATTAGTGTAGCCTTTCTCTATACTATTAACCAAAGAGATGTCCAAAACCGATGAATTCTGGACATAAACAAAAGGGACCTAAGTCTATCACTTCAGACCCTCCAGTGGGACAAAGGCTGCACAAAGACATATGAAGCTTCTGTCAATAAAACAATTTCTCTGTCACATTAATTTCATTATAGCAGTAACAAAACATATTTATGGCTATAAAGTATAAACATAGCAGTATTGAGGGGTGCCTGGGTTGCTTAGTTGATTAAGCACCCTGCTCTTGGGCAGCCCCGGTGGCCCAGCGGTTTAGTACCGCCTTCAGCCTGGGGTGTGATCCTGGAGACCCAGGATCAAGTCCCATGTCAGGCTCCCTGCATGGAGCCTGCTTCTCCCTCTGCCTGTGTCTCTGGCTCTCTCTCTCTCTCTCTGTCTGTCATGAATAAATGAACACAATCTTTAAAAAAAAAAAAAAGGCATCCTACTCTTGATTTTAGCTCAGATTATGATCTCAGGGTCGTGAGATGAAGCCCCATTTTGGGCTCCACACTGGCATGGAGCCTGCTTAAGATTCCCTCTGGTCATGAGTATAGTGGGATGAAGCAAGCAGCTTGTGAATGTACATAACAGAAAAGTATTTTGTTAATAAAAATTAAAAACTGCAGCTCACCTGGACTGGTGTTCTGTGAGGGCTGCTGAGCAGCTGCAAACATGCTGGCTACGGACTCCAGAAACTAAACCAGAACCAGAGACAGGACATTAGAAAACTACTGAAATTCTCTTCTTTGTTGCAGAGACTGAAATTACTCCTAACTCTTAAGTGATAATCAAATAACCTTCTCAGATATACAGGCAATCACAATGCCCCTTCAAGCCACCTGTACTGGGGACCAATGACTCGCACTGTTGGCATCTATCCTTGGGTAGTGGCATTCTCCAGCACAGACCTGCATCTCTAGCATACACGCTATTAGTGTTCTCTAACACACCCTAGAGGAAAAAAAACACTTCCCTTGGGGGATAAAGATAAGACATCAAAAATGCCCCCAAATGAACAAAACAGTTGTCTTCTTTCGGAAGAAAATAATTGAGTAGAAAAAGGCAAGAAAACATACAATCTCTAGTGCAACATAATAAAAATAGGTTAAATCAAGGCAGATATGAAGAGGACAGAATTATCATCCTATGCTGTTTTGAACTTATGTCATCGTGAGCAAGTCATTGGTTTATTTTACATTATTTCTTCTCTAGACTAAATGGGGGAGAAAAATTGGCCGAATTAGAGTACAGGAAGATGGTTTATTTTTGCAAAAGTCCCTAATCTCTCAAAAAACAGGGAGCAAGAGAATTAGTGACACAAAGTCAAGCAATCTTTGGGGAACTGAGAAAAAGAAGTCATGCCCTATTTGCTAATGGGTGCAAATAAGTTTTTATTCCCATGGTAAATAGGCTGAAATCTAGAACTATTCTGCATTGGAAATTTTACCTGTCCTAAAACCGTACTGGGGAGGAAGAGAATGCTAAAAATTATGTCTCTGGGGCCCCTGGGTGGCTGAGTCAGTTGAGGTTCTGCCTTAGGCACAAGTCATAATCCCACGGTTCTGAGATCAAATCCCATGTAGGGCTCCCTGCTTAGTTTCTCTCTCTCTCTCTCTCTCTCAATCTGGCCCTTCCCTCACTCATGCTCGCTCAATCAAATAAATGAATAAGACCTTAAAAAAAAAAAAACCTTTTCTAATTAAAAAAATAAAAATTACGTCTCCCCACACCTGCTTAAGAATGACTGTGCAGAGGATCTTTGATGTTGTCAGCATACCTGAGCAATCTTGGTTTTCTTCTGTTGGAATTTGCAAAGTCGCAGAATCTGGGACCCCGAGGAGTCACTGAACTGTTCATGGAATGGATGTAACAGCTTTACGGACTCTCCAAAACTAGAGAGAGAAAAATGAAATACAGTGGGAGTTATTTTTTGTGTGATCAATGTAACAATAGTTTGATTTTCCTACTGGAATTAAAAGGCACCCTTACCTGCACACAGCAATCTGACCCACTTCCAGGAGTGTAAGAGCATTTCCAATCACAGCCAAAGATTCAAATGCCAGCTATGAAATAGAAAGTTAAGGGTTGAAGCAATCAGAATATCCTCTAGATCAATGCCTCTCAGCTTTTATTATACCAAGAATCCCAAGGAAAATGGTATTTTTGCAGGGCCCACAGGGAATATCACCATGGCTATTCACAATCAAGCCAGAGGCCATAGTGGCTCAGACCCTGTCAAGTATCACAAATCCTGAAACCCAGAATCTATTACACTAGTAGCAAAGGTCTTCTCTAGACATCATCTAATAAAAGTGATCCTAAGAGATTTGGTCCATAAAATTTTTAGAATTTTTCCCTTTGAGGGGTGGGGGCGGAGGGTAGGGCAGGAAGACTACATAAAAAGTAATCTCTTATGGCTACAAGATTCTAAAAACCAATTTATTTTAACCCATATGTAAATGATATCATAATTTTAGAATTTAAATCTCACTAAAAAGGTGATACTTATAGCAGCTAACATCTACTGAACACATATCAAGTGCTAGGCATTAAACTGAGTACATACTTCATTTTAATTTTCACAACTCTGCATATAATAGATACTATTTCAATTCTCATTTTTCAGAAGATGAAACTGACAGCAAATAAATCACCCAACATCATTAGGAAAAAGTGAGGAGCCTGGATTTGAACCTTTTTCAAGGGAACATATATAGAGATTTAGGTTGTTCATTGGTTCATTCAAGGTAATAGCATCAATGCAAAAACCATCAGTCTTCAGTGTCCATAATGGTGATATCCTAATTCAGGCCCTTAATCCATATGTATACTAGGGGCACCTGGGTGGCTCAGATTGTTAAGTGTCTGCCTTTGGCTCAGGTTATGATCTCTATGTCCTGGGATGGAGCCCTGCATCGGGTTTCCTGCTCAGTAGAGAAGTCTGCTTCTCTCCCTCTACTGCCCCTCCCTCCCACTTGTGCGTGTGCTTGCTTTTTTTTTTTTTTTTGAATCTTAAAAAACAAAAAAACCCTTGTGACTAAGAGAGCACTAACTCCAGATAATTTCAGACTTAGAGAAATACACTGAACACTTAAAAAAAAAAAATCAATGATAGATATGTTGTTGTACAAGGTCATAAAAGATAGTTTAATAGTACGTTGCATTTTGTGGAAAATAAACATTGTCATAGTTACTCTTCTGTGGCTAGACAGGAGCATAGCAAGGTTAAAAAGAACAAGTGGGGTCCCTAGGTGGCTTGGTGGTTTAGCGCCTGCCTTCGGCCCAGGGCGCAATCCTGGAGACCTGGGATCAAGTTCCGCATCAGGCTCCCTGTACGAAGCCTGTCCCCTCACCCTGTGTGTGTCTCTCTCATGAATAAATGAATGAATGAATAAACAAACTTAACAGGCCTCCAACAGTAAGGGATCAAATTATTTTGAGACATCCTAAATCTGCCTTTTTAACTTCTATTAAAAATGTGAGGTCTTCTCAAACATGATATCACATTCTAAGAACAGTAATTGGTATTTCAAAGTGCTTTTTGCCAGAACAATATTTTAATCTTCTAGGTGGCCATGAAGCATGGCTTGGGGTCAATTTCTCATTAAACTAGCACTGTGCTTCCTTACCTGTTTGGTATGGTTGTCCACCATGCTAGAAGAGTCATCAATAGCCAAACAAATCTGATACTGGCGTTTACTGGGCTTGGTCCTTCGAAGCCAAATCTTGTCTTTCCGAAATTGACTAGCAATGTATGGAATGACCTTCCTCATGTTTAGCCGCTTCCCGGTTCGATAGTCTCCTCTATTAAATTTACCCAAATGAGGCAAAGATTAGTTAACAACTGCTCCATCCTCTGATAACTTTTTTTAAAGAATAAAATTACATTGTAATACTTCATAAACAAGAATACCAAATAACCAGTAACCTGGCACACTCAAATGTCACTGTCAATTGAGAATTGAGGGCAGTCAGAAAAACTGGATATGTATTTGGCAATAATAATTAGGTCCTTCCAGGTAAGCTAAGACACATTTTAAAAATTAGAAAAATAGGGCAGCCCAGGTGGCTCAGTGGTTTAGCGCCACCTTTGGCCCAGGGTGTGATCCTGGAGACCTGGGATTGAGTCCCACGTCGGGCTCCCTGCATGGAGCCTGCTTCTCCCTCTGCCTGTGTCTCTGCCTGTGTCTCTGCCTCTCTCTCCACACGCCCCCCCCCCCGCCCCCACCGTGTGTCTCTCATGAATAAATAAATAAAATCTTTAAAAAAAAATTAGAAAAATATGTTTGTGCTGATTAAATCTTGGATTCTTTTCTGTTCTGAAATTGTCAGTCTGGATAAATCTTTGAAAAGATCTAAGTGAGTAACACATGCAGCAAGCCTACACACCCATCTAAAGGCTCAGCCAATTTTCCCATCAGATGTTAATAAATCAAAGGAACTGTAGTCATACCAAACTTAAAAGACACTTTTTAGAGGTAACATGAAAAAAGGTATAGAATAACATACTGGTGCCTATGCAGCACAAATGGCCACCACAAGCCAGTACTGTAAGTGGTTAAGGGCTGAGCTCAATAGAAAGGGTGACAATGCCATCTTTTCAGGGCACTATGAGTGAGTCCAATGGAGAAGACTTACTTCAGCTTGGCTGCCTGGGTAGGCTCTAATATGAGGCGAAGCTGTTCACACAACTGCTGTGAAAGAGGCGCAGTTAAGGCCAGGTAACTCTGCCACATCTCAGCTGCAGCCTTTTCCTGTGACAATAACGTGGAAGTTACCCATAGAATGTCAGAGCCAGCCAAAGTCATTACAGCAAGAGGACACTTGAAGCAGAGCAGTACAAAATGACCTGCATGAACCTGGTCCACAGAAGCTAACTCAAAAGGTTCTCTTAGCAAGCTGCCATCTAGTTCATATCCTTAAAAATGTCTCCTCTTCTACCAAACCCACAACCCTTGGTTCCAAAAGAGAAAGGATGAAAATGGCAGAAAATATTGGAATTCATGCCCAAATCAACACTTTATTCTCACTACTTATGAAGCCTATAACCTGTATGCTTCATGTGGCTAGGGAGCTGTGGATGGATATTATGGTGCTATGAGATCCAGCCACATAATCATGGGCTCTCGGGAGTCATGTTTCAAAAGCAAAAGCAATGAGTGCAAATATCTCAACAGTGTGCTTATTGCCTAGACACAAAGCTCCAACTATGGCAGAGCCCTCCTACAGGTCTGTAGTGGGAATGAGGATAGTGGCTGCAAAATATAAACATGTACACATACAGTAAATTTAGGATGCCAAGTCATTAAAAATGAAGCTTCTGACTTAATGCTGACACATTAAGTCAGCCAGCAACATTCCAGGTGGCCTATTCTGATAATGACACATTTTGCCTCATTTTTCAACCAATGTCATTATCTGTTTTATCTATTATATACAGTAAGTAATGGAAATGAAAGGAAATAAACAGGGACGTCTGGATGGCTCAGCAGCTGAGCATATGCCTGAGCTAAAGCTCAGGTCCTGATCCTGGAATCCAGGATCGAGTCCCACCATCAGGCTCCTTGTGGGGAGCTTGCTTCTCCCTCTGCCTATGTCTATGCCTCTCTCTTTCTGTGTTTCTCATGAATAAATAAATAAAATATTTTTAAAAAGACTTTTTTAGGGACAGCCTGGGTGGCTCAGCAGTTTAGCGCTGCCTTCAGCTCAGGGCGTGATCCTGGAGACCCAGGATTGAGTCTCACCCACGTCAGGCTCTCTGCAGGGAGCCTGTTTCTCCCTCCACCTGTGTCTCTGCCTCTCTCTCTATGTGTGTATGTGTGTGTGTGTGTGTGTGTGTGTGTGTGTGTCTCATGAAGAAATAAATAGTCTTTAAAAAAATAAAAAAATAAAAAGACTTTTCAGTTTATTTATTTTTTTGACTTTTCAGTTTAAAAAAAAAGGAAATAAATACATCAGCTTCTCTGTTTTAATTAAGCTACATATCTAGTGGCAAAGTAGGCAGAAAGCAATGGATAGGCTTAGGCTTCAGACTGTAATTATAGCCTCCATCCTCACTCTTGTACAAGGGTGATGGGTGCTAAGAACCTGTTGAGCTTGCTGTATCTATTTAAAAAAAAAAAAATCAAGATATCTTATGAAAAGACCAGTGACTTACTTCTTCTGGGTTTCCAGACTCATGTGGCTGCCACATTTCCAGCTGTCTCTCCAGTTCCTGTCTTAGCTCGCTGATATCTTTTAAAAAGGGCTAAGAAGAAAAAGCCACAGGTAAGAGGCAGTCTAGGGTGAAATCACCAACTCATTATCACTGGCTGCCTTCTTCCCAGCAGTATGAACTCCAAATACATAACATGAGAAACAAAACTTAAGCAAATTTAATGGCACAATAAGAAGATGCCAGGTAACTAGTCTTCTTCCCATTTTGTAAAGACAAGATAAAGGAAATCTTACCATTTACAAGAAATATATACAGCAAAATAAAAACCAAAGGTATTAGTATCAGAATGTTCTTTGATTAATCGAGACTGCTATTAAATCAAATGATTAGGGAAAACAACTCCGTTAAATCTGCTTTCCCTAAGGATTCTTGCTACTTCACCAGCAAAAGCTATAAATTGTCCCTACAGGATTCTCACACAAGGATGCTGGACATGAGAAGAGTAGATCTGAGAACCTGAAGCTGGAGGACCAGACCCACCAGCACAGCCAGGTCAGGACAGATAATCCATCAGGACCCTGGGATTGACTGCTGGAAGAGTGTTATCTATTTAGAGAGAACTGTCACAAAGAGTTCTAAAAACTTTGATAAGATACTCCCAACAATGAGATATTCCATGAAGTTCTAAAGACAAACATTTAAAAGCAGTTTATAACTACATTTTGTTAACTTATTAAAGCAGTAATCTGTGAAAATTTTAGTACCTGGAAAACTGTGTCCATGAGGAACTGATGGGCTGTGTGAATGGTCGAATCTCGGCTTCTCTCTGGTTTCTCATTCTCTGTCTCCTCCTGTGATACATCAGTCCTGGGATCTTGGTCTTCTTCTGTTTTAACAGCTTGAGTCTCCACCTCCATCTCATCAAAGCCTATTTGCATTTAAGAGAGTTTTACTTACCATAATATTACAAAAAGACCCTTTGCAATTGCCTGCCAATCCTAATAATTACTCAAACCTCACTCCTTCACTCCTCAGAAAATTTCCACATGTTCTTTCTCTTTGGGTCAGTCACTGCCAATTCTTAGTCCATTAAGCTCCCCTCCTCCCCACTGCAATGTCAAAGGCGGCTGTTCTACAAAGAGAAGTAGGGGAGACTCCGAATTACCCTGATAAGCCTTGTAAAACTGTGTGATTCTTTAAACTACATGCATATAGACCTCGGATAAAAATAAAAACTGAAAGTCACATTCCATTCTAAAGATGAGAAAACTGAGGCAAAGAATATATACTCAACAAACATATTTCCTCAACCTATAATGTGAAGAAGAGGCAAAGTCTGGATTCTGAATTTTCATCAGAGCTATGCCATTCCCACTGTTATATAATGGCTGGGCAGTCATAGTTCTAAAACCCAAGAGGACAAGAAGAAGGCAGAAAAAAAAAGGCCCTTGAATTGGGTAGGTTCTTTTGAATTTGCATTTATTCCACCACTGATAAAGTTATTTTTTAATGTGTTAAATGTATGTCTTCTTTTCTTTTTTTTAATAAGTTGTCTAGTAATAATACTTGGTCAACTATATTTAAGACATTTGGTTACTTTTTCTTTTTTTTTTGTTTTAATTTTTATTTATTTATGATAGTCACAGAGAGAGAGAGAGAGAGAGAGGCAGAGACATAGGCAGAGGGAGAAGCAGGCTCCATGCACCGGGAGCCCGACGTGGGACTTGATCCCGGGTCTCCAGGATCGTGCCCTGGGCCAAAGGCAAGCGCTAAACTGCTTCGCCACCCAGGGATCCCTGGTTACTTTTTCATATGCATTTTCCCCATTCTATTTCTTTAAATATTTTTACTGTATCTTATGCTAATAGTCTATATTTTTATATAATTGAAAACATTTCTCTAATAATCAAGAGTGTATCTTCTGATCATAGCTGAATTAAGTATACTATTTTGTTTCCTATATATTTTTTAAAAAACTGGTGGCCTGAAACTCAGGTTTCTGAGGTGTCCTTGAAGGATACTGTCTACAACACCACCCCACTTAAAAAAAAAAAATTATTTATTTTATTCATGAGAGACAGAGAGAGAGAGAAAAGCAGAGACACAGGCAGAGGGAGAAGCAGGCTTCCCACAAGGGAAGGAGCCTAATGTGAGACTCGATCCTGGACCCCAGGATTATGCCCTGAGCCAAAGGGCATATTCACTTACTGAGCCACCTCAACCACTGAGCCACCCAGGTGTCCCACAACTCCACCTTTTGACTCGGAAGTGAAATATAGTGAAATTATCATAGGCAAATAAGTACCTAGACCATGGTTTAGGATACGGGAAAACAAGCCAGATCAGACTACAGAACACCAGAAGTGATTTCTCCAAGTCAGAAAGCTCAGAAGGGATTCGTTCACTGCAGGACTCACCCGGCGTGGTCCCTGACTTGACCTTCTCTGGTTTCAGCTGCTCTATGTCTGCTGCTCGGAGCTCCTCCTCCTTCTCTGTGTCCAGGAAGGTATCCTCCACCTCCTCTTCCTGATCCCTCCTGGAATCTTCTGTAGACTGTTGCTGTTGCTCCTTGCTTGCCACATCTGCCAATAAAGCATACAAATACATAGAAGCCTAGGTCTTTGCAGAACAAAGTAATCATGAGTGGGTGTAGTTTGTCCTTTTTAGCTTCCAAGGTTTTATTCATGCTGGTTCTCCCGCTGACCAACTATGTGCCATGAACACAGTGGTTGGCTTTTCTGTGCCCCGGAAGCTCTACTGACCTACTGATGTCACTACCTATTCTCTACCACAAAAGTAGGATGCTTAACTAGGTTTTTACTGCTGTTACAAGAGATTGAACTAGAATAAACAGGCTGGACAGATGACTCAGCAGTTAATGGAATTAACCATTATGTGCTCCATTAACCATTATGAGTGAAGAAACTATAATGATTAAGAGTATAACACAGGACACAGAAGAACCAACACCGAGACTAGCATTGTGATTTGGACAAGTTCTTAAACTTGTCTGGCTTCAGTATCCTCATCTATGAGGTGGAAATATCATAGCCCAGGGATGCCTGGGTGGCTCAGTGGTTGAGCACCTGCCTTCGGCCCAGGGAGTAATTCTGGAGTCCCGGGATCAAGTCCCACTTTGCGCTTCCTGCATGGAGCCTACTTCTCCCTGTGTCTCTGCTGCTCTGTTTGTCTCTCATGAATAAATAAATAAAATCTTAAAAAAAAAAAATCATAGCTCATTAAGATTATTGGAAAAATTTCATGATCATTCAACAGACCGAAGAGTGGTACAAAGTAAAGGCTCAATTCATGGTAGCAATGATTATTACTGCTTTATTTTTCTAAAAAGTGAAGTCAGAAAAGTAACTCATGGTAGAGCAATCATTTCTGAAACTATGTTCATGGATAAGTATCATGAACACTAAATTTTGCATATTAGAAATAAAACACTAAAAAGTCACCAAGAGAACTAGAAGGAGAGACTAAGACTGGTCACTCCCTTGTGATTTTCTTCCTCTTTTCACTTACGAAAAAAACATACACTTCTAGTTCACACCTCCTGCCATTGCAGGAGTGACCTCACAGTGACCAAGAAGCAATATGTCCAGTACTCAGAAACCCTGAAACTAGTGCTAGGTTTGGATGTGGCCAAATGTTATCATGGATATTAAAAGACTTATCCCAGACCCCGAAACCCTGAACACTTGCAGTTGCTGCAGATATCGTTTTAGACCCAAACCAAACTGTATTCCTGCATAATTCTTATTAGAGAGAAAATAGTTCAAAAAAGCCATTCCCACCCCTAAGATGAATTTGTTTATCTGCTGGGCACACAGTCATACAGCCTAGTCTCACAGAGAACTCAGCAAAGGAAAAGCCTTCTCTGAACCATACCATACATCTGTGCATCATAGGGGTCGCTGCCTTGCTTAATGTGCTCAAAGGCATCTGCGTCTTCTGCCTGCGGCTGGGGCTGGGCTGGCCCCTGCTCAGTGTGGTTCTCCATATCCACAGTCTTCAGCCGCTTATGCACATGCTCACTGTGATCACCCATGGAGCGTTCATTGTCGGCCTGTCCAGGTTTCCTCTTGAAACTCTGTGGGAAATAGGAAATTCACTAGAGTTTTGTCTATACTGGCAAAAAAGACTTAACATACCTAATAAAGTTAACCAGCCCCCTATGGATGGGCAACCACAGAAAAATAGAATTCAATGCAGCTGTTAAAAAGAATGGGCTGATCTCCAGACAAAAAGTATAGATCTGTATGATAGACTTTAGATCTGAAATAAAAGGAAGAAACACATCCATACTTAAGTTACATACACAAAAGCACATGTAAAACAAGAAAAAACTGTTGGCAACAATTTATTCTTATGTGGCTTAAAGACAGGAATAAGATGGGAGCTTTTTAGGGGATTGCTTTTTATATATGAATTTCATTTCATGTACATGAATTATATCCCGTTTAAAAAAAAAAAAAAAACCAAGAAACCCTAATTTTTAGGGTCACCCATGGGACTCAGTCAGCTGAACATCTGACTCTTGATTTTGGCTCAGGTCATGATCTCAGGGTCATAAGATCGAGCACCACATCAGGCTCCAAACTGGACTCAGTGCTGTGGGCACAGGGTCCACTTGGGATTCTCTCTCTGCCCCTTCCCCCACTCATGCTTGTGCTCTCTCAATAAATAAATAAATGAACTTTTTAAAAACCCTTATTTTTAAAACACAAAAAAGTGGGACAGTGGAAAAAAAGACTGGCTAGTACTAGGCAACAACAGCCAACACTTGGCTCTTAGGCTGTGTAAAGGAATAGGGAAAGTGTGTGTGTGTACACACACCCCCATGGGGAAGGAGCCTGGGGTCCTGATATGCTCGCTATAGCCACCATCATGTTTGGTGAGACAGCAAAGCCTGGGAGCTTGGCTGTTTTTAAACCACCACACTCAGGGCATCTTTTCACACATAGCCTGAGCCCAAGTTCAGCAGAAGAGGGACAGAGACCTGTGTGTTTTTCCTGGTCTGTTTCTGGGAAGCCAACCGAGCGATGAAGTTGGATTCATGGCCTTCTGCCTGATTTGCATCCGCAGCTCCACTTCCGTGTTCCTATGAAATCCAAGCGACGAGAGAATGAAAGTGGAAGATGCCGTATGAGCACCTGGCTACTGTGCTGTTTTATGTGCAGTTTCTCTATTATTTTCCTCTCAGAGTCAAAACAATACACCTGCCTCCCTGGTCCAGAACTCACCTATGACTAAGGCCTAGCCTGTGGGCAAAATTAAGAGCATCTAAATCCAGATAGGTCACCCTCTTGAGGGACTTCACTGTGTAAGGCTGATTAGTTCCTTGTTTCCAGAACGGTAATGGCTTACTCTGAAGGCAGGAAAGACCTCTACAAGAATCCAGGCTCTGACATTTACCAGCTGTGCACCCTTGAAATGGTCATTTCACTTTACTGTGGCTTATTTAGATCAAATATAAAATGGAGAGAGTAGTAACGATAATCAGCAGTCTTAGAGAACTATTATGAGGATCTGAAGTAATAAAAATCCTTAGCACCTACCTAAATGGGTGCTCAATAAATGGGGGGTGGGCAGTACAAGAAGTCTAAGTAAGTGTTGTTACTGGTGAGAAAACTGGGTTCAAAGAGCTTAAACAAGATGTCCAGAGTCACCACTGTAAGTAGCAGGTCCTCTCTTTCCATAGCATATAAGTGGCCTGAACTGTGGTCCATATAGAGAGCAATCACTCTAGCTAAAGGAACAAAGAAGTGCTTTGCTTTTTTAAAAAGAAAACCTTAAGAGCAGTGCCTAAGTGGCTCAGTCATGATCTCAGGGTTGTAAGATCAAGCTCCAGGTTGGGTTCTGTGCTGGGTATGGAGCCTGCTTAGGATTTTGTCTCCCTTTCCCTCTGCCTCTCCCCCTCCACTGATGTACTCACTCTTTCTTAAAAACAAACAAAAAACCTTTAGAGCCCGGTGAACAGCAAGGAAATACTATTAAAAGGCAGATTACTGCCTCTTGAAGACTAAAGTCTAAATTCAACCTTCCTTTACTTGGAAGCTTTCTAAAAATTAACGCCAACTGGAGTATCCCATGATGTACTACCAGCCTAATAGCTTTTTCTCATTAAGCACAATACTTATATACAGCATGTAGCAAATATTCTAGGGTTTGTTCTGAGAGCCATATAAAAGTGCATATCTGAATCATTTTCTTAAAGAATGGAAGATCATCTTTTAGATGTTAAGAGAACATCACATATACACCAACTACTTCTAAACAGATGGTGGTTTCACCCAGGGGAAAGAGACCCTCTAGAGGCAGCTGGCACAGGCAGTGAGGGCCTATTACCTCCTTCCCCTGCTCCTTCTCAGGCGCAGTCCCAGCCAGCTCCACAGCTTGTGCACTCTGCACACTCTCCAACCCAGTCTGTCCGCAAGAGTCATGCTCTTTCCTCTCCGTGGCCTCTGGCACCTGTTCCTCTGTGTCAGAATTCTCTCCGCCTTCTTCTTCCTGTTTTTGCAGGGTAAGCAAACACCACATTAAAATACTCTGAAGGAAGAGTATGAGGCAGTGGGGTGAGGGGTGGATCCTGCAACAATAAGATACCCCATTCCTCACCATGGGGAGTCTGCAGGGTTATTAGCCAGAAAGGGTCTTAAACAGAAACTTAAAGCTGCTCAGCAGCGCCACCTGGTGATAGAGAAGTATCCTAAAAGATTCTGATCGGAATATAGTAACCTCTCTTTGCTATTATTTTTACTTGAGACAAGCCAGACACTACACAATACCTGGGGCTGGAGACCTTGGTCAACAGGAACGCCATTCTCTGCACTTCCCTTACTGGCTTCCTCGTCCTTGTCTTCCAGAGACTGCTGCTCATCCTCTGAGTTTTCTTCAGGATGTTCAGCAGTATCTTTGTCTTGGCCGTCAGTTCCCGTGTCCATCTCTTCCTCCTCCTCGCCCTTTTCCTCTTCACTGGGGCCTTCCTCAGGCTCATGTTGGCCCTGCCCTTCACTGTGGTCAGCCTCGATCTCTTCCTTTATTTCCTCAGCTTCATGACCTGCTTCTTCAGTATCCATTGGTTTTTCTTTAATTTCCAAAGGATTTTCTTCTGGATCCAACAAAAGTAAGAAACACAGAATTTAACACAACTTAACATGGGACTGAGTTACATAAGCTTTTTGTTATTACTCTTGAACCAGGAATTGGCACACTATGGCCCAAGGGCCAAATAGGGCCCACGTGTCTCTGTAAATAAAGTTTTATTGGAATACAGCCACATCTATTTGCTTATTTATGTGTTTAGCCTGCCTACTCTGTGTTGCCTATGGCTGCTTTCACACTACTATAAAAGCAGAATGGAGGTTTTGCAACCCCTGTAGCAGCTTATGGCCTATAAAGTATGATACATTTATTATCTGACCCTTACAGAAAAAGTTTGCCCACCTCTGCTCTAAAACACTGTATGTTACATATAATTGTCTGGATGGTGCATTTCATTTTTTTTTTTAAGATTTTATTTATTTATTCATGAGAGACACACACAGAGAGAGGTAGAGACACAGGCAGAAGGAGAAGCAGGCTCCATGCAGGGAGCCCGATGTGGGACTCAATCCTGGGTCTCCAGGATCAGGCCCCGGGCTGAAGGCAGCACTAAACCACTGAGCCACCCGGGCTGCCCTACATGGTGCATTTCATTAAAAGATTCTAAGTAATCTACCAAAAAAATCCTAAAAGCCAGCACAAAAGGAATATTTTGGACCAAAGATGGGCAATGATGTTTTACCCTTGACAATAACTGGTAGACAGACTTTTTTATCATACACAGAAAATACAACATACGTTCAATGGAAACATTCCTATTTGGAAAAGTTTTGTTTATTAAAAGCATGTTCCTATACTTTGGACACTTCAGAAATCACAGCTAAATAATTTTTTAAAATAATTGCTTCTGGGGGATCCCTGGGTGGCTCAGCGGTTTAGTGCCTGCCTTCAGTCCGGGATGTTATCCTGGAGACCCGGGATCGAGTCCCACATCAGGTTCCTGTGTGGAGCCTGCCTCTCCCTCTGCCTGTGTCTCTGCCTCTCTCTCTCTGTCTCTCTTATGAATAAATAAAACCTTTAAAAAAAAATTGCTTCTTAGTTTATATACACAATTGTCTATATCTTGAATTTAAGGTTGATGTCAGAATCCAAAATTATATGGTAGTGAAATGGTCTCAGAAGTAGCAACTTATACAGTGCTAAATAAGTCAGCTAGAATTTTTTTAAGTAGGCTCCACACCTTGCATAGAGCCCAACGTGGGGCTGAATTTAGGACCCTGATATCAATACCTGAGCTGAGATCAAGAGTCGCACACTTAACTGACTGAGCTGCTCATGTGCCCCAAAAGTCAGAGTTTAAATGTAACAAGCCTCACCTTGAGATGTTGGGAAATTTCCTTTAGGTTTCTTAATAAAACTATATAAAAATGGGGGATGGGTGGGTGGGGAGTAAGCTATAGAGAGATTCAGAGAGTGAAGACTTGTTCTTAGGATGAGAAAAGCCTGTTATCAAATTTTCAATCAAATGATTCTGGTTAAATAACAGTTCACAAATTCATTTTTTAAATTATTAAATACTTCAAGCATGGAAAACGCATTTTAAAATTAAAAACCTGGGCAGCCTGGGTGGCTCAGCGGTTTAGTGCCGCCTTCAGCCCAGGGCGTGATCCTGGAGACCTGGGATTGAGTCCCAGGTCAGGCTCCCTGCATGGAACCTGCCTGTGTCTCTGCCTCTTTCTCTCTCTGTGTGTCTCTCATGAATAATAAATAAACAAAATCTTTTAAAAAAAATTAAAAAATAAAATTAAAAACCACCTAGATTTAATAGATGTGAACACTGTGCTGTATTTGTATCAAACTTCTGTCACTTGTTTTTAAGAAATAAATGGTTCTGGGTACAACTATATGGATTCTGGATGCCTTTGCCCTTCCTACTTCCTCAAAGGTCACCATAACCTGAAGCTGCTCTGTTTTCTTCCTTTTTGTGTTTTCCTATATTTGATGCACCCATTAATATATAGTATTAAACTTTTACATAAACGTTACCTCTTATTTATTCTTTTATAACTTACTAATTTTGTCCAATATGGGGTTTTAAAAAGTTTAATAACTTTTCTATATATGTAACAGATTTGTTATGAAGCACAGTGAGGCTAGCTTCTATCTGTCTGATTACCCACCATGACTGGGGACTTTCTTTCTATTGTAGGGGCATTTTCCAAACAATACAGTATCAGCTCTCCCTAGGGAACTCACTCAAACTGAACAGCGGATGACAGGCAGATTACTGTCAAGTGCCCTGTGACTTCTCTTGATTATTCAGTTTCATTCCCTGTAACAATGACTTCATATTTCAAATTAAACATGTAACAGATGCACAGCCACCAATAACTGAAACAATCATTTCCCTAAAAAAGCTGTACCTAAGGCTCCACTAGAGGCCTCATATACTCAGATTTCAGTGTTTACATCAATCCATGAGATGGGGCATCGAGATGGCTGTGAGGAAATGAAGCTTTGTGTGATGAAGGACCACACAGCTACTGCAATGCTAAAACATAGGACAGGAGAGGACATTAATGACAAAAAACCTGCTAGTTTACTTTCACTGTACTCAGCTTAAGCTTTAAGTCTAACTCAGGTGAGAGAAACACTACAGAGAAAAAGCAAACAATTTTCTCAAAGAGGAATTGAGATGACTGGACAAGATTTATGACCTGCCCATGATATGGCATGAAGAAATTGGTTATTGTACATTTTTAGTGAATTCCAACTGGTCTCTTTAGGTTTTGAAAGACATACCTCCTTCTTCATGGTCTGTGTCCTCACCACCGTTCTTGTCTTCACTGTCTAGGTTCAAGTCATCTGGAAGGTCCAAGGCCTCAGGTTCTGGCAGCTTCTCCTGATTGCCATGGTAAGGATCCACCTCATTTTCATCATATTCCCTCTTTGGACAATGGAGCGAACAGGAAAAAATAAATTACAAACTTTTTAAAAAGTAGTATTTGCATATAATTATCTTTAAGCAGCTATGCTAACAGAATACAAAGTCTCTTCTCTAAAATTTCCCCCATACTTCAGAATTTTACAAATGCTTCTAGAAATTTCAAATTTCAAACTTCACTTTCTATGCACGTTCTCCACTGATAAGAGGTACTGTGTTGCTTAATTTCAAGAAAGAAACTAAGGTTTACGAGGAGATATATAGAAAAGAATCACAGAATTTAGCTTTCAAACTCCAGCATGAGCCCAAACAGCATGAAGACTACCTCATTAGTAACCAATAGTTAGATATTTTATGAGGTGTTGAGAGACTTTGTTACACGTTTTATGAGGCAGTGGGAAAACAACTGATGAACAGGATGAAAATATCTTAAGACTTCCCCAGGAGCTCTGCAGTACAACAGCCCTGGCCTTGAATCAGGGGTAGATCCATTTCATAACCTCATCACCTCATCTATTTGTTCATTAATTTTGTCCTGGCCTTGTCCATCATCAGCAACTTCTTCTTCCTTTTCCTCCTTATCTTGGTTTTTATCTTTGTTTGATTTCCCAGCATCTAAGTTGTCATCTTTGGCAACAAGTCCACAATCTTCCTAAATGTCAGAGGAAGAAAAGGCACAAAATCACAAAATCATTACTCTCAATCTAAGAAACTGCTTTCATGTAGGTTGATTCTATCTAAATTAGTTCTTAGGCATGTACAATTTCTGCCTGTTGGGCCAATCCCATGGAAATATCCAGATGACAGGGTGTCATTTACAACCTAGAAAGAATAGTCTGGCTTTAGCCCAGATGGCAGCAGTAATAGCAGAGGTGTGAACAGTGGGATGGGCCACACTGTGCTGCTACAGAGTCCCATCCAGCCCGACTTTTCCCAAGCAGGGAGGTGGAGAAGTTCAGTGGCCAACAGCCGAATCAGAACACTTGCATTGAGTCTTAACTTCGCTCTTCCATAATACATGGCCCAGGTTAGGCCATTCTTCTGGCTTGGAATACAATCAAGAAGAGGCAAAAAAGAAGAAGAACAAGAGGGATGAAAGAAAGAAGAAGAAAAACAATGACAGAGAAGAGCAGTAAATAACAGAAAATGGTAACTGGTGGGAACAATGTCTCCTCTCAACCTGGGGACTATAGGATAGGGGGAATCTTTTAATTACCTCATCCATTCCTGGTCCTGTTTCTTCAGTTTTACTGTCTTCTTCCTCCTCCTCTTCTTCCTCATCATCATCACCCCAAAGCCGCTCATCTAGTTTATCAGCTTCCTCACCATTCAGATCGCCCATCTGTTTATCCAGGTCTCCACCATCACTATCTGATTTCCCATCATCCTCTTCTGAAAGGGAAGACACTGAGCTAAGGTAAATCCCCAAACTGGTCCATGTGTGCAGAACAGGGATGGATACACTACCTGGCAAGTGCCCCATCTGAGATTTATTGCTTGCATTTACAGGACTTTGTACAGGCAGATGCCTACTGAAGTAGTCCTACTGTGTTTTGCAAACTATTTGAAGGAAAAAAGAAGTCCATAATACGTGACATTAACAAACAGAAGGTGGTAGAATAGCTGTCAGTGTGTCTACTTCTGGTGCTAGGGGGAATATTCATTATGAGACTCAGCAACTTCACTGGGTTTTGGTTTCTTATCTGTGAAATGA
Organism: Vulpes lagopus; assembly: GCF_018345385.1. Lineage (NCBI taxonomy): Eukaryota > Metazoa > Chordata > Mammalia > Carnivora > Canidae > Vulpes > Vulpes lagopus. Next base: position 24,094,467 of record NC_054824.1, on the reverse strand, counting down.
AAGATTTAAACTATATGACTTCCAAGGTTCCTCCCCATTTCTAACACATTATATATACACTTCTATTTCATCCAACATCTAAAATCGTGTGTCTAATTCAATAGAATTTTCTTACCATTGTTTTTGCTCAAGGTCTACTGTGATAAAGGTTATATTCTTTAAAAAAAAATTTTTTTTAAATGTATTTATTCACAAGAGACACAGAGAGAGGCAGCGACAAAGGTAGAGGGAGAAGCTCCCTGTTGGGAGCCTGATGCAGGACTCGATCCCAGGATCCCTGGATCACGACAGAGCCAAAGGCAGATGCTCAACCACTGAGCCACCGGGGTGCCCCTAAAGGTTATATTCTTATGTTTCTTAGGCAAGTGTATACTTTTCTACTCTAAGGTCAACTCTCATTTCTGCAATACCTTCACTTACAATAAGACATGATATCTCAAATTACGCTATGGTCAGAAATTTAGGGCAATTGCTGAATTATGGTACAAACCTGTGACAAGTGATAATGTGCTATTAAGAAATCACATTCTCAAATAATTTATAATGATAGGGGAATGCTCATATGTTAAATGAAAAAAGCAAACTGACTATAAAGGACCCTGGGTGGCTCATACGGTTAAACATCTAACTCCTGGTTTCTGGCTCAGGTCATGATCTCAGGGTTGTGGGATCAAGGCTCACATCAGGCTCCACGCTGGACATGGAGCCTGCTTAAGATTCTCTCTCCCTCTCTCTTTGCCCATTCCCCCAGCTCTCTCTCTCCCTATAAAAGGAAAAAAAAAAAAGCCATCTACAGAACTACTTATGGTCTCTGTGTGTATACATATACACACACAATAAATGGAAAGGAATAAAAATTTATTAAGTGGTTTGAGTGGTAAGTCTAAGGGCTACCTATTCACTCCTGCACTCTCGTTCCAAATCATCTATAACAAATGCCTACTACTTTTTTTTTTTTTTAAGTTGTTTAAAGAAACTACCCTGACCAATTTACTTTTGAGCTGAGAGTCAAGCTCTGTTAGGGATATCTCTTCTTGTTCTTTCAGGCTTCCCTGAAGGGGAAGGCACTATGTCTAGCACAGGAGGCAGCCAAAATACCAATGTCTTGAGTTTACAGAGATGAATCTCCAAAACTGACTATAGACTTCTGCCTCAGTGAAGACAGTGAAGAAATATACATATGCTAATGTTTTCATTTCCAGTTATGCAGAGTAATAAACTTGTTCCAAAAAATTATAATAGGCTCCTTATTGAGAACATGTAATTTCCTAGATAAACTATTTTTTAAAAACAAGAATGAAGTAACAACCACAAACCTTGTTCTTCAAGTTCCCCACCATGCATTTTCCCATCAAAGTCTTCTGACATCTCAATGGCATTATCCTCGCCCTTAATGTCTGATTTTGAGTTAGGATCCTCTTTATCCTTTTCTTGACCTTTCTGAAATGTATCTTCTGCCTATATAAAAAAAAGCATTATAGAAAGCATAAACGCCGTCACTTTGCTGTTGTTTATTCAGCTCTAAATAGAACATAAATATATAAGCCACCATTAATGATATTAAGTTATCTCTAGGGAGAGGAAAAATAAGAGAACCAACGGGGATATAACCACACACAATAATTTCTGGTTTGCTTTAGTTGGTCTGTAATTTCTAGTTTTATTGCATTGGGATTAGAGAATATAGAATTTTGTTGAAGTTTTCTTCTTGTGAATTGTTAAAAAAAAAAAAAAAGGCAATTCCAGACATATGCATTCTTAAAGAACGCAAAGAATACGCATTCTTAAAAAAAATAATAACTTCTTAAGAATAAGAAGGATAAAAAATTCAATCCTATTATAATGTCCACATCTTTAATATTTTTATCACTTTGGTCTCAGATAGTAACTGAATATAATTTTTGTTCACTTTTCCTTAAACTATATGTATTCCTGTATACTCTAGGTGTTATTTGTGGCAGAAGATTCATGATTGTTCTCTTATTATGGTTGAATTTTATTTTTTTCAAACTATAGTTGGATTTTAAAATGCTTTTTAAAAATACAAACACAATAAAATCCCATTAAAAGAACTGTAAGAAAAAAATAAATAAATAAATAAATAAATAAATAAATAAATAAATAAATAAATAAATAAAAGAACTGTAAGCAAAACAGAAAGAGTAAGTTTCCCATGGAACCACCATCCTGCAAAAATCTCAAAGAAATCAGTATCACTGACATTCTGGTACATCTTTTTATCCAAGAATACACCTAGGTGATCTGTATCAGTACACGGCCCCCACATCTTTATAAACAAAAAGGGATCACTGCTTTACTAACTGCTTTGCAATCTGTTTTTCATTTCTTTTTTAAAAAATTTTTTATTTTTAAGTAATCTCTACATTCAACATGAGTCTCAAGCTCATGACCCCGAGATCAAGCGTTGCATGCTCTATTGACTGAGCCAGCCAGGAACCCGGTTCTTCTAATTTAAAAAATATCTTGTAGATAGATTTATATGTATCAAGATGGAAATCTATCTCATTCTGTCTAATTAGCTTAAAGCACTGTTCTGCATGGATGGTGTCATAATTTTTTTTTGATGGTGTATAATTTAAACAATTCCCTCCTGGTAAGTATTTGGAATTTTTTTCACAATCTTCACCATTATAATGTTATAGGGAACATCCTTGTACAAAAAAACCTCCTTCATATACCTATTTATCTTTAATATTAACATTTCTCTCAGAAAACATGGAATTCCTAGGTCAAAGAATACATACAATTAAAATTTATGAAATATTGCCAAATTGTTTTGATAGCTTTTATCCCACTTCATGTTTTTTTGCACAGGATTGCACTTTTCTATTAAGTTTGTGATTTTTTTTTTTTTTGCTTTATTTTTTTTTCCATGAAAAAAGTAACATTGACAAAGAAGTTAAATTTGAGAAATACAGAAAAGCCAAATAAAAAAACGTATGTGTATTAAACAGAGCTCTACCATCAACACTAGCTTAACTCTTTTCGTTTTTCTTTCCAGTTTTCAAAGGATAAGTTTGAATTGATTTGCTTCTTTAAGCTATGGTTGTAGCTATTAAAAATAAATAAAAATGTGTGGTCTGCTTTAGATTTAGAATATAGGAGCTTAAAAAAAATTCCATTATTTCTTCAAGTCACAGTTGGTAAATCTGTATGACTAATAATAGTATGCTTTAAAAAAAAAAAAATCACTCCCAAATAAGACAGGCATTTAAAAAAAGCAACACAGGAATCTTAGCCCAAAACACCTATTTCAAAAACATTCTTAAAAAAATAAAAAAAAAAAAAATAAAAAAAAAAAAAAACATTCTTGATTCCAACTAAAACAGGATATAAATTAAGATTTTTCAACAGGTCTTAAAGATATACAATAGAATCTGTTAATAATAAACACTGTTATTATTATTATTTAATGCACCTTACTTAAAATAGCCAAGTTTTTTTATCCTTAAATGAGTCACCACCAAAAATACTCTAGAATATCAAGATCTCTCCATTTAAAATAAAAAATTTTAGATTACTTCCTTGTCAAATTATAGCCATAACTAATGACTGAGCTACAAAGATCCCTTCTGTAGTTTTTTGGCTTTTTATTTATCTCCACTCTCTAAAACTTTAGTATTCTTAGGGCTCCACAAACCAGAGTTTGAAAATCATTAACCTAGTAAAAAACACTCATGTATAAAACTTAATATTGAGAAGAAAATAAAAAGGGAGTGAGTTTCTGAAAACTGTATGTATATTTCGGGCATGCGATAACGTACCTGTTCTTCATTTTCTATCTGGTCACTCACATCTTTCATGCCCTCGCCTTCCCCAATTCCACCTCCCTCATAGTCATGGAATTCAGTTGCTCCTTCTCCTGCTGAATCTTCCATGAATTCTTTAGGCAGGCAAAATCCCTTAAAAACAAGAGTGAATAATTAGGTACAAAAGCAATAAAAGAAAAATAATTTTTGACCTTTTCTCTCAGGAGTTTCAATCTGATGGAAATTCATACAGTAGACATGGCATTTCCTTCTTCCTTGGTGATAACAGTTATTATGCTGTTCAAAGCTGGACATTAGATTTAACATATAAGCTTTTGACTTTGTAGAGGTCTTTCTGATATGTAGTAATCTTAACTGGCAAGACAAAAATCTGAATCAATTATACTAGGACAACATTTTAGGACCAAGTCACTCAGCAAGAGTAGAACCTCTCAAGTGTCTAAATCCCAAAGGGATAATTCATTCTTCTTTATTTACTTCTCAAATTAGTAAAGCCAGAGAGCAGCCTGGGTGGCTCAGCAGTTTAGCACCACCTTCAGCTCAGGGCGTGATCCTGGATAACTGGGATCGAGTCTCATGTCAGGCTCACTGCATGGAGCCTGCTTCTCCCTCTGCCTGTGTCTCTGCCTCTCTCTCTCTCTCTCTCTCTCATGAATAAATAAATAAAATCTTAAAAAAAAAAAAAAAAGAAAAGAAAAAGAAAAAGAAAAAAGAGAAATTAGTAAGTTAGAGAAGAGAGGAGGGCAAGAAGACCTATAACCCTGGAGGTACAGCAACTTGAAGCAGATGCCACAGTGGGAAATTTCATTTTTACTTCAAAAATTGAAGAAAATTTGGTGTGATGCTCAAGTAAAATGTTAATTTTAATATAAAAGAAACATGCCTCCCCCTCAACTCTTGAGGTAGAACTGTCACTCTTAATGTATGTGCCACGTTTTCTGCCAAGGCATCTGGCATGCCATGGGTTCTAGAGTCAAGAACAAGGTCAGACAAAGAAAAGACTCATGAAGTGTTAACAAAACAGTGTTTAGTGTTGGAAAATATTTTGGAAAGGAAAAATCAACTACTAGCATATGGGACAAAAATGAACAGAAAAACAAGTATAAGAAAAGAGTAGTTCTCAATCACAAATTTTATCAGACAAGCTATCAAGTTATTTGTCAATCTTAGGATGGAAAAGTACTAAGAAATCAGCTGCCAACTAACACAGAATCAAGAGCCCCAAACCAGTTGCCAATTGTGTCACCAAAAGCTTTCCATGGATTGTTAGAATTATGACCTAGATCTTAGCACTGAGTCTAACCTACTTTGTTTCCCTCAGGACTATTCAGAAAGGGTATGAATACAATGTGGATACATAAAAACTTAAAGGAAAGGCAAAATCACTTTTAGGACATGTATTCCTGGAATATTGATTGAAAAATATGTTTTGGTTAACTTAACTAATTTTCCCATTGCGCTACATTATTTTAAAATAGGTTTAGATATAGACAGAATACAACCATACAGGAGAAGACTCAGATGTCCTTCTGCAGGAGCATCACTACAGTAGCTACCTCTAGAACAGCCAAAGGACTCCCAACACTTTTGCTTATATCAGACCCCCAAACCCCACCCGAAGCACAGGCCAAATTCATTCTAGAACCTGTCAGACCAGAGCAACAGCACAAGTGGACTAACACAGCTAACTCAAATCTCAGGGCACCCTCACTATACACTGTCCTGCCACTGTCTTTTGCATGCAATCTATCTTCCAAAGAGTGATGGGGAAAAAAACAAAAACAAACAAAAAAAACAGAGTGATGGGATGTGAGATTGGCTCAGTGCCCATTGAAGAGAGGGAGCAAATCGGACTAACTCATTTATTATTAAACAAATACAAATATCTATCCTCTAGATATGCTTGCTGCATGGGCTTGCCTCCCATTTTTAAACCCTTTCTAGTATTCCAGATACTCAGAACTAAGAACTCTTGACTATTTATAAGAAGGCTAGACCCAATCTTCAGTCTGTAAATTCCTCTTTCTCAAGTGATTCTCACCTGTATTGTACCTGGATTTGGAGAAAATCTTAGAATACTAAAGAAATAAAAACAAAACAAAGTATATATTCAATTAAATGTAGTTCTCACAAAAATGGTAAGGAATGTAGGCAGATCTCACTTTACAAATGAGGAGACTGAGGCTCACGATAGCCCCTGGAGTCTAGGGAATTCATCAGAGGGGGACCTGCAGGTTCCAAGACCTTAATGGAAACAGGCTTAGCAAAAGGGTGCTGGATAAAGCCCTGAAAAATCCACAGGGAGAGCAAATCACCTATTTGTGAAGATTCAAAAAAACCAGCTTGGGAACCCAAGCACTAATGGGTATGGAGGATCATGGACAGTCCTTACCTCCTGGGCCAACTCTGTAAAGACCTGGGCAAGCACAGAGAGCAGCTTTGCAGTGCTACGGTGAGTTGCCAGAGACACAGTCAGGAAGAAGAGGACAAGGTCTGAGTATCTGGAGAGCATGGGCACCAGACGCACCAACACGCAGCAGGACTGGCTGAAGAACTGTGGGCAAAAGATCGCAAGGCCTGTTCACACTAGTAACCAGTACCAGGTTTTCTCTGGGGTAATAATAATGTTCTATAACTAGACAGCAACAATAATTGCACAACACTGAACCTACTAAATGCCACTAATGGTAAGTTTTATGTATATTTTCTCTTATACACACACACCCTTATGCTCACTGATATTTCCTCCTTGTTTACACAAACCCTCACGAAAGTACATTTTAAATTCTGTCACTTAGTTTCACTTAGTTAACAAGGTTTTTCGTTTTTGCTTTTAAATAAGACGTTTACATACAAATTCTATTTGGAATCAAAGTTAGCACTGGAAGCAATACTAGAGACTTATGATATCCTACAAAATAAATTGCTTCTCTGGACTTTTATGGACACAGCAACTTCCCCCTCTGCTGGTTTGTTGTGAAGGGAAAGGTATTTGCAGGGTGTGGCCATTCAGCCTTAGAGGACAGCAGCAGCATCCACATTAAGATCAAATACCCAGGAGTATGTGGTGGAGTATGAAAGAATCCCAAGAAAATAGACAACTCTGGATTGCTGGCATTTTTTGCGTCTGTGCATCTTACAACTATAACCCTTAGCTAGCAAGCCCTAAGAATTACAAAGTTTGTCAGTGATGTTTACATGCATAAAGAAATCAAACTTAGTGATTTTTTTTTGCCACAAAGGCCTGCTTTGGGACCAACCACATGGAGCAAAGTGAGACCCACTCTGCCTTTGCTCAGCCCACTCTAGATAGCAAGAAGTCTATATTACCGTGTGCTTTGATGCTATGCCATCCTCGCCATATGATTTCAGCCTCTCCAACAGCTCAGAGACAGCGGAAATTATTTTCTGAACATGCAGAGCGCTCACATCAGCCCGTAAGTCTTCCTCTAAGAGTTTTGTTAGATGTCCTGATTGCAATCTTTCAAAGCCTGCTGCCTCTTTCATTCACAGAAAAGGAAGACATGATGAATAATACAAAATACTCTTTTCATCTCCATTCATCTAGTCATCATTCCTAACATCTGTCCTTAAATATTTAGCCACAAAAATATATTTCAAAATTAAATAAAATATAAAAATCGTTTTGCCTGATTTCAGACATACCATCCTCTTCTTGTGGTCTTGTTTGGTCAGCGTTCTCCTCTGTCTTTTTACTGTTTCTTTCTGCTAAATTCTGGATGGCACAAAGGATGGCCCTGATGGCAGTTTCCACTTGCTCTGAAAAATCTTCCACAAACCCTTCCTCCAACATTTGGTTTCCTAGTAAGTAACATGGTGCAAAACAAAAAAACCCCAATCATTTGCTTCAATGTCTCTGGAAATAATTAACAATTCTCACTTGTTATTTTTTACAAACAGCTACCTATCAAGTACCTACTATGGGTGAGCCACCGTGTCAAACTGCTGAAACAAAGGTGAATGAGACTTATTCCTTATCTAGATAAAACCTACAAGAGTTTACCATCTTTTATTGAACGCTTTCCTGGAAGAATGCCAAAAATATGAAGATAGTTATGATGGTGCATATAAACACCAACTTAGTTATCAGCCCTCAACTTTCCAGTGTAAGAGAGAATGGTTTGTAACAGCGAGTGAGCCTGTGCCACCTCCCTACATATGTGCTACAAAGTGACATCATCAATTCAGAGGCAAGGTACTGAAAGAAAAGAGGTAGCAATAGTTAAAAGCTGTGAGTTCCAACCATACCTGTCTGTCTTAGAAACCTGGATAGATATGTCTGGAACAAAACATAATGTGTTTTTAGGATAGGCTGGACTTAAATCTGTAAGACATCACTCCTACCCTGGGCTCTGACTCCCTTGTTGAAGGACAGTCCTTACCGCCTTGGCTGCCTAAAGCAAGTAGATGTGTCTTCCAGGTAGTAAAGTCATCTGTGGCTTTATTGATTTCTCCTCTTAAATATTCCAGGCTCTCAACTAATGCCATTTGTTGATCTGTTTGCTCAACCTCCATCCCTGGAATAATGAACAAGGACTCTAGGCCTTGCAAATGAACTGACATCTGGGATAGGCAACTCAGCCCAGAAGAGCAAACTTCAAAATCTTTCCTGCAACAAGAGAAATGCCACAACGTTGAGAGGAAGGGGCTACCGTACACACACACACACACACACACACACACACACACACACACACACACCTCCCTCCAACCACTAAAATTTAAGCAGGGGAAAATTCACTCCATTTCAAGATTAATAGTGAAATATATGCCACAAAGCACCATGAAAGTCCACAGAAAAACAGAATTAAAGCAAAATCCCTTTCATCACTTGCTCTCATTACTAAACCTTGATCAAGTACCTGAGCATAGAGAGAGACAGTAAAGACATAGGCACACTCACCAAGAATGAAAGAGAGTCTCACAGGACAGCTGCCTGATTTTGTCCACATCAGCTTTTACTGTTTTAATAGTTTTCAGCATCTCTGTTAATCTTGCAGTTGACTGTTGCCAAACTTGGTCCTGTTTACGCATCAAGCAACCAGAGGGCAGCTGATTTCGAGGTACTGGGGATGGATAACTCAGTTCTGATGGGACGAGGTCCTGTACTGCTCTGGAAAACCGTCCCTCAGTGAGGTCTGGTCCTTCTGGGTAGGCAGCAGAAGGCTGACCCTGTGCTTGGGCATCACCTCGGCCTGGAGTTGGCCCTGCACTGGGGCAGCACTGGAGGAGCCAGGAGAGCTGCTCCAGCAGGATCTGGCTCTGCATGGCTAGGTGCTGCAGCCTTTCTGTCCACTGCTGCACACCATCCTGAGGAGGGAAGGCCACTGGGTACACCAATGGGCCAGTCAGCCTGCTATGAATCTCCTGCACACAGCCAAGGAGGTTCCTGTGCCGAGAAACCAACAGGGAAAACACTGTGTCACCATGTTGTTTTAAACAGGAAATTCATTTATTTCTAAACAAAGTATGGGCTTTTTCACATAATCAAGAAGACAGGATCCCCCACAGATAAGAAGTCTGTTAAATGCCTTTTAATACACTTAATTAAACACATCCTTCTGAAGACTGAAAGGAGGCTCTTCAGTCTTTCACAAGTATCAAAACTCACTGCTTATCTATTCCCTTACAGCTTATCACACCCAACATAGTCACACCACTGCAGTGATCTCAACCATTATTTAAAAAAAAGAAAATCCAAGTAATTGTAGTATACTTTGTTAGATAAACCCTTATGAGTAAAGAAGAAAACAGCTGTAGCCAAAGTGTGTATATAGTCTGGAAATACTACCTTTCAGCCAACAATCCACTCAACAAATAGATGACAGCCTTCCTAACTGTCCTCATCTTTTAAATATCTATTTCCAATGAGAAGCATCTGTGTATGGCTCAGTAAATTGCAACTCTGTGATCCAAAAAGCCTAATGAATGGAAACAATCACAAATCTGATCTGTGTTCAGAGACAGATACTCCAATACCATAAACACAATCCTGTCACACAGCCAGATAGACTGTCAACCACAAACCCCCTCAATCCAGACCTGGGTGTACTTCAGCCCGGAGCTCCTCCTCCAGGGCCCATTCTCCCAAGAGGTGGTACCAGAACCACAGAGCAGAAGCAGATCACCAAGAGCAAGGGACAGAGCCAAGAGAACCCCCACCTACATCTCTGAGCCTCAAATTTCATTTCACATGAGAGCGGACTCGAACAATTCTTCCTAATTCATGCCACAAATCCTACTAACTAGTTAGCAAATACCTGAGGAGGATCCACTGCTCAGTCAGCGTGGTCAGGGAGCGCCGCTGTCGAATAAGCATCTTCATCAAATGTGCCGAGAACCCTTTGCACCGCTCAACGTTGCTCATGCCCAACTCCTGACGGGGAGAAGGAAGCATGCCAAGGTTGCCGCTGGCAAACACCACCACCTATGCAGGTGTCATTAGAGAGCCGGTTCATCTAATCCTCTCTGGGGAAAGTGCCCCTTGCGTAGATAAGCTTTGGATATAGACTGCAGTCTAGAAGCAACGCATTCATCTTTTTGAGCAGTGCTTTTCGAATTATGCGTCCAGATGTTCCATGAATAGGAACTAGACTTAACATCAAAATTAGTAGTCTTTTCTCAATTCACAAAGAGAAAAAAATACCTGAAGATGGCATTCTCACTTGAAGCTTTTTTGACTTAACTTTTCTTATGCATTGGGTCTTGCTGGCAAATGTAAGTAACAGAATTTATGATAAAATGCTCCATGATTAAACACAAAATTGGCCAAATCTGATTTATATTAAGTTTAATGATGTTCTACAAAAAACTCAGTCACTTTCGGTAATGTACTCTGATCACTTAACAAGACTTGAGAATGCTACCCTAGGGGAACAACAGGAGCTTTTTTTGGGTTTCTGCAAAATCTCTGGGGTTCTGTCACCTACCTTGACAGGAGCTGCTAAGGCTGCACTAAGTCTGGCGTGCCGTGCAAGAGAGCGAAAGAAGTATTTCTGGCATCCATCCCATGAAGATGAGATTTCTGTAAGCAGTCTAGAAAAGAAATCAACATGATTTACTTAAATAAAACCACTATTTCCCAGCGCAGATCCTGAAGACTCAGAGATTGAGATTGTTTAATCACAACTCAAAGTCAAGTGTGTGAATAAATTTATTTCTGTGCGGTCTCATTCAGTCAGGTACTTGTCAGCCCTTTATGTGAAAAATGTGTTATATACTCAGCACTGGAAGGATAGTAGGGAAATAAATTATGATGACAATATAGTTTCCTTAATGAAAACTTTGTAACTATCTTAGGAGTGGAAGGCTAAGGGTCATAAATTCTGATGCTATAGGGGCCAAGCAGATAATATAAATGATTAAGGACAGCCAAGCACAAAATGATACATGCCAATGACAACTGACTTCAATGTGGAATACACAAAAGGTATTGCTGAAGACCACAATGATCTGAAGAGCATATGTCCTGTCAAAAGGAGGGAGCTACAGTTTTAACTTCTGACTACATGGGAAAGTGAACCCACTTGGCCAAATCTTTCTGAAAAACTGAAATCCAGAATATTTATGTAAAATTTCTACTTTTGGGGTGACTGCCTGGCTCAAGTAGAAGAACATGTAACTCTTGATCTCAAGGTTATGAGTTTGAGCCCCTCGTTGGGTGTAGAGATTGCTTAAAAAGACTTAAAAAATAATTTCTATTTTTTACAATGTTGTGTTGAATTAAAATTTAAAGCATTGAGAGGACCGCTGAATTAAAATTTAAAGCATTGAGAGGACCATTGGCAAACAAAATACAAATGTATGCATACCCAGGTGAGCAAATCATCATTTACAACCACCTCTGCCATAGTTATGAACACAGTTCTGTCTCAAAAGGTTCTCAAATTCAAGAATATATTAGAAATTATAAAGAACCTATGTACAGGGAACAGCTACAAATGTGGCCATTCTCTCATGGATTTTCACCTGTGAATTGAAATCAAGTGAAGAGACCTTAGGAAAATCAAAGGACCAAAAATATAATGGGAGAGGTGAATACAAGGAGGAAAGGAAAAGATACTTTTAAAAAAGTGTGTGTGTGGGGGGGTACTAGCTGGCTCCATCAATAGAGCATACAACTCTTGATCTCAGGATCAAGAGTTCAAACCCCATGTTGGGTGTTAGATGGAGGCAGGGAGGGAAGGAGGGAGAAAGGAAGAAAAGGAAAAGAAAAAGGAAAAGGAAAAGGAAAAAGAATGAACTCTTATTGAACGAATGCTTACCACAAGCCAGATCCTAAGCCAGGGACTTTTCTAAATGTTATCTGTACACCAACACTAGGAGAGAGATATTCTGTACCCATTTTGGCAAATAAGGACATGGAGGCTTAAATAACTTGCTCCGTTTATAATTTAAAAAACAAACCTAGAATCAGCTTCCTGAGTGCTGACTATAGACAACGCGCTCCGGACATCTAATGGGTGAAGATAAAGCATCTCTTGAGGGTTTTTTGAACGGGCCCAGGCAAGACCTTTGCGATATGACAAACCTGGGAAATAAATATCATGTGTTTAAGAAACTCAGAAGAGAATGAATGTGCCATGCCTCATCCCATCCCACCATCATTGCTACTCAAAATAAAGTCCTTGGAACAGCACAACCCAGTAGCTTCTTAAAAAAAAACAGGCTCTCAGGCCCTGCCCTGCACCTGAAACAGAACTACTACACTTAACGAGATTCCTCAAGTCATTTGTACATGCACTAAAGTTTGAGAAATGTTGCTTTCTAAGTTATGTTGAAAGGGTGGGTGCCATACAACATATGGTGATGAAAATAAAGCATGGTTTTTGAGAAACTTCATTACAAAACTGTGAAAATATTTGGAAATCACAAATGGTTCATCAGAGGAATTTCATATGTATGACTGTACTCTCAGAATGGCATTTCAAAATCTTGCCTACATACCTTCTGTTTCCCACCATCAACCGTCTCTAGAAATTTCCCCTAAATCACTCACGTTGTTTCCCCTGCTAATAGCTGACCATCATTCTCCATCAGGTTTCAAGCAATAATCTTACCAGTTTTTGCAAGGTGTTGAAAGAGGTCTGCTAAAGCTCGCTGCTTCCGCAGAAGAATGTGCTTGGCTTCTGATCGTTGCTTCTCCTTCTCTGCAGAGGGCTCCACCTTTAAGCTCTGCAGTTCACCTACAGAGGAAATCACTTCACCTGAGGAGATAATGAGGCAATACTGAAATCACAAGGGCTTAGTCATGTGTTAAAACCAATACTCAAGATTCAGTACATTATGGAAAATAAGAACCAGATGACGTTCATATTTAAGGCTCTGACAACTAGCATAGTCCCTAGCACTTTGTAAATTCTAAACTAAAGGAATCAAGATGCATGGAAATAGAAAATAAAAAATCATGGATTTTATCTCAACAAACAACCCAAATAAAAGTAGTTGTTTTTTTTTTTTTTTAATCTAGGGATTTATATTAGATCGGGCAGAAAGCACTTGTTTAGCACTATGTGCAGCAATTGTTAAGAATTTAAGTCATCTGAGATAAATTTCCCATAAATATGATACATACTGAGCTCCTATCCTATACCTAGTTCCTGGTAGATGTTCCTTTATACCGTACAACTCCAGAAGCATTGATTTCTAGCTGCTTGGAGAGGCTCAGAGAGGTCTCATCACTTTCTAAAGTCCATTTACTTAAAGAATGGACTAGGAGGGGGTCAGCCTGGGTGGGTCAGAAGAGAGGCCTCAGAAGAAACCAAACCTGCTAGTACTTTGTTTTTGTATGTTTAACCTCAAAACTGAGTGAAAATTAATTTCTCTTAAATCACCTTTGTTAAGGTAGCCCTAACAAACTTAACACGGGCCATCTAGCCTTCCAGTAGTCAGCAAATGTACTGCATACAGACACTGCAGGAGTGTTAGAGAATTATGTCACAGAGTGGGTGCCTTTTCCAGAGGATCCACATGGAACCTTCTGTTGATCCTGGTCATCAGGCTTAGGGTAGGGAAGGTTATCTTGAGAATGGAGATTATTAGGCTATTCTTCTAACAAGTTTTAAAGATAAAGAGCTCCCTGAGGTCAGACTGTAGCCTCACTAAAGGACCTGACACTACTGACACTACACTCACTAGGGATGAAAGGGGAGAAGGATAATGGTGAAAGGTTGCCAAGACCTCAATCTATTAAGTTCTAAAATCTGTTCCTCAGTCATTGCTGTTATACTACAAAGCAAATCTTGACTCTCAACTTCCCTATGTGAGGACAACCAGGGAGATGAAATTGCTCCATTTCTCCACAGTGGAGAAAACAAGAAAACTTAAATGAAAGAAGATTCATCCACAGAGAGACAACAGTTTGAGAGGTAGGGATAGCTTACAGACTCTGGGAAATCCATCTCTCCAACCAAAGAGAGCTGATATAGACAAGGCTATTGTAGAAAATGGCATAACATAGCATTAGTTTACATTAAAGGAAGACAAGATGAAAATTATGGCTCCTGCATCTGGGATCTGTTAGTTTTTAGCCCACTTGTTTAATTCAATTAACTACTCAACACTATTCAAGAGATCAAAAAAGGGCATACATAACAAATTTCCACCCTCTTTGGGGACTGGGGAAAACAGAGAGCAAACCCCACCCTCTGCCCTGGCTGCTGGTACCCACCAGTGAAGTGATCGAGGCTCTCCACTAGGTGAGGCAGACGGCTTTCCTTCAGGAATGTCAGGCACATCTTCCTCATTCGTTTCATGAGCTTTGGCAGGCGACGCAGCAGCTCTCCCTCTGAAGGAAAAGGAGCACCCTGACACTGTTCTGGAATCACAGCCTGTGAGACAAAGCACAAGTTAGTCTCACTGCCAAGAACAACAGTAATAGCACTAACTTGCACATGTGCTAAATTTAAATGCTACACCCCTCCAAACATACCTGGCTCAGCAAATATTAAACTCTCTCCTCCCCATCTCTGAAGTCTCACAAAAAGCAGCATCATCAAAATGAAAAAGGCATGTGTCCTGGATATTCAGAAACCCCTCCTGCTGCTCTACATGAGATCACTGTAGAAGGAGCTCTTGTACCCCAAGCCAATGCTACCTGTGCTAGCCATAAGAAGGCTCCAGTCCTCATCTCTGAATGTAGTAACACTGCTATCTTTATGGTACTGTGCTGCAGTGCATTTCTCAGCCACACAAATCCTACTTCTAACCATCTCTCCCCACCCTCCACTTCCTGACAGTTCAATTATCAGGAACCCAGACATCCAATAAAGGGGAAAGCTTTCACCCACAAGGGTCTATTTTCTTTTTTTGTTTTTGTTTTTTGTTTTTGTTTTTCCTTTAGAATCCCTGAAACTCCTATGTTGCCATCAAGAGCAAATAAAAATTTTTGGTCATCAGGACAGAAATCAGTGAGTTGATGAATATAATCAAAAGAAAGTAAACTTGGCACCCATATCATTTGTAGAGCCATATCATGGCTATATGCTCAATTTCTATTATGCTTTCTGTACTGCGAAAATACCAAAAATAGCTTGAGGACCTTCACTGCTTACTCTATGGACCCAAGATAGGAAATATAGTAAGAAAGCAAAAGCTATTGCTCTCTTGAGGTGTGCTCCTTGATCCCAGAGCTCTTTACATCTAAGGATATGATGTGAGAACATACATCCTATAACAGATCTGCTCACCCAAGCTCTCCAGGACTATTATATTTTCTGGAATTTTGCAAGCCAACTCTTAACTGCTGGTGCTTGAAACTGGCCACAATAAGAGAATTTATATCATGGTCATCAGCAACCACTAAAATCAACAGAGTACTGCATACAGTCACTCCCTGTGCGGCAGCTTCAGTGGCGTACTCCTCAACTGATGCTTCGAGTCTTCTGTCACAGGTAGATGAAATCTTCACAGGTGAGCACAATACTTACTTCTCATACGTGACCATTAAACTTTCAGTACCAGGATCAATGCTTTCTGCATTACCATGCAGCAGTGTCAGGCAGACATACAAATGCTGTACTTGTCCAAAGAGCAATATTTCAAAGGCATTCCCTTGCCTAGTTCTAGGAACACCCCCTACAGAGAAAGCACACATCTCCCCTGACTAGGCAGGAATAAGCAAACACTGTCTTATGAGATATACCTGTGCAGCTGCCGGCCGGGCCAACAGGGTCTCCCTCAGTGCCTTGTTCAGACTCTGAATGGAGGATGCCTCACTAGTGGCTGCTGGCTGTGACAAAAAGTCAGGCTGCTCCTCCTTGTGACTCTCCACCAAGGATGACCGGCAGGGTTCACTCAGGACAGCTTCAAATTTCTTCATGAACTTAAAGAGGGTCCTGGCCCCAAGTAATGACAGATGAGGAGGGAAAAATGGGTGGAAAGCGAGGAAATGTAAAAGTGGCAAAACGCATACATACATAACTTAATAACCTATACGTACTGTATACATGAACTACTTAGATATTCATAATCATCCTGTTTGTTTTTAAGGAAAAGTAAGGCAGGTATTGTCATCTCCCTTTTCTAGAAGAAAAACCTAAAGTTAGGAATGGTGGGATCACTTCACTCAAGCTAAAACAGCTAGTAGGTGACAAAAGACTCAACCCTTCTACAGTGCTTAGCCTGCTTTGTCTCAAGGCACACCAATTCCTTTTGCACACAGATTTTGCTTTGGGTGTTACGGTGCTGTTGAAAAGCCACACCAAAACAATCTAGTGCTTCATAATAAGTTCAAGGCAACACTACATCAGGCCACATTAACAATGTAGTCTTGCTATCTAGCATACAAAAGTTCTGAGCTTTGGTTCCCCCCATTTTTTTTTCATAGGCTCCACACCCAGCATGGAGCCCAACGCAGGGCTTGGGCTCATGACCCTGAAATCAAGACCTGAGCTGAGATCAGGAGTTGGACATTTAACCAACTGGGATACCAAAGCACCCCGTCACCCTCCAATTTTTAAAAAATGAATTACCTGTGTGTCTTTTCCACAGATTGTTTAATGGACCAGAAGCTGACATCATTCCACTTGGATATTTTAACAAATTCCTGAAAGATAAATGAAGATCAAGGAATGGGTTATCAAGCTGGTGTTATTCTGTTCCTTTCTAAATCATCTGTTTGCCAAAGACCAGAGCCCACTCCATCCCAAATACCAGACTATGTACCAGTAAACAAGTCCAAAAAAGGAACCACCTATTTGTCACAAAGCAATGAAAAGAGTGCTGCCACAATCAACAGGTCACCTGATATGTGCTGTTTGTGCCACGGTTGGTTCCATAACCACAGAGTTCTCAAAAGACAGGGCCCTCCTTTCCCCAAGGCATCCTGATAGCACTCAACACTAAATAACACTCCTCTGAGGTGGATAATCAGCCTGGGCAAGAGCAGGTGAGGGAGCACTAAAAGAAGTATGTGGCAATCCTCTTGAGGAGCCTTTGACTCCACTAACCTCTCAAACCCCTGGACAGGTCAGTAATGGAGCCAACGCCACAAAATGTAAATCTTGCCATCCTACTTGGCAGTTGCAATGCTCTCTTCCACTCCCGAGAGCCCCCCGGCCTCACAGTTAAATAGATAAAAGAACAGAACCAAAAAGAATTTACTGATTTTATTCTCCCAAGAATGATCATGACAATTGCTAATCTTACTTTAAGTTCTTTCTCAAGGGGAGAACGAAGTTCCATAATTTTGGCTTGGACCCGGTCAAAGAATTGCTTGTAATAATGGTACAGATTCCACAGAACACTGCAAAGTGAATCTGGAAGAAATGAAAAGGAAACAAAAACACCACACACTTGCTGCATATGCTACTTGCCACACCTATGGGCTCCAACTTTCAGTGATGCTCCTTCCTCATTACTTTTAAGACCATGAGATTATAGCACAACATTCCACAGGTAGATTATTTAATAGCTCATTGGGGAGCCTGAGTCTAGCTGTTCCCAGAGAAGCAGGCACACTGTCAACACCAGCCCATTTTTAAATTTCAGCTTGTACTGAATTTTTTGCACTTTTGTTCTTAAAGATGGTGTAATCAGATGTTCCACTGAACACAATTTCAAACCCTTTCTTGGAATCTCAACATAAAGTAAGCAGAAACTGAGCCCATCTTAAAAGATGGTGAATTAAAAGGTTCACCCTGGCTGCTCATTCACATACAACCTATAGTCGTGGTTTTGTTTCATCCAAATAGGTGTGGTCAGGGACAGTAATTAACAGTGTTTTATGTGCAGTTACTTGACATGTAGCAGAGCTCTCACTAGATCAAAGAATCTAATTATGCCCTCGATCAAGCAAAAGCTTAGCAGGACATCTACACTGTCTAGACAGAAAGATCTGTAGCCTCAACACACTGGTTCCCAAGATCTGAATTTGGCAATTAATCTCTGGCAGAGTCCACTAGTCAGGGCTTCATCTATAACCAGTTTGTACTTTATAATGTTATTCTCTGTATCTAATGTGAATCACTTCAAAGTAAAAGATGACTAAAAGTATCTTATTTATCTTTAAAGATTTTATTTATTTATTCATGAGAGAGACAGAGAGATAGAGAGGCAAAGACACAGGCAAAGGGAGAAGCAGGCTCCATGCAGGGAGCTCGATGCAGAACTTGATCCTGGGTGTCCAGGATCAGGCCCTGGGCTGAAGGTGGCGCTAAACTGCTGAGCCACCCAGGCTTCCCCAAAAGGATCTTATTTAAAACCTGGTATGCAGAGATGCCATACCGTGGCTGGTATGCAGAGATGCCATACAGGTGGCTCAGTTAAGCATCTGACTCTTGGTTTCCGTCAGGTCATGATTTCATGGGTTGTGGGATAGAGCCACACATGAGGCCCCACACTCAGTGTGGAGTCTGCTTGAGATTCTCTCTCTGCCCCTCTTCCACTCATGCATGCTCTCACTCTCTCAAATAAATAAATAAAATCTTTGTGAATAAATAAATAAAACTTGGTATGCAACAAGATACCTATCTCATGGAGAATTCAAAGCCTAACCATGTAAATAGCGTAGTGTAAAAGAAACACACACACACACACCCTCCTTACCCTTTCCTTCAACTTGAGGCATCAACAAGACATGACAATGGAAAACCAGTAACATCTGAAGTCGTACGTGGAATTCTCCCAGTGAGGATCCTTCAATAAATGCTTGTAATGTGCTGACCAGCAACATCAGGGTCATCTGTTTGTCATCTTTAGAGATTCAAAGTGGAAAACACATGTACTTGCAACTATCATTCTGGATTTATAACATGCATCTAATCTACTATGGGACACACTGAAGGATGGCAGGCAAGTACAGACCACTTAATGTTTCAAAGCAAAACTTTGAAGCAAAGGACTAGAGATAAATTCCAAGCTGATATAAAAACAGCTGCAGGCAGGATATGTGATAAATGCAGTCACAGCAAATTATGAAACTGAATATAAGATGTTTTTTTAAGCATAAAATGAAATACTTTTAACTAAAGGACATCAACTAGTACCTAAGGAGAGAAATCTTCATTGTGACTTGTCTCTTGGATACAGAGAATAAGGAAACCTTATCTTACAACCAGCTCTCTACAATTTGAACAAAGTCACTTAAAACTCTCAGGAATACTATCAAGTCAAATGATGAATTCCATGTAAAAGCAGTGGTGCCAGGAAACAAGGCAAAC
The DNA here is from genome assembly GCF_018345385.1 of Vulpes lagopus. NCBI lineage: Eukaryota > Metazoa > Chordata > Mammalia > Carnivora > Canidae > Vulpes > Vulpes lagopus. The sequence goes on along the minus strand of NC_054824.1, from coordinate 24,074,996 downwards.
AAGTAAATCCTACACTTTGCAGCACTCTCCAATTAGCCTGAAACTTTTAAATATGCAGGGAATTTATGGACAGGTGTTACCTTCCTGTTCCTCTGTTTGTTCCTGCATGTGCTTCTCAAGCATCTGATAGATAGAGAACCAGTGTTTAGTGGATTTCTCAGTATGGCGCTTCATAGTATTATCCAAACTCATAGACCAGCAGCTGAAATGTGAGAGAAGAGGTCAAAGAGACGTTTAAGGAAACCCATTTGAAAGATCTGAAACCACTGAAGCAGAAGCTAAACGTTCCCTAGTCTCTCCTCCTAAGGTGGAGGTGAAGAAGCCACCTAGTTTGCTGCCTTGGAAATGTATGCTGCTGTCTGGTCTCTACTGAGACCATTTTAATGCCCTGCTTTTAATTCTGTGATTAATAACCGAAAAGTACATTCTCAGTCTTACTACATAAACAAATTATCAAAAGACAAGTGTCTCTACAGCATTAGTTTGGGAGGGGAAGGGAAGTGACAGATTATCACTTACTTCAGTTCCAGTTTACGCCAACGAATGATCATCTGACTGACTAAATCGAGATGCTTCCTCAGAGAGACAGCTCGACTTGCATTCTCCTCCCAATCCTAATAAAAGCAAAGATAAAATTTACTATGGCCATTATTCAATTTCTTAATCATCTCCCACCCTCTGGAATATCTTAGACTTTTTTTGTCTTTGAGTAAAGACCACCAGACCCCTAAATAACTTTTATGGCAATTTACCAATAGCAATGAGTTTACATCTAGTGTATCAAGCTTCAAGTTGTTTCTGGTTACCTGACAGAACTCCAGAAGAGCCAAGTATAGGCAAACAGCAAAGGATTTGGGGAGCTGAGTCTGAATTCCTATTGTCAGACATGTGACTGCTCCAAAGTGCAGAGCCCTAGTTTGATAATCAGGGAAGCACCAGATACTTCAAGAGCTGTGAGAGGATGGAGGGGGACATGTCCAGGCACTCAGCTAGTTTGGAAGCCTACCTGGAAGCCCTGGCAGAGGGAGGTCCCGGTACCAATGGATATGGCATCCTATCCTTGAGAATAGGGGAGGCAAGTCCCTCACGTGCCCCACAAGGCAACTGTTTTACTTGTAATAATCTGACCCCATGCCAGAAAAACCAGGGAAGCTTATCCCTCTCTCCAAGCCAAAAGTATAACTTCTGTCCTCTAACAATAACTTTACTACAAGATAATCTTTTTTCAATTGACTACTAACTAAAATGAGAGAGGGAAAGAGAATTATCTTACCTGTGCCTTTGCGAGAAGGATCTCTAAGCCATTCAGGAACTTTGAGATGGGACTGGAAAGTGGGAAACTACGAATCCTATCCATTACAACCAGCAGCTGCATTAAAAGAAGAAAAAAGATCTAGGCATCTCTGTGGGTATATCAATCACCCAAAGTACTGAAGAGAGGCCTAATGAAATTTTTATGCAAGGTCCCTGCTTTGCACCTGCTACAGCCATGGAGGAAACTTCTAGGAATGTGGATCTAAGAGAAACACTTTATCTGTTGTATTACTCTAGAAAAAACATGGAGTTTGAGAAGATCATTACTTTTTAGATTTGTTTTTTTATTAATCCCTACAGCCAACATGGGGCTTGAACTCACGACCTAGAGATCAAGAGTCACAAGCTCTTCTGACTGACCAGCAGGTGCCCCCAGATAATCTCTCTTAACCACTCTCTGTTGTAAGAGTTATTAAAAAATTGGCTGAAGACTACAGAGTAAAGTCTCTGTTAAAACTGCTGATAGTGAAAAAGCCAGGCCTTTGCTAATATACATAGGTATCTGAATAAACAGAGCAATATAGCAGTATTTTAACATGTGGACAGCAAACCTGATCAACAAATAAAATTAGTGGAATTTGAAATATCATTTATACAATAGCTATACAAACTGGTATGTCCATCCTGCAGTGAGTAGTGTCCCACTGAAGTGGGGTTCTGTGAATCTTTGTTTATACACTGAAATGTATACATGAATGCCCTTAGAGACGGCAGAGATCATATCCTCAGTGCTCCCTTCCCACCAGCTGCCCTACCTGTTCGAGAGCTGGGTGTTCTGGCCAATCCTGCAGTAGCTGACTAACAGCCTCTGAGAAACACTGAAGCACAGGTTGACAATGCCTTGCTTCTGGGACATTGGGGTGCTGGTAGAAGTCATAGGGCCCATCAGGCTTCACTATTAGATCCGAGGTTGCCTCACCAAACAGAGTGTTATAGGAGAGGGTGCAAGCCAAAAGTTGGCTGCCCAAGAGTTGGTCATTCAGCTCAGCTCCTATGAAGTTAACATCATAGTAAAGTCAGCGAACTCAGTAGACTCAGTAGGTTGAGATACCAAGGTACAAAGATGACAAAAACGTGTTCAGAAATAATGAAGATATTTTAAAGCCATTCATGCCCGGAGCAACATAGGCCTAAAGGACTAGGAGGACCCTAGTATCACAGGAATGTCACCAAAATCTGCCAAGTGTTTGGGATACATAGAGGAACTCAGATATTGCCTACTGTTATCAAGAGATACAGAGTTTGGTTTGATTGATTCTATTTCCTGGTTTTTGTGGCTATCTTGGTAGGCAGAAATGAAATCTAAAGCCTCCTTTCTAATAGCCAAGGAATAACTCCCAAGGTCATACAGGGAACTGAACCAAACAATATTCTGTAAGATTAATTTCTGAGTCCCCAGGATGCTCCCAGGAACACATGTTTTGAAAACCACTGAAGCTATTAGAAGCAAATTAGAAATAATATTGAGGAACAAAACCACTCAAACTAAGTCTATATCCTTATTTTTTAAATCCCTTCACTCCAAAGTATTCAGAGGAGAAAAATCCACTATTGCAGAATTTTAAATCAAGTTTTTTGAAGTAGCCTGAGTCTCTTAAGCTAAGGAAACGACCTCAACAAGGAATTCAGTAAAAAAACAAGAAGGTAATGACTAACTGCTCCAGAAGTAGTAATCCTATTTATTCATTTGCATTCCCCAAAAGTATAACACAAAAGTAAACTGTCATACCCATCAGAGAGTAGAAGTGTGTCACAAGAGATGCCCCAGTTTGATAGCAGGACAGAAACAGGCCAAGGTAATGCTTTGTCTCATGTGGCGGTAGAGGCTGTTGGTACCAGAGGGACCGAGCGAAGTTGAGGCAAAGCTGCTGGTGAATCAACATCACAGCCTGCATTGAGCTCTGGGAGAAGAGGGCAGGGTCTGTGGCTGCTCCCTCTTCTTGCACATCTGAAGTTCCCTTCTTCTCGTCCAGTGTTGGTTCTACTAGAATATCTGCAAAATCCTGTCAATAACATTAGAGCAAATGAACTTCTAAAAATTAAATCGTTTTAACAAAAAAGGAAAGGGCAAAGATGGAGTGTGAACAATCAAGAAAACGAAGTAATGACTTACATAAAGATATGGTAAAAAGATAGATAATCAAACCATTCAAAGGTAACACAGGTGGTATCAAGGGAAATTGTTCCAAAACAAACCCTGTTACCACCACCCAACCTTTTCATGAAGTGGGAACTGCTTTCTGAACTCCCGTTCTTCCTCCTCCTCCTCGCTCAGGGCTGTCCTGGAGTTTCTGCTCCTATATCTGTATAGGCTGCTCTCCTGCTCGGCCTTCTCTTGGGCTATGCGTTCCTGTTCATCCCACTCATTGATAATTTCCTGAAAAGTCACACATTTGAAAGGAAACTTCTTTGCCTTTGCTGAGGTGCTTAAATAAACAAAGCAGAACTTGCTATCTCTTAGTTTCTCATGATAACAGTACCATGGTTCAAAACAAGTAAATGCCAACATCCAAAAAACTCCAGGTAATAGCAAATAAACTCTGTTTTTAAACTTATCTGCAGCAACCCATTTTCTAAATTCCCCCTTGCTATAGTGCTACATTTTCACAGTGTAAAAACATGCAACAATAGGGCTAATGCCACTGGAACTTCCTGTCAGAAGTTAATGGAGTTCTGTACTAAGGATAAGCTCTGGGTAGGAAATGTGGGGGTTGTGATTCAGACTGGACTTGGCTAACAACTCAAGCAGCTGGACCAGGAGTTCAGGAAACAGAAATGTGGGCCAGGGGCAGGGTGGTTACAGGGCATCAATCAGGCAAAACTGGGCTATGCCTTACCACTTTTTAAATCTCCAGTAACTCTAAGATTTTTAAGTTCCAAAGTTTGGCAAAAACTATAAATTAAGAAAACACTCCGTACTGATGAGAATCGAGGAGATGAGCATCTACCTTTCAGAATGATAGTTTGTACTAAAAACCTAAAGCGGTTAATCTTCATCCCGGCAATTCTGCTTTCTAAAATTTGTTCCCAAAGACCTAGGTATAAGACTATTTATGGTGGTGGCGATGTTTTCTAAGACAGGAAAAATACCACATAAAAATATAAATGCTCAATGATAAATTAGTTAAGCGTCTTAGAGCATATCTATATAATAGAAAACTAGACAGCTAGTCAATAGGATGTAGGTGAAAAATACCGTAATTATGGAGGAAAATAATCACTTAGTGCTGTCAGGTTTTTTAAAGCAAAGTATAAAACAGAATGGACTTTAGCAGTGGTTTGTAGAACTCTAGCAACTTAAGGACCAGCTTCAGAAGCCACAGAGAGGACAGAATTGTCCTCAATTAAAGTATGTCTTTTATCTATTACATACTGGGAAACTATTCTAAGACTTTTATTTTTAAAAGAGTTCTACTACTAAAAAACAGAAATTTATAAACCACTGGGATGAATGACTTAAATTTATAATGTCACAGACATACAGGTCCAGATACATCTACAAACAAACAAGGCTAGAATGGGATGCACCAGAACGTTAAGTTTATATAGCTTAATTTAAGTGGTAAAAAATCTAGTAATTTTTATTTATATTTATTCTTTTAATTGTATAAATTGAGAACAAATTGTTTTCGTTGATAAAAAAACAGAAGTTACTTTCTTAATAAAAGCTGTTACTATCACATGGCCAAAACCACCATAAATAAAGTCTAAAACAAAAAACAGACCAGGGGAAAATATATATAGTGTGTGTCAGAGACAAAGAATTAATATCACTAATTTTTTCTAATCTCTTAATAATTCAGGGACAAAGACCCCCAAAACGGAAAACTGAATAGGAGTAAGAAACGAAGACACTAGATCCCACTGCCTAACCACATGGTCTCCATCCACATTGCTAATGTCCTGCAGATACCCTGCTTGTGCTGCCAGCGCCCTTCAGGAGGAAGTCGTGGGCTTACCTGGCACACGTGCCTGAAAAGCTGCAGAGCCCTCTGGTCCAGCTCTCCCTTGCACAACACATGGGAGCGCAGGTAAAGAAGTGCATTCATCAGCAGCTGCTCTCGCGTTGGGCAAGGTCTCTGGCCCTTGCCTTCTAGTTCCTTTCCTCCTGAGCGCTTGAGGATCAATTTTCCAAGGCCTCGAAGAACCTCTTCTGACTTCACTGAGCATAAAGTATCTGCATGAGCATAGTAAGTGGGGAAGGCAGGGCCCACCGATGGAAAAGCCAACAAGGATGTGGCCAGGCTACCCAGCCTGTCTGCACAGACTACACTGCCATGGAATGAAGCACAGACTTCAGATGCCACCAGCCTCATCCCATGCTGCAACTGCAAGATGGATGCCTGCAGTGGGGTCACAGAGTCTGGATACAGGGCATACTCCTCGGCCAGCCGCTTCCTGAACTGGTGGTGGGATTGCTGCCAGGAGGCTTCCTCTTTCAGAAGATTCTGGACCACCTGGGCAGACCGAGGTCCATCCATGTGGAGGGCCTGCAGGAGCCGTGTGAGCAGATCCTGAACAGCAGAGGCCTTGGCAATGCTGGTGACATAGTGGTGGATCTCCTGCACCAGTGACTCATAGGCAGGCACCTGGGGTCTGAAGGCCTGCTTCTTTGACAGGCTGCAGATTAAATTCTCCAGATGATCAATTCTTTGGCGAAGTAGTCTAAAGGCAAATTAACACAATATACAAATTCAGTCAGGAGAAAAACAGCAAATCTAGACTGAGCCCTTAGCTAGGAAAACAAAATAAAGACATAGCAGCCCCTAAGGAATAACATGAGGAAAATATTGACTATTATAATGTAAATGAATAATACAAAGAGATCATTCATCACATGCCACACATGGTGCTAAACAACGGAGATGCATATTTCATCAGTCTAATCGCAATTCATCAAAGTAAATGCTATTATTCTCCCCTTACAGACATGGACTCCAAGGCTGAGAGGCAATTAAGTGATCTATTCAAAGTCTAAAGGCAGGGGCAGGACTAAACACAGACCTGCTACACTATATAATGTTTACCAAGACAACAAACCCACAGAGTGCACATCACCAGACCCAATTTCTGTCATGTTGAAAAAAGTTCTGGTTTCAATGCTCCTGACCCCATGTGAATCCTGCCCCTCATTTCAGAATATTAATTTTTCCTGACTATAACCATGGCTTTAGGGTCTAATTGCTAATGTAGTTCAGAGTATGTATTATCACCTCCAACTGCAATTACATTGCAAAGGCCAACCTCAAAATGTCTTTAAAAAAAAAAGTCAATAAACCCCCAACACAATCACTCCGCTGTTACCTGATGTGAGGATGAGAGTAACGGATAATGACTTCATCTTCCAAGTCTGTTCCAGTCAGTAGCTGGGACGAGAGCTTTCGGGTCTTCCACTCACACTGCAACTGGTGTAACTAACAGAAAGGAAGAAGCAGGTCTGTTGTGCCCAGCTGTGACCCTGTCCAAGAGGACAATGCCCCAGGGAAAGGTAGAGAAACTGGATAGAAGGAATCTGGGCTCTTGAATGACTCAAGAGCAGGGGTTTCTGCTCCATTAACCTGGACCACTCACCTTAGAGCTATTAGGAAAAGAAACTACCTTATTTACACTGCTGAACTTCTAAGGACTCTGCTATAGCAGCTTAGTCTTTACCAACTCATATACTAGTTCCACATTTTGAAGAAGGAAAATTCTATCACTATCTTTATATATTCAGCTCCTGAGTTTGGTCAGAAGTTCAAATATCAAGGGATACCACATAATCTAAATCTACTTGATCCTTGAGTTTTAGATAACAAACCAAAAGTTCAAAAGCTGAGGAATACCATACCGCATCTGAAGAAGTTATCCAAGTCCAAATATTCGACTTAGTTCAGATAGAGGGAGTACGGATAGGAGAGATACCACTAGTTCTCTGGCAATGCCTCAGATATTCAACTGTCGTGACCTCTGCCTACTGTAGTCTACTGGCAAATACATCAGAAGCTTAGGAAGGACCCCTCCAAATACCTAAGCTTACTCAGAGGAATTCTCAAAGAGGAAAATGCAGTCATTAGAACACACTCCTGGGATATCACAGGGCAGCCTATGCAAAATCATCTCTCTGGTGCTCTAAGCATTCAAAAGGCAATAAAAGGAGTAATATACTAAGTCAGGGATGGAGCCCCATGCTCCAAATTCTCACCCCTCCGTACCTCTTCCTTAGCATACTTGAGCTTGTATTCCCTCTTCACTGCAGGGTCAAAGCGTGCCTGTGGAAGCCATGTCTGAATCTGGAGCAAGCCAAGGCTCACCCAGAGGCTCCCACGACGGGCTGGCTCAGAGAGGTCCTGTTTAATATCCCCTTCCCCAAACAAGTGGCGCAAGGAAGTAAGCAAGAGGCATAGCAACTCTTTGGGCAGAGGCTCCTGTCCAGCCATGTCTCCAAGAGTCTGGCCCACATGCTGGAAGGCTTGTCTGTCCCCGAGCAGCAGCTGTTCGCAGTTCTGCATATACTCCTGCCGCTGGGGTTCAGGGAGCAGCTCTGTCAAACCCACCAGGTGCCGACACAGCACAAGCCTCTGGAGCTGGGAATCCGTGCGTCTGTAGAGATAAGGAAGCACTTAAGGGCTTGCATTACATCAAACAGCACTCTTTTCTCACAACTATCATTCTTTCAGAAAATGACAAGGTAGATTGCATTACTGCCCTAATTCACCACTTAGAGGTGAATTTCTCTGCTCAAGTAACCTTACATGCTTTTCTAAGCTCCGCTCTATCACAATAAGCTTAAAACCGACAGAGGCACTAGCCAACTCCTAATAACTTGTCATGGGCTAAAAACCTGCTGATCCAATCAGAAAATATACTTGTCTTCAGCCATCAAAACTAGCCACTACAGAAACAAGTTATGACTGAGTTCTCTGCTACATGCTCTATAAAAAAGACAGAACTTTACAGTCTACCTGGGAGCAGGGCAGAGAAGGGCAAGAATACCTGAATTCTGTGACTGAAGGCACAGCCATGTTGGTCCAAAGCGCCAGGCTGATGTCCTGGAGCTGCTGGGCTCTTTCAACCCATTCTCCCAGGATGACATGTGAGGAGGACAGGATAGGGAGGCCACTCACATCCCAAGGACTTGCTCTGCAGCTGCTGGTCAAGACTTCAAAACAGCACTTGGAGAATATGGCTCTACTGAGACTGCTGGGGCCCTGATGGACAGAGAGGAGTCATGTATCTTTTAGAAATTAAAAGGATTTGGGATCCCTGGGTGGCTCAGCGGTTTAGCCCCGCCTTCGGCCCAGGGCATGATCCCAGAGACCCGGGATCAGGATCGAGTCCCACGACAGGCTCCCTGTATGGAGCCTGCTTCTCCCTCTGCCTGTGTCACTGCCTCTTTCTCTCTGTCTCTCATGAATAAATAAATAAATAAAATCTTAAAAAAAAAAAAAAAAGAAATTAAAAGGATTTTAACAAGCAGCACTGAGCACTTCAGAGGAAGAAAGGGAGTAAAAAAAAAGGAGGTTCAAGTTGCTAGAACCAGGTAAACATCAACCAGAGTGCAGAATGGTGTCAGGTGTTAGGCTTTTTTTTTTTTTTTTTTAAGGTGTTAGGCTTTAAAGAAACAGACTCCATTCTCAAAGAATGAGGAACAACTGGTGCTTTACTAATGCAAGAAAATCCCTCCAACCTGGGCATCAAGAAGACCATTCTTGCAGTAGAGCTAGAAGATAAATGTTAAGAGCCAGGGACAAAGTTTGTCAAACCTGTGCTCCTTGGACTGTTCATCTGGGACACAGTAATAGCTCTCTACAGCAAAGGATTAAGTGGTTAAATACATACGATGGGAAACACTGTATATACTCTGTAACTCTCGGGAATTCACAAGATTTCTCACTGAAGGCTTTCAGAAATATTCTACAATAAGGAAATCAATTTTGAAGGATGCCTGGCTGGGCCTAGTCAGAAGAATATGCCATTCTTGATTTCAGGGTCATGAATTGGAGCCCCATGAAGGGTACAGAGGTAATGAAAAAAATTTTTTTAATTAATTTAAAAGATAATTTTGATAGAGCAAGAGAACAGAAGAGTCCCAAACCAATCCATGAACATCTGTGGGAATAAGGTATGATAAAGGTGGCATTTCAAATGAGTGGAAAGGATAAATTAATCAAATGTGGTGTTATTATACTGCTTTTAGATATACTGTTTGTGTAAAATATTTAGATACCTACCTCACAAAATAAGATATCCAGATACAACTAATGATTTAAATATAAAACAAAAATATACAAAAAATGTTAGGCAAATGGTTTTCACCTCTAGGGAAAGGGAAGGAAGACTATTTTTATTTTTTAAAGATTTTATTTATTTATTCACGAGAGGCACAGAGAGAGAGAGGCAGAGACACAGGCAGAGGGAGAAGCAGGCCCCATGCAGGGAGCCTGATGCAGGTCTTGATCCTAGGTCTCCAGGATCACGCCCCATGCCGAAGGTGGCACTCTTCTGAGTGAGACACCCGGGCTGCCCCAGAAGACATTTTTTTAAAAGCATGACATCAAAGCCAGAAAATAGAAAGGGGCTAGAATATTTGAAAAGAAAACATTATAAAACCTGAGAGAGATGGGATGCCTGGGTGGCTCAGCAGTTGAGTGCCTGCCTTCGGCCCAGGGCGTGATCCTGGAGTCCCAGGATCGAGTCCCACATCGTGCTCCCTGCATGGAGCCTACTTCTCTTCTCCATCTGCCTGTGTGTCTCTCTCTTTCTCTCCCCGTGTCTCTCGTGAATAAATAAATAAATAAATAAATAAATAAATAACATCTTTAAAAAAAAAAACCTGAGAGACAAGAGAACACTAGAAATATATTTCTAACCATATGGTGGGTAAAGGTTTAATATCTATAATTTTTATAAAGAGATCTTCAATATGAAAATGATGATGACTTCATTTTTTAACAAAATGAGCAGTAAACATGACTGAAAAATACATGAAGGAAATATACATACATATAAAGATGTTTAATCTAAAAAAATAATCATGAGAACAAATTCAAACAAGATTTTTTAAACTGATTAGCAATAATTTAAAATGCTGGTAACACCTAGTGTGTCAAAAATGTAAATAAATAGATTACATAATAAGTGAAATTGTGCTCTAGTCCTAAGTCTTCCTGTGATTATCCTGGGCTTTGTGACCTCCTCCTTTACCAGCTCCTAGCATGTTTGAAAAAGTAAAAAATACACCCTGTTGATAGCAGCATTATCAATAATAGACAAATTATGGAAACAGCCCAAATGTCCATCAACTGGTAAATGGATAAAATTTACACACTGGAATATTACTTAGCCATAAAAAAAAAAAATGCAATATTGCCATTTGCAACGACATGGACAGAGCCAGAGAATACTTTGCTAAGTGAAATAAGTTAGTCAGAGAAAGACAAGTATCATATGGTTTCACTCATATGTGTAATTTAAGAAACAAAACAAATGATGATGGGGGGAGAGCGGGGAGAGGCAAACAAAGAAACAGACTCTTAACATAGGAAACAAAATGACAGTTATTACAGGGGAAGGGGCCTGGAGATGGGTGTTAAGGAGGGCACTTGTGATGAGTACCAGGTAACTAAATTCTACACCTGAAATTAGTGTTACTCTGTATGTTAACTGGAACTTAAATAAAAACTAGGTGGGGAGGTGTATGTGTGTGTGTGTGTGTGAAAAACAAAAACCACTGCTAAAAACCACCTGCCCAGACATTCTGAGAATAGCCATAAATTTCTTTAACTGTACAGACATTCTAACCAAGGAATAAATTCTAGTTTTTATTATAGGAAAGGGAGAAATAAAGGCAAAAAACCTCTACATTTATGAATAAGTGATTAAATAAATTCCAGCACATTAGAACAATGGCATACCTTACAAAGTATAAGCTGGAATGACATGTTTCCATGACATACGAACAAAGAAAGCGATCTTATTTTTATGTATATTTAATACAAAATATATGTAAATAAGATACAGAGCAAATAATACTTATTGCTACAGAATTCTATATATAGATGTAAAGTTGATCCTCGATCAACACAGGGGTTAGGAATGCCAATCCCTCACCCCCACCCCACCACATACATAAAAGAAAAACCCATGTATTTAATGGTTAACTACCCAAAACCCTAACTATGTACAATACTGTAGAAAAAGACACACAGGCCTTCTGATCTCCAACCAAAGTTGGCAAAGTTGGACCCTAGAGTGCTATCTGCTACTTGCTACTATACCCAAGAATGCAGAATCTCCTTCCACATAGAGTCCAGAGAAAGGCAAAGAACCAGGGAAGGCAGAGCACCTTTACTCACCTTTTCTGGCCACTTGCTCCACCTGGCCCCTATTCCAAGTTCTAATACCGTTCCTGCTTACAGAAAATGGTGGCAAGCAGTGAGCCAGCTGCCACCATCCCCTGTGGTATTAATTTCCTGCCTCAGACTTTCAGTACCATGGATAACAACTCCTCCCCGCAGTCCCCTCCGTCACCAAGAATCCTGTTTAGTGCTCATCCTACCCCCTGGTTCTCCTAGACTTCTTACTTCAGGGAGGAGGCAGGTTATCATTCTGTCGTCCTTGGCCAACTCTGGCCAGTGATAGGTCCTACCACTGTAGTGAGAATTCACCCCCCAAGCCCGTCAGTTCCTTTGTACCTCTTTCACCATTCAATACCTCAATAACCAAGTCTTGCACAGGTAGTAGGATAAGGAGTGCCAGAATAAGATGATGGCCCTTTTGTTCCAGCCTTCCCTGTATCTTCCCTCTAACTTCCCTTTGCTTCTAGGCATTTGGCAACTTCTACCTTACTTTTCAGTCACAAATAAAATACATATTTATTGGAAAACATCCATGTGTAAGTGACCCCGTTCAATTCAAACCTTGTGTTGTTCAAGGGTCAACTGTATATACACACACATATACACACATATATTTGTATAAATGTGACTAGAAAAGATATTTTATTTAGAGAATAAAGTGAAGACTATTATTTTAGAGAGAACATGAGCAGGGGGGAGCTTAGAGGGGGAGAGGGGAGAAGAATCCCCAAGCAGACTCTGAGCTAAGCGTAGGGCCCAATGCAGGGCTCAATCTCATGACCCTGAGATTATGACCTGAGCTGAAAACAAGAGTCAGATGCTCAAACAACTGAACCATTGAAGCACTCAGGTACCCTGAGTGAAGACATTTAACTTTATTTACTTTAATTCAGAATTTTTGAAATAATTTAAGATAGAGTATCTTTTTTGAAGGTTTATTTATTAACATCCTGCAAAAAATAAAGTATTAGAGAATTACTTATTTAGGTGTTCCTCTGTCCTTGGAATAAATATTTATTGCTAGATCAAAAAAATTTTCCACCATCAAACATCTTCATGATTTTATGCCAACAAACCTTCAATGTGGAGTCCAGAAGGGACCTAGGCATCTCCCTCTGCTGTATATCAGGCAGAGGGCTCCACGTTAGCCAGTACTCTGGATTTGTAGTCACAGTACTGCTCCAAAAAGACCCAAACATGGAATTAAATAAGTCAGACCACAACGAAGTAATTTCTTCGGTAGACACCTAGAGATAAATAGGTAAGAGGATATCTGAGAAAAATTCCATAAACCGAGTTATGAGGTTTCTGTCTTATAACTCATCTAAAATTAACATGGGTCTAAAGGTGTTAATTCTAATGTCCCTGATTTTCTGCCACCCTGGTCATCTTGGTTAAGCCACTTATCTTATTAATGATAATTTTATAAAACTGAGATCTTTTATGAGGTACAGGAGGAAATATAAGTGAATCACATGAATATAATATCAGCAAAACAGATAAATGAATAGAGCATCATAAAAAAATTAAGGTTGTACTAATGAAGTTATATTAACTGTAGTTTACCACTACTCACATTCAATTCTTGGGGGAAAGATTAAAAACACTCACCCACTATGTTTTTGCACAAACAATAAAAATAAGAAATATTTTAGCCTCATTTAACTGGAAACCAAATAGAATGATTCTAGGAAGAGCTGGGAAATACACAGATAATTACTGCAAAAAAACACTCAAAATTCTCCCCCTCTGAAAGTTAATTCAAGTAAGATTGGAGTTTTGGACATAAATAAACCATTCTGCAACCAGTCTGTCACAATAAGTCTAACTGGGTCATACTATAGAGGTTTATTTCCCTTTTGATTTTGGTTTTTACCTTCTGATGGTGCAGTAAGGACCAAAGGTCTCGAAGCTCTTGCGGAGCAACTGGTGTGTGCTTAAGACAAAATGTGATGTGATGACTTATCTCCTCATCTATCTGGGGTTGCTGATTTTTGCTGGATCTGTTCCACAAATAAAGAGGAAGAAAGGATGGGCTGTCAGGAATCAATAAAGTGCTAAAAATCTATTATGTATGGGAAGATGGAACATACAGAACTTATAGTGCATCTATTAAAAAAAAAGATAAGCAATTCTATTGGAATAATACCCAGTAACTTGTAGAGGTGGAATCAAAATAGGCAAAGAATCAGTGGCAACTGACTTCTCTTGTTGTCTTTCAGTAACTAGTCCCCTTTAAGTCTGTACTTTGTTTCACATTAGGATACAGAGAATAATCAAACAAGAAAAAAAAGTCCCCCAGAGGAAAATGGCTTACCTTCTTAGACAGGCCTGTGTCATAAAATTAGCTACCACTTTGTACTGCCAAAGCATAGCCAGGTACTCCATTGCAGGCCACAACTGAACACTCCTGGTAAGCTGGATTAAGGAGGTAAAGTCTGGTTGGAACACGGAGGAAGCTTCATTGTGCTTTTTCTCCAGAAAACCAAATGAAATTCCTTTGGCTTTTAGTTCTAAACAATGAGCATTCACAAGATTCTTCAACTCATCTGGACAAAAAGACACATGCAACATTATAGCATAGTGATAAACAGAACAGGCTTAGATTCCCAACTAATCATGTGACTGTGAGCTTAAACTGAGCTTGAGTTTTGTACTTGTAAAATGATGTTATTAATACCTGCACAATTCTGATGAGAGAATTACATAATATATGTAAAGTTCATCTCTATGCCTGGCACTTATTTAATTGTAGTTATAGCATACAAAAAGAGGAAAGAAAAAAGAAAGTGAAACAGAGTAAAAGAAAATCTAAGGGAAAAACTTAAAACGTATTGGCTACTGGGCAAGAGATACTCCTGGAACACCTGTCAGTAGGTTAAACTCCAGAGTATATTACCTGGATTGGCATCTTCCAGAATATTAGCTCTGAGGACCAATCCCCAGGCCTGCAAGAGACGTTTTTTAAAAGTCCATTCAGAAGCAACCACTTGGAGACGATTAATGTCTTCCCACCATCCACTTTCCCCAAGGGCAGGCATCCGCTCCCTTATGGCAAGCGCTTTGTTAAGGATTTTCAACTGAGAAAAACATTCCACCACCAGCTTGTTCTGAAACAACAAAACCCAGGAGAACCTACTTATAGAGGAGAAATGAGATTCTTTTGAGCAGTCTGTTCACATCTAAGAAAACATTTTAAATATTTCCACAGTGCTTCTAGAAAACATACAGTTTGTTTACCCCTGCTGCTCTCAGATTTTACAGTAATAAAGTTAAAACACCACCCAGACTAATACTGTCAACAATAAGCAAGATGTTAACACTTAACAAATCAGTTAATCGTATTCAGTGAACACTTAGAAGTTAAACATTTAGGCAAGGATAAGTCTAGTTGAATGGTAGGCCTCATGCTCCAGGCGAACTTCAGAAGAGGTCAGATCTTTGTGTTTACTACATGTTTCTTAATTATACCTTAAAAGGAAATGGTCGTCCCAGGAACTTCTGCAACTTCTTTATACCAGTGAAGCCACCAGTCGGGCTCCCCAAGCAATTCTGAATATGTTCTGAGACCGTCTGAACCTCTTTGTAGTATCTTTAAAGGGGAAAAGAGCAGAGGGAAGTAAGGAAAGGGGGAAATGCTGGATAGTAGAGACATAGTAGAGATATCATTTACATTTGATTTACATTCACCAATAGGCCAACGGAATAAACCAAAGTAAAGCAAGAAGAAAAGTTTCAACTCCAAACCCTTTTCTCTTTATTATCATAGATGTACATACTGACATCATTACTCTAAGTATGACTCTTACTTGTCTTCATGGTTCATTAGGAGGTGGGGGATTTGACGGACCAAATGTTTTAAAACCCAGTGCCAGTGCAGGGCAAGCAGGGCCAAGCCCGGGGTATCCACTTTTACTGTGTCAGCCACAGTCCAAAACCGGTCCCGCCACCGCACAGAATCCAAGATCTAAAAACAAAGTAAACCAAATTACAAACATTTCTCAGTAAAAGACACAAGAAACATATTTCAATTGATGATGACTAAGAAGGCTTAAGTGGATTAAAAAATAAATTAAAATTCCACTGTTCTTCAAGAGGTGAATGGATTGTAGTACATACATTTGATGGAATATTACTTGGCAATAAAAAAAGGAATGAACTGATACGAAACAATCTGGATGCATCTCAAAATAACTGTTTTGAGTGTAAGAAGCCAGACAGAAAAGTATAATGCATGACTCCATTTATATAAAATTCTAGAAAACACAACTGATCTATAGGAACCAAAAGCACATTAATGGATGTTCGGGTGGGGGGAAGGGAGAGAAAGGGAATACAAAAGAACATGAAGGAAGGCTTGAGGTTATTAGGTATGTTCACTATTATGGAATGGCTTCATAGACATATACATGTCAAAACATAAAATTCTACACTTCAAATATATGCTACTTATTATGCTAGTTATATACCCATAAAGTTCTAGAATATGTATATATATATATTTAAAACTGTTAAGAAATATTAAATTTCTCAAGTAATATTGGGCATATAATAACACTGTAGTTCATTTCACCCCTAAGAATCTGAAATATTTCTCTTAGCACAAAAATAAAAACATGAAGTACATTTCCTCACCTTAATGACAATGGCATCAGACACAACCCCCTGAGAGGACTGTACCCAGAGCAGGATTAGTGCATCACAAAGTTCAAAAAAAGCAGCAAGGTTGACCACAATTTCATGGGGCAGGCTGTGATAGCTCTCTGGATCTTAGAATTGACATAAATAAGAACATCCGATCAGATTTAAATTAATCCCTGGATATTATCAAAATCAACTGTAACATGCAACTTAACTGCATCTTTAGTACAAAGGTCAATTTTGAAAGGTCAAAATTGAAAGTAAATTCTTAGCCTACTATATTAAACTTAGCAAATCAGGTATGCATATCTATAGAAGTTCTTAATGTCTTAATGAAAAATGAAAATTTTAATTTTTTTTAAATTTTTTATTTATTTTATGATAGTCACACAGAGAGAGAGAGAGGCAGAGATACAGGCAGAGGGAGAAGCAGGCTCCATGCACCGGGAGCCTGACGTGGGATTCGATCCCGGGTCTCCAGGATCGCGCCCTGGGCCAAAGGCAGGCGCCAAACCGCTGCGCCACCCAGGGATCCCGAAAAATGAAAATTTTAGAGCAATAATGCAGATTTTATAGAAGTACTTGTTTAAATACAAAACAAATCGAAATGTATGTATGTTTGAAAGAATAGACAGCACAGAGGAGAAGATACAAATGAATGTACTATTAACAATGACTCCTTCAAAGACAGACTTCTATTTTTATGCTTCAATATAGTCCAAATTTTCTCTGACGATCACAGATATATTTTCAATTTAAAAAATAAAGGAAGAATGAAGAAAGAACCTATAGCCAAATAGTTAGGAGCATGAACATTTTGAGCCAACAGATCTAGATTTCAAATTCTAGCTCTATTACTTGCTAGAGATATGACCATGAGCATCTCTATACATCCTTCTCCTCTTTCACAGCATAGGACCTACACCATGCAAGGTTGCTATAAAAAGTTAAGTGAAATCAAGAACATGTAACAAAGCAGTTGGTCATTATTACTGAATAAATTAGGCCACCAAATCAAAAAGAATCAGAAAACGGCAGCAGCTGCTGAAGGTCTCTTACCTTTAGAGACATTCTGTGATCAGATGCATAACTCAAGAATACAAAAGGTTAAACTTCTTACCTTTATGGAATTCAAAGGACATTCTCAAAACACTATTTCTTAGCTTTTTGCCACCAATGGAAACCAAATTTGCTTCAGTAAAAATCCGTTTTTCCCGGTCAAGATATAGGATTGTCCTGAAATGAGATCAATAATATAACAAATATTATCAGTTATTGGTGTATACTACTTGGCAATCACATCCTCTAACTGCTAAAATCTTGAGAACGCTTGGAACATCAATCTCCTTCAACCTGTCATTCACTTCCAACCCCTGCAAATTCTGGATTGAAGAGATAGAGGTGAAAAGTGATGATGACTGAGTTGGGGGTAGGGGTGAAAATGGGGAGGACAGATGGCTGGGAAAACCTGCATTTAGGTAAACTGCCAGGCTTTACTGTGACCTGACAAACGGCACTATCAACTCTTAAGAGTGGCCAAAATAAAATTAATCTCCAGTGTTAGAAGTTATCTGGGGAGGCAGAATGGGGAAGCTACTAGGAGGGGGAGACAAGAGGGCCTTTGAAGTGCTACTTCATACCACATGCATGAGTTCATTTTGTGAAAATCCATCGAAACCAAATATACTCATTATTAAGTGTACTTTTCTATAATGTACATTATACCTCAATTACAAAATTAGTTTTAAAAATGTATTACATTGCTTTCATGAAGATGGCACCAAAGGCAAAGAAGGAAACCCGTGCCCCTCCCAAAGCCAAAGCCAAAGCCAAAGCAAAGGCTTTGAAAGCGGTGCTGAAAAGCATGGACAGTCACAAAAAAAATAGAAGATCCACATGTTACCTACATTCCAATGACCCAAGACCCTGCGTCACAGAAGGCAGCCCAAATATCCTCAATGAGTGCCCCCAGGAGAAACACACCTGATCACTATGCCATCATCAAGTTCCCCCTGACTCCTGAG
The DNA here is from genome assembly GCF_018345385.1 of Vulpes lagopus. Taxonomy (NCBI): domain Eukaryota; kingdom Metazoa; phylum Chordata; class Mammalia; order Carnivora; family Canidae; genus Vulpes; species Vulpes lagopus. Next base: position 24,056,677 of record NC_054824.1, on the reverse strand, counting down.
TCAGCCATGAAGAAAACAGAAGGCAACAACACACTTGTGTTCACTGTGGATGTTAAGGCCAATAAGCACCAGATCAAACAGGCTGTGAAGAATCTCTATGACACTGATGTGGCCAAGGTAAACACCTTAATCAGGCTTGATGGAGAGAAGAAAGCATATGTTCGACTGCCTCCTGACTATGATGCTTTGGATGTTGCCAACAAAATTGGGATCATCTAAACTGAGTCCAGCCAGCTATAAATAAATATAAATTTTTTCACTATATTAAAAAAAAAAGTATTACATTACACTGATAGTCAATTAAAAAAATAATGCTGGCCATTGTATTAAATGTGAGGAAAGACCAGCCTATGAAACAATTAGATAAATTTGTATGTTGAGTGTGTAGGTAGGTGAGCGTACAGGTGCTACATATTTCTCCAACATGGGAAGTGATGTGTAAGGCTGAGGAAAGGACCTGTGAAAGAATGAGCAGGTGAAAATGGGAGGAGCTGCTGCAAATCATGAATAGAAAACAATGGAAACATGACTATCCTATGATAAAGGATTAATTGCAAAATAAAGACAACATTAACGTTAAGCTGATATATCTCTAAAAGCATCCTATTAAATTATTAAAAACTTGCAAAATTTACAGGCATTTTGACACCAGAGCCAGAATTACTTGAATGAGCAGAGAGCATAAAGGAGAAGCAGCAATGAAGGAAATCCCACCTAATATCCACCACTTCTCGGGTTCAGAAGATTAAACACATGTAAGCTAAACTTGACAGAGTTTAGAAAAGGTATAATCTGTAAAGCTATATTGTACAATGAGGTAAACAGTGCTCAGAATATCAGGCTTCACCTACTTGTTCGCAACAGACTCTAAAAGGGCAAAGAGCTGCTCAGGCTGGTCTGTTTGTGGATCAAAGTCCATTGAATTTCTAATGATGTCCAAAGCCTGCATATTCCATCGGGGATCCAAAAGAATCACAAATTCATCTGGTGAAAATATAAAACAAAAAGTAGAATTTTGGAGTTAAACTCTTTGCCTAGAAAACTTCAATTGAAGATTTTTACTATCTTAATTTGATCATATTCAGTTCTGATGGGGAAGGGACAGAATTAGGAAAATTGCTAGTTTCAGCCCACAGCATTAGAAAAGTAAAATCCAACTGCTTTTACACTTTCCTTTCTAAATGCAAAATTTCTACTAGTCCTGAAAATTCATTCCACTGCAGTATATAAAGTAATCTCTCTGGAACATAAGCATTCCAACCAATACAGTCACTTGCTCCAAAAACAATTCATGAGCTTAATCACCCAATCTGCTGTCATTAACTTCAAAAAACTAGCTTACGTGGTGGGAAAATGAATAAATATGTCTCATTATTTGATTTCAATACGGAAATCAATTCAAGGAGCACTTGGGTGGCATAGTTCAGTGTCCAACTCTTATTTCAGCTCAGGTCCTGATCTCAGGGTCATGGGACCTGTGTCAGATCCTGTGCATGCATGGAGTCAGCCTGAGAGTCCTCTCCCTCTACTTCTCCCCCTCTTCTTTGAACTTGCAAGCACAGGTGCACTCTCTCTCAAAAATAAATAAATCTTTAAAATACATACACACACAAAAAAAACCCTCAAGATTATTTTATTATTTAAAAAAGCCCTTTCTTTATAATCAGAGAATGTGGCATCTGCTGCTTCTTCGGCTTAAACTTGGCACCTCTTCTGTAAGGCAGCAGTGATCAGATCTGACTTTTCTCCAGAGGCTGTGACAACTCAAAAAAGGGAGGCAAAACAAAACAAAGGTAACATAAACTTCAAAGCGGCTGGGTAGGTCAGTGGAGCACTTCAAATCTTAAAGGTATCTACCATCTGAAGAGGGTACCTGCATCCCAGTGTTCATAGAAGCAATGTCCCCTATGGCCAAACTAGGAAAGAGCCCAGATGTCCATCGACAGATGAATGTATCGGATAAAGAAGATGTGGTATATAGATGTATACAATGGAATACTACTCAGCCACCAAATAAAGAGAAATCTTGCCACTTGCAATGACATGGATGGAGCTAGAGGGTATTATGCTAAGTGAAATAAGTCAATCAGAGAAAGACATATGATCTCACTGATATGTGGAATTTAAGAAACGAAACAGAGGATCATAGGGAAAGAAAGGAAAAAATAAAACAAGAGAGGGAGACAAACCATTAAGAGACTCTTAATCACAGGAAACAAACTGAGGGTTTCTGGAGAAGAGGAGGAAGGGGGAGGGAATAACTGGCTGATGGACATTAAAGAGGGCATAGGACATAATGAGCACTGGGTATTATAGAAGAATCACTGACTTCTACTTCTGAAACTAATAATAAAGCAATTTAAATTCAATTAACATATAAAAACTTTAAATAATAGTAAATAAAGGTTATCTACTATACAGTAGACTAACAAATGCCTACTGTGAACAGCAAAGTACATGGAGGGAACTCACATTCCAAAGTCCAGTAAGACTACATGATCCAAAGCTATACACTTGAAAAGGAAGATGAAGGCATACCTACTATGTTCCAACAGTGGGCAAATGATACCTGCTAAAAAGGGAAACTGCTACTCTAGTCTAGAACTATTCCCAAAGACCAAAATTCTTTCATACTTGGGAAAGCATGATTTATTTCAGCCACAACATGACCAGTACAGGAGTTTTCCCTATTATTTGATTTCTTCCCAAACGTTTACCTGTTACCTTTAGTGTACAAAAGACAACTGGTGTAGCACAAAAGCATCATGCATGTTTTCTTCTAAACCAAATGGCAATGGTATGTTTTGATCAATATCAAATGAAGATAGGGATGGGAAATTGAAAACCTGGTTCTGTGAACATGTCCCTAATTTCTTCATTATGCTTATGAACATAATGCTTATGTTCAACCAACTTCATATTATTCTCTTCAAGTAAAAGAATCTTACTCTAATTAAAAATAAATTCTGGGGGCTCCCAGGTGGCTAGGTCAGTAAAGTGTTTGACTTCCACTCCGCACATGGTCCCAGGATCAAGCCCCAAGTCAGGCTCCCCACTCAGTGGGGACTCTGCTTCTCCCTCTGTCTTTGCCCCTCTCCCCACCTGTCCTCTGTCTCAAATAGTCTTTTTAAGAAATAAAAATAAAAAAGTTCTGAGTGCCTCATTTGCTTTTTGTTTTTAAGATTTTATTTACTTCTTCATGAGAGACAGAGAGAGAGAGAGAGAGAGAGAGAGAATGACAGAGACATAGGCAGAGAAGCAGGCTCCACGCAGGGAGCCCGATGCGGAACTTGATCCCGGGACCCAGGATCATGCCCTGGGCCAAAGGCAGATGCTCAACAGCTGAGTCACCCAGGTGTCCCTGAATGCCTCATTTGATTAGATACCTTGAATGGCTATTTATTTTATCATTATGGTTTTGTAACTTTATATTTAAGGCTTTAAAAAGTTTATTAAGGTTTTGTACCTTCTGAAGTAATTCACACTATATACCCATAGCTTAAAACCCTTTCTGATAACAACACTAATAAGTAACAGAATGCTTTGAGTGGAAGGGACCCAGAAAAATGAATAGAATTCCCCTATTATTCAAACATAGGCAGTAAGTATGAATGATGGTTTCCAAATGAAGCCAGTTTGTGGCTGATTTGGGACCACAGACCAGTCTTCCAACTCCCATTTTCTCTCCCTATGTTGTATATCACCATCCTCTTTCAAAGACTAAAGAATAAATGGATAGTTTCAAACAAAAAAAAGTGGAATTTGCATCTGGATACATTGAGTCTTCCAAAATACAGTGTTTATTATAGTGGCAGTTGTGACAGGTCTTTTTCCATGGACTCAATGAACCAATTTCCTAAACTGTGCATTTCCTGAACTCGAAATTAAATCAGGTGCAGTACCTGTTATATTTGGTTGTAATATTTTGATGACATTACTGACCCCAGCTGAGAGAGAATTTGAGTAAAAATTCCTAAGAGATGCAGCACTGGCTTCCAAATGAATCTGTATTGATTCTGTGGAGAAAGGAGAAATAATGTTAATATCTAAAGTGGGGCTGTCCAAGCAAACTTTTTGCAATAATGGAAACATCCTATAGTTGCAGTGTGAGGGCAGCCATTAGTCTTGTGTTAGTAAGCATGTGAAATGTGGCCAGTGCAACTAAGGACTGGATTTTTAGATTTTATTTAACTTTAATTAATTTATATTTACATTTTAGTAGCTACCTGTGGCTAGTAGCTCTCATACAGGACAATGCAGATAAAATACAAATTCTCTCTATACAATTTTAGACAGATCACATGCATAATACAATACACATATTCTTTGGCTAAGTTCTCATGGATAGAAAGGTTCATATAAACTCTACTACTTTAGGCAACAAGTTCTACCAACAAATTCCAAGTCCTGTACTTTGCAACCCGTGCAATGTTGTTAAGGTTGGTTTTTCCTCTTAAAATGAAAAAAAAGTACAAAGAAATTAAGCAGGACAACTTAGAATACTGGAACTAAAATAAGTCTCTTAAGCACTTTAAGGCAAATGAAGTTTACCAAAAACAACCTTCCCCAGATAGGATGGTTGTATAGCAGCATGTTAAAAAAATAAGCAGTAACATGATATAGTACATTTTCCTTTTGGATTTGATAGAAAAGTGGAAGACCATGAAATGCTAAGGATTACACAGGGGCAAAGTTTCTCTTAGGACACATCTAAGGGCAGTTACATGCCTTAATGTTTTCTAACAGCTATACAAATAGTAAGGCCAGGTAACAAATTTATTGCTAGATCTCCCAGATACAATTTTAAGTGTCCTCACAGGATAATACAGCTACTGAGGCACTAAAATAGTTTATTTATGCACTTATTGTACAAATTAAGCTTTTCAACTCACCCAACCCCTGTGGTATATTCTTGGCTAAATGATAAAGCCATTTAACTCTGAGCATCCAATCTTGATTGGTTGCTCGTTCTATAAGCAATTTAACAGCCATGGCCAGAACTTCTGGTTCATCAATCCAGTAAGTATCCACTTCGACTGAACTGAATTTCAAGCTCTCAGGGTTAGGAGACTGCATAATTTTCTCTAAATCGGGTAAGGTAAGAGGCTGAATCCTGAAATTCATTAGAAAAATAAGGCAAAGTCAGTACTAGAATGAACTTTCATTTTACATTTCAAAGAACCAGGAAAATAACTTTACAAATAACAGATCAAAGAAGTAATAGGGAAAATATTAGTCCCTTTCAAAGGAGAATAATTAAAACATATCTAGTGAATAATAAATAGGGAGCAATATTACAATGAACAAGGAAACTATAACAGCTGGGTAATAAATGACCATATAACATTCCGGTCAAACATGTTGGGTCATGACCACTACCATCAAAAAAAAGTCAAGATGCCAAAGAGACACAAACTCAAGGCTCCACTAACCTGGCCCAGCTGCTGGTTTTCATGCTCATCCTGTTAAGGCAATATACTAAGATCTGTCCATCACTTCGGACTACAGACAGGTGAGAGTCTTCTGTAGCAAAGAGAGCTGAGGGCAGAGAATCTGGCCACAGGCCCATAGCAAGGATGGAGTTACCCCAGGTTTCATGTGCTCGAAGAGAAAAAACATGTTTCTCCAGTAAAGCCTGTGCAAGCTGGTAGGAGATAAAAACACACAGGCAACATCTAAGTGCTATTACCAAAAAGTAGAAGAGGAATAATAGTTTTCCAGGACCTTTGTGATCATCCCACAACTCTCATCAGTCTTCAATTTTCAACACTACAAGCTAAATTCCACTTTGCCTAAAGACAGTTAAGTTTCAAAGAATATTTACATTTAACCTATTTTCCAGAAAAGTACTTAGATACCAGGTCTCTACTACAGAGTAACTGAAGTGCTCCACTCTCAGTTCATTAAAGTCACCATCAATAAAAGGAATTTCCCCCATCCAAATAATGCAAAGTGTTATAAATGAGAAAGCTGTTTGAAATACTTCATGGTACCTTCCGGTTTGCTGGTGAATGCTGGGAGCAGACATATGCTTCCCAGCATACTTCAGAAAAGGCTCTGTCTAAACTCAGCCCTCGCTGTAGGTACTGCACAATGAATAAGGCTGTTTGAATTAGAGTTGAAATAGAGGACGTTGGAGAACCTATAAAGAAAAAAAATATTGCCATCTATGGGCAACAGATTCTGCAAAATCTCCAATGAAAATAGAGAAATTCATCTTCTCATCAAACTTTGTTTCATTCAATCCACCCACTTACCTTAGAAAGCCTTCTAAGTAGAATCTAGAGTCTCACCAGCACATTATGGACTTGTAAGAACATTCATATTCCTTCCCTATCTTGTCTCCCTCCCTCCATTTCTGGCTGTCACAAACATACTGCAGGAAAGTGAAAACTACAAGTAGGACAAAGCCTGGTCATTTATTATCCTTAATCTAAAGTTGACAAACGCTGAAGTAGCAAAATGAGCATGGCCTCATAAAGGACCATGCACTTTAAAATCCAACAGAACTACAATCAAAGCCTCACTGTTTGGCTTTGATGAGTTATTCAACCTCTCTGAACCCTATTCTGTAACACGAAAACATGCCATGAATTAATGTGAAAACTAAAAAACCAATAGACATTGTACCTAACACATAGCAGTTACTCAATATATAGCATTTATCATTACCTTTGTTATTATTCTTGCCTGTTCCTGTATATTTGGACAGATAGGTTTTATTAGAAGAAATAACACCTGTCTGTTTTAAGCAGTTCAAAGTTCCCTCTTTATTCTATCTTCAAAAGACTCAATGACCAGATAAAAGGGATAAACTTTACAAATTTTAGTGCCTAAAGCAGTATTCCTTAAGGTAAGAGTGTCTGAATGAATCTACCAGAATCATCTGGGGAGCTTCTTTAAAATACTAATTTCTGTGTCTCACCCAGATTTACTGAACCCAATCTCTTAGGGGGAAGATAGGCATCAGCACATCTCTATTTTTAACAGACTTTTCTGGTAATTCCTATTTGTATGTACACTAAATTTAAGAACTCCTAGATTAGCAGTCAAATGAAAAAACATATGAATTTCTAGAAGAATAAAACTCTGCAGAGGCCTGTAAGTCAAGCACCTTACCTACTACAGTGCTTTGGATCTCTGTGTGTAGAGCCAAGAGGCTATCACACACACTATCCCCCACCAACCCAAGGCTGTGCAGCAGAACTTTCAAATCCAGGTCATCTGGGATGTTTCCATCCCCTTCTCCTGAAATGTAGATTTCAAGTCCACGATTCCTCATAGCTCGGGATATTTCTCCATGAACAGGATCCATCGAGAGAAAAAGTCTAGCAATTCAAAGGGAAAAAAAATTAAAAATTAAAATCATTGCAACCAATGATGCAGCTCAGCAACAACTGATGAGGGCAAATCCTATGTGTTAGAACTTCAGGGAGTTTATCGAGGGAGATACCATTAACTAAAACTCTGCTATTTTCATCTATATTCTATCTTTTAGTGCCAAAATACACCAATATAGCAAAATCAGTTTCTCTAAACCTATTCTCCTTAGAAACTGTTTATCCAATGCACCTTTAATGCTGAGAATATAAATTCTTTCAGATAGTCCCCAAATCAGACAGTGCTAATTCATCATTCTAACTCACCTACAGAGATCAGAAAAGGGAGCAGTGTATTCTCCTGAAACAATTACCTTCATATATGTCTAGCAACATCTCCATATAGCCAACATCTCCAAAGCTAAACAGTGGATTCCCTGCTAACCTTCCCATGTCAAACCTGCTCCTTTGCCAGTCTTTCCTTTCTCAATAAATGGTTCCCATATTTACCAATTACCCAAGCCAAAATCTTGTATAAAATCCTTGCTTCCTCTTTTTTTCAACCCACACATCCATCAGAAAGTCCCACTCATATGGCCACCCTAGTCTAAGCTATCTCTTGCCTGAACTACTGCAAAAAACTTGTGATCAGTCTCCCTGCTTCTACCCTTTACCATCATCCCACAATAGGGACCTCACCTCTCTTATTTTTTTATTATTATTTTTTAAAGTAAGCTCTGTGCCCACAATGGGGCTTGAACTCACAACTCCAAGATCAAGAGTCACATGTTCTACCTACAGAGCCAACCAGGAGACCCCTCTTGTTTACTGATGCGATCCCAGAGTCTGGCAAATAGCAAAGCCTAAATAAATATGTGCTAACTGAATCAATAAATGGGTGAATATACTTATAACTGGATGTATAAATAAAACATGTAAGAAGGTCCTACTTAATTGAGGCAGTCAGATTCTTTTTTTTTTTTTTTTTTTTTTTTGAGGCAGTCAGATTCTTAAGCAGAAACTTAAGAGGCAAGAATACCTGAAATTGGGATTTGGTGTTATGGTGGGAGTGGATCCATCTATCATCCCCCTCTCACTAAGAGTGAGAACACCTCCAGGTTCAAGCAAAGCATTCAAACGATCCAGCACCGATGGGCTGCACAAAGAGAATTCAAATACAATGGTGACAGTTTGACACGCTGCACTGGTTCTATTTTCCTTGCACAGGCCTCCTACTGCTCCTGACTCAGGTCGTCCTTAAGCATAGACCACTCCCCCCATATAGAATTGTGCTCTCTCTCCCTGTCCAGTCCCCTTTTCACTCCCAAAGGCATTCTTTCCAGAAATTTACAAACAGTAAATATGCAAAATATTTGTTAAATAAGTAAATGAAATTAAGGAAAATTGTTCCATGATCTATAGCTCTTTCTTTTTTCTTTCTCCATCTCTCCACTTCCTAACATTATCAAACCACTTTGAAGACACCTGGATTTCTATTCAAACATTCTGAAAAAATCTCCAGGTAGAGAAACTCATCATCTTGACCTGGAATAGTTTCTATTATGCTGTGTACTACGGAAGTTTTACGATGCCTTTTTCCTTACTTCAGAATCAAAGCAATACACACTGATGCACATTTACTAAATGTCTGGCCTGTAAAAGATCGCTATTTCAAAAATTTGACCTCAAGAATGACCCTAACAAAAGGAGTATTTTCGATATTAAATAAAAAGGTCTACCTCAAAAATGGTTGGAAAAGTAACCCAATTGTGTTAGCCTTCAGCTCAGTTCAAAACAGTCATACAAAACTAAAATCTTGAAACTAATGACCTTTGTTCACCACAGGAATATGTATCTAGTTAACAATGGGTTCAAAATACCAGAGCTTTCAACTGGGTTTCTACTTTGACAAGCATATCTCAAATATCAATGTTGCGATTAAGCAGAAGGTCCTTACTTGCAGAAGTTAACATTGTCCATCAAAAGCCAATCTCCAGACTTCAGAGCCCGAACAAACATGCTGTCAACCCATTCAAATGTGCCATGGCTGTGGCCACTGGTGGACTGCAGAAGCTTCACCCCAAAATTTCGGAACTCTTCCACAAGTTTGGCAAATTCTGAAACATCACAGCCATAGCATTTATTTTCAAACTGGGACAATAAGAAAACCAACAAAAGAAAAACAAAAAGCCCTAAGAGTTTATTAAAAGAAAATTGGAGGGCAGCCTGGGTGGCTCAGTGGTTTAGCTCCTGCCTTCGGCCCAGGGCATGATCCTGTAGACCCGGAATCGAGTCCCACATCAGGCTCCCTGCATGGAGCTGCCTCTCCCTCTACCTGTATATCTGCCTCTCTCTCTCTCTGTGTCTTTCATGAATAAATAAAATATTTTTAAAAAGAAATAAAATTAGAAACTTCTGACCCAGGTTTTTTAAAAAGATTTCTTTATTTATTCATGAGAAAGAGAGAGAGATGCAGAGACACAGGCAGAGGGAGAGGCAGGCTCCTTGCAGGGAGTCCGATGGAGGACTCGATCCCTGGAATGGGATTGCGCCCTGAACCAAAGGCAGACGCTCAACTGCTGAGCCACCCAGAAGTCCCTGGCCCTAGTGTTTAAAGTTTTGTAATAGAGTATAAATAAGAAGGGGTTTTTTGTTTTTTTGTTTAAACAAAACAGGTAAAAAAAAAAAAAAGAAAGAAAGAAAAGAAAAGAAAAGAAGAAAAGAAAAGAGAGGAAAAAAAGAAAAGAAAAGAAAAATTAGGGCTGGTGGCAGAAAATATTTTTTAATGCCTTTCTGAATTAATGGCTAGGTAGAGGGAACTCAAAGGTGATAGTAAAGGTAAATAATCTTTGTTATAATTTCTTAAATGGCATAAGGAGAATAATGCCTCCCACCTATTACCGCATTTTTATCAAATGAAAGGACACTAAAAATTGGCACAATGAAAATCAACGCCATTAAACTAGACTTTCTTTATAATGACGATATCATACGATTATAGTAACAACCGGTATTTATTTGCTTAGTGCTTAAACGGCCCATGCCAAAAACTTTTCAACTGCTCTTTTTTTTTTATTGGAAGTTCTCGTAGGACTCTTGTTCATATCACCAAGTATTATGCATTGGACTCCATGAGGAATAATAAAGTTTAGACTTTACCTCCACTGTTAACCACCTAAAAACTATATCAAATATATGAAACAACTGCTTTCAAACACTGGCCAACAGCAGAGGGCTGTGACACCTAAGGAAAGGAAGCCCTATAATTTCACTTGATTTCTGCCTGGAAGCAATTTCAGGATCGCAAAGCAAGGAGAGGGAACTCAAACATACCACAGAGGTCTCAGACAGACTGGAAACAAACCTACCACGTTGAAGCAAACAGGAAAGGCTGAGAAATATTCTCACCATAAACCCCATCTCTAGTGCTGTGTGACCCACAACTTGGAAAAGCCTGAAAACGTGGAGCTTCTCACTATGGAACAAAAGGTTTGAACCAGGGATCCCTGGGTGGTGCAGCGGTTTAGCGCCTGCCTTTGGCCCAGGGTGCGATCCTGGAGACCCGGGATCGAATCCCACATTGGGCTCCCAGTGCATGAGCCTGCTTCTCTCTCTGCCTGTGTCTCTGCCCCTCTCTCTCTCTCTGTGACTATCATAAGTAAATAAAAATTTTTTTAAAAAAGTAAATTTTTAATACAAGACTACCACCCACTTGGAATTCATAGCTCAATGGGAAATTTTATAATATTCACCTTCAAAAAATTTATAAACCAATGTATAACTCCATTAAATATCTCTCACAATTAAATTTGAGTGAATGAGGAAAGGATTTCAAATCTAAATAATGGGCTTGAATTGGGGGAATTGACAAATCAAATCAACAAAAAAATCATTCTCCTGCTTAAGAAAGTAAACTATTTGACCCACAGCCATGGATACATTGTTTACAGAGTTAGATGAGAGGAGTCTCACTTCTTTATCTCTAAGGAATCAACCCTTTATAACCAGTAACAGGCTTTGAAAATAAAAGATGACAATCATAGTGACGGACACAATCTATGAGCCTTTAATCTTCCCTAAAAGCATACTCTTCATCACCCAAAAAACTGCACCACAAAATGCGAGGAGATTCCATGTTAACTGAAGATTTTTTTCCACTTTCTATACAAAACTAATAAACACATCTTAATGATCAATTTAGATTTCTATTCTCCCATTTAAATATTTAATTTTGGGGAGTGCCTGGGTGGCTCAGTTGATTAAGCATCTGCCTTTGGCTCAGGTCATGATCTAGGGTCCTGGGATGGAGCCCCAAGTCAGGCTCCCTGCTCAGCAGGGAGTCTGCTTGTTTCTCTTCTCTCCCTTCCACCCCCCCAACCCCCCACACACTCTTGCTCTCTTGAGCATGCACTCTCTTCAAATAAATAAATAATAATTTAAAATAAAATAAAATTTTAGGGACGCCTAGGTGGCTCAGCGGTTGAGCATCTATCTGTCTTTGGCTCAGGGCGTGATCTTGCGGTCCTGGGATTGAGGCCTGCATCAGGCTCCCTGCATGGAGCCTGCTTCTCCCTCTGCCTCCATTTCTGTCTCTCTCTCTCTCTGAGTCTCTCATGAATAAGTAAATAAAATCATAACTAACTGAATGAATGAATAAATGTTAATATTTTGAGAAATTACTTAACTAGTTTTAAAAGTCAAGAAAAAAGCCAGTTTACACGTAAATAATTTACTATCATAGATGATTACATACAAGATAAACTATCAAGCTCACTAAATTTCTTTCATTTTTGCTTTATGATAATTCTAAATTATTTTACATCAGCTTCATGTTACTTTCTAAAACAAAAATTTTCAAGTTTTCTAAATAACTATTACATTAATTAAAAAATTACAGATAATACCTTATAAATACATTACTACTTATACATGGACACTACATGGACAATACTATCTACATATCTGATACACATATCCAAACACACATACCTGCCTTGGAGTAGGAGTTGATTTTGTTGTTGAGTCGCTGCATAAGCAATAATACTGCTTCCAGCTTGTTGACAATCTCCATCGTGATACCTTTACCAGCATCTCCAAGACACTTGGGCTTATAAGTCAGAAGAAAGTGACTCCAGGCTCGTAGCACTACTTCTGCATCATCAGAACTGATAAGAAGGCTGTCTCTTAACAGTGCCCTTACAGTGCCTTCCACCTTTTCTAGCAGCTGCCTCCATGGCCGTATAAGATCAACCTGAAATTTCCAGAGCATAAACTCATCATAGCCACTGGCCAGAGTCAAAAGAACACTCCTTTAAATTAAAAAAACAAAACAAAAATTCCTACTTGTAGTCACCAACACAAAAGACCAAGAGTCAGACCACAGCATTATACATGTTTTGACTGAAAATGCAAAGGCAGACTTTACCTGCTCAAATCCACCCAGAAGCTCTGTAGTATCCATTGCACTGTTCATAGCCATGATCTTTAATGTGTGACCAGTAAGGTGTGCCAGAAGCTGGACCAGGCTGGTCTTGCCCACAGAGGCTGGACCCACAAGGATGACCATCCAGCTCATCTGCACACATTTCATAATAGACTCCAGAGACTGTAATGACTGGTGCAGGAGCAACAGGGGACGGCGCGACAGGAGAGGAACGTAACTACCACGGGAAAGGACAGAGTAGCCCAGCTGAAAAAGACATGCCAGTCAGATTTCACAAGTGTGCCTGGTTGTGGGGGCAGAGGAAATCAAAGAAAAATGTAAAAGAATAGTGGTTTATTCTACATGACTCACCTGAACATCATAAGGAGTGATGTGAAATAGTCTGGTTCCCAAGTATGGGTTGGAACTTGAATTAAACACATCCTTGAACACAGCAATGACCTAAATGAAGATAATACAATCAAAACATGAATCACTTCATCAAATTCTGAGCCAAATCTTCTAGAAAACATGCACAGTCAAGAGATATCACAATACTGTGAATGAACACTAGTCACAATTTCCCTATCCTTTTGATTTTTCTCTTATAGATTACATTTATTTAAATCTTCAGAATGAAAGCAAACTGGAACTCAAGAAAAGAGTAATCACCTAATCTCAAACTATTTGAGATTCCAGTTGAGAATATATCATAAATTAAAGCCATGGATATTATGGCAAATCTATAGATGAAAAATGAATCTGGAAAAAAAAAAAGAAAAATGAATCTGCTTTCCTTTTTCTTTTTGTTAAAAGATTTTATTCATTTATTCATAAGAGACACACAAAGAGAGAGGCAGAGACACAGGTAGAGGGAGAAGCAGGCTCCATGCAGGGAGCCCGATGTGGGACTCAATCCCAGGTCTCAAGGATCATGCCCTGAGCTGAAAGCAGAGGCTCAACCACTGAGCCACCCACACCTCCCTGAATCTGCTTTCCTCATTCAAGATACCATCTAAGGGGATCCCTGGGTGGCGCAGCGGTTTGGCGCCTGCCTTTGGCCCAGGACACGATCCTGGAGACCCGGGATCGAATCCCACGTCGGGCTCCCGGTGCATGGAGCCTGCTTCTCCCTCTGCCTGTGTCTCTGCCTCTCTCTCTCTCTCTCTCTGTGTGTGGCTATCATAAATAAATAAAAATTTAAAAAAAAAAGATACCATCTAAAAAGAAGGTAGAATAGTCTGAAGATTTTGAAGAGCAATGACCATTTTTTGAGCATCTATTATGTGCCAAACATTATAGAAGTGCTTTAATAGATTATTTCTGATCCTTACAGCCTTGCAAGATAGGTATCATTTCTACTTTATAGATATAGATAGCAGGATTCATAAGAGTTATCGGATTTACTCATGGTTAGTAAGTGATTTATTCCATAATATGATTTTAGCTTTCTAAATATTTATGTAGAATGACAACCATTGCTATTTTTCTGATTATTTACATCAGTTATCCCTTCCTTACCAGAAATACAATTAGAAAACTTGCCAATAGCCCTACTTCTTTCCTTCCTGGATTTCTTTTTAAGAGTAATTGGGGCAGAGAGGATAGCTAGGGATGTGTAAAATACACAATTTAGTCCAGAGTAGCAAGAAAAATTCCGGCCACCCAAAATAAGTACACCAAATTGCATGTTTCTAACAAAGCAGCCAAAACTCATTATCACTGTACACTGGACTAAAGTCAGAAAATAAAATAACAATATTATAAAATAAGTCATAGGACAGAATGTAAAGCATGGTGACTGTAGTCAATAATACAGTATTGTGTATTTGAAAATTGCTAATAGAACAGGTTTCAAAAGTTGTCATCCAAAGGAAAAAGTCTTTTGTAACTATGTAAGGTGACACGTGTTAACTAGACGTATTGTGATTTCACAAGGTAAACAAATACTGAATCACTGTGTTCTACACCTGAAAATAATGTTTATGTCAGTTATATCTCAACTAAAAAAATTAATAAGAGTTTGACAAACAGGAAAAAAAAAAAAAGGTAAAATCATTATCAGTACCAAATATTGACTAGGGGTCAAAGAGCAGCACAGGAGAAAGTGCTCCTGTCACATACTGCTGGGTCCAGGTACTCAGTGACCTTATATTCTACTCCAAGGCAGATTATCCTCTCCTCTCCCTAACAGTCCACCAGAATTAAAATTACAAATACATTCACAATGTGGTTTATTTAGTTTTATTAAGTCAGACTGAATTTACTCAAACTCTTCCAGCTTAAATAAGCCTTTCTCCTATTACTAGTTTTCCTCACTTTTGTGTGTGTGAATTACAATAACTGACACAGAGAACGGATAGAAACCTTCCCTTATAGTGACATACCATCTAACATCAATTACCCAATTAACTGGCCAGGGTCTTGCCACAATGAATTAGTAAGTGGACAAAGAAAATAAAGTTCTAGGTGATGGTATATGAATTATAAGTAATAAAATTATATTTTCTAAAAACTAGGTGAATACTTTATTCTAATATAATGACCAAAAGCCACTTGTACATAATAAATGAGTTAACAATTGGCTACAATTGTGAGATGGAAGGAAAGTTCGGGGCTAGAGTGCTGGCTCTACCACTTACTATAGGTGATACCCCATGACTCTAGGCACTGGATCCTCATTGGTAAGAGGTCACGATAGTGCCTCTTGCCTGCAGCTACTGTGAGTATTCTGTGAGACTGGACTTTAAATACCACAAAGCAAAATGAACAGCTGATTAGTTGTTCTAATGTTGGCTAGAAATTCTAGTGTCATTTTCTATTTACAAAGGAGATATTTTTATTTCCATTCAGATACAGAATATTCTCCTACAATACCTACTTATATTTTCTAGATAAAAGGTTTTGTAGCTCAAAAGTTTATTTAAAAACAGAAAACCCTCCTCCTCTACTGATTATCACCTGTCTCCTCCTGTTTCTCCCCTTTGTGCCTTGAAAGATGATGAAGACCTAGTTCTTTATTACTGGGAGGCCATCGTTGTTGGGTTTTTTTTAAGATTTATTTATTTATTTGTTTGTTTGTTTGTTTGTTTATGATAGACTGAGGGGGGGGGGCGGGGCAGAGACACAGGAGGAAGGAGAAGCAGGCTCCATGCCAGGAGCCCGACGTGGGACTCGATCCCGGGACTCCAGGATCGCGCCCTGGGCCAAAGGCAAGCGCCAAACCGCTGAGCCACCCAGGGATCCCCTGGGAGGCCATAGTTTTAAGAAGGTTTGCAATAAGAGGGTTCAGAGAGATCAACAAATTGCGTATTCCAAAGCAAACTACTCTGCACTTTGAGACCTTGAGATAGGTGAACATTTAGTCTCTTTAACTTCTAAATTCTAAGCAGCTTTCCTGAGGTTAGTATTATTAGTGAGTATGCCCTTTCTCTCCCTTAGGAAGAAATCAACTTTCAGATGGAAAAAAACACAAGGAACAAGAGTGAAACTTACCTTTTCTTTGTCTTCCTTGGTTCTCATTCTCTCACCATAGACCAAAAACACATGTTGACCAGGATCATAACACCCAGGAGACTGGTCAACTAGCATCAACTGACACCAGCGGAAAAGGTCCCGAAGGTTGAATTCCCAGGGTCCTCCTTTTTGCCCCCATTTCTTTTCAACAGTCACTTCATGATCAATCTAAAAAGAAAATGCCATTCATTATTGGGAAACATGTCCCATTGGTGGGCACTGCATTAAGTACTTTCATTGTACTACAAATGCATACATAATCGGGAAACAGAAATTAGCAGGTTTGATACAAATGTCTCTTTCTCCCAACCCAGATGTCTAAATTAGGATACTCTTGTAAGCATTAACATCCATACACATAATAGATCTGAATTACTATAATCCTCAAATGAGTGGTTTCTTCCACTAAAAATGTGTATTATTCAATGCGGTTTATTTTAGAGAGACTGGTAAATTTGATGGTATCCCACATTGAAAAAATTATGGTTCTAAAAAAGACTTATGGTTCTATCACAGCATGAAAATAAAAAACAATACAAGTAGGTACTTACTTGGTTATTGAAAGCAACCATCTTCTTAACAATATTTTTGTCAATGGCTGGAAACAGAGTACTAGCAATGAACTCCATGTCAATTACTGTAAGGGGATCCACAAAGACCTATCGAATCCAAAAAGAACACGAAGAAATGCTATTGCTTCTCTTTACTGAACACCAAGAAGGACTACCACTTGTAAAGTAAAACTGTTATTTAACACCAAAGTAACGATACCTCAGTTCAGATATATATAAAAATTGAGTTAAAGAAATCTTTCCAAAAAAAAAAAAAGAAAGAAAAGAAAAGAAATCTTTCCTTGCATTTTTAGGATACAGAATCCTAAAGATAAATGAAATGCAGGCAACAGAGGTTTTGTTGTTAGCTCCATGCTAGTGAATTTTTTAAGGGCATAGGATCATTAAATTTAAAATTTCAACTTTTTTGGGCAGCCCAGGTGGCTCAATGGTTTAGCGCTGCCTTCAGCCCAGGGCATGATCCTGGAGACCTGGGATCGAGTCCGACGTCAGGCTCCCTGCATGGAGCCTGTTTCTCCTTCTGCCTGTCTCTGCCTCTCTCTTTGTGTCTCTCATGAATAAATAAATATTTTTTTTAAAATTTTCAACTTTTCAGTTGAAAAGTTTAAATGTTTGAAATTCTTCATAATAAATTATTCTGAAAAGATATTCAGCAAATTATTAACTGTCAATGGAAAGGGACATTAAAGAAAGCTAACATCTAGAGCCATTTCTAAAACTGGAGCCTAGTCAAACTTTGGCAAATAAATGTTAAAACAAGTAAGCATATGTACACACACACATTCTCCCCCCCACCCCCACCCCCACATTTCTGCAAATGAGAATATAGGCAGGAAGAAAGACATCGAATGTTAATAATAATTGACTCTGGTATGGAGAATACTGGACTTTTTTTATTCTTCCTGGTAGTTTTCTGTTCTTTCTCACTTTATTTTTTTTTTTTTTTAGATTGTATTTATTTATTCATGAGAGACAGAGAGAGAGAGAGAGAGAGAGAGAGAGAGAGAGGGAGAGAGGCAGAGACACAGGCAGAGGGAGGAGCAGGCTCCCTGTAGGTAGCCCGAGGTGGGACTCAAATCCACGGACCCCAGGATCACACTCCGGGCCGAGGGCAGACACTCAACCGCTGAGCCACGCAGGCATCCCTCTTTCTCACTTTAACTGAAATGCATTATTTTCATCATAAAAAAAAAAATTCAGTATTTTAATAGATCACTTAGACACCTGGAAAGGCTGAATACTGGCCTTTATTTTGAGCACAGTAATGGGATTTCCTGGAGGAATGGTTACCTTACTCTCTGCTAACTGATAACACACCAGATCCTCCTAACTAAAGACAAAGGGACTCATACCAGGAGGGGAGTGATGATGAAATCAGTCACATCAATATTCATTACATAAAGACACAGAACTGAGAAACAGATCATTAAACTGATGCTCTCTCATTCTTATAGTGAGTATCCTAATAGCTTTGTGCCAGCAGTCTTATCACCCTCGACACTACACCTGTAGTCTCCATGGCAACAGCAAATCTTACCTGAGTGAATCTGTTAAGGAAAGACCTTGGCAAGCCCTTCCTCCCACCTCCTTGTCTAAAAGGATTTTGACACCCGAAAATCTTCGTCTTTTCATGCTGTACTTGAAAACTCATTCCTAACTCAGGAACATAGATTTCTCCTCTGTGGTCAAAACAAGCATTGAGTCCTTCCAATACAGACTGAGAAGCCAGGTTGAGCTATTTGAAGAAAATATACATATTTATTACATATAAATATGGCATAACTATACCAAAAAGCAGAATAATATGCATAAAAGTAGAACAGTATTGTTTTCAAGAGGAGAAAGCTCAAACAATATAAGTAATATTCTATTTTTTTTAGATTTTTTTTTTTTGAAAGAAGGGAGGAAGGTATGAGGGGTAGAGAGAGAATCTCTAGTAGACCCCCTGCTGAGCACAGGGCCTGCCTTGGGGCTCAATTCCTTGGAAGACAAAACCAAGTCAGATGCTTAACCAATTGAGCCACCCTAGGAACCCTGGTAACATTCTATTTCTTTCTTTATTTTTTTTTTTTTAAGATTTTATTTATTCATGAAAGACACAGAGAGAGAAAGGCAAAGAGTAGGCAGAGGGAGAAGCAGGCTCTAGGCAGGGAGCCTGACATGGGACTCGATCCTGAGACCGCGGATCACGCCCTGAGCCAGGGGCAGGTGCTCAACCACTGAACCACCCAGGCATCCCACATTCTATTTCTTAAACCAAGTTTATTCATCCTATTATTTCACACACACACGCACGCACGCACAAACACACGTCAGACATCTAGGGTATATAAATTATCAAGAACTTTTAAGTAAACTGAATAAATACTCTGAATTTTTTTTAAAAAAGCAGTTAAAATCTTCTCTAAAATTAAACTGTATCCTTTGTATTCACCCCTATATGGACCTACCTTGCACATCCTAGCTTACCAAAACAACTTACCAGTACAGAGATCTCACTTTTGCAACTCTTGAGATCTTTAAAGACAAAGACTGCTCTTTACATACTTAAGGATCTTTCCCAGCTCAAATACTGAATGAAATCTCCAAATGGGCTTCAAAGCCATGACATAAACCACACAAAGGAGACTGACACAGGTAACTTTCACCAACATTTTTGTGAACAAGAACAAATATAAGAAGTTTCTGTGCAGCTCCGGTGGCTCAGCGGTTTAGCGCCGCCTTCAGCCCAGGGCGTGATCCTGGAGTCCCAGGATCAAGTCCCATGTCGGGCTCCCTGCATGGAGCCCTGCTTCTCCCTCTGCCTATGGAGGAAGAAGAAGAAGGAAGGAGGAAGGAAGGAGGAAGAAGGAGGAAGAAGAAGGAAGGAGAAAGGAAGGAGGAGGAGGAAGGAGGAAGGAAGGAGGAGGAGGAAAGAAGGAGGAGGAGGAGAAGGAGGAGAAGGAGGAGAAGGAGAAAGAGGAGGAGGAGAAGGAGGAGGAGAAGGAGAAGGAGAAGGAGAAGGAGAAGGAGAAGGAGAAGGAGAAGGAGAAGAAGTTGTTTCTGCGCCAAAAATGAAAAGAATTTAATGGAGGTCTTCAGATGCTAAGTTCAGAGGTCAGGGATGCGAAGTGTGATAGTTTTGAAGGAATATGGAAAAATTCAATAAGGAAAATGTAAAATCAATAAAATGCAAATGGGCAAAAAACTGAACTACATTATATTAGAATTTCAAGTGTCATGTTTACATAAACACTACAAAACACAAATTCCACCGAATATTCTCAAACAGATAAAACTCTAAAAACTACTCTTAAATGTGACTGCAGTCAAGAATGTCTTGGGTACCTTGATGCATTTCCACCCAGTAAGAGTATGGTCTGAGCCTTAAACTTTAAAACCAGGCTCTTTTTTTTTTTTCCACCTTAGCTGAAGAATACTATCAGGCATCTTTTTCCAAAAAAAGGAATGGGACACACCTCCTTCCTCCTTAATATCTCCCCCATGCTAAGTAGGAAGCAGCTCAGCTGAAAAGAAATCCCACAGCCCACCCTCCAACCTCAGACCCAAAGGATGTGAATCTTAGGACCCACTGGGGCCAGTCTCAAAATTTCCATCCATAGCATTTTGATCACACCAATCGCTTAAGTCCACAACTACTTCCCAGCTTTTTCCTGGATTAACAAGGCATATCCCAAAGTGACCCAACACCTTTGCCCATAGCCTTAATTCTATTTTTGTGCATCACTTTTCCATTATCTCCAGCTGCCTGCTAGTCACTAAGATTCAGCATTTATCCCAGGTATCATGAGGGGTTCTGTTCTCCCCAGTCAAAAACTTATCCAATATGCACATGTAACACTGTTTTCTCACCATTTTTTGTATGCCTCTTAAAATAACATCCTGCAGTCTTTCTTGTTGTACTTATAAAACATGTGGTGGTTGACACTGCTTTGTATTAACACTCATGAAATACATACAAAATACCAAACAAGCCCACCAGAGACCACAGTATAAACTGGTAAAGAGACAGTTTTTCTCTGGAAGCTGGCTTACAAAAGGAGTAGTGGCTTGTATATATAGGGGCTTCTATATGTGCTTTATTACAAGTGACTTTTCTTATTCTTAAAAGAAACCATGGAGGACTTTTCTTCATTAGAGAATTTATCTTTACTAGCAAAACAGCAATGAGATACAGCCTAGCAATATGAAAAGTATGACTGCTCTTCCCATTGTGACCCCATGCTTGGCACGACAGACAGTCCTCTTACCTCATCCAACACAACCCAATGGCCTGCCTTCAGAGCTGCCAGCAAGGGGCCATCCCGCCAGGCAAACTCTCCTCCCTTGCCACCTTCAACAGGTAGATCTGCTCCAAACAGGTCTGTGATGTCCTTTGAGGGGGGTAGAAAGGAGGAAAAGCCAACATTACATAAAAAAATTAACTAGATCTCAAGACCATAAATCTAAACTGATAAATTATTGGGCCTTATGTCACTTTTCCTTTTTATACCCAAGACAGAACTAACCAATCCTAGCACTCTTTACCAGGAGCCCAGACATGCTCTGAAGAATCGTTCTATCAATCATTTGGATTAGAGCTCTGTATCAGTAGTTCTCAACTGTAGCTATACTTGGAAATTAATTGGTGAGCTTTATAAAAAACAAAACTCAAAACAAATAGGGACGCCTGGGTGGCTCGGTGATTGAATCTGCCTTTGGCTTAGGGTGTAAACTCGGGTCCAGGGTTTCTTGTAAGGAGCCTGCTTCTCCCTGTGTCGCTGCCTCTGTCTCTGTGTCTCCCATGAATAAATAAATAAATAAAATCTTTAAATAAATAAAATAAAAACAAAGACCAGTAACAATATCCAGGCCCTCTCCAAGACCTCATTCCTAGAGAGTTTCATTTGTCACTTCTCGTCCCATAATTTCGTAAGACTGTTAAATGGACATTTTATTTCTACTAATTTTTTCTAGAAAGTACAAAAATAAAGGAGAGTATACAGAATTGGGCAATTACCTCTCAAAAGACTATTAGAATAAAGCATCTAGAGAGCACAATATTATAGATATCAGTTATTCATGTATCCAAAAGGACACTTAGTTTAGAAGCTCATGTTGCTGTGGTCTTTTATCACTAAGACATATTTGGAGTACTGAAAAGGTCATAACTATTTTTGATTAAGAAACTCTATGAACAGATAAATCCATTACTCCATATACCCATCCTCATCAGCTGTAGGATGACTAAGCTTACCGTCTGTTCAGACAAGTTGATTCGAACAAGGATGTTGCCTGAAGCCTTGGCTAATGCTCCCACCAAACTTGTCTTGCCCACACCAGGGGAGCCCTCCAGGAGAATAGGTTTGTTCAGTTTTGTAGCTCTTAAAAGTCTCTGGGTGTTCATAGCTGTGGTGCCTGCACTAAGGGCATAGTCAGCAATATTACTTCTGTGAAGGACAGGTCCTTAAATAGAGAAAAGAAAAGCCACATATAAGTTGGACCTCAACCAAATCATATATACATATCCATTCAAGACTTTAAGAATCTATCCAGTAGATTTTCAGTCAGTGAAGTACCATCTGTAATGAAAATGCTCAGCCCTATTTCAACGTTTCCCCACTTCTAGGTCCATAAAATGCTTTAAAGAAATAGCCAGCAACATAACGTTCTTCAATTGTGCCTACTACTATGATCCCTCCTGCACTTATAATTACACATATATGTACTTACATAGGTCTACTTGCAAGCACACATTTTTCCTTTCACAACCTACATCTGGAATTACTATATGTACTTGTACAATTTACCTTTACAAATAAGTATTTTCCTAAAAGTCTAAGCTAGTGTAAGCTAGGTGTATAGGCCACATGGTTCCAAATAAATAATTTTATCCAAGGTTTTTAGGTCTTGAGGACAATTCAGGATGTATCTTTAACCCATAACCTAGCTGAATTACAGATTAATAATAGTTTTATACGGATTAACATTTATGTCATTGTGTCTCTTAGAAGAAACTTCTCATATAACAGTTTGGAGGGCTAGGAAAACATCCATGATCTCAGCTATGGAAGCAGAAACAAGGACCACCCCAGTCCCAGGTCACTATCATACAGCTCCTATATGAGAGTACCAAATACTATGATGGTGATATAGGGAAATAAGATCATGGATGCACCATCAGGAAAGGAGAGCACTACTTAAGAGGGAAAGAGAAAAGGGCAATATTCCATTAGGCCAAGAACCTGACTGGTTTCGTTCACTACTGAACCCCCAGTAACTGCCAGTGTTCCTCTCAGCATTTCAGACACTCAACGATTATTAATGTACGGAGAGAAGAAGGAACAAGAAACAAATGACCCTGCTAGAGAAGTAACAGTCTAACAAATTATTAGTGCCTTAGAAGATAGCTAATCTATCTCATTTAAATATTTGGTAGAAGCAACCTAGTAAGAATGAGAACAAGGATTAGAACTGAAACCCACCTGAGTTTCCGATTTATCATTCATTCATTTATATCCATTTACTCAATCAAAAGACATTTTCTGAATGCCTAGGACTGCTGGACTACATCTCAGGTGTCAGAGACAAGACAAGAGACACAATTCCCACCCGCAAGAGTTCACTAAACTATCTTGGTAAGCACTGATGAGCATCTATAGGTGATACATTATGGGCTGAATTATCACTATAGGAAAGCTCTTGTCTTAAGCATCAAATAAAAAATGAATTTTTAACGTGACAATCTATTCATAGACTAAAGACTATACTTTCTCCTACTTTTTATATGTCAGTTATGTATTTTTAATTATTCATGAAATTATGGTTGGTTATGTCAAGTCAGATTCTAATTCAGATAACCAGTTTAGAAATAATCATGAACATGATACACTAAAAGTCACAATAAAAGTCAAGTACCTATGATCTACAAGAAGAGAATCTTCATTTATTCAAAATTATTCTTACCCCTTGGTATAAAAAATGGATGAATTCCCCAAAGGTTATCTATTCCAGTAAATTCTTTGGCTTTAAGTCTGTCATAA
Organism: Vulpes lagopus; assembly: GCF_018345385.1. Classification (NCBI taxonomy): domain Eukaryota; kingdom Metazoa; phylum Chordata; class Mammalia; order Carnivora; family Canidae; genus Vulpes; species Vulpes lagopus. The sequence continues at coordinate 24,032,826 of NC_054824.1, read as the reverse complement.
ATCTTCAATTCATTTTTCTGACACTCTGTAAGTCGCACTATCTTGGAAAGTTTCTTGATAAGGAATTTCAGACATTCTTTGCGAGCCAAGAGAGCCGTACCAAACCCTGAGGAAGTTACCCCTAAAAGATAATGGATCAGTCCATCAAACATGACATGACATGACACCACGCTTTCCAACTACTAATCAAGAGCTCTTGAGCACTTTCACAGAGAAATGAGGCCCAAGCAGAAGTACACCCAAAATACAACTGCTAGTGTAAACAATCCAAAGGCAAAAAGTCTGGATCCCTTATCCCTTCAATTTACAGATCAGCAGCAGCTTATTCAGTAAAGCACCCATGCACTCCATGATGAATCAGCCTGGAAGGCAGGAGTAACTAATGTGGTACTGCTGATCATTTTGGGTTTATTTTTTTTTTTTTAATTTTTATTTATTTATGATAGTCACAGAGAGAGAGAGAGAGAGGCAGAGACACAGGCAGAGGAAGAAGCAGGCTCCATGCACCGGGAGCCCGATGTGGGATTCGATCCCGGGTCTCCAGGATCGCGCCCTGGGCCAAAGGCAGGCGCCAAACCGCTGCGCCACCCAGGGATCCCCCTCATTTTGGGTTTAATCTCTAATCTTCACTGCTGAAAAAACAGAAAAACACTGAATTTTATGAAATTATGGTAAACTTAAAAACAAACTAAAAGATCCAGGCCATTAACTATAAATGACGATTCATGTTAAGAATATCCAGTCCTGGGTGCCTGGGTGGCTCAGCCAGTTACACATTTGCCTTCAACTCCGGTCGTGAACCCAGGATCCTGGGATCAAGCCCTGCATCTGGAACAGGGAGCATGCTTCTCCCTCTCCCTCTGACTGCCGCTTCCCCTGCTTGTGTGCTTGTTCCCTTACTCTGTCAAATAAATAAAATCTAAAAAAAAAAAAAAAAGAATTATGCAGTCCTATTAAGGAAGGCATGTGATGTAATAAGCCCTGATATTATAAATGACTGATGAATCACTGACCTCTACCTCTGAAACTAATAATATATTTTAATTGAATTTAAATATAAAAAAAAAGGGGGGGGGGGGAGAAAGAATTATCCAGTCCTTCAGGAGCAAGAGCATTTCCAAGTCTTCTTTTTACTCTAATCATCATTTCATGTTTACCAAGTTCCTGGCCTAAAAGCAATGAGAAGTTGCAGCCTATCTTTCATATTGAACATCTCTCAAAAACAGAAAGAAAAGAAAATCCATTCTTGGTCTTGGAAACGTTAGAGTGACTAATTTTTTAACATATCTGGGTCAGAGGTCAGAGATCTGGCTTGCTCCATTTCATACTCTCCTCTACCCTAATCCCTTTGTCCCCACACCATTTAACAGACAACATACCTGAACCTATTCCATCTATGTACACCAGGCATGCAGCATGGACAAAAGACGTCACAGTGGAGATGGTCTCTGGCCTTTTCAAAGCAGCTTCCTCCTCCATTGTGTTCATGAAATTAACCCAGGACAGGATATCTCTGATACTGACCACACATCTTCGGCCAAATTCCTGATGGGTCAGCCAATAAATGAAATCCAGCATCACCTCAGCTATGTCAGCCCCTAAAATACAAAGAGGCAAAAGCAGTTGCTTAGAAGTAGTTGCATCAAACACTCCTAATAGGGTTTTGTAATATAGGCCCCAGAGATAGCCTACAAGAGGTCTGTGCTCCGTAAGATTATATGCAAATTTTTATGAAAGTACATTACTGCTTTTTCTAAGGGGAGAGGTGTGTGTGTGTGTGTGTGTGTGTGTGTGTGAAGTCCATAGTTTTTATTACAGTCCCAAGAGGTTCATGTATAGTATATCACATCTTAAGAATTACAGCCTAAGAAGCAATCCTGAAAACCACTCAAAGAAAAGTATTCATTTGGTTCATGTTCAAATACAATTCTGAAGTTAAGGTACAATGATTTTAGAAAATATATAAATTTTATTTTATTTTAAACTGATTCACTGGAACGGAGATGCTATATTTGCAATGGCATTTTTTAAAACGATTTATTTATTTATTCAAGAGAGAGAGAGCGCGTGTCTGTGTGTGTGTGAGAGAGAGAGAGAGAGAGACAGAAAGAGGAAGATCAGGGGGAGGGGCAGAGGGAGAAGGGGACCCCATGTGGAATTTGATCCCAGGACCCTGGGATCATGAGCTGAACGCAGATGCTTAAACGACTGTGCCATTCAGGCATCCCTTCAGTGGCATTTAGTTCAGCTTTGTTTTACTGAATTAATACATCCATCAGAATTCAGCAAATTAGAGGATTCACAAATTTTGTTTCCTAAATTTTGTTTCATGATTTATTCTAATTATCACAATTTCATATTGTAAAGTATTTGGAAACAAAATACTTCTTAAGTAATACAGATTAGGGGACACCTGGGTAGCTCAGCAGTTGAGCGTCTGCCTTCAGCCCAGGGCATGATCCTGGAGTCCCGAGACCGAGTCCCACATCAGGCTCCCTGCATGGGGCCTGCTTCTCCTCTGCCTGTGTCTCTGCCTCTCTGTGTTGCTTATCAATAAAAAAAAAAAAAAAAAAAAAAGTAATATGCATTAGAAATAATTAAGTTTAATAAAGCACTTTATGTAACTCCTGAGGTTAATACTAAACGTTTATCTAAAAAGCATGATACCAAAGAATGTTTTATTTTTTTTCAAAGAATGTTTTTTAAAAAAAGAAAATACAAAAAAACCCAAAAACAAACAAACAAAAAACAAAAACAAAAAAAGAAAATACTATAAGGAATAATCAGCACTGCTATTAATAAAATTGGATCATTTAGCGAAAGGCTTTAAGGCTACACTGTGAATCACTTAGAAGAAAACTAAAGTTTCTTTAGAAGAAAAATATTACCAAAAAAAAATCCATTAATCTCTAAAAAGAACTTAAAATGACAGCTCAAGGGAAAAAAATCCAGTCACAATGAGGAAAGAAACTAAATGCTGTTTTAGCAACTAGGTATTAAACATGAGTACTTGAAAAACAAACCAACAAACATGAGTACTTGGATCTACATTTCAGAGTGGAATAAGTTTGAAGTAAATCAAGGACTTAATGGACAACTTTAGCCACTGTCAGAGGATAATTAGACCTTGACTGTTAGAAAACCATCAGGCAAGGTGGTTGGGTTCATACATGTATTTTTTATAACAAATATTAAAAGGTAACAAAAAAGGAATCTATGTGCTAAATGTAATAAATAATACTAGTATGTAAAATGATTGGGGTGCATGGCTGGCTCAGTCTGCAAAATATGTGACTCTTGATCTCAGGGTCTCGGATTTGAGCTCCAATATAGGATGTAGAGATTACTTAAACAAATAAAAATAAAATGATTGGTATTTATTAAAAAGTACATCATGCAGAATGCTCATCACTAATAATTAAAGAAAATGAAATTTTAGACTATCCATTAAAGTAACAAGAATAAAACAATGGATTTCATAATATTACAAACAAAGAAAACTCCATGTTGGAAGGACTATGCCAAGAAGGCACATTTACTAAGTTGCTGGTAGCACTACGAATGGGACCATCCTTCTGGAAAGCAATTTGGCCATAACCAATGAAGGCCATGAATTTATTTCCACTTTCAGAAATACTACTCAAAGAAATAATTCTAAACAATACATGATTTTAACAAAAATATAATGTCTTCAGAAGTACTGGTCATAAGAGTAGGAGATGTAAAAAAGCCCACATGCCTTTCAGAGGTTATTATTATAAAAAAAAAAAAAACATCAGTTTCATAGAATCTTTTCTGTTTTGTTCATATTGTAGATGTAGAGATAAAATTACTATAGAGATTCGAGAACACAAAAAATTCCTAGAGAAAGTTAGAACTCAGTAGTATTTATTTTGATTAAGACAATGCACTAAATATATCTTAAGTATTCTGAATAGGATCAGAATTCAATTTAGAATTCATAATCAGCTGATATATTAGATTCATTAAATCTTACAATCTTTAAAAGAAAATCTGGAAATAAAAGCTTTAGTTTCTTTTTTTAAAAAAACATTTTTATACTATGCCAATCCGATCGATTTCCAGATGATAAAAATTAAGCCACTTCTTTCTCCCTTATTCTCCTTGCTCCTTCAGGATCTCTAATGCTTCCCTCAAAGAAGTTGCTGCCATATAGCCTACAAAGCTTAGACTAAACAGGCTCTCTAAGTAAAAGCAGTGAGGCTCAGAGTCAAGTCCTAGGAGCTCCAATGGCAACTGCCCTATAGAGGAAATGCTCACTCTGTTAAGCATGAAGGCCACTGGTGATGGAGCAAATGTGGCAGTGTAATGGCAGCTACATTCTCTGCCATTCTTATCACAATCCAAATAACTTATAAGAAGAGTACAGAGCCCAATAAAACATACAGAGGCTACTAAGTCCTAGGGGGATCTGGCCCCAATACAGAGCCAAAACATAAACCATTTTACCAGAATTCTCACAATAAGTGCAGGACTGCAAACAGCACACAACCAAGGTAAGTCAGAATTTCTGAGTATGGGCCTTGGACCAACATTATTGGTATCACCTAAAAAATTATTAGAAAGGCAAATTCTCCAGCCCCACTCCAGACTGACTGAATCAGAAACTGTAGGTACAAGGCCCAGGAAGCTTCATTTCTTTAAGTCCAGGTGAATTTAGAACTCAAAGAAGTAAATATCCTTTTATCTTCTTTAAGAATGAGAGATTTAAAGAAAGAGAGAGAGAGAGAGAGAGAGAGAGAGAGAGAGAGAGAGAGGAAATGATCCAAAAAACTATTAAGGTTTGAAACCAGAACTGGATTCTAAATTTAGTTCTTCAATATGTTAAGATAAATATATATATACATCATGATGAATGTTAGATTTATTGTGATCATTTCTCAATAGATACAAATAATGAATCATGTACACCTGGAAACTCAGGATATTGCATATTGATTATACCTCAATAAAAAAAAACACGCATGTAATAATACATCAAAGTAATCTAGGCTCAATAAAAGAACCATATAAAAAATGTTTTGATCCTTACTAGGGATCCTTTTTTATTATTTAAATTCAATTTGCCAACATATAATACCCAGTGCTCATCCCATCTTAAAATTTGCTAAATTTAGATTTTAGGTATACAGAAGTTTCATTTTTAATACTAATTTTCTATTTCCTTATGTTTGAAAATTTTTATAATGAAAAGAAAATTTATTTTTTTTCTTGAAGAGAGCGAGCAAGTGGGGGAGGGGGGGAAGAGAGAGCAAGCCACCCAGGAAATTTTTAAATAAAGTTTATAATAAATTAGTTGATGACAGGAATGCCTGGGTGGTTCAGTCAATTGAGCATCAGACTCCTGATTTCTGCTTGGGTCATGATTTTAGGGTCATGGGACTAAGCCCTGCATTGGGCTCTGCACTGAGCAGGGAGTCTGCTTAGGATTTTCTTTCTCGCTCTCCCTCTACCCCCAGCCCCACCACACCTGCTCTTTCTCTTAAACATACATCTTTAAAAATAAATAAAGCTTTAACATAGATTTTTAAAAAGAATTTTGGTATTATTTCTGATTTTAATTAAATGAAATCTTAGACCTAGTCCTATTTTCTAAAGCATGATTTCTAATTTCTATTAGCTTCAGAAGTTTGCGAATTACATTTGCTACCTGAAAGATCTCACCTTTATGATCTATTCTGCCCAGAGACAATCCTGGACGAAGATTATGTCTGATAATCTGAATTAAATCTTCACGATTTGTGCTTTGTGGGCACCATATTTCTGTAAACCGGTTTCTTAAGGCAGGAGACAGCTACAAGAAACAAAAATTTCAATGTGAATGTAATACCTATGAGGAAAACTAGAAAACAAATCCTTTGAAGGAGTATTAGCTGATGAGTCTAACAAACAAATACCAGATGCTTCTTTTATTACCTCTACTACTAGGTACAATTTATTAAAGACCTTTTATCCTGACTCCTTCCACAGGCCATCTATCTCCACCACACCCTCCAAGACAATATTCCCATTACTTTCTTTTTTAAGATTTTATTTATTTATTCATGAGAGACACAGGGAGGAAGAGACACAGACAAAGGAAGAAGCAGATTCCCTGTGGGGAGCCTGATGCAGGACTCGATCCCAGGGCCCTGGGATCACACCTGAACCAGAGGCAGATACTCAACCACCGAGCCACCCAGGTGCCCCCTCATCACTTTGTTTATATGCATAGTACAGAACTTCAAGGTCATATAGAATAAGTGCTGCAAGTTGAATTCCAGCCCCACTGGGTAACCCCCAAACCTGAACACTTTCCCCTAAACAAAGGCTCTTCCTTTACCTTCAGTTATATAATTAATGCTTTAAAGAAAATAAAAGCTATTATCCCACAGAGGAGAGCTGTCTGAAGTAGAAAGAGAAAACTTCTTTTATGTGGCTCAAAGGGGGACAGTGAAATTATTAAGGAAGTACATATTTTATGTCTTGTATAACAAAGAATTGTTAGTCCTTCCAGTTTTATGGCCTTTGCCCTCAAAATGGATTCCTCTAACCCTTCTTTCCCTTTCCCTACATCAATTAACTCCTATAAACAAGAGTTTACAATGCCACATATCCATTGAACTATTAGCTTATCATTGCTTTCCTTTGACTTGATAAACTCCATCATTCTACCTGGCTTACTGCAGCAGGACTAGGAGCAATGCCTATACTCAGGTGCAGCTCAGTGAAGACCCAGTGAATGTGGGAGTGTTCCTTGTTGCCATCCTATATAAGCAGTGCCATTGGTCTTCAGCATCCTAACTCACTCTGCCTGCTAGGCATACAGAAACAAAAAAGAACTTTCCCTTAGAAAAAGATTGCCTACTTTCACCTAAAAAAAACAAACTATCCTAATTTAAACTAATCCTAACACACACAAACTTGAACTCAGATCTTTCTATGCTATTTCCATTTGCCAAAGAACCAGTTTCCAAGTAAGGTTTGAAGATATGCTGTATTTCTTCCTATTATTTCTTCTCTTCAGAACATTCAAAAAGCATACTGATAATCTTTCTTATTATGCTACGGGAAAATCAAGCCCCAAATATCATATTCACATTTCAGGGGCACCTATCAAGTTGCCAAGAATTTTAATCACTTTCATTCACAATCAAACCCTGTTTTTTCTCATCATCCCTGGCCTGTCACCACATCAACATTTTCCTAACAGACCAGGATCCCACACACAATGCAAACTTCTCCACTGAGAGGCTTCAACATGGTGTTTAGGGTATTGGATCTGGGCTGAATCCTAACACCACCCCACCCTCTGTACAGAATGCTGTTCTCCACCCTTTCCTTTACAAATAATATGAGAGTAGCCCACATAACATCTGGAGAGAAGAGATACGCACCACCTGCAAAACCAGAAGAGATTCCAGGCTGCAACATTTTTGTCACTTTAAAACACTCAAAGCCACACTTGTGTTTAAGTGTTTAACAAAAATCAATTTAAGATTAAATTTTAGTTTCAACTTTTCTCATCCATGAAAGTAAGAAAATAACTCACACATAGTTATTGTGAGGATTTGTTATAGTAACATATGTAAAAAGCTGGGGAAAATGACTGAAACAATGAAATTTCAGTTACGCACACAGAGATAATAAGGAAACAATTATGTCAGAACTTCTGAAACTTGTAATAATTCTAAAATATCTTTCTAGGTTTTAAATTTTTTCCCAATATAAAATTCCAAATGCATTTTTCATGCTATATTTACAGCTGCCAATGAGCTGAGGTCAAAAACTGGAAAAAAAAAAATTATGCTTCAGGAACACAATTTTACCTCTTTTTTTCCAAAGTCGCCCCCAGGGTTCATGGTTGCTAAGATACGGAATTTTTTCCCAGCAGTCAAGAGCTCTACCTCATTATCCTTGTCCTCTACACTGCCCTTTTCAGCTAATACCAGGGACTTTTCCACTTCAAGGACACTAAAAGACAGAAAAATTGAAGAATATAAGATTAGAAAAGGCTTACATAACCTTCCTATTTTGTGGCCTTCAAATTCTTTTAAAAAGGAAAGAAGTTATCTCCTCTCCTGAGCTATTTTAGTTAACACTTTCCTAGCACAAATTTTAAAATGACTCATTATCCCAATTCCTGTGTAATGGAACAATATTTCTGATCAAAAAGAAAAAAAAATCCCTTTACCCACTTATGCCCCATTAAGACATCTGGTTTAAAAATGAATGTGTCTTGTAATCAAATATCCATGGCAGCATTATTCATGAGTAGAAATAACCCAAATACTGTCAAGTGAATGAATAAAAAAAATATGGCATATCTATACAATGGAATACTCTCAGAAATAAAAAAGAACAAACTATTAACATAGGCTATTAACATGGATGAACATCAAAACAATGCAAAGCAAGAGAAGAGGCCATTTATACACAAAGTGCTGAAAAGACAAATGTTTCTTTTTTTTACAGAAAGTAAATTAGTAATTGCCTGGTGCAGTAGGTGGCATCAGAAATATACTATGAAAAGGCAGAAGGGATACTACTGATATGGTGAAAATGTAAAACTGGATTGTGGTGCAAAAATCAGTAAATTTACCAAAACATATATAATTATACATTTGAAATGGATACATTTTATGGTATGTAAATTAAACTTCAGGGACGCCCAGGTGGCTCAGTGGTTGCGCATCTGCCTCCAGCCCAGGGCGTGATCCTGGAGACCCCGAATCAAGTCCCACATCATGCTCCCTGCATGGAGCCTGCTTCTCCCTCTGCCTGTGTCTCTGCCTCTCTGTGTGGTGTGTGTGTGTGTGTGTGTGTGTGTCATGAATAAGTAAATAAAATCTTAAAAAAAAAAAAGTAAATTAAACTTCAAAGAAGAAAAATAGGTATATATCAAAAAAATTCATATTGGTCTGAGATTTTGAGGTCGTACAGCCATATATAATCTATAATTCTAATTCTTCGAAGAATTTAGACAAAGTGACATTATTTGCCTTAATAAAGAGTTTTAACTTCGCCTCATTTGTTTTAGCCCTGCCATTCCACAGTCCCACCTTTTTGATTATTGACAGTAAAACAGAAAACCTAAGCCTCTTAAAGGACCCTGCGTGCTAAAGCCAAAAAACAAACAAAAAAACAGTAACTCATCATCATTTTCAAACATTTACTATGTATCTATGAAGAACTTTACTATAAAACAAGACCAGTAAGCAGTATAGACAAGTATCAAAAAATTAAAAACAGAAGTACCGTATGATCCAGTAATTCCACTACTGAGTATTTATCCAAAAAATATGAAAACACCGATTCAAAAGGATATGTTTATTGCATTATTTACAACAGTCAAATAATAGAAGCAGCCCAAATATCCATCAATAGATGAATGGATAGAGAATATCTCTCTCTCTCTCTCTCTCTCTCACACACACACACACACACACACACACACACACACACACACAGTGGAACATTACTTAGCCATAAAAAGGAATGAAATCTTGACATTTGCAACAATATGGATAGAGCTAGACTGTACAATGCTAAGTGAAATAAGTCAGTCAACGAAAGACAAATACCATATGATTTCAGTCATACGTGGAATTTAAGAAACAAAACAAATGAACATAGAAAAAAAAGGAGACAAATCAAGAAACAGACTCTTAATTATAGAGAAAAAACTGATAGTTACCAGAGGAGAGGTAGGTAGGAGGATGAATAAAACAGATGAAGTGGATTAAGAGTAGACATATCATGATGAGCACTGCTTAATGTATAGAATTGTTGAATCACTATACTGTAATCTGAAACTAATATGCTTTATGTTAACTACAAGGGAACTTTAAATTTTTTCATTACTTAAATAATTAAAAAATAACCAGACCAATGAAAACATCACACACAGGGCAAACCTCTTATACATATACCTATTGAGTCTTTCCAGGACAGAGTCATCAGCCAGTGAGATCTCATCCAAGAGAAAAAAGCCATCTTCCTTCATGGCCAAAACTAGAGGACCATCATGCCACTCAAAAAGTCTTGATGTATCAATTTCTTCCTACAATTGGGAAAAGAAGGTGTGAAACTAAAGAGCAGTTGGCTCCACAAGAAAATACACATGTAGCTAGCTGGTATCTACTGGAGTTAAGTAATCATTCTGCAGAAAGTAAGGGTCTAAGAACAAGGAATAAAACCTGCACAACAGGATGCTATGAAAGCCCTTTGTAGAAAAATGAAAAACCTAAAGATATATACCAAACCTGGAATCAAAACCTCACCATGAACAAATTCCACAGCTGACTCATGCACAGAGCCAAGAGTAATTCTTCAAATCAATGAACACATCATCATTCACCATTGAACAAACCTTGTCCTTTGACATCTGTCTCACTGGCCGTAGCCCCCCCAGGAAATCCGATGTCTCCATGTGTAAGTGGCAGTTGACAGAGTATAGTTTCTGATTTGACAAGCTGGCAAACACCTGACAGATAGTAGTTTTCCCACACCTGTTAAAGAGATACATACCAGATTAACAAGGACCAAAAATTCCAAATATACACCCACAAACACACTAGTCAGCAAGAGGGGAGCTCTGGTGAGGGCCTCACGGCGGCAGCAGATGATGTTGGCCAACATAGAACCTCTGCACCCTGGGCTTAGGACATCCTTCCCCCAAACATCAGCACCCTATAGTGTTTCTTATCCAAAAAAGCACACACTGCCTGAATTCTATCCTTTCCTACTTCTACCAAAACCACCAAAGGATGAGAAAGAAATCTAATCCTTACAGACTTTCAGGAGAGAGTAGCTCATCTGCTGTTCTCTATAGATATATAAATGAATGTCACTATTTAAAAGAATTACAGGGATCCCTGGGTGGCGCAGCGGTTTGGCGCCTGCCTTTGGCCCAGGGCGCGATCCTGGAGACCCGGAATCAAGTCCCACGTCGGGCTCCCGGTGCATGGATGGAGCCTGCTTCTCCCTCTGCCTGTGTCTCTGCCTCTCTCTCTCTCTCTCTCTGTGTGTGTGACTATCATAAATAAATTTTTAAAAAAATTTTTTTAATAAAATAAAAAATAAAAGAATTACAAAGAAAAAACAGCTGCACTGATAAAAATGTACAAAATCATTCTTTTCTATCCTCTTCTGAAAGAAGAGGAAAATAAACAATATCTCTTACATGCTCTTTCCAAAAATAAAAACAGGGAGAAAAGGAAAAGAAAAAAAAAAAGATCGCATTCCTGATAATCCCTCACAGATAACTCAAGTACTCCTATGCAACTGAACTGAACCATCATGAGTTACTATCACAGAAGCACAGAACTTTACCCAGTGTCTCCAACAAGCAACACTGGTTCACCAAATTCCAGCGCCCTTCCCACCAGCATCGCCAGTCTCCGCATGCTTTCAGTCCACACAATGTGTCTGAATGTAGATTCCAAAGTGGATACCTGAGTGGACAATTTACCTATAAAATGTAGAATAAATATTTAGCTTCTAATAGGAGTACAGTTCAATTAATTTCCTCCGGATATTCTGACCTACTCACTCAGTAATTTTAGGACATTTTCCCTGGAGAAGAGGGACTGAGGACACAATTTTTTCTTGAAATGTTTTTCAAGGACTTCTTGAATCACATCAATCTCCTCCTGTTTCCTGACCCGGCCTGAGAGAAGCATAAAACCTTAAAAAAAAAAAAAAAAAAAAAAAAGAATCATCAAGTGTCAGGTTACAATAGCAAGGGATGTTGAGAATATGTAGCAACAGCAACTCTTATTTACTGCTGTTGGCCAGGGTATCTAAAGAACAACCTTGGAAAACTGGGAGAACCTACTGCAACTAACCTTATGCAGGCTATGTCCTAGCAACATGACTTCCAGGTAGACCTAAACTCAAGTAAACATGTGTGCACCATAAGACCTACAGAGGAATGCTCAGAGCAGGTCTTTTCATAATAGCTAAAAAGTGGAAATAACCCAAATGTCTATCAAGAAGAAAATGAATAAACATATTATAGTATCTCCATACAACAGGTTATAACACAGTAATGATAAAAAGAACGAATTCCTAATACACATAACAGTATGGTTGAACCTCACATTACAATGGGTGAAAAGAGGGACGCCTGGGTGGCTCAGTGGTTGAGCATCTGCCTTGGGCCCAGGTCGTGATCCCAAGGTCCTGGGATCAAGTTCCACATCAGGCTTTAGACAAGGAGCATGCTTCTCTCTCTGCCTAGGTATCTGCCTCTTTGTGTCTCTCATGAATAAATAAATAAAATCTTAAAAAAAAAAAAAAAAAAGAATGGGTCCAAAGAAGTCAAACCAAAGGAGTACATACTGCATGATACTAGCTGAAGCTCAAGCATAGACAAACATCAGTGGTGATAGAGGTCAGAGCAGACGTTACCTCCAGGGGAGGTTAAGACTGGCAAAAGTCATGATAGAATCTTTTGAGGTACTACAAAATATTCTAAACCTTGGCCTAGGTGATGTTTTATGTGAGCACATACATATGTTAAATAAATAAATAAACAAATAAATAAATAAAACATGAAAAAACGAACACTAAATTCACTTTACTATATATGTTATAACTTGATTAAGAACTGTTTCCTTTGAAGTTTTTTTTTTTAAAAACATGTTCCTCCATCTATCTACCAGTAAAGAAGAAAAAATACAACCTTCATAGGTTTAATTTACTCTCCTTATTAACCACTCCATTAATGACTCATTAGCACTTTTCAAATCCAAAGATTCTGAAATGCTTTCTTTCATATAGAGAAACATATAAATTCTTTCCATGGATTAAACCAAAATGAGGAATCGTGAGTCTCGGATGACATAAATGCCTTCCTTCAGAATTCTGATATTACCTGACCAACCTGTCAGTTTTCTGTTAAAGGCACAGGCATGACTCTCTAGGAAGAGTGGGTTGCAGATACATAGTCTACAAAGACACCACCAACCACCTACCGAAACTCTCACAGGCACCAGGCTCCTATCTGACTCTTACATGTAGCCAAAGCAGAGAGAAACCCAAACAAACTAGCACAAAGGCCTGCAGAAAAGAACCATTTTCAAAAGCACTTGGCACTAGAGACAGAATGACTATTTCTGGAACACCTATTAATATGTATATATTGAGCACAATTTGGGAAAGATTTATTTTAATAAGGTTTGATATCTGACATAACTCCAATTAGCATCCAATTAAAAGCATACCATCATTGGCTAAATGCTGTAGCCAGTCATACTCTTTCTCAGTCTGTTCAGCCAATCTGTACCTTTCAGCCCATCGAAAAAGATCACGAAGGGTGATGAAACCCTGTTTTCCAGCAAACACTGAAGAACTTCTGCGATAGGACTATTAAAATATCAAAACAAATTAAAAAGGGCAATGGTAAGCACAGTTTACAACCTATATAAAATTTTTAACAAATTTAAGCTCTATAAAAATGATTCATCCCATTAAGATGAATTTTTGAAAAAAGTAAATGGACTGCAATCCTTTGAAGATAAATATTCAAATTCATGTATGAGGATATAAATTTCAAATCATAATACCAAGAAAAAAAGGAATTCCTTTTCCTATACTATATAAAAAAAAAAACTATGAATACAAATGATGGCAAACATGCAGAAACATTAATCCCATAATGTGGGAACATAGTAAGATTGCCAATTATTATTAGCTCTCTAGAAAATAAAAGTATATTAATTCTGCTAACACTTTTAACACCATAAAATGAGATATTCAAAAAACAAACTGTAGCTTTGCAGAGTTGACAGGGGAGAGACCAATCTTTAGTTATGTCCATTCAAGGACTAAATTCATTTAGAAAACAAAATTGTAGCTTGTCAATGCCAAATTCCAATCTAAACAAAATGTTCCAACATTATCCACAAGGAGGGAACTATTACCATAATAAGCGTGAGAAAAACTGTAACATATCAAATTGTTGATTTACAAAACCAAAAAATGGATATCATGGAGTGCATTTTAAAGATAGTATCCTTACTCTGTGAAAAAAAAATGGATGGACTGCTGTGGCTAACTGAGAAGGCCATCAAATTTTAAATTTACTCGCCAAATCTAATCAGTACATTCCATTTGAAACTAAATGAGAGAAAGAGGAAATACCTGAAGGTCCAGCATGACTTTAACCAACTTGCTACAATAGGAGGGTGGCAAACTACAGCGCTTATGCAAGATTGTTTCCAACTCAGAACTAGGCAATTCATCGAAATGCAATTCCACAAACCGATTCCTGAAGGCTCTAGAAAGCACCTGGGAAACACACAGGAAAAAAACATGATGAAGAAAGCCTTCTTATCCAGTTTCCAAATCGGAGGCTCTCCTTTGCACCACAAAAAGAAAAACCCTTCAAAAGAAATAAAAACATCTCAGTCTAACCCAAGAAAGATCTATTACTTGACCAGGTAACAAATGGGCAAATGAAATGCTACACACCTTTCTGCCTCCATAAAGTCCTGGGGGATTCTGGGTAGCAAAAAGCATGAACCGAGGGTGAGCTTTAACAACTTCTTGTGTTTCTGTGATGAGCAATTCACGATTATCATCTAGCAATCTGTTCAGTGCCTCTAACACATCAGTAGGAGCCAAATTTAATTCATCTAAAATAATCCAGTAGCCCTTTCTCATAGCATCAATAAGAACACCTTAGGAAAAAACAAACACTGAGGATTAGAGCATAAATTAGTCCAAAGTTTTAAAATATGTTTAAAAATGCTACATAAATCAACCAATCCTAGACCACTACATTTCAAAACAAATTACTCCCTGCAGCAGCTAGTCATGCCCAAAAATAATTTGTGATGCCAAATATCAAGGAAGCACAATTTTCAATTAAAGTAATCCTTTTATTTCACACAGAAGGGGAGCTAAGGCTGATAAATACATTTCCAATTTTTCCCCCTGCAGGCTAATTTCATTTAAATCACCACATTCGGGCAGCCTGGGTGGCTCAGCAGTTTAGCGCCACCTTTGGCTCAGGGCATGATTCTGGAGTCCGGGGATCGAGTCCCACATCCGGCTTCCTGCATGGAGCCTGCTTCTTTCTCTGCCTGTGTCTCTGCCCACCGCCACCCCCACCCCCCGTGTTTCTCATGAATAAATAAAATCTTTAAATAACATAAAATAATCAATCAACCACCACATTCTTGGGGCACCTGGCTCAGTCATTAAGCATCTGCCTTCAGCTCAGGTCATGATCTGGGGGTCCTGAGATTGAGCCCCATGTTGGGCTCCCTTTCAGTGGGGAGCCTGCTTCTCCCTCTTCCTCTGTCCCTCCTCTGCCTATGCTTTCTGTGTCAAATAAATAAATAAAATACTTAAATAAATAAATCACCACATTCTCATATCTATTCTAAGCTTCCGTCTGTTCAAAGCTCATCTCATTCTTCTGAGTCTCTAGGAGATTAAGTAGCAGTTCAATTGCACCCTACAGAACTTGGTGCTAGTCCCAATAGAGCTGACAAGATGAGTGGGGCCCAAAAGAAGCTGGATCCATAACCATCTTCCCTTAACCAGGGAGATCAGAGAGAGAGAAAAACCAGCTCTTATGGCAAAGGTCCATGTGCCTCAACTGGAAGAGATGAAATTTACATGGGGAAATGTGCTTAAAAGAATGAATGCCTATACCCATGGAATGAAATAATAGTCCTACCTTCTTTAAACACAAGTTTCCCTGAAGAGTCAGACGTATAACAACCAATGTACTCCTGAATATCCGTGTGTTCATGATTGTTAATACGCACACAGTGGTTACCAGTAGCTGCAGCCAGCCACCGGATAAGGCTTGTTTTACCAACTGACGTCTCTCCCTGAATCAACACTGGATAGGTTCTTTAAAAGACCAGCCAATAAAGCAATTTAAGGGGGGGAAAAAAAAAAAGACAAAAACCAGAATTAATTCAAGTAGTATTAAAAAGGAATTTATCACCATAAAAAAACATTTTTATATACCTATATGCCACTAATGGAATGTTTCTTAAGCCCTAAAAAGTTTCTATGTAAAAAGGGTTCCTCGGAAAATACTGAGGAAAGCAATCTCAACCTTGCTTGTAGTACTTGTGAGAAATGGTGAATGGGACTAGCTGTTATTCATTTAAATAATGGATGATAAGTAGTCATCAGCAAAATACTGGAAAAGAAGCATAATGATGGCCAAAATAATCTGCATCTGTATTGCTTCCACCAAAAGGTGCAATTAGAAACAATGCTTTGTGCCAGGAGAAGAGTGACAATACTGATTTTAGAAGGAATTACTCATTTAGCCAATAAACAACAATAAAGAATTCAAAAATTAAGTTAAAAAAAAGGTAAAAAAAAATAATAATAATAAAAATAAAAGAAAATTAAGAAAGTAAGACTAGAATGTCATCAATGCCTATGCTGGTAAAACTTTAGAGCAGCAAGAGAAAAGGTCCACACACCCTGCAGAAACCACTCGGACAATGTCTCTCAGGTTCAGCTTAACAGAAGATGTAAGAATGTAGGTCTCATCTATTGTAGGTTCCTTGTCTCCCACTGAAATCCAATATCCTTCAACCTGGATAAGTCGTCCTCCTTTTGGTTCTGGAATAGGCTGAAAGTCACAGAAGTTAGAGAAATAACCCACAGTCCTATTCTTTCAGAGAGGGGCCTAAGGTAGGAAAAAACGCTGTCACCAAGAATGCTGCCCTGTTCTGGATTCTTTCAACATTAAAAGCCATGGGTGAAATATGAAAAGTACTTTGAGGAATGAGAACAAAATGATGACATGTATTGGTTTTTAAATCCAGGTGAGTGGTAGTGAGGAAAGAACTTGAATTGGATAGTTTCTGATTCAGTTCTTTTCTCTCACCTACCAAAATTTTCACTCTCAGTCTGATGAAATATTTGTCAAAAACATGTACTTCAAATAAACTAAATTCCTAAAAACAAGACCAGTTCTGAACTGAGGGAATGGGCTTTTGCATTATGACACTGATTTATAACAAAACTGTCATTTTCATACATCAAAAATAGTCAAAAGTGGTCAGATTTGTAGCTATGAAAAAATGCTCTTCTAAAACATTTAGTTCCCTAATTTGAAGCTACTACCATTCTAGGCACTTCTTTAAGAGCTCCTCAACTGAACTCAGAAGCAGTGGGGAAAAAAGGCCTCCATCAGGGGTAACCATGAGGAACACATAAAAAAAAGATAAGTAAAGGACAGTGGCATTAGAATAATAATCAAAGGAAGCTTAACTTTTTTTTTCAATGTTTTTATGGTTAACAAAAGTACACATTCATGTGTTACTTGTATAAATTTTAAAAAGGAAAAAATACTGAATCCAAAGTAATCCTAAGTCCCTAATAAGGTTCTTTCTTCCTTAAGAGCAAGGAATCAACATAAAAACCAGCCAGTTAGTTGATAAACTACTTTCTCAGCATCTTTCACTCCCATGTTATTCTAGAGTCTCCTCCTCAAACTGAAATGGTTGCTGTGTTTAATAAGAAAAAAAAAAAAGGCCAACTATCAATCAGATGGGAAATGTGTACACAAACTATGGTGTAAGCAACAAATTACTATGCAACCATTAGAAACCATGTCATAGTGATCTATGGTACAGACACAAAAATATATCCAGGATATGGTTAGGCTAAGAAAGGAAGCCACAGAACAGTATTATGAGATGATTCCTTTTAAGTCATGTATATTAGATATATACATTAGAACTTGCCCTTACTGAGTGAAGTCAGGAAAAGACAAATACCATATGATTTCACATATATGTACAATCTAAGAAACAAACAAACAAAAAAGACAACCCAAAAAAAAAAGACTCTTAATAAGAGAGAACAAATTGATGGTTTACCCAAGGGGAGGGGAGGGAAGGAGGGGGAGATGGTGAAACAAGTGAAGGGAATTAAGAGTACACTTAGCTTCAGCAACGAGTAACATACATAAAGATTTGTTGAATCACTATATTATATACCTGAAACTAATGTAATACTGTATATTAAATATACTGGAATTAAAATAAAAAACAAGAAAGAATTTGCCTTGATAAATCTATACATACACTGTCAAAATTTAAATATATAAAAAACAAAATACAAATATAATTTAGGTGGAAAGGTATATGGTTTAAATCTAAAGAGTAGAAGGATTACTAGGAATTTTCACCATCTAAGACACAACTTAATTTTTTGGAACAAACTGATTACTTTTATAATTAGAAACAAGTTTAAAAAAACAAAACACCAAAATTTTGATAATTCAGCCTTTCATTTATGTTAAAGAAGTCAAAAAAATCAAAAAACATACCTGCTTCAGCAGACTTTTTACATTGCCAGAGACAATGTGTTGACAAATGAGCTTCTGAACTATTGGGTGTGATGCCCTGTCAAGCTGTGTTAAGAAACCCAAACAAAAGCCCTAGAAAAAAAAACAAATATGCATAAAACTGATTACACCCTTCTGCAATTACAGGCCAACTTATTTCAAGAAAAAAAATTCAACCTCTTGGGTGGTGCTGGTTCCCAGAACAACTTTTAAATGTGATATTATAGTAGAATAAGGACAGGGTCACTCTGGTATGTTCTGGGCTGATCTGACTAAATGGATATCACATGCACAGGCAGACCCAGCACATGCATCACCACTCCCTCCCTTTCAATGATGAACCCATCCACCAAGCTCCCATCCAAGCACAAACTTCAGGAAGACCTCATAGAGCGAGCGCTGGATGTTGCCACATGGATTGGAAGCTGCAAATCGCAGAGCCCTGCAAAGGGTCCGAAGGCTGTAATGAGGTCTATGGCCAGTTCCATCCACCAATTTTGTCCCAGAGTCTTTCCGGAGAGCTGTGTACAAGCTACAAAAAAGACAAAGTTCAGATGACTTTATTAACTCATAAGCATTCACCATTTTGCCGTTACTTTGATTTTCTACACAAGGCCCAAAAGCCACTTTTATAGAATTAGATAGTTAAGCTTACATGCAATTTCCTAGAGCATTCATCAAAACCTCTCAGACATTCACTTTTAAATCTATTTCTCACATACTCAAAGACTTTTTCAAAAGAAAGATCTATCAATTTCCTTTTGGGTAAAAAGAGGAGAGAGGTGATGTTCTTAACAAAAAGATGGCAAGACAGGAGAAGTCCTTAGTAAAAATATCCAGAGTTCAGAGGCACTTGGGTAGCTTAGCCATTTAAGTGTTCAACTCTTACTTTCGGCTCAGGTCATGATCACAGGGTTGCTGGATCAAGCCCCTTGTTGGGCTCTGTGCTCAGAGGGGAGTGGGCTTGACCTCTCCCTCTCCCTGTCCCTTCCCCCTCCCCCCATGCTCTCTCTTTAAATATAAATAAATCTTAGTATATGTATTGCAGAAGCGAGCACATAAATAAACCTTAGAGAGAGAGAGAGAGAGAGAGAGAGAGAGAATATACAGAGTTCAAACACAGTGTTCCTAATACTCTAATACAATGGGGAAATAAAGTGCCTATGTAATCTATAATAGTAATGGAGAAGAAGCACACAGGAAAAATCACGGTATATTGAAAGGTCAATAATTATTTGTACAAAAAAAAAAAAGGGAACAAACCACAAAAAGCAAAGCAAAACATTAATATGATCCTATTTCAAAAACTTTACATAATGTAATGTTCTTTCTAGATGACACAGACAAAATTAAAATTACTAAGTAATGTGCCCAGAATGATAGAATTTGTTTTTGACAGAGCCTGTACTAGGATTCAGGCTGTCTAATATAAGAGACTGTACCCTTTCCACATGGCATAAAAACAACAACAGAAACAGTTTGCACTAGCATGCAAACTGCAAAATAAGATTTCATCAAGACAGATCAAAATACAAGCAAGCCTTTTACACCTTCCAGAGATGCAAACTCCTAGCTATGAATACAAAACTAATTAGGAGAACATTGTCTAATTGTTTACATATTCTCGTTAAGTGGTAATTCCTAAGCTTTCGATGTGGCTTCATTAGGAAGATCCACGGGAATTCTTAAAGTTCCAACTTTATTTTTATTTTTTTAATTTTTTTTTTAATTTATTTATGATAGTCACAGAGAGAGAGAGAGAGAGAGAGAGAGAAAGAGAGAGAGGCAGAGGCACAGGCAGAGGGAGAAGCAGGCTCCATGCACCGGGAGCCTGACGTGGGATTCGATCCCGGGTCTCTAGGATCGCGCCCTGGGCCAAAGGCAGGTGCCAAACCGCTGCGCCACCCAGGGATCCCAAAGTTCCAACTTTAAAATAGAAACCTTAATGATAATCCTTCTCTAATAAGAAGCATTAAATAAATAAACAAACAAACAAACAAACATAAAATTAGCATTTGCGGATGAGGCACACACGGAACCTACCTGATGATCCCTTGCACTGTGGTCTTATTTACACTCAGTCCTTTCAGATAATCCACAATAAGAATTTGTAAATCTTCTTTACTTTCCAATTCTTCTACATAAAGTTCTGTGAACCTATAAGACAATGATTATTACATAATAACCACTTTTTAGGAAGTTAATACAACTATTCTGACAATTAAAAAAACAAAACACAAAGGGTGGCTGGGTGGCTCAGTCAGTGAGCCAGTATCTGGCCTTTGGCTCTGGTCATGATCCCAGGTCAAGCCCCTTGGGGGGCTCCTTGCTCAGTGGGAAGCCTGTTTTTTTGTTTTTCCCTCTCCCTCTGCTACTCCTTCCCACAGTTTGTTCTCTCTCAAATAAATAAATAAAATCTTTAAAAAAAATACAAAACACAAAAAGTTATGTAAACTCATTTTAATTGCTTATAATATAAAATATGAAAGTCTTTCATCTAGCTATAAACTGACCATAGTGAAATAAGATAACGTAATTGTTACCAAAAATTTATTATTTCTACGCAATACTCTTTGTAAGAAATAATTATAAAAAATAAGACAATTATCCCTTATTTTCAGAGGTGTTATAGCTACATGTAAAAAAAAAAAAACATCCAGCAGCAACAACAAAATGCACCCACACATTCAAAAATAAAGTCACTGGGGATCCCTGGGTGGGAAGCAGGCTCCCGCCTTTGGCCCAGGGCGCGATCCTGGAGACCCAGGATCGAATCCCACATCGGGCTCCTGGCGCATGGAGCCTGCTTCTCCCTCTGCCTATGTCTCTGCCTCTCTCTCTCTCTCTGTGACTATCATAAATAAATAATAATAATAAAAAAAATAAAATAAAATAAAAAAAATAAAGTCACTGGAGCAAAGGAAAATATAATGTTTATAGTTTATAAAATTTTCCTAAGAAGGTTTTATTACTCTTATAATGAGAGGAATCTAATAAAATTTTAACACTATTTAAAAAAAAAAAAAAATTTTTAACACTATTTTAATACTCAAAATTCAACAAAAGGTCACCAACAAAAATAAGATCATTTATCTTTTTCCAAATGCTATATATATAAAATACCAAACAACTAAGTATCATGTTAGTGTCAGTGTTTACTGAACACTGAAACTTAAAAGGCCTTTTACAAATCACTGGCCTCATCCAAGAGGATTCATTCAGTTCCTAAAATGTACTTATACTGTTAATATATTATACTGTTTTATCAATATGTAAAGGTTTTCCTAATAGCTATAAGGTTATTTGAAGGAAGAAAAAATTTTATTTTCAACAATATCCATGAGCCATTACGTGTCATACAAACAAGTGAAAAAATTCTCCAGTGTTCTGGGGTCCTCCATATTCCTATCACCTAAAGAAAGTAGAATATGACAAAGAAGAATTCCTCTTAGCAGAGATCAAGAAATTTCAAGCACTATTATGAGGACTGGTTATGTTATTATTATCAACCAATAAAGAGAATTTTTTAAAAAATCCCCAGGAACCAGGCCATGTCCCCTCACCTGTTTCTTATTCCTGGTGGGAGATTTCTTTTGCCCACGTCTGTTGCTGGGTTCATACAAGCAAATAAACGGAAGTCAGGATGACGAACCAGGGGTTCTGGTAAGAGAAAAGCATAAGTTCTCAACTGGTAACATCAAGTGATCAGCCACAAGTGCCCCGGGGAAGACTAAGTTCACAGAACCTCAGGCCAGGAAGCCCTGCCTCAGACATAGCAAGAATGGTGCTGGCGGTTCAAACCATCCTTGCTTTTTCTGAAATCCCACTGAAACCAATTTCCAGACATATGTAACAACTTAATCTTATGCTCCCCTTCCACCATCTTTTAAGGTATGGTTGTTCATTATCATTTATGTTTTATCACCTATTCACCTATATGTATATCACCTATTCAAATATATACAATTCAGTATATACTACCAAGTAACAAATTCTTATTCTTGGGCGCCTGGGTGGCTCAGTTGGTTAAGTGTCTCCTTTTGGCTTGGGTCATAATCCCAGGGTCCTGGAATCAAGTCCCACATCGGGCTCCCTGTTCAGTGAGTAGCCTGCCTCTGCCTTTCCCTATGCCTCTACCTCTCTTTTTCTCTCATGAATAAATAATTTTTTTAAAAAGATTTATTTATTTATTTATTCATGATAGACAGAGAGAGAGAGAGGCAGAGACACAGGAGGAGGGAGAAGCAGGCTCCATGCCAGGAGCCTGATGTGGGACTCGATCCCCGGACTCCAGAATCGCATCCTGGGCCAAAGGCAGGCACCAAACCGCTGAGCCACCCAGGGATCCCTATGAATAAATAATTTAAAAAAATTTTTTTAAATTCTTATTCTTTGCATTCCCCATGCCTCCTAACTTGGCAGAAAATTAGTACTATGGAATGAACACTGGGAGACCTATGTAATCTACCTAACCAAAAGAATCTGACTCTAAAGAGGTCAAAGACCTGGCATCAAGTCAAACCTCAATGAGATCAAGTACTACCTGTGTCTCCTCGATCCAGCAACACTAGGGAGCCAGAGGAACCTTCAAGTAAACCACTGAGACATTCTAATGTTTCTGGAGCAGCCAGATTAATCTCATCCAACAAGATCCACTCTCCTTTCTTTACAGCTTGAGCTAGTGTACCCTAAAAGAAGATAAAGTGTTAAAAATCCACTGCAAAAAAGATACTCTCACCTGTTATGTAAGCAGGGTTAGAAACAAGGGCAAACTTCTTGTACTTAATGAACTTTCACCCTAAATGCCGAATGGCTGCCAGGTGATTTCAAGAGCTAAGGTCAAGTTACCATTTTTAAATGTCCAGAAGGGTCAAGGGAGTATGTATGAACCTAACAGAGACACGCAACAAACTAAATCATCTCAGTAGATGGATAGTCAGGTAACTAATAATATATAATGTGTTTAGATGTTTAGAAGTATCCAAATGGTTATTAAAACCACTGAAAATAAATGTAGGGTCAGCTGATGAGTATGTAAAGATGAGACAAATGACCAAGTCGAAAGAATGCAGTGGTTGTAATACATAGCCTTATACATTTGCTAAAGAATATCAAAAGAAATCTTTCCTCTTCTTCATTGATTTATCTCTTCAAGTTCTGTTTCCAAGAGAACTGAAATATAAATCTTAAAATCCACTGTTGATACAACACCAGAAACTGTTTTATTATTAAATGACTTTATACTTTTGTTTTCACAATGATACTAACAGAATCTTCTATAAATTGAAAACATTAAAACAGGACAAGGGTATTGAACTCCAGTGTAATGCCAAGTCATGAAATAGATATAAACCCTATTTTGAGAGCACTTCACATCCTAATTGGTTATTTAAAAAAAATTCCTATTAAGATTAAGCTCTGATCACCAAATTTCCCATATTGATGGACATGATTGAGTAATCTCTCTCACCAAAACACTATCTCAAACAAGAGTCCCATCTCCTTTTAAGGTGTGGTCTAAAATATGTCACAGAAACAATTATTATTATTATTTTTAAAGAAATACCACAGTTTATTGAAGACTACAAATATTTTGTTACAAGTTGAAACTACATGCCTTCCAGAATCAAAAGCAACAGCAGGTTTGTGCACTGACGCTTCGGAGGTGCTGCACCACTTGAACTCGAAATGGGTAAGACAGGGTCAGACACATGGGGGAGAGGGAAATGGGGAAAGGGCAAGTTCAACGCTCAGAAGGCAGAAACAATTTTTTAAAATAAGAATTTAAAAATCTTAAGCTGGGGATCCCTGCATGGCTCAGCGGTTTAGCACCTGCCTTTGGCCCAGGGCATGATCCTGTGGTCCCGGGATCAAGTCCCACATCAGCCTCCCTGCTTCTCCCTCTGCCTGTGTCTCTGCCTCTCTCTGTGTGTCTCTCATGAATAAATAAATAAAATCTTAAAAAAAATAAAAATAAATAAAAATCTTAAGCTATGAAAATTTTTTAGGTTGGTCCTTCCCACAGGGTGATAGGCAGAAAACAGCAGAACTACCCATTCACTGAAATAGACAGTGAGGCTTAAAGTGAATAGATCCAAATCTACTCCCCTTTCCCCCTCACTATGAAACCGAGTCCACTAGTTGTCCTCAACTGCAACTTCAAGAATAATGGTGCTCATCAAGACCTTATAATTTCCATAAAGGATATTTTTCAGAAATCTCTCCCTGAAGTATTATTTCATTAGTGTTTATTAAGTCTTAAACACCAAGCACTAAAAATATCAACATAAAGATAATACAAAATAGTAGCCTGCCTAAACCTGAATTTTGTATCAAATCAACATTCCTTTAACCTAAATAACTGAACCAAAATACCTCTACAAATGCAAACAATAGGGCATTTTCAGTCATTTTCATCTGTTGTTGAGCATGGTTGAGTCTAAGACCAAATGCTTCCCATTTCTCTTTTAGGAGTAACCCTAGAAAAGAATAAGGACAAGAATTTAACATACACTTTAGGTTGTAAAACATAGAACTTAAACACACACAAAAAAACAAAACTCACATAAAAATCAAACATCTTAGAAGTATAAAAAAATAAGTTCAAATACTTATATAATGTATGTTTCAGCCACAATAGTAACTAGTTCACTTAAATGCATATGTACGTTAGTTAATTCTTTCACCCCTCATAACAGCTTCGAAGTAGATACCCTTATTCCCATTTTATGAACGAGGAAACACAGAGAAGATAACTAAACTACCAAAAACGGGTCCCTGGGTGGCGCAGCGGTTTGGCGCCTGCCTTTGGCCCAGGGCGCGATCCTGGAGACCCGGGATCGAATCCCACATCAGGCTCCCGGTGCATGGAGCCTGCTTCGCCCTCTGCCTATGTCTCTGCCTCTCTTTCTCTCTGTGACTATCATAAATAAAAAAAAATAAAATAAAATAAAATAAAATAAAATAAAAATAAACTACCAAAAACCCTTTGGCTGTAGAATTCAGCTTTTTGGATATAATTTATTTTCTAAGGAAAGATGACTTATTGACCAATAAGTGGTACTTGTACATCAACATTAACAACCATGTTTTTATGGAAATCATGCCTAGAATCACAGGAGCAGCAATACTTCAGAATTAGTCATCTCTCCCTTAAGTCCTACAAAGCTCCAATTTCTACTGCTTCATTCTTCCCCAAACTCCTCCTAATTCTGTAAGGGAACCCAAGTTTATCTGCCTGATGTGCAGTGAAGCCAATCACAAAGACACCAAGTGTGCAGCAAGAATTTATTTAAGAGTCAGCCCAATGAGGGGACTCTGAATAGAAGCCTCAATCCACCCTTCCCCAAGAAAGATAGGAAAATTTAAAGGCAAGTGAAAACAGGTCTGGGTAAAAAGTTGCATCTGTGGTTTTAGTCTGCATCTGCACTTATTATTGGTCCCACTAACCCTCTGTTACCAGTTTCAATCCCCACTGTCTTTTGAACATGATTCACTCGAGTAAATTGGGCTAACAGTTCTAACTACTTTAACTACTTCCTACTGAAACAGGGTGCAGTTTCAGGGTCTGAGGAATCAAACAACTTTGTGCTTTCTTGGAAATATTCCCTAGCACTTGGCTTAACATGTACATTCTGCTTGACTAAACAGTAGTTTCTTCTCTGGTTGCTTTCAAGCAACATCAAAGCTGACATATCCAGCAACCATACAAGTTACCAGAAGCAGCTCAAGTCCTTTACCTCCATGCAGCAACTAACCTTCATCAAGAATAAGGAGCTTTACAACTTGGGAAAGAGCTGTATCCCCAACACTCTTTCTTGTAACTAAATCTCATTTTTCTGGTGTGGCTGACAACTGCATTATCACCAGTCAATTCTTTCACAGCAATGCCTGGAAGCTCTAGAAGTTTGCTGAATTTGTTGCTGGTGTTGGAAGTAGTGTTAAACACAATTCACTGAATTCTACTGAATCTCCTTCCTTTAAAACCCAGCCACCTGATCTAAGTCTTGGATATAAATTGGTTTTTCCTCAAAGCCAAATAGCATTAGTTCACAGTAGGCGTTGGCATGTGACACCAATGACACTAGTAAAAAGGTGAATGCAAGAAATACTTAACTGTGGAGAAAAACATTCTTATACTGTACAACAGGTGGGTCATAAAGTGCTGTCATAGCACCTCTTACTCTGACCAGATGGGTTCTATCAGCATCAGTGGCCACCATCTGTGTATACCCCCTGGTCATTTTTCTGCATGTCCATATTCAGACCCTTGTGTAGGTAAAAGCAGGAAATCTGGCCACTGTTTTTCTATTAGAGACACAGCTCTTCTTACAGTGGCACTTTAAGGATGTACAAACACCATCACCTGTTGTCCAGCCTTTATTGCTTGTGGATTCAACCTGATGTAAAGTATATAGCAAATCAGTAACCCCAAGTAATAACACTCCTCTGTTAGTCTGTCTCTTAAAAAAACATCTTAAGATATATTGGGGTGAGGCACGCGGGTGGCTCAGTCAGTTATATGGCCTACTCTTGGTTTTAGCTCAGGTCATGATCTCAGGGTGGAGATGAAGCCACAAGTCAGGATCTGCGCTCAGCAGGGTGTCTGCTTAAGACTCTTTTCTCCTCTGCCCCTCCCCCCATGCTCACTTGCTTGCTTTCTAAAAATACATAAATCTTATTTAAAAAAAATCTGTCAGAGCTCACAAGAACAGTTAGCAAAATTTTCGTTCCAAAGATAGTGGGTGAAATCGATACTCAAGGTGTGCCACCATCCAAGGTTTGGGTGATCCTGGCTCTTATGGTTTTTTTTTTTTTGTCTTTCTTTCTCAAAAGTCAAAAGTCCCCTTTCCGGGGGCACCTGGTTAAGGCTCTGCCTTCAGCTGAAGTCATGATCCCAGGGTCCTAGGATCAAGCCCCAAGGATCTCCCTCTCCCTCTGCCACCCCACGCTGCTTGGGCTCTATGTCAAATAAATGAAGTCTTACCAAAAAAGAAAGAAAGAAAGAAAGAAAGAAAAAAAAAGACCCCTTTTTTTCCAACTAGCTCCATGAGTATGTACTGGTGAAAAGGGCTTCAGCTTTATTGATGTTACCACAGTATAGTGAACTTCCTTGTATATGGTTACAAATTAACATTCTTCCCTTTTCACAGATTTTTTTTAGAAAAATATCACAATCGCTGCAGCCCTGGTGGCTCAGCAGTTTGACACTGCCTTCAGCCCAGGGCCTGATCCTGGAGACCAGGATCGAGTCCCACGTCAGACTCCCTGCATGGAGCCTGCTTCTCCCTCTGCCTGTGTCTCTGCCTCTCTCTCTCTCTGTCTTTCATAAATAAATAAAATCTTTTTTTTTTAAGAAAAAAAAAATATCATAATCCAACATTGTTTCTTGTTAGACTGAGTTTAATTGTTCTGGACCTTAGGTAAGAAGTTTGCTCCATATCTCACAAACCAATCTTAGTCTTCAAAATAGGTCAGTTCTGTTAAACAGTTGTCAGCTCAGGAGACTGTCCTGCAGGTGGGCTCTCAAAGTTAGACCAGGTAAAGATGCTTTGTAAGCAAGGTATCTGTAAGCACGGTATCAAGCTGCTATTTCCAAGGGGCTTTATTGGCTCCATAAAGTCAACCTACTTCTTTAATGCTGTCTGGTCACATTTGAGTCTATGCATTTCACCCTCTAACACCCTCAAATATGACATTCCAGTCAAAGCCTTGGTAATATAACCAATGTTTCCAGTGGCATCCTATTACACGGAGAATGGATTCTTAGAGACCTTATGCTAATAATTATAATATATGCCACGAAAATATAAGAATTTTCAGAGAATTTCTGAATTCTGGAGGAAAAAATAAATGTTTCATATTTTTTTTACAAAGGAATATTATATTAAATTCCTGTGAGTCATAGCTGAAGAGAAAAAGTTCCCTTAAATCTGTAAGAGCAAATATTAGAGAACCAGAAATATTTCAAACAAAAGTCATAAAAAATATATAATCATTTTTCTCAGTTCTTTTAGTCCCATGTTATTCTGTTTGAATCTAGTTCTTTAATTAGTTCAGAAATTTTTACCTTGTTCAGTTTTATCATCTTAAAGGTATCAAAAAGCCTTATTTGTCAAAAGTCCTTTCTATGAATTGCCTTTAAGCTGAAACATACTTGCAAGATCATCAACAATAACTATAAATGGCAAAAGGCTCAAAAATGGCCATGGTTAAAGATCTGATCAGAGTTCATTATAATACAGTTGACAGGGAAACATAATTATTACTGGGCACACAACATTTTAATAAGTAGAATTACAAGTAATGTACCAAGTTATATTAAAATCTTATAACCTGGGATGCCTGGGTGGCTCAGTGGTGTAGCGCCTGCCTTCAGCCCAGGGTGTGATCCTTGAGTCCCGGGATTGAGTCCCACATCGGGTTTCCTGTGTGGAGCCTGCTTCTCTTCTCCCTCTGCCTATGTCTCTGCCTCTCTCTCTCTTTCTCTCTCTCTCGGTCTCTCTCATGAATAAATAAAATATATTTTTTTAAATCTTATAACTTAAGAAGGTTTACCATCCCTTCTTTGACAATGCTTCCATGTAATCTGACATAACAAACAAGCCTAATTAGTAAAAAAGACTTCATTTAGAAGTTGAATTTTGGGAAATTTGTCAGAAGTATCAGAAAGTTTTGAAGCATATGCCAAAAATAGGATTATAGATCATTACAAAACTTAGTAACCTATTTAGCCAAGGCAGCAATAAGAGATTCTAAAGGTTACAGAATACAAATACAGAAAGTTACAGAATTGTTAGCAACACTGAGGACTTTTAATACTGAGAAGATGCAACTTTCTTGAGTAATCAAGGATTTAATAAACACAAAACACAGAAATTTGTTTTTCTAAGTAGATTAAAGATAAAAACCTGTTTATAATTTATTAGACCAATAACCTAAGGAAACTGTCATTTTAACATGAAAACCTAATTCCAATTTGATGCTGGTATACTTCTGATATTAAAGATTACTTGTTCCAACAAATGAATTCTTTAAAAATTTAGAGTCCCTTCCTTTTTCCTGTCATCTCCCATGCTGACATACACTTATCAGGATAAGGATACTCAGGACACAGCATGGATCTGAGTTCTTGCGGTGGGTGTAGTGATGTGCTGACCAGAATCTCCATCAGAAATGAAGGACTCTCAGCTGCAGGGGTGCTGCCAACAGTCCTCAACTCTGAAATGCCACTGAGGATGGCCTTGACTAAAGACAGCTGCCTTACCAAGGGCATGCCCTCTTCCCAGGTGGTCACATCCAGTAACTATTATAAAAGTCCAGTCCCAATTTTGCCCCAATTTAGGATGGTTCTGAAGGGGCAGCCCCAGTGGCGCAGTGGTTTAGCACCGCCTGCAGCCTGGGGTGTGATCCTGGAGACCCGGGATCGAGTCCCACATCGGGCTTCCTGCATGGAGCCTGCTTCTCCCTCCACCTGTGTCTCTGCCTCTCTCTTAGCTCTCTCTGAATGAATGAATAAATAAATATTTTTCTTTTTTTTTAAAAAAAAAAAAGGATGGTTCTGAAGGATAATCCAAATTTGAAACTCCTCAGAGAATCAGCTAAGCTTCTGTTGATACTGTATCACTGCTCAACTTCTGTCTAATCTTGCTTTCTTACTCCCTTCTCCTCCCCAGGTGTTTATCACTCCCTAATAAACTTAATCTTAGTGCCTACCAAGCGCAAAATTCCTTTCCAAAGATTCCTTTCTCACAAACCTACAACTTTCCTCTTTACATTCACTTTTTGTCCTCAATTTTCCCTCTAAATAACCAGTCTTACTTTCCTTGCATAGTTTTTTCTCTGATCATTTCCATTAATTCTATATATTAGAATTCTTAACTCTTAGAAACCTTAAGTTTCTAGTGAAAACTAAGTAGTAACTAATTGTGAACTGTCTGTTGTACCAGCAGCATTCCTTAGACTGGTGAATTTATGATATTTAAGAATTTTTAGGGATCCCTGGGTGGCGCAGCGGTTTGGCGCCTGCCTTTTTGGCCCAGGGCGCAATCCTGGAGACCCGGGATCGAATCCCACGTCGGGCTCCTGGTGCATGGAGCCTGCTTCTCCCTCTGCCTGTGTCTCTGCCTCTCTCTCTCTGACTATCCTAAATAAATAAATTAATTTTAAAAAAAAAGAATTTTTAGAAATATATGCCTTATCTCAGCAATGGCACAAAACATGTTTACTAGCAAACTCAAATATCTTTAGTTTCTCTGTAAAAGGAGGCCAAAAGCATATAAACCTATGTTTAGTAATTAAGGTTTTATCTTACTTAGAAATGATCTAGAGATTTAGTGTTTTTACTTAACTCATCATTTAACTTAGTAAAACTTTAGTTTTAGGTTACCAAGGACTTTGAAAATGACTTTAAAGTTTACCTATAGACCTTTTCATCTTATTTACAAGTTTGTTCTTAACAGTTATGTTTAGATTACCCACGAAATTATAAAAGACAAAGTCATTCGTCCACGCTATATATATTTAAAAAATTGTATCAATTTATTTGACTTAAATAAATTTGACTTAAATAAATGCTGAAAATTCTAAAGATATGTCTCTTTTAATTAAACCAACAAACTTAAATTATCTTTAATACCCAATATTTTTTCAGATCATATGAACTTGAAAACCTTGGATTAGTTTCTGAGTTTTAGAATGCCCAATTCTTATACACACTCGCCTTTAACTGAAATAGTGCTCCTTTACAAACTAATTTTAGCACTACCCAGAGGTGGAGAAAATATCTCATATTTACAGCATACATGAACACATATCCAAATACACAAACAAGGTACAAACAAAATCTTACAGAACAAATCCAATTACGAGATGGTATTATAATTTACGGATCACTAAGTGGTCATTCTTATCCAAGGTCTAATGAATATTACGGCCAAGCAATGTTGCAAAAAAAATCTTTTTTGTTTCATAAGTTCTTAACTACACATTGCCCAATTTTGGAGAATATAGCCCAAAGGGCTACATTCAGGAATCAAGTTGTCATTTCCCATTTTCCAATTAAAATGTGGCTGATTTTATCCAAAGATGACAACAAAAGCTGCAGCAACAAACCAAATTAAGCCCAGAATACCTCTATAAGCACTGGTTACTCCCTAATATCAGGGCTTCACCAACCAAAGCAAATGGCTTCCTAGTTAACCTTTTCCTAATCCAGCAAGAAAAGGAGGCTAAGAAAGTGAAGACAAATGGGAGAAAGAAATAAGCTCACTAAGACACATCTGTCCAAAGCAAAAACCATTTCCTTGCCACACCAGCTAAATTAAGCACTGAGGGCTGGCAGCACCCAGTCAGGGTAGGGCTTCAGGTACAATCCCTAAGACAAAGAGCCTAGGCAGCTGCTTGAACTTGTAACCAGATTTTGTTATCATCTGGCAGCCCACGAACCACTGGCAAAAAGCTACTGAATGGATGGCTCACCAAATTCATAACTAAACCAAAGTTCATGTCTGACACACAGAAAAGCCAATTGAGTAAGCAGCAAGGAAAGAGATTTACTTAAGGAGGCAGCCAAGAAGCAGCTTATCTCAGGGTTGTAGGTCTGAGCCCCACTTTGGGTATAGATTCCTTGAAAAATAAAATCTTAAAAAAAAAAAAAAAGGGCAGCCAAAGTAAGGAGATGGAACAATAAGCCTCAAATCTGCCTTGCAGGGGAGAGGAGTCAGGGATGTTTAATGGAAAACACTGTGTATAGATTCCTTAAAAATTAAATCTTAAGAAAAAAAAAAAAAGGCAGCCAAATAAGGAGATGTAACAATAAGCCTCAAATCTGTCTTGCAGAGGAGAGGAGTCAGGGATGTTTAAACACTGCAGCCTCGTTTATTAGTCCCGTTAGCCTTGTGGTCACTGGTTTCAATTCTGCTAATTACACCCCAGCCTCATGACCTCCCACTAGTAGTATGGGTCCTATTCTTACCAGTTTCACTCTCTTTTTCATCCTTGTTGACAGCCGACTTGTGCACATGCTGCATTAGTCTGAGGAGATCCTGCCATCGTTTCTGCCTGTAACAGGTCTGAATATGTCCCAAGAACGTAAAGTTTTGCTTCTTAGAAAATGTCTGGGCAAAGAGTTCTTCAAATGCCTCCCGTAAGGGCAGCCAAATAAGCTTATGGTCCACTGGTTTGTAACTGAAACAAAAGATAAATGTAATTCCAAAACTTCTGAGACTAAGAGAATTTAGAAATCATGTCTTAGAATATAGGAATTTTAATCAAATTTAATCAAAATCAGAAATAATACCAAATACTTTTAAAATCTATGTTAAAGTTTTATTTTTTTATAAAGATTTATTTATCTGAGAGAGAGACCAAGATGGGGGTGTGGAGAAGGAATCCTCAGGCAGGCTCTCAGCTGATCAAGGCCAACATGGGGCTCGATTCCAGGACCCTGAAATAATGACCTGAGCCAAAAACCAAGAGTTAGCTGCTTAACCAATAGAGCCAGCCAGGTGCCCCATTTTAAAGGTTTAATTAAATTATAATCTATTTTCTCCACACTAAGTGTTTGAAGGGTCTATAATGAAGGTAAAAACTATTATTTGATAAACAGTATTATGAAAAAAATTGGAAATTCCTAGTTGGGCAGTAAGAGGCATGTCACTTATTTTACTAACATGTTTAAATAAACATCATTAATGATGTATTTTATTAAAATTAACCAAAAAGTTTTCAGGATATTTTTAGAAGAAAATACAACTCTGAAATTGATTAACTTAAGCGAAGTGAACACAGCTCATAGCATCTCAGTTGATGGGGGAATATACTGCTCTTAAAGAGACTCTCTCTGGGAGAGAGTGGGCAGCAACAAAATCTTAGACATTGCAATGGTTTGTGGCCCTCCAAAGCTCAACATTTTATTACTTAGTATTTAGATTCTCTCTTATTCTCTAGCAATTCTCTGGTTGAGGAGCTAGAAAATTAATTCATATAAATTTTATTTATTTATTTAAGCATTAGGCTCCAGACCCAGCATGGAGCCTAATTGCAGGGCTTGAACTCACAACCCAGAGATCATGACATGAGTTGAGATCAAGAGTTGGACACTTAACTGAGCCACTCAGGTGCCCCTCTGTAAATTTTAATTTAATATTCAGGGTTAAGGATGATAATGAAGAGTTGAGAAACACTCCTGTAGCTAAAAGTTGCTCAAGCACCACTAATTGTTCCTGAAAAATATAAGTATACAATTTTCTGTATCCTAAGATACTAATACTATAATTCAAGGACCATGACATAAAGTTTATTTCCAAGAAAAATAACTTGAGAACTGAAATACCAAGTATGCTTCAGAAGAGTCAAGCACAATTAGAGAACACATAGACCCTATTTACTCATTGGACTGTGAGGGAGGAACCATGAGATAAGTAAAACCAAGACCCTGACACTGAGTATCTATCAAAGAGTCGGATTCCAGAGAAAAAGTACAAGAACTTCAAACTCATTTATATTTAACAGCAAGCACGAACACATTGATAAAGACATTTACTCTATTTACTCAACAAAAATTTACTGAGTACCTGCTAGGTGTTAGGCATGAGTAAACAAGACTCACAAGGTCCTGCCCCACTGTAGCTCACAATCTAACGAAAGAGAAAATAAAAAATATACCTACTATAAAATACAAGTAGTGCTGTGAATATAAATAAAGGAGAGAGGGAGAAGAAGGCACTGATAATTCAGTTATGATAGTCAGAAAGGCTTTCTTAAAGATTGGAATTTGAAGGGGATTCAAATTAAGCATGGGGGCGGGGTGGGGGTGGGGAGGGCGGCAAGGGATGCCACTGAGACAACAGCACCTAGGTGCAACACGGAAAAGTGTGTGGCTGGAGCTCAGTGGCAGAGCCAGACAAAGGAAATTATGTCAGAGAAGTGCCAATGCTGGATTATAAAGGGCCTTAGAGATAAAAAAAAAAAAAAAAAAGCCTTTGGAATATACTCTAAATTGCCTGAGAAGTCAATGCAAGGATTTGAGACAGAGAATGATGTGCTTGCTGTCCAACTTCTGATTACACCTTTGAAAGACAATTAACTACTAAATGGAAGAGAGACCACAGGGAAATTAGGAGTACAAGGAAAGATGAGAGAGCTACATGCTGGAGCAAGCAAATGATGATGAACAGTAGAAGTAAGGAATTAAAAAAAAAAACACATTTTATTTAAATAAAATTGCTAGTCTTTAGAATGATAGTACACATGGAACCCAAAGCAAACTGAGGTAGCAGAGTAATGATTAAAAGTACATACACTCAGTACAGACTGCCTAGGTTCAAACATGACCCAGCCATTACCTTGAGCAAGGTACTTAATCCCATGTGCCTCAGGTCTCTTGAGTATAAAATGGGGTAATAGTCTGTGCCTCATGGTTGCCAAAAACATTAGCACAAAGGACTCCAGGGTGCCTGGGTGGCACAATTAAGTGTCCAACTCTTGATTTTGGCTCAGGTCATGATCTCAGGGTCCTGAGATCAAACCCTGCATCAAGCTCCATGCTTGGCAGGGAGTCAGCTTGAGGTTTTGCTTTCTGCCTCTGCTCCCAACCCCTCTCCCCCACCTTGCTCTCTCTCTAAAATAAATAAATCTTTTAAAAATAAAAAATAAAGGACTCTAAATAGTGCCTGGGGCAGCCCCAGTGGCACAGCAGTTTAGCGCCGCCTGCAGCCTGAGGTGTGATCCTGGAGACACAGGATTGAGTCCCACGTCGGGCTTCCTGCACGAAGCCTGCTTCTCCCTCTGCCTGTGTCTCTGCCTGTGTGTGTGTGTGTGTGTGTGTGTGTGTGTCTATGAATAAATAAACAAAATCTTAAAGAATAAAATAAAATAAAATATGAGATTAAAAAAAATAGTGCCTGGGGCAGCCCCGGTGGCGCAGCAGTTTAGCACCGCCTGCAGCCCGGGGTGTGATCTTGGGGGCCCCGGGATCGAGTCCCGCATCAGGCTTCCTGCATGGAGCCTGCTTCTCCCTCTGCCTGTGTCTCTGCCTCTCTCTTCTCTCTCTCTCTCTCTCTGAATAAATAAATAAATCTTTAAAAGAAAATAGTGCCTGGAACATGAGTATATGTAAGAATCAGCTGTTATAATTATTACCATTATTAACTGGCCCAAGTTTATTGAATTCATGAAAGTATAGTAGCTTAATAACTACAAATTAGACTCAAAGAAACATTTGTTCATTTAAAGTGGAGCCTAGTGACTGAAAGAGTTAAGTCAATATAAGTCAATTTTACAAGTGATGTAAAAACTGAATATGTGTGTGTGTGTGTGTGTGTGTGTGTGTGTGTGTGTGGAGATAGATACATACATACATACATACATACATACATACACTTCAGGGATATCTGGGTGGCTCAGTGGTTGAGTGTCCACCTTCAGCTCAGGGCATGATCCTGGGTCCGGGATCGAGTCCTACAACAGGTTCCTTGTGGGGAGCCTGCATCTCCCTCTGCCTATGTCTCTGCCTCTCTCTCTCTCTCTCTCTCACGAATAAATAAAATCGGGATCCCTGGGTGGCGCAGCGGTTTGGCGCCTGCCTTTGGCCCAGGGTGTGATCCTGGAGACCTGGGATCCAATCCCACGTCGGGCTCCCTGTGCATGGAGCCTGCTTCTCCCTCTGCCTATGTCTCTGCCTTTCTCTCTCTCTCTCTCGCTCTGTATGACTATCATAAATTTAAAAAAAAAATTTTTTTGAATAAATAAAATCTTAAAAATATACACTTCAGAAAAGAAAAAAAAACTGAACTGCAACACAAATATTCAGTGAGAACCAACCTGACACTTGAGAGAACATAACACTGAGAATGCATGTAAGAATTCATTTGAAAATGGCTAAAACAAAAGAAAATGACTTTCTAAAACTGTAATATGTGAAAGAACAAAAAACAGTACATGCTGAGAAATGATAAGCACTCTTCTTCAAGGGGCACATGGGTGCTCAGTCGGTTAAGCATCTGCTTTGGCTCGGGTCATGATCCTGGGTCCTGGAATCAAGCCCCATGTGGGGCTCTCTGCTCAGCGGAGAGCCTGCTTCTCCCTCTCCCTCTGCCTGCCACTCCCCTTGCTTGTACTTTTTCTCTCTTTGTCAAATAAATTAAAAAAATTTTTAAAGGGGGTGGGAGTAAGAAACACTTTTCTTCGTTTTAGAGTCAGGATTCCAAGTTTATAAGCATATGCACTTCTGCCCTGCTCTCTTCTGAGCAGATGTTTCTACGAGTGGCAAGAAAGAGGATAGGATGCAAGTTGGTCGCCCTTCCCTTTCTACGTGATCTTTACTTTTCCTCCGATTTTTTCTTTCCTTCATTGACAACTTCTCCAAAGGTACCTCTCCTTCTCTATACAGCTGTTTCTCCCTCAGAGGTTGCCTTTCCCAAGATAATCTCCTTCTCAATAGTCAGTACTGTGAACCTGTGCTCTGGGTTTTGCCATTTAGTCCTAGACTTTCTCCTTCTGGAATGATTTTATCTGGTTCATATAAGTCCTCTGTCTCCTTTACTCTTCTTTATGGAGTCTCATCACCCTCAACTCTGTTTGAACTTGGGTTCTCTACTCACAGGTAATCTAAAGGTCTATGTTCTGCCTACCAGAATAACAGGAGCACCTGGCTGGCTCAGTCAGTGGAGCATGTGACTCCTAATCTCGGGGTTATATGTCCAAGCCCCCATGTTGGGTGCAGAGATTACTTCAAAATAAAATCTTAAAAATTAAAAAAAAAAAAAAAAGAGCTAAAATTAAATGGAGGGGATCCTGGCTGGCTCAATCAGTAAAGCATGCAACTCTTGATCTCAGAGTCATGAGCTCAGGCCCCACGTTTGGTGTGGAGTCTACTTAAAGGGGAAAAAAAAAAACCCACAAACCTAAAATTAAATGAAGGAAAAAAGTATACCAAGCTAATACTAATAAAAAAAAAACAAGGGGGTACATATACCAACAAAGATCAGTAGGCAATCTGCATAACATAAAACTCTGATGGTCTCTGAAGCTTAACTTTTACCAAGTGTTTTTAATCCTCAATAATAATCTTCTTAAAACCAATCTAAAGGATCTGGATTCACAAACCAAACTAATTAGGTTTATAAATTTTTTCATTTTTTTAAAAGATCTTATTTATTTATTCATGATACACAGAAGGCAGAGACATAGGCAGAGGGAAAACGAGGCTCCTCACAGGGAGCCCGGTGTGGGACTTGATCTCAGAACTCTGGGATCACGTCCTGAACTGAAAGTAGACACTCAACCGCTAAGCCACCCACGCGTCCCTCTTTCGTTATTTTTTTACAATACTATTTGACACATGCAAACTATGTTTAACATAAGTTATAAAACCTAATAAAACAGATGAAAGTAACAACACATCCCCAAAATAAAGTTATTACCCTTTCTAGATCCCATCTCCCTGCCAACTCTTGAATATTGTTTTCCACTCCCTTGTCTTTTATTTATTTTTTTTATTTTTTTTAAATTTATTTATGATAGTCACAGAGAGAGAGAGAGAGAGAGAGAGGCAGAGACATAAGCAGAGGGAGAAGCAGGCTCCATGCACCGGGAGCCCGACGTGGGATTCGATCCCGGGTCTCCAGGATCGCGCCCTGGGCCAAAGGCAGGCGCTAAACCGCTGCGCCACCCAGGGATCCCTCCCTTGTCTTTTAAAAGTAATTTTGTCTCTCTTATATACAAAAATTCATAAGCAAGGGAATCATCCATGCATCTACAATATGTTATATACTAAAAGATCTGATTTATACTACTTTCCAGTAATACAAAAGAATAGGAAGCAATGCATATTTCCAACCATATAAAAATTGAAGCATATGTAAGTTTTCTGATAGCTGATGCTAACCTACTGACAAGGAAA
The DNA here is from genome assembly GCF_018345385.1 of Vulpes lagopus. Classification (NCBI taxonomy): domain Eukaryota; kingdom Metazoa; phylum Chordata; class Mammalia; order Carnivora; family Canidae; genus Vulpes; species Vulpes lagopus. Next base: position 23,994,583 of record NC_054824.1, on the reverse strand, counting down.
AATGAATATATATTCTTTTTAGCAAGTTGGCACTAAAACAAAATTCCAGTTACCTTATTCTAATTCTAACCTTTTAATATTATCAATTGCATCAGGACACAAATAAGCATCTTTGTACTCACTATGTTTAAAACGACTTAAAATGGTTGACATAACACTATAAATTCTTACAAGAGACAGACCCAGTCCATGTTCATTTAGTACAAGCCTAGCCATTTATCTTAGGAATACATAACGAGAATATTCCTGCAGACACATATAGTTACAGAATAGAGAGAAATACATAGTAGTATAGATATACCTAGTTAAGTAACAAATTCTATGTTAGTGAAAACACATGGCCAAGTACTTCAATGAGGGAAAGGGGAGATTAAGTGTCAATTAATTGATAGAAGGAAAATAAACACAAGGTAGAAAGATCACCGGGGAAATAAAAGTAGAATTAGAGTAAGAAAGATAAGCCTCAGCTAATGGATCTTAAGATAATATATATTTAAAACATATATATAACATATATATTTAAAATAAATATTTAAAGCATTAAGTACATAATTACTAACATGTGTAGAACAGAATATAAATAATAGGTAAGAAAAGAAAAAGTACCAAAGGAAGCAGGATTCCAAAGTGGCACTCTACTCACAGCGAGGAAGGATATAAGACAAAGAGTATAAACAAAAAGTGCTGTAATGTGGTCCTCAAAAAAAAAAAAAAAAAGATAAATGAAAGGTTTTCTGGCAGACACCATAAAGAGCAAAAAGGACAATAAATTCTACTTCATGCCTTTAACGATTTTTTTAAGTAACTGTTCTGAGTTAATAAGACAGATCCTAATATTGCTCAACATAAAGTATGCCAATAGCATCCATCAGCTTTACAGCTTTCAGCACAAACTAAAATTGTAACTGTAACATATTCAAAAATACCAACATGGAAGAAGGGCATTTTAATGACCTTTATGGGGTCCTAGGAGCAGCATTTAACCAAATAGTTACTTAATGTTTCAAAGATAGCTGAACTGCAAGACAGAGTCTAGCTTCAAGGCATTGTGACTCCAGAATGTAGGCTGATAAATGACTGGACACACAAATATTAGTTGGTTATATACTTGTTTTTTTTTTTCTCTCTCTCCATTCCAGCATGATCTTTGAAAGCAAGAACCTCAAGTGTTCTTTAAAATAAAAAGAAACATCTACACATCCAAGAGCTCTGCAATACAGTCCAATAAATAACCTGCTTGGGTGGGGGTAGGGGTGCACATCTTTGAACCTTTTTCTAAGGCTACTTTTGAACTTTAAATGGAAAAATTATTTGTTCCCTCAAGCAGAACATAAAGTAACAAGAAAATAATTTTAAATCATACTCACCCCCCAAGCAAGTCTGCAGTGTCACTTTGTTGATTCATATTGACAACCCTCAAACGATGGCCTTTTAAAAAGAAAGGGCGAAAGGGTCACTCTGAAAATGTCAAGACTAATTATATCCAGTGTGATCTTTAAGGATGTGTGGACATGAGCATAAGGCAAATCTTTAAGTGTGTATTTCTTCTGATCCTCTTATTTTACTTTCAGGAATTTCCCAACCATTCAATAATTTTCACCTAACCCAGAAAGATATGTGTAAGAAGATTCATTGTGTATTATTGCTGTGGCATCAGATAACTGAAAACAACGAAAAAATCCTTCAGTTAAGTCAATGTCGTCTATAAGTTAGAATTAAATAAACAGCCAGTATAGAATATTATTAATTAGCCACTGGAACAGAAATGAGGTAGTTCTATTTTTAAAGATGCCCAATGCATTTAGGAACTAAATGCAATACAAAGAGCATGATCCCATTTTTTTCAACATAAAACCAGACTTAAATGTTTATATATTTGCAGGCCATAGATTAGAACCAAAAAAGTTAATACCAAGCCATTAATAGCAGTTATTTCCAGGAGGAAAAAATTACATTATTTCCGAGGAAAAAATCTTCAGTGGTTATTTCCAGACAAAGTGGAGTGGTGGCATTTTTAAACTCCCAATATTTTGTGGACTTTTTATTTAAGAGGACATAAAAGGGCAGCCCAGGTGGCTCAGCGGTTTGCCGCCGCCTTCAGCCCAGGGTATGATCCTGGAGACCCAGGATCAAGTCTCATGTCGGACTCCCTGCATGGAGCCTGTTTCTCCCTCTGCCTGTGTCTCTCTGCCTCTGTGTGTGTGTGTCTCTCTCATGAACAAATAAATAAAAATAAAATATTTTAAAAAGGGGAGGTAGATAACAAAAACAGGCAATGTCAAACGTTTATCGTCTGGGGGCAGAGTGCTTCCCCTCAAGTTACCTGTAATGTGAGCCAAGTACTGGACAGTAGAGGTCTTGCCAGTCCCTGTCTCTCCCACCAGCAACACAGGCTCCCCTTTACTAACACACACTGCAAGCTGTTCAATAAGAACAGAGGACGGCCTTGTAGGAGCAAAAGTGAACTTCTCCCTGGGAATGGGAAAACAAATAAGCAGTCAGAGAAGCAGGCTACAAGTTTCTCTTAAGCGTAATTTTGAGGAACCAGATTTTCCAGACTCCACAAAATGAGAAAACAACCCACAGCATCTGTTTTCATACTATAAAACAGGTATCCTTATAGTCTATGAGTTGCAGAATTCATCAATTCTACATTACACCCAATACTTTACTAGACTCCCAAGATTCAAAACATCAATAAGGTAGGACGTTATCTGTCCTAGCTATGTCATCCTAAGCCAATTACTTTGGCTCTCTTAGCCTTCATTTCCTCACCTGTAAAATTTGGATCAGAGTTACTATTTGTGTTGGGTTGAATAATCTTTCCCCAAAATTCATGTCCATCCAGAACCTGTGAATGTGACCTTACTTGGAAAAGGGGTCTTTGCAGATATAACAAAGTTAAAATCCTATCATACTGGGTTTAAAGGTAAGCCTTAAAATCCAATGACTGTTGGATTTTACAAGAGACTTAGAAACAAAAACACACACAAAAACAAAAACACAAGAAAGATGATATGACAATGGAGAGAGAGAGAGAGAGAGAGATGGAAGAGTGTAGTTACAGAAACAAGGAACACCAAAGACTGCTGGTAGCCATCAGAAGCCGGAAGGAGGCAAAAGCCTTCAGTGGAAGTGTGGCCCTGCCAACATTATTATGATTTCAGATTTCTAGTCTCCAGAGCTGTGAGGAAATAAATGTCTGTTGTTTTAGGCTACCAAGTAATTTGTTATGGCAGCTGTAAGACATTAATAAGTTAATTCATAAAGTTATTATAACTGCTACATAAGAAGACATATGCAAAGCACTTAGCACAATATTAGGCATATACAAAGTATTTAATAAATGGTAACCAGATCTCAGAATCTAATACAATTCCAGCCTTCAAGGAATTAACAGACTAGCATTAGGACCTCGTCTAACTTCCAAGTGAGGCTTACTTTGTAAATACATGATAGTGAATAAAACAAAAAATACATTTTTCCTAGTTTCAAGTCCCTAATGACCCTCATCACCTCCTTTACCTATTAATGTCTAATTTTATAGACTATACTTTAGGAAAGCACTGCTTCTTACCATCCAGCACAGTAGAGAAGTCATCACTCACACAACACATTTTGCTCAGACACAAGGGGCTGGACTAGTCAGTCAGTCCTTCTATCATGTTCCTAATGCCCCACAGTCTCAGATTAGTTGAGAGACTATTTACCTCTGTATGTGGACAGCCTCACTTTGTTTCCGTAGAAGCCGTACTCGACCCACTTGCACATCTAGCTCATTGATCACAATTTCAGGTTTATAAAGCTGACAGAAGAATTCGGCCTATGGAAGGGGACAGAGTAAAATTCTGTATAGTCTTTAAAAAAAAGAAATTCTGTATATTCTTCAAACATTTCCTCGTCCATGTGGCTTATTATGCCCATCTAATTAGCCCTTTACTACTAAGGATTTTCTACTTCCAAGATAGGCGAGTTAGCTTTAATTATGTCTTTTCTAGAACTGACTGAATTTGGGCAGCCCAGGTAGCTCAGCGGTTTAGCGCCGCCTTCAGCACAGGGCATGATCCTGGAGATCCAGGATCAAGTCCACGTCAGGCTCCCTGCATGGAGCCTGCTTCTCCCTCTGCCTGTGACTCTGTCTCTGTCTCTCATGAATAAATAAATAAAATCTTTTAAAAATAAGTAATTAAATAAAATTGACTGAATTTCTGTTCATGTTTTTTAAAACATTGATTATGAAATACTTTCCTATAATGGTACTTTTTATTCATTCAAATAAGCCCATATCTGCCTGTATCTAAAGTGAACATACAGACATATTCCAATAGCAAATGAACAGAAAGTTCTACTCCTAACTAAAATTTATGAAAAAAAAAAGTGATTGTTCTTCACCTATACTTTTCTAAATTATTACTAAATATTCTAAAATATTAGATTCTAAAATATTGCAGGAAACAATGACTTGAATGAACCATGGTACATCTGACTATAGCCAGAACACAAAGAGAAGCTGTGACAGATGCTTCCAGGGTATCTACCCATAAGCGATTCTTCTCTTGTCCTTGTCACTAATCCTAAGAACCCATTTTGTTTAGATTTGGGGCAGGAATGAAAGGAGCAGTGAAGTGTTCAGGGAAAGTGAATCTCTCTTCAACCAAAAGGGATAAATACTGATCAGTCTAAGCCAATTGTGGTAGTTTCATTTCTTTTTTGCCTACTATAATTATTAATTATTTAAAGCCCATTTAGTAGGTGTTCTGTCACCTGCAGCTAAAACCATCTCAACAGTTTCAGAATCGTAAGGAGCCCCTTGAACATAAGGTTTTTTTGAGTCATCTATTTGGAAATGGCAGATATCTGCCACAAGATGGGCCTCAGACATTTCTCTAGCTACCATTACCACTCTGAAGGGCTCTCTCCTCCAAAAATACATATTTTGAAATAAAACAAGAATGGCAAAATATTAAAAATCTCAGCAATGAACCTAAGTACTAGTCTTTGTACTATTCTTGGTATCCATTGGTACTACTATTCTCAATTTTTCTGATGTCTGACATTAATGAAAAGTTGGAAAAAATCTAATTGTGCCTAAAATCACAGACAAAGGTGTTACTAAAACAGCTCCAGTCCTGAGTCCACAATCTATGAAATAACACGTCCATTAAAACACTGGAGAAATTAATGCATACATGGTGATATAAGGTACAAGGTGACTCACTTTAAGAATGTAGAGCACATGGAGAACTACTTATCTAAGAGACAGTGAGAGCTTTATATCCATGAAAGGCAACAATGAAACTATCAACTTTGACAGAGGAAGTAGTTATTACAAAGGAACTATTAGATAAGGACCAGACTCTAGCAAGTAAATATCCCAGCTTCCTTCCAACAGAAAAGTAAAAATAGCACTGCATACCTTTTTCTTGGAAATGTTCAATTTGCTTCCAATTATTTCTGCCATTTTCAGTTTGCTTGTATGCTTAGAAAGCATTGCTGTGAAACAGTCCAGAGCCTATTAAAATAACGAAGGTCAATGCAAACTGATTTTTTTAAAATACTACATTAATCACAGAGCACCACTACCCTGGCCACAAAAAGGAAGCATATAAAACCCAGGAGAAACATATCTGCTAGACTAAGGAGAGTAGAAATAAGGTACCAGCCCTAGACTCAAGGGCCTTACCATAATACAGACAGGATAAACAAATGTGAAGGCTTTACTATCAAAATACTGCTGAATTAGAAAAAAAAAAAAAAAACCCACACAGAAAAAGCTTCATTTTACAGGGTACCTGGCTGGCTCAGTTGGTTAAGCATCTGATTCCTGGTTTTGGCGCAGGTCATGATCTCAGGGTCCTGGGATCAAGTCCCATGTTGTGCTCTGTGCTCAGCAGGTAATCTGTTGAGGATTTTCTTCCTCTCCCTCTACCCCTTCCCCTGCTCATACCTCCCCTCCTGCCTTCTAATTTTTTTAAAAAGCTTCATTTTACAAATTGAAATTCAGGCAAAAATAGAATTAGAGTTAATCATTATATGATTCATGAGGGAACTGACTCTTAAGCCAAGAAAGTAACACCAAAAGATTACTTGCTAGCTGTAAAGGAAAATTCTTGATGCACACCCTAATGCAGTACTCCATCTCAGCCAACTACTGACAGGCCAACCAGATATGTGTCTTCTGCTTTTTTTTTTTTTTTTTGTAAGTAAAAAATGTGGGGCTTAAACTCACAACCCTGAGATCAAGAACTGAGCTAAGGTCAAGAGTCAGATGTTTAACCAACTGAGCCACTTGGGTGGCTCCAGATGTAGGTCTTCTGATGAAATGAAATATAAAGTATATATTACCACTAAAAATGAATTCTACCCAAAAAGTTTGAATTGGAATACATTAAGCATTTTAATAAACTTCTACTTACAGGAAAGACAAGAGAGAAAATAACAACAGAAAGGATACTATGAGTATAGTAAACAAGAATACATTTGGTTCTGTCACCACCAAGTGTAAAACATCAATAAACTTCATAAGCATTTAAAAAGAGAGGGAATTTATACAGTCCTTGTTCCTAATACCTGGCACAGAGTTTTAAAAACCCTTGGAATTACCAAAAATAAGAAGTGTCTTTTGTTATTCACTAAGGCTCCTTTGGACCATACTTAAGTTTATTAAGCTAAGCAAGGTGTGGGACACCTGGGTGGCTCCGGGGTTGAGCGTATGCCTTTGGCTCAGGATGTGATCCCTGTCTGGGGATCGAGCTCCCAGAGAGGAGCCTGCTTCTCCTTCTGCCTGTGTCTGCCTCTGTCTCTCTCATGAATAAATGAATAAAATCTTAAAAAAAAAAAAAAAAAAAGTTTAAAAAAAATTTTTAAATTTTAAAAAATTTTAAGCAATTTTTAATTGCTTAATTAAATTAAGCAATTAATTGGTTAAATTGCTTAACTAATTAAAATTTTAATTGCTAAGCAATATGACTCTTAATGGGCCTTTAGATAGTTTAAGGAGGGACTGGCCAGGTCAGAAAGACCAAGCACTGACTTGGAGGGTTGAAATTTTCAGCTCCACCACTAAGGGAGGGAGGAGGGGCTAGAAATTATGCTCGATCATATGGCCAATGACTTAAGACCTAATAAAATACTGGACATCCAAAGCTTGGAGAGCCTAGCTGTTGGTGGACATATGGATATGCCAGGAAGCTAGCACACCCTAACTAACTATGCTCAGGACCCTTGAGACTTTACTCTTTGTCTCTTCCATTTGTCTTTAAGTTATATCTTTTATAATAAAACCATAACCCGTACTTTAAGTATAGTGCTTTTCACGGAGTTCTGTGGGTTGACTATTGAACCTGAGATGATCATGGGAACCTCTGAATTTATAGTTGGTAGGTCACAAATACAGGTGGCCCCCAAGACTTGCAGCTGGAGTCTAAAGTGGGGGTAATCTTATGGAGGCCTTGAGCATTTGATTCTTGATCTTGGGGTCCTGAGTTCAAGCCCCAGGTTGGGTGTAGGGATTACTTAAAAATAAAATCTTCGGAAGGAAGGGAGGGAAAAAGGGAGGAAGGAAGGAAGAATAGAGAGAGATCTAGAAGGAGATACACCAAGGTATTAAAAGTGTTAGGGAATGTCTGGATGACAGCTATTTTTTTTTTAAGATTTATTTATTATTTATGATCGACATAGAGAGAGGCAAAGACACAGGAGGAGGGAGAAGCAGGCTCCATGCCAGGAGCCCGACGCGGGACCCGATCCCGGGTTGACGGCTATTTTTATCTTACCACTTTGCTTTCCTATATTTCCCAATTTTCAACAATGTATATATATTGTTTCTACATTAATAAAATACCTGTATACAAAAGTTCAGAACACTATTTGTCATAGCCAAAAGGTGAAAACAACCCAAATATCCACCAATGAATAAACGGATAAACAAAATCTGTTATTATCAATATAATGAAATGTTATTCAGCCATAAAAAATAATTCAGGCTACAACATGGATTAACTGAGAGAATATGCAGAGTCAAAGAAGTTAGATACAAAGGTCACATATTCTATGATTCCACTTATATGAAATAACCCAAATCAGCAAATCTATAGACAGAGATAATGCCACAGTTTTATTTTAAAAGTGCAAAACAAGGTCATCTCTAGAAAGATGATAAATTTAGGGGAATGAAAAAGTGAGTTCATGGGAAAGAAGAACAAGATTCAAGGACTGGCACACAGCATTTCAGGGTTCAGCTCACCATAAGTGAGAACTCCAAATGTGGTTTCTTTCTACTGATACTAACTTTGCCAAACACAACAAGAATGCAATGCAAACCAAACTGGGTCACTACTCTCCTCAATCCCAAACGACAGAAACCAGAGTTAGTTACTTACTTACTTAATTTATTGAGAGAGAGAAAACACCTGATGTGGGGCTCAATCTCACAACCTTTGAAATCATGATCTGAGCCAAAATCAAGAGTCAGACACTTAACCAACTGAGCCACTCAGGCACCCTTAGAAACCAGAACACTTTGGGATACCTGGGTGAGTCAGTGGTTGAGCATCTGCTTTTGGCTTGAGTCATAATCCCGGGGTCCTGGGATAGAACCCTGCATCAGGCTCCCCACAGGGAGTCGGCTTCTCCTTCTGCCGATGTCTCTGCCTCCCTCTCTGTGTCTCTCAAGAATAAATAAATTAAATCTTTTTAAAAAAGAAACAAACAAAAACGCTTTATAATCAAAATTAGTGTTTTGGGGATCCCTGGGTGGCTCAGCGGTTTGCCGCCTGCCTTTGGCCCAGGGCGTGATCCTGGAGTTCCAGGATCGAGTCCCATGTCAGGCTCCCAGCATGGAGCCTGCTTCTCCCTCCTCCTGTGTCTCTGCCTCTCTCTCTCTCTCTCTCTCTCTATGTCTATCATAAATAAATAAATAAATCTTTAAAAAAAAAAAAAGTAGTGTTTTAAGAGCCCACAGCTCTTCAGACAGTATCACTTTTATTTTTAAGCAAGCAGGAATAAATATCTCCCTGTTCTTATTGAATATGACAGAGTTGTAATTCAAGGGGGTTTCCCTTCCGCACAACACATTTTTTGCCCAAGCCCAGCATACAAGGCTATACTTTGTAACCCCTACGTAAATTTCTCTGGACTAAAGTAATAGGCCCTACCAAGAAGTGGAAAGATCAGACAAATACAACTCTTATCAAATAGATTATGAAATTTTATGTAGGAATAAATACTGAGCATTTTTTTCAGTAGGCTCCATACCCAAAATGGGGCTCAAACTCATGACCTCAAGATCAAGAATCATATGCTCCACAGACTGAGCCAGCCAGTCACCCCTAATACTACACATTTGAGAAACACTTTATATTTCACAACATTACTGTCACCTAGGAGATTTTCTTTTCATTTTATCTGTAATATTTCAGTGTCTGCTTTACTGTATCTAAACTATCCTTATGGTATCCCTGGGTGGCACAGTGGTTTGGCGCCTGCCTTTGGCCCAGGGCACGATCCTGGAGACCCGGGAGTGAATCCCACGTCGGGCTCCGGGTGCATGGAGCCTGCTTCTCCCCCTGCCTATGTCTCTGCATCTCTCTCTCTCTCTGTGACTATCATAAATAAAAAAATTAAATTTAAATTTAAAAAAAAGTTTAAAAAAAAATAAAAATAAACTATCCTTATTTATAATTTATAGTAACCTGTTTTAAAACTAAAAACAATATTATGCCCGTATTAATATGCCCAGTTAGTTTTAAGGCAACATTAGTTGAGTTTTAACTAGCTAGGGATAATAAACACAAAAGAAAAATTCTGATAGCAGCCAAGAGACAGAAAATGACAATGGAAATCAACAGCCTCACAGAATAGAAAGAAAATAAACATGAAGACTCTATCTTACCTCTTGAAAAATATTTAAGGATGCTGATGAAGACAGACTGTCAAAACAATGGACAATCCTATTACACCAATTCAGTAGATCCCTTTAAAAAATAAAAACAAAAACAAGGAAATAAAAGACCATAGGTCAAAGACATCAAAGCCATCAGAGTTCAATTCAATCCACCTAGTCTGGGGAACACATGACAATGAAGTCTCTCTGTTTCTCTGGCATTGTAAAGATAAATAGTGCAGGGGATAGAATAAGTGAGGGACCCCACCTATTAGGAAGTGATCTGTCACATATATTATCCCAATCCATGCCAGGTAAGGTTGGGGAGAGTGGGACAGCAACTAACTCTCAGAGCAAAAATCAGGGGAGTTGCCCCATTCCTAAGGCTCACTTAAAGGGAAAGCCAATCATCGAGAATAGAAAGCAAAGGTATAGAACTCACTATATATAGCAAAATCAAGGGTCTTATTTAAGACCCCAATTGTCACAAAAGAAAAAGCCAGTGAAAGAATTATGTCAGTAAGGAGTTTCAACCTTAGCTTTTAAAGTTATTTTTTTTTCTTTTTTTTTAAGCAGCCTCCACATCCAACATGGGGCTTGAATTCATGACTCTGAAATTAAGAGGACCATGTTCTACCAACTAAGCCAGTCAGGTGCCCTCAAAGTTATTTTTTAAAGCTAAAATAACATTCCCTTATAAGCCTTCCTAATCATTATCTATAAGATCTGAAACAGGATCCAACATCATGAAGCAGCCCACAGGTCTAATTTCAAAACCTGACCTCTCATAACCATTTAGTGATAGCTGCTAAGAACTTTTAAGGGAAGTAATTTTTAAAATATTAACTCAAGGAGCACCTGGATGGCTCAATCGGGGGAGCACACAACTCTTGACCTTGGGGTCATGAGTTCGAGCCCTGTGATAGGTATGGAGCCTACTTAAAAAAATAAATAAATAAAATATCAACTCAAAAGTGCTTAATCTAGTACCTTAGAGACAATTCTCTTCCTTCAAGGCTTAGTCTTTTGTTTTCTCTTCTGGCTTCTGCAAATTCTTCAGGTACCTGTTCACATGTAACAGAACTATCACTGCAAGAGTGATGTTTCTCTCCAGTAAGTTGAATGTAAATGTCAAGCAGGTGATCAGTTACTGCCAAGAGGCTGGGATATCTATTCTGAAGAACCTGACAGAGGGAGGAAAAAAAGCAAAGAAAATTTAGCAGCAGACACAGTAATTTTTAAAAAGCACATATAAGGGGAGCCTGGGTGGCTCAGTCAGTTAAGCAGCTGACTCTTGGTTTCAGCTCAGGTCATGACCTCAGGATCCTGGGATCAAGCCTTCCATCAGGGTCCACGCTCAGGAGCCAGTCTGCTTGAGGACTCCTTCTCCCTCTCCCTCGGCCTCTCCCTGAGCTCACTCTTGTTCGTTCTCTCTCTCTCACTCTCTAAATATATAACTTTTAAAATAAATAAATAAAAGCACATGTAAACTCCTGCTAGTATTAGTCAAGCAAAAAATGAATTTCTCTTTGAAATTTGTGCCAAGTAAATACTCCCCCAAGAAACCCAGTGGATGCCTAAAACTGCAGATAGTACAAAACCCTAAACATACTATGTTTTTTCCCCACAGACATACCTATGATAAAGTTTAATGTACAAATTAGACATAGTAAGAGATTAACAACAATAACTAATAATAAAATAGAACAATTATAATATGCTGTAATAAAAATTATATAATGTGGTCTCTCTCTCAAAATATCAAGTATTATGCTAACATGAGGTGATAAAATACCTAGAAAATGATATGAAGGGGAATGACACAGGCCCTGTGATGTAGTGTCAGGCTACTACTGACATTCTGACAATACATCAGGAGAACCATCTGTTTCTGGACTGAGGTTGACTGTGGGTAGCTGAAAGTGCAAAAAGCAAAACCAAGGATAATGGGGAGCTACCATGTAAGAACTTCTGCCTGTACCAATATCCCTTGCCCCTCAAAAACCACAACTTTTTTCCTGGCCAGAACGCAGGTATCTGGCAATCTCATCATTTACACAACTTAGGGTACAGAAGCCAGATGGGAAAAGAGAGTCTTCAAGCAACAAACATATCCAAGTCCTAGGAATTTACGCACTGAAGAATCCTGCAAGTACTACTTTAATTTTAACATAATTCTAGGGGCACCTAGATGGGAAAAGAGAGTCTTCAAGCAACAAACACATCCAAGTCCTAGGAATTTACGCACTGAAGAATCCTGCAAGTACTACTTTAATTTTAACATAATTCTAGGGGCACCTGTGGCTCAGTTGGTTAAGCGTCCAACTCTTGGTTTTGGCTCATGTCATGAGCTCAGGTTGTGAGATCCAGTCCCAAGTCAGGAGCTGTACTCAGCAGGGAGTCTGCTTGAGATTCTCTCTAGGGCAGCCCAGGTGGCTCAGTTGTTTAGCGCCACCTTCAGCCCAGGGCCAGATCCTGGAGACCCCAGATCAAGTCCCATGTCAGGCTCCCTGCATGGAGCCTGCTTCTCCCTCTGCCTGTGTCTCTGCCTCTCTCTCCTCTCTCTCTCCCGTTCTCTCTCTGTCTGTCATGAATAAATAAATAAAATCTTAAAAAAAAAAAAGAAAGAAAGAAATTAACTCTTTGGGGGAAAAAAAAAGAGATTCTCTCTCTCCCTCTACCCCTCCCCCGATTCCCACTCCCAAAGGCTGGCACATGTATGTGCTAAAATAAATAAATAAATATATCTTTAAAAATAAACAAACAAACACAATTCTACTAAGATTTGTTAGGTCAGGGCAGCCCGGTGGCTCAGTGGTTTAGCGCTGCCTTCAGCCCAGGGCATGATCCTGGAGACCCGGGATCGAGTCCCGCCTCGGGCTTCCTGCATGGAGCCTGCTTCTCCCTCTGCTGTGTCTCTGCCCCTCTCTCTCTCCTCTCTGTGTTTCTCATGGATAAATAAATAAAATCTTAAAAAAAAAAAAAGAAAGAAAGAAAGAAAGATTTCTTAGGTCATTTTTCAGCAAAAGCAACCAGAAGCAATTAATAGGAAAAAAAATAATAAGCATATAAAAGCAAACCACAGTAAAAGAAGCTAATATAAAGTACTGATAAAAAGCAACTGATCTTTAAAAAAGCAAACAACAAAAAGCAAACAGAAATTAAAAAGCAAAAAATGTACTTAATTAATTAAAAAGCAAAAGTAAATGTACCTATTTACTTCAATTATTGAGAATTTTTTTCCAGAATAATACTTGGTACTCATACTATTGGTTTTAAGCTTTTATGATATGGATTTATTCAAACAGGTCTATTTGAGAAAAAAGGGAAATATGTATATATTAGAAATATTGTCTGGGGTGCCTGGCTGGCTCATCAATGGAGTGTAATACTCTTGATTTTAGGCTGTGAGTCCAGCCCCAGGTTGGGTGTAAAAGTTAAAAACAAAATCTTGGGCATCCCCAGTGGCACAGTGGTTTGGCGCCGCCTGTGGTCCAGGGTGTGGTCCCTGAGACCTGGGGTCGAGTCCCACATCGGGCTTCCTGTATGGAGCCTGCTTCTCCCTCTGCCTGTGTCTCTGCCTCTACTCTCTCTCTCTCTCTCTCTCTCTCTGAATAAATAAATAAATCTTTAAAAAAAATGAAAAGGTCCTTTTTAAAAAAAATTAAAAATAAAAATAAATAAATAAAAACAAAATCTTAAAAGAAAGGAATATTGTCATCCAATACATTTAAATTAGCTTGAAAAATATATTGTGATTCCAATTTGTATATGAAATATCCATTTATTCTGTATATATAATGTATACATATTTACAAAAATAAGGATCTACAACCTTTTAACAATGTCATCTCGAGTAGTAGGTATCACAGATTTTAATTCATGTTTTTTTACTGAAGGACTTTACAATAGATACTGCTGAAAACATGTTTCAGGTAGATTAAAAATTAAAACAAAAAAGTTACAAAATCAGTAAAATGGATACACACATAGATCTTTAAAATGCAGAATATATATTTTTGGGTAGGGAGTAAACATTTATAAAATTGGATATAAAAAAAAATAAAATAAAATTGGATATATTCATTACCTTAGTCACCACAAACAAAATATAGACTATTTCCAACACCTCCCCCTTTTTTATTAAGATTTATTTATTTGCTTATTTAGAGACAGAGCACACGTGTATGAGCAGGGGCAGGGCAAAAGAGAAAGAGAAAAATCCCAAGCAAAATCCCCACTGAGCGCAGAGCCAGACACAGGGCTCCATCCCACCACCATGAGATCATGACCTAAGATGAAATCAGGAGTTAGACACTTAAATGAGTCATCCAAGTGTCCTTCCATCACCTCTTCAACAAAAAGTTCCTGGGACACCTGGGTGGCTCAGTGGTTGAGCATCTGCCTTTGGCTCAGGGCATGATCCCACAGTACTAGGATCAAGTCCTACATCGGGCTTCCTATATGGAGCCTGCTTCTCCCCTTTGCCTATGTCTCTGCCTCTCTCTCTGTGTGTCTCTCATGAATAAATAAAAAATTTTTTAAAAGTTCCCTTATGCCCCTTTTGTAATTAATCCCTTCTCCCACACCCCTGCCTGTAGGAATCAGGTATCAGATTCTGATCCCTATAGATCTGCTTTCAAGTCGTCATCTAGGGGCAGCCCCAATGGCTCAGCGGTTTAGCACCACCTTAGGCTCAGGGCATGATCCTGGAGACCCAGGATCGAATCCCACATCAGGCTACCTGCGTGGAGCCTGCTTCTCCCTCTTTTTTTCTTTTTAATAAAGATTTTATTTATTTATTCATGAGAAACAGAGAGAGAAGCAGAGACACAGGCAGAGGGAGAAACAGGCTCCATGTGGGGAGCCCGATGTGGGACTCGATCCTGGGTCCCCAGGATCATGCCCTGGGCTGAAGGTGGTGCTAAACCACTGAGCCACCCAGGGTGCCCGCCTGCTTCTCCCTCTGCCTGTGTCTCTGGCTCTCTCTCTCTCTCATAAATAAATAAATAAAATATTTTTTTAAAAAGTGTCATCTAAAAGGAGTCATACAGGATGTAGTGTGTAGTTTGGTTCTCTTACTCAGCTAATGTTTTTGAGATTTATCTAGACATTACTGCATGTATCACTAGTTTAAACGTTTTCACTGCTGAGTAGTAATTCCATTATATAAGCATGTATATTTATCGTAAGAATGAGAAAAAAACGATTTTTATTTAGAAAAAAGAATTTTATCAGTTTTACACTTTAGTGAGGGCTCAGCTATTTGGGAAAAAAGTTCTGAATAGAAAAGATCTATAAATACACACAAACCGGCTGTTTTCTTCCTTAGCCAAAAAATCTTTTCTTTGTTATTACCACAAATATAAAAATTCTAAAACAATGTCACTTAATAAACTAATCTGATATAATATGGCTCTATTATCAATTTAATATACGTATTTTGGAGGTTCATTCCTTTAATAAGCATTTCTTAAGTCCCCACTTACATCAGCGACACTAAGGATACGAAAACAAAACCAAAATGAATGTAGCCTACCCTCAAGAAATGCTATCTGGTCTAAAAAGCAGATACACAAGCAAATCAAAATTGCAATGTGGTCAGCCCTCCCTGGAGACCCAGGAAGGTTTCATGGAGATGTTGCACTTGGCAGATGTCATTAACGGTTGTGAATAGGCACTGCCAGCAGAGACAGTAGGTCTTCTAAGGCACTATCTCCTAAGATACGAGGGCACATTCAAGGTGTACAGAGAGACAAGATTTGAGAAACTGCCAGGGATGACTCCCTGGCACTTATTATCTATGAGGAGTTAGCACTATATAAATAGCTCATTTTTTAAAGTATAATTTATTATTTCAGCAAGTCAAAGACATCATTTTTTAAAAAATAGGCTCCATGCCCAGTGTGGAGCCCAACATAGGGCTTGACCTCATGATCCTGAGATCAAGACCTGAGCTGAGATCAAGGGTTGAATGCTTAACCGACTAAGCCATCCAAGCGCCCCATTCAAAGACAATCTTTCTAGGCATAAGATGACTGGAGCTGGCAGCAATAGAAATGCAGTCCCTTGTGCTCCCCATGAGATCAGCTTAGGATATTATTTTATTTCCTAAACAATGCACACAAGCATTTTAGCCAACAGTCACTTATTCCAGAGAGTGTTATTAGAATTTATTAGTTAGGTTCAAAGGCTTAAAAATAAGAGAACTTCTCAAGGTCAACTAATATGATATACATTATTTAAATGAGGGGGTGAATGCTCCTATTGTGCGTCCGATAAGCAGAATGACTCAGCTGTTCATGACAGAAATGGAAAATGAGCTTTGGCTTTTACTGAAGAAAAAAAAAAAAAGTAGCATGTGGTCATGCTTTCAATCCCCAACAAATCACACCTAAATGTGAATTTCGGACCTCTTATTTAAAGAATAGGATGGCAATTTAGGAATGAAAACTAAACACTGAAATGTCTACAACTGCAAAAGAATGAGCTGTGTGATGACAGAGCAACACAACAAATGCTTATAAAGTGCCAGGTGGAGTGGATGCTGGGGACACAAAGATGAATGTTATTGGAGGAACTATTGTAGAGGGCAGCAAAAGAGGGATACACAAACAGACACAGAAATAGACAACTAGGAATTAGAATGAGATAAACTCACAAGTCCAAAATAGGCTGCAAAGTTACAAAATCACAATGGCAAAACAAGGCTTCTGAGAGATTACACGATCAAACTTTTTCCAGTAATACAGTTAACTAGATACCCTGAAAACCTCTCTGCTAATAAACACTTAAAATGGTGAATAAGATATTTGGTATGGTTGTCTTGCGTCACTTATTTATCTAAAAACTTACACCAAGAAAGAGCAAAGCATCCTTCCCATGCCTGTATAATCACCAATAGTGCATTATTTGCTATGCTCCCAGATGAAGTGTTGCAGAATGGGAAGCTTTCCGAGGTAATGTAAGAGGAAAGTGGGGGGAATTAGCAGGGTAGAGAGATATAATTCTTAAACGTTTGAGGATAATGAGCAATACCACAAAATGAATCAATGAGTAACATCTAAAAAATAATTCATCTTGGGCAGCCCTGGTGGCTCGGCAGTTTAGCGCCACCTACAGCCCAGGGCTTGATTCTGGAGACCCAGGATCGAATCCCATGTCAGGCTCCCTGCATGGAGCCTGCTTCTCCCTCTGCCTGTGTCTCTGCCTCTCTCTCTCTCCTGTGTATTCTCATGAATAAATAAATAAAATCTTTTTTAAAAATTAAATAAAAATTAAATAAAAAATAAAAAATAATTCATCTCCATTTTTATTAATACCCAAAACAAAATGTATATTAAGTTGTTGAATATATGAGACATTAGTTACAAAACAACTTAGTAAATTATTTTTTTAAAAAAGGATCTTTGGAAACAATTGAGGAAACTTGAATATAGTCTGAAAATTAAATGGTATTGAGACATCACTGTTCATTTTACTGGGGACAATAAAGTTATTGTGATTATACATGGAAAGGCCCAGGGCACCTGAATGGCTCAGTTGGATAAGCATCTGCCTTAGGCTCAGGTAATGAATGATCTCAGGGCCTGGGACTGAGGCAGGCATCCTTTGGGCTCCCTGCTCAGTGGGGAGTCAGCTTCTCCCTCTGCCCCTCCCCCTGCTTGTGCCCTAGCACTCACACATGTGCTCTCACAAATAAATCTTTTTTTTTTAAGATTTATTTATTTATTTATTTATTTACGAGAAACACAGAGAGAGGGGCAAAGACACGGGCAGAGGGAGAACCAGGCTCCATGCAGGGAGCCCAATGTGGGACTCGATCCTGGGACTCCAGGATCACGCCCTGAGCTGAAGGCAGATGCTTAACCGCTGAGCCACCTAGGTGTCCCTCAAATAAATCTTAAAAAAAAAAAAAAAAAAAAAAACTTAAAATTTTAAAGCAAAGTATTGAAGTATTAAGTGTATGCATTAAAGTATTCAGGAATGAAATGTTAAGAAGTTTGCTTTCAAATCCATTAGCAAATAAAAAATATTAGATGAAGCAAATTCTGTAAAATGTTAGTACATTAACTGTTAAACTTGGATTGATGAGTATTTTGATGACCAATTACACTATTTCCTCTATTTACATGTGTATCTGGA
Source organism: Vulpes lagopus (assembly GCF_018345385.1). Taxonomy (NCBI): domain Eukaryota; kingdom Metazoa; phylum Chordata; class Mammalia; order Carnivora; family Canidae; genus Vulpes; species Vulpes lagopus. The sequence continues at coordinate 23,976,555 of NC_054824.1, read as the reverse complement.
ACTGTTAATAATAAAAAGTAAAAAAGAAAACCACTAATGCTTTCCCACTGATAACCACATACCTCATTCAGTTCTGTCTTATCCATGTTATCCATGTGAATTTTTGTCCAGTATTTGTCTAGCAGAGTAGCATGACTATTTAGAGGTCGATACCAATTTCCTCCACAGCTCAAGAGTCTGTATTTCAAAATTTAAAAAAAGAATTACACAAAATTCCCAATTTAATCTTTAATTATGCCTCTGGTTAACCCTTGCTAGACATTATCTCATTCTGGTGCCAGATTACCAATATGTTGGGCTCACAGGGCAGATGACAAATGAAAGAGAGGCTGACAGTTGACCCAAGTCTGACTCTTTTCCTTTTTTTTTTTTTTTTCAAGATTTTATTTATTTATTCACAAGAGACACAGAGAGAGAGAGACAGAGACACAGGCAGAGGGAGAGCAGGCTCCATGCAGGGAGCCCGATGTGGGACTTGATCCCGGGACTCCAAGATCACGCCCTGGGCTGAAGTCTGCGCTAAACCACTGAGCCACCCAGGGATCCCCTGACTCTTTTCCTTTTCCATGTAGGGGCTGTGGGAATACTTTCTCTAAAATAAATAATTCTTTAAAAAATAAATAAATAAAACAGGAATGAAGGGGCGTCTGGAGCTCAGTTGGTACAACATGCAACTCAATCTCAGCGTCGTGAATTCAATCCCATGTTGGGTACAGAGCTTAAATCTAAAATATGGTAATCGGGACACCTGGGTGGCTCAGTGGTTGTCTGCTTTTAGCTCAGAGCATGATTCCGGGATCTGGGGTTGAGTCCCACATCAGGCTCCTTGCAGGTAGCCTGCTTCTCCCTCTGCCTGTGTCTCTGCCTCTCTCTCCCTCTCTCTGTGTTTCTCATGAATAAATAAATAAAATCCTTAAAAAAAAAAAAAAAAAAAACTACAGTAATTAAGATACTATGGTATTGGTGTAAAGATAGACAAATGAACAGAGTCCTGAAATAGGAACTAGATCTTTAAAAATTAGCTAATTAAAATAAAACAGGAATGAAAAGGGTGGATCTGTCATCAGTTCCAACTGATCCTCCTTAATGTGGGCCCAGAAAACTACTCCAGGACTCTGGACTCAGTACTCCAGTGTGGGGACTTATGAGAAAACGGCTCCAGTGGGAATAGATAGGTTAATAGAACATACCTCCTAGTTGCAAAGAACTGAAATCCAGGAGCCACTTTCAGACAGTCACCTCGGCCAGGAATCAAGAGCTCTCCATTCTCCAAAAGAGGGATCAGCACGGAAACCTAAATCACAAAACCCAAATGATAAAACTATCAAGGCAGAAGTAACAAAAAAACAAAAGAACCCTCTCTCCAAACAATGAACACATCCTTAAAGGAAACCTTAGTTTTCAGAACATGAACTAAGATCAAAAGGCAAGTGGCAATGTATGAGCCACCTAGACTCCAATGATTTATTCATTCAATATTTACCAAGCCAGACACTCAAAATCCAGACATGACTGAGGCCTTACAGCCTAGCATCTGACATAACAGCCATGCAAACCACCATATGGCATGATGAGTATGACCCTAGGGATGACTGTGAATCAGAATAGAATGGTGTAGAAGCATTGAAAGTGCAGACAGACATCCCAGAGATAATGATATTCACTGAGTCTTAAACGTGAGCAGGAAGCCAGTTTTGGTGGGAGGGAAACTCCCAGCACATATACTCCAGGCAAATAATATTCAAACAGATAAAAATCTCTGTTCCTAAGAGCATAGCATGAGAGGATTCCACTGTTAGGGCAGAATGTGCATATGAAGTAGTGAAAAACTATAAAACTTAGAAATAAATAAATTAAGGGTCTCCTGTGCTAAGGAGTTTGAATTTTTTTCATGAAAGTTACAGAGAGTAAATTAGCCTGGGAGAAAAACTATAATTTTTATTTTAGCAACTGTGCAACAAACAGAACATCAACTGAAAGGAGGCTAGCCTACAGGAAAGAGGCAAAAACAAAGATAGGATGGCTATATAGATAGATGTCTGGCTGGCAAGAAAGAAGAGTAAAGGGCAGCCCTGGTGGCGCAGCGGTTTAGCACCACCTGCAGCCCGAGGTGTGATCCTGGAGACCCGGGATCGAGTCCCACATCGGGTTCCCTGCATGGAGCCTGCTTCTCCCTCTGCCAGGGTCTCTGCCTCTCTCTCTCTCCCTCTCTCTCTCTGTGTGTCTCTATGAATAAATAAAATCTTTAAAAAAAAAAAAAAAAGAAAGAAAGAAGAGTAAAGAAAGAAAAGAAAAAGAGAAAAATAGGTAACAAAGCAAAATGGCTAGACAGACGGATGAAAATAAATCCTATGCTAAGGCAGTGGGAGAGAAGAGAATAAAATAAAGAGATAAAAAAATACTAAGCAATTTAAGACTAAATAACTAAGGGACTAGAAGGAGACATCAAACTATGGAAGAAAAGGCTGTTCTGAGAAAGAGCAGGCAAATTCCATCTTGGACATCTTTAACTTCCACCAGCTAAGGGACATTTTTTTTTGAAATATTTCAAGAAAAGGGTGGGCCATACACATAGATCTAGGGAACATGAGTTTATACAGGAAGCTTAAAAAGAATACACAAAGTAAGACCAAAGAGTCAAAGAAAAGGGTTCTAAAATATCAGACGTAATTTTATTAAATATTCTTACTACACACATGGCTAGAAGCTGAAAGGAAAGCCCAAAATAATGAAGGAGCAACTCCAAATGATTCCAAAACTTGAAACTAAAGAAAAATAACCTGAATATCTGTAAGAGCTACCTTAAAATAAAAAAGGACTATTAGCTAAGAAGTTCTGAAAACAACAAAACAATAATCAAAAGATCTAGGCATGTCTTTAAGTAAACACAACTTCATTATAACAATAATGAAGTTTAAATATAATAAAATGAGCACCATAACCTTTGTATGAACACAACAAATATATGAACAGGAGAATGGTCTACAGAAAATTGGACTAAATGTAGAAGAATTTTCTGACATTTATCAGATACTGCCAAAGGAAGAGCAAGTCAGAAATTGTCAGTTAAGTCTTGAATCTGGACTTTACCTTCAAAGAATATAATTAACTATAAGACAATACGAGATCCCTAGGCTCCATCATGGCCTGGATGTAACCTCTCTCATGTTCACCTATCTTCTTTGGCTCTAATTCCACAATGTACAATCCTAATGATTTCCAGATACCCTGATAGCTGAAAAAACTGCCTAAGGAAAAAGCACTAGAAAATGGAAAGCCGGGGCAGCCCGGGTGGCTCAGCAGTTTGGTGTCACCTTCGGCCCAGGAGGCCAAGGAACGAGTCCCATGTCGGGCTCCCCGCATGGAGCCTGCTTCTCCCTCTGCCTATGTCTCTGCCTCTCTTCTCTGTGTCTCTCATGAATAAATAAATAAAATCTTTAAAAAAAAAAAGCAATTTTTCTAAAAACGAAAATATATATCCAGTATATTTTCCGTAATGAAACAAAGACAAACATGCTCTCTTCCTTTACCTGTCCTCAGCCTGCTGCTCTACAGATGCCAAAGCTAGGAAGCAGGGTCTCAAAGTTCTCAATGTATTTGTAACATGGGTAAGCTATTTCCCACAAGGCCTATTCTTTTGGAAATGTTATGACACTGATCACATATTCAACTAAAGGAGCAAAAAACTACAATGAAATTGATCACATATCCAACTACAGAATTTCCCCCTTATCCATGTGGAGTATGTTCCAAGACCCTCGGTGGTTTCTGAAACTGTGGATAATACAGAGTCCTATATATACTATGCTTTTTCCTATACATACATACTTTGATAAAGTTTGCCTTACAAATAGGCAAGGTAAGAGATTAACAGCAGTAAATGACAATAGAATAGAATAATTTTAACAATATACTATAGTAAAAGTTATGTGAATGTGGTTTCTCTCAAAGTATCTTACTATACTCACCCTTCCTATGGAGATGTGAGATGATGAAATGCCTATGTGACCAGATAAAGTGAGGTGAATGATGGAGACATTTCGACATAGTGTTAGGCTACTACTGACCTTCTGATACATTAGGAGGATCATCTGCTTCAGGACTGAGAGTAACCAAGGGTAACTGAATGGCAGATAAGGGGGGACTACTGTACTCAATGAAACAGTACCAGCAGAACTTTATCAATTTTCTAACAAACACCTCAAACCAGATTAGGTAGGTAATCATGAATGAGCTTCTCACAAAACATAACATCTCTAATCAAATACCTATTATTTTTTAAAAAATATTATTTATTTTAGGGAGAAAGAAAAGGAGCAGAGGGGAGGGGCAGAGGGATAAAGAGACAGAAAAGCAGACTCCCCCACTGAGCAGGGAGTCCGATGCAGGGCTCCAATCCCAGGACCCTGGGATCATGATCTGAGCCAAAGGCAGATGCTTAACTAACTGAGCCACCCAGGTGCCCCTGATTTCATGTCTTTGAAATATATTTTGTTAATAGTGATTTTGGGAGATAATTTCAGTAACACAGGTGTCTGGGGCACCTGGATAGCTCAGTGGGGTAAGCATCTGTCTTAAAAAATAATCATGAACCCATGGTCATAGGATGGAGCCAGGCATCCTTAAGCTCTCTATTCAGCAGGGAGTCTGTGTCTCCTTCTCCCTCTGCCCCACCCCCACCCCACTAGTGCTCTCCCTCTTTCTCCTAAATAAATAAATAAAATCTTTCAGGGGAAAAAAAAAAGACAGAAAATCAGTAAATAATTAGTGAGGTAACATACCACGTCTAAGGGGGCATAGTCAATATCCTCCAGAAGGATCCAGTGTCCCTTTGTGACTGCCTGTGTGAGAGTACCAGGTTGCCACACAAACTCTCCTGGGACATCTGTACACCGATACATTCCCAACAGCATCTGGAGGAAAAGGAAAAAGTATTAATGAAACCACATATCCGAGATGCCAATGCCACATCCTTTGATTAATTCTGTTAAAATTCTATACAGATATAAGCAGGCACTTGGTGTTTTTACACGTTGGTCCCATCAGTTATGAGGAGGACCAATCAATAACTATTCTCACATTCCCTTAGCAAAAACAATACTTTAATGCAAACATTTATAAGCATGTGAACCCACCAAAATTCGCTATTTCTTAATTACCTTACTGTCGGTCTGATCTCCAAGCTGGACTTTAAGAAGCTGAGGGGGCTTCCTTCTACCTGTCATTGCACCTAAGTGTTCAACTAAGGAAGTTTTGCCACATCCTATTGGTCCTTCCAACAACACAGCATTCTGAGAAGCCACTGCCATAGCCAGTGTCTGAAGATTTTTGCAGATTGAATCAACCAGCACATAAGATCTAAAGGCCAGCTCCTGTTCACGAGAAGAACTCCTATTACTAGCCTAAGGAGGCAAGGGAAAAATAAAAGGCATGTTAACAGTCTTTCCTCCAAAGTGCACAGATTAATTTCTACAACAATGCTTTCACTAACCTTTACATAAACCTCTAATTAGTAGTACTAGAACTATAATAACAACAGGTATGTTATCCAAAATAAGGATCTTTTTCCTTTTGGCAGGATTTAAGGAAAATCTCCCAAAGTCTGAGAAGCCAAAAAAGTTGACACACAAAAGATAGGGGCAAACTTCATCTCATGACTGCATTTTTGTTTTCCTTCCTCTTATACCACATTCTAGGACTTCGTATCTTTTTTTTCTTTTTAAGATTTTATTTATTTATTCATGAGAGACACAGATTGAGAGAGAGAGAGAGAGAGAGGCAGAGACACAGGCCGAGGGAGAAGCAGGCTCCATGCAGGAAGCCTGACGCGGAACTCGATCCCGGGACTCCAGGATCACACCCTGGGCCCAAGGCAGGCGCTAAACCGCTTAGGGATCCCCTAAGACTTCCTATCTAAAATCAAGAATGCACACAACATATTTATCAATCAGGGAAAAGGATACTTTGTATTATAAAATTATTGTATTTTTTCAGGTATAATAAAGAATAATGGCTTTTTTAAAAGTTCTTTTCTTTTATATGTATATACTGAAATATTTAGGCATGAAATGATGTGCTATCTGGAAGTTGCTTCAAATAACACCGTTTGGGGAAAGTGTGCAGAACTATAAATAAAATGTAACTGATAATTTATAATTACTGAGGCTAAGTGATGGGTACATGGGGATTCATTATACCACTGTTTCTACTTTGAAATATATTTGACATTTTCCATTAACAAAAAGTAAAAATAATAGTAATAATTCTCTCAGTATGTTTAATGTGTATAGAGTTTTAATTCTGCAAAATGAAAAAGTTCTGGAGTTTGTTTACAAAACAAGATGAGTATATTTAACATCACTGATGTGTACACTTAAAACTGTTTAAGACGTTTGGGATGCCTGGCTGGCTCAGTCAATAGAGCATGTGACTCTTGATCTCAGGGTTTAAAGTTGGAGTCTCACATTGGGGGTAGAGTTTATTTACATAAAAAAAAAAGTTTAAAATGGTAAATGTTTTGTTTTACTGCATTGAAAAAATTTTCAAATAATAATGTACCTAATATAACATAAGGAAAAAGATCCCTTGGGAAGGTGGAATTTTTAAGAATTTTTTTAAGGAATAAAAACTTCTCAAACATGGCTAGTTCCCTATAGATACGTGAGAATAAAATGAGATTCAAGGCTGGAAGTTTGTTTGCTTTTTATTTTTTTATTTTTTTTGTTTGTTTGCTTTTTAAATTCTATTTATTTGAAAGAAAAGAGAGCATGAGCAGGGGAAGGGTCAGAGGGACAAGCAGATGTCCCACTGAGCACAGAGCTGGACACAGGGCTGGATCCTAGGACCCTGAGATCCTGACCTGAGCCAAAGTCAAATGCTTAACCACTTAACTGACTGAGCCCACCCAGGTGCCCCAGGACTGGAGTTCTTGAACTCTCTGCAGGGCTATTACTCTGTTATTAAGCAGGCAGGCTGGGATATAGCACCATTTTGTGCTTCTGCCCCAGTGCCTTGTCACTGCTACTCAACATCAGGCCCATCCCAACTAGAATCCTTCCCTATGTTAAAATTCTAATGCTCCAAACCTAATCCATGTTAGGAGAATGGTTGGGGTTGGGAGGATCTTAGTGACTAGAGGAAAACACACGGGCCGCTAGAAATGCTGCTATCCTCATGCTGCTTACATAGATATATTCAGTTTATGAATAATCATTGAGCTGTACATTTCAGATGTGCATTTTTAAATGTATATTAAGCTTTTTTAATGTTTTTAAGGTTATTTATTTGAAGTAATCTCTACACCCAACATGGGGCTCAAACTCACAACCCCAAAATAAAGAGCCACAAGCTCTTCTGACTGAGCCAGCAAGGTGCCCCCATTATGCTTTTCTTTAAATTGTACTGCCCAATGGACAAACCAATGATTCAAGGAATGACAAGGGCTTTTTCCAAAAAGAAAACGGTGAATCTGACCATCACACAAAGTGACAACTGACTAAAAACTACTAGGGAAAACAGACTGGCTCCCAACAGTTTCAGATTATAGAGCTAGATTATAATCTATAAATCTTTCAAAAGCATGGGTCTGGAGACACATTCTTGAAAAGAAACTCATTTCATATGGCAGGGGATGTTCACTATACTTACTAGCCTCCCACACAATGAGTAAAAAGAATGTCATGACATAAAGAGGCTGCTGGGAGTTATACTTGAGCCTAGCCCTGTCTCTCCCAAAGAGCAACCCAAAGGTCTCCAGACTAATCATTCTGCCTTTGTTTCATATAAATGTTACCACAGCATAAACTACCCAACATCACACAGAGAATAAATGGAAGAGCTTTGCTGAAGTTAAAAGCATCATATAGGCATCATTAGAGTTTCTAATTTAACATCAAATAGAGACAAAGGAAATATCAAAGAGAGCCCTGGGTAACTTTTTCTTAATCTCTTCTGAGTACTTCTGTAAATGGAACAGCAATTTGGCAAACTTAATTTGACTCACACTTTTAACACAGGGCCCAGCCAAAGAAAAAAGCACACTGAGTGTTTAAGAGGGGGGAAAAAGACACCCTACTGATGCCAACATACCTGCTCTCCAGGGACTGGTGGCTGCCCAGGCAGCACCACACCACAGACAGCAGTCACTCTGGAAGAGAGGTCAGCTGAAACAAGATGTCCCTGTAAGTACTGCAGCTCCTTCTCATTACGCCAAAGGGAGGTTTCTGGATTAGCCAAAACCAGGGCCTTCTCCAAGTCCTGCAGCTGGGCCTCTTCTAGTAACCTGAGGAAAATGAGGAACTCATCAGTTACTTTAATACACAGCAAAGCCACATGAACATCTCTAAGAATCCTCCTTCTTACCTCAACCTGAAATGAATCAGTTCCTCACTACTAAAAATCTTCTTAAGGAATGATAACTTGTGCTCTTCATTCATACAAGTGACCAAAGCAAGACAATTGGCTGTGTACCTGGAGAAAATTAAAGTATATAAACTCAGAACAAGCAGCTAATTCTCAAGAATAAAGAAAATTTGCTAGCCAACTAAATACTAAAAAAAGAAATTCTAGGGGCGCCTGGCTGGTTCAGTTGGTAAAGCATGCAACTCTTAATCTCTAGATGGTAAGTTCAAGCCCCACACTGGGCATAGAGATTACTAAAATAAATAAATGAAGGAATGAATAAACTTAAAAAAAAAAAAAAAGAGAGAGGGACGCCTGGGTGGCTCAGCAGTTGAGCATCTGCCTTCTGCTGGGGCATGATCCCAGAGTCCTGGGATCAAGTCCCACATCAGGCTCCCTGCATGGAGCCTGCTTCTCCCTCTGCCTGTGTCTCTGCTTTTCCGTCTCTGTGTCTCTCATGAATAAATAAATAAATAAAATCTTTAAAAAATGATAATAATAATTATATAAAGAAAAAGAAAAAAAGCTCAGTCAGTTCTGCCTTCTGCTCAGGTCATGATCCTGGAGGTCCTGGAATCAGCCCCTGCTGGGCTTCAGCAGGGAGCCTGCTTCTCCCTCTGCCCCTCCCCCGCAGGTGCTCCCTGGCTCTCTCTTGTCCTCTCTCAAATAAATAAATAAAAACCTTAAAAAAAAAAAAAAAGAAAAAGAAATCTTATAGAATTGATATATTATAATTAAGAGTACAAAATACAAATCAGGCATGATGAATTCATTTGACAGAACCTGAAAAAGGTGCACTCCACTAGTATCATCTCATTTTCCATGTAAGAGATACATGATTAAGGAAAGGCAGTAAGAACCCCAAAGGCACCAGAATAAAAATAACACATTTTACATAGCTTCCTTTCCCTCCTGACGCACAGAACTCTACACTCCCTCTACCATCCCCACACTTGAAACATGAGAAAAGTCCAACAGCTACAGACCAGCGGACCAAGGTGTCATGGCTTCTGAGGAGAGGGACACACACACTCCAGTCCCAGAGCTCCCGAAACACAGACTGGTCTTGTTGCAGAAACTTGTAAGCTGCTTCCATTAGGTCCCGGAGCTTCATCCGCCTGCGTCCATAGCGGACTGGATTAGCATCTGAACTCTCTAGGAAGAGTCTCTGAAAGACTGGAGAAGTATCCTTGAAATACCTCAGGGCAAACCTTCAGAAAGAGAGAGATTATTTTCATTTGTTAGTGAGGATATCAAAGCATAAATTTCTACTTTGAGACAGGACAGCAGAATATAACAGCAATTTCCAAGGGTCTGAAAACAGATACGAATACTGAAGCTACCTAGGCCTAGACAGTATCCTGTTTAACTAGGACCATGGCATGATATGCCTAAGAAAATACAAAAATCAAAAAAAACAAAAAAACAAAAATCAAAAGTACTTACCCCAAGTGTTTTCTACTGAAAATACTCTCATTTTCAACAAACACTTATTGACCTCACACTAGAAGCCACTGTGTTAACTACAAGGGGTATAAAACCAAGGAGATACTTTCCTTGAAGAGCTTGAATCTAGCAAGGAAGATAGTAATTTACAGAAACAACAAGAGGCACAAAGGAAAAAGATTCAACTAAATCTGGGGGAGTCCAAAAGAGATGCCTTGGTTGCATCTGAAGAGATGAACAGACTTGCACGAAACATGGACGGCGGCTAAGATTGTGAGAGGGACAAAAACTTCAGACGAGGTGCCTGGGTGGCTCAGCCAACTATGTGTCCAATACTTGGTTCGAGCTCAACTCATGATCTCAGAGTCATGAGATTGAGCCCTGCATGAGGCTCCATGCTCAGTGCTCAGCAGAGTCTGCTTGAGATTTTCCTTCTTCCTCTCCCTCCCCTTCTGCCCTTCCCTGCACTCTTGAGCTCACACAGTCTCTCTCTCAAATAAATAAAATCTTAGGGAAAAAAAAAAAAAGCTTCACATGAATTTCTTTACATAATCTTAATGTTAATCCCCTATCAGAGGCAATTTGCAAATATTTTCTCCCAATCTGTAGGCTGTCTCTACATCCTTGTTTCCTTTGCTGTGTAGCAGCTTTTTAGTTTGATGTTCCATTTGTCTACTTTTGCTTTTGTTGCTTGTGCTTTTGGTGTCACAAAAAAAAGATAAAATCACTGCCCAATCTAGTATTATGAAGCAATCAATCTCTTCCATCAGCCTGTTCCTGAGTTGCATCCTTTTATAATAACTTGGTGAATTAGTAGTCAGTAACAGAATCCTCAGGAACCTACTGGGGATGCGACAGAGCAGGGGCAACAGCCATTTGAATCTGTTTTCCAGAGCAACTTGTATTGAAGCACCAAGGAAGTATACCCCAGACTCCTAGCTCAAGAAATCCCCAAATATACAACTGTAATTGGGAAATAATGAGAATTCAGGAGATGGTTGGGAAAGCTTGGGACTTCCACAAGCAAGCCAACAAACAGGAATAGGGACTTGGTAAATTAACACGTGATATTCTGAAGGCGACTGGATAAAGGAGACTTAGAAGATTCAAATGGGGCTCAGAAGAGACCTGGCAGAGTAAGAAAAAGAAAAGAAATTTGGGAGAAAACACACCAAAACTATTATTAATAAGTTATCCCTAAAAAGTAGGATTTCAGGGTGAAGACTTCTGCTTTTGGCAATTCTTATTATTACTTAATACATTATTACTTAAATATACTACTTTTGTAAAAAATAAGACATTTTTTTCTTCACAAGTATACTGTCAGACTAATTCTTCAGGGGAAAGAGGCTGGTATTCCACTAGCTCAGAGGCAGCTAATGTTGGCAGCACATGTGGGACTAGGTGGACAGTAACAAGTATGCAAGCATGGCAGCCCGGGTGGCTCAGTGGTTTAGCGCCGCCTTCAGCCCAGGGCGTGACTCTGGAGACCTGGGATCGAGTCCCACATCGGGCTCCCTGCATGGAGCCTGCTTCTCCCTCTCCCTGTGTCTCTGCCTCTCCCTCTCTCTGTGTGTCTCATAAATAAATAAATAAAATCTTAAAAAAAAAAAAAAAAAAAGTATGCAAACAGAAAAGCAGTAACCAAATGGTCAACCTGACCCAGGAGGTCTTTGAGGAAGATGAGGGAAATGAGCAGAGTGTACTGGCAATGATCCTCCATCTGTGCAGCAACGGGGAGAAGAGAACAGTGATCCAATCTAAGCACACAAAAGGGAGTTTGGTCAATACTCTCTTCCAAACTTATTTGACTACAGTAGCACCCTTTACTATTGAGACCCATCATTTTCAAGGAGTGCTCTAAAATTCTGGTCTAAACAATGACAGATGAACCAATAAAGTAAAGCATTTTTAGCCAGAGAATAACAACATTAGTTTTTTCCCTAAAGAATATTCAAAGACTAAGGAGAAGAGAAGGTCTCTTTCCTGTAGTATGATAAAGAGTCATAAGGTTCCAAAATGCATGTTCAAAAATGCAACATGGAATATCACCCAGTTAAACATCTAATCTTGGACAAGCCACTTGGGCAACTCATCAGTCCTCCTACCATCTAGAAATAAGACCTGTGATCCAGTTCTGGCCCTGACACTTAGGACAATTTAGTTAACCTCTCTAAAGACTTAAAATAAGAGTAATAGTGCCTGAAAATGTTATAATATAAAGATTAAAGAACGCCTGACTGGCTCAGTCAGAAGAGCATATGACTCTTGATTTCGGGGTTGTGAGTTCAAACCCCACAGTGAACGTAGAAAGAAAAAGAATAAACAAAGAAACTTAAAAAAAAAAAAAAAAAACAGGAAACAGTCCACCACTAAATGCAAATCAAAAAATAAAAAGAATAAAAAGATAACATATAGCTACATACTTAAATGCTATATAATCCTGTATAAAAATTACTAAAACACCACCATTGGGGATCCCTGGGTGGCTCAGCGGTTTGGCGCCTGCCTTTGGCCCAGGGCACGATCCTGGAGTCCCGGGATCGAGTCCCGCGTCGGACTCCCAGCATGGAGCCTCCTTCTCCTCCCTTTGCCTGTGTCTCTGCCTTTCTCTCTGTGTCTCTCATGAATAAATAAATAAAATCTTAAAAAAAAAAAAAAAGTTCTCTTTTCTCAATTAAAAAAACTCTTAACACTCACTTTACTGCCCCTTTGACAATTCCACACAAAAGATACTTTACTATTAATTTAAAAGGCAAAGGTAGATAGTGTGGTATGAAGCAATAGACCCCAGCTATTTGGGAGGATGAGGCAGGACTGTAGTTCTGGTCTGTAGTGCACTATGCTGATCTGGTGTCCATGATAAATTTGGCATCAATATGGTGACCTCCCAGAAGTGGAGGACCACCAGGCTGTCTAGGGAGGGCTGAACCAGCCCAGCATGGAAACAGAGCTGGTCAAAAGAAAATCACATTAGAATCCAGTTCTAATACCACTTCTTACCATACTGCTTCGGATAGATTGTTATAAAGTTAGAAAGGACACCAGAACTCTTCTGACTCCTGCAGCTGCTCTAGCAAGCAAAAAATAGCATACATCTGAAGTGAATGCTGTAAGAGCTTCAACTAAAACTCATTTAAATCAGGGCACTCGGGTGGCTCAGTTAGTTAAGCCTGTCCGCCTTCAGCTCAGGTCATGACCCTGCACTGGGCTTCCTGCTCGTGGGGAACCTGCTTCTCCCTCGCCCTCTGCCTGCACTCTACCTACTATCACATAAATAAATAAAATTATTTTTAAAAATAATAAAATAAAACTCATTTAAATCACCTTATATGGATGTCTCACCAAATGATACAATCCTTGAAGATAGGGAACCTATCTTGGCCATTTTGCCAGACCTGTCTTGATGGCCAAGATTTAAAAGAACCTAGTAAATGGTCACTAAACTAAGCTAGATAAAGGGATTCCACTGTGATCATTTTTATAAAATAGTACCATCTATATTTCTTCTTTCTTATATTTCCCTTCTCCTCAACTCACTCCTTCTTTACATCCCAAGTTCTACTATCTCAAGGAGAAATGTGAAGAAAAAACGGTTACTCACGGAAGGATGTCAGGATGGTTACAGATGAGTTTGCTCATTGACACACAGAGCCTTTCGTGTAAATCATGGTTGACTTGGCCTCCAGCTTTAATGGCCTCAGCATTCCTTTCCAGCAAATCCAAAAGAAGAGGGCGTAGCTGGCGACCAACCAGCACAGTACAGTCTTTATCCAGAAGTAATTGTGCTAAGGTATTCAGGATACACTGGCGATCTTGAGGTGTCCACACCTGAGAGAAAGGCAAAACAAAGTCTATGTGAATGCTACTCATTTGCACTGCTACAGAAGAGCAAAAAGTCCTAGCTTGGAATTAAAACATCCAATTTCCAGATTTCATAAATGAGTTTACCTTATAAAACACAGTGAAGGTTTTTGCAATAGACGATTACAGTGAATTTAATGTAAAAGGCTGTTACAAAGAAGTTTCAGTCCACTGGGGTTTTAGCAAAAGGACTGATACCTGAATTCCATGTAAAATGCTACACAGCTTCTCTGAAAAATAATCTGTTTCATGGTCTCAGAACTTCCCAGAAATTCCAATGTTTCCCCCAGCTCCTTTGCTCTTGAAGGAAAACAGAAATTGCATGGGTTTGGGCACCAACCTTGCAGTTATTATGTAAAACTGTCAACTCTCTTGAGGTAAGGATAGAGATTAGAAATCAATTCCTCAAAATGAATGAGGACAGCCTTATGAAGGCTTCAGCCTCGAAGAAATAAAACAGATCCAAAGGAGACAGCCATACTTTGATATGAAAGATGAAACAGACCACAAAATTCTAGTGCCTGGATTCAGAATGTCCATAAGACTAACAAAGAAAACTGAAAAAGTGTGTGAAAAGTCTCATGTTGCTACTGTGCATGGAGGCCTATACAACCCTTGTGGCCAACAATGAGATTGTGGGTTTAAACTGTTTAAGGGTCATAACCTCTGACCCAGCAAATCCAATGCTATGAATTTATCCCAAGGAGTTTCATACTAAGGAGTTTCATTTTTACATCAGATGTAAAAATTTAACAGTTTTCCAAAATTATCTCTCAGAAAAAGGTCACCTTACACTTAAGCTCTTAAAAGAACTTCCAAAATATACAGCATTGACTTATAAAACTAATTCTGAACAAAGCACTGATTGGAGGAAGATGTTACATTGAAACAATTTCCATCAATATTAGTCCTGCAAGGACATTTAACAGATTTGGTCATGATTCACAGGAGCATGATATGACATTTTCGATTGCTGAATGTCCCTATAAACAAGTCCACAAAAAATATCACTTAAAAAGTATACAGTAGGGATGCCTGGGTGACTCAGTCAGTTAAGCATCTAACTCTTGATTTCGGCTCAGGTTATGATTTCAGGGTTGTGATCGAGCCTTGCCTCTGGCTCCATAATGGGCGCACAGCCTGCTTAAGATGCTCTGTCATGGGACGCCTGGGTGGCTCAGCAGTTGAGTGTCTGCCTTCGGCTCAGGGTGTGATCCTCAGTCAAGGGATCCAGTCCCACATCGGGATCCCTGCAAGTAGTCTGCTTCTCCCTCTGCCTGTGTCTCTGCCTCTCTCTCTGTGTCTCTCATGAATAAATAAAATCTTAAAAAAAAAAAAAAAGATTCTGTCTTCCTCTGCCCCTCCTCCCACCTCAAAAATATAAATAAATAAATAAATAAATAAATAAATAAATAAATAAATAAATAGTATTCACTAACTAGTTACAAAGTGAAGAAAAAGAAACTTCCTCTACAAAATGAATGAAAGAAACCATAACTCTCCAGGACATGTTCTACAAATGGATACTTGCAGGTTGGGGAAAAAAACCTCCAGAGAGAGTATCATTTCATGAGCTTTATCTTCAAAAGGTAATATGGAAGTGCCTGGGTGGCTCAGTGACTGGGTGACTGTTGATTTTGGCTCAGGTCATGATTTCAGGGTCTCAGGATCGAGCTCTGCATCAGGCTCCACACTCAGCAGAGTCTAGCTGAGATTCTCTCTTTTTCTTCTCCCTATGCCCCTCCTTCCTGCTCATTCATGAGCATGCTCTCTCTAAAATAAATAAACAAAATCTTAAAAAAAAAAAAAAAAAAGTAACCTGGAAAACTGTGTTAGAAGAAATAGATAGCCTTTTTTAAAAAGTAAACTCTAAGCCCAACATAGGGCTTAAACTCCTGACCCCAAGATCTAGAGTCCCATCCTCTGGGGCACCTGGGTGGCTTAGTCAGTTAAGTGTCTCTTCGGCTCCAGTCATGATCTCAGGGTCCTGGGATGGAGCCCCGTGTAACACTCCCTGGTCAGCAGGGAGTCTGCTTCTCCCTCTCCCTTTATGCTCGTCCTCTCAAATAAATAAAATACTTAAAGATAAAAATAATTTAAAAAAACAATAGAAAGAGTCAGTAGTGCTCTACCAACTGAGCCAGCTAGGTGCCCTCAAACATTTAGCTTTTCAAAAACCAACTTCAATCCATCAATCTTTTTTGACATATACTCTACATATAATAAAATGCACCCATTTATAGTTTGATAAGTTTTGACATATATACATACCCATGCAATCACCACCCAATAAAAGTATCAAACCCAAAGTTCCCTTATGTTTCTTGGCAGTCAATCTTCTCACCAATAATATGATTTTACGACCACAGATTAGATATGCCTAGTCTAGAACTTTATGTAAATTTAATCAGGGCATGCCTGGGTGGCTCAGCGGTTGAGCGTCTTTGCCTTGGCTCAGGATGTGATCCCAGAGTTCTGGATGAAGTTCCACATCGGGCTCCCCACAGGGAGCCTGCTTCTCCTCCCTCTATGTCTCTGCCTCTCTCTGTGCCTCTCATGAATAAATAAATAATCTAAAATAAATGAATGAATTTAATCATGCAGTATGTGCTCTTTTCTGTCCAAGTTCTGTTGTTCAGTATAATGCTTTTGACAATCATTCACGTAAATAAATGCTTCAATAGTTTATTCCATTTTGTTACTACTTTTTCACTGTCTGAATAAACCACAACTTTTTTATCTATTTGCATGTTGATAGATAGCTTCACTGCTTCACTGTTTCCAACTATCATCCAAAAAGCTACTATGGGAGCACCTACTTCAGTGACTTAGTGGGTTAAGTGTCTGACTTGATTTTGGCTCAGGTCATGGTCTCACAATTTTAAGATCAAGCCAGGCATTGGCTCCCTTCTGGGTGTGGAGTCTGCCTAAGTTTCTCCTTCCCTCTGCTCCTCTCCCTCCTCTAACCAAACCCCTTAAAAAAAAAAAAAAAAAAAAAAGGCTACTATGAACATTTAGGTACATATATTCAATGCTTTCTTTTTTTGTACCAGTTGTAATATATCTTACATTACCTAAGAGTGAGATTGCTAGGTCATATACCTATATGCTTAATTTGAATGTAAATTTTAATTTAACTTAAAAAAATTTTTAAAGATTTTATTTATTTGAGAGAGAGCGTGTGCACAAACACAAAGCTGGAGAAGAGGCGGGGTGGGGGGGCGAGGAGCAGAGAGTAGAGGGAAAGCAGATTTTTTTTTTAAGATTTATTCATTCATAGAGACACAGAGAGAGAATGAGAGACAGAGACACAGGCAGGAGAAGCTGGCTCCATGCAGAGAACCCGACGCGGGACTCGATCCAGAGTCTCCAGGATCATGCCCTGGGCTGCAGGCGGCGCTAAACCGCTGCGCCACCGGGGCTGCCCGGAAAGCAGATTTCTTGTTGAGGGCAGCGCGGGTGGCTCAGCAGTTTAGCGCTGCCTTCGGCCCAGGGCCTGATCCTGGAGACCCGGGATCGAGTCCTGATTCCGGCTCCCTGCATGGAGCCTGCTTCTCCCTCTGCCTCTGCCTCTCTCCGTGTGTGTCTCTCATGAATAAATAAAATCTTTAAAAAAAAGAAAAATTTCTTGTTGAGCACAGAGCCGGATGGGGCTAGATCCCAGGACCCTGAGATCATGATCTGAGCTGAACTCAAGACACTTTTTTTTTTTTTTAAGATTTTATTTATTTACTCATGAGAGGTCTCAGAGTCCTGGAATCAAGCTCCCTGTGGAGTTGCCTGGTCAGTGGGGAGTCTGCTTCTCTCTCTCCCCCTCCCTCCTGTCTGTGCTCTCCTCTTACTGTCTCTCTCTCTCTCAAGTAAATAAAATCTTAAAAAAAAAAAAAAAAAAGTCACATGATCTATCAACTAAGTCAGCCAGGCGCCCCTCAACGTTTAACTTTAAAACAAGTTGGGGGGCAGCCCCTGTGGTGCAGCAGTTTAGCACCGCCTGCAGCCTGGGGTGTGATCCTGGAGACCCGGGATCAAGTCCCACGTCAGGTTCCCTGCATGGAGCCTGCTTCTCCCTCTGCCTGTGTCTCTGCCTCTGTGTGTGTGTGTGTGTGTGTGTGTGTGTGTCTATGAGTAAATAAATAAAATCTTTTAAAAAAATAAAAATAAAAAAATAAAATAAAACAAGTTGGGGATCCCTGGGTGGCTCAGTGGTTTGGTGCCTGTGTCTCTCATGAATAAATAAAATCTATTTTTTTAATAAATAAAATCTTAAAAAAAAAAAAAAAACTTTAAAACAAGTATTTGTACCAGTGTACACCCACCAGCAATGCCTGAGACCTCTAGCCGCCAGGTAACTTCACCAACATATAGTATTGTCAGTTATAATTTTAGTCATTCTAGTGGAGTGAGAGTGGTAGCTGGTGCTTTTATCTGCATTTCCTTGATGCCAAAGATGTTGAGAATTTTTTCAAGTGTTTAGTAGCCATACGTTTATCAACTGTTGTGATGTTTGTTCAATCTTTTATCCATTTTCTTAAAGATTTTATTTATTTATTCATGAGAGAGAGAGAGAGGCAGAGACACAGGAGAGGGAGAAGCAGGCTCCATGTAGGGAGCCCGACGTGGGACTCAATCCCAGGTCTCCAGGATCAGGCCTTGGGCTGATGGTGGTGCTAAACCGCAGAGCCACCCGGGCTGCCCTCTTTTATCCATTTTTAAATTTGGCTGTTCACATATATTCAATGCTTTGAAAATGTTATGAATTTCCTTCCAATTACTCCTCTAGCTGCATTCCACAATTTGTTTAAATTATCATTCAATTCAAAATGCTTTCACAGGGGCACCTGGGTGGCTCAGCAGGTTAAGCATCTGCCTTCGGCTCAAATCATGATCTCAAGAGTCCTGAGATCCAGTCTCATGTACTTCTGGCTTCCTGCTTGGCAGAGGAAGTCTGCTTCTCCCTCTTCTTCTGCCCCTTCCCACAGCTCATGCATGCATGCACATGCACATGTACTCTCTCTCAAGTAAATAAAATCTTCAAAAAAATACTTTCTGATTCTACCAGTGATTTTCCTTCACCCATCTTTAATTTTGTTTTTTGTTTTTAATTCCTAACATTCAGGGTTTTTTTCCCTAATTTAATTCCATTGGGGGGCAGCCCGGGTGGCTCAGCAGTTTAGCGTCGCCTTCAGCCCAGGGCATGATCCTGGAGACCCGGGATCGGGTCCCGTCAGGCTTCCTGCATGGGGCCTGCTTCTCCCTGTCTGTGTCTCTGCCTCTCTCTGTGTCTCTGATGAATAAGTACATAAAATCTTAAAAAAGAAAAAAAAAAATCCATTGGGATCACTGAATATCTCATGTATGACTTTAATTCTCCTAAATTTATTAAGACTTATTTAATGGCTCAGAGTATGCTCTATCTTGGTGAATGTTCCAGATGAGCAGAACATGTATTCCACAGTTACTGGGCACAGCATTCTATAAATGTCAATTAGATAAGGTTTACTGAGAGTGGGTCTTCCACATGCTTAGTGATTTTCTGTATTTCTTCAATTACTCAGGACAGGATGTTAAGTCTCCGATTATAATTGTGAATTTGTCTATTTTTCCTCCTCTGTCACTTTTTGACTCATGTATTTTGATCTTCTGTTATTAGGTGTACAAATATTTAAAATTTATTCCTTAAATTCACACTGTGAGGCTAACACATGCATTATAACATATTTGGCAACACTCCTGGCCTCTAAATACTACATGCTAGAAGCAACCCCACCAGCAGTTGTGACAACCAAAAATGTCTCCAGATTTGCCCTTGGGGGCAAAATTACCCCAGTTGAGAATCACTAGGCTGGATTTAAAAATATCTGAAACAAAAAATGGAAATAAAGCTGACAGAAAAAAAAAAATTCTTTTAAAAGCTTTTGTTTTGGGGGCACCCGGCTGGCTCAGCTAGAAGAGTATGATACTCCTGATCATGAGTTTGAGCCCCACACAGGATATAAGGACTCAATAAACTTTCTTTTAAGAAACTTTTAAATTTAAAATTAAAAAAAAAAACACCTCACATACCATTTTAGAAAGCTGGATATTTATTCTAGAGACAATAGGGAGCTTTTATACAAAATACTTAGAGTCAGATGACTTATTAATTATAAGTATATTAAATAATCAGAATAGGTAGATAGATAAAAACAGTAAGTTAGTGGTTGCCTGGGGGGATGTGAGAAAGCACAGTGATGGGGGTAGGGCGGTGATAGCTAAAAGGTATGGGTGCTTCTTTTTGACTGCTCTTGTTTTTTTTTTAATTTTTTATTTATTTATGATAGTCACACAGAGAGAGAGAGAGGCAGAGATACAGGCAGAGGGAGAAGCAGGCTCCATGCACCGGGAGCCTGACGTGGGATTCGATCCCGGGTCTCCAGGATCGCGCCCTGGGCCAAAGGCAGGTGCCAAACCGCTGCGCCACCCAGGGATCCCTTCTTTTTGAAATAATGAAAGTGTCAGGGCTTCTGGCTTGCACAGTTGAAAGAGCATGCAACTCTTGTTCTCAGGGTCATGAGTTTGAGCCTCACATTGGGTATAGAGATTACTTAAAGAAAAAAATTTTTTTAAATTTTTTAAAAGGATGAAAATGGGGACGCCTAGGTGGCTCAGCTGTTGAGCGTCTGCCTTTGGCTCAGGGCGTGATCACAGGTCCGGGGACTTGATCTCCCACATAGGGCTCCCCGTGTGGAGCCTGCTTCTCCCTCTGTCTCTACCTCTTTGTGTGTCTCTCATGGATAAATAAAATCTTATAAAAAAAGGGACACCTGGGTGGCTTAGCGGCTGAGAATCTGCCTTCAGCTCAGGACGTGATCCTGGAATCTGGAGATTGAGTCCCACATCGGGCTTCCTGCGTGGAACCTGCTTCTCCCTCTGCCTGTCTCTCTCTATCTCTGTGTGTGTGTCTCTCATGAATAAATAAAATATTTTTTAAAATAAAATTAAAAAAAAAATCTTAAAGAAAAGAAAAAGGATGAAAATAAACCTGAGCCAAAGCCAAGAGTGGGACACTTAACAGACTGAGCCACCCAGACACCCCATGATTTTTAATAGTACATTTTTCTTAAAAGCCCTTGGAACGTCCTGTGAGGAGAATGATAAAAGTGTCTTTTGTTGTATTAAGGAGGTGAATTTTATGAGGTTTTCAAAGTTAAGTTCTAGGCCCAACGTGGCCCACCATCCCAAGATCAAGAGTTGCATGCTCTACCAACTTATGCCAGCCAGGTGCCCCACAAGTGAATTCTGGAAAGTACCCAAGGGCTGGTTGTCTAGAGAACCAACCAAATCATTAGTGTTGGACTTTCAGTCATACACCCATCTCCACCTCAGGCCAGGGCTGGATATAGTTCCAACACCAATGGCTAAAGATTTCATCAGTCATACCTAAGTAACAAAGCCACCTCAAAAACCCAAAAGGACTTGGTCGGGATGGCTTCCAAGTTGGTGAAGACATGGATATGTGGAGAAAGTGCCACCTCTGGAGAGGGCATGGAAGCTCTGCACTCCTTCTCACATACCCTGTCCTATGCATCTCTTCCACCTAGCAGTTGCTGAATCTGCTTCTCTCTCTGTCTCTTATGAATAAATAAATGAAATCTTTTTTTAAAAAATTCTTATTTCAGATCCCAATAGCAATGAGAATCCTCTTTCAAAGGTTATTGCTTTCCAATAAAAATGGTTTTGTTTCCAAAAATAGGAGAAATACAGACTGGCAACACAATCAACTCTTCTGAGTGAAAATCTTAAAATTATTACTGAAAATGGCTCAAGGAACAAACCTGAGAAGACATCTCAGGACAGAATTTAACAATGTGAAGCAAAGAAAAGGGAAAAGCAAAGGTGTTCAAATCTCCTTAATTCAAATGAACTTTTTTTTTTTAAGATTTTATTTATTTATTCATGAGAGACACAGACGAGAGAGAGGCAGAGACACAGGCAAAGGGAGGAGAAGCAGGCTCCAGGCAGGGAGCCCGACGCAGGACTCGATCCCAGGTCTCCAGGATCACGCCCTGGGCTGCAGGCGGTGCTAAACCGCTGAGCCACCAGGGCTGCCCCCTCAACTGAACTTTCTAGTAGCTTTCAGATCCAATACTATTTCAAATACAATCTCAGATGGGATGCCTGGGTGGTGCAGCAATTTAGCGCCTGCCTTTGGCCCAGGGCGCGATCCTGGAGACCCCGGATGGAATCCCACGTCGGGCTCCCGGTGCATGGAGCCTGCTTCTCCCTCTGCCTGTGTCTCTGCCTCTGTCTCTCTCTCTGTGACTATCATAAATAAATAAAAAAAATTACAAATACAATCTCAGAATCCACATGAGTGGTTCTCACACTTACGTGTATCAGATTCTCCAAAACTTTATCTCCTAAAGACTACAAACCCTTTCCCCACCCTCCTCCCAATACATAAACACCAATTTTACATTTTACAACAGCAGTGGGGAAACATCAATCTCCTGTTGCTGGTTCATGATCCCCGGAATCAGAACCTGTGCTTTGAATTCTAAAGCCCACTTACAGAAAAATACCTCTAGCAACAATACATAATTCAGGAGCCTGTAACGAAAAGCTCAGCTCACGCGAACGGATTCTCTCTTCCTTAGTCCAACCCATTAAAACTCAGTTCTCTTTCTACAGCTCACCATTTGATTAGGGATTCCCTTCACTGGGTCTCAGGAGCCAGAAATTCCAGGCTATCTTGACTCCTCCGTCCCTTAACTTTACACTTTCAATTTGTTGTCACCAAACAGAAATGCCTCTCGTGTCAATTCTCTGCTGCTCCAGACCCAAAATACTCCCGTTACTTCCTAAGCAATGCCATACGTATGTGTACAACGCATTAATGACTTAAGTTAGATACTGGAGTTAGAAGGAAAAAAAAAAAAACCCACATTTTCTACTCTCAAGAAGCTCCAAGATATTGGGGGTGGGGAACCTTAAAAAAAGGAAATTAAAATGCAACGTGGAAAAAAAAATGCATGATAAAGGTCCTCCACTCAGACAGCAGGGAGTCCAGAGGAGGCTCTTAAAAGGCCAAACACCCACTTCCTAGAAGACTCTAATTCACCTCATAACGCATATGGTCAATGTCACAGTTCGTACTCGCTGTCTTGCTTTGTCCTTCAGTTGTTTTCTGTGTTTACCAACTGTCTCCAAAAATAGACGCTGTAGTCCGCTGCGGGCAGAGACCGTAGCGAATTTCTCCGTCTCCTCACAGAACCGCACGGCTGCCTCCCGTAAAGCAGGAACGCAATCAATACGTGTCTGCGGGCCCGAACTACGGGATGGGACGCAGAGGGGGAAAAAAAAGAAGTCACCCAGACTGACGGGGGTGGCTCAGACTTGGCACACTTAAGGGAGACACATGTCGAACGGGCTGAGATCCAACCCCAATCGCAGGAAAAACCAACCACGTTTCCTTCGGGAGGCCGTGTCTGCCACAGAGCGCTCGGCGGCTGCAGGGAACGGAAGGGTCTCTCAGGTAAGCACAAAAGGCTTCTTCCAATGTCCTCAGACGCGCGCGGACGTCCCCGCCCCGGGCCAGCCCTGGGGAGGGGGCCTGGGGGGCACAACGCCGAACCTCCGTACCCCGAGCGTAGTGCGTCTCGCTCAGGGCCGCGGCGCGCGCGCCACGGGGGCGACAGGGTCCCGGCCCGGCGATTTCCCTCCCCCTCCCCCTCCCCCTGCTTTTACCTGTTTGGCCAAGAACCTGCCCAGTTCGCTACGGCTCTTCTCGTTCTTGGCAGCGAGTAAGCGCAGCGGGGCAGCCGCCACCTCCAGGAAAAGGTGCTCCATGTCCGCAGGCCCTGCTGCCCCCGGCGGCCCCCAGCGCTCCCTACGTAGCGCTCGGAGCACCCCCGAGCCGCGGAGGTCGCGCGCGGCAAGCGCCAGCAACTACGCCCCCGGGGAAAGCCGAAGCGGCAGCCCCGCAGACGCCGGGAGAACTGCAGCACACGTGGGGGAGCACGCGGCGCCCTGCGTCATCAGCCCGCGACCGCGACCGCAGAGACAGGGCAGCCCCAGCCCCGCCCCCTCGGCGGCGGAAACGGCGAGAGTCACCCCCGCGCCACTTCCGGGAGGGAAACTGGGGCCGACAGCTCTTGCGGTCCGGGTCCCGAGGGTACCGTGATGGGAGGTCTCAGAGACCACGTGCGGCGGGACCGCGCGATCGGAGGTTCCGCTAGGCCCGAAGCGGGGGAGCCCTCGGCCCACTGTGTCTCCCTCCGATGGAAATTTCTCGCACACAAGCACACCCCTTGCGATATTCTTAATATATATATATATAATATTGGAATATTTGTATATAATATGTGTATTGGAAATAAGTGTTCAGTTAGGGAATATTTAATGAAACTGGTATATACATTATAGAATATTCAGAAGCCGTTGAAGAGTGGAATAGAAGCGTACAGGAAAGCTCATTTATGTGAAGTTCAAGAACAAGCCAAAATAATGACAAAGTCGAGCTAACGGTTGCCTTCGGGAGTATTGACAGCCCAGGGTCCTGAGGGAACACGGTGCGGTGATGGAACGGCTTCACGATCTTCCTCTCGGTGGGTTGGAATGGTTACTCTGGTAGATAAATTTTTAAAAGCAAAAAAAAAAAAAAAAAACCAAAACCAAACAAACAAAAAAACTCTACCCAAGGTTTGTGCACCTTGTCCAAATTATGCCTCCAAAATGGGTTTTAAAAGCAAGTAGAAAAAATAAATAAATAAATAAATAAATAAATAAATAAATAAATAAATAAATACAAGCAAGTAGAGGGGCAGCCCCAGTGGTTCAGCGGTTTAGCGCCGCCTTCAGTCCAGGGCCTGATCCTGGCGACCTGGGGTCAAGTCCCACGTCGAGTCCCACGTCGAGTCCCACGTCGGGTTCCCTGCATGGAGCCTGCTTCTCCCTCTGCCTGTGTCTCTGCCTCTCTCCCTCTCTCTGTGTGACTATCATAAAAAAAAAAATGTATTTGAATTTGAATTTTATTTCCCTAGGGTTTGAATGTTTGCTTTTGGGGGAACTCAAAAAGCACAGAACTTCTAAAACATCCAGAAGTAGGAAACTGTGGAAATGGGGCAAAAAAAATCTCCAAATAAATTTTAAGATTTCCAAGAAGACTGAGAAGGTCCCCTGAGGACCTAGCACAATGAATGAAAAATTACCCACGTTTGAGGAGTTACTCTCATTTTTTCCCCCTGGGTATCTCCCATGTATATGTGAAGTGTTCATGTTAATAAACTTATGTGTGGGGGCATCTGGGTGGCCCAGTGGTTGAGCGTCTGACTTTGGCTCAGGTCGTGATCCAGGAATGGAGTCCCACGTCAGGTTCCCTGCATGGAGCCTGCTTCTCCCTCTGCCTGTGTCTCTGCCTCTCTCTCTCTCTCTCTCTCTCTGTGTGTGTGTGTGTGTGTGTCTCATGAATAAATAAAATCTTTAAAAATAAATAAACTTGTGTTTTTTTTTCCTCTGAGACTTTTATGACAAGAACTTAGAAGGGTAAAAGGAAAGTTATGTTTACTCCTCTACACACCCTTTCTTATGACCTCTCACAAACAACCATAAGACAACATTTTTGGGTGGTAGAAATGTTTCAAGACTACTGTGATTGTGGCACAACTTAAAAATTGAATAAAGTCATTGAATCGCACACTTACAGTGGCTGAATTTTTTTTAAAGATTTCATGTATTCATTCATGAGAGACACAGAGAGAGAGAGAGGCAGAGACACAAGCAGAGGGAGAAGCAGGCTCCCTGCAAGGAGCCCAATGCGGGACTCCATCCTGAACCCTAGGATCATGCCCTGAGCCAAAGGCAGACACTCAACCGCTGAGCCACCCAGGTGTCCCACAGTGGGTGAATTTTATCATATGTAAGTTATACCTCAGAAAATCTCTAAAAATAACAATAATAATCATCAAGGAATAGGGTATGTGTAAGTATAGATGAAACAAGATTGACAATATATTGATAATTATTGAAACAATGTCAGGTAAAGGGAGTTCATTATACTTTCTCTGCATTTGTGTATGTTAGAAATTTACAATAATAAAAGGTAAAATAATATTTTTTTAAAAAAGGAGAATAAGGTCTTGTCAAAAAAACTCAGGTACTAAATAATAGCAGAATATATCAGTTAGGCGTGAAAGAATTTGGGTCTTGCCACCCCAAACTATGCCACTTTGGCATATTGATTATTCTGAGCTAAAAACACTTTAGAAATAGTAGATACAGGAAGGGCTCTCTGACCACCCCTTCCTTTTCTACCTAAAGCAGGTCATAAAATTTTTTTTTTCAGGCCATAAAATCTCTCATGAGAAAGGTGCCCCCCCCTTTTGCCAGGAATAAAAGAACATACTTATTACCAGAGACTCTTAATTGACATTGAATGGGTCTGTGCAAACAAACTTACTAAAATGACCCTTATCTTCCACTAGTTTTCCCTCCATATATCTTCTAATCACTTCCCTACAATTTACTGCCTCTAGCCCAAACCACTTTTGGCTTATCATTTCTTTTACAAATTTATTCCTTCTTTTTCTAGAAGGTATATAAGCTTTCTTGAGCTGAAGGCAATGAGGAGAAGCAGATATAAAAGCTCTGTGCCCTCCTCTTATTTGCCTAAAGCAGAATATAAGTGTGTAAAAGTGTTCCCCTTTCCCCTCTCTACCAAGAAGGACAGGAGTTAATCACTGGAGACAACTGTCAATCTCTATTAGCACAGAGACAGCATCAGAAGAAACTACAGAACAAGCCTTGATAAAACTGTTATCTACCATTAGTTTCTCCATATATTTGCCTTCCCACAGTTCGCCACCCCCAGAAGCTCAAAGTTCTGTCTTGTCACTTCTCTAAAAATGTTTTGTTCTTTTTTTTTTTAAGATTTATTTTTATTTGGGATCCCTGGGTGGCGCAGCGGTTTGGCGCCTGCCTTTGGCCCAGGGCGGAATCCTGGAGACCCGGGATCGAATCCCACGTCGGGCTCCCGGTGCGTGGAGCCTGCTTCCCCCTCTGCCTCTGCCTGTGTCTCTGCCTCTCTCTCTCTCTCTCTCTCTCTCTCTCTCTCTCTGTATGACTATCATAAATAAATAATAAAAAAAATTTTAAAAAATGTCCAATCCTGGATGCTTGGGTTATTCAATCTGTTAAACGTCTGCCTTCAGCTCAGGCAGGTCATGATCCCAGGGTCCTGGGGTCAAGTCCTACGTCGTGCGCCTTGCCCAGCACAGACTCTGCCTACCTCTCCCTCTGCCTGCTGCTCCCCCTGCTGTGTTCTTTCTCTCTGTCTCTGACAAATAAATAAATAAAATCTTTAAAAAAACAAAAGTTCAAAAAAAATAAAAAAACAAAAGTTCATTCCTTCCAGGTATTTAGATGTCTGAGAAAACCAAGAGCCACTTATTTAATTAAATACTGTGCAAATTATAAAAGAATCATATGTTTAGAAACTGTTGCATGATTTCCTTCTTTACTTACAAACCGTATAAGAGTAAATACAAATTAAGAGGCTTAATATCCCTTGTTGAAAATTAAGAGAAGAAACTTCTCTTCCTACTCCACCTCATCACTCATCCTTTTCTTTAAGAATTTCTTTCTCTCTTGGACAGCCTGGGTGGGTCAGCAGTTTAGTGCCGCCTTCAGCCCAGGGTGTCATCCTGGAGACCCAGGATCAAGTCCCACGTCAGGCTCCCTGCATGGAGCCTGCTTCTCCCTCTGTGTCTCTCATGAATGAATAAATAAATAAAATCTTAAAAAAAAAAAGGAATTTCTTTCTCTCTTTTTCAAATGTATGTAAACTTTTTAAAAAATATATTTATTTGAGGAAGGGGGCGGGGATGGAGGGAGAAAGAGAGAAAGAGAATCTCAGACTCCCCACTGAGTGCAGAGCCCAAAACATTCCAGAACCTCATGAGAGCATGACCTAAGCCTAAATCAAGAGTCAGCTGCCTAACCAACTGAACCATCCAGCTGCCCTTCAAATGTATGTAAATTTTTAAAACAAAAAATTTATCTTGCCAGTTTTACAACTCAGGAATTTTTCTTCAAGGATCTGGGAACCATCTGTTCGCAATGAAATTATCACTACGGAATATAATGCCCGGCTGCCCAATTTCCAGGGAGTAGTGGGCCTAACTTGTTACTCGACTCTAATTTGCAAAACCTACTCAATGTAATGGGTTATATCCATTTGGCTATTGTTAAATTAATTAAACAGGCCATTAGACTGAGGTGGCTCTAATGCTGGTAGCCTTCTTAAGCAAATCAAATCTAAGTTCGTAAACACCTGAAGGTTAGGAAATTAAAACACTAAAGAATCACAAACAGCCAACTCGGCTTTGAGCTATAGCAAATCAAATAATTTCCTTTTTTTTGCATCTGTACTTTCTCTGTGTAGGTCTTTCTCCTTGCTTCTGTCACAGGGCACTCCTAACTATTTCTGGTTTAACATTGACCAATTTGAATTGATTTTTGCTCAAACTCTTATAATTTTTAATATGCCTCAGTTTATCTTTTAATGCTATATAAAAGAGTGAGATATCACTCCTTTTAACTGCCATCCGGTGTGTGTGGTTGACTGTTCCTCACCATATCTTCTCACAAGACTTACAGAATCAAGCAATTCCTGGCCAAGGAACAAAAGCAGAATCTTTCCATTCCCTAGTGGATTCGGATGAAAACTGGTAATAAAATCAAGTGCAACTCCAAGAGGAGGCTGGAGAAGAACCAAACTGAGTCTATAAGACATCTCACATGAGATGGCACATATAATTGGCACACATATTTAAGCTGCATGAAGATCACATGTCCCTATCCTGTCACTCTGTAAACATCCCTCCTACCTGGCCAATAGACGTGTTTTTTCAGGGAAATGATTTTTCTCTGGTACTATGCCTCTACATCAGTAGGTTGGTTCAGTAATAAGTGTGAGACCTTTTGGTTGAAAAGAAAAGAAAGAGATTTCTTTTTGTCTTTGCAATCTCTTTAAGGGATTGTCTGTGATATGCATCACATTCTGGTTTAATGCTAATTCAGTAATAAATTGTTTTCTTTCTCTCCCTTTTTGGAGAGATATTTTGGGTTTGGAGGAGACTTTGTTTTTAATAGCTTTCCCCCAGGGATCCTTGAGTGGCTCAGTGGTTTAGTGCCTGCCTTCCGCCCAGGGCGGGATCTCCGGATCCAGGAATCCTGGAATCCTGGAGTTCTGGATTCCTGGAGTCCCTGGATCGAGTCCCTGGATCAAGTCCCGGGATCCAGTCCCACGTCCAGCTCCCTGCATGGAGCCTGCTTCTCCTTCTGCCTGTGTCTCTGCCTCTTTCTCTCTGTGTCTTTCATGAATAAATAAATAAAAATTTAAAAAAATAATAGTTTTCCCCCAACAACTATGATTTCATATATAAAACAAGTGGTAAAAAGAACCAAAGCACCTTGAGAATTACAAGAAATTAAGTCACTCTCATCATTATTTTAAGTAATGAATTCCTTATTAAATTATCAGTTCCTTCCATAAATACTGACTACCCTTTATTTGCAGTTAGCTTATTCAATATATACTAGAGACCTTTCTGTTATCCATATTTAACAGTTAATGCCCACAAGAGGCAAAAAAAAAAAAATTATCTTAAGATTTTCTGGTTCCAAATGTTCCTAATTCTCATCTCAATGTAAAGACGATGGACAGGGGCCCAGACGTTAAAGGATTTTCAGTCTTATGGTAAAGACAGACACCTAAGAGATAGTGTCAAAAATGGCTCTAATAGGGATTTGGGAAGAGGGTGCTTGAGAGTACAAGTAGGGAAGCTGCCAACTCAACCTAGAAGATAAGAAACACTTCTAAAGAAGAAGAGATGTGAGCTCAGGCTTCAAGGTGATATAATAGGGTTTGGGTTTTTTTTTTTTTTAAGATTTTATTTATTTATTTACTTACTTATTTAAGAGAAAGAGGGCATGTGGGGAGGGGCAGAGGAGAGGGAGAAGCAGACTCCCCACTGAGCAGGGAGCCCAATGTGGAACTCCATCCCAAGACCCTGGGATCATGACCTGAGCCAAAGGAAAGGGCTTAACAGACTGAGCCACTCAGATTCCCAATATAATAGGTTTTATTACAGGTTTAGGGAAAATTCAAAGAAATTACACATTAAATGCTATTTCTCTAGCAAGCTTTTCACGGAGACCCTTGTTGCTAGCCCTACTCCCCTCTCAATCACCCTCCTCTCTGCCAGGTTCTGAGAAAGGACCCTCCATCAAGTAACTCTGTGTCTCTTCTAGGAAAACTCTATTCCTTTCCCACAGAAGTTGGCCTCATTGATGATCTGTTCTGTTTCCAAGATATCTGGGAGATTTTCCAAGACATATTAACAACCATGCATTTCTCACAATCCAACTTCTTTAACCAATACCTTCCTCTGCTATTGTTAAAAACAACAGGCCCAAAATGAAGCCTCTTATGCTAAGCCCCTCTTCACTAAACCCAGACTTAATTACAGTTTGGCTTGCCCAGAAATGGATTCTTAAACCAGTCAATCAAGAATTGCCAGATCAGGGATCCCTGGGTGGCGCAGCGGTTTGGCGCCTGCCTTTGGCCCAGGGCATGATCCTGGAGACCCAGGATCGAATCCCACATCAGGCTCCCAGTGCATGGGGCCTGCTTCTCCCTCTGCCTGTGTCTCTGCCTCTCTCTCGCTCTCTGTGTGACTATCATAAATAAATAAAAATTTAAAAAAAAAAATTGCCAGATCAGTACTAGGTAGGTAATCTGCCTGAGAGACCCTTGCCAATCCCTGATAGAAACACACTTTGCAATAACCAATTTGATTTTTTGCCAGTATAACTTCTTTGTTCCCATTCTTTTGTCTATGTAAGTCTTTCATTTTGTGCACCACCTTGGAGTTCTTTTTTATTTTCTAGATTTTTTTAAAGATTTTATTTATTTATTCATGAGAGACACACACACACACACAGAGGGGGGGGGGCAGAGACACAGACAGAGGGAGAAGCAGGCTCCATGCAGGGAGCCCGACACGGGACTCGATTCTGGGTCTCCAGGATCAGGCCCTGGGCTGAAGGTGGCACTAAACCGCTGGGCCACCAGGGCTGCCCTATTTTCTAGATTTTTAATAAGATTTTATTTATTCATGAGAGACAGAGAGAGAGAGAGAGAGAGAGAGGCAGAGACATAGGCAGAGGGAGAAGCAGGCTCCATGCAGGAAGCCTGATGTGGGACTTGATCCCGGGACTCCAGGATCATGCCCTGAATCAAAGGCAGACACTCAACCACTGAGCCACCTAGGCATCCCATTTTTTTAAAATAATTTTTTAAACATTTTATTTATTTATTCATGAGACACACACACACACACACACACACACACACACACACAGAGGCAGAGACATAGGCATAGAGAGAAGAATGCTCCATGCAGGGAGCCCAATGTAGGACTCCATCCTGGGACTCTAGAATCATGCCCTGGGCCAAAGGCAGGTGCTCAACCACTGAGCCACTGAAGTACCCTTTTCATTTTCTAGATTTAATGCTAGCTGATTCAAATAGATTTTTGCAAAAAAAAAAAAAAGTCCTTAAATAAACCCTTAAAATTTTTATTATGCCTCACTTTATCATTTAACATTATTAATAGGATCATTGATTAATTTTGCCTGATCTTGAACTTAATATAACTTAAATCACACAGTATTATCTATGTCTGGCTTATAACACAATTTATTTTTTCTTTCTCTTATTTGTAAACATATAGGTTGTTCCCAGTCACAGCTGTTTGAAAAAAGCCTTTATGAATATTATGATGCATGCCTCTTGATATTCAAAAACACACATAACTCTTGGGTATATAAGAGTAAAATTGCAGGACCATAGGCTGGGAATTTTATTTTATTTTATTTTATTTTATTTTATTTTATTTTATTTTATTTTATTTCAGACTGGGTAATTTAAACACATGCTGTGGTGGATAATGTCAAAGAGTTTTCTAAAATGGTTATACCAATTCACACAGTCATTAGAAAAGTGTGAAAGTTTCAGTTATTCTATTTCTTTGCTGATACTTGTTATTCTCAGACTTGTTATTTTAATGTTAGCCAGGCTGGTTGATTTGTAGAGGTATCTCACTGTTTGAATTTGCATTTCCCAGATGAGCAAGTATGTTAGTATGTTTTCAACTACTTAGTCATATGGATATGCTTTTTGAGTAGTTCTTTTGCCCATTTAAAGAAGTTGGGTTGTCTTTTTGTTACTGATTTGTGGATGTGAGTGTGGCTTGTTTTTTCTTTTGTTTTGTTTTGTTTCATATTCTGGATTTAATTCCTTGTCAGATATATGTATTATAAATATCTTCCCCTCATCGGTAATGAAAAAGTGTAGGACATTCTACTCCAAAATACACTGCTTCGGTATACTGATTACTTTGAGCAGTAGGCGCTTAAACAGCAAATACAGGGAGAGGCTTTCTCTGAGCTCCCTTCATCTGTCTAAAGATAGATCCTCCAAAAGGAACTCAATTGTCATAAACCCCCTTCTTGAGAGTTTTATCAGCCAGGAAAGATCGACCCTTACCACAAAAGAGGAGACTAGAAGTCTATACCATACCCAAAGTTTGTCACAAACTATCCTACCTCTTATCTATTTTTCTAAGGGTCCATTCATCTTTCTTAAAAATCATTTGCTTTTCCCTAGAAAGTTTACAGCCCCCCTCCACCTTCTCCTATTAAGAAGATATATAAGATTTTACATCTCACTGCTTTTTTGGATACGTACTTTTTTGAATATACACAGTGGTGCCATGGTGATGCATATAATGTTAAAATCAATCAATTTGTAACAAATAAATAAACAAATATATATACCTTTTATCCTGTTAAGCCACCTGTTGTCAATTTATTTCATAAATCCACCTATAGAACCCCTAAGGATAGAGGGGAAGGCTTTCATCCTTTACAGTAGCTTTCCTTTTCATTATTTTTTTTTTAAATTTTATTTATTTATTTATTCATGAGAGACACATAGAGAGAGAGGCAGAGACACAGGCAGAAGGAGAAGCAGGCTCCATGCAGGAAGCCCAATGTGGGACTCGATCCCAGGATTCTGGGATCATGCCCTGAGCCAAAGGCAGATGCTCAACCACTGAGCCACCCAAGTGTCCCTCCTTTTCATTATCTTAATAATATCTGTTAACAAACTAAAGTTCTTAATTTTAATAAAGTTCATTTTAAAAATGACTTATGGTTAATATTTCTTGTCCTGTTTTTTATTTTTATTTTTTTTAAATGATTTATTTTTTTTTTAATTTTTATTTATTTATGATAGCCACAGAGAGAGAGAGAGAGGCAGAAACACAGGCAGAGGGAGAAGCAGGCTCCATGCACCGGGAGCCCGATTTGGGACTCGATCCCGGGTCTCCAGGATCGCGCCCTGGGCCAAAGGCAGGCGCCAAACCGCTGCACCTCCCAGGGACCCTTGTCCTGTTTTTTAAAAAAAATCTTTGGCTACCTCAAAGTTACTAAATTATAATCCTGTATTTTCTTCTAGAGGCTTTATTGTTCTACCTTTTATTTTTAAATGTTTTTAAATATTTTTATCTACTTATTCACGAGAGACACACAGAGAGAGGCAGAGACATGGCAGAGGGAGAAGCAGACTCCCTGCGGGGAACCTGAAGCAGACCCCAATCCCAGGACCCCAGGATCATGACCTGAGCCAAAGGCAGATGCTCAACCACTGAGACACCTAGATGCCCCTTGTTTTACCTTTTAAATCTATAATCTGTCTCAAACTAATTTAATGCTTGGTATGAAGTAAAGGGTTTATTATTTATTTATTTATTTAAATTATTTTTAAAAAGATTTTATGTGTTTATTCATGAGAGACATAGAGAGAGAGAGAGAAAGGCAGAGACACAAGGCTCGAGGGAGAAGCAGGCTCCACACAGGGAGCCCAATGTGGGACTCGATCCTGGGGGACTCCAGGATCAAGACCTGAGTGGAAGGCACATGCTCAACTGCTAAGCCACCTAGGCATCCCCAGGGTTTATTTTTTAAACATCAATTTTTTAAAAGTAATCTCTACACCCAATGTGGTGCTCAAACTCATGACTCCAAGATCAAGAGTTGCATGCTTTACCAACTGAACCAGCCATGTACCCCATTTTTAAAATATTAATATTTAGGTTTTTAAAAGTAATCCAGGGTTTATTTTAATATGGATACCCAGTTGCTCTGCACCAATTATTGAAAAGACAACATATACATATATATGTATATATATATATAAATTTATATTTATTTATTTATTTATTCATGAGAGACACAGAGAGAAAGACAGAGGCAGAGACACAGGCAGAGGGAGAAGCAGGCTCCCTGCAGGGAACTTGACGTGGGACTGGATCCCAGGTCTCCAGGATTAGGCCCTGGGCTGAAGGCGGTGCTAAACTGGTGAACCACCTGGGCTCCCCAAGGGACCTCTTTTTCATGTAATGATATGCCACATCTCTGAGGCCTGGTCAGAATACTGGTATTCTGTGCCATGGTGTCTTTTGGCTGACATCACCCATTCAGTATGTTTCACTTTCCTCTGATCACCACATCTCATTTGTGGCTAGAGAAAATATTGTGACTGGGTTTTTCCTTTCCACTTGGAAAAGACGATCTTTTATCCACTGAATTGCTGTGGCATCTTTGTCATAAATCACGTAACCCTATGTGTGTGGTTCTGTTTCTAGACTTTCCATTCTGTTCCATCAGGCTATTTGTCTATCTTTGCAGTCATCCTACATTGTCGTAATTACTGTAGCTGTTGAAATACGGTTGTAGTAGTCAGGGTTCTCCAGAGAAACAGAATCAATAGGAGATATGTATGTATAAACAAGTATTTCCTATAATATCCTATTATATATATTTTATTTTTAAAGATGTTATTTATTTATTTGACACACACACACACACACACACACACACAGAGAGAGAGCACAACCAGGGGGAGCAGGACAGGGAGAAGTAGGCTCCCCGCAGAGCCCTGGGATCATGACCTGAGCTGAAGGCAGATGCTTAACCTACTGAGCCATTCAGATGCCCCTATTATATATATTATATGTGTATGGGATTGACTCGTGAAATTATGGAGTCTAGGAAGTTCCATATCTGCCATCTGCAAGCTGGAGACCCAGGAAACTGAGTAGTGTAGGTCTAGTCTCATTTCAAAGACCTGAGATCCAGGAGCACTGATGTTATAAATTGTGGTCCTATAGCAGGAGAGAATCCTCAAGCTGATGCCACACTTAGCATAAACTTAATGTGGGGCTCGATCCCAGGACCCCGAGAACATTCCCTGACCTGGAACCAAGAGTAGGCTACTTAACTGACTGAGCCACTCAGGCTTTTCTTATCTTTTTTTTCTTAAAGATTTTATTTTTATTTATAAAATACTTATTAATTTGAGAGAGAGTGAGAGAAAGAGAGAGAACATGAGTAGGGGAGAAGGGGAGAGGCAAAGGCAGAGGAAGAGCCGGATGCAGGGCTGGTATCCCAGGAACCTGGTATCATGCCTGCCTGAACTGCTTCAGGCAGAACTGCTTCAGGCAGAAGCTTAACCAACTGAGTCATCTGGGTGCCCCTTAAAGATTTTATTTTTTTTAAAGATTTATGTATTTATTTATGATAGACATAGAGAGGCAGAGACACAGGCAGAGGGAGAAGCAGGCTCCATGCCAGGAGCCCGACATGGGACTCGATGCCAGGACTCCAGGATCGCACCCTGGGCCAAAGGCAGGCGCTTAAACCGCTGAGCCACCCAGGGATCCCAAAGATTTTATATTTAGATAATCTATACACCCAGTATGGGGCTCAAGCTTATAACCTTGAGATCAAGAGTTGCTTGCTCTTCCGACTGAGCCAGCCAGGCACTCCCTCCAGAACCACTCTCATTGGCATTATCTTGCTTCAAATCCTCTGATTATACTATTCCCTTGTTCAGAATGCATTTCCATCCCACTCCCACTTTTTCCTTAGCTAACTTTTCCACTTTCAGGTCTTAGCTTAAAAGTTGCTGAATCTGAGAGGCCTTCTCCAGAAGAAAGTATCCCTGGTAGCACTTTATGAAATTGCTTCCTTTGTCTCTCTGCCCACCCCAACTAGAGTCAAAGTCCTTGGGGTGAGAGACTATATATGATTCATCTTCATTTTCTAGTGATAATAGTAGCTTATCCCATGCCAGGGAACTTTAGGAGTTTTACATGTGTTAACCCATTTAATCCTCACAATAATCTATGAGGTAGATAGTATTGACTTAGAATCCCCTCAAGAGAACTGGCTGGCTCACACAGTAGGCTCAATAAATATATGTGAATTAATGAAGTTTGTTACAGTCATGTAGAACATTATTCTCCTAACAAACCAGGCTGTTTTCTGCTTCCTTGCATTTCTTCCTACTGTACTCCGTACTTAAAATAGACTTCACTCCTTCCATTTCTGCTACCATCAACATGATCTACTTTTCAATGCTTACCTTAAAAATTCTCTCTTCTACTCCATCCTTTTCTTCTTCTTTTTTAAGTTTTTAAAACTATTTTATT
The DNA here is from genome assembly GCF_018345385.1 of Vulpes lagopus. Classification (NCBI taxonomy): domain Eukaryota; kingdom Metazoa; phylum Chordata; class Mammalia; order Carnivora; family Canidae; genus Vulpes; species Vulpes lagopus. Next base: position 23,940,247 of record NC_054824.1, on the reverse strand, counting down.
TATTTATTCATGAGAAACAGAGAGGGAGAGAGGCAGAGACACAGGCAGAGGGAGAAGCAGGCTCCCGAAGTAGAACTCGATCCCAGAACCTTGGGATCATAACCTGAGCCTAAGGCAGACACTCAACCACCAAGCCACCCAGGTGCCCTTCTTCTCCCTCTCCCTCTCCCTCTCCCTCTCCTTCTCCTTTTCCTTCTCCTTCTTCTTCTCTTTCTCCTTCTCCTTTCCTCCTCCTCCTCCTCCTCCTCCTCCTCCTCCTCCTCCTCCTTCTTCTTCTTCTTCTTCTTCTTCTTCTTCTTCTCCTTCTCCTTCTTCTTTTTCTGTAACCCAAGCTATCCAAGTGTAGTTTGATCATTTCTTTTCCAGGGTACCCACTGTTCCACATGCTCCTATTTAGAATTATCAGCAATCCTCTTTTTCTGGGGTTGAGCCTTACTTTTTATATTCTTAATACACAGAGGGCATTCAATAAATGCTTTCTGATGATTGGGAAATATCAGTGAGGGTGACAGAACATGAGATACTCAACTCTGGGAAACGAACAAGGGGTAGTGGAAGGGGAGGTGGGCGGGGATTTGGGGTGACTGGGTGACAGGCACTGAGGGGGGCACTTGATGGGATGAGCACTGGTTGTTATGCTATATGTTGGCAAATCAAACTCCAATAAAAATATACAAAAAATGCTTTCTGAATGAATTAATAAATGCCACTGTCCAAGAACAGCAACTTCCTTCCAGAGTGTACATTTTTCCAAAGCTGTGAACAGTCTTCTAGCCACTTCATACAAACAAATGCTATGAGTCCAACTAAGGTCACCATGCCAGGATCCTGCAGAAAAAAAATATGTGTCTATTCGCAGGTACCCCTAAATTCTTTTTAAACAACCACAGCGGGCAGCCCCGGTGGCGCGGCAGTTTAGCGCCTCCTGCAGGCCCGGGCGTGCTCCTGGAGACCCTGAATCGAGTCCCACGTCAGGCTCCCTGCATGGAGCTTGCTTCTCCCTCTGCCTGTGTCTCTGCCTCTCTCTCTCTCTCTCTCTGTGTGTCTCTCATGAATAAATAAATAAATAAAATCTTAAAAAAAACCCCACAGCACTTAGTATGTTACCTACCCTATGTCTTTAATGAGTATTTGTTAAAGTGAAGGATGATACTGAACAAATGAGACACTGAAGGAAATAAGAGAATCAACATTTGACAGTGCCACACTTCTATGTTCCAAAAATTTGGCTCTTCCAGGTTGCAAGGAGGAGAGAAGTGCTGAGGTGTAGTGAAAGATGCATGGAGAAGAAAGGAAGCTTCTGGCAGTAGGTCCCTAAGGCAGGCAGGAGCAGTGTCTCCCTCTCCCCCTGCCTCAGCAGGTATGCTAATGGTCTTAAAAGCATCTGGGTCTATTGGGGACATGTCATCTGGGACAGTCATTTTTGTAGCGACTTGTCAAATTCACATCTTAGTTCCTTTCCGTCACTGTCTCACTCTTCTGCCTCTCCCTGACCTTATGGTTTCAGCTGTTTCAGTTACCTTTTTCCCCCTCTGTATCAGTTGTTTCAATTACTTTTTTCCCTCTGTGTATTTTGTATCTAAAACTCCCTTACAGAAAAGATCTGAATGCATCAGCTGGCAGTTTGTCACCATCTAATAAGAATATAGTTGACCCTTGAACAACACAGGTTTGAAGTAAGCAGGTCCACTTATATCTGGATTTCTTCTCTCTCTCTTTTTTCTCTCTTTTTAAAAAATAAATACAGTACAGTACTATAAATGTATTTTCTTTTCCTTATGACTTTTAAAATTTTGTTTATAACATTTCCTTTACTCTAGCTTACTTTGTTGTAAGAATATAGCATATAATACCCATAACATACAAAATGATTTGACTATTTGTTATTGGGAAGGCTATTAGTAGTTAGGTTTTTGGGAAGTCAAAAGTTATTGTTGAATGTATTGCTAGTCAGGTATTATTGCTTCCAGACCTTTTAAGGAACAGAGGTAAGAAATACATATTTTTTAAAATCATGAGGTCATGTTGACATTTCCAATTCAGATTTAATAGTATAAGATTTCCCTCTAATTTTTAAAAATTTCCCTCCCTCTCTAATTTTTTGATTTTATGTTTGGACCTATTTTCTCTTCCATTAAATATCTTGGTTCCTAAAAATATTAACATATTACATATTTATGTTACAACATATGTTAAATAGTTTCAAAATTACAAAATTACATTAATTAATTAATTATTAATTAAATAATTAATTTAAATATTAATTAAAATATTAAGGCTAACAATAAAACTGCATAAAGTATAAGATTTCTTTGGAGTTCTTTTTGTGCTTGGAATAAACCCTACTTACAATCAGAGCATTGTGTTTAAATGTTACTTGAGATAATTTTTTGGTTTGAATGGTTATATTTCTCTTGTTGACACAGTTCATTTATTTCAATTTGTTTTCCATTTTAGCATTTTTTCTTTCTGATTTGATTCAATCTTTGAATATATGGAACACTTCCATGAAGCAAAAGCAAAAGTTTATAAAAAGGCAAATGCAGCACTTTAAATAGGTGAAATACATGGTATGTGAATTCTTTGTCAAGAAAACTGCTATTTAAAAAAAGCAGTTATTGAAAAAGGAAGAAAAGCTATGTATATTTGCATATAAAAGTACTTACATGGAAAGATTTTAAAAAGGCATACTCGAAGGAGTTTCCTTTCTTCTTTATCCCTCCAGCCAGTCTCTTTCCCTGGTAAATTACTCTTTTATTAGGTTTTAATTTTATTAGTTTTTTTTAAAAAAGATTTTATTTATTTATTCATGAGAGACACAGAGAGAGAGGGGGGCAAAGACACAGGTAGAGGGAGCAGCAAGCTCCATGCAGGGAGCCCGATGTGGGACTCGGTCCAGGGACTCCAGGACCACACCTGAAGGTGGCGCTAAACCGCTGAGCCACCAGGGCTGCCCAATTTTATTAGGTTTTAATCCTTCAAGTGTCCCTTATGCAAAGAGAAGCAAATATATATATATTCTTTTCCTAATTTAATCCTACACAAAAGCTAGCATACTATGCTGTACTTTTTCCTTCCTTAACACTACACGTTGTAGATTACCCCCATTCAAGTACATGTAGACATCTTTAGAAATTTTTTTTTCTTTCTGTATTTGTGTGTGTGTTTTTTTTTTAAAGATTTTATTTATTTATTCATGAGAGACACACAGAGAGAGAGAGAGGGGCAGAGACACAGGCAGGGGGAGAAGCCGGCTCCATGCAGGGAGCCCGATGCGGGACTTGATCCCCGGACCCCAGGATCACACCCTGGGCGGAAGGTGGTGCTAAACCGCTGAGCCACCCGGGCTGCCCTGTGGTTTTTTTTTTTTTTTTTTTTTTTTTTTTTTTTTTTAAGTAAGCTCTATGTCCAACAGGGCCTAGAGCTCACTACTCCCAAGATCAAGAGTGCATGCTCTACCAACTGAGGCAGCCAGGCTCACCTAGAAATGGCTTTTTTTAAAAGGAACATTTGTAATTACGAGTTCAGATTTCATAAAACATGTAACTGTGTTACATTTGTTTTCTTTAAAAAAAGATGCCAATTCCTTCAGTTGACTTCTAGAAGTATCCCAAATTCCCAAGTTGGCATTGATTGAAGTCTTTCTAAGCAAACATTTTCAAATCAATCGCTTTCTATTCTCTATTGTAAAGTTTTTAAGAAGTACTGGTAAAATGAGAGCCTTTGTAAGGAGTTCAGTAATAGGGCCACTCTTCTCTGGAAGATAAGTTTGGGGAAAACTTCAGTTATCCTTGAGGTATATATTCTATGTTCTCAATAAATATTTTTTGATAAATGCTTTTATGGACCCATGCAGAAAACCATACTCAATCAGTTGCCAAGTTTGGTTGATTTCACCTCCTAAATATTCTAAAATCTATCCTCTCTATTACCTACCATTTTTTCCAGATCATTTTCTCTAGCTTGGATCATCTAGTTAGAGCATCTCAAAATTCTCCTTCTTAAGGACAGAAGATTTTAATAATGCAAATCAGATCACAACCACACCAAGCTAAAATCCACCAATGCCTCATTATTTAAAGGTAAAATCCAAGCTCTCTGACATATATAAGGACTTCCAAGTTCTGACCCCCGTCTCCCCCACCAGCCTCATCTCATACTTCATGCCCCATAATAAACGCCACATAGTTGCACACCCTTTACTCTTTTCCAGTCTCCACTACCTGGAATGCTTGCCTAACTTCTCAGAAACAAAGCTGGTTGGGGTAGAATCTAGGAAACCAGTGTTCTTCCAGAACATACTCTCCTAAATGGGGGGGGGGGTGTCTTTCTGAAATATTAAAAAATATGTAATAAGTTCATAGGACAGTTACAAATTACTAAAATGGACAAACAGGTGGAAAGGGTTAGAAAGCAAGATGAAGATCCCCTGATCAGGTAGGAGAGGAAGTCATCTTTGTTTTAGTCCCCCACCAATCAATGGCATAGACTCAGTCTCTGGAGGCTAGACCCTACAGGCATCTCTATTTCCTGCAGATTCTATAAGACAATTCAGGTAGTCTACCCTCCAGAAAGTTCTCCTGTTCCTCCCATCCCACCTGACTTGGATATCCCCTCTTCAAAGCTCCCAAAGCCCTGGGCTCAATTGTTGGCCTATCTTGCAGGAGAGTGTTGAGGACAAGGCACAGCGCTTATTCATGATTATGTAGCCAGCGTCTAGCACCTCGTCTGACACGCAGTTGACTGACACTCCATAGAATTTATAGAATAAAGGACTAAAAAAAAAAAAAAAAAAAAGACTATATGGTGGCTCAGCAGTTTAGTGCCGCCTTGGGCCCAGGGAGTGATCCTGGGGACCAGGGATCGAGCCCCTCATCGGGCTCCCTGCATGGAGCCTGCTTCTCCCTCTGCCTGTGTCTCTGCCTCTCTCTCTGTGTCTCTCATGAATAAATAAATAAAATCTTAAAAAAAAAGTTAAATGAAAATAAAAGACAAGGCCTTCTCAGAGCTTACTTTCCCTTTCATTAAAGACCTTTCCCCAGACTCCGCCCCTAATTTACCTGAGGTCCCGCCCCTTCCGCTGTGAAGCCCCGCCCCCAGCCCAGGCCCCGCCTCTTTCTCTTAAAGTCCGCACTAGCCTACGCGAGTTTGGCGCCAACCGTGGTTTTTTTTTCCGCCCTCCCAAAGGCGGGAACTAGTTCTGTGCGCCGGGACGTGCTTTACGTGTGGTCTGATTGGCCATGGATGCTCAGTCCCGCCTCCGCGTCCTGACTGCGCCCTGGCATTGGCGGAGATGCCAGGGAGACCTCGGTGTCCAGAAGGGAGCCCCGGCTATCTTGGGCTAGGCAGGGCGGGTAAGTTGATGTGGGGGTCCGCTCGGCTCGGGGCTGTTGGGGAAGAGACTAAATGGCGCGGTAGTGCCCCAAGCGGAAGCTGGTGGTTTCCGGGGAGCCCAGGAGTCGAAGGGAGCCGCGGAGTCGGGGGAGGGGGGCGCGCCTGGTGTCCGGGGCCCGCAGGTCGCTGCGTTCCCGCCGCCTCGGGTGCAGTTTCTGGGTTTGCTTTCGCGTCCCTCTGTGGTCCCTCGAGAGGATCCAGGGGCGCTTGGGGCGAGCGCACGTCGGAGCTGCCCTTCCGACTGCCCCTCCCCCCGTCTTGTCTTGGAATGTACTCCTTAAGCTTTCGGATGGGATTCTGGAGCAGTGGGTCTTTGCTAGGGGTCAGGTGGTCATTGCTGTCGGTTGTTTTCGAGACTGTAATAATCCAGCGAAGTTACCTTGATCTCCACGACGCCTAGAACCGTACCTGACACATAGTTGGCCCCCAACTCAGTTGTTCATGTAGAATTAGCAGAATCTCGGGATTTGTGCGTCGGGGATCAAGTTGGCGTTGACTGATTCTTCCCCTCGTCTTTCGCAGATTTTCCCCTCATCTTTTCCATTCTCCGCAGCTAGAGCTCCAAACCTTTCCCTTCCTCAGTGCCCCTCCCCCAATCCCATGGGCAAGAATTCCCCAACCCCCACCCCATTTATCTTCTAGAGTTTCTTCCCATTTCACAAGACGTGGCCCCCCCGTTCAATGAAAAATTATTTTTCCATCTAATGAATATTCTTCATTTTTGTCATTTGGCTTTAAAGGAGCTGGAATCTAATCCCAGTAATGCCATTTAGTGGCTGTTTGACCTTGGGGCAAGTTTCTTAATCATTTGTTATCTGTTTCCTCATCTATAAAATGGGAAAAAGAATAGTTATGCTTAACGGGATTTCGGGAAGATTTAAATAATGTATTTGGAACATTGAAGGCCCCGGCCCATAGTGGTCAGTATATGCAGTGTTTGTTATTATTTTCCCTTTACATTTTCTTCAGGGCTCTTGCTCTATTAGATTTAGCCTTTCCCATGAGCCTTAAAATATACGCTCCTTCTCCCCTCACTTTTTCCTGTTTTTCTCTACAAATGCTTATTTCATTCTTTTTCTTTTCTTCTTCTCCTTCTTCTTCTTTTTTTTTTTTTTTTTAAGGAAAATTTCCTTTAGACTGTCTTTTTAAGACATTGTCCTGTCACAGAAGGGTAGGTAATCTTTCTCTCATATGCTCCGTCTTCACATCTGAATCCATTGGAATTGTTCCTAAAATAATTGGGTGACTTCGCAGCTCTTTTCTTTCATCATCACGGTTCTCAACATGTAAAATTTTGCCTCTACACTTTGCACAGGTGTAACACTCCTCTGTCAATAGTACCTCACCTTGTATGTTGAGATACTCATTTGGGGGAAGGTGAGAGCCCATGTGAATAAGCCCCTCTTTCCAAGAAATTCTGTACATAATTCTTCCTCTTCCTTCTCTTCCAGGAGAATCATGGGCCTTTGTGATTTCAAGAGAGTAATCTGATCTCTACCAATTAGGTTTTGTCTTTTGTGCTACATACTCCAGTTTCCAGTTTTTTATTAGACAACTTCACCTGCACGTCCAACAGATAATTCATCATGTTTTCTTTGGTTCTCTGTTTCAGTTAAAAGCAGGACTACCTTGTTGTCGAAGGTAGGAACTTCAGAGTTGTCATTAGTAAATTGGGAATATCAGTAATTCAACAAATACTTTTTTTTTTTTTTTTATTACCTACTGACTTGGAGGGCCCTGTGCGGAGAGCTGGGGATACAATGGTGAACAGAACAGAGCCAGTCCTGGTCTTCATGGAGCTTATAGTCCATTGGATGAGATGGACATTTCTTTAGGAATTCCCACAAAAATGTAATCATAAACTGAAAAGAGGTCATATAGAGAAAGGACGCAGTGGTATAATAGTATATATGAGAGGGACTGATCTAGCAGAGAGAGAGAAGCCAGGGAGGCTCAAACGTTACTTAAGCCAAAATACTAGAGATAAGTTAAATGATGGTAGGAGCATTGAGGAAAGACCATTCCTTGCAGAGGCCCTGTGGTGGGAGGGGACAAATGGCATGTTCAGGGATGAAAGAAGGTCAGTTTGATCAAGAGTAAAGACTTCTGGGAAGTGGGGAAGTAGGATGCAGACTAACATTGGAATTGTGGGCGGAGGCCCGGTCACTCTGGACCTTGTAAACACAATTGTGACAATTTTTTTTTAAAGATTTTATTTATTTATTTATTCATAGAGACAGAGAGAGAGAGAAAGGCAGAGACACAGGCAGAGGGAGAAGCAGGTTCCATGCAGGGAGCCCGACGCAGGACTTGATCCCGGGTCTCCGGGATCATGCCTTGGACTGAAGGCGGCACTAAACCGCTGAGCCACCTGGGGTGCCCCAAAATTTGTTTTTTAATCTGAAATCAACAGGAAGCACTGATGAGTTTTAAGCAAAGGAGGGAACATCATTAGACTTGCATTTTAGAAAAGTCAGATATGTTACTTGGGTTTCATCCAGTAGGAATTGGAAGAAACCAACAAAGGTATTTTTTTTTAAGATTTATTTATTTATTTATTATTCATGATAGACACACACACACACACACACACACACACAGAGAGAGAGAGAGAGAGAGAGAGAGAGAGAGGCAGAGACACAGGAGGAGGGAGAAGCAGGCTCCATGCCGGCGGCCTGATGTGGGACTTGATCTCGGGACTCCAGGATCGCACCCTGGGCCAAAGGCAGGCTCCAAATTGCTGAGCCACCCAGGGATCCCCCCACCGAGGGTTTTTAAAGCAAGACAATATCATGATCAAATCTGGATTTCAGGAATTTAACTCTAGCAGAAAGAGTATAGAAAATATTACTTGCAAAAAATAGAGAAGACTATGAAAACAGTACAGGAGACCACGAGAGGTGACTGAGCTATAGCAGAGATAGAAGCAGATCTGAGTTTTCTGTGGAGAATCAAAAATATTTAACGGAAAGTGTATTCAAATGTCCACTCCTGACCATTTCAAAACCACAGCCTGACTTGCCTTTTCAAATTACAAAAAGTAAGAGATTTCTGAAATTCTAATATAGAGGTATTCACACCCAGACTTGCTTGTGAGCTCATAGATGTAGTGGGGAGATGGTATCAGAGATTGTGTTTTCAAACAGGAGCCTGTTTTCACTGAACCTTGGGATTTTGGAAACCTTGGGACAGTGAATGATGGGGCTAGAAAGTAGCCATCAGTATGTATCAAGGTAGGGTGTTTGGACTTTATTCAGTAGATATTGGGAAGTAATGGAAAGGCTTTGAGCAGGAAATAATACGAGCAGGATTACTTCAGAAAAACCCAACAGTTGTGTTTGGCATGTATTTGGAGTGGAGAGGCTCCACTACAGTGGAGCCTAAAATAAAATGCAGATAGCAAGATCAAGGATAAATGGGAGAAACATTGCAGACCATTATATATTCAGCAGACTATTAATAGTCAGCAGGCTATTAGGGGATGCTAAGTGCTACTCAAGTAGACATGTCAGGAGGTGACAGATGTTGATGGGAAGATGATCTCTCTTGGTTTTGGACTTGGTGAGTTTGGACTTAAAGGAATGTGTTTATTAACTTTAGCATCTTCTTGCTGACTGCTGATTTGTGTTTTAGTTCAAATATTACTAATTTTCAAGTACTCTGAGGTGGCAGCAGAGGAGTCTATAAATCTGAAATGGTACTCTTTTGGTACACTTTTTTTGGCAGTACTTACTCTTTATGTTTGTGTTTGCTTGTGTTAGCTTATCAAGTATTTAGCCCAATGAAATAAATTTTGCTTTGTAGTGGTAGAAAAGAAGATATTGATGTCCAGGACCTCATTGCCTTAAGATAGCATTCAAATATATTTTTATAAGGGCCCAATTGCATTTAGAGCTAGTTATGTGTTATTGAAGTTGAAATAATCATAGCTCTGTGAAATCTTTCCTGTGAGCTTTTTGTGGCAAATGAAACTATAAAGATAATAAATTTGTGTTAAGACACTAAGTTTGTGTAAAGTTGTTAGAGCAGCAATAGGAAAGGATTATACTCAAACTATGCATATTTTATGTTGCTACATATGGTTAGTAGTTATTATATTGGACAGCTCAGATATACAGAACATTTTTATCGTCATAGAAAGTTCAATTGGCCAACACTGGTCTAGGGAAGGTAGTTTTCTGGGCACCTCATTGGCTCAGTAGTGTAACACGCAACTCTTGGTCTTGTGGGTTGTAAGTTTGAGCCCCATGTTGGGTATACAGATTACTTAAAAGTAAAATCTTAAAAAAAAAAAAAAAAGGGAAGGTAGTTCTCAAAGTGTGGTCCTTGGATTAGCAGCATGACCTGGGAACTTTTTAAACATGCAGATTTTTAAGTTTCACTCCAGACCTACAGAGTCAGAAATTTGGGAGATGGGACCCATCAACCTTGTGTTCTAACTCCTCCAGGTATTTCTGATGTATGCTAAAGTCTAAGAACAACTTTAGAAGGCAAATAATTGCAGTGGAGGTAGCTGAATGTAATGGTATGTTCAGTGTGTCAGTACAATAAGGGAATGAGGATTGTGTCTCTAGAAAAGGGGGTTCTCTATTATGGTAGTTGGGTTTGGGAAGAGGATGAACAGTCCAGGTAAAGAGACAGAAGATGCAGGATATTGTGGATTTAAGTACATGGCATAATTTAGGAACTGCAAGTACAGTCTGCAATGGCAGACTGGATGGCTTTGGCTCTTTGCCTGGTGTTTGGGTGCCCCACAAAGACGGAGGAAAATCATGCTTACCTCCTTGCAAGACAAAGGCTGTTGCTGTACTGAGATCAGAGGAAGAAAGGGGACTGATGGACATCTAGGGTAATGGCATTACATAGGACTAGAGTCCTTCCAGGCTTGCTGCATTTGGCTGTTATAATTTATGGTACAGGGATCCCTGGGTGGCGCAGCGGTTTAGCGCCTGTCTTTGGCCCAGGGCGCGATCCTGGAGATCTGGGATCGAGTCCCACGTCGGGCTCCCGGTGCATGGAGCCTGCTTCTCCCTCTGCCTGTGTCTCTGCCTCTCTCTCACTGTGTGCCTATCATAAATAAATAAAAAATTTAAAAAAAGAAACATTAAAAAAAATAATTTATAGTACATAATCTTTTAATCTGGGAAGAATGGTGTCTGAACCAATATAATTTCTACATTACACTAACATCATTTCTCTATTTCTCAATGTGTACTACCTTGCATTATAGAAACGAATGGTGTAGTACAGAATGTCTCATGTGGCTAAATGCGGTAGGTGAGGGGAGCAATGTGAGATAGAAAAGTTGTGATATTTCTGGAAAGGCCTTGTGTTCTATGCTAGGCAAGCTTAATTCAGTAATGCTTTCAGTAGCTCTTAAATATTTTTGACCTGGGAGTGAAACACGGGTTAGATATTACAGGATTTTTGCTTTAGTGGTAGAAGGAAGGGTGCCTGGGTGGCTCAATTGGTTAAGTGTCTAACTCTTGATTTAGGCTCAGGTTATAATCTCAGTGTCATGAGATGAAGCCCCATGTCAGGCTCTATGCTGAGTGTGGAGCCTCTTTAAGATCTCTCTTCCTTTCTTTTCTTTTCTTTTTTTTTTTTTAATTTTTATTTACTTATGATAGTCACAGAGAGAGAGAGAGAGAGAGGCAGAGACACAGGCAGAGGGAGAAGCAAGCTCCATGCACCGGGAACCCGACGTGGGATTTGATCCCGGGTCTCCAGGATCGCGCCCTGGGCCAAAGGCAGGTGCCAAACCGCTGAGCCACCCAGGGATCCCAAGATCTCTCTTCCTTTCATTCTGCCCCTTCTCCTGCTTGTGCACGCCCATGCATGCTGTCTCAAAAAAACCTTAAAAAAAAGAAAGTGCTCGAAGGAAAAAGGCTTTGGTAGTCTGGAAACTAGCTAGGAGACTGTAATAAGTTAAGTGAAAAATAATTATAAACTGGAATAACTGAGTGGAAAGGAGACATTAAATTTGAGAGATTTAAAAATAAAGTCGCTAAGAATTTGCGACCACTTGAAAGTGAGTGTGGGGCAGCCCTGGTGGCCCAGTGGTTTAGTGTCATCTTTGGCCCGGGGTATGATCCTGGAGACCTGGGATCGAGTCCCACATTGGGCTCCCTGCATGGAGCCTGCTTCTCCCTCAGCCTCTGTCTCTGCCCCTTTCTCTCTCTCTGTGTGTGTCTGTCATTAATAAATAAATAAAATCTTAAAAAAAAAAAAAAAGAATGGGTAAGAAAACAAGTTTAAAAAAAAAAGAAAGTGAGTGTGGATATAAGAAAAGAATCAAATATAATGGAAATTTGTAGCTTGAGAATGAGTTGAGGCAAAAGGTGATTGTTTATATTTCCCATATCCAGGCATCTACCCTATTTGCTTTCTTCCATTATTATATCTCACATAAACATCCTTTTCATTCCCACTGTCTCCATCTTGGATTATTTTATTATGTGGACCCATAGTAGCCTCCTTTCCAGTTTCTTTTCCTACACTTTCTAGTTCATCCCACACATTAATCTTTCCATTTCATTTTTTATACCAGTGTTTCTAACTCAGAAACCTTCAGTGCTCCTGTTTTTGAAAGTTCAAGACCAGATTCCTTGGTTTGACATTTAGTGTCTTCTGTTTGACTCTAATGAAATTTGAGTCTTATCCTCCATCCTCTTCTGCCTGAGGTCCAGGAATATATGCCTTCTCTCCAAAGTTAATGGTGTCCTCATTTGTAATCTACCTCCTATGCCTCTATTGATATGCAGGTCTTTTATCTACAAAGCAAATCATCAGCAATGTGTATGCTCTTATTCTCCACACATCTTTGCCAACATTTGGGAGAGGATAATGGCTACAAGGGGACATAAGGAGTACTTCTAGGGTGCTGTTAATGGAGTCCTCATTTGGAATCTGTCTCCTACTCCATTGATATGCAGGTCATTCTACAAAATAAGTCATCAGCAATGTGGTACACATCTCCACACATCTTTGCCAACATTTGGGAGTGGTTACAAGGGGGCATGAGGAGTTCTTCCGGGGTGCTGATAGTGCTCTGTTTCTGGATCTGGATGGTAGATGGATGTGCTTAGGTTGTTAAAAATCATAGGACTGTCTATTAATGATTTGTGCTTTTTTTCTATATTTATGTTATACTTCAGTAAAAAGCTTACTCCCTTTCCATCAAAATAAAAAATGTCCTGGCTCTCATAGGCCCTTTACACTTCAGTTTGAATTTTATGGTCAACTTCTTAAGTTTGGGTGAAATTGCATTGAGTTTATAAAGTTGGGGAAAATTGCCAACGTTGATAATGAATTTTCCTATATGTGAATTATATTTATTTATTAATTGTTTTTTAAAGACTTTTTAGAAGATTTATTTATTTACAAGGGAGAGAGGGAAAGAGAGAGCCCAAGAGTGCAAGAGCACAAGCAGGAGGGGCAAGAGGGAGAGGAAAAGAGAATCTCAAGTAGACTTCTCTTTGAGTGCAGAGCCTGATGCCAAGCTTGATCCATGACTCCAAGATCATGGCTAGAGCTGAAACCAGGAGTAGGCACTTAAATGACTGGGGGACCCAGGCATCTCTAAAGATTTTATTTTTAAAAATTTTTATAAAGATTTTATTTATTTATTTTGAGAAAGCACGCCCGTGAGCGAGGGGGAAGGGAAGAAGGAGAGGGAGAAGCAAGCTAGCAGGCTCTCCACTGAGTGGGGAGCCTGATAGACATGGGGCTCGATGCTAGGATGCTGGGATCATGACCTGAGCTGAAGGCAGATGTTTAACCGACTGAACCATCCAGGTGCCCCTGTCAACATGATTTATGACTATTGATACAGGTTTCCTCATTGTTAAGCCCCGCCCCCCATACTCTGTTTTTTGGAAGGGAGTCACTAATGCACAGCCCATATTTGATAGTGGGAAATTATGCCGTGCCTGCTCTATAAATAAATAATTTGGAATTGTACATGGCAAATTCATCTCTTTTCCATTTATTAATTTACTAGTATCAGTATGGACTGATATATTTATGCTTTGGGTTATAATACAATACTACTTTAATTTGTTGCTCAAATTGTTCCAGCTTGGGCTCTTCAGGGCTGTCAGTTGGTTCCAGTGGCCCTTTTTGACATACTTTCATCAATTGTTTTTAAGCTTGAGGGAGATTTTTTAAAAACCTCATTGATTAATTTAAGGTTTATTTATTTATTTTTAATAATCTCTTTATCCAGTGTGGGGCTCACACTCAGGACCCTGAGATCAAGAGTTGCGTGCTCAACCAACTGACAGCCAGGCACCTCCTTCATCAATTTGTTTGGACACTTCTTTACTTCTGTGCACTAGATGATGCTTCACTTTAATCTTGTATATTTTCTGTTCCTCTCTTAAAATCAGCCACTTTTCCCAGGAGTCTTGGTCCATTTTAGTGGAGAATAGTATTAGAAGCCAAAATGTGGATACTAGGTGTGCTTACTGTCATCGAGGTGTTGTTTTTTAGGCCCTCCCAGCTGGTAGAGCAAGGAAATGTATGTGTATGTACTAATGCATGTATATACACATAACTGCAAATATTTCTATATGTAATCAGTATCTGTATTAAATTAAATAGGAGTTCTTACTGATGATTTCAACTCTAATCCATTGCTACAGGGGTCATTCTAGCTTGTTCTCTTGTTTTTCTGTAACCTCCCACTTAAGTAGTGGAAAATATGGTTCTTATCATCTATCATCCATTTATGTGAATTATTCATTTCTAGTATACATATAAAATAGTATAAGCCCCTAGGAAGCAAAGTATTAACTGGAGGACAGTACTTATGCTAATTGCCTTTTTAATGTTAAATCATTCTTGCCTTTTAAAGATAAAGCTCACTTGTTTGTAGTGTGTTTTTATTTTTAAAGATTTTGTTTACTTATTTATTTGAGGTATCTAGTGAGCCAGGCAAAGGGCAAAGGGAAAGGGAGGGAGAATCTTAAGTAGACTCCATGCTGAGCACAGACTGTGATGTGGGGCTTGATCTCACAACCCTGAAATCATGACCTGAGCTGAAATCAAGAGTCAGATGCCGACTGAGGCACCCCTTGTTTTTGTTTTTTGCTTAATCTTGCTGGATGCATTCAGTAAATTTTAAAAAAAGATTTATTTGAGAGAGTTGAGCGAGAGCATGAGCTGGTGTGTGTGGGGCAGGAGCAGAGGGAGAGGGAGGGAGAATCTCAAGCAGACTCCACACTGAGTGGGAAGCCTGATGTGGTGTTCGATGTCATGACCATGAGATAATGACCTGAGCTGAAACCAAGAGTCAGATGCTTAACGACTTGCCACCCAGGTGCCCCTGACTAATTTTTTAAAAAATTTTATTTATTTATTTATTCATGAGAGACACACACACACAGAGAGAGAGGCACGGACACAGGCAGAGGGAGAAGCAGGCTCCATTCCATGCAGGGAGCCCGACGTGGGACTCGATCCCGGGTCTCCAGGACCACACCCGGGACTCAAGGTGGTGCTAAGCCACTGAGCCACCCGGGCTGCCCCCCTGACTAATTTTTTAAGGCTGTTTTTATGCTTATAAAAAAAGATTGGCCTATAGTTTTCATGTCTTGTAATTTTCCAATTTTGTCCTATTTTTGCCCACTTTTGATGTCTACACTGTACTAACTTTATGAAATTGTCTCTTAAGACTTTTTCTCCCTTTCTGCTGTCTGGTATATATTATGTTTTATCTGTTCTTTGAAAGTATGGTAGAGTTCACTGTTTGTGTTTAGTAGTTTCTTTGTGAATAGATTAACTACTGTATCAAATTATCTAATCATCTTAAGTATGTCCATGTTTTCTATTTCTTCTTGAGTCAATTCTGGCCAGTTACATTTTTCTTTTTCTCTTTCTCTTTCTTTTTCTTTTTTTTTTTTTTTTAAGATTTTATTTATTTATTCATGAGAGAAACAGAGAAAGAGAGAGGCAGAGACACAGGCAAAGGGAGAAGGAGGCTCCATGCAGGGAGCCCGACACGGGACTTGATTCCGGGTCTCCAGGATCACCCCCTGGGCGGAAGGTGGCGCTAAACCGCTGAGCCACTGGGGCTGCCCAAAGCACTTTTTTTTGAAGTGATTGTAGAGAGTGAATTTATTCATTGTGTACAGATTTGGAAGTTGCTTTTTAACTTAAAGCTAGGTTTATTCTCTGAATTGTGAAGTTGATTTTAACAGTGGAAAATCTTTATATATTTAATACTTTAGATGGCGACTGTCAAAAGGAAATAGGATCATGGCAGCAGATGATGACAATGGTGATGGAACAAGTTTATTTGATGTATTTCCTGGTAAGAGCTTATTTTAACTGTCTTTCTAAATTTCTTTAATTACAAAATAATTTATTCTCATTGAAAACACTGTCATCAACTTTCTTCTCACACATAAATGAATTAATACAACAGAGTGCCTGGCAAATAGGAAATGTTTAGTAAATGTGAACTTACTTTTTTTCTTTTTTTAAAGATTTTATTTATTTATTTGACAGAGAGCAAGAGAGCACAAGCTGGAGGAATGGCAGAGGGAGAGGGAGAAACAGGCTCCCTATTGAGCAGGGACCCTGATGCTGGGCTCGATCCTGGGATCCTGGGATCATGACCTGAGCTGAAGGCAGACACTTAACCCACTGAGCCACCCAGGCACCCCTAAATGTGAACTTTCTTATAATTGTATGCTTTCAGGGCTTTTAAATTTAATGAAATTAACAACTTTGCCAAAGTAAGTGGTAATGATATTGTCATATCCAAAGAAATACAAAATTGGTATTTGTTACTTGTAAGTTGCATACATCTTGTAAGTTATATACATCATGTATATACTTCTTAGTGTATTTCATAAGAAAAAGTTAGATTTTTAAAAATACAACAACAGCATAATTATCAATTTCAGTAAATTTAACATTGATAAAATACTTTTATTTAATCTGCTGTTTTTATTCCTATTTTATCAGCCCCAAATTATTCTTTATTACTGTGATTGGATTTTAATCTATCATTTTAATACTTTTAGTTTTTCTCATCACTTTTTTCTTTCTTTCTGATTTTCTTGCTTTCTTTCAAATGTTGAATGTATTTTAAAATTCTATTCTAATTTATATATTAGCTTTTTGGGGATATACCTCTTTGCATTATTTTTCAGTGGTTGCTCGAGGGATTTATTATACTTCTTTAACATTTTGTAGTCTACATCCTACTTTCCTACCTTTTCATCTAAGATGTAGAATCTTGTATGTATAGTTGTATTTAACTCATCCATCCTTTTTTGTTAAAGATGTCATAAACCTCATGATACAAAGCTTGTAATATTTACTTTAAACCATTCTATGTGTCTTTTAAAAATTAAGAGGAATTAAAAGAAATTAAAAATTAGTCTTTTATATTTACTCATTTATCATTTCTAGTCCTTTTAATATCCTGTAGTATCCTTCTAGAATCATTTCCTCCCATTCTCTCTTTTCTTTTGGGATCCCAGATATATAGTATGTGAGAACTTTTGATGTTATCCTATAGGGCACTAAGACTTTTTTGGTTGTTTGTTTATTTGTTTGATTTTGTTTTAGATCTTTTGCTCTTTGGTCTTCAGATAGGGTAATTTATATTGATCTGTCTACTGTCAAGCACATTCAGTGGATTTTTTTGAATTAGAAATTGTAGTTTTCAGTTTTAGAATTTTCATTCTTTTTGTTTTTTTAAGCTTATATTATTTTTTTCTAGTAATCTCTGTACTCAGTGTGGGGCTCGAACTCATGACCCTGAGGTCAAGAGTTGTGCACTTCTCCAACTGTGCCAGCCAGGTACACCACATTCTTTGTTTTAATGGTTTCTGTTTCTTTGCCAAGATTTCCTATGCAGTAATTTTGGATTGCATTCTGGACACTGAATTCTCATGTTTTAGAGACATTGGATTATGCTAGAATTGTTCTTTTTTTTTTTTTTTTAAAGATTTTATTTATTTATTCATGAGAAACAGAGAGAGAGAGAGAGAGAGAGAGAGGGAGGCAGAGACACAGACACAGACATAGGCAGAGGGAGAAGCAGGCTCCATGCAGGGAGCCTGACATGGGACTTGATCCCCGGGTCCCCAGGATACACCCCTCTACCCCCCGTCCCTGCCCTGGGCCGAAGGCGGTGCTAAACCACTGAGCCACCCGGGGTGCCCTGCTAGAATTGTTCTGAAGAGTGTTGTTTTTACTTGTAGCAAGGATTTAACTTGGCTGAACTTAGACTTCTCTCCTACCTATGGTGGATTGCAGCTGAAAACTCTGTTCAGATGCTTAACTAGCTGGACATTTTAGAGTTCTAACCTTTGCTTAATGTATTTTGGGGGTCACTTGGAGATTTGGGTACAATTTGGGGAATACCCTCTCTGGCTCTCTGGATTTTCTTTCTTAGTTTCTAGTTCCTGTTTTCACTCCCAAATTTTTTCTCTCATTCTTTATTATGATTAGAGGCTTCTTTTTTCTTTTTCTTTTTCTTTTTCTTTTTCTTTTTCTTTTTCTTTTTCTCTTTTCTTTTCTTTTCCCTTCTTTCTTAAGATTTTATTTATTTATTCATGAGAGACACAGAAAGAGAGGCAGAGACACAGGCAGAGGGAGAAGCAGGCTTCCTGCAGGGAGCCCGATGAGGGACTCGATCCCAGGAATCCAAGATCACTCCCTGAGCCAAAGGCAGATGCCCAGCCACTGAGCCACCCAGGTGTCCCGACTGGAGGTTTCCATATGAGTTTTCTTTGTCTATTGTGGCTTCTGTTAGGGCCAATCCTATAAAAATTTGTAATAAAAGGGGATAGGGAACACATGTAAGACTGTTTGCTTTTTCAGGTGTTGTCTTCCTTCAGTTTTTGACTGCTTTGGGGTGCTTTTTAGTTTTTTAGATCACCTTTTTTTTCCTCCTTCAAATTGAGGTAAAATTTACATATAAGTTTCTGTTAGTTTCAGGTGTAGGACATAATGATTAAATATTTATATATAATGGGAACTAATCACCACAATAATAGTCTAGTGATAGAGCATTTGGACTATATGTAATAGTTTGCTTGGAGTTTATGGTCAGCAAGAGGATTGATCTAATAGAACTACTCTATTATTGGAATTGGAGTTGTCTGAAAAGTTTGTTTTTGAAGGTGAATTTTTAAGCCTAAATCTTATGTACTGAGTCATAAATCTGTGTACTGAGATCTTTCTGTTGATAAGGATGTATAAAAACTTATAAACAATTGTCTTTTTTGGTATAAACAATTGTCTTTTTTGGTGTAAGACTAATAAAGTCTCTATTTTCCTTCAGAGTAGGAATAGAAAAATTTTATTAAGTGCATAAAGTCAGTTTTAACTATTTGATTTTCTTGCAGCTTCTCCTCTTAAAAATAATGACGAAGGTTCTTTGGACATATATGCTGGGTTGGACAGTGCTGTTTCTGGTATGTAAATTCTAGTATATGTGCTGCCGAAGCAAGCACTGGTATGTAAATTCTAAAATAAATAGTTTAATATTCTTTGATCAGTCTGTTGGCAGTATTTATCTTGTTGTTACCAATTCTTGGAGTAATGCATCGTTCCTCAACAATTTGGCCATTCTTTGAAAGGATTTTCTTTTTTTTTTTTTTAATAATAAATTTATTTTTTATTGGTGTTCAATTTGCCAACATACAGAATAACACCCAGTGCTCATCCCGTCAAGTGCCCCCCTCAGTGCCCGTCACCCATTCACCCCCACCCCCCGCCCTCCTCCCCTTCCACCACCCCTAGTTTGTTTCCCAGAGTTAGGAGTCTGAAAGGATTTTCTTGACCAAAGTTTGATCAGTAGAACAAATTAGCACTTAGGTTTGCTATTCATCTAGGTCTCAGATTTAAATGGACCTTGAGCAAATATATTTTGTACCATTGAAACACAGCTGGTGGTGATATATGTACATACATTATTAATACTGTCACTGTTTACATGATATTAGAACTTTTGAAAAGGGTAGTTGCTATAAATGTTTTCAAACGTATCAGTTAGAGTGGGCTATACAGAGAGACTAATGACCTATTCAAATTAGAAACCTTTTCCACATAAAGGTTCCATAATTAAATCTCTCAAAACTTTGAGCAAATATGATCCTTATATCTGATTTGTTGGCACAAGCATTTTAGGTAAATTGGTTTTCCAACCAGTCAGTATAGATTTGGATGAAATGCAGGAGATAGAGAAATGTAGAGCCCTTTGTGTTGAAGTAAACACATCAAAAAACTTACTCGCGTATATTTTCTTTTTTTCCCAGCTTTATTGAGATATAGTCGATATATAACATTGTATAAGTTTAAAATATATAAGTATGGATTATATACATTTATGTGTTGGAAAATGTTACCACTTTATCCTTAGCTAACACCTCCATCAATCATGTCACATAATTACCATCTCTTTTCTGTTGTGAGAACATTTAAGATCTCTTCTCTTAGCAACTTTTAAGTATGTAATACAGTATGATTGACTATAATCACTATGCTATATTTTAGATTCCCAGAACTTATTCATCTTAAAGCTGAAAGTTTATACTCTTTGATCAACATCTCATCCTCCCTGACCTCCCACCCCAGCCCCTGGTAACCACCATTCTAGTCTGTGTTTCTATGTATTTGGCATTTTTAGAGTTCACATAAAATTTGATATCATACAATATTTGTCTTTCTTTGACTTATTTCATTTAGCATAATGTTCTCAAAGTCCACCCATGTTGTTGCAAATGGCAGGATATTCTTCTTTCTCATGGCTAAATAATATCCAGTTGCATATATGTATATTTTGTGTCACTTTTAACCATCCATCTGTTAATGAACACTTAAGCTCTTTCCATATCATGGCTATAGTGAATAATGCTGCAGTGAACATGGTTGTGCAATCTCTTTGAGATACTGTTTTTGTATTCTTTAAATAAATAACAAGAGGTGGGATTGCTGATCATAACATAGTTCTATTTTTAAGCTTTTGAGGAACCTCCACAATGCTTTCCATAGTAGCTGCACCAGTTTACATTCCCGCCAACCGTGCACAAGTGTTTCATTTTTTCCACAGCTTTGCCAACACTTGTTATCTCATGGTTGTTGTTCTTGTTTTTTTTAAGAGAAGGTCTCTGTGATAACAGCAACCTTTACTGAATGTTTACTTGCTAAGTGTGGCAGGTGCTTTTTATTTTTTATTTATGCATTTATTTTGTTGAAGTATAGTTGACGTATAGCATTATATTAGTTTTAAGTGTACAGCATAGTGATTTGACAATTCTATACTTTATGTAGTGGTCGTCATGCTAAGTGTAGTTACCATTTGTCACCAACAAAGTCATTATCGTATTATTGACTATATTCCCTCTGCTGTACCTTTTTATCTCTTGTCTTTTTGATAGTCATTCTAACAGGTAAAAGGCAATATCTCATTTTGATTTTGACTTGCATTTCCCTGGTAATTAGTCATGTGGAGCACCTTTTCATGTTGTCAGCCATTTGTATGTCTTTGAAAAAATGTCTCTTCAGTTTCTCTGCCCATTTTTCCATCAGATTTCTTTTATTTATTTCTTGCTCTTGAGTGGTATGAGTTCCTTTTTTTTTAAGGTTTTATTTATTTATTCATGAGAGACACAGAGAGAGAAAGGAAGAGACACAGGCAGAGGGAGAAGCAGGCTCCATGCAGGGAGCCCGTTGTGGGACTCGATCCTGGGACTCTGGGATCATGCCCTGGGCTGAAGGCAGGTGCTAGACCGCTCAACTACCCAGGCGTCCCTGGTGATATGAGTTCTTCATATAGTTTGGATACTAACCCCATGTTAGATATATACTTTCCAAATATTTTCTCCCATTCTGTGAGTTGCCTTTTCATTTTGTTGGTGGCCTCCTTTGTTGTGCTGAAGCTTATTTTTATTAATTAATTAGGTTTTTTTGTTTTTTTTTTGTTTTTTGTTTTTTTTTAGAAAAAGAATGGCAGAGGGAGAGAGAGAGTCTTAAGCAGGCCCCCTGCCCAGTGTGGAGCCCAACATGGAGCCCAACGTGGGACTTGATCTCATGACCCTGAGATCATGACCTAACCCAAAATCAAGTGTTGGATGATTGACTGACTGAGCCACCTAGGCGCCCTGTGTTCTGAAGCTTTTAATTTGATGTCGTTCTACTTGTTTAGTGTTGCTTTTATTTCCCTTGCTTTTTGTGTTGGATCCAGAAGTCTTTGCCTGGACTGATGTCTAGGAGCTTACCCTTATATTTTTTTCCCTGAGAGTTTATGGTTTTGGGTCTCACATTTAAGTCTTTTAAATCCATTTTGAGTTGATTTTTGTGTTTGGAGTTAAGTTGGGGTCCAGTTTTCCCAGCACCATTTATTGAAAGAGCTTATCCATTCCCTATAGTATACTGTTGGCTCCTCTGTCATAAATTAATCGACCACATATATTTCTGGGGTCTGTATTCTGTTTCATTGATATGTGTCTGTTTTTATGCCAATAGTAATCAAAACTGATTTGATTTTTGATTACTATAGTTTTGTATTATAGTTTGAAATTAGGAAATGTGATGCCTCCAGCTTTGGTCTTCTTTTTCAAGGTAGCTTTGTCTAATTGCTATCTTTGGTGGTTTCTTAAGAATTTTAGGATTGTTGTTTCTATTTTTGTGAAAAAAAGACATTGGAATTTTGATAGGATTGAATCAGAAAGTATATATTTTAATTTAAGAGCTTTTTGTTTATTTGTTTTAGACAATAATTCCAAATCGTGTATACCATCCCGAAATTGTTTGGATTTATATGAGGAAATCCTGACTGAAGAAGGAACTGCAAAGGAAGCAACATACAATGATGTACGGTTTGCCATAATTAAGGACAATTATTTTACCTTTTGTGACTTCTGAGGTTCATCCATTAGCTTACTATTAAACATTCTGTTTAAGAAATAGCTCGTAGTCTAAAAGAATATTTAAGTCAGTTTCTGCCTTCAGATCTGCTTTAAAAAAATCTTTTCTGAATGCTTGTCTAAATTTATTTTATTTTTTATTTTTTTATTTTATTTTAATTTTTTTAAAGATTTTATTTATTTACTCATAGAGACAGAGAGAGAGGCAGAGACACAGGCAGAGGGAGAAGCAGGCCCCATGCAGAGAGCCTGACGTGGGACTCAATCCAGGGTCTCCAGGATCATGCCCTGGGCTGCAGGCGGCGCTAAACCGCTGCGCCACCAGGGCTACCCCTGCTTGTCTAAATTTAGTTACAATTTGACTTGATTAAATTTGTGTCTGAGTATATAAAACCTCAACAGGCAATCAGTATGATAAAACATTTTATCTTTTCATGATTTGTACTAAGTTATAAAATGTCTCAAGACTTAATTCAGACAAATTTCTTTCTACCTTATTTGAATTTTAAGATCTGGAGATTAAATGTGAAACTAAACAAAATAAGTTTTTGGTTGGGACAATTTTTAAAAACTAGTAATTTTACTAAATATCTTTTAGTAGAAATAGACCTTGTCTACCCTTCATAGTGGGTCGATTTTCTAAATTTTAAAATATTTTAAAATGTCATTTAGGCTAAGAAAGTAATTTAGAACAATGCTTAAGTTAATTTTTTTATATCTTACAGTTGCAAGTAGAATATGGTAAATGTCAACTGCAAATGAAAGAGCTGATGAAAAAGTTTAAGGAAATACAAACACAGGTAGGATTATAATGAACATTTTTGCCTTTTTAAAATTTCTCCTCCAGTTAATGGAAGGGAAACATTATGAGGCCCTGGGGGCCTTTTGCCTTAGTTTTAAATCAAAATGTAATAAATTGTTTTTGTTAGAAATTAAGATGCTAAAGTGTTAGTGGTTTATTTTTTATTTTATTTTATTTTTTAGTGTTAGTGGTTTAAAAGGAAACTCTCATTCGTGTTACATGAAACATGCATTATTTCCTGTGTCCAGGAAATTGATAGCGGAAAGTGGATTGATTTGTTAAATGACATTGACATAAAGATCTGTTAGACTAGTTAACAGTTAAATAATAGAAAATTAGTGAAGGTGATATCAGGTGGTTTAAAAGAGAATGGTTTGAGGAGCAAAGATTTAGAATGGCTGTTGGGGGAAAATGGTTATGTCACAATTTTTGCAAGAATGACTCTTTTTGTGAGCATACTGTAGAATACAGGAAGGTCATGTCTTGTTCTGATTTTTTTCTTTTTGGTAGCGTTGTTTCTCTTCATTTCCATTTCCCCTAAAGAACAAGTTAATCCTAATAAATTCATTCTTTGTTCATCTGAGAATTAGTACATTGTTGCAAATTAAACATTAGTTGTTAAATATAATAAAGTTTGTCTTTATTTTCAATTTTCAAGATAATGACCCAAGCAAAACTTTTTTCTTGTCTTTTTACTGAACGTTATATTGCCTATTCATTTTGATCCCTGTTTTAAGTAGTTTCACTTGAACTGGCCTTTCTCTAGTGCCAGTCATCTTTGAATCTCTGCTGCATAATGAGCATAATCATACTTCTCATAGGATTTTTTTGAGAATTACACAGGGAAAAAAATGTGATGCCTGGCATGTAGTTAGAGCATTCAGTAATCATTAGCTGTATTTTATATGTAGAAGTTTAATAATCCTGTGGACATATTTATATATGTACTTTAAATATATTTTATGCTGTTTAGAATTTCAGCTTAAAAAATGAAAACCAGTCTCTTAAGAAGAATATTTCAGCACTTATCAAAACTGCTAGAGTGGAAATAAATCGCAAGGATGAAGAAATAAGTAATCTTCACCAAAGGTACAGTTGAAGAGTGTGGATCTGTTTATAAATCACATGGGTATTGATATGTGGAATATAGTAAACTTTTGGTGGAAAGATAGGAAAATCATGCATTTTATGAAGAATTTAAGGTTTTACTGTAAGTGACTAATATTCTTTTTCTCTTTAAAATTTTGGTTGGGTGCAGTATTCTCCAGAGAATTTCATCTCCTTCCCTTCCACAGTCAGACCTTCAAAGACCTTCTCAACTTGCTGTCTTCATTTTCCTTTTCTACTCACTCTAGACTCCATTTTATGCTGATTTCTACCTGTTGGTATACTGAACCAGCTGTCATTTTGGTCAGTGGTGACTGTTGTTACATCCATCAGTTTTGAGTTCTAATTTTAACTTGCCCTCACACACTATTTGACATAATTGACCTTCTTTTCTTGAAATAATCTCTCACATTGGCTTTCATGATTCTTCGTTTTCTTCCTAACTTCAATTTTATTCTTTCATACTTGGCTAGATTGGAATTCTTCAAAGCTGAAACCTGTGTTTTTTCCTTTCTCTATCAGTATTTTCGTATGAAGTCATCTCATTCATAGATCAATTCTATTTATAACTACTTCACATCTCTATAGAATATTCAAAATTACCTCATCCAAAATGGAATTTATGATCAAACCTCTTCCATGTTTCCTAGGTCAGTGGATTCCCCCTCATTAATTTAGCTGGTGCAGGCCAGAGACCTAGGGGTAGAATGACCATGTAATTTATTGCCCACACCAGGACCCTTTTAAGAGTAGAAGTGGGTGCTATTAATAATTGCATGAGATTACTTGGCAAACTGGGACATATAGTCTCCATGCCTAGAAGTCATCATGGGTACTTACCTCTTTAATCACCCCTCAGATCTAAATTCATTATCATGTCCTGTTGATTTTTCAATTAGCAATAATCGTGCCTCTGATAAACCTCATTGACTACGATACTGCCACTGCGCAAAGCTTGTCCTATTGATTTTTATGTCTCTATAATCACTCAAATTACTCATTTCTCTCCATTTCTACCATCGTTGTTACTACCAACTTTTATCAGGCAGCATTGTTTCCACTGGTCTCTCTACATCCATTCTTGCTCTTTCTAGCCTCTGATTTATCTGTTCTTAGTATGAAAGCCACAGACAGGATACCTTTTGTTTTTTTCATTTTTAAAATTTTATTTTATTTTATTTTTTAGGGAAGGAGAAAGGGAGAGGGAGGATTGAAGGGGAGGGGTGGGGGGGAGAGAGAGAGAGAGAGAGAGAGAACCTTCAGTAGGTCCCCTGCTGAGTGTGGAGCCCTCCATGAGGCTCAATCTCACAACTTTGAGATCATGACCTGCGCTGAAATTAGGAGTCAGATGCTTAACTGACTAAGCCACTCAGGAGCCCCCAGATGGACACTTTTTAAAGTACAAGTCTGGACATCTTGCTATCATAGAATTACCCCACTCTTCACAATATTGTCCTAAACTGCTTTTCAGGTCTTGCCTTCAGTGTTTACCTTTGTCCTGGGTGTCATAGCTCTGGTATGTCTCTGGTATTCTTTTGGTTCCTTGGATGTACCATGAGCTCTGCCTTGCATGGACTGTTTCCATTCCCTGGAAGGCTCCTCCGTCTGCTAAAAATCACTTCATTCTCAGGTCTCAGGATAAACTTCCTTTTCACAGGGGTATTAGTTTGTTATCCCTCAGTAGGTCTGATTTTTCTTTTGTAGCTTCATGTACATTTTGAGTTTTTAAAATTGTTAATGGGATTACTTGTTTAGTATCTTTCTTATCTCCATATTATCTCTTGTGTTACAAGCTCTGTGGACTAGAACTATCTTTTAGTATCTATCTTTTCACTAAACTGTAAGCTTCATGGAGCAAGGACCATGTCTTTGTATCTTTAACATTTTTATCAGGCACTTGGCTCAGAGCTTGGCACATGGCAGATAGTCAATAAATGTTTGACAGGTGAGAGAAGATAATCTTATATGGGGACTATACGGCATCATAAGGCACTTTAGGCCTGTTGAAAATGAAGATGGCTATATCTGTTTACTAACCTAAATCCCATCAGTGCAACTAGTATAAGATTACTTCCTGAAATATTGGGGAAATTTTATACATTTTATACAAATTTGAATCTTTTATAGGAGGGATGTGATACTTGAACAGGGTGGAAAGAGAAAAAATATTTAAATTCAAAAAATAAAATAAAAAAATATTTAAATTCAATTTGCCAACATTAAGTATAACACGCAGGGCTCATCTCATCAGGTGCCCTCTGTAGTGCCCATCACTTAGTTACCCCATTTCCCCCCTTTATTGTGTCTTGTGAGGATTAGAAGTTTTTATTAATAGTGATGTTCAGTTCATCAGATTTTTTCTTTTATAGTTAGTACTTTTTATATTCATGTTTCCCCAGTTGTCTTGAAGGTATCTCCTAATTGTTTTTTTGAGTCAAGATCTGTATTAGTTTCCTAAGGCTGCCATAACATTCTACCATAAACTGGTATATAAATACTAATACTGGTATATAAATATTAATAAATACTGTTATTTAAATTTATTGTTTCATAGTTCTAGAACCTAGAAGTCCAAGATCAAGGTGTTAGCAAGATTGATTCCTTCTGGGGACTCTGTGGTGGAAGGATCTGTTCCAGGCCTCTCTCTTTGGCTTGTAAATGGTTACTTTCTTCCTGTGCCTCTTCCTTTTGTGCTCCTTGTACACATATCTCTAGTCTATATTTCCCTTTTTTATAGGGATACTAATTATAGTGGATGAGGGCCCGCCCTAGTGACCTCTCTTTAACTTGATTGCCTCTGTAAAGATCTTGTCCTCAAGTAAAGACATACTGAGATATTGGGAGTTAGGACTTCAACATATGAATTTGAGTTGGGAGGCACAATTTAACTCATAACAAGATCCATATAAAGCCTGTCTATTGTTTTAGGTTGTAGGTTTCCCATATCCTCTTCTGTTTTTATAAAAGTCTCTCCTTATTCCTGAGTCTTTTAAGCTTTGGTGTTCTCTATACATTTAGTACTGAGTAGGAATAGATTTATAGAGATTTGAGATGCCTGAGTGGCTCAGTGGTGGAGCATCTGCCTTCTGCTCAGGTCATGATCCCAGAGTCCTGGGATTGAGTCTCCCCTGCAGGGAGCCTGCTTCTCGCTCTGCCTATGTCTCTCCCTCTCTCTGTATCTCTCATGAATGAATAAATAAAATCTTTTATAAAAAAAGGGACATCTGAGTGGCTCAGCAGTTGAGCGTATGCCTTCGGCTCAGGGTGTGATCCAGGGTCCAGGATCGAGTCCCACATTGGCGACCTTGCAGGGAGCCTGCTTCTTCCTCTGCCTGTGTCTCTGCCTCTCTCTCTGTGTCTCTCATTAAATAAATAAATAAATAAATAAATGTAAAAAAAATTATGGAGATTCATGAAAGTTAAGGAATTCAGGAAGATGGACTTAAAAGTATTACAAAGAACTAAAATGAGTTATTTACATTTTCTTATTAGGAAAACTGCCAGTTTTCTGAAACACTAATATAAAACCTTTTAGGCTTTTGTTGTTGGTAAAAGATAAATATATGCCATTCCCGTAAGAAAGAATCATATACTACGCAAAAATAAAGAAAAATAAAGAATAATATGGAGTTATGTGCCACTTTAAGATGACTATTTATGCTTTGGTTTACTGTGGGATTGTATGTGAAACAAACCTAGGGTAGAGAGCTACATAGAAACCTATGATTGTGTTGTTGGCAGTTTTTTACCTTTTCTTCTGTTTCAGTTGTACTAGAGTGAGTATGGGCAAGAAAACAGTGTCATTTGTTCTAAAAGAAATGAATCTGTGGTGAGTTTGTGAGTTGTCTGCCTGTGTTAAGGGAAGTCTGGAAGACGTTGGTAAATGCTGAGATAGAATGGAGAGGTCCTCCAGGCTTTGAGCAAAGCAAATGAAAGAGTTCCCTGTTTTGAAAACGGGCCCATTTAGTTAGAAGCTGGTAAGTATCACTCACGTCTTTATATAAATAAAATCAGTTTTGCCAGGATGTGAGCCCTGAATTTTAAAGTGTTTTGCATGTGATTAAAATTTAGATTATTAAAAAGCAATTAACTTTGGTTTTTGTTGTAATTTCTGTTTCTCAATAGATTATCTGAATTCTCACATTTTCGAAATAATCACAAAACTATAAGGACACCAGATATAGTTAAAACAAAAGATCTTAAATCCAGATCTCCCCATTTGGACGACTGTTCAAAGACTGATCTCAGAGTGAAAAGTGATGTTTCCAAAGATGTACATCATAGCACTTCACTGCCAAATCCCGAAAAGGAAGGAAAATCACATTGTGAGAAAAAGAGCACTTTGTATTTGTCTCCATCTGTTGAAAAACACTGCACCAATGGCATTTGGTCACGTTCCCATTATCAGGTTGGTGAGAGTATCTCAAATGAGGATAGTAGAAGAGGGAGAAAAGATATTAGACATAGCCAATATAGCAGAGGAACGGATAGAATACGGAAAGACTTAAATACTGGTTGTGGTGATGGTGACTCGAGGAACATAGAGGGTAGTCAAAGGCTACAAGGACGTTCTGAGAAATATGGTAAAGGTGAACCAAAGGCTGAAAGCAAAAATTCAAAGTTTAAAAGTAACACAGATTTGGATTATAAAAATGAACGCATTAGCTCTTCTTGGGAAAAAGAGACCTTTAGAGAAAGGTCACACGCCCGAGTGGAATCTCAAAGTGACAAAAAACTAGAAAGACAAAGTGAAAGATCACAAAATATAAATAGAAAAGAACTTAAGTCGCAAGACAAAGAAGAAAGAAAAGCTGATCAAAAACCGAAATCCGTAGTAAAAGACCAGGATCATTGGAGAAGATCTGAACGAGCGTCAGTTCCTCATTCCAAGAATGAACTAAAATCTTCTTATAATTCAAGTAAATACCACCCGGACGAGAGAAGGGGGAGGGAGGATTGTAAAAGAGATAGAGGTGTAAGTAATCATAGTTTTCAAGAAGGAAGATGTCCTTCCTTTCTTTCATCCAGTAGAACTCATAAACACGTTGACTCCAAGGAAGTTGATGGTTTACACCAATGGGAAAATACACCTTTAAAAGCAGAACGGCATAGAACTGAAGAGAAGAGGAAAAGAGAACGAGAAAGCAAAGAAGAAAGTAGGCATATGAGAAGTGAAAAAAGAACACCTACAGAACATTTGCAGAAGACTAACAAAGAAACTAAGAAAACCACTACTGATTTAAAGAGACAGAATGAGCCAAAGAACGATAAAGGTGAAGTCTCTAACAATGATACTTCAGAAGGAGCAGATAATAAGGAGCTTGCAATTAAAGCTGACAGTGGTCCAAATGAAACAAAAAATAAAGACTTAAAGTTGAGTTTTATGGAAAAATTGAACTTGACACTTTCTCCTGCTAAAAAGCAGCCTGTTTCTCCAGATAACCACCATAAAATAACCAATATCCCCAAATCCAGTGGCATATGTGATTTAGAGTGCTTGGTGCAGGCGACAACAGTGACATGTGTTTCCTCTGTCAGTGAACATACCACAGAGGAAACCGAATCAAAGTTCTCAGAACCAAAGGATGTTCTTGCAGTTACATCTGAACCCAGTACCAGTAATCCAGAAAGGAAAATGGAAGAAGAAAATAGTTTGTTAGTTAAATCTAATGTTGAGAATACTATGGATTGTGATGTGCCCATTTGTGGTACAGAGACTTCCTTCTCAGCACCTCTGGAAGTGGAACAAACAGAATCCCTGTTTCCATCATCAAAAGAAATGGAACAAACTATTAACAGTACCAGGGCAGCAGTTCCTGTAGTAATGGACATATTACAAACAAATGTTTCTCAAAACTTTGGCTTGGAATTGGATACAAAAAAAAATGATGATTTAAGTTCCTCTACTGTTTCTGAAGGTATGGGAATAAAGGAGGCTTTTTCAACAGAAGTAGCTGAATCCACTGATAGCAGTTTGCAGCCTTCAGTTGAAGAAACTGGCATTTTGCCAGTAATCCTTTCAGAAGATGGTAACTGCAAACTTGAGCCTTCTCTTGTAGATACACCACTGGTTGAAAATAAGTCTTACCCTTTGGAGCCTTGCTCACCTAAGGAGACACTAGAATCCTCACTTCAGCAGACTGAGTTAATGGACAACAGGATGGAAATCAGTGAAACAAACTCAGTATATAATGATGATGAGAATTCAGTTCTGAGCATTGATCTTAATCACCTGAGGCCTATTCCAGAAGCCATCAGTCCTCTGAATAGTCCAGTGAGACCTGTAGCAAAAGTTCTTAGATTGGAAAGCCCATCTCAAGTTCCATTATGTAATAACAGTCATAAAGGTAATAGTTTATATTATGTTCTATAACTTTTTGTGAGAATTCAGAATATTATAAGAAAGAAGAGTTAGTGCTTTTTCTTTTTTGATAATATAATTAACATGCTATTTAGACCCCATTGTTAATTAGAAATGTACATTAAGCCTTTAAATTTAGATAATTCTTATTTTTACAAAAAAGGGAGTGCTAGGACAGATTGTTACTAATACTCTTTACTTGCTTTCAGGTATGTTTTTGTTCAAAAGGCATCATCAGATTATGTAGAGTAGGTAATGCTGCTAACATGAAGTAAAGATACCTGAAGAGTTGGTTGATGGTTTTTCCGATGACCATATACCATCACTGAGCACCAACTGAGACCAGTAAAGACATATGACATGATTAAATATTAGGCATTAGCATTTTATTGAGGGAAAAAATTAAAATAATGAATAAAAATATATGACATGATTAAGTATTAGGCATTAATGGTTTACTAAAAAAAGCTATTAGAATAATGAATTGGGGGGACACTCAGTGGTTGAGTGTGTCTGTCTGCCTTTGGCTCAGGGTATGATCCCGGAGTTCTGGGATCGAGTCCTGCATCGGGCTTCCGGCGTGGTGCCTGCTTCTCCCTCTGCCTATGTCTCTGTGTCTCTCTGTGTCTCTCATAAATAAATAAATAAAATATTTTAAAAAAATGAATTGGGGGTGCCTGGGTGCCTCTGTTGGTTAAGCATCCGACTCTTGATCTCAGGGTTGTGATTTCAAGCCCTGCATTGAGCTCCAGGCTTAGGTGTGGAGCATATTTTATTTTTTATTTATTTATTTATTTATTTATTTATTTATTTATTTATTTATTATTTATTTATTTATTTATTTATTTTTAAAAATTTTTATTTATTTATGATA
The DNA here is from genome assembly GCF_018345385.1 of Vulpes lagopus. NCBI lineage: Eukaryota > Metazoa > Chordata > Mammalia > Carnivora > Canidae > Vulpes > Vulpes lagopus. Next base: position 23,908,817 of record NC_054824.1, on the reverse strand, counting down.
GTCACACAGAGAGAGAGAGAGAGAGAGAGAGAGGCAGAGACATAGGCAGAGGGAGAAGCAGGCTCCATGCACCGGGAGCCCGACGTGGGATTCGATCCTGGGTCTCCAGGATCACGCCCTGGGCCAAAGGCAGGCGCCAAACCGCTGCGCCACCCAGGGTTCCCCTTATTTATTTTTTTAAACATTTTATTTATTCATTTGATAGAGTGTGTGTAAATGAGTAGGGGCAGAGGCAGAGGGAGAGGGAGTAGCAGACTTCCCACTGAGCAGGGAGTCCAATGGCTGGGCTCTATCCCAGGACCTAGAGATCATGACCTGAGCCAAAGGCAAACACCCAATTATCTGAGCCACTCAGGCGCCCTGGAGCCTACTTCAAAAACAAAAAAAGAAAAAGAAGAATTGCCTCAATATTTTAAGTTTTTGTTAAATTTAGTATGAAAATGTCAAATGACTAAGGCTCTAGTCATGTGACTATAATATATTTTCTCTTCCACAGATATATTTCCAAATTCAGCTCAGTCTACCTCCAAGAGCAAGTCTGATCTCAATAAGGAAAATCAAAAGCCAGTTTGCAAATCTGACAAATTTATAGATGCAGACTCTCCTAAGAACTCATCTTTAGATGAATTAGAAGAAGGAGAAATTGTAAGCGATAGTGAAAAACCTAAACCACAAAAAAGTTTTGAAAAAAGTGCCAAACCTAGGATTTCAACTGAGGTGCAGAACACAAAAACTAGCCCAGGAAGTAGGAAAAGTACTATGCATTTGGGTAAAGACAATAGGAAAACATCTATAAAAATCCATCAGACCAAAAGCAAATGGAATAAAAGACGAAGTGAATCTAGCAGATCTTCAAAAACAGAGAAGAAAGAGAAGACAATGAGTACCTCCAGCCTGGAAAAAATAGTTCCGATTATTGCTGCACCTTCTTCTGTACGAGAGATTATGCACATGTTGCGAATGATAAGAAAACATGTAAGGAAAAATTATATGAAATTCAAGGTAAAATTTTCATTAATACAATTTCATAGAATCATCGAGTCAGCAGTTTTGAGTTTTACATCACTAATTAAACACCTTGACTTATCCAAAATCTCAAAATCTGTGACTACTTTACAGAATAATCTTTGTGATGTTATAGAATCTAAACTTAAGCAAGTTAAAAAGAACGGCATTGTGGATCGTTTGTTTGAACAGCAGCTACCAGATATGAAAAAGAAATTGTGGAAATTTGTAGATGAACAGCTGGATTACTTGTTTGCAAAGCTTAAGAAAATCTTAGTAAAGTTTTGTGATTCCATAAACTTTGGCAGTGACAGTGATGAAGGAAAACGTGATAAGATAAATAAAGAGAAAGCACAATATTCAAATTGTCAGAAGGGGAATGTGGACTATGCCAGCAAAGAAATGCTGAAAGAGAAATCTCTCAAATCAGAAGTTTCTGTTAATTGTAAGTCTTCACTAGGATGTAAAAAATCTGAGGAAAAACATCAAGACCAAAATAATTTCAATATTAACACAGTAAAGCGTGACATTAAAAAAAGTTTTAACACTTGCTTTGATAACATTAAGAACTCTCAATCTGAAGAACACTCCTTGGAACCAAACTGTCCCAACACCCCAAAGCCAGGGAAAATTGAAGGCAGCACCATAGAGGATGCACAAACATCCCAGCACGCAGCTTTGAAGCCAGAACGCAGTTTCGAGATTCTTACTGAACAGCAAGCCTCTAGCCTTACTTTTAATTTAGTTAGTGATGCACAGATGGGTGAAATATTTAAAAGTTTGTTACAGGGTTCTGATCTTTTGGATAACAGTGTTAATTGTAATGAAAAAAGTGAGTGGGAGTTAAAGACCCCAGAAAAACAGCTGCTGGAGAGTCTTAAGTGTGAATCTATACCAGCCTGTACAACCGACGAGCTCGTTTCGGGGGTGGTTTCTCCATGTCCTAAAATGATTAGTGATGATAACTGGTCATTATTATCATCTGAGAAAGGCCCTTCTCTGTCATCAGGGCTTTCATTGCCAGTTCATCCTGATGTACTGGATGAAAGTTGTATGTTTGAAGTGTCCACTAACATAGCTTTGAGTAAAGATAATGTATGTAGTTCAGAAAAGAGCAAGCCATGCATTTCCTCCATACTTCTTGAAGATCTAGCGGTCTCTTTAACAGTGCCGTCACCTCTGAAGTCAGATGGTCATCTTAGTTTCTTAAAGCCTGAAGTTTTGTCTAGTTCAACTCCTGAAGAAGTTATTAGTGCCCATTTTAGTGAAGATGCCTTACTTGAGGAAGAAGATGCATCTGAACAAGATATTCATTTAGCCCTGGAGTCTGATAATTCAAGCAGCAAATCAAGTTGTTCTTCATCATGGACAAGTCGGTCTGTGGCTCCAGGCTTTCAGTACCACCCCAACCTGCCCATGCATGCTGTCATTATGGAAAAGTCCAACGATCATTTCATTGTGAAAATACGGCGTGCAGCACCATCTACCTCCCCTAGTCTTAAACAGAATATGGTGGCTGATGAGTCATTGACATCTTTACCCAGAGTGGAAAAGGAATCTGATAAAGAGGCAGAGAAAGAATATGTTTCATGTCAGAATGGAGTTTTTAAATCTGTGGAGGAAGTAAATTCCAACAGCAATGTTCATAGCAGTAAATCAGCTCAGGAAGAACAGGACTGTATGATACAAACACAGGTTCCCGATATATATGAATTTCTTAAAGATGCTTCTGGCAAAGTGGGCGATAGTAATGAAGTGACTGATGAATGTTTCAAGTTGCATCAAGTGTGGGAACCAAAAGTACCTGAAAGCATTGAAGAATTGCCTCCAATGGAAGAAATTTCACATTCTGTCGAGGATCATCTTCCAAACACATATATAGACCTTACAAAAGATCCAGTCACTGAGACCAAAAACTTGGGGGAATTCATAGAAGTAACAGTTTTAAATATTGATCAGTTGGGATGTTCTGAGGGCAATTTAGATCAGAATGCTCAAATATTAGATAATATGCAGCCTGATACCGTGGATGCTTTTATTGATTTGACACAAGATGTTTCAAGTGAAAGTAAAAATGAAAGTAACTGTCCTGCTTTAGCTGTTGAACACTCAGAGTGTCAGGTAATATGTGTAGAAGGAGATAATTGTAAAGAAGAAAAGGTGCAAGTGGCAGACAGGCCTTTGGAATGCATTGTTGAAGAAGCCTATATTGATTTGACCTCAGAACCTCCCAGTTCATGTGAAGTTAAAAAGGATGATTTAAAGTCAGAGCTGGCATCAAATTCTGATGGTTCAATGTTGCCTGGAGCTTTGGATAATGCTCCTAAAAAGAGAAAAAACCTTTCTGACCTAAATCATTCTCATAAAAAACAGAGAAAAGAGACAGACTTAACCAGTAGGGAAAAGACCAAGAAAATTACCCAAGATTCTGGTGAGAATGGTGAAGCTCACCGAAAGAAAGCCAGTAAGAAAAAGGCCCATGCAGTGACTAAAGACCCCTCATCATCAAGCCCAGGGATTAAGGATCCATCAGCAGCGTCTTCCACGTCTCCCATAAGCCTATCTGCAAAGAATGTTATTAAAAAGAAGGGAGAGATTATCGTTTTATGGACAAGGTAAGAATCTTGAGACTTTTAAATCACCAGGAAATTTTGAGGGGCCAGATACCTGTTTTGTCATGTCATCATAGTTTTATCCCATTCTAAAATAAGGCAAATGATGACTTCAAAAGTGGCCCAAGTTGGTAGAAGATGCACTCTAGAATACAGTCTAACTGTAGTATAGAATGATCTAGAGCAGTGGCTCTTAACTAGGTATGTGCATTAGCACTATGAACATAATTTTTCACTGTTTTTTTTTGTTGTTGTTGTTTTAAATAAGCTTCACACCCAGCATGGAGGTCAGTGCAGGGCTTGAACTCACGACCATGAGATCAAGACCTGAGCTGAGATCAAGAGTCGGATGTTTACCTGACTGAGCCACCTGGGCGCTCCTGTTTTTTGTCTTTTTAATTTCACTTTTTCAGTCAAAAATTCTTTTTGATTTGTAAGGAACTGATAACCACACTTTATATTTTATTGTTTTTAAAGATTGTATCTGTTTATTTGAGAGAGAACACAAGTGCAGGGAAGAGCAGAGAGGAGGACAGGCAGACTGCACTGAGCACAGAGCCTGATGCTGGGCTTGATTCCGTGACCCTGAGACCATGACCCGAGCCAAAATTAAGCCAAACGCTCAACCAACTGGATCACTAGGTGCCCCAGCATAACCACATTTTAGAGAGGAAGAATGACAGGTGGTAAAACAGGGCAGAAAGTGTGACCATTTGTAATTTGAGTTTTCCTCTAAATTAAGAGTTTTAAAAAAAGTTTCATCAGTAGGTTGCACTTTTGTTTTTGTTTTTTTTTAAAGATTTTATTTAAGAAAAAAGATTTTATTTATTCATGAGAGACACACACACACACAGAGAGAGAGAGGGAGAGCGAGAGAGGGGCAGAGACACAGGCAGAGGGAGAAGCAGACTCCATGCAGGGAGCCCAACGTGGGACTCAGTCCTGAGTCTCCAGGATCACACCCTGGGCTGAAGGCGGCGCTAAACCTGAGCCACTTGGGCTGCCCAGGTTGCACTTTTGATTTTTATGTGGACTTTTTAAGAAATGTAGATTTAAAGATCCAATTTCACACATAAATGTAACCGCAGTTGTGAACCACTGGACTAGAACTACACTGCTCCCCAGATTTAGAGTATATAATGAGGGAAGCTTAATCATACTGAAATTGGTGACCAGTTTTATTATTTATTTTTATTAATTTATTCTATTTTATCATATTTTATATGTTAATAAATTAAAGAGATTTGTTTATTTTAACCAAAAGCACTAGCTACCACAGAACACCGCCAGCCTCTAGAGTGTGATTTGGGAGCATGCACGTTTGAGGTATAGTCGGTATTGAGAAGCACCTGGAGCGCCTAGCTCCCTACCCACTGAGAGCCCCACATCCTCTCTCCCTGGTCACAGCTCAAGTCTCCAGACACTGACCTTTTGTTTTTGCTCTTAACTTTGGGTCCTGGATGTGCTCAGAGGTCTGGGGCATCTCTGTAGCAACCTCCTGGTGACCAGTTTTAATACCACAGTCTTCCATGCCTTCACCCCTGGGGATTTACAGATGGCAGAATAGAATTTCAGAGATTATAATAACACACACTGGTTCAGACCATGTAGAAAATCAGAGGTCTGAGAAGGAGAACATCTGGATTCTGTTTTTTTCTTTTTCTTTTTTTAAGATTTTATTTATTTATTCACAAGAGACAGAGACAGAGACACAGGCAGAGGGAGAAGCAGGCTCCATGCAGGGAGCCTGACGCGGGACTCGATTCCAGGTCCCCAGGATCACACCCTGGGCCGAAGGTGGTGCTAAACCACTGAGCCATCCAGGCTACCCCTGGATTCTGTTCTATTTATTATTTTATTTTTTTTTAAAGATTTTATTTATTTATTCATGAGAGACATGGAGAGAGAGAGAGGCAGAGACACAGGCAGAGTGAGAAGCAGGCTCCACGCAGGGAGCCCGACACAGGACTTGATCTCAGGTCCCCAGGATCACACCCTGGCCAAAGGTGGTGCTAAACTACTGAGCCACCCAGGCCGCCCCTGGATTCTGTTTTACTTGTGGTTCTGCTTGTTAAGACTGTGATCATGTTTAGCCCTTGATTTTAAAAGTACTCTACAGTTAAAGGTAGAAGTTAAAAAAAATCCTTAATTTTTTTTTTTAAGATTTTATTTATTTATTCATGAGAGACACAGAAAGAGAGGCAGAGGGAGGAGAAGCAGGCTCCATGCAAGAAGCTCAATGTGGGATTCAATCCCGGGAATCCAGGATCATGCCCTGAGCCAAAGGCAGACGCTCAACCACTGAGCCACCCAGGCGTCCCAAAAAATCCTTAATTTTGTAATTAGAAAAAATATATTAGTTTATTTTAGAACATTTTGGTAAATACTTTTGAGCTCAGATGTTAAAATCATCCGTAATACTTCTCAGAGATAATCACTGTCCATATTTTGGTGTATACATCTTTATTCGTGGTTTTTTTTTAAAATTTTTATTTATTTATGATAGTCACACACACACAGAGAGGCAGAGACACAGGCAGAGGGAGAAGCAGGCTCCATGCACTGGGAGCCCGATGTGGGATTCGATCCCGGGTCTCCAGGATTGCCCCTGGGCCAAAGGCAGGCGCCAAACCACTGCGCCATCCAGGGATCCCTATTCGTGGGTTTTAATAAAAATGTTACCCCCTATTGGTAGACATTAAGGCAGTCTACCAATTTTGTTTACCTTTCGGCTTTAATCTGTAAAGGCTAAATAACGTTTTTCTCTCTTCAGAAATGATGACCGGGAAATTTTACTGGAGTGTCAAAAAAGAGGGCCATCATTGAAAACATTTTCTTATTTAGCTTCCAAGTTGAATAAAAATCCGTATCAGGTAACTACCCAATTTTAACATTTCTATAGTTTTATAAATGTTGCTACTATAAATATTTAGATTTAATTTTTATCATGTTTGAAATAAGTAGGTATTTATTAGCCACAATTCTTTTAACAGTATGGCTCTTCATGTAAAACTGTTGAAAACTTAGGGGCACCTGGCTGGCTCAGTCAGTAGAGCATGTGATTCTTAATCCCAGGGTTGTGAATTTGAGTCCCACTTTGGGCACAGGAAAGAAAAAAAAAACCAAACTGTGATTGTGGAAGAAGTTTGGATCAATCCTAATTTTTTTCCTCTCGTCTTACCATTTACTTATTTGATATCAGGCTGTTTTGTAATGACATTTGCTTGTTAAAGAAGGTTTAATATTAAAAATTAAACTAATAATCACCTTTAGTATGAAGATAAATCTCATTTTTCCAAACATTACTTCATGTCATATTATTGAGGACAGATATCTCTGTCTTTAGATGTTTTCTGAAAATATTCGTCACAGATTTAAAAAAAAAACAAAAACATTATTGAGACATTTGTAATTAACACTCGTTTAAAATTTTTCAGGTCTCAGAAAGATTCCAGCAGCTAATGAAGCTCTTTGAAAAGTCAAAATGCAGGTAGTTAATGGTTCTGCTACAGGAGACTAGTGAAGTAAATGTTTGACACTGTTACTGTGCAGTTAATGACCTGTTAGTCATTGAAGATATGAGTAGTGGGTGAGAGATACCCAGTTGAGTTCCTGCTTCAGTCACAGGTTGGAGGATGATTGCTCGTGCAGGCTTCTGAGGTCACGTCATCCACAGGGACATGCTCAGAGGGAAGCCTGCTGCAGTTCAGATCAGCATGGCATCTCTCCTCAACTCTCCCTCTCTCTTTTTAAAGTATAATTGACATACCATATTATATTTCTCCTCAACCTTCTGACTGCTGATGAGTCTAAGGTGGAGGGGAAATGCATTTGATGATTAATAAAAATTTTTTTATAGATGAAGAAAAATAAAACATTCTTGAATAGCGTATATTTCACAGGCAATGAAGTCTATAGTCTTTGTAATTTAATATTTTTCAAATTTTAATTAGGAATACTAAATACTTTTAAAATATGAAACATACATCATTCATAAACATGAAATCCACTGTCATCTGAATAGATGACATTATTTACCATATCAATTTAAATTAATAATGTTCACAGACATGTTTCCTCAGTTTATTTAAGCCATTTCTTTACAGGTTTATTAAAGCAATAATTAGAGCAGGTTTTTTTTTTTTTTTAAGACCCAAACCAATTGCTTAGATATTTTGAACTTTTACATAAAGAAAATGGTAAAGATATGTAACCTATCACTATTTTTCAGTTTGTTTGTAACTATAATTATTTGAGTTGCAGAACACCCAATTTCAAATGAATTTCAAATTAAATTCAGTTCAAATTAAATTAAATCTGAATAGAAACTGTATTGGGACATAGATCTTAGTGTAGAGCATCCTGAATATTTTTGAGTTTTAAATCTATTTCTGAACCCAATTTAAATTACTGTCTTGAGATAATCTGTTAATTTCAGTATCCTCTCTAAGCAACTCAATTGCTAGTGAGAGCTTAAGATGTTTAGCAGTTTACTATGAAGTTAAAATCCTATTTACATGATTCAGAATGTAAGATTGAATAATGGAGAGTTTAAATAGAAAACATCTTATTCTTTAAGAACTTTTCCAAATGGCCTGATTATTTTTCAGATTTTCTGGACTTTAAAATTTTCACTGCCTTTAAGAAATTAAGCTGAGTTTTTATTTTACTTGAATGTTATCTTAAAATGTGACTTCCATTCTCTTGTGAAGATAAACACATTCATGAAAGAATAAACTTGTATCTGGAAGTTACGTTTATTAGTTCCATTACAAATCTAAAATCCTAATGGCTTTGATACTTGAAATTTTATTTGCTTGCATGATATCAGAAACAGTAGGTTATTTTAATCCTAGCTGTCTCTTAACTCATTTTTTCCATCGCAAGTACTATAGTCTCATTAAATTCTTTCAAAATCAGAATATAGCAATAAAGTTACCAAACTGATTCTGTAAAAAGCTAGTTCTTTAACATTGATATCTGAGTGAACTCATTTAAAGAACAACACCTTATAAAGGGTCATGTAAGAAAAATAGAATCATAACTTCAGCATTTTCTTATATTACAGATAAATTGCTGAACTTTTTGGAATCTTAATTGATATTCCATACTACACAGAAGCTTGGAATTCCTCATGTTTTAAATGGGGAAGTAGAGGGCAGTTTTATGGCATATTTGGTTACTAGATGAAAATCAATATTTGCTATTACTCGCTGACTTTTTAATCTCAAGTCAGCATATTTAGCTTGTTCCAGCCATCAGTCTGATTGCTCACTTGTTACTGGTCAAGATATTTATTTTTAAACAGAACTTGTTATAAAGATAAACGCAACAGTGAAATGGCATTGAAACCTTAGTTTTGATATTTCAGAGAAACGGCTTTCTTTTCTAGATTTTTCAGAATAATTTTGTAGCATTTTAAACAATGATTATTTAGTTTGTTTTCATCCATTTTTATTTGCTTTTCTAATTGCCTCTCATTTTGGTAAATTGTAAAATAATTTAAATAGTGTATATGTAAATATGTATAATTACAATGATGTAAAATACTTTGTGTGTATGTATGTGTGTTTGTGTGTATACAAACACATAAAGGGCTTTGCCTAGCCAAGGATTTTTTTTATATGTATAAAACTTTGTATAAAGTTTGCTTTCAATACCAGTAATGTATAAATAAAGCTATGTAAATTCTGTTATATTTTGATTAGAATATTTCTTTTAGTGTGTTTAGATAATGATTAAAAGGAAAAAAAGTAAACTCCCAGGGGACATGGGGGCTATTTTGAATTCGTTCTTGGTGGGGATATGGCTCGCTGAATGTGAGTAGATTCGTTAGAGAAAACCAGTTGCCTTTGCCTGCTTTCTTACAGCAGGTACTAGTACAGTGAACCAGACTTCTGCTGCAGGTGTCCTCAGAGATAAAATCTGGGCAGCACAAAAGCCCTTTTGGGTGAAGATTTGGGGGAAAACAGGTAAGGATTGATTGATTAGTTTGTACATTATTTGTTCACTCCTCCCCCTCCAGACTCATAGGTCTGGTGGGTTGCAGTGTCAGCCCTAAATTCTAGGAAGTGCTTTAGGAAATTGTCAATTCTTCCATGATATCTGAAGAGGGAGCTCTAATCTGAAGGGTTACTTGGTAGATTACAAACTGAAATAATTTACTGTGGTTTTAGTAGCGTTGGGGCTGACCACCATCAGGCTTTATCTTCTTGCCTGTCTTTCAACCCTTAAGATAGCCCAGGGGGCTGGCCCTCAGCCTTTCCTTAGAGCATACTATCACTCAAAAGAGCCTACACCACCAGGTAAGTGAGTTCACAGGCTAAAGAGGTGCCACTGGTTCAAAAGAAAATTGATTACATAAGACCATCAGAATCTAAAAGTAAGCCCATAAACATTAAAAGAAATAAAGGGAAGATTATATCAATGTGATATAAGAATAAGAAATAATGACCCAAATAGAAATATAAAAAACAGGGCAGCCCATAAAAAACAGGGCAGCCCGGGTGGCTCAGCGGTTTAGCACCGCCTTCAGCCCAGGGCGTGATCCTGGAGACCCAGGATTGAGTCCCGCATTGGGCTCCCTGCATAGAGCCTGCTTCTCTCTCTGCCTTTGTTACTGCCTCTCTCTCTCTTTCTCTGTGTCTCTCATGAATGATTTAAAAAAAATTAAATAATTAAAAAAAAAACAGTATTTAATATGATAAAGTGGAATAAAAATAGGATGGATGCAACTGAAGAATAAATTAGTAAGTTGGAATCAAATTGAGAAACTCTCCCAGAAAAAAAGAAGAAAAAAGAAAACATGGATATAGATTTAAGTGAGATGAAGGACGGAGCTTGATGGACCAACATTTAAGTAACAAAAGGGGTCCAGGATAAGAAAAAATTTGAAGTTCGAAAGAGCCATAAAGTACTAATGAAGAAGAAAGTACTCACATCTGGACACATTGAAATTTAAGAGTATTACAGATAATGAGAAAAATATTAAGTTTTTCTTGTAAAAAAAAAAGTTTTTCTTGTATAAAAAAATAGGAATCAGATTGACCTCAGACTTTTTTTTTTTAAAGAGATTTTTATTATTATTTTTAAAGATTTTATTTATTCATAAGAAACACAGAGAGAGAGAGAGAGAAAGGCAGAGACACAGGCAGAGTGAGAAGCAGGCTCCATGCAGGGAGCCAGACATGGGACTTGATCCTGGGTCTCCAGGATCACGCCCTGGGCGGAAGGCAGGCGCTAAACTGCTGAGCCACCCAGGGATCCCTGACCTCAGACTTTTCAAGAGCAATATTGGCTGTAAGAAAACCTTTTGAAGTATTGGATCTAAAGTTTTATACCCACTTGTTACTCAAATGTGAGGGCTAAACATTAAGGTTTACCAATCAAAAATCCATATTGTAAACACTTTTTGAGAAAATACTCAACAAAAAATAAGCCCAGGAGATAGTATAAGAGCTAGGCAGTAAGAATGGTTAGATACCTTGGTAAAGTGTAAATAGGGCAAGAAAGAGAAAAAAAGGACATATCCATAATCCAGAATTAGTTTTTATTTTTTTTTTCAGAATTAATTTTAGACCATACCAACACGATGGAGATCAAGGGACCATGAGAATGTTAAGAGTTCTTGTCTTGTTAGGATGAAGGTACAAGTTCAAAAATTTTGAGCTTCATTTTTTTTTTTTTTAAATAGATTTTAAGAGAGAGGGTAGCGAGGGGAGGGACACAGGAAGAGGGAGAATCAGACTCCACTGAGCAGGGAGCCCAACATGGGGCTCAATCCCAACACCCTGAAATCATGACCTGAGCCAAAGGAAGATACTTAACCTACTGAGCTACCCAGGCACCCCGAAATCTTGAATTTTAAAAATTAAAGTCTGGCACTGAGAAAAGTAGCTTGGTAAATTCCCACAAAGTGAATACTTCTATAACACCATCCAGGTAAAAAATGAGAATTTTGTTAGCTCGCCCAGAGAGTCCCACCCCCCCTATTCCTAGTTATGATCCATCTTCTTGGAGATCGGTGCTATTGCTGAGACTACCGTAGGATAGCTTTACCTGTTTTTGAACTTTCAAATGAAATCATACATCATATACACCCTTATTTGACTTCTTTTGCTCATTCAGGTTTGTGAGAATCTTCCATTTAGGATGTTTCCATTGGGGGTTATTTAAATAATGCTGGTCTGAACATTGTACATGTTTTTCTGCTGCACGTATGGACACATTTGTGTTGGATACATACCTATTAGTCGTATGCAGATGTGAAACTTTAGTAAATGCTGCCCAACAGTTTTCCTCAGTGCATTTGCCAATTTACATGTCTTCAGTAGTGTGAGTTCCAATTTCTTCACATGCCCTCTACCCTCAGTATGGTAAGTCTTTCATCTTAGTCATTCTGGTGGAGTGATTTCTCCTGATGTTGGCCATTTGAATACCCTTTTTTTGGTAAAGTCCTTGTTCAAGTCTCTGATCTATTTTTCTTATTAATTTGTAGGAACTATTGATATGGTCTGGATATGATCCCTTTATTCTGTACATGGAAATCCCTTTTCTGACTTTGTGGTTTGCTTTTCACTGGGCCACATATTTTTTAATGAGCAGACATTTTAATGAAGATCTAGTTTATCATTCTTTTAATTTATAGTAGTACTTACTGAAGATAATCTTTATCAACTCCAAGATGATGAAGATATTTTCATATGTTAATGTCTGAAATTTGTATTGGTTTACCTCACGCATTTACATGTACAATTTACTTGGAATTGATTTTTTTTGTAGGGTGTGAGGTAGGGGCTGACTTTAATTTCTATTTTTAAAAAACATCTTATCGACTAAGTCTCATTTGTTGTAAAGACTGTCCATACCTCACCACTCTTCATTGCCACTTTGGCAACAAATGAGATTCCCATGTATACATGAATTTCTTTCTGCAATCTCTCTTCTGCTTATTGGTCTCTTTTTCTAATCTTGCACTCACATTATCACTCTCTTAATTACTGTAGTGTATAGTAAGTTTTGATACTCAGTAGACAAATTCTTTCACTTTGTTTTCTTTCTTCACCATTGTAGTGGATGCATTTGGCTCTTCACATTTCCACATACAGGTTAGAATCAGTTTATCAAGTTCCACAGAATCCATGAATCAATTAATTTGGGAAGAACTGACATCTTTAAAATGTTGAACTTTCTAATCCCTGAGCATGATATATCCCACTATTTATTGAAATGAATTTATCTAAATAATGTGTGTGTAAGTCTTGCATATTTTTCATTCTTACTGTTTGATAGTATCCAATCCTGTAATAAACGATTTCATTTTCTTTTTGGTATACAGAAAGACACTTGACTTTATACCTAGAGACTTGCTGAACTGTCATATATATGTTAAAAATTTATCGGTAGATTCTTTTGAATTTTCTGTACAAATCAGTTTTATTTCTTCCTTTGTAATCTTAATTTTTTTTTTTTTTTACGTTTCTTTGCAGTGGCTAAGAACTCTAATACAATAATGTTTAGAATTGATACTAGTGAACATTCTTGTCTTATTCTTGATCTCGTAGTGGAAACTTAAAATATTTTATTAATATGAGACTTCCTGTTGGGGATCCCTGGGTGGCTCAGCGGTTTGGCGCCTGCCTTTGGCCCAGGGCGTGATCCTGGAGTCCCGGGATCGAGTCCCACGTCGGGCTCCCAGCATGGAGCCTGCTTCTCCCTCCTCCTGTGTCTCTGCCTCTCTCTCTATGTCTATCATAAGAAAATAAAAAAATAAATAAATCTTTAAAAAAAATGAGACTTACTGTAAATCAAAAAAGAATGGATACAAATTAAGGAAGTTTCCTTCCATTCCTAAGGGCTTTAAAAAAAGTCATGAGTGAATATTTATTTTTATTAAACTGTTCTTTTATTTTGTAAATGTGAATTACATTGATTTTTAAATAAACCTTGTAATCTCAGAATAAGCCTAACTTTGATGTATTAGATCCTTTATATATAATATTAGGTTTGGTTTGCTATTTAGGATTTTCTGTGATTTATTTTTATTTTATTTTTTTTTTTGGCATGAGATTGATCTTAAAATTTTTCTTAATGTCTTGTCAGATTTTGGTGTTCAGGTTATGCTGGCTTCATACAAATGCATTGGAAGGTGTTCTTTTTTTCTGTTTTCTGATGAGATTGTGAAAGATGAGCATAAGCCCATTTGCTGAGACTATTTTGCTGTGAAATAAGTTTCTTCAATAGAAAATGTGTGGAATACAGTAGTGGTGAATAGGTATTCCATAATGCCATTCTAAGAATATGATTGCTTCCTGTTCCTTGGACAGAGTCAGTGTGATGTAATACACCTGCTCTCAGTAGTTGGCTAGTCCATATTTGGACTCAACTTTGACTTCGTGGTTGATAGGTTAAGACTTACACAGTGGATGTACCCAAAAGAGCTGTGGTAAGGGGAAGTCCATACTGTTGAGCTCATACAAAGCTTTCTTGCCATATGGCCATTTTTACACTAAGCACTGGGTTTGCAAGGGAAAGAGACTCATTTCCAGAATGCATTATCTTGTCCACCTCATTGTTGAGATTCTGTTCAATAAGCAGATGCCTTTTGTGAATATTCACATGGGACACAGTCTTCACTCTTTGTGTATGATGTTAGGAATGCATTCACGTTGCTGCTTTCCTAGACTTTGTCATATATCCAATTATGTTCTCTTCAAGTCTAACCTTCTAGCTATGTTAACTACTGTCCTTGAATAGATTCTAGTTTTGGCCCTCTCTCTGAGTGAAGGAGACAAATATATATATAAAGTTCTATGCCTCCTCCTACCCCCATCCTTGGGGAGAATTTCCCTTTTTCTTTCTTTCTTTTTTAAAAGATTTTATTTATTTATTCATGAGAGACACAGGAGAGAGAGGCAGAAACACAGGCAGAGGGAGAAGCAGGCTCCATGCAGGGAGCCTGATGTGGGACTTGATCCCGGGTCTCCAGGATCACACCCTGGGCTGAAGGCGGCACTAAAACCGCTGAGCCACTGGGGCTCCCCGAATTTCCCTTTTTCATTCTGTCCTGATTGGGATTGTAATAGAGCACTCGACATCTGGCTTGTGCTAGCATGTAATACAGAAACACCTGGAAGCCAGGCCCAAATCTTTTTCTTCTCAGATAACTGGTTATAAGGGGCTGTACATAATAAAGCCATAGGTGTTGAGTGAGAAGAGAGGTACAGTATTATATATTACAGTCTGAATTACCTGCTTATGCAACTTGTATCTTTCAGATCTGCTTCAGCCTGCTTATTTATATAACATATCTTCTTATTGATGAATGCTGCTTTTTGTGCTCAACTTTATGGTTGGGTGGGTCAGATAAAACCCGGTTAATTCTAGGCAGTTTGGGTCACCTGGTCCCTTGATTACCCAGGGTCAGACATTCAGTTTCTAACAGGGTACACAGCTGTGCTATAAAACACTGGAGGTATCCACTCTGATTTCTTTTACTGAGGGTTATCAGAGACTTCATGCAACATATTTATTAGCTGTAGTCTCTTTGAGTCTCATCTGATTTGCTGGGATCTTGCATTGCTTTTGTATTATAGCCTGACCTTGCTACAGAGCCTTCTCTTTGTTCCCTAGTGGAAACTGACAGCCTTACAGCTTAATCGTTAAGTGGGGGTAGTGTAACACATCAAATGGCCTCTGGAATTCATAAAGGCTTATCAAGCATTATGGATTTTGTTTTTGCAATTATTTTAGTGCAAAGGACAGCAACATATCTTTTCACTTGGCAAGGGATGGACCTCCAGAAACTCCACTGAGGTGGCAGCCCCCTTCATTTTGATGGGGGTTTATATCCCGTCCTGTGGCTTGCATGTCTTATTACTAAAGCATCTACCATACTTGCTACCTCTTTCTCATCAGATCCATTCAGCATAATGTGGCCCAGTATGATGTTCTGGGGATGTCAAGACTGTCTAGACTCTGTGGCCTAAATGATGGCAGAAGACAGGAAAATTGATGTAACTTTCAGACAAGATGATGACAACTGTATTGTCTGTGATCCATTTTGAGTTAATTTTTGTGAAGGCTGTAAGCTCTATGTCTAAATTGAGGAAGGCAAATGAAGGGTTAGGGAAGAAGCATCTAGAAAATGGTGTCAGTGTTCTACTCAGTTTGGTGTGGGTTCATGGATGTTCACTATAGTATTAAAAATATATTTTCAAAAAAAATATATATTTTCAAAAAGATCTACATGAAAGAATAATGGCAGTGTGCCATGATCCAATGGTTATGATTGATTTGATTCAATGCACTGAGGTATACTTTAAAAATTAAATACATATTGAGGTGCCTAAGTCCTGACATTGTGATAGGTGCTGGTGATAAAAATGAAAAATTCTTCCTCTGAAGGAGTTCAGCTTCTGGGAAGACAAACACCCAAGTTAACTGTGAGAAGTGATATACTGGTGTTACAGGCAACAAATTGGGGCAACATAGAGGAAATGCTGTATGATCTGGTCCTTGAAGGACGCCAAGGCAGAGAAGAGTTGTGAAAGGCACAAATTCAGCTTCGTGGGTAAATTATTTTGAAATTTAATCGAAATTTTTGTGTAGGTAATACATTAGCTTGGTTTAAAAATTAAGAAGATATAAAATGGGGGCACCTGGGTGGCTCAGTGGTTGAATGTCTGCCTTTGGCTCAGGTCCTGATCCTGGGGTCCTGGGGTCGAGTCCTGCATTGGGCTCCTCACAGGGATCTGCTTCTCCCTCTGCCTATTGTCTCTGCCTCTCTCTATGTCTCTCATGGATAAATAGATAAAATCCTAAGAAAAAAAAAGAAGTTATAAAATGTATCATTCTGAGACTTCTGTCTTTTTCTTTGTCCACCCTATTAGGGTAATCTCATATTAATTCCTTGTGCATATTTTTTACTACTACCTTACGCATTTTCATTTCTTATTGCCTCCATTTTCTTACAAAAAGAAAAGAGTTATGTAGCTTGCTATTTTCATTTCACTGAAATGTGAAACAATTTCAATACAATACACTGGAGAATGTTCCATATCAGTATGTTTCCTTATTCTTTTGGACAGCTGGAAATATACCATTGTGTGAATTTATCATAGTTATTTAACCAATTCCCTGTAGATGGACATGCTGGCATTTCCTATCTTCTGCAAATGAATCACTTTGTACATGTCATTTTATACATGTGCAAGCATACCTATAAAATAAATTTGTAAGGGTATATAATTGGTAACCAAAGTAATAGATTAAATTAGGTTCATGAGCATACATCCTGGTACTGGGAGAGGCAACTGGCTGAAGGTGGTAAGAGAAAAGTACTGTTTATTAAGCAGTGATGTCTCCTAAATATGAGAGTCAACGCTGCATTTTTTTTTTTTTTTAAGATTTGATTTTATCAGAGTGTGCGAATATGGCGGGAGGAGAGGCAGAGGCAGATCTAGAGAGGGAGAAGCAGGGAGCCTGCTGAGTAGGGAGCCTGCTGTGGGGCTTGAACCCAGGACCTCAGGATTATGACCCAAGCTGAAGGCAGACACAGCCCACTGGGCCATCCAGGCACCCCAGTGGAGGGATTTTTAAAACAAGATTTCAAAATTAATCCCTCTGGCAAGTCTTTGGATTGGGGGAAGTAGGGATGTTCAATAGATAAGTCTGGAGCTCTCCATCCTGGCTGGCTTTATCCAGACTGCCTGTTTTTACCGTTTTATAAATTGAAATTCCTAACAACAATTGACTTTAGGTTCTGCTGCTACAGTGTTTTCATCTTTTATTTTGCAGTTCTGTTTTTCTGTAATTGGCATTTTTTTGGGGGGGGGCAGGGGATGATAACTTATCTGAAGAACACCAAATTCTCTGCTTGGAACCTGATGGGTTAACCCAGTTCCTATCATTTCTTACATTTTCTCTTGGGAATCTCTTATTTCCTCTGAATCTGAGTAACAGACGAGGGACTTGGCACAAATGAGCTTTCTTCTTCTGCAGCTTCTATCCTATATTACTCGTACTTTCCCTTCATTGGTATTATGTTGTCTTTCCCAGTCCTAATGTTTTACAGCTGCTTATGGGAAACCAACAACCTCTTCTGCCTCTAGGGAATTTATGTCATCCCCCCGCGGTGAATGTGGGGACTCATTAAGTATCTGTACCACTGACTAGCACAGAGGCGATAACTAGTGGAGCTCTCAACTCCATGTGCATCTTCCTCCATCCTGGGACATTTAGTCTCTCTAAACTTTCTGTTCCCTTCTGTTTCTCTGAGTGTGTCTTGGGCCTGCCAGTGACTACACAGATTCAACATAACTTGGTGAAGGATAAAGGAGGAACTTGGGGAAAAACACACACAACCTTGTTCTCTCTGGCAGTGGTTCTTCTCCTTTAGTGTGCTAATTCCTGCTGAGCCTTAGGGCTGGTCAGGGATGAGGCAGTGGGTAGAACTTCCAGCAGCAGGGCAGGATTATTTAACCTCACTAGGCCATTTTAAACTATTGTGAGATTATGGGAGAGTTGTCCACTGTGTGCCTCTGCCTTAAAGATACTCACCCGCTTGCTGAAAAGTCCTCAAGAGGGCAGCCTGGGTGGCTCAGCGGTTTAGTGCCGCCTTTGGCCCAGAGTGTGATCCTGGAGACCTGGGATCAAGTCCTACGTCGGGCCCCCTGCATGGAGCCTGCTTCTGCCTGTGTCTGTGCCTCTCTGTCTCTCATGAATAAGTAAATAAAGTCTTTAAAATAAAAATAAAAAGTCTTCAAGAAGGAAGTGATCAGATTGATACATCTGCAGGAGACTTTTTAAAAAAAACAAATTGACATATAGTTGTGTTTATTTTTACTACACTGCCTAGTTTAAACATTTTCTTGAATTAGGTGATACATTTGCTGTTCAGAGGATTCAGTGTAAAGATTCATCTTACCTCTTCCCCAGCCACTCAGTTACCTTCTGTTGAGGCAACTAATATTAGGAGTTTCTTAAAAAAAAAAAAAAAAAAAGGAGTTTCTTGTGTACCCTTCTGGATTATTCTATGCATAATGTATGATTTTAATATTTGACGAGATGCTTTAAAGGTATTACATTCATTACTCTTCAGGTGAATTTTGGAATTAAATGTCAAGGGCTTTCTGGAACAGTGTGCTCAATGCCATAAAAATACACATATTAATACATTATGTGTTTTTGCTTCTAGTTAATTCTGACAATTTGTTCTTCAGGCTAGTGTGCCAGATAGTGGAAATTTAACCTCACTTGTTTAGCTTTTATTATTCTTTAAGACTAAATATATGAAAATAGAATAGTTAGATGATACTTAGGAACTATCATTAATTTATATACTTTCCAAAAAATTTTAAAATACTTATTTATTAGGGGGGGTGGCGGCAATGGGACAGAGAGAGAAGGAGAGGAAGAGAGTCTTCAGCAGACTTCACGCTGAGCATGGAGCCTGACTCAAGGCTCAGTCCCATGATGCTGAAATCATGACTTGAACCAAAGTCAAGAGTCAGATGCTCTGTCAACTGAGGCACCCAGGCGCCCCAAGCAACAAACTCTTGATCTCAGTTCAGATCTTGATCTCAGGGTCATGAGTTCGAGTCCCATGTTGGGCTCCATGTTGGATGTGGAGTTTACTTAAAAAAAAAAAAATGCACAGGAGCTGTCATTTGGTATCATCACTGGATTCTAGTGATACCCTTGCTTCAACCCCTCTAAGATAGCAGTAAGACTGTGTATTTGAGATGTGACTGATGTAGATATTACAAGACCGCGGGTTAGGAGACATAGTCTCTGCCCTGCATTGGGCAAGTCATTTGACCTCTCTGGAATTCAAATGCTTTTTCCACAAAAATCTGTCATAGCTCTCTGAGGCTTTCAGATTATGTACTGAAAAAAAAAATTCCTCAGCTGTCTGTTTCAACCTAACGGAATATTGCTAGAACAATCTACAGACGTGTAGCCGGCTCTCTCTCTGGTCTATTGATCTCTTTTTGTGATGTTTCTACTTTCATCCTAGCATGATTTGCAAGAACACTTTGGGTTTGTCATTCCATTGTTACTTGTTCACATTTGACAAGGCAAGACTCACCCCAGGCAGCTGTTGAATGAAATTGGACATGTCCCATTGATCTGTTACATGCATTCCCAGAGCAATCAGTTGGAAGAAATGCACCCAAAACTCAAATCACTGTAATCATCCACAAATAAAAAAGGAAAATTCTCATTTGTCTCACTTTTTGTTTCTAAATATGATACACCAGGAGAGGCTCAGGCATGGTGTCAATTAGGAGAAAATATTACAAGAGAATTGCAAAGCCCCCAAAGGACATTTTGACCTCCAGGGAGAAGTAGGTTAGACTGTATTGATCAAAATTACTGTGCTCATTCTGGATTCTGGCCCACACACAGCTGATCAGAGTCTTTATATCTGCAACCAACAGCAGCTGTTCACTAATTAGTCACTCATGGTCCAACTTTAAGGTTCTTTGATCCCAGTTATTTTTTTGACCACCCATGAGGTAAGTGGTAAATATGTGGACTTACTTGTTTATGAGAAATATGGGAAATCCCTGTGGGGATAGAAAGATAAGATCTGAACTAAAATTCAGGAAAGGGGCACCAGTTTTTACATGGGAGATGCTAAATTAGCATTTGATAATAAAATTCAAGAATATTTCTAGGACCTGTAGTCATTATTGGTAAAAAGTTATGTTTAGGAAACATGGGAATATTTGTCTGAAGGATTTTGCTCTTGCGTGCCAATATGCATGATTGTAGTTTTATTTTTCATGTTGACCTAGTTTTCTTTTACTTGCTATGTAAAGGTAATGATTACCAAGTTTTAAAGAGATAGTGGCAATAAAAAGGATTAAATATTGGGGCACCTGGGTGGCTCAGTGGTTGAGTGTCTGCCTTTGGCTCAGGTCCTGATCCCAGGGTCCTGGAAATCGAGTCCAACATTAGGCTCCCCTGCCTGTGTCTCTGCTTCTCTCTCTCTGTCTCTCATGAATGGATGAATCTTTAAAAAGAAAAAAGCATTAAATAGTTTAGGACTGCCAACTAGAGAATAAGTTAATGAAATGAGTTAGCTTTCCCATTTCAGGGTTTTTATATAAAATAGAAAGTCTAGATTTTTTTGTAAGTGCTAAATGAGTGATTTTAAAAAAATAATGTCCAGAAATTTTTAAAGAAATGATGAGAAAGGACCTAAACTTTAAGAAAGGATAGAACTTAGTAAATTACTGCCTCAGTTCATGAGGCATAAGTCCAAGGTTTTAAAATCTAATTTTTAGGGCAGCTCTGGTGGCGCAGCAGTTTAGCGCCGCCTGCAGCCCAGGGCGTGATCCTGGAGACCCTGGATTGAGTCCCACGTTGGGCTCTCTGCATGGAGCCTGCTTCTCCCTCTGCCTGTGTCTCTGCCCCTCTCTCTGTGTGTGTCTCTGTGAATAAAAAAAAAAAAAATCTAAAACCTAATTTTTTATTTGCAAGTACAACATATAACTACATTCCTAATTTTTCAATTTCAAACAATTCACAAGTACATAGAATAAAATGTTTCATTAATACCCCTCCCAAGTTCTAAGAGCTATCTACTAAGTAAATGTTATTTTAAAAAATTATGTGTACATATGTATGTATATACAAGTAAAAATTTACATAAATAATTTACATTGGATAAAAATCTGTCATGCTTAGAAGAGTCTTTATTCTTTTTCTTTTTTGCCTCTCCTTGCCCCTATACCTTCATCACCTTCTACAGACCTCCAGTATCCTATATATATATTTTTAAAGATTTTATTTATTCATGAGAGAGAGAGGGGGGTGGCAGAGACACTGGCAGAGGGAGAAGCAGGCTCTATGCAGGGAGCCCGACGTGGGACTCGATCCCAGGTCTCCAGGATCAGGTCTCCAGGATCAGGCCCTGTGCTGAAGGTGGCGCTAAACCGCTGAGCCACCTGGGCTGCCCCTCCAGTAATTATATTAACTTCATAGTGTGTGCCCTGTATTTTTTCTCCATGCTCATATAGATATATACCATATACCAAATATGTATACACATTTATAGGATTTTATTTTACTCTGATATAAAAATCTCACATTGAATCTATGGATAAGTTAATTTGGGGAGAATTGACATGTTTACAAATACTATTTTCCAATCCCTGAGTATGGTATATCCCCCAATTAATTTATATAAAGAAATATGTGTATTTGGCAGTGTGTCTCTACTTGAAACTTTGTCCTTTGGTTTCAGTGACACTATTCTTAGGGTTCCCCCACCCACCCTTTGTCCATTTTTCATTTTTATTTGTAGATTTATTTTCCTATGCTATTTCTCAGCGTTCTGTCATTGGCTTACTTCGTCTTGTCCCTGCATGATCTCTACCTATTCAGTGATTATTCACAAATTGTAAATGTTTATCTCCTGTTTGTACCTTTTTTTTAAACATATTTTTTTAAAGATTTATTTATTTATTTATTTATTTATTTATTTATTTATTTATTTATTTATGATAGACATAGAGAGAGAGGCAGAGACACAGGAGGAGGGAGAAGCAGGCTCCATGCCGGGAGCCCGACGTGGGACTCGATCCCGGGACTCCAGGATCGCACCCTGGGCCAAAGGCAAGGCGCTAAACCGCTGAGCCACCCAGGGATCCCCATGTTTGTACCTTTTGTTGTTTTTACTCTCGAGACCCAAATGCCTTCTGGACATCCCCACTTTTGCCATTCAATTTTGTTGGGTAAAATCTAAAAATTTTTCAATTGTAATTTCTGGCACTGATGTGCTTAAAAAAGATTTCCTCTACTTCAAAATTATAAAACATTTGTCCTTTATATTTTATTATAATACTTTCATAGTTAACTTTTTTACATTTAATACTATATTCCACCTGGGATTTATTTTATTTTTGGATATAAGTAGGGAAAATGGAATGATTCTTTGTTTTTTCTCTTGTTTTTTAAAAAGGATTTATTCATTTGAGAGAGAGAGCAAGTGCACTTGCATTGTGTACAAAAGAGCAGGGGAGGGGCATAGGGAGAGGAAAAGGAAGAGAATCCTCAGCAGACTCTCAGCTGAGTGCAGAGCCCAACCTAAGGTTTGTTCCCATGACCTTGAGATCATAACCTGGGCCGAAACCAAGAGTTGGACACTCAACTGACTGAGCCACTCAGGCACCCCTGTCTTGTGTTTTTTAGTTGATATTCATCTATTCTTTTTCAGTATTTGTCTATTTTGTATGTTAGTGAGAGTCCTTACTAAGTACTATGCAAGCTGGACCAGGTATATCTTGTTCATTGTTGAATTATTTGGCTCTAGGACAATGTCTAGGTGATAGTAGGATTTTAGTAAATATTATTGAATGAATGAATTGTGGAAGGGGAAAATTCTTTCATTATTGGTTTTAACTTAATAACATTTTCTGTTTTTTTTTTCTCCACATTTTTAGTATTGGGAAGTCTTCCACATCTTAGAAGCCTTTAACCTATTTAAGTATTTTAATCTCATCGAACTTTAAAAATATTCTTTTTTTTTTTCAGGGTAAACTAAATAACCTATTCATGTCAGCTATACTTGGTTCTTTCCTAGATCCCAAGCTTGCTAGAGAAGCAGTTTATATTCACTTTTCTTCTAAATTAACAAAGCTTTCATGAAAACATGCAGTTCCAGATGTGGCTTTGTGGGTATAATCACATGTCTGGTACTGTTTCTATGACTGCTTAATCTTTACTGCTACCCTGTGCCTGTCCCAGAGGGCTTATTTGGTTGATTTTTCTTACTTGCAGTGGGATCCATGGACAATACATAATGAGGATCTACTTAGATTTTTTTGTTGATTATTCCAGTGATAAAGCCAAGGAACAGTTTTAAAATGGAAAGACATTTCATCCCAGTATTATTTAATGATACCTTCTGTGTGTAAAGAACAAAATGCTATAGAAAGTGTCTCTGTCTGCAGAAAGTATACCTTTCCATGAAGAGGGACATAAGACATAACCATCACAAAACTCATGGTATATACAATGCCAGATGAGTGGTATTCAGGAATGGGAAAAATCTCTCTGACTTGGGATGGTTAAGGAAAAACTTCCTGGCAAAGTTGAGACTTAGTTAAGATCACATAGGATAGGGGAGCCTGGGTGGCTC
Organism: Vulpes lagopus; assembly: GCF_018345385.1. Taxonomy (NCBI): domain Eukaryota; kingdom Metazoa; phylum Chordata; class Mammalia; order Carnivora; family Canidae; genus Vulpes; species Vulpes lagopus. Next base: position 23,885,048 of record NC_054824.1, on the reverse strand, counting down.
AGTTGGTTTAAGTGTCTGCCTTCAGCTCAGGTCATGATCCCAGGGTCCTGGGATCCATCCCCACTTTGGGCTCCCTGCTCAGTGGAGAGCCTGCTTTTCGCTCTCCCTCTGCCTGACTCTCCCCCTGATTGTGTCTCTTCCTCTCTGTCAAGTAAATAAATAAAAATGTAAAAAAAGTTAATGTAGGATGTCTGGTCAATGGGACATCTGATATAGGTAGAAAAATTATCAAAATTTGTGATGAATGCATTGTACAAATACGAGGGCCATTGCATATGGTGGGATGATAGTCAACTTTGTGTGGGAGAGGAGAGGATAGGCAGGAAACTGGATCAGTCTTTAGTTTTTTGTTTTCCAAAAGCATATTCCTTGAAAGTATCCTATTTCAATCAAGCATGGACCTTAAATATTAGGGCTGGAAAATCCCTCATAGTTTTGCTGACATGAAAAAAGAAACTGCTTTGTTGATGAGCCTGTGTTGTTGAACATTATATCCATGAGTGCTAATAACTTCAGTGTTTTCTGTATGTTTCAGACATTAGCCTCTTACCATGGGGGATTGGAATTTATTGGGTGGCATCCTAGAGGAAGTTCATTCCCACTCAACTATAGTGGGGAAAATCTGGCTGACCATTCTCTTCATTTTCCGAATGCTGGTACTTGGTGTGGCTGCTGAAGATGTCTGGGATGATGAACAGTCAGCATTTGCCTGCAACACTCAGCAGCCAGGTTGCAACAATATCTGTTACGATGATGCTTTCCCTATCTCTTTGATCAGGTTCTGGGTTTTACAGATCATTTTTGTGTCTTCTCCTTCTCTGGTGTATATGGGCCATGCGCTTTATAGACTTAGGGCCTTTGAGAAGGAGAGACAGAGGAAAAAGTCACACCTCCGAGTCCAGATGGAGAATCCAGAACTTGAATTGGAGGAGCAACAAAGGATAGATAGAGAACTGAAAAGGTTAGAGGAGGAGAAGAGAATCCACAAAGTCCCCTTGAAAGGATGTCTGCTGCGTACTTATGTCTTACATATCTTGACAAGATCTGTGATGGAAGTAGGGTTCATGATAGGCCAATTTATTCTTTATGGGTTTCAAATGCACCCCCTTTACAAATGCACTCAACCGCCTTGCCCTAATGCAGTGGATTGCTTTGTATCCAGACCCACAGAGAAGACAATTTTCATGCTCTTTATGCACAGCATTGCAGCCATCTCTTTGTTCCTCAATGTACTGGAAATATTTCATCTGGGAATCAGGAAAATCACGAGGGCACTTTATGAGAAATCCAGCAATGAAGGCATTGAAGAGGAAAGTGGAACCCCATTCCATTTGAAAAAATATTCAGTGGCCCAGGAGTGTATGATTTGCTCTCCCTTGTCTAAAAGAATCTCTCTGCTTCAAGCCAACAATCAACAGCAAGTCATTCGAGTCAGTGTGCCAAAGTCTAAAACCACGTGGCAAAGCTCACAGCCCATGCCAGTTGAAGTAGACCCTTGCTATGTTAAAAAAGAGTGGGCCAGGAAGGATCAGTACAGAGGACAGCTCCATGTGCACAGCCCATGTCCGTGGGATGGCATTACTCAAATTCAGCACCCGGGACAGCAACCAGACCTCTCCTCTGGCCTAGAAAATGCAAAGTCCCAGTCCTGGGTAGGTACAGAGATGGCTTCTGAACACTACCGATCCTATGCAGTAGGAACCTGGGAGCAGTCCCAGGGTCGACGATCCTCAAGAGAGCCTCTCACAGATTTGCACAGTTTCTGTAGAGACAGCGATGGCAGTGTGAGAAAAAGTGGGGTCTGGACAGACAGATCTTACCCGGGCAGTCGCAAGGCCAGCTTTCTGTCCAGATTGCTGTCTGAAAAGGGACAGTTGCACAGTGACTCAGGAAGCTCCAATTCTCGGAACAGCTCTTGCTTGGACCTTCTGCACCGGGAAAATAGCCCCTCACGTCTGCCTTCAGCCACTGGATACAGAACATCAATGGTAAGTAAAGACAGACAGTTGGACTGAACATAGAACTATTGCAAGAGGTTTTCCACTCTGGCTACTTCTTAGCCTTCCTTTTCCAGCTTCCTTGTGTGTATATGTGTGTGTTAAGAGAGAGATAGAGGAGGTGAGGGAGGTTAATTTATGGGCAGTTAAATCCAGTCATTCAATATAGTCAGTTAAATTCAATTAATGGTATAAGCTTACTGAAAACTTACTTTATATCGTTCAGTCTTGTAAGTGCTGGGTTTATAAATGGATAAAATGCTGTTTATGCCATCAAAGGACTCAGAGTCTAGATGGGAAAGTTAGACAGGTGAGCATACAAATGTGATCAAATGTAAGGTGCCATGTTAGAAGGAGTGGGAGAGGGGATCCCTGGGTGGTGCAGCGGTTTGGCGCCTGCCTTTGGCCCAGGGCGCGATCCTGGGGACCCGGGATCGAGTCCCATGTCGGGCTCCCGGTGCATGGAGCCTGCTTCTCCCTCTGCCTGTGTCTCTGCCTCTCTCTCTCTCTCTCTCTCTCTCTGTGTGACTATCATAAATAAATAAAAAAAATTAAAAAAAAATAGAAGGAGTGGGAGGGCAAAGGAGGGGTGGTCAATTCTTTATGGATGGGTTGGGAAAAGCTTCATACTTTTGAATTGAGTCTTAAAAGATGTGATGGGTTTCTTCAGACCTAAGAGGGCTGGGACACATGATAGAAGGCCATCCCAGTACAGAGAGCAGCACAGACAAAGGCTGAGAGATGTGACACAGTAGTGCTGTCTTGGGGAGCTATGTGTGGTTGGAGCACTAGCAAGTAGGAAGGCTATGGACAGGGAAGGCTGGAGAAGGGCCATGGAGGTCTTGTGGGAAGACAATGGAGAACCCATTGAGAGTGTGCAGTGGAGAAGAGATGGGATCAGAACTACATTTTAGAAAGCTCTTTTCTGTCATAGTGTGGAAAATGGATCAGAAGAGAGATCATTTGTAACCTTGAGTTGCCCATGTCTCATTAAGGAAGGAGGGTGTGCTCCATTGTTTTTAATAGCTCTGGCATTTAAAAGACATATACAAATATTTGGCTATATAGTTCACAAAGACTAAAATCAATATTGTGTTGATTTTAATTCTGTTTTCTGAAAAGCCAATGTGTAATAAACATTTCCTGACCATTGTTAAGACATAATGGATATTTACTATGGACTCTTCTCAACTCTGGAAAAAAGAATGACACTTGCTTTATCCACTGTTCTTAACAGCTTTTTCTATTAAAAGGAAACTCCCCCAAGTTTAGTGGGGGAACTTCCTAGTTGAGCTCACTTGGTTAAGCTCTACACACATGCTTTCTCCTGTTAATGATTATATCTGTGATGATTGAATCTGTCCCTTAGTTTCATATCTCCTGTGAGTTTAGAGATACTTTGTTATGCACTAAAACCATATATTGAGGAGGAATCATCCTATCTAGATTTTTCCCATAATACTTCTTTCAAACTGAAACTCATTTTTTGTCAGTGACCAGTCATCTACCTAGAGACTATGTTTAGGATCAGTGTGTGGCTACTTGGAATGCCATACCAACCTATAGCAGGGTTCTCAACCCTGGCTGAGTTAGAGTCATCTGGGTGCTTTAAAAAAATCTTTTTGCCTAGAACCCATCCAGTTAGAATTAAACCAAAATCTCTGGGGGTGGGCTGCAGGATCAGAATATTTAAATAAATTCTACCCACAATGTGGGGCTCGAACTCATCATCCCAAATCAGGAGTCACATGCTCTACTGACTGAGCCATTCAGGTGCCCCTAGGATTAGTATTTCTTTTTTTCTTTTTTTTTTTTAAAGATTTATTTATTTATTAGACACACCCACACACACTGTACACAACAGGGGTGAGAGGAGCAGAGGGAGTAGGGAGAGAAAATCTCAAGCTGGCTCCCTGCTGAGAGCAAGCTGCTTGATGCAGGCTCAATCCCTCAACCCTGAGATCCTGAGATCCTAACCTGAGCTGAAACCAAGAGTTGGCTGCTCAACTGACTGAGCCACCCACGCACCCCTAGGTTAGTATTTTTTAAGCTCCAATGGTGATTGCAATGTGCAGCCAGGGTTGAGAACCACTATTTACAGTAAACTTGCCAGTGGTTACTACTGCTTACCTACATTTGTGAAGTCAGCAAGACAATTTTAATCATTTTCCCTTTCTTATACCTCCTTCCATGTGAGAGGAATCTTTGTATCGGCAGAGAATTGAGGGAGAGACCAAAGTGTTTAGTTGAGGCAGATATTTAAAAATCTTTCAGGGGATCCCTGGGTGGCGCAGCGGTTTGGCGCCTGCCTTTGGCCCAGGGCGCGATCCTGGAGACCCGGGATCGAGTCCCACGTCGGGCTCCCGGTGCATGGAGCCTGCTTCTCCCTCTGCCTGGGTCTCTGCCTCTCTCTCTATCTCTCTGTGACTATCATAAATAAATAAAATTAAAAAAAAATCTTTCAGATTATCTTTTGGGTGAGGCCAGCCATTTTTTTTTTTTAAGCCTGGAGAAAAGATGATGAAGATGACAGACCCCCTATCTTTTTTCTTCTCTTTCTTCCCTGTTTTTTATGTTTCTAGGAATTACAAATAATGTCTTTGGACACAGAGCTTTCCTACTTATGGTCACTTTCCCCCTAAGTCTCTTACAGGGTCGACGGGCCACTTCACTCCCCAAATGGTAAGATGACTTGGGGATTGAGGCCCCAACTATCAACCCCAGGGCTCTGTGGATGACACATCATGCTTCTTGCCAACAGAGGGACCTTTAATTAGAAATCAGTGCAGCAAGAAGGATTGTAATCATCATTGTGAATATATTGACTATAACCTGCTTTTTTTACACTGTATTAGGCCCTGGATTGTAGAACTTTTAGGATTCGGTCAGATGCATTCTGATTTTGGCAGTTGATGTTTCAGAGTGACATGACTTCTGGTTAGGACCACAGTTGCTTTGCCACTTATGATGTCTCCCTTGGAACTGTTCTGCAAGAGAAATGCATACTATTCTAGAAGACCATAAAAGCCACCTAGAGGAGCCATGATTTTATGCTCTGAGACATTTCCCTTGCTGTCACTCAGACCCCACTATTTCTTCAAGTCCAAACTCGTTGATTGCTAGATAAGTTCCTATCAAGGTTAGTTCTTTGAGGTCAGACTTGGCTAGGCACAGAAAGCAGACTTTCATTCTGGCCAGATGAGCCTGGGGAAGAGGGCCGGCTGAGTTGTTGAGCAAAAATGGAGCTTTGGAAAAGGTTGGCTTACAGTTTCAGACCTGGATTTTGGACAAAAAACAATAAAAAACAATGGGAGAAGGATAAGATGGCGGGATCCCTAGGTGGCTCAGCAGTGTAGCATCTGCCTTCGGCCCAGGGCATAATTCTGGAGATCTGGGATCGAGTCCCACATCGGGCTCCCTGTATGGAGCCTGCTTCTCCCTCTGTCTGTGTCTCTGCCTCTTTCTCTCATGAATAAATAAATAAAATCTTAAAAAAAAAAAAAGGATAAGAAGATGGCAAATGGGATTTGGATCTTTTAGGGAATCTCCCTAGGTTGACCCAGAGGTCAACCTAGGGAGAATTGTCTTCAGCAGGTTTTGATTGGATCCCTGGTATTTGTGACATACACAGAGTCCCAGTTGGGTGGGTAGGACTGATTTTACAAGCCCTTTGGATCTATTTTGCTTTGTCTTGTTTCCTATTTCTTTCAGAACATGCTTCTAGAACTTTCATCTATTATGAAAAAATAATCCATGCGTGGGGCTAGAAAAATGGACCCAGGAGCAGCCGGCATCTTCAGGAGAAAAGTTGCATTTTTGTTAGCTCAAATTGCAAGAACTGCAGGAACCATTCTCTCCACAGGGACACCCACCAGGTGATGGGTGTGTACAGGGCCCACAGGAGACCTTTCCCTGATGGGGCTGGGATCAATGTCTGGTTGCCCCTGGCCTCACCACTGGGGGGCAGGTCTGCTCTCAGGCAGGATGAGACAGGGAGGAAGTGCACACCAGGAGAAAAAAATCTCAGGGGAAGAGCTCCTGCCACTCTGAGAGGAGAAGGATTAAGAAATGGCTATCCTTGCCCCACCGAGCAGCCTGGTGGGACTTGTTGCCCTGCTCACTGCAGAGAGCACTCCTGCTCTGCAGTGGCACAGCAGCAGCTGGAACCATTGAATAGATGGATCGATTGATCGATCTCCTATTGGCTCTGTCTCTCTGGAGGACCCTGATACACTGGGTAACTGCCTGGGATGCTGCAGAAGGGAGCCCAGCATTGGATGGGGCTGCTCTGTGCTTCTAGCCCCAATGGCTACTGAGTCCTCTCTGTCCCCACACTTTGCAGAGGTGGAAATGAGGTGTGGCGATATGAAGAGGCATAATCTGTTCCACAGTGAGTTGCTAGAAGAGCCGGTGAAGACCAGGTGGATGAAAACGATGTTGGGGCCAAGTCCAAGTGTGTGCGTGCCCTTAAGGGGCCCACCATATTCCATGTGCTTGATGAGGACTCATTCTATCTTGTACAGCTGTGTAAAGTTATTGTTCATCCCCGTTTTATAGATCAGCGAAGGCTCAAAGAGACGAAGTAACTTGCCCCACAGCTAAGGATCACACAGCTGAAGTGTCTGCTGTGCAGCTGAATTCAAACCCAGTGCCAGCTGCTCCAAGGTGCAGACCCCTTCCAGGAAGCTGTGAAGCCGTGCTGCCTCTCGTCCATAACAATCAGCAGCCCCTGGGCAATGATTTATTTGCACATCTGTCTGTCCAGCTAGCCTGTGGAAGCTATAAGGATAAGGCCTGTGCATTTTAAATCTTGGATGCCCAGCATGCAGCACGGCGTTGGATGAATGAATGTATGTTTATGCATAGATGCCAAAGACAATATATTACCTTTCATTTTCAAGTCTCTAGGCTCTTCCTTATTCACTGGTGTTCTGTTGTGTGCTGTCAATAGGTTTATTATGAGAGACTCTTTCAGAAACCTGTATGGGAGCGGGGTTTTTTTTTTTCCTTTAAATTTCCTTTACCCCCAGAAGCCTTTACAGGGTCATTAACAAATAGAAGTTATAAATAAACGTTAAAGGAGTGTAAAAGGTGATGCTTCTAGTAAATGCTGGTGTGTCTCTGATGGATTCCATCTTTTGCTTTAGGATGAGGCTCACTGCCTCAGGGATGCACCTGTCTTCAAGGGGGAAGAGGAAAAGCTAGCCATGAAGAACCAGTAATGCCTCTTTCTGGCTGACTGAGCAGGCCAGTGGCAGGTGTATGTGGGGATCTGAAGGAGCCAGAGGTGTGAGGATAGAAGGTATCATGGTTCTTGAATCAAAGTGAAAGGAAAGGCACTTGAGTAATGGTATGTGGGATGAATAGCTTTTTCCATCTCTCTGGAAAGCGACAGTGCTCAAGGGGGAGAATTAGAAACCCGTTCCACTCTGGGCACTATTGCCAGCTGATGTTAAACATCAACTACAGTCTAGTTCGTGCATCAGAATTGAGGGGTGGGGGTGATGGGTTGGAGAAGAGTGAAAAATTCTAGAACAGTTCGAAAGCCTAGTTCTTTTTTTTTTTTTTTTTAAAGATTTTATTTATTTATTCATAGAGAGAGAGAGAGAGAGGCAGAGACACAGGCATAGGGAGAAGCAGGCTCCATGCAGGGAGCCTGATGTGGGACTCAGTCCGGGTCTCCAGGATCACACCCCAGGCTGCAGGCGGCGCCAAACCGCTGTGCCACCGGGGCTGCCTAAAGCCTAGTTATTTCTAAATAGATCCCAAAACTGTTGGAGGGAACTGGTATAGCAGTAGCCAATCTGAGAATCCTCATTGTACCCTGAAAGTAGATATGAATCCCTCCAAAGGTGCACAAAGGAAAGTGGCTGCTGACCATCTGGGGTGGGCGGTGTTTGAATGCTCCTGTTCTGCAGAACACAATGGCTTTATTCTATTTCAAACTATCATGGTCATTCCCACCACAGGTGCAAATGTCAAGGCCGAAGAGCAAATGACCATCAGTTCCAAATGACCAGGTTGGCTTTCTGGCCTCCCTCCCTCCCTTCCTCCCCTTCCTTCCTTTCTTCCTGTTCTTTCCTTCTATCCTTTCTTTTCCTTCCTTCTTTCCTTTCTTTTTTCCCACTCTTCCCCCCCCCCCCTTTTTAAAAAAGATTTCAGAGAGAGAGAAAGCGCATGCGCATGGCGGAGGGGGGAGCAGAGAGAGAGGGAGAGAGAAAAACCCAAGCAGACTTGGAGCTAAGTGCGGAGCCCAACACGGGGCCTTGATCCCGTGACCCATGAGATCATGACTTGAGCTGAAATCAAGAGTCTGATGTCTAACCAACTGCACCACCCAAGCGCCCTTAAATCACCAGGTTTTCTTAATAAAATTTTTTGGAACTAAGACCCACCTGCTTTTCCCAGAAGGGATTGAATAGCTTCGTGTCTTTAGGCAAAGGACTATACTTGACCTCTCACGCTTAAAACGTTATGATGGTGTGGTTTTGCTAACAGTTGCTAACCCCATTATATGCTCCCTGGAAGCCCTCCTTGACTCAGTAGGGTGCCCAGGGTGTGGAATTAGTTTCCCCATCTGGTGGATGGGGTGAGGCCAGGCACTTCCTGAAGCTCAGATCTCAGCAGCACTGTGCTCTTCAGACAGCATGAGAATTTATTATTGACCACCCACGTCCAGCTCTCCTCATGGTCGTCTAGCCTACCAGCCATTCGGTATCTTGCTTTCCCTTTACATTGCACTCCAGGACTCAAATGATCAAATACAGTTTCCTAGTTTAATGTTACTCCCTTAACCACAATTCTAAACTCCCTGCCCTGCTGATCATCGTATCTTGGTGTTGGTTTAGTGCCCCTTGCTCTCTGGTTACTTTTAGTTAGCTTTCTGTTTTATTTATTCATTTAGTCAGTCAGTTAAATCTGCCCCCAACATGGGGCTCAAACTCACCACCCTGAGATCAGAGTCACATGCTCCCCTGACTGAGCTATCTGGGCACTCCTAGCTTTCGGTTTTCAATTAGACCTGTTATTTTGCGGTAACTGTAGATCCACATGTCTTTGTACGAAACAATACCCTTCACCAGCTGCCCTTCACCAGCTGATGTTTTGTGTGGCTATGGCACATCGAAGCCAGGAAATTGCGTTTAATGCCTTTTATCTGCTTTCCCAGGCATTGGGAAATTTTTTTTTTTTAATTCAGAGCTGAGGAGTTACACTAGCATTATCCCATTTTTTAGGTCTCTCGTCAGATTAATCAGGCAGCAGTTAAGGGTCCATGCTAGAGGAAGACCCATGGCCTCTCTGGGAGAAGAGATTTCCTATGGCCTCCAGTCCCGTGATCCGTAACACAGGGAGCAGAGGCAGGGAAAACCAACTTACAATGCATAATGATATGTCTTTATTTCATCAACAGAAATGGTGTCTAGACAAAATTCAGTTAACACTAGCAATTCAATTGAGTGAAAATTCTTTTTTGCACAATAGTGTATTTACAATGAGTAAATGAAGTTTCAATTCATTAGTTCATAGCAATGCTTTTTTTCCCCCAAAATGGTAAAAATTCTTAGTTACAGAGAATAAGCATCAACAGCCATTTCATTTTTACAATAAAAACCACAACAAAAAACCACAATCACTTAGAAAAAAAAAGACAAGCCTAAGAACTAGTACAATAAAACGATGCATCGAATTAAGTTACATTAATCGCATAGAATCTGTGTAAAAAGTATGTAGAAAAACACCTGATGTAACCTGTTACAGTCGTTGAGCAGTTATGAGAGGTACAGAGGGTTATACAGGTAGATATGTGTGAAACTGTCCGTATGGTTCGACCTGGGGAGGAAGAAGAGAGGGGCTGCAGCCCCTTGCATACACTGAGAAGACCCTGTTTTGAATATGGCCTCTGGAGTTTGTAAGGCATATATTAGAGGTGCGCTTGCATCAGACTGGTTCTGGAACAAATCCTCCCAGGCCCTTCTGGCCTCACAAGCAGAGGTGGTGCTTGCCTCAAGCGGCTCACCGTGTCTAACCAGCACCCGGAGCTCCCAGGTGCACTCACCAGAGGTGGCAGGTCTTTCACGTCCGAGCGTGAATGGGCATCCCGGCCTTCACACACGCCAGCGGCATTGCTAGGACCCAGGGGAGGTCACCCCTCTGCCCGCAGGCATATTTGGGTAGGAGACTTAGCATCATCGGTAGGAAAAACCCTCTTTGTCCCAAATCCCTTCCCTCCTTCCTCATATACGTGTCCGGTCAGCCCCCCCAGGAACGCTTGGCACTGACTGAATGGTCTTGGTGCCCTTCTGCTTCTAAGGAGGGCCACTGTTTTATCTGAGGTCAAGAAACTGGAATGAAGTGAAAGTCAGAGTTGTTTATCCATTGCTTGGTAGTGAGATGCATGCACCACGTCACAACATTAAATCAAAGCTACAAAGTGGGCCTCTGCACCCAAGGGGTAGTCTTCACAGAACGGCAGCATCATTTTCCTATTACCATTAAAATGCACTGATACTCATTTGATATAAATATTATCTCCCCGGGTGGAGTGTAGGAAAATACTATACACTTCCTTTTCTTTGCAAGAAATGTTTTTGCACCGTCAGCCAAATAATTTATCCTCAATCTGCCACCATAGGTCCTTTCTATGTACAAATACGATCTGCACACACTATCTGTGTACAGATGTCATCTAGTCTATAGCATCAGTCTTTGACGCTCGGGTCAGGAGCCGGTTTGGCGGTACTGAGAACATCCAGATGGCCTCCATGCACACGGACCTCCCGCACGAATACCAACTCCACACAGGGTACTGCACTGTGGCCTGACTCGCCATTAACTGTGCCTACAACAAGATCCTCAATTTGGGGAAGGAATATTAACCTAGGATAGAGTGAACAGCTTTATTCTTAAACAACAACAAAAAAAATTCTGCCCCTCAGTCTATTTACAGTGATTTGAAGACAAGACTTGATTCCTGCTCCCTTTCAGGTCTGCGACTCCTCCAAAACTAGAAGCAGAAGGGGAGCAGTGTGAAGTCATTTGTTAGGCAGCTGCTAGTTTAAATGGGGTATAATGTAGAGACCCAGCCGGGTAGGTCTTTTGTAGCCGAGTAACCTTGCAGACTTTACCCACTTTGAGAGGTGCTGTGCTACTCCACAGGATGCAGAGCAGCCCAGAGGGACAGGGCTCTGGGATTTCTTAAAAGGCTTATAGTTTATACGCCTTTGTTTGTTTCTTCTTCCTTAATGGCATCATTAAGTATTAAAAGAGTAATTGTAGGTTTAGGCCTTTTTTTTTTTTTTTTTAAGATTTTTAAAAAGTCATCTCTACACCCAGTGTGGGGCTGGAACTTAACCCCAAGATCAAGAGTCGCTTGCTTTATCGACTGAGCCAGCCAGGCGCCCCTAGACCTCCCGATCATAGCTTCGAACTTCACATTGTGCCCACCTGATTTCTGGCAGTTCTCTCGTGCAAGTCCTAGAGCTGGTCCCTGGCCTCCTTTTTAAGGAGAAGTGGCAGTTGGCATTCTAATCACTAGCCTTTTTTTTTTTTTTTTTTTTTTTTTTACTTCCTTGGGAAAGCAATACAAGGATTAAATCCAAAGTCATAGTGCATCTTAAAAGCAGCATACTTTTAGAAAGACAGTTAATAAATTACTTATACAAAATAATGTTTTATACTGCAGCATCACCTCTGACGCCTGAGTCATTGTTAGGGAACCCGGAATAGAAATAGCAGGATGGCCTAGTAACTTTGCCAGCTCTTTTGTTTTGTTTTTGCAACTGTTTTGTTCCAGAATCAGTATGTAATGAAGTTTGATTTTATTCAAGGCACCCCCAGATAACGCAGAGAAACACACACATACAGCAAAGCACTCACCTGCCCAAAGCCTGACCAACCTGAATGAAATGAGGTTGTCTGGACACACAAGTAGAACAAAGGGAGATCCAAGGGGAGGACTAGATTCAGGCAGATGCTAACTAGCCACAGGGCCACCTCCATGGTCCCCACCCCAGCAACTCATGCCCACCTCTTCGGAGACTCAACTGGGCCATGGCAGGGATCTTCCTCAACAGTCCATGGCTGGAGGGTCCTTTATTTTTTATAAGGAAGGACCCATAAGAGCACAACTAAATGTCACCGCACTGTGCAAACACTATTTCTTGCTCTTAACTTACTTTTCTTTTTCATAAAAGACACGGGCCTCAACCTATCTCCTTAACCCCAGGTTAAGGCTGGTTTTTAAGACTCCACTCGAGGCTATTTGGATTCTGGCCCCCAGCTAGTCCTCCCTGTGAATCCATCCAGAAACAATTTTGACGAACACATGGTTCAGGGTAGTAAAAGACAGGACAGGTCATGGAGACAATTGCACAGAGCCAGTCACTGTTTATGGTACATAGTGAACATAATCCCAAGTTGTTAAAAATCTCTAAGAAATGGAAAGAGTTTTTTCAAGCAGTGTTTTTAACCAGTTCCCCATAGCAGGGGTTTGGTTGAGGAAGAGGAGGAAAAGCGAGGTGGGGGTAGATGGAGGGAGAATGTGGGCTGGGTCAGGGTGGAGGGACCTAGGGAGAGCCTTCCCCACCTGGCCGCTGCCGGCCGCGCAGGTGTGTGCAGACCGAACGACAGGGAGACAGGGAGACAGGGAGACGGACGGAATGTGGTCAAGACTACCAGTTGCACATGAGTTGTCACCAGGGTGAATCACGCCAACAAGTTGGTTTGGACCTGGTTATGATACTAGCAGAGAACATTCTTTTTTTTTTTTTTTTTCCAAAAGAAGAGGAGGTCACTTAAAAGAGGCAACAAGAGAGTTAAAACACAAACTACTGTTGGTTGACTCCTCCACCGTAACACATACCTGTGGCCTATCACAGGATTCACACTGAATTTCAATCCCAGCTGTCACCAGTTTTCTACAAAGGCAAACCCCACGGTGAAACACAGCACGGTTCCACTAGGCCGAGAAATTCCAACAACCCTCATAAGAAGGGCAGCTCCAACTCCGAGCTGCGGCAAAGTCCGTCTCAGACTAGCACACGCAGACACGCACACATGAGGAGAAACAGAAACCCAGAGGCAGGTTTTAAAAGCGGAACTATTTTTAAAGAAAAGTCTTTTTTTTTTTATCCTACCGCATGAACCAACAAATTTCTGGCATTCATACATATTTAAACATTTAGCGCTAATATTTGTACAGAAAAAAGTTAATAATACTAAAACATATGTTACTATGATTTCACTTTTCGCCTACATCATATACTAATTTCCCCTTTTACATGCAGCTTTAATATTGTCCAAACAATGGCACAAATAAAGAAACAAAGTCAACCATCTACTCCCCACTGCCCACCACCCCATCCCCACATCAAACCTTTCGGGACTCTTCCCGCAGCCCGGCTGGAGGGCCCACCGGAGGGAGGGAGCCGATTCCTCCTCTTAGGCTGGCGGCAGGGTCTGGGCACATCTTCCTGTAAACGTGGCCAGGGGCCAGCACGCCCCCAAAGCCAAGGGAAGCTGCTCTCCGTGGGTTGCAAGCCAACCAGTTTTGCAGCAAGAGAAGAAAATTATCATCAGGTGAGGGTAGGTGTGTGTGTGGCGGGGAGGGGGGCAGGGAGGGCTCCTTGGCCATATCGTGTCCAAAGCCTCAGAATGAAATCTGCCTTCGGACAAGAGATGAGCAGAAAAACCTCAGAATTCAACTCAAAGCATCTGGAGAGGGGGAAGGAGAAAGAAATACTTCTGCCTGCGTCAGGGACAGACCCCAGGCTCACGTGCGCCCCCCCTCCCGCTCTGCTCTCCCCTCCTCTGGGCGAGCTGCATCAGCCCAGGATGCCACTTACAGGCAACTCCAGGTGCTGTGATGCAAACTCACTCAGGTGAGACATCCTGGGAGCCCGGCCTGGGCAGGGGAGGGGCGGGGTGGCCGATCCATCGATCCATCGGCCAAATCCTTCCAAAAAGTTCCTCCCCCACTGCACTTCCAAGGGCAGGCAGAGGCCTGAGGACCGGCTGAAATGAATGGGACTCGCCCCCTGGGTGAGAAAATAGTAATAACTTGATTTTTAGGAGCCAATGCCTGCTGAGTTCTGGAACAAAATCATGGGTTCCTGCTGTTTGGATGCACTTTCGAGCGGACGTCCACACTCTCTCCCCACTTAGGAGTCTGAACGTCCAGCATCAACTCTGAACTCTCCGCATTTAAACTTTGCTTCCGGGAAAGGTGGGGAGGAGGTGAAATATAAAAATATTCAAGCAGATTATTGTCTACACATCCTAGGATGAATTCATTATTTGGCAAGATTATTTTTCCTACATAATTATCACCTGAGTGCTTTTTAATTAGCTAAAATGTCTTACTTTTTAAACTAAAAGCAAAGAATATACAGTATACTTGAGTTATACTGAAGTAACAACTTCATTTAAGAAAATAGGTTTGACCCAAAACTCAGTGCAAGTGGCAAAGTTGACCATGACTGTACAGTATCTGCAAGAAAAAAAAAAAAGAAAAAAAGAAAAACAAACCCACGACACTCAGATGACACCAGCTGATGGTGCCCAAAGCAAACCAAGCGACAACAAAAAAGGGTCTGAGATAAAACCTCCAAAAAAAAAAAAAGCTTCCAACACTGAATTCTGATCCATAAATAAGTACAAATTGAAATTGAACTGCGAAGCAAGAAAAATGACCATGTTAACGGTTACCAAACTAGTTCTAGCATCGGAGACAAAAGAAGAGGAATGTTGGAACCTGTTGGTAAATGAGAGATGAAGTTTCCAGTTTCAGGATGAGAGAATTGAGGCATGCAGGACTTTTGCATATGGATATATATATATTTTATATATATATATTATATATAATATGTACAGTCTAGCTATAAAACTTTGATGTGTATAGAAGCTGTCTTCAATGAAAAAAATTGAACATTCAGAAGAAATTCCTGAGATAGGGTTTGTGACATGGGCCACTGAGAAAAAAAATCCGTGGTTGGGTCCTGGAGGTGTTATAGTCTATCCCTGTTGAGACTGAAATTCACCCACAGACAGGCAGTGCCACCACCGCCGCCGCCCCTTGCCGGGCAAGGGCTAGCACCATTGGGAAGGTAACTGTACCGCTCGGCGCGGAGAGAGGAGGGAATACTCAGAGACAGTATTGCTGCTAAGAACGCTGTAGTGTGCACCGATTCCTTCTAGGTTCTTCCAGACGGCAGAAGAGCAGCACGGCGGGCTGCCCGGGGAGCACCTGGGGGGCGGCGGGGCCGCCAAGTGGGCCGCGTCCCTAGGTGTACTCCTTCCTGGGCTGCTCGTCAGTTGTACACTTGTCAGTCATTTCCTGGCAGAAGTCCACGGTCACCGTCTGGCTCCTGGATTCCAGCGGAGGCCCCCTCTCCGGGAAGCCCCCCGGGTCGCTGCCCTCCGGCCTCCTCGTGCAATTCTCGGAGGAGGAGGAGGAGGAGGAGGAGGGGGGGGCGCCGCCGGGAGCCCAGGGGGGGCCGGGGGGCGCGGGCCCGGGCTCCAGGCAGCAGGGCGCGCTCTCCCCCGCCGCGCACTGGGGGGCGGCCAGGTTCTGCTCAACGCCCAGGGGCGCAGCGTTAATACCGGCGGCGGCGGGGAGGCCCACGGGCCTGAGGACGGGGCAGTACCGGTGCAGGGCCTGGATCTGCTCGGGGCTCTGGATGTCGCGGCAGACCTCCTGGGAGAGGCAGGAGAAGTTGTCCAGCAGCTCCCCCATGCAGGCCTTCAGCTGGTTCCTCTCCGACAGCAGCTTCTCCTTCTCGCACACCTGCACCACAGAGAAGGACAAGGCCCCGTCAAGCCTGACCCGGAGGACAGGAGCCCTCGCTCCCGGGCTTGCTGCTGCACTCTGTTACACGGGGGCTCACGAACGCGCAGGCCAGGATCTGGGGACCCACAGACCAGGTTCAGGGAGCTGGGCCTGAGCAGCCTACCCGGGCGTGCCAGGGAGCCCGACAGACAGACCAGACAGACGCCTTCCGTGCGGCAGCTCTTTGTCGTTCTCTGGGGTCTTGCAAAATTATCACCTGCCAGAGAACTGCAGGGGGTCAAGGTGCTGGTTTCTGGGAATTTGGGGGTTCCAGAGAACCAACTGGAAAACTCTCAGTCCCAAAAGTGTAGTTGGAAAAAGCTCCCCCAAACCATTAGGCTGCCATTCTTGAAGGTCAGAAATTGACCAATTCCAACTCTATGACATTTTGGAAAGAGGCAACATTATGGGGACGGTAGAAAGACCAGAGGTGGCCAGGGAGTGTGGAGTGGGGGGAGAGAGGGATGGGCAGGTGAAGCACAGAGGATCTTCAGGGCAGCAGAATTACTCAGTGTACAGCCAGGATGCATCTACTGTCCAAATCCACAACCTACACAACACCAAGAGTGAGCCCTGATATAAATTATGGGCATTGGGTGACTATGATGTGTGCATTCAAGTTCCTCAACTGTAACAAATGCACTACCCGGGTGGGAGGTGTTGATGATGGGGGAGGGGGTGAGTGTACAGGGGTAGGGGGTAGGGGCATCATTCAATTTTGCTGTGAACCAAAACTTCTCTAAAAAAGAAGTCTATTAAAAAAGTCAACAAAAATCACAATAACAAAAAGTGGCCATTGGCAATGTCACACGGTTCGATTAAACCTCAGCGGGTTTTCTGGCCTTTGGGGGGTACAGACTGCACAGAGCAGGTCCTCTCTGGGACAGGTGGGGACCGTGCAGCGGGTCATGGGCATCGATCCTCCGCGGACACAGGGAGGACAGACAGAGGCGTGGAGACCGAGCCCTAGCAGAGCAGCCTGAGGTTCTGAGGTTGTCCTCCAAGAAAATCCCACAGGAGTTCTTGTGTTACTAAAATTCATCATCCCATCAGAGAGATGAATTTCACCACTAGGGGGGAAGCTGGTGAAGGTTACACCTGAACTATCTGTGCGAGGAGAGAAATTATGGGGGTTCCATGGGGCACACCCAGTGAGAGAGATGAGGAAACTGGACATCACCACCAGATGGGAGGGGGAATGAGTTGGGGGTGCGGCAGAGGGAGAGGGAGAGAGAAAGGAGGAGAGGGAAGGGAACATACGAGATGGGGGCTCCGACATGGTTGCTGCACGTGCTGGAGCATGAATGCAATCTGGCAGGCAGCGTGGGCATGTGTGTCGGAGACAGAGATTTACACGGGGAAAGGGCACCTGCTAAAATATTTATAAATTTATCAAGAAAACATGTTTTAAAAATGAAAAATAAACAGATGTACAAGTGCAAGTTGAGAGAAATACATTATGCAACTTTGCAAAAGCTGAGTGGTGTGCCGGAGGCAGTGTGGGAGTGGGGGGTGAGTGCGTGTGTGCCGGGGACTCGCGGGGCGTACTGGCCTCCCCCCTCTGCCCCCATGCCAGCGCCATCCTTGACACCCAGCTGGAGGGCGGTGGATAAGAAACAAAGTACATCTGGAGGTCCCTCCCGAAAAATCTTACATTTGTGGCTGTGCCACCCAGAGCGCCCAGAAGCACTGGGGGCCTGCAGAGCCAGAGGCAACAGTGCCTGGTCCCAGGAGGGCCATCTCAGTCCCTGTTATGCCACATTATCTTGGCCAAGCCATTGACACACACCCCCCTCCCCACCGATATGCAAACTGTTGCGGACCACTTTTAGGGAGAAGAAAAAGAAATGCTTCTCCTCCTTCCCTTTCCTCAGCCTTCAATATGCCACGTGCTTCATTCTCTTGCCTTTTGATAAAGATAAAAGGCAGATTTGAGGAAAGTATACTATTATCATGGAATGCATTTTTATGGCTGTATTACAAAATTGTTGAAAATAAAGGGTCTAATGGAAACACTTAATGAGGAAGTACAGGGGCTCTATCACATGTACCTCCCCCCCTTTTTTAAGTGAATAGACCGTGTAAAGTAAATTAAGTAAAGGATATAAA
The DNA here is from genome assembly GCF_018345385.1 of Vulpes lagopus. Lineage (NCBI taxonomy): Eukaryota > Metazoa > Chordata > Mammalia > Carnivora > Canidae > Vulpes > Vulpes lagopus. Next base: position 23,867,117 of record NC_054824.1, on the reverse strand, counting down.
TTCTGTTGTTTCAGTTTTAATATTTCATGACTGATTTTATAGATGAAATTATATTTTACCATAAATAGGAAGAAGAATTTACACAGCCTGTTCTATTTGATGTGAAATAGCAAATCCCATTTCTCTGCAGTTGTAAAGAAAATTCATTATAATGTCTTTAGTTGTAAGAGATGGTTTTGTTGTGATTAGTTACAATGATAATAAAACAACCTTTTCAAATGACCATAAGAAAAAAAAAGTGTTTTGGCTCTGCGCAGGAAAGGCAGTATAAACCCAGGCCTTGGTTACCGGGGTGAAGCTCTAAGTCACAGATGTACATTGATGAGCTCGGAAAACTCTCACTCAGTGGGAAAATGCAGCCTATTATTTAAGGGGTCTCCAGAAACAGTGGGAGGAGAGGTAGGAGACGCCCTCTCCGTCCTTCAACTGAACACTATCAGCAAAGTGCTTTGTGTATCTGCCTGGTGTGTGGCTTAGACTTTGCTATGTGTTCAGTATTACAAAATTACAAGGAAAGAATGCTAATTACAAAAATCAGGTATTTCTCAAATACAGGTGATGAGAATCGTTCTGCTTTCTGGAGAGGGGCACGGGGCCGAATGACCATGGACCTGTGCTCAGGGCCCCGAAAGCCCGTCCTTGGCAGATCAGCCTTGCTGGGTCCCTGCCGAAGCCCCGCCAGCTTTCAGAAGACCCACGTTCACCAGCAGCGATGTCTTGCTTCCTTATGTGGCTTAAATGCAAACTGTTCTTGTCGTTGTTAAAGCAACGTTAAAAAAAAATTGGGAAGAGAGAAGGAATTTGTAATCCCACAACCCAGTCACAATTTCAGATACATTTCAGGGCAAGAGACGTTTCCTGAGAGGCATCCCTGGCCCTGCTGTGGTGAGACTAGGGGATGATCCAGTCACTGACCCTGTTGTGAGGAACCTATGGCTTCGCCCAGGAGCTGTGGGGGACAGACACACACACATAGATGAGGCAAGACTGCTGGGATGAGCAGGAAGCCAGAGGTCAGATCAGGGCTCCAGGGCTGGGTGCTCAGCCTCCCCAGGGACTCAGGAAAGGGGTTTCCTTGAGAGGAGGCAGTAATCTGATTCTTAAAGGATGAAGTCAGAGAAGAAAAGAGCCAAGGAATGTCCATGGTAGAGGGGAGCTAGCACAAACACAGAAGCAGAAAGAGCAAGTGGCAGGAAGTGCAGAGCGTTTGATTTTATTATCGGTCAAGTTTGGAGTGGAAGGTGATTCTGGATGTAGCTACAGACTAAACCTGTATGAGCAAGTATGAATGTCTTCCTAAGAAGCTTGGGCTTTATTTGGCAGGTGAGGGGAGGCCCTGCCAGGAGCAGTTCCCCTGCTTGGTGGGAGTTGACCAAAAGGAAAACAGACTCTGAAGTCCTGGATGACCTTTACTCATGCTTTTCAAATGTCTCATCTCGTTCTTAGGTTCTCATCGGGATGGTGGCTTACCATGAGGCCCAGGATCACCGTGTATGGTCTGAGGACCCAAACTTAGATCATAAGCACATCACTGTGGCCTCTCTCTTCTTCAGCCTGACACGACATGGCACCTGAGATGTTCCCGGTATTTGGCCAGCACAAAGGTTGAGCTGAATGACGTTGCACTCTCTGCTTTCAGAGCTAAGTCAGGAGCCAGAGGCCACCTGGATTTACTTCCTGTGGCTTAAGCTTGCTTACCAAGGAGAAGGGGGCACCAAGCTCCCAGTGAGGGGAGCCTGGGAACTTATTCCCTGAGACAAAATACTCTCAGGCACGGGGAAGAGGAGCCAGCCACTTGGAGGCAGAACTGCAAACTCAAGGACCCTGGAGCTTCGAGGGGCTTCAGGTCATGTGGTGTCCTATCTGGATTCTACATTCTTCTGTGGGGGCAGGAGAAAGCGGCAGTGGCAGGTTACAAGATTTGGAATCAGGCAACTGGGTTTGCATTCAGGCTCTGCCACAGAGCGGGGAGTTGGCAAAACTCTCTGCACTCATTTCCTCCTCTGAAAATGGAGATAAAATAGAACCTAAGTCATAGGGTTGATGTGAGGATCTAATGTGATCGTTTACAAAAAACAGTTGGGAATAATACCTGGCCCACACGCGTACGCAAAGGATGTTAGCAGCTAGGACATGTTGAATGGAAAAAACCCAAAGGACTACCTCTATATGTGTGGCTGAAGGCCATAAAATATTGAAACGTGATTACACACCTGCACAGACACACACAATTGCAGATATAAAGCTACTACTTTTGTTGAGAAACTTGCTTGAAAATAACCCCAAACTTCCCAGAATGCTGACCCTTCCCTCCACTTGTCTAGCCTCCACCACTGCAACTTTGCACGAATCCTGCTCACTCCAGGTTGCCGACAGCAACGAACGGGTCAACTCACCAATTTGCGGATTTCACATTCTAAATTCTGAATACAGTCCAGTTTCCGCTTGCGGCAGCGCTGGGCCGCGATGCGGTTCTTGCTGCGCCGTCGGACGTCGTGAATGAACTCTAACTGTTCTGAGGTTAGCTTGTGCATCTTAATCATCATCTGGAAATCGTTCCTTGGAAGATCTGTGATTTGATCTACAGGAAAGGGAAGTTTGACCTGAAACCAAGAACAGCAGAATATGATTATGGTGGTTGGGTTTTAGTTGGAATTCCAGCTGGCAAAACATCAAAAAAAAAAAAAAAAAAAAAAAAAAAAGGTAAAACCTCCTTTTTAGGATGACCAAGTAGTATGGAAACTACTGAATGCAGCCAGTGATCAAGTCTTTCTTGTTTCAGAGAGAAATAAGATGTAATATTTAGAGAGTCAAAGAGAATGTGAACACAAATTATTATTATTTTTTAAAATATTTTATTTATTTATCCATGAGAGACCCACACAGAGAGAGGCAGAGACACAGGCAGAGGGAGAAGCAGGCACCATGCAGGGAGCCTGATGTGGGACTCGATCCCGGGATTCCAGGATCACGCCCTGGGCCAAAGGCAGATACTCAACCACTGAGCCACCAGGTGTCCCGTGAACACGAATTATAACGTGGTTATCATTCCTGAGATTTCTGAAGCAAACAGCATGGGAGCTATTGGAGAATGCATACTTTTTCACTGCTGTAGCAATTTTGTAACAAGGGCTAGATAGTTGAAACCTACTTCCATGGAGCCTGGACTCCACAAAGAACAATTCACAGACAGATACCATCTAAGGAATTATGGGAATCACTTGAATGAGAAGAGCACCACACACTTCGAAGGGGCTGGAAAGATGAAACCACCAGTGTGATTTTCAGTGCCATGGCTTAAGGAGATGCAGCGAGAGAGCTCAGGTAGGCTACACCGAGGTGGACTAGGAGCTGGAAGTGGGCTTTAGTCCTAGGAGACGTGACACTTCAGGCTAGTTACCTTACTTCTCTGGGCCTCAATGTTCTCATCTGCAAAATGGGGCATGCGTTTGAGCTGCATAGGGCTGTACAAAGTTGGGCACTTTGGCAGATTGTATTTTCCAAAAATACAATGGCCATCCCATCTCACATTTTCTTTTACAACATGATGGTGACTTTTCTCCATCAAGGTGGGGGGAGATGCACATTCCTGCCTCTCAATCATCGCCATGCGGTGGGAGTCACAGTGTGTGGTTTGAGGCGAGGTTATAAAAGGAGCTGTAGCTTCTTCTTTAGGCTCTTAGACTGCTCCCTCTGGAGGAAACCAGCTGCCGGGCCTACAGGACTCTCAGGCAGTGCTGTGGAGGGCCTAGGCCCATGTGGAGAAGAACTGAGGCCTGCAGCCAACTATCAGCGTTGCCTGGCCACTCATGTGAACCAACTACCCCGGACGTGGATTCTCCAGGCCTGTCACACCTTCAGATATGGAAGCCCCAGCCACTGACTTCAACCTCATGACGTATCCCAAGCCAGAAGTGCTCAGATGGGCCACTCTTGAGTTCCTGCCCCAAAGAAGAGATGATAAATGATTTAAGCCATGGAATCTGGGGGCGATTTGTTATGCAGCGGTGAGAACTGATGCAGATACTGTCAGCGGCAAGATTCCAACTTCCAAACCCCTGACAAAGGCAAATAAGCATTATCCAAAGACGGGACGTGAGTCTCTGGAGGGATGGATCTGTGACCTCCTTATATTCTGTCAAATGCACAGGCCTGAATCTTCCAGCAGTTCCTCACCGCCCTCTCCTGGTGATGCAGGGACTCCTGGGTTTGGTTCTGGATCTGTTTCAGAAAAGGAAGGTTGCGTGTTGTTTGGCCAAGAGACAGTGTCTCCCAGCTCAGCTTCACTGAATTCTTGCTTACATCAGCGTCTGCTTCGCGAGGACCAGCAGATGGCACCATAGACCTAAACTTCAAGTGCCCGCCCAGCGCTGTCCAATGCAAATAGCAAGAGCTGTGATTTTGCATTTCTAGGAGCCACATTAAAGGGAGTGAAAAAAACAAAAACAAAAACAACCAACAACTGAAATTCATTTTAATAGTATATTTAACTTAGCCCAGTAGGTCCACGATATTTTCAACGTGTAATTAATATAAACATTATTGAGTTACTTTACTGTTTTGGCAGCGCATTTTCAAAATTGGAGGCCTATTTTTTGCTCTTGTCACAATTCAGAACTAGGCACATTTCTTTTTCTTTTTTTCTTTTTTCTTTTTTACATTTCTAGGGCTCCATAGCCACGCGTGGTTTGTGGCTGCTACACTGGACAGCACAGCCCTAGAAGACGGGACAAATGGGATGCAGTGAACTTAACCAGAAAACCAGGAGAGGCCGGGTCTCATTGATCAAAATATTTTTGGGTGAAGACACCAACCCCTCGTTAATATGCAGAAGCTGCAGTGTTATGTCTGCGCTGTTCAGGGGAGTGAGATGAAGATACTTTAGTGTGAGCTCAGGCTTTTTCTTTGATTGCATCAGATGCGGGAAGATGAGTCTAGATCCTGGCACTGACGGCCAGTTAATCCCCACGCACAAAGGCAGCCCCACTGCGCGATCATTTGACTCTTCCGTGGCTGGATGCGACTGCTTTGTCAGGGTCCTTCATAGCTCTGAGCCTGCTGGACGTGCCATTTGCTGAGGGCTCCCAATGGGTGCTCTGATTCAAACTCCGCCTGGCGAACCCTGCCCCGTGCCACCTGTGCCATTTCGGCCCAAGAAAGCAAAGTGGCGACAGCTCGCATTCCACCACAGTCAGCCCAGCCCTGCTCCCACCGCTGAAGGCCGGCAGCCAGGGAAAGCCAGCAGGCTTTGTCCACGGGCTGTGTTTGCACAGGGCTCATAATGATCCGAAGAATGTTTGATTTCCCTTTATACCATTTGGATAACAAACAGACACGCCAATCCTGGACGGTGCCTAACTCACACAGAGATGAGCCTGGCGGGGACACGGATGTCTCCACACCAGGAAGAAGCTTGTTTGCACACACAGGTTGCAGCGCTGTGGGGCCTCGTGGGGTCTCCCCTTCTGCTGACGACAAAGCAATGCTGCTTCGGCTCTGAATCCTGTTTACTTCTCTTCCGAAAGAATATACACCTACGGTTCGGGGCGCAGGGAAAGTCAAAAGGCCTTCTAGACCAAGAGCTACTGCATTTAACATCATCCAGACAGAGACTATAAAACACCAGGGAAACAGGACAGAGGTTGACAGGAAGAGGAAAAATCAACAACGCTCGTTTCAAAGTCCTCGAAGCAAAAGGCCATAGAAAGTTTCGGGAGAGCTGTTGCAACTCCAGCTGCTTTTTAAAGAGGTCAAAGGAAAAGAAAATAGGCAGCTCTAGACCTTCCTCCACGTAAAAGAAACTAGAGTGGCCGGGCGGTGGGGTTTCTTTTTAATAGGCTCCGTTAGGCCTCAAGCAAGGGAGAATTCACACTGCCCACCCGAGGGAAGTCCCGAAGTGTTTGGGATAGAGCAGTGGGAACACTGCTATTTTCAGAGGAGTAAGTTCCAAGCCAGTGGGCATCTTCCCTGCAGATGAAGAGCAGCCACAAGAGCCCCTTATCGGGAGGGGAGAACAGTCCATTCTGAAGCTGGCAGGCACCCTAACACTCCCCTAAAGGAGCTCGAAAGTCAGCTAATGCGACCTGGCCTTAGAAGGTTCGAACACGTCGAGACGGGCAGAGGCCCTTCTCCCTTTCTTCTGGCAAATTCTCACAACCCAAATAGGCCCTAGAGGGCTTAACATCTTATTTCTTGTCCCTCCACACATTCTTCCAGGGTTTTACTTCTCAGCTGTGGGTTCATTTTCATTCACTGGACTCTCAGTGCAAAACACCTGACCTCTCAAGATGAAACGTCCTGCCAGCTGCCGTCACCACCTGCCTGGACACAGGCCTGCAACCCCGGTCCACCTGCAAGACCCACAGGAGGCTGAGCACGCTGCACAGAAGGGGGCAGGGCCCATGGGATGGAGCGTATGGTTTCTCATGGCTGCTGCTCATGCCCGCCCCCACTTTGGTTTTCAGTAGAGACTCCAAAAGTCAGGGGCAGCCACGGAGGCAGCCAGCCAAGGGCCCAACAGGGCCCATGGGCCAGAGCCACAGTTTGCACCGTCTGCTGCTGTGGATTTGCTGCTCAGTGGCTTGGGCCTTCTGGAGCACAACTGGAAGTACAGGACAGGGGGCTTTCCAGTCCTGTCCCAGGACCTGCCTGGACCCAAACAGCCACCAGAGCCAGGTTAGGCCTTTTGGGGGTCCCAGCTCATGAGCACATGGTGAAATGGGTGGTCGCTGCAGGATGCTGAGGGACCTCTGGCCCTGGGGGCTGGGAAAAGGTGGAAGGAAAGTTATGACATCTAGATGGCAAATGAAACCTAAATATTTCTCCTCCAGGGCCTGAGCAGGGGTGCCGGGGGACCCTGCAGTGCCAGCGCCTCCTCCCGTCCAACAGGAATCAGTTCCACTTCTCTCTTTACCCACGACCACCTCGTTCTGCGGCCAAAACTACCCCCTGCTCCCAGTTAAACAAAAATACCATTAAAGGTGTGCTATATGTTGGCAAATTGAATTTAAATATAAAAAATGTAAAAAAAAAATTATATGAGAAATAGAACTTCTTGCAGAAAATTCAAATGAGACAAAAGGTGGAGAAAAAAAATTCCCACTCCCAAACAATGGCTGTCTCGCTCTGGTGACCTCGGTTTTCCCTGCATCCTTTTTACAGGGTTGTAAGCAGACCACAGCCACCTCACTTCACCATGCCTCTTACCACATTTCACCTGCCTGGAGCTGCAGGTTTGCTGAATGGGAGCTACTGGAGAAACGGGACAGAGATGCAAAAGTTGTGGAAAAAGCTGAACACAAGCATTTCCTCTAGAAATATCAGCCGAAGCTGGTTTGTGAATCCTTTTTCCTACCCCCTTTCTTGGTTTCACTATCCGGTGTTGAATAGAAGCGGCAGGAGTTGGATCACACTAACGGTACCCTTAGGCCCAGCGTCTTTAACACCTGTGCTCTAACGAGGCCCTCAGTTCTCTGTACCTTGTCAGGGGAGGAAGCGAGATGCCCCCCGGGCTGACGAGTCAGTGCTGCTGGCCGGCGGACAGCCAGGTCCACGCAAGACAGATGCTTGTGACAGAATGTCCCATTGCCACTAAGAAATGTTTCCCACACAATTGTCCTCCTACCCTCTATTCTCATGGTCCATTTTCCAGAACAAACGCAGGACACCTGGGATTTAGTTGTACTGCAATTAATTAGCCGCGTGACCTCAGGCCAGTCTTTCATTCTCTCTATCCTGAAGTTCTTTGAGGATCTGTGAGAAAGGAAGATAATAATACATGCCCTACTTAGCTTACAGGATTGCTATGAAGAATAAAATTGGGTAACAGATGGAGAAAGTGCTTTGAAAAGTCTGAATTGCCTGATAGGTATGAGGTATTATTAATTCTGTTTATTAGCGCTATCTTTCTTTGTCACATGGTTTCTTCTTCCAGACAGACTGTATGCTTTGGAATTCCCGATGCTAGGAACATTTTTCTAGACAACACAAAAACATCGTTTTAAGCAGAACTAGGGCCGACTTCTATGCTGCCTAGCAAAGTTTTCTATGAAGCAGACCAATCATCAGCATTTTAAAAAAGATGCCTGATTCAATGAACTGCAACAATGAGTGTAAAATTTTTACATACAACTTATGTCTGGAAGTTGACATGTGGGTGGAAGAATTAGGGTCAGACACAGCTCTTCCATCTTATTGCATGCCAGACATCATTTCTCCCTGCTCCCACAGTCATGTGTAAACCCAAACGTACACACATACTCACTGTCACATACTTTTATCCCTCCTGACATAAAATGTATTCATAAAGAAAGTCCAACTAATCAATGCTTTTGGCCATGCAAAGAAACTGTCGTTCTAATGTTTTCTTGCTAAAACCTACAATTAGGTAGAAATGCTTGCAGTATAAAACCATCCCACTACGAGGGTTACTACTCGGAAAATGCTTCTGACTTTTCTATAATTTTCAAATACTAAAAATGAACTCATAAACCAAAATGAGATGCCATTCCACATTCACTAGGATGGCTATAATAAAAAAAGGTGGACAGTAGCCAGTGCTGGTGAGGGTGTGAAGCAACAGGAGCCCTCGTACCCTGCTGTGGAAATGTAAAATGGTGGTTACCTTGGAAGACAGTCTGGTAGTTCCTCAGAAGGTTAGATATATAGTTATCATATGATTTAGCGATTCTGCTAGATGCACAATGAAGAGGACTGAAAACTTGTCTACAAAACACTTGTACACCAATGCCCACAGTAGCATTATTGATAATAGTCAAAAAGGGGAAACAATCCAAATGTCCTTCAACCGATCAATGAATCACCAAAGTGTGGTATATCCACAGAGTAAATTATTATTCGGCAATAAATAAAAGACAAAGCACTGATACATGGTGTACCCACTGGTACATCAATGGCAAGGATGAACCTTGAAAGCATTATGCTCAGTGAAAGAAGCCAGACACCAAAGGCCACACAGTGTAAGATCCCATTGTTATAAAATGTTCAGAATAGGCAAATCTTTATAGAGATAGAAGGTAGATTAGTGGTTGCCTGGGGTTAAGGAGAGGACGGTGAGGAGCATCTGCTAATGGGGATGGTGTTTCTTTTGGGGGTGATGAAAATGTTCTGGAATTAGAGTGGTGATGGTCCAAACCTTCATGAATCATTAAAAAAATCCCTGTGCTCACTTTAACAGGGTAAGTTTTATGGTGTGTGAATTATATCTCAATTAAAATAATGACCTTGTGTGAGATACACATAAATAAAATTCAAACGTTACAGAGGTACACAGAAATAAAACTTTCCTTATATTCTTCCCCAACCTTGCCTATTTTATCTTATTCTCTATACCACCTTTTAAGAAATAATATGTGTATTTATGAAGCAAACTAGGATCTTGTTATACATACTGTTTTGTTACTTTTTCCACTTTATATGACCTGTTTGTTTTTTTCATCATTGGAAGATAAAAATTCCCAAATTGACTTTTTAAGTAATATAGCAGACCCAAAAGTCATAAAGACAAAGATGCTCAACCACTTTACATAAAGTTTAAAATTACATAAAACTTAAAATTTTCTATATTGGAAAAAAATTCCCTAAATAAAAAGATCGAGTAGGAGAAAAAATGGGAAACGTTTCTAATAAAAGGTTAATATTCCTGTATTAAGGATTAAGGATCCTATAAATTGGTTTAAAGATGAACAGCACAAGTTAACAATGGGCAAAGATATAAAGTGGTGAGTCACAGGCAGGGAAATATAAATGGCACATACACACGAGAAAAGATGTCAACCTCATTAGTCATCATCTTTTGCCCATCAGATTGGCAAATTCTTAAAAAAATATTTATTTATTTATTTATTTATTTATTTATTTATTTATTTATTACAGACAGAGAGAGAGAGAGAGAGAGAGAGAGAGGCAGAGACACAGGAGGAGGGAGAAGCAGGCTCCATGCCAGGAGCCCGACGTGGGACCCGATCGCGGGACTCCAGGATCGCGCCCTGGGCCAAAGGCAGGCGCCAAATCACCGAGCCACCCAGGGATCCCCCAGATTGGCAAAATTTAAAAGGACTGGTAACAGCTAGTACTGGAAAGAACAAGGGGGAATGGACATTCATAAATTGGTGAAGGATACAACCTTTCAGGGGAAGTAATTAAGTAGTATTGCACAAATAAGCATCATCGCCTTTAACCCACTTATGGGATTCTAACCCACAAAAATAAAAGCACCACTACTAAATATGTTCACAAACATGTTTATTGCAGCAATTTTTATAGAAAGGGTAAAAACTGGAAAAACTGTTGAGAGATGGTAGCTGAATAAGCTGTGATTTGTGGGGCCCGTGGATATTAAAAAAGTTTGCTTTAACCTGATGTGACTGACCTACAGGCATGCACACAGGAGATAGCTCTGTGAAAGAAGCAAGCTGCTGTTTGATTATTTCAAAGAAGGAAGTAATTTTAAAAAGCTGATTGTTGGGGCACCTGGGTGGCTCAGTGGTTGAGCATCTGCCTTTGGCTCAGGCCATGATCCTGGGGTCCTGGGATCAAGTTCCATATCAGGCTCTCTGTAGGGAGCCTGCTTCTCCCTCTGCCTATGTCCTCTCATGAATTAATAAAATATAAGAAAAAAAAAGCTCTGATTGTTGAGAAAGGACAATACTGTGCTATCTGAAGCTCTTCTTCAAAGCTAGAGGACAGATGGAAAGGATGAGAGAAGTCAATATCGATGAGATGTTATAACCAGAAACACCTTACAGACTATAAGGGATGCCAGTACTTTTATTCTGATCTAACATTTTGGCTCCTTACAGAGGTGGAGGGAGAGAGGCTGAGAAGGAGCCTGGCCTGTCGGTCTGAAGCACTGGACAGGTGCCTGGCAGGAGGGGAGAACTCTCTTGTTTCCGACTTCAGTGTCTCCTTGGGCTTTACTTGGAAGAGGAGTCATGTGAACGCCTTATAAGAGCAGATCAGGGCAGGATCAGATCAACAGATGTCGGCCTCTTCTGGATCAGTTCAACTCAGGAAAAGGAGTGACAGTTCATATTGTGAATGAAGGATCTGCCTTATGGTTATTACTGGGGACCACACTTCCACTGAGTCAAAGTAACTTCCGGAAGCAACTTATTAACTCAGAGAGGACCAGTCATGCGGAGCCCCTGAGTAGACCTAATCTCTACTTTAGAAAAACTAAAATGCCAAACTGGGAAAGACATTTACCTTTACCCTAACAACCCTGTCCAAAATGCCCTTCTGAGAGGGGCTAAACGTGATCCTTGAAATGGCCTAGAGCTCTGGTAAACGTTTCCGCTTTCAGTGTTTAGAAATGCAAAGACCGTATTTCTTTTTGGAAAAGTAAATATATATATATTCTTTAAGACTTTTATTTATTTATTCATGAGAGACACAGAGAGAGGCAGAGACACAGACAGAGGGAGAAGCAGGCTCCTTGCAGGGAGCCCGAAGCGGGACTGGATCCCCATATTGGGATCACGCCCTGAGCTGAAGGCAGATGCTCAACCGCTGAGCCACCCAGGCCTCCAAGGTAAAAATATTTTTAAAGGGCTGATATCTTTCAGGGGGAGACTAGTCCTGTTCACGACTATTTTATAGGTTGAATCTTCCTTTTGAGTGGTTCATTTAGAACTGAAGCGTTCTAAAGGGAGACAAGTGATGTGGCCAAACATACAGGAAAAATGCATGTGCTCTTGTTGGTGGCATTTAATATGAAGTGACTTTTTTCCCTCTGCCTGTGTCTCTGCCTCGCTCTCGCTCTCTCTGAATAAATAAATAAATCTTTAAAAAAAAAAAAGACTTTATTTTTTTTATTCATGAGAAACACACGGACACGGGGGTGGGGGGTGCGCAGAGACACAGGCAGAGGGAGAAGCAGGCTCCATGCAGGGAGCCCGACGTGGGACTCGATCCCGGGTCTCCAGGATCACACCCTGGGCCCAAGGCGGCACTAAACTGCTAAGCCACCGGGGCTGCCCTGAAGTGACTTTAAGCCCATTTTCAGGATAGAAGAGAGACAAAAGGAGATATCAGAAATGGACAGTTCCTTGAACAAATGCCAATGTCATGACAACACAACCCATTCAGCTTAATGGTGGGGTTCCCCTTAGGGGAGAGGCAAAGACAAAGACATTTGTCCTTTTCTTGAAACACCAATCCTCAGCAAGAGAAGTCATTATGCTGATGAACCTGACCCATGGACTAGGCTTGTGCATCAGGGGTACTTAGGAACAAGGTGTAGGGGGGTGCGGAACCCAAAACTTCACCTAAGTTATGATCAGTTGGAGGAAGAGGAATGAGTGAGGGAAGAGAGAGAGTACAAACGTTTCACTGTTTTCACAAAAACAGTCCTCCCGGGTCATGAGCACAGATGCCACTGGCTGGGGCACCTGGGCACACCCAAACCTGAGGGGATATGGTGTATTCAGACAGAAGGGTTCTCATTCAATTTTCCTTTAGCTAAATTAAATCCTTTCAGTATGTTTCTTTCTCCATCCCCCCACCCCCTCCGGCAGTAAGAGGAGCGCCTGGACCAGGCTAGCAGGCAAAATGAGGAAGTGACCACAGGGCATCCCTGAAGTTGGCACAGGGAGCTTTGGGATCTATTTTCAAAACATGCCCTAACTAAAACCTCATGTGTTTCTTGCCAATCTTGCCGAGGCTGAATAAACCGCACGTGGCTCTGTGAAAAGGCACCTCACCCCGTGTGGCATTTCTGCTGTCTGGTTGGCTTAACATCCCTGCTTTACTAGGGGCTAATATCCAGGGAGGGCAGACGTGTACCGAGGGCGCTGGCCTAATGAGGACCACGCTTCATTTCCTCCTGTGGTTTCCAGATAAGCAGCTCTGAGGAGGGACTTCTCACGGTTTGCTCACACTGCTCCCAAGGCAGGTCTGAGACCCAGGTGCCAGTCTCAGGTTGGTTCCTTGTCAAGCAGCCAGACAGCACCAGATCATGACACAGACTCCCTCAGATCTTTGCAGGGGCCTCTCATGTTACAGAGGGGAAGGGAACGAATGGGGCATCTCCTCTTTCCTCTCCTTAGCCATGTGAGTTTTGCTCCATCTCCCAGCATTGGTAAGATGGATGGAGCCTTTGGGAGTTTTATCTATAAAGCACTAGAAGGCACTTTGCTTTCGAGGGGGCAGAGACTGCTACTCAACCCCACTACTCCTTAAAGTGACTTCTCATCATTTGTGGGGAGCTCAGGAAACGATACATTACACAATTACGTGTGACTGACCAGGGTGCTTCTGCAGTGCCCCGGGGACCAGGATGGATGGCGAGTTCCCTGTACTGCAGTGGACAAGGGATGGCCCTGGGGCTCCTGTCGACAAGGAAAATTTAAAGGGTGCTGCAGGAGCACCTGCTATTGTGGGTCTGTCTAGTGTCAATCAATCAGTTTTGAAAGTGAGTCTCTATTTTCCTTCACACTGAAGGGGGTGCAGCACCAGGATGAGGGTGATGAGTACAGCATCCTTTCAAAGCAGATGGAGGAGAAAGGGAAGAGGAAGGGAGAGATCTGAAGTACCCGAGCATGCTTTCTTTCACACGTTAAACTTTTTTTTTTTTTTTTTTCAACTAAACAGCTTGCCTCTGCTTGTTGGGTACTGAAATGTAGGTCAAATTTCAAGTGCCCTCTAGGACAAAAGTGGTTAATTTGGAATAACTCTGAAGCATACTGCCTCTGTGGATGGGGGAGGCAGTCCCTTTCCTGTAACCTTTAATCTGGGGGTGGTGGGGCAGCAGGTGGAGTCCAGATAAAGGACTGCAAGAGTGGATCACATGCTTGAATTTATGCGGGTTCCCTACCTCCTGGCCCCTGTCCTGCACAGGACACGACTCACTGTCTGCTTCCGAGAACGATCCGGATTCGTCGCTGGAGTTGGTTCCATAAGACTGCTCACATTTAATTTGGGGTCGGACTTGGTTGTACATTCCATCTCCCATCAGGCCTGGTTCCTGATGTTCTGTGGCTAGGAATCTGGCTCCCTGGGAACAGGGCGAGGAGGAGAACTCACAGAGAGGGAGGCTGCAGGGTGAGCCCCCGCTCCCGTCCTCTGCGTAGGAATAGGAGGAGCATGAGCTGGAAGTCCTGGTCCTGGTCTCCAAGGGGGGCGAGCGAGGGCAGACTTTGATTGGCACCGGGCAGCTAGTGTTGGGCCGTATCCTTCCTGGCAAATGGTCAGCCATCAGCCCACCGTGGGAGTAGGCCTGTGAGCTGGGGAGGGACTGGCCAGCCCCCACCCACAGACCCTTTGGCACCGGCTCAGAGAGGTCTTTGTCCAAACTGCTTACCCCAGAATACGAATGCACCGCAGTGCTCACTTGGTCACAAGCGCTCGAGGAGAAGATCACACTTCTCCGGTCCAGCTCTCCTTCCTGTTTACAGAGAGCCTCCAACCCAGGCCCCTTGAGGGGCGACCCCATGGTGAAGTTGGACACGTCCTTCTGGCCCAGGTGGGGCTGTCCGTAATTCCCCGGGAAAGGGGTGTAGTCAGTTTTAAGGTCACCCTGAGTGATCCCCTTGTCAAAAGGGCACGCTGAACTCCTGGCAAAGTGCTGCTGAGAGGTACTGGGCAGGCCAGACAACTCCACACTATTTTTTATGCTGAATAGAGACCTTAGACAGGAGGGGGAGGACACGCTCCTGGATCTCTCCAGGCAGGTGGCCCCGGCAGGGGGGGCGGGGGCGGGGGCAGGGCTGGGCTGTTTCCGGTCCATTTCCACGTCCCCCGCTCTGTCCTTGATGTCAGGCTCGTCTCCGGACAGGCAGAGCGCGATGCTCTCTTCCTCGTTCTCTTCACTGGGCGGCTCACTTTTAATTTGCCCCATGGCAAGGCCCGGCTTGAGGCTGTTGCTAGAGTTCTCTTCACTGAATGTGCTTGCAAAACCTGAGGTACTGTGTGATGATGCATTATAGACATTCTTGGTACATGCAAGCTGGTATTTCTTGTATCTGGGGTACTGCGTCAGCGCGTCCTTCTCCGAGGTCTCCTTGGTGTCGGTGGGCACGTCGGACTCGGGCAGCAGAGCTGCTTCCTTCTCGGCGACTGGGATGGCAGTGGCCTCAAAGCTGATGGGGTCTGCAAGCATCTGGTCCCGGGGGCACCCCAGCTTGGCCGTCTCCGAGTCCATGGTCTCCTCCTCCTCCTCCTCCTCCTCTCCCGCGGAGTTCTCACGGTCCTCGTGCGGGCGCTGGCACGCAGCATCCTTCCGGCACACGAACAGGCCATCCTCGCTGTTCAGGAGCTGGGTCTGCAGGAAGCTGAAGCAGGAGTCCTCCAGGTTATGCATGCGCAGGAACTCAGCACAGCGGATGACCTCGCGGATGTTTTCTCTGCTGAGTAATAGCTTGGCGGTGTAGGCGAACTGTAACAGCGGCCCAAAGCCCCTGGCCGTGACCTGCAAAACAAACAGGGAAATCGCCGACGTTACCATCAGCACCGCTATTGTCCCGAATCCCTCAACTGAAGCAGGATCACCAGACAGTGCTAATGTCCCAGAATAAAGACTGCAAAGGAGCAGTTAATCTCGCACTGGGTCAGCACTGATTCTGCTTCCAATAATTAGTGCCCGTCCCGTGCATGCCTCGGCTCCACTTCATCACCTGGCACAGGGAGTTGAAAATCACCAGGGTCAAGTGGCTAAACACGACCACAACGGGTCCAGTGTTTACACTTAATGAAATACCCTGGCAAAAATGCATGGTGACGATGGGAAGCCTATTAATTCCCCGCCCCCCCAGTCAGTCCTGTGGAGGGCCCTTCTACGTAAGGGGTGCTGTGACACTTGCCCCCCACTTGAGCCAAAGGAAGCATTCTTTTTTTCTTGTGAACTGCAAAACTCGCGACACGGCCTGTTTAAAAACTGAAGGTCCACTGGGCTTGACAAACAGCTTTCCCTGGCTTAAAAAGTTAAAAAGTGACATTAAAAAGCAACTTGTGTCTTTCTCATTCATCGTGGTTTCCAGACGGGACTTTTCAGTCATCACGTCATACCTGATCTCACAGTGATACCAGAGATGATGACAATCCAAAGCATTGTTCTCAACAAGAAATCAACTCCTGGCCGGTGAAGAATGGGGGTTACAGAACTAAACAAACCGGCTGTCATTTCAATGGTTCAAGTTGCTGAGTGGCACAGAACGCAGGCTATCCCTTCCCTAATTATGAGCAGCAGCTTTGCCATGCAGCTTTTTTCCTGCAAAATCTTTATAGAGGCTCAGCCTACTACTGTCAGGTGCTCCTCATCCTTTACATTTTATCGATTGAAAATGTGCTATTTATGCACAGCCTCGCGTACGCACACACCCCCATACACACAGGGAATGACTTAGACAATTAGAAATACAATTGTTTTTTCAGATGGAAGTGGATTAAACGAGCTGGTGTTCAGGGCAGGCTTCCTCACCCTATATGCAAAACCTACACACATCTTCTGGGTTCTTGCAAGCACTGCTTCCTCCATAGGAAGGGGAGGCAGATCTACGGATCATATGTACAAATTGAATGGAAGCAGCAATCATGGGGTCCTTGCTGGAAGCTCCAGTAGCAGTGATTACAAAACAGTGGGGTCCTTGCTGGAAGCTCCAGTAGCAGTGATTACAAAACTGCTAAGGGAGTAGGTGTAGAGCAAGTTGAACTGGCCAGCTCTGAACACGTCCCACATGTACTGAGTTCACTGCAGCACACAGAGCCAAAACTCTTGTGAGGACTTATATCTGTTGCTTGAGATTCAACTTGGACATCACCTTCTCCAGGAACAGTCTCCCAACCTCTTAGAACAGATGATACCAGCCTCTCAGCCCCATCGCTAGGGTGTGGGAAATGTCCTGGACGCTCCCAGCCAGCACTAATTTTAATATGCGGCATTCTTTCCAGTAAGGGAAATTTCTTAGATATATAACAGAATGGGATTTTAATTGTTAATATTTTTGAAGGACTTTATATTCCAAATTAAAAAAACTCTGTCAGATAATGAGTCCCAAGATATTTGGTTAAAAAAAGAACACAACAAAAAAAAAACACGACCGCTAGACTCACACTATAGTTCCACAAGGGCAATCACTGCCATCTCACTTTTATTATACTTAATTGGGTCTGTTTCTATGGTAAGACAGCAAGCTCCTTCAGATCAGGGACTGCTTCATTTCTCTTTATAACTCTGCATCTGATTAGGGTCTCTAACACGGTATACACCTGATAAAAGCATGTGTAGTACTGAAATGTCTTAAGTCTAACTGTGCCCCTAACATACAGCTAACTGCAGTGTACAAATGTAACAACACGCTCTGTTTGGTGAGTACTGCCTCAAATTACTTTGGAGCAAGTCACTGTGTAAACCAACAAACCACACCCCAACTAATCAGAGGCAGGCAACAGTCCTTTTTTGTCCTAACCCCTAGTACCACGATTGAAACAGAGCTCATCTGGCCAGGCTTCGTGTCCTACTAAGCTGACGTGGTAACAGATTCAGCAAATGCAGTATCTATCTGCCATATCCATTTTTTTGTCCCTAGGAACCTTTCAAAGGGAGTGCTAGGCAAGGAAGTACACATTTAGAAGTAACCAAAGGCAGTGATGGGAATGTCACATGACCCACTTCTTGGCTGTAACGTGACTTTGCCACAAAGAGAAGAATGGCCTAATCAAGGCAGAGTCGACCCCTCCATAAGCAAGCATTTTCTGCTCTGCTCCCAGGCAGTCTACCAGTTGCTGACGGGATAACACACATCTCAAGTTTGGGTAGATGGGCTCAGTTTTTGCGAAAAGGGGGAAGCTCTCCTCAACATCATTTATATTTTTTATATAGCCCTCCCTTATGGTCATTTCCTTTTTTTTTTTTTTTTTGATGACATTGGTCTCAATAAGTCCTGTCACTGTCTCCTACTATGGCTGCTTTTAAAGAAAATTCCTAGAGAAACCAGGAACACCCTGGGGATGATTAGACCAGTCACGGGCATCGCCACCTGCCACATGGCTACAAGGAGCTGGAGAAAGCCTCTCTATGCAGGGACAAGCTGATGCTTCAATGTATGAGTGGGCCTGAGGATGCCAATGAGCACCAATTTGCACATCCCAAATCACATCACTAATCCTTTTGGACCTAGAAGACATGATGAGCTTGAAATGATCACCATATGGTCACAAAAAGAGTCATGATTAAAAAGAGAACTGTAAACTGTCATTCAAGTTCAAGGTTAGAGGAAATGGTGTCCTCCCCATGAATTTTCAAATTTCAAGAGTTTAAATCCTCTGTTTTGTCAAATTCAGTTCTGCTAAACTTTGCTCAGCTTGTGTGTGCAAGGCTGTGCCCAAGAAACCTACAATTTAGCTTTGTAACACACCTTAACAATGGAAAGTTAATTATCAAATAACATCAGTCAGCAATGGGAAGGCTGTTACAAGATTACATGATTAGCTGTCAACTGAGAAATCCTGACCAGTTCAGGAGAGAAGGCTACTTCAGAGGTCTGTAGGGATCCTGTGAACACTTATAAGCACAACACCTAGAGTGCAGTGAAATCGCCATGACTATGTCCACTCTGGGTCAAGAGTTGCTTTGATGCAATGGGTACCTCCTGAACCACTTGGTGTTCCTCCCAGGAATCCATCCCTGGTACACATTGGGCCAGCTGTAATAGCTCCAAATACACAAAACAGAAAGCAAGTGCCCGTCACACATATAGGTCACGTGAAATTAGGTGGAGCCTTTCTAAGGACTGGGTTTAGCTTCCATCCTGGTAGCTTGCACGGTCCTTTCATTTTTAGGAATCGTTTAAACTCCCCCACTGTACTCAGAAAGCAAATATCCAGGTACCAGTGGAAAGCTATATGTTTATGAACCCATGATCACAAAGGCTGCATTGTTATTTACTTTCTGTTTTTAACAAGTAAGGCCCTGATAATGGGAAAAATAAGAAGGGGTGGGAAGTGGAGAATCACACATAAAACTAACGACCCATAAAAATGTTATTTAAAAAGGTAATGATCATAAAGTTAAAGTGGAATGAAGTGGCTAGAAATAGCAAACCAGTTCCATTTCACTGATGGTATTGGAGCTGTGTCCCACGCTCTAAGGGAAGCAGATATATCTCTCTTGCCTTCTGGTTGCTCCCAAGCAGGTGATGACCTTCTCCAGCCTTTGGCACACACAAGGCAAGTGGCCTTGACCTTTGGGTTTCAGGTCGGAAAGAAACAAGGTCAAACTGCCAAACCTGTGCTATGCTGTGAGTCCACATGAGGATAAGGTATTGAAAATCTGACTCACTGAAACTATGACCCTTATTAACCTCTTGTTCCCGTGGGTTCTGAGGTATCCTCTCTATGCTTTTGATGAAAGTTAGATGAACTGATGAAAACTGAGCAGGCACAGGGCACGTTTGGGTGCTGTTTGTAAAGCTCCCTCTCTGGAGGTACACGGTTTGCTGCTGGACAGAGCTCCTGAAAGGAAACATCCAACAGTTTCCTTGCTCTGGATTGTTACAGAGGTCGGGCGGGTCGGCTTCAGCTGTAGATTGAAAACAGGGCTTGGGAATTTTTATGAGACTTGGAGCAGAGTTTTCTACTTAAGCCATGTGATTAAGGTCTTCTCAGTTGGTTCTGGCAGTACATACACGCAGTTGTAGCACTGAGCTCATCTGCAGAAGGCTGGTCAGACGGATGGGGAGATCTCAGGACTGTTTTCTAAGAGAAGGACGGCACACTTCTCAAGGCTAACTACAGCCTTTTACAAAACACAAAACCTTTTACCTTCAGCAACATCATGCATACCTCCCCGATGAAGCTGGATCTCATATACATGCAGGAGCTGGGAAGATGAAGGTAACAGAGCTATGCTGACGGGCTTTGAAATTTTTTTAATTTTTAAAAAAGTTTTAAAGATTTTATTTATTTATTCATGAGAGACAGAGAGAGAGAAAGAGAGGCAGAGGGAGAATCAGGCTCCATGCAGGGAGCCTGACGTGGGACTTGATCCTGGATCCCCAGGATCATGCCCTGGGCCGAAGGTGGCGCCAAACCACTGAGCCACCTGGGCTGCCCTGATGGGCTTTTTTAATACAGTGAGCCTTGGTCATCCTTCTGGGTTGTATTTTCATGGCAAGCACTTGTCAAAGAAAACAATATTGGTGACAACTCACTCTTCCTTTCCACCTCCACACTGCCCTGTATCCCATTTTATTAAAAAAAAAAAAAGACAAATTTGGCGATGAGGTGTCACTTCTAATCTTAATTTTCTATAATCATTTTCCATATTATCATGCTCTTCTCTCCAAAGTAGCATGCTATACAAGCATATCACACAAGCGTATCTGGATGTATTTGTTAAATTAATTAACTTCACTCTTTCAACAAAGCTTCTGGTCATTTTAGTATTAATTTAGCTAAAGATAGAGCCAGAGAAACCAATCTTGTTTCCTTTCCCAAAGTAACAACAAAAAAAACATTTAGGTTGATTTAGACATATAAGTATATAATTTCATACATTTTTCCCCTAAAAAAAGTAATTGTCTGTGCTAGTAAATGGGGCTTAAAAGCATAAAATTGGGGGATCCCTGGGTGGCTCAGTGGTTTAGCTCCTGCCTTCGGCCCAGGGCATGATCCTGTAGACCCGGAATCGAGTCCCACATCAGGCTCCCTGCACGGAGCCTGCTTCTCCCTCTGCCTGTGTCTCTGCCTCTCTCTCTGTCTCATGAATAAATAAATAAAATCTTAAAAAAAAAAAGCATAAAAATGTCTTTTCTCTCCTCTGCAGGCTTGAATTTGGGTCTGCAGCCACAATATAAAGTTCTTCTATTTGTAAATCTGCCCCTTGAGGTTCTCTACCTTATCTTTTAGTCACTATCTTTTGTTCATTCATTCATTCATTCACTCATTCCTTCACCAACCACTACTGGGCACACACCGCACAGTGGGTGAGAACTAAAACCACCTTTCTGGGATTCAAATCCCAGCTCTACTATGTACCGTCTGGGTAACTTTGGCTGGTTACTTACTTAACCTTTCTGTTTTTCAGTTTCTTAAACTGAAGAAGGGGATCCCAACAGTGCCTGTTTTATAATAAAATCTTTGGAACAGGTTCTGGCATTGAGTAACAACTATATCGTTGCTATTGTTACAAAAATGAATAAAAATAGTTGCTTTCTCCAAGGAGCTAAGAGGTTGACCAGGGAGCCAGATGTTTCAAACAAAGGTCTACAATGTAACCTAAGTATGTAATAGGTATTTAAAGGGTGCTAAGGGAGGACCACGCTGGCGCTGGCGGCAGAAACTGCTAAGAGAATGATGTAAGCTTCCTGGAAAAGGTGCCTTTGCCTTGAATGTTGAAGGCTGAGCTGAGCTGAAGTTTATCAGAATGAGACAAAGAATGACATGGCTCCCTCCCCCCTCTCCTAGCTCTCCCTCCAATGCCACTTCATCTGCCAGGCCTTTTCTGGACCTCTCTTCACAACGGCCCTCCTCCACCCTACCACCCAACTGGCTACATGATTTTCAGGAACATTAAACCAAGTACAGGGTCGTTCTGAGCATGGGGCCCTGTACCAGTTGTGCGCCTACGAATATAGCCCTGTCAACACATACGCCCTATCCACTGCAGTTGAAATGGGCTCCCCGATTTTAGTGGGGTACATGACATCCAAACAGTGGAACTACACTTGAGTTAACTCCAAAGGTTTGCTGGCACGGCTACTGAGGTCAGCAGCATAGGTCAGTGGTTACCAGCAGGATCATGGGTATCCTGGAAATACATGGTTAGCCTACTAAGGTACTTTTAGGTTGGTTAAAAAAAGGGAAATCATATAGGTTCACTGAACAAAAATCTGGCTTGAATCCACTCATATGAAGACTGTATGAGTCCCCACAATTGAAGAGTCATGATCTCAGATTGGAGTCTCTTCACTGACTCAGACTCCTTGAAACTAATTCCTGGGAACTCTTGAGGAAGGATCCTACAATAACCTGCATTTTCACTATAACCATTCCTGCCACAAGGGTTTGCAGAAACCTGTATCTTGTAATTTTTCTTGCTAAGTCATGAACTAAGCATAAATTTTTTTTAATTAGAAGAACTTTCATGAAAGTTATTCAGAAATTGTTCAGCTCAGAACTGAATCTATGTATCAGTGTGTCTGTGTATCCATCCATCCCCATCTGTGTATTAAAGTAATATTACTTTAATATAAACAGGAAAATATAAATAATTCCGACCAACTACTAACTTCGACTTCTATAATTTAATTTACTTTAGTCTGACATTATAAACTCACATGCTATTTGTTTACTATCGTCTCTTGGCCTCATGCCAACTCTTTTTCTGTTCCTCTCTGTAATGCTGGTAGACTACGTTTCTCAGGCTTTGCTGGTCGACTTCTTATTGGATTTTGCCAATAGGGGGCACTGGTGGGATATCAGAAAGTAGGAGGAAAGAAGCTGTGGTTCCTTGAGTTTCTTGTTCTCTTTCTTTCCTTCCCTGGTGGTGTGTTCTGGAGGAGGCTGCATCCTTGACTCCCTGCTGGAGTTTCTGGTAAGAGTTGTCTGCTCCACAGGTACAGCTCCTGAGGCATCAGCCCTTTCTCTAGGCTCAGAGGAGCCTTTTATCCCCTCCGGCCCTAGGAGCGGTAGCTGCTTCCTACAATCATTAATTACTGAGTTAATTCTCCTTCCCCTTTCTGTTCTTCCAGTTTTCCAACACCTGTGTAACCAATTCCTTGTTTTATATCCCCTCTGTTTGAAACACCTGGCATGGTTTCTGTTTCCCTGACTCAATCCTCATCCACTTTACAGACAAGGAAGCCAAAAAAGGTGAAGCCCAGAAAGCCCAGAAAGGTGAAGGGATTTTCCCAAAGTCACACAGCTGGTCAGCCAGGGTTTAACTCAAGTATTCTGACTATAGCTTTCAACTCTCATTCTCCTTTCTCACTCAGGTATATATGGTTATATTTCTCAGGTAAGTGACAGGCAAAATTTATATATGATACAAATACTCTATTCATATTTTCTCTAAAAGTATACAATGAAAACAGGAAATCTCCCTTCTGAAAGATTACATAATGAAGTTCATGGAATAATTTAAAAAATCTAATTTCAGTATAAGTGTAGATCCTAAAATAGGTATAAAATAGTAGTAACTTTTTACAGTTTTCAGTGTAAAATGAAAGTGAAAAGCATCCCACTCACTGGTAATGAAGTGGTAAAACCTGCATCTAGGTTTATAGTTTCATTTGAAAAACCGCCTCCAACCGAAAATTATTTTTTAAAAGAAGATTTAAAAAAACTACCTAATTTTCATTTTAAATGACCCTTTCCCCATTCAGGAAACCAATGATCTTCCTAGACCAGAATTCTCTTGAGTCAAGGTTTGGTTTTACCTCCTCAACCCATCCAGTCATTTCAAACCAACCATCAACCACTTGATCTTCAACCAGAAAACAAAACATTTTTTAAGTCTTCCAGTGTTGAGAGGTTCAGTCTCTCACCAGAGCCCTCTAAGTTCTCCATAGCAAGCCAAAATTCCCATCCCAGAAACCCAACCAGTTATGAGCCCTTATAGCCCCCTCACTGCTCTCCTTGGAACCATCTCGAGTTTGACTATATCCCCAGCAGCATTGTGTAAATACTCCTGTCAGGGGTATGGAGGACTGAACTATCACTTCCCTCAAGTTTAGAGCCTATTTTCTAGGAGTGCCGACTAAAGTTTATTTCATTGTCACTTATTACTTGTGGTGTTATCAATGAACATCTCCGAGGTTTTTTTTTTTTCCCAGCAAGTGTCACTATTAAG
Source organism: Vulpes lagopus (assembly GCF_018345385.1). Lineage (NCBI taxonomy): Eukaryota > Metazoa > Chordata > Mammalia > Carnivora > Canidae > Vulpes > Vulpes lagopus. The sequence goes on along the minus strand of NC_054824.1, from coordinate 23,843,311 downwards.
CCAGGTGTCCATCTTAATCTTGCAAAATTGATTTTTTGACCCAAGAGTATACACTTGTCTTGATATACAGATTTATTGTCCAGATAAATTGTTCCTATTATACAAATTGCTCTTCAATATTTTAAAGATCTACTTTCTTCCTTTCTTTTTAAATTATGTCATTTTCTGATCTCCAGACTTCTGATGCTTTCCTAGTTTCTGCAATTTTTCAAAGATTTTGACCATAACATGTTGTTCCATAATCATGTCTAATTTTTTTTCTGTAGTTTGGAGGCTTTACTTCATCCACACTGGGAACTTAGGTATTTTCTCATTATTCACCTACCTGGGGTTTACATTCCCTTCTCCAAGTTTTACTTACTTCTCCATCAAATAGACATTCTCCTTGAAACACAATATGGAGGTAACTCTGGACTCTTTGCCATCCTCAGTACTAAAATGGTCAGCCCTAAGACCAGCTGTTGGTTTCCTTGCTTTCTGGCTCTAAAGAGACCCATACATCTATTTTCCTTGTCTGTTTAAACCCACATGTCCATTGGTGGATGAATAGAAAAACAAAATATTGTATACAAAGACAATGGAATATCGTACAGTCTTGAAAAGGGAAGAATTCCTATCATATACTACAACATGGATAAATCTTGAGCCATTATGCTAACATGAGCCAGTGAAAAAAAGGCAAATGCTGTACGATTCCACTTATACAAGGTATCTGAGGTAGTCCAATTCATAGATACAGAAAATAGAATGGTGGGACTGAGGTCAAGGAGAAAAGGGAGGATTATTGTTCAATAGGTTCAGAATATTATCTTGTAAGACGGCAAGAGTTCTGGAGATCTGCTTAGTTTCATAGCAATATGAATATTCTTTAAGATGAATTTTTGATGGATGTCAGTACACTCAGTTTAAAATGGTTAAGATGGTAAATTTCATGTTTTCTTTTAATTGCAATAAAAAAGTCTTGAAATATTTCAGACTATGTAAAATGTCCTCTTTGACTATCACATTCTCTAAGATGGTATCTCTTTCTTCTAAGGATCCTCTCATGTGTACTCCTGTCAATTCCTTTTAGTCAGTCAGTATTAGGACTAAAACAGCAATTCAACTCTTGTACCCTCTACCCTCTTGAAGGTGAAACTGCCAATATGGCAAATCAAGAACTACTCAGGTATTCTTTTCTTCATTGAAGGGAATTATAGTAGCTATTCATATAGCTGAAGTTCTGCATCATGCTTCTCCCTAGCTATAATTTTGTAAATATGGAGTTGTGTCTCACAGCCATATTTCAGTGTGATGTCCTTTTGCTCATTAGGTTACTAAGAAATTCTATTTATCACCCTGGCAGTAATCTCCAATTCGATTTTTTAATTACTCCTGCTTCCCCTACTGATGGATAGACATTAGAGACTGTAAGTATTGCTTCTGTCTTCTCCTTCTCCTTGGTTTAGCCAACGATTCACCATATACTTCACACTTTTATATCAATGTCAAACCTGCCTGCTTCTGCAATAATTGATGTCATGAGTTTAGCAGGATATTCATCTCCCTTCTTCTCTGACCATTTTCAGTTTAAAGCATGAGCCCTGTGTACTGCAGGTTCTTTATAACTATTAGTTGAACTGAATTGAGCTAACCCTAGTAATGCCCATGGGGTCAAGCAGACAGTCTGAATCCTTCCTTCATATGACAATCCATCACATATTTGAAGACATCTGTCAAGCCCGGTTAGGGATTTTTTTTCTTTAAGAACTGAAGTCATATTTTCCATCTGAAATCAAAACTGAAGAACTGACAGATCACATGTCTCTTATGGAAAATGTTATTTTCTATTTGGCCTCTGGTACAAGTGGGTTTATACTCCACTAATACTCCAGAAGCTATGAGGACCCACTGTCAGCAGGGGAGGACCACTGGTCTTTAGTAAGGAAGGTAATTTGATCCTGACAACTTGAGACATTCTGCTGCCATTTCCCTCTTTCATTTGCGAAACAGGGATAAACCAGGACACGCTGAGGAAATCATCTACCTGAAGGGCTTTTGAGACACAAACATGAAAAATTCTAAAAAGATGTATATCATCTTCTCCATGCCTTCCTCATTGCCTTTGCAAGGGAAGTGGGTGTTACTGTGGCTTGCAGAAGAAACAAAGCTGTGGATTTTGCCTTATGGGCATGGTTTATACAACAGCAATAATAGTATTTCTACAGTCTTTAGTTTCCTTCATCTGAGTCCTTCTTAACTAACTACCACATAACAGAAGCTGAGACACACGGACTGCGTTAGCCAAGGCTCTACAGTAAGTCAGGGAAAAGGCATATATGGAAACCAGACTTTTGCCAAAGGGACGGTACACTCATTTCTCCTCCCTTCTCCTGTTTCTATGATGGGCTCTGCCAATGGAGAAGAGTTAATGCTGATGCAATGCAGGCGCCATCTGTGCTCTGTGAGGATTTAAACAGCGGCCATCGACACAAAAACCCCCATATGTGAATTGGACAATGGCTGCCCTGGAGCTATGGGACTAGCAGACAGCAGGCACGGCTCTACAGCAGCCTGGGCTGCAGGGATTGCATGACACAACCCACCCACACTCCTGGATAGGAACAAGAAGTCAGGTTTGCCCCTCGGCCACTTCCCCTCCTCCCCTGAGCTCCAATCTTTTCTCTGTGTGATCCGTGTTGTCAGGGGAGGGAATGAAGAGGCAGCCGGTTCCCTCCAACTGCATGGCCACGGCTGTGGTTTTTGCCTCATCTGTTGGGCTCTTGCCCTGCAGCCATCCACAGCCTTTCCTGGGATGCTAGGTTGCCAGCCTGGCAAATGACATCAAAGAGGACTGGAAGCAGGCCTTTGCTGAGAAGAGCGGTGTATTCAGGACTTCAGGCAGCTGGGGCATGAAGGGGCGGTCCTGTTTTTGCCAACGGTGTCATCTCTGGCAGCATGGCTGCTGAAGCAGAGGAGGGAGAAATTTCCAACAATGGTTGGCTGATTGTGTCCAGTTTCTGTGGGGCTGAGACACACTTTCCATGCTAACTTGGGGGATGGTGAGAAAAGGAAATAAGTCATGGTTGCATCCAGAAAGTGCACCGTGGAGTCTGTTCTGGGACATCTATTTTGAATGTGGCTTGGAACTGTTATGAAAGACCTCTTTACTTACAGCTCCTAACTAGGAAAACACCTTTTCTACTAAAAATACAGATATCCAAACATTCTGAAAAGGAAGGTTTTGGTTTTTGATAAATACCACATCTCAAGAACACCAGGTGTTCTTGTTTTGGGTGAATCAAACTATTCTTGAACATACCTTTATTTATTTATTCATGAGAGATACAGAAAGGGAGGCAGAGACATAGGCAGAGGGAGAGACAGGCTCCTTGCAAGGAGCCCGATGTAGGACTCGATCCTGGGGCTGGGATCACGCCCTGAGCCAAAGGCAGATGTTCAACTGCTAAGCCACCCAGACATCCCTTGAGCATACCTTTAAAGATGTGAGTTAAGGCATCTACAGTACTTGGGGGGGTATTCCAGTATTTTGATGGGGTTTTAGTCCTTGAAGCTGAAAGTCAGAAACCTACCAAATCCTGGTAGAAAACAAGCCCTCCACTTTCCTCACGCTATTATAGCAGGAACCATTTGGCTCATGGGAGAAAGGGTTGTAGAATGCATCCACAGCACATTACCAGCAGCCTTCCACACTGGTATAGCTCTAAAAACCCCCAAGTAAGCTAGCAGGTGTCTAGATAGCCTTGTCATTTCTTTAACAAGCGTAGGAGGCCAGGGCTTAAGAATCTCTGGGTCACCACTGTGGTAAAAAATACCAAGACTCAAAGCAAAAGAAAACACCTCTCCTTCTCTCTGTTGATGCCATCTTTCCTCTCCCATGCACCTCCATGATCTCTCTGGATCGTCAATCACAGGGAGGGAGACTGGAGAATCTTTTGGGGAATGTTCCCAACATGGACTATGTTTCAAGCAGCAAGCCCCTGCTTTAGAGAGCAAACTTTATTCTTTATTGTCTTCTAGATTCCCCCCAGACTGATTCCCTTTTCTGTCTCATTTCCAATTGTCCTCTTGAGGCAGACTGCTAGCCTTTCTCTTGCCTTCTAGCATTTGCTCAGGCTGTACTCACTGCCTAGATGCATTCTTCACTTTGTTTCGTCACTTCCAACTGTACCTATGATAGTTGTGAAGGACAGGGGTCCATCAATATAGAATGCAAGGGCCAGGAGAAAAGCTTGCAAAGGAGGTGGCGATTTAACTGGACCCCATTTCCAACCATTAAGACAACAGCTGCTGCTTATAGACCAGTCCTGGCATTTCATCACCTAAGTGCTATTTTCCATTGTTATCTAAATGTTCCATTGTGCCTATCCTGGTTGGAAATTCCTGAAAGTCGGGGTATCTGGCCAGCTCAGTTGGTGGAGCATGGGACTCTTAATCTCAGGGTTGTGAGTTTAAGCCCCATGTTGGGCATGAAGCCTACTTGGTAAATAAAAAAATAAAATAAACCATACGACCAATCACTGAAAGTCAAGTACCAAGTCTTATACTTTTTGTATGTAATCTACATGTACTCTAATAAAATCTGCTAAATATCTGCATTACTAAAATGAGTTGGTTATTTTTTCTAGACGGCAAGAGCATCACACATTGAAAAAGGATTAACAAAAGGTGACATTTGCATGTCAATCAGATGAAATAGTGTTCAAGAAAGGTTACTAAACAGGAAATCATTAGATCGTAGAGAAGTACAGGAACCATGGGTATTTCTGTGTACACTAGGTATCCTGCACAAACAAGATGCTACCAAATCAGCAGTCCAAAAATATTTACTTGAACATTTGCTTTGTGGGAGCTAGGGAGAACCTGAAAGATGCAAAAAGTATAGTTTTACCTTGGAGAAGCTCACAATATTATTCACAGCTGGAGAATAAGTAAACGCTATCCTCTATATTGTTGAGACTCCTGTGCCTCAGACTTTGAGAGAAGAGGAATGAGCATGGCTATCGAAAGGCACTGTTTGGACCAGGACAGGGTGGAAGACAGGAGAGCACAACACCCATGCAAGTCAACCTTTGCTCTCCAAATATTGTGGTTCTGTAACAAATAGCCTCGTGGCCTTCTAGGAAAGGAATTTCTATAAATACCCAGGATTTAACAACACTCTTCTCTACCTAAGAGAAACGAGTGTCTCCACCCCATCTACATGAAACTTCAAATGTACCCCATAAAAGGGAGCACCATGGTAGAAAAAGAAATGATCCATTGGGAAGAGGTTGACAATGCACAGAAGAAAACCTTAGGGCTAAATAGGGAGGGTTTTAGGAGAGGACACAGCCACCATCCTGTAGGGCAGAGGGAATAAGACTGGGAGCTGGTTTGAGAAATGAAGACTGGGAGTGTTAAATGGTTCTTCCTTAGCACGTTAAGTTAGAATGATAGCAATTTAGATTTGAGGGTGTGTGCTCTTCTGGATGGGCTTGAGAAAAATCAAAATCAAAATCTTCTTTTACACTAAAATAGGAAAAATGACATACTTAGCCAGGATGCTATTTTGGAAAGTCGAATGGGGGAAAAAAAAAGAATATAAAGTAAATGGGTAAAATTGTGAAATGTCTAAGAAGCAACTGCAATGAGACAAAGAGGTGGGCAGGGTCAGAGCTCAGAGGTAGCTCCAGGGGATGCTGGGAGCCAAGGAGACCAGGTGAAGTCTGGTCTCCCTCTTGAGGGAGTGTTGTCCTGCTAGCTCTATAGCAGGACCTTGCACTGCCCCATTTCCAGCCTTGTGCTCCTGATGCAAAGCATCACCTTAGCCAGCGGTGAAGACCATTCTACATCCCTATTCTTGGTGGGGAGAGAATATGGTGTGCTCTTCACCACAGTACAGAGCAGATATCAGAACACTTTATCTGGCATATGGAAGGAACAGAATGTCAAAGGGGTTTTTATTGCACCTGACCAGATAATTAGGTAATTAGCACTGTTAACTGATAGGGCACATCCTCCATGCATCTGTACATCTCCAGGGAGGAATATTTTAAAAAATGTACTATTGAGTGCTTTTTACTTTATATATGTACATATATATATATTTTTTTCTTTTTTTTTTTTCTTTTCTGGACAGCATTTCATTTCTCAGAAGGGATGCCAGGCACATTTCTCTTCCGTGCCAGTATGGCCCTTTTTCACTTAGTCAAGCTGGCCTGCAAACAACAAAGAAGTGAATCTGTTTCTGGTCCCCCACGGATCTTACAACATGCCCTGCAGCGCTGGTTAGCTTCTTTGTTAACACGCCAAGCCCCCACCTGGGGGGGCGGGGGTGATGTGTGCACAATTCTAGGAACATGGTCTTACTGAAAGACAGAAAAGACCAGGAGAGGGAGCACAAGAACACAAGATCTTTATATTGCTGGGTTGCAGGGCAAGTCATAGAAAGAGAGCAAGGAGAAGAGAAGCAAATTGCCTCAAAAATATATGTAGAATCTGAATGGTATACTTTTTAGGGGGGAAAAAGGGCATTTGGGACCTCTTATTTGGTCATCGCGTGTAAGAAATCTTTAGCTGGTTATACTGAATGCAGACGTAAAAGGCTGTTCGATTTGTTCTTATTTGTCCTGGATCATAACATTACTTTATGAACTGCTAAGTCTGTTGGCAATTAATAATACTTTATAGCTACCTTTCCTCGTCATTTTAGTTCACCTTTGCCACACAGTGATATGGGAGCAAATGCATCAAAATGGCAAGTGTGCAGCCCCATGCAGAGACCAGGAAATCTCAGTTCTACCACAGTCCTTAGCTGGGTTAAGTTTGCAGGCTGAGGAGCCTGCATCATCCAGTTCGAGGCAGTGAGACCAGGTGTCCTCCCCTACAGGGACCTTACTATATGGGCTGCTGCTGTGGACCACCTTTGCAATATAGGGTACAGCTCACTTTTCTCCCTTAACAAACTTCACCTACTTCTCATGCTTCTATAGCCTTAGGTGCTAGGAGGATAAAACAATGAATAAGGAAGAAAGGGCATCTAGTCTGAGATGGTCTAGGCTGATGGGACAGAGACGAGTCTGCAGGTAGTGAAACACAGTGAAAGAGCTGCAATGGTGCAAGCACAGGTGTTGGCAGAAGGGGCATCTGACTCAGAGGAAGAAAGACAGAGGTGGAGGCCCAAGTGAAGGGTAGCCAGGTACTGGGTGGGCGCTGGTGCTGCATGTGGAAGGGATATGCAGACATATCTGAGGGTGCCGCAGGAGTTCAGCTGGGGTGGCCACAGGACACTAGAGAGCTGAGCAGGGGGGTGAGCAGCACAGCCAGCTTATGTCACACCTATGAGGCTGGTCGGCAGTCGAGAGCCACTGGAGTCTGCCAAGCAGGAGTACTGGGGAGATTAGCCACAGCTTGGGGACAAGCTGGGTAGGGGGCATGTCCTGACCCGAGTGTGGCTAGCGATGTAGACAGATTAGAGAGGCCGGGAGGCGGATGAGCTGCTGCTGTGTGACAGCATGGACTGAGACTCATATACAAAGGGCCACACTGCTTCTAACCAACCAACCAAAGCCAGAGCTTGATATCACACTGGTGGAAGTAGGGTTCCAGTCACAGTCTTTTGGGATGATTTACTACGTGATGGATACGATAGGAATTATGAACGGGTTCAGAGGCATCACTAAGGTAGTTTGGGAATCAAAGTCATATATTACTCATGAGGATATGGGTCAGAATTCCGTAGCCTGGAGCTTTCTTTAAAGGATGACAACCATCGATGCTAGCCAGTTGTTTTAGCCACTGCATGATATAGGGTTTTTAAGGACAGCTAACTTGCCCAATAAATCATTCTGGCCTGGCAATGAGAAAGAGGTGAAAGTTCCTACAGAATGTGAGAAGTCTGTTTTATTTTAAAATAAAGATGAATGGAAGATAGATGAACTAATAAAATGCGATGACTTGCTGAAAATAGCTATGGTCAGAGATGGGGAAAAGACAACCTTCTTCCCAGGACCTGTTCATCGATTTTTATGATAATTGCAGAGCAACTGACCAGTTCCCTGGTCAGGGTTTCTACCTGGGACTCTAGAAACTTCTTCTATCATCGCTTGAGTGGACCTCAGACTTTCAAGTGGACCTTCAGAGTCTGACCCTTCTGCTTCCCTCTTATGATTACATTGCACCTAATTAGATAATGAAGGATAATTTCCCCAGCTCGATCCTTAACTTAATCCTTTTTGCCAAGTAAGGTAAATATACTCATAGGTTTGGGGGGATCAGGACATGGACATCTTGGGGGGCCATTATTCTACCTACCACACTGGGTTATTATTAAATCTGTATAGGGATGCCTAGGTGGCTCAGTCAGTTAAGCGTCTGCCTTCAGCTCAGGTCATGATCTCAGGGTCCTGGGATTGAGCCCCACATCGGGCTCCCTGCTCAGTGGAGAGTCTGCTTCTCCCACTCCCTCTTGCTTCCCTCCTTGTGCTCTCTCGCTTGTGTGCACTCTCAAATAAATAACTACAACCTTTAAAAAATAAAATAATTCTATTAAAAAAATCTTTATAATTGGTTTCTTAGACATGTCTTATATACCTTGTGCCTCAAAAATGAGGCCTCAGACAAAAGCAAGTCTTTACAGGAGTCAAGATGACCTAGATATTAAGGTTTTTATTGATCAAGTGGCATGAATTGAGGAATTATCAATGGGTAGATAGAAGAAGAATGAAAATTTATCTCCGATTTAAGGTATTTTCTCTTTGCTATCATTTTATGTTCATTTTGTTTTCAGCATTTTTCATTATCTTTGCATGAAGGAAAATTTCTCTTGCTGGGTTCCTGTGACTTCTTTGTGGCACAGGAAAACCTTGAACAAGAGATCGAGATACTGGCTGTCTCCAAGCTACAGCTGACTGGTGTGTCACCCTGGGCCTTGTTTTCCCATTTGTTTAAAACACAGACACCTGGGTGGCTCAAGTCGGTTAAGTGCCTGACTCTTGATTTGGGGTCAGGTCATGATGTCAGGATTCTGGGATCTTGGGTTCTGCGTTCAGTGCAGAGTCCGCTTGTCCCTCCCCCTCTGCTCCTCCCCCTGCTTGCTCTCTCTCTCTTTCAAATTAATAAATAAGAAAATCTTATAAACCCCCCCCAAGCCCACAGACACTTGCATTTTTTTTTTTTAAGATTTTATTTATTTATTCATGAGAGACACAGAGAGAGAGAGGCAGAGACACAGGCAGAGGGAGAAGCAGGCTCCATGCCGGGAGCCCAATGCAGTACTTGATCCCGGGACTCCAGGATCACACCCTGGGCGAAAGGCAGGTGCTAAACCACTGAGCCACCCAGGGATCCCGACACTTGCATCTTTAATGAGTGTACTACTGTCATCTCTGAGGCAAGGCGGTTTAGTATATGGGCCCTGGAGTCAGGCTGCTCAGGCTTCTATCCAGGCTCCTTGACTTAGGAGCTGATCTTGGCACAATTAACTTCTTTTACCTCAGTTTCCTTACCATATGGAGATAATAATAGCAATCCCAGAGGGTCAATGAGTTAAACATGTAAAAAAGTGCATGGAGCAGTGCCTGGCACATAGTGAATGCTCAATAAAGGTTATTTTTTTAAATCATCATCAGCATCACTGTATTAGACAGGAAGGCTATACAGAAGATAAAATATAGCCCATTTCTTTAGTGCTAGGTCAGATGAATTTTAAGACCAAGGTTTTATGATACCCAATATATCACAGAAGAAAAAAACTCCCCGATGTTCTTACTTCCCATGCATCATGCTGCGTTAGCAAGATCTTTTAATATTTCTCCTTGCTGCCAATTAAGGGCACCGAGTCAAAGTTGATATGTAAAAATTACTGTTCCATTATCACCTGCTGGCCTTGCTAATAAATCTTTGCTTAATGAAGCATATGTATCTTTTTAGTAGAACAGAGTATAACCCAAACTAGAGGGACAAGAGCTCCAGCTTGTTTATAATAGGACCTTCAGAAAGCCTGGTGCATAACTGCATGCACATAAATACTAATGCTGTTATTTTCTTGGATCAAAGATCATTTTCAAAAAGTAAGCACATACACATCTATACTCGTGGTAGCTTCTCAAGCAGGTTCTACAAGGTCCAATAAGTCAGTTTTGAGAGTAGGCCTTCAAATAGCTCTCTTCCACTTGAAATCTGAAGTGTGGAAAGTGGAGTGGTTGTATGTTTTACTGGAAGAGTCAGCAATAGAAAATAGAGGACACTCACAGCTGTAGCAAGCCAGGATGAATTTATACAGTGAATTTTAAATCAGGCTCAAAATTGGCTTATGTTATCCATTGAAAAAAATTCCATTGATTTTGGGCTTCCTGATGATGTTTTCTGGGTGAGGCAGACCTTTGATTGAGAGCCAAAGAAATCTTCAGATGCAGACTTCTTTATTTTCAAAAGAATCTGAAGAGGCAGAAATTGCTAGCAGAATTCAGGAACAACAATGAATATTATATTTCCACTTGGTAGCAACTATCTTGGTATTAAATTTGACTGATTTGGTTCTGTCCTTAGTGGCTGAAACTTTTCCACTTTATTCTTACTTCTTTAGACAGATTTTAAGGACTTTGTTCCTCGCTGTCTTCTTTTCCCCTTTGCTGTCTTCTATTCAAATATTTCTACGAGTGTTTATAATGGAACATAGTATTCCATTAAAAACCCCCCTGACTCTGTAAGTCCACTGATCTTTTCTCATTTCTCTGATCCTAAGAACTTGTTATTCTGCTCAAATTATTTTTATATTCACTTAGTATACAACAGGTGCTCAATCAAGTTAGTTTTTTCTTTCTTTGCTTGGACCTTATCTGAGAATGTATTCCTTTAGCCTTTGGTTTACAAGCTACTTGCCAAATAATTGGCTTTGAGAGCCTCCTTAAGAGTCTACATCATTTATTGGGGAAACTCTGCCCCCACAATGATAACTCTCATAAGGCATCTTGGAATTGAAAAGGTTTCAGAAAAAAAAAATAAAGCCCCACTTATCAAAAATGAAGTGCTTTTGTTCTCATTTCAGATCTGGTGGCAGAAGGGAAATGTCAGCTTTCAGAGGTCCTAATGAAATATTTGACAAGATATGTGAGATGTTTTTCTTTATTTGGGCTGCTCGTTTCATAATACACTTGATGTGTTTCACAAGAAATCCAAGGTCAATTCAATTGATCAACCATGGTTTCAGCGACAGATACACACACATATAACATGCTCACATTCTCCCAGTTATAATGACACTGCATCTAATTTAGAGCCACAAGAGCTTGGGAATTAAGAGTTAATACTTAGGCCACATCCTTAATTCATCCTGTCATGCCTGAGTATCACTTCTATAGCAAGCAAGATCACCCACCGTTCTGAGGCCACTAGACAGAGAATGAAATCGGCTATAACATTACCGTGTCACCACGGAGGTAATTAGGGATGAGCCTGGAGAACGAGCTTGGGTGCTCTTTGTATGTGAGAGCAGGAAGCAGGACAGGAGGGAAAGAAAGGAAGATAAAATAAAAAGAGAAAGAAGGCAGGCACATTAGCCACAGGCAAGCTCTTGCTGGTCCTCCATTCTGTTCCTACTGAGGGCATCTTTAGAGTAGGGTGCAGGCTGCTGCTCTCACTGCACGGCACAGGCTATTAGCAGTCTAAACTCCCAAACAAACTTGAAAGGATATATGAACCACGATGATCAAGCTGATAAAATGCTATGGTCTAACGCTTTCTCATGCAATTGTGCATGTGGGCAGGAAAAGGGGGGGGCTTCTCTTCTACTCAGCTGAAGGCCTCCTTGGTTTGCTTATTTTAGGATTGGTTTGGATTACTGCTCTTTCAACAACATTATGGGTCATATATACCCACTAAAATGAGACAATCATACTTTATTTTTTTTTTCACACTTTATTTCTTTATCATGAATCACTGCTTTAACTTTTAATCTGACCCAGTGGGAAATTATGTGTTTAACTCCATACACTTTCCTTCGATTATAGAATTAATAAAATCTCTGTTACCAAACAGAACCCATGGCACTATCTCAGGGCAACATCAAATTTAAGGAGGGAATCACCCCCGGCACCCCTTCTCTAATGCCTTCTTGGTTTGGAACATATAAAATTACATACAAAAAAGGAAAAAGGAAATTTACTAAGTTGCCTCCCTTATTTGCTATTTTACTGTAAAGAGGTTTGCTCTCTGCTTATAAATTCATTTTTCTTCAAGGCTTCCTCATCATAGGACTAGGTCCTGCCAATTAATAATACTCTCAGATTGTCATTTGTCTGTAAACTTTTAATATTATTATTTCTTCATTTTTGCAATTTGGAAAGTTTTATCACACACTGAGGAATCCCTATTTTGATGCTGTTAATATATATATAATGAATTTCTTCCTTATCCTGTTTAAGGTAAAGTACACCTCTCAAAGAGAAGAATGACCTCATGAAATAAGGGTTCTGTTTGAATTTATTCAGAAAATAAATACATATATTTGTTATTAGGATTTCTCAAATTTATGAAAATAATACCTATTTGAACTCAAAACATGTGCAGAAGGTTAGCTATTATCTTAATCCTAAATTCTATTATATTTATATCACAGATGTTCTGTGCTGATAGAAAAGTCTGAGCTATTTGGATTTGCCAGGTTGGATTAATAACTACCCATCTCGAATCATTAATGATGCTGGTTCCAGTTCAGTGATTGAAATGGGTAAAGAAAAAAAAAATCTCATTTTATTCTTTCCTTATGAAAGAGCTGTTGGCTTCATGATGTGCTTCTTTCTGGAAAAAGTCCTTTGGAAAGGAAGAATACTGAAAACGGTGTAAAAAGCACTAGAGAAGAATAGAAATTCATTTTAAAGCAGTGTACCATGTACAAATGCTGTCTTACAAATAGGATTATTTAATTTAAACCTTAGATCTGTCAAGCTCCATTACTTCAAATGGAGCCTGTCGCTTCTTGAGTTCATTATATATCGAGATTATATTACAATTTATGTTAGGTTAAGTCAATGCTGAGATACAAGGCGGCTAAAAAAATAATTACACAGCAGTGTCAGTAAATAGAGCAAAGTCACTGCAGTGTTCGGAAAGGCAAAAAGTCATCTTGCTAAATGAGGATCCAAGCTGTCCTGTACCAAGACTGTTCCTAATAAATAAAAGGCCTCTGGGAAAAGTGCTGAGCGTATGCTGGATCTATTTTCAGCTTGCATCAGCAGCTGCTGCCCCTGGGATCACATCTTTACGCATACTCTACACCATATGTAATCACTCCAGTGCTGCAACCAGTAAGATAATGAAAGAGCATGGCATAAATCTATACTTGAGTGGAATGCTAAATGAGGAAAATAATACAAAAAGGGGGGAAATAAACCGCATTTTCAAGTCATTAGGAAGAAAGACTTTGACATATGAAGTGTTGCAACCATTAATAGCACTTATCATATAGAGTGGAGACAAAGAGACAAATTAATCAAACTGACAGAACTGGGACATTTTATGCTAATGCAGGCTCCTGGGTTTTAGTCTGTATTCCTCTGCGTCTGGAAAACTGATACCATTACAGGGCAGGAAATTGCATGAATAACATGCAACAGATCATAAAAATTCACACACCAACTGCAGAAACACTGCCAAAAGCTCTGTAAAAACAAGGATGGAGACCTCAACAGAGAAACTACCAGCAAGTAATGAATGCAAATAAGTCCAGGAATATCTCCCATTCATGCATCGTAATTAACCATAGGCTTCTCGCTCATAATTATAGTGGCAAAACCGAAGCCTAGAGAGCGGACGCTGAGGCTAGCCAGAGAAGGCTGCCTAGGCCCTCATTCAAGGCTGCCTGCCATCAGCTGGGGTGAGGGCCACTCAGAAATTTACTGGCTGGATCGTGTTAGCATGAAAAAATGCAAAATAAACATAAAAACATTAACTTCAGACTTTGAAAGGGAGGGAGGGGAAAAACTGATAATGCAAAGAAAAGATAAGCAACAATTTCCATATATGTTTGTACAAGTGGTGGAAATAAAGAGAACCTAATACTGAAAGCTGTTTTATGAAACACATGCTGCCCCTGACTAAAAACAGCCCCCACTTTGTGAATAAGCTGTACTTAAAAAGTGAATGGCAGGCAAGTCCTCATGAAGGCTCATGGGAGAAACTGCCCTTTGTTCTCCAATTGTGAACACCCATGGTGGTTGGTTGAGATGGATCCACGGGCTTATTAAGACCGATCTATAGAGATCTCTATCCCTCCCCAGAGGAAGCTCATGCATCCTTGATACTGAGAGAAGATGGGCTCCTTAGCTGGAACCTCAAAAATATTTTCCCATAAAAAATATAAAACGAACAGCTTAGGCATGGCTGAAAAAAGACACTAGAACTAGAAGCCAGTGATATCCTCTTTGCTGGCATTCAGACTCCGTTACCTTCCTCCCTCTCACTTCCATCTAATACATGCTACACATTTTCCTGCCCCTAGAATTTTTCTAAAGGATGCTCTTGATTTATTTCACAAATATTAACCAAATGGCTACCATGCTGGCATTGTTCTAGACAGTCCATTTGCAGACTGAAAATACCACCACCGGGATCCCTGGGTGGCGCAGCGGTTTGGCGCCTGCCTTTGGCCCAGGGCGCAATCCTGGAGACCCGGGATCGAATCCCACGTCGGGCTTCCGGTGCATGGAGCCTGCTTCTCCCTCTGCCTGTGTCTCTGCCTGTCTCTCTCTCTCTCTCTGTGTGACTATCATAAATAAAAAAAATAAAAAAAAATTTATAAAAAAAAAAAAAGAAAATACCACCACCACACAGAAATCTTGCACAAGGATCCTACTGTCTAGATGAGGAGACAGGCAAGTAATAACTCAATTACCATATAAGCCAAAGGTACTATGATGGAGATATAGAGAAGGGGCTACAGGCATAGTAAGGGGGATGGACACTAACCCCAAGATGGCCTTTTTCTTTCTTTCTTTTCTTTTCGATTTTATTTCTTTATTCATGAGAGACACACACACACAGACACACAGAGAGAGATAGAGACATTGGCAGAGGGAGAAGCAGGCTCCTGGCAGGGAGCCTGATGCGGAACTTGATCCCAGGACCTTGGGATCCTGGCCCGAAAGCAGATTCTCAACCACTGAGCCACCCAGGCATCTCAAAATGGCCTTTTGCCATTCATTGAAATCCTACTTGTACCTTCTGTCCTCCATCATGTCCCCTCTCCTTAGAATGGCCTACCCTTCCTTTGTATCACCATAGCCCTTCACTTATTCCTAAAAAGTTCATTTCCTTCTCTCTTTGCAAGATAATGTTCACTGAATAAATTTTAAAAAATGAAAGATGATACAGATGTGAGGTTTGGGAGCTGATTTAGGAAAGTAATCATGATTTATAACCTATTTATAGTAAAAAGTTACACTCTAAGTTCAAATCATTAATTTCTTTTTTTTTTTTTTTTAATATTTTATTTATTTATTCATGAGAGACAGAGAGAGAGAGAGACAGAGACAGGCAGAGGGAGAAACAGGCTCCCTGCAGGAAGCCTGACGTGGGACTCGATCCCGGGTCTCCAGGATCACACCCTGGGCTGCAGGTGGCATTAAACCACTGCGCCACCAGGGCTACCCCAAATCATTAATTTCTTAAGAAACTTTTGGAATGTAATTTATCCAGACTGCCCATCCTAGCCTTTGTTCCTTAGACAATGGGCTACCAAAAATATAACCTGCATCTACAGAGACCAATGCATGAGACAATGGAAATGTTTCAA
The DNA here is from genome assembly GCF_018345385.1 of Vulpes lagopus. Classification (NCBI taxonomy): domain Eukaryota; kingdom Metazoa; phylum Chordata; class Mammalia; order Carnivora; family Canidae; genus Vulpes; species Vulpes lagopus. Next base: position 23,827,539 of record NC_054824.1, on the reverse strand, counting down.
GTAGTGCAAATGTGAAGTGAAAATTCTTCTTACAGTTATGTAACTTGCATATTAAAAAAAAAAATCAGAGTGTTTCAGGGGAGGATTCTCACTGTATCCCAGCCTTGGTAAAATGGAAAGTGAAAGGCACACTTGGTCTTACGTATGAACACAGGGTTATGTTTGGTTGTATGCAGTACTTTATATAAAACTGCTTCATAAGGACCCTAAGTTGATCTATTATTATGAATATAATCATCAGATTAGGCTGCTCACAGTGGCAGATCTGGGAACACAGCTAGACCACAGGAGCTAACCCTTACTACCATGGTACCAAGTCTGACTGGCAACCCTCCAGGGGGAAAAGAAGGGCCAGGTGTGGTTTTTCTCTGCTGCTTTTCAGCCCTGAGGACACATGCCTGAGAACTCAGATCTTGGGTAGAGTAATCACCTACCAGTGAATCTGTAGAACCATGCTGGCTTCCACTGGAAGGACTTGTACTGTTGCTTTTTCTTCCTTGTAAAGTCTTTAAAACTTTTATTTCTTTTTTCTTTAAAGATTTTTATTTATTCATGAAAGGCACACACACACACACACACACAGAGAGACAGAGAGACAGAGAGACAGAGAGACAGGAAGAGGCAGAGGGAGAAGCAGGCCCCATGCAGGGAGCCTGACGCGGGACCCGATCCCGGGACTCCAGGATCACGCCCTGGGCCAAAGGCAGGCGCTAAACAGCTGAGCCACCCAGGGATCCCCTAACTTTTATTTCTTAATGTAATTATACAATGGGCTAATTGTCTAAATATTGTAAATACAATATTTTCAATGTTTACCTTTTGTTATAATTTCAGCATACTTACCATTTTACCCTTTCATCAATACAATCAGTTGTCATGCTATTGATTAGTCAGTGGTGAGCTAGTCTCACGATAAGAAGAGCTTAATTTTCAGTATTTTTACCAATGGTTGGGGGCACAGTGGCCTTATTCTTCATGTACTAGCCACAGAGAGATGCCTGAATTAGAATTAAAGCTTAAAAGGTGGCAGATAGTGTACATTCTGGTTAGGTTTAATTAGATGTTAATATTTTGGAAAGAAAAAAAGATATAATCCAAATGTAAGACAGAAATAATTATTTAAGCTTACATATGATGAAAACCAATAGGATTTCTAATGATTCCTACCTTTAAATATGATTAGAAAGAGAACATGTTCTCAGTGGGGGAGAATGTTGAGGACTATGATGGCAAAATCTGAAAACTGATACTCAGGTTCCCTGAATTGATGAGCAATTATTTGTATTGTGTATAGTTACAGCCCTTTATTTTAATAAGTATATTAAACTCTGGAAAAAAATGACAAAAAGACCAGAAAAGTCATATTTATGAAAAAGAAATGGGACTTATGTACTATGAGAAAGTATTTCTAGTGGCAACTTAGTAACTATTTTTGACAGGAATCTTTAAAAATCCAGGATCTGGGGAAACAGCATGAGATCACAACATGCAGGCCAAGTTTTCAAAAATTTCTTTAAGTAGTTGTTACCTACATGAAGAATCTAAGTCAGTGTGATATTATTTGATAAAGTTATACAAAGCTCTGTCTGTGGATGGTCAGTACCTGTGGAACGATGACCAGCTCTTTGCTATAATCATGGAAAGTGAAGAAAGGGAAATGAGGGTGAGGTATAGATGCTTAGGAACCCAAGCAGAAGAGCTTGGTATTTGGTATTCTGGAAGAAACACACAAATCAGATAACCAAGAATGGCTAGTTGAAAGAAACACACACAAGAAGTATTTTCATCTACATGTGCTTAATGCAAAAAGCCTGTTTCTGTATTTTATATAAAACTTATGAAAGTAGGCATGACCCTGTATTCCCAGTGAGATGCCACTGTGGCTTTCTTTGGGTGGAAATTGTACAAGATCAATAGGGCTGTGGACAGAAAAAAATACTGAGTTATGAAGTGTTTCCTAAACTTCACAGAGACTTGTGACCCACTGTCACAATTTTTAGTATTTTCTCTAATCCAACTCTCTTTCTTCCTCAGATACATTTAGCTTAAAAAGAAACCTATCCTAAGCAAAACTGTGAAATCTGTTATACTTTCTCTAGTACATCTTAAAATAAACACAATAATTTGTAAAAAGGTTCCTCATATACCACTTGAGATCATTTCACGTCCATGTTGTACTACACAAATTCATATTTTGAGAAATACTGGGATTAGGATTCTGGCTAAGTGCTGACATAGAAGACATTTGGCCATGGCCTCTCATATTATCCAGTCTGCAACACAGGGAAAGGACTGTGTGTTACTTCGCCGTGGTTGTGGGGCGGGGGTGGGATGGGGTGGGGAGTGAAGTAGCAAAAGGTGGTAAAGTGTTGGTAGACATGAAGTGTTAATTCTTGATCGGCAACAACATCATTTTCTTTTCTGGGGCTAGTGAGAATCAGTGGATAAACATTTACAAGGTGCACAGAACTTTGCGAGTGTCTACTGTAGCTATCAGTCCCTTGGAGGGAAGCAAACAACTGAGGAGGAGGCACCCAGCCTGGAAGAGGCCGACGGAGTACAGGTTTGTGGGTGGCCTAAGGGGGTCCTGTTGGCACCTTCTAGCCTGTATGCTGACAGGCTACCTCCTCTGTGTGTAGCCCAGAACTCCAGATGCTGTAGTAAGGTGGCACCAGTTTGGTGAGGGTGGGAATGTGAAAATTCTCATATCAGCGATGCACAGATGTCGGAACTCCTCCATTCCTGCTACTGGCACAGGGCTGCCTCTGGGGCCGCCACATGAGATCATCTGAGTTGGACTCTCCAGGGACTCAGCTGGGCGGCGCCTCTACAGCTTTTGTCAGAGGCTTATTTTTCTTGCAAAAAAGGAGAGAAAAACCTGACTCCCCAAATGAAGGGGACTTTCTGTAACCCTTTGCCATTTCTCTCTCACCTCTATAGTGTAGCTGAGCTCTTAGAAAACCGGTGTTAAAGCACTTCAGCAAGAAGCCAGGCCACTGAGAGCCCCCTTCTACCAGCTGTTAATGGTTGTCGATGGAAAAGGCAGACACAGGGCTGCAATGAACGGAGCCAAAAATAACTCGACAGCAGTATTTTCCAGGATTCAATCATTTCTGGTGCTGGAAAGAGGGAGCTTGAGGAACTGAAGTACAGCTCTATGACCACAGTGGAGAGGCTGGAGGGACGAAGGCCATCATGGGCTGATGCTCGTAGAACCTAGTCCTCACGTAGCAGGACCTGTAAGGGCTTTCTCAGGAACCCATATCTGAGAAAGACTAAAACAGGAAAATGGGAAGGCAAGGGAAGGAGGACTGATGTTGGAAGGGAACTGACCTCAGTCCTCCTGCATTTTAACTCCGGGGCCATGCACTGGGGGAGCTCTGTGAGGCTGGCTCTTCTTGGCGAGTGTGTGTGTTTGATATGGTACACTGTAGGAATTTATGTGTTGCCCTTACACAGGGCCATACTAATCTTTGTACGTTCCAGTTTTCGGGTATGTGCTGCTGAAGTGAGCACTTCTTGGTGTGTGTTTTTAATCTGTGTTTCATTCTGTGGGATTTACAAACCCATCCCATGATCAAGACATGGGATGTGCTAAGGAGACATATTTCTCCTTAGAAACCCTGCCCTTGACTCCTAGCCTGGATGGGGTTGCCTCCCTACTCCCTTTCCACTCAACAGGATCTCTCTTTAATAGAGATTTGTAGCACTATAGGCTCAGGAACTCAAAGTTTTTGTTTTTCTAACATCCTGCCTCCATTTCTGCTCTTAAATCATATATCAATCTTATCAGCCATTTCCCCAACAACTGTAGTTACATTTTTTTTTTTTTTTGGTTTTCTTTTCTTTCTTTTTGAAGATTTTGTTTTTGAGTAATCCCTATACCCAACACGGGGCTCAAACTCACAACCCTGAGATCAAGAACTGCTTGCTCCACTGACTAGGCCAGCCAGACGCCCTATGGTTTTCTTTTCATTTTTACAATGTATACACATAATAGAGGAGTCTTTTCCCTGGTATTTTCACTGTCATTCAATTCAGATGTGCATGTAGCACTCTTAAATCTTTCTACCTGCTCTCTGAAAGTTTTGATACTCCTCGAGAGTAAAACTAATAAGCCTCTGAACAGCACTTCCATTTAAACTGTATACTTGATCTTTCTGGGCTTGGCAAACCATCACCCACTCAGAACCTAGACAGGAAAGTGGCAGATGATTCAAGCTTCATTAGGAACAAGTCATGCCAAAATAACTTCATTTCTGGTTTTGATAGGATTACTGCTCAGAGAACGCAGTAGAAATAGCATCCCAGGATTTCAGCAAGGCAGCTGATATCTCTTAGGCCACTCTTTGAATAATATGAAAAAAAAAATGGGGTCTGGAAGATAGTAAAATTAAATGACCAGTAGCTGGATGATGGATCAATGTCAACGTCAGCCTGAAGGAAAGTGTTTGGTGACATGTCCCAGGCTTCTGTTGTCTGCTCTGCTGTTTAAGTTCTATACCTGACTAGGAAAAGATGTGAGTGGCAAGCCGCTCAGATACTTCAGGAAAGACAATCAAGATTCCAAACAACGACCACAGACTAATATTATGGAGTAAAGTATAAAGATTCACTTTAACAAAAATAGAAATTAAATTCTCTATGGGGATTAAAAAAGTGAACTTTAAAAGGACAGGATGTTAAAGTGCTGGCTTAACAAGGGGAGTCAGTACAGTGACACAGATGCCAGGAAACTTAATGCAATCCTGGGCTACAGCAAGAGATGCATAATGCAGGAACAGGGTAATAACTTTACCCTTCAGATTACATCGAGACTCTAGCATTTAGTGCTGTATGTTAAGAGCAACAAGGATCATGATGAGCACTGAATCCATGTGATATACGGAACCAAGCTGTTAAATCCAGAGAAAGCAAGATTTACAGGGCCCACATAAGAGCCGCCTTTAGAGAGCTAATGGGCTATTACGAGAAGAAGAGATGAAATTTGTTCTCTTTCATTCCAGAGGGCATAAATAAGATCACAAATAAAACTGTAAGGGATGTAGATATCTGCTAAAAGTGAGGAAGGATTTTCTAGTAATCACTGATGACAAAATGGAGGCACCTCTGGAGTGGTGGTGAGCTCCCCATTGCTGGAAGTGTTCCAGCAGAGGCTGGAGAGCTACCTCTATCATTTTAATAAAAGCATTCCAAACTGGATGGGAGATTGGACTAGATGATTTCTAACATGCCTTATTTTCTAACCTGTAATCCTTGACACTCCTTACCATTTCCCCACAATAATTAAGAGTAGTTATGGTTCTTAGTATTCCTTAAACACTTGATACAAAAATTGACAAGGAAGAAAGACAAGGTTGATAGTATTTTCATTTACTCTGGATACCACTGGCAAGATATGTGGAGTTGGCAAAACAAACAGCTTTCTTGAACTTCCCCAAATCTCCTGTGAGTCTATGAATGACATATCCTTCAAGCTACTTTAGTTTGGAATGCTGGCCTAGTCCAACCAGTCTGCTGAGATCATGTACAATTTACAGGGAACACAGGGAGTCTTGATAGAATGTAATGGAAAGCAGTATTAACAAAAATAAAGAAGTCAGTGATTTCCTAAGTATGTAAGTTTTCAAAGGCCATCATACCTATTCAACAAAAATTCAACTGCATAGTTACAGACCCTTGAAATTAAACAAATGCAGACTTAGCAGACTGAGTTTCAAGACATTTATACAGGCATTATTTCCAGGCATGATTTTCCCTCACTGAACAAGTAAGCTCCTTCTATTTAGACCTGCCAGGGGAGCAAGTGTAGTCAATCACATGGACCTACAATTTTGTTTGAATGGATAGCAGCATGCCCCATCTTGTATTTTCCTGGGCTTGACAAAATAACAGCCACTTAATAATATGAAAGTCGTACACACCCTGCCATTCTATACACCTTGAAAATGGCAGGAGAAAATAGCCCGAAGCCTTTCCTCCTCAATAATCTCTTGGACAGGGTTTAGTACTGAACCAGGTAGTCTTGAAATCTTTGCTAATGAGAGGAAAAGAAACCAGATGATCTGACCACAGGTAGAAGAGATGGAGGACACAAGACAATGAAAGCAGTGAAATGAGGTAACTCTAAAATATGGAAGTCAGTACTGTGATTTCCTCATGGCTGATACTTACAGTAGATATCTCTATTTTATGAAGAATGGTCAGAACTTATGAGAGAACATAGCTCTGTTCCAGCAACCTGAGGCCAAGGCAAAAGAGATGCTCATGCAATGATGGGGCCAACTAGGTTCCTAGAGATCACCCATTCTAGCTCCTGGGTAGCCATCTGTTTCCTGTGCTAGTGCTTAGGACTCGAATCTGGGTTGGAATTTTTTGGGCAGTTTTCCCAGGTCTGTGACCTTGCTATCTCATTAATGATTCTAACTCAAATTCTAGACACAAAGTTGAGATGAACAATTGAACTAGGGCTTCCTATTGTGGAGCTGGCAGTGGAGGGACCTTCTCTTGACACTGGCCTTTGATCACAGATGGCCATGCTGGTACAGAGCCTGCCCCTCTAAGTTCTATTAAGACAGAACAGGAAGAAAGCCTTGGATGCTAAGATGATCATGCTCTTTCAGAAATCTTTAACTCAAAGCAAGTTACAATTTCAAATAATATCATACATTTTTTTCCCCCAAAAAGGATTGAAGTAAATCCTAAGATCCAAAAATAACCTTCTAATACAGACTGAGGAACCCACAGGGGCCAGACTCTATAGGACCCAGGGAATTATACAATTCAATACCTGGTTAGAAAAGGGGCCCAAGTGTGTATGAAGCATAAAAGAGGCTGAATTTCAATTTTGGACCAAGAGGCAATTGTATTTGAAGTAAGTAACAGTAGGAGCTGAAATAGAAATTTGTGCCAAGTAGAGCTGCCCTAGACTGCTGCTTGACATTAAGCCTAGCAGAGGACTACCCAGTGGGTATGCTGGGTATCTTAAGGGTGACTCTGAAGCCTTTTCTTATGAATGGTGATGATGACCATGAATGGAAGACCCCTGTACCATGTACCAGGTACTCACTCCCGTCCTGCAGAGCAGATATGTTATCCCCGGGAGCTAGGCTCAGGGTTTTAGGAACTTACCCAGCACTAAACTGGTTGGTGTGGGAGGTGTTGCTTCCAAGAGGCTACTCTCTCTACTCATCTTGCTACCTACTGAAATCCAAGCTCTTAAATAAGAACTACTCCTGGCCAGAGAGCAGGAGTTGCCTGAGATAAAGAAAAAGAGTGATTCTGGGGCTGGGTATCCTGGATTTTCCAGTAATCGGTTATGTGAGCCTGAGTATGTCATACTGCTCCTTGGTCTTTCTTTATTTTTTTTATTGTTTTTTAAAGATTTTATTTATTTATTTGACAGAGAGAGAGAGAGCACGCATGACAGCGCACAAACAAATGGGGTACAGCAGGCAGAGGGAGAAGCAGGCTCCCTGATGAGGAGTGGGGCTTGACCCCCGGACCCTGGGATCATGACCAAGGCCAAAGGCAGACACTTAACTGACTGAGCCCCCCAGGCACTCCGTCCTTGGTTTTTCTTTAAAAGACAAAATTACATCAGGTCCCTTGTGCAGATGAGCCCTTAAAAGAACTTAAAAATGTCTACAAAATGCTGGAGTATTTACACATAGATATATAGGCACACATACCATATGTATGTGCATCCTGTAGAATCATGTGGAGGTGGTAATAGAAACATCTATGGTCATAACATAAAAACCTTACCCCATGGGGTAACAGGCTCTGCCTGTTTGCTATGTCCTAAGGCGTTCAAGTTTTAGAACTTGTGTATTTCTCTTTCCATGGAAGTAATACTGCTAATGTAGCTTTAAAAAAGCTGTGGTAAACACCGTGTACCTTAAAATTTACCATCATGGTCATTTTTAAGTGTATAGTTCTGTAGTGTGAAGTATGTTCACACTGTTGTGAAACAGATCTCCGGGACTTTTTATCTTGAAAATCTGAAACTCCGTAACCATTAAACAACCCCCCTCTTCCTCCCCTTACCCCCCAGGCCCTGGTAACCACCAATCTATTTCTGTTTCTGTGAATCTGACTACTTTAGATACACCATATATGTGGACTCATACAGTATTTGTCTTTGTGGCTGGTTTATTTCACTAACATGACTTTTGAAATAAATCCAGGGAGATGGGAAGAAAAGGTCTGAAGAATGAGGGGGAGAGGGCGAATCCACCTCCCCTCTGCTTCTGGTGTTAGCTAGAAAGGATGGTCTTCTGGAGTATCCTCTTGTGCTGGACCACAGTGGGTAGAATGTACTACAGCTGCAGAGAGAGGGTCCTCCAGGCAGAGTGGGTTCAAGGCCTACCATCTCCACCAACGAGTGTCTACGGAGGGCCCCATTTTAAGTACACTTTCTGAAGTCCACAGAACCTCAGCAATTTTTCAAGAATTCTCATGAAAAGCTCTCAGCATCTTCCTGGGGGAGGAAGAATCTGAATAAATAAGGCTTCATTATTTTAAGAGCAGCCTCTGTCGGAATCTTGGCGGGAGAGCAGAAGAGGCAATGGAATGCGAATGAATAGTTTCAAAGCTGCCAGAGCCTGCTCTTGAGGAACGAAATATGCTTAGAATGTGTGTCCCTGATGGACGCAGGCGTGGGGCATAGAAGGAAGGGAAATTTGGGTTCAAACTGAAAGACAGCCTGTGGAATCTGGTCACATGTCAAAGGGGTCATTGGCCAAAAATGTCTGGGAACCACTGTTACACTCCAGCTGAACCTTGTAGGGCCGCTCCCACCAACGCGGCCTCACATGTCACTGTGAATAGGGCCATGTCTTCAGCACGAATTCCTCCTTTCCCACCGAAACTTCCATTCAGCACCCAGAACCAGGGAGGCCCTCTACAGCAGCTCAATGTGGGAGCTAGACACCTTTTCTTTCTTTTTTTTAATATATATATATATTTTTTATTGGAGTTCAATTTGCCAACATATAGCATAACACCCAGTGCTCATCCCATCAAGTGCCCCCCTCAGTGCCCATCACCCAGTCACCCCCACCCCCCGCCCACCTCCCTTTCCATCACCCCTTGTTCATTTCCCAGAGTTAGGAGTCTCTCATGTTCTGTCTCCCTCTCTGATATTTCCCACTCATTTTTTCTCCTTTCCCCTTTATTCCCTTTCACTATTTTTTATGTAGACACCTTTTCATCTGAGCTCACAGAGTTCACTCGCCAGTAGGTTTATTTGTAAATAAAAACATTCTATGAAAAGATTTACACAAGGCAAGCCTAATTATCCTTGCACAAGCTTGCTGTCAGATTCCCAGATTTTTACGTTTTTGCCTCTTCGTTCCACCTGACTGCTGAACATCCCTTGATCTTGCCATCCACCCACCCACCCAAACCCTTGTTGCCTCTCTTAAACCTGCTCCTTGGGAAGACTTTCCTTCGCACCTCAGTTCAAGGCAACTCTTATCCTTCTGGTTTTGCGGCCAAAAACCTCAGTCATCTTGGATCCTTTTCTTTCTCTCATATCCCACTTCAAGTCAGTTGGTGGGAACTTCGGCAGTTCTGCCTCAAAACAGAGTCAGAATCCAAACCTTTGCATTCCCTCCCTGCTATGTTCTTGTACAAACCACCTCTTGCTTGGGTTATCGTAGGAGATGCATAACTAGTAACCCTGCTTCTGCCCCGGTCCCTGTGCAGCTCATTCTCCAACCCACCAACCAGAGCCATCCTTTAGAAACATAAGCTGGATTACATCACTGTTCTAGCCAGAATCCTCCAAAAGATTCCCATTTCCCTGAGTCAAAGCCAGTCACTAAGCGGCCCATCAGGTGCCATGATGAACTGTCTCCTCCCAACTCTACTCTCACTCTGATCTCTGTGTATTTCCTGCCTGGTGAGACCTTCCGGAACTACTGTATTTAAGATTTCAACTCCTGTTCTCATTAACTATTCCCTTCCCTGCTTTATTTTCCCCTGTAACACTGATCACCAACTTACACCGTCCTCCTGTTTATAAACCCTGAAGGGAACATACCTTTGTGAAGGTAGAGGGCTGATATGTACACAGTAAGTGCTCAATACAAATCTGTTGAACAGATGAACGGCTCCTTCTGGCCACTCAGGTCTCAGCTCAAAGGCCCCCTTCTTGGAGAAGCCTTCCCTGGCTGCCCTACCAAACACTGCCTCTCCCTTGATGGCTATTCATCGTATCACCCTGTTTATTTTGCTTCCAGCACTTAACCACAATCTAGACTTATCTTGTTTTCTGTTTTGTTTTCCCCAATAAAAGGCCCAGAAGAACTCCAATTGACTCTGTCCTATCCCTTGCTATATCCCCAACACTTAGAACAGGGCTTGGTACAGAGTAGGTGCTCAATGAATGCTTCCTGAATGAATGGAGCACTTTCATTGCAGAATCAATCCACATTGATTATTTGTTTGCCCTGAATTTTTTAACTTGGAAATTTCAATCTATAGGGAAAAAAAGCAAGAAATGTACATTTATATCATTAATCTAGAGCCACCAACTGTTCAATTTTGCTAAATGTGTACACTCTCTATTCTATCAATGTGTATACACACACACACACACATACATTTCTTTTCAGAACCATTTGAAAATAAATCATGACATTTCACTTCTGAATACTTCAGCATATATCTCTTGAGAATAAGAATAGTCTATATAACAAAAATACCATTTTCCTACCCAAGAAAAGTAATGTTGATATAACATTGTAAACTAACATACAGGTAGTCAGTCTATCTTCAGGGTTTCTAAATTGCTCCAAGGATGTCATTCACAGATTTTTTTTTTTTCCAATCTGGGAGCCAATCAAAGGTCACTTATTGCATTTACCTAGGATAATCCCTCATCATTTTGACTTTCATGACACTGACATTTTTGGTAAATTCAGGCTAGCTGTCTTGAAGAATGTCCCACTGAGGCTGTCTAGTCATAGGACCAAATGCAAAACTTAATCTAATTTATCCTTTTATTCTGTGTGGAATTTAAAACACAGTGAGTTCATTTTTTCTATTTGTTTTAAATTTTTAGGTTTGCTGCTTCTTGTCCTTTTGCCTAAATTTAAACCTTTTGACTATGTAAAACATTTAAATGGTTCAAAAGTCAACCTCAAGTAAAAAGATATATTCAGAGAGTCTCTCATCTCAAACCTTTCACTCCCTTTTCACCCTCGTTCTATAGGTCACTCTTTTTCCATAATTCTTTATCTTTTCTGTTTCTTTTTTATAAAGTCTGAAAATGTATGTATATGTTTATGAGTTATACATATACTTTTATATATTATAAATATATATTCTTATTTTCCCTTTTTCCTTGCACACAAGGGAGCATACCATATATAGTGTATGTGCTCTTCTGCATCTTATTTTTGCCTTCTAAAATATATCCTGGAAATTATTCCATATCAGTGCATGGAGCTCTTCTTTTTTTCTTTCTTATGACTGCATCATACATGGTTATGTGGTTGTACATATGTGCATAATGTTGCACATGTGTTGTTCTGTATTTGTACAAATCCATCTTTTTTTAGTGCATTGTTATAGACTGAATTACATCCCCCACCAAATCCACAGTTTGAAGCCCTAATCCCTCATGTGGCTGTACTTAGAGATGGGGTCTTTAAGGAGGTAATTAAAGTTAAATGATGCCATAAGGTGAGGCCTTAATCTCATAGGACTGGTCTCCTTATAAGGAGAAGAGATACCAGTGCTCTCCGTGTACAGAGGAAAGGCCATGTGAGGATACAGCGAGAAGGTGGCTGCCTACGAGCCTCCAGCCTCCAGAACTGTGAGAAAATACATTTTTGTTTAAGGTATCCAATCCGAGGTATTTTCTTATGGTACCCTGAGCTGACCAGTACATGAGTGTTGGAAGAATTAAATACTATAGACCTCCCATGTAAACAAACTAAAGTTGATTTAAGAAAAAAATCACTTAAAAAAAAAACTTAAAAGAAGAGACATTTCTGGAGGTCCCTGAGGAGGAAGCAAGGAAGAACCAGTGCTCTGTTGGCCACAAAGTAGGTATTAGTTTGCCTATTAGGTAAAAGTTGTTTTAAATGCCAGCATGAGCCTTACAGGTGCAGATCCATTCGAGCATCACTTTCTATTCTGACTCACTCTTCTGAAATTTCAATCATACACGTGTCAGTTGTCTTCTTCCAGATTTTGGGCATGATGAAGGGGAATCACCTTATTATTGCAGGGCTCCCATGAACTGATGCAGGGGAAATGTGGAAAGGAATGAAAGCCGAGTAGGTTCCAGGGGATCCCAGGGGTCTAGGCTTTTCAGGATCAGGGGGTGACTTCATTGTGTTTTTTTTTAATAAAGCCCAGTTAAAGGTGAAAGAAGCCTTTTACTGTTAGTTTTGTAAAATGTCACCATCCATCTGATTAAGATAAAAACATGTCCTTATTACTGAACATTCTGACACATCTTTGTCAAAGATTTGCCTAACGTAAATACTAAGGTTATTGAGTGACTTCCCAAAGCAGACCTTTAGAGATATTTATGTATGTTGGAAAACATCTATGAAAGAATGCTCCTTTTCTTCAGTTTCAGTACTTGAACACCAGGCTGACAGGAAAGGGGAGATAACTCTTCGCATCCTCTCCATCCTTCATAGCTGCATCAGATTTGAGGGAAGGGTGAGACTTTTTTTTTTTTTTGTATTTTTTTTTATTGGAGTTCAATTTGCTAACATCTAGCATAACACCCAGTGCTCATCCCGTCAATGCCCCTCTCAGTGCCTGTCACCCAGTCACCCCAACCCCCCCACCTCCCTTTCCACTACCCTTTGTTCATTTCCCAGAGTTAGGGGTCTCAGGGTGAGACTTTTCTTCTCTATCTGGGAATGCCTTAGGGTTAGAGACTTGGAAAATACCTGAGATGTTTCCATCTAAAATAACAGTAGTGATTTCCAGAGGTGTCACTCTAGAAAACATACAGGAAGGCAAGGGCATCTCTAAGTTTCAATGACCAAGGTAAACTTAAATATGAAGAAAGGTCCTAAACTTTTAATAAGAAGGAATTAGAAGCAACATATTCCCTTTATTGCTTGTTGGTTTGATTTTCACTTAACCAATGACACCGTAGATACCAGTCTGATCAGCCCAATTTAAGGACGTTAGTTTCGAAGGGGAATGCAGATCCATGAACTGGACAGAAGGGACCAGAAAGCATGAGGGCAGCACTGGTATTTTTAGGGAGAAAACCAGTGAGGCCCACAGAACCTCTGAAATCATATATAAAGTCATATTTGAAGTTTTATTCTTCCAATGCTATGCTCCATACTTCATTAGGTCTTCCTTCGTTCCTTTCCTTCTATCCACTGAACTGTTCAAATAATCCTTTTATTACTACAAAAATGTAATAATGAACGCTGTAGGGAATTGGAAAATGCAGACAAGCAAAACAAAATACATCACATTCTACCACTCACAGGTCACCACTGTTAACATTTTAGCACATGTCCCTATGGCTTTTTACACACACACACACAAACACACACACACACACACACACTCTCTCTCTCTCTCTCGTGTTTTTTAACCAAACCAAGATCATACTGGGTGTATCATTCCCCAGTCTGCCTTTTCCAGTTATCACCACCTTTCCATTTTAAGAAAACTTCATCTACTTACCTAGACTACATTTGAATTTCTCCAATTTCCTCCCAAAAGTTACATAACTGGTTGTCCAAACCAGTAACCACTCCAGGACCATATACTGCATCTGGTTTTTAAATCTGTTAAATCTTGTTTAATTTAGCGTAGTCCCATTTTTATGACACTGACTTATTGAAGAAATTGGGCCATTTGTTCTGTAAAACGTCCCACCCCCTTGATTTGACCTGTTGCTACCTTCATGGTGTTGTTAAGCCTATTTCTCTAATCCTTGATTTTCCTCTAACTGGAAGCTATTATATAAAAGGCTTTGAGGTCAAGCTATGCACATACATTGGGGATGATGTGTATTTTATGAATATGTGCAGCAGAAGACATCTGATACTTGGTTGGCCCACCAGGAGTGATGCTCAGATTGATCCCTGCCCGTGTAGATGTGCAGCCAGTGTGTGTGTGGTGTTACCTGGTGTGTCTCTGTGTTGCTTTGTACTACAATAATGTCCATCAACTACTCACCACCATGGTGTTAACCCTAAGTGATCACCTTTCCCGAATCTGTTCCTGGCATTTAAAAACATGTGATACCAGATTATAATTAACCCTGAACCAGGGACTTAGTGCTCTAGAAATTTGATATATCCTTGTGGGTCCTTGTACGCAGGTGTGCTAAGTAAGACTTGATGCTCAGAGTATCATTTGGGAGGCATACTCCCTTAAAAGGTGATTTCGGGAGCACCTCTTCATGCGTCTGCAGTGAGATAAACTGCTGGAGATGAAATATTTCCCAAATTACTGAAAGGAAAGTTAAAGCCAGTGATCCTGAGTAAACCTCATTCTTAGTACAGGAACCAGCAATGGGGGTCTAAGTGTTGGAGTCCACCTCAGTCCCTGCCTGCCCCCTTTTTATCTTCTTTTTTTCTGAGGAACATCACGTCCTGGTGATTTCAGCCATCACCTACATGCCAGCATTCCTAATATTTGTCTCTTCAGATCTGTACTCAGTGTCTTGGGTATATATAAAGCCCCATAGATACAGATCAAGGTTCCATGGCCTTTTTCCCCACCTGTGTGTTGTCACAGCGAATTTTCTGGGATCTGTAGAAGGTGTTATCATTCTCTCTGCCCTTTAACCAGGGTACAGACCTTTCTCAGCTCATGCTAGGATCAGGGTGAGTCTCCTAGGGGTACCCTCTGTCAGGAATAGTTTGTCATTCCATCCATTAACCATTCCATTGCTAAACAGATATTCCTTAAACTATTTTTCATCACATTATTTCTTGGCTCACATTTCAGTGAATTTCTCTTGCTTATCTGACCGAAATTAAATTCTTTTTTTTTTGAAATTAAATTCTTTTGTCTCAATTTTGTCCTTTCATAGTAAGGTCCCATGTAATCTGACCATATTTTTTTTAATAATAAATTTATTTTTTATTGGTGTTCAATTTGCCAACATACAGAATAACACCCAGTGCTCATCCCGTCAGGTGCCCCCCTCAGTGCCCGTCACCCATTCACCCCCACCCCCTTCCCTCCTCCCCTTCCACCACTCTTAGTTCGTTTCCCAGAGTTAGGAGTCTTTATGTTCTGTCTCCCTTCCTGATATTTCCTACCCATTTCTTCTCCCTTCCCTTCTATTTCCTTTCACTATTATTTATATTCCCCAAATGAATGAGACCATATAATGTTTGTCCTTCTCCGACTGACTTACTTCACTCAGCATAATACCCTCCAGTTCCATCCATGTTGAAGCAAATGGTGGGTATTTGTCATTTCTAATGGCTGAGTAATATTCCATTGTATACATGAACCACATCTTCTTGATCCATTCATCTTTCGATGGACACCGAGGCTCCGTATTTTGAACTATTTCCCCAAGTCTGCCATTTGTGCTAATCAAAGCTGGCTCCTTAATGTCCTGTGAATGCTTCATTTTAGGGCCTTGGCTATGCCAGTGTCCTCTCCTGGAGGATCCCTCCCCATGTGTTCCCAGGAAAGTCCTATCGGTCCTGTTAGTGTTGGGTTTAGGTGGTCTAAACTTCATGGAGGAGATGAAAGGAAAATCCTGTCCTTTCCCACATTAAACAATGGCCAATGGCCAACACAACTTGGCAGCTACAACAAATGCTCTTGAGTTGTTCAGCTTTGATTTCATTGGTTTTATCTTGATCCTTCAACTATATTGCAAGCTCTTTGAAGGAAATGATCTTGCCTTATATTTTTAAGTTAATCCCCTAAAGAAGTGACCTATGAAAGAGTTATGTGTTCCACCCTTCTGCTTCTATGAACTGCTTTAGTGAAGCCACCTTGTCCTTTTGAATACCTGCTTTAAACACATCACACATATACATGCCATCTCTTCTGAAGTAATTCTGTTTTTTTTTTGTACCTTTTTCCAGTGCCTAGCATCTTACACTATTATACAATTCTCCTTTAATACAGCTGAAAACCCTCAGATGTAGGGAGGATACTATTTCTTCTGTTCTGTGAGTGAGAACATCTGGTCAACATTTACTGTAACTGCCTTAAACAGAGGCATGAAGATACTTTGTTAAACAGAACTTTGAAAGGTCATCACATTTCTCCCTATGAGCATCTTGTAAATCTGATGGATTTAAGTCACTCAAAAAATTTCCAGAGTTTCAAAAGGTGTGCTTCAAATATCTTTCAGTATCCTACTAATTTCCACAAACTATGAGGTTCTTACCCTAACTCCTGAAGTTCTACATTCCTAGTCTTTCCACCTTCCTATTGCATGGCACACAGTTCAATTCTTGGGCTACTACAGCTTCTCTAGGGAGAAGTTAGATTCCCACAGTCTGAGGTGTCTACTGGGAAGGAAGAAGCCCTCTTTATGTGGCAGGACCCTCGAGAGTTCTATCTTTTAGCACACATTTTCCTGGCCTTTTAGTAATTTTTCTGTTTTTCCCTACCCTTCTCTTTTTGTAACTAATAAAAAGCAAGAATAATAGGTCAGTTGTCAGGCATCAGAAAGCCTCTCCGGACAGATCTCTGAAGTGACTCACACACATAATTCCATTCCAACCCACGTCACCCAACATGGCTCAGCATACACGTGTGTGGCTGCTGCTTTCAGAAACCTGCTCTGCTCTACTCTGTTCTGGTTGCTGGGACCACCTTCACGAATGGTATCATCTCTATATTGCCTTTAGGAAGAAGAATCTGTCAGCAGCTTTTGAAAATAATGAAAAAAGAAAGCAACAGCAAAAATGAAGACTCAGAAGTAAAGAATCAGAAAAAAATGAGTCTCTAGGATATTTAATACATTCCTTTGTAGAGCAAAAGACAAAATGAGATAGTCGCTCCTTCAGCTGTAATTGTGACCTTCTGTAGCCTTCTTTTGATTTTCTTCTAAACACAGGAATCTTTTGTTGGCTAAATCCCAGATTTTTTTTTTTTTTTTTTACCCCTGGGCCAACTTTTTGGCTTGCTTGGAAACAGCTGCCGGTATTTCTTTTTGCTGCCAGTCAGTCAAAAAATGTGCTCACATTGGAGGCCTGGCTCCATCCCACCCAGGGTGCTGAATGCATTAACTTTTTCACACACAGTCTTTGCCAGGCTGCACATAGAAGTCCATCTCAGACGGTAAAGCTCACTGAATCATCAGCTAGCTTGGAGTTGGTGCCAATGTCGGGTAGAGAGACTGTCAACATATTTTAGGAGTCTATGGCAAAGTGATAAATTTTTACTATATGCACCAAGTTAATAGGAAAAAGAACACTTCTGAGATATCAGGAAACCAAAAGTGCCATTATTTAATTGCTCCACTCTTGAAAGCAAAAACAACGCAACCTTTGATCTAGCCTGTGAGTTGGTTAAAAACCAAAATAAACAAGAATAGAAACATAAGGTATTTAACTGATTACTGCCAACAATTTTATTTTACTTTCTTTGTGCTTCTAAGAGCAGCCTTTTCTACTGACAACCACACACCACTCCAATGTCTGGATATGATCCATTTTATTAAGAAATTCCTGAATCAATTTCCTGGTTTATAGCTTGTCCAACCAAGAATCCAGGTGTTCTCACCATAAGAAGGGTCTCTTTCAAAAGCTGTCTGCTTGTATAACTGTACACCCAACAGAAATGTCATGGACACCCCAACAATAGAGCTGAAGCCTGAAGCCGTTTGGTGACATTCCAAGTTTTTGAATGGAATGTGAATCCATTAAGATTATTAGGTAACTTTACTGATATCCTCAAATTTGTGCCAAGTGTTAAAGCTGCCAAAGAAAAGACAGAATAAAAACTGACTCTTGGATTCCAACTCTGAGTATTTTGGTGTGGAAACTGTATTTTCTTGTAACTCATTTAAAAAACACACCATGATTTCACTGTTTAATTGCAATCTCAGTTTTCAGGAAGCAAAGAGAAACAAGATACATAATCGATGTTTCTCTTCCGTTCGGCTTTCAGCCTAAATGGTCCTGTGCTTTTATTGGCAAAGCAGGGCAGGTAATAACAGTGAACAAGAAACCTATTCTAAGAAGAACTGGCTCAAGTGAAGTACCACTACATCATGAGTGACTCAACCTACTTGAGAGTGATTACTCTGCAACGATGAAGCCATGCTAATTGGACAATGGCTTGCTGCCAGTTCATGTTGGCATGACCTACAATACCCTTGGCTGACGGCCATTATGTTTCTCTAGCACACTTTTTTTTTTTTTTTGTAATCTGGATGGGAAGTGGAAATAATTTTTTAAAAACTCTCCCCAGTGCTATTTAACTTCTTATCATGAATTAAAAGTTTAATTAAGTACCCTGTTAAAGGCCCAGGTTCTATGATTAAATATGACAAAATAATAGTTATGATTACTAACCAAGTGACGAACTTTACAGCTCTGAACTTTGTCTTTAAAGCTATTATTAATTTTAATTGAAATAGCTAAGAGACTCCATAATAGGAGAAAGGAAGAAATGTAAGGGACATTTAATTTCTTTATACGGAAGAGGTTTAAAATGAACAGATGAGGCAGTAACTAATTTTATAAAATGTAATGCAAACAACTTTGCTGTCAAAGGCTTTGTTTAAATCCATTTAAAAATGTTAACTACTGAGGTCATCTCATATGATCTAGGGATAAATAGATATAGTGAAAAGAATCCTTAAACTGGCTTTGAAATCAGGTCACTTAAAAATAATTTTTAGATATGTCTTAGTTTTTGTCAACTCAACTCCTTCTACTATGCCAAAATAGGAGCGCATTTCTGCTAAGTTTCTTTAAATAGGACTTACTGGCCTCAGGATTTAAAAAAATGTAAGAGGTTTGGAAACAGCTTATGCATTTCAGTTTTAAAATTAGCTATTGCTGTGGCTATTTTCACACCAGATTTCCCTCCCTCTGTATCAGCACCATTGAGCAGCCTTTGGAGGTGGAATCACAATAGTATTAGCTCTTCTTTTCTTGGCTTTGCTTTATTACACCCCCATTTGAGACTGAGGCCCAGATTTCAGGGCTGGAAGTCACCTTTATGTTACTATAAATAAGTTCTGCCTTTAGGCATTTCAAAATTATCAGCATGATTCTAGGACTTGAAAACTTCTTACTTGCCAGCAAGTAGTTACCTGGAATATTTTGACTTATTATTTATTTGCTTTTTTTTCATCTGCTGCCAAGTCTCACTAATGCAACCTGGAAAATTGCACCACAGCTTTTAATGAGGATTCTGAGGTAAGAGCCATTTCATCAGAGAAGACTATGCTTTCCTTTTATGGGAATAATAACACCTCCTGTTTATATAGCACCATCCTTCCAAGAAGTCTAACAGATCACATTTCATTAATCCAAATGGCAGCCCTGCAAGTCAAGCCGGTAACCAGTATTGCTACTCCCTACAAATTCACACTGATATTGAGGTCATTAAATGCAAATACATTTTTCAAAATCTTAAAAATCTTTGGAAATGGTGAGAGAGCAATAATCTAAATCTTCTATGACTCGGTTGTACTCCAGGTTATCAAACAGCCCAGTGGTTCTACTACAGCTCTTTTACTGTCATCTCCTGCAAACTCTTGTAAGACCATTTTTTTTTTTTTTAGTATTTTATTCATTTGTTTGAGAGAGAAAGAGAGATAGAGAAAGAGAGTGCACGCACGGCAGGGGGAGAGGCAGAGGGAAAAGCAGGCTTCCTGCTGAGCAGGGAGTCTGATGTGGGGCTCCATCCCAGGCCCCTGGGATCATGACCTGAGCCAAAGGCAGATGCTCAATTGACTGAACCACTCAGCTCCCCCCTGTAAGGCCATTTCTGAAGGCAGGAAGAATTCACAAAGATGAGTAGGAGAAGGAAGCTCGCTCCTCTTGTGAAATCCTATGGTTCTTTCCTTTCCTGACTGGTTTGCTTCCCATCTCTGTGGCCTTTCCCTAATCCAAACATCTCTCCTCTCTTTCTGACCAGTAGGATTTATTCTCTCTCTGTGGTAGGAACCTACAAAGTTCAAGGGCTATGAACTTACGGTACAGGGTCAGACCTCAAACATCATTTTCATATAAGGATGTGTTAAGTCGAGTCTGCCCACTTGCTCAGTAGATCCCATCCTCTTTCAAGTACCTAAAAGCATTTGTTTAGCAATTGGTCTTCTGTCTCCTGTATTATCAAGTTTTCTCTCTCTTTGGCAACATTCCCATCAGCCCAAGTCTTAGGATGGGCTAGGCTGTGCTGAGGAAACAAACACCAACTCTTAATGGCTTAACATAAAGGTTTATTTCCCATTCATGTCAGAGTCTGATTTGACTTCCATGGCTCTTCTCCAGCAGTGACTCAGGGAGCTGGGCTACAGTTCCAACATCTCAGAATACTTGGAGTTCTTTGACACCAGTTAAATGGGAATAAACATGAAGAACTCATCCCTACTTTTAACTGTTTCAGACCAGAAGTGACCCACGACTTCCACTCATATTTCTTTGGCTATAGCTAGTTACATAGCATGCTTGACTGTAAATTTGGTCTTCCTGTGTGTCCAGAGAAGAGAGGAAAACTGGATGTGGGTGGATATTGATCATCTTTACCACAGAGAGCAAACATGCTGGAATTTTTTACCACTTAAAAAAAGCAAATTAAACTTTTAACACTATTTCCCTCCAGCTGCTGGCCCATTTTTCTGCTTCCTTTAATTAGAAATCTAGGCTAAAAAATGTAGACTACTTTAGCGTTTTCACGTTTTCTTTTCATTCTCTTTAGAACATAGTCACATTGGTTTTTGATCCCACTGCTCCCCTAAAAGTGCTCAATGAAATCACAAATGGCTTCCAAACTTCATCTTAGCGGTCTATTGGCATCATTTGACACAGTTGATTACTCTGTCTTCCTTGAAATGCTTTCTTTACCTGGCTTCCAGTACACTATCTATTCCTGCTTTTCCCTCTATCTCAATGGCTTTTTCTTCTTGGTCTACCCCCACTGACTCTTCTTTATCTCTCTGACTTCTTAATTCTAAAAAGCCCCAAGATCCAAACCTAGGGCATCTTTTTTCCTCTTCCTATCTACACTTACTCTCTTGGTGATGGTATTTTGTCTCATGGCTTTTAATATCGCCAACACTGTGGTATTAAAACTTCTATCTCCAGGCTGAACTTGTCTCATGAATTCCAACCATGCATATCCTACTGTGGACTAGATATCTCTACTTTTTTTTTTTTTAATTTTTCTTTATTTATGATAGTCACACACAGAGAGAGGGAGAGAGGCAGAGACACAGGCAGAGGGAGAAGCAGGCTCCATGCACCGGGAACCCGACGTGGGATTCGATCCCGGGTCTCCAGGATCGCGCCCTGGGCCAAAGGCAGGCGCCAAACCACTGCGCCACCCAGGGATCCCTAGATATCTCTACTTTAACACACGTCTCAGACTTAATGTGTATGAAATAGAACTCCTAATCTCCTTCTTACCACTTAAAACCTACTTCTCCCCATCTTCACCAATCCCAGTTAATGGCAACCCCATTCTTCCAATAGCTCAGACCCTAAACCTTGGAGTTCTCTTTAACTGCTCTCTTTCTCTTCTTCCATCCTATATCCATTATATAAGGAAATCTTGTAAGCTCCATTTAAAAATATCACCAGAATCTGACACTGATCATCACTCTACTGCTATCACTCTGATCTAGGCCATTCTATCATGCCCGACATGGGACTTGATCCCAGGTCTCCAGGATCAGGCCCTGGGCTGGGCTAAAGGCGACGCTAAACCGCTGAGCCACCCAGGCTGCCCTTTTCTTTCTTTTTAAAAGAGATTTTATTCATCTGATAGAGAGAAAGAGAGAGAGAGACAGAGAGAGAAAGAGAGAGAGAAATAAGGAAGGAGAGGAGAGAAAGGAAACAAATAGGGGGAGTGGCAGGCAGAGGGAGAGGGAGAAGCAAGCTCCCTGCTGAGCAGAGAGCCCAATGCAGGCTCGATCCCAGGACCCTGGGATCATGATCTGAGCTGAAGGCAGATGCTCAGCCAAATGAGCCACCCAGGTGTCCCTCTTTCAATCTACTTTCCTATACCAATCAAAATGATCTGTGAAACTTTCCAAAAGGCCTCTCAGCTCATTCCAAGAAAAAGTAATGTATCTAAAAGGTGCACAGACTGGCCCTGTTACCTGACATGCCTCCCCTCCTATCCTACCACTTGCTCATTCTGTTACTGTGTGTCCATCATGACGAGGGCATTTTAGCCTCAGAGGCTTTCCTTGCTATTCCTTCTGCCTAGGCCACCCAGATGTCAGCATGTCTGGCTCCTTCACCTCCTTCAAGTCTCTACTCAAAGTTATCCCCTTAAAAAGGTCCTTTTTAACCATCCTTTCTTTCTATGCATCTATCTACCTATCTCCTTATTGAGTATAGTTGACATAAAATGATACATTAGTTTCAGGTGTACAACATAGTCAACAAGTTTATACATTATTCTATGTTTACAAGTGTAGCTGCCATCTGACACCACACACTATTACAATATCAATGTTGACCACCGTATTTAAAACTGCAGGGATCCCTGGGTGGCCCAGTGGTTTAGCACCTGCCTTCAGCCCAGGGCGTGATCCTGGAGTCCTGGGATCGAGTCCCACATCGGGCTCCCTGAATGGAGCCTGCTTCTCCCTCTCCCTGTGTCTCTGCCTCTCTCTCTCTCTGTGTCTCTCATGAATAAATAAAATTTATTAATTAAAAAAATAAAATAAGATTGCAGAGCCCTGACATTTCTCAACCCCTTTCTGTTTTATTCTCAATCGCATCTAAGTACATATTGTATTTATATTGTCTCTCCTCCCTCTCCCCCAGTGGAATATAAACTCAGTTGTTCCCTAAGTTCATCCAATAGCTAGAGCAGTGCGCCCTGGCAAATAGCAGGGCCTTGATGTGTTGAATGAAAGAAATTTGTATTTGTTGAATGGATGAAAAAATGAGTGAGGGGACTCCTGAGTGGCTCAGTGGTTGGGCATCTGCCTTTGGCTCAGGTCGTGATTCTGGGGTCCTGGGATTGAGTCCCATATCAGGGCTCCCTGCAGGGAGCCTGCTTCTTCCTCTGCCTATGTCTCTGCCTTTCTGTGTGTGTCTCTCATGAATAAATAAATAAAATCTTTAAAAAAAAGAAAATAAATGGGTGAGGAAACAGAAGCCCAAAGAGGCTGACTGGCTTGGTTAAGATCTTATATGAAATTAGTGACAAGGTTCAGACTGGCTTTCCCAGCAACTCATGATGGGAATGAGGCTACTGCTCCTTAAATCTACAATTTTGCCTATTACTCTTCATCAGTTTTGTCTAGGTGGTGAAGGGGGTGAGACCAGAGGGCTGGCTCTGTGCTCTGGGGTGGGTGTTTCATTCTTTTTATCTTGGTCATGCACTCCCCAAATAACTCAATTACTGTTTCCCATCAATTCTCACCTCCCCCAAAGTTACACTCAGGCTAAGAACACTGTTGGCAAGCTGTGTGCCAGGGTTAAGTACTTTCTGTAGTATTGCACACCAAAACTACTGTCCAAAGATAATTGTGACTATCTTATTGCTTCTTTAAAAGACTGGACCTAAGCCATCCCAGAGACATTAGCAGCTTTCATCTCCTCTAAAAACTTTCAGTCAAGGAGATTCCATAATTTCCTCATCGGTCTCTGTGCTTGGCAGTACTACTACAAGAACATTCTTTATTGCACCCTGTGGTTAAGTCTTAACAACAAATGCCTTTGCTTCAGAATCCTTCTGGGTCAGTTTTCCTTTTTGTTTAGCACTGAAAAAAAATGAGATCTGCCCTAAAATGTTGAGAGAAGTGAAATAGAGAGAAAGCATAAGACAGAGATAGAAAGTGAGCCAAAGCTTGAAATATATTTATACCTAAGAGAGCATATGGTCCACCTGAAGGGGCATACTTACCCCTACCCAATAAGCTCCTTTCTGCATGAAACTTTCTCCTTCTCTAGAAGGTGAAAGACCATGGTTAGTAAACCCAAAGAAAGGTGGTAGAGCTTTGGCAATAATCTTATTTTTTCCTCCCTTGTTATTTTTATTTTTTTTTAAAGATTTTATTTATTTATTCATGAGGGACAGAGAGAGAGAGAGAGAGAGAGAGAAGCAGAGACACAGGCAGAGGGAGAAGCAGGCTCCATGCAGGGAGCCTGACGTGGGACTCGATCCTGGGTCTCCAGGATCACGCCCTGGGCTGAAGGCAGACGCTTAACCACTGAGCCACCCAGGTGTCCCTTCCTCCCTTGTTTTTAAAATATTTAATTTTCACAAATAAAAATTATATATAATTAAGGTTTACAATGTGATGTTTTGATATGGATATATAAACACTGTGAAATGATCACCACAATCCAACTAACTTACATATCTAACACCTCCCATGGTTCTCATTTGTGTGTGTGTGCGTTTGTGTGTGTGTGTTTGGGGTGAGAACAACTGAGATCTATTCTTTTAGGAAATACAATTATATATTATTATTAACTACAGTCTCTATGCTGTACCTTAGGTTTCCAGAACTTACTCATCTTAGAGCTGGAAATTTGTACTTTTTGAATAGGTACCTTTGTACCTATTTCCACTTTTGCCCCACACCCTCCCCGAAGCTTCTAATAACCACCATTTACTCTCTGTTACTATCATTTGGCTTTTTTTTAGATGCCACACAGAGTGAGATCCTGCAGTATTTGTCTTTCTATGTCTGGCTTGCACTTAGCATAATGTCCTCCAGGTTTACTCATGTTGCTGCCAACAGCAGAATTTCTTTCCTTTTTAAGACTGAATAATATTCACACACACACAGCATCTTTTCTTTATCTAGTTATCTGTCAATAGACAAGTTGTTTTCACACCTTGCCTATTGTGAATAATGCTGCAATGAACACAGGAGTGCAGGTACCTCTTCGAGATGGTGATGATATTTCTTTCAGATATATATCCAAAAAGTGGTACTGCTGGATCGCCTGGCAGTTCTATTTTTAATTGTTTGAGGAACCTCCATCCTATTTTCCAGAGTGGCTGTACTGATTTACATTCCTACCAACAGTACACAAGGGTTCCCCTTTCTCCACATCCTCGCCAATACTTGTTATCTTTTGACTTTTTGATAATAGACCTTGGCAATAACCTCTTAACAGCTGCTCTTCCTCTGGCATTCTGGGAGGGAGCCAAGCAGCCCCATAAGGATGGGGCTAATAGGCAAACCCACTGTGGGCTCCATAACTTCTAAGGAAGCACACCCCATTCCTGCCCTCTGTACTCAACACACCGTAAGACTGAACTGAACTTCAGGATTGTGATGCCACTTCCAGCATGGTTGGCATCTAGCCCAAAATGGTCTCCATGACTACAGCTAAGGAGGTGTTTGTTGAGCCAACTTTAATACTAATGAGCAGTGGAGTAACGGCCTTGCAATGCTTGGCACATCGAACACTTTCTCTTCATCTCTTAGCACAAAATACACTTACTAATTATAAATTAAATGATCTGTTTTATTATTTAACTAAAGTACTAAGTTACAATGCCTTATGTCTTGCTTTTTGCTGATACACATTCTTGGGTGTGTTTTTCAATAGGGAGCCAACACTCAAGTTATATAAACTCTAGGGACTGTCATTCTATTTTAGAAAAAAAAAAAAACTAGAAAAGAAAAAAAAAAAGAGCAAGACATTTCAATTACTCCTTGACTTCCAGAAGGAGGCCTCTATATTTGTTTCTTTCCCTTTTAGTTTAGAGGTTATAGTGGGCACTGTAGTGGTTCTAATTTGTCAGTTATAGCATTGCCCACAGAAGTCAGGATTTTGGGGGTAGAACTGCACAATTGGATAACTAGATACCAGAGCTGGGGTTGGCCTAAACTGATCAACTTAGGGAGTGGGAGCGGCACCAGTATGTATCTGGAAGTTTCACAGTCCAAGAAAGAGCTTTTGGACTCAGCCATGAGGGTCCCCTGAGGAGCACAGAGGCTGGCTAGCTAGAAGTGTAGAGGTGGGCCAAGTGTGAACAAGACTGGGACAAACCAGAAGTTAATTTGAACTTGGTGACAGGATAATGATGAGGTTCAAAAATTTCTAAGGAGCTAATCAAATGTTTTTTTTTCTTACATCATATAAACCAAATGCCGATTAGTTTTAAGCAGCTACTTTCCAAGGTAATGTTTGGGATGTTTGCTTATTCATGACTTAATTCAAATTCTAAAGTCATTCACTGAGCTAAGTGGGGACAATGACTGTAGAGCCTGCAAGGACATTTCAGTGCACACACAAGGAGATGAAAACAATGCTTAGCACTTGGGGCCACAGGAGGGTGCTCTGAGCAGAGGGAGTGGGATCTTGGAAGGAGGCCTCAGAAACAATTACAGACCACAAAGGAAAGTACCACTGTGGCTGGCTTGCATGCCACATCAGCAAGATACCTATAAGCTGGGTTACTGACAATATGAGTTCATGTTTTATAGGAAGGAAAAAATCTAATTGTATCTGAAGGTTTCAGGTTTTAATGGTTTGGAAATGTAGATAATGAAGAAACAGCAATCATTTTACATGACTAGGAAGAAAGAAAATCAACACCTAGCAAATTCCCACTTAGTTGGAACACAATCAAAAAGGCCAAATAGCAGATTTTTGTGTGATGTCTATACAATGTGCCTCTTGCTTTAAAGAGTTCCTAATGCCGGGGTGCCTGGGTGGCTCAGTCAGTTGAGCATCAGACTCTTGATTTCAGCTCAGGTCATGATCTCAGCGTCTTGAAATCAAGCCCCTGGGTTGGGCTCTGGGCTCAGCAGGGAGTCTGCTTGAGATTCTTTCCCCCTGCCCCTTTATCCACACTCTTTCTCTCTCTCAAATAAGTAAGTAAATCTTAAAAAAAAAAAAAAGAGTCCCTAATGTCAAGGAAATAAGTGATTTTTCAGGGATTTGATCTAAAGAAACTTTCAGTTATGCCATATGCATTTATATCCTGGTTTTCTTTAAATTTTACTGCCTTGGTATTGTATTATGATAAATAATTCAAGGATTTCAGAGTTTTAGGTGTTTCTAGGGGTAGAAACTGGGGCTTAGATTGGGGGTGGGTAAAATGACTAAATCAGGATCCCAAAGCTAACTGGGGGCAGGCCAGGGCACATAGTCCACAAAGTTTTGAGATGGGGCCAGAAGTCACTAAAGAGAGACTAAATTACATAACATATGATTTTCACTTGTAAATACATTTTAATATAACCTGTTTTTTGAAAATTGGTAAAAAACTTATAAATGAAACAGCTCTCAAACAGATATAGATAATAAATAAACTATAAAATCCAGCCTCTCCCCAAGACCATTCTGGATAATTGGAAGTTTTCCAAATATTTCTAGGGAATTCCAGAGTTGGAGTAAATTACAAAGTTATTCTTGCTGCCCATCCAGAGAAGGGTCTTATCTTTGATGAATGCCTACTATGGGATAGAGACCATGCTGAGAACTTCTATGTTTATCATCTCATCTAACGATGGGTTAAATATTCACCCACTGATGTAGATGAGGAAAATCCAGCTCAGAATCACATCATAGCTGCAATTCCTTGGCCTTTCTTTTTTCTTTTTAATTTTTTTTTATGATAGTCACACACAGAGAGAGAGAGAGAGAGGCAGAGACACAGGCAGAGGGAGAAGCAGGCTCCATGCACCGGGAGACTGACGTGGGATTCGATCCTGGGTCTCCAGGATCGCACCCTGGGCCAAAGGCAGGCGCCAAACTGCTGCGCCACCCAGGGATCTTTCCTTGGCCTTTCGATAGTACTTGTTACATAAGTTTTCCTCCCTGTACCAGCCCCAATTACATTATCTACAACCAATTTGTCCTTTTGCCTCTGGTATTGGGATCTTTCTAGTTTTTTTTTTTTTTTTTTTTAAATTTATTTACGAGAGTCACAGAGAGAGAGAGAGAGAGAGAGAGAGGCAGAGACAAAGGCAGAGGGAGAAGCAGGCTCCATGCACTGGGAGCCCGATGTGGGATTCGATCCCGGGTCTCCAGGATCGCGCCCTGAGCCAAAGGCAGGCGCCAAACCGCTGCGCCACCCAGGGATCCCGGGATCTTTCTAGTAATCTAATTCCTAGGGATGTGAGGAGTGGTACTAGAGCCCTGTATGTGGGTACATAAAAGAGAATATTAATGAGAAAACTGATTGCTTATGCAGTCTTCACTAAGCTGGCCACTCTCTTGCTCTGCAGGGTTAACAGCAGATGTCGTTTAGTAAGGGACTGGATCTGGTGAACCTTTCTGACCCCTGTGACTTGTTTGCATATTTGTTTTTTATGTTGGATTTGGATGCCTTTCTGTGGAGCAGGTGCTTACCCCACCACTTCCTAGTATCTTATACACAGCCTGCTTTATTTATTTATATTATTTGCCAGGCCTCTGGAGGCATTTGGGTTTGTGACCCCTGGGATTTAATGCTACTTGTACTCATTAGCACCTTACATCAGGGTCATGGGGTCTTTGGTTTCTTTCAGAGTTGCTATGAAAAGTTGTGCAGTTGCTCTGGGTCACTGCACAACTCTAGGGCTCCATCCGCATAGACTATGGATTTGAGTTGTCCCTCTGGGAACTGTGCAGTGCACAGCCTGGACATCCTAGTATCTATACACTGTACAGATGCACAGTGAAAGATTCTGGACCTGAACACAAAGTGTAAGCCTGCTCAGTGTTACCCTTGGTCCCATGTATATGAAAGGGAGCTAAGATGATGGAAATAGAGGAACTGTATACATAGTTCAAAGGGTGACCATTTTAATGTTTTGTCATTTAAAGCCCATCTTTTAAGTTCTTGCAGCTTAGGCCATCCAACTGAATGAATACTGACTCTCAAGAGAACAGGTCCAGCTACCAGTGTCCCTAAAGTACAGATATAACTGTACTCACTGAAGTAATTAAGAAACATGAGCAGGGTATTTTCAACAATGGTGAGAAAAACAAGTTTGCACTTCTTAGAATCCTACTATATTAACTGTGAAAATTACTGATTGCTTTTACTTTTCCCCCAGGCAAGGAAGGTGCTGTGAATACTCTCATTCTTTAACTCTCAAGGGAAATCAAGTGTTCTTTCAACCATTTGAAAGAGAAAAATCATAGCCACGGTCTCAGTGACTCAGATCCCACATCTAGGACTATAACAAACTTTGGCTGTACTACTCAAAACCTGAAGAGTAAGTGAACTAGAAACTACAAGTGGCCGTGAGCCACAGGTGAGGTTCAGTTCCCTTACAGAAAGATGCTCTGCTCAAGATTCATGCCTCCGAGACTTTAAGTGCATCAAACAGAAACTGGCTATGCTATGAACCTAACGTGTTGGTGATGTGGACATCAGCCCCTGGGCAGGAATGTGGCCCAGGATCCACCTTTTAGCTCCTACTTAGCCGACTGTCTACAAGTTAATAAACCTCCATGAGCAACCACACAAACAAACCAAAGTACTGTACCTCCTCAGGCAAGCTGACCACCAAGTCATTTTTCGTCTGTCCAACCAGCGCCTGCCAGAAATATTCACTGCATGCGGCCAGCACAGCCCGGTGGGCCCGGAACTCCTTCCTTTCCACGATCAGAGTCACGTCACAGAGAATATCCTTTTTCCGCTGGTCATTGAGGCCCAGGAGGATGTTGGTGCAGTGGACTGTGGACTCATACACATACATGGGGGAGTCAGGCTTCTCATCCACAGACATGCCGTTCACACCCTGAAAGAAAGAAAGGCTGGGTCAGATGCAGAAAGTGAGAAGAATGTCACAGTTCCTGTGTCCCATTGCCATGAGCCAGGTGAAAAGGAGATTGTCCATTAGCATATTCAGACTCAGCACAATGAGCTCAGAAAACGCATCTGGGAAGTCATGTTCAATGGCTAGCTTTCAATCCTTTCCACTTACTATGTCCTTTTACCCCATGGAAACAACCTGGGTCTCTTCTTAAAACCCCCAAAACATTTAAAACACATACGTAGGGAATCCCTGGGTGGCGCAGTGGTTTGGCGCCTGCCTTGGGCCCAGGACGTGATCCTGGAGACCCGGGATCGAATCCCACGTCGGGCTCCCGGTGCATGGAACCTGCTTTTCCCTCTGCCTGTGTCTCTGCCTCTCTCTCTCTCTGTGTGGCTATCATAAATAAATAAAAAAAAATATTAAAAAAAATAAAACACATACGTACTCTAAAACTTGGTAGTTTTGATTTTGTTAGCTGACTGAAAAGGAACTTCCACATATATATGGTCCCAATTCAAGTACTGTTTGAGCTTTGTGTTAAGGGGAAATGAATAATTTTGAAGTATTTGCAATGCTCTCTTGATGAAGTACACATAAGCTCCTAGGTTGACATACGGCTAAGATGCCAAACAGAATAAATAAATATCTAATCACAATACATAACTGAACACGTGAAATAAACTGTATGTGTACTAAAGTGTAGATATAGAGAGCTATGGCAATTGCCCTCCACCACTTAAAGATAAAGCACAACCAACATAATGCTATTGTTGCTCACAAAAAGCTCTTGAAAAGAAGTGGACTTGTGCTGTCATTATCCCAGCAGACTTGATATATATCCTCTTTAAGGAAACAAAATATATCACATGAAGAGTCATAAAAAAATATATACCCACAGTGAAGATTACTTTTACCAAAGAGTTCTTATAATATAAGTAGATACTTCAAAAGTAGTATCTGTAATTAATTTACATAACAGTTTTTCAGTAATGTCTACTGCTAGTATGAATTCCAATAAAGTTTTACTTCTCTTTTGCTTCATTCTTATTTAACACGCAATAAATTGTATGTATTTACAGTGGGTGGTTTGATATGTTTTGGTGTATGTATGCAACTGTGAAACCATCATCACAATCAAGACAGGGAACATATCCTTCACCATCAAAATATCTATGTCCCTTAGTAGTCTTTCCCTTGCACCTCTCTGAGCCCCACCCCCTGAAACCACACGTCTGCTTCTTAACAGTATATATTAGTTTGCAGTTTTTATATTTTATGTAAATGGAATCATACAGATTGTATTCTTTTATGTCTGGCTTCTTTTACTCAGGATAGTTATTTTGCAATTCATGCATGTTTTTGTGTGCATCAAACAGTTGTTCCTTTATTGCTGAGTACTGTTCCATTGTATGGATACAGCACAATTTTTTATCCATTCATCTATTGGCAGATATTTGGGTGTTTCCAGTTTTGGGCTATTACAAATAAAGCTATCAATTAGTGTATAAATACCTGTATGAACAAACGCTTTCATTTCTCTTGTGTAAATTCCTAGAGGTAGAATGGATGGATCATTTGGCATGTGTAAGTCTAACTTTTTGAGAGACTATCCCTGTTTTCTACAGCGGTTGTAGCATTTCACATTTCAAAAGCAGTGTATGAGAGTTCCAGTTCTTTCACATTCTTGCCACCACTTGTTATACTCAGTCTTTCTACTTTTGGCCATTCTAATAAATATACTGTGTTATCTCTTTGTGGTTTTAATATGCTTTTCTCTAATGACTGCAGAAGCTGAGTATCTTTCGTGTACTTATTTGCCATCTATTTACGTTCTCTGTTGTTTCCTTATTATTGGGTTTTGAGCATTCTTTATATACTCTAAATAAAAGTCCTTTCTCAATATGTGATTTGCAAGTATTTTCTCCAAGTCTGTAGCTTGTCTTTTCATTTTCTTAACAGTGTTTTTCAAGGAGCGGAAAGTCTTCTGAAGACCAGTTGAGAATTTTTTTCTTTTATGGATCATGCTTTTGGTAGTATATCTAAAAAAATCTTTGCCTAAACCAAAGTCACATCTTGTCTTCAGATTTATACCGAGATATAAATATTCTTAATGATTTTTAAAAAAGATTTTATTTATTTATCTGTGTATGAGAGAGAGAGAGAGAGAAAGAGAGAGAGAGAGGCCGAGACACAGGCAGAGGGAGAAGCAGGCTCCATGCAGGGAGCCCGACGTGGGACTCGATCCCGGGTCTCCAGGATCACGCCCTGAGCTGAAGGCAGATGTTTTAACCGCCGAGCTACCCAGGCATCCTGATTTTGATTTCCAATTTAAATTCTTGTTTTTCACCATTACTAGTATACAGTAATATAAATTATTTTTGTTTATTGATCTTGTATCCTGCAATTTTGCCTAACTTGCTTATTAGTTCTCACAGCCTTTTCTTTTTTGGTACGTAACACAGATTTTCTACAAAGAATAAAACATATATGTTGTCTGTGAATGAAGACATTTTACTTTCTTTCCAATCTGAATTATTTCAATGTTTTTTTTTTTTCTTGCCTTACTACATTGGCTAGAACCTCTAGTGCAATGTTGAATGTAAGTGGTAAGAGTAAACATCCTTACCTTGTTTCTGATTTTAGAGGAACACTTTATCCTTTCACTATTATTTATGATGGTGGGTCTATGTGCTTCATAGAAGCCCCTATTGAGTTGAGGAAATTTTTTTCTATTCCTATTCGCTAGGAATTAAAAAAAAAAATCAGGAATGGATGCTGGAGTTTTTGTTAAGTGTGTTTTCTGTATGTATCGATAATCACATAGTTTTCCTTTTTAAATATGTTAATATGAATAATGATTGATTTTTGAATGTTAAATCAATCATGCATCTCTAAAATAAGCTCCATTTGACCATAATGTATTTGTCTTGTTACACAATGTTGGATTCAATTTTTTACCATTTTGCTACGAATTTTTACATCTATGCCCATGTGGGATATCAGTCTGTAGTTTTCTTTTCATATATATATTTTTACTCAGGGTAATGCTGGTCTCACAAAATAAGTTGGAAAATAGTTCTTCCTCTTCAGTTTTCTAGAAGAAATTTTGTAGAATCGGTATAATTTCTTCCTTAAATATTTGGTAGAATTTATCTGTGAAGTCTCCTTGGCCTGGAGTTTTAACTACAAATTCAATTTAAAAAAAAAATTTTTTTTATTATTTATTTATGATAGTGAGAGAGAGAGAGAGAGGCAGAGACACAGGCAGAGGGAGAAGCAGGCTCCATGCACCGGGAGCCTGATGTGGGATTCGATCCCGGGTCTCCAGGATCGTGCCCTGGGCCAAAGGCAGGCGCCACACCGCTGCGCCACCCAGGGATCCCCCACAAATTCAATTTTTAAAAAAAATTCTCAAATTCATTGGCACCGAGTTGTACATAATATTTCCTTAATTTTCTTTTAGTATCAGTAGAATCTGTATTGAAGCTCACTTTCCTGATATGGGGAATTTGTGTCATCTTTTTTTTTTTTTTTTCTGATCAGTTTGGCTAGGGGTTTATTAATTTTATCACCATTCCCAAGGAACTAGCTTTTTGTTAAATTGATTTTTCTTAATGTTCTCTTTTTTATTACATTGATTTCTGCTCTTGTTGTATCCTACTTCTGCTTACTTTAGGTTTTAATTTGTTCTTCTTTTAATTTTCTTGCCTTTTATTATTTTTTAAATTTTAACTCCAGTATAGTTAACATGCAGTATTTTATTAGTTTCAAGCATAAAATATAATTATTCAACAATTCTATATAATGTATACTCAGTGCTCATTATGATGTGTACTACTTTTAATCCCTCTCACCTATTTCATCCATTATCCCCAACCCCACCCCCTACCTTCTCTTTGGTAACCATCAGCTTGTTCTCTATAGTTAGGCATCTTTTTTTGGTTTATCTTTTTTTTTATTTGTTCTTTTGTTTTGTTTCTTAAATTACACATATAAGTGAAATCATATGGCATTTCTTTCTCTGACTTATGTCACTTAGCATTAAACTCTCAGATTCCACCCATGTTATTGCAGATAGCAAGATTTCATTCTTTTTTATGGCTGAGTAATATTCATTCCCACCCCCCCACCCCACATCTTTATCTATTCATCTCTTGACAGACATTTGGGTGCTTCCATAATTTGGCTACTGTAAATAGTGCTGCAATAAACACAGGGGTACATATATCCTTTTGAATTAGCGTTTTCGTATTCTTTGGGTAAATATCCAGTAGTGGGATTATTGGATTATATGATAGTTCTATTTTTAAATTTTTGAGGAACCTCCATAATGTTTTCCACAGTGGCTGCACCCGGTTTACCTTTCCACCAGCAGTGCAAGAGGAGTCCTTTTTCTCCACATCCTTGCCAACATTTGCTGTTTCTTGTGGTTTTGATTTTAGCTGTTTTGACAGGTGTGATGTGACATCATATTGTAGTTTTAATTTGCATTTCCCTGATGATTGGTGATATTGAGCATCTATTCATGTCTATTGGCCATCTGGATGTCTTTGGAAAAATGTCTGTTCATGTCTTTGGCCCATTTTTAAATCAGATTGGTTTTTGGGTTGAACTTTATAAGTTCTTTATATATTTTGGATACTAAACCTTTACCAGATATGTCATTTGGAAATATCTTCTCCCATTCAGTAGGTTGTCTTTTAGTTTTGTTGACTGTTTCCTTTGCTGTGCAGAAGGTTTTTATTTTTATGTAATCTCAATAGTTTATTTTTGCTTTTGTTTCCCTTGCCTCAGGACACATATCTAGAAAAATGTTGCTAAGGCGGATGTCAGAGAAATTACTGCCTGTGCTCTCTTCTAGGATTTTTAACAGTTTAGGTCCTTAATCCATTTTGAGTTTATTTTTGTGTGTTGTGTAAGAAAGTGGTCCAGTTTTATTCTTTTGCATGTAGCCTTTCAGTTTTCCCAACACCATTTGAATGAGATTGTTTTTTCCCATTGCATATTTTTGCCTCCTTTGTCAAAGATTAATTGACCATTAATTTGCTCTTCTTTTTCCAGTTTCCAAAGGTGAAAGTTGAGTTCATTGATCTGAGATCTTTCATCCTTTCTAAGAAAAGCTTTAATGCTCTACATTTCACTCTAAGTACTGCTTTATCAGCATCTCAACAAATTTTGAAATGAACTTTTATTTTCATTAATTTAAAAATGCTTTCTAATTTCCCTTTTGCTTTCTTCCTTAATGTATAAATCATTTGGAAATGTTAGTTTCCAAACATTTGAAGGAGTTTCCAGATATCAGTTATTGTTTTCTGATTTAATTCCATTGTGGTCAGAGAACAAATTTTGAATGACTTTAATCCTTTTAGTTTTTGGAGACTTGTCTTATATTCCAGAATATGGTCTATCTTGGTAAATATTCCAAGATACTTGAAAGGAATGTGTGTTCTGTTGTTGGCTGGAGTGTTCTGTAAATGTCAATTAAGTCAAATTGTATAATAAATGTTGTTCAAATCTTCTATTTCTTTACTAATTTTCTGTTCATGGGTTCTATTAAGGTATTGAGAAGAGTAGCTGAAATTTCTAATTATAATTGTACATTTATCTACTAGTTTTTGCTCCATGCAGTTTGAAATCCTGTTATTAGATACATACATGGTTAGAATTTTTATTTTCTCTTGCTATATTTATTCTATCACAACATGACTTTTTAATTCCTGGAAATGTTATTTGCTTCGAAATCTAATTTGTCTGATATTAATACAGTCACTTCAGCTTTTTTGGTTAGTGTTAGCATAGTATATCTTTTCCCCTACTTATCCTTTTAACCTATCTGAGTCTTTATATTTAAAGTGTAATTCTTGTAGGGAGCATATAGTTGAGTCTTGGTTTAAAAAAAAAAATCCTCAGTGGCACAGTCAATTAAGCATCAGACTCTTGCTTTTGGCTCAGATCATGAGACTGAGACCTGCATTGGGCTCTGCTGTTTAAGACTCTCTCCCCCTCTCCTCCTCCTCACCACACCTACTTTCTCTCTGTAAAATAAATACGCAAATCTTTTAAAAAAAATCCAATCTGAAAAAAAATCCAATCTGATAATCTCTGACTTTTAATTCTGGTACTTACATCATTTGCATTTTATGTTATTACGGATTTGGCAGGGTTCAGATACACCATTTTGAAACTTGTTCTCTTTGTTCTTTGTTCCCTTTCCCCTCACTCTCTGTTTTTGTATTAACAGTATTTTTTATAATTCAAGCTTATCCCTTTATTGGCATGTTATTTGTTATTTTATTGGTCACCTAGGGTTTAAAATATGCTTCTTTAAATTATCACAATATATCTTCAAGTAATATTATACCACTTCAGATAGAGTAAGAACCTTACCCATTTCTCCCTTCTTGGTGATGCATTTTACTTCCGCAAATGTTATAAACCCCACACTACACTGTTATTATTTTTGTTTAAACAATTATCTTTTACAGAGATTTAAATAGCAAGAGAATAAGGTGTGTACACACACACACACACACACACACACACACACACACACACACACACCCAGTTTTCTTTAGCCTGAAGTACTTCCTTTAATATGACTGGTAGTGTGGATATGTTGGTGTCTTAGTCAGCCTGGGCTGTCATAGCAAAATAGTAGAAACTGGGTAAATTAAACAACAGTATTTCTTTCTCATAGTTCTTCAGGCTGGGAATTCCAAGATCAAGGTGCCAGCTGATTTGATTCTTTGGTGAGGGCTCTCCTTTTGACTTGTGGATAGCTACCTTCTCACTATGTCTTTGCATAGGGAAGAGGCAGAGCTTTAATCTTTGTCTTCTTATCCTAGGGGCTCCATCCTCATGACTTCCTCTAAACCTAATTGCTTTCCAAAGGCCCCATCTCCAAATACTACTGCAGTGGGGTTAGGGCTTTTGGGGGTGGACATAAGCATTCAATCCATCATAGTTGGTGATGAATTCTTTCAGTGTTTATTTATCTTAAAAAGTGTGTTGCCTTCCTTTTTGAAGGCAGATACAGAGGTGAGGTACAGATTCTAGGTAGGCATTTTTTTTTTCTGTTCAGTACTTTGAAAAATGTCATTGCACTATCTTTTCATTTGCATGGTTTCCAATGAAAAATCTGCCTTTATCCTTATCTCTGTTCCTCTATACATAATGTCTGTTTTCCTTCTAGCTACTTTTAAGATTCTTTATCACTTGTTTTGAGCAATTGGATTATGATGTACTTTGGTGTAGTTTTTTTTTCAAGGTTTTTGAACTTTTTGAATGGGTGGTTCGAGTTTTCACCAAATTTGGATGCAAGTCAGACGTTATTATCTCGACTACCTGCATGTAGACTATCTGAAATTGTCCTGTAGCTCGTTAATGCTCTGTACATTTCTCTTTCTGGTAGTCTCTTTTCTCTGTGTGTTTCATTTGGGACAGTTTCTATTGATAGGCCTTCAAGTTCACTAATCCTTTCTTCTGCAATATCTAATCTGCCATTAATGCCTTTTACAGTAATTTTCATCTCAGAAATTGGGGCTGTCATCTCTAAAAGTTTAATTTGGGTCCTTTTTACATCTCCCATGACTCTACTTAGTCAATCACTGCTCCAACTTCTTGAACACTTGGAATATAGTTATAATGACTATCTCTCTCTGTTAATTCTAACATCTGTGTCAATTCTGGTTTAGTTTTGATTGCTAGTTCTCTTCATTATGAGTCATATATCTCTGCTTCTGTGTATGCCTGGAAATTTTTTACTGGAGCCAGACATTTCGAACTTTACCTTGTTGGATGCTTGATATTTGTGTGTTCTTATTAATATTCTTAAGCTTTGTCTTAGGACTCTGCTGAGTTATATGGAGACAGTTCAGTCCTCCAGGGTTAGCTTTTGAGATGTTAGGTGGGAACAGCAGCATTTAATCTAGAACTTATTCTCCACTACTAATTCAAGACTCTTCTGAGTATTTTACCCAATGCCCCTTGAATTATGGGTTTTCTAGTCTGGCTGATAGGGATGAGTATTATTCCTGAACCTCTGTGAGCTCCAAGTACTGTTTCTTCTAATTGTTTCAGGTGGTTCTTTCCCCATTTTTGGTATTTTTCTCACACACATGTGCTATTAAGTACTTTGCAGAATAATTAAGGAAAACCCTCTGCAGATCTCTGGAGTTTTCTCTCTATGAAGCTCTCTCTTCTTTGCTACCCTACTTTGTGAAGGCCACCACAGTCCCTTTTGATTATTAGCTCTGTCTCCTCCACTCAGGAGTCAGCCATGATCTTCTTTGGTTTCTTTCCCCTGCCATTGTCTGGAAACATTCTCAAAACAGTAAGCTAGGCTCAGATTGTTTTCCTTCTTTTAGGGATCAGTGTCCTTTGTTGCCTCATGTCCAATATCTTGAAAAGCTTTTTGATATATTTTATTTGTTTTTATAGTTGCTTTGGGTGGAAGTAAATTTAGTAAACCTAGTACCTGTCCCTCCATCTTGGCTGGA
The DNA here is from genome assembly GCF_018345385.1 of Vulpes lagopus. Classification (NCBI taxonomy): domain Eukaryota; kingdom Metazoa; phylum Chordata; class Mammalia; order Carnivora; family Canidae; genus Vulpes; species Vulpes lagopus. The sequence goes on along the minus strand of NC_054824.1, from coordinate 23,789,196 downwards.
AGTAAAAATCCTGGATTTAGTCTTTATGTTATAGTTACACCAAGCACGTTACAAACAATAATTTATCACTTTGCTAACCATACAGTATAAAGTTTGCTCTACTATAAATGATGATTTGTAAGATGTAATTTACAAAATATTTCTGCAAAAAATAACTTTTAGTCCTTTGTATTCCAATGAAATAAAGTATCTGTAAGCTTTATGATCTAGAATCATCTTTTACGCAATAAGAATAGCATTTTAAATGTCACAATTCAGTTACAATGACCATAAGCCATGGAGCAAGACTGAGTTTGCATGGCTTCTGTTTTTATGACTAGTTAATTACTACTGAATTCTTTTTTTACCTAGTAAGAAGACAAATATTTTTTCTTTTTTCCCCATTTTCCCAAGATTAAATGATTATTTAAAAAGTACGTTACATTGCATAGAAGTCAACATTCTTTCCCATAATTCTGTGCATTTGGGGCTATAATAATGTTACTGTAGCTCCCCCATATCTTCAAATTAACATTCTCAGGTCACAACAGTAAGTCTTCCCAAAGGGGACCTTCTAGAAAAACAAGGTATTTCTTTGGCTTATATTTCCCTCTTTTTGTAGCATGAGCCAGAACTCTATTCAAAAGTATATATATTGGGGAGTAATGAGGGAATTCACCAGCAAGCCCACAGTTGTTGACATTCATAAAATTAGAGACAAGCACAACATACTGGAAAGAATCCTGTCAACATACTGGCAAAAAAATCCTGTCAAAGCCTTAATTAAGTCTTTAATGAAACAAGAAATGAAAGAAAGTCAAAAGAGAACCGAAAGTGAGGTGCAGTTGAAGAAGGAGTATACCTGGAATCTAAGTCTTTTGATCCAGCTCTAGCACTGACCAGTTTTGTGGATTTTGGATAAACTGCCTAACTTTCTCTGGACCTGCTTCCATATTTGTGAAATGAAAAGCCTAAACTAGAAGATCAGCAAAGTTGTTATATATCTACAATTCTCTGAGTCTTAGAGTCTATAAAAGAAATGTCTAATTGGTCACAGGGAGTGGGTCATTGTCACTTTAGTTGAGAGAAACTAGCTTTCTTTGGCTTTATTAAGACCATTTATATACCCTATTTTATTGTTGCTAATGTTGCATGACTTAAAAGAAACTGCCTCTGCAGAGGTGATTACAGGGAATGGGATGGACAGCAAAGGAAAAAAACAAAATCTTCTGGGACAGAAGGAACTAGTACCCCAACCCCTGCTCTCATAGGTTACAAATTAGAAAGATCTGTCTGGATAGAGCATGATATCTCTGAGTAAATGGAGAAGAACAGGTTAAGTCCCTTGAGCTGTAATTACCTTTCAGAAATGGAGAATCCAAATATAGGAAGACATTTTGGCAAAACATGTGGTACTAATGCTATTAGCTCTTTTAGTCCTAGACATTTTAGCCCATAGGTTTGTTCTGAGAACCATGGCTGGGTAAGGGAGTATAAACTAAAAGAATTATGTCACCTGGAAACCCAGTGTGGAGTTTCACTGAGGTCTGAGTGGGGGCCTGACTGCTATACAGCAGCATTGGACAAGAGTCTACCCCACCAGGGGGGAAGGAGTCATCAACAGTGGTAAAGCCAAGGCAGTGGGTGGGATCTCAGATTCCAGTTCACATGCTTGATGGTCTCTTTCTGGTCTAAGATATCTAGTGGGGGGGAGCTCAAAGAATGATTCAATATCCTACTATAGGGCAGGTTTGGGAAAATAAAGGGGTCATGGCAATATATGCTCCCCAAGTTAATGCAGAAGCTATGATAGTCACATGAACATGGATGTCTGCTTTTTGGGTTAAACCTTCCAGAGAGTTTTAGAAGACACTTAAAACAGATTAGATCTTTTCGTCAAATGGTATAGTCTAAAATCTATCATTCTCATGAAGCTGTTGCTAGACTTTAACCTGTCTGAGGATTTTCTTGCTTTTATTACATTATTCCTGGATAATCCTTCCTTATGCCATGCCAGCACCACTCTCTTCCTCTTGGCCTTTACATTCCAATTGGATCTTATCACACCCCTCACTGTTGGCCCCTCTTCAAGCATAATGGAACATACTGTTTCTTCTTCTTTTAGAAATCAGTCAGCCCTTCTCATCCTCCAGTTATCATGGGTGCTCTTCTAGGAACTCCCTCCAATTTGTCTGTTTTTCACTCACCAATACCAACGTGAATTCTGTTTCTCCTATCACTGCATTATGTCCCATTAATTTTTTTTCCACTTGCCTTGCTAATATTAATTAAAAAAAACATTTTCCCTCCTAATGCCGCAAATCCTGAAATCTGCAGCAGGACCCATGGGATCTAAGAATGAAATACTTTGTAGTGAGTAACAGAGCCCAGAATAGCATGTAGGAGTCTGACAGCCAGTCTTTACACTAAGCATTAGACAATGTGTTAAAGTGTGTAGACATTAGCTGAAATCAGATTGTAAGGAAGCTTTCCAAAGGTTCTGATTTGGGTTTTGGCTGGATCTCTTTCTTCTTTTTGTAGGCCAAAAAACCCAGCTGCACATGTACATACACATATACCCCAATCATCTTATCATATGGTTCAGCAATAAAAGTTAATTACTATTATTTTACCATAATATGCTCATTCCTTCAAAAAACCACATGGACTACAACTCTTATCAGTCAAAGATATAATATTAATGAGTAGAGACTCATGTATTCACTTACTCATTCAGTTTTCATTCATTATTGGTTCATATTCAGAACTTAAAACATCTAACACTTAGTTCTGAAGGTTAAAAGTATAAATCGAAAAACCAGAAAGAAAAAAAAAATCTACAGTGGGAAATGTGAAAAGCTGAAATTCACAAAAAAGTAGAATGTTAAGGTTTTTCAGACAACCTGTCATGTCTAGAATGGTTCACATGAAAAGAAATGAATACGCCTTGCAGGTAATGAAAAAGACCAAATTATAAACCATTTCATTTGAAATTCCAACCACATTTCCCATAGAAACAGGGCATTAAGTAAATACTTCTGTGAATCACACACTAAATTATTTAGTAATTGCTGAGTAAATTCCTGCTCTTATCAAGCATGCTTTTTTTTAAAAAGTTATTTACAATGAAACTATAAGGGTTAGTTTTTATAAAAGAAAGTTATCAAGTCTATAGAAATTTTAGAGTGCATAGTGCCATTAAAATTACTAAGTTATTGCTTTTGGATTGGAAGCACTTTTCAATTGCATCAAGACTCAAACTTCTTACTTAAAGTGGAAAGCAATCCAATTTCAGTATTTTATAATGGAAAACTGCAGTGCCTGTCATTTAATGTCTCTAATGCCTTAGATAGCTAGAGTAAGGGCCTGACATTGAGCAGCTAAAACGTTCCGTGTTCTTTATTTACTCAAACACTCCATCCGCGTGTGTGCTCGTCAGTGCCAAGGGAACTGAAATTTAAGGCTGCTGTTAGAAGGAAGCACTTGCAATTGTATCGTCGAATCCTTAATAGCTCTGAATGGTTCTCGTACTTCAACATAAACTTCCATCTTCTTTGACCTTTCGGGAGGAAGTTCAATTTACTGACACAGTTTGTGACAATGGTTTTTACTGTACGGTAGAAAAAATACATAAAGAATTTAGGGACAATTATCATAAGCCCCAATTTTTGGGTAATTCTTGTTGATGTTGTTTCATTCATTTTTTTAAAAAACAGACCAAAATAAAAAATAACCCAAGCTTTCTCAATATCTAGTAATAAAACAGTAACAAGTACTCACACTTCTATATTTAGATGTGAACTGTATGGAGAGGCATGCTGTGATATGGAAGCTGAGCTAGAAGAAGTACTGGAATGTTGGTAACAGGCAATCCCTATCAGAATGCCACTAGCATTTTTCACAGATCTAGAACAAACAATCTTTAAATTTGTATGGAACCACAAAAGACCCCAAATAACCCAAGCAATCCTGAAAAAGAAAAGGAAAGCATCACGATTCCAGACTTCAAGCTATATTACAAAGCTGTAGTCATCAAGACAATATGGCACTGGTACAAAAACAAACACATAGATCAATGGAACAGAACAGAAAGCCTGGAAATGGACCCACAACTATATGGGCAACTAATCTTAACAAAGCAGGAAAGAGTATCCAATGGAAAAAAAGACAGTCTCTTCAATGAATGGTGTTGGGAAAACTGGACAGAGACATGCAGAGGAATGAAACTGGACCGTTTTCTTACACCATATAAAAAAAACAAACTCAAAATGGATGAAAGACCTGAATGTGAGACAGGACACCATCAAAATTCTAGAGAACACAGGCAGCAACCTCTTTGATCTCAGCTGTAGTGATTTCTTATTAGACATGTCACTAGGGGCAAGGGAAACAAAAGCAAAAGCAAATTACTGGGGCTTAATCAAGATAAAAAGCTTCTGCATAGTGAAGGAAACAATCAACAAAACTAAAAGGCAGCTTATGGAATGGGAGAAGATATTTGCAATTACATACCTGATAAAGGGTTAGTATCCAAAATCTATAAAGAACTTATTAAACTCAATGCCCTAAACCCAAAAAACCCAGTTAAGAAATGAATAGACATTTTCCCAAAGAAGATATCCAGATGCCTAAAAGACATGTGAAAAGATGCTCATCATCAGTCAACATCAGGGCAACACAAATCAAAACCACAGTGAGATACCACCTCACACCAGTTGGAATGTCTAAAATTAACAACACGGAAGACAACAGGTGTTGGCAAGGATGCAGAGAAAGGGGAACCCTCTTGCACTGCCGGTGGGAATGCAAAGCGGTACAGCCACTCTAGAAAACAAGTTCCTCAAAAAGCTAAAAATAGAATTACCCTATTATCCAGCAATTGCTCTACTAGGTATTTATCCAAAGGATACAAAAATACACATTCGAGGGGGCACTTGGGTGGCTCAAGTCAGTTAAGCACCTGACTCTTGGTATTTGTCTCAGTCTTGAGCCTGAGTCTTGAGACTGAGCCCCTCACTGGGCTGTGGACTGAACATGGAGCCTGTTTGATTCTCACTCTTTTCTTACTCTGCCTCTCTCCTCCCTGTTCACATTCTCTCTCCCCACTCTAAAGAAAAATAAACATTTGAAGGAGTACACACACCCTGATATTTATAGCAGCATTATCAACAATAGCCAAACTGTGAAAAGAAGCCAAATGCCCACGGACTGATGGATAAAGAAGATACGGTGTGTGTGTGTGTGTGTGTGTGTGTGTGTGTGTGTGTGTGTATATAATGTGTATATATGTGTGTGTATATATAATGTATATATATATAATTCCATATATATAATGGAATACTCCTCAGACTGATGGATAAAGAAGATACGGTGTGTGTGTGTATATATGTACATATATATAATAATCCCATATATATAATGGAATACTCCTCAGACATCAAAAAGAATGAAATCTTGGGAATGCCTGGGTGTCTCAGTGGTTGAGTGTCTGCCTTTGGTTCAGGTCGTGATCCTGGGGTCCTGGGATCGAGTCCTATATCAGGCTCACTGCAGGGAGCCTGCCTCTCCCTCTGCCTATGTTTCTGCCTCTCTCTGTTTCTCATGAATAAATAATCTTTTTGTAAAAAAAGAATGAAATCTTGCCATTTGCAACAACATGGATGGAACGAGAGTGTATAATGTTAAGCAAAGTAAGTCAATCAGAGAAAGACAAATACCATATGATTTCATTCATATCTGGATTTAAGACATAAAATGGATGAACACACGGGAGGGAGGGCAAAAGGGGGGAGAAACAAATCATGAGAGCCTCTTAGCTACAGAGAACAAACTGATGGTTGATGGAGGGCCGTGGGTGGGGGATGGGCTAGATAGGCGATGGTTATTAAGGAGGGCACTTGTTATGATGAGCACTGGGTGTTATATGTAAATGATGAACCACCGAACTATACTCCTGAAACCAATACTGAACTGTATGTCACCTAATTAGAATTAAAAAAAAAAAAAAGAATGTTGGTAGCAGGCTGTCTGTAGTAATCTACAGGTAATAAGGAATTAAAGATATATTACACATCCACCAAACTGGAATAAACTAAGAAGTTTGGCAATTTCAAGTGTGAAGATGTAAAGCAACAGGAACTCTGATACATATGGACAGACTATGACCCAGTATTTCCATTCCTGGATTACGCCCAAGATACTCCTGCATGTCTGTAGCAGGAATGTGTAAGAAGTGTTCACAGCAGCTATGCAGCATTGCTCCCAACTGGAAACAATACAATGTCTGTCAGTAGCTGAATGAATAAATACACTGAGGTATATTCATATATTCATATAATGGAAAGACACAAAGCACGTTAGAGCCATATGCAACAACATGAATGAATCTCACTAATCTAATGTTGAATACTGAGCTAGAGAAGCAAGACACAAAATAACAACATACAATTGGATTCTGTTTAGATCAAGTTAAAAAACGGCAAAACTTAAATATCCTAGGGATACATACATAGGTGGTAACCTATAAGGGACTCAGAACAGAGTTTATACATACATACATAGGGATACATACATAGGTGGTAAACCTATAAGGGACTCAGAACAGAGTTTCTATTTGTGGGAAAAGAGTTGTTACAGGTCAGTGGTACTGAGGGGGGACTGGGGTGCTGTCACAACATTCTGTTTCTTGGCACTGGTGATAGGTACACGTGTATTCACTTTGTGTTAAATTGTACATTTGTCTAATGTATTTTTCTATACCTACATTGTATTTTATAAGTAAAAAAAAAAAAAAAACAAACCTCCAGCTCCCTCCAAATTAAAGATTGTAGGGAAAGGGTTAACAGCTCAAGTTACTTGCCTCCGGTTCTATAACTTAATCATGAAAGTCCTATGGTAGACTTTGGGCTTCCAACAAAACACAAAATCTGCAAAAATGGGCCATGTATGGGGTTGAGGCCCTTCAGGAGGTGGTGAGAAATCTAAGCCTGGCTTTTGCTTCAGAGGACTCTTTTCAGAGATCTCGAGTTTCATCCTCTCCTGTGACGACCAAATCATTTCAACACACTTCCATGTCCTTATTTATAAATTGAGCAAACAGACTAGGTGAACTGCAAGGCATTTCGAGTTCTAATTTCCCTGGTTCTATGAAAGTATAAAAACGTTAGGAAAAACCTGAAATGTGACCTTCTCTACTACCTTCAGTTCTTGAGAAGGCTGTTTTTGAGAAGTGAGAGATGGTCAAAATAACACAGCTGGCTGGAAGGGAGACATGCCAGCACATAACTTCTGGGACAGACCAAGAAGAGAGGAAGGCTTGCCCAATAACCATGTGAATTTTTCTATCTTATGATTGAGTTAACCCAAAGGAAGGATGAAGCAATGGAGCACAGTGCTCAGTGGTACCCAGCAGTAGTTCAACACTTTGCTCTCTTCTCACTCCTCTTCCCACCAAACAGTGCTCTGGTGTGCAGGTCACAGTCTCAGAGACTGTGTCAGATAGATGGCTACGGAATCAAGGCGGGTGTTGGCCAACTCCTCCTGTCTGAGTCTCCACCCAGTAACATCACGTGAGACAACACTGTTTGGGGCTTGGGGGAAAGCTACAGCTTGGGTTTAACAAAACATAGTGCATATACTGTCATCTCAAAAACTAGATGAAAGAGATTACATGCTTTGAAATCAATGGGTGGAAAGGACTCCCATGCGAGGCTGGCTAAGATACACAGTTATTGTTAGTGGAGGCTGGCATGATGAGGGTGTGTGTATGGTTAAGGGGGGAGAACAAGCAGGCAGAAAGTGTGGAGTGAGGGGTCGGCAGATTTGTATATGCGGCTTTGCAATCATCTACTGTGTTCTTCTTTTCTGTATTTTTTTTTAATGATTTTGTTTATTTATTCATGAGAGACACACAGCGAGGCAGAGACACAGGCAGAGGGAGAAGCAGGCTCCATGCAGGGAGCCCGATGTGGGACTCCATCCTGGGACTTCAGGATCATGCCCTGAGCCGAAGGCGGACCTCAACCTCTGAGCCACCCAGGCATCCCTTCTTTTCTGTATTTTGATGCTTGTTTTGGGTTCTTTTGTGATAACCCACCAACTAGGGGTTTGGTCAAAGCCCCCATTTATTCTGCTGGGGTAGGTCCTTTTCTACCCTTGACTACTTTTCTATCTTGTCACTTCCAGTTTGTCTCCCACACTACTTCTTTGTATTTCTGTTCCCCATTTATATTCATTTCTCATACATCAATCTCTGCTTCCTATTAGCATTTGCTTCTTGCCTATTAGGAGTTAGAGGACAGAGAGAAGTCATTTCTTTTCTACATTTTTCTTTATCAGGGCATCTGTGTGAAATATTCTCTCCCAGTATCCTCTTCCCTCGCCTTCTAGCCAGAGAATATTACCCTAGAGCTTCATGTTGCTAATGTGAGAAGAAATTATGAACAGTGATTAGGAGGCTAAATGAGGGTGGTGGAACCTATTTACTTCATTAGGTTCCTTCAGGGAAAAAGCAAGGATGGGAAACTGAGAGATAAGGGTTAATACTAAAAGAATAAAAGATCCATTTGACTCAGAGCAATCTTCCAGTCTGCCTGGATTCTATCAGACACCCTTCTCCATGGGGAAATCATTACAGAGAAATGACATGCAAAGTACGCCATAAAGCATCTGAGTCAAACCAGAGGGAGGATGACTCAACGGATCGTTTTACATTTTAATAGAAGGCACTGCAGATTTGTAACCAGTGCACAGTTCAACACGGGGTGCACAACCCCTCCCCAAAACTTCTCCACTGGGTGGGAGGGGAGTTCCCAGAACCTGACAGAAATTATTCTGTCTTAGATAAGAACCAAGTCAAAACTCACAACAGAGAATCAAAGACTAAGAAAAGACAACAGATAGTCAAATGCAGAAAAAAGGGGAGACTACAAGTCTGTCTGATTCCAGCTTCAGCATTACTGTCAAAACTCACATTGTCAAAAACTGAACTTGGTAATTAGTGGACTTTGAATCTGATGAAGGGGAGGGGAAGAAGAGGAAGCGACAGAGGGAAGCAGGCAAGGAAGGAGGAAGAAAGGAGAGAGAGAGGAAGGAAGAGAACATCTAAGTGCTATAAATTTAAAGATGTGCTCCTTGGAATTAGCTTCAAAAGATACTGTGTAATTACTGCCAGAAGCTCACCCACCAGATCAGTGCCAAACACTAGGCTTGGGTGTCCACGTGAAGTCAAGAAACCCTATCAGGATGCCAGGATTCCCAGCACAATTTTTGAGCTGATTTATCACTGGTAGTGCTAATAATCTGCCAAAGGTAGATTCATCTGACGAGACGTTATGATGGTAGAAATTGGATTTTCAACTCTAAACTCCTTCTCCAGGGGTTCAACCCCAGATATGGTTCTGACAGAAAGGTCTGCCGGTATCTGAAGAGTATCTATGTCTATGGGTATGTGGCTGTTCATCCCTATGATCACTCTTGATGCTTGCCCTGCTTCCTAAGTGTGCACACTGCCCACAGGTGGGAAAGAAAACAGAAGTGAGTTTTCAAGTCTTGGCAGAAAGACAGCTTTCACAGAAAGGGTTCTTAATAAAAGGAAACTTGTTTCTTTCACGTATCAGGGTCTTTTGGACAACATGATTCTGTTCTGAAATATCATCTTCTCTGCAGGGATGCAAGCTGGAATGGACAAAGTTTAGATTGCAAGATGGTTCATCTGGTAACTAAAACAATCAAAACTCAGCATCCATGGCAGGCGGCATCTAATCAAGGCAGAGGAGTCATCTGGCTCAAGGGTCATTTTGGGAAGTGCTTTGGGAAAGGTTTTTGAGTTTCTGCTGAAGCCTTGACACCCTCGCTCCCATTTTTCCTATTTAAAAATGATTAAAACCATGAGGCTGAGACCATTGGCTGGCAGTTTGTTAGATTCCACAACCAGTAATAAAAGCACTTGGACCATCTGTCACAATTCAGGAGATTGAATGGAGGTGGAATATTAACACACAGGTGAAATGCTCTCTTGGGAGTCAGGGGTAAAGGCAGGAGGTCAGAAGAGAGAGATGGGGGCGGGAGAAGGATGTACTTGGAGCCTTCCGAGTCTCTGTCTTGTCCTTGGCTGCTTCTCAGAGTAATGATTATTGTTACCAAAAGGCAGGGACACAAATGCTTCAGGACATCGAGTATGTTGTTTAAAAATAAGTCCTATTATATGTTTACACCACCACCATCCACACAAATCACTGGTACCCCACAGGATATGCTGCAGATAAAGCAAAGCATATCCAAGAAGAGATTATTTTCTAATTCACTCCTTGTAAACAGTCAAAACTGAACTGCAGCAAGGGAAAAGATACCTTCTGTCTAAATGGTCAGGAAGGGGTTTGACAAGGGCCAGCCCTTTCAACACATGGTAACAGAGAAGCACCAAGAAGCCCCCAGAAGTACCCAGGCAGGAAGAGATTTCTCAGCACTTTCTTGACTCGATGTACCACTTTCTCATTTCTCCTTTCATCCGAGGCCGAGGGGCCTCCTTTTGAGACCCATCTCTCCCACTTCCTAGCTGAAGGGCTTCGGGTATGTTTTTAGATTCTGTCTCTAATCCTTGGTTTTTCCACGTGCAAAATGGCTGGGAAGATTAAATGAGATGAAGAGATAATGTATTTAGGATAGCCTCTGTTTTATAGTGAACATTCCATAAATAAAAGCTATTATGAATGGAAAATTAATTTCTTGGTACATTATACAAATCTGTAATTCTGCACAGGCTGGGTTTCTTATATGGAGGCAAACCTGGACTGCATGGGGAATGATGTACGTCTTTGTTTGCCAGATTCTCCCGCTTAACCTTGGGGAAAGGCCAATTTGCTTGATTTCCATCCATGGCCTATGAGAAAATAATAGGACAGTGTGTTGGATCTGGCACTTTCTGGCAACTTCAGCCATGGCACCATGGCAGCCTTCTCTCTGTAACATCCCACAGTGACCATGAAGGTCAAATAAGGCAATAGATGTGAGAGCTCTCTGAGAAGTACAAAGTACTTTGCTTGCATCAAAAATTACCCTCCCCACCATTTGACTAATTCTACACATAATTATATCAAGAATGTCTGCTCTTACGGGCACTTAACCCTGATATATTTCTCTTTCATGCCAAGAGAAAGCATCTGGCAGATGGGGGACTTGTCCTGATTCTCATCTAATAACATTTCCAAAAGACTCTATCTCCTTATATTTGCTAAAAGTACGTGCTTTGAATAATCCACTTTTCTATTGCAGGCTTTTTCTCTTTTCTCTCTCCGATATCTTTGCATAGGTTTCATTCAAATCAGAACCTTCCATCGTGAGACACAATGTGCTGCAGTGGTGAAGAACCAGCCCCTAGTGCCAGGCTGCTGGTATCTGAATACTGACTGCTAAACCCCTCAGACAAATTGTGTAAGCTCTCAGTAAGGACTCCCTATCTTCAATCCCACTGTCATGAGGAGTAAATAATTTAAAGTGCAAACATGCAAAGTGCTTAAAACAATTCCTGGAGTGTCGTAAGCACTCACTAAATACCATATGCATGATGGTTTATGGAGGCAGTATAGTGGAATGGTTGAGAATGCAAGCTCTGGAGTAGGCTGTCTGGCTTTGAATCCTGATTCTGTCATTCACCCCTGGCAAGACACTTGATTTTTTCTGTGCCTCAGTTTCCTGATTTGTATGAAAGGGTATGATGAAGAGCACCTACCTCATTAGGCTATGAGGAGTGAAACACTCCACGTGTTTGTTCACTAGTTCATTAATTTACTATTCAACATACAATAAATGTTATATAAAATTATCTCTTTCTTACCATGCCAACTGTTTGCATTCACCTTTCATTCCTGGCTTAATAACGGCTTGTCCTTTCACGGCAGCATCTCCTGCTTTCAGCCCTGCCTACACAACTTGGACTCTTCCATCTGCCTTCCTATCTCTTGGAATTATAACAGTTCTCAAACTGCATGGATTTAGGGTAACAAGAGTGGGGCTGGAAATGTGCAGTTTAACCCCCATGGCAGCTGACCCAAGGCAGCTCAACATACCTGAAATGTCTGCCCTGGCCTTCCAGGAAGGCCAGGAAGAAATTAAAATTCCAGGAAGAAATTAAAATTTCTTAATTATTCATATGTACTCACAGTTATTGCTTTCTTTTAAGGAAACACGAAAGGCTTAATGATTAATATAACAATTTCAAAAGCTTAAGTCTTCCAAAATCTTACTTTCTCACTTCCTTACTCACTTCTCTGTCTCCTTACACATGGAAGGAAGATCAAACATGCCTCCTATGAGACTATTCTGAGATCTCAATGTGTTGGCTCACTTCCTGACCTCCTTTGGGTCTTTGGTCAGATGTTGTGTTCTCAGAAAGGCCTCCTTGACCATCTCACTTAGACCCAACCCCAGCCTTCTGCCCATACTCATTGTCTTCCTCCCTGCTTTATGCTACTTTTATTTCTGCTAAGGTCTCCTTTGAACCTACTTCATTGCACATCTTCCTATACTCTCCGGAGCTGCCTGTTTTTTCTGGGCTTCCAGCTCACCTTGCCTATCCTTTCATCCATAGAAAACTCAGTCCTTTCTGAGCAATGTGAATGTTAGAGGAAACTAATGATGTAACCTCTGAGATACACAACCCAGACAATGGCAAGGTGCAAAAGCTATAGGAAAAGGCTGGACTGACACAGTGAAGGAAACGTTCATATCTGGAGAGTTTCTCAGTGGAAGGGTCTTAAGTGTACTTTGTTTCCAAAGCTTTCTGGGCACAACGACTCACAAACAGTGAGTCTTATTCTTTTTCTGTTGTTCTGTACAGTGTAGGTCCTTACAGAGAATAATTTCACTGTTCTATCCTAGTAAAAACCTCCCTGCTCCCAATTCTGAAAGATGGCGTTGATTCCCTTCCTCTACATTCATAGCCTCCCATCTCAAATTGTCAAACCAGTCATGCCCTCTCCTTCAAGCAGCATCTGAGAGTCCAAGCCCTTAGGAGATGATGACTACACAGGACCCTCGATGGCATCCTCAGGACAACTGATGTTTTTCAGAGTGTGGCTACTGCCTGGGCCTCTGATGCTCTGAGACAATACACAGCTCTGGAGGGCTTGGGATGGAGAGAAGATGGGAAGAGGAAGATTCCTGACATTCATTCCAAAATCTGACAAGCAACCCTCAGGAGCGACAGGGATGGGCCTTGGTTCTACTTATAGTGGTCTGATGACAAACTTCTCTTTAATAATTTATAATTTGAAATTATAAGACATTGGAGCAAGTGCAACCATGTAAAAATAAATGACTCATGACCTTCCTGAGAAAGTGGAGGTACATTTGCACAGCAATTCCCTGGAATGATGCCCTGTGGATGGTTTTCTGATCTTAGAAAAGGACTGATTAAAAACCAGCATATGCATTGTAAAGTTTTGTACCACAAGCCTTCAACATTCTTTGGAAAGAAAAAAGATGGTCACCTGTTTTTTTTTTTTTTTAAAGTATCTTTCTAAAGGACACACTTGAAAACCAAACAACAACAACAACAACAACAACAACAACAACAAAACAAACAAAAAACAAAACAAAAACCAGGCATCACCTTCTTTAAAAAAATAAAGTGGCACAGCAGAAGTTCACATAAAATGCTCAACAATGTTTCTTTTCAATAGAACTCAGGCTGAGGGAGACATTCTTGGATTCTGAGCTTTGGCTGGTTACCTAGGTTGCAAAGGATACCAAAAGAGACTCACACCAGGAATTCTTAGTTAGAATGCCAGTCAAGGAAAAGTTCATAATCCTTTCAGGTTTTAAATTCTGTGTGTCTGTGAGGAGGAAAACCAGTTAGTATTTTGGACAATTGGAAAAGAAGATCAGACCAGACTTCGTCTATAAAGACTGTACACTATGCGCTATACTCATCAAAGGTAGAGGGAAATGGCTTTTTAGGCTATAGCACTGTTATTCTCTTTTTGAAAATGTGTAGTTATATGGAGACTGCTGGTTGTTTAATTAGAATGGAAACAGATACACAGAAAAACATATGAACTGTATCTAGTGTATGAGCCTGATATTCATAACCAACAATTGATTGCTTAAAATTGACCAGATTTGAAATCCATTAAAATTTCTTAATTATTCATATGTACTCACAGTTATTGCTTTCTTTTAAGGAAACACGAAAGGCTTAATGATTAATATAACAATTTCAAAAGCTTTCTCATACAGATTGGACTAGACTCCATGGTCTTTACAGAATGATCATTACTTAGTTAATGAACTCAGTATACTGAACATTTTTCAGCCACCTGAAACTCCCAAGTATTGTATGAGTTTTTGGCCAATTAATTATCAATTACAACATCATAAAACATTAGCACAAAAATAGGAATAATGAAATTTAATTATATATTATTCTTCTGAGTTGCTGCAAATACTATACAAGATTGATTCTGATTAATAATTCATTCAGCAATAAAGTATCAGGAAAGATAATTATGCAGTGCCACAATTCTCACACTGATTTCTATAATTACAGATTACAACAGTGTTAGCAATTTAAAAGGTTAGAGAGCTGTGGCAATTTGCTATGTCATCCTCAGCTATATTAATGTCTCCCTTTGAGCATCCAAGATAATTGAAAATATAATAATGGACCAAATCAGATGGCTTGCTCATGCTCTTCTCACCTAAAACATCTTCAACCTAAGTACATTAGTAAAGTCAAGTCCTTGATAATTAGCCTCTTTCCTTATTTAAGTAGCCCCCAACTCACATTCAGTTTATAGCTAATCTAAGGGAGAAAATGTGTAGGTATATGTGCCAAAATATGCAAACACAGAAACATATCTATAGAAAAGGTATAACATGCATAACTACAACCAGGTATGTAACTTTTATCTGGCTTGACTATGAATACACATATTTATATCTGTATAAATACCCCTTTAATTAGACCTGCCAAGAGACCACATAATACTGGAAGTTGAATTTCTGTCTTTGACAATACAGTTGAATAAATAGCACGTGAAGAGATACAAAGTTTATCCAATTACCTTCTTTGAGTTGTTTATATACTGTGACACACCAAAGTACTCTTCCCTTTGAGTTCTATTACACCCTGAGAATGAAAATAGACTCATCCCACTAGGAATACTTATCCTGTTCTGTTTTAATCCCTCAGGAAAGATACTGGCTAGCAATTGAGAGCCTCTTCCCATAATCAGTATTTAAATGAAATTTTCATTTGGGGATAAGCCCAAGTAAACAAAACACATAGTTCCACAAATAGAAAAATCACTTTCTTCTCTGCTCTTTTTGTATTCTCGGAAGAGATGCACTGTGGCCATAAGTATCTCTCCTCTCCTCAATGTCTTGAGTATTTGACTAGCTTCACGTCCAACTAATATGGAGAAAAAGAAAGAAAAGTCACTGGGACTAAACTGTTAAGCATTATTTAAATGAGCTCCTAGCAGAGTCCTTTGTGTGCTTTGTTGGGACTGGGGGTCCCTTCCTCTAAGAGTGTGTCAGGGTCTGGATTCAAGATTTCATTACAGCTGACCCCCAAAAGATAACCTAGGATGAAGGGCGGGGGGAAGCAAAGTTTTATTCCAGCACTAGGAGGGATTTTGTAGATCATCTGATTGAATCTACTCTTTTTTACAATTGTGGAAATTTAGGCTCAAAGAATTTAAAAGCAATTTACTCAAGATCACAGAACCATTTAGAGTAACAAAAACGAAGAGAACTCAAGTGTTTCTGATTTCCAGGTTTCTACTACATTGTATTAAGGAAAACACAATAGATGAAGAAGGGTGTGGGTGAACACTTGGAGACAATTTCTTTTCTAAATCAAATGCATTTATTTATATTTACTTCCCACAAGGGAGATTATGATATTGGATGGGGGTAGGTAGAGGAAGAGTAATTCTAAGAGAATTCATAGAATTGTAGCTCTTCATATCTTTCTTCAAGTAAAAATAAAAATGGGTTTCCTTTGCGTCATGAGCACAATTATAAAACAAGGCATTGTTTCTGATGGAGCCTAATCAGCTTTCTTCCTGGGCCACGTGTAGGCGGCTGGCACAAGATCATATTGTATGATGCCACATTGAAATGTAAATGTCCTTTGCCCTTTTTCAACTATTTCCTTTTCAAAGCTTTATTCCAGTAGGACAATAAAACAAGCTCCTGTTTATTTCTGTGAATCTGTTGCTGGACTGACCAGGAGACCCCTGGCATAGGTAAGACTGTTCCCTGTTGTAAGTAGGAGACATTCAAGTCTGTGACAGAAAAAATAAAAGGCAAGTATACTTTGGCCCCATATGTGCAAGGTCCTCTATGGTTTTGTACTTTGAATTTTTCTAAAATCTTCTTGTGAAAACTTTCAAACTTAACAGAAAAGCTTAAAGAATTTTACAGTGAACATCTAATACCTAACATCTAGGTTCTAGACAGTTAATATTTTACTATGCTTATTTTATTATACATTCATTCATCTATATCCATATCTAGCCATTTGTCAATTCATCTTATTTTTTTCAATGTACATTAAAGTACATTGCAGACATCAGCACACTTTCCCCTAAACACTAACAGGCATATCATTTACTAGGGTTCAAGATTTGTTTATACTTTTTTCTTTTGATGTAAAATTTATATACAATGAAATGTACAAAGCTTCAGACATCTGTTGAGTTTTGATATATGTGTATACCTCTGTATTCTGAACCACATCAAGTTATAGAATATAACCATCCCCAGAAAGATTCCTCATCCTAGCCAATTTCCTTTGCCAAAGGCAATCACTGCCTTACCAAGTTTTTTAACATAGACTAATTTTGCCTGCCCTACCATGACTGAATTTTGAAATTGTTGAAGGCTTCATTTGACAGTTAAATGGCTAATTGTTCTGTTTTTCTTCCTTCACTCAATGAACACTTATTGAACATGTACAATAAGCCATACACACTGGAAGCCAGTGACAATGAAATAATTATTTCATTAAATTAGAAAAATAATTTCAATGGTGGTGAGACTTATGGGATTAATTATATCTCAAGGGAGATTTGGATGTACAAATAGTTGTCTGATACTCATTTGGAAACTTGCTCACTCTTTGATAGAAAAATAAAACCCATACCCATGCCTAGTGAAAAATGAAGGCTTTGCAGGATCCCTTGGAGTAAATCTGAAAAATGAGGAGGCTTTTTAAAAAGCCCATCTTCAGACCAACATTATTGCTCTATGATGAAGATGAATGGTCACAGTGTGCCAAGCTATATCCTATAAAGTCACAACCCCTAGTTTTATAGAACTGTAAACTCATGAAGGAGGTTACCAAAGAAGTTAAAAAAAAGCTCCTTGTTTATTTTCTTTTATTTATTATTATTATTTTTTAAAGTATTTTATTTATTTATTCATGAGAGACAGAGAGAGAGAGAGGCAGAGACACAGGCAGAGGGAGAAGCAGGCTCCATGCAGGGAGTGCGACGTGGGACTCGATCCCAGGTCTCCAGGATCATACCCTGGGCTGAAGGTGGCGCTAAACTGCTGAGCCATCGGGGAGTCCTGTTTATTTTCTTTTAATTTAACTAAGTGTAGTCAGTGGATTAGGCCCTTATTTTCCAGTAGCTGGATTATTGCCAAGGAGATGACACCATTGGTAAACACAGCACTGTTACTTTTTTTGTAAGAGCTCAAAAATGGCACACATTACAAATCAGTCACTAAAACAGGATTAAGACATTCCTGTATAGCAACTCTAATACTCTAAAAATTCTCCATTAACCTTTGTCATAGACTGACTGTGCCCCCCAAACCCCAAAAAGATATGCTGAATTCCTAACCTCCAGTACCACTAAATGTAACTTTATTTGGAAATAGAGTTGTTGCAAATATAATTAGTTAAAATGAGATCATACTGGAGTAGAGTGAGCCCCAATCCAATATGACAGCTATCCTTCTAAAAGGAACTCCATGTGAGATACCATGTGAAGATGGAGGCAGAGACAAGAGTGATGCATCTACTAGCCAATGGAATGCCAAGGATTAATGGCTACCACCTAGACGCAAGGAAAGATTCTTCCCTACAGGTTTCAGAGGGAGCATGGCCCTCCTGACACCTTGGTTTTGGACTTCTGGAGTCCAAGACTGGGACACAAGAAATTCCTGTTGTTCTAAGCCACTCAGTTTGTGGTACCATGTTACAGCAGTTGTGGGAAACTAATACAACCCTAAATATTCTTTTTCTTTTCTGTAATTTTTAAAAACTGGAATACAGTTTACATGCAGGAAAGTGCACCAACCATAAAGGTAGCGATTACTTTTATGCCACCCAAATCAAGAAAATTACCAGCAACCCAAAAGTCTCCTTTATGCCTCATCCCAGTCATCATCCCCACCAAGCTAACTGCCATTCTAACTTCCTTTATCATAGATTAATTTTGTCTCTTTTTGAACTTTAGCTATATGGGAAAATATTATATCTATGTAAATATATGTGTATTTAGGTGTGTCTGTCTTTTTTTTTTTGCTCAACATTATGTTTGTGAGGTTCACCCATGTCCTGTGTAACTGGTTTCTTCTGAAGACAACGTTTTTTTTTTTTTTTTTCTTTTAAGTGAGACTTGAATTCACGATCCTGAGATCAAGACCTGAGCCAATATCAACAGTCAGTTGCTTAAGTGACTGAGCCACCTAAGTGCCCCACTGAAGACAATTTTTAAAATATAATTTAAAATGTTGCTGGTTGGTTCAAATCTCAAAAAATACAAATGGTATACAGTGAAAGTCTTAAAAATCTCCCTACCACTGCTTCTCAAGTCACATAGTTCCATTTCCCAGAGGCAACTAATAATATCTTTTGTGTATTCTTCTAGAGGGGTTTTATGCCTATTTAAGCAAATATATATATATATGTATATATATATTTATATTTATAGATAAATCTTTCTTTTTTTTATACAAAACTTACCATACTATACTAGTATTATGTACCTTTCTCTTTAATTTTTTTCCTTTCTCTTTTACTTTAAAATATTTTTTTTTATTTTTATTTTTATTATTTTTTTATTTTTATTTATGATAGTCACAGAGAGAGAGAGAGAGGCAGAGACACAGGCAGAGGGAGAAGCAGGCTCCATGCACCGGGAGCCCGATGTGGGATTCGATCCCGGGTCTCCAGGATCGCGCCCTGGGCCAAAGGCAGGCGCCAAACCATTGCGCCACCCAGGGATCCCTCTCTTTTACTTTAAAATACATCTTAGGTAATGTATCAAATCTACCCATAAAATTGTTTCCTCATCCTTGTTTTATGGTTACATAGTATTTCACTGTAAGAATATGGTACATGTAACATTACGTATATAACCAACTCTGTATTGATAACCATTTGGGTTATTGTCAATCTTGGGTTATTGTAAACAAGATTGCAGTGTGTAACCTTGTAATTTTGCACATCATAAGCACATCCATGTTTTCCCCAAAGCAGAACTGATGCATCAAAAGATAGAAACTTTTGTAATTTTGATAATGCCAAATTCTTCTCCAGTGAGGGTGTACTAATCTGAATACTTACTAGCAATGTATAAGATTACCTCCATAGTTTTGCTAATAGATTGTATAATCAGACTTAAAATCTGCAAGATAGCATTTCATTATAGTTTTAATTTATATTTATTTTTTCTAAATGAAGCTGGATATATTTCATATATCAATAAGCAGTTATTTATATTTCCTCTTCTGTAAACTGTTAACAACCTTTATTTCCTATTGCATTGTTGGTCTTTTTTTTTTTTAAGATTTATTTATTTATTCATGAGAGACACACAGAGAGAGAGAGGCAGAGGCATAGGCAGAGGGAGAAGCAGGCTCCCCACGGGTAACCCAGTGCAGGAATCGATTCCCAGACCCCAGGACCATTCCCGGAGCTGAAGGTAGACACTCATCCACTGAGCCATCCAGGCATCCCTATGGCTTTCTTTTTATAGCTTCTGGATTTTGCATCATATTTTCACTAATGGATACAAAAAATTCTAACTAAATCCTTTAGTAATTTTAAGATACTTTTTAAAAATTAAGTCTTTGATGCATTTAGAATTTATCTTAGTGTAAACTATCAATAAATTTTATTTTTCCAGACAGCTAATTAGCCCAGCATCATTTATTCAACAATCTAGTTTTATCACGCTAATCTGAGATGCTTAATGTAACTAAAATTCCAAATGTATTTGAAATTATTTCTGTACCCCATGCTGTATCATTGAACTATTAATATCTAAATTCAAATATATAAATATATTTGCAATATGTCTTAATATTTATTTATTTAGATTTATTTATTTGAGAGGGAGAGAGAGAGAGCGTGTGCATACACATGTGCACATTGTGGGGAAGTGGCAGAAGGAGGAGGAGGAGAGAGAGACAATCTCAAGCAGACTTCTTACTGACCATGAGCCTGAGGAAAAGCTCTGTCTCAGGATCTTGAGATCAAGACCTGGGCCAAAATTAAGAGTTGGATGCTTACCCAACTGAGCCACCCAGGTGCCCTGTAACATGTCAATATTTAAAAAGCAACTTTCTTTTTTTATTCCTGACTGTTCTTGATTAAAAATAATTTTTTTCATATAAACTTCAGCATCAGCTTTTTTGGCTGTGGTATTTTTAAAAAAAATTCTGTTGGTATTTTTTACTGGGATGTTAAATTTCTGATGCTGAGATTTTTTATCCAAGAAAATGGTTTGCCTTTCTATTTATTTACATTCTTTCTTTTTTTCCTCTGCATCTCAGGGAATTAAAAAAGTTTTACTCATTTATAGAACTATTCATATCTTAAAGATACTTTAAGTTCAATTACTATATTTATATATGATGTATTCATGTATTTATTTATATTTACATTTGTATTTTCCTTTTTTGCTACTGTAAATGAGATTTTTCTTCCATTGTATCTCTAATGAGCTGTTGATCATATATATGAATAATGTTCATTTTTACCAATACGTTGGTACTCAACCACCTTACTGAATTATTGTTTGTAATAATTTCTCCAGTTGATTCATAGAACAAGCATATAATCCAAGTATATGATCATATCATCTGCAAATTAATATAAACATTAGTTCAACCTCCTCCTTTTGCCTTTTAATGCTTCCAGCTTCTTTCTCTTGTACTGCATTGGCCAGTGCATTCAGAACAATGTTAAAGAATAGTTATAACAATGAACACCCTTGTCTTCATTCTTTTTGGCATAATATGGCTTCTAAGTGTTTCTCTATCAAACATGACACTCAATTCTGGGTGAGATACATATATTTTATCATGTTAAAGAGGCGTTCATTACGTCCTATTTTATAAAGTGTTTTTAATGAAAAATTGATACTGAATTACATCAATATATTTGCAGCATTTATGAATGAGTTTTCTATAAACATCTACTAATCCAGTAAATTTAAAAAATGATGAATTATATTAAAAGATTTCCCAATACTGTATCATTCTTGCACCTCTGGAATAAACCTCATTAGGTCATGGTACACGGTTCTTTCAAAATGCTGCCAGACCCTGTTTGTTAATATTTTATTTAGAATTTAACATTAGTGTTCTTCTATGGTAGTCGTTCTGATGGATTTTCCTTCTCTTTTGCAGTCAGGGTGATTAAACTATATTTTCTTAGATAATTATGCATTTCATCTGGGTTTTCAAATTTATTTATAAAAAGTTCAGTAAAGGAAACCATATTTCCTCTAAAATAATACTTTATATTCATCTTATTTTACTTATTAGTCAAGTTAGCCAAAGCTTCTTCTATTTTGTTGTTTTCAAATGTGATATTTGCATTTAATAATTCATTTTTCAATTTCTGAATTCATGCTTTAATTTTATTATTTTTTTCCTGATGTTTTTCTTAGGTTTGTGTTACTGTTCTTTTTCTAACTTTCTAAGTGGGATGCTTAATTCATCTACTTATATTTTTCTTACTTACCAAAATAAGTATTTGTGGGCCATGACTTTTCTTCTGATCATTGCTTTAGCTGCATCTCTTGGATACTGATAAAAGAAACTTATTTAGATCAGGTTGGTTTTAGGTAATAGACGTTTACCTAACCACTATATATAAAATAAACTTTGGGAAATCCATCATTTTAAAGGAGGTAGGGAAGATCATTAAAGGAATCCAGCAGTGAGTCTGCTGTAATATGAAGAATAATTCTTTCACAGACATTCTTGGTGTGTTGACCAATGCCAGCCACAGTTCTGGATAATGTGAGAACACAGATGCACATGAAGGATTCTCTGTCTTTCCACTGTTAAGGGAAAAACCCCAAACATGAATATGTAATCACATACCATAATACTACAGAACCATTAGGACAAGGCATACAAATATAAAAAAGATACAAACTTTGACATCAAGAGGATTTCATTCCTCTACTAAAAGCATATATATTTAGACTCTTTCATAAGAACCCATTTAGGTGATACTGACCTAAGTTGCTCTTCCAGTTTTAATTTAAAAGCTTTCACAATGACAATGTTGGTTTTTGTAGGAAGGTGGGTCATTGTGGGGTCAGAAGAGAAGCAAGGAGGCTTGTTGGGAGGCTCTTGCAGTTGTCTAAGGGAACAATAATGATGGTTTGGACTATGGAAGAGGTAGTGACTAGAACTGGATTTGGCATATAATTAGAGGGTAGAGCTGATGGGATCTGCTAATGGATTGGATACAGAGTGTGACAGAATGAATAGTTTTAGATGACTGAGAATTTCATGTAAACAATTGCTTGAATTGGGTGTGTTACTGAAGGGGAAAACTCCAGAAGAGGATAATGTTTGGGGGCTAGGATTAAAATAAATTATTGTTTCTTGGCAGCTCATCTACACAAACTCATCTCACACATCTCTCTCAGAAGTTGGCCATATTCAAAATCTTTGTATTACAGCTCCATGCTGTTGTATGTGTTGTTTCCACATATGAAGTGTCCTTCCCTCTCCTCTCTGTCTGGCAAACACCTGCTCATCCTTCAAGACTAATCTCCAATGTCAGTTACTCCAGTTACCTTCATGACCCCTGCAGGCACAGTTAGGAGATTCTTGCTTGAGCTTCCCCAATGCACAGCCATATCACAATCACAGAATTGCTCATGCATCTGTCTCTGCTACCCAGGACAAGTCCCTCAAGGACAGAAGCCATGTTGTTTTTTTCTTTTCCTGTAGCATAATGCCTGAAACAAAGTTGGCTGCTCGATAAGTTTTTTTTAAAGATTCGTTCACCTATTTGAGAGAGAGAGAGCACTCTTGAGAATGAGTAGGGGGAGGGGCAGAAGGAGAGAAATCTCCCAAGCAGACTCCCTGCTGAGCAGGAACCCTAACTTTGGACTTGAGCTCACAACCCATGAGATTATGACCTGAGCCAAAACCCAGAGCTGATGCTCAACTGACTGAGCCACCCAGATGCCCCTCAATAAGTGTTTAATTCACTCAATCAATATGGGCTCAGTGCCTACTATGTACAGTAGATGATGTCATGCACTAGCCTAGGTGCCCGAGAATACAGCAATGAACCCTGCAAAGCTGTGCTGTGCCATCTACCCTAGCAGAATGTACTGGGGTAGATGGCAATACACAAACAAGTAGAACCATAAAATGTGAGAGAAAACAAAGCAAGGCAGAGCAAGACAAATGAAGGATGAAATCTGAGAACTGGGATGCCTGGGTGGCTCAGTGGTTAAGCCTTTGGCTCAGGTTGTGATCCTGGAGTCCTGGGATCGAGTCCCACGTTGGGCTCCCTGCATGGAGCCTGCTTCTCCCTCTGCCTGTGTCTCTCCCTCAAAAAAAAGAAAATTGAGAACTGAGGTGCTGTTTTAGAGAAGGTACCCATGGGAAGTCTCATTTAACCAGATTCTAAATCAATGACGGTATAAAGTGGGTACGTATCGAGGAGAAGAGCCTTCCTG
This sequence comes from Vulpes lagopus, assembly GCF_018345385.1. Classification (NCBI taxonomy): domain Eukaryota; kingdom Metazoa; phylum Chordata; class Mammalia; order Carnivora; family Canidae; genus Vulpes; species Vulpes lagopus. The sequence continues at coordinate 23,765,257 of NC_054824.1, read as the reverse complement.
GTAAACAACTAGCCAAAATCCAGACTCCCTAGAGGATAGTGGCCAGAGAAGGCTGCTGAAGCAGTCAGGACAGTGAGGCAATTCAGGGTGGGAGTCTGGGTTTTATTCTAAGTGTTATGGGAAGCCACAGTAGTCAGGGATCTGATTTAAATTTTGAAAAGACAACTTTGGTTTTTATGTGGATGATGGGTTGTTGTGGGGTCAGTCTAGAAGCAAGTTGAGAGGCTCTCAGCCATCTAGCTGAGTAATGACAGTGGATTAGAGTAGGAAGGGAGCAGAAGAGGTGGGGACAAGTGGCTGGATTTGGCACATGGACTTTGCAAATGGACTGGATGTGGGATGTGAGAGAATGTGTTAAGGATGACTTTGAAGGAGCACCTGAGTGGCTCAGTGGTTGAGCATCTGCCTTTGGCTCAGGGCGTGATCCCGGGGTCCTGGGATAGAGTCCTCCATCAGGCTCCCTACAGGGAGCCTGCTTCTTCCTCTGCCCATGTCTTTGCTTCTTTCTCTGTTTCTCTCATGAATAAACAAATAAAATCTTTTTTTTTATTTTTTTATTTTTTATTTTTTTTTAAATCTTTTTTTTTTAAAGGATGACTTTGAGGATTTCAGCTTAAGTGACCAGATGAATAGAGATGTCATCTACTGAAATGAGAGACCTGGGGGAGGATTGGGTGTAGAGAGGATGAGGGGAGAACAAGGATTACTTCCGGATGTGCTATGTAGGAGCACAGCCTTATTAGACAGCCGTTTGGAGATATTATGTAAGCAGCTGAATGCACAGCATGAGACTGAGGGCAGGGCTGATTCTAGAGATACACATTTGGGAGGCATTAGTGTAGAGATGGTATTTCAAAGCCACAGTACTGGGTGAGATCACCCAGGGAGTAAGCTCATGTGGGTTGAATGAATGAATAAGCAAGTTTATGTGCAGGAAGGAAGATGTTAACAGGTTCATATAATCTGACTGCACAGATGAATTTTTCTTCCTGTCTAGGTAGCCAATTCAGATTTTTTTCCTTGGACTCTCGTAAGAGCCTGGATTCCAAATTATTTAAGTCTAAAGTGGATCACTAGACTCTCCAGAGCAAATTTCTATTGTGGAGCATGTGGATAGGGTGTGTAAACCTTCTTTAAGCTGTTTGGGAACTAAGCATCTCTCTGGGGAAGGGCCCTATCATAGCATGAGGTGTGGGCTGGAATCCATGAGGATGAGTCCTTCTGGAAAGAAAAGAGATTAACATATGTACACAATGTGTTTCAAATTAGAAAGAGGGGAAAAGATCACAAATCTAACATCTGTAGACATCCTTTATATGCAACATGTTGCTTCCACTGAAGAAATAGACAGGCGACCTTCCACAATTCAGATAAAATAATCTTTGCCATAAGCCCAGGACAAGTGTTGTGGAATTTGAGATAGTTAAGTTGTATTTCTCCGAAGTCAAAAGCAGGTCAGTGGGTCCACCAAATTCTTTTGGTTACTTCAAATATCACATTACCCAATAACAATAGTTTCTCAGACCCATGGGAATATAATCACATTAAAAAACACTAAGAAGGATAATGATGTAAGAGATAGATATCCACTGTGAAAAACTTCTTTTGCATACTTTCTAAGATTAATATTTCTAAGTACACAGTTGTGTTTATCTCATTATTTTGCTGTTTAATGAAGCATTAAAAATCAGCATTTAATGCTCCAGTATCTCCGGACTTTTTCTTTTTTTTTCTTTTTAAAGATTCATTTATTTGAGAGAGAGAGTGACAGAGGGGAGTAGCAGAGGGAGAGGGAGAGAAAGTCTTAAGCCGACGCCACCCTAAGCATGGAGCAGGGCTCAATCTAACGACCCTGCGATCTCAACCTGAGCTGAAACCAAGAGTCTGAGGCTTAACTGGCTATGTCACCCAGTGCCCCTATCTTTTTTTTTTTGATCTTTAGTCACTCCTATGGTGTTTTAAGCTTTTGTCACTTAAAAATCATCAACACATTGCTCATACTTGCTCCCTTGCTCCACTGTGATCACAGATACTCCTTTTATCTCAATGTAATCCTCAAAACAGGAAATAAAGACCCAAAGTGAAGTATTATTGTCTTGTGCCTTCTCAAGTATCCTACCCACAACCCAAAGAGCTAAAGCTTTGCTCTAGAATTTTTAAAAAAGATTTTATTTATTTATTTAAAAAGGTTTTATTTATTTATTCATGAGAGACACACAGAGAGGCAGAGACATGGGCAGAGGGAGAAACAGGCTCCCCACAGGGAGCCTGATGCAGGGCTTGATTCCAGGACCCCGGGATCATGACCTGAGCCAAAGGCAGATGCTCAACCACGGAGCCACCCAGGCGTCCCAGCTTTGTTCTAGAATTATTGTTAACTGCAGTGGGAGCCCCTGCTCTACAACTAGCTGCTCAAACTACATAAATCAACACACTGATGTAGTTATGGGTGCCCAGAAATAGACAAACTACAATACTCAAAGAAGAGCAAAGTTAGTGTGGAACTTTGGACAGATGGAAAGATTCAGTTATTTACCCATCCAGGAAACATTTACTATGCCAGCACTTAGATAGGAGCTAATTCAGAAACACAAATAAGCCTCCATAAATGATAGAGAACAAAGTGAAGGTTTATGGAGGGAAGCAGACAGAGGATGAGCTGGATGGGTGACGGGTATTAACGAAGGTGCTTGTGATGAACATTGGGTGTTGTACGTAAGTGATGAATCACTGAATTCTACTCCTGAAATCAATATTGCACTGTATGTTAACTTACTAGAATTTAAATAAAAATTAAAAAAAACCCCAAAAAACCCAAATAAGCCTCTGGAATGTATAACATAGTGGTTAATCAGGCAAATTAGATACCACATCATAAGACATGTTGCAAGGGTATTTCAGCATGTCATGAAGCACAGATGGGAGCCTTCCCAGCAGTGACAATGTCTAAGCTGAATTCTAAATGACAAAGTAGGAGTTATTTAAGAGAATGAAAAGAGAAAGATCAACTCAAATTTGCAAAGAAGAATCAACTAATATTTGTGGGTCTCTATATTTTCCCTAGCTTGATGCTAGATATACAAAGATGAATATGAAGATACAGTAGCTATTTTATTTTTTTAGTAGCTATTTTCAAACTTCTAAGGAGAAATGTGGGGAAAAAAAGCATCAGACTTTTCTGAGTGGCCCTATGAGTGATACCGACAGAGAAGATACTTTAGAAGAGGCTGCCAGAAACTGTTTCAATGGGCTATTTTGGATATTTTCTCCACTGACCTATAGAGAGGACTTTTTGAAAAAGATGAACTTTATGGGCATTCAGAAATGGATTGAGCAGGGGAATTAGAATCTTTCCAATTAGATCTACAATTGAGCTTTGGGATGCTGATGATTTTTTAAAAAAGATTTTATTTATTTGACAGGGGGGAGGTGAGGGAGAGAGAGAAAACAATTAGGCAGAAAAGTAGGCAGAAGCAGGCTCCCCACTGACCAGGGAGCCCATGGGGCTTTATCCCAGGACTCTAGGATCATCACTTGGGCTGAAGGCAAACTTGACTAACTAAGCCACCCAGGTGCCCCAAGCTTAAGATTGATTATTAATGGAAATTAAGAAAATCTGAGTATCTCATAACTAAGCTTTTTAATATTTATATGAAACTATGACCCTGACCATTTGCATCTCTAGAAAGAGACAGTCTGTGCTATTAGCTATATACTGCCAGCCTGGGGGCAGCCCTACAATTTTATGACTTGGTGTTTCCATTTCAGAAGCTAGAGACCCTTTATGCCCTGGCAAGGATTCCAACAGATATTAAAGATGAAAAAAAAAAAAGATGAACAAGAACTCCACAATGGATTAAAGTCTCAAGAGAAGGAGATACTATGGAGAGAAGAAATTTTTTATACTTTTTTCCCCCAAAGATTATTTGAGAGAGAGAGAGTGCGAGCATGAGCAAGCTTGTCAAGGGGAAGGACAGAAGGAAAAGGAGAGAGAACCCTAAGCAGATGTGTGCTAAGCGTGCAGCCATTTCAGGGCTTGATCCCACAACCCTGAGGCCATGACCTGAGCAGAAACCAAGAGTTGAATGCCCAACTGACTGTTCCACCCAGGTATTCTGAGAATAACTTATTTGATAAATGCTAGAGTGATAACTCTTCATGGTGGGTACCCATTGGGAATGGGACTACATGCATAGAAAGAGGTTTCCTGACATTTTATATCACAAACCATAGACATTGTGTTGCTGGTGGGGATGAACATATGGGTGAGACAGCCCTCTGGGGAATTTGGGTTAAAAACTTCAACAGAACAATGTATTAGAATATCCCTTTGTATACTCTGCAGATATTAGACCAAACAAGTCATTACCAGAAGCCAAGGCCACGCCTAGACCAACTGAACAAGGTATTTATTTCCAGGAATCATTATCCTCTAGGTGTCTTGGGGAAGTTCCTGGCTTAGGGCAGTGGGAGAGGCCTACAGGGGAACAGATTTGTACTAGATAGGGAGGTTCCTTTCCTATTGCTGGTTAGAATCCAATGTCAGCTAGAACTACACTGGCACATCCATGGTCCTCTCCAAAAAAGACTCAGGCAAAGGCTTTTCCTAAGACATTCTGCTTTTCCTCCCTCTGTCTCCTAGACATCTGTGTTCCTTTGCTGACAGATCTCTCCCCGATTCCCATTTTTCAGAATCACTTACATTTTTTTCTTTGTTCTTCTGACTATAGTTTATTCACTGTGTACCCCTGTGTGTTTAGAGTTTAAGTTAATTTTTTGGAAAGCTGTGAGTGACTTCAAATCTCTCCTGAAGTTGCCAGAAGTATTTATATTCTAACTGAAGGTGAATGAAGTTAATGGATAATTGTGAACTTTCACACAGGTGGAAAAGAAAGGCCCTGTGAACGAATGGCTACTGTAGAGTCACACCACTAACCCCTGCAAGAAAGCTGGCCCTGAGTTTCCACTAGCACATTTTAAAAATAGAACTAGGATGAAACACTGACACTTTAGTTTTTAAAAGTTCTAGATCTTAGGGCTAGCAAACACAATCCTAGGGAACTGACTGTCCAAGTTCTTTATGGTGTCTACAATGGCTAATCTAGGAGCTTCCTTGAAAGTCTGCTGGTAGATCTTTCCTTGGTATTAAAGATTTCACATAAAACCTAAAACAGAGCATCCATCTGTCTAGATCAAAAGAGGGCTGACTTGTATTCCATGTTCTACTCCTGATTCTATGTAACCCATAAAACTTGGTCATAGCTTCTCTGTGGCATATTCTATGAAGTAAAGTTACAATAGCTGAGATTAGGTTCAGGCTTAAGTCTCCATGCTGATATGCACGTTATCACCTATTATTGGACACTTGTTCCAGCCAGGAACCAGGGTAAAGGAGAGATCTTTGGTGTGAATGTAACTTAAGAACTTCATGCTCATTTGCCATTGCTACAGTTCCTATGAAAGATCCTAAGAACTTCTGAGCAAGAGACTGAAGAAATACAATGGTTTCTTGGGAATTGAAGACTGAGGTAAACATTTCTAAAATGTGCAAATAAGTTAATTTTGAAAATCTGCTGCTCATTTGTTATAACTTCAGAGTTTCAATTTTAATTACTTTAAAAATTCCCTCTAACAAACACACTTTCTGAATGACTACTGCCTCATCATTTGGCAGCCAATTCTTGAAACCTTGGCACTCTGAGCAATAATTGTGATTATGTATTAATGTGCATCCATTGAGTTACTGTTTCACCTGGGAGGAAGCTGAAGGATACAAATTAAATTTTTGGCTCTAACACTTATCTTTAGGTTTGGAACAGTTCTTGTTGACTGTTTTTTCTTTTTTTTTTTGTAAAAAGGGATAAATAATACTCAGCCTTCAGGGTGTTTGTAAGGACTAAGTTAAAAACATATGTAGCAAAACTCAAAAGTTCCTTCTATTATTATCCATAGAATCTAGGGTACAAAATAGCTATTTATAGCTATGAGGCAATCTGCACAAGAAATGAAGAGAATCAGAGCTCCCTGTGCATCATTTCAATCTGATTCAATCATTCCTTAAGTATTTACTGGGTGCTTAGTTTCCAAGTACTATTTTAGATTTTGGAGATACAGTCGTTGTACTGAACATGACAGACAAAGTCCCTGCATTCTCAAGTCTTATATCCAGTTGAGGGAGACAGATAACAAACACATAAATAGATAATAAATTATGAAGTAGTGATAAGTGCTATGATAAAAGCAAAGTAGGGTCATATGTTAGGGAATTACAGTTCTCTTTGCAGTCATGGCATTTAAACTGTGATCTGAATGACATCTAGGAGAGAGCCACATGAAAGTCTATGGCAAATGATCTCAGATATGGTTCATAGAATCCCTAGGGATCCCGACAACCTCTCAGAAAGTAAATGAAGTCATAAAACTAAGATGTTATTTGTTTTTTCCACAGGCATAAAACTAAGATGTTCTTTTTTATTTTTATTTCTTTTAATTTTTTTTTTTTTTACCAGGCTGGCATTTGAGTTGATGGTGCAAATATAATGGTGGGTAAAACTGCTGGTGCCTCAGCATGAAACAAGACAGTGGAACCAATTGTACTAGTTCTTCACTACCATACAGTAAAATAAAATGTTAATTTCACTTAAGAATGTATTGATCAAATAGTAAGAATTATTATTTGTATTAAATTTATATTAAATCTCAACATTTGAGTACACATCATTTTAATATTTTGACAAATGCGCATATAATACTTTTACTGCATACTGAGATATGACTGTTGTCTCAAGGAAAAACATTTGTGGGATTGTCTGAGTTGCAAGTTGAACAAGCCACTTTCATAGAACATCATTTTTACTCGAAAGAATGCCTGAAAAACTATAGTTATTCAGATTTAGGTATTTGGCAGATATTTTCTTGAAAACGAAAAAAGTGAGCTGTCATTTCAAGGAAAACCACTGGTAGAATTTGCTAATGACAAAATGCAAACTTCTAAAAATCAGATTTTTGCAAAGTGTGTATCTGCTACTGTGAGCGTGACAGCTTCCCCAAACTAAAAAACTTTTCTGATGGGATTGTTGGTAATATTAACCTGTGATTTTTTGGACACTGCAAATAAAATGTGCTACCATTTTGAAGATCTGTATAACTGTTAACCAATATTTTCCAAATAACCAATCACGGCCTTTAAAAAATCATGCTTTGGTAATAGAGCCCTACAATATGAAAAGCAGGCCAATAAATTTTAATACAATGGAGTGGGGTCACTGATTTGGTTTTAGATTCTGTATTTCAATTAACATGTGGGAAGTTACCACGTATCAAATTTTGGTGTAGGGTCAAAGAAGAGTATTCACAGTTATTTGAAAAGGCTATTAAAGGCTTTCCCGACTACAATCTGTGTAAAACATAATTTTCTTCATATAGTTTAACCAAAACAACATATTAAATACTTAAACAGATATTAGAATCCAAATATCTTCTGTTTTGCTAGACATTAAAGAGATTTGAAAAAATATAAAATAATGCCATTCTTTCATTTTTTGTCTTGAAAGACATAGTTTTTTCATAAAGATACGTTTTTTTATGTTAATATGTAGCACAGTTATTGTTTTAAATTAATAAATAAATGTTCACTTTTTAATTTTTAATAAAGCAAATATAGATTGATAAAACCCAAATAAACAAAAGCTCTTTGCTATTCTCAGTAATTTTTTGGACTATAAAGAGGTCTGAAATCAAAATTTTGAAAACCATTGGTCTGAGAATGAGGCAGATTAAACAATATTTAAATTTCTTCAGAGTTTACACAAAGTTTATTAGATCCAGGCCCTTGAAAATTTTATTATAAAGAACTTTTGAAGTTATTTTGTTGTGTTACTGGTGTATAAAAAGGCAACTAATTTTTGTATATTGATCTTATATCCAGCCACTCTACTAAACTTCATTGTTTTTTGTGCATCAATCTTAACCATTAGTCCAGTGGTCAGTAAATTATGATCCATAGGCCAAAATAGGTTGTTCACCAGTTTTGTAAATAAAATTTTATTGGATGGAACAGAGCTACATCTGTTTGTTTTGCACTACAATGGCAAAGTTGAGTGACAGAGTCTATATTGCACAGAACCAAAAATATTTACTACTTACTTTTTTCAAAACTCTGAACTCTATTCACAGAACTAGCTTTGGCTCTGTTGATCCCCCATCTCATATTTTAAATTTCAATTTAATTAATTTCTGTTGTCATATTTATTTCTCCTTCCTTCCTTTCTCCTTCCTTTGCCTTTTGCTATCTTCTCAAAGTTAGTTTATTAATTTTTACTTTTTTCTCTTTTGGTAAAACATTTGAGGCTATAAATTTTCCTCTAAGTACAACTTTCACTGCATCCCACAAGTTTTGATATGTAATATTTTAATTTTCATTATATTCTAAGTACTTAAAAATTTCCATTGTAAAATCTTTGATCATTGAGTTATTTAGAAATGTTTTCAAATTTCCAAATATAAGGGGAAATTTGGAGAATTTAATGTTTTAGTTATTGACTTCTAGTTTAATTGTACTATGATCAGAGAATGCAGTTATTATCAGTTATTCTTGGAAATCTGGTGACATTTGTTTTGTGGCATAGTATAAGGTCAATTCTTATAACTTTCTTGTGAAGAATACAGGTATCCTAATTGTTTGGTGGAAGATTTCTTATGTCCATGAATCAAACTATTTAACTGTGATGCCTAGCTTTTATGTATCTTTACTATTTGTTGTCTCCTTGACCAAGCAATAACTTGGGAGAAATATGTGAAATTTCCCTAAGTTTTATCAGTTTTTGTTTCATATAGTTTGAGGCTACTTTAGGAATGTTACACTTTTCAATGAATTAAACTTTTATTTTTACTTAATTTTACTCTACCTGTCTTTTAGCTAGAAAGATCAGGCCCTTTACATAAATTGTGATTACTAATATATTTGTATTTGTTCCTATAATCTTACTTTTGTTATTTACACTGTTTTATTTTCTATGCTTTATTTTTGCTTTAATTTTTGCTTGATTTTTTAAAATGTGGCTTGGAAGTTATATACTATTTCTATTCTTTTAGTAGTTTCTCTTGGACTCTAAAATTAATATTGTAATCTCCTTCAGAACAATAAAAGGACCTTATAATACTAACTCTGATATCTCCTTCCCTGTGTACATGAAGTTTTACCCAATATTTTGGTTTATTTTTTCCTCTATATTAGACATTAATAGTTATTTTAAACCATTAATATTTGTTTACATTTACCTATAGGTTTACCAACTTCTTTGCTTATCATTTCTCCCTGTATTTTAGACTTTTTCTTTTACTATCTTTGTCCTTATTCCTGAAATATATCCTTTGCCTTCAATGTAAGCCTGCTGGTGGTAAACTCCCTTAGATTTTCTTCTTATGAAAATAGTATTTCACTCACATTTTTGAAAGTTATTTTTGCTGAGTACACAATTTTATTATTCTCAGAACCTTAAAAATACTGTTTCACTGTTCCTGACTTAAGTTGTCACCATTGAGAAGTCTGCTGTCAGCCTAAATATTATTCCGTAGAGGGTATACTCTGTGTTTTCTCTATGGCTCCTTTTAAGAGAACTCTGTATTCAGTGATGTGCAGTCTTACTTTATTGTCAAAGGTTATGTATGCCTTTTGTATTTGTCTACTTAGTACTGCTTCCTTTAACTGTGGATCCATATTTCTCATCTTATTTGGAAAATTCTCAACCATAATTTCATTGTCTCACCACCATCTTATATATTCTTTCCCTCTGTGACCCTGAATCACCATATGCTAGGCCTTCTTATTCTGCCTTCTATACTATTAACCTCTCTTCCTTACATTTCCATCTCTTTTTTATTTGTGCTCCATTGTATGAAACTAGTTTGATTTTCCTGTTCATGAATTCATCAATTATAAATGAGCATATCCACTAATTTTTTTGTTAATCAATTAATTCTTTTCATTTCACTTCTTTTTCAGAAGTCTGGTGATCCTGATAGCCTATTGTTGCTGGTTGTTTTTGTATTCTATTTTAAAAAGTGTTTTAAAATATAGAGGGAGGCTTTTTAAAAAAAGTCTTATCATTCAAACACATAAAGTCTTTGGTGGGGAAGGGGTAATATATTATTTGTTGCTTGTGATTTCTACTCATGGATTTGTTTCCCTGTTTGATGATCTTTATTTGATAATTTAGTGAAAAAATGAGAATTTAAGTTCTGCTTTTGATATGTAAATTTTGAAATGATTATTAAGCATCCAAACAGATATGTCAAGTATACCACTGGATATATGCGCTGGATATTCACGGGAGAGATCAGAGTTGGAGATATAAACTGGGGAGTCAGTACTATGAACTTTTGGGAGCAGAGGAGACAGCAAGTGCAAGTGCAGAGAGAGAAAAGGTGAAGTTAAGGATTGTGCCTCAGGGCACACCAATTTGAACACTAAACAGAGAAGACAGCAATGGTGACTGGAAAAAAACAAAAACAAACAATCCAGGAAGCGGTGCTCTCATGCAGGCCCAGAAAATAGTGGGTTTCAGGAAGAAGTGAGTGGTTGACTGTGTTGAATGCTGCTGAGAAGCTGTGGAAGATGAGGCAAGAAGGACATTGGTGGCCTTGACATGAATATTTTTGGATGAGTAGTAGGATTATGTGAGGGAGCAGAGATAGCTCATGCCTACAGACAAAACGCTCAGTGTGAAAGGGAGCAGTAAAGTAGGGTAGGAGCTACAGGAATGTGTGGCAAAAGGTTTTTTTCATTGGGTGACATTAAATATTTTATATACCAATGGAAAGATTGAGTACAAGGGGGGGGAAGCTAATCATATGAAAGACAAGAGGATATGTTCAGGAGCAACATTTTTGAAAAGGCCAAGTGCCCAAAGTCTTTTAAGGTGTGATGTGGAACATGTGTGTGGCATAAATCATGCATACAACCTATAGGACAGAAAGGCTAGGACACCTATATTTAATACCAGGATTTGGGGACTGTGTAATCCTAATCATAGCCAAGTTCTCATGATAGGTACTACATCCTAACTTCAAATTTACCCATGTCATAGCAACAGGTGGTAGAAACTATAAAACATATCTGATAATCATAATCCAAAAGTTGTTCAGAGTATTTATGGAAGTAGGAGATTAACTCAATCACAGTGCTGAAGGAGCCTTGAGAGATTTCCTACTTTGGTCTCCTATCCACCCTAGGCAAATGAATCCAAAAGATCTTGGAATAGACATCTCACTGTGGTATCCCTGGGGAACACTGGTAGAACTCTGTCACCATGTAATGTATCCAAAAGAAATAAAAGCCAAGTTCCTCATGTTTTGTGCTTAGTGGGCATAGAGTATAGCTGAACTGTTATTTTCTTCACCAAAAAACCCTTAAGTGTCTGAAGACAGAAATTAACTTCACTTTTTCTTCTCCAAATGAAACAATTTTTCCCTGTTATTTTCCTTCATAGAACTTATTTTGTATTATTTGGCTAGTCTTCCCAACATTTTTCCCTCTCTCCAACTGCTTTTCTAAAAGTGCCGTGACCAGAAATCAACAAGCTACTCAAATAAAGTCTGAGTAATCCTGAGAACAGTGGGGGGATTTCAACACATCTCCTTTGGACAGATGAAAGGCTGAATTGACTCTGCCAAGACTTGAACACAATCCAGTTCCTGCTGATCTGGGGAGTCTTCCACTTGCGTTTTTCTTCTTTTACCTAGCAATTTGAATACAACAAAAATACAACCAGACATATATAGGAAAGAGTTTTTAGTACTGTACACCTGTTCTTGAAAATCAGCCTGACATCAATATAAGTAAAAAGCTGTATATACCAATTCCTCCTAAAGTGTAGTAACTATCTGAACTTACTAATAAAAACAGCTTTGTCTCTTAACTGTATATTTCAGAGAGTGCTTCTTAAAATCCAGAAGGAAGTATTCAGATGAAGTAATTAATTAAGTGAAGTGTTGGGTTTGGAGAGCCTTCTACTCTTTTGAGGCTAATGGATGGATGAGAAAGTCCTATGGGTGTGAGTGAGAGAGATCCTGCCTGCTAATTACTACTCAACATCATTCAACAATCATTCTGATTTTTGCTAAGCAGCATGAAATATCACATCACATTACATTATGTTATGTCATGCAACAGGGTGTTCCTAGGGTAACATGATAAAACAATACAGCTGGGGAAAAACACCTGAAAGGCCAACTGATGTGCATATAATTTTGAAAAGAAAGAAGAAGGTCCATGTTGATAATAAGTCTTAGAGCTAGCTTACTTAAGGGTTTTGATATCCAAAGGTGATTTAGGAAAGCAGCTATGTCTCAGCCATAAAATTTGGCTCTTTTATTTATACTAGTCTCACTGTGAAAAAAAATTGTAGCCTCTTTAAAACTTTAATTTTTTTCCCGTAAAATGGGAATAATACAACCCATCCTACCTCTCTTATATGACTGTTGTGAGATTCCAATGCCTGGCACCCTTAGGTATTTTATCTAGTTGGATACATATTTTAGGTATTTTTATCTAGTTAGATATCTGTATCTATCTAAATTGGGTTTAATATTTTGTATTTCACTGATTCTAGGATGCACATTTTCTCACTTAATAATTTTTCCTATTTCAGAAATTAGGAGACATCTTAATATTCATAGCTTATTATAGTTTGGTATTTTTCTTTCTTAGTGGTTTATAACATATTACACTTAAATCAATGGTCTCATAGACATATTGGCAGATAAGAGTCTGGAAATAGTAAAAGTGATACGCAAATGTCAGTTATCCATTTACTCATAAAACAAGATTTTACTAAAAGTCTCCTCTGTGCAAGGCACTCGGGAGGAAATGGAAATGAATAAGACCTGTTCTTTAATTTCAAGTAGGGATGTAATGCATGAGGTGGATGAGAGAGGATAATTCAAAAGCCAGACAGTATGAGATATGTATCATCTAAGTTGCACTCCAAGCTCAGCACCCTGTGAGGGCAGAGAAGGAAATAACTTTCAATGAGAGCAATCAGGAAAGCAGCATGTAGGAGGTGGCACCTAGCCCTGGCTTTGACAGATGAGTAGTAACTCAAAAGACATCTGCAAACAGACACAGGGACACACTATGCATACTCAGAAAAAGGCAAGGAGTCTAGACAAAGAGGAGGTTAGGGTCTGTGTTGGGGTGCTTACTGAGGATATTAAAGAGTCTGTTGAATGGACAAGGCTTTTGATTAAAATGATGCATCAGAAGATCAGCTGGTTGGTGATGTTCAGGGGCAAGGGAGAGGAAGAGGCTGGAAACAGGGCACCCTAAATTAGGCCACATATACTTCTGTGAAGTCCACCTAATAGGTGGGTGGTGGGGGTAGAAGGGAGATATGAAAGGATGGGTCATAATTAAATACTAAAAATCCTTAGTAGGAATCTAAGAGAGCATCCATTTCACAACTGGACAGAAGGACACACAGAACTGATGTTTGGCTGAATGCCCCCTGAGGACAGGAACTGCCTATTTAGTTCATCATTGTATGGCAGGGCCTATGGCAGTACTTAGCACATTACAGTTACACAGTAACTATTACTTGTACTCCCTTTCCTCAGAGATTCAATTTATGAGTTTAGTTCCGCAAAAGCACATACTGAGTATACACCATGTGTGCAATGCTGAACACTGGGGACAGCCCATTCTGGTGTAACTTATGTGACTCTAGGGCTTTACAGCTGCCATTGAAGCTAGTATTCTCATTCAGTTCTATAATGTTACAATATCTTTTGTTGAAGATGTGAATGAAGTGTGCATGTGGATCAACTTTTGAATTCATTTTTGTTCCATTTTTGTAAATACAATAGTTTTGCACAACCTCTCACAAATGTCTGTACTAATTTCACATACTAAAAAGTAGATGATGTGCCAACCAGAAGCACAAGAGTTCCTACAAAAAACTCTGTATGTCATTAGAGCTTTTGTATAGTAGGAGTAGTTTACAATCTTGGGCTTATAGAATACCAAACTGAAATCTTTGCTTAGTCTGTCATAGACTTAAGCTTTTTCATTTGTTACTAATATCCATGACATTCAGTGGCCTTGTGCAGATATGATATGTTGCTTAGGCATATCTTTTGCCCTATGCAGAACATTTCATTTTGGCTTTTATGAAAATTGCAATTCATGTAATTTATACAAACTTTTTAAATGCAGAAACTTTTTACTTCCACAGTCCATTTGGGGGACACTAGAATAAAAGGCTTCGATACTCTGAAAAAAAAATAAAGTGAAGTGAAGAGGGAATGGTGCTTAAGGAAGAATGAGCTGGTACAGTGGACTATCTTCCCAAAATGGCTGCAATAATTTGCTCCTGTAATACAGGCTCCTGGGTCGTCCCCCAGCCCCACTCCATCCCCAACCCTGATTCTGGGCTTGGCTACAGGATTTACTTTTACCAAAGGGACAATAGAAAATGTGATGCAAGCAGAGTTGAAAAATGCTTATATATTGAAGCTTGCCCTCTCTTGCTACTTGTTGGAATCCTGACACCACTATATAAAGAAGTCTGGCTAGTCTCCTAGAGAATGAGAGACCACATCAAGCAGAAATGAGTATCCCAGGTGAGGCCTCTCCAGACAAACCAGCCTGCCAACCATTGGACAAGTAGGTGAGGCCATCTTAAAGCAGGGTTGGCAAACTTCTACTCAAAGGACCAGAAAATAAATATTTTAGCCCTTGCAGCTTATATGCTGTCTGTCACAACTACTCAACTTGTACTGTAGAAGCAACCATAGACAGGGCAGCCCGGGGCGGGGGGCTCAGCGGTTTAGCGCTGCCTTCAGCCCAGGGTATGATCCTGGAGACCCGGGATCAAGTCCCTGCATGGAGCCTGCTTCCCCCTCTGCCTGTGTCTCTGCCTCTCTCTCTCTCTCTCTCATGAAAAAATAAATAAAATCTTAAAAAAAGAAGCAACCATAGACAAATATAGAGGTGACTGTGTTGCAATACAACCTTATTTACAAAAGCAGTCGCAGGCTATAGTTTGCCCACCTCTATCCTAGATTATTCAGCTCTAATCAAGCCAGTCTGAATGAGAAGTACTGAGTCTGGTTAACTCAAAATTATGAGAAATCATAAATGTTTATTGTTTTAAGTCACTACGTTTGCGGGTATTTCATTACACAGCAAATGCTAACTGATAAAGTTGGTATAAAATACATAAGGCTTATAGGCTTTGTTGCAAGGCATTTAAAATCCACCTGTGGAAGTAGAACACATGTGCAGGACCCACTTAAATAACAATAAAAGGCAGAACGTGAGTAAATGTCAAAATGCATGCAGCAGGGCAATTAATATAAAGGCTGAAAAAAGAAAAATTAATTTGGACAGAAATATACTTGGGTAGATCTTAATGGATGAATAGAATGTGACCAGCTACCCAAATAATTCTGCTTCCCTGTCACTGAATATCTTTGTGCTATTTGCTGTTTGTCTATATACTTTAACGGACTGAGGTCCCCCTGAGGACACAACGTGCCTTATTTTCTATTTCCTATGTTCCCACAGCCTAACGCAGTGGTTGGTTCACAGCCAGGCTCAATGTGCACTTACTGAACAAGCCAATAAGCCCAGAGCTGCAGAGAAGGAAGGGCATTTATTTTGAAAAACCAAACTTCACAACTAAAGGGAGAGGTAGGAATCTATGTGCTCTGTTCAAGAGAGAAGATCAGAGGCTAAGAGAGAGGACTGGGACTGGGGGAAGTAGAAGGTACATGATTCTGGAGTGGGGGGGTAGGGGTGACAGGGCAAAGTAAAGGACCCCGAAAGTCAGGGAGTTTAAACCAAATGTTATGGAGCAAAGTGACCAAGTTGATATTTACGAAGATTAATCTGGTGGCAGAGAATATGGTAGATTCCAGGCAAGGAGAACAGGATAATTTGTATTCCAGGAGTGAGAAAACACACTTGTCCAGGAGCCAGTGAGGACAGTAAGCCTGTGCAATCTCCTGATGTATAATCGCCAACTGGAGCATGTGCCTCAGTATAAACTAACCCAAAGGGGACATCTCAGGCATTTGTTCATACCAGATTTACTCTGTATGAGGTATTAAGTTACATATCACGAGCACATGGGGGAACTCAATAGATCTGTGTTGCACTGGGACCAAGCTATGTGTAACCCAGGATCTCTCCCTACTTGAGGGGAAATGTAAGACAACCAGCATTAGGGGTGAGGCTGCTGCGATGCTAGAGTGGGTGGTGTCCAGGTTTTCCAGTAACACAGACCAGGGGTTTGAAGCCTCGCTCCACTCTTACCAGCAGTGTGATATGAAATCATCAACATTGCTGGTTGAGGTAGAACTCTAAAAAGGGCAGGTGGCTGCATTGTACCATGCCTCAAATAGAGTAGACACTGGTATGAACCAAAAGTACAATAAAAGCAACATGTAATAGGCAGCATTTGAGGGGTATAAGCCAAGCACTGTAATAGTATAGAGAACAGAAAGTCACTCTGGGCTGTACCAATCACTCTGAATTTGATAGTAAGAATACCATGTAGTTTGATAGTAAAAAAGGAGTATGATTTTGATAAGTAGGGCAAGAGGAAGGGCTCTCTAGGACAAGAGAACGACATGTAGAAAGAACATAGATGAAAGGTGAGCCCGTCTGTGGAATGCAATGGAATTTAGTTAGCTTGGCTTGAGAGGTGTGAAGCGAGGCTGAAAAGGTTAGTCAGACAGTGGAGTGGCCTGAATTCCAGGATGGGGAGTTGGACATTATTCAATAAATAAAGAGGTACTGCTAGACGATCCCAACTAGACAAATGATGTGATCAAAGTGATGTGTGAGACAGATTAAACCCAGGACAGCATGCAGAGTGGCAGAGGTGAGAGACAAATGCAAGGTCAGACATGAGGTAATGCAAGCCCAATGCAGGGGTGGCAAGAGCAAAGTGGGGAGGGAGCATGTACGAGAGGCTACAGAGAAAGAACTGATTGCATCTGGTGAACAGTGTGAGTGGGCAGGGAGAAGGCAGAGCTGAAGTTCACTGTGAACTATGACCACGGACTGCCAGGGATATGCTCATTCATTCAGCCAAACTTCCACTGAGCTTTGTTTGCTGTGTGCCAGACATGGTTTCAAAGAGTGGATATACACATATGCAAAGGACACGGTCCCTTGTCTCCTGTCTGGGGTCGGGGTTGGGGGAAACAGACACAACACAAATCATTCTAATAGGGTGTGATAACAGACTATACATGAGGTGTGGACACAGTAGTGGCACACTAGGGGTTCATCAGAGAATAACACGAATATTTCTGCATCAATGAAGTTACCACATTCCAGTAAAGAACGAAAGGAAAAAAAAAAAAGAATGAAAGGACCCATCAAACCCAGAGTAAGTATAAGGTTAGTGGCTAAATCACTGCACTTTCAGCTTTGAAAGACCATCTGGAGGAAGGTTAGTTTAGGGGTGACCTCGCAGAGGAGGTGGCCTGCCAGGTGCGCCAGGTGGATGAGGTGCGGAGGGTCTAAGGGAACGGCAAAGGCACAAGAGCGTGAAACCACAGGGTACATACAGAAACCTCAAATCGTTTGGTGTTGCCAAAGGGCAAGGTGTGCCTGTGTCCAGCTCTACCGTCTAGTCTCCAGTCTAAATCCTCTCTCTGAGCAGCTGGTCTCTCTTGAACCAACCTTCACTTTTAGATTTCTTATCTCTGCCTTCACTTTTAGAATTCTCACCTAAGTGCCCTTCCCTCATCTCAGCTCTGGCTCGACTGGTTCACTCAGTAAACGTACATGGAACCCACATAATGTGCTAGACCCCTGGAACATAGAAATGAAGATGGAGTGGAGGGGCAGGAGATGAAACTAAAGAAATAAGCAGGGGCCAGACACACAAGGTGTTATACAGGCTGTGTTAAAGAGTTGTGAATGTATTGGTTCACATCTGTGATTTAGAAGGATCTCTCTGGCTTCATGTGGAATAGATGAAAGGGGGTGGGAAAGGCTGGAGACAAGATGGTCAGCTGGTGCCAGACCAAAGCAGGGGACTGCAGAAGAACACGGATCAGAGAGGTTTAAGGTAGCACCCGCACATGTGGAGGCTCCTTGGATGCATGGGACATGAAGGGGAAGGATGATTCATAGGCTTGTCTGATGGGTGGATATGGAGGGGTTATTCTTTAAAATTTTATTTAAATTCAATTTGCCAACATACAGTATAACACCTATCTAGTGCTCATCTCATTCCAGGCCAGGAGGGATTATTCTTCACAGGGAGAATGGGCGGGTGAAATGACGAGTTCTAGTCTGGACAGATTGAATACAAAATCCCTGCCGAATGTCCAGCAGGCAATTTAGTATAGAGCAATGAGAGAAATGGAGTCTGGAATAAGACCTGGTCAAGTTCTCAGCATTTAGGTGGTAACTAAAACCGTAGGGATAGCTATGGAACACCAAGCTTTAAGAGAGAAGTGAGAGGAAGAAGAACTGCAAAGGAGGCTGTACTAGAAGGATGCTGGAAAGAATTTCAAACCAGGAATGCCTGTTCTCACATGGCAGCTTGCTTTGACCTGGAAGTCTGATGTGCATGTTTACTGTCTATGCAGCCTTCAGCATGACTGCATCCTGGCGCTTATCATGACTCTCCACCTCCTAAGGAGCTTGACAATTTAGGATAAAGGTTAGTTAAATAAAAGGACAAAAGCTGATTGTTCTTTGATCTTCTTATTTCAAGGTGAGAACAACAACACTTAAATAATAAAAAATAAATCTCTGCATACTTTTTCATTGCTTTCCCACATCCTATAATAATTAGTGGTTCCATATGTTGTCTTCCTCGTTAGATTATGGAGTTCTTGGAGCAAACTATACTCAACAGTCTAGTCCCCAGAGTCTACCATAAGACTTGACACACTCATTCATTCACTCAGCAAACATTTATTAAGCACTTATTGCATACCAAGCATAGTCTGAGGCCCTGGAGACGGAGAGTTTAACAAATATTTCTTCACTCGTGGAGGTAATAAATTTTAGTAAAGAACACGGGAATCCAGCAAATCTAGCAGTAAGTATGATGTTCATGGCTAGATCACCATACCATGTAGATAAGGAGAATTTCTTGAAATCTCTGCATTTGGTCTGCACTCCAAATGTAAACAAAAATCACTTCCCTTATTCTGTGTTCCAGAACTTTTCCTGGGGTCATCATTTGTTTTCCTCTCCAGAGTTAAAAAAAAAATTCTGAAAAGGTCCAAAATAGCTATTTTTATATAGAATCAAGTTAATGAGCTTAAAAATAGGGTTATTAATTTTGGGATTGAAATGGAGCATGACATGGTACAGAACATATTTGCTCAAATAAACATTCATGAAGATCTACTATTTGTAAGCCCACGTCAGACACCACTGATAACAGTAGTGAGGAACTGAAAGTCCCTATCCTCAAGAATCCTGTGATATCATAAGAGGGATAAGACAAATATAAGATACATGGTCAGACAAAACTAGGATTCTCAAATGTGTCTTGCTTTTTCTTTTCTCCTTATTCTGTTTAAAGGGTTAGTTATCTCCACTAGATGTGCCCTTACTGTAACCCAGCTCTACCTGTCAAATAAATTGGTACCTGCTACCCATGTCACAATTATTTATGTAGGTCTTACTGCTGGGTGGGGATTGAACTTTATGCAACCCTGCATGGGCAGTGTGGTGGGCACTTAAGATAGGAACATAGTGTTGTGGAAACCCAGAGAAGTGGCAGTTTAAAGCTCAGATATTTTTGTACTGGTTTACAAAAAAAAAAAAAATGCATACTTGCAAACACGACAAATGCCCAGAGAATTTTCTGGAAAAGAAGGAGAAAATTATTTCTCTTTTAGGATGTTGCAAGATTCCTTTAAATGGAATTTGGCAACTGACTAAATTGGAGATAGCAAATGACCTCAACTGTTAGGCTAAGATTTTAGAAACACATAAATATTCTGTGAAAATAAAAACTGACATTGTTATATTCCAAAATAAAATTCTTTACATATTTAACACCTTGGTTTTCAAAATTCCTTTGTATACATACATCTCGTCTTACTTGATTGCCAGGACAACCCAGGGGTGTACACAAGGCAGACATTTCTCCTCCTGACCCTCCCACAAAGACCTGGAGGTCCAGGGAGATAAGTACATCACTGGCTGCTGCTGGGTCATAGGCTGACCCAAGAACAAGAGCAATGCTTTTTCCAGTAGGTCAACGGCCCCAAAGAAACACTATGATCAGCAAGAGATGGGGAAAATGGACTGTTTTTTTTTTTTTTTTAACTTTTCCTTGGGAGGGAAAGAATTCAGTTTTCTGATTTACAAGTCAGAAATGACTAGAGGGGTAAAGTTGCATTTTTCTGCTAAATAACAAGCAACATAGCTTAAAGGGAGAAAAATCAGAAGAAACGTGTGTTCTAAGGGATGTACCCAGAGAATGTGTGGCTTCCATTTTGACTTCTATATAGATGAAGATAATTAGCATCACACTTCCCCATAAACTTTATTCAAGTTTCCATATGTAGTGATGTTTCCCTGGATGCTCACTGCAATCATTAAATTGTACTTAGTGCATGCTGCAATTTATACCCCTGGCACTACATATAATAATTTCCTTTCTTCCTTTGACTGTTCTCCCTCTTTCATTCTTTTTCTTCCTCTATCATGCAGCTTTTACTGTCATTCCTGCGTTACTGCAAAAACCCTGTGAGGACTGTTGGGAATATGGAAATACAGATGAAACGAGCCACTACTTCAGCTGCTCAAAAAGCAGAGTAGATACGAGGAAGACTAAGGGCAGGGTCCTATCACTCACCTAGGGTCTGCCCAGGAACTTATGCTGGGTTGTAGACAAGAACCTGTTTCCTGAGCATTTAATATGGATGGTTGGGGGGATGGGTGGATGGATGGGTGAAAGAGATGTCTGAATATGGACAGCGGTGTTCTAATTTCTGACTCGGTAAAATGGTTGAAGCTTCCCTCCCCTGCCCATTGCTTTTTCTGTTTCAGCAACCCCCTTTCAATAGGAAAGGCTGGGACAAGAGAATCAAATTGGCATTCTGGAGCTCTTTATTTAGCAATTTGCTCTGTCTGAGTTAATATATGGGTTAGGTTCCCCGTGAACGACACTCTCCTAACTCTAGCAATGTCAGAGAGACACTCAGCTGCTGTGTGTCTAGCAAATTAATGACTACAAGCCCAAGGGATGGAGGGATGGGAAAATGTTAACATTTGAAAAAAATAACTTCAAGCAAATTCAGAAGAAAATGAAAAAGGCCTCATCCTCCCCAAAAGCTATATAAAACCTCTTATTTTGAACAAAAAAATTATAGGAAATAGTACTTTAAACTTTGTGCCGATCAGAATCATCCACCCCAGAATGCAGAAAAGAAAGACAGAAAGGGAAATTAGATGGCAATGAGAAGAAAAGAGTACTGGGAACATGTGGAAGGAGAAGAGGAAGGAAGAACCAGGAAAGGCGGATAAGGCAGCTCTGTGCTGAGATGACAAGGCAACAGGAGAGGGTACAAGCACCGGGTGGAGTCTCAGGGGTAGGTGAAAGATCCTTCTGAGGTCCTCAGCAGCAGAGGTATCCCAGCTCCACAAGGTGAAACGAGGCTGACCATCCAGAAGACCTGCTCTATGGCAGGAACTGTGCTTTCACATGCGATGTTACGTTCAGTTATCCCACTTGCAGCAACTCTGCAAGGAAGGCAATGATGCCCACTGTACTGGTGATAATGCTGAGCTCACAGGCCGTCAGTGATGTCGATGTCCACAAAGGACTTTACCTTACTTACTTTACCTTACTTCAGCCTTAAGACAACTCTGTGAAATGAATATTATTTCCATTTTGTATGGCAAAAAGTGGAGACTTGGAGGCTTTGAGGGAGTCACTCGCACTCACACAACTAGCAGGGGGCCAGGATGCATGCAAACTGGGACACAACCCAGTGCTCCTTCTGTTTCACTATACAGACTTCCTGTGGGAGTAGCCAGCTCCCTGCCCCATACTCCATCTCCAGTGTCAGCCTGTAAATTGTGAGCAGTTGAGGGCTGAGCACCAGACCAACAAGGTACCACATGGAGGTTGGGCTGATGTTCCATGGCCATCCTGAGTGTGGTTTTGCATGGAATGGGGACTCTGAACCTTAAAAATAACCATAGGGTTACATGATCTAATAATTCAATTACTGCGTATTTACCCAAAGAAATAAAAAACATCAAAAAAACATGCATCCCTGTGGTTTTTTTTGCAGTACTATTTACAATAGCCAAGATATGGAAGCAACCTAAGTGTCTATTGGCAGACAAATGGATAAGGAAGATGTGGTGTGTGTGTGTGTGTGTGTGTGTGTGTGTGTATACAAATATATATATACACAAATGTATTTATAAATATATATATATATATTATTATACAGTCATAAAAAAGGATGTGATCTTGCCATTTTGCAACACCACGGATGGACCTAGAGAGTATCAGGATAAGGGAAATAAGTCAGACTGAGAAAGACAAATGCCATGTGATTTCACTTATGTGTGGAATCTAAAAAACAAAATAACAAATAAACAAAAGGCAGAATCAGATCTATAAATATAGAGAACAAACTATGGTTGCCAGAGGGGGAAGGCAGGTGGAAGATACAGGGTTCCAATTATGGAATGAAGAAGTCACAGGGATAAAAGGTACAGCATTGGGAATATAGTCAACGATACTTTAATAGCATTGTATGGGGACAGATGGTAGCTAGTTACACTTGTGCGGTGCATACCCATAATGCATAGAGAACTTGAATCACTGTGTTGAACACCTGAAACTAACGTAACATCGTGTGTCAACTATACTAAAAAAAAAAAAAAAAAAAAGAAACCCCCTCTACCATGGTAAGGTATTTGGTTTGTGCTCCCACACAGTGTAGCAATCTTGTTTATAGGAGTTCCCAAACATGGCCCTAAAAGATAATGATTCTCATTCTAGTAATAGGGGATTCATTACTACCAAATGGGGCCACTGGTTCCACTGCGGGCTAGTTCCAGCCACATGAAAATAAGCGTTTTGAAGCCAAATCTCTTTCTCTAGAACTTCTACCTTTTGGCTCTGTTTTTCTGAGAGTGAGCAAGTCTTTCCTTTATCTCATCAGCACAGTTATTGTGTCTCAATTCTTATTCCCTTCTCCCGGCTAACCTTCCTCAGTTCCTTCAAACACTGTTTATAGGACATGCTCTCTGATGACCTTTCCATTTCTGATCCCTATTCACAAGTACACTCCCATCTGTCTATTTCCCTTGCCATGTGTACTATTAAAATTGTTTGTATGTCAAAACAATTCATATGTTGATGTGCTCTAAGTACTGTGGGGTCCAATGAAATCATCACTACTCTTTTTTTCTCTGGGCATATGATTTCTACTGTCACAATTAAGATAATGCTAGCTTTTGCAGCAACCACTTCGTTGGGGAGAAAGATAAATAAACAAGCTCATGCAGTAAGGCATGATAAGTGCTGTGAAGGTGGCCGGCACTGTGCTGTGGATCAGAAGAGGGGCAGCCCAATTCAGGCTGGAAGAAGCAAAGAAAACTCTTGGAGACACTGTTTGAACCACTCAAAGTCAGAGTTAACCAGGTGGAGAGAGTGGAAGAGCTTTCCAGGTAGATGGGAAAGATTTTGCAAAGATGAGCTGGCATGAGAGAACATAGCAGTATTGTTCCCCTCCCCCACCTCCTCAGGTCTCCTCTTTTCCATTCTTTTCTTCAGTTTTCCTCTGGTTGGCTTTGCATCCTTCTCTGACGTTCTTTTCTGTCAAGGCCTGGAATAAACTAGGGCCTCCTGTTTTAGGAAGTATCCGTCATATAGAGTTTAACATTCTTCATATAACACCTGCATACTGCAAGAATTAAGTGTGCATTAAATGGCCAAAACACTGGCAATGTTATGGTCATATGTATTTTGAGCCTGCTCTTTTTTTCAGAGACTGTACTTCCACTTCAGTTGACTGTCTGCTTAGGGTTGAAAAGCAAACAGCGCCTCCAGTATTCAAAGGCAGCCAAGGTTCCTTCAGAGCCATGAGATGGACCATAGCTCTTGGGAAGAACTGCAGGAGTCAGAGGTCTTTGCCTCTGGATCAGCTGACCCGTTTTTCTCTTCAGTGCCTCCAGCCAGCAATGCTTGAAGTAAGGCATTTAAGGATATCTAAAGTCTCGTGTCTAAGGTTATTATTCACACTCTTACCAAGGCTGTTTTCTCAGGCTGGAAAGCAGACAGGCTAGGAACCTCACCTTGGCAGGGGAATTCAAGAAACTCAAGATGTGGTAACTCATGCACCTGTTATTTCCTTCTGCTTGTTCCTTCTCTGCCTGCAGCCTCTCGGGTCATCCAATCCCCTCCTCTGAACAGAGCACAACTCGAGGCTTCCCTTAAACCTCTGACAGGTGAACAAAGAGACATACCTCTCATAAATCCAAAATATCAAAGGATAGAAGAGAGAACAGAACCTGTCGTAAAGAACCCTAAACATCCCACCAGAAAGTCCCAAACAACCCTGAAAAGTGAGAATAAAACTACCAAAAGCTGACAGAGGGTAACAAGCATTATTTCCAACCCACATTTGTCCTTCTAAAAAAAGCCAACCAACTACTGAAAAAACCCCTGAAATGTATGAAATCTAACATCGTTAACATATTTCCTGTCCTCACATAGCTTATAAAAAATGTTTCTGAGCTTTTCCCTGGCTCATTTACAATGACGAGAAGGAGCAAAAAGGAAATGCAACAGATGGGACTACCATCTTCTCTCGCAGTGATTTATCTTTACTTGAGGTAGCTTGGGCAAGCTTTCAAACATTTCTGAGATGTACCAATAGCTTATTCCTGCTCCAGAACAATGAAGATGAGGTTCCCTAAAGAAAAAAAAAACAACAAACACCCTTGCAGGTTATAAGCCATGTTTACTACTATCTATTTTTGTTATTTCTAAAAGAGATCACCTCAGCTTCCCTCCCCAACCCTCCTGGTACTGACTCCATGAGGATCTAATCTGGTGCTGATTTAGAGCTGACAGGTGGTACATGCATAATTAAAGATGACCTAACACAGAATGCTCTCATTCCTGGCATATTATCAGACACTTAAGCAAAGCAATTATCAGTAGGCAATCTTTTCTGTCAACAGAGATAGAGATGAAACATTTCTTCAATTAAGAGGATTTTGCAAGGATGCTGTATATATATCCATTTGCAAATACTTGAAAGTCTTTACAGTATAATAATAGTAAGCCAGCTCAATGGAACACTTTTGGTCAGTGAAATCGTGCTCCTCCCTGCCCTCTTATCCTGGAAGGTCACATTTTAAACATCAGAATCCCCAAAATTGGAACGATTCTGAGGCACTGTCAGAGACCCTGATCCAAGTTGACAAGGAACTCCCTGGATTTTTCTGCTATAGCCCAGTAGGGCTTTGCAAATATACCAAACCTTCCTTTAAGGCTCAAAGCGAAGAAGGACAGGGTTCAAGTAAAAGTAAATTTAATTAAAATTTTCCTTTAAAGCAGCGTTATTCCCTGCTCATGCTCCACCAATGTCAGAGGAGTTAGAGAACTGTTATCAAGCCTTAAAACTTCATCTGGAATCTAAAAGTGATTTAAAGGATTTTTTTTTTCATTTTGAAGAAATAAATATCATTCAAAGGAAGAAGGGTCTTGATAAAATGATGGATTTCCCATTTCAGGTGAAGGAGGGAAGAGGCCCATTGCATTTCCTAATAGAGTACTGTGTTTTTTTTTTTTTAAATAAATTATAGTGCATGTACTTTATATAAATGAATGCATTTCAGCTTTCCTTAGAATAGAAATTGCTTTAATGTTGTAGCGAGACAAGTGATTTTCATTTCTTTTTTTTTTTTTTAAGGGTGGTTTATACGTTAATGGGTTTTTTGAAGCTATGTAAAAACTGCCTTCCATGAGACAGAGAACTTCACAACGTTTGTGGTGCATATTTTGCCACATTTCACAAGGGGTCTTATTGTTTAAATTCTTATATCCTTATGTCATATGTGAACAAACGACCTTATTGTTCATTTGAACATGTCTTTATAGGATCTCTGGTGGTAGAGCTGGTGTTGTTGTTTGCATTTTTTTTCCTCATCAAGTCAGAACAAAAGTCTCTTTTTCTGCAGCACTGGGAAGTCAAGGGAACACGGCAATGTGTGGCAGCAGTTGTCATTTGGAAACACCATAATGATAATGTAAGTGAAGTGCTAATGTTAATGGGTTGACTTCTGACGAGTAAATCAAGGTCTACAGAAAAGTTTCTTCTACAAAGCAGACTGTAAGGTGATGTAAAATAGAAGCACTTTAAAGGACAATTAAGACTCTCCCAATAAACTATTAAAGAGGTGGGCCTGCTAGGCAACCAGACCCAATTCCTTCCAAGATGTGTTTCATTTGGAGGACACTCCATTCAGAATATTAGGGAAAATACAAGTAGTCTTTGGGGAAAACATAATCAGGCGGAGAGGTGGTGATGATGATGGGATCGTTAATGGGAGATTCACAGGACTCAAAAGCTCAAGTTCATTATATTTCTGAGAACTAAGAATAGCTTCTGAATGAGTGCTCACAATTCTCCACAGACCTATATCTCCTAAGGAGCATCCCCTTTCTCCCTTTCCAATTTTAATGTAAAAAAAAAGAAGAGAATATAGTCAGACATGAATACGTAGGCAGGAACAAAGGAACCTCCACATAACAGAGGAGCATCTAAACCAGTTCCATTCTAGATGTCATTAAATTGCTTCCATCAGGTTCAATTCAGAAAAACTCAAAGATGTAGTTTGATAGCATGCTGCATCAAGAGGCCAGGACAAAGAAATATGCTGTATGTGTACTATTGTGGCAAACAACAAAACACTTGTGATTTCCCAATTGATGTCATGGATAAAGAGAAAATATAAGCTATGAGGCACATACTCCCATCAAAATAAACTTAAGAAAAAAGGAAAAAAATTCTGGTGAGTTTATTTAGGGAGAGACTCTCATTTCCCATACAGCAAAGAGTCCTAGACTTTTGTACAGCTTTAGTAAATAAAGCAAAGTCTATAAGCACAGTCTGTACGCTGAAGATGGCACATGGTGTTAAGGCATTTTATATCATGCTTTTTACACTGAGTTATTATTTTAGAATCATCAACTAACATTTTTTTAAAAGTGGGCTCTGCACTGGGCTCAACCTCATGACCCTGAGAACAAGGCCTGAGCTGAAATCAAGAGTCAGACACCTAATCGACCGAATCACCCAGGCGCCCCCATTAACCAACATTTTTTTAAGGTGATGGTACCTTACATAATACAGAAATGTCAACCATCTTATTGTTAACCTAGGTTTTTCCTAATCACCCTCAAAACTAGTTTTCCAAATATCTTGGTTTTACTAAGTTTTATGCTTGGATGAATAAAAGAAGACTGCAACTATAGCAACAAAATAAAGACTAAATCATACAGACGAACTGGATCAAGTATATTTTGGAAAGAATAAAAGTCAAATAAAAGTCAAGATATTATTATTGTCACTGTTACCTATTTGTGTCCTGTTTCAGAAAGGTTGTTTGCAACCTGCCATTTGGAAGTCTTACAGAGACATTCTGCAGAATCTATGTGTTCTTCCTGTTAATAAATTATCAGAGATGCCTATTGGGTTTACTTCACTAAGGACAAAGTACAGCATATTTAAGAAAGTCAGAAAGGGTGCCATTCCAAATCTCTATCCACTGGGGAGAAGACACTTACTTTCTGGTTCAGAAGTGACTATGTTAATTCCAGAGCACTTGGAATTGGCTTTTTCAAGAACTGACATTGGAGGTCAAACCAGACAAAGGTGACTGGCACATCTTCAATGACTCAGAAGGCAGCAGTACAATCAGTGCTGTTATTTTCTTCTCCTAATACTTCCCTAGAGATAGTCTGACAGATGGACCAAAAAAGGGATGGCCTCACTTCACTGCAGGGGGATAAAAGAAAATAGAAGTGAAAAAAATGTTTTCTTCCCCCCACAAATTGCACTCTAGGAATCAACTGTTCTTAACTTTGAGTTCTTTCACAAAACGAAATGCTATGTGCCAGTACAATTTGTTTCCCTTAGGGAGGGAAGGTGCTGAGAGGAAACAAGTGTTAGGAGAGGATTAAAGAAACATATGTTCTTATTAAAGCAGGGTTTGAAAGGAAATAATGTTACAGAGGGAATGATGAGTGCATCCTAATAAAGTATGTGGAAAACCTCACTAACAGAAAAGAAAATAAGGGCAAGCTTATATTGAACATCTAATATGTCCAGCTACAAATAACAAGAAAGAAATTCTTAACACTAACCAATTCCTACAAATCAACTTACATTTATTTCCTGATGATTGACCACATAACCTATACCCCAAGTAGATATGATGGCTTTTACGCGGACACGTTTCTAACTTCTGCAAACTAATTAACAAAGGAGAATACAAAATATTCAGGTAGAATGGAAACCAGTGACTTCTATATATCCCTGCAGCCAGTTGTACTGTAATATCTTCCACTTGGTGCTGACAGCTTTCTCTTCCCTCCTCTCATTCCGACACAATGCCATCAGGTCTGTCTAAGTAATGTAATTTACTGGAGTGGAATTCCCCTGGTAGCCTGTGCAGCACTTGGTGACAGTGTCATTTATACTCCATAGTGTCGTGGCCTGACACTGATACATCAGCCTTCATCCCTCATTCATAGCAGAGCATGCAATTTCACCTTCTGCTGTGCCCTTCTGTAGTATGTGCGTACAAATTTACTCCATTCAGCCCTAATTACAAACCTTGGTTAAAATGCTCTCATTAGATTTATATTTCCAGCTCCAAATGTCAATCTTATTGAAAATTCCGATTTTCCCGAGGATTCATCCATTAGCAATAAACTCTAAAGCATTCCATGACTGAGTGCATTAAACCAGCAATGCGGACATGCACTTAAAATACATCATTAGAGCAAATCTCCATTGCAAATGCTTTACATTATTCAACCAAAGGAATAATGAGCTCGGCCCAGCCAGTACCCTCAAATTGCACATGAAGGATAGGTTAAAACTGGCTGTTATCCAGGAAGAAGCACACAGTATATCAATGGGATGGATTTCAGAGTTTTTGTCATTCCTTATAAAGGTGTGGGAGGAAATCACAGCCATTGCCTCACTCATCACCTTCTTTTGCCTTTTCTCCCCCCAGAAACTTCAGTCTGTGGCAAAACACAATAAGGGAGGCAAAGATAACAGGGGGTGTATGTGTTCATGTCGAGGACTAGCACTGTATCTGCAATGCCAAGAACTTTGTTAGTTATCCCAAATGATTTGCTCTGCCTGAAAAGCAATCTTCCATTTCATTCAACAGAAAAAAATGTAAAAAGCAGCACTGTCTGGATACACTGTAAGAACCTGGGTACCATTCTAATAAAAGACAGATCTTACTGGTGGAGCCAACCCGAGAATCATCTCTACCCCAGCCTGTTGAATACTAACATTAAAAACCTAGAAACGCCAATGATGATGTTGATATGTAAATTACAAGTCAGCAGTTGTATCTGTCAGTGGGTAGGACCTACCAAGAAAAAAAATTGGAGAGAAATTAAAAAAAAAAACAACAACACAGCAACTAACAAAATATATCACTTGATCACTTGCTAAAACCAAGCCATCATTGTTTTCTATCACTCTCAGTTTTAATTCCTTAGCTTATTGATCTCGTTTATCACCTCTTGTCAAGTCCCAGGTGAGGCAAAGTCAAGGTGTAGTCGTAATTTATTTTTTAATTTGGTAAGAGAAAAAACTGTATCCTGGGAGGTCATGGAGGAGGTTGAAGGAAGAGTCTGATGTGAACTCTTTGCATCTAATACATATAGTTTACTTTTTTTTTTTTATTTTTTAAGTAAGCTCTACACCCAGCTTGGGGCCGGAACTCATGACTCTGAGATCAAGAGTTGCACGCTGTATCGAATGAGCCAGCCAGGCACCCTAAATATATTTACTTTTTTTTTTAAATTAGGCTCCGTGCCCTGTGTGCCCAACGCCATGCTTGAATCACAACCCTGATGTCAAGACCTGAGCTGAGATCAAGAGTCAGATACTTAATCTACTGAGCCATGCAGGTGCCCCTATATTTACTTTTTTAATGGAAAAATTTAGTGGGCAGAAAGACTCTTAGAAGGGTGGGGATACACTACATTAAACAGTAAACAATTTTTCAAAAATAATACAAAGTAAAAGAAGCCACAGCAATTGTTTTCTGCCTGTCAGTATCCAGCCATCTCTAAGATGGACTAGTAACCAGAATTATAACAGATGCAATATTTTCTGTGGGGAATTATACCACCACAGAAGCTAATTGCTCCTGAAGTTTTTTGCCCATTCCCACCTGAAATATTTAAAATTGTACTTGATTACAACATTAGCGCTCTCTCTTTCAGAATGTATATCAGCAGGTACTACAATTAACGTGCACAGATGTTAGCACTGAAATATCCACGTTGAAATAAAAAACATAGTGAGAAGGTAAAAATAACTGAATATGCTCAACACAGTAGTAATCTTAAAAAGAAAGAGAGGCTTCCACTGTGCTAGTTTCATGGCAAAATAAAGAAATGACCTCCCAGATGGCATCAGTAACCTATGAAGAACCAAATGACTCTGTAAATGACCTGTAGCTTTTTGATTGAGAAACAGTGAACAAAAGGCTGATTGTGTGTCCATTTAATTCCAAAATTTGTATTCCAAGCATAGAGGGGAAACTCCAAATGCCCTAAAATTCTCCAACACATTCCTATGTTCCAATGGCACAAATAAGAGTATCATCATTTTTTATTAAGTGCTGGCTTTGTGCTTCATATATGTTATTTCATTTAATCCCCACAATCACCTATCCCTGGTGGTAGGTACTGTCCCTGTTCCCGTTTTCAAATAAAAAC
Organism: Vulpes lagopus; assembly: GCF_018345385.1. NCBI lineage: Eukaryota > Metazoa > Chordata > Mammalia > Carnivora > Canidae > Vulpes > Vulpes lagopus. The sequence goes on along the minus strand of NC_054824.1, from coordinate 23,734,256 downwards.
AACCAACCAGGCTCAGAAAAGGTTAAATAAACAGATCAAGGTCAGCACCTAGCTAAGCTGAGATACGGTCCTGAGTCCTCTTTCTCCCAAAGCTCTTGCATTGCCATAACCACCACGCCTTACTGTCTGCCTCAGTTGGAGATGCCAATGAGGAATGTGATTTGCAGTCTTCAATTTCCAGAGGCTTCTGGAATGACTGCCCTCTTGACTCATCTCATTTCATAAATTACATCAAACCGAAAGGCTCAGAACACTTGCAGACATTCTCATTCTTTGGAAATGCCACAGCCACGCAGCCAGTGGAATGGGGACAGCACCATCACTGGGATCATGAAGGTACAAATTTCCCTGTGAACGCTGACGCCACCTCTCTTTGGTGTTTCTTCTAGCCACAAACTGACATGTTATCACTTACTGTGGTTGCAGTAGACTCAGCAGTCAGATGAAGGGGAGTTTTTACTTGGTTAACTGCCTCCCCGCCAACATCTGTGTCCACGGAGGGTATTCCAGGACGGGCATGCACTCATCCTCGTCCCCCTTCCCTCACCATCCCATCAGTACACAAACAAAAGCCCTGGCTCATCTCTTGGCAGCACCACCAGGAAATCCTTCCCTTGCCATTCTACGAGGCTTCAAGAGACAACTTTCTAACAATGAGTCAAAAAGATGGATGTTTTAAAACAGCATTTCAAACAAGGCAATTACTTTTTAAAAAAAGATTCGAAGATTCTATAACTTCTTCTTTCAACCTTCCATCGACACAATTTGTTTATGTATGAGCTGTGTCTTTCTTCCTTCAGAAGGGGAAAATGCTGATAAACTAGCACATGTAGACAAACAGCGCAAACCTGGCTGCCTCTTGCCGCTTAAACAGAGTCACATTTATTTCCCAATGCACCACTTACCAGACAGATGCAAAGATGTGGGCAAGCCAGTCATCAGAATTAACAGAGTGATTGTGCTTGCACTACATATTCTGATTTGTATGAATCTTATTTTTAGCCAGGCACAAAGGGCAATAAATGGAAAATCTTATTCTAACCGCTACTTTTTTCTGGGCCACCCACACTGCTCCACCTACCGCACAAGTTCACAAATGTAAAAAACCCGACCCAGGGTTTGTCCTAACAAGGGATGCAAAGAGGCTAAAATGTGTGACATTTTTTCCAGTTAGTGTTGGTACTTTCACTCTTTTTCTGTATCAGGACTTTCAGGGAAAACAACGTTGACTTATCTACAGGCATTTTCCAGAGACTCCACGTTGCTCTGTCATTCCGCGCACAGGCAAGCGTGATCCGCGAGCCACACGTCAACCACCTCGCAGCAAAGAAAAGCACCCGCAAACCTTTCTGTACGGTCGGGAAGACCATACCCACGACGTTTTGTTTTGAAACAATGAGCGCGTTTTAAAGGTTCTTCAAATGAGCCAAAGTGATGTCGGCGAGCAGACACCCTTGAGACAGAGCAGGAGGGCAGGCACGATTTGACCCCATGTGAGGTCAGGATCACTTGCCCTGGATCTGTTTTTAGGGCTGCAGTAGAACAAGGCTCACCAAGGCTGATGTCCCCCTTGGCGCCCCCCGTCCCTCCCCTGCACGCGCTCGTCCCCCTTCTGCTCTGGCCACCGTCCCCACCGTCCCCACCGCACAGGCCGAGGCTCACCAAGCGCTGGGGCGCACGGCTTCCGCGCCCCCGGCTGGTGCTGAGACACACTTGGAGAGCCACCAAGGAAAACACGGTGATGAAGACGACGGCGACGTGTTCCAGGGGCGCAGAGAGAGCAGAGCCTGTTTTGGATTTACCAGTCTCTTTAGATGTCTCACGAAAAGTTAGACTATTAAGGTCCCAGGGTATCAACTAAAATGCTCATTCTTCCGAGCCCTCTGCAGACCCCAGCAGCAAACATATATGCAAGTAGTGATCACTATTTAAAAGTCAACTCAGCAAGAATAATTAAGACACAAAAGGAGGCAACGCTGAGAAAGGCATCTTTCTTTACCTGTGTGCTTGCTCATTATCCAGAAACTAGAGGAAACGTCCTGTCATCGCCTGGTAGTTAACACACGCCCAGCAGAGCTAGCACCTTCTTCCCATAACGCACGGTACTAGAGCAGCCCCGGTGAGGTGTATCAGAAAATCTTTTTTGGGTTATAGTCCACTATCGTCAGACCTTCTGACTAGTGCTGTAAAAACACGGGTAATTAAGTGTTACGAAAAAGTGGGTCATACACCGCTGAGATACAACCACACCGCCCCCAAACTAGACTCCAAATGACTGTGCTCTGAGGCGGTGGGAGGGGTCTGAACACAGCGAAAGCAAAACTTTTATGTGGTGAGGAGCATTTTGGTTTTCACTGGTTTAGGTTAGAGAAAGTTAATCTCAATGTCAACTACAAACCAAATAACTTTTAATGCGTTCTTGAAATTTTATGACAAATGCTGGCTGTTAATGTAATGGGAAATTCAGGTACAATGTCATAAACAGTCCAAGGGACAGTCTCAGGCTTAGGTGACATGCCGATCACCGAAGAGCGAGCGCTGTGACTCAGTGAAGCAAGGCGGTCAAACTGAAACTGAAGACAAAGAAGCAAATGCTTATGATCCACATTAGCATCTCCTTTTCCTAGGGAGGATCAAAGTACTGTATACCACTTCCCCACACCTGTAGCCAACCCGGGCATTTAACAATCACGGATATTTATCAAAGCACCCCTTCTGGGGCAAGAAGGCAAAATGCAGTACCTGAATTGAGCACAGTCGCTCACCTGTCACTCAAGAGTCACAGAAATACTGATTCTATACATACCGAGTCCCTATTATAAACAAGGACACAAACGATGTGAAAGGATGCAGAGAGAAGAACCTAGAAGAATCTGCTTTCAAAGAACTTCAGGTCTGTACAGGGGAGAAGACCTAGTCATACCCATGCCAAATATAGAGCATTCTTTTAAAACAAAATCTATTCTAGCAACTGCTTATCACAGACTTCCTATTCTATTGACACAGGCTTGCAGATACCATTCCTACAACATTTCTCGGATGAATCTTTTAACTATCCCCTAATTTTTTTTTTAATCCGGGTTTTCTTTCAGTGCTCAAGATCCTTCCTAACCTTGACTACATGTTAGGATTCATCCCCATCCAAAGGGAAGCGGGGGGGGGGGGGGGGCGGGATCCCTGGGGGGCTCAGTGGTTTAGCGCCTGCCTTCAGCCCAGGGCGTGATCCTGGAGACCCGGGATCGAGTCCCGCATCTGGCTCCCTGCATGGAGTCTGCTTCTCCCACTGCCTGTGTCTCTGCCTCTTTCTCTGTGTGTGTCTCTCATGAATAAATAAATAAAATCTTTTAAAAAAACAAAACAAAACAAAGGGAAGCACGGAGTTCTCAGACAATCCCAGGAACTACTACTACACCAGAAGAATTTAAAGAGAAATTTCTTTGAAGGGGGATAAAGGGTACAAAGTTGAAGGAAAACTCTGGTTCACAGCACAAGAAATGATATATTTGAATCACATTTTGTTACCATGAGGTATAAAATTAGAATTTTACTGGAGAACATATTATTTGGATTATGGATGGGGAAAGGGGGAATCTAACTAACTAACCTTTCCCATTTCTGGCAAACTGCTGGTTCATACTGATTATGAATTTTTAAGTAACTACAACATAATTAGTTGATCTAACACTAAAACCATCCTGTAAAAAATTAAAATTTTCTTTTATGATTCCAGAGGCCCATTAGGATCTTACAGGCCATTCAGTAATCATTTTTATTGACAAGATGCAGAATGGAAAAAAAAACCAGTTAATACGGACTTCCACTTGATAAAGATAATGGTGTGTCGACACAGGTATCTGTTCTTTTTTACTGTATATTTTATTATTATTATTATTATTATTATTTAAATTCAACTTGCTAACATCAGGTATCTGCTCTTTTAAGGGTTGATTAGTATAATCTGAGGTGAGGAAAATAAGCTAGGAAATCACTATCCTAGAAAATGATACCTAAAGTCATCATACCTAAGGTCCACCAAATCTGTAGGACATAATCGGTCCAGGGTACTGCTTATTTGGAATTATTTGATTAATTGAAAAAAGTCTGGAAAAATACACCAAAGTATTTAACAGTCAGGTTTTATTTAGGTAGCTGGATTATAGAGAATTTATTTTCTTCTGATTCTGTTATTTTATAAATTATGTACAACAGGCATATTACTTTCACAATCAGGAAAAGTTACTTCTGTTTTAATGAAAGGAAACAATTATTCTCTGATTCTGTTCTTCCTAGTAATTAAGAACACTTAATACATGGAACCCAGTCTAATAATCTGGCCTGGTGACAAGTCAGACATGAAATATAGGAAAAATCTACTAGAAAAACAGGCTACAGCTTTTAGTTAAGTTCTACTAGGACTCTAAGAATCCTGCTACACTCCAGACCTTTGCAAATACCATTCTTCTTCATCATGGTTGAGGCACTCTCTAGTTGCAGCAAAGCTCCAGATGCCCTCAGAATGATGAATTTAATGGGGAAGAGGGGTTGGTGTCCTTGTAAGAATGTGGTGCCACCACTTGGTGTAAATCATGGCTCAGAGAGAGGTGTCACTTTGCTAATGAAAGGCACATTCAAAAGAAAGCATACCAATGATTTCTAAAAGCAACAGATTGGAAATTCTGTTAAACTCTGGAAATTCTGATAAACTATTTGTGCTACAACTGATAATCACTTGGTAAAGCAGCTTTATAATATGCATGGCTGAGTTTATTTGGAGATTCACAGGGAATACCATTTGAAATTTTTGATTTACATAGTAATGTATATTACCATGCTGGTAAATATCATCCCTATCTATACCATCAGTGTATATGCAGAGAATGAAAATTATTTTGATGACGCCTTAAGCAGAACATAATTGTGAAACTGAAGACTACATTCTTTTAAAAAACACAACACAATTGGCTTCAAAACTATACCAATTGTTTTCCAATGACTATAGGAACTGAATATGTACGTTCATAAAATTATTTTCTATATTACTCTTAATATCATTAATTCTACAACTTTTAAAGTGCTTCTAAACATAATAAACATAAGGAGAATATCTGAAATTAAGCTCTGGCATTGGAAAGGCAGTAAAAGTCAAAACCTGTACAGTTTTTCAAGAAGAAAAAAATGGTATATTTCTCTTTTGTAAATCAACAGTTTAAGATTATTAATTAGGCATGAAAATAGGTACAATAAAACTTCAGTTAACTGGACTAATTGAGGACAAGAAGACTTTTGTTTGTTTCAATTTTCTGATTGACAGCTAGAAAATGCCTTTTGTTGAAAATACTTCCAAAGCAGTTTCTTTTCCTAATTTTAAAACATTTAACCAATTCTCAATGATTCAGCAGGTCAGTGTCATTAGCTACAGATATCCTCCAGGGTATATTTTCCATCTTTACTAAACCAAAGCTATCTTGTTTTCTGAATCTCTATTTCTGAAAAAGGGAAGTGGGATGTGTGCGGTGGGTAGGGTGGGGTGTGCGGGAGGGGGTGAAGTGAGGGTGGGGAAGTGTGAAGGTTAGTTAATTCAGGGTTCTGGTTAGTTGGGTTCCAGGTAGCTAAGCCATCACTAAACATGAATTCAGTGTCTGATATGAGGTGATCTGATTCCTAGGAAACATGAGAGCCTACATGGGGAGCCCCCAAGGGTCTGTCTTTGTTGATATTCTCTACCTATGTCATTGCGTCTGGGTGACTAGGTTTGCTGATCTTCTCTGTGGAAAACCTGTGTCTAAAAAGTATGGTCTCTGAAGTCATGGGAATGAATTTATTTTTATTTGATTCTATATCCATGTCATTTCAACACAAGCTTAGGGTGCAGGTAGCCACACGTACATGTAGATGTCAAGGATGAATAAACAGTTGCTTTTCTCTTAGACTTGCTGCTCTAGATTTTCTTTTCTATAAAAATCTTTAATTCCAGTTTCTGATATCTTAGCAGCTGAAACCTTTATTTTGCCCTTTGTCCATCACCTGGAGAGTTTATTTCTAAGCAGGTTTGGAAAGTCTGGGTAAGAATGATAGGACTGATTTATACATGTTGTACTTTAACATTGACAACTTTATTTTTTTATCATACCTTTTCCTTAAGCCAAATGCATACATACACACACACACACACACACACACATAAATAATCTTGATTATTCCCTAGTTACTCCTTCCTTAAGAAGGAAGTGGAATAAATTAGGACAGAGATTTCTGAGCTTTTTGGAACTATGGGTCCTTATGCCCTGCTCTTCAGGAATTACAAGCCCTGTTCAGACCCAAAGGCAGGTCCTGAAAGTAGTACAGGATGTTTGAAGAAAGCATGGCTACTGGGTCCCATGAGAATTTGCTGATCATTCGCCAAATCCAGTTTTCAAGAAACATAGAATAAAAAGCAAAATCTCCCCAAAATAGGGCCTGAAGAGACTAATCTAGTAAATTCAATCCTGCATATTCCTCACAGAACTGCAGGACTCACTAAATTGTTCTGTGATTTATGGGTACATTGACACCTAAGACTACTATGATTTGGTGATGAGGGGTAGACTATATTTCATTTGGAGTATGTAAAACAGGCATTATAATGATTTGAGGCCCTGTTGCAAGAGAATTGTTTGCTATTCCTTTTCTCCTATAGCTTTCCCTTTTTTCTAGGTTTCAATCTGTGGCTGCAATATAATCAAATCTATAATCCCTGGTTTGTGCCTCAATGTCCGCCTCTACTGAGGAAGACCTGTCACGTACCACAGCTATGCACACGGCGCCATGATCCCGTACAGTATGGTACACTGTACTTGGACTCATTCATGAACACACAATTCAGATGAATTGAGCAGCCCCACCACAGGAGCACAGGTAGATACATACTCCCTCCATCACAGTGAGACAGCTTTCCTGTATGTGTCAGTGTCATTTGGTAGAGTTGTTTATGACAAATTTCCCTGGTGGTTTCCTTCTTTCTCTCTCTCTCTCTCTCTTTTTTTTTAAGATTGTATCTATTTATTCATAAAAGACACACAGAGAGAGGCAGAGACATAGGCAGAGGGAGAAGCAGGCTCCCTGTGGGAAGCCCAATGTGGGACTTGATCCCAGGACCCCGGGATCACGGCCTGAACCAAAGGCAGATGCTCTGACTGAGCCACCCAGGTGCCACTCCCTGGTAGTTTCTGACAAATATCTCCTTGCCCTGAGAGGAAAGCCATCCCTAAGATTAAAGTATACATTCTGTAGATCCCTTACTCTTGCCCAAAGGGTGCCAGGGAATATATCAGGGCTGAGGGAGGTCTGAGGGACATAGCCATCAATTCTTACTCCACCCTTACAAACTAGAACAGTCCTGTCAAGCACTAGTTAGTTATTATTCTGCACAGTATTCTTGGAAGGAAAGCCAGCTCTGGTATTCAGTTCAAAACAAAAAAAATCAATTATTTGTTCTGGGGTAAAATATATATAACATTTACCACTTTTAAGAGTACAATTCAGTAGCATCAAGTACATTCAGATTGTTTTACAACCATCACCACTATCCATCTTCAGAACTTTTTTATTTTCCCAAAGTGAAACTACCCATACACTAACTCTCCATTCCTCTCTATTCCCAAACTTTGGCATCCATCATTCAATTTTCTGGCTATAAGCTTGACAACTCTAGATACCTCATATAAGTGGGATCATACGATACTTATCCTTTTGAATCTAGCTTATCACATTTAGTATCTTCAAAGTTCATCTATGTTGTAGCATGTGTCAGAACTACATTATCTTTATAGGGCTAAATAATATTCCATTGTATGAATATTCCACATTTTTCTTATCCATTCATCTGTTGATAGACATGACAACAGACAACAAGACAAAGGTGGCTTCTACCACCTTTTGGCTATTATGAATAATGCTGTAGGAACATGGGTTTACAACCAGCTGTCAAGTCTTTGCTTTCAGTTCTTTTAGGTATATACCCAGAAGTGGAATTACTGGATCATATAGTAATTCCATGTTTACTCTTTTGAAGAACTGTCATACAGTTTGGTATTTAGTTTTTTTTTTAATTAATGAACTTTATTTTTTTAATGCAGATTTAGGTTGAGAGCAAATTTGAGGAAAGAAGACAGGGTTCCCATACCCCTTGTCCCTACACATTTATGGTACTTTTACAGAGATGCTCAGGCACTCAGTGACTTGGGTGCTTCACCCCAGGCTGGTGATCGAGGCAGGCTGTGCCAGGTCTGGCAGGAGCTCTTAGCGCTGAGTCACCTGAGGCAAGTCACTTGAGGTGTCAGAGCAGACTTCTTCCCTCCCCAGCCTGTAGTCATGAAACTGACTGACATCAAAGGTCATCCTGCAGGAAAACCTGATGTGTAAACATGGACACTCACAGATGCTAAAGCAGGAAGGAGATTAAGGAACATTTAATCCAACCTACTTCTTTTCCATATCATGGTGAAGATGCTTTGTACACTGAAAACCTCGCTTCCAAGAATGCTGTGCAGAATAATTCATTAGTGCTTGACAGGGATGTTATAGTTTGTGAGGGTGGAGTAAGAATACATAATTACATCACTCACAACTCTATCAGCCCTCTTACCAGCCCCACTACCCCGTGGACAGCACCTAGAAGACAGCTCTGGATTAATTCCTTATAGAACTCTTTCATCAGCTATCACTTTTTTTTCTTTTGCCTTGTTTATCTGATTCTGCGATTTTCATTTTAAACACACACACTTAAATCTATCTCCAGGATTTTTGGCTCTGCCAATGGGTAGGCAATAGATAAGCTCCTTCATTATGTCTGCTTTGGTAGTGCTTTATTAACAGTGATTATTCTCAATTTCTGTGATTTCTAATAAAAGAACTGTAAGTCCTAAGTGCTATCCTGAACGAACATTTACCATACCAAGTAAAATGTTATAAATCACAATGCTTATCCACAGATTTAAATGCCCAGAAATTTCTCATACATTTCCTGGACAGCATCACTCATACTATTTTTATACTCCCATCGACTCAATGAAACAAAAGAAAAATGGTTAAAATTCTTACAATGAAAGCTAGGAATATACAAAATGCATATATATTCATAGGCACATATGTACATTTGCATGTATGCTCACATACATCCAAATGCACATTTGTTGAGCCAAAATCTTCTACTTTTTCCCATTAACATGGAATAAATTGTTCTTGTCCTCAGTGGAGAGGTGATTGGCTTACTTCAAAGCTAACACTGATCCTCAAAATACTGATCCTCAAAACGCTGATCCTCAAAATATGTCAGTCTTGAGAACTTAAAATCCCCAAGAAACCTGGCTTGATGATAAGGACTATTTATTAGAGATGCGCCTCCCTTCCCACATGTGTTTTGTAAATCATTTCCCATTTAAGTGTATGAGAGGAAAGATAATACCATGATGATTCACTTTAAAAAGCAGCAATATATTTCTCAACCCAGGGGAAGAAAAGATTTTTCCTTCTGAGTGTCTAAGAACATGATGAACATGCCCACAAACGGACTGCCACTGTCATTTTTGCCGGATACGGTGCAGTTAAGTCACCCTTGTTGAAAACCAAGGGCAAAGAATGACTGATACTATTGACTCTAAAGCTGGCACAGAATAACGGCATCTACTTGGTTGTACTTTCAAATGTGATGGGGCCGAGAGGACCTTAAAACTCTCTTTTCTTGAGAGATGAGTCAATCTATTCAGCAAGGCACTAAGTATCTGAATTAAGTGGTGTGTAATACCGAATATTTAATACTTTTTTCTCCCTTTATCGTTCATCCTTTCGGTTACACTTGAATTAAAGCAGTGATTCTCAAAGTGGGGTCCCTGGACCACCTGCCTCAGCATCACCTGGACCACCTGCCTCAGCATCACCTGGAAACTTGTCAGCACAGCAACTTCCCAGCCCGCCCCAGGTCTCCTGAATCAGAAATTCTAGGCATGAGGCCCAGCAAGCTATACTTTAAAGAACACTTCAGGTGATTCTGATGCAAGTCCAAGAGCCAATGAATTAAGGAGCCACCGCTATGCAGATTTGAATCCCTGCTCCCTTTCTCAATTGTAATTTTCAAGAAACTTTGTTAAAAGAAAAGTAACCCATGCGGGTTTAGGCTACCTGCTGTTATCACCTAAGAAAATTCTTACCATTGTTTGGTTTGAGGGAAGAAACCTCAGTCAAAACTTACATGTAATTCTTCCAGGCTCTGTGCTGGCTTCGAGGCTTAGGATGCGGGGAACTGGGCGAAGGGAGAGATGAGAAGGCTACAGCAATCCATTCAGACATGGACACCAAAGCTTTGCAGGGCAACTTTGTGACAGGTCAGTGAGTGTCCACCTGAATGGGACGGAAGAGCTGTCCATTAGCAGGGTAAACCTCGGACATCAGCCTTTCTCCCTCCCTCCTGCTATCCTGTGACACTGTCTCCCTTGTGTTTATAACTTCTAACTTACTGTGCCTCTGTCTGCCTCTTGACTGGTCCACATAAACAGAATATGATAAGATATCCCAAGGGATCAATGCCAGGGCTCAACCCACAGGGAAGCCCTATGCCATGAGTATATCCTGTAGGTGAGCATCCCTCACTGGTTGCTCTTTTTAACCCAAAAGCAGTTTGGAGATGGATCAATGTCCAATCTCATGAAGGTTTTCCTTTCAACAAACCAGAGCACCCAGATTTAAAAGACACATGTAACTGCAGTGACAGGAAGACACAGGAAGCAAATGACAAGTTCAGGAATTCTGACTGAAATGAGGTGATTCTCTGAGGCCTTAAACACGTTGATTTTTAACACTTTTTTTCTCACGATAAATTGATACATGCTTACTGTAGAACATTTGGAAAATATGGAAAAGCATAAAGAACAAGATACCAAGAAACAAACTTAACTGTTGGGAACAAAACAGAGGGGAGGTGAGGTGGATGGGGGGACACGTGAAATAGGTGATGAGAATGAAGGAGTGCACTTGTGTGATGAGCACCAGGTGATTTATGGAAATGTTGAATCACTACATTGTACACCTGAAACTAAGATAACACTGTATGTTAACTAACTGGAATTAAAATAAAATAAACAAGAAAAAGGAAAGATCAACTATAGCCTTGGCACTGATAAATCACTAATGCTACCTTGTTGTATAGATCTACAACCCCATAACTGAAACTTCTGAGCTTCAGGGTATGTTTCAGAATTCAGAATTGTTTGGATTTTAAAACTATTTATTGGTGCAGCTACCATTTATCACATAATACTCCATCAGGGTCTAGAGCAGCACGTATTTCATAACATTTCTGTAGCAAAACAGATGTATATTCTTATTAAATTGGATTAAAATAGAATCTCACATTAGTTCAGAGCAGCTATTTCTATCAAAGAAATTACCAAAAACCCCTTTGAATTTGGAATGCTTTTGGATTCAAAATTAAGAATAAAAGATTGTGGACCATTATTCTTTTCAGATACACAAAAATTTCAGTTTTGTTTCTACTTTTCATTTAATGTTATATGAATGTGAGAATTTACCAAAGTCATTAAAAACACTTCAAAAACATGCTTTCCAATGTCTATGTAATATTATATCCCACGGAAAAGGGTTTTATTTAATGATTTCATTTAGGGAATTACATTTTTTTTGGTTGTTGTTAATGCAAATAACACTTTGAGGGATGTATCTGAATATCAGATTGTCTGAATTTCTGAATACTATATTTTAGGTATATTCTAGAAAAAGGATTATTGGTCAACTGGTGTGAACTTTAAGGGTCTTGATGATTTCCCAGAAAAGCTATACCAATTTACACTCCTAACACAGCATGAGTGCCTGGTTAATTTGTTTAATTACCCACATTATCATAGCACAGAAAAAATGCACTTGCATCTCATACATCTTAACAAAGCTCTAATCAATGATAATCATACTTAGGAGATTTTATTTTTGTTTTTCTTATACAGAAGATAGTGAATAGCGTACTATCTTTCACACAACAAGAGAGAAATGGGATTACTGTGAGTTTGCCATCAAATGGAACCTCATTAGACCAGACTGAGTCAGATCTGGGCAATGGAGGAGTTGTCACTTGTCCATGGGGTCTTAACTTGGCAAAAGTTATGGGGGTGGGTTTGGAAATAATTCACACATCATCCTGAGAAGACAAACACTCTGATGCTAATTATTTGTAGGCTGATAAATTCTGCTTCTAGGCTACGGAGGACTTTTTTCCCTTCCTTTTGGTGTTTTTGTTTCTTGGACATTTTGCTGCTACTCACCATGGCCATCAGAGAGCAGAAAGAGATGTGAAGACAAAATCAAGTCAGACAAGCTAATAATAGTGGATAGCTCTTATTGAGTGCTTACCATGTGTCAACTCTGGTGCTGGGCAGGTTGTGTGCATTATCTCATTTAATGCTGAGTGCACTGGTATAAAAACCGGTAGCTACAAAGTTTAAAAGCAAGTGCTCACTCATCAATCACCCTTCCTCCCTAATAAGTTTGGAGGAATCAGAAGTTTGGAATTTCAAAGGTCTAATCAAGCCTCCTGTCTTATTACATGACTTCACGTCTAGCTATAAAAACTTTACCCTTTATGCTTTTTTTGATCAGCACCCTCTACAGCAGCATCTGCCACAAAAGCAAGGGAAATGACAAAATCCAAGAAAACTCTAGATATTAATAAACACTTTGAAGGTCTTATATGTACAGGAGGGAGGCCACATCTCTTAGAATACAGCAGAGAGTTGGGAGTCTGCTGTGTAACACAAAATAGGGTACATGTAGAGAAGACATGGATACACACATAATATGTACTTCTTCAAAAAACAAACACCAAACACATTCTTCCCAGATAGGACTACAAATTGGTAATGATAAAGTCAGGACCCACATTCTCAAGTTCCTTTTCATTTATAGCTTTGTCTAATGATTTTTCTCTTTTCCCTTTACATGTATTAAACCTTACAGGATAATTGGTGTAGAGAATGCCACCATTTTCATATGCTAATAAAATAAAACTGAAGAGATACTTCTTTGTCATCTAGAATGAAATAACATCACTCTTTTCCTTATCTACAAACTCAATTTCTCCATAGTAGAATATAGTATATACTATAAAATGGTTGAGATTCAGAGAGAGAGAGAGAGAGAGAGAGAGAGAGGGAGAAAGAAAGAAACACATGCAAAAAATTCCACTTTATTTTGGGAGTGGGTTGAGTTGATCTTCCCAATAATCTTATCTTAGTAAGGGATGTTTCTATCAAAATTATCAAAAGACCAAAAGACAAAAGATATATCAAGAAGTGAATCATTTCCTTCACTGTGGCTTCTCTTTATAATTTAAATAACATTCTCCTGACAGTTAGATGTCAAGTGAGTAGAATGGCTCCTACAGGATTTTTCTTTGCCACAATCATATATGTGGTTAATTTTCTAAATATACTAGAACTATACGGTGTGAAAAAATAAAGCAGTAATAGAGGAAATAACCCCTCAAAGAACATACTTTGTTTTTTCCAAAATGCCTAATTGCTTGGGGGAAAATACAAAAAATAAAATAAGCCACCTACTAATAACAGAAATGATTACCAGAAGCTCTTTATATACTCAAACTGCACAACTAACATTTCTAAAGCTAATTACAAATTTGGATTCTCTCATTTTAAAAATACACTTCGAAGCAGCCCACTTCTGTTTTAATGCTGAACCAAAGTCTGTGCAATTGGCACATTATCAAAGTAAAAAAAAATGCGTTGCTTGAACAAAGTTACCACTTTCAATGTCACTAAATCTTGAACTGCAAAATACCACAAGCTAAAAACTAGTAATACCATGTGGTTATGTTATCTTACATTTACAAAGGAGTTTATAGTTTCCCAAGCCCTAAGAGACTGAGATCCCTGTTATCATAGCAGCTTTGTTATCTTGGGAAGGTCATTTGCTACTTCTTAACCTAACACCTTTCACAGGTTCTTGGGAGGATTAAATGAGAATGCATACAAAAGGGCTTTTGTAAACTATAGGACATGTAAAATGTGTAAACTATAGGACATCATTTTTTTTTTTTTTTACTAGCAACTCTGTGAGGCATAAAGATATTAATTCCCATTTCATAGTTAAGGAAACTGACAACAGGAAGATGTACCAAAGGAAAAAAAGAAAATACCAAGTTAGGAGATTCGAGTTTTATCTCTAAATTGGCCACAAACTAGTTAGGTGACTCTGTGACTTGTTTCTTCAGTAAAATGAATGGATAGGATGAGATGATTTTAAGGTCTTCTTGAAGCCAATGGTTTTGTGGTCTGGGACGTGGCCATGGTGGTGATACGGCAACTCTTAGAAAAATTCTGGGACCAGTCCCTCCTGGAGGCTAAGTGCTGCACCTATTAACCTAAGGCCTCCAGTGCTGGGGTGGAGAGTTCTTGAGCAGTCTGCTAGCTCCAGGGATGGGACTGGCATTAGCTAACATGTTTTGCTGGATTAAGGGGAGGTTGAAGGATACTAGGTGAATGGCCAAGGCCTCTGGGTCACAGGAAGTAGGTACTGGAGGGGCTTGAAATAGCCAACTCTTTATTAACTGGTACAGATATTTCACATACTAACTAGTGTAGTCAAATGAGTACATCACCGTAATGTCAGTTTGCTAACAGCCCCGCTGTTGTTTGGCTTTCAGTTTCAAAGAGATAGCCACTTCATGGGCCACCGACCTTTCTTGACTGAATTCTTACAGTGTTGGGGAGAGAGATGTAAAAACTCTACTTTTTAGGGCAGCCCGGATGGCTCAGCGGTTTGGCACCGCCTTCCCCCCAGGGTGTGATCCTGGAGACCTGGGATCAAGTCCCACGTCGGGCTCCCTGCATGGAGCCTGCTTCTCCCTCTGCCTGTGTCTCTGCCTCTCTCTCTGTGTGTCTCTATGAATAAATAAATAAAATCCTTTTTTAAAAAAGTCTACTTTTTAAATTATGAGTGCACATTATGGTCACATGGGAAATTCACTTTAAAAAAATTGGAGCCGCCAATTTAGGCCTCTACTCATGATATTCTATCAGCACTAACACAACTCTCTGTGATGATGAAAATTTTCAGTACGTATCCTGTCCAATATGGCAGCCACAGCTACACAGGATTATTGAGTATTTAATGCTCAATAAGTGCTACTGGGCAACTGAGGGGCTGAATTTTAATTTTAATGTATTTAAATTCAATTTAAATAGCCACACGTGGTTAGTGGTTACCTGATTGGATAGTGCAGCCCTAGATGCCTTACATACTAGTTTTTTGGGACATATTTCAGACTCCAGAAGCCCACTGGACAACACCCATTCAAGAAGCTTTTACTGAGCTTTCCCTGGGTGCTGGGCACCATTTAAGTGTCTTAAAACAATGGTGAATGAGAGCTATGGACACTTCCTGCCCTCATGGTGTTTCTCAGCTAGACTGATTTCCGAAGACCTCACAAAACCTTGAAGTGGTTCACAGGACTATGCTTAGGAAAAGGTGGGTGAGTAGATATGGTAATGCTACACTAAGCATGAAAGCACAGCTTTTTCATTTCTTCATATTTACTGTTAGAGAAGCTGGGGGAAAGTTTAAAAAGAGATATCTGAATGATTACTGTTCCTTCCCTTACAAGTAAAGTAACATATCCCAGGTATGGGAAATTATCTGTAAGTAATTCCCTCTTGCACAAACATAAATTTATTTAAAAGAAAAAGTCAAGGAGACCTGTATTCTTAAGCCTAAGAGAAACTAAGTGGTATTTAATTACAGCAACAATCATAAAAGCATAAGTGGATCTCAAGCTGCATGCAGTGGGCAAGGGAACATTTATACCAATTAGCAGCGAAATGATCGGGTTTTCTAGAAGGTACCTCTTGTACAAGTGAAGCTGATTGCATCTTTGTCTCTACAATTCAACTCTTAGCTAAGATTTTCTTAGTGGTTTTAATGCGATGTGATGAACAAAACCGTATTTGCTTTTTGCTAGGAAACTATAGATGGAGGTACTTTTATCTACACCACAAATATAATACTAACAACATAATTTCTAAGAAAGTGGTTTGGTTTAGTGCTTTTCCAATTTCCAATAATGTTTTCCCTGTCCTGTCGTCAATTCTTTCCTATGCTTACCACCTTACTGAAACCACTGTATCATTTAGAATGTTACAAGGAAAATAAAACAAAATATTTAGAATTGGTTTATGTTCTTGTTTGAACCCGAATCCAGGTTTGCCTAAATTTAAAAGGACAGGGACATCTTGCTCTGGGATACAATAATTTTTTTTAAAGATTCCATTTATTTATTCATGAGAGAGAGAGAGAGAGAGACAGAGAGAGAGAGAGAGGGGCAGAGACACAGGCAGAGGGAGAAGCAGGTTCCACGCAGAGAGCCCAATGTGGGACTCGATCCTGAGACCCCAGGATCATGCCCTAGGCTGAAGGTGGCGCTAAACCGCTGAGGCCCCCCCGGGCTGTCCTGGGATACAGTCTTTTTAAGTTCTTTTCACTGTATTTTAACTTGAGGCAAAATATTCAACTGGGTTTTGCTTAGTATCCCAGCAGGGCCGTACCTGGCTGGTACCATCGAGCCAACCTACCTCCTAGTCTTAAAATGCCACTCTGGTCCCCTGCCCAAATTTGGACTACTGATTTTGGGAGCTGATAAATGACTCTTACACATCTATAGACACACAGGCATGTTCCCATCACTTTTTCTCTCTGGACTGAGTAGAAAAATAATTTACAGTGGTCAGAAAACAAGAGTTTAAAACTTAGACTGAATGCAATTTGTACTTTTGGAACTATCACCTGTAGAAAAGGTCAAATCTCAAATGTTCCACTATCCCATGCTATATAAAATTTACTAAAAATTTGGTGACAGCTTTAGCAATAAACATGTAAACTGAGAGTGGCCCTGGTGTCCTTATTCATATTCAGAAACACTAAATGGAGTCGTCACACATCATTTTATGGCCAGAAGGGCTTTAAAAAGAAAGGGGTTAATTTTTTGGAAACTACAGAGATGAATTTTTAAAAACTTTACATTTCAAGCAATTTAAATAGTCACTTGTATAAGGCAAAAGACCTTTGAATCATAGATCTTGTGGCTTTTGTGTTTTGCTCTACTGGCATGGGAAGGTGATGCAAGGAAATGTGCTCTCTTTCTTTTCTTTTCTTTTTTTTTCTTTTTTCTTTTTTTTTTTTTTTGCTACAACACAGAAAGACGCAGCCATTTCAGACAGGATGGAGAAAATTAAGATGAAAATGTCTCTGAAAGTTTCCACTTACACATTTCAGGTGCTGGGACGAAGTTATTCTGGTTGGGGAATATAGCTAGAAAATTCACTTTTTTGATATTCAAGATGTTTGCGTTCCCAAAATATGGTAGGTTTGTCCAGATTTCTACCTCTATTATAAGAGGATAGTGCTATTTTAGAACTATTAGCCATTGACAATTCAGAAAAGAAAAACCCAAAAAGAAATAAGTGTTGAAAATACACACCTGAAATAATTTGGGGGTCTGTAGGCTTTGTATCTTAAAAAATACTGGCCTGTATTTACATATCATACTAAGTTCTATTTGCTGAAAACTTCTGTGTACTGGGAACTATTGTAGGAATTTTACAGGTATTATTAACTTGTCTGCTGGATGGGAGAACTATGGCTCACAGAGGGTAAATGTCTGGGCTAAGGTCACAATGATGGAGAGGGGGTGAC
Source organism: Vulpes lagopus (assembly GCF_018345385.1). Classification (NCBI taxonomy): domain Eukaryota; kingdom Metazoa; phylum Chordata; class Mammalia; order Carnivora; family Canidae; genus Vulpes; species Vulpes lagopus. Next base: position 23,716,511 of record NC_054824.1, on the reverse strand, counting down.
ATGCAATCTGAATCCGTCTCCACCTGACTCTCAAGGCTACTCCTTTCCTTTGTAGCACTACCAGCCACTATAATTTGGGGAGATGACATCCCTCTTCCCAAAGGAAACATGATCAATTTTCCATGTGCTACCGGTAAAATGTCAAACCTGATGAAGCTGCAGGTCCTACAGTAATCTGATTATGTGTAGAAAAAGAACTAATTAACTTGTTAGTCCTAAAATGGTTATATTTCACACATTAGAATTAAATTAGAATTAATAAGACTTAAATACTTTCTTCTATTGCAGTTTCTTTAAATAAAAGTACTACCATGCAGCTTATTAAGAAATGACCCAGATAATTTTCTAAAGGTGATTTAAAGCACAGGATACCTGTCCTTAGTCATGGGACATGGCAGTGAAAATGCTGCGTGAGGAATCTCACTCTGGGTCTCAATCTCAGAAGAGCATCACCATTCCCGGCAATCAATGCCCAAGCAGAAAATGCCCAGAGCAGGGTCTGATGTACCATTTAGGGCTCAAGTACCATATTTACTATCCCTATGTCGAAGATCATCCATGAAATCACACAATGACTAAGTTCATCTGCAAGAAATGCAGTGTGTAAGCCCAGTGGGTTTGCTTGCCAACGTAGTGAACGGCCGTTTCTTGAGAACTTGGATGGGCCAGTAGTGCCTTGACTTCTCCTAGGTTCCATGCTGGGTCTGATCTATCTGCCTCCTTCCCCTAATCTGAGAACTTCAGCTCTGCCCATGCTCATTTACCAGCCAGAAAAACCTGGAAAGTCCTATCCCCCTGGGGAGCTTCAAATGCCTGCTGGACCCAACTGTCAATTGCAGGTGCCCCTTGACTTCCAAGCTGCACAAGTGTGGGTGCCAAGTGGGGCTCACACAAAGCAAGGTGCTGCTGGGCTGTCCCCAAGTGAGGCTGGCGAGGTCCACGCAGAGCTCACTGCAGGTGTGACGGCTGCAACAATTTTGGCCAGGACCCTGAAGACAGGTGAGCCATATGTTGTTCAAAAAGGGTGTGATAAACCATTTAAGGAAAAGGCAATACCACTGACCTACAGCTAAAAAACTAAGAGTTATCTTAGATTTCTTAGCCTTTCCTCTCTCCCTCTCCCTTCTAAACATCTAACCCGTCGGCAAGTGCTGCTGATTCTACCTTCAACTTATATTTCCAATCAGTCTACCCTTCTCCATCTCTACTCCTGTCACCATTATTTCTCACTGGGTCCACTGCTATTGTCATGGTAACTGGCCTCTCTGTTTTCAATTCCCTCTTGGCATCGAAAGTCCCCAGGATCACAGAAGGCTGGGTGATTTGCGAGGAGGACTCACCAGACTCAGCATGTAGTTGTACCTACGCTTTGATTTATTAGAGCCAGATCTCATCTGATTCCAGCTCAAAACCTGATTGGGGACTCTGGCCACACACCTGCCCTCACCCTCCCCTCCAGCTGCCACCTGCACCCTCAGAAGCCTCTTCTGCCCCTAACAGGCTCCGCTGCCTGCTGCTTTTTCCTCACTTGACAAACTCAGCTTCTCTCCCTGGATCTACAGTCTCTATGCTCCTGCTACCATCTGCCTTATATAAATATCAATTATACTTTATCTTGCTGTGGTCATACACCCTTCAGTGAATCGGGGGCTGTGGCTCTGAATCCCACGGTACCCATAACCACACGGCACCATCAGAACCAACTCCAGTCCTGCTGCGGTGTAGGCACTGCACCCAGCCTGACACCCACCGCCAGGCTCCTCACCCCAGCCCTCTGTCTTGAGCCACCTCAATCCTCTCTCCTCATTTCCCCTTTCTAAGCTTACGGATGATTCTCTGCAGGCTGAGGAAAAGAAAAAATACGGAGCAGAGGAGAGTGCAAATCAGAAGTGGCAAAAGCTGCTGTGTGTACACACAGGGGACTGCGGCTGTCCAGATGGATCTGATACTGTTCTGCAGACCTATTTTTGTTTTCTGTTTTTGTTTTTTGTTTTCATAAAGCATGGATTGGTAGAGCTGAAAGGACCTTGGAGATCATGGCATTCAATCATCCTCCTTTTACTGATGAGGAAACTGTGGTGTGAGAAGAGGATGAGAAGGAGAAAGAATTTATTGAAGGCTCATCATCTACTTTGGATACACATCCCAGGTCCCACAGCCAGTGAGTAGTGACAGAGTTGGGGTTACAGAGTGCTTAAGGGAGCATTTTCATCCCACATACACTTTTGCCTATTACTTACTCATATCAATACAGAGGAAAGGGCATATATTTAACACATAAAGATACTTGGAATTCCCATCTCAAAAGGTAAATGATTTCCCCCTCTGTATTATCCAATGCATATTTTCATAGCATCAATGCATATTTCAAAACACATAAAACATAAAAGTCACATTTTGACATCTTTAAGTGAACAGTTCAGTGGAATTAAGTACATTAATTTTGCTGGGCAACCATCACCATGACTCATCCAATACATTTTTAAAAAAAGATTTATTTATTTATTCAAAGAGAGAGAGAGAGAAAGAGAAAGAGGCAGAGACACAGGCAGAGGGAGAAGCAGGCTCCATGCTGGAAGCCCAACGTGGGACTCGATCCCAGGTCTCCAGGATCACACCCCGGGCTGCAGACGGCGCTAAACTGCCGCGCCACGGGGGCTGCCCCATCCAGTACATTTTTAAGAGTATTTTCTGGGGGGCCTGGATGGCTTAGTTGGCTAAGTGTCCGACTCTTGATCTCAGTTCAGGCTTGATCTCAGGGTTGTGAGTTCAAGCCGCAAGGCGGTCTCCACATTGGGTGTGGAGCCTACTTAAAAAAAAAAAAAATTCTGAAGAGTAAATTCGAAATGCAATTTAAGAGTGCTCCTCCTCAAAGAAAAGACAGGAAAACACAGGTAGAAAATAAACTCTGGGGGTTACATTTCATCTAACAAAACCTTTCAGATATACTTCTCTCTGTGACATATTTATTCTCCATTATCCTCCCAGTCTTGAAACCAGAACTCTGAGAACGCTGGTTGCCAGGTGAAAAGGTAGCTTTTGTTGTTTCTCGAGGTTCTATACTAGTTGTATCTGCTTACAAAAATGTTATGCAACCCAGGAAATCACAGCCTTCCATGCCTCCTCCATAAAAGGACAAGTAAAACAATATTTCTTGGAAAGATAGGCATTTACCAACGTGCTACATCTAGATGGAGCTGTCTCTGCCGCTCCAGTCTGTTTCTCAGCAGGGTTTAAAAGTGTTGGCACAGAGCACAAAGAACGTCCCTCAGCTATTCAGCATTTAGTTCAACTCCACAATATATTTAGCAAGATTTCTCTCTCTTTTTTTTTTTCCTTCCTTTCTTGGTTTAATGACCTCAAATGTACCAACATCCTGTCTTACCTAATCCCCTAACAAGTTCTATCAAATGCCAGGACAGAATCAGACAGCACTGTAGGCAGTGAGATCATTCACTAAGAATTCATTTTTATTCCAAAAATTAGGAGTGCCAGACCATTTAACACAATCTATCACACAGCCAGAAAATTAGCCTGGCACTTTAAGAGAAACATCTAAACTAATTTTTTTAAAACCTCCTCCTGTCATAGGTCCTTTCACAAACTGATGACTTTTTCTCCCCAGAAAAAGATGCACATACAGAACATATTTCCACATTCTGGGAGGGGTTCAAGGCATCCCCTATGAATCCACAGACCCTAGGTTAAAATCCTCCACTATAAATGAACTCCAAAAGAGCTCACTTTGTCTACAGACCTCTGTACTGGGTCTCTAGAGCATCCTAGGGTGACCTTCTTTGGTACCACTTTAGCCTCAAGGTGAAAGTGACTTTTCTTGTGTTGGCTTCAGGAATAGTCCCACCTGGCTTCTGGTCAAAATCACATCAGCAGGGCTACATCTCTCACCAAGTCAGCTGGCTGCTCTGGGAACACTCATTTCTCTGACTGGTCTATGACAAGCTTGTTCTACCCTCATGTTCCTGGGTTCTGCTCTTTATTTTGCTGTCATAGATCTTGCTGTCCCCTTTCTCTCCCTGTCACTTTCCTTGCGATGGTGCTCTTCTAATTAAAAAAAATGAGACCTGACTTTTTTTCTTTACCATAAAAGTGACAATCTCCATTTTGTCTTTAATTCCTTTGCTTTTTCTCCAAAAGCATCCTTCAGCCTTTCATCCCTTTGAACCCTGGGAATAATCTGCTCAGAATGCTCAGTAGCAGTCCCTGTGCTCTTTGTTCAGCCAGGGACAGAATTTCTCCGTCAGGAGCAGTGAGTGTGGTGCAGGAGGAGGAGAGTAAGCCTAAAGTCAGACAGACCCGAGTCCAATCCCAACTTGCTGACTGACTTTTGGCCACTAACTTAAATAAAGGCTCAATTTTCCCAACATAAAATAATAGGGATGATAAGAACCAACTTGCAAGGCTTTTTTGTTTTTTAAAAAAAGAATGACTGAATGAGCTGGTACAGACACAGTTCCTTAGACACAGAAGGTAGCTGAGAAATGGTGGTTTGCATCCCTCTTCCCAACTCTTCATTTACAGGGTTCAGCATACATTCTGCATTTTAGAAGCAAACACTGTGGCTTCTTATTAGTTAGCTGGGACCACATACTCTTGGAGTCTTAAGGATCTTTTTAATAGGCTTATTGAAACATAATTCATATACCATAAAATTCACAATTTTAAAGTATACAACTCAATGACTTAGTACATTTATGGATTTGTGCAACCATCACTACTGTCTAATTTCAGAACATTTCATCACCCCAAAAAGAAATCCCATCCCTATTAGTGGCTATTCTTCACCTTCTCCTCCCCTCAAGTCCTTGGCAACCACTTACCTACTTTCTATCTCTTTGGATTTGCTTATTCTGCACATTTCATGTAAACAGAATCAGATACTATGTGGCTTTTTTTTTTTACCTGGCTTCTTTCACTTAGTGCAGTGTTTTCAAAGTTCATCCATGTTGTAGTATGTATCAATATTTCCTTTTTATGGCTGAATAATAATCCATTGTATGTATATATTATATTCTGTTTATCCGTTTATCAGTTAGTGGACATTTTTTTTTCCATTTTGGGCTGAGTAATGCTGGTATGAGCATTTAACTAAAGTTAAATATATGTAGACATATGTTTTCAATTCTCTTGGATATATACCTGGCAGAAGAATTACTGTGTGATGACTGATTTTATGGATCAATTTATCCAGGCAGTGGTACCCAGATATTAAGTCAAACATATTTTAATATTGACGTGATGGTATTTTTAGATGCAGTTAATATTTAAATCACTACATTTGAGTAAAGCAGATCATCTTCTATAATGTGGGTGTGCTTTATCTAACCAGTTGAAGCCCTGAATGAAAAAACCTGATCTCCCCGAAGGAGAGGGAATTCTACAGCTGGCTGCCTTTAGACTTGCTCAGCATCATTATTAGCTCTTCCCTAGGTCCTTAGCCTCCCAGCCTACCTGTAGACTTTGGACTTTCCAGTCACCCCAATTATGAGACAATTCTTTAAAATAAATCTCTTATATACATACATCCTATGGATTCTGCTTCTCTGGAGAACCCTGACCAATTTACATTGGGTCATATGGTAACTCTATATTAAACATTTTGAGGAATTGCCAAACTGTTGTTCAAAATGGCTGTACCATGTTCCAACCCCACTAGCAATGCACAATGGTTTGGATATCTCCACATTCTCACCAACACTTATTACTATCTTTCTGTCTTTAGCCAGCCTAGTGGGGGTAAAGTGGCATCTCATTGTGGTTTTGATTACCATTTCCATAGTGACTAATGGTGTTGAGCATCTTTTCATGCACATGTTGGCTCTTCATACGTGTTTGTTGGAGAGAAATGCCTATTTTAACGCTTTGCACATTATTTAATTGGGTCATTTGTTTTTTTTGACTGTTGCATTGTAGAATTCTTTATATATTCTGATACCAACCATTGACCCAATATACAATTTGCAAATATCTTCTCCCTTCTGATTATTTTTTCATTATCTTAATGGTTTCCTTTGAAACATAGCAGTTTTTAATTTTCTTAAGTTCCATTTATCTATTTTTTTCTTTTGTCTTTTATGCTTTTGGTGTCACATCTAAAAAAAAAATTGCCAAATCCAAGATCACAAAGGTTTACTCCTGTTTTCTTCTAAGAGTTTTACATTTAAGTATGCATTTAGTAAGAGCTCTTACATTTAGTTTTATGATCTATTTAGAGTAAATTTTTGTATATACATACAGTAATTTTTGTATGTGCATAAGTATATACTTTAAGGTAGGGGTCTAATTTCATTGTTTTGCATATGAATATCCAGTTGTGCCAGCACCATTTGTTGAAAAGACTATTATTTCCCTATCAAATATTCCTGGAACTCTTATTGAAAAACTTTAACACAAACATAAGGATTTCTTTTTCTTTCCTTTCCTTTTCTTTCTTTCTTTCTTTCTTTCTTTTTTTCTTTTCTTTCTTTCTTTCATTTATTTGACGGGGAGAGATGGAGGGAGAGAGAGAGAGTGAGAGAGAGAGAGAGAGAAACAAGCAGGGGGATCAGTAGGCAGAGGGAGAAGCAGACTCCTTGCTGAGCAGGACCCTGGGATTTTGATCTGAGCCGAAGACAGATGCTTAACTGACTGAGCCACCCAGGCACCCCATAAGGATTTATTTCTGGACTCTTTTAATTCTATTCCATTGTCCTATGAACACTGTCTTGATTAGTATAACTTTGTAGGATGTTTTGAAATCAGAAAGGAAGTTCTCCAACTTTGTTCTTTTTCAAGATTGTTTCAGCTATTTTGGCTCCCTTGCATTTCCGTATGAATTTTTAAATCAGCCTGTCAATTTCTCCAAAAAAAGCTAGCTGGGATTTTGATAGAGATTGCATTGAATATGCATGTTGATCAGTTTGGTAGTATTGCCATCTTAACAAAACTAAGTCTTTTGATCTATGAACATCGGATGTTTTTCCATTTATTTTCTTTCTGTAGTCTTCCATAGTTTTGTGTATAAGTTTTACACTTCTTTTGTTAAACTTATTTCTGAGTATTTTATTCTTTCTGGTGTAATTGTAAATGGAATTGTTTTCTTAATTTCATTTTCAGAGTCTTGATTTTTGAATATTGACCTTGTATCCTGCAACCATGGCTGAACTTGTTTGTTAGCTCTCTTTTCCTCTTTTTGTCTTAAAGCTGAGTCTTAAATATTTTTAAGTATTCCAAAGGACAGGTAGATCCCAGCACATAATACTTAAATTGCACCACAGAAAAAAGCCCATGCTACTCATCCGTCCTCGCTTGGCACTAGGTGATGTTCCTGCTTCGGGGTGATAGTCTTAGTGGCATTCCTACTCTCTGACAGACCATACAATAATTTGAAGAGATGAGTTCCTGGAACTCTAGGATTCACTGTGAAACATAAACCTATTTTCCAGAAAGGGGTGTTCATATAAAGACATGGCAGGTTCTCAGTCTATCCCATTAGGTCCATTTGAGTGGACATCATTAGGTAAAGCTGCTACATGTTCTAGCCTCACCATTCTCAGAGTAACAGAGATTAAAGTTTTGTTTCAGTGGGAAACCACATCCTAAAGGAGTTTTGTTTGATCCTTTACAAAAGAACCTTCCCTATCAGCAGAGACTTCTAAGGGGTTTTCATGTAGATCCTTCTTACATACACCTTTACACCTCAGTACAGACTCCCAATGTACATTACTTGGAGGGACAGTGGTGATTACTCTCACAAAAACTGCTAAACTTGGCACAAATGATGTATATTTTTTATTACACTATATTCACTTCAGGTTTAAAAACTGATTTCTAGCCAGCCAGCATGCAGAGACCTACTTTGCATCTTGATCCATGAGTCACTGATTTAAGTATGCATTTGCCCAGAATACCCGGGCATGTGAAAGGATCAAAATATCACACTTTGATTGATTCAGAAAGTTATTTTCTACCACTATGCAGTCTGAGAATTTCTATGCAGCGTCTGACTAAGTGGGGAGGTGTAAGAGCAGACAGCTAGGAGTTGCTGTGTACAAGACCTTGTCCCTCTTCTCGGGCACCAAGATCCCAGGGAGTAAAAGCCGCAGCTCTCCAAGGCAAAAGACGTCCGTGTGATGCTCCTCTGAGCATAATCTGGGTATCGGAGTTGTCTTTTGAAGGGATCCTGGTATTTCGGTTTGACAAAAATCGAGAAACATTGAGAAAGAAAATCGGATTTGTGTGTAAATGAAGAATATTCCTGAAAAGAAACTCTGTTACGAAACTGAAATCTGGAGACCGCGGTGGTGCTAAGTTGAGTCATCAGTTCCCTTTACACCCTAATAATTGACGGCACTTTGATCACAATGACTGCTCTGGGTGATGCTTTTGTGTTTGCTTTTTTAAGTACTTCCTTGTGTAAACAGGTTGTCTCACTATCGTCTTGCAAACATGTTTACATTTGGGGGATCATGGGGAACATCTGTTAGAAACAGATTTCACGCGTTTCTGTCAACTTAGGGAAATCTGAATCATATTTCTTGGTAAAATAAAAAAGCTCTTGGATTGTTAAATGAAGTTTTACTGGAAGGGGGCTTGATAGGATATCTAGTTACCCTTTATATCCCTACTTAGAAATTTGTCCTGAAAACTGCCACTTGAAGTAGTCAGAAACAAGCACTAATTAGTCTCCATTTTTATAGATGAGGTCAAGGAAGTATAGAGATGTGAAGGGGCCTGGTCAATGATTGAGAAAGTGGCAAAGGAAAGGCCACACACGCCACAGGCTTTTCGATTTACGATCTTTGGGGATCGAGGATCCTGTGATGTTATTTCCCCCCAAAATGTTACAATCCTTCCCAATTTTATTAAGAAGATAACTTCTTCTGATGAGGGTAAAAAGAGGGCTGACTAACTTATTTCTTAAATCCAGGTCCCAAATGAGACACCTAGATGTCTGTGGAGAGGTGCAGGCATACAGAATGGAACAGGAATAGAGCCTGAACAATAAGATGCAGGCAAAATTGGCAAAATGTTCTACTGAAACATCAACACTGCACCTGCTTCTGCCAGGCCCAGAAGCATGATGCCATGATGTTTCTCTTGGAGGACGTGCCAACTCTGGCCCTTAGAGTCAAGGCTGGGCTGTCTACATGTGTGCATTGAGGCCTCTGCAGTGTGGGACAGAGTGGGCGAGTGGGAGAAGGGGTAGGAAAGAAGGGGCAGGGTGGACCCCGGCTCTCTGTACACTACCATGTTCTAGTTTTTTTTTTTTTTTTAAGATTTTTAAATTTATTTATTCATGAGAATACACAGAGAGGAGAGAGAGAGAGAGAGAGAGAGGGAGAGAGAGAGAGGCAGAGGGAGAAGCAGGCTCCATGCAGGGAGCCCAAAACGGACTCGATCCTGGGCTGAAGGTGGTGCTAAACCGCTGAGCCACCTGGGCTGCCCTACCATGCTCTAGTTTGGAGCTCCAAGGAGCTTCAGAATTCTAGATCCGAATCTGTCCTTCTGAAAATTCATCATGTCAAGGTAGCTGGACAGCACGTATTTCATGCAACTAGTTTGTTAGCCTGATTTATAATATTTTCATGTTTAAACATATGGCACATGAACTTCATTTGTTCCCTTCCTTGCTCCGACTCACATGAATGTTAGGGCCAGGCCTTCCTGGTGGCCACTGAGGTCTGGGCACTTGTGGATTATACACACTAGTGTTGCAGACACTGACTGACCTTCTGGGTGAGGAAGTAGAGGTGGCTTCAAGGGGATTTTAGAATATCAAGGCATTTACACAACAAAGGTTTCCTTCACTGTTGTTTTGAGGTGATCATACTTAAAGAGGTTAGCCAAATCTTTTCCTATCTAGCTGCTCTGCAGCCAAACACATCAGGCTTTCGCTGTGGGCTAAGCAAATCTTATCTTAAAAATCTTTTTTTTAAATCACTGAATTTTTCATCTCTTGTGATTTTATTTCATATACACTCCGTAATACATTTGTTAGTGGCTAGTTTGAACAACTCAATGGTACTGGTGGGAACCAAACCAACAAGCAGTTAAGACATGTCAAGGAAGGACCAAATGTAGCCAGGAAAAGAAAAATACCAAGGCACGTTAGGATGACCTATAAGAAATAATTAAGTGGCTGTACATCAAATGAATAAATATGATTCATTTTAAAGGCCCACACACATTACACCCACTTTCAGGAGTTTCCCGAAGTAATTTAAAACCATTTCATGTTGCTTCCTGTTTTTCAGTCCTTTTATCTATTGATGGGGGTGGCAATTCTACTGTTACCCACTGAACAAGAAGAAAAGTGGAGGATGGGGCAAGTTTCCTCATTTTAGTCATCAAAATCTGCTTTAAAAGGCCTCATCATTAGATTTTAAATTCCAAAATTTGGGGCTTTAAGCCAAAGTAATTAAGATTTACCATGTATTATAACCACAGATTGCACCAGTAGTTTCTCTTGGAGTTAATAAACTTCTTGCATCAACTTTGGGTCACTTGTCCTCTTCAAAGCTCTCTACCAAAGCAACTGATCTTCAGAAGAAAGAAGATAGGTTAGAGGCACACTGGCCCTGCTGTGTGTGGTCAGCACATTTCTCTTTTCTTCCTTGAGATAAGGGCTGAGCAGAAAAAGACCTTTTCACATTTTGAAGCTGGAGTTTCAGAAACACTAAACAAATATTCCGAAAATATTTGCTCTAAAAAATTATCTTCAAGCACCAATAGCAGTAGCTCTGGAGAAGTGGCCACCTCTTTTTATTTGGCTTTAATAGCTTATTATTTTATTACTTTATTATTTTTATCTTTAATAGCTCATTATTTTAATCAAGTAGATGATTAATGAAAAACAACTCTATACTCTGCATGAAATAAATATTGATAAATACCACAATAGGGCGAGAGGTACTTTGGGGGTTGTCTAGTACAACCCAACCTCAAAGACTTGACCATCAAGAGGCCGATTCTGATTAAATACCTCCATTGAGAAGAAAAGTACTATCTCCTAAGCAGCCACGTCTGTTTTGGAGAAGTATACGTCATTGCATATATCATTACAGTTCTTTCTGAAGCAAATATGCCTCCTGATAGCTTAAAAACACTGGTCTTTAACCAGTGGGGGAACCAGTGCTTCCCTGGGGGAAGCAGACCTTAAAAACACTGGCCTCCAGAGAAACCAGAGGAAGGATTATATGTGTTAGGGAGTAACCATGGCTCCAATTCTTTTTACCCCAAGTCTTTTCTCTGGGTAATTGTTTCTAATTCCTTCAAATTTCACCTGGGACATGTTTTCAAATTCTCTCACTATCATTGTCTTGGGCCCTTGTCTTTAGAAAACTTAAGCTCTAAATTGAAAAATAACAATTTAAGTTTACTACCAAAGAATAGGCAACAATACATTTGCCAACTTATCCATCAAAATGTGACCTCAAATATAGTATAATTTTAATAGTGAGGGGCAGATAGAGATATCTGTCAACTTCTCAGTCCTACAATGCAGATCACAATTTCATTAACATTGTGGGCCACTCCGTCACATCAGTGACTAGGACTGAGCTTGTAGAAATTAAACCCTTATGACTTTTGTATATTGCTACTGCTTTTTATTTTCCACATTCTCTATTTGTGAAGCTCATTTTTGGGGGGTGGAAGGGGAGGATGCAACCGTAGGGTCTTTATTTCTGTTATTAAATTTCAGCTCTTTCAGGTTGAGTTACTTGTTTTTTCTTCTTTCTTCTGTTTATATACTCAGTGGCAAAGGAAAACATGAAAGAGAACAGTGCCCAAGAGATTTTTTTTTTTATCATGAAACTGTAGTAGGCTTACAAAGCAGTGGCCAGTCAGGGTGAAAACTCACTCAGTAAACAATACCCTTTAGGAACTGGCTCAGTGTGTATGCTGTGTTGAATCCTGCTCCGTCAATTCTGAGAGGAAACTCGGAATAAATATTTACTATATTTATTTATTCCTCCTACTGAGAACTATCTAAGATAAGAGGATGTTTAATGATGAAACATATTTCAGGATTTCTGCTCTGTGCAGTATCCTGCCCATGGGGCGTGAGGACTGACACAAGTTCCAGCCTCATAATGAAACCAGACACAGTTCACTTCCTTTTTTTCTGAAACTACCCCCTCACCTGGGGGATGTCTTGAGATGACACAGAGTTAGTCATGTATCACTAACCTGAGATACTGAAGGGAATGATTGATACTCATTCTCATTAACAATAATAATGTTTAAAATATCCTCCTAGGAAGATGGACAGCATTTGCTTGGGATAGAATAGAGCCCTGACCATGCTTACCTGTTCCAGCTGTCAATCCCTGCAGTCTCAAAAGGAGAAAGGAGACATTTCAACTCCAGAGCTGTTTTCTCTTGTAATTGGAATAACAAAGAGAAATCCAGGTGTCCAGTCAGATGGGTGGACACCAGGCTACACTCCTATGGCTTATTAATGAAAGCAAACAACCAAGAAATCACAATGCACTCTTTGTCCAGTCCCCACTGTGCCCCCAGGCTTTTGGGAGACAACCTGACTACTGGAGATCAGAGAGATGGGGCCAATCCGATCCCCAACCTGGTTGTTAGGTGGGTACTCTGCTTCTCACAGCCTGGGGGAAGCAGACCAAAGGCTGGGGCAGTAGAGAATGTTTGCCATCTCTCCAGACAAGCGGGAAAGAACAAAAACCAAACAAGTGCAAAAAAAAAAAAAAATCCCCAAATGAATGTAGAACCTAGACCCCTTCTCATTTCAGAGGCCCTAAAGAAACGTCTTTAGTTTTGACTGTTTTCTATTGTCAACCTTTTTGTTAAGGGCATAGAAATGCTCTGCCCATTCCTGGGCTTCCTGTTTACTCTTCCTCCCCCAATTAGGAATCAATTACTGTTCTCAAGCTCTGGATCCTATCTCTTCTCCACTCAAGGAATTTGTTCTGGATTTATCCTCATTCACCTTGTGACATCAATTTCTCCCTTTCTCCTGGACCACTGGCTTGCAAACATATTTAATGTCTCCCATCTTACAATCTTGATTCACTGACTTTGATTCACTGACTTCCCCAAGTACCACTCACTTTCTCTGCCTCTGTTTCAACGGAAGACCCTTGAAGGAGTTATCTAGACTTACTGCTATTTTCTCATTTCTCATTGTCTCCTTAACCTGGTGTACGTAGATTCTGTGTTATTTCAGAGAAACTGTGTTTATCAGGGTCACCAATGATTCCATCTTCCCAATTCTATGCTCAATTCTCTCTTTTCATCTTGCATGACTTCTCAGCAGCTTTTGACTCAGCCCTCCATGAAATGACTTCTTCCCATGGCTTCTGTGGTATCACATTGTCTTGACTTCTCACCTGCCTCATCTGTGATTCTTTCCCAGTCCCCTTGGCTTGCGCCCCCTCTAAATTTAGTGTGTTCCAAGCCTCTGACCTTGGACTTTTTCTCTTAACTATACTCACTCCTGGGCCTGTGGTTTTGTTATCTGTATGCTCAGGGCTCCCACATGTTTCATATCTTGCAATAACCTCGTCCCTAATTTCCATATCCAGTTACTCACTCAGCATCTGAGCTGTATATCCAACATGCATCCTAAACACAACATGGCCCAAATAGAGTTCTTGTTCCGACCCTCCCTACCTCACTCTGTTGCCTGAAACCTTTCCTATAGACTTTGTACTGTTCTTAGCATAGAGTCTGAAGTCCTTACTCAGGACTGCTGGGTCCCAGCTTGGTTTCTTTCTTATTTGTATCTGTCCTCCTTTTGTTCCCCCTCCTCCAGCCACTTTAGCTCACGGGCCCATTCCTCAATCCATGTACTACTGTTCATTTTGGCACTTTTGCATATTCTCTTGCTTCAGCCTAGAAGGCCCTTCTCCCAGGTCTTAGCATAGCAAGGTCCTCCTCTTCATTCGGGTTTTAGCTCCATGTCAAGTACTATGTGGCCTTCCTATACGTGCTTCCCTACACATCACCCTCATCACAGTCCTCCATTTTACTACCGTCATTCTTCACTCTCTGAAATTATTTTATTAATAGGGTTTCCAGTTTATAGTCTACATCCCTGAAACAAAATATCAATTTCCACAAGAGCAGGAGTCTTGTTTTTTGTACTACACTATATTCCTACTACCTAGAACAATACTTGGACAATACTTGGAATATAGCAGGTGATTAATTAATATTTGCTGAATGAGTACAAGCATGCACGAGGAATAATGGGTGGTATGATGCCATGTAGGAAAGCCCTCTGTGTATGGCAAAACATCATGTACATGTAAGAGAATAATAAGCTGTGACTAGTAGTACTCTGCCTTCCCAAACAAGTCATCAGTAACATTATTATTCTATGAATGTTTGCCATCTTGGCTCCATTTCTGCAGATGGAGAAAGGTAAGAAGAGTCCAAGTTTTCACTGTTTCTTGTCAGTTCCTAAACTGGTCTCCCTGCCGCCAGTCTTTTCCTCTCTGGGCCATCTTCCACAATGTAGCTAGTCTTTCAACATGGAAACCTGATCATGTCACTTCTCTGCTTCTCACCAATCTTAGGATAAAAATCAAATATGGCTTCAAGGCTGCTCATGATCAGGATGTCACTCCCTCTCCAGCCCCATCTTTCACCACCCCATCGTGAACTTCAGTGCTGTGAAAATATCAGGTATTGTCTCCTCAGGATTCATGCAATCATTCCCTCTTCTTCCTACCTCTTTCACCTGGCTAACTCACCCGTTAGGTATAAGATGAGAGAGTGCTTCCTCTGGGAGCTTTTGTAGGTCCTCTCTGTCTGGGTTAAGTGTACCTCTTCTGAAATGCTAGAGTGTAACTATACAAAACCAGACTTTGTCATTTCTATGATGACTGTTAATCAATGTGTCTCCTCCAGTGAACTGTAAGTTCCTCAAGGGCAAGGACTATGATCTCCAGTCCATCACTATACCCTAGTGCCTGACATACCACCTAACACACAACGGGTACTTAATAAGAATTATGGAATTAATGAACAAATGAGCTAATCTGTGAATCCTATCAAAGATAAGAGAGAGTATTCTAAAATGTGTGTATGTGACCAGCTTTGATTTTTCTCTGCTTTAATGTCTTTAACTCTTCCCAATTCCTGAACTTCATTTTCAGCCTTCCTGTTTTAGCTTTCTAGTCCTTTACCCACATTTTGGATCAACATACATCTCTCCATTTGGTGTTTCACACACCACGTGTGAATAAACAATTGTTCTTTATCTTATCTAAGTTTAGTCCCTTTTCTTCTGAAGTCTTTTTCATTTCACTTTCTTCTACTATCCCATGTTTACAAGCAAAGTGCTCCACTGTGTTTATTACTGACTGTAATAGTTTTGTTTTATGCTTCATTATAGTTCCACTTACACGTGGCTTTGTTTAAGGACAGTTAAGTCTAATGGACAACGTAAAGTTCTTTAGAGCAGTTAAAATTCAAGCTAATAAGTTTTCAAGCAAACCCATCTCCTGTGGACGTTTTCCAGGAGTATAATGCTAACCAAAGAATCTGAAGGAGAACCATCTACTCTTTATACTAAGGAAATGAGGATGGTGGCTTCACATGGCTGACTTTCTTTGCTATTGACTAGCCTTTCCTGGTCTGTGGATAACAGAGACAAGATGAAAGAACCGCGATATTCCATGAGTAAATAACTCTTTTAAGCAACTAGATTGCAAGTCAGGAAAAATTACTCTCCAGTAATTAAAACAGCTTTCTGGAATCCCCTGTTATGGCATCTAAGTACATCACTAGTCTCATTGGGGGAGCTGATTCCCATGGAAGATTTCACCCTATTGTTCATAGGAGTTTTGATAAATAATTTCATTGTATTTACATTCACCTACTGTTAATACAGGCATATCAACAACCAGTACACATGAGCTACAATTAAGTTCTCATTTATTCAAGAAATAGGCATTTGAGGAGTGGACCAGCCTTACTCAAAGAATACCAATATGCTACTCTTAAGAAAAGCTGACAACAGTAAGCTAATAGGATCACTATACGTATCTAAAGTAAAAGTGGAATGAACAAAGGATCCTTTGTTGTTCTTTGTGGGCATTCAAACAGGCAGCAGCAGAGCATAGTCAGGAAGAGTGTGGGCTCTTGGGCCATACCCAGACCTGGGTATGGTTCCAAGCTCGGCTGTTCAGTGCCTACAAGGGATCTAGAAAAGGTCACTCCACTCTTCTAATTCCAGTACTATAATGAGGATAACAGTAGGGGGTTTTTGTGAGGATTAAAGGAGATAATATATGAAGTATTTGAACTCAGTCCCAGGTACATAGCAAATGTTCAGAACACTTTACTTAAATATTGTATTTAAATTAATACAAGCAAATGTTCAGAACATTTTACTTAAATATTGTATTTTATTTTTCATTCTCCTTTGTACAAACATGTGACATGACTCATACAAAATGTAAAAACTGTATTTACATGTAAGACTTAATGTGACACTTATAAATTTGCATGTCCATATGACATTTGAGAACTTTTACTGATATGCTGTAGAAACCGAATTTGTACCCGTGATGTGCATGTAGCTACATCTAACGATGGTGGTTTAGTCAAGATCCTTTCAGGGTCTCCTGTGGGCCCAGCCCTTACTACCTCTACTTAATTATGTTAGTTTCAATAAACAACTAAAATATGAAGACTTAATGAAGAACATAAATAAGAATAATCCACACGTACCAAAAACCAACTTAAACCCATTGATGTCCAAAATTCATTATTCAAAATATGGTACACATTACAGAAATGCTTAATGATAGTCCAACCTACCACTGGATTTGTGATGTTGGGTTATTGAGCCATCAATTTAAATTAAAAACCCTGAAATTTGGATATACAGAATAGATGAGCAGCTGTAAAAACAACCTTCTAAAAATATATAATATTATCCAGCAGATGGAAAAGCAATTATTTATTGAAAATATTCAGAATTTGGTATTGTCAAATAACTGCAAAAGTTGCTAGAAAGATATAATTAACATTTACTGGAGATTCTTAGTGGGTAAACTGTTTTAAATAAAACAAATATTTAGTAGTTCTTAGTTACTGGCAAAAGCAATCTCTTAAAATATAATGTTCATTCACCTTGAAAAGGAAACCACTAACTTGGACATTTCCAGATAATTTTGAAGACCCAAAATAAAAACTCCCAGATGTGTGTGTGATAACACATGCGATTCGCCCATCATTGAAACACAAAGCCTGTTAAAATCAAGGAGTTGCTCATCTTGGTTTATATTATCTGTCATACTCTATGACTAGATAAATGGGTCTTGCTCAGATCTGGGGAATATTAAGGACCCATGAAAGCCAGCAAAACACTAGGAGATCCTGATGTAAGAGAAAGACATAAAATAGTCAGAAAACCTGACTCTGACCACAACTTTATGTTTTGCAAGCTGTGTGACCTGTCTCATCCATTGATTCACCTATTCCAGGTATCAAGGATACCAAAGAAGAAGATAGACATGCCGCTCACAGAGCTCATTCAATTAAGACCTCACCAGCGCCTTAAATATGGGGTGGAGGAAGGAGGACCACAAAGATTTAAACCAAACATCACAACAGAAAACCCATTTTCATGGAGTGGACAGTCTTTGGGTCTTTTTATCCACAGAACAGGAATAGAAACACCTGCTTTCTCTACCTCAGTAAGGATCAAACTCTGTGAGCACTCGTTATGTTGTAAAAGTTTGAAAGTAAATGAAAAAAACAAACAAACAAACAAACCACTACCTTATCAGAATAAACTATTAGGAAAACCAATTTCTCTTAAGTTCAATTTTCTCAGAGCAAAGCTTCCCTCTTTCACAATATCTTCAGAAGGATCCAAGTATTTGTATGACTACAAGTCTCCTTCAATATCTTGAGTCTTAGTGAAGATCTTAATATCTCCAAGTGGGTCCCTATGTCTGACAGAACTCTTCAAACAATTTTAAAGCCACTTGCTTTTATTTATTTTTATTTATTTTTTTTTAATTTTTTTTAAATTTTTTATTTATTTATGATAGTGACAGAGAGAGAGAGAGAGGCAGAGACACAGGCGGAGGGAGAAGCAGGCTCCATGCACCGGGAGCCTGATGTGGGATTCAATCCCCGGTCTCCAGGATCGCGCCCTGGGCCAAAGGCAGGCGCCAAACCACTGCGCCACCCAGGGGTCCCCTACTTGCTTTTATTTTTTAAAAAATATTTCATTTATTCATTTTGAGAGAGAG
The DNA here is from genome assembly GCF_018345385.1 of Vulpes lagopus. Classification (NCBI taxonomy): domain Eukaryota; kingdom Metazoa; phylum Chordata; class Mammalia; order Carnivora; family Canidae; genus Vulpes; species Vulpes lagopus. The sequence goes on along the minus strand of NC_054824.1, from coordinate 23,698,266 downwards.
AGAGAAAGAGAGCAGGAGGAAGGGCAGAGGCAGAGGTAGAAGCAAACTACCCACTGAGCAGGGAGCTGGACTCAGGGCTTTGGGGCTCAATCTTAGGATCCTGGGATCATGACTGGAGCCAAAGGCAGATGTTTAATTGACTGAGCTACCCAAGTGCCCCTGAGACTACTTGCTTTTAGAACTGATTTTTACCTATGAGTTTCTTGGAGGGGTTCAGAATATATCCCATAGAAATTCTCTTAACTGATGGACCTGCATCTGGGAAACTGCATGCTTAAACTGTTAATGCAAGCTGCATTTGTTATGATGATTACATAATTTAATTAAATATTGTGTTGGCTAATGAAATATGAGTGTTAAAAATAAAGTTATTTGTCTGAAAATTTAGTGAAATAGAAGACATGAAAGGAGCAAGCTGCTGACATAAATTTGTTATTGAACTAGGTATGAGTAAGATAACTGTGAAAGATGAAGGAAATGATATAAATTTTAAATGGTTTTGCACTCAGATCATGTTGCAAGTATCTTTTAAAATTCTTTCAATTTAAACAGACTGCAAACGGAAATCATGCAATAATGTGCATGAAAGATATCACAGAATTACAACCAGCAGACCTGAACTCCAAGAAAAGGCCTTGGGCTCACATCAAAAGATTGGCAAATAACTGCATTTATAGCTTTTCATTAAATACATTATTTAGGTCATGCAGTATCTTTTTTTTTTTTAACGATTCATCCTTTAACTGATTTTTCAATTAACCATAAAATATCTGGTCCCAGTCAGGTTAGCTAAGAGAGACTGTACAATTAGCCATGACCCTGGGAATCTCTAGGAATATGGAGTTTCTTCTTTTTTGCTCTTTCTAATTTTTAATTGTCTAACTTTTCCCAATGGTCATTCACTGCTTATTTAATAAAAATTAAAAACATACATATATATGCTTATTTAGGTTACATATAAGTTTCAGAGATCCTGGAACAAACAGCCTTTGTGTATTTTAAGAAAAAAAAAAAGAAAGCTGAATATTTTCACTCACATAAAAATGTGTTGCTTACATAGTTACAGTAACTTTGCCTTTTGCCTCACTATCTCTGGTGTGACGATACTTACTTGTTTGTAAGATTGGGTTAATTGGGTTTTAATTAGCATGAATCTCCCTAGTAACAAAAGCTGGATCTTTCTAATCTAATGGTTGATTCTGGGGCATTAGAACCCTAGCATGAGTGAAAAAGTTTCCTTTTATTAATCTGGTTCTCCTCCTGCACATTTTGGGAAATGACACAAGTCCAGGCAAAGCACATCATGGGTCAAATGCACATCTCTGCCTGGACCTTAGAGAAACTGTGACTCAAAGCATTTCACTGGGGATGCCCAGGGGTTGTGCATGACCAGACACTGGCAAAGCAATTTTGAGAAACCTCCTCCTCAAATGAAAATACACTGTGAGAAACCTGTAGCATGTACTGAACAAGAATCAAGTCAGTCAAACACCAAGAAAGATAGGTTTGTGTCAGTCTCGGTATCAAACACACTTCACCCTCCTTTCCCAGAATAATAACTACAACAAAAAAAGGTTTACAGGAAGGGACTGCTTGAAAGCAGTAAGATGGTATAGATGGTTAGACTCATGTTAGCCTTTGTCCTTCTCCCTGTAGGCCAGGGTGGGGAAGGCTAGCATTGAACCTGTTCAAAGTCCAGTTAAATACAATCAGAAGACTTATGATGATATTTCTCTAAAATTTCTACTCAGCTACTGGTTTTATTCCTCAGTAAACATGTCTCTAATTTCTACATTGCAGAAGAACCTGGGCAAAGAATGACTATTAGATCATATGTCCACCAGAGCACTGGCAAGAAGTATGAATGTGACCAGAGAGAATGCTGAGAGTTCCTGGCTCTCCCAGGTCCTTTGATAGCTAGAATACTGCCGGACAAGAGGGAGGGTCCCCCCAGGATAGAGTCCTAAGCTCCACAATGCAGCTGCATTGCTAGTGTAGACACTGACTACCCTTGGCAACCGTTTAACTTTTCTCATGGAAGAACTTCCTAGAGCTATACGTAAAAGGGTGTTTCCCTTTTACGTATTTTGTTTAAACAAAATACTCAATCTCAGATCAAAATAAAATGCTACATCTCGAATGTTCTTCAAAATGGTTGTTCAACTAATTAATGGAGTGGGTTGAAATGTGGCTGCCAAAGAAGGTACATCTTGGTCCTAATTCCCAGAAGATGTACATGTGACCTTATTTGTTACAAAAAAAAAAAAAAGGTCTTTCCAGATATAATTCAGTTGAGGATTTTGAAATTATCCTAACTTAATAGGATGGGCCCTATATCCAATGACAAATGTCCTTATAAGGGACAAGAGAAGACACATAGGAGAAGGGCATGTGAAGATGCAGCCACACACCATGCAAGCGCCAGAAGCTGGAAAAGTCAAGGAGAGAATCTCCCCTAAAGCCTCAGGAGAAAAGTAGGACACCTTGATTTTAGACTACTGGCCTCCACAGCTGTGAAAGAAAAAACTTCTGTTGTTTTAAGCCACCAAATTTGTGGTGATTATTCAGAGTAGCCCCAGGAAAGTAATACAGAAGGCTCGTCAGAGCAGCGTATCAGTAGACTGGTGGAAAACTTCAAGAAACATCTATTGGAAGTATAAGTCTTATGTGTGGAAACCAATATCAGCCCCCCAGCGCCCAAAACATGATTCTGAGGAGAGAAGGTAGCAGGGCAGAGGGTAGAAGCCTCCTCTAAATGCACACATGAACCCAATTTCTGATGTGTAACAATCTGAAGACTGGATCAGAGGCCAACCCTAGTTTGAGTAAGAATCACCTGGAGAACTTTTAAAAAATGCTGATTTCTCTGCTTAAGGATGGTTGAACCATAATCTCTCAAGAACCTGTGTTTTTCAAAAGTCTCCCATGTGATTCTGATGATCTATCCTCCTTAAAAATGACTATCCTAAGTGGTCTGCCTCTCCCTTAAATGCTTGAGAAGTAAATCTGAAGTCAACTTCTTTTGAAAAGACAAGGTTTTCAACAGGCTAATTATTACTTAAAAATGAGTTCTAGGGATCCCTGGGTGGCGCAGCGGTTTGGCGCCTGCCTTTGGCCCAGAGCGCGATCCTGGAGATCCGGGATCGAATCCCACGTCAGGCTCCCGGTGCATGGAGCCTGCTTCTCCCTCTGCCTGTGTTCCTATCATAAATAAATAAAAATTTAAAAAAAAAATGAGTTCTACTGTTTATGTAAAGTTGATATTGATGCATGATATATAGAAAAGCACAAACATGAAAGCAAAATCATCCAGATTCATCATGTTGTAGAATCTTCCATGCACTTATTCCGGGCAAATTTATTTGCACAGACATGTATGTGTGGAGTTGAACCTCATCTCAAACCGCATCTCAAACTGTGGTCCACAGACCAGTAGCATTGGTAATACTGGGGAAACAGCTAACAGTTCCAAATCTCAGTATTAACCAGGTCCTCCTGAGTAGGAATCTACATTTGCAAATAAGTATTTGAGAAACGTTGGTTTAATATAACTCAAATATTCCTTGTTCTGTAACTTGCTTTTTTTTCACACATGAAGATACTGTAAACATCTGTCCTTGGCAATATACAGCTATACCAATCTTTCTCTTTTCTTTTAAAGATTTTATTAATTTGAGTGTGTGCACGTGCATGGGGGGGGGGCAAAGGAGGGGAGGGTAGAGGGAGACAGGAAGAGGGAGAGAGAAAGAACCCTAAGCAGACTCCATGCTAAGCGTGGAGCCTGAGAGCTCAACTCAATTTCATGACGCTGAGATCATGACCTGAGCCAAACCAAGAGTCAGACACTCAACAGACTGAACCACCCAGGCACCCCTATACTGATTTTTCTTTCTTTTCTTAAGATTTTATTTATTTTTTTTATGAGAGATACAGAGAGAGGGGCAGAGACATAGGCAGAGGGAGAGGCAGGCTCCCCACAGAGAGCCTGATGCAGGACTTGATTCCAGGACCCTTGGATCATAACCTGAGCCAAAGGCAGACACTCAACCACTGAACCACCCAGGCATCCCTTATACTGAACTTTCTTAATGGACACACAGTACTCCTTTATGTACCATAATTAGTCCCTTTTTGATGATCATTTCTATTTGCCTTTTTTCCCCCACTGCTGCGAGCAACACTGACATAAGAATCCTGAGAATACATCTTTCTGTTTTGTTATTATTTTTGGGTAAATCCCTTGAAGTGCTTTTGACAAGTCAGATGATGTGCATACTTGTAATTCCAGGATGTCTTCCCAAAATACTGCACCAGTATGTGTGCCTACAGACTGTGCACATCAATGCTAGCTACCTCACACCCTTCCCAACATAGCAGTTTTCCTGATAGTTTTAACCTTTGCCTGTCTGATACTGAAACATGGGAGTTCATTGATATTTTTTCCTGCATTTTTCTAAAATCTATCAAAAAACTGAATATTTCTTTGTACATTTATTGGCCATCTGTCTTTCTCCCTTTGTGAACTGTCCAGAGTAATTCTAGTAGTTTAAAATAACAGTTATAGAAGAATCTGCAGAATTATGTAGTTTAGAAATACAGTTTAATCACAATGAAAAGACATGAAGAAGAAAAAAAGGAAGGGAGAAGAAAATGTGCCATAAAAAAGGATAATCAAAAGATTAGTTTGTGTGTTTATTTATAGACACTGGTTACAGCAATCCAGTGATTAGGCAAATTAATGCAGCTGTGTATGATCGCAGCTCTGGGATCAGCCCCCACATCCTTTTCAACTGATGCCACCTGTCATTTAAGTATTTTGCATTTGCCTTTTATGTTACATACATTTCATGATGATTCCCATTTTAAAAACATCGTTAGTTAACTCTTTGGAGTCTGGCATGATATGGATTTCTTTTCTAGTATCTCTTTTACAGTCAGGAAGTGGAGAGCTAACCTCGCTACTGGGCCAGGCAGGAGAAACGGTGCATTTGCCTCCGAAAAGGAACAACCTTCTCCAAATGTTTACTTTTTAGGAAAGAACAGTTGAATTCATTTCACCGGGTATAAAATGGATTCACTGCTCAGAACTGACTGGAAAACATGGTGATCAGATGTAGTATATGGCTGGACTTCAGTAGCACATGTTTACCATATCTCATTCTGTATGATGGGTACAGTCCTTACACTCCCCGAGTGACCTTAGGCCTGCTCTCATACAGAGACATCCTTCACGGGCTCAACACTTTGCATGCACACCCTCTCTACCTAACTAGCGGCAGGGTCTTCTCATAAGGCCCTTGGAAATCTCTTTCAAACTGAAGATGATGCTGAACGGATGACAACCCACCTCATCCACCCCTGCCATCCTCTGTTGTTGCAACTTCATTTGTGATTGGAGATGCATCAGTTACCTTCATTTACCAAGCATTTTCCACATATGATAAGAGCCCTGTACCGGGTGCAGAGGAGGGAGGGCTGCAGAGAAACGGTGAAGACACGGGAGAGAGAGAAAGTCTCCAGCCTCTGCTTTGTGGTGTGAGGATGTGAATAGGCTGAACAAGGTCTTATTCAACACATTTCAGGATGTTACAAGTAGGCTTCATTATAAAGCCTAAAGAAAGGAATTTTAGAATAAAAAGATAAGCATGACCTTTCAGAGCAGGTCCTGTGTAAACATATAAAGCATATAAACCTTGGGGAACATGCAGGCTAAAATAGATTTCAGTAGCTGCTAGAATAGGAATGTTATGCACAATAGATTCTTACAGGTTTTAAAAGGATTGGAAACTCTGGAACACATCTTAAAAATGTGGGTCAGAGTCAAGGAAGCTCATTGTTACAATGCTGTAAGATACTCCTCAGTGCTACTGTCAGATAGGAAGCAGCAGGGAAGGGAGGCCCTGGGTCTGCCACAGGTATGAAGAGTTGTAGACTTTAAAAACTGGCTAGGGATACAGAGAGGAGAAAGAATGGAGACCTTTAAGCAAAAAGAAACAGAAAAGTGAAAATGAATCTATCTAGATATTTTCTATATCTAGAAAAGTATATACATAATTGACCCTTGAACAATGTGGGGGTTAGGGATGCTGACCCCCTGCACAGTCAAAAATCTATGTGTAACTTTCAACTCCCTCAAAACTTAACTACTAATAGCCTCTTGTTGACTGTAATCCTTACTGATAACACAAATAGTCAATTAACACCTATTTTGTATATGTATTATATGCTATATTCTCACAGTAAAGCTAAAGAAAAGAAAATGTTATTGAAAAATCGTAAGACAAAATGCATTATCAGTACTATACTGTATTTATCAAAAGAAAAACCCCATGTGTCAATGTATCCTCGCATTTCAATCCCATGTTGTTCAAGGATCAATTGTGTATGTCTGTGTATCTCAACCTGAGCGAAGCGAGTGACTGTTTTAACTGTGTGAATAAAGTTCAATCGATTATTCAACCTTATTGTAATGAAGGTAGTAAAAGAAATAAAAGAATATATCTCTCATGTCACTGTGCTTGACACATGTGTTGTCTTTGTGTTTTGCTCTTTATAGTAATATCTTTTTTTTTTTTAAGATTTATTTATTTGAGAGGGAGAGGGCATGAGTGGGAGGGGTAGAGGGAGAAGGAGAGAGAATCTCAAGTAGACTCCACATCAAGCACAGAGCCCGACTCGGGGCTCAATCTTGGGACCCTGAGATTACGACCTGAGCCAAAATGAAGAGTTGGATGTTTAACCACTGTACCATCCAGGTGCCCCAATGGTGATATCTCCTTTAAGAGTGATGTGGACCATATATGCTAGAACCAATTCAAATACAGTGGGAAGTACCCAATGCCTGGTGGTTTAGGTAGATACTCAAACACATTAAGAACATCATCCACTCTAAAAAGTTAACAATGGGGTGGTCAAAAGAAAAGGCAAAAATCACAAAATGGGCGTGGCTACAAATTTCTGCTCCTTATACCCCAGCCAACTTGACTTGTCAGGGAGGAGGCATCTTTTGTTTCATTCTCCCCTGAGAGCAGGGACGGCAAGCTGTTGACAACTCCTACTGTACAAAGAGTTGTTCACACTGCAAAAGTGTTTACTGCTCACAAGTGATGCTCAAAATTAATTCACAGCAGCAACACCAGCAGAAAGCTTTGACAGACTGTCTTATGTGTTGACACAGTTATAAGTTGTTAGATAAAAAAAGTAACACACTTTCCCTCTTTTCCAGCCCATACACATCAAAGTTGCTCCTAAGAGAGAACATGAAACGTGTCTGAGATTGTGTATGCCATCTTGCAGGTGAGATTTCCGGTTCTGGGGTTCATGGCTTTGGGCGTGAGAAGAATGTGGACCCCGGTTTTCAGGGGAAGTGAGGTGGTGAGCCTCTCACCCAGCCTCAGCTACAACTGGTCACAGTGGTTATCTTTCCTTCAAGAGCACTTCCCTTGAGGGCAAACCTCAGGCACCAAGGTGGGAAGTAGAGTAGAGCTGTTTATACACCTCCTCAGCAGCAAAAAGGATGCTAGTATAGCAGCTTTCATAAGACACAAATAATTCATCCCCTTATTCCTTTTAAAACCACAATCCTTTACTTACTATGGTTTCAGGGAAGCTAGAAAGATAGGACTTGCTTGCTCTGAAATGATTTACACCAAAAAATCAGAAAGAATGCAGTCTTATTTAATTATCTCAAGCCACTTGAGATAATTAGGATAAAAAAAAAAAAAAAAGGAAGCCAGGTGGGATAGCAAATACTTGGCCTTCTCTCGAAGATGTTATACAAACTCACTGGGGCTCAGCTCAGCTCTGTGCTGTGTAGAGTGGGTGTTGTGTTTGGAGATTTCCTGTTGAGCAGAGAGCATCCTCTCCATGAGAAGTCACATGCTTTGGAAAATGAAGATTACCATTTAACATCGTAGCTGTGCTTCCAGGGATCAGAAGTTGCCATTCAGTCAAAACTGGGCGTGTAAGAGCTTTCTTTAGGAAGGTTGTATTTAAATAACTATTGAAAACAACATAGCACTGACCTGGAGGAAAACTGAATCAGGCAAATTCTCTGACTTCCCATGGACATTTTCATACCAGCCCCTCCATCTCCACTCACACTGGCCATGATCCGTGGATCCTGGAAGAGCTTTTCCGGCTTTGTCCTCAGCAGACCCCCTATTCTCTCCTTCATTATCAAATTCCCCTTTCTTTTGGTGTTAGAGGATAGAATTCGTATCAAGATACAGATGACTGATGCTATAGGGTAGCCAACCTCACAAGGTGCTGAGAATTTGTGAGAGTGTACCCTGTTGGTGGAACTCTCCAGTGGGATGGGAGACACCGAGAGGGCTTTAAACATCAAGGTAAGAAGGGATAACGGAGTGTCCTTAAAATCTGGGATTTAGGAGGTTGGTCTGCTTTATCCAAGAGCCCTACGCCCAATATTCAGGTGTTCACTGGCAGTCAGCAGGAGAGTCAACCTGACCAAGAAAGCCATGTGTAAGAAAGCTCTGGTCCTCCCCATGATGATGACAGTGACAGTGACATAACATTAACATTGATGGAGCCTTTCGCTTGTGCTGGGCATCACGTGATGTACTTTTACATACGTGGTCTCATCCAATACTCAAGAACCCTGAGAACAAGTGCTTTTGTTATCCCTTGTTTACCAAGGCAGTAACTGAGGCTTTAGGGGGTTAGGTAACTTGCTTAGAGCTGTAACAGCTCATAAAAGTGGCAGAGCTAGAACTGAAAGCCAACTGAGTCTGGAACAACTGCCCTTCTATCGCCCCCAGCGGTTTCACCCCAACGTAAACCATCTATTGCGAGCAGCCAGCACAGGCCAGCACGCCCTGGTTTACCACAGTGGAATGCTAGGAGAACTAGAGGCCACACTGCAGATGCAAAAGGCCTTTCTCATGTGAATGTGGTGCAGTAAGGAGAACATGAAATTAGAACGCAGACAGATTTGGTTAGAATCCCAGCCCTGCCTATGACCTGGGGTAAATCTCTGACTTTAGTTTCTCCTGTCAAATTAATCCGGTGCTACCTGGTTCATAGAGTTGTTTGTGAGTATTGACTAAGGTGATGCACATGACATGTTTTCGGAAGCGTAAACTGTTAATTGTTATTTATTACTGTTAATACGGTCTTTCCATGGGAAGAACAGTTCCTGAGAACAGATGATTGCCCTCCGTGTCGGTACAAGCTAGCCCGACCTGACAAAGCCTGGAGGAGGTTCTCAGGATGATGACTGGGGAAAAGGGAGTGGAAGCAGGTTACAATGCTGGCATTTACCAGTGATAATGAAGTCTGACCCTAAAAAACAACACATGAGGATGAATTCTGTAACCAGATGACAAATGGTAACGTTCAGTGAATTCAGAGTAGGTGACCCTTTCCACACTCACAGCCTGCTTCAAGACCCGTGTGTCAGCTGCTGAACTAGAGTATGGGGTGCCATTTTCTTACTGGTGATTGCACGTATGCCTTTGTACACTGCAGACTGGGTTCAAAAGAAAGGGTCACCTTTGTGCAGTTGACTCCTCATTTTGTAACAATTCCAAAATGCAGTAGCTTCTCCCAAAGTATTTCAAAGACATCAACCTGCTGAGACCCAGGGGCATCCATCAGGGTACTAAACTTTCTTTTTCTAATGGCCTCAATCTCAGTGAATACTTTTGAATAGATAGGTGAGCTCCAGAAGGACTGTCTGTGGTTATTAATCTAACCCCTCTGTTATGGAGAGTCTCAATCCTTTTTCTACACATGAGCTCACCCTTCAAACCACCACATTTGTGACCATTTTTGGGAGGGTTGAACTAAAGTTTAAAGCATTATGTCATTGTAAACAAATAATCACATGTAGCATGAGTCTGTGGAAAATACAGCATTTCACTCTTGTGGTGTTGGTTCCACTAAAAGAACAGGGAACCCAAATGATGAGGTCAGTGGGCCAGCTGCCACACAAAAGAGAATGCCAAGTCCACGTACACAGAGCAAGCCGCTCTCACTCACAACTAAAAAATTAAGCTCATTATTCTGACACAGGCCAACAGAAGTGATTGCTCTCCTAAATTAAATGGAAACAGAACTTCAGAGACTGCTTCTCCCTGCATCGCACATTCTTGCCTGGAGGTCAAGAGGGCTGCTACCCTTGCTGATGATGACATGATCACATCCAGGCCGGTTTCATTTAGATAATGTCTAGGCACATTTCTAGCTAATAAAAGGTAAGTGAAAACATGCTATCACAACTCAGTAGCTAGAATGGAGGCAACAGAAGTAGGTGGTAAGAGAGGAAGTTATCTAAATCCTAGGCACCTTACCCAGTCAAAGAGGGTAAACCATATTCTTCTGCCAAGTGCCTGTGCCTTTGGTTGTAAGCAATGGGTGCGCAGGTATGTATACTGGTGTGTAGGTCAACCTGACTTTGTCTTTGTCCGTTGTTGCCTAAGGGAGAACATTACTCTTCCAGCAGGCAACAGAGCTGACCAGAGCCCCTGCATCTTATTTTTTTTTTTTCTAGCAAATCTAATGGAAGCATTAGAACAAGGGAAGGCGGTTTATATTCTAGCCACTCTTTTTATCTTCCTATGTCCACCAACTATTCTTTTGGGTATTCAGGCTTACAGCTCATGGGTCTTCTCTGATTTCTATTTCTTTTGCAGTCCTGACTCTATCAATATTCACATTCAGTACTCACCAAAGTCTCACTGATTACTCCTTTGATATATGTCTAGACTTTATCTCTGTTCTCTACTCCCACTGTCACCATTTTGTTCAAGACCTTTCTGTAGGCCACTCCACCCATGGCTACACCATCACAAGAACTTCTTGATCGTGTCATGCCTCTGGTTTCTGCCCCCACAAATCTGGCATGGACACCATCACTAAGTCACCACAATGGCCTTTAAAGGCTTATAGGCAGCAAGTTAAAAACTCAGCTTATGTTCATGGTCCTCAGCAACGTGGTAACCAATCTGCCTCACCAATCCTATTCTTGCTTCTGCCCTGCACGCCACCACCCCCTGTCCCATACCCACATCCATGCCTTTGCACACACCTTTTTTCTTTTTCTTTTTTTAAAAGATTTTCTTTATTCATGAGAGACACACACAGAGAAAGAGGCAGAGACACAGGGAGAGGCAGAAGCAGGCTCCATGCAGGGAGCCCGATGTGGGACTCGACCCCAGGACTCCAGGATCATGCCCTGGGCCGAAGGCAGGCGCTAAACCACTGAGCCACCCAGGGATTCCCCCCCCCCCCCGCCAACACACACACATTTTCCCCTTCTTCATTCTGTCTGGCTACCCACCAAGGTCCAAGTAAGGCACATTTCCTCTAGGAAGATAGCCCTGGGCACTCCAGGAGAATGTGTATAGCCCTGACCCAGACTGCTCGCTTGATGATAAGCAGTGTACCTCCTTGTGACCTCTTTTATAATATTTATTGCTTTTATTGCTATTCAAATATAAATTGGTTAATTTGCCTCCTCACTTAGACTTATCATGCCTCCCAGAAGATTTTGTTCTCTACTTCTTTGTATCATCTCTGCCCACCCCATCCTTTGTCCTTCTTCTCCTTCACAACCCATGTAGCAATTACAATAAGGACTTCTTTTTATCTATGCCCTAAGGAGAAATCAGGCAAGGAACCTAAACAAAATGGAAAAGTAAACTCAGCAGAGACAAAACTGGCCCCCTCTGGGTGGATGACACAACAGAACTGAATAAACCCTGAATTAAGTACATCTGCTGTCAGCAAATCTGCAACACTGGCAAATATGCTCACCTATGTTAAACCTGGTAATAACTCTGGGGTTGAGATATAATTCAGTATGTAAGGGAGAGACAGGAGGAGATAAAATATTTCCTCTACAGAAATTCATTTTTCCCCTAAATGCTTTAAATACATGCCTTTACTTTTTAACCAGTTTTTATTTAGAAATATTTCATATTGTAAAAAATTTTTTTTTCTTATGATGCACATCACTGCCCTGTTTGGGGTTCCTATCAATCGGGGCATGGGGAATGATGAGGGCAGTTCTTTTACAAAATGATGGATAGGCATGAGTCTTTCCTGGTCAATGGTGTTCAATGAGACAGGAGTGATTTGAACAACTGGTGGAGCTGGGATCACAGGATGTACAGTTCAAGTGGTCAGGGCTCTGAGGTCCCATTTCTCTGGAATAGCAATTAATTATGCAGCAGGATAGGCAGTGCACAGGAGAGTAACTGAAATGGCAACCTTCTCCAGAATGGTGGCCTCCAGAGTAAAGCTTTTTACGTTACAGAGCGCAGATCTTCTTACCTAAAAGGAATGGGAGCAGGTTGCCAGATGAGTTGGTATTTATGTCTAAATTGAGAGTTATGTGTTCTGGTGGAACTGAAACCTCATGCAAAGAACTGGTGTTTGCTTTGGTCAAGGCCCTGAAGGGCAGGCCAATTCCTTCCCATCAACCTAGCTGGGACAGCCACGTGGAGAGTTGGGGCCTTGGATTTCTAACAATCAGTTATTGGGATACATGGTAGAGGCAGACGCAGAACAGATGGTATGAAATGTGCAACAAATAGATCCAGACCTTGTTGGGTCCTGAGATTTACACTTTTAGAAGAGTTTCAACAGTACCATTACTTTCAACCATTTGTCTGCTTCTCTCCCAATGGACAGCATGCCTTTGCACACTATTATTGCTCGTCAGGTAGCATGCTGCGATCACCTTTTTGCAAAAATGAGAATGAAATTAAGGAATGAAGTCTACCAAAGCAGCCTTGCCTTCCTTCAAAGTGGTTTTCTCATCCTACAGAACTTTTCTTTATAGTTGTCCTTCAACTGTTATTGTCCTTCAACCCAACACAACTGACTAAAACAGAACCTCTGCTATTTTCACCGTAAGGTGAAGCTCTGTTCCCTCCTATCACCTCTATACCCACCCATCTATCTCTCACATCTTAGAAATCTACAACAGGACTTTAGAAAATGATGACACTCCTGCACCAATGGCCCCAGGCTACAAACTTCTCCCAAGTTCTACTGACTGAATGTTTGATGTTGATCAGAATTCTGGTCACAAGTTTATTTTTTTTTTAAAGATTTTATTTATTTATTCATGAGAGAGAGAGAGAAGGGCAGACACAGGCAGAGGGATAAGCAGGCTCCATACAGGGAGCCCAACGTGGGACTCAATCCCAGGTCTCCAGGATCAGGCCCTGCGCCGAAGGCAGCACTAAACTGCTGAGCCACCAAGGCTGCCCTGGTCACAAGTTTAAAACAGAGGATTAAACGCTATGATCAAGAGGATTATTAGAAGCCTTGTATTCTCTCCCATCAACCCTCCTCCCATTTCATCCGTCCCTCACTAAGCATGGATGTGCCAACTCAGGTCTCACGGCCAGCGGAGCACTGATGATGCCGAGCTCCAGGATGGGCTCCCACCTCTTCCGCTGCTGCTGGGTCTGCACCTCTGCAGGGGCGCTTCGCATCTTCACTACTGCCAGCAGATCCTCCCCACTTTCCATTCCGGCTGCTCCTTACGTCCACTGCTCTGTCCCTTCTCTGCTCTCTCACCACTTCACCCAAGCTTCCTGAAGTTCTCTGAGACTAGTAGTAGGCCTCATAAAAAGAGGCCTCCCTTCCTGTGACCAGTCAGTCCCACAAACATAACCCCGATCCCAGGCTCTAACTTCACACTAGGTTCTGCTGTTGCTAAGGCTGTGTTTCTTCACTTCCAGAGGTACTTATTTTTCCTTTTTTTTTCTTTTCTTTCCCTCCCTCCTTCCCTCTCTCCCTCCCTTCCTTCTTTCTTTAACTTTCAGGATTAATTTTATTACAGATAAATGAGACTATTAAAGTAGGTTACGGTTATGTGAGCTTTATGTAGCCATGTGGAAAGAGCCTGGCTTTGGAGTCAGACAGATCTGGTTTCAAATCCTGGTCATAACTGCAATACTAGCTGTAGTAACTTTGACAAATCGTTTGACTCTTCTTGGTCTCATTTGCCATATCTGCAAAATGGGGGTGACAATTCTTCCCCATTGGTTTGTTCTGATAATGACTCAATGTATAAAATGCCTTCCACACAGAAAGTGCCCTAGAAATGTTCCTTCCTTAACCTGCTCCGTCTCCCCCTACACAGATGATATAGAAGATGGCTACATAAATAGGAAGGAGAAGGGACATCCATGGTAAAATTTAAGCAAATCTTATCATAACCAATCGGTTAACCGACAATATAACCAGTGCTAGTCTATTATAAAAATCTAGAGATTCAGATTTTTTTTTTTTAAAACAAGGTCGCAAAATTAGATCTACAGGGGCAATAAGGCAGCAGAAGAAAGAGGTGACTAAATGTGAACTCCACAGCTAGGCTCTACAACAAAATACATGTTAAGCTATTTACTGTATTTTTTAAGTGTCCTATAAACAAACAGGATATAAGGAAACTAATGTGTGAGAAAAGCCTGGCCTTATGCACAGAGCTGACAAATATGAAAAAGCCTAGACCAGATTCCCATTTTTTTTTTTTTAAATTCACGTATGAGGCACCTTTCTTTTTTTTATTTTATTTTATTTTATTTTATTTATGATAGTCACAGAGAGATAGAGAGAGGCAGAGACACAGGCAGAGGGAGAAGCAGGCTCCATGCACCGGGAGCCCGACGTGGGATTCGATCCCGGGTCTCCAGGATCGCGCCCTGGGCCAAAGGCAGGCGCCAAACCGCTGCGCCACCCAGGGATCCCCAGATTCCCATTTTAAAAAGGAATTTACAGAGTGACTAAACCTAAAGCGAGGCATTCTTGTATGCCAAGTCATCCTGGGACCCTTGCGCAGGGCAGCACACGAAATGCGTGTGAATGAAGCCATGAAGAGAATGATGTACCACAGGCAGAAAGAGGACCAGGCTTATCTGGCCTACACTTGCTGTTTTTAGACCAAAGACACAATATCACCTAAGGAATACTCATACTAACTTTTTATTCAACTCCTCGTCCACTGCAGGGCAAGTGAAGTGAATGAAAAAGTACAGCTGTCTCTATATGCTCTCGGAGAGGTAAATCTAACTCTTTGCAAATACCCCAGCAGAATGTTCAGATGTTTCTGCTGTAGTGAGGAAAAGCATGTGTGTTTGAGTGAAATATGATGGTTACCAACTGTCTAAAGATGCCACAAATCTATTAGCTTGAACTTCAAAGAACAAATTCTGAGAAAATTGAAAGCCAGGGTAGGGCAAGTAGAACTGGATCTAAACCATCTCTCTGTTCTTTTCCAGAAAAACAATGCAAACCAAAGTAGGCTCCAGTCCCTTCTCCCAATTTTTACTACTTGCCATACTTTTGAAAATATCTTCTGCATAGTTCTGTCTCTAACAAACAGATTCTTATTCAAGTTTGTGGTTAAATGCTACTCCATGAGCTCATTTTTCTATGATTTGTTGGACATTTTAATGTGGCTTTTACTGAGAACAGTTTAAAGAGAATTATCTTTGAGAAGCCTGTGGGATTCTATAATTCTCTAGTGCTCTTCCCAATCAGGATGATTTATTCCAAGACAATTCTAAACCAGGAAGGACTTGATGCCCAGATTTCTAATAAGCTTGGCTGCTGTCTTGCAAAGCCGGGAAGTGTAGGACAGTGGGAAGGGCAAATGGGTCCAGGCTTAAAGCTATTGTGTGGCCAGGGCAAATGATTTCATCTCCCTGAGAGGTGACTATACAATGTTAGAGATGGTGATGCCTTCTTAGATTCTCCAGCCCTAATACTCTATGATGTTACAACATCTACTCATACTGCATATATACAAACGCACTGAAGCTCAGGATATGCTTTCTTATAACCAAAGGCTCATTCTACATTTAATCAAAGAGACAAATGGGAGAAACACAGACATGAACAGGGTGGTGAGAGTCTGTTTAAATTACCAGGGACATACAAACAAGTATAATAACGGGCAGGGGGGAAAAGATCTATGTCAGCCTTTCCCTTGAAAAATCCTTGAAAAAATCACTACCATAGCTTGAAGACTACAGGCCCGGCCCGTATGAATAATTGAGGTGAATTCACTACATACACTAGAGGATACTTTCTAGGAGCTAGAACATATTGAACTAAGGAAGCATTTTCTAGGCTCACCCCTCCAGCTCCACCAACTCCTTGCCACTAAATAATAACCTTTAATAGCTCTATCAGGAAATGACACATACAAGCTTAAATAAGACATATGAACACAATACCCGTAACCCACTTCAGCATCTGTATTAATTGATACACCACATGTTTTAGTAATAAGAAAGTGAGGGTGGGAAGAATGGTGGGGGTAAAGTGAATCCTGCCAAGCTCAAGTAGAATGAGCTAGAAGGGGGGCCAGGTTTGCGTTTTGAAAGAATACCCTTTCTGCTCCATCAGCTTCCCCTACACACACCTGAACAAGGTGAATAAACAGGATATGTCCACTATACTCCCCTGTCTTCTCTTAAGGTGACTTCACTGAAAAAGGGGCACCAAAGGCCTTTATTGCTAATCACCAGATAGAAAAAGTCTGTTTGCAGCAATCCTTTATGTCCATGACTGAAATCTGAAATTGTTCAACCTTATATCCTTTCTCCACCCTTTCTCCTCTTTTCTCTCTGTCCTCTTATTTATCCCTTGCCAAGTTTCTCATGATGCAGTTGTATATTTCATGTTTCATGGAAAATGCTGTGTGCCTTGAGCTGTCTGGTGAAAGAGCTAGATAAACCTAACAGATGCTCACAAATACTGTTTGTAAGAAAAAAAGTGAAGATGAAGGTAGAAAAATGCAGCCTGCAGCTTGTTTCCATCCACAGTGACAGGTCCCATGAAGATGCTCAGGCTCACAGTGTGGGGCTGTCAGTTCCAAACTGCTGCCTCATGCTCCAGGATGCCACTGCCCGATGTATGTTTTGATAGAGCAGTCTGCTGTGGGTTCTCTATATGAACATCCCTCCTTCTTTTTTCTGGGAGAAAGAGGGGGGAAGGAAAGGGACGCTCTGGAAACCCACAGGCCTATTTGTAAATGAACACAGGAAACATGATTATGTAATGCAGTATTCTAATGATATCCTTACTTTCCATATGAACAAAGCTGTACTTTCATATGCTGGTAGGGTGCTCTGAATCTGTTAAGAAAATCACTTTCCATTAATGATATAGAAAACAGAAAATGAATGTAGGAAAGAGCACAGAAGATAAAAGGCCATAAAATTGGAAGATCACTGTTTTGGACAGGATTAAGCCAGACTCCAGGTAACAGAGATCCCCAGAAGAACAGAGACTTCAATAGCAGGTTTCTCTTTCCTATAAAAGAAGTCAGGGGCAAGCAGTCTAGGACTGTATGAATGTTTCTCATTCATCAAGACCACAGCTCTTTTCTGCTATCTGCCCTCTCATGTGGTCCTCCTCCTCTAAGTCCAAAATGGTACTGGTGCTCCAGCCATCACATTTATGTTCCAGGGAATAAGATGGGAGGAAGGGATGAAGAATGGTGTGGCCCTTCCCACACACACACACACACACACACACACACACACACACACACACACACACACATCTCATTGGCTATAATGTAGCCACATGGGCAGGGAGGCTGGGAAACATGCCTTCTAGCCTGCTAGCAGCAATGTGGCTCTCTGGCTAGCAAATCAACTATGCAAGGGAGGAGTCTGTTAATCGGTGAGCATGGAGAAGGCAGCTTTTTGATGGCTAACAAATGGTCTCTGATATAATGAAGGCTTTGCAAGCTTCCTTATTTATTGATATAATATGGGGATTAGCAACACACACAACAGATAGAAACATAAAAAGCACTATTGTAGTGAAGTACTGTAATAGTATTCTACGAAATTTAAGAAAAATCATATGGATTCTCTGTGTCATAGACTCGGTGATGTGCTCAAATGATTTAATGTCATTCACAGGGAAGGGGTAATATATCACACAGTGCTGTAGAGACACCTCACTGAGCCCAGTGGTTGCAAACATTTTCAATCAATAGGTTTGGACAACGCAACAGACATAAAACCCTCTAACCTGTATTTAATACTAATCCAGTGGCATGAAGCATGAGGAAGGAGGGAGATAGAATAAACATCTTGGACAGCAATAAAATGATCTTGCTAAAGAGTTACTCAGAATTAATTAAAACACTGCCACAAGGGGACAATAATTGAATAATTCCCTAGGATGTGAGGAAAGTATTACTGATTGGTGCAATCTGAAAATTTATATTAAATACCTTAAAATTCTGCAAGACTCTGACCCAGCAAATCTATTTCTAGAAATTTAACTTAAGAAAAATAGCCACGGATATACCCAGAGACTTATCTATGCAGACATTCATCAAAGTTATTTAAAACAGTAAGTGGGAAATAAACCTCTTCGATACCTAATAAAAGAGGACTGGTTAAGTAAATGCTGGCCCGTTCACTCTAATGTAGCAATCGTGAATGATATGGTGAAGAAAATTAAGTCATGGAAAAGCCATAATTCTATAAAGTATAAAATACAGGCTACAAAACAAAACATACACTGTGATCCTGTTTTTTATTTAAAAACCAAAGTACTGGGATGCCTGGGTGGCTCAGCGGTTGAGCATCTGCCTTCGGCCCAGGGTGTGATCCTGGAGTCCTGGGATTGAGTCCCACATCGGCTCTCTGCGTGGAGCCTGCTTCCCCCTCTCCCTGTATCTCTGCCTCTCTCTCTCTCTCTCTCTCTCTGTGTCTCTCATGAATAAATAAATAAAATCTTAAAAAAAATAAAAATAAAAACCAAACTACCTATATTACCATGCACATCTGAATTGAGGTAGCCTCAATTAAAACATCTCCTATTTTATTTACTAATGTTAGTACAAAAACAAAAAATCAAATAGTTCTGCTAACTTGAGTTTATAAACCTTCAGGAATGTGATGAAATAATTATTTATCTTTTGATATTTACTTCATATTTGTATTTCAAATTACATTCACACAAAATAGTAGACTGATTTGAAAATGTTTTGGAATCCTATTTTATGAAAAAAATTTTATCCAGATGTTTCACATTCATCTCCAATGTCTTCATCATTGTTAGAATCCCTTTTGAGTCACCTAACAACTGTGACTGAGATGGAATCTCTAAATTTCTATGTGATATTGTCACTAGAAAGGTGATCCCAAGTGAGAAATAACCATTTGCATCATATTAAGAAAGCTGGTGCTGGGACACCTGGGTGGCTCAGCGGTTGGGCGTCTGCCTTTGGCCCAGGGCGCGATCCTGGAGACCTGGGATCGAATCCCACGTCGGGCTCCCTGCATGGAGCCTGCTTCTCTCTCTGCCTATGTCTCTGCCGATCTCTCTCTCTCTGTGTCTCTCATGAATAAATAAATAAAAATCTTAAAAAAAAAAAAAAGAAAGCTGGTACTATGATTTGATCTGTATGTGATCTTCACTATGCAACTACTTATCATGTTGCTTTTAAAAAGATTTGTTCTTGATTGCATCCAACTGGGGCTGTGAGGTCATGCTTTGGGCTAAATTTCTATTGACTTTTATCCTCCTCATCATTGTTGTTCAAAAATAAAATTATAGAGAGAATGTCCAGATTAGGAGAAAATTTATATGAATTTGATCATGACACCCATTTCTGTAATGGAAGTACATGGCCAAACAAAACCCCTTTCTTGCCTTATATTCAGATGTATTTCATGTTTACACAGAAAAAGGACTAGAAGAACCATTTGTATAATAATGTCTGCAGTGGTTACTGCTGATAGGGAGATTACTCTCGGAGATTTAAACTCTCTTCTGAAAAAAAAAAACTCTCTTCTGTTTGCTTCTCTTTATTTTCTAAAGTTTCTTCAATGAATGAGAATGTTGAAATTGGAAAATAATTATTATGAAAAAAAAAAGAAGCAAAGAAAGAGACATTATGTAAATAACACATGGGGCATGAGCAGAGACAGGCTATGCCAACCATGCTGTGCGATTTCAGTTCAAAAACAATTCCCTATTGGCCTGAAATTTGTCACTCTTTAGGGTGACAGCGAGCTACAAGTTAGTTAAAATGTAGATGTGTTTTCTGGAAAGGTAACTCATTCATCTACTACTCCCCCATCCCCCTCCCCCTTCACAGCAGACTCATTTATCAGATTCGTTTCCATGTCTGGAGACAGTCCAGAGGGAATGAGTCAGTGACAGGACAGGTGAGTTTTATGTGAGGAGGGATAATCAGAAAGGTCACACCTTCTCTCTTACTCCCCACAAAGTTCTGATGGCCAGGGAGCCAGGGAGTAAGACTGAGGTGGTACAATGAAGGATAACACCAGTCAGCAGCATCTAGAGGCAGTTTAGCCTACAATTAAGCCTGCAGCCTCTGGAGCCTGCCTGCCTAGTTCGCATCCTACCTCAGCTCATCATCAGGTGTGCTACCTTGGGCAAGTTACTCTCTCTGTGCCTCAGTCTCCCCAACTGCAGGATAAGGATGATAACTGTTTCTTTTTCACTAGGTGTTTGTGAGGCCTAAGTAGTAAGTCCGTACATAGAAAGCACTTGTATGAGTTCAATAAATGCTGGTTATTACATGCCAGTGGCCACACCCAGGGCTCAGACCATGGTTCTCTCTGTCGATTGTCACAACAATAGTACCAGGTGCATACATACAACTATGTCTGTTTTACAGATGCAGAAACTGAGGCCCTAGGAAATGAAGTGACTTGCACAGGTTTATACAATTACTAAATGGGACGTGAATTCTTTATGAGGGGCAGTCATCTGTGCCTCCTTGCGGGCCTCATCTTTGACTTGGAATACATCAGCCATTCCTTTCAGTGTCTTCCCACACAGACTGCTATCGTTGGACCCTTCATCAACCCTCCCCAGCTTCTCCCTACTTGGAAGGACATCCTATGCAGGCAGGGCAGCCAGAGGGCCCTTCTAAATCCAGATCTGAAGTAACTTCATAGCTCAGAAATGACTGACATTTCCCTGTCCTGCTGACCAATAGGAAAAAGGCCAAAGTCTTCAACCTTTTCACCGTCTGGCCCCACCTGGGTCTCCTGGAATCACCTCTCCTACACTTCCCTCTGCAGCATCCTGACACTGCTCCTGTGAGCCCCCAGGGACCTTCACATCTTCTGCCTTTACTCACACTGTCTAGAAGGTGCTTTTCTTCCCCATCCCTTATTGAACAGCTGAAACGTCACTTCCTTTAATAGGCCCCGACTGAAGGCTAACACCACTGGTTGATCCAAAAATACTTACTAATTGCTTACTATGTGTCAGGTGCTGCCTCACACATTTTGGATACAATCTGTCCCCACCCTTCTCAATGCTCATAATCTCTCACTCCCCAGCCTACCCCCAGTGACATGCTATGGCTTTAATATACACTTTACAGAACTCTTTTCCTCTGTACAATGTGAGTCCTTGGAGAAAAAGGGACCGTGTCTTCTCAGCTTTATATTTTTTTGTGTCTGGCAAAGAGCCTGGTGCGCTAAGCACTTACTAAATATTGGCTTGATGAATGAGGTCTCCAAAAATCTTCATGCTAGAAAATACTCACCTATAACTACGCTGTGAGCAACTGTTCTATTTGGAAACATGGAGATGATTCATCTAAAGACATTTTCCCTTTCATTAAAAAAAAATGCGTATGGCTTGCTTTTAGGTAAAAAACAAACAAACCCATGTGTCACTTGTGTACAACACAAAGAAAGGTCTATGTATTTAGCTCTGGATCCCTAGGACTTTATACAGTGCTAGGCATTCAGTAGGCACTCCATAAAGGTTTGTTGAAGGAATGGAGGAAGGTGGGTAGATAGGAAGGAAAGGAGAGAAAAATGAAAATTTGGGTGCCAAGAGCTAAAAGTGAACGACCATTATCCCTGAGGTAAGTAAGGCACAGGAAGCTGTTAGCAAACATGGGTCTGGCCCCAAAGGAGGAAGGCAGTGTTGACCAGCAAAGGGAGATCCTGGCTAGGCCTGTTGCACCTGGGGCAGGTTTCACTCCTCAGGTTAGGGGGATACCACTGTTCCAGAATGACAGGCCTCAGAGATTTAAATGCTAACTAGGTGAGTAAGCTCCACTGAGGAAAGTAATAAAACCAATTTCTTACAAATACTCTAGAAGCACAATAAATAAATCAGTAATCCTTCCTGACATGCTTCATTTGGTGAGTTGAGTCTTCTATTCACCGACAATGCAGGTGAGCAAACAGGCTTTTGAAAAGAAACAGAAACAAACTCATGTTGAAACTTCCCAGAGGGCGATCATCCTTGATATTAAAGAGCTTCTGCCAATAACCAACCAGAATTTCTACCAACCTGCAAATAAAGATCAGAGTAGCAACAATCTTGTAGATGGACTCATCCATAAAAATGGGTGTACCATCCAGAGATCACAACCTCTCTCCGCTGCTCCCTTAACTGTTCTCCCTCACCCCCATCCCAAACGCAACACACACTGAGGTTACGGTGGTGATTCAAGCTGCAGATTCAGGGGAAGAAGAGATTAAATCAGACAATGTATGTGGGAGTGATGAGAGCACGCTGCCTGACACACAGTGGGTCCTCTTTAAATGTTTCTAAAATAAAATAAAAAAGGCAGCAAGGGAAAGAACAGCTCATCTAATCTATACTTGGAATTTCTCAAATTACTCATAAGAGCACTTAAAAAATTCCAGAAAGACAGAGTATGCAACCCCTGTCAAAATAGTATTAAGTGCTAAAACACAGACAAAGATAGGTAATTAACAGCTACCAGCTTAGATGAAAATGTCTGCAATCTTGTTTAAGTGCTTGGGTGATAGAAAGCATTAGGAGATAAACTTAGGAAGATGTGGAGGCTGGGAAGTGAAGAGAAAAGGTGTTTAAAAACTAGCACGCAGTCAGCTTTTTACAAAACTGGTTCACACAAAAAACTTAAGTGCAAGACACTTAAAGCACAATCAGAGCTCCCTCAGAATGATGGAAATACGCTTGACAAGGTTCTCTGAAGGTCCCTAAAGGGTCTCTTTCTGCAGATACATCGTCTAAAAACGGCAGGGAGTGACATTCTCCTAAATATGACTGATGTGCCAGGACTTCGAATCAAATTATTCATATTAAAATATATGACTTCATCATTAAGTCTCCCTCTGACTAATTTGGACCTTTTGATCTACTCAGCTGCAAGGAATGGTAACCCCAAGAAAGAGGGATATCACCTTCTGAAAGGGCACAATGGATTTGCATAGAGAGGGAAAACAGGTAGGTTTAAGCAAGAAAAAGAAAACAGAGCGTAGAAAGAAGCTGAGGAGAGACAGCTGGAAAATGACAATGTCCTTAACCAACTGGCTAAGCTGTTCTGTGACCTTCCCTCTTTGACTTCCAATAAATTTTCAATTCTGGAATCAGGAACAAGTTACATCTGAATAGGAGTTTGAAGTTAAAACTTTGCTTGAAAAGTTTTACATTAAATTCTAGGCTAAGGGACACAGAAGACTTCTAAAAAATTGAAAGATAAAGGATTTTTTAAAAGACTGAATTTAGGAACAGTGCTTTTGGGGTTAAATTTTACTACGCCGGAAACAATATTCTCACATCACCATGTATAAAAAAACCAAGGACATACAGAAACACAGAAGTGATGGTATAACATTGTGTTCAACTCTAAACCATAGTGTATTGACCTAGGTCAAGACTGTGCGTGCGTGTGTGTGTGTGTGTGTGTGTGTGTGTGTGTGGCGCTGAGGGGGGGAGAGGGGGGTGGGTGATCCTAGTTTTCTAATGGTATCCGCCCTCAAGCACTAAAGTTGATGGTTTCACACCAAGGCACTGATTCTGTCACTGACACGGTGTGAAAGTCTTCTAGAATGAGATATAAAGACAGGAGTGTCTAAAATGGCTTTAACTACCCCATGATCCAAGGTTGATGGTCAAGACTTCCAAGACCTTGTTTTAAACTAGATAGCCAGACGGGATGAGCACTGGGTGTTTTTCTGTATGTTGGTAAATTGAACACCAATAAAAGTTAATTAAAAAAAAATAAAAAAATAAAAAAAAAATAAACTAGATAGCCAGACATACTTCAAGAGCAAGTGGTCTCAACCCAGAAAGAGACAGAAGACTGAAAAATTAGTAGATGAATTATTTATTTCAGCTTAGAACAATTAAATACCTGACTATTTCCAGAGGAGCAATTTCTGAGTTCTCTTTGTTGTTTTTAAAGCACCAGAATGGACACTGCATGGAGATTTACCGGAAGACTGGCTCATGTTCAATTCGCCACTTGTCTTATAATCTGAGAGTGAACTATCAGGAATGATGTAAAAAACGAGTTCAAAAAAAGTGTTTTGGGAATGAAGATTTAAAAATTTCAGAACTCAAAGGCCATGACAGTAGAAGAAACAAAAAGGCCTTTATATCAAAAGGTGTAAGTCAAAGCCAACACACCATCACTTGTTCCCGGTCTCACATTTCTACTGTGCCTTTAAAAGAAAAAGAAAAAGAACACACACACACACACACACACACACACACACACACACACACAAAAAAAAAAAAACAAAACCAAAAAAAGAATTTTTCCCGAAAGGGTAGAATATGGCAGAAATAGTAAATACCAAACCCAGAAAAAAGAGGAAGTCGGTCCCTTACATAGAAATGGGTGGCGGGCTTTATGTGATATTAAAAATTGCCGCAACACGAATGGGGCAGTAATAAAAATAAATTATTTCCCTTTTTGCAAAGCATGTGAGGGTAGAAAATTGACCCAAACTGCCAGAGAAATGAGGAAGCACCCTTTTCACACTGTCCTCGGAAGGCTGTTTCATAATTTATCCCATCCCGCAGATGCCCTTTCTCTGCCACGTCCCCTGCTCTCTGCTCTTCAGCTGTCCTCTCACCAAGCTCCTCAATTAAATTACCTCACGTTTTTCTCTGATCTGCTGTTCGCAGCTTGTCACATCACTCTACCATAAGCCTCCCCACAAGCTGCTGAAACAGGACACGGGGGGAGCCGCTGGTTTCTCCCTTCAGCTGCTCACGGGCCTGGCTCCCAGGCTCTGACTGCAGCCTCACTGTCCACAGGGAGCATGCGCGTGCGCAGGCCTCTTCCCACAGACCCACAGACGCTAAGGAGCCTATGGAGGCACAGCCCTCAAAACATCATGAGAGGTGGCATGACCAACCTACTGAGGCAACAACCTATGTCCCAGACACCGCAGTTGTGCCTGTCCCTCATCCTGCTGGATGGGAGGACGGGCAATTTTCTCCCGAGCACTTGCAATGACAAGACTCAAGCCGCACAGCTGCCCCCAGTGCTCAGCTTTTCATCTTTTCATTTCTGCAAGATAAATATAATGGTTAATCCTTGGAGTCTGTAAGAAGTCTTTCACAAAACAGTATTTCAAAAAATTGTTTTATGAAATATTCCATCCAGAGTGGCATGAATTATCCAGAGCAGCGGTACAAGGAACCTATGTGCCAAATTAAAGCATTAAATCAAAAGGCCAATAACCGAGAAAAGAGGAAATATTGTTGCAAAATGAGATGAGATTAAAGAAAGAGACACAGATGAGATTCTCCAGTTTGATGAGGCTGAGGTGCAGAAAAGGTTCTTTCCAGAGGGTCAACACTTCAGAGAAACGGTGCATTGATTTAAAGGGGGTAATTTAGACGAGGCGGAGGAAGCTAACACAGCCAATAAAGAAGAAGAATCTCACATGAGCCAGGGAGACACCCTATTCAAGGAGAGTTTAAAAACACTGGAAAATTGGAACTGGATACACACATGAGTAGAGAAAAGTGCTATTTTCTTACTCTCTTTTCCTTTCATTTTTCCCCCCAGGTAGGACTACTGGTCCCATCAGGAACCAGGTGTTCAAAGCTTCATGTGCCCTGAGGGGAGGAGATAAATAGATCCATCCTTTCAGGAGAGTAATTTGACAATATGGTACCAAAATCCTTAAAAATGTTTATCTCTTAGGTCTGGTAATTCCATTTCAAGGATGTGTGGAAAGTTATATGTGTGAGGATGCTATTTACTTCTCTCTTTATAATTTTCTGCCTTGTTTATAATAGTGGGGAAAAAAGCAGAAACAACCTCAATGTGCAGTGATAAAACGGAATACATTCTAGACAGACATCTGAAATAATGCTGTAGAGGGATGTTTAGTGACGGGAAACTATTTAAGAGATTACAACATTTAAGAGGGATGTTACCAAAAAGTGGGAGTGTAATGATTTTTATTTTACACACACACACACACACACACACACACTCCACTCCCACTTAGGATTATAAGATACACTCAGGATGCACACAGTAGGGATGGCAATATTATAAGTGCTTTTGAAAAAAAATTATTTATTTGGCAGAGAGAGAGCCAGAGAGCACCAGAGGGGGGAATGGCAGAGGGAGAGGGAGAAGCAGGCTCCCTCTTGAGCAGGGAGACTGACACCAGGCCCAATCCCAGGACCTCGGGATCATGACCTGAGCCAAAGGCAGACGTTCAACCACTGAGCCACGCAGGTGCCCCAGTTATGAGTGCTTTAATTTTTTTCTTATATGCTTCTTTTTGAAAATATCTGTAATAAAAATATAGTACTTTTTGATAAAGAGAAAAACCAATAAAAACATTTTTAAAGGAACAAAATCAGGGGGTGGTCTTGTGTACAGATACCTATCAACGCCAGGGCTATAAGGGCCTTGAGCTCCCTGAGTCACCATCTTAATGTGACATATGAGAAACCAAACATACATACAGAACAGGAAGGTTCTGACCTCAGAAACGCTCGGGAAAGGAATGAAGACAGTCACAGCATGAAGGAAAACAGGCTGCTGAAGGCTGCTCCAGTAGGGCTGAGTAGGTAAATACAACATAAGTGATAAGCGTGTATGATTTGGGCGTGGGGGGGGGGGCTGTTCAAGAGAGCTGAAGGTCCCAGGAGATGCTAGGTTTTGGAACAATAATGTATCAGGAACTTAAGGAAATTAGGAGATATGGTAGGGAGCAGGGAGCTAACATTTTTTCAGCACCTCCATGTAAAAGGCTCATGTTAATTCATGGAAACCTCTAAATAACTTAGAAAATACCAATACTCTCATTTTACACATCAGGACACTGAAGTTCAAATAACTTGCACTGGTCACAGATGTACCAAGTAACAGAGCTATGACCTGCTCTCAGGATGGATTCCCAAGTCCTTCGGAACTTTAGCACCTGTGTGTGCAAGCGGCGGGAGGTGGGACGGGCGGGGGGCGGGGGGGGTAGGGAGAGAACGAATCCTAAGCAGGCTCCACACCCAGCCCAGAGTTTGAAGCAGGGCTCAATCTCACTACCCTGAGATCATGACCGTAGCCAAAAGCAAGATTCAGATGCTTTACCAACTGAGCCACCCAGATGCGCCACCCCCCCCCATACGTGTTACTTATTAACTGAGGCAGCTGGAGGTGTAATTGGTAAGTCAATAACATGAGGGATGCCTACAGGAAGGCCGGCACAGACGAACCATTCAAAATGATATATTCATGAAACTCAAAAAGGCCAGCTCCCCCTGACCATGGCAATGGGATGGAAAGAAAGAGTGGTATTTCAAAAATCCTATTTCTGGATATATAGACACCTGAATGTCTTTTAATCCTGCCCTTACAGATATCAAGAAACTTGTGTCCCTTTCCTTCCAATATATCCCTCAGAGTTCCCATTAGTGCCGCCCTTGAACTACCAGGTGTCCACAGGTGCAGCATTAGCGGTGACCTTATATAACAGCGGCGCTAGCTGGCTATTATTTGGAGGAGAACATAACAGCAGGCACTGCAATACCTTCTCTCTTTTGGCCTGGAAAACGGACAGCAGACAGTACGGATTCCATTAAATGGGGGATCTCAGCCACCCATTAGCTACTCGCAGAAACCAAGACATGATCATTCTCCTTAAAGCCCTGCAAGTACTTTTCTCATTGCAGGGTTAGTGGAAGCATTAAGTCTTCTCATCCTTTTCTTATTGTTCTGATCATCTCAGAAAGGTCTGATTAGGATCACAGCCTTTTTCCCAGTTATCCCCAACTACAGTGATTGGCAACCAAGCTTATAGGCTTAGCTAAAAGTATGTCATATTGGTAAAACAGGCTTTTTTTTTGAATAAAAGAATATAATTTTGAAACCCCCTATATCTTAGTTCTTTAGTACTTTCAGCTTTGGGTATACTTCTAAATGGTAGCTACTAGTCACATGTGACTATTCACATTTAAACTGAATAAAGCAAAAAATAAAAATAAAAAAAAATAAGCTGAATAAAGCTAAACATTGAGTTTCTGGGTGGCCCCGGTGGCTGAGTGCCGCCTTCAGCCCAGGGCGTGATCCTGGGGACCCGGGGTTGAGTCCCACGTCGGGCTCCCTGCATGGAGCCTGCTTCTCCTTCTGCCTGTGTCTCTGCCTCTCTCTCTCTCTCATGAATAAATAAAATCTTATAAAAAAACCCAAAACATTGAGTTTCTCAGTCATACCAGCCATATTACAGGTGCTCAATAGTCTCATATGGTGAGCAACCATGGTTCTGGATGGCACAGACATACAACATTTCCACAACTGCAGAAAGTGCTCTGACCAAGGCTGCCACGGAGAACAGGCAAACTCAGAAATACATACTGAGTTCTTATGTGCCAGGCATTGTTTTAAACTTTTAAAATGTATTAGTGCATATACTACTCACTATGATTCCATGAGTGATGTTGGGCTTATTATTGTTCCCATATCATAGGGATGTGCCACTCCGAGGCACACAGTGATTAAATGATCTCTGATTCCTCTCTCTCCCATGGTATCCCAACCCACAGACCTTCCCTGTGCTGTGCCTCTCATACCCATGGCAGAGTTTGTCATCATAGACGCTATATACTCATTTAGGTTCTTACTGGACAATGGCTGTACCCTCTTAACTGGTCTCCTTATTTCAACTGTCCTTCTCCATCCTCATTCTGATCAAATAATTAAACACTCAATGGAGTCCACTGAATCAGAGTCAAATTCGTCAAAGCAGTTTTCAAAGTTGCCTATAATATGGTTCCAATTTTTTTCTAATCTCATCCATATTTAATATCTAACACTTATCAATAACTAGGGCCACTGTGTTAGTTTGGGTCTGCTGGGAAGCAGACACTACCATCATGGGATTAGATATGCAAGAGGTTTTTTGGAGAAGGGAGCAGGAGTGGACTGAGAAAGCATGTAGACTGAGATGTAGGTCCAATGCTATGGAGGAGAGGAAGGAGGAAGGGGGATAAGGTGGGAAGCATCTCAGAGTGCAGCACAGTTCCAAGAGAGGTTTAGCTATGCCAGTGGAGAGTTCCTGAGCCAAAGCTAGTCAGTGGAGGCTCCCCTGTCTTGCTGGAATGCTCATGCCTTAGCACCTTCACTGTGCACAACTGCCGGCTGAGAGTAGCCCAGGGATAGCATGGCTGTGGTGCCAAAGCGTGGTGGGTCCAGAGGGGCTGCTGCTGGGGATGTCAGTTAGTTTTGCTGCCTATAGCAGGAGAGCAGAGTGGTGCATTTTCACAGCCACTGTATAACTTACCATTTAACTGGGATAGTTTCTATCTTTAAAGATTCATTTATTTATTTGAGAGACAGAGTATATGCACTTGCAGCTGAAGGGGAGGGCAGAAGGAGAGAGAGATTCTCAGGCAGACTCCTAGCTGAGCATGAACCCTGACGCGGGTTTGATCTCAGTACCCTGAGCTGAAACCAACAATTGGATGCCTAACCAAATGAACCACCCAGGTGCCCATAACTGGGGTACGTTTAAGAGTAGCAGCAGCAGGTGCTATTAATAATTAGACTGGAGGGCAGCCGGGTGGCTTAGCGGTTTAGTGCCACCTTCAGCCCAGGGTGTGATCCCGGAGACCCAGGATCGAGTCCCACGTCAGGCTCTCTTCATGGAGCCTGCTTCTCCCTCTGCCTGTATCTCTGCCTCTCTCTCTCTCTCTCTCTCTGTCTCTATGAATAAATAAAATGTTTTAAAAAATAATTAGACTGGACAACAGGTGAAACCAGGGACGATCCTAGGCAAATGGGAATTTATGGTCACCCTACAACAACTTACACATCAAAGAGCCTACTCAATGTTCATCAGCACAGATCATTCCAATTCTTGGCATTCTTTCAGTCTGGAGCTGCTTTATAACCCAAACTGTGGCTATAGAAATCTTAGACATTTTTTAAAACTGACCTCAAATAGTACTTCTGAATGTCATCTTTTGGAATTACTTCATATGTACCTTTCTTAAAATTCTGATCCATTCTATGTATTTTAATTAGTTTGGAATTATCTCATTCCTGATCATCAAACAGTAAAAGTTTGATGGTAGAGGGTAGGGACTGTGTTTTTCAGGTTTTTTTTCTCCCTTTGTGACTAGCACAATGTCTTGCACATACAGTGGGCACCAACAGAAGGTGTACTCTTAACTTAGCAGAGTGCTCCAACATCAGGCTTTCTTAGAACTCTTCTGTATTATTTATTTATTTATTTAAGATATTATTTCTTTATTCATGAAAGACACACAGAGAGAGATGCAGAGGGAGAAGCAGGCGCCGTGCAGGGAGCCTGATGTGGGACTCGATCCCCGCACTCTGGGATCACGCCCTGAGCCAAAAAGGCAGACGCTCAACCGCTGAGCCACCCAGGAGTCCCAGAACTCTTCTGTTTTAAACAAATACTTGCGTCATCTTGTATTTCTTAAATGCCATTTTTTCTATATCTTTATAGTTCAGAGAATTCAAATATCAGCCAACCTTGGTGACTGAATTCTTTTATGACTTGCTAATTACTTTGTCCTTTTTCTGCTCAAAGCCTACACTGAATTACTTCAACTTCACCTCAAAGGGGGACTAAAAAAATTGCTGAATATAACTTGCACTTTAAACAATAAAGTTACTAATGGCATTTTAGCAA
This sequence comes from Vulpes lagopus, assembly GCF_018345385.1. Classification (NCBI taxonomy): domain Eukaryota; kingdom Metazoa; phylum Chordata; class Mammalia; order Carnivora; family Canidae; genus Vulpes; species Vulpes lagopus. Next base: position 23,667,355 of record NC_054824.1, on the reverse strand, counting down.
GAACACTCATTTTCTTTTCAGCAATACATCAGCATTTCATCCATTATAAATTGCTTGGTCAGCATCAAATGGCTTCAGAATAAATCTCTTTCTCCAATTTCCACCTCTGCTGTCCATGATAAAGAAAGGAGGCAGAAGGTAATCCTGTGATCTGCATTCCCGGGCATATCATTTTCATGCTGCAGGATTCTATAATTTATTTCTAGTGATAAACCCCTTGTAGTCCTATGTTGGATTATGCTCACACATGTCCAAATACACACACTCCTCATATTAACATCCAAATGAAGGGGCTTTCAGGTGAAGGGCTTAGGGACCACACATAGTACAACTGTGGAGCCTATTATAGATATGAGTACCAGGGCAGCTTAAAAATAAACAGCAATGTTCTAATAATTAGACTTTTTTGAGCCTCACCTCCAGGTATGGTTATAAATACAATATAGTGACATTAGATGGGACACAATTATCTCTTAAAGATTAGGCTATTGTATCTGTACATTTCTGAGAAGTATACCTCAGAAGTTCTACTTTTTAAAAAGCCCTTGCATTGAAATTTTCTCAACTCTATGATGTACCCATTTTTGTACTTCTGAACACAGCACAATATCAAAGTGGGTGCCTAATTAATATTTAAGTGAATGAGTTAATAGATGAATGCTTTTCATTTAGTTTGCTGAAGTCTTATTAGTTAACAGTATTATTCATTCATCAAAACTAAATACTATTATGTCATCTACAGTTATTATAAGCTGGTCCTTCTTATTTTAAATTATACTGATATTTGAGAGTTATGCTTACTGTCAATTACAGTACTCACATTTCAAATATATGGAGGACTTTATGAATGTTATTATGAATAATGGTGATTAGTTGCTTTTAATATCCTAGGCAGAGTGAAAAAAAAAATAGACTTAAGCTACAGCATGAGAGATTTAAGTCAGATAAGAATGTTCCGGCATCAAATCTAATTAACACTAGAGTGGATTAATGAGGTAAGTCATGAAATCTTCCTTCTTGGAAGTCTTTAAAAGTAAGATAGAATCGCGGCACCTGGGTGGCTCAGTCAGTTAAGTATCTGCCTTTGGCTCAGGTCATGATCTTTGGGTACTGGGATTGAGGCCCGCATCAGGGTTCTTGCTCAGCGGGGTACCTGCTTCTCCCACTTCCTCTGGCTGCTGCTCCCCCTGCTTGTGCTCTCTCTCTCACTCTCTCTCTCTCTGTGTCAAATGAATAAATAAAATCTTAAAAAATATATGGAACCTATTCATCTATTTATCATTAAGTATGCCCATATAAAAAAATGGAAGAATTGGTTTCAATATTCTCTGAATGACAGGTATATTGATTAAGGGTATATATAAAATAATATAATGTTCTGAAGCATGGACGTTCAGGTAAAATACTGGTATCAATTCATAATCAAAGACATGAATCATATAAAGAAATGATTTCTGGTTTTAATCTCCATTTCCTCATGTGACTTTATGGCAAGCCATTTTATCTCTAAGGTAAAGATTCTTTACCAAATAAATAGGAATAATCCTAATTCTAAGGATTAGGATTAGTATTCAAAATAACTTATGTAAGATCTTGTTGGGTAAGTTATATCTGAATAAATAAGCTGTAGGGATATGATTCCTACAATTTAAGGTTATTTCAATGCTATATCCTCATTTTATTGTCCTGAAGTAAATTATACTATATATATATATATATATATATATATATATATATATATATATATAGAGAGAGAGAGAGAGAGAGAGAGAGAACAATGTTTATTATACTGGTAACAATTAGAAAAGAAATACTAATAGATAAATTTTAGATTATGGCAATTAAAGGAAAAGCAACCTGACACAGGGTTTACCTTTAAAATTCAAGTGCTATAATATATTTATACCAATCTCTTTCCATGTTGATATTCTTATTGTGGAACTTTATTATTATACCACAGATAAATCATTTCATTAAAAAAAATTTTTTTAAAGATTTATTTTAGAGAGAGACTGCATATGTGCAAGAGAGCACGTGTGATCAGGGGAAGGGACAGAGGAGAGTGCGAGAAGCAGCCTCCCCTCTGAGTGTGGAGCCCAATGCAGGGTCTGATCTCACAACCCTGAGATCATGACCTGAGCTGAAACCAAGAGACAGATGCTTAACCAACCAACTGAACCACTCAGGTGCCCCTGAATCTATCATTTCAAAATTCCCAGGCACGAGGCTTGAGCAAAGGAAAACTAACACTCCCTTCATGTTATGGAATTTAGGGAAAATAATGCTTTCTTAGCCACTGGAATATATTTTCCTCCTCAAGGTTGACAACTTTGGAAAAATCATGGTACAGACTACGCAATTTATGTTTAAAGTATTGTAACTGCTTTTGTGTTATGATTCATACTATGAGAAAATTCTTTTCTTTTTTTCTGCCTGGATATTGATCTATTTTGATTGTGGTCATTGAATGTTATACAGCCTAAAAAGAACGTATAATTCCATTCTCTGTCTCTTTTAAAATAGAGACTTTGGGCTACAACATGTTTTTCCCAACAGCCCACCTCCTCACTCAGAAATGCCAATACAAAAGCAGTATTTCAGGTGGGAGTGCGGGAGGAAATAACCAGAGCTATTTGCAGAGTACAATCACAGGTTCCAGTGGTAGAAATGTGTGACAAGTTGGGAGAATGTGAGTTATAAAGCATACAGGGGAGAAACAATGAAATGAATAAAATGAACTCATGGGGGACAATTAGAAAAGGAAGTAGAAGAGCCCAACCACGTTGAAAAGATAACTTTCAAGAGAAGGACGGTAAATCATGTCTTTAAGAACATTAGAACATTAATGTGGAAGCAATGTTGAAGGTCATTTGGAGACTAATCTCCCTTTACAAATGAGGAAATGGGCCTAATGAGAGTATGTGACTTTCTCAAGGTCACCCTATCCCAGGAAGTGACAAGTGCACTGCACAATTCAGAATAATGAGTGGCAATTTCAGAGCCTGAAGACCTTGCAGCGAGCCAGGGTAGCTGCCCATCCACTCTGGAGGATCTTCTCTCCAAGCGCCCTAGCCCTTCTCCTATGGATCACCACGCTTCGAATCTAGTGAGTGATGGGGAATGATAGGTGAAGAAGGAAAGGACATCTGTCAACACTTAGAATGTATTCATTCTGATGGTCCTAGCTCCAGCTACCTTTCGAATAGCACCATCCTAGTTCTGGACAGGAGGCAAAATGAGTGTTATTTTGACATAGTTCTGGCCCTTGAAGAGAGACCCACTGAGAGCCTTCAGTCTAGAGGCTCAGACAATGGGAAGAGCCATGCCACTTCCTCCCAAGGGTCAGCTACTTCAAGGAGAAAGAAAGGCAGCATACAGAAAAAGAGAGGACAGAAGAGTCAGCAAAGGAAAGGGTATATACATTCAAAAATTCCAGAACTTGGAGGAGGCTCATCTACACACAGCAGACACAGGGCAAGGGGGCACTGTACAAGGAGATCATACATACAATACTATTCTGGAAAGCGTTGTCTGTGATCTGTAATTTATATAGATATAATAAACTCCATGCCTAAGACACAAAAGCCCCAAACAGCCACTACCAAAACACAAAACACGTGTTTAAAGAGGAAAATTATCCACAACATTAGGTTTTTCCACATGGCTGGACCAGGAGGTTTGCAAAATCCATCACTGTTATGGGCTGGAAAGCCAACTTGGGGAGCCCTCTTACTACTTTTAAAGGGAAACATTTTGGACGAACCTCTTGGTCTTAGAAGAAAGACAGTTATATTTAACTATAAACACATGGCAGTAGGTGTCAGAGATATGCTCCATTTGAAGACTATATAAAATAAATACTATTTTTGGAAAAGGAAACTACACTAAGAATAGATAACCTGAGAATGCCAGACAAGGGCTAGTGCACCTTGCCATGCTTTCTCAAGCATTTAGCACTTAGATTTAGCCTTCAGCTGAACTCCACTCACTTCAACCATCTTTAATTTATGCAGATGATTCATCTCCAATATTAAATCATTACAACACTCTAACAACAACAGACTAGAAATACAGGAGGCCTGCTCTGACCACCTAACTTAAAACTGCAACCTCTCCCTCTCCCCAAACTGACATTCCTCTTACCCTGCTGTCCTTTTTTCTTCTTTTTAAAGCAACTTTCACCTTCTAACATACTATAATTTGCTTATTTGTTCAGTGCTTATTTTGTGTTCTCCCCCAATAGGATATAAACTCCAAGAGGACAGGAACTTTTGTATGCTTTGCTCACAGAGGTAGCCCAGGCACCCAGAACAGTGTGTGGCACACTCCAGGTGTGCAAAAATGCTGGTGGACAAATCAGAAAGAGACATGGATGAGGTGTCAATACCATATAAAGCCCTTTTCTCAGATAACAATGAAGTGCCTCACTGGTAACTGAAAAGAGTATACATTTTTCAATAGAAATCACCAAAGTTAAAAAAAAATTTCAAATTCAGAGGTTGGTGGGGCAGTTCTGCTATCAGAAGGAGGTGATTCACTCCAAAGGTTTCAGGGGAACTGATTTTAGCATGTGTGGATCCAGGCTGATGACCTGCTCTTGCATCTCTATGGGTGTACAGAGGGAAACTGAGGTAAGTACTGAGCAGAAGGAAAAGATGCCTCACAAGGGTTTGTCTTTGGTAGCTTTATAACATTAATATGTTTTCATGTGGCACTTCCCTGGGCCTAAGAAATGCTTTCACTGTATCTCACTCTACTTTGTTTTCTGATCCGAGTGTGTCACTTGCCCAGGGTGGTGGGCCAAAGTGGATCATACATAGCTTGGAATAAGAAAGCAAGTACAAATTATGTGTTTTTCACATGGCATGGCTGAAAGTATTACTCTCCAAGACTGTTTAACTAGCTACCCACCTCCTGTGGTTTATTACCAGGGGAGCATTTTAGAGAAAGGAGTGATTGCCTGGTCTTCACTGCCAAAGTGATCTAGAGAAAGAAGTGACTGCCTGGTCTTCACTGCCAAAGTGCCCAGAGATCAAGTAAATAATGAGAGAACTCCAAAGTCTCTGTTACCAAACAAGCAGGCACTTCAGAGGGTATTTATTTCAGACCCTGCATTTCCTATGTTATGGAGGAGGTCTATGAAAAAAAGGCAGCAGACACAAAGCCTAGATTTACAGGGATCATTCAAAGTTCTGTCTGCGCAAAAAATGCTAAGAAACAAACCAAACTCCCCTCTTATATAGAAACTATTCCACAACCACGGAGGAGGGATCTACACCACAACTCACCAAAATGCAGACCAGACAGAGAATGTGTGGAGTGGGCAGGTCTTGAGAATTTTATCCCCACACAAAGAGAAATTGTACAGTATCCAGAGAGAAGAGATGAGTATGGTAGCTGAGGAGCATTAGCAACCAAAGGGGATGAATCAGCTCAGCGTCTGAAAACACCTACAGGTTCTGTCAAACCTGCCCGCAGTCTTCAAGAGCTTCAAGGCTCACAAACAGGAAATTGCTGGGTATGACTTAATCTGACTCTCAACCTCCTCAGAGAAGAGCTCGCCCCAAAAAGTTATGAACAAAGTGCGGAGCCAAAAGGTGAGAGGTGAAGAAGAATGTGAGCTCAAGTTCAGAGCATGGGGCATTTAGTAGAAGGAAATAATTTTCAAAACATATAGCAGGTCCTTGGGATTTCAGCATTGGGTTCAATACTGGTCAACATCTCTACCAGCAGTCCAAAGGTTTATAGAAATGAAGAGAGAGAAAACTGAATTACAATGGGACTTGTGAAGATGTGAGATTAAGTCATTCATTTATTCATGTGTTCATTCGTTCATGACATTCTGTTTCAGGACATCTTCAGGAACAGAAACCTGAATTGACTTGAACAAATAAGAGGATTTATTAGCTTATACAACCGAGTTGCCTGGAGGTAGAACCGTCCCAGGACTGATTTATTTATAGCACCTCCGCAACATCATTAAGGACCCAAGTTCTCTCCATCTTTGTATTTTGATTTGCTTAGACTAACCAAAAATTCACCCTCTGGATCAAGAACTGGGGTCGAGGCTTGGGCCAGCTGCTGAGAGCAGCCAGAAGCAAGTAAATACTTCAGCCAAAACAGAGTTGTGCTAAAAAGAAAGGGGCTAATGGCCACCGGTGGGTGGGGGTGGGCAGAGATATCTGTGGATGTTCACTCAACAATATTCACTGAGGATCTCGTACGTCCATTCCTGTACTGGTCACTGGAAACATGGAAAAGAGGCACTACGTGCTCCTAGGAATTTAGAGATTAGTGGATGAGACAGACATTAATGAAATAACCACAAAAATAATGATGAAGCATCAACTGCCCTAAGTGCTGCTGAGAAGGTGTGTGGTGCCATGAAAGCAGAACAGGGGGCTCTGGTTAATGGGGTGGGGGGAAAGCTCTGAAAAAGGGACCCTGGAGCTGTTGTGATGGGGGATTGAGAAACATTTCAGACCGAGGGAGCAAATGGAATGGTTAGGCGAAAGGAGGGAATAGGGCGCATCCAAAAACCATCCCTCGATGGAGAACACACAGGGAGGATAGGCAGAAAGCAGGAGGAAGGTGAAGAGGTTCACGGCAGCCAGACTCTATGAGTTATAGACAATGGAAGGAAATATTAACAAATTCATATTTTTGGGGCAGCCCCGGTGGCTCAGTGGTTTAGTGCCACCGTCAGCCCAGGGCCTGATCCTGGAGACCCTGGATCGAGTCCCATGTCAGGCTCCCTGCATGGAGCCTGCTTCTCCCTCTGCCTGTGTCTCTGCCTCTCTCTTTCTCTCTGTGTCTCCCATGAATAAATAAATAAAATCTTTAAAAAAAATTCATATTTTTAAACTTTCAAAATCTTAGACCTTTTGTTTACATCAAGTTTGACTCAAAAGGGGGCTTTTAAAGTGTCTGAGTGCACAGAGGCTCTGAGAATGTCAAATGGCCATTCCTTCTCCTTTCAAAATGAATACTTTTGGTCACTTCACATAAGAGTATACCCCAGGAAGAAAGGCTGGGCGTGGGGCTGGGGAGGTGAGGCACGGGCAAGCCTAGAACCTGGGTTGTAAGTGGAAACCACATAGTTGTACCTGATTGGGAAAGGAAAGAATTCATGAAAGACGCTGGGTGAGGTAAAGGATGTAGACGGGCCCTATGACTCTGAGACATGGTTGAATGGGATCGGAGACCTGGACAGAGGTTCCTGGGGTATGGTAACAAGACCGGGTGCTTGAGCTAGAGGGTGCAGGAAGATATGGAAGCACAGTGAATGGAGGGACCCCGCTGAGGGGCAATCTTACCCTGGCCCCGGCCTCACACCTTTGGAGAGGTAACAAGAGTGAGACTGCAAAATTCAGTCTATTTCTGTGCTTTCTGGGGTGTGCTTGCTTACTTATCAAGAGATTAGACAGAAATTACTCAAGGTAAAGTGCCACAGAATCCTCTCTCAGCAAATGAAAATACGCTTGAGGAATAAACACCACCACCACTTCCTTATGGGGCCAAAAAATATTACCTCTTTCTCTGGTTTCTTATCACCATAAGCTAACTCATAATCTCTCAATAGTTGAGTATAAATGGTCTAATTAACCATCTTTTGCCCTTCAAATACTTAAGAATTTCCATGGTGACTAACCATGCATTTCTTCTACCACATGGATAAGCATGTAACTAAAAGGATTCTTGTCCTCCAAAGCAGACATTTAAAGTGTGACAAAGTCATTTCAGAGAAACTTGGCCCTTTTGAAATGAGATAACTAATTACCCGGTGAAAAGGCAGTCTTTTCCCACTGAGAAATCAGCTATGTGGTCTAGTAGAATGAAAGGCATGGACCATGGCAAATCAGGTCTGCAAAAACAGTAAACAAAACAGAACAATTAACACATGTGGAAAACGCAAAACAGCACCAGCCACACAGTTGATCTGATTTTTAAGAAAACTGAATCTGTGTTTCAGAAAGAAAAAAAAAGGGTGAAAATACACAAAAGTATAAGAAACAAAATACCCTAAAAGCACAGACAACTAAAAGCTAAGTAAAACTCATACACACCAACCTCACAGACTACACAAATTACTTTGTCTGAATTATCTACAAACTTAGGAAATGGCCCTATGCATGGATTTTATCATTCAGGAATATAGCCCGTGTCTCTTCCAGAATCCCACTGCTAACAAACACAAAGCAGTGAACCATGGAGACGGTCTTCCTTTCAAAATAGGGACATAACCTATTTTCTCTAGATCAGATGTAGCTGTAACGGAGAGCCTATACATACTGTAGTAACACAGAGAAAAGGAAATGGATGGTGAAAGCAAATTTAATCCAGTGAGCTAGCAACATTATAATGTACAAATCTGCAAAGGGGATAGAGGTGGAGACAGACAGAAGACACACACACACAGTGGTTACTTTGTTCCTTTTCAGCTTTATCAAATTGCATTATATATTCACTTTTGCCCTAAGAATCATGAAAAAAATTGACAATAAAAGGTTATCCGAATGGAACATTGGTCTTTGGTTAAGTGTCTGGCACAAAAAGAATCAATTTTTTTTCAACGAGCCTTCAAACAAAGTGTACGTGCTCTTGACATCTGCAGATGAGCTACAGTTTCCTCTTCTTCAAAACTCAAAGCTTCTCTAAATTAAACAGAAGCTTGTTTTTGGTATCTGTAAAATATATGTGGATAAAATTCAAAGTTTTAGAAAAGGAGTTGCCATAGAAACACACAACTCCCTAAAAGAGCAGTCCGTTGCCTCTTAAGGCAGCCCGTCATCATAGATATTTATTCAGGGCTGCAGACAATGCATAAAGGACGGTCAGAATGCACACACTGGACAAATACACAAATTAAATAAGTCAAGCAATTTAAGTGGGGGATGATGAGCCCATCTGTATGACTGTGGTGTGGGGACGTATCATGTGAGCTGAACCCTGTGGTACAGCTGAAATGCAGCCATCATACAAAGATTTATTTAAAACATAATTCTGCAACAATCTGGGCATTGCACCCAGTTATCATTATGGACTGTTTTCTGTGAATTCTTTTAAAATGTGGATGTAAGTACTAGAAGCAGCACTTACAAAAATAGCCTTATTTTTACTAGCAGAGTAGACTCAAGCTAAAAATAAATTAAATGGGAATTTTGTACTGTAGACTTTTCAAAAACATAGTGTCAGTATACCTAGACAAACACCACCTCTTTATTAGAAGCTTCTGTGCACATTCCAAAAAGGTCACCCGATTTCCAGCCAGATTACAGTTCTTCAGACTTGCTCTCTCTTGAGACAAAGGAACTTCATGGAGATAAAATCTAAGTTGGAGTCTTGAATCAAACCACTTACTGATCCTGAGAGAAAGATTTCTGTTCTCAGGCTTTCACCAGAAGAGGCCAAATTATCACACAGCCCTTTGACATTAGGATGGTCCTAGCTGGGAGGAAACAAAATAAGTATCTTTGAAGGTCTGTGTCCCCAAAAAACTTGCAATGAACGTTTGGGATTAAAAAAATTAAGCCAGGTTAAGTCATGATTTGTATGAAAATGTGATCTTTTGTGCAGTTGTATTTATGTGTGATCAGTACTAATGATCTTCATATCATATCAATAGCCTCAATAATTACATTTTTCTAAGGAAACAGAAGCATTTCATAAACGTTAACTATTTAATGCTTAGTAGGTAACATGACTACTGTTAATCAAATCTTACAAATGGAAAGACTGTTACCACCACTCATGATTTGCCCCAAGCACAGATGACCAACTTCTGAATTTATTTTCAATAAATATAAACAATAAAGTGCACATGTGCTTATTTATAAAGCATCATGATTAGCATAGTTATTCAACTGATTAAAAAGTCATCCAAGGGCTGACTCAAAAATCAATCAAGTTAAATCTAGGTAACATTGGCATTATTCCAAAAGAAAGAAAAGACTGAGAATGTTTAAAATCTCACCCTTCAATTGCTAGAAGTAACAGATCAAAGTCCAGTAATGGTTAGTGGACCATCATGCCGACATGATGGATCCCTCTGGAACCATTTGAAGGCATTGTGCAACTAGGCTATAGTAACAATCGACACCTGGATGATGGTTACAGGTCTGAAAATGTATACTGGAAGAAGTGAAGTATCTGGCCAGATAAATTTTCTCTACTTGGATTTCACTGTATGAGTACTCTAACTTCTACTCATCCTTTAAGATTCAGACCAACCAGAAGTTCCTTAGGGAAGCTTCTCTGAGCCTGGGGCTCAGCACAGGGACTCTGCTCCAAAAGATTTCCTGAATCCCCACTACAGCAGTGCCTCATTAATTTTCAGACACTAGCTTTCTCAAAACCTTCCTGATTCAATCACAAACTTCGTAAGGCTGGTGACCATATCTGTTCTGTTCACCTCGGGAGCCCAGAACTAGTGAAACTCAATAAATGTTTGCTGAATAAATGAATGAGGGGAGCACAGATTTATTTAAGTTACTGATGCTCTTATCTCTTAGAAGGTTTATTAATTTGGTGGAGATCTGATAAAAATGGTGTGGGTTAAAAGAAATAATGTTCCTCGTTATCTCAAAAAATTCAGAGACCAGAGATCCGTCCATTAATATGGATTTTCATTTCCTTAGGACAAGAAAGCAAAGAATGATCATGGAATGCTGTACTTAAAACCTGGAGGGTTGAGGAGCTAGCCACACATCACTGATGCTGCCCATTCTTTTATTTTGAAGGAACACTCCTCTGGGCATGACAGACAAGGGTTATATAACTACAATACACTTTTTGGCACGTTTCTTAAATCTGTAAACGTGTCCAGTGCTCTGAAAACAGATCTGTAGTTGTTTTTAAGAAAATAATAAAAGATCACCATGATAGTTAAGTAAAATACACTGATATGGCCTCCAAATTCTCCTAAGTTCCTGAAAAGCTTATTTTTCTTAAGTACACCAGTCACAAATAAAGGCCAGCAAGTCACCTCTTTCTTAATACAATCAAGATCTCTAAAGATGACACACATACACACCAGGCTTCGAAGAATTCTCTAGTGAGGATTTAAAAGGAAGTATCTGGTGGCAGTAGAGTCACATGGAGACTTCCAACAGATATTCTCCAACTACAAAAAAAGGAAAGGGCTTCCATGCTGCAATTGTTTGATAAACATACCACAGCGGCCTTTTTACTTCTTCTGATATAAGTGAAAATGGCTTTTTAGTGCTATATATCGAAGGCAACAGGTAAAGGCAATGAAGTGATGAGTATTTACAATACTGATTTATTTCCTCTACCAAAATGTCTGAGATTTTCTGCTTTTAGCAGGATCATCTTGCTTAATATCTTGTCTAATTTTTACTTCAATTTTGAAAAGAGAAAAGTGTGAATGCCTAAAAGAATCCATCTACCTTTTCAGAATCAGTTAAGCACTACTTTTTAAAACAGCTTTAATCTAGAGTGCTGTTTTAATAAGACTGTTTGTGAAATTATAAAATTGAGGGGTGCCTAGGTGGCTCAGTCAGTTAAGCATCTGCCTTTGGCTCAGGTCATGATCCCAGAATCCTGGGACGCAGCCCTGCATTGGGCTCCCTGTGCAGTAGCAAGTCGGCTTCTCCCTCTCCCTCTGTGCACTCTCTCAAATAAATAAATAATCTTTAAAAAATTATAAAATTGAGGGATCCCTGGGTGGCGCAGCGGTTTGGCGCCTGCCTTTGGCCCAGGGCGCGATCCTGGAGACCCTGGATCGAATCCCACGTCGGGCTCCCGGTGCATGGAGCCTGCTTCTCCCTCTGCCTGTGTCTCTGCCTCTCTCTCTATCTCTCTGTGACTATCATAAATAAATTAAAAAAAAAAAAATTATAAAATTGAGTTGCTTAAAAATTTTATAAATCAAGGTCAAAGGTATCTGTATTTTAAAATATACTACAGTCACATGCAGAAAGAAATACGTATTACCTAATGTAATACACAATACATAATTATATGTGAAATTACAAAAGAAATCTTAGCCATTCACGATAACTCAGGAATGAGCTTCCATACAGCTTAGTTTCCCAGAGAGCTGATAGGTTCCAGAGTCTTCTTAAAAATAGAAATATTTCCAAAATATACCATGTATCTTTGACTGTCTATGATCAGAACCTCAGCACATAATATACCTTTTTTTCTTGATAACTTACACTTGAAAATACCAGCTCATGTGTATAAATGGAATGTAGTTCAAAATGTGATACATATGTGATCACAGATGAAAATATATGCGCTGAGGACCATGGAAAAGAAAACACTCCAGTTGACTCTCAAATCTGTCCTCTCAAAAAAATTCTGATGTCAACTTCTATTTTGATCATCTGCCTCTCCCTCACAGAGGTAGGGTGAAAGCTACGCAGTGTAGAATGACTTTCTAGGGGAGCACAGTGTTGTTTTAAAACTAGTTAGTGGGGGATCCCTGGGTGGCTCAGAGGTTAGCACCTGCCTTTGGCCCAGGGCACAATCCTGGAGTCCCAGGATCGAATCCAGTGTCGGGCTCCCGGCATGGAGCCTGCTTCTCCTTCTGCCTGTGTCTCTGCCTCTCTCTCTCTCTCAATGTCTATCATGAATAAATAAATAAAATCTTAAAAAAAGAAAAACTAGTTAGTGACCAAGGGCTAGAGAAATTTCCTGACAAATGATTTTCCTGTTCTCTAAGTGGGTATCTGCTTCGATGTTGCTATCAGCTACCTGTGACTTAGCTGGAGCTTCAGCCTGTAGAAGCTCCCAAGAGCTCGGGGCCAGGATATACTTCCCCAGCTTTCTCACTGGCACTTAAATTTACTTGATGGTTGGGGGAGAAGAACACTTTTGACCAATTCACAAGGGTGGGGAGTTCTCCAATGTTTCACTTTTTTTTTTTTTTTTTTTGCTGAGATATTCTTACAAACTGTTCTTAGAATGAAATTAGCAAAATCTCTTTGAAAGGATAATTTGGTGCACTTTCTGGACATCAAAGCATAAGAAAGTATATATTCTTTGGCCCACCAAATTGCTTTCTAGGAATCTAGCCTAAGGAAAACATTGGGTATGTAAACAAAGAGAGTGTGCAAAGAGGTTGACAGTACCACTGATTACAAAAATAAAGTTTTGCTAAACTTCTAGCAATCTAGGGAACTGGTTAATAAAATAATAGAGTCAAACAACAGGAAACTATTCTGCCATTAAAAATGTAAAATAATGATGCAGACCTACATTAATTAAAACACAAAGATTTCCACTATATATTAAGTGAAAAATAAAAGGTTTCAAAAATACATATGGTATACATAGGAAAAATTCTGGAAAGATATACATTAGAGGTTCCCAAACAATTCTGGAAGCTATTACAGTCTCAGTAATTTTTTTTGACAGTGCCTCCAGGCCAAAACAAATTTCTAACAGTGTTGTCTGTTAAGTAGTTAGGTCCAAACAACTTAAGTATTTATGTCATAATGACTTAGTAGCTATTTAAAAAAAATGACACACATAAATTAGAAGAAAAATACTATTTTTTCCTTCTTAAATCACCTCTTAATAATTTATTAATAGAATGTGTGCACCTGTTGGGTAATGCGTAACTTCAGATCTTGGAATCAGATTGAACCCCATTTCCCTCATTTCCTGTTTCATGTTGGTTTTCACATCGTACTCACTTTTTATCATTAAAAACTTAGCAACCATTGGAAACCCGCTTTTGCAAAGATACTATGTCATCAAAAGGAATGTAGTATGATCTTAATGTTGAAACTGCGAATTATACCTCTAATGGTGTTGGACAGATGTCTTTCCCTTGATGGAAAATAACCTGTGGCAACCTCATAAATTTGCTGTGGTGCCCCAGAGCACCTTGGCACACAGCTTGGGAACTGCAGATATATAACAATATTAACAGCTGCTTTCTCTCAGGTTACGGGTGATATAAAAAAAAAAAAAGGATTTTCTGAACCTTTTCCCAATAACCATCTGTTACTTTTTACAATGAGAAAAACCATTAAAGTGATTTACATAGTTCAGAAGTTTTTTTTCCCCTTTGGTTTAAACACCAAACATTTATCTCTTATTATTCTGGAGGCTGAGAATTCCAAAATCAATGTGCCAGCTAATTAAGTATCTGGTGACGAGCCCTTCCTGGTTTATACTGCTGTCTCTTCTCACTGTGAAAAGTTTTTTTTAATCCTAAAAACAGATAGATATTCCATTCTCAATTTTTTACTCTTAGAAAAGTCTAGGCATAAACAACATTGGAAATTGAAAGTCTTGATTGGAAATAACCTAGGTGTCCATTAATGGATGAATGGGTGAAGAAGATATGATATATATATACACCATATATATATATATATATATATATATATATATATATATATATACACACAGACACACACATATACAATGGAATATGACTCAGCCATAAAAAAGAAGGAAATCTTGCCACTTGAGATGACATGGATAGACCTTGAAGGCATTACACTTAAGTGAAGTAAGTCAGACAGAGAAAGACAAATACCATATGATTTCACTTATATGTGGAATCTAAAAAACAAAACAAATGAACAAAACAAAACTCATAGGGAACAGACTATAAGTTATCAGAGGGAAGGGGTTGGGGGTAGGTGAAATGGGTGAAGGGGGTCAGTTACATGGTGACAAATGGTGACCAGACTGATTGTGGTGACCACTTTGTAGTGTATACAAAAATTGAATTAATATGTTATACATTTGAAACTAATATGCTATATACCAAAATTTTACCTCAATTAAAAAAAACCAAACCCACAGGTCATGTATGACAAGACAAGACCTTAAAAAAAAGGAAAATCTTGGATGATGCTGTAATGATGGAAAACTCACTCTTGAATGACCTTCTGCAATAACTCTTAGTATTCTGAACCCTTCCCTGATACTTACACAGATAGGATCGATGGAGACCCCAATGTGAAGACACTGACCTAGACATTCACCCTGCTTCCTATAGGTAGTCACTACAACTGTTTCACAAGAGACTCTGTCCCTCAGCTGATGTGCCTATAACAGAGCATGCTCATGCCCTTGTGGAAGCTGAGCTGCAAATGGTGCTTTACTCTTGGTCTACAGAGCTTCAGTCTCAGGATTAATGGTGCTCCTTTAGAAAAAGTGCCTGCTGCTATTCACCCCAGTATCCACTGCCACTGTCTTTAAAGGTCTCTACTACTCTCTTTGTTCCCTTCTGGTTACTTCTGCCCTGCTTGTCAGTTTCTGCGCTAAAGAAATGAATGGCCTTTTATAACTTCACCAATTGGTACTTTCAGAACCAAATGAGTAGTATAACAGATATTTAGCTTCCTTTGTAATTAGTTGTTGGTGAGTGTTTTGTTTGTTTTATCCTTTATGGGGGTTGATGGGGACAAAGGAAACTTTTCCAGTTTAAAGCTATTTTTAAAACCTAAGGATTTTTAAAGTTTTGGTGTTGAAGTTTTATTGTAGTCCATGTTTTCTAATCATTTACTTTCTTACTAAAGAAGTGCCCACAGAATTATTAAAAAAACAACTTATTTTTCTAATCTATGAATGTCTATAAATGTATATGTCAATCTCAACTTAACCTTTAGAAATTTAAGTTAGAATTAACAATGCTGCAGTAGTGGAATGCTTAAAGTAACTTCTTCCATGAACTTTAATTGGAATGGAACCAACAGTCTTAAATATAGTCTTCCCAAAATGAAGATTAAGATCTTCCAATTCTCCTTTCCCTGCCTAATTACTCCCTACAGCACGAACTACCTTTTAACATACCACATACTTTGCCTACTTACCTTGTTAATTGTTTATCTCCTCCAAGTAGAATGTAAACTCAACAAGGGTAGGAATTTTTGTCTATTTAATCACTGATATGTCCCCATGACCTAAAAGAACTAAAACAACCTGGCAAAATGTAGGGGTGCAACAATACTTGCTGAAAGTAAGTGAATGAGTGACTAATTCTTTTTTTTTTTTTAAGATTTATTTATTTATGAGAGAGAGAGAGAGAGAGAGAGAGAGAACGAGCAGGAGGGACAGTGGGAGAGGGAGAGAGAATCTCGAGCAGACTCTGTGTTAAGTGCAAAACCCAATGCAGACTCCATCTCATGATCCCAAGATCAGGAGCTGAGCTGTAACCGAGTAAGATGCCTAATTAACAGTCTGTGCCACCCAGGTGTCCCATGAGTGACTAATTCTTAAAGATCTTTCATAATTCCATTTTAGAGGGCCACAGATGAGAAAAATCTTTTAAAAATGAACATTAATGTTTATACAAATCAACCGCTTTTTTTTTTTGGAGGTGAAAATCGAAGTCAAGAGTCAACCTTTGATTATAGTAAAATCCACAAATTACAAGGATCTAACCAGTTACAAATATTTTATTTATTTATTTGAGAAAGAGAGAGTAGAGGTGGGGAGGAGCAGAGGAAGAAGAAGGACAAGCTGACTCCGTGCTGAGTGAGGAGCCTGACACAGGGCTCAATCTCATGACCCTGAGATCATGACCTGAGCTGAAACCTAGAACTGGATGTGCAACCAACTGAGCCACCCAGGCGCCCATGACCTAACCAACTTTTTATTGCTTCCCTGTGGGAAACATTTTATCTTTCAGGTAAAGAAGCCTTCTGATTGTCAAAGTATGGAAAATCCACGTAGAACACCTAAAAATGCTGAAGTGAGCATTAAAAAAATATTTTTAAAAAATCATAGCTAGCGGCACCTGAATGGCACAGTTGGTTAACTGGCCAACTCTTGGTTTCGGCTCAGGTCATGATCTCAGGGTAGTGAGATCCAGCCCCATGTCAGGCTCTATGCTCAGCATGGAGTCTGCTTAAGGTCCTCTCTCCCTGTGCTCCTCTCGGCACTCCCTAAAATAAACAAATAAATCTTTTCTAAAATCATGGCTAAACTTTGAGAAAGTAATAGTAATTTTTAAAGGTAAAAAATGATGAGAAGACTAGAAGCTAGTTAGATATGTACCCTGGAGACATAAGCCAATCCCTGGTGGAGGTTTTAAGAGACAAGAAGTCTATGGGACAGGAGACAAACCTAATGTTCACATGTCTGAAAGATAAAAATCCTCAGTGGGGTAAGGTTAAAGAAAATGTCCCAGGAACAGAAGAAAGAAAGGATAAGCTTAAGTGACAGCAGGAGAAGGGACAAAGGAAAAAGTTTCCTCGGAAAAATCCCAAACCCACTCTTGCACTGCTTGGGATCAGAACTTGTATGTCCTTTCCTAAACATGAACAATTAGAGTAAAAAATCCTAGGGTGGCAGTGCCCTCAAACACACAATAGAAGCAAATGTAAAGCTCTCTAGAATAATGAACTCTAAATCCAAGTTCAAAGAATTTTCATAGAGTTCCAAGTGATTGAGTTCACAGTCAGAAAGTACAAAACACACAAATAAGAAAGTTGTCACGAATAAGAATAATAAGAAAAAACAAACTGTAGAGTCAAACCCTCAAAGGCTAGATATTGGATGTATCAGACACAAAATATAAGACAGATTTGTTTAGTGCCTAAAGAGAAAGAAAGGATCTTAAAATATGAAAAAAGGAGTAAGATACCAAATCTGACTAGGCAGGTTTGGGAAAGAACCAAAAATAACTTCTAGAAATGAAATATAACAATCATAATTAGACATTCAAAGGGTGAGTCCAATACCAAATTAGATATAGCTGAAAAGGAATCACGATCTGGTAGATAGATATAAAGAAATTATATATAATCTTAAATAGAGATAGAAAAAAAAAGAGGAAAATATTAAAGATTAAAAGTTAGGGAGCATAGAGTATGAAGGCAAATACAGAGAATAAGGGAAATGCAGGGGATCCCTGGGTGGCTCAGTGGTTTAGCGCCTGCCTTTGGCCCAGGGCGCGATCCTGGAGTCCCAGGATCGAGTCCCATGTCGGGCTCCCAGCATGGAGCCTGATTCTCCCTCCTCCTGTGTCTCTGCCTCTCTCTCTCTATGTCTATAATAAATAAATAAATCTTTAAAAAAAAAGGGAAGTGCAGCACTAGAAGTGATTACATTTGTTGTTTACTTGAGACTAATATAATATTGTATGCCAACTATACCTCAAGGAAGAATAATACTAATAAACTTTGCCTGAAAAAGAAAAAAAAATGATAATAATTGACTTTCCAGAACTATCAATCACCAAATTCAGGAAGCCAAAGGGATCCCAAGGATGATAAAAAAAAAAACCCAAAAAACCCTCACCCAAATAAATCCTGGTAAAAACTCCAGAACACCATCATCAAAAAAGATCTTCAGAACAGCTGGAGAAAATAGCAGGTTACCTACAAGTGAGTGATTATTGAACTGAAAGCTTATTTCTCAATAGAAGAAGAGAAATCTGGGGACGATGTATTTATAACAGAGAGAGAAAATAATACTAAACATGGAACTGTATACTCAGCAAAACTATGTTTCACCAAAAAGCAAATAAAGGCATTTTTATTCTAACAAAAAACAGGGTTTATTTCCAAAGAACGTTCATTATAAGAACTTCTAAATGACATATTTCAGAGAAAAGCAAGAGATTTGACAGAAAGGGGATGGTAAGTAAATAAAATAGTAAACATATGACTAAATTGAAATAAGTATGGGCTGTCTAAAACAAATGCTGACTATATGCAAACTATAATAATGTCTAATACAAAATGAGGATAAAGGGGCACCTGGGTGGCTCAGTCAGTTAAGTGTCTGCCTTCAGCTCAGGTCATAATCTCAGGGTCCCCGGATAGAGCTCCACATCAGGTTCCCTGCTCAGCAGGGAGTCAGCCTCTCTCCCTCTCCCTCTGCCACTCTGCCTGCTTGCGCTGTCTCTCAAATAAAATCTTTTTTTTTTTAATTCCTATTTTTTTTAAGATTTTATTTATTTATTCATAGAGACAGAGAGAAAGAAAGAGGCAGAGACACAGGCAGAGGGAGAAGCAGGCTCCATGCAGAGAGCCTGACGTGGGATTCGATCCCAGGTCTCCAGGATCACGCCCTGGGCTGCAAGCGGCGCTAAACCGCTGCGCCACCAGGGCTGCCCTCAAATAAAATCTTTTTAAAAATAAGGATAAAATTGAAAACTGGTTAGCAGTGGCACATTAGATTAAAAAGAATGATTAGGATTCAAGAATTCTAAGATTCCTGAATTGTTTGGGGAAAAGAGGGAAGATACTGTGTAGTGTAAGATTTCATTAAGTTAAATAGGATGCTAATATCTTGAAGGTAAGCAGTGAAAGAGAATAGTGTGTACAACTACCAAACTAGTAGAAGAAATAACGTAGAATTGTAAAAACCAAAACAAAGCAAAATCTCGTCTAAACCAAACGAAGGCAACAAAGAAAAAAATAAAGCACAGGAAAAGTAGGACAATTAGAAAGCAAAAAAGAAGATGGTTAAAGTGAATACAAACACATGATTATTTTTTGTTTGAAAACACAAATGTAACTGATACAATCTACTAAACAGAAATGTAGTATATCTTCTGGTTAAAAGACAAAGACTGTCTGATTGAATTAAAAAACAGAGAACATGTTTACATAAGCACTTGGATGTGAATGTTCATAGAAGCTTTATTTATAAGAGCCCCAGAACTGGAAAAACCCAAATGTCCAAAGGGTGAATGGTGAAACAAATTGTGGTATATCCATGTAGTGGAATGATACTCAAAAATAAAAAGGAATCAGATATTGATACATGTTACAACATGGATGAATCTCAAAAGCATGATGCTAAATGAAAGAAGTCAAACACCACAGACTACCTGCTGAACTGATCCTATTTATATGACATTCTAGAGAAGATAATACTTTAGTGATAAAAGCAGCTCGGTGGTTTCTTGGGGCCAGAGGTGAGGGAAAGAACCTGACTGCAAAAGGGCATGAGGAGCTTTCTGGTGTGATGGAAATGATCTGTATCTTTATTGTGGTGGTGGTTACACTTGTCAAAATTCATCAAACTGTACACTTGAAATGTGTGAGTTTTTATTGTATAGAAATTACACCTTAATAAAGCTGATAGAACAGAACCCAGTTACATGATTTACAAAAGACACATTTAAAACCTTTTGCATCCTTGAAAAAAGCAAAGTGGAGAAAAGTATTAGCAGGCAAATACTAACCCGGAATCTGGTGTAGCTAAATTAAACCCATACAAAATTAATTTTAGGCAAAGAGACTAAATGGGTCATGACATACTAATAAATATATTTAATTCACCAGGAAGATATAATATGCCTCACAACATCTTCAAAACACATAAAACGAAAATTCACAGACCCCAAGGAAAAACTAAACAGAGAACAATTTTATTTGTAAGTATAAATGCGAAAGTCTTAAACAAAATGTGAGTAGTTGAAATCCAGTAATCAGTAAAGAAAAATAACTTGTCTAAGTTTGAGCTATTCCCATAATACAAGGTTGTTTCAGTATCAGTTATTTATCACGTTAGCAGATTAAAATAGAAAACACATGCCTATCTCAAAGGATGCAGAAAAAGCATTCAAGAAAATATAGCAACTATTCATGATTAATACTTTTAGTAAATAAGGAACAGAAACTTCTTTAATGGGTCAAGGGTATCACAAAATAATCCTATATCAAACATCATACTCAAGGGTAAAGCTTTTAAGTTATTGCCTATAAAGTCAATGAAAAGATAACATTTGCTATTACCACTTCTACTTAACAGTGTAGATTCCAGCCAGCTCAATAAAACAAGAAAAAGAAATTAACATTATATAAATTGGAAAGGAAAAAAGAAACCCTAAGCTATCATTTCTTACTGATGATCTAAATCTAAATAGAAAACCCTATAGAATCTACAAATTATTTTTACTTTAATTTTATTTTTAAAAAGATTTATTTAGGGGTACTTGGGTGGCTCAGATGGTTAAGTGTCTGCCTTTGGCTCCAGTCATGATCTCCAGGTCTTGGCATTGAGCCCTGTGTCGGGCTCCCTGCTCAGCGGGGAGTCTGCTTCTCCCTCTCCCTCTGCCTCTCCCCACTGCTCGTGTTCTCTCTCGCTCTGAAATGAATAGATAAAACCTTAAAAAAAAACAGATTTATTTATTTATTTGAGGGGGAAGGGGCAGAAGAAGAGGGAGAAACTTAAGCAGACTCTGCACTGAGCATGAAGTCCCAGGAGGGGCTCCATCTCACATTCCTGAGATCAGACCTGAGCTGAAACCAAGAGTTAGATGTTCAACTGACTGCCACCCAGGTGCTCCTACAAATTATTTTTATTAACAAGGAGGCCAATTAGGTTTCCATATACATGAAAAAATTCAGGGCCTTTCAACAGTGAAATGGTTAAATTGTAGTATAATAAGTACAATAAAACATAATACAACAATAAAAATGAATGAACTAAGTTATACACATCAATATGGGTGAATCTCAGAACATAATGTTTTGGCAGGAGCAGGTCACAATATAGTATAGTTCTACTTATGTAAAGGTTAAAACAATATCGTGTATTGTTTAAGGATATATACATATGTAGTAAAACTAAGCAAAGGCAAGAGAGTAATTATCTCAAAATCCAGGGAAGTATTTGAGGAGAGGAAAATGTGCTCTAGGAGAGAGATACATCTGAGTCTCAAGAGTAGATAGATAAGGTTCTTGAGGTCAGTAGAAGAAATGTGGATGTCTCCTTACTTGATTGTTTAAAATGTACCAATAAACTCTATATTCCCTTCTATAAGAATGATATACTTCTTAATTTAAAGAAATAAATGAACCTGAGTGAACTTTGTCAAAATATGCACTTTGAAGTATTGTTATACTATTTCAAGTTGAAAAACACAAGCATTTAGGAAGTAGCTTTTCTATATCTACATTATAAGATTAAGATTTATTTATTTTTACTCATAGAAAAGTTTAGAGTCTTCATTCATACAATGATTTTCCTAAAACACTGAAATCATAAGAAACTCTCTTGGTAGGGTTTTTATTTTCTAGTTGGCTATTTTATTTTATAAATAATATGAATTAATTCAGTTATAATTGGCATATATTATATTAGTTTCAGGTATACAATGTAATGTTTTGATATGTGTATATCTTGTGAAGTGATCACCATTCTCTTGATAGGTTTTAAGGGTACATAGCAAAATCACTGTTTTCAGAACTGTTCGCATTAGACACAAGAAAAACAACAAGAACAAATGGTAAGAAAAGAACATTCATGAAGAAATGCCTATAAGGCTTGAATTCTTACATTAGAAAGAACTTTTCAGTGGAAAAGACCTAATCCCTTTGTTTAAAAGGTAATTCTTGGAAAGAGCAGTTTTGCTCAGACAAAAAATAATGAGCTGACCAATGTCAGAAAAAGTTGAAAATATTTTCCTTTCTCATAAAATGTTTTAAAGTTGCCAATATAATTAAAATGATATTGATGATCCAGCCATCCGGTTACCCAACCCAAAATATCTCAAATTCTACTGGGTGGCAGGGTCCAGTCACCCAAGCCAGACCCGAGGCTTCCAATATTTTACACCACCCCTATGCTTCCCCTCCTCCAATACATCTTCCACTTGTCCACAGAGCACTCTTTACATGTAAATACTACCACATTATTTTACAGCTTAAGAATTTTTCAGTATTGACCCATACTCACACAGAATAGCCTCCAAGCCATTTAGAATATGGCCCCCTCTCTGGCTCTTCTATGTATACACTTTAGACCATAGCACTGCAAGCCAATTGTGCCTCTATGTCAGTATTAACATGTTGATGTTAAATTATTTCATACATTAGCCTACGGTATATTCTTTTCTCTTCTTGAAAAATTCCTTCCTGCCTCAAAATTATCATTCATCTCCAAAAATCTGTGAAACAACCCATTCTGAAGGCCTCCCAAATCACTCCGGTTTGCCCTCCTTATGTACTTCACTGCTAGCATTTCACTGAACACACCCTGCTTTATTCATCTGTATTTACCTGTATGTCTGTCTTGCTAACTACACTGCAAGTTACTTGAACTCAGAGATGATGTCTTATTTTCCTTTAGGTCTCCAGTGTGCATAGCATAGCACCTGGCCCCAAAGAGCTATCATCTATTGAGCACTCACTGTATGCTAGGCTTTGGACAGCGTTTCACATTTTACCACACTGAGTTCCCACAGCACTTCAATGAACTATTATCCTTTTTTAGCAAACAAGTGAACTGAGATTTAGAAGTTAACATCGCCAGGATCTTCCAGTTAGTAAGTGATGGAATTCCAATGAGAACTTGGGTCACTTGGACTCCACTGCCTACATTAACGTCTTCAATTTCTGGTGAAATAAAAAGCATAAAATGTGAAACAGGTCATATGAAATCTCACCCAACTTATGCTCTGGGTTAAAAACTGTAAAGTTTACGCAGAGTACTGGAGGAGCCATCACAACTCCAGGATTCTGTTTCTACCACTGATGAACTGTAACTCAGAACTGTCCCAGGCTGAACCTCACTTACCTCACTCCAAACTTAACAGATTTCATATCACATTCTCACAATACTCTAAAGCTGATAAGAAAGTCTTCTGGCTCATAAATCTAGGTATTCTTTCTAATTCCTGGCCTTGAAACACATCTTCCTTTACTGAAAACCTTTCTGTAGAACAAATGCCAGAAGCCATTTTGGATAGAGGGTCAGGAGAAAGTCCACTTTTGTTCTCAGCCCAGAGCAGACACCTGTACTCTCCCTTTCCCCCATGCCGTGGACCAGAATAGTAGCACGCCAGCATGAAGCTGGCCAGAGACACACTTTCTGTAACCACTCTGCACAGAAGAGAAAATGAACAACCTTGTGTTTGAATAATGTGCAGGGTGTGATACCAACAGAACCTCCACCCTCCTTCCTGGGGAAATGCAAAGTTAGCTGTGGCCTTTTCACAAACCTCGAAGAGGATGAAATGTCAGCTGCAACTCTGAATTTCCTGGCTTCATTCCACTTACCTCACCACCTTACCATTATCTAAAATGACATACATGTTGGATATTAATATACTACATTTAAACATCATCCCTCAATCAGACATCATGTTACAAACAAACAGCTAAATTCTACAGCTGTTCCTGCTAGAAACAAAAAGATTCTTAACATTTTTGAAGGGAAAAAAAAAATCTGTTTGTTCCCAGATGTCTCCTGAGCCATATTTTGGGGGCTTGTCTATTAGCTAGTTGATTAGTAAAAGCTAACTACACCTGTCACTCCTATTTACATACACTAATGGTTTTAAGTAACCACTCTTTCCCATCTCCCAAAAAAAAGACAGCTAAGAAAACAATGTTCACTTGGAGGAAGAGAAACTAAAATTCTTTCTGCTGTTCCTCTCAATCAAACCCTTGCAGGAACAAAAGTATTCACTGTGGTTTATACAGTTGTCACTCAAAAAAATGGCACCTAAAAGGCCATGAGCCTTTCTATAATTTCACTTCTACTTAAGGAGTCTCTCTGTACATGATTTAGGCACAAAATGCAGAGCTGCTGACTGGCATTCTGGCAATGGTATAGATGAAAACGATTTAAAAAAAAATACATCCTACGCCTTGTGTTCCTGGGAGACATTGTTAAACTCTAACCTGTTTGTATAAGCGGGGTCAGTCTGGCTTCAGGGTGGCACTGGACCACACATACCCATGCATGTACCAAGCCCTGTTCTGAGTTATATGCTGTGATAAGTGGTATATATTTACAACTCCTTAAAATAGCCTTAGGAGGTGGATATTTTCTCCCCTATTTTATAGATAAGAAAACTGAGTGCTGTGTGAAGTGCCTTAAATCATAGTTAAGTTCTGAACAGTTGGACTCAGAATATGTAACACAGAAGTTCTTTAAGGGCACCCAGGAAACAAATGTTCATTTGCTCGCAACCACTGAAATACACTCTATTGTATGCTTCTAATTTTTTTTTAAGTATCAGGAGAAACTGATCATTAATGAAATGTAACTATCAAATCTTAAGTATTTCAATGATCAAACAAGTAACCCAAAACTAAAATGAAGACATTATAAATGTTAAAAAAAAAAAAAAGGTATGTCCCTCAAAAGGGCTCTGGGGGTGCCAATATTTAGGAAAATAAATGTGTTTCAACTACTGCCCTCTCCTGGTGGCATAACTAACCAAAGGTATGTACCTTTTTCTTAATTTAATCAATTTAAAAGATTTTCACCTAACTGACTTACCACAACAGAAACGTAGATAAAGATTGTAGGGCACTTCTTCAGGATGGAACTTGGTTCTAGATTATACTCAAGAACTTTCTACCTGGGTAACTCTGAAAAACCATTCCGCTTCTCTGTGCCTCCAATTTCTCATCGGTAAAATGGGAACCATAAGATCTACTCTGCCCACCTCAAAGGTTATTTTGAGCATCAAATAAGATAATGCATGTGAATTTTCAAATACAGTTGGCTCTTGAACAATATAGGTTTGAACTGTGTGGGTCTGTTTATATGAGGATATATATATATATATATATATATATATATATATATAAACACACTAATGTCAATGTATTTTCTCTTCCTCATGATTTTCTTAGTAAGATTTTCTCTTCTCTGGCTTACATTATTATAAGAATATAGTACATAATATATATTACATATATATGAACATATATGTTTTCATCACACATATTATATATAACATATATATGTGAATGTATAAAATACATATTCATCAACTATGTTATTGGTAAGGCTTCCAATTAACAGTAGGCTATTTGAAAAGTTTTTGGGGAATCAAAAATTACACATGGATTTTTGACTGCATGGGGGGCCAGTACTCCTAATACCCAAGCTATTCAAAGGTCACCTGTACTCTAACTGTACAACCTAAAGCATTTTTAAATTAATCAACTAAAGAAAGCCATTTACAGCCACATCCATTAAAATTGAAATTACATCCAGGTGCCTAGGTGTCTCAGTTAGTAAACATCTGACTCTTGATTTAGGCTCAGGTCATGATCTCAGGTTATGGGATCAAGCCTCACATCAGGCTCTGTGCTGGGCATGGGGCCTGCTTAAGATTCTCTCTTTCCCTCTCCTCTAAAAAATACAATTAAAATTACATCTACTCTTTAATCTTGCAGTCCCATTCTTTGGAACCAATGCTAAGAATTACCAGTACTTGTTTGCAAAGACATGTACAAAGTCATTTATGACTACAGCACCACCAATGGCAAAAAAATAAATAATAATAATGACCAAGGTAAACATTAATCAATAGAGTAAACTATGAAATAAATGATAATTATTCTACAGAAAATTATGTGGCCACTAAAAAGAATGAACCAGAGCTTTGTCAGTTGAACAAAGTGATTTCAACAAGGCTTTTACGAAATGCAAGATATAAAAAGAAATGTAATAGTCCCAAACACCTTAGTGCATTTTTAAACTTTGTAAATTTCAGAAGCATGAATGCTATACACTTAACAAAAACAACATTTCAGAGGTTAATCATTTAACATTTAAAAATGTTGATGTTTCTTATTAAAGTTCAACATAACAGAAGCTGTTGGGCACAAAAATTAAGAATAAAATGTGCTATTCAAAATTTACAAAAGAATTAAATAAGTGTAAAATAAATGTAAATAATTAAATATTCAAGTGTTTCTCTTGCAAATGTATAGCAATTATGATCCTGAAGTTATTAACTTAAAACTACACTGATGCTTGGAGAATACCTCATATAACATTTTTTCATTTTTATAAAATAAAATAACAATCTCCACCCCCCCACTTGTATGATGGTGTGTGTGTATATATTTGTGTTTATACGATTCTACACTTAAATAATTAATTATATAAAAACGGGAAAAAATATAGAAGGCTACCTAGGCAGTTAAAGCAGGAAAAGGGTTGGGGAAGAGGGAAAAGGGGGAGCAATCCAGGCAAAAAGGGAAAAGTTAACAAAAGGGGTTAGGGGAACTAAAAGTGTATATGCTCTCATCGCACTTATGTACTTATAGAAAATCACTTGTATTATATAGGCATATAAAATTACTTTTTTTTTTTTTTTAAATAGAAATGAAAGAAACTTGTCCCTGAGTCCCATGGTACGTAAACAGGAGGAGAGCCGGAACTTGTACCTAAATCTCAATGAACATAAGCCTGGGCTTTGACCCTCTCTATTCTGGATAGGTAGCAGGCCAACTGCACTCTACACTACCATGACTGGATCACACTGGCAAGATTCACCAGCCTTAGCATCTTTAAAATGGGGCTCCAGACCATGACTCATGGACCGCTGGAGCTCATTTCAAAACAACTGTTTGTCCCTGAAACTTTTCATTTCCAGCACAGCATGGTTGATACTGTAGACAGAGCCTAATCACAAGTCTTTTGGTTGATGCTGATAGCAGCCCTCTATTTCAAAGATAGATATTTTTAATCACCATTGCTATGAAATTCTTACTGATCTGTTCATCTCTGAATCAAAGACACCTTTTTTCACTGTCTTAAATACATTAAAGGTGGAAACATGTTGACAGTCTCTAAACAAGCAATGCACTTCCTTCCTCTAGGCCTGTCACACACCATTCCCTCCACCTGGAATGCCCTTCCTTTTTTTCTCTGCCTGGGAAACTCCTCCGCATTTTTCAAGATGTAGCTCAAATGCCACCTTCTCCGTCAAGGTTTTCCTGTCTTTCCTAGGCAGAACTGCTTCACCCTCTGCACACCCACACTGGTTAGGATAGGCATCTCTCAGCGGTTCTTAGCTCTGCTTTGATTATCGGGCTAGATGCTGACTTTCCCATTGGAGTGTGGTGTCTTATTTGCCTCTGTACCACTTCTCACCCTCATCTTGCCTACTTAGTGGCTAGTGTGGTACTTGGCACATCAAAGGCCTTCAGAAAAATATCAGTTCTGTGGAACTGTGAGATTGAGAGCTTATTAATTCACAAGGTGAATGAATAATAGGTCCAAGACACTGGTAAATCAACACGAAATCTGCTATGCTCAGGGCCAAGAATTCCTTGCCTTTAAATAATATCTAACAAAATTTCTACTATGAAAGACAATACAACTCATACAGATGTATCTTCATTCTTGTCTTTTCCAACTCAGCAAGACAAGCTATTAGTGTTCCCACATCCTTTCAACTGCTGGCTTTAGGTGTGAAACTGGAATATGAAGTGTGTGTGTTACAGGTGTATGTTTACACATATAGACTGCCTCTTCACCAATACAGACCAACCTTTTCATCCTAAGTATGGGATTATTATTTTTTTTATTTTTTTAAAGTAATATCTATACCCAGCATGGGGCTCAACCTCACAACCCCAAGATCAAGAGTAGCATGCTCTACCAACTGAGCCAGCCAAGTACCCCCTCAGTATGAGATTATATACAGAAATGATAATAGGTGACATTTGTATAACACTTGGAATGTATTTGCTATCAGAGACATCATCTGATCTGTGGCATGGAGCAAACAGCAAGTCAATTAACTTCATGTATGTTTATGTTGATGCTGATTTTGTAGTAGATCATCATGTTGAATTTATGACTTGATTACATGTCCATAGCTGACAATGTAGACTGTAGGTCCCTGCTGATCATAACCTAATAATGTCTATCTCTCTTATTATATAGCATAGATAGACTTAAGCAAGCCAGAAAGTTTTAACAAAAACTAATAATTCTTGTCAATAAAAGTGAATAGTATCCCAGTGAAGAAAACAGTCATTTATTTGTTCCTACTGCCATCACTGAAAGCAGGAAAAACATTTGGTTAATCCATTTTCAGCCATTCTTAGATTTGGGAAGGACACGCTCAAACAGAGGAAGCTGATGTAGTGAATAGTGAAGTTAACCCATTCTACTGTACAATTCATCCTGACCAACTCCTGGGGCTCTGTGAGCTGCCTGTAATCAAGACTATTTGGCTGAGTTCTACTAGCTGTCAAGGTTTTCTAAGCCTAACTAGTTAATGTGTGATGGCTAGTTTTCATTCCATGACTTCACATCACCCATGAAGCAATTAAGCCTGTACCTCATGGTCTCCCACAGGAGTTGCAAAGGTGCCTTAGTCTCCTGAGAAACTAAATTCAGTGTGCTTTGAGGGGAAACAAACTATTTTAATCATGAGAGGTGGCACAAGATGCCTTTTCACAGTGTCTGTGTTGGGAGAGGAATGTTGCCAATTTTCCCCCCACGTAACTTGGATAGCTGTTTCTTCTTTTTTTACCTGTCTCTCTGAAATTATAAAGGGCTCTTATGAATTGTTTATATGAAACCAAGTACCCTGACCCACAGGCAAGGTATTCCTGGAACTGCTGAAACAGCAAGCAAGATAATGATATCATTTTAGAAAGTGTCAGGCAAGAAAGCTCTGATTAACCACTGAAACAGAAACATACTCTTGTGGAGATATTTGTAAATAGAGTGAATGTCACTTTAACATCTCTCTTCTTTATCTGGGCTCCCCCTTCCTGGTATGCTGTTATTGTGAATATTTCCTCTTTCGATTCCTGCATATAAGGAAGGTTGTTTGATATAAGGGAATAAAAGTCTTTTCTGGAGGGAAAAAAAAAAAGGTGAGTGTTCACGGAGATAATGGAAAGATTTTGAGCCTCATCCAATATTCATATGCAATCTTACTACTTTGCATAACCTCCCTCCATCTGCCTCTTCTTATTCCCTCCCTACTACTTAGCTAGACTGGGCTTTCTCTTCTGATGCTCAGTAAGAAGAAGAGAAGGCTTCTGGAGGAAAAGTAGAAGGAGCAGATGAAGTTTTCTGAAAGGGATGACCTTAGGGATGCTGAAGCAACTCTTCCTAACACAAGGGGTGAACCCCAGCCCAAGAGGCACATCCATCCTCTGGGAGGTGGGAACTGGTCTCCATCACTCCTTAAAAACCCCTTCAGACTCCATCTGCTTCCAAGGTGCTTCAAGAAGCATCATCTTAAGCTTAAAGATGTATGAACTCAAGCAGTTGTTTATGGTATGGTTAAGGAGATGGCAAACAGAGTTAGTCATTTTTACACAGGACCCCAATCTTTTCACAACACTTGGGCCAATATGCCTCTTTTCATCTGTGTGCATGAATATAAACACTCAGAGAATTAGTGGGTGTGTAGTTCTGTGGTTGGTGGCACTATAGGGTAAGCTCTTCAGAGATCGAAGGAGTTAAGAGTACCCAACTAGCTACCAGAAGCTGAATGTCAGCCGGTATGAATGGTATGTAGCTGGGCAGTTTTCCAAAACCCACGCCGTGGCTGCATATCAGGAAGACTGCTATAAACAAGTGTGCATGTGTGCATGGAGCCTGATAAGTCAATGAGGAAAGATAGACACGGAACAGCAACCCAGCCCGAGGAAATATGCAGAGCCGGGTGAGTTTCCACTTTAGGTGAACAATAGCTCTGTTTCGGAAACAGGTCTGGATGGGCTGGTGAACAGTGAGATTGATCCTTTAACTTTTTATACGTTAAGTGACCAGAAGCTGGATTCTCAACTTTCAAATTATACTAAATCATAACACTGCTAAAATTACATTTAAAAAATATTTAATAGGAAACATGCAAAGATATGGTAAGTGAAAATAGCACAAAGCAAAACTGCATACATAGGTTTTGATTATGTAAAGTATACAGATACATTTTAAAAGATACATTAAAAATGGCACTAAAATATAACATTGGATAGTCTTCTCTAGGTGATGGGATGATATGTGATTTTTGTGTTTTCTCTATACTTCCCTTTTTAATTTTTCTGAAATGAACTTGCATTAGTTATAGAAATCAGTAGAAAAATACAAGTTCTTTAATTTAAAAAGTTTATCTCATGAATAAACGGACATGGATAATTTGTAAATGAGTCACCTAAGGCTGAGAAAGGCACAAAATAGAACCATCCATAATGCTTATAAAATGTTAACGTGAATTTGCCATGTACGCGCACATTAGTATCTTCTGTCTTACATTTAAACTCCTAGAGAGCAAAGGCTGTGTCTAATTCTGTGCAGTGTTTGGCTCAATTAAAAATGCAGATAGAACATAATTTTTATGACAATTATACAAATGCACCTGGTTTTTATTCACTCTGGTAGCCAGACTGGAAAATTCCTTAGTGTTACTAATGCCTGGACAGGGACACAGCACAAGAACAGACATCCTTTCTCCAAATTTAAAACCTCTTAAAAAAACTACTTCTTATGCAGCATGTACATTCATAGAGAAGACTGGCCTCTACTATATTTAAAGTGGAGAGAGAAACAGTACTAGAATTTTCTCTGTTCAAGCCCACTTCAGTGTTACATAATGAATGTAATCCTAAGGATTAGTTTAGAGTTTGATTTCAATATTAATTCAACTACTGGACTCAGCACTGACTCAACCCCTGGAATTAATATGAAATAGAGACACAAAAGAGTTTTTCCACTTAAGAAATAAAACCAAGCCCAAACGGAGCTAAGTCAAACCACTTGTACAGCAACACTGGAGCCATAAACAACAAAGAAGCTTCCATTTCCAGTGTTTTTAGACCCCTCAAAACCCTTCCTAATGATTCCAGCAAAACATAAGCAAGGTTACTGTAACATCTGAAGTCACTCTGGAGATATACCTTGCAGTCTATAAACAGTAGCTTTTTATTTTTTCAGTGTAGTAGCCGCAAGAAGATACAAATGACTATCAGAATTTGGAGTTGATATTCTTACTAAAAGTTTAAAATACAGTGTATCATATTTGGCCCAAATGAGTCAGTTCCTTTCAAGGTTATCATGAAATAGACAAGCAAGCAAATGTAAAATCCCAGGTGCTTATTAAATTGAAACAGAAAAAGTCACTTTTGAGAACTCGGCCATGACTCCTCCCTCATCCCCATCACAATGGCTAACATTTATCAACTTTTCACCAGATGCTGAATGTTACATTTGTAAGGGCATGATCTAACATAATGCTCAAAGAAGCCCTAGGAGGTAAGTGGTTCCATCAGTATTTTAGAGATGATAGGTTTAGGAAGAGGCTAGTGACATTATCCATGATCTCCTAGCTCCTCTGTGGTAGAGCTGGGATTTGAACTCAGGTCTGATGATGCCCAGAGTACAAACTCCTAACCATGAAGGACATGGTGACTTTAGGGACCTAATGAAGTTGGAAATCAAAAGTGAGATATAAATATAAATTGCACCACTTTCAAGTCCGTTGCATATACATAGCTGGTCTTCTCCTACATTAAGCACAATGTCCTATTAAAAAAAGATGACCAATTCCGACAACAAAAATCTCCTGGGGGAAACTAAGATCATTCACTGAGGCAATAACTCATGTCTCTTATTGAGAACATGGCAATAATTGAGGCTTGGGTGTGGTCACCTGAGAGATCTGGAGGAAATCTAGAGGCAAAATTTACCGAATTTTCTATTGCACAATACAATCTGCCTGTGGAAAGCACCCCCTAAACGGAAGTATCTGTCAAAGTAAAAATAAACCTGGTTAACAGCATCTGAAAAATATATTGTGAGTGGGATTCATATTTCTTTCATTTGCTACGGTACATGCATATATTTAGTTGTTTGGTCCTAATTAAAACATACACACACGTAGCTTTTCAACCCAATCTACAAAACTCTGACAGGGACTAACATCCATTTTGTAGGAATTAAATGGAGGAGGCAGGCTGAGTGCTTCACACAGTCTCTTCTGGGGAGTTTCCTCTTATAACTCACAAGTTACAGGGAGGCCAGGTCCATTGAGGTCTCAGCTTTGCACGAAAGAGAAATCGTTAGTGTCTGTTCACATAAAAACTGTTCTTTCTACTCAGAGTCATAAAAGCCAGACTGACAGATTACTTGGAATGCTAATTTATCAATCTACACAGAAAAACAGAACTTTCCAGAAGAACATAATACTGGGGCAAGATTATTATTATTTAATTAAAATATCTACTGAGAGCCTACCATGGGTCAGGATCCATTCTAGTGATTTCATTTAACTCTCACAACAAGCCTTTGAAGTATCTTTAGTATACACGTTCAAGCTGAGGAGGCTGGAGTCCAGAGAGGCTGAGGGCCTTGGCCGAGGTCACAGAGAGGAACAGCAGAGCTTCCAGCAGAGCCCAAACCTCAATGCCAGGGGTCTCACTGCTGGGAAAATGTTAAGTTCAGAAGTGCTGGCAAGGGACCAAGTGATCCTAGGTTGGTGTCATTAAACCTCAAGGACTTAAAATGCATTGGGCATACATTTTGCCAAGAGCTGCCAATTAGTCTGCAATAATCAGGGACATCTCTACAATTTTAAAGGTTCCCCAACTTCTTTTGGTGGCTGTCACACAGACCAACAGCCAACTGTTTGCTTCTGATATTAGCATGTTAAAATCTCTAAAGCGTTCAGTTTAGTTACTATTATCAACATTTATTTTGATTTTTGTTGGTTTGTCTAAGTGTGGATTACCTTCTGGGAATTTTACACATAGCTAATCTCAGCCATTTTTATGTTGATGTTTGAGAGTTTCGGTTTCTAGTGATGATATTTTCTGCCACTGTTCCTTGAAATTCAAATTTTGAGGGTGTTCATTAGCTGGTACCTGGGCACTAATTTAGTTCTATCTATTAAAAATACATACATAAATATATATGGCACAAAACTATGTGCCATACTGTGTACTTATTTATGACTAAAAGAGGCACTGGTAATTTGTAAACCTATCCTAGTAAACTAAGTCAAAGAATATAGTTAATAATATTTCATACTGTTCTTTTTCTGTTCCTATTGAAAAATATAGTAGATTTACTATTTCAATATTACCAATCCAGTTCAGACCATTCTAACAAAATGATTCAACATCATGAGAATTTCACGCTAAATAGCTATAACAGGAAGTGGTGGTCCTAAAAATGAAAAAAAAAGAACACAACAAAAGGAGGCTCTTTGGGTATGTTTTTAGCATTAATTAACAAATAAATAAAAATCAGTTTTCAAAGAAAAATCAGCCTAGCTGTGAACATTTTGCCTGCTTTTGACCTTCGAATTGCAGGCTTAGGCCAGAAAATAAATCTTACTGTGATTGTTCAGAGAAACCTTGAAGACAAATTAATATTATTGTGGCCTACCATGATTATTCTCATTTAACAAAGCTTCCAAAGAAAACAGCCAAATTTTAAACAGAAGTTGAGAGAGTAAATGGTTGCAGTGCACACACATGTGAACATTCACATTAAAGAGTCAAACACAAATATTTAAAATCCACCCACAGAAAAAAAGAAATGCAGATTTTGGAGAGAAGTAATGTAGGTAGACATCACTGATTTTTTTGGAAGGCATATCAAAGAATCCAGGGAATGGTGTTTTTGTTTGTTTTCATGGAACTGGGATTTTCTGGAGAGAGCGGTATGTTGTTTCAATAGAGCGAATACATGAGTCACATTTAAAAATGGACTTCCATTAGATTCAAACTGAACAGCTGGACAAGGATGCTATTTAATTCTCTTCCCTACCAAAAGGGGGAGGTGCTAGAGTGCTTTACTTATTCTCCCCCTCGTTTATTTGCTGAGCAATAGGGCTCTTACTTCAGGCAGGTTAATCTGCTGAGCCATGACATGTATGAGAAGGCTGTCTGGCGGGACAACATGCTTACACACCGAAGGTATGACAGCAAAAGAACCGAAGCAGGAGCAACTCTACAGCATCGCACCTCTGGGCCTCTGCTTCCTAACTGTGGGAATCAATCTATTAATTCTTGCACGTCCTTTAGGCACTAACATTCCAACTGTCTGAGATTCCAAATAAGAAAGTGCTATTTTAAGTGATTCTTTAAACTCCATTGCAGATAACTATAAAAAATGTTCAGGCCTGGAAAAAAAAATGTTCATTCAACACCAAAACGTAACTCACTTCTACCTAATTGGCTGTTCTTCTGCTAATAACAGAATTTTGTCATCACCACAAATATTTATTGCACATTTGCTATACACAGAAGGTTCATCTCAGAGAACAGAGAGGCAGTAGTCTACAATAAAAACACTCCAAGTTTCCCTTACATGTCATACTGTAGGAAGAAGATAGAATGCACTCATTTTCTCATCTAGACTGTTCATGACAGCCTGTGCACAATAAAATTCATAGACAACTAGAGTGCTACAGTCCCTATAGACTTCAGAGATAATCTGGCCCATAGATTCCTTTGTGTGCTGAAGCCCCGGAGAATCTGATGTAATAAGCTTTGAACCACTCTCTCCAGAAAAAAAGCATATGCATATGAAATATGAGACTCAATTCCTAGCATTTTACACACTCTCTGAAGACACGCTAGGCTAACAACTCCTGGTCTACTCCCACTGCTTCCTCATACATATGGAGACACCAAGTTTCAAACAGGTGATATGACTTGGCCACAGTCACACAGCAGAAACCATGAACAGAATAAATGGTATGAAACTGAAAATGATACAGATACCCCTCAAAAGTCTAAATCATCCTTTTCATCAGAAGTCAGGCTTATCATGTTGCTAGGAAAGGTGAAAAGGTGAAATGTTTTCAGAGGAATATATCTTTCTTTTATCTTAGGGTTCTAGCTGAGCTTCTCACTGGAAAACAGGCAGGCTTTCTTTATCTTGCCCTCAGGCCAGGCCCACCCATGGTTCAAGGCTGCCTTTTTTTGTGTTTGCCTCAGCAAATCAATAAAACCTGCATAACCTGGCACATTGAGAAAGGGGGCAAGTGTGAGAGCATGAATTAGAAACTAGTTTTCAGGAACCTAACTTGAGTTCTAAAGAACTCCGTTAGTCAGATAATGGATGCTTAAGAAGTATTCTGAATCATACATAGACTGCTCATTTATTTAGGAAGTGGTAGTCTACTAAAGTGTTAGCAAGTTCTAGAGACCTGCTTTAATGATTAGATGGGACTAATTTCCAACTACTGCATTAGTTTGTTCGTTTGCAAATGGCTCCCCCCCCCCCCCCCCCCCCCAGAAAAAGCTAAAGCAGTCATTCTGGGGTGTTGCATTTTACTTTTAGCTTAGCAAATGCATCTAATATATTTCAAATTCCCTTCAACAAATATTCTCCTACAAGGCAATGTGACAGAATGAAAATGTGCATGTGTTTTGGAGTCAGATTTGAATTCAGATACTGGATCTTCGATATCTAGACATGTGATATTGGTCTCATTACTTAAACATCTCTGAGTTCCCCCATCTGTAAAGTGGGAATAATATCAACTCTTGCAAATTGGCTGTGAAAATACCAATAATATAGTCTATTATAAAAGGAGCTAGTGCAATATTTGACAAACATTAGGGACTTGATAAAATGGTAACCAATTAAAATAATGATCAGTTGTCAAAAATCGACAAAGGATACACTTCATCCTAGACCCTTCTCCAAAATCTGAATTCGTAACATCTAAATGAATGAGCATTTAATTCATTCTTAAAATGACTCCAACACTTGTTTTAGTCTATTTTGACATGTGAAGAAGTATAGCCACTAAAAATTAAAAGGCCATCGTTCAAATAATTATCTTTATACTAAAGTAACCCTGTCAGGTTTTTTGACCAAAAGGAAATCTATTGTACCACTGATAGGTTTTAAGTCTTTAGATAACATCAATGTGTTAAAGTACCAGAATAATAAAACAAAGGGAATGGTTTCTTGACATGGAACTTTATGACTAAAAGCCTAAATTAAATATTATGGTTCAGTAGTATTAACGTGTTTTCACACTACCTACCAAGTTTTCAGATTGCACTCTACTTATCCTTTTCAAATTGCTATCAGTATCTTTTTCATGGGAAATTTCTTACAAATTACTTTGAGAAGCCAAAAATTTACAGTGGAAATTTTTTCCTGAGTTCATTTTTAGAAAAAAAACTTATTCAACAGGCAAATCTAAATAATTTTTAGCAGTTCTAAATGTAGAGAATTCATGACTTCTTACTGTAATTGAAAAGTAACATACAAAGCAATTACATAGTCACTTATAAAACCCACGTTCAACTTTCGAAATAATGACTAACCTGATAGGAGAGACAAGACTTTTATAATTAAATACTAAAGTCTAGCCATTTGAGATAAGCACAGCAGGTTATATAATTGTCCTCTGTACTCACAATATCCTTTTTTTCTCTTCTTGGATGCATATCATTTTTCAGTAATAATAGAACATGTAACAAAAAAAGTCACTGTACTGTAGGAAATCATTCTAACCACAAGCTAAATTTTTGGCCAAGAGAAGGCCTCTATAATTTGGATTTCACCAGTTTCATAAGGAAAAAGGTGCCCATTAATAGTGTAAGTAAAATTCCCTGGAGAATATATTAGTCTTAAGAAAACAAAACAGTAAGCCTCAGGCATTCATTTACAATATAAACATTTGGACCATTAATTGTAAAGCATTCCTAGCCATGGCGGAATGGAATTTTCAAACTTGGATACTCTTAAAATCTCTTTCAGTGCCCTATGATGGGCATGCTCAGGAGCACCGGAAGAAATGGGACACGGATGACATCTTTTTTCTAGAAAGATAAGATGGCTTGTGTGCACACACATGTGCCTGGAGACACTTGGCACAGTCACTACTCATCCAGGGACACTTCTCAAGCCCCTTGCATTCAAGTGGAGCCACCTGACTAGTTCTCATCAATGGACTATGAAGAGAAGAGATGCTGAGTCACTTCAGGGCTACAGTGATTAAGAAGTAAGTGATGTTTCTTTATGTTCTTTCTCTTCCACCAACCAGATGCAGACAATCAAAAGCCTCAAAAGATGACATTATGGGTTGAACAGTGTCCCTCATCCCACATTCATATGCTGGAAATCCTAATTATCAATACTTCAGAAAGTGACCTTAATTCAGAAGTAGGGTCATTATAGATGTCATTAGTTAAGATGAAGTCACACTGGAATAGGGTGAGCCCTAGTTCAATATGACTGGTGTCCTTATAAAAAGAGGGAAATTTGGATACAGCAGGAATAGAGGGGAGACAATATGAAGGGACACGGGGAGAAGACAGACATCTGCAAACCAAGGAGAGAGCTGGACAACAGATCCTCAGAAAGAACCAGTCTTGCTCAACTCTGATCTTGGACTCCTAGCCTCCAGAAGGGTGAGACGATAAATTTCTGTTATTTAAGGTGCCCAGTTTGTAGTACTCTGTTATAGCACCCTAGAAATCTAATACAGACAGTAAGGGCAGAAGATGCAAGGAATCTGAGTTCAGGATTTCTGAGTTAACTGCTGAATAAAAAGCAATTCACTGACCAGAAAGACCTACATTGGATTGATACTTTAGCAAGAAAGGAAACCTTCATTGTGTCAAACCATTGAATTTTGAGAACCTATTCATTAGAACAGCTAAATTACCTAATATAATACTTAACTAAGTAATTTAACTGGCAAGTAATTTTTTAAAAGTTACTTTACATAGAAAAAAAAAACCATGGACACAATACAGAGAATCATATAAAATCCATATAAATTTTTAGGATAAAAAGGAACTTCAAAAAAATTATGAGTTTACCAAAAGATATTTTGGGGCAATTCCCTCAAATCCTCCGCAGGGTACAGATTTACTCTCCTCTACCAGTAGAAGTAGAATTTCCTCAATTATTTTTAAAAAGCCACAATGTCAAGGTTGCTATACATAGTTTAAATTATGCTATAGTTCACTTAAAATTTTTAATTTTGTAAATTCAGGGAGGCACTTCTCCCAAGTGGCCCAAGTATATAAATTTTTACTTAAATAATAAGGACAAGAATATTGTAAATGAGGTCTCAATTTTTTCCAAAGTTCTCAATACTATTTGTAATCAATCTGAAGAGAAATCACTATGTGACCCTCAGCTTCTGCTTTCAAATACAGACAAAAAACGTACTTCCTTTACAATGAGGTAAATAATATGGAATCAATACGTCATTTTCCAGTTTTTTTTTTAAACTTGTGTGATGAAAAAGTAAAACGATATTCTAGCTAAGACATAGAGTTTTAATTCAAAATACCTCAAAAGCTGAGCTGGCAGCTGGGTTCTCGTGTTTACAGAAAAGCTAGGATGATTCAGCCTGTGCTCAGAGCTCAATTTAGATCATAGCATCTGGATTCAAGACACATGTAAGATGTGGCGGCAGGTTTCCAGGTCATGACTGATCCAAGAGAGAGACCTGCGACCACTCACCAGAACAATTCTAATCGGAGAAAGTGCTTGGGGGAGAGAAAAACCTCAAAGGTGTTTGGAAGACTGGCCATAGTCAGCCTTCCAAATTGCAATAACATAAGCATTTCCTGCAGCTGGCAGGTGCTGGAAAGGCCAAAGCAAGGCAGCCAGGGGAAGACACTGAAAGTCCCCAAGTCAGTTTTGTCACGGTCAGAAAACATCTCTCACAGATGACTTCTTTCCTGAAGTAGCTATTGTTCAGATTCAACTATGGGAATCTGGTCAATGGAAAACCTTAGAGAGCACACACTTCCTGCTAAGATCCGTGCTTAACTTTGCTTTGTTTCAAAGAGAAAAACTGGGGTAGGGAAAGGGAAAAAAAAAAAATTTAACAGCTTCTTTTTTTTTTTCCCCCTGGGTGAGAAGAAATCATAGCCACAGTAACTATAATGTAGGCTACACACTGAAATCTAAGAGAGAAAAAAATAGTAACACAAAATCTTCCCAGCCCAATTTTATCTCCATCCGAATTCACCTCGCTCCTTCCTTAATTTTCCTTGGATGTGATGTATCCAGAACATTGTTGGTTTTGCAGCTACGGATTTTCTGTGCAAGAAAAAAATACTTCCCCTGCTGCTTTTCCTCATCTTCCCCCTCTGAGGTCTTTCTTCCTCGCTCTCCTTCTTGTCTCTTTGTTGTGAATGTCAGGGCTGTCAGTGTCACAGTCTGACATGATTAGTGTTTCTGACATTACACCAAGAAGCAGACAGAGAGCAAGGAGAGCGGGTGGAGGGGACGAGAGTTAGGATGTGCAGCCATTTAAAGCCAAAGGAAAAAAAGAAACCCAACCTCCTTTCTCTGAGGTTCCTTGATTACAGGGCAACTAATAAATCACCCTGGATTTTTCTCATTTATCCAATTAGTCCGTTTTCCTGCTCCTGTGGAGATCACTAAGGTGTAGATCCGTTCATCGAGATCAAAGTCGGTGGCTCCAACAACAGATAAGACGGAATTTGTGATTCAGCAGATTCTAAGGCTGTGGAAGTATAACAATCGGTGCACTTTGGGAAGATAGCACCAGTCCATTTCAAGTATCGATTCACTGCACTTTGTCACTCTAATGATGTTATCTCATTAAAAGAGATAAATGCCCCACTGTTCTTCCCAGAGCATCTGCTTCTTACTCTTCTCTCTTTTTCAACAGCATGGCTCTCAGCAGCAGCACATTAAAATCAAATTGAAATCCAATGCAAGGCTTGGCGACAGAGCTGCTTACCGAGGCTTCTTTTTAATTGCTTTTTCTTACTCTTGTCCCCTTCCCGCTCCCCCTACAACTGTCATCCATTGAAACAAGCAATATAAAGAGAAACAGATGTAGAAAGAAATCATAATAGGAAAGCATTTATTGAGTGCCTATTTTGTGGGGCCTTCACTGCGTCAACATTTAACCTCTCCCACCATGACCTTCCTAGGTAAGTAGAACGATCCCCAGCGGGCAAATGAAGAAATGGAGTTTGATGTTAAGGTATGTGCCCAAGATTACATAGGTTATGGGAGACTGAGCCACAATTCGAACAAGCATCCATCCAATATAAATACTTTTCTTTTAATCCCTATTTTCACTCATGGAATAAATAAGTAAATATGATTGCAACTTGATTAGAATAGGTAAGAAAAACTGTAAAAACTGGTAGCAATTATTCTTCAGCCTGCTAATACCCAGGAACATAATGCCATAGGCAGTGCAATAGTTTTGTTTCAACAGATTTCTTATTAAATAAAAAAGGTAGCAATTTTCCATAATGAATGTTTTATACATTATTCCTTTGTGTATCAGGCCTCTAAAGTACACACTATTAAAGTCTATTAAAGTCTGTATTTAGCAGCATTACTAATGTGCCTTTGGGGAAATTATTACAATGAAACAGCATCAGTCTTTTTCACAAAATTTCAATTGTTTAATATTCCTCTTCTGATCTTTAATACACATGTCTATTTTTAGCTATAATCAGACTCCAGCCAAAATGCCATAATCCCAGCCTAGAGCTGTCACAACAAGTTGTTTATGCGTTGGATTTAGGAAAAAAAAAGAGAGAGAGAGAGAGAGAGAGAGAGAGAGACATATATTGCTAATTTCAACCAATCTTTGTTTTCCTCCAAAACTCATTGCAGTCATCCTACTGTTCTAATTAACAGGTGTTTCTTGATCACTGTGACATGTGATGACACTTTACCTCTCTGGCCTGGGTTGGTTATCTTAATTAACTGCTTATACTTATTTCTAATTGAGACTAGCCTCTCAGGATAAAGCCACTTCATTAAAATCTGAGGGTGGTAAGAAGTTACAAAACTATTTCATAAAAAAAAGAAAATCAAAGAAATAAACTAGAAGAATATATAAGCTGTGATTAATAAAATCTAAATGTTTTCATTTAAACCTAAACATTGTCATCTATGAGAGACTAGAAATATGTCTTCTCAATATTAACTGAGGAATGCCTGTAAAATTATGTAGTTTTATAAACTCTAAATAGGCATCTCTCCTCCTTTATTAATTTTATAACACAGTATGAAGTTTTAAAGAATGAAGGAAATAGGGCCCCTGGGTGGCTCAGTTAACAGAGCATCTGACTCTTGGTTTCGGCTCAGGTCATGATCTTGGCATCATGGGATGGAACTCCACTTCGGGCTCTGTGCTCAGCTCAGAAGAGCCTACTTGGGATTCTTTTCCTCTCCGTTCCTCTCTATTCTCCACCTCCCAACAAATAAATAATTTTTTTTTTTTTTTTAAGAATGAAGCCAATAATGGACATATAGGGCATCCCGGGTGGCTCAGCAGTTTAGCGCCGCCTTCAGCCCAGGGCCTGATCGTGGAGACCCGGGATCGAGTCCCACGTCAGGCCCCTGCATGGAGCCTGCTTCTCCCTCTGCCTGTGTCTCTGCCTCTCTCTGTGTGTGTCTCTCATGAATGAATAAATAAATAAAATCTTAAAAAAAATAATGGACATATATTCAAAAGTACAATGTTCTCTGAAAACACAGAAAACAATGTTAAGATTATTTTACAGAGACAATAGATAAAAGGAAGCTGGAAGGAATACAAGCAAAGGGCTACATGCTATAAACCACAAGAAAAGAAGGGGGAAGGGACAATTTAAAGTATTAAATGATACTCAAATTAATAAGCAGGGTTGGAAGTAATCTCTCAGTTATGCACTTGCCCTTATACACAGCATTCGTTTGAGAATGATTTGTTCACAAAATCGGGCAAATTAAGTTGTATGTTAATATTCCAAAGATGGACAAGTCACAGATTAAGTACCTAAATAGTCATGTTTCCAATCACCAATTAACTAAATAGGATGTAACTTAATTGTACCCATTAAGACCTACTAATTGAGAGAAAAAGGGCAGGGTTGAGGACTTGGAAGACAGAAGCATTCCTCCGCATGATTCACAAAGGCCAGAATCCACTGGCCTCTTTGTTACAAGGACCCAGCCACCACCAGCATCAAAGAAAGAGGTCGCAGCACTCATCACATGTCCAAAGGACCTGTCTAATTATGCTGTGGGCTTGTGTGGGCTTAGTGATGCAGATATGGTGATGCAGAACGAGAACCCACCAGTTCAGTCAACATTTAATTAAAGCTCCACATGAAGGCTGGCATGGGGCAGTTCATCAATTAAAAAAAAAAAAAAAAAAAAAGCAAAACTTGTTTCAATCAAGAAAATCGTAGGCGCTATTCTTTAAATCCGCAAAAACAAGAACAAACAA
This sequence comes from Vulpes lagopus, assembly GCF_018345385.1. Classification (NCBI taxonomy): domain Eukaryota; kingdom Metazoa; phylum Chordata; class Mammalia; order Carnivora; family Canidae; genus Vulpes; species Vulpes lagopus. The sequence goes on along the minus strand of NC_054824.1, from coordinate 23,624,481 downwards.
GATTCCACAACCCACAATCATAGTGTGTGTAAAGTGCCACTGGAAAAATCAAAGTGAAACTGAATATCCTCTTTCCTTCAAGTGAAACCTATTTTATGGTCAGTAGCTAGGGCCACATTTCAAAGGGCTTATCATGATTCAAAACTAGGCCTCTAAGACTTGAAATTATATTACAGTTATGTCAAAACATAGCTCTTCTCCTGCTGTGGGGCCATTATGGTCTTAAACCAAAAGTCCAGCCTTTCTACTCCAAAGCCTTAATTTGCCTCCTACCTGTTCAGATTCTCCTTCATCTTTTCTGACATAATTGGGAGTTGTTAAGTCAGGCCACTGAAACCTCCACCGTCAAGTCAAGGCACTGTCACATCAGCATGAATGCGGTGAGTGTATATGGTCTTAAGGCTGGTGCTGACTTCCACGTGCACCAGTGCATTATTCATCTGATGCTCCAATTCTCTGGATAGAAAGATCCAGAGTTTCAACTTACACCTTGGACCATGAAGACTGCTTCTCAGAGAAGTAGGCACTGACCACTGCTCTACCATGAGTAATGAGATTCAGAGGCAAGCTGTGCACCTAAGAGACCAACTGAAATATGTCTCCAGTAAGTAGACAGAGGAGAGGCCTTGGTACTGAAATGAAAGCATTGCTGTTGCTTCCACGGTAGAAATGACTATGAAACTATCAAGAGATAATTCTATATAAATTAGGAAGCATTTCTCAGATAGCCTGAATGTTTTATCCATATTGACAAGCACAAACAAGTTATACACGTGCACACATTTTAAAGACAAATAAGCATAAACACATTCAGCTAATTCTTTTAAATTTATCTTCTCCATACTTCATATCAAATCAACCATTTAGGATATTACACTTGAATTTTAAGTTTATATTCCCATACCTCTCAGAAGGGAATTATATCTCTGTTTTCTTCCTAAAAAGTCACTGAATTTCCCAGTGTGTTGACCATGGGAGAGAATGAGGGTCCAGTTTTACCGTTTCTGTACAGCCCACGTTTAGCAGAATTTGACTTACAATATAACACAGGAGCTATGCCGGCCTTGTGCTAACAATGTTCCATTTAGTCTCACAAACTCTATAAAACAGTTTCTTTCTTTCTTTCTTTTTTTTTAATAAGGACTAAGTGCAGTTTTTCCTTAAAGACAAAGAGGGTGGGGACAGATGTGCTACAACGTCCAGGGCACTCACTACTCAGAGCCTCGGGTCCAGCTGCTTCTTGGAATAAGCATTGCCAAATATAGGAAATAGGCATGGTCTAGTTTACTGGTTCTCAGACTCCTACCTCAGGACATGCTTAAAAATCACTGAAGTCCTTCAAGAGCTTTGGTTTATGCCACTTCTTTCTACCAATGGTTATCATCTTAAAAACAAAAATGGAGACAAGTTTGTGAAAACACAAGCCCACATCCCAATAACCATCACAGGGATGAGTGCCATTGGATGCCATGTAGCCTCCTGAAAAACTGTACTGTATACTCAAAAGAGTGGAAAAGGCAGAAAACAAACAAACAAAAAGTCAATATTATGAAAGTGGTTTTGACCTTGCAGGTGGCCAGTGAATGGGCTCCCCAGGCATTCCCAAACCACAGTTTGAGAAGCACTGGTCTAAACTTGTATCCATCAGCAAAGTCTTTTGAACAGCTGGATGAAGAAATGACACATACTGAGTAAGAAGATGTAATTCCATTTAAAAGTTTTGAGTCACTGAATCAAAGGACAGTATCTTTTTCTAGAGCGTTGCTCTACTTATTACTGCCCTAAATCATTAACATATTAAAAAGCTCCTTCCTGGTAGTATGTCACACACAATCACTCCCAAATTTAAATCTCAGTTTTGACCAAGGGCTCTCTTTTTCTATCTGTTCACTAAATACCTTCATATAGTTCTATCTCAGATGCAAAACAACTAGAGTGGTAGTTATTTTAAAATACTTGTTTTCTGATTGTTACTCACATATACAAATACTTACTGTAGGAAAGTTGAAAATACAGAAAAATATTTTTAATTTTTAAAAAAAATTTTTTAAAGCTTTATTTATTCATGAGGGACACGGACAGAGAGAGAGGCAGAGACATAGGCAGAGGGAGAACCAGGCTCCACGCAGGGAGCCCTGATGCGGGACTCGAGCCCAGATCTTGGGATCACGACCTGAGCCTAAGGCAGGCGCCCAACCGCTGAGCCACCCAGAAAAATATTTTTTAAATAAGAAGCCAATACATACCATGTGCCCACCCTCTGAGAAAACCACTACTAACATTCTGGGCAACATCCTATCATGTATATCTTAAAAATAGTGAAGTCCATATCTTAAATATAGCTTAATGTCTTTTTATATATTATTTTTAGTATGAAAGAATGTACATTACTAAAGAAATTTAGAACATAAGAGCAAAAAGAAGGTAATGCTCCTAACATTTTGATGTGTATGAGCAGATAGATGTTTTTTGAAAAATGAAAATGATCAAACTACATATTGTTACATAATTTGCCTTCACAATTTATTTAAAACTCTTTTTTATGTCATTAAATATTCCTCCATCCCTCCCTGGTACTTTTATTATATGGCTGTATATCACAATTATCACCTTCTAAAAAGTACTATTATCATAATATGTGATGAACACCTTGGCTCAATTTTTGTACACATCCATGGCAATTGTCTTGAGTAACTGTTCTAGAAATGGAATTTCTGAGTCAAAAGGTGTGTGTATTTTTGAGGTTTTGATACACATTGTTTAAATTCCCTTGAGGAATGTGTTCTTTCACTGTGTCTAAAAGAGCCTGGGTCATCTCTTTCCTATCGTGATAGAGTATATTTTACAAGTCCTCATCAATTGTATAGGTAGAAACTGCCACCTCATTGCTTTAATTTGCATTTCTTTGATAACTGTTGAGGTTGAACATTTTCTTGTACGTCACTTGCTGATTATATTTCTTCTTTTATTGGTCTTATCTTTCTGTTCTTTGCCCCTTTTCTAGTAATCATCTTTATCTTATTAATTTATAAGAATTCTTACTAAATTGGCTAAGTTAACTCTCTGTTGTACATGTAAATAATTGGCCTGGTGTGTCTTTTGTCTTTAGGGTAGTTCAGAACACCTTTTGGTGGAAATTTTGAGGTTATAGTCAAATACATTCTCTTCCTTTATAATTTCTGCCACTAGAGATTAATAAAGCCTTCCTTATTCCAAGATCACTTAATTTTTATTTGCATTTTTTCCATGTAACTAGTTTTTGATGTGTGCAATATTTCTTCAAAGTCGGCCACAAGGGGGACTTGGCCACTGCCTGCAAAAAAAAGAGTGGAGACTCACTGAATATAGATGGGTCATTTGGTAAAACCTCCAAGGATGTCCTAGAGAGGGGAAGACAGAGATCCATGTTTATTGTTCACCAATTTCTTACATCGCATCCAATAGCTCTGTCAACTTGCTCTTCAAGTGAAAAAAGTTTAAAATGGAAGAAGTTTTAATGTTAGGTGTATGTTTAAACATTAAACCTCTGAAATAAGATGACTCTCATTACCTTGGCCAGCATAGCAGCTTTGGATGGCAAAGACCTTTATTTTGTTCACCGATATCCTGCAAGTACAATACGCAGTAGCCAGTACACACTAGCTAAGTGTGGGTTGGAGGAGCTGATGTTTAATCAAGTAGAGTCATGTGTATGCCAGGTAGAGAACCAGGGGTAATGAGTTTCTCACTGCTTCATATTAAGGAGGTGCCAAGTAAGAAAAACTCTAAATGAAGGCGGAAACTAAATTTCAATCTTACTCTTTAGTTGACTGTAGAGATATTGATCTGAGTGTAAAGGTGAAACTGCCTCAAACCTGGCACAGTAAAATATTCAGAGAAAAAAATTCTGCTGGGTAGATATTAAGCAAAACAGTAGCATCCACCCACCAAGAAAGATAAGACACACTGCTCCACTTCATTTGATGCTATAGCATTTGTCCAAAGCAACAGCAGTCAGATTTGGCTTTATTTGAACATAAGAAGGAAGAAACACTTCTCAAGAAGATTCCTTTGCACTGTAGGGGAAGAAGAGCATTCTGTATAATAATGGTAAAATCGATTATTTTTCAATCAGATGGAGTGTCCTCATAAATTCAAGACAGACAATAGCATGTGATATGACTTCATGAAAATGATGACCATGAGGGAAAGAGTTTAAAGTCATAATTCCAAGGTTGCTGCTAGGAAGAGAGAGCTTTCAAGAGTGGAAGCTTTGAGTGTGGTTCTGTGAACTTACATGGCGGTATGTATTGAATGCATATCCTCCTGTCTAATTTGCCTCTACAAAGTCTGATCCTGTCCAGCTTGCCCCCCATTTGGCTATGATTTTTTTTAAAGATTTTATTTATTTATTTGAGAGAGTGACAGAGCAAGCATGAACAAGGTAGTGGGGGGATGGGCAGAGGGAGAGGGAGAAGCAGACTCCCCTCTAAGCAGGGAACTGATATGGGGCTCGATCCCAGGACCCTGGGATCATGACCTGAGCCGAAGGCAGATGCTCAACCACCTGAGCCACCCAGGCACCCCTTGGCTATGATTTTTTAAGTAATACCCTAAAATCCTTTCTTTACAGCATGACAATAGATAAATAACACAAATATAAAACATTAGCCCTTCTTACCAGCAACAATTTGTGTTACAGGATCTATATTTATACATATTAGCAAGAGAACGCCTGAGAAAGGAGAGAGGATAAAAACCTGTGACAAAATTTAAAGTTACATCCTGATTATAAAGTTTTGGACCAGTATAAAGATTGGAAAGTCAGCCCTTATAAAAAGATCTAAGGAGAGTATGGAACTGGAAAGATGGTTTTAAAGTGTGCAGGAGAGGGCAGCCCAGGTGGCTTAGCGGTTTAGCGTCGCCTTCAGCCCAGGGCGTGATCCTGGAAACCCAGGATCGAGTCCCACATCAGGCTCCCTGCGTGGAGCCTGCTTCTCCCTCTGGCTGCTTCTCCCTCAGCCTGTGTCTCTGCCTCTCCCTTTGTCTGTTTCTCGAATACATAAATAAAATTTTAAAAATAAAATAAAGTGTGCAGGAGAGCCAAGGACAATGAGTGCCCTGGGGAAAACTGTGCACCCAAAATTTCTTTAACATGCACGGCTAGAACATAAAGCCCCAAATGAACAACCATTCAAGCCTGTTTATAATAATAAGAAGGTGAATAAATGTGAGGGTATCCACTCTGTAGAAATCTTCTGTACAAACCAACGCACCAGTGTGCTAGCTGTCTGTGGCCCAGAACTGCACCCCTTCCTGGTGAGTCTCCAGACTCTGCTACAGACAGAAGTTCAAGAATGTTTGGAACGAAGCCCCTACTTGGTGGACAGCAGTTCACTATCAGGTTAGCCTGGTTAAATTAGACAAATAATCAATCCCTTGTGCCATGGGGGTCATTCTAGTTATTTTCTAGAGACACCATCTTGAAAGAACCTCAAAGAGAGATGTCAATGCCTCACTGTGCTCAGAATCGCCTTGTAATTTCACTGGGCCCTAGGATACCATGCCACCCTGCATGGTGACACCTCCCCAGGTAAAGTGTCCCATAATCTAGCTAGGGTTACTACAGTGTACATCCAAGGAAGTAGAAAGTGCACAATTCAAATGTCTCCAACTTTCTAGGAACAAATGTACTAAGAAAATCAATCACACCCACAAAAATATTTCCAACTTTCTAACTTACATATCCTAATTGATGAGATGATTGTCTGGTTTTATTTACGCTGAGATCTATTTCCTCCCCAGAGGGTGATCTATTCTTTGTCTTATGCCAAGAAAACCGTAAGAAAAATGCTGACCTATGAAGGTTACACATCATGCTTAATCACTACTTTAAATTAAAATAACATAAAATAAAGCATTCATTGGGCCACTTAGGCAGAACATAACTTCCCAAGCAACAGACACACCTACTGAGACACTTGAAATGTCTGAGGAGTCTGGTTCCCAGCTGTGTTTCAAGAGCCAAACCATGACATCAGGTCTTGAGTTGCCCTGAAGAAATTTAGGGCAAGGCTGTCATTGCAAACTGTGCCTGCCAATCAGATTTCCCAAGAGCTGTCTCTGTGTTTCAGTATACTAAACTCTAGCTAACTAATAGAAGCCAAGGTTTGTAGTTGCCACAGTGATGAATCTCCTCTCTTCCCCACCCTCCAGTCATGAGCTTGGGGTGGAACACCTGCCTACTTTTCAGTATTCCAAAAGCTCACTTCTCAAAAACTGCTTAAAAGTAAGTATTTAAGCCACTGGTGGGGGTGGGGGTAGGGGTGGCGGGTGGTAACAAGGTTTCCTTCTCTTGGCCAAAAGAAAATCTCTAAAAAAAAAAAAGAAGAAAGAAAGGAAAGAAAGGAAAGAAAGAAAGAAAGAAAGAAGAAAGAAAGAAAGAAAAAGAAAGAAAAGAAAAAAGAAAAAAATAAAACAAAAGAAAATTTCTCAAAAACAATTGCTTATTTTTTTCTGGTCTCTTCCAGTGCAATAAAGCAGCCATCCCGAGAAGGCCAGACAAGTGGCCATAAGAAAAATTACCACTGGAAAGGGGTTCCTGGTAAAGAATCTCATCAAACTAAATGGGTTCTCTTAAAGCCTGGGGATTCCCATAATACCTTTTGAAGACCACTATCTAAAAGCACTGTCCAGCTCCATCACAAACCGTAACTAATGTGATAACTGACCTCTTCTTGTAGCATCTGGAAATGTCTCCCGCTTGTATTAGATCCTTCAGTGGCTCTCAGAATTGAACCCTTACCTCCTTCTCTGGGTTCCTAACTACCATCTTCCACCAGTGCAGTGGTTCTCTGCCAGGGGTATTTTTGTTCCCTTAAGGGACACTGGCTAATGTGTGGGAACATTTTTGGTTGTCAGGACTGAAGTCAGGGAAAGGGGATGCTACTGAACATCCTTCAATGTGGGAGACAGCCTCTCACTAGAAAGAATTACCCAGTTCAAATGTTAACAATCTTGAGGTTAAGAAATCCTGCTGTACCCAGCTCTTTGTTCTCTAAACATGCCAGACTTTTTCATATGCTTTGTGCCTAAACATAGCCTGTTTTCTTTACCTGGGATGCCCTGCCCTACTTCTGTGTCTAAGAAATGACCATTTATCATTCAGGATCTGACTCAAAAATGTCACCTCCTCTACAGTTCTTTCCATATCTCCTAAAGTTGGATGTTCCTTCTGTGCATCCAGAGTTTCTGGTACACATCTCATGAAAACATTAGCCACACTATACCCAAGCCTGTCACCTGCTATAGGCAAAACCTAAGCCTCGTTCATTGTTCATCCCTGAGTGCCCAGTTGGTAACCAACCTGCTGAGTCAATCAAGGAACAAGTGGAAATGTTGCAAATACACTCAACACTCTCCTGTAACAATATCTAAGGGGCAACAGTGTTCCCAACATCAAAAACAATAGCCAATATTCGTCAAATGCTTGTAATGTAGATAGGTACCACATTAAGCACTGGTGTACGTATCAACCTGTTTTCATCCTTTTAACAACCCTGCTGTTATCATCAGCATTTTACAGATGGGGAAACTGAGGCACAGAAAAGCCACTTGCCCAAGGTCATCAAAGCTAGCATTTGGAAGAGCTGATATTTAAACCCAGGTAGTCTGGCTCCAGAGACTCGTTCTTTCAATATTTATGCCAAGGAAGTTGTAGTAACAACCAATATTTCAGCCGCTCAGAAGTCTCTGACAAACACAGTGACATAACTGGAAGACTATACAACCACAGAGTGGCCACCACCTCCTGGGACCCTGCCTATAAACACTGCTTGCCAGAGTCACATAACTCTCCAACTCCTGGAATGGTTGTGGCAGGAGAAGCAACCTCTCACACCGTGGAAAGGCATTACGTTTCCAGAAAACTCATGGTACCATAAAGAAGACACAAAGGCTGATTCCCAAAGGTATCTTTTACCTTGTTCATGCTGCAGGGACTGGATCAAGGGCTCAGACATGTCACAATGCGAGGCAGCTCTTGAAGATTCTCCTCGTAGCTGTAGACCTCACTTCCTGAAGCAGACAGCTGCACTGCAAACACAAAGAGGAAATCCATCAGCTGGGGCTCAGGAAGACACAGAGCAGTCCTGTGTCCAATGGAACTTTCTGCCATGATGGCAATGCTCCACGTCTGCGATGTCCAAAATGGTAACACCAGCCACATGTGGCTACTGACCATGTGAAATGTGGCTAGTGCAACTAAGGGCTGAATTTTACATTTTATGTCATTTTTAGTTAAATTTGAGTGTAAATAGTCACAAGTGGTTAGTGGCTACCATACTGGGCAGTATAGGTCTAGAGAGTCAAGTCAAAGTCTTGAGGTCACAGACTCTAGACAGGTCAGCGGCCAAGGAAAAGCTGGATATTATGTGTTCAGAGTGACTACAGGCACCCAGGAACAAGAATATTCATGCAATAACTAGTTTCTCAGTACTCACTAGATGTGGGGTACTGAGGACATAGTGATCAAAAAGCCAGAGCTCAGTTATTTAAAAGTTTCCTGCTCAGGCTTGACCTCCTTCAAAAAGGAAAAGATCTAGCATGTGAGCAGTATTTACTTCATGCCAGACCTCAATGCCTTCCTCACTGCCTACAAAGGAAGAGACAGGCATTTGCTGAAGACTGACTTTACCACTGTCAGGGCTTAATAGATAGGACCTTCCACAGAGCTCTTACCATAAGGGAATTCAGGAGGTCAGTTTTCCATGAGCCAAATGAACAAGGTGATTCAACATCCCCTCAGATGGAATGAGTCCATGTTTTTATCCATGCTTTTCTATTGGTTCTTTAAGAAGGTTATCTGATTCACTTGAATTACATTTTAGAGTCAAATGGTTAAGGTATAGCTCCAGAGTTCTTAATTTTTCAAATATTAAGGAAAAATAAAGAAAATATCTTCAACCACTTAATTAGATTAGTCTTTTCTTTGGAAAATGTGTATGGGTGAATTTGAGAGGAAAACCAAACATTGTAAGGTTCCTTGTAATCATCTTATTTCTATGTTACTTTTTATGGTTACATCTAGAAAGGATTTATATGTCTGAACCTTTCCATAAACACTGGAATTACAGGGCCACCTGTACAGGGTTGCTCAGTGGTTGAACGTCTGGCTTTGGCTTAGGGCGTGATCCCAGTTTCCTGGGATCGAGTTCTGCATCAGTCTCCTTGCAGGGAGCCTGCTTCTCCCTTAGCCTATGTCTCTGCCTCTCTCTCTGTATCTCTCATGAATAACTAAATAAATAAAATGTTAAAAAAAAAAAAAAAAAAAGACTGGGATTACAGGTTTAAAAGGAAGCACAGTGCTTTAAAATATTCTTTTTAATAATAATAGCAATATAGAAAATTTTACAGGGAAAAGAAAAAAGTAACCACAATCCCACTAATCATAATCACCTTTAGTTCTTAGCACAGTGGGGAATGACAAGAGGCCCTGGCAAGTCTGCTGAATCAAGGACACAGAGAAGTCCAAGGCTATATTCCCCATATTAACATCTTTCACCATTAAGAAAATGACTTTGTTATTTATTATTTTCAAAAGATAAACTCCTACCCCACATACATTACAATTCTGTGAACATAATATTATTAAATTCCTTTTACAAATCAGAAGATAGGGAGACAAAATTGCAGAACACTCCCCGGCTATTTGAGACACATAGATTCCAAAGAAAATACCACATTAAGTCATAGTAATAACATATTTTAAGAATGATGTACAGCATAGAGAGACCCTGGAATTCTGACTTTGTAGCCTAAACACATCCAAACACCCCTTGTTACTTGATATACTTGACGTCTTGTATGACTGTAATCGATTGCTACTTCAAAGTCAAGAAAACTCAGTATCTAATCCTAACCAATCTTACAGTGACTGAAAGAAAATTATGCATAAAACTTTTACTTTGAATTCCAGAAGCAGATGCTAATAAATTTGTTTTAAACATAATTCTAGGGGTGCCTGGATGGCTCAGTGGTTGAGCGTCTGCCATGGGCTCAAGGTCGTGACCCCAGGGTCCTGGGATTGAGTCCAGCATCAGGCTCCCTGCAGGGAGCCTGCTTCTCCCTCTGCCTGTGTCTCTGCCTCTGTGTGTCTCTCATGAATAAATAAATAAAATCTTAAAAAGATAAAGTAGAATTCTATACATGCTGTTTCCTTTTTAAGATATGAAATTCAATCCACTTAAAACCTACGGTCCAGCACTTAACTGGGAAACTTGTCCGAATGCCTTGCATAGATGCCTGATATCACAATTCCATTAAAATGTACACATTGGTATCAACACAGGAAAGGTGGGCACAAGAAGATAATAATAAACAGACAAAGATTCTTGAACATAATTTCCCCAAGGAAATTCCACCCAGCTCCAATCATGCCACAGTCCCCATTCCCTCACATCTTAGATATACAGTCTGCACTAAAATAATTATGGATCCTCCCCTGTGCCCCCCACCATTCTAAGTGGTCTTGTCATTTTCACATATGTTGGTTCTACAACAAAGCCAAAATAAAAACTCATTGAGGGAAATATTAGTCACATAGAAAATTCTTAATAAATATTACGCTTAGATTTTTTTTTTCTTTGCTCTCACTCACAGAGCCTAGGAAGATGTAGACTCATAATGTTGACTCTTAAACACAATGTTGACAATCATTGCAAATTGCCTCTGCGGTTTTTTAAAAAAGGAAAATCTCTTAATGTCCAGGACTGTAAACGTTTTAGAAAAATATTGTTAAGAATATCTTACAGCCGTACAGTGCTCAAAACTGTACAATACACTTTTATATTAGTGCTCTCAGATAGTACTGATATTGACCTGAGGGGTAGTTTTTTAAATTAGGAAACCAGATTCAGAATTCTTAGTCATGCTGTCATAGGCAGTAGACCCTGGGCTGCAAGTGGCTTCATTTCAAGATACTACGGAATTAAAATATGCACAAAGCCTACAAATGAGAGATCTCTCTTAATACACACACACACACACACACACACACACACCATACACACCATCATTAACCAAAAACACCTCAGCATACAGATGACAGTTTTAGAAATTGGGTCAGTTTGCTTCTGGCCAGCAACCAAAAAGACTGGCCTTGTTGTACCAAGTACTTTAAATCTCCTTTGAAACAGAGAGGACCTGGTTGTTTTGCAGCCAATTCCATTTAGAAGCTTAGAGAAATACAGAGCTTAAAAAAGGAAATTGCATCTTAAATATAAAGTATTGGGGGAAAGATATGTATGTTACTATAGTGGAATTAAGGGAGTTTTCTTCTTTATTCTATTTTTCAGTGTTTCTTTTTAATCGTTCACGAAGTTGGATTCCTCTGATACTAAACAAAAGGCATGTACAGATACCTTTCAAAGGGTGCCTGGAGAAAGTCAATCACAGAAGCTAAAGTGTGACTTCCACTCAGTTGATCCTAACAGAGTTGGCTCCATGGGAAACAAAGCCTGTGGTCAACCTTGGGCTCCGGAAAGGTTAATGAAATGTAATTCATCTTTCCAGGTGGGGAGAAGTGTGAGTAAGCAGAAAAGTAGAGACAGAGCAAGAATAAGAGGTCAAAGAGAGAATGAACAGAAAAGATGAAGGCTACAAAGAGAGAAGAAAACGAAAGGGCAGGTAAGCAAAGGTATCTAGAGACAGGTTCAGTGATGCAGACAAGTGCCTCTCACCAGCCAGGTCCTCATGGACAGAAGAGACGGAGAGACTTAGGCTCCTGGTGATAGCACCGCATCCTACAGCTTCTCTGGGTGTCAGCAAGTGGAGCCGGAGTAGAGTTAAGACCGGGCTTACCTGTTTCGCCACTATTTATTTACCATCAGCCTCCACCTACCACAGAGAGAAGTCTATTTTCCCTGGATCACTGATAATGTGCCATAGGGGTATGGTGAGAACAGCATAAGCCAACTTTATTCTGGTCTCTTTAGCTAACGAGAGTACTCTTTAGAGTATTTGTTCTTACTCTTGACACTCTTAAATATGTCGAAGGGCTGTGTGTATGTGTATGTGTGTGTATGTGTGTGTGTGTGTGTGTGTGTGTGTGTAGTGTTATTTTTTGGCCTTTGAAAATGCAACTAATACTGCCAATATAGAACGGAGTATGATGATCTGGGCTTTCTCCCCACTCCAACTCTCCCACCCCCTTCTAAGACATTCTTTCTAGAAGGCTTTGGTTATATAACACAGAGCTGGGTTGCTCAGGCACTCCTATGGGAAATAGGCCCCTAGGAGCAAGCAGGTCACTCACAAGGTTAATGACCTTGCTGGCTTTTAGATATAATGTACCCTGACATCAGTCTGTGGAACAGCCTCTTGTTTCTTCCCTCCCACCACCAAATCCAGCAGCTTAGGTGGACAGAGAGCTCAAGCATGAGGACCTAAGAACTTGTGAGGAAGAATTAAGCAAAGTCATAAAGACACAAACAGGGTTTGGAGAGAAAGGGGGGAAAGGTAAGAGGACAAAACTCTACAGGAAATTCTCTAAATCTAGGACTTAGGAGCTTGGAAAATCTGATAAACAGATGAAAGATACATCTCTAATACTCTCCAACCCCTGCTTTTATGAGTTGGAGTAATTTACATGTCTCTGAAGTGAAATCTTGACAACCTTCAATTGGATAGAATCCTTGTACAGGACTGGATACACTTAAGACTATTTTCTTACAGACAGTCCAATTCCTCTCTTCCACACTAAGGAGCACGGTGCTGGGATTAAAGGATCCAAAAGTCAAGCAACAAACAGACCCCGTCCCATTCCCCAAATGCACACAAAGCTCCCACACAGCTGGCTCCTTCCTTTCTGGAGAAGCAGAGGAATCAGAGCAGAGCTCCTTGAGGAACTCCCGGAAGGCCCTTCTCCATCCTCAAAGTCACAGCAAACATATGTCTCTAGTTCTTCAGGACCTTGCTGTCCTTGCCACCCGCACATTTAGGCAGCAAACATGCCATGACACAGTTCTGCCCTAAGAGAATGAGCAATGTTTGCCATTGTGCCTTGCCCTCATGCCCTGCCTTCACAGTATGCCATGAAAACCACCAACCCAAGTCAGAAGGATGAGAGCATCTTACCATCAAGCATGATTAGAGGCCTTCTTCCCCAAGGACTAGTAACACAATTTGAAAATTAGTGTTCCGAAATTTCAACTAGCATATGACCAATGGTTCAACAAGAAATTGTGATAAGGAAGAGGAAATAAGAGGATTAGAAATTATAAAGAAGAGTGCTGGGGGCACAAAAACATTGCCCTGAGAGCTAAACAAGGTGTAGTAAGAGTGCCAAGTGATAGTGTGTGTCCATTGCTGTCAAAGGACTACTTCTGGCACACGTGTTGAAGGCTTCCTCCACTTCATGAAATCATACACGATATCAAATGTTTAGATTCAGGGCTATCACTCTATAAAAGATCATTTTTAGTCCCTCAGTAATTTAGGAATATCTTAATTAAAGGCACAATATAGAACTCCCAAGGGGTTACCTGGCTCAGCCTACTCCTCTTGCCTGTGTGACTATCTAAACCAGTGGACACAGATTCAGATGCCTACAGGAGTCAAGAAAGAATAAGATGAAGGAATGGGCAGGCCAGAGAAGACAATGAGTTGTCATTCCCTCCCAATGAAGACAGGGATCCCCGGAGAGGCTGCCACTCAAATCCAGAAAAACAGGAACAAGTACATGTTCCCTGAGCTTCTGATAATCAAGAAGGAAAGAAAATGGAGAGATTATGTAAAGTCATGTGCTTGTTCAATGTTGGCAATTTATGTTACCATTTTGGAAAATTGGGGTTGGGGGATCCTTGGGTGGTGCAGCAGTTTGGCGCCTGCCTTTGGCCCGGGGCGCGATCCTGGAGACCCGGGATCAAATCCCACATCGGGCTCCCGGTGCATGGAGCCTGCTTCTCCCTCTGCCTGTGTCTCTGCCTCTCTCTCTTTCTCTCTCTGTAACTATCATAAATAAATAAATTAAAAAAAAAAAAAAAAGGAAAATTGGGGTTGGATTTGGTCCGCCAGTTTGTATCTTCCATCATACACTTTTTGTGTAAGTCATGGGACTGTTTCTTTAAATCTCCAGGACTGGGGGCTCCCATTCTGTCTCCTGATCCCTCCAGGGCTATAGTGCTATGGCTTCATGGTGCAGCAAGCCTTCCAGGAGAGTGGGAAAAGTAGAACTCGGGAGCTAAGTCATTCCATCTGAGTTATCAATTCTGTGTCTTTGCATGTGATTTCAGTAAGTTACTAACCCTCCCTGAGTCTTTATCTCTTTACCCAGAAAATGGGGGGAAATTATTTATATGTCCTAAGATTATTTTGAAGATTAAATGGGGTAACATGAGGAAAGTATTTAATGCATGGTGTTAAGAGATGAAGTCCTTCCCCTCCTCTGTTTCCCATCACCATTCAGCACTACCTCATTCTGCATGTAATTGCACGTAGGAGTTTACCTCTCAACCACCTACTGGATTCTATGTTTTCCAAAGGAAGATATCTTATCTGTTTTATGCCCAAATAGTCAGCACCTGTCCCACCACCCTACACACAGTAGGCTTTCAATATATGCAAAATGCAATTATAATGTTGTTATATAATGTTATAGACTGAATGTTTATACCCTCCAAAATCATAGATTGCTCAATTCCCAATGTGATGGTATTTAGAGGCAGGGCTTTGGGGCAGGTAATTAGGTTTAGATGAGGTTATGAGGGTGGAGCCCTCATGATGGGGTTAGTGCCAGTATGAGAAGACATACCAGAGAACCTGCATGTGTGTGCACAATTTCTCTCTTCCCCTCTCCCTGCCGTGTGTGGATGTATCAGGAAGTCAACCATCTGCAAGAGGTCCCTCACTAGAACCAAATGGGCTGGCATCTTGATCTTGGACTTCCCAGCTTCCAGCACTGTGAGAAATAAACCATTGTTCAAGCTACTCAGTCTATGGTGTTCTGTTATAGCAGCCCTAACTAAGACAAACTTTCAGGAAGATCTTCCTTAAATCTGGCACCGATTGAGCCTATTTCCACTTATCCTCTTCTGATGCTTTAATGTCAAAATGTATATCTACTTCTCATTTGGCCAGAACATTTTGAGACTAAAAGAAAAAAAAAAAAACAGGTCCAAATTAAGAATAAAAGATTGAAGAATTTTCTCTTAAGATGTATGGCATCGCTTTTTAAGTCAAGAGGGTACTTTCTGGTACCCTCTGCATGCCTCAGCAGAAAAAGTTACACCTAAGAGATTTCATCACCCTATTAATAAATAAAGGAGTATGCTTTCATTTCAGCATCCTGAGTTCATGTCTGTCAACAGTGCGTGTCACTGCATGGGGTGTACTTGGTGGCTGCCCAGAGCTCTAGGAAATCCCCTATCCATTTGTCCACCATGGATTGAGAAGGCCAAACCGTATTCATCTAAGATGGTTTACCAGCCATGCCTGACTACCTGGGTTTCTCTGATATTATTCTGAAAGAATCCCAGACACCTTCAAACAATCCCGGCTTCCTTCTCCCTGGAGGGGTTTGCTTAACAATTTAGGCAAACACATGTCCTGTGATTTGCTGAGAAGCTAAAATAATTTAATAGAAAGCCTAGTTAGCAGGTTACTTCAGAATGACCCACTGAAAAGGAACCGATGGCAAGGGAAATCGCTAGAAAGGTATCTCTTTACAGAAGCTCAAGGAGACCAGCTATCTCTCCAATAGAAGGTTTCCAATGAAGGAATTTAAATATTCTCAAGAATACCTTGAGGACAAGTGTAATGCAGGGGCGATTGCCTTACTGGGGGCTGGTGCTTACAACTGAAACTCATCTGCTTAGTAAGTCAGATCGGGCGTAATGCCCTGTTCCTCTGGGAGGGGACTTTCATTAATCCTCAGAAGGAAGCTCAATTTGGCAGGACGGGCCCTTGTCAAAAGCAGTCTCAGGGATTTACTATTAACCTCTGCTTTCCTGAGGCTCTCATTCCGTACTTCCCAATACACCAGCTTCTCCTTAGTGTGGCTTGTTCTTTGTGAGGCTGTATCACGTCCTGGGTTGTTAACCTTTCCAGAGGGACCTAGTGTTTGCTTCTACCAGGACTCTACAGCTTTTAATGCTCTCAAACCAGCTTAGTGTTTATGTCAAAACTACTGAAGTTCCTATACTGTGCAGGTAGTGAACTGCAGACCCCACAGCTATTCAAATGGCATAACCCTGGATTTCCATCTTCTATCACTGTACCCTAAACACACAAACTCAAAGCCCAACACAGACTCTAAGGGCAATTCTACTTGCCCCTTTTGGCAAACAGCTCCCATGGAAGTAAAACCATCACACCCCCTAGAATCTGGCCAGGTCTGGATCACTCACAGGCCTGAGGCATCAATGGCTTCTGGCACATGGGAATTTCCCTTGTAAGTTCTCTCTATGTTCTCTTTTATCCAACATACCTAGGGATTGGGGGTGGGGGTGGCGGAAGAGCTTGGGCAGAGGGGGTTAGAAGTGGGCCACGCTGAACCAGCTCAGTCTATAACTATGGTGCCAGAAATATGTAGTTTGGGGATATCTCTAAACTCAACTCTGCCTATATTTAGGGTCCTGTAGATGGCCAATTGGCTATAATCCAGGCTAGAGCCAGAAATATGTCCTTTGTAGCATACGCTACATTGTTGTGACTCATACCCTAACTCTTCCTAGCACAGCAATGTCGGGTGAGGAAGGGCATAGGGGGGCCCAGGAGCTGAGAAACGAACCCTCAGCCAGCATCAGCAGTGCAGGCAGTTTCCCAAGGAAGTCAGCTCCGGTGCAAGACCGCACTTCCCGCACACAACCAGGTCCGTCCTCAGGTCTGAGGAAAGGAATCTGCCTCACACGAGCTTTTCCATGACTTAGAACTGGATGACTGCACGCTGACGTTCTGGTAGCCTCGGAGAGGCAAGATGGCAAGGAATGAAAGGAGGGCACAACCACCACCACCACCCCCCCCCCCCCCCATCATAACCGAGGTCGGTGGAGTCACTGCGTTCTTCCACAGCAGCCAAGAGAACAGCCACAGAAAACGGCTCCAGCAGCCGACCTGGAGGCCTTGTCCCTGGGGTATCCTCTGATCTCATTACAGCAGTCGACACTAGTCCTCACAAAACAAACAGAGGAAATTTATGCCTGCCTTAGCCTGTGGAGAGCTCCACATTCCTGGTTTAACGAGAGTTCCAGCTTCTGAGACCACAGCCATCGGGATGGGGAGGATGTCTGCTTTGCTCCAAAGAAAGAACTGTTGTCGCCGCCTTTCCCTCTTTCTGGGGCTGGATATGAAGGCGGAGAGCCTGCAGCGAGCCACTGAACTTGTGGCCTAGGCTCTCTGCTCCGGTCCCTGCAGAGAAGTTCCCTTTCTTCTTATGTCAACATCCCCAAGCTCAGTCGCTGGGGCCACTTCCTCTTGAACAGCTCTGGGAAAGTCGCTGCGCGGCCCTGAAGGGTTCCACCTGCCAAGGCCAGCACTGAGAGAGAGACTGCTCTGTGGGACAAAACTCTAGGTCTTCTGGGAGGAAAAGTTTCCCCCCAAAATACCCTAGCTTGAGCCTTGGAAAACTTGACCTAACTTGGGGTTCCCCCCCTTTTAGGATAAATGGCAGGAGGGAAAATGTTACTTTATATCCTTGAATTGGATCTCAAAAGTAACTGAGTGCCCAGCTCATGAGGTAAAGAAACTTCCAAACCAAAATAAGAATACAGCAGAAACAGGTTCTGAGCCAGGGTGACTTTGCCCCCCAGGAGACATTTCTGAGGCATGGAGACTTCTTTTTTCTTTTTGTCATGCCTGGGGGAGACTGCTACTGGCATCTAGTGGGTAGAGGCCAGGGATGCTGCTAAATATCCTACCGTGCACAAAACAGCCCCCATAATAAAGAATTATTTAGTTGAAAATGTCAACAGTGCCAAGAAACCCTGATGCAGAGGGAACACTCAAGGATGTGCGTAGGTTTAAAATAATGGCAAATCTTTTTTTTCTTTACAGAAACAGTTTTCAGTTTTTAATGAACTTGTAAACAAAAAAGCTTCCATTTCAAAATGAAAAGAAAATCCCAGATCATATAGATGTTTACGGTGACCACATTTATCTAAGCAACATACATTTAACATTGAGTTATAAGGTGTTAACTAAATTTCTGTGACAAATATGCTTTTTTTTAAAAAAAAATATTTATTTTATTTATTTATGATAGACACACACACAGAGAGAGAGAAGCAGAGACACAGGAGGAGGGAGAAAGCAGGCTCCATGCCGGGAGCCCGACGTGGGACTTGATCTCAGGACTCCAGGATCGCGCCCTGGGCCAAAGGCAGGCGCTAAACCGCTGAGCCACCCAGGGATCCCCTGACAAATATGCTTTTAAAAAAAATATCAAGAATATTACAGGGCTCATGCAGAGCCCTAAGGAAAATCTAGTCATTGCTATATTTTTAAGTCTTCACTGTAGATACTGTTGTTCAGCAGTCTGGGTCACCCAAAATAATGACAACTCTTAATCACATAACTAATGTTGACATCCTATAGTCAAAATGTGCACAATTAAAAACCACAAAATTTACCAATTTTCTCTTCAAATAGAATAAATGAAAACAGGAGCACCTGGGTGGCTCAGTGGGCTAAGCATCTGCTTTCAGCTCAGGATATGATCCCAGGGTCCTGCATGGAGCTCCCTGCTCTGCCGCTGCCTGCCACTCCTTCTGCTTGTGTTCTCTCTCTGTGTCAAATAAATAAATTCTTCAAAAAAAAAATGAAAACTGTCTTTTACCTATGCAAAGTTAGGTCATTAGAGCTGCCTGGATAAGAGTGGAGTGGCTTCGATATTAGATTAGACTATTTTCAGCACCACTGTTAGGTGTGATTGAGTGCTTACTATTATAACTCAGCGGTGACTATTCATAGAAGGAATTTATGAGCCAAGTTCTATGATTACTAAAGCCATATATATAATCAGAATATATCTAGGTCTGGAAAACGTGGCAAAATGTTTCAACTTCTACAATATCAACCAAGTATGAGGAACTGTGGTGATGGTGACCTACCGTGATGGTGGTGCTGGGGAGGCTGAGGAAAACAGGTACGTAGTAGGACTCTAAATAAATGCAGAATTGCAGAAATGTGTCACAGTGAAAATAATCATGGTGTACATTTTGAAATTCTCCCATTTCTAATTTTCTGAACCTATTTCAAAATATTCTCTTTCCTCCACATAGCATGCTCTCACTACATTGGTCATAATAACATACGGTTAGATAACCCAGTTGTTATTCTCTCATGAACTCTTTTATTAGTCCAGCGTAAGAAGGAAAAAACCCGCTTCTATGCCCGGCTAATGCATGTAAGCACATTTGAAGAAGAAAAAGAATTTCATGAATGAGCAGAAGACAATTTTTTAATGGAATGTTTTAGAGGCTTGTGGTATAAAAAGTAAACAAAACTGATTCACTAACTGTTAATACTGTTTACCATGATGCAAGAGTTGGGCTTTTTTTAATGTTCCAGAAGCCAGAGGAAAAGGAATACTGTGGTAGGGAAAAATGATACCTTCTGTGGCATTTCAAAATCGTTGCTCAATTCCTCTTGAGCAAGGAAGCCATAGTAATGACTTTATTTTACCTACCGCAATTATGGTACACCTCGAAGTAATTCTCCACATTATCCCACTTTCCTCCCTCCACTCAAGTCCTGCTAAATAATTTCTGGAAACCATTAACCAAGAGCCCTGTTCCAATTTTCCTTTCCTCCCTCCCTTGCTGCCTCAGTCATGCTGGAGTCAGGACAAAGCAAACTTGTATTACATCACAGAGCAAACTCATTTTCTCTAAACCATTCTGTTGGTAGTTTACTGCTACTGGAACCCAATGTTGTCAACAGTGTGGTCTTTGTTTGGTGGGCGTTGCTCTAAAAATTTAAAAAAAAAAAAAGTTTCCCCACACCCCCTTCTGCTGTTAAATACAGGCGAGCAGTTCGAGGAGCCTCCTCAGCCTGGCTCCACCCCGCTGTGTAAACTAGACATTACCTTATACACAAATGAATCTACAACATTCCTCAGTCTAGCTGCCTCGCTGCAAAATTCCTATGCTCCGCAGCAGCCACGGCAGCACGCACTCCCCCTGGCTTCCCTCCTCCTTCCTCTTCCCCCACCCTCTCTCTCTCTCTCTCTCTCTCTCTCTCTCTTTTTTTTAAATTTCCACTGCCTCACTGTGTTTTTGTGTAAATGATCTCACATGACTCAACAAATCCATCTGCCTGAAGCAGGCCAAGTCTGGAGCCCTCCCAGGAGGGAGGAGAAGAATTGCTTTGTGGAAAGGACCTGGAGCTCTGCCCTTTCTCTGGCTCGAATTACCCGCCTGTCAGGCCTGACGGATTTGGCTAAAAATAAAAGGAAGCGGGCCGTGAAAAGCAGATGAATGGGCTCAGCAGTTCCTTAGATAACACAGGCCTGCTGTTGCCCAAAGCTCCCCAAACAGAAACTTCAAATGCAGGCTCTGTGAGTGCAGTGATGTGGCTTCCAGGTGAAAGGGGGCTGTCAAATCCATTGGGGGTGGGGCGGGTATGGCCTGTGTTTTAGATTTCTGTTTCAGAACTTGTATGCGTGTTTGTGTGTGTGAGAGAAAGACAGACAGAGAGAAAGACACACACACACACACACACACACACACACACAGATTCATTCTTGTATGAAAAGGTTCTCTGAAAAACAGCAGAGTTCAGTGGAGTGAAGGCCTGGCTTAGCAAAAAAATGTTGTTTCCACTACAAAATTACTCTTCTCCCTACCTCCCAACACCAGACATTTTAAGCCTCCCTATGATGTCACTCTGGCATTCAGAGCCAGCAAAGAGCTAAAAGTCCTTCTTGTAAGTGTATGCCCAGCGCCCGCAGTGGGTATTAAGCACTTAGGTTGGCAATGTAATGACACACTGTAACAATCTGTAATATGAAGCAGTCAGCAAAGCCCTGGCTCTGAAAGCTATTTCTCCCGACCATTAACCATATGTTTGGCTCCTCAGATAGCCAAGCGGGTGTTCCAGCTCACCATCTGGTTTCTATCCACACAAGCAACTGCAAAGCACAGACTATCTCCCTCTGGAGCTGCGTGTTTCTTTTTCTCTCTCTTTTCCGTTCTTCCCTTCCCTTTCCCTCCTCCCAGCTCCTCTGGTTCCCCTGCTAAAGAATGCTCTGCCATTCATCACGTGCAAAGAAAACTTTACCTGACATGGCAGCGGCAGAGCCATTAAGAATGCACAGCTGTATTGTAAACACGCCAGAGGGCCGTTTACCATCCGCTCAATCTGCAGAACACGGTCTCTACCCCCTTCTTCATCTCCTATGGAGTGCTGACACTTGATCCAGTTTGTTAAAAATAGGTACATTCTTGACAGATCCAGGGGTTGTTGTGGTGCCCTTCACACTCACTTCATATTCTGGGAGTGGGGCTTTAAAGCAAGCGCGCGCACACACACACACACACACACACACACACACACACCAAGTTTGCCTCTGCATTCAATCTGCATGACATCAGTCTCACACAGATGACACACCGACTGCAAATAACCAAGTTAACTAAAGGATTCTATCCCTTTTTATGCCCTAAAGGATTCCACCCCAAGTGTGTAGTTTTCTTTCTTTTTTTCTTTCCTAAAGAGCCAGCCATTTCAACAAATTGCTAATTTGCAAAACTTATGCTTACTTACATTTACATTTTAATGGTATACACCAATGACATGGAACATGCTGTCAGAGTTCATAGGATTTTTTCTTACCATGTCACCAGAGTATTTATCCCAGATTTTCTTCTTTTCAAGATTTTCGGTACTTTAGAACTTTTTAAAAATGTATGAAAATATAGAAATTAGGTATTTTTTTCTCCTGTCTCCACAAGAATTATATGTGCATCACCGGCCCGTTTTACTGAATTAGGAAGTTAAAGTTATTCTTTCTCACACCTTAAAAAAGGCATTAGTTTCGCACATACCAGGAACAAAAGGAACAATATCATTAAAAAGTGATTAAGCAGAATGTCAGATTTTATCAACACGGTAGGGCTATGAAGGTCCTGTCATGGGAGAACTGTTTATTCAGGCTAACAAGGATGCTAGGAAGGCTACTACCTGTGCAAACTTCTTATTCCCACTGCCCTTGTCAGTCCTCCTTCCATGATCTAAAATAGATACTACTGTTAGCTACTTCTACTAATAAGGAACATTAAAATTCTGCTGCATGTAGGTTCTAGAAAATGACCGAAATGGGAAACTTTAACTTCAGACAATTTAGGGAATAGTCCACAGAACTTAGGTTTAAATAAATTTTGTTTTTGGCCCTGAAATCATATATTAAGAGTAACATCACATTACCTTCATTCACAGTCTCTTTAATAAAAGGAAAGAAAAATGATCAACTAAAAACTTCCACATTTTTATAGTTTACCTGGCTCTCTAAGCACTTGTGGAATCAACTTATTACAAGATATTTATGCTTTTCATAAATACTGGTGCCTGGGCCCTCTGTCCCCAGCTCAATTCTAGCAGGACCCTTGGGGGTAGGCCTGGGCATGGGTATTTTTGGAAGCTTCCCAGTTGTATCTCTTGTGCAGCCAGAGTTGAGAAGTCTTACTCTATATGAATTCACATGACACTAGAAACTAGGAAAACTTTGGGACAGAAATGTAAATGAAATTTAGGATTAGAACAGTGACTTTCAATCTTGTTTAGAAGTGGAATCTTCAATTGAAAATATCTTCTATGAAACCCCTGTAAACAAAATAGTAAAAATGTCATGTTATACTGTCATTTTATACTCAGTCTGTATAATATCCATAGATTTCATAAGTTCAAATATATAATTTTTTAATTACTGTAAGTCATCCAGTGAGGATGAAGAGGCCATTTTATTGAACATAAAAATATCAAATTGGGGTCATGTCTGAGAGGTCCATTACAACAGTCCACCTCAACATCCAATTTTTTTCCATGGCCAATGGTTCAGATGGTCAAGGCTGGATATATGTAAGAAGAGCAGTGTGTGCAGCAGTAGGATTAAATTAATTGATACATTAATTTAAGAAATGTCAATTAAATGTCCAGTAGACACGAGGTCCTGCCCTCGTAGGAATAAGCGGCAGCCTTTCCCTTGAGAAACCTAGTTAAGAAGACACATCATGGCAGCACAGCAAGGTAAGCAAAATAAGAGAGGTACCAAGAGCCTGCGACAGAGAGAAGTGGCTAATTCAGGAGGAAATGGGGTACAACTTCACTAGCATGGGACAATTAAATCAGGTCCTAAAAATCTGAGTAGGATTTTTAAAGCTAACAAGGAAAGAGAAGAACATTTAGAAGGGAACAGAATATGAGAAAAAAACCCTACCCCACAAGTATAAATAGACCTGGTGAGATCTGGGAGTTCTGAGAAATTCTGAGGAGGTCAGCAAGAGCTGGGATACAAGGCCAAAGCAGTATCTGAGGCCAGGTTATAAGAAACCTTAAATGTCATGATACAGTTAAGGCTAGCGCTGACCAATAGATAAATCTGGTGAACCATACACATGATTTCAAATTTTCTAGTATCCACATTAAAAAAATAAAAAGAATCAGGAGAAATTAATCTTTTATTATAAATTAATTTTGATACATTATTTAGACCAATTTATGTAAAATATAACCATTTCAATGTGTAGTCAATATAAAAATTATTAGTGAGATACTTTATCCTTTTTTCTCACTAGGTCTTTAAAATACAGTGTGGGTTTTATATTTATAACATCCCAATTTGGACTGGTCACATTTTAAGAGCTTAGTAGCCATGTGTAGCTAGTGGATACTGAATTGGACAGCAAAGGTTTACACCTTATCCTATAGGGAGTGAAGGCCAAAGGACTTGCTGAGGACAGCAACAGTGCGGAGGAGACAGAAGACTACGTCTGGGAAAGGCTTGCAGGCTGCTTCCATAGTCCAAACAAGAGAAAAGAGAAGGAGGACACTTGAGAACAGGCATGGCATGGCAGAAGGATGGCATGGAAGGATCAGAGTCAAAAAACATTTCTAGAAAGAATTCATAAAACTACAAATGACTATATATGAGAGATAAAAGAAAAAATTATGTAATTGTCAAATAGCTTATTTAGTGCTAAAATTTGTGTTTAGTGTAGAAAGTTGCTAATTGTGTATTTAATATGAGGTTGTATTGTTCCTTTCAAGCTTGCTTCCCTCTGCTGTGGAATGCAATGTCATTTAATAAACACATGCTGAGCATCCACCATTTGCTAGGTAATGCCAGCAATTGGCAAGAATGAGACACAATTCTTCCTTTCAAGGGGCTCAGATATAGTGTGGGAGACAGACAACAAACTACAACGAAGTGTTAAGTATATTACTAGAAGGATGTCAAAGAAGGTCTACAAATTGTTCCACAAAGTATAACTTATAACTATTCCCTATAGTATGTTCAGTGGAACTTTAGAGATAGAAGGGACTGGGGCTTTCAGACAGTAGGCTTACTAACTTAAACAATTTTTGTTATTTAAAGTAAACAGTTCACCCATTTTATCCACCCCAGCTCTTACAACCACCAGTTTTTCTACCTATCAAGAGATTGTTTGTATGTTTTTTTTTTTAAGATTTGTCTTTCTCTGCCCCACTTATTTCACCTAACATAATGTCCCTGAGGTCCACCCATGTTGTTGCAAATAGTGAGATTGCATTTTTCATGGCTGAATAATATTCCACTAAAATATATTTCATGTGCATGTATAAATAATAATTTCTTTATCCATTCATCTATCAATAAGCACTTAGGTTGTTTTCATATCTTAGCTATTGTAAATAAAGCCACAATGAACATGGTGGTACAGATATCTTTCCAAATTCATGTTTTTGCTTTTTTCACATAAATACCCAGAAGTGGAATCGCCAGATGATCCAGTAGTTCTATTTCAATTTTCTGAGGAACTTCCAAATGGTTTTCCATAGTGGCCCAATTTACATTCCCACTCATAGTATTCAAGGATTCTCTTTTCTCCACATTCTTGCCAACACTTGTTATTTGTCTTTTTGATAACAGCCATTCTAGCTGGTATGAAGTGACATCTCATTATAGTTTTGATTACCACTACCCTGATAATTAATGATGCTGAACATGTTTTCATGTACCTGTGGGCTATCCATACGTCTTCTCTGGAAAAACATCTATTCAGATCTTCTGATCATTTTTTGATCAGATTATTTTTTGTTTTTGTGGGTTTCTATTTTTGCTAGTGATTTATAGAAGTTCTTTCTAATATCTTGAATATTAGCCCCTTATCAGATATAGGACTTACAAATTATTTTCTCCCTTTCAGTAGGCTGCCTTTTCATTTCTCCCTTTCAGTAGGTTGACAGTTTGATTTGCTGTACCAAAGATTTTTAGTTTGATGTAGCCCTACTTATTTATTTTTGCTTTTTTTCTCTTTGCTTTTGCTGTCAGATTCAAAAAATCATCATAAAGACCTAATCAAGAAGCTTACTGTCTGTGTTTTCTTCTAGGAGTTTTATGGTTTCAGGTCTTTCATGTAAGTCTTTAATCCATTTTGAGTTAATTTTTGTGTATGTTGTAAGACAGAGGTCCAGTTTCATTCTTTTGCATGTGGCTTTTCAATTTTCCCAACACCATTTATTGCATAGCCATCCTCTCTCCATGGCCTAGCCTTGGCTTCTTTATTGTAAATTAATTGACCAAATATACATGGGTTTATTTCTGGGCTTTGTATTCTGTTCCATTGATCTATCTGTTTTTATCCCAATACCATACTTTTTGATTACTATAGCTTTGTAATATAGTTTGAAATCAGGAATCAGAATGCCTCCAGCTTTGTTTTTCTTTCTCAAGACTGTTTTGTCTATTCAGGATCTTCTGTGATTTCACATTCATTTTAGGATTGTCTGTTCTATTTCTGTGGAAAATATCACTGGAATTTTGATAGGGATTACATGGAATCTGTATATTGCTTCGGATAGTATGAACATTTTAACAATATTAATTTTTCTAATCCGTGAGCATGGAATATCTTTCCATTTATGTGAGTCTTCTTCAATTTTTTTTCACTAATGTCTTGTAGTTTTTCAACACAGAGGTCTTTCATTTCCTCGGTTGAATTTATCTCTAGTGCTTTATTCTTTTTGATGCAATTGTAAATAAATGGTTTTCTTAGTTTCTCTGACAGTTTATTTTTTGTATTCTGCAACTTTACTGAATTTGTTTATTAGCCCTGAAGGTTTTTTGAAGGATTCTTTAGGTTTTTTTTTTTTTTTTAACATATAATATCATGTCATCTGCAAATAGTGACAGTTTTACTTCTTCCTTTCCAATTTGGATGCCTCTTTTCATTTTCTTGCCTGACTGCTCTGGCTGGGACTTCCATTACTATGTTCTTAAATGCAAATGAACTGAATTATCCAATCAAAAGACAAAGAGTGGCTGAATAACAAAACAAGACCTATCTATATCCCTACAGGAGACACCTTTAGATGTAAGGATACACATAGGCTGAAAATGAAGGGATGGAAAAAGATATTTCATACAAATGGAAACCAAAAGAAAACTGGAGTGGCTGTAGTTATATCAGATAAAATAGACTTTAAATCAAAGACTGTAATGAAATAAACAACAAAAAGAGGTGTTACATAGGGCTCAATCCAACAGAAAGATATAACATTTGTAAATACTGATGCATCCAACATAGAAGCAACTAAATACATGAAACAAATATTAACAGGCCTAAAGAGAGAGATAGGTACCAATATAGGGATAGTAGGGGACTTCAATGCCTCACTTATATCAATGGATAGATAATCCAGACAGAAAATCAATAAAGAAACATTGACCTTGGGATGCACGGGTGGCTCACTGGTTGAGCATCTGCCTTTGGCTCTGGTCATGGTCCTGGGGTCCTGGAATCAAGTCCTACATCGGGCTCCCCTTGGGGAGCCTGCTTCTCTCACTGCCTATGTCTCTGTCTCTCTCTCTGCATCTCTCATGAATAAATAAAATCTTAAAGAAAAGAAACACTGACCTTAAATGACATGTTAGATCAGATGGACTTAACAGATATTTACAGAACATTCCATCCAAAAGCAAAAGAATACACTATCTTCTCAAGTGCACATGAAACATTTTCTAAGACAGATCATATGTTAGGCCACAAATAAGCTTAAGAGAACTAAAATTATATCAAGCATCTTTTCCAACCACAATGGTATGAAATTAGAAATTAATTACATTAATAAAATTGTAAAATTCACAAATATGTAGAGATTAAACAACATGCTAGTGAACAACCAATGGGTCTTTTCAAAATCCAAAGAAAATTTAAAAATACCTTGAGACAAATGAAAATGGAAATGTGCCATACCAAAATTTATGGGATGCAGCAAAATCAATTCCAAGAGGGAAGTTCACAGTGCTAAATACCTACTTCAAGAAACAATAAACATTTCAAATAAACAACCTAACATCACACTTCAAGAAAACAGAAAAGGAACAATAAATGAAGCCCAAAATTTAGTGGAAGAAAGGAAATAATGAAGATTAGAGCAGAAATAAATAAATGAAATAGAGACTAAAAAGACAACAGAAAATGTCACTAAGAGCTGGTTCTTTCAAAAGATAGACAAAATTGGCAAACCTTTAGCTAACCTCACCAGAGAGAGAGAGAGAGAGAGAGAGAGAGAGAGAACACATACTCAAATGAAATCAGAAATGAAAGAGGAAATGTTGTAACACAAAAATACAAAGGATTATAAGAGACTACACTGAACAATTATAGACCAACAAGTTGGACAATCCAGAACAGATAAATTCTTAGAAACATACCACCA
Organism: Vulpes lagopus; assembly: GCF_018345385.1. Classification (NCBI taxonomy): domain Eukaryota; kingdom Metazoa; phylum Chordata; class Mammalia; order Carnivora; family Canidae; genus Vulpes; species Vulpes lagopus. The sequence goes on along the minus strand of NC_054824.1, from coordinate 23,596,590 downwards.
AGCAAGACTGAATGATGGTGTTACAGAAAATCTGAACAGACCAATAAACTAGCAAGGAGATAATTGAATCAATAATCAAAAACCTTTCAGAAACCAAAGTCTAGGACCAGATAGTTTCACTGGTGAATCCTATCAAACATTCAATGAAGAATTAATATAAATCCTTCTTGCAAAGGAGAGAAGAGGGAGGAACTCTTCCAAACATATACTAAGAGTCCCTGATACCAAAAGCAGACAAGGATGCCACAAAAAAATAAGCCAATATCCCTGATGAACATAACCACAAAAATCCTCAACAAAATATCAGCAAACTGAATTCACAACAGATTAAATGGATCATACACCATGATCAAGTGGGATTTATGCCAGGGGTGCAAGAATATCCATAAATCAATATGATACACATTAACAAAATGAAGGATAAAAATATATGATCATCTCAAGAGATGTAGAAAAGCATTTGATAAAATTTAACATCTATTTATGATAAAAAAAAAAAACTCACAACAAAGCAGATAAAGAGTGAACGTACCTCAACACAATCCAGATCATATATGGTAAGCCCACAGCTAACATCGTATCCAATGGTGAAAAGCTGAAAGCTTTTCCTCTAAGATTAGGAACAAGAAAAAGATGACCACTGTTGGCAATTTCATTCAACAATGTATTCAAAGGCCTACCCAGAGTACTCAGGCAAGAAAAAGAAATAACTGACTTTTAAACTGATGTAGCTTATGATTTATTTCTGTCTTTGTATTTGGTTGTACTGTATCAAGAAAATCCTGATGTTCAAAGGTAACTACAGATATCACTTGCTGCCTGAATCCCTGCTCTATAAACTCATGGACCAAACAGATTCAGACAAATTTTCAGATAAATGTTTTGCTATCTGCTGCACTTACTACTTGTATACACAACTTAGAAACCAAATGGACACAAATAACACTGTATCCTTTTCTTTCTATGGGAACTCACTGTGGGAAATTTCTCTATCCATTTTCTGGAGATGAATGGATTGAAACAGCAAGGGACAGTTATAGTGGAAATGATAGCAGTTCTTTAGCAATTCATTTTGTTATCTCAAAGTATGCCTCAAACTAACACAAAGGATTGGAAAAATAAATGCAGTAGTTAAGATTTTTTTATTTCATATTTTGCCACTAAACATAATCTGACAACTACTTGATTTCTTTAACAGTCAGCCAAGGAGCATCCAAAATGTAGGGTGGGTATACAGAACCCTGTAACAGAATGTATGTCATTATGGGTTATATGCTTTGTTTACTTCTTGTACAACTAGCCATTAATCCACATAGAAACCTACACTCAACAGAGACACCCAAGCTCTGCCTGCCATGAAATTTAGTATGCTAAATATGCTGAACAAGAGAAATTTGCTTGTTCAGTTCCTGATCACCCTGGAATCTGAAAAACACTGGTACTGAACTTCCTCATCAATGATTAATTTATAAGAAGTTCAAATATATAAGCCAAAACAGCAAAAAACAATTTAAGGTTAACCTGATAGTCCAATTCAATACCTTGGTGGTCCCGAGTCTTAAAATTTCATACGTAACATGTTTAAGTATGCATGTGTTTTTATTATGATTATACAAAATTGTTTAAAATACATCAAAAATGAAATACAAATTAAACATTTGCAGAGCTCTTCAAGTATCTCCAGGAAACTTCTGCAGACCAGAATTTGAAGACTACTGGTTTACGGCCCTTGAGGTTAAGATGTAAATCTAAGAGCAGCAATTTGGTGCACTTACTATTTAAGGATCATCAGGGCATTCCTAAATTTTAGCCAAAAGCAGATACCACTCCCCTCATTATCCTAAAAGCAGTAAAGCTGCTAAGCAGTACTGAAGAAACCGTTTTAAGATTCTCTGGTGAGTTCGAATCACAGCAGCTGGTACCCAAATCTGAGATACATTATTCACTTTTCAATGTTGTTCACTTGCTGATTCTCTCGACAATATTTACTGAGTACCTATTATGTGCCAGGTGCTGTTCTAAAATCTGAGATATACCAGTGAAGAAAACAGACAAAACCCCTACCTTTCTGGAATTTAGAGTCTAGTTGGCTAGGGGGTGGGGAGTGGTGATAGGGGTAGAGATTTTAAATGCACACAAGAAACATAATAAGCTTTGTTTTGTTTTTAGATTTTATTTATTTACTCATGAGAAATGCAGAGAGAGAGGCAGAGGGAGAAGCAGGCTCCACGCAGGGAGCCTGATGCGGGACTCGATCCTGGACTCCGGGATCATGCCACGGGCCGAAGGCAGGCACCAAACTGCTAAGCCACCCAGGCTTCCCAATAAGTTATTTCTTATAAAGTGACAGGTACAAGATAAAAAATGGAAATAGAATGGAGGAGGAAGGCTGCAATTTTTAATAGGATGGTCAGGAGGAGGTGAAACTGAGTCAGTGACTTGAAGGAGGTAAGAGGTAAATCAAGTGATGGGTTGGAACAGTGGGTCTCAAAGTGTGGATCAAGGATCACTGGCTTCACCTAAAAACTTGTCACTGGCTCAGAATTGTGGGGAGGGGCGGCCACCGTCTGTCTTAACCACTCTTCAGGAGATTGTGATATGCACTAAGTCTGAGGACCATGACCCTAGAAAGAGAGAGGGCCTAGGACATTAACAGAAACAGGGGAGAGAGCAGGCTCTGGTCATGAGTGCCAGGAGGACACTGGTGGGGGTGAGAAAAGACAGTGGGACGGCAGCCAGAGCATGGACAACTTTCAGGCCATAGTGAGACTTTTACTCCAAGTGAAATGGGGAGCCATGAGATGGTTTTGGGCAGAGGAGCCACACGGTCTGGTTTTTATTTTTATTTTTTTAAGATTTTATTTATTTGAGAGAGAGCGCATGACAGAGAGAGAGAGAGAGAGAGAGAGAGGGAGAGAGAGCACAAGCAGAGTGAGGGGCAGGGAGAGAAGCAGACTCCTCACTGAGCAGGGAGCCCAACATAGGGCTCGATCCCAGGACTCCAGGATCATGACCTGAGCTGAAGGCAGATGCTCAATGAGGTGAGCCACCCAGGTGCCCCAATATTTTAAATGGTTCATGTTGGCCATTGTGCTAAGTAGAAACACTACATTCTTGGCCTCAGGAGAAGACTCCTTAACAATTTCTTCTTTTTTTTTTTTTAAGTCTCACGACCCTGATATCAAGACCTCAGTGGAGAGCAAGAGTCAGATGCTTAACCAGCAGAGCCACCCAGACACCCCAAGACTCCTTAACTTCTAAATTCCTCTCTGGGCAGTGGTACACGGCTAAATGTTGAAAAAACGGGCCCTGACAGTGGAGAGCTCCCCTTTGTAGTGTTTGCTGATATCCATGGTGTAAATACTCCCACCACAGCCGACTTCAAGCTGGCAATATGACTCACTGAGAAAGGAGTTGTGAAGGGATGTGTGTGATCTACTCCCAACACTGATTTTAGGTCCCAGGATCACTGCTATCATTAAGAACATTTAAAAATACGGTGAATTTTGTGAATTTTGTAAATCTGACTGAAAATGTCCATGTTACTTCAGATATAAAAGTAGTGTGTTCTACTGGCATATTACTGTTAATCAAGTATAGATCCCAATTCCTTGGAAGTTAACAGTTAACATTAAGACAATATATAAATTTAAAAAATGAACTTATTAGCATTAAACCCCAAATTCCTCTACTCAATAAATCTATCTTTTAGCTGGGGTTCCTCTGCTATTGCTTTTTTTCTCCTACTATAATTAATATTTTAACCTTCAAAAGCATGCACTGACTGGGATTTGCCATGTAGAATATGCAGGGCTGCCACTCGAAGAGCTCCATAAACCCGGAGTAGGCCATCGAGGAGCATGTATCACAAGAACAATATTTTGCATTTATTTGAAGATGAAGTGAAATTTCAATCTGATTTGCCATTAAGAAACTTCCCTTAGCCTAAAAGAAAAGCCCTATTTCTGTCAATTGGGGAAGATAGTAGTTTGTGAAATATATTTTAAAAGTATAGCACCGTCCATGAAGAAAAAGTCACTCTGTAAACTCCTGGTAAACAAAAAGTGTTTGCTACCATCAGGAATATGTTTCACAGACTCTCCAGGCTGCATTATCCCTCAGCCATGTCCCACCCACACCCAGACCCCAGCCGGCCACATCAGCAAATGTGCACGAGCTTGCACTCCTGTAAAACAATGAGGTCTTTCAGGCCTCACAATCTTGTGAAGAAACAGGCTGAAACGTCATGGGAAAAATTAGGAAATCTCGGAGGAAAACAGCTCACAAAATGAGGGGTGGAACCACTTGCTCACATGTTCTAATTCCTGAACAAAGAGAAACAACCGTGACAGCCCCCTGCCTACTCTGACCCTTACATTTCAAAAGAGAGGCGTCCTAACCTCCTTTTCTTTTCTTGGGGATTACAGCAGCAAGACATAGACATCAGAATGAAAAAAATTTTAAACCTAAAGGAGCAAAGTTAATTTCAAAAGCTCTACCCTCTAAAAACCAACCCAAACTACCAGACTTGTTCGGCAGTCCATAATACCAGCACAATTACAGACCAACTGGACTTCAACAATTGCACAAAGAAAAACAGAACGCCTTCTAATGCACACACACACACACACACACATTTTTAGGTCTTCGTAAGTATTTTTGCTATTAAATCTCACACCAACAAGCTCCACCTCAGTGATCTTTCCTCATTACCTGCCATACTCAGTTTATACCTTTCATACCTGCCTGGCTAGCTGGCCCAGTGGCCACCAGTGCTCCACCCTCTAGCTCCTTGCTATTGCTGCAAGTTGTTCTGCTCACAAATTGCTTGTCTCCTCTTACCCACCAAACAACATCTCTCTCACCTTAAAAATCTCAGTTTAAGACTTAGCACGTACTTAGCACAATGAATTTCTAGATTAATCAAATATATCTGCAAACCTGTCAACAAATTTACCCTTCTACTTTAATATGCTTTTATAATCCCATTATATTTTCCAATTGGTTAAATTAATCCAACTTTTCTAAACTCTCTGAGGGCACAGTCTGAGTCACTTCTTCCCTATGTGATCTCCAACTTTCCACAATCTTTCTCTCTATGTAAGATTTTATCAACTGTTAAGCACCACAGGGCATGTCAGCTGTTGTCTCCTTGTAGTCAATCTGACACTCAACCGTTTGAGAAAAAGACCTATAATGACTTATTATTATAAAGCATTATGTGGGAGAGGTGCTTACTTTGCTCCTGGAAGAAAAAGGTAACATGTATTGAAGTCATAAACATGTTTCAATTTCAAAAGAGACAGAGACACTTCACACAGTGAAGATAAGAGTCCAAAGAGTCTGAGAACCTTACAAAGATAGCTCACAGTCATGTCACGTCACCAGTATCACTCAAAGCACCCAAGCAGAAGAATGACCCATGAGAAGAAACCGTTATTTAACCTTGAGGTGGAATTCCTAGTCAGGTAGTGAGCCAAGTGGAATTTAATGCAAATTGATCATGCTAACTAAAATGCAAAAGGAGACGGTAGGTAAGCACCGTCAGAGAGGTGAAAAGTGAATTCAGTCCAGAGATTCCACAGTCAACACCCCTGTGAACTTACAGACCAAGTCAAAAACCAGTGTTTCAAACTCTGCTACATATCAGAATCACCTGCAGAGCTTTTAAAAATCCCACTGCCCAGGTCACCTCCCATATCAATCAAATCAGAATGTCTGGGGTGGGAGCTAGGCATCTGCAGAGCTCATCATCCATCTCAGAGATTCCCAGATGATTCTAATATGCATCAAGGGTTTGAAACCGCTGTCCTACCTAGACTGTGCTGGTAAAGGTTTTGCTCAGTGAGGAAAGAGAATACCTTATGTGAAAGGTGGTAATGGTGATGAGTCAAAGTAAACTTTTGACACTTCTAAGTGGGAAATCATTACTTTGGTTCAAGTAAGAAGACACAGTCTTTAGAAGTCTCTAGATGAACTTGTGGCCCTGGGTTTTATTTATTTATTTTAAAGATTTTTTTATGTATTTATTTGAGAGAGAGAGAATGGGACAGGGAGAGAAGCAGGCTCCTCGCAGAGCAGGGAGCCCAATGCAGGGCTCAATCCCAGGACCCTGGGACCATGACCTGAGCTGGAGGCAACATTTAACTGACTGAGCCACCCAGGTGCCCCTATGGCCTTGGATTTTAAACTAGGAAAGGGAAAGTGGGCATGATGGTAGGTAAGCCCTGTTGACAACATTACTAACTGGAATGCAGACCATTGTGCCATCAAGGTATTTGGCTTTACAGTAAGCAGCCTAGATGCAAGGCCTAGGACAGTTGCCTGCTGGCTGTGGAGCTACAGGTAACTGCCCAACCAAATAACCCTAACTGTTCTATCTGATGTGTTCTATCCTGGCTGCTTATTAGCATACCAAATGCAGGCTGCAACCCCAGACATTCTGGCTGGTTTGCAGAGGGATCCCAGGACCTATATATTTTAAAAGCACCCCCCACACCCCCCCCCAGAGACTGTTATGTCATAGGAATGTGGAGAATCACCAGCAGAGAGATTTTAAGAAAGGAATCTGAGGCCATACAACTTGGACTCAAATTCCGGCTCCATCTGTTACTAGCTACGGTTCAGTTTCCTTATTTGTAAAAACGGAGCTAATGGATAAGATATTTATTGTGGGGCTTAACTGACAATCATTTATCCACCTCACCGGAGTATTGTGGGTATCTGGTGTAACACCTGGTATGTAGCAAACGTTCGATTTTATATGTGTCCTATACATACACACAAGTGTGTATTTGTCATAAGGATTATATGGTAAGATACATATAAATTGCCTAGCGCCATCTCCATGCAAAAATACTCAGTAGATGCTAGCTAAGCTGACGCTGACGGTAGTGGTCATGGGAGAACCCTGGAACTGGCAGAGAGAAAGATTTCATCCTCTCTTCACTGCAGCCTTTGCTTCAGAAAACCACAGCTACAAGACAATAAAAAATTATGGGGATGCAGAAGAATCCTTTTGCTCTGCTTAATTATTAGGAGGTTGCACTATCCATGGAGGGTTTATTCTATGCAGACTAATTATGGAAATGTGGGCTTAACGGCAAAGAAGAGAAATGTGGAGACCCTGCCCCACAAGATGATAAACGCAGAACTTGACATCCAGGGGAAACTCAACACCCTCCCTTCCTAGGGAAACCCAGAGCTGACACATGTTTTGTCCCAGATCACACTGGTAGTAGCAGAACTGGGCTCAGACTTCGGAGCACAGCTCTTTAGCCTCCAGGTTCCTTCCACTGATCATCTCTGGTGAGGAACGCGTCTGGGAGGTACATCATCACAGAGGAGATGTGGTACGTGCGGTCAGAGCCAACGTGAAATGAGGAATGTGTTGCCCTGTTTTCCAACCGCTTCCTTCCTTACTCTGCCCAATTCCCTTCCCTGGTCCAAATTCCACACCCTGCAGGCCATTTCCGGCTGAGATGGAGGATATGGAACACTAGAAAGCAGCTGTGATTTGCTTTGCAGCCAAAATCTTTTCTTGGGGATGTTCAGTTCCAACTTTATAACATAAAACAATTGTAAAAAGGGTTTAATTTTCCAAATTTTCATTTACATGTAACTGTCCAGGGGTGTGCATTTATTAAGGGATACTGGTGTGTTTGTTATCCACCAACCTAGGACAGGAAATCCTGTCTTTTGGCTGCTGAATCTCAGACCACTCCATCTGAATATCCTTGCTGACAAATGTGACCCTGCTTAGGTTCTGAAGAATTTAAACACTCCCTCAATGTCATTTCTACTTGACCTTAGCAACAGGACCAAGCTGCAAATGCAATACTATTTAGTAAAGGTACAACATTCACATCCTGTCACCACTCCCCCCTCCAATTCCCCCCTCCAATTCCAACCCAGTGACCCTGGGCTAGAACCTAATCCAAAAGATTACAAAGCAACATCCTGATGAGTCGTCATGGCAACCCCTAGATGTCAGCTATCCCATGTCCCAGGGCTGTAAATTCTCATTTTTAGTCTACTCATATCCTACTATTTCATGTATAACAACCAACTAAAATGCAATTTTGTATGTCAGCTGCCAAGCATAATAAGGGATGCCATTTGCTATTATAGCCAATAATAAAAGATTTCTAGTTGCTTCTGTTTTCAAAGGTACAGCAAATCACGGTGTATTCCAAGTCCACTGGGCTGGTCCTCAAAGAGAGGCTATTGAGCCAGGCTTCGTCTATTTTGACTTAATTAGTCAATATTTAAGAGAGCCTTGGAAATGAAAAGAACTCTAGTGAAAGCTATGCATTATTATTTTCTGAACAGGAGGAAACACATTGATCTTCAAACTTTCAATAGACACTCTATATTTGATCCAAAGGACGGACACACACACACACACACACACATCCTGTGATCCATGCCTTTCAAGGACATAAATATGCAACAAGGGTGCCTTGCAAGACTTTCAATTCCTTGTAACAGGACAAAAAAGAAATATATATCACTGAAATCCAGGTAATTCAAAATCCTGTTTTAATCAATGCTTTTGTTATGGGTTGAACTGTGTTCCCTTCAAATTCATATGTTGAAATCCCAACCCTGAGTACTTCAGAATATGACTGTATTTGGAGACAGAGCCTTTAAAGAGGTATTTCAGGTTAAATGAGGTCATTAGAATGGGCCCTAATACAATATGATGGGTATTCTTACAAAAAGAGAGTAGAAGCACCTGGGTGGCTCTGTCAGATAAGCATCTGACTCTTGGTTTCAGCTCAGGTCACAATCACAGGGTCATGGCATTTGAGTCCTGTGTCGGGTTTCTTGCTCAGCAGGGAGTCTGCTGGAGATTCTCTCTCTCCCTCTCTCTCTGCCCCTCCTTCCCCCACACTCTCTTTCACACATAAATAAATGAATAAATCTTTAAAAAAAATTTTAAAAGAGGAGATTAGCATACAGACACAGAGGAAAGATCATGCGATCTTCAGTCATCAATAAGCCAAGGAGAGAGGCCCTCAGAAGAAATCTTCCTAACACCTTGATCAAGGACTTCCAGCCACCAAGAACTGTTGAAAAACACATTTTTCTTGTTTAAGCCACACTGTCTGTGGTACTTTGTTATGGCAACCCTGGCAAACGAATATAAGTTCCACCATTTTGACATTCCATATCCATTTGGCAAAGTGCCCTTCATCTTGAGTGTAATAAAGTCAAACTTACCTCTGCAGGTGTCCCTGCCTGTCAGCCTTCACCTTGTGGCCCCCCTTGGGGCTCCCTAAACACGCACAGACACAGGCTGAACTCTAACACAGGCAGGAGCTCTGTTAGTAGGTCGATACAGAGAGCTCTCCTGAAATTCCCAGTAGCTAAAAAAGCATTAATATCACCTCTGTAAATAGCAAAACTGATTGCTAGAGTTGTGTTTTTCCTGCCTATCATTTAACAGAATGCTAATGAGAAATATCCAGATGAACAGCAGGCTGAGAAAGAAAGAGAAATGAAGACACAGATAATACATAAGCCAGATTATCAGTCCTGAAATAATCCAGAAGTAGACATATGATAAATCACACTCTGTGGGGTTTCTTAACCCTAAAAATAAGCAGAATGTAGAGAAGTATACAGAAGGCTGCATGTCAACAGCTATAAAGCAGCATCAACCAACACCTGTGTAGAGTTGCAAATTATTTTTCTGCGAAAATTCCAGGAGAACTTTTCTACTTTTGGCTTTTGAAAATGAATTTCCACTACACTTCTTTTTCCATCTTCACAATAGCTGCCAGAAGGTTCAAAATCACATTTATGGCCTGTTTCTAGTAAGTCTAGAAATGGTCTTCTTGATATCTTTTATTAATTTCTAGCCTCATTTTCCTACTTTTGTTATCAGCTTTAATAGGGTGTACACCTCTGCAGTCAAATTACATTTTTTGCCATGATGTGGGGTATTGTTAAATAGATAGCCTTCATTAAGCCTCACATATTTATGGGTGCTTTTCTTCCAGAGCATCTCTTTGATCTGTGAGATGGGAGATTTCACGCTTAAACAAAAATTTGTTTCAGTTCATGGAGAAGCTGAAACAACATCAATTTCTCATACTAGTTTTAATGACAATGTGATAAGCTAAAATGGAGAGGAGAGTGATACTAGGAAGCTGGACCATGAGAGGGGAGAAGCCACCTTTTTTCAGGAGAGGTGGAGACATACACTCATGGTACTGGCCAGCACCCAGAAGACACAGAAATTCCTGTGGTAAACTATTTATCAGACTACCATGCAATCCTTTTTTCCATGTAAGAGTGTCACCACAAGAGATATATACTGAAGCCTGCCCTGGGTAAGTCTCCAGCCTATTTGGATGGATCCTGTCTGCTTCCATCTGACTATGTACACAGGCTTCTAGCCTTGCTTCACCCCCAGTAAAATCTACTTGACTATTTATTAGTGCTAGCTGGAATTACATAGGTCTCAATTTGAATTTTATATCTTTTACTGGCTGTGTGATCCTAGACAAGACATTAAGCTGAGTTTCAGGTGGCTCATCTGAAAATTGGGGTAAAAAAGAACCTCTTGAGGTTAATGTGGGGAATAAATGTAGTAATACAAATAGGGTCCTAAGTAAAATGTCTGGCACACCACAGTCAATACTCAATAAATATTAGCTATCATCATCATCATTATCATCATCATTAGGCTAATGTGAGAAATTTCCCAGGATGATTTCACTTCTATATGGTCATAGAAGGTGCCAGCCATAAGCCCTGTGGGCCAGCCAGGCAGGAGGTGCCACAGCTGAGCAGAAGGAGTAAGAACTGGCCAATGATCTGGTTTGGAATTATATTTCATTTCATGCATAGCATTTACATGCTCAGAAATTGGGTGCTCCTTATCACTACTTTCATCAGAAATGCCAATGCCTGCACCAGGGTCTTCTGGGCCATGAGGACTGGGGAGCTGGTGAGGTAGGTACATTTCCTGGAAATACAGGCAACAATTTCCTGTGGCTTCCTCTGTTTTTGATGTAGAGATGAGCACACGTAGAAAATAAACACATCAAGGATCAGAGCTTTAGTCACTGGTGTTGCAAATGCTGAAAATACTGTCATTTCCTCATAAACAGATTTAGAAGTGCAAAGTACAGGCAGCCTTCCAAAGAGCATTCTCCCTACTAAGGATCTGTACAGTAGGACTGCAAGGTGACCAGGAGAACACAGCTAACCTTCCATGCCTGTATGACATCTATGACCTGCTGCTGGAGCTGATGAACATTTCCATGAACTGAGACCCAAGTGAGCAAGAACCATATTTTCCATGAAGGCCAATGTTTTGCATAAACCTTAGCCTGAAAAAGCTCTGGTCTGGTCACAGGGCTTCAGTAAAGATTTCTCTAGAATTTGGGTCCTGGTCAGAAAAACCTCACCCTCCGAAGTGGAAAGTAGTGAAATTATTAGTGAATTTAACTGTTTACATAACTATCCCAAAACAACCATTTAAGATTAAAGCACTTGCAGACTACATTTGGGAAACAGCCAGGTTCACAGAAGGTGACCACAGTGTGCCCTCAGAACCAAAATGAAGCAAAGAAAGAAAGAAAGATGTGCAGTCTGCATAGGGGGTCATACAAATCAAGCTGGCCACAGAATGGTTATGGAGGCAGGCAGCCTAGTTCCAAATTCCACCTTTGCCATTCACTAGCTGAGTATCCTTGGGAAAGTCAATTAACTTCTCGAAATTTCCACTTCCTCCTGTGATTTTTATGTTTATCCATCACTGGCTCCCCTTCCTATACGAGGAGCTGCCTTCCACCCCAACTGGAGCACCCATGATGGTCACCAGTCACACGACACAAAGGCAGGTCAGTTACAGGACACAGGTAAATCTTTTCTGCTTCAGTTAGTCTTCTGCTTGAATCTAAGAAACGTCTCGGTGAATACACCCCACTTGCAAGAAATGCAATGAGAATTAAATTTTTTAAAGATTTATTTATTTACTTTAGAGAGAGGGAGAGAGAGAGAGTGTGTGTGTGTGTGTGTGTGTGTGTATGTATGTGTGAGCACAATGAGAATTAAATTTTAAGCAATATACAGTAAACACTAGAAACACTGGTTGCCTGCCTGGAAAGGTGGGTCAGCAGACATGCTGGAGTCTGACTGTGTGAGTTCAAATCCCAGCTCCTTTCACAAGGGCCCTCCAGATGAATTGCTTAACATCTTTGCTCTCCATTTTGTAGTCTGCAAATATAGGCTAATAATAGTAACTACATCATAAGGTTGTGAGTATTGAGTCTATGTAGAGAAAGCATTTAATACAGGTCCTAACACACCTAAACATTCAGTAACTGACAGCTATTATTATTACAAAGGTAGAGCTCTTCTGATTGCTGCTGAGGACTGTGTGAAAGTCACTGATCTAGAGAGAAATACCCTTAATTAAGAAAAGAATCATTCTTCTAGATAATCCAGCTTGATAGAAAATTCCTCAAAGGGGAATTAGTCTGTTAAGCATCTGTCTTCAGCTCAGGTCATGATCTCAGGGTCCTGGGATCGAGACTCAGGAGGAGTCTGCTTCTCCTCTTGCTCATACACTCTCTCTCTCTCTTTCACTTGCTCACTCTCTAATAAATAAATAAAATCTTTAAAAAAGAGAGATAGAGAAAATCCCTCAAGGACGATTAGAAAGAATTCAAGTACTCAAATTAGAACTTAGCAAGCTCTAATATTTGGCCCTCTAAGTGGACTTGCTGACCAAGAGGATGTGGCCTGAGCAAATGACTCATGTCTGTTGTGCTGCCTGATTTTCCTCTTTCTCGTTGTCACAGATTACAAGAACATCTCAGTTCTGAATTAACCTGCCATAGATTTAATGATGAATCAATTCTTGCAAGTCACATATTTCTAGGAGAACTAATAAAACTGATTTGGGTCCCATCCTATCTCCCATGGCTATATACTTATGAAGCCCACCCTGAACAAGCCAGCTAGCCTCACTCTTGTTGAAATCTGTATTAACTTCAAATCGAGCCTATTTTATGGGCTAATTAAATGTAGTCTCTCCTTCACCTGTGCTTCCTGTATGATATAATCACTAACTCACTCATTCATTCATTCATTCACATAAATAAACTATTACTGAACATCAACTATATCTCCAGTGCTAGGCTAAGAAGTTGGTTAAACAAACACAAGCAAGAAACAGTCCTCAGGCTGCTTCAAGTCTAGTGAGGCAGATAAGTCAACTAACCATCAGAAAACAGTGTGCAAGGACAGAGGGGTACCTGAGGCATAAGAAGAGCTCAGGCCCACAGGGGGAAACCCAAAGAGAACTCAAGCATTCAGCACAAAGCATTTGAGAGAAAAAAAAAAAAAAAGGTTTGTCTAGAGCACAGAGGGAGTAGAGGGGGTAGGGGAAGATACGTAGCTCCTAGACCCTCTGGGCTATTAGGTGCTTCGCAAAGGAGTGTGTTCTGCTAAAGAAGAGAAGTCTTGGAAATGTTTTAAGCAAAGTCAGGACAAGATTGGATTTTTGCCTTTCAAAAGATCATTCTGGTTGGCCAGATAAACAAGGGGGCCCTATGTGGCATCTGGGAGGCCAGTAAAGAGGTTACCGAGTTTACCTGGAAGAGAAACAGTAAAGCCAGAATATAGAAGGAATAAAGGAGGGAACAAAAAAGAGAGATTCTGGGATTCCACAAGATGGAAGAAACCATATTCTATTTCTGTTCCACTAAACAGAATGGTGAACGTGTCACTGGTCAGCTACTTCTTGAATGAACAGAGACACAGATTAAAACCGTGCACTAGGGGCACCTGGGTGACTCAGTGGTTGAGCGTCTGTCTTTGGCTCAGGTTGTGATCCCAGGGTCCCGGTATTGAGTCCTGTATCGGGCTCCCCACAGGGAGCCTGCTTCTCTCCCTGGCTATGTCTCTGCCTCTTTCTGTGTGTCTCTCACGAATAAATAAAATCTTTAAAAATAAATACATAAATAAAAAGAATAAAACCGTGCACTGGATGTGCCTGAACTATGTCAACAGCATTCATAGAACTCTGCAAAGCCATTCTCCGTGAAGAGAACTTGAAAATATAGAAAAGGGCTTTTAAATTAAATATTCATCCTTCTTTCCCAAACAATTAGAAGTTACTGGGACCAATCACGATTTAACAGGCTCAGAGACATCTTGGCTTCCCTGTCATCCTTGTAGGCTAACTGAAATTCCCCCATTGTCAAGCCCAGTGTAATTTTATTTCCTTAGTACCTATTTCCTGCCATGTTACCTTCCCAGATGTTTGCCCTTTGAATTTAACTAGATAAATGCCATGAGCCCTGCCATAGCATTAATACTCTCAGTGAGCATTCATTTTTTTTATATCACAAAAATAATATCTGACCATATCTATTTGTTTTGCAATGGTACAGGCCTTGAGAGAGATGGGGAAATTGTCAAAACAAACCAACTGTTTATCTTATATTAAATATAAGATGCAATGGAATCCCTTCTGTACCACTGGTTACACTGGTCAGCTTTTCTGAATGAACCTGTTGCGAAATACTGAGATTTCTACATAAATAAGTTATGATTTCCATTGTACTTACCATATACAACCTTTGACAAGAAAGTAGAACCACAAAGGGGGTTTATTAAATCCAGGTCAGAACTCTACCAGGGCAGAGACTCATGGCCTGGTGGATATGAAAGACAATGGTACAAAAGGGACAAAGGAGAACATCAAACATTCCATGCAGGGTCTCACAGGGAGAGCCAAATGAATTTTAATTTTAAAGAGACATTGGTCATTCTAGAAATCAACATGAGCTGAATCCCACTGTTCTAGATATAAATGCCAGAAAATATTTAAGAAGCAAGATCAATACCTTTCTAGAAATCAGTACTTAACCTAGTTCCATTATTAGCTTAAACTAAATTTATAAAACAATGGACTTGTCTCTTAGCCAAATGTATTCATGCATAAGAATGAAGCCATACTCTATATGAAGCTAAGAGAATTTTACAACAGTCTGAAATCCCCACTGAAAAAAATATACATATCTGTATCTACTTACCTATCTATCTATGCATCTGTGCATTTATCTATCTATCTATCTGTTAAAAAAAAAGTATATTTAATGAACTCCCTGAAACTCTTGGAGAAAAATTATGGGAAGACACACACTGGCTAGACACATTTCAATAGTGGTTACCATAGAAACAAGTAGATAGGTTTCTTTTTTGGAGTTGTGCCTTTTGATAAAATATTAAATTTTGTAGAGTATATGCATATACATACAACACTACCACTGCTGATGGCCACATAAAATTATATTAAAAAATTAAGCTAGTTCTACATTTAGTTTACTAATATCTATAAAGAAAAAAATTCATTCTTAATAAGCTAATTTTTAAAAAGTCTTTCTCTGCCTCTCCACTCTTTCATACTGGGAAGAAGCTGAAGTGAGGGTGGTAAAGGCATAAAGGGAGGAATCTAAGAAAACTGGGTTGGTCTTCCTTGAGAAAGACTCATGTTGGCTCAAACCAACATGATGTTAATGTTCTCCAGGCCAACTAACTAGATGACAACTCTGGTAAACTTCTTTTAATTAAACTAATACTTGTATCTCATTTTTCTATGGTAAGATGGCTCTTTCCCATAATGTGAGAAATGATGGTATGTTTCCCTCTTGAGGAAGTAAGAATTGTAATACTGCCATATGTGGAGCTCACCAGGTGTCTCCTTTTTATTTATATTTAGTTATGCACTTTCTGGGAGCCTTAAAACCCTATAAAGCACACACTACACTTCCTATTTTGAAAAGTAAGAAAACATATACATTGTAATATAAAGATCAGAATTGCAAAGTGTAACACTCAAGTACTGCCTTTTTAAACATTTTTATTTATTTTTTGTTAGTTTCAGAGGTAGAATTTAGTGATTCATCAGTTGCATATAACTCCCAGGGCTCATCACATTAAGTGCCCTCCTTCATGCCCATCACCCAGTTATCTCCCCCCGCCCCAACCTCCGCTCCAGCAGCCCTCGGTGTGTTTCCCAGAGTTCAGCATCTCTTATGGTTTGCCTACCTCTCAATTTTCATCTTATTTTGTTTTTCCTTCCCTTCAAACACTGTCTTTAAAGCGTAAGGAACATCAGGTTAGTTGCTGCACTAAATTTTTCTGACTGACAGCCACTGAGGTATTTGCTGATCAATGCTCTAATGATACCTGGATTAGAATCAATAGACAGGGATGCCTGGTGGCTCAGCGGTTGAGCGCCTGCCTTTGGCTCAGGGCGTGATCCTGGAGTCCCAAGATCGAGTCCCACATCAGGTTTCCTGCATGGAGCCCACTTGTCCCTCTGCCTGTGTCTCTGCCTCTGTGTGTGTGTGTGTATCTCTCATAAATAAATAAATAAAATCTCTTTTTATAAATAAATAAATAAGTAAGTAAGTAAGTAAATAAATAAATAAATAAATAAAATCAAGAGACAACTTAATGTGTATAGGGCATGCCAGGAACAAGCCCAACTATTGCTTGACCTGAGATTTCAAATGCCCCTGAATCACAAACCCAATAATCTTTAAAATTAGAGTTGGTGCCTTTAGTTTTCTGTTAGTAGGGACCATCTGCCCTGGCATTAAACCAAGAACCTCAATCCCTTTAAAACAATGAATTCAGCAACAATCCTGACTTCTAGACATAAGAAATAAATCACATTAACATCTGAGAAGAGGCTATGAACTTTCTGTTTTGAAGGTCAACCAGGAAAGGAAACAAGAGAAAGATCAACTGAAAATGTCATGAGTGAACCTGAGCCAGGTGCTGGCTCCAGGATGACAGCAAGGTCTTGATGAGACATTAAAGGGACATAGACACTCTACAAAATGATTTATAATTCTCTCTTTTGCTTTATGAACTATATATATATGGATGTACATATTTCAATCATCTCTGGAAATAAGTACATGTTTCTATCTATTACTATATATGACTAAGACATAAATCTTATCTATATGACTGAGAGAAGATGGTTATCTCCAGTAGGATCAAATGTCATGTTTGTTTCTCTTTCTCTATTATAAATATATGTAAAAAACACATAGATACATTCTGACAATTTAAAACTTAAAAAAAAAAAAACCCCGCCATATAAAGATTAGTCAAGCAGTGGAATGACTAAGGGCGCCTGGATGGCTGAATTGGTTAAGCATCTGACTCTTGATTTCAGCTCAGGTCTGGATCTCAGGGTCATTGAGTTTGAGCCCCACACTGGGCTACATCCTAGGTGTAGTGCCTACTTAAAAAAAATAGTGGGATGCCTAGAAAAAGAAATATATGGATCAATCCCAGAGCAATCTCTACTACTATTTCAAACTTTCTAAGTAAAATAAAGACATAAAAATTAATCTTACAGGTCACACTACATTCTAACCTTAAAAAGTTATATTTGTAGTAGTTAGGTGCTAGTTTAATTCAAAACATTTTGGAATAGATGAAAAAATATTATGCTTTTTAATACTATAGTTTTTTTTTAAAGATCTTATTTATCTGAGAGAGAGAGAAAGCATGAGCCAGGGTTGGTGGGAGAGGGAGAAGGAGAAGCAGACTCCCCCTGCTGACTGTGAAGCCCTACACAGGGCTCAACATGGGTCTCAATCTCAGGACCCTGAGACCATGACAGAAGCCACAGTCAGATGCCTAACTAGCCAAGCCACTCAGGTTCCCCTTTAATACTATAGTTTTTATTAAATATTAGAAAGTTTAAAACACACTAATCCTTTTAAAAGTTTATTTTGCCTTCATAAAAAAAACGTGAAGTAGATTATAAAGTAATTCTAAGCTCAATGAAGAATGTTTCATGCTTCAAGGAGGTAAACTAACTGCATCCAAAAATTTTAATTTAAATGGTAAGAATTTTATTTATAATTTATGTAACAATGAGTTTTTCAAACACTTGGAAAATATTTTCCTTTGGTGTAGGATTAAATCCACAACATTTAGTTACAATTTTTTAAATACTCTGCTACTGTCTGCCTTACAAATTCTTATATTAAGAAAAAGAACACACACACATAAGAAAAAAAAAAAAAACAAGAAAAAGAAATTGTTTTTCCCCACTGCCCACTATAACAAAACATTACAAAAATCACAAATTAAGTAAGAGGATATGTAGTACAAAAGTATTACATATCACCACACTATAATAAGAAAGCAAATTGACTTCCAAAACCATGGTCTACACAAAACTATTAATCCTCAGCATGTAGATTATCTGCTGTGTGGATTAGTTGGAGTGAACACTAACTACGACATTAGCTTTACTCTGCCAGGAACGAAGTCCCTATCTTTTGCATCACAAACATTTGCAGGCTACAGAAGACAACCAAATGTTAGTATTGCTTCCAGCCAAACATAATTAAGAAGCTAAATCTGCTAACTCCCACTACGATAATATAATGCTACTTCCAAAGCCAAATAGATATTACATTTGAACTCTATCACTCTTCTCTGTAAGATACTTCTCAATGGCAGCTGCTGGTCTATAGGGTGCTTTTACCTATCACAGCTAAAACCAATCAAATCTTGCTCTTTTATCACTTAAATGGCTCCTAGACTGGGACCAACCTCTCCAATGGCTCCCCTTTTCCCCATCCCACAGGTAAGGTTGTTGGGGGCAGGTTGGGACAGGGGGTCAGTTGAGACACTCAAGTTCACCTAGCGGTCAAGTGCAGTCAGACTGTATGGGTATGGATTTCCTCTCCTCCAGTGGTCCCACCTACAAAAGGGGAATTGCTGTGAGGTTTAAGAGATATGCAAAAATAGAGCATTTAGCACGATGCTAAAGGCACAATAGTTACTGGCCCAACCTCCACCCTCAGTTCCTGTCTGCTGTCAAAAGTCAGATGGGACGCAGCTAAAGCTAGAGCTGGGGTGAAAGGAATAGAGAGTAGGATGTGGGCAGAAGAAGAGAACCTATCACTCACAGGGTGGGCAGCTCTCCTGCTCTCTCCCTGCCCCTCACAGCTTGAAACGTTTGTGTGCCACAGAGAATTGCCAAACTTGCTTTTTATTTAACCACCCCTTACTAGCTACAGGTTGATGAGATAAAATGTAAGATAAATGAAAAAAAAAATTAAAACAACTAGAGATACAAGGTAGGGGCAGATTATATAACAGAAGTTATATTCAGGATTTTTTAAAAATTTTACTTGGTATTTTTAGTAGTAGACTTCATTTCATAGAGCAGTTTTAGGTTTATAGAAAAACTAAGCAGAAAGATTTCCCCCCTTGTCAGTTTCTCCTGTTATTAACATCTTGCATTAGTATTGTATATTGTTATAATTAATATATCAATATTGATACATTATTTCTAACTAAAATGCACAGTTTACATCAGGGTTCACTCTTTATGTTACACAGTTCTACAGGATGA
Source organism: Vulpes lagopus (assembly GCF_018345385.1). Classification (NCBI taxonomy): domain Eukaryota; kingdom Metazoa; phylum Chordata; class Mammalia; order Carnivora; family Canidae; genus Vulpes; species Vulpes lagopus. The sequence continues at coordinate 23,577,164 of NC_054824.1, read as the reverse complement.
CAAATGTCTAATGTCACCTAACTACCATTACAATACTATACAGCATAGTGTCACTGCCCTGAAAATCCGCGATGCTTCACCTGTCACCCTGCCTATGGCAGCACTTCTCTTTTTATTGTCTTTATAGTTTTGCCTTTCCTGTAGTTGGAATCATACAGTATGCAGCCTTTTTAGGCTGGCTTCTTTCATTAACAAAATGTATTTAAAGTTCCCCCATGTCTCATTAGCTCTTCATGTCTTCATTTTAGTGCTGAATAATATTCCATTGTATGGATGTGCTACAACTTATCCAAAATTGAATACTGAAGGACCCTTCCCAGTGTCCTTTTAGTTTTTGGCAATTATGAATAAAGTTGCTATAAACATTCATACACAGGTTTTTGTGCGGACATGTTTTCCACTTATTTAGGTAAATAACCAGAAATGCAATTGTTGAACTGTATGGTAAGCCTAGGTAAGAAACTGCTAAATTCTCCCTAAGTGGCTCTACCTATTTATTATTGATAATATTTAAAAATCCTTCTACCAAAGTGTATCTTATTCTATCTACACAATGTGACTAAGAAATACCCCCAGAACATTACCCGTGACCTATCTAAGTGAAGGATAGTTAACTTTCAGAGTATGACCAAACATTTAAGGCAATTTGACTGAAAAATAAAGGAGTCCCAGCTAGTGACTTTGGGCAAATAACTTGACTTCTACAGCCTCAAAACATGTAACTAGTCAAGAAGACTGTCTTTAAAATCTCTTATAGTTATTAAATCTTATGCAACTCTTAAGAGGGCAATTATGATTTTTGTGATGTCAATAATACCATTATGCTTTTAAACCAATTTGTGCTGGTGTCATTTTCAATGAAACCATAATAAACTGCAGTTCAGACTTTGGAGAAAACGTATAATGATCAAGATGGCAGAAACCATTTGGATGGTTGAGCTGTTGTTTTTTTTTGTTTGTTTGTTTCAGATCATACAGATTTTTTCCTGTTAACAAAAGAAAACATTATCTTTTCACTGGAGACATTTTCTAACTAGTATTATGGTCTTTACATAATGTTCATCTCTTATTTCTACACCTGCCCTAATATTGCAGAGTAATTACTGCATCCCTTTAAAGTTTGGCACCACTGGGGAATTCCATGAATTTAGCAAAGATAAGGATTGGTTCCCCAAAAGCATTTTCTCAGCATTTAAATAGTTTTGTCATAAATATTGACTACTGAAACAGTATCCCATCCCCCACAAAAAATGAAACAAACAAAAAAACACCTCTACCTAAAATGTAGTAAAATGTCATTGAATTGAAATAACTAAAATGACTGAATAACTGAATCAGTTATAAGACATTTAAAGAGTTTTATTACTTTCATATAAATAGAATAAAATGCACTTTTATTACTTTTGTGTAAAAATTAACATTTTCTAAATACTTACTATGCACCAAATGCTATTCTAAGATCTTCACATATATCTTTTCAGTTAGCTTTCAAAATAACTCCATGAGGTAATTAATAATATTGCTTCCACTTTACAGAATCAGAAAGTGAAGATCAAAAAAGTCAAGCCCCATCTCCCTCTCAGGAACTGCAGCCCTGACCCAGAGCCCCTGGATAATGGCTGAGTCCAAAATTCCTGTGGATAGACACTGCTGCCTACATGGACAAGCTAGTATCAATGGTTCTAGGGTCCCCATGAATGTATATAGTTGCGCCCCCCACATATACATACACATACATGCATATACACAAAAACATACTTCTATATGTGCTTTGGGCACAAATGCTGCCTGCTGATGCTATAGGGACCACTGTCTGGCACATCTCATGTTCACCCGCTGCATGGACTCCTCCACAGAAGCGATTCCTATCTCGTAGGAGCCCTCATCTACTCTCATAGATAGAATATTATAGAAATAGAACCTACATAGAGAGTAGAACCTACTCTCCAGGTAATGTTCCTTAATCTGCTGAAATTAAACAAGCAAGAACCATGAAAGATAAACAAAGCCTAATGTAGTATCCTCTGGGGATATATTCCAAGAGCCCTGGGGAGTGCCCAAAACCACAGATAGTACTAAATACTATGTATTTTCCTATACATATGATACCTCTGATAAAGCCTGATTTATAAATTATGTACAGTAAGAGATTAACAATAACTAAAAATAAAATAGAATAACTACAACAATATACTGTAATAAGAGTTATATGAATGTGGTCTCTCTCTCCTCTCAAAATATCCCATAGTGCTGTATAGACCCTTCTTGTGAGGATATGAGATGATAAAATGCCTACATTAAGAGATGAAGTGAGGTGAAGGACATAAGCATTGCAATGTAGTGTCAGGCTACTCCTGACCTTGTGATGATAGGATGTGTCAGGAGGATCACCTGCTTCTGGGTATCTGAAATTGTGGAAAGCAAAACCATGGACGGGGGGGACTACTGTCTAAGTTTTGCTTTAACAATAGATTTCAGTGATTTTTTTTTAAATAAACTACTAAAAACAATTATTTAAGCATTGCAAACTCCTCCTTACAATATAATTCACTTTTAAAGATAAGTGGACATTTCTGAACTGGATGAAAGTAATTTGTCCTCTTAAGTTAGGGAAGTATATCCTTCCTATCTTCACTTACATCATTTGCTAGTTTAGTTAGTTCCATTCTTACACAGATGAACTTCAGACCAGCTACAAGGTGACGAGAAATAATTTAAATTTGAAATAAGAGAACTCCAAATTTTAAAAATCTTTAGTATTTGGATTAAAAAAGTTTTTTAGGGTTGCCTGGATGGCTCAGTCAGTAGAGCATGCAACTCTTGGTCCTGGGGTCATGAGTTCTGGCCCCACATTGGGCGTAGTGGAGCTTAAAAAAAATTTTTTTTAGGAGGTGGAAATAGAATTGAGAAAAATCTCTAGTCTCGCTCTCCAGGAATCTGTTTCAAGGGCCTCCAGGCCCAGATTCTCATTACATGACAGGAGGCTGGCAGTGACAGAGTAACGGGGCACAGAGAGGTGGAACGGATGACAGCTAAAGAAGCCATCAAGGGAAGAGATGTGGGAAGAAGTGACATAAGTCAAATTGGAGTGATGAATTGGTAGGTTGAGTCTGAGTGATTATTGTTGGAACAGAAGGAACAGAGGATCCTTTACTCCATCTAGAATGGTGAGTGCCAGGAACCACTAAATTACAATTAATCATAAATGTACATGAACTCTGGGTTTCAGCTTTATTGTTTTTCTCTGCCTCTACTGTATCCTTTTTCCCTTTAAACAATTGTCACAGAATAGATATCAAGCAGAGTAAATTGCTGTACTTTTATATGTAATAATATGTACAGTGGAGATGATCAATTTCTAAGTTATAATGAAACATCTACTTGTAAATATAACTGCCCCACTTTTACTATTACTGCCATCCATTGAAAACAATTTCTTCCAGGTAATCTCGAAACCTCAGGTTCATCCTTCAATCTCTGCTCAGAATTCTTTAGGACAGATTTCAACAAGTTTTCACACAAAAGAAAAAAATCAGTTCTGTTAGTGTCAAATTTCCTCTGCCTCCCCCAATCCCTCCCTATTGGCTGTCTGATGCAGTACAGTATATCAACTAACATGTTCACCTGAAACAAAGGAACACATTTTCTTAAAAAAAAAAAAGACTGAATAAAAATCATTTACTTAGTTTATTATTTTCAGGGTTACTCTACAATTCAAGAAAAATGGGTACTTAAAATTCATATTTATAAAAGATGAACTAGATGATATAAATGGATTTACTGAAAGATTATTTTAAGTAAAAGATGATCAAGTATATCACAGTACAATCTGATTTTTAAAGTATTTCATAATGAACTTTCCAGGCACACAGATACTCCATAAAACAGGCTACTTCTGCTTGAACACCAAAGTGGCAGTTAAATAGAATTTGATCAGGAAAATGAAAATTCACACTGAAATTGTTAGGTACAGCATGTGGAAGTATTCAAAGGAAAGCTAACATTAAAGTTCTGTGGAAGTTTCCTTAAAATACACATAAGCAGCATATTTGTCAATTTAGGATACCTATTAAGAGTCAAGTTTCTGATATTACAGATGTGAGAAGGCTTCAAATATTAGGTTTCTATAAAAATGTTTCTACTAGTTTTACTTTTTGATAGACTAAAGACTGTGAATAAATTATTGGCCTGCATTCTATTATGACAATAACATGGACACTGTTTAAAAGTCTGTAACTTTTAATTCTCATCAAGGGAGGACTGTTAGGTGCATCAGGCATGCAATGTATTTAGGCAAACACTAATTTATTAAGGGCTGTTGGACGGCAATATGAGTATCGTTGCATTCAGGTAATTAAAATCAGCCTTTTCTGAAATTCAAGAAGTTGCAAAATTCTCTAAAATATAGCCTCTACCTACTTTTTCTGTCTGATATCTTCCTATTCACCATCACCTACCTTATACTTTAGTCAAAAGGAGCTAAAGTTGGTATTACAAGGAGCAGACAAAACAGCCATGATCCTGATGGAGTTTACCATCAAATGAGAGAGAAAACCATTAAATAAACAAAGTCAGAGATAACCATGTAACTAAAATTCTAATAAGGGCTAGGAAAGAAAGGAGATGGGAAAGTCTGAACAAGGAGGGGGTGCTCATTAAGGGTGGAAAGGCTTCTGAGGAAGCGATGATATTAAGATAAGACTCAAGGAGGAACTAGAATTAGCAAAATGAAAAGCGTTAGGGAGAGCATTTCAGACAAAAGCAGTAGCACCAGAAAGAGCCTGCCCTCTGGTCAGAGTGGCTGATCAGTCGGGCTGGGGCTGGGGCTGGGTCAGCAGAACCCAGTAGGCTCCAAGGAGGAGGCTAGATTCTCTCTATGATAGGAAGCCATGGAAGGGCAGATGAGGGGTGGTGTGAGCTGACTCCCTCACTCTTACTGTCCTCATGGTCCAGACCATGAAACTGCCTTTTACTTTTACTTGGTTTTTGTTCCTCCCTAGGTATGGAATCAAAAAGGAGTTCAAAAAACTGGGAAAATTTTACACACTTTCCTGCTATCAGAGGAATACAAAAATATTAAAGCTCAGAAAAAACAGAGACCTTTCAGAAGATTTACGGTCTGATTCAGAGGTAAACTCTGCTTGTGGCAGAGTGGGGAGGAGGGACTAGGTAAGATCATTTTTCTTTTTTTTTTTAAGATTTTTTTATTTATTCATTTGTAAGAGAGAGATTGAGAGAGAGACAGAGAGAGAGAGAGAGAGAGAGAGTGTGTGTGTGTGTGTGTACAAGCAGTGGGAAAGGGAGAGGGAGAGGGAGAAGCAGACTCCCTGTTGAGTTAGGAGCCCAACGTGGGGCTGGATCTAGGACCTGGAGATCCCAACTTGAGCCAAAGGCAGATGCTCAACCACCTGAGCCACCCAGGTGCCCCAAGATCATTTTTCTTTATCACTTGTCAAATGATGGGCGAGAATCATCATGGAAATGACTCAAGATGCTACGTTTTGGAAGATGGGGCGACTATCTCTGCCATGGGAACAGAGTGAAGGCTTGCCAAATATCAGCTGAAAGAAAAGATGCACTCTTGCTTTTGGTTATAGCCAGGTGCTGTGTTGGAATGAGGCCACTAAACCTCTGGACAGGCGACATGGTTTCCTACATCTTCCTCCCAGGACTGCAAAGTCATGGCAATGCAGGGCCCCCCACTGCCTGAGAGAAGGAAGTGAGTCTCTGTGTAAGCCACACTTTGTGCCTACTCCAAAAATGGTAATACTTAAGCATGAAAGAGAATGTTCACTGGAACATTTAGTATGTCATAAAAATAAAATCTAAGGGTGAACAATAAAAGGTATTTCATCCAGAAGCAAATAACACCTTATCAAAAATTTACATTTTTCCAACAAAATAGATCATTTAAATGAAAACTCCACAGAGCAAGACTATAATTTATTTCAAAGGTGGTAGGTTTTTAAGTGAGAGACAGGTTCTTCCTTCCTTTCTCCCCACCCACAGAGTTTGGGCCATTTCTAGATGATGTTCAGCTGACCTTCTTTTAAGAGACCCAAAAAAAAAAAAAAAAAAAAAAGGTGATGCTTACTCTCAGTGGAAAGGTAGTGTTCTACCAATTTTGGTAAATACTGATCTAGACCCGAACCTTTGACTTCTAAATGAAAGAACAAGATGACTCACATATGCCTAAGGAAAAAGTAGGTCTGGTGGCCAGATCTGAAAGAGAATAAAAAAGCTGAAAATGTAGAGTAAATCCTGTTCAAAGTCTAGACAAATCATTTAACATATCCTTTTTCATTTCACTATGTCTACACTAAGTATACTATTTTTCCCAGTTTAAGAAAAGTTGAACCTGCCAAAATCAGAATTTTTATAATAGTTATAAATAGTTATTTGTTTTAAAAATTGCTTTACCTTATGAAGCATCGGTTTTCTATGCATATTTAAGATCACTTAAAAATGGATTTACTGTTTAAAAAATATTTTTTCAAAAACACCTCTACTATGTTAAATGAAGTCTAACGGTTCTCCATCCAACCATCCATCCAACAAACATTAATGGAGCCCCTGCTATGGGCCAGGCATGGCTCTCAGCAGTCATGGTACAGCAGTGAAGAGGGCAGTGTAAACTCCTACCCTGATGGTGTGCTTTCTCACGTTACGACTACATCATCAGGATAGAAGTTTAGAGTAGAATTAACTATGAAGAAAAATCAGCTTTTAAAAAATAATAACGATTTTAGGGGCACCTGGGTGACTCAGCTAAATGGGCATCTGACTCTTGGTTTCAGCTCAGGTCATGATCTCAGATTTGTGAGATCGAGCCCCATGTAGGGCTCCATGCTGAATGTAGAGCCTGCTTAAGATTCTCTTTCTCCCTCTCCCTCTGCCCCTTCCCCACCCCAACCCGCACTCTCTCTCAAATAAATAAATGTATCTTTTTAAAAAATAAAAATAATAAACATTTCAGTTTTGCAAGATGAAAACATTCGAGAGAACTGTTACACAACATCATACGTGAGTTACCACCATTAAACTATACACTTAAAAATGGTTAAGAGGATAAATTTTATGTGTTTTCTACAATTAAATTTTATGTGTTTTTTTACAATTAAAAAACTAGGGCAGCCCAGGTGGCTCAGAGATTTAGTGCCACCTTCAGCCCAATGCATGATCCTGGAGACCTGGGATTGAGTCCCATGTCAGGCTTCTTGCGTGGAGCTTGCTTCTCCCTCTACCTGTGTCTCTGCCCCTCTCTCTCTCTCTCTCTCTCTCATAAAATAATAAAAATAAAAACTAAAATAAAATAGTAAAAGGACAAAAATGAACATAGCCAATATTTTCTGAGTACTTATCATGTACTGGGTTGTACTCTGAACAGAACTCATTAAATCTTCACAAAAATCTAAGGAGGCAGCACTATTATTATCTCTATTTTACAGAAGAGTCCACTGAGGCCCAGAGCAGTTAAGCAACATATCCAATATCAAATGTCCATGGGATGGAGCTGAGCTATAAACCCAAGCAATCTGATACCAGCAACTTGTCTCCTAAATCCATTCAAAAATGTTGAAAAGCAATACTGTTTTCAATTGGAACTACACTTCATAGTATGAAAATGTAATAACAGTACAGTAATAGTAGAAGTAATTGCAATCACCTGTTCTCATTCTTGATTTGGCTTTGAAAATCTTGATGATTTGTAACCCAACTTACTGCTCTTTTGATAGTTGTTTTTCCTAAAAGCCTAAGCACTGAACAAACTGCTTTCGACCACTTCTCTCTAAGCCATAATATTCTTTTCCTACAAATGGAAAAAAAAATCACACAGGATGGTTTCTTTTAAAACAGACATTACTGAAACTGTAAATATTTTTAGCCCTTTGTACTTTTCATCCAGCAGCTTGGCTGAGAATAATATAGAAACATTTAAAAATAGCCCTTCGGTACTCTGAAAACCATTAAATAGTTTAGCACATACCCAGCACCTGCCTGACTTGTCTTAACACTATTTTGCTAGTCATTTTAAAAAAGAAAACCCTTTCAGTTTCAGAATTTTTCTCCCTTAAAAACCAAATGTGTCACCAGAGTATTTTGTGCTAGGTTGCCCTCTCTCTTCCTAACTTAGTAGGTGACACCTGGACTAAGTCATGGGTAACTAATGAAGATGCAACTTTCCCCCAGTACAGTACATCTCACAGCATGCAAGAAAGACTTTCCCAGGCACGGGAAAACAATTATAACAAGCTTCATAACAATTGTTGGGATTTTAATGGAAAGTTAGTTTTGTTCTATACATACAGAAGTTATTTAGAGTGATATGAGGACACATGGTGCAAATCTATCCTGATACAGGAAGGTGACAAGGTGATACAAGTGGTGATATAGGATGTATTCCCTGGCCTCTTTCTCCAGAGGTGAGAGAGTACAATCCATAGATTTCAAAAAGGCAGAAAGAAGGAAGAAAGGGGAAAGGAGGGAAGAAAGTAAATAATTTATTTAGAATCTACTTTGTGTTCAAGTACTTTGTGCCTGGCATCGAACTTTCAACTACGGTCTGAGCTGCACCATGTTGTAACAAAACTCAAAGTACCTGCCTAGACAAATATAAACATCACTAGGTTTTAAAGTCCAAATTAAGGTGAGACACTGGTTTTAAGACTGTCAGGTATCCTTAATTTAATAATACAAAGATTGACATAATTTGAGGTCAAGAAGCGTTTCTCCCTCCAGCCACATTTGATGAAGATTTTGTAATATCACCTGACATAAACAAAATTTCTTGGAACATAAGAAGGTCTCTGATGTAAACCAAAGAGAGGCAGTTAAAAAATACCATGCATTAATAAAAAGACTCAGTGAAGGCAGAGCTTTCGGGTGAATACATACTCTCTTGTCTAAACGGGACACTTCATGAGCAAAAGAGGATATTATCAATTAATCCAGACAGAGGGACAAACTGGGATACACCTGGGCAAACCAAGACTTACAACCGCCCATCTGTAATCCACATCTCACAGCTACGGGCCCCCCAGAGGAAAGGTTATAACCAGGCTCCAGTGGAAACCATTTTGTTTCGTTTGATAGTTTTAGGTCTCCTACAATCTATGAGACAATGCTGACAGACAGCATGCCTTCTTCTGGCTTTCCTAGTCAACTTTCACAGATGCAGATGATAGAACAATTAGACTCTATCAAAGCAAAAGTAAGTTAATACCATCCCAGAGAGAAGTCTGTATTTAGCTCATTTTCATCAATGACTGAAAGACCCAGAAGACATATTGGTATAAAACACAGTAACAGCGATAACAGAAACAGGATTCCAAGATTCTTGTAAGGGTAAAAATGGACCAAAATGAATTTGGCCAAGTTTACTAAGATTCAGTGTAAGGTACTATACAGTCAATCTTCAGGGCCCGGCAGCTTCCTAATTCATCAAAGACAATGTGACAGGGCTGCCAAAATGCCCTCTTGGGCTGCATTAAGAAAGAGACTCTTCTAATGGCCAGAGAAATCCAAATTCCACCATACTGGGCTCCAATCAAACTATTCACAGAGAATAGCTTTGAATTTTGCCCACTACATTTTAGGGTACCTTCTTGCAAACTGGCGAGTGTGATGAGTAGGGAGACAAATGATGAAGGAACTATCCTAGGAGGACTACTGAAGGGAACTGAGCATAACCAGGTTGGAAAAAGACTTACAGAAGTCACTGTTCTGTCTTCATCTAAATAACTGAAGAACTGCAGAGTGAATACTTAGACTTCTTTACCACCCAGAAATTAGGATCCCTTATACAAGGCATCTGCACTAGACAGTGTTGAATTTGAAGGTTTATGAGGTCTTGCCCGGTCTACGAGTCTACTTACTGGGGGGGAGTACCACACTCCCCATGAAATCAAGCCCCAAGAATAGGTCCAGGGCCACGTTGACACATTCTCTGTCATATTTGTGGAGCTCGTTTCTACCCACACTGAAGTAAGGATTTCTTTCTTTTTTATTTTTTAAGATTATTTATTTATTCCTGAGAAACAGAGAGAGAGACATAGGCAGAGGGAGAAGCAGGCTCCCTATGGGGAGCCTGATGCGGGACTCAATCCCAAGACCCCAGGATCATGACTTAAGCCAAAGACTCAATCACTGAGCCACCCAGGTGCCTCTGAAGTAAGGATTTCAAAGTATTTTTAATACACCTCATGGATGAGGCCACATCTATTGGAAAGAGAAAATACAGGAGTAGTTACACCATATATTTTATATTTGACCTAAAATCGGCCACACAGAAGCCTCTGTCATCATAAAGGACTTCTCTGGTCAAACACAATGTATATATAGAAATAAATAAAAACATCACTGCCAAAGTGTCTTCTACCAGCTATCATGGCATAAGTTGTTCTTAATATACAAAGACTTCTTACTCCAAAAGACCTTTTCTATACAGTGATGCAACAGATCTTTCTTTTTGCCTTACTGTTTATCATCCTCACACACACAAAAAATGTTTCCAAAATACATACATCCACTTATAAAAATTCAATTGCAGGGCAGCCCAGGGGGCTCAGTGGTTTTGCGCCGCCTTCAGCCCAGGGTGTAATCCTGGAGACCCGGGATCAAGTCCCACACCAGGCTCCCTGCATGGAGCCTGTTTCTCGCTCTGTGTCTCTGCCTCTATCTCTCTCTCTCTGTGTGTGCATGTGTGTCTGTGTGTTTCTCATGAACAAATAAATAAAATCTATAAAATGATAATAATAATAATAATAATAATAATAATCTAAAAAATTCAAATGCAGGTGATTTGGCAACAAATCACAACCAGCTAAAAGAGCTTAAGTAAAAGAACTCTAGGGCCAGAAACAAAATCAGAAAGATAAGACACCTTAGAAAAATATAGAGAAGCCAATCAACATACTATAATCTGAATATCTAGTGCAGAGCATGGCAAATAGTTGGTGAATAGAAATAAATGATGCTCCCTATAGAAAGACTCAATTAAGTATACAGCATAATTTATTCATGAAAAAATAACTGAGAGTGAGTCTTAGGTCTTCTCAAAATTACTTGAAAATATTCACTAAATCTAAAGAAAACTGATATATTAAAGCACCCTAATAAAATGAAGTGGACTGGGACACCTGGGTGGCTTAGTAGTTGGGCATCTGCTTTTGGCCCAGGGTGTGATCCCAGGGTCCTGGGATCAAATCCCACATTGGGCTCCTTGCAGGGAGCCTGCTTCTCCCTCTGCCTTTGTCTATGCCTCTGTGTATCTTTCATGAATAAATAAATAAAGTCTTAAAAAAATAAAAGTAAAAAAATAAAATGAAGTAGAATGACCTGTTGCTTTAGGGAGCAGTGATAGTATAATCTGATATGTATAAGCCCCTGGATCACCCAATGGTGTAATGCCCTGCAAACTGAATAAAGGAAAGGAGATTTAATTAATTGTTTTCCACCTCTTTAAACTGACAATATGTTTGGTTTTAAGAAAATAAAAGGACCTAGAACAGAAAAGAAATATTATATTGAATGGTCTATATTCTATATTTAGAATATGTACCTTATATTTAAGAAATATTTGCTCTTGAACTTTTATCCTATAATAAACAACTACAGACAGCAAAAACAATAAAAAAAAACCAGTAACAACAAAAACCAATCTGTTAGGGGATTTATAGAAAAGTAACAGTGAAACATTCTAGCTGTATAAAGAGGTCTCCTGCCAATTCATTATTTTCCCCTTAACAAGTAATTTTACACATATTCTGAAAGGCCTGAGGAGGTATTGCAATGTTGCAAACTCAAAACGAGTCTCCTGAGCATTAATATACCATATACTCCCTATAGTCAACCAAAATCTCAATTTGCCTGCATCAACACTCCAAAATAACTCAAGATTGTAAAATTGTGGGTTCCCAATCAATTGACTTTTTCAATATCTGATGATTGGATACAGCCTTCATAGACTTCAAAGCCCTAATATACACACTTTTTTAGCCCCCATAATAATATAAACTGTATGTCAATAATTGTTTTACAATTACAGGAAATCACTATAGATCATTCCCTTCCTTCTAACACATTATCTGAGGTTTTTGGTGTTTTTTTTTTTTAACTTTTATAATCCTCATGTGATTTGTGGCCACACAAGACTGATTTTCCAAATAGAACCCCACTATCTTTCTACTATTGCCTCTCCAAAATCAGCAAAATTTATTCATTTGCATTCAACAATTATTTATTAAAATTTTACTCTATGCAAGACACTGTGCTACAGGGAGGTGGTACTAGAAATTCACTAGAAGTCCTGAGGAGTTAAGATGGTGGAAGAGTAGGGAAATCCTAAGTTCATCTCGTCCCTCAAATACAGCTAGACAGTTATCAAACCATTCTGAAATTCAGCCCTATCATCAGTGAGTTTTAAATCATTGTAGGTGGGGGATCCCTGGGTGGCTCACTGGTTTAGCACCTGCCTTCGGCCCTGGGCGTGATCCTGGAGTCCCGGGATCGAGTTCCACATTGGGTTCCCTGCATGGAGCCTGCTCCTCCCTCTGCATATGTCTCTGCCTCTCTCTCTCTGTGTCTCTCATGAGTAAATAAATAAAATCTTGAAAATAAATAAATAAATAAATAAATCTATCTATCTATCTATCTATCTATCTAGTAGGTGAAAGACTCATAGCCATGGTAAATGTGAAGAAACAGTGGAGGAGTTGTCATCTGAACTGGGCCACAGAGGATAGGATCTCCAAGATTCTGACTGTGAAAGATGAAAGGGGTGAATGGAGGGATGGGGAAGAAAGTCAACTTTAAGGAGAGGAAACACAAAAAGCATAATTTGCAAAGGCAAAAACTGCAACAAGTCCTGCATACTATCAGAAAAGCAGGTAGGTCAGGTTACTAGCTGGAAGCAGGGTTCATTTATCCAGTTGGAGAAAGGGTGGGAGATACATAGTTCATCTGAAGGATCAGTAGTTTCACAGGGTCTGAAACATAATCTTCCTTTCCCTGTAAGTCATACTCTCTGAGTGCTTAGCTTCAGAAGGGTCCAACGTGAAGGAAGGAAGAAGCAAATCCTGGCTGGTTGTCCAGGTGCAGTACCTAACGCCAGCAACCCACAGGGTAACATATGTTGTGACTAGGACTTTCTCACATCAATCCAAAACATATGGAAATTCTGAAAAGACATTTACCAATGGAAACTTGCCCTATTCTTCGTTTTAAAACTATTCCATTTTGAAATAAGAGTAGAGCCTCCAAACTCTGAATTAACCCAACCACCGATTATCTCCACCCTTTCACAGGTCATTCATTGTGAAGCTGTGTTGAGGTTGCTAGGGGGAAAAATCACATAATTGTAGGATTTAATACATCCAGGTCCCCCTACTAAGCTGGTCCTCCCATTTCCTACAGAGGCTCTTTCGCCAAGCTTATATCCTCCTCTTGCTGGCACACAAGTAGGTCATGGCACATTTCCCAGCTGTGGTGAAATATGACTGAGTTCTACCACTGAAGTGTGAGCAAAAGTGATTATGCTAATTTCCACGCCCGGTGCATAAAAACCTTCTGTGTGTCATCCTCCATGTTCTTTAATCCTTTCTTGATGTGACACAAACAAGCAGAGTTGACTGTGGAAGCTATGCATTGAAAATGGAGAAATTACAAGATAGAAGTAATCTGGATTCCTGAAGGACTACCAGGAGGAATGCTACCTATTATTCACTAACACCCATTTTGAACATTATGCAAATAAGGAAAAAACTTCTCTTGTTTTATACCAGTGAGAGTGGAGGGATTATCTTTACAGCAGCTAAGAATTACCTTAATAATACACAAATTCTGACCATGGTTTTTGCATTAGTTTGGATCTACCGAGAAGTAGGCACCAAGACAGGATTAGAAATACAAAAGGTTAAAAAAAAAAAAAAAAAGGAAATACAAAAGGTTTGGGAGCACCTGAGTAGCTCAGTGGTTGAGCAGCTGCTTTTGGCTCAGGTTGTTTATCCCAGGGGTCCTAGGATTGAGTTCCGCATCAGGCTGCTTGCAGGTAGCCTGCTTCTCCCTCTGCCTATGTCTCTGCTTCTTTGTGTCTCTCATGAATAAATAAATAAAATCTTCTTAAAAAAAAGAAAGAAAGAAAGAAAGAAATACAAAAAGGTTTACTAGGGGATGGAGCAAGAGAATCCAGGAGGTTCTTTAGTCCATACCTTGGATAGAGAGAGAGAAGGAAGAAGGTACAGATAGAAGTCTCAGACTGCAACACAGTTCCAAGAAAGGTCTTGTCAAAACAATAGGATTTCTCAAGCCAATGTGGCCCATTAGAAAAATCTAGTATCCCACAGGAATGAAGTTGCAATAGGAGCTCCCACTGTGCTCAGTCAGTGACTGGGAGGAACCAGGGGGCGAAGTGTGGCCTTAGTGCCAATAGAGAGATGGTTTCAGAGGAGCAGCAGCTGGGCCCTGCTGTTCCCAGCTGCAGATCTGAGCAGTTCATATTCACAGATATCACACTCTTCAAACTTTCAAGTCCTACATTCCTTTCCCTCGCCTTCTTTTTATGCATATCCGCACCTTGCTGTTTTTCCTTTGCTCCTGTCAAGAAAAGTTGTTCTCTGGTCCAAAGCTAATCTCTCCATGTGTTCCAGCTAATATGTACCCTCCTTTTCTTTGCCTCTTCCAGAATCTATCTATCCTCTTCTATGTAAACACACTCAAGATTTTCAACCTTAAAAACTAAGATAAAAATATATTCCTTGACCTTGTTCTCCTTCCCTTCACATCTAAGTTTCCTGCAAGAAAGGTTTAAGTGTACTGCCTCATTTTTTATTTTTCATTGCTCATCAACTGCTCTTTACTGGATTACATGAAGCTACAAATTGACATATCCTGAATCTTTTCTTGACCTCTCTGAAGTGTTTAACACTCCTCATCACTCCTTCCTACTGGAAACTCTCGTAATTGTGTCCTGGGATACCCTATGCTTAGGTTTTCTTCCTCCCTGAAGATCATTCCTTTTTATTTTCCTCCTCCTTAAATGTCCACTTTCTATGGCTTCTCTCTGTTCTCATTGGTTCTCTCACTTGATTGGTTCTCTCTGTTCTCTGTCTTGCATGTTAATCTGATGATTCTCATGACTTAATTATGCACTCATTCACTGATGACATCACTCACGCAGTCACTCACGCCTGAAACCTGGGAGCTGCCCAGAATTATTTCCTATGTTTCAATACCTATATTCAGTCAGTCACCATGTTCTGAGGATTCTACTCCTTAACTGGCTCTCAGCACCACCATCTCTTGGTCTGGATCCCTACCCACCACTGGCCCATCACTTTTCTCATGAACTTCTGTAGGAACAGAGTGAATGATCCTCTGACCTCTGACCAAGTCCATTTTCTTTCTGTCCCATCTCTGCAGAATGGTAAGACAACATTTCTAAAGCACAAATTTGATCATGAGAAATGCCTATAGGATAAAGGCCAATCTCCCTAGAATGGTATGTAATTATACCATCATAATCAAGCTCCCATCTATGTTTTAACCTGATCTTCCTCCACTGCTCTATGTCTCCAAACACTAGTCATACTAAACTGTCTGCAATTCACACACTGTGTTACATACTTTGTGCTTCCTTTGTACATACCATTTGCCTTGAATGCCCTTTCCATCACCCTTGTCCTTCTAGGGGAATTTTCTATACATTTTTCAATAATCAGTGTTGGATTCATTGGTTTAGTGATGTCTCTACTAACTCACCCTTGTGTGGGACCCCTTATGATCTCCTCAACCCCATCCCAGACCCGGGGACTCTTAAAAAGTTAGCAGTACCTGATTCAAGGGCTCTTATAAGGTTAGCAGTACCTGTTCCCGACACTCAACACATGATTCCGGGGTAGCAATTTTATCCTGTTCCTTTTCAAACAGCACTGACACAAAATAGGCACTTAATGAATGTTTACTGACTGAAAGAATGATGAACTAATCTTCCATCTTGAGTTTGGCCTGATAAAATTTGTCTCTTAAAAACAAAATTTTCAGAGTGGCCAAAAACTATTATGATGCCAATCAACATTACAGGCACGCACTGGTGGCCAAGTTCAAGTAGTGACATCTTCAATTTACATGTGAAAAGTGAGTACTTGGCATTAGAGGAGAAAGATTCAAATACTCTACATAAGACGGCCGCAAAGATAGCTCAAGGGCTATTATCCCAAGGGACATGCATTCATTCTTAATAACTGTGTAAACCAGAGTTCACATTTCGCACAGAACTTTCTAACAAATTGGAAACAGGAGATGGTTTAGCTAGGCAAAGGAAAAGCATGGCTTTGATACACAAGAAACTACACATGCATTTTACATTAAATGCTGTTGTAATTTGCTCACAGAACACAGCACAAAAATTATTCTAAAAGTCATAGCTTGTAAATTTGATATGTAAATAAGAATTTAAAATTAGAAATCTCCATGGCCACTGAATACTAAAAGAGTAAGAGGAAAAAGGAAATGAAAGATAAAATACACCATTTCAGACTGTCTGGAATGCATCGCCTTCTAACCTGAGTAGAGGCCAGTTATCACATTCAATACACTTGGTAAACAGAGTTTACTGAAAATGGACCTTTTCATAAAAAATCATAGGTCAAACAATCTCTATGACATACACTGCTGTTAAAGGAAACATACTTTTCCTCATTCTTGACATGATGATGTATGATGTGCTTATTCAGAGAGACAACTTAATATGGTTCCCATCCCAAAACTTAGTGAAAATAGCTTTTTTAAAATTTGAAAAATAAATCCCCAGACACAATTCTTGTAAAATATTAAATCCTGCCAGAGATGGATGTTTTCAGGGAAACAGTCCAAAGAAAGCTTTTAATTTATTTAATGTTCTATGAGCTAATGGTATCAAGAAAATATATCTTTGTTTAAAATATACAAATCAGTGATGCTTACTTATATATACCATTCACTTGACATAGGCCCTGCTGTTCAGCTTTGTAAGAGTAGCATTTTTCCTGGAGCTGACTCCTTAGGCCTAAATTTACAAAAAGTCTGTGATGACATCAAGCTTAACATTTGGCAGGGCCAGTAAAATTATTCCTCAAAATGGGTGCTAATATATCACTTTTACTCAAAGCTAAATGAAATGTCAGGAAAGCCCTCCCATGATTACTTCAACTACCCATTAATAAACATTTCTGACCAAAATAACTGAAGGTCCCATGTTCTCAATGCAATGATACCAGCAAATTCTCTTAAAAACTTGCTCATAGCCACAAGTCTAGGTAGATGTGACCTTTCAGGTTTTAGATTGATGATACTAAAAAAATACATTTATGGGCTGAAAAACTTAAAACCCTACCCAAAGCACTCAATGACTTCCAAGCACCAGGAGAAACTACTTGAACTAAATGAATATTTGGGGAAAATCTACATCATTTGGGTGGTTCATTGGTATATATAAAATGTATCCTTTAACGAACAAATAGGATTTCTAATTATGTTCCTATATTTCTCCTCCTTACACTTTTCAAATTTAATCTCAGCACTGTTTAATCTCTGTCTTTTTTACTCTTTGCGCTCTGTCTGAAGTTTTCAATTAAGAATTACTTTGTAGGGATCCCTGGGTGGCGCAGCGGTTTGGCACCTGCCTTTGGCCCAGGGCGCGATCCTGGAGTCCCGGGATCGAGTCCCATGTCGGGCTCCTGGTGCATGGAGCCTGCTTCTCCTTCTGCCTATGTCTCTGCCTCTCTCTCTCTCTCTCTCCCTGTGACTATCTAAAAAAAAAAAGAATTACTTTGTAATAGTATTGTGGTTATATTGGAAAATGTTCTACTTTTTTTTAAAAAAAAATATTTTCTTTATTAATTAGAGAAAGAGCAAGCATGAACAGGGGGAAGAACAGAAGGAGAGGGACAAGCAGAGTCTATGCTGAGACCAGAGCCTGACATAGGGCTTGATCCCATGACCCCGAGGATCATGACCAGAGCCAAAAGCAAGAGTAGGACGCTTAACTGACTAAGCCACCCAGGCGCCCCTTGGAAAATGTTCTTAATTTCAGAGATGATGTTGAAATTTTTAGGGATACAGTGTCATGAGATCTGAACTTACTTTCAAATGGTTCTAAAAAAGTGAACCCCTTTCCCCAACACAGATACATAAAACTATACATAACAAGATAAAACAATAAATGTTAATAACTGGTGAATGCAAACTTAGGGTATGGAAATGTTCCTTATATTATTCTGTCAACTTCCCTCTAGGTTTGAACTTTTCAAAAGAAAAAGAAAAAAAAGTTTTAAAAGAATAACTTTACTTAATGAGTTCCAGCTTTTCAAATTATAAATGCGATTTTTTAGCATCACAAGCCTAAAACTTGAGGGATCTTGTAATAAGGACTGGCAAAGGACACATGTGATTGTCTTCTACAGACATACTATTGATTCAATTTGCACATCCTGGAAGTGCTGCGATTTGAGTCGGGGATGGAGGTAGAGAGGCATCATGACCACATCCACAGTCCAAGCATTTCCCTCCAAAGGGCTCCAAAGTTGGCCACCCAGGGTCTCCTGGTCTCTACTTCTTAGTGAGATCCTGGTTTGCTTACCTTCTCCCAAGCACTTAGTGACTCCTGGGAAACACTGGGAGATCAATGAGGGTTTGCAAGTAGATTCTGCATGTTAGACCTGTTAATTTAAAAAATACTTAAATACTTAAGTGTCTCAAATACTCTTGAAGGCTTTCAAAATTGTAGCTGAATCTAAAATGCTTTTTCAAATATTTATGTGCAAATCTTACACAAGAGAGTTGCTATTATAGTCAGTATATTTGGTCAGAGAAACAAAAGACTAACTAAAGGTATGCTTCATTTCTGATAAAAACATAACTATTTTCCTCCTGCAATTACACTGGCACCTATGACAAAAAAACATTTTAAACATTTCCTTGCATCAGGCATGTTGGAGTGATCTTCTTTGTCTTCACTGAGAATGCTTTGTTACACAGTTGAGAGCAAGATGGTGAAGGAGTTTCTTCTTCAACTATTTTTTTTTTCTAAAATCACTTCCTACTTGTCCTAAAATCTTGGGTCAGATTCCAAAAGACAGATTTTACACTGTCCACATATTTTCTTTGTGATGCAACAATGTGATATAAGCATAACTTTAATATATTTGTGCTAATATGATGCTAAATTCCTAACTCACACATCAGGATCTTAGCTATAGTCTATCTATCCTGAACATTATTGTCTTTTAATTAGCCTGATATGTTTATGGTAATAAACATAAAGCTTCAGGACAACTCAATATACTCAGGTGAAATCTTCACCACTTACAGCACAGTAATCAACTAGTAATCAACTAGATGGCGTTTTCTAAATGAGAAATACTAATTGCAAGGTAAGATACCTTTCTGTCTATCTATGCTGAGTATTTACTTACATGGAAGGCATGGTGCTAGGAATCTTGCTGTGCGTATCACCTCATTTTATTCTTACCACAGCACTGTGGAGCAGGTAATGTTATAGGCTCTGGGCAGGAAAGGACAAAAGAATCTGAGAGGGGGAAATGAACACTTATCAAACACTACCATGTGGCAATGTAACAGTGCTCTTTAGGTGTTATCCCGCTTCACTCTTTCTACAACCCTATGATGTAAGAATCGGTAACCTGATTTTACAGAGGAGAATACTGGGAGGTACATAACTCGATCAAGACTGCTGATCTGGGAACTGAACCCACTTACGCCAAGTAAAACATGGGCACAATTCCTCCCTGTGGTCACATTCCTCGGCTCTAAGCCAGATGCTGGAGATGGAGGTAACCACCATAGAAGGAATAGCTGTGAATACTGCCTCCCAGTCACTGCACCTGCTAAGGACGAGAGATGCAGATCCTCAAGGGGGAAAGTAAGCAATCCTTCCCTTGAATAGAAAGTGAGTTCCTTTTAAAATCCAGAGCACTGGGGTGTTGGGGGGGTGGTGAGGCTTTGTGTTCTGATTTAATCCAGCTCTTAAAGCTAAATGAAGATAAATTCCCAATCTGACCCGAAACTGACCCAGCCTTCTAAACATCCTGTAAATAACCAATCACCTAGAGAGGAAAGCTCCAGAAGACCAACTAGAAGGCTCTTCTCCATTGCCATCCTTGTACTTCATGCCTCCCTCCACATGACTAACTTGAAGCATAAATTTACATGTGTAGCTAAAAGGTGGAAACTACCCAAATTGTCTATCAACTGATGAACGGGTAAACAAATTGGTGGTGTATTTGTGTCATACAATGGAATATTATCCAGCCATATGAAGGACTAAAGTACTAGTACATGCTACATTGTGGATGAGCCTCAAAAACATTATGCTAAATGAAAGAAGCCAAACACAAAAAGTCACGTATGATTCCACTTATATGAAATATTCAGAAAAGGTAAATCCATAGGAGCAAAAAGCAGATTAGTGGTTTCCAGGGCATGAGGAATGAGGAGAATGGAGAGTGACTCCTTAATGGGTCTAGGGTTTCCTTTAGGGTGATGGAAATCTTTTGCAACTAAATAGAGGTGATGATTTCGTACTAAACTATACACTTTAAGAGGATTAAATTTATTTAATGTGAATTTAACAAAAAAATGTACATATGTGAACACACATTTCTTAGGCAGTGTTGAATAATAATATACAGTATGTCAAGCCATAAAGATGCCCCACCCTGGGTTCTTTTTACATTACACGCAAATAGAGACGGATTTCCTGTAAGTTGATCTTAAAGAAAAAAATGTCAGAGAAAGAAAATGAGAACTAAGCCATCTCAAAAGAAACCAAACTCAACACTACAACCTTGTCATCTTCCTATCTTCTCTATCCCACTAAAACAGAAACCCCAATCACTGAGTACACCACATACAGAAAAACTAGTAATTAAAAGACTTAAACAAATTAAATCTATTGTGGTTTGTTCCCTCAAAATTAAACAGAAAGATCCCACAGGCCCTTAAACATATGAAAAGAGGTGCAATCTCTCTGGTTATCAGGGATATTAAAACTAAAACAACTGGAGATCATTTTTCATCCATCAGAGAGCGAAAATTTTCAAAGATTCCTAATACCTACTGCAGTGAGGCAACCAGGTACTCTATATTTTGCTGGTGGGAATCTGCACTGATGCAATTTTTTTGAAATGTCACCTAGCACTATCTTTGACTCAGCTTTTAGGAATCTACCCTTCAAATATCAAAATAAATACACAAGAATATACATACATAAGTTCTAACTGCAGTGACGTTAAGAATGATAAAAACCCCGAACGCTCCTGAATGCCCATCAACTGAGGAACAAATGAATAAAGTATGGTACAACCGTAACTGCAGAAGGCATTAGATTTATATCAAAAACAGGTACTAGGGTGGCACAGTCAGTTAAGTGTCTCACTCTTGGTTCAGTGCAGGTTGTAATCTCAGGGTCATGAGGTTGAGCCCTATGTCAGGCTCCATGCTCAACAACAGGGAGTCTGCTTGAGATTCCCTCTCCTTCTGCCCCTGCCCCCTCCTCTAAAATAAATTAATTAATCTTTTAAAAAAAAAGAGGCATTAGATTTATATTTGTTGATATTGAAAAATATGACAAAATATAAAGTAAAAACTAAGTTGCAGGGAACTGCTTATGATTCCATTTTTATAGGAGGGAAAAATACTTTACGTGTGTGTGTGTGTGTGTGTGTGTGTGTGTGTGTGTGTATGTTCCTCGGTATATCATATATAGAGAAAAAAACGCTCTGAAAAATGGGGGAAAAGACAATGAACGTTTTCCATATTCACCTTTATATTGTTTGAAATATTATAACAATCATGTACTGCCTGGAGATATTCCTAAAAGCAGAAAAGTTTAAATAAACAAGATTTTAATCTGAATTTTTCTTTTATGAGTGATAAACATATATGCAAGAATATGAAGGTGACAGTTCCACAAAAACCTACTTCAAAGGTATGTACTGAAGTTAGCAGAGACTCATCTTTAGCCTCCTGAATGGTCTATATTCTCTCCAGACAGTGCAACTCACATATGGAGTGGTATGATCTCCATACCAGCCCCAGTCCCAGCACAGAAACAGGGAGTAAATATATAGAAGAATTTCCATTTTGCCAGAGTGATTTTATGCCCATTGACTATAATAATTTAGAACCTAATCAGGCTACTGTTTTTATGTCTTTTTAATTTCATTTTTCTAAGAATGCACTTTTATTGTATTTTATAAAATCAAGTCCATGATTCTAAAATAACAGAGAAGCACAGTTTTAAACAATGAAAGTCAATGTTCATAATGATAAAGCAAAGTAATATATTTAGGAACTTTAACAATGAAAGATTAAATTACATTAAACATCTTTGGACTATGTTAATACACTCAAACTCTTATACCATGATCCCAAACAAATCAAGAGAAAACCTTCTGGTCATCAGAACAGATTTCTAACCATGTTAAGTAAAGGCTCAAGCTATTTCTCTCATTAGGAACAGTGAAGTCTAGATTGCATTTACAAGTGAAGACAAAGAGAAGAGGGGAGTAAATGAAACCCCACACAGCTTTAGGAACCAACTGACAAGAGTTCAACCAAAGACACTTTATCTTTTGCCAAAGCTGTAGATAAAAAAACAAAGTGAACTTGACTTTCATTTTTCTTCCCTCTCATACTTCTGAGTCAAGATGCATCTAAAGATGAGAAAAGACAGGTAGTAAGAAAGAGAAGCCAGGGGCCCAAGGGGGTGGGAGGTGGGGGTCTGACTTTCCTGAGCTGACACTATTTTAAGTTTCACTTACCAGTACTCTATGCTAGGGGAAAAGGGCTTCCCATCAGCTAGGAACCATGGCTTCACAGTTTTCCTGACAGAGACATATTTTTTTAAAATCAGAGTGCACCAAGTTATAGTTACCAAGAAAACCTGGCTGGAGGAATAAAGAACCAAATGGGCTTCTAGCCAAAAGCTAAAATAAAAAATACGATGGTTTGTAAATGCAAATTTCTTCTCTCTCAAGTTTTCAAACCAATGTTCAAGTGAGGTGCATTTCCAGAGCTGGCAGCTTAAACGTAAACAACTGTGAGTACCACCGTGGCAGATAAAAAGCTTTACAATTCACAGCTGTGGTGCTGAAATAAGGAAATCCTGGATTCTCACCAAAGGGTGAGCAGCATTGGAAGATCTATGACACATTTTGGTGGATTCTGAGGATTTCTGAGAAGTCAGGAAAAAAATTTAGGTTATTTTCATAACAGTTGGACTTTACGTGACAAAAGGGCCCTAAAATGAAAAGAAGCCCTGGGTAGATGGCAGAGCTGTCATACTGTTTGGATTCCCTGTAACCATCTGTGTATTCAAAAGAACCTTAGAAATAAATTAAGCCCACCACCCTGAGGGGTGCGGCATGTGGTGGGTTGCTGCATGAACCTAGAAGGCATGATTCCAAACTGATGGTCCTCTGTTTCACTTGCTCTGCTTCAAGGGCTCATCAAGTTAGCCCCAAAATGATGTCTTCAGTAGGTGGTGACCAACTGAATACCTCCATAGTCAGAAACGGAGCTACGTGAATTAATGCACTAAAGGCAAAGTGTGTTAGATCACACAGATTAGTAAAACAAAATGCAGTATCAGGCAACCAAGTGGTATTTACAACGCTCCCACTCTGCTTGGTGCGGAACCACCTGTAAATTTAAAGCTTAAAAAAGGTCCTCTGAGGCAGAACTCAGCAACACCAAAGTCTTTTGTCCAGCTGGATTTCACTTGCCCATTCCACCCAGCCTACTGTACGGGTACTGATGGTCTTCCCCTTTGTGAAATTTTATGCCTCCCCCCTTTCACTCTTTGTTCCTCTTGACCTCTCTGAAGCAGCTGACACCGTTTAGCAGCTTTTTATTTTCTCTTTTAATTATTCTCTCTCCCCTGGTTAGCTGCTTCTTCTCTTTCCTTCATGTTTCCCTGCTCCTCCTTCTCCCTCTGCTTGACTAAGAGCCCTTTTCAAGGCCCATTGGTTTCTCTTTGAGAAATCACCCATCCCCAGGGCATCAATTCTCTCCCTGTAGATAACTCCCTAGCCTTTCCCTTGGACTCCTCTCCCTTATTTTCAACTCTCCATCAAATCATTTTTCTTTTTTTTTAAGATTTTATTTACTCATGAGAGACACACAGAGAGAGGCAAAGACATAGGCAGAGAGAAAAGCAGACTCCCTGCGGGGAACCTGATGCGGGACTCCATCCTGAGCCAAAGGCGGATGCTCAACCACTGAGCCACCTAGATGCCCCTCGAAAAATTTTTCTAGCATGTGGGGCCTCTACTGTGTATTTATTTATTATTTTTTAAGGTTTTATTTACTTATTCATGAGGGACACAGAGAGAGAAAGAGGCAGAGGCAGAGACACAGGCAGAGGGAGAAGCAGGCTCGATGCAGGGAGCCCAATGTGGGACTCGATCCTGGGTCTCAGGATCACGCCATGGGCTGAAGGCAGGTGCTAAATCACTGAGCCACCTAGGCTGCCCCTCTACTGTGTATTTAAAGCCATTCACAGATCTTCATTTCTTCCCCTTTTGCTATTCCCTGGACAAAAGAGTTTCTGTCTTGACCTCATTCATTCCTTCAGCAGCAAAATCATCTTCCTGGTCACCCAGGCTCCAAATATTAGAGTCTTCCTCTTCTTCAATTCCAATCATCCAAGGCCTGCTAATTTTTAAAATCTCACTTCTGTCTCTTGCTACCCGCTTGCCCTGACCAGACCTTGTTCATCTCAGAGTAACTGCTTTTCTTCTTTCCTAGTGTCTTGTCTTTCCAAATTGGCCAACATGCTGCCACCATCTTGATCTTCCCATTACCGTCCCCAGCACTTCAAGAACCCTCACCATCACTACATAAAACCACCTGCCTCTCTAGTAAAGAAGGCTAAGTACAGCAGAGTCGCCAACAGCTGGGTTTTGAACCCCAGTGCCACCACTTAATGACTGTGAGCCTCAGTCTCCTCATCTCAAAAGGAGAGTTGAGAATAACATCCCCCTCAGAGAGCTACTGTAAAGAGAGGATTAATTAAAAGATGTGAAGAATATGGAATAGTGCCTAGCTCAGAAAGTGCTCATTTACTGTCAAATTTTGATGGCTCCTAGCTTCACTGGCTTCCAGAGTGTGCACCCATTCTCTCTTCATTATCACACCTGCCCTCATCCAGTTTATACTGTGTGGGTGACCCTTTCTCCTCCTGGCTATTCTACAGAAATTCTATCTATTTTCAAGGCTCGGGTCTAACTCCCACCCAGCCAGTGGGTCTTCTCTGGTTACCCCAGCTACACCCTCTTGCTCCTGCCTCTGGATTCTATGATACTTATTGGATGTCCCCTAAATCAAGTTGTTCTCTAAATTACCAAGTGTGAGAGACAGCCCACACACTGGACAGAGCATTGCTGTTGGCACCAGAGGCCTGACCCTTTACTATGGGTCCCCCTATGTCAGTGATTAATGTCTCCGATGGTCAGCTTCTTTCTCTGAAAAAGTTATAACTTCATTTATAAGGTTTTCTCAAAGACTGAATAAGATCATGTAAAGCTCCTATCACCTCATTGGGCATATTAATAAATGTTCGTTCCCTTCCACTGAGACTATACACCCCTCAAGGGCAACTCACATTTCTCCCAGCTTCAAGGGCAATGCTATGCAGAAATTAAAAAGACATGTAGAGGGATCCCTGGGTGGCCCAGCGGTTTGGCGCCTGCCTTTGGCCCAGGGCACGATCCTGGAGTCCCGGGATCAAGTCCCACGTTGGGCTCCTGGCATGGAGCCTGCTTCTCCTTCCTCCTGTGTCTCTGCCTCTCTCTCTCTCTCATAAATAAATAAATAAATAAATAAATAAATAAATAAATAAATAAATAAATATTTTTAAAAAAATAAAAAGACATGTAGGTAAATGGCAAGCCAAATAAATGAACCCCTTCCAAGTCTAATGATTCTATGACAGTATCCTGAAATGGACTTTTTTTCCCGTATCTGCTCTAACTGGCAATGCTTCCATCATAAAATGCATTTTAACATACTCAATCTGCCAAGAGCATAAACTGATTTTATTTTTGCTCTAATGAGGGAATACATTATCCGCTTAACCTTTCTCTCTTCTGTGATATTGAGATTTTTTTTTTTTTTAGGACTCATTTAAAAAATCCAGAAAGTCCACAGCAAAAGAAAAAAAGAAATTGCAACACTAAGTAATTTGAAAGATTTTTCAGACCTAAAAAGGGAATTTTTAACCACAACCTTAGTCATAAACCTTCAGCAGGCAAATGAGAAGCAGTGAAAGATGAAGTCCCAAGGAGAGGATGGGTTTGAAGTGCGACTCGCATTCAGGCAGCGGGTTACAGCACTCACAGGACAAGCTGACGGAAGTGGGTGCTGTACCTTTATCACGGCCGCCCCCACCTGACCACCTGTAGCAGCCTCAGAGGAAGCAGACAACCCCCACACACTTTCCAGCTGCATCTTGGCAGCCACAAAGTACGCACACATAATCAACCAACGTATAAAATTATATCAGAAGCATCAATGTGACGGGGGAAAATCTTCAACTTGTGATGAGTAACCTGTGTTATTTAGATTGTCACCAAGACCTGAAGCTAAGCTAAGGGGAGACCCCTCTCAACACACCCACACAACTCTGATAACTGGCTACGCAAGTACAATCTTAATAGCAAATATTTAGGGCATTTAAAAGGCTGAAGCAGCAAAACCTCTGATAGAGAGTAGGGGTTCCCTTGGGGGTATTATGAGAGCTGTAATTCTCTTCCTCCTAGTATTCAATGACAAATGGAATTATGTCACTGGGTCCAAAAGCAAGGAAGACTGTTCCCTGCCTTAAAATTGGGCCAAAGAGAAGATCTATAGCCCTGTGACTCCGTTGTCCTACAAATGAAGGGCTGGATTTTACTGAAAGAAAGCAATTCATATGTTTGGAGCAGTGTTCTTACAGGGCTCTGCTTCAGAAATCATATTATTTAAGTCAAGTGAAGAGAAAACCAGAAAAAAAATAAGAGCAACAGTTTACAAGTCATTTTTAAAACTTTGCTTTGTTCCACTTGAATAATTTTTAATTGCCATTTTAAGCAGTTAAATTAAAAATGCACCTGTG
Organism: Vulpes lagopus; assembly: GCF_018345385.1. Lineage (NCBI taxonomy): Eukaryota > Metazoa > Chordata > Mammalia > Carnivora > Canidae > Vulpes > Vulpes lagopus. The sequence continues at coordinate 23,550,013 of NC_054824.1, read as the reverse complement.
CTGTAAATCATGAGAGAGCACACCTGCTCTTCAAATATGACTTGAAAATAATTTGATCCCCCCCCCCATGCTCTCATTTTATATTTAATTTGGAAAGTGAGAAGAACAACGGAATAGGCGAAAATTCTAGCCCATAACTTGTAAATCCTAAAGAAATCGCCAATGGGCATTAAAGACAAGTGTCACTTTTAAACATATACCCATAATCCAAAATACACCCAGTTTTTGAAGCTACTAATCGCAACTTCAGTGACACCACAATAACAAGAAGGGGATTTACATAATAGCAAGGATGTCCACCACTGCAATACATACACAGAACTTCAAGTCTATAAGAGCTATGTCCTAAATTCATGTCATATTCTCCATTCTAAAGTAAGTTTAATTTGCAACAATGTTCTTTGTTCATTGGGGCCAAAGAAACTATCAAGAGTATCTACCCACATGCTTCCATTTCCCATGTAACTTGTCTAGGGCCATCCTGAGTCTGAGCACAGAAAAAACAGAGCATTTCTCTCTCTGTCCAGTCTGCTGAAGTTCCCCAACTCTTATAAGTCTAAATATAAAATACACATCTTTAAATAATCATCGTTAATAAGCCACAGAGGTAGATGCTGAAGTTTTCCATGTTGGCAAATCCAAGAATGACACTTCTTCCACACAGGATACTTCTGGATAAATGTCTGCCCTAGCAATTATTTCTAAAGACAGGTTAGTGAAGGGCACCTGGTCGCTCAGTCAGTTAACAATCCGCCTTCGGCTCAGGTCCTGATCCCAGAGTCCTGGGATAGAACCCTGCATTGGGCTCCCTGCTCAGAATGGAGTCTGCTTCTCCCTCTCCCTCTGCCCCTCCTCCCTGCTTTCTCTCCCTCTCACTCTCTCTCAAATAAAAAAGAAAATCTTTAAAAAATAAAATAAAAGAATAAAAACAGGCAGTAAAGCTGCAATTGCCCTCTTTGCAAGAATGCAAATGTCTGCTAGCAGATTACTCTAAAAAAAAAGAAAGAGGAGTGGAGAAAAGCTCAGTAAAATGTTGAGAACTGTAGCTTTCCTTATGGATTTTGGGATATAATGTCCTATCATCTACCCCCATCTTCATTTCCTCACCCCCCAGTAAATACAAAGGATGAACGTTATTCATCCTTTGTTATATCCTAGTATAATGGTGTCCTACTAACAATTTCATCTTAAATTTCTACTATTACCTGCCAGAATATATTTTGGAGAAAAGAAAGTAAAACTGTAAGAGAAACCTGAGTGATACACATCCAGTATTTCAATACGTTAACCCTTTCAAACTCTATCTAGATGAAAGAGTTTACTATCTCCTCTTCACTCCCCCTTCCAAAAAACATTAAGGTAGCAAAATTCCTCCACCTTGGCTCCATTTGTAATGGCTGCCTTTTTATTTTTACATAATATTTGAGTTATTAAAAGTCTAAAGTTTTTACTTCTCTTCAAAAGAGTATCAGAAAGCCAATTTTCAGCCTCATCTACAAGACAATTTAATAATTAAGCTGCTTTTGTAATTCTGCTCTTACATATATGCCCAACAGAAGTGCACATGTGTGCTCATCCACAGATATGCTCTGGAATGTTCAATGGCAGGGCTATTCATAATGGCAGATAACTTGAGAACCATACAAATGAATAAACAGTGGTATATTCACACAATGGAATATTATATAGCACTGAGAATCAAAAATTGACCATTATATGTAACAATATGGACTTCACAAACTTATTATTGAATAAGAAGCCAGACACAAAATAGTACACGCCATATGACTTTATTTATAAGAAGTTCAAAAGCAGGCAAAGCAAATCTACACTTTTAAAAGAGTAATGGGGCGGCTGGGTGGCTCAGCTGGTTAAGCGTCTGACTTGATTTCAGCTCAAGTCATGATCTCAGGGTCGTGAGATCGAGCCCTGAATCAGGCTCCATCCTCAGCAGGGAGCCTCTCTCCCTCCCTCTCCTTCGTGTGTGTGCATTCTGTCTCTAAAGTAAATACGTCTTTAAAAAAATTTTAAAAATAAAAGAGTAATGGCCACTATAGGGGGGGCAGACACTAAAAGGGAACATAAGAGATTTCTGGGGGTAGTACTGGTAATGTTCTGTGTCTTAATCTGGGAGCTGATTCTATTAACGTTCATTCTGAAAATTCATCAGTATAATGAGTGTCTGTGATATGTGCACTTTTCTCAATGTATCATTGAATTTAAAGTTAAATAAAAGAAAACTAGCTTCTTCTCTCAAGAAATAGATCTACAGGTATAAAAACTGGAGTAGCTCAGCATATTAAAATGGAGCTAAAAACCTGGATTCAAATTCAAGATTTTATTATCAATTATGCAATCTCTGCTTCTCTGGCTTTCGCTTCTATAAAACGAATAGCAAATGTCAGATGACACACAATGGTGCATTTTTTAGCAAAAAAGATGCACAAATGTTTATTACTGATGCCTAAATATTAAATTATATTATACTTGACCAAGAATTCTTTAAGGTTTAAGCTTGTACACAAATGTAAGTATAAATGTAATTGGTAATATTAATATCACCAATTCTGCTATTTAAAGAACTTCCTAATGATAAAAGATAGACAAATTTATTCTATTTACACCTTACACTCCTAAATCCTCCCCCTGACCCACCTCATCTTCTCAATGACCTCTTAACTGTCCTGTGCTTTTCTATCTTTTCCCTTTTGTTCCCACTCTACTCCCACCTTCCTAGCAGGCCATGTCCCATTCCTTCTGCCTATCGGGATCCTACCCATTCTCCAGTTAAATCACCCCTAGTTGAATCACAATTCCTGTAGGACACCCCTCTAGGCCACAGTGACCTTTCTTTCTTTTTCCATTTAGTGCCTCTACCATCCGTTTGTGACAGTTCTTAGATAAGAGCATTGAATAGCTATTTATCTCTCACACCACGATTTAACAAGTCACATGTTCATATCTTGCCTCCCCAGTAGGCAGAGACCTGTGTGATATTTATTTTAATCCCCCTCAATGCTCTGTACATTGTAGATATTAAATAAATGCCTGTTATACCAATGCTTTTTTTTCTGGGTTCAGGAAAGCAGGCATCTCTGAAAGTAGGGCAAAGGTGCAGCCTGGGATTTCTTCTTAAAGTGAGTGGATTCTGTCAATTGGCATCTCATCTCTAAAACTCTCTACTAAGCTCTGATCTTCCTTCCTCTGAAAGCTTTCAATCACTCTACCCTTTAGAGTCTAGACTTGTACTTTCAAAAAGAAATATAATATGAGCCCCATATGTAATTAAAATTTTTCTAGAATTAACCTTAAATGTAAAGTAAAAGGAAACAGGTAAAATTAGTAACATTCTTACTTAATCCTATATATACAAAATATTATCATTCAACCGACATAAGAAATTATTAGAGAGCTATTTTGTCCTTTGTTGTATACTTCACCTTGAACTGACATATATTTTTACACAGTGAGCACCTCTTAATTTGGACTAGCCCCATTTCAAGTGTTCAAAAGCCCCATGTAGCTAGTGACAACCGTATTGGACAGCATAGGCTAGAGTCTAGACCCAGTATATATAATTTTGAACCATTCTGAATAAGATTAAAATCAGGTAAACCCTCTAGGGATATGTAATAGCCTTCTCAAACCTTGCTCTTAAGAATTGAAGAATATACTTTAAGCTATTATATTTTAAGCTATTAAGTTCAACATCAATCCATATCTACTCAATATTTAAAATGGTGATCTACTCATCAAACGTTCAGTAAGGTGCTATGATTATTAAAAATAAATTTACAATTAAATAATTTTGGACATTGGAACTTTCTTATTCAGAGTACTCGGCTCAGAGCTTTGCAAAGAGGAAGTGCTCAATATACACTCACCATGAATGGATAAATGAACAAAATAAGGAAGCAAGCAAGCTGGAAGAAAAAAGTCCAGCCTTACACCTCACAGCCAGTTACAAATACGGCAGAGACATGGTGACATCTGTTCTCATCCATTTATGGATTAAGAAATAAAAACTTGAAGAATCTCATCAAGGTGGAATTTAGATTTTTTTAAAAAGCCAGTTCTATAAAAGTTAGGGAAACTCTGGTAAACAAAAATTAAAACACAACTGTAATGTACAAAAGTTATTAAGATGTCTATAGTACTTTATCACTTTATAAAGCTATTTGTCATACGTTATGCAGATAACATACATACACCAAATATTATCTAACCCAACTATCAAAGTATAGTTTCCTTCTCCTATATGCCAAAAGAAAATAGATGTGGAAATAAGTGCTTAAACCAAATAACTCATGGTTTCATGGCCTTAAAGAACATCTTGTATTCATGAGAATGTTTTCCCATTCATTTGTGCCATGCAGTACAGCATACTTTCTATCTGATTGTAAGTCATTTAAGAACTTCTTTATTTTGGAATTGTATGACTATCGTGTGAAGTGTTAGTTTTACTATGGACATCAAAAGAATAAATGACTAATTACATAAAGGGGAAAAGATGAAATGAATCATGGATTCCACCCGAACTTCAGCAGTTAAAAGGGTAAGTAGAAAAATATTTAAGGAAAAAAAGAGATCAGCTTCAGTTAGTCATGGTCTTTTGAGGTAAAAAAGGTAAATGTATTTTACTTGCCTGATCTCAGATCTAGATTCTCAAAGATAAGAGGTACTATGGAGATTCACTACAAAATACTCAGACTTCAAAAGTTCCCATAAGGTCAAAATATGGAATATGTACAAGCAAAAGATAGGTACAAAATCAATATATTATGAGATGTTTTTATTATTAATTGTCTCTCTCAAGTATTCAAAACCTTAACTTAATCTGGACATCTTAATGAATATATAAGAAAAAAACTGAAGAAATTAACAGAATTTTTAAAACAAAAATCAAATCCTATATATTTAAAAAATACTTACGGTTTAACTGTTATAAACTGCCCTAAAACATAAGCAACCTAAATTTTGCTTTAGGAGAAAAATGGACAAATCCTTTTCAAACTAATTCAGCAACAAATACTTGTTATAATACTCAGGTATTTTACTTTTTTAAACATTTAAAAATTAAGAGGTAATCAACATATAACATTCTTTCAGGCGTATAACATACTGGCTTGGTTTTTTTTATATATTGTGAAATAATCACAACAGTAAGTCCAGTTAATATCCATCACCACACACACACACACACACACACACACACAAATATTCATCACCACACAGTTACAAATTTGTTTTTTCTTGTGAGGAGAACTTTGTTTTTGAGAGAGAGTATGTGAGTGAGCGGGGGCTGGGGAGGTGGGTGGAAGGGAGAGAATCTCAAGCAGGCTCCACGTGGGGCTCCATCTCACACCCCTGAGATCATGACTCAAGCCAAAATCAAGAGTCAGATGCCTAACCGACTGAGCTACCCAGGCTCCCACTGTGATGAGAACTTTTAAGATCTACTGCCTTAGCAACGTTCAAACACACAATACAGTATTGTTAACTATAGTTAGGCATTTTTAATTGATAATGTCACATATAAACTGGTAATTTTTAGTTGAATAGGCAGTTTACTAAATAAAATCACATAATTAAGAATTATGAAGAGGGGTCTTAGAAACATTTAGCCTAGTGCCTCTCACCTTTAATGTGTATGTGACACAGACTGTGATTCATTCAGTAGGTGTGGGGTGAGCATGAGATTCTGAATTCTAACAAGTTCCAGGTGGTGGTGTTGCTGCTGGCCAGGGACTACGTGTCAGGTAGCCAGGCTCTAGTGAAACCTACGGAAGGTCCAAGAGACTCTGCTTGGGCATCTCCAGTAACCAGAAGCTGAAATTCGCTTCCACAGTAGACATTTTAGGAATCTGGCTTGTAATGAGAGCAACAGAGAAAGTCTGCTTCCTCTCCTAATGAAAGACAACCTTTCTCTCCCTCCATCTCCTCTTTCCCATGTTAAACATCCCCACCTCCTTAGCCACTATTAGAAGTGGCCACTTTCTGAAGCCCTAAACATCTTGATTACAGAGGACACTCTCTGCGGTCAAATATTCCTCCAAGTAGTCCCTGGGGATGAGGCATATATTCTATGGGACAATCAGGACTAAGAACAGCTGAGGGGAACCGCCACATTGCTCAATCTAAATGGGACAGCTCTCTTAACATGGTTCTAAGGTGATGTCATCTCATGTTAGAATCAAAAAAACATACTGCACTGGCAGCTCACAATCTTGTAGAGAAACTGGTAGAAAGCAGGTGTACAAATTCTGTATTTGAACTTATTCTTTTAATTTAACCCGAATATAGGAATTTACATTTATTCCTGTGTATGCTAGAGCTTTGCATTTTCTGAGGTAGTTTTAAAATAACAGATCAAATAATAAATATTTTAAGAAAATAACTTACAGAATTCTTTTAAAAATCTACTATCTAATATGTCATATGCATATACACATATACAAAAAATTATGTGCAGTTTAAAAATTTTATAAAAAAGAACATCCTTGGGGTCACTACTGAATTTGGAAAATAAAACATTGCCAGGCTTTGGAATCCCCTAACGAGCCCTTCCCCAGCATGGCCCATTCCATCACCTCTGGAAGTGATGGTTATATTGATGGGTTTTGTGACAATCATTCCCTTAATTTTCTTCATAGTTTTACCATCTATATATGCATCCCTAAATGATGTATTTAGTTTAACATGCTTTTGAACCTTACAAAAATGGAATCATACTGTACATATTCTTCTGTGTCTCGCTTATTTTATTCAACATTATGTTTATAAGACTCATCCATATTGATGCATGCATTTTTTATTTGTTTAACAAACACACAGAACTTATGACATGCCAATCATTCTCCTAAGCATGCCACAAATATTAACTCATGTAATCCTCCTAACAATCCTATTGGATAGACACCATTATTTTCCCCAATGTACAGATGAAGAAACAGGTTAAGAAACTTGCCCAAGATCACAAAATCTTAAGTGGCTACACCTGCTTTTGAGTCCAGGCACAACCCTTGACTTGAACCACCAAGGATGCCTCCTCTAAACCCTCTCCTCTATGTAGTAGTGTTAATAGCTCATTTCTTGCTGCCAAATAGTATCCTAGTGCAATATATATATAGCAGAAACGAGTGGATTCAATCCAATGTTGATGGGCACTTGGGTTGTTTCCAGTTTTTGCTTCTGTAAACAATACTTCTTTCAACATTGTGTTTCTTGAAGCACTTCAGCAAGAGTTTTTTCCTAAATGTATATGTAGGACCAACACTGCTGGGTTCTAAATCATTAGCAGGTTGAGCTGGTTAGGTAATAGGCTGTTTTCCAATGTAACTGTTATCAAATTATACTCCTACCAGCTACATACAAGATCTCCCCACATCTCTGGCAGCACATGGTATTGTCAGACTTTTAAATTTCTGCCAATCCAAAGAATGTGTAAGGTATATTATCATTTTAATTTGCATGTGTTTGATTATAAACTAACCATTTAGTTTCTTTTGTGAAAGGCTTAAGTATATAAATGTACAATGTTTTTTAATTGGGTTATCTGGGTTTTTCTTATTGATGCATATGTGTTCTTTACACATGCTGGACCAGTCCCATATATATGTGCCATTTATGATCAACTACTTTAAACTTATTTTTTCACTCTTCATATTTTTAGTTGAAGTATAGTTTGACATATATACATTATATCAGCTTCAGGTATACATAGTAATTCAACAATTCTGTACATTATTCAATCATCACTATGATAAGTATAGTCACTATATGTCACAATAGAACATTACAACATCACTGACTTCATTCCCTCTGTTGTACTTTTCATCTCCACAATTTATTTATTTTTTAACTGTAAGTTTGTACCTCTTAATGCCCTTCAGCTATTTCATTCACCCTCTCACCCACGTCCCCTCTGGCAAGTACCAGTTTGTTCCATATATTTTAAGGGTCTGTTTGATTTTCTGTTTATTCATTTGGTTTGCTTTTTAGATTCCACATAAAAGTGAAATTATATGGTATCTGTCTTTCTCTAATTTATTTCACTTTGCATAATACCTTCAAGGTCCATCCATGTATTGCAAATGGCAAGATTTCATTCTTATTTATGGCTGAGTAATATTCCGTTGTGTATCTATACCACATCTTCTTTATCCATTCAACTACTGACAGACACTTGGGTTGTTTCCAAATCTTGGCTATTTTAAATAACACCACATTAAACATAGGGGTAAATATATCTTTTTGAATTAGTGTTTTTATTTTCTTTGGGTAAATACCCAGCAGTGGAATGACTGGATCATATGGTATTTCTATTTATAATTTTTTGAGAATTTCACACTGTATTCCACAGTAGTTACACCAATTTACATACATTCTCATGCACAATGCAAGCAGGTTCCTTTTTCTCCATATCCTAGAGAACACTTGTTATTTCTTATCTTTTTAATACTAGCCACTCTTGCTGGTATGAGGCGATATCTCATTGTGGTTTTGATTTGCATTTCCCTGATGATCAGTAATGTCTAGCATCTTTTCATGTGTCTGTTGGACATCTATATATCTTCTTTGGAAAAATCTCTATTCAGATCCTCTGCCTTTAAGTTTTTATTTTTTTTAAAGATTTTATTTATTTATTTGAAAAAGAGAGAGAGAGAGAGAGAGAGAGAACCAGCAGGGGGCAGGGACAAAGGGAGAAGGAGAAGCAGACTCCCTGCTGAGCAGGAAGCCTGATACAGGACCCTGAGATCATGACCTGAGCTGAAGGCAGACGCTTAACCAACTGAGCCACTCAGGTGCCCTTTTAAGTTTTTATTTATTTAAGTAATCTTTACATCCCATGTGGGGCTCAAACTCTGAGATCAAGAGTCACATGTTCTTCCAACTGAGACAGCCAGGCACTCCATCTTTGTCCGTTTTTTAATTGGTTTGTTTGTGGGGCATTTTGGTGTTGAGTTGTATAAATTCTTAATATATTTTGGATAGTGATCCTTTATCAAATATATCATTTTAAAATATCTCCTCCCATTCAGTAGTTTGCCTTTTTTGGTTTTTTGGTGGTGTTATTTGCTGTGCAAAAGCTTTTTGTGTTAGCTTAGTCCCAATAGTTTATTTTTGCTTTTGTGTCCCTTGCCTGAGGAAATATATCCAATAATGTGTTGCTAAGGCTGATGTCCAAGAGATTATTGCCTATGTTTTTGTCTAGTAGGATTTTATGGTTTTAGGTCTCACATTTAGATCTTTAGCCCATTTTTAATTTATTTTTGTAGACCGTATAAGAAAGTGGTCCAGTTTCATTTTTTTACATGTAGCTGTCCAATATTCCCAACACCATTTAGTGAAGAAATTATCTTTGCCCACGTTGTATATTCTTGCCTCCTTTGTCATAGATTAATTGATCATGTAAGTGTGAAAGATAAGAAAGATAAGCCCAGGTTCTTTCTGGGCTTTCTATCCTGTTCCATTGATTTTTGTGTCCATTTTTGTACCAGTACCATATTGTTTTGATTACTACAGCTTTGCAGTGTATCCTGAAATCTGGGATTATGATGCCTCTAACTTTGTTCTTTTTTCTCAAGATTGCGTTGGCTACTCAAGGTCTTTTGTGGTTCCATATGAATTTTAGGATTAATTGTTCCAGTTCTATGGAAAATGTTATTAATATTTTGGTAGGGATTTCATTAAATTTGTAGATTGCTTTGGGTAATATGGACATTTTAACAATATTAATTCTTCCAATTGATAAGCATGGCATTTCTTTCCAATTGTATGTGTTGTCTTCAAGTTCTTTCATCAATGTCTTACAGTTTTCAGAGTATATGTCTTTCATTGTTGGTTAAATGTATTTTTTTTGCGGTGCAATGTAATGGGATTGTTTTCTTAATTTCCCTTTCTGCTACTTTATTATCAGTGTATAGAAATACAACAGATTTCTGTATATTTTTATTCCTGTATCTTTACTGAATTTTTTCGTTCTAATAGGCTTTTTGTTTTTGGTGGAGTCTTTAGTCTTTTCTATATATGGTATCATATCATCTGCAAATGATGACAATTTTACTTCTGCTTCACCAATCTAGATGCCTTTTATTTCTTCTTCTAGCCTGACTGTTGCAGCTAGGACTTATAGCACCGGGTTGAATAAAAGCGGTGACAGTGGGTATCACTGTCTTGTTCTTGATCTTAGAGAAAATACTTTGTTTTTTCCCCATTGCTATTAGCTGTGGATTTTTCATATATGGTTTTTATGGTTTTTGTCAGGTTGAAGTACATTCCCTCCAAGACTATTTTGTTGAGAGATTTTATCATGAATGAATGTTGAATTTAATCAAATGCTTTTTCTGCATCTTCTGAGATAGTCCTATAGTTTTTTGTCTTCCTCTTGTTAATGTGATGTATCATACTGACTGATTTGTGAATATTTAACCACTTTTGCATCCCAGACACCTGATCATGGGGAATGATCCTTTTACAGTATTATTGAATTCAACGTGCCAACATTTTGTTGAGGATTTTTGCATCTATGTTCATCATGGATAGACCAGTAATTTTCCCTTTTTGTCATGTTTTTGGCTTTGATAACAGGGTAATGCCTTGTAGAATGAATCTGTAAGTTTTCCTTCCTCTTATTTTTTGGGATAGTTTGACAAGAACAGACATGAACTCTTCTTTAAATGTTTGGTAGAATTCACCTGTGAAGCTGTCTGGTTCTGGACTTTCATTTGTTGGGAGTCTTTTGTTTTTTTGTTTTAAAATACCAATTCAGTTTTATTACTAGTAATTGGTCTGTTCACATTTTCTATTTCTTCCTGATTCCATTTTGAAAGACTGTATGTTTCTAGGAATTTATCCATTTCTTTTAGGTGGTCCAATTTGTTGTCATAAAATTTCTTTTAGTATTCTCTCACAATTCTTCATATTCCTGTGGTGTCAGTTGCTATTTTTCCTCCTTCGTTTCTGATTTTACTTATTTGACTCCTCTCTCTTTTTTTCTTGATGAGTTTGGCTAAAGGTTTATCAATTTTGCTTATCTTTTATAGAACTAGCTCTTGATTTATCTTTTCTTTCTTTTTTTAGTTTCTATTTCATTTGTTTCTGCTCTGATCTTTATAATTTCCTTCCTTCTATTAATCTTGGGTTCTGTTTGTTCTTTTTCTAGTTCCTTTAGTTATAAGGTAGATTGCTCATCTGAGATTTTTCCTGTTTCCTGAAATAGGCTTGTATCATTTAAACTTCCTTCTTAGAACTGCTTTTGCTGCCCTCCAAAGATTTTGGATTGTTGTGTTTTCATTTTCACTTGACTCTATGTATTTTTTTTCCCTTTTTGATTTCTTCATTGACCCATTTGTTGTTTGGTAGATGTTTAGCCTCCCATATTCGTGTTTTTTCCAGATTTTTTCCTTATAATTGATTTCTAGTTTCATGCCATTGTGGTTAGAAAAGATGCTTGATATGACCTCAGTCTTATTAAATTTATTGAGATTTGTTTTGTGGTCTAACATGTGATCTATCTTGGAGAATGTTACAGTGCACCTGAATGTGCACTAGAATGTTCTGTATACTTCTGTTAAGTCCATATAATGTGTCATTCAAAGCTGTCATTTCTTTATTGAATAAACTGTTTGCTGATGATTATCCATTGGGGTGTTAAAATTCTCTACTATTATTATATTACTATCAATTTCTCCCTTTATGTTTGTTAATATTTGCTTTATGTATTTAGGTGCTCCTTTGTTGGGTGCATAGTTATCTACAATTGTTACATCATCTTGTTGGATGGATTCCTTTATCATTATGTAATGCCTTTCTTTGTCTTCTACTACAGTTTTTGTTTTAATCTGTTCAGTCTGCCCCGCTACCTTGGCTTTTTTTTTTCTTCTATTTGCATGGAATATCTTTTTCAATCCCTTTAACTTTCAGTTTGTCTTTAGGTCTGAAGTGAGTCTACTGTAGGTAGCATATAGCTCAGTCTTGTTTTCTTAATCCATCGTCATCCATTCTTCTGATTGGAGCACTTAGTCCATTTACATTTAAAGTCATTACTGATAGGTATGTACTTGACATTTTGTTCACTGTTTCAATAGTTCTTTTCTGTTTCTTTCTTTTGCTCTCTTCCCTTGTAGGAATATTATGCTTGGATTCCTTTCTCTTTACTTTTTCTATATCTATTATAGGGTTTTTTTTTTAAAAGATTTTATTTATTTATTTGACAGAGAGAGGGAGAGAGAGCACAACCAGGAGGAAAGGCAGAGGGAGAGGGAGAAGCAGGCTCCTCACTAAGCAGGATGTCTGATGAGGAATTTGATTCTAGAACTCTGGGATCATGATCAGAGCCAAAGGCAGACACTTAATCCACTGAGCCATCCAGCACCGTATTATAGGTTTTTTATTTGTAGTTACCATTTGAGTCACATATAACATCCTATGTGTAAAGCAGTCTATATTAAATTGATGATCATTTAAGTTCAAACACATTCTAAAATCACTAAATTTTTACTCCTCCACCATGTTTTATGTACATGTCATATTTTATATCTTTTTAATTTGCATATTCCCTAATTTTTGTAGAAATAATTCATTTTACTACTTTTATGTTTAATCTCCATACTGACTTTATAAGTAATTAATCTACCACTATTAATATATATTTCCTTTCACCTCTAAAATTCTTTCCTTTCATAATTTTATTTCTACTTATGGCCTTTTCTTTCCACTTAAAGAATTCCTTTTAACATATCTTGTCAGACTGGCTCAGTGGTGATGAACACTTTTGTTTGTATAGGAAACTAGTTATCTCTCCTTCAATTCTGAATGATAGCCTTCCCTGGTAGAGTATTCTTGATTGTAGGTTTTTTCCTTTCAGGACTTGAAATATATCATGCTACTCTCTTCCGGCCTGCAAAATTTCTGTTGAAAAATCAGCCAAGAGCACTAGAGGATTTCTCTTGTATGTAACTTTCCTTTTCTCCTGCTGCTTTTAAGATCCCCTTTTTATCATTACTTTTAGCCAGTGTAATTATTATGTGTCTTGGTGTGGACCTCTTTGAATTCATCTCATTAGGGAATATCTTTGCTTCCTAGTGTCTGTTTCCTTCCCCAGATTAGGAAAATCTTCAGTTTTTATTACTTCAAATAAGTTTTCTGGTCTCCTGTCTATGTCTTCTCCATCTGAAATCCCTGTAATGTGAATGGTATTACACTTGATGATGTCACAGAGTTCTCTTAACCTTTTCTCATTTTTATTATTTCTATTTCCTTTTGCTGTTCAGCATGGTTGCTCTCCATAATCCTTGTTCCAGATTGCTGATCTGTTCTGCATCCTCTAATCTGTTGCTAATTCCCTCTAGAGTAATTTCTCATTTAAGTTCTGAATTCTTCAGCTCTGACTGGTTCTTTTTTTTTTGTATTTTCTATCTCTTTATTGAAGTTCTGAATTCACCCACTCTTTTCTCAATCCAGGGACTATCTCTATGACAGTAACTTTGAACTCCACCTCTGTTTCATTTAGCTCATATCCCGTGACTTTGTCTTGTTTTTAAATTTGAGACATATTCCTTTGTCTCATTTTGTCTAACTCTCTGCATTTGTTTCTATGTACTAAGTAGGTCAGCTACATCTCCTGGTCCTGGAAGTAGTGGCCTTGTCTAACAGAGGTCTTGTGATGCCCAGTAGTGCAATCCCCCCTGGTCCCCAGAACTAGGTATCTAAAAGTGGCCCCTGCGTGGACTGAATGTTCCCTCCTGTTAAGGCTGAGCTGCTTTTGGCCTAATTGGCTGCAATGATTTCCTATGTCCACTGTGGGTACACTGCACAGGGTTTTATCCCTGACTGTTGAGAGGCTTGGCTACAGGCTCATTGGTGGACAGGGCTGGCACTCAGCCTGTCTGCAGTTAGCTTCTCTACCCCAGCTGCAGGCACACTGAAGGTCAGGGCTTGCTCTCTGAGCAGCTAAGAGTCTGGCTGCAGGAACTATGGGCCTTTGGGTATGTGGGGGTTTCTCCCTCCTTCCTAAGGCAGCAGTCACTTTGAAAAAGCAAGAGTCCCAGCCAGGGCTGCCTATTAGGCATGATGAAGCAGTAGCCATTTTGGAGGGATCCCTGCTAAAGTAGATAGGCTGGGTGGGACAGGTCAGCAGGAGAATACCAGGGTGGGGCTCATGGTGCTAGCAAGGTAGAAGGATAGTGTTAGAACTGGTTGGCTCCTACAAGTGTCTGGTTATCTAGGCTGAAGAAGGCCTAGAAAAATGGTGCCTGCTAGCATTTTTGTTTACATAGAAATCCCCTGCAGATCCCCACTCCGCTGGCACACATTCTGAGATTAGTCAATAAACCTCCTTCAGGTATATCCCTGGCACTTTTAAACTGCCACTGCTGTGCTATGTCTCAGACTAAGTTATTTAATGTGCTGGCTCTTGAAAGGCAAGAACTCTGTTTCCTATCACCTTTTGGTTCGCCCAGAGTTAAGCCTCCTGATTTTTGAACCCAGATATTATGGGGATTTATCTGCCCAGTGTGGGTCCTCAGGGCCAGTGTGGAGTCTGAACCCCCTTGCTTATGTCATCCCTCCTGTTTGCAGTGAGTTGTGCCAAGGGTTTGGTTCCTAACCGCATTTCTACCCCTCCTACCCTTTTTGATGTGGCCTCCTCTCTACAGTTAGTTGTGGAATATATGTTCTGCCAATCTTCAAGATGTTTTCAGAGTTAGCTGCATAATGTAGCTGTTGCTTCAATGTGTCTGCAGGACAAGGTAGGCTCGGGATTCTATTCTCACCTTTCCCAAAAGGTTTGTGTTCATGTTTTAGTGACAGAATTTCTATGCACATTTTTCTCAAACAATGAAAGGGAAGGACTCCTGATACATTTTAAACTTTTTGTACTATATAGGAGAATTTTGCATGTTTGCACTTAGAATCCTTCATATCCCTCCACTCATTCCATTTTTTAAAAAAGATTTATTGATCTATTTCAGAGAGAGAGCATGCATGTATGTGAGTGGGGGAGGGACAGAGGGAGAGAATCTTCAAGCAGAGTCCCCACTGAGCTCAGAGCCTGACATGGGGCTTGATCTCACAACCCAGGTGACCATGACCTGAGGTGAAACCAAGACTCAGATGCTTAACTGACTGAGCCCCCCCCCAACCAGGCAACCCCATTCATTACATCTTAACAATGGTCAAGAAAGGAATATCGATATGGACAGTATGAATAATAAAGCTGACCTGACATCTATAACATTGTGAAGGTATCAAGTAGGGAATTAAAGACCACTTCAGTAAATCCCCAAATATTTTAAGGACATATACAGATCCAACTCCTCCTTTTTAAGTTTCCCCACCCTCCAATCCTTGCTGACTCTTTTCTCCCAACTCCTACCATATTTATCTCTATTACTCACCCTTGCCCTTCATCACATACTACCATGCACTGTACTCCAAATGCTTCATGTTTATATGTGTCATTTCCAAGATAAAACAATTTTCCTATAAACAGGGACCATACTTTACACTGATATTGTATCCCACATACCATATTCTGTGCCTAACAGAGTTATCCACAAACAGTTAATTCTCATAAGTACTGATTTGTCTAAGAAGTAATTTTAGGATAAATTTTAAAAACTTGCATCAACATATGTGATTCATACATTAGAAAATTGTACAAAATAAAAACATGAATTGGTTCAAGAAGCATTTAACTGAAGTCAAAATGAAGTTAACACTGGTAAAAAATAATAATAATAATAAAAATTAAAAAGACATCTGAAATGGGAGGGTGGGAATAGGTTATGAGAAGCTCCAAATCTTCTGTCATGGAGTTCAGACCTCTGTGGGCAGCAAGAAGTTGTAGGTGATTTTTAAAGAGGGAAAGTCAGTGAGTTCATTCATTCATTCATTCATTCATTCATTCAATAAATACATATTCACTGAGCATCCCGAGTGCCAGACACTTTCCCAGGTACTGGCAGTACCTCAGCGACCAGAGGAAACACTAACTCCTGAGCTTATGTCACAAGGAAGACAATAAACAAGCAAGCAACACATATAGGATGTCAGGTGATAAAAATCTTTGGAGAAAAAGAAGGAAAGGAAAGGAGTGGGACACCTGAGAAGGCGGTCCCTGCACTCCATGGGGTGTCAGGGAAGGTCTCCCTTAAGGTGTGGGAGAAAGCCTGAGGCTAATGTGATAGAGCTACTCTTTACTGTGTGTCCCATGGATTTTCCTGCCTGTTCCCACAGAGCAGGCAGGCTGTACAAGCATATTGACAGCCAGAACGCCATTCAAAGATTCCAGTTCTCTTTCACACTCTGGGTTCTGGGCTTCTTCCTCCCCCTATTTCTCTCAGCTACCCCACCCCATCTAGATGCATTTCTGACACCATGGGGATTCTCAAACTTAAGGCTGGGTGACAGAACCATCTCAACCTCTCATCTTCCTTTGCCCACTTCCCTGAGCCTGGCATCTGCAGCCTGGCTTCTTTTTTTTTAAGATTTTATTTATTTATTCATGAGACACACACGGAGAGAGGCAGAGACATAGGCAGAGGGAGAAGCAGGCTCTCTGTGGGGAGCCCAATGTGGGACTCGATCCCAGGACCCCAGGATCATGACCTGAGCCAAAGGCAGACGCTCAACCACTGAGCCACCCAGGGATCCCTCCAGCCTGGCTTCTGAAGCTGGGGCCTCCCTTGGGCCTTTTCCTGGTTTCTCAAAATGTGGCCTCCTTCCCAGGATGCATTCTCAGTAGCAGGTAGGAAGTCAGTTCCGACTCTCCTGATTTCCTTCCCACCTGAATAACCTCTTCCAGAAACAGGCTGCTGGCAAGGATGGCAACAGTAGCAGCAGCTGAGGCCACTGTGGGGGTCTCCACGAGCAAGAGACCAGGGTCAGAGAGGAGCACCGTGTAGGTGCATGTATGCACACATGGGTGTGCATGGAGATAGGTAATTAGGCATGCATGTGTATGTACGTGCCCAGGTGTGAAAAAGGGGTGTGAGCAAGCAAGCAGGAGAAGAATCTCAGAGAACAAGCAAGAAGAAGGGAGTGCTCACAGAAAGAAATGCAAATATGTGCCAAAAGAGGGAAAGTAAAAGGGGCCCAAAAGGAAACTCCACAGAGTACCAAGACACAAGGATAAAAGCGTGTAACAGGGAGGTACTAGTGTTAAAATCCCAAAATATTGGTAAAATGGCGGGAGACCAGAAAAAAAAAATCTGTCTACAACGTAATATGAAAAAGGCAAGACTGACACAAAATTTGAACTAATAAAATTCTAATTTTGTGCTTCCTCTAAGCGTTTATTTCCCGCAACAAAGCTAACATGGCAAAAATCACTAGGAAACAAACGACAGAACCTTTCTAAAGATGAGGTTTGGGAAGAAAAAAAAAACTAGAAATTCTACAAATTCAGTTGCTTGTCTTACAACAGGCAAAAAGGAAAGGCTCTTCTTGGGTAAGACCTCTGTGGTACACAGCTAAGATAACGATCCTGGATGGTCTGGCCAAACTACAGGCAAAACAAACCAAAACTAAACAGGAAAACAAGAATGCTCACATGGACAGACGCAAGTAAATAGGCAGCACTGTGTAAACACGCCCTGGCCCTCCCCATGATGTTCAGGGTCTTCCGGGCAGCCCCTTGACCAGGGAAGGGAGGCAAGGCCCTTCCTCCTGTGATAAGTGCCCCTACTGCACTCTGCTCTTTCCTCTGACTCGCATTTTCTGTTAACCTTCCTCTTGGAATCCTTTGACGATGACTCACGCAGCAACAGGGCTAGTCAGCAATACCACAGCCCTCCATAGTAGACGCTGTGTAGGAGGCAAGCAGCTCCGTGGAGTGTAGTGGGTACCAGTTTTTTCCTTTCTCTGTTCAGGGAGGATTTGCTTTTCAGCCACATTTCCCTCAAAACACAGCCCTGACAGGAGATGCTTACTACACAGATTTCTAAACGATGAAATGATCTGACTTTGGCTATGTGGTCATAATGAAACTAAAAACACTAAGATGAAAAAACAAGAGTGTGATCATCACACCTACAAAAAACAACTTTATACTTGGGTGAAATCATGAGATCAGAAAAAAAAATGCTCAAACTAATATTTTCCAACCTTTCACTAACAGCTAGGCTAAAACCACATGTTGTGAAGGTCTTGCACTGTGTTATTATTAGAAGTCACAATTCTATTGATACTGATGAGTCATTTGTATCGGCGGAAACCAAGAACTTCCATCAACATCATGTTACACACAGTCACTGTGGCTTGGTTTTTTCTTTATTACTGGTCAAAGCTGCTTCACAATGCTTACTGAAGCTAAAAAAAAAAAAAAAAGAAAAAGAAAAAGAAAAAAAAGGAGAACTCCTCAAGGATGTGCAAAGCTTTCCTTCCCCACCTGATGTCAAGTTATTCACCCTTCTCAAGATGGTTTAGGTTGATCTGATCAACTTGTATCTGCAAAAGGAAGTTTATTTAGAAACCTCAAAAAAGTAACATTTCACACTTTCTGATGAAAATAAGCAGAACTGAACTCCAAAAACAAACAGTGAAACCATCTTTGAAAATATATGCCAGATTTAAAATGACCTGAGGTCAGGTTGTTGTGTATGTGTGTGTGTATATATATATGTATATATATATATATATATATATATATATAACGTTAATAACATGCAACAGATATAAACAAACTCTGTCATCACTTGAGGGGTTGAACCACACAAAACCGTGTCAGGCCAGCCACTGAGCACCCACTCTCTTACCTTCCCCCTGAAGGCACAACACTCCTCACGGTGGGAGAAGTAGGTCAGGTTTCATTTACACTAAGTAAACCTATGTTAAAGGTTTATGAAAGTTCTTTCTAGCGCAAGGGAAAAAAAATAATAGCATCTATCTTTTCCCTTAATATCATCCCCTTACCCTTCTTCCCTTAAAGAATCCCAGAAAACTAAAATGAAGGGGAAAAAAGCCATTCTCCTGAGGGACTCCCAGAAATGCCGTGATTCTTAGGCAGCCTCTACAAAGGTAGGAATATGCCCAACAGCCTACCCTACAATGCAAAGGATATGATTGGCTGTTGGAAGAAGGGAACCCAGCTCAGCAATGACTACAGATCTGAAAATAGCCTGCCAGCCGCTCAACAGCCCGGGTGCTCTCCAAGGACAGCACTGGTACTGTGGGCAGTTTACAGTGTGGCCAGCTGAGTGCCGCAACAGCTGCATGAGTCAGCAAGCGCTTCTGGTAGGAAACTGCTGACATGCTAAATTACTCTTGCATACATAAGGTGCACACACCTACCCAGCAAAAATCAAAACAAGGTACATGCAAATTAGCAAACAGGAACCTCTCTACCCTTGCAGTTCTATTTTCTAAGGTTACACCAAAAATATAAATAATCTATATGCCACTGCTCAAAAAAGTAGCAACAACTAATAATAATTAATAGTGGTAATAAACAAACAACTCACTGTCGGTGTTGTGATGTGTGGAACAGCTGCATTCAAATCTCACAAGCCAGTTAATTTTAACTGGTTTTAATTTTAACTGGATTTAACTGCTTTTCCTCCCTTCTGAAAAATCAAAATAGTTGCCATATTGACCACAAAAAAACTGGTAACAGACAAGCACAGTTCCTGTTTTTCAGAGGGGACTTACTTTCAAACCCACAATATCAAGATGCTTAACATAAGTGGAAATTTAAAATCTACTGTTTGATGTGGGAGACTTAAACCTGTACACTAATTCAGATCCCACAAACGTTGTAGGGTAATTACATCTCAGGTTTGTCCTACACGTCTTTCATCTCTCTTCTCTCATTTAATACAAGACCCAAAAATCTACAGGAAACCTGGTGGTCTGGAACTTGGAACACATTTTTCCATAGAGACAATGTCATGCCAGTGAGATAGTGTTCCAGAATAGTCCATGGAACTGTCTTGAATGTAAAATACGAGTGAGAGGTTAAATTTGCAATTTAGAAAGAGAAAGTAATACTATAACAATAGTTCCAAAACCAATTAAAAACAAACAAACCACCTTCTTGACTGACTACTTTTGAGGAGGCATCTAATAAGAGGAAGATAAGGGGATAGTCTTTCTAAATAAGATTTTTGGACTTTGTCTTTCGTTTCACTTTGGTTCTTTTAACATGGTTTAAAGGATTAATTTCATTTTAAAATGCAAGGCATTCTCTTACTTTGGCATAACGTATCTTTAGAAAAATCTTTATCAGTTGTGAGCACCGATTTTTTTTTTCTTCAAAAAAGAATGAATAAGAGTTGGAAGAGAAAATGGAAGAAAGGCTACAAAAAGGGGATACTAGTGAATGAGGAAGAGAAGGAAATGGAGTTATGGAGAAAAGAAGGCATTAGGGTATAACTAAACTCTGAAGACAGAGGAAAGGTAGGAATTAGAGAAAGGTCCCCCACAGTGCAGTGTACTCCCAGAGAGGGGTACTCTCCGCCCAGCAAAGGAAGAACAAGTCCAGCAGGACAGTTCCATAGATTGGCACTAGATGGCGCCATCAACTCAACATAGCATGGTTGCTGGAGGAGGTTACCTTGGGGGAGGGGTACCAGGCAAGGCAGTGCAACTCCATGACTGAGTATTTAGCAAGCAACATGTCTACCTAAAATAAGCATGGTTTCATTAGTCAATCAACTTCTCCAAACATCCAGATGTCATTACCCTGCTAGTAGCATAGGACAGTTTTTAAATGTATCAACTCAATTCTTAGTAATTGTTAGTAAAGTAGGGTCGGGAGGCAGCTGAGTGGGGTCCATTGCTTTTTTTGCCTCCTAAAATGCAACATTTAGGGATAACAGAGTATTTTGGGTTAACTGCTACTGAATGACAAACATTCCTAATTATAAACCATGTGGCTTTCCCCTGAAGCTCTGTTTAAATGTCAAATAACACACCATCTTGTTACACAGGTTATGTAATCGGATCTAGTATTTGGCAGGAGGAAGGTGATGTTCACTGACAAATGTACTTATTTATTTATTCATTCATTCATTCATTCATTCGAGACACAAAGAGAGAGGGGCAGAGACACAGAGGTAGAAGCAGGTTCCTCGCAGGGAGTCTGATGTGGGACTTGATCCTGGATCCTGGGATCACACTCAACCACTGAGCCAGCAACCCAGGTGTCCCTGACAAATGTATTATAACATTAAAAATCATTGGTCCTGGGGATCCCTGGGTGGCGCAGCGGTTTGGCGCCTGCCTTTGGCCCAGGGCACGATCCTGGAGACCCGGGATCGAATCCCACATCGGGCTCCCGGTGCATGGAGCCTGCTTCTCCCTCTGCCTGTGTCTCTACCTCTCTCTCTCTCTCTCTCTGTGACTATCATAAATAAATAAAAATTTAAAAAAAAGAAAAAAAATCATTGGTCCTTTATAGTTTTAATATTACAGTGGTTTTTATCCTCTAATGTGCTAATCTATATTCTCTATCGAGGGTTGACTTATAAACAGCCCTCTCTCCACTCAGAGATGTCCTCCCATAACCAGCTTACAAGCATGTGAAATCTTAACCATTTCCATCTACAGAATTTCACCTCTTTGGCTTTGTCTCCTATTAATATGCTGATGCTTCAGAAAGAAGTAATGGTACCAGGTATGCTATTATTTATACCATAGTAAAACTAGTTTCATAAAATCCCTTTCTTAGGTTGGTTCTGAAAGGGAACAAGAAGACTAGTTAAGGGTACTGGTGGCTGCAAAGCAGAATAGGATGGAGTCAGAGGACTGACAGCAAACCTTGCCTGGCTTTACAACTGCAGAAAGGATCATCATCCCTGACACTGATCTCCCCAAGGAGATATATGAAAAGTAAGGGTTAACTCTAAGTATGTCTGCATTTTCCACTTGCTGAATGGGTAATAATATCTTTATAGTTAATTTCATTTTTTTCACAGTTTGACTCTTCAGGGCTCATTCATTTGCATAATATGGAATCTTGAACCCATATAGATATTCTACAAATCAATGCAAGTAATTCTCACACGAAATCAGCAGCTTTAATTTAAGCTCATCATTGTTTGCATAGAAATCTTTATGCACTCATCTGCTTGATTTTTTTAATCACTTAAAACCTCCAACAGTGACACACTAAGCATCTCCTCACTTAGCCATCTCCAAAATTTGAACTAAATACTGAAAAATAAGCACAATACATTCATACGCTAGATCATTTTCCAAATTGAGCTTCAAATGTATGCTTGATGTTCCAGCGGCTCCCAAGAATGATGCCTCTTGACTAAGGAAGACAAGTTGGATGACCATCCCAGGGCAGAGCTGAGTCAGCATTCTCAACAATGACCCTGCTAACCGGGGTGATCAGGTCACTGCCAAACCAACTGCCTAGCTGAGTCCTTTAAAACCATTCAAATCCCCAGTTGAGAGTTGCAACATGCTAATCTGGCAAGATAATCTCTTCCTGAAATTGACTAGAATGAGAGCAAAGGTTACCTGCTTTTATCTGCTACTAGTAGCTAATATTTCTAATTAGGAGCTCTAACGGATTTGGTTCTAGATGAAATTCTTCCACCTAGGTAGAAAGAAACCTATTATAGAAATGGTTTCTTTCACCTTTCCTATATCAAGAAAGAAAGAAAAGAAAGAAAAGAAAAGAAAAGAAAAGAAAGAAAGAAAGAAGAAAGAAAGAAAGAAAGAAAGAAAGAAAGAAAGAAAGAAAGAAAGAAAGAAAGAAAGAGAAAGAAAGAAAGAAAGAAGAAAAGCTAAAAACAAAGTCATCACTTAACAAAAGGCAGAAGCTTGAACTGTAAGGAAATCCTGGGGACAGAGCCATGGGATTCATGTTCTTTATCTAGTTCTTCTCTTGTCTTTAGATCACCACTTGTGCTCTCTGATCCCCAAATGGACCATTAGACCTGAGGAATGAAATTATTAGAAAGTGAATCATATGAAACACAAAACTAACATTCACTGAAGTTCCCTGACACATTATTTTTCTATTTTATCTTTCAAATAGGCATCAACAAAATAATCCAATATTTCAGAGTGAGTTGGCCTATACTTCCACTTCTGAGAACTTTTGCTAGAGAGCAAAAAAGAAAAGTAGGGGAGAGGGGGAGGGGGCAAAATAGCATAAGTGGTTAAGAGAACAGGCTCTAGCCTCAGACACCTAGTTTCCAATACCAGCTCTACCTCTCATTAGCTGGGTGACATCTGTACCTCAGCTTCTAATGATCACACCTAGCTCTGGATTATTAAAAGGATTTAATGAGTTAATATAAGTAACACAAATAGGAAGCTCCCAACATAGGTTAGCTATCATCAAAGAAAAAGAATTTTAGCAGATAGTACGGTAATATGTTTTAAAAAGATACTGTTGGGGCACCTGCGTGGCTCAGTCAGTCTATGGAGGCACCAATTCTTGGTTTTGGCTCAGGTCATGATCTCAAGAGATCTCAGATCAAGACCCAAGTTGGGCTTTGCGCTCAGCAGGGAGTTTGCTTATGTATTCTCTCTCTCCCTCTGCCTCTGCCTCTCCCCCCACTTGTACACTCTTTCTCTAAAACAAATATTTTTAAAAATGCTTTAAATTAAAATAAATATAGATACTGTCAAAACTTCTAAATTGTGCTAAGAATAGTCTAAATAATCCTTCTTGGTCTACAGAGGCTGGAAACTTGCTCTGAGCTAATAAGCAGGGGTTTCACACAGAAGCTGGCCTCACATTTTCACTAAAGACCCCTGCCTAGGTCACACACATACCAGCCAACTGAGAGGGATGTCTGAGTAACTTCTAATCATTTTAATGTCAGAATGACCCAAAGTGACACCTGGGTGGCTCACCAGTTGAGTGTCTGCCTTTGGCTCAGGGTGTGATCCTGGGGTCCCAGGATCCAGTCCCCTAAATTGGGTTCCCCGCATCATGGAGCCTGCTTCTCCCTCTGCCTGTGTCTCTGCCTCTCTCTCTCTCTGTCTCTCATGAATAAATAAATAAAATCTTAAAAAAAAAAAAAAAAGAATGACTCAAAGTATGTTCAAAATAAAAATGCCACCTTGAATTTTTTTCCAAGTATGAAAACAAACCACATTTTTGGCAATTAACAATTCTGTTTTTATCAGGTTCTAAAGACACAAGTAAATAAATCAATTCTGGACTCTGTATACAGGAACCATTATTTGCCAAAATGGCCCCAAGGGTTATATCATGGTTTATGCAATACTCCAAAGGGCCAAAGATAGTAGTGAATTAATAGGATTAGGAGGCTATGAGGAAACAGCAAGCCAGAAATTTCAGCTTGGCCCTGATGGCATTTCACTCCATAATTCCTCAGGGAGGGCTACCCCAACTTCCTAATCTGGTGAAATCCCCCAATTACACCCTCTGCTGCATGGAATACCTTTCCTTCACAGAACATGTAGTGGGTGATCTGTCACTACCTAATTAATGTCATCTCTCCTACTTTTTTAAGATTTATTTATTTTAGAAAGAGAGAAAGCATGTGCATGTGCGCGCACATACACACACACACACACACACACACACACACACACAGGGAAGGGGCAGAAGGAGAGGGAATGAATCTCAAACTGGCTCCCCGCTGAGCAAGGAGCCTGATGCTGGCTGACCTCACCACCTTGAGATCATGACCTGAAGGAAATCAAGAGTTGGATGCTTAACCTACTGAGCCACCCAGGTGCCCTGTCATCTCCCCTATTTGACGCCATTCTTCACTAGAACAGGGAACCAGGAGTGCATTTGCTCCCCATAAGCACTCTGATCACCTAACACTATGAACTCTTGGCCTGTTTAGTTGCATCCAAGTGGTTTTGTTGATCAAGAAAATACAGAATGGGAAGAAAATAAAAACTGCCAATCATGTGTGACTCCCGGGTTACCAAGGAGACTTGCTAAGTACCCACCTTCACCTTGCTTTCCTACTTATAGAATGGGGATAACCACTCCGGGCTCTCCCAACTTTAAACTCCAAAGTCACAATCTAATAAGCCTTCTGAGTGACACTCATGCAGAGTCCTGAGGGAACTCCTGAAGCATCTGTGGAAAATGACAGGAGAGAAAGAAGAGAAGGGTAAGTGCAAGACTAGAATTGACGGAGGACCTGGACACTCAAAAAGATTTCTTCTGAAACGAACCTGGAGTTTGTCATACGCTAGCTGTAGACTCGGGGACAAAGGAAAACAATTATGAGAAGAATGGGAGTGCTGGACAGTGGATATTTAAATGCTTGGGAAGAGGAAGACAAAACTGACACAAAGATAGGAGGGAGCTAGCAACCAAGCGCCAGCTCTTAGGGATATCAGCAGTGCATTCTACAGCCTTTGGGAGATGAACAAAAAGGTCAGGGAGGGGAAATGACATATCTCAGAACCAAAGGACAATGGACTATCAGGCTAAGAACAAAAGAGAAGTTAACCAGGGGAATATGCTGAAGAAATGATGATTATGAAGTCACTGGGGGAAGACTGATAGACATTTTGGCTGTAATTCCAATGACTAGAATGAACGAGTACGTGAAATGCTTTCAGATTGGGGAGATTTATTATTTTGGAAAAAAAAATAGCTCAAGGAAAAACAAAGGCAAAATTCCTGCCTCCTATGAAGTAGTGCCACTAGGAGGACAAGGTTCAATTTCCATATTCTTTAAAAAAGAAATGGTCCTTGAAAAGGACAGAGTAGTGATTTCTGAGGATACTTCCAGCTTTAGGAAAGCTGAGCAGCATGCTGATGGTAAGATTAGGTTTCAGTTTTAGGTAGACATTTGAAATTAGCAAGAAACAAACAAACAAACAAAAGACAAAAAAGTAAAAGGAAAAACACTGAATTGGCAAGAAACCTACTTTTCTATGAAATGTATTAGACCAAAAGAAAAAAATGTTGTGGGCAATCTCTCTGAATTTACAAAATGTTTAGTTCACAGCAGGTTTCAGTTTGGACTTGAACGATTTGTAAATATTTACATAAAATTTAAAGATGGGCCAGAACTAGGTCACTGCCACTGACAAAACAAGAGCAATTTTTTGTCATTCCCAAGGACTTAGTGCTGCTTTGCCCAATGGGGCTCCAGCTAAGCCAGAAGTTTATCTTCTTTTCCCCTCAAATGCAAATTTTTACAACCAGCCTTGGCTTCTGATCTTTTAGTGCCTCTGGTAGGGTCCTATGTCACTGGAGCTTCTTTAACATTCAGTTAGGAAAAGCAGAGGAGGGACACCTGGGTGGCTCAGCGGTTGAGCATCTGCCTTCAGCTCAGGGTGTGATCCCACGGTCCCAGGATCGAGTCCCACATCGGGCTTCTTGCATGGAGCCTGCTTCTCCCTCTGCCTATGTCTCTTCCTGCCTCTCTCTCTCTCTGTCTCTCATGAATAAACAAATAAAATCTTAAAAAAAAAAAAAAAAAGGAAAAGCAGAGGAACAGGGAGGCAAATGCAGTGCTTGTTGTATACACACAGATTTTGACAAAGACGTTACATCCGGAATTGTTCTCTGTTCCTTGTATGTGAGAGCAGGAACCATGTCCTCTGTTTACTATGGTCCCCACCTCACACCTGGTCATTGACTCATGGCTGGACTGTGTAAGATAGGATGGGGAATAACCTTCAGATAGTCAAGAAAACACACAATGCATCCAGATGAAATTCTTTGCAACATAAAATGAGAAAATTCCTCCTCTGTAGAGTGGGCACAATGCCTATTTCACAGGGCGGCTTTGAGGAGTCAATGAGATATAAGGGGTAAAGGAGGTAATTCTGTTCCTGGCATATAATGAGAGTTCAATAAATCACAGCTATTATTTTAGTGGGTGTTCTCGAATGTCAAATTCTCATGTAGGTCCTCAGGCATTAAACAACCAAGTTACCCGGTCTGGTCAATAACAACTAAATAGAGCACAGGTTATTCAAAAGCAATGGGTTATTTACCTGCAGAGGACTACATGGTGCCCATGGCATTAAGCATTTGGCCTTTCATGTCGCATTCTCTATCAAAAAGAAAGTTATCAATTCCTGAGCGGGACTCAGTGTTGATTTCAAATTCTGTTTTTCTTGCATCTTTCAACTTTTTGGAAAGCTATAACCATTTACTTGGTGGAGACTCATAAATCATCTATTATGTGCCAGGCCTTTAGAAAATAGCCAGATACAGAAATATTTTCTTAAAAGATTTTATTTATTTATTCATGAGAGACAAGAGAGAAAGAGAGAGAGAGAGGCAGAGACATAGGTGGAGGGAGAAGCAGGCTCCTTGCAAGGAACCCGATGCGGAACCCGATCCGGGATCCTGGGATCAAGACCTGAGCCAAAGGCAGACGCTCAACCTCTGAGCCATCCAGGCGTCCCCAGATACAGAAATATTAAACAACACAATGTTTTAGCCAGTTCAGTGGTAGAAGACAGGCTGCCTGCAGGTCAGCTCTAGCTACTGTGCACATTCTTATTAAACATTCAAAAAAATGTTAAGCTAATATTTAAAATGAGAGATTCTACAGAAGAGTCCAGATACCCAGCTTCTCTTGGATAAATCCGACGACATGGTAACACAAAGCCAGCATTCCCTCCCATTCCTACCTGGCTTCAGGGGACAACAAGAAGCTGAGACAAAGTAGCGGCTGCCTGCCCCTCTATGCTATGCCCTCTTCCTCACCAGGAGAGTGAAAAATGAAAATGAAGGGCTCTGACTTCAAGAATTATTCAGGATTTCAAGATGATTAACAACAGAAGATTCAACCAAGTGTGAGATCCTTCTGAGCAGGGGAGGAGGGTGCAACAGAGCAAGCACATGCCCACAAAGCTAGTCCCACATCACACTCCCTCAGCAAAACAGGAAGGGTATTTATTTCTCTAAGTATTCCGTCATTCATTCAGCAATGAAGCCTGCATTTACAACAAGCCAGATAGCATACCCCCTGAAATCTGAGGTACAAAAGGTAGGGGAGTGAAAGCCCCACACAGCTGAGCTAGAGAGCCTCTAGGATCTCTCTCCTCCCTTGTTAAGGCTGGATCCAAACCAGAGACACTAAGCGTGAGTTAATCCAAGTAAAATTAAACTGCTCCCAACAATATAGATTGGCCTGAGCCCTTTTGTTGGCATCACAGGAGCCCCGATCATACATTCTGAGGAACAGCTCACAAGCACTAATGAATAAGTCCCGACGGCTGTGCAGACAGCGGGCCCAGAAGTGAAGGGCTGGCCTAGGAGAGATGTGAACATGAACCTGACCATCTGGCTCTCCGCGACTCACTTTGATCACAAAATGAATTGCAACAAATTGAAGAGCACATGGCTAGAGTTAATTGTCTCATCTGTAATCTGAACCTACTTTTAAGCAGTTATTATTACCCTCTATCAGGTGGAAACGTTTCCTACCATCACTGCAAAGTGCATTTCCTGATGAACTGTAATGGATCATTAAATTCCATATCTGAATAACAATACTTTGCACTTATGCAGTGCCTTTCATCCAGGGATTTCAAGGCAGTTTGCAAATAATTAAGCCCCTCACACAGCAGCCAGAGGTGAGCGACTGTGAGGGACTTGCCTGAAGACACTGAGTCAAAGGCATGATTCAACAGAAAGAGAATAAATGGTTTCCTCCCAGGCATTAGTGATACTGAAAAGTGAATTGGGGTGGGGGGAGGAGGGGGGGTTGTTCGGATTCCCTCCCTCCCGGTCTGCCTTTGCCCTTCTTCTCTATGGCAGACCCTGCCACGCAACCGACAAAGAGCAGAAAAGTAACAAACAAGGGTATTTATAATTTAGCTAGGAGTTCAGAAACACACGTATGAGGGGAATGCTCTTGCCTCTAATCCTGGCATATGCAGAACGAACTGACATTTCAATCCACCTGCAGAATCGACAGATACCAGAGGAATTAACACACTTAAGATTACCAAATGTCAAGCCTAAACCCTTCCAAAATCCAAAAATGAAAATACTGCTCTGCATAAATAAAGTGTGTTCTAACAAAAGTACTTCATTCCATGGTGGCATATTCCATTTTGGGGGAACCCCCCCCCTACACACACACACACACACACACACTTCCGAATGGCATTCCAAGTTTCGGGAACAGCAAATAGGACAGAATTGGGCAATCGATGTATTTTCTGAACCAGAACACTGGAAGGGAAAAACCTCTCAGCCACCACAAGTTTTGCGGTGAAATTATAAACTCCTGAAAAAACGGAATCTATAATGGAAACGCTGACAGACCTTTCACTGGAGCAGTTTGAGCGCAACACTGTAATTTAGCAATCTCTCTTACAGACTAAAGACTAATTCTAACAAGATGTCATTTTGACTCACGTTTATTGCTACCTGCAAGAATGAAAAATGCCATTTACTCGGGAGCTGCCAGGGAACCAGGGTGGGGCAAACCTCACATCTGAAGCAAGACGCCCGCTGCCTCACCAAAATAGCCCTCTCCCCCCCAAAAAGAGTGGCAGCCTTTCACGCTCAGCTCCCTTCATGTCAGCCAGGGCTTCGCAGCCCGACAAGCCTTTCCTACAAGCTGCATTTTAATGATCTGAGCAAACCGTTATCAGGGTGATCATCTCTGATTTTACTCTTAAACAGACAAAAGCAAAAATATCTCATTAGGCATCATCTCCGCCAAGGTTCCCACTAGGCAGAAAAGGATTTTTATTCCAGAGTAATTGCCCTTTTGGAGTGAAAGCGGCTCAACAGATGAAATGTGCACACCGGGCGCCTCTGCAGCACCAGACGGCGGAGGGGAAGCGCGAGGACCGCGCGTCTCGCCCCCCTGGGCCCGCGGGGCGCCTGCGGCTCAGCACCGGGCGGGGGTGGGGGTGGGGCGGGGGTGGGGGTGGGGGTGGGGCGGGGGTGGGGCGCCCTCGTCCCTCCCCTTTCTCGGGGCCACGGCTCGCAGCGACCGCGGGGACCCGGCGCAAGAGCGTGCGAGGCGCGCCTTCTCCGGCCACAGGCAAAACCATCCGGGCAGCGTCTACACCGGAACTTCCCCCCAAGTTGTCAAACTCGCCTACACGCCAGAGGGTGCTGGGGATACCCCGCGCGTCCCCAACCCCCGAGCCCAGGGGGCGCGGCCCTTTCGCGGGCAGACGCTCCGCCCGCCTCCTCCCGGGCTCGAGGTCCCGCAAACCCTGCGCCGGCCCGCGGTGGACCAGATGCTCCCTCGAGTCCCCTCTCGCGGGCGGCCGGGGCAGCCCGTGAGCGCCGCCCGCCGCCCTCTCCCGCCGCACCGGGCGGCCGAGCCCCCAGCCGAGGGCCGAGGACTGCGGGGCCATCACCGGGAGCCCCGGCGCGGGGAGGCGGGGGGCGTCTCGGGGTAGACTCCTGCTCTAGGTGGAGCTTGCAGGCTGCGGTGTGCGGACGGAGGAGAGGGTGTGCGCGCTGCACTCCGATTTCATGCACGCTCGGGGGGTGCAGGGTGCAGGGGTGCAGGGGTGCAGGGGTGCAGGGGGGCCCGGCCCGACGGGCGAGCCCCCAGGCTGCAGCCGGCGGGGCGCAGCCCCAGAACGCGGCCGCCGGCCGGCGGGGGTCCCACCCAGCGCCCCGCGCGGTCCTTGCCTCTCCCCGGGACCCTGAACTTGGGCTTGGGCGCCGCGCCGGTCGCGGAGGTCCCGGCGCCCACGGCGGCGCCTGACAGCTGGGCGCGGAGGCGCGGCGGCCGAGTCCCCGCGGAGCAGCCCCGGGCGCGGGCGCGGGCGCGGACGGCGACGCCGACGCCGCGGGCAGGGAGGAGGCCGCCGGGCTCCGGGGCCGGGGCCGGGGCCGGGGCCGGGGCCGGGGGCCAGGCCGCGGGTCTGACAGCTGCTCCGGCTCGCGCGGACGCGCGCCCGCCCAGCCCGCCTCCCCGCGCCTGACTCCTCGCCCTCCGCTCCTGCTCCCCCTGCTGCTCCCCAACACCCGTCGGCGCGAGCAAAATACAAAGCCGCCGCGCCCGCCGCAAACAGCCTGGCGCGAGAGCGCACGTTCGGCGCGGCGCGGCGCGGCTCCCACCCCCTTCCCGTTCCTAGAAAATGCCCCAAAAGCGGGCCGGGCGCGCTCGGCGGGCGGCCGCGACTCCCCTCCCGCGCGCTTTCCCCGCCGGCTCCGCGCCCCCGCGCCCCCCGCAAACTTGCCCCCGCCCCCCGCCCCGCGCCGCGCCGGGGCCCGGGACCCGGGGCCGGGGACTCACCTCGCCCGAGAACTTTGCGTCCTTTTCCGCCTCCTCTTCCCAGCGTCTTCCCAGCCTGCGGCCGCCCCCCCGCCCCGAGGGAGCCGGCGCGGTGGGCGGTTCGGGGGTCACCGAGAGCTCACCGGGAGGACGCGCATCACATGGCAGCCGGTTCCCAGCCCCCCGAGTGCGCCGGGGAGGGGGAGGGGAGGGGAGGGGCAGGGTCGAGGGGAGGCCGGGCGGCCGCGGGAGTGGCAGGCGGGGTGGCGGGGGCGGCGGCGGGCGCTCACGTTGGCGCTGCTGCGGCCGCAGCCCGGGCGTGCACGGTCGCTGCTGCTGCTGCTGCTGCTGCTGCTGCTCGGGCGGCGGCGGCGGCGGCGGCGGCGGCGGCGGCTCGGCGCTGTTTGCTCCGCGCCGCGCGGCTCGCGCTCTCCCCGGAACGCCCACACTCTCAATCGCTACATTGTTGACATTCGGCGCTGACGTCACCCGCTCCCCATTCACAATAACTTTACGGGAGCCGGGCAGCGCACCTCCCCGGCCGCTGGGGCGCCGTACGCCCGGCGACTAGCGTAAGCGGCTCCGC
This sequence comes from Vulpes lagopus, assembly GCF_018345385.1. NCBI lineage: Eukaryota > Metazoa > Chordata > Mammalia > Carnivora > Canidae > Vulpes > Vulpes lagopus. The sequence continues at coordinate 23,518,303 of NC_054824.1, read as the reverse complement.
GAATGGCGCTCCGGGGGCTGGGGCGGGGGCGGGGGCGGGGGCGGGGGCGGGGGCGGGGGCGGCGCGCGCTCGGCCGGCTCGCGGGAGGGGGCGCGCCTCGGCCGCCGCTGCGCTCCCCGCTTTGTGCAGCCGCGCGCCGCGGGCGACCCCCGGCTCCCGGCCGGGCTCGGGACTCGCCTGGGCCCCCCGAAAGGCGAGGGTGGGGGGCGCTGCTGGCGGCAGGGGTGGCAGTGGAGAGGGCTGGTGCGGCACGTGGGGAGGGCTGCAGAGCCCAGGGCCCTAGCGCGGGCAGAGGAACCGAGACCCGGGGGTCCTGGGTCGTCCGGCCTTTCCCAGGAGGGGCGGGAAAAGATGCTCCGCGGGCCCCCACCGAGCCGACCGGGCCCCCTCGGGAGGGGGGCGGGGCAAGGAAGAGCAGCTTCCGACCCACCCGCGGCGCTGAGCGAGCCTGTAGGCCCCCACGACTTGTTCGAGAAGGGGCGAGAGCAATTGCGAAGTGTAAAGGAAGAGCCTGGCCCTGGGCCCCAGCCCCAACCCCTACTGTGTTCCAGCCTCTCCCCTGCCTCTGACCCTGGAGGCTGCCTGGGTGTTGCTGCTCCGGGCCGTCGATGGTGTGGCTGCCCCGTCAGAAGAAAGCTTGGTGGTGGCGAGGATTTTACAGAAAGTAATTAGGACTTAGCCTGAACGAACATTTGCAATAAAAGAAGGTTGTGTTAGTGCAGTGCTGGTGCCTGCAACTCTACCCCTGCCAAGGCCAAGAAATTCTGCTGCGTTTCCCTGAACACCTATAACTTGGCCCCCTTGTGTACCGGCAGTATTCCATATTATTACATGTGGTGCTGATTTTTAATGAATATTATAAAACTTTGGCTCGCTCTACTGAGAGGAGGATCATAAATCCCCCCTGTAAAATGGGCACTGGCATATGCTGAGGAAGCAGTGAAGCATTGCCCTGGGAGTCTTGTGATACCAGCCAAAGCGTTATGCCCTGAGCCACCTTCTTTGGAGGGCAGAGTTTTAAAAGGCCCCATTCTGACCGTCTTGGTGGAAAGCTAAGAGATGGACCAAAGGAAGCTGAAAGGGGCCAAGCTAATTTTTCTAACCCTATCGTAGGGCCTGTCCGTGTGGTCTAGAACCACACGGAGAGTTTTTCTCTGCTAGCTTCTAAGGGTTTTCAGATGAAGAGAAGCCCCAGAGCTAGGAGGAAATCTCAGTCTCCTGACTTTGGGCTCTGGGGCCCCTTTGGACAAAACACCCTGCTTCTGAGGTCCCTGCGTGGCCCCCTGGCCAGGACTGAGAATACTGGTCTCTGGTCCGTTCTGGCAGGGCCAGTTCTTAGTCTTGTGGATGGTGATGTGTCTGCATTTTTCATCCTTGTAAGTAATCTGAGTGTCAGTGCGGTAACTTTGTGCATTTTAATAGCACCAGTCAGTGTTTTTCTAGAGCCAGGCTTGAGAAGAACCCTGTGAGGGTCATGCCAGTTCATTTCTTTTCAAGCAAGCCAGCTGTGAGGAATTGGGCACATTGGTGTGGGAGGTGGCGGTGGGGAGGGGAGGGCGCGGGAAGAGAGGGACACTAGTGCGAGCTGATCTTGCCACCTTGCTTCTGATCCCAGATGGATACAACAAAGGCTCTTAGGTCAGTTCAATTAGTCTACTTGCCAAAGACTCAGACTGGAGTTTGCTTCATTTGAAATTATCATGTGTGAGATGGGACAGCAGTCAGAGATGAAAAACCAAATGCAACTGTGATAGGTTGTATTACCTAGTCATTCAAGGTGGTTGGATTAGAACTAGTTGACCTCTAAAATTACATCCAGTACTGCAATCGTGAGGCTCTGGGGCTATGAATAACACAAAACCATTGCCTTTGAGGAGCTTGAAGCCTAGTAAGGAGTTTGTTATTTCCTCTTCAATAGTTAGAAGTAGGTTACTTGAATTAAAGCCTATAAGATGTATTCAGCCTGGTGGCTCAGCGGTTTAGCGCTGCCTTCAGCCCAGGGCATGATCCTGGGGACCTGAGATCCAGTCCCACATGGGGCTCCCTGCATGGAGCCTGCTTCTCCCTCTGCCTGTGTCTTTTGTCTCTTTCTCTCTCTCTCTCTCTCTCTCTCTCTCTCTCTCTCTCATGAATAAATAAATAAAATCTTTAAGAAAAAGAGTGTCCAATACTAATTTCATATAATTTTTTAAAAGATTTTTTTATTTGCTAAACCGCTGAACCATCCGGGCTGCCCCAGTATTGGACAGTCTTAACAGTATTACCTCATGGATTAGGCTGTGGACAGCCTTAGTACCCTTTTTAGTGACTGTTTGCTGGCCGTTCTCTGGGTTTATGGTGCTGCCCTGGGCACTCGAGGCATTTACAATGTGAAACAGGTGCAGGTTCTTCCCTCTGTATATTCATGGCAGTACCTTAGGTAGAGGTCACTTTATTTCCCGTATCTGCAACATTCAGCCTTTCCTGATATATATATTTTTCTGTATAATTACATATGTGCACTGATCCAGAATATGGGTTCATCTGTGATGCATTTCTAAGCAGGATATGATTTCCAAGGATAATAAATTTGTACTATAGCATTGAAGTCAGTAAACATTATTTCTATACATCTCCTTGATTTTTTAAAAATAAGTTAGGAAGAATTATTCGGGAAACAAAAAATGAGCAAAGGAAGAAGAAAGAAATGAACAGTTCACAAGTCCTTGATTTTCTTACTCTCCAGCACCCAATTAGAGGATCTGATGATGTTGAGAAGATATAATGGTTTCCCTTAGGCAGAACAGTAGGCAGAATTTTAAATGTGGTATCTTGAATAAGATATAGCAGGACGGGGCGCCTGAGTGGCTCAGTCTTTTAAGTGCCTGCCTTTGGCTCAGGTCATGATCTGGGGAGCTCTGGGATTGAGCCCCAAGTCACACTCCTTGCTCAGTGGGGAGCCTGATTCTCCCTCTCCTCCCCACTTGTGCTCTCTCTCAATATCTCTGGCTCTCTCTCTCTGAAATAAAAAAAATAAAATCTTAAAAAAAAGAAGATATAGCAGGACAAAGTTAATGTCCAATGAGAGAGAACAGAGTAAGATGTTTAGAGGGGGAGAAGGCCAAAGCCAAGAGCAACAAATGTATTGAAGGAACTTCTGTTAGGAAGAATCTGAGTTCTACTCATTGGTCAAATTCCTTCAGAATTATGAGTAAGGCTTATTGTTTCAAAATCTGATGTTTCAAGGTGGATCTAAACCATTAAACTTCAACTCAGCACTGCACAGGTGACACTTGGGAGAACTGATGAAATTTGAATAGGTTTGGTAATTTGTTCAATAATTTTTGAGCCCCCTATTATGTGGCATGCACTCTTTTACAAGCTGGAATGGTGAATTCTTATTCTAGTGATGAGATGGGGATGGGAGAGGGAGACAATGATCTTGTGTGTGTGTGCACGTGTGTGTAATATATGATATACAAATATAACTATAGACAATAGTATATACAGTTAATATTATATAACATCAGGTTGTATGTTATAATAATTGGAGGTGAAGAGTGTTGTAAAAACAAATAGAGTATGTAAAAGGGAGCTCAGGAGTGATAGGGATGGATCCATTCTTAGATAGGGTGGTTGGGACAAGGGAGGTGTCCCTGATGAGAATATTTGAGCAGAGATACAAATAAAGTGAGGGGGCAAGTTCTGAAGCTGTCTTGAGGAAGAGCTTTTCAGATATGGAGAAGAGCAAGTACAAAGGCCCTAAGGTAGAGAGGAGTTGGCATGCTCCAGGGCTAGCAAAGAGGCCACTATGCCTAATACAGAAGAATAGGAAGGGAAGTAGCAGGAGATGCTGCCAGAGGGATAGGCAGCAGGGTTATAATTTAGTGAAATGAGAAGATATTTTGGGGAGTTTCTGTGGAGAAAGGGCATGATTGGCCCCTACTCATAAAAAATCATTCTGTTTGTGAAGTGGAAGGGGAGGAAAAGTGTGGAAGTACAGACTATTAGGAGGCTATTGAGGCTATTGAGATAGGCTAAGAGACAGGTGATGGTAATTTGGACTACAGTGATGACTATAAATGGAATTGAGATATATGTTCAAAGTAAATCAGACAGGACTTACTGATGATTCATTTGTGGGATGTGAGAGACAGAGGAGTCAAAGGGAATTCTGAATTTGGGCGTGAGCAACTGGTTATTGGAGACTTCCCCTAACGGAGATAGGGAAGACTACAAGAAGAACAAGTATGGAGGGAAAGCTCAAGTTTTTTGGTTTGGATGTGGTAAAATTTAGATGCCTATCAGACATCGGATGTGGATGGAAAAGTTGAGTAGTCAATGAGATGTGAGAACCTAGCCTTCAGGAGAGAGGTCTGGACTAGAGATAGAAATCTGTGTGTCATCAGCATAGAGAATCTGGGAACATGGGAAGAGAGAGAAGGGAAGGGAAGGGAAGGAAAGGGAAGGGAAGGGAAGGGAAGGGAAGGGAAGGGAAGGGAAGGGAAGGGAAGGGAAGGGAAGAGAAGGGGTTTGAGGATTGAGACCCAACATTGAGTCCAACTTTTAGAGTTCAGTGGATGAAGAAGATGAAGATCTAGCCAAAGTGATTGAGAAACAGCAGCCAATGAGGGAAAGGAGAGAGAGACTTGGAGTCAAGTGAAAGAGAATGTTTTGAGAATCAGGGAGTAATCAGTTATGTCAATGCTGCTGACTTTTCAACTTGGTACCCTGGAGGGTATTGGTGCCTTTGATAGAGGAGAGCAGTGGGGATCACCCCTGGCTAGAGTGGATTGGAGGGTGAGTGGGAGGAGAGGAAGTAGAGGCAGTAGATGGGGACCACTCCCTTGCTGTGCTGGGAAAGTGAAGATGGAGAAACAGGCAGAGGGCAATGGGAGCAGTGAGAGCTCATTGGAGGGAACAATCCAGGCAAAAGGAGCAACTGTTGATGCAGAGAGAGGGGAAAACTTCTGGAGGGAAGTTCTTGAGTTGGGTGGGGCCCCTTGATCCCTATCTAGGGGATTGAAAGGTGCTCAGGTAGCGGGGTGTGGGGAGGCTGGACTGTGGTGGTGAGAAATGTGAGCTGTCCCTGTGTCAGTGATTCTGTCCTTGATTCTGAGTAGACTCCAAAGCCAGATGATCAACTGATGGTGGAGGGAAAAGTGTAGAAGGGGGCGGAAAGAGGAAAAGTCTGGTGCTAGTACAAAGTGGTGTAGCAGGACTGCTGGGCAGCACAGAGGAAATTTGAGGGTCACTACTACAGCCTTTATAAACATGCCATTGTCAAGAAGAGTTATTTCTCATTGTATAAAATCTCGCACAAGTTTTGAAAAATAATCCGTGTATTCCAAACTAGAGAGCAGTGTAATTTCCCAGAGTAACTGGGATCATGCAAAAATTTTACTCTGGCTATTGTCAAATTGGGCTTTCTTCTTTGTAACTACCCATTCCTCTTATTTGTCTCACCCAAATTTGATCTCCCCCAAAGATCACCTCAGTTCTTTAGAAGGACTTCGGAAATGGTCCTTAAGAAGAAAGGATGTTCTTACATCACTAACTGTAGTAACTAGCCCAAGATCTGCTTCTACAATAAAGAATTGATGCCACTGTTATCTAAAAATATAAGTGAAAAAAATCATTATTTTTTGAAATATTTTATTTATCTATTCATGAGAGACACAGAGAGAGAGGCAGAGAGAGAAGCAGGCTCCCTGTGAAGAGCCTGATGCAGGACTCCATCCCAGGACCCCAGGATCATGACCTGAGCCAAAGGCAGACAGACGCTCAACCACTAAGCCACCCAGCTGCCCCTAAAATAATTCTTTAACATGCACAACTGAATATCTGTTGCGCTGATGAAAGATGAAAAATTGGAAAACTTTGGGTCCTATCCTCAATGAACTTTAAAAAATCTAGGCAGTTAGTCAAAACTAATATGAATGAAACAATTGACATATGCGATCATTTTATAGTTAATTTATTTTACTATTTAATGTGTTACTTATAATTAATATTTAAAGTTATTTACATAGAAATTCTATTTATTGGAATTTAAGCTAATGTAAAAATCAAGAATGTACAGAAAGATTTTTTAAATATATGATAGTAAAAACAAAGTGGAAAATTTTAAATGCCTCGCAGCAGAGAATTGGCTAAATTGTGGTTCATATGTAAAATGGAGTACCACAGATTCATCAAACATTACATTGAAGAAGTATATATATATTGGTATTTTAATGTTTTCTTAGTACATTTTAAAAAACAATTTGTGAAACCGTATGACCCCAGAAGTGGAAAAACTATCTAAGCATGAAAAGAAAAAAAGTCTAGAAGGATATACAGTGTTAAAGTGGTTCTCTCAAGATGAAGAGCTTATGAGTGGTTTTCCTTTGTGCCTAACTGGTTTTTAAATTTTTTCCTGTAGTATAAATGTATTACTTCTCTAATAAAGAAAGCCAATAAAAGTTATAAAATTCAAGACATGTGTAATTAAATTCTAATAAGAACTTAAGTGTTGTAGGTGTTAAGAGGGGGAAAAAATTTATGAGGGCTGGAGCAGCCAGGAAAGGTTTCAACCGAGGAGGTGGAATTTGAGTCAAATGTCAAGGCTGGGGAGGATTCAGAGAGGAGAAAAGGTGACTGGACATTCAACACATCTCTGCTCCAAGAAACTTGAACAAGTTTGGCTGTAGACAGAAGTAATCCAACAATTTCCAAATTACTGTGTGAAAGAAAGTCTTGATTTTATTCTAACAAAAATGTAGTTGTAATTGAATTGTTTTTCTCAACCCAGCTAATGTTTCTTTGAGGGGCACAGAAATTGAGTTCACTAGCTCTGTAACAATTTCTTCCTAAAATATATGACTATACTTAGAGTTTCTAATCTATTAAAAAAAAAACCCGAAACTTGTTTATGTGATAGAATTACGCAAGGGCATCCAACCTGAACATGTTGTGTTGGTCAGCACAGCTGTCCTGTCCTCACGTGTATACAGCAGGCACAGTGCCTGTGTGAACGGTGGGGATTTGGGCCTCACCTGTCTTCATTTTTCCAAGATGCTTCCTACGTAGATCTCCCACGGCACCACGCACTGAGAAACTCGGTTCAGTGTGTTTCAGGTGGTAGGTGCGTGCGGAAACCCAGTGACTCATGCCTAGACTTGAATCAGGCCTTTGGTGATCTTGCAGATGGATGAAAACATCAAGGTGTACTCTTTGTTCCAGTATCGCTTCAGCACCCTCTGAATTCACAGCTTTGCCCAGATCTGTCGTCATTGCAGGCAAGATCCTTTTGAGAGATTTCCTCCGTCTTCCCCTTCTGAAGCCAAGAAGACCGGTGTCAGGGAGGTGGGTTGGTATGTAATGTGTTTTGGGATTGGTGCTAGGCCATGCTTCAGAGAAAGGACCTATTCCCAGACTTGAGGACCAATTCATGCTACCTAAAGTGGATGATGAATCAGAATGCTTAATTATTAATGTATTATAACCCTAGTGGGTTATTTGCAGGATAGCATACTTCATTCTGGAGAGAGCTAAATGAACGCCAAAAATTCTTTTCTCTCAAAAGAGAAAAAATTTTTCAAATTTTCTTTTTCAAATTCAGTGATAGATTAAACATGTATCTTCATTTCTGACCTCACCTGTTACTGCCTCACCCGTGGGTTCATTGCGATCAGACAATGGATTTGAAAAATAACTCCTCTTGAAATACTTTCCAACTTTTGGAAAAGTTGCCATAGTAATACACAGAACTCCCATTATCACCTTCACCCATACACCCCAACTGTTAATATTTTAACACATTTGTATACTCTCTTTTTTAATATATATATTCATACACACACACACACACACACACACAGTCATCATTATTCTTAATCTGAATATTTAAAGAATGTTTTCAACAGGATGTCCACCAACCCCTAAATGCTTCAGAATATATTTTCAAAAGGCAATGACAGTGTTCTACATAACCACAATATACCAGTCAAGTCAGGAAGTTAACATCGACGTGACACTGCCATCTGACCCAGAGACCCTATTCAAATTTCACCAACTGTCCCAACAATCCTCTTTTTGCTTTCTGGCCTGAGATCCTGGTTCAGGATAATAGGTTACACGCAGTTGTCGTATCTTTTCAGTCTCCTTCCTTGTAGGGCAGCTCCCTGCTGATGTTCCCTCAGCCCCCAAACCTACCAGTGTATTCAGGGGAAGGGAGAAAGGGGAAAGGAAGCATGACGATACCACTCTTGACTGTTACTTGATTCAAAGTATTGGTGCTCAATTTACTGAGGATTCATTAATGATTTGTGTGATTTTTGTAAGTTATGTCTCAAAAAAAAAAAAAAGAAAGAAATAACCAGGCAAAAACAAATGCTTGTACTTAGTTGATAATTAATAGAAGCATCCCAAGTAAATGAACGTGTTTCCCAAGTAAATACTTGTTTTCTTTGCCTGTCTTCTTCCTCAGAAAACTCCTACTCCTCCTTCTACTAAGTGAAGGTTTCCTCACCACTCCCTAGGTTAGATCCACTTTATATGAACCTTGGACCTTAATCCTTCGCAGCATTCATAATTATTATATTCCCCTCACCTTTTAAAGATTATAGTACAACACATATAACATAACATTTACCATCTTTACCATTTTTCAGTGTACAGTTCAGTAGTGTTAAGTACACTCACATTGTTGTGTGGCCGATCTCCAGAACTCTTTTCATCTCGTAAAATGGAAACTCTAGACCCATTAAACAGCAGCCTCCCAAACTCCCTTACTTTCAGCCCCTGGCAACCACTCTTCTACTTTCTGTCTCTATGAATTTGACTATTCTAGGTACCACTTTTTCCACATCCTCACCAACACTTATTTTTGTTTCTGTGTTTTGATAGTAGCCATACTAATGGGTGTGAGGTGGTAACTCATTGTGGCTTTGATTTGCATTTCCCTAATGATTTGTGATGTTGAGCACTTTTTTTCATGTACTTTTCGGCATTTGTGTATCTTTTGTGGAGCAATGTCTATTCAAGTCCTTTGCCCATTTTTCTGGTCAGATTATTTGGGGATTTTTGTTGTTGAGTTATAGGAGTTCTTTATATATATTCTGGGTATTAACCCCACTATCACATACATGATTTGCAAATATTTTCTCCCTTTATGTTGGTTGCTTTTTAATTCTGTTGATTATGTCCCTTGATGCACAAAAGTTTTAAATTTTGATATAGTCCAATTTGTTCATTTTGTTGCCTGTGCTGCTAGTGTCATGTCCAGGAAGTCACTGCCAAGTTCAATGTCAATGAGCTTTCCCCTATGTTTCCTCATAAGAGTTTTATAGTTTTAGATCTCATGTTTAGGTCTTTGATCCATTTTGAATTAATTTTTATATATGGTGTAAGGTAAGGATTCAAGTTTCTTCTTTTGTGTGTGTGTGTAGATATCCAGTTTTTCCCCAACACTATTTATTAAAAAGACTGTCCTTTTCCCATTGAATGGTGCTGGCATCCTTGTCAGAAGTCATGTAGCCATATGTACAAGGGTCCATTTCTGAGGTCTCTTTTTATTCCATTAGTGTGTATGTCTGTCCTCATGATAGTACATTGTTTTGATTACTGTAGCTTTGTAGTAAGTTTTGAAATTAGGAAGTGTGAGACTTCTAACTTTGTTCTTCTTTTCCAAGATTGTTTTGGCTCTTCAGAGTGCCTTGAGATTCCATATGAACTTTAGGATGGATTTTTCTATTTCTGCAAAAAATACCATTAGGATTTTGATAGGAATTGCATTAAAGCTGTAGATCTCTTGAAGTGGTATTGACGTCTTGGCAATATTAAGTCTTTCAATGCCTTTCCATTTGTTTGTGTCCTCTTTAATTTCTTTCAGTGACATTTGATAGCTTTCAGGTGTACAAGTCTTTGCCTCCTTGGTTAAGAGTATTCCTAAGTATTTTATTCTTTTGATGATATTGTAAATTGAATTATTTTCTTAATTTCTTTTTTGGATTGTTCATTTATTTTTTCTATTTGAAGTGGAATGATTTGTTCAGCTTTTATTGCTCTTTGGGCTAGAAGCTTTAGGAGTTGTAGAATCAGTGTCTGGTTTTGCCCACAGCTGTACCCTTAGGCCTTTGTATGGCAGTAGTCACTAAGTACATGTTAAATAAATATTTGTTAATTTTTTCTAATAGTGTCAGGCTGATTCTGTAGACTTACTATCTATTTTTTTTAATTTTTATTTATTTATGATAGTCACACACACACACACACACACACACAGAGGCAGAGACACAGGCAGAGGGAGAAGCAGGCTCCATGCACCGGGAGCCCGACGTGGGATTTGATCCTGGGTCTCCAGGATCGCGCCCTGGGCCAAAGGCAGGCGCCAAACCGCTGCGCCACCCAGGGATCCCTTACTATCTATTTTTATACATAAATAAAGAGTATACTGATGCTGAACCATTTACCTTGACTGTCTTTTGAGTCCACTTCTCTTAAAAAAAAAAAGCTACCTAATATTTATTTAGTGCTTACTATATGCTACATATCTTTATATATGTTACTTTATTTCTTATAGCAATTCAGTGAGGTGGGCATAGAGTCAGAATATAGTTTATTGAAAGTCTGAGTTCTAGAATCAGACTTCCTTTGAATCTGATTCTGCCACTTGCGAGCTATGTGACTTTGGACAAGTTACCTCATCTCTCTGTGCCTGATTCCTATACTATGGGATTCCTAAGATGCATACTCCTTTGGTTTGTCATACACATTAATTAAGATATTGTAGGGTTGCTTGGGTGGTACAGTTGGTTAAGCATTGGACTCTTGGTTTCCACTCAGCTTTTGATCTCAGGGTCCAGAGACCAAGCCCCACATATGGCTCCACACTCTGTACAGAGTTGGCTTGAGACTCTCAGCCCTCTCCCTCTGCACCTACCCCCCCCATGCTCTCTCTCACTCTCTAAAATAAATAAATAAATAAATAAATCTTTTTAAAAAGATATTGTATGTCAATTGCTTAGCACATACTAAGTGTGTACTACATCCTAGCAATCATCATCTCAACTTTGCAGATGTAGGAGCCTGGATTGAAAGAGGGTAAGCTGCCCGTGATCACACCTAGGCACTCTAGAATCCCTAATTACTTAAGCTCTACACTAAAGTCTCAGCTATGTACACTGTTTTCCCTTATATCTGAGACCGGGCAATGAGGAAAGTCATAAGCCCCTGAGGGATAAAATGTTTGAGGAATTTGCAAGAAATGGAACCTCCTAGGATGCCAAATCAGGGTGTGCAGGGGTAGCCCTTTCATTCTTCAGAAATTCAGTTGGAACCCCTGGAGAGTCTCAGGGTGTCCTGAAGGGAAATCTAACTCCAAAGATCAGAAGTCTTCTCTCAGGAGATCAAGCTCTGCCTATATACCTACAGTGCAGACTGAGCAGATGGCCAGCATGGTTCAAATGGACCCACCCTAGAGTGGGGAGGTCTCTACGGAAGGGGAGGGGCACTTCTGGCACCATTGCATGACCAAAGAAGAGGCTGGAGTCTAGCTCATCCTTCCTCTGTGCACAGTCTTCAATGTCATCACAGGAACACTACCATCACTTTTTTCTGTTCCTAGTGATTCCAGGGCTTTGGAGAAGTGAATGTAGTGTTGCCCTTCAGAAAAGGCTGGAACCCTATTCCCAGACCCCCAGGGGAAACAGTGACCGTTACAACAATCACATTCTCAATGGGTTTATAAATCATTGGCTAACATTTGCTGAGCACTCACTGTTCTCAGCACTTCACCTGCAATATTTTATTTTATCCTTGGGTGACCATCTCATCCCAGTATACCCAGGACTTTCCCAGTTTCAGCACTGAAAATTAAGCATCCTGGGAAAGCCCTTCAGTCCTGGGGAAACCAAGAACAGTGGTCTTCACAACCACCCTGTGAAGTAGACACCTTGACACAGGGGAGTAGAGAACATTCTAAAGATTCAAGGATACCCCATCAAGTATCAGAGGCAGAATTTGAACTCCTGAAGACTGACTCCAGGGCTTGTTCTCCTAACCAATATACAATGCTGCCTAAACCAGTAAAAGTAGCCTCTGACAGTAAATGCTTGGATCTGGTCCAGATACCAATTGGATAAAAAATAGTACTGGTGGCTGTGGGGGAAATAGTAAATTGTGCAATATGAAATTTCCCAAAATTAAAAATGGAAACTCATACTCTATTGCTGACAAACTGGCAAGGAATGCTTTTTCCACCGGCTCTTAGATTTGATGCCTTGCTTTATTCTAATTTTGGTTGTGCCTTTTATTTTGGCGAGAGAAGGGAATAGAGACCAAATCAGCCTTGTTGGTGGGCAGCTTTAAGGTGGGAGGTAGAATATGAGATTGTCATCCTCTTTGAAGGGCTTCTATATACTCTACTTCCTCTGTCATCCCTACGGAACATTGCCCACTTAGCTGCCACCTTTCTGCTAGTCTTATTTTGCTTCTTGCTTAGCCTATTCTTCCACTCCCAGTGTGGTTCTTCTCTGCTGCATTTTTATCACTTTTCCTCCTCCCCTCTCCCACTCCCAGGAGCACCACCTTGGTAATGCAACATACAGTCTGTAGCATGTAGATGTAAGTACTCCATGGTCATCCAGATCCTTTCACTCCTGAAATTACATGCAACCTCTTAACATTAGCACCAGCTGAGGCATTCTGAAGTCCTGGGTTCTAACTTCTACTCTGTAGCTTCCTATACAGCTCATTTAACTTTGATGAACCTGTTTCTTCATTGATAAAACGATGATTGTAACTTTACTTGGGTAGTCACGAAAGATTCGATAACAAGTGTGACAGTAACCAGCAAAATGTCTTGAGCACCAAGAGGGCTTGATTAAATATATTTTTCTCAGCTCTGGGGCCCACATGAAACTTGATTCAGACCAAAAGAGAGCATGTGCCAGCTGAAGAAGAGTGTGAACCAGTTATCAGGACAGGACCAAGGATAAGGAAGGATGGGACACAGGATTAAAAACAAAAGAGCACCAGTCACACGTGCAAACACAATTTGGTGATTTTCTGGAGGTCAGAATAGTGATGGAGCTATTTCTACCTTGAATCTTTTAATTTTTTTGCTTAATTATATTTTTTCACTTGCAAGAAATAGAGACCTATTCAAGGCAATGCAAGGAAAAGGTGTGGGGGAAGTTATTTTCAGAAACGTATAAACTTAATTTGAAACTAGAATTTCAAAGCTGTTAATAGTCTTGGGGTCAGTCTCTCAAGGGCTGTGTGGTCTTTGCTCTTCTTTAAGTATCTCTGTTCCATTCTCCTCACTACTGACCAAATTTCTCTGCAACTTGGGAAATTCTGATGTCCTTTCAGCCCTGCTAGCAGAAGTTTCCTTAAATAATTTGTCCCTGGATTCATTGCATCAATAGTTACCACTTGCCAAGTGGCAAAATCTCAGCTCTGTCACTTCTCAAAGGTATGTATGGCTTATTTAGTTCCTGTATTAGTCAGGGTTCTCCAGTGAATCTGAACCAATTGGAGATATATATCTATATCTATTTCTATATATCTATATCTATATATATCTCAGAGGAGATTTATTCTAGGAGTTGACTCACCTGGTTCTGGAAGCTAAGAGGCTTACAATCTATTGTCTGTGAGTTGGAAAACTGAAAAGCCAGTGATATAATTCAGTTAACATACAAAGGTCTAAGGACCAGGAGCTCTGATGTCTGAGGGCAGGAGAAGATGGTTTTTCCAGTTCCAGGGACAGAGTAAATTCCTCTTTCCTCCACCTTTTTGTTCTATCCAGGCCCTCAAGGAACTGGATAGTGTCCCTGCCCATTGGGAAAGCCGATCTTCTTTACTCAGTCTACTGATTCAAATGCTAACCTCTTTCAGAAACATCCTCACAGACACATCCAGAAATGATGCTTTAACCAGCTACCTGGGCATCCCTCAGCCCAGTTAAGTTGATACATAAAATTAACCATCATAATGTCTTGCTCTGCCCTCTGGCTGCCACTTTAGCCATCACTGAGGCATTGCAGTGGCATGCCCAAGCTGCTCCACAGTGGAGCTGACCAGCTCCCAACCCCTATGTATCCCAAGACATCTACTTACTCATCTGTGTGCTGCTTTCTCCCAGCAAAATGCCTTCTTCTTCTAGTCTCCTCTGGTCTAGGCAATTTGGAGATAGGTTCGGACCATGGCAAACAATGCTGCTATTTCAGTTGTATTAAGTATCTTCCTCCAGAGAGGGAAAGAAAGGAGATTGTGAATGAGAGCCTCACACTGTACCTTGAGCCACTCTTTAATCCTGGTACCCAAGCTCTCGTGTCTTCTTCCAGCCCACCTACTGGATTTCTCCTTTGCTTACAAATTGTTTTCTCCCCACTAAAGGATTCCAAGATTGCTGCCCACGGTATAGCCTCCATTATTTTCCATCTGTCCTCCCTCGGCTGGTCAGACATGCTTGAGCAGGTGCAACCCCAGCAAAACTGGGGGATGTTGTATGATGCTTATTGAAGGGTCCTTGTGCATTCTGTGAACCGGGAGAGGGTCTCTGAAGCTCCTTCTACCTCACACCCAGCCCATTTGAGTCTGAGCTTGGAGCCCAGCCAAGATACCCCCTTAGGCTAATAATTTCTGTTCCTAATAATTTCAGGAGTCGATGTTGCCCTTTTAAAGATTTTGACTCTTCCTCAGGATACCTTTATGAACCTTTTTAGCTTAAGCTCCTATTGCCTATTTTCTTGTCTGTGAGGTCTTTCTTAGATCAAATTTGTGAGAAAAGAAATCTGATTGGTCTAATTTATCTTTTAGCACAGGTCGATGGTCAGGCAACAGATTGGCTGCTATGGGCCAGGGGCCTACCAAGTTGGTAGGGAGGGTGGATGGAGAGAAGGGAAAGGTGTCATGAAGAACAAATCCTGGTCACCAAGGCCTCTCCCCTTTAGCAGCCTATGTGTGTAGATAATTCCTTCTTTATATGTGCTGTTGGTGGGCAAATACAGTGATCAACATGTCAAATACATTTATATTTTTCAAATGAGCCGTTTGTGTGAAATATCATCTTGGAACCCACCACCCCCCACCCCCACATTAGAACTTTCAACTCTGGTCTGTTTTATCTTTTTTATTTCCTTCTCAGGGTGTGAAAAGTAATGTAGAGGAGAAGAGTGTTTGGGGGACATCCTGTGCTGTCATCTAAGTCTGTTTTTGTCACTTAGACAATCCCCATGTAGATTTAAGTGCCATAAAATTTCACACAGATAAGTAATGATTCACAGCTTCAGAAGAATACTGCTGTGTCCTTTTATGCTGCCTTTCATAATAAGACTTCAACTGCTCTTAAACACTAACTAAATCTCATTAACATTATCTCCAGCACGTTAATAGGAAAAACAGGTCTGTAGAACAGTGACATTTTATGATTAAAAACACATTTATTCAAATGGTTGAATTGCCTCCATTTGAATATTGCCCACTGCTTCCATAATAATAGCAGAAGTTTTTCACAGATGCTTTTTAATAGGTAACCTCTGCTATATCTCTACTAACAGTATAAAACCTTGAATAACAAGCCTTGATTTGATATGTGCTAATTGCTTATCAGAAATTACTCAGTTGTAGCCTATCACTGCTGAAATTACTTCCAAAGAGAAAAATTGGCAATTTTGGTAGGTGCGTTAATGCCACCAGGCCACTAGCATCACATTTAGTATTCCAAAATTGTAACTGTCATGGGCTGAGTCCAAAGAGGAAGGTACAGAGAGAATCTGGACCCAAATGTATAATCAAATGCAATAAAATTGCTGTATTCTGTTACTGGTTTATTTAAAATCATGAACATATCAAAGCAGTTGCTTTCTTTAGCTGAGTAGACACACTCTTATTCTGTTGTAAAAAAAATATCAGATAATTAAAATCTTACTAAAAGTTTTGTGGAGTGGGGTGTGTGTGTGTGTGTGTGTGTGTGTATGTGTGTGTGTGATAATGCGTTGCTTTTGATCTCAGGTAAATGAGGCTACATTTTATATCCAACTCTGTGGTGTAATAGTGCCATATTTTGTCTTGAACAAGGCTCAAAATGTTTTATAGTACTTAGGGTTGAAATACTGGGGAACACCAGGTGGATGGTAGTTTAATGATTGAGAGGGTAGAGCCAGCAAAATAAGTGCATGAATTTCTCAAAACTCCAGTGCAACCGGAACAGTTGGGCTGGGCAGAGAGGTGCCAGGACTGCCACTTACACAGATGCCCCCCTGTGGGCTGGGAGGTATAGGAAAAACACAGCCCTCTCTTGGCTCAAATAGAGGTACAGAGCTGGGATGGATGGCATTGGAAACGAAGCACACAAAGGCAAAGGACAGGGTTAGGTAAAATGAAACATTGGCTCACTGTGATAAGGAAAGTGGGTTGGAATGATTTACATTTGCCTTCTTGGCCACCGTTCTTATTAATATCTGTTTGGCTTGTGTTACTGGAGAGGGCCCTGCTAGGACGGGACTCTGAGGATATGGTCTCTGACTCTCTGACAGCTCCATTTTTCTCTCTGTTGTTCTCATACTCAAGCAAGTGCTCTATGAAGGGAAAGGTGGTCATCAAAGGCTTTGGGCTCACACGGTCCTTACTGTTCAACATTTCTTGGCAGGGGCAACAATACTTTCTCTTCTAGAATCCATATATCAAGCCTTTATACAGCCCTCCTGGGTCATGTGCCTATGCCATGGACCCATCATTTAGGAAAGGGAAATTAAAAAACCATGATTGGCACATTCCCATCTTGAAAGAAAGAGTGGGTGTTGGGCAGACAAAAACAGCCAGTGCCCACTACAGTTTCCTTGAGGTGCTTTTCTTGAGCTGGGATGTGTCTAATTCTGATAGGAGCTAAATTTTTGTGAAAGGCCTGGAAGAGGAGTGGCTCTGACTTTATGCAGACAGACAGTCCAGGTGTGGCTTTGCCTTCAGTCTGCTTATGTCCAACCTATTCCCTTGTGCCTATTCTTTTCTGATGTTCATAATGTCACACCCACTCTGTGGATGGTACTCCTAAAGTGTGCTGATGCGGATGTAGCAGAGGATCTGAAGTGCTAGACATAAATGTTTGCACTTAATTTCTTCATCAGTAGGGAAATGTTGATAATTTCTGAGCCTGGCGTGAAATGCCTGGATTTTTCACTTTGGGGAGCTCAATCAGGAAGAGCATACAGGACAGATTAACAGCAGAGACAGGTGGCAAGGAAATGAGGTAGGAAACTCTAAGAGTAGTCTAGGTGGGAGGGGACAGGCCTGAATGAAGATGGGGAAGAGGGAGGGGATAGAACGAATGGTAGTTTGGGAGGCCAACTCTCGGTTTTTGGAAACTGATTTGACTTTGGGTAGCAACAGAGAGGGAGGTAAATTTTAAAAACAGTGTTATTTCTCAAGTTTGGAAATTGAGAAGGAAGAGGAAGGAGATTTGCATTCAATGTATAGCAAGCAGGCGATTAGAAATGTGGGTCTAGGATTCAGGACAGGGGTCAGAGCTGGAAAGAAAGAGGATCATACGGTTACAGCTGAAATGATAGGAATATGGAGATTATATCCAAAAGACTATGGGTAAATAAAAGGACAGCAAATGACAGCCACTCATTCCAGAGACCCAGGAGAGTCACCCTTGATCTCTCCCTCCCCATCTTCCAGACAGTCTGTCTTCAAAATTTATTTTGTATCTCTGCTTCTCTCTCCACCTTTAGTCAAGTTATGGACTCTCCTCTGCCTGGGCTTTGCAGATACAATGGCTCCGAAACATTCTCTTTGCTTCCACTTGTGCCTACCTCCAGTCTCTCTTCACATGGCAGTAATGATTTTCTTAAATGTGAATTGTATCATGTTACCCTGCTGTTCACAACCCCTTAATGGCCTCCTGCTGAGGTTAGAGTGCAATTCAAGCGTCGTGTCATGGTCCACAGCACCTTGCACAACCTGGCCCTCGCCCCTCTCCTGACTTGGTATCATTCTCTCCTCTGTTCACCACCTTCCATTGTACTCATCTTTTAGCTTCTCAAACATATCAAGCTCTCCACCAGTTCTGTTCTAAACTCCTTCACCAGTCCTAGTCCTATCAAAGCCCCTCACCTTCCATCTCTCAGCTCTCTTCCCACTCCCTCAATCCTCCCAAGAACACAGTGGGTTGTTGTTTTTGTTGTTGTTTTTACTGCATGAAGAGTCATATTTCAACAACACAGCCCTCCGTGGCCACCCTGTTCTCCCACCCAGCACTGCAGCTGAGGAGCTGAGTTGGAACAACGTGAATATTCAGAAACCTCCTTAGAGGCCGAGGGATAGAGAACCCTTAGGCCTGACCCATTACATAATGCCTATAAAAATCACCATACTTTCCCCTCTTAAAATGTGCTCTAGTTTTAAAGAATATAAAGCTAAAAATGAAATTTGTTTTAAAAAACAGGGTCTAACAGGATTCTTTACTTGACTAAAGGATCCATTTTGAAGTTTCTTAAAATGTGGATTTTTTTTCTAATATAGTTAAAGCTTATAATTTAATTTTCCACACTTCAGTCCACACAAGTTTCAAGGTACCACAATTGCAGAAGATAAAACGTGCTTGTATTATTCTATGTCACAGGTGGTGAAAATGAGTCACAAGGGCTTGCCGAGAATGACAAAGACCCCGTAATAGAGTCAAGGTTAGCAACCAGAGAACTATTGGCATCGAATCTTTGCTCAAATCAAAGAATAATTCCATCTCAACAATACTTTCCTCTTAAAATATAGATTAAACTCCTGCTATTGTTTTCCAATAGCCACAGTGGACTTGAGTATAAAAAATCTTGGTGATTTTTTGTATAGCACTGGGTAGGGGATTCCCAGATACTGGTTATTTCATTCCTTAGAACCTTCTCAGCCAATGCTACTGGTTTGTTGAGCTGCCTGCACTGAGGCTGTTTTTTAATATACACTTGTGTTTTATCCAGTGAGCGATCAATCAGGCAGAGAGACAGTGCTGGGACAGTTAACTTACATCTTAGTGTAATTTCAAAATGTGAATAACAAGTTCTTTTTTTAAATAAAAAAGGAAATGAAATTAAAAACAAGACTTCAATTTAATCTGGGAGACTTGAAATGGCAAGCTTGCCCCCTGTCAATTTTGTTCTGGTTCACCAAATCTTAACTATCACAGCAGCAGGGCAAATGAAGGAGACAGTGCCACTCAGCCCTTGAACCTCCTTGCATTTGTGGGTAATCTGGACTCTGGTGTTATTTTTAAGGGTTTTTATGTTCAGAGATTTCTGCTTGTGTTAACAAAGTTTTTATAGATATAGACCTATTTGATGCTAACCAGAAAGCGTATGATTGCCACAGAGGTAATTTACAGGAAAAAAAAAATCCAAATTCTTAGATATTTATGTGAGTATACACAACTAAAACTAAGAACTGGGAAGAACCCTGTCTATACACAGCATCCTTATATTTTATTTGGGTGTAAAAATTGAAGTTAGTCCTTGCTCAAAAACATTCTAACATTAAGACAGGCTAACCAGCTTGATTGTTCCTTTCACCTTGTCTATCCTCCTGTGTGCACCAGGACAAGGGTGATAAATCCTACTTAGGGAACTGTTGTAAAGGAAATTGAAGGCCATGTAAATCCAGGGCTTATATTAACTGCCAAGAGCTTAGGAGCCAACAGTCAGTACCTACCTAAAAGCCTACACATTCTGCATCATTCTCAAAAACTAGAAGGGAAGAATGCCAAATCATACTCTTTCAGCACATAGAAATCATACATTGGTCCTAAAAATGTTTTTAGTACTACCATGGGAAAATAAAATGGTTTTTGACCAAAACATTCAGTTTTGCCTTCAAAAACCTTAAATAATTCCCAATGGAAACACATATTTTCCTCAGAATTTCACATCCTGGGGTTGGGGTAGGAACAATAATAATTACTGTTATTTGAAGTAAACACTAGACCAGTTATCATATATATTATTTACTTAATCTTTACAGCAACTCCACAAAGTAGGCTTTATTATCTCTTTTCTACAGATGAATAAACTCAGAGGGGTTAAATATGCCCAGTGTCAAGCAGCTAGCAAGTGGCCAGCTCAATATTCAAATCCTAGCTTCTATTTCACACTACTTCTCTTGGAAATGGAGTTCCAGTCTTGTGGCAAGAAAAATTGCATTGCTTTTATTTTTTACCTTCATAGCCCAAATCTATATCTTTATTTAGTAGTCTTCATTGAAAAGGGAGACTAAGAAAAATGGTCCACTCTGGCATTTGACTTTACCATAAAAACAACCATCTTACATGCCCATGCTATTTTGTTGACATTCAGTAACATTTTCCCTTGACTTGGTCTTTCTTCTTACCTCCTGTGGCCTCATTTGAACTTATAGAAACTGGTTCTATCCTGTCCTTCCCCCCCTCACTCGGTATGCCATCTACAAAAGGTATAGCTGACTTATATCCCTATATGCACATTGGATTATTTATAATGAATGAATTTTTATATTAAATTTTTACTAAATTGTAACGTACTTATTGTAAAGGGCACAAATCACAAGTTCACATCTTAACAAATTTTCACAAAGTGAGCACTCCCGTATAACCAGTACCTATATCTGGAAATATAATAGTGCCAAACTAATGATATCTTAAATGCTGAAACATTCCTATTTCAAAGTTTATATACATAATTTTTTTTGTAAAGGTAAGAATGCATTTGAAATGTGTTTTCTTATGCCCCACTTTGTGTCTTACGCATTCTGATTTTCATACCTTGTGTTTTCTTAAACCCATGATGCATTTAAAGGGACCCCGTGTTGAACAGTAGAAGCACCAAGATAGGAACACCTCCCTCATTCCAACCCTGCATCAGAACTCAGCACCATACAATCCTTGAACTACTTTCTCTGGTTATTAAATTAAACCCTGTCTTTTTACAATAAACATCTAGTAAAGACATTTCTGTTTTCAATTTTTAAAATTTTCTTATCTTCAAGAAGCAACTCTTCTATGAGACCTTTTCTTTTTTGTTTACCAGTTGGTTCTAGTTTCATATTCAAAGGAGAAGGAAGTTCCCAGTAAGAGCTGATATTATATATATTTAATATGGTATACATATATGTATATATAATATTCCATGTATACATATATAGCTGACACTTGAATAATGCTAAAGTTAGGGATATCAACCTGCTGTACAATAAAAAAATCCATGTATAACTGTTGACTTCCCAGAAACCTAACATATAAATAGCCTACTGTTGACTGAAAATCTTTTGGATGACATAAACAGTTGATTAACACATATTTTGTATGTTATGTGTATTCTAGATTGTATTTTTACACAAAAGTAAGCTAGAGAAAAGGTTATTAAGAAAAGCATAAGGAAAATACATTTACAGGAGTGCAGTCCAAAAAATCCACATATAAGTGACACACAGCTCAAAGCTATGTTATTCAATGGTCAACTGTGTGTGTGTGTGTGTGTGTGTGTGTGTATATATATATATCACATTTTCATTATCCATTTATCTGCCAATGGAGACTCAGGCTGTTTCCAAATCTTGGCTGTAGTAAATAATGCTACAATGGACATGGAAGGGCAGATATCTCTTCCAGATTTTATTTCCTTCAGATGCATACCCAGAAGTAGAATTGCTGGATTATATGAGAATTCCATTTTTAATTTTAATTTTTTTGAGAAGCTTTCATACTATTTTTCATTGGAGTTACTCATTTTACATTCCCATTAACAGTGCAGAAGTGTTCCCTGCACTTGTTATTTTTTGTCCCTGGTGGTTTTCATGCTCTTCAAAGTCTATGAACTGCTTCAATATTGGGTCATCCCCCACCATACGATAATTGTGGGAAAGCAAAATTATAAAATCATTAAGACATAATGACATAATTTTTTCATGGGAAGAGGATGCAGGCCATGATTAGGTGATTTGGGCTTTGCCGTCCAGTGATATAGTCATGAAGCCAGAGGGAGAAGAGACTGGTCTGAAGCTGGCCAGTTTAGAGTTCTATATACTACTTCTGTTCTGTATCTCCAATTTAAAATCCAATTATAGGGGCACCTGGGTGGCTCAGTGGTTGAGCGTCTGCCTTTGGTTCAGGTCGTGATCCCAGGATCCTGGGATCAAGTCCCACATTAGGCTCCCTGCATGGAGCCTGCTTCACTCTCTGGCTATGTCTCTGCCTTTCTCTGTGTGTCTCTCATGAATAAATAAATAAAACCTTTTTAAAAAAAAAATCCAATTATGTTGTGTTTAGAGTTACCTTTTTTGCCCTAGAGTTATTTTGTGCAGAAAGCAAAATTTTAGGAAGTATGGACATGAGGAAAAAAATTTAATATTTTAGTTTATTTCTTTAACATCTTTTTTGGTTTTGTATATGTTATCTTGTACATAATTATCACTATTTGTATGTAATTTTGTATCCTGCTTAAGATGTGTTTCTTTAAAATCATACTATGGTAGGCTTGGTTTTACAGTAACATTAAGCTCTTAGTGAAAGTAGTTTCATGTTGAAACCAAGTTTATCAATGTTATAAAAGCTGCAGTGGTTGCTAAGAGAAACTGATATTTTGTTCCCATAGGAACTGTTGTTTTAAAATCTAGAATCTCTAGATTCGAAGGATAGAAAATTTAATTGGGATGGGAAATATTTTACCCTTCCTGGAAAAAATGTGACAATTACCATCCTCTTATTGAAAACCATGGTTATGTGGTTGCAGTCTCCTGAATAGGTGAAATGTTCTAGGTGGGTATTTCTCTTTCAGTTTTCCTTGTGTTGATGGTGATGCATGGTGATCACGATAGGAGAGTACGGGAAATGAAACTAACTGCTGGTCAGCCCCTCCTAGAGCAGAAAAGTTGTTAGAAAAAGCAAACCTGCACCTTGTGTTTGATAATCCCTAAGATGGTATTTAGGTTTCCCATGAGAGAAGAGAGCAAAGGGAAGGATTTTTTATACCAAGCTGCTCTATAGCATTTAGGCACCCACATAAATTTGCGTCCAGGCATTGGCTCTTCATTTTAAGTAAAAGATAATGATTTTGAGTGAGCCGACAAAAAATTCTACCTAATTGTGCTCAGAAGCCAAGGATGAGCATGAGATGGGATTGAGAACAACTGTTGTTTGTACACTCAGGGGCACAGTCCCTGGAAGGGCACTGTTCCCCGAACCCCACTCTGAGCAGCTCTTGTGTGCATTGCCACGGGCAGTGGATTAACAGCCTTACCTTCCCTGAGTTCTCCATTGCTCTCCTGATGTCCCCTGCGTCTTGCAAAGAAACTACTTACACTCCCGTGGTTGTCTCAGAATCTGCTTCAGGCAGATTTGTATGTCTACAAACTGAGACATACTAAAAAAGCCCAAAGAAAGATTATGACAATAAAATCTGCTGAATGGTATTGCGAGGTAGAATTATCACTGGAGCAGATGCATACAAGTACATTTATTTAGTTAGTCCTCGTGGTGGATGCTATGTTGTGGGTCCCCACTCCCCTCCCCATTAAAGACTTATTACCCCAGCTTTTGGGAGTGCTGTTGGCAGACAGCTCTCACTGGTTGTTACTGCTTCAGGATTAGTTTTGGCTGAAGTTGGCTGCTTCCCTCAAAGTGACACCTCCTTCCTGGGTTGACATCCACCCAATGACAGGTCCAAGTGGGAGTAAAAGGTCCAGCTCTCTCAACTCATTTGGAAGGCTCTGAAGGATCGCCTCATTTTCAGAACTCCCTGCCAGTTCAGGTAAGGCATTCTATAGAGACAGCACCAAGGCTTGACTTCTCCCTCTGCCCAACCCTTTTCCTTCCCATTCCTCCGGTTCCCAGGAACGCTCCCTAAGAAAACTCCCACCTGCTAATCTCCATCTCAGATTCATTTCCTTGGAAACCCAACCTAGGATGGAATTGATGAGCACCTACTAGGTGCTAGACAGTATTCTGTGGGATACGGTGAAGACCCAATAAACGTTCTGCCTTTACATTTGATTTGGAAGGAGTTCACATTCTAAAGCAGGGTGAGTCAACATTTTCTGTAAAGGGCCAGATAGTAAATATTTTAGGCTTTGTGGGTCAGATGGTCTCAGTCACAGCTACTCAGCCCTGCTGCTGTACCATAAAAACAGCCTTAGAAATATATAAATGAATGGGCAGAGCTGTTTACCACTAAAACTTCATTTACAAAATAAGAGGTTGGTTTGATTTGGCCCATGGGCTGTAATTTGCTGACCCTGTTCTAGAGAGAAGGAAATAAGGAAACCAATAACTAAATAAGAAAACCTCAGACAGTATTAGTGCCATAAAAGAAATGAATTAGGGTGATAAAGAAACACTGTTATTTACTTGTAAATTTAAACTATTTTTTATAGTAATATATTCACATGTTTTAAAAACCAAAAGGATTGAAAAAGTATTCATTTGCAAGTATATGCCCTAGTCCACTTTGATCCCCAATAGAATAATTTTATTTATTTACTTTTGTGTTTCTTTTCAATATAAGCAATTATAAATACATAGCCTTATCTCTCCTTTCATGCAAAGATTAGCATGTAATACATCTTGTTTTGCACCTCACTCTTACTCACTTAATATGTCCTGGAGGTCACATACAGATCATCTCCATTTGTTTTTCTATATCTGAGTACTATTTCTAGTATGCATATGATAGCTTATATGATCACTTCTCTATTGTATTAGGGTTCTCCAGAGAAACAAAATCTAAAACCAATAGTGTGCTTGTGTGTGTGTGTGTGCGTGTGTGTGCGTGTGTGTGTGTGTGTGTGTAGGAATTGGCTCTTGTGATTATGGAGGCTGACAAAGTCCCAAGATCTGCAGAGTAAGTTGGCAAGCTGCAGACTCAGGAGAGCTGATGATGTAGATCCAATCTGAGGGCTGGCAGGCTTGAGACCCAGAAAGAGCAAATATTTCAGTTCAAAGGCAGGAAAAAGCTGATTGTCTCTTATTGCATGGAGGGGAGAGAGGAGAAGGGATGGCTTTTTTGCTCTGTTCAGGTCTTCAACTAACTGAATGAGACCCACCCACAACAGAGAGGGCAATCTGCTTTACTCAGTCTACCAATTCAAGTGTTAATCTTATCCAAAAACACCCTCACTGAAACACTCAGGATAATGTTTGATCAAACATCTGGGCACCCTTATGGCCCAGTCAAACTGACACATAAAATTAACCATCATATGCGCTTGAGTTGTTTCCAAATTTTTGCTATTACTGAAATGATACTGCAGTGAATGACCCTGTATATGTATTGTTTCATAAGTGTGCAAGTGTCTCTATCTGTAGGATGAAGTCTCAGAAGTAAGATTACTCGGTCTAAGCATATAACTTTGATGGGAATTGCCATGTTGCTATCTATGTGATTTATTCTAAGTTGCAGTCCCACTAGCATATATAACTGATTGTTTTCCCACAGCCCTAGTAACAATTATATTATCAAACTTTGAGAGATTTTGACCAATTTCAAGTAGTAACATCATATAGCTTTAATCTGAATTACTCTGTGTGAGGTTGCACATCTTTTTTTTTCAAGGTTTTATTATTTTTTAAGCTTTTTAAAAATTATTATTAGAGAGAGAAGGAGGGAGAGAGAGAATTAAGCAGGTTTCATGCTGGGAGCCAACACAGGTCTTAATCCCACAACTTTGGCTCCTGAACTGAGCCAAAATCAAGAGTCAGTTGCTTAACTGACTGAGCCACCCAGGTGACCCTCAAGATTTTATTTTTTAAATCTCTATGTCCAACATGGGGCTCAAACTCAAAATCCTGAGATCAAAAGCCACACACTTCACCAACTGAGCTAACCAGGCCCACCCCCCGCACATCTTTCTGTATGTTTAAGAACCATTTGTATTGCTTTCTTTATGAATTTTATGTTCATGTCCTTTGTGCAGTTTCTATTGGGCTTTTCTTAATTTGTTAAGACTCATTGTACTTTAAAGGGCTTGACCCACTATGATTTAGGTTGCAAACATTTTCTTAGTTTTTGTCACCTGTATTTTTGCTACTGTTGCTTTTGTATCGGTTTATATCAATCTTTTCTTTTCAGCTTCTGGATTTGAAGCCTGAATAGAAAGACCTTTGTGGGATACTAAAACTGGGGTGCTCAGGGCTGTTAAGTACACCTCAAATGCTTGCTTGTATGCTGGGGAAATTTTGTGGAAGGACTGGGTGCTATGGAAAACCAGAATGTAGACAACTCAATCTAAATGAGAAAGAACACTAAAAATAGCTTTGATCCACTGTAAACATTAAAAGTAAAGGAAAACAAATAATATCAGAGAATCACAGGTAGTAAAAGTAATTATATCGATTCCAGACCTAAGAAATATAATCCTTGGGGGGGGGTGGAAATTAGGGTTCATAATAATTTCTCCAACTGAACTAGGATGATGTGTTTTGATAAATACAGCTTGCCTAATTTAAAATTGATTTTAAAATCTTGCTGTTTCATCTTCATAAATTGAAAAGCAGGTTTGCTTATACTGGTAGCCTTTTATGGTACTTGAATAGTGGTCTGACTACTTTTAGAAATGAATAATGGATTAAAAGTACACTTTGCAGCTTACATTAGTTACTTTTGTAATGCAAAATAGAAGCATGATAATGTACTATTCAGCATGCTTTAATATGATTTATACATACACTACACAGCATAAGTAATTCATTATGCCCTTCACAGTGCATTTCCTGGGTACAGAAGCTCATGTTTACCAGTATTTCATTTCATAATCAGGTGGTCTAATGGAAGGAATCTGGGACTATGAGTGAGGATTCCACACTCCACTTGTCCCTTGACTCATTCAATGACTTCAGGCAATACTCTTCTGGCTTTGGACTCGGTTGCTTATAAAAGTGAATGGGGTGCATATAACACCTTATGGATCCAGCTCAGAAGAAGGGACTGTGGACTAGTAACTAGCCTGCAAAGGGCTTTGAAGTCTGGAATTAAATAGGCTTCATGGTGTAATTACTATTTTTTCAGGAATTATTCTACTTGGGAAATAACACTCTACAATGGTCATTTAATAAGGCAACAGTTCATTTCTCTGTATTTGGGAAAAAATCATCTATTGCTTCATAAATAGCACCTTGTCTCACACTGTGTTTTTCTATTTGCAAAGTGTGGATTTACCGAATAGCATAGGTGATAGCCTTCGAGATCAGCTGCCTTTAAAGCCAACTGCATTCCATTTTTAGAATGAACATGTACAGATTTGATTGAAGCTTGTGAATTCGAAGTGGGGGAGTGGTTCTAAGAGGCAGACCTTCCCCTAACATTTGTGGGGCCTGGGGCAAGAGTACAAATGGAGGCCCACATACCATATGTTTAAATATTTAAATGGTATAGATCAAGCTAACAGACTGTTAAATAAAATATGTTCTATCCTCTTTCCTCAACAAATATATCTTCATAATGACCTGGAAGGCCAGGTTTGAATTTTAGATTTCTCTGAAGGTCCCAGAAAACTTATAAATCACATTTCCCTTTCTTTCCCCCCTGTTGCCTGGTATTAGTATGATAGCATCCAGTAACACTCTCCAGACCAGATTTTGAACACACATGTCCTAAAGGTATGTTTTAAACTCTGTACCTGTTTATGATATGCAAATCATGTTTCTTTTTTGATAATGTTGATGACTGTCTCTGTGAAAATGGAAATCCATTAAAATAACTGAAACCTCTGAAATAGTGAGATTTGCGCATATGAAAAATGCTTTGACACAATTTGATTCTTTTGCCATTCTGGATTTTAACCTGATCTATTTAAATTCTGCTGGGAATATAAGTTCGCATCAAACGTCCACTGTAAATTGTAGGATGAGTAAAATATGCAGGTTTTGCATACAAAC
Source organism: Vulpes lagopus (assembly GCF_018345385.1). NCBI lineage: Eukaryota > Metazoa > Chordata > Mammalia > Carnivora > Canidae > Vulpes > Vulpes lagopus. The sequence continues at coordinate 23,490,450 of NC_054824.1, read as the reverse complement.
TTATTTTTTTGCCTGACACATAAACTGTTATTGTAGATTCAGGGCATCTTATTGGTCAAATAGCTCTAATAATGAGAATGATATAATAGAAAAATTTATATCCTTAGAGAATGCACCTTAAGCAGTTTTATTTTATAGCTGATATTTTTATTTTTGCTTGGGTATACGATTCTTGTTTATCAAGACTCCACTTTCTTTGTTAAAATGTAAAATGCATGTTGGGCAAATGCTCCAGGGCAATTTGCATAAAAAGTGATGACAAAGAGCAATTAGTACTTCATTATTATGCAGTGAAATGCTACTTTGCTCAAAAGTGACTGTAGTTCTCCCCCCCCCAACCCCCTTATAAATCTGGTACAGCATTGTTCTAAAAATAGTACTTAAGAAACCTCTGTTTGTAAATCAGTGTCTTTGACTTTCTGCTAGAAATCCAGGGGGAAAAAATGCAAGCACTAAATAAAGTTATTACCCCAGATCTTTATAATGAAAAACAAGCACCAGAATTCTGTTAGATAAGACAGGTCAGAAGATTTTAGTGTCTCATCAAATTAGTTCCATATCTTACTTTACCCCTTGGGATTGGCTTTCAAAGCAGGCTCAGATCATACATTGATAGCAACGTCCCCTTCCCCCAACACACACACTGTCTCCCATGCACACTCAGAAACAGGGTCATGCCACACACGGCTACACTGCAGAGAACAAACAGTCCCAAGGTATCTCTAGTTAGGAAGGCTTGATTTTTGAGTACAGATTTCATTACCATGAAATTCCTTTAGGGCAAAAAAAGAATTGCATCAAAGAAGCAGTGTGGGGAGGCAGACTTTGTAAATGTTCGCCCCATCACCTGTATTACCAGGCTCTGCCTGTCTTTAATTTGCCAGGAAATGCTCGTGTTCTTTCTCATGTTGGGCCAACATATTATCTAAAACTCTATAAGTCAGAATGCACCAGCACTCTATGTGTGTGTGTGTGTGTGTGTGTGTGTGTGTGTGAGAGAGAGAGAGAGAGAGAGAGAGAGAATCTGGTAATTGCATACTCTGAAATCTTTAACCTTTGGAAAATGACCTCATGAGGCTGGAGATGGACATGGATTATAATATTTCTCTTTGGAAGTCCCAAAGCAGGCTTGAGGAGGAGGGGGGAGAAAGGGGTAGAGGTGGGAGGTTGGTAGACACTGCCTCATTTTCAGCTCTCCCTCTCCCTGACCCTCTGTAGCCCAGACCAGACCAATGCAACTCCCAGGACCACAGCCCTAACTGGCATGGCCCCAGGACGGCTGACCTCACCTGCTTTGCTTGCGTCCTCAGGGGGCTGCTAATCCTAGGAGGCTGGGGTGAGCCTCATCGCCTGCAACTCAGGCTCAGGGGTTCAGGACTGTGGTGGCAGGTCTCTGAGAAAGAAGGGGTCGGATAGACACTTGGGTACATTGCTTTATAAGTACAGGTAACTTGTGCAGCCGAATGGCCTCCACCCAGATTTTATTTACTCTCTCCTTTGTTGCTGTTCTTCTCAGGCCATCAGTGAAAAGACAGTAGGGTCACATAGCTCATACCATTTCAAGGATTAGTTGTCTAACTGGAGGTAATGTATGATCATTTTATACACTGCCACAGATTCATTATTCATACAATTTTCTATTAATTTTTAATGCATCCAAGTTCCTAGTTATTTAACATACAATGCAATTGGCCAGACGTCTTCATAAAGCTATGAAAAGTGGCTCTGAGGTGCTCTTCCAGAGCATCCCAATCTATTAACCACCTGACGAGGCAGTATTGCTCTTAGCCATGGGCAAGACCCCTGCCTTGGATTCCTACACCTCAGAAGTCCCTGTGATTTGGATGGCATTTCTTTCTTTTTTTTTCTTCACAGTACAAAACGTTTTATTTGAAAATACTCAGTTGAATTTGGAAGAACAATAATCTACTTGACTCAAGAAAAACAGAGACTAACAATGTTTTGAAAAAGTTACTCTCAATAAATACAATGTCACCAAGATCAACTATTAATCTAGGTTTCTTTGGATAAATCGGTCATGTAGATACTAATTTAAGAGCCAAATTATAAATTGGGTATAAAGCTAATCAGCCCACTGGCCAAAATTGAATCTACAACTTTTTTTCATTTGTTTTTATCTAAGTTCGATTTGCCAACATATAGTATAACAAACACCCAGTGCTCATCCCATCAAGTGCCCTCCTCAGTGTCCATCATCCAGTTACCCCAACCTCCCGCCCACCTCCCCTCCCCCAACCCTTTGTTTCTCAGAGTTAGGAGTCTCTTATGGTTTGTCTCCCTCTCTAATTTTTCACTTGGTTCCCCTCCTTTCCCTTATAATCCCTTTCACTATTTCTTATATACCCAGTATGAGTAAAACCATATGAAGATTGTCCTTCTCCAATTGACTTATTTCACTCAGCATCATACCCTCCATTTCCATCCATGTCTAAGCAAATGGTGGCTATTCGTCCTTTCTGATGGCTCAGTAATATTCCCTTGTATATATAGACCACATGTTGGATGGCATTTCTTGAAGTCCTCAACTGCAAAGCTATTTGGGTTTGTGTGTCCAAGCCAGATGCTGTTCCTCCCCTTTAGGGCACCATGCTACTCTCTAGCTAGCCTGTAAGGTTGACCAGATATCTAGAGGAGTTCCAGAACTTGTATTTACATATTGTTTTAGAGCCAAAGTGGGGCCCAACTCAGGTGAGCAGCTTGGTCAGCATATGTTCCTGCTGACACTGGCCAGCAAGTTATTTATTTTGTAATATTGCATGACATTGGATCTATAGAATGGTGCTGACATACTGATTTGGGGTAACTCTCATTCACAGGGGATGAAGAAGACATGAACGTTCATACTGAGGAATAAATAAATGCCCATTATTCCAAATCATCATCAGCAAGTTGCTATACCTCACATGAGTCCATTTTCCAATAAAATTGCTGATATACACGTGCGACCTACAAAATACAGTTGCTTAGGGTTCATGCTCTCCAGCATTAGCCATATCCTGAGGAACCACTGTAAGCTCTTGAACAAGGGCCAGTGTAGACTGAGTATTTGGAAAGGTGCTGGAGAAGAAAGGAAAAGAGCTGTGGCATTCATAAGGCTGAGAGGAGCCACTATAGAGAAGCAAAAGTACCCTAGATTGAGTACTTCCCTTCCTGTAAGAGTTTCCTAGCTCTAAATGTTTGGGATTCTAATGTAGGGCTGAGGCAATAAAGGCCTCTGTGTGATGCTGCTGGAGCCTGCAGTAGAAAGAAGTGAAGAAATATTTTAACGTAATGCCAGTGCTGGTAAAAATGATAGCTCATGTGTAACTGTGTGTCAGGTGTCATTCTGAGCACTTGACACACATGGCCTTATTCAGTCCTCACGTTCATCTTTATTATTCACATTCTCCAGATGAGGAAACAGAATTAGAGAAAGTTGAATAACTGGCCAAGGTTAAATGCTATTAACATTGGCAAATTGGGTAGAGGAGTTGCTGAAGACGTGGGAGGAATCGCAGGTGTCTCCAGGTGTTCAAGGCTGGAGGGCAGGGAACACAATTTGGATGGTTTTGTGGTGAGTTTGCTTGCTTTGTTTTGTTTTCTCATTGGTTATGGTGGTGAGGGCATTGAGATGATGAGTGTCTAGTAGCTCTGATAGCGAGTCGCCTGAGTGAGATATCCTGGAGAGATTTGGAAATACCATCTCCGCCCCCACCCCTACCTGCCCAGAGATCAAATGAGAGGTTGGGCTGGAGGCTGTGGATCTGGGCTCATCAAAGATGGGAGGTGCAGGTATGGGAGCGGTAGAGGCGACCAACTTCCAGGAGTGTGGGTAGACTTTCTTAAGAGAACCAGCTTGGGAGGGAGAGCTCAGTGGGCAAGACTCCAGCATCAACTCAGCAACTAAAATCCCCAGCCACTTTTGAAGAGCTGTTCTATTATATAGTTTGGTCAGCAGCTCAGCTCCATATTTTCACCCACCAGAACGTTCAGATCAATACTCCCAGTCCTCATGATTTACTGAACCTGAATTTCTCTAACTGCTCCATTAACTCTTTGGAAAGGTTTCTCCTTCTGTTAGCACTGGATCATGATTTTCCATAAAATTTGCCCTTGAGCAAGCATTCTCATTATTCTCACTAGGGAAATTGTCTCCCCCCCCACCCCCCATCACTCTCCATCCTTCTTCACTTTCTTTAGAGCTTTGTTTCACGAACCTGCATTTTGCCTGCTAATTAGTGTTTTTGAATATATACTTGCTATTGAGCTTGGAACCTATGGGGTTTTTCTCATGCCAGTTTGTGAGGTCCAAATTCTTTGTGTCAGTTCCTATTCCCCTAACTTGGTTATTAATTTAGGATCTTGCCATTTCTATGTGCAGTAGAGACATTCGGGTGCTAACGGGCTTGGCGCCGTGGCCCTGGTCTCTGTGTACCCAGTCCTCTGCTCATGGTCATGGGAGCGTTTCCCTGCATACTGGGCACACAGGGGGCTGGTGGCCAGGCAGCCCATAATAAAAGGTGAATTCACTCACAATTGCCCCTTTGTTCCAGGGAATATTTTGTTCCTCTGATCCTGAGCTTCAGCATCATGAAAAAGCATTTGTCAAGCCCCTAATTACCAGAGTGCTGCACTAAGCACTCCATAAAGAGTTTCACTGCCATGGTAGGGCCAAGGGTGATGGAGCCAGGCCTGGATGTAGAAGGAAATTGCTATGGTTCTAGCCCTCAGGCAGAGAGTCTTGCAATTTGACAGAAAAAAAGGATGTCTTTCCAGGTATACCCAGTAAGGATGGGGGCATGGAAACAGTGGTACATGTGGTAGTAGTGATGGTATAGACAGATACCCCCAGAAAAGAGGAAGGGTGAGCAAGCTGTTTTTTCCTCAGGAAGCCTGAAGGGTGAGCTCCTAAGAGGAAGTTACAACATCAGCAAGTGGCACCCTCTTCAACAGTTTGCCAGGGAGGAGAGAAAAGTCAAAGTCTCTACAAATTCAGCATTTAGCAAAGTGTCAGCATAGAATTCTTACCTATTGAAGCCAATAATCTAGCTTGGAATGACACAAACAAATAAGAACATAACACATAACCACATAAAAGGCATAAATAAATAAAGAAGTAGACGCGCATGAAGGGCAAGAGTTGTTTTGTGTATGGAAGAGTAGGCGTGCAGAAGCCCCACAAGAGTATGGGGGGTGGGGGGGCTTAGATTAAATGGGTTAGTCCATAAAGTGCTTAGAGGAGTCATGGGTGAGTCCTTAGTGAGTGCTATATATGAGCCTGTTGAATGAATGAGTGAATGAATGAATGAATGAATGAATGAGTGAATCAAGTTCAACTTTGGAAAGCTGGAGAAATATCAAGGTGAGTGGGTTTTTCCCTCTTCCCACACCCAGTTGGCCGGTCCAGCCCTGGATTCACAGTTCAGGCTTAGAGGAGGTTCAGCTGCACAGAATGTCCCAGAAGGGCTGACCCAGACCATCTTGATGATGGACATGATTCATCTCCGGGTATGTGCCCCTGTGTAATGTGGCACACTATAACACAAATAATTCTCTTAGGACAATTCCTGAGGGCAGAGAAAGGGAGAGGGCACTCCCATTTTGTTTGCTTTGCTCCAGACCCTGGAGCAGGATGTTTTGGCTCTCTGAATTCCTAACCTGGACCCTTTCAGTGTGTGGTTTCTCTGGCATCTGTGTTCTTTTCATACTGTGGCCACAGGAGGGTGGTTTTAATGCCCCTCAGGAGCTATTTGGATCAGATTTCTGGATTGGGCAGCCTTGAAATACTTTCTGCATTGTGTTAGAAAACATTCCCCAGGCAACAGGAGTGTAGGGAATCACTATTGACTACTCAGTGGCCAATGATAGATGATTTCCAGGTCCACAAACTCTCCTCTGATGGGTAGAGCTCCACTGGGATTCACAGGAATCCCTGAAGTTCAACTTCTGACACCTAGAAAAACAAGGTCATCTTCTTCTGGGATCACAGAGTTGGGGGGATCCTGTTTAGCCATGTGGTCAACACTCTACAAATGTTGATCAAGTTCATTGAGCGGTTTATCTCTGCCCTCAGACAAACATGAGTTTTTGTAAAGAGTAGAGGTGTGTGGGGTGTGTGTGGGGTTTATCACAGGGAGATTTCTGCACAGATTTTCTAATTCCTCCTTCTGTGTCTTGTTGGATACCACAGCCCCTTCTCTCTCCACAGCTCCAAGCCATATAGGTAACTTTCCTGGCTTAACATTCACCTCTTTAAAGTTTTTCCTGATTAAGTCAAACATAGTCTCATGACTTTTGTATTTTTTTTAATTTAAAAATTTGGTTAATACCTTTTTAGGTATTTTGAAATTTCCTATGTATTGTGTAGTATGAGGTTTATCACACAATAAGCATGCAATTAATGAATGTGACTTAATTAGTAATATACCCAGTAAACATTATTGATAACACTAGTGAGCCAGAAGACTAACCAAATAATTTTGTGAACCAAACTGTGTTATCCAAGGAATGACAGGGAAAGGGAAAAAGACTAACTCCGTCAGTTCTCTTTAGCAGCAGATGTGTGGAAAGTGGTATATTCATATAGCATTTGCCTAGAAATAGATGTTGGTAGGGAGATCACAATGATTTTGTAGAAAAATACTATCGCATCTGCTAAATTCTTTCTTTCAACACTCCTCTCACTTTCTAAGATGTAATACGTATCCTTTTTAAACTTTCAATTACCTGAAATGAAGCTTCATGCCCAGGGTATAAGGGCATCTGCTAACAATGATTGCTCGAGAATAAATGTGAGTTAAGAAAATGTGCTGGTAAGGCACCTTCATGAACGGCCAGTGTTTGTGGATCTTTGGGTGGAATGGTGCTCAGAGGACAGAACCTGTGTCCTAATCGTACCTGAAGTACCAGCATCCAATCCAATGCTTTGCTCAGAGATGTGCATGGAATAAATGAATGGATATTTTAATTAGCTTGGGTATCATGTGTTTAGTGCCTATGAGTGTGACATATAGAGCAGGATCTCATGTATTTGTTTGTTTATTTATTTATTTATTTTTAAAAGATTTTATTTATTTACTCATGAGACACACACACACACACACACACACACACAGAGAGAAAGAGAGAGAGAGGCACAGGCACAGGCAGAGGGAGAAGCAGGCTCCATGCAGGGAGGCTGACGCGGGACTCGATCCCGGGTCTCCAGGATCATGCCCTAGGCCGAAGGCAGTGCTAAATTGCTGAGCCATCAGGGCTGCCCCAAGATGCCATTTATAACATAAGAGAATGATTAAGCCAGAATGAATTTTGTGCTGTTATTTTTAAAAAACGACATAATTTAGCCGTATAAGTGGTAACAATTTTAAATTTGTATGATTGAGTTTTTTTTGTAGAAATAATAGAACAATAATAGTACCAGCATATATGTGTGTGTGTGTTAGGCACTGCTTTTTAATTGAAATGATTTTAACAGTAACCCTATGAGTAAATATTCTCATTTTATAAATGGGGAAGCTGAAGCATGGAGAAGTTGTGATTTTTTCTAGAGCTAAGTGTCAGAGGTGTGATCCAAAGCCAGGCAATCTAGCTCAAGAATCCAAGCTATTAGCCAGTAATTTATATGGCCTCTCAATAAGGATGAGAATCTATCCATACCAAGTACAGATAAAGACTAATTTCATACCCAGGCATTAAATAAATGTTTGTCTATCAATTATGTACAATATGCAGGTGACAAGTTGGAAAGGAGTAGGGACACCCAAAGTACTTGTTAAAGTCATTTAAAAAACCTGAAGAACATCAAAAAGAGAAAGGAATAATGGTTGTTTCTAATCTGCCAAATTATTAATGTAGGACAGTGTACATTTTTTTTTCCTAGTTGAAGATAAAAATCCTAGGAAATAGACAAAGAGGAATTGAGCATCCAGGAGGAGCTTAAGTGCTGATCTGCCCAGGAGATAATAACCTGGACACATTGTCTGTTATGGGTGGACTAAAATCATAGAATACAACCTTTAAATTAACCAGGAAGTTAATACATCTTCTTCAACTGATAAATTTCTGAGCTAATGTGATCAGCAAGATGGGAAAAAGAGACCATTAGAACTACCATTTACACATATCATTAGGTCAGAGAGAATGTCCTTCCTTCGAACGTACAAGAAAAACAGTTTTGATTTTATTTATTTATTTTTTTTTTCAGTTTTGATTTAAAAAAAAAAAAACCCAACAACAAGATGTTTTGCAATATATTTCAGTAAGTTTTATAAAAATGTCCTAAGGAATAAATATCTATAAAAGTTTGAGGAAAACCTAGAAGGATTTCATCCTGCATAATTGTGTGTAGGTAAGTTTTAACACATCCTATCACATATTCTAGACGGTACTTTTTATCTTTTAATTCTTCAAGTTGTTTCTGATAATACCTTTTAATTTCAGTTTAATAGCCATAAGCCTTTTTGAAATAATAATACCGTCAGCTCGCAGGTATATGGGTTAAAGGGGATGTCAAGTTTGACAAAAAAAAAAAAAAATCCTTTCCACTGGGCTAAGGCCGAGACCTCACTTTTGGAATTAAATAACTGAGACAGGAGATTCAGGTCTGTGGTTTTAGGAGTCAGTGGTGTAGTGTGTTGTTGGACTTGGCTGGGGGTGCAGGGTACTGTCTGGGGCTTTCCTGCATTTGACCACAGTTTCTCCTGTTGGTCCTGTTAGTAAGATACCTGTTTATTTTGGCTATGTCCCCGCCCCTACAGTGTGCCATTGAAATGACAGGAATTACTGTTAGGAAAAGCAACTTTTCTTCATGGAAGTCCCTATTAGTCATTTATTTCATTGACACATTTAAAAAACAAACAAACAAATAAACCTGTAATGGTAGTTCTGATCTGGTCAGATAGATGCTTTCCTTGCAGCTTCAGCACTGAGGTGCTCTTTCCCCCTCCCCGCCACCAGCTGCTGGGAGGGACCCCTTCCAGAAATTGCCAGAAATGGAGAGTTGTTTCATCCCTTCTTGGGGGCAGCCTGAACCTGAAGACTGACAGGTGGGGATACAAAGGCCCCACCTCTTGGCTTCCCTTGGGATGACTCTGCAGGGTCATCCCAGCCTCAGAGTGTCCTTGTGGGATCAGCTGAGGCTTTTGTTGTGACTGAATGTAGTGACTGACATGCTTTGATCCTGAGCTTACATCCTTCTCTCAGTGACAGAGACTTCAGAATGTGCCACTTCACAAAACACCACGGCTCTTCTGTTATTTTCTTTGAATGATGGGCTTCTCCTCCTGGCCAGTCCAGCTTTCTTCACTCTCCTATAGATGTGGTTCCCACATTGCTCCCCAGTTAACTTCCTGCACCCCAGTCTGCTTCTGGGAGACTTGATCTGTAACCGCCAGCAGCATATTTTGGATGCTGAAGGATGAAGGTACACTGTGGAGAAAGATGCGTACAAACTTTCATAAATCCTTTGGATAAGGGTGACAAATTTCTTTTTTCTTTTTTTAAGATTTCATTTATTTATTCATGAGAGACACACACACACACACACACACACACACACACAGAGAGAGAGAGAGAGAGAGGCAGAGACATAGGCAGAGGGAGAAGCAGGCTCCCTGCAGGGAGCCTGATGCAGGACTCCATCTCAGGATCCCAGGATCATGACCTCAGTGGAAGGCACATGCTCAACCACTGAGCCACCCAGGTTTCCCATAGGTGACATTTTTCTTATTTGCTTGAACTATTTCCCTGATCCCTACCTCCTCATTTTCTCCAACTTTGATTAATTCCTAATTCACACATAAGGTTTTCTAATGGGAGATATAATTTGTGCTCAATGTAAAAAAATTCAAATATTAAAGAAATATGTATACATACATGACTTGCCACTATAGCATGCCCACCAGATAGACATCATTTAGAAGACCCAGAGTAACCCTCTGCATCCCTACACACCTCTGAGGGTTGGCTAGTTGTCCTTCGTATATGACATTTATACCTGGATTAGTATCTCTGAAGATAAATGAGCATTGGCAATTAGAATAATAATGCTATTTGGGATTTATTTACAAGACATTTTCTATCCATTATATTGATTTATTTCTTGGCATCATTGAGAAAGTTTGGCCGTGTTAGCCCCATTTCATAGATGGAGAGTAACTTGCTCAAGACACTGGGGTTTGGGGAAATCTCTTTCTGATAGGCTTCAATTTCTAGGATCAATCAATGGGCTCAAGCCCATCATTCAAAGAAAATAACAGAAGAGCCGTGGTGTTTTGTGAAGTGGCACATTCTGAAGTCTCTGTCACTGAGAGAAGGATGTAAGCTCAGGATCAAAGCATCATCTTCAAAGAAGGGCGAAGTACTCGTTAAATAACTCCTGGCAACTGCTTAAGCACTAAGCATTGTAATTGCAGAGAGCAGGAGCAGAACTAAAAATAGAAAAGTGGATAAGGACAGGACCAAAGACATCATTGTCACTCAAACTTGAATGTCACTTTTTGACAGCATTTGAGCAATTGATTCTTGGTTTTCCATGCTAGGAATTCAGTAGTCACGCTTTGCTGTGACAGCCCTAGGAGAAGGAAAGGGCAGGACCCTGTAGGTGCCTGTATAAAGAATGGAGGGTGAGGATTATTATCAGCCTATGCTGCCTCTTCTCTCATTGAAGTTCCTTTGAAGGCAAAAAACAGAAAGCCACTCAAGCTAGCCCCAATTTATGGAAATGTTAAAGGAAGATCTCGTGGATAAGACACACAACGAGACCCTGCTTAGCAAGACTGGACCTGAGAACTAGAAGGCCATTAGGAGCTAAGTTTCTCTCTCTGTTTCCTAGAACTGCATCAACTCTGTCTCTGAAGATCTCCTCTATTGACCTCTCATCTAAGCCAGTGTCCTCTGCATATACTCCTCCCGTTTACTTCATCCATCTCAGCTGCTAGTCCAACTCTACATCATGATCTCCAAGCTCCCGTAACCACCACTGACAACAGTCTCCATGTCTCTTAGGGCAAGTTCTCATATGGGAGATACTTATCAGGCCATATTATGCTTTTCTCACAGTCTCTCTCGTAGCCATTTTGGATTGGTGTAGGGCCGTGGGGTATAGGAAGATGCAGAATGGATGGGGAAGACAATGAAACTTATTTATTATACCCTCACTTGTCTGTGTTTCATGTTCTGCATCATGCTCCATGATCTAGTCTAGAATACACAAGAGGCTGGGTAATCACAGCAGTGAATCACTGTGTAGAGCGTGGTATCTACTCTAAATGGGTTTGTAATCTGGTTGATGTGATAAGGCAAAGCCCCAAAAAAGGAAACAAGTCATAGCAGGCAGTACCTGATGAGAGCATTGGATGACTGGTATAGATATTAGGGGTTTTAAAGATTAAGAAGAGAGACAAATCATTGTGTGTTGGGAAGTTCAAAGAGTATTTTTCAAGAGAGGTAGAGACAGAAGTGAGTCCTGAGGGACGGGAAGGATTTGGAGAGAAAGGGAAGAGGAGTGGATTCTAGATTGGGGCAGAGGAGGGGAGGGTGGGATGCATAATACATGTCCAGGGCACAATATTCTGCCCTGTCAGGTCAACCTATTCTGAGCATAGAGTATGTGTTGGAAAGTACTAGAAGGTAAGTTAGGAAAAATGGGGAGGAATAAAATTAGGTGGAACCTTGAATGCCAAGCTAAATAGTTTGGATTTTTTCTGAATATTTTTTAGGGATGTTTGAGCAGGGTAAGGAATGGTCAGGGCAGTGCTCTAGGGTGACCCACTGGAGTGGACGAGGCCAGAGGCCAGACATGATTGAGAGGCCCTTACAATGTTGTCAGAAAGATCAGTCAAGAGCTTGAAGATGAGAAGATGGACTCAAAAATATTAGAAAGAAAATGAGATTTTTATCAGTTAAGGTCTCAGTTGCCTATTGATTATGCATTTACAGGAAGAGAAAATAAGTTCAGGGAAGCAACTGACTGAAGCTATTGCCTTTAGCTACCTGCACCCTACATGTCTCTGGCTTCAGCCAGTAAATGCAAATGCTGCCAAATTAAAGTTAACACCCAAGTATTAAGAACTTGTGCCTCCAGGTATACATAGGAAGTCCAGTCTTCATAGAGTTCCTCTCTTGACAAGTCCAGGAGCTTGCCTGAAAACTCTATTAACTTACACAGAAAAGGAGTTTATTGGAAACGTATCTTCTTGCTCATAAGTGAATGAGAAGAGTGGAAAAACCAGCTGGAAAAATAATTCGGGCAAAAGAAACAGTCAACAAAACTAAAAGACAACCTACAGAATGGGAGAAGATATTTGTAAATGACCTATCAGATAAAGGGCTAATATCCAAGATGTATAAAGAACTTCTTAAACTCAACACCAAAGAAACAAACAATCCAATCATGAAATGGGCAAAAGACATGAAGAGAAATCTCACAGAGGAAGACATAGACATGGCCAACGAGCACATGAGAAAATGCTCCGCATCACTGGCCATCAGGGAAATACAAATCAAAACCACAATGAGATACCACCTCATACCAGTGAGAATGGGGAGAATTAACAAGACAGGAAACAACAAATGTTGGAGAGGATGTGGAGAAAGGGGAACCCTCTTGCACTGTTGGTGGGAATGTGAACTGGTGCAGCCACTCTGGAAAACTGTGTGGGGGTTCTTCAAAGAGTTAAAAATAGACCTGCCCTACGACCCAGCAATTGCACTGCTGGGGATTTACCCCAAAGATACAGATGCAGTGAAATGCCGGGACACCTGCACCCCGATGTTTCTAGCAGCAATGTCCACAATAGCCAAACTGTGGAAGGAGCCTTGGTGTCTATCAAAAGATGAATGGATAAAGAAGCTGTGGTCTATGTATTCAATGGAATATTACTCAGCCATTAGAAACTACACATACTCACCATTTGCTTCGATGTGGTTGGAACTGGAGGGTATTATGCTGAGTGAAATAAGTCAATCAGAGAAGGACAAACATTATATGGTCTCATTCATTTGGGGAATATAAAAAATAATAAAAGGGAATAAAGGGGAAAGGAGAAAAAAATGAATGGGAAATATCAGAGAGGGAGACAGAACATGAGAGACTCCTAACTCTGGGAATCAAACAGGGGTGATGGAAAGGGAGGTGGGCGGGGGTTGGGGGTGACTGGGTGACGGGCACTAAGGGGGGCTCTTGATGGGATGAGCACTGGGTGTTATGCTATATGTTGGCAAATTGAACTCCAAAAAAAAAAAAATTAAAAAAAGAAAAAAGAAAAATAATTCGGCCAAGGTCACATGGATTGGGACGCTACCACCCTTGGGTGGGTTCTTACCACCCTTCCAAATCAACCCTTGATTCTACTGCCACAGCCTTGAATAAATTCATTCTAGAGGCAAGTCCCTGGATGGCATTTGATTGCCTGAACCTAGGTCATGTTCCCCATCTCTGCATTATAATGAATTATAAGAATGAATCAGTTCCACTTTAACTTCTCTAGGATACAAGGCTGTGTCTCCCAGTAGGACTCACAGACTAGGTGGTATTCTGAATGAGGAAGGAGGTTCAGACACTAGGCTGCCAAATCATGCTTCTTCCTCATATTTCCAAAAGTCCCAAACTGGGGGTATACCAATTGTTACTCTGGGTTATTTCTTTCCTCTTATAGCTGGTTGAGAAGACATGAAGAGCTATGGCTTATATAGTATCCCTGTGAGCTCACCATTTATGTATTTATTTGTTTGTTTATTTATTTATTTATTTATTTAGCTCACCCTTTATATTCAATGCATTACTGAGTTTTGCCTTCGGAATTTATTCCCACCACAGTTCACTTCTTTCATTGTGCATTAGCATTTTATCCCATCTGTATCAGTTTCCTCTGGCTGTCATCACAAAATGCTACAGAGTGGGTAGTTTAAACAACAGAAATTAATTTTCTCACAGTTCTGGATATTGGAAAGTACAATTTTAGTTAGTAAGATAGGCTTGCTTGTGAGACCTCTTCCCTGGGCTTGTAGATGGCTGCCATGTCTCTCAGTACTCATGACCTCTTCTTTTTACATGTGTAGAAAGAGAGAGAGAGAGAGAGAGAGAGAGAAAGAGAGAGAGAGAGAGGTCTCTAATTTTGCCACTAATCCTATCAGATCAGGGCCCCACCCTTAAAACCTTACTTAAGTTCATTACTTTCTTAGAGGCCCCACCTCAAAATACTGCCACACTGGAGGTTAGGACTTCAACATAGGAATTTCAGGGAGACATAGTTTCTCTATAATACCTTTTCTATCTCCATACCCCTAACCTAGAGGTTCACTAATTTCAGTTCTTTAGAATTACCTGGAGGAGTTGTTAAGACATATATTGTGGTGTCACAGCCCCAGAGTTTCTGATTCAGTGGGGCTAGGGTAGGGCCTGAGAATTTGCATTTCTTACAAGTTGCCAGGTGATGCTGCTGCTGCTGGTCCAGGGACTCCACCTCTAGAACCACTTCCCTGGTCTAAACTGCTACCATCACTTACCTGGATTATCATTGTGACTTCCTAACTAATCTACTTCTACTTTTACCTCTATTCTCACAGCAGCCAGAGTGAACTTTTAAAATATAAATAAAATCATGTTATTCTCCTGTTTAAAACTTTCAATGGCTTCTGACCACCCCTCATGGTCTACAGGCCCTGCAATATTTAGCTCCTGCTAGCTCTGCAAACCTCCCTTGTGTCATAGTCAACACCTCCAGCTACTCCACCTTTAGTTCTCTCTCTTGAACATGTGCTTGCAGGCCTTACACTTGAGTTCCTCTGGGATGCTCCCTCCAACTTCCCCACCCAAGGGAAGATTGGTTGGCTCTGTCTCCTCCTTGATGATTAAACTCAGATGTTACCTCCTCCTAAGGACATCCTTGAACACCCTATCTGAAGCGGCTTTCCTCAGTTTCTATTTACTTCCTCACTCTTGTTATTTCCCTTCATTGTAGTTATCGCAATCATTAATTATCTTGTTTATGTATTATATTCTATCTATGGTGGTCTCTTCCATGAAGATTGTAAGTGCCTGGAGTGCAGGGCTCTTCTCTTCACAGCTTTAGCCCTAGGACTTTCTTTGCACAGTGTCTGGCACAGTAGGAAGTGCTTGATAAGTATCTGTGGAATGAATATATCTGTATATACCTAAAGTGGACAAGGTTCAAGTATTTTTCTTAAAAGACCCTTTAAGTTCTATGTAGACCCATGGATATAAATAGATGCTTTGGGGAGCAAGATCACCTGTCTCTATCTGTCAGATTGATCTCATTTGATTCAGCACAGTGAGGATTTCCCTTATACCTGTAACACTTGGGCTGATGAAAGCCAGGGTGGATTTTGGCAAGCCTCATCCTTCATACCAGTTCCAACACCCCCATCCTCTCTTCTCTTTCTGCTTCTGGGGGCTGCTCAGAGGCTCTCACTGCAGCACCCAGCAGGCTGATGTCTTCAGCACCCACCTGGTCATGTCACACCTTCTCATTATCAAATGTACCTCCTTGTTGTCCCAATATCTGAAGACTCTGCTCTGCTGCTGTGTGATGATGGGTGGGCAAGTGAGGTAAACAAGTCAATTGCTTTAAGTTCATTTGTAGTGAAGGGGTACCAAGGCCCCTTGGATAATAAAACGCATCTAAGCTGTTTCTAGGGGAGCAGTAAACCATGGAATTCAGGTTTTTACATAGGTGTCTACTTTGGTTTAGATTTCATGTAAATAATTAAAATAAATTGAAAGAAAAATGTTGTTTGAATAACAGGGTTATGAAAACGTAAAAAGTGAAAGGAGGTCCTGAAAAACAGTTGCAAAGAGGTTTTTATACCAATCAGCTGAGAGTTTGACATGTCTCTTTATCAAAACATACAGTTATGCGATAGGAAACATTATAGTAATGAAAAAATGATTTACAGATCTGAGTTTCATTCAGTAACATTCTTGGTTAAGATCAAAATGAGGAATTTTTTTTTCCATTCAGAAAATAGAGTCACTTTGCCTGAGTCATGATTGCCCACTTTTTTCCATATGGTTGAGTACTATTTATTGGCTGAGGTTGACAATTTTCTTAAGACTTTGTGGTTGATGAGCTCTATTTATGGCAGCAATTGAGAAAAGTAAACTTAGGTAATATTAGGAAGGAAATACTTGGCTTATTAAAAAATAGAAATCAACCACTGTAGCAAATACTGTGTAAGGCAAAAAGAGCTGAAATCATGAAAATTGCCTGGCTCTCCCAGTGCCTCTCTCTCCATCCAATAATCACAAAATCCCTGATTCTCCCTTAGTCTAGTTCATAAAGCTGCCACCTCCTCACTGGTTGGAGAGTTCACATCTTAGGCCAGGGCATGGCATCGGTCCAGACTTCTCTACCTCATGGCTATTGATTAGTTTTCTTAGAACAAAATTATGGGGATCCCTGGGTGGCGCAGCGGTTTGGCGCCTGCCTTTGGCCCAGGGCGCGATCCTGGAGACCCGGGATCGAATCCCACGTCGGGCTCCCGGCGCATGGAGCCTGCTTCTCCCTCTGCCTGTGTCTCTGCCTCTCTCTCTCTCTGTGACTATCATAAATAAATAAAAATTTAAAAAAAATTAAAAAAAAAAAAGAACAAAATTATGATAGTCCTCCCTTCTGATCAAGACTTGTGTCAGGGGAGAGAAGGCAAATGCCCACTCCCTAGTCTAGTGTCATAACCCTGCATTACATGTGGCTTATTACAAATGGAGGTGAAACATACAAAACACAAACTTTGCCACATTAATCATTTTTAAGTGTACAGTTCAGTGGCATTAAGTATATTCACAAAGCTGTGCAACCATCACTGTTATCCATTTCTAGAACTTTTTCATCATCTCAAATAGAACTCTACCCATTAAATAACAGCTCTTCATCCCCTCTCCCTCAGGCCCTAGTAACCTCTATTATACTTTCTTTTTTCTATGAATTTTTCTATATTAGGTGCTTAATATAAGTGGAATTATATGCTATTTGTCCTGTGAGTCTGGCTGATTTCACTTAGCATAATGCTTTTAAGGTTTATTTATGTTGTAGCATGTGTCAGAAGTTCATTCCTTGTTAAGGCTAAATAATATCCTGCTGCATGTATATATCATGTTTGGTTTGTCCATTCATCTGTTGATGGTCATTTGGATTGTTCATATTTTTTGCTTTTGTGAATAATGCTGCTATAAACAGCAGTGTGCAAATACGCGTTTGAGGTCCTGCTTCTGATCTTTTGGGTCCGTAGAATTGCTAAACCTTATGACAATTCTTAAACTTTTGGAGGAATCCATCACCTGGTTTTGACATGCCTATACCTTTTGTTCTCACTTTTCTTTTTCTATTTTGGCAGCTCTTTTTTTTTCTTTTAAGATTTTATTTATTTATTTGACAGAGAGAGAGAGAAAGAGAAAGCAGGGGGAGCCTAAGCAGGGAGCCTGATATGGAGATTTAACCCTACAATCATGACTTGAGCTGAAGGCAGGCGCTTAACCTAAGCCTGAGCCACCCAGGCACCCCTGGTGGCTCTTCTTATGGTATGCTGGTTCTCAGCACATTCCCTGAGCAGATCCATCCTGTGTCTTCCTTCAAACTGAACACAAAATGCTTCTCATCTTCTCTACCACCAGCCAGTCTTCACCAACTCAAGCTCTTCCACCTAATGATAATAAATTCCAGCTTCTGCAAAGTGAAAAAAGTAGTTACAAGAATGTGCCTTAAGTCTTTGCTTTTACTTTCAAGAAAGCACACACCATGACATTCGAAAAGCCTTCTTTCCCTGCCACTCTCCTGTGGATTGCAACAGCTTCCTGAGAATCTCTCTTCAAATTCCAACCCTCAAGCTTCAACACTCAGGCTTGCTGTCTCTCTCCCCTGCCCATCACCCAAACTCTTCTTTCTATAGACAAACTTACCCTTTCAGGTTTTTAAAGTTTTGTTGTAAAAAAATAAAATAAAATAAAGTTTTGTTGAATTTTCCCCATGATCGCAACTCTGCACAAGTGAAAGCACCTGGGTGCTGACCCATGAGGAAGAATGACACTATAAAAGTTAGGGATGGGCAAATATTGTGTATACTTATACATGAAGTATTTCTCCTTCTCTATTCACCTTGGAAATTATTTTCACTTTCTTACATTAAAAACATATTTTCCCTAGATAAAATCTGAGCTATGTGAAAGTAGATTTGGGGGCTCTCCTTTGCTTAAAAAGCCTCATTGTTAAGAATGCAAATTCCTTGTCTTGAAATTGGCGTTCATAACTCAATGCGTTGAGCTCAAAGGGTCTTTCCAGTTGTACTTCCTGCTACCATCCTTTGTGCCCTACAGACCTCAGTGAATGGGACTACCAGCTACTTTTTAACTGTCCTTCATTTTCCTGTCTCCATTGGTTCCTCTTTCCATTTACCCTCTTTACTCTCATGCCTGCCCAATTCCTACCAATCTCTCAAGTTCAAAGTCAAATGCTGCTAATTCCATAAAAATAACTGTTTAAGGATTAAACAAATAGTATGTACGAAGCAAAGAATTTTGCACAGTGTCCAGCATGTATTAAGCCCTGGATTAATAGTGTAGAATAAATACTATGCCCTATCCCATTATTATTTGTGTAAACATCTTATTTATAATTTATAAGCTTTTCGGTCTTATTTTTTTTGCATGTCCTACATAGCCTATATCACTTTGGATCATTTTGGCAACATAAAACCAAACTCACCTGGCTTACACAAATAATGGGATTTAATGGGGCACCTAACTGAAAAGTCCAGGGGTTGAGCTGGCTTCTCGTTGCTTCTAAACTCAGCTCTCCTCTACATATTTTAATTCTTCCACTCTGGAGGAGGTTCGATGGCTGCACTAGCTCCAGCCTCCTGGGCTCTTGGGAGAAAAGAAGGAAAGCAAAACCCCTTGAGTTTCACTGGCTCTGACTGGGTTATGTTCTCTTTCCTCAACCACCACTTTGAACAGAGCTGTTCAAGATGCTTTGATTGACATTTCCTAGGTCACATCTCATCTAGTAAACTCCAGCAAAACTACATTGAGAGGGCAGGTAGGTGGGATGGACCCACACATAAAAATTGGAGACTTACCAAAAGTAGGGTAAATGAATGCTGGGAAGCGAAGAAACACCAAATATCCTCCCTAGTGCCTTACATAAAGGAGACGCTCAATAAATCTTTAATGGGTAGAATTAAATTAGTATTCTCTTTAGTGGTCAAAGAATGTACAAGATTAACTGCTCATCAAATGACAGTTGAAAAGGAAAAAGGGGAGGAAGCTGATGTTTGTTGAGTACCTACTATTACCAGGTACTAGGAGATTTATATAGGTTGTTATTTTATTTAATCCAACAAAAATCTGTGATAAAGGTGTCATTATGCCCATTTTATAGGTAAGGAAAATAAGAGTAAAAAGATTAGATAATCCTTCAGGGGTCATGCAGAGCTGAATTCCAGCCCAGGTCTGCCTCACTCAGAGGCCTGTGTCCGTTTCCAGTGGTTCCTGGCCCTGCATTCTGGATGGCTGTTCATCTCTCTTCAAAGATCACTGGGGATGGAAATTCAATAATCTATCCCTGCAGACAGATCCATGTTGTATAAATCCGAGGGTTTAAGAAACTCCTTGATCTCTTCATTGTTTTAAGTAGACTGCATTTCACCCTTTCTGTCTTCTATAGAATGTGGAAAACCACTGAACAGTCTCTTAAAAAAAATCTTCATTGTTTGATGGTAGTAGTTAAATATTCACTTTAATCTTTTCTTATTTTATGTTAAAGGGTTCAAACCTTTTAACCTTTCCTTGAAGAGCCTATTTTCTGACACTTTGACATAGGACATACTTTAGCTTAAGCTCTGGACCTGACTTTTCAGCTAGAACATGACTTGAGGCAGCCCTCAGACCACAGTTTCCCCGACCTCCAAAAGAAAATCGACTCAGCTATGTAGACTGTTTTTCCTCAGTGGGACCACTGGGCTGCTGCCAAACCCTCTCTACTGCTGTGACCCCCTACATATACACACACACAACAATAACATATACAAATAACAGCACACACATATAAACACACGACACACACCCCCAACAACATATACACAGAAACAACACCCGCCCACACCACATACACACTCACACACACACACACACACACACACACAGAGCCTGACACATGCCCCAGGCTTGCAGGGAAGCCACGATTTTACTTCTCAGTGGCAATCACTGGAATCACCTTCTCTGAAGTCCTGACTCAAGGGAGCTGTCTGGGCTTCCTCCTCTGACCACAGCAGACTCATGCTATTCTTGTTTTGAATCCCTGGCAATCTAATCATGCTATTTTTTCAGTCCCCCAGTAGACAAGAGAGGAATGTGATTTGCTGTTTTTGAATTTCAAGAGATCCAACAGAAATAAGAGCTAATTTCTTGATAACTTTGTCTCTCCATGCTCTGGACTATGAAATGATTCCGTTTCTGGTTTAATGGGCCTATGGCCTGTAAGCCCTGGTGTAGGCTTTTTTGGCTATCTTTGAACATATCAAAGAAAATTTAAAAAGGAGGGGAAGAAAAAAGAAAACTCTGGATACTGGGTGGTGGATGATTTTGTGTATGTGTGCTTTTCTGTAGTTGCCAGCTTTCTGTCATGAACATGAATTCACTTGGAAATTAGGAAAAATATCAATAAATGTTAAAATTAAGCAGTTAAAAGAATAAAACCATGGCCAAATCTTTATCAAGTAGATGCAAATGAAATGAAAACATGAATGGCAATAATAAAGTAAAAAAGTAGCATTTATCATAAAACAGCCTTTGGGATAAAGGATCCATTTTGGCATTTTTATGTTGATATAAGATATAAGGCTGAATAAAAATATCACAGCGATAAAAGCATAGCATGAAATAGAAAAAATAAAAATTGACAGGAGGGACACCTGAGTGACTCCGTGGTTGAGCATTTGCCTTTGCCTCAGGGTGTGATTCCGGGATCCGGGATCGAGTCCCACATCGGGCTCCTTGCGGGGAGCCTGCTTCTCCCTCTGCCTGTGTCTCTGCCTCTCTCTCTATCTGTGTGTCTCTCATGAATCAATAAATAAAATCTAAAAACAAAAAAATTGACAGAAAAACAGTTGTCTTTAGGAGACCTAAACTTTGACAATCAAAAAAGAGAAAAAGATACTAAAGTTTGAAATACTATCATTATTAAGAAATAAGAAATAAATTATTTTTTTCCTTAATGACAAAGAATGAACCTTTTTAAAAACAATTATTTGAAACCCTGAGCAAAACAAATAATATAAAAGTCTGCAAAGAAAACTTTTATCTAAAATGCAACAAAACTAGAAAAAAATTACACAAGTTTAAGAATAAACAAATTTAAGCTCTCACAAGCTCTTACAAATTTTAAAAATTCTTTATTAGAATTTCTTAAAAAAAGAAAATCAAAACCATAATTACAAACTAGTTAGAAGGTAATGAAAATCAGAATATTATTTACAAGTATTCATGGAATGTGGCCAGATCAGTACAAAGGACCATGTTGAAGGCCTTGACCACTATCATTAGTCAGCCAGGAATAATGAAAATAAACTAGGCATATGACTAAAAAATGAGGAAAGTCCAACTTGATGAATAAAATCCAAACAAGCAGAAATAGATAAGAAAGATTAATACAACAATTTACAAATTAGAAGATAAGGCATAATGGATTAATACGAGAGCTTTAAATATTTTTGAAGGCTAACAAAGTAGAAATAATTTTCATTATTCAAAATCCAGGAACAGAGGAAATACAAACAAATATTAGAAATGGAAAAGGGATATGAACATATTACAAAGAAGATTTAAATAGAATAAGATAATATTGCATGTTAATACATGTGAGAATAATGATAAATGGATGATTTTCTGGGAGAAATTGCTAAAAATTGACTAAATAAATTATACATATGAAAAAATCAATAACCTTGGGAAGGAATTGACAAAGTTATCAAGAAGCTTCTTCAAGAACTCTCCAAGTCCAGACACCCTACCAAAGAATTCTTTAAGAGTTTCAGAGAACATGATTTTTGTGTTTTGTAAAGCATTCAGGAACATAAGTAAAATTTGAAATCTACCAGATTTTGTTTATTTATTCATCTGTTGATGGACATTTAAAAAACTAGAAGACAAAAAAAGAAACCAAAAAAATAAAAAACTAGAAGACCCAGCAATTTCACTCCTACAATCGACCAAGAGACACGAAACATATATCCATGCAAAGACTTGTACGCAAATGTTCATGGCAGCATTATTCAAAATAGCCCCAAGTATCCATCAATAGGTGAAAAAATAAATGTGATATGGCCACACTACAGAATTCATCAATAAAAATAAAGTAAATATTAAATAAATATGAATTAAATATATGCTATTATAACATCCTAAAATGTGGCTAAAACTCAAAAAAATATGGAAAGTGCAGAGTTGGACACAAAATACTACATTTAATTCCAATTCTACGAAATGTCCAGAAAAGATAAATCTCTAGAGGCAGAAAGCATATCACTAGTTGCCTGAGAACTGGAAGGGAGCAGGGATTGACTACAAATGGGCTTCAGGGAATTTGGGACTGTTCTAAAATTGGAAAATGTCCTAAAATTGTTTTAAAATTTGTCAGTTACACAACTCTACAGATTTACTGAGAGTCTTTGAATTGTGCACTTACAATGAAATTTTATGGTATGTAAATTATACTTCAATAAAGCTGTTGAAAATAGCTAGTTATCAAACAAGTATAAGTTAGTATCAATGAGATGCCATTAACAGATGTAAACATCTATCCAACTGGTAAGATTTTTAAAAAAATTAGTGTAGTGAAGATTCAGTTCAAAGGGTACCGTAAAGGGTACCGTTATACATAACAATCAGGATATAATTGATACAATGCTTTTAGAAAACAAATTGAAGGCAACCTTTGGAATGAGAGAAGATATTTGCAAATGGCAAAAATGGTAACTGCTTAGTATCCACAATATATAAAGAACTTATAAAACTCAACATCCAAAAAACAAATAATCCAATTAAAAATGGACTGAAGAGAACCAGACATTTCTCCAAAGAAGGCATACAGATGGCCAACAGATATGTGAAAAAATGCTCATCATCGCTCATCATCGGGGAAATGCAAATGAAAACTACAATGAGATATCACCTCACACCTGTTAGAATGGCTAAAATTGACAACACAAAAAACAAGTGTTGGTGATGGTGTGGAGAAAAAGGAACCCTTGTGCACTATTGGTGGGAATGCAAACTGGTGCTGCCACTCTGGAAGACAGTGTGGAGGTTCCTCAAAAATTTAAAAAAAGAACTACCTTATGATCCAGCAATCGCACTACTGGATACTTAACCAAAGAATACAAAAATACTAATTTGAAGTGATAAATGCACCCTGATGTTCATAGCAGCAGTATATACACTAGCCAAATTATGGAAATGACCCAAGTATCCATTAGCTGATAAATGGTTAAAGAAGATGTGGTATATATGGACAATGGAATACTATTTAGCCATTAAAAAGAGTGCAATCTTTCCATTTGCAACAACATAGATGGAACTAGAGATCATTAAGCTTAGTGAAATAAGTCAGAGAAAAAAATACCATACTATTTTACGCATTTAAGAAACAAAACCAGCAAGCAAAGGGGGAAAATGAGAGAGGGACAAATTAAGAAACAGATTCTTAACTATAGAGAACAAACTGATGATTAGGGGCGGTTGGTTGGGGGATGGATGAAATAGGTGAATGGGGATGAAGGAGTGATCTTGCGATGAGCACAGAGGATGCATGAAAGTGTTGAATCACTATATTGTACATCTGAAACTAACATAACACTGTATGTTAGCTAACTGGAATTAAAATTAAAAATTTAAAAACGTTTTTTAAAAAGAAAAATTGAAAACAAGATACTAAGAATTTTCAAAATGCTAATAGGCTTTGAATTATTAGTTTCATTTGAGGAATCTATCTTTCCAAAAATAAAGAAATGTGCTATAAGGATGGACATTGCACGATTCTTTATGAAAACTACAAATTAGAACAACCTTGATGTCCAACATTAGGGATATGGGTACATAAATCATCGTACACCAAACAATGCATTTTATGTGATTGATAAAAAATCATAGTTTCAAAGACTACTTAAGGATATAGAAGAATGTTCAAGAAATAATGTCAAATGGGAAAAAAAGTAGGGCATAAACTTTATGTATATGCTAATCCTAAATGAAGAAAAGAAGTATCTATTTATGATTGGCAGGGCCCAGGCCAAATGTTCACACTGATTATCTGGGTGATGTAATTTTCTTCTGAATACTTTTTGTTTTATTTTATCTACATTCTTGACAATAAACATTTATTGCTTTATCATTTGCAAATCAGAAATTTTACTGGAAAACTGTAAATGTTATAAAAATAACAAAAGTGAATGGAAATTAATTACATTTCTCTCCATCTGCACCAACTGTAGCTTTCAAATAGGAAATAGAAGGTCTGTATAACGATCCCAACTAGTTGAGCTTCCATTTGGCGAGGCAGTTAATCTTGAGTCCTTCTCACTTTGCCTTCTTCCCATTTTAATGGAGGCCTAGGAGCAACTGAGTCAACTCGGTGTGTATATATGGCAGATGTATTTTGGGCAATGGTGGATTTTGGGGACTGAGAAGCACTTTCCCACCTTTGAGTAAGGGGCCTTTTGACAAGTTATCTCCACAGTGGTCCAAATCTTGGCTTCCTATCTTCAGTGGTGCTGTCCTTTTGTAAAGAACCAGAGGACCTATGTTTCAAAGCATCGCATATATGGAAGAATCACTCCATACCAACCAATAACCATCCATGGTGGCTTCCAGGCCCATGAGTATCCAGAAGCCCTGGACCCTTCAATAAAAATCTTCCTTCGGGATTCCTTTTTGCTTTGAAGATTTCAGTCATTTGGAAAAATAACTTAGGTGTGATTTGAGTAAGGGAGGCAGATGGAATCAGAGGGGCAAATGGCACAAACACAGGAAGAGAAATTAGGAGCCAGCACCTAACTGAGGGAAGTCCAACGTGAAGCAGCCTCAGAGCTAATGAGTGGGATGTGCCAAGCCTTCCCTCTCTGAAGTCACATTATTAGCTGCTCCACAAACATTTTCCAACCTAACTTTTAAAATAATTAAACAAATGAAAAAGAAACCAGATTCTCACATAAAAGCTCCTAAGGCTTTGGTCTTTATTACTAATAAACTTACACTGGCCACCCCCCACCCCCACCCCGCCTTGACAAGTGTGGGAGAAGCTGGCTGGTAACAAGATTTTGCCGCCCTGATGAGTGTGCTCATTAGGGAAGCCACTCGGTTTGAAGGCCCACCCCAGCCAATCTGATTGCGAATTTTATTGAAATAATTTTATAAACAAGTCTTCAGACAAGGTCTAGTCCTGATGAATCCTGCGAGCTCATTACCACCCTCGGGAAGAAATTTGAAGAGATAAAAATAAAAGTCTAGGATTAAAACAACACTTTCACCTTAGGCAAAACAGTCTCCCTGCGCTTCAGATTTCTCCATCTGTAAAACAAGGATAATGATATTTCCCTCTTCAGCTCATCAGAAGAGCTAATGCTAAGTTCTAGAGAGCATGTTGGCGGTTGGGAAAGAAGGTAACACATAAACCTGATTATTTTTAATAGCACGAAGAACATAACGGTGATAAATAGATGTCTGATCTCTCTCAAGACAGGGTAAAAACGTAAAGGGGAGGCGTACATATGGTGTGATAAATCAGCCAAATATCTTGGAAGTTCACCTGGCTTGAATTAGAAGGCTGTTCTCCCTCCAATATTTTCTTTGATATTAACGAGTTTGCAGTCCAGTGACATTTCAGCATAAGATCATTAAATGTGTTTGTTGCGGCTGCTACTGCAGGATCAGAGTGACCTTAGGGAGATGCGAGTGCCGGAGAGCACTCGGGCAGCAGCCGTGCATTCCCAGGCGTGGGAGCAATTTCAAAGCAGCTTGGCTTTGCCACCCCTCACCAATTGTCTAAGTCAAAAGGCAGATGACTTGAAAATCCCTATTGACCCACAGGCTGCACAAACTCAACAGAGAGAGGGATGTGCCTGAATTGTAACATAATTCCACAGAGCCAGACTCCAGAGTCTGCACAGAAGCGTCACGTTTAAAACGTGTGAAAGAGCTGGATGGGGCTCAAGGATGATGATCGACATGTCCCTTTCAGACATACGCCGCGACGTCTTCTGCCTCTACCTGGTTTCTTAGTTTTGCATCAAACATAAATAGTAAGTGAAGAAATGTAACTCAATAGCAAGAGCTTCAGGTTCCTGAGATTAGATGAAAGGGATCCTTAGCACCGAGGCACAAAGCCTTCAGAAAAAAAGGCAGAGACTAAAGGAGCAGCAAAAGGCAAACTTCAGTCGGAAAATCTTGTGCATCTGAGTGGCTGATCTGAGCTTCCCCGAGTCGCCTGGAGCACATGTTACACTGGGTTCAGCCACTCCATATACTATCAGATATTTCATATAAATAATTAAAAAGTCACTGGCTGCCAAGGCCGGGTTCACATGGACTGAAGGGGAGCGTGGATCACAAGTGTTCAGGCCCGGAGACTTAATGAGAGGGTCTCTGGTGACCCACTGGGACATGATCATGGTCTAGTGGGGGGTTTAAGGATGGGCTCCCCTTCCAAGGCCCCGTGTCCACGCCACTCTCCACGGGGCCCACCTTTGTGGCTCAGGGTCTTTCATGTGCTCATTTTATCCTCTCTTTTCAATTGACGGCTGCCACGTGGACCAAGGGACTGGGGCTCGCCTTGGAGAAAGTGGAGCGCCTAGCCGGGTCCTCGCTGCGGCCCCTCCTCGGACACCGGCAGGCCGGGGGTGTTTAAGATAACAGCATTGCAGAGTGCAAACGGCCCCCACAGTGGAGCCAGAGGAACCTATGAGATCATTTGGAAAAGCTTGTGAATTCACTGCCATTTGCCTACTTGGCTTTGGATGAAAAGCAAATCTTAAAGCTGCTCAAAATGTGTCTGATTCATCTGTAACTGAGAATGAGACCAATCAGGGATAAGAAGTGAGTAAAATCCTTGTGATCACAGAGCCAAGAGAGCCTATTTTAAAGCACTTAATGTATTTTTTTTCTTAAAGATATATACACCAACTGTAATTAAGCTCTCCCTTTCCTTATGATCTTGGCAAGATGTTAAAAAAGAGATAGAGGGAGGGAGTCGACTTGCCAAGTGGATTTTTCTAAGCGTTCTCAGCCCTAATTAAAAGTCCTTTGTGCAAGGCCAACCAGCAATCAGATTCCTAATTAGAGTTGAGCAAACTGCCTTGGTGAACTACGGGTTTCTCTGAACCCAGGGATCTGGGGAGAAAGTCTGTCCGTCATAATGGGGCCATTTTCTGAAGCACATACACACCCAAGTCCTAAAAGGCAGGTACGCAAAGGCAGTGGCGTGACTCTATTCCTGTTGGGTCAATTCCTTTATTGCCTTGAAATGGCTCCGTAGACCCCGGGACCTGGTGTTGCTCCTTCTGTTTTGTTTGTCAGTTACACTGTTAACCAGGACTTGTCCCTTTTTAAGAGCTTGTCTTCAGGATCTGGAATTATGTGACTCCAGATTTAAGGATATCGAATGCTGGTATTTCATGGTTTACATCCAGATAAAGGAGACCATTCTGCCATTAACTGGATTTCTCCCGGAGTCTTGGTTATCCTAATAGCAAACACGCACACGGTGCTTATTACATGCCTAGCACAGCTCTAAGAACCCTGTCAATACTAACTTACTTAACCCCCACGCGGGCTCCATGAAGCAGATGCTGTTGTTTCACCCCATTCCACAGAGAAGGAAGTCTAGAGCCTCCCCCCACCCCTGTCCCCACCACCCCTGTCCCCACCACCCTAGGGCACTGCCTTCCAAGCTGGCCTCAGGCCGAGGAGGACCCCAATTGGCCCCAGGTGCCACAGGTCACCCACTGCACAGCATAGTTCAATCTCCTGTGCGCCCCTGGCTTGCTTCCTGATTGCTCCACGGGGTTTTCCAGGAACCACATTTCAAATTGAGACCTTCTGAAACGTAGGCCTTGAATAAAGAGATTATGCTGGGATGCAAAAATAAAGAACGTGGCTATTCTCCGTTCCCAGAACTGTGGTGAAAGCAGCAACAATGGTACCCTTGTCTCTCTCAGAGACAAAGCACCCAAAGCCACAGCACCTGAGGGGGATGCCACAAAAAGTATGCACACCCTGGGCTTAGCTCATCTCCTACTTAACCCTCTGTTGCTTGGTTCTTCCAGAAAAGTATAGATCCTAAAACAGGGAGGACTTTCTGATGATTATATAATTTTCTTTTCCTCGTGTTTCCATTTGGGTAAGAATTTGTGCAAAAACAAATGTAAGAGGGTCTTTATGGGTTTTCTTTGAATTGCTGTTTGATATTCGTAAAAGGAGATATATTTTATCTCCAGAATTAAGTTAAATATACAAGATGTAAATATGATAGCGTCAAACTCTTTAAATGTTATACAGCCAAATTACCCACGTTGCAAAAAAAATACTTCTGTATGTTTCAGTGAGTTGGCTATTTGCAAGGTGTCATGTGGGGGGCATGACATGACGAGGGGATGACAACAGTGGAAGAGGAAAGAAGTCAAAGGCAACAACAAACATGGCAGGGGACGTGAGGGGAGAAAAACTAGACTACAGAGAGAATTGAGGGAAGGGTAAGGGGCCCCAGTGAAAGGCTTGGGGGTTTTTTTGTTTGTTTTCCAGAGCCACCGGAACATTCTATAACTCTCAAAAGGAAGAAAAAAAAAAAAGGACAGGGGGATGGGTGGGGGATGCTCTGTGCAAGTATAGGCAGATGAGGGTGTCGGGTTGTATTTCGATCCATTGCTGGGAAGGGCTTCTACTCTGGCTGGTGCCGAACTGGTGCTCAAACTCCTGTGTCCAGCTTCTCCAGGAGGTGCTCAGACACTGTCACCAGGTCCACTCACACATGTCAGCAGAAAAGGGAGGAACCCACAGATCTGCTTGTTGTTTTGCACTTTCCACATTGTGTTGTAATTATTTATATGCCTACATCCCTCACTTGTCTATAAATCAGAGCACGTGAGCTGGGTTTTATTCAAATTGATGCCTTCAGCACTTGGTATATAGTTGACTCTCAATATAGTTTGCAGATGACTAGTTTATAGAACCAACTGCACTGGCCTATATAATACCTTTTGAGTAGCAGCCTCTTAGTAAATGTTCATTGGTTGAATTCATTTCCCGTAGCAAGTAACTGTTTGAACATTTGAGTTCTGGGGGGAAAAAAAAAGCTGATAGAGTAGGAAGTCCAAGATCTGAATCACAGAACCTGCAAGACTTCCCAGAGAAAAAAAATTAAGAGGGAAATAAAATGTTTGAGAATGATGAACAAATATACATCTGAAATGTTAAGGAACAGGACGCATTTTAGGACTCCTCCGTCTGCATCCACTTTCCCCCAGTTGAGGTGTTTCACCTCTCTGAGAGTCACTGAGACTTCTCAGGGTTTTGACATCCCTAAAAAGCAAGTCTGAGGAACTGGCTCAGATGCCACAACCATGCCAGAACATAGGTAAACAGGTACCACCATTCAAGCGAGTGTTGATATGTGTAATTTATATGACCCTTGGGCAATATGCAAAGATATATAAATTCAGATGATCTAAGTTAGAGAAAAATGTAGTTAGCTGATTAAATTAAGAAGTAGTGTTCATAACCAGAGACTGATGAGATTTTAAGATTAGTTTGGGCTGATGTTTATTCTTCATTTCCTGTTAAAACATTCTTCAAAGCTAGGATCAGACACCAATCCAATCTGGAAGATACCTTGTTACTTTTTCTCTTCTATCCCAGCTTATCTTAAGTGCCAATTACACACATCAGGCATTTTGCTGGTTTTTACATTCCTTTTTTTTTTTTTTTAAGAAAAATTTTGTTTGAGAGAGAGAGAGCACTAGAGAGAGCAAGCCTGAGTTGGGGGTAGAGGGAGAGGGAGAAGCAGGCTCCCCCGCTGAACAGGGAGCCCGACGGGGAGCCCCATCTCAGGAATCATGACCTGAGCCAAAGGCAGATGCTTCACCAACTGAACCACCCAGGAGCCCCCTGGTTTTTACATTCCTTTACTCATTGACATCTGGAGGTGACTTCTCCCAGTTAGAACATGAAGTGATTTGTTCTTGTGTGTGTTTATGAAACTCGGGTCCCTAAATGCCAAATATCTTCTGAAGCAGGCACTGTGACACTGCCCGTCTTTTGGGAGGAATGCTGAGGTGTGGAGTAGGTCAGTTTTGTTCCTTTGGTATCAGGATGGGTGTAATATAGATATTCTCCAAATCCGATAGTCTAGTGCAGTAGGAATGAAAGGAGGCAAAGTATGTTCAACGGCTAAATATTTGCTGTGGATCAAAAATATTAACCTCACTGTGAATCAAAAATATTAACTTCGAATTAATATGTAATACTCTCAAAACTAAGAGTAGGTGGGGCTCTCTCAAATTTCTTTTGAGAGTATGGAATTGAAACTGCCATGGGAGCAAAAAATTTGGACAGGTAGGATTATAACATGGAATCCCTGGACTCCTTTGGGTTTTTCTTTTTTTTTTTTTTTTAATTTATTTTTTTATTGGTGTTCAATTTGCCAACATACAGAATAAAACCCAGTGCTCATCCCATCAAGTGCCCCTCTCAGTGCCCGTCACCCATTCACCCCCACGCCCCGCCCTCCTCCCCTTCCACCACCCCTAGTTCGTTTCCCAGAGTTAGGAGTCTTCATGTTCTGTCTCCCTTTCTTATATTTCCTACCCATTTCTTCTCCCTTCCCTTCTATTCCCTTTCACTATTATTTATATTCCCTCCTTTGGGTTTTTTCTTGTCTGCCTATATTTGTGCTGGAAAAGGGCTGGCATCAAATGTGAATGGCTTTAAAAACAACATTTATTGAGGACTTGCTGTGCCCATGCATGGACCAGTGTGCTGAGTGCTTGGCATGGAGTATCTCCTTTCATCTTCAACACTCGTCATATGGGCAAGGTTCTGATAGTAGCCTTGTTTCCACTGATGAGGAAAGTGAGCCTTAGAAATATTAGGAAACTCACCTAAAGTCAAACAGCACACAAGTGTGATATAGCTCCCGAAGGAGGGATTTGTATAGCATTTTATGACTTGTTAACCTTCCGTCACTGGCATCATTTACTTTTACTCTTACCTATCTTAGGGTGATGGGTGGCATTGCCCTCATTCTGCACATGAGAAAACAGAAGCTCAGAAGTTTTGTGGCTCACCTGGCTGTCCTCAACAAAGAGAAGTCTAATGGTAAGTTAACCAGAGACTTTTTTGTGGCAGATGGCTGGGCTACCTGTCCTTTCTCCAGCCTTAACAGGATGGAGAACAAAGAGAACTGAGCCAAGGGTCCCTGGTTCCACCACCTTCCATATAACCTTGGGGTTTCTTTTTTTTTTTTTTTAAGATTTTATTTATTCATGAGAGACACAGAGAAAGAGAGAGAAAGAGAAAGAGAGGCAGAGACACAGGCGGAGGGAGAAGCAGGCTCCATGCAGGGAGTCTGACGTGGGACTCGATCCCGGGACCCCAGGATCACTCCCTGAGCCACACAGGCGTCCTATCCTTGGGGCTTCTATTTCCTCAATGCTAATATGTCAGATTCTCAAAGCTGTTTTGAGGATGAAGTGGTTTTTTTGAGAGTTGTGTATTGCATGCAAGTGTAACTTATGAATAATACTATTAAGCAGCCACTCTTCAGCTTGTTCTGAAGGCAACCCAACTAGCGCATAAACTTATGATGTGTCTTTCTCTCTCCTGCATTTGGTAACTGTATGGAATAGGGCAGTATAGTTGAAATGAATTTTAAAAACTTTTCTTCCACTTCTTTTTTTTTATTGAGGTATAATTGACCTACAACCTTATATTAGTTTCAGGTGTACAGCACAATGATTTGATATTTGTAGATATTGTAGAATGATCACCCCGCTAAGTCTACCTCACATCCATCACCACACATGGTCACAAACTTTTTTTGGTGATAAGAACTTTTAAGACCTACTCTCTTAGCAACTTTTGAATATGCAGTACGCTATTAATAACTATAGTTGCCATACTGTATGCTATGTCCCCATGACTTGTTTGTCTTATAACTGGAAGTTTGTATCATTTGATCCCCTTCACCAGTTTCACCCCCCCACCCGCACCTCTGCTTCTGGCAACCACCAATCTGTTCTCTGTATCAATGAGCTTCTTTTTTTTTCTTTTTAAGATTCCATATATAAGTGAGATCATACAATATTTGTCTTCCTCTGCCTGACTTATTTTACTTAGCATAATGCCTCAGGACCCATCCTTATTGTTGCAAATAGCAAGATTTCATTCTTTTTTATGGCTGAATAATACTCCACTGTATATATGTACGACATTTTCTTTATCCATTAATCCATCGATGGGCACTAAGATTGTTTCCATGTCTTAGCTGTAGTAAATAATGCTGCCATAAACATGGGGGTGTATATGCCTTTACAAGTTAGTGCTTTCATTTTCTTCAGATACTTTAAAGTATAATTGTTGGATAATCTAATATTTCTATTTTTAATCTTTTGAGGAATCTCTGTATGGTTTGGTATAGTGGCTGCACTGATTTACATTCCCATCAACAGTGTACAAGTATTCCCTTTTTTCCACATCCTCTTCAGCATTTGTTATTTCTTGTCTTTGATAGTGGCCATTCTACCAAGTGTGAAGTTGCATTTCCCTGAAGATGAATGATTTTGAGCATTTTTTTCATGTACCTATTGGCCATTTGTATGTCTTCTTTGGAAAAATGTCTCATTTTTCAGATCCTCTGCCTATTTTTTAATTGGATTATTTAGGGTCTTTTTTCTTCTTCTTTTTTCTTGTTGCTCTTGAGTTATATGATTTCTTTATGTATTTTGTATATTAACCCCTTATCAGATACATGATTTGCAAACATTTTCTACATTTAGTAGGTTTCTGCTTTTAGTTTTGTTGATGGTTTCATTTCTCCAATTTCTCTTTTGGTGGTGTGGGTACCCACTCCCAGAAGAATAAAATGACATAAGTGATTGCAAACAGAAGAAAGAAAGGAACTCAAGAAGAGCTGGCCAGATACAATAAAAAAAGTTCTCCTTAAAAGAAAATGTTGCAAATATTCAAAATGTTTCAATCTCCCAGCACTGGAGGAAAAAAATAATTTCCCTGTTTAAGAACAGAACATCCTGTGGTTAAAACATATCCAAAGGAAGAGTATCTTTAAGGCACGCTTTTTTAAAAACCATGCAAAAATAAGCTCACAGGTTTATGTGCTTTAAACTTTACCAATAGAAATAACTCTTTGGTGGTAGTCTTATTACATCGTTCTTGAAGAAGAGATGCCCAGAATGTTCGATAAACTCAGTAAAGTCAGCATGTCCAGTGATGCAGTTTAGTCTCTGTGCAAGCCCAGCTGCGAAGGGTTGTGGGGAGGGTGCGGCCTCGGCTCCACTGTCCTCCTTCCCGGAACAACATTCTGCTTTTTTCCTTTTGCTTTCCCTCTGGATTCTTTGAAAAAGAAGGTTTCTGGTTTGAGGGAGAAATGGTTTTGAAATTCCTGTTTACTGCTTTTCTGGGCAGTAATAATGCCACATCCAGCTTAGCTCCATGTACGAGAAAGCTTAATCAGAGCTAACGTTTTGGTTCTTGATGACCAGCCAGTTCACACATTGCTGAGCAAGCAAGATTCATCCTTTCTAGGGATTCATAGTGAATCCTCAGCCCTACCTTAAGAAAGCATTAAAGAAGTTCCGGAGAATGGAGCAAAACAAAAGGCACAACCAGAGACACTGCGAGCTGAGCTGTAAGCAGCAGGCATGTACTGGTCAAGGAATTAGATTACTCAAGGTGGTGACTCATTCAGCAACTATGTAGTGTTTGCGGTTGAAGAGAAACCTTTGCCAGAGAATGACTAAAATCTATTGGCAGCGTCTTTAAAGAAATCATGACTGGGCCCAAACCAGTGAATACGCAAGTGAGCTTTTTTTCTTGGTCTTTTACTTATTCAGGACTGGGAGTAAGAAAACACCATCGCTGTTGACGTCTCCTGTTACAGCATGGTCTCCGGGGCATTCCCAAACACCACTCTGAGTAGGGCCTAGTCCAGACACATGTCTCTGTTGGGGCGTGGTCATGTAAGTTGGGGTGTGTGTGTGCGTGTGTGTGTGTGTGTGTAGTTAGTAGAATGAGCAAATCAGACTTACAATTGTTAGAGATATTTGGTCTTCGTAATTTAAAGAAAAACCTAGAGGAGAAAATTTCCAAATTTGGTTGGTTTTCTAGGGCGGACACAACAAAGTGCTACACATGGAGTGGCTTAAACAACACTTTATTGTCTCACAGCTCTGGAGGCTAAAAGTCCAAGATCAAGGTGTTGGCAGGGCTGGTTCTTTCTGAGGGCTGAAAGGGAAAATCTGTTCCATTCCTCTTTCCTAGCTTCTGGTGTCTGCTGGCAAACTGTGGTATTCCTTGGCTTGTAGAAGCATCACCCTGATCCCTGCCTTTACCTTCACATGGCCTTCTCCCTATGTATATCTGTCTCCAAAATTCCTCTTTTAGTAAGGACACCAGTCATATTAGAGTAGGGCCCCACCCTGCTCTGGTATGATTTCATCTCAGCTAATTACATCTGTAATGACCCAATTTGAGTAAGATAACACTCTGAGGTGTTCGGGGTTAGGATTCCAACATAGGGATTTAGGGGAGGGGAACAAATTCCAACCCACAACAGTTACCTATCTATTGCCAGAGATAATTTATTTAAAAAAAAAATGGATTCATTTAAAATTCTTTGGTGGTTGATCTTAGTCTCCATTGAATCTGGAAAAATTGAGCATCTTTAAAAAGTTTGAATATATTTTGCATATATAAGAAATGATTATTTAGGGACGCCTGGGTGGCTCAGTGGTTGAGCGTCTACCTTCACACCTTGCTCAGGGTATGAACCTGTGGTCCCGGGATCAAGTCCCACATCAGGTTCCCCTAGGAGAAAACTGCTTCTCCCTCTGCCTATGTCTCTGCCTCTCATGAATAAATAAATAAAATCTTTAAAAAAAAAGAAATGGTTATTTAAAATGAGAGAAATTCTTTAACACAAAACAGAATATTTCAGCTAAACAAATATTTTGAGTCATTTGAGTACAATGCCATATAAATACATTTGCATTTATGAATGCAAGTACCTCACAAATATCCCCCCATTAACAATAGTGCAAAACATGAAATTTTCATTTAACAAAATTGTAATAGAAGACAAAGCTGGTGCCTACAACTTCAAGACTTTAGTTTTGAAGTTGCCAAGAAGCTTATTTCTTTTACAACAATCCTTGAAAAGGGATCATGCCCCCGTGTGAGCACATCCACGTATACCCACATCCCTGTGAGTGCCATGTGCAGATTTATGTTTGTGCTGTTTCCAACACTTAAAGTCCATCGTGTAAATGAGGGTGAGCATAGACAGTCAAGGGAGAGAAGGACACTTGTGTCAAGATTATTAAAGAGCAAGATGAGCAAAAACATAAATCCCAGAATACATGGAGTTCTGGGTGAGTTCTAGGTACTAGGAAGGTGTCAGACTTCCAGAAAGATGCACTTTATCTCTGCATAAAAGAAGAGCATATTCGGGGTGCTTGAGTGGCACAGTCAGTTAAATCTTGACTTTGGCTCAGGTCATGATCTCAAGGTCATGAGATGGAGCCCCACTTTGGGCTCTGCACTCAGAATGGAGATCTGTTCAGAGTTTCTCTCTCTCTCACCCTCTACCCCTCCCCACCACGCTCTCTCTCAAATAAATAAATATATCTTAAAAAAAACAAAACATACTGGGGGTAAAAGTACCTGACCAGCTAACGTAATGACTGTTCCTTTCATTAGGGATTCATTTCTGTCCATCCCTGAGCTCTACACATTCATATGTGAAGTAACAGCCAGTCTCCTGCTTCCATTAGAGGCTTAGTAAGGGAGATCCGGCATTCTTGGGACATCCAGTGGGTGAACTCACTGGGGAGGTGAGTTCAAGTACTAAAGTTGAGGCTCTGACCTTTCTTTGTGGAAGCTTCTTTTGCTCCTGGTCCCAAACAACCTACCATAACTAAAGACCACTGTTGTGTCTTCATTCCTTACAGGAAGATAAAATGTGAGCAAATTCACTCATTAGGATCACGGCTACCCTTTTATTGTCAGCTGTAATACTTTGTCACGTTAAAGTCTTCTTAGTTCATCATAGTGTTAAGTGTAGCAAATTCATACAAGCACAGCCAGATATGCTTTTTCCAAGAGGGCTAGAGACTTAGAATCATAAAATTTTATAGCACAAGGTGACCTTAGAAATCATCTAGTTCAGCCCCTCATTCTACAGATAAGGAAATTAAGTTTTGTCGAGATTAAGCCATTTGTCAAAGGTCAGCAACCAGGAAGTGGCAGAAATGGGCTTAAACCCATTTCCTGACCCTCCTTTCTCTACTGAAACTGTCATATATGATAATCCCAGAGCTAGGTTACAAACTAACAAAGAATTATCCGATAATAAGCACTTCAGATAGAATCCTGTCCAATGAAGTAGCTATTTGTTATTCTTTCTCTGTGGGCATTGGTCTCTGTATGTTTATTCAAAGCAGATGCTAATGATTTATTTAATTTGTGGTCAATTCTAAGTTTTCAAAGAAATGAAAGAGCTGCTCAAAGGATAGAAAAGAAGCAAATGTGGATGATTTGGGATAAGGAAAAAGAAAGGTATATCCTTGGGTCTGTCTCAACCTTCCTTTTCTCCAGGTGGAGGTCCTCAAACAAAGAACATTACCAGATATTTACATTGACATGAACAGTTACTAATATCAACAAGCCACCTACCCCTTACTCCATTAAGATTTAGCTTACCGATAGCAGAAGTATGGAACTTACTTTAGATTTCTACCACCCACCCAAAAGTAGTTCATTTTTTTGTATATGAGCAGTTCTCTTTGATTAATTTTGAGCCCCCCCCAAAGCTTATGCTTTAAAAAAATTTCATGTCGTCTAAGAAGAAAGTATATTTCCTACTGCAGAGATGCAGCGCTGCTTCTGCCACAAGTCAGTGAAGCGTTCCATGGGCAAGCAAGGTAGGGCTGGGGTCTAAAAGAAATTAATTTGAGCATATTTAGTTGATTTTAATAGCCTGACCTCTGAGTGTGCACACAGCAAGGCCGGGAGGTAGCGGCAGGCCATACACAACTGAATTAAAACGAAGCCCTGGCATCGCTCAGGGAAGCCTTCCCACACCTGCTTCTCATTTCCTCTAGTTATTTCTGGTAATGAAAATTGGAACCGTTGCTATATATTTTGGGGTCTAGAAGGTCTATACATTTTTCTTTCATACAATATGCTTGTGATTAAGTATATGTCTCTGTCTACAAAAAACCAAGACCTAAGTATTCCTGGAAGAATAAAGGGGAAAAAAACTTAAGAGTATTCCCTTAAAAATAGATTTTTTTTGGTTTGTTTTCTTCCCAGTTCCAGCTGGAAGGCTCTGCCACACTGCAGCCTTTCTACCTGTCTGCTGACATTTTCATCTACTATTCTCTTTAACTTTTTGCACGCTGGCTTGGCCCTTCATTAGGGACCTGAATGGCAAAGTGGAATAATAATACTGGCTTGTTTTAAAGAAGCTGAAGGATTTCTCAGGAAAGTTGAGAGCATTTGGATGGGGGAGCAGCCTTTCCCGAATTCATTTTTCACTTGGGTTTTTTATTCTCCAATCATCTCAGAGGCAGTCCTGATGTCTGTATCAAAAGAAAAGGATGTGTGGCTCAAAAATGCCAATTGGAGCCTTCTCTAGGGAGCTCTTAGCATAATTTGTTATGAGTTTAGGGCTGGAATTTGGCCCAGTCCCTAATCAATCCTTAGGTGGTCCTGGCTCTTATTTTCATGTTGCTAGGGACAGCCTTCCCATCTTCTTATCATTGTCTGCCTTCAACTGACATTCTGAAGTGCAGCTGTATTGATTATGACTTTTCCCCTCCCCTCTCTGGTAGCTTGGAATCTCATTGCTGAGGAGTAATAACATGATATATATTCATATGCACATATGCACGAACTACCGTGTTCAGTATTTGCATTTGCCTACACGTCTGCTGTGAAGAGTATGCCATGTGAGAGAGTCAGCCTCTTCCCCCTCCCTGCCATGTGATGTCTATATATTTATGAGGAGGAGAGAGAGGAGCACTTGGGTATATGAATCTGCTTGCAATTTCCTAATGGAATCTGGCAGAAGAGCTTTGCAATAGGACAAGTTCCAGTAAAAAAAAAAAAAAAAATGTGTTCATGGAAGTGCTTTCCCCGTGTGCCTGTCACCTATTTGCCCTTCCAGACCACTGAAAAGATTAATCATGGAATGAGCCAGATTCTCTTTCTGGTCAGCAAAGAATGAAATACTGTGTTGACGGAGGGGGAAATATTACCATTTTGTTCCTTTTTAACAGGGCATATCACAGGGGAGGAGTCCAGGTGAACAAGATCCTGAAGGGGGAAAAGATCTTGTTGACAATGGCCTACCTAGTCTTCTGTAGCTGACTGGGCTTTGGGTACTGCCATCTGGGAGGAGAAGTGCAGGGATGTTCTTTAAGGAGAGAACAC
The DNA here is from genome assembly GCF_018345385.1 of Vulpes lagopus. Lineage (NCBI taxonomy): Eukaryota > Metazoa > Chordata > Mammalia > Carnivora > Canidae > Vulpes > Vulpes lagopus. The sequence goes on along the minus strand of NC_054824.1, from coordinate 23,451,725 downwards.
CAAGTTGTGAATGGGATTAGAGGTGAACGGGTTTGAAAAGCTCTTTCCTCTGGGAGCGCTTGCTGCTGTGTTGGGAGAGTGCTCTAAGATGAGAAGCCCTCACTATTCAGAAAAGGCCTCCATTAATGCCATGAGCCTTTGTTGCCATAGTCTGTGTCTGCATGGACCATTTAAATCATGGCTCTTATAGAAAAGTATTACAAAGGTCCCATCCTGTCCCACATCCATACTCCCTAGACTCTCTACCTTCCTTCATGGCCTCAGAATGGCAAAGGCTGTCAGGATGAATGGAATGCTGGGAAGATTTATGATGGTTGGAGATGCCAACATATGGAATCCACAAACCTTGAAAATGTCTCCGTCTCTGCATGCAGACTTTTTAACTGAAACTTTATGTACCTTAGGTCCATATCTTTGCATGAATGAAAAAGACATTGCTTATTTGGGGAAGCCTTTGTGCAATTCACCTGGGATAATAAAGCCTTCAGATCACATACATCTCATTCTATAGACACTCCATGGAATGGAATGCTGCAGTGTAGCTATATACAGCCTTGGGCAGAAAAGAGGCAGGAGAAATATTTCTTTTTTTTTTTTTTTTTTAGGAGAAATATTTCTAAGGAGCAAACTAATCCTTCACATTCTTCAAAAGGACAATTTTTTTTGGTCATTTATTTTTTTCCCTCAGATACAATCTTCAATTATATCTGAACAGTTGTTAATAGATATAAAGATAAATGAGGACAGTATTTGTTTAGAGTTCACATGAGGGACAGAGTCAAAGCATAAATTCTTTTGCTATGGACACTGTCAAAGGATTTTAATATTCCACATGACCTCCAGTATTCGCCTCATGCAGAGGTCTTGCCCTAGGCCACATGTATGAAATATGATGGTTAGACATCTGTGGCAACACTGCAGATATTTTAGGGAAGATTCTGAGAATTCCAGCAATGGCTATCAAGCCTAGCAGATGGCAGGATGGCTGTAGGAACAGACTGGCGATTCTAGAGTTGTTTCATATAAAACAGGCTTAGGAAGGAAAAAAAAAGAAGATGTAGCCACCTTGTAGCCTTCAGAAGCTTCTCCTGCTGGGGGGACTGAATGACCTGAATAGGGCTTCCTTCTGGAGGTGAGGAGACAGAACTGGCAGCTTGCAAGTGTCTGAAATTCTGAATCAATGGAAGAGAAAACTATGGCTGATAATTAGTAATAATATTATTTAAATCCTCTACATTTTAATGGAGTTTTTTTTGTTGTTGTTGTTCTAGTTATTCAATCAATTGCTGGGGGGGGGTGTTAAAATCTCCAACTATGATTTTATAGAATTGTCTATTTCTCACTTACTCTATTTTATTTCAAGTATTTTAAGCCCTGTAATTAGGTGCATATACATTTGCGATTGCCATGTCTATTTGTTGAATTATTAAAAGTCTCTCTTTGCCTCTGGAAAACTCTGTAATGCAGTCTACTTTATCATAACTCCTCCACCCTCCTTATGTTTACCATCTGCATGACATATCTTTTCCCATCCACTTCATTTCAACCTATTTGAGTCTTTATGTTTAAAGTATATCTCTTATATTATCTAAAATATAGTTGGATTTTGCTTTTTATTCATTCTGACCATCTCTGCCTTTTAATTAAAAGTGTTTAATCCACTTACATGTAATGTAATTTTTGATATGGTTGGATCTAGGTCTACTTTTTCCCGTTCACTTTATTTGTCCCAACTAATACTTATTAGGCACTTCTCAGGAAAGTTACCTAAAGCTTGAAAGTGAGGAAAGATGGCTGTGTGCCCTCACAAAGTCGTTCTAAAGCATTGTCTAAAAGGCCTGCCTAAGGCAGAGAGAAGATAATTTTGTTTGACTTGCTATTTAGGAAACTAAGGTGCAGAGAGGTTAGTTACTCTGCTCAGGATCATCCAGGAGAAAGTACTGGAGTTGGAATTCAGAGCCCCAAGCCCATAAATGTGATCACTTTACCATACTGCCTCCCACTGGTAATTGCCTCATTATTGAGTTTATGGACAATTACCAGAGGAAATAGGGAGGACTATAGCTGCCTTTTGCTAGCTATGGTACCTGCAGATGGCATTTTCCGTTAAAGAGAAGGGCAGCTGTGCGGTACCTCAAGGCACACATGAACCAAGCCCAGGAGTCTCAGGGCAGTGAGGCCCAGCCTGCATGCATCAGGTGTTTGTTCACTCTGTTGATCAGAAACCCCTCATGTTTATTGCTGCCAAAAACATAGATGCATAGAAATGAAATGCTGTTTTCAGGAAATATTGCTGAGCATTCTGGTGACATGCATTTGTTCTTCTGTTTGATAGGGGAGTAGGGCTGAGGTGAAAGAAAGAGTAGTATGACCAGCCAGGAAAACACACTGATGTAGCAAAATGTTAGCGACGTTTTAGCACTTCCTCATGAAGGAGTGTGACCTCCTGCCACCCAGACAGGCTCTTTCTTTAGATTTTTCTTGCTCATTCGCCACAGCTGTTTGTTGTTTTCTTAAATGTTAAGCTTTTTATAGCTCTTCAGTTACTTATAAAAAGTATCAGTTATTCAGGCCATACGAGTACTGGTTCAGTGCTAGTCTAATGAGCAGTGAGAACACTGAAGGCATATTTTTGTTGCTTCTATTTTCTCACTGCTCCCCCACCCCCTTCTCTCACATGTTTCCCCTTTGGACTCAAATGACTCCAGATTTTTGAAATTCACTAAAAAGGTGAGCCACCAGTTGGTCTTTGCTGCTTAAGAATAATTCACTGCCTATGTTTAATGTTACTGGCTTTCCATTGTTTCGTGAAGAGAGAGGAATGGGTGGAACTTCACCCAGCCATAGGTAATCTCAGGTGTTCAGAAGGGATGCAAACCTGTACAGATGCACCTGTGATCTCTAGGGGAAAAAAGTCTCAGCTTTGTCATGCCAAGGGGAAAAAAAACAAAAAAACAAAAAACAGTGTTTGGAGTGCCTTCACTGAGTAAGTAGCAATTGTCTCTTTGATCTGCATCCACATGGAAAGCAGGACCAGTTACAGAAGAGGTCCTGATAGAAGCATAAGTAAGATTCCAGAAACGGTCAAAAACATAATTGTCTTTTATGTATTTGAAGAAATTGGACAGTCTGTCCTGGGCTTGGAGGCCTTTACAATGATGTCTCAATTGTACACACATTCTACATGATAAATATAAAACACTTGGAGAAATTGTACTGATCTTAGTTCAAGAGGATGTCATCGAATACATCATGGGCGAATCCTCTCAGGAGAGCCAAGACTGAGAAAGTCTGCATGTATGTTCAGCCATGGAGGTTGCCCACCTGGGAGCTTCAGACACTGGGGGCACTTGGAGTGATTTGCAAGGGTCCTCACCAAACAGTTTTAGTTGATTTAATAAATAACTGTCCTACATATATGTGTACTATTTTTCACAAGTAGGTAGATACTAAAATGATTACTAAAATATTAAATATAGCATCAAACTACTGGTTAATGGTTTAAAAATTATTAATATTTTCATCTATTTATTTGTTTTTACCTTAATATAGCTATAGGTTAGAAGCTGTTGTTCTAGCAAGTGATCAGCCTTATATCCAGAATGTCTTATGAATACACTCCTTAGGAGACACTAGCCAGTTATTTGGGTGGAAAAGGATCAAATTATTGGTTTGTTTTTAGGTAACCATACCCTCAGCCCTTTTTTCTTGGTGCTGGAAGAGGTGACGACTTCCTTCTAAAAAAGAAGACAATTCAGCTAACAGACTTACCTTGGATGATTTTATAGAAACAGATCCTCATTAAACATGTTTTGAGATGGAAAATAGACTTCATTCCAACCAGTGTTGACCTGGATTGATCCCAAGTGTCAATCTTGAAAAGGTCTATTTATAGAGGAAATTGTATATATATATTTTTTAGCTCAGAGGCTTTTATGTGTACCTATTACAATATCATGCTTTTAAGTGTCCATGTAATAATAACAATGACTAATATTTATTGAGCGTTTAATACAAGCCAGACACTTTTCTAAACATTTCACATGTGTTATCTCAACAAGCCTTTGTGGTAGCTATTATTATTTTCATTTTATACATAAAGACATTAAAGTCAGAGAGCTCAGTAACCTGGCTTACCAACATATGTATGATGGAACCAAGATTTGGATCCAGGCTATCTGACTTTTGAGCCAACACTCTAAACCACCATACTATATTCACCTCATATGGAAAGTCTGGGCCAAAGCTGGGATTTTGTTTTTTTTTTTTTTTACATTATGATTTAACATTTTACAGGATTGTCTTTCTTCTCATTTAATTTAGGATTGAATTCTCCTTTCTCATTTGAAAATTGCTCTATTATGTTAAAAAAAATCTATTCTCTATTTAGCTAGACTATCAAATATGAAAACTTATGGAAATTCACATGTACCAGTTTTCCTAATTCTGTTTAATAAAACTTCTCATTTCTTCCTCAAGGATATTGACTCCCCTTAGTACCCTCTGTGGCATAAATGTGGGAATTTACATTTTCTTTTCTTGTCCTTAGTTCATCAATCTTTAGAGTGGGGTCACCTTTACTCTAAAAACACCGTAAACAATTGTGAATTAAAGAAGATATACAAACAGCCAGTGGGCACAAAAAAGACACTCAACATTATTAGTCATTAGGTAAATGCTAATTAAAATAAGGAGAGGGGCAGGGGCACCTGGGTGGTGCAATTGGTTGAGTGCCTGACTCTTGGTTTCAGCTTGGGTTGTGATCTCAGGGTCCTGGGTTTGAGCCCTGCCTCAGGCTCTGTGCTAAGCAGGGAATCTGCTTAGTTTCTCTCCTCCTCTCCCTCTCCCTCTGTTTCTCCCCCTGTGGTACTCTCGGTCTCTCTCCCTCTCTTAAATAAATAAATAAATAAATAAATAAATAAATAAATAAATCTATCTTTTTAAAAATTAAAAAGTAAAGGGATACCACTACATACACACAAAAGTGGCAAAAATCAAAAGAACTGACAACACCAACTGTTGATGAAAATATACAGCAGCTGAAATTCTCATTAATAGCTGGTAGAAATGCAAGATGATGCAGCCACTTTCAGAAAAGCAATCTGACAATTTCTTATAAAGTAAATTATACACTTATATATGATTCACCAATCCTACTTCTAGGTATTAACCCATGGGATATGAAAGCTATGTCCAACACAAAGACATGCACATGGGTCTTCATAGAAGTATTGTTCATATTAGTCCCAAATTAGAAACAACCCAAATGTTCACCGGCTGTTAGATAGATAAACAAATTGTAATATACCCAAATGATGGAATATTCCTTAGCAATAAAAAGGGAACAAACTACGGATGGATACAACAACATAGCTGAATCTCAAAAGTGACATACTAAGTGAAAGAAGATGGACAAAAAGAGACCATGTATCATGTGATTCCATGTAAAAATCTAGAAATGGCATAACCATAGCGACATAAAGCCGAGTAGTTGTCAGGAGGGCAGGTTTGGGAGTGGGGTAGGTATTGACCATAAAAGGGAATGAAGGATGGGCAGTCCAGTGGCTCAGTGGTTTAGCTCCGCCTTTGGCCCAGGGTGTGATCCTGGAAACCCGGGATCGAGTCCCACATCAGGCTCCCTGCTTGGAGCCTGCTTCTCCCTCTGCCTGTGTCTCTGCCTTTCTCTCTCTGTGTGTCTCCCATAAATAAAAAAAATCTTATAAAAAAAAAAAAAAGGAATGAAGGAACTTTGGGAAATGAAACAAATGTTCTATATCTTGGTTGTAGTGGCAAGCATGTTTGTCACAATTCATATACGTTTATCAGACTCATCAAGCTGCACACTTTAAATCACACCTCAGTAAAGCTGATTAGAAAAAAATGTGTAGAGATCTTGGCGACTGAGCTGTATGTGAGACAATTCCATTTTTAAAACTCTAGGGTCACCTTCTGTTGAGTTCAACCTAACTCATTTCATTCAATGTTTAATAAAAGGGTCTGTGGTTTAAAAAAATTTTTTTATCTTACATTGAAGCTATTTCTTCAATTGGAAAAGAGGGTGTTTTGAAATTAGTGTATAACAAATAGTGAAAAAAGGAAAATTGAAATAAATGTGTTCATAATCAACTCCATATCATTTATTTAGTGATTGTACAGCTCCCTAAGGGTCAGTGCGTCTTCGTATTTGTTGGTGTTGTTTATATACTGTCACGCTGGATCAACTGCCTTGTGAAGACTTTAGAGTTTTCAAATTTTGACAGTCGTAGGTAACATACTGGTTGCGGTATGAACCCCATACACCAGAAATTCTTCATGAAGAGCAGAAGTTAACTCCAAAGAGCTACCTTGTAAAGTTTAAGGTTGAATTTCATTACAAGAAATCAGTTGGTTGTCTGAGGCAAAATAATGAATTATCCAGTTTATTTTGTAATTTTCCTATAGGAACAAAAAAAAAATAGTGGTTTTTCCAATCATCATACCCTTCAAAAATATAAATATATATTCTGCTTACCCTCACCTTCAGCCAAAATGTGTTTATCTAGGGATTTGCTTTGAGCAAGGCATTGTGCTAAGTACAACGGGAAATGCCAAGTTTTTTAAACTATGATGATTGCAGTCCTATTCAGTTAAAATTCTGCACTTGAAAAAGACATGAAGAGAAATCTCACAGAGGAAGACATGGACATGGCCAACATGCACATGAGAAAATGCTCTGCATCACTTGCCATCAGGGAAATACAAATCAAAACCACAATGAGATCCCACCTCACACCAGTGAGAATGGGGAAAATCAACAAGGCAGGAAACCACAAATGTTGGAGAGGATGCGGAGAAAAGGGAACCCTCTTACACTGTTGGTGGGAATGTGAACTGGTGCAGCCACTCTGGAAAACTGTGTGGAGGTTCCTCAAAGAGTTAAAAATAGACCTGCCCTACGACCCAGCAATTGCACTGTTGGGGATTTACCCCAAAGATTCAGATGCAATGAAACGTCGGGACACCTGCACCCCGATGTTTCTATCAGCAATGGCCACAATAGCCAAACTGTGGAAGGAGCCTCGGTGTCCATCGAAAGATGAATGGATAAAGAAGAGGTGGTTTATGTATACAATGGAATATTACTCAGCCATTAGAAACGACAAATACCCACCATTTGCTTCAATGTGGATGGAACTGGAGGGTATTATGCTGAGTGAAGTAAGTCAATCGGAGAAGGACAAACAGTGTATGTTCTCATTCATTTGGGGAATATAAATAATAGCGAAAGGGAATATAAAGGAAGGGAAAAGAAATGTTGGGAAATATCAGGAAGGGAGACAGAACATAAAGACTCCTAACTCGGGGAAACGAACTAGGGGTGGTGGAAGGGGAGGAGGGCGGGTGTTGGAGGGGAATGGGTGACGGGCACTGAGGTGGACACTTGACGGGATGAGCACTGGGTGTTTTTCTGTATGTTGGTAAATTGAACACCAATAAAAATTAATTAAAAAAAAATAAAATTCTGCACTTGAAAATTGGCCGATATGTCTATAAAATTACATACAAATATTTGTTTTTGTCTATTTCAGGTAAAGGATTCAAAACACATATACTCTGAAGTCAGAATATTTAAAAGTGATTGTGGGATGGTAGAAAAGGCTCACCCCCTCCCCCACCCCCAGCTGGGTCTCCCACCAACCTGCCCCGCAGGCCTGAAATGACGCTATTAGAGGAATATTGTGCTAAGCATTCTCTTTTCCCTCCAGCCAACATCACCTGGGAGCTTGTTAGAAATGCAAAATCTCAGCATCCACCCACAGACTGACTGATCTAGAATCTGCATTTTAACGAGATTCCCAGACACCTAGACCACATCATAATGTTTCTTCCAACCCTGAAGCTTTTCCGCTGCTCTGCCTACCAGTAGTATGAACATTTAAGGGCTTAATTCCTTCTGCTGCAATATTTTGAGATGCACGGAAGGTCAGGTGTCTGATCCCTTCTACCAGGGAGAGACTTGAACCATTCATCGGGTTTCCTATGAGACCTCTCCTGATGTTTACTTACCTCTTGTAGTTCAATAAGCATCTTTGTAAGGAAGAGGAAGAAATTGCAGGTATCTGAAAAGCTTATGCACACAGCCCAAAGGGGCTCAGATTAGGAGAGCCTGCTCTGCTACACTCTTTATTTAATAAATGTTAAATGAAAATAATAAATGCCCTTCCTATTGGCTTGGAAATGGCTTTTGCATGGCCCTGGTACAAATACATTTTGTAATCCTTTCAAAGCACCTGTTGTTTTGTTCCTACCTGGTGCCTATATGGATGACTGTATTTACTCACTGAGGTGTACGTGGATTACTTTAATGGCTGGATCTTACAGCCAAGCTCTGGCTGACGCCTGAGCATAGCTTTTACTTTTTTACACAGAGAATGCACTTGAGGGACCCACTCTCCCTCCATCTTTTCAGGAGCTGCTTGTTCACGGAGGTGGCCTGCACCCTCTGTTAGAAGAAGCCACTCTGCACCCAGGGGAAGTATAGAGTTAGGAGTCAAGGCCCTGGAGAAGTCATCTGACCTCCCTCGGCCTTAGTTTTCTGATCTGTAAAACGGAAGGGTCCAACCAGATGGTATAGGATGTATTTACAACTCTACACCAGGAAAAAGTAGAGGGGGAGCTAGATTTGTGCAGCTGTGACACTCCTTTCATATTCATTCTTCAGTGTAAACACCACAATTGCAAGCCGGAGCTCTTATTTTATAGATGGAGGACCTGAGCCCCTGAGAAGATGAGGGACTTCCTCAGTTGCACCCAACTCCAATGGTAGGGTCTAAACTCAGGACCCAAATCCAAGCATTCTGACTTGGCCCAGGAGTCCTCTCCACTCTACCTCAGCTCTCACATACTCAGACCATTTTCTTTGTTTCATAATGTTTTTTAAGGCTGTGCAAAGGTCAGACATTCCAAATCTACCTGCTACTCTAAGTAGATAAAAGGAATTAGCTTAAAAATAATCTCTTGCAGGTCTACAGCAGCAGGAAATGCACAACAGATCTGGATTCTATTTGGATTATACATTCTAAAAAGGGCAAAATACTTTTCTAAACATTGCCTCTGTAGTCTAAAAACTCCCCTCATAAGGTGGGCAGAAGTGAACACTGGTAATGCCATTTCCGAGAGAAACGAAGGCAGAACAATTAAATGAGATCCCTAAGGTTTCTCAGTCAGAAGCGGACGATAATCACAGCTGCTGACATTTCTATGATCTATTTTCTCATCTAGCCACTTGTCCTGCCCACAGCCATCGTACCCAGGTGTTGCTGGCCCTAGAAAAATGGGGCTGGGGCTGGGGCTGGGGGGGGACAGTGCCTATAAGGAAACAATTAGGAAAATGCAGAATGGAAAAATCTATGGATACCCTTAGGTTCTGATAACACAGGAAAGGATCTTTACATTCCATCTAGGACATCATCGAATTTAAATATCTTACCAGCTTCAGCTAAACCTTCTCAAATTTTTAGCCCTGCTAAAAACAGATACTTATTTATCTGGAGTTTAATTACAAATATAGCTTTGTTCTGCATGGATAAAATGCAAAAAAGTCAAGAACAGTTAGCTAGAGTCAGAGCAAGTGAGAAAAACAGCTGCTTCCTTTTTTTTTTTTTTTTTTTTTCATTTTTGACAGTCATAACACCCAAGTAGCACAGAGGCTAAGAGGGTAATTTAGTGTTGTGGTTAAGAGTGTGGGCATCAAACTGCGTTTGTATCTTAGCTCTGCCATTTACTAACCTTTTGACTCTGAGAAAGTTATTTCTCAGGTCAGTTTCCTCATCTGTGAGGTGCAGATAATAATGGAAGCTACCTCTTAGGGTAGTTGTGAGGGTTCAGTGAGTTAGTATCTGCAAAATGGTTAAAGCGGGGCCTGGGTAATAGCAGGAACTCGACAAACGTCAGCTGTTATTGTTATTGTTATTAGTGAGGAGGGGAAGTTAAACATTTCGCTTTTATTGAATTTAAACCCAGTACCATATAACTGAATTCGACCACGCCAAGTAAGGAACATGGGTCATCAACTGAGAAACTATGTGATTGCCCAAATCAAGAAGTGAGTTGTAGACAGGCTGGGAAATAGCCAGTCCATTTAATTGACCAAACATAGAGGCTAATGCAAAATAATGGAAAATGCAAATAACCTCATATAGGATTAGTAACCTAATCCACTGTGATAACCACTGTCTAAAGTGATGGTGCCGTAAGAAATGATCAAGGGCCTTCTTGAACCCCAGAAAGAGAGAAATCAGTTTCAACACGTTGTGGTTGGTCACAAAAGGTCATATATTTAGGTGAAGGAACATTCCCTCATGGCAAATAAATAAATGTCTGCTCTGGTTTATACATTAGTCTCTAATGTGTATAGTTAGTGTAAGTCAGTTTCCCTCATCTTCATTAATTAACTCTGCATGAACTAGTAAATTCAAATCCTGTCAGCCTGGATTTGGGAATTCCCAGAGTACTACAGCCTATGAAGTCTGGCCCCTGAAACCACTTTACCTCTTTCTAGTGTATCTCTCACTAGATACCAGAGCTTAAAAGATCAGAATCCCTGTTTCAGTCCCACAGAGTCATTATACCTATGACGTTTTCTGCTTATCAGGAAAGACAAGAATGCTCTAGATGCCTTTGTGGGAAAGCTGAAGTTACCAAAGATAAATATTCTAATTAAGTGGAAAGTCTCCTTCGACCTGGTGATAAGTGGCGGAGTCTGGAATTGACTGATTGAAATAGGCAAACTTCTCAGAAGGGTCTAGATGATTCTTGCATGCACATTTTGGTAATATCAGATTGCCAGTAACATGCATGGAACTCCTCTTCCAGTTCTATGAAAGTACTCCCAGGTGGCATGAGGAAACTAGTTGCAGTACCTCACCATCTTCCAGTGTGCGTCACCTAAAACATTATTGTCCAGAGCTCACTCGTTCACCACACATGACTCTGATTTTTGGCAGTTCATAGAAATTGGATCCACTTTCAAAAAGTTAAAGATTGGCCGCCACTGAAGAGTCAAAAAGGAATGGATCACAGGCACAGGGGTGATCCAAAGGCTGAGCAGTGGCAGTGTCTTTAGGATAAAGGCAGAGCCTCTCAGGTGCCTGGTATGATGGGGAGATACTGACATGGTAAGTTCTAGTGTGCTTGCCAAGGAAAATAGCGTACTGCTAGGTGCATGGACTCTTGGGGCTTTTGTGCTGCATCCCAATTCTGACTCTGCCACTTTCCGGTGGCATGACCTTGTGCAAGTTACTTAGCCTTCTCGTGTCTTAATTTCCTCATTTGAAAATGAGTTTAAATCTCATAAGGTTGTTGGGAGGATTAAAGTAGTTAATACAGTAAGAGTGCCTGGCACATAGTTAGCATTATTTTCAGCTTGATTATTCTTACATCATCAACCATCTTTGGTGCCATGTTGTGAGAGCCCATTGCTGCCTCTGCCCACCTGGAGTCATACTGGAGACAGGTACATCTCCCCTCGGTGAGAACCATTCCTCAGCTGCAGCCCCACTCTGGCACCCTGGTGGTTGATTTTTCACTTTCTGGTTTCTCTCTTCTGACTTCTCTACCTCCCTCTCCCCATCTCTGTTCTGTATATCTCTTTCTCCTCTATCTTTCTTGAGATACAGGTGAGAATTAATAATGAATTTGACATATATCTTTTTCATTTTATGGAGCCAGTGATTGATGGATGTCCTTATTTGTCTATTTGGCTTTATAATTCAGGAGAATTATAAAGAATCAGGGGCCATATGCTTTATTTGTTTTAGTGTGATAGTGGTAGATTTAGCATGGCACTTCATGCTGTGCGAATATTTGCATCTCAGAAGTATTAGCATTTGCAACTTGTAAAAGATAGTGTTTGAAAAAAACTATTTTGAATGAAATTTACCATTTGAAAATATCTACTTCCAAATTTTGAGGAAGAAAACAACTTTTGCAACTTTTGAAAATTTTATTTATGCTGTGTCCAAAGCAAAGGTAATTTTTAAAAATAGCGTTAGTGACAAAAAGCCAGGCTTCTACATTATCTGTTATAGAGGTTGTCACTAGGACTGGAACAGGTATAATTTCTCACAGCTAACATTAAAATTGGTCTGTTCTCCTTTAGCCAGATGTTGGTATTGGAACAATATAAGGCCTTGCTTAATAGCATGAGGCACCTACCAGGCTAATTTATGGGATTTGGAATGTTAAGGCCAATCAAGTGATCTAATTGTTTCAACAGTGCACATGGATTTGTAATAATCTTCAAGATCAGGGTTTTGCTAGTCTGAACTTCCTCTCTCCCACCTCCACCCCCTGCTTTCTTCTCTCCCTCCAAGCAGTTAGGTTCTATTGTGTGTGCTAGTTTTAAGTTAGGTAGGAAACAGTTGAAGTGGAAGCTGGGGTTCAAGACCTAGGGTAAGATTACATGTGAAAATTCGTGGGGGGTCTTTCTGTAATTACCCTTTATGCATTTTATAAAGCCACTGCTGGGTTGGGAATGACTGACAGCCTCGACTGAAATGAGGTTTGGATGGAAAAGTGTGTGTTTATAAGGTTGGGGTGGAACTGTTCAAGGAGAGCCCCAGGGGAACAGGGCACCACTTTGCCAGTCTCCCATCTACCGAAACACCTTCATTAGGCCCTCACACTTGCTCCCTGACATTAACCCAGATGACATAGTAAAAATCCATTTTAATCAATGCGCTGCAAAATGAACTTGGACAACAAGAACGTACACAGCCCCCCAAATTTCATTATTCAAAGCCCTGTAAATGCACAGAGGGCAGTGTGATAGATGAGGGATGCCAAGCTCTATATGACAATCACTTACACAGAGCAGGCGTCTGTGTCCCAATAACATTACACTGTTGGTTAGATAAAAAGAGAAGCAGGGACATATGCAGTTTACTTTTTTCCCCAGTGCATCCAAGTTGCTAAATTTTATAGTTACTGTAAAGAAAATATCAGCTTTCTAGTAGGCAAGAAGATTTTTGCTTGAGTTAAGGGGGAAAAAAAAAAGAAAGAAAGAAAAAGAACACAGAGAGAAGACAGGGATTTCTATCAGCCTTTATGGAGGGATTATTGTTTGCCAAACACCATTAACAAGTTAACCTGGCAAATCTCTAGGTGTGAGGGGTTCGGTTATTGTCCTGGCTTTATAGACTGCCGTGGAGAGTACTTAAAGTTGTATGCAGGCATGTCATCATCAGTTGGGGGTTGGGTTTCCAGGGGTAAGTGGCTCTGTGATTTAGGAGGGAAACCAGACAAGACAGAGGTCTCCTGGTGAGGTGTCAGGAAGAAGCAAGACTGGTGACAGCCAAGCACAAGGACTTTAACCGTCATAAATTCCCTTTAGGAATCAAATCTACGGGGGTACAGACCAGGACCGGCAGAGGGCTTGGGATGCTGCTACGACCTTCCATTTGCCAGCCTGCAGATTTGGTTGGTGCTATGAGGAAGACAGTACTTTTGGTCTGGTGTAAATTGCCTGGACCTCGAGAGTTGATTTTTGTTTTTGCTTTGGGAGGGGTGTTGGTGGAGGTTCCCTTCGTCCTCTCTATCCAAACCTGCTTTTCCTTTTTTTTTTTTTTTTTTTTTTTTTTTTTAAAATTTTTATTTATTTATGATAGTCACAGAGACAGAGAGAGAGAGGCAGAGACACAGGCAGAGGGAGAAGCAGGCTCCATGCACCGGGAGCCTGACATGGGATTCGATCCCGGGTCTCCAGGATCGCGCCCTGGGCCAAAGGCAGGCGCCAAACCGCTGCGCCACCCAGGGATCCCGCAAACCTGCTTTTCCTAATCGATCTTCTCCTTCCAAGTCTCCTCATCTGGAAAATAATAATAATAATAATAATAATAATATAATAGCTTTGGGGAAGATTATGTGCCACTGCCCAGTATAGAAGAGGCATTCACTCGACATTTCTTTCTTTCTCTCCTTTCAAAACTGCCATCAGAGGAAAAACCTACAGGGATTTTTATTTTTTCTGATGGCACGCCGTCTGGGGTCATTAGCAAAGGATGTCAGAACCCGCAGCGTCTCTGCTGGAGCCTGGTGCTCAAGGGAGCCCTTGCAGCTGGGCACCTTAGCTGTCACTCCCAGAAGGGAGGGGTGGCGGCAGTAGTGCCAGCTTCTCATCCCCACCTCCCAGGGCCATGGAGTAGGCCCCCTCACTCACCTTCACAAAGTGGGGGGGGGGGGGAACCTACCTGCTAATTAGCACTCACACAACGTTTGGCAAAGCCACACCCCAGATAAAGGCTTAAGACAGCTGTGATTTGGTCCTGTTTTTCAACACAAGACCACCCATTTTCCAGAAGACAATTAAACCTGTTTCTGGGATCATAAACATCAACACTTGCCGTCACCAGAAAGATCTGGTCCAGGCTATTCTTAGACCTAGGTTCAGACATCAGTTCTGAGCTTTGTTCTCCTCCTTCCCTCCCAGGGAGTGGGTGTAGGGAGGGTAGGGCGGGCGGTGTTCTTAACAAACCCTCCCCAGAGAACTCACAAGATGGAGACAGGAGGAATTTGCTTCACTTCCTTTCCTCTGGTTAAAGGGCTGCTGGATCAGGAGTCCCCATCTTGGCAATTTCCTACACACAGTTTCCATTAAATGACAAGCTTGGATGACTGCTTTAAATAACATGACTTGGAGAACTTCGTTAAAAAGCGTAATAACTTTGCCTAGACTGAAAACTATATAGGCGACAGGGGATTTGGAGTAATAATCATTTTAGTTTGCAACTTCAGCATTGATGAGAGCTTGTTCGCTCTCCTTTGTTGCTGATACTGGTATGAATGTGGGCCTGGGCTGTTTTGTGCAGGACGCCGAGGCCACGTGGCAAGGAGAGGAGCGAGTGGAATTGACGGGTGAACCATGGCACAGGAAAGGAAGTGGGCCCTGACTGACTTAATTATTTGCAAGGTTGGTTTAGGAAAATCATTTCCTTCAATCATTCAGATCAAAAAGCAATTATCTCTGGAACACCCAACCTCCCATTCATAAAAGCACCGACTTCTCTTTCATACAGAAGCTTACCTTGGCGTCTCCTCCGAACAAGCACACTTTCTTCTCCCTTTACACCCAGACCTAAAATGGCTGCAGTTGGCAAGGGAGGGGAATAAGCACTAATGCTCCTAGGCCTGCAGCAAATGGAAACTACCCCCAGAAAAACACTGATTTTCATCCTCCGCTGATCCATGAGCATTCATTTTTGTGAGCGGCCTGATATTAGCTAGAGAGCATGCATAAAAAAAAAAAAAATCCACAGAGCAAATGCTTTGGAATTTGGTGCATATATATAAGAGGAAACCGTCACAGAAAGCCTAACTCTACATTTAAAATGTAGTTTAAAACCCACCGTCTGTCCAGGAGTATGGCACTTCAGCAGAAATCTAAGATTCTTGTGCTCAAAATAGGCTAGATTCTGATACACACTCCTGTGTTGAGGCCATCTTCTTCACCTTTAATCAATTAATCAAAACTGCCTAGTGTTGAAAGATCTCCTGTTCCCCATGCCCAGATGGAGGATGAGGGGGTGTCTTAACTCCTAACCTAGAAGCCAAGGCCTACCATGAGCCTCTTTGCTTTACCAAGTCACTGTCCTACAGCTCGGAGCACAAGGAGTGGTAAATTCAGGCCGATGTTTTGCCCCCACGCATTAGTATAGCTGTAGTTATTGTAAAGTGGTATAATATTTTTCCACTGTCTGGTAAATAGCTGTGCTCTGAGTCCCTTGGGTACCATCCCTTACCCTCCTCTGGGACCACCTGGACCACCCCTATGATGTGGCAACTGGAAGGTTGACACCTGGTGCAGCTGGGGCCTTCAGGGAAACTGGCCTATCTGACCCCCCTTTCCCTCTCAGTTGTGAACTAATTTGAATATCACTCCTGGCTGGTGTTCTTCATCTGAAAATGACTGATCACACAGCAACCCTCCTCACAGTTTCTAAATTTTAGGGTGACATCAGTAGTCCTTTGCTACTTGGGTAAAGAAAGAGCCACTAATTAGACATTACTCCTAGGAATTTGTCTCCCTCGATGCACTTAGCTTCTTTCCTCTTATTCAACTGGGATTTGATCCCTAGGGACACAGGCGTTTATTCAACAATTCAGACCAGTTAATTAAAACTTCAAGGCCTCTGTAAATACAATTCTTCCTCTGCAGCACCAGAACACTTGGTATGCATGCATGGTAGGAGCATTAGCAAAAGCACAAAGACAATAAAAGACAGAGGTGGCCCCTTTGCTTTATATTGTTGGGGGCCTTCTAAGTGGAGCAAAGTTGTGAGGCATGAAGAAAGATCCAGAGCGGCCATGACCTTGGACTTCTCACCTCAGCTCAACTCTGGCTGAACACTCACATCACTGGGAGCTGGAGGTCAAGTGTGTTCTGAGGCCTTCCTAGCCGAATTCCACTCCTGAAAAGCAGAGGCTACTGGGTGTGTAGACTATTTTTTATTTCTTTAGGACCATGCTCTACAGTGCTACTGTTTGCTATTTTGTTTGTATAAGTTTGTGTATTTGGATGAATATATCATGTGTTACACAAGCTATTCTTTTTTTTTTTTTTTTAAACTCATTGTTTTTTTTTTTTTTAATTTTTATTTATTATTATAGTCACAGAGAGAGAGAGAGAGGCAGAGACACAGGCAGAGGGAGAAGCAGGCTCCATGCACTGGGAGCCCGACGTGGGATTCGATCCCGGGTCTCCAGGATCGCGCCCTGGGCCAAAGGCAGGCGCCAAACCGCTGCGCCACCCAGGGATCCCTACACAAGCTATTCTAAGTAATGGGAACATTTTCAAATATTTAAACAACTTTGAAGTTAAATCAGTAAATAATTATCATTAAGGGAATAGCCTTGGTATACCAGCAGGGATATATATGCTTCAAATTTCATGTGAATAGGAAGCAATGTTAGTGGCAGAGCTAAAGCTGTACCTAAATGAGCTTGGTTCATTGATCGTCCACCAACCAAACCAAAGGGAAAGGCTGCCAACAATTAGTACAGTGCTCTTAATCTTGAGTAATTTAGGATCCTTTCAGAGAAAAAAATCCTCTGGAATATCAGTATCAATCTAAAATAATGCAACTTAAATATGTAAAAGAAAAAGGAGATGTAAACTCATGCTTAAAGCTTATAATTCTTAATTTACAAAATAAGTAGAAGTAAAGCTAAACAAAGAAATTATAAATTCATAAGGTTAATTTAATATTGACGGATGAGGTTTTACTTGCAGGAAAATGCCTCTTGCCATAGGAATATGGTGTTGTCCACTATGATATACATGCTTTTGAATTCAATATTTCTCTTCCAGTGTGAGCTTTGGGGAGTGACTCAATTCTCCCACTCATCTCCATTCAAACCCCTAAAAATCCATTATTATATAGCAAACTGTGATAGCATTTGAAAGACTTCACCGGATGTGAACACATTCGTGTGTCCAGTCTCTTCTCTCTCAGCTCTGAAGTTCAAATAGTATTACTGACTATGTGATTATAAATACACAGGCAAACACAAATCTTGAAATCATATGTCATTTCTTGGTAATAATTAAAATAATGACTAACGTTTATCAAGTGCTTACTGTGTATGAAATACAGTTTCCAGGGCTTTATATGTTTTAATTCATGTAACCCTCACCACTATCTTATGAAGAAGCCCCATCATACAGATGAGAAACTTAGGTGCTGAGAACTTCCTGGATGACACAGCCAGTAATGGTCAAAACCAGGTGTAATTCCAGGCAGTCTGTTTCAAAACTAAGCTCTTAAGCACTATGCTCTACAACCTCTTATAGGTAAATATAAACCAGAATATACTTATATTAATTTTTTCATGAAATTAAACACAACATTAAAGTTCTTCCTACAGAGCTCTAGGATCTCTGAGAAATTATCTGTGAGCCCCAGTTTGAGACACCATAATTTAATTCTTTACTATTTCTAGATGTCATTATACTATAGTGTTTTTTAATTCTTTAAAGTATAAAAATATGTCCTAATTCTATCCATGATTACCTTAGTTAACCATAAGGTACTTTTTAATAAGGCTATAGCACTGTATTAGTTAATTGGCATAAAAGCCCTGCTAGTAATAAAGGTGATAAAAGGGATGACATGTAGACACACTGCAATGTGCACAACTATATAGTCTTCCAAGGATAAGAAATCATAGATAGGCAGAGATTTAGTCTCATTGTTTTTGAAAGGAATGATGATGAAGTTAGTGTTCTGGGGTGAGTGGCATTAAACCCTAGGAGATACTAGGAGAGGAGTAATCGGCTAAAATCTTAAGGAAAGGTTAGGTGCAGAAACCCACCCAAATCACCCTGCCCTGGAGGTAGCAGCTAGCAGAAAATTCTGGAGACAATGACCCAAAGTTGTTACTACATTTTTTTTTTTAAGATTTTATTTTTTTTATTCATGAGAGACACAGAGAGAGGCAGACACACAGGCAGAGAGAAAAGCAGACTTCCTGCGGGGAACCTGATGCAGGACTTGATCCCATGGCCCCAGGATCACGCCCTGAGCCGAAGGCAGATGCTCAACCACTTAGCCACCCAGGTGTTCCTTAATTTGGACTTTAATGGAAGGTTTTAGGAAACCTGGGAGTAGCAAAGTGGGAAGGTTAAAGAAGCAGGCATAGAAAATCATCTTAGACTTTTGCCCTTAGCTTATATTTATAACCTAAATAAATACTGCATCCAGTTAGGTCTTAGATCAAGTTTATTTCTTATTTGTCTAGGTTTTCACCAGGGTCATCTGTGTCATTGCTGCTTACTTGTCTTAGATTGTAAATGAAGATAAATTGGGGAGGATACTCAGCCTACATCACACATCACAATACCAGAAAAAGACACATGAAAGCATTTTTGAATGATAAATCAGTCAGACTTATTTATTGAGCACCTACCGTATCCAAAGCCCTCCGCTAGCTGTAAATGACAGAAGGATGGGTAATTCATGGCCCCTGCTGTCCAGAAATGTCCTAGAGTGAGACAACAAACAATACATGTGAGTGGTATAGATAGTAAGGCCTGCCACTGGTATAACATGGTGGCTAGGCTCTTGGATTGTAGAGTAGAACCAGTTCCAATGCCAGCTCTACCACCAGCTGGATGCCCTTGGACAAGTTAACCTCATTTTCCTCATCGGTAGATGGAGATGATGATGATAACACCAGTCCCAGATTATAGGGCTGTTGAGAAGAGCACAAGAGATGATACACATACAATGCTTAGTCTGTTTGCTACGTAGAACCTAGTTTATCAAATGTGAACCTGTAGCTTTCGAGGCTCTGCTAACAACGACCATGTCTGACCAAGGGTGTGCTTTTGATTTTGCCAGAGTCCTTGCAGCAGGGCCTATTGGGAGGTGGGAAGAGAAGCCTGCAGAGGCAACGGTAGCGAGGTGGTGCCCTGGGGCCAGTGTGTGCGTGTACCACTGCCCTCTACTGGACGTAGTTCTCACAGATTTGTAAGAACTACCCACACTGTTTCAGGATTCTCTTGTTCCAACACCTTGTGTTTATAAAAAGTCTCCTTTGTAGAGTGTTTCACAGCCCATCTGAGGTAGTTATTCCCTCTTCCAGATACCTGGGAGCCAGAGGAAATTCTATTGTCTGCCAGCCTCAGCTCCTCACCTGCTTTTAACTAATATGGAGTCTGGGCAGGTATTGATTTTTCTGCTTTTCTCTGACTGCGCTCATCAATCATTTTATATTACTGGAGAGTCCATTAGCAATAAAAATAAAAGATGGAAGTTACAGAGCCCATTAGACAAACTTACTCTCCCTATCTTCGGGGTGAGGAAAACAATTAAAAGCACGTCTTCTTATAAACATCCTAATAAAGGTGTTAGAAAAGTGAATAAACCGGGGATGTGACTGTCAGGGGATGAAGTGAAATCCTCCTTAGAGTCAACTAGAAGGGAGTGCCTGACGCTCTACGAGCTCTACGACTTCGTAGTGGGCACCGAGCTCAAATGCTCTACGTGGGTGAGGTGAAAAGAAGATTAAATATGAGAATAAAGGAACAATACACAACAGAGATTCACCCATGAACAAATTTCGGAACTATAATGACAGCTCAAAGATGAGAAAAAGGAGGAGTTTCAGCACAAAGGGGGGACAGGTGGCAATACAACCCTGACTTTGAAATTTAGGTAAGTTGGGGAAACAAAGACATGAGTCTCGGCTAGGGTAGGCGGCCTTGCGCTGGTTGTGCAGATGGTCACTGAAATCCTCTTCCTTCCCCAAAGGGGAGCTGAGAGGAGAGAACAAAGCAGGAACAGACCAGGGAACCTGATGCTTGTTGACTGGAGAAGGTAATTGATGACACAGGGGTCCTCGGGCTCCCTGGGCTGGTCTGAGTGACTAGCAGCATTCCTGGCGCATGCTGGCACTCAAAAAATGTTAATTCCCTTGCTCCCTTCCCTGTAAGTGGGACAGTGTGTAGAATCTATTATGAATATTATGCTGCATTTAACTGAATTTCCATTTATTTTCTCAGCTTCTGAGAATAAACAGTTTTCATGCTAAGGACTATTTGGACCTTTATTCTCTTTAGATGAGCACTGAGTATATATTAAGGTGTCTGACCCTCTTTGGACCAGAAAGTAATAAATAATTCCACAAAACCCTGTTATAGGTGGCAAAATTTATCTTTGGTTCTTTCATCCTTACTCAGACAGCCAGTTGTTTGACACTGTAGTAGGTTTTTCGACTTACTATAAAGTTGCTATGTGGTACGTTTTTTTCTCCAGATTACAATTGATTGTCTATAAAGAGTATAATGGTAATACTGGGAATAATAAAAAAATTCACAATTTTTCTTCTCTAACATTTGAAGTATTTACACTTTCCATGTTCTTCCAATCTTTATCCCTACGCATATTTACTTGTTATACAGAATCTTGCATTTTGCTTTTTCATTTAATGTTATTTTATATATGTTTTAATATTGCTTCATGGCAGTCATAATTATCATATTTAATGACTGCAAAATATTTCATTAAGTTTATGTCTTATACTTTACTGAGTCGATTTTCTTTCAGAGGCATTAAATATTTCTTACTATTTTTACCATTCTAAAAAATACCATCAGAGTGTATACATAGGTTTTTTTTTCTCCACTTGAATTATTTCCTCTGAATAAATTCCCAGGAGTTGAGTTATGGCTCTTGATGTACACGACCAATTATTTTCCTGAAAAGGTTGTATTATATTCCTCTGCCAGGAGTCTTGGGTCAGACATCTCTTGCATATCCTCTGACCAGCTACTGTCTTCCCTACGTACATCCTATTGTAGTTTTCTGTCTTACCTTCCTTCGTCTTCTTTGTAGACTCAGGGGCTCAGGCCCAGGCAGTCTGCTCTTCTCATTGCTTACATTCCCCTTGGAACAACCCTCCACAATGGAGTTTAATTACTGTATCATTGGTCACACTGTATCGCTGAACATCAGACTTATATATCCAAATGCCACGTGGACATCCTAGTCTTGTTCCCTTGAAACTGTTCTCTCTACTATAGCCAGAGGGATCTCCCAACATGTAAGTTGGATCATGTCATCTGTGAAACACGCTTCAGTGGATTTCTGTTGCTCTTCTGAAATAATTGAGATTCCCAAACATGAGTCCCAAGACCCTTCATGGTGTGATCCCTGCCCCTTTCTCTTGCCTCTCTCATTCCATATTCCTGCGTTCTCCTTGTGTGGCTATGGCTTCCATCCATAGTTATACGCCTATCAATACCCTTCTTTTACCTCTTGGTCTAGCTGACTCTCATGCATCCTTCAGGGCTCAGAGAGGCCTTTCCTGGGCACTATACAAGTTTCAGTTTCTCTGTTATATGTTCTCCAAGCCCCTTTCCTGATCAAGCACTTGCTGTGCTTTACCAAGGTCTGCTTCAGGTGCATCAATTCTCTAGCACCTCTGGCCTGCCCTATGTAGGGCCCACTCCTAAATCCAGTCAAAGCTCTCAGCAAACGGGACTCCCAGGAAGACGCAGCGGATGTGGGTGGTGAGGGCCTGTGGGTGAGGTACTGACAGCTTCTGCTACAGTCTCCCTCTAACATTTCTCAGATCCACTAATGTTCCCTATTAAATTCACCCTAGCCTGTCACTGACTCTTCAAGGTGGCAGCTCACCTCACGCTCACCTGGTTTTCCTCTAAATTTCTTTAAAAAAAGAAAGAAAGAAAAACATTCACAGGGAGGGCAGGTGGGACAAGCTACAGTCCCTGATGCTGCCCTGAGGCCACAATGGCGGCAGTTTTGCTGCTTTAGGCTGTTTGCTCAGTGGGATGACCCTGGATTCCCCTCTGAGGATCTGAGCCGCTGGTTACATTTTTGTCGAGCTCTGATTGCCTCTGGTCATTGTGCCTTTAAGGAATAGGAAAGGCAAATTCCCTAATCAGGTTACTTAGATAAGTGATAAGAGGGGCCATGTATTAAAGTATCCAAAGTATACTATGCATCTTAGATGATGACTTTATCCTAAAACTGGCACTTAGCTGGGCCCTCTAGATACCTTTATGACACTATCAAGCTGGCAGCCTCCAGGATGTAGAGTGTATGAAAGTATAATGGATCCTGAGGTCCTAGGACATCAGGGTACCTCCTTGTTGTAAAATGGGTCTCTGGGTCTGAGGTGATGTGACGTGTGATTGCATGTCAACAAATCAGCTACTCTGGGAGCTCTCAGACCTTGGGACTGGCCAAGGCATTGTGGACAGGAAAGGCACACCATACTGGGAACACATATCATCTCAGTAAGGACAAATCACTGTCCCACCCCAACCCCAGGGTGGAAGGGATCTGATATAATCAACTTGCCATCAAGTGGCTGGTTGGTCTCTTCAAAGGATGGTATCATATTGGGCCCTCAGTGTTGATTTCTGCTGCTCGGATCAGACACTCCTTCAGCAGCAGTAGCTAGATCAGCCTTGGTGCTTGACCTTTCAGCTTTCTGCTGATTGCTCCCTCTTCACTCTTAGGTATCTGCCCATAAACAGGCAGTGACTTTGTGTTAACGGGATGTCACTAAAGATCTTTGTTCACAGACTAGGTGCTCTTATCTCCTGCTCTCTCTTCAAAAGAGTTTTCCCAGATGTGCTTGGGATCCAAGCTGAACAGATTGTATTTTACTTCAAATAGGCTACAAGAAAAGATTTGGATCAAAGCAAAACTAAAGGGGGGAAGAGGTAGGAGATCCTGCCCTGGAAGAACAAGCTGACATGGATGGCAGGTGTATGAATAAGGGAGCAGAGGCAGCTGTCCCAAGAACCTAATTCTATTTAGTCACTAGTCTGCTCTAAGCGATTATCTCTGAAGATGCATTTTTGCAGATCAACTAGCACCCTTGTATTTCTCTTGTAGTGGTTGTATAATGGATCTGAAGCCCATGAATGCAAGAAAACAGCATAGCCCCCCCACACACACACACCATGTTCCAAATGCCTGACCCAGTGACCTGCTCAAAGTCCTGAAGAAACATATATATGTCGAATGAATGAACAAATAAACGAACGGATGAAGTCCTTGATAGATAAAGGATACTTTAAACTTTTTTTTTTAATTTTTATTTATTTATGATAGTCATCAGAGAGAGAGAGAGAGAGAGGCAGAGACAGAGGGAGAAGCAGGCTCCATGCACCGGGAGCCTGACGTGGGATTCGATCCCGGGTCTCCAGGATCACGCCCTGGGCCAAAGGCAGGCGCTAAACCACTGCTCCATGCACCGGGAGCCTGACGTGGGATTCGATCCCGGGTCTCCAGGATCACGCCCTGGGCCAAAGGCAGGCGCTAAACCACTGCGCCACCCAGGGATCCCGATAAAGGATACTTTAAAGGTCAGACTCTTGATTTCAGCTCAGGTCATGATCTCAGGGTCATGAGCTCGAGCCCCACTTTGGCCTCCACAACCAGTGCGAGGTCTGCTTGAGATTCTCTGTCCCTCTCCCTCTTCCCCTCCCCCTGCTCATGCACACGCACCTGAGCCCTTGCTCTCTCTCTCTCTGTGTCTCTCTCAAATAAGTAAGTAAGTAATTAAATAAGCAAATAAATAACTAAAAATCTTTTTTGAAAGACAGGGCTTGATCTGCAGAACTTTATTTAGACGCAGCATTTCAAGGGTCTGCTTTCTGATAAAGGGAAGTGCGACTATAAAGGAACAATGCTTTACTCAGGCTCTGAGTCACCCCACAGCCCTCCATCTCATCTGATAACGGTCCTTGGCAGAGCTGCCCTTTTGCCGGGGATTCCCCTGGGCTATCACCTCTTGCCTACCCCTGTGTGTGCTGCTGCATCACTCGGGGGGTTGCCAGGCACCAGAATGCAAGCACCGAGCTGGAGGAAATGGGGGGAATGTGAGGGCAAGCTTATGGCCCGGAAGCCTCCCGACGATGTGCATTTCTGTGGATATCATGCACATTTTACCTCACGAGGGTATTTTTTATGCTGACAGGAAGATAAAGCTGGGCAATAATGGAAACGCTGACTGTTAAAGTAAGGCCAAAAAGGAAATAATTTGTTTCGATGAGACATTGTCATTATGTGTGTTGGTTTAGCCCAAGCATCTGCCTCTCTTCCCACCCACAAAGGTTATCTTCTTCTAAATATCTTGCGGAGGAGGGTGGGGGTTGTATCAGTGCAAGCTGCAGCCATCTCTCCCATGCTGCCGCCTTCTACAACCCTCCTCACCCAACACGGAGATGACAGGGATGTGACAAATGGGGTTTATCACCTAACGTTGGCATAGCAAGAGTGTCTTTATCTTCAGCCAGATAAAAATATTTAGCTAGAGCTTTCTCCCTCAAGAATCTCCCTCTTAAATAAAGCAAAAGCGGTAGAGATCCAATAGAAATTCGAAAGAAGCTAAACAAAAGGGAAGTAAAAGATCAGTGTATTCCATGCCTCCCCCCAAAAACACGTAAGCTAAATTAAAGGCCTTGGCATTCTCTGGTGAAACAAAGAAACTAGCTCTGATGTGCAATGAGGAGTCCACCTGCACTCTGGCGCTAGCTCGTTCTGTGAAGCTGTATGATTCTGATAAGGCTTGGGGCCTTCCTGGGCCTTGGTCTCCTCCTCTGGTGACTACTAGTTTGGTGTCTCTCTCTCTTTCTCTTTTTTAATATAGGAAACTTCCCTTCAAATGAGATTTGTCAAGAAAGGAAAACCTATATAAAGAATATCACTGTGGGTCTTCTCTGGTTGAGCCAAGCAGGAGAGGAGTCAGAGGTGCCCATTCTTAGCAGCCCCTGCGGCATATCTCAGGAACCCCTAGGGTCCAATTGGAAAAACGTTTTAACTCTGGGAATTTATGATGTGCAAACTCTCTGAAAGAGCTGCTTTCCTTGTTTTGCCAGTCAGAAAAGAAGGGAGACTTCCTTGGCCAAGAGGACCAAGAATTTGGATATACTCATTGTAGCCAATTTTCTAAATACCCTGTATTAATTATTAAGCAGAACATTAACTTGAATCTGAACACTTATCCTTTAAAGGACATCTACAAACTTGGGATTCCCAGTTGTAAAGAAAACTGTCCTAAATAATTACGTTCATGATGTAGCTAACCCAATGGTCAGCATTTCTCTGTACAAACTCTCTTCTGACAAACCCTCAAAACAAGGCAGTGGGGAGACAAATGGCCAAGGGAGGGAAGATTTCCCTTGAGGGCATTTAAGGAGATTGCCAAACCCAGATTAGAGGCAGCACCTTGCACCTCATTAAAACACACACACACACACACACACACACATACACACCCAGCTCTAAGGCTATCACTCCTGTGGACTCCCGTACCAATCCCTTTGGCTCCCGGAAGCCAGGCAGTCTCCTCTGGCCAGAGATCACCTCCTGTTTGCCTCACTGTGCAATTCAAATATTACAGCTCCCCCCTTCCATCCCCCTCCTGGAGCATGTAAGAGTATGGCAACTACTGTCCAAATCCCCATCGCTATAACTTGGGAAACAAATATGAGGATCTCCTGACTCCCAGGGTACAGTGCCAGGTATACAGCAGGAACTCAATAAACAATTGTTCAGTAAATGAAAAAAAATGAACGAATGAAATTCCTCATCCCAGTGTCAGTTTTGGAGACCTGCTGGTGGAAACCCAGGTCTGAACGCCTTCAGATCCATTCCATCAAGTTATGAAAAAGGAGAAAAAAAAAAAGCAGATGCTGCTGCTCGGCCTGCTTTTGTCCTTCTCAAGCCACCCAGTGCCCCCCGCCCGTGGGCTCCCTGCCTGGCTACCCACCCCCCCACAAGGTCTGCCCCACAGTCCCGCATCCTTCCCACGCTGCAGCCTTGCAACCACTGCCCCGTGTGCCCCCACTCTGGGCCAGAAGGCCACCCGGAGGCCCTGGCAGAGGCACCCCCAGTTCTGCAGGGTGGCCTGCGCTGGGGAAGCCTGGGTATTTATGATCACTGCCACCGGGCCTCGAGCCCAGCCTTAATTCAGGCAAGATGAGACCTTGTTAGGGCCCCGGGGTCAGGAGCAGGGGAGGGGCACCACCGGCTTTCGAGTGGGCCCTGGAGAGAAGTGAAGGAGCTGGTATCTGTTTCTAAAAAGGTATTTTGAGGTGTCTCCTTTCTCTACTCATTTCAGTGGCCCATATTGGTTTTGCCAGTTCCAGAAGGTTCCATCCAGAACCTGGGCAGGGAGTGACTCGCAGCTCTTCAACAACCATAACAATCAGCCGGCAAAAGTGGCCTGGTTCACCCTTTTGAGGTCTGGACCAAAAATGAGATGAAGCTTAATTTGCTATTTTCAAGACTCTAGTTCTATGTTGTTTAAGATTTTAAAGTTTTTATTTATTCATGAGAGACACACAGAGAGAGAGAGAGAGAGAGGCAGAGACATAGGCAGAGGGAGAAGCGGGCCCCTTGCAGGAGCCCGATGCGGGACTCGATCTCAGGACCCTGGGATCATGACCTGAGCGGAAGACACTCAGCCGCTCCAGGTGCTCCTCGTTCTATGTTTTACTCCACTGTCCCTCTCTTTTAACCGGAATAGAAAGAGGCTCTGCACATGGCCGGCTCCCTGTGAGACGTCTGATTTCCAAAGGTCTGCCTCTCGTGCCCTCTTCTTGAAGCCTTAATTCTGTGTTGCTTCCTTGCATGATGGGCTTCTCCCAGCGGTGGTGTCCTCAGCCCAAAAGCCCAGGTTTTTCCCCCTTTTGATTCAGGTGTCGCCACCCAGGCAGTCACAAACCCCCTGGTACACTTGAGAAGGAACAGAACAGTTGTCAAATAGCAAATCAGCTTCTCAAAGAACTGGGCTGAGGGACTCCTGGGTGGCTCAGTGGTTGAGCATCTGCCTTCGACTCAGGTCGTGATTCCGGAATCCAGGATCGAGTCCCACATGGGGCTCCTGCATGAAGCCTGCTTCTCCTCTGCCTGTGTCTCTGCCTCTCTCCGTGTCTCTCATGAATAAATAAATCAGTCATTAAAAACAAAAAACAAAGAACTGGGATGCTGAGGAAGATATGATAATGGGCAACTTATCTCTGATATTCCCCCCTCAGGTTGTCTCTTTATTCACCCTCTCTTTCTTCTTATCCCCTGCTCTCCACAGTCGGCTCTCCAGAACCTTCTTTCTCCACCTGGTGTTGCTTCTCTGCTCAACACCTCCCTTTGCTTTGTGCCTCCTCTCTCCTCTATTCTGCTCTCCCCCACCTTAAACTCATGGTAGCAAGTAATACAAATGGCAGTTTTGACATGTGAACTATTTACTTACGAATCAGGTTGCTTCATTCCTAAAATGAGGCAGGAAAAAAACTTTTATACTAAAAAAAAAAAGAAAGAAAGAAAATGAATCCTCAAACCAGCCAATTTACTATCCCCACTGGATCTTTAATGGGAGTCCACTGTGGAGAAGACCATCCTCCCCTGGGCTGGGGTTGTACGACAGGACTGCTTCGACACTGTCCTCATTAGGGCTGTCCCTGTGTCTGGAGAGCTGAGACTGCAGAGCAGGTGAGAGTCCTGGAGATGAAAGTATGGAACAGGGACCCCCTGAGCCTCAGACTTAACTAGAAAGCACCTCCATTCTCCTAGGCTTTGCCACCAGGAACTTCCTCAGTGGCAGGTACCCAGTCCTTAGCACTTTGTCAAAGAGAAGAGGGTGAGGATTAATTGGGCCATACCTCAAGGCTCAGCTCCAGACTGGGGTCATTATTTCCAGCTCTCTGTCTTCCAAACCTGGGGTGGGATTGTATTCCCAGCCCCCTTGTGAGGCCAAGTGACAATTCCAGCCAATGACTATGCATGGAAGTGATGTGTGTGACTTCCAGACTGAAGTACCTGAATGTCAGTGGAGAACCTCTGCAGGTCTCCTTCCCCCTGTTTGCCTGGATCCCAGAGACCAGGACAATGTAGAGTCAAGCTTACAGCCAGTCGCTGATGGACAGGTGGTGTGAGAATTACACCTTGTTTTTAGTCACTGAGCTTCTGGGGTTGTTACTGTAGCATAAACTACCCTAACTTGACTGAAATATGAAGTACAAACCTCTGCTCCCAACTTCTTCCCCTTGACCATCATGCCAGGGGTACTCACTGTGGGGAGCGAGAGCCATATTTGTCTGAAGAGAGGGAGGCCCCACCAAGGTCCTGGTGTGGTATTGGGTTCACTGAGCAGTGAACTTATGAGTATGTGTTAAAACAGTTCACTGGTTGGCTTGTGTTTTAAAGACTCCCAAGGTCCAAAGGTAAACTACAGGGCAGCTGTGGAGAACCATGAAGACTGCAAAGACTGACCTAGTGTACCACTGGATGACCCAGGAGGGTTAGGGGTAGAGTGCAGGCTCCCATAACCTCCTTAGTGCTCTTCTCTGCCCACCCTGGGTTGTTAGGCCCTCTTTGTCAGGTAGCATGGGACTGCTGTGTGTGTGTGTGTGTGTGTGTGTGTGTGTGTGTGTGTGTGTCCGGAGAGGGGGTAGACAGGCAAGAAGAGGCAGGAGGCCATTTGCCATGTCCCCTTCCTACAGATGGTCAGTTTGGCTGGCCAGGCACAGCTTGCTGCCCCTGGGTCTCAGCTTTCCCCTTCCTTCCTTCTTTCCTTCCTTTCTCTTTTTATTCGAGGACTGTTTTATACGAGAAATATTAATTGAGCACGTAGCACATCCCAGGCATTGTGCTGGTTCCTGGAGATACAGCGGTGAGGAAAATCATCATGGTCTTCAGACCAGTGATTTTGGGAACCAAAGCACCCAATCGTGTTTCCAGTATGGGCCCAGGAATGCTCCTCAGTAATCTCCACGAATGTGTCACGTCAGAACAATGTCACACATCAATAGACTCCACTTGGGGATTCTTTCCTGACCTGATGACTCTTCGTCTGCAGCTATTTTTTTTTTTTTCTCCTTCGAGGGAATCACCTGTTGCGATCCCTGCTCATCTGTTTTCACAGTGTTCTTCACCACCCTTCCCTGGTATTTACTTCCTGCTTGTTCCCATTCTGCATTTCTCTCT
The DNA here is from genome assembly GCF_018345385.1 of Vulpes lagopus. Taxonomy (NCBI): domain Eukaryota; kingdom Metazoa; phylum Chordata; class Mammalia; order Carnivora; family Canidae; genus Vulpes; species Vulpes lagopus. The sequence goes on along the minus strand of NC_054824.1, from coordinate 23,422,224 downwards.
CGGTTCATTTCAGTAGGTGGCCCAGTTCTGACATTTCTCCACAGTCTCTTGGCTCCTGCTCCATCCTCACATCCCCAGCTTTGTGTTGTCCAGGGACTTCGTTCTTCTTTACATCCTGATGGAATCCGCAGCCCACTCCCTTGGCAGCTGGCTGCCTTCAGCTCACCTCGCATCTTGGATATCTTCTGGCCTCCCTCTGCTCTGCCTGTGTTCAGCCAGGGGAGCTGGGTGGTGTCAGGTGTCTCTTCCAAGCTGACATCCTGCTTGTGTTTCGGGCCTGCATTATTAACAAGACCTCCCTGACACTGAGTGTCCAGTGAGTCCGCTGCAGGAGCCAGCGGCAGCTGCTGGGTCTGGCCCAAGTCTCACAGCTAGAAACAAGGGAGGATCTTATCTCTGCCCCTCGGATTTGGCCTAGAGTTTGATGCAATGTGTAACCTGAGCCTCTCAGCCTACTCTCTAGCTCCCCGGAGGCCACCTAGACTTTGCTCACTTGACTTTCATTCTCCTCTGCCACTGCCAGGTCACTGTCACTAACAGGTGTTACTTTGTAGAGGCTGTGACACATGGGCTCGGCTTGAATTCTGGTTCTGGCATTTACTGGGCTGTGTGATCTTCACTGCATTATTTAACTTCTCTGTGCCTGCGTCTTTTTCTTCTGTAAAATGCACATTAAGCAGTACCTGGTTCACTGAAGTGTTGATAAGATTACAGGAAGTGCTTATCCCCTTGTCTGGGTTCTGGCCCCTGGTTAGCGATAGACTTAGGACTGGACCTCAGCCCCAGACTCCCATTCTTTCTCCTACACCCCAAGCTCTTACGAGTCTGCCTCGTGGGATAAAACACTCAAAGATGTGGGTTTGTTGTCCATTGTGAAACAGTTGTCAAGACTTCCCTCTTGAATTTTTTGTTTTCACATGGCATTTGTTTCATTTTGCAAAGAAATGTAAAATTGGCTGAGTCCATTGACCATGAAACCTGGCCTATAAAATCCACGAAAATAGCTATCAATGAAAGATTAATAATAATAAACTATTGTCCAGAGCTCCAAATATAGAAATGATTAAAAAATATTAGGATGTTGGGGCACCTGGGTGGCTCAGTCAGTTAAACATCCAACTCTTGATTTTGGCTCAGGTCATGATCTCAGGGTTGTGAGATTGAGCTCCGTGCTGGGCTCCACAGTCAGGGAGTGTCTGCTTGAAATTCTCTCTCTCTGTCCCTCACCTCCATGCCCTCTCTCTCTCTCTTTCAAATAAGTAAATATATCTTAAAAAGCCATTAGGATATTATCATGTTTACTGATCCTAATAGCAATAAAAAAAATAGAATAAGAAATAATAAAGATCAACTAATTTTATAGTGTCTTTTCTTTGTTGGTAGTTGTTATTTTTCCTGATTTGGGAAAGACAAGAGCCTACATGATTGATGATTTTGGGAAAATATTTCTTAAAAAATACTTGTGGCATCTGATCTCTAATTGAGAACTAGAAATTGCACAAGATTTCTAATTGAATTTGTTGGTAAAAGGCATTCAAACAAATTTCAGAGGAACATCCAAAAGTTGATGCACATTTCTCCACACTCCTTTAAATCAGGTCTCTTTGGTCTTCTTGGAAGTCTTTAGCTTTTGAGATAGATCTGTAACTTGTGTGTGTGACTCATAGACAACAGTGGACAAAGTTTCTGTTGACAGACCTGTCAAAGGCTAGCTCCCTAAACGTTACCAGCAAAACCTCTTGATAAGACAAACAGAATGTATTAGTCACCAGGTAAGGAAAATTCACCTCAACAGAGCTTGGGAAGTGTCTCAGAGCAGGGAAGATGACATCAGAATTTATTGAGAATTGTAAGTTGGTGGAAGGTAAGGTTGGTGTGGAAACAGCAAGGTAAGGATTCTGAGAGGAGGGATAGCAGAATATTAGGCTGAGAACTGCTGATGCTTTCCACTGAGGCATTTGTGAATCTTTTAGTTGACGTTCAGGTGAGACAGCTCTGGAGAAGTACAGTCATACTAGAGAAGCCAGGGGGAGAGCAGAGTCAGGTGAGTGTAGACAGTCAGGAGTAGTTTCAGTTCTCTGTGTCCAGGTTGAGTATGGGGTGGATGGTTTTGGTTCTCACATCTCTCTTAGGTGTGAGAAGCTTCCCCAGGGCTGGGGTCCTCGGCGTCTCTCTTACCACAGGCTTCAGTTTGCAGGCTTGTTTAGTTTGGTTAGCCTACCCTGTTTCACTTGGAGATGGCCTATTGCTGCCATGAACAAAATCAAGCTTCTGCCAACAAGGAAGAGAGAGAGAACGGACACTGGTTAGGCTACTAGCTGTTATTTGCCATCGTGAGTAGGGAGAGAGATGGGTGGCCAACAGAGATGTCCTGCCTTTTTTGAGGTCACCATTGCTCTGAGACCGGGGTCCCGTGGTAAGACTGCCTCAGCACCAGCTCTTCTTTCCTCTATGCCTAGGGCCCTTTCCTCGGGATCATACTCTGCTGCATTGCAGTCTTCTGCTAGCAGGAATGTCTCATTTGACTCTTTGTTCTTTGGCCAGTCCAGCCTGGTGTTGATGGTTTTTTCCATCTCCTTGCCTCTGATCACATCTCACACCACTTTCTTCCTCTCTCACCATGCTCCAGCCACACCGTACTTTCCTGCCTCGAACACTGCAACTAATGCTGAGTTCTGCCTCAGGGCCTTTGTACTTGCTGCGCATCTGGCCTGGAACACCCTTGTTAGGATTCTTTGCATGTCTCCCATCATTCAAGCCTCAAACTGTCACCGACCCAAAGAGGACTTTCCTGACTGCCCTTTTGAAAGTGGCCTCTGCTCTCTGGAACACTCTGTTCCATCATCCTTCTTTGCATCTATTGTTCTTTGAAATGATCTTGTTTGTTAGTTTGCTTACTAATCTGTCTCCACCTTAACAGGAACAGAAGTTTCATGAGAGTCCTATCTTGTCGTCTTCTTCACAGCTAGAACCTCATTTCCTAGAAAAGGCCTAGCATGTAGTTACAATAGAGGTGCCCGGGTGGCTCAGTTGGTTAAACGTCTGCCTTTGGCTCGGGTCATGATCCCAGGGTCCTTCGGGCTCTCTGCTCAGCGGGGGAGCCTGCTTCTTCCGCTCCCTCTGCCTGCCCCTCCGCCTACTCGTGCTTTCTCTTTTTCTGTCAAATGAATAAAATCTTTTTTTTAATGATGTAGTTACAATAAAACATCACAAATTAATAACAGCTAACTTTTTGATTATTTATATTGGACTGAGCACTGTTTTGAAGAACTTCAATGTATTATTATCTGTTTAATCTTCCTAGAAAACCTATTGTCCCAATTTTACTGACACACAAAGAAGTTAAATGAGATCATAGACAGGAAGTAGCAGAAGTGGCATAAATTAAGTGCCCAATAAATATTTATTAGATTTTTTAAAATGAACCTTTTATTTTGTTCTCGACATCCCTGCCAGGTGGCGTGTACTGTTTGGTAACACATAAGAGTCTCTTGGCACGGAGAATGATGTTTCTCTGCTCCTGTCTTATTAATTTTCTAACAGTGCTAGGTCACATTTCCTTCTAAAGTTTTAACACACAACTACAGCACGAACATCACACATCTTAAGATTACATAACAGGATCATCCACAACAAGCCCACACCACATCTTAATTTAATATGTGATCCGTATCACACATGTTAGAAGCACTTTGATTAGGTTATAAATGCTTATCCTCAAAATTCATCTATGTTAGAAAAATATCACCTGGGACTTTCCACTCCATTCTCAACTGAACAGCTGAGCCAAGCAAATAGCTATCTACGAACGTACTGCCCCATGATTGTGTCTCATCCTACTTCCCCTTATCAATGTGGCTTTAGACAATTAGACATGGTCTCACCCTATTGCTCTCTAGGTTTCGTGTCTGCCCATTGGGATGCTATTTCCCTTGGAAGTTCCCCTTTTCATTCTCTTTTCTCATCACTGGCAGTGCCATTGCTAGGATGTTGCTCCCTTGTATGCCCACCTGATACCACATGTCTACAAGAGCTTATCCACTTAGCAAGAGGCATCAAGTATCAATTGCTTTACTCTACAAATATTAATTGATGTGCACTGCCCATTATATAGCAGGCCTAAGTGCTAAGGACATATGTATTAGAAAAATGAATGTGGTCATTGCCTCTCTGAAGCTTAGTCTCAGGGCTCACAAAGATATTAAAGAATCAAACCGATGTTGTTTAGTATAATGAAGGGCAGTTATTGGGTGCTGTGAGAGTGTGCCATGGTGGCCTGATATAGTCTGGGGGAGTAAGGCAAGGCTTCCTGGACCTTCTATCTGAGATCTGGAGATGATTTGGAGGAAAACAGGTAAAGAGGGGGAGTTGAAGTGAGGAGGACTAAGGTCAAGGCCCTGAGGGGGTGAGCATGTCCCTTTCAAGGAACTGATAGAGGTGGATGAGGTAGCTCAGGAAGAAGGAGGAGAGGTCGGAGAGATGAAGTGGGCGGGAACCATACTGGGCAGGGCCTTGGGATCCATGTTCTGATTTTGGACATATTCCATGGGAAGGTCTTGGAAGCATTTGGGCAGAAGAGTCATGATCTTATTTGTGTTAAAAAGCTCAGCTGGGTAAAGTGTGGAGAATGGATTGGGTGACCTTAGGTTTTTGTCTTGTGCTGTTTGCTGTGATGAGAACAGAGGAGGAGAGCTATTTGGGGAGAAAAGGTCATAATTCAGGATAGATGTGACCAGCCTATGATAGCCTAGAGGCATTTAAGTGGATACACTGAGTAGGCAGATGAATAATATTTGGAGTTCCAAGCCAGACCTGGATTAAAGCTATAAATATGAAAGGTGATTAAAGCCTGGGTGTGGCCCAGATTGCCACAGGAGACAGAAAGAGCAAAGGGGGCCGAGGACCAGTCTTGGATCAGTCAGCAAAGGAGACCAAGAAGAACAACCAGGAGGGAGGAAAACCAGGAGAGTATAGTACCCTAAGGGCTGAATTTGAGCTCTTTCAAATGGATGTTACTGAAATCCATCTTCAACTGATTTAAACAAACAAACAAACAAAAAGAGAAGAAGAAGGAAGGGGGGGAAGAGGAACAAGAGGAGAAGGAGAACACAAGAACAAGAAGGAGAAGAATTAGAAGAATTTGTTGGCTCTTACAACCTAAACTTAGGACTAGTCAAACATGCCCCGATCCATGTGCTCAAACAGACCATTGAGAACCTGCCTTTCTCTCCATCTCTTTTTTTCTGCCTCCTGGTTAATAAGGACACACGGTTTTTTGCCTGTTTTTTTTTTCTTTTTTTTTTTTTTTTTTGCCACATGGGTTATTCTATTAGGTAGTGTGATTAGGTCACTAGTCAAAGCTTCAGGTTTACATCCTACCTAAGGTAAAGAAAACATCTCTCTTCTATTGGTTCCAGCAGGAACATTGGATATTATTATTGTTGGCATGGCTTCAGGTTACATGCTCATCTCTGAGCTGGGAATTGGCACCAGCCTACATACACCTCATGGATCAAAAGTTCCTCAAAATGAAAATCAAAGTACCTAGAAACTCCAGTGGGAACCCTCTCAGGTCCCCCTCCCTCCTTGGGAGCTTTGTACTATTACTTTGCTATTGCTCATTGAACTTTGCTTTGCTGCCACAAAATAAAATAAAATAAAATAAAAGATTAAAAATAAAAATCAAGGTGCTGTTACCTGAAGAAGGCAGAGAAGAAGCCAGGCAGGCAAACACTCAGAGGTCTATACAGATGCCAAAGGACTGAATATTCCAAGAAGAAAAATATATTCAAGAGTATTAAATACTATTAAGAGATCAAGTAAGACGATAACTAAAAATGCCCATGGGAGTTAGCCACGTGGAAGACACCGTGACCCAAGACCTACACAAAAGGCTGCTTCACACGATTTTTTGTGATAGGAATCATAACGTAAGTAGAAATAGCCATGTGAACTCAGGAGAGAAAATCACTTAGAACTAAGGCAATCAAGGAAGGCTTCATGTTAGAGGTAGCATGTTGGGTCCTGAAGGATGGGCAATATTTTAAAAACTAAAGGGGCAGCTCTGGTGGTGCAGCGGTTTAGCGCCGCCTGCAGCCTGGGGTGTGATCCCTGGAGACCCGGGATCAAGTCCCACATCGGGCTCCCTGCATGGAGCCTGCTTCTCCCTCTGCCTGTGTCTGCCCCTCTCTCTCTGAATAAATAAATAAAATCTTAAAAAAAAAACACAAAAAACCTAAAGCCATGGTACCTGGTTGACATAGTCAGTTGAGCTTCTGACTCTTGGTTTTGGCTTGCATCATGATTGCAGGGTTTTGAAATTGGGCCTTGCATGGCACTGGGCTCAGGAGTCTGCCTGGAATTCTCTCTCCCTCTCTCTATGTCCCTCCAGCTCATGTGCACACACACACACTCTCTCTCTGTCTCTCTCTCTAAAAATAAATAAACAAATCTTTAATTTAAAAAACCCACAAAATACTAAGGTCAGAGAAGTGGAGGAAGGAAGGGTATCCCAGCTAAATACAGCATGAGCAAAAGCATGGTGCTGGTGACATTTGTGGTGTGTTCACCAAAGAGTCCAACGGTTCATATTTGGTCTAAGGGTTAGGGGCCAAAAGTGATTGCTAGCTAAGGAAAAGGGACTTTCTTTGTTCAATCTGCAAATTATTCAGCTATGACCGACATTCCCTCAGGTTACCAGCCTGATTATATAAATGAGGGATAGTTGTCCCTGTAACGGGACTGACTCAGAGCCCTCCTGGGAAAGTGCCTCCTTCTAATCCTGCCTTTCCCCTTATAAGGGGGTCTCACATGTGAACTCAACCACAGCTTTTTTTTTTTTTTTTTAAATTTTTTTGTTTATTTATTATTTATTTATGATAGTCATACAGAGAGAGAGAGAGAGGCAGAGACACAGGCAGAGGGAGAAGCAGGCTCCATGCACTGGGAGCCCGACGTGGGACTCGATCCCGGGTCTCCAGGATCGCGCCCCGGGCCAAAGGCAGGCGCCAAACCGCTGCGCCACCCAGGGATCCCTCAACCACAGCTTCTTCCCTCTCAACTTGAGCTGTGGTCTTTCCTTTGAAAGAAAAGAAAAAGGGAGAGGAAAAGAAAAAGAAAAGAAGGGAGAAAGGAAGGAAGGAAAAGAATGAAGAAAGAAAGAAAGAAAGAAAGAAAGAAAGAAAGAAAGAAGAAAGAAAGAAAAAGAAAGAAAGAAAGAAAGAAAGAAAGAAAGAAAGAAAGAAAGAAAGAAAGAAAGAAAAAGGAAGGAAGGAAGGAAAAGGAAGGAAGGAAGGAAGGAAAAGGAAGGAAGGACGTTGAAATCTCTACAGGGCAGGAACAGATGAGGAAACAGCGTGGTGGGGAAGCCTGAAAACATGTGTCCCAGTCCTCCTCTCAGGGCTCTGCTGACTCCAAGAGCCTGGGGCAGGGATCAGGTGAGAAGGTGGGGCCAGTCCCCTACTTTCCATTAGTGTCTGGGGCTAGAAGAGCTGTCTGGCTCCTGGGTTGGCAGTGGAAAGAGGTCCTTGTCCGGGGGGCAGGGAGGAAGCGACCCCTGTATGAGAGTGGGACCCAGTTTGGCACCGCCTGGTGTCTCACTGAAGACCCAAGCGCCTGTCGCAGGGCGTCGGGTGTCCATCTTCAGTAGGGGGCACCTGGTGCAACAGGGAGGCCTCATCCACAGTCACCTTGACAAGGCTCCCAGTGAGCCTCTCCTCTGAGACTTCCCAGTTCTTCACCCCTCGGTGAGGGGGTCCTTGGCCTGCTACTTAGTCTCATCTGACGTTTCCTCTTAATGGAACTTGGGACAACGTTGCTGCAGCTCCCCGGAGGGCGAGGGCTCCCTCATTCACATCCACTTGAGGTCAGACATACCGTCCCCATGAGGGTGATCGAATCTCCCCGGTCATGCCAATTCCCCTTTGCGATGCGTGACAGGAGGCCCCTTCTGTTGTTGTGCCAGCCTCAGAAGGGTGATGCCTCGCCCTGGGAAAAGGATACAAACCCTTTTCATATTTCAAAAGGGAGATCTTTCTCATAGCCCTGCTTTCCAGAAACATGTGGGGAGCTCCCCTGAGTGAAAACCCGTTGACTTCACACCGCATACAAGCACCGGGGGGCAGGGTGATGGGGTGGTGACACGTGGTGTGTGCCCACGGCCTTGGGTGCCAGAAGGATGACAAGGCCATAATGCTCCCTCCCCAGCTCCTGGGGGACAGCCTGGGGAGGGCGCCTCGATGGGTTTCTGAATGGCTACCACAGGAACAAACAAGCACATCCTTAGACAACCGTGGTGATTAGAAGGGAAACACAGTGACAGTGAAGTTACCTTTCTCCATTCATTCCACAAGCATTTTTCTGAGTGTTTATTTTTGGCACAGAGCTATTTTAGGGGTGGGAGAGAGCATGTGGGGAAAAGGAAAGGGAATTGGTCCAATGTGGCAGCTTGAGAGGAGGCAATGGATGGTGGGGGATGGGCAGTATTAGTGTTTGGTCTGTGGAAGATGAAACGCAGCTCTGCTCTGTGGGCGGTTCTTTGATCTTCCAGTAACTGCTAGAGTAGCAATTAGCATCCTTAATGCTGAGGGGAGTCTCTGAGAAACCCTTTAGCCTGCTGATTTAGGTTGGTAAACCGGAAGTGTGGGTGCCTGCGTGTGCGTACGTGCATGTGTGTGTGTGGTGTGTGTGTGTGTGTGTGTGTGTGAGAGAGAGAGAGACAAATGGTTTTGAAATTAGATGTTTGATATTTATAATTGATTGAATTTTTACTTTTTAAATGACAAAACATTTGAAGCAGTCATAAAAGGTATCCACCACTCAACTGTTAGTATTTTGCTGTGTCTGTTCATATGTATATTTTTAAATGTAAAAAAGTTACAGATAACATTGGAATCTACTTTTTCTTCCTTCCCAGAGCTAACCCCATTCTCTTAAAATCGTTTCTTGTGCACGCTCCCATATCTATGGCATACGTATGGATTCACAAACAGCATACCATATAGTGCTGTTTGGGGGTATTTAAAATGTTTACTTAAATAGTATTTTGTTGTTTTCTCTCAATATTGTGTTTCTAAGATTTACCTATTTTGATGCTCATAGAACGAGTCCGTTCATTTTTAAGATCACTCTATCGGTGTTCCATCTAGGAATGTATCATAATTGTGTGTCTATTCCCCAAATGATGGACATTTACGTTGCTTCCAGTTTTTTCTTCTATGCAACAATGTGACTAAAAATATTGGTGTGTATGTCTTCTTGTGCACTTGAGTGATAGTATTTCTAGTCTGTGTATGGTATGTAAAGCTTCAACTTTCTGGCCATTACCAAATTGCTCTCCAAAGTGATTCACCGACCAGAGCTGTGTGAGAGTTCTCATTCCCCCACAACCTTGCCAATACTCAGTAATATATAGCTAATATTTTGCCACTGTCTTAATTTGGGTTTCTCTGATTACTATTGAAGGTGAAAACCTCTCTGTGTCTTGATGATTCAGGTTTTCTTCTGTGAATTTTTTTTTCTCTTTTGAGTTTTAAAATTCTGTTTATTTGTAAGAGATCTTCAGGTACCCTGGGCAATGATACTTTGTTGGTGACATGGATATTTGAGGATTTCTTGGCAAGAGCAGGGATGATGACCCTCTCTGTGTTAGACACAAATTAATTAGTTGGCTCTTTGGTAAAGCAGTGAGATATGAATGAATGCAAGGGGCAAAAGTCAATCCAAAGGTTTTCAAACAAATTTTTTTTGTTGTTTTCTAACCAAGATAATATTAGATCATAATAGCTATTAACAACCCTCTTGGGGATCCCTGGATGACTCAGCGGTTCGGTGCCTGCCTTCAGCCCAGGGCATGATCCTGGTGTCCCGGGATCTAGTCCCGCGTCGGGCTCCCTGCATGGAGCCTGCTTCTCCCTCTGCCTGTGTCTCTGCCTCTTCTCTCTCTCTCTGCGTCTCTCATGAATAAATAAATAAAAATCTTTAATAAAAAATTAAAAAAAAACAACCCTCTTTTCTCCGCTTCTGTTGCTGAAGTTTCTTTTTGTATTTCATCAAGGTCTGCATGGTTAGGAGCCACTCCCTCCCAATCCCATATTAAAGGAGATGGACTAAGGGGTGCCTGGGGGGCTCAGTCAGTTAAGTGGTTAAGTGTCTGACTCTTGATTTCGGCTCAGGTCATGATCTCAGGGTTGTGAGACTGAGCTCTGTGTTGGGCTCCCCAGTCAGTGGGCTCCCTCTCCCTCTGCTCCCTGCCACCACCCTCCTATCTCGGGTCCCATGCACTCTTTCTCTCACAAAAAATAAAAGACAGAGAAAGAGATGGAATAAAAGAAAGGTTGTCATTCTGTAGACATGAACCTGCAATTGTTTCATAGTCAAGGAAGGTGTCCAGATGCACTCTTTAGAAGTCAGAATGATTGACAGAGGTGAAATCCAATAATAACTGTTCTAGCATTATTAGGGTCAATGTGAAGTAGGCTTTTCTTAATAGAAGCATTATAAAGAAGCAAGCATACACTGTAGTTCTGAAAAAAGAGTGAGATGTGAGAGTGACATGCCCCTGGTCCTCCTCTGCTTGCATTTTATATGAATTATCTCCTGGGATGAAATAGTGAGGACTTTGTGTACAGTGCTTCTAGAAAAGATAGCGCCTGTGTTTTCTCTCCTTCCAGAAGAAGGAAGAATTGTAAGATGGCAGATGTCTGACAGCCTTGGTATGATTTGCCAAGGGTTTTGGGAATAGTGATTTGCAAATACTTCCTCCAACTTGTTGGTTGTTTCTCGTTTTTTGGTGTTCTTTCTGGAACAGAAGTGGATGATCTCATTCTTTGTGCCTATTTACATGTCTCTCCCTCAGTCCTTCTTAGGCCATTGAGGCCATTATTTTCACCAACCTCCTTTCGGGCCCCTGACTAATCAGCTCAGCCATCTGCCACTGCCCATGAGTCCATAAATACTTTTATCTTAGGCCACTTCTCTTCCATACAAAGTAGACGATGAAGTGCATTATCTGAATCTTTTCGGTAGAGGGATTTCCCCCATCACTGTCCTTCCACGACACCCTGAGTTGAGCTGTAGTGCCTAAGTGTTTCATTTTCAGCTTGTAACCCACATACCAAACCAATCCCTGTGAACCAAGTTCAGGGTGTTCCTTCTCCATAACCTTCTTATAGGGGACCTCTTCCCCAAAGGACACCGTGAGGTAGAATTGTGACAGAGGAAAGTGTCATGTATAGGGGCTTGGGTCATCTGCCCATGTGGCACACTTGTGACCTCTGGACCCTCTTGAACTTGATCCCAGATATATCATCTCCATGTTATAATTTTAGAACTTATTACATCTGATATTATGCAGCTTCCAGCTGCAGTCAGACACCAGCTCCCACACAGCCCAGTAGCATGGCAGGAGCTACTTTTCAAATGGTCTTGGATTCTCTGCTGTAGACTGTGTGGCTTTGCTCCAGAGTGTCTGCTGTTAACACTTGCCAGAGGCTCCACACGTTGTCTTTCTCTACCACAGACACCTCTGAGTAGTGAATGATCTTTTAGGTCACATAGCCCAGATGCAAGCCTGATTGTCCTGCAGCCTGGACCTGCTGCTGAGCCCTTTCTTGCTTTCAAAGCTGGCAGCTTCCATATCACCCAACATAGCACCTTCAGACTATATTATGACAGAGATCAGAGTAGCTAACACTGCCCTAGGTTAGGGCCATAAATATACACTCTTGTCTATCCCATGTGAGGGCAAATCATTTCTGATCCCCCTTTATACCAAACGAGCCACCTCCTACCGTGTCTCAGATGCTGTCCACCTGCTATAGCAATGATACTGCATTTAGTACAGAAGCTGCAATTAGGGTACTGCTTGTTTAAGTGGTAGTAGTTCACTGTCAGGTGCCTTCAACCAATCAGTTTTTTGGGACAGACTGGTGAATTAGATGGGGACAGATGACAAGGACCACCACCCCTGGATCCTCCAAGTTTCTGAGGGCAACAGTGATATCTATGCTGAATTGTTTTGATTTACTATCTTGGCCAAGGGACAGTTTCAGGGCTTCTACTTGGCTTTTTATATCCCAATAGTGCTTAATTTCAACATTGAAAAACAAATGTGAGATTTCTGCCAATTCCTAAGGAAGTCCGTTCTAAATATACATTTGGGAACCAAGGAAATGAGCACTAGATGTTTCTGTGTACCTACTGAACACACTGGGAAATGGCACTGGGCCAGGACTCCATTTATTGCCTGGCCCCCATTTGCTTTTACTCTAACAGGACGGCCACGATGGTCCTTTGAGTATTCTCCTTCCTTTAATATACATTTACCCTCTCAGGTGGACATCGGTATTGCTGGAGAAGACAGGGGAATCGCTAGAGTTCTCATGGTGGTGTAAGGCCCTTCCTTAATGGAAACCTGACTATTCTTTTTCAGTGGGCACTGGGTCGTAGAACTAGGCACTGGGAAGGGGATCATGTTTCTCCACTGGCCTGACTGACCCTAATCTTCTGCTTATCTATTCTTGATCTCTTTTGAATATGCCTTTGTTGCTTGCCCATCTATACTGTTCCTGGGAACACCATGTTTTTTGAGCCATCTTCATAGATCCCCATGGATGGATCAGGCTCCCTGGCCATGATTCCATTTCTGCTGGAAATTATGCCCACCTTGCTTTTGATAGTTGAAAGTTGCAATTTGGCTTCTGCTATTCTAGGATCATATTACTTCCAGAGCTACCAAGGGGTCAAGATGTGAGATGGTGTCTTCTGTGTCCATTCTGCCCACAGAGGGCAGTCTCATCTTGAGTTTCTCACTGGTGTCCCCTCACTGGTGTGCTCTTTTTCACTTTGGCAAATGGAGTGTCCTGCAGGCTGAACTGGTCACACAATGGTCAGCTGGTGGAGTCAGACCCATTCTAGCTTGCCTACTTCTCCGAGCCTCTTGATCCCTTTCTCCATAGTTTACCACTAGAGTCTGGCATACTCAGTTCATTTAATGTATGTCATCACTCTTTCTAAGATTTCATGGGCATCTAAGCAGAGTGCTAATACTGTCACTTGGGGCCCTTAGCAGGGTGTTAAATTATGAGTCATGGCAGCATGTCCTGGTGTCAATAAACTCTCCCATGTTTATGTTTCCTCCGTCTTGATCCTGCACCCTGAGAATCCTTCCCTTGCATATTCTCCGTTCCTGCCATTCTTGTTCACCAGTCCTGCAGCAGCGTTAGCTCATGACATCTCTCTCCTCCCTTAGCACGTCCTTTTTCCCAGTTTGGTTATGCTGATATTTGACCGTAATTACAGATCCAGTAGCCAAGAAAAGAGGTGGGAGAGGATCCTGGAGGGCAAGCATTGTCTTATAAGGCTCCTGCTTTATTTGAGGAGTCTGTATAGTTTTTAAGAAAGCAGAAGGAGAAGGCATCTGTATTTTTGTGATTTCAGAGGGTTCAAGAGAACTTGGAGCATCAAGGTTTCCAACAGAACCTACCCAGATATCTCATCCTGACTCTCAGTATCCCTCTCATTCCCCATCAGGGACCTGACAGTGGCAGAGGAGACAGGCTAGGCTGAGAGTTCAGCCTTCTCTGAAGTTCTTTCATTCTTAAGCCCTGTGCTTTTCTTCGGTTGCATATGTCCTCTGGCTGCAGAGGAGAAGAGTCTCTTCAAAGACTATTAAGGAGACCCCTTAAGCCCTTACATTTTGCTTTAAGTTGTTGACTAATAAGCCTGAGCCTATTTCTCTCTTCAGCGAATCAGTATTTAGCAGTAGTCCTTATAATTACATCCTGCTTATTTCTCCGATGTCTGGGACATTGCCCCTGGTGGTACTTCCCCTTCCAGCCATGTCCATCCCATCATAGTTCATCACAGGTGAATACTGCTTGCTTTCTGTATTGCCCACAGACTCATTTAAAGATTTTAGTCATCTTTATCTTCTAGGCCTTTCCGCATTTTTCTATTACCTTAGGTTCCTGGCTCTTGTCTATGGCACTTTGTTTCCTTCCGTGAGTGTAGTATTCTACTGTGAGTGAGCCACTATCTGGTTCTTTTCTGTGGAAGCCTTGTCTGAGCAGGACTGTCTTCATATCTTCCTCTGCAGAGATCCTAGGATTCTTATCTGTCCTGGACCAGTTTTTGCCAATTCCTATACCATGCTGATATTACAAATTCAGATACCACAGCCAATGGCTTAGGTTCCTGAATATTCATGGGTGATTCTCTTCACCTAGCACTGGGGAGATAAGATGCTTCTTCAGATTTGCTGGTGGAGCTGACCAGGGTCCTACTTCACATGTGACTTGTATCCAAGTGGCGCTTTGTTCCCTATACCTTGCCTCTTGGTGGTCTGAGGATTGACTCTTGTGCTCCTGTAAAGATTTAAAACATTAGCCTCGAGTTTAGGTCTGCTGGCTATGTGGCCCTCTACATTTCAGTTCTTGCCACTGTAGGCTTTGGTGCCTGATTCTTTTTTTTTTTTTTTTTTAGCCCCTGGAAATTGTCTTTCTTTAGTTTGAACCCAACTATACATTAAATAAATCATTTTGGCTATATTTCATCCAACACTTTTAGGAGTTTGTAGCAGGAAGGTGGCCTGAACTTGTCAGCTAAATCTACCGTATTTACTGGAAATTATACCAATTTACTTTCAGAAAGCATGCTGGTTACTTCACTGCAGTCACAGAGGTTTTTATGGATAAATTCAATGGATAACTTCAGATATGATAACCATAAATGCAGGGCAGTTTTCTCTAAGCTTAGAATGCGGCTCCCATTACTTTCCACTCAATATGTGAACGTTAGATTTTTCTTTATGGTGGAAGGGAACACTCTTTCTAAGGGAAACAGTTGATGTTTATATATTCCTTACTCCTATAGGTCATGGGATCATTAATGTGACAACATCATCTTGCTAGAAGGGACTGTTCAAACTACAGCAAGATTGTGTTGAGCTGTTGCCTGGTGATTATGGGAAAGTGATAAAGTACAGGACAAAGATACGTAAATAGAAACAGTTGGAAATTTCCAGATAATCCTGATAAACGGAGAAAGGAGGAAAATAAGTGCATTTTGCTTAGATTTCAGAGAGACGACTTCTTGTTGCATTTGAGTCCTGAAAATAAGTCTGCCTTCAGGCACTGAAAAGTGGGAGAGCTGACACCTATGTCACAGATCACATGGGTTTGGCTGCCTTATAGTATGACAGAGGTTGTGTGTGTGTGTGTGTGTGTAAAGATTTATATTTATTTATTTCCCATCAGCGATATTCCCAGTGCATGAGGCAAGTGAAGGCACATTTTCACTCATCTGCTGGCAGACGTGTCTACAATTGCCATCCTTTCCATCCTGCTTCCCGCACACAACATAATTATAGGGCCATGAGGTAAGGGCCAGACCACAATATGCCTAGAGGGGTCTAGAGAGACTGGGGAAGTAGGTGATGCTTAAAAACAAGAATAAAAAAACTGTCATGTAAAGACATGCTGGGAGCAAAGCTGTGGCCAATGATCACATGTGAGACAGCAGCTGAGGCAAGCATCCAAGAGAATTGTATCTGATATTCATTTTTAAATATCAGATGTGTAGTTTTAGGGTTGAGAAGCTAAAAATAGGCACCACTCCATATAACCCACTCCCTCTAATTTTTTATAATTAATTCTCAAACAGCTTGTATTTCCCTACCGATATGCAAGAGTACATCAAGGACAGTACTAATGTCTCAGAATTATAACAAAGCAGAAAGTTAAAGTCATAGACTTATGTGAATAATACACAGTATCTCTTCCATATATATCAAAGAACATTTGTTGTTTCTTGCATTCAAAAAGTGTTTAAATACAATATTCCACTTGTCTCAATCATGGAACATTATTGACTATAAGTAAAATACAGTGAGCATTTATTGAAGGCTGTGTGTTTTTTATATTTTTTTATTTTTATTTATTTATTTATTTGTGTGTGTGTGTGTGTGTGTGTGTGTTTTAAATGTAGTTCTATACGCAGCATGTAATTCATGGTTGTATGTGTTTAATATTTTGGTAGAAAAACCTCATATAAAGCAGAGCAATAAAAAACATACAGCACGTTGTCTATATATATATTTTTTCTTTTCCTACTACTTTACTGAACTTTCTCTTTGTCAAACTAAGTTGGTTTCAATGGTTTGATCTATTTTCTCTTGTTTTCCCACACCCCACACCATTTAAGTTCACCTACATATTTCTGTTTACTTCATTCCTGAATTCTTAGTTTTCCCTGGTCTTCATCCTTTCCTCTTCCTTTTGGACAATTTATCCACTTTGTTCCCTCTCAGTTAGCATTGCCTTCCCTCCCAGGGCTGATTTAAATAGTTCCCTTTTCCAAATAGTGATCCAGGGCCACGCTAGACAGTAGAATGAAAGTAAAGAATGAAAGTAACCATAGTATGATTTCCTACCAGAAGCATTGCCTTCTGTCTGTGAACCCAACTACCAAAAACCTCAAGTCCCTTGTGCCTTCTAGTGACCTGGAAGCCTACAGGACAGGATATATCTCCTAAGCAGCAAGAAAAGCTCTGGCTCACTGGGTTACCATCCTTATGCCTCAGAAACACTTCTCAAGTGTAGGTCATAGGGTTGCTAGAGATTCAACTCAATGCCCATCAAAATCTGTAGGCTTTTTCTGTTTTTAATTGACAAGCTGATTCTAAAACCCATATGGAAAAACCAGGGAACTAGAGAGTTGCTAAAACAATTTTTAAAAAAAGAACCGAGTATCCATACTTCCTTATTTCCAAACTTGGTGTAAAGCTGCAGTAATTAAGGGAGTGTCAAACTGGTGGAAGGGTAGGTAGATAGATAATGGAACAGTATAGGGAGATCAGAAATAGACACACACATATATGGTCAATTGATTTTATTTTTACAAAGGTGCCAAAGGAATTTAAAGGAGAAAGGGAGTCTTTCAACAAATACTGCTGGAACAATTGCACATCAATTGGTTGAGCATCTGCCTTCAGCTCAGGTCATGATCCCAGGGTCCCGGAATGGAGCCTACTTCTCCCTCTCCCTCTGCCTCCCCCTCCACTTGTCCTCTCTCTCTCTCTCAAATAAATAAATAAAAATTTAAAAATTTCTTAATTAGATAATAAGAAAACAATCAACCAAATAAGTGATGGGTAAAAGATTTAAACAGATACCTCACCAAAGAAGATACATAGATGCCCCCTAAAAAAGCTCTTGGAAAAATGCTTACTATCATTAGGTATAAAGAAATGCAAATTGAACCACAGTGTGATGCCACTAAAAGCATATGTATTAAAATGAGCAAAATTATGATTTTTTCATGACATCACCAAGAACTGGAGAGACTTCTGAGCACCAGAACTCTCATTCATGACTGGTAGGATCACAAAATTGTAAACCACTTTGGAAGATAGTTTGGCGGGTTCTTATAAATTTAAAACTATACTTACCATAAGCCCAGAAATCCTAACCCTACATGACCGACCAGAGAAATGAAAATTTATATTCACATCAAAACCTATACATGTGGGCAGCCCGGGTGGCTCAGCAGTTTAGCTCTGCCTTCAGCCCAGGGCCTGGTCCTGGAGACCTGGAATCGAGTCCCGCTTCGGGCTCCCTACATGGAGCCTGCTTCTCCCTCTACCTGTCTCTCTCTCTCTCTGTGTGTGTGTCTCGTGAATAAATAAGTAAAATCTTAAAAAAAAAAAAACTTATACATGAATATTTATAGAGATTTATTCATCATAGCCAAAAACTAGCAATAAACCAAATGTCCTTCAACTGTTGAATGGGTAAACAAATTGTGGTACATCCATACAGCGGAATACTATTCAGCAATTAAATAGAACAATCTACTAGTACATACAACAACATAGATAAAACTTACATGCATTGTGTTTGGTGAAAGAAGCCAGACAAGAGCTGCAGACTGTATGGTTCCATTTATATGACACTCTGGAACAGCAAACTATAGTGACAGGACACAGAGTGACAGGAACAGTCCTAAAGTGACAAGACACAGATCAGGTTGCCAAGAGCAGTGGGTAGAAGACGTAGATGAAGGACAATGCGGGGGGTAGAACCATTCTATGTCTTGGTCTTGGTGGTGGTTATGTAGATACATGCATCTATACAAACTCATAGAACTATATATCCAAGGGTGAATTTTACTAAATGTAAATTACATCCCAACCTTAAGAAAATTAAAATCAGAGCAGTAGAAGAATTAAGTGATAAAAAAAAAAAACAAGCAAAAAAAAAAAATAAAAGAGGATCCTTTTAAAGTTGAGTGGTGAGTTCATGATAATATCCTCTGGTTTTGTATATGTTAAGTATGAAAGTAAAAAAAAAAAAAACTAAAAAATGGTGAAAAGTAAAAATGACAGCATCAACAAAGCAGGCTTCTTGAGTTAACAGTGACCTCTCACCGCCATACCACTTCTGGGCTTCCTCTCCCAGCAAAACTTCTAAAAAAGATCAGACTTCAGACACAAGTCTCACTTGCCACTGTCCACTCAAACTCTGTCCTCACTAATCCATGGACTCATGTCGAAGTTCCTGTCAAGGTGACCCACGACCTCCTGACTGTCACATAGCCAGACAGATCTTTCTCTTTTCTCATTTATGCCATATTTTAGCAGCTTATGTTAGTTTCTTTTCTCAGTTTCTGTGACATCCTTAGAGTCTTGGTGTTCCTCCTCTCTATTCACACCTTTTTAGTTTCACTTGCTGCCTCTTCTTTGTAAAACCCCTAAACTGTGATATATCTGAGCGTTAGGTCCTCCGGCTAACTATATTCACTCACTGTCTCTAGGTATTTTCCCTGGGGCCTCTGGCTTTAAATACTATCTATGTGCCCACGATTCCCAGTCTGTACCTGTACCCTGACCTTGTCCAGAAACTTCAGTCATGAATTTAAAGTCCTACATGACATCTTCATTAGGAATTACACCAGGCAGCTCAAAATTAAAATACTCATGAAATTAGAATGGTGCCATCCTCACACCTGACCCTAATCCATGCATTCCAGTAAATGGCATCTCATGTCTCCAGTCACTTCAGTGAAACACTTAAGAACCATCCTGCCTCCTCAGTTACCATCTTCTCCTACACTACTCATTATTACTCGGGTACTTCCAAGACATACACTGAATATTTTCCATTTCTGCTAATATGATCCTAATTCAAATCATCATAAATGCTCACCTATTTGTTTCTTCTTATTATTCCGTACCCTCCTCCAATTTCTTTGATAAATGCTTATATCTAAGTTCTAAAATTCATACATAGTTTTGTGAATGGTGCCTGTAATACATAAAACTTTAAATTTAAATTTATATGAAACTACAATACTCTACTCTTTCATTACCTGGAGACAGTCTGGATTTTTTTAAGTAACTACTGAAGAAAATAGAGGAATTCTATAAAAGTGAAGATGAAGAAAATATGAACATTGCCTTTCTAATTCAAAGTCATGCCTGCATAGCTAAATTTGAAAATGGAGTTTAGTACCAGGCCACTGGCAAGTAAGCACACATTATTTGTTCAGGGAAATATAATACTTGAAAACTAATAATATTTGAGCTGGTTGGTACAGATTAAATCTTGAAAGTAACCTCGTTATTTTGTTTTGTCAATTGTCTTTAGAGACCTAGAGATAATCCTAAGAGAGAGAATGCTGGTTCCTCTCAGAATCTATTTGATTTCATTAGGACTAATTTATTAGGAAGTCATTGGGAACCCAGTCTGGGAAATTAGTACATAGACAAAGCAGCAAACGTTAATTCACTAAAAATTAGTGACCTTTTAGTTTTACATCCACTGATCTTGTATCTATCTATGTTCTTTTGTTGGTCCAGAAACAAAGTGAAAAAAATCTTTGTTATCTTACTTCTGACTTAATAGATCAAACTCTCTTAGTTTTTCTCTTGGAATTATTTACCGAACTGTTAGAATCTTGTATTCTTTCCTCAAATTTACCATCATCTCCTTAAATCAAGTGCTGTAATTAGATATCATTGGAGAAAATAATGGCAGTGAGGTTAGGGACACAAGAATTAGGAGAATAGTAATAAATACTAGCAATAAAAATGGGAAAATTTATAGTTATTTGCCTGGCATTGGGTAAGACAACAGTTTAGGGCAAGAAATGCATCTGTGTCAGAATCTGATGCATACCAGGCCTATTTGGTTTCACATAATTGTCACAGAAACCATGGGCAATTTCCTCCATCATATTATGTTCTTTGTACATGTTTCTTTTAAAAAGTTGAATTTTTATTTTAGTCAATTTGTTCTTCATTTATAAAGTTATCAAGGATTTTCACCATTCTTAAGACACAGTCATTTCTGTATTTTACATGGGTATCATTTCTTCCTGTCTACATGGGTAACTACATGGGAACCTGTGTTTGCTAATCTTCATCTGTCATCATTTAATTTAATTTAATTGGTAACTAGTAACTTGAACTAATTAATAATTCTTTAAGTGTGGGTTCTTGTGAACACGCTACTTTCTTTTTTTGGATAAATACCTAAATACCAAGCAAACATACTTTTTGACTTTACACATTTTCCCAACTTTTCTTAAAATTAGGACTAGTGCGGCGGGGGGGAGGGTGGGGTGGAGTGCCTGAGTGGCTCAGTTGGTTAAGTGTCCAACTCTTGATTTCAACTCAGGTCATGATCTCAGGGTCGTGAGATTGAGTCTCATGTCAGGCTCTGTGCTCAGTGGGCAGTATACTTGAAATCCTCTCTCTCTCTCCCTCTGCCCCTCCACCCACTCTCACTCTCTCAAATAAGCAAATAAATCTTAAAACAACATTAGGAATATTGGCCTCAAACCATTTTATTATCTTATGAATGAATAATAAATCCTCTGAAATTTTGGAACATAAAAGTAGGAGGAAGAGGGAGTTTCTATGATGCCTTCAAGGCTGTGACTTATTTGCTGTATCTTCCTCTACCTCTCAACATCTTTTGTAGTTTGATGAATGGCTTTGTTGTGTGTTTTGTTTTGTTTTAACAAAGTAATTGTGCATAGTTTAAAAGGTCAAATAATACTAAGAGGCTATAACAAAATACTGCCACATACCCTATACAGACTCATCTCACTCTACAGAGGCAACCATTCTAAATATATTTAACTATTTCTTTTGATATTTACTATATATTTCCCTTAACTAATACATATATAGTTATCTCTTGATACTTTTAATTATCTTTTGATTTACTCTGTAGATGACAGTTTTAGCTTTTATACAGCCCCTTATCCCACTATGTTTGAATTATAATTGTTAGTTCAATCCATTATGTTTCCATTTAATTACTATGCAACTATTGTTCAGAAAGTTGCATTCTTTTATTTAGAGTTAAAAATTCCTCAATTTTTCACTTGCATCATTTTCTTTGAACATTATGGATTAGTTTCCCTAAAACTTTCTACAGTCTTCATACAGTTAAACCATTTGAATAATCTTTAATTTCCATTCTTTACCTGAAAAATCTTTAATACTTCCTTCCATCTCTCTGCTCCAAATGAACCAGTTGCTCTCTGGACTTATTACATACCTCTCCCCCTATTCATAGACAGCTTGAGAGGTGTGTTAGTCAGTTCTTTCCAGAGAAACAGAACCAATAGATGTGTGTGTGTGTGCGTGTGTGTGTGTCTGAGAGAGACAGAGGGAGATTTTAAAGAATTGGCTGATGCAATTGTGGAGGCTGGCAAGTCCAAAATCTATAGAGAAGGCCAGCAAGCTGGAGATCCAGGGAGGAGTTGATGCTGAAATTCGAGTCTGAAGGTAGTTTGAAGACAAAATCTTTCCAGTAGGGGGTCTTGGTCTGTTTTCTCTTAAACCATTCAACTGATTGACTGAAGCCTACCCACTTTATAGAGAGTAATCTGCTTAATTCCAAGTCTGAATACCAGTGTATCTTATCCCCCTCAAATCTTCAAAACTATATCTACACTGGTGTTTGACCAAATATCTCGGTACTGTGGCTCAGTCAAGTTGCCACATGAAATTAACCATCACAAGAGGTAACCAAGAACATGAGGGATTGTTACCCAAATTTTGAAGGTTGTTTTTCTGTGTGGGAAGTTCTGCCCTTTCTAGTACCCTACCTCTCAAATTCTGGCCATTTTAGCAGCCTCAAATGTCCATCTTTGTTTTCTTTTCCCAGTGAGACCACCACCACTTGCTATCCAAGCTCTATTTTTTTAAGTTTTTATTTATTTATTCATGAGAGATACAGAGAGATAGAGAGAGAGAGAGAGAGAGAGAGAGAGAGAAAGGCAGAGACACAGGCAGAGGGAGAAGCAGGCTCATGCAGGGAGCCCAACGCGGGACTCGATCCCCGGACCCCAGGATCAGGCCCTGGGCTGAAGGCGGCGCTAAACCACTGAGCCACCCGGGCTGCCCCCCCAAGTCTATTTCTGTGTGCCAGTTTGGCAGATGCTCTTAGGGAGAAAAACATGGTGAATATCAGGAATACCTTGTGTGCATCTCTGCATTGGTTGCTGTCCAGTGCTTGAAAAAAGCTGGTGTATATATTTGTTTGGGATTTATAGCTGTTTATGGTAGGAAGATAAGTACTATTTTATAGCCACTCTTTAATAGCCAGAACAGAAGCCTGCTTGGGTTTCTTAACAAGCTATTCAGTTCCCGCTCTTGCTCTGCCAATCTGTTCTCCACCCAGAACCGAGTGGTCTTAATGAAAATTAAACTCAGATCATAATATGCCTTGCCAAAACTCTTTGCTAACTTCTCATCACAACTGGAATGAAATCACAGCTCCTTACTCTAACTTCCAAAGTCCATCACAACCTACACTCTGCCTTTCTCTCCAATCTTATCCTTGCCGCTCCCCTTCTCCTTTGCACCCTTCACCACCCTCGCCTTCTCTGTGTTCCTTGAAGATGCCAAGCTACTTCCTGTCTTATGACTTGGCATCATCTCATAGCTTACCTCAATATACTTTTTTCCTTAGTGTCTCATGGCTAATTATTGTCATTCAAATCTGAGCTTGAACGTCATCTCCTCCAAGAATTTTTCCCTGACCAGCCAATTTAAACAGCCCCCAAGACATGTTCCATCACACAGCCCTGCTTTATTCTCTTCATAGGACTTTATCAGTAACTGTTCATTTCTGAGCAGTTTTCAGAAATTTTTCCTGTTTATTTTCATGTCAATTTTCAATGTCCCTCCACAACAGTGTAGCTCCATGAAAGCAGGAACCTTGCCTGAACTGTTCATTGCTATATCCTCAGCATTTAGGACAGTGCCTCGCACATTGTAGATTCTCAATCAAATCAAAATTTGTTGAATGAATGAGTAAACCGAGACAGATCCAGGGCTGGGGATACCTGTTGTAACAAGCATGTCAATGAATAGGAATTTTTTTTGGCTACCACTTGTGTGGCTTCAAATTTGTAAAGCAACTCTAAAAGAAATACTGCCTTCCTCGGTTTGGCATTAAGCAAACCCTTTTGGGTGTTGTGTGTAGTGGCATTTTTTGAGTGTCTGCCGTGTATCATCTCCAGAAAAGATGCTAACAGCACAGCCTTTGGAGTCAAACAGGAAGAATTATCAATCTTCTTCTGCCACATTCTCCTATGTAACCTTGGACAAATTAATTAATCTATGTCTCAGTTTCTCCATCTGTGAAATAGGATGATAATAATCCTCATCTTATAAGAGTTTTGTGGAGGTTAACTTAAATAACTCATATAAATTATTTAGGATTGTATTTTGGCACTGTATTTTGAATGTTCAAAATATAGCTAGTGTTATCATTAAGTATTATTAGTTTATTGATGGTGCTATTTTGTAGGATTAATAGAAATCTTACTGGGGGAGGTGGTATTGGGTGAGGGATGAAGCACTGTATCTAAAAACCACCTTTTCCAGGAATTTCCTGATAAACCACCCCGTCGGATTACTTCTTGGCTTTATCCACTCATTACATGTATATTTAGTATTGCTACTTGGTTCTTCTTTTATTTTTTCTTTTCCTTGAACATTGTCATCGGTGCTACAAGGTCCTTCTCTCTTTTTAGGAATATACGGATGTTTAATTTAATCATATATTCCCTTTCATCCCAGCCCCCTCTTCCACTAGCAACCATTCGAAAATATTTAATGTGTATTATTTAGCTTTAAGTGTTCTTGTAAGATGTATACTAGTGTCTTGTGCACATGTACTTCTAATTTTCATAAATGCCATTATATTACTCTCTATAACTCTGTTTCTCACATTTGTTTTTACCAAGCACTGTTTTTTGCTATGCACATATCTACTGTGTGCTTCTTAAGGATGCAAAGCACTCCATGGTGGGCATTTATCACATTTTACATATTCACTCCCCCATTGATTTTCAGATTGCCTTCCATTCCCCACCACCGCCACCTGCAAAGAAATGCATCCTGTGCATGTCAGTTTATAACTTGTGCTGAAGATATCTTCAGAACATATTTCAAGGTGTGGAATTGTCAAGTCAGAGTATGAAACGGCATGTTCCTTGATAATTGTTCTCAAGTATCTCTTTCTGGGTACGGGTTGCATATCTCTAATTAACTTGTGAGCTGTGGGGTCAACTCTTAGATCTTAAAACAAAACAAAACAAAAAAACAGCAGAGAAATCAGGTCCAACACTGGGTAAGTAGAGACTCAAAGTGGCAAGTAGAACACGGGGAGAATTATTCCATTTCTATGTGACTACAGACATATGAGTAGAGAAATTGGCTGCATATTTGCTATTTTTACAGCTTCATCCACAAGAGGATTTGCTGGCATTGCTTGCACAGCATGTGGAGAGTCCAAAATACAATTATCCAAAGGGAAAAAAATTAACACCAAAAAGAATCCAGAAACTAATGGGTTGTAACTGCTTAGCATATTCCCTTTGCAGGTTGAGGAAGGCATGATCTTATCCCTGATTTGGACACTTTATTCTAATCTGCAACCATGTAAAGTCAGAAAATCACCAACGTCCAAGAAACTTCAGAGGACTGGAAGGTACTGAGTGCTAAGGGTACATTTGTTCTTTTTTTTTTCTTCCATTTTTATTTTAACAAACTTCAAACTTTAAAAAAGTTGCGAGAATAGTACAACGAACACCTTTCTATTCTTCAGCAAGACCCACTGCTACCTTTTTGCTGCATTTGATCTGTCCACCTATCACCCACCTTTTGAACATTACCCCATGAATCTTCAGTACTCCTGTCCTAAGAACAAGAATATTCTCACCAATAACCACAAATTTAACATTGATACATGCTGTTATCGAGTAGACACTCCATATTCAAATATTTAGAACAGGGCTCAGCGAACTTTTTCTATAGAGGGCCAGATAGTAAATATTTTTGGCTTTGCAGGTCAGACAGTTTCTGTGTCAAGTACTCAATTCTGCTGAGGTAGAGCAGGCAAAACAACACCAGTGGATGTGGAGGGAGGGGGTCCTAATAAAACTTGATTTATCAAAACAGGCAATGGGCTAGTCTAGAGACTCTTAACCCTAGGAAACAAACAGGGTTGCAAGGGGGAGGTGGGTGGGGGGATGGAATAACAGGATGATGGGCATGAAGGAGGGCACGTGATGTGATGAGCACTGGGTGTTGTATGCAACGAATTACTAAGCTCTACATCTGAAACTAATAATGTACTATATGTCGGCTACTTGAATTTAAATTTAAAAGAAGAATTGGTTCAAGATTTACATTTTACAGTCAGTAAATCTTACAATTTAAGATATACTACAAAGATCAATCATGGTTTCAAAAAAGTTTTGCCATGGATTGGACTACTCAATTATAGATCATTCTACTGCTTACATTTC
This sequence comes from Vulpes lagopus, assembly GCF_018345385.1. Classification (NCBI taxonomy): domain Eukaryota; kingdom Metazoa; phylum Chordata; class Mammalia; order Carnivora; family Canidae; genus Vulpes; species Vulpes lagopus. Next base: position 23,396,391 of record NC_054824.1, on the reverse strand, counting down.
TTCATTCCTATGAATCTAGTTCCTACAGATCTACCTCTTCATCCTTTATCTGGAAAACATCAATACCTACCATAAATATCACATAGCCTTATCTTCTATAAGTGTTCTTTTTTAAAATCGTGGTAAAATATACATGACATAAAACTTACTATTTTAACCATTTTTAAGAATACAGCGCAAGGGCATTAAGAAAATTCACATTGTTGTGCAACTATCACTACCATCCATCTCCAGAAAATTTTCATCTTCCCCATCTGAAACGCTGTACCCATACCCATTAGGAAGTCCACTTCCCATTCTCCCTCTCCCCTGGTCCCTGGCAACCATCATTTTACTTTCTGGCTTTATGAAGTTGACTACTCTAAGTACCTCAAATAAGTGGAATCATATACTGTTTGTCCGTTTATGTCTGGTTTATTTGCTTAGCATAATGTCTTCTAGGTTCATCCCTGTTGCAGCTTGTGTCAGAATTTCCTAGCCTTTTAAGGCTGTATAATATTCCATTATGTGTATAAACTATTTTTTTGTGTGTGTATCCATTCATCTGTTGATGGACACTTAGGTCATTCCCATCTTTGGTTATTGTGAATAATACTGCTATGAACATGGTTCTAGACTGATTCTTAAAGTAGTAATTTTCTTTCTGTCTAGGAGATAAGATCTAACAACAGATATGAACCTAAAGTGTCACATTTAGCATAATAGTGTCAGAAGTTAGCTCAATAAAAGATACCTGTGCAAACTATCAAGTCACCTCCCCCTTTGTCCCCTTCCTTCAGGGCTTCAGCATCTCTTGCCTGGATATTTTGATAGCCTTGTGTCCTTGTCTCCAAGTTTGTCCTGACCTGCCCTGGCGCCTCAGTGACCTAAAATGCAAAATTGATCATATCATTCCTCTGCACTAGATTTTTCCATAGCTCCCTATTTCCTCTCAGACAAAGTTTAAAGGTCTTATCCTGGCATATCAGGCCCTCAGTGTCCTAGCTCTGCCCTATCTCCCCATCCTTACTTCCTGCCTAGTCTAGCTTCTCACTTCATATTTCGGTTGCACTGAGCCACTTCCTATCATCTCTTCCTCCAAAATAAATAAAAACAATAAATGATGCTATTTGGTGCCCCTTTGCCTTTGCTTGCTGTATTTGTTCCACCTGCCTGGAAAGCTTTTCCTCCCTTTTCTTTGCTAGGTTATATCCACTCATCCTTCGGGACTAATTCAGCAGTGGGAGCGCCTGGCTGGTTCTGTTAGTGGAGCGTGCGACTCTTGATCTCTGGGTCATGAAATTGAGCCCCACATTGGGCGTAGAGATTACTTTAAAGGAAAAAAAAAGATTAATTCAGCAGCAATGCTTCTAGGAAGCATATCCCAGACATGCCCACCCATTCTCCCCCCAGTCTGTGTGCCCCAGAGCACCCTGTCTCTCCCTGTCCTAGTGTCATAGGGTCTCTATAGGATTTGTCTGATTTAGCTTCCTGAAGCATAGGGATCATCTTTCCACTCCCCAGTGTGCAAAAGAATGCCAGATATCTAGTAGGTGCTTAATGAGTGTTTTCTGAATGGAACAGAATTACAGGTTCTTAAAAGGGCGTATTAAGCCCTTTGTAAGCTGCTCCAAATGTCACCAGCTTCATTTCCTGCTATTCTAATCTCTCTTTTGCCCATGTGCCTCAACCACACCTAATGCCAATACTTCCTCAAGTAAGCGGTGAAATCCCATGCCTCTGGGCCAGTGCTGTCAACTCCCTCCCTCAGGAATTCCTTATACTTCCCTTCCTAATGTACTCCTATTCATCCTTCAACACCCAGCCTAAATATCTTCTACTCTGAGGAGCCGACTCTGAGATTCCTGATCCTGCCAGACAGAAGGAACTTTTGCTTTTCTGCTTGTCATAAAACAGAATATCCCAAGAAGCCTAAGTGGTGCAGTAGGTTGAGCCTCCAACTTTTGGTTTCAGATCAGGTCATGATCTAGGGGTCCTGAGATCTAGCCCCACATCAGGCTCCACACTGGGCAGGAAGTCTGCTTAAAGTTCTCTCTCCCTGGGATGTCTGGGTGGCTCAGCGGTTTAGCGCCTGCCTTCGGCCCAGGGCATGATCCTAGAGTCCCAGGATCGAGTCCCATGTTGGGCTCCCTGCATGGAGCCTGCTTCTCCCTCTGCCTATGTCTCTGCCTCTCTCTCTCTCTCTCTCTCTCTCTCTCTGTCTCTCATGAATTAGTGGATAAAATCTTTTTTTTAAAAAAAGTTCTCTCTCCCTCTACCCCTCCCATTTGTGCTCTTTCAAAACAAACAAATAAATCTTTAAAAAGAAAAGAGAGAGTGGAATAGCCCTATTATATACCATATCACAACATTATATTGTCAGTAACTTATGTATCTGTCTTTTCCCATAGACTGTACCTTGTTTTATTCATCTTTGGGTTTCCAAAGCCTAGCGCAGTGCTAGGGCACATAGCAGGTGTCCAATAAATGTTGGATAAATAAGTGGATGAATGAATGATGTAGACATTTGATAAGCATAGTCTGAGTGGACACAAAGAGAATCTGATTCAATCTGTTTTCATTCTGGGATAATATGACCTAACTTGATGTCTGGGGTTCAGATGCTAAAAGCATTATCTCTCCCTCAACATAGCCATTTATATTCGAAGCTTTATGTAGTGCTGCTTTTCCATAAATTTACACAGCGATGGAAGACCCTATTTCTTGGCTCCACAAAGGAGAAATGGAGTAATGGAGAAATAAAACTGTGACTAGTAGTCTGAAGTGTCCCAGACCAAAGTTTAAGGAAGAGACAAAAGGCCTCTGAGAAGCTCACCATAGGGAAGAGGTGAACTGGACTTAGTCTCAGGGCCTGTATCTTCACTGGGAAGTGATGATCTAGTAAAAGTACTAGAGACTCTGCTGAGGCAGCTACCTGTCACCATGGGAGAGCTTTTGAAGAAAATGGCTGCAAACATGGCTATTGAAAGAGGTGTGTTATTTGTCAAAAAGCTGTGATATCTGGGACCAGGCAATGTTGTGGGGGTCATCTCTGGAGGGAATAATAGGAAGGAGGGTCTACCCTCTTGCCGCTAAGAACCACAGTAGCCTGGGCAAATTGTCAAAGGGTCTACCCTGGGGTAGGTGAAAATGGATGACTCTGTTTGTGTTGGTGATGACAGCTAGGCATGGGGGTCAGTGGACAGGTGGCTTGGTCAAGCCTTATAGTTAGACTGCTGGGGTTTTCAGCTTGGAGCTCCAGCAAGGGGGGCTTCTGGCTTCATGTCTGAGGAATGTTGACAGGCTGCCAGAGTGAGACAATGATTATGGAAGCAGGCACAGAGGGCTTGGTCTGCATCACTGCAGCCATTGGAAGGGGATGATAATGAAGACTAGTTAATAGATACCTGTAAGGTGGCTCTGGAGAACTATTGACATAGAGACAGCTACTCTGGAAAAGACTGGAATTATTGCTAGGATCCGTGGGAAATTAAAGCCCTTGTTATTTAGACCTAATTGTTAATATGACCTTTTTTGTTCTTTTCCAAGCTGGTGAAACCAGGGACACAGTGATTGCATAGATAAATAGAAACCATTAACTAATCAAGTGAAAAGATACACTTATAAGAAGAAATTATTGCCCATAATGGATAGGACCAGGCTATACTCATCAACCTGGACCTTTTTCATGAAGCACAGTAGTAGTTTATCCTATTTTCTTGTGATTGATTGGTTATGTTTGGTCCTGCCTATACATTTTTTTAAAAAAGTAATCTCTATGCCCAATTTGGGCTTGAACTCACAGCCTTGAGATCAAGAGTTGCATGCTCTACCAACCGAGCCAGCCAAGCACCCCTACCAATGTAGTTTTAAAGGGCCTTGCATGCAGAGCTCCTCAGTCTGATTGGGATGTATACTGGCAGGTGCATCCCAAAGGATGTACCCAGAATCCTGATCTCCCTATTCCTGAACGAGAAGCCTTGGAGCATCACTCCCCTTCTCCCTGTTGTAGGACTCCTGTTCAGAGACTGGTCAGTTCCTCCTCCATTCTCTCCTCTTATGTCATCTTTGCCCTGAGATTACCTTCCTGCCATCCATTTCCCTCACACCCTGAGCCCTGTGAACTTGAATTGCAATAAGCTTGAACCACAGACCCAAAGTCTAAATGTCCTGACCAACAAAATCTCATAAATTGTGGGCTCAGCTCCTTGGGAAGTGGTGGGCAAGACTTCCTTCATCATATTTAAGATCTGATGGAATTAATCCCTGAGGAATGTATTGAAGGAGACAGATGGGGAGTGGACCAGAGACCTAAGGAGCTGTTTTCCTCCCCAGTTTCCAGGATTTTGCAACAAATCATATAATCATATGCAACAAGTACAAAAAAACCAAAAGCTAAAAGAGAGAAGAAGAAGAAGAAGAAGAAAAAGAAGGAGAAGAAGAAGAAGAAGAAGAAGAAGAAGAAGAAGAAGAAGAAGAAGAAAGAAGAAGAAAGGAGGAGGAGGAGGAAAGCAAGAAAAGAATAGACTAGAAAAGAATGGAATAGAAAAGAGAAGGACATTTCCCTTTGTCTCCTATTGAGGGGCTACTTCATTTGTACAGAAGTAATTGTAAACCTCAAGTATGCACTTGGGAATGTGTGTTTCTGGGAAGATTCGAGCTCCTCCCAGAAGAGCTGAAGGGGACTCTGACTAGAAACAATCTCTCCAACTAGTGACTCTGCGCCTGAATGAATTGAAAGAGATGCCTCTTTGCTTTAATTTTTTTGCCACCCCCAACTCCACAGTTAAGGAAGGAAAAAAAAAAAAGCTTTTTTTTTTTTGAGACTATACCAGACTAGTTAATAGAATGGGATAATTCTGGATACAAGGCTCTGTGAAATAGGAGAGTATAATGAGAGGCATTTGAATGGATGTCATTGTCTTTCACAAAGCATGCTTTTGTCTCATTGTTTTCACCTAAGACTTCTTGCAAAACAACAGGCTTTGAAAGTGCAAGATATGCTGCTTCACTCTTGAAGAGCTGACAGTCATCCCACCTTTTCCAGGAGGATTGTGACTGGAGCTTCAATCATTGCTCCCCTACCCCCCTCCCCCCGACTTCAGTGAAGTAGGCCCGACAATAAGAGAGAACTGTTAGCTGACTATCCTCTCCCCGGTTCCAGTCCAGTCAGAAGGAAGTAAAAATATCCTGTGGTCAAACTACAGTGAGTCCTGCTTCTAAGGAGCTTGGGCTGAGGGTAGCCAGGGGGCGGTAATGGCACCCACAGAAGCGACAGCCAGCTGACACCCAACCATCGCATGAAATTTCCTTCATCCGAAAGCTTGAGACCCTTTGGACGATACTGCACTTTGGGGAAACAAACAAACAAACAAACAAACAAGCAAACAAAAAGGCCATTTCTAAATTTAGGCAGCTTTTGTAGGCTATAGTTAGTCACGTTTGTACTTTGTAAAAATATCAGAATGCATTTTGGCAGAAATTTTCATCGTGATATATAGTTTTTTTCCTCTCACTTCCCCATGTTGAAAGCTCTGGTGACACAAACATTAAGGAATATAACCAGAAAACCCGAGGAACTCTGCTTGACTCATGCGGGTATTCACTTGACAAAAATTTACTGAGACTCTGAATCAGGGCTTGTTCCAAGCCTCTGCTTCTCATCAGTTTTCACTAGAGTCTTTTGTTCTTGGAGCTCTCCAGGAAATCCCACGTAGTTGGAAAAAAGGTGACTGCTCTCTAACTTGTCTATATGTGCCATAAGAGAGAGCATTTAAAAAAAAAACAAAACACAGAGATCATCAAATCTTGGTTGGGGGGGGGGCTCTTGTGAGCTTTGAATGCATTCATACACGCGCAGCGTCTGGTCGGAGTGTGGCACGAGGGGAGCGCACAATCAGCCTCTTTATCAGTTTGAGTAGTATTTGCACACAGCACAGGCAAATAGATTGGTGTACACGTGCACGCTCTCCGTCCGAAAGACACAGGCGTGCAAAAACAGTCTCTGTCTTTCAACCCCAAAGGCCCAACAAGGCCTGTAACGGAGCAGGCCCAAACTGAAGCAAGAGCCTCTGCTGCCTTTTTTCCCACTGTGGTGACATATATACAACATAAAATGTACACTTTAACCAATTTTTAAAAAAGGTTTTATTTATTCATGAGAGAGACAGAGAGAGAGAGGCAGAGACACATGCAGAGGGAGAAGCAGGCTCCATGCAGGGAGCCTGACGTGGGACTCGATCCTGGGTCCCCAGGATCACACTCTGGGCTGAAGGCGGCTCCAAACTGCTGGCCCACCAGGGCTGCCCCTTTAACCAAATTTTTTTTAATGATTTTATTTGTTTATTCATGAGAGAGAGAGGCAGAGACACAGGCAGAGGGAGAAGCAGGCTCCATGCAGGGAGCCTGACATAGGACTCGATCCCAGGTCTCCAGGATCAGGCCCTGGGCTGAAGGCAGTGCTAAACCACTGAGCCACCCGGGCTGTCCCCCTTTAACCAGCTTTTAAAAAGATTATATTTTTGAGCAATCTCTACACCCAACGTGGGGCCCAAACCCACAACCCTCAGATCAAGAGTCGCACACTCCACTGCCTGAGCAGGCCAGGCGGCCCCATTTTTTAAGTGAACAATTCAGTGGCATTAATTACATTCACACTGGTGGGCAACCATCACCACCATCCATCTTCAGAACATTTCTCTCTCTCTCTCTCTCTCTCTTTTTTTTTTTTTCTGGAACGTTTTTCCCAAACTGAAACTCCGTTGCCATCAAACACTAACTCCCTCTCGTCCCTCGTCTCCCTTCTGCCCCCTGCCCCTGGCAACCACTGTTTTACTTTCTGCCTGTATGAAGTCGACTACTCTGGGTACTTCATGTAAGTGGAATCATACGGTATTTGTCCTTTTATGTCTAGCTCGTTTTACTTAGCATAATGTCCTCAAGGTTCATCCCTGTTGTAGCATGTGTCAGAATTTCATTCCTTTTTAAGGCTGAATAAGGAGCTTTCGTTTTAAAATGGAGGTATTTTGGGAAGACCATATGGCTATAGCTCTCACAGGCGATTTCCAATCCTCTCTTCTCTCTCCTAGGCCTCATTGTATGAATATTCTAATGAGATCTAATGACATGGCTTCCCTGTGGTGTCCTTCCACCAGGACTGGCTTTGCCCGTGAACTTGGGCTCTGGAGTCAGACAGATGTGCATTTGCATCTGCATTATGTCACTTAAGAAATTTATCATCTTGAACGTATATTTAGGTGAAACCATATGATGATGCCGATGTTTGATAAGTTTTCTGTACTAAAACGACAATTTCGTATGGCCCAACCTAATTTTTCTAGCCCTCTGCTTCTGGGTTATTTGATATAAAATATAAAGTTAAAAATGGTGCTTGCCTTGAGTGCCTGGGTGGCTCAGTAGGTTTAGTGTCTGACTCCTGATTTCAGCTCAGGTCTTGATCTCAGGGTCGTGAGTTCAAGCCTCAAGGAGCCTAGTTAAGAAAAAAATTGGAGGCGCCTGGGTGGCTCAGTCAAGCATTTGCCTTCAGCTCAGGTCATGGTCCCAGGGTCCTAGGATAGAGTCCCTGCAGCTGGCTTCCTGCTCCGCGGCGAGCCTGCTTCTCCCTCTCCTCCCTGCTCATGTTCTCTCTCACTATCTCTTTCTCTCTCTCAAATAAATAAAATATTTTTTTAAAAAAATGGTGCTTGCCTCTTGTTGTTGCTGTGGGGGCTGAATGAAAGCATGTGAGCAATGTTCATTCTGAGCTTGGCCAAGGCTGTTGTGGGAGCTACGTGCCACTGCCCCCTTTGGAGAAAGGAGCCTCCTCATAAGTCCAGGTTTCTAGAAGTTTCCTGCTCATTGCTCCTGCACCTGACTGATTGTACCTTCATCATCAGCTCAAGGGCAGGAGAGTCAGCCTGGAATGAGAGCAATCTTTCTGACACTTGAGAAACTATACTACAGTGAATAAAATAAATAGCATTCCCTACCTTCATGAAGTTAATGTTCTAGTCGGGGAGGGAGAAAGCATGGGAAATAAGAGAAATATGTGGTAATTTAAGAAAACTGAAGTAGAAAAAAAAGATCTGAAGTATCAGGTGGTACTTTAGGTGAGATGGGACATAGCACTCTTGTTCTGTACGTGAAGTAGATTTGGAATTTGAACTTCTTTATAGGCCTTCCCCATACCATCCCCCTTCTTCCCTTCCTCCTCTTCCTTTCCTCCCTTCTTCCTTTTCTTCCTTCCTTCATCCTTGCTTTCCTTCTCTCTCTGTCTCCCCATTAACATCCTGGGCAGCTCTTGCTTACTTGAAACTGTCTTTCCAGGCTGCCTGTATGCCGACTCTGCAGAGTTCCCCAGATTAGGAATTCCAAGAGAAGGCTCCCTTCTTCCCAGGCCTGTTATAGGATGCTTTGTTCAACTGCCGGCTCTGCATCCATTAGTAATTGGGCTACCTTGGGGTTTTCTCTGCATTTTACCCTTTCATAATCCTAAACCTTCAAATATCTCTCACCTGAGGACTTCTGTCTCCTTGCCAACCAGTCCTTCCTTCTGAATCTCAAGGAATTACATGACCATGTCATCACAAAACACGTTCTCATCAGAGTTATCTGTTGCCCCTGGCTCCAGCCAGGCCTGGGGCAGCCTGTTAAAACATAAACTGAGGCATAATAAAAAAATTTTATGAGTTTATTTGAGCAAAAATCGATTTGAACTGGGCACAATCCAATCTAGTAGACAGAAAGGAGCTCTGAGGAGCTGTACAAAATGGAGACTTTCATAGCAGAAGAGGGTAGAAACAAGGAAATTATACTGGCAAAAAAAAAAAAAAAAAGAAGCATGTTGGTTATTACAAGGTTACTTTCTTTGAGGAGATGGCAGGAGTCTATCAAGCAGATTACCTCATGGGTGCTGATCAGGCAATTCCTGATTGGCTGGTTTACGATTCCCGTTCTGTCAACACCCACGAAACAAACAATCCAATCATGAAATGGACAGAAGACAGGAATAGAAATTTCACTAAAGAAGACATACACATGGCCAACAAGCACATGAGAAAATGCTCTGCATCCCTTGCCATCAGGGAAATACAAACCAAAACCACAATGAGATCCCACCTCACACCAGTGAGAATGGGGAAAATTAACAAGACAGGAAACCACAAATGTTGGAGAGGATGTGGAGAAAGGGGAACCCTCTTGCACTGTTGGTGGGAATGTGAACTGGTGCTCCTATCCATATCCATATTCTATACGGATAGGGTCATGAACTGATACTCTGGAAAACAGTGTGGAGGTTCCTCAAAGAGTTAAAAATAGAGCTACCTACAACCCAGCAATTGCACTGCTGGGGATTTACCCCAAAGATACAGATACAGTGAAAGGCTGGGACACCTGTACCCCAATGTTTATAGCAGCAATGTCCACAATAGCCAAACTGTGGAGGGAGCCTTGGTGTCCATCAAAAGATGAATGGATAAAGAAGATGTGGTTTATGTATACAATGGAATATCACTCAGCCATTAGAAATGACAAATACCCACCATTTGCTTCAACATGGATGGAACTGGAGGGTATCATGCTGAGTGAAATAAGTCAATCAGAGAAGGACAAACATTATATGGGTTCACTCATATGGGGAATATAAGAAATAGTGAAAGGGATTATAAGGGAAAGGAGAGAAAATGAGTGGGAAAAATCAGAGAGGGTGATAAAACATGAGAGACTCCTAACCCTGGGAAACGAACAAGGGGTAGTGGAAGGGGAGGTGGGGGGGGGGATGGGGAAACTGGGTGACAGGCATTGAGGGAGGCCCTTGACTGGATGAGCACTGGTGTTATACTATGCTATTTGTTGGCAAATAGAACTTCAATTAAAAAAAAAAAAAAAAAAAGATTCCAGTTCTGGCAGAGAGGAAACTGTGAGTTAAATCTCAGTTTGCTGACATGGAGCTGAGCATAAGCAACTCCATTTTGGGTCTCTGGTCTTGTTTTTAAAAGCCCAATCCAAGGTAATTGATGGGGAGGGTATTTGCCTTTTCCTCCACAGTGTACATGAGACCCTCCAGGGCCAAAAAAACTTTATGGAGTATACAGATAGGGTGACAAAAATTAGTGTAGTAAAATATGTATATTGCAATACTGGGTTTATTTTGCATAATATGTATGGTTTGTTCTATTTTGTTTTAAAGTTCATAGTCGGGGCAGGAAGATGTGTCCGTGGGCCTGTGGGGAGGACTGCGGTGGTAGCTGATGATATTCTGCTACCCATCCCACTTTCTGGACTTGTATGTTGTTCTTCGATGTGAGATGAGCTACAGTGAGCTATTGTCCTTCTGATGCCACCTCTTAGGGTCACCACTCTTAGGTTCAAGCTTTTGCTCAGAAAATGCTGCCTCATTCCTAATGGCTGCACGATCAGGAAAATATTATTTTCAGATGTTTTAAATTTGTGCAGTAAAAAACATATGTCCTGCCATATGGAGCACAATAGGAGCTAGTTAAGGCCAAAGTGGAAACCAGAATTAGGAGGTCTCTTTTTTCTGTTTTTGAAGTCCGACCTGCAGGCCAGATTTCCCCAACCAGCAGTTGAAGCCATGCTCTGAATTAGAGTACGTGTGCATCAGAGGGAGGCTATGTACACAAAAAGGCAACTGCAAACCCTTCTCTCTCACCAGCAATATATCCGGTTAGGGGAGCTGTGCAATGCTGCTATAGCCCCATCTGGAAACTAAGTCACAGACAACCTTGCAAATGCTCCAAAGTCATGTGCACTGTGATACAGAGTATTAAAATATCTATTTGTACGATAAGATAGTTGCACTAAAGCTGCACATGGGAAAATTTGGTGTCATTTTAACCATCAGTTTTGAAAATAAAGCTCTCAGAGTTATAGTAGTAACAGAGTTGGACTTTCACATTTAATCTGAGAAAGAAATGCAAAGAACGCCAGAATATGAAAAACAGCATTAGCTTATCAGTCACTGACTGACTCGGCAAGTGACGCTTTTGTGTGCAGTCCAGAGCGGGGCTCTGCAGAGGAAAGATGTGTAAGACAAACTCCTTCCCACAAGAAAAGCTTCCAATCCACCTACTCTTCCCCTGAATTTTCCTTTCACAACTTCTTGGTTTCATTCACTGAGCTGCTCCACATACCAGGCATTGTGTGATGAGCTCTCACGGTGCTCTTTCATGGAGGAAACGGGCAAGGAAACAGATTACTAATGTGAGCTAAGAGCTATGATTCAGATAATGAGGGATGCTAAGAAAGCTTAGTGGAGGTCATATGGGCAGGATATAAGGTCAGAGAATGCTTCCTAGAGGTCATGGCACCTGAGTTGCATCGGAAGAAGTTTACCTAATGTATATTTAATTACGGTTTAAGGTGGTGGTTCTTGGGTGATGGTTCTGGGTTGGCAGCTGAGCTAACAGCAAACTGGACTTTCCTGGAGTCTGTGGGCCATGGAGCCATGGGCCCTAAGCCTGGTTCGTGCCCTAGCCAACAGAAGGCTCAACTTGCAAGCTCCACCCAAACAGGTCACCCTCTTGAATTCCTGTTTCCAATCTAGGAGGTAGGGATCTCCTACTCTTGGTCTTTGCAGAGCAAAGACATCTGACGGATCTTAAGTCCAAGGAATGGCTGCTTTTCCCCGGCTCCAGGTACCAGCTCTCCCCTTTCCTAGTGGTGACTCTGTTGTCTTCTTCTTTTCCTGTTCCCCAGAGGTGACCACTCAGAATCTTAACTTGACAGGCTTACAATAGAAAAACATCCTTATGGACTATCAGCAGGAGTCTGTTCCTTCAGAGGGAGGGTGAGGAATTTTGCTATAGGATTAAGGGTGGAGCCAGATGGAAGGGAGCTGTAGAATACTAGACTGAAAAGCCTGGACAGTGGAAGCTGTTGCTGGTTGTTATCCATGGAGCCAACATGATGAAAAAATGGAGTTTTAGGAAATAGTTCAATGATCGAATGAAGATGCACTGGACAAGAAAAAAAGGGTAGGGGCAGGCGGACAGACTAGGGCAATAGTGCCATAGTGCAGGTTTAGATAATAGTTAAGTATGGCCTTTGAATAGGAACACAGAGTGAAGTGAAGGTAGAAGCAGGATGACTTGGAGGAAGATGGGGATGCATGTAATTGAGAAACAGCAATCAGTGATGACGAGTTCACAAAGATGATTTACTTTGGATGGAGGGATTATGGCTATTGACTTGTAATAACACAGATTTCATTACTATTTTAAAGACCTCTCTTAAAATAAGGTCTGTATGTTGAGTCTGGTCCTATGCTTTAAGATTAGGCATCTGTCTTTCTCACTTCTCCCCCCTTTTTTTCATGTCTTATGTTTCACTGGCCTTGGTCCCCCCACCCTTAAGTCCAAGGACCCTATCCTCCCGGCACAAAGGCAAGCCTACCTATCCTCAAACTGTGCTTGGACCAGAAACATGTAGACAAGCAGAAACAGATAATAACCTGGATACAACACTTGAGCTTTGTATAAAGCCCTGATTGTATGTAGTTTAGGAAAATATATGACTTTGTTTTAATGCAGAATTGAAGGGTAAAATTTTAAATCCCATACTCTTCTTTGAAAAGTGGAATCAAATGAAGATTAATTTGAATTAATCTGCCCACCAGATTGAAGTTGAATTATGGAAAAAGCAGTGCTTAAATCTGAATTTACCAAAAGCTTGTCTTGAATGGCCAGATTATGTTGTAAATGTGTTTGTTTCTAGGGTCAGGACGTTTCTAGCCTCCAAATTTTGTGACATGGAAGTTTTCAACTTTTTTTTTAATTATTATTATGAAACAACCAAAGTGAATCTTGATGTTTGTCTATTTCAGATTTCTTTCCTGACATACCTCGGGCAAGGTTCTTTCAGAGTAGAGATGGACCCTCACAGACTCAGCTCCAGCTTTATTTTGAAAGGTAAAACTCTTCCAGGCCAGTCTTCTTTCAGAGCACAGTCCATTGCATGGAATGCTTTGAGATATTGCATTCCATTCTGAGTGCTTAAAAGCCCTCAAGTGGAAAACTCAGATCAGTCTCAAAGAACCAGCCATGTGTTGATAGCCAACTTCTCTGTGCAATTTCTATCTGTTCCTTACTGCTAGAGCAGCATGATGTCAGTGCTGGAAAAAGCAAGCTTTATGTCTTTGCTGCTTTTTCAGTTTCTGTTTGTAGCATTGTTGTTGTGTTAATCAAAGGCCCATGGGAAATATAATGTCTGATGCTGGTACTCAGAGCAGAAGAGCTACAATTGATTAGAACATGGAAGTCTCCTTGTAAATGCTATAAATTGTATTGTTGGGTTAGCGTAAAGGTACAAAAATAAAATACCTAAGTCTGTTTCCTCAAACAGTTAATATCCATCCTGTAGAGATAGAAAAATCAAGGCAGAAAAGAGGAGAAGGCGATAAATGTTCAGCTGGAATAAAAAGTAGAACAGACTCCTCTGAGTACGCTGATGCTTTTCTCCCCATAGAACTCATTTGGGTTAATCTTATATTTAAAGCTTTTTAATATTAAATTATAGATAAATGACCATTTGGAAATATTCAAGATGGCAGAATGAAACAATTTGAACGCGTATTCTTATTACTCTACATTAACATAACGAATTTGAGATGTTCAGTCAACTCCTTTGAAAGAGAGAATAGAAAAAGGGAAAAAGACAAAAGAAATGTTCCAAGAAGCAGAATTAAAACAGAGAACACCCTTCACCTGGTCAATTATTTCAGAGCAAGAGATAAGGCTCCTCATTAAGAACTAGCATCATAAAAAGTACTTTATTTGAGGAAATTAAACAAGAAAGAAAAAAAGGTAGAGCAGGAAGCAAGGACTATGGAAAATGTTTCTACATTTTTCTAATTACTCACTTCATTTCCTGGAAAGGAATGGCTGCCCACTGGTGGATTGATCTAGTTTAATATTTACCTCAAAGTACAATTTTATCGCCTAAGCTTTATTAACAAAGTCAAAGTTACTGAGGAAAAGTGAATGAACATTAGAAAAATGCAGATTTTCTGATTATTAAGTGGCTGTGTGAGAGATGTCTAATTTTTTCCCTCACTTTTGCTGAGTGAGGTAAGGTTAACTTGGACAGACAATGCAAACAAAGAGAACAGAAAAATCTAGCAGGCCTAGAGAGTCAGTTCAAACAACACTCCCCCCCGCCCCTCCACTTTTTGCTATTTTAGAAAATTGACTTGAGATTTATATAGGAAACAAATTATGTCCTCTGCACTTGACCTTAGATAGTGGAAAATCACCTAACTCCCACCTCCCTGAATCCTTGCACTTATTTTCATGTTTCTTCTTAAAACAGTTTTTGTAGATCAGAAGAGTGATCACTTTTGCCCACAGCCACCTTCTCGAAGCGCCTGGCCTCAGTAGCAGAGGGATATATTTATTCACTCTTTGAGCTCTTGGGGGTGGGAAAGGGGAAATTTCCATCTGACCTTTCAGCACATTCCTTTTCTGAAAGTGACTTTTTCGGTGTGAAATCTCTGATGTGGTTGCATTTGACTGAAGCTATTTTATTTTTAGCCCACCTAGCAGTGAACCCAAATTTAATATTACTGCGTGTGTATGTATTGGGGGGTGGGCGGAGAAGAGTAGCTTGACTGATGCAACTGTTAATGGAGGTTCAATCACGATGTCCATATCGTTGTGGGCCTTGGTTTTCCGGAAGGGCAAAATACCAATAATACCTGACTCTTAATATCTGGCAGTAGTATTTGCAAATAAATTATGACTTTGGTCATTGTAATTGCAGCTGTGATTTTCAACTACTGCTATGACTTGTAGACTATGTACACTTCCAAGATTAAGAAACTTATGAAAAAAAAAAGAAACTTATGGACTCTAATTACAATCTGGAACAATATACATGTAACCTTCCTGAAAATGTCTTGATGTAACAAATACAGCAAATACAAATGCATTTTAACTTTGTTTTAAAATAGGTTTTGTACCAGCCATTGAACGTCAGAGGTTGGACAAAATTATGCATAATTAGCAAGAAAATATCAGGACTTGGCAAAAAAGCTTCTGATCTACCTCCCTGCTTGCTGTGTCTATTTCCTAAATGGAAATCACGATACTATCCTATAATAGGACAGTGTACTGAATTCATATCTACCTCTGACATATTACTCAACAATAATGACTGAGGTTCACATCAGTTGACATGTGAATAACACCCCCAAATATTATAAGGAATGGTCTCCCTTCCATCTTTTGCTCTTGTTCAGAAAATACAATTAATTGCCTCCGGGTTTAAATATTGGGCTTATGGAAGAAGCAGCAGAGAAGCCAGGTGAACTGCTAAAAATGCTGATTTGGACTCTTGGAGGCAGATACTCAGATTGTGCAGGGGCTGAAAAATCAGAGTGACAGATCCAGTAGGGCTAATTTATTACTTTTGAAATCGGTGGAGGTTTTGTCCAGAAATGGGCAAGATCAGTGTTTCTCAAGCCTTAATGGGCTATGGATCATCTGAAGATCTTTTTAAAATTCAGATTCAGATTCACAAGGTCGAAGTCTTGTGAGATTCTGCATTTCTAACAAGCCACTGGGGGATGCGGAGAATTCTATTTTAAGTAGCAAGGTCATATAGTGGCTACTCTGAAATCTTTGTAAGGGAAGAAAGAGTGTGAGTCAAAAGGTAAGAAAAGAAAAGACAGAAGAAGGGACTCTGGATGGAAAGTTGGATCCTAGGCCCTGAGGCTGTTGAGGGTCAGGGGAGTTGGGTTTTCAGGAAGCAGATCCAGTGCTAGGAGAACCAACAGACCTGTGGGGGAGTGGTGAGCCAGATTGGTTCTCTAAGCCATTTTTCTGGGGAGGCAAGTTGTATTAGACCAATGCTTCAGGATAAGTATGGTGATTCAGTGTTGGCTTTCTGAACTCTTTCCATGGGTGGAATAGGATCTGATATCCCTCCAAAATAATGAGAGAACCCATGTTGAAAATCTCTATGCCAGTAGAGGATTATAAAGAGAAGAGTTCTTGAAGGCAGGTATGGGTTTAAGACTCAGCTCCACTAGTAACAAGTTGTTGATGACAAGGTTACCCTCTTTAAAACTCAATTTTTTCATTGGCAAAATAAGGCTAACCAACTGGTTATCCAGATATAGTTCTCTTTACGTCCAAGAGATAAGAAGCATTGAACTTGGTCTGTCAACTCTATAGAATGGATTTCCTACTTGCAGGCCCTAAGATCCAAGGTGTGCTACTTTAAGCAAGTTTACTTCTTTCCATCAGTATATTCTCTTGGACCTTGTATTTGAAGTTTAGGCTTTGTTATATTGACCATCACATTCCTTGCTGAGCAAATAAACGTGGCATATAGGCGTATTTTCTAATCTATAGAAAGATGTAAAGATGGGAATGAGTTTGGTGTGTTTCGGGGACAAAAAGACTTCTGGTATAGTTAAACAGGGTAGTCAAGAAAGAGTGACATGGGGTAAGCAGGGGCCAGTTCATATAAAGCTCTGCAAGTTTCAGAAAGGATTTCAATTTGGGGCTCTTGGGTGGCACAGTCGGTTAAGCAGCCAACTCTTGGTTTCAGCTCAGGTCGTGAGCTCAGGGGTGAGGGATCGAGCTCCATGTCGGGCTCCACTCTCAGAGTGGAGTCTGCTTAAGACTCTCCTTGGAGCAGCCCAGGTGGCTCAGTGGTTTAGCGAGGCCTTCAGTCCAGGGCATGATCTTGGAGTCCCAGGATCGAGTCCCACGTCAGGCTCCCTGCATGGAGCCTGCTTCTCCCTCTGCTGTGTCTCTGCCTCTCTCTGTGTCTCTCATGGATAAATAAATAAAATCTTAAAAAAAAAAAAGACTCACTCTCCTCCCTCTGCCCATCCCCTGTCCCTGCATACACACTTTCTCCCAAATAAACAAATAGATCTTTAAAATTTTTTTAAAAAGAGAAAGGATTTATTTTTTTTTTTTAATTTTTATTTATTTATGACAGTCAAAGAGAGAGAGAGGCAGAGACACAGGCAGAGGGAGAAGCAGGCTCCATGCACCGGGAGCCCGATGTGGGATTCGATCCCGGGTCTTCAGGATCGCGCCCTGGGCCAAAGGCAGGCGCCAAACCGCTGCACCACCCAGGGATCCCCAAGAAAGGATTTCAATATTATTAAATGGGCAGCAATGTAATTGAGGACATTTAGGTGCCTAATGGTTAAATGAAAATAGCAATGGTACCTAACACTTACTCAAGGAAGGCTTACCCCTTACCAGGCACGGTGTTAAGGGTTTTTGTGTATGTTAACGTTTAACCCTCACATTAACCATATGAGAAGGGTACTATTATTACCTTCATTTTGTAGATGGGTAAGTTGAGGCTCAGGAGGTTAATTAAAAGGCCCAAGGTCACTAGCTGGTAATTAATAGGAAACAAGATACCGCCACACTGCAGCCTTCTAAATCCACTGCAGCCTTTTTCTATCCGTTGTTTCAATTTGGGTTTGTTTAATTGGCCATGATTACTGATGGTCCTGGTACCTCGAGGCCTCTGGTCAAGCTGGGTCCCACGCAGCAGTCAGCGTGGACGTGAACCTGATGCAGGTGGAGCTCTCTAGGCAGTTCTGAGAGAAGCACGAGTGTCTTGTCACCTGGACCGTCCTGTCACTTTCCCGTCTGCACATCTCTGCATGCACACATGTCCAAGTGCCTATATCATCTTTATGACTCTAACCTGCCTTCCCTCAGGCCACAGCGAATCGCTGCTTTTCATTAGGTGGTGTAATGAATCCATCTGCCCAGTGGCGCCTCGGAGCAGCAGCCCCTCACCGCACACAGCTGTTCCCGTGGAGCTGCAGCGAGCCGCACGACCTCTGGGGCTCCCAGACACCGGGAGACACTTGGTCTTTATGTCAGCACACATCTCTCCCATCCTCCCTGGCGGAGCTGGCTCCCTTTATGTGGCTTAACAGGGAGACACAATATTCCTGAGCATTTGGGGACGGTTGTGAAGGGCAGTCCTATTGACAGGCCTCCTGGAGTGGATGAAAGATGACGACAGGTATGAATTTTATGGATCAGATCACATCTCTTTCACAACACATTGTCCTCAGAGTTTCACCGCAGCTCACGAATGTGACTAACACAGGAAATTGTGGAGACTGGTTAGCAGCAGGACAGAGGCCCAGGCTTCTGATTCCGCAGGCCCCGTGCTTCATTCACGAAGTTGAAAGAGCCACTCTCAATTCAAAGGGAGGCAGCTGCCACAGAGAACTCAAATGGCAAATCTGAGACCCCACTCGAAGTTGGCAGAAGACAGCAGGATCAAACTTCTCTTCCGGCCCCCAACTTATGACAACTATTGCTGCGGCATGGCTCTTAGAGAATGGCCTGCGAAGATCTTTCATCAGCGGTGTCAAAACAATGAGGATAAAAATAATCACTGCATATTGAGGCCCTGCCACTGATGAGATGCAGGCATCATTTCTGGGAAGTG
The DNA here is from genome assembly GCF_018345385.1 of Vulpes lagopus. Classification (NCBI taxonomy): domain Eukaryota; kingdom Metazoa; phylum Chordata; class Mammalia; order Carnivora; family Canidae; genus Vulpes; species Vulpes lagopus. Next base: position 23,377,950 of record NC_054824.1, on the reverse strand, counting down.
TAGGAGCACATAATGCCCATTGTCCTCTTAGTAATTGCCTTGGTCCCCAAGGGTCCTGATGGAGAAGGGGCTTAATGAGCTTTGGCTCACTGGAAAAAAGGAACTGAAACAAAATATCTATTGTTCTGAATATAACCAGAATGCTCCCCAGGACAGAAAACTCTGGTGTTGTATAGGAAAGAGTACTCATGAGTGGTGAGAGGAAGATACTCTCTATTGCTAAGAGACTTAGTTCAATATGGCAGTAGTATACAGAATTATCAAAATACATAACAAACACTCCTCTTTGTTCAGCAAATATTTATTAAGCCAGCACTATTCTAAGCATGTAGGATATAGCTGTGAATATGATAAAATACCTGTTCTCGGGCTGACAGTTCAGTGGGGGCATAAGATAAACAAGAAAAACATGGGTGGTAAGTGGTCGGCATAGAATTACTGCTGGGTGGGATGAGAGACAAAGAAACTGGGGTGGTCAGGGAAGGCTTCCTTGAGGTGACTTTGAAGCCAATGTTTGGATGTCAAGGAAGAGCCAAGTACACAAAGTTGAGGGGAAGAGCATTCCAGGTGGGAAACAGCTTCAACACCCTAGCTGACCATGAGCTTGGTATGTTTCAGGGACAGAAAGACCCCTGGCCGGGTTCGAGCAGGAGAAATGGGAAAAAATGATAGGGTGTGAGATCTGAGAGACAGGCAGGGGGCTAGATCATGTAGAGCTATCTAAGCCATGGAAAAGATTGAACAAAGCAAGGCGACTAGTTAGGAGGCTATTGAAGAATTCCACAGGAGGGGTGTGGATGGCTTCTTCCAAAGTGTGTCAGCAGAGGGATGGGGAGAAATGGATAGATTCAGGCTATGTTTTAGGGATGGACTTAAGAAGTTCTGCTGATTGGGGCCCCTGGGTGGTTCAGCCGGTTGGGCATCTGCCTTTGGCTCAGGTCATGATCCCAAGGTCCTGGGAAGGCGCCCTCACATAGGGCTCCCTGCTTTGCAGGGAGTCTGCTCTCCCTCTGCCCCTCCCCTGCTTATGCACACGCTCTCTCTCTCTCAGAAAAATAAGTGGAATCTTTAAAAAGGAAGTTCTGCTGATGGTTTGGATATGGAGATGACGCAAAGAAAGTTATCAAGGGTAATTTCCAGATTTTTGTCATGAGCTAGTGGTACCTTTTAAAGGCATCAGTTGGTGATACCCCTCTGGTAACCATGTACTGAGAGAAGAGTGGTGGAGAACCTTTGGAAGGGAAAAATCAAGAATGGGATTGGCCATAAGTTGAGAGGCTTACTGAACACCCACATGGCAGTGCTAAATAGTCCTAATAGTTGGTGTAGGGAGTGTATAAACGACATTTAAAGCCACAACAATGGATGAGACCACTTAGTGGATGAAGACCTGGAAGAGAAGTGGTCATTGCATAAACCCCAGGCCACTCTGACACTTACAGATTAGAAAAATGAGCAAATTTAGTGAAAGAGCTGGACGAGAGGCAACCGGCAAGTAGGAGGCAGAACCTGGAGAGTGTGTTAAAAGTCAGAAGGAAGTGTTCTAAAAGGAAGGAGTGGTGAACTCTGTTGACTTCTGTTGAGAGGCTGAGTATGATGAGAACAGGGAATGTGCTTTGGCTTCTGCAGCGTGAAGCACAGTGGAGCAGGAGCCAGCAGAAGTGGGCTGAGGAGGGAGTACGAGGTGAGGAAGTGGAGGCAGTGACCGTGAGAAACTACTTCAGGAAGTTTGGCTGTTCAGGAGAGCAGAGAAATGTGGCTGTGGCCGTGTTGGAATATGGGGTCAAGAGAGCATTTTTTTTCTGTCTATATTTTTAATATGGGAAGTACAAGATCACACTCCGGTAGAGTGACATGGATGATGCCGGAAAGGAGGAAGCATTGCCTGACACAGGTGGAGGGAAGATGGGAGCTGGGGGGCAGTTGGTCTCAGGACAGTGGGACACCTGAGCCATAGTGGATATAGGGTGGTGGTTTTGGTAGTGACATGATGAGGGAGAGCCTTCTGGTCACTTCAGTTTTCTTGAGGAAATGTGAGGCAAGGGCACCAGTTAACACTGGGGTGGAGACGGTGTGGAGAGAGAAGAAGCTCAACGGTCACTTTGCAGAACAGGGCAGCAAACACAGGGAGAGCTTGGCAGGGTTCCCCAGCAGTGCGGAAGGACACTGGAGACGTGGGATTGTGAATGAGAGTGAAACTTGTCAGGAAAGTTGTGTTGAAAGAAAGTTACAAACTATGGATGGTTCCCATGGTTCCGACAGCACTTCCCACCTGCACTGACTCGCGTAGCCATCAGCCCAACCCTGAGGAATGAGAAGGCAGCATGAATAGCTCCCCTTTAGAGATGTGCTCTTCTGAAAAAGATGAAATGTCCATCCTGGGTCGCAGAAGCAAAGCACTTGACTCTCAAACTCAGCCTCATTCCAGCACATCAACACTGGTGGAGGGGACCTACCAGCTAGAGCCGTCACAGACCACAATACAACACAGACTCATGGTCCTGGCTGTTAGAAAATGATTTTTAGGGGTTCCTGGGTGGCTCAGTCAGCTAAGTGTCTGCCTTTGGTGCAGGTCATGGTCCTGGGATCCTGGGATGGAGCCCCACATTGGTCTTCCTGCTCTGTGAGGAGCCTGCTTCTCCTTCTCCCTCTGCCCTTGTTCTCTCTCTGTGTGTCAAATGAACAAACAAAATCTTTTTTAAAAAAGGAAAAGATTTTTAGAGTTGATGCTGCAGCAAACTATGGCTGAAGGGTTTGTTGATGGTGATTTATAATGGAGTTAGAAAAATTCTCACCACATGCCCCAAAGAAAAATACGGTTGATAAGTGTGGATGATATCTGGTGCTAACACAGCATGATGGTTAAAAGGGTGGACTTTGGTATAAAAAATTATCTAGATTCATAACAATTTTTTTTTTAATTTAAAAATTACCTAGGTTCAAAGCCTGACTCTACCTACCACGGGCTTTGGGATTTCAGACAAGTAGTTTAACTTCCCAAACTCAGTTTACTCAACTGTAAAATGGTCATGATAAGATTATCTTCCCTTACTGAGTTGAGGATTAAATAAAATAATTCCCATAGAGAGCATAGCACAGTGGCATATAGTTAGGGCTCATTCAAGCTCTACCATCATTATTACTAGTGAAAACTAAAACTGCAATGTGAGGACGGGCTGCTGTAAAAGTGCATCAGCAGGTGTTATAATGTGAACTCTGGCAATTATATCTCAAAGGTGGTTGATTAAGGAATTAACACGATACTCTCTCTATATGAACCTAAGATTATTTAGCAATAATAATTGCAACTGCCACTGAGTATACTAGAATAGAAGCTTAATTGATAAGCTAACAGAATTGGCTCATAAAACATTTTGCTGCGGGCTAAAAACAAAAACTCAAGACCTTATGCATATTTATTTATGCATGTAAATATCTCACTTAAAAATCTATACAGGAAATTTAAGCAAATCTATAATACCGACAAAGAAACTACATATAACTTGAAAAATTACAAAATCAAAGTAAACATGTTGGGTCAGCAACGTGAGCGATTCCGATCTTCCCACGTGGGCACGTTATGTCACACTACAGCAACATTTCCAAGGATGAGGAGTTAGCTGGCTGTCTTCTCATCAGGGAACTCTAGTCTGTCCATATGCGTGTATGTAGGGCTTAGCCGATGAACCCCTACTACCTTACTGAGTTTCTTTTTTTTTTTTTTTTAATTTATTCATGAGAGACAGAGAGACAGAGAGAGAGAGAGAGAGAGAGAGAGAGAGGAAGAGACACAGGCAGAGGGAGAAGCAGGCTCCATGCAGGGAGTCTGATGTGGGACTTGATCCCGGGACTCCAGGATCATGCCCTGGGCCAAAGGCAGGTGCTAAACCACTGAGCCACCCAGGAATCCCCCCTTACTGAGTTTCTATCATGGCTGTCCAAGCTATTAAAATAAAGTCATAATGTAGTAGTTCAGGTATTTCTGGTTCCTATGCAGGTTAAATGTTGGCTTATCCAGACCAAATGTTATATAAAATTAAGGAGGAAACCTGGGTAACTGACCATAGAGGATTGCATATAAATCCTATGTTTTATACAGCCTGAAAAGTTTTTTAAATCTGTGTGTAGTGATTCTATTGAATTAAATAGTAGAACTATGCCATGCTGCTCGAAGGGCTATTTTCCCTTTCCAGTCTGGTTCTTGAGGTGCTAGTCTCTAGGAGACAGGATTTGTTTGCTAAGCTTAGGTCTCAGCTAACGAAGGTTCTAGTGTAGTTCTTACGTGGCCCTCTCCCTCACAGGTATCTGTGCAACTTTAAAATTTTGTGATGCTCTGACCTCATCAGAGGGCCTGTCTCCAGGGTTGGAGTCCAGGCATGAGCAGGTTTAACGAGATCCATTGGGGGCACCTGGGTGTTCAGTCGGTTAAGTGGCTAAGTCTCGGTTTCTGCTCAGGTCATGATCTTGTGGTAGTGAGATGGAGCCTTGAGTCCGGCTCAGTGCAAAGTCTGTTTTAGATTCCCTCTCCTTCTCCTTTCCCCTCCATCTTGTGCCATCTCTTTCTCTTAAATAAATAAATAAATAAATAAATAAATAAATAAAATCCTTAAAAAAAAGAAAGAGATCCACTGTGATTATGCTCTACCTGTGCACCCTAAAAGTCGAGAATTGCTTCTAAAAAAAAGCTCTCAACTTTCATAAGCTACTATACAAATATGTGTGTCATATGCTCATAGATATATTTTCACTGAGATATTTTTAAAGTTTATTTATTTATTCCTGAAAGATACACAGAGAGAGGCAGAGATATAGGCAGAGGGAGAAGCAGGTTCCCTGCAGTTTTCCTGATGCAGGACTTGATCCCAGGACCCCAGGATCACCACCTGAGCCAAAGGCAAACGCTCAACCACTGAGCCACCCAGGTGCCCCTATTTTCATTAAAATATTTAGAATTTTTTAATACCTACAAAAAATGCCTTATGCTTCTGAAAATTTGATTAGGAAGTCAAAGTGATTGTGGATTTTTCTGCTACGTCAGCAAGGTATTTCAGAAGCTTATCACAAAGCTGTTTATCAGATAAGAATGTTTTCAGCAATAAACAACAGAAAACCTATCTGAGTCACTTAAACTATTTGAACGGTGTTTTTCTTCCCAAACTATGAAGTCTGCAAGTAGGTAACCCAGGACTAGTGCAACAGCTGAATAATGTCAATGAGAACTGAAAATCTTTTTCTTGCTCTCTTTGGACGTCATTACCATGTAGCTTGTTGCTTCATGGTTACAATATGGCTGCCTCTGCTCCAAGCATCACGTTCACATTCAAGGAGGGAGGAAGGAAAGCGAGATTGGTGTTAGCCTATCTTTATCAGGAAGATACATACATCTTCCTGTGTCTTTATCAGGAAGAAACATAACTGCTCTCATCTCATTGGTCAGAACTGTGTCTTATGGAAATCTTTTGATGCCAGGGAGATTTCTTTGCCTCCACAGTAAAGGAACAGGTAGGAAAGAGGGTTAGGAATGGTCAGCTGTTGCCAAGTACCATATTTTGTCTATCCGTATGCCTAGTTCTTTAACTTCCCTGGCGTTAGGGAAGGAGTCTTTTTTTTTCCAATTTAAGTAAGCTCTAGGCCCAACATGGGGCTTGAACTCAGGCCCTGAGATCAAGGGTCACACGCTCTACCAACTGAGCCAGTCAGACCTCCAGGGAAGGAGTCTTAATACACCTCTCCAAATCATTCAAATTTAAAATTGCCTTTACTGTCATTGTATTAAAAATGGCAAGTGATTATCATTTACTGACTTACTGTGTGCCAGGCGTTGTGCTAGCAGATTTTTCTACCTTTCCTCCAGTCTAGTTCCAGTCATCCTACCTGCAAGGGGAAGATCACTGTCCCTATTTCACAGATAAGAAAATAAGCTCTCTGAGGCTGGAGAGGGTAAATGGTTTGCCCAAGGCTACATACTAAGAAGTGATGGCATCAGTGAACGTAAGTCTCTATAGCTCTAAAGCTTATGCTTTTCCTAAAGCAAGCACTGCCTCCATACCTGGATCAAGACTGGCCTTGAGGGATCCACACACATGAAGGAAGATAGATTTTCATAATCACCATACATTCTTCTTACAGCAGGCTGCATCTATTACCCACTTGCTGCCCTCTTACAACTCCTCGAAGTCACTCAAGTGAAAAAAGAAAGTATCCTGATGTTGAAGACGTCTCCTGAGTGAGGTTGGTAACTGAGCCCCAGCAGTCAACTCATCCCTGGGACTCTGTGCTGGCCCTGCACGTGCACCTCCACCCCCCCCCCCCCCCCCCCCCCGCGCTCTCTCACTCCTGCTACAGGGCACACAGCTTGGCAGCTTCATGTTGCTGTCTTTCCAGGAATTCAGCAAGGGCTCTGGGAAATACAGGGGCCATGCAGTTTGAAAAGGGGAAGTGCTGTGGACGTGTTACTTCTCAAATAGTAATGAATTTTTCAGTGGCAAGGCCAAGCCTTGATTCCTGGGGGAAGATCTCAATTGGGCGATGGTGCTCTGTGAAAATGGTCAAGGAGCTCTGCAAGGCCATTCGGCAACCCTTGGGTACGAGTCTACAGGAGGCTGGCACCAGGCGTGGGCCCACCTCGGGCAGAGTGGCCCTTTTTTTTTCCAGTCTGATTTACAGGAGATGTGCCAACATGCAGCACAGAGACTAACCTCTGGCAGCTCCTTAGATGGAACTTTCTGTAAAAAGAGGAGCCTGCTGGAATTGTGAGGCTTTCCTTCTGCTCTGGAAAAGCCCTGGGGACATTTCTCTACTGGGTTTATAAGGCTGAAATTCTCAAGTTTTATAAACCAGCTTCTAATGGCCTTGGGATTCTCTCAAGCACTTTTGAGGTCCTTGCTGAGTGGTCCCTTGAACAATCAGAGGAGAGGTGGGGGTGGAGGGAGTCTCTGGGGGATCTATTTCGAACCATGGGAGCCCAGGTAACTATAATAAAACCTGTATCTGCAGGTTAGTCAGTGCTTAGAATTCTCGTGAGACTCGAAGGTAAATCAGAAAACATTTTCCTGATTTTGACTCTTGCAAATACTCAGTTTTGCTTGCATCAGTTGCTTACTCTGAGGAGGCAGATGATCAAAGGTGACCCTGGGACAATGCCTCTTCTGTCTGTCGAGGAGCTGCCCGTAGCCTCTGGCTTTTTGGGATTGGTGCAAGCCAGAACCAAGACTTCCTTTCAGATAACCCATTTACTCATTTGTCAGGCTTGGATGACTTAGGCAATGAGCCCCCATGAAAGACACCCTGGGGACTGAGAGCCAGAAATGCAATGTATTCTTTTTTGGGCCTTGGCAAACAAAGGCATCTTTGGTCCTGCCATCTCTCTACCTTACCGTTGGCATTTTCGCCCATTGACGAGGGGTCCCACACACTAGGGACTCAGTCTCCACTGCCTACCTATGTTGGTAGATTGGGGGGCATGGTGGGGGATCTCTGTACTCGAAGTCAGCCTAGAGCTCTGCAATGATTTCAGAGATGAACTACATTCTGCTTTTAAACTCCAGACAATTCCTACATGACTTGGTGCTAATAATGGGACCCTGAGGTTTCTAAATTCATAAATTTATAAATATTACTGTCTCCTTTTCCAAAGCTAACAATTCAGATAAGGCTGTAAACATCTGAGGAGGGTCCTCTGAGGCAGCCCTCCAGGCTTAAAATTCTCTTAGGCTTTTCTTGCAAAGCAGCAGATGACTTGGGGTTTATCAAATTTTCCATTTCTATTTTTGTCTCCCTCAGAAGGAAATAACCTGAATCTCATGGCTTCTACCATTATATCATCCAATATGTCTCGTGTCTTATTCCCCCTCATTCCCTTAATTCTTTGTGACTTTTTGCTCTTTCAAGGAGAAAAATCCTTAGGGTAGAGAAGAGAAACAGGTCTGCTTGTCCTAAAAATGGGCAGCCCTTCCCCAGGAGGCAGAAACAAGTTTGACAGTTGAGGATGAGGCACATTATTTTCTCAGTCAGTTCGCATTCAGCAAGTTTCTTTGTGATATCACCATCTCTGTCTTCTTGTTTTTGGGCAATTCAGCAGGAAATGAGCAACACAATACCTCCCCACAAAAGTGGCAAAATGGGGGGGACTGGTTTACCACAGACCTCCAACAGGTGAGGTTGCCTAAACAACCCAATTAGATTGGGATTTTTGTTTTAACTGTAAAGTCAACACAGGCCCTCCAGGGGAGTGAACAGAGGCCTCCTAAATCCCTTCAGTGGCAGATGCGTTTGGAGATGTCTTTCCAGCTCGAGGTCATTTCCCCTTCTCTGAGGATGACCTTCGTTTCACCATCTCATCCTCAGCAGTTGGCCTCCAGAAGCCATGCTCATTTTTTGTGACCCTACCTTTTGATTTCTCCTTTGTGGATTTAAAAGTGGGCTCCAAACTGACTCTGCAATGATTGGAGATCTTCCCTCACATCTTATCTTCTCACTGGGATCTACTCTGATGAATATTCAAAGTTGCATCCTGGGTTCCCCAATCCCCTAACTCTGCTTTAATTTTCTTTCTCCACCTTCTTCCCATCCAACATGCTAGAGTATGTGCTAATTGATTACGTTTACACCTCACCTCTCCTGCTGGAATGTAAACTCTGGGAGGGCAGGGCCCTGTTTTTTTAATGTTGCAGCCTGAGCACCTAGACTGGTGTTTGGCACATACTTATTCAACAAATAGGAGCTGACTAATGAAGGGGAGCTATGGGATGGCCATATTCTGTTACATGGTCTAGAGAAGCAGGAAAAGCCAGCAAGAATCAAAAGGAGAAAGAAGCAGCCTTTAAAAAAAAAAAAAAGATTTTATTTTTATTTATTCATGAGAGACACACAGAGAGAGGCAGAGACATAGGAAGAGGGAGAAGCAAGCTCCCCACGAGGAGCCCGATGTGGAACCGATCCCAGGACCCTGAGATCACAACCAGAGCCAAAGGCAGATGCTCAACCACTGAGCCATCTAGGTGCCCCCAAAGAAGCAGGCATATAGGGAGAGGTAAACAAGGGAATAAGAGGTCTGTCTCTGGGTCTCAACCCCTTCTTGGGGTCAGGCTTCCTCCTGGCCTTGGGTTTCATGAGTCTGTTGTAGTAAATGGCCACCCTTTCCTTTAAGGTAGCTGCAATTGGTCTTCATGACTTGCAACGAAAGGACCTTGACTAATTACACAAACAGACAAAAATCCCAGGCTTCCTAGAGCTTGCTTTGTAGGAGAGGGAGACAAACAATAAAAAGAAATGGTGTATGTGATAAATCATATAGTGATAAGGGGTAAGGGAAATGAAAACAGGAAAAAAGGAGCAGGGATTTCTAGAAGGAAAGCATTTAAAATTCTTAGAGATCCCACTTAAAATTCTCAGGGAAAGCACCCCCGCCTAACACACACGCATGCACCCAGAGAATGGGATGTTTGAGCTAAAACCCAAAGCAGATGAGAATGCCAACAAAGACTGTGTATGGGGAAGAACTTTCCAGGCAGAGGGAACAGTGAGTACAATGGCTCCAAGAGAAGTTTGAGAAAGATGGAGGAGCCCAGCGAGTGGAGAGGAAAGTAGGACAGAGTGGCAAACTGGGTGGTGAGGGGCCCTGTGGACATAGTAGGAACCTGGGCTTTTACTCTAAGTAAGATAGAAAGCCACTGCAGGGGCAGCCCCGGTGGCGCAGCGGTTTGGCGCCGCCTGCAGCCTGGGGTATGATCCTGGGGACCTGGGATCGAGTCCCACATCGGGCTCCCTGCGTGGAGCCTGCTTCTCCCTCTGCCTGTGTCTCTGCCTCTCTGTGTGTGTGTCTATGAATAAGTAAATAAAATCTTAAAAAAAAAAAAAAAAAAAAGAAAGAAAAGAAAAGAAAGAAGGCCACTGCAGGATCTGACCAGCAGTGGGACATGTAGATCTAGTTCTGGGTTTGGCTCCCATTCAGATCTGTTTTCTCACCTGTAAAATGAAGGGCTTGACTTCCAAGATCGCTCATGGATGGTCCCTTCTGGTTCCAACAGGCTGTAATTCTGAAGACTGTGTGAGTACATCACTGAAGCCAGATCCAAACCAGATGCCTAGGTCGTAAAATAAGTGACAAATCACGCTGGCGGTTACTGGAATGATGTAAGGAGCTCAGCCCTGCCTCGGGCCCTTAGTTACTAGAATGAAGATGGTCTGTGATAAATATTACTAACTGGAAAGAGAATAGGTCACAAACTGAAGCTTAGATTACATTAATGTAGCAAACAAAAGGGTGAGATATACCACAATGGGAACACGGGTTCTCTCTCGGGAAGTGAAGTTATAGGTTTTATTTTTTCCTAGACTATTCTACATTTTTGAAATCCTTCACAAATCTTTTAATATAATTTAATGGATGCATGCATTCATAAATTTATGTGCCATTCACAAATGTGGTCTTTATATTGCTTTTCTGTTTGGATTGTCCCCTATCTTTCTCCCCCTCTCTACATCTGGGCACAGCACCCTCCAGCCCAGAAACCCATTTTCTACAATGAACATCAGTATTACATTGGTTGTCATCCATTCTTTCCTTTAGAGAATGACTCCAAGGCACAGCCTGGTCCCTCTACGTACCATGGGAATCATCTTGACTCTGACCTGTTTTTTTTTTTTTTTCCTTTTAAGATTTATTCATTCATTTATTTATGATAAACATAGAGAAAGAGAGAGAGAGAGAGAGGCAGAGACACAGGAGGAGGGAGAAGCAGGCTCCATGCCAGGAGCCCGACGTGGGACCCGATCCCTGGACTCCAGGATCACGCCCTGGGCCAAAGGCAGGTGCCAAACCACTGAGCCACCCAGGGATCCCTAGCTCTGACCTGTTTTTGATGGGTCAGGGAAAGGAGTGGGTAATGAGACTAGAGAGACAGGGGTATGAGTGTTTGTTTCCTGAGTATCAGAAACCTGAGGACTAATAAAATCATTTGTAAAACCATGGGCCAGTTCTGAGAAAAGAGCAGCTTCGGACTCCCCTACCAGACTTTAACTCAGGGCAGATGTCCCCGGACACACGGATTGCTAATGTATAGTTCTGGATGAGGGACCAGGGAGCCTGGATGGGTGAGGCTGGGACTGGAAACACACCCATTCCTGGGGTAAGCTACCCCATAACCTGACGTAGAAAGTGCAGTTAGGAGATTCCCCCTTTGGCTTCCAGCCTAGAAAGCAAGTCTGTGGCAGGCAAGCCTCACCCGCCAGGAACAGGATGTATGACGGGCCCCACGAGACAGAGCAGGATGTTGACAGGGTCACTTCCTGCCAAAGAGAATCACCTCGGAGACTTAGAGGGCTAAGCTCTGGGCTACCTCAGTCCTTTGACTCTTTCCTAGAACACGTCTTTGTATCCGTGCACATATTTACCTGCCTGTGTCTGTGTATATTTTTTCCTTCTTTCCTGTAACAAGTGACTCGGGCTTTGATGGGGGTGAGAGAGGCCCATGAGAAGAACCCACATGTGTGGATAGAGGGTGTGAAGCTGCTTGGTTCCCAGGGGAAAAAAGAGCCCTCGAGAAGGTTGGGGCAGCTGGGCCAGACAGGCTGAAAATCACAAAATTACACAGTCCACTACTGGAAGAAACTGGATAAAAACAGCTCTAACAGCCATGGAGGAGCCTTGGAGGGCATTTGTCCTGTGGCGCTCCCTTGGCAGGCGAGGAGGCTGAGGCCCAGAGAGGTCAGAGAGGGGACCCGGCTCTTCAGCAGCTCAGTGACCACGGTCGGGCTAGGCCCGAGCACGTTTGCCTGCAGAAGTTGCCAAGTGCCAGTTCTTCACGAAGAGGGAGGACCTGAGAAGACTTCTCCTCTTCCTTTGTCACGATTAAACCAAATGTTGATTCTTCCCAGGCAAGCTAGAGTGTTAGGACTCCCTTAGCCTTTGCTGAACGAAAGCTAAGCGGATCTCCATCCTTCTGTGTGTGGGGTGGGCTGGTGGTGTTTACCTTAGGATATTTGTGCTAAATTGCCTGAAATTTTTATCCTTAAGGTGTTCGGAGTAGACTCAGAACCTTAACTTGTGGTTTGAGTTTCTCATTCTTGGTGATTTAGTATTATTTTGGGAAACCCCAAGGCAGTGGATTGGCCTAAATATAACCTCTTGAAACATCTGGAAGGACTGACTAGTTTAGGGACATCAGTGCCAAACTGAGCTTCCCAGCAGTCGCAGCAGCAGGAGCACATGCTTCCAGACCATGAGTCTCTCTCCTCAGAGGCTGTTAAATACACCAGAGGATCTCCTCTTTTTTTTCACGAACCCAGTGAGTCAATAGCTCCTGTGTCAAGAGTTTTTAAAAAATAATTCCTAGACAGGAAAATGTCCTTAATTCTGGCAAATATCAAGGAACACCTGCCTGCATTAGAAGAAGAACTGATTTAAAGGATAAGGTGAAATAAAGTGAGTTTAACCCCAAATATGTGCCTATATTAAAATAAGGCATGTCCCATAATCTTGTAAGTAATATACCCAATCCCAGGGCACATAATATTCAGCAGAGGTTCGTCAAAAATATTTGGCATCAGTGGTTTGAAGTACAGGTATTCTGAAATGCTGAAAAGCCACTGTGATCTCAAGTAGTGATAAAACACCTGTTCATTCCTACGAATTAGAGAAGAAACTACCAACTTGCTAAGTGATCTATTCCCATGGATGGATCTGTGAGAAGGAATAATGAGAGAACTGCAAATCTTTCTCAGGGTGTTTGGGACATGTTTTGTTTTATTATTATTTTTTTTTATGATTTTATTTATTTATTCATGAGAGACACCGAGAAAGAGGCAGAAACACAGGCAGAGGGAGAACCAGGCCCCCCATTAGGAGCCCGATGCGGGACTCAATCCCAAGACCCTGGGATCACTCTCTGAGCCTAAGGCAGATGCTCAACCACTGAGCCGCCCAGGTGCCTTGGGACACGTTTTCTTGAAAGAGCATTTACATGATCTCCATCGTCTGAGACACCCTTGCTCCTTACACAGTGGCCAATATATGAAATATGTCTTTTTTATGGAAAAAAAAGTTAGCGATCCTTTAGGAAAATACATAATCGATGCAATAATCAGGGAAACTACAGTTTCCTGGATGCAGACATACATTAAGTGCAGGGAGCACCTGTTAGGAGTCAGATGGAAAAATGGTAAATCTGGAATGCTTTGAATGCAATAATAATTCTTCGATCCTTCCATCAGCACCAGAAGGTCACTGGATGGCTCCCACCCGGTGTGACTCTCCCTCTCCTCGGCCTCTGATTTCCCTTGTGACCCGTGCCATCCCCCGGGGGCAGGAGGAGAGCAGAGTCCTGGGCTGCACGTACTCCTGTCTGAGTGGAAGGCAAATGAGCCTACGAGGCACTGTTTCCCGGGCGCTGTCCCCATTATCACCTGTGTCTAAAAACTGTTTTGTTTGAGGGTTGTTTTAAAAATAGTTTGCTCTAGAAGAGATATTGGCCTTTTTAGAAAACTGCTTCTGGCACGAACCAAGATATTCTGTGGCTCCAGGCTCTTCGGGAAGGCAGTGTGTATCGGAGAGCAGGCAGTAAAAGCGATGGTTGCTAAGGGAACAATTGAATTGCTGACACAGAGACAGATGATGGGACTGGAAACTCTTTTTTCTTCTCCTGCCACATGGAAAAGAAAGCAGATGAGTCAGAGGGAATGGTGGACGCTCCTTTCTGCCCGTTAAGAAAGCTAAAAGGCCGGAATTGCCCATTAGTTAGCCTAACGGGAAGAGTCTAGCGGTGGTTAAGGCAGAGAAAAGCTGAGAGCAGCTGGAAAGTTGAGGATAAGCCCATGAAGCCTGCAAACCCCACCTACTAATGAGAAGCAGCACGGAAGGCACTTAATTATATCTACATATATGCTTCTTTACACACTTCAAAATATTTTTGATTGGTTAATTTATTCACTCATGTACCATTTCTATTGCCATTTTTGAGATCCTGTTGTTTAAAGAAACACCTTTTTTTGGGAAGTATAATTACACACCTTAAAATTCATCCCCTGTACCTATGAAGTTTAATGATTTTTAAAGTAATTATAGAGGGCTTTGCAGTCATTTTCCCAATCCAGTTTTAGAACATTTCCAGCTCACCAAAATGTTCCCTTCTGCCTGTCCACAGGCAATCCCACTGCCAGCCCCAGGCAACTAATGATCTGTTTTCCATCTCTATAGATTTGCCCTTTCCAGAAATTTTATCTAAATGGAATCATATGATCTGCAGTCTTTTGTATCTGGCTTATTTCATTTCACAGTGTTTTTGAGGTTCATCTCTATTGTGCCATATATTAGCAGCTCATTCTTTTTTTTAATATTGAGTAATATTCCATTGCATTATATATCACATTAGATTATGTACATGTGTATTATATATCACATTTTGTTTATCCGTTCACCAGTAGAGGGACATTTGAATTGTTTCCAGTTTAGGGTGATTATAAATAATGCTGCCATGAACATTCACACCCTATAAGTCTTTGTGTGGACATACATTTTCATTTCTCTTGGGTACATGCCTAGGAACAGAATTACTGGACCATAAGTATATGTTAAACTTGTTAAGAAACCACCAACTGTTTCCAAAGTGGTTTTACCATTCCCATCAGCAATACTTGAGAAAACCTCTGTTTTCTTTATGTCCTCCATCTACATTTACTATTTGTCAGTCTTTTTGGTTGTGGCTGTTCTAATGGGTGTGTAGTAATATCTCATTGTGATTTTCAAGTGCATTTCCCTAATGACTAATGATATTGAGTATCCCTTCATGTCCTAAAGGTTTTATTAGGAAAAACATTTTTTTAAAGATTTTATTTATTTATTTATTTATTTATTTATTTATTTATTTATTTATTTATAGAGACTCAGAGAGAGAATGAGAGGCAGAGACACAGGCAGAGGGAGAAGCAGGCTCTATGCAGAGAGCCCGACGTGGGACTCCATCCAGGGTCTCCAGGATCACACCCCGGGCTGCAGGTGGCGCCAACCGCTGCGCCACCAGGGCTGCCCAAGGAAAAATATTTAAAATAATATTTGAAATAATAGAATTCTGAAATCTGAAAACCAAAAAACTATGAATTGAGGTGCATGTCCAAATATTCTCCATTAGGGTTTATAGGACAGTGCTTCTCTTTGCAGACTGCTTGCATCACAGACACCCAGAGTGTTTGTTTAAAATGTACACTGTCCCTCACCTGTAGAATCAAGGCCTGTGTAGGGGTTCCAAAACTCACATTTTAAACTTCCCCTTCCCTGGTTGATTCTTATGTACACAGGAGTCTGAGAGCCAGCACTCTCAACCCAAGGCACTTTTGCTCACCTGGTGATCATGTAGCCATAGACTACATGTTCAGCAGTCACCACTATTAGGTGAGGGCCCAAGTAGGAGACCTTTACCCCAAGCATCATGAACTCAGTGTGTAAACCTTTAGGAAAACCATCTTTCTGACTCTAGATTTCTTCTTCTGGACATGGAAAAAATTAAAACTCATCAGACACAATGTACATAATCATTGTGTGTTGTTAGAATTGCAAGAACTTGGTTCCCACCTCCTTTATAAGGTAGAAGAACACAGACCCGAGAATGTTCATAGAATTATGCATTGTGCATTCAGCTCAAACTATGAAAATATAGTCTCACCCAAGCTCATGAAAACATTAGCCATTTTCAATAAGGAAAGCCCCATTTTAGTATCGTTTCCAGAAGGAAGGTTTTAGCTTTGTCATCAGGTCAAATAAAAACTCATTAGTGAATGGCTTCAGGATTGAGTCTGGTGTTTCAGGACAGATGAAGTGTCCTAATCGATGTTACCGGTTCCTCAGATACTTATCTGTGAAGGCGGGCTGACCTAAGTGATTTTAAAATTCTCTTAGACTCAGGGTTCTTACCATCACCAGGTCATGCTGTATGCGTAAGTTTGTAAGCACTATTGCTGTTACCCAAAAAATAAGAACAGAAATTGAAAATGCCATGGCCAGGCCAGGTTTTCCGCCAACTATTTCACTTTAAAAGGACGGTTTAGGACTCAAAGGGACTCATTCTTTGTATATCACGATAATGGCTTAAAGCAGAAAATGGTAATGAAACTGGTAGACAAGGGTTCAAAGTGCTTACAGTGGAGGTGGGCTGATGGTCTGGAATTTTACCAAGAAACTGCTTTCCTTTCCATAAAGGAAAGGCTAAAAAGGGAATCTTCCCATTTGTACTTCGAACTCGTTTTAAATATATTAGGAAAAAAATATATACACACAACAAACCTCCCACCCAGACACCCTCCCACTGGCTGGTAATTCTATTTGAATGGTCCGTGGGTGGCATCCCGGGCAGCCAGTGCATCATTGTGCTGCTCTCAATACCTCCAGGAGGGACGTTGGGAGTCCGCACGTATGACGGCAGGACTGCCTCTCCCCGTGCTCTCCGTGGGACCCTTTCCCTCCAAATGGCTACTTGGAGGCTTTGTGAAGTAGAATTGCTTCGTAGGAACCCAGAAATGAAAACATTTATGGAATCACTCAGCACAAATTACTTGGCACTGCAAATTGGAACAATTAGCAAACCTTTGTGACGGAAGAATGCTGAACGTGAAACAACTTGAGAATGGAATAAAAATGGACCTATTATTCTTTGACTCAATTAAAGTGCCCATAATCTATTCAATATGCTTTTGCCAAGCCATATATTTATCTACTGTTGGAGAGGGTGTGCCTACTCCCAAGCAAGACCCATTCATGCCAGCCCTGCCCCTCACCAACCTTGGAATGAAAGGAACAAGCAGTTCCTTCAAATGGATGGGAGCTAGCGTGGTTGCACAATATCTTGTACACGAGTAAAACTATGCCAAAAACACTGGGTTCTTTCTTGTAGTGGTCACAGATTTTTAGAGAAATCAGCGATAGAGAAATGGATCGTTTGAAATAATGCAATTTAGCGATGTGACTTTCTTTCCCTTTAGATAAGTCAAAATTATGGACATACTGTTCCCTGTATTTGTCCAGATGGTAAACTAGAGACGTTGGTTGGAAGTGAGCTTTAAAATTGGCACAAAGTTAACATTTCTGTCCTCCTAAAACAAAAATATCAAGTGGCCTGGTAATAATTTCACATTTTCAAAAGGCTATGAAATCCTTTTCTAGCTTGTCTATCCATATTAGTTTAAAAATGTAATCTGTATGGTTATCATTAACATGCACCCACTGGGGAATGAGAAACCAGTGCCTTCAGGTTGCCACAGAACTTGATGGGACTATAAAGGAGTGGGTCTCACTCCTTCCCTGTGGGTCACCGGAATCCTCCTCTTTCAACGGCTTATCAGTCTAGCCCGAAACCACTCGGTGTCAAGTGTGTGCAAAAAATGGCACTGGACAGCTGTGTTCTCGCCCTACAGTGAGGGGCCTGTAGGGCCCATTCACCAGGGGCCTCTTTTTGGTATTATTTTCTTCTGTCCCTTCTTTCTCTGTCTCTGTCTCTTTGCATTTGTTTTTCCTTTGAGAGTCATCTTTGCTGTAATGTATATACTTGCTTTTATTCCTCAAACTTTTCTGATTCTTAGAATATTCAAGTTGGCAGTGTCTTGGCATTCATGTATATAAAGTTTCTTCTGTTTCAACTTTGAGGATCTTCCATCTTAGGACTCCTCTTTGTGGGGGCGGGGAGGGGTAAGTTTTAAATTTTGAAATAATTTCAGAATTTCTGAAAAGTTGCAAGAATAGTGCAAAGAATTCCTATATACCCTTTACCCAGATTCTCCAATGGTTACCACGTTCCCACATTGGCTCTATCGTTTTCTCTCTGCACTATACATATTTATTAGTTTTCGTCTGCACCATTTGAGAGTAAGTTGCAACATGAAGCCCCTTTACTCCTACATACTTCAGTGTGTATCTTACTCTGAAAAGTATTGCACTTCAATGCTGAAAAAAGAAAAAGCAGATAAGCAAAAAGAAGGAAATTAAAATCCATCTGGATTCTTTCTACCCAGAAATAAGCATTTTGCTGTATATGCTTCCAGTTCTTTTCTATGCATATATTCAAATTTCTTACACAAATGTGACATTATGTATACAGTTCTAAGCCCTGCTTTTAGAGGAGGCTCTGTAGCACAGCGGGAGAGCTCTGGTCCTGGAGTCAGTCTGGGTCCCAACCCCTTGTGTACTACTCACTATCTGTATTCACTTCCTGTGGCTGCCATAACAAATGACCACAAACTGGGTGGCTTATAACAACAGAAATGTATTGTCTCATTGTTCAGGAGTCCAGAAGCCTAAAACCAAAGTGTCTGCAGGGCTGGTTCCTTCGGGAGCTCCGAGTGAGAATCTACCTGTTGCATATACCTCTCTCCTCTACCTTCTGGCGGCTGCCAGGTAACCCCTGGGATTCCCTGGCTCCAAGTAACTCCAATCTCTGCCTCCATCCTCACGTAGACTTCTACCCACTGGTGTCTCTAGGTGTCTCAGACTGCTCTCTCCCTTCTCATATAAGGATACCAGTCATTGATGAACCCAGAATGACTTCATCTTGAGATCCCTAATTAATCACCTCTTCAAAAACCCTGTTTCTAAATAAATAAATAAATAAATAAATAAATAAATAAATAAATAAAACAAAACCCTGTTTCTAAATAAGATCACATTCTGAGGTTCAGAGTGGACATGAATTACAGGGGGGCACTATTTATTTCATGATACCATGGGTGCTATGTTCATGGATAAGGGCTTTTTCCTTCCTGTGCGTAAGTTCCTGGGTGTTTTAAATGTAACAATACATGTGAACCAATTAGCAGTATTATCTAGCACATTGTAAGCATTGAATGAATTCTAACTATTGGTTATGGCAATAATGTGATTATAACATAATTTATTCAATCAATAGCCTACTTGCTATTTAGATCTTTTCCAGTTTTTTGTTATGATCAGCTCCTAATAAATATCCTTGTGACTTTATTTTTGTAAAATTTTCACATATTTATGATCATTTCCTTAGCATAACTTCATAGGCAGAGGTCACAAAATTCTAAGGCTTTTGATTTAGTAATTCCTTTCTTGGGCCACATGGTCTTATGATTGACTTCCCTTGTCCATTTTCGGAAATCATCTTTGGCACAGCAGTCTGGAAACCTTAGTTTTCCCTAAATGATCATTCCTGGAAATACACACCACGCTGAAGGTCTGAGAATGTTAGTGCCTGTTCTCTAGGTGATTCTTCTCCCCTTGGAGCACAGCCTGGGCTAGGAAGGAGGAGCGCGGCAGGCCGTGGCACTGGGGCCAAGGCTGGGTGAGGCACGAGAGGTACCAAATCTGAAGCAAAGCCACTGGATTCTGCAAAGCAGTTTTGAACACTCAGGTAGACGGTAAACCACAACAACCGTGGCAGGAAAACAGCCCACCACAAATAAAAGCCTACAGCTCCAGCTGACACTCCGGTGTTCACGTCTTAATTAGAAATTGCTCAGCAGTTCAAACCTCCTGGTTCAAAGCCCTCACCACACGTGGAGGAGCCCGAGAGGCCACCTTTCCGGGGGTAACCCTTGGGCCACAGGTGACTCCGGGCCAACCTGCAAGTCCCCTCCCTCTTCCTCCTAGGCACAGAGGTAAAGTAGAGTAAGCAGAAATGTACGCTGCAGCTGGAGGTCTTTGGTTTCCCATTTTCACTGTGCTCTTCCTTAGGTCAGAAGGCAGAGAGGCTCCTACAAGTGCACCTGCAAACCGGGTCAGAAATAAATCGGCTGCAGGCACATCAAGGCACCGGCACTTGACAGTTTCCTCTTGGAGCAAACGCACAAACCTTTAGTCAGCTTCTTTTGACCACAATTAGAAAATATTACCAGCGTAGGTGACCACAAATGGTATTTAAAAACATCTTGACAGTTTGGTGAGGGAGGACAAAATAGAGAAATACTCTCCTCACCCATACACGCCCGGCTTTACTCCACCTCCCACACAAACCTACTTTTCTTTTGATTGACACTTTTGCAAAATAATGTTTGAAATAGTTCTAAAGTCATGAGTTTGGAGGTGAGTGGGTCTATCTGAAAAATCTATATTTAGCTTTGCAACGGGTTTGTGAAAACTTGTTTTTATTTTGATTGTTGTGGGTTCACACCCCTCGAGTTTCGTTTTGACTTTTCGGGTTAAATGAGTTTCAAAACGAAACTCCTCCGATTGTCAAATTTTCCCCCAAGTTTTAATTTAAAAAGCTGGAGGCTTTCTTATTCCATAGATTCTGATTGCTAGCCTTTCTCCAGGATTCCTTTCCTCTCCTGGTTGCAAGCTGAGTATATCCCGCCTGCTGTGTGTTTAATGCCTTTCTTTTCCTTAATGCCTCGGCAAGCAATGAGTGAGGCCAAGGGAAAGCCCTTGGTTGGAGTGTCAAAAGAGCTGAGCTCATATTCTTCTTCTTCTTCTTCTTCTTTTTTTTTTTTAAGATTTTATTTTTAAGTAACGTCTACACCCAATGTGGGGCTCAAACTTACAACCAAGAGATCAAGAGTTCTCTGACTGAGAAGTACTGACTGAGCTAGCTGGACGCCCCTTGAGCTCATAGTCTTGAACCTGGGAGGCAAAGCAAACTTGGTCAGACACGTGCCTCAGTTTCCCCCCTGGAGAAATGGGGTGCAAATAAGGTCTCCTCTCTATTTTTCAAGGGTGCCATGACCAGAAAACCAAGTTGAACTTGACTGCCAATTAAGGAATAATGTTCCTTCTATGTGAAAGTTGTTGTCATTATAGGGAGAGATGCATCCATCAAATGTTTTTATAACAGTCTTGAAGCTTCAAGACTTGGTATCAGAAGCTACAAAGTGAATTCTGCTACCTGAGAAAGGGACAGCCTCAGACAGATCCTCTAATTGGCAAAAAGAAGAATAAATTATGAAGCCAATCAAAAGAGAGAAGGTGAATGAGCTAATCAACACTCGATACTTCCCCCTATTGTCGTAATTTATTAGGATTATCTTTTTAGGGACACTTGGGTGGCTCAGTGGTTGAGCATCTGCCTTTGACTCTGGTCATGATCCCGGGGTCCTGGGATCCAGTCTCGTGTCAAGCACCTGCTTCTCCCTCTGCCTATGTCTCTGACTCACTCTGTGTCTCTCTCAGGAATAAATAAATAAAAATCTTTTAAAAAAGGATCACCTTTTTAATGTCTGTTAAACATTATACAAAATGTTCAATAAGCTATAGCTATATTCAACTTACATTCATTTCCTATTGCTGCTGTAACAAGTTACCATAAACTGAGTGACTTTAAGCACAATGCAAATTTATTACCTTACAGTTTAGGAGGTCAGAAGTCTGAAACCAGTTTCACTGGGGTCAACTCAAGGTGTCTGCACAGCTGTGTCCCTCCCAGAGGCTCCAGGGGAGAATCTGTTTCTTGCCTTTCCCAGCTTCTAAAGGCTACCTACACTCCTTGGCTTGTGGTCCTGCCTTGTTGGGACCTCTCATAAGATTTTGATTTTATGATTACATTGGACCCACCTAGATAATTCAGAATAATCTCCCTATCTTAAGGTCCTTAACTTCATCACTTCTGCAAAGTCCCTCCTGCCATCTCAGGATGACATACTCACAGGTTCCAGGGGTCAGGGTGAAGACATCTTTGGCGGGCCCATTGTTCAGCCTGCCACAGGCTATAAAAGCAGGAACCCAATCTCCCCATGCTCAGTATTGATTTGAGGACCTAGCACACACCTGCATCACAGTGGGCACTTAATATACACATAGAATGAATGAAAAAAATAGATTATACCTGCTGTTGGCAGTTCAGTCTATCAGAGGCTTATTGAACACCTACTGTGAGCCAGGCCTGAGGGGTGCAGATAACAAGGAAACCGAAAGGCACAAAAGTCAGCCCTGGGTGTCCAGAACCCAGAAGAGCAAGGGCACCGTAACAATTGTTTGTATTCTTGCAGTTTCCCCCCTTTTGCTATTGCTGCTGTCTTCTCTAAGAATTCTTTGAACACATTCCCCTTGGCAAATGTGATTAATTATATTCAGATTTATTTCTTTATTTCTAGTCCCCCCACCCCCTGGGTACTCTTCTGATGTGCTAAGAATTTCTACTGAGAATTATTAAAAGAATCAATGTCGAGTCTCTGCAGACCCTCCCCAAACCCATCCATGTGCCCCACTCGGGGAAAGCTTAAGGGAGGTCTGAAGTGCAGCTCAGAAACACAGAATAGGTTAAATGGGTTTCCTGAGCCAGCCTGAGAACCTAAGCACAATGGCTTATTGGTTTTATGTGTAAATGTAATTCAGATTTCAAAGTGCCCATATACACGTGACACTTCAGAGTATATACCTGTTAGCAAGTTACAGACCGCCTGCTTGTGCACGGGTGTCCAGAACCTGAATTCCCCTGGCTCATTTTAGGACAACTCAGGTGAGTTACAGAGCACCATATGGCCTAAAGCCTTTTTTGGACAAGGTCATCTGGGTTTCAGAAGGGCTGTGCAGATGTAGTAGGACTCCTAAGGATCCAGTGGCCGTTGACTGTCTGGCTTAGGCTTGGGGCTTTTTGCATCTCTCCCATTTCCCCCTTCTCTCTCTCTCTCTCTCTCTCTGGCAGTCTGAAAGGGAGTCCACTCTGTCTAGTGGATAAGCAGCAGGCTCAGAGGAGGCAGTCAATGAGAGGCTGAGGACAGATAACCCCAGAGGCTGCAAGCAGCCACAGAGGACAGGAATGGGAGAGGCCAGTTGCTGGAGGACAGGCCAGGTCTAAATGCAGGTCCCTCGGAAGATGAAGACTGTCTGATGTTTGCAAGCCCACATCCCCCCCCCCTCCTGAAGACATTGGGCTCTTGCAGAAACACATACTTACCCATTTTTGAAAGGTTGATGGGTCTTCCCAGAGTTTGAAGGGATGTCTATGAGTTAAATTGTGAACACATTTGGTTCAAGTTTAGTCTTGAAAACGTTTCCTCTACAGCTTCTCATGTCCTATTAGCTGATAGCACTCCCGAGCACAAACATTTCTGTGCTGCTGCCCTTTCAGTGGTGGATGTTGGAAAAAATACAGAGTGCTAATCCCACACACCTGCTTTCAATTCTGCCCACATGGGTTTGGAGTAGGAGGTCTGTTCACTCCGAATATTTCTACAGTTTTCAAAACCTGCATTTTTCCATGCTAACACATCTCTGCTTGTCGGCACCTAATTGAACACACACACCCACCCACCCCATGTGTTCACATGCCTACCATTTATGTCCTCAGGGAGGAGTCTGTGCGTGTGTGCCAGGATGACCACTGGGTGGCAGTATATGACACACTCCCCGTGTGCTCAGGGGAAGGAAGTTTTAGGACTACCCAGAACTGGGGTTCCCAGATTTTAAACTGTAAAATTTGTTTTCAAAAGAAAAAGAAAAGGGGAGCACTGGATAGGCTTGTCAAATTATTTTTCTAGGAACATCATTAAGATACAAATCAACTTCCATTGTTTCCTATGAGAAACATTTTAACCATAAAGAAATAGGGGTGCCTGGGTGGCTCAGCAGGTTAAGCGTCTGCCTTTGGCTCAGGTCATGATCTTGGGATCCTGGGATTGAGCCCTGTGTCAGGCGGTCTGCTAGGCAGAGTCTGCTTCTCCCTCCCACTGTTTTCTGTGTCTCTCATATAAATAAAATCTAAAAAAAAAAGGAAAGAATCTAAACATTAGGGATAATCTTCTAAATCTAATAAATGTAGCTACATGAAACCTTACCATATGGTCTTTTTGTTTTCATTTTGATGACAATCAAGGAAAGAGTCATCATGGACAAACGTTCAGGAAATCAACCTTAAGGGAGATTTGCAATTCCAGGATTGTTTCCATGAGTGAAATCACGATACTTGGGCTTGCACTATCTTATCTCCAAATTGACCCTAAGACCTAAGGATTTCCATCCAGGGACACAAAAGAGAAGTGGTGATTGCCACTTGATCAAACTGGATTTCATAAAACCCACTAAGATGCGTGCGTCCAGATGAGTACATGGGAATACCTGTGCACATGCTGGCTGTGTTGTGGAACCACCAGCCCGAGCATCTGGACTACCTCAGTCTTCCTGTGCTGGTTGGGATCAAAATGGATCACTGCTAAGCCTCCCTGGCCTATGGGATGAGCCCAGTTACGTGAACCTCTGCTGAGATTGGCCTGCAGAAACTTCAGGCCTGTCCCAGGTTGCTGAGTGGGGCAGTCCCAGTCCGGGCCCTCTATCCTGGCATCTTGCTCTTACTCACCAAAGGATTTAGCACTAGAACACGGGGCCCCACTGGCATGCCTCCATTCTGTGGTAGAGGCAGGGTGAGACACCATGCGCTGCTAAAGGATGTGCTAAACACAACTCTGGGGAGACAGAGTATAGGCTTTCAATCAGAGAGACCTAGATTCTAACTCTAGGGCGTGGGCAACTCACTTCACTTCTCTGACCCTCAGGGTCCTGGAGCTCGGGTAGTAATAGTGTACACCTCTTAGTCACAGATTAAGTGAGATCATCTGTGTTAAGTGTGTAATACAGTCCTTACCGTGTGCTCAATATGCATTAATAAATATTAATCATATAATTAATTTTAGTGCCGAGCGCTCCTTTCTAGAGGCAGACAGGCTTGTTCACCCCAAAAGATGCCCTTCTTTGCCATGTGAGTGCTACACACAATGTGTTGGAAGAAATTTGCTCCCAGTAAGTTGCCACTGCTGAGTCTCTGATTCCTTTCAACAGCGCTTCGTCTGTAGCTGGTCACATCACTGAAAGTGGCTGGGACGTTAAGAAGTCTGAGGGTTTGGTTCTGCAGCGCAGTGCAGGAGACCTGGGGTGTCTCCCAGGATCCCAGGCAGCCCTGCTTACTCACAGGGATGGCAACTAGTGGGTATTCAAAGGGTGGGGAGCCTGCTGAAGCTTTTCCCTCATTCACTGTACTTAATCCAGTAGAAAGTCCCATAGCTGGTGTCACCCCCAGCAAAACTATGCAGCCTCTAGTAAGGTTAGAGAGCTCAGAGAAAACTCCAGATAACCAAACACACTGAAACTGATACCACGACACTGGAGTTGTGGGTTGACTAAGCGGAGCCCGACTAGGAAAGCCCTCGCTTGCCATTGCTACAGATAGTGGATGCTGAGGGGTCCCTGGAAGGCTGTGCTTGTATTGCCACCTAGTGGTTACAAAAAGCTAGACCCCGGTCTGGGGAGGACTCCGGACCTAAATGTCACCCAGCTGTGCAGTTACTCCCAAGAACCGGTATCTTCCTCACGGAAATTTTGTAAGATGAACACAGTACTCACAGCTTTGCAAGCTATTCCCCTGATTTACTTTAATGACATCAACCCCCCCCCCCCCCAAGCACTGAAACATTGAGATTCAAGGTAGAACCAAAAGACCAGCCTGGGAGTCTAAAGGTTCATTTGTCACTAGCTCATCGTACAGCTTTGGAGAAGTGGCTTAAACCTTCCAGTTTCTCTTATAAAAGTGAAAATTAACAATACCAGGGTCTGGGGGGGCTGTGAAGTTCAAGTATGAAGCCCCTTTACAAACTGCATGATGTTTTCCTGTAACATCTGGTTCCTCGACTTCACCTGGATTCTGGCTCTCGGAGCCCCGATGCCCACACCCATCCTTCAGTGAAACCAACCTCCTCTTCTCTCCCAGGAAGTGGAGATCCCTCCACTTTGGTACTGGAAATAGAATATAAAAACCAAATAAAAAGTGGGGAACAGCCAGTCCAGGATGTGCTTGGGAGAGAGTTAACAATAAAGAGTCAAGGGGTACACCTGCCAGTCACCCATTTCCCAGGACAAAACTTCATTTAGAGGACAAAACACATTGAGGTGGGTTGATAACAGACAGGACATACCGAATTTATACCAAATGGTGCTCCCCACCCCAAGCAGAGACCAAGGGCTCTGCTTGTCTTCCCCAGGCTCAGCCCTGGCATTCCTGCATGACCTGGGTGGAGACATCCTCAGAACAGTTTCCTGTCTGGCTCAGCTCCTGTTTGATCTCTGAAATCTTCCCAGGATCTGAGATTCTGCAAACCTTTCCACACTCCCCTAAGTTCAGACCCCTGCCTCTCATTCCCCATGGGGCTGGTTGTGGTTGTGAGTCCTGTGTCCCCAGCTGACCTCCAGGGCAGAGGTCTCCCAAATTGCTTGCCTGTGCACCCCTATCTGTAAAATCATTTTAAGCATATGCCTCACTACAAATATTTGTGTGTGTGTGTGTGTGTATCATGTATATTATAGGACATCTGCAAAAAAGATCATCTAAAAGGGTGAGAAATGTATACATAATGTTTCATCATGCATATGCTCTAGAGTGAATGCAACCCCCTTTGGGCATCAAGGGTCTGGGGTGGGCGTGGACCCTTCCTCTGTCTGTAAGAGCGACAGTCCAGGCATAGAGAGGTTATATCTCAAGAGCTGGCATTAGATAAGAGAAGCTGGACAGACAAAGCAGATCTTTTCTTGAGGCTGCCATATAAGCTCAAGTTGAGGGAGATATTTGCCAGAAAAGTGTGGGGAGGAACCACAATTCCTGTAAAATACACCCACCGTGGGGTGTCTCAGAAAAGTGTGGCCATGCATGATGGAGAACCTCAGACACAGGCCATTAACTTTCTTGCCCTGTATTACAGGATTTCCTGATTCTCCTGAAAGGACTCTTGTCATGATTCACTGAAGTAGAGATAAACAGCTCTCCAGCATCTACTGGATATAAGCATTAATGGTTCATTTACATACATTGTATAGTTTAATCTCCAAGGCCATCCTGAGAGGTCAGTGAGCACCCTATTGCATACTGAAGTTGAGGTTGGGAGAGGGTAAGTAATGCCCTCAAGGGGCATCATCCCATGAGAAATAGGGTCTGCCTATTTGTGAACTCCCAGGCTCATCATACAAGTTCAGAATAGTCAACTTTGCTAATAATATCAATATAAAATCAGTTAACATTTATGGATTGCTTAATCTTTATAAAGCCTTCACTGTTGCATTTGTTGCATAAAAGCATTATGAGTTGATTTTATTATTTATAAAGGAAACTCAAGCTTAGTGAGGTAATTTGTTCAGAGTTGCCAGTTCTAGAAGTTGTGAAAATGTGATGTCTGACCTCAAAGCTGGACATTGTAGCTTTTACTTCCTTCTCCAAGTCAGTCTGGCTCTGCTGACTGGGAAATGGGAATGTTGGACCCCAAAAGCAGCATTCGGAACTTGTTGAAAAGTTTCTCCTACCCCTGAGTATTGCCTGTACTGGGAAGGGTTTACTGGAAGGGGTTTCCGTTAAATAGAATTAGTTCTGTTTGATTCGAAGAAGGCAGGGCAGAGCCAGGACCTCAGAGTCCATGTGAATCTCTCAACTTGTTGTCTTGCTGTGAAATGGAAGAGCTGGATAAAATACTCTCCAAGATCCCCTTTACTCCTGATTTCTAGAAGACAGAAAATGGACATTTTTGTGTGGATAAGGGAAAGGTCTGAGTACAAAGAAAGATACTCCTGCCATTTAACATGGAATCAATTCTGCCCCTTGCCTGAAGGGACATTACCCACCAACTGTGTTCTCCAACTTCTAAACACATACTGTTTGTTCTTTTTAATTTAACTATCATGTAAAAAAAAAAAAATCAGTCCTTCATGTAACTCCTAAATTTCAAGGAAATATAAATATTTATTTATTAATACTAATACTAATAAATATTCTTTATCTCTGGAGACTTGTTAGCTTCAGAATGTGAATTAGTGGGATGCCTGGGTGGCTCAGGAGTTGAGCGTCTGCCTTCGGCTCAGGGTGTGATCCTGGGATCCAGGATCGAGTCCCACATCGGGCTCCCTGCATGGAGCCTGCTTCTCCCTCTGCCTGTGTCTCTGCCTCTCTCTCTCTCTCTCTCTGTGTCTCTCATGAATAAATAAATAACATCTTTTTTTTTAAAAGAATGTGAATTAGCTACCTTAAGAATATCAAACAATATTCACATGGCCTTGCCACTCTGTGGGTGGTTTTTTCTTTAATTCAGCAACAATTAAACCAGAGTTTTACCCCAGAATGTGCCGAGTCCCTGAAACACAAAATTTGGAAGGTGTATTGAAGTTATAGATTCAAAAATCCTTCCTAAGAGTCAATCTGTAAACATACTTTCAGCTAATTTTCAAAACTTATTTGTTGCATGCTCTGCAGCAGCACGATCAGGAGCCCGAGGGTAAGGGGATGAGGAAAATAAAAGTAAAGACATGGGGACAAGAGGGACACAGTGGATGATGTCCAAGCAGTGACGACTTTATTCAAGGTTCTTACGGTATTATATAGCACAAGCAGAACAAAAATAAAGGAATACCCACATGCATGACAGACCCTACTGACACAGGAGGGTCCTAGTTAATAGATAAACATGCTATTCTAGGTGCATACGCTTTCAAAAGGACAATAGAGATGATTAACAGACCAGTAAGAATAGCACAGACCCCTATTTAACTTTACCACCAGGCTAGAACACATTATATCAATTGTATTATGTGGGCGATCACGTAAAAGCGAGCTCCGGAAACCATTGCTCAAGCCCTTTCTCAAGCGTCAACCAACTATTTACCCTTTGGGCTCCCGAGCCTTATGAGTAAATGAGGGACGCAAGTCCGAGCGTGCTTTGGTTTAGTAACTCTAGCTAGTCCACGGCCGTCCGCATTTCCCCCTTTTTTGTTTTAAGATTGAGGAAATGTAATTGTGCATCCATGTTGAATCTGTGTTGTCTTGCCTTGGCCTGAACCACACACCATGCAAAAAATAGAATAATCACAATAGTAAATATAATTATAAACCTCCAGAATGAATGTTTTAATAGATTGCCTGGATTAAATCTGCGCAGGCCATCCAAGATATGAGCCATCATTTCAGCTGGGTTTGTCATACCTCTCTGAGAATGACTGATACTGGAGATTTCCTTTTGCAATTCCAACAAATCAAGACTCATATTACTATGAAACCATATTCCTTGTAGATGTTTTTTAACTTGTCCCCATGTTACATTAGTGGCTTTCATAGGGGTGACACATATATGCTGAAACCCGCCATGGCAAACCAAGGACATCTGGGTTTTCAACTGGGATAGCTGATTCCCCAGAAATTTTACCTCTTCTTCAAGCCCATCAAGACAACTGAGAATTTTTTTGTCTATACGCTCCTGGGTAGACAGTGCATAAGAGACGTTTTTTGCTAAGTTGTTAACGTGTTGTGCTGTCTGTATGCCCTGGGATAAGGCCACAGAGGCTGCAGCTGCAGTAGGTATAAGAGCAACCAATGCAGCAATACCGGCTATCAACAGCCCAAGGAAGCGTTTCAATCTTTTTAATTGTAGCTGCAATTCCACAGCAAACTGATAACCATAATTAGCATACCAAGGGCCTTCAATCTCAACAGGTAATAGTAAATAAGGCGGTTGCATAGTCAAAAAGATAGTGACAGGGCCTGTTTGAGGTGAGGGCAAGTGCACAGGCAAACAATTGGTTAATACACAATTTTTACATCCTAGTTCAAATAACATATCAGTTCCATTATTTTGCATAAAGGAAAAATTTGTCGTTCCATATCCTACCACCAATAGGAACGGCTTAGGGACACAGGCCTGTATAGTAAGATTGAAGTCCTTTGTGTTCGTGTAGCCACTCTTAGCCATCTGCATCTTGGCTGGTCCCATAGCGGCGACCAGTTTCCAGAGTTCTGCGTGGTACATTTCTCCGACGGTGGAAAAAACTCCTCCGGGTATTGTCACATTATGCATTGGTCGACCAGGTGGATATGCAATATAGCGCAGAGGCTCCTTTCTTGTCATTCTCGACCAGTCCGTGATAGAAAATTCAGGGATGCCGTGAGGAGAGATGACCAAAGGTGTCTTCTGAAGGCACTCTGTCCAAATAGGACCTGAAATAGCATAGGTTAAGTTTTGAGGACAATTGGGGTACCCGGGAGGGCGCCTACCTTGTTGAGGGTCACTGGGAGGGGTGTCACCAGTGACCTCATAGACGATCCACCTTTCTAACATTATGTTAAGTCGGGATGGGGGGTTTTCATTCTTTTCCATTTCTGAGAGATATGTCACTATGTGAGGTACTGGCTGAACTACCAAGCAACCATTAACTGGTTTTTGGTCACATAGTGGTAATTGGAAGCACATGGGTACCTGAGCTGCCAGGCCCGTCCAATTGATGGAATGGTTTGCGACCTCCATGTCATCAGAACTACTCCCTCCAAAATATTCTGTCATATTGGTGTGTATTTGGGGAGTAGGATCATCCCAAGTAACCGGCCTTATAGTGGGTGGGTCCGGTAGATAGGCCCAATATACAGCCGCTTCACCAACAGGAGGGGTAGTAATAGCTAATACAGTAAGAAGGATAGTAAGTAAGGACTCATTAGGCTGTGTCTGTTCAGCCAGACTTATTGCTTGATTGATCAGTTCTCTTATCCGGGCCCAACAGTAGGACAGGAGACGTCTCCTTCTTCTTTTTTGTTGGCGAGTTATCGTTAGGTTGGCTAGTCTCTGGCGTAGGGGTGAGGAGTCGACACCATCGCTCCGGGAGCCATCGTGGGGTGTCCTCATCCTGGGGGAAAATACAGACAAACCCACGCCCCTTGCGAAGGACAGGGTCGGGGCCCTTCCAAATGCCAGTCAGTGGATCTTTCCACCTAGCGTAAGGGAGAGGAGAAAAATCTAGATGCCAAAACCGTTCAGCTGTCGTCCGTCCTATATCATCAACATTTAAAAAATTTAAAACAAAGAGTTAGAGTTAAATGCATATGGGGAGAATATTTCACTGTGCCCTGTAGTACCTCCCCCTCTTTTAATTTTTTAAGGTAGGATTTGAGAGTACTGTTAGCTCTTTCAACTATGGCTTGGCCTTGTGAGTTGTAGGGAATTCCTGTAGAGTGCTTAATTTGAAAGGTAGCACAAAGGTTCTGGAAGGCTTTGGAACTATAAGCTGAGCCATTATCAGTTTTTATGGCCTTAGGGGTTCCCTTTTGGGAGAAGGCTGAAAATAAATGATTCTGAACATCAGTAAAGGCTTCTCCAGAATGTGCTGTAGCGTGGATATACCGAGAGAAAGTATCGGATAGAGACATGTATATATTTTAAGCGGCCGAAAGCAGGAAAGAGGGTAATATCCATTTGCCAAAGATGACTAGGCATCAATCCTCTGGGATAAACTGAATAAGTAAGAACAGGATGGTGGATTGGACAGGCCGGACAGTTTTTTACTATTTGGCAGGCCGCTTCTCTAGTGATGCGAAATTGTCAACGAAGAGCTGAGGCATTTTGATGAAAACTAGCATGACTCTGCGTGGCCAATTGTTTGTTGTTTACGTTTGTTATATAAGTGTGAGTAATGGTGTCAGCAATGTGGTTGCCTTCAGAGAGGGCACCAGGCAGATTAGTATGGGCCCATATATGGGATATAAAAATAGGAGCTCGCTTGGCCCTTAATAATTGTTGAATAAAAAATAAATAATTGTTGAATACTAGAGAATACGTGATATAATTCCTCAACATTTGTGAGTATATAAGCATGTGGCAAGGCTGGAACAGCTCGAGCCACGTAGTGGCTGTCAGTGAATAGATTGCAGGGTTCAGGAAACATCTGCAAAGCCAGTTGGACAGCCTTTAGTTCAGCTCTTTGTACTGACTTAGTGGGATAATGACTTTGATAAGTTGTTTTAGCCATAGAGGATTTCTCGTAAATTTTTTTTTGAACAAAAATATATTCCCATTCCTTACATTTTTCTTACATATCTCCTTTTCTACATACAGAGTTGCTTTCCTTATCAGTCATCAGTCTTCTTTTAGCAGAGTTTTTTCATTTTTAGGAAAGTGAAAACTAAGGAGTAACCGATTTTTGAACACCAGAACTCTTTAGACAGCAAATTTATGAAACAGTTAACTACAAAGCATGTTCACCAATAGATTCAAATCAATGTTTTAGCACTTTTTCCTGTTTGAAAAAGACCTAGATGTCCGATGAATTTAATTCCATTTATTATCAACGTGTGACTAAGGTTTCAGGTTACCAAGGACTTTGAAAGGTATCTTAACAATTATTTATGAAAACTTGGAAACAGACAGCCATCAATTTAGTAAATTTTTTTTTTTTTACTAACATTGCAAAAAGATAACAGAGCTTATGTGACCTTTAGTAAACCTCAATAGAATAAAAGTTTCAGGTTTAGTAGTGATAATTTTCAAGACCTGTTTACTATGTTCCATCTGGATTCACTTAAAGTTAATCAATTTGCTCCCCTTCGTCAATTTTTATCTGAGACACTGGTGGGGGAATCTGGAGGGGGCAGTGTTAAGTAATTGGTGGTCTTTTTGCTATCCGTTTTCTAAACTCAGGACAAGCACCTAAATTGGGTGCCCCTCCTTATTTAGGACTTTTGCTCCTTCGGGGTGGAAGCGAATTTGTGCCCCCATCTTGGTGAGCAAATCCCGACCTCCTGGTGGTGATGGTGACTCAATCACCGAATTATTATTCTCTTTTTGTTCCTCTGAAGAGGTCTGAACATCATTTTCAGGGAGGGATTCATGAGAGGCTCTAGAGATTAATTTGAAAGTATGTTGTGGATCTAAAGCCTCTCTTATTTCCTCCCAAATTCGCATGGTGCCTGGAGGACAGGCCATAGGACCATGTTTTTTAAGTTGATTTTTAATTTCCTGTCCTACCCTTTGCCAGGTGTCCAAACTGACAGTCCCTTCTTTTGGAAACCAGGGACACAAGTCTGATACAGTACAAAAGAATTGCTGCAAGGCCTTTTTAGAGACCTTGGACCCTTCTCGCTTCATAAGGGCCTGCAAAGCGGTCATAAAAAAGACCTGTTCCATAGACTGCCACTGCCCCATATTTTTTTACTCCTGTTGTGGCCCCAAGTAACCGGGCTCCCCTTACCTAATTGTCAGCGACTACTCACCTATATGTGCACCTTCTCTTGCATGTGCTCAGGTCCCTGTTCGGGCGCCACTTGTTGCACGCTCTGCAGCAACACGATCAGGGGCCCGAGGGTAAGGGGACGAGGAAAATAAAAGAGTTGGGGACAGGAGGGACAGAGTGGATGATGTCCAAACAGTGACGACTTTATTCAAGGTTCTTACGGTATTATATAGCACAAGCAGAACAAAAATAAAGGAATACCCACATGCATGACAGACCCTACTGACACAGGAGGGTCCTAGTTAATAGATAAACATGCTATTCTAGGTGCATATGCTTTCAAAAGGACAATAGAGATGATTAACAGACCAGTAAGAATAGCACAGACCCCTATTTAACTTTACCACCAGGCTAGAACACATTATATCAATTGTATTATGTGGGCGATCACGTAAAAGCGAGCTCCGGAAACCATTGCTCAAGCCCTTTCTCAAGCATCAACCAACTATTTACCCTTTGGGCTCCCGAGCCTTATGAGTAAATGAGGGACGCAAGTCCGAGCGTGGTTTGGTTTAGTAACTCTAGCTAGTCCGTGGCCGTCCACACTTATTAAGTATTGTATACGCTCACAAGGGAATATTTACAAATACAAAAATCTAACCTGGTTCATAAACTCCCCATGATAGTTTGCTGCCTCTAACCCAGCAAGGACAGCGTATTTGCATTCACCCTCCGAATGGCACCTGCCTGAAGGTTGGAGGGCACACCTCATACATCTTGTTTTTCTACAGCCATGGTTCAGTGCTGTCCCCACTTGCTGAATTGCATGGATTTTTAGGAAAAAGGAGTTCATAAGTTTGTTTAGTCTATCTGCTGCTGGAAAGCTTTAATAGAATGTAATTCTCCAGCACAGCTAAGACATATTTCCATGTAATGTGCTCCTCATAGGTGGGTGGATATTAGGAGAGCTCACTAAATCTTCACTCACAGACAACAGGAGGAAAGACCAAGATTACTGGGAGCCTCTGCAAGCAAAGACTAGTTTGGTTTTGGAGACTACTCCCTCTTGATTTTTTGGTATTACAGCAGATGCCCAAATCACACCAGCAATATGCTATAGGAACCAGCCGTACAAGAACATGTATACGCTTCCCTGACCCCATTCCATTGGTAAATGAAGTCTTTTTACACCATCTTCCACCTTTAAAGCAGGATTCATCCTGCATTTAGTCTCTGGGAGCTTGTGGTTTTCCATCTGGCAGGATATAATGGTCATTACTAGGTCCTACCGACTCTGCCATCTTTCCCACTAATCCCCTATCATATGAACTAGAAGTTTCTGCCTTTAGATTGTATTTTATACAGAGCATGTTTTAAAATGCATCATCACAAGGTAACGATAGGACCATCTATTCCTCCCTGAATGAAGTCGGGGTGGACAATGTAGAGAGCCAGGTAGGATGAGTCACGGGACAGGAGGGTTCATCGTGACTCAGGACACGGGACAGGCAAACTCAGAAGCAGGGTGTATACCATCCATGTCTGCACTCCCAGGACTTGGACCAGAGCTGGGACTTCACTGTGCCAAAGGAAATGGGATCCAGAGGGTGCGGTGTGCAGAGGCAGCACACATTGCTGGGTATGAAGCAAAGAGACAGTAAAGAAAGACTGGAGAACTCTAACCAAGCTCTCCAATGAGAAGTAGAGCATCCCTGTGCCAGTTTTTCACTTTGTCTCGTCCTGGCCTTCCAAATTTATGCTGTACTTGCTGGAATGCATGACACCATTCTGGAACAGTTAACCTTTGCCCTAGTTCCTATTATATGAGGCTTAGTAATGACTTTCAACCCATTGTGAAAACATAGGCCAGCCATAGGTTAAAAGTTTTGTTTTGTTTTGTTGAGTAGTCATACAGCTGGGCCATTGGAGTGTAGGATTAGAACTGGGTCTAATCTCCAGCACGTTTTGATCCTGGGTACCTCACTTAATATCAGTACTCTCATCTGTGAAATGGGACAACAGTAAGGATTCCTTGTCAGGATTGTCAAGGAGATCAAGTGAAGTAATATTTAAGACAATATGCAAAGCAGAGAGCTCCGTGCAAGTGTCTGTCATTATCTTTATTGTTGTTCCTTCATTTGGCACCTCTTTCATAGCAATTACGGTACTGAATTCTGGGTGGCCATCATTACCTTAGGTTCACCAGATGTATGTTTCCCCCCCTAGATTTATTGTGTTTAAACAATTGATGGATCTACCTAATACCCTTATTTGAAGATGATGTAGTCACAGTCTATGTGGTTTTTGTGAGCCAGCGAAGAATAGTTTAATGGTTCAATTAGCTCCTTGAGGAGATACATGGTGCTTGAGATATGCCAAATAAGCAGCATGCAACCTCTGTGGGGAGAAAAGAAGTCAGCCGACTTCTTGTGAAGACACAGCTTCCTGCAGAGCCAGATGTAGTTCGCATTTTCCTCTTGCTTTTTCCCAATAGCAGTGCTCAGGGGGGATAAACTTTACTTAACCTAATTAATTTTAATCACAGCTTTCAAATCTCATACTGTGAAAAGAATTACAAATTGGAATACATTAATAGAAGCCATAGTTTATGCTGTAAGCTAATCATGAAATGTGCATTTACATTTTCTGCATGAGTTTGCAATTACCATTAAAATAAAATTCCGTTATGTCCTTTTAAATTACCAAAATGTGACGAGCAGGTTGAGCCAGGCCCACTTTTGTGCTAAATTACTAGCAGAATGTCTAAATTTCCAAGAATTAGACAGCTTCCTTCATTGGAGTTGCAGCAAGAAATGATTTCCAGACATCAGCTTCAAGCTATTTCTGTTTTTTTTTTAATTTCTGTTTTTAAATAATAATCTTTTAGACTAATTGTGCAAATGTCTCACCTGCTTTAACAAATGGTCCTCTGAGTTGAGTACAGAGGAGAAACTATATATCTATATCTAGATATAGAAATATATGTGTCTGTATGCACACATACATGTATCTATTAATACCTATAGGTGTATTTAGATCTATACGTGTAATTTTGCTTTTAGGTTCCACGTAGACTTTTATTGTATGGACATATGTATGCAAGTAAATGCTTTCTGGTTCCGCAAAGGATCTGAGGCAGTTTAGAGGAAACTCAGAGGGTATAGTAATAAGATTTTAATAAAGAACAAGTTCCCAAATTAAAATAGAATGGCAAGACATCTGTGGACTAATGTCATTGCTTCTGTGTGTGGAGGGCTCAGCAGGTTTTTTTAGCTCCTTTCACAGATTTCCTCCCACTTGGTCCAAAGGTAGGAAGTATGAGGGGGAGGGGGCTGGTTCCATTTTACATGTGAGGAGACTGAATGCGGCAATGAGGAGCAGAGAGGGTCTTCCAACTCCAGTCTGAGGCTCTTTGTATAGGAAGGCTCCTGGCATCTAGAAACACAACTTTTGAACTGCGAGATGGAGGAGGAACTAGCGGGCATAAGCAGCAACCAAGTGTCAACGGCATCCTGATTTCTGCATGTTAGTGATGCACGACGTGGTGAGGCACATGCTCCTCCAGAGTACTTTATGAAGGTTCCGGTGGTTTGTTTGGCCACTTTGCTGGACTCATTTAGGCTTTGGTTTCCTGAGAATATTTTATATTGAATTATGCCTGGGAATGTTCCAAGAATGTTGCTGGCTGGTTCTCTAGCAAGGCACAGGCATAGCACCCCATGACAACAACAATAATAGTAATAGCAGCTCCCAATCACTGATTGCTTACTATGTTCAAGGCACTTTGTCATATTACATAGTCTTCCCATTTAGTGCTCTGTCTCCTTTTTTTCTCAGGGAGATATTCCATTTCTGCCAAAGTTTCTGTTGAAGATGGCTTTAAGATGCCCACCAACCAGTTTGTCTACCTGGGCACATGCTCAGACCATGAGAGTTCTTACCCTTGGCTGGTCTACATGGAGGCAGGTGAACTTCAGGACCAAGAGGGCCAGGACTCTTTTTCCAAGAGTAGTCCAGTTCCAGATACCGGGTGTCCTTCAGATGACAGCTTCTCCTGACCCACTTCCTCGTGGCCTAGTGCTTCCTTTATTCGTGGCTGACATTACTTGCTTTGGATTCAAGTATCAAGAGTCCCTACCCTAGGATACCTCAGGCCCAGGCCCAGAGCCTGGATATCATTCCTCATTATAAAGGACAGTGGACAGTGTGTGGTACTGCAAAGCCTTGGGCTTTCAGATCATGCAGATTGGATGTGACTGTTGGCTCTACTGTGTGTCTGCTGCGACGCTGGGTGATTTACTGAATTGTTCTGCACTTCAAGCTCCTCATTTGTTAGCAGGGATTTATAGTCTGTTTTGCAAAGACTTTGGATGAAGATGAAATGTGACTTCTGTGTAAAGCATAAATTCAGTCCCTGGCACATAGTTAGTGCTAAGCACCCCAACTCTGAGGCTCCGCCTGGGCCCTTGCCTGAGCTCTTGGTTCCTTTTCTGTGCCCGTTATATCTCACTTAACCCCTGTCACACGAGGTATCTGGGCCCATTTCTAAGCACGTGTCAGCCCCAAACCATCATTTATACCTCTTTCTTCCCCACGACTCCCCTTCACTTCTAGGAGTGTGGAGCTAAACCTGAGGGCCTGGACTCCGGCTGGAAGGGACTCTGTGTCCCAGGTGTGTGGAGGATCCAAGCACAGTCCTCTGGCAGACTCTGTACCATTGACTAGTGATTCAAGGGTAGTGAACCCCCTATGGTCTGTCTGGGTTGGCAAGTGATCAAGACTGTGACAAGTGCATTGAATCTTGCTACTCAAAAGTGCTCCATGGATGGCAGCATTGGCATCACCTGGGAGCTTGTTACAAATGCAGAATCCTAGGCCACTGAACCAGAATCCGCATCTTAACAAGATCTCCAGTGATTCATAGGGACATCAAGCCTTGAGAAGTCCTGGATGGGCCACCAGAAGACAAAGGCCCCACCCATCATTTCTGCAGGAGACCTTAGGTTCTTCATTCCAAGGGTGAGAACTGGTTTCCACAGA
Source organism: Vulpes lagopus (assembly GCF_018345385.1). Lineage (NCBI taxonomy): Eukaryota > Metazoa > Chordata > Mammalia > Carnivora > Canidae > Vulpes > Vulpes lagopus. Next base: position 23,340,023 of record NC_054824.1, on the reverse strand, counting down.
GCCTCCAATAAGTGTGTTCAAAACATCCATTAAAGTCAAATTGATCTGTGTAGGAGTCAGTTTTGTCTTCTTTCTAGGTTATCTAAAGCAAACCTTTGAATCCCTCCATGATAGGAAAGGGCTGAAGTAGGTATGGTCTGGGAGACCTAACAGAAAGGCAATGGGGACAAGCATGTTGATCTGAAGCAAGCTAGCAGCACCCTGGATTTTTTGTGGGTCTTGGAAACTCAATCACACACAAAGAGGCAGGCACACATACACGGATGCATACATGTACATGAACATACATCACACACATGCATACACACACACCGGGGGCCATGCCATTTCCTACTCCTGGACCTGAGCTTGTGCAGTTCTTTCTGCCTGGGATGGCTTCATGCCCTCATTTTTCTGAATTTTAGTCTTCCTTTAAGTTTCATTTAAAGTGTCAGCTCAGGGGTGCCTGGCTGGCTCAGTTGGTGGAGGAGCACTCAACTCTTGGTCCTGGGGTTGTGAGTTTGAGCCCCACATTAGGTATAGAGATTACTTAAAAATAAAATCTTTAAAAATAAAAAAATGCCAGTTCGGCCAGTGCCACCATTTTGCTCTCAAAAGGCCCTTTATACAATAGCTATGTGATGACATCTCTATTGTCAACTGTTTATGGTTTGATCATGTCCTGGAAACACTGAACCCAGCGAGCACAGTATCTCCAACACCTAACACAACATCATGTACATTGCAGATGCCCTGAAAATGCTTATTGCATAAGTGAAGTGGTAAAAGGATTGTTCTAGCAGCTTGGCATTTTGTCCTTTGAAGTTTAATCAGAATGAAATAAAATTACTGCAGACTCAAAGCGTTTGGGGAAAATTCTGTAAAACCTTGCAACCCAAGTGGAAAAAGCAGATCAAAGGGAAATTAGATGGCAATTTGTTTTTAAAAAAATTCTGCAGCGGCATTTTAATTAGAGAATATTCTTCTCATTGAAATTAAGAACTCCCAGGGAAATACTTGGTATGTTCGAGCATCCCTCCTCATACTTCTACACCTGCTACTGCAGGACCTGCTGAGCTGCCTTTGTGAGGGAGAGCTCCGAGGAGGACAGGACGCAGCACAATAACATGCTCAGCACTGACACAGCATTCTGCACTTAACACAATTAAGCCTTTCGCCACTCCATGCACTGTGGGGAGAACGTGGAAGAATTGACAGGATTTGATGGCTGAGATAAGAGACTCTGAGCATAAGTGACCTGCTTGATGCATACAACTGGACTGTCACAGGCAGGATTCAGCGTTCTGGATCCTCCTCTCATGTCAGTCTTTCCCCCTAGTTCAGCATGTCATACCTTTTGACAAACATTATATGTCAAAACATAAGGTTCTTTGTAAGGAGGCAGTCGGGGCTAGATCAGTGTTTCCTAGACTTTGGGACATCACAGATCAGTAAAATTGTTGAAACTAAGGTTAGGGACGACTAAGTTTAGAATTGCCAGATTTGTTTTGCTCATTAGAAACGCTAAGAAAAGAAAGAAAGAAAGAAAGAAAGAAAGAAAGAAAGAAAGAAAGAAAGAAAGAAACGCTAAGAAAATCTATGATCAGGGCAGCCCGGGTGGTTCAAGCGGTTTAGCGCCGCCTTCGGCCCAGGGCCTGATCCTGGAGACCCGGGATCGAGTCTCACGTCAGGCTCCTTGCATGGCGCCTGCTTCTCCCTCTGCCTGTGTCTCTGCTTCTCTCTCTCCTCTCTGTGTATTCTCAGAAATAAATAAATAAAATCTTAAAAAAAAAAGAAAATCTATGATCAGAATTATGTCATAAAAGAAAATAAATGTTGACATTAAAAAATGATCCCAGAAGAAAGTCTAGCTTTTAAAAAATTAAATACATTTAACTTTATGAAACACTCATCACCTTTTCATTATTTTTTTTTTTTCTCATTTCACAGCAGTCCAGTGACAACAAGTGATAGTTTGGAGCAGTGTTTGGGAGATATGGGTTTGCCAATCTTTAATATACTAGTTCCATGTATTTGTCGAAATCCCAAAGCCAAGTTTTTGTAGCAGGAAAGTGAGTGAAAGCTTGCATGCTGGCATTCTACACCTGGCCAGTCACTGGCTTGATCCTTTTATAACTGTGGCCAGAAGCACAGCTCACTCATGCCATTATTTTTCCAGAGTCAGTGTGTTATGTCTCTGCTTTATGTTCATTAAAAAAGATGGAGGACTTGAAACTCTGGTGTGATTTGTCTAGGGGGTTCGAGGTAGGATTAGGCTAAGCTAAAGTTTTGAGTTGAGCACAAGAAAAATAAAGAAGATAACTTATTTTGGGGATGTGAATTTGGGGGCCTATATGCTAAGGGAAAATAAAAAAGAACACAAAACTCTGTGTACATTATAAGAAAACTATGGAGTAAAAAAGATGAAAAAATAGTAACAGTGATTGGTTGAAGGAGGGGGATTGTGGATAGATTTTTGTCATGTTTTCCAAGTTCTATATTTATATTACTTTTAGAATTTAAAGTAATTTTGTAATTATAAAGAAGTGAGAAAAATTGAAGAATTACATCTTTAGGGACTTTTAGAGATGCCATGGAAATGCTGTAAAAGCAAGTTGCAAACTAATGAATGTGTTGTGGCAGACTATTTTTCAAAGATGGCCACAACAACACTGTCCCTCCACAGACTCCTCTTTCAAAGGACCTAACATTTCTCCCACTGAGCAGTTCCCCTTGAACCTGGCCAGATTTTTGTAATGCCCTCAACCAACTGAGTATAGTAGGGGATGTAATGTGACGTTTGAAGCTAGATTATAAAAATATCATATAGGGGATCCCTGAGTGGCTCAGTGGTTTAGTGCCTGCCTTCAGTCCAGGGTGTGATTCTGGGGTCCTGGGACTGAGTACCCCATCGGGCTCCCTGCATGGAATCTGCTTATCCCTCTGCCTGTGTCTCTGCCTCTCTCTCTGTGTGTCTCTCATGAATAAAGAAATAAAATCTTAAAAAAATTAAAAATTAAAAATTAAAATATTATATACTTACTCTGTTTTCTTGGGATAGATACCACCCCTTGAATTCAGTAGCCATGTTATGATGAAGTTCAAGGAAGCAACCCACATAGAGAGTCCCCATGTAGATGCTTGGGATGACAATCCAAATGAGGACCCAGTATCAACTGCCAGATATGTAAATGAAGAAGGCTCCAGATGACCCAATCTTCAGGCTTTGACTCTTTCCAGAGGCCTCAGATACCATGGAGAAGACATGGCTGTCCCTTCTGTGCATGGGTTAAATTCCTGATATTCATAGCATCCCTAAATCTAAGCACAATTAAATGACCACTTTATATTATTAAGGTTTGGGGTTTGTTACATAAAGAATATGTGTGTAGTATAATTCTTTTTTAGGAAAAGTAAGCAATCAAGAGCAAAAATGAAATTTCTGTATTCCCATATCTCTCCCTATAAAACATCTATACAGTTGACCTTTTGAACAATGCAGGGAGTTAGGGATGCCACCTCACCCACTACACAGTTGAAAATCCATATATAATTTTTGACTCCCTCAAAACTTAACTACTTAGCTATTAATAGCCTACTGATGATCAGCAGTCTTACCGATAACATAAACAGTTGATTAACCCATACTTTTTATGTTTTATATATATATAATATACTGTATTCTTATAAAAAATTCTTATAAAAATTAAGCTAGAGAAAGGAAGTGTTAAGAAAAATCATAAAAAAGAGAAAATACATTTACAGGACTGTATTGATTGAACCATTTTAACCATTTTTAAATGTACAGTTCTATGGCATTAAATTGACTCACATTGCTGTACAGTCATTACCACCATCCATCTCCAAAACTCTTTCCATCTCCTCAAACTGGAACTGTACTCTGTTAACACTAACTTCCACTCCCACCTCCCCTCAGCCCCTAACAGCCACCTTTCTACATTCTGTCTCTATTAATTTAACTATTCTGGGCACCACCCATAAGTGCAATCATATAATACTGGTCCTCTTATGACTGACTCACATCACTTAGAATAATTTCTTATAGGTTCAACCATACTGTAGCATGTGTCAGCATTTCCTTCCTTTTTTTTTTTTTTTAAAGATTTATTTATTTATTTATTTATTTATTTATTTATTTATTTATTTATTATAGACATAGAGAGAGAGAGAAGCAGAGACACAGGAGGAAGAAGCAGGCTCCATGCCGGGAGTCCGACGCGGGACTCGATCCCTGGATTCCAGGATCGCGCCCTGGGCCAAAGGCAGGCACCAAACCGCTGAGCCACCCAGGGATCCCCAGCATTTCCTTCCTTTTAAGGGGTATGTTTTGCTTATCTATTCATCTGTCACTGGACACTTGGGTTGCTTCTACCTATTGTAAATAATGCCATTGTAGTGTAATAAGGACTTGTTGAATCACTATGATGTATACCTGAAACTAAGGTAACACTGTGTCAGGTACATTTCAATTAAAAAAAAAACAATGTGATTGTAAATAATGTTGCTAAGAACATAAGTGTGCAAATATCTATTCAAATTCCTGTTTTCAATTCTTTGGGGTACATACACAGAAGTGGAATCTGGGGATCATATGGTAATTGTTGCTAATTTTTGTTGTTGTTGTTAGTTTTCTGAGGAAGTATCATACTCTTTTTCATAGTGACTATACCATTTTACATTCCCACCAACAGTGCATAAGTGTTCCAATATCTCCACATCAATACTTATTTTGTAATTTTTTTATATATAACAGCCATCCTAACAGGTATAAAGTGGTATATATCTCATTATGATTACTCATTTTCATTTTCCTAATTATTAATATTGTTGGAACACCTTTTCATGTGCTTGTCATTTGTATATTTTCTTTGGAGAAATAAATATTTAAGTTCTTTGTCCATTTTTAATGGGTTATTTAGGCCTTTTGTTTGTATATAATCTTTTAAATGTATTTATACATGAACAAGGCAGAGGCAGAGAAAAATGGCCAAATAAGAGTGTTATCTTAGAGTCTGTGTGGGGAATAAGGGAACCAAGAAAAGGGAAGCCTCTTTGCCTTTTGTGTCATGTATTGCCAGTTTCCACTTGTCACCAACATGTGTCACTAATTGAATAAAGAAAAAAATGTAAAGAAACTATCAATAAAATGTCATTTTGCTTATGTATCTTAAAATATCTAACCCGAGTATTTTTTTGAGGATTTTTTTTTAATAATACAGCCAAGAAAATGAAATAGTCTTGAGCTGACTGACCCTCCAAGCAAATTTCATAGGTAAGATTTCAATAATGAGAAGAAAACTTCATTGTTCTCGTTGAAGATCCTTGGCCTGCCTTTCCCTCCTCTCTCCCCTCCTCCCTTCTGGAAAGAGCTCAGACTAAGAGAGGAGCCTGTCTCTCTTTAAAGAGAGTATTTGTTTCCATGGTAACTTGCCTTCTTCATCTTCAGAGTTGTAAAGTGGGAAATTCTATTACAGGCTTATCCAGGCAGTTGCTTTTGAAATGGTGTCTGATATTAGCTGTTTGTTTCATTCACCTTTGCTGCTCAGGAGTCTTTTGAATTTGGTGGTTCTGTTTTGATCAAATGGAGGAAGTAAAATAAAACAATACGAAGCTGATTATAATCGGTCTGATTGGGCCTGCTGTGCACTTTTGCCAGGAACTGTTGTGGTCTGTTGGAGCCCCCCAGGTGATGGAGTGATGTGTGAGGTCCAGTCCCACCTCTGCACTGATCCAAGGCAGTGGAGCCCAGCACACAGAGCTGCTTGGAGATGCCATGTGAGGTCAGCTGAAGAGGAAACAGAAACTACTTCTGCTGTCAAAAATGACTTATTGTTAATAGATTTCATGCCTTATCTATGAGATTCTGATGTGGGCAGGTGGAGTCATTATATCCCTGCTGTGAAAGCAACTGTAGTTCAAATAGGTGCAAATAAAGCAAGCAACCAAATTACCAGAGGCTGGTGATTTTCGTTTTCCCACTAGCATCTATGCTTGTAAAAGCTTCATTTATTGACTCTTGGAATAAAAGGTTTTGAAAGTTTTTATTGACCACAGTGATTGGTATGCATGAAATCTATATGGTTTTTAATCTTTCTGAACCCTCAAACAAATGACATTTAAATCAATTTATATATATATAGAAAATCTCTCAAAAGTACTCAAGAAATTTGGCTACTTTATTTCATATGAAAGCAACTTCAGGTGATCATAGTGGAAAAATAAAATTCTATTGGTTTTCTTTTTTTAAAAAAAAAAAGCTAATTGCTAATCAACAGTTTACCTTCAAATTCTAAACAGATTTCTTAGGTAAAATATTATTAGTATTTAAAAATATTTAGATTGGGTTGATGAAAAAGTTCTGGAGCTGGATGGTGGTAAGTTTAACAATGTGAATGTACTTAATGCTACTGACTGTAGGCTTAAAAGTGGTAAAACAGTTAAAATGGTAAACTTCACGTTATATGTATTTTACCACAATGAAAATAGTACTTAGAATTTTCCAATTGGAAAATACAAAAGTTTCTGCAATTGCTAAAGAAAAGCATATTAAGCAAAACACAATTATCTAAGAATCTTAGGCTCCTAGCTTTTTCCCCCAACTTTTTTGAGTATAATTGAAAGATAAAAAAATTGTATATATTTAAGGAATAAAACTTGAGGTTTTGGTACATGTGTATATTGTGAAATGATTAGCATAATCAAGCTAATTAAGATATCTACCACCACATAGTTGTCATCTTCTTTTATTGGTGTAGTGAGAACTCTTAAGATCTACCCTCTTAGTAAATTTTAAGTACCTGAGAGATGTACCTTTTAACCCAACTCTCCTCATTTCCTCCATTTCTCCTAAGGTGCTGGCAACCACAGTCCTACTTTCTGCTTCTATGAGTTTGACTATTTTAGATTCCACATACAAGTGAGATCATGAAGTATTTGTCAGTGTCTTGCTTATTCTACTTAGCATAATGTCCTTCAGGTTCATCCATGTTGTTGGAAATGGTAATTTCCTTCTTTTTCAAGGCTGAATAATATTCTATTGTACATATACACTCCCCCACCCCCCTATTTTCTTTATCCATTCATTTGTCCACATTTAGGTTGTCTCCATGCTTTGGTTACTGTGAATAATTATGTGATGCAATGAACATGCAAGTACAGGGATCCCTGGGTGGCGCAGCGGTTTAGCGCCTGCCTTTGGCCCAGAGCACGATCCTGGAGACCCGGGATCGAATCCCACATCGGGCTCCAGGTGCGTGGAGCCTGCTTCTCCCTCTCCCTCTGCCTATGTCTCTGCCTCTCTCTCTCTCTGTGTGACTATCATAAAAAAAAAAAAAGAGGTCTAGAGTTTATTAAAAAGAACATGCAAGTACAGATATCTTTTTCAGTATCGGGCTCCTAGCTTTCTATGAAGCTTTCCTTCATCCTTAAACTCAGACTCTCAAGAAAATTCCAAATTTCACCTTCATCAGCTTCAGTTTTGAAGCATTTAAAATGCTTCCCTTTCCCCATGAAAGATGATACAGGTACTGTGTTCAATAACCCTTACCTTTAGAGATGTACTTGTATTACTTCGTTCCCAATTTGTGCCTTGGAGGAGTTTGCTGTCTCACAAGGATAAGCAAAGAACACAAATTATCCCAGAATTGCAAGGGATCTCTGTGGCCGCCTCCTTTGTTGTCCTACCAAAACAGGTTCCCCTCTCTAGTATCTCCAACAGGTAGACATTCAGTGTTTGCCTGATTACTTCCAGTGATGAGTAGCTCTCCACCTCCCAGGTTGCCCACACCACCTTTGTTCAGTCTCATACTACACATTCAGTCAATAGTGTGTCTTGGCTCTGTGTCCAGCACTGGAGATGCCAAAGGAACAATATGGATGTGGTCCTGCTCTCCTAATGTCTATGTTAGGATGTTGTTCTTTTAGGCTGAAATCTTCTTTCTTTACCTTACGCTCATTTGTTCTAATTATGCCTGCAGTCATAAAGAGTGCATGATGCCATTAGTGCATGCCTGCCACGGGCAGCCTGGTGCCAAGAACCTTAATGGCTTCATTTCTTTTACTCTTCACAGGAATCCTATGAGGCAGAGACCATCACTGTCTCCATTTAACCATTGAAACTAAGACTTTAAGTATCTTGCCTAAGATCATATAGTTACTATTTGCTTCTCCATTCATATTCATCCATTCATTTATCAAACACTGGTTGAGAATCTACTGTGTATCTAATTGGCAATGGAGAAAAACGTGGTGATGGCTGTCCTAAAGAACTCACCAACAAATGAGGTTGTTGGTGACAGACAAGTATAATGCAGTGTGCTGGGCTGTGCTCTGGCAGTGATGACAACTTGGAGGAAGGTCTCTCATCTGGTCTGTGGGTCCAGTCAGGCTCCTGATTATGCAGCCAGCTCCAGCTGCTTTCTGTCACACATCTGATCCCTCTCATCCATCCATTACCTGCATCCTGAGTGGTTTTGTCACATTCATGCATTTCCTTGTTCAGCCAACAAATATCTTTTGAGAGCGTACTTTGCAAGCCTTTGGGGACACAACAGTACATAAATCAGATGTGGTCAGGACATTTACAGAGTTTGTAAGGTAGGTAAGAAAAAGACACAGAGAGATAAACAGCATCTTAAAAAAAAAAAAAGCACACAGCCACTGTGGAAAACAGTTTGACAGTTTCTCAAAAAGTTAAGCATAGGAGCACCAGAGTGGCACAGTGTTTGAGTGTCTGCCTTTGGCTCAGGGCATGATCTCAGGGTTGTGGGATCGAGTCCCACATCAGGCTCCCTATAGGGAGACTGCTTCTCCCTCTGCCTGTGTCTCTGCCTCTCTCTCTCTCTCTCTGTGTGTGTCGCTCATGAATAAATAAAATTAAAAAAGAAAAGTTAAACACAAAATTACCATATGACCAGCAACTCCACTCATTAGATATATATCCAAAGAAATTGAAAACAGATACTCAATTACCTGTACACAACTGTTCATAGCAGCATTAATCACAACAGCCAAAAGACAGAAACAACTCAAACATTCATCAGTGGAGGAATGGAGAAATGAAACTTGGTGGTATCTATACAGTAGAAAGTTATTTAGTCATACAAAGGAGCTGAACGGAAGCAAGGCACAAAATGTTACATATCATACAATTCTTTTTATGTGAAATATCTAGAATAGATAAATGGATAGTCAGAAAACAGATGGATGGTTGCCTGTAGTCAGGAGGGAAGAATAGGGAGTAACTGATGGGTTCAGGATTTCCTTGTGGGATGATGAAGATTTTGAAACTAGAGGTGAAAAAAAAAAAAGAAACTAGAGGTGGTGGTTGTGCAACATTGTGAATGTAAATGCCACTGAACTGTGCACTTAAAAATTATTAATTTTCTGTTATGTGAATTTCATCTAAAAAAACCCCCAAAAGGCATAGCAAAGGAGCCTATTTTATTTTATTTTTTTAATTTTAAATTTTTATTTATTTATGATAGTCACAGAGAGAGAGAGAGGCAGAGACATAGGCAGAGGGAGAAGCAGGCTCCATGCACCGGGAGCCCGACATGGGATTCAATCCTGGGTCTCCAGGATCGTGCCCTGGGCCAAAGGCAGGTGCTAAACCACTGCGCCACCCAGGGATCCCCAAAGGAGCCTATTTTAAAATGAGATCAAGCAAGGATTCTCTGAGGAAGCACAGTTTAAGCTGGAACCTAAAGGTTAGCGAGAGTTAGCTAGGAGTAGGTTGTTGAGAACATGCCATTGCAGGAGTCTGATATGGGACTTGCTCCTGGATCCTGGCATCATGCCCTGAGCTGAAGGCAGACGCTCAACCGCTGAGCCACCCAGGCGTCCCAGCATTATCACTTTTGAATTCTGCAGGAATGGATGGCAGAGGAAAGAGAGCAGAGCAGGGATGCAGGAAGAATGCAATGCACAACAGTGACTTGGACTAAAGTCCCTGAGACAGCCAATTTGGTTCATATCCTCCAGGGTCACACCTGTCATCATGACCTTGTCCCCTCCCAGTTGCCCTGGCTCACGTTAACTTCCTCACCTCTTAGCCTCTGCTCCAGCCATAAGGAATGGCAGGCACTCAGTACTCAGGAGTTCAAGAGGTACCGCAGTCTGTTTCACTCCAGGCCACTGGACATTGTGCTCCTATCCTGAAACATTTCCACATAATATTTGCCTGGCCAACTTCTCTTCAACCTGTGACATGCAGCTAAGGCTGATGTGGCCCTGGCCCCAGGCTCCTATAGGGCTCCCCTTAGGAGTTCCCTCCAGCACTCTGGAGGGATTGGGTGGCCTTTGCTGTTTTACCCCCTTGGTTTTTTCCATTAACCCATAAATGCCTCCAGGCAGGAATTCCTTTGTCCTGCTGCCTTGCATTATACACCGTGGTAGATGAATTCCTTCAAGAGAGTCAGAACTCAAGGTGCCTTTCTTTGAAATCTGCTTTGAGTTCTTGGTTAACATAGTTCCTTTTGGGACGCCTAGGTGGTGCAGTGGTTGAGTGCCTGCCTTTGGCTGAGGGCATGATCCTAGGGCCCAAGATCGAGTCCCACATTGGGCTCCTTGTGGGGAGCCTGCTTTTCCTTCTGCCTATGTCTCTGCCTCTCTCTCTCTCTCTCTCATGAGTAAATAAATAAAATCTTAAAAACAAAACAAAACAAAACAAACCGGGGCGTCTGAGTAACTCAGTTGGTTGAGCGTCTGCCTTTGGCTCAGGTCATGATTCCAGGGTCCTGGGATTGAGCCCCATGTCTGGCTCCCTGCTCAGCAGAGAGTCTGCTTCTCCCTCTCCCTCCGCCTCTCCCCATGCTTGTGCTCTCTCTTTCAATAAATAAATAAAATCTTAAAAAAAAACCCCACATCATTTCTTTTTTCACTGAAGATCTCCATTCCACCCTCCCACAGATACTGTCCCTTATTGAAATGCTTGGCTCTTTCCACCTTTCAGTGTCTCCAGCCTTCGACAATATTAATCACATTTTAGTTCTGCCGTCTTCTCATGGTGAACGACCCTCTCACTGTTCCTTTTGTTCATAATGCCAACAATACTTTTCAGTAGGTTATTTTCCTTCTTTTTTCATGACACTTCTAGCTCTTTAATCTGAAGACTAGCAATTCATAAATGATTAATAAATAAAGACCTATTGTTCTAATGGCCATTTAACCCTTGAGTTGCAAGTACTGGTCAAGTTTTTACTCTTGAAGACCCAATTTAAAAAATATATTCATTTCATTGTTGTTCAGGATATTATCCATTTCCCGAAGACATTCACCTATTATCACCCGGAGTGATGTTTAGGCTTCAGCATAGTGTTGGAGCCCAAGCAGCTTATACTGAATGCCACCTCCACCATGTACTAGCAGCGTAACCTCAAGCAGATTATTCCCCATCCCCATGCTTTTGTGCTTGTGCTCTCCTTTGTAAACTGGAGATGATAATGGTACCCACCTTAGAGCTTTTGTGAACACTGGACAAGTTAATATTTATAATACTCTCAGAGCAGTGGCTGGAGTTGGCAACAGCCACAAATACCTTCTGAGGAAGGGGAAACAGAGGGGAGTTACTGTGTGTGCTAAAGCAGCTGGGACTCCTGTCCCCACAATTCCACCTGCACCTTTCTCCTTTATGTAGAGTGATGACAGGCTGCAGACAGCTGGCTTGGGAAGACTGCTGCCTTCTGCGTAGCAATACATCCAGCAATATACCCAACGGCAAAACACATCTTCCTGAAGCCACAACAGCCTAAGGACTTTGGTCTGGTTGTCATGGTACCCTCCTCCTATTTATCAAACTGATAAAAAAAAAAAATTCTTTTCAGTGCCTGGACTGAAAGATCATCCCCTACCAAAAGAAAAAAGAAATAACATTCCTGACAACATAGCTTTAACTTTATTTTCATATTAAAGACTTTACTGATAAGAAAAAGCTAAAATCTAAGACAGTGTGAGGAAAACTCTGAAATGAAAAATACTTCTTTGCTTAGCTAAAGAAAAATGACTTCTTTTCTTTGAGCAAAATCAACGTGACTGAGCCATTGCTACATTTTGACTCTATCACCTTTCTGAATAACCTTTAGTGAGCGTTTATCTGCTGCGTGCCTCAAAAAGTAGAAGTAGTTCATAACTTCAATACCATGGGTAACAGAATGAATGATTAAAATGCAAAGCAGCCACCATGCGGAGGATGTGTAGATGGCCTAGATGTCATCTATTTGGCACATGTGATACTCAGGGGCAGGACATGGAACCAGACACCCCCTTGGGGTTGGGCAATGATTGGGAGAGGAAGGATCAGCAAACTCCAGTGAAAGTCAGAAAGGTGGTTCAATCAGGTAGGTAGAGCTTGGTGCCCAGAGAGGAAGGTGATCAGTGAAGGTAACTGGCCATTCAGGTAAGTAGCTGACCTTTGAAAGTTCTAGCAGGGTATCATGGGCTACAAAATAGGACATCTGGGAACAGACCATATTTGGATGTCAGATAGCCAGGGAATTGCACAATCTGAGTTAGATCACCTGCTAACATATTTGATGATGATATTAATGGAATTAAGGCCTACAATGGGCAAGATCAAGATAGGACCCAGCCCTAAAGGGAAGCTGTCATCCTGTGAGGGCATAAGCTCAGCCAGATGAGTAGTAAGGGGAACAAAATGTTTCTGAGTGGCCCACACTCCCAGTGTCTGGACAGGGTTGAGTCAAGTCACATGGAGCATCATGACAGGGATGTGGTAGTAGGAAAAGGCTCTCCTTGACTGGTTCTATCAATTAGGTAAGCTATCTGCTGCAAGTGGCTGAAAATCCAAGTTGCTGTGGCTTTCTGTGTAGGAACACTTACTGGTTATTAATAAGAAGTCTGGAAATTGTGATCTCAGCATTGGTGGGGCAGCTTGTCAGGGTCATTCCCATCCTTTGCCCCATCACCCTTACCTGTGGGCTTTTTGTCACCATCATCATATGAAGGTTCCTCGTACTAGTGGAGGGGTCTTAAGCAGGAAGGACAGATGGGAGCAAAAGCCTGCTTCCTTTTAGGCTAGTATGGAAAAAAGGAATTTTTCAGGAGCCCTCCCAGCAGTCTTCCCCCTACTAACAATATGTAGGTTATTCAGCCACTCCAACCTGTAACAGAAGCTCGAAATGCAAATCTCTTGTTTCCAGCCTCCACAGAGGCAAGACAGAAGGTGGTAAAGATAATGACTGCTGGAAATCTAGTTTTTAGATACATCTTTTGTTTAATGTAAATCTTTCCCCCCGCCCTTTTCCCCTTAATTTGAGCACCCCAGATGCCCCTTCCCTCTCCCTTTTCAGAAGAATATTAAATTGCTTTGGCTCCTTTTAGGAAAAAATGGTATTGGTTTTCTCAAAGACAGTTTATTCTTCTCTGTAAAACTGATCAATCCTTATTCTTCAGAGTCAGGTGTGAGAACACGTAAGTCTTGCACCACAACTCATGGTACTCACAGCTGGACGGATGGCAGCCAGAGAAAATACTACCCTATGTTGCTTGTCTTGTAATACTGCCAAACTCTTAGGGGCCAAGGAGAGTCAACTTTGAGGCAGTTGGGTTTTCACTTAGGACTTCTGCCTCTCCTCATCCCAATCTATGTCCTTGGACAGAAAAGGCCTAAGGATAGAATAATTTAAAATAAACATATAGGGTTGCCTGGGTGGCTCAGGGCATGGCCCTGGAGTCCTGGATTGAGTCCCGTATCAGGCCCCTGCATGGAGCCTGCTTCTCCCTCTGCCTGTGTGTCTGCCTCTCTCTCTCTCTCTCTCTCTCTCTCTCTCTCTGTGTCTCTCATGAATTAACAAAATCTTAGAAAAAAGAAAAAAGAAAAAAAATATGGCACGTATTTCCTTATATGATAAAAGGGAAGAGACTTGAAAATTGAAAAGATCAGTTTTCTTAGTCTAAAATGGTCTAGAAAACAGTTGAGCAAGGCCATTTTAGGATCCTCTGAGGTGGTGGTGCTCGGGCTTTAGAGGACAAACATATGACAGAACTGAGTACACCTTGGGGGGAAGTGTAGAGGTCACTTAGGCATCTAGAGTAGAATAAAGATATGTTCAGACAAAGTAATGTATCAAAAAGTTTACCACACTGGTGCCTTTTCTGAGGAAGCTGCTGGATGACACACTTTAGCAAAATGAGTAAACCACAAAAAAGAAAGACATGAAGTCCAGGAAATACGGATCTGGCCCAAGAAAGCAGCAAAGGTAAGTCACTGGATGACAGCTCAGCAATGGCCTGAGAGTACCAAGTCTGTATGGGAGCTCAGGGAATTGTAGTGAATATCTGCAGAATGATGGCTCCGGAAATGGATCCACAACAGTGTTTGAGAATATGAAAAATTAATAGGTGTGGGTGATAAATCTGTTGGAGCATTTTTTTTAAAGGTGATAAATCTAGCTCTTCCTTGGCACTGCCTGTGGAGGTGGCAGCCATCTCCTACTTGGCATAATGGCTGCCTTCAGACCTCTGGTGAAGTCCAAAGTTGTTAAAGAGGACCAAGAAGTTCATCCAGCACCAGTGAGTGATATATCAGAATCAAGCACAAATGGCAGAAATCCAGAGGCAGAAGATTCAAGAGCCAGATTGTGATGCCCAACATTGGTTATGGGAGCTATAAGAAAACAAGCACATGCTGCCCAGTGGCTTCTGGGACTCCCTAGTCCATGATGTCAAGGAGCCTGAAATGCTGCTAATGTGCAAAAGTCTTACTGTACAGAGACTGCTCACAATGTCCCCTCCAAGAACCCTAAAGCCATTGGGGAAAGAACAGCTCAGCTGGCCATCAGTCCTCAATCCCAATGCCAGGTTTCTAGTGAAGAAAATGAATAGACAGCTTCTGTGCATGTCATATCTGTGTTAATAAAATCAAAATGCCGAAAAAAGGTGATAAATCTATAGACAAATGAGAAAGGTACTAGGAGAAACAAATGGTTTTAAGAGAAAGACCATATAATGATAGTCATACATCACTGGCTCACCTGTGAACACTAGTTATATAGTCATAATAATGCAATATGGACTGATTTAATCTAAAAATGTGATCTAACTATATTGGGATGAAAGGGTAGAGAAAATGGGACAGGTAACTGGTTAAATCCTCTACTACCATAATATGAAGTCAAAATTTTGGTATGCAAAATTCATAAATAAATAGCAGTATAAACATATTATTTACAAGTATGGAGATAAAAAGAAACAACAGGCCCCAAATGGAGTCACCTGTGCTAATCCCCATTCCAGCAGACTAAGATCTAATACCTAACCTAATCAAAGTTTCAGTCTCTCCCAGGAATGCCATTTGGAACTATCTGTCTGAAATTTCCTGATCAACATTAGTGAGTTAATCAGCATGATAGACTCCTGCTCTTCCCCCAAAGGAAAGCAGCTGGGGTGCCTGGGATGCTCAGTCACCTGAGCATCCAACTCTTGATTTTGACTCAGGTCATGATCTCAGGGTCCTGGGATTGAGCCCTGAGTTAGACTCCCTGCTTGTCAGGGAGTCTGCTTGAGAATTTCTCTCCTCCCCATGCCCCTCCCACGGCTCATGCTCTAAAATAGATAAATAAACCTTAAAAAAAAGAGGGAAAAAAAGGAAAGTGACCTTGCCTGAAATAATCCCCCCCCCCTTTTTTAAATGACTTCCTTGCCCATACATCCTTCTGGCTATAAAAGCCTTCCATTTTGTACAGTTCCTCAGAGCTCCTTTCTACTTCTAGATGTGATGTTGCTCAATTCATGAATTGCTGAATAAAGCCAAT
This sequence comes from Vulpes lagopus, assembly GCF_018345385.1. Classification (NCBI taxonomy): domain Eukaryota; kingdom Metazoa; phylum Chordata; class Mammalia; order Carnivora; family Canidae; genus Vulpes; species Vulpes lagopus. Next base: position 23,324,253 of record NC_054824.1, on the reverse strand, counting down.
TAGATCTTCAAATCTACTCAGTTGAAAATGGTTTATAACAGGGTAAATAGAAGAAGTGGTCTGAGAGCAAGAGGCAAGGCATAAATTGCTCATTTTGCTAGAAGATACATTGATTTTAAAACTAGGTGCAAATATCACCTTAAAAAATCAAAATGGATCTTTAAAATGCATATAAAAAGTCAGGCAAATTGTTAATTTACTTACTGAGGTGTATTTTCCTCCTTTGCTCTGAAACTTCTCCCCACCAGCCTGTGATCAGGCCATCATGGATGTGCTATACAATCAAGACCCCTAATGAGCTGACCCAGCAGGCAGAAGTAGAGGAGGCGTCAGCATTTCAGGGTTTGGCCACTCTAGATTCATCTATGTTATTCCAAATGACAAGACTTCATTCTTTTTTATGGCTGAGTAATGTTCCATTATATATTTATAACATTTATAACATATATAATGGAATATATATATACACACGCGCACACACCCCCCATCTTTTTTATCTATTCATATCAATGGACACTTAGGTTGCTCCTGTATCTTGGCTATTGCAAATAATGATGCATTAAACACAGGGTGCATATTATCTTTTTGAATTAATGTTTTCATTTTCTCTGGGTAAATACCCAGTAGTAGAATTGCTGAATTATAGGGGGATTCTATTTTTAATTTTTTAAGGAACCTCCAAACTGTTTTCCATAGTAGCTGTATCTGTTTGCATTCTCACTAACTGTGCACAAGGGTTCCTTTTTCTCCATATTCTCAATACTTGTTATTTCTTGTTTTGTTATACTTATTCCAGAGCATTCTGGGAGTGTCTATGAAAAGTGAAATCATGTTCTTAGATAGAACATTCCCATTTTGAGGAATCTACAGGATTAAGAGCACCTATATAGAAGGATATAAGGGCCAAGTTAAATACTGCATTATTACCAAAAAATATATTTTTAAAATTTTATTTATTTACTCGTGAGAGACATAGAAAGAGAGAGACAGAGACATAGGCAGAGGGAGAAGCAGGCTCCATGAGGAAGCCTGATGTGGGACTTGATCCTGGAACTCCAGGATCATGCCGTGAGCTGAAGGCAGATGCTCAACTGCTGAGACACCCAGGCGTCCCCCCAAAATATTTTTTAATTAAAAAAATATACCCTAAATCTCAAAAATGTCTATTGATAGGGAAAAGATTAAATTATGGTAAATTATGCAGTTTTTTTTAAAGGACTGAATTAAGTCTATATATGTTGATCTTGATTGATTCTGTGATCTACTGTAATATGAAAATAGGACACTGAGGAGTAGATATATGATGCTGTTTTGGTAAAAAAAAAAAAAAAAAGTTAAACCAAACAAAAAGCCTGCATGTATAATATGACATGCATATGAATATTGAAAATAGGAAGGATACTCTTAACAAATTATTACCTTTTTTAATGTAAGTGTGAATTGTTTGGCATGTTTGATGAGAACAGATAACTGTGCAATTTAAAAATCTACATTTGAAGAAGGAGGGAGAAGCAGAGAAGGAACAGTGAGAAGTCAGGTATTGAAGGTGTGGTGGTCTATGGGGACACAGGTTGCTGTTGGAGAGTGGGAATTACAGGAGATTTCTATTTGTGTATTTTGTAATCGATTCTGCAACAAGAATATGAATTTCTTGGTTTACAAAAAAAGTGATTTACATTTTTGAAATAAATGTTTTAAATTATAATAATTTGATGAATAAAGCTTCATAAAATGTATTTATAGGGATTTATAACACATATAATGTAATCAACCTAATGAAGGCCTGCAAAGATAATTGTTTTTAGATAATCAAGAATATTCTTTTCTTTTTAAAAGTGATCTTTGGTAATAACCAGTCTGTAAATAGTGACAGACTCTAATAAATGAGGTGAGAAGGAGGGAAAATACAAGAGCACAGCATAATGAACTGGCCTATAACTATCTAGAAGAGAACAAATTGCAACTAGCAGCTTTTCAGAGTACATCTGCAGCCACATATATCATGAATCATAAATCTCTCTGGCACCCCAATGTTTTTGATCTGAAGCACCCAAGAAAAGCTTCAAGAAGTTGAATTGTCTCCCTTGTGGGAAAGAAATGAAGGTGAATTCATAAGTCAATGACAAACAAATTCCAATCTCACTGAAACCCTCAGCTTACTGAGTTGCGAGCAGATTCCCATGGACAGAATATACGTGCAGACAGAAAATTTGCATAGACAAAGCAAAACCCCTTTTGCCTACGTGCCCAGATCTGAAACCAGGGACCAAAGAAGCAGGGTCCTTTTCATGAACACATACCTTTACTAGCACCAAAATGTCCTTTAACTTTGGTTACTCATTCCTTTTAAGAGGATGGGGGGTGGGGTGGGGGGGGGGGTAGGTTTCCTGCTGTGCTTCGGCCTAGGCCCTGCCAATATTGTCAACCATTTGGGGGCTGACAAGAGACTAGAGAAAAATGTTGAAGAGAGATACTTATTTTTATTTTTATTTTATTTTATTTTATTTTTTTTTTTTGAGAGATACTTATTTTTAAAGCTACTTTAGTTTATTCTCAGGAAGCATTAGATGGGTCTCCTTTTTCCAATATTAGCTAGGCCAACTATCACAGTTAAAACTACATGCTGCTAACAAAAGTGACTTTTTCTTTCTTTCTCTTTTTCTGTCTCTCTCTTTTTCTTTCTTTCTAGAGGGGGAGAGAGATAGGAGAGGGGGGGAGGGCAGAGGGAGAAGGAGAGAGAGAATCTTAAGGCAGGCTCCATGCCCAGTGCAGAGCCAGACGCAGGCTTGACTTCACAACTCTGAGAACATGACCTGAGCTGAAATCAAGAGTCAGACACTTAACCGACTGAGCCACCCAGGCACCCCCATAAGTGACTATCTGAAAAGAACAGAAAGAAAGCATGTACTCTTTGGGTAGTTTGATAAATCAAAAAATACAGGAAATCAGCTTTTATATTTTTCCTTGCCTCAACAAGCTAGTACCTGAGCCAGTTTTGCTGCCTGAAATGTTTAAACATTGCTATAATTGTTCCTTAGAACTTCATTTAGGATCTGAACAACCTGCCATTTCCCTTAAATAACAACCTGTCATAGTGACATATGCGGAGGTGGTTGGTCCGCAATGCAAAAGTAGTCTGTTTCAGCAGACTGTTACACGTATGAACAAGAGGCAGGTTCATTAAAATGAAAGAATAAAATTTGCCCCTACTGAGACAGAGTGCTTTGGTTATTTTGGGGGAAAATGTCTTATTTTATACTTAAAAATAGTCAAATGGGGGCTTAGAAGTATTAAATATTTGTTACTTAAAAGATTTCCTTTACTACCTTTGTTCCAAGTTCTCTTATTCCGTTGGCTGGCAGGAATGGGGCATTTTATTATCTATTAGAATGTGACATTTCATAAGACTGTCCCCTACAAACTGATTTCAAGAACATATGGAAATACTTCACGTTTTCTTTGGTGAATAGCCGTCTTGTTTTTTAGTGATTTTTTTTTTTTTTTTTTAATATAAAGAAAAAGAAAGGAACCATACTAGTGAGGACAAGGTCAGACTATTCACTGACATGACAATCTCCAGTTTCTATTATTTGTAATTCCAAGCTAGGCATGCCATCTACAGATGTAATGGTAACAAGTACATTTCCGTTTTCCCCTAGATTGGCATTCATTAAATTGCTCCTGGCTGTGGGGAAGGAGGTGCAGTCATCAAATGAGCTTTGCTTGGAGTCTGAAAATGAGAGGGTTATAGCTGACTGGTGAAGGAACAGTGATTTCCTGGAGGAAAAAGACCTTGGAGACAGACTGGTTCTGGGCCTGGCTAGATGCCACCTTGCTGTTGGGAGTCAGGAGGCCTAGCCAGTTTCCACGCCAAGGACACAGGGTGGCCTGGAGCCAATCCTAAATGCTTGTAATCTCAGTGTTGTTAATTTACCCTCCCCATTTTCTACTATGGCAAATTCATTTCTTCTGTTACAAATATACTTAAGGTGTTGATGAGCAAGAATGCATCAAAATGCTGGGAGGGGAAACCGAATTGAATGTCTATTTGTTGATTCCTCATTTCAGAAAAGATTCTAAGTCCTTTCACTTACACTAACACCATTAACATAAATTCTTTATAGTGCCTTTAAAAATGTTACCTTGATTTAGGAATCTGTAAATGTTCTGTGAATGAATATAATAGTCAAACTCCCCATAGATCTTTAGGTCTGTCAGAAGAGACCTGGATTTGGGCCAAATTATTGCTCCTCTGCACAAGGGATGTACTTGCAAGACCAGCATAATGGAAAGAGCCTTTCTCTGGTAAAATGGCAGGGTAGCATTCCCAGATACAACAACATGACCCATTCTACGTCTTGCTGTATTAAACCTGAGGGACGCCGAGAGAAACAGCTGCTTCCAAACATAAGTGGAAAGTGAACTTAATACTTTAATCACCATAAATTGTAGTGATTATTTGTGTAAAACCGTAAGTGTATGCTATGACTAAATGAGTCATTTACAGAATATCCTTTCAGTTATTAACTTGGCATAAATACTAATCCCTGAAGATTAAGTTGAACGCTAATCACTTTGAACATTCAAAGACCTTTTGTAATCCCGAGTTTCTTATTTACATATGATAATTTCCCTGGTGGTAGCTGAGTATGGCTGATCATTGCTATGTAAGCAGTAATGTATGACAAGGCAAGCTGGGACAAGGGATGGGGTTTTCTTCTCTCAATCCCTCCCAGTTCTTCATTCCCAATTTGAGCTTAATTAAAACTCCTCAGAACTTGGCTCTGATAACTAGAGGGCCAAACAAACCCTGAAATGCTGACGCCTCCTCTACTTCTGCCTGCTGGGTCAGCTCATTAGGGGTCTTGATTGTATAGCATCCATGGTGGCCTGACCACAGGCTGGGTGGGGAGAAGTTTCAGAGCAAAGGAGAATACACCTCAGCAAGTAAATTAACAATTTGTCTGACTTTTATATGCATTTTAAAGATCCACTTTAATCTTTTAAGGTAATATTTGCACCTAGTCTTATTTTAAAGATGCTATTTATTTATTCTTGAGAGACAGAGAGAGGCAGAGACACAGGCAGAGGGAGAAGCAGGCTCCATGCAGGGAGCCTGATCTGGGACTCAACCAGGGACTCCAGGATCACACACTGAGCTGAAGGCAGATGCTTAACCTAAGCTGAGCCACCCAGGGGTCCCTGCACCTAGTTTTAAAATCAAATGTATTGTCTAGCAAAATGAGCAACTTACGCTCTACCTCTTGCTCTCAGACCACTTCTATTTACCCTGTTATAAACCATTTTCAACTGAGTAGATTTGAAGGCCTAATTGACTTTACTCACTAGATGTGATTGAGCAACATCACATCTAGTAAGTAGAAAGGAACTCTGAGGAACTGTACAAAATGGAAGGCTTTGATAGCCAGAAGGGTGTATGGAGAAGAAAGTCATTAAAAAAAGGGATTATTTCAGGCAAGGTCATTTCCTTTGGGGGAAGGGAAGGGGTCTATCAAGCAGATTAACTCAGGGCATTTCACCTAGAGAGTGTTATGCTAAGTGAAATTAAGTCACAGAAAGACAAATACCTATGATTTTACTCATATGTGGAATTTAAGAAACAAAATAAATGAATAAAGAAAAAGAGAGACAACAAAAAAAGACTCTTAAATATAGAAAATAACTGGTGGTTGCCAGAGGGGAGACGGGAGAGAGAGAATGAGTGAAATAGGTAAAGTGGATTAGGAGTACACTCATCTTGAGCACTAAGGAACGTACAGAATTGTTCAATCATTATATCGTACACCTGAAACTAAAATGTAACATTGTATGTTAATTACTTAAATAAAGACTATTAGAAAAAGAATTTCATAGGAAAAAATAAAAGCTTTTTCTCTTTGACAAATATGATTAAGAAAATGAAAAAGGCAAGCCAGACTGGGACAAAACATTAACAAAAATATCACAAAAAAACTGTAACAAGAGTATTTAGAAATCTTACAGCTCAATATTAAGAGAAATAGCCCAATTAAAAAATGGGCAAAGGGGCAGCCCCAGTGGCTCAGCGGTTTAGTGCCATCTTCTGCTCAGGGCGTGATCCTGGAGACAGGGGATCGAGTCCCACGTTGGGCTCCATGTGTGGAGCCTGCTCCCTCTGCCTGTGTCTCTGCCTCTCTCTCTCAAATAAATAAATAAAATCTTTAAAAAAAAATGGGCAAAGGATTTTTAACAGACACTATACAAAATATATTATATGAAAGCCCAATAAGCACATGCCAATACACTGGAAATCATTAGTTGTCAGGAAAATACTCAAATTAAAGCCGCTCTAGGTTACCACTACACACCTATTAGGGTAGCTAAAATTAAAAAGACTGATCCCAAATGTTGACAAGGATGTGGAGAAACTGTAAATTCTGATACTGCTCTAGTACTGCTGTTGGGAACATAGAATTAGCTACTCTGGAGAAGTCTGGCAGTTTCTTAGCAAGTTAAATATATACCTACCATAAAACTCAGCTGTTCCACTTCTAAGTACCCCACAGAAATGAAAACACATGTCTATGTGAAGACTTGTACACCAATGTTCATAGGAGCATTATTTGTTAAGAGTCAAAAACTGGAAACCCAGGGCAGCCTGGGTGGCTCAGCAGTTTAGCCCCGCCTTCAGCCCAGGGAGTGATCCTGGGGACCCGGGATCCAGTCCCACGTTGGGCTCCCTGCATGGAGCCTGCTTCTCCCTCTGCTTGTGTCTCTGCCTCTCTCTCTCTTTGTGTTTCTCATGAATGAATAAATAAAATCTTAAAACAAAAAAACTAGAAACCCAAAATATCCATCAGTAGTTGTGTGTATGAACAAACTGCTGCATCTATACAAGGAACCCTGCTGAAAAATAATAAAGGGACAAACTATTCATATATGCAGCTACTTAGGTGAATAGCAAAACATTATGCTGAGTGACAAGCCAGCCAAAAGAGACTATATTCCTTTTTTTTTTTTTTTAAGATTTTATTTATTTATTCATGAGAGACAGAGAGGGAGAGATAGAGAGAGAGAGAGAGAGAGAGAGAGAGAGAGAGAGAGAGAAAGAGAGAGAGGCAGAGACAGGCAGAGATAGAAGCAGGCTCCATGCAGGGAGCCTGACGTGAGACTCGATCCCAGGTCTCCAGGATCACACCCTGGGCTGCAGGCAGCGCTAAACCGCTGCGCCACTGGGGATGCCCATGAGACTATATTCCATAGAATTAAATTCTAGAAAATAATTAATTATAGGAAGCAGATTAGTGGTTGTCTGGGAAAGAGGGAAGAGGAGGGATGGATTATCAAGGGGTACAAGGAAGCTTTTGGAATTGGGGAAATTCTCAGTATCTTGACTGTGGTGGTTTCACAGATGTATACATGTTGTAAAACTTACCAAATTGTACACCTAAATATTTGCAATTTGTATGAAAATTATACCTTAACTATTGGGCATTTGTTTCCTAAATCACTTTCTCCAGTTTAAAACAAATCTATTCCCAACTCCACTGGGCTTCTGACTGAAATTATATTAAACAAAAAATCTATACAATTTTTATGATATCGTTTTCTCATTTAGGAAAATGCTAAGTTCATGCCTTATTTTATATATTATTTGTTAAGGCTATAGTGTTCATCAGTCCTATTTCCTGTTAGATGTTTTCTCTGATATTTTATAGTGTTATTGCCATTGGCAGTAGGAGTAAGAGAAAAATCTCATTTCTACTTCTGATTATTGTTATTATAGAGAAAAAACTAATTTTGATACATACCAGATATAGTTACTCTAGCAAAGTCTCAAATTTTTAGAATTTAAGTAGAGTCTTGTGGGCTTTCAATATAATTTTACATTCTGCAAGTAATGATAATCTTCCCATTGTTTACACTAATTATTTTATTTTGGGGTCTTTTCATTAGCTAAAACTTAAAAAAAATGCTGAATGGCAGTGCATCTTTGCTTTGTTTCAGATTTAATGAAAATAATAGTTATTTAATCAGTATGCTGTTGGTTTAGATGTGTGATCTTTATCAAGTTTCGGAAACTCCACTTTAATCCTTCTTTTATTGTAAATATTATCAAATGTCCCCTAGGCATCTCTTTATTTAAATGATGAATGACACTGAGGATTTAAAAAAAAATGTTGCAGTTTTGCTATAAATACTTCTTCATTCAATCTTTTAATATTTTGAAATATTTTTAATATTTTGAAGCACTCAATTTGGACAGATTTGTCCATTGCAGAACTATAGGTTGAACATTGTCAACCTTAAAACAGTTATTTTAACAGCAAAACGGATTTGGAAATAGCAGAGGAATTACAATCTGAAACATATAAACTATGGCAAACCTTAACCAAGTCAGATCAAAGGAGAGGAATGGTACTTGATGGAGAAAAGGAAGAAGTTGGGAGGGGCTTTTTTGAACCAAAGTCTATTGAATCAAAGTGAGAGTTCAGGGTGGTGAGGGTTTCTCATTGGCTGAGTGTGGTATTTTTTTTATTGGTTGCGCTACTTGCTGGGCATGGAGAAATTCTTCTTCCTGTTGGGAGTAGTTTAGGAGGCTTCTTTCTATTGGAAAAGCAAGGTATGTCTCTTCCTGCTGGGGTCTGCATTGATGATGAGTGGTAGTACACAAAAACTGCCCCCTCTGGCCTCCCAACTCCATTTTGTTTTATTTTTTTAAAGATTTTTTTTATTTTTATTTTTTTTATGATAGTCGCACCCAGAGAGAGAAAGAGAGGCAGAGACACAGGCAGAGGGAGAAGCAGGCTCCATGCACCGGGAACCCGATGTGGGACTCGATCCCGGGTCTCCAGGACCCCGCCCTGGGCCAAAGGCAGGCGCTTAAGCGCTGCGCCATCCAGGGATCCCCTTTAAAGATTTTTATTTGCAGTAATCTCTACACCCAACATGGGGCTCAAACTCACAACCCTGAGATCAAGAGTTGCATGCTCCACCGACTGAACCTGCCAAGTGCCCTTCCCATTTTAAATAAGGTTTCCTTTATTCAGTTTTACAATACTTGGTGTAGAGCTACTATAATTTACTTAACACCGATCAATGGCTATTTAGATTGCTTTTCAAAAACTCAATGCTGGGACATCTGGGTGGCTCGGTTGAATGTCTGACTCTTGGCTTTGGCTCTGGTCATCATCTTGGGGTCTTGGGATCAAGCCCTGTGTCAAGCCCACTGGGCTCCACACTCAGCTAGGAGTCTGCTTGTCCCTTACCCTCTGCTCCTCCCCTGACTGGCTTTCAAATAAATAAAATCTTGAAACAAAACAAAACAAAACAATGAAATGCTGTGATAAACACAATTGTGTAACAATGTACCTCTAAATGATTTCTGATTTCACCTTTATTTTCTATGCTTCCTCCATAGAGATGGAAGTGGTAGAAAAGACAAGGTTCATATATTCAAAACTTCTTGAATTTCTGATGTTCAGGCATCACTATTTATACAGAAAGGTGGTTTTCTCCCCCAGGCTCCACTTACCTAAAGACATTCTGAGTTGCCCTTCTATATTTTTGAAGCTCTATCTCTGCATCTTCTTGAATCTTACCTCCATGGTCCTAGGTTTGGTGAATATCAGGGACACAGCAGGTTTTATCTTTCACTGACTCATTCAAGCATTCATGACCCTGACTCCAAGTATATGTGGGCGTTTCCCCCATACCAAGTCATTCGACACCAGCTGGGTGTCCTATAGTTCAACTCAATTCCAACATTATCTACTCAGTATAAGATTCCACAGGTTAAGGGTTCAGTCCTACAAGACTACCTCCTGCCCACATTTCAGGAACTAATTGGACTTGGACTAATTGCAAGTCCAAGTTGTAATCTGTGCCTCTGACCTGGCTATATAAATCAGAGGTCCCAACAATCTTTTCCTTGGATTTGATTAATTTGCTAGAGTGGCTCAGAGATCTTAGAGAAACATTTTACTTACTAGATCATCAGTTTGTTATAAAAAGATATAAACCAGGAACAGCCAGATGGAGATGTACAGGGTAAGGTATTTGGAAATGGTGTAGAGCTTCCATGCTTTCTGTGTGCATCATTCTCCTCCAACCTTTGAGTGTTTACCAACCCAGGAGCAGTCTGAACCCTGGTCTTTTGGGGTTTTTATGGGGGCGCCATTACACAGGCATGACTAATTAAAATACTGGCTTTTGGTGACTGAATTGCATCTCTAGCCTTCTTCCTTCCCTGAAGTGGAGGAGGGAATAAGAGTTCCTATCTTCTAATCCAGTGGTTGGTCTCCCAGGCAACCAGCTCCTATACCCACCTAGGGGCTTTCCAAAAAACTGCCTCATTAACAAAGCAAGACCTCTTTATTGTTCTCACCAACTAAAAAATTTCAGCTGTGTGCCAGAACACTTGAAAGAAGACCAAATATAGATTTCTTATTATACATCACAATATCATACTCCTCCTCTTAGTTTACACAACACTGGATGGGTTAGAATATAGAAAATTTACAATGGCAATAGCCCTGTCTGCTCTATGGTGTTAGGTAATTCTCAAAACTGTCAATGTAAAGGAATTACTTTGGGAAAAAAGTTTATATGCCTGCATAATAGCCTGTCATGTAAAGCAGGAATTAAGAGGCTGGGGTCCCTAGAATGTGCGATAATAATAATAACCATCATCATCATCATCATCTTCAAGACATTAAAGTTCTGATTTAGGGTAGCTCCGGTTGCGCAGCGGTTTAGTGCCGCCTGCAGCCCAGGGCGTGATCCTGGAGACCCTGGATTGAGTCCCGCGTCGGGCTCTCTGCATGGAGCCTGCTTCTCCTTCTGCCTGTGTCCCTGCCTCTCTCTCTCTGTCTCTATGGGTAAATAGATAAAAAATCTCAAAAAAAAAAAAAAGTTCTGATTTATGTTTTTTTGCTCCTCTTGTTGAGACTGCTTCATCCTCACCAAAATCCATGGGAGGACCTTTGCCATCCCCTCCCTTTGGGTCTACCTCTACCTACAGGGATCCAGGCTGGGACCAGCAGCAGAAGGGAAGTTCTTGACCCTGTGGGATTCGTGCAAGGGCTCCAATGGTTATGCCCAAGGCAAAGGGCCCCGAGTTCCTGCCAAAGAAACATGGTTAGAGTGATATGTAAGGTTGTGTTCTCCTGATTTTAATTTTTACTGTGCAGAAAACAATAAAAAGGTAAAGAACTTTTTTTTTTTTTTTTAGAACTTTTAAAAAGGAAAAATTACTACAGTGTCTATACCCGAAGACAACAACCACGTCATTTTTCCGTTTTCTCTCACACCTTTGTTGGAACTGTTCCATTCAATGGCATTATTTCATTTCCATTAAGGACTAAATACACTTCTATAAATACACTTAGGAACCTAGTTCTCCCGTTTATTAAGTCTGTAAGAAAATGTATTCCAAATTCTAAACTAATTAAAAATGAATTTTTCTGAGCCTTGAAGCTAAGAAAGACCTGGATGTGAACTGCAGTCCATTATTTACTAGCTGGGCAAGTTTTTGAACACCTCTGTTCTTCATTTTATTTCTAAAACAAGAGTACAAAGTACAAAATGCCTAATACATGGTATATACTTAGTAAACACCAGTTCTTTTTTTTCTTTACAATATCTCCGAGTCTGTTAAAAATTTTTTCCCTTTTATGGCTAATTTTTATTTTCTCATCAATAATGATTTGTTCTGACATTTCTATTTGGTCTTTTTCTCTTTCTCTCTTTCTTTTCTTTTTTCTTTTTCTTTTTTTTAAAAAGATTTTGTTTATTTGAGAGAAAGAGAGAGAGAGAGAGAGAGAGGCAGAGACACAGGCAGAGGGAGAAGCAGGCTTCATGCAGGGAGACCCATGTGGGACTCGATCCTGGGACTCTAGGATCATGCCCTGGGCCGAAGGCAGACGCTGAATCGTTGAGCCACTCAGGCGTCCCTCTATTTACTCTTTCATTCGAGATACAACTTAATGTTTCTTTTCTAAGGTGGATTGTCTGTTACCAAATATCTAAATTACTTCAAGTCTGATTTCCAATTAGTGTTCCAACTAAAGTGCTCTAATTTCACATTTTGAAGTTTTATTTTTCTAAGCTGTACCAATTAAAAAATACAGGGAACTCTTTTAAATATTGTACACCATACTGATTGGATTCTGACACTACTATGCATTCTTGTGCTTTGCCTACTTTCCATATTTACTATGGAGAGAGGAGACAGAGGGAGTAGAGGTGGCAGTGGTCTAGTTTCCTTTCCAAGACTGTGGTGAAGGGTACTCATTGTCCTCTGAATCTTTTTGATCCTTCTGTTGGGCATTGGCTGCCCATTTGTACAGACATTTCTAGTCTCCCTGCAGGTAAGGTAAATACATATAACTAAGTTCGGGCAAATGGATGGGAGCATAAGTGACCTGCACCTTTGCTGCTCTTGCCCTTTCTCTCTCCTCTTTGGCTAGGATGCAAATGAGCAAAACTACCACATTACTTTAGACTTTTTCTGGTAGAAAGAAAAAAAGTGCTATCTTGTTTAAACTATTATTTTGGGCAGCAGCCAAACTCGTGTTCTTATGAATCACAGGGTACATGGAGCACAGAGACTAGAGAATTTTCTGATACGGCTGCCAAAGAAAGTGAAATGGGAAGAAATACTCAAGTTAGGCCAAGGAACTTTGTACCACTTCCTCAAGTCTCTTGGATATAAGGTGTGGAATCATGAATGGGAAGACAGAATTATGTAGTCAGATATTGAGTTTTAGTATGAATTTTTAAGTGAGACTATTGTCCAACAGCAATGTACTAATATGTAGTACCCCAAGTGTACTGAAACAGATCACTTGTTCAGCATATAAATTATCATTTCCATATGTATCTAGGGGAATAAAGACATATTTCCAATCCTCAAAGAAATCGTATCTGTTAAAAGGTTCTCATGGGGGGCACCTGGGTGGCTTGGTGGTTGAGCGTCTACCTTCCACTCAGGTCACGATCCCGGGCTCCTGGGATCGAGTCCCACACCAGGCTCCCCTCAGGGAGCCTGCTTCTCCCTCTGCCTATGTCTCTGCCTGTGTGTTTCATGAATAAATAAATAAAATCTTAAAAAAAAAAAAGGTTCTCATGGTACATTCAAAGGAAACAAGTGTGGTACAGATTTTTCCAAGTAATATGCTCATGACATTTTACATGGATTTTAAGTAGTATCTTTACAGGTAATGGATTAAAAGTCAAAAAGGCATGTGAGGTAATATTACCATTTTTTCTTCAACCATAAAAAAGTTACACCCATTTTCAGATTTCTTCAGTCTCTAATTTGAATTTAGCAAATTTATCATCAATGATCAATGCAGATTTTCCTATAATAACTTAAAGAAGAGGTACCACAAGGAGAAACAAAAAAGTCTGAGCAGGAACTGCATTTTGTACATTACTTTTGCTTTTCAGAAGATAAATATCCAGCATTTGCTCAGTGATTTCTGGTATTCAAAGCAATTATCTTGATAATGCCATATGGCATCTATAAGGTATCACTGACCATTAAACTACAGGATAAAAAATACATTTCATTACTTGGAAATATAAAAGCACCATGGAGGTGACTGGGTGGGTCAGTCGGTTAAGCCTCTGCCTTTGGCTCAGGTTATGATACCAAGGTTCTGGGATTGAGGTCTGCAGTGGGTTCTCTGCTCAGCATGGAGTCTGCTTCTCCTTCTCCCTCTGTCCCTCTTCCTTTCCACCTCTTTCGTGCTCTCTCTCTCTCTCAAATAATAAGACCTTTATAGATATGTGTATCTATAAAGGCACCATGAAACTAGGGAAAGTTAAATAAGCATTTGATTCTCAAAAAGACTTTGCTGAAAATGATATGAAGGGCAGTTCACTTCACAAACTCAGTTTAGGTGGGACCTCATGGCAGTAGAGATGAGAAGCTGAGAGCAGGTATTAATTACTGGTGGAATAGGAAGGTCCTGGAAGTAAGCAGTGCATGATTTACCAGGGTAATCCTATTATTCATATCTATGGGCACCTCTACAGCATACAGGACCACCAACAGTATGGGTATGAGATATCCATATCAAATACTATATACAGAAGACTGTTTATTATTTAAAATATTATTTCCCATGTTTCTGAGCAAGCAAAACAGCAACTGTAATCTAAACGAAAATGAAAAGAAGAATTTGTAAAAAGTTACACTTATCAACCATATTTGCTGAAAACTACCATGTACCTACTAATATGCTACTGTCCATGTCTGCATTGCATTCTAACACCTAAATACAGTGGTCAACATGCTTACTTTAACAAACAATACGAAGGATTTTGTGAGCAAAGTATTAAGGTTCTGTAAAAATGTAAAACTGAAGTGATCTTAAATGTTTCAGAAGGCAACACTACATGACCAAGTTGGCCACAATGGATGCATCTATCGCTTCTTAAAACCTGTTTTCTCTTGAAGACTGATACTGGAAGTTTTCCAAGTATCATTAAGAATGGTTTAATTAAAATTTCCTGTCAAAGGAATTAAAACAACTATTCAAGAGGGGGAAAAAGCTTAAAAAGCAGAGTACATATTGAATGATTATATTTATGTAAAATTCTAGAACATGCAAATTTATATTTTTAGAAAGCACTGTGCCCAGGGCCTGGAGTAAAGGCAGGGAAGGACCCCAAAGGGGCATGGGAGACCCTGGGGTGGGAGGAAGGAAATGTTCAATATCTTGCTTGTTGGATGGCTTCCCAAGCATATATACATGTCAAAACTCAGTAAACTGTACTCATTAAATGGATGCAGTTTCTTGTATAAAAATTAAATCTCAATTAAAAACAAAAAAACATAAACAAACCAAAAATGAAAAAGCCTAGATTAAGCCTTTCCTGAGAGTGGATAACAACTCTTCTTTTTAGATCAAGCCTCACAATATCATTATTTGTATTTCCATTTTTAGTACAGCTTTCAGTTGAGGGGAGGAAGAATGAAGACACCCCACTCACTGAATAAATGAACATGAAAGCCGAAGCACTCAGCAAGTTTTAAATTACAGTACAGCGAAATGGTTTAGAGCGCAGACTTGGGTTTACAAGACACGTGTGGGTCTCAGTGCTGGCTTTGTTGTGATCTATAGAGTGGTCACAAAGTCTGTGCCTATGAGGTAACTATGTAAGTTACCTCATATTCCCCCCCCCATCATTTGCATTTCTCATGTTCTTCTTCACATCATGAGCTGATGGTTACCAGAGTCCCCTTACATGAGATTCTGCCTAAAACAGACAATGGGGGAAAAGCAGACTCAGGAACAAGTCTTAAACTTTAGGAGCCTAGTTTTCCATCAGAGAAATGGGAGTATGATCTAACTACCATGGGATCAATGAGAACATGTGATTTGGCATTAGCCATAAGCTTCACTTTTAATAGGTGCTCAATAAATATTTGTTAAAGGAAGGAATGAATGATGAATGAGCTGATTTATTAAAATGAGGGTCAAGTTTGTAAGAGTGTGTGTACATATGTGATGGTTGGGAGGCTAAGAGGTTGATCAAGGAATGAAATAATGTAACGTAGACACACTACAGGAAATCAATTTTCTAATGAGAAGAATCACTCAGTAATGTATATACTATGCTGTATTTCACATAAATCGTGATTTAATGAAATTGTGAAGAGCACCGATTTAACAAAAAATCTGAAATGTTATAGATGGATATGTTAGCTGGCCAATCAGCCTCTCAAAAATCATGATTACGTTAAAACAGTGTTGAGTATTTTAAGAATACTCACTTTTCAGTTTTTATTCAATTTTGTGTTGGTAAACACACTGCTAGAGCAGAAACCTCACAGCTCATTTGCTGATAATAAATCATTAATCACTTTTATAAACAGGTTAGAGTAACAATCTGTATTTTATTATAAACAAAAATAAATCGAAAAGCTTCCTTCAAGTATACAGTATGCACAAGGATTTCTGCATTACACTGTTTTACATAAAATGTTCTGAATGACAGAAGTAGAACTTCCTACCATTTGAAGGAGAGAGGAGTCAACTGCTAAAAACCACACACTTACAGAAAGAAAAAAGTTTCAGACAAGACCTGTGATCTCTGGCTACAGGCAGGAGCTGAAACTAGGAACAGAGAAGAAACTTGGGAGGAAAAAAACACATTAAACACTCTAAACCGGTTCAGCAAAAAGAGTGAGACATATGTAAACAACTTTTAAGCAAATCTCTTCAATTTGTGGTGTTGTTATAAAGTAAGTAATTTTAAATGATTTTCATTTGACTCAAAAAAGTTAATTTTAATGCTGCAGTTTCTGTTTTCTTTCCCTCGAGGAAAGAATGAAATATAATTAGGGATTGTTCAGGGATTGTCTGTGAATTTCCTACATGGGGGCCTTTACGCCACTTGCTTGTCTGTTCGCCATTTCCAACCAAAAATGAGGCTTCAAATAAAAAGTAAAACCAGAATCATAAAATATTTGGCTCCTTGTTAAAATTTCTTTAAAGGTTTGATGGGTGAGGATGCTGGTTAAAACTGGCGGTGGATTTTAATGATCCCTGCTGCCCTTTTCTCCCATCAAGGACAATCAAGGACTTATAAAAAGTATGAGCTTTGCAACACAACTACTTTAGGCTGAACTACTCTCAGCATCTAGGGCAATTACAGTGTGAGAATCCCTAGGAACTTACTGTAAACAAACAAGCAAGTGTTCAACAACCTTTTTTTGCACTTGGCACCATGACTTAACATTACTATATTCTTCCATTTTCCTATTTGAGATTTTTATGAAGTGATTACATGTGATAACAATAAAATTTCCCTTTAAGTATGTAATATAGAGCAAAAACACATTCATGACTTGAAATAAAAGCTGAAATCTATAATGCTAAATCCTAATGGAAAGGTCAAGCATTAGCATCCACACTTGAATATCTCATGCTCTGAGATAATCAGAAAAGTCTCTGAACACTGACTAGGTCCCTTTTGGTGGAGTGACACACATATATCAACAAGCAGCAATGCTATGAAAGAGTTCTACTTTTCCTTAGTCTATGGTTATTTTCTGTGCCAATTTTATTTTACTATTAATGTGTTGAGACCAGTATCACTTTCAGCTAGGTAATCAAATTATCTGGGAATGATAGCCCTTCTTTTTTTTTTTTTTTTTAAGTAATGGTAGACATCTACTTACTGGAAACTTCCTAACAATAGATTTTGAGGAAGCTAAAAATGACACAGTTTAGTACAAACTGTCTTTTACCTTTATTGCTTGTATACACAGGAATACATTATAAAACTCAGTGGGAGGAGGAAAAAATAACAGAAGAAAAAGTTACCTGCTTTAGCATTTTTAAGAATAGTTTTGATAACTTCTTAGATCAACTTGCTTATCTGAAACAGAGCAAAACTACAATACAATCATGATATAATTCTAATAATCACAGCAATTATGCTTTCATTTTTAATTTTCTCTTCATAAAACATTAATGCTATAAAAATGAGGTTGATGACATCATTGTTTAAAAGACACCTTGTACTGGTACCAAAATGTGATTTATTTTAATACCAACTGAAAAAATAGAGCTTATATAGTCTATTATTTCAATGAAGTTCTTTAATTACTTTTATTTTCAAAGTTGGTAGCAAAGTTATTGTTAACAATATAAATTTTCTCTTTATAAGTGTCGAAATTCCCTTAAAACTGTTGAAAGGCAGCAGGCATTCTAGGATGGGCTTGCAAGGAAAATCAGTTATTCCAATGTTGATAAATAGTACACTTGATGAATTTTATATTGACTTCTTTAGTTTCCTTACTAACTTCTCCTGATTTGCCAGGTTTTTTAACCCTTTTGGTTTCATAAAAGGAATCTAAGCCCAAGCCTTTTGGCTGGAGCAATTATTTCCATTTTCCACTATTTCTCTTTATTTTTTCAAATATACACTAAAACAATCCAATAATCATTGCAGGAAGGAATGATCATTTAAGCTGGATCGTGTTCATTTACCTTTTAATTTCATTTAAGAGATATTAATATTAGAGTCATAAAATCTTTACAGTTTCAACACACATACACGCAATCACAAATTAAAAATCTTTATATCTTAAAAAAAGGGTTCCATTTTGTTCAATGTATCATAGTCAAATTTTAGTCCAATGAAATATGGTTTTATTACATACAGCAGCCGCCACTTACCTTTAAATATTTTATGGGTGGAACTAAGCTCAGCATTGACTGCAGGATGCTGGCGTCAGAGCCCTTACCTGTAACTGTCCCTAAAGATTCTGCATTTCTATAATGTACCACCAATTATTCTAGATTTATAATACCCTGTCTTCAACTTGGCAATATACCATCTTTTGGAAAAAAAATTGTTTTCTGAGATGAGATACAAGAACAAAATCATTCTTGAGGTTCCACCTCGAAAAAAAGACGATGTTTGCACATAGCAGCTAGTTTGATAACCCCTGTTTTTGTTAGGCTAGCCTTCACACAATGAGCATGCATGTACAGCCATGGTTCACTGCATCTGTTTTGGAGTTGAGAACTGCTGCTTATTCAAGTCACAGATGCCCCCATGTTATGTAAGGAGACAGTTGAATTGTATGTCCACCATGAAAAGAAGAAAATAAACGATGAAACAAAATGCAGCAAATATAGGCAGTTGGCATTCAGAACACGCCCAAAGCTAACACTCATGAATTGTCATTATAAGGGCTTTTCTTTCCTTAAAAAAAAAAAAAAAAAGAAGTCTGTCTTTGCATATTTTAAAATTTAAAGGTCCCAGAGAATCATGAAGTGCCTTGTCGTTTTTGCTGCTGACTTCTGATGACCTCTAGTTGTTTCTTGCATTGCTGGTAGTAAGTGGAAAGGCTTTTGTTTTCATCTAAAAGCTTTTTATGTTCCTGTACCAGACGAGATGTATTTTGCTGGTCCTTTTCATCCTGGTCCAGTTCTGCAACTAGTTCTTGCCTAAAAACAAATACCACATAATAAAATATTGTACATCTTGTACATGATAAAAAATCCATACTTAGTAACTGATAAGCTTGGCTTGTTAGGGCTTTCTGTATTGACTGTTACACATTTTAGGTACACTACTCAAATATAATTGTAGGCTAGAATGGAAACTATTACCCACTCTTCTGGTGTACCCACACGAACACCACACCACAATCCTTTTGTAAGTAACTGCACTTAGATAATTAATGAATGCAGATAAAATGGCATAAAAAAAGTTTCAAAACATTTTACTTGGTATCCCCTTTGTGTAAGAAGAAGAAAAAAGGCTGGGGAAGGGCTCTAGGCACAGGAAAATAACATTTTTTATCATTCACATTCCACTTTTATACTCGTGAACTTTTATTTATGTTTGAAGTTACAGTCTTATTTAACTACAGTACAAAGTGGGGGCTCATAGAACATTGGCAAGCTAATTAAAATAGATGCTATAAAAAAATAGATGCTATCAACTTAAATCTATTTCCTACTTTAAAAGTGAGAACAATACAAAGTACCAATTTCGAATGAGTTACTTTTACAAACATTTTCAGGAAAGACCATTAGAGACTTTTACGGCCTGATAAACTTTTTAAAGACCCCTTTATTTGGGAGATGTTCAATTTTAACTCCTAAAGTGAAGTTATAAGTGATTAATTAATAATATAAATGAATAATTAATGAAGAGCCTCCAGATGATTTTCTTGTAGTATTTCTCAAAGTATTTAAATAAAATTGATTAAAATTGTCATAGTTTTTGCATTCCCTCAATCTATCATTTCTTTTTCCAGCACAGAACCAACTCCTCGTTCAAATGAATAAAATAGGAAAAAAGTATAGACTAAATATGTAAAGTAAGAGGTTTTTTTAAAAAAACATAAAGTGTCAATAGTTCTACAATTAGCTCTACAATTTGCAGACTCAATTATTTATTTCCTATAGAACCTTTAAGGTAGAGTTGAAATCATTTAACAATAAGTTGTGATAGAGCTATTTTTTCTTTTCTTTTTTTAAGTACAAAGGGAAACTTTCCACAAATTACTTCAGGAAGCAAGAAATTTTCACTTATTTAGATTAAAATCAATAGAGGGAATCCTATTACCATGCCATGATTTTTTCCTATAGCACTTCATTTCAGTTCCCTCTAAAATGAGGACCATGCAAAAACTGAAGTTTTTGTTTTGTTTTTTAAGAATGTCAAATAAAGGAGCATGAAAATTGATTTTCTTAAAAAAGGGAGGAGAGGAAGGCAGACTCTATAACTCTCAGAAAAACATATGCATGAGTATAAAACACCTTATAAACACACTCATGGGTATAAAATAAAGTAATCCTACTCTCCTAAACATATACCTGGAAAGACTATATCAATAAAACATTTCTAAGATAAAGTACAGTTGAACATTAGTAAATCAAATTATTTTACCTATGTCTAAGGAAACAATAAATCATTATAACTATAAATCTGCTTCTGGTTTCAAAATTCTTAGAACATGAAACACCAGTTTATTTTCCTTAGTTTTAATATAATATATACAGCCAATGGGTTGAGTTTTACATGAAAAACAGCCGAAAGTTCCTTCAAACTTAAAAGATGAACACATATAAAACCTCCAAATTGGAAATACAGTTGACCCTACAATGAGATGGGTCTCAACTAAATGGATCCACTTATACATGGATTTTTGTTCAGTACTGTAAATGTATTTTCTTTTCCTTATGACTTCCTTAATAAAAGTTTTTCTCTAGCTTACTTTAAGAATATAGTATATAATACATAAACATATAAAATAGGTGTTAATTGACTGCTGATGTCATTGGTAAGGATTCTAGTCAACAGTAGGCCATTAGCATTTTTGGGGAGTCAAAAGTTACACGTGGATTTTTGAATGAGTGGGGGTTCAGCACCCCAACACCCAAGCCGTTCAACGGGCATCTGCATGCTTAATGATCAGTTCTAAAAATTATCAAGCTTTCATGTCTTCCAACAATATTTCATCTTAACATATTTTAAACTTAAAATACTAACGTGTTTATTCACAAAAGATAACTTACTTTCTCTGTAATAACAAAGCAATTTCTGTTTGAACTTTCATATATTCTTGTGCCATTTTACAATGCTGTTCAAACACTGCCATAGATTCTTTGGAGTTTGGGCACGGTGCTAGAGGCTGAAAATAAATCAGGACTGTTAAAACATAATTAAATCAAATCTTAATATCAAGCTGAAAGTTAAGACAGTGACTGTGACATGTTTTTATAGCACTAAAGCAATGGTCTTTTAAAAGTAAGTGTTAGACCATGGCCTAGAAAATTTCAGTGTCCTTTTGTCAGAGTTAACTCAGAACTTAAATTCACACTTGCTGTCTTAACACTTCTGTTGTTACAGAGAATCATGACTAAAGAGTATCACTCGCCTCTGGTTTTACATTTCAGGTTGTCAAACCATATTATACCATAAGAAGTTTATGGCTTTCATACTCATGAGGAGACACTGAAGTGTATTACTTATGTTTTCAGTCACTATGAACATGAGACATTGACAGTGTATCATGAAATCTATTAAGTACAAATGAGCTTATGCAAATTTTATATTACAGTACTAAAATTAAAGATCAAAAATGCTATTCTTGGCATTTTCTTTCTTTCCTTTTTTTTTTTTTAGAGAGCAAGAGAGAGAACCTCAAGAGGCTCCATACCCAGCGCAGAGTCTGATGTGGGGCTTGATCTTACAACCTTCTGATCATGACCCAAGCCAAAATTATGAGTTAGATGCTTAACTGACTGAGTCACCCAGGCATCTCCTATTTCTTGCCATTCTTTTTTTATTTTTTTAAAGATTTTTTATTTATTCATGAGCGACACAGAGAAAGAGGCAGAGAAGCAGGCTCCATGCAGGGAGCCTGACGTGGGACTCGATCCTGGGTCTCCAGGATCATGCCCCGGGCTGAAGGTGGCGCTAAACCACTGAGCTACCAGGGCTGCCCTATTTCTTGCCATTCTTAAACAAAGATACGGAAGTATTTTAAGACAATTAAATATCTTAAGAACATATGATTTTGCCAACTTCAGATTTGATTAATTTAACTGAATGAATCATTTTAACTTGATTTTCGAAAGTTTAAGTAGGCCAACTAAAAGCATAAGTAAGTGAATATATGATGACAGATATAAACACAACTGTCAGCTTTCTAGATAACTTCTCTAAACTTTCTAAGGAAATAGTAAACAGTCACTGAGAAGGTAATTCTTTACCTGTAGTTGGTGATCCAGTGTAAGATAAGCCATTGGGATAGAGTTATCTGATCCATTGGTATCTGGAATTCAAGTATGTATTTTATTTATTTTCTATCATAAATAATTATAAGGACAAAGCAAGAAAGTATGCATGAGATATTGGTATTTTTTTTTTCTTAAAATAAGTAATACATAAAAGTTATTACTACTGGTAATGAAGAAAGTCTATTCTGAATTCTAAAGGTAAAAGAGAACATCCAATTACCAGATAATCAAAATGCAACCATACTCTGATACAATTTAAGCTAGCTATAAATTGTGTAACATTAAAGCTTATAAGCCCTTGTTCAATTAAAAACAAAAACATCTACCCCTGAGACTAAATACTACATTATATGTTAACCAACTTTAATTTAAACAAAAATCTTAAAGGAAAATAAAAAAAAAAACAGTGGTATGGGACCTTTATACTTTATATTCAGTCTTCACTGACCACCTAATCAAACCTCATAGCTCTCTTTCCTTAATCATGCTATGTACTATAAGGCTGTGTCAATTCCCTTAATACTAGTGTTCTTTTTTTTTTTTTTTTAAAAGATTTATTTATTTATTCAGAGAGAGAGAGAGAGAGAGAGAGAGAGGCAGAGACATAGGAAGAGGGAGAAGCAGACTCCATGCAGGGAGCCTGACGTGGGACTTGATTCCGGGTCTCCAGGATCACACCCCAGGCTGCAGGCAGCGCTAAACCGCTGAGCCACCGGGGCTGCCCTGAATACTAGTGTTCTTTAATGAAAAAAGGGGGAAAACAAGAGACACATTCTCTTCCAGTAGATTATCTTCTATTTATACAGATTCTAGCATGAACCCCCTCCCACCTCTCCTAATAAGAATCACTGTAGAAAATGGAAGATGTTTTTGATAGGAGTATGAACAGTATGGAAATTATAGCTCAATGTCATGCACAAAACAGCTGAATGGGTTAAATCCAACCAGTCGATTTTACCAAAGTATTTTGAACAGACAGCTTTTGTTTGTATTTCAAAAGAGGTAAACTGTCATAACAACTTGCATGAGTCACATGGGATTAACATTTATGCCTCCAGAAGCAGGCAGGATAACTGTGAAGTAATAGGAACTTTTTTATTTCAGAAGTAGCTGCTTTCCCACTGTTAGGAGAGAGTAAATGAGTTAAACAAGTGAACTGTTCAGCCCTTTCCCTGACAAGTAACTCCTTGAAAGAGTGGTGCAGATAAAGACAAGGTCAGGCTGACAGCAACACACTGCATGCAATGCAATAAAAAACTAGGACAGTCTGATGGTTCAGTAACTTCAATAATTTATTATTGACTGATATTCTAGTTTTCTTTTTCAAAGCCATTGTGAATGTGCTTACAAGTAACTCCAAAAGCTAAGCTAAATCAAATGAAGTAAGATAATGCATGTAAGAAATACCATGCAATGCTAACCTATATGGTAAGCACTCAACATATGGTGGTTATTATTACTGTTATTGCTGTTGTTATTGATACTAAATGGAGAATTAAGGAAGAGTAATTTTATATACTCAAGTTTGTATTTCAGATTGAAAAAACATTCAGTAATGTTTACTAAATACTGGACAGCAATAAAGAAAGAGTAACAGTGTATTGCCTAGTAGAGTCTTATCTGCCCAAAAATCATATACTAACTGAAATGGCTGAACAAGAAATACACTTAACTTGTTATTTCTCTGACCAACTCTTTCCCCACCCACATCAACAGTTTCAAACTATGTAATCTCTAACAAGATTACAACTGATTAAAGATTATTTGCCCCTGACTTTATAGGAAAAATTAGTCTCCTGAACTCTTTCAATGTTTCTATTCCTATTACTCTTTCTTAGATCTTTCATACTTGATATATCTTATTAAATAAATACTCTGTGTCTGATATGTATTTTAAAATTAAGTATACCAGTGTTTCACAGTACTCAGGGAATGGAAAAAAAAATTCAAGGATTGTGCTATTAACTATCAAAACACTCAGCTTTGTGCTGAAAATTTAGTAGTGTCTTAAATTTATTAAATAAAGTATGATGATTTTTAAAAAAATTTTAATGTGCCAGTATTATGACTCTAAGATTGCAAGCAGTGGGCCATGTATTATACTTCCATCTTTGCAAATAAGAAAAATTCCTCAGTGGGTTTTTCCCCCTCTGTGGCTCCCTCTACTGTGTCTAGTCATTTCTCTCACTAACTGCTCTTGGGTATACATGTCTTTCTCTATATCTAATATATTATAAATAGAAATCCAAGATCACTCAATATGTGCTATGATTATTAAATTGATATGCTTTTTAATTTTTTCCAAAAATGCATAAAAATCCCTCCTCTTTAAAAAAAAAAAACTAATTAATTAGGTTATTTAAACCTATGTATGTACTTCTAGTTTTTTCCTGAATCAGGGGGACTTCAAAGAAAAAGTCTTTACCAATATGTCTTCCCTGTAATTTACTGATTAGCTTGATTATCAATACTTTTCTCAGAAATTGTGAAAAGCTGAACTTCATTAAATATAAGCTTAAACCAGTATCAACTTCTAAAATTACATACAAAATTATCTAAAAATGATAAACACAAACTTGCCGTATTTCAAGGCAAAGCCAAAATCTAGGTCAATTTTGGACCTTCGCATGATTTCTAGCTATTGGTATTTTAGGTCACAGAAAAGAAAAAGATGAGATTGGGGTTGAAAGGCTGGAAGAACAGATGAAAGTGAGAGAGGCATAGAAGAATTTTTATTTTACTTTCATGAATTTAGTCATGTTGACTGGTATGGCCAGATTAGCCTAGGCTGAAGTCAGGAGGCCTTGCCAAGGTGAGCACTAGGTCTTGTCAAATGTTGTAATGTCAGGGCAACCCTCACCAGGAGGTTGAAGAACCAAAAATAACTAATATTACTTGAATGTTAATGATCAAATTGGTTGAGAGCATTTCCCTATCTACCTCTGAGGAGAGGCACATAGTGATGAATTCTGCACATGTGCTGAGCAGTGAATGATCTGGAGAATCCTAGGTTGGGCTATGCTAGGGGTTAAACACAGAGGAGTTTTTGCCACTACTAAATTTAAACTTACTAAAACTAGAGAGTACACCCCTGGCTAAACATAGTTGTATCTTACATGAAACAGAAAGCTACTCGGTTAATTTTTTAAATTAAATTGTGAACTTCACTAAATCATGCCAAAAATCTATAAATACTTATAAGTAGTGTTTTAGCTTGTAAAAGCAGAAAGCTGACTTTTTAATTTCAATTTAATTGCCACTATTAATAACATAGTTGATCTTACATAAAATCCCAAATGGTTTAATTTTCCAAGGTTTAAAGGATCATCTTTCCCTCTCTGACATAATAAAATATAAATAATAAATTTTCATAGAATGATACTAGTGAGTATCAGGGAATTCTCTTAATGCTAAGGAAAAGTTAATTTCACCATGGCACATAATTTCCT
The DNA here is from genome assembly GCF_018345385.1 of Vulpes lagopus. Lineage (NCBI taxonomy): Eukaryota > Metazoa > Chordata > Mammalia > Carnivora > Canidae > Vulpes > Vulpes lagopus. The sequence continues at coordinate 23,298,539 of NC_054824.1, read as the reverse complement.
GCTTGCCCATAATAAAAGTATTCCATCATTAGATTTTAATACTAGTATTTTGACCAGTTGGTCATTCATATTAGGGAGTTTTAATTAACTCTTAACAGGCTTTTTAAAAGGTCTAGTTAACAGAAATTTTGTAACTGAAATCAAGTCCTCCCTACCATTTAAAAATGATTCAAAACGTCAATGGTCAGAAAATTTTTTTCTCACTGACGTACATGGTATCTTTTATGTTTAAAACAAAAGACTAAGACGAAGATGATTATTTTTATCATTCTGCTGATTTTCATTATTTAAAAGATAATGATCATCCACTACTATCATCCAGTAGGATGGATCAAAAATAGGAAAATCATGGACTTAAGTATCAGGAATATAGTATCTTCCTCTCTGTAGTGACCCCAAACCAAAACATCTTCAATATACATTTTTTAGTATCCAGGGAAAAAAAAAGCAGAAGGCAAGACAATTTATCTCAGTACTTAAAAACTCATCTTTAAGTTTATTGCTAAATATTTGATTTTATTAATATGAAAATAAACTACTGTAAAATGCCTGGCTTTATGAAGATCAGAATCATGATATAAATAAATAAAAACAAATATGATGAATTCAACTTCTTAAGTATAATGAAGAAATACATTGGTCACCTGTGGAATCATCAGGAGTCCAGGGATGACTTCGAGTTGGCTTTTCTGAGGTTGGTCCTGAGGTAGTGATCATTCTGACGCTAGGACTGGATGACCTACTGCTTACCTATAGGAAGAAGTGACAGAAGGAACAAAATATGATTTATATGTGGAAAAAAAAAGACAAGAAAAAATTTTTTATTATAAAGCAAAGGATAGACTTCCATTTCTATCATGAGATCCTGAAATCCTCTTGCAAAAAATAAATCCTCTAAGATTTTACACACACGTACACACACACACACAAGTATATACACAAACATATAAAATTTATATGCACTAATGTATGATATCTCTTAAAATTGATGAGTCTTGAAAAAAGTAAGAGAAATGCTCTGAGACCAGAAATAAAGCAGGATCAGGAGTCCGGTAAGTATTTAATGCTGTTAGCTCCGGGAATTTCAATTGAATACCAATGATGTAGAGCTTTTGTATTGACTACCTTCTACACTCACAGGAATAGGCATTATGTCTTGGGCCTTTCTAGGAAGGGAGTAAGATTGGAGAACTACTGTGCTTAAAGCTAAAACCCAAGAAAAGCTTCAGTCTTGGGGAAAGAGTACACTAAGAAGATCTATCCTACAAAAGCAGAGAGCAAATAAATTTGTCTGTGTTGGGAGTGGCTCTGGATGGAGGGGAGAAAATGTATCCAATGTGAATTCACAAACTATTTCCATAATTTGTGGATGATACAAATCCCAACCACAAACAAACCCAAGCAGATAAAATAACAGAAAAACTACAATAATGAATTAAACATGGGTCATTTATAGTCAAGTTCTAGAAAACAAAGACAAATGGAAGATAGCAGAGACCAGCCTCTGAGACAGATTATTTACAAACCATACCAGTGAAATTCTCAATAACAAAAAGGAAGCTAAGAAGAGTGTGGAATATCTTCAATAACTACCAACCTAGAATTGTTTAGCCAACAAAAATGTAAAGAATGAGGTCAAAATAACATTCTTAAACAAGCAAAAATGGACTCTATTATCCGTAGGCTCTTATCATAACAATTTCTAAACCATGTACTTCAGGGATAAGAGAAAATTTTCCCTGATAGAAAGGCCAAGTTGCTATCAGGAATACTGGTAAACATAAGGATGAATCTATACACAGAAAATATTAAACATTGGAAATATGACTAATTTACAAAATTACCAAGCAAACAAATAAGACAGTACTAAAACCTGAATAAAACAGTATAAGCAAGAGAAGCACTGATTTAAAAATCCTTATATTGGGGATCCCTGGGTGGCTCAGCGGTTTGGCGCCTGCCTTTGGCCCAGGGCGTGATCTTGGAGTCCTGGGATTGAGTCCTGCATTGGGCTCCCGGCATGGAGCCTGCTTCTCCCTCCTCCTGTGTCTCTGCCTCTCTCTCTCTCTCTCTCTCTATCATAAATAAATAAATCTTAAAAAAATCCTTATATTGAGGATAAGGGTAAAGCTATTAATGTTAGGTTGAGTATGAGTGTTAGAATTCCACAGGTAGTTACTAAAGTAATAATATATGGGACTCCCAAATTACAAAGACAAGTAATGGAATGAGAAATATATTTGTTCAATTCAAAGGAAAGCAAAAAGGAGCCAAAAAGGGAAGTAAGAGAAAGCATTAAAGAGAAGGAGCAAATTTATCAGTAACCGTAATATAAATGGATTAAAATCTTCAGTTATTTAAAAAAAAATCAAACTGTCGCGCTGGATTAAATGCTCTTTAAAAGAGATATATCCGGGAATCCCTGGGTGGCTCAGCGGTTTGGCGTCTGCCTTCGGTCCAGGCATGATCCTGGAGTCCCGGGATCAAGTCCCACATCGGGTTCCCTGCATGGAGCCTGCTTCTGTCTCTGCCTCTCTCTCTCTGTGTCTATCGCGAATAAATAAATAAAAATCTTAAAAAAAAAAAAAAAAAGAGATATATCCAATTCACAGAGTAGAGAAAACAGGAAGTTAAAGGATGAAAAAAGATAATCAGGCAAACCTACCCAAGAAAAGTTATGTAGCTAAATTAATGAAAGAATACATCTGAGGGTTTAAAAAAATTACTAGACAAAGAAATAAAATGATTAGTGAGTCAATTCATTATATAACAATTCAAAATTTATATGCTCTACCTATTATAAGATATACCATACCCATACATAGCTTCCAAATAGACACAGTAATAAAACCGAAGGAGGGACATATTCACCACAGTGAGATGTTTGAACACTCCTCTGCAAACCATTTATAAAAGCAGACCAAAAAACAAAGTACAACATCAGTAAAACCTGAACTCCATAAAAAAGAAGCTTGATCTAATCATATAAATGAATCCTGTATCGAAAAACTAGAGAATATGCATTCTTTCTGAGCACCACGGAATATTTATGAAAACGGGTCATGTACTAAGCTGTAAGGCAAATTTCAAAATTCCAAATTTTTAGATGAAGTAAACTAGAAGCGGTGACAATTTATAAACTAGGGATTTAACTTACAAACTTAATATTAGAAAAAGAACAAAGTCATCAACCTTCCCTCAAAAGTTACAAAATAAGAATGAGAGAATATAATTTGGTGCTTAGTAAATTAAAGATAAAACAAAAAATCTGGGGATCCCTGGGTGGCTCAGTGGTTTAGCTCCTGCTTTTGGCCCAGGACGTGATCCTGGAGTCCCGGGATCGAGTCCCACATCGGGCTCCCTGCGTGGAGCCTGCTTCTCCCTCTGCCTGTGTCTCTGCCCCCCACGCCCCCTCTGTCTCTCATGAGTAAATAAATTCTTTAAAAAAAACAACTCATAAAGTGAATACTCAAGTTTCTATACACTTTAGAAAATACCAAGCCCAGAGGATTTATAGTTGAGTTCTATCAAACACTTTCCATCTTAAAGAAATTATTCTAAAAAAAAAAAAAAAAAAAGAAATTATTCTAGAAAAAAGACAGTTCCTCATTTATTGTTAAGTCAGTAAACCTGACTAAGAAACAAAGACAGAATATAAAAAACTGCTAGCCAACTTCACTGATAAAAATAGGTACAAAAGTCAAAAGTCCTAAAAATTACATTAGCAAATGGAATTTGGCAGTGTAAAAACAGTAATAATAAAAATCTTTTGAGAAGTTGAGGTTATCCTACAAATGCAAAGGTCACCTGATGCTAGGAATTCTATTAATCCAATTAATCATATTAACAGATTAAAGATAAATCTCATTAAATGCAAAAAAAGCATTTGACAAAATTTAATAGCCATTTATGAAATTACATTTAACAACTTGAATCCCATTTCAGAGAACATAGTTTCTTAGCCAGAGAAGTGGTATTTATAAAAAGTCTAGAAATATGGTAGCACAGAAAATGGCACTGTAGGCTGGTGGATGACAGAGGTCACAGGCAAGGAGCACACAGGAAGACTCATGGGAATCGATCATGTTCCATTTCTTAAGTTGGGTGGTGGATTCATGAGCGTCCATTTTATTATCAGGCTTCAGAACTTACATATTACATGTACTCTTATCTATGTATTAATGTTATATATATTAAAAATTCTCAAAGGACATATAAGCTAAAAATGGATTTTATAAGAATCTTTTTTTAAAAAAAGCACCTTTTTTTTTCTTAAAGTGTTACTGAATACTCTGTAGGAGGCTCAAAAAAGAGTAAGGAGTTATACAAAGTAGAACATAAAAAAGTACATAAATACAAAAGAAACTTCAACAGAAACACTCAAAGACTGCAACAAGTAAAATGACTCTCTACTACTACTATAGAAATTAGCAGATGTGAGTTCTAACCATGGTGCAATGTCTGATTTAGTTTACTTCAAGAAGTCTTAGCTTCTTTATCTAGAGAGGGAGTGGGGTTGGGTAAAGGATGTGGCAACTTTTATTGTTTTACCCACTACTAAAGTTCTATTATTTTAAGACTTAAAAACTCACAATGAATTGAGGATACTAAAAATTAATTAAAAGGCACTTTTATAACAATTTCAGAAATAAATCACAAAATAATTTTGCAAAGATTGGGCGGCCCCAGTGGCACAGTGGTTTAGTGCCGCCTGCAGCCTAGGGCGTTATCCTGGAGGCCCTGGATCAAGTCCCAGGTCAGGCTCTCTGCATGGTGCCTGCTTCTCCCTCTGCCTGTGTCTCCGCCTCTCTCTTTCTCTGTGTGTCTCTATGAATAAATAAATAAATAATCTTAAAAAAATAAATAATAAAATTACAGAAAAGGAAGATTAAAAAAATTTTTTGCAGAGATTGATGGACTATTACTTTCATCTTGGGTACCTATTGAAATTGCTTCAGAAATTCCAAAAAGCTTTTCTATACCATAAACAATTTTCAACTCCACATCAGACTGGTCTTTCAAAAACCTTAGTTTATTCATGCCACATTTACAAAGATGCCCTGAACAATGTTCATTCTGTTTTTCCCTCCTCCTTGCTAATTCTTCTTCATCCTATAGGGCCCAGCTGAGGTTCCCTACATTATATGCTCATTCTTGCCACATCCTTGGTTCTCTGCACACAAAAGCAGACCCTGTGTTTGAAGACTGCTTTGTTCTAGCAGTGTGTGGAATACAAAATCTTTATTTACTGGTTGTTAATGATCAATTCTGGAATTCTCACCCTGGCATTTCTGACCCTCCAATGACAGATTTTACTTTCCCTATCCAGATCATCTCCCCTTTGACAATTCCTTATGTCCCTCTTTCTCTTTCTACTTTTAATCTGGACTCTCTTTCTACTTTTAATCTGGATTCATTCAAGGAGTATCTGGTCTAATGCAAAGAACAAATATGACAACTGAACTATATGAAACTGACACCTTTACACATCAAAAACAGTTAAATACCAGCAAATTCACATGACTGTCTAAAACTTTGTGGAGACTTAAACACAAGTGTGAACTTGAATAAGTAACTCAGTCTTTCGGAGCCATCATGAGCTAAATTTACATCCATAAATTAGTTAACTAAGTCTTTATATTTCAAGAAATTAGTTTTTTGATGAATCACAATATGCTAAAATGTTCATATTAAAAAAACCTAAAGAAATATTTAAAAACAAGCCATAACTGTATTTCTTTAACACCTGAAAAATATAAGGTATAAATAAGAGGATCAGGTAACATTTGAGAATTTAAAAAAGTTGAGCTAGTTTATAGATTAAATTTATGTTACTATTTGCAAACTACTAAGAAGTCTTACTTTATAGTAGCTACTTAAAAAAAATCATTGGTCAAATTCTTATGGTCATGTATGCTCTCAAACTATCAAAACTCATTTGAGTTGCTCCTTTCTTCAAGACATTTACAATTACTTTATTCTATTCTTATACAAATTGTAAAGTTTAAGAGAGAGAGAAACTTGACTTACCACAAGGATTGGATATGAAAATGGTTACAAGAGTACAGAATGCCACACTGCAGTTTAAGGCAGCAAAAGAATATGAAGCCAAATTTAAACCAGAGGGCAAATTACAACCAGTAGACATGAAGCAGAATTGGACTTTGCACAGAACTTTATCTCTGTATTTATAAAAAGGAATTGGGAGTTATTTTACAGACAAAAATAAAGCTTTGCTTTTTATATCTCACCTGAATGGGAAAATATTTTCATAAGTCAAAAATTTATGGCCAGGGCTACTATTTAGACTGACATTTAAGAGCTATTTAAAGACCTCAGTTGCTAAATTTATACAAGCACAAAACACAGAGATTAAATGTTGATTTGATAATTTTGCTGAAGTAACATCTGAATAATAGCATTAAAAAGAAATGGGTATCAAGTTGGTGATGTGGATTTACAAGGGCACTTCCTCCATTATGACAGTCATAGATAATTCAATTAAAACTATACATGACAGATAATACTGAAAACATTCTTTCTAATCTGAAGGTATAGGATCAAACTAATTTTAGCTTCACTATAGTTCATTAAAAGGAAGTTTTGGAACTTTATTATTCTTTACCTTCTTCTAAATTCTTGGAAATTTATTATTCTTACTACATAAGCCTCTGATTTAGAGCTTTAACAGAAAATTATTTGCACTGAAGGAGGTGCAGACTGAGGACAGATAAAAGAAGTAGTATAAAAAATTATATTCCTTAAATAAGTAACAACTGATATGTGATAATAGGCCTTTAAGGCAAATACTTTCTATGACCCCTAATACAAACTTCTTTTACAATATAAAAGAACTGAATGCCAATGGGATTTTACTTCTTTCCCAGTGGTATTTTTGTTTTCTGGATAGCAATATACTATACTGAGAGCAAGGAAGTGGTAAGAACCTTGGCAGGTACACTATAGGGAAGCAGGTATACATAATTAAGCATCTACAGTGTGTAAGAACCCCAAGAGGTGGGTGTTATGGTCCCCACTGGTACATAAGATTGCTGAAGCTCAGGGAAATTGAAGAACTTATCTAGTGTCACATATCTAATAAAAGTATATTCTAAAGTCCATATAAAAATACAGTATTCGGGGGTCCCTGGGTGGCGCAGTGGTTTGGCGCCTGCCTTTGGCCCAGGGCGCGATCCTGGAGACCCGGGATCGAATCCCACGTTGGGCTCCCGGTGCATGGAGCCTGCTTCTCCCTCTGCCTGTGTCTCTGCCTCTCTCTCTCTCTCTGTGTGACTATCATAAATAAATAAAAATTAAAAAAAATACAGTATTTTCGTGCTCTAAACAATAATAATTGCATCATTTTATGGTCATGATTTTCACTGACTGGTGTCCTCACCAAGAGACTTCCAGAAAACAGATCTATATTGGATACAACTCCAGAAAGGGCATGCAGACATGCACAAAAATGTGTAATTTTAGTGAAACATAGAAAGGCTCACCCAGATATATAAAATAACTCTGTGTAGACATCTGCAGGAATTTATTATCAAGGTGAATTTGCCTTGCTCAATAATATAATACAAGCTAAAACTTGTCATCACTGAAAACTACTTAAATAATGATAATGCAGACTATCAGAAGTCAAAACACTTGAAATTGGAGAGATGTAGGACTACTTTAGCATGCAATACATTCAGTTCTACATGCAAGACAGAATGACAGAGTGTAGTTTGTGTGTTTTGGAATCAGGTCTGGATTCATAACCTGGTTATAGCAATTACTGGTAGTACAAGGGAAGAGACTTTGGAAAGTTTCTCTAATTTTCAGTTTATTCATCTGCAAAATGAGGAAAATAAAAGTATCAAATTTTCAGGGTTACAACTTAAATAACATGTATTAAAGGCCTGACTGTCGGGGTGCTTGCTTCTTTCACTATTCCACTCTAACAATGGCAGTATAAAAAAATATCTAATTTTAATTTACTGATATAAAGTCTAAAGGACTTTAAGGTCAGTCTTGAATCAAGAGCCAAAGTATAAACTCCAATCAGTTCACTCTCCTCTAATGAGATATAATATTAAACTTTATTAGTAAGTCTTCTCTCTTCCTCCGATGATTGTACTAGGTGGGCAAATATTTTTCTTCATGTTCTTTATCAATTCCATGGCTAAAACCAACCAACCAACCAACCAACCAACAAAAAACCACCATGCATCTGTTTTATCACTGTTAAGCCAGACTTTTTAAAGAACTATACTGGGCAGCCCGGGTGGCTCAGCGGTTTAGCACCACCTTCAGCCCGAGGCATGATCCTGGAGACCTGGGATCGAGTCCCGTATTGGCCTCCCTGTGTGGAGCCTGCTTCTCCCTCTGTGTCTTTGCCTCTCTCTCTCTCTCTTTATCTCTCATGAATGAATAAATAAAATCTTTAAAAAAAAAGAACTATACTTTTAATTTTGAAAAATCCATAATGTGCATAATTTTCTTTTTCAAATAATTAATGCTATTTTCATGAGTAATTAAAAATATTTAATGGTCATTTATCCTAACACTTCAGAGGAAAATGTTTTCACAGTGCATTAGAATTACTATTTGCCATCCTCATCCCAAACTGGCATTTTAAGTTTATAATACTTAAGTAATTTTGAAAGAATGGATCAATGTAAAAAATGGCTACATAATGGCTATATATCATCTGTTTTAGAACAGGTTGCACTGCCACACCAAATTCCCCCTCACTCCAAATCTTTTGTAGTAGTCCATGACAATTCATGCAATGATTGTCACACAACCACAGTCTGCCTCAGTTCTAGTGTTTTCCTACTGAAGGTATGAAAGGGTAGCAATCAAAATCTCAAGTAATATAGAACCTGTGATGAAATAAGGAAGCCTTGGTATGGTGAGGTCAGTCCTGAATTACAGTGATGCTTTTAGTATAGAGTACAGAGAAAAGCACTTGCGTTAGCAGATGCTCCTGAACTGCCTTAGAACAGGCTTTGCATTCCCAGTCAAAGGGAGAATACTTGGCTAGAGTTTCTCATAACTGGAATATCAATGGCAATAGTAAACAAAGTTAAAAAGGCTGAGCTCATCAAGCCTCTAAGGAATCAAAGCAAATACCAGATGCCAAACTATCTGTTACTAAATGCCCTCATTAATACCTGAAGTATTTGAGGGTGAGAAAGTGCGAAATTTCATTCAAAAGTTTTGGGGTTTTACAAAAGTAAATATAATGAAAAAACCCATTAAATAAATGAAATAAAATGCCTGTATTCATCCATAATACTTTCAGATTTAGGGTTACTTAATATCATATAAAAATAATTTAATATATATGTATAATGTGTCTGTGTATATATGCATGTTTGAGTGTATGTATAGGTATTGTAAGGAATAGAAATATTTCCAGATATAAAGAATAAAGATATTTACCATAAATATCTCAAGTGCTTTTGTTAGTTAAGTTGATGGCCATAAAGGGCTTTCAAATTTTTAATGACTACAAAGATTCTTTAAAATTTAAAATATTTATAAAAATTATATAATAATAAAACACTTTTCTAGAATGAAAAGTACTTGTGCATTTTACCATAAATTAAATCACTTTGTTTATAATATATAATCCTATAATTTTACATGACACAATGTGATATTTTTATTACTTCAGATGTATGCTGTACTAACATTTATTTCAACACAAGTGAAAATAAATAAAAATACTTCATAATTAGTTCTCATTCATTTAAAAATTATCATATTATATATGTCCAGTATATTGATCTGAATAACAGAAAAAATAATGGCCGAACTGCTACTTGTATATACTTGTTGGTTAAAACTCTGTGCTAGTCAGTAATGGCTTAAATTAGAACAGTGTTTGGATCATTTAGAAAGAAAGTGATAAAGAGATAAGAGGAGTTTAGAAGAAAGTCCAGAAATATAAGAGGAAGAAAACCTTAGCAACTGCAATGAAAGCCTTTCTGGAATTTATCCATCTGCTTAGCAATGTCTTAAGCATACTTCACAAAAATATAAATCCAGTAGACAAAACAAATTAAAAGATATTAGAGTCATCTAGATCTGTCAGTGTCTTATGTGATGCCACAGGAGTGACATTTTCTTGAGGAAATATTCACTAGTAAATATTAATAATTAGTAAAAATTTTTTTTCACCTCATAAAAAGGAGACTGCACTAATGATTAACTTTTGAGGACAAGGATAACAAGAAACTGTTAAATTACAAGGCTGATACTTCCTTATTAAATCATATATAGAAACCATGTAATGCACATGGAGCACTATTGAATTAATCAACCTACTATGATAAAATTATCCCTCATGTTAAACTAATAATGGCATATATACTTTTTTCCCAAGGTATTTAAATTCAAGTGCCAATGAACGTCTCTACTACGATTTTAGGTCAACTCAGGAAACTAATTCTGCAGAGTGTATACATTATAGTTAACTCTTTATCTCTGCTCATTATTATTCTTCAAAGACAGAAGGTTCAAATGTTAGGTCTTACCTGACCAGGTTCTGTCCCAGTAACAGTCAAGTCTTGGATGGATCTACGTCTTGGCTGTCCGTTGCCTTTTAAAGGATTAAAAAAAAAAAAAAAAAAAGTAGAATACTGAGATCTATTCAAACAGATAACAAGGTTGTTACTGCTACAGTAGGAAGTTGAAATTTGTTGCTCCGTGGATCTACACAAAATGTTTGTAGAAAAAATAATTAAGTTAGTTTATTGTTAAAAAAAAAAAAAGAAGAGAATGTTGTAAGGAAAAGAAGAGAAACAGCTGCAGAGTTTTAACTCAAAAGTTGCTGGTCTACGGCAAAGTAGGTCCTAATACAATTAACCACTCCTACTCCACATGAATAGCTACTGAACTCTCTTGCACCATCTTCTGTCACGTATTTAAATAGATGAATGCTTGTGGGCTGGGGCTGATGATGGCATCTATTTCAAGGGCCTTACGTTACAGTTTCTACAGCAAGACAGCTAGCTAGGAAGTTGTATGACATGACTGCCTTTAACCAACAACAGTACCTTGTTCTTCAGGGCCTACAAGGATGTTTAGGCTTAAATTTGTTATACTGAGTCACACTTACTTAATCCCATTAATCTTTGTAAGAATCTAGAAGTTCATTATTGGTGAATAACTTTTAATTTTCTACTGAAGATGAATGACCCTCATTCCATTCTCAAATATACAGTGTTTTTTGAGATGGCTATTGTGTTAATCCTGCTTTAGGAACTTCCACACTAATAATAACTTAACCTAAAAAGCAGTTATGAAAAAATGTTACAAATATAAGCATAAAAGAATGAATTAAGCAACAGTTTCACTTGGTACTTTTATTTGGGAATAGAGCTTTTTATATGGTATCTTCTAAGATGAGAGATCAGCTGTCTAAAAGGAAACACCAAAATATTGTGAGAAACAGCTGATAAAATACTCAGAATTCTTTTAACTCTGAAAGCCCTATTATATAATTTCTCAACTAGTAGGCAGCACTCAACATGCACTCTAAAAATTTTGGCCCAACTACCAGACAGAATTTGTTCTTAAAATTTTATATTTCTAGGGCTGCCCAGGTGGCTCAGCGGTTTAGCGCCTGCCTTCAGCCCAGGGCATGATCCTGGAGACCTGGAATCGAGTCCCATGTTGGGCTCCCTACATGGAGCCTGCTTCTCTCTCTGTTGGTGTTTCTGCCACTCTCTCTGTGTCTCTCATGAATAAATAAAAATCTTTAAAAAAATTTATATTTCTATAATCCTAAGAATCTTATTTTAAAAACAATCAGCAATATAATTTAACATCTTAATCCATGTGACCCTCTGATTATTTTGCATGTAAACTAAAGGAACCTTACAACAGAATGAAGTTTAATGAAGTAATATGTGTAGTAAATATAAGAATTTAAGTTTATAGCCACACTCAAATTTATAAGATATCATCACTTTTTTTCATTTTAAACTATGTTTTAGAATTCTCTGCAGAATTTTAGCTCAAATTTACTTGAGATTTCATTTCATTCCAAGTTCCAACTTTTGGATACAAATTAAAATAACATAAATAACAATACATTTGTTCAATCAGGCACACTAAGATACTTCTGTGAAAAATTTTAACTATTCCTGCTTCCTGAGGACAGAAAGATTGCCACCACCATGACTAATAAGCAATTTTAAACACATTTCATTCAACACAATCATTCTAAAATTAGCTGAGATGAGACAGGCTTGTAAAAGTGTCTGGAATTCTCTTTTCAGATTAGCAACATTTGTGAATCTGGGGAACCACCCAGCACATGTGTCTAAAAATCATTACATCACCACTTCAATAACAACAAAAACAAACTCAAATCTAAGTGGGGTAGTAGAAGGAAGGGGAATAAAAACTTTTAAGGAAGTAGGGTAAATAAGAAGTGACACAGTTAACAAATGCCATAAAATGAGAAATCTTCAAGCTACAACATGAGTCAAAGCAAGCAATATTAGGCAATGCATTTTAATTAGCATAACCATGGCAGAAAACCATCTGGCAAATAGTTTAGACAAAGCAAAAAAGGACTGCAATCAACAAATACTTATTGCTCCAATATTAAATTTTAAGTCATAATTCAGAAATGTGAATGTAAAAAAATAAAACTTCTATTATTGCAAATGAAAATTAGAGTATGTTCTCAGTAAATTTAGCTTGATTCTGAACTTTTTTTTGCAACTAAATACTAATTTAGAAACTCACTCATTTTACATTTTTTCGTAGTTCTTTATCATATGCATATCTATATTACACATGGTAGTATAAATGAAAAAAGTAGAATCAAAGGCCAATATGGTGTCTACAGATGCCTGATGGAGGAATCCGAAACCTGCAAAAGCGTCCTGAGTATTTCATTTTGTAATAAATTCTGGAACTTTTAGGACTTATGACAGGGAATAAGTGACATTTTTTTAGAAGAACTTTTCTAAGTAAGAGCACCAATATACTATATCCCTAGCTCATCATAATTCCCCAGCCACCCCCACCCCCGCCCATAATCCCTTTCCCCCCTAAAAGAAAGGGTGGTTGAGATAGCGGGTTACAGGCCAATTTAACTGTTTTTTATAATATCACAAAAACAGAATTCATCTCTTCAAAAAGCTGCTCTTTTAAGTACAACTTATTTCCTAAACTGATATTTGAACAGAGTCCACCTTCCCAGTCACTCTTGTGTCTTTTCCTATTGGTTTAAGTAAGCTCATTGTTTTCCTTACCTTAACTACTCTTAATTTTCTATTTTCCAAACTTCCTGAAGGCTCTTTTCATGTAAAATTCAATGCTACATTTTCCTGGAGACATCTCTTCACTAAATGTTGGAAATTTTGAGATTCGTAAGTTTTGAATATTAAAATTGTGGGACACTGTTCTCTTCATCTGTAAAATACATAAGATTTAAAAAATTTTGTACAGCACTATATACACTGTAGTATTATATCACCGCTTCATGGTAAACTATGCAATTTAGAAATATATGTTCTCATTTAGGCTGCTACAAATTTCATATTCTTTTATTTATTTCAATAAATTCTGTGTCATTCCTTAGAAGGCCCTTCAGGGTGGGGTTTTTTTTCCTTCTATCAAAGGAAAGTAATTATTATTGATGTTTTGCTTTCTAACACACTAGCTTTTAGTAGATAAGAGTTCAATTTTTTTTTTAAGAGTTCAATTTTTTGATTACAAAAAGTGATCCTGATAGGCTAAAATACATAAAGAGACTACTAAACATTCTCTTTAATATTGGTTAGATGAACTTCCCTATTTAATTAGCCACAAATACAGAATTTTATTGAAGGTGATGTGGCTACACATGACAGAAGCAGATATATTTCAGCATAGCTCTCCTTGAGCCTCAGAGTCCCTAATCCAAAGATTTATAGCTGCTAATGACACTATGTGTCCAAGGTAGGAACTTGCCAAATCTAGTAAAGTCTACTTCTTATCTCACTGTCTCTTCACATCAGCACTGCACTATTTGGGGGGAAAAAATGAACCAATAATTTATGTACTTGAAGTAATGTTTATAAAACATTAGTAGTACTGGTTCTTGAACCAAATATAGTATTAAAAGGTTATATTCTTGTCCTGATGGGAGAAAGCAAAATAGTGCCCAAGTGTCTCTGAAGAGTATTACAGCCTCCAGCATTCTACAAAGCCCTCAGTGCACTATCCTCCACCAGCCCAATCCGTCTGCCAACTCCCTAAGATAGCTGAAACTTCTGAAGCAGGAAAAGGTGTAAGTATGAGACATTGAACTACCATTTATTTTTGTTAAATATGCCTGGGATCTCCCATACTCTACTTATTAACTACTCATCATACTCTTGAAAACAACTAATGTAGACCTAAACGTGTCTGACTGAAATTAAATATAAGTATTCATTAAATTTTTCTCAATAAGTATATCTAAATGCAGCTGAAATTATAAGGATACCTGAAGTTTCTTTCAGCTTTAAGAACTGTATTACAAACAAAAATATCAGTTAAGTTCAGGTTCTTCAGGGTCCTGGGCAAAAATATTTTACATGACTATTAAAAATTTTGCATATTCAATCTTCATTATTTCTTATATCCTTAAGAACAGTATATAAGATGGAATACCATCTTTGGTCAAAGCATACTATGATTCTAAAATGCTATGCCATGCTATTTTAGCCTTGCAAAAGGTATACTGAAGCACCACTATTCAAGGATCTCAAATTGAAGTACATTAAAGCTATTCTTATCTATAGAATAAATGAGAATTTTCAAGTGTTTTAAATCAACTCAAGCATTATAATTTAGTCTGAACAAAGAGATTCAGTACCACTGGGTTTAAATATAAATATTCTATAAAACTTTATGGTTTAATTTTTTAAAGATATATTCAAAATTCCGGTAGTCACACAGTATCAGTATTTGGAAAAATTTACTTTTGCAATATTTGGAAATACAGATCATTTTAGGATAGCAATCTGGTATAAACTATGTATAAGGAATTTCATATTAGAAGAGAAGAAGTATAGAAGATAAATGTTTCAATTAAATCTTTTGTATGTACTTAAATAGTACCTTTTTCAGTGGATTTCAAAATACATTATTACTGCAGTTGATGATTTCCTTATGTGCTGTAACTATTCACTCAAGGACACAGGAGCAGAACTGCTGACTTTTTTCAACCACTCAAACTAAAGCCATGAACAAAATCATGACTTAACTACTCAAGTCTCTTACTCCATGCTTTAAATGGGAAAAGTTTGTTGCTCCTGTTTTGTTAAATTTTTTTTGGACATTTTACCTGTTTATCTCTGGCATCTGCATCTTTGAAAGAAATGCAAAATTTAGGTATTCTAACACCAGTAAATGTTATTATCAAAATGTATTATATAGTTTCACAATTCATAATCCCTATTTCATTTGAGTATATGAAATAAAGATTGGGGGAGGGAATAGAACCTTGGAAGCTTGGAGAGTAACAAAAATGAATGTGGGAAAGTAAAAAAATCAAGTGGAAAAACCCAATAAATAAAAAATCATATTCTTATTAAAATCTTGGGAGGAAAAAAAATTAGTAAATTTAAAGCAATCTAATAACATGCCAGTCATTCACCTTTTCTTCAAATAAAAGTAATACAATTAAAATGTACTGGCTAAACGGGAGAAATGATTATGTTTTTAAAACTTCCAAGTTTTAGAAAACATTTAAGAAAGGCTATTTCCTCTTCTCAAAGTTCATTTCGGCTTATCATTTTGTAATGTTCAATAAACGAATAGATTAGAAAATGGTAGGTCAAATAGTTTAAATCCTGAGCAAGAAACTTCTACACTTATATTTACGTTGCTTATATTTATTCATAACAGATAAGATAAAAAATATAGCTATATTTTAAAAAAAGTGCTTACAATTGGGATCCAATATTAATAAATACCAGTTTGGGTATTATCAAGAGGTATTTAATACCACAGAACTTATGGGAAACAGACTTTCAGGAAAAAAACTGCACAAGGTACCAAGAAATTCTGGCAATTAAGTATCCCTCTTTGTAATTTAAAATGGCCATGTAAGACATCTGAAGTACTCCCAAAGCATGGGTTATATTTTTATATTTAATTTAAAAATACAACCTAAGAATACTTTAATAACTGGCTCTTATGTCCAACTGTTATAAGTCCAGTGCTTGTATTAATCTTTTATTAAAGAAAGTAAAAACTGATTAGGTTACTATTTAGATATCTGGGGGAAAAAAGTCACCAAGAATATTTAATAAAATGTTATTGAATACTATTTCTATGTGAACAGCATTGTTGCTCTGGCAATTAAGAGCAGAATTATGGTTTCCTGACTCTATAAGGACATAGTGTCAAAAGAGGGTCTGTTGGCCAAAAAGGTCTCTTTAATGTGAACACTAAAGAGGAGCAAGACAATTTTTCTGTCTTCTCCTCCTCAAACAAAAGAGGAGAAAATGGATGTGATTGGAATCAGATCTAGGTTGGGATCCTGACTATGTGGCTCTGAGAAAACCACTCAAAATTCATTAGATTAAGTTCCTCATTTATAAAACAGCTGTTAATTTTATCTGGTAACCTAGTTATTAAGACTGCTATAGAGGTCAATTGAGATAATGTACCTTAAACTACTTTATAGGCCACACAAGAGCATTTAAGCAGGGTTTCTCAGCCTTGGCACGTTGACCAAGTGCCATATTAGGCTGGATAATTCTTGGCTTGTGGAACACTGTTTGATACATTGTAGGGTGTTTAGCAGCATCCGGGGTCCTTCCCACTATTTGCCACCTGCCACTTGTGACAACCAAAAATGTTACCAGATGTTGCCAAATATCCCCTGGAGGGCATATTCATCCTGGTTGAGAACCATCAAGACTTTCCTTTCTCTTTTCTCTCCCTCATTATTTTGTACAGTACTGGCTACACTGTTCACTACATGAGTTTGTATGTGTTATTAGTGCTTACTCATAAGACATGGATTAAGACTATATTGCCATTTGCCTAAATACTCCTGATTCAAACATTTAAAGTAATCACAGCTTCATAGTATGTATGTCTAAATGTTGCTACTTCTTTAGTCAAAATAATATGCCCCTAAACACAGTACCTTTCAGCATGGAGGTGAAATAATCTCAAGTACTCTGTTAATTATGCATGCAGGCCATGACTCAATTAACGAAATTGCTATGTGAGAAATAGGTTAAACTCTTTTCCCTGAACAGCAATGGTGATGATGTTATAAAATAAATCACTTTGAAAAAATAAAAATTAATCTAATATAAAGTGGTTTTATACAAAGTACCTAAGAATTATATTATGTTTTATGCATATTTATAATTTATACAGATTTAATATGTATCCTAGTTCCTAGCCATGGGAGGTCAATAATAGTTGGTTCATTTAACAGGCGCATATTTATTAAATACTGTGCATGAGGCCCAGTGCCAGATAGCTGCTGATACAGTCAATAATATATAATAAAGACATGGTCTGTATTCTGTTTTCACTTTACTGGAGGAGAAAATGACCTCTAGGTATTCAACTACGAAACAAAACTATTTTAAAAGCACAATCACGGGCAATGCATAGCCCTGAGGAATTTACCCAAATCATACCCATAAATGTGTGTGGGAAAACTGTGTATTTCTTTACGGGGGAGAGGTAGAGGAAAACCCAAAGCAGACAGAGTAATAAATGATTAATTTTGATGACATACGTTTGTTGTCTGTCAAAAACGGTGATTGAGATTTATCTATGAAATTATCACCATAACAAATAAATGCAATTTACCAATTTAAGACATTGAAGTACCATGTGCTAGTTAGGTATAAAAACATGTAGTTTGCAAGAAGATTCTCTTGATAACATACAAGAATCACAACTGACCATGATTCTTTGGCAAGATACCATGCAAAACAGCAAATCTCTTTTACTTTGTTTCTATTTTCTAGGTTAAGGCAAAATGTTATTTAGCAATTCTCTTTTCCTAACTTCAAATTTCACTTGCTACCAACAGAAAGAGGCTTGGATAGGAAGTCTCAAAGGAACCCCAAAAGTAGAAACTAAGGAAGGAAAGGAGCCAAGAACAGTAAATATTTTAAATAGTTGTTTCCTTTTTCTGCTGGGTGCAAATAAAGTCTTGGTTTAGCTCATCTCACTTAAAAGCAGGGAGGAAGGTAATAAAATTCTAGGCTAGTATTCTCCCCTTCTGAGAAAAGGTTTATTTTGCCTTCTATGCTACCCTCATTTTTGGAGATTTAAGGTATCCTGTTAAGTCTGCTTCAGTATATATATAAATGTAATACCTTTCAATCTGTCTCCCTAATCACTGTATGCAAGGTATCTATTTTTATGTCCTATAACAATTGGAGCAAGAAGCATTTTATAAGTACCAGGGATCATTATTCCGGTCCCACAGCTATTAGACCAACTCAGGTGGTCTATGATACCTGATATGACGATCTCAGGGACATCCAGAATGTTGCCAAATGAAGCAGTTTTACGGTGGCCCCGTTTAGGCTTGGAATAGGCTGCAAAAACATATATATACAGTATACATGCAAACAACCACAAACAGTAACACAGAAAACGATTAACTACAAAAACAGAATAATTTTCAAATAGTTATGTTAATACTTCATGCAGAATGGCATGCAGAACTATCTAACTTTTCATCCATGCTAAGAAAAGGCATGATTTAGGAGAAAACAAACTATCAATAAAGATTTTCACATACTGGTTTTAATTAGCGGGGGGGAAAAAAAAGGACAGAGACAAAGCTGCACGGTAGTGAGGAAGCTAAATTTCAAACATGGGAAACAATCTACCTAAGTGGAATCACTGATAAGCGATGGAGGGCTAGGATGAAAGTGGGAAGGGAGACAGGAGTTAAAAAGAAATAAGCCACCATATTCGTTTTAATTACACAAAGGAATATATGTTCAAATGAGATGTTTCTTGAAGTTGCTATAAAGTGAAATTTGTGATTAAATGGTAATTATTGAATCAAAGTACGAAACATATATGCTTTTGTAAATAAATATTTACATACACTTCTATTCAGCTGAATATTTGCTGTAGTTTCCAAAGGTCAAAGTGCATTCCCATTAAATGTGAACAGTGTTAAAAGCTGGAGAATACGAATCTTTCAAAGTAAGACAATTCATTAAAAAAATCTGAACTATATAAAATTCAGTGGATGTTCAACAACATCTGTTCCACATTTAGAGGGTAGGATAATTTAAATATATGTGGTTGTTTTTAACCTACTGAAGTATCACTTCTGTACAGAATAATTATAAACCAGTACCTGACCAGAAAAGATATAAATTATAAAACCACTTTAGAGCAGTAATTATTATTTAGCAGATCTAACTTGAATGACATCCCTAAAGTGAAAGGTTTCCCAAGTGTGAACATGTGTCACTGTATACACTATTCATCTAATGCTATACTGAGATGCCCTCACTCCACAGAAAAACACTTGTGACTCAGAGAGTAGGAGGGCTTGTTAGTGGCTGGTAAGCTCCATTCAATTTGATCATTTATGAAGATCCATCTGTGTGGCAAAGACTGCTAGTCCCCTGCCAATCTCTATTCTTCCCCTCTTTCTTAGCAACAGCACACTGACTTTACCCAGGACAGCAATGTTCCTACATAAAAGATCACAGATCCGTTTTTTCCTTGCAGCCCCATGTAGCCATCTATTACTATGGCCAAAGGCATCTCTATGGAAGTAGATAGGGGAAACTTCTGGTAAAGATCCTTGAAAGAACTTGGGCATGTATCCTATGGCCTTCTAATTTTCCCCTCTTGCTGCCTGGATTGTGGATGTGATGACTGAAATTATGATAGCTATTCTAGAGCACAAAATAACCTTGAAGATGGAAGCCACACAATAGAATTGTGGCCCAGAGACAGAGGAGCTCAGCTGTCTAAGATCACAGAGCAAATTTCAAATTTCTCTATGTGTGAAAAACAAAGCTTATGTGTTAAAGACACGGCTATTTTGAATATTCTGTTGTAGCTAGCCGATTCTAATGCTAATATAATCAGTGTTCATTATTAGATGAAGACAAGTACAATATGATAGTCTTCTGGGAAACTTCTTTCTGAAAAGAGCTCCACAAAAAATGACAACATTCTATTTAGAAGAAAAAAAAAACAAATGAGAAAAAAAGACCTAAAAAAACTCCAAAGAAACCTGGTTAGCTAAGTTAAAAAATATACATACTAATATACATGAAAATACATATGTATACATATATATGGTTAAAAGACTAGAAGTAAAGACACAAAATTGTTAAGAGTTTATCTCTTAGGGGGAAAATTAAGGAAAACTGGTTTTTGGTTGTTTTTATTTCCACATTTTCCACAAAAGAAATGTATTTACTTTTATAATTAGCTCTCCTCTACCCCTGGAAGAACTGGAACAAAAACAAATTAAACCAGCATTACCTAGCTAAAGACTGGCTAGAAAGGTTGTAATTCACTCAGGTAATAAAATATATACAACTGACCATTGAACAACATGGGTTTCAATTGCGAGGGTCCAATTATACATGGTTAAAAAAAATACAATATAGTGTTGTTAATGTATTTTCCTTATATTTTTAAAAAGATTTTATTTGACAGAGAGAGGGAGGGAGAGGGAGGGATTACAAGCAGTGGAAACAACAGAGAGAGAGGGAGAAGCAGACTTCACGCTGAGCAGGCTCGATCCCAGAACCCTGGGATCATGACCTGAATCAAAGGCAGACGCCCAACTCACTGAGCCACCCAGGTGCCCCTATTCTCCTTATAATATTCTTAAGTTAAGTTCTGGGGGAGTCATAAGTTACATATGGATTTTCTTTTTTAAAAAGATTTATTTATTTTTTAGATTTTATTTATTCATTTAGAAAGCAAGAGAGAGTGAGTGGAGAAGGGACAGATGGAGAGGGAGAGAATCTTAAGAAGACTTCGCGTCAGATGCTCAACTGACTGAGCCACCCAGGCATATGTGGATTTTCAACTGCAAGGCAGGTTGATATCCCTAACCCCTGTGATGTTCAAGGGTCAACTGTAATTGTTTTTGTGATAACCAGTCCTTCAGTAATTAATCATTAATCATTTAAGTGAAAAAATGAATTCAAATACTAGCTTTTCCAAGATTGAATAAAATTACCATGATCTTTTAGATAACAATTAAAAGAATTATCTATACCAACTTGGCTATTCTTGCTACTAGAAGGAAGAGGAACACACAGTATGGCCAAATCATATTTGGATCTAGAGTACATTTTTCTGCTAATTTCAAAACAAAATATTTGCTATTATTTGAAGTCAGCACAATTTCTAGTACAATCACTAAAAATCTGCTGAAACATTCTAATTTTGGCAAGATTTCAATTTCCTACTTAAATTTTGACCTCATGTTTGAGGTGAAAGATTTATATTTAATAAAAATATATTTTATGATCCAAATAATTTTGTAAGTCATACTTGCCTTATTTGGAATTGGAGAAAAACATACAAATTATGGCTAGAAACTTAGAAAGTATATTGTAAGCCTACTTCCTGCTTGAAAAAAATTTATGACACAAAAAACCTGACATTCCCACTACTGAAACTATAAAACTTTTATTTCCACTTCTCTTTAGGTTTTTGTTTCCTTTTTACCTGTGGTTGCAGCAATTCTGGCTTCTATTTCAGACATGTCAGCACTCATCCTCTTGCCCTCGGAGGTTGGGGGCAAGCTTTCCACGCTGCTTCCACGGGAAGCTCCCAAGCTTAAACGTCCTGATTCACTCTGTTAAAATTACAAGAATTACTGAAGCTCTTTAAATTTAAAACTCCTGGGCAGCCTAGGAGGAGGAAGATATCACCTAAGATTCTTATGGATTCTGTTCTGTTCTGAAAAGGAAGTTTTAAGGGAGAAGGAATTGTAGGGGTTAAGGGAGAGCAAGCTACAGATGGCTGCCTTTAAGAAAGGGCAGTCACTGGAGTTGGGAGTTAGAGGCTACAATTATTAGTTAACTTAAATGCCTCAGGTAAGATAAATAAAATTATTACCTAAAATACTTTTTAACCAACAACAGCAAAAGGATAATAAATCTGAACAATATGAAATGATAGATTTAGGACAAATTCCTTTAACTGGGTAGCAGAACCAGTTTTTTTTAGCACTTTACATTTTTAATCAACCATTAAAGCTAGGGAATATCACAGGGAGGGGGTTGCGCTATTGGCAAAGGCAGCAATCATCAGAAGGGAAAACAATTTGTGATAAATGGTAGGAGAATCTCATTTTATGTCTCTATGGTTATCTGCTTCAGGAACAAGATTCAGCATTTGTATAATGGAAGATGACAAATAGTTTCAGTCAGTATAAAGTAATGACTACTAGTAAGGTCATCATATGATTTTACTTTTAGTAACAAAACAAACCTGTTGCTTTGCCTGGTTTTTCAACAATTTTGATTCTAAGCGCTTAATAGTATCATTTGTGGCAGGAACTTGCTCCATATTAGTGTCACTTTTATTACTGGTATTTGTAGAAGCGATGTCCATGAATGAGCCTAGGAAAGCAGAAATATTTATGATTACAAATTGGGAATTATACAGATGCTTTGTTCAATAATATGTAATTTAAATTCTTTTCTAAACTAACAAGATATGAATCGAAACTAAGACTTTTCAAGCCAATGAAGATATCCACTCTTTCTTTCTTTCTTTCTTTCTTTCTTTCTTTATTTATTTATTTATTTATTTAAAAGATTTTACTTATTTATTCATGAGAGACACAGAGAGAGAGAGAGGCAGAGAGAAGCAGGCTCCATGCAGGGAGCCCGACGTGGGATTCGATCCTGGGTCTCTAGGATCACGCCCCAGGCTGAAGGTGGTGCTAAACCACTGAGCTACTCGGGCTGCCCTCCAAACCCATTTTAAATGAAACTTAAGGATAGCAGAAACAGGGAACCAAAATGCTTAGTCTTCTAAAGTCAAGGGTGACTATAAGGTTCTTAGTCTGAGCTAGTAAATCAAAGTGGCTATTAATCAAGATGGGGAAGACCATGGGAAAACTAAATTTGAAGGGTATGTCAGGAGCTTAGTTTAGAATATGTTAAGTTTGAGTTCCTGGGCAGCCCAGGTGGCTCAGCGGTTTAGTGCCGCCTTCAGCCCAGGGTGTGATCCTGGGGACCCGGGATCGAGTCCCACTTCAGGCTCCCTGCATGGAGCCTGCTTCTCCCTCTGCCTCTGTCTGTGCCTTTTTCTCTCTGTGTGTTTCTCATGAATAAATAAATAAAAATCTTTAAAAAAAAAAAAGTTTGAGTTCCTATTAGACATCAAGTAGCTGGATATAGGAGTATGAAGTTTAGGCCAGGGATGAAGCAAAACAGCAAATAGATGATATATAAAACTATGATACTGGATGAGATTACTGAGGAAATGAGGGTAGAGACATAAACAAAAGAGCCTTAATGACCGAGCCCTAGGCATGCTGACATGTATAGGTTGGGAAGATAAAAAGTTACCAGCATAGGAAACCATCAGAGAAAGTGGCCAGAGATAGAAGATGGAAACCCAGGCTCATATGGTAACCTGTGGACTAACTAAAGAAAATACTCTATATAAGGAGAAAGTAATGAACTGTGTTAAATGTTACTGAAAGCCAAAAAAGATGAGAACTAGGAGCACTTGGGTGGCACAGCTGGTTAAGCATCTGATTCTTGGTTTTGGCTCAGGTCATGGTCTCAGGTCTCAGGTCATAAGAACCCAGGTCAGGGCAGCCTGGGTGGCTCAGCAGTTTAGCACCACTTTCGGGCCAGGGTGTGATCCTGGAGACCTGGGATCGAGTCCCACTTCCCACGTCGGGTTCCCAGCATGAAGCCTGGTTCTCCCTCTGCCTGTGTCTTTGCCTCTGTGTGTGTGTGTGTGTCTCATGAATAAATAAATAAAATCTAAAAAAAAACAAAAACAAAACGACCCAGGTCAGGTCCCTGCTTATGAGGAAGTCTGCTTAAGATTCTCTTTCTCCCTCTCCCCCTGCCCTTGCTGTACATGGTCTCTCTCCTTCTTGCTTATTTAAATAAATAAATCTTTTTTTTTTTTTTTTAAAGAAACAATGAGAAGTGAAAATCATTTCAATTTAGTCATGTGGAGACAACTAGTAACATTGACAGGGGTAATTCTGGAGTAGCAGTATATAAAAGCCTAAATGGACTGGGCACTAGAGAGAATGGGAAGAGAGAAGCTAAGAGGATGGAAATACAGACTATATATGCCTTGGGAATGAATGATTCCAGTAGAAAGGCTAAAACTGATGATGCAAAAGACTGAGGGAAGAACTGCTGGGAAGAGCAGATGGGATACACTGCATAAGTAGACAAGCTTGCCTCTGGTGAGGAGCTCAGCCATGGTAACAGAAAAGAATGTAGAGCAGATGGGCACAGATAACGGCCGGTGGGCAGATGTAGTGGGGGAGCTTCTGGAAGCTACCTTTTGATCAATCCAATCTTTCAAAGAAATAGGCAAATAAGATCAGCTGAAAGTGAGGAGTGAAGAGGAGATTATTTGACATTTGAGGAGACAGGTTAAAGTATAAAGTTAAGTCACCTAAGTGAGAGGAGCAGACTAAATTATAGGACAACCATGTAGCATCACTAAATCACTAAGGTGTTTGAAGACAGTAAATACGTGTTGTCTCCAGCCATGTGCACCCATACTGGCATAGGCAAGCAAAAGCAATCGTCAGATTTTTTTTTTTTTTTAAAGATTTTATTTATTTATTCATGAGAGACAGAGAGAGAGAGGCAGAGACACAGGCAGAGGGAGAAGCAGGCTCCATGCAGGGAACCTGACGTGGGACTCGATCCCAGGTCTCCAGGATCACGCCCTGGGCTGAAGGCAGATGCTCAACCGCTGAGCCACCCAGGCTGCCCCGCAAGTGTCAGATTTAACCACTTGTGGTTAATAGCCAAACAAGCCTGAGACAAGAAATTAGAATAACTGGAATTAAGTGAAAGGAAGGCTCTGAGAGAACTGGAGCTCAGTGAAAAGATGGAAAGATCAAAGGACTGAAGGTCACAGTACTTAAACAGGGAGAGAGTCTGGAGGTGGTGGCAGAAACAAATCATGGAATTTCAGAGAAGTTCACTTTAGAATTCAGAGCAACTTAAAGATTTTCAGTAAAGATGGAATTTGGTAATAACTATTAAGCCAGCTTAAAGTAAACGTAATTATTTTCGAGGTTGGGGAAACAGATCAGTAAAAATAAAATCTTAATAAAAATGCTTAAAAGGCCATATATTTTGAAAAGCACAATTTTTCTAAGAGAGTTATCTCTACTGTCTTTTTTGATGTTCACATACTACGGATCCTTAGAAAACTAAGGAACTTTGAACTAAAAACAAGAGTTCTTAAATAAGAGCTTCTACAGGCTTTTCTACAAAAGACCAATAAGTAGGGTGAAATACGAAGAAGAAATACACTGATTTTTACATTTACAATGATTTCTAATATTATTTGATCAAGCCGTTATCTGTGTAAAAATGATTTTCTTTCAAATAAAGAATGACATTCCCAGCAATACAATATTCCATCTTTTTATATTTAACTATGCAAGAATTCTAATACTTGGAAGCAGGTCTTTAGTAACTCTTTAATCTGGATACCTTCATGAAGAATGATGCACCTGGAAACCCAAATTGCAGTCAATCATATGAAATGAAGAAATTAAAATGCAAATGGAGACATCATTCATTACTTCTTGATTATAATTTCATGGGAACAGAGACACAAAAAATTAGGTTATTACTCTTCCAATCTATCCATTTACCTGTACTGGTGGCAGAGTTGCTCTGTCCTTCATCTGAATACTGACAAGGATACTGTAATGGTTCATCTGCTCCTGGAAAGTACTATATATGAAAAAGTAAATCACAATTTAAAATTTCTTTAACGCAAAATAAATCCTGTGAGAATTAATTTGAAGAATACACATTATTATTTTCTTGTCCTGAGATGTGAAAGTAGCAAAGATACTGCTTCATTTTCTCTAAGGCATATACTGAATTTGTAGATACATATACTCAGTATATGCCTTAGGTTTTTTGTTTTACAAAGATGGTGATAATGTGCTACTCTTTTGTATTTCACCTGTGATCAATCCCATGTATGTACTTAAGTATCTATTTTACACAGAGCCTAGACAGTTCTAAAGAACACAGCTATATTTTTCTAGAGGAACATAGGTAATATAATAGTATCATTCCTTGTAATTATATAAAATGTATTTATGTTCTGCTGATACAAACTTCCAAACTATTGAAATTACTGTCAGTCTGACAGTTGAGCTTGGTATGCCATAGAATAATTGTCAGAACTAATATTTTGAATATCAAAAATAGATTATGGCTGTTCCTCTATAAACTGGAGATATAATATTGGAAATTTTTGCTGGGCAAACATTAGAAATTAGGGGAGAAAAGGAAAGGTTTTCTTTTCAAATCAGACAAAGCACATGTAAGTACAACTACAATCTGAACAATTTTTATATCCCAATGTTTTAAGGTATCTCACTATGGAGACGAAGTAGATTTCTTATGAATGTATCTTTAGGGCCTAGGATCCTATGTATAGCTGGAATTCACATATGATGGTAAGTTTTAATCAGATTACTTCAAGCTTGGTTTGCCTAAATCATTTTCAATAGAATAAACAAATCTCTAGCCATATAGGAAATCTATATGTAAGGAGATTGAAGGGTTCTTCTACTGAGCAAACTGTTCTGAAATTCAGGCACTTTCATAAGTATGTGAACTTTTCAAGTCAAAGTACCACTCGATAGATTTTATTAGTGCACCCAAAACTAAAGGCCTAAAATTATTCAAGTAATTCTCAAAGTGTTTGTTTATAGACTAAGAAATTTTGATAATCATTTGAAAGGGTTCTTCTAAATTAAAAAATCCTATCTATAAATCCTAGAAGTTTAACATTTTAATGGCAAATGAAAAGCTAAAACTGTGCAATGAAACACCAGAAGGTAAAAATCATTTAAACAAATGTGCCTGGGTATACAACTGTTCTATTGCCCTGCATAAATGACTCCTTGATGAAGATCTGTACTCAAGAAAATTTAAAATTTAGTTTGGCAAGTATTAGAGTCAGAAAATACCTAAGTCCTATCAAGACATCTAATTCAGCTTCTTAGAATACAGAGAGGCAACAGGCCCTCAAACAAACGCATTTGTCTACTAAGTTAAGCAAGAGGAAAAAGCAAGTTCAGAAACCAAGTCTAGTTATCTTTCCATTATAAAGAACTCGATTTTTTCCCCAAAATAATGTTTCCTCCTCTGAATATGAGTAATAAATGCCCATTAGAAACTGGACAAAACAGAAAAGTATAAAGCAGAAAATAGCAATGTCTCTTCACATTAAACCCCATCCAAACTCAGTATCTATCAAATTCCCCTAAATTCAAAGCCCCTCAAAAGAAGGATTATACCCGCATCAAGTGAGTCATTATTTTCACAATTTCCTCCATTGAAGGGCGCTGAGAAGGATCTTTAGACCAACAACGAGTCATCAGGCTCTCAATGGGCTTAGGTAAATTTTTGATCAGTGGTGGTCGAGTACCTAGAATTGAAAATTAGAGGAGGGGGAAGAATGTATTTATCCAAAAGAATGGTATAAAATTTTTATATGTATTTCCAACACAGTACTTATTTTATAGATCTTGTAATTTAAGATTTTGGAATAGTGAAGTACTTTTTGTTCTGTTAACATTGTATTTTCATAAAAGGGGAAAGCTACACCTTTTGCAAAGTTAAAATTTTCATGTGCATTATAGTAAGAGTAAGATACAAATATCTTATTTATTCTTTTTTTTTTTTTTTAAAGATTTCATTTATTTATTCATGAGAGACAGAGGGGGAGAGAGAGAGAGAGAGAGAGGCTGAGACACAGGCAGAGGGAGAAGCAGGCTCCATGCAGGGAGCCTGACGTGGGACTTGATACTGGGTCTCCAGGATCAGGCCCTGGATGGAAGGTGGCGCTAAACCGCTGAGCCACCAGGGCTGCCCCCTATCTCATTTATTCTAAACTTTTTCCTGTAACAAATAATAATGGCTTAGTGGGTACTTCATTAAAAAAAATTAAATGGTGGTTTTAAGTAATCTTATCTGAACTATATTTTCAGATTCACTGTAAAACTTTCAAATGTGTTTGAAAAATCCTCTTTCATATCAGGAAAGTCATCAACTATGGTGTTATACTCAGTGACCTCTAAATAACTCTTTTGTCAGTGGCAGACCTTTTTGGCTGCTGTGAATCCATCATTTCACAGCCAGAAAACTGTCAACTTTTGTGTAAATACTATAGTGAGGTTCCTAACTTAAAAAAAGCCTTTAATATTATGAAGTCTTTGTAATTTTACCAACAAGTTAGCTCTTTTATTCCTTACTTTACCGAGTTGATAATTTACTGACAATTGACAGAAAAACACAGCAAATTGTCTTAGTCATTACTCTAGCATTCTCTACAATGACATTAAAGGTAGTAAAATGAAAAGTAGTACAGGAAACCAATAAAAACACTTAGGATTACTCAGATAATGATACTGTTTGACAAGTCTATGAATGACCTAGTTAGGTAAGTATTTTATGATCTGTGGAACAGTGTATTAAAATGCCAAAAAAATTAAAATGCCATAATCACAATGATTATAACCAATTGATAGAAATTAAATAATAGTGAAATAAAAATTAGGAAGGTTAAGCAATTTCCCTTCATGAAGAGTTTATTTTCCCAAATCAAATGCGAAGTAACTTGATTAATGAAGAACATGTATTCTAACATCCTGAGTAGTTAGAAACATCACAACTACATGTCTAAAAGGAGCAGGAGGGATATAAGGATACTGAATTCATAAATCAATATAACTTAAAAATATGGGCATTGGGAGTCAGAAAGATATGGATGTGAATCCCAGCAATACCACTTACTAATCTGGTGACCTTGGGCAACTTCCTTTCCCTCTCTAGGTCTCGGTCTCTGTAAAATTGTAAAATGAAGCAATAATAGTACTCCCCTTATAAGGGTGAATGAAAAGATTTTAAAAAGAAAGCATATGTGAAGCGCTATGTTCTGCCTTTATGAATAGCTGAAGTAACAACTCTTATTATCTTTTTACTCCCTCAAAAGAAAAGGTTATATCTCTTCAATTATCTGAACCTAAGATTTTATTAATTTAATTTAAAAATTTTATTTTCTCCACAGAGTCCAATCTGATGCTTCTCTATCCCCTGGAGAAAGCCAACCTAGGTACTTGGCTCTGGCTGTCTACTGATGGCTTTTCCCTAATCAGCAGAATCAGCAGACCTCCTCAGCCTTGGGCAAAGGATGGGACCACTCTCACCTCTGCCCTCCTTGATTTTGGGGGGAGAGTAGGAGACTGATGACAGCAAAGTATTCTGGTAACAAAGAACTGGATATTTTAATATTTGGGATAAATGGTCTTCTTTAAGGTAGATGCAATTTTCCAGACAGAAAATATACAAAATATATTAAAGAAAAACTTCATTTTACTAACCGTTATGAACAGCCCACATGATACGGAAAGCTGGGCCACCAATCTCATCAAAGGGTTTCCGACGTGTTATCACTTCCCAAAGGATAATACCCCAGCTGAAGACATCACATTTTTCACTGTAATTGCTACCTAGAGAAAAAGGTGGTATAATTTCAAGATTCTTTTTCTACAACTGCTTTCATAAATTTTTAACAGCACTGTGTACAAAAACAGGAGGACACAACACACAGAGCTGGGAAATTACTCTTTCCTAAGTACCTTATGTCTCTGCAACAAAACATTTACTTATGAATTAAGTATTAATAATGCACTAAAAAAACACTTTAGAAAGCTGGACACTTTCTACCTTTTCACTGAGAGGCACAGGATTTATTTTTTATTTACTCAGACTTATACTTTCTCTAAGGTAGAGTATAAAGCATTTGTACTTTCCTTTCTGCAACTTTTAAATCTTCAATTTTCTTTCCCCATTCATTCTCTTGATGGAACTACTCTATCAAGGCAGAAGAAATTTCTAATTTAATGTTATGACTTTCTTCTAAATATCTGGCAAGATAAAATTCTTAATTTGTAAACTTAACAGTTGTAAGCAGTGAAAATCAGATAACAAATTTATAGTAAGCAGATTATGCTGCAAAATTTATAGGATCACTAAATTGGGTGAATCAGCCCAATAAACAGCCAAAAAACCCCGAAAAACCCACTGTAAGAATGAACAATGATTAGTGATAATTACATATGTACGTAGCATGTGTACTTCACATGCACTAAGCAGTCTACTGTAAGCATTAAAATGGTATTACAATCTAATTTTGGTTTTAGGTGCTGACATCTTTCAGAAACGAAGAAATCTATATAGCCTCATAGTATGAACTTTGCTACTCTAAATACTAAAAATAACTTCTCGCCTCTTTTGTATAAATAAATCTTTTTGCTTTTCACACTATAGTAAAACTATGTTAACTCACAGGAAAACATTTTAAATGAATAGTTTTAAGCCAGTGTATTCTACACATGAACTTAAAAAAGAGACATTATTTAGTTAATTGTATAATTTAACATTTGCTAGTTCATTCACTTTTTAATTGAATTTTAAAAAGCAAAATAGCTCTACTCAAGTGACCAACTGCATGGTAAATTTCTCTCTCAGGTGGCTAGAAACAAAGAAACAAAATACTTTAAATTTGCCAAAAATAAAATAAATAGGCCATAACCAGAATCTGATACTAAACATATCTGAATCTTCTGGACGGTCATACTTCCTAACATACAAATCCCACATCTTTAATCAACTTTTCTCATTTAAAATAAAACTTAATATTTTCAAACAGAAACCTGTTATGAAACTTGCAGATCTCTCTTTTATAACTTGAGGTACAGAGATGTAAAAGAAATTAAACAGAAGTTTATCAGTTACTTGCCTTTCTTAGTATTATATTTAAACCAAATTACCTGCATTCCTTCTAAGGCATGCTCATTTAAACTTAGGCTGTCAATTTTTAATTGCTAGGAAACTAATACAAAGCACAATTGATTCTTGTTATTCTTGGTCTTTATGTTCTATACAGTTTCTGTGACGACTGGACTAGTGACTGCTGAATCATCTGCTCGTAGGTGCAGTCAGGGTTAGGTTCCTATGAACCTTAGTGTCAACTGATCAATATATAACCTTGTTTTATTATGTGTTTCTGTTTAAGATACTTTATTTAATATGTATTGGAGATTCATTAACATTGAACTCATGGAACAGCACTATAAATCATGCCTGAATAAAGATTAGCCAGCACATGTATTTTCTAAGACATGTCACAGCCTTGTTATAAATAGGAACACTAGAAAGCACTTCAATGCTGCTTCTGGAGGCCATCTTAAACAGTGAAATCACCAACAAAAAGCACATAAAAAAATAGAAAAAAAAGGCACTAAGTAGAGAGCAAAATAAGAAGGCAGTGTGTTGTCTTATTCCTCAGTTAGGAACATGTGTTGATGACTCAAAATTTTTCCCTGCTGTATATGGCTGCAAATAACCATGAAAGCACCAAGAATACTGGTTTTAGGGTTAAAAATAGTCAGGTTTTTATAACTGCAATTGGTGGAATATGAAAATGAGGATTGACTGTATATATACTTGAACTTGCATAGAACACTGCTAGACAATACAAATTGCTATTAAGATCTAGGGCTATATTTGTTTACTATCTCCTTAGACTTTACTACAGTTGACCAGTGAATACTGGTTTGAATTACAGAGGTCCACTTAAATGCGTATCTTTTCTTTCTTTTTTTTTTTTTTTTGGGTAAATACAGTACAATACTATACATGTATTTCCCTTACTATTTTCTTTTCTCAAATTTATTTTAAGAATACAGTATATAATACATATATAAAGTAGGTGATAAACAACTGTTTATGTTATGACTAATGCTTCTGGTCACTTAGTAGTTAAATTTGGAGGAGCCAAAAGTTACATGTGTATTTCCAACTGTGTGGGATGGTCAGTGCCACTAACTTCTGCATTGTTCAAGGGTCAACTGTATATGCTTTATAATATGTACTATGCAGAAATAAAACTGTGGAAACAGCATAAAGCCATAAACACACACCGGATGTACATGGAGTAAGAAGGCAGATTATCAATCGCAATATGATTTTGTCATTTACCTTCAAAAACTTCAGGTGCCATCCAAGCAGCACTCCCCTTGTTATTGGTCATGTGTGTCTGAATGTCACAAGCTGTACCAAAGTCACAGATTTTTAAAACTGTCCCCCCTGCAACCAGCAGTAAGCTGTTTACAAAAAATCAAAAATAAAGGTTGTAAGACCAATACTTGATTCCTACAATAAAAGAAGAGACATTTGTGGTAATAGAAATGGTTAAGCACAATGTCATCATTCAACTTCCAACCAGTTTCCTGGTCACTCTAAGAGCTTAATGGTTCAGACGAATATTTGTAAAAATTAAATGACCTTAACCTAGTTCTCTTGGGACCAAGACTGCTAGACCAACAGTTTGATGTCTCCATCTCTATCTCCATAATCTTTCCTGATTATACATCTCTCTGGGACAAAATAAAACATAGGGTTTAAAAAAAGTCCTATCAGGTAAACATTGTATGTCCTGAAAGGGAAGTAGGTGGATATCAATACCTTTGTAAATCACTTGCCCCCTAAACTTAATCTACCTATCACAGTGTTTTTTAAGCTACAGGCAGAAACCTACTCATAAAATCTAAATCTTAAAAATCTATATTTTTTTAAGATTTTATTTATTAATGGGAGAGAGAGAGAGAGAGAGAGAGAGAGAAGCAGAGACACAGGCAGAGGGAGAAGCAGGCTCCATGCAGGGAGCCCGATTTGGGTCTCAATCCCAGGACTCCAGGATCACACCCTGGGCTACCCTGGGCTGAAGGCAGATGCTCAACTGCTGAGCCACCCAGGAGGGATCCCCTAAATCATAAAAATCTATATCAGAGATCTGGAAACCTAGGTCACAAAATTGATTCAGTAGACTATAAAAGCATTTAAAAAAATAGAATAGAAAATACCAAAGTACATCACTAGTAAAATGAAATACTGTTTGATGTATGTTGTTTTAGTCTTATACACATTAGTATGTAAACATGATAGACTGTGAAGTATCTCTTATTATGCATCATTGTCCAAATGTTTATAAACTATTTTGTTTTTATTAACCTTATGGTGAACAGAAATGAGTCGTTAGATTAACCTAATGTTGCCTGACCCCATTAGCTGCTCACTGACCCCATTTCCTTTCCCTCCTGGACATAAAAGATTTTTTCTTTTTAAAGATTTTACTTATTTATTCATAAGAGACACACACAGAGAGAGAGGCAGAGACAGGCAGAGGGAGAAGCAGGCTCCATGCTGGGAGCCTGACGTGGGACTCGATCCCCGGTCTCCAGGATCAGGCCCTGGGTCGAAGGAGGCGCTAAACCGCTGAGCCACCCGGGCTGCCCAGAGGTTACATTTTCCAGACTTGAGTAGTTAGGTGTGGCTATATCACCATTCTAGTCAATGGGTTGTAGATGGAAATGTACTTTGCTTTCAAGCCTGGCCATAAAAATCTCTCACATACATATATTCCTTTTCCTTTCCTCATATGCCACTGAATGCAGAGGATTTTGAACTACAAGACAGAAGGAGCCTGGGATCTTGAGCCACCAATGTGAAAACTGCTCACTAATCAAAAACATTCCTTTTGGACATCATATGAGTAGAAACAACAACAACAAAAAACTTGTACTTTGTAAAGCCATGATATTTCAGAGCTTATTATAACAGTGCCACTCTAACCAATATAAAAAATATAAGAAATGGTATAGAAATGGATGTAGCTATCACAAAAATCTAATATATTTGATATTAGCCTAGCACTAAGCAGCAAAAAAAGCTGAAACTGGAAAAGACAGAGATTCATTAGTGACATGGTAAAACATTTGGTAAAATTTGTCTCCTATGATAATTTGTGGCCTTAAAGGACTGGAAAAGTTGGCTGCTTCTAGACTCCAAATAGCAGGAAAGAAGACTGACAAAGGCCCATTAAGACTCAGTACTGCAGCAAAGAATAAATTAAGAGAAAGTACTTCCCACTAAAACTTGAGGGCTTCAAGGTGCCTCTACTCAGTTGAGAAAAAGCAGTGTGGCCAGAAATCAAATAAACCAGGTTCAAGATTCTGTCTAAAAGGAATTATAGTAATAGTTACAGGTACATGAAACGGACAGGAACCAAGGAGATCACAAGCCTACTTTTGAGGAAATTAAACTGCCAAAGGAACCACAAATTCCTAATTAAAAGTTTTTGATTGTTTTGAGTCTTACAACAATCCTCAGGACCCCAGATCTACATAAGCAAGGTGCGGGTTGTGAAAACCGTACAAACTCTGAGGAGAGTATATGCCAATACCCACATCTGACATGGTATGAAGAATGCATTAAGAAGGAATTTACTAAAAGGTGAAGCTTGGAGTCATGACCAATGGATAAGGGAGTTCCTTTCCAAGGGCTGAAGCAAGGTTTGATCAAGACCCCTTTCACAAATCCTGGGCAGAGGGACTAGACAATGCCAAGACTTCATCCCTATAGACGAGTAACTGTGGTACACTTCCACGCTTTCCTTTTCCCAGTGGAAACTTTTACTGATTATCCTGTCTTTCTGTTATTATGTATTGTGTGAGTTGGAGAGGGCGAGGTGACAGATAACTTGTCCTTTTAATTCATTTGTTTCCAAACTATGGGATGCTACATTTAGACCAGCTGGAGGACCACATGTCATCTTGAAATGCTTATCCTGGACAGTGAATTGGATGGTGACTGGAAGAGCCTTTGGGATGTTTAACTGGCAACAGTTAAGTGGTTCTAACCTGTGGCTAGAGGAGTAAATACTCTGGGTAACTGGGACTGGCCAGCTGCTCATAAAAGCCATCTCCTTCTTCCTCTGGGGGCATACAAGACATTTCCTAACCCCTCTAGGAAGTTACAGTTCCAAGATTGAATTGTGGCCACTGATATGTGATTAAAGGGAGGGTCACTTCTAGACCTGGCTCAAAAAACCTCTCATGTGATCTCCATTCTCTTTATCTGCTGGCTAAATGATTAAGTTGCCAAAGCCCTGGAGGATGGCAGAAGTACAAGATGGAGGAAGCTTAACTGGGTCCTTGAATGACAATACGGAAGATCATCTGCCAAACAGGAACAACTGTTTTGGATTTCACATGCACAAGCAATAAATTTCTACTGTGATAAGCCCAGTATTAGCTACAGCAGCTGGTGTTAAAACAACTAATATTCTTAGCTATTATGATCCCTTTAAAGAAACTGATACTCAGAGTCGTAGGTTTTTTAATATCCCAATGTAACTTATTACTACTATAGAAACTGGAATCAACTTAAGAAAGTATTAAAAGAACTATAAAAGTAAAAGACAATTTTTATTAGCTTATTAAAAGAGTTAAACATTTAAAAATAAATATGTAACTCACTTTCTATATCATTACCTAAAAGGCTTACAGTCTTCAGGGTTATTCTGTAAACTAGTAGAAATAATTATTTATTTTAAATCCCCTTTAACCACCTTCTCTTACATGCATAAATGTATTTTTGTTTTAAACAGTCAACTTTTATCTTAATGTGTTTCACCATTCCTTCTTGAATCTTATATTTGTCCTATGCAATCATTTTCTTTCTCCCCAAATACCTTCAATTAAGGTCCATTTATAGTAAATTCTCTCAGGTTTTGTTTCAAAACATCTTGAATTTGCACCCTTCTCCTTAAAAAATAATTTAGGGCAGGTACACTTTTTTTTCTTAGCTCTGTGAAGTTATAATTCCAGTTTTCCAGCTTCCACTAATGGTGATGGAAAATACCCTTCCATCTGTCAATCCTTTGTAGGTAATCTCTTTCCTGATTAGCTGATTTAAAAATCTCCCTTTTGTTTCTGTTGTTCTGTAGCCTCACTAACATGTGTTATAGGGTAGATTTCATTTATCCTTGTTTAGAAATCATCTTTGTTCAGAAAATTCCTGGTCAGTCCCTCCTGAATTATACTCTCTCCATCTTATTTTCTACTGTAGTTCTGTATTGTTAGTCCTGTCTTTCCTTTCCCTGCTCCTTAATCTATCATTTTTCTCCTTTACTTATTTGGTTGTGTTGCATTCTGGGTAACTGCAGATATATCTTATAGCTTGCCAATTCTCTTGTCATGTATTTCAGATCCCCTATTTAAAATTTTTAATTATTCCTAAATGTTGTATTTAGTCCTTTTGGTCATTTTGAGTAATTTATTCCTTGCATATTTTAATTCTTTTTTGGGTAAATAATATAAGCATATTTACATCATATTCCAAATGTTTGGAGTCTAAATATTTGAGAGCTTAATTCTGCTTTGTGTTATTTCTGCTGACTTTTACTCATGGTAACTTGGACCCTTATGGGTGTGGTAATTTTTACTGTGGCTTCATATTTGATTAATTTTAATCTGGAATAATTAAAGGCCTGGACTGAAAGCACAGGACTTTTAAATGGGAGTTTCATTACTATCAGATGCCCTGGGACACTACCAATCCCAAAACACTTTTATTGTCTTGTTGGGATTTTCTTAAGTGTGCAAGTAGGGCAAATCCAAACTCACAACAAGAGGGGAGATCTCTGTTAAGAAATAAAAGTTTGCTTAAGTAAGAAAACTGGTATTTTTTTCTAGCCCACTTTTAAGTTGTTCCCTCTGGGAATACTAAATTTATGGAGAGATCTCAGTTCTGCTATTTTACCTGGTACAGAACAAAAGACTTATCTCCAATTACACAAGAGCCATTAAAACTGGGGCTTTATATTTTTGATACTGACAGAAGCTCACATACAGTCCCTTAGCTTTCATGCTTGGATTATATTCTCTTAGGATTCTATTCTTTCCATTTTTTTGCCCTGATGATTTCCCTTATTTTCTTGTAAGATCCCTTATTTTTCTTGTATGTAAAAGGATGTTTGTTGTAATATGCAGTATCTCTGGGTGTTTGTTGTAGGACGGTTTTTCAGTTGATCTGGTTTGCCATATTGCTGGACTGTCAAAATTCTTATTATGTGAGCATTAAGAATCAAGCCACATTTCCATATAATGGTATCTATCACAGGTTGTTAGGATTTAAATACATAGATATTGTGGCTTAACTTTATGTGCTTTGTAAACTAGGGTATGAAACCTTGTCACTATACCAGTCAGTGTGTGCCAAGGTAAGTGGCAGGGAGCCTACAGAGCCCCAGGTTAAAACTAGCACTTCTCCTTAGACCATCGTTTTTACTCAGCCTTAAGTATTTTTAACATCTGAACATTGATTTTAAAACAAATTACATAATATATGAAGTTGAATGCAAAATTTTCATGCAAAATTCAAAAAGGATGATTATTTGGGCTCTCTCTCCCTACTCTTAAAACCACTGAGGTTGTATTTTATCATAACTTTGTTCAGGGGCGGGGAGGGGAATTTGAGAAGCACCAACTTAGGGCATTAAAAACTTTGCAGAATCTCAAAACATCAATAATTCAGTAGCAGTATATTTTCTAAAAACAGCCATAAAAATCAAGTCTTCCAAGTCTAAGATTATTTATAAGATCAAGAATAGTTTCGAGTATTTACCAGGAGTAACAGGGAATATTATTTATTAAAAATAGAACGGTAAATATCTGAATATAGTGATATGAAAAGATGTCCATTTAAGTGAAAAAAGCAACATTATATAAAGTATAAATCATACATGATTAAAAAAACAAAATAGTGGTTACCTTTGGGGAGTAGAAACAGGAGGCAGGAAAGACTCGCTTTATATTCTTCTATTTGAATTTGTTTTTAATCATGAACATATATTATTTGAAAATAACTACATATTTATTTATTCATCTATTTTAAAGATTTTATTTATCTGAGAGAGAGAGAGAGAGTGAGAGAGAGGGAGTGTGTACGTGCACACAAGTGGGGTGAGGAGAAGAGGGAGAAGCAGATTCCTGAGCAGGGAGCCCAATGATGCAGGGCTTGATCCTGGAGGCATTCCGGGATCATGCCTGGAGGCAAAGGCAGCCACTCAACTTGACTGAGCCATTCTGGTGTCCCAACAAGATATAATTTAATTAAAAAGGTAAAATAAACATATACAGGAAAAGAAAAAAATGGTCCTGATTTTAAATGTCCTTATTTTTTTTTTTTAAAGATTTTATTTATTTATTCACAGAGAGAGATACAGGGAGAGGGAGAAGCAGGCTCTATGCAGGGAGCCCGATGTGGGACTCTATCCCAGGTCTCCAGAATCACGCACTGGCCTGAAGGCGGCGCTAAACCACTGCGCCACCGGGGCTCCCCAAATGTCTTTATTTTTAAGATACTTCTAAAAATGTTGAATCTCAAAACTGTTTCTTATGTTCGAAGTGTGTGTGTGTGGGAGGAGCATAACTTTATTACAGTTAAAATAACTTAATGAAGGCCTAGGTGGCGCAGTGGTTGAGCATCTGCCTTGGGCTCAGGTGGTGATCCCAGGGTCCTATGACTGAGCCCCCGTCAGGCTCCTTGCAGGGAGCCTGCTTCAGCCTCTGCCTATGTCTTTGTCTCTCTCTCTCAGGAATAAATAAATAAAATCTTTAAATAATAAAGTAACTTAATGGAAGGTTTCCAGGAAATTTTCTGAACTTAAGATTCTGATTTTCCTAGGTGCTATACCACCCAAGTTCAATCACCAAGTAGTATATACCCTTACTTAGGTTTTCCTTTGGATGACAAACAGAAATAAGGATAATTTGTACTATCACACTGTAGTAATATTCAACAGCAGTATTTGGGGGAGGGGTGTTCATAGAAATTACAGTTTTTATAAATTCTTTGTATATAATTTTATATTAAAATTCTAACTAGAAAGATTATTCAGAAATCAGTTTCTTTTTAGTCCAACATGACTAGGATAAATAAACCAGATAAACAACTATACAGATCTCATGTCAAAAATACTTCTATGAAAACTGAAGTGGAAAGAATGCTAAATGCAATTTACTTTTATATGCACTTCAACAAAAAATTGCCTGTTTTATTGTTTTTATTCCAGCTCTAACTATTCTTTACCCAGAAAAGAACTGTAAAACTGGTTTTCCTCGTTTTATTACCTAGTAGATTCAAGTTAATTTTTTCTGAATGACTTTTATATTAATGTTATTATAATTAGTACTCCTTCACTCATAAGATTTTAATAGGTCACCAGCCATGAACATGACATTCAAGACTCACTGAAATATGAACTAAATTATCTTTGTAGGCTTACATTCACACAGCTGGGACCAAAACCACATTTTTTTTTTGAAGTACATGCAAACAAACCTGCAAAAGATGAATAAAATAGGGGCACAAACACAAGTTGAAATTATATAAAATACCTAATCAAATCATCACGTGCCTTCTTTATACACCATTCTCTGGAACACTCTTCCTTAATATTGAATCCACAGGTTTTCCACTGACAGTAATATAGTATGTGTGCTTGTGTATACAATTTATATATGAAAGCATAGTCATTCCAAAGACTTTTCTTTTTTCCACTACATTCTGAGAAATCAATTCTAACTCTAAAGCCCAAAGTGTATACTGGGTGTCCTAAAAACAATCTGCAATACTATAGAACGAGTACAACCATAAGGATGCCTAAGAGGAATGAATGACCTAGGCTAGACTTCCTACAACTATACTGATGGTATCTATTAGCAAAAGGAAGAGTCTGTATCTACAAATGATTTAAGTAGGACATATCTAAGTAGGTTGGTTAAATAAATCTAACATTTATGGACTTATGGCATATGGGTAGATGGAGAATGAAGGTAGTCATTTCAGTTGTATATAATTATGGAATAGGAAAGATGTTGGAAAACTGAAATGACTTCCTTTTGTGAAGTATTTTCATGCATATTGTTTAGCAATAGTCAGTTATTCCAAAACCAAAATATGACCTAATGCAAAAGAAACAAGATACTTTTGGGAGTTCCATCTGATGGTTTCTGGCTCTTCCAAGAAAAAGATGCCTGATGCTTGCCTGCATCCTCTGAATCATTAGTCAATTTGTGGCTGGATAAGAGCTATGATTCTCATGAATTTGTTTTGATAATTCAGCTGTATATTAATTAAGAGGAGCAAAAGATGATTCAATCTTCGTAAACAGGAAAAAAAGATGAAATGATTTCTTCTTCATTGGCCAAGATAGGTAGCTACGGCAATAGCCTCAAGGAGTCAAGTAAAAAAATAAAAGAATCATGAATCTGAGTCTTAAACATTATTTGACCAGGGACCTAGGGAAACAGAAATCAGTTTTTTTTTTTTTAGAAATCAGTTTAAGTCTGAGAGTAGGAATAATGTACACTAGTGAGAACAGCCATTGCAAGAGCTGAGAGCTATGTAGAACGTATTAGATTAGACATAAGAGTGACAAGTTGTACCCAGACAGGACACTTTAATGCTTTAAACCTGTATCAAGAGAATGGAATACTTGAGACTGATTTCCTAGGGGAAACCTCTTATATGAGGACTGATGTAGTGGCGGTGGTGGGGAGTGAGAGAATGGCATGTGGACTTTTTTTACTATCACAAGTGGATAAAGAAAAAGAAAAAAAAAAAATAGAGAGGAAAGGGGAAAATACCACATGTATGTTTTCTTTATTTAAGTACCTATGCAAACAAAAAACCCCCAAAGTATTAGCCTGTTAATGTACTTATTTAGGGGAGTTTTAAAGTCCTATGATCCTTAATAAGGAGAAATCCAGAATATTTTCAGGTTCTACCCAGATGCCAGACATGTCCATTTTCCTTCCTCTAAAATGGCAAATAATAACCACTCTGTAAAATATTGTAGAATGTCTACTATATATGGACATTGTACTAGTTATTAGGAATATAGTGGGGAATAATATAAACTTGGGGACTGTCTAGGGGCAACAATAGATACAGCAGGCACAAAATAAGATTTACAGGCTAACCAATTATAGAAGTATGGCAATCAATGGCAAGAGTTATTAAAATATAACAAAAATATGACTAAAATTAAAATCCTACTAAAGACAGTATTTTAAAATGCAAGCTTAGATAAAAGACTAAATAACAAAGGTGAGTTAAAAATAAACTCTTTCAAACTAGCCAAAAGGGAGGAGAAAAGAGAAAGTCAAGTGCAACAATTAGCTTGAATTAGGAAGTGGGCAGGGGTTGGGGCAAGATAGACAGAGAGAGAGAGATGGAGACAGACATCACACTATTAGAACTTACTTTGGTGGTTTCAGGTCCCTGTGAATTAGAGCTTTGGGTTGCATGCTGTGAAGATAAGCCACTCCTTGGGAACACTGTAAACACCAACTCATTGCATGGGCAGCAGTATAATATGGCAATGGTTCAGCACCATGCAGCACTGCAAAAGAAAGGCACAAACTAAAAAGAACTTTATTGCATACAACAAAAGACACAAGGTGAATGAGAGCACTATTGGGACACAGGACTGGGTGTTTTTCTACACATGCTCCCATCAGTCCTGCTTTTAATTCTTTTCTAAATATAAAGATGGAAATATCTAATAATTTCAAATAGAGAACTACCACACAAGTATCTAAAATGTAATAGTACCTCTATCAAATGTTATACACACTCTCTAGCAAAATTAATATGAATTACTGCACTTTTCCAGCTTAAAAGATAGTCTTTCACAATAATATACATTATAGGCAATGTGACAGCACTGAGATACAGAGTACTACGGAAGGAAATAAAACAATGTGCATCAAGATGTATATAATTATGCTTTCTACAATAGCTAAAAACTAGAAATAGTTCAACCAAATAAGACAACCAAGTGTTAGAGATACCCATTAACTATGATGAACACATGGGCATTAAATACAAATGAAAATTTAAATAAACCGTTAATTAAAAAAATAAAATGCAACAATTTATTTTATATAAATGCAATCATTAATATTTTTACTATATGGCTGGTGTCTCTTAAGAGTGAAAAATCTCTGTTCTATAAAAATAACTAAATGACCTTGTTTCTTTCATTGTTATAATTAAAATGTTTTGTGAAGTGCGTTTTCGCAATTTTATTTTTTGTAAAGAGAGCAAATTAAGTAGTAAGAGAGGGAAGAAAGTACAGTTAAAGAGTTCTCAAATAAGGAGGCTCAAAGATAAGAGCAGGCAAATGAAAAACATGAAAAGTATGAAGATATTTTAAAATCTATTTAAAAAGCAAATTTTGCTTTACTTAACTGCTTTTAACATTATGAAAAAGTACCATCAATTGAAAAGATTGATAGGCTTCTAAATTTCACATACTAATGTTGCAGCATCTTATCTTTTCGTTTCTAATCTTTAACAGATTTTTCTTTTAAATTACCTCCTTTTGAGATTCTGAAGGTAAACTGTGAAGAACATTAAGTAACTAACAATGTATATTAAAAGCTTTTCAATGATTTTACTCTACTATATAAAGACAGGTCTAATGACACTCACCATTATATAAAGAGCCCCCTTCAGCATATTCCATCACAAGACACACCTAAAAGAAACATGTCAGTATAATTAACCACAGGGCTATAGCATCTTAGATGACTTGAGAGAACTTAGTTCAATCTGTAATTTTATAAATGCATTAAAAATTATTCTTTTGGTCCCCACTATGTAAATGGTACTAATGGAAAAAGAAGGTCCTATGATCTAAGGCCTTGTCTTGTAGGAGCCCACTACAAAATTAGTATGTAATAAATAACATAATAGATATTATAATATATAATAAGAGTGGAGGTGAATGTAAAAACAATCGCAAGACCTTTGAGAACTTTCAGTGCTGAGTAGACTCTGTCAAGGAATGTCATAAACCTCATAAGATGAGGTTAGTGGACAGGACCACCCAAGATAATGCCTCCAACATACTATGTTGCTAACAGACTAGAAACAAATAAAGTGTAATTTTTTTTTGGAAATAATATAACAGATCAAAGTAGGTTCATAAGCTACACACCTGCAAACATTTACCATGTCAATACTTATAGGCAGGTGACAATGAAAAAATGACAAACTTACTGGATTCAAGCAGGCTCCATATAGCTTTACAATATTAGGATGGTTCACACGGGATAACTGTCGAAGCTGTAACAAATTAAAAGTTTCTTTTAAAAGATGAAGAATTGACTTCATAGCATCATTAGAATTTTAGGGTGTACAAAACATTAGTTTAACCATTCAACAATCATTATTCACTATGTAGCAGGCACTGTGGTCATAAATGTCTACCCAGAATGGCAAAGATTCCCTGTCCTAGAGCTCTCATGCTTTACTTGGGAGACAGACGTAAACAATTAAGGCAAAGTGCAAAGTGCTATAACAGGAGTATTGAACAAACCATGATAAGTACAAATAAAAAAAATAAACTTCAACAAAAAATGTTAGGACACCATCCCAAAGATGGCACTGAGCTTAGTTATCCAAAGCAGAAGAAGCTATGTTACCGTCACCACCTTCATAGCTGTGGCTGATCAGGCTACCAAACTCTGTGCCAGGCCCTGGTCAGCACTTTATAGATACTGTATAATTCTCACAACTCTGCAACATAGGTATTGTCATTTCTACCTTAAAGAAAAGTGAACTAATTTTAAGATAAGGCTCAGAAAGGGTTAAGTGAGCTGCTAAATATCCTACCACCAGGGTTTGAACTTTAGTTTATCTGACTTAAAATCTGCACTTATATATTTCTAAATATATAGAAATCTTCTAAAGGTTTAGCACTGAGCTTTGGATAGCAGAT
Source organism: Vulpes lagopus (assembly GCF_018345385.1). Classification (NCBI taxonomy): domain Eukaryota; kingdom Metazoa; phylum Chordata; class Mammalia; order Carnivora; family Canidae; genus Vulpes; species Vulpes lagopus. Next base: position 23,254,613 of record NC_054824.1, on the reverse strand, counting down.
TATTTAAGCATTTATTCCTGCTCCTTCCCCAAATCCAAGAATAAAGACATTTTTTTCAAGGTATGAACTCGGAAGGATGAAGAGAATGTGAAATAAGAAAACAGCACACATTTTTGGAAGTTAGAAAGCAAATGACTAGCAATAACTAACTCAGTCGATCTTAAAAAAAATGAGAAAAAGTAAGCAGAAATGAGATTAATCTCATAAAACCTCCAAAGGGTTGGGAGTGCTGGTGGTACAAATAAGCTAACAAAGGAACAGAGAGATTAGTTGAAAGTCAGACCAAGGATTCCCTCCCTTCCTGACTTCGAACAGCTTAGTGACTGCCTCTTTATCACCCCAAAGATTAGTGGTTAATTCTTTGATATACCTAAAAGTCTTTGGATTGGGGAACCAAACAAAACTAAGGGATGAACTCAAAAGTAGTTGCTTCTGAAAAGGAGAAAATATGATGGGAAAAGATCTACAGGATTAAAGTTTTAAAAATAAGACTATGTAGACAACTATTTGACAGTCTGAATTACCTGTACGTATTAACTTTGATAAATTTTTTTTTATCCCAGCTATCCTTCTAACTCCTAATTCCTAGCATTTAATACATATGCTTTTAGCTAGTTTTGTGAAAGTGCCAATGCACTTTTAGACCTTTACCTAAACCATAAACAAAAATCATGAATAAGGCAAGGCTGAGGCCACTCTTGGGAGTATACTACTAGAGATCATCTTTTCTTCATGAGGACCCCAAACTATCAGCATTTCTTTCTTTTTTTTCTTTTCTTTTCTTTTCTTTTCTTTTCTTTTCTTTTCTTTTCTTTTCTTTTCTTTTTTTCTTTCTTTCTTTCTTTCTTTCTTTCTTTCTTTCTTTCTTTCTTTCTTTCTTTCTTTCTTTCTTTCTTTCTTTCTTTCTTTTAAAATTTATTTATTCATGAGAAACACAGAGAGAGAGAGAGGCAGAGACACAGGCAGAGGGAGAAGCAGGCTCCATGCAGGGAGCCTGACGTGGGACTCGATCCCAGGTCTCCAGGATCACACCCTGGACTGAAGGCAGGCGCTAAACCGCTGAGCCACCCAGGCTGCCCACTATCAGCATTTCTTAACTCATTCAATTAATTACAAAAATCCACTTCATCAAATCCCACCTCACTTCTCATTCTCCATGTTATACATTTAAAAATACCATAAAGGATATTTTCAAATTATAATTAAATTTAATCACATATAAATTTAGGTCTGTAAGGTAAAGAACACTTACCCATTGGCCAATGAGAAAAAAAAGTGATAAAACCACTAATTTTAGGAACTACTGCGATCTAATATACAAAATAGTATAAAATTAATAAAGAATAAATCTGATAATTACTATTGATTACTGAATTCATGATTATTGAATTCTCCATCATCAAATCTGTAAGAGAACAGTTGTAGATTTTCATGCTAAATGAGACAAAAAAATCAAATTTGAAATTATTTCCCTGTAAAGTGATCTCATTTGAATTTCTAAAAATATTCAGCCAAAAATGAATGCATAAAATTTTCCTTCTTAATTTTAGATAACAGGAAAGAATACTATTTCTTTTCTATTTTAAAATTTAAATCCTATGCCTTGAAATAGATCTGAATTACATAGATGAGACTGTATTTTAATTCAGGGATGAATTCATTTATGTAGTTAAGAGTCTTTGCCCCAATTTTTAATCAGAATTAAGAGTGTGAATGAAAAATGTTTCTACGGCATTATCTTTGGTTCAACCAAATTGCTTAGGCTCAAGTACACAGAAATGATAATTGGGAAACAATTTTTTCATATTAAATCCATAGAGTATCGTAGGTAAAGAATTACACCTTGGAAACATCTCAACTTACCTCTACAATAAAAGCTTTCCTCTCAGATTCACTTTCTATTTGTTTAATAGCAACATCTTTTGCTCTCCACTTAGCTTTGCAAACTACTCCAAAGGCTCCTCTTCCAACAACCTGAGTTAAAACAAAACAAAGAGACAAACACCCATGATAATTAGAAATAAACAGATCTAGCCCAACATACAACACGGAAGCCTACCTCAAAGACTTATTGAAAGATTTTAGAAATCATCACTATCTGGATTGCCACTGAGCAAGTGTAAAGTTCTTAAAGTGAGGAAATGATGAACTTATCTCTATCTTTGAAAGTTTATGGAATAGACAGCTCTTCACTATCAGATAAAACCAAAACATCAAACAACAAAGACTCCTGGAGCAAGAAAACAAATTAAAACAGGCAAGATGAATGGCAGAGGATAGAAAGATGATGTTTGGGAAAACAAATATAAGAAGAACTTACTATCAATGTTTTAAGCGATCATATTCATGAAATTAAAAATAGCTTTTGAATAATTCAGTAGGGTATGAAATGGAGGGAAAAGTATAAAAATATAGATGCTATAAGACTGGCCATCGTGAAGGCAGACAAAACATGTATTACCTATACAATGGAATACATTCATCAAGAGAAAAAGATGAACTAATTGATACATGTTATAATATGGATGAGCCTCAAACACACTATGCTAACTAGACACAAGAAATCACATGCTGTATGATTCCATTGTTATGAAATATCCAGAAATCCACAGATAGAAAGGAGATCAGTGGTTGCTTGGAACGGAGTAAAAACTGCGATTAAGGGCAGCCCTGGTGGCTCAGTGGTTTAGCACCACCTTCAGCCCGGGGTGTGATCCTGGAGACCTGGGATCAAGTCCCACGTCGGCTCCCTGCATGGAGCCTACTCTCCCACTGTGTCTCTGCCTCTCTCTGTGTGTCTCTCATGAATAAATAAAATCTTAAAAAAAAAAAAAGAAAACTGGGATTAACTGTAAATGGGTATAACTCAATGTCAAGGGGATGAAAATATCTGAAAACATATTTATGGTGATGGTTGTATAACTTGGCAAATTTGTACAAATGACTAAACAGTCCGAATGGGTGAATTTTATGATATGTAAAATATCTCATTAAAGTTGTTTTTGAAAGTTATAAAATGAAGATTGGCCATCTACTGTTGACAGCTAAGTGATGGGTACCTTAGGGGTTCACTGCTTTCTCTGACTATACTTTCTACTTTTACCAATGTTTGAAATTTGCCATGATATAAAATCAACAAAAGAATAGCTTTTGATACTTGTAAAACAAAATCATTAGATGTTTATCATTGTAAAGGACCTTAGTTAAGTGCCATCTACTCCAATTTTTCAGCTTCCAATGTATCTAAGTACTTTGTGTCACAAAGCTTTTTGCTTAAGTGAAATATCTACCTCTCTGTACATCTCTCGTTTATGATGTACTTTCTGTGTAGTGCTTTACATACATTACCTCATTTACACAACTACAAGAGACAGGTACTAATGCTATTCTTATTTTACTGTAAAGCACCTAGTATTAAAGAAGTAAACTGCCCAAGGCTATATTAGTAAAGACTTAGTGCAGTTTGATGCCAGAGACTTTAACACCAGAATGTTAGGAATCCTAATATATGTACACATATATTTCTATTCTATGTCGAAAGGTAACAGTTATCTTTCCTTGGAGGAGGAGTTTTCACTTCAGATAAACTTACAAGAACAAATCCCTGGGCACAAAGCTCTTTTGTAACAAAGTTAGCTATGGCTAAGGTGATCAGATAACTTATTATTTTTCATCAGAATGCTTTCTAGCATAAGAAGGAAGTGCTAATTACCAGGACAGTAGCTGTAAACTGGGATGTATGGCCACTCTAGCCATAGTTCAAATTCTTTTTTTTTTTTTTTAAGATTTTATTTATTTGTTCATGAGAGAGACACAGAGAAATGCAGAGACATAGGCAGAGGGAGAAGCAGACTCCCTATGGAGAGCCTAATGCAGGACTCAATCCCAGGACCCTGGGATCATGACCTGAGCCCAAAGCAGATGCTCAACTGAGATACCCAGGTGCCCCACAGCTCAAATTCTACTTCATACATTACACAAAGTAGTATGGACATTTCTCATGTTAAATAATGCATAAAATCACCCAAATGGTTAACCATGTGCCATTTATTAAATGTTTACCATGTGCCAAGTACTAGTCTATGTGCTAATCATGCATTAACGTATTTAATTCTCCTCCATTTTATTATCTCTAAGTATTTTTTAAAAGATTTTATTTATTTATTCATTAGAGAGAGAGAGAAAGAGAGAGCGAGAGCGAGAGGCAGAGACATAGGCAGACGGAGAAGCAGGCTCCATGCAGAGAGACTGATGTGGGACTTGATCCCGGGACCATGGGATCATGCCCTGGGCTAAAGGCAGCGCTAAACCGCTAAGCCACCTGGGCCGCCCTATCTCTAAGTATTTTTTTTATTAAGTTTTTAATTTTAATTCCAGAATAGTTTACACAGTATATTACTTTCAGGTGTATAATATAGTGATTCAAAAACTATACATTATTCAGTGCTCATCACTCTTTAATCCCCATCATCTACTTCACCAATCCCATCTCCCACCTCCCCTCTACTAACCATCAGTTTGTTCCCTAGAGTTAAGAGTCTGTTTATCTTTTTTATTTTCCCTTGGTTCATTTGTTTTGTTTCTTAGGTTTCACATATCAATGTGTGAAACCATATGGTATTTGTCTTTGACTTATTTTGTTTGGCATAATACTCTAGCTCCATCTAGGTTGCTGCAAATGGCAAGATTTCATTCTTTTTTATGGCTGAATAATATTTCAGTGTGTGTGTGTGTGTGTGTGTGTGTGTGTGTGTGTGTGTACATGACATCATCTTTATTCATTCATCAGTCGATGGACACTTGGGCTGCTTCCATATCTTGGCTACTGTAAATAATGCTGCAATAAATGTAAGGAGGCCCATGGATCCCTTGGAATTAGTGTTTTCATTTTTTTTGGTAAATAGTAGTACAAATACTGGATCATAGGGTAGTTCTATTTTTAACTTCTTAAGGAACTTCCATACTGTTTTCCACAGTGGTTGTAACAGTTTGCATTCCCACCAACAATGCATGAGGGTTCCTTTTTCTCTATATACTCCCCAATACTTGTTTCTTGTTTTTGATTTTAGCCACTCTGACAGATGATGTGAGGTGATCTCATTACAGTTTTGAATTGCATTCTCTGATGATGAGTAATGTTGAGCATCTTTCCATGTGTCTGTTTGGCCATCTGTATGTCTTCTTTGGAAAAATGTCTGTTCGTGTCTTTGACCCATTTTTTAATTGGGTTGTTCTTGAGCACTGAACTGTATCTCTCATAAGAGAAAGAAACCAACATCAATCATTTGCACTAGTCATCCAGCTATTTTAACATGAATGGGTATTGGCTAACCCTGGCAACATCAGAGTTTGGGAAAGAGCACACACAGGCTCTAAAACTCAACAGACTTGAGTTTGAATATAGGTTCTGTCTACCTATTAGCTATTAATGCTGGGGAGATTAACATCTTTGCACTTCTGTGTTTTTCAACAGTGTTCTCAGTGATATCTATAGGGTTCCTAAGTGAGTCAAAGCCACACGTTTTCTCAAGTCCTACAAAAGAAAAAGTGTGTAGAGTTGGGTATGAATAAGTGTAAGAGAGCTGTACTAATCATTTCTCTCACAATTAATCATGATAAATAGCAAACAGGTCCTGAGACAAATTTCAACTTTATGGCAACATTAGGCTAAGAAGGTAGGGATGGAGACCAGACTATTGATAAAACTATGAAATAAAGACTATGAATTTAAAATATTCTTCAACCATGTATTTAAAAATACCTCAAAGCAACTGGTACTTAGTAGGTCTCCTCCTGTTTCATTTTCCTATTCTCAGGAATGTCCATGCAGGGATTCCAAACATTACATTTGTGGATCATTCACTTGTCAGAAAAACTGTTAGGTGTTGTATGACTAGTTGTGATGCACAAGTGCCATCTAGTGCCGAGATAATGGCTGAGTCTGAGTTTTCAATTTAAAATCATGGGAACAAAATGCAGACAAGTGAGGACACAATAAATTTTCTTCCATTTGCTTAAGAAAGCAATTTTTGGGAATACTTTGAACTATAAAACAAGCATATTCATGTAAGGTAAAAGCCCATGGCTTTAAAAAGCATCCACTCATGTTAGAGCCATAAGATATTTCACATATATAGTGAAACAAGAGATACAAAATGATAGTAAAGAAAGTATAAGATGCCTAAGGTTGTACACCGAAACTGAAATGCATGATAAAAAAAATTGCTACGAATTCAAAGGAGAGGTTAGAAGCACAGAGTTAATGCTTAAAGAATTAAATTTCTGGGGGTGTCTGGGTGCCTCAGTACGTTAAGCGTCTGCCTTCAGCTCAGATCATGATCCTGGGTCCTGGGACCAAGCCCCACATCGGGTTCCTTGCTCAGTAGGGAGCCCCTCTCCTTTCTTCTCCCTCTCCCTGCTACCCGCTTGTGCACATGCTGTCAAATAAATAAATAAAATCTTAAAAAAAAAAAAGAAATTTCTGTGTATTTCATGATTCTGATCACCAATTCGAATGAATGAAGGGGACTTTCTCCACACCAACAAGCAATGCTCAGATACCAGCTTGGTGTCTTATAATTCAGTTCAATTCTGACACTATCTACTTGGATAGTGTAGCATCAGATCTTACAGGTTAAGATCTCATCTCTATAAGACTGCCTCTTCTCCCACAACTTCAGATGCCAGTCACAAGCCCAGGTGTCACTTGTGCTTCTGACCAATGGCTTCAGACTGTGGAGGTCCAATGACTCCCTCCTTGGGTTCAATTAATTTGCTAGAGTGGCTCACAAAACTCAAGCAATTTACTTACTAGATTACCAGTTTATTATAAAAGGATATAACCCAGGAACCACCAGATGGAAGAGAACCAGAGGGTAAGGTATGCAGAAAATGTGCAGATCTTTGATGACCTCTCCAGGCAAGCTACTCTCCTTGCACCTACCTCTACCTATTCACCAAGCTGAAAGTTCTCTAAACACTATCCTTCTGGGTTTTTATAGATGCTTCATTAGACAAGTATGATTCATTAAATCTTTGGTTATTGCCAAGTGATCTGACCTCTAGCTCCTCTCCTTTCTTCTCCTCTCCTGCCCTTGAAGGTCAGGAGGATGGAACTGAAGTTCCAAACTTCTCATCACAAAGTAGGTTCTCCTAGCAGGAGCCCCATCCTTTGGTAGGCATCAAAAGTAACCTCATTACCATAACAAAACACACATATGCGACATACAGGAGAAAGAAGGGGAGGAGGAGAAATATTTTTGAATCTCTCTTCACTTAGGAACTACTGAGGGTTTTTGTATCTCTCTTCACTTAGGAACTACTGAGGGTATCTCTCTTCACTTAGGAACTCTGAGTCAGAAACTGTGGACAAAGTCAAATATATACACGAAATATACATTTGGTCATTCAGATTGCAACATCAAAAAAGCCTCCCATTTTCCAAATAGCGTAACTGTAGAGACATTAACAGGAAAAAAGATAAAGAATTGACCCTTGTGAGGTAGAGAAACAACTCAAGACAAAATAACACTGTTAAAATAATTTTTTAAATACCAGCTGAAGTGAGCCAAAGGTGAGTCTATGAGGTGCCTAAAGAAACACCCCATCCCCTTCAGTGATAGGTTCAGGGATTCAGGATAGGTTAGGGATTTGAGGGCAAAAAGGACTTACCCTTCCCATTACTCAAAGAGATCCCTAAGAGACGGTAGCCTCACACAGCTTAGCCCACAAGGGAAGCTGCAGATGATTAAGAATGCAAGGGAGATAAACAAAGGGAGGCCCTACTCAGGTTCTCTCGGCCCCAAAAGAACCTGGAAATGATACAAAAACCTCTTGCCAAGAGAAAAGTGAGGCAACTGAAAATTAGAGTCTTCTGAACTGTTGGAAGGAGGCTGTTGCAGGGCAAATTGCTGGAACCTATATCATAGGCAGTGAGATGGCAGACAACTCAAGTACAGGGAGCTAAGTGTAGAGCTTGGCTACATTTTGGAGAATCAGTGAAATCATCCTCCTGACCTTCAAGGACAGGAGAGGAGAAGAAAGGAAAGGAGCTGGAGGTCAGATCACTTGCCAATGACCAAAGATTTAATCAATCATACTGTCTAATGAAGCATCTGTAAATTTTGGAGAATCAGCTAGAATCTTACCAAAGGGTAAGACCTAGTCAGTAAGCAAGGGAGAAGTAAATCATTTCTCCTTTCAAAGGGGTAAAGGTGAGGTTCATGTCAAGAAAATAATGAACTTCATTTGTTTACGCCTTAAAATAGTAGTTTTTGGTCTACTATATCTAGCTACCATTTAGGATACCAGAGATAGAGCAATAAATAAGACAAAGGCCTTGATCTATATGGAATGTGCTTTCAATTGGGGCTGGAGAGCAGACAACAGACAAAACGATGAATGAGAAAAATACCAGATTGCAAAAAAAAAAAGAAAAAAAAAGTCATGTAGAAAACAAAAAAGGAAGATGACAGAACAAAGAGACTAATGGAAATTTTGGGATGGATAGTACAGTAAGGCCATCTGATGAGGTTACTAACTTGATACTTGAATAATACAAGGAACCGACCAAAGAAGAATAAACAAGTAATGTGATGGCCCTAAGAGGGGGAAAAAAAACCCATTCCCTATTCAACAATATTTGAACGCTGTCTACAGACTAGGTGGTATTCTAGACCCTCAAGATATAGAAGTGAACGAAATAAACCATAATCCTTTTTCCTACTGCTTATATTCTTGTGGAGAGACAAATGAAGCAAGACATACAAGAAAACACATTTTAGTAAATAACAAGCGTGCTAAGAAGTAAAGGAGCAAACTCTTGTGTGTACACACACAAATGCACCACCACACCGCCAATTTTAAACAGGGAAGTCCTGTAAAGCTGCACTGAGAAAGGTGACATTTTAGTGATGACCTAAAGAAATATTTGGAGTGTTTGATGTGGGTGGTGCACAGTGGAAAAAGGGAAGAGTGATGCCAGATAAGGCTGGAGAGACAGGCAGAGTCTGGATCCTGAATGGCTCTCTGCATCATGAAAAAGATTTTGGATTTCAGTCTAAGTGCAATGGGAAGCATATTAAAAATAAAAAAATCATTCTAGCTCTTACATGAAAAATGGATTGTAGGGAAGCTAGACTATATAGAGAGACCAAAGAGGCTATTTCAACAGCTCAAGCAAGAGAGAATAGCTAGGACAAGGTTGATGGTAGAGCAGAAAAACAGGCAGATTTGGGGTATGTTTTATTATAAGATTAAAAGAGCTTGCAGGGGTGCCTGGGTGGCTGTCTGTTATGTGTCTGACTCTGGTCATTTCAGGGTTTTGGGATTGAGTCCCCCACTGGGCTCCCTGCTCAGTGGGGAGTCTGCTTTTCTCTCTCCCTCTGTCCTCCCTCTCTACTTTTCTCTCTCTCTCTCTGCCTCAAATAAATAAATATATATATATATTTTTTAAAGAGCTTGTTGATGGTCTGCATGCAGGCAGGATGGGCAGAAAGAAAAGAGATGAATTAAGGATAATGTCTAGATTAGGCAACAGCTTAATGAAGGAAAACAAAGAATAGAGTAGGCAGATTTTTGTAAAATAACACATTTAGCAACTAAATAACAGCACTTAGTTGTTTCTAGTCAATCAACTGGATGAGATTACCAAAAAAGTAGTCTCTAAATACTTGGGCCCCAGAACTGAGTTCTGAAGAACTTTAACATCTTGAAGAGAGAGGAGAATAAAACAGCAAAAACTAGGAAGGAACCATCAATAATGTAGCAGGCAAATCAGATTAGTGTCATAAGAACCCAAGGGAAGACTTCCAAAAAGAAACCAAATGCAAAAACACAGCAAAAGCATTAATTCAATGGCTCTCAAATTGTGGTCTCTGGATCCAAAGAATCAGTATCACCTGGAAATTTGTGAGAAATATAAATTCTCAGGTTCCAACTCAGAAGTACTGAGTCTGAGGGTAGGGTCTAGCAATCTATGTTTTAACAAGCTCTTTAGGTGATTCTGGTTTGAGAATGATAATACTAGTTTATATTAAAAACATAATTAACAGACAAACAAGATACTCTGGTGGAAGCTATCACATAGACCAGGGAGTCCTCTCCTGTTGTTGATATTATTTATGAAAGTTTTCCAGAGCACTAAGATGCCAACTTGGGCGGGAAGAAAGGAGAAAAAGGGAATTCCTGTGAACAATCCAATGTTTTTCCTTATACACAGTAGATGAGTAGAAATGAGTGGCACACATGGCAAATTAAGACACATTTGCAACTAAGGTAAACAATGAAAAATCCAACATTCAAACTACAAAACAAGGAAAGAAAGTCACTTTTTACTTACTACTAAATTTTTAATTCAAGTTCACAAATCAAATATGCTTTTTGGATAGAATTCCTATCTGAACATAAGTTTCTCTGACACATTATCATTAACAATTATTTTGAATGACAGCTTTCTCCAAAGATCAATTTTCAGCAAGGGTGTAAAAAAGGGCACATATCCAATTACAAGTATCTCCCCCCATCAGACACGTCCATACAAAATGGCAAACTCAGAAATAAATACTAGATATTTTTCACAATCCCTCATCTGTAAAAACAGAAAAACAAAGGAATGCAAAGAGGACTTTGGCTTTAAAAGGGAAGTCAACTTAGAAATATTTCCTCCTAAATTTATGAATTCATTCTAAATTAAAATGTTGTTAGATTAATTCTCTTATGATATGCATCTACCCCCGCCCCCAGCCTTGGTGTAGTCTTCTTGGTTTTGGGTCCACAACTTTAGTTTCATATAGTAAAGAGATTTAAATGTAATTTTTTTAATGTAATTTTTAAAAAATTATGTATTTATTTATTCATGTGACACACACACAGAGAGGCAGAGACATAGGCAGAGGGAGAAGCAGGCTCCACTCAGGAAGCCCGATGTGGGACTCAATCCTAGGACTCCAGGATCACACCCTGAGCAAAGGCAGATGCTCAACCACTGAGCCACCCAGGGGTCCCTTAAATGTAATTTTTAAATTAAAAAAAAAAAAAACAACAGAAGAATGAGAGTGCAAAGACTATTATCAAGCAATTAATATTAAAAAGCACAAATATCAAAATCAGGATTCATTCTGTTATGTGTTTAAAGAAAGCAACTCCTTTAAAAACGAATTTCTTTAGGATGGAAGACTATTCCTTTATCCAAGTCATGTTACTAAAAACAAATGGACAAACAAAAAACCCACTTAAACTATACTAAGTGGAAAAGGATGCATTTGTGCTCTTAATTTACTATGAAATATTATTCTTAATTGTCCCCAATTCATGTTATTTTTAGTTCAGTGATTTTAGTTGTCACATCAACTTGGCTCTGCTCTATGGACTATGTGAATGGACCCTGGCTATGCTGCCACTGCTCTGGCTAGAAATACGGAACATGACAGAACAAGCACAGATCTTACATTAATGTGTTAGAACTTAGAGCTTCCAACTATTTCAGAACTCAGAACTTCAATATCTATTAATAAACTGTGGCAGAGTAGAACTGCCATCTGCTGACAAGACAGTCTTGAAAACAGAAGTAAAGCTTTGATTATTCAAACTTATTTTTGAATTTTCATGCAGTCTTTTAAAACCTGCCACAGACATCTGACCCAGTTAGTAGGCCTTTCTTTCAAATTATATGCCCATGTCATCTTTTAAGCTAAACACACACAATATAAAAGTTATCATGTACCTATCTTCACTATGATAACAATTCCAGATTTCAAATGAAACCAATGATCATAAAGTTTCACATGGAAGAGGGCAGCCCGGGTGGCTCAGCGGTTTAGCGCCTGCCTTTGGCCCTGGGTGTGATCCTGGAGACCTGAGATCGAGTCCCACATCAGGCTCCCTGCATGGAGCCTGCTTCTCCCTCTGCCTGTGTCTGCCTCTCTCTCTCTCTCTCTCTGTATGTCTCTCATGAATAAATAAATAAAATCTTAAAAAAAAGTTTCACATGGAAGAGTTTATTAATAATTTTGGATACCCACAATTAAATACTAACAAATCTAGAGACTCAGTTTTTTCAGGTCGCTATAAACAAAGTTTTTTCCCATTATCAGTTGTCTATATACAGCTAAACTACAAAATAAACATCACTACCAAAAGTTCTTTCTATATTTCCCTTTAAAACAAAACCTCTGGGTCTCTATAACAAAGCTTAAGAACATGTAAGTACTGTGGTGATTATATGTGCCTTGCTTATTATATCATACTTGAGGTCAACACTGTGCTTTTAAAAAGCAACTATACCAAATAGGGTCTTTTTAGGATTTTAGTAATAACTCACTAGTGGTTTACTTACAGCATCTGACCCTTCACGGCATTTTTAAAACCCCTGCTAAACCAAAGTATTTGCTAGGTATAATGGAATATAATGGAATCAACATTTGGATAGAGAATCAGATTTCACTTCTAAGTGTAAATGCTGCCTTAGCCAAATCACAAACTCATCACAACCTCTGGTTTGTATCACATACAATAAAGAACTGGATGAGTACTAAATCCTCATGATTATGCTATGATAACTTCAACTACTCCTTCAACAAATATTTACAGAAAAAATAGGTGCTACACATTGGTGTTACAAGTGTGAATAAGGCACCTTATATTTTGCTGTGGGGATACACAATTTTGCTTACTGGTTAAGTGCCACAAAAGATAATAAAACTGACAAAGATCTAGGTTGCTTAGGCAAAGTATCCCTAAGGAATAAACATTTGAAGTGGGACCTGAATGGTGAAAGCAGTCAGCCATGTGAAGTTCTTGGGGGAAGAGAATTTTAGGCAGAGGAACAACTGCAAAGACAATTCACGTTTGTGCCTTTCCCAGTCTATAATGCTTACTTTATTCAAAATTGAGTTTCAGATTACTTTCTATTCACCTAAGTCTTCTGTGATTAACTCTACTTTCAAATTATGGCTTCAGTGCTCAGTTTATAGCCACAGTTTTAAATTTGTGGTTCTGAAAATGTTAATTATTAACTGTTCTGTGTTTATTCTAGCCTGACAATAAGTCAAAAATTTCAAGGAGAGAATCTAGAATTCTTCTATTCATCTTCCACAGTACCTTAGCAGTATTGTATACAGAAAAGAATGTTCATTAAATGCACAGGACCAATCACTGTAGGAAAGGAAATCAGTATTGTTTCTCCACTTTCAGAATAAGGTTTGGTCAGAGTGCTTCATAAAGAACTAAAGTAACACTAAATATAGTAAAAAGAACAATCGACACGAGTGAGAAATCTCAAATTCAATTTCCAGCTCTACCACTTACTTAGACATCAGGCTTCTATTAAATCAAACCCTATGACCATTTGTCAATATAAAATGGGGATATCTGTCCTGTCTAATCAGGGTTGGTTGTCACCAGCTATATTCCACAAGAGATCATGTAAAGCTTACTGTGGAAACATACCAAAATACTGGAAATAACAAATGTGTTTTCACTTTAGAACTGGAAGACACTTTAAATACCATGTTCAATTCTTCATTTTACCTGAGAAGTCAGAGACCCAGAAAATTGAGGTTACCTGCTCAAGGTTACTGAAATATATTTTGGCAAAATCAGTATGGCATCCAATTTTTAAAAATACCCAGCCCAGTACACTTTTTACCACACCACACTGTCTTTACCACTTCTTGCAACTTAGTCTTCAATGTGCATACCTCTAATTTATTCTAATATTCTCTTCACTCAGATCCAGAATGGTAAAAACTAGATGGCTTAAAAAAAGGACAAGGTATCTACCTATGTAAGTTTCTGAGGCTGAGACCTCCTATAATTTGGTATCCGAACTGAATTTAGGAAGTGCCACCCTGATATTACTGAGTCACAAGATTAGGAATGTAAGGATTACAATCAGCTGATGCCTTAAAAATATGCATCTACTAAATGACTGCATATTTGGCCTGTGGCTGGAGTATTTTTCTTACGTAGTTTCTAACTGAATCAATATAATGCTGCTTCAATTGCATTGTTTTTTTAAAAAATATTTTACTTATTTATTCATGAGAGACACTGACTGAGAGAGGGAGAGTCAGAGACACAGGCAGAGGGAGAAGCAGGCTCCATGCAGGGAGCCTGATGTGGCACTCAATCCCGGGACTCCAGGACCACACCCTGGATCGCGCCAAACCGCTGAGCCACCCAGGGATCCCCTTCAATTGCATTGTTATTTGAGAAATACAGAACAGGATTTTACTTATAGGCAATATATTTGTACTATATAAAATACTGAAAGCAATGTAAAATACTTTTTTTTTTTTCTGGTCATCTTTCTTCAGTCTCTTATTTATGATTTTAATCTAGAAGCAAAATCTAAATTGAGAAATAGTTATTCACTGAGTGCCTATAGTACACTATTGATTATATAACACTGTTTTAACACGTGCAAATGAATGTAATGGGAACTATGTAATAGTTTTAATTTTAGAAAGGTCCAAATTCAATCTTTAAAGTGAAAATAAACTGAGTATTAAAAAATGAAAATTAAATTAGATAACCAGGGGTAGGCCACGTGGCTCAGCGGTTTAGCGCTGCCTTCAAACCAGCATGTGATCCTGGAGACCAGAGATCGAGTCCCACGTCCGGCTCCCTGCATGGAGCCTGCTTCTCCCTCTGCCTGTGTCTCTGCCTCTCTCTCTCTCATGAATAAATAAATAAAATATTTTTAAAAATAAATAGGATAACAAGCTAATATTAGAAATTTTCATCTGAAAACAAAAATGTACTCCTCAGGAATGTCCTAAATATAATAAAGAAAGGTTCAAACAATATCTAAGCCAAAAGAAGAATCTTTAGAAACTTAAAACCTTATCAGAAGTTAAATGGCTCTCTGGGAAGAGCAGTAATATGAAATGATGTCGCCTCAGTAACTTCCATTCTTCCAAGAAGCAATAATGTAAAATGCTTTAGAAAGTAGTGTGACAATATAAAGGCTGTAAGAATCAAATGATGTTAAATCTGTGAAAGCAGTTGGTAGACCATGAAGTACAAGTTATTATTATATAACAATTTGTAGTCTACCAGCACAGTTTGCCACAGAGTAGACGTAAATGCTTATTTAAAAACTGCAATTCTTTTATACTGACTCATTGAATTTTTATTCTTAAAAAAGAAAGTTAGCCATGAAAGCTGGATCAACTATCCACTTCTGAAAAAGGAATTTATCATAGCCTCAATAGAACTCACCCCCCCCCCACACACACAAATAAATTCCTCCCTCTTTTCAAAATATGGGTCCTTCTTTTAGCCATGTGACCTTAAAGAGGGTCACTGTTCCTCTCAGGAACTCAGTTTCCTAGTAGTAAGTGTCAGGTACCCTGTTGGGTTTTGATTATATTGCCTAACAGGATGTCATACAGATAAAATTAAATAAAAATTATTATCCCTGTTTCATATTTATAGTTAAGAGATAAAGCTATAATGCTCAGTGTTTATGAAACTTGCTTCAAATCACACAGCTAATAAATGGTATACCTGATATACTGAACATTCTTCTAACTCCAAAGGCCTTGCTTACGCTCTCTTGTAAAATGAGGCTGTTCTCCATGATTACTTTATGCAGTAAAAAGACATGCTTAAGGAATCCATTATTCTTCCAAAACATGCCATAGGAAAAAAAAATTATTTGTTGAGTGATAATTATCTCACCACTTTACCCTGCCACTGCCTAAAAATAATTTTGGATTTTTAAAGTAGAGGTAACTCCTTGAAGTCTGTGACACAGAACACACAGTGTTCTTTATGGACTATGTACTGCGAAGTACTTAATAAATTTTAAAAATGAAGAATACATGGTAACTGATAGAGATACTATTTTCAACTAAAGTTTTAACACTTTCTAAAGTGTGTCTTTAAAATATACATTGTTTTCACTTTTCTAAATTTTGTGGTCCGATCTACTTTATTTATTTTTTTAAAGACTTTATTTATTTATTCATGAGAGACACACAGAGAGAGAGGCAGAGACACAGGCAGAGGGAGAAGCAGGCCCCATGCAGGGAGCCCGACGCGGGACTCGATCCCGGGGCCCCAGGATCACGCCCTGGGCTGCAGACAGGCGCCAGACCGCTGAGCCACCCGGGCGCCCCGATCCAATCTACTTTATATATTTGAAAAGAAACAACATGTTAAAAGCACCTAACTGCCTTTCTCTAAAATAACTTCTCACAGAATAATGAACGGATTTGGGTTTTCAAACAGCGATTTCTGGTTTGGTGTTATACTGTGGTTGTCACTGAAATCACTGAGTTAGCTCTTCGGAATATGCCACCTCGAGACATCGTTTCACCGTAGTCTACATTACTAATGCTAAAATTTATCCAGGCTAGTCCAACTGGGGACAGAACGCTTATTATTAGGTCTACTGCTCTATCGAATAGGCCAAAATGAGAATCATTCGGTAGCTGGGGAAACGCTGTATAAGACAGGATGACAGATTTCTTTAGCAAGCATTTGTACGAGGTACGGAGCTATATACGTCAAACGTAATACAATCCTCGGCCCTTAAGAACACCAAGTCTCGGGGAACTGAAACTCCAAAACGGCCGTGGTCTTTGATGCATCTGCTACCTGTGTGTTTCAGAACCGGTGGACCACACCATCTCACCAGTTGGTCCTGCTGTTTGAGGTGATCGAACTCCAGACACCGGACCCAGAAGAGGAGGGCAGCAGTGAAGAAGAAAGCAAGCTTCCCCGGGGCATTTGAAGGCAAAGTCCTCTCTCCACCTGGCCTGTGGACCCGGCGGGGCCCTGAGAACCGCAGGGGCCCGAGGAGCCCCCTGAAGAGCTGGGACCAGGCAAAGGCCGGTTCGGGTGCCTCCATGCCGAGCCTCACTCACCTCTTCCACTTCGATCTCCTTGTAATCGATCTCTTCAAAGTTGAGGACTTGGGAGGGGGCTTCGATCATCTCACCGGCCGAAGACGAGGAAGAGGAGGAAGCGGCGGAGGCTGTAGACATGATCCCTCGCGGAGCCCGGGGGGCCCGGGGAGGCTGCCACCCGGACACTCCGGGGGGGACCCGTGCCCACCCGCCTCCGGACCGACCTTCAGCCTGAAGCCACGGCGATCCGTGGCGGGCGACAGGGGCAGCGGCCACAGCCGAGTCCCGGCCCCGGCTCCGCTGCGTTTTCCGCCGCCGGGCCCCGCCCACTGGACTTCCGGTTCCGGCCTGAAATCGGAAACTGGAGGAGGGCCGCGAGCTCTAGAAAGGGGAGGGGGGAATTTTGTGACTGAGACCGGGAAAGGAAGGGCCGGTTGGGGGTGGGGTGGGGGAAGAGCGAGAGGCGAGCTTAGAGCTGCAGAACAAATTTCGCGAGATCTTTATTGAAGGGCGCCCTCCCAACATCGGATGATACCGCGAGAGTTGATGCGGTGACGCAATTAAAGTGCGCGAGCGGAAGTGGCGCGGGGCCTGACGGAATATCAGTGCGGTTGGTCGTTCAGAGACAGGCGGGAAAGATAAAAAGTAAAGTTTCAACTCTGCTTCGTCAGCTGTGTTATGACGCGGGTCCCTTTAATCTCAGAGACCTGCGGACAGATGGGGTAGTGTTGGACTGAGTTTTTGTGACGGAGCTTTTTTCAGTCTCACCCGTAAGGGAAACTGAGCTATTTCTTTAAGAATCCTTGGGAGATGTTTTCTCTCAATGCGATGTATGGAAGGAAGCAGTTGC
Organism: Vulpes lagopus; assembly: GCF_018345385.1. Classification (NCBI taxonomy): domain Eukaryota; kingdom Metazoa; phylum Chordata; class Mammalia; order Carnivora; family Canidae; genus Vulpes; species Vulpes lagopus. The sequence goes on along the minus strand of NC_054824.1, from coordinate 23,236,907 downwards.
CACTCTGAGCCAGAGTCCTTGATGTTACCTAAAGAAAATGGTCCAGAGCGAGCCAGCCAGCACGTGTAACCTGAATAACACTATGTAGGCTGAGTGCGCAGAACAGACCTTAATATTAGGTAAGGTAGATGTTTATGACTTGTATTCATCTGAAGTTACGGATTGCATTAATAGTCCTTGCCGAACGCGGAGCACTCAGGTGCTTTAACGTTTATAATGTAATCATCAGTAACATCAAATATTTTGGCTGCCATTTTTAAAGACCTTAGAAAATAGGCTCAGAGAGATGCAAAAAATTAGGAGCCTCAAGGGCTAGGAGAAGAAGCTCGGTCGTTGTAGCTCCAAGGTGGATAGTGGTGCCTGTGTGGTGCTATCCACAGAACTTTTAGTTTTAAACTAGACTTTAAACTTTAGTCGATGTGACCTGAAGCCTAACTGGAAAAACATTGTGGAGTTCGAGATGAAGGCTGAAGGGCCAAGGATGAAACCTTAACACATGTCAAATTCTGAGACTCAGTAAAGGTAAAAGACAAAAAAAAAAAAAAAAAAAAGGAACAATTCAGAAAGGGGAAAGTGAGGGGAATGGAGAAGAGTTTTCCAATTAAAGAATAGCCGGCCCAATAAATGCTGTACAGAAAAGTAAGTTAAAACACATTTGGGATAGCAAATAGGTCATTGGAATTGGCAATTAAGAAATTATGAACTGGAAACGATCTGTCATTTTTTTATAGTTCCGGTAATACGCAATGATAGCTTGGTGAATAGCATAAAAAGAATGAAATGATTCCTTCTTGTTATACACTCTGAGCGATACACAGTGTCCTGAATACCTACACCACTTTTATGACCACTCCCAATCCCCCAGGCTCAAATATTACCTGAATTCCCGGACTATTGAACATCTCTATTTAGGTTTACCATAAACAGCTAAACTTCAAGATTCCAAAAGCAAATGCAAAAGTTACCCACCGCAAAAATGTTTTCCCGTGTACATTTTCTAAGTCCATAAAGGATACCACCCATCTACTCATTTGTACAAGTGAGAAATCAGGACCTTTTTTCTACATTTAAAGTGATGCTTAGGGGCAGCCCGGGTGGCTCAGCTGTTTAGCGCCACCTTCAGCCCAGGGCCTGATCCCGGGTTCTGGGATCGAGTCCCATGTCAGGCTCCCTGCATGGCGCCGGCTTCTCCCTCTGCCTGTGTCTGCCTCTCTTTCTCTCTCTTTCTCTCTGTCTCTCATGAATAAAAACAAAAACAATAAATAAATAAATAAATAAATAAATAAATAAATAAATAAAATGATGCTTAGTGCACTAATAACTAAGTAGAAGCAGATTAAGTCCATGGGATAACGATTTTCACCTGTCATTTCTGGATTTCCGAAATTAGGATTATATCATATGATAATTCTATCTGCAGGTCATTAATGATTTCTATTTAACACCTTGATTTTAATTCAGTGGATCTACCAAGTGGAAGCACAAGAATCGTTTGGTCAGTGTTCTAGCTGAATGACTAGCTTTTGCTAGTTCCCCCTTTGCCAGGCGTGTAAGGTCTGTTTTCTGTACCTTCGGTTTAGAACTAGAATCCTGCTGAAAAGGCACTAATCATTCTAGCCATGATGCTATTCTCCTGCTTGATTTCCTCTCCCCACCCCAACATATTTACTATATCAAACATAAAAAAAAAAATTGAAAGAATTTTACAGTGAACTCCTATATACTTACCATCAAGATTCTAACAACATTTTACGATGCTTGCTTTATCCTATATTTGTCCATCTACTCACCCATGCACATGTATTTCTACCATTTCTTCTGTTGGATGCATTTCAAAGTGAACTTCCTACTGATTCTGAAATCCACTCCAGAATTTCTGCTTCTATATTTTATCCACTGATTTGGACTTGGATACTGATACTAGTCTAAAGTCAATTCTGTGTGCTTGTAGACTGCTTTTGGGGGGGATGGGCAGGTAGGTTCCCATGCCTGGAACCTTTTCACTAGCTTATGATAAAGTCCTGCCACTGTTCATGTGTGGATCCAGTCATCCCCTAGATCAAATTTCACCTCTCCTGTGATTTGATTATGTGGGTGGTAAATCCCCATTTTTCATTTAAGCTGAGTCAGGTTGTATTTTTGTCACTGGCAATCAGTGTCCTGAGTAATACAGTTTGAATCCAGAGAAATGAGGAAGGAGGGGCTGAACTTCCCTTAATTCACCTCAATTTTTATTTTGTGTTCCCTTTAACTTTCATGAGTTAAGAATAGAAGGTTGGACCTCACAATTTCAACTTCAGATTCCTGTCTGTTGTGTCTACACAAATTTCCAGAGATACATACAAGGTTATTAAAGGGCCTTCTTGAAGTCCCTCGAAATTTGAGCACTCTCCACCAACCACCCTCATGTCAATGTCCTGATAACTACTCTTTAACCTTCAACCCTGTCTTCAATTTTAACTCTGTGCTATCGATGGGATGAGGATCAAGAGTTTTGAAATTCATTTCCCACTATCTCTTTGCATGGTTTAAGTGGGATTCTTATCTTACCTGGCTCATTTTGGATATGAGGATATCTGGCGCCTATTTTCATGGAGACTTAGCAGAAACAGACTAAAATAGTTCCGCTTTAATGTTCTTTTGCATTGGCATGTATAATACATCAGATAAAGAATTCCATACTTTGTCAGTTAATATATTTGTTATGAATAACAGGAGACTCATCTCAAAATGGCTTAAACAATAAAGGGAATTTATTTTCTTAGTTAAATGGAAAGTCAAGAGCTAGAATAGGTTTTAGATGTCATAAACTTAATGATAGCATTAATAATTTAATTTCCATTATTGTCTTCTCCTTTTTGTGGTATTTGCTATTGCTCTAGAACAGTGTTTCTCAACCTTTTTTTCTTTATTGCTCCCCTAAAGAGCCTTTTAAGATTTTTTTCTCAATGCTTCCCCCTGCCAAGTTTTAATATCACAGTTACAGTGCATGTCTGTTTATGGACTGTATGCCTGTTTTATGATTTGTGCATGAAAAGAGTAAGATTTTTTTCTTCCCAGTTTTTACCCCCACTGAGAATGTAGGCTCTAAGGAGTTTTGCTTTTCATACGACATACACACTCTACAGTACAATGACAGAGAGTGTCTCTTTTGGTAGCTCTTTCAGAAGAGCAGGGAACTTCTTTTTCAAAAAGCCCTTGGCAACTGTACCCTTGAGTGAGCAATAGAGGACAGGTGGTTTGAGGTTGAAAATATCTGGGATAACTTAGGCTGAGGACTCATGGGATCATGGGCTTTGAGAGGGAGGAGCTCATAACCAGAAGAAAAATCTGAAGACTCCTAGGAGGCAAAGCAGGGAATGGTTGTTTGGTTTGCAACCAACAAATGTTCATTATTAATATGTCTATTCAGATGGAGCTCTATATCTAGAAAGTGTATCTTTACTGCTTGTCCTAGAACCAAACTAGCCCAAACTGATCAAATATTAATCTTTCCAGGAAGCTCACAATTAGTTTTCTGTTGTACTTATTCAAAACTTCAATAACACAGAGGATAGCCAGCTCCTTAACAATTCAGTGACACTGCTGGAGAGCGGCTCTCCAAATTCGTGCATTTCTCAAATATTTGAGTGTATTCCATATTTTCTAACTCCCCACATCTTTATCCTAGGTCTTTCACAGCCCATGGAGTTGCAGAAAGGGTTTGTGTTTCAGATGCCCACAGTGTGGATGGTAAAGGCCTGTGAGGGGGGAGTAGAGACAGGTGCAATTCCAAAGCATTCTTGACATTATGTATAACAGACATTTCTGTTTGCAGCTAACTAATATTTTATTTTTTACTCCCTCAGCTAAGCTGGCTGTAAGACAACTGCTTTGATGGTGGCTTTATGTCCTACAGATGAAATCTCCATTGTTTTTGAAATATTTGATAAGAAAAAGTTCAACTGGTTTCAAAATCCATTCATATTATCACAAGGAATTTGAATATTACATTTGTATTTTTTTACATTTGCATTTATTTTTTGAACATTACATTTGCATTTAAAGAAAAGCTGTTAGAGTCTCTTTTTTTTAAACAATTGATTTTCTTTTTTTTTATCTTAAATTTTTATTTATTTATGATAGTCACACAGAGAGAGAGAGAGAGAGAGGCAGAGACACAGGCAGAGGGAGAAGCAGGCTCCATGCACCGGGAGCCCGACATGGGATTCGATCCCGGGTCTCCAGGATCGCGCCCTGGGCCAAAGGCAGGCGCCAAACCGCTGCGCCACCCAGGGATCCCAGCTGTTAGAGTCTTAAATATGATTTCAACTTTTGCAAATTTTAAAATGGTTCTAAAAACTTTTGAACACTTTTTTCATTTCTTTGTATAAACAAAGTTCTTCTTTGGTGATGACTATCAAGAATTTGAAGGGAACATCCTTAAAGGTCTCCATCAGGAATTGATAGTAAGCAGTTTAAGCAGAAAATCTTATATTAAAAAGTGAAGTTTATGAAGGAAAGCATATTAAAAATTACTATTAAAATTTTGAAAAATATATTTGATATTTATATAAACTCAATGCTTAACATTGTTTCTAATGTTTTGTGTTTATTTTTAAAAATTACATAGTATGAGAAAAGCAATTACATTCTTTTATTAAGCCCCAGATAGATACCTTAAAATCCTTCACAGTTCATCTCAGAGTATCTTACAATTTCATTCTCTATGTGAAAAACTTTAAGAAGCACTAAGAGGCCGTTGTAGTAATCAAGGCAAGAAATAATAGTGTTTTTAACAATGTAGATAGTGGCCATAGATGTTATAGATAAATGGATAGATTTGAGAGATACTGAGGAGATGAAATCGGTGGAATTAGAGATTTACTGGATGTGGAGGGAGGAGGGAAAGAAAAGAGCAATATAAAGAATAATTTCCAAAATTCTCACTTGTGCAACTTAGATACGAAGGGTGCTATGTACAGAAGCAAAGACTGGAACAAGATTGAGGGAGAAAAGAATAAAGATACCAGTTTTAGACACTTTGAGCTAGAGGTACCTGAGAGACTTCCGATTATAATTATCAGTCTTAGGGAAAAACACTGTGCTAGGGAGACAGGTACTGATCTGCTGACAATAATTTAAGTCGTGGAAATGAAGAGGTCATCTAGGGAAAATGTGTCAAGTGAGAAAGAATAGGACTTAAAACGAGCCTTAATAAAATATTTAAGGCATGAGTGGATGCAGAGGGATTGCTAAAGAAATCTGTGGAAAACTAAAAATTAAGATGTGGGAACCAGGATAAAAGTGTGTTTCAGTGTTCAATACTTCCAAGGAGTTAAACATGAGGTATCCACATGTGGGTGTTTAAGGTTCCCTGCAGTATAGACTTGAGTTCAAAATAGGAGAAGAGGGGTCTAGGTCAGGAACTGAAGGCAGGCTTTGCTCATACTACCACATTCTGGTGAAGGTAATGTCATCAAGGTAGGAGGATGGAATATATTTCCTTTACCAGCTTGTTATCTTGAGTTGGAACTTATGTAGACATGTATGTGAGCCTTTATTTGTATTCTTGCCCTGGGCCCACAAATATTAGGAGTTCTGTTTTTTATGTGTTAGGATTCTGTTCCTGCATACTAGTGGTCCACAGGTAAGATGTTCTCAACTTGGATTTGCAATTTCCCAAATTTCCCGCAGATGTCTCAGCTCAGTCACCATTCCAGAGGTAGTGATGTTAGCCCCCACCTTCATCAACATACGCCTTGACTTTCCATCCATTACTCAGTTTTATTTCTAGCCCTTTACCTATCTTACATCATCTTATTTAATTATTTGCTTCCTTGTTTATTTTCTGCTCTGCCAAGCCTCCCTATTCCTGCTCATTGGATATTCGTTAGTTCCACGGCACAGGGATTATAAGCATTGTGCTCATCACTGTCTCAGGATTTAGAACAGCATCTGAAATGTAGTAGACATTTAATAATTTTCTAAACTGTAAATGAGTATCTTTACTTCTAAGTAAATACTGTTTAATTTATTTCAGGCATAAGGAATAAATCACATTTTCTATAGTATCATTGAGAGAAGATTTAATAAATGGCTGAATTAATATATAAGTAGCGTATCAATTGTTTATCCTGGAGATTTCTTAAGTATTTGAGAGTTTCAAAAATGCTTTGTTCTCCTGGGCAATTTAAATCTTTCACCTATCTTAAAATTACTAATTTTTGAGATATTTCTCTCTCTAGATTTTGCAAGGATAAACTTCAGTTCCTCTTCTTTCCAAATACTCAGTACTATTTAATGCATTTAAATTGCTTATTGAGATTGAAATGTTACTGTGGTGCTAATGATTGATTTCAGAAATAACTGATATTTTAACTAAAATAGATAAAATCACAGGTGCCTGGCTGACTCAGTCGGTAGAGCATGAGACTCTTGATCTCAGGGTCCTGAGTTCAAGTCCTACGTTGGATGTAAACCTTACTTAAAAAAGTAAATGAAATAGATGGAGAATCAAACAAAACAGACAGATTTTTATTGTTTGAGCTTCTGAGGCAAGCTTAAACATCATGATATACTTCAGCATTAGTTTTTAAAAGCAAAAACTTAAATAACATACTTCATAAATAAAAATAATATTCATAGAAATAGCACTCTTCACTACAAAAGTGCATTCGTTAAATGTTTTATTTCATGAACTAATATGTCAAATCAGTTTCTTAGATGGTCTATTTCAGAAGAAATTCCAGAAGCAATTTGGCTTCATTTACGGGAATAAATAAGGGTGTTTTATTTCACACTGCCTCAGGGAATCACAAATTAAAACTTTCCACTAAAATGGATGCCATCTACTATGCATTATTTCAACAAACAAACCACTCCACTCTGCTGAAGTTGCAATCAGGGTAAGGGATATATAATGCTTGAAACCTGCAAGGCTGAGAGGGCCTAGTTTGCATTCTTATTCCTAAGCAGCCCATTTCACGTCTTCCTTTGAGTTCCCCAGCACCCCACAGAGCTACTCTCAGTGGTGCAAAGCTCCATTAAGTAAATAGAGGCTCCATATTTAGAAACCATCTCTGGGAATTCAAAGTGTGCTGAGGGAAATTGGTACTATCAAGATTAAGGTATTAATGAAAAGTTCTGTTAAATTTCTGTTGGGATGCTAATTAATCTTCTAAAAATTGTTAATCAATTCAATTATGTAACGCACTTAAACTTTAACACATGGTACAGGAAAGAAAACAGGGTCTTTCAATTATGCCCAGAGGCATTCAGAAAGTTAAGGGAAATAGTCTAAATGAAAATCATCCCCCAGTGGTGTTTTAGCTTGATCTTCAATACTCACTTGTTCTGTCATATTTGATAAGTTTGGGAAATCAATATTTAAAGCTCAGATAGTTGAAGAAATACTGGAAGTATTAGAAGAATTCAGGAAATGGAATTATGACAATTTATATGGAATCTCCTACTTGTAGTGCGGAAGACAATTTTAGCATGGAATATTAAATTCATGCCTGTAGCTTTAGCTTGAATTGTTATAGAAATAATCCAATAATTTTTTAATATTTGAAGCCTGACTGACCACACTGTCAGTATTGAGCTAAATGAGTTACCCTGGAAGTTATGCTATATTCCTATTAATATTACAATATTTTGTATTGTTAGGAATATGAATCATATCAAAATTGTTAAATATTAAAATGTCAATCCATCTCTAAATCTTAATGTATATGAAAAGGTGTGAAAGTATATAGTACACTTCCTAGGAAACATGTGGTGTTCAGAAATGTTAATATGAATTAAATACTAGATAGAGGAACAGAAGTAAATGACATGATATGACAACAAAAGTTAGCCACAGCCTATAGTTCTGTCAGTAAGTATTACTCCTAGAGAATCTGATCAGGTAGGTCTAAAATGTGACTGAGGCAGCCTTGGTTTCTATTTCACAGCCTGGTCAGAGTTGAGAACTGTTAAGATCACATATAGGTAGTAGCACATATTTTAACAAATAATTATAATAATTCATTTTGAAGAACTAAAAAATATACAACTTTAATCTTGGGCCTATTTTTTTTTTTAAGATTTTATTTATTTATTCATGAAAGACAGAGAGAGAGAGAGAGAGAGAGAGGCAGAGAGACACACAGGCAGAGGGAGAAACAGGCTCCATGCAGGGAGGCCGACGTGGGACTCCATCCTGGGTCTCCATGATCACACCCTGGACTCAAGGTGGCACTAAACCGCTGAGCCACCTGGGCTGCCCCTGCGCCTATTTTTCTATTGTTTAAAAGAAGAAAGTTGATGTTAGTGATTCTCTTCTGATTTGTAATACTTTTTTTTTAATACATTTTTTTTTGGCCACAGTTGAAGACTGTTCCCAGTAGCATCTATGGAACAATTCATGTGAGGACACATTGATCTTGGCTGTAATCTTTGGTTATATAAATTCAATAACTCAGTTTTATTGGTTCACTCAAAGGATGATTAGGCTTTAGATTTCTGCTTATCAAAACCACTAGTGACCATAAGAACTAAAAGCTGATACTATATACTAGTGCTTCTGAGTGAGGGACTGGAGAAAAGGAGCCTAGTTAAAGCAGGGGATTACTATAATAGAGTAGATTAAGAAAAGGAGGCTTGAGAGGGGTGATGTTTTTAAAGATTATGGTGCAGTTGCGATGAACTCACCAGTGTCCTATAAAATCATTTTACCAACATTCTCTGAATACTTTTGGAAAGACAATAATTAGCGTTGTAACCGTAGAAAGATGTCTCATTTTAATGGCCCTTGAGGTTCTTTGTAAAATCACCAAAACCTATTTACCTGAAAGCTTAGAGCCAGATTACTACTCCTAGATTCTATCGAGCTATTAAATTAGATCCTACTACCAGTTGTAGCTGCTAACAATCCAGTTCTAGACTTTTGCATATTGGACTGTCAGATGATCAAATTGCTTTTAAGTATATTGAGGTTCCTTAAGAAAAATAGATTAATTGTAACCTTATTTGTTTGCAGGATGTTTTTTTGAATATGGGCCTTTCCTGGAAACACATGGAGCCTTTTTTATTTATTTATTTGATGAGATAATTATACTTTAGGATTACATCATTGTGATTTTCCTAATAGTATTTCCTTTCTTTTCTTATTTGATCACTAACTATGGATTTAAGGCCAATTATGCTTAAAACTTGGGGGTGGTGTGGTGAGATTCTTTGGTTTCAGGGAGAAGAAATTAAAGTTGAAATTTAAGCAGAGTAAAACATTCTAAAGTATGCAAGCTCAATTAATCATTAAGAATAAATCTTCAGGGATGTTTAGGAATATGATCATGCTGTAATAAGTATATCAAATATAATGTACTGCATGGTCATTGAATAGAAATTGATAATTTGGGGATAATGAAAAATATTCAGTTTATGTTACAGTTTTAAATCTCCAATTTTTTTTTTTTAACTTTCCTAGTAAATACTTGTGTTTCCTTGATAAATGGCACTTGCTTAACATTAGTAGTCATTATCCTGGTCAAACTGGGTTCACAGCCTAAAGGAAAATTTCATTCTGAGATCAAATGAAGCAATTCTTGATCAATCTAAATGAGAGTAAGTTTTACACTTCCTTGTATATCCAGACAATTCAAGAGTTTATTAATCAATATAAGCTATCTTCATTAAAAGAGAAGCAATAGCATATTTGAATTGACGTGTTTATTAAACTAACAAAAATGGAGTTGTCTTTGGTTTTAATTTCATATAATATTGCTTACCTTTCTTGCTCAGAATTGATCTCTGTTTTTTCTAAAGGACTCATTATCAACTTTAATAAACCTCAGATTGATCCCCTTTGGAAAACAAAGAATACATTATTTCCTGTGTCTCTAGCTTAATTTACACACAAAAATGCATATCCTCAGAATTGATAATTCACCTCCAATTGAAGCATATTGAGCTGACATACAAAAGATTTCGGAAAGCAGCAAAATTTAGCTATAGGACTATAATATGTGAAATCTCGGTTAAAAATTTGAAATATCTTTAGATTTTGAGAAAGAATGTGGAAGATTTAGGATATGTAGAGAATAAGTTAAATGACTACACTTCTTTCAAAATGCTTTCTAACTTTAAAAGAATGCTTTTTAACTTTAGATTTTTAATTGACTATGTAATTGTGTTTATATTAGAAATTGTTGGGATTTAATATATTATTTTTATTTTTGATGTTTTATGGCTAAGACAGTGTATGTAACTATCTCTTAGAAAAAGTCCTACATCAGAGCCCTTTCCTCATAGTTAGATTGTGAAAAGAAAACATTAAAAAATAAAATTGAGAGTTCAGTGTGAGTGGGCTCCGTATCTGTTCCAGAATAGCTCAGTCGTAAATAGGTTATCCACTCTTCCATTTACTGGGTGATTTACTGAGTGTAGACAGTAGTAGCTACTATACTATAATGCCCTTAGAGGCTATTGAGCATGGTGCTATGAAGTAAGAGTTTTATTTTCATATTCTCTCTTTTAAACTCTACAGCCTTTTCAGTTACACATACCAATTGCCATTTCTTACCTGTTATAGCAGACACTATAAGTGTCATACCCATAACCCTCTCAGATTCTTTTAGTATTTCCAAGCATGCCAGCTTGATTTTTGTTGGGGAGCTAACTTTGGTTACCAAAACTCACTTTGTTGACATGCTTAGGTGGTCTGAAAATGCATGAAAAGTAGTGGCTCTTATCCAGTGGTCATTGGTATAGGAGGTATAAATACCGGGCTCTTTACCCCTTTACTGGAATAATTCTAGAGCTTCCCTGTGGTGTCCACAGTAGTAGTTGGCTTGTGCACCACGTATTACCTGCCTTTCCTCTTCTGTATTCTCATTACCCTGTCAAGGTCACTATCTCAAATAAACCAGGTGCATGCAATCCATATCTCAGGATTTGCCTTTAGGGGAACCCAGCTAAGAATTCGGTATTCTCTAAACAATAAAGAGAGAATCTTGGTTGTAGCCAAGCAAGTCTACAAAATATAAATAGTAGGTACAATTTGTGTTACTTTTTAAGCCTGAAAGCTTTTATACTCCAACATATGACTGGCAAAGTCTTAACTGGATATATCTGATTGTAAGTTCACATTTACGTGTATGCTGTTTTGGATTCACCAAATGATCCACCAAATTGTTCCCTTTAAATAATAGGAGTAACTGGTTAGAGTGATTACATATGCCATTTTTTTAAATTGAACAAAACATACTGAACATCCACCATGTACTAGGTACTATTCTAGGTTTTAGAGATACAGCAATTAACAAGACTATTGATTACTTAGTCTTAACTCTCCACCCTTTTATGGAAGTTTAAGGTTGAGTTTATTTTATTGTTTTCAGCTATATTTACATACTATTTTTGCAAATCTTAATAAATTATTGGTTTTACTCGATGTGTTTAATACTTTTCCCTAGTACTTGTATTGTAAAACTCAAAGTTGTGATACATTTCCTCTGTTATGCTTTTCCATGTTAATTGCAGCTTACTGATGTTGTATATCTGGTAGGTCTACTTAATCAGTTCTTTTTTTTCCTCTTCAGTTTCAGACATTCTGTCTTTCAAGACTGCTTTTTCAAGAATGACTTCATTATTGCAGAATTTGTTTTGAGGTCTACTTTATTATTCCAGTAATATCTTACTGCAATTAGCATTTTTCAATGTTATATTTGATTCAGCCATATTTACACATAAGATTTTTTTTGAGTTTTTGATTAAGTATAAAAATGCTCACAACTGAATACATTTTTTATTAAGTAAAAAGGGGTCTTAAACACAAGTAATTCTTAATACTATGTAGAATAGTATATAGCATTTTGAAATAAGCATCACATTTAGCTTTTCACATTCTAACAATTTTCAGCTTAATTTAGAGAATATTGAGTTAAAACTTAGAAATGCACAAAATTCTTGTAAATGGTTATTGCCTTCCTGTCATGTGTCAGGATTGACCTAAATTAAAAGCTGTGGTTTTTTTCAAATGGATGCATTGATTGGAATGTTCACCCGAAATTTGAACTCAGCTGAAACTTGAGGAAATAGCAGGGAGTTTATACATATAGAATCTGTTAAAGTTTTGTATTCATATGATCTGTGTGTTCCTTTGGAAAAAAAAAGTTATTCTCTGCCTTTAATATTTTTTGCACATAGAAATGATTCTTAACACTCTGTAGTTGGCTTTTTATTCGTCTAATATTCAGTGCCCTTTCTTCTGGCATTAGCATCTTGGTTTTCCTTTCGAATAATCCCTCCATACTTGGGTTTCAGGTGAAGTTGACTGCTCCCTCCCTTTCAGTGGCGAAAACCATCCAAGTGTGGCCAAGAAGTGTAGTACCTTCCTTTGGGTCAGGGACGATTGGTTCAGGAGTAGATATATAAACCAAGTCAGGCCAATCAGAGCCAATAGACTAGCTACAACTATGAGAAAGAGGCATTCTCTTTCTGCTAGGGTTGCTAGACTGGTAGGTAGTCTGTATACCCAGAGCTACTACTAGGTGTTCTTATGACTATTTGGGGAGACCTTGCTTGAGAACAAAGCATGTAAGGGAATTGGAGTATGGATGGAAAGAGACAGGATCCTAAAGACAATGCCTAAGCATCCGAGTTCAGAGGTGCCTGGAGATTCACCCCTGAACTATTATTTGCATGACCCATTAAGTTCCAACTGTTCCACCAAATAGTCCCCCACTACCCCTTCACAATTTTATGAGACTTGTTCTCTCTATCTCAACAAGACTTTTGTGATCAAAACACCAAATAAGTAGACTTCTATTTTAAAATCTTTTGGCTCTTGGGATATATGCAAGAGAATTAAGCTTTCTTTTATGTGAGGCAATAAGAGGAGTCTATGATGTTGAAACCATAGTTAGTTGCTTGGGGAGAGCAGAGCCATTGAAACTGAGTATGACCTGAATCTACAATAATAAAGAAGATCTGTGGGGTACCTGGGTGGCTCAGTGGTTGAGCATCTGCTTTTGGCTCAGGTCGTGATCCTGGGGTCCTGGGATAGAGTTCTACATCAGGCCCCCGCAGGGAACCTACTTCTCTCTCTCTCTCTCTGCCTATGTCTCTGCCTCTCTCTGTGTGTCTCTCATGAATAAACAAATAAAAGCTTTATAAAAAAAATAAAGACCTATTGTCCTTTGAGATACACTGTTGATTTAAGAAATGTATGCCAAGTTCCTGTTACTTTAGGCATGGGAATAGAGTAGTAAGCAATACAGATAAAAACCTCTGAACTCTTGGAGCTGACATTCTTGTGTTATTCCAGAAGACTTGGTACCCAAAACTGGAGCCATTTTGGGGGGCAGGGGGCACTCAGGAAGACTTAATTCCTCTGCCTGAAACCCAGTGGTTTCCCACTGTACTTAAAATCCCGAGGCCTTAGCATGCTTACCAGTACTGCATGGATCTGGCCCATGTTCACTTGTCTAAAACCTTGTCCAAGAACTTACACTCTCCTTACTCAAGCTGCTCCAGGCAAGTAAACTATCTTTCCTTTCTTGAACATTCATCTGTCTCACAAACATTCACATCTCTGCATCTTGTCTATCTCTTCCCCTGACACTTCAGGTGGTCACAGTTTAAATGACACTCCATCAGAGAGACATTCCCTCCCCACCCAGCCTAAAGTGGATCTCCTTAATATTTGATCTCTTTTTTTCCATGGTACTTATAGTAAATTTAATATGCATATATATTTATATTGTTTTTTAATGTTTATTTACTACCTCTCCCTCTCTGTGAGGTCAGCGACTATATTTGTTTTGTTCACCGCTGAATTACTCAGTGCCTGGCATAGTGCCTAACACATTGTAGGGACTTAAATATATTTTTGCATAAATATGTGGCTTGACCTCAACCTTTTTAGATGTAGCTTTTACTGTCTTAACCTTTTTTTTGAGCTTCATGCTTTCTAAGTCAAGGACCCTGTATTTACCTCTTCTTTAAGCTGCTTATCCTAGAGGTCATTGTGGTACAGCAGTCATCGTCTATTTATGTGATAGGCTGGGCTGCAGGCACCAAACTGGGAGAGTGACCACAGAAACCTGATGAGCTAACTGAAACCAAAACAGAAACTCTGCCCTTTGAACTAGAGCTTTTCAGAGCTGGAATTGAAAGGAGCAGGGTAATCCCGAAAACCCGTTGGTCATTATGGGAACATAGAATCCCAAACCTAACTGTGGGCTAAAGAGGCTCAGGCAAAACATGGAAGCCAGTGATGAGACTGGGAATATGGGCAAGTATGTCAGCTTCTAAGTTTGTTTGGAGTGTGATGTTTGTGTGAGTTGGAAGTGGGTGGTATAGTGGACAGCTATAACTATTTACCTACTAACTGCCTGACACACAGAAAAGCTGGATTACCAGGCAAAGGTAGACCCTCCAGGTGGGAGAATCAACATAATCTGAGGTGGTGGGGGAATTGGAGGCCGTGGAAATGAGATGAATCAACATACTGCTCTTTCCTATTCCCATCCCATACTGGTTCTTTATTTGTTTTAGATGGGGGTGTAAACAGATCCTATCAGCCTACTCTGATCCCTTTTAGATTTCAAGCCTTCTTAGAGCCAAGGTATTAATTTTTCTCCCAGATGTTTCATTATGAAGTTTTCAAATGTACAGCAAAGTTGACAGTATTTTACTGTGAAACCCAAATATTTACTACCTAGAGTCTAACGTTAACATTTTTATTTTCCTTGTTTTATTACTTCTCCATCTATTTAGCTCTTTATCCACGTCTTAATATAAACTTTTGATGTATTCATTGAAGGTAATTGTAGACATTGCTACATTTTTCTTTAAGTGCTTCATCATTCATATCATTTACAAAAGTTCAGCATTTTTTACATTTTTTTCTTTCTAGTAAGTTTTACACATCATAAATGTACAAATCTTTAGTATCCATTTGCTAGGTTTTGGCAAGTGGATACCCCTATATAATCCAAACTATTAAGGTATGAAACATTGGCATCATCTGTATAAATTCCCTTATACTCCTTACCAGTTGATTTCTGCCTCAATCCTCAAAGGCCAGGGCTGTTCTGTTTTTTGGGTTTTGTTTGTTTTTTATTTTTTCCCTATTTAGTTTGAAGACATCAATTTATACAAGTTAAGGTCATTAATAAGCCCTTAAATAGCCTTTTTTTTTTGTAATTGTTCTTCTCATGATTCAAATAAAAACTGCTTCCAAAATTAAAAATCAATCAAAATTTAAAAGGTAGAACTTGGCACAGGGTCTGCTTCGTAATGAATTTCTGAAGTTAGGTAGAGCCTAGTGTTGTATTATCTCACTCACATTTTCTTAGGGTGCACTAAGAATAGAATAAAGATAGGATCAGAGATTACAAGTTCATTTTAACAGGAAGGAAACAGTATTTCTATGGTTATCACCCCCCCCCCCCATCCTTATCTTACCGCCCCTTCCAGGCCACTCTAAGCTCATTCTGGTGTCTTAAATTCTTACCAGTGCTTTTAAGAAGTCATGCTATCATATAATCTTGCTAACATGATCAAAATCATCCCTCTGTGTTAACACTAGCTTGTTACCCTTACTTGGGTTAAATTGGTACTCCTAAAGTCTCTGCTAACCTAAGGATGTGTTTCCCAGGAACATCCTTGGTCTCTTTTAGAAATACACTCAGATATGTCTGAATTTTCTGTGGGTTTGTAGCTTAGCTTCATATTGGTGTCTGTTGCTACTATTACAAATGACATCCTTGAAAACTAAACCACTGGGACGCCTGGGTTGCTCAGCAGTTGAGTGTCTGCCTTCGGCTCAGGGCGTGATCCTGGAGTCTCAGAATTGAGTTCTGCGTTGGGCTCCTTGCACGGAGCCTGCTTCTCCCTCTGCCTGTGTCTGCCTCTCTCTCTGTCTCTCATGAATAAATAAATAAAATCTATTTAAAAAAAAAAAAGAGAACTAAACCACTGATGAGGGCCATTCCTTTTTTCTAGCTGTTACTCCTCCAATACCATGGGAAACACTTTGTTTTC
The DNA here is from genome assembly GCF_018345385.1 of Vulpes lagopus. Lineage (NCBI taxonomy): Eukaryota > Metazoa > Chordata > Mammalia > Carnivora > Canidae > Vulpes > Vulpes lagopus. The sequence goes on along the minus strand of NC_054824.1, from coordinate 23,220,893 downwards.
TGTTGGCCTTTAGCTTTCATACATTCCTTTTCATGTCTTAAAGTGAAGACTTAATACATTTAAACATTGACACACCTGCACAGCCTTCTGCACATTGAATTTGGGCTCCTATACACCATCTTATTAGCAATGATTTAGAAATCATGCAACCAAATCATTAGCTTCACCTATCTCCTTGGCTTTATCCAAGTAGCAGTATTTATTTAATAGTTGAATATCCAATTGTATTTTATCCTTATTTGAAAAATGAATAGTAGAAAAATGAATGGGCTAGTGGGAAATAAAGGACAAAGTATCTTAATAATAAATTTAGGACAAGGACTACAATCATTAAATGTGCTGAAAGCAGTGACATCAATTTCAATCAAAAGTCCATTAGACTTAAGAGTGGCTTTTCTGCATGTTCAGATATATTTTTTTAAAAAGAAAACATATGTGGGATGCTTTAGAAATATACCACCAAAGATTGGGTTTAAAAGGTAAAGAAGAATGAGAGGTTTTATAACATTTTGCAGCTTTTTGAGAAGAAAACCCAATGTGAAAATAGTTTATCATAATGTAATTTTCATATTAGTATTTATTGAAATTAATAATGACAAACATATATGTCATTATTTACCCAGTGTAGATTTATCCCAATATCCTATAATCTCCCTGGATTTTTTCCCCTTCCTCTTTTAACCATTCTTTCATGAGAACCTAGCAAATGACTAGCACTTACACGGGTTTAATAAATGTTGCAGGAATTAACAAATTTGTGTGAATATTCCTATAGAAAAGCTACTGTGCTGTTAGGTTGAAAGATATGCACATTTTAAATATTGATAGATGCAGCCAAATTGCTCAATCCCATTCTTGAGGTAGTAGGAAAATCCAAAAAGGATGTAGGTTTATTGTTTTCATGTGAAGAACTTAATGTGCTTTTAAAAATCCTATATTATTGTGTTTAAAATGTTCAGGTAGAGAAGTATATTGGATTGAGAAACTATGTTTTAAAATTTTGAAATTGTTGTTTCTTTTTTTTATTTTTATTTTTATTTATGATAGTCAGAGAGACAGAGAGAGAGAGGCAGAGACACAGGCAGAGGGAGAAGCAGGCTCCATGCACCGGGAGCCCGATGTGGGATTCGATCCCGGGTCTCCAGGATCGCGCCCTGGGCCAAAGGCAGGCGCCAAACCGCTGCGCCACCCAGGGATCCCAAAATTGTTGTTTCTTAGAGTTTGGTAGTATGGTTACTCTGGGGTAACAAAAACCTGAAACTTGTATGTGTAGGTGTTGGCTGGGTGGAGAGTAGGCAATGTATTTTGGATACAGGGACAAGCAAGTGCAAATACAATATATACAAACAAAAATCCAAATATTCAACATTTGAGATGAAATTAAGTACATTATATACATCCATACCTTGGATGATAATATGGAGTCAATTATAAGAAATGAAGTGGTTCTGTAGGTACTGACACAAAGATATTCTTTATTATATTATTTAGGGAGAAAATACAGATAAAATCCTGTTTGTTTTTTAAACAAACTATGTGTGTGTCTGTGTGTGTATCCACATACATTTGTATCTGTGCTCACAGAAACAAAGTTCTGGGAGAGTACAAACCAAATTGTTAATTGTGTTATTCCTGGGAAGTGAGTGGGTCATGGCAGTGATACAAAGATTTTTTTTAAATTTAATATACTTATGTTTTAATTTTTTCAATTTTTAATTAATTTTAAAAGATTTTATTTATTTATTCATGAGAGAGACAGAGAGAGAGAGAGAGGCAGAGACATAGGCAGAGGGAGAAGCAGGCTCCCTGCAAGGAGCCTGTTGTGGGACTCGATCCTGGATCCCTGGATCACATGCTTAGCCGAAGGCAGATGCTCAACCGCTGAGCCACCCAAGCGTCCTGAGTTGTTGTTGTTTTTTTTTTTTTTAAACAGCCAAACTGTGTACATTTTGTAATGGACTATTTTTTAAAGAAAAAGAATGTTTTATATGGAAACATGGTGGGCTGCTCCTAAAATGCATTTGTTAATAAGTACATAGGAAGCATCAAGACATTTTTTGTGGCAATTCTTTACTAATCTTTTACAAAATAGGCTAGGTTAGATTAGTGGTTTTCTAACATTTTTAAAGCCATGGAACCTGTTGTTTAAACTCAATACTAGTGGGATTACTGTATCTGAAACTGATGAAATCAGTCAGTTGGTGGAACCTGGGAGTGAGGGGCCTCTGTTGGTGTTCCCCTCCCCTTATAATCTTTTGACAGACCCTAGGGCTTGCCGAACACAGTTTGAAATACACTGTTCTCTTCCCAGGATGCTTTTGATTTAGTCCTTCCTGAAGGTCAGAGGGATATACCAGCTCTGTGATTCTAAAGCACAGAGAATAAAGAATGCCTACAGGTAACCCCAGAATTCTCTCTTGCCTTGCAGAAAACACATTTAAAAGCAAGAGACATTCATGTCATGTAAGATAGTTCCAGATGTACAATAGCAGAGGCACAGTTTTTATTTTTCATTTCTTGGCTTTGGAGTCTTATAATCTTAAAATGCAAGTTTTATGATCTGTGCCCTTTTTATATTCACAAAATGACTAGAACAGTTGTTAAACTAACAAATATAGGTTCTATACACATCTATACATGCCTGGCTTCTCTGCCAATCTTAAATGTAATGAAACAAACAGCTTTAAAAAGTAAAATATTGTTTTGTATTTGTCTAAAAATATTCATCTTTCAAGTCCAAGCAACTGAACAAAGAAATTAAATTTAAAAGGCATAAACACTAATAGTGAAATTTAAACCAATTTTGAAGGAATTGCTTTTCTTTTGGGATGTGTACATAATTTTATATTTAGTGTTTCATGCCTAACATTTGATTTTTGGGATGAGTATTAGAAGCAAAATTTCTTAATGCCGTATATTGTTAGGATAGTTAATAAAACTTGTTTTGACATAAATATGCTTATGTGTTTAAAATAGAGAAGGCGTATTATCATAATTTATTCACATAGACCCAAGTTTTTCTTCTCTGCCTTAAATGGTTTTATTTTTATTTAAAATGTGTGTGTGTGTGCGTGCCGCAAGCATGCATGACCAGCTAGTGGAAGGAAATAAAACAGCCATAATACAGATGAAAAAAACTCAGTTCCCCACAAGGTGGTACTGTGGTTCTTTCACTCTTTCAAAAATCTAAGCACAGAATTGGTATTTCTCCACTTGTCTTCCTTCCCCCCAACATTTTACAGGTGATCTACAATTAGATTCTAATGAAAATGAGAAATAATTTCAAGGGAAACTTGATACTTTTAGGATTGAGGTAAATGGCAAGCAACTAAAAATTCTCTATTTAGACCTTTTTAGAAGAGTTTTTTTTCCCCCTTAACTTTTTGCTTCTTTTTATATACAAACTTTGGTTCTAGTTTTTGGTATTTTATTTATACTTTTTATAGTATCTATACTATGTGTATGTAGTAGCAGCTTTTGTTGTTACAAAAAATAGCATTATCAGACATCTTTAAAATGTTTCAATAAATGAGCACAAATGTAACTTCTCATTTTTAGGCTATTCAACTTTCTCCCTCTTCTAATCAATCTCAGTGAAGAACTTCATCTAAACCTCAGTTCTATAGGTAAAAATTACACAGCATGGCTTAGAAAAAGACAACAAAACACTTGAGTAGATCTTGTGCTATTTTTTTTTAAAAGATTTTATTTATTTATTCATGAGAGACACAGAGAGGCAGAGACCTAGGCAGGAAGCTGCAGGCTTCCAGGGTCAGTGATGCCCAGGGCGGAAGGCGGGCGCTAATCCGCTGAGCCACCCTGGCGTCCCCGCGCTATTTCTTCTTACACTTTATCTTTCAGCTTATTTGAAGATTTGAAAAATTTGTTCACATGTGAATAGGGAACATCACATACAAGTTCGTTTTTCTCTGTAGTAGGAAATCAAGGCGAATCGTCGCAAGACTGGGTTCCACGATCCGTTTCTGGGTCCTGCCGGCTGGCAGCTTGCGACGCCTGGGCGCTTGCCTAGAAGTCAGGGCCTGGCGCAGGGGACACAACGACAAAGGTGACAGCGGCCGCTGCCTTTAGGGTAGCGGGAGTCTCAGGGGTCCTGCATAGCCGAAGATTACCGGTCGGAAGTGGGGCGGGGGCCCGTGCGTCTAGCCACCGCGTTTACACAGTGCGCAGAGCGGGCCCACGGCTGTGGTAGGGGTTTGCCTGGGCGATCCTGGAGTCTAGGAAGTGGAAACACAGCTTTGATGGGTTTGTTGGCTTACAGTGATGCACGTGGAAAGAAAACGGCGAAATGGACCAAAAAAAAAAAAAAAAAGAAGTAAAAGGATTCTGGGAGAGATTGGGGAGACAGAACCCAGGGGAAAACCCAGGATCAGAAAGGACCACAGAAGCCAGGGAAGAGGACAACATAGGGGAGGGAGAGGCACGACTGGACGAGGACGGGGCAGGGCCCTGGGGGCTCGAGGCTGGGCTCCCGTCCTCTCCTGTCGCCCCACGCCCCACGGGGAGCCGGCGGAGACGGCGTCGTGGGTCCCGTTGAACCGGGGGGAAGCGTCGACCCTGAGGGGTTAGAGAACAGCCCAAGGTCACCGGGCTAAGTTCCAGGGCCGGGATTCCCGCCCCTGCTGACCCCGACCCGGGTCCGGCGGGGTCGCGCCAGCCGCCCAGGGCGGAGGGCTGCGGGGCGGGCAGAGGCGGGACCCGCCCGACTGGAGGCCCCCGCTGCCCTGGGCGGCGAGCGCCGTCGCCCCCGCCCCGCCCCCGCCTGCGGACGCGCCGCACGCGGTAGGTGCCCGGTTAACCGCGCGCCGCGGGCGGGGCTGGAGCTCTGCGGCGGAGCGTACCTGCCCGGAGCCCGGAATCGGGCGCGGGGAAGCCGAGGGTACCACGGACCTCCCGGCGACTCAGGCGAGTGTACACGGGTACGTGAGAGCAGGGACGTGCGCGCCGCACGGGAGGTAGAAACTAAGCAGCCACCGGGAGGAAGATGCCCCGGCTGCGGGCCCGTGCGACGGAGAGCTCCCGCCGGCTCTTCGTGATTGCTCCATGATCATTAACTGGCGACACACCCTTCACCTGAGAATGGCTTGTCTCCGTCGTCTTTCTTCGCGGAGAACTGCGAATTAAAGTTTCTTTGTTAGGGAGAACAAAGAAGAACCAGACTATTTTAAGGAGGCTTTAGCATCTGACTCGGCGAGCCGTTTCGCTAAAAGATCGACCTTCGCTCTCTGATTCGCCCCCTCCCCGTCGCAGCCGCAGTGCTGGCTTGTCTGCGCAGCAAGGCTAATGCTCCCCGTTGGTTTGGGGGCCCCTCTCCTTCAGAGTTTGAGCAGTTTAGAAGTAAGAGGAGATTCGGAAGCCGCTGAGCACATTCTACCTCTTACTTTCACGCAGGAGGTAAAAGAGGCCTGCAGAAGTCAAGGTCACCTTGCAAGTTTGTGCCAAAGCGTGGGACCAACACCAGGTCCCCACCCTCGTGCTCTGCTTGCTTGTTGGAGTAGTGGTCAGCTGTTGCCCTTGTCTCCCTTCACTTGGCCCCCCACCCTATGCTCATCCTTCCTCTTGGGAGCCCACTAAAAACCCCCTTCTTGGAAGTTTGTCAAGAAGGCAATGTCTTCTTCCTTTCCATCTTAAAAATTATTTTCTTTTGCTGTCAGATTCATTCTGACATAGATCAGGGGTGGAAAAGTGTGTGGTATAGAATAGAGTCATTAGTAAATCCATCTCGTTTTTTGTTTCATTTGACAGCAACACATTAAATTAATCCCTGTCCAAAAGAATCACATTAAGGGAGCTGTCAATGCTAATCCCCAGCTCATTGTTGCTACCTAGCTCAGGGTTGACTTTAATAGGTCGCGCTGACATTTGTTTCTTCAGAGACACATCGGTGACTTCATCCAGACCCAAATCTGTTCTCGTCAAAAAGTGGAGGCACTGGCAATTTATACAGACCCTGAATTTTCTGGGTTCCTAGCTTGGGGTTTGGGCGCTCGTTGGAAACAGTGATTCATACTTACACATTTAACTGAGTAACGATGCTTATAACAATAAAAAGAAAATAGGTAGAATTTTTGAGAAAAACAAAAAACTGATTTACAAAAGATTTAAAGCTAGAATGATAACTTTCGTTCTTATACTACAAATGTAGCATCCTCTATTAGCTACTATCGTTATCTGTAGATCCGATTGCACAAATACTGGATTTAAGATAAGAAAAAAATGAGAAATAAACTGAGAGAAGAATAGATTATGTGGACTAATGAAAAGGGGGAAAGAAGCAAGGATGAGAAAACCTGGACAAACATAAAAGATCTATAGAAAAAATGGAAAAAGGGGGGAATTTACTAGTAAGGAAAAATAAGATTTAATCAGTAATTTAGATAGAATTTGGGCAGTGTAGAAAGTAGGAAAAATACATTAAATTATGATAAAATGTTCCTTTAACCAATCTTTAGAAATTATGGTTATAGAATGTTTTCTTCAAATGTAATGTCTCCCTCTCTATCCTGTTTTCCACATCTTCCCCCAACCCCTGCATACTGATATGGATTATCCAGCTTTGTGCTTATGACATTTATGGATTCCAGATCTGACAATCATTAGCTACCCAGTCTTTGTCTGGGTAGCTAAGAAGAAGCAGAGGACTAATCCAATCTTAAATCATTTAACCTGTTCTTAAAATATGCCTCTCACCTGGTTATTATTATTGAATGCTAAAACTCCAGATACACCAATGCTTTGTACTCAGCACAATGTTTTGTACATAGTAGGCATTCAATGAATAATTTTTACATCAATAATGAATGTTTGTGTAACACATTATTATTGTAGATATTTGGCAAAAATTTTTTGTTTTGTTTTTATTGAAGTTCGATTTGCCAACATACAGTATAACACCCAGTGCTCATCCCATCAAGTGCCCTCTTCAGTGCCCATCACCCAGTTATCCCAATCCCCCGCCCACCTCCCCTTCTGCAACCCTTTGTTCTTTTCCCAGATGGCAAAGTTTTGAAGATGAAGCGGGAGCTAAAAATTAAGAAGATGGGCATCCATTATTTAACAAACTTATATTGAGTAAATACTGCACATTTGCTATATCCACATACCAAAAAAAAGCATATATATATTTTATTTTTACTAACTGAATCATACTTTATTCATATTGGAAAGTGATACTGTAAATCTTTTGTCAAGTGAAAACTCAGTTTTCTGCTTCAGTTTTTTCCCCTTAAGATCTGTATTTTCAAGTAAACATGGCACACTTATACCTCTTACTTTCACGATTTCAGTTATTTTTATTTTATTTTACTTTTATTATGGTTTTCATCTCCCTTTGCTCCCTCTGTCTCCTCAGAATCACTCTGAACATAACCATTTAAAAAGTTACTCTTACATAATATCTGTAAAACACAGATCTATCAAAGGCAATTTCATATATTTGAGTCATTGAACAACTGAGGTTCATTCTCACAAAAACGGGGTAGGGTTTTTGTGGTCTACATAATAAGACTACCAAGGATCAGTAAGAAAAGAACCATGCATGCATTCAACAATCTCTAGACAAATGCCAGAAGCATGAGGAATAAGAACTTAGGTTCATATTGCACCAGTGGACTAAGACCTAGTTGACATTTTAGAAATTGGTGGGCTACAGCAGACATGAATAGAATGCTTAAACTCCAGATACTCCAATGCTTTGTACTCAGCACAGTGTCTTGTACGTAGTAGGCATTCAATGAATAATTTTTACATCAATAATGGGTGTTTGTGTAACACATGTGTGCAGGAGGTAATGTAGGACAGATTTGAATACAGATAGGAAACAGAAAAGAGAAGGCCAGTGGGGTGGTAGAATTGGACATTGTTAGTCATAGAAGTGGGCGTAATTGGTGGTACTTTTCTGGGTTACAATGACTAAGGAACTTGCTCTAGGAATTAAAGCAGAGGGTAAAGCCAGTAGGCAATAATGCAGAGGATATATGAGTACTTAACCTTTGGAAATGTATACATAAGGACTGATCACTTTATTCATGCTCAGATAAGAGCTTTGCCTTCAAAGAATATGTATTTTAAAGGAATAGCATATGTTTTCAAGTTTAGATAATCCACTGTGCATAATGATGTATTAGGAAATAATGTTCCGTGATTGAACTTCAGTGTGTACCTCATGGTTCTGTGCAATTAGGAAAAGCTCCTCTCTTCTCTGTTGGATGGTGGAAGCAGGGAATTACCTAATGTCAACCTATTGGTGGTAGATCTCAAGGCCACTAGTGGAAGCTGGGATGAGGCTTGGGGGAATCTTATCAGTTTGGTGGTGGCTGTAGTGGCAGTGGGGTTTTAGGGTGGGAAACTTTTTAGTAGAGTAAACCTCCAGTCAATCTCCAGAACCTTAAGACCATTTCCTAATACCCCTCCCATCCACTAATCCTCCTACTATTATTTTCTTTACTGGCCTAAGGGTTGGTCTGCCTGTTTTCCTTTTCTACAACTGTTTCCTATGGTTTTCGTGTGGGTTTTTCTTCATCCTGTGGTGGAATAGAGATTCGCTGCTTTTGCCCTATCAGTCATCTGACCTTGAAGCAAATACAGCATTTTTTTTTAAAAAAAGGGATTGTTTTTATTAGTAATGATGCGAAAGGAGGGGACAGATAGAAGTGTAAGGGTATCCCACTTTTCCCTTCTTTTACACAGGTAGATTTTTATGGAATCAAACATATATATAGAAGGACCTAAATCAGAGGCCAAGTTTCAGACTTCAGTTTAATTATTTGTCACAGAAGTTGGAGTAGATGTCAGGGAAGGGCAAGGCTTCTGAGAGGATGGTGAAGATTTGGAGCAGGCATGGGCACTGCTGGCAATGTAGCAGCTTGGACTGGATGGGGTTAAGACAAGGACAGGGAAGAAAAAGTTAGTTCTGGGCCTTTACTCTCCACTCTCCCCACTTGCCTCTGCTTCTGAATACAGGCTTCCTAGTGGGTTCCCTCACCCCACCCCCCAGCCTCAGTCCAGGACAGCAGGGAGCAGGGTGAGAAGTCAGAAACGCAAGATTGTTTCTAAGTGTTGATAATTTTCTCTGCGCTTTTGATGTCCTCTCATTGCTGACCTGTGGCACGTTTCCACGATATTGTTTTCTGGGTTAGTAGACCAGGCTGTGGAATATAAAGAACACCCAAGGGGTGAAAGGGATGGGTAGGAACTTCTATACTTTTAGTTTTGTTCTATTGCTTCTAAGCTTTTGGAAAAGACTGTAACTGACAACCACAACCCATTTTCAAACTTAAATTATATCTGTGCAATTTAGGTAGAAAGCCCCTGGGTAGATATGGTACCTTTTTTCTGTGCCTGCCAGGGTACCAACCACATTGAAGGCATTTAACAAATAATGATAATAATTTAAAGCAATGGGAGCATTGGGTGTATAGGGAGATAAGAAACTGGAATACTGGGGCCTACTAATAATTAATAATGTCTCAGGAGGTGGTCCTACTGTTTTTGGATTTTAAATCCCCTTGTTCAATTTCTTGCTGGAGTGAATTCCACACAAAAAAGAATAATCTTTAATTTGATACTTAGTCACTTCAGTGTCCTGTGCTGAGCTGGCTAAGATTGCATATTCTTATGAAAATATATGCATTCATAATCAGTCTGATAATGTTGCTCCCCAGGGCTTCTAAATGCAAAAGCAAGAGATCATATATTCAGATATGTGGCTTCAAAGTCATAGGATCATCTGAGAAGTTCCCATTTCTCATTTTTTACTTTCTATTCTTGGAATTGAAAGGAAAACAACACTGTGAAAACTTCTAATTGAATACATAATGAAACAAGGCCCAGCACCGGTGAGTTAAGGCTTCACCAGGAATGAATTCTTGTCCTTTTATGTGATAGGCTGAATTGACAGACATTGTAATAAAATGATAGGATAACTAGACTATGCTTTTGATTAAGGTTTGATTACCAATTTTTTTTTTTTTCTGCTCTTTATGCTTACATCCTGAAGATTTGGAGTCTGCACTTATTTATTTAGGTTAAAATATTCAGAGATCATGGGAAAGGCTGCCCCCAAAGGAAGATTGGAAGGAATGCAATGTCTGTCTTCTTTGCCCATCCCTTCTTCCAGTATGTTCTTTTTTTTTTTTTTAATTTTTTAAAATTTTTTAAAATTTTTTAAAATTTTTTATTTTTTTATTTATGATAGTCACAGAGAGAGAGAGAGAGAGAGGCAGAGACACAGGCAGAGGGAGAAGCAGGCTCCATGCACCGGGAGCCCGACGTGGGATTCGATACCGGGTCTCCAGGATCGCGCCCTGGGCCAAAGGCAGGCGCCAAACCGCTGCGCCACCCAGGGATCCCCCCCTTTTTTTTTTTTTTTAAATGTCAGTTATACCCTTTAGCACCTTGGGTTTATTTATTTATTTATTTTTAAATGTTCCTTTTTTTTTTTTTAAGAGAGAATCTTTTTTTTTTTTCTATATTTGATTTATTTATTTATTCATGAGAGACACACACACACACACACACACAGAGAAGGCAGAAACACAGGCAGAGGTTGAAGCAGGCTCCATGCAGGGAGCCTGACGTGGGACTCGATCCTGGGACTCCAGGATCACACCCTGGGCCAAAGGCAGGCGCTAAACCATTGAGCCACCCAGGGATCCCCCTAGCACCTTGGGTTTAGTTTAGACTTTCATTCTCTTCTCTGGGTCAAGGCTTGTTATTCTTTGCTTTTCTTAACTGACTCTGTTTCATTTTGGATTCTGCTTTCATAATGTTTTTGAATCTTTCCTCTCCTCTATATCCTCTTTGCCACAGTCTTATTTTGGGACTGCACCATCTCTTGTCTGAATTACTACAACAGCTTCTTGACTGATACATTCAGTATGGTCTTCTTGTAGTCCATCCTTCACCTGATGTTAGAGTTTTTGTTTTGTTTTATTTATTTATTTCTTAAAACACAGGTCTGATTTTGTCTCTCCTCTGGTTAAAAATTTTGACACCCCACTTCCATCAGCCTTCAGATAAAGATCATACTCCTTAGCAGAGCATAAAAAGTACTTTGTCATCTGGTCCCTGGCTATCTTCCCAGCACCATCAATTGCTACCTGACCATGGATCTTCGTACATGTGTCTTTAAAAGGGCTGCTTTGCTCCATCCATACCTTTGAACGTGACAGTCTGTCTCCTTGGATTGCATTTTTCCCTTTGTTTCTCTGAAAGATGCCTGCCTTTCCTTCAAGGCTCACCTTGAAATTACCTTATTGAATTGAAGGTGGCAATTATTTACTCCTCATTCCCACACTACTTTTTAGGGGAATCTGTCCTTGGACTGGGTTAGGAGTAAGTCAGATTCTCTTTCTAGGAATTGATATGGGGAGTGAATTAGTTGGCTATGGATGTTGGATGAGTAAGGTCTTAAGGTTTCAAGAGTTGATGTGGTCATATGTGCAAGCCAAGAAAGTTGAAAATGGAGCAATTGCAGGAAAAAGTGTATATGAAAGATTTGCTAATAAGAATTGGTTCTCATTGGTTTATCAATTCTTATTGGAGTCCCTCTTGAGACTGCAGTTGCCTTTCAGAAACTCTTTGCTATTTATGCTAATATGTTCTTTTTATTTATTTTTTATTTTTAAAAAATTTTTTAAATTTTTATTTATTTATGATAGTCACACAGAGAGAGAGAGAGAGGCAGAGACACAGGCAGAGGGAGAAGCAGGCTCCATGCACCGGGAGCCCGATGTGGGATTTGATCCCAGGTCTCCAGGATCGCGCCCTGGGCCAAAGGCAGGCGCCAAACCGCTGCGCCACCCAGGGATCCCTAATATGTTCTTTTTAAAAAAATATTTTATTTATTACTCATAAGAGACACACAGAGAGAGAGAGAGAGAGAGGCAGAGACATAGGCCCCTATGTTAATATGTTCATTATTTAACTTGTCTAGTTGAGTTTATGTTTTTTATTGTAAAATGATTTTTTATTAAGACTTATCAAGGGGTGCCTGGGTGGCTCAGTTGGTTAAGTATCTGTCTTTGGCTCAGGTCATGATCTCAGGCTCTTGGAATTGAGCCCTGCATCAGGCTCTCTGCTCAGCAAGGAGTCTGCTTCTCGCTCTCCCTCCATGCTGGCTCTCTCTCTCACTCTTGCTCTCAGATAAATAAAGTCTTAAAAAAAAAAAAAGACTCATCTAATATATGCGATAAAATGATTGTATATATATATATCCATCTTTTCCATCAGACAGTAAACTCCCTGATGGTAGGGACACAGTTTTATTTTTATTTTTTATTTTTTTAAAATATTTTATTTATGATTCTTGAGAAAGAGAGAGAGAGAGAGGCAGAAACACAAGCAGAGGGAGAAGCAGGCTCCATTCAGGGAGCTTGACATGGGTCTCGGTCCCCGGTTTCCAGGATCACACCCTGGGCTGAAGGCAGCGCTAAACCGCTGAGCCACCCGGGCTGCCCAGGGATACTGTTTTATTAGCGTTTTTATTTTATTATCTTGAAATCCCAACAGTTAGTTTAGCTGTAGTAGATTGACAATATACGTTTGAATGAATGGATACTAACCTTTTTTTCAATGCCTTTTCTAATAAAGAGCTTATGAAATTACAAAGTTGGTGTTGCTATCATAGTGGATGATAAAGTGTTAGGTCTTCTGATTACATATTTGTATTTTAATAAGGGCTTTCTGGAATCAATCCTTCGAGGTACAGGAAAAGCTATAAAAGTGGGAATTTATCAGTATTGGATTTCATGGAGAGATACTTTGGGAGCCTTTCAATGTCTGAAATTATAACAAATACTAGTTCAGGGCCAGAGGGGGATATGGCCAACACCAGGAGTAAATATGTGAGGGACAGAAGGACTCCTTTCCTGCAGGGACTGATGGAGTGGGAACCAGGACCGGGACCTTACTGCCTAGCACTGCATTTACTTCTTTCCAAATGGTTTTGTATCAGCACAGATCATCCAGGAAAAACAGAAGATAGTCTTAGAGGAACTCAATCAAAATGCTGACTTATTTGAGGTAATACCATGATGTAGAAAGCTCCCTTTGTGAATCAGTATATTGCTCTTTAAATATTGTTATCTCTAATAATATGCTCTCATACACTTTCTGCACTGGAATTGCTGACCAAATGACACTTAAAAGACATCAAATAAACAATTATTTTCTAAGGTGTAAATTAAAGAGGACGTTGTCATATGAGAGCTGAGACTTTACTATAGGAAAATCAAATGGGATGGATCATTGAAATTAGCCTGAGATGAATGTTTCTCACTCTCAGATTTAACCTTCCAAGGTTTTTAGGTCATATATTTCTTGATCTCTACTTACAATAGTGAGATGTATATTTTTACCCTCTTTTCTTCCTGATTTACAGTATTACATTAATAAGCCTTCCCTTTTTTTGGCTACACCAAGACTCTCTCTCTCTCTTTTTCTTTTTTTTTTTGGTTGGATAAACCAGGGCAGTGAAACTGTCATTTCTCAAACTGCCATCCTCACTAACTTGCATTTCTCTTGGTGCAGATACTTTTGAGAACATCAGCTTATATCAGACCAGAGCCTATTTAACACGAGGCCTCTTCTACACAAACAGGGAATGCAGCCTTCTTAATACTGTTCTGGTAAATACCCTTGCATTAGAGGCTGGCTTTATTTGAGAACTTAATAAATTCTACTTGTGGTTTAAGGTGATATTCCTTTTAACATTAAATGTAATTATAATAGGGTAGAGGTGCAGTGTAGGCATGTTGTTGGATAAACACATAAATTTATGGATGCTTAACAGATTCTGTGCTTATTCCTCCCTAGTGAAAATGTTTCTCAGCTCTAGTAAAATGCATATGCACTATCCTCTAGAGAATCTAAGAACATAAATGGAAGTTAAACAGCTGGACAGAATGCCAATGTTTTAAAATATAGCTGGGAATCAAAGTTAGAAAGCAAAAAGACCTCTTTAGCTTCAAAGGTAGCCAATTAAATTGCAAACACTATTGATAATAGTTGCTTTATTCAGAGCCTTATTATATAAAACACCATGCTGTCTTGAAACTGAAGAGGTTGCCGTGCAGTCGTCTCCATAATCCATAATTGAAAGAATCATAAATGTAACAATTATTTCCCTCTATGATTGCTTTCACAATTTCTTGTTCTCTGCAGGATCCTTGTGTTTTTTTTTTCTTTCAGCTCATTGCAACAATCAAGCAATTATAGTGTGATTCATATTTAAGATTAAATTTTGCATGTCTACTGAGATATATAAAAATCTCTATTTTTCATAATTGTGAGCTATGTTTATATAATCAATCAACTTTTTAAGTAAGTAGTATTGATTGCAATATATCCTTTATAATAAGTAATATCTATTTGGCCTAATTTTTTTTTATCAATCAATGGCTTATAACAATGTCATTAAAGATGGACATAAATAGTATAATATTCAAATTGGAAAAACTACTCTGTATGATGAAAACAAGATAAGAAATAAAAGCAATTCTCATATGTTGTATTTAATCTAATCTTTAAAAAGTCCTGTCATCCTCCAGAAGATATTTCTGGCTTTCAGGACTTTAAAATTCTAGTAATGAACTAGATGAAGATGTTATTACTTCCTGGGTTCGATACTGTCATACTGTAGATATCATGCAGTGACAGACGATACTTAGAAATCTATTTTTTCTTTCCTATATTTAAGGGAGTTCAGTTAATATTTGTTTAGGCTTGGATCGGAGCTGGTCAGCTTCTCTGAAAACTGTAATTTAACAGTTGGGTTTAAGGAGAGAGGTAAAGCTCTCTTTCTTTTTGCCCACTTCTCATTCCACCTCATGTCTAGTGAGAGAAGTTGGAGTGAATTAAATAGGGAAGAGGAGAAGAAAAATTAAAGAGAAGTGAGGGCATAGTTCCAAGGGGGTTCTCATGCATTTTGAACAAGTGAAATGAAAGTAGCTCTCCACTTGTAAGTTCAAACTCTTTCTATTAAAAAAGAAAAAAGCCATCAAAGTGTGTCATCTTAACCAAGGCTGATAGCACTTTGTAATATTTTAGACTTTATTTATAAAACATTCATGTATTTCTTTTCATTTATAACCTATATATTTTAATGAAAACCCTCATATTTTACTTAACTTCAGAGGCCATCTAAATCATTCTCCTAATTGTACAGGAGAACCACTGAATATTCTGTATTATAATTAGGGTGATTACATACTTTATTGTCCAAATCTGGACACTTAAAATAAAAGAAGTTGCTATTAATAATTACCCCAGGACACCAGGTATAAACTGGGGAATTAGGATTTATGACCACCTTTATTATAAAAAATAGGAGCTAAGATTGCCAAATGGTTGAATCATTAACATTAATTTAACTCTGTTTTTTATTGTTCTGCCATTATGACCAAGGAAAAGTTAAATTGGCTATTCTAATTATAGCTAACATTTTTGATCACTTATTATGTACCAAGCAATATTATGAGTATTTTCTTTCCAAAACCATGATTAAGCCTCATCATAACTCTGAGGTTGCTATTCCTTCCCTATTTCATAGATGAGGAAACTGAGGTCTAGAGAGATTAAATTCCTTATCCAAAGCTGCAAAGCTAGTACTAAAAGAGGTGGGATGGATGCATAGCCAAATATTTTGGCTCCAGAGTTTATGTCTTAACCATCACTTTATTTTTCCTCTCATGTATCCAGGACTGATGGTTGTGGAGGAAGGTCTTGAATAGCAGTAGTATTTGAAGGACTAAACAGATCTCAAAGGTTTGCAATCCTAGGGGCCATAAAACTTTGGAAATCCAGGGTAGGAGGTTGTGAAGTAGATGCTTAGAGACCAGTAAAAATACCTGGTATTAAAAATCAGAAATTATAGAATGAAACTGCAGTTATGGATGACCCTTGGTGTGCTTCCTAACGTATGGATCTTACACATGCTTCCTAACGTATGGATCTTACACATGCTTCCTAACGTATGGATCTTACACATGCTTCAAGGAAGCAGAAATGATAACCACATGGTGGGTTCAGGGCAAGCAGAGGCAAAAGGAATATCTGACTTAGATGAGGAATGAAGGCAGGGAATGGAGACTGATGACTATTCTTTGGTCTACACATGAGCTATATACACAACCTTGGCTTCAGTTTTTATTTGTAGAAGGGAATGACTTGCTCTTGTTTCTAGGGAATAAAAGAATTAGAGAAAGCTCATGGAAACAGGGACAAAGGGAGGTTTTCAGTTAATGCACTGGGGCTCATTGGCACAGCCTCCAATCCTGGCTACCATTAAACTGCTAGAGACCACACAGAGGTTCCACAATGCTGAGTCTGTGTGAGAAATCACAGAGAAACCACTGGATCCATTATTCCTTGATTTCTAGCTTTCTTTATAATAGGACATTATGGGATTCAAGCATTAAGAGCAATATACTGCCAGTTCTAATGTGGGTTGTGTTGATCTTTTTTTTTTTTAATTTTTAAAACATTTTTGTTAGAGTTTTATTTACTTATTTATTAGAGAAAAAGAGGGAGGGAGGGAGGGAGGGAGAGAGAGACAGCATGATCGTGGCGAGGAGCAGAGGGAGAGGGAGAGGCAGACTCCCTGCGGAGTGTGGAACCTGTCTTAGAGCTCAATGTGAGGCTGGATCCCACAATCCCGACATCATGACCTGAGCCAAAATCAAGAATTGGACACTTCATGGACTGAGCCATAGCCAAAGGTGCTCCAGGTAGTGTTGATCTCTTGGACAGTTATTTTCATCTTTATCAACCAAGAAATCTCTGGTTCTAATCATTTATCATATTTATTTTGGTGCAAACACATATTTATTACATAAACTTTTAAAGCCTTTGACATATTATTTCTAAGTTTCCTTTTAAGAATATGAGAATACATTCATTCACCTCTTTTATTGATAATTTACTTACCTGGTCTCAGTTGTTTTATTCATTAAACTGCCAAACTTAATCTTGATTGTATTGGTCAATCTTATTGAAGATCCTTTTATTGAATAATGATACCAACAAGGAGAAAATAATTCCTGTCTTCAAAGTATAAGAGCCAAAAAGCAAACCAAAACAAACAATAAGCAATGTAATCAAAAGTCACATAAACAAGGGCAGATAATAATAGAATCACTTATATTAACTCTCAGTGGCTATACTTTAAAAGGATATTCCCCAGATATTTTCTCCTATCCTAATCTGTTTGAATATTATTAAGTATTTTTGCAAAACGGTCAAGGACAAAAATAAAAATATGAACAAAAAATTATCTTAAACTAAATAAAATCCTGAAGTTTAGATTATATTTATAAAATGCCTGTATATTTTTTCCATGTCACTATTTAAAAAAAAACCCTCTAGTTTTAAATTAGAAGGGAGATCAGAGGTTATCTAATTCAGTCTCCTTCATAGGGTGAGCAACTGAGGATCAGAATTTTTCAGGTCTTGTTCAAGCTCGCTTGGAAGCACAAACAGAAACAGGGTCCCTTGGTCTGCAGCCCTTCCAGTAATTTTGTATCCACCTAAAATAAAAAAAATTAATATGTGAATAGAATACAGAATATACTCTATAAAACTAGTGCTAAAAGATAAAGGCAGAAAAATTAATTAAAAAAAAAAGATAAAGGCAGAAATTTAATTCAGGGAAATGTATTTTTTTTTTCTCTAACAAAATAACACATTCCTGTGATGCACACTAAATCAGTACAAAATCAGCAAACTGCATAAATAATTCTAAATTCTAATCTTGCTTTTGTCACTGTCTTTGTGCAGTATTTGGTAGGTCATTTCACCTCAATGACAGTTACCCCATATACACAATAGGAAAAATAATGTCTTTATTTTCTGAGGTGGAAAAAAGGCTGTCTTGTTCTTCTTTTTTTTTTTTTTTTAATGCATCGACAATAGGAAAGGAGCTTGAAATTCCACATTATGGACATACTATCATGTTTTAAGAAGCAAATTATTTGAAGTACTAACAATATATAGTTAAGCAAGACAGAAAGTATTTACTCATATTCTTTATTTATGCCTTTGATTTCTATTTATTCTTTATTTACGCCTTTGATTTCTATTTATTCTTTATTTATGCCTTTGATTTCAATTCTATTCTTTTCTGTATATATGTTTTTCTGTCTTGACCAAATTCTTTTTAGAAATAAGTTGTGTTGTAAAACTACAATAACTTTTCTGAACTTAGTAAACCAAGTTAAATCTAATAATTTTTCCCTGAATTCCTGCCTTAGCTCAAGGGACTATTGCCATTGGTCACATTAACTGGGTATTTACTGAATCTCCATTACTCTCTGACATTATAGCTGAACCAAAAATAAGAGAGCACAAATACAGAGAGTAAATTGTGAACAAATAGCACAACTACTTAACTCTTTTTGTGTACGTATGTTTATATATATATATATTTAAATTTTTATTTATTTATGATAGTCACAGAGAGAGAGAGAGAGAGAGGCAGAGACACAGGCAGAGGGAGAAGCAGGCTCCATGCACCGGGAGCCTGACGTGGGATTCGAACCCGGGTCTCCAGGATTGCGCCCTGGGCCAAAGGCAGGCGCCAAACCGCTGTGCCACCCAGGGATCCCTATGTTTATATTTTTTTTAGAGATTGAGTCAGGCTTTCATTTTAGGTTAGAGAAACAAAAATGAAGGAAGAACTCAATCTGTTTTGGAGTAATATCTTTCTTAAATTAAATGTTTAAATTATAATATTAGAAGAAGCGTAATCCCAATCCATATTTCAACTTCGGTGTATGCGAGACTTAATTATAGAGATTATTCAAAATACTTGATGCCTTTTTATGGGAAAACTAACATTTAAATCTCTTTGACAAAGGTCTGTTTGCTACCCCTCATTTGCATTGTCTATTGTACAGAACAGATAAAATGTAGAGTTGCCTTGTTCCTTATTAAAGGCATATCCATTTTAATCTTGACATAAGTTTGAGTCAAAGGACTGTCTTTTAAATAGAACTATTCCTTGGATTTAATATGTTGGCACTTCTTTTATGGTTCTGATTGTATTTTTATTTTAACCATTAGAGGGCACGTTAGTCCAAGAAATATTAAACAAAAAGCGGAGCAACAAGAAGGAAATAGACGTAGAAGTAGTAGGCAGAAAAAATTATGTATTTAACTATGCTTATGTTCACTCATTGTCATTTGCAACATAATTTACCAGGTTTTCTTATTCTGAAAAGAATTCAGGTGTATATAGTTTCATACGAGAAATAAATCTCCACTTTTTATTGCTAGCTACTACTCCTAGGAGAATAAGGTTGGCCTAGTTGAATTTGGCAAGGTTGACTATTATGTGGCCAAGGAGGACATAATAAATCATGGCATTTGAAGAACATCCTGAGTTCAAAGTTACATACGATTAGGTTATTATGAAGTAAGTGAATGCCAGTCCCTGGTTTTGTAGTTAAAAAAGACAAGAAAAGCACCTAAGTGTGAATGAATGCAGCTCAGCAACTATGCTTCACTGCAAGTATTTATAACCTTTAAAATTTGGTACAAATTACAGAGAGAACAATGGATGGCCCCAGAGTGAACAAAAGGCTTTATTTTACTAGAAAGGCTTGGCTGAGGTCATAAACTGCCAAGAGGGCAGGCAGCTCAAGAGGCTTATGAATGACTGTAGAGTCTCAGAATGAGTTCATTTGTTTTCAATCTACAGCAAACTGTTATTATTTCTAATGTTCAGTCTTTTGCTCTAAAGGCTGCAGGTTTTAATCTATAAAGCTGAAATAGATACCAGCTAGTATTTAATAATAATGCTTTTATGACGTTAAGTTAAAGGAATACTTTAAATGATTAATTTATTAATTTATTTAATAAAGCTAATTGAGCACTTGCTAAATTTAAAGTTCTGGGCTAGGTGCAAGGGAATAAAGAGATTAATATGTTGTTCCTGGCTTGAAAATATGCTTTCTTTTTTTTTTTAATTGCCCTTGATTTACAGAGAAATAAATCAGCAAATAGCTGTAGCATATAATAACTTTACATATTAGTGGGAGAATAGAAAAGAGATTTTTCCAACCTATTACAAAAAATATTTTACATTATATTTTTAAGGGAACTGAGGTATAGGCAAAATCATTAGTATATACTATCTTCAGTTTAAGGCTGCAGCACTGCTCTGGTAATATTTTTTTCTGAGAGTCAATTATACAATAAATCATAGTAATTAGTTGCATAAAACAAGGTAATAATGTAATTAAAACCAAAATATTTACTTGCTATAGAAGATACTTTTATGCATCTTAATTCTGCTCCTTGCAAGCTAATAATACTCTATAGGAATTTCTGTGTGGCTTTTACATCTGGTGGTTGTGGAATTAGCATGTACAAAGAGAGCTCAGAATTATGCTTTAATTATGATTTGAATGATGATTTGAGGCTGAGCATGAGTTGTCAACAGAATTGTGAGCTGGGGGAAAAAGAGATAAGGACTGTTAGTGGGATTAAAAAGTATATTTGCAGTCACTTACTTTAAAGTGCCTTTTGTTTTAAAAGAAGTAATTAATGTTAGGAATTAATTGGTTCAGATTCTTGATTTTAAAGTTATCACTTGGTTGCTAAGATGAAGCCTTTTCAGAATTACTACACGATATGCATTGACAGGAACATTTCAGTTGAAAGGTAGAAAACATAATTGAAAAGCTAGCTTTTGAGTGCCTGCTTATCACCCTAATTGATAGCAGATGAGTCCACGGAACTAAATCCTGTAGTTCAATAAAAAATTTATTTTGCTGGATTTTACATTATGATGCATGGTTTCCTCTAAGAGCTAAATATTTTTGTTGACGTTTTGATATAACAGTAGGCTTTGAGTGGAGCCTGGTCAGTATGCATTAACTATTATAAAGCAATTAGTAAGTAAAAATTATATACAAAAAATGGATCTAGATATAGAATTTAAAAAGTTTTAAGATTTGGATATCCAATTAGGGTATTCATAAAATTAAGCCATGAAGAATGGTATTTCAGGTGTGTATTTATTGACATAGAAATCATATTACAAAACAGGCTATATAGTATGAGGCCTATCAGTGTTAGAAAAAACAACAGATGTAGGAGTGGGGAAAACCGGTAGGACATATATCAATGTTAACCATGGTTATCTCAGGCAGTAGAATTGTGGGGGATTTTAATTTTTAAAAAAATTTTCATTAGGCATATCTGTATTTTCCTTATTTTATCTACAGCAAACATTTAATTATGTGATAGATTATGATATATTAATATCATATGTTAACATTCTGGTCTGCATAATGTTTAGCAGGAAAATCTTCATATGAGTTTAGGATGTAATTGTGTACTCTTGCTGCTATTTAGTTGGTCCTAACATATATTTACAATTCCTATTTATTCATTTGTCCTCTGTTTTTGTATCACAGAAACATTTTACCATCATAAGTCTTAAAGATTTAGGAAAATATATCATGGATGGTACCTAATTGGTCTCATATGAATAAGAAGATAGAATGAATTCATAACTAGAAAAAAAGGACAATTGAACAATGGACCTGAATTTAAGCTTTGCAAATATAGGAGAAGGGAATATTTAAGATAATATGAAGGAAATGTATAGGATATGACCTGGGCATATAGAAAGGATGAAATGAAAGGCAGTAGATCCAAACTATACTACATTTTGAATCTGCACATGGGGAGGAGGATAATAGAACTAACTATTGGTAATGATGGATCAAACCAGTCAGGAAAGAAGGTGTGACTTTCATTTAAAAAAAGATGATAGGCTGGCTATACAATAAGATTGTATCCCTTTGAGGAGAAAACATGGTCCAATTGATCTGCTCAAGGAAAGTTTATTTTCTTATTTCTATTTAAGAGAGTAGCTTTTGGCAGGTGTATTCTTAGGGTACTGTAATTCTGACAACACATCAGTGTAAACAGTTGAACCACACAAAGAAAAATCAAATGAGATGGGTGGATGTAAGTAGAAGGTAAGCAGGAATTTCTATTGTAGGAAGAGGAGAAATGACTTCTAAAAGATTTACTTGGAAAAAAAACCATACAGACATATTCACACACACACATTGATATACACATCATAGTGCTTTGTGGCATCTCTGTGGCTCTAGGTTAAGCAGGATCAAGCTATAAAAGAAAAAGATTGCTTTCCTAGATGAGATTAATAGCTAATCATGAGATAAATATTTATTAAGTTGTTGCAAGTAAATGTTACAAAATCAAAGTTTAAGGGAAGAAGTTATATTGCTGGGGACACAGTATTAAGCTTCTTTCTCCCCTTTGTGATTAAACGAGATACTCCAGTGGGTATTTTATTTTTTCTGCTTCATAGGCTGTCTTCATTCTGATATGTGGAAAACAGCTTTTAACTACTAGTGAATAATCAATTTCCATTACAATTTTATTAACAGTGAGTAATTAATCAGTCTCACAATTTTATTTAGAATGTTGGTTCAAATATCTGGCTGTAATTTTTTTCAGCCTAAATGATAATTTGTAAACCAATCATGTTTCAAATTGGTCCTTTATCCGATGAACTGATTTTTGTGAGAGAGAAAGCTTAGAAAAATTTCTAATTAGTGCTAAGACCTGATTTTCTGTGGCTCACTGCTTCATGTATTCTACTTCTTCAAATTATGCTGTAGGAAATGTCTTTAGAGGTTGGTGTTTTCTATTGATCTCTACAATTGTCTTCAGTAATTTAGAAGTTAACTGTGCAGTGATTTTTCAAGAATGTGCAGGAGCTTTGAGTCAGCACACACTCCTCTCCACCGAGCCAGGGGACAAAGATCTTTGTAGCCCCTCATCGGCTCCAAGCATAAGAGTGGGATGCATGGAGTCCAGCTGTCAGTTCATTTCCTCTGTGTAACTTTCCTGTTCTTTCAGCTTGCCATTCACTCCTTAAATGCCTCTTCCCTTATAAGCTGAGAAGGGATTTGTGCAGCGTGAGCTTACCTGAGAAACTAAAGATCATTAATTAGAAAGGTGCTTCTGGGCAACAGGAAATTTTTCATTGGAAAGGTTTCAAATCTAAGAAAGTAATTAATTTCTCTGTGGAAGAAGATCACGTTTTTGTCTTCTGATGTCCTTCCCAATTTCAATTGAATGGTTTAAGGCACAAAGAAAGGAATATGACTCCTCTCTCATTAACCCTCACAGTTTGGCTCTCTCTTTTCTGTCTCTTTCCTTTCCTCTTCCTTTTCAGCATTAGTGGTACCTTCTAGGGATTTTGGGTGACATTTTATTTTATTTTTGTGAGAAAAAGTTAAGGAATTTGTTGGAAGGAATATAACACAATAAGTATTTTTCTTAAGATGCATATAGTGTCAGAAGAAGTTTTTAGACTAAAATGTTTATTAAAATGACAAATTAAGAAAGATAGTTGCAATAAATACAATGATGTTTTGCCATCATATATATATATATGTATGAAAGAGAGAGAGACCTTACAGCCTTACAAAAGATACTGAAACTTGAATCAAAATGAAAAGAAACAACATGGGCAGACATTTCAAAGAAGAAATAGAAGGACCTAAAATTTATTATTAGTAGTAAGCAAAGAAATTAATATTGAAGCAAGATATATGGGAAAAGTTTATGTATGTATATATCTACCTACCGTCTATCATCATTGTTGTCGCCTAGTATCAGTACAAACTTGTGGATTCCTATTTTATTCATTGAATTATAATTCTTACTGTATTTATTTTCCTGCTCCACTTGTCCCAGATTTGAGCAGTGGGAGGCCCTTTAAGCCAGCCTTGTATTTTTCTGATTAGCTTCCATCATTTTTTTGAGTGATTTTTTACTTTCTGGCATAAAAAGATGTTTAAGGCTGATCTTAAACTTTTCCTGCCACAGACCTGGAATCAGCATTTCTGCAAGGAACTTTTTGTTCCAATTACTAGGAAATAGCATTTAGAAACCAAGATGAGATGTTAAATGTGCTCATTGTTCTGAGGCCTGTTTAGTGGGTATAACTTGTGCATGTGTGTTTGTGTATTAGAAATCAGGAGCTCATGGGACGCCTGGGTGGCTCAGTGGTTGAGTGTCTTCTGGTCAGGTCGTGATCCTGGAGTCCCGGGAATGAGTCCCACATCAGGCTTCCTGGATGGAGCCTGCTTCTCCCTCTGCCTATGTCCCTGCCTCTCTCTCTCTGTGTCCTTCATGAATAAATAAATAAAAATCTTAAAAAAAAAAAGAAATCATGAGCTCACACTGATAACTCTAATTTCAATCCAAAGTCACAAAGTTCTTTATTTGCCTTTCTGTCTTCTGTATTTGCATGTCTCCCTGGAGAGTTCTCTGGAGAGAGAACTCTGGCTGTGGCCACATCAACACATTTACCCATTTGCTTATCTCGTTGATGCACATCAACTTTTTTGAGAATTCATATACCTTTACCACCACAAAAACAAACCTAAGATGAGATCCAGATTTGTTTGCAATTCTTTTATTCACTAGCCAGTATTCAAAAGTAATTTTGGTTAGTTCTCTATTTCTCACATGATATGCTTATATTATTTATTTAAAATACAGTTTGGATTACTTATTTCTATTTGCATTTAATTTTATAGTTTTCCTCATTTTTGTTGATTTACTTTTATTTTTTGAATATATTGAACACTAACATGCTTTCAAAAGTATCTTAAAAGATATACCAGGTATCCTCAATCCTTCCTCTATCCCTTTTATTCCATTCCCACCGCCTCTTTATAAGTAACCAATTTCATGATTTTTTAGATTATCTTTTCTATGGCATTTCCAAAAACAAGCATGTTCCTGTATATTTCCTACTTTTTCTTCTTTCTTAGACAAAGGTAGCATACTGTATATGCATTTTTGCATTGATATGAAAATCACGTATCAGTTCTTAGATACTCTCTTCATTCTTTTTTTACTGCTACATGATACTTCGTTGTGTGTACTATTGTTCATTCATTCAATCTGTTGTTTGGGCTTTTGGATTTTTCAGTTACAAATAATGTGGAAATGAATAATCTCGTATTGTTAGAAGTATAACTTCTTGGTAAAAATTCTAGAACTGGAATCATTGGATTGAAAGATAGTGTGTTTGCAGTTTTGTTATATATTGTTAAATTGACTTTCATAATGGTTGTATCATTTTACATCCCAGGGGTTTTATATGAGTTATTTTCTCCACAACTTCATGAACAGAGTATGTTGTCAAGCTTTTGCATTTTTGCCAGTTTGATGGGTGAAAATTGGTATGTCAGTGTAATTTTAATATATCTATTATGAGTGAAGTTGAACATCATGTTTAGAGTTATTAGAGATTTTTTTTGGTGAATTGACTGCTCATGTAATTGTCTACTTTTTTAAAGGATTTTTTCATTTTTTTCTTCATTGTTTTTATGTCAGGGATATCTGCTGTTTATCTGTGATATATGTTACAGATTTTTCTCCTGTTCTGTCATTTGTCTTTTGTGTTTGTCTTGTGACACCTAATGTCAAGCAAGTGTTTTTTTATTCTTAGGTAGTAAACTTTTTCAAATTTTCTTTTATTGTATCTAGATTTTGAGTAATTATTAATAAGTCTTTCCCTATAGCCAGATTATAAAGGAAACTACTGTGTTTTCTTCTACCGCTTGTGTCGTTTCATTTTGTTTTAATGTATTTGTTAGGAATGGCTTAATTTTGTCTTTTACCAATGGCTGTTAGTTGTCCCAATACCATTTATTAAAACATTCATCATCATCCCACTGATTTGAGATACTGCCTTTATCGTATACTAAATTTCCATGTTCCTGAACTTTTTATTCTAGTCAATTGGTCTGTCTATTCATGTATCAGTAGTATACTATTCTATGGTATATTTTAATATCTGGTAGGGATAGCTTTCTTATTTCTGTGTTTCCCTAGTATTCCTTCATGTTTCTTTTTCTTTTTTAAAAAGTTTTTATTTAGGGGCATCTGGGTGGCTCAGTCAGTTAAGTGTCTCACTCTTGAATTTGGCTCAGGTCATGGTCTCAGGGTCCTCAGATTGAGCTCTGTGTGGGGCTCCAGCTCAGCAGGGAGTCTGGGGGAGATTCTGTGTCTCCCTCTCCCTTAGCCCCTTCCCCCCACTCATGCACACGTGCTCTCTCTCTCTCTCAAAAGATAATAAATTTGAAAAAAATTGTATTTAAATTCCAGTTAGTTACTATACGGTGTAATATTAGTTTCAGATATACAATATAGTGATTCAACACTTCCATTCATCACCTGGAGCTGATCACAGCAAGTGCACTCCTTAATCCTCATCACCTATTTAACCTATCCCCTCAGCCACTTCTCTTTTGGTAACCATTGATTGTTTTCTATAGTTAAGAGTCTATTTTTTGAGAGAGGTTTGCCTCTCTCTTCCTCTTTTCTCCACCCTTTGCTCATTTGTTTTTTAGACTCCACATATAAGTGAAATCATATGATATTTGTCTTTCTCTGACTGACTTATTTCACTTAGTATAATACTCTCTAGCTCCACCCATGTTGTGGCAAATGGAAATATTTCATTCTGTTTTATGGCTGAGTAATATTCCATTGTCTGTATAAACCACATGTTCTTTACCCATCCATCAGTCAATGGACACTTGGGCTATTTCCAGTATTAGCTATTGTAGATAATACTGCTATAAACATTGGGGTGCATGTATCCTTTTGAATTAGTATTTTTGTATTCTTTGGGTAAATATCTAGTAGTGCAATTGCTGGGTCATAGGGTAGCCCTATTTTTCACTTTTTGAGGAACCTGAACCTACATACTGTTTTCCAGAATAGCCCTATGAGTTTGCATTCCCATCAACAATGCAGGAAGGTGGGCAGCCTGGATGGCTCAGCAGTTTGGCGCTGTCTTTGGTCCAGATTGTGATCCCAGAGACCCGGGATTGAGTCCTGTATCGGGCTCCCTGCATGGAGTCTGCTTCTCCCTCTGCCTGTGTCTCTGCCTCTCTCTTTCTCTCTGTGTGTGTCTCTATGAATAAATAAATAAAATCTTTAAAAACAAAAAACAATGCAGGAAGGTTCCTTTTTCTTCACATCCTTGCTAACACCTGTTGTTTCTTGTGTTGTGATTTTAACCATTCTGATAGGTATATCTTATTGTAGTTTTGGTTTGCATTTTCCTGATGATCAGTGATATTGAGCATCTTTTCATGTGTCTGTTGGCCATCTGTGTGTCTTCTTTGGAAAAATATCTATTCATGTTTTTTGCCAATTTTTTAAAAAGATTTTATTTATTCATGAGAGGCACAGAGAGAGAGAGGAAAAGACACAGGCAGAGGGAGAAGCAGGCTTCATGCAGGGAGCCCGATGTGGGACTCGATCCTGGGACGCCAGGATCATGTCCTGGGCCAAAGGCAGGTGCTAAACAGCTGAGCCACCCAGGGACCCCTTTAATGCCCATTTTTAAGTTGGATTATTCGTTTCTTGGGTGTTGAATTTTATAAGTTCTTTATATATTTTGGATGCTAACTTTTTATCAGATATGTCACTTGCAAATATTTTCTCCCATTCCATAGGTTGGCTCATATTTACTTTTCCATATGAACCATAGTATTATCTTATTTAGCTCTATAAAGGAACTTGTAGGTATTTTTATTGGGATGGCATTAAATTTGTAAATTAACTTGAGGGGAGAACTGACATCGTGATGATGTTGAAATGTCCTAACCAAGAACAAAGAGTATCTTTGTGTTTTCTTCTACTGCTTGTGTCGTTTCATTTTGTTTTAATGTATTTGTTAGGAATGGCTTAATTTTGTCTTTTACCAATGGCTGTTAGTTGTCCCAATACCATTTATTAAAACATTCATCATCATCCCACTAATTTGAGATACTACCTTTATCGTATACTAAATTTCCATGTTCCTGAACTTTTTATTCTAGTTAATTGGTCTGTCTATTCATGTATCAGTAGTATACCCTTTTATAGCTTATTCATGTAGTTTTACTTAAATATTCATTTTGAACATTTCATGTTTTTTCCTAAATATTTTGTCTTTTTAAAAGATTTTATCTATTTATTTGAGAGAGAAAATTTTCTTTCTTGTTGCTTTTGTAAATGAGCTTTTAATTTCCATCATATCTATCTTCTATTATTATTTGTGTATATGAAGGTTGCTGATTTTTACATGTTAGTTCTGTATATTCCTATCTTGATTAAATCTTTAGTTTCTTGAGACAGTATTATCATTGATTCTCTAGGGGTTTCTAGATGTATTCAAATGTCCTCTGTGAGTTCCAGTTCAAGATGATAATTTAGGAGGCTCCTGAAATCACCTCTTCCCACAGATACACTAAATCAATAGCTATAAATGGAGGAACTCCTTCTGAAAGAAATCCAGAGACTAGTGGAATAAATACTACATATTGGCAAATAAGAAAATATATACATTAAAATTGTAAAAGCTGAGACAAACTCTTACCACAAACCCTACTTCCAGCAAAGTGACTTTTAGTCAGGAAGGAACTCACAACTCCCAGCTTCTCCCTGAGGTGTAAAAGGTTTGGACTCAACATCTAGCACTCCAGTTTTTAAGACTTCTACATAGGGGATGCATCCCTAAAACATCTAGTTCTCAAAGGCTTTCATCCATGAGGCCTACGAGACTATAGTAAGCTAAGAAACAGTTCTTAATGGACTCAAGAGGACTCAGTGTGGCTTTCCCTCTCAGGGTGCAACACGGAGGGAGCAGATAGAAACACTCATCTTCCAATCTTCCTCTGAAAGAGGTCTGTTTATATACTTTAAAAGCTGCTGTATGAGAGTCAATATTCTAATTTAGCACACTTTTAGGGGCTGATTTTTATCCTCCCCTGAGACCTGGGAGGCTGGTAGGTGTCCTCTCTATGTCTTCCTGTTCTCTCTCTGGTCTGCTCCAGGTTGTTGGTATCTCCCTGGAAGGAGCTTATATACATGTCTGATGCCCTAGTGTTTGTGGCTGCCACCCAGAGGATGTACGCCTTGATCATCTGGCTGTGATAGCCAGTAGGGCTCATGTTGTGAGGCCCCATAGGACTATATCAAACAACGAAACA
Source organism: Vulpes lagopus (assembly GCF_018345385.1). Lineage (NCBI taxonomy): Eukaryota > Metazoa > Chordata > Mammalia > Carnivora > Canidae > Vulpes > Vulpes lagopus. Next base: position 23,191,824 of record NC_054824.1, on the reverse strand, counting down.
GTTCTTAACTGGCTATTCCCCTAGGACTCAGTGCACAGGAAATAGACAGAAACACTCAGCTCCCAGTCTTTCTTTACATAGAAGAGGTCTACTTGCATATTTTAAAAACTGCTGCCTGAGTGTCTGGCTTCCCACCAACCTGCATCTAGGTGCTAACTGATATCCTTTCTTTTACTACACTGACAGGTTTGGGCATAGCCTCAACTACTGGGAGGTATTAAGAACAAAGAAGGTAACTCAGACAATCTCAGAGGTTTCGGAGACAACCAATAGTTTGGGCTGGGCTGAAATATAAGTTTCCTTTATTATACACAGCATTCCATCAAGACAGAAATGTAGAAGTTTTATGTAATGCACCAAATCCAACACAAAAAGTCAAGAAAAATGAATAAAGGAATATGTTCCAAGCAAAAGAAAAAGATAAAACTCCAGACCTTAATAAAATGGAGACAAGTGATGTCCCTGATAAAGAGTTGAAAATAATGGTCATAAAGCTCCTCACTACTGAGGTCAAGAGAACAATGCATGAACAAAGTGAAAATTTCAACAGAGGTAGAAAATATAAGAAAGTGCCAAACAGAAATCACAGAACTGAAGAATAGAACTATATTGAAAACTTCAATAGAGGGATTAAAACTATATTACAAAGCTATCATAATCAAAACAGTGTGGTTTTAACCTAAAACAGACTCATAGATCAATGAAACAATAGAAAGCCCAGACATAAATCTACACAGACATGGTCAACTAATTTTTGACAAGGGTGCCAAGAACACACAATGGCAAAAAGAAAGTCTCTTCAATAAATGGTGCTGGGAGACTGGATAGCCACATGCTAAGCAATGAAATGACCCCATCTTACAGCATACACAAAAATCAACTCAAAACATATTAAAGACTTGAACATAGACTTGAAACCACAAGACTCATATAATGAAACATAAAGAGTAAGCCTTTTGACATCTGTCTTGGTAATGAGTTTTTGGATTTAACCCCAAAAGCAAAAGTAACAACAACAACAAAAAAGTGGGACTACATCAAATTAAAAAATTTCTGCACAGCAAAGGAAACCATCAACAAAATGAAAAGATGGTCTTTGAAATGGGAGAAAATATGGCAAATCTTATATCTGATAAGGGATTAATAACCAACTCAGTAGCAAAAAACCCAAACAATCTGATTAAAAAAATCAGGAGAGAGGGGTGCCTGGGCAGCTTAGTCAGTTTAGCATCTGATTTAATTTTGGCTCAGGTCATGATCTCAGGGTTGAGAGAATGAGTCTTGTGTCAGGCTCTGCACTGGACGTGGAGCCTGCTAAAGATTCTCTTTTCTTTCTCTCCCCCTGCCTCTCCCTCCTCACTCCTGTAAAAAAAAAAAAAAAAAAAAAAAAAAAAAAAGAAAGAAAGAAAGAAAGAAAAAAGAAAAAAATCAGCAGAGGAACTGAACACACATTTTTTTCCAAAGAGGATGTATAAATGGCCAACACGTATGTTAAAAAGGTGATCAACATCCCTAATCATTAGGGAATTACAAATCAAAACCATAATAAGGTAACATCTCATACTCATCATTAGAATGGCTATCATCAAAAACACAAGAGATAACAAGTATTGGTGAGGATGTGGAGAAAAGGGAACCTTTGTACACTTTTGGTGGGAATGTATATTGGTGCAGCCACTGTGGAAAATACTATGGAGATTAAAAAAGAATAAAAATAGAACTATCATATTATACTGCAATTCCACTTCTAGGTATCTATTCAAAGGAAATGTAAATAGGATCTTGAAAAGATATCTGCTCTGTCACTCATACAGTATTATTCATAATAGTTGAGATATGGAAGTATTACTCATAATTATTCATGACAGTCAAGTATTATTCATAATAGTCAAGATATGAGATGCCTGGGTGGCTCAGTGGATCGAGTCCTGCATTGGGCTCCCTGCATGGAGCCTGCTTCTCCCTCTGCCTCTCTCTGTGTGTCTCTCATGAAATAAAAAAAAATAGTCAAGATATGAAAACAACCATCTATAGGGAGAAAAATATTTTTCTCCTTAGAACTATTAACATGGTGAAATATGTTAATAGAATTTCTAATATCAGAAATCATTGTATTCCTTGTATAAATTGCATTTATCCATGCTGTGTTATTTTCTTTAAGCAGCAATATCTTGCTTAGGATTTTGCATTGATATTGATAGGTGGTATTGGTCTATAATATTCTTTTTTAGTGATTTTGTTATAAATGTAATTTCAAAGTTTTTTTTACTTTTTATAATCAAAAATAATTTATTTAGCTTTGGAACTATCTGGTCTCTAAAAGTTTGTTAGAATTGCCTGTAAAACTATCATGATTATTTATTTAAAAAATTTTTTTGGTATGGAATCACCAGATAACTATTTCTTCTATAGAAATAAGTGTATTAAACTTTTTATCTTTATTGGAATCAATTATGATAAGCTGTATTTTTCTAAGAAACTTCCCAGTTAAAAAAAAAGAAACTTCCCAGTTTGCATATTTATTTACACAGGGATATGTAAAGCTGTTCTTTTATCAATAGTTATTCCCTCCTTTTCATTTCTTAGTTTGTGTATTTGTGCTATATTCTATTTTTTAAAAGATTTAATTATTTATTTTAGAGGTAAATAGAGACAGACAGACAGAGAGAGCTAGTGGAAGGGGCAGAGGAAAAGGGAGAAAGAATCTCAAGTAGACTCCATGCTGAACGTGGAGCATAGTGGGGGCTCAATCTTGGCAGCCCTGAGATTATGATGGATGTGAAAACCAACAGTTGGCTGCTTAACTGACTGCACCACTCAGGTACCTCTGTGCTTTTTTTCCTTTTAAATTAAACAGTGGTTTGTGTAATTTGTTAATTTTTATCAAATAAAAAAATTTTGTTTTTTAAATTTTGATTTTTAAAAAATTCTCTACATTACTTATATCTACTTTTATCTTCATCTTCCTTTTTAGTGCTTACTCCTGGTTTACTTTGTTGCTTTTTAAAAAATAACATTTTGAATTAGAAATCTAAATTATGTATTTTAATTATTTCATTTTAATTAACATAGATGTTTAAGGCTATGTATTTTCTCTTCACCAGTGCCATAAATATACCCAACAGACTCTCTGACATGTAGTGTTTTCATTTTTAATATTATTCACAAATTTAGTAATTTCTGTTTATACTTTTTTCACTTTTTCAAAGAGTTTTTTAATACAATTAAAATCTAAGTTGAAAGGCCTTTTATTTAAAAAAAATATTTTATTTATTTATTCATGGGAGATGCACACAGAGAGAGGCAGAGGGAGAAGCAGGCTCCATGCAGGGAACCAGATGTGGGACTCGATCCTGGGTCTCCAGGATCACGCCCTGGGCTGAAGGCAGGCACCCAACTGCTTAGCCACCAAGCATCCCTGAAAGGCCTTTTGATTTTTCATTGCATTTTTCACTTCTAATTTTATTGTATTCTGATCAGTTTGTGTTATTTATAATGTTTCTACTATATGCAATATTATGATGTTATAATGTTTATATGTGTCATAAACATGATAGTGTTTTCTTCATCACCTAACATATTACCACTTTTGGTGAATTTTTCATGAGCATCCTGAAAGAAAGTGTTTTTAATTTTCAGGGTTACTGTTCTATTTCATATATACTTATAAGATATATTGTTTAGATCTTCTATGTTTTTGTTTATGTTTTTCCATTTGACTGGTTTTGTACTGAGAGTATTTTTAAATTTTCAAATACAAATATTATTTGTACATTTTCATCTCTTTCTCTCTGCATCATCAATCATTTTTGATTTGCATACTTGGGCCATAGGCATTCATAAATATTCTAATTTCTTTGCTTTTTTGAAATTTCATACTGTTTTTATTTTTCTAGTTTATTGCTTTTAGTTTAAATTGTACTTTATAGTAGAATTACAAACCTGCTTTCTTATTGTTTCCAATTGCCTCCTACATCTTTGTCCTTACCTTCATGTTTAACCTTTTAGAATTACTGTATTAGATGTATCTCTTATATACAGAGTTGTTGGGTTTTGTTTTCTGAACCAATTTGAAATTTTAATAGGCAAGGCAAGTTAATTCACTTTTATTGTTTATATGTTTGGTGTGGACTGTGTCATATTATAATTACTGTATTATGTCATATGTACTATATTTCTTTCTCTAACATGTGTTTGCTATTTTAAAAAAGTTTCTTTCAGTATTTAAGAAAATTTATATTTTTTCTATTTATTACCATTGTGCTTATACTTTTTATAGTTCATTTAATCCCTTTCTTACTTAACTATTTACAATCTCCTGTCAGTTTTAAAGTGTATCCTTTCACTCCCACTTATTACCTGTATAATGACTTTATTTTCCACTTTTTCTCTCTTTATCCTCTCATTACTTGTATTCATTCTACTTCGTTATATACAATGTTTATATGTTACTTTCTGACTAATGTCCCCACTCTTTGTTTTAGTTTGAGCTCCATGATTAAGTATATTTAATGTTCACCAGAGTGCCTTTGCTAGAGTTTCCCCAATTCTCTATTGTTTCAATAAAGATTGTTCTCTATTTTATTCCTTAAGAACGGCATGTGTGTACGATTTTGAGTTTCTTTTTTTTTTTTTAAGATTTTATTTATTTATTCATGAGAGACACACACAGAGAGAGAGAGGCAGAGACACAGGCAGAGAGAGAAGCAGGCTTCCTGCAGGGAGCCAGACATGGGACTCGATCCTGGGACTCCAGGATCATGCTCTGAGCCAAAGGTAGGCACTAAACCTCTGCGCCACCCAGGGATGCCCTTCTTTGAGTTTCTGCACATTTAAAACTGCTTTCTACAGCTTCAAAGGGTAACTTGGGTGGATATAAAATCCCTTACTCTTTACTTTTAAAAAAATTTCTGGAGAATGTTGTTTCATTCTTGCCTTGATTTTTATATTGGTCTTGAGAAATCTCATACCAGTCAAATTTTTCTTCCCGTTACAACTAATTTGATCTTTTTGTCCACAGGTCCTAAGAATTTTTCTTGTTCACTTATGAACTCTAGTAGTTTTACTAGGACTGTTTTATCTAGTTTTCTCATGTACCTTTAAACATGTAAAATTTGTTATCCCTCATTTACAGAATATTTTCCTTGACTATATTTTTAAATTTTAGTTCTGTTGTATTATTTTATGGCTTTTTATTCTGGGATTCCAATTACATGTATGTTGGGCCTCCATTTCCTGTTTTTCCATTTTAAGTATTTTTCTCTGAAGTCTTTCACTTCTTTCTTTATCTTATTTTCATTTTCTTGGTTGTTATTCTGCATTTTCCTTTTATTTTTTTAAAAAATATTTATTTATTTATTTGAAAGAGAGAAAGATAGAGAAATGAGCAATAAGGAGGACCAGACGGAGAAGGAGAAACAGACTTCCTGCTGAGTGGGGAGCTTGATGTGGTGTTTAATCTCAGGACCCTGAGATCATGATCTGAGCCAAAGGCAGACTTTTAACTGACTGAGCCACCCAGGCATGCCCCCCCCCCCCCCATTATGCCTTTTCCAGCATCCTTTATTAAATATTCACTTAAATTACTCTGTTTGGGGTATTTTTTAATTAATTTTTTTCTGAGATTGTGTAATCCCTACACCAACTTCTTTTTTCTTTTTATAAAAACTTTTTATTATGTTCATTTATTAAGAGACTATCCACAAAATATGCTGCTATTGAGCATGCCTCTTAAAAACAAGTTTTTTTTTTAAAGTTACATTTTTAATATTTTAGTGAACTTTATCACATTTATCTCTGATATTAGCATTTATATACAATGATGCTTATTTTAAAATTTTTAAAAAAAAATTAAATTCAATTTGGTTAACATATACTATATTATCAGTTTCATAGGTAGAATTTGGTAATTCATTAGTTGGACGTAACACCTAGTGCTCATTACATCAAGTGTCTACCGTAATGCCTATCACCCAGTTACCCCATCCCCCCACCCATCTCTCCTCCAGCAGCCCTAAGTTTTTCCCTAGAGTTAAGAGTCTCTTATGGTTTGTCTCCCTCTCTGTTTTCATCTTATTTTTCCTTCCTTTTCCTTCTGTTCATCTATTTTGTTCCTTAAATTCCACATATGAGTAAATCATATGGTATTTGTCTTTCTCTGACTGACTTATTTCACTTAGCATAACACCCTTTAGTTCCATCTACATTGCAAATGGCAAGATTTCGCTCCTTTTGATGGTTGAGTACTATTCGATTGTATATATATACCACATCTTCTTTATCCATTCTTCTGTGGTATACATCTGGACTTTTTCCATATTTGGGCTATCTGCTATTAATGTTATAAACATTGGGGTGCATGTGCCCCCTTTGAATCACTATCTTTGTATCCTTTGGATAATACCTAGAAGTGCAATTGCTGGATCATAGGTTAGTTCTATTTTTAACTTTTTGATGAACCTCCATACTATTTTCCAGACTGGCTGCACCAGTATGCATTCCCGCCAACAGTGTAAGAGGACTCTCCTTTTTCTCCATCTTCATCAACATCTGTTGTTTCCTGAGTTGTTAATTTATCCATTCTAACTGTTTTGAGGCACTTTTTATGGACATCTCATTGTGGTTTTGATTTTTATCTCCCCGATGATGAGTGATGTTGAACATTTTTTAATGTGTGTGTTAGCCACTTATAAGTCTTTTTTGGAGAAATGTGTGTTCATGTCTTTTGCCCATTTCCTGGATTTTCTGTTTTTTGGGCATTGAGTTTGATAAGTTCTTTATTAAAAAAAATAAAAGATAAGTTCTTTATAGACTTTATATCCAAACTCTATAAAGCCCTTTATTGATATGTCATTTGTGAATATCTTCTCCCATTCCATAGGTTGCCTTTTAGTTTTGTTGATTGTTTCCTTTGCTGTGCAAAAGCTTTTTTTTTTTTTTCAATTTTTTAATTTATTTATGATAGTCACAGAGAGAGAGAGAGAGGCAGAGACACAGGCAGAGGAAGAAGCAGGCTCCATGCACCGGGAGCCCGACGTGGGATTCGATCCCGGGTCTCCAGGATCGCGTCCTGGGCCAAAGGCAGGCGCCAAACCGCTGCACCACCCAGGGATCCCCTGTGCAAATCTTTTTATCCTGATGAAGTTCCAATTGTTCATTTTTGCCTTTGTTTCCCTTGCCTTTGGAGACATGTCTAGCAAGAAGTTGCTGTGGCAGAGGACAAAGAGGTTACTGCCTGTGTTCTCCTCTAGGATTTTGATGGGTTCCAGTCTCACATTTAGGTCTTTCATTCATTTTTAGTTTATTTTTGTGTCTGTACACCAATTTCTTTGCTTAATCAATTCCCATGCATATTTTCCAGTTTTTTTAAATAAAAAAGATTTAATTTGTTAATTTCTAAATCTAACTTTCTTTTAATTTTCAAAATGTTCATTTGATGATATTGAATTTAGTTATAAGTATTATGTTACTATTTTCTTCTGTCTCATGACTTTTTTGAGGGATCCTTACTTTGTGCAGTAGATTTACATAGAGTTTGTTTTATTTTTTTCTATTCTTAGGCATTTTTTTGGATAGGGTTTCTAAATTAAGACCACTGTTTCCTCAAGTTCAGTCTCTTTAATGAGTGATGTCAGTAGTACTGGTGCAGGTAGAGGGATTGGTGTTTCTTTTTTCCCTTTTGTTTCTGTGGACTTTTAATATTTCCTTCTTCTTTATTTCACTTCAAGAAAAAGAGAGATGCCATACTTCCCAGAGGCACCATCCTTTCTCTATTTAATATGATTGCCCTAGAAGCAATGTTTTTTGTTGGTTGTCACTTTCTATCCTTCTTCCTTCTTTAGTCCTTCCCTGTAGCTGGCCCTGTGAACTACTAAGTCCTGTTTTCAGAATTTTGACACTTAGTGTTGGACTTTTGCCCTCTAGGGAATCATTTGTTTATACTTAGTCTTTGTCTTCTGTTCCCCTCTCCTCCTTTTCACTGAGTCTTTTATGCCTCCTCTTTTTCTGTTCCTCATATCTACAAGCTTACAGTGATTGTGGGAGTTTTTGTTGGAATGTGGTGTTTATTTCTCATAAACTATGGTAGTTTAAAATTCATGGTATTCTTTGTCTTTTAATCATGTTAAAAGGTCATGTGTGACTTTATTTATGGTCTTTTTGCGGATTTTATAGTTTTTTGTTTGTTTTTAAAGACTTTATTCATGAGAGACAGAGACAGAGAGAGACAGAGACAGAGACATAGGCAGAGGGAGAAGCAAGATCCCTGCAGGGAGCCTGCTGTGGGACTGAATCCCAGGACCCCAGGATCACAACCTGAGCTGAAGGCAGATGTTCAGCCACCACCCAGGCATCCCTATGTTGTTGTTTATTTAAAAAGCATATGCAAAGTGGCTTGGATTTCCTAGTAACTGTGGTGATTTCCTAGAGTTGGAAGATATTTTATTTCAGAAGGTATTTTGAAATGAACTATTTCATGTAGGTATGTTAAGACTTGGTCCTATTACTAGGGAAAAGGTCTTCTGATGGGCTAGGGGCAAGATAAAATTCCAAGACTCTTCTACTAACAGCCTGACTTTTATTTAGTAGAAGCAACATACAGGATACGGAAAGTGCTGGAATGGACAATACTTCTTTTTCTGGATCTCTTTGAAAATGTCCTTCTTGAGGTGCTCTCTTCCTTTTCCATGCTCAGCAGATGGGGTTTGGGGATAAGTTGTACAAATGCTGGTACTCTTGGATGGCCAGTCAGAAAAGGAAACTCAGCTTAGATTTCAGACCAATTTTACTTAAGGATCAGAACAAATGAAAGTTTATTCTTTTTTTCTTTCCTTTCTTAAACTAAAATGATAAGCTCTATGATGCCAACCTCAAAGTCTGAGTTTGGGGAATGGGATTGTTGACTAGAATGCGTGGGCCTTTGGATAAAGAGAAGTCTGAGGTTAATATGTGGTCCAACACAGCTCTCTAGATAGGGGTTTATGTCGAGAAAAATTAAGGCTTTTATTGCTTCCACCTGCCCCCACCATGTAGCCCCTATATTTATTTTCATCTTTACTTAATTCCTATTTCTTTTTCCTATTCTCATCAGATAAAAATTCCCTCATATGGCTCAAGGCCAATTCTTTTCAGTGGACCCTGATGCAGAGCTTTTTGCATCCCCTAGAAATTTCCTCTCAGTCTTCCATTCTCTCTCCTGTATCTTACACATCCACTGTATTTAAACCCCTTGCCCTGTAATGATTACTACTCTTTAGATTGCAAAATGGCTCAAGTTTTATCATCCTTAACAATTCTTAAACTCTTCCTTCATGTTATGCTACAGCTGCTATTCAATTGATTTTTTTCTCCTTTATATTTAAACTTCTCAAAAGAGTGTTTCATATTTGCTGCCTTTAATCTCTTTCATTCCATTTTGTCTCTACTCTATACTCTTGCATCAGTGTCCCTAGCACTTGTCAAAATGTTTCTAATATCACCCATAACTTCTAATTTCCAATTCTAACATTGTGCAGTCCTTATATCACTGGAATTCTACAGTTTCTTGGCACTATTCCACAACACACACTAGTTTTCCTTCTGATTTTCTGACTAGGCCTCCCTGATTTCCTCTGTGAATTTTTTTTCAGGAGAGTGACCATAGGACTATATCCTTAATAACTCCTGCTAATCATTTGCCTAGCTCAGTGCCTGGAATGGAGCAGAAACTCAACATTTTAAAAAACACTGAATAAGTGAAAGAAAACTTTCAAGCTATGACCTTCAGTGTATGACCTGCAGTAATTAGGCCCAGCTAGGACTGTAGGCCCCAATTATTCTCTAATATCATCATTCACTCAAGAGACATTTAAATTGGGAGATTTCACAGATAAATCTGGATTTCTTCCTTCTCTTGCTTAATGTGAAGCTGTGACAACACTGAGCTAGCATTTCTTTAGAGTAACCTGTCATGGAATTGAGTAGCTACTGTTCTCTTATGGATAGGCATGTGCTCTTAAGCTTGATTTGATTCATTAATTTACCTTGCCTGCCTGGGGCATTTTAATTTGGCTTTCCTATTTCAACCTATTATCTACACCCAAACCTTATCTTATGATATCCCAAAGAAGTAATGATGGCCTCAGGTAGGTGGTTAGGAATAAAGGGACTTGGTATCCTGAATACTTTTACTCCTGACAATGAGATCTTCCATATATATTTATTGGTTGATTTAGCATATTGACTTATAAAGAACTTTTGGAACCTTTAATCTAGGAAATAGAACTGACAAAGTCAAACCTCAGTTATTCATGTTTTAAAGAGAGGGCCATCACAAACATAAAATAACATTATATTAGGGCAAGTACACTCTGCTTCAAAAAATTACAATTTGAGCTTATAAAATGGCAAAGACATCATGACTTGATAATTTTTGTTATGTATTGTTTCTTTATAAAAGGACTCTGCTATATACTTTTGTCTAGAGACTATCAAGCTCAGGTAAGACACGGTTTTATTTATAAATAACTGACTTTTTAAATTGAATTCAATATTTATAATACCCATTATTTAAAAAATGAAACTTTTAAATGAAACATAAATATATCCAAAAAATTTACTTAATTCCTTTATTTTAGTGCAGTAACTGTGTTAATTCATCTGCAGTGTTGGGGCACCTGGGTCACTCAGTCAGTTGAGTGGTGGACTCTTCGTTTTGCTCAGGTTATGATCTCATGGATCATGAGATTAGCCCTATGTTGGAATCCATGGGGAGTCTGCTTGAAGATTCTCTCCCTCTGCCCCTACCTGACTTGTGCATATGCATGTGCATGTGCATGGGCATGTTCCCTCTCTCTCTCTTTGAAATAAATAAATTAATTAAAAAAAATTCATCTGCAGTAGTTTAATTGAAACTCATATATCTTTATATGCTTGTAATCAATGAATTGTGCAGCATTATCTACTTTTCATTTAGCATTGTTTTACATGAGCATTTACCTGCCTGTATTTCATACTTAACCCTTTACTGGCATCATATGTTCTATCAAATAAGTATGTCAGGTGTGCCCTTTTTTTGGAGATTTGGATTGTTTTATTTTTAACTGCTGTATTAATCATAAATCTTTTTAAATAAATATCATAAATATGGCCTTCTAAATCTTTTAATATTTTTAATTACCTTTAAATTATTTCCTCCCATTTTTTTTTTCCTTAAAACTATTTTCTTCCTTGGCTTTTTAGAAAGTACTTATCATTCCTTCTCTTGTCTTTTTTTATGACCTCTTTAGCTATTATTAGACCTTAATAGGTCTCTCAAGCAATCCATTTGGGAATTTTGCACTTCCAGTCTCATTCAAATGTATTTATATCTCAGGTGTTTACATAATGCATAAATGCAGACCTTTATAAAGCACATACCAGGCACTCTTTTAGGAGACGTAGTGGTGAATAGGATATGGTTTTTGCTCTCAAAGGCCATCCAATCTCAGTTAGGAGACTATTGCGATAATCCAGGCATGAGTTCACACGAGTCTAAACCAAAATGGCAATGTAGTAAAGATGGACAAATAGGAAGGAGAGAAAATCACTGAGGATTTGGTCACTGAATAGCTGTAGTCAGTGAGGTAAAAGAAGTAGATGAAGATCAATCTCAGCTTTCTGACTTGAGTGACAATAAATATTTTTCCAGTGAATGAATAACATAGATAATGATACTAAACAAGAGAGAGAGTTAAGGCATTGCATTCAGTTTGGGCTAATATAAATCGCAGGTGCCAGGGTCAGATGAGTGGTTCATGTATGATGGTATCGTATATGTTGAGTCCTGGGAAGGAGCTGTAGAACTGTACTGTCAGCGCTGAACAGTTCCTATGTTCAATTGTTGTAAGATGTGTCTATCTAGATATTCTACCATCATCTAAAATTCAACATAATAAAATTCTAACTCCTCAGTGTTTCCCCAAGTTAGTTTTCTTATTTCCCTCCTGGTTAATTGTAGCACTACTAAACCAGACTATTTATCCCTAGACTTTAAACCACTGAGGTAAGCTTTATGCTTTCCATCTTTATTGTTTTTGCCAAACTTGCCTATAATCAAGTCCTACAATTTCTTTCTTCAAAATTTCCCCAGTTTTCTAGGTGTTCAGAAACCTAAGTTTCAGTCCTGACTACTGCTAACTGGGGAAATGATTGACTTGTACGAGCCATACAGTTCTAGGTGTTTCTAGGTGTTCAGAAACCTAAGTTTCAGTCCTGACTACTGCTAACTGGGAAAATGATTGACTTGTACGAGCCATACAGTTTTCTAACCCCTAGTTTCCACATCTGAAAAAATTGATAATCCGTGAATTCTCTTGTAGGTATTCAGTCCTGTACCTTTTCTTTCTGAACCTGATACTACTATCTAGGTATATCTAAGTGCCTCCAAACTGGTGCCCCAGTTTTTGGTGTCGTATTCATTCAGTCCTATGCATATAATTGTTATATGAAGCTTCCTTAAACACTAATCTTTCATGTTGCATCCTTGTTCATTAAGTGGCCTAATGGCTCTCTTTGGCTTATTGCATCAAGCATGACTTCTTTGTCAAGTTATCAAGATTTCGTAAAATGATTTTTCTACCAACCCAAATTTATCCTTCATTACCTTCTAACATCATCCCTATTTCCAGTCAGTCTGGACTTTGGACTGATTTCTTCAGAGAATTTTCCCAACTTGAAAAACCAGTCCTTTTCCTCTGAATCCTAAATTATTTTCCAAAGATCAGCTCAAATCCTCTCCTCCAGGAAGATTATACTGAACAATTCCATTCCTTAGAGTTTTTCTCTCCTTTGATATGCAAGAACATTTGTATTTTATGGCGAAACTTAGCACTCAATTATCCATTGGCTTGATTTTTGGCTGATTCCTGTGTGGGGACCATCTTCTGTGTCTGTTACTGCCCAACGGAGTATGAAGCCTAACACATTGTAAATACACATTGGTTTATTAGCTTTCAGCAGCATACACATTTTCCAAAACAAGGGACAGACTATAACCTCAATGTTTGAAATAGCAAGACAAAAATAACAAAGTCAGAACTCTGTTGGAGGGATAATCTGTAAAATAATTAAAAATCATACACCAGAATGGACATGGGTAATTGAAGAGCCTAAATATTCTCTTAAATAGAAAATAAACTCTTGAATTATTTTTGGCATATTTATATGCAGTTGCTAATTTGGGCTATATGGGTTCAGGTATCATCAATAGAAATTGTGCATTTAGGTACTGAATCACGTACACATCATAAAGTCATCTTGATTTTAAGGATGCTACTTTTGGCTACTGGAGACATTCAGTGCAGTTTCAAGTTATATATTGTTTTACCAAAGTTTAAAATAGATTCCATGAATTTTGTGAAGAAAGCAGCCACAGAATGGCTGTAAAATGCTTGAGTATGCATATAGGTAATATTTAATAGAGTTTTGAAACTTGAATGCCTCTTTAGACTGCACAATTTATTTCTATTACATTATATTTCAAAAGAAAAGAGAATTTATCTGCCACACCTCATCTTTTCTACATATCTGTCATCAAGCACTTAACTGGCTTTGCAATTATTATTTAGTACTTTCATATTTCACAAGACACCTTGAAATAATTTTAATTATTATGACAAGTGTGTTACAGAAATACTGTGTGATTCCATATGACTTTCTGTGTAAGTTTCTCTGGTATCTCTGGGTTTTTGGTTATCTTCTAATTTTGAGAAAGTTTATCTTGCCATGCCACTGCCTTCATAAAGTTTAAAGCCTTCCAGATTAAGACTGCACCACAGAGCAAAGGTAGACCAACCTACATTCATAATTTAAGTATAAACCCTTCTGGGCCTAAGACAGAGAATCATGATTCATATTCTATATTCTCTAAGGTTGAGCAAGTGTCTAGACTCCTGAGAACTAGATGTCAGTAGGCTTTAACACAGTGAATCTCAGTGTAGCAAAAGTAGTGGAAAACCATATCAAGGATTGAAAAGCTGAAAGGGACAAATCTGTCTCCTAAACACTAGAGACCCAGAAAATATGAAGTATGTCAGAGACCTTGTGGTTTCCATCTGTTCAATAGCAACTTGGGTAAACATTTCAGTTGGTTTTTGTTCCCTGCCCCCATCCTGCTAGTGTTTGCTTACTATTCACTAAATCTGCATTATACGTTCTTAATAATTGAGCACAAACTGCTTTTCTGTGATTTGGATGTGATTGGACAGCCACTTGTCATATAGTGATAGTGACACCATCACATGATTTATGTTTTATGGTTTAAAGCACTTCATAGACATTACTGCATATGATCCTTATGACAAGCCTATGATGTAGGTAAGGCAGATGTTATTTTACTCATGAACAATTTGAGGATCAGAGCAGTTAATTGATTTTTTTTTTCTTTTACCAGATCACATAGCTAGTAGAGTGGTGTTGAAACTGAAACTGAGGTCTCTTGACCCAAAGTCCAGAGATCTTTCTATTATTTTTGGATTTCCATGATCAAACCTGTTAGTAAACCCCATTTGTGAGTAATTTTGATTAATGGGAAAATGGTGGTGGAGACGTGAAAGGATTCACATTTCATGAGAGAATGAGGATAAGAACTAAGTTTTTCCACACTGCTTTTCTGATTTAGTCATAGAATTGTAGGATTTGATAATCTATAGAGCAATGAGTAGATACAATCTTTTCTTGTTATTATATACTTGAGCCCTTGATTTGTGAGATCTGAAAGAAAAATACATCTGGTTTTCAAATAATTTTAGAGACGGGGGCTCTAGTCTTTCTAGAGCCTTTCCAATATCTTAACTTTCCCCATCACAAAATATTTATTTCTATCTAACCTAAATCCTGACTGCTGTCATTTAAACCCAGATCCCTTTTTTCAGTAGGTGCTAGTGTACAATTTTTATTTATAGCTTCGGAAGGGTGCAGGAAATATATCTGAATGATTTCTGACTGCTGACAAGCCCTAATAACTGATAGTTCTAGGCATTGAACTGAATGTCCTTTAGCAGAGATGGCTATTTTGAGGGGGAAAGACAGAAACTGGCAAAAACTTTTTTCATGCAGGTGTGATTTTATGATGGCATTTTATGACAGAAGCCAACCAAGTGTCCTTTATATGGTTTATGATGCTATCAGCTCCTAGGCTGAGATTTCTTTCTCATTATTCATGTTTATTTGGCTTGAAGCAAATTAAAAATCAGACAAGAATATTGTGATGTAATTTTGATTTTGCAGATGTAATCTGACACCCAAGTAACTTCAGAGAAGTTTGCTTCTTTTTTTGTGCTATTTTGTGACGTTTGAAAAAAATGCTCTTTTCAGAGGCAGGTATTGTGCTTGTCCATATGGCTTACACTCTATCAGCACTATTTTGAGCACTCTATCAGCACTTGATATTAATGGCAAACAAGAAAATTTCTGCATATTATAGTTATTTTTCTGGCCTCAATGATTTTAAAGATAGGATTTTAAAAGTTAGTCCAGTATGACAGAAAATTTTGTAGATAGGGTTCTCTGATTGTGGTATATTTGGTGCAGTTCTTTGATTTTTTTTTTTTTTTCAATCTCTACAGTAAATGGGGGTAAAATTCATGGAAGACGTTTGTGTTTTTCCCTTCTGAAGTCTACTTTGTTATTATGAATGTTAAGTGTCAGAAGCAGTTCCCTTTAAGAGGAGTCTTAGAGCAGCCGTCACTTTCATAGGTCACCTTTCCATTGCAGTATGTGAGCCTGGCCCTGATCAAATCTGATTGGCCCAGTTGTGAGCATCAGAACCAAAGGCAACATTTATAGGCTAACCAGTCCCTTCCTATGTTTACCTCCCAATTCCCTTAGCCCTTATACTTTATAATCAGCATATGTATACATGTGTGCATGTAAATTCCCCCCTTACTTTTCCTAGTCTTCAGGCCTTCTCTATTAACTTTTTGTACCTCCATTCCATCTATTTACTCTTCAATGCATGATTTTTTACTTTTCTTTGTGAATCTCCCATTGTTCATAGTGCATTAGTCTCCTTCCTGCCCTTCTTTCTGCATCACAAGTGTATCCAAGTTTAAAATAAATAATTAGAAATTAGTATCTATGAAAGTCATTTTATTTTATTTTATTTAAAGATACAATTTTTATTTTTTAAAAAATTTTATTTATTTATTCATGAGAGACACAAAGAGAGAGAGGCAGAGACAAAGGCAGAGGGAGAAGCAGGCTCCAAGGGAGCCCAATGCGGGACTCGATCCCGATCCTGGGACTCCAGGATAGTGCCCTGGCCAAAGGCAGATGCTCAACCACTGAGCCACCCAGGGATCTCCTGAATGTCATTTTAAATTTTAATAGAAATTGTGAATGGATAGCATCTCTGCTTGGCACATAATTATTAAATATAACTCCAACTGAAGTCAACTCTGTTATCAAAATACATGGAGGCCATAAGTTAAACACTGGTTTCTTGGGGATGTGATCAGAACTTAGTGGCCTGTGCTTCTTTAGTTATGCAAGATAAATAAGTTGTAGAGATCTGCTGTACAACATGGTACCTATAGATAATAATACTGTATTACACACTTAAAAATCTGTTAAGATCATAAATATCATGTTAAGAATTCTTATCACAATAAAGCGAAACAAAGTGACCCTTCTCTCCCAACTTGTTCAAAATTTTAGATAAGACATACTAGGTTCTGTATTTGTTCTATGTACTCTGTGTCCTGAGATCTAAAGTATTTCAGCCTCTGACTTAGGACTAATATTGGTCAGAAACTATAAATATTCATGACCTAGGACCCTACTTAAGAGGATAAATGGTATAATACAACCTACTTAGCTTGGGGTTTCAAGATGGTTGTTGATAATCACTCCATTAATAATTTTTTTTGAAACTTGAGTCTGTAATCTCCTTAATTTAGCTGATACATCGAGAGTACATATTGAAAATCAGGCTCAGCTTTAAAAAAGATAAACAATTTTAAAAGACGAATTATAAATTTTATCTCACACAGCACAAATTAGAGATTCACACATAATATAGGTTTAAGTTTGATTATGGTACTTGGTAACAGATAATACCTTGTGGCTGTGAATCATGCATATGTCCACAGCCTTGCATGTACAGCATAGGCCTCTATAAAGATCCTTTGCAGGGGACTGGATTAGTCAGGAAGCAGGGGTGGTATGAGCATTATGGAAATAGGAGATTTTTATAGGGATTAGACCTGACACAAATGTGGGAGGAACCAGGGAAATACAGTTCTGAAGAGTTAGAGGATCTGAGGAGTTACTAGCCAGTATGCCTGAAGTACTATCCAAGATGGACAAGTCAGAGCTTGCAGGGAAGTTTGTGTTGCCAGATCTCAGAAGCCTGGATCATCAAGCTGCCAAAGTGAGACCATGGAAAAGTCTTTGGGAATCTGTTGCTTCTGTGTGGCTATTACCTCTGAGGGTCTAAAGCTGAGCTTGGGGCCACTATTGGCTAGCAGAGCCATCTGTTGTCAAGGAAAGCTGGGCGCAGAGCAGAGGAGAGTGAGGATAAGTGCTCCCATGTCTAACTGTAACCACTTTCCAAGAGTAAAATTTGCTGCTTCGCTTCTGTCTTCCAATCTTACACAAATTCCTCTTTTGACCACCTTTAATCTGGACTTTTTTTTTTTTTTTTAAAGATTTTATTTATTTGTTCATGGGAGACACAGAGAGACAGAGAGAGGCAGAGACACAGGCAGAGAGAGAAGGAGGCTCCATGCAGGCAGCCCAATGTGGGACTCTATCCCGGGGCTCCAGGATCATGCCCTGGGCCAAAGGCAGGCTCTAAACTGCTAAGCCACCCAGGTGTCCCAGTCTGGAAGTTTCAGGGTGTCTCAGCTTAACCAAGCTGACATCAAAGCACAACATGGCACTGCCAGCGTCTGCAAGGTTCTGTAGGACAGAAGAGTTATTGTTTATGTTTTAGAAACAGCACATTATAAAAGTGTCATCTGAAGGTTGTTGAAGGTACACCTACTGACAAGTATCCTGCTATCCACTGATCTATCTTAAGTGGTGCTGAGGGTTCTCATCATTAGTCTCAATTTTTGATTAAAGTATTGTGCTTATAATAATTTCCAGTAAAAATGCAAAATCTGGGAGAGTTAATACACTAAATTTTGTTAGCTTATAATTTATATAAACATTACTTTATCGCTTTGCTGGCCTAACATCTGAAAAGGTTTGGATAAAGAAGATGGAGAAAGCTCCAGTATTATCCTAGAAGGTAAGTGAGTGGAGTATCTCAGTTGAAAGCCCCTAAACATATAGAGGATACATATATGGAGAAGAAAATGTGCAAAAGTGGAATTTTCCTGCTTAACTGTGTTTTCTAGTAATAATTCTGCTTAGAATTAGCCTCTTCACTATATTGCTCAAGAATGAAATTACAAATGGTACTCGTGAGATGCTAATATTCTATGCTCATGAAGTTAACACTAGAATATTCAGAATAATTTTCAGTTTGAAATGGAATGTAACTGTGCAATAATTTTTTTCTTTAGTACCAGGAATATCAGTTTATTTTCACCTTGCTTGGTCTTTACACATACTATTTTAATTTAGTGTTTCTGGATTCCGTTATAAATCTTGGGAGGGAACCCTCCTCTCCTCTCAATTCCCCTCCTCACTCCCCCACTCCCTCCTCCTTTCCTTTTTTTCTAATGTGGTTCTTTAAATAAAATGCAGTGGTGATTTCTGGCTCTGACCTCTGGCAAACTGTGATCTCCTGCAAACTGGCTTGAGTGCTTTCCTTTCAATAAACAGGAGAGCCTGAAGCAGAGACAGGGGCACCTGGAAGCAGCTACTTGTTTTCTGGTTACTGTGAGATGTGATGTACAAGATCAAAATTAGGTAAACATGATAGATCAACATCAAGGGCATTCAAAGTGAGTGATTTCTTCTAGTTTGTACATGAGACAGCAAGATAAATTAATAAGGGAAATTAATAGTCATTTATATGACCAACATCAGCACACATCTCAGCTAGGCTGCTGACAAAAGGTCACAGCTTACCTATCACAGAGACAGCCAACAGTGAAGCTTAAAATGATTTGTTTTCAAATATTGTTTAGATACTTTATACTCTGTGGTGACAGAGGAGTGTCTCTTTTTCTCCCCTTCTGCCTCTCCTGCTCCTTGACTCTTTAGCTCACTTGTGAGCATGCACGTGCTCTTTTTTTTTTCTAAAAACATGCAGAAGCAATAAATCAGCTAGTTTAAGAAGATCCAGCCAGCCCAACACAGATCGATTTCACAGGGAAGTCGATGGTCTGCTAATAGAATTACAACTACCTGTCAAAACAGGGAAAACATATCTGTGACAGTGACAAAGGGCAAATCAATTTAATAAAAGTTTTTTTTTTTTTCTTCCAGAGACATAGATGTGGAGTACAGGGGTGTCTCTGAGAGTCTGTAATTGTGAATAGAAACCATATATGTGGACTGTTAAAGCTGAGGTTATGTCAATAATTCTGGGAGAGCATACTGACTCTTTTCTTTTCCAGGAGGTTTGTCTGGTAACTATAACAATTCCCTCTGTAATAGCATGTAACAGGGAGCCACTGCCTGGAAACACATTCTTTTAACTTTGTTATCCTGTAAGTTGGTCTTGTCCTCTAAATAAATTATATATCCATGAACTTTGCATTTTCATATTTCCTGTTGTATCTCATTTTGACAAGGAATTGTGCATTGCCAGGAACATCTCTCTGGCAAATCTTTATCTTCTAAGTCAACTTGATCATTTTCAGAGGACTCATAAAACTGTTAGCGATATGACTTTTAGTAACAACAACTTCTGTGTTCAGGCTTAGTTTCTTGCAAAGGGAATCTTTTTTTTGTTTTGTTTTGTTTTTTTTTTTTTGCAAAGGGAATCTTAAACATGAACACAACTCTCAGCTTAAACCCATTATGTATTAACATGAGGCTCTTTTTAGGTCAAGGACTTAACTTTTAAAAAGAATTTAATACATATTAACCTACACCAGCACCATGGATTTTTCTGCAAAACAAACTGTGACATAATAAAAAATATGTATTTGCCCTCTGTCCCCATTTCCTGGCCTATAGTTTCTAAAACCATTGGAATCTCTGAAGTGACAAGTATCTTTTTGTATGCTAATGAGATGACTGGTGGCTGGGGGGAGGGGAGGCAGGGCTTCTGGATAACATCAGGATGGAGGCTGGATGCCAGGGGGAACCAACCAAATCTTTAAAAGGTTGGAAATTACTCAGCCATTAGAAATGACAAATACTCACCATTTGCTTCAACGTGGATAGAACTGGAGGGTATTATGCTGAGTGAAGTAAATCAATCGGAAAAAGACAATCATTATATGGTTTCATTCATATGGGAAATATAAAAAATAGTGAAAGGGATTATAGGGGAAAGGAGAGAAAATGAGTGGGAAATATCAGAGAGGGAGACAGAACAAGAGAGACTCCTAACTCTGGGAAACGAACAATGAGGTAGTGGAAGGGGAGGTGGGCAGGGGGATGGGGTAACTGGGTGACAGGCACCTAGGGGGGTGCTTGACGGGATGAGCACTGGGTGTTACAGTGTATGTTGGCAAATCGAACTCCAGTAAAAATATATACCAAAAAAAAAATAAATAAAATAATATAAAAAAATAAAAGGTTGGAAATTTTAGCCCCACTCTATCTGTGGGAAGGGGAGAGAGGCTGGAGTTTGAGTAAATACAAATGGCCAGTGATTTAATCAATCATGCCTATGTAATGAAGCTTCCATAAATATCCTAACTGAAGGGCTTAGAGACCTTCCAGGTTGGGGAACATACAGGGGTGCTCGGAGGGTGGTGCACCCAGAGGGCACGGAATCTTTTTGCACCCACCCGCCAAGACCCTGCTCTATGCATCTCTTCTATTTGGCTCTTCCTGAGTATAATAAACAGGTAATAGCAAGTAGAGTGCCTTTCTGAGTTCTCTGAGTTGTTCTGGCAAATTTTCAAACCTGAGGAGGGGGTGTGGGAAACTCCAATTTATAGCTGATCAATTAGAAGCACAGGTGTCAACCTGGACTTGCAATTGATATTTGAAGTAGCAAGAGAGGCAATTTCCTGGGACTGAGCTCTTAACTTGTGGGATCCGTACTAATTCTAGGAAGTTAGTGTCAGAATTGGTTGGCGTGGAAAACCCATACATTTGGTGTTAGAAGTGATGAGGTGAGTAGAGGAAGAGAAGAGAGTTTTCTCATTTAGAAATAAAAAGTAATTCTCTGTTATGCCAGAATTTAACAGTGTTATTGTAATCCAGGAACACTCTAGGTCTCATACTCATCAAAGTTCAGTGATACTAATGTATCTTAATTGCTGTTCCCTCATTTCAGGATGGCTTCTGTGTTGCAGTATAGACAGAAGTTAAGAAACAATGGTTCTGAAATCAGAAACATCTGCATTCTGGTCTGCTACCTGCCACTTAATAGCTGAATAAGTTGGGTAAGCTGCTTCTTTCTTTTTTTTTTTTTTTAAGATTTTATTTATTTATTCATGAGAGACACACACAGAGAGAGGGAGAGACATAAGCAGAGAAAGAAGCAGGCTCCCTGAGAGGAGCCTGATGCAGGACTCAATCCCAGGACCCTGGGATCAAGACCTGAGCCAAAGGCAGACACTCAACCATTGAACCACCCAGGCGTCCCTAAGCCGCTTACTTTCTTGAAGCCTGTGTTTCCCATTCTGTACAATTGGGCTATTGATAGTGCTTACCTCATGCAGTTGTTACTGAGGAGTAAATGAGCTAATATGTAAGTCCTGTGGCACTCCCATGCAGAAGGGAGATCTGTGACTCACTCATTCCTGTAATCTGCTTTCTACTTATGACAGGGCCAAGGAACAAATGATCCATCTGGCCATTTTTTTTTTTCTTCAGGAAGCTGGGGGAAGTCTCCCGATGCTATATTTAAGTGAACAGATATGTAAGAAGAGCTATGTTTACCTCTACTCCCTTCATATACACACCCCTCCCTTGCTGTGTATCTTAAGAATCTTCTATATGTTTTGTACTGTAGTTTTCACCTCTACCTTTAGACATCAGTTTCATCCTTGCCTAGGTTAAGAGGGCCAGGAAAATGTCTTATGGTATCTCTGGTACCTAGTGTTTGCTGTTTGGCTTTGGCATCTGGCATTGAGGGCTAGTGATTAAGCTTCCTGGCTCAACCAGGCTTTGCCAAATATAGTTTTCATTTACATGAGCTCATTTGCATTCCCACTCCCATGGAAATGAAGACAAAAAACAAGATTTTAAATACTTTTTAGGAATGCTAGATAGTAACCAGTGACATTTTTGGTGGTGTGTGTGTGTGCAGGGGGGACATTTTGACACTCATCTTACCCAGACTGAATGCCAATTGGAGCTGCATTAAAATGTTGTCTGTCAAGAGGCCTGTGACCTAGTTTGATTCTCTGGTATCAGCTTACATCAACATACCTCTCACTTGGGCCCTAAGTCCATTCACATTTTCTATTGAGGTTCCAAGAAATTCATACCAGAGCTATCCCAGTTTCAGAGCAATTGTATTAACATCATTGCTTCGTATGAACAAATATTGACCATAGCCTTAATTTCTTACTTTTTTATCCCTTAAAGAAATATAAAAAGACACTATGCATCTATGTGCATAGTGCATAAAGATAAAAATGCAAGTTTCTCTTGTTATTGATAGGATAAATTGATAATTTATCTGAATTCATAATTTGGATAATTATGTGATGACTCCACACTTAGGACATTTATATATCATGAACCTGGAACTACATTGTTCTCATCATAGGTGGAGCTATTTCATTCTCTGAGGGATGAGGAGCATGATGGCCTGGGGGCTCAGTATTGGATGTTTTAAGTATGATTGAGTCAGAGGAGAAAGTTTTCTTCATTGAAGTTTTTTTGTTTAGGCTACACTCTCTGCCTCAAATTTCTCTTGCTCTTGAGTGTGTGTGGGGGGAGGGGCTGGTGGAGAAGAACCTAAAAATAGTGTTTGAAAGGGTTGCCAAGATCTTAGCTTTGTGTTGGAGAAACCATCTGCTAATCTCATTGCCTGAAACCAAATTCAAAGACTTTCTGAAATGAGGGTTCAGAAGAACAAATGTTTCCAGGCTGATGTCCTGCAAGGCATCAGACCTTCTACCTTGTTACTGAGGAGATTAGGTGGGCAAGAATGAGCCTGTGGCTTGGCCAGGCCAAGGGCATTCACCTTCCACTTCTGTGCCTGAGTACTGTTTGGTATGTAACTTTGCCCAAATCTGCCAGAAGTTTGTAGGATGGTAAGTAGATGAAAGCAGTTGCTGTGTTGCAAATGAGAGAGTGTTTTTTAAATTTAATAGATATATGGTATGATTATTACTTTTTAGAACCACAGGCAGGAAGCCTATGAGGCATCATTGTTCTGTAGCAGGATGGTAATTTTCTCTTTGGCAGGTTCTCTCCCCTCTTCCTCCACCCAGGGACCTGTTGTGGCTATCTCTCCTCTAGTGCAGAGTTAAGAGTCTGGGGAATACTAGTTAATTGCTGGGTAGACAATCAGAATTATAAAGGTCAGTGATAACAGGCAACAACTCACTCATGTTCATTAACAGCAAGAAGTGACAAAAGAAATTTATCTTGAAAAAAACACCTCAGAAACATATTGAGCTTATTTTGTCTCCCTTGGGCTCTGTCTGCCCATCTTTATTTGCCCCTTTCAGTTTCTGTTCCGGTCCCATTTGGGGTTTTGCTTTTTTTGGTATACCATGCCACTGTCCTGTCCCCTTTGTTACTCTTCTTCCCTCTTAGTAACACTCATGCAGACAGGACCATGAGCGCTCCTCCTGTTTATGTTTGTTAATCCCTTTCCCTTTCTTTCTCATCTTTTCCATTTACTTTTCTTTCTTCATCAACTCCTATGCCTTAACCCCAATATTTACTTTTTTCCCACCAATAAAACTGAAGTACAGCTGGTACAATTAACCACATTTTCATGTGCTTGCTGCATTTTACCTGCTTCTGCAAGATTCCTTGTTCCCCACTTCACAGACCTAGCCAATTGTTTCTGTAAATACCTGGTTTGGAGGGGACAGGGAAGGTGCCTCACTGGGCTCACATGCAGCACTCTGTGTTCCTAGTGCTGGGCCCCACTTGAGCTTTACTGCTTACTTGTGAAGTCATGTGGTACAGAATGCCACTACTAGTGCTGCCCATGGCACAGGGGCCAGGGTCAGGCTCTTCGTTCTCTAGAGGCTGTGAGTCACTGAGTGACACACACTCCTTCTGACTGCTGCCATGCTGTGTCCTCAGAAGTAGAGAGAGTGTCCTATGCTCCATCTTGGGCCATACATTTCACTTGGGACTGACGCAACTTTCTTAGTGGCCTGAATCAAATAGTTGAGAGAGCACAATCAAAAGGGGTTTTGGGGGAGACTTTGAAGGAGGGATTACTTTCAAAGGTGTTTTTAGTTGTTAATGGTTCACATAATATTTTTGCTGCCTCATTAATAGTTACATAATAACAGTAATCACACTAACTTCTATGTGTTGGGTATACAAATGTGATCATTGAAGAATACTCAACTCTTCTTTCTGTGACTTAGAATTAAATCCCCAAAGCTTCACATGTCCTATGAGGTCCCTTGATCCCTAGAATCTGTCCAGCTTGATCTGCGAACTCTCCCCGCTGCCCTCAACTCCGCCTTCCTCTTGTTTTGCAAAATGGACCAAGCTGTTTTCCTCCTCAGGGCCTTTGCACATGCAAAGCCCTGGAACTTCTCTCTTTCTTCTCTTCCTTCACATAGGTAACTCATTTCTGAGACTGTAGTGTCATTTTCACAGAGCATGCTTTACACTCTCATACCACCGTCTATATTTTCTTCATAGAATGATGACAAATAAAAGAAGGCAACTGAGGAAGCTTTTGATGATAGTGATCAACGTAAGTCTAAGTATGTGAGGTTTGGTGGGAGTTGTGGGTGGGGTAGGTTTATTTATATAACTTGTGTGATTAATATCCATCTCCCCCCTACTACATGACTGCAGGGATCATGTCTGTTTTTGTACATTGATGTTTCCCCAGGCCCAGAACAAAATAAACTAAATATCCACTTACATTCTGTGTTACCTTTTATCTCTACCTCAGTTCTATAAGCAGAGATTAACAAACTATAGTCCATGAACCAAATCTGGTCCATTAACATTTTTGTCGGTAATGTTTTATTAGAAAACAGCCATACCAATTTGTTTATGTATTGTCCACACCAACTTTTGTGCTATGAGGGCAGCATTGAGTAGTCACAAGATGGACTCTTTTGTCTGCAAAGCCAAAAGTATTTATTCTCTGGCCTACTACAGTAAATGTCTGGCAACCCTTGCTATAAGGCTATGCAGGATCTCTATTTCACAGAAGAGGAAATTGAAGATCAATGAAGTTTTAGTAACTTCCTCATATCTAGATTTCAAGTGACAGAACTGAGAGTCAAAACCATCACACACCCCCTTATTGTCTTTTCCCACAAACTAGATGTCTTTGCTGACATATGCTTAGGGGAGTAGAGCAAATTTCTGTAGGAGAGGTGACACCTGGTCTAGATCTTAAAGAAAAAGTTGGAATTCTGTAATGGACAAGAGAGGACAAAATATTCTAGGCTGAGACACAAAGGTATGACGGAGCTTGGTATGTTTAGGAGTTGGCTAGTCAGATTGCCCAAAACATAGTGCTGGTGATCATGGGAACAGTGGGGGGAAACTGACAGGAAAGGAGACAGTTTGAATGAGAGGAACTAGTCACAAATCTGGAAGCCTGAACTTTTATCTCCCAAGCCTGTGATTTCTGCTTTGCTTGTACATCTTCTCTATCAGCAAAATAATTTGAGCATTTCTTCTAAATACATTTATTTTCCATAAATTATCTACATGTAACACAATTAGTACTATATCATATGCATTATAAAATGTACGAATATGAAAATTTAAAAAAGGTAACTGAAAATAAAATGAATATTTAGAATAGTTTTTATTTTAGTTATTGATGATTCATAATACCTTTTGGCTGTCTTATAGTAATGATGATGTTTAATGAGAGTGATGTTAATGAATACATTTAATTATATTTGAAAATCTTGGCTTAGCATTGATACTGCTGTTTGAAGTTATCATTTCAAAATTAGCTTTCTTTAATATGCAGTTTTAACAGTATCACAGTTGAAAATGATAACTTACAAAGATACATGGATTCAAATGAAAGAAGTACATTGTTGGTTTCACTTACAAATTATGATAATTATTTTTCAAAACTATCCACCAATTATGCAAAAGTTTTCTTTTAATTCATCTAGTATGTTTATCCCTTCCCTGCTGTCAATTGCTTGTCAATATGCAAATGAATTTGAGTGCTTTGTTTTCATATTTTACACAATGTGTTCACAATATGTTCATGCCACTGAAACTGTTCACCTGGATTTTTTTAACCAGTTTAGGAAATTGTGAGTTTAAATATGGCAGTTCTTAAAGATGATACATGCCATTTCCAGTAAAAAATCATATAACAAAAGAAAATATTCTAAACATTTGTTTTCAAAATGCTTTCTCCAAAGCCAGATTTCTCCTGGTAAGGAGTTGTTTCCTCTCTCTTTCTCACACCATCCATTTACCTAGAAGAAACAGATTTTGTACTTAGTTTTGTAAGTTAAGGCATGTCAGTAATGGTTCTGATTATCTCATTTTTGCTTTCACCTCCTATTGTGCATGACTCAGAGTTCAAACTGGGAATGGGAGAAATGTTTGTCTTGTGATTTTCTGATTATCCACAGCTTCTTTGAGAGACCTATGTACCATTTGTCCAGCTTGTGATAGTTACTCTAGTAAAAGTATTCCATAAAACCTGTAAATCCATTTTGCATGAAACATGTAAATTGAAGTGTGATATAAAGTGCTTTGGTAAATCGATGATTGAGGGCTCCACTGTAAAATACTGGAAATCAGTTCATATTTTAAATATTAGAAATCCTTAATGACTTTCTTATATTTTAGGTACCTAAAAATAGAAGTTGTAACATTTTACTTCCACACCCTGATGGTTCAACTTGTTTATCCCCTGGGCTCATGTACCTTATTTTGGAGACCACTGCTCTGAGTACTGGAAAGCAAATCACAAACTACTAAATGGGAGGCAGTTGACATGATCAAGTTCAATTCATCTTTGGGATTATATTTTGTGGCTTTGTGTCTAGACATTTTATGTATTCAAATTAATAACTTAGCTGGATTTAAATAATACTATCCAAATGTCTTCATAATATGCAGCCACTCTAAGCCTCATGAAATCTTGTCCAGTCTCATTAGTATCTAGATGCCCCCTGAAGTTCTTTGATAACTCCTGGGTCTTTACCCTTTAGGTTGGAGAATAATATGCTTTAGATACAAGGAGAGGACTGAGGTGACTTAAGCACCTCAATATAGAAAGAAGAATAGTTGTATTCTGCAGGAGTCAGGGCAAATGCTTTTTGTGACCCTATTAAAACTGAAGATTTAAGAGGAAGAATTATTAACTCTGACTCCATATTAAAAAAAAGTGGAAGAAAAATTAAAAAATGAGAAATGACTCTAGGTTAAGAGTTGCTTGAGGAGTTATGCCCTTTTTAAGCCTTAATGAATTTTTTAATATAAGCATATGAAGATAAAGAACTAACCACTGACCTTGAAACAAGGAGAGAAAAAAATGGATTTGGTCCCTGAGAAATAGAAGTTGTCAAAACAATACCTACCTAGGCGAAATTTAATAGTCATTTTGGATAAAAGTGCTGTGCTAGTTTATTTTGCAGACCATGTACCCAATACATAAGGGACTTCATCCCTTGTTAAGCCTGCAGGTTTACTTTTGAGAGAAGAATTTTCATTATCTCTTTAGGAAATACTTATATAGAAAGTTTATTGCTTTATTTCCAATTACTGTAATTGTGTGAGTTTAGAAGACAAAACAAATTTAAAAATTTAAAGACTACTCTGTGTAGCTGCAAATGGCTTACAACATGGCATCCACGTAGAATCATGCCTTCCAAATTCTTGAATGGTTAGAAGTCTTTTTCTTGTGAAAGAAATATATATGTATACAAAATGTTCAATTGGAATCTTAACTAAGGTACCATGATATGAATATCAGACACCAGAATGAGTTGTGAGACAGAGCATCTGTTTGGAATTTCAAAGTAGGTGTTTATAACCTGGTTTTATGACTTTTCAATCCTTGACTCACTTTGAGTATTGAAAAGAATTGAGAAAGTTGTTGTTTGTAGGGATTTTTTTGTAAAGGACTTCCTTGGAGAAAGGTGCTGGATGAGTTGTGAGTTTTTACCCTTCTATTATCAAGGGAGAGGGTCAGAAGATACCTGTCTCTTGCTTCTGGCCCTCAACAAGACTACTTGGAGATTTTAAAGTGTATTCCCTGCAGTTAGACATGTACCATGGACAAATGTCTGTCTTTTGCAAGGGGAATTTGGAATATGATAGATGGGCTGCCCAGCTACCTTGGCACTGGAAGATTGAGTTGTTTCTGATACATTGGGATTAGTCTATATACCCTGAATTTGCAGGAATTTCTCATGTTGTGAATCATGCATGAGAGAGAGTTGATGTGGTCGTCATCTTTAGTCTTGTTCAATAGTTCTAATTTCAGGAGTGATGGCATCCTCACAAACAGAACAAGCTTTTGGTCACTGATGGAGTCTTTGCAGCTGTAGAAGGAAACAGTGACCAGTCAGATTGAAGATGCATTGCCTGAGTCTGAGAAGTAGCAACAGAGGATTACAATGCTTGAGAATCCCCAAGGAACTCTCAAATGTGCCTCAAAAATAAGTGCTTTAAGCACTCAACAGATGCAGAGAATGTGAAGCTGTCTTGTAACGTTATCAAATAAAACTTTTCTTTTTCCCTTCCTTCTCTTGCCTTCCCCTACAATAGCTGTGGCAGTAGAGTAAGATGAGGTTTTGGAAGCATAAGGCAGGGACAAGAAGGGAAAGATAGGATCAGATGTTCTGATTGCCAAATTGAGCTTGTTCTTGTGACCTAATATCTCTGGGGGCATTTTGCAACTGAAAATGTATGGCACTGCCCAAGGTTGCATCTAGGGACAGAAGAACTTTCCTTTACTGAATAAAGTTTAAACATTTAATAGAAAGCAAAGATAGATACTAGCTTAGATACTAGCTAATTATATTTCATGAATCCTTCCTGTTCAATGTCCTGGTTACATATTTATCCTTACTCAGGGTTCTCAGAACAATGAAATAATAGGACATAGGGAAAGCCCTGCCCTCAGTGATTTAGGGACCTGGAAGCAGGGTTTATATGCTATGTTTCAGTCCCTTTCTTTTTCCTTCTGGCTGCAGCAGCAGCAGGACTAGGAGTAGAGGGAGATAATGTTATGGTGTAAGCAATGAGTGCTATTTCTTTTGGTCTGCAAGGAGAGATATTTGGCAGCATCACTTGGTCTCCTCGCTAAAGAGCTATTGAAGGGCTGTTGGGTGTTGTACTCCTGAGGCTTAGAAAGCAATGCAATGTATATAGGCTCCTAGCTTTCATATATGTCTAATGCAAAAATAACCTCTCATAGTATTTTTATGTGATTTTTTTTTTTTTTTTTTTTTTTTTTTTTACAAAAGGAGATGAGGAAATGAGATAGTAAACACTGAAGGATTCAGGAATGAGTTGTTTGTGATTCAGGCAAAAGTCACAGCATCTTACTAGCTCAGGATGAGAAAAGTAGTGAGACTCCATACAGTGCAGGGATTAAGATTACAAGTTTTGGAGTCAGGCTGTCAGAGTTTGAATTCTGGGACATAATAAGTCTAAGTCTCTATTTTCTCATTTGTTAAAGGGATAAACTGCTGATTTCATGAGATTATTATAGAAATTAAAGAAGATCTCCTTAAAGAGTGTCTGCTGTAGTTCCTGTTACTTGGTAAGTGTGAGGTAATTGTCAGTTAAGATTATTATTATTTTTAATATTAAAGTTAATTCTCACTGTTTGAGGTAGTTATGTTCTATACAGTCATCATGAACATTGAATTAGTAACTATTAAACCATTGCTCCTAGGTGAAATAAAGGGTTAGGTTCCTGTGAGCCTCTATTCACAGTAATTTCATTAACTGACCAATATAAACTTTGTTTTATGTGTTTCTGTTTAAAGACACCTTATTTAATATATATTATTGACTCATTAATATTAAACTCCTGGATAACTCATGTCTGAATGAAAATTATCTAATGCACCTATTTTCTCTGTAAGGAACATTATTGTCCTTAGGAATACCAGACAGTGCTTCAGCACTACATTTGGGGGCTATTTTAAACAGTGAAATCACCAAGAAAAAGCACACAAATGTCAAAAACATATGTCATTAACTAGACTGCAGAAGTAGTCTAGCTTATAATACAAGATCCAAGGGTTTACCTGGGTGACTCAGGCAGTTAAGTGATTGCCTTTAGCTCAGGTCATGATCCTGGGGTCCTGGGACTGAGTCCTGCATTGGGCTCCCTGTTCAGCCAGGAGCCTGCTTCTCCCTCTCCCTCTGCTTGTGTGCATGCTCTCTCTGTATCTCTCCCTGTCAAATAAATGAATAAAATCTTAAAAAAAATATAATATGAGAGCTGAAACAAGAAGGCAGTGTCCCAGCTTGTTTGTTTGACCTCAGCTGGGAATGTGCATGTTGAGCAACTCAAATTTTTGCTTCTCTGCTTATGTCTGTGAATTACTGCAGAAGCACAACAATATTGATTTTGGGGTTACAAATAACTTTTAGTAAGTAGGCAAACTCACAAATATAGAATCTATGAATAATGAAGATCAACTGTATCTGGGCAATAAGCAACTGATGATTCAAGGTCTGCTTGAACATCTCTAGCAAAGAGAGAATGATATACAGATACAATTCATTCTGTCCTTGGCCAGATCAGTTTTATAAAACTTGCCAAATTCTACCCCATGGGACCTTGAAGTAGAACTTTAACATTTCTTTTAAATGACACTCATTTATATGCTGGAAGACAGCTACTGTGTCTCCTTGGACCTATCAGTAGATTAGCTATCTCTATTTCCTATAGCTATTCCCCAAACAATAATACTTTGACTGCCCTCACTATTCTGTTGTCCTTCTTGGAACATGGTTCAGTGTTTTAGAATCTTAGAATCTTTTTTAGAATATGAGGCCCATGACTAAAGCCGAGTATCTGAGTGCCAGGTGAGGCCTGATCATAGTCCCAGAGAAAACTGACAATTACTTTTCTCATTCCACATGCTATATTTTGATACACAATTTTAGAGTTTATGTGACAGAGGTTGTTAGTGCTCTGCAAGAAATGCAATAGTGCTCATGCAATAAATATACATTTATGAACATTTCCTTGCCCTGTGCATCCAGATGTGGTCATGTGACTAATTCTTCCCTATGGGGTATGAATGGAAATGATATAAACCACCTCCAAGTCTGATCCAAGGCCTCCTAAAGCCTCACCTCAGGAGTTGTGTGATTCAGATGACATTGCCACACAATGGAAGCAGCCCTAAGTCCTGAGTCACCACCCTGTTGAGAGCTGTATGGAAGAACCATTCAACCCATTATCAAACTTAGCATGACTGTGAAATACAATTTTATTATGTTAAACAGTAAGATTTTTGGCAGTTTAAAGTGTTAAATACAGTGACAAATATAATCTATAATTTTTTTTGTGGCCAATATTGTGCTTTTGATGCCCACAGAATGTACTATAAGCTAAAATCCATTGTTATTTTTTAAATTTTATTTTTAAAAAAAGATCTTATTTTTTTATTTGAGAGAGACACACAGAGAGAGAGAGACAGCTGGAGGAAGAGGGGAAGAAGAAAGAATCTGAAATAGATTTTGTGGTGAGTGCAGAGGCCAACTGGGGCCTTGATCCCACTAACTGCAAAATCTTGACCTGACCTGAAACCAAGAGTCAACTGCTTAACCCTGTGAGCCACCTAGGCACCCCCACTGTTCTTTTTAATACAGGTTGTCACTTAGATACATATTCCTATCATGGACTTGCTGATTCTTTTGGACTGAAGCCCAATATATCACATTTTTCCCTGTTAGGTTTTATTTTTTAGATGTAGTAATCCCTTTTTAGCTTCTCAAGAACTTCTTAGATCATGATTCTTTTAAGCAGTTATCCTTTTGAATTTTGTGTCTTCCACAAATGTGTAAGCTTTTAAACTTCTCATAGATAAATACTTTATTATCCAATACACTGGGCCTTGGTATTCAGACAATGAGATACCAATCTTGAGAATGACTGGTTGGTTCCAACATTGTTCCTTTTTTTTTCTCCCTCTCTTATGCTTTCTATTCTTCAATGTAACTACTTATTACCACTGTAGTAAGTTATCGCAGTAACTTAATGTAACAACTGATTTGCATTTTTTAAATCCCTCTTTATTTTGAGTCTTAATCTATTAGTCTCTAGATAACAAATTATTCCCTCTCCTTGAGAAAATACCTATCAATAGTCAAGGTTATGTTGTTCTGGAATTTGATGCCAGGGCCCAGAGAGGAAACTTCTACCCTTTGCCATCATCTGCAAAGCAAAATATTCTATTACTAATATTCTCCTCTTCCAAAATTCTGTTACTTATAAAAAACTTAAAAAACACTACTGTGTCCTCAAGCTGTTTGTTTTCCTAGTGTAGTAGAAAACCATTGCCCTCAAAATTAGAAGACTTTGGTTTGAGTTCTAGTTTTTCTAATTGCAAGCTTAATGAACTTGAAAAATTATCTTAACTTTTATGAACTTCAGTTGTTTTTGTTTTTTAAAAAAATTGTAAATAGGATTATTAGTTCTCATCCTGGATCTCCTAAGATTGTGTGAGGATTTGAAGGAGTGAAGGGTGCCAAAATGTTCACAGTTGGATGAGTGGTAGTGTAGTTGCTATCTGTTCCAAGAATGCTTCCTGAGTCTTCTTTTTGCTGATCCTTCACCCCTTCATGGATCCATAGGAATGTGTGGTGATCAGTAAGTCTGATATATTTTGGCAGGTCCTCAATATTACCCTGTATATCTGTCCCAAGAAGAGAATAAAAACTCCCCACTGCCTGTACTGGATCTATTCCTATTGATTTTCATCCCTCAAGGGTAGATGAGGGCACCAGCTGTGAGACTGCAAGCACCAGAGTTATTATTGATGGGCTCTACTGCAGAATTTTCACTGTCTCCTCTAGATGCTCCATGAAAAAAAAGCATTTTATGGCCACAGAGATCTGGGAAATGAGGGATCTGTCTTGGAGATTTACAGTACAGCATTAACATATTAAAGGCTCTGAGAAATCCTGCAGTAAAGAAACCCATTCAACTTTATTTAATTTAGTGGTTCTTAAAATTGTCTGACCTTGGAACTTTTTTCTATTAATGTCAAATTGAACTAACTTTTAATGGAAGCCTCTTCTGGAAATGTTGGCCTAGGGCAGTTAACAACTAAACATCTCTCAATGGATAATAAATGACTATTTTTATTCTGATCTTTCCCCCAACCTGACCCTGTCCCAGCAATGTTTTGGAGAGAGCTCACAAACCACTATCTGTGTATCAGATTGTGAGATACCTTCAGTAGTTCTTTACTTTCATTCCCTCTGCCCTGCCAGTTCTCCCAAACCAGCATATTTCCTCCCATGAAGCCATCCGTTAAGTAGTGTGGCATCAAACACTGTGGGATGCTCTGTGGCTTTTGTCTGTGTTACTGAGGACAGGTTCTAAAGGCTGGAGGAAGGAACATAAGGAGTATACTGGGTAGCCTCCATGTGGCCATCACTTTTGCTTCTTTCACAGACATAGACAATATAGTACCTTGCACAGACATAGTACTTGTATTAAACATAGCCAATTAGCCCAGGAAACATGAGGTTAGGGCAAATTCTTACCTATTCCTGCAGTCCTTGTGTTTTCTATTATTGTCTACTCCTCAGGATTTTACTATGATCCCTGATCAATTTTAACAAAATGAAACCACTGAGATCTTGAACTCTAGGTTTTCATTTTTTTGACATAAGTGTCTCATTGCTCACCCTCCTTCCCCTCTCATTCTACATTTGAAATGAAAGTCAGCAGATTCTTAGCTCTGATTATAGCCTCCTTTGTACACTAGGACATCATTACTTACCATTTCTCTTTGTTTCTCTTCTGCCCAGATAATTCTTTTCCATGACATCTTAACATGATATCACTTGATATCTGTTTTATATTTGTATCATCCCAGTACATTAAGTTTCTCAAAGATTACTCATATTTCTTTCTTTCCAGATCTATGAACTTTTCTCAGTTCTTATTCACGTTGACTCCTTTAGACATTTGATAATTCTGACTACCGATTTTTTAAAAACCCTCTTCTCGCTGACTTCTATAGCAATGTGCTTTCCTGTTTTCTTTCCCTGCCCTTTTCCTATATCCTTTGCTAGTTTCTATATCCTTTGCTAGTTCCTTTGCTATATCCTTTGCTAGCACTATACCACTCTTTAATCTCATTCCTGTTCCTGTTTGCCAAAGTAAAGCGAAAGCCAAAGCCATGTTCTCTGCTTTCGGTTCCCCAATGTACATCTCTTGACTTCAGCTAGCACTTCTATGTTGAATGGCTTTCAGATCTGCATTAGTCATCTTGTTTTTTCCCTTGCTACAATTACACATTGTCAACCATCTGCAATATTAGGAAAATCAAAGGCTTTCACTTACTTCTAAAATGGGTTCTTATATCTGCTTTATTTCTGTTTTTTTTTTTATTTTTTAAGTTTTTGCTTAAATTCCAGTTAGTTAAATACAGTATAATATTAGTTTCAAAATTTTGTGATTCATCACTTACATACAACACCCAATGCTCATCACAGCAAGTGCCCTTCTTAATATCCATCACCCATTTAACCCATCACTCTACCCACCCCCCCAACAGAAACCCTCCCTTTGTTCTCTGTAGTTAGGAGTCTATTATGGTTTGCTTGCTCTTTTTTCCCACATGTTCATCTGTTTCATTTCTTAAATTCCACATGTGAGTGAAATCCATATGGTATTTGTCTTTCTCAGACTGACTTATTTCGCTTAGCATAATATACTCTAGCTCCATCCACATCAATACAAATGGCAAGCTTTCATTCTTTTTGATGGCTGAATGATATTCCATTATATCACACACACACACACACACACACACACACACACACACCACATCTTATTTATTCATTCATCAGTCCATCAGTCCATGGAGAGTTGGACTCTTTCCATAACTCGACTATTGTTGATAATTCTGTTACAAATATCAGGGTGCATGTGTACTTCAAATCAGTACTTTTGTATCCTTTGGGTAAATATCTAGTAGTGCAATTGTTGGATCATAGGGTAGTTCTATTTTTAACTTTTCAAGGGACCACCATACTGTTTACCCAGAGGCTGCACCAGTTTGTGTTCTCACCAAAAGTGTAAGAGGGTTCTCCTTTCTCTGCATCCTCACCAATACTTGTTTCCTAGTTAATTTTAGCCATTCTGACAGGTGTGAGATGGTATCTCATTGTAGTTTTGATTTGTATTTCCTTGATGATGAGTGATGTTGAGCATCTTTTCATGTGTCTGTTAGCCATCAAGATGTCTTCTTTGGAAAAATATCTATTCATGTCTTCTGTCAATTTCTTAACTGGATTATTTGTTTTCTGAGTGTTGAGTTTGATGAGTTCTTTATAGATTTTGGTTATGTTTAACCCTTTATTCAATATGTCACTTGTAAATACCTTTTCCCATTCTGAAGATCGCCTTTTAGTTTTGTTAGTTGTTTCCTTTGCTATGCAGAAGCTTTTAATTTTGATGAAGTACCAATAGTTCATTTTTGCAATTGTTTCCTTTGATTCTAGAGACATATCTAAGAAGTTGCTATAGCTGAGATCAAAGAGATTGCTGCCTATACTCCCCTCTAGAATTTTGATGGTTTCCTGCCTCACATTAAGGTCTTTCATCCATTTTGAATTTATTTTTGTGTATGGTCTAATTTCATTTTTTTGCATATTGCTGTCCAGTTTTCCCCACACCATTTTTGAAGAGATTGACTTCTTTCCCATTGGATATTCTCTCCTTTTGTCAAAGATTAGCTGACCATATAATTTGGGTCCATTTCTGGGTTTTCTATTCTGTTCCTTTGATCTATGTGTCTATTTTTTTTTAAAGATTTTATTTATTTATTCATGAGAGATACAGAGAGAGAGGGGCAGAGACATAGGCAGAGGGAGGAGAAACAGGCTCCCTGCAGAGAGCATGATATGGAACTTGATCCCAGGACTCTGGGATCATACCCTGAGCTGAAGGCAGATGATTAACAACTGAGCCACCCATGCGTCCCTATCTGTCTATTTTTGTGCCAATATCATACTGTCTTGATCACTACAGCTTTGTAATATAACTTGAAGTCTGGAATTGTGATAACTTTAGCTTTACTTTTCTTTTTCAATATTGCTTTGGCTATTCAGGATCTTTTGTGGGTCCATACAAATTTTAGGGTTGTTTGTTCTAGCTCTGTGAAGAATGCCAGTGGTATTGTGATGTAGTTGCATTAAATGTGTAGATTGCTTTGGATAGTACAGTCATTTTAAACGTTATTTGTTCTTCCAACTCATGAGCATGAAATGTTTTTCCATTTCTTTGTGTCCTCTTCAATTTCTTTCATTAGTGTTCTATAGTTTTCAGAGTATAGATCATCTACCTCTTTCATTAGATTTATTCCCAGGTGTCTTATGGTTTTGGGTACAATTGCAAATAGGTTTGATTTCCTGATTTCTCTTTCTGCTGTTTCATTACTGGTATATAGAAATGCCACAGATTTCTGTATGTTTATTTTGTATCCTACAACTTTACTGAATTCATATATGAATTCTAGCATTTTTTTGCTAGTGTCTTTGGGGTTTTCTCCATAAAGTATTTTGTCATCTGCAAATAGTGGAAGTTTTACTTCTTCCTTATGGATTTGAATGCTTTTTTATTCTTTTTTGTTGTCTGATTGCTGTGGCTAGGACTTCTAAGGTTACTATTATTAAAAGTGATGAAAGTGGACACCCTTGTATTGTTCCTGACCTTATGGGAAAAGCTCTCAGTTTTTCCCCATGGAATATGATTATAGCTATGGATTTTTCATAAATGGCCTTTATTATGTTGAAATATGTTCCCTCTAAATGAACGTAGTTGAGAATTTTTATCATGAATGAGTGTTGCACTTGGTTAAATTTTTTTTTAAAGAATTTATTTATTTATTCATGAGAGACACAGAGAAAGAGAGGCAGAGACATAGGAAGAGGGAGAAGCAGGCTCCATGCAGAAAACCTGATATGGGACTCGATCCTGGGACCCTGTGATCACGCCCTGAGCCAGAGGCAGAAGCTCAACCACTGAGCCACGTAAGTGTCCCTAAATTTTTTTTTTTTGTATCTATTGAAATGGTCATGTGGCTTTTATTCTTTCTCTTATTGTTGTGATGTATGACATTAATTGGTTTGTGAGTACTGAATCACTCTTGCATCCTGGGAATAAATCTCACTTAATCCTGGTGAATGATTAAAAAAAATATATATATAGTTTGATTTGGTTTGCTAATAGTTTGTTGAGGATTTTTGTATCTCTGTTTATCAGAGATATTGCCTGTAGTTCTCTTTTTTTTGTGGTATCTTTATCTGGTTTTGATGTCAGGGTAATGTTGACCTCATAGAATGAATTTGGAATATATCCTTCCTTTTTTATTTTTTTGGAATAGTTTGAGAAGATTAGATATTAACTCTTTTTAAATATTTGGTAAAATTTACCTGTGAAGTCATCTTTTCCTGGGCTTTTGTTTGTTGGGAGTTTTTCGATTATTGATTCAATTTCATTGCTGGCAATCTGTTCAAATATTCTGTTTCTTCCTGATTCAGTTTTGGAAGGTTATATGTTCCTAGAAATTTATCTATTTCTTCTAGGTTGTCCAGTTTGTTGGCATATAATCTTTCATAATATTCTATTTATAATTTTTTTGTATTTCTGTGGTGTTAGTTGTTTCTTCTCCTCTTTTGTTTCTGATTTTGTTTATTTGAGTCTTCTCTGTTTCTTTTGATGAGTCGTGCTAAAAGTTTATCAATTTTGTTGATTTTTTTCCAAAGAACCA
Organism: Vulpes lagopus; assembly: GCF_018345385.1. Taxonomy (NCBI): domain Eukaryota; kingdom Metazoa; phylum Chordata; class Mammalia; order Carnivora; family Canidae; genus Vulpes; species Vulpes lagopus. Next base: position 23,153,650 of record NC_054824.1, on the reverse strand, counting down.
GCTCCTAGTTTCTTTGACCTGTTCTATTGTTTTTTTCATTCCAATCTAATCCTTATTATTTCCTTCTTTCTACTGGATTTGGACTTTGTTCTTTTCTAACTCTTTTAGGTTTTGTTGAATTGTTTATTTGAGACTTTTTGTTTGTTTGTTTGTTTCTTGAGATAGGCCTGCATAGCTATAAACTTCCCTCTTAGAACCACATTTGCTGCATCTCAAATATTTTGGGCAGTTGTGTTTTCATTTTCATTTATCTTTATGTATTTTTTTATTTCTTCCTTGATTTCTTGGCTGATCCATTCATTGTTAAGTAGCATGTTGTTTAACTTTCATCTATTTATGTTCTTTCTAGATTTTTTTCTTGTGGCTGATTTTTAGTTTCATAGTGTTGTGTTAAAAAAAGATGCATGTTATGACTTCAATCTTTTTGAATTTGCTGAGATTTTTTTTTGTGGCTTAACAGGTAATCTATTCTGGAGAATGTTCTATGTGTGCTTTAAAAGAATGTGTATTCTGCTGTTTTAAGATGGAAAATTCTGAATGAATCTGTTAGAGCCATCTGGTCCAATGTGTCATTCAAAGCAATTCTTTCCTTGTTGAGTTTGGTGATCTGTCCATTGATGTAAGTGGTGTTAAAATCTCCTATTATTTGTGTTACTATTGATGACTTCCTTTATATTTATTATTAACTGTTTTATGTATTTGGGTGCTCCCAAGTTGGGTGCATATTTATAATTGTTATATCTTCTTGTTGGATTGTTCCCTTTATGATTATGTAGTGTCCTTCTTTTTCCCTTGTTACAGTCTTTGTTTTAAAGTCTCTTTTGTCCAATATATGTGTTGCTACTCTTTCTTTTCACTTCCATTTGCATGATAAATGTTTTTCGATCCATTCACTTTTAATTTGCATGTCTTTAGATCTAAAATGAGTCCCTTGTAGTCAGTTTATATATGGGTCTTATTTTTTAACCATTCTGTCACCTTTGTCTTTTGATTGTAGCAATTCATTTATATTCAAAGTAATTATTGATAGGTATGTACTTATTGCCATTTTGTTACTGGTTTTATGGTTGTTTTAAAATTTTTTTTTAAAATTTATTTATGATAGTTACAGAGAGAGAGAGAGAGAGAGAGAGAGGCAGAGACAGAAGCAGCCTCCATGCACCGGGAGCTTGACGTGGGACTCGATCCCGGGTCTCCAGGATTGCGCCCTGGGCCAAAGGCAGTCGCCAAACCGCTGCGCCACCCAGGGATCCCCTATGGTTGTTTTTTAGTCCTTCTCTATTCCTTTCTTCTCTTACTCTCCTCTCACTGTTTTGGATACCTTTCTCTTTATTTTTTGCATATCTATTAATGGGTTTTGATTTGTGATTACCATTTGATATACATATATAGATAACATTTTAGGCATATAGTAGTCTCTGCTAACCTGATGGTTGCTTAAGTTTGAACCCATTCTAAAAGTGCTAGTTTTACTCCCACACACACATCTTAGATAGGTGGTGTTGTACTTTACATTAAACCTTTTATTTTCTGAATCCCTTAACTGCTCTTTTTATAGATATGCTTAATTTTATTGCTTTTGTTGTTCCTACTTTTTTTTTTTTTTACTCCTGCTTACACTCTTTCCTTTCCACTAAAAGAATCCTTTCTAACTTTTCTTATAAGGCTGGTTTAGTGGTGATGAATTTAACTTTTTTTTTTTGTCTGGGAAACTGTATCTCTCCTATTCTGAATAATAGTCTTGCTGGGTAAAGTATTCTTGGCTGCAGGTGTTTTGAATATATCATGGTACTCCCTTCTGGCCTGCAAAGTCAGCTGATAACCTTATGATATTTCCCTTGTATGTAACTGTTGTCCTTTCTCTTTCTGGTTTTAAAATTCTCTCTTTATCACTGTATCTTGGTGTGGATCTACTTAGGTTGATTTTGTTGGGGGTTCTCTGCTTCCTGAATTTAGAATTCTGTTTTATTCCTCAGATTCAGAAATTTTTCAGCTAGTATTTCTTCAAATAAAATATCTTCCCCCTTTTCTCTCTCTTTTCCTTCTGAGGTCTCTATAATTTGAATTTATTATGCTTGATAGTGTTTCTGAATTCTCTTAATCTAGTCTCATTTATTATTATTTTTTCTCTTGTTCAGCTTGATTGCTTTCCATTACTCTATCCACCAGTCACTGATGTGCTCTTCTGCTTCCTCTAGTCTACTGTTTACTCCCTCCAGTGTATTTTTAATTTCAGCTGTTGAGTTCTTCATCTCTGATTAGTTCTTTTTTTAAAAATATTTTTCTGTTTCTATATTTTCTTTTTCTTTTTAAAGATTTTATTTATTTATTCATGAGAGACACAGAGAGAGAGAGGCAGAGACATAGGCAGAAGGAGAAGTAGGCTGCATGCAGGGAGCCTGATGTGGGACTCAATTCCAGGACTCCAGGATCATGCCCTAGGCTGAAGGCAAGGGCTAAACCACTGAGCCACCCAGGGATCCCTCTTTTTATATTTTCTATCTAGCTTCTTATTGAGGCTCTCACTGAGATCCTCTACTCTTTTCTCAAGTCAAGTGAGTATCTTTATGACCGTTACTTTAAGTCTCTATTAAGGATATTACTTTTATGTGTTTATCATCTTACTGTGATTTTGTCCTGTTCTTTCTTTCTTACTTTTTTAAATTTTAAGTTTTTATTTTAATTCCAGTTAGTTGACATACAGTGTTATATTAATTTCATGTGTACAATATAGTGATTCAACACTTCTATATGTCACCCAGTGCTCATCAGGACAAGGGCATTCCTTAATCCCCATCATCTATTTAACCCTTCCCTTCACTCCGTCCCCTCTGGTAAACATCAGTTTGTTCTCTATAATTAAGAGTCTGTTTCTTGATTTGTTTCTCTCTGTTCTGTGCTTTCATTTGGGACATATTCCTGTTTCCTCACTTTTTCTAATTCTCTGTGTCTATTTCTATGTGTTAGGAGAATCAGTTACATCCCATGCTTTTGAAAGTAGTGGCCTTATGAAGAAAAGGTCCTGTGGTGCCCTGCATTGTAGTGTTCCCCATTCACTAGAACCTGGTGCTTCAGGGGTATCTCTTATGAGTGTTATGTGTACCCTACTGCTGTGGCTGAGCAGCATTTGCCTTCAGTCCAATTGTCTGCCATGGCCCTTTTTGCCTGTTGTGTGCAGGGTTTGGTTCCTGAGTTATTTTTGGTGAGTTTGCGGCCACCTTGGGCATTAGTTGGTTCAGACCAGGCATTTGCTAGAACTGCAGTTACTCAGAACTGCAGAGTGCACTCTGTGTGTTGTCCCCTGAGAAACTTTCATTAGTGGACAGAACCTGAAGTCAGACCAGATATCTACCCCTAGTTCACTGCTGGGGCCACAGTTGAATTGGTAGATGTGGTTACCTTCCCCTCTCCCTGAGACAGGAGTCACTTTGGAGTGGTGCTAACCCCTGTTGGGCTGTTTGCACACTGCCACACTTGTGGTGCTGCTTTGGATGGACACCTGCCTAGGCAGATGTGGAGAGGACAGGTTGGCAGGAGAACATGGTGTGGGATGTTAGCAAGGTTTGTGCTGTTCTGCTGTGGGAGAAGACCTGGAGCAACTCTGGAGAACTCTTGTGGAGGGCAGGTTGGGGAAGGTGACTCTGCAGAAGATTGTGAGGGGTAGGTGGTGCTGCTAGCAACCTAGGTGAAGAGTATTTGTGCTGCGCTGATTCCCACACATGTCTATGTATCTAGACTAGGGGGGACAGGAAGAGAAATGGCACAGCAGGCTCTTTTGTTCTTGGAGAAGTCTTCCAAAAATCCTTCCCGTCCAGCACATGCTCAGAGATTAGTACATAAATCTCCCTGCCGTATATACTAGGTGTTTTCAAACTGCTGCTTCTGTGCTGTATCCTAGTGGTCCAGTTTGTTATGTTGTCTCTTTAAGAGAGCCTGCCCTGCTGGCTTTCCCTATTGGAGTGTACCAATTCTTAAAGTTCCAGGTGTTAAGCCCCACTGATTGTGAGGAACTCGTGAAGTTAAACTCCTTTGGTTTTCAAAGCAAATGTTATGGGGATTCATCTCATTCCAGGTCCTCACTATCTGGGGTGCCTGGTGTGGCATTTGTTCCTCTCCGTTTTTTTGTGCCTTCAGTGTCCCCCCACTCTGCAGACTTTCCTGAGGTTTAGCCTGGTTCTCAACTATGTCTCTGCCCTTCCTACCCTTTTTGACATGGCCTTTTCTCTACATTTAGCTGTGGAGAGTCTTTTCTGTCAATTTTCAGGTTGTTTTCTTTTCTGGATTATGTATGCTGATATGGGTGTTATCTAGGTGTTTCTGTGGGATAAGTTGTGGTTTAGGTTTAGGATCTTCCTACTCCACCATTCTGTGGAAGTCCACTGCTGAAGTCCTAATCTTGTTGGCTCCTTGTTTTACCTCTTTAATCCCAGGGTCTCTTTACTTCAAATAATCTAGCTACCAAGTTCCCACAGCTATCAATCACTCTCCCTCATTGCTTCCAACATTGCCTACTGTACCAGGTTAGGTCCATTTGCTTGTTTTTGACTTTTGACATTTCCTATGGGCTATTCTCTCCCACTATTTTTTCAATGTTTTTCTTGATTATTATTAAGTATTTCCTCTCTCAGCAAGTGGGCTTTTCACTCTTTCTCTTCCTTGTACTTTGCTTTTGTTATTCTTTTTACTCTTCATCCATTGGAATCATATTTAGCTGTTAAGGTAGTGTCAGTGCTACTTTCTCTATAAAGGTATTTTTTCACTTTTTCTAACATTGATGTTCTCTTCCTTGAGTTGCTATTGTGGTGACTGTCAGAACTACTTAAATCAACATATAACTAACTATTCTCTAAATTTTTTCATTACTTTCATTATTTATTTTACCTTTCTAACTTGTGAGCCAGGGTGACATCTTAAATGTCTTAGCCATGTATACATTATAAGCATTAGATAAATATTTGTGCATTGGCAACTTGTTCTTCCATGTTTTTTATAAGTTGATCCAAACTGATGACTACTTGAATATATTGCTGCAGTAATTCCTTTGGTCCAGTTAGGAATGAAATTATTTTTCCCACCTAAAGAGATAAAATATATACCCATCATATTAACAATATTTTTGTGAATCCCACAGATGTTACTACAAATACTCGGTTTACAATAAAAGTTTTGGAATTCAGTTCTAAATTATAGGGTAGGGTTTAAAGAAGTTTGATAATGAAGGCATTTAAAATAAAAATGTAAATGAATGTATGAATATGCTTCAGACTGAGTCCCACAACCTTCTCAAAATGAATTGCAAAAATAAGGATTAAAATAATTTCTCAGGCTCTTACTGTTAAATTATAGTGAAATGAAAGCATTTAGACAGGGGTTATAGGCATTGCATTGTTAATTATAGTGGTTGCATTTGCTTTTGTTCCAGTACATTGTAATTAATGAAGATCTACAGCTCTGTGCTTTGTCTTGGAAAACATACATTGTTTTCATAGGCATCAATACAACTACTATATTCTTCATTTATTTCTCAAGAATAACTCCTTTTAGCCCAGGGAAGCCCATTGTTGAGGCAGGAACATGAAAATCACAGCAAGGTTTGAGCTTGGACAGATCAGAGAGCAATTGACTCTATTCACATATACCTAACCTTGTCTTGACACCCCATAAATGTGGTCTATAATGACATATGGGACATTGTGTAGACCAATTCAGTAATGATAGTCTAATCATGCTTTTTAAAAAAATTTCAAGTCCTAAGAATGACTTTAATATGAGTGAGAAGTTAACAATGGCATAAATTAAAATCTCAACCTGAATCTTGGTTCAGCCCTTGTGATATCATTTTATGATTGTATCATTTTGAATTGGAGAGTATAACAAACTATTTTGGGAAGGGAAAATAGATAACTAAAAGGACCTCAATCTTAATGATATCAATGTTTTGTGAGCACTAAATAGGATGAGTCAACCACAAAAGGGAGGTGAAGTTAAGATTTCTGCCTCTTATTAGAAGTATCACATAAATGTAGAATTACTGATAAAGAAAATATTCTCCATCTTTTGCCCTGTCTGGTCCCATTTGCTAAGATCCTTCTGCAAAGGGCACTAGCTCCAAAAAAAAAAAAAAAGGCAATGGATTGGACTTGGCACATGGCCCAGCAGAAACCTGACAGTTACCTCCCTACAGCCTTCATGAACATTTGAGAGCTTTGTGCTGCTATTATTTTGAAATAATCAGAGTGCACACAAGAGTGAACATACAAATTGTGCCGGTTGATCCTTCCTCTCTGCTCTGCAGGGACCAACATGGTCCCCTATGGAGATATGGATGGCAGAAAAATCCTTCTGTAACTCCTCCCAAATTCCCTGTTGGAGCTGGGCGTGCAGCCTACGAGGTGTTGGGAAGCACTGACTGATCACCAGTGCCTTTCTTTGAGGCCCCTGGTTCATGTGTGACTCTCTCTAATTCTCTGAAGTGACCCCTGATTGATGTTTGAAGTCTCTAAGAATTCCCAGGGATGCAAATGATGGGCCATAGTGGGACAATAAGATGGGCAACTCCTTTAGTACTGAAGGGTTGATGGTCCTTTGTGACTTAGGGCCATAGATGATTGTACCCTCTCCTCCACATCCATAGAGAGTTACAAGCTAGGAGTTGATAAGAGCCCCATTTCCTCTAAGGGTGTTGAGAAATTGGGCTGATTTTGATATTTTAAAAAGGAGTGTTAGAATTTTGTTGTAAGTGCCTCTTAGAGTTTTTCAAAAAAGCACTTCCCCATTTATGGAAGAAAACACTCCTTATATAATATGAAGAACAAAATCTCTCAAATCTGGAAAAAGTTAATTGACTTTAGATTGTCTTATCAAAATATGAACTGATATCATAGGACTCCAGCAGATTTATCCACTACAGATCTTTAACTTTAATTTATTGGTTACTTCACAGAATTGCCAACTGCATTACAGTCCTGTGTGTAGTGGGAAAAGCACTATCATATAACTCTTGAGCAGATGTGCTACAAGAGTCTTTTCATTTCCTTTCTTAAACCCAAAGAATAATGACACTGCAATATCATGTGGTGAAAAGAGCAATAATTTGATAAACATTGTCTTTCCATTAGATTAGAGCAATTAATCTGATTCTAATTTGGCTGAAACATTATCATACTGGAGTCCCCAGAGCCCTGTGAATAATCTCTAAACACATTGGCACACTCAGTAGACAAACATTATCTCCACTCGCACTGTTCTTCCATATGGTCTCCTCCCATGGTGATGGAGGGCACCCTGCTGTTTCAATCAAATAAATGTCAATTATCTGAGATAGATTTTTAGTTCTCGAGCCCGGGCTTGCAGTGCAGCCAGAGTGACTGGATAGAATGGTCTGCAACTGTTTCTTGCACATGCTGCTTGCGTTTTATAAGGAATTCACACCTTGCCACATCATCCAGCATTCCAGGAACTCCATAAATAAAATGAGTGGTTTCAGAGGCTGTGTATGTGTGTGTGTGTACGTGTGTGTGTGTGTGTGAGAGAGAGACAGACAGACACAGAAAGAAGGAATCTTGAATTTCATTTAGCTTTGGTTTGCTTATTTTGGGAAGTAGAATATTAAACTCATTTATTAAACTCGAGTTCATGCCCTACTCCATCCCTTCCCCCTTTGTAGCAGTCCGTTCTGTCCCTAAATGGAAATCTGGACATACAGATCTCAGAAGCAGAGATGCATATTTGACTGCCAGTTCCTTTTGCAGATCTTTTCCTAGACATGTTTGTTCTGAGTATGGTGAGTCTTGGTGGGGAGACCTGCAGGATCTTCCTATCAGCCTTGTAGGGGTTGCTGATGTGAACAGCTATAGTTCCAAAAGGCAGTGGAGAAAAGGAGGAAGGGAGCACACCTTTTTGTGTTTGGGGGAGAGTCCTGTGAGGGCACTTCTGGAGCCAAAGAGGAGAATCTACATCTTTTAGAAAGAGGGCTCTGGATATGAGGCTGATATCAAACCAAACAAAAGTAGACAGGGTGAAATAGTATGACATGCTGAGAAGACTGTCAATTCTACATTTCTTTGCAGAGCTCTCTATCTTTATGGTGTCAATTATCAGGTGTTGGTTTTGTTATCAGACAAGCCCTTGTCTCAAAAGCTTGTAAATTTGCCCAGAGACCTGAGGGCCTCTGATGACTATATGTCTAGACTAAAAGCACTAGGTCACTCTCCTTGCTGCTGCTACTGTGACAAGCTGGCACAAAGAGAAAGGCAGTCCACGGGGATCTGGACTAATACACTGTGGCAATTCAGCAAACGTTGTCAGAAAGGATTTCAGTTTTTACATTGGCTGTGATCCCGAATCAAGGAGGAAAGCCACCGAATGCTCAGACGAAAAAAATACAGTAGTATCAAACCCCTCCTGCCTCTAAAATGGTTTAATTGGAGACTGTCAGTCATTGACATCAAATGTCAAGCCCCAGGTCACTCACTGCATTTAGGAGGCAAGGAGTTCCTTACTCCAGAGGTGGGCCCTGTGCACCTGCTCTCAAAGTAGGAGGCATGGAAGATGGATATTTTAGCAACAGCTGGGCATTTGCTGAAGAGAGCAAGCATTATGCCAGGCCGACATGTGGAGGAGGTTCATGAAGAGAAGACTGATATGAATTAGAGGTGGTAAAGTGCAGTGGTTAAATATACAGGCTCTGGAAGGAGGTGGCTTGGGTTCAAAGCTCAAGCTTACCACTTATATATATCTGATCATGGGAAAGTTACTTAGATTCTCAATTCACTTATCTACAGAATGGAGATTGAGGATAGCACTTAGCTCATGTGTTTGTTATAGGGACTAAATAAGGTAATGAATGTAAAGCACGTAGCATAGTGCTGGAACATAGTATGTGCTTGATAAGCATTTGCTGCTATTCTTAGAGTGAGGGGTTCTGAAGACTTGCCTTTGAATTGTGTGGCTTTGTCACATACTAGTTTTTGAAAAAAATTTCTTTAAATTTAAATTCAATTTAGTTAACATACAGTATATTATTAATTTCAGGGGGTAGAATTTAGTGATTTATCAGTTGCATATAACACCCAGTGCTCAGTACATAAGGTGCCCTCCTTAATGCCCATCACCCAATTATCCCATCCTCCCACCCACTGCCCCTCCAGCAACCTTCAGTTGATCCCTACAGTTAAGAATCTCCTATGGTTTGCCTTCCTCTATTTTTATCTTATTTTATTTTTACTTATCTTCCCCTATGTTAATCTATTTTGTTTCTTAAATTCCACATATGAGTGAAATCATATGGTATTTGCCTTGCTCGGACTGACTTATTTCTCTTAGCATAATATCCTCTAGTTCCATCCATGTCATTGCAAATGGCAAGATTTCATTCTTTTAGATGGCTATTATTCCATTATATATATATATATATATATATATATATATATATAATACATATTATATATATTATTCCATGATAATCTATCTATCTATCTATCTATCCCACATTTTCTTTATCCATTCATCTGTTGATGGACATCTGGGCTCTTTCCATAGTTTGGCTATTGTACCACATATTAGTTTTGTGTCTTTAAATGGGTCACTAAATCAGTCTAAGTTTTGTATAAGTCCTAAGTTATCTTGATGTTACAGGGATTATTTTGAGAGTTAAGTGACAGAGATGCAGTGTTGCAATGAGGACATACCAAAGTGTCTATAATGTCTGTGGCAGCAGTAGCTCTAAGCCTCTATATGCAAAGCAAGCAAAGTACATTCTTCAGTGCTGTAATATAAAACTGCTGAATTAAATAGATTGAACTTACATGAGGAAAGGGCCTTGAGTTTGCTATGGTTGCCATACAAGTATATCACAGACTGGGTGGCTTAACAGAAATTTATTTCTTCACTGTTCCGGAGTCTAGAAATCCAAGATAAAGGTGTCAGCAGGACTTTTTCTTCTGTGGACCACTCTCATTTTTAAAAGAAAATTTATGAATTAAATTGGTATAGATGCTGAAGATGAATATATAGAGGTCAGATTTCTGACTTATAAGTTGAGTTTCAATTTTCCTTAGGGTGCAAAAAATATTGCAGTAACCTTACTGAGGACCTAAAAAAGCTTGTGCATATCAAAAAAATAATATCCTGTAGAGTTTTGATGGCTCTAGAATGGAGTATAATCATCAATCATCTATTTATTTAGTTTTAAAAGATTTATCATGATTGCTTGATGACTGTTATATGCATGTGTGTGTATATCTCTGCGTTCTCATTTAGAGAGGCAATGAGATGCAGGAAGAGATAATTACAGATATGTATGTGACAAAATTATTTCTTTTTCCTCCAGTTTTATTGAGATATGATTGATATGCAACATTGTATTAATTTTAGGTATATAATATAGTGATTTGATATATGTATGAATTGATAAATGATCACCATAATAAGTTTAGTCAATCTCCATCACTTCATGTAATTACAATTATTTTCTTATAATGAGGACTTTTAAGATTATTCTCTTAGCAGTTTTAAAATATACAATACAGTTTATTAACTGTGATCACCATGCTGTACATTATATCTTCAGAACTTACTTTATCTTATAAGTGGAAGTTTGTACCTTTGAGCACCTTTACCCCTTTTACTCACTCCCTCTTGTTAGCTTGAATAGTCTCCACATGGTCTTACCTCTTTATGTATCTGTGTTCTAATTTCCTCTTATGAGGGCATCAGTCATGTTGGATTAGAGCCATCTTTAGTCTTTTGAACTTAATTACCTCTTTAAAGGCCCTATCTAAAAATGCAGCTGCATTCTGAAGTAGTAGAGGTTAGTATTTACACATATAAGCTTGGTGTGGGGGGAGTAATTCAGCCCACAACAGAGTCCTACACCAGGATTATATTTTCATCACGATACTCTTAGTTCTACCAGATTTGAATAAAAGGAAGTTGAAAGGATACAAAGTAGAAAGAATGCTGCACTAGATATTATGGCTGCTGTGGTGTAGTCAGCATTCCTACAAATCACCTGAGTAACCTTGAGAAAATCCTTTATTATTTTAGAGCCTTAGCTTCCTTTTCTTTTATGTTCATTCTGACATTAATATCTTATAATGATTTAAATATCCATCTGTCCCTATCTCTATCCCATCATCCATTCATCTTATCATCCTTCCATCCATCTATCTTCTCATTCAGTCAACAAACACTTACTTATGTTGCCAGAACCAAGCAAATTTCTGGGAATGCAGTAATTGATGAAATGCATTCTCTTCTCTCAAATTTGCTAGTCTAATGAGGAAGACAGACAAGTAAAAAGTACATAGACTTTCTCTATTCCCTCTTCTACATGACAGTCTTTCAAATCTTTGAGGAAGGCTGACTGACATTTCTCACTTTTTTCTTGGTTTCTAGGTTAAATATACTCTAATTTCTTTATTCCTCATATAACACAGTCTCCAGGTTATTCTTTTAAATTAATGTTCTGTGGTATTTTCTAGTTGTTTTTAAAAAAAGAATTCAGAAATAAATAAGATAGATACTTTAATACCAGTTGATTAGGAAGCAGACAACAATTAGACTTTACCCATACTGGGGCTTCACACTGATTTAATCTGGGTCAAGATGTGAAGTTACAAATTACTTTGATGTCTCAGATTACATTTCTCTCCCATTTTCTCTAGTTAGGTCAGTCAGCCACATTTAGTGAACTTTTATTGTGGAGCATTGTATTGAGTAAGGTTTGCATATACCTTTTAGTCAAATCCAGAGGTCATAATATTGACACAAGGGCTACAATACTTAAAAAAGCAGCAATAACAAAACCTATTAATTATGCACCAGGCACTTTGTGAATTTTATCTCCTTTAATCATTATAACAACTCTGAAATAGTCACCATCCATAATTGAGACTACTGGGTCTTAGAGGTTAAATGACTTGCTCAAGGTCATATAGTTGGTAGGAGGAACCAAAGGTATCTCCAGATCTCATTTATTCTGAAGACTTGGCTCATAACCTCTATACTTAAGTCCCTATCTCAGAGCCCTCTGTTCAATTAAAGGACAGAGGACTGCTTGGTGGATTTTTGGTGGGCCACTCAGATATTAGAGTTCCCATATAAGGGAGATGTTAGGGGCAGATGTAGGCCAGGCCTTGTGGGGATTACACCTTGATGGAGACATTGTAGTCCTGGGTCTGGCCCTCAGCTTTTCCTTTTTGAGATCTCACTTCTGTTATTTTGTCAGGGTAATCAGGCTCTGCAGGATAGAATCTCACTAACAAAATACAAAAGAGAATAACTTATAAGCCACAGTGCCCACTTACCATGGGAAATAGAACTGATTTTTTAAATGAGAAGCATTTCCTCAACAGGCACTCCCTTTCTGTGAGGGTCAGTCACTCAGAAGGAGAAATAATATTTCAGAAGGTTGCTTGGTGAACATTGGATTTACAGCAAAGAGATTAGGTTTTGCCCAAGGGAAGTCTCCTCAGGCTAATATAACTTGGAGTTAATCCTTCTTTGCCCTACGGTTATTTCTGCCTAAATTACTGGAATCCATCTTCTAGAATCACAACATAATTTTCCTTGGTCACTGTTAGACTCAGACACACTAACAGTCTCCCAATTCTCTTTAGGCAGTATTTTTCTTTTGGAAATATCTATTATCAAAAACATCCCTTGTGACATTCTTCATGTTATAACATTCTAAATTACTGTTTGTCTTTACTAGTTTACACTGTAGGTTGTCTATTCCTTAATGAGGTTTGTGTTGGACCTTGTATTGGATGTAGGGGTTGAGTCATCCATTTCACAGCAGGCAGGAGGTTTGGGGCACTGACCTCAACTAGAAGGATGAGCCCTAATTAGTCTAAGAAAATCACAGTAAAGCCTTATTCCCAAGCCAGAGTCAGTGGCTTTTTTAGGATGCCAGACTTAAGCTGGCATGCCATTTCCTCAGCTAGAGGGATTGGTCCGAGAATTTGTGCATATTCCAATTTGGGCAAATGGGACATTAAGGGAGATTTGAGGGAGGGACACTTCAGGGGAAAAGTTTCCCCACTTTTTAGAGGGAACCATGGAAGTAGTAAGGATGTGAGGTCAGAATGGTCGTAACCACTTCTGCCAATCTAAGGGTGAAGTCCTCATGGAGGAGAGAAGAATTTACAATACAGGGGATTGGGGCTGGAGTCATTGTATTAAGTCAAGGCATAAGCCTAGCTTACCTCCAGACATTCATTTATATGAGCAAAAAAGTTCCTTTTTAGGGGAAACAGTTTGATTTAGGTTTTTGAGGTACATGCAGCTGGAAGCATACTAATTAAAAGATGACTTTCTGAAATCCAATACATATTCACAAACTACCAAGAAAAATTCTCCAGATGGCCAAACCAATTTTTTGGGGGTCTAATTTACCTTTTTTTTTTTTTTTTTTAACAATTACTATATAGTTATTAATCCAGCCATAGGTCACAGAAATATCAGCATAGCCATTTCTCTGAGCTCAAGGGAAGAATTTTTCTGCAAGTATGCCTGTATATCATCAGTCAAATGAATTGTTCCTCAGAACAATCATAGTAATCTCCAGAAATGTGTCCTAGACCCCTCCCTGGCACTCAGAGCTTCTTTGTTTAACACTGATTCCACAGACATTGTTAGAAGATTTTACCAACTGTAGGTCCCCAGATGATTCAAATTTAGTTTCCTGTTTTGTAGGATTCAGAATTATATATATATTTTTTATTTAAACTCAATTAACATATAATGTATTATTGGTTTCAAAAGTAGAGGTCTGTGATTACTCAGTCTTATATAATACCCAGTGCTCATTACATTTCATGCCATCCTTAATGCCCATCACCCAGTTATCCCATCCCTCAACCTCCTCCCCTCCAGAGATATTCAGTTTGTTTCTTATCATTAGGAGTCTCTTATGGTTTGTCTCCCTCTCTGATTTTGTTTTGTTGTATTTTTCCCTCCCTTCCTCTATGATCCTGTTTTTTTTTTTCCCTTAAATTCCACATATAAGTGAGACCATGACAATTATCTTGGTCTGATTGACTTATTTTGCTTAGCATAAAATCCTTTAATTCTATCCATGTCATTGCAAAATGCAAGATTTCTTTTTTTTCCCCCTATGGCTGAGTAGTAGTCCATTGTCTATATGTACCACATCTTCTTTATCTACTCATCTGTTGATAGACATCTGGGCTCTCACCATAGTTTGACTCTTATGGAGATTGCTGCTATAAACATTCCAGGTACCCCTTCGGATCATTCTTTGTATCTTTGCAGTAAATACCCAGTAGTGCAATTGCTAGGTCAGAGGGTAGCTCTATTTTTAAATCCCTGAGGAACCTCCATACTCTTTTCCAGAATGGCTGCACCAGCTTCCATTCCTACCAATGGGTAAGAGTGTTCCCCTTTCTTCGCATCCTTGCCAACATCTGTTTCCTAACTTGTTAATTTAGGCACTCTGACCAATATGAGGTAGTATCTCATTGTGGTTTTCATTTGTATTTTCCTGATGTCAAGCGATATTGAGCATTTCTTTTTTATGTGTCCGTTGGCTATTTGTATGTCTTCTTTGGAGAAATGTCCTTGTCTTCTGCCCATTTCTTGATTGGATTATTTGTTCTTTGGGTGTTGAATTTGATAAGTTCTTTATAGACTTTGGATACCAGCCCTTTATCTGATAAGACATTTGCAAATATCTTTTCCCATCCTGTAGGTTGTCTTTTAATTTTGTTGATTTCTTCCTTTGCTGTGCAAAAGCTTTTTATCTTGATGAAGTCCCAATAGTTCATTTTTGTCTTTGTTTCCCTTGCCTTTGGAGACAAGTGTCTAGCAAGCCGTTGCTGGCCAAGATCAAAGAGGTTGCTGCCTGTGTTTTCAAGGATTTTGATGGATTTCTGTTTCACATTTAGGTCTTTCATCCATTTTGAGTCTATTTTTGTGTATGGTGTGAGGAGATTGTCTAGTTTCATTTTTCTGCATGTGGCTGTCCAATTTTCCCAAAACCATTTGTTGAAGAGACTTTTTTCTATTAGGTATTCTTTCCTGCTTTGTCAAAATCATATGTATTTGGAAGTGCTAATTCCTAATGATATTGAAAGGTTATGCCAGAATGTGAATCAATGTACTGTATCCTAAATAGACACAATAAAAATATCTGCTAAATTAAACCATTGATTAAACCTAACTGACTTAACTTCTGGAGTGAACTCTTTATCTTGTTACGGATCAGTAACAAACTATAGTTTGACATCTGGTCTGTAGATGCGCCACCTTTGAATAGCATTAAATATGGTTATAAACAAACCACTCATTCACTCATTAATTTAATAAACATTTACTAAACTAATATGTAGAAGAAAATAATAATCTTGGGAGTACTTCTGCCTTACTCTTCATATTCAATCAGACATCATGCCTACCTCTACATTTCTGCTGCCATTGGTTTGATTCAGGTTGCCATTCCTTTTTGAAATGTTGCTGTCTCCCTGCTGTCAGTCTTGCTCTCTCCAGGCCATAACATGTTGTTAAAATATATATTTCTGTGCTCAAAGTGCTTCTTTAGCTTTTTTGTCAATGAAACCTACTGTGTTCGATTCTTTGCCGAATGCACTGCAAATAGATGTTAGTGCCTTGTACTGCAAATGTTCTTAGTTAATGAGCCTTCCACCATGCTTTCTTGAGATAAATGTGTCTACAATATGTGTAGTTTCCTCTGCGGCCTCTCTTTATGCCATCTGTGTTTTGGAAAACATTTTTTTGACTCATCATGGTTGGCAAATGATGTGCAAATAGTAATGCTAGACCTGTAGCAAAGAGGCAAAGGAAGAATGTCTTGTTGGATGTTATAATGCAAGTTTCAGTCATCTTCAGGAAATGATTCAGGAAAGAGAGGCTATAAATGGGTGAGGGGGATGTTCTTTGAAATGAGGAAAGGCATCATAGCTATCAACCTGGGAGAACTAATTAATAATCATATGAATGAGAGTGGGGAGAAACCATAGTTGGAAGAATATAATGACTCCAGATGATTTGATGAGAAAGGAAATGCAACAGTTTGAAGATCTCATGTCTTGGGAAAGGATGTATTAATGACCCCTAAGTGCTAATTACATTTTGGCTTGATATGCATCGGTGCATCCCTGTACCTAAAGGATTTTTTTTTTATTGCACATGTGTAATATTAGTAATCTCTCTGTTTCTTAGTTTTTGAAGATCTGAAATTATATTTTGTAATACTATTGTTTTACATAAATCTCACTAAAATGCATCATGTTCTTTTTTGCTTTATTTCTGTCAATGCTGTTAAGCACATTTAATTTTTGTGATATTTTTGGAACCACTGTTGTGAACATTAATTATATTATGTTGTGGTGATATCTTTGGTGTGAAATTAAGTTAGGTGGTGCTGTTTTACACTTGTATAAACCTCTCATGTGAGAATAGCCTGGAATACTTTAGATAAACAAGAGTAATGAAGAGAGATTAGTCCTAGCAGGTACTTTAATGCATCATAAAGCTATAATAATCAGAGTGTTTTTATTGTATTGAAACAGAATAAGAAGTTTAGAAATTTATTTCTGCATATAATTATTTAACATATAATAGATGTAGAATTTCAAACCAGTTGAGAAAGAATAGATTATTAAAAATGACATTGGGACAATTATCTAATCATTAAGATCCAAGAATTAATGTTTAGCTTCTATTTCACATTATTAATCCCAGGTGGGTTGAAGAAGTCTGGAAAATGTAGTAGAAATTGGTATTTAAATAATCTTGGGATAGGGAAAAGTTTTGAAGCAAGATATTAAAGCCTTAAAGATTGATAACTTATCTACATAAAAATTTAAAACTTCTGAATTTTAAATGCACCCCAAACACATAAATTAAAAGAATGGATGGCTGTTGTATGAAAAAGAAAAGAACAGGAAATAACAAATGTTGGTGAGTATGTAAAGAAATTAGAACCTTTGTAGATTGTAGATCTACAACCAATTGTAGATTAAAAGTGTTGCAACTGCTATGAAAAACAGTATGGCAGTTCCTCCCAAAATTAAAAATATAATTGCCATATGATCTCACAATTTTTCTTCTCGAATATATCCAAAAGAATTGAAAGCAAAGACTTGTAGAGATATATGTATATTTAGCAGCATTATGTACAATATCCAAGGGGTGGAAGCAATCCAAGTATCCACTGAGATGAACAGATAAACAAAGTGTGGTGTATACTATGGAATATTATTTATCCTTAAAATGGAAGGAAATTCTGACACATGCTACAATTGGATGAACACTGATAATATTATGTATGTAGGTGAAATAAGTCAGTTACAAAAGCACAATACTGTATACATTATGAGATAGCCAGAGTAGTGAAATTCACAGAAAATAGAATGGTTGATAGGGGCTGGGTGGAGATGAGGGGAATGGAGAGTTACTGTTTAATGGGCACAGTTTCAGTTTTGTAAGATAGAAGAGTTATGGAGATGTATGGTACTGATGGTTGCACAACAGTGTGAATGTTCTTAATGTCACCAAATTGTACACTTAAAAATGATTAAGATGGTAAATTTTATGTGTATTTTAACAAAAGTAAAAATAAAAAATAATAATAATGAAGAATGATGCAGCTTACTTGAATTTTATTCCTACTCTTCTTTCCTTTTATTAGCTCAATGACTTTAAGCAAATTTGTGAAACTCTCAGTGTCAAACTTTTATTATCATATGGTCATTTTGAGGACTCAATGAGATAATTCCTTTTAAGTGGTTTTTATGGTGCATGGAACATAGTAACCGCCCAAAAAAACTGGCCCCTGTCTACTATTATATTAAAAGCCAAATGATAAACATATATTATCTATTTATAGACTTTATATGTAAAGAATTTTTAAAAGATCAGTGAAAAAATAAAATCCCCAGAGTTTATCGACAAAGGACATATTAGGCATTTCCAATTTTAAGGAATGAAGACATTTCTAGGCTATGTTAAGTGATTAAGGACTTTTTGAAGAATAAATGAGAGAAAGTGTCACAGAAATCCAAGGATGGGAAAATAGCACAAGATTAGAAATGGATCTAAGGTTGTTTTAGGGATTCTGATGGTAGATTCTCCATTTATCTTCTGTTATTTAATCCCTATCTCATTTCTTCTCATCTAATAAATCATTGCTTCACTCCTTTATCCATTTTATCAACAACACAGCTTTTATTCACTGGTTTGGTTTGTGCTTCCTAATATCTTTGATTTCTTTATGACTCCAGTTTACTTGTGTTTGCTCATGGATCTTAGAGCATTTTTAAGCCTCATTTCCTATGGCTAATAGCCTGATATTTCTTCATTTATTCAAATCAAATTATTAGAAATATAATCTGATTGGAACTTTGTTTATGTTAAGAGTCTTACTGGACCTTTCTTTGTTTTTAGCAAATCTTTTCATACCAGGTCATCTTGAAGCTCACTGCTCAGCTGACTTTTGGTTGCATCACATTATCAGCTATAGTCTAATCAACTCTGGTCTGGGTAGCAGATTTCTTTTTTTTGGGGGGGGGGCGGGTGGCAGATTTCTGTGTGGAACAAAACGGGATCATTGAGGGCTGCCTCTAAGGAAGGGGCCATTTGTATTTTTTTGAATTTATGAATCACTTTTGTAATAACAAGATTGTTGATTTTTCTGGTTGAAGATTGACTTCTCCTTTAGTGCTTATGTCTACTTTAAATAGTTTCTTTTTGTTTCTATCACCTTGTTTGTTCACAAGCTACTAGTCTGTTATCCAACTTTCTATCTGTAAATTGGAACAGGATGGAAATGAGGTGGGAACTAAGATAACCAAACTAGCAAACTTGATTTACCATGATTTATAGAAGAGAATAAGTCAATGAATTAACTCAGCTTTGGGATAATTTTTTTTTTTTTTTAATGAGCCCATTATATTAGTGCAAAGGCTTTTGGATTACTTCAGGTTTGTTCTTGGTTCTGGGAAAATGAGATGGCTAAAGTCTATCAGATTTAGTGTTAGTTTCTCATACATTTGAGCAGATGTGACACCTTTATTTAAAGTGTATCATATTCCTTTATGTGTTACTTTCTTCCCCACAGTGCCTTTGCTTAGGTATTGTTTCCTTTTCAGTAAAAAAAAAAAAAAAAAAAAAATGCGGAATCTTCTTGTTATCTTTTGGTTAAGGGAGGAGGTATTCTTTTCAGGGAAAGCAATTAAAAGTCATATAAAACTCTACAGTGTCGAAGTAAGATGATCTTTTTATGCAAATACTACCTTAAAGTTTTTAACCATCTGTTCTTAATTGTGCTTGCAGGATATTATTCTCATATTCTAAGAGACACACTGTGAATGCTTAGGTATATATCTAAGAGAGCTCAAGAAAGTGGGGATCAACATCATGTGTGTTAAAAGAAATTAGTCAAAGGAAAAATTCTACCTGTATTTGTGCATGAAAGATGAAACTGAAATGAAAAATAAATAAATTTCCTATTGCAGGGGTAGAAACAAAGGTAAAACTGGGGTGATTCTGTTTGGAGACCCACATATATGCATATCATGTAGTAAGGCAAAACTGCTTCTATAACAATAAACTATTCTTTTTTATTATTTGTTATAAATTAGGCATTGTTGTTTTCCAGGACCTTCAGAGATGTTAAAGGAAGATAAGACAGAGATTAACAAAGCATATCCTCTATTCAACCTGTACTTGGGGAAGTCAGTATATTTTTAATGTAAAAAATTGGTGGTAGCTTGGTAGTAAAGACATCATATCTTGCAAAGGAAAGCTCCCAGAAAACTCAGAATGAATCTTGAACATTGGAGTGTTGGTACTCAGTGGGTAAGTTTCTGGGACAGCAGAGTCAACAGCATTTCTGGATCATATATCAAGTGCAGAATAATGAAAAGGATGTAATATTGGTGCCTGTTTTGGAGCATGTGACTTATGTAGAGTCTGATAGATTTATAGATTGACAGAAATATCAATGATATCAAATATTGTTAAGATTGTTGATTTGTCTGCAGAGAAACAGCATAAATGAAACTGTGTCCAAGTGGGAATTTATTCTGCTGCTTTTTTTCTCTTTCCAACTCAGCAAAATCACACGAAAACCAGAGTTGGAAAGGACGTTGGAAATCAAACACCCACATTTTAGAAATTAAGAAATAAGGGCTCTAGGGATTGAACAAGTTGTTCTAGGTAACCCAGCTAGAGAATGGCTGATTCAGGATGGGAAACCAGACTTGTAGTACAATTTTCATTTTAACATATTGCACAGAACTTTCACCCTATTGTGCTTCCAAAAATAGTAATTCATTTCACACTGCACTCCTAAAATAACTCTTTCAAAGTTTGTTACTATTTCTTGAGACTTAAAATGGTTATTTGTTTGTATTGGGCAGCCCTGATAGTTCTCATACATAGAACTTATGACTTAGTCTTTTCCTTGTATGTTTAAAAAAGTGATCAGAGATTATTAATGGACATATTGTGGGACCAGTATCTTGCTTTGTGTCAGAGTGAGAAGATGAAATGTAATTGTGTAATTGCCATGTGTTGGTAATGACTCCAGATTGGAAGCTAAAACATCTGGATTATGGTCCCACCTCTGCATTAATTAACTGTGTTCTGAGTCTTAATTTCCTCATCTGACTAAAGAAGGCTTCAGTTAAATAATCTCTAAGGTCCTCATAAACTGAAATATCTTAATATTCTAGATCATGAAAAAGTTAAAGTTAGAGAATTTTTAGTCTATACTTATTACAGGGGTGTTATTGGCTAAAGATTTGAAGAAGTCTAAGTCTGTAACAGTTCACTAAACAATTGTCCAACTCTTAATTTCATACTGGATTTTGGATTTTCTTACTTACAAAATTGTTAAATTGAACTGTCAAGCTTTAAGAAGTGAGTACATCTATCATTACGTATGCATCTATCTTTACACTGAACTCCCTGTTACACTAACGAAAGTGCTGGAACTCCAATGTTTATCAGCCTTTGAACATGTTCTTTTCCCTGCCTACTATCCTTTCTACTTTATTTTGGCTCTAGCCTAGTAAACTCCTACTCATACTTTAAGATCCAACTCAAATGTCACCCCCTCAAGAAGGCTCCTATAACCATCTTGCTCCCATAACTATCTTGTCAGTAAAACTAATACTTATTGTTTACTTACTATGTGCAAAGAATTCTGTCAGTAGCTAAGGATGGTCACAGCTCTAGCTCTCCTACCTTAGTAAAGAAGATTGACATCAAGTAAATAATTATAAATAAATAAGAATTACAACAATGCCAAATATGAGAGAAAATCACTAAGTGCTTTTGGAGTGTCTACTGGCGGAACTAAACTCAGGCAGAATTAGTGGCTCTCTTCTCTGAGTTCAGACAGCATTTTATTGCACATCTCTACTGTAACACTAATTACATTGCATTCTTACCAGTATTATAAGTTAATATATCTATCTCTTCTACACCTGTATTATCTGATATGGTAGCCACCAGGCACATGTGACCTTTTAAGTTTAAAGTAATTAAAATAAAATACAATAAAAATTCATTTCCTCAGTCACAGTAGCCACATTTCAAGTGCTCAGTAGCCACATTTGCTAGTGGCTGCCATATTGAACAGTGCATCATCACAGAAGGTTCTGTTGAACTGTGCTTCTCTAGACTGTGAATTCCTCAATCAAATATTATGTTTCATTCATCTTCATATCCCTAGGACCTGAAACAGTTATATTTATATAGCAGAAGCTCAATATTGGTGGATTGATCAATTCATTTATTTATTAAAAAAATATTTGTGTGTGTGCCTGTTATGTGGTATAATTCTAGGTACCAAGGGTAAGGCAGTGAAAAAATAGTTTCTATTTTTGTGGAGCTTATTTTTTAGCAGTGTTGAGGGGAATTGGGCAATCAACAAGGAAATATATAATCTATTAGGGAGTAATGAGTACTATGGAGAAAAATAAAGCAGGTTAAGTTACATATGAAATAGCAGGACAAGGGTTGAGGGGTAAATGGGTTACTTTTTTACATAAGATGGGCAAGAAGGGCCTCACTGAGGAAATGAGTCATGTAGAAGGAGCAGGAGACAGTGTCCCTGAGGCAGCAGTGTAACTTGTTCCAGGGACAAGAAAGAGGCTGGTGTTCCTAGAACTGAGTGAGTACTGCAGAACATCATAGAAACGACAGTGGGCAGCAGAGGAAGGAGTGGGACTTCTGTTACCCCAAGTGAGATGGGAATAGATGGGAATTGGTGATGATCATGACGTAGTGAGTAGTGTACACATTTTGAATGCACAGTAGGCAGTGCTGATAGATAGGATGGGAAGTGTGAGGGAAAGAGGGGAGTCAAGAATGACTCCAAGCATTTTGGCCTGAGCAAGTAGAAGAATGGACTTTCCATCAACTGAAGTGAAGACCCTGGAAGCTGTCGATTGGGTAGGAAAATGAGAAATTTGGTTTTGTACATATTAAGTTGAAACTTCTGTTGGACATGAATTAGATACTGGCATCTGAGGTACAGCTAGAGGTATAAATGTTTGTTGACTGAATAATTGAATGAGTGAATAAGACATTATTATCTTAAAATAGCAATTCTGAATGTGAAGTTGCGGGCTTAGACCTGGGGATCAATTTGCATACAGACACAAGAAAATTCAAAGAGGAGGCCTTAGAATATGAGCAGACTGTGGATGTATGGCCCAATAAGAAAGCTTAATTAATTCATTCTTCTGAATATTATTTGAACAGGGATTTCAGAATTTTATTTAATTAATTAATTAATTAATTAATTTATTTAAAGATTTTATTTATTTATTCATGAGAGACACACAGAGAGAGGCAGAGACATAGGCAGAGGGAGAGGCAGACTCCATGCAGGGAGCCTGATGTGGGACTGGACCTCAGGACCCCAAGATCATGCCCTGGGCTGAAGGCAGGCACGCAACCACTGAGCCACCCAGGCGTCCCAATTTCAGGATTTTAAATCCAAAATTTCCTTTGATTCAGATGATGGGGCAGGATATGTTAGTTTCCTATGGTTGCTATTACAAATGACTACAAAGTTAGTGGCTACAACAACATATTTATTATCTATAGATCTGGAGGTCAGAAATTTAAAATGAGTCTCAGACTAAAATCAAGGTATATGCAAGGCGTGTTCCTTTTTAGAGGCTCCAGGGGAGAACTTGTCTTTCTCACATTGTAACACTCTGACTGACTCTCCCTCTTTTACTTATAAGGACCCTTGTAATTACATTGAGCTCGCCTGAATAGTTCAGAATAATCTCCCCATCTCAAGGTAGATGATTAACAATCTTAATTCCATCTGGAACCTTAATTCCCCCTTGCCATGTAACATAATATATTCACAAATTCTGGGGATTAAGATGTGGATACCTTGGGAGAGGTAATGTCTTGAGTTTGTTCTTTCTTTTACTGTCAAAAGATCAATATACAATAATAAAAGTGATTGAGAGGATGTCTAGAGTATAAACAAACTCTAATTAGACATCCTCTCAAATGCTTTTATTATTGTATATTGATCTTTTGACACTAGAAGCCAAAAACGGGCTGAGAAAAGCTAAGCAAAGAACAACTTGAACAAGAGTCCAGATTTATATAATGTTGTGCGCATGTCCTGTTTCAGTTAATATTTACGGCATATGTAAAAACAAACTGAGACCTAAGAATATTGTGCTGGAAGGCGTATACATGTATGTGTATGTGTATCTGTGTAATTGTTCCATATAAACTTAATTATTGGCTATAAATCTTATGTAAAATCATATTAGATGAATGCTAGAGTTTGTTCTATGCTACTCTTAGGATTTGTTTTAGACTTTTATCTATACCTTAGGTTTAGAAGGGCCTTATTTTCTGAATTTATTTCTGTAAAATGAAAATGCCCTTATGGGTCATAGGATAGAACATTTGAAGTTGAGATTATCCTGGGGTAACTATTATATTTAATTGATCTACGAAGTGTCAAATCTTATTCTGAAATGTCTCTCTTAGTCATTTTCATGGCTGCCTTTTCAGCCCAGTCCAGGACAACCATAACAGTCTCCTAAATGACATTACTCAGGTGAACCTGAAGGCAGAGTGTGCAGTGGGTTAAGAGAGGGTTCTGGAGTCAAATTATTAGAGTCTTATTTTGATTACTTTCTAGATGTCTGTAGAAATCTCTGTAAA
The DNA here is from genome assembly GCF_018345385.1 of Vulpes lagopus. Classification (NCBI taxonomy): domain Eukaryota; kingdom Metazoa; phylum Chordata; class Mammalia; order Carnivora; family Canidae; genus Vulpes; species Vulpes lagopus. Next base: position 23,129,449 of record NC_054824.1, on the reverse strand, counting down.
CCTTAGTTTTCTTTCCTGTATAATGAGGCTAGTACTGATTTCATAGAATTGGTATAGGGTTTATATTAAATTAGGAGTTAATAAACTTGATGAAGGCAGCCAGTTGTGAACTTATTGATTCTCAGACCCAAATCTACCTCTTGTCGTAATTTTTGATAATGGAACTGGACCTTTTGCCAGCTAATGCAATGATAGGTTTTGTTGATAGAGGGTGCTGGAGGGGTCCTGCAAGGCATAATAGAGGATGAAGCTTTTCTTCACAGTTTTGGGCCCTTTTTTTACTCCTAAGGCCCACCTATTAGTGGTATGTGGAAGACCCAGTAGAATTTACCCTCCAGTGAGTTTTTCTGGCACCCTAATATGCAGTTTTCTATATACCATCATAGACCTGCCCATACTCTAGCAGGCAGCTTCCATTAGACCAGCTTTGGCCCATGGTATCCCAGCAAATGTTGCTGGAATCTCAGTGGACAACTTCCTGTGAAAGAGTTCTAATCAATGGTATACCAGAAATGTCTGCCACCCAGTAGGCTCTAATTACACCCTCTCCAAGGCTGAGGTGTGAATCTCAGCTTTCAAGGGGTGGGGGTACGGGTCGTTGGGATCCTTTCCCAAAGTTGCTTCTTCCTTAGGTACCTACCCTCAACTTTAGAGGTAATAGCTCTTCTCTATACTTGCTATTTGTGTATTCTTAGAGTCTTCTCTTATCTTGTATTACTGTTAACTGCCTTTACTAATTAATAATTATTAATATTAAATTCTCAATTCAAATTACTGATATGGTTTCTGGCTCCAGAGTAGACCCTGAATGATATATTAACATAGAACAATAAGCAGAAAAATAAGCATCCCAAGAGTATGAGGTGAATAAATAATCTGAAAGTGATTAAAATAAACAAAGTATTAAAAGAAGTATTAAAAACCACAAAGAAATAGTAGGCCTCTATGAAAAAAGAATATGATATGCAGATTGAAAAAAATGTTTAGAAATTACAAAATGTAGTTATTAATTAAGACTTAAATGAGTGGATCAAATATCTGCTTAGGTTCTGATTAAGAGACAGTCGAACACTTTAAAGGTAGCCCTGAGGAAATTGTCTAGGATGTAGCAAAGAGATAGGAAATGAAATACTAAAAAGAAATTACAATAGAATAGATGCAATCTAATTATGTGATTCAACATACACCTAAGAGGAATTCTCTTTCTTTTTCTTTCTATGTCATCTATATCTACATATATTTCTATGTATCTATAAATATATCATCTATAAATGTACATATTTTATGTATTTCCAGAAAGATAAAATAGAAAGAATGGGAGAAGAGGCAATATATGAATAGAGACTAGCTGAAAACTTTTCAGAATTGAATAAATACCAGTAAGGTTTATTCTAGGATTACAGAGATGGTTTAGCTTTATAAAATCACATGTAATTTACCATGTTAACATATCAACAGAGAAAAAAAAATATGTTCATTTCAGGTTAACAAATATTAAAAAAGAATAAAAAAGGATGTCTGTATAAAAGTTAATGTGAACTTCACATTTAATGATGAATGAATTAGAAGCACTCTCTTAAAGTCAGAAATTAATTTAAGATGCTTGTTCTTACCATTTGTATTTAGCATCGTACTGGAAGTCCTAGCTAGCTCAATATGACATGGAAAATAAATAAGAGGTATGGGAATGGAAATATAGGAAAGCAAATTGCCAGTGTCACAGATATGATTATACACATATGAAATTTAAAAGAATTTACTTTTAAATTATTAGAAGTAATTGAAGAATTTATCAAGGATGTTGTCTACAAAATTGCATCTAAAAATTAGTAGTATTTGAATATATCAGATTCAACTGGTTCAGAAATGTAATTTCAAAACTTCCTGTAGGGTGCCTGGATGGTTCAGTCAGCTAAACATTTGACTCTTAATTTTGGCTCAAGTCTTGATCTCAGGGTTGAAATTCAAGCCCTACATTGGGCTCTACACTGGGTGTGGAGCCTGCTTAAAATTAAAACAAACACACAACTCTATTCTTCTAGCCACAAAACTATAAAATATGTGAGATTAAATTTAACATTATATACATAGGACTTTTATAGAAAAATTTATAAAATATAATTAAAAAAATATATATGAAGATCTAAATAAATGGAGAATAATACCATGGTTTTGGACAGGAAGTCTCAATTTTTTAAGATTTTGATTCTTGCCAAAATAATCCACTAAAGCAAAGCTAGTTCAACTTAAATCTTAAATTTTCTCAGAACTTGTGAAGTTGTTTCAAACATTTATATGGATGAATATAGGGCCAAGAATAACTAAAGGAAAACATTGAAGAAGATAAAAGAGAATTAACTTACGATCTCATTTATTAAGAATTATTATAAAGATACAGTAATTAAAACGTGTTGTACTGGCAGAAGGATACACAAATATATCAGTGTAAAAAGAACAGAGAGCCTAGAAACAGCCATGTGTGTAAATGAAAAATTAATGTATGGGAGCAGTGGCTTTCAAGTCATTGCTGAAAGATAATATAATAGATGATGGTGAGACAATTGACTATTCATATGGGAAAAATTAATTTGTAAGCCTGCCTCCCACCATACACAAAAATAAATCCTAAATGGATTAAAAACAAAGACAAAGTGAAAAATGTAAAAACAAGTAACAAAAATAACTATGATATTGGAAGTTTGGAAAAGAACTCTTCCACGAGATTGAGAAGCACAAAGCTTTTTTAAGATTGATAACTTTAGCTATTTAAAATAAAAAGATCTGTACAAAAAAGCCCATAAAATAAAAAAAATAAGCCCCATACTGGATGAAAAGATCTGTAATCCAAGCAACCACCAATAAAATATTGATAAACAAAATAGATGTTAAGTAAAACCCTAAAACCAATAAAAGGGAAATACTTCAATAGAGAGTGATGAAGGATGTGGAGTCAATTAACAGAAGAAAATTTTAAGACTAATAGATATATAAAAAGTTGCAAAGTCTCACTGATCATTAGGGTAGATGAAATTTAAAAGGAAATAGGACATTTCATAACAAGTAGATTGCTAAAATTTAAGGACTCTGATCATATGATATTTTGGCAATAATACCAGAACATAAGAATTTTCAAAAACTGTTGGTCTTAGGATACATTGGTGAAGCTATTTTGTTTTGTTTTTACATTTCAATTTTTTTTTTCTTTAAAAGGAGTGAGTTGTGTAAGGAGATTAAATGCTTTAGAGATTAAAAAAAACCTACTAGAACCAACTTATTCATCATCATCTTCATTTTCCTCATCTTCCTCCTCTTCCTTCTTCTTGCTTTTTTTCAGTGTTGACAGCTCCCCCCCCTTTTTTTTATCACATCAAGCTTTCCTTTAGCTCGATATGCGACAATATCCTTTTCATATTTTTCCTTCAGCTGAGCAGCCTTTTTATAAGGCTGCTTATCATCTGCAGCAGTGTTATTCCACATCTTTCCCAATTTCTTTGCAATATCACCAATGGATAGGCCAAGGTGTTCTCTGATTTTTGGGTGATACTCAGAACAAAACAAGTAAAAGGCTGAAGGAGGCCTCGGGTACACTGGGATCCTTGAACAACTTTTTTGTTTCCCCTTTAGGAAGGATTTAAGTTTTCTCTTTCTCTTCTTGTTCACCTTTGCCATATCTTCAAATTTCCCTTTCTCTTTAGCAGACATGGTTTCCTACCTCTCTGAGCATTTCTTAGAAAACTCTGAGAAATTGATGGAAGCATCTGGGTGCTTGTTTCCCTCCTGGCAAGTTTGCACAAAGAATGCACATAATGACATTTTGCCTCTAAGCTTCTTCGGATCTCCTCTGCACATGTGTAATTATTTTTCTCCGGGAGGCACAGAGTCACCCAGTGCCTATCTGGCTCTCATTTGCCCTGGCACTGTCTCTGTGGAGCTCAATGTACTGCAATGGCTGTGTTTGGTGAATTTACTTTGGAGAGAATGTTAATAAGGTCTATGGTCTTGATAATGTTTATACACTACAAGATAGCAATTCTACTTTTAAGTTACATATTGTGGTTCAATTCTCAAATGAAGAGGCATTCTCAAAAGTGTCATTGCAGCCTTGTTGTATTAGAAAAAAATGGAAGCAATGTAATTGTTCAAGAATAAGGAGGTGAATAAATTAAACAGGATTTAATAGAATACTTAAAATAAAAAAAATAGACTGGAAGGGTACATGTCAGTATTTGTAATTATCCTAGGGAGTTAAGGAATGGTATGTCTAACGCCTTATTTGTATCTTTATTTATTTGTATCTGCTACATTTTATTTATAAATATCTGAGGCAAATATTGCCAAATATCAACATTTGTTAAATTGGAGGGAAGGGTGATTTTGTTTTGTTAAACAGTTGACCCTTGAACAGCACAGTTTTGAACTGTGTGGGTCCGCCTTTATGCAGATTTTTTTCAATAAATATAGTACAGCACTAAAAGTGTGTATTTTATCTTCCTTATGATTTTAATAACATTTCTTTTCTCTAGCTTGTAAGATACAGTATATAATGCATATGCATGCAAAATATGTGTTAATTATCTATTTATGTTATCCATAAGGCTTCTGGTCAGAAGTAGGCTAAAGTAGTTAAGCTTTGGGGGAATAAAAAGTTATACATGGATTTTTGACTGTGCAGGGGTTGCTACTCTTAAACCCTGCATGTTTCAAGGGTCAACTGTATTATCTGTACTTTTCTATATTTTTGAAATAGTTCATAGTTAAAACTAACATATTTACTTAAGTGAAGGCAATAGTAAAAATGTTTAAGTGTTTACCTATTCCTTGTTTTGAACCACTGTATAAATTTGAGACCATGGCTATGATTCTTATGTCTTAGAACTAAGAGAAGCTATCTGGCTAATAATCATAAAAGAAGGGATTCTTAACCTTGGTTTCATTGGAGCTGTGCTCTAATCCACTAAACTAACTGTCCACAGGTGACAACATTTATAAACAAAAGACTTTCCTTGATGAGTTAGGACATAGTCGCATGATTAAGATAAGGACTAGCTGTACTGCTTGTGCACACTAGAGCAATCAGATACTGTTAACTTTGCTAATCAATCTGACATAAAAATGTTACATATTTTTAAATTTAAATGTAGTTAATTAACATATTATGTATTATTAGTTTCAGATGTAGAGTTCAGTGATTAATCAGTCTTATATAATATCCAATGCTCATTATTACACGTGCCCTCCTTAATGTCCATCGCCCAGTTACCCCGTCCCTCCCCTATTCAGCAACCGTTAGTTTGTTTCCTATTATTAAGAATCTCTTATGGTTTGTCTCCCTCTCTGATTTTGTTTTGATGTATTTTTCCCTCCCTTCCCCTATGATCCTCTGTTTTGTTTCTTAGATTCCACATATTGGTGGGATCATATGATACTTATCTTAATCTGATTCACTTATTTCACTCAGCATAATACTCTCTAGTTCCAGCCACATCATTGCAAATGCAGATTTCTTTTTCTGTTGGCTGAGTTGTATTTCATTTTCTTTATCCATTCATCTGTTGATAGACATCTGGGCTTTTATCATAGTTTGACTCTTGTGGACACTGCTGCTATAAACATTGGGGTTCAGATACCCCTTCGGATCACCACTTTGTATCTTTGTGGTAAATACCCAGTAGTGCAGTTGCTAGGTTGGAGGGTAGCTCTATTTTCAAATCCCTGAGGAACCTCCACTCTGTTTTCCAGAGTGGCTGCGCTAGCTTCCATTCCCACCAACAGTGTAAGAGCATTCCCCTTTCTCCACACCCTTGCCAACATCTGTTTCCTGACTTGTTAATTTAGCCACTCTCACCAGTATAAGGTAGTATCTCATTGTGGTTTCCTTTGTATTTTCCTGATGCCAAGTGATATTGAGCATTTTTTTTTTATGTGTCTGTTGGCTATCTGTATGTCTTCTTTGGGGGAAATGTCTATTCATGTCTTCTGCTCATTTCTTGATTGAATTATTTATTCTTTGGGTGTTGAGTTTAAGTTTTTTTTTTTTTTTTAAGATTTTATGTATTTATTCATGAGAGACACACAGAGGGAGAGACACAGGCAGAGGAAGAAGCAGGCTCCATGCAGGAGCTCCATGTGAGACCCTATCCTGGGACCCAGGATCACGCCCTGGGCTGAAGACAGGGGCTAAACTTCTGAGCCATCCAGGGATCCCCTGTTAAGTTCTTTATAGACTTTGGATACCAGCCTTTATCTGATAAGACATTTGCAAATATCTTCTCCCATTCTGTAAGTTGCCTTTTAGTTTTGTTGACTGTTTCTTTGGTGTGCAAACGCTTTTCATCTTGATGAAGTCCCAATAGTTCATTTTTGTCTTTGTTTTCCTTGCCTTTGGAGACAAGTGTCTAGCAAGATGTTGCTGTAGCCAAGATCAAAGAGGTTGCTGCCTGTGTTCTTCTCTAGGATTTTGATGGATTTCTGTCTCACATTTAGGTCTTTCATCCATTTTGAGTCTATTTTTGTGTATGGTGTGAGGAGATTGTCTAGTTTCATTTTTCTGCATGTGGCTGTCCAGTTTTCCCAAAACCATTTGTTGAAGAGACTGTCTTTTTTCCATTAGGATATTCTTTCCTGCTTTGTTGAAGATTAGTTGACCATAGAGTTGAGGGTCCATTTCTGGATTCTCTATTCTGTTTTATTGATTTATGTGTCTGCTTTTGTGCCAGTACCATACTGTCTTCATGATTACAGCTTTATAATAGAGCTTGAAGTCCAGAATTGTGATACCCTACCCCCAGCTTTGGTTTTCAACCTTCCTTTGGCTATTCGGGTTCTTTTCCGGTTCTTTTCTGGTTCCATACACATTTTAAGATTATTTGTTCCAGCTCTGTGAAAAAAGTTGATGGTATTTTGATAGGGATTTTATTGAATGTATAGATTGCTGTAGGTAGCATAGACATTTTAACAATATTTGTTCTTCCAGTACATGAACATGGAAGGTTTCTCCATTTCTTTGTGTCTGCCTTAATTTCTTTTATGAGTGTTCTATAGTTTTCTGAGTACAGATCCTTTGCCTCTTTGGTTAGGTTTATCCCTAGGTATCTTATGATTTTTGGTGCATTGTAAATGGGATCAACTTCTTTTTTTTTTTTTTTTTTTTTTTTTTTTTTTTTTTTTTTTTTTTTTTAAATTTTTTTTTTTTTTTTTTATTTATTTATGATAGTCACAGAGAGAGAGAGAGAGAGGCAGAGACACAGGCGGAGGGAGAAGCAGGCTCCATGCACCGGGAGCCTGATGTGGGATTCGATGGGATCAACTTCTTAATATCTCTTTCTTCTCTCATTGCTAGTGTATAGAAATGCAACTGATTTGTGTGTTTTTGATTGATTTTATATATCAATTGATTTTATATTTTATATCCTGCCACTTTGCTGAATTCCTGTATGAGTTCTAGCAATTTTGGGGTGGAGTCTTGGGTTTTCCACATAGAGTATCACGTCATTTGTGAAGAATGAGAGTTTGACTTCTTCTTTGCCTATTTGGATGCCTTTTATTTCTTTTTGTTGTCTGATTGCTGAGGCTAGGACTTCTAGTCCTATGCTGAATAGTAGTGGTGAGAGTGGATATCCCTGTCATGGTTCTGACCTTAAGGGAAAGCTCTCAGTTCTTCCCAATTGAGAACGATAGTTGTTGTGGGCTTTTTGTATATACCTTTTATGATATTGAGGTTCCCTCTGTCCCTACACTGAAAGAGTTTTAATCAATAAAGGATGCTGTACTTTGTCAAATGATTGTTCTGCATCTATTGAGATCATATAGTTCTTGTCTTTTATTATTTATTATTTTTTGTTTTTTTTTTAAGATTTTATTTATTCATAGAAACACAGAGAGAGAATGAGAGGCAGAGACATAAGCAGAGGGAGAAGCAGGCTCCATGCAGAGAGCCTGACATGGGACTCGATCCAGGGTCTCCAGGATCATGCCCTGGGCTGCAGGCGGTGCTAAACAGCTGCACCACCAGGGTTGCCCTCTTTTCTTTTATTAATATGGTGTATCACATTGATTGATTTGCAGATTTTGAACTACCTACCCTTGCAGTCCAGGAACAAATCCCACTTGGCTATGGTGAATAATCCTTTTAATGTGCTGTTGGGTTCTATTGGCTAGTATTTAGGTTGGGAATTTTTGCATCCATGTTTATCAGGGATATTGGTCTGTAATTCTCCTTTTTGGTGGGGTCTCTGCCTGGTTTTGAGATCAAAGTAAGGCTGAACTCATAGAATAAGTTTGGAAGTTTTCCTTCCACTTCTATTGTTTGAAACAGCTTCAGAAGAATAGGTGTTAATTCTTCCTTAAATGTTTGGTAGAATTCCACTAGGAGGCCATCTGGTCCTGGACTCTTGTTTGTTGGGAGATTTTTGTTTACTGCTTCAATTTCCTTGCTGGTTATGGTCTGTTCAGGTTTCCTATTTCTTTCTGTTTCAGTTTTGGTAGTTTATACATTTCTAGGAATGCATCCATTTCTTCCAGATTTCCTAAGTTTTTGACATGTATTGCTGATAATATGTTCTTATAATTAGTTGTATTTCTGTTGTGTTGGTTGTGATCTCTCCTATCTCATTCATAATTTTATTTAGTTGGGTCCTTTCTCTTTTCTTTTTGATAGGTCTGGCCAGGGGTTTATCGATCTTATTAATTCTTTCAATGAGGCAGTTCCTAGTTTTGTTGATCTATTCTTCTGTTCTTTTGGCTTCTATTTCACTGATTTCTGCTTTAATCTTGTTAATTCTCTTCTCCTCCTGGGTTTAGGCTTTATTTTCTGTTCTTTCTCCAGCTCCTTTAGGTGTAAGGTTAGGTTTATATTTCAGGACTTTCTTGTTTATTTGAGAAAGGTTTTATATTGTTAAATGCTTCTTTCTTAGGACCCTTCTTAGATGCATTCCCAAAGGTTTTGAATAGTTGCATTTTGGTTTTAATTTGTTTCCATGAATTTTAAAAAATTCTTCTTTAATTTCTTGGTTGACCCATTCATTCTTTAGTAGGATACTCTTTAACCTCCATGTATTTGAGTTCTTTCCAAGTTTCCTCTTGTGATTGCATTCAAGCTTCAATGCATTGTGGTTTGAAAATATGCAGGGCATGATCTCAGTCTTTTGGTAGTGATTGTGACCTGATTTGTGACCTGGTATGTGATCTATTCTGGAGAACGTTCTGTGTACTCGAGAAGAATATGTATTTTGTTGCTTTAGGATAAAATGCTCTGAATGTATCTGTGAAGTCCATCTGGTCCAATGTGTCATTCAAAGCCCTTGTTTCTTTGTAGATCTTCCGTGTAGATGATCTGACCATTGCAGTGAATGGAGTGTTAAAGTCTCCTTCTATTATTGTATTTTTATCAATGTATTTCTTTAATTTTGTTACTAATTGGTTTATATAATTGGCTACTCCCACATTAGGGGCATAAATATTTACAATTGTAAATATCTTCTTGTTGGATAGACCCTTTAATTATGATACAGTGTCCTTCCTCATCTCTTATTACAGTCTTTGGTTTAAAATCTAATTTGTTTGATATAAGGATTTCTACCTAAGGTTTCTTTGATGTCTATTAGCATGATAAATAGTTTTCCACCCTCTTACATTCACTTTGAAGGTGTCTTTGGTTGTAAAGTGAATCTTTTGCAGACAGCATATTGATGGATATTGCTTTTTTATCCTTTCTGATACCCTATATCTTTTGATTGGAGCATTTAGGCCATTTACATCAGAGTAACTACTGAAAGATATGAATTTAGTATTTTGTATTACCTGTAAAGTCACTGTTTCTCTATATTATTTCTTTTCCTTCCTTTCTGGTCTATGTTACTTTTGGACTCTCTCTTTCCTTAAGGGACCTCCTTTAATATTTCTTATGGGGCTGTTTTAGTGATCACAAATTCTGTTAGTTTCTCTTTGTCCTGGAAGATTTTTATCTCTCCTTTTATTTTGAATGATAGCTTTACTGCATGAAGTATTCTTGGCTGCATATTTTTCTCCTTAACACCCTGAATATATCATGCCATTCATTTCTGGCCTGCCATGTCTCTGTGGATAGGTCTGCTGCCAGTCTAATGTTTCTACTCTTATAGGTTATGGATCTTTTGTCTCAAGCTCATTTAGGGTTTTCTTTTTGTCTCTGAGATTTGCAAGCTTCACAATAATGTGTCAAGGTGTAGACCTGTTTTTATTGATTTTGAAGGGGGTTCTCTGTGCCTCTTGAACTTGAATGCCTGTTTCCTTCCCCAGATTAGGAAAATTTTCAGCTATAATTTGCTCCAATATACCTTCTGAACTCCACCCCCAATCTTTCTTCTTCTTCTGGGATCCCAAATTATTCTAATATTGTTTTGCTTTATGGTATCACTTATCTCTTGAATTCTCCCCTCATGATCCAGTAGTTATCTTTTTTCTCAACTTCTTTATTCCCCATCATTTTGTCTCCTATATCACCAATTCTCTCTTCTGCCTCATTTATCCTAGCAGAGCCTCCATTTTTTATTGCATCTCATCAGTAGCCTTTTTTATTTTGACTTGATTACATTTTATTTCTCCAGAAAGGGATTCTCTAGTGTCTTCTGTGCTTTTTTCAAGCCCAGCTAATATCTTTATAATCATTATTTGAACTCTAGTTTCAACATTTTACTTATGTCCATACTGATTAGGTCCCTGGCTGTCAATACTGCCTCTTGTACCCTTTTTTTGATGTGAGTTTTTCCATCTTGTTATTCTGTCCAGAGAAGAATAGGTATATGAAAGAACAAAACAATAAAATGGCAACAATAACACCAGAGAAACATATACTAAGCAAATCAGAAGAGACTCAAAACCAGGAAAAAAAAAAAAAAACAGAGAGAGAGAGAGAGAGAGAATATAATCAGACAGATGAACAGAACAGAGCAATTCACTGGCTCCTGTGTGTATTTTGGTCTGTTTGTTGGAAAATTAGATCCCAGGGGCACCAGAGTGACTCAGTATTTGAGTGTCTGCCTTTGGTTCAGGTCTCAGGTTGTTTTCCCAGGGTCCTGGGATTGAGTCCCACATAGGGCTCCCTGCAGGGAGCCTGCTTCTCCCTCTGGTATCTCTGCCTCTATCTCTGTGTCTCTCATGAATAAATAAATAAGATCTTTTTTTTTTTTTAAAGAAAATTAGATCTGAAAATTGTAAAGGAATAAAAACTTATATGGGTATAAAATAACATTAAATACAATGAGAGGATAGAATGTAACTATAAAAATGAAAATTAAAAGATAAAAAAGAAAGAAAAGAAAGGAAAGAATATAAATAAGTGAACAGAACGGAGCAATCAATACACTATATCCTGGGCATACCTTTATCTGTTAAAGAAATTATAAAGAAAGAAAACTTATATATATACAAAAATAAAATTAAAAATGAAAGGAGAGAATGTAACTGTAAAGATAAAAAATTTAAGTCTTCTAAAAAAAGAAAGAATGTAATCAGACAGGTGAAGGGAACAGAGCAATACACCAGATTCTGGGTGAATTTTGGTCAGTTTGTTAATTGCATCCCAAAATTGCAAAAAAAGTAAAATTTATATATAAAATAAAATTAAATACAATGAAAGGATAGAATGTAACTGTAAAAATGAAAATTGAAAAAGATTTTTAAGAGTTGATAAATTGAAAAGGAAAGAGAAAGAAATTAAAGTGAAAGACTAAAGAATTATGAGAAAAAGAACATGAATTCAATATACTATTTTCCCCTAACACTTGAGTTTTGCAGTTCTGTGTCATTGGTAAACTTGGTCTTAGTGGATGTTCTTGCTGGACTGCTGGGGAAGGGGCCTGTTATGCTGATTCTCATGTGTCCTCACCCCAGGGTGGAATTGCACTGCCCTGGCCAGGGGGCCAGGCTACATAATCTACTCCAGTTTGCTCTAGGTGGCTTTTATTTTGTGAGGATTTCCCTGCAGCTTTAGAGGATGAGAGTGAAAATGTCAGCCTCTCAATCTCCAAAGCCAGAGCTGAAAGCTCAGATTCCCCTTCCTCAGTGTGCCCTCAGGGAAAAGCAGTCAATGACTCCCCTTTTCCTTGCTTCCTGGTCTTTGTCTTCAGTCAGTCCATGCTCACCTAGCCTGTGAGGAGCATTTCCATCTCAGGCAGTGACTTGCTTTGAGTCTCCAAACCGTGCAGACTCCTGCAGCATACTCTTCTGCCGCTCCTCCCTGGGGAGGAAGAGGGGTCTTGCTGCGGTTCTACTGCTTGCTGAGCCCCTGCTTGGAGAGCTGTCACCTGACTGCCTTGATTTGTGGTTTATAGCAACACCAAGCTGAAAGCCCACTCCTTGGGTGCACTGATTGCAGCTGGCTTCCTGGCTCTGATGCTTGGGGACTCCGCCACACTCCGGCACCCCTGTTCTTTCTGTGACCCAGTGGATCCTGAGACCACCTAGGATTCTGCTGCACTTCGCCACCTAAGTGCCTTTCAGGCAGAGACATCCTTCACTGGAGCAGACTTCTAAAGTTGGGATTTTGTGCTCTGCTTTTGTATCACTTCCCAGTGGCCAGTTTACAGAGGCTCCTTCTGCTTGGGATTTGTTTTCTGATATGTCACCTTGGATTTACTTCTCCGCATCTCCTACCTTGCAGAAAGTGGTCACTTTTCTATTTGTAGAATTGCAGTAATTTTTTTCTTAGATCTCTGGTTGAGTTCACCAGTGGTTAGAAAGATTTGACAGCTATCTAGCTGAATTCCTGGCACTAGACAAAACTAAGGTCTCCTACTCCTCTGCCATCTTAGATAATGTTACACATTATAAAACATTTGGACTATTAACATCTTGCTATCAAATGTAATTGAATTAATTTTTTAGTTGCAATTTTTATTAAGAGAATAGTAAGCATTGCTTTTTTTAAATTTAATTTTTATAAAACAACTATGTGCGTAGACTTGAAAAACAGTAACTTTGAACAGAATTTGAGGGCTTTGAGGGCAGCCCTGGTGGCCCAGCGGTTTAGCGCCGCCTTTAGCCCAGGGCCTGATCCTGGGGACCTGGGATCGAGTCCCACGTCAGGCTCCCTGCATGGAGTCTGCTTCTCCCTCTGCCTCTCTCTCTCTCTCTCTCTCTCTGTGTGTGTGTGTGTGTGTCTGTCATGAATAAATAAATAAAATCTTAAAAAAAAAGAATTTGAGGGCTTTGAAAAGATGAAAAAATCACTTTTCTGAATTTATAGGTATTTACAATTCAGAAATCCTGTTTCATCTGTAAGGGTTAGGTTTCTAAAATTCTCATGACAGGGGTTTCCTAAAGTTTTATTTATTTCTTGGTCATGGTACTTAAATACAAGACAGGAAGGATAATAGAGAGTAGATGTGTCAAAGCTTAGATATATATATGCATCTGAGCATGTATTTATACATATAAAGATATATAATTTAAATGATACTTATATATAAAATGCAGGTACACTAGATAACAAGAATATTAATGAATTATTTATAGTTTCTTTAAGTAATAACAGCAAATATCTAATTGGTTCTCCTTTATTTTTGATTGGAAAAGGGGGGGGGAGCTAGCTTCTCCTACTCAAACCATGGTTTTTTACTCTCTCATCATTCAAGTTCAAGTTGAACTTAATTGTGTATTTGTGGCTTTGAGAGATTTTAATGGCTAAGCATGACTAACTGGCCCTGTTCAATGGCTTAGAACCCGTCAGAAGATACTTACTGCAAGTAACTTTTGGTTGTGGAAAGTGTGATCTTTAGGGAAAGTTGTGTTGGGTTGCTTTTAGTGTATGCTAAAATGCTAAAGCTGGATATTTTTAGAGTAATTTTCCATCATTATTCCCCTAAAGTAGCAACAGAAAAAGGAGAATAAAGGCAAGAGAGATCTGTGCTTTCTCAGAGACAATGCTATGGTTCTTGATCATCTGATTGATGCTAGTTACAGAAATGGCCCAGCAATGCCCACATATTAGACCTGGAATTGTTATGGTTGCTGAAAATGTTTAGAGAAGGAAATTCTCTAAACTTATGTAAAGGTACATAATGTAAAAGGAACTTAATGATCAGGGAGGGAGAACTCTAAATACACCTGACTGCAATAAACTACAGAATTATAGAATCCTATGTTACTAAAGCTGGAAGAAACCTTAGACGTTTTCTAGTTTAACCTTTTCATTTTTCATCTATTATAAAGATATTTAAAGCTGTGTCTAAGGTACCATTGGCTCAATTCTTTTCTAATTTATTTTGACAGTCATAACAGTCAAACCAATTGTGTGTAAAAGAGACACAGCGACAATTTCAATGGGGTATTAACCTCTTGATACATTATTTTAAATATCAGTCATAAAAAAGCCAGAGTTTAGAAGCCCAGCTTATGGCTTATGTCATCTTGCATATTTTAAATGCACCATAGTTGAAATTTAAATGCCAAATTGTCTAGATATCACATATTGCCAAATATGCCTTACATAGACAAGGACTATGCTATTTATAACCTATAGAACACCGTGAAAAACCTCATTTTCCTAAGTGTAAAGTGTGGAAGCTAGGATGAAAGAAAGATTTTCACTTGATTTATAAGCTTTAAAATGTTATAAATAAGGAACCCCAAACCAAGACCTGGCTTCCAACTTTTGATGAGTATTTATTTGACTGCATAAACTCTCTCTCTGCATGAACTGCCTCATTCTAGTTAAAACATTTTTTTCAAAGTGTTCTAAAAAATTGTCTTCCAAGTAGGTGTGAGTCGTATACAAGGTAGTGAAATTCACCAAAATAAATTTTTAAAAGTTCACACAGTTTTTCTGGATAAAAATGGAGAGAACCAAAAAAAAAGTAAAAAAAAAAAAAAAAAAAAGAAAATGGAGAGATCCTCTCAGGGATGTGTATATGAGGCAAAATAAGGGCTTAAAGGAAGCACAGAAATCCTTTCAGCCTATCAGGTCACTGTATACTTTTTTTCAGGCAGAGAGCAAGATGGAAATTAATATGCAGTGATTTTATTAGGGGAGGTGGCTATGAAAGAAAATAAGAGAGTGTTGGAAAAGGCCGAGAGAATCATTAGATCATGAAGTAAACCTGACTTTGAGTTAAAGAGAATGAAAAGCTTGGTAGAACTGCTGTGCAGTCTGGGGAAGGTTCATCAAGGCCTTGAGTCTTATACCTCCCAGGGACCAGGAACCCATCTGCTTGAGTAGCCCTGCTGCACATGTGGGAGTTACAGCCTTGGGGCAAAGGCTCAGAAGGATTTCATAGACCAGCAGCTGGGGCCCCGGATCAATTTCACTAATACACTATCTGCATCATGAATGGCTGCTACATCAAACCAAAATTATGGGCAAAATGATGAAACAGACAATTTAATCTGCATTCTCTCCATCTTTCTTTCTTCACCACATCTCTTTTCCTTTGTAAAATGTTGCTTCTTTCCTACTCCTCTTGGACACTCAGTTAAAGCCTTTGAAATATCTTCCACTTCTGGAAAATAGTTTGTTCCTAGAAAAGATCTGATATTCACAGTAGAGCAAAATTCCATGCTCTTTAAATATTTTGCTTTTTTATCTCCTAAAAGAGTAAAAAAATGAGGCACTCACGCACAAATTCTTGGTTTGGAAGTCCTTATTAAAGCTTATAAATCAAGTGAAACTCTCATCCTAGCTTCCACATTTTATACTTAGGAAAATTAGGTTTTTCATGGTGTTCTGTAGATTATAAATAGTATAGTTCTTGTCTATTTAAAGGCATGTTTGGCAGTATGTGATGCCTAGACAATTTGGGATTTAAATTCCAACTATGGTGCATTTAAAATAGGCAAGATAGGAGAGTATCCAAGATAGAAACGTGGGAAGACCCTGAACTTGTCTCTTCCACTAATATACCAAATCTGTACCTATTTATAGGGCAGTACCTCCTGAAGAAGAACTGAGGACTGAGTGAACAGTTTCTGCACAATGAAAGAGAGGAAGGCCACATAGAGAATGGCAAGAGAGACAGAAACAAGGTAATTAAGGGAACCCCTATACCCAATGCTGCAAACTGCAATGGGGAGGGATATTATTGAGGGACTGTCAGAAAATTTGTCATCTGTGGGGCACAGAAACCGCCCCCCTCCACAGTTTAAGAGAGCAACTAGAATGAACATAAGGTTTCCAGGCTCAGAACTCTGCCAAATGGCAGGGGAACTGCTGGAACTCTCTCCAGGTTGTAGGGGGATGGGGAGTGTGTTGGTTTTTGTGTTCCTCCTCCACCTTGATAGTGTAGATGGAAGTAGGTTGTGAGCACACTAGTTGGCCTACTGCCTCATTGAGCTGCAAGTCCCTAGCCCACACCAGCACAAGCCATCCCACCAAGGTGGCCTCAGTGCAGAACAGTGCAGAACTGGGGCACCCCTGTTGAGTACTCACTACAGGTCTAGCCAAGATGTCAAGATGACACTGGCAGAAAGCACCCTGGAACACTCCGGGCTGATACCACTTTGGCTATAAATGAGTTAGCAGGCATCCCTGCATCCCATCATGGAGATTCCCAGTACCCTCTTTCCCACTTGCCTAACCAACTTAAGAATCTCTTATAGTTTACCTCCCTCTCTGTTTTCATCTTATTTTATTTTTCCTTCCCTTCCCTATGTTCATTTGTTTTGTTTTTTAAGTTCCATATGTGAGTGAAATGATCTGATATTTGTCTTTCTCTGACTGACTTATTTCACTTAGCATCGTACCCTCTAGTTCCATCCAAGTCTTATAAATGGCAAGATTTCATTCTTTTGGTGGCCGAGTAATGTTCCGTGTGTGTGTGTGTGTAATATGCATACCACATCTTCTTTATCCATTCATCAGTTAATGGACATGTGGGATTTTTCCACAATTTCATAACTTGACTATTGTTAATAGTGCTGCTATAAACATTGGGGTACATGTCCCCTCTGAATCCGTATTTTTGTAGACTTTGGATACACCTAGGAGTGAATTGCTGGATCACAGAATAGTTCTATTTTGAACTCTTTGAGGAACCTCTATACTATTTTCCAGTTTGCATTCCCACCAACAGTATAAGAGGGTGCCTTCTTTTCTGCATCCTTGCCAATATCTGTTGTTTCCTGAATTGTTAATTTTGGCCATTCTGACAGGTGTGAGGTGGTATCTCATTGTAGTTTTGATTTGTATTTCCCCGATGATGAGTGATGTTGAGCATTTTTTCATGTGTCTATTAGCCATTTGTATGACTTTTTTGAAGAAATGTCTGTTCATGTCTTCTGCCCATTTCTTAACTGAATTGTTTTTTTGGGGGGTGTTGAATTTGGTAAGTTCTTTATAGGTTTTGGATACTAGCCCTTTATCCAATATGTCATTTGTATATATCTTCTCCCATTCTGTAGGTTGCCTATTAGTTTTGTTGATTATTTCCATTGTTGTGCAGACGATTTCTATCTTGAGGAAGTCCCAAAAATTCATTTTTGCTTTTGTTTCCCTTGCCTCTGGAGACATGTCTAGTAAGAAGTTATACTGGCTGATGTCAAAGAGGTTGCTGCCTGTGTTCTTCTCTAGGGTTTTTATGGTTTCCTGTCTCATATTTCTTTCTTTCATCCACGTTGAATTTTTTGTATATATGGTATAAGAAAGTGGTCCAGTTTCATTCTCCTGCATGTTGCTGTCCAGTTTTCCCAACACTGGAGAAACTGGTTTTTTTTTTTCCATTTGATAGTCTTTCCTGCTTTGTTGAAGATTAGTTGACCAAATAATTGTGAGTCCATTTCTAGGTTCTCTATTGTGTTCAAACAAAACAGATTTTAAAACAAAGACTGTAATAAGAGACAAAGATGGGCATTACATAATAATAAAGAGATCAATCCAACAAGAGGCTATAACAGTTGTAAATATCTATGCACCCAACATTGGAGCACTAAATTCATAAATATTAACAGACATAAAGATAGAAATTGACAGTAATACAATAATATCACGGGACTATAACACTTTGCATCAATGGATAGATCATTGAGGCAATCAATAAGGAAACAGTGTCATTAAATGACACATTAGACCAGGTGGACTTAATAGATATATTCATAACATTCCCTCCAAAAACAACAGAACACATTCTTTTCAAGTGCACATGGAATATTCTCCAGATCACATATTAGGTCACAAAATCAGTCTCAGTAATTTTAAGAAGGTTGAGATCATATCAAGCATCATTTCCAACCATGGTATGAAACAACAACAACAAAATCACAAGAAAAAAACTAGAAAAAATTAAAACACATGGAGGCTAAATAACATGCTATTAAACAACCAGTAGGTCAATGAAGAAATCAAGGAGGAAATTTAAAAAATGCATAAAAACAAATGAAAATGAAACCGAATGGTCCCAAATCTCTGAGATATAGTGAAAGCATTTATAAGAGAGATATTTATAGCAATACAGGCCTACCTCAAGAAACAACAAAAATTTCAAATAAACAATCTAAACTTACACCTAAAGGAACCAGAAAAAGAATAAACAAAGCCCAAAGTTGGTAGAAAGAAGGAAATTATAAATATTGGGGTGGAAATAGTAAAAAAGAACAATAGAAAAATTCAATAAAACCAGCTGGTTCTTTGAAAAGATCAACTAAATTGATAAACTTTTAGCCAGACTCATGAAGAAAAAAAGAGAGAGGACCCAAATAGATAAAATGAGAAATGAAAGAGAAAAGAAATAACAATCACCACCCCAGAAATACAAAAGATACAAGAGTACTACAAAAATATCATATGCCAACAAATTGGACAACCTAGAAGTGCATAGAAACATGCAATATTTTAAAACCGAATTAGAAAGAAATAGAAAATCTGAATAGATCATTTACTAGTAGTGAAATTGAATTGGTAATCAAAAACTCCTACCAGACGGATTCACTGGAAAATTCTGCCAAACATTAAAATCTACTTTCCTTAAATTATTCCAGAAAGTAAAAGAGGAGGAAAGCTTTCAAATATATTGTACAAGGTCAGCATTGTGTTGATTCCAAAACCATACAGACACTACAAAAAAAGTAAACCACAGGCCAAAATCCCTGATGAATATAGATGCAAAAATCCTTAACAAAATGTTAAACCACATTCAAAAATATATTAAAAGGATCAGATCAGGTGGGGTTTATTCCACCGATACAAGGATGGTTCGATATTTGCAAATTCTATCAGTGTGATATATGTCATATTAACAGAATGAAGGATAAAAACAACATGATCATCTTAATAGATGCAGAGAAAGCATTGACAAAATTCAACATCTGTTTATGATAAAAGCAAAGTAGGTTTAGATGGAACATACATCAACATAAGAAAGGCCATATATGACAAACCCACAGCTAATTACTCAATGGTGAAAAACTGAGAGCTTTAACAAGACAAGGATGTCCACTCTTACCACATTTATTCAACACAGAACTGGAAGTCCTAGCTATAGCAATCAGGAAAGAAAAATAAGTAAAAGGTATTTGAATTAGGAAGGAAGAAGTAACACTGTCAGTATTTACAGATGATGTTGTACTGTATATAGAATAGCTAAAGATTCAACACACACACACACAACTATTAGAATTAATAAATGAATTTAGTAAAGTTGCAAGATGTAATATGTTCTATATGCTATATGTTCTATATGCTAATAATGAAGTAGCAGAAATGTAATTCCATTTACAATTACACTAAAATAAAATACCTAGAAATAAATTTAACCAAGGAAGCAAAAGACCTGTACCCTGAAAACCATAAAACATTGATGAAAGAAATTAAAAATGACACAAATGGAAAGTTTTTATCATGCTCTTAGATTGGAAGCATTAGTTTTGTTACTTAGGCATCAAAAGGAATGAAATCCTGCCGTTTGTAATGATGTGGATGGAACTAGAGGGTATGATGCTAAGCAAAGAAGTCAGAGAAAGACAAATACCATATGATTTCACTTATATGTGGAATTTAAGAAACAAAACATAGGGAAGGGAAGGAAAAATAAAGTAAGATGAAAACAGAGAGGGAGGCAAACTATAAGAGATTCTTAACTATAGAGAACAAACTGAGGGTGGATGGAGGGGAAATGGGTGGGGGAATGGTAAATGAGTGATGGACATTAAGGAAGGCACTAGATGTAATGAGCATTGGGTATTATATGCAACTAATGAATCACTAAATTCTACCCCTGAAACTAATAATACTATATATGTTAACTAAGTTAAATTTAAATTAAAAAAATTAAAAATATCTATACTACTCAAAGCAATCTAAAGCTGTAGTGCAATCCCTATAAAAAGAGCAATTGTATTTTTTATGGAACTGAAACAATCCTAAAATTTGTGTGGAACCACAAAGGAACCTGGATATCCAAAGCAATCTTGAGAAAGAAGAACAAAGCTGTAATTTCACAATCCGAGTCTTCAAGATATATTGCAGAACTATAGTAATGAAAACTGTATGTTATTGGCACAAAAATAGACATGTAAATCAATGGAATAGAATAGAGAACTCAGAAATAAACCCATACTTATATGGTCAATTAATCTACAACAAAGGAGACAAGACTATACAATGGGGAAAAGAGAGTCTCTTTACTAAATGGTGCTGGAAAAACTGGACAGTGACAAGCAAAAGAATGAAACTGGACCACTTTCTTACACCATGCACAAAAATAAACTCAAAACTGATTAAAAATCTACATGTGAAACCTGAAACCACAAATCTCCTAGAAGAAAACATAGGCAGTAATTTCTTGGGCATTGACTGTAGCAACATTTTTCTAGATATGTTTCATCAGGCAAGGGAGACAAAAGCAAAAATAAACTATCAGGACTACACCAAAATAAAAAGCTTTTTCACAATGAAGGAAACCATCAGCAAAATGAACAGGCAACCTGCCAAATGGGAGAAGATATTTGTAAATGATATATATGATAAGGAGTTAATATTCAAAATCTATAAAGAATTTATGCAACTTGGCATCAGAACAATCTGATTAAAAATAGGCAGATTATCTGAATATATTTTTTTCAAAGAAGATATACAGATGGCCAATAGACATATAAAAAGATGCTGAAAATCATTAATTATCATGGAAATGCAAGTTAAAACCACTATGAGATATCACCTTATATCTGTCAGAATGACTACCAAGAAAGAAATAACAAGTGTTAGTAAGGCTGTGGAGCAAAAGGAACCTTTGTGCCTTTTGGGGGAAATATATATTGGTACAGCCACTGTGGAAAACAGTATGGAGGTTCCTTAAAAAAATTTAAAAAATATATCATATTACACAGTAATTCCACTACTGATTGTTTATGCAAAGAAAATGAAGACACTAAATCAAAAAGATATATGCATCCATATGTTTATTGCAGCATTATTTGCAATGCCCAACTTTTGAAACAACTTAAACATCCATCAATAGATGAATGGATAAAGAAGACGTGAGATATAAATAGCCCACCCACACACACTGAAATATTACTCAGCCATAAAAGGGAATGAGATCTTACCATTTGCCATTTATGACAATGTGGGTGGACCTAGAGGGTATTATGCTAACTGAAATAAGTCAGACCTAGACCAATGCTATGTGATTTTACTTATATGTGGAAACTAACAAAACAAATAAACAAATAGATAAACAAAAAGCCAAAACAGACCCATAAATACAGGGAACAAACTGGTGGTTACCAGAGGGCAGGTGATGGTGGTTGGAGGGATGGGTAAAATAAGTAAACTAAGTAAGAGATACAAGCTTCTAGTTATGGAATGAATAAGTCATGATGATGCAAGGTATAGCACAGGGATTATAGTCAATGGTTGTGATAGTGTTGTGTGGTAACAGATGTTAGCTATACTTGTAAGTGTAGCATAAAATAGAGTTGTCAAATCACTATGTTGTACACCTGAAACTATGTAACATTATGTGTGAGCTATGCTACAGTGATAAAAGAAAATAAAACATGCAAGATAATAGCATTCACAAATTTTGATTTAGACATCTATAAATTTTCTCCTGAAATACCTTTGGGTATCATGGTGGCAACACTCTTCCCTAAGATTTCATAATGAGGCACAGTTTTATTGCTCACTATACAGAAATAACTTAGAGATATGAGTTTGGTTCTAGAGCACTGTAATAAAGTGAATATGGCAGTGAAGCATGTTAAATGCATTTTGTCACTTCCCAGTGCATATAAAAGTTATATTTACACTATATTGTAGTCTATTATGTATGCAATTATATTATGTCTAAAAAAGTATATACCTTAATTAAAAAGTAATTTATTGCTAAAAAATGCTAACTTTCATCTGAGCTTTCAGTGAGTTCTCTATTATCTTTTTGCTGGTGAAAGGTTAACTAGTCAGGGTGGTGGTTGCTGAAGGTTGAGGTGGCTGGGGCTGTTTCCTAAAAGAAAACAATGGTAAAGTTTGCCACACAGATTGGCTCCTATATTCACAAATCATTTCTTTGTAGCATGTGATGCTGTTTGACAGCATTTTATCCGCAGTAGAATGTCTTTCAAAATTGAAGTCAATCCTCTCAATCGTGCCACTGCTTTATCAACTAAATTTATGTAATATTCTAAATCCTTTGATGTCATTTCGAAAGTTTTCACAGCATTTTCACCAGGAGTAGATTCTGTCTCAAAAAACTACTTTCTTTGCTCATCCATAAAAAGCAACTCCTCATCCTTTCAAGTTTTTTTCATGAGATTGCAGTAATTTAGTCATATCTCCAGGCTCCAGTTCTAATTCTAGTTCTCTTGCTGTTTTCACCACATCTTCAGTTACTTCCTCCACTGAAATCTTGAACTCCTCAAAGTCATCCATGAGGATTGGAATCAACTTCTTCCAAACTCCTGTTGATACTTTGACCTCTTCCCATGAATCATGAATGTTCTTAGTAGTATCTAGCATGGTTTCTCCTTTCCAGAAGATTTTCACTTGACTTTTCCCATATCCATCAGAGGAATCACTATCCATGGCAGCTATGGACTTACAAAATTTATTTCTTAAATAATAAGACTTGAAGGTCAGGATTACTCTTTATCCATGTTCTGCAGAATGGATGTTGTGTTAGCAGCCATGAAAACAACATTAATCTGTTGTCATTCTCTATTGGAGCTCTTGGGTGACCTGGTGCGTTGTTAAGAAGCCATAATATTTTGAAAGAAATATTTTTTTCTGAGCAGTAGGTCTCAAGAGTGGGTTTTAAATATTCAGGAAACTGTATTGTAACCAGATGTGCTGTCATCCAGGCTTTGTTATTCTATTTCTAGAGTACAGGGAGAGTAGATTTAGCATTACTCTTAGGGGCCCCTTAGGATTTTTGGAATAGTAAATGAGTATTGACATCAACTTCAAATCACCAGCTGCATTAACCCCTAACAAGAGAGTCAACCTGCTCTTTGAAACTTTGAAGCCAGGCATTGACTTCTCCTCTCCAGCTATGAGAGCCTTAGATGCCTATGAGAGCCTTCTTCTCCCTTTTCATCTACCTTGAAAATGTGTTGTTTAGTGTAGCCACCTTTATTCATTATCTTAGCTAGATCTCCGGATAAGTTGTTGTACTTTTCACGCCAGCACTTTCTGCTTCTTCATCTTGCAGTTTTATATTATGGAGGCGGCTTCTTTCCTCAAGCTTCACAAACTATCCTTTACTGGCTTCACACTTTTCTTGTGCAGCTTCCTCACCTCTCTTAGCCCTCATAGAATTGATCAAACTTAGGGCCTTGCCCTGGATTGGGCTTTAGTTGGAGGAAATGTTGTGGTTGGTTTGATACGTTATCTAGACCACTAAAATTTTCTCCATGTCATCAATAAGGCTGTTTTGCTTTCTTATCACTTGTGTGTATACTAGAGTAGCACTTGTAATTTCCTTCAAGAACTTTTGCTTTGGGACGCCTTGGTGGCCTAGCGGTTGGGCGTCTGCCTTCGGCTCAGGGTGTGATCCCAGGACGCCTGGATCGAGTCCCGCATCGGGCTCCCTGCATAGAGCCTGTTTCTCCCTCTGCCTGTGTCTCTGCCTTTCTCTCTGTGTCTCTCATGAATAAATAAATAAATTTTTTTTAAAATTTTTTTTAAAAGAGCTTTTGCTTTGCATTCACAACTTGGCTGTTTGGTTCAAAAGACTTAGCTTTTATCCCATCTTGATTTTTTAACATGCCTTCCTTAGCTTATAATCATTTCTAGTTCTGATTTAAAGTGAGAGACATGGAACTATTCACTGGAACATTTAGAGGCCATTGTAGGGTTGTTAACTGGCCTGATTTCAATGTTGTTGTGTTTTAAGGAATAGGGAGGCCTGAGAAGAGGGAGAGAGACAGTCAGTGGAGCAGTTGGAATATATACATTTATGGATTAAGTTTGCCTTCTTACATGGCATGGTTCATAGCACCCAAAAACAATGACAATAGTAACATTAGAGATCACTAATCACAGATCACAGTGAAATATAATAGTGAAATAGTTTGAAATATTGTGAGAATTACTGAAATGTGACATAGCACAAAGTGAGCAAATATTCCTAGACAAATGGTGCCAGTAGACTTGTTTGATGCAGGTTTGCCACAAATCTTCAATTTGTAAAAATCATAATATCTGCAAAATTCAATAAGGTGAAATATGATAAAATAAGGTATTGCCTGTATTATGTCCCAGAGATCCAGGGAGGCTTCAGTGACTGAAGGAGGATCTATAAAAGGCTGCAGTGGATCCCAGTCCAAGATAAGTTGCGAGCACTTTTTAGTGTAGGTGCACCATCCTCTGTTATCGAACTTACCCCACATATCTTATAAGAGAGCCACTGAGGATAGCTAGCAGGACCTAACGCTTAATTTAATTGACCTCAGGTCTTGGCAAAGCATATGCTACCTAGCTAGCCTCCACCCAACTGTTAGGCACAATAAAGGTTTGTTGAATATTAACGCAGAACTTAATGTATTGCTTTGCTTCTTAGAAAATATTCTATCAATTCTTAAGGTCTGCTGGCATCATAGGAGGTTTATTCTCTGCAAATTGACTGCAACTTTTATCACACTTATTAGGCTCATTCCCACCCCACTCCCCTCAGCAGAAACTGTTGTATTTTGTACTAGTTGACTTTGTTGTTTTTGTTTGTCTTTAAGTGTGACCCAGGGAAAAGTTTTAAATGTGCTGAAAGCATCCCTAATTTTCTCTAGGGGAGTATCTACTTGCAGCTAGTGAAACACTGATGGGGTTTGCCAGCGATGGTCATTGCTGACCATGGTGGAAATCTGGAATTTCAGGACCAGTGGAATTAAAATAAGGAGGAACCCCACATAGAGAGTATGAACCATTTTTTTTTTCGCACATTATTATTTGAATCTTCATCAAGTGTCCCTCATTCTCTCCTATATTGGTTTATATAGATGGTTTATTTAGTCATTTTGTTTTCATATGTGGCTCAAGAACATCTTGGCATTTCCTGCTATTGTCCACTAATGCTGCATATTGCTATTACTAAGTTTATAGTCTAAGCTTTTGTTTGGGAAAATGATCTGATTTTCAATAGAGTAGGATTCAGTGCCATTAATATCTTTAAAATAACATTTTAAAATTGCCTTTTTCGCCCTACTAGGACATTTAGTTGCTTTTCCAACATACAATTTTTTATGGATAAGATTTCCATTTAACACCATGATTTAGATTAAATTACTTTCTTAAAATCACATCACTCCCATAGTCTACTTAGTTTTCTAATTCCCATCTGCTCCACTATTGCCAAAGCAACTTCATCTATATAATGTGACTGAAGAGTCAGCCTTCATTCACAACATAGCACAATCTGTTAAAGTGGTAAATATTACCCATTTCTATTATTAGAGCTGAAATGGAATTTTCTCTTGCTACATTTTCAAGATGTGACATAATTAGATAGCAAGCATAGAAAAGTCAGAGATAGTGGAAGCTAACGGTTGTCATCAGTACCAGGGAAGTTTGAATTCAGTCTGCCTTGCTGGCTCCTGACTCGTTCACACAATGCCCCTAGGCCATCTCATTCTCTGTTTGAATTATAGGGTGCTATGTGAGCTTTGCAGGTACTGGGGTAAGGAAGCGTGAAGCAAGATTTCCAATTCTATATTGGTTTCAGACTGAATGAGAACACGGAAATTCTTTCTTGATGTTTCAATTCTCTTCAGCTTCCTACAGACACACCTTTCCAGCTCTGAGAAGTAGCTGAGTAGTTCTTTACCTAGAGAGGCTTCTGACTTCTCCCTTTTTTACAATAAATCAGAATTGTAAACAAACAACCAGCCATCCTTGTTGTGGAATTGTTATAGTAATTAGTGCAGTATACAATTTCTGGCAGAAATGGGAGTGGAATGGGGGAGTGGAATGGGAGTGTGTGTGTGTGTGTGTGTGTGTGTGTGTGTGTGCATGTGTAGACCTCACAAAAGTGATTAAGGAAGGAACTAGGCTAACTGTAGAAAACTACAAATAAGTCATTTTTTAAAAAAAATGTTATAGGGGCTTTATAGTTAAAAATAAAACTCATTCTGGGTCTATCAATTTATTAAGGGAAAACTTTTATATCTTCAACAGGACTGTTAACATTGTAGTGTACCAGTTAATGGCTACATTGAACGCATCAGTGGAATTCAACTCAGGTTCCTTAATGCTTAAATTGTGCATTAATCACTGATGCTGCATGGTTTAGCTTGTCTTGTTGCTTAAACAATTTCCTAGTCTATATGTTACTATTAGCTCATAGCATATTGAGAATTCTAAGCAAAGTTAATAGAGTAGCATGACTTGATTTTTTTTTCTTTATTTGAGAGAGAGAGAGAGAACACAAGCAGGAGGGAGGGTCAGAGGGAGAGGGAGAAGCAGACTTCCCACTGAGCAGTAAGCGGAACACAAAGCTTCCCCCAGGATCATGACCTGAGCTGAAGACAGATGCTTTATCAACTGAGCCACCCAAATGCCCCCTAATTTGTTTTAATAAATATTGGATAAAATTGTTAGTTTCACTAGAGTGACCTGATTTGCAACTCCCCATGAAAACCTTCCTTTTGACTCATGTACTTTGGAGTTAGGAGAGATGCAAACCTCTTGTATTCCTTATAAGCCATAAGTGGGTAGTGAAAAGAGGCCTGGATGAACTATCATGAGCCATGCCTTCCAATACAACTTTGCCCGTAATGAGCCCTCTGACTTCAGGGAGAGTCCTTAACTTTTCAGCAACTTGATTTTTTAATATATACAATTACAGAGGATGGAATTTATGATCTTTCTATATGATTTAAATATGCCTGAAAATCCATAAGATCTGAATAAGATACACTGATGGATTTCTGTATCCGTTTGGAAAGTTCTTTGACTTACTTTATGAATGAATAACAAGAACATCAAAGACTTTTCATATCTTTGTCAATGCTGAACAAACTGTACTGAAATTATGTCTCTTCTGGTAGGAAGAGGAATGTTGAGATGTTCTCAATATGCTAGCTACACATGACAATAGAAAGTGGAATGTTTAGATGTTCCCAATATGCTAGCCACACATAACAGTAACCTTTTCAAATTGTCTCTGCCCCTCTTGCTGACAAAGCGATTTCATTTCATAGGTAGTTCACAGGTATTTCAGAGACCTCTGGAGTAACTATTAGTAAAAGGACTTGATGACTATTTTCTAGATCTGATGTGAAAGGGTGTATATCCCCAGCCCTTTCCCAGAGTTTAGGGCAGTGGCCAACTCAAATATTTTATGTGTGGCTATAAGAACTCATCTATAAAAGTATACACTAGTATCTGAGAATGATGGTATTATTGCTAAATGATTCTCTACCTTAAACCTTCCTCACTACACAAAAATGTTTTGACCAAAAATGTTTCTATTATCAAATTGATATAGACATAGCCTAAAATTAAAGTTTCATTGATGAATAATGATGTGACAGATTGTTATTATTTGTTGGATACTTGTTGTGTGCCAGGTGCTGTGCATTATATGTTCATTACCATTTATAGGCATTATCTTATTTTAATATTCAACAATAGTCTTATGAAGGATGTTCTATTTTTGTGTCCATTTCGTAGATAATGCAGCTGAGGCATTAGGATTGCATGACTTCTCCAGCCTCAAATTAATTAAGAAGTGTTAGAACTAGAACTCAAATCCACGTCAGATTGACCAAAAAACTTTGTCTTCACCAACACTATACAATTTTATATCACCAGCTCATCTTCTTTCTGGCTAGGAACAAATTCCCTCACCTTCAGCAGGTGGTGTCATAAGTGCAAAGATGTTTTCTTTAACACAGATATACTTTAAAGGACATATATTCTTGCCCTATTAATTGAGTATCCTGAAATTTCTCTTCCAATAGAGAACAGTAGAAAGCCACTGAAAAATACCTGAGAAGTCATATATTCTTTCATGGAGACACTGCTATTTCCTAAACTTAAGGAGATTCCTTCAAATTTAAATGAACATCTTTCTTCCCTTTGAAAACAAATGTGCCTCTCAGCCAACAAATGAGTGAAATATCTCCCCAACAGGTCTTTTAATTTGCAGATGCTTGAAACTAAATGAAGATCAAAAGCTTTTTTGCAGACCACTTTTCCCTCTGGGAGACATTTAAGCATGTTAAGAATAAGCATCATTTAAAATATTAATAAAACAAGTTGGATTTTAAATATGTTTCAAAAATAGGTTCGCACAAATATTATGCCATCTTGTGCTATTTGTCTTATGCTTTTAGACACCCAATGAATTGTTCTTTACTACATCCAACCTTTGCTGTTTGTACATATAGGCTTTTGTAGTACAGAACATCTTAATTTAACCAGAAAGATCATTACCATGCAACACATTTGTATCTTGCAGAAGGCTCCACAAAAAGGTATCTGTGTCCTTGCAGATAAGGATGTTCCCATTTAGATTAACTGAAAGAAAAACAAGCCTCACAATGGATGTTGCCTTTAAAAAATAAATAATCTGATTTTCAAATAACATCCCAAAGCCACTGTGGGAATAGCTGTCATTCTGTCAAATAGAGTTGGCCTACTTTGCAGTGGATCATCTTAAATGGCAAAGGCCAAATGCGTATTTTAAATTCCCATTTGAGTTATTTCTTCTGGCGGCATATGGACTGTTTGACCATTGCTTTAGTTAAGATTAGTGTTAGTATTTTCTGTCTTGTTTATTGGATTTACTTATACCCAACTAGGACCAACTTTAGATAAAACTATGAAGGAGATAAGGCTTGTTTAAAGTATCCCCTAATCTTCTTTTGGCATTCTCCTCCAGGAAGCTTGTTATGTACCCCACTTGTGAGGGGGAGTACTGGTTTATTGCCTGTCACTCTAGCTGATGACCCTAGTATACTCTGTTTAACCACTACCACTCACATCTTTGCTCCCCACACATGTTCTGGAACATCCCTTTCACCTTGTCTTTCATTAGTGTTTACCTGACTGAGTTCCATTTTCCCAGGGTGATTGAGGCTAATGTGATAAAGTAATGACTGATATTGGATGAGCAAAACATTAGCATTTAAATAGGGACCTTCTGGAGGAGATGCACTTAACAAGGAAGAGGTCTTCAGAGGGAGCAATTTCAGACATTATGACAGGACCAGGTCAAAGATAATTTTGTCAGATGGGGCCTTGAGGTTATGAGCAGGGGCAGCCCTAGTTTCTAGCCTTTCTCTCAGTCAGGATTTCAAACATTTATGGCAGGATCCCAACAGTTTTCATAGGACTTTTGACATAAGTACTTTGACCCAAGAACATTTCCCCCTGCTCCTTGACAGGCTCCACCTTTCCTCCTTCAGAGGAGTATACTGTTCTTGAAACAATTGGAAACAGAACCTCTCTAGCTGTTCGGAAGGAAACGTGAGTAAAAATGTGGCAAATGGACATTTTCAAAAGGCCTTTAATCCAGGGCCTCTGCATTGCGTAGCGCCAGGGGACTATCCACATAGAATCACAATGATCACTGTCACCTGGAGATTGGAACATGAAAGGCTCTTCAGAAATCCTGATTTGTGCTTCGGACTCCTAAACACAAGTGAGTTCTACTCAGCCTAATCAGGGCTACAGATAAGTTTTTACTCTCCCATTTTCTGTAAGTGCAAGTAGGTATCCTGATTTAGGACTCAGTGCCCAGTATCATCCTTTTACCCTTTGAAATACTGAGAAAATAAGAGGTTGCTACATGAAGCAAAATCTACAAGGGGTGCTTCGGGACCATTTAACAAATTTGCCTAAGGAATACCTGTATGAAAGGGGCACTGACTTAAGGCTGGTTAATTTATTATCTTTATTAATATATTCAATGTCCCCTCCCTGGTTCTTTGGATAAAGATGATGGGAGAGACATCTGTTTCAAAGCTGTTCCATTGAATGGTGATTTTGATGACTTAATGCCTTTTCAGACTTTTGCTGCCACTGCTGTTCTTTGGTTTTGGTTTTAAAGCAGCTGAATGGAATCTCTAAGCCTTCCATTATGTCTGCCTCTTTTTTTTTTTTTTAATTCTGAAGAAATAATTCAGAACACGTCAAGGACAAATGCTTGAGTTATAGAAACTTCTTTTTATTATTACTATTATTACAAAGCAACCCAAAAGTTCTTTTAATTTCTTTGATTCCTTAAAGTAGCTCTGTCGAAACATGACGTCTTAGATGTGAAGAGAGTTTATAATTGAGCACAAAAGTCTGAATGCCAGGACAATGCAGTTGGTTGCTGGGATTCCCAGGGACTCTGGAAAGTGAAAGGGGTCAGTAAAAGTTTATCAGAATTTGATAGCAGCCTCCATACAAGCATCCAGATAAAACTACAGCCAATTACTGTGTATGGGTTATTATGCACACCCTCCCCCCCACTGCACCCCCAACTCCTCAAATTCTGTGGAGATTTAAATCTTTCATCTAGAATAAAGATTTGTAGTATAATAACCCGATTTAGCTACAAAGAAGAAATAAATCTGACAGCTGGGACCAGAAGTATTAATCTCCAAAGTTCACATGAGCCTTTGTTTCCCCCTTTCAGTTTTTATGCAACAGGGGCAAAAAAAGAGTGAGTAACTCTGTATTTCAGCTCAAATTACATTGCTTCGAAGAAAAAGGACAGGGAAGTGGGGAGCGAGTGTTAGAGTTGAAAACAAGACTTTCCATTCTGTAGAGACAGAATAACTGACAGGTAAGTGAAGAGATAGAGCCGAACTAGTCCATTCCATGGACTGCGCAGGGCTTCGGAGAGAGGCAGGTGGATAGGAAGGTATTGAGCAGAGCAGCCCTGGGGGCACCTGGATATGGTTTCAGTTTACCCAGTCATAATTTAGTGGGACATTTCACCATGTGAAGTCGGGTACTGAATGGATAATTATTCTACTTTTCAGTTTCAGGTTTGACCCCTCGCACACCCTGACCCCCGGTGAAGACAGAGCCCACTCGATAGTTGACCAAAGGATGGGCTCTGATCTAAGCCCTCTGAAGCAACTTTGGCTTCTGGATATATGACCTCTTCAATTAGGTTTCTTCATGTTTTATATGGATGGAGAGTTTTGGCTCATTTCTCCACTTCTGCTTTTGCTCACTGTGAAAACACATTATAAAATATAATCGTTTGAGAATGATTCTAACAATTCTAACTGACTGGTTATTCTGTAAGAGAAAACTAATACAATTTTAAAGAACTTTAACTTTTGAAAGTGAAGTGAATACCACATGCTGCAAACGAGTGTATTGATTTAATGGTCACACATAATCCTGTAAAATTAGTCATGAAACAGACACTAATTTTAAAGAATAGTGCTTCTATTAAAATATATCTCAGCACAGCTGTAGGGCAAACAGATTTGATTCCCCCAGGGGGAAGCTGAGAGGTCTGTGTAGTCTCTGCCACTCTCTGAACTTACTATGTGTGTTAGTGACAGTTTGAGTACTTCAGGCCATAGGACTTGGATTCCTAAGCAAATTCTCTACACTCTCAAAGAAATAAGTGATAAAAATTGCCCTTCTGTATTTTTAGTTAACTTCCTTTAGATCTCATTGAGCCAAGAGTCAAATCTACCATGAGTAAATGTGTTGAGCATTGTCAGAAAGCTGTATTAATGTACAAAGGCCCACTTTAAAGGTCATAAAGTATTTCTCTCACATATGTGATGAATAGCAATTTGGAATTTCCTTGGCTCTGTTATACTGTGTGCTGAGGTGGTGGTAATGTTCATCAGGGGTAGCCTGTCTTGGCTCATTTGACTAAATGAGAGGCTAAGAATTGAATTCTCTGCCATCGCAGGGCCTTATAGATAAATCATGAAGTTTTCTCTAATGATGTTTGCAAAGGATCAGTTTTAACATTAGAAGCTATAGCTACTAGTTTTAACTATTCCAAATGAACTAGGCTTGAACCCAGTGAAACTATTACAATTTCATCCAAGACCTGTAGGACTAGAATATAAAATCAAACCCATTCCACTACCAGATGTCAATAGGATAGTGGGCAGAACTTTGAGGGCAGCCTTAGGTTTTAAAATATTATTGGTAGGAGCACCTGGGTGGCTCAATGGTTGGTTGTCTGCCTTTGGCTCAGGTCATGATCCCAGAGTCCTGGGATCAAGTCCTACATCAGGCTCCCCACAGGGAGTCTGCTTCTCCCTCTGCCTATGTTTCTGCCTCTCTGTGTCTCTCATGAATAAATAAGTAAAGTCTTAAAAAAATCTTATTGGTAAACTGTAGAAATAGAATAAAGCAGAAGAGGTCTGGTAAAGGCATGATCATACTATTAAATCTGTAGAGAAAACAATTTGTACAAAGATTGGATAGGAAATAACAGCTGGTATACACTATCAGCAGAAAACAATTTGCACACTATTTTCTGTTCTGTTGTTCCATCATTTCATAATTTAGCATGCTTTCTGGTAAGCTTTCTTCAAATGGAAATCAAGCCAGATGGTAGCCCAAACTTCTAAGGAATCTGCTTACTTCCCCATCTCTACCTTTGAAGCAAAGGTGGCTTTGAGGTAGGGGTGTGAGAATCCAAATACTGTAAAATGACAGCTCACAGTGAAAGGTAGAGAAGTCTGATGCTATAGGATTTCCCATTATGAAGCAGCCCGGGGCCATTTAGTGTAGGGGTAAATGGCCTGAACATCTAGTAGTCATGAGGTTACAACTATATTAAAGCATAGCACAATAATTATTTCTACAATGTTAACACAGAGTCATCATGGACATGTGAAATAGTGTTCAGTAAAAATTAGGGATTTTAAGAGAGTGAATATATCTGTGTAGAACTTCTTATTCTCTAATAACACTGGATAAATTTTTTGACTTTGCAGTCTATTATTACTATTATTTTTTCACAGATAACCCTAAAGTAAACTTTAAGATAGCTCTTACACAAATAATCTTAAAGTAGTAGGAACTAAATTGATAATTTTGAAAACAAAAGTAGTTAGATGGCTTGAGATATTTTAACTGTTTCCTATCTTTATCAATTCCATCTTTACATGGCAGATTTCTTTTAAAAATTCAAAGTGTGCCCAGAAAATGAGAGACAAATATCTTCTTCTATACTGTACTTATACATTGAATTAAAAAAAGAGGTTAAGAATGATTCTCCTAGCTGGTTAAGTGATTTCCAACTTCTGTCATCTCTTTCAGATGTGACATTTTCCAAGGATTTTTAGGTCTTGGCACTTCATTTTGAAACAAGGATTCAAAGCAAAATAGAAAAAAATGCCCCACTCTGCACTTTAGCAGAATACTGTCTGTATTCTCTAAATATTGAGTGATCGTTATCTAATCTAGTGCAGAATGCATTTCAAAGTGGTAGGCAGTAAAGTAGTTATTTTAAAGACCCTGGTCTGTATGATCTGCAGTTCCTTACTGCAAGGAAAACCAAACAGCCATACATATCCATAAATAAGCTGTAGCATCATGGTATCATGTTTGAATACAGCAAGTGACCATTAGTGACAATTCACAGTGGCAATTCCAAATAGTTCCTAGTAACTCTTATGGTATCTATGCAAACAATTTGTTAGATTAGGACAAAGTGTGTTAGTGACATGGGTCAAGAGAAATAGGGTGTGCATTCTAACACAAGGGAGCCTTTTCTAGACCATTACAAAGGAGAACACTTTTTATTTTTTATTTTTTATTTTTTTAAATTAATTTTTGTTGGTGTTCAATTTACCAACATACAGAAAAACACCCAGTGCTCATCCCGTCAAGTGTCCACCTCAGTGCCCATCACCCATTCCCCTCCAACACCCGCCCTCCTCCCCCCTTCCACCACCCCTAGTTCGTTTCCCCGAGTTAGGAGTCTTTATGTTCTGTCTCCCTTCCTGATATTTCCCAACATTTCTTCTCCCTTCCTTTATATTCCCTTTCACTATTATTTATATTCCCCAGATGAATGAGAACATACACTGTTTGTCCTTCTCCGATTGACTTATTTCACTCAGCATAATACCCTCCAGTTCCATCCACGTTGAAGCAAATGGTGGGTATTTGTCGTTTCTAATTGCTGAGTAATATTCCATTGTATACATAAACCACATCTTCTTTATCCATTCATCTTTCAATGGACACCGAGGCTCCTTCCACAGTTTGGCTATTGTGGCCATTGCTGATAGAAACATCGGGGTGCAGGTGTCCCGACGTTTCATTGCATCTGAATCTTTGGGGTAAATCCCCAACAGTGCAATTGCTGGGTTGTAGGGCAGGTCTATTTTTAACTCTTTGAGGAACCTCCACACAGTTTTCCAGAGTGGCTGCACCAGTTCACATTCCCACCAACAGTGTAAGAGGGTTCCCTTTTCTCCGCATCCTCTCCAACATTTGTTGTTTCCTGCCTTGTTAATTTTCCCCATTCTCACTGGTGTGAGGTGGTATCTCATTGTGGTTTTGATTTGTATTTCCCTGATGGCAAGTGATGCAGAGCATTTTCTCAAGTGCATGTTGGCCATGTCCATGTCTTCCTCTGTGAGATTTCTCTTCATGTCTTTTGCCCATTTCATGATTGGATTGTTTGTTTCTTTGGTGTTGAGTTTAATAAGTTCTTTATAGATTTTGGAAACTAGCCCTTTATCTGATATGTCATTTGCAAATATCTTCTCCCATTCTGTAGGTTGTCTTTTAGTTTTGTTGACTGTATCCTTTGCTGTGCAAAAGCTTCTTATCTTGATGAAGTCCCAATAGTTCATTTTTGCTTTTGTTTCTTTTGCCTTTGTGGATGTATCTTGCAAGAAGTTACTGTGGCCGAGTTCAAAAAGGGTGTTGCCTGTGTTCTCTTCTATGATTTTGATGGACTCTTGTCTCACATTTAGATCTCTCATCCATTTTGAGTTTATCCTTGTGTATGGTGAAAGAGAGTGGTCCAGTTTCATTCTTCTGCATGTGGATGTCCAATTTTCCCAACACCATTTATTGAAGAGACTGTCTTTCTTCCAATGGATAGTCTTTCCTCCTTTATCGAATATTAGATGACCATACATTTCAGGGTCCACTTCTGGGTTCTCTATTCTGTTCCATTGATCTATGTGTCTGTTTTTGTGCCAGTACCACACTGTCTAGAACACTATTTTTATTTGGCTTCAGCACAAACTTGTCTTTAACAAAACAACCAAAAGAACTTCAAATCCCAACTAAGTCAGAGCCAAAGAAATAAAACCTCACTACTGCCCCCATATTTTGGCTGTTCCCTTGGTCCATCTTCATAGTCCAGATTTTATTATCAGAATGAAAGCCTTACTTTGTTCCAAACCAAGGACTTGGGCCCGTGTCCTGGGTCAAAAATGCAGGTGATTCCACCTACTGTCTTTCGTCTTGTTGAAAATTGCTAATCAATACTGGTCTTTCTTGTCTTATGATGGGGTTACATCCTAATAAGCCCGTTGTAACTTGAAAATATTGTAAGTCAAAAATGCATTTAATATACCTAACCTACCAAGAATCTTAGTTTAGCCCAGCCTACCTTAAACATGCTCAGAATGTTTAGCATACAGTTGGGCAAAATCATCTAACACAGAGACTATTTTATGATAAAGTATTGAAAGTATTGAATACTTTTAACAAAGTATTGAATATCAATAAAGTATTAAATAGTAAATGTAATTTATTGAGCACTGTACTAAAAGTGAAAAACAGAATGATTGAGTACAGAAGGATTGTGAATTGGTTGTTTACCCTTGTGATCATGTGGCTGACTGGGAGCTGCAGCTTTCGGTTGCTGCCCAGCATCATGAGAGTATAATACTGCATATTGCTAGTGTGGGAAAAGATCAAAATGCAAAATTCAAAGTATGGTTTCTGCTGAATGTGTATCACTTTTACAGCTTCGTAAAGTAAAAAGTCAGAATTCAAACCATGTTAAATAGGAAGACTGTCTGTATTCTCTAAATATTGAGTGCTCGTTATCTAATCTAGTGCAGAATGCATTTTCAAAGTGGTAGATTGTGAAATACTGCTAATATGGCCCTTATAAAATAAACACTGGAGTAACAGAACTAGTTTTTTTTCCTTTATGTTCTCTTAACAGGAACCAGTTCTTTATGAGTATTCAATAAATATTAAGTAATTAGGGTTATAGCTATGGAAGCACAGCCAAAGGCTGAGTGGAGTTTTCAAGGTTGTAAAACATGTTAGCAAGGAAACCTGGGATTGAAATTAAGAGTTCTTAGCCTCTTCCTGGGGCTTGGGTCACTATGTCCCTTTATTTTCTTAATCACGTATACCCATTGGGTTCCTTAGCAAGTCCTAATCCAGTTCTCAGTTAGGCAAAACTTGGAAACCTCCAGGCAATGACCTGTTTTTCAATGGGAGAACATATTTGCTTCCAGCTGGAACACATCAAGACAAGCCATTTCTCTTATAGCTCCATTCTTGCCAAAAGACTGGAAAATAACTTATTAGTGAGTCTAACCTATCAAGAGCCACAACAACAGCTGCACTGAATATAGCACACACAAAATGACGGGATGCTGTGAAACTGGGATGACTGAAACCAATACATGATAATTCCAGGCCTCACTTTGATCTTTTCAACTGGAGGGCAAGTCAGAGGGAACCTTTAATGCCTACATGATCAGATTGACTAAGTTTGTCTGTTTGTACATTATCCTTTTAACCTTTGTGTATGTGCTACTTGAGACCATATTTAAATTAATAATATAGACTAACTCTTATTTTTAGAACCTTTCTATAGTTCACATTTCAAAATTCTTTTTTTAAAAAATATTTTGTTTATTTATTCATGAGAGACACAGAAAGAGAGAGAGGCAGAGACATAGGCAGAGGGAGAAGCAAGGTCCCTGCAAGGAGCCCAATGCAGGACTCGGATTGTGCCCTGAGTCGAAGACAGATGCTCAACCACTGAGCCACCAGGTGCCCCCACATTTCAAGATTCTTAATTAGGCCAAACAGCATATTGGGAATATAAATCCAGTTTAAAAATATATGTATATTAGTCAAGAAATTCAAATACTCTATAAGATCAAAGGAAACTAGGCTCAAATAGTACACTATTTGTAATAAGAGTATTGCTATCACACTACTGAATGTTTGGTGATTAAATGAATCAAGTAACTTAGAAATTATAACATTTACCAAATATACATAAGTGGTACAATTTTCATACGATGATATTTGCTTTTCAGCCAGTTGGCAACAGCATTTATGGAAAATCTTCTGTGTCTTAGACAAAAGTAAAGAGTGAAGAAGGAAAAATCCCAATCCTTTAGTCTGTCTTTTTTTCTTTCTTTTTGAAATAATTGTTGCTTGTTTAACAAAAAGACTTAAAAGTAGAAAATAAATGCAACCACCCAACTTAAGTGTTGCTAAGATATTAGTTCAAACTTTGGTAGTTTAGAATATTACCTTTTATTAAAATTTGAGTTTATTTCTAAGGTGGTACAATCATGCGAAGTGGTATGCATCTTCTTAACAGTGTGTTAGTGCCATATACACAGTCTGACAGTTGAGTAGACATTTAGAAATATTCATTAAAAGATAATGATTTAGGGGTGCCTGGGTGGCTCAGTCAATTAAGCGCCTGACTTTTGATTTCAGTTCAGGTCATCTCAGTTGTGAGATCAAGCCTTGAGTCAGACTTCATGCTCAGTGTGGAGTCTGCTAGTCCCTGTCCCTCCTCTTGCTTGTGTGGTCTCTTTCTCTCAAATAAATATATAAAATCTTTTAAAAATATATAATGGTTTATATTTGTATGGCATGTAAGCACTAGTCCTAGATGTACTGTATAACCAAACTAATTATAATAGAAATAAATAAAAAGAAATTAAAATTCCGAAATAATTTTTGATGGCCTAGTAATGTAAGCAGTTTTGATTTTGTTACTAAAAACAACAAAAAAGAAATTTACTGCAGTAATAATAATATAACAAAATAAATGAATGCTATTATTTACTATATGTTGTACTTTATGCACGTTGTCTTATGAGTTATGCGTATAGTAACCTAATGAATCAGAGGTGATTTTTTTTAGGCAATGAAGCCAAATACTAGAAAGAGTAGTATCACTTAACTAGAAATTGGCAGGGACATGCCTTGAACTCAACCCAGTATGACTCTAAAACCTTTTTAGTGCTCTCCTGTGTTAAATGTTGACAGATATTACAGAGGTAGATTCCAGCCTGGAGCATGACATATATCCGAATGAAAGCTTTCACTTTTATTATTAAGCACAAGTATATTTAATAAGTTAGAGTAGATGTTATTTGCCCACTCATTTGCCTAAAAGATGGGTAAGAGGAAGGGCGGGTACAGAAACAATGTCTCTATGAGTCTGTATGTAGTTTTACTCTTAAAAGTACACAGATGCTGTTGGGGGGGCGTATTTATTTTATAAATTTGTTTTATGAACCACGTGTTATTAAATTATAGCACCTCTTTCACTGAAAAAAAAAAGTACTGCTGTCTTTATATATCATATAGAAATACCTTGGAGTTTATAGGTTATCTCCAAAAAATGTTGTGATTTTAGGATTGACAATAAATGGCTACACTAGTTTTGGTTGCCTTGTACAATATTGAGAGGACCTTGAACAAGAAATGCAAAACCATGCATAGCAACTCTTAACATGTTTATTTTTTGCAGTCAAGGGTAGAGCATTGTCTAGAAATTGGAGCTTTTTTTGAAGCTTGTCTATTCAGTAAAATGACTGAAAAATTATTTGGCATGAGGGAATACTGCAATGATAGCAAATGAGTTTGAATTCTGTTGCCAACTCCAGTTCATTAATAGTTGCTATCTGGAAAAGCACTGTGTTGAGAAGGATTCTGAGGCTATGTCAGAGCTTGGGAAAGAAGGCTGTGATCTATTAACACTGTCTCCTATGGGTGAAAGATTTGGGCATGCTCACCCATGTGCCTTTCATTCCTCCGCTAACTAGTGTTTTTTTCCCCCTACTAATTTATAATGTTCTCATTACATATGAAATCATTGGAGACAGAAACAATGCTTACTTCATTTTATAGAGTGATCATTGTCCTGGTTTGTTTAAGGTTTGAGGGGTTTTCCAAGATGTGGGAATTTCAGTGCTAAAATAGATAGAATCTTAGACAATTGGTAACCCTATATTTTGTTTGTTTGTTTGTTTGTTTGTTTGTTTTCAGGGGAGAGAGCTCTAAATATTCTTTTTAAAAATTATTTAAAAAGTTTTAAAGTTTTTATTCAAAAATTCCAATTAGTTAACATAATATTAAGCATAATATTAGTTTTGGGTGTACAATAAAGTGATTCAACCATCATTCTATTTTTTATAGCTGATTCTTCAGAACATGGATTTATGATGCATGGATTCACTTCTATGTGTTTTTTTTAAAAAAATGAATATAGTACAGTACTCTAAATGTATTTTCTCTTCCTTATGATTTTTTTTAAAGATTTTACTTATTTATTCATGAGACACACACACACACATATACACACACACAGAGCCAGAGACACAGGCAGAGAGAGAAGCAGGCTCCCTGCAAGGAGCCCAATGTGGGACTCGATCCTGGATCCCAGGATCACACCCTGAACCGAAGGCAGATGCTCAACTGCTGAGCCATCGCTGTTCCTCCTTTTGATTTTTTAAAAAATTTTCTTTATTTATTTATGACAGAGAGAGAGAGAGAGAGGCAGAGACACAGGCAGAGGGAGAAGCAGGCTCCGTGCAGGGAGGACGATGTGGGACTTGATTCCAGGACTCCAGGATCATGCCCTGAGAGCCAAAGGCAGATGCTTAACCATTGAACCACCCACTCCTCCCTTCTCCTTATGATTTTTTTAAAAGATTTTATTTATTTATTCATGAAAGACACCAGAGAGAAAGGCAGAGATGTAGGCAGAGCGTGAAGCAGGCTCCAGGCAGGGAGCCTAATGTGGGACTCCATCCTGAGACCGTGGATTACGTCCTGAGCCAGGGGCAGGTGCTCAACTGCTGAGCCACTCAGGCATCCCTCCTTATGATTTTCTTAATAAATTTTCTTTTCTCTGGATATTTTATTGTAAAATACACTATATAATGCATATACAAAATATGTGTTAATCTACTGTTTATGTTATTAGCAAGGCTTCTGGTCAAGAGTAGGTTAAAGTAGTTATGTTTTTGGGGAGCCAAAAGTTATATGTGGGGGATCCCTGGGTGGGCTTAGTGTTTGGCGCCTGCCTTCGGCCCAGGGCGTGATCCTGGAGACCCGGGATTGAGTCCCACATCGGGCTCTTTTCATGGAGACTGCTTCTCCATCTACCTGTGTCTCTGCCTCTCTCTCTCTCTCTCTCTCATGAATAAATGAATAAAATCTTAAAAAAAAAAGTTATATGTGAATTTTAAATTGTGTGGGTGGTTGGTACCCCAATGCCCACATTGTTCAAGGGTTAGCTGTATATATTTTGAAATAATTATAGGCTCACAGGAAATTGAAAAAAAAATAGTACAGAATCCCATATACTCCTCCCCCAGCTTCTTCCAATGGTGACATCTAATATAACTATATTGCAATATTGCAATTCATACCCTATTTTTGTATACTCATCAGTATCAAGTGTCTACAGACACTCAGCAAAGAAAAAAATGTGTGTTGAATGAATGAATATTTGGATGAATGAATACTGGTATCAGGTAAGACAATCTGTATCTGTATTTTTACTAGCATTTTACCCCTTTCCCATGAAGAAAGATTAAGTGTTCCCAAAGCTAAAAAATTATGCAAAGACTGCATAAGAAATAATTCATTTAAACACAGAAAAGGTGGGAAAAGCATAAAAACCTCTTTAAATTGGCTTATACACAAAGGATGTTGGGGTTAGAAAAGGGACATGGAATTGTGACTTTTAAAAGAAGGGTCTGATACAGTGGTTCAAATCTCAGTTCAATAGTGCAAAGCTGGGTTTTCTTCAATTTGTAGGCAATTGAAAAGATACATCATAGTAGATTTGAAAGTATACTCAGTATGTTCTAGTGTACTATGCAGTATAGATCATAGAAGCAGAGAGAAGCTGGCATCTGTGAGTCAGCTCACAGCATACAAGGTTGTGTGATATGGACAAACAAAGTGGAATTTTCTTACCTTAGTAGAAGATAAGTAGGCTGCAAGTGATCTGGGATGCTTTTTGCAGAGTACAGTTATGTTTGTTTTGGTCTTTAGAAAATGCCGTTTAGAAATTATCCATGTAGGAATAGCACGAGTCAGTGATTTAAACTTATGGGAACATCAGAGTTTTATCTCTCCAAAACCATCATGTGCACACACAAGCATACAATAAACATTCTGGGGACCTTAATACTATAGGCAAAGTTTGCTTAAAACTTAGAGCATCTAAAGAAAGTGTGCTAAGAAGATCAGTCTTTTTTTTTTTTTTTCCTTTTTCTGTTGATAAATTTAATTTTGAGCTCCTATGGCTAACTTCCAGGTTCATTTTGGTTCTAATTCAAAACCCAGCTCCAGATCCCATACATCTTGAGACTTGTTCTATATTGTCTTTGACCTCACAATCACCTTTGACCTCAGCTACTATTCATCTTCACCTTTAATTTTCCTCTTTAATTTGTTTTCCTGCTTTTTATCTTCTCTATTCACCTCTGCATAGTTGCAGCAGGGAGGAGTCATGTAAATCATTTTATTATAAACCTTTCTCTTCATTGTGTGATTAAAGTGCCTTTGAAGTCTGTGAAATTGGACACTAAATGACCTGTAAGAAATTAAAGGGTACTGGATTTCATTATACTGGTGCCCAAAAGATACTCCTTTAAATTGATTAGGGGAGATTTTGCCTTCCATCAATAGACTAAAATCAAACTTGTCTGTGTGTTCCTAACAAATAGGTTCACCTTAAGTGTTTCTTCTTAGAATTCCAAAAATGTCATACCTTTCTGTATCTTATGCTTGGAGTAGGGCAGAAGGTGAAGAAAGACAAATGAAGGGGCATCAAACCTTCTCACTTGCTCTATAAAGCAGGTCGTCAGTTCTAGCTGCTGGATATCTTGCTCCAGAGAAGGAGGAAGCCACAGTAGCTCACTCCAGCTAGTCTCCAGTGAGGGAGCAAAACTGCACAAAAGGAGAAAAATACACGTTTGCTCACATTGTGTCCACACAGGTACCTGTGTGACTGAAGTTAACTGAAATCAGAGGGAAAGAGAGTAAGACACACTTTGATGCCCAACAACTGTTTTTTGCTAATGTTTTCCCTTCTGTAATTCTATTCTCTGTTCTGGCTGGTTGTGCTGCTGAAATTCAGGCAGCTGCAGTTTTTAGCTAAGTATTTTTCTCACCTTTCAGGACCCCACTGGCATAACTGTCCTTAGTGATTGATGGGACTCCATGCCCTGTATCTGGGGGGTGGCCCGCCCTCGGGGTGGGGGGGGTTCCTGTATTAGGGGCATACACAAGTGGTTTGTCTGCCTCCACATTCCTGAGAGAGCTGGGGTTCCCAGCTTCCTTTGTGTGAAGTGAAAGAATAGAGCTGATTTACAGGGTAAATAAAATATCAGAGGAAGTAGAGGTTAGCTGTTACTTATAGCTAAGAGAGATTTATGAAATTACATAGTAACTCAACCTAAACCTTAGGCTGTAGGCATTATGGTCTACATAGTTCCATACCTCATTAGAGGGAAAAAATGTGGAGAATGGAGAACACTAAGTCCTTCTTCTGTTAAAAAAAAGTTTCTGGTCTTAGTGCAGATGTGATCTACAATCAAAAGAACACTCTACATTTTTTATAGCATCTTTCCATACTAGGTTTCACTGGAGACTGTAAAATCCTACTCTAACAGAGCTGAATGGAAAATATTCTATTTTTTTGTTTGGAGAAACTGAGGCTCAGAGGCAGCACCTTAAAAAGCAAATGGCTGTGGTTAAGAGCACCTGGAAATTTAATTTTATTTCTAGTCTGTTTTTACCTCAAAAAAAATTCAGTGGCTAACAAAAAAGGGGGGAAAAGCCCTTACTGGATTCATTGATATGCCAGGCAGCACCC
Source organism: Vulpes lagopus (assembly GCF_018345385.1). NCBI lineage: Eukaryota > Metazoa > Chordata > Mammalia > Carnivora > Canidae > Vulpes > Vulpes lagopus. Next base: position 23,085,995 of record NC_054824.1, on the reverse strand, counting down.
TATGTTCAATTCCATTTCAAAAGCTTTTCCCCCTACAGCAGTGATAGATTCCACAAGTCTTGGAGAGAGTTAAGGGACTGAAGGGTACTTGTGGGTATAGTGAGCTATTTTGAGTGTGCTTTTTGAAAACTGAAATTACTGGAGCAAAATCTATCGAGGTTCAATGTTATACTTGTTTTATAAAGAGAAGGATTCATGTAAATCCAGAGGTATGTGGCTCAAGAGGTGGACACAATTAGAGGCAGTCTGGTCTACATGCCAACATTGCCTTGAATGCTAAATCCCTGATACTCGAAGTGTGCTTCCTGTACTAGCATTAGCATCACCTGAGTGCTTATTAGAAATGCAGAGCCTCAGGTTCCATCTCAGATACACTGAGTCAGAATATGCTTTTTAACAAGATCCTGAAGATTTGTATGCATATTAAAATTTGAGGAGTATGAGGCTGACTGACATTAAAGAAGGGGTCAGACCTGGTCCAGGACAGGTGAGACCTTAGCACTATGCCAGTGATGTGAATATAGATTGGGGATGGTGTGGTGAAGAGAAGTGATGCTAAGCAGGATGGTCCAGGTGAGTGAGTGAGTGCTTGTGAGCATTCATAGAATCAAGACAGGGAAAGGGAGGTAAGAACAGTCAGCCTGTGATACCAGGGATTTGGAAATGGGCAAGTTTGAGAGCACCTTCATGGAGCCAGCCACCAGGCAGTATGGGTAGGGGGAGAGACAGGTGAGGAGAGAGCCAGGGAAGATAGGAGGAGGAGATAGGAGATATGAGTAGAAAGGCAGCTTCCAGAAGATAGCATAGAGAAATGATTGTTGTTTTGTCTGAAAGAAAGCCATGCTTGGAAAACAGGCAAGCTGAAGAGGTTGAGGGGAATCTATGGTTAGAAGAGTTTTGTCGAGGGGTACTTGGGTGGCACAGTCTATTACGAGTTCCACTTCTGGTTTCATCTCAGGTTGTGATCTCTTGGTCTGAGAGAGGGACTGAGCCTTACATCAGGGTCTGTGCTCAGTGTGGAGTCTACTTAAGACTCTCTTTCCTCTGCCTCTCCCTCCACACTCTCCAATAAATAAATTTTTAAAAAAGATTTTATTTATTTATGAGAGAGAGAGAGAGAGAGACAGAGAGAGAGAGGCAGAAGCAGGCTCCCTGAAGGAGCCGGTTATGGGACTCAATCTCGGGCCCCGGGATCACGTCCTGAGTCAAAGGCAGACGCTCAACCGCTGAGCCACCCAGGAGTCCCCAAATAAATACTTTCTTTCTTTCTTTTTTTTTTTTTTAAAAGAAAGGCTTGGTCGATAAAACCCGTAAACTGATACAGTGGAATAGATTGGTCCCATCTGTATTTAATAGGAATTTTCCTTAACGCAGGTGGTTTGGCCTCTAACACTGGCATTTTTAAATCACATCAATCTCTTTGCTTCCATTCCATTTAACACAGAAATTAATAGTTTCTTGGGCATACTACTATTGCATCTGACAATAACATTTATTTATTTGTTTATTTATTTATTTATTTATAGTTAACATTTTCAATGATTACTGGAAATACAACATAAATAAGAAGCTTTGTAAAGTACAGGCCAAGGGGATCCCTGGGTGGCTCAGGGGTTTGGCGCCTGCCTTTGGCCCAGGGTGCAGTCCTGGAGTCCCAGGATCGGGTCCCGTGTTGGGCTTCCGGCATGGAGCCTGCTTCTCCCTTCTCCTGTGTCTCTGCCTCTCTCTCTCTCTCTCTCATAAATAAGTAAATAAATAAATCTTAGAAAAAAAAATAAAGTACAGGCCAAGCAGGGGCACCTGGGTGGCTCAGTGGTTGAGCATCTGCCTTTGGCTCAGGTCCTGATCCTGGGATCCTGGGATCAAGTCCCATATCAGGCTCCCTGTAGGGTGACTGCTTCTCTCTCTGTGTCTCTCATGAATAAATAAATAAGATCTTTAGAAAAAAAAAGTCCAGGCCAAGCTTTTGGTATTATAAGCCAAATTATTGTTTAGCTTCTGACATTGTGCCTGCTAAAATTACAAATGTTAATTTATAAGGAAGATTTCATTTCAGAAGCAATTAAAAAATTTGGTCCTAAGCTAACTTAAATCCAACCTCCTCATCCTCAGAATAGAATTAGTCATATTTGAAATTAGTAACTGAAAAGTTAATCCTAACCCTACATCTGGCACTTTACTTCTTATGGTTGCACTTAGTTTCAGATAGAGAAATGCATGCATTAAGCCTGATCTCATTTTACATACTATTTTGTAAGCTTTCTTTATCTGGAAATAGAAGACCAATTTAGTCTTTGGGCAGTGTTAATTATAAATTAGACTCAAGCACCAAGCCTGTCTTTGTAGGATGAGGAAACATAAAGTTTCTTTGGAGGCTGGATTCTTTTAATGAAATAAGTACAGAGCTGTTTCTATTTGTAACTAAGTTGTTTAAGGAGAAAAAAAAAAAAAAAGAAAAAAGAAAGGCTTTGAATTCTGCAGATGAGCCCCAGTCTAGAATGCACAGAGACATAGCATTGTCTTCTCTGTTCCCTGACCCCCAATAGCAGTTTATTTTTAAATGAAGAAAGGGTCAAATTTTGTAAGAGTGACCATGATTAGTACATATAATACAAATCCGTACGTAGTACTGCACCTATTTGCTAAAGGGAACATCCAAGAGATAGACTGAGCAGAAGCCTATAGAGTCAGGTAGCCGCTGCTGGGTATCGATCAACTCTGCAAGCTGTTCAAGCACATGAGGGAACAGTTCTTAGCAAATTTACAGTGCTAATTAAACATCAACTTGTCTCATGAAAAGCATGAGTTATATTTTGAAGGAGGTCAGATGGAGTGAGGAAAGAGCAGAAAGTTTCTATAGGATGAAAATTTCAATTTATACATAAATAATCCTTTCGGGATTCATCACCAATTTTTGATGTGAGAAGAGTCAACTATGTCACTGCCTCTTGCTCTTCAGTGGTAGAGTTAGTTGCAGAGTTAGTATATCCCGGTATCCAGAGTTGGTCATCCATGTTACAGTCATCTAATTAATTTAGCTACTTTGTCACCTTTTAGTTTTATTTCCATAAAGAGAAAGGAGAGTTGCTGAAGACATAGGGAAAACTAATAAGACTCAATAAAGAGAAGCTCTTCATCATGAGGTTTTTGTTTCGCTACGGCTATAATCTAGTCATTCTTTTTCTTGGTTCTTTTGGAAAAGACAATACTAAAATATTTGTTTTTACTGTGTACAATTGTTCCCATTTACTGAACACTTAATATGCAATAATCACTTAATATATATGTTAGGTCAAACAGTTTGTAAATGGTAGTGTTAGCACCCAAACTCTGATTTGTTTGGGATCAGAGACTGTGCTCCAAATACCTGTGTTAGTTTGTGTACCATAGAACAAAGGCTTTGGGCTTTTAAATGGAAACATACCATATAAAATAAGTACACTTTCCAATATAATTAATTTGTTCCTCATTGTCCTCCATCTACAAATTGAAATATTTCCTGTCATCTAGTAGGTTTCCTCACATGGCTGCCTTACTTATGTTCCCTTATGGACTCTAAATTCTTTTTCCCATATACTCTAGTAAAGCTAACCTCTCCTGGGTCCACTGAGTTTCTCAACTTTCATTCTTTCTACTCTTGCCTTCCCTTCATTTTCCCACATCAAATGAGACACTAGATGAGAGGATAGATGTGAAAGTGTTTTGAAAAGTTAGAAGGAAATCAAACATAAAGTATTATGATTATGTCTGAAACAGATGTATTCTACATCTGCTCAATGAAACTACCCCTCTCTATGCAATCAAGACACTCAGCAAAATTCTTTCTGGAAATTCCAGAAGGCAGAAAGGCTATGAACCAGGGACATGAGCTGCCAAGTCAGTCAAAGCGTCAAAACAGGTTATGTCTGTAGGTATACCTTAAAACTAATGAAGGCTGGTTTCTAGAGAAGGGTCATGAAGAAATGTTGAAGAGTAAGTATGTATCACGTGAAAGCTGTTCCGTGATCAAGAGATTAAATAGCTTTTTTTTCCAAAAGAAATGAGTAGTCTGAGTATGATAGCATATAGACTAGTTAAAATGAAGTGAATGAGAAAATAAAAAAGTGACACAAAAAAGAGAAGGCTCAAGAGCTCTGTTTCAAAAAGAAACAATACACAGGTTTTTTGTTTGTTTGTTTGTTTGTTTTTAAAGAAACATTGCTTACTAAAACCAAGACTTTCTCTTAGTGTATATATGGATACCATAACTAGTTTGGGAATAATATGGGAGTTATAAATCAGTGAAGATTAACTAAATGTTTATAATAGTGAGTGGCTATGAAATCTTGAATTGGATGCACTTTTTGATTTATCTTTTTAAAATTTTATGCCCACGTGGATGTGTTGTGAGTCATGCCAAGTAAATCGTCATTTACATGTTCTCAGATTTCTACCATGCCCCCTAGTCATAACCCTGTTATTTATGGGACCTAAAATTTGGTTCTATTCACATGATGATCTATAATTTATAGACAGAGTATTTAATGACTGTTTACAGTACCATTGTCTCTTACAGAAGATTCTCCCTCTCCTTGTTCTAGAAGTGCTCTCTGGTCCTGTTTTGTACTTGATCCAGCTGGTGAAGACCAAGAAGGTCTTGGCCAGTCAAGTATTCCATATGGCAATGAAGGTACAACAAAGGAATTCATTTTTTGTGAATCTTGATTTGTTTTATAACAAATATATTTTTAAAATAGCCAACAGAAGTCTCTCAAAAAAACTAGTTATTGAGAATGAAGAAATGAAACCTACTTATCTTTTTGTAAATATAGGTTTTGTTCCAAGGTAAAATTTGAAGGATATGTTATTGCCTCTGTTATTTACAATCTCATCTTCCTGCACACCTTTCCTTTTTGCTGACACCTCAGCTTTACAGGTTTCTTATGTTACCCAGGCATACCTACTGTCTTTGCCTTGGTCTTTGCTGGCTGCAATGCAATGATTAGCTCAACTATAATAAATGATTCAGATAATTTAATTTACATGAACTATGTTGAATACTATAATGTTCAAAGATATTTAAAATTTTAAAACAATAAATGCTTATACAAAGGAGCAAGTCTAAATATGATGGCCAAATAGAAGAAGTGTTTGTGCTTAAATGAGTTGTGAATAAAATTTTCACTGCAAAATTCATCTTTGGATTGAAAATACCTGGAGAGATTCTGGAGAAAGAGATATTGAGGACAGTTCTCTTTTAGGCATACCATTGCTCTGGGAAAACATTTTTTGAGAAGAGATACTGATCTAGAGATGACTGCATAGAACTTTTGGGAAATATGTAACTATCTTAGTCATCTTTCCTAGAAAACAAAGCATCTAAGGTGAAAGCAATTGCTGACATGTACTGTGGAGAGAGAGATGCAATACCAAGGCGCCAAGAATGAGGGGGCAGAGGAAATGAGGCTGGGTGGGAGGAGGTGCATTATTGAGCTTCAGGAGGAACACAGCTTGGTAATACTGTGTCTCTGTAGGGGTCATGAAGAACCAGTCAGTTCAGGACAGTCTTGATGGAAGGAAGGATGAAGGATTTATCAATGGAGTCTTTCATCTCTTGCTCTCACTGGTTCTCCTCTATCCGAGAGGGCATTAATTACCCTGCATTTCTTGCTTATGTTACCAGGGAGGCTGAGATAGGTTGCTAAGCAATCTCTTCAGTGAGAGCCTGAGGACACATAGTAGGTGGAAGGAAGAAGGGAGGCCACGCATGGCTTAGAGAATCTGAGTCCTGTTGGTGATCCTACGTGGCACCTACTGATACTGACAGCCACAGATAAAAATGGTAGTGGTGAGAGAAAGAGAAAAAAAGAAGGAAAAAACAACAACACAAATAATCACAAACAATGTAAAAATTACCAAAAAAGAAGATGCAAATGTTAAATGTAAGTCATATGGTCATGGAGAGCATTTTTAGTGCAAATGAGCTGGTGCTGGGTGTCCAGAAGACAATAGAGGAGAGATTCAGAAACACAGAGATGCTGCATCTTTGTAGTTTTAGCAGCAATGGTGACATACACTGTGATTAGATTCTAGGGCCCTTAATGACAGGCTCATATCATTTTCCATGGTGTCACTCCAGGCGCCTACCAGATGGCCTGGGCAAGCTGTACACACTCTAATAAGCATTTATTGAATTAGGGAATCAAACACTTTAAGTTGAACCAAGTTTATCTCTGTTTACAAATAAATTTTGCCTTGGTAAATGAACTTAAGGCTTTTGTAGTGTGGAGGCCAGGGTTCTGTAGAGAATGTGGTCTTCCTTAGGGCACAGAAGAAGCCCGTATTGTTTTGGAGATGATATAGCATAAGAGTTAGAGTCAAACAAATTTGGGTTGAATCCTGGCTTTGTCATGTGCTCTCAATGTGACCATAGGCAAAGTAGTTACTGTCTCAAAGCCTCGCTTTTCCTCATCATTGTGTATAGTAATAGTAATTATCTGTGGGATTGTGGGTACAAGACTAGGAGGTATGTACTGAATGGGCAATTACCGTTGGCTATTATCACCATTGCTATTAAGTTTTTCATGCTGCGGGTACTTACAAAAGACAAGTTAGACCTGGTCTGACAAAGAATTCCTTTAAAATTTATCTTACATCAATATTTATACACATCTTTATAGGAAAGTGAAATAGTAAAAATCATTTGGCCAGTAAGTCCTATATGTCTATGTTTAAGTTTTTGTTTTAATTCCAGTTAGTTAACATACAGTGTTATGTGAGTTTCAGGTGTATGATACAGTGATTCAGTAATTCCATACATCACTTGATGCTCATCATGACAAATGTACTCCTTAATCTCCCCTAGTTAAGCCACACCAACTGGTTGTGGTTAAACCCCCACCAACCTCCCCCCTGATATCCATCAGTATGATCTCTATAGTTAAGAGTGTGTTTCTTGATTTCTCTCTCTTTTTTCCCTTTGCTCATTTATTTTGTTTCTTAAATTCCACATATGAGTGAAAAAATCATAAATTATTTATCTTTCTGATTTCACTTAGCATTGCACACTCTAACTCCATCCTTGTTGTTGCAAATGGAAATATTTGTTATTTTTTATGGCTGAGTAATATTCCATTGGAGATATATATATATATATATATATATATATTCAACATCTTCTTTATACATTCATCAATTGGTAGACACTAGGGCTGCTTCCATATCTTGGTTATTGTAGATAATGCTGGTATAAACATTGAGGTTCATGTATGCTTTCAAATTAGTGTTTTTGTATTCTTTGGGTAAATACCCAGTAGTGGAATTGCTAGATCATAGGGTAGTTCTAATTTGAACTTTTTGAGGAACCTGCATACTGTTTTCCAGAGTGGCAGCACCACTTTGCATTCCTACCAGCAGTGCAAGAGGGGTCCTATTCCCCCACATCCTAATCAACAATCATTGCTTCTTGTGTTGTGATTTTAGCCATTCTGACAGGTGTGAGGTGGCTATCTCATTGTACTTTTGATTTGCATTTCCTGGATTAGAATTGATGTTGAGCATCTTTTCATCTCTTTTGGCCATTTGTATGTCTTCTCTGGAGAGAAGGTTGTTATGTCTGTTCATGTGTTCTACCCATTTTAAAAAATTGTATTATTAATTTTTTGGGTGTTGAGTTTTGTAAGTTCTTTATATATTTTGGATACTAACCCTTTATTGGATATCATTTACAAATATCTTCTTCCATTCCACAGGTTACCTTTTAGTTTTCATGATTTTTTTCCTTCCCTGTGAAGAAGCTTTTTATTTTGATGTAGTCCAATAGTTCATTTTTGCTTTTGTTTTCCTTGCCTCAGGAGACTTATCTAGAAAAAAGTTGCTATAGGCATCAAAGAAGATACTGCCTGTGTTCTCTTCTAGGATTTTCAGTTTCCTATTTCACATTGAGATCTTTAATCAATTTTGAATTTATTTTTATGTGTATTTTCATGTGTATGTCCAGTTTCATGCTTTTGCATGTTGCTGTCCCGTTTTCCCAACACCACTTATTTTAGAGACTGTCTTCTTCCCATTGGATATTCTTTCCTGATTTGTGGAAGATTAGTTGATCGGTAATTGTGGGCTTATTTCTGGGTTTTTCTATTCTAATCCATTAATCTATGTATCTCTTTTTGTGCTAGTACCATACTGTTTGAATCACTACAGGTTTGTCCAGAAATGTGATGCCTCCAACTTTGCTTTTCTTTTTCAAAATTGCTTTGGTTATTAGGGGTCTTTTGAGGTTTCATACTAATTTTAGGATTGTTTGTTCTAATCCTGTGAAACGCTGTTGGTATTTTGATAGAGATTGTATTAGATGTGTAGATTGCTTTGGGTAGTGTAGACATTTTAACAATATTTATTCTTCTGATCTATGAGCATGGAATGTCTTTCCATTTCTTTGTGTCATCTTCAATAGCTTTCATCAGTTTTTTATAGTAAAGTACAGTTCTTCCACTGTACCTAACCTTTGGATAGGTTTATTACTAGGTATCTTATTATTTTTGGTGCAATTGTAAGTGGGATTGTTTTTCCTTATTTTCTTTTTCTGCTATGCATTATTGGTATATAGTCATGGAAGGGATTTCTGTGGATTGCTTTTTTAAAAAAGATTTTATTTATTTATTCGAGAGAGACAGGGAGAGAGAGAGACAGAGATAGAGAGGCAGAGGGAGAAGCAGACTCCATGCAGGGAGCCAGATGTGGGACTCGATCCTGGGACTCCAGGATCAGGCCCTGGACTGAAGGTGGCGCTAAACTGCTGGGCCACCTGGGCTGCCCTGTGGATTGATTTTATATCCTGTGACTTTACTGAATTTGTTATCAGTTCTAGTAGTTTTGGGTTGGAGTCTCTTTGGATTTCCTATGTACAATATCATATTATCTGCAGATAGTGAAAAGTTTACTACTTTCTTACTGATTTGGATGCCTTTTATTTCTTTTTGTCTGATTGCTATGGCAAGGCCATCTAGGCTTATGTTGGATAAAAGTGGTGAGAGTGAACATCCTTGTCTTGTGTCTGACCTTAGGGGAAAAGCTGTCAGTTTTCCTTGTTACCTGTGGGTTTTTCATAAATGGCCTTTATTATCTTGAAGTATGTTCCCTCTAAACCTACACTGTTGAAGGTTTTAATCACGAATGGATGTTGTACTTTGTCAAATGCTTTTTTTGCACCTTTTGAAAAGATCATATGGTTCTTATTGATATGATATAATATCACATTGATTGATTCATGAATATTGAACCACCCTTGCAACACAGGAGTAAATCCCACTGGATCATGGTATATGATTTTTTAATGTATTGTTGAATGGAGTTTGCTAGTATTCTGTGGGGGATTTTGGGTCTATGTTGTTCATCAATGATATAGGCCTGTAGTTTTCTTCCTTTGTGATGTCTGTCTCATCTTGACATCAGGGTAATGCTGGCTTCATAGAATGAATTTGGAAATTTTCCTTTCTTTTCTATTTTTATTTTTTGAATAGTTTGAGAAGAGTAGGTATTGACTCCTGCTTAAATGTTTGGTACAATTCACTGGTGAGGCCATGTAGTTTTGGACTTTTGTTTATTGAAGGTTTCTTTTGATTTCTGATTCCATTTCTTCGCTGGTAATCAGTTTCTTCAAATTTTCTATTTCTTCTTGTTTCAAGTTTGGTGGGTTATATGTTCCCAGGAATTTATCCACTTCTGTGATGTCCAAGTTGTTGGTATATATTTTTTCATAATATTCTCTTATAATTATTTGTTTCTGTGGTGTTGTTATTATTTCTCCTCTCTAATTTGTGATTTTATTTATGTGGGTCCTTTCTCTTTTTTTCTTGATAAGTCTGGCTAGAGGTGTTTCAACTTCATTGATTTTTTTTTAAAGAACCAGCTCCTAGTTTAATTGATCTGTTCTAGTGTTTGTTTGTTGTTGGTTTTTAGTTTCCTTTTTTTTAAAAAAAAGATTTCATTTATTTATTCACGAGAGACAGAGAGACACAGAGAGAGATAGAGAGGCAGAGACACAGGCAGAGGGAGAAGCAGGCTCCCTGCAGGGAGCCTGATGTGGGACTTGATCCCAGTTCCCAGGATCACGACCTGAGCCAAAGGCAGGCAGGCACCCAACCGCTGAGCCACCCAGGCGTCCCATGTTTTTTACTTTCTATATAATTTACTTCTGCCATAATCTTTATTATTTCCTTCTGCTGGTTCTGAGTTATGTTTGCTGTTCATTTTCTAGCTAATTTAGGTGTAAGTTTAGGTTGTATATGTAAGATTTTTTCTTGCTTCTTGGGTAGGCCTATATCGCTATAAACTCCCCTCTTGGAACCACTTTTGCTCTATCCCCAAGGTTTTGAACCATTGCATTTTCATTTTTATGTGTTTCCATGTACTTTTTAATTTCTTCTTTTATTTTCTGGTTGACTCATTCATTGTTCAGTAGCATGTTACTTAACCTCCCTGTAATTGTGGTCTTTCCAGATATTTCTTAGAGTTAACTTCTAGTTTCAAATCATTGTGGTCAGAAAAGATGCATGGCATGACTTCAGTCTTTTTGAATTTGTTAAGGCTTGTTTTGTGGGCTAATATGTGATCTGTTCTGGAGAATGTTCCATGTGCGCTTGAAAGGAATGTGTATTCTGCTGTTTTAGGATGGAGTGTTTTGAACGTATTTTTAAAATATATCTGGTCCATTGTGTCATTCAAAGTCATTGCTTTCTTGTTGATTTTTTTAGATGCTCTGTGCATTGATGTGAGTGGGGTGTTAAGTCTCCTGCTATGATTATATCATTATCAATTAGTTCCTTTATATTTGTTATTAACTGTTTTATGTATTTGGGTGGTCTCATGTGAGATATGTGAATATTTATAATTGTTATATCTTCTTGTTGGATTGTCCCCTTTATTATTATATAGTATTCTTTGTTTCTTGTTACAGACTTTGTTTTAAAGTCTATGTCATCCAATATAAGTATTGGTACTCCAGCTTTTCTTTTGACATTCATTTGCATGATAAATGGTTCTCTATTCCCTCACTTTCAATATGCAGGTGTTTTTAGGTCTAAAATGAGTCTTTTGTGGGAAACATATAGATAAGGTTTTTTTTTTTAATTTCCTGTCACTCTATGTCTTTTAATTGGACCTTTGAGTCTATTTACATTCAAAGTAATTATTGATATATATGTGTTTCTTGCCAATTTGTTACTTGCTTTGTAGTTGTTTCTCTGATCCTTTCTTGCCTTTCTCTCTTTCATGCTTTGCTGGTTTTCTTTAGTGATATATTTGGCTTTCTTTGCTTTATTCTTTGCATATTTATTAATGGTTTTTGCTTTATGATTGACATTAGATTTATATATAACATCTGCAATTTGCATCTGTATTAAGTTGATAGTTGTTTAATTTTGGACCCATTCTTTACTCCTGTCCTCCCTATGTTTTAGGCATATAATGTCATATTTTACATCCTTTTATTTTGTGAATTGCTTGACTGTTTACAGAAATATTCATTTTTATTGCTTTTGTGCTTCTTACCTTCATACTGTCACTTTTCATCTTTCCTTTCCACTCACAGAGTCCCTTTTAGTATTCTTACAGGGCTGGCATAGTGGTCATGAACTCCTTTAGTTTTTGTTTGTCTGGGAAATTCTTTATCTCTCCTATTCTGAATGACAGCTTTGCTGTATAGAATATTCTTGGCTGCAGATTTTTCCCATTCAGCATTTTCAATATATCATGCCAGTTTCTCCTGGCATGGAAAGTTTGCGCTGAATAAAAAAAAAAAAAACACTGATAGTCTTATTGTTTCTCTTGTACATAATGGTCTTTTGTCTTGCTCCTTTTACGGTATTTTTTGTTTATCACTATATTTTTCCATTTTAATTACCATCTGTCTTGGTATGGTCCTGCTTTTGTTGATTTTATTGGGGCTTCTCTGTGTCTCCTGGGTCTGGATATCTGTTTCTTTAGATTAGGAAAGTGATTAGGAAAGGTTTCTGTTCTATCTTCAAATAAATGTTCTATCCCCTTTTTTCTCTCTTCTTCTTCTGAGACTCCTAAAATATGAATGTTATATGATGAAATCACCAATTTCTTTAAGTCTATTGTTTTGCATTATTCTTTTTTTCTCTTTTGTTCAGCTTGATCACTTTAAAAAATATTTTATTTACTTATTCATGAGAGGCACAGAGAGAGAGAGAGAGAGAGAGAGAGAGAGAGAGGCAGAGACACAGCAGAGAGAGAAGCAGGCTCCATGCAGGGAGCTGGATGTCCGACTCAATCCCGGGTCTCCAGGACCACACCCCGGGCTGCAGGCGGCGCTATACCGCTGGGCCACTGGGGCTGCCCTTGATCACTTTTTATTATTCTGTCTTGTAGGTCACTAATTTGCTCCTCTACTTCTATCCTGCTGTTCATTCTATCAAGCAAGTTTCTGATTTTGTTTATTGAGCCCTTTATCTCTGTTATGTTATTCCTTATTTCTGTGTTAATGATCTTGCTAATGCCTTCTACTCTTCTCTCAAGTTCAGTGAGTATCTTTATCACCAATATTTTAAATTCTCTATCAGACACGTTACTTATATCTGTTTTGCTTAGATCACTGGTTGTGGCCTTGTTAAATTCTTCATTTGGGACAAATTTCTCTGTCTTCTCATTTTGTCTAAGTCTCTGTGCCTGTTTCTCTATGTTGGGAAAGTCAGCTACAACTTCTGCTCTTGAGAGTAATGGCCTTATGAAGAAGATGCACTGTATGTTCTGCCATGTAGTGTCTGCTGTTGCCTAGGGCTTGGAGCTTCTGGGAGTGTCTCCAGTATGTGCTGCCTGTGCCCTGCTGTTGTGTCTTGGCCACTTTAATCTTCAGGCTAGTCATCTGCAGAGGTTCTCCTTGCCTGGCATGGACAGTGTTTGGTCCCTGGCCTGAAGGTGGCATGTTTTACTATGTGTGGCTCCAGTCTGCTCATGAAATGAGATCCATCTCCATGGCTGCTGGAACCAAAACTCTACAAAACTCCGAGGTTAGGAAACTTGGTGTTGGTGGGGGTTTAGGCTAGTCTTCTGGGGGAGGAGGCCTGTGCTACTGGGACTGAGGCAAGTGTGACTCAGAAGAGCAGTTCTTCTAGAGTGAGGGGCCAGAAGGGCTTGATGTAAGCAAGTTAGGTAGTGAGTGTTGGCACTGCTCAGATTCCCACAGGAGGCCCTGTGCTTGTGCTGAGGGGTGAGGAAGGGGAATAGTGCCTGCTAGTTTCATTGTTCCTGGAGAGATCTCTCCATGAACACTCCCTCTCTGGGACATGCTCTAAGAAGAGCAAATGGCCTTCCCATTGTGTGTCCCAGGTACTCTTCAGATCGCTGTTTCCAGGCTGTATGTCTGTGAGCTGTTTGCCCTGCCATTTTTTCAAGAGCAGCCCTGATGCCTCTGTGCTCTATTCCAGTCAAGCCCACTGAGCTTTAAAACTCCAGGCTGTAAGCCCCCCTAGTTGCCAGAACTCATGAGATTCAGTTGCTCTTGCTTTCCAAACCAACTGCCATGGGATTTCATTTTCTCTGTGTGCTCTCCTTTGTGTCAGTCTGTCTCTCACTTCTCCATGACCTTGATTCCCTCCTCACCATAGTAGCCACAATTCATTTCTCTGCCAAACTATGTCTCCATACTTCCTACCTTTTTTGATGTGACCACTTCTCTACCTTTAGTTGTGCAGTCTGTTCTGCCAGTCTTCCAGTCAATTTCTAGGATATTTAGGATAGTTATCTAGTTGTATTTGTCAGTTGAGACGAGCCTAGGGCCCTTCTACTCAGCTGCCGTCTTCCAGCTCCAATCAAGTCCTATATTATTTTTAAAGTTGTTTTAAGTTTCAGTACTATGTAAAATAAGAAATTCTTATAAGTTAGACAGTTCTTTTTAGAAGATAACTATGCTGCGTGTATGACTTATTCAAGTTAAATTGAAAGGAGACTGGAGTGCCTTTAGTGTCTCATGCTATCAATGTGAACATAATTTGAACTGAAACTTCCCATTTTTTACCTTCTCTGTTATTACCATCCTCCAATAACAAACAGAAAAATACTGTCCATAAATAATTAATACTTAATCATGTCATAGGTGGATTTTGCAGTCATCTATTTGATATACAGATGATAAAAGTTACTATCTTATTAGCAGCAGTCTTTGCTATAATTTAATGAGTAAAAATGTCACATAATAAACATTCCAAATCAAAGCAGATATGCAAACCTCCTCCCGGATATTCTCAGACCCAACCAACATCTATGTGAAGCAGAAAAGTAAGCAATTATTAATTTCTTTTCTATGTTACTCTTGAAGAAAATTATTTATTTTTATTTAATTACAATTTGTGGCCTTTCAGAATTGTAAACACAAAGAGATACTTCCTGGTTCTAAGCTATTTTATACAAAGTGGAAATCTCATGAAGACAAAAATTTGAGAGAGGGAAAAGCAAAACGAAAGAAAACAGAAATTTAAATGTACAGGAAATGTATAATCAAGGCATAAGCTCTTACTTGAATCAATAAATACTGAGTTTTGGAAATAAAATTCTAAATAGAATTCTAGTTGACAAATGTGTCAATGAAGTAATGAGTTCAAACGCTGGCTCCAACACTTACCAGCTATGTGAAGTGGGGCTAGTTAACACACTTTTTTTTTTTTTTAAGATTTTTTATTTATTTAGTAGAGGGAGAGAAAGAGAGAGAGAGAAAGAGAGAGAGAAACAGGCAGTGGGAGAAGCAGGCTCCATGCAGGGAGCCCGATGTAGGACTGGATCTGGGTATCCAGGATCACACCCTGGGCCGAAGGCGGCGCTAAACCGCTGAGCCACCGGGGCTGCCCCACTTTTTGAAATAAAATAATATTAATAAAAATGGAAATAATAATAACCATTTACATGCTGTTCTGGGGTTTTGAATTAATGAACAAAGTACAGTATGAAATATGTCAGACAATAGGAATTTGATAGATATAAGCTATTATATTCTTACCTGCACTGTGTATTGTTTTCATACAAACCACCTTGTCTATGAGAAACCCCTGCCCTCACTGTGTTTATTCATTGAGACAGACTGTGTATATTTTGTCAGACATAGAGTATATTATTAATTACATTTTGATTAAGGAGAGCATATGAAGATCTGGATAATCCCTCATTGTTTTTCATCTATTATTGTAAATATTGACTGGGGATTTGCTTCTAATGTGAATTTCTAGGGAAAACATAGTATTAAGAGAAATCTTGTTAAGGCTATTGAACCCAATTTATAGCCAGAGAAATTAATGTAAAAAGATTATATAACTGTTGATTAGTTTTCTTGTTGTTTAGGAATTTATACTTTGCATTGAGATAAAGGAAATATGATCTAGTTTGAGACCTCAACTCTGGGAATTTGGTAGCAGAAGAAAACTCTCAGCTCCATTATGTTGCTGATCTTTTGGAATTAAGAAATAAAGACGTTATGGAATTTGAAATATATAGCAAGGATTTCATGACAATAGCCTGATAAATAACTACAAAAAGTTTATTAGCCCACTTATGAAAAAAAAATGACTTCCCTCTACCATGTATATTACACTGGTGATAAAAATGAACAAAATCAGCATTCATTTTTATTTCCTTGAATAAATTGTTTTTCACCTTGGATGAAAAGGTGAGTAGTTATTTCTACTGATGTCTTAAAATGTAGTTGTTTTATGTTGTCCAGTCTTTTAGCATTAAAATCACTACAAATTTTTATCAGGCTACAACTTTATAATAATAATAAAAAACTCAAGTATCTATTGGTTGTAGCCTATTTACTTGAAAATAAATTCATTTAGTATGAGGAAAGGTATACTTCATATTTCTCAGCTCCCTTCTTGTGTATACAAATTTTGTTGGAGCTGAAACTCTCTAGTAGTTATTAACTTGTTGAAGAAGGGGAAATGTATCAACAGACATCAAGGATTACTAACTGGAACAGAGGGCCCATCCCCACTTGTGCCTTTGTGACAACTGGGGACTATTCAGGAATCATTTGAATTTTTCAATCATGCTCCAACTCCTCAGGTATTCTGATAGGCCTACCTCATTCCTGGCAGGTGACAGTGGTGGTGGGATTCCTCTACACCTTGGAAATCACACTCTAATAATGATGTGAGCAGGTCATATCTCTCCCTTATTTTGGGGTGGACAGTTTTTGAAAATCCCTGTTCCTGATGGAAATTTAAAATTCCAGTAAAAACCAAAATATTCTTTAAATCAAAGCTTTAAACCTTTCTTTCTTTGTAAGTTAGAGTGAGGGCTTAAGATCAAATTGTCTGAAGTTTTTAAAAATCAAGTTGGCTGATATTTCCAAGGTAAGTTTTGGAGGCATGAATATGTCTTTGGGAGGGTTTTTGATTTTTTGTGCTTTCTGGACTGGTGCTTTAGAGAATACTGCTCTTGCAGGAAATACCAGGAAAGAAAAAAAGGGAAAAATTGGGATGGACTTCCTGGCCCCATTGATTGGGAAATTCTGTATCATCATCCAAATGTTGAGAGATCTTGAAATCACAACATCCACAAAACTCAAAAACAAAATGAAAATGCATGCTGCTTTCTCCCTTAAGCTTACACTTTGAGCCAATCTTGACATTCAAAATATGGAGAAGGGAGGAAGAGATATTTAAAATATTATTGTGGACTTGGTGGCAAATAACTAAAATTGTGAGCAAAGTTCCGTGGAAATTTTAATGATTCTAAACATGGTACTTATGCACTTTTGATCTAGCTTTATATCTTTCCACCACAAATGAGTATGCTGAAGGACATTACAAGAGTACACAGTAAACTTTTTTAAGCTATAAAATTAATCCAAAAAAGAAGTTATTTTACCTTTTGATGTCTTACTACTTACTTTCCTGTGTGAATTGCTTTTGGCTGGTCAGAGACAGCTTTAAAAACCTAAACTATATAAAGTAATACTTGCATTTTCAGGCATGATTCAATCAGGGGCAAGATTTCAAAATCTATGGCTCTGTGATTGGAGGCCCCTGACCTTTCTTTTTAGATCAAAAGTTGGTTTTCCAAAGCCTTCCATGACCAATAGACAATGGCAATAGAATAAAGAGCAAACAACTTGTGCATAAAACATAGGGCCTTGTGATGGCATTTGTAGGGATGATGTGGCTGTATATTCAGTGCATCCTGCTTACTTGCTTTCTTCCATTGCAGACTGTTAACCTATGTACTTTCACTTCTGGAACTGAGCCCCCAAGGATGTACCAGAAGCTATATGAGGTAATAATTAATTATCTGAGGTAAAAGAAAACTCCCTTCCATAACATTTTTAAAGTAACACATACATTCTGATTATAAAATAAATATGAATGGAATTCCTAAATGTTTTATATGCACATCTTATTTAATCTTTATGACATCAGGGCTATTATTTTACCACTTTGAACATGAAAAAACTCCAGTCAGAGGTCACACAGCTAGAATAGCAAATAGTACTAAATCTGGTCATCTGGCTCCAGAAACCATGCTTTTTAACATTTGTGAATGACTGCCTCTCATACAGTTGAAATAGATGAGTGAAGATGTGAAAAGTTGAGTGAACTCAGATTCAAATAGCTATTGGGAATAGTAGAAGAGATTTCAAAAGGCAGTGGATGATTAATTATCAAATAAACTTTATAGACAATACATATTATTGGAATATAAAAGAAGAAAATTGATTAGGTTGGGGATGCCTTGTCAGGCCATGCTTCCTCAAACAGTGATTAGAAGAGAAGAATGTGGTGTTAGCTGAGGCTTGAAGGAAGGGCAATTTTGTAACATCAGAGACTAGGGTGTCTTGAAGTCTTGGGAATAAAGTGAGTCCTGGTCAGTTAACTAGGTTAAGTTAGTCCAGGAGAGAGAGTTGAAAGCCTGGTGTTACACTCATCTATTATAGTAGGACAGGAACTAGAGAGTTGTCTCGGGTGTAGGTGCTGACACGCTGTCCAATTTGACAACCATGGCACTGCTTTCAAAAGGCAGACTTATTAGTGGCGAAGAATTGGAAGATTCATGATTTATTGGAAGACTTGTGATGAAGCATCAAGGTATTTTAATATATAGGAGAGACATGGTCATATGGGGTTCTGGCAGAACTTGTAACAGAACTCCATACTCTTGAAGTTAGGGGAGGGGTGTGGGTGGGCAGAGGTTGGAGAGTACCAGGCAGGACAGAAACTTGGAGCAGGAGAAAAAAAGGTCATTTACAAAAACTGGGCATAGTAGTTGGCAATTGCATTTTGAAATGAGGTAGCAGTCTAGGTATTAAAGTGTAGGTGAGCATTGTTCTGTTTGGAGAAATAGGACGAGGGTTTTGAAGGTGGACTCTGGAATATTAGGGAAAGGAGAGGTTTGGTGAAATTACTTTTACCTTCAGTCATAAGCAGATCAGGGAACAGGGATTATAACTGGAGCATGAAGGTAGGAGCTGATTTGTTCCATTTGTGTGGTAGAAGAATGAGAAAGAAGTAATGTATAAAAGGATGTTTGAGAGAGAGGAAAGGGTATTATGAGTTGGAAGGGCAGTGTGAAGACAATCATAAAGATGTACGCAGAAAAGTTAGGAAGCTAGTTATTGGAGAGGAGTTTATACAAGGCAACAGTAGGAAGTAAGATTAAAAAGTGACATTGAAATTAGATTATCAAGAACTTTGACTTCTGGGATAAAGTAATTGACTTTTATTTAGTTGGCAATTAAGACTTTGAACACTGGAGCAGAGGGGTTGATATCATCAAAGCAAATGTGCAGAAGTATAATTTAACAACAGTGTGCCTTATGGATTGGCAAAGGATGAAGTAGGAAATCAATGAAGAGGATTCTACAATAGCTTAGCAAAAAGCAGTAAGGACCTAAAACAGGTGGGTGAGAATGGGGCTTGGAATTGAGGGGAAAGATGCAGCAGAGATTACAAAATAAAACTTGCCAAGACTGAGCAATTGCTAGGATAAGTGACTGAAGACAGAGTCAAAGATGGTGCCACAGCTTAAGTGATTCAAAATATTAAGAGGAAATGTGCAAGAGGTCTTAGGAAATGAAAAGTTTGTTATTATCAATGTTTAATCTGAGATGACAGTGAAATACTCAGGAAGGTATCTGTAATAAACCACTAGAAATAAGGTACCAGACCTGGGGAGAGAAATAAGGTACCAGACCTGGTAATACATATTTGTGAGTTTTCAACATAGAGATACTGTTAGAGGTCATAAAAGTCAGAGTTATCTAAGCTGACAGATAGGACATAATGGGAAATACAGGACCATGTTAACAAAGAGAAAAAAGAATTTCATGTGAGACCTGAGTAAGCAGTAAAAAATTTCAAATGCTACAGAGAAGTCAATGAGAATAAAAACAAAATATAGGACCATTGATTTAAGAGTTAGATGGTCATTCATTATGTTTAAGAGATATTCTTAGCATAATGATTAGTGTATGTGGAAGCTACATATTTGGCGGGTTGAAAAACTAATATGTAGTAGCCATCTTCTTGGAACTGAGTTTAGATATGGCTGAACAATGTATGCATATAGGTCTTAGATATTCTTTGGTGTTTGGGAAATCTTTTTCCATGTAGTCCCTTAAATTGACTGGGTAGTATGTCTTCTAAGTATGTTTATATTCTGTGCCTGCTCCATCCTATATTTCCATTTATTTTGGTGCAACCAAGTGGAAATATTTCATCTCTGTTACTATAGGTCAGAGTCTATCAACCTTGGCACTACTGACATTTTGAGCTGTGTAGTTCTTTGTTGTAGGTTGTTGGCTTGTGATTGTAGGATGTTTAGTAGCATCCTTGGCCTTTAACCACTAAATTCCAGTAGCACCTCTCTCTCCCTGATCCCTCCCCAACTCCCCTGCCCCAAGTTATAACAATCAAAAGGATCTTTAGATTTTGACAAGCATCTCTTGAGGAGCAAAATAGCTCCTGATTGTGAACCACTGCTGGCAGGGATATCTGTGATTTTAGCTTTCCAGGACTTAGTTGCTGTTCTGCCATTCTGGTAACTATGCTCCACTTTTCTTTGGGGGAAATGACTGCCTCTCATAATCCCTGCTTACTGGCTTCAGATGGAGTTAACTCTGCCTTTCAAATAATGGTGGACATTGGACAATAAGTCTGACCATGTCCCTGCCTAAGTTGTTGATTTAGGGATAGATATATCAAACCAGTTGGCTTGGGTTAAAGCTAATCCTAAAGTTGGTCTTTTTAATCAAGTGGCCAAACATATGTGGGTTCTTTTCCACTAGATTTGAAAATCAGAAAATGTAGGCCTGGAATTGTTGGCCACCATTTTGATACATCGAAATTCATCTGTGTCTTCAAGCTAGTCAACTTGACTTTTTAGTTACGAGCCATTAAAATATATTTTGCTTGTTTGCTTAGGTCATATTTTCTCTTACTTACAACAGAAAAACCTCTGATACAAAAATGAGTTCTAGAATTTGGGGTTATAAAAGAATGATCCTATGATGTGTAGTGGGCTGTTTCAGAGTTGCTGGAGAGAATGAAGATCCTTCAGCAACACTTTTTTTTTTTTTTAAGTAAGTTGCACTTTTATATATTAGCTAAACTGTGGGAAATAGAAAGCTATGTTATACAATAGCAAAACAAATGACTGTTTCACCTTTGGTATCTTGGTGCCCAGACCATGTACTTATTGAGGCTGGAGCATTAATTAGGGGCTTGATAGCAAAGTGGCAGGATGCTGGATCTTTATGGACTGTATTTTGAAGCCACAGTGATGTTCTACCAAAAAGAGACAAACTTAGGTAGAAACTGTCCTGTCTAAAGGCAGAGAAAGAATATAGCTAAGAGAGGCTTTTTTTTTTTTTTTTTTTTTTTTTTGCCTACGGCCCAGAATGTGAGATAATTTAAAACTCTGGTTTTATAAGTTTGGAAAACCCTAAACCAAATCCCCAAATTAAAGATACACAAAGTGAGGATGGTGTGTTCAGGCAAGAAAACAGGAAATAGTAGGAAGAGTGAGGTTAGGGAAAAGCTGACTCTTCAGGCCTCTTCAGGGAATTTCTCTGTTATGACTCCGTGCCTGAAAAAAGATCACAGTTTCTCCCATAAGAGCTGTGAGTAGTTTAGGGCACAGGGCAATTAAAACTCTGGTGACAAATTGCTCCCAGGCAGAAGCCAGCATGGAGTCATTAGAATAAGAGAGGATGGGCTAAGTACTTAGACATGTTGCTGAAGGATAAAATTCCCCAGGCTGGGTTCTAGATTGGAAAAATATGAGATCCATGGGTTTTTAATACTAAATTATTGAATTAATTGGGACTCAAAAGACCAAAATCCAGGGATCCCTGGGTGGCTCAGTGGTTTAGTGCCTGCTTTTGGCCGAAGGCGTGATCCTGAGGTCCTGGGATCGAGTCCCACGTCGGGCTCACTGCATGGAGTCTGTCTCTGTCTCTGTCTCTCTCTCTCTCTCTCTCTATATATATATGTATATATATCATGAATAAATAAATACAATCTGGAAAAAAAAAAAAAAAGACCAGAATCCTGCTAAGTATTTAAGAGAATTAAAATGCCAGAGAAATACCAAGTCTGGCACATAAGCTCAATGTCAGTTACCTCAAACCTTCAAATCTCCACCAACCAATATGTTTAAAGGAAATATTCAGAACTAATACTTAATCATTCAGTCAATCAATGTTGCCAGGAGTCAGGTATTGTGTTCCAAGTGGTCATATGGTTTTAAATGAACCAGATCCCCAACCCTGCCTTGTCTGGCCCCAAACACACCAATGAAGACCAATGTCTTCCAATGAAGACAGCCAAATAATAAAAAAGTAAACAAACAAATGAATAGATAAAGTCAGATTGTATTAGTGGCATGAGAAAGAAAAAAAGAGAGAGGGAGCTGTGATAGAGATTAACAGAGAAAGGGGTATGATAATATGAAAATTTGGAAACTTTCCTTTTTTTTCTATAAAGTATTAAAAGGCTATTTTGGCCCTTCTAGTAAAAAGCACTGAAGCAGTAAATTACCTTTGGCTTTGACACTGTACTTATCTCTTTGAAAGGTCCAGATCTTTAGTATTCATCAATTACCAGTGTAAAGGTAGGCAGTTTAAGGTGGACTTAATCATTGAGATATTGAGCAGCTTTGTCAAAGGCCATCTTCCTTATGTGGAGACAGAAACCTGAAATGCAGACTGGATGGCATATTACAACCACCTAATGAATCTGTTCCCTCCCAATTGGGATCTCAGGCGCATTTACTCATCTTCAACCAGTGTAATTAAAGATGAAAAGTATAACACTGATGTATACTTCTCTGGGGAGGGAGTTGTTTTAATTGTAGACCCATCAGTGGAAAATGAACTATGCTGGAGAAAGATCAGGCTTAATTACACACCTGTTGGTGGTATCAAGCAAAACTGTTGCACTCTGCTGTAATAGGGGAACTACCTAGAAAAACCCTGTGATTTGGCAAAGCTCAAAATATCACCTCATTAGAGCTTATAATTTCTGCCTTTTAAATCATTGAATCATCAAATTTTAGGTGAAAGGAACTTGAGGTTGTTTAGTGTAATTCACATAATTTACAGAGGAGACAATTCAAATCTGGAGGAGTTAACTGACTTGGCCAAATTCACACAAATTATTTGAGAAGCACTTATTAAGCTTCCTTGGTGACTGCTCATGTTTTCGAAATGCTATCTACTTAGATTTGAAAGCAGATGGTAGAAGTCAGAACCTTTATTTGGAACCTCAGGAAAAGTTTTAAAATTAAAACCAGACAAGTTTCATTTTTAGATAACTTTTCTCAAAATGTGAGAAACTGACCGTTAGTCGGAGAGAAATGGCTATGATCCTAGATCCTTTAGGCAGCCACCCACACCTACTGGGTCTGTAACCAATTCTTCTAAATTCCTGAGGGATATAAAGGATGGAAACCTCTCCAAGAAAAAAATCATATTTTTAAATGTCATCTCAGGATTTAACCTGAAATTCCTCTTTAGCTTTCTTTTTCTTGGTGTGTGATCCTGTCTTCTATTACCATTTTGCTTAATCCTATACTGCATAGGGGTATTAGCAGTTGGCCCCATGCCTCATTTTCCCTGGGCTATTCTCCTGATCTGATTAGCTTTTCTTAGGCAAGGTTTTCCAAAGCAAGCAGGCACACATGCACAATAGAATAAGAGAACTCTAAGATGCAAGACAAAAGATGCATGTATTTCTACACACATGTGCATGAAAGGGAAGTAGGAGAGGGAGAGATTCATTTATTAATTCAACAACTTTTTACCGAGAGCCTATTGTGTGCTAGGGATACTGATGGATTCTAGATTTGGAGATATAAACCAAAGAAAAATGATTAGAATTTATAGTTTTGGAGGAGTCTGAGCACAGTTTTGGCACTATTGTTAACTTGGGCTAGATATATTTTTATTTATTTATTTATTTATTTATTTATTTATTTATTTATTTATTGAAGTTCGATTTGCCAACATCTAACACCCAGTGCTCATCCCATCAAGTGCCCTTCTCAGTGCCGGTCACCCAGTTACCCCATTTACCCCATCCCTCCCGCCTGCCTCCCCTTCCACTACCCTTTGTTCGCTAGGTATCTTTGTTGTGTATTGTAGGTTATTTTTGCGGGATTCCTGGCTTCTACCCACTAGATGCCAGTAGCACACCCATAGTCATGGCAATCAAGAATGTGCTTAGAAGGCAGCCCGGGTGGCTCCGTGGTTTAGCGCCACCTTCAGTCCAGGGCCTGATCCTGGAGACCCAGATTGAGTCCCATGTGGGGCTCCCTCCATGGAGCCTGCTTCTCCCTCTATCTGTGTCTCTGCCTCTCTCTTTCTCTCTGTGTGTCTCTCATGAATAAATAAATAAAATCTTTTTTAAAAAGGAAAGAAATGATAGAAAACCTCAACAGGCCAATAACCAGGGAGGAAATTGAAGCAGTCATCAAAAACCTCCCAAGACACAAGAGTCCAGGGCCAGATGGCTTCCCAGGGGAATTCTATCAAACGTTTAAAGAAGAAATCAGGGATCCCTGGGTGGCGCAGCGGTTTGGCGCCTGGGCGCGATCCTGGAGACCCGGGATCGAATCCCACGTCGGGTTCCCGGTGCATGGAGCCTGCTTCTCCCTCTGCCTGTATCTCTGCCTCTCTCTCTCTCTCTGTGTGTGACTATCATAAATAAATAAAAATTAAAAAAAAAGAAGAAATCATACCTATTCTACTAAGCTGTTTGGAAAGATAGAAAGAGATGGAGTACTTCCAAATTCGTTCTATGAGGCCAGCATCACCTTAATTCCGAAACCAGACAAAGACCCCACCAAAAAGGAGAATTACGGACCAATATCCCTGATGAACATGGATGCAAAAATTCTCAACAAGATACTAGCCAATAGGATCCAACAACACATTAAGAAAATTATTCACCATGACCAAGTAGGATTTATCCCCGGGACGCAAGGCTGGTTCAACACTCGTAAAACCATCAATGTGATTCATCATATCAGCAAGAGAAAAACCAAGAACCATATGATACTCTCATTAGATGCAGAGAAAGCATTTGACAAAATACAGCATCCATTCCTGATCAAAACCCTTCAGAGTGTTGGGATAGAGGGAACTTTCCTCGACATCTTAAAAGCCATTTACGAAAAGCCCACAGCAAATATCATTCTCAATAGGGACGCACTGGGAGCCTTTCCCCTAAGATCAGGAACAAGACAGGGATGTCCACTCTCACCACTGCTGTTCAACATAGTTCTGGAAGTCCTCGCCTCAGCAATCAGACAACAAAAAGACATTAAAGGCATTCAAATTGGCAAAGAAGAAGTCAAACTCTCCCTCTTCGCCGATGACATGATACTCTACATGAGTGAGTAGAGTATCCACCAAAGGAGGCCAAAAGCCTCCACCCCAAGATTGCTAGAACTCATACAGCTATTTGGTAGCGTGGCAGGATACAAAATCAATGCCCAGAAATCAATGGCATTTCTATACGCTAACAATGAGACTGAAGAAAGAGAAATGAAGGAGTCAATCCCATTTACAATTGCACCCAAAAGCATAAGATACCTAGGAATAAACCTAACCAAAGAGGTAAAAGATCTATACCCTAAAAACTATAGAACACTTCTGAAAGAAATTGAGGAAGACACAAAGAGATGGAAAAATATTCCATGCTCATGGATTGGCAGAATTAATATTGTGAAAATGTCAATGTTACCCAGGGCAATTTACACGTTTAATGCAATCCCTATCAAAATACCATGGACTTTCTTCAGAGAGTTAGAACAAATTATTTTAAGATTTGTGTGGAATCAGAAAAGACCCCGAATAGCAGGGGAATTTTAAAAAAGAAAACCATAGCTGGGGGCATCACAATGCCAGATTTCAGGTTGTACTACAAAGCTGTGGTCATCAAGACAGTGTGGTACTGGCACAAAAACAGACACATAGATCAATGGAACAGAATAGAGAATCCAGAAGTGGACCCTGAACTGTATGGTCAACTAATATTCGATAAAGGAGGAAAGACTATCCATTGGAAGAAAGACAGTCTCTTCAATAAATGGTGTTGGGAAAATTGGACATCCACATGCAGAAGAATGAAACTGGACCACTCTCTTGCACCATACACAAAGATAAACTCAAAATGGATGAGAGATCTAAATGTGAGACAAGAGTCCATCAAAATCATAGAAGAGAACACAGGCAACACCCTTTTTGAACTTGGCCACAGTAACTTCTTGCAAGATACATCCACAAAGGCAAAAGAAACAAAAGCAAAAATGAACTATTGGGACTTCATCAAGATAAGAAGCTTTTGCACAGCAAAGGATACAGTCAACAAAACTAAAAGACAACCTACAGAATGGGAGAAGATATTTACAAATGACATATCAGATAAAGGGCTAGTTTCCAAGATCTATAAAGAACTTATTAAACTCAACACCATAGAAACAAACAATCCAATCAGGAAATGGGCAAAAGACATGAAGAGAAATCTCACAGAGGAAGACATGGACATGGCCAACATGCACTTGAGAAAATGCTCTGCATCACTTGCCATCAGGGAAATACAAATCAAAACCACAATGAGATACCACCTCACACCAGTGAGAATGAGGAAAATTAACAAGGCAGGAAACCACAAATGTTGGAGAGGATGCGGAGAAAAGGGAACCCTCTTACACTGTTGGTGGGAATGTGAACTGGTGCAGCCACTCTGGAAAACTGTGTGGAGGTTCCTCAAAGAGTTAAAAATAGACCTGCCCTACGACCCAGCAATTGCACTGCTGTGGATTTACCCCAAAGATTCAGATGCAATGAAACGTCGGGACACCTGCACCCCGATGTTTCTATCAGCAATGGCCACAATAGCCAAACTGTGGAAGGAGCCTCGGTGTCCATTGAAAGATGAATGGATAAAGAAGATGTGGTTTATGTATACAATGGAATATTACTCAGCAATTAGAAACGACAAATACCCACTATTTGCTTCAACGTGGATAGAACTGGAGGGTATTATGCTGAGTGAAATAAGTCAATCGGAGAAGGACAAACAGTGTATGTTCTCATTCATTTGGGGAATATAAATAATAGTGAAAGGGAATATAAAGGAAGGGAAAAGAAATGTTGGGAAATATCAGGAAGGGAGACAGAACATAAAGACTCCTAACTCGGGGAAACGAACTAGGGGTGGTGGAAGGGGAGGACGGCGGGTGTTGGAGGGGAATGGGTGACGGGCACTGAGGTGGACACTTGACGGGATGAGCACTGGGTGTTTTTCTGTATGTTGGTAAATTGAACACCAATAAAAATTAATTAAAAAAAAAAAAAGGAAAGAAATGTCCTCAGAGATGCTTGGCTGGCTCATTTAGGGGAGCATGTGTCTCGATCTCAAGGTTATGAGCTTGAGCCTCATCTTGAGATTACTTAAAAATAAAATCTTAGAAAAAAAAAAAAAGGAAATTTCTCCAGACATTGCCAAATGTCCTTGGGATTGGCCCCAGTTGGGAAGCACTGAGCTAGAGAATAAGCAAATGTTCACAATTAAATAGTCACAATGGTATCTAATGCTTTTGATATATTTTCTTGTGGCTAACTTTAGAAAATTGTCACAGAAAAGAAATATTACTTTTTTGTGGTGTTTTTATTGAAATAAAATATACCTGCATGAAAGTGTATGAATCTTAAGTTTACATCTTGAAGAGTTTTTACAAAATGAACACCCCGTGTAAATACCCAGATAAGGAAATAAAATATGATCATTTCTCTAGAAGCCTTTCTCAAGCCCCATCCCAGTCACTATTAGAACTTCTTTTTTCTTTTTTCTTTTTTTAAGATTTTATTTATTCCTGAGAGACACACAGAGAGAGAGCGAGAGGCAGAGACACAAGCAGAGGGAGAAGCAGGCTCCATGCAGGGAGCCTAATATGGGACTCGATCCTGGGTCTCCAGGATCAGGCCCTGGGCTGAAGGTGGTGGTAAACTGCTGAGCCACCCAGGCTGCCCACTATTAGAACTTCTAAGAACACAGTATGTACTTTTTTATGATAGGCTTCTTCTGTTCATTGTATTTTTTACGGGAGTCATTCATGTTGCTGCATGTTGAACAGTTTGTTTATATTTTTCCTCATGGATGTATAATATCCTATTTTTCCATTCTATTTTTATGGACATTTGAATTGTCTCCATTTTCAGGCCAATGACAGTAATGCTATCCCGAGTGATATCATTAAGATGGCAGAAAAAGAGTTTTTTACAGTCTTAGTCTCAAAGAACACTGACTTTGACAATCATCTATGGATAAGAATAGCTTTGTGGAAGTCTGGGATTTTGTGGAGAAGTACCAGCACACTTTTGGAGCAAAAGTATCCAAGCTTTGGATACATTGAAGAGGGTAAGAGGAATAGTTTTGCTTTACCTGCATCATTCCTCCTCCAAGGTGAATCTCTCTTGTTCCAAAAGAGACCTGCTCAACCTATGATTTCTTCCACAGGAAAAAGTGAAAAGTGAGAGAATGAGAGTAAGTGCCTGATTTCCCTAGATATGCAGGGTGCAGTAAAAAAATTTCACTTGTTTTTTTGTCCCATCCAGGATACTGGAGTGAGCTCAGTGACTGAGGAGCAGAGAGGGGCTGGGGGAACAGAAGGCAGGGCTTAAGGGTATGTAAAAGTTACATGGAACCTGGCAGCCACTTTGTGGATTTCATCAGGATGCCCATGCTTGGGTCTCTGGGGATGCCTTTCCGTGGATCCTCCCAAAGGGCATGGCCAATACTCATTGTGCTTCACCTACACCAAGCCTCCCATCCCCTGTTGCTGACTTCCTGTGTGTGCCCCCAAGGACAGTGATTGTGAGCCTTTGTAGATGGCTAGTGACTATGCACAGAAACTAGGGCTGACTCTGTGGGACTGGGAGAAAGTATATAAAGTTGAGCATTTACTACTACCTTAGGAAAAGCAAACCAGGATGCTGTCAGCACCTGGCCTGGCTTTCTAGGATGGAGAGAAAGCATACAATTTAAAAAATTTCCTTCTAAGAGGGAATAAGAAGTGTGGAGTGGGTGTATCCATAGAAAAGGTTGAGAAAGCCTCAGAATTCCCAGCATCACTGACAGATGGTATTTCTTTTCTGAAGTCAGTCAGTAAAACATGGAGGAGGTGACTGCTACCTCAAATGCAAAGATAGCAATGCAGAATTTAAGGAACATGACAAATAAAGGAAATATGATACTACCAAAGGAACAGAATAATTTTCTCTTTTTTTAAGATTTATTTGTTCATTTGAGAAAGAGAGAGATTGAGAGCATTTTTTTTGCGGGGGGGGGGGGGGGGGGGGGGGGGCGGGGGGAAGGAAGAGGAAGAGAAAGTCCTGCAGATTTCCTGCTTTGAGCAAAGCCCCCTGACCCAGGGCTTGATCTAGCAACACTAAGATCATGACCAGATCTGAGACCAAGAGTCAGATGCTTAACTGACTGAGCCACTCAAGTGCCCCCAGAATAATTTTTTAGAAACTAACCACAAAGATAGGGAAATCTGTAGTTTGACTGATAAAATAATCAATATAGTTGTTTTAAGGAGGCTAAGTGAGGATCCCTGGGTGGCGCAGCGGTTTGGCGCCTGCCTTTGGCCCAGGGCGCGATCCTGGAGACCCGGGATCGAATCCCACATCGGGCTCCCGGTGCATGGAGCCTGCTTCTCCCTCTGCCTGTGTCTCTGCCTCTCTCTCTCAATCTGTGACTATCATAAATAAATAAAATAAAAAAAAAAAAAAAAAAAAAAAAGGAGGCTAAGTGAGCTACAAGAAAACACAGAAAGACAATTAAAGGAAATCAGGAAAACAACACAAAAACAAAAAAAATTTAACTGAGAAATAGAAATCATAAAAAAGAATCAACCAGAAATTCTGAAGCTGAGAAGTTCAGTGAATGAAATAAAAACTGCAATAGAGTGGACCAACAACTTGATCATGCAAAAGAACCTGTGAACTGGAGGAGAAGTCAATGAAATTGCAGGCATATCTCTGAGATACTGTGGGTTCAGTTCCAGACCACTGAAATAAAGTGAATATCACAACAAAGTGAGTCAGATGAAATTTTTGGTTTTCCAGTGCATGTAAAAGTTATGTTTATGCTGCATTGTAATCTATTAGGCATGTAATAGCATTATATCTAAGAAAACAATGTAAATACTTTTAAAAATATTTAAAATTTTTAAAAAAGTAATCTCTACATCCAATGTGGGGCTTGAACCTATAATCTTGAGATCAAGAGTCACATGCTATACTGACCAAGACAGCCAGGTGCCCCAACAATGTACATACCTTAATTAAAAAATACTTTATCTCTAAAAAATGTTAACCATCATCTGAACTTTCAGTGAGTTAGTTATAATATTTTTGCTGGTTAAAAGTCTTATCTCAATAATAATGACTTCTGACTAATCATGGTGGTGGTGATTAAAGTTTGAAGTGGCTGTGGCAATTTCTTAAAATAAAACAATGAAGATTGCCAAATTGATCAACTCTTCTTTTCATGAATGATTTCTCTGTAGCATGTTATGCTGTTTGACAGCATTTTACCCACAATAGAACGTCTTTCAAAATTGAAGCCAATTTTTTCAAACCCTGTCACTGCTTTATCAACTAAATTTATGTAATATTCTAAATGCTTTGATGTCATTTCAACAATTTTCACATCTTCCCTAGGAATAGTTTTCACTTCAAGAATCTACTTTCTTTGCTCCATAAAAAGCAACTCCTCATCCTTTCAAGTTTTATCATGAGACTGAAGCAACTCAGTCACATCTTCAGGCTCCAGTTCTAATTCTAGTTCTCTTGCTATTTCCACCACATCTTCAGTTACTTCCTCTACTGAAATCTTGAACTCCTCAAAGGCATCCATGAGGGATGGAATCAACTTCTTCCAAACTCCTGTTCATGTTGATACTTTGACCTCTTCCCATGAATCATGAATGTTCTTAGTGGCATCTAGCATGGTTTCTCCTTTCCAGAAGATTTTCACTTAAATTTGCCCATATCCATCAGAGGAATCACTATCCATGGCAGCTATACACTTACAAAATTTATTTCTCAAATAATAAGACTTGAAAGTCAGGAGTACTCCTTTATCCATGTGTTGCAGAATAGATGTATTAGCAGGCATAACACATCTGTTGTCATTTCAGAGCTCTTGGGTGACCTGGTGGGTTGTCAAGGAGCAATAATATTTTGAAAGGAATCTTTTTTTTTTTTTTTTGAGTAATAGGTGTCAACAATGACTTAAAATACTCAGGGAACCATGTTGTAACCAGATGGGCTGTTTTCCAGGCTTTGTTATTCTATTTATTGAATATAGGCAGTATAGATTTGGCATAATTCTTAAGGGCCATAGGATTTTCAGAATGATAATGAGTATTGGCTTCAACTTCAAAGCACCAGCTGAATTAACCCCTAACGAGAGTTGGCCTATTCTTTGAAGTTTTGAAGCCAGGCATTGACTTCTCCTCTCTAGCTATGAAAGCCCTAGACAGCATCTTCTTCCAAAGAAGCTATTTCATCTCCCTTGAAAATCTGTTCTTGGGGGATCTTTGGGTGGCTCAGCAGTTTGGCGCCTGCCTTTGGCCCAGGGCGGGATTCTGGAGTCCCGGGATCGAGTCCCGTGTCGGGCTCCCGGCATGGAGCCTGCTTCTCCCTCCTCCTGTGTCTCTGCCTCTCTCTCTCTTTCTCTCTCTATCATAAATAGATAAGTAAATCTTTAAAAAAAAAAAAAAAGAAAAGAAAATCTGTTCTTTAGTGTAACCACCTTCAATAGTTATCTTAGCTAGATCTTTTGAAGAGTTTCCTGTAGCTTCTGCTCCAGCCATGTTGCTTTACCTTGCACTTCTGGGTTACAGAGATAGGTTCTTTCCTTAAATCTCATGAACTAATCTCTGCTACCTTCAAACTTTTATTGTGCAGCTTCCTCACTTCTCTTAGCCTTCATAGAATTGAAGAGAATTAGGGCCTTCCTCTGGATTGGGCTTTGGATTAAGGGAATGTTGTGGCTGATTTGATCTATTATCCAGACCACTAAAACTTTCTCCATGTCAACAATAAGCCCGATTTTTTTTCATTTGTGTGTTTACTAGAGTACCACTTTTAATTTCCTTCAAGGACTTTTACTTTACATTCATAACTTGACTGACAGTTGGCACAAGAGGCCTAGCTTTTAGCCTGTCTTGGCTTTTGACATGCCTTTCTAAGCAGCTAAAACAATCCTAACTTTTGATTTAAATGGGACCCTTCCTTTCACTTCAACACTTAAATGGCATTGTAGGGTTATTAATTGGCCTGATTTCAATATTTTAGTCCCAAGGAATAGGAAGGCTTGAAAAGTAGGAGAGAGATGGGAGACTGGCCAGTTGGTGGGGTAGTCAGAACATACACATTTATGGATTAAGTTCCTCATCTTATATGGGCATGGTTTCTGGCACCCCAAACAATGACAATAGTAACATCAAAGATCACTAATCACAGGTCACCATAATAAATATAATAATAGTAATAATTATTATTATCACCTGTTACATAATAATAATTATTATAGTTTAAAAATGTGGGATTTATGACAGAAACATGACATGAATAAATGCTGTTGGAAAAATGGCACTGATAGAATTGCACGATGCAAATATGTGAAGTGCAATAAAGTGAAGCACAATAAAATGAGGTGTGCCTGTATCCCATCAGAGGATAATAATGAAAAAAGGATGAAAAGAGAGAAGAGAGCCTACATGAATTTTGTGATACCATCAAAAGCAACAATTTATATACATTATTGGAATCCTGGAAAATGAAGAATGGGAGAAAGGAACAGAAAGCTTATTTAGAGAAATAATGATAACTAACTCAATGTTAAATGTCAATTATATTTCAATAAACCTGGGAAAAAAGAGAAATAATGGCTGAGAAATCTCCAAATCTGAGGAGAGATTTGGACGTCAAGGTTCATGAAACTCATAGATCCCTAATTCAACTCAAAGAGATCTTCTCCAAGACACACTGTAATAAAACTATCTAAAATAAAAAACAGAGGTAAAATTTCAAAAACAGGAAGAGAAGAACATATTCCTCACATACAAAGAATCCCCATAAAGCTATTGGCAATTTCTCAGCATAAATCTTCAGGTTAGGAGAGTGAATTGTTATGTTCAAAGTACTGAAAGAAAAAAATCGCCAACCAAGAGTACTTTATCTCGCAAAATTGTTCTTCAAAAATGAAGGAGAGATAAAGACTCTCTCAAACAAACAAAAATGAGGAAATTCATCACCATCATACCTACCTTATAGGAAATACTAAAGGGATTTCTTCAAGCTAAAATGAAAAAACACTGATAAGTAACATAAAAATATAAGAAAATATAAGACATACTAGAAAAAGATAAGTAGTTAAAATCAGAATTCTCTAATACTGTAAAATGATACTATATTAGTCACTCAACTCTAGCATAAAGGTTAGAAGATAAAAGCAATAAAATAAAATAAGTACAGCAATAATAATTTGCTGGATGAACAGCATAAAAAGGTGTAAATATTGATGTCAAAAACATGAAAGTAGCAAAAGGGTAGAGTTTGTATGTGATTGAAGTTATCAGTGTAAAATAGATTATTACTATGAGATGTTTTAGGTAAGCTTCATGATAACCACAAAGCAAAAACCTGCATTAGATATGCAAAAGATAAAGAGAAGAGAATCAAAGTATACTTCTATAGAAAAACATCAGTTCACAAAGGAAGACAGTAAGAGAGGAAAAAAGGAACAAAGGAATTGCAAAACAGAAAATGATAAGAAGGCATTAGTAAGTCCTTATAAATCAATAATTACTTTAATATAAATGTATTAAATTCTTCAACCAGAAGATATAGGGTGGCTGAGTGGACAAAAAACCAGACCAGACTAAATGCTGCCTACAAGCGATACACTTCAACTTTAAGAACACAAATGGAAATCACAAGAGAGCAAGAATAGCTATATTTATATATAAAAAGTAGATGTTAGGAAAAAAAAAGATGTTAGGTCAAAATCTGTAATAAGAGACAAAGAAATTCCTTATATAATGTTAAAGGCGTAAATTCATCAAAAGAATATAATAATTGTAATAGTAAGGTGGCTGGAGGGGAGGAGTGTGGGGGGATGGGTTAAAGAGGTAATGGGCAAAAAAAAAAAAAAGAGGTAATGGGCATTAAGGAGGGCATGTGTTGTGAATGAACACTGGGTATTATATGTATGTAATGAATCACTAAATTCTACTCCTGCAACCAATACTACACTATATATTAACGAAGTTGAATTTAAATAAAATCTTGGAAGGAAAAAAATAAAATTCAGTAACAGGAAGAAAACTGGGAAATTCACAAATATGTGGAAATTAAACAACACACTCCTGAACTATCAGTGAGTTAAAGAAGAAAGCATAAAATTAGGAAAAAAACAACTTAAATATGGAAATAAAACATACCAAATATTATGGGATGCAAAAAAGCAATTCTAAGAGGGAAGTTTATAATGATAAATGCCTACATTGATATAAAAGAAAGATCTCAAATAAACAATCTACCTTTACATCTCAAGGGCCTGGAAAATAGAAGATCAAATTGAGCCCAACCTTAAAACATGGAAGGAAATCAAGGTCGGAGCAAAAGTAGAGATCAGAAAAATAGTAGAAAAGATCAATGAAACTAAGAGCAGGTTAAAAAAAATGACAAACTTGGGGTAGACTAAGGGAAATGAGTACTAAAAATATCTGAAATGAAAAAGGAGACATAACAACTGATACCACAAAAATACAAAGGATCATAAGAGACTACTATGAATAATTATATGCCAACTATTGGTAAACTAGAAGAAATAAATAAATTCCTAGAAACATATGACTTACCAAACTGAATCATAAAGAAATAGAAAATCTGAACAGATTAATAATGGGAAAGGATACTGAGTTAGCAATCAAAAATCTCCCGATAAAGAAAAATCCAGGACCTATTAGCTTTACTGGTGAATTCTAGTAAACATTTAAAGAGGAATTAAATCATTTACAAGCTGTGCCAAAAAGAAGAGGAGGAAACATTTCCAAACTACTTTTATGAGTCCAGAAGTATTCTCTTAACAAAGCCCAATAACAGATACTAAAAGGAAAATTACAGGTCAATAACTTTAATAAACATGATGCAAAAAAATTCTCAACAAAATACTAACAAACTGAATTCAATAGCACATTCAAAGTTTTCTACATTATGGTCAAGTTGGATTTATCCCTGTTTCAACATAATGCAGCATTAACAGAATAAAGGATAAAAACATATAGTCATTTTAGTAAATGCAGAAAAAACATTTGATGAAATTAAAAATCCTTTCATAATAAAGATTCTCAGCAAATCTGATGGAGAAGGAATGTACCTTGACTAAATAAAAAAACATATATGACAAGCCAACAACTAACATCATACTCAGTGGTGAAGCTGAAAGCTTTACCTCTAAGATCAGAAACAAGACAAGGATGCTCATTCTAGCCACTTCTTTTTTTTTTTTTAAATATATATTTTTAATTTTTCTTTATGATAGTCACACAGAGAGAGAGGGAGAGAGGCAGAGACACAGGCAGAGGGAGAAGCAGGCTCCATGCACCGGGAACCCGACGTGGGATTCGATCCCGGGTCTCCAGGATTGCGCCCTGGGCCAAAGGCAGGAGCCAAACCGCTGCGCCACCCAGGGATCCCCATTCTAGCCACTTCTATTCAACACAGTACTGGAAGTCCTAGAAAAATAAGTGGTATCTAAATTAGAAAGAAGGAAGTAAAATTGTCTCTGGTTGCAGATGACAGGTCTTTTATGAAAATTGGAAAGACTTTACCAAAAAGCCTGTTTGAACTAATAAATGAATTTAGCAAAGTTGCATGATATAAATCAGTATATAATAACCAGCTGTGTTTCTTCACACAATAATGAAATACCTAAAAGAGAAATTAAGAAAACAATCTTATTTACAATAGTATCAAAACAGTAAAATACTTAGAAACAGATTTAACCAAGGAGATGAAAGACCTGTACGCTGAAAACTAAGACACTGATGAATGAAATTGAGGAAGATGAAAATAAATTTGAAGATGTTTAGCATTCATGGATTGGAAGAATTGGAATAATTAATTTTATTAAAAATGTGCATACAATCCGAAGCCATCTACTGATGCAATGTAATCTCCATCAAAATTCCAATGGCATTTTTTACAGGAATAGAAAAAAAAATCCTAAAATTCATACAGAACCACAAAAGATCCTGATAGCCAAAGCAATCTTTAGAAAGAAGAACAAAGCAGGAGGTATCACACTTCCTGATTTCAAACTATATTCCAAAGTATAGTAATCAAAATGATATGGTATTATCATAAAAATAGATACATAGATACATACATGCATACATATCCCAATGGAATGGGATAGAGAGCCCTGAAATAAACCCACACATATGTGGTCAATTAATCTTTGACAAGGGTACCAAGAATAAACAATGGTAAACAACAGTCTTCTCAATAAATTATGTGGGGAAAACTGTAGAGTCACATTCAAGAGAATGAAACTGGACCCTATCCCACTCACAAAAATTAACGTAAAATGTATTCAATGACTTAACTGTAAAACCCGAAACTATAAAACTCCTAGAAGAAAACATAGGGAAAAATTTCCTTGGCATTGGTATTGGCAGTGATTTCTTGGCTATTTATCAAAAGTACAGATAACAAAAATAAAAATAAACTTTTGAGAATGTCTTTAGTCTCACATTTAAATTACTTTCTAACTAGACATAAAACTCTTAGATCAAGATTTTTTCCCTTTACTTTGAAAAATATTGTTCCATTATTTTCTTGCATCTGTTCTTGTTCTGTATAAATGATAAGCTTTTAGTTCTCTCTTGTTCTATTTTTAAATTTTGCTATAGTCTGCTCAGGTGGAGACTTCATTTATTCTGTTAAGCACACATAACCATTCTCAAATTGAAGTTTTTAAACTTCCTGTAGTTTTTGGAAACATAACACCATTATTTTGGAAATATTTCCTTTCTTCCATGAGAGGGAGCATATTGTAGTAGATAAGATCACAGGTTTTGGAACCAGAGAGATTTAGATCTGCATCCTGTACCACTTATTAGCTGTGTGAATTACTCAATCTCTACTCCGTGTCTTAGTTTCCTCATACATAAAATGAGAACAATAATGTTCTCTTCTTAGAGTTCTCATAAAGATTAAATAAATTTATGTATATAAGTACTTAGAATAATGCCTGGCATAGAATAAGAATGACATAATTATTTGTTGTTTTTTTTTTTCCTTCTACTTCTGGGCTTTTTGTGTTCCTGAAGACTCTTCTATACTTAACAACTCATCTTTTTATATTTAAATCTACTTTTGCTTTCCTACTGCCTTCTGCCAGAGTTTTTCATTTGATCTTTCAGTTCACTGATTTGTTCTTCAGCTATAATCATATACTTTTAATCTCATGTATACTATGTTTTAAAATTTCAGCCATTTTATTATTGATCTCTAGTATCTCCTCATTTTTATGATTTCTTGTTCCTATTTCAGATTACTGGTAGCCTTCTTGCTCATCCTTTTTATAGTATGTCAATGTTAGGAGTGTAATCAGTAAAATTAGATATTTACCAGAAGTGATAGAGCTCTACAAAAAGGTTAAAAAATCTGGAACTTCAAAATAGAGGCAGGGAGAGTACCTGGGAATATAGATGAAGTAAGATTGGCCATGAATTCATAATTACTTAAGCTAAGTTATGGCTTAAAGAGATTTTTTAATAGCTTAAATATGTTTGAAATATTCCATAACAAAATGTTTAAAAAAATAAAGTCTAGGAAAATTTCAGAAAATAAAATTCATGAAATAACTTTAGGTCATATACACTGATAATCAAGGCTCCTCCTATAACTATAAACAATTTCTCATTGATTATTGTCTTTGGGAATCAATTTATACAAAATTGAATCATTTATCAAGATATTAAGCAATCATGCCAAGAATTTGTATTTTCTTATAGTAAGGAATTTTCTAGAGATTTAAATCAAAAGTATTTTTCTGAAACATTTGAAATTTGTCTAGGAAAATAATTTCAAGTTAATATTAAAATAAAAGCTGATTGTCTCCCCAAATCCATACTCAAAACCACTTTTCTTGGGAGGGATTTATACCAGGTTAATCATGTTTTTCTGTGGTTGGAGGAAATATTGGTGACTTGAATAGTTCATTTGAAATTTAAGTGATCTTTCAGTGTGTTCCTTTTATTTAAAAATGTTATCTCCATGTAGGTGAAAAATCCTATATTACAACTAATTTAGATTTTGAATAGATAATGATGGGAACATTGAATCTACATAGCTTTAAAAAATCTTCAAAGTGGAATTAGCTTTATAACTTTCTTCCATCTCAAAAATATGCTTATTATAAAATATTTTAGGCCAAATATAGAAACATAAAAGTATCAATAAAAAATCCATTGTCTTTTCAAAATGTTTTTATGTAAACCCATTCATTTCTTTTTAATGGGATCAATAGATGAAGTGATTCTGACATTTCCTATGTAACAAACATACCTTTATTTCTTTGTTGCTAACCTATTTCTATTCCAAGACCTAACTGTTCTTAATGTTGAAACCTATGGAGTCACTTCTAGGTAGATGTAGCTTTTTGAAGTGATTTCTGAGTCAATTCACCACTCCCCCACTCTCCTTGGTAAGTCTCCCCCTCTGTTCAAGGTAACATTTCAGTTTCAGCTGATGTTATGCTGTGTTTAGGTAATGATGGAGAAGGGTATATGGCCAGATAGCATCCGCAGGCATCCACTGAGGTGTAATTCATCCAATGGGTCTTTCTGTGTGGCTGCATCTGTTGATATGTCAGGGTCTGCCTTGGCTATGTTATGTCCATGTAAATAATTTTATGTTTTCCTAATCCTAACTATAAGACTCTCTCTGTCATGTTTTGTACCCTTTTTGAGGATACAGGGGGAAATGTGAGTTCTTTCAGGTATGGCTTCATCAACTATTGTTACCTTCATCAACTATTGTTCATCAACTATTGTTCTTCATCAACTTCATCAACTATTGTTACCATCTCCTATTAATTGCATAAATTTTAGGTCCAGTTTGCTTTAGTTTCAAAATACCTGGTTCTGACAAACCAATAGCCTTGACTTTCAAAACCTTTCCTTTGTTAAGAGCTCCTGCACAGCCTATTTTGAAACTCAAAGCCCAAATATATTTTGTCTCTCCTTTTTTTTCTTCGTTTCCTCCTCCTCCTTGTTTTTCTTCTCTTTTTGGAATGATCTCTGAGACAATGAGTTGTATTGAATTGATGGGCCTGTCAAAGGGAATTGAAAAAAAGAAAATGCAGAGGGAAGTCCCAGAGGTAAAATATATTTAAATTCAATTCTACCAAAAATAAACAAACAAACAAATAAATAAATAAATTCAATTCTACCACATGAATCTACCTCATTTTTTCTCTAAAATGAGAAGTTTATAATTTGTTCTGCTATATGAAAATTATACATAATCATACAGAAGATTCAATGTTTCCAATCAAATATAAATCCTCCTATATATTTTTCCTAGATCATTGATAACTGATTCACCCTGTCTACATCTCATATTACCATTTACACCAATATGCCTTGTTTTATATGGATGGTATATACTATATTTGCTATTTTGTGATCTGCTGCTTTTTTAAAAATAATTCTTATTAAATATTAAATAGCAAAAATAATATTTACAAAATATGTGAGGGATGTAAAGAATAAAACAAATACACATATGCTAACCATCTATTTAAAGAAATGGAAACTCACTTACCTGTAAAGCCCCTATGTCCTCCTTCCAATTTCTGTTCTTATTTACCCCAAGGGGAGTTCTGAATTTTGTGCTTATCATTTCATTGTTTTTGAAATTATTGTTCTTCTACATGAGTATATCCCTTACCAATGAGTTTACTGGTAATTAACCAGTACCTTTAGTTGTGCATTTAAAAGCATTCTGTAAATGGAATAATACTTTATATAGTTTTCTGTGACTTGGTTTATCCACTTACTACTTTAATCTTAGATTCCTCTATGTTTCATGTACAATGTACTAATTTTCACTGCTGTATAGTATTCTATTATGGTACATACCATAATTTATTTATCTGTATTGCTTTTGATGGACATTTGAGCTATTCTAGTATTTTGCTCATACAAAAAGTGCTCTTATGAGCCTTTTTGAAAATATGTTCTTGTGTAAATCTGAGTTCTCTAGGCTAGAGAGATCCCAAAGAGAAAGATTTCTGGACATAAGTTATAGACAATCAACATATGGTTGTCACTTTTTCACTTTTGACAATTGGATGAGTATAAATGATACCTTATTTTGATTTTAATTCCATTTTCTTAAATACCAAAGACATTTCTGTGGCCATTGGCCATTCATATTTTTTCATGTTTACAATGAAAAATTCCATTTCATGCCTTTTCATATTTTTTGGTCTAATACCTTGTGATATTAATTTATAGGATTTTTTCAAAACCTGTTTTTGATATGAGTTCCTTATTGGTTATGTGGGTTGCAAATATCTTATACCAAATTATTTGT
This sequence comes from Vulpes lagopus, assembly GCF_018345385.1. Lineage (NCBI taxonomy): Eukaryota > Metazoa > Chordata > Mammalia > Carnivora > Canidae > Vulpes > Vulpes lagopus. The sequence goes on along the minus strand of NC_054824.1, from coordinate 23,045,815 downwards.
GTATATTAAGACACATTTTTGGCAGTTATATGGTTTTCAGTGTTTTGGTATCATGACACACTATTGAATATTTTGTAGCATTTTGTTCCATTTAGGAAACTTATATTGACTAGGCAAAACCTCAAGAGTCCAATTATTGGGTCAAAAGGTATGAATATTTTCATGGGTTCTAAATAAATATTGCCAAATTACTTTCCAAAAAATTGTACCAATTTGCAATGCCAGAAACAAAGATGTAACAATTTCACTCTAATCAACCTTAAGTTTTGTCATTAAAATATTTTTGGCTAGTCTAATATGCAAAATGTTTCTTAACATTGCTTGATTTTGCATTTCTTGATTACTAGCATGGATGAACATTTTTCAGTGTTTGCTTACTAATAGTATTTTCACTTATGTAAATTGTATATTTTTACCTTCCAGATCCTGATTTTATGTTAGGCTAAGAATAATAAATATAACTCTTGCAAACCAAAAGTAGAAAGTGATCTTCTGTTTTCAAAATGAGTACAGATTTTCAAAATCTGAGTGTCTTATATGTCTTATATATAACTACTTACAGTAATTTTTAGCAAATATTTAAAAAATGTTTCTGGCTTTGGGAATACAAAGGTAAAAAAGTTGCTTTCAAGGGATTTAGTCTTTCAGGTTAAAGCAGATAATATGATAGAGAGGTAGTCTAGTATAATGGGGACCCTTAGGAGGGGTATTAGGTCAGATCAAGGTTCCAAAAGGCTTCCTGAGGTGGTGACCCTTGCATTAGACCAGGAAGATGAATGAGTGTTAAGTAACTGGAGCAGGTGTTGCAGATTAAACTGACTGCATGTGCAAAGGAGCAGAGATGGAAAAGAGCATGGCCTTTTCCTGTAAGCTACCAGAGCTGACACTGGAGAAGCAGGCTACAGACCCAAGTGTCCACCCTTAGGAGTTTGACATCTATTCAGAAAGTGCTAGAAAGTCCCCAAGGATTTTTAAGCAATTTGGAAAACTTCTCACAATGGCAGAATAGGATGAAGGATAGGCAGGTCATAGAACAATTTAGCGACATTTAGTAGTATTCTAGGGAGAAAAGAGCAATAGTGATGGGAATAAAGAAAAGATGATGAGCTTGAAAACTATTTGGATGTATAGCTTTAAGAAATAGCTTTAAGAAAACCCAAGACTTAACTCACATTTGCTATGAGAGGAGAAGATGAGGAAAGGCCACTACAATACCAGGGACAGGGGTAACAATGTTAGGGTGGAGTCAGTGAAGACACAAAAGGAGGTCTGAGCTCAATTTCTTCCCACCCACAGCTTCATCCCTTACTCTGAAGCTCTCCCCTGAAATTGTATGGGCATCGCACGTAATTGTACCTTAGTCTTCTCACAATTAACAGCTGCCTCTGTGCCCAAGAGTGAGCATATTTGTTCTATTTGCCCTTGGAAGGACAGAGCCCTAGGAATCTTGTGCAAGTCCTTATGGCAGATGAAAGGCTATTGGGACAGAAAGCATCAGGCTACTGAATGCTCAGAGTATTCTCTAGGAAGGCAAGCATTGGGTTGCAGATTGCCAAGTACCATGGGTCTCAGAGACTCCTTGCTTTATGAAGCAGGGCCTGGCCAGAGGAGAAAGCCTCCTTTACTGGGACTGAGGGCTGTATAGGTCCTGCCTCAGCAGGCAGGATCTCCCAGCAGTCATGTGGCTTTGAGGCTGAGCCTGTGTAACATGGTTTCTGGGGGCAGCTTTAATGGGTACTCTGCTCTCAGCTGAGCTTTAAGTGGCTGGAACAACCTCACAGAAACAGGGAGGTTAAGAGACCTTTGCAAACTTGGTGACAACTACATTTTTTGGAGATACCCACGAGGATGATATTTATCCATTTTTGTCCAATTCAAGCTCAAGTGGTTGAGCATCTGCCTTCAGGTTGGGTTGCCTGAGGATTATCTGTTATAGAAAATTAATAGTTATGCTAATAAAAATATCCTCTTCAAAGTATTAATATTTCTTTTTGTTCTGAATGATTATGAATGGCTTTTCTGTCAGTTTTTGTGTATCAGCTTTCTCATTCTTTTTTTTTAATTTTTTTAATTTTTATTTTTTTAGCTTTCTCATTCTTACTAATGACAACTTATTTACAAATTAGCAAGATTGAAATAGTCAAGAACATTCCATAATTTACCTATTAACTGTGTATGTGGTTGAAGATACAGTAGTTAACCAGACAGGAAAAAATGGCCTTTTTGGAGCTTAGATTCTAGTAGTGGACGGAAAATAAAAATGTAAAATGTGATTATATAAGATAATTTGAAAAAAGTATAAATGCTCTATGAAAAATAAAACTGAAAATGTGCTAGTGGCATAGAGGGAGAAGACTTTTGTAAGGACTAACATTTTAGCATGTGCCTCACTTAGAGTTAAGTTCTGTTGAGATACTGAAAATGTCTACTTTTAGTCTTAATGGTCATTTCCTCCCCAAAGCCATCCCTGACTTTGTTAAATTTTTCTTTTGTTTTAAAAACTCCATTCATCATTCCTTACAACATTGATCATGTTTGCATCTCACATTTGTTTGGGTTATCATTTAATTAATGTCCTTCTCCCCCAGAAACTATATCTATCAGAACAAGGATAGAGTCAGTCTTTGTTCTCCACTCTCTTCAGGCACCAACAATGAGCTTGCTTGTTGTAGATGCTCAATAAATATACATATTTGTTGAAGTGAATGAATGACTAGCAGTTTTTAAATGCTTAACAAATCTGAAGTTGTGTGTATTTTCCTGACATATTCCAAGGTCTTGGCCTTGCTTGACAAAATGATAAATGTCTTATTGTATAAAAATGGATTTTTCCAGATCTTATGTTAATCTGGATTAATAATATGTGGCCCTGTTTGATTTTGAAAGTTGGATCATTCCCAATGTTCATTCAGGAACAGTGGTGGAAACACAGGTAAAAGAGGAGGGAAGACTTTTTTGAAAATGGAAACTTTCTGAGTTGACAGAATGATCTCTCTGTGTCAGAAGGGGAAAGGGAGCAAAACATAAATGTATGTCATCAGGACACAGATTTATGCATTATTTTGATAATGTTTTGGCTGGAACTCAGGGAAAGGAGGAAAATATTTTAGAACAAGCAGTATAAAAGAAGTGTAAATTCTGTAACTTACTTTTGCCAGATTACTAAGTATTGTTGGGGTTCAAAGACTGATTTATGATCCCTTTCCTTTTAGAAGGCTACCAAAACTAGAAGGGAAAGAGAAATAGGGGATTATTTGTCTTGGAACAACAACAAAAAAGAATGGATGAGGCAAAAGGGAATGAACTACTTAGGGAAAGGATCAGCCTGGCTCAATCCTCCTTACACAACACAACCAAGTTCAAGGCTCCAATGGATGTTTGCTAACTTTTCTGATCAACTCCATGCTTTGCAACAAATGGATCAGAAAGAGAGGATCATGGGACGCCTTGGTGGATCAGTGGTTGAGCATCTGCCTTCGGCTCAGGGTGTGATCCCAGAGTCCTGGGATTAAGTCCTGCATTGGGGTCCCCACAGGGAGCCTGCTTCTCCCTCTGCCTATGTCTCTGCCCCTCTCTCTGTCTCTCATGAATAAATAAATAGGATCTTAAAAAAAAAAGAAAGAAAAGAAAGAGAGGGTCACATAGGAAGTGTCAATGTGACTACTTTCTAGACCTAGAAGATTCTCAATGATGAGGAATTCACTGCTTTCCAGGCAGCTCACGTTACCTTTAGACACTACCATTAGAACATTCTTGTTCATGTTGAGCCTAAGTCTGTCTTCTTATAGATTCTGTCTGTTGTTCTTAGTTCTAGCTAAGTTCTTGGTGTCTTCAAAGTAAATCTAATTTAAGTTTACGTAAGAACCCTCAAACATATGTAGTCATGTCTTTGCTCCTCCTCTTGTCCCTATTTCTTCCTCTGTCGGTCACCTTTGCTACCAGTGAACTCATGGTCTTATCTATGTTCTTTTTTTTTAAAAAAAAATTATTACATTGCCATTTTAATGGAAAACAGTATTCTTGGTAACCATAGCATACTGTAGATATCTATTTTTTTTAAAGATTTATTTATTTATTAATGAGAGACAGAGAAAGCAATATAGAGAGCGAGTGGCAGAGGCACAGGCAGAGGGAGCCCGACGTGTGACTCGATCCCGGGTCTCCAGGATCACGCCCTGGGCTGAAGGTGGCGCTAAACCGCTGAATCACCCAGGCTGACCTGTAGATATCTATTGAACTCAATGCCAGATAAAATTCTTAAGTTCTTTTCAAATTATTCTGCTGGTGAGACATGTCACCCCACTTTGCCTTTATGCAGTCACTTGTTTGGAACAGTTGTTGTCCTATGACTTCAATATGGTGAATATTTTAGATTCTAATTTTGTCATCCAAACTATTTACTATATTCACAGTTTTGTGCAATAGAAAAAAACTGTTAAGCACGCCTCTCTATTTCCATCCAAGTCTCTAGTAAACTTTGATCATGAAAGGACCGAGCTCAGAGTTCGTAGAAAGAAATTCCTCACACGTTGGCATTAATCTATTAATTGGTATCTTTTCAGCATAGTTATTCACTCTATTACAAATGTATCATATAATGTTGTCATCAGGCCCAGTGGTTTTCAACTTTTGCTGCGAATTAGTGTCAACTGAAGAACTTTTAGAAATCCTGATGCCCAGTCCCTATACCAGACCAATTATATCAGAATCCTTGGAGTAGGATTGAGTATTCTTTTTTTAAACTCTCCAGGTGATAGCTCTTCATGTGTAGCCAAGGTTGAGAACAATTGACCAAGTACAATAATTCCCTAAATGTCTGATGACATGAGTTATCTGGGAGTGCACTTATAAGTACAAATTCCTGGTCTCAATCCGTATTTACTGAGTCAGAATTGCCTGGGAAGCCTCAGGAACTCAGGAGCACTGATAGCTCATGCTAATCACATTTTTACTCCAAAAGGATATGACCAGAGAAGTAGTCAAATCCTTGTTGAAATCCAGATTTACTATCTTACCACATTTCTCAGTAAAGGAAGAAAAAGTGTTAGTATGACTTAGACATATGTGATACATTGTACTTTTTGTGTTAAAATATCATCTAATTGGTGGTAGCCCCTGAGTTGAAGTCCAATTTATATTTTTAATTATTTTTGTGTATCTTCAAGGACATTTATACATTTAAAAGAGATATATTAAGTGACTCTTCTTGGCCAGACCTGATACCAACCAGGGGGATATTACTGTAAGAAGAAGGTGGATATGGTGGATATGGTCCTTGATCTCATTTGTTTAGTCTGGAATAAGGTGGAGGAGACAATGGTATAAAACAAGTGTCCAGTAGTGGTGAGAAGTTGATTTAGGGAGAGAAAGCTCTTTAGGAAATGACATTTGAGTGCAACATGAAACCTGAGGCGGCAGCTCTAAAGGAAGGGAAGAACACTGCCAAGAAGAACAGCATATAAAAGACTCTGGAGGACAACAGGGCCTGAATGTTTGAGGGACAGAAAGAAAACCAAGAAGGGTGGGGGTAGAGAATGAAATTTGAGACAATTTTTGCATCATGGTCATGATTTGGATCTTATTCTAAGTGCAATGAGAAATCACTGAATACTTCTAAGTTGGAGTGTGGGTGATGTGCTTGTGAGGGGAACTGATTGAGTGAAGACTGAGGGAAGAACCGTAGAAATACCAATTGGGATTTTTTTGGCAGTAGTCCAGATAAACATTATAATGTTTATAATGTTATAATGTTATCATTATAATGGCCTGGACTAGGATGATGGAAATGGAGAGGTTGAAAGGCAGATAGATCTTGAGCTAAAACAAAACTCACTTGATATGGATTATAAGGAGAAGGAGGAATCAAGGATGGGTGTTTGTTATGTAATGTTACTGGCCTGATAAATCATGTCTACATGTGTCAAGTATATGAAGAACATTTTCTTTGGATGGGAAATGCTTGGGATAAATAAACTGTAGTCAAAGAATAGTTAATGAATGCCTATGTACAGACTCTGGGCTGGCTGCTGTAGGATATACTCATCTGATTATCATGGAGCTGGGTTCTAAAGAGGAGTCAGGGCAATTGGATTCTAAGGTTGGTTCTTTCATAAATTATTACATTGCAGTTTCTGGATAGTGACATAATAAATGTAGAGCTGATGATTAATATAAAATGGAGTATCTAAAATAGTAAGATAAAATAGTAATTGTGTGAACATTATAGGCATATGATCTATCCACTGTGTGACTGTGGGCTCACTTTCCTTTTCGGTAAATGTGAGAGCTTTGGACCATGTAATATCTTAATTAGTTCCTAGCTATGACAGTCTGTAATTCACCAGTCTGTAGAGACAAGACATGCTTGCTTCATAAAGCACAGTTCAAGGCATTCTAAAATAAATGCCAAATGAGTGGGCCGTGTGGGAGTTTTCTTGGAAAGTTCTGATAAAGAAGAAGCTAGTCTGGAGTGAGTTAGTCAAGTGAGTTTGCTGTGAGGGGAGAAGATCTGTTTGGCAGAACTAGAAATTTCAGTCAGAGAACAGTGATAGATAAACTTGCAAAAATGTGTTTGAATGGGGTTGTGGAAAGTCTTGGATACCTGACTGAGATATTTAAGACTTTATCTTAGGGTGAGATGTGAGCAATAAAACCAAAATTTATGGATTGCCTTCAGAAATCAATGTCATGTGTATACAGTGCAGTGAGATGTAGGAGTAAATAGCGGCAGCATTGACATCAGTGGTCCACCTGAGAAGTGATTGTCTCAGAGCCCTGGGATTCCCATTTGTCTCCTCTTTATCCTAGAAGTAGAAGCAGTCTTTAGGATATTATCTGGTAGATGGAGATTTGGCTCCTCGCCTAGCCACTTTTTGAGACCTTGGGCAGACTCTGGACTGCTCTGTGCCTTACTTTTGTGACCTCTCTCTTTTTAAGATTTTATTTATTTATGAGAGAGAGAGAGAGAGAGTAGAAGCAGGGAAGAGAGAGAGAAGCAGTCTCTGCTCAGCGAGGGCTCTGTCCCAGGACCCATGACCTGAGCAAAGGCAGATGCTTAACCAACTGAGCCACCCAAGCACTCCACTTTAGTGATCTCTTAAATGGACCAATAACACCTTCCTTATGGGTCATTGTGAAGATTGTGTATGAGAATTTTAAAGTCTTATGACTTTAAAACACACTGAAGTTTGCATGTGTACATGGAAGAGATGGCAATGATGCTCAAACTGAGTAAAGTGCTGGAAGATTAGAGGCAAGATAGGAGAGATGGGAGTTTGCCACAGTTCATACTCTGTCAGAGTTGTCTGACTCTCTCTTTTAGCAGGTGTTGTTCCATTTCATTGAACCTTACAGGTTTATAGTACAAACTTGTTTAGTCAGATTGTTTTACTGTAAAGCTTTACAGCAGTGCTCATCAATTGACAATCGTGGTGTGGGGCTGAAGGGGCAAGCAACCTGAGATGGCATCTCAGGTTGTATCCCTTGGGTCTGAATCCTAGTATTTTCTCTGCACAATGAAATGATTCCATTCTTTCAGTTGGAGTGTTGCCTTGCTCGGTGGTCTGGGAAAGCAGGAAAGTTAAAAGTCACTGCTGTGGAGAATAAATAGTGGTGTCCTATAAAATTAACCAATACGATTCTTGAGGTAACCTAAGAGCTATAGTTTCAGGGTGCTTTTCTACTATTTCTGAAAGAGTGAGCTCATGGCTAGGAGTCACTGTGGATTAAGAAATGCTCAGACAGTCAAGGTTATGACTACCAAAAGTCAAATAGGTTGTTTCAGTTGAGCGGTTGGGACAGGTCTTGGCCCATGTATTTGAATTTTTACATCTACCATTTCATTCTAACTCCTTGAGCAACTGCACTCAAGTCTTAGCCTTTGGTCTTTCATTTGATCTTGGTCAGATACAATGACAATTTGTAGTGATTATAGATTTATTTTTAAAAGACAACCTAGTGACCTTTATATGAATAGCATCTTTAAAAAGAAGACTAGAAAAAGACTCTAAGTTAAGCATACATACTTGGTATTAGGTTTAAAATTGGAAGTGATGCAGAGAGTATGGCTAATCCCATTCTCCATATGTTTTAAGTTATTATCCTATTTAGTACAGTGTAATTTATATAATCTTAATCAAATTTATTATCTTTGACAAAAAGGCGAATGCTTGGAATACTAAGTTGTTTTTTTAAAAGATGAAGTACATAATTAATTTCTCCAAACTCGTCTAAAAATGCTTAGCGGTCAGTTTTGCCATTTAGATTTATTTAAACATATGTAAATTTGGCATTTTGAGTAGCAATTAATAAAGTTGCTGTAATTTTATTCTTAGATTTTCCTCTTCCTCTCTGGCTTTTTGAAAAGGTAGTAGGCTAAGCATTTAAATTACTGTTATAGTTTTCATAGATTTTGGCTAGTGCTTTGTGGGATAATAAAATAGATTGTATGAAAACAGTTTCCTTACAAATCTTTTAGAGATAGAGAATTTCATTAAAATAGCATTTACTCATACTGATTTTAAAGTGTAAATGTTTTTAGTCTATTATGACAATTAGTAATAATCTTTTCTAATGTAAAAAAATTTTTGATTTAATTACTTAATTCCCAAATGTTCTTTTTTCCCAGTGCTTCTTAAACTTCTGGATGTATTCCCTTTTATGCATTTTTTTCTGTATGGAATTCATTTATAGTAAAGAACTTTTAGTCTTTGAACAACATTGAGCAACTACCAAACTGTGAGTAATTTTGGACAGATCATTTTGAAACTTTTTGGGTTGCATTTTCTTTATCTGTAAAATAAAGATGTTGAACCCAAAAATATCCATGGTCCTTTCCAGCTTTAAAACTGTTACTCAAATATCTCTTTGAACACACATGACAATTTACATGACATTTTTTGGGACATTTATCTACTAAGCATTCTATTTGATTTTTTTTATGTAGGCATCTTATCTGACCTATTTTTAAAACTCTGTGGATGTAGATGTCTGACTTCTCATTTTTTTTTTTTTTGGAATTGCTCTTAGTATTTAATTTCTTTAATTTTTATTTTTTAAGATTTTATTTTAATTACCTGGTGCTTATCACCACAAGTGCACTCCTTAATCCTCATCACCTATTTCACCCCCCCCCCCCCCACTCACTTCCCCTTTAGTAGCTATCAGCTTGTTCCCTGTAAGAATTTGTTTCTTGGTCTCTCTCTCTCTCTCTCTCTCTCTCTCTTTTCCCTTTCCTGGTTTGTTTTGTGTTTCAGATCCTACGTATGAGTGAAATCATATAGTATTTGTCTTTCTCTGACTGACTTATTTCATTTAGCCTTATACTCTCTGGCTCCATCCATGTCATTGCAAATGGAAAGATTTCATTCTTTCTTATGGCTGAGTAATATTTCATTATTCATATATTATATTCAATATTTCATATATGTATCACATATTCTTTATACATTCATAAATCAAGGGACCCTAGGGTTGCTTCCATATGTTGGCTATTGTGGATAATGCTGCTATAAACGTTGGGGTGCATGTATCCCTTTGAATTAGTGTTTTTGTATTCTTTGCGTAAATACCCAGCAGTGCCATTGCTGGAAAGTATGGTAGTTCTACTTTGGACTTTTTGGGGAATCTCCATACTGTCTTCCACAGCGGCAGCACCAGTTTGCATTCCCATCAACAATGCAAGAAAATTGCTTTTTCTCCACATCATTGCTAACACCTGTTGCTTCTTGTATTATGATTTTAGCCATTCTGACAGATGTGAGGTGGCATTTTATTGTAGTTTTAATTTGCATTTCCCTGATAAGTGATGATGAGCATCTTTACATGTGTCTGTTGGCCATCTGTATGTTTTCTTTGGAGAAATTCCCGTTCTGCTCATTTTTTAATTGGATTATTTTCCTTCCAGGTATTGAGTTTTATAAGTTCTTTATCTGTTTGGGATACTACCTTTTACTTGTTATGTCATTTGCAAATATCTTCTCCCATTCCACAGGTTACCTTTTAGTTTTGGTGATTGTTTCCTTCCCTGTGAAGAAGTTTTTTATTTTGATGCAGTCCCCATAGTTTGCTTTTGCTTTTGTTTTCCTTGCCTCAGGAGACCTATCCAGAAAAAAATTTGCTATGGCAGATGTCAAAAAAGATACTACCTGTGTTTTCTTCAAAGATTTTGACAGTTTCCTGTCTCAAATTTAGGTCTTTAATAAATTTTGAATGTATTTTTATGTATAGAGTAAGAAAGTGGTTCAGTTTCATGCTTTTGCATGTTGCTGTCCAGTTTTCCCAGCACCATTTGCTGAAGAGACTGTCATCTTGCCATTGGATATTATTTTTTCCTTTTTTTTTAAAGAGAGAAAGGGAAAGAGAGAGAATGAGAGAGAGAGAGAGAGAGAGAGAGAGAGAGAGAACAAGCAGAGGGATCTTAACCAGACTCCCTGCTGAATGTGGAGACTGATGACCTGAGCTGAAATCAAAAGTGGGCTACTTAACCAACTGAGCCCCCAGGCATCCTGCCATTGGATGTTCTTTCCTGCTTTTTGGAAGATTAGTTGACCTGTAATTGTGGGCTTATTTCTGAGTTTTCTATTCTATTCCATTGACCTATGTGTCTCTTTTTGTGCCAGTTGTTATACTGTTTTGATCACTATAGCTTTATGATATATCTTAAAGTCCAGAAGTGTGATGCCTCCAACTTTGCTTTTCTTTTTCAAAACTGCTTTGGCTATTTGGGGTCTTTTGTGGTTTCATACAAATTTTAGGACTGTTTGTCCTAGTTCTGTGAGGGATTGCATTAAATGTGTAGCTTTGGGTAGTATAGACATTTTAATAGTATTTATTCTTCCAATCCATGAGCATGGAATGTTTTTCCATTTCTTTGTGTTATCATCAATTGCTTTCATCAGTTTTTTATAGTTGTCAGAGTATAGATCTTTCACCTCTTTGGTTAGGTTTATTTCTAGGTATCTTATTATTATTATTATCTTATATTATTGGTGCAATTATAAATGGGATTTTCTTAATTTCTTTTTTCTGCTACTCATTATTTGTGTATAGAAATGCAAATGATTTCTGTGGATTGATTTTATATCCTGTGACTTTACTGAACTTGTTTATAAGTTGAAGGAGTTTTGGGGTGGAGTCTTTGGATTTTTTATGTATAGTATCATGTCATCTGCAGATAGTGAGAGGTTTACTTCTTTCTTACTGATTTGGATGCCTTTTATTTCTTTTTGTTGTCTGATTGCTGGGGCTAGGCCATCTAGGCTTATGTTGAATGAAAATGGTGAGAGTAGACATCTTTGTCTTGTTCCTGACCTTAGGGGAGAAGCTCTCAATTTTTCCTCAGTAAGGATGACATTAGCTGTGGGTTTTTCATATAAGGCCTTCCTCATCTTGAGATATGTTCCCTATAAACCTACATTGTTGAGGGTTTTAATCATGAATGGATGTTGTACTTTGTCAAATGCTTTTTTTGCACCTTTTGAAAAGATCATATGGTTCTTTTCCTTTCTCTTATTCATGTGATGTATCACGTTGATTTATTTGCAAGTACTGAACCTCTTACAACCCAGGGACAAGTCCCACTTGATCATGGTGAATAATTTAAAAAAAAAATGCATTGTTAAATTTGGTTTGCCAGTATTCTGTTGAGGATTTCTGCATCTGCGTTCACTAGAGATATAGGCCTGTAGTTCTCTTCTTTGTGGTGTCTTTATTTGGTTTTGATATTGGGATAGTGCTGGTTTCATGAAAAAATTTGGAAGTTTTCTTTCCCTTTCTATTTTTTGGAATAGTTTGAGAAGAATAGGTATTGACTTTTAATTCTATTCTGTTTTGTTTTCAGTAAGCTCTGCATCCATTGTGGGGCTTGAATACACAACCTCAAGATCAACAGTCTCAAACTCTAGTGACTGAGCCAGCCAGACACCCCAGTATTAACTCCTCTTTAAATGTTTGATATGGTTCCCCTGTGAAGCCATCTGGTTCTGGGTTTTTGATTATTGGGGTTGTTTAATTATTGATTCAATTTCTTTGCTGGCAGTCTGTTCAAATTTTTTATTTCTTCTTGTTTCAGTTTTGGTAGGTTATATGTTTTTAGGAATTAATCCACTTCACCTAGGTTGTCCATTTTGTTGGCATATAGGTTTTCATAATTTTCTCTTAAAATTGTTTTTCTGGGGATCCCTGGGTGGTGCAGTGGTTTGGCGCCTGCCTTTGGCCCAGGGTGCGATCCTGGAGACCCAGGATCGAGTCCCACATCGGGCTCCCGGTGCATGGAGCCTGCTTCTCCCTCTGCCTGTGTCTCTGCCTCTCTCTCTCTCTCTCTCTCTGTGACTATCATAAATTTTTTTAAAAAAATGTTTTTCTGTGGTGTTATGTCTCTTCTCTCATCTGTGATTTTATTTATTTGGGTCCTTTCTTTTTTTTTTCTTAATAAGTCTGGCTAGAGGTTTTTCAATTTTATTGATTTTTCTTTTTCAAAGAACCAGCTCCTGGTTCTATTCATCTGTTCTGGTATTTTTAAATTTTTATATTATTTATTTCTGCCCTAGTGTTTATTATTTCCTTCCTTCTGCTGGTTTTTAAGCTTGTATTGCTATAAACTCCCCACCTAGAACCACTTTTGCAGCATCCTAAAGTTGTGTTTTCATTATGTGTTTCTATGTATTTTTTAATTTCTTCTTTTATTTTCTGGGTTACCCATTCATTGTTCAGTAGCATGTTACTTAACTTCCATGTATTGGTGATCTTTTTCAGATTTTTTCTTGTGGTTAATTTCTAGTTTCATAGTGTTGTGGTCAGAAAAGATGCATGGTATGACTTACATCTTCTTGTATGAAGCTTGTTTTGTGGGCTAATATGTGATCTGTTCTGGAGAATGTTCCATGTGCACTTGAAAAGAATGTGTATTCTGCTTTTTTAGGATGGAATGTTCTGAATATATCTGATAAATCCACCTGGTCCACTGTGTCATTCAAAGTCATTGTTTTCTTGTTGATTTTTTTGTTTGCACAATCTGTCCATTGCTTTGAGTGGCATGTTAAAATCCCCTACTATTATTACATTATTTTCAATTAATTCCTTTATGTTTGTTATTAACTATTTTATGTATTTGGGTGGTCCCATATGGAGCATGTAAATATTTATAATTGTTATATCTTCTTTTTGGATGGTCTCCTTCATTATTATATAATGTTCTTCTTTGTTTCTTGTTACAGTCTTTGTTTTAAAGTCTATTTCATCCAATATAAGTATTGCTACTCCAGCTTTCTTTTGACATCCATTTGCATCATAAATTGTTCTCATCCCCTCACTTTCAATCTGCAATTGTCTTTAGGTAAAAAATGAGTCTTTTGTAGGCAGCATATAAATGGGTCTTTTTTTAAAAATCCATTTTGTCACAGTGTCTTTTGATTGGAACATTTAATCCATTTCCATTCAAAGTAATTATTGATAAATATGCATTTATAGCCATTTTATTACTTGTTTTGTGGTTGTTTCTGAGTTTTCTCTGAGCCTTTCATACTTTGCTGATTTTCTTTAGTGATATATTTGGATTTCTTTCTCTTTATTCTTTTCATGTTTATTAGTGGTTTTTAATATATGGTTACCATTAGATTTGTATATAACATTTGCATATGCAGTCTATGTTAACTTGTTGGTTGTTTGAATTTGAACCATTCTTTACTCTTCTCTTTACACATTTTAGGTATATGTTGTCATATTTTATATTCTTTTATTTTATGAGTTCTTTGACTGATGTTTACAGAAACATTCATTTTTACTGCTTTAATGTTTCCTACCTTCATACTGTCACTTTTGATCCTACCTTTTCTCTAAAAGAATCACCTTTAGTATTTTTTACAGGGCTGGTTTAGTGGTCATGAACTCCTTTAGCTTTTGTTTGTCTGGGAAGCTGTTTATCTCTCCTTCTGCTCTGCATGACAGTCTTGCTGTATAGAGTATTCTTCGCTGCAAGTTTTTACCATTCAGCATTTTGAATATATCATTCCAATTGCTTCTGGTCTGAAAAGTTTCTGCTGAAAAATCCTCTGATAGTTTTATGGGGTTTCCTTTGTATGTAACTATCTTCTTTTGTCTTGATGCTTTTAATATCTTTTTCATTATCACTATATTTTTCCATTTTAATTACAATCTGTCTTGGTAAGGATCTGATTTTGTTGATTTTATTGGGACTTCTGTGTGCCTCTTGGATCTGGATATCTATTTCCTTTTCCAGATTAGGGAAGTTTTTAGCTATTATTTCTTCAAATAATCTTTTGTCCCTTTTTCTCTTTCTTTTTCTAGGACTCATAATATGAATGTTTTTACATTTGATGGAGTCACTGAGCTCCCTATGTTTATTCTTGTTTTGCATAATTTCTTTTTCTATCTTTTGTTCAACTTGATTACTTTCCTTTACTCTGTCTTCTATGTCATTAATTTCTTCCTCTGCTTCTTCCAGCCTGCTGTTCATACCACCAAGTATGTTTCTCATTTCATTTATTGAATGCTTTGTCTCTTCTATGTTATTCCTTTCTCTGTATTAATGATCTCACTGATATATTTCACTCTTAAGTGTGAGTATCCTTTTTTTTTTTTTAAGAGAGTGGAAGAATGGGGGAGGAGCAGAGAGAGAGAGGGAGAGAGAATCTTGAGTAGGCTCCATGACCAGTGTGGAACCTGACACAGGGTTCAATAGCATGATCCTGAGATTATGATCATAGCTGAAATCAAGAGTTGGATGCTTCACCAGCTGAGACACCCAGGTGCCCCAAGTCCAGTGAGTATCCTTATGATCATTGCTTTAAATTCTCTATTGGGCATGTTACTTATATTTGTTTCACTTAGGACTCTGGCTATGGCTTTATTCTATTTTTTCATTTGGGACACATTTCTATGTCTTCTCATTTTATCTAGTATATATATATATATTTTAGTTAGTAAAGTTAGCTATATATTCTGTTCCTCCAGATACTGATTTTATGAAGAAGAGGCCCTGTAGTGCCATGCCATATAGTCTCCTCTGTTCCCTTGGTACTGGTGCTTCCAGAAGTGTGCCCCCAATATGAGCTGTTTATGCTTTGTTGTTGTGTCCTAGATGCTTTATCCTTTAGGTCAGTTATCTGCAGGGCCTCTCTTTGCCTATTATGAGCTGTGTTTGTTCCCTGGCCTGAGTGTGGCATGTTTTAATGGTGTGCTCTGGTCTGTTTGTGAAATGAGAGCTGTTACATCTATTGCTGTATCTGAGGCCTTGCAAAACTCCTGGGTTTAGAGACCTGATGGAGTTACTGAGGGGTTTGAGGCAGCCTTCTTGGTGAGGGGCCTGTCTTACTGAGAATGAGGCACACATGACTGGGAAGAGCAGTTCTTTTGGAGTGTTGTGGGGAGGAGCTTGCTGTAATCAAGTTAGGTAGCAAGTATGGGTGCCATGTTGGTTCCCACAAGTGGCCCTCTGCTTGTACTGAGGAGTTGGGGAAATGACACCTGGCAGTTCCTTTGTTCCCAGGAAGGTCTCTCCATGAATGTTGCTTCTCTGGGACATATTCCAATTTGAACAACTGATCTTCCCACTATGCACCTCTGGTGCTCCATAGATTGCTGTTTCCAGGCTCCATGTCTGTAGGCTGTTTGCCCTGCCTTTTCTCCAAGGTCAGCCCCAATGTCTTTTGAACTCTTTCATGGCCAAGCATGCTGACCTTTAAAACTCCAGGCTTTAAATCTTCTTGGTTATAAGAACTCAGGGGATTTGGGCCCCATTGCTTTTCCAAGCCATTTACTATAGAGATTTACTTTCTCCCTCATTAGTATGTCTCATCCCTTCTCTAAGACTGCAGCTCTGTCCTCACTACAATGCCCACAATCCATTTATCTCTCAAGCAATTCATTTCAATTTAAAAGATTATCAGATTACTAAACTTTTGCTTTTCTTTTGTTTGTGCATTGTTTTTAAAAAAACTGAAATATTGAAATTTAATTTTTTAGACTCATAAGTTAATATCTACTTTTAAAGAGTTGATGAAAATAAAAATGGCTGCAAAATATCACTTGTGCTCACCAAAATTCTAGTTGGCATGGCTATGTGCCTTATTTTGATAATGAAATTTCCCTCTTTAGTGGAGATATGAAGGAGTTAATTTCTTATGTTTTCTTTCCCAGCTCAGTGAACCTGAAACCTCAGTTGAGATGATGGAGTTATAAAATGGTGGAATCTTTATCAGTGTGAATCCTTGTAATACAAAAATAAATGAGTCCCTTTTGTCCCCTATCCATCCTCCCATTTGACAGGGTCTGAGGTAGATATAGTTAGATAGACAGCATGAGGCAGAAATAATGTTTTTTTTTTTTTTTTTTTTAAGTCACTGGTTCTTTTTTTGTTATCACAGCATAACATTAGCCCATTTTGACTTTTTTTGTTATCACAGCATAGCATTAGCCCATTCGGACTAAGATATACACTGAATGAAAATAATTTTATACTTATACTTGTAAGAAAAATACTTAATAAATTGAAATGTTTCATATTCTATTATGAACCTCCAATATGTTTTGTGAAAGCTTTCACTCAAGTGAAACACTTGAGTAAAATTTAGCTCAACTTTCACATACTGTTTTCATAGAGTGAAAAGTAATGCTGCTTTTGATACAGCTGCAAAGTAAATTATTAAAGAAACATTTTTAGAACTGTGTTACAATAGAGATAATGGAAAATCTCTGGTGGTGTGAATACTTGTTGGATACATTTTTATTTAAACTCATTTTTTGCAGGTAAGAACCAGGCTCAACCACTTTCTAAATTCATTACCATATTTATTTACCACTAGTGATTTTCAAGTTGGATATTAATTTTTTTATAGAAAATAGGTGTTAGCCCGTGTAAACAGACTGCATTTAAACTTTCTTTAGGTTTAATTATTTCAGATTTTGCAAAGTTTTCTCCCCAAAGGAAAATATATTATAGAGACTAAAAAATTTAAGAAAACTGTAAAAGCGTTTTGCATACCAACTACTGCTTTTGTAAGACATAGAAGTAACCACACAGACCTTAGGGCTTTAGGGCTGGAAGCCTATATTCAAATCTCAGCCCTACCAGTTATAAGCTTTAATGATCTTGGGCAAGTTGCTTATTCTCCTTGTGCTTGTTTTCTCATCTGATAAAAGGAGATAGTAATCATAAATCATAGAACTTAGGTATACTATATGTAAAATGCTTAAAGCTGTATCTGCCATGTAGTGAGCACTCAGTAATTATTGCCCAATCCTGGTAAACATTCAAAGAAATTTCCTCTTATATGTAAAAATGTGCCTATTATTAGAAGAATTCTTTTATTATTGGAGAAGTTCATCAACCAATTTTCACTTATTTTACTATACGCTATTTAGCTTTTTTCTTTTTTGTATACAGTTGCTTTTTCTACCCCTTATTCCTTTGTCATATTTTGTTATAATGCTGGTACTCAATCATGCATGTATATTTGTAAACTATATTTTCAATTTAATTTTGTTGATATCCAATCCCCTATAAGATTAGTTACCTCTAAATTATTATTAGTATGACCAATTCCCTTAATAATGGGAACATGTTTCTAGAATCATAAAACTTATTTCTGACCCATAGGTGAAGTATTAGTCAAGATTAAAAGCTAGGTCAACAAACATTTATTAATGTACTCAGCGCTGGTTGATTCTGTGGAAAGTAAAATTGATATAAAGACAGGACTCCTCCTCACCAGGGTTTTATAACATAGTTGAAGAATTATGAATAATAAACATGAAGCAGGGGCAGCCCGAGTGGCTCAGCGGTTTAGTGCCGCCTTCAGTCCAGGGCGTGATCCTGGAGACCCGGGATCGAGTCTCACGTCAGGCTCCCTGCTTGGAGCCTGCTTCTCCCTCTGCCTGTGTCTCTGCCTCTCTCTCTCTCTCTTTGTGTTTCTCATGAGTAAATAAATAATTTTTTTTAAAAAAAATCATGAAGCAGAGACTTCTACACATTGGAAACAAATCATTGTTTTTATATAGGTGACACAGAAATTTTGAGAAGGGAAGCAGCACTTTAGGCTGAAGAATTCAGAGAAACTTCAAGAAAGGGCTGCAATGGAGATATTCCAGATAGTCTGGAATATCACAGTTACCGAAATGCATACAGTTTCTGTAGCACAAGAAAGCAATGTAGCTTAAGATACATCTGCATTGCAAAGCACAGACTGATAAATCTGTAGGGGTCTTCAGTGTTGTCATAATATAGAGCTGATAGAAATAGATGGAGCAAAATGGGAACAGTGGATATGGAAATATCCCAGGAGAATGGATTGCATGTGAAAGGATTGTATGTTGGAGCTAGGTCTGAAAGGGGTTAGACGATGTTAGGATGCATGTGGGGGTTTGAATAGTTGCTATGAGGCTGGGGTGGAAGAGTCTGACATTCATACCCAAGCCATTAGATAAGACATATTATGAGATAGCTGATCTTTAAGTCTCAGGACTCTGTGTAGCTTTTCAGAATATTATCTATGGCTCCTAAATTCTATATAGAGAGAAGATTCCATTTTGATCACATTGGTAATGTGATTTAGAATATAGTGATTGCGACTTTAAGACCTGAAATGGCATTATAATGTAGAAAGGTGGGGGTCTTTTACATATTTTTATAAATATGTATTAATATTTGAGAAATAAATTACAGTAGCATTCAGCTAGTAACTATGAAATGTGGCTCACACTTGATTGTCTACTATGGGCAATAGTGAAGCATAAAGATTTGTGTTCTGGAAATATTGATCTGACATCATTTTCAGAAAGGATTACATGGGAGAGAGAGAAGAATGTCGAGAAGAGGGGTCTAGGCAGGTGGTGATAAAGGAGAGTGGGGGTATAGCTGTGTGCATAGAGAGGGGTGTAACAAATCAAAGATACTTGAAATGGTGAATCAGCAAAGCTATTTTGTCAAAAATCTCAAAAATTTTTTCCTAAAAATAAGATTTGAAAAGAAGACTGGTATTTGCATTAGGCATTTAATAGGCTTACCTGGGGAAAGAGGGTGACAGAAGACAAAGGGAGAATAAGAAAAGTAAAGGAAAGGAACTTAAACTTTCCCTGTTCTTCAGGTGGGAGATCTCCCAGAAGTCAGCCCGAGCTGTGTTAGAATCACCTCTGCATCTCCCACATCCTAAATGTGCAAAACTCATTGGACTTTTGAAAAGAGGATCCCAGTAGTTATTCAGCAATAAATTATGAAAGCAAATGTGAAATTTCATGGGGAAGGATTGTCATAGAAAAGAGGATTTTGAAAATATTTCTCATCAATAATGCTCGAACAAAACCTAAATGTCTTTGTAAGTTAGTAGGACATTTATAGCACAGTTTATTTTTTAAATTTCTTCTTGATATATAAAAAAATAAGTCATATGTTGCTCAGGATGATATTCATGTATTTATTTATCTGTCCAAATATATCAAAGTGACCAGAGAATAGTTTTCTTGATCTTTACTTCCCACTAACCCTATAGTAGTAGTTGTAGATATAATAAATAAGAAAAAACTGTTTTATCTGCTAGTTTGGTATAAACCTTGACCCTTGGCATGTAGGGAAATGGCAAATTTCAAGACTGAATTACCTCATTTGCATGGATTCTGATTTTTGTCACACTCTACATGAGAAAGTGATAAGTGGAGGTTGATAGGAAGCTGGGTGATTTCTAACTTTTAAAATAGGCTCATTAAGCACAACATCAACTCAAATCTGCACACTTTGTTCCTGTGTGGCATGGCTGCTAATTATTCCCCGCTGACTGAATCAGTTCTAAGTGTGCAACACAGCAAGTCAAAAGTTGGGAAGTTCCTAGAAAAAGCTGTTGATGAATATCAATTTATACCTTTTCGCAGTTTACTTTCTTGTTAGCCAATTCTAAACTTGCAACATGATATCCTTTGATCAAAGGAATGTGAGTGGACAAGTGTCCTCTGCTGATAGGACATAGCACTCTAGTGAATGCGATGGAAGTACCCAGCCGCTCAGATACAATTTGATGGAAATGAAAGTGGGTCCCAAGATAACTACTTGTATTTCTTAGCTCACCCAGCCTAATTTACATTCATCTTTCAGCTACTGTATACTCAGAAATTACCCCACTTTCTTTTCTAAGTTCCTGGCCCATCATGGCTTAAGCTTGAACTACAAGAAACATCATCTTCTCTGAAGAAGGGGAGGAAATCTTTATGGTGAAGTCATTTATCCAGTACTCCTTGATACTTCCCTGATCAGGTGCTCAGAATCAATGAGTAAGAAAATTTCCATTTCAGTTGGTTGACTTACAGCTAACAATAATAAGGTTGCCATTTATTCATCATTTACCCAATACCAGTCACTGTGTAAGATTTATCATGAATTCTCTTAATATCCATGATCACCCTTTGCAATAGGTGTTACTCTTTTTTTTTTTATTCTTTTCAACTTATAGATAAAGCTACTGAAGATTGTAGAATGTAGGTATTGGGATACTACACAGGTACTAACTGGTAGTGCTAGGATTAGAACCTTTATCTCTCTAAAGCTAAGCATGTGCTCTTTATGTAGAGTGGTGATAGTCTGAAACAAGAATTTTTTCAACCAGTAGCCTGCTGGGAAAGGGGTTTCTTCATGGTTTAAAACTGTCCCTTTTGATCAGCTCTAGCCTAACCCCCGATAAATCTAGACTTTAGACATAACAGGATAAAGTAGCTGAGAAATAAAACTGGCTTGTAAATTTACCTAACAGGATTGAGAAGTATCATGAGCCTTCTACCTCCAGAGGACAGTCATGTGTGACCTGGATTTGCCTTGAGTCAGGGTTTGAAATTAAAAGGATTTTGTTCTTGGGGCTCTCAGCACTCTCAAAGGAGTACCTGCCTTTGGCTCAGGTCCTGATTCTAGGAGTCCTGTGATCAAGTCCCTCATATGCTCTCTGAAGGGAACCTGCTTCTCCCTCTGCCTGTCTCTGCCTCCTCTCACTCTGTGTCTCTCATGAATAAATAAATAATTTTTTTTAAAAAAAAGGCTTCTGTTTTTTTAAAGTGTAAGTTTCAGTGAAGGAGGAGCCAGGTTAATAGTGAGGTGACTCCTAGGATTGAGAGAGCAGAAAAGTAGCTCAACTCAATAGAAATAGTTGGAATGTGAGTGCTTTGTGTTTGCATGTTTGACAGGTTGAAAGAAGGAAGAGACACCTTTGCTCTGGGTCCTTGAAGTTCCTTGGAGAGGGCAGGACCAAGAGCATCTCAGTGACGAACATAATGGACTGAAATCCAGGGTCCCTCTGCAATTTTCCAGCACTGTATTGGTTCTAATGTGAGTGTGCCCCCAAAGGACTAAGACTTGATTATTTTGATTTTTTTGATTTTTTGATTTTTTTCGATTTTGAAAAATAGGTATAACATCTTTTACCTCTAATGTATCAGAAAAAAATTATACTTATAAACCATAAAGGGTGTGTTCTCAACAAGGGTAATATTACCCCTAAGGTGATGTAAATTAGTTCTTGGGAGGGGTGAAAAAAAGTACTACTCCCTCTATATATAAACCACAGACATACATGGAATCCCTGGGTGGCTCAGCGGTTTAGTGCCTGCCTTCGGCCCAGGGCATGATCCTGGAGACCCGGGATCGAGTCCCACATCAGGCTCCCTGCATGGAGCCTGCTTCTCCCTTTGCCTGTGTCTCTGCCTTTCTTTCTCTCTGTCTCTCATGAATAAATAAATAAATCTTTACAAAAAAACCCCCACAGATATACAGCTATACAGTATAACTGTGGTATATCATGGGGAGACTAGGGAAAAATATTTAAAGATGTCTGTTTAAAAAGAGGTGTGAAAATGAAAATTTATTGAGAGACACTGCTCTAGAGTTTCAGATTCTTAGGGAAATATTGAAAGTTACAAGGGTCAGAGAGGAAGATATGAAGTGGTGTTTAAGAAGGAAGATAGATGTACAATACTTGCAGGAACGGAAGGAAGTGGAGAGAAGGACAAATACACAAGCATCGTAAAAAAGAATTTTGTTTTTGCTGTTTAAATGGGCAAAACTTACATAAATAAAATAATAAATCAGTTAAGTTCATTTCTTTAACCCAGGAGATATTGTTATAAGCTCTTTAAAATGTCTCTGCAAATGTCAGGAAACAGAAGTTCTCCAATTAGTCATGTTTGATATATTCTCTGTTTCATGCAGAATTTGCCTATTTTGGGGCATGAAATCTAAGCATGGGCAATGTGGCTTTAGGTGTCCCTTGTTTCCCACAGTCATATTTAGTACTGGTCTACACTCTGCTCCCTCCAAAAATGATTGTGATCAGAATCCTTAGAAAGTTAAATAAGTTGGTTTTAGGTTTTAAGCACCACTTAAGGATGAAATCCTTTGTGTTTTGTTTTGTTTTGTTTTTAGAGAAAGAGAATTGTGCTTGTGTGCACTTGAGCGGGGGTGGGGGGGTGGGGGGGCAGGGGAGGCTAAGGGAGAGGGGGAAAGAGGATTTAAAGCAGGCTCCATGTCCAGTGAGGAGTCCCATGTAGGGCTAGAACTCATGGCACAGAGATCATTACCTGAGCCGAAATCAAGAGTGGGATGTTTAACTAACTGAGCCACCCAGATGCCCCAATCCTTTGGGTTTTTGTTTGTTTTTGTTGTTGTTGTTGTTGTTTTCTGAAACTTAATTTAAATTCTCTATGTCAATAGTTCTTAAACTTTAGCTGCATCCTCATCACCTGGAGGCCTTACTAAAGCTCAGGTGGCTTGCTGGGCTCTAGTCCCAGTGTTTTGGTTCAGAAGGCCTAGGATGGGGCCCAGTGATTTGCAATTCCAATGTTGACGCTGCTGTTTGGGGACCACACTTTGAGAACCATTGTCCTAGATCAATGGGTTCCCTAACTTGTGGGTCATCAGAATCACTGAGCAGCTATTATAAAATATGTATTCCTAGGCTAACCTTTTGAGAATCTGAGTCAGTGAGTCTAGAGGCACTTGGATTTTATATATTTTGATTGTCCCTCAGATAATTCTGCTAACCATTTGGGCTGGGAATTTCTCTTCCATGTGGCTCTCATCAGAACCATCCTCTGGCACTGGAGACTGACTGCCCTTTGGTTCTTCATTTGTAAAATAACTTTGCAGGGCAATATATTGCTCCCAGTGGATGATGCAGTTTTGTAGTTTCATTTATTAATACTGTCGTTCTTCTAAAGTGGATGTTGATTGCCTGCTTGAGATTTTAGGAAAAAGAGCAGATGTCTCTCTTTGGGGGTTGGTTTATGAAATTGTACTGCCCAGATACAGAATACCAATTAGGCCATTTCGGGTGGAAAATATGAAAAGCAAAATTCTGGATTCTGTGTTCTGCTGTTCAAAGAAATCAAACAAAGAGAAATGTTTACTCTTTTTATAATTTCTTTTACTCTTTATAATTAATAATATGTCAGAGAAATGTATAATATTTTACTTATAATTTTGGGCTGTTTTTAAAAATCGAACTTTGTCTTTGAGTTGATCAGGAGAACCCAAAGCACTGGCAAAATTTTACTAGTATTTGGGAAATTGGAGTTGTATGGGATGACAGTATTGATATTTTGCTTGAGGAAAACATAATTTTTTGAGCATAATATAATTTCCTTGAGCTTATTTTGAAAGTGACTTCTAAGACCAGATTAGATGATTAAAGCTGAAATCTCTTTACCTTGAAGAAGAGTCAAGAACCACAACAATCAATCAGTTAATCAATCAATTGATCTATTTAAGCATCATCTCTTTCCATTGGAAAATTTGTAGTAGCCCCCAGATAGACCTTTAAAAAAATCTTTCTAGATAATTTTCTGATTTGTCTGAATTCAGGATGTTTTAGAAACCTCAGTCTGGGAGAAACAGTGATTTGTGCTGTGCAATGACAAGGGAATTCTGAGAGATTGTATTAGATCAGGATGGTGATACTGGTTCAGCTAAGCCTTTCTCCCTAGAAACTTAAGGACTGGAGAATACTTATGATGCAGGGACCACACACTAATTATTCTGGAATTAGTTACAGATCCTCAAGGTACTACTAGCCCAACAGCTGGAAAGGATCTTTATCAGAGAATCAAGGATGTATAATCACTTAATTATTACATTTCCGGACATGTGGAATATGTGCTATCAATTACTTGTCAAATTTCATTTCTGAGGTCAAAGACTTCAGCAGCTCCCTTCACTTCAATGAATAAGCAATTCCACGGCAAAGTTTGAGGCATGGGAGGCTCCGTGAAGAATCTTTGGCATCCTAATAAGTTTTTTATTGTTTTGTAGGCTACTATAAATGCCAATTTTATTATATGTTATTGCTGATAGTTATTTTTCTACATTATCCTGTCCATTCATTCTCTCCAATAATTGTGAAGTATAAATGCCTGCTTATAAATATCTATTGGCTTAACCTAGCCACTAATGTATAAACCCTTTAACCTTCACCAAAGTGACACCATGGAAGCAATGATGCATGAAACTTTACTCACATATATACAGATCTCCATTTCTTTCATGTCATTGGGAGATATTTATTTCATGATCAAAAGCAGTGACTCATAAAAATGTAACTGAATTTCCATTCATTCTTTACATTCCAAGGTGTCTGGCGGTCTCACTGCTGCTGGGTTGTGACAGATCTCTCAATTCCCTGCTCTGGGGTTCTGACTGGGAGTGTGATCTCCTTCACTTTAAATCCTGTAGGTGAAGGGGGCCAGAGAATGTAGGGGTTGAGGCTAGGGAGAATAAACAGGAATGCACTGGCAGTGAAGAAAACTGACTTTCAGGAGGGAAAGTGAGGACAGATACAATTGAGGGAGGAGTAGGTATCAACCAAAGCCTGCTTCCCCCAAAGAATAATGGTAAAAGCTTTCTCTCTGCTTCAAAATGAGTGTCACCCTTTGTAGATCTGGGGGCGGGGAGAGGGGGGAGAGATTCTGATCTTGCACAGCTTCATTGGTGAAACATCAACTCTGAAAACTTTGTCAATTAGATTGAACCCAATCTGATCATGCTAAATGAATGCATTTTCTTTCTAGGATATGAAACTAGATAATCATTGCCTAGGAGTGCAGAGCTCAGAGTGGAATTTAACATAAGCTTAGCCATATCTTTTCATGTCTGTCAGTGTTAATGCTGTCTGTCCCTCTTAAAGCAAAGAATGTCAGAAACCGACAAGTATCAGTTGATCATACACTTATCCTGGTGCATTGTCACCAGTGAATGTTCTGTAAATGCTCCTTGGGTGGCGTTTTAATCACAAATGTTTTTTTCAAAAAATATGTGATAGGAACGGTCACTGGTTTCAAGCAGGGGACCATTTGCAGTAATTATATCTTCTTATTAAATATGTGATAAGCATCAGAAACACAAATTTCTTGTGCTTAATAACTACAAAGGATCTTTGATAATAAGCCCTAGCCTTCACTTTCAAAAGTTTCTACTTTAGTAGGAAAAAAGGAACACAGGCAAATCACTATCCTGAGAGACTTGAAAAATGGCTGAGTTGACTCATTGTTTAAATGGGACAGAATCTTAGATCCCTTATCTTTTGATGGCAGACAGAGGATGGAGGATTGGAGAAAAGCATGGAAAATGAAACTTTAATTTTCTTGATGAGGTTATACAAATAACAACAGTAGACTTTTTAATGAAAGTCAGAAATGTTAACCCAAACGGACACTTAGAAGGCCAGTGTTTTTTCTTAAGTACCCTTGGGTTCTTCAGTGTTATTTTTTCCACACCATTGCATATTTTTACTGTTCAAATAGTTCCCTTTGGAGTTAATAAAACATTCATTTAACTGTACTATAAGCCATATATGTTTCCCAAACCGGAGAAGACATGACTGAACAGATAGCTAGATAGCTTAAGCAGAGTAAGAAGATATCTTGGAATTGAATTGCAATTGTAAATATTGTTTGTTATGATCAAAACTCCCATAAAACAGCAATTAATTTTAGATAATTACTACTTGGAAACTACATAATTGCATGTTTCCCTCCAGAGTCACCTTGCCTTTGTGCAGAGTATTTAATTGGCCATGCAGTTAACCTGAAAGGGAAGGGCACTTATAGTAGAATTAAAGACTGTAGCCATATGACATTCTAAATCGAAATATGTGAAGCCACTGAGATATTTAATCACAGTAGTTATTATATCTTTGGAATTAAATCCAGTAGGAGGAAAAATGTTTTAGTTCTAGGATTAGTTACAGAGGAGCCTCCCTTCTCAGAATATAAAAGAGCTTATGTGTGCAAATCGGAGGACCATTCTTGAAGGTGAAAGAGTTTTCCATCCCCTTGGAATTGTGGAGAGACCTAACTTGGGGGATTTACATAGGAAGCTTGCCCAGTAGAATGCCCAATGTTCTCAATAGTGTAAGTGGTCAAGACAGAGACTCTGGGATCTGACCCCTTTGGTTTGAAACTTTGTTCTGTCACTTATTTGCTGAACAAGCTACTTCCTTTTTGAACTTTAGTTTCATCACCTATAAAATGGGAAAAGTAATACAAAAATAAAGTAGAAATAATAAAATACCTATTTGGAAGGGTTGTAGGGATTTTTATGAACTAAAATGAATAAAATGTTTAGTATAGTGCCTTATATTTGGTAAATATTTGATAAATGTTTATTTTTATTATATTTAGTTTTGTGATGGTGATTTCTTCCCTAACACATATACTATAAGATATAAACTGACTCAAATTTTGCTTCAGTTGTGCTGTCTCATTCTCCATTCAAAGAGTTTTAGTTTGAATTAGCCACATATGCATTATGCATTATCATGATCCTTAACTAGAATGACATATTTTAAAAGCAGTTTTATCTTTGCACTTTTTGATAATTTAAAAATGTAACCAATGCATCTATTATGTCCACCATAAAAATATGCATTGAAAGACTCTGCTTAAAAAGTACAAGGTACATTTTTTTTTTCAGTCATCAAAATTGTTCAGTCTTTTCAAGGACTCCATTGTCAAATTCTATGTGCAAGATCCTGTTTGAGTGGTTCAGATTTACATTTCTTTTGTCTTTTAAAAGGCATTATTCTACATCCCTTAAACTACATATTTTATTGGACATTTCTTTCTAAATTTATTGAGAATTTCTTACAAATTTTTTTTGGTTTTTCAAGTCTATTTATAGAACAAACAGGTTGTAGGGTAATCTTCTGTCACTGACTCCTTAGTCTGGACAAAGTTAAATATCTCGATACGTATCTGCAGTTGAACTTGAGATGCACCTACAGTTACCAATGCTTGTATAAACCCAATGTCTTAATATTATATTAAGAATCTGTGTAGATGTAAATGACCTTCTATACATTAGAGAATAATTCACAGGGGCATAAAGCAAGGCTATAGTCTACCTCCTTTTATTATTTTTTGAAGTTACTTATAAATTATTAAAATTTTGGATGATATGGAAGCATGACTATATATCATAAAGAAGTTTCTTTTTTATGCAGATGGTATGATTTAATTGTCATGCACCAGGATAGGCTTCAATACATGAATGGTCCTATTAACTCACTGTTTCTAAAGGAATAATATAAATTCCACTATCATATTTCCTGAGATGCCTTTAATAGTAAATTTCAATGAAGATTTAATTAGAAGTTTTAAAAATAAATATTGTACTTGATGTTCCAGCAAATAAAAGACCTTCCCATTTAAGGAACATTAACATGAGAAATCATGCAAGTGTATTTTACAACTGAGCATTGAGCAGATGGAGCATGAGGAGTTCTTAAAGGCTCTGGAATGCTACTTGACAGGCCCATGCCAAGATGCCCATCTCTGCCCTGGGAAGTACTTACATGGATACTTTTCTACTAAAATGATCACCAAGGATAAACTTAAAGGCGTGTTATGGATACAAAAATTATAAATGTTGAAGTTCTTTATAGGGTTGGGAGGGTATTCCATGTTTCCATTCCAAGGAACCCAAGCGGGGTGTGTGTGTGGGTGTACCAATATTATACATCAGTACAAATTATTAAAATCTTATAGTCAATCTTCGATGAAAACCAAATTAACAATCATAAACTGGACTAAAATAGAATGAATTTTGAAACAAATTTATTTCTTGTAAGTCTCTAGTGGGGAGTATCAGTATAGAAGAATATGGTAAAAATACAAAAGTGAAAGATAAAATATTAAGGAGTACCCTGGTGGCTCAGTTGATTAAGTGTTTGACTTTTGATTTCAGCTCAGGTCATGATCTCAGAGTTGCGAGATAGACCCCGTGTTGGGCTCCACACACTGGACATGGACCCTGCTTAAGATTCTCTCTCTCTTTCCACCTCTGCCTCTCCCCACCTCTTTCTCTTTCTGTCTCTAAAAGAAAAAAAAAGATAAAATGTCAAGAAAGATATGTAAAAGGTTGGAAAATGTTGAGTACTATTTGTGAGAAAGAAAATCTATTGTACCGGAGCAGAGAAATATATAAGGTTTAATACATAAAAATAAAAGACAGTGATTTTATTTTATTTTATTTTATTTTATTTTATTTTATTTTATTTTATTTTATTTTATTTTATTTTATTTTTTTTAAAGACAGTGATTTTAAAGAGCACAGACCATTCAGTAAGACAAGATTCCAAAGAGAAATGTTTATATTTTGGAGATCACAAGAATAAGATAAATTGGAGTCAACCAAATAAATCAAAAGCTGCTTGACACTGTCTTGTACAACTACGAAGACACCTGTTCCTATTAGCAATATTATAAGGAGAGAAATGACATGGAAATGAAGAAATGATCATTAGGGCTGAAACTACATATGGCCAAGTTAGCTCTGCCTTCAGGGAAGGTTTGACAATTGGTCTGGGACAGAGGGTGAGATTCCCAGGTCATCATCTCCAAGTTGTGGAGACTATAGGACTTACCCTCTCAGAGGCTTCTGTGTATTGCTTGGGTTATAAGGATTTGTGTCAGGTTGCTATCTTGATGGATTTTCTTGCCATGAGTAGCCATTAAGACTTGCTGAATGCATTTAAAAAGATTAGTATAGCCATAAGAGTGAGCAGCCAGATCTATTTTAATTTCAATCCTCTGTTCCCTTCCACACCCTCAACCTCTGCAAAATAATTTTCACTAAGGGGACACCTGGGTGGCTCAGCAGTTGAGTGTCTGCTTTTAGCTCAGGGCGTGATCCCCAAGTCTGGGGATCGAGTCCCGCCTTGAGCTCCCTGTGAGAAGCCTGCATCTCCCTCTGCCTGTGTCTCTGCTCTCTCTTTCTGTGTCTCACATGAATAAATGATAAAATAAAATATTAAAAATAATAAATAATAATTTTCACTAAGTTATGGTTTGACATTCTGTCCTCATGTACACTGAGGTGTGCTATACAAAAGACATTTTTAAAAATAAAACCTATTAATGCATACATGATAAGGATGATACTAAAAATATTGCCTTTTATATCCCTGAATGTGCCTTGTTTTAAGGCCTCTGAGAAAATCTTTGAACTTCTTTGAATTCTCTTTTTTCATGACTAAAAAAAGGTCATGTATCTGATTTTGTTTCCCCATTCATTAGAAGTTACCCAGATGCTTGGAGACAAAATTTTATCTCAATTTTAGTAACAGCAGAGAACATACATGCAAGTCTAACCTATCTTTTGGTCTTAATATTCTATCTTAATTTATAATTTCCCAGACCCTGATTTTTTACTTATTTATTTTTAAGTGAAAGTAATCTTGAGAGCTATTCCAAATAATCTGTGGGACAAAACTTGTTGTAAATAAAATAGATAACACAGTATTTATAAGAAATTAAATACATTTTATTCTTGCCTTTTTATCTCATTTTTGTTTGGTTTAATGTGATCTGATATGATGAATTATTAATGTGTTAGTTACAAAAAAGATTTGTACACCAGAAAAGTAGGAAGTAGGATTTGTTAGAAAGACAGAAACACTAGTAAGTCATAATGTCCAATCAATGGGATGAGTAAAATTTTGGTAATGTAGTGCTATTTCAAAGTTATTTATGGGATTATATAGTTGGTTACTTTTGTATTTTGTTTCTCTTGGACATTAAAAGTGTTTTTTCTGGCTATGTAGCATGTTATTTCTTGTTAATATAATCACCTCTGTAAATTAATCTCTCTCTTTCTTAGGGGAAATGAAACTTCCAGCTAAGATCTCCAGAATAAACTTTGATGAATCATGAGGAAAGGATAAATCAGGAGGAAGGGATCTTTATATTTCTTACTAGCTCTGAGTAAGGTCATACTCCAATAAATATAAAGGTCTTGTATAAGAAAAACAAAAGCCATAAATACATTTTACACAAACAATTCTCAGTTAAATGCTTTATGGGATTTTTTTTTTTTTCAGATAAAATGGAATTTTTGGAGCCTTGTGCTGTTATTTAAAGAGTTGCCAAGTGTCTCACTCAGTGTCTCACAGTGCCCTGGGGGCAGGACTGAGATCTCATTCATACCTCTGGAAGCTTGATCCCATGTTCTTGTCCTTTTACCCCTAATCCGAACATGGGAGAAAGTGTACTTCTAACTTTGGAGGTGATAGTCATTCTGTTTATGTCGAACTGTGAAAGTGTTCTTAGGGACTTAGAAAATAAAATTGAGTTTGAATTTTGTGTCTATTTGGATAATCTTAAATTTATCTGACTCTTCCTTATGATACAGTTTTTAATAGAATTTATATTTTATGGAGAGCTCCGAATGGTAAAATATTCAGTTGTTTTTAAGTCAGGAAATGTCACTCTTAGTCATTAGTATAGAGTTAAGAAAAGAGGCTTTGGAACCGATAGACCAAATTTGAATCCCAATTCCTCCACTTAGTGGCTGTGTGACCTTGGTCAAACTTCTTAACCTCTCTGTACATCACTTTCCTCATCTGTATGATGAAGATATTATTAGGAATTACCATATTTTTGTGAAAATTAAATGAGTTAATACATAAGGACTTAAAGTGCAAGGCACAAAATAAGCAGTCAATAAGCATTAACTTTTATTTCTCTGCTTTGTTTCTCTATTTTTGATTTTTAAAGTAATATATACACAGATTCCCAAATGTTTTGCTATCTGAATAGCAAACAAGATGTATAAGAGAATATAAAAGCATGAAAGAGAACATAAAGTTCTTCTAATTTGAGGAAATATTCAATCATAAAGGTTTACTATAGCTTTTTACTGAGAGTTCATTTAACTGTGCTTAAACTTCAAGAGATGAGGAATTTATCTCTTCCTAAGGCAGTCCATTCCATGTGGACAATTGTATTAAAAAGTTACCCACTGAAATAGAACTGAAATCTCTCTCTAGCTTTCATTGGTATGGAAGGAATGGCACAGAGCAAATTTAACTCTCCTTTCAAATGACAGCCTCTACTAAATATTTAGAGAGAGCTTTCCATGGTATCAACACCTCCTTTTTATTTCTTTAAAGACAAATGAATGGTTGAGACACATGATTTCAAATGTTCTTCCTTTCTCTCTCTCCCGCTGTGCTTTCTTCCCTTCACGTTATCTTATCTACAGTGTTTTTTTTTTTTTATCAATGATTGATATGTACAATAAAAAAAATTTATTTTTGTAGAGAACTTCATTAGGGGCATTGCCCCTTTTGAAAATGTTGATGCATAATCTAAAATATCTAATGCATCTAAGATATTAGAAACAGGAGATCAATTTTTGGCCTCAATAACAAATCATAATCTTAACATAGTTCTCCTGGTCCATTGAGAGTGAATTTGATAACTTTCTTTCTCTTGAAGTCCTTTAAAAAATCTGAATTTTTGCTCTTTTGATTTCTCTTGTCATTAGATACAGGTCAGAAAGAATTTCGGTTGGGTAAGTAAATGTATCCGCTCCATTCTGGTGCAATCAATGGATCATAATATTAGAAGTTTGGATTATACTTCCACTGTAATGAGGAATATTAATATTTAACTCATATGTGTTTTAATGTACAGGTTATTTTAAATAAGATGTGTGTAGTACTTAGTGTAATGCCTGACACAAAGTAGTTGCCTAGAGGATAGAAAGTAATGGGATTGATACATTTTTAGTTCAAAAGAAAACCTCATTGTATTCTAGATTTTGTAATGTTCTAGACATTGCAAAATATTTCAGACCTCTTCCTGTGTATGGTATATTATCCGAGAAGCCGAAAATGTAGAAGTTCTCTATTATTCTCCATCTTTCACATTATGGAATTTCCTTTTCCAGAAATAGTCATTTTTGATGATTTGATATATCTCATGTCCTTCCAGACATTTTCTTTTCTTAAACAAGTGTATGGGTATGTATAATATGTACGATTTGAATAGATATACATAAAAATGACCACATACATGTTATTTTTTACAAGTGGGATCATATTATATATCATTCTGCAATCCACTTTATTCACTTAATACATCATGGATGTGTGTCCCTGGAATGAAAATTGCAATACTGGGATCCCTGGGTGGCGCAGCGGTTTGGCGCCTGTCTTTGGCCCAGGGCGCGATCCTGGAGACCCGGGATCGAATCCCACATCAGGCTCCGGGTGCATGGAGCCTGCTTCTCCCTCCGCCTGTGTCTCTGCCTCTCTCTCTCTCTCTCTCTCTATGACTATCATAAATAAATAAAAATTAAAAAAAAAAAGAAAATTGCAATACTTTACCATTTTTAATGGCTACACATTGCTCTATTATATGGATGTATTGTACTTTATTTAATAATCCCTTAATGATAGATATTTAGAATATATCCATTTACTTGCTAATGTAGCAATGCAACAATAAACATCCTGGAACAAATATATTTGCATGCTTAGATAAGTCTTGAGGACATGGTCTTTAACATGGAATTGCTAGGTCATAGGGCAAATGTGTACATATTTTAATAGTTATTGCCAAATTGACCTTCAAAAATTTGTACAAAATTGCTCTTCCACTCCCAGTGTGTTAATTTATTCTTTTATTCAGTAGAAAAGTTTCTCCTATTCCCACACTCTTACCAGTACTGTGCATCATCATTTAAAAAAATTTTTTTTTGTCAATTTGGTTAGTGAAAAATGGTAACTTACTGATGTTTTAATTTGCATTCTAAAACTATGAGTCAAACTGAGCATCTTAAAACATGTATATTGACTATTTGTATTTCTTTTTCTGTGAACCTGCCAGATGAATTCATTGTATATTGTTCTATTGGATTGCCAGTCTTTTTCTTATTGATTTAAAAATCAATAACATATTAGGTCTCTGTTGCAAAATTTGTTTCCTAGTTGGTTGTTTAGAGGGAGGTCAACCATTTGATGATTATTTGATTATTTGAAGCAGCATGCTACTGTAGAAAGACTGCTGGACTCAGAGTGTGAATGCATGAGTCTAGTTCTGGCTCTGTCACTTCTTGTTCTATGATTTTGTTTTTTTCATCTGAAAAATGGGGATACTAACACCTGTGACTAAATGTGATAATGTACATGAAAGCATTTAATGGACTCTAAAGTGCTTTGCAAATATAATATGTTGTTATTTTTATGATATCTTTGGAAAGATTCATGTGAGAAAAGGAAAGATTTTTGCCTTCAATCTTTAAACTCTGATTTCTTGCCTTATAAGGCCAAAGCCAACTTTTTTACATGTAGCAAATTTACAGGTATTGACTTCAGATTAAGGACAAGTCCTTAATTAAGTCCTGTATTAAGTCCTTTTTACTCTAAACTGGTCAGGTCTCATCTGGAAAACTGCACATGTCTGGGGACAGTGCTTTAAAGAGAGTGCTGTTATTCTGGACAGCACTGGGTGAGAACATTTCAGGAAGTAAAGGGTCAGGAAACCATGCTGTTAAAGACTAGGAAAGTTTATCTTGGAAAAAGGGTAAATTACAAGGATTTAATATTTTTCTTTAACATTTGAAAAGCTGCCCTGGGAAAGGGAATAGACTTGTATTCCATTGTTCTACAGAGGAGATCTAGGACTTACAGTCATCAATTTGGGATCTCTATAAGGAATACCTTTCTATCAATTCCAGCTGTTTGACAGTGGAACAGGGATGTCAAAACAGTGATCTTCTCATTACTGAATGTGTTCAAGCAGAAATAAAATGCCAGGATTGTTGTAGGAGGGCTTTCTGAGTGGAAGACAGTAATTTACATTGTCCATCATTTGGGTATCTGTTCCATCAATTATATTCATTCTCTTTATACTTTTTGAGGAAGGGCAGCCCAGGTGGCTCACCTTCAGTTCAGAGACCCGGGATTGAGTCCCACGTCCGGCTCCTTGCATGAAGTCTGCTTCTCTCTCTGCCTGTGTCCTCTCTCTCCCTCCCTCCCTCCCTCTCTCTCTCTCTCTGTGTCTCTCATGAATAAATAAAGTCTTAAAAAATCATAATTTTTGAGGAAATACCATTTGCCTCGTACTGAGTTTGGTATTGTAAGCAATATAAAAACACATAAGATTTAATTAAAGAGTTATTCTCTTATAGGAAACCAATTGTGGAAAAGTAGAAGAGAGCTGAACTAGGAATCAGAAGATTTCAAAAGTGAGAGTTGTGCCTTCATGATACCCGTTTCCATCGTCACTATTGTCCAGGAGCCTTCTTCTTTACTGATTTTCTTTCTTCTCTTTTTTGTTCCCTGTATTCTTTCCTTTATTTTTCTTTCTTATTTAGACCATTTTGAATGTTTTCTTTCTTTCTTTCTTTCTTTCTTTCTTTCTTTCTTTCTTTCTTTCTTTCTTTCTTTCTTTCTTTTTCTTTTTCTTCTTCTTCTTCTTCTTCCTTCCTTCCTTCCTTCCTTCCTTCCTTCCTTCCTTCCTTCCTTCCTTCCTTCCTTCCTTCCTTCCTTTTCTTCCTCCCTCCTCTCTCCCTCCCTTCCTTCCTTTTATGTTATATGAAAACTTCCAGTTTAGCTTTAATTCCACATTACTAAGATTCATCTGTATTTTTGAGTATAGCTGCAGTTCATTCATTTCTCATTGCTGTATAATATTTCATTATGTGAATGTACTATAATTTAGTTTTTCATTTTCTTGTTAAAAAGCACTTAATTATATTTTAAACATTTTACTATTATTGACAAATACTGTTGTATATACCTGCTGATACTCACTCATGTCCAAGGGTTTCTCTAGGATTTATATTGTAAGTTAAAATTCTATGCCAGAGGGTATATGTATATTTGCTTTTTCAGGGTAATGCCAAATTATTTTATAAAGTGTTCATAGCTTTGGGTATATTTAAGTAGCTTCTTTTACCTTGCTAAAATATATTTTCTTAAATTACCTTATTTACATTCCCAAGAATCCATAATGGCTTTCTGATCAAAGGACTCTCAGTAGTGAATTCAAAATTCTCTGTTGACTGGCCAGCCTATGCCCATTCAAAGTCATGACTTATGGTCCCCCATAAAGACCAACTTCAGTCTAACCAAGCCCGGGGCCTTATCATCTCACTCTGCTTTTCCTACTTTTCTTGTCACATCTTTTCTTCTACCTCCTTATCAGTCTCAGTCTACTTATAGCAGAGTTTTAAGAATACAAACTCTGGAGCTTGAATCACTGCTTCACCACTGCTAGCTGAGAGACCTTACTCATCCCTGTCTCCATTTCACCATCCATGAAATGCTGATAATAACAGAACTTACTCCAGCTATTGTTGTGAGAATTACATTAATATTCATAAAATTCTTAGAACAGTTAATGTTACATAAGTATTTGATATTTTTATTATTATTCCAGCACATGCTCTTATCTTATTCTAGAAGTATTTTCTGACTAAAATTTCACATAATGTTGCATTTCATAAATAATGCATCATCAGTATCTTGCCTGAGAACAGAAACCATACTGGTACAATTTTCTTTCTAAGCGTTTAGTTCAAGTTGAGCTTGCTGATTAATAAAATGCAATAAAATAACCTATGGGAATCAGATTCCCAAGTTTTCATAGTCTCAATACCGGCTACAGAAGAGCAGTTATCTCATGCATAAAACTTCACTTGGCTACTAACTTCATTGCTATGACCTAGCTTATGACTCAGACTTAGTGCTAAGCCTAAATAATTAACCTTGGAACCTAAATCCTAAAGATAAAATTGAAACATAATATAGGAAAGAATCTCTAAAATATAAAAGTTTAGGATCTGCCCATTTTCCTAAACCTGCACAGAGTTCTATCTTCTGCAGACTGGACTGTATTGCAGGATACTGTGTTTTTCTAGAGAATTACTCAGGTGAAATGGTGAAACAACACATGGCCACAGAGCAGACTTGAATGACACACCTTACTATACTCCCAAAGATTGACACTGTACCACAAACGTCCACTCT
The DNA here is from genome assembly GCF_018345385.1 of Vulpes lagopus. Lineage (NCBI taxonomy): Eukaryota > Metazoa > Chordata > Mammalia > Carnivora > Canidae > Vulpes > Vulpes lagopus. The sequence goes on along the minus strand of NC_054824.1, from coordinate 23,009,519 downwards.
CCATCATCATGCTGGAGCCAGGTGCCCCATTCACTCGATGGTGTATGCTCCCAATGGCACTGCCATTTCTGAGCTTATGGACCAACATTAGTTGTCATGGCTACAGGTTGCTGGACCGCTCACTTAATCTTTAAAGATATATCTTCTTTGATTGCATGCTATAACATTATTCTTGCAAGTGCCATTTTCTGAAGGACTTCTGGAGCAATAGAAAAAGCCATAAATTGCTTTCCATTGCCGGGAAAAAATCATGTATCTGTTTGAGTATACAGGCATCTTCAGAGGGCTGTTTGTGATTGTAGCATTTTTAGACTCAGTAGAGCCACATAATAAAGCAAACTCTCTCTAAGCATTTGAGTGTCCTCTCTTTCTAGTTTGAAGTACACAGATGAAGATAAAGATACACTGGAGAGGAAAACATTTTTCCCAGAGAAGCAGAACGGAGAGTGTGAAGTGCTAAAGACCCAGAAAAGGGATGATGATTAGAATTTCAGGTATTCTTGAGCTGTTGGATCAATTGAAAATGCATGAGTTTTTCAATTTTTACAGAATACTGTAAGTGAAAAAAATTGTCATGCCAGTTTACAGTTAAACATTGCTGACTTGTAGTTTTAACAAAGCAATTCATATTACTATGAATTGGAGATGGCAAAGATCTGCATTATGACTAAATCTGTCCATCTGCTGAGTTCTTAACTTCAGTTATTCTTGAGCCTCGTTATTAAAATATTAACAAAGTTATTATATTCCTATTTGGCATTCATGTAGTTTAAGCAAAAGGAATTTTTTATATGTTCAAAAAGTAGAGGAGAAAACTCTTTTGAATACATAGGTAATACTTATAAATAAGTATTTTAGAAATGTGACAAACTTTCTTCTCTATAATTAGTGAGCTGTGATGTTACAAACCTGGGAAAAGAGGAGGAAAATTATTTCTCCTTACAGAAATGGTAGCTGGAATTTTCTGTTTGTATTAGAAAGAAAGAATATTTAAGCCTAAAAAATGTAATGTCCTCCTTCATTTTTTTTTCACTAACCTTTTGGCCTATTTAAGAATTAAAATAATGTATAGCCGTCTCAAGTTGTAAGAGGATTGTCAAATAACATGCTTAGAATGAAGAGATCAGAATGACTATTCTTTAATCTGAACAAGTAATTTATAGGATTATGAAAAAATCCAGGTTCTTGACTATCCTCACTTCAGAGCAAGACATAATTAAATTACAAGACAGAAAAAAGAACCATGAATCTGCTACATCCTGTAATCACTCAATAAGTTTCAATGATTATTGAAAGCAGGTTAATGCAAAACTCAGCTATTTGTCTTTGATATACATAAGAATTCTTTGGACATTTCATCTAAATCACTTTGAAACACCCAGTAGCTTGATACAATAATGCTAACAGACCCATTCTTATAAATCTGGTAGTGGTACTCATTCTTTAAAAGGTATACCACATTACTATAGGCCAAAGGCTCTTTAATTTCATTATATAACAATGACAGCAACTCAATTTAAGTGTATAATGACCCAAGCCAGCCATCCATAGCAGCAAAAATTTAATAGCAACCTTATCTGGAATGCTGACGAGAAGCACTTCCCAAGAAACCATTACAGCCTCTTCAGTTTACAAAACAATTGGCTTTAATCTTTAATACTGTTAAGCAGTAGGGGGCAGATAGGCACATTAGCATAGCTTTACTTTTTATAAATAGCATTTAATACACCATATTCAGATACTGTTGGGCTAAGCATCTTATGTCAGTTTTAACTTGAGCAAATAGTACAAGGATTTCTTTTTTTTTTTTTTGAAAGGCAAGATATAATGCTTGCATTCCCACAACGGGGCTTAGGAGGGTTTGTATATCAATGAAGTTAGAAGGCAAAAACCTTGAACATGTGTCCTTAGGGAAATGTGAGGCTCCTTGACATAAATTTAAGTTACAATAAGAAGAAAACCATTAAGAAGAAATTTCCTCAGTTCAATGTAGAAACATTAGCTTCATTAAGTTCATGTACTTTGCTTGGAGCATGAAGTCACACGATAGCTTCATCTGCTCTATGGTTTTTCATATTTTAAAAATTCTTTTATTATTTCATGAGAGAAACCCATGTGCGAATTGCAGATATTCTCTTCCTCGAGGAAGCAAATATATTTTTTATTGTTGTAGTATATCTTTGGATAACATGGAAGAAAGGGCTTAATAAGATTGCTAAAATTGAAGATTCCTCAGATCCTTACTGGGATGCTCATATACAGCACATGCCCAGGGTGCATTGCAGGGGACATCTTAGACACATGACACACCTTCCTGCAGCATCAGGATTCCTTGATGATAAGAAATATGTGTTAATTTTATGTTAAAACAGACACAAATGTATTATTGTGAGTATATCGAACAATGTCCCTGCATTTTAAGGTAAATAAAATATAAGACTAAAAAAATTTCACATTGTATTGCCCTGCTTCAGAGATGGGCTCCCAAGGCTCCCAAGTTCCCAGGGATAAGCACGCTTGCTTTTCAGTTAAGGGCATTTTAGAAGAATGGTTTGAAGAGAACTGGCTTAAACAATAGGGAGCATGACCTACTGTCTGTAGAAAGCATAAATTAAAATATAGTTTTGCTGTTAGATACATTCTGGCAGAACTTTTTCTCTAACTGCAAATAGAATTGGGAAAAACAAAGGTTTTGCATTCTTGGCATTATATTTAAAATGTGATAAAACTATTTTGGAATTAACTTAGGCATTATTTATCTGGAGAGAGTAGATTTATCAACATGCTTCACATTTTTTTCTTCTGACCTCTTTTGATTTGTTTCTTGGATTTGAAAGGAGTATTTCTTTTTAAATAATTCTTGTTATCAACTATCTCAATCATAAAGGCTTTTCTACTTTCAGTGCTGTGTTGACATATTAGGTGGTTTGACCATTTTGACTGAATTGTTGCTTACATACAAGATGTGTATAAATATCATCCTAACAGAAACAGCTTACAGGTATTAGTCTTCCATCTTCTGAATTTGGATGCCTGCATGAGTGAACATGCTTTCTATGGGAGTACTTCAACTATATCGATGATATTTTCCATCTTAACATAATACTATCAAGCAATCTCTTAGTCAAAGGAAATATCTAACCCCAATCCTGCCTTCAAGGAGTTTCTAGTCTGTTGTGGAAGATGAGATTAGGACACAGAAAAAAATTTTAGAAAAAAACTGCACTCTAAGATGTTAAATTAACTAGAAGGCTGAAGTGGTTATTTAATGATGTGGGAGCCTATGTAAGCAAAACAAAATTTAAGCCTATGACCGCCTTAAAGTTCTAAAATCACATCAGTCATGAACAACGAGCTATGGCAGTCACGTAATTGCTTTCCTTTGCCTCTGCATTTTCTGTGTACATCTTTACCTGGGCTCCTATTGGTGGAGTGCTCCAAACCACTTCTGTTTTTGTGCTGCCCAACTGGAATCGATTTTTACTTAAGTAAACTATAAAGTTTTTAAGGTGCCTCAGCTTGTTTTTTTTTTTTTTTTTAGCAAAGGTATAGAAATAGAAGTTCAGAAAAGAATTGAGTGAACATGACACAGAAGCTTTCTTTATAGCTTATTTGAAAATATCTGGCAAAGAGAATGTATTTTAGTGTAAAAGGAGGCAGTAGTCACAATTATAATAACTCCCCATAACTTTTTACACAATCTCTATTTTCTAAAGAGCTTTCAGTTGATCCTCACAATCCTGTGAGATGAACTTTTGCTTCCATTTCACAGAGGAAGAAACTAAGATTCACAAAGGTTAAATCATTTGTCCAAGGTCATAAACCTAAATGTGGTATGGTAGTATGTGGCCCTACACCAGGGTTTCCAAGCTTAGAGATACTTCTCACACATTATGCTGCAAGATTTCATGCCATGTAAGCCCTTTATAATTATGACTTTGTATTTATGAGTATGACCTTTATATTCACATTAAAAGGAATCAACTCTGGAACATGGGCTTACTCTATCTGGGTACTCAGAAGCATACAAAATAATTATTTCTCAAAATAAGTTTTGTGGAACTCAGGAACAAAAATGGAAATACAAAGTTGAGGAACACTGTACACTACAGGCCTCTCTGGGAGACTCACAGTCTACATGATATAGGAAAGACCCAGAGAAATATTACAAAAAAATAAATTTATTTATTTACAGGTTTTCCAAACTAACTTAGATCTAGATCTTCTTTTTTATTCCATTTTTAAGCAATGTTTATATCGATACTGAATTAGTTTATTTCAGAAATCTCTTCGTTAAGAGTGGGATTAAAAAAATAAGCCCAGTTTGAAATTCCCAGTGCCAAATTAGGTAGTAAATGCCTGGAATATGAATCTTATTCCCCTTTAACTTTGAAGGTCTCTATAAAGAAAGAAGAGGATCTTTCAGTTTCTTTTTTCCATCTGCTTCCATCCTTTGGTTGTTCCAGAGCTGTTAACCACCATGCTGTGATGGTTTGAAATAAACCAGCCTCGCTATGAAAAACTTTGATAGATTCAACATCTCTTTATTTTCCTCCCTGTAGTGATCATTGTGGCACAAAATGATTTTTGAGGTTATGGGATAAGAAAAAAGTTCTATGAAAGCAGGTCTTATTGATCCTATTGCAGGAGATCTTATCACCGAGGACGGAAGATGCAGTAACTGAACTGCTTTTTACCAGCCCATGGAAGAGTCGATGCATTAAGTTGAAAAGAATGGGCTTAGATCATAAATCTGTTCTTCAGGGAAATTACAGATTCAAGCTCTTTGAAGATATTTATTTCTTCAAAGTTCTTAATTTATGTTTATTCATTTCCCCTAGTTGATTTCAGGCACAAAGATAAGAAGAAAAACTTAATTCTTTACTGTGGCCATGCCTGGTCAGTGATTAGTATGAAAATGCTTTCCAAGTTTTCCAAAATTACTTTTAAAATAACCACATTTTACTGCTTTTATTGGCATGCTTTTGTGCACCTGATATTAGTTTAAATCTTTTATTTTGTGAATATTATAAAATAAAATCCCAAAGAAAAAAGGCTGAAAGGAAATTCACTAAAAAATTAACAACAATGGTTTCTTAAGAAATTGGAATGATGGGTAATTTTAATTAATTAATATTAATTTTTCCTAATAAGGTTTTTCACATTTTCTACACTATTATTATAATATCACATGATACTAGTGAAAATCAGAAAAAAGTACTAAAATTATGTGAAATTTAAAACGACTGTCCTGTATCTCCCTAAACCCCAGATATGATTTAGAGCTTTTTGTTTTTCTTTTCATCACCACCTTTAAAAAAGGGGAGGGGACAAGGTAAATGTATAATTTTTTCCAGTACTAATGCTTTGCTAGAACTAAATGATCGCATAATGATGATTAAACATCTAGGTCTGCCTCCAATAAAAAAGTGAGGAATGGCTTAATTACCCTAGTTTGCCAGTAAAAACCTATTCATTTATCATTTCACCGAACATTACGACCAGAGTTTTACAAAAAAGGCATTTTTCAATCTATAATTTCCCTCCCTCATAAACTGAGGTTTCCGTTGAGCAGACATGAGGGACTTAACTGACACTGACTCAGGAAAGCCATCCAGCCTTCACCACAGACTGCCTGGGGAGACTAATACCGATTTACATGTCTCAGGTGTTAGGAGATACTGTCCCCAAAAATCTGAGACCAGGCATCTATCAGGCTCCCCCTTCTCCCTCCTTGTGTTTCTTGTGTAGATTTGTTTCTGATTTAAATTTGCTTTCCTATTGGTTTTAACGTTTGCAAGACCAGAAGAATTTTACGGGAAAGATTTGGGTAGTCAACTGAGATTATTTTTTACCTCCTGAGAGAAACTGGAAATAAGTTTATATGAAGAAGTAAGATTTTTCTTTGAAGATACAGGAGGAAATATTATATATATATTTAATATATCCCTGGGATCATTCCCTAAACTCCATACTGAGGTGCTAAATTTAGCCAGTCTAATTTGACATGATTTAGGTGATGTTCCTTAACTTCTCTGTGTCTGATTGTTAGTAAGGGTAATAAATCTTGATGACACAATAAGTTTCCCAATAGAGTCAATATTAAATCATCCTGAAGTTAATTTTATGGCTTATGGACTCTCTAGACCCCTAGTTTCTCTCTCTCTCTCTCTGTCTCTTTTTTTACCACCTTAATTGATGCTATTTCATGAGCTGCCATAAGAACATGAGACAATTGTGAAATCCATATCTCTTACCAAACCAACCCAAATGGTAAGATATTCCTCTGGATGTGTGTGTTAGTAGAAAATAAAGGAAGGCACAAAGAAGAAAGCATATTACTAATGAGTTGGCCGTGACTAAATCTTTGGATTATCTAGTTGTCATGTTTTAATCTACTTTTCTTGCCTTCCTCTGCACTAACTTATGAGTCCCTTACCTGCATCCTGGACTCTGGTCATATGCTTCATGAGGCATGGATTGATATAGGTGGTTTTGATACCATCTTCTCCTGCTCTCCCTCCTGGTTGAAAATCATTGCTCTATCCATGCCACATTTTTTGAATACTGTGAATATTGGCCTCCTTATGAATTGTGTCTGACATGGATGTTTCCTCATTTATCATGTTCTTCTCATCACTTCCCTGCTGCACTTCCTACTAGACACTATTCATCTTTTAAGAATTAGCTCAAGCACCATCACCTTTTAAAGATTTCACCACTTTTCTCTATGCTCCTGCTGTAGCTTTAAGTGTCTTCTTTTCAGCACATGGGATACACATGGGATATGTTATAATTATTTACATGTCTGTCTCCTCCATTAGGATGCGAGTGCCTCAGTATCAAATGGTGGCTTACTCATCTTTGTATCCTATCACTGAGCAGAGGCTGGGAAGACCTAGGTTCATGATGAATGTTAGCTGAATGATTCTTTACTGAATGAATTGTGGATCTGAAAGCCATATATAAAAATTCTAGCAGAATGTGGTTGGAGGGAAAATAGTTTTAAAAGAATTATGGACATGAGCTGTATGTTCTCAGGAGAGGGCTGGTTCTGTATGGTACATCCTGGGCAATAGGGGAAGGTTACTGTGTAGAAGTAGAGAACAGTGAGAGGAGTAGGTTTTCTGCTTAAAAATATCAATTATCTTAAATATTTCTTCGGAGAGTCCTCCTTAAGTTGTCCTCTATCTCTTTCTTATGCATTCACCTACTAGATAAATGAATTTAATATAAAATGAGGTCACTGCTTCTAACCATAAGGTTTTATGTTTGCTTGCTGCTGTATCACATAGAATAAGGATATTCCAAGAAATGCAGTATTTTCCTGATCTTTTCCAATCTATATTTATGTATCAAGCTCCTATAAGCAATCCAGGTGACTTGATGGGTGACCCTCCTCGCTGGCCTTTGCTGTACCTGGAATATTGAAGGATCTTATCATGAGAAAAATGGCTTTGGAGCTCTTGAGTTAGAGCCACAGATGGTTCATTAAATGGGACAAAAACACTGCCTTAATAAATTAGGGGAATAATGTGCATTTTAGTATGTCAGTGGAGAAATGTGTTTAGAGGGCAGGAGGTGAGATGGGGTATGATTACAGTCACCTATTTCTTGAATGTCTACCCTCTTAGACATTCTGGACTTAAACTTTCCAAAGACCTGAGTTACCACACCAAGTTTCTTTAAACTTTTTTCCCCATGTACAGAATTTGAGTGCTCTGCTGGGTGCTGCACTCTGCAATCCTGATTTCCTTCCTAATTGCACAAGTGGCTGAGCTCTTACAATACCATATTTCTGTTCATTTGCATTTACACAATATACTTCACCGTGTGCTTCAAATGCACCATTTGAATGTCGAGTCCTGTCTCCATCTTTAGGTTCTTATAATGGCCAGGCCCATGAATAGGGCAAGTCTGAGGAGAGCTGCTATAATCTCAATATGAGACTGTCTTCTTACAATCGGCCAACATTCAGCTGGCTTCTGAGGTGATGCTGAGCAGTAATTCAAATGGAAGAACACAGCAATAAGTAGAGGGAAAGAACACCCAAGGTGATCATTTAGAAATCATTTTCAGGTCAGAATAAAAGAACATGGGATTTGTTTTATTTTATTCCAAACACCATATAATCAAAAGGGTCTCAGGCTCCCAGGGAGTTCACTACATGAGGTTGCTTTATAAAACTGTTGAACAAAGCCTGAAAGAATTCTTTGCCTTGCATTCCCTTCCTAACCCACATACTTGTTTCCAAATAAAATGAAGGGGTTTCTCCAGTCAAATAATATAATTTCACCAAATACTACAACTTCAGTTTCTGTGGAAGACCTGTTGATCAAATACAGGGTGCATTTGAGGTAGCAGAGCATATTCATGATGGGATTTTTCATTTTTACCACATTGTGAGTTTGGAACATAGACAACTAAATAAGAAAAAGCTTCTGGGTTGTCCTGAATGGCAGAATCACTGGAACCGGAGTTGGAGGAGTCTTGACAGAGTCATTCTGTACTAGCTTGTGCTAAAAATAGCCTGGTATGGCAGGTTTTTCGGACTTCTACACTTTTTAGATTTTGGCCAGATACTGGCTGTGGGCAGCTGTTTAGTGAATTGTAGGATGTTTAGCAGCATCCTTGGCCTCTACCCACTAGATGCCAGTAGCATCCTTCCTCAGTTTCGACAACCAAGAAAATCTCCTGATATTGCCAAATGTCCCCTGAGGGGATGAGTTGCTTTGGTTGAGAATCACCAGTCTATCTATCATAACAATCTTGGTGGCTGTGACCAGTCTCTTTGGGCAATGTTATTATTCAAGAAGTATAAAATTAATATAAACCTATTTATTGAATATGTACAATGTTGAAGTTTGGCTTATATGGTGGAAAGTGAATATTTATTAAATATATCCCCAGTTCATGGACAAAGTGGCCTGGGCTTTCAGAGTTAATGTAGTGATTTTCTCACAGGTTTTATCCAGTTATATGGTCTCAGACTTCCTCAGCTCTAACAGTGTGGGCCAGATAAAAGCATAGACCAATTACCCCATAGGTTTTCCAACAAAGAACTATTGGTTCCATATATAAAATCCTTCTAATTTATATAGATTATTACTATTAGTTTGGACTATTTAGCTTATCAATAGGGTATCAACAGTGGTGCTGCTCTGTAATATTTCAAAGTAGAATCAAAATCTTATCCTTTTTTTTTGATAATTTACAAATTGGATTTTTTTTTTTTTTGAAAATTCACAAGTTGGGTAAATTTGTACTCACTTGAAGTCATAAACCCAGGATTTAATTTATGGAACGTGCCTGCAAGTCTTACCAGCTGCTATTGATTTATAAGTCTTTCTTCTTTCTAATGGTGGTTATACGCAAACTGTTTTTAGTGTTTTGTAGGTCCTAAAATTAATTTCCATATCCTTAAATGGGTTTACAAATTCTAATCTAGAATTTACAAGTCCTGAAGATTTACAAGTCCTGAAGCAGATTTTCAAATCATGCAAATAAATCCTAAATAAAAAGACCTGATTTACAAACCTGGATTTTGCACCTGGTTTCCAGGAAGTCATTATAAATCAGGAGTTGAGAGTACCCCTTGCAGAATGAGCCCACATTCTCTCTGGGAAGTCCTGTTCTCTGCACTGAATCACATGGGCCTGATTTACAGGCAGTAGCCAGAAGCTGGCAGAGGCTCCTCTGATTCTGACATGCCAATGCTGTTGAGGGAAAAGGGCCGCATCCCCCAGGCTGGCTAAAATGGCCACTAATCAGAATGAAGACAGCAAGCCATTCATCTCTGTCAGAAGTGGGAAGTGGCGTCAGACAGTCGAGATTCCCAGTTCTACCTGAGTCAAAAAGCAGAGATATATACAGGGCATTTGGCATGATTCTAGTCAGCATTAGCACTGACACTATGCTTTACAGCCCAGAACCATTGATAAGGTGAAGAGTGTGTGCTCTTCCTTAGATGGGGTCAAGGACAGGTGTCTATGCTTTGTCCCATTGTCATTGTCATGCTTCTGAAGATGTCTGGCCTACAAAAAGTATACACCAAATTGGAGACAATGGTTATTCTGGGGAATGGGATGAGAGTGGGTGGGAGGAAGAAGGGGAAATTTCATTTCTGCTTTAATCACTTCTGGGCTATTCGAATTTCACAGTGAGCATATATTCACTTAATAACTGGAAAAAATAGAGATTTTTATCAGGAATACAAGGGAAATAATAGGTTTTGTTTTTATGTGCTCTTTATTAACTACGTAAACTACCATCACACAGAGCTCCTTCATTAACTAGCATTCTGCTCCACTCTTCATAGGTCCCCCCCTTACATTTATAAAGGAAATTAGAATCCCTTCATGGAATGCGTTCCTATTTACTTATCCAGTTTCCTGTGAACCAGGCAAAGCAAGAATCATGTTCCAGATGTGGAAAATGAAGAGCCTGGAAATAAATGGCTTGCTTTTTCCAAAAGAATATTTACGTGGCAGAGACAAAATTTGGAACAGCTTTAGATTCCTGGGTCCAAGACCAGTGCTCTTCCCATGACACCATGTGTCATGTTACACACAGGCTTCTCACTGTCGAGATTGAAGGGCATTCTACTCTGTCTCCTCTAGTCTGGTGATCCTAGCTGCTATTTACCAATATGCTCTGTCACAATCTGTGATCCCACTGAAGTATGGTCAGTGATGATCTTTGAAAACTATGACCTATTAAATACTCTCCTCTTTCTCTCTCATACTATTCAACTGAGCCAAGATGTGTCCTTCAGCAATTCTGCTTAATTCCCTCAAAAGCCAGCCAAAACACCAGTTTTTTTTCTTTCTTTGTTTTGTTTTTATAAAGTTTTCCTGACCATTATATCTTAGAGTGCTCCTTCAGATGATCATAGCAATAATTGCTTGTTCATCTGACAGATTGTTATGTACATACTCATCTGATGTCTTTCATTTTGGTAAGAAAAGTCTCTGGATTTAAAATCAGGAACTCTGTTTTTATGTTGTGAATGCATTACTTACTAGAAATGAAACTTGATGAGTCTCAATTTGCCCAGATAAGAATATATTTTAAGTTTCCTATCTATTGAACACAACCATCATTATACCCAAATGAGATAAGAGAGAATGTCTTGCAAATCTTAAATGCTCTGTAAGTTATGTGAGCTATGTAAGTTATGAATTAGTCCCATGGTTGAGGATCTAAAAATTTATTTTATTTTATTTTTATTTATTTATTTATTTATGAGAGAGAGAGAGAGAGAGGCAGAAACACAGGCAGAGGGAGAAGCAGGCTCCATGCAAGGAGCCCAACGTGGGACTCAATCCTGGGTCTCTAGAATCATGCTCTGAGCTGAAGGCAGCACTAAACCACTGAGCCACCAGGGCTGCCCTAGGATCTAAAAATTTTTAAAGTGGACAGGGGCCATAATGCTTAAAAGTGACTTTGATGGTGATTTGGACACAGTAAATTGCAACTTGATTACATAGCATATGAATGTGAATTCATTATGTAATTTTGAAGAAGGTAATATAAAATATTAATAATATTTTATATGTAAATTGTGAGATGAAGGAAGTCCTCCAAATTAAAAAAAAGTTGCCCAAATTATACAATTTAAAAACTGAGTAAATTATAAACTGGGTATATAATACCCAGTTACTGGTAAAGAGAAATAACATACACCCTTTGTCAGAATAATGTGAACCATGCCTTTATTCCATGTGCTGAGAGTGCTATTTTAAATTTACTTTATTATAATGAAACAATATAAAGAGCCATTAGAAACATTATTTCAACTTTCATCAAGCAGATGTGTTAGCATTTGGCCTGTGAATTCCCCTCTTTCCCTTTCTACTTTCCAAAGTAGTAATCTTGCAACATAATTTAGATGTGATAAAATATCACTTTACTGTGCTATTAGCACAGAACTCTGGGAAAGAAAGAACTCTGGGAAATATTAGAGATGATCCTGAGTAAACTAAAAAGGAAAGTAAACCAGGCTTCCTTTAAAATTCTTTAAAGTTGTCAGCTATAAAGTCAAGGATAATTGGAAAAAGATAAGATTGTGGGCACATAGCTGTATGATAAACATCACTGTGGTGTACCTGCCCCTGACCACAATGAATATAATGGGATTCACTCTACGAATAAAAAGCCTCTATTTAAATTTATGCATATGAGAATTAAAAAATAAGCAGAGGATATGAATGGCCATTTTTCCAAAAAACACATACAGATGGCCAACAGACACATGAAAAGATGATCAACATTGTACTCATCATCAGGGAAATGTTAATCAAAACCACAATGAAGTATCATCTCATACTTGTCAGAATGGCTAAAATGAAAAACTCAAGAAACAAGTGTTGGCAAGGATGTGGGGAAAAGGAACTCTCTTTCAATGTTGGTGGAAATGCAAACTGGTGTAGCCACTAGTATGGAGGTTCCTCAAAAAATTAAAAATAGGGCTACCCCATGATCCTGTAATTGCACTGTTGGATATTACCCAAAGAATACAAAAACAGTAATTCAAAGGGATACTTGGAGCCATATGTTTATTGCAGCATTATTTACAATAGCCAAATTATGGAAGCAGCCCAAGTGTCCATCAATAGATAAATGGATAAAGATGTTATATATATATATATATATATATATATATATATATATATATATAAACATATATAAATATATATATAAAGATGTTTTATATATACATATATATATACACATGCACATATACACACACATAATATATACATATAAATTTAAACTAGTATATTTATATCCATATACACCTATATATAACATTGTATATACATATATATAAATTGTGTATGTATAGTGTGTATGTGGGTTTGTGAGTGGAATACTATTCAGATTACTCAGCCATTAGAAACGACAAATACCCACCATTTGCTTCAACGTGGATGGAACTGGAGGGTATTATGCTGAGTGAAGTAAGTCAATTAGAGAAGGACAAACAGTGTATGTTCTCATTCATTTGGGGAATATAAATAATAGTGAAAGGGAATATAAAGGAAGGGAAAAGAAATGTGTGGGAAATATCAGGAAGGGAGACAGAACATAAAGCCTCCTAACCCTGGGAAATGAACTAGGGGTGGTGGAAGGGGAGGAGGGCGGGGGGTGGGGGGGAATGGGTGACGGGCACTGAGGCGGACACTTGACGGGATGAGCACTGGGTGTTTTTCTGTGTGTTGGTAAATTGAACACCAATAAAAATTAATTTATAAAAAAAAAAGAATACTATTCAGCTATAAAAAGAATTAAATCTTGCTATTTGCAACAATATAGATGGATCTAGAGAGTATAATTCTGAACGAAATAAGCCAGTCAGAGGCAGATAGTATATGATATCACTCATGAAATTTAAGAAACAAATGAACAAAGGAAAAAAAATAGAGACAAACCAAAAAATAGACTCTTAACTAACTATGGAGAACAAACTTATAGTTACTAGAAGGGAGGTGGGTGGGGAGATGGGTAAAATAGGTGAAGAGGATTAAGGATACACTTAATGTTGAACATTGAGTAGTGTTTTGAATTTTTGAATCACTATATTGTATACTTAAAACTAATATAACACTGCATGTTAACTACACTGGAATTAAAACTGAAAACTCAAGACAAGAAAGGATAAAAAAATTGATTCATATGAGGAAATTAGTCTTAAAATTTGCAAGTGTTGAAATATTTCTTTAGGAAAATGTCTCTTGATTTCTCTGAAATCAATGTGGTAAAGATATGGCCTCTAAAGATTGGGCACTGGAATATAATATCAGTAAGACTGTAACCTTTAAAATGATATCTTTTACTTCCAAGATCTTTTGCTTTCTACATTTAGGTTATCAACTTCTTGAAAGCAGAATGCAGTCTATTTCATATTCTTTGAACTTCCTCAATATCTAGTTAAATAGGTACTCGATAGATATTTTGGAATAACTCATTGAAAATATACACCTCTGTTGTGCATAGACTCTATTTTAGAGTCTAATAAGAATTTCACCCCAAGGATGGTTTTAAAAGATTATTTCAATAAATGGGGTGTTTTTTGTTCACAATAAGTCACTGATTTGTACCTGGGCTAAGATGTGATTTGAGAAGGCCTACTGATTACTAAATGATTGTTTAAATTTTTGCTTCTTGTCAGAAGCCCTTTACTGAACACTACAGCATGTTAAAGAGATGCATTTCAGTCTAAACAAATAAATCAGATAATCCTAACATTTATAAAAATCTATGGAGTTAATGAAAACCTTAACAGAGAAAATGTGCTATAACTGAGGGTTACTAGAGAGGAGGCGGGTGGGAGGATGGGGTAACTGCGTGATGAGAGTGAAGGAAGGCACTTGATATAATGAGTACCAGGTGTTATATACAACTAATGAATTACTAAATTATACCCCTGGAACTACTAATATACTATATGTTAACTAAATTGAATTTAAATAAAACAAAAAAACTATGTACATTACTTAATCTACTGAATATAATAAAGCTATTCTGTGGGATAGATCCAGCAGACCTGTGGATCTGCACATACAAGCAATACCTTCTATCTCTACCTGCCCTCCATGACGTCTGTTTGGAATCACTGAATTGAGAAACACATACCATGTGTTAATTTAAGGTAGGGGAATAAAGTTTCTAACAATACTGGGGATTTATAATAACCAACAGAACTAATTAAAAGGATATGCTTCTTGTTTTTATGAGAATAAAGTCCAAAGGGTTCTGAACTTGGATGAAAGAAACTTAAAACTGTAATTTCACTAACCTTTAACTAAAATTTTACATTTCCATCTGTTATGAATGTAGGCAACAAACCATTCTAGTAATGGCTGGTATTTGTGACCTTGACACAAGATATTTGCATATATTACTGTGGATACAGATATCTTGAAATACAATGTATGCTCATTTTTAATTTGAAATGATGGTAGGTACTTGACAAATCCATTAGATTTTGTTATTAAACGCATTAGCAAAGAAGCACATAGATCATTATATTATAAAATTTTTAAAATGGTATCTTTGTGATAAAACTAGGTCCCTTTGTTTTTGTTTTTGTTTTTTTGTTTTTTTTTTTTTTAACTAGGTCCCTTTGTAATCCCAATTATTTTATGTTATGCATTTAGGAACATTTCTAAGAAGAAATGCAGAAGACTCACGAGACTCTCCAAAGGGCAATGGCCCAGGAAAGATTAAGAAACCCTGGTCTAAGGGATCCCTGGGTGGCTCAGCGGTTTGGCGCCTGCCTTTGGCCCAGGGTGCGGTCCTGGAATCCCGGGATCGTGTCCCGCATCAGGCTCCCTGTATGGAGCCTGCTTCTCCCTCTACCTGTGTTTCTGCCTCTCTCTCTCTGTGTGTCTCTGTGTGTCTATCATGAATAGATAAATAAAATTAAAAAAAAAAAAAAAAGAAACCCTGATCTAATAGCAGTCAAAGCCATAATATGATTGTCTTTACTTGGGAGTTAACAGGTCAGATGTTTTGAAGACAAGTAGCCTAACCACAGTTGACAAAGAAAAGATCCCTTTACTAACCAGGTCTATTATGATTATAAGTTGGAGACTGCAGAGGTAACATTTTGTTACTACTACAT
Source organism: Vulpes lagopus (assembly GCF_018345385.1). Classification (NCBI taxonomy): domain Eukaryota; kingdom Metazoa; phylum Chordata; class Mammalia; order Carnivora; family Canidae; genus Vulpes; species Vulpes lagopus. The sequence continues at coordinate 22,993,891 of NC_054824.1, read as the reverse complement.
GTCAGAGATATCTATATGAGAAAAGAAGTCATAACTATTTTGTTCTTTGTGGGTTTTCCCCCATATATTGGTTAAAAAGTATTTTTAACTGTATTTGTTTGGACTTTCTCAGCAATAAATAAATGATCTTTTAAAAAGTCATGTAAGACATAACCATGACTTCAATTCTTTGTGCCTTATGTACAGGCATGAGATTTGCCATGTAGCAATATATATATATATATATATATATATATATATAGTGATCAAGCTTCACAAAAGAGTAATGGCAGTGACAATAACTCCCAAAGCTGCTTTTGTTCATTGAAATGAGTGATATTTGTTGCTTTAAAAAATATTTCCTAATTATATATGGCTATTTCCTTGCCAAGTGCTGACCAGACCTGGCCTTCCTTTTCCAAGCTGACAGAAGGTTTCAGGTTGAAAGGGATTTGGACTTGAAACTGAATTTCTAATCTGACCAGCTCCCCAAATGGGGCTCCTGTTCTTGGCAAAATGCTCTCTGCATATTTCCAGAAAGTCATCAATTATTCAGAGGGACCTTTCAAATGCCAACAGCTTAAATAAGAAAATGTGCCATGACAGAAGGAAGCAAGAATGGATAGTCTCAGGCTGAGCTGATCCTGCTAAAAGAAAACTTTCCATACCAGGGCTTTAGTCTCAGGAAGGCTTTTGACCTAGTGACTCCTTAGAGCAGCTGGGTCAAGAGTGGTTCTGAGCACTGTGGAGATTTTACCCATTTGCCCTGAGGTGGGTGGTCTGCAATACTGATTCTTCTTATGTCTCATATTGTATTCCCTGAGAAGCACTAATGAACATCACTTGATTCTTTATTGAAATTGCATTCTTTCAACTGCATACTTAATGCTCTGATATTGATACAATTCTTTCAAATTCAAAGTTTCAGGAAAAAGGTGGACCTGAAAAGTTGATTTCCCTCCCCTCTATTTCATTTTAATAGATATTAAATATCTACCATGTGCATGGCATTATGCTAGCTGTTATGGCAGCTACAATATTTGCTCTAAGGAAATTCAATCTAGAATAATGGATTGGACAAGTACACAATGACTGTAGGTGTTTAAGTTAAGAGGTTCATGCCTTAAGAAAAGTAGACTAAATCTTATTGTTTAGAAAGCTTGGTGAATCCTTAGATTCCTAAATATAACTATGGTCAACAATTTCTTTGGCTTTTTCATTTTTAAAATGAAAAATTATAAAATGTAAGTTGTTATATGTCCCTTAAGTGAGATTATATATCAAAAGAGGACATTATCTTGTAGACCTCTGAAGCTTGGCTAATTCATTAGTGGAACAACTCACTCCTGCTCCAAAGCCTTGTTCTATATGCAACTCATATGATAAATCACACAAAATCAGGTACTTTTTGGTCACTCCTGGGTGAGCCTTGAATGTTAAACTGATGGCATAATTAAGCTATTTATGGGAATTAGGGAAAAGTTAACATGAAGATGTCTCCAAGGAGGAAGTGAATTTTGCCATGGATCTTGAAAAGACTGTCTAAAGAGCAGAGAGGGAAGAGACAGTTGGGAATGTTTTCTGACGGAGAGAATAGCATGAAGGAAAACAAAAAGTTGGGTGACTATGACACATGTGCAAGCAACGGTGCAGCCTAGTTTGTGCGGAACATGATGCTTGCATTACATATCCATGAAGAGATGGATATAGGAGAGTAGACTAGGCCATATAGTGGAAGTTCTTCATTTAGTTAACATTCAGGGGAAAAAAATGCAATGTGATTTAACAGAGTCAGAGCTGTGCTTTGGAAAATTAGTTTGGTACAGCATATAGAATGAATTGGAGGGTACAAGTAGCATTCAAGGGAAAAGAGAGACTGTAATATTCCAGCAAGGGAACAGCTTAGGAGTTCAGCAGCTAGCTCATGGCCTGGCTCAGTAGAGCCAATGGTTATGATGATATGTACTTGGACTGTGGCAGGGGGAGGGGGAGGTATTCAAGAAGCTTTGCAGAAGTGCACTTTACCAACTTAACATCAGATTTATTTATTTATTTATTTATTTATTTTTCAAAATTTTATCTATTTATTTGACAGAGAGAGAGCACAAGTAGGCAGAGTGGCAGGCAAAGGAGAAGGAGAAGCAGGCTCCCTGCTGAGCAGATAGCCCCATACAGGGCTCCATCCCAAGATCCTGGGGTCATGACTTGAGCTGAAGGCAGATGCTTAAGCCACCCAGGTGCCCCTAGCAGCTTTATAGGAAACAGGGGAGAAGATGTCAAGATTTTTGGAGGTTTGAGGCCTAGATGACTGAGAGGAAGAGACAGAAATAATAGACATAAAGAATTTGAGAGAAGTTGGCTTGTGGGATCAGGAAGATGGAGTACCTCAGGAGATCAATTTGGAGTGAGTTGAATTAAGTGGGGTTTCTGAGTGGAGGTGACTAGCTTCAGTTAGAAATTTGAATATGGAGCTAGATGAGATATAAGGATTCAAGTATACACTTAGGTGTCATTTCAGAAGTAATTTTGGAAAGCTATGGAAAATAAGATTCCTGAAGAGACAAAGAGAAGACAACAGCAGAGGTTAAAATGTTAGCACATGTCAACTGTTGGTATAATGGTGTGGATGAAGGCACTGTGGGAGCAGGGGTTGGATGAGCCTACAAGGGTCAGGCCGGTAACTTAAAAATGGAGGGGGAGTCTGAGCTCAGAGAATACTTGCCAACTGAGTGTGAGGTAGGGACTGAGGCACCAAGGAGGTAAGCCTTTTTTAATGGGGACACTGGTGAGTTTTATGAGTAGGCCAGATCCTCTGACTTTTCAAAGAAGTCATAACTCTAGACTATAATGGGAATCATAGGATTATAACACATTAGATTAGACTTAAAAGCACTGGGTAGGAGAAATAGAATGTATTTGTGGTTCTGGACTATACCAAGGGTCATGGAGCTCTCCTTCTGATGTGGACAGAAAACACCCAGAGAAATAGGACTGGAATCTAGTTCTCATTGTTCACAAGGTTTCACTTATCCCTATGACACCATGGGAGGTGAGAATGTCAAGTTGTGTGGGATACATCTCTTTGGGAAGCTAAAGAGGACAAGAAGTGAGAGTAGTGTATTGAATCTGATGAGTAGGAGGGAGTTGGTGACTTTCTAAAGAGCAGTTTCAGCAGCAAGGTAAAGTTAGAGGTCAAATGAAGAGAGACACCTAGCCAAAGAGGGGAGAATTCTGAGAAGTTCTGCTGGGTTGATAATCTTACATTGCTATTGCCGGGAATGGCAGATGGGAAGTCTTTAGTAGCTAGGACCACTGATTAAGAATGTTTCATGAGGAAAATAAAAAAGACTTTCCAAATTACTACATTATTATGAGTGAATTAGGAGAGCAATTTGATCACTTGGAAAGTGCTCCTCTTTCAATAAATGTAAAATATGAATTCTTGCTGAGATTTCTAAGCTGCTTCATCTAAATTATATGCTAAAGTAGAGAAACAGATGTTAAATATGATTAAAACCAATTACAAGTTCCACAGTACAATACTGTGTTTTACTTACATTAGTCTCCCTGCTAGCTTAGGTGCCATCCGTTTTGCCTTTATTTCCTGTTCATAACTCCAGGGTAAGCAACATGGGGGATTTAAGCAGTTCAGACTGGAGCCTGACAGGAATATACAGATTCAAATAGAATTGCCTCAGCAAATCCAAACATCTAACATAAAGCTTACTGGAGACAGAGGTGGGGGGGGGGGTGTCCTGATTTTGCATATAAAGCAGATATTGAATTGCTGGCCCGACATATCAGTGCTTATATCAAAATTGAATTTTGACTCAATAATGGGGTGAAATTTTCTGGATTTTGTTTGGTTTTGTTTTTATTCTTTTCAATGGGTTATTGCTATCTTAAGCATATGACTGGAGCTTACTTTTTGTCATTCAGGGACTGGAAACAGACTCAGTTAAACATCTTAAGAAAAAAGTGGTCCCCTTATTGAAATTTTGGTGGCCTGGGATGATAAGTGATCAAAAGTAAGTCAATTCCAGAGACTTACTTTTCCCTTTGCCCCCTGGTCTGTGTTGGATCAATGCACGGACTCTTTTTTTTTTTTTTTTAATTTATTTATGATAGTCACAGAGAGAGAGAGAGAGAGGCAGAGACATAGGCAGAGGGAGAAGCAGGCTTCATGCACCGGGAGCCCGACGTGGGATTCGATCCCGGGTCTCCAGGATCGCGCCCTGGGCCAAAGGCAGGCGCCAAACCACTGTGCCACCCAGGGATCCCAATGCATGTACTCTTTTTCTCCCTCTCCAGATGGATTTTCTCCCTCTCCTGACTCACAGAACAACTTTGGAGAACTTTATCTGTCACAGGATCTTGTGTCTCTTCTGATGTCTCTTACTTCATGTACTTCAGCTCTCACCACTGACTATATCAGTCTCCTAAGGTTCTTTCCTTAAATTCCCCGGGGGGGGGGGGGGCGGGGAATTTCCCAAGGGTGGAAATCTCATGGTTTCTGATTATCTTTTTTGAGCAACTGCTGGCCAGCTTTAGGTTGGCTGACCTTGTGTCAAGTGACCATCCTTAGCCAATCACCTTCACTGAGGGTTTGGGAAGCCGTCTGATAAAATATCTTTGCACCTTGTGCAAGGACTTAGACTTGGAAGATTTACTTGAATGGGACTGTAGACAATACACCTACACTAAATTTATTTTAGGTAAATAAATTTTGCTGTTTTCTAAGACAAGGGAGGCACTCAGTAATTATGTTAGATAAATGACTGATGAATGAATGGAGTAGTCTGTGCTATGATTAGTTTGTGTGTGTGTTTGTGTATGTGAGTAAAATGTTCTCACATTTGAGACTAAAGTAAGTCTATATATATATATATATATATATATATATATATATATATACATATATATATTTAATTATTGCATTTGGAAATCAAAATGAGGAAAAGCACTTGGGTTGGAGCAGCAGCTGATTAAAAAATAGCTATATTTCTTTTTAAGGCTTTAATGGTAAAATATATCATAAATTCTCCTTAAGCTCCAATCAGTAATGGGTTGTGTGCTCAATAGCCTCCTCCCATATTCTTTCTTCTCTTTGTGTAAAATAAGGCCAATAGAGAAATCCAACTTGATTTAAACATATATCTTTCTTACAAAATGAGTCAATTAATAGTTTAAAACTCTTGATTTCCTGGGACTCAAGTCTTGTAAGAAACTGATTACCATAACTCATTTTCAGAGTCAATTCTCTCAATTCTAATTAGAAGTTTCTGAGGAATCCTGAGTACTTGTAATTCATACATAACATGAGCTATGCTTGAGTTATTCATTGGCTTGTTGTTGGGCAGTTTTCTCTTTTTTTAATGACCTCTCCTCAATTTCTGACTGGATGGGGACCTCAGCCTTCTATTTTCTTACCTTCCTCCACCTTCTTTCCATTCCACATTGTCATCCATTCCAAAATAATCAATGTGGTTTCAGTGATAGTGTCTTGGTTTCTTGTATTTTTCTAAAGTCTTATTTTAATTACTTAGCAGATTACATTATAGAATATTGCTGTCCCACGCATTTATTTAGAATGTAATATGGTCTGGAAAGACCCTAAAATATTGTCATCATTTTCCTTGATACCATTGGCTCCTCTTCCATTCAGTGATAGTTTGTAGATACTGAGAACCCATAATGCAAAGGGGAAATGCTACTGTATATCCTGAAGCTGTACTTGGTGGGATTCAAAGATTCCTATTTCACAGAAATTGGCTACAATGGTGATACACGTACTGCAACATGTACTGCAACTGGCCCTTTCATGTCAAAGTAGAATATTCAGGATAAAAATACAGATAGAGGAGAAGCTGCAGAGAGCCAGGAGAGGGAAGCAGAACTGGGAGAGTGTCAGGCTACTACTGACTTCTGGAGCTTGAATTTTGAATGGAATGCTTAATTAATCAATGACAAATTGGTCAAAAATTAAAAGCATCAAAATGAATGGTTGTGGGCAGCCTGGGTGGCTCAGCAGTTTAGCGCTGCCTTTGGTCCTCTGCCTGTGTCTCTGCCTCTCTCTCTCTCTTTCTCTCTCTGTCTCTATGAATAAATAAATAAAAATTTTAAAAAAATGAGTGGTTGTAAGAAGGCCTGGGACAAACTGGTCAGCCAGTAGAGATCATGTTAACCACCACAGGGCTGCCAAGCTGGAGATGTGGTGTAGTTTGGCTCTGATGGGCATTGAAGAGTAGGAGCTGAAATCAGGAGTAAGACTGACCAGCCAAGAGTGAGGGTGTGAAGAAGTCAACTGAATAGCTCATGGCAGATTGTCAGTCTCCATGAATTTACTCCATCCCCTTTAGAAGCTGGAACCCAGTTCTGCTTCAGTAGGTGCTATAAATCATCTACACTTGAGATTAGCCATTCTCAGTTGGGACTGATATGGTCTCCAGGGGGCATTTGACAATGTTTGAAGATTTATTTACTTGTCACAACTGGCTGGTGTCATTGGCATCCAGAGGGTAGAGGCCAGGGATACTGTTAAATATTGTACAATAGGTAGGATAGCTACAGTAAAGAATTATCTGATCCAAAATGTCAACGGTCTCAAGTTTGAGAAAGTTAATGGAAGATATTCTTAAGGAACCATTCCTATATGTTGGCCTCATATTACATGTTGACTATAATGATTACTATCTCATCCTAACCTTTCCCACTGCCACAATTACACCACCTCCTTCTTTTTCTTCCCAAGCCCTCATTTATAGTTTGGTGGGTTTTTGAAAATTGCATCTGAAAGGGATTATTCTGGAATTTCTGAACATTTTGAAAATGTTCTTATTAATAATTCAATTCAATTCAGTTCAACAAACATTTGTTGAGTTTCTACTCATAAGTATTTTGCTGTATTTCCTATATAAGGGAATACAGAGGTTAGTAGGCCTGGGTCCCTGTCCTATATGAGATCATAATTCAGTGTGGGAGCCAGACATATATAATTAATTATAATAAAGACAGACTAAGGTAGAGCCCATAACTAAAGGATAACTTAGATACTGGCTTGGGTCTTCTTGGCTCTAGACATATAGGTAGCATTATTTCATATGTTCAAGTCTATGACTTGAGTATATGTGAACCTTCTAAAATTTTTGCAAATTAACAGGGCTTGCCCTATTATAGTCAGGATCCTGTATTAGTGCTTCCTTTCTCTACCCACCTTCTTCAGGACTCAAAGATTCATTCCTATGTTGGCTTTCAAGTATAAATCCATCTACACCAAGGTTTCCTTGCATTTTTGTAGAATGTACCAATAATTCCAGGTTATTCATGGAAGGATCTCATTGAACAATCTGCTCTTTCAGAGTTCCCCACCCTCCATCCCTTCCTTTTGGATTCTCACCTCCCAACTGTTCTCAGAACAACACATTCTTCTGTTGTCTGATGCCAGCAGTTCTCCCCAGATCCAGCCCATTTGTGATCTCACCTTTTATCCTAGACCTTTTTTGGATATACTTTTTTCCAAAGAAATTCAATTCTTTTCCTAAGAGAAGTTTTGGTGCCAGAAATAACATTTCCTTCACATCGTCACAAAAATATAATCATATAACGTAAGTAGAAGAAATAAACTGGATGATGTGTTCAGGAAAGGCTGTGTAGGGGATGTGAGCCTGAAGACAGCAATAGGATTTAGCAGACAGAAGGGAGGAGGCTGTAAATATTCCAGGCAAAGCAGACAGTAACAAGGCGCAGAGGCTAGAAGTGCTCTGTGTTTGGGAAATTGGTATGACAAAAGTATAAGAAGTATTTAGGCTGAAAAGCTTTGCTCTGAATTCAGTGGGAAGTCATTAAAGCATCTTAAGAATATGTGTATGTTGGGGCAAATGGGGGTGCCATGATCAGATCCACATTTTAGAGAGATCACACCGGATAGTGTAGCAGATGGATAGAGCAAGGAGCAATGGTGGGTAGATGATCAATCAGGAGACAATCACCGTTGTCCAAATAAGAAATTACATGGTGCCTTACACTGAATGTGTCCTCTCCCTTCCAAATTCATATGTTACAGCAGCCTAAAGAGACTAAAACACGTGGGAATGGGAGAGTGGAGTAGAGTATATTTTATTTAATTTTTGGGCAATATTTTGTAATTACTTTTTTTTTTTTTTGAAGTTTGCAGGAAGAGCTTTAATTGCTGAGAATCCAATCAGGAAAGGAAGGTGCTGGTTAAGGGGGTGGCCAGCCAGGGAGAAGTGGTGGAGGAGGAGCACCCTTCAGTGGTTATACTCCTTGTGGTGTCCAGCATTGTGGCAGATGCCAAAGTTGGTATTGATGATGGAGTCCGTGATGGTCTTTTCGGCCTCACAGGTCAGGTCTCATTCACAGGGACACTCGTAGTAAGCCCTAGAGAGTGTCTTGGCAGAGCACTCGCTGTTCTGTCTCTTCCCTTTTATGATATAGAAGGGAAAAGAATATAATTTAGTGCCATAAGATCTAAGTTTGAGTCCTAGATTTGTGAATTTTTCAGTCATTATGCCCACATAATGCCCCGTATGCCTGCGCTACTATTTTGAGATGTCACAAGTGGCATTTGGACTCTGTATGTCATCAGTAACCAAAGAGATGCCTCCTCTTAGTAGGTTAAGTAAACAATCATCAACCTTTTCTGAAATAGATTGAGTGGATTTTCTTCTATTCTTTACTTCTATAAGGTTATCTTTGTTTTCTTGAGCTATCTGTGGTTCACTCATTTTGGTTTTCCTTTAAAGAATTGGTCTGGCAAAGCAAAAACCCTGGATGTCCCAGCCCCAAGTGCCTCCTTTTTCTCCTCAAAAAGTTGCTGCATGGTCCTGACTTTGTAACCTGAATATGCAATACTTATTTGCTTGACCATAGAAAGGACCATTTTTTGTTGTTATTGTTGTTGATCTTTGGAATATTCTCCTTGAGGATTTTCCTACTAGTTTCAAGTTCTAAATATTTTTACCTTGCCCTCACTCCTCTGCATGGTAACTATGCAAACTTCATTCCTACATGCTTGTCTTTTAATATTCCTCCAGCAGTTGCCATTCCAGGCTCCTGGTGTTCCTTTAATTTCTCTAAAGAGCTTCTAGAACATCTTTCCAGTCACTCCCACTTCTCCAACTGAGCACCAACTGAACATCATCTCTGTAGCTCTTATTTGTAATAAATCTTTATTTTTATTCTCCAGAAAAACTCCTGTGGATGCACAGGATTTTCCAGTTCAAATCTTGATTGGATCAGAACATCCTTAAAGACACAAACATGCAAGAAATAAAACATTGCTTAGAATTCACAATCATTTCCTGTTTACTAGCTTGGGATAGTTACAATCTTTCTTTAAACCTTAGAGTCCTTATCTTTCAAGCTAATATAACACATTGCAGGGTTATTGTGAGAGTTGGATGAGATGATGCACATGAAAGCAATTTTTTGAACTTTGCAGTAGGATATACATTTTGGGGACATCTGGGTGCCTCAGCAGTTGAGCGTCTGCCTTTGACTCAGGGTCAAACATCAGGCTCCTGCAGAGAGCCTGCATCTCTGCCTCTCTGTCCCTCTGTCTCTCATAAATAAATAAATAAAATCTTTTAAAAAAAAAGGATATACATTTTGGTATAATAATTATTCTACATCACTTGTTGCATTTTGTATAGTGTTTCATTAATAGTGGATAGAAAAAAAGCCCAGTAGGTGATTTAATTTTAAATATTTATTTAGTAGCCCTTATTATGAAGTGAATTGGAGTAAGAAAAAAGATGTATAAAAGAGGAGGTGTCAACTTGTTGATGTAATTTTTTTTGTACTTAGCAATAGATAAGAAGGGCTTCCTTAGTCTTTTGGTGGTGAGCCTAAACTTGATTCATGCCACTGAGTTTCTATTTCAGTCCAGTAGTAACAAAAAGCACTGTTATGATAGAAGTAAGGCCACTTCTTGTAGAATTTTTTTATTTTAAAGTGTTGAATTCTGACCAAACATTACAAAACACTACTACTTAGAGATATTAATTATAAGGACTTAAGAGATAAGCATCTCAGCTTTTGGAAGATTAAGTTTATCCAAAGTTTGCCCACCTCTATTAAACCTGTCTCTCCAGTCCTTCATTTGGGATAGTTAACTCAGAGACCAGGATTCCTCATCTGCAATGATTTCCTCTATAATTAGGAAAGTGCAAGTATTAACATTTAGAAACAAAGAAACTATTCTGTATATTTTGAATGATTCACAATCATTTAGACAAGTAGCATCCTCTATAGTCCCAAGCTTTCTCCAAATATGTTCCAATGGTTGTTGCAGTGTCTCATACCATTTAAGTTGATTTTTTTCCCCTGACAGTTTTTCATCTTTGTTTTAGCTACTTCTCTATTATACACTTGGAGAGGAGGCTTAAAGGTAACTCTATCGTAGAGAAATCACCATAATATGAAACTGAAATCTGTCATTTGACTGGCATCGTGTTTTTTGTAAATGGAGAGGTTTGCTGAAATCAAGTGGTCAAGTAATCAGAAGAAAAGATGAGAGAAAAGCCCCAGGGCAGCAATCGAGAAATTGGAAATGTGTGGGTACATACTTGTATTTGCCATCTGTTCAACTGGATTTATAATTTGGGAGGAGTCAGGGAAAAGTTGAATAGAAAAAAATATATTAGTTGCCACAAAGAGGATCTAAGAAGTTTAAAAAAACTTTGGTAGACAAAGGTTAAACTAACTAAATGAGCCAATGAACTTTTGTTGAAATTTTCTGTCTCTGGATGATTTCTCCAAATGTGTGGAAGCTTTCTTATTTAACGGCTTAGGGATAGCACATTCTCAATTGTTTTATTGACTTCTACCAAGGTGACTTATAAAAGCATCCTAATGCCTTTGGCTTCCAATCACTCCTCCTGAGAAACTGTTCTAATTTTGCCGAATGAGTTGGGAAGGTGAGTCTGTATAAAATTTATTCCAGGTTTCTCTTGCTTCAAATTATGTTCCTTCTTGTTATGAATATCTAACGATAAAAATACTATCCCATTGCCATCTGTTAAGTACATTCTAAACAGTTTTAGAATATATTAGAACAATACCTTGCATGTTGAATTCATCTTCCAGAGATGGGGTGGCCTCATTGGTATCCAGCGTCATGGCACAGTCAGGACACCTGTGAATAACGAAGCCACCCTTATCATGTGCAGATGAATTAAATTTTCTTTCTATTGTAATGTCATGTTTGATTCACTCACTCCTTATTTTTATTTTCAAAGGTTGCCTACTGCTGCAAGCCTCTTTCTCTGTCACCACTAATAGGAAACATTTCTCAGAATTATCGAGTTCTGGATGTACTCATCTTCCTAAGATTGGTGAATACCTCGAACACCTAAGCAGAGTACTTAGATTAGAAATATTGCTGGTCTATGAATGTCAGGTGACTGTATGATGACATCCCAAGTTCTACTGATAAATTCATCACCACAGAAATTGTCTGTTTGATTTGATTTTTGCTCTTCTTTATCCTCCATGTGCTAAAGCAGCACACATGACCCTGCACCATGCGGGCAGGATCCCTATGCACTGCACTTTAACAAGGGATAGGTCACAACACAGCCTGAATTTGAATCCAATTAGAATAGCAAAAGATTCTGCAGAACAAATCTCCTGTCTTCACTGGTTTCCTCTTTAGAGAAACAAGACAATATTTCCACATTATATTTACTTAATGGATGAGACTCGGTCTATTAGATGAGATATAAAATAAATTAAATTCTGTGGCAGGTGAACACCCTGAGGGCACTGTGGTTTGTAACACTATGTTAATATTCTCCAAGACCACTGCATGAGCTTAGCAGAGCTATCTTCAAAATTAGCTTTACAGGCCACCTGCAGACTTCTCTTTTGCTTTCCTAATCAAAACTGCAATCCTAGGTAATTTAACAAAATATTAAGTAAATAATTGCTTCAGAATATTTTAGGTTCAGGGACATAAATCGTATTCTTTTTATATGCCTACTGATGCTTAGAAACAGGGAGGTTCCAACCTTCAATTTCAGTTTCGGGTGAGCACTATCACTTTCCATTCTGAAAAAAATTAAATTCCTTCTGCAGATGGATGTAACAGAATCCTTAGCTAAATTATACTGGGAAGAGGATCTGACTTCAGGGGTCTGTACAGTTACATACTCAGGATCAAGATAAAAAAGAGTGTAACAAGCTCTAGGATTTTGGAGTATATCCATTTGTACTTATGAATGTGAACTCCTTTTTTGGGGATGCTTTTTGTTATGCTCTTCCAAACCAATGCTTTCTGAAACTGAGCACCAACTGGGATAATAAGGACCTGTGGTGGGTGAGCCTCATAACTGTACTTGTGGATGGAGGGGGCTTCCTAATTAGACGCTGGCAGCTTAAATCTGGCAATCTTTGCAGCAAAAAGTGGTTGTGATAATAATGACAGCAACAGGATGTGCTGTGTGTGAACAGAGAAGCATTTGCATTTTGAAATAAGCAATCTGCTTTTGGATGTAGCTCTTCCATAATGTCAAGATTTGGTTTAGATTCTGCTTTGGTTCTGTTAATGGCTTCCCTTTTATTTCCTTTAGCTCCTTCTCTATTCTCTCTATTTTCTTTATTGTCTCCCCACTGCACCTATGCCCCTTCCTTGTTGGAGGGTTATTTGTTGCCTTTTCAATTCCTTAATGGTTACTCTTATCTTTAGAATGTTTTTGACTTAGTAATGCCAAATATTAGTCAATGTCTTGCTTTTCTCCCAAATCATATGAGGATCTTAGAATTCAGTAAATCTTGTGACTTCTATAATAGTTTGCATGTTGTTGTCTCATAGCTGTTTCATGTCATTTAGAAAAACTCAAAATTAGTCATTTTGATTACTTGATAAAGCTGATACTTGGATTTACCTCATGCTTCCAGTTCTTTGCACACTATTCCTTGTTGCATATCCCTCTTTCCTCTTCATTCACTTTTCCATTCTAAGTTCACTCCCCTGAAGTGCATCTTCTAAAGATTTTTTTTTTTTTGGTAGGGATCTGCTAATGGGTGTATGCTGAATTTTGTAGCTTGAAAATGTCTTTATTTTGTTCTCCTTCTTCAAGAGTAGTTTGGTCATATGACAGTTAGTTGACAGTTATTTTCTTTTAACACTTTGTATCCCACTCCCCCTGACCACCAACCCCACCTTCACCCTTCTATTTTTATTTAGAAGTCCCCTAGGGGTGCCTTTGCTTTCTATATTATCTATTTATTGTAAAAATATTATCTTTGTCTTTATTGTATTCCAGCATATCCATTATGTGTCTAGGTATAATTTATTTTTGTTTATCCTGTTTAGGACCAGGAAAAATAATTGCCTAAAGTCATAGAAAGGAATTCTAGGGGCATCTAGGTAGCTCAGGGGTTAAGCATCTGCCTTGGGGTCAGATCATGATCTCTGGGTCCTGGGATGGAGCCCTATGTCAGGCTCCCTGCTATGCAGGTAGTCTGCTTCTCCCTCTCCCTTTCCCTCTGTATGTGCTCTGTCTCTCAAATAAATAAATCTTTTTTTTTTAAAGAAAGGAATTCTGGTATTGCCTATCCCAAGTGTTCATCATTTGCTAATTACTTCCACAATGTTTGCCCTATCTGCTTACCACCATACTTATGTTTGCCATCATACTTTTTTTTGCCATCATAATATCTTCCTTTAAATTAACTTTAAAAAGCCTTAAGTATAATATAAATAAATACAAAAGAAAAGTTCCATGAAATTATGGATTTTATATGACAATTATAATTTTCTAATGAACATATAACTAATATTTTATTTAAATAGAAAAGTTCTTGTTTGTACCACATAAAATACTTTGTAGACGGCAGTGAATTCATCCTATGGAATGAGAAATGCTACTTTAATATGCCATTGTTTGGATTCGTCCTCAGACTTATGAGGAAGATTCTATTTTCTAACTGATTGAAATGACTTCTAGAAGCTTCTGTATTTGGTTAGGGGATTGCATGATTCTGGGAATCCTGCCCTGTCATAAAAGGCAAGGATGATGTTCTGTGGTCCTGGCCATTTTGGCTAATGGTAGTGACTAGAAGTGGTGAAAGCAGAGGTTGAGAATTGAGAGCCCTATAGAATTTAGCTTCTCTCAATTCTCAATCTCTGTTTCACAAAATGGACACAAATTTGTATTTCAACACTATGTTTGGGTCCATCTCTTTCACCAAGGAAACTGATGAGTAAAGCCAAACTTTTACGTTTATACTTCATAGGAGGTTAACAAAGGGACAAAACACTATGCCAACTTAACCACTGCTCTAGTGAGCCAAGGGTGAAAGAAATTTATGGTCAGATTTAAAATGCTTTGCTTGATCAGAATATTCACACAAGTATGCTAATTGAGGGAGAGATAATTCCTCAGTCAAATTCCCACTCCAACTGAGATATTATCACTGTTTGAAACACTGAAGAGACTATGATATGCTAATAGCTTTAAATTAGTTCACATTCAAATTTCTAGGTGTTCAGGGAAACTAAACATGCTTTACAGTAATTGGCCTCTTCTGTAAATGTGGCCTTAGGTACCACTTCTTGTGTTGAACAGCCACTTTTGAGTCCAGGAGTGATGGGTTCCAGGCCTAGTTATCTCAGTCTTCCTTAAGTAGACATGGCTCTCTGCCATCTCACTGGGAGGCCTTCCCCAGTGTGGTACCTAGCTGCTTAGCTGGTTTTAATTTGGTCTTTTGCAGAAAGTTTTATTTAAAAACAATTATAAAAAGGACCATTAATGTCCAAGAAAGTGAAATTTGGGCCTGAATGAAAAGAATGCAAAGTTGCCAGTAAACCATGGATACTTAAAGAGAAACTCCAGATAAAGAATGAAATCAAACAAATTTGATTCCCTCACAATGAGCTGTTCTTAGTTTTAGATAAATATATACTCATGCAAGTCATGTAGGAGACTAAAGAGTAGCAAACAGGAAACAGATTAGTTTCTACCCCATTTATTAGAAAATGCATGAACTCATTGGGAATTTAAGAGGATCCATATTAATACAAAAGAAAAATCTTTGAGAAACAACAATCCCTGTTCCCAAAGAAGAAAAACAAAGAAATTTTTAAAAATTTAAAAATAAGGAAGAAAAAGAAATGACTAAAAGCTAAAACTTTGATATTTTAAGGAAGAGAGAGGAGAGTTAAGAATCTTTCTTTCCTCCCACCTGGTGTCTTCTCCATTACCTGGAAGTACAGAGATGAACGACAATAAATTGTTTCTACTGGAGAGGGTAACATGGCCATAGGCACTTGCATTTTGAGATGATGTTAAGCATAGGACAGATATGGGTGGAATGGTCAGATCCCTATGTTTCTGATGGAACAGTGGCAGCAGTTCTGAGCTGCGATTGTGCACAATTGTAGAATATTAAGTAGATTTTGCTTAGGGTGCCAAACTGACCCTTTGTTGAAAAATTGGATAACTCTTCAAGGTCACTGAGGAAGGTGTATGTATACCAAAGGCTGCCATAACAAAGTACCACAGACTGGGTGGCTTAAACAAAGACATTTATTTCCTCACAGTTTTGGAGGCTGCAAGTCCTAGATCAAGGTGTCAACAAATTTGGTTTCATTCTGAGGTCTTCCTCCTGGGCTTGCAGATGATATTCTTCCTGTGTCTTCATATGCTCTTCCTTCTGTCAATGTCTATGTGCTAATCTCTTCTTATGAGGGCCGTGGTCATATTGGATTAGGGCCTACCCCAATGACCCTGTTTGACTTTAATTACCTCTTTAAAGGGCCCATTTCCAAATACAGAACATTCTGAGGTACTAGGGGTTTGCATCTCAACATAGACCTTTTTTTTTTGGTGATGGTTGTGGGGAACAAATTAGCCCTCCCCAAAGAGGGCAATTTGGGCAAAGAGCCACACATATCTTCTCAGAGGTAAATGGTACCCTCTAAAAGTCCTTGACCAACTGTAAACATTATTTAAGTCAAACCTACTTTGATTTTTTTCTAAAACTAATAATTGAATAGTAAGGTATTAGGATTGCTTAGAAGAATATTACAGAGTTTTGAAATAACTTTTGTATTCTCAGCATGCTTAAAATAGAAATTAGGAATCCTGATTGAATATCTAGTGCTGGTGAGTGTTCAATAATGATAGTATTAGTTAATAACAGTAAAACAATTCTGAACAAAATTTCTAAAAAAAAAAACCAACTTCTAATAATGTGGAATTCTTTGTGGCCTAAGAGAAAACTCATAATTTTTCCTATCTGTAGGAATAAAAAATTGTGTTGAAATGGCATAAGCTGGGTTTGAGGAACTTGAGGATTTCCTGAACTACATCTGCCTCCAGAAATATTTATCCCCAGGTCCCACCACCCCTAAATCATGTATCTGGTGTTTTGGGAAAGGGTTCTGTTTCTAGCTGGCCAATTATGGATGATAAATAAATAGTAAATATAGTCACAGACTGAAGTACAAACATTTGAGAAGCTTTGAAAGGTAAACTTTAAATGAGAAAATGAGATTGAAAAAATTACATGTCTGTCTGTCTTCTTCTTTTAAAAAATATGTTACCTTTTCTTTTGGCTTCTCTGAGGGCAAAGTTTGGGTCCAAACCTCAAGGTAGGGTTGGACATGGTTACCTCTGACATGGCAATTTGGGCACTTTAATCTACATCTAAGTACTTTCAACTTTCTTTATGCAATGTCCTCTGTTAGCTTGTTTCAGGCCTAGAGACTCAAACAGAAGCTAAAGGGGAAAATATATATTGTTAATTAGACTGTACTTCTGCAGAGTCTAAAAGAGAAAAGGAAACTATTTTCTAAAGGCCAATGTTTGCATTCTCCCTGAAAATTAGGGAGAGTTTGAGTTAGCAGAGAATGAAGTTCACCAGTGATGAGATACTGTTCTCATTCTATCTTTTATAAGAAAATAAAAAGTAAAAACAATACAAAATGTATACTTAAAATTGGAGGCATGATTTTAATATTTTCAAGAAAATGTAATATTCCAGGCCAAGTTTTCTCTCCATACAAATTGCTGACATTGAAAACCATAAATGTGAGGTATTTTTTGGAACCCTTTAAATACAGATATATAATTCTTAATTTCATAATAAAGTATTGGGACTCCCTCTCCAACTATACATTAATTTTATTTTGTTTGTTTCTTATTAAATTGATTTTACAACTAGATACATTTAAAAATGTCTTCCAAGTAGCAGTAATTATAATTTGGTTGGCAACTCATGACAATGCTTGGTATCAAATAAAAATTTGCCTTTAAAATGATATGCATATATCTTCCAAATAATTCATTTCTTATTTTTATGAACACTGTGGAGAAATACATCTGCAGTGAAGGCATTCACAAATCTAATAGTAATGCTATTATTTCTGATTTCTATATAGAACTTTTTATTTAATGATCACAAAATGCATTAGAAATGTAGCCTCATCTGTTTGTCCAATACTAATCACTCCTGAGTTTCTTGCTTACAAATGTAGAAAGAGAAGCAAGGAGATTGGACATGATTCTATACAAATGTCCCTGATGTTTGAGAAGACTGCCAAGGAGAGAGGATTCTTTTCTGATCCCTGTGTTGCTCTTCTAGCCCCTATTTAGCCTTTTTTCCATGGAGAAAATGAACTATCTCACACAACATGTTTACAGTACAATATGTAAGGCAAAATGGCACAGCACAGTTATGTCAATATCATTTATGAAGAACAAATTAAAAAAAGATCTCTTTCATAAAATCAATAGCGAGAGAGAGAAAAATCAAGATGAATAGGTAAGGGATAAAAGGTAACCCGGATGACAAATGGGTGGAATCTTTGCACATTCCTGCCTGAGTGAGCAAAGGTAAACAATTATTCTCTGAATTTGTGTTTTCACTGTGTAAGTTGGGTCAACAGAGTCTGATAAGAGGAAGAAAGGATATATTGTTGAGGCATAAAATAAAAATGTTTATCTGAGCATTTATCACTCCTTGATCTAATGTGGAATTCATAGATGGGGCTCCGTGCTCGGCAGGCTCAGCTCTTGGTTTATATGCAGCCTCAGAATCGTTCAGCAAACCATAAAACGTGCTTTCTCACTTTTCTGCTTGGATGATTTTAGAGCTGCTCTCTAGGGACCAATTTCTCTAATGGTGAGATCTAATTCAATTGTGTGCTCACTCAGTTCAGAGGGAAGTCCATGGAAGGAACAGCACCACAGCGCGTTTGGGTGCTGGAGGGATAAAGATCCGATTTTGGAGAGTGAGGAGAGCAAGTGTGTTGTTTCTCACTGAATGCACTGGTCATGCATCTCTCCAAAGCTTTCTTATTAATTTAATTCAGGTGAAAACTCTACTGTGCAAAATTACATACATCTTGACTGATTTTGAAATGGTAGAACAATTTTTCTTTTTCCTGAAATCTACTTTTAATCACTGTTATTTAGCACTTCAAGGAATGGACTATGTCAGTTCACTGAATTTTTTCAACTTACCGTACCCAGTTACCATACCATTGATTTCATGGCTTATACTCATTCTGAATTTGTCATTAAAGCCCCCCCCCAATACCACATTAATCTCATGTTGTTGTTTAGAAAGACCTGCATTGTAATCTCTTATGGACCAAGGTTAAGCTAATGCTTCTCATTTTGTATTTTTCTTATTTAGTATTGTGCTCATGAGAGTTTAACAAGTTATAACTACCTCTGTGATAATGAATTTATAAGAATGCTACATTTGCCTACAAAGAATCAACTCTCAGTAGGATCTGTGCTCTGAGTTATTTGTATACAGTGATGATAGATGTGATCCTCATTCAAATCTCCTTCTCTAGCTATTTCCCCAGGACATGATTCTTTCATGTGTGTTCTGGATAACAGGGAAAGGTAAACAGGCTATCTTGTACATTAGGCCTCATTTATCAAGTAAGCCTTCCAACTTTCATACTTAGTAGGCTTCCACTGAAAAGACCAATGTGTCAGGGACTTTTAATTTTCTCCTAGGTATCTGGGTTCTAATGTGAACAACAGAATTACAGAATTTTAGAAATTTAAGGGAGTGAGAGACTCTTTAACATCTGACTTTACAGATGGTGAAAAAGAGGCTTAGAGAAGTTGAGTCGTAAGATTAGTTAATGGCAAAGTCAGGACTTGAATCTGACTCTGTTCCTCTTAATTACTTATAGTATGGGCCTTCTCTATGGCAGGCACTGTGTTAGTTGCTATGGATACAGAAGTGGATGAGACAGATCCAGACCCTGAGGAATGAAAACTTACTGAGTCCATCACCTTTCTACTGGACCTTTTTTTTTTTTTTTTTTTCTACTGGACCTTTGAACTAGATTGACTCTATGTTAGCTTCTTGAAGCACACTCATGATTTAAAATAATATTCAAAATATATAAATTCTTAGGTAAATTTTTTTAGAGAGTGTGTGTGCATGTGTGTGAGCTGGCACGTATAGGAGGGGCAGAGGGAGAGGAAGAGGGTGAGAATTTTAGGCAGACTCCACGTCCAGGACAGAACCTGAGGTGGGGTTTGATCTCATGACCCTGAGATCATGACACCGAATCATTACCTGAGCCGATATCAAGAGACCCACACTTAACTGAGTCACCTAGGTACCCCCTTCAGTAACTGTTTTTGATCCTGGCCTGTTCTTCCATTTTTAACATTATGGTTTTCAAAGAAAGTGATCTTAAACTAGCTTCACTAACATATTCCTCTTTCCACCAGTCTAGTTTGTTTCTTCGAAGTTTTTTGACTTTGTGTCAGTGGTGTCTTTTTTCCACTATTGTCTGGTGCTGGTATCCAAAAAGAAACCCTGAGAGAGAAAGTAATAAAGATCATGAAAGAGAGGGCCTTACTCTTCTCCAACATTCCACAGACTACTAATCCTAAGAATCATTCTTCTGATGTTTTCCCTGATAGCCAGCTTCTCAAGATTTCTCAGAGGTAATTTATTCTTTCCTCTCTATATCTTCTTTTATTTTCTATCTTTGAAGATACAAGAACAAAAACCTAGGTCCTGTGTCAGCAAGCATAAAGCCTTGTGATGTCTCTTTTCTTATTAGCAAGAAATAGTTTTCCATTTTAAAAATTTTGTCATTTTGTCCTTAATGAAATCTTATGTTTACAGGAAGCTTTATTGTTTACACAGTGCTTCATTTATTTTATTTTTTTTAAAAGATTGTATTTATTTATTTGAGAAAGAGAGCATGTGCATTTGTGTACATTATGCAGGAGGGGCAGAGGAAGAGGAGAGAGAGAATCTCAAGCAGCCTCTGTGCTGAGCAGGGAGCCCAATGTGGGGCTTGATTCCAGGACCCTCAGATCATGACCTGAGATGAAACTGAGTTAGACCCTTTAATTAATCATGCTGTTCCAGCACCCCAGAATTTCTTTGTCATTTTACATATATATTTTATGGTCTTCCCATTTCTTTGTCATTTTACATTTTATATTTCCTCCATTTTACAGTGTGGAACCAAAGACTCAAAAGGTGTGGTGATAAATAACATCACATAAGATCTAGTTGCCTGCTAGAAGGAGGTGAAGTTTGCTGAGAAGTGATCTTGAATTATTCCACGAAGCCACACTACCACCATGATGACATTTAAAACCATTTCTCTTAGTTTTTCATAAATTATATTGAAGTATTCCTGAATATTTTTTTTCAGAGCATAGAGCATGCTTTGGAAATAGAATATAGCATAATTTTAAATAGCAATATGAAGTTGTATCCCTTTAACAATGTATAGGTTTATGCAGGATTTGTTAAATAATTTTTAGAAGTAATGGCATTTGATCTACAAGTAGTCTTCTCTTGGAAAGGCAGTTTGGTTCCCAGCATAGAGGTTAAGAGTGCAGACTCTGGAAGCAGATTGTCTAGTTTCAAATCTTGGCCCTGTCACGTCTAGCTGTATAACATTAGACAAGTTATTTAACATCTCTATGTGTCGGTTTCTTAATCTATAAAGTGGGCATAAAAATTGACCCTAGCTCATAGGCTTGTGAAAATTGAACATCATGTGCACACATAGATACACACACACACACACACACACACACACACATAGGGCACAGGAACAGAGTACAGAAGAAAGGCAGGAGTGTGTGCATTAGAGGTGGTATTGGTAGGCAGAGTGGGGTGGGCAGATCTTGGAAGCCCTGATAAGGTCAGGATGACCTTGATATGTAACACACTGCTTTCCTTGCTGAGCTTGGTTTGGAGGTGCAGTTATCCTCTGGGGAAAGGCTTGGAGTGAGCAACCCTGAGCCTCTTCCTTAGTTGAGGTAAATGATCAGAATAAAGACTTTGGGAAAAGACTACATGAAAGCTTCCAGTCATGAGAAGTGGGCCACACAGCGGTCAACTTTTTCTCCAAAATACTCTGGAAAAAGTTACTAGTCAAGAATGAAGACATCACAACAGTGCTATCCCATCAGCAGATGTCACTGGAGGTCATGTGTTTCTGCCTGCTAGAAGGTCTTAGGAAATAACTTAGCTTTACTTTCTGGTTCTGACCTTCAGGGACATAAATTTACTGCTACATGACATGAACTGGGTCTAGGAGTGGGCAAAGCTGCTTAAGAATTTTCTCTTTCAAGTCAGGGTTGCTCTGTGAACCAGATTCAGGCTGGTGCTGTTCCTAGTGGCAAGTTTCCTTGCCTATCTTCCTTCTTAAATGTAAGATCTTTGTGGGCATGGACTGACCATTTGCACTATTCCTCCCCAGTGACTACCTAGTATCTGTTATTACAGGTGATTGATAAATAATTGGTGGATGAAATGGAAAAACTAAAGAGAAAAGGGAGAGATGAGGTAAGAGTTGACTAAGCCAGAGGCTAAAAAGGAGTTAGGCCTCAGGACTGATGCCTGGTCAATTGAAGTGCCCACCAGATCAGCACTTTTCAAATTACAGGAAGCTATATAGACTTCTGATGATGCTTGGGAGCATCAGAGCAGAAGGAAATGAAAATTGATTCCAATTCTGCAGGAGAAACTCATAAAGAATCATTTCGGGAACTGAGAGAGCCAATGAATGTAGTTTTAAAAATGCACACCAGTGTCTCTTATAAACTGACATCAATAAGGAACATTGTAATTTGCTAGATGGAGAAGTTGAGGCAAAGAACAGCAAATGACTCAAGCCCCTACAGTAGTAGAGAGTAGGAGCCAGTCAGTCTTACATGCTGTTCTGTCTTCCTGTTTAAAATTTATAAAATCCAAACAGCTAATGAGACTGCATTTAAAACTAGGGAAGAGACCTAAGATGATTTAGTTCGTGACAGGTGCAACTCCTTAGAGTAAGAAGAGAGATCCAGGGCTTCATGTGGAGCAGGGAAGCAGAACAGATGTAAGAAGCCATCCTCTAAATGACTGTGAAGATTTCAAAATCAGTGTAGGAAGCTTCAGGCTGTGGCCTAATCTGTTCTGGTCTCACTTTGAGCTGAAGCCTCAAGTAGTTAGCCCAAGGAGGAAGGTGTCAGAAACAAGGCATGACTTTAATTCAAACAGAATCAGTCTGTTGACTATGAAAAGCCAGACTCAAGTTGTCCTCCTGGGACAATTTTCTTTCCTGTTCCTTAGTTCAGGTCATTTCAGTTACTTTCTGATAGCCTGTAAATGGTTTCTGAAGAGCCTTGGTAGCTATACAGTCTTGACTTAAAAAGAAATATTCTGCAAGACTGGGGCATTGGCACATGAATTTTAATGATTTCACTCATATTGGGTCAGGCCTGATGGAGTGGTCAGTCCTGTGCTGGGTTTCAGGCCCCTGCATTGTCTGAAACTGCTGGCATAACAAACCTTTGCTATCAGTGGAGAATTTTTAAAGTCAACTTTCACACTGGCTTTAGAATATCAAAGAGAATGTAAAAACTAGAAAGGCAATATTGGAATTCTTACTCAATCCTAAGAAAAATACTATAGCAAACTGCCATAAACCTCGGGCTCTTCGAGGTGGTAGTAGTGGAAGGGGGGAACACAAGAAGGCTATATTTATTTTCAAAAAAGATCAGTGAAGAGAATTTTTTTCTTTTCTTTTTTTTCAAGATTAGCATATATTTTGCCATTTTAGTTCTAGCATGGACATATATTGTAAGTATTTTATTTCATGACACGTTGGACTTCTCTCTCTTTTTCTCCTTCCCCTTTTATCTATTAATTTTGTCTCTTTCCTGGTAGTTCCTGAGAATCTTTAAAACTATTCTTTTTCTCCATTCCCACTTCTTAGGATCATGCTTAGTATAAGATAGATCCTTAATAAACATGTGTTGAGTGAAAAACTGAATTCCAGTGTGTGGAATAACCAAAAGATAGTGACAAAATTAATTATTTAATTCATCTTTCATTTTTGCTTAAATGTTTGAGGTTGTATTTTGGTTCATATGTAGCACTGTGCTGTGCCACAGTAGGTCAGAGTGATAATTATGGACTCTGGAGCCAGTTTGACTCTTAGCTCTGCTACTTATTGTCTGTGTAATTTTGTGCAAATTACTTAATCTCTCTGTGTCTCAATTTTGTCATTTGAACATGAGGGTATTAGTACAATCTACCTCAAGGAGTTGTTAGGAAAACCAAATTATTTAATCCATGTAAAGCACTTAGAAAAATTTTTGGTATGTATTAAGTGCTATGTCAGTTTTGGTCATTGTTTTATTAATCATGCTCTGGGAGTGATCCTTAGAAAGCAAGTGTACTGAAAGGGTTCTATCTTATAACCAAAAACTCAAATGAGTTTTCCAGTTTCTTTGTTTTAATAAGTATTCAAAGTGACATGTGGTTTCCTTTCAGTCCTTTTTTTGGGATTTATTTTTAGTAGCTGGGAAAGTTGATACCTCAAATGACTACAGCTTTTGATGCCCATGGACTTGGCCAAGACCAGCTTTCTAAATAAATGTAATATGAGGATCCTGTGGTCAAAAATGTGTTCTAAAACTACTCTTCTATGAAAAAAAAATCTTATGTGGAGTGAAGGGATCACACCCTCATTATAAATCTACAATACAAAAACAGTATAGTCTTCCAAATAATCCTAATCTTAAAATTTGATTCTTTGTAGGGAGTGCTTCTGATTTATATGACTTGAGTTAGCCCAGTGGAAAACCTGATGGACTGAATGGTAAATACCTAAACCAATGGAAAAAATGTTACTTTCTGGATTGTTGCATAGAAATGTGAAGTTTTGTAAAAGCAGTATGTTGGCTCACTTCAGGATGCCTGATACAATTTCATGGCGTGTTTAAATCTTTGCAATCTGAGAAGAAGCACTTCTTTATTTTAGCCCCAGATTGGCTCTAGTGACATTATCTTTCTGCTGCTTTCCCTTCCTGATTGATGAACTTTTTTTGTGTGTGTGTGTGTGGG
This sequence comes from Vulpes lagopus, assembly GCF_018345385.1. Classification (NCBI taxonomy): domain Eukaryota; kingdom Metazoa; phylum Chordata; class Mammalia; order Carnivora; family Canidae; genus Vulpes; species Vulpes lagopus. Next base: position 22,969,543 of record NC_054824.1, on the reverse strand, counting down.
GGGGAGGGGGCTTCTCAAAGTCTTAACCATATGGGATTATATTAAGTGGCACTAGTAACCAAGTTGAACACCAATAAACATGAAGTGGCTCATTATAGGGCAGGAATAAGGAAATGGAAAGTGCTGGTGGTTATATAGGAGAATATGTATCTACTAAGAGAGGTTCTGTTTTTTAAGCTACCTTTCGTGGCATATTAGATATGCTTTCTTGTGTCAAAAATCTTTGCGTCTCTTTCGCATTAAATATTTCAAGATTGTTTAGTTATTTATTCTTCAAATACAATGAGTAAAACTATCCCAAAAGGGGAAAAATGGCAAATTGCTGAAATTACAACTGTTTTTACTTTTCTCTATTGGAAGTAGCTTTAAAATCCATGGGGGGAAAATCCAATTTGAAGGAAAGCAGTATTAGAAAGCATGCAATTATGTATAGTGAATATTTCCTCAATGATGGAAAAAATTCAAAATACATGAAGAGAAGCCTTCGTGACCATTTTCTCAATAAGGTGAGTTGATACTGTACACTGCTATTGGGGACTTCTGTTGCCAAGGAGGCAGAGCGGAAATGGATTTATTTTTGTATTCTGGACTGTAGTAAGGGCACAATATCATTGATGGAGATGGGACCATGTGCCAGAAACCACATAGGAATTAAAAATATGCAATTTGATTTTCCATTCTGATTCTGCTCCTGAGAATAATAATAGTGGTGATAATAGCAACAATTAATATTTAATTCAATAATACAATTGTTACACATATTAAGTGAGGTATTTTCTTAAGTTACCAAGTTCTGACATGGGATGTGAGTCAAGCCACTTAACTTAATTTTATTACTGTTAGTAAAACTGGGATAAACCACTCTTTTGCTCTCTTGAAGATGAAACCACTCTTTTGCTCCCTTAAATATTTTATACTAGATATAGGATATGTTTACATTAATATAGAAGTTGGTGTTGCTAATTTTGTGAGTTCTTATGGGCACCCACTTAGTGTTCTTTTTCATTTCCCATATGTTGATATTTCTTTTCACGTGATAATTGCATTCGGACATGTGTGAAGCTATTGAATGAGAATATGAAAATGACTCCTGATTCTTTTTTTTTAGGATTATTTATTTATTTGAGATAGAGATAACGAGAGAGAGAGCATGAGCAGGGAGGAGAGGGAGAAGCAGGCTCCCTGCTGAGCAGGGAGTTGGACTCAGGGCTCTATCCCAGGACCCTGGGATCATGACCTAAGCTAAAGGCAGACACTTCAGCTGAGCCACCCAGACACCCCTGACTCTTCTTTACTTAGCACATGGAAAGATGGATAAAGTATTGTGAATTATACTTAAATTCACCCAGGATGAGTGTGTTGAATTCTGGAAATAGGGGACAGAGTTTCTACAGCCTCATATATGAGTACCTAAAGGTATAGCATTCATTTGATCATACCTAGGCCCTTCCTCTCTATAAACATAAGTTTTATATGGCTTATGGGAATGAAGCACTTAAGGAAATTAGATGAGGAAAAATAAATCAGGCGTAAACCCTCAAAACATAAGAAAGGGAAGTGAGAGGCAATGAAATATATTTTTTCTTTTGATTTCTTATGTCTACTGTTAAGGTTTTATGGAATTATATTCCCGGGATTTGGCTGTTGGGTTTCTGGGCTACCCTTCTTAATCTTTATATTATACAGCCTGATATTTGTGAACTTTGGGTATTAGGCATTTTCGCACATATTTTACCCACAACTAGGTCATTTGCTGCGATAGTTTGGAATTGATAATTCACAATGCCTTTAGCAAGTTATGCTCAAAAATGTATATTATTTTTCCTAATTTTATTTTTTAGAAGTTATTCTAAAATTTTAGAACATAGAAAAAACTCTAAATAATAATACAGTGAGTAACTGTGTATCTACCACTCAACTTAAGAAATAAATATTGCCAATAAGGGAAATTCCCCGTATGCTTTCTCATTTTATTTTCTTCCCATCAGAGGTACCCGTCTTGAATTTGGTAATTATTATTCCATTTACATATTATTCTTTTACTGAAGACAGTAATATGTAGAATACAATGATAAATATGTAGAAGGAAAATGGTATACCATTTCATATTTTAATGTTATATGTAGATAGTCTATTTTACTGAAATTTGCCAATTTTTGCTCAGCATTGTTTGTGAAATTCATCCATGTGAATATGTGTGATTCTAGTTTATTCATTTTCATGACTATGCAGTTATCCATTATATGAATATACTACAAATAATTTATTCATTATTTTCTATTGACATTTAGGTTTCTAGTTTTTGGCAGTTGCTATGAGAATAGCTGCACATGCCCTTTTGTGTATATATGCAACAATTTCTCTAGGATACATGCTTAGATGAATAATTGCTAGGTCCTGGGATATGTGCTTCAACTTTACTAGATATTGCTGAATTACCCTTGGTGAACATTAATTTACATTCCCACTAGCAATATATCAACATAGCTATTGCTCCACATGCTCTCCAATATTTGTGATTGTTAGACTATTTAATGTTTTCTAATATGATGAGTAAGAGATGATGTTTTACTATGGTTTTAATTTCCTCTCCCCTTATTACTAATGGAGCTAAACACCTAATCATGTTTATTGGCCATTTGGGCTTTATATTTTCTGAATTTCTCTTCATGTTTTGTCCATTTGCCAATTGATTTAATTATCTTTTTTTCTCTGTCAACTTTCCCTGTGGTAAAATATGAAAAACATAATATTTTCCATTTTAACCATTTTTACAAGTACAATTCTGTGGCATTAAGTACATTCATAGTGTTGTACAACCATCACCACTATTGAATCTCCAGAACACTTTCATTATCCCAAGCAGAAGCTCTGTACCCATTATGCAATAATTTCTTTCTTCTTCCACCCCTCCCCCAACTCCTGGTAACTTTTAAAAAATATTTTATTTATTTATTTATTTAACAGAGGGAGAGAGACACACAGAGAGAGACAGAGAAAGAGAGAGCGCACAAGTAGGGGGAGCAGGAGAGGAAGAAGCTGACTCCCTGCTAAGCAGGAAGCCAGATAGGGGGCTCAATCTCAGGACCCTGGGATCATGATCTGAGCCAAAGGCAGATGCTTAACTAACTGAGCCACCCAGGTGCCCCAGTCCTGGTAACTTTTAATATACCTTATGTCTCTATGAATTTGCCTACTTAAGATATTTCATATAAATGAAATCATGCAATATTTGTCCTTTGGCATTTAGCATATTTCGCTTAACATAATGTTTTCAAGTTCATCCATGTTGGAGCATGTTTCAGAAAATCATTTCTTTTTTTATGGCTGAATAATATTCTGTTGTTTGCATCTATTTCATTTTATTTATCCTTTCTTTTGTTAATGAACCTTTGGCCATTATGAGCAATGTTATAATGAATATTGATACACAAGCATCTGTTTGAGTTCCTGTTTTCAATTCTTTTGGGTATATATTTAGGAGTGGAATTGCTGGGTTGTATGATAATTCAGTGTTTAGAATTTGTTTTTGAGGCATTGCTACCCTATTTTCCACAGAAACCAGATCATTTTACATTCCCATTATCAATGTACAAGAGTGTGATTTCTTCACATCATTTCTAATACTTGTTATTTTCCACTTCAGAGAGAAATTATAGCTATCCTAGTAGGTATGAAGTGGCATCTCTTTGTAGTTTTTATTTGCATTTTCCTAATGGCTAATGATTTTGAGCATCTTTTCATTGATTATATGTATATCTCCTTTGGAGAAATATCTATTTAAATCCTTTACCCATTTTTGAAGTTGGGTTATCTTTTGTTGTTGAGTTGGTGGAGTTCTTTATATATTCTGGATATTAAACCATTATTAGAAAAAAATTGCAAATATTTTCTTCTGTAGGTTTCTTTTCACTTTTTGATAATGTTCTTTGATGTAAGAGGTTTTTAATTTTGATGAAATCCAATCTATCTATTTTTCTTTTGTTGCTTGGAGTTTATTGTCTTTTTCTTACTGATTTGTAGCAATTCTATATATATATATATATATATATATCCTGGGTATGAATCTTTTATTGATTTTATTCATTACAAATATTTTCCTTAAGTCTGTGGCTTGTCATTTCTCCTTTTAAATGATGTCTTTTGATGAGAATAATGAATATAAATTTTGTCACATTTATAAATATTTTAATTTATAATTTATGCTTTTAGCCTTTCCTTTAAGAATTCACCTTGTTCAAAGATCAAAGAGATATTATCCTATATATTTTTTTCTAAACATTTTACATTTTCCTTTCAAATTTAAACCTTTAATCCAGTTCTCCTTTTAGTGTGGCTGAAAACATTAGGAGCATCTCTTGATGCCACTGTTGGACTCCAAATATCACCACAAGTGCCTCATAGGCAGCTCTTTGCCTCTGGATCCTGTTTTGTTCAGTTCTTTCAGGTTGTCTTCCTGACTTTCCTTACTCAATTCTGCTTTTCCAGAAGGAGAATCATGCATTAACCTGCTGTGCATTTTTCAATCTAGCCTATGAGTATCTGGTATAATTGGATTAAACATTTATCTCATGCTTAGAATAAATATCAACTTGTCCACATTTTGTTTTTTATATAATTTTAGAAGGTGGAAAAGTAGGCATTTGTAATGGTGCCATCCCAAAGACTTTCTAGAGCTTATTTAGTTACTTTACCTAATTGTAGTGCTGCCTGGAAGGGGAGACCAGGAACTACTCTAGTACTTCCTGAACTTGACATTTTAGAAATAGAATAGCTCTTATTAGTGGCATGACATATACAATTTGTTTTATAAGATGAACATTTCTTTTTTTCATCTATTCTTGTCAGAAGTCAGATAGAGTATCATATATACCATATAATTCATAGATTATAAATTTTATTTAATAATGGCTAATCAATACCATTTCAGGATCCTAATGTCTACCTGTATGTGTATTTTATTGAGACATGAAAGTAACTGATAGCTCTGAAACTTTTAAACAGGGAGACAAAGGATGGCTGCTCATCTTACCGGGGCTGGCAGGGAATCATGTGAACAGAGGAATAGGGTAGGTGAGAACATTGCTTTTGCAGTTTGAAATATCTAACTTTTAAAAATAGTGTAAGAAAACTTATCAGTTACAAGGATGATAACTGAAGGAAGCATGGACTACCTGTCATATTCTTTAATAAACTTTAAAATATCTATGATTAAGAAGTCCTGGGTAAAGGCAAAGGGATTCATCTAAGATTTTGGTCTGGGTTTTCATCATGGCTCTTTCTTCTCCATACCAGATGAGTATGTTTTCTGCATATGTTCTCTGGGTTCTTCTCTCCATTTGGGATAGTGATGCCTGCGTTGCTGTTATACTAGGATTTTTCAGAGGATAACCCTAAGAAAATGCATGGGAAAGTAGCTCATGAAACATAGGCACAGGCCACTGGTTATGTTCATCATCCAGCTGGTGAGATGGGAGCAACTGGTTCTGGCTGAGTTAGAAGGCATCTGAAAGCCACAACTAACTGAAGAGTTATTTCTAAATTGTCAAACACTTCTCATTTTTAAAGGACTTTGCTCATTTAACCATGACAAAAACCCATAGCTGACGTTTTAGTTGAAAGGAGAAATGGACAATTTACTCTTTGGATACATGGGAGTGGGGGTTGGCATATATGGACCCTGCAGCAATCCTAGGAACGAGTGAGAGGCTGACATCTAGGGAAAGAAGATCCATTCTAGGCTAGACATTATGCCACTTGTGTTTCCCAGCCCTTCTGTGTTCCTGCTCATCTTTTGCGGGAAGTCCTCCCTTGTATCACTTGCTGTGGATTTAAATTTACAAAAATACAATCATTTTTGGAAAACTGTTCCAGGTGCTTGGAGAACTACAACAGAATAATCCTGCTCTGCAGAATGATTTGATTCAAAATGTAGTCAGTTTCTAGCCAGCAGAAAACTCCTGAAATGTTTGTAGCATCTGTGGCTCTGAGCTACTCCAGTCCAGGGCTCCAGATGCTGGCAGGCATTTCTCTCTATTAAATCAGTCTTAAAGGATTGCTATATGCACTTCAATCAAACCTTTCCCACACACATGTTTCCATAAAATTGCTGCTCTACAGCAAATCTTTTCAACCGCACTCATGTAAATGTGGCTTTTTCTATGAATAGAAGAGAAAGAATATGTATAAAGTCTGGTTCAACAATAGCACCTTTATATATCCCACCAAGCTTTATGTTGTGTGATGGGACACTGCTGCTTGATCCTTCAGAGGTTGTCAGGGGAAGTTTGGCCAGGCTTTTCTTGCCACACATTTAGTGAGTTCCCATTATGTGATATGGTTGGAGCTCAAGAATAAAAACTTATTTTATGGATTTCCTATCTTAAGTTTCATTTCTTTAAACTTTATGTCTTTCAAACTCTTTTCCTTACACCCAGGTGAAGTAGGCAGAGCAGGTGTTATTACCCACATTTTATGGATAAAGAAATCAAGACTTAGTTATGACTTAGAGATGTTAGAGTTCACTGTACTACATTTAATAAGATTTTTTACTATGCTATTTTATGTTACTTATTTTTGAGTTTTCTAATATAGAATAGCTTCATCTTTGAACAATGTCTGACCAAAATCATGAGTCAGACCTGTATCCTTTTGAACTCTCTGAGATTATAGTTAAATGGATATAGATTTCTGGAAATATAAATCAATTATTTTTCATTCCCCTTCATCATGATTCCCTATAAAAAGTAAAGGTAGATACTTTCTAGAACAAATACATCCATAGGATAGATAAGGGGGATATGGCCTTCAGGATATTCACCAAATAGGAAACAGAAGAGAACCCTTATGATACAGGAAAGGGGAAAGAGAGTATCCTACTTCCTTGGGCGTAGCCTGAGGAGGCAGACACCCAAGGCATACTGAGTAGGCATACATTGAAGTTGATGCTGTTGGCAGCAGGATGTGATTTAGCTATGGGTTGGGATGAAGATGGCATTTTCAGTTTCCAAAACCAGTGGGTGAGATGCAGATTTCAAAGTTCCCATGGGCTCCATTGGGAAACATACAGATATAGAATAGGCCAGCAGGAATCAGAGGACTCTTCTCAACCAGAGATGCATAACCTTGATCATGGGCTCTAGCTACTGCTTTAGCAGTGTCCACCACCTCCCATACCCCACTCCACAGTGGGTCACAGCACAGGACCTCAGGGCCCAGGGCTGCCCTAGTGACAGGACCCTGAGGACCTCTATGCATCAAGACCTACCCTCAGCCCCATCACTGAGGGGGGCTGACTGTCCTCACTGACTGAAAACTTGTAATTTACTCTTTATACCCACAAACCATCTTTACTTCAAAATTGTGGGGTGTCATAAGGAAAACTTGAGAGACTATTTTCCAAATGAGACCTTAAGTAATTCTTTTAATTAAGCTTAGAAGATGGAGAAGTATTGAATTCAATAGTTTAAAATTTCTTCTTCGAACATTTGCATTTCCATCTTCTCCCTTTTCCCAATTCCCAGTGAAATGGAGGTGCTCACAAGAGATTCAGTTCAGTTAGAGGGATACAAAGGAAGTCACATTTTTTTTGGTAGTGTATCTCAGTTTTAGGCTTGAATTGTCCACCTCACTACAATAGGAGAGTCAAATGTTTCAGTAGAGCTGAAGGATGTGTTAGAGGTCAGTGTATACGAGAACCTTGGAAACAATAGGAAACCATAGGCATTTTTCCTTTCCTATATTTGCTTTCATTCTTGCTTGCCTAAGGATCTTTTATATAATGGACGTCAGCAAAAGTGCCTTCCTCTAGGAGGGCAGTCCCTGTGCCTACTGTGCAGGCCTCCAGGGGTCTCTTGGTTTCTTGATTTAATTACCATAAGACCTTTTGCAGTTGCCCCATGGTGCTTCTAGGCTTTCCCAGAAGCTGTGCTATAAATCTTCCACCCACTGAAACCTTATGTATATCCCTCAGCCAGAATAATTGGGAAGAAAATTATGTGCATGTTATTTCAGTTGGAGAAAGTGCTAATAATTCAGGGATCTGTGCAGTGGGACATAGAAATCCATTACTTTTAGGGTTAGCTCCATATTCTATTGACCTTGGGCAACTCTCTGGGCCACTGTAAAGTGATTTGGGTTATGTGATTTTTTAATGTCACCATTTACCCTTTGCTTGATTTGCTCACTGAATGCAAGTTTATTAAGTGCCTACTATGTGCTATCCTAGGTGTTAGGATGTGATAATGATCCAGATAGGCATGGTCTATGCCTTCATGGTGCTTTTATATGGATAGGAAAATTGAGAAACTTTATCATAAATTATAAGGTGATATTTACTGTGACACAAAAACTGTGACACAAACAGTAATTCCTTTATAATCAAATTAACTTTGCTTGAAAAGTTAATTTTGCTCCAGATATTCTTGGGCATCCTTGACCAGCTCTTTTAACAAGCCTGGTTCAAGCTGGGTGCCCCAAAGAGCAGTGAAGAGAGTGCTAAGGTCTCAACACAGATCTTGCTGGCAAAAAATGGTCCTTTCACGATTGGGGCAAAATAATGGAAATGACTAACACTCTGAACACCTTTTATATGCTAAGTGCAACACTATGGGCTTACCACACATTATCCCATTTGGGGGAAGTCCATGTCAGTTACTCTTGGCTCGAACTCCCAAATAAACTGTAGATAGCTTTCCATCAAAGCTTTCTGTGTTCTTTACCATGACCTTCTTTTCTAATTTAGTAAAATAGAGCACAAGAGGCCACCGAATGTACTAAATTAAAGATAGGGGCAACTAGTTGCGGAAATTTTGGTGAAGAAGGGTGTATATAAGGGAGAAGCAGATAGGGAAGATTAATACTAGTGAGAGTTCACCTCTTCATTTCATAAGAAAAGGGCATTTTATAGCCATCTATATTATTTTGAAGTAATGAAACATTTTCTTAAATGGGAAATCCTATCATCTGTTGTGCTTGAGTAGGCTTAATCTAAAGAGAAGAAATATTTCATGTTTTTATAAGAAACTCTGAAAAAAAAAACCAATGACTAACCATCTGGTATATGTTTATAATCTGCTTTGGGAGGTTAATTCTACATATTTTCTAGATTATTATATTTACTGCCAAGCATCTCTACAGATACACCGATTTCAGGGTTACGTGTTCAGATGACTGCTGAAAGAGGACACAATACCCCCCTCCAACCCCAAAACCAGTATTCTAACCATCCTCTATTCAGAATGTTTAACAAGAGAGAGTTTCAAACTAGGGCACATACACCTAAATATTCATGGATAACTCCATTGCCCACTAGACTGGGGAGAACATGGGCCCTGAGGCCTTTACCCAGCCCATCCAAAGGCTGTTGCTCTAGGCTCTTGGTCTTGCCAGGAGGAAGAATTCAAGGGAAGATACAAGGCCATGGATGAACAGTATAAGCAAGAAAGCTTATTAAAGTGAAAGTGCCCTCTTCAGATGTGAGAGTGGGTGAGCTCAAGAGAGAGCTATGCCCACTGGGGTTTGGGTTTCTATCTTTCATTGACAGTTGTTAACAAATAGAATACTCATTACTTGAGGAGGGGATTTCTTGGAAGCAGGATGGTCTCTTCCAGGAATATGGGTTATACTGCTTTTCCTTCCTTATCTGGTTGGGGGTTTCTTGTCATGGCCTCCTTAGGGAGGAGATTTTAGTATACTAGTGTGGCATAATAAAGGAATGATGTGAACTTTGGCCTACTTTGTCAGCCATCTTGGGCCTATCCTATTTGATCTGGTTTCTTGTGATTTTTCATTTGGAGGCCTCTGACTTCCTCATAGTTGCCCGTGACTTCCTCTTTGCTGGCCTCCAGACATCCTGTTTGAACCTAACTGATTGCCTGCTCTAACAATTCATGTGTGTTAAGGCAAGCCCTTGAACCTGAAACAGGTCATTTTTTGAACATGTACTACTTTCCTTTTATAGAGGGGTCAAAATTTATATATGATGATTTAGATGGGGGAAAATGAGGAAAATTTTATTTTATTTCTTTATTTTTTTTAAGATTTAATTTATTTATTCATGAGAGACACACAGAGAGAGAGACACAGAGACACAGGAAGAGGGAGAATCAGGCTCCACACAGGGAGCCCGATGTGGGACTCAATCCCAGGACTCCAGGATCATGCCCTGAGCTAAAGGCAGACACTCAACTGCTGAGCCACCGAGGCGCCCCCAAAATTTTATTTTCTATCACTACTGTTACTTTGCTTTTGAACTCTATACTTGAAAATGGTGGGAAAAAAATATAAAGATATCTTGGCTTCATGTTTCAGCTAAGTCTTCAACTAATTTAAAGTTCAAACTCTTTATTACTATTGTTTCTTCCATATCAAAGGTTCACCCTGCTTTCCAAAGGGGGATCTGAGTGTACTGTAAGGTGTAGTAGAAGTGGTAAGTGGCCTCAGGGTCCCAGGGGCCCACCTGGCCTACCTAGTGTCTTCTGGGGCTCTCCAGGAAATTTCCCTTGACCTGACTTCCTAGCTACCGATAACTGTCAAGTGTGGCTTGTCCTGTCTAGTTTGTTTGTGTGCCATGCGCTAAATGCTGCTGATTATCGATTTTTCCACTGTCTGCAATTCGGACTAGGTGAAAATTTGTAAGACCCCATGCAAAATGAAAAAGTGAGGTCTTGTTCAAAATTATTAAGAATTTCCAGATGGTTACAGTAAAGCATTAAACCAAGCATGGGGCCCTTCTGAGCACAGAGTTCTTTTAGGCTTCTCTGCTATATCTACTTTCCAGAGTAATTCAGAATAACTAGTCTGGCAAAGAGACCACTTTAAATCCTTAGGAGATTAGGGAGGGAGAGAAGCTGAATGGGAGAAAATATACTTATTTATTTATTTTTTAAATGAGGTGGGTGACAACATGGATGTATATTAATAAGTTTTGTCTCTGACACATAATCACTGAATTCTTCTTAAACTCATCAATGGTTGCTGTATTTCTGTGTCTCTAAACCAAGCTCCCTTAAATTTGCTTTCTCTTTTTGCAAAGGTCAACATCCTCTTGAGGTGGCTAATTTCTCCACATGGCTAATTTCTGAATGTTGTGACAACTAAACTTATATTTATATAGGCCTTTTATATTAACACTATCAAAACTCCTTCCTCTGCAGCCACCTCCCAACAAATCTAAACTTACAATAGTGGCTTAAAATATTAAACTTAAATATTTACATTATCTTGGTACTGTGTCTTCAGTGGAGTAGAAAGCATTTCTTTAATATTAACCAAATAATATTTGGGTTGTTTGGTGGTTAGTGCATTAAAAATAATTTATTAAATATTCAAAATCGAGGTGAATGCTGATGCTGGGGCCCCATCTTGTGTTTTTAAAAACGGAAATATACTTATGACTGAAATCCATTGGGATATAATTAGATCCAGATTAAAAATTAGAATAATATTGTTAAATTCTAACTCTAGTGTCTTCTATATTATGCAGACATATACTTAGGAAGTTGAAATAAGAGTAAAAATATTTGCCTGAAAATTAAGGGCAATTTAACATAACATTGGCTGCAACTTTTTTTTTTAATCCAGAAGGCTAATCAGTCACAAATTACATATTGCTATGCCAACAATGTCTTATGTAATGTCTAACAATCAGATTGACATCTTCATACTAAGGGACAATGATCCTGTGTTAAGAGAACATTTTTATTTTCCAGTTTGCTACTTACCTGGACCACCATGGCAGCAGTAATACCTACAATTACAGACAAAGAGGTAAAATAAGGTGGTCATCCACCCCTTTTGATTTGTTAGCAGCTAACTGCAGCTTCTTAGTAACAATTTAGACTCATGCATTCTGTGCAGAGGTAGCTGATTATGATATTTCTGGGGAGGGGGGGAAAAGCATTCTATCCAACAGATGTATTTGGAAAGATGTGCTAGTATATAGTTGGAAGAAGATTATTGCCAGGGGTTAGGCTTGTAGATTAAAAAAAATTCTCTCATTAGTAATACTGTTACAATTAGAAATTATTGGTAATTTCCAGATTGCCTTTCTCACCCTTCATATACCTCTATTTTGTTTATATCCCTAGTGAAATAGTAGCAAATTTCTACTCATTTGTCAAATCCTGCATTTCCTTCATAATGCTTTATAAATCTAAGCCTTTTTTAGCTCTCTCTACCACCCATGTTCAGGTTTCTGTTGCTTCAGTTCTCTGCAATTACAGAAACCTCCTTGTCTTCCTGTCTTTACTCTTATCCTTATTTTATTGATCCCATACACAGCTGCTCTATCAATCTTTTGAAAATGACACTGGATTACACTATTCTTATACAAAAAAAACTAGAGAGCCTAGAGAATAAAGTCCAACTTTCTTTTCTGGCACATAATCCCTATATAATTGGGCCCCGACTACCTCTTCAACCTATGTTTATACTGATCCTCCCAAAGAATCTGTCACTTCATTTCAAATTGGTCAGATGACAGCCTACCTGAGTATGCTTCTGCCCTCATGTGTTTTTGCTGTGTTTTCCTCACCTGAAATGCTCTCCTACCATTTCATCACTTATCCAAGTTATTCTAAGTCTTCAAAGTCAGCCTAAATTCTCTCTTCTCTGTGGACCTTTTGTCTAGCACTTGCGATAACAGGCATTTTGGTTCTTTTAATTTACTCAACCAATGATTACTAAGTTCCTTTTACATGTCAGTTTTGTTTACAAGACTCTAGAGATGTAATAGTGAACAAGCCAGATGTGGTCCCTGCACTCATGGAGGTTCCAGGCACAAAACAGAGTAAACCTCTCCATTTCCAGAGCACTGACTATCTATGATCAAATTTGAACACAATATATTTTATATTTGTGTGTGTGTGTGTGTGTGTGTGTGTATATATATATATATCATATAGATCTCAAATATATATATATCTTACATAGTATATATTTATATCTTCTTTCTATACTTGATTAAACCCTTTAGGAAAAGAAGCTATGTCTTATGTTCAATTCCATGAAAGAGGCAGTATGGCATGTTGGGAAATAGTGTAGCTCTGTAGCCAAATGGCAAGCTGTCAGTTTGGTTTTAGCTCTTAAGGGTTTTATAGCCTGGGATGAGTTATTTAATTTCTTACAATATCCTCCTTACAAAGTAGTTTAATAATATACCTACCAAAACAGGATGGTGGCGACGAGTATAAAGTGATTTCACACTTAGAAAGAAAGTTCTTCCAACAGAGCCAGGCATATATTGGGTGCTCAGCAAATACTTGTTTCTGTTTTTATTTTTATGATGCCACACACAGCCTGTGTGGTCTTAGGCAAATCATTTAACTTTACCATAGCTACTTCATCTGTACAATGAAAATGATTATGTATGCCTACTGAAGGTGTGTGTGTATGTGTGTGTGTGTGTGTTTGAGGAAATTAGATACAATATTAATGTTCTGGGAAAATCAGACCATGCTAGAGAAATGTTAAGGCTCAGTCATTAGCCTGCACTGGTTGCCTGGGAAAAAAACAACCACAGTTCTTGACCTCCCAGAGCCTACAGTCAAACAGAGGTAGCAAGAGAGACAAATAAATAATGACATTACATTGCATTAACACTTGGATGGGGAAAAAGGAAACACTGTTCAAGTGTACAGCAGGAATACCTCATGTAGCTCTGGAGTGCCAGTGGTCAGAGAAGGCCCACCTAGGAGGGGTATAGGCAGATGGAATGATGTGTATAGAAGCAGGGAAAAGCATGAGCTTGGCTTGTTTGAACGTGAAACAAAATTTAGTATACCTGGCACTTTGTGGGCAGGGAAGAAGTAGGAGGGTGAGTGCATAAGGTATACAGGGCTGACTACTACTATAATTTGTGGGGTCTAGTACAATATAAAATGTAGATCTCTTTTCAGACAGCAAGCACATGGCTTTTTCCTTTCTTTTGCATACTCTGTCTTGACTTACTTTTTAATTTGCTTTTTATTGTGCTCCCTCAGGCCCAGGGAAACTTGGAGGGTAAGTGTAGACTCTCCCAATTCTCCTGTGCCCTATCCTGCAATGTGGTGCTAATTGTCCATCTTCAGCTCTCCCTGAGGGCTGGGGCCAGTGGGCAGCAGCAGTTACTAGGTAGGGGGACAGGGAGCTTACAGCTGAGAATCCTATTTGGGTAGATCAAGAAGCAGTAAGTGGTGGGAGGCCTCAGTACATGCTTCATTGTCTCATCATTCATTGATAAAACGTTCATTGATAAAACACACAGATAAAATTATTAAGAATTTCAAGATGGTGGCATCCTGAGTATGGAAGTTACTGTGACTGTATATTATTGGCAGGGGATTATTTTCTTATGTTCTAGGGATTAAGTGTAGATATCTATAGATATATAAATATATATGATGCCAAGTCAATAGATCATTTGGGTCACTTTAGAGAGCCAATTTTTAAAAAATAATTAAGAAAATTATGCAGGGGATCCCTGGGTGGCGCAGCGGTTTAGCGCCTGCCTTTGGCCCAGGGCGTGATCCTGGAGACCGGGGATCGAATCCCACGTCGGGCTCCCGGTGCATGGAGCCTGCTTCTCCCTCTGCCTGTGTCTCTGCCTCTCTCTCTCTCTGTGTGACTATCATAAATTAAAAAAAAATCTTAAAAAAAAAAAGAAAATTAAGCAGGAAATACATGAGCATATAAACAGGGAAGAAATATGGAAATGGTTTCTGAGTGGCAAGATTATTATGTAATTAATTTTTTTGCTTATCTAAACTTTATAATTATTCTAAAATAAACATTGATTTTATAATAAGAAAGAATAAATTATAGTAATTTTTATAAAAAAACCTCAGGAGGGTTTTTCTCAAGTACTGCTCAGAAAAAAGAAGGCTCTAAAGGATGTATGCTCATAGCAAAAATGGGTGTATTGAATCATTAGCCTGGTATTTCCAGGACAAACCTAACTTGGCAATGATTAAAAAAAAAAAAACTAAAGTATTTGGATTTATTTGCCAATAATTTATTTTTTCAGGTTTTGTTTCTAGGTTTATAACTGAGATGAGAACATTTATAGACTATTATTTTGTATTAGAAAAATATTTTGAGAAGAGTGACATCAGCAAGATGGCAAAATAGGAATATTTTACCATTATCCCCCAACAGAATTTACCTATTTTAGGAGGTGTATAGTTTGATGAGTTTTGACAAATATATAGTCATGAATCCATTACCAAAATCAAATATGGCTTATTTCTTATTTGCCCCATAAAATTCTCATATGCCCCTTTGTGATCAATCTTCTATCCCTTAGCTTCCAGCAACAACTGATCTGATTTCTGTCTCTATAGTTATTGATTAATAACTATTGATTTTAATTTAGTTGCACTGTGGCTAGAGAACACAGACTTTATTATAATGATTCTTTGATATTTGATAAGATTTGCTTTTGGCACAGTATGTGGTTAATTATTATAAAGTATCTTTAGTTTGAACTATTATATGCAAAGAGTTCTGTATATGTTAGTTAAACTAAACATATTTATAGTTTTTTCCAATCTATCACTTTACTCATTTTCTGTCTGCTTTATCTATCAACGTCTGAAAGAGGTATATTAAAATTGAGATTAGGTGCTTACATGTTTAGAACTGATAAATCCTTCTTGTGAATAAAAACTTTTATTATTATATAGTAATTTTCCCTTATCCCTAAAAATGTTTTTTAAAGTATTTTTTCTGGTATTAATCTAACTTTCTTCTGGCTAGTATTTGAGTGACATATTATTTTTTCTAGCATTTTATTTTAAATAGTTCTCAGTCCTTATGTTTTATGTGATTTTTGTTCAAAGCCTAAAGCTGTATTTATTTTTAATACAATCTAACAGTTTTTGCCTATTAACTGAATAGGTTAGGCCATTTACATTTATTATTATTTATATTTTCAATTTGTTTTCTCCTTTGGCTTCATATTTTAATTTTTTTCTGCCACTTTGAATCCTTTTGAGTTTTTTGCTTGTTTCATTCTCTATCCCCACTGGTTTGGAAGTTATATACACCTTTTTTGAGTGATTACTTAATGTATTTAAGTCATAGGATTCATTTAGCTACAAATTCAATTTTGGAGAATCTCAGTCATAATTTCTACAAATTTCTTTTCCATTTTCATTATTCTCTTCTAGAAATCCAACTTAACATATGTTGGAACCTCTCATTCTGTTCAACATATCTCTTAATTTCTCTTTCATAATTTCTGTTTCTTTGTGTTGCATTTGGAGCAATTTCTTTAAGTTTATCTTCTAGATAATGCCTACTTTTTCACCAGGAGTATAGCTTTTCAAGGATCCAGGCTTTATGAAGTTGCCTTACTATTTCAGTTTAAGGACTAGTGCTAAGGTTCTCCCCAGAGGTTGTTGTTAAAGGCAAAGTAAACCTTAAATTAGGTTATAGATAAGAGCAAATGCCCAAGGAAGCCAAATCTCACATTATGTTACTATGCTGGTTTTCAGTTATCTTTTCTCTTTTTTCCCTGGTCTGTAGGTATTTCCTTTATATTTTTATGATCTTAGCTATATGTTTCATCGGCTGTTCATTATATTTTATCCAGTACTTCTACATTTTTCATTTGAAAAAGAACTTTTAGTATATTTATCTGCCTTATTGCTAGAATTGTAAGTCCAGGGTTCATTCTTTACCTGAATTTCCTTTACACTTGGTCAGATTTTAATGTGTATATATCTTAACTTTCCATGTCTTTGTGTTTTTGCAAAACACAAAGCATTCCATAATTCTGTTGTCTTATATTCACTGTTATATATCCACAAGATCTTTTTGGATCTATATTCTTTCTAGTTTCTTAATTTAAATTTTAATGACACTTTCTACTAACTACCTCAATGTGGAGATCAGGAATTCTTAGAGGCCACATAGCTGGGGGCAAAGGCAGGGGAATGAATGCACTTATCCTTAATCACTCCAGCTAAAGGGGTATTTTTTACTAATATTGAGATTGACATGAGAAGTGGGAAAATTATAATGCCCACTTATAATGTTCCCTTAAATGGAAATGCATAAATGGCAAATTTACTATACTACATAAGTATAAAAGCCTTTAGGTATAAAAGGATGTTGGTACCATGCAAAATTAAGCTATATGGAACTGACAAGTCCCCATCTTGCTTGGACAATGACACTGGTAGCTATGGGCAATTTGGGGGGAATAGGTGGGGCCTTAGAAAACTGTGAGGAAACATCCTGCATCTGCTCTTGCTGTGTGATCCTCTCATTTCAGGTGAGTTCCTATTAATCATTTGCTCCTTAAAGTCTTTGTGGTTCTTTGTCACCAAGCCAACCTCAACTCAGATGGTACATTAACTTCCTTCAATATAGTAGGCATTCTTTCCAACCACTCTGTGATTTACAATATGGATTTATAATTGTTATAATATGATAAGACTTCGGATAAAAATTTAGGTAAGACTTCTACTAGATGGTAAGATCTTTAAGGACAACATTCTTTTTTTTGTATCTTTCATAAATTGTATCACATCGCTGTGGCTGGTACTTAATAATACTTGGGAGTAAATGAATGAACACATACCTTTCTCAGTACATCTTGAGTTGTCTCTCATGGAAATTCATATCTAGAGACTTTTGAAAGTGAATTTTATATTCATAAATGAAACTATTTAGCCCTAGTGGCCTATCATTTTAAAGTTTTAGTACTTAGTGACCATTTAATGTATGGATTATTGACCTATTCACTCACATCACAGATGCTTTGAGCTGTCCAAGTCTGCCAAAAGAAATCTGCTACAGACTTCAAGATAAATGACTTAATAGTCTTTAATGGTTGCTATTATGGATGGCTGTGCCCTTAATTGATAGTTTAGCAGATTAACAGCTCACTGGGTAGATTATTTCACTCTGCTATACATTTTAGAGAATGAATGTATCTCTAATGGTTCAAGTCAAATCAAATATTTGCTGAACTTCCACTGTGGGCAAAACACTGTCTAGGTACAAGAATGAGGGTGAGACAACTTTCAAAACACATAACAACAGAAAAATGCATGCAGAAAAACATCAAAATCAAATGTAGGCATCTATAATGGATGCTTTCTATGAAGATTTGCCAATTTCATATCAGTCATTATTCTTAAGAATCTCTGAAACTGTTATTTGTTGAGTGTTTGCATAGGCACATTTAATTGTGCTAAAAGTGTTACTGAATATTATTGTTCAAAAAACTTGAAATTAACAGAGACATTAATAGCATTTGAGTAATTAAGAGATGTGCTAGCAGCAGCACCGGCAGCTGCAGTAATCATGGCCATGGTTGAAAACAAAACAAAAAAAAAACCTTGTCAAATGCCATGCTATGTATGTTTTCTTCCTTGCTAGTAATGTCAAATCTAAGAAAAGATTGGTTGCAAATGAGAGGAGGGAGAACTCCTCTGTCTATTCATGAGATTGTGTGTAATGGTTAAGAATATGGGTCAATTATTACCAAACACACCTTATTTTGAGTCACTAGTTTTTTGATTACTGACCATATGAAGTTGGGCAAGTCACTGAACCCCTCTGTAGTTTCATCGGCTAAGAAATGAGTGCAATGTCCTACTTTTATGTGTGGTTACTTTACCAGGTAGTTTTGAGTGCGTGGTACACAGCTTGCATACTCTAAATGTTCAAAAATAGTAAGAGGGGAGCATGGGTGGCTCAGTTGGTTAAACATCTAACTCTTGGTGTTGGCTCAGGTCACGATCTCAGGGTCATGAGATCAAGCCCTACCTCCAGCTGTGTGCTCAGTGCAGTCTGCTTGGGATTCTCCCTCTCTCTCTGCCCCTCCCCCAGTCATGTGCATGCTCTCTCTAAAACAAATAATTATTTTAAAAAATAGTAACAATTATTATTCTAATTATTTTATTTGTCCCACATTAATGTGTCTACCATGACTGTACAAATATAGCAAAGCCTGTAAGGGAGCAAGTGTTTGGAAATTCAAGGTGAACTTTGACAATGAAGTGGACATGGGCATAGCTGGGAAGCTGGACTGTGAAAAGATAGGTTGTCTGTGGGACAAGCTGGCAAAAACAGGAGATAGAAAACTGGTTGCAGAAACTCAGTGCTGGTAATTGTGGAAAGAAAGGGAGGATTATTATTGTGTTTTCTCCCAATAAGCCCATGAAGTCTGTTAAATCTAGTTTAAATGAGAGAAGTATTACCAGGGAGCACACTGGAGTTTGCTCTTTTTAGTCTGTCTTAGAGAAATAATTACAATTGCATTTTAATACCTGAAAAATATTTCAGGGCAGAAAGGGTGATGCTTGCACTGAAAGGATAATAGATGTGAAGTTTCTCTGGAAAAAAAAATGAAGAAATACTATGGAAGTTGGTATTATAATTGTTCTTCCTTGCATCTCTGTGAATGATTTTTTAACGTAATCAGGACTTACTTTTCTTGACTCTTTGACCTTCCTCAACATTGCTGCAATTTACTGGAAGGTCAGAGGTCACAGAAATTCATTTGTTGCAGAAAGTAAAGAAAGACTTTATTTCTTCATTTCACTTACATAAAATGGAAACGCTTGATAAATACAAATAATTCTAGGAGAAAGAGTTGGCAGAGTGATAAAAACCAGTTTTCCTCTTGCCCATTAAAGGTGCCTTTTGGATACCACAGAGGAACCCACTCACAAACTGTCAGCTCCAGCACCTCTCACCTACAGCAGGAGCGGCCAGCCCAGGTTGGCTCTAAGATTTCAAGTCCAGAGTCAGCTTACATTTCCCATTAGGCAGGGGAGTCTTGTGATTCATTGCCAGTAGCCTGCCCCCGGAGGAATGGTTAATGAGGTTTGAAGTTTCATTTAAATTTTCTTTTCAAAATCCTTTTCTTTCCATGAAGATGAAAGTCAAGAGTTTCCAGATAAGCTTAGCTGGAATACATTCCACTTCTCTGAAGTTTAAGAACAGTAAAAAAAACTGTGGGTAGAAATGCAGGGACCGTGTCTGATTTAACTGGGTGGGACTGCCCCAGTGTTACCTGCTGAGAGGTTTCTTGGGCAGGTACCAATTTGCCTCAGGCATTTAGAAGGCTTATTTCTTCAGGTGGGCTGGCCCATTATCTCCTCAGGGCACAAGCCTGCTTTCCATTAGAGCTGATGTGAAGGGCGTGCTCACTGAATCATGAGTGTACAGACATGAGTCTGAAAAGCAACACTGGCGCTGTCGAAAGGAGTCAGCAGGGCAGGAGGAGGCTGTCTTGAAATGGTGGCAGACATTCTTGCCAGGAAGTATGCACTTCTTGAAATTTCTATTCCTGTCTTTAGAAGTGGAATTGGGAGACTTTTAAGACAATAGAAAGCCAAATGTAGAGCATGAACATTTTTAGTTGGCTCACAGGGATCAGCAGAGTAAGGAGAGAGATTTTCAAACTGCCAGAAGAGCCGGACACAAAGAAGAACAATGAAGATATTATGGAACAGCTAGTCTTAGCCAAACTAAAGAGTAAGAAAGACAAAAGGACACACTGTGAGTACAGGTGTGGCTTGCTGCAGCAGAAAGCTTCTGACCTTGATCTACTATCCACTCCTCAGCGGCCCTGGAGAACATGGAATTCCAAATTTGCTGCTAAATAATAATTTGTCACAGCTGGAGGCTCTAATAAAAGCTATTTATATACATGGTGTTCTTTTCAAAAAGTTAGGTTGAAGTTGGGGTGAGTAGGGAGGGTCTGTAGCCAAATTTTAGGTTGTTATGACTTAGGTTTCATTACAGCTTACTTGGTAACCTTTTGTGTCAGCCTTCATTTCACTGGGTCAATGAGTGGTTCAGCCAACATGGATTAAGTTGACTTCCTAGCAGGAAAGCAGTCTTCAGACTATAAGAATAATTATGGTCAGCATCATCCTGTCATGTCAACCACTAAACTCTAGGGGCATGTTTTTGAAGTATGAGCCCAGCTATCTACATCAGAATCACATGGTGTGTTTCCTAACGCAAATCGGCCTCAATAGAACTTTATGTGCACGCATGCACAAACACTCAGGGGACCCCTATAAATCTAATGTTTTTGAACCATTGCTTTTGTAGATATTATCGGTTTTAAAATATAGGTGGGCAATATTTATATAGGCAATTTTTCTTCCATATCTACCTTTATGTCAGTTAAGGTGAAATGCACACATGTGGCAGCAATGATCCTTAATTCACATGGCCTCTGTAGGGATTCAAACTAAAAGGCTTGTGATTTCCCAGAAATCCAAACTACAATTGCAAAATTTTCATACTTAAAAGTAATAATAATAATAATGTCTTTCCAAATACTGGGCCTATCAAATACTTATCAGTAGATAAAAAATCACCTTGAACAATTCTGAAAAAAAGAAGTGCCTTTTTCACCCATATTTCTTTTTATAGTTTCATGAAACCATACTCTTCCATTTAGATTGATTTTTAAAGACTCGAATGGCCTTTCTATCTTTTTAGAACTGTATTGTAGAGGCATGCCATCATAACACATAATCTGTGTAAAGCATGTAGCAGAGTGTTTGTCATACAATGGTGCTCAGAAAATGAGTCTGGTGTTTTGTTCCTTCCTCCCCTTCTCCTTCTTTCCCCTCTAGATGGCTCCAGAAATTCATATCAACTTTGTGGTAACCACCTTTCTGATTCATGATTTCCAGTTTAAGCCACAGGCAGTCTATTCATCCTATTTATAACATTGGAGGTAATTACAGGTACCATTTGGTTCTTAATTAAAAGCATCTTCTTTGCCTGACTTAGTCCTTCATGTAAACTTGGAGGTGTATGCTTCCTACTGAGCTCCTGCTCTCAACATGGCCAATGGAGAAAGAGAAGAAGATAAATATAGGGAATCTGTGGAAAGTATATAGATCCCACTTCCTTTTTGTCCCATATGGGGAAAAAGTAATATCTATGTTTTCTTTTTGAGAAAATGAAAAAGTTATATCTTCTCATCAGTGTGATTGCAGAGTTTTGAAGATTTTAGCTAGATTAAGGACAGCTTCACTTTTCTCTTGTGTTGACATTATAGCTGCTCTTGGATCAGTTACCCAGAATCTTCTAATTGAGCAGGTCCATTACAAGGCTTGAGAGAGAGCATTACATATTACCCTTAACTTTCATTTATGTAATCATATGTAATCACACAAGAGCTCCTCAAGAGGCACAGGGAGGCCATTTTTCTTTGCTGGGACAATCCCTGCTCAGTTTGCTTAAGATCTTACATTTCATTCTCTTCACTGTTATTATACAAATTCTTGTGAAAGTTACCATTTATTTTTAGGGATCATTTGGAAGTGTTTCTGGATGACAATTTTAAGTGCAGCATTTAGGTCACTGGAAGAATGCTATCTATATAGCTATATATCTATATTTATTTTATAAATAATTTTAACACCATTCTTGCTACTCCTTTACAATTGTCTTAATTTTCTAGAGCAGAGTTATGCAGATTACAGATCCTGAAGCACATCCGTCTCTTTCACCTGCTACTTTTGCTCTTCATGATCTCTAATTTATGTATTGGAAAATCCTATTAAACCAGACTTGACCAGGCAAACAATAGTAATTTGCTTTTTCTGTTGATTGCAAATGTGGCTTCTGAGTTACCTGAGTACTAATAGTTTCTTTTCTTCAGTTTGAGTTGCACTGGGATTTTAAATAAAAAAAAGTCAATTTAATTTCCAGTACCATTTGTTTTGAAAAAAAAAAAGTGAAACTCAAAAAAACAAGGGAAGTTGAGAATCTCTGAGGTCTTTACACTCTGAGTTTGAATTTACAGTTTGTGAGGAGTAGGAACTTTTACATTCATTTAGAAACAAAGTTAACATCAGTGAAGAAATTAAAGAAACATAGTGGAAGAGACCCGGAACAGGGGGAGAATTCTGATTTAGATGTCAACTTTGCACTGAGCTAATTTGGGGTTCTCGATTTTTACTAGAAGCCAACTAGTTCATGATTTCCAATTTAAGCCACTAACAAAGGTGTAAAATCATTTACAAAGCTCATGATTTGGGTGTGGGGCTGGAGAGGCTGATGTTCAGAGAATATGGCTAAATAGCAGGGGTTCTTTGAATTTCATGTGCTTTAGGATGGTTACTTCTTTTTTTTTTTTTTTTAAGTAGGCTCCACACCCAGCATGGAGCCTGATGTGGGGCTTGAACTCACAACCCTGAGATCAAAACCTGAGCTTAAATCAAAGGTGGGATGCTTAACCAACTGAGCCACCCAAGTGCCTCTATGATAGATCCTTCTAATGACCACTGTCCTTGAGATCAATAATGAGTTGGTGGAAACTTGGGATGTCAATACCTTCTGGAAGGACTAAATCTATTTGTTACTTATGATTTATGCTTGATGGGAGCTGCTTAACAGGTCAACACTTGAGTGATGTCAGCCTCATGGAGCAGTAGTCTTGGGAAGGAGGGAATCAACTGAGGAAAGACACATCGATCAGAAGAGGAAGGAGGAGGATGAAGATACTATTTGAATAGAAAGTTTAAAAGTAATAATTATCTACTTGAATGACTTGAGAAATATTAGTAAGTACAGAAATCTATAATAGGTACTTTACACTAATAACTTTGATTATTTATTACTCCTCTTATCAAGATACTTCTGGTGACAGTCATGGGAGAATGTCATGACTCATAATGATCCTGATTTTTCAAAAAAAGTATATTCAAAATCTTCTTGGCTTCTGTCCGATCCATTGTTTCTGTTTGTTTCTCCCTTGATTCTTGGTATAACTTCCATTTTTTGTTTGTTAACTAAATTCTGAAAACTCATGAAGTTTTAAATAAAATAAATAAGTAATAAAGTAAACCCTTATTTTTATTTCCCCACTGCCTTGTCTGGTGTCAGGCATACAGTTGGTTAGTTTTTGAAATTTTTGAATCATTTTTTTTCAAAGATAAAATACAAAGATTTATTAGAGTACCACCCATTTTACTATACGCACAGTTGGAATGTCTTGGTTTTTCTCAGTGAGGACTTTGGGGTACGTTGCTCTGTATATATGGTACTCTATACATGTCTTTCTCTCTTTAATGGGGGCTCTCTCTCCCATTACTCTATGTCTCTTAAATCTCAGCCTGGACAGTGCTGCTCAGTGAATGCTAATGACTAGAAGGTTAACTAAAGAATGAAGAAGACACGAAGAGCCCATGGGTTATCTCATTTGGCCCTTCCAGTGCCCTCTCTTTATTGTTGATACTGGGGGATGCTTATACTCAAGGGACCTGCTAGCAGCTACCTGTGGTTCAGGTGTTCCTCTGTATTTTAAGTGAATTTTAATCCAGATGTTAAGACCATTCTCTAGAGTTCAATGGTGCTAGGCTTACTGCATCTAACTCAGGAATATTTGCATGATAATTGATAACTTTGCTAGAGACAGAGCTGGGAGTTGAATCCAGAGTATGTTTCTTCTGTTCCTGGCCAAACTGTTTTCCTAAAGTAGGAGAAATGTTGTATTGGGGATAAAGTGTCCTCTTAAGTGTTCTCACCTCTAGTAGGAAAAATTCAATTTCCCTGAAAGATATGTCACCACTTTTACCTTCCTGAGACTTTAATCTCTGTATTACAGTGGAAAAGGTGCTGAGGATCAAAGATGCAATACAAATTACTGGGTCACGTTTTGAACCCTACTTGTGTGGTCATCAGAACCTCTAGGAGCAGGAGGAGGCTGGCAGCAGATGGAGAGCTGTGGGAGTGTCGCAGGAACAGCAGGGAAGGCTGCTGAAATTATCTCAACAGAGAATGGTGATTTTGATACTGTGTTCTGCCACCAAGCACAGGTTATTAGCTGTAAAAAATCAATTTTCTTTGATAGTGTCTCTGTGTCTCTTACCTCTTCTCTGAAATTTAGGCGATGACCAAAGTAACTTCAGACAGTATACTGCATAGCGCATTATGTGTTTGTTGCATTTAGTTGCTCTGGACATTATAAAATCAATAGATTATGATGCTGAAGCCAAATTTCAAAGTGTATACTGTATTTTTCCTATCTCCCTTGTAATTTCAATCAGATAAGGTTTTTTGTTTCTTGTCCAATGCCATTTGGTAAGCATTCAGTTTCTTGCAAAAAGCTAAATGTTCTATGTGGATATGCTTCAATCTAATCACAACATATTTATTTCGTTCATAATATGTGCCAGTACATAGAAGGTGCTGTGAAAGAAACAAACTTTGTATTAGACACAGCGCTCTTTCTCTCTTACAGAATTTATTCCTGTATGTTAAAATTCTCTTGCTCCTTTTTCAGTTTTTGAGCTTATCCTTTTTATGATAAAATTAATATAGTTACATTATCAACAAATTGGAAACAAGTGAATAACTATTATCCATAGAGTCATTACCCTAACAAAAAACTACTAGAACTATGTTTTCTTCCAGTCTTTTTTTCTGGGTATGTGGGTTTTCTTCTTGTTGCAGTGTACATGTACATTTATAGCTTCTTTACCTTTCACAATATAATGAACACTGTCCATTTTACTACAAAATCTTCACATTTTAATTTGGAAAGGTTAGGATACTTTGAAGAATAAATGAAAGCCACTGTTTAAGTAGTCCCTTGTTTTTATAGCTTCAGCAGCAGCATGGGAAGGTAAAGTGAGCATGGGCTTTGCCCAGAAATTGGGCATGGGGACAGACTCAATTACATTTTTGCTCTGTGATCTCCTTTCTAAGCCTCAGTTTTTCTATCTGTAAAATCTGCCATGTATTTAGTAAATGTGTGATCTGGAAATGGTAGTTATTATCACTTAGGCTCTTTCCAGTTTTTGTCATTATAAATAGTGAAATGTGGATCATTTTTGCATGTATAACACTTCCAGATTTTATATTATTTTCTTTGGCTAGAACTCCAAAGTGGAATTTCTGGGCTGATTTATTTAAGGATTTTTGACTTGCTTTTTCATATTGCTTCCCAAAAGAATTTACTAATTTAAATCATACTATCAATGTTTGAGAAAATCTCATCTCACTTTTTATTTTTCAGGTAAAACTGAAGGTCACCCATGTAAATTCCTGCTAATGCAAGTGGAATTTTTTTTAAAGATTTTATTTATTTATTCATGAGAGACACAGAGAGAGAGAGAGGCAGAGACACAGGCAGAGGGAGAAGCAGGCTCCATGCAGGGAGCCTGATGTGGGACTAAATCCTGGGTCTCCAGGATCATGTCCTGGGCTGAAGGCGGCGCTAAACCGCTGAGCCACCTGGGCTTCCCACAAGTAAGATTTTTGATTGTAGTCTTCAACCTTCTCAATTGGGAATATTGTAGGTCTGTTCATTTACTAAAATACTTTCTATTTTTGTAAACTTTTATATTTTTTCAAATAGTCTACTTTTCTTATCCAGAACTTGCATAAAGCTTTATGTGCCTTATTGCTATTGAGAATATATACATGTTAGAATAGCTATAGATTATATAATTGTAGATAATTATGTGATATGATTATATAATATCTATATTTTTCATATTTGTTTAATATTCATATCTATTTTGTGTGCTTTTGTATCATCCTTCTTTTATAGTTAGAACCTCTAAACCAATATAAGTAGCAATAGACATAATAGGCATCCTTGATTTATTTGATTATAAAAGGAATTTTTCTAGGATGATGTTTCCCAAACTGTTCTGAGGGTACTATGCTTTGAGAAAAGAAAAAAAAAAAGGTTGCAATCCATTAAGATTTGCAATTGGCAGTGTCCTATTAATGTTTTAAAGAAGTCCTAATAACAGAAATATATTTAAACTTTATTCAACTCAGTATTTCCCACACTTATTTGGACACGGAATCCCCATCCCCCATCCCTTATACCTTTTTTAGAACTGTGCATATTAACATATTAGAGAGTAGTACTTCTGAGTAACTCCCATTTGGGAGAAATCCTATAATATACCCCATGAAATATAATGTTGGAATTAATTTGGAAAAGATTTTGTTAATAATGTCAAGGAAGTGGTCATTTATTTTTCTGGAAAAATGTCATTAACAGTAATTACTATTAAGTGTCTTTTAAGTATCTATTAAACAATTTAGTTTTTGTTATTTAGCCTACTAATAGGATCTAATAAAAAGTTCCTCAAGATTGAAACCTCTTTAAAATCCTGGCATAATAACTGCTTGGAATCGGTGGATTTTTTTTCAGTACTCCTTGGATTCTCTTTGCTAGTGTTTTATAGTAACTAGAGATTTTGCATCTACAGTCTTAAGTGAAATTGGTGTAGGATTTTTATTTTTGTGTTAATGTCATTGAATTTTGGTATCAAGGATATATATTCATTCCATTGAATGATGTGAGTACTGTCTAATCTTTTCTCAATATAGTAACTGTTTATATTCAATATGGGAATCCTTTGCTTCTTGAATGTTTGAAATAATTCCCTGGTTAATGGCCTGAAAACTTTTATGGGGATATTCTTTAATAACCATATCAGTAATTTCCCCAGTATTGCTCTTATCAGGTTTTCTTTTCATTGTTAGGTCAGTTTTGGTAATTTATATTTTTCATCCAGAAAACTGTCTATTTTGTTGGGATTGCCTAATTTATTTGCTTATAATTATTTATAGTATACTTTATAATTTTCAAATATTTTCTGTACTAGTTTTTTTATGTATTCTTTTTTCTAATTGTGCTGTTTCTGCCTTACTTTTTTAAGAGCTATGCTCAAATTTATTAGCTCTACTATTTTTCATTTTTATTTTGAATTTACTATTATTATACTTTTCTGTTTTCTGAAGCCACTTGTATTTCTTTGCCTAAATTATTAATTTGGTTATTTTTCCCCTTCTTTTCTATTTTTTAAACAATAAGAACACTTGACTATAAAATTGCCTGTGAGTTGATCTATGAATTCTATAAAATTTAGTGCATTTTATTACCATTTTGTTGTATCAAAATAAGATTTTGATATTACTTTCTGGTCTATTGGAGATCTCAAGAAAAATCCCCTAAATGGAAGTGAGATTTGTGGCTGCCATTCATTTCCTTTTCTTTCTTTTCTTCACTGCTAGACTTAATAGGGCAAAGATGGCTGGTCATAAGCAGGCTATGCTAGTCACTGGGCCTGGGACACCTGGGTGGCTCAGCGGTTAAGCGTCTGCCTTCAGCCCAGGGTGTGATCCTGGAGTCCCAGGATGGAGTTCCATGTCAGGCTCCTGCATGAGCCTGCTTCTCCCTCTGCCTGTGTCTCTGCCTCTCTCTCTCTCTCTCTATGTCTCTCATGAATAAATAAATAAAATCTTTAAAAAAGAAAAAAAGAAAGAAATCACTGTGCCTCATGTAAAAGTTTGACTCCTTACCTGCTCGGAGAGAGAAAAACAGCTACGACCTTCAAAGTGTTTAAAGCCACTTTAAATTTATTTAACAAATATTGATAAATCAATTACTATGTGTCAAGCATCACTTTAAGCATTTTGTGAGTATTAATCTAATTAATCTTGTAACAGTTTTGTGCTATAGGTACTATTCACCCTTTCACAGATGAGAAAAGTAAGGCGCAGAGAGGTCTGTGAGAGTCAGGACGTGGACCCACTGGGTCTGGCTCCAGAGGCTGCAGTCTGAACAATTAAGTAAAACTGCTCTTTTCTTTTGAAATTCTGCCCACCTATTCCTTTGATACAAATATCTCCATAAATAAGTTAGAGAAAAACATCTCACTTTGTACCCTGCTTAAGATTTTTTTAAAATGATTTTATTTATTTATTCATGAGAGAAACAGAGAGAGAGAGGCAGAGGGAGAAGCAGGTTCCCTGTAGGGAGCCTGATGTGGGACTTGATCCTGGGTCTCCAGGATCACACCCTGGGCTAAAGGCAGACGCTTAACCACTGAGCCACCCAGGGATTTTCCTACTTAAGATTTTTAAAAAATACCTGCATAGACTTCAATACTTGTCCCAGGAAACTAATAAAAAAGGCGAAGGGAATCAGAATATGCCAGCCCAAAATATGGATCTTGGATATTTTAAACAGAAGGAATTTGAGAAACAATTCCTTGCAAAGCAATAAGGACTCCCTGACCTCCTGCTTCTCCCCTGAAGCAGATCACAAGACCCTCTGGTGAGAGGTGCCCTGTCTATATGGGGAAGAAAAGAGCTCCTTTATCTCAGGAGACTGAGGGATCCTGGGAGGAATCACAAGCAACAATCCTTGCTAATTTCCCCCAGTTTAATACCCTTAGCTCATACCCTTTGTCCTAGCATGTTTTCCCAAGACTTGCCATTCTTCATCAAGCCTAGTTTAAAAAGGCTCAGACTTAACCCTTATCAAGTCTTCATTTCCTTATGATGGCTCCCATGTCACTGAAAACTTATATTAAATACCTTTGTGTGCTTTTCTCATGTTAATCTGTCTTGTCAGTTTAATTTTTAGGTACAGCCAGGGACCCTAGGAGGGTAGAGGGAAAGTTTTCTTTCTTTTATAGAGGTCAGAACACATCTGTCTTATTCTACTCCTTGCTGGAATGACCCGCAAAGCCCGCAAAGCAAAGGATCACTTCCCTCCCAGTGGTAGTCACAGGCTAGACAAAACCCTGCATCCACACTAATTGCCACGTCAGTCTTAACAGCTGCAGGATCCCAAATGTTCAGGTCATTGAAGCCCCCACCATTGGCAGGTGGCTGCAAGCAAGATGACCTATACTGAGACTATCATTTGCACTACCTTATGTAGGGAATAAAAGGAGAGGAAACACAGATTGGTCTCTATTCTTGGGATTCTAAAGTTGCTGTCTCAAATGGATCAAAAGAATGAAAGCAAGCAGTGGTTCTTTTGAACAAGTGGCCCCAAGTGTGGAGATCTGACAATAGGAAACACTTAACTGGCTCAGGAGGAACACAGGAACCTTGCTTCTGAGCACAGATCACTCCGTGCAGGGTGTCCCAGTGAGCAATTACCTCCTGGCAAGCCAACATCTACAATTCAGGGTCTGTCTTCCATATTGTAAATGGGGTTTTGAGGTTTATGTTTAAAGGGCTGCTTGTTTTCTCTGACCATGATATCAAAGTATATAGAGAACATCTCATCAGTCTTTTCATTGTTCTTCAGTTTCAGCTCCTCTGGGGGAAATAATTTATTTCAATAACGTGCTGCTTAGTAAACCACACAGTCCCCTTAGCAAATTTTACTTGTACCTTAGAGTGTATATTTTACTTAAGAACATGCCACATTTAGCCTTCAAATTCTATAATGAACACACAGAAAATTACCTTTACTTACATAGAGTTCCTCCTTGACCCAGTTGTAAGATTTTTCTATTTTCTTCCCCGTGAATGGAGTTTTAATTTAAAAATATCATTGCTTTTAGTTTTAGTGTGTTGTGGTCAGAAATATGTTCTACTTTTATCTGTGT
This sequence comes from Vulpes lagopus, assembly GCF_018345385.1. Classification (NCBI taxonomy): domain Eukaryota; kingdom Metazoa; phylum Chordata; class Mammalia; order Carnivora; family Canidae; genus Vulpes; species Vulpes lagopus. Next base: position 22,939,196 of record NC_054824.1, on the reverse strand, counting down.
TTCCACGCATGTATCTTTTGTTTTTAGTGTCAGTATTTTATTTAATAAACACATAGAGCTTTTTAACGAATGGGGCAGTGATACTAGCATCGACTATACTCAACATCAACTATACATAACATGACAAATGTTAGCTGTGTCAAATTTAGCTACTGAAGTTCTGCATCAATTGCTAACTGTATGGTATGTTAATTGTATGATATGTCTTTGTTAATTCTATTGCTGATTGTATGATATGATCATACAGTGAAGATTTAGAGCATGTAGCCTTATCTTTTCCCAAAACAATTACAAGTTTTAGCAGGCCATTTGTTTAATTTCAGGATTTACCTAACAATAGTGTCACCTACTTGCAAATCAGCTCTAACATATGGAAGCTCATATTTCATAATAGATGCATCATATATTAATTATAAATCATGTCACAGCTCTTGAGACTTTTTTGTATCATCTTAAATATTTTAAGTCATAGAGAACCGTTCATCCATTTCAGCCATTGAACTATTTCACTTGCATTCCTGGTTCTTCATGACACCTAATTTCTGAACTACAACATTCTTTATAATAGACTAGAATGGGCAAATTATTGTCCTATGATTCTTCTGGCCAAGGATGACTAGAAACATAGTTCCAGAGACACTTGAGTGCCATGTCCCTAGAACAGAGGTTCTCAGACTTCAGCAAGCATTAGAGTCACCTAGAGGGCTTGTTAAAACAATGATTGTTAGGCTCTACTCCCAGAGTTTCTGGCCTAACAGATCAGCACAGTGCCTGAGAATTTGTATTTCTCACAAATTGCTGGGTGATTTTTTAAAAAATATTTTATCTATTTATTCATGAGAGACACACAAAGAGAGGCAAAGACATAGGCAGAGGGAGAAGCAAGCTTCCTGCTGGGAGCCTGATGTGGGCCTCGACCCCAAGGACCATGGGATCGTGACCTGAGCCGAAGGCAGATGCTCAACCATTGAGTCACCCTGGGGTCCCTGCTGGGTGATTTTGATGCTGTTGGTCCCAGTCTGTACTTTGGGAACCACTACTCTAGAATTACATAAGACGCGTACAGAACCTTTGCTCCAATATCACCTAAAGGGATACTGTCAAACTTGACAAGTCCCACATTTCAATCCACTGGTCTTGATTGTAAGTCTGAAAAATCTATTCTTCTCCAATAATAAGTGCTTCTCAGAGTCCATCTTCCCAGCTTTCAGGTTGGCTTAGTCTTAATCTGGGGGGTTATCATTCTCAGACTTGGAAGCACAATTGTGTACAGCCAGCGCTTTGGCATGCTTTATTCCTGTGGCAGGTATCATTTAAAATACACAGACTCTTGCTCTCTCAAGCACCTGAAAAGAACTTTTCTATACTTTGATCTCTTTTCTTGCTTACAAGAGTGAGATAGACAAGAGGAATGCAGAAATGGTGCAGCAAAGACGGATGCTCCTAGAAGCCAAACAGAACGAGTAAGAGCGTTTAGGGCTGTCCAGGCTTTTGCTGAATTCCTTTCAATCTCTATTGCCTCCGGGAGCGCACATTTTTTTGATGCTCAGATTATATATTTTTTTCCTAGACTAGACAAGGGAGAAGAATTAAGATTCCTTTTAGGGTCTTTTTGCTTCATTCCATACCAATCGTAACATTTCTTGAACTTCATGGAGAATTAGGAAGAGTTCCTCATAGTGATCGATTCTGTGTCATCCATAAATAATGTTACAAAGAGGGACTTTCAGGTTATCTAAGACCATCTTTAAACATGTTTAGGAACAGATATTCCAATCTAGATAGCCTGCTTTAGTGTTCATTCATCTTTATATTGATGACGTTCTTCTCTTGAATTTGTACAAATCCTTAAAATATTAGGCCCTCCCTTTTTTTTTTTCTGATTCCATTTTTCTATCCAGGTGGGAATCAGGTTAGATGTCTCATCATGGTAACAAAATTAAATTATACTTTTAAAGGCAAAACAAATTGGGATTCTTTAATTTTTAAAATGGGTCTAGCCCTTATTCCTGTTCATGCTTTTTTTTAGTCTCTATCATCTCCTTAAATATTTGTAAGCTTAAAATTTTTTTTTGGTGGTAATAACATGTTTTCTTGCTTGCTATGTGTCAGGCAATGTCCTAAGCATTTCACATGTCATTACATGCTTTACCAAATTAGTAGATATGCATTATGAAAACCTCATGGGTTTCTAAAATAATTAATCATTTTGCATAAAGATTCAGACATTTCTCTCAAGCGAACAGAAATAATTTTTCCTGGTCATTATTTCTTGTTTTCCTATCTTGTAAAGGTTCTCTGGAAATTGATTTTTGATTTGCACCAGTTGTTTTAATATTCTAGTGTTTTCCAATTCTGTCAGTATTAGTAGCTTCGATGAATACTGCAATTTTCTCTGGCATTCAGGGAAGCTCAATATGCTAATTAAAAGATGCTGATCAGGAGATGTTCAAATTTCTTTTAGGATCTCAGTTAAATATAACACAGAGATTTCTGACAGAAAAGAAATGGGTGATAACAAATATAGAAGCAGGTGGCAGAAACTGTTTAAAAGATTGCTAGATGTCACTCTGGAAGAGTAAGCAAACTAAGAACACTTTTCTGAACAGAAAACGTTAACCCTTGATAGTGATTAAAATCTTTGTGCCTAACCTAGAGGTTTGTTCATTCTTTTAGCCGTTCAAGCAACAATCACGAGCAGTCCTTTACTGTGCATGTGGCCCTATACTGAGGTTAGGCTACAGCTACAAAGTCCTGATCCTTGTCCTTGAGGGAGAAGCTCCCAAAGGGCAGAATGCTGTATGCAACGCTCACCTCACCCATACATTCCACTTGTAGACTCTTAAAACGCTAGAAAAGGACATTTGCACTTGGAATATTGTAATTAAGAACAAAAGGGAAATGTCTTCAGGGGAAAATACTTTTTCTCAAGGGGCTCACGATAGAAGAGGGTGTTTAGGATTTTGTTGGTGGTGGGGGGGAGTGACTGTTGTTGCAAAACGTGGATTTAGGAAGTTCTGTCTCGTGCCTTAGGAGGCTAAGAAAGGGCCCCTCCGCCAATCTGCTGCAGGCCCAGGGATGAGAACTAAGTGGGTGACCCAATCCTGAGGGAGGGGGCAACATCTGGTCCTGGGGGTTTTGGGGACTTGGGTCAGGTGGTGTCTGATATCTGAACTGGACAGAGATAATGCTCATCAGGAGCTGAGACTATCACACTCTTTCCATGTGCAAATAAGGTTGACGGCTCAATGCTGCTTTCTCTTAAGAAAACCTCTTTCTACATCATTTTCTTAATATGCTTGGTGGAATTATTCTGAAAGATGGAATTTGTCAGGTGAAGCAATAACCTCATTCTCTCTCACATAACACAACTCCAGATCTGCCACAGACAACCCTGGCAATAGGATCATATAAATATCCGGTAAATTACCATGATGCTTTCAGTTATGATACCGTTAAACTTTGAGTAGGAATTCCATAAACAACTTCATTGCTCTGTATAACACAACATAATATAAAATAACACAGCATAACATAATATCCCTGTTAAATACTTGTCAATAAATGATAGCAAGACTAAGAGGAAAAAAAACCCATTATTTTCTCAGCCATCTCAAAGTATAAGATTTGAGCATTATCAATATCATTTAATCTTAGGCATAGTATGTTTAAGGTCTCCCACTCTGTCTCCCTCTCTTTGCAATTCCTCTTCTGACCACACTTGATTGAATGTTATTTATACTATTAGAAGTAACCTCATACTATCTGCCTCTAATGCACTGGGCATTGTGTATATATTATCTCTAATACACAGAAACTACCAGCATAGATACTATTATCTCTCCTTTACACTGAACTCAGATTTGTTGGGAAGACTTGAGGTGGGATTCAAATCCAAATCAGACAGGTGCCAGAGCCCAGAGCCGAGACTAGCTCTCCCTAGTAGACAGCATCTTCTGGAGAAGTGCTTTCTGCTCATGTTAACACACCTAATGGGGGTCATTGCAAACTGTCCTTGATAACTGATGAGATTGCAGATATGGTTTTAAGAATCAAAAGGAGTAATTTAAACAAGTAAAAAGGAAAACAGCGTTGTTTAAAAATGTTAATATTTTGCCAGTATTATGATTTAAATAAGCATTACTCCTGTGCGGTTGTATTTAGAGTAGTGTAGCAGCAATTCAGTAGTGCCAGGATTCAAATTTGACATTTACTTTGGAACCAGAGTATATATGGTTCAGTAATCATTATTAATTCAGACCATTCAGAACAGGATGACAGGTTTCATGTTCAGCCTAAAGATAGTTGGCCTGCTATCAGTAAAGATTTGCCCCAAGCTGGTGGTCTGAGAGATTTAACCATGCTCCTGCTTGGCAGGCTCCACAGTCTGTGGCGTCCTCTAACTTCCAAATGCGGCTCAGCATTTATTTGGCTGTTAGATCCATCCTCCTATGTTGAATCAGAGGGGTCAGGGAAGTCATTTGGAATGTTTTATTCAAAATCCCCGTTGCTGTTCCTAAGCATAGATATAAACACAAGGAAGCAGGGTCAGAGCTGGCCTCAATGATTGCACTATGGTGGATGGGGTAAATAGGATAATGCCAAGGATGGTTACCCACCGATCAATTTCCTGGAGACTTGAAATTAGCATCATGGTCCCCCGTGTTCCATGTCATCTCCACCTGAGGGTGGCCTGGACCAGGGTCATCTGAACCCAGAGAAAGCATGCCCACAACTTTAGGAGCCTATCCTTTGTGTGTGTGTGTGTGTATTTAAGTGGGCCAGCTTCTGTGCCCTTGCATCATTAGCTAATACTCCTGAGATAAAAATACCTCAGAAATCAAATCACTGTTCTTCAACTGCACAAATGACTTGGTGGAGATCACCCTGGAAATATGACCATTTTCTTAAAGGAAGAAAAGCAGTATGTTAAGAACTGAAAGAACAAATGTTTGTCAATGTTTTGTCTTGTAATATGTGTGCATCACACAAGGTGGCAGAGTAAGCATAAGGCGATCCTCCCGTGTGAGGCTGGACGCTGCATTGTTTGCAAGGAAGGGACAGATTATCGGCCTCCTGCCTCTGCAGCTTCAGCCACAGCTGCTGCTACTTCTCTCTGTGTGTGCTCACAGGTTACTGTTTCGGTAGAGTGTGGCATATTGTTCCATAAAATGCCAGCACTCAAGTCCTTTGCTTTCAATGAGAAACTGTATTAAATTATTAGACATCATTGGCATCTTGAAAATATGCTCTGACTCCTGGCTCCAGTTTATATGCCTTTTTTTGATGGAAGACACAAGCTTATTCTCCATCAGCATTCTTGTTCAACTCAAGGGTATTGTAAAAGCTCAGCCACAGGACAGTTTTATGACCTCTGATATCAAATTTTACTTTTTTCTTCTCCATATAGGATGTGAATGTGAAGTTAAATATTTATTAAATATTTGTCAGGCTTATTAACTCTGTTTGTTTTTCTCCATAAGGAGAATTAAAAGTCCCCGGATTTATTTTTAAATTTAATTGAATGGTTAATACTTAATTTTAATCATTATTAATTCAACTTTTAATGTAGTCATTTTTACGGCTGAATTAAATATTTTACCAGACTTAGGTTTGTGAACAAGACCATTAGCAATGGACTACATAGGAGTGTTACACCATGCATCAGAAATAGTATAGAACAAATTTATTTGTACTATTAACCTATTTGGTACAAAGAAATGGGTCGTCTTTCAAAGTCATGGTGAAAACATTTGATCTCCAGAATAAAAAATGGAAGCTATGCATATGCCTCATTTCTCATATAAAATTCACATGTCTTACTTAGCCTCAGATGTTTTAACTGATACAATTTATTTTCCCAAGTTCTTTATAGAAGAAAATATTGGGCTGGACTATGGGATGGTAAAATGCTTATCCTTAATAAAGTGGGTCATGTAATTGACCAAGCTAGACCGCCAGGTAGACAGAAACTGTGGCTGGTGATCTTTGGTCACTTGTCCTCCCCTGTGATCACTTTCCCAAGGGCTTTCAATACTTCTGGAAATCCTGTTGGTACCTGTCTCTGTGTCTCTCCTTTCCTCAAGCTTAAATTACAATCCTTATTTCTAGGCCTCTTGCATTTGGCTGCATCTTGTCATTTCCTCCTCTGTCTAACATCCACCAGCAAGTGCTAGAGCTAGCTCATACTGCCTTGGAAGAGTCGATTTTTCACACCTTTTCCCAATTCTGAGGTTAGTGACACCAGGTTGATAGCTTGAAATTGGCCATGGTGGGAGAATTTACACCACAGAAATCAGCAAACACTCCAAAAAATCAGGGCTCTTCTTCCTTTCCTTCTGAGCCAGTTTACCTGCACTCCACAGTGTAATACCAGGATTCGAATAAATAACCCCAGATCCAAGTTGATTGTGTCCTTCCCAGCACCATCCCAAATTTGTAATTAATGGCACATTGTACGAAGTTACTCTTCAATGTATTAACTTTCCTAACTGGAAAATACATATATTTATTCACAGAACTGTTGGTATTCTTGTCCATGTTTAGGAATGACAGATGATTGTTACACAGCTGGTGTGTCATTTGAGCCATTGTACATGCAGCAGCTGGGCAGAGATTTAAATGGAAAGTGTCTCCACCTAAAGACCATGCCAAAAATGAGCTCCAAATAATCTAAACACCACACTGAGTTTAGTGAAATGTCTAGCACTTCTTCAATTTGCTGGCTACTCCTGGAGAGCTTGGCACAGTAGAACAGTATAGAGTATTACAAAGTCACAAATTTGATTTTTTGAGGGACCTTCGGAGCTACTTTATCTTGAGGGCTCTTGTCACCCTGGAAAAGGGGATGCTCTGACTTCCTGAGCTGGATTTGAATGTTGTCACCTGGAAGTCACACAATCTGGCAGAGTCAAATATACAAAGTGTTTAAAAATCCTCAAAAATCCAGGGCATTCTCTCATCTGAAATTCAAAGCCCTCAACAATATTTTCCCAACCAACTTCTCAATCTGTTGTTCTCTGTGATTTCCCGTCATCCCATCTTTGCTGACTCTGTATCTTCTGCCTGAAGTTTTCCTTATCCTCTCTTCTTTTATCTAAACTTGATCCTGTTTCTAGATTGATGTGGAACCCCAACCCTTCCATAAAGCTCATCCTGGTCTACCCACTTGGAAATAAGTCCATCCCCTACAGAACACTAGCACCATTTTCTATACAAATGTTAGGTTATTTATTAATTTTAGCTACATTTCCACCCATGTTTTATCTTTTCTGTTAGATCTGATGGTGGAAGCCACATGTGCCTGTTATTAAGCTATTGAGCTTAGCTCCCCATTCCCCCTCCTCACTCTTCTCTGTGGTGCTGGGGCTGGGGCTTTGCAAACCACATGTCTGCTTTGCCCACTGCTCCCTGTTAGGTTGCATCAGTGCCATCAGTGGCACTGGGAGGAGAGCCTAGAAGGCAGTGACTGAGAAGGGACATGCGCCTTCCTGTTTGTTTGATGTTTCTGAAAGTAATGTCCCAGGGATGGCACATCACCTCAGCAGCAGCAACTGTTTCCAGCCTCCAGCTTCTTTTCAAAATTCCACAACCCACCTCCTGTGGTTCCTCAGAGCAGCAGCAGCAGCAGCTGTGCAGGGCCTTGTTCTCAGGCATCTCAGCTCTGGCCCCGGAGGCTTCACTTCTACTTTCCTGAGCAGTCACTGAGTGGTGCTTCCTCCTCAGATGTTGGAGCCCAGATCCAAGGAGTGCCCCCTCTAGCTTCTAGGTTTTTCTCTGGGTTTCTCCAGCTCAGAGGTGCCCTTTCTCTGATCGGTAACTTTATGTTACCTCAGTCTTCTCTCTGAAAGGGCTTTTCGGTCCTCCCAACACTTGTGTTACCAATACACTATGATAAATATCCTGTGGAAGTATCCAGAGTGGTTTCTGTGCTCCTGACTGGACCATGATTACTACACAATGACTGATCCATCTGTGTTTCCTCCTTTGCCCAGTGCCCTGACCCGATGTCCTAACAGCATGGTTTGAGCACAGTAATTACTTAATAAATATTAGTTGAATAAATGAATGAATATTTACGAAGATAAAAGATCTTGCTCTATTTCATTATTCTGTCTTTTCTCTGGCGTTTTCATGATTACTATGCTCAGATAGGGGCTTCAGTTAGCATTCATGGGCATTTTTTTGGTTGGATCAGGAAACATTTCCTTGGAGTTTATGGGATGGCTTAAAATGCATGACTTGTCACTGTGCTTTACAAACAGCAGAAAACACCATCTGCATTATGCAGTGCCCCTTAGCGTTGGCCACTCTTCCAAGCCAGTCTCTGGGGAAGTTGTCCATACTGAGAAAGATATGACTTCCCTCGTGTGTACTGGTAACCAAAACAGACATGATTTATGAAGTGCACATTGAGAAGGAAAAATCACGAGCCACGCTTTTGCTCTCTCCTAAAAATTGGTAAGCATATTTTTGAGGATATGATTTAAGGGCAGACTGTGGAGTCAACAGCTGCTTTACAAGCATGTGAATAATTGCTGCTTTAACCAGAGTACACTTCGCGGGAGGCTGAGACATTATCCATTACAGTAGGAGATAAAAAGAGTGCTGGGGGGAATGTAGAGCTTGACCAACTGGGTGATCAGCAAGGATGTGATTTCTAGCCTGGATTATGAGAAATGCTCAAGTCTGGATATGTGTATGTCCATAGGAATCTAGTAAAGTGTGGACACACCTAGATCTCTTCCCCGCCGCTTTTTAGTGCTTACATCAATGTAAGCAACCGATCTCATTAAAGTGCCTTTGAGAAAACTCCTTGAATACAGGTATGAAATTGGTAGTTACTGCAGTGGCAGTGGTATGAATGTTTTCTCTGAGTGTTTTACTGATTTTGATCATTATTAGCATACATACAAAGCCAGTACTCCAGTGAATAAATGCAGCATCACTGGGCAGTCAAGGAAGGTAAGCCATACCCTATGCCCCTTGTTCTCACCTAGGCTGTGTTCTTTAGGAATCACCTGAAAATAATTCTTTACCAGAAATGTGAGTTTGTTTAATATACACTTTGCTAAATATAAAGAACATAATGGTAAGTCCTTTGGCATTCAGCAGTACTGGGGAATTTCTCCTGAAGAATTGAAATCTAATCCTGAGTACCTATATTACAGATTTTGGATTTCGATCATTTTTATAACCAACAGAATATTAGGAAACTTCAAAAATACATCCCTTTGCCCTTTAAAAAGGATAAAATGTATTCTGAATTGGAACAACCAAGTGATTTAGGGGTATGGATAGGAGACACATTATGTCTGCACATTGGGGTAACAATGTATAGTGTAACCACAGGTTCTGAGTTGTACAACTGTTTCAGTCTTGTCTCTTCTGCTAATGAACCTCAGCTTCTTCTGTAAAATAGGAATAACAATATCTCCTTCACAGGTTACAGTGAAGATCAAAAGCTGTTACCTTCCTGAAAGTTCCTGCGACAATGACGGCTTGTGGTAGATCCCCAACCTATGCTGGCTGAATCGGAAGGGACAGGTGTAGAAGTTAGTGCCAGAAGTCACTGTGGGTTCTGCGGTGTTCAGCCCCGGGACACAGATCTCTGGCTGGCCTAAGTGACACCCTATCTTCACCACCAGGGGGGATGGAGTTTATTTTATTTTATTTTAATAATAAATTTATTTTTATACGTGTTCAATTTGCCAACATACAGAATAACACCCAGTGCTCATCCCATCAAGTGGCCCCCTCAGTGCCCGTCACCCAGTCACCCCCACCCCCCACCCTAATACCTGAGTCAAGGCTGGAATGCAGAGCCAGGAAGGTAGATCTAGGTCCATGACCTCAGAGCAAATAGTTTGTGAGTCACGGAATCATTTCCCAGACATCAAAGCCCCTCAATTAAAGTCGCAGCCCGGCTGCTGTTGTCCAACTATGGCAGCATCCTGGTATCTTTCTTCTAGTTCTCTTAAATCCATAACATCAAAACATCATACCTCAAGTCTGAGCCATATTTTGCTGTGACAGAGCCATCTGTACCTGTAAACCCCACACTTCAGTGTACTTTGAATTCTAACTTTTACAGTTTCTTTTTTTCCTTCTGGACTCTACTATTTCTTTTCACTGCTATAAATTTTCTAGTTTATGCCTTAAGTAGTCCATGTCCTGTCTTCAAATTTGCTATTTCTAATAATTTGATAAAATTAGCAATCTGATCCCTAACTCTTGGAATTACATGGAAAATAAGCATAAATCGGTGATGATAAATTCCCAGGTGATTTTCTTAGGAGTCGAGTGCCTCGGCTTAGTGCCTAGAGTTTGTGACCTTTGTTGACAACTCTGAGACCTCTTTATGTCCTTCCTGGTTTGTAGCTGTTTTCTGGAAAGGTGACATTGCTTATTGTAGAGTTCTAGATGAAATATTATTGAATTGTCCTTAATCCTCTTCTGGGAATACAGGGACGATATTACTGATTCACTGGGCACCTGCCATTAAGTGGAGAGAGGCAGCATTCTGCGCTGCCTCATTTTTCAGGACTCCGGGTGTTGATAAGAGGCATTCAGAAGAGCTTGATACAGACACTAACTTATCTAGTCTCCTTGGCAATTGCTTGCGGATGAATAGGCAAGTCAAGTCCTCATAAAGGAAGGTCAGGATGGAGGTTAACAAATATATTTTTGAGGCTGGAGACATGAATAAGCAGAAACTGTCAGAGGTTGAAAGGGAAAAGAAAGGGGGAAAAAAGGAATTCAGGACCATTTTCAGACAAAAGAGGAGAAAGAAAGCAGACAAAGGAACATATGGGGGAGGAAGTAGAGGAAGAATTAATGAATGCTGGCATACTGACCCTCCACTGCAGCGGGAGCAGCAGGTCCAGGAAAGCATCCCCTGACTAAGACTGATCACTGAGCACAGACACAGCATATAAGGTCCAGCTCCAGGAAGGTCCTTGGAGAGAAGCGCAGTGTGATTAAGATGCAGTTCCTGCTTAACCCAGACCTGGGAAAGTGAAGAGAAAGCAAAAGGTGAGTCAACAGGAAACTGTGAGCAATACCTTGGCCAGGAAAGAAAGTTAGAGAGTCAGCAGGTTGAAGAGTGGTCTGAAATAAACCGTGCAGCTTGGCAGGCTGGGGCAGGGGTGAGCAGTGGCAAAGTGATGGAAAATAAGGACCCCTGGTGTCCTCTGGTGAGTCTAGAAAGCCAGCCACGTGGGGACTTGGAACGAAGGACTCCAGACATTATACTGACACAAAAGAGGCATGAAAGAGAGTTACATTCGGGCTGGGGTGACAGGGGTGGGGTGAGGGTGGTTTCTAGGGAAAGAATACTGGTCATGGGTTTGGTAAATCTTATATGCTAACATTCTCCAGTGGCATTGCAGACTGATTTTGCCTCTTTGCCAGGTACTGTCCTAAGACTAGGGGGTCACTACCACCTCTGATCTGAGCCACCATCATCCCTTGCCTAGATTACTTAATAGTTTCTTAATTGGACTTCCTGCTTCTATCCTTCTATCTAAAGTCTATTAATAGAACAAGCCAGAATGATCTGTTTTAAACCATAAATCAAATCTTCTCTTTTGCATAAAACCCTGCGATGACTCCCCATTTCACCCAGAGTAATGGCCAAAGTTCCCACAAGGCTTTACAAAGCTTTATGTGATCTGCTCCCTGCCCAGCCCTATTCCTTCTGTGATTCCACTACCTACAGCTCTTCCTCTTACTTGCTTTGCTCCAGTTAAATGCCTCCTCATCCCCTTGCTATTCCTGGACTATGCCAGGTATGCTACCTCCTGAGGGCTTTTGCTCTGGCTGCTTCTCTGCCTGGAATGTTCTTTCCCCCAGATATCCACATGGATAACTCCTGTCAGCTTCCTGGAATTCTTTATCAAATGTCATCTCCTTGGAAAGGCCTTTATATATTTAAAATTGTAACCGTCACACACCCTTCTTTGCATCCTCTCCCCCTTTCATTCCTTTTTCTTTTTCTTTATTTATTTATTTCCTTTTATTTTTATTTACTTGCTATTTTATTTATTTTATAGCCTTTATCATTCTGTAATATACTATTTAATCCAGTTTTTAGGTTTGTTGTTTACTGTTTGTCTCCCCTTACTAGACTGTGAGCTTGACAATGGCAGGGATTAATATGTTGCTCATGGCTGTACCCTGAGTGACCAGGCCAGTGCCTTGTCACATAGTAATACTCAATTTCCCTTTGGTAATCTTAATCTCTGTAATTAGTACCAGCATCCAAACAATTTCCTAGCTGGAAATCTAGTAGTTACTCTAGACCTTCACCTCTTGCATCCAGTTGGCATATTAACAATAATTTTAATAAAAGTAATGTTAAATCACTTTCCTAAATATCTTGGATCCACCTCTTTCTATCTAATATTACTATTCCATGAGGATGATAATGAGGATGGGGAAAAGGAAAGAATAGTTATTTTTAAAATTTTGTCTTATGGGGATCCCTGGGTGGTTCAGTGGTTTAGCGCCGCCTTCAGCCCAGGGCCTGATCCTAGAGTCCTGGGATCGAGTCCCACATCAGGCTTCCTGCATGGAGCCTGCTTCTCCCTCTGTCTGTGTCTTTGCCTCTCTCTCTCTCTCTCTCTCTCTCTCTCTCTCTCTGTGTGTGTGTGTGTGTTTCTCATGAATAAATAAATAAAATCTTAAAAAAAATTATGTTATATTGTGAGCTTAAGAGGGGTTAGGTTGTGTGTATATCATTAGAAGAGGAAGATAAAGAAATTGGAAATCTCTGTTCTTTCTAGTCTAGTACTTAACTAGATACTCTCTCTCTGCCCCTCACCCCATACACACAGTTGTTTCATCTCAACCCTCAGGGGGAGGAAATCAAATCTGTAAATGTCTGGATGTGGATCTCAGTTGCAGTGCAAATCAATAAGGGTAACCTAAGATACGGATCATACAATGATTAGAATATTCCTTAGATTTTTGTTTGTTTGTTTTGATTAGCATATAGATGTCCAAAGACATAAAGGTCTTATGGAGCCTCGGGTAAGTCCAGAAGAACTCTTTCCATCCAGCATAGATCTGAAAAGATCTTGCAGGGATGGGAGTGTTAAAATGATGTCTTGGCCCAGAGGTCCTCCCACAGTTAAGGGGCAAGCTCATTAACTAGTAGAGTATTCCCCTGGAGGCAGTAGCGAGCTGAAGCCCATCTGACCCACCCTAAACCCTACCAGACATTGACTGCTATTGAAAATCTGGTCCCAGACTAGCAGTCTACTTCCCTTGTCTTTTTCTTATGATCTAGAGTTCTCGAAAGATAGAAATTGGAGAAAGTATTTGTTGAGTTGATTGAAGGCAGCTGTATTTGCAAACTAAAGAAGAGTGATAGGATCATAGTTGTTCAGTCCCCAGTCACACCGTTATCCTGTTGAAACTGTTGCTATCTAGAGGCAGTGAAGAAATAGTCTTCTCCTGAGCATTTCATGATCAGTGTGTGTAGTAGATTTCTCTGGGGGAATTAAGATTCTCTCTCTCTCTCTCTCTCTCTCTCTCTTACTTTCTCTTTGTGAGCATTTCTCTGGGATTGTAACTATGCAACCAGGTGGTCAGAGGGCTCTGTCACTGGGCAGTAGCTGCAGAGCCAGATTGTAGCATCAGCCCTATCTGAGATTTGTCACATGATGACGAGGGGCAGTCTATCTGCAGAAATAGCAAGGTTTGCTTCAGAGCCTTTTCTAGAATGTTCAGGGGCTATTTAACCTACTTTGTACCAACTGTCTATGGCTTTCTGGTCTGAGAAGCAGATTCGATAGCATTCTGAATCCCAGATAAAATTCAAGAATGCAGTTATACGTAGACAAAAACTCTCAATTAAGAGAGGAATAAATGAAAGTTTTTGCTCTTCCAAATGTAGTCTTGATTAACATCTCCTTTGATTATGGTTTAGAACCTGCCGGACTTTCTTGCCCTTCTCTTAGACCTTCTTTCCTTCCTCGCAAAAGATCAATCTCAGATGTCTTCCTTGTGTGCCTTTTAAAAAAACGCCTATCTGTCCCTCCCTCCCTCCAATTTCCAGTTCTTTCATGGGTAGAACTTTCAACAAGCCTGAAGGCTGACTGGAGAACTCTGACATCTCGTTACTCCGTGCTTCAGTGGCTGTTAAATTGATAGTTTCAGAGTGGATATCAAACTATCCACTCTATCAATGTTTTTTAAAAAAGGGAAAAAGATTACAGTCTGTCTAAATCAATGTGACACCTCTCTGACATGTGTGTCTCGATCGCGTTCTCTCAACATATCCATTCCTTTTGACTGTCTCCATTTCTCAATGGCTATCTAATTCAAATAGGGCTTGTCATTTCAGGACAATTGCTCCCCATTTTACTTAGGTTTCTCTTAATTTTCTGTCTCTCTGCATTTATCCCAGGGCCAAGGATTCACCATGGGCCTTGCTTCCAATAGACATGGGTTGGAATTTCACAAGGCAGACGGAGTCTTGGTTTTTCTCCTCAGTAGAATTTCTATTTGTGGCACATGCATTTCCTTCTCTGCTGAATTCCCAGCAACAGTTCTCAGTGAGGGCTGCTGCTGCTCTGAGCCTGTTTGGATTTTTCTTTCATTCTCTCTTCACATATTGAACTCATTCTGTCTTGAAAGGTTCTCAGTCTCCACTGGCCGGGGGAAGGTGAAACATATCACAAGTTGGCAGAGTTGCAGTGCGCTGTGCTTTGAACTTGTAAAATTCTTTTTAAAAGTCTAAATCTTTAAAGGAAAGAAAAGAGGCTTCTGGTACATTTAGACAATGTGAGAACAGAAATGACCTGAGTTTAAAGATAAGGGTTAATGCTGTGATGTCAGTTCTTGGGCATAACTTCCCGGGAACCTTTAGCTTTGCCAAAGCTCTCTGATTTTAAATGTCTTTCAAGGTAATCTTTTTGTGTCTAAAAAAAAAAAAATAAGAAAACAGAAAGAACAGGATTTATGACTGTTACAGTAATTTATCCTAAAACATACAAACATGGTATTTTGTTGTACTCCCAGAAGCCTCTCTTCAGAGATAAAATTCAGCATCATGCCCTGCCTACTATTACTACTGCCCTTCCAATCTGACAAACTAGTTAGAGAAATGAGGTGCAATGAAGATGTTCACTCTCTTCCCTCTCAATTAATCAGGGCCCGTTAAGAGGCATGGACTGTTAGCACATGCAGCAATTACTTAACACATATTCCTCATCCAGCTATGATTATAGGATCACATACTGACTGCTTGTGATTTAGCTCAACAACCAGGGAATGTAAATGCTGCCCTGACAAGGATTCGCAGTGTGCCTGGGCAAACTCTCTGGCTTAATATCACCGTCTGAAAAATAAGTTTAAAAATAATATCATAGTAATCATGGACAGCAACAGAACTTTTTAAAAAGCACATTACATATGCACCAAGTTGGTTCTAAACAGATGTATAGAGTTTCTTTTTTCTCCATCACTACTCCTTAGTACCCTATGTGCTCATGGGCCTCATTCCTCCAGCACCCCCAAAACTCCCCCATCCATCTACACTGTCAATGTACTCATCTCAGTTATATAGTAGAGAAAATATCTGATTCCATGGGCTGATACCAGAGTTGATTTCTAAACCTGGAGTTTATGAACCCCTAAAAGTTATAGACAAGATTCTGTGTTTGGGGATCTGTGGGCCTTATTCTCTAAAAAGGATCTACAGCTTTCATCTGATTCTCAAAACATTCTAGGACTCCCAAATGTTTAAAATCACTGCAAACATATTTTCCATTAGAAGGGCTTGCTAATTTGGTCATGCCTGTTTATGGTGGTATTTCGGGAAATTCAAGGAAAGTAGTTTGAGGCATTGGGTAGGTGGGGGTGGGCAGTCTAGTCTATTAGCTACATGGTTCTGTATACTCATTGTTCTTCAGAATCTTCAGCTTGTTCCATTTTAGGACACTTTACTTTTAGTGATTTTGTTTGGTACAAGCCCTGAGAAATATGTACCTAATTCTTGCACTCTGAGTCTGTTCCTCACACACTAAGTAGTGTGCACTGTGGGTCTGGGGACACTGTTGTTAGGTGATAGACTTCCAAGTTATTTAGGAGGTGGAAAGTTGGGGAGAGGCAAAAAATTAATTTTTATTCCATTTGCTTGTTAATCTGAGGAAAAGGCATTTTGCCTGAATTACCCAAATGGCTAATAAGTCAGTATTTATCCTTTGAATACATGAAAGAAAACCAAAAGTAGCTAGGTTTATATTTTTTAGGTTTTAAAGTCAGCAAGTCAATGTAAATTGCTGAGAATCAGCTTTTAAAAAGTTTGTCCTTAGTTTGGTGGAAAAGATGGACACAAATTAGGATCCAGAGGTTGGGTCAACTGATGTAGCTATACACAGGCATGGGGGGAATATCACAATGCGGCAATATTCAGAATGGCTTCTTGAATTGCAAGAAGATAGAATACATTTTTTTTTTTTTTAAAAAAGCATACCTTGGTCTCGTACCTAATCATTTGAAGAAGACCCCTCACTTGGATCTTTGTGAAGCCTTTGGAAGAAATCACTATTGCCTCAGGAAAAGGAAATTGTCAAGTCTGACTTTTAATAGAGAAGGGCTGCTTGCCAATGCACAATTCCTCTTTACTTGTCTCAAATCTGCTAGGGTAGTTTGTTAAGGAGTTTGTCCTCAGGCAAATTAATCTGAAGCAAAATGAATTGGGGGAGGATTGAAGTTCGAGTCAAAGATCTGAAATAATTTTCCCCTGAGTTAATTAGCACACTTATTTTAGGAAAAGTAAACTGTATCAAGAACATTGCTTCTCAATCATCAGCTTATAACTCACGTCTGGTGACATGAATTCTCCTCCAAATAATGACTACTTGTCACAGAGACAGGCTTCCCTTTACCTGGCTTTTGCACAGACTCTTAGTTTATAGACAGGTCTCACAAAAGCTTTTGCTGTGTGATTTATTTTTTAAAAACAAAACAAAACACCAAAAAAAAAAAAAAACTTGTCTCTTCATAACTAACCAAAAAAAAAAAAAAGGGAATTTGAGAGAGATGGCAAATTCTGTCATATGCTTTATAGACATTCTAGGCAAGCCTGGAACAACAGCCCACTTAAATAACCACTCTATGGATCCATCAAACTGAGCTGAGACATGCCTCAGCAACCTCTATTCATTTCAAACCCAAGCTCTCAGATAAAGAGCAGGGTGAAGAAGGGTCTGTAGTCAGTTCATACCTGGGAACTTCTCTGAAATGAGGATGCTGGAAAGAGTTGAATGGGGCAGGCTGTGACAGAGGAGTTGATTTTATCTCTGCTGTTACACAGAAGCATATGGTTTCCGCCCACAGGAAAAATCTGCTTCTCTTCTGGCTGCCACACTAATGCATGCATGAAGGGGAAAGACTTTGCTATCAAATGCATCTCTAGGGTTGGCATCTGTGATTAAGGCTTTCTGCTTGCCCTACATCCCTCCTTTAGGAAGTTTAAAGAAACTGCCAAAAGTTGTGCCTGCTTTGCTCAGATAGTGAGAAGTTGGGTGCTTGTGCAGTTTATAACATATCTACTGGTTGGGTCAATGTCTTAGCTCCATGCATCCTTTAATTCTGCTTTTCAGCTAATGGAATAATTAGAAGACAGGCTTAGAACTTGTAGCTTAGTAGAGAAGTCTTTTATGGCCAACACTGGTGGCAAACTACCTGTTAGATTGACCATGAATAAGGAGATTCTTGGCCCCAGGTGTTCTTTACTGTGAAATAGTGAAGTTAGTACTGGGGGTTAGACATAAATTCTGTCTTCTTTATTTTATAGATGGGAAACAGAGGCTGTGTTACCAGAACACAAACATGAGAGGACATAAGATGGCTCAGTAGTTGTAGTTGGTGGTGGATATTTATAGCAGGCCAGTGGAAGAGAATATAATGGAGTCTTTAAGGTAATGGAAGGAGGACTCATTTAGTTAGGGCTAGAGTAGAATTTGCTCTCTTCCTTTCAAAGGCCAGAAAGATTCATTTAGGATCTCTTTTAACTACCCAGACACAAGAAAGGATTTGGCATTTGTAACAGGCACATTTTATACTGACCTTTGAGGGCAAGAGTCATGTGCCCTGACTTCCTAGCATTTGCACAAGTCCCTTCATTAACATAACACAAATAGTTAAAGTTTTAGAAATGCAGTTGATTTAAACTTTGTGTCTTAATGTCAGATATTGGAACAATTGTCCAGAGAGACTCAGAATTCTCTGCTACCATTGACACCAGTACTAGGAAGAGACCTGTCACCTGGATGACATGGGGTGCCTCAGAGCTTTGGATGCAGAAGAGCTTGAGGCACTGCAAACAAAAAGGACTGTAAGCAGCTCTATTTGGGAACTGGAAGCCTGATGCAAAGGGAGGTGAACACTCTTCCCTCCTGTAATTCTTTACTTGACTAGAGAATTCACCAATGCCCTGCTGAGGAAGGCACACAGATGGTCCCAGAATTACATTGTAGCTTGATTTGCAAGATACTCTGGTTTGCTTTTGCACGGGTTAATTGGTAAGCTCTATGTAGTTCATTTCAGAGTTTTCTCAATTAATTTTTTTGGCTGCCTTTGTAAGTTTTCAAGTCAACAATCTGGTTGCTAAGGAGAAGCTTCTGTATCACTTGGACCCCACACTGACATTCAAGTTAAAAATTTGTAGAGTGGACCAGGTAAGTCACACCCCAGCTGAGGGCCAGAGTGAAGCCTGAAATTATGATTGTGCATTATAAAATAAAGTGCAAAATCAGCATTTATTTTGTTGCTGGAATTTTTCAGAGTCAGATTCTAAGTATTCTTTTTGTCACTGTCAGCAACAGCCTTCTAACAGTTTTTCCTGTCTCACATCTTGCCCCACTATGGCCTCTGTGGTCTTGCTAATTCCCTCCCATGGCATAAAAGGCCCTTCTCGATCTGGCTCCTGCTGTCATTTCCAGCCACATTTCCCTCAGGTCTCTAACCCTGGCACTCTCTGGCCCATCAATCCTGAAGTACTTGGAGTTTTCCCAACATGCCCTGCTGTGACTTGTCCCTTTGCAGATGCTTGTCTCTCTGCCTGGAATCCTTCTCCCTTTCCCATTGGCCACCTGGCAAGTGCTGACTTTATCTTAAAGCCACAGCTTAAGCATTTCTCTTTCTGGGACATTTTAAAAAGCACATGTGGTTGCTCAATATGTGAATGAACAAGGAAATGAGCAAATAAATGAATGAGAGTAAACAAATGGTCTTGGTCTTTACTTTGATTCCTCTGAATTCACAAAGATGGTGCTACCTGGGTGAGTATTATGATACATTTGTAATTTTTAGCCAAATGCTTTAAGGGTTGGAGGAAACTTGGCACTTTACTAGGCCAACTTTGACAAACTGCTTTTTCTCATTCTGCTTCAGAATGACTTTAAGATTGATTTCTTCATCCTCTCTAATATCACTATCAGCATCTAACATCTAACCTTTACAAAATCAAAAATGATGAAAACTAAATAATTCAACATGGAGAGCTCACCAGAAGACAAATGGACTACGTGCAATACGTTTGGTTGTGTGGATGTAATCTCTCAGTAGTTAGGTATTTGTGTTCATGAATAGACTCCAAAATCTCTGAAGATTAGGTTTTCAAAGGCAAAGTCAAAGGTACTGTTTTTTATTTCCTATGTGAAGACTAGATCTCCCGGTCATTTCTCTTTTTCTTTTCCCCTTAAAGATATTTAGTTAGCGAAACTTTACCATTTTAACTATAGAAGTTCTCGTATCACAGAGCTGTGAAGCACCAGGTACACTGAAGAGATATATCAGAGCGAGGGAGAAGGTGAGTCCACTTGTGATGAGGAAAAATGCACTAAGACACAAGGTGTGTGCTGCACACCTGGGGCTGGATCTTTGTCCTCTTCCTCTTATCCATTACTTTAGTGCAATGCCCCCAGGGTAGATTGCAATGTTTATCTACAAATGTGTCCCACAAGGCAAATTGTGATCTTTATTCCTTACATGGCATTTTGTGCATTAGGAGTTATCTGTGGAAAGTTAAGTCCTCAATTAATGTTCTTCACTAACTCTGCAGACTCTCTGGGTGGGAGTCGGGGTGGGGGGCAAAGTGTAGTCTAGAACTGGGAATACTTGTTTACAAACTAATTTTAATGTAGCCAAACAAGACATATGGAAAAGGGATGTGAATAACCACGTCTCTGTTCAGGATGTCCCAGAATATGTGCACTATCCCACCCTGTTACGCATTTGAGCTCCACACCCTTCTCTTAGGGCAATGGGATATTATGAGCTGGTGGTATTTTGCTCAGAGTAAGTGAGACAGAGAATGAGTCACAGGGCACACAAAGGCATCACTCCTGCTGTGCAGTGCCAATCCAGTAGCAGGCTGCTCCTGAGGGGCCACTCTTTTGCTCTTAGTGCTGGAAAGACCCTGCACAGCTGCTAGGCCCTGGGCCTTGATGAAGGATTGTGCTCCCTCCAGCGAAGAGGGGGCCATCTGTGGATGACTCTTCTGCTCCTACTTGGCTGTTGGACATTCAAAGACCCCTGAAAGCCTTTGCTGAGATGTCTCTTATTCTTGCCTGCATGACTCCTCAAATCTTGTCCCCTCCCCAGGAAACTCCCAAACTCTTTTTGGCTTTATTTACCTCCTTCTCTCCAACCCAGATGAAACATTCTATGTTTCCACTATGGCAGATGACACAGAACTGAATAGCTGTTTTAATTGGCAAGTTGGAGTGAGAGAAGGTACATTTATTACTATTCCATAAAATTGTGAATTTAATTCTGATATAAATGTACATCATAATGTGTAAGTATCTGCATATACTATCAGAGTCAACGACAAATAGTTTTTGCTTAAATTTTGTTTTAGGTGATCGGCACCTATGTCTTGAACTCATTGAGAGATATCTACTTGTTTTCTTTAAATTGGACAAAATAATCTGATTTTCATTCTTTATGTAGTTCACCCATGTTTCAGGTTCACTTTATAAGTAGGCAGTGTCAGGGCAGAGATATGCTTACGATCTCTGACATTATGTTTTGTATGCAAAAAATTTCTCTTAAAATTTCTTTTTTTTAAAAAAAAGATTTTATTAATTTATTCATGAGAGACACAGAGAAAGAGGCACAGACACAGGCAGAGGGAGAAGTAGGCTCTATGCAGAAAGCCTGACGTGGGACTCGATCCCAGGTCTCCAGGACGACACCCTGGGCTAAAGGCGGCACTAAACCACTGAGCCACCTGGACTGCCCTCCCTTAAAATTTCTGAGGCAATATTAATTGGTAGACCTAAACAGACCTAGTTGTGAAGAAGCTGGGCACTTGAATCCCAGAGATTTATCTGTCTGAGAAGCTCTGGCATCCTTTAGTCACTGTGAACATGTGTGTTGAGTAAGAAAGAGAGATTTTCTGTGTGATGAGATTTTCTGTATATTTTTTGCAGAGGGAAAATATATGGTTCCTTAGAAGAGAAAAATCCATGAATACATTTAACAAATGTGCATTCCCCACCTGTGAAATAAATCATGCTATTTAGTAAACTACCACCAAATACATCTCAATATGTTAAGATATGAAAACTAATGACTATTCATAAAAATTGAAAGAAAAATATTTTGAGCAAAAGATCTATAAAGAAAAGATTTCACTTTAATAAATGGGATTTGGAAGATGAGTTATGCTCTTATGCACTTTCTTGCATTTATAAAATAATAGGCTTATGAATCTTCTTTTGCCTGACAGGGTCAAGTAGCATACGGATTTCCTTTCCTCTTTATTTCAACTATTTAGACGCAGCAATTGAGGTTCACTTGAGCTATTCTGGTTGCTCTGATGGAGAGTTATATCTCAAGCCTGGTGGAAACATGAGAAGCACAATACCTTTACCAACAACATTCCAGAATTTGTCCCAAATGAATCTTCAAGATATTCTCACTTAGGAGACTGGAATA
This sequence comes from Vulpes lagopus, assembly GCF_018345385.1. NCBI lineage: Eukaryota > Metazoa > Chordata > Mammalia > Carnivora > Canidae > Vulpes > Vulpes lagopus. The sequence goes on along the minus strand of NC_054824.1, from coordinate 22,917,236 downwards.
TACTATACCTTGAGGGTTTTTTTTTTTTTTTCCATGAGGCCACATAGTTGATTTTAAACTATACCATTTGCACTCTAGTTACTTTTTAAAAAGTCATCTTTAGTAACATAATAAACCCCACACCACCCAAAGTTACTAACTAAAATCAATACACAAAATTCCTTTGTTTTAATCTATAAATTGAAAAAGAAGTATTTTTCTCTAGAAAAGATTATCTCAGTGGTTATTTAAAAGTAGAATGATAATGCAATATGAGAATTATAATGATTCAGAGAGTCAAACATCTGCATTTACAGCATATTGAGAAATCCAATCACGTCATTAATTGCTGCATACGATTGCTAAGTAGAGGAAGGTTATTATTATTATTGTTTTTGACAAAGTACCTTTTAATTATTAAGATTCACTTCCTCTCAGCCACATACCTTATACCTGGAAAGCAGATACAGCATTAAAAGCTATTCTGCTGATTCTGCAGGGAATGCATAATGTTGCAATACTATAGTATTGATTTGTTTTTAAGATTCCATGCATAACGGTGTAGTGATTTTATTTTTAAGATAGAAGAGATGAAAATATTTAGTTCTTCTTCAGCATATAAACAACTTTCCCCCATCTCTGTAGTGGCCTTTGCTCCCTTGTTTAGATCAAATCTACTCCTGTCTTTTTGACATATTTCCTTGAGCTCATCATTTTATTTTTTTCTGGACTAGTTTGAAGACCGCTGCATTCCTTACCAGCTTCAGGCTTTCCCACAACCATTTTTATTTGCATGTGTGAAAAACATGATTAGTCTTCTCAAATTTTTCTGTACATAAACCAGTGTTATGAGTATAAACACCCATACCTTGGGTTTTGCACTGTATTTGGTCATTCCCCAAATGCTCTCCTTGACCCCAACCCCTTTGTAGCTGTGTTCTGAACCTCTAACTCATTGTACCTGAATTTTGCTTGAGTTCTTATTGAGGATCACGTAGGGAAGTTGTGCATAGTGTACATATCTCACAGCTCTTTCTCTGATTTAATAAGGTACAATCTGGATTTCTGTACTAGGAAGGCTTCGGCCTTGAGATTGTGTTCTTCTTCCAAGTTTGAGCAGGTTTTTCTATTCCTAGCAATTCTAGTATGGCATAGAAAAAAAGTATAATGGCTATGAAATAAGAGTTATATTTTGAGCCAATAGCTGTTTTACAAATCAAAAACTATCTGATAAAAATTTTAACTTGAGAAAGTCTCCACAAATATTTATATTATATGGTTCATTCAGTAAATATGATATTCTTGGTGCAAGCATATTACCATTAGTCTGACTCACAACTATATAATACATTAAATCTTAGGTAAAGTAAATATTCCAATATACTGGATCTGAGGACTATTTCTTTCTCAGTATCAGAATCCTCCAAGAGTACTTTCTCTCAGAACTTGTAGGTCCTTTTGGAATTCTCTTTTTCTTCTTTCCAGTCCCACTTAAGTGCATAAAATCTATATAATTAATCATCCAATACCATTTCCTTTGGTGTAAAATGACCATGATAAATGATAATGATTACCAATGGATTTAGCAAGTTAGAAAATGCATCTGCCTACCCTGACTTATTTCATTTGTTTACTTCTTGGGAGAGAGTGACCAGGAATAACCAGTTTTGTAGCAGGCTGATAAATCTGGGCACTTACTTACAAGTAAGTGTCAAGTCCTGGGTCCTGGGTACCATACAATTTATGTTAAAATTCATTATACTAAAAAGTAAGAACTGCTAAAAGTAAGGATTGAATTCTTCAATAATACCTACTTAAAGTAAATTAGTTATAGAATTAGTTTTAAAATAGATTATTTGGTGCCTCAGGCCTTAATTAAATGAATTGAAGGCCCTGTTCAACAGCAGTGAGATAAAGTGTGAGCAGTATTCTGCAAGCTTGTATGAAGGCAGTTATGGCCTCCATCACAGGTGGAGCATCTGGCCTCGCAGACCGCATTCCACGATGGTCACGTCACCGTAAGTGAGCAGTACTCTTAAAAAAGATCCATGAATTTTAATAATACTTCTTATGACTACTTTTAAGGAGACATGTTAGAACTTCCAATTAAGCTTTTAAGATGAAGTAGAAAACTAAAGGTTGAAAGTTCGTATCTGCCACAGTCTTCTCACAGTGAGCGTTTTGGGGATACTTTTTAGTTTTATGAATTGCAAATGCAGTTGCCGCTTTTCTCTGTTTCAGTTTGTTTTTTTTTTTTTTTTTTTTTTTGCTATTCATCTTTCCCAGCACTTTTCACTGTTTTGAAAGGTTGTTTCCGCCTCATTTTCATGTTTTAATGCCTTTTTCTTAATTTAGTATAGATCTGGAAAGTGATTATCTGTGTGAAGATTAATGGGAGACTTATTCTTAGAGACACACAGAGCGTCAGGCCTGGGCTTTGAAACTCCATGCTGTTGCCCCCAGAAACCGCCAAGGAATCAGCCATCATGAGGATGAACAGGCTTGTGCTAAGATAATGAAGCTACTTGATTTTAAGCTTCTTCGGGGTCAGGATTACTTCATATTCTGAGTAGACATTCATAATATACGTAAACCTTGAGGTGTCATCACCCTGGTGGTACAAAATGAATGAGTTATTTCTTCTTCCAACATTTTTTTTTCTTGCTGTTTCTTCTCTTGAAGGGGGTCATTGATGAGCCAATGATTAACATTGAGTTTTTCAAACCCCAATATTTGACTCCTTTCTACTGGCTAACTTACATCTAATTGAAGGTCTTTAAACATCCTTGATTTAAGCTTTCAGTAAGAGGTCCTCATTTAAAAAAATATATATTTTATTGATTGAGAGAGAGAGAGAGAGAGAGAAGCAGGCACCATGCAGGGAGCCTGATATGAGACTCGATCCCGGGAGTCCAGGATCATGCCCTGGGCCAAAGGCAGGCGCCAAACTGCTGAGCCACCCATGGATGCCCAAGAGGTCCTGATTTTTATAGTGGTTTACTCTTGAACCTCTAGGACAGATGGAGAAGTGAGTGGAAACACATGCTGAGTTTGAGATGAGATGATCTGGTTCCTCAACATGGACGAATCTTATGGTCTGATTTCCTAGACTTTTGAGATGATTATAGAGACTCCTCCTGGGCTTGAAGAATTTCAAGTTATTTCCAAGCAGTACCCAAATAGACCCAAGTCTTTTGGTAACTTAGGGTCCAAATGTCCTACTAAATGTCTAAATAAAATAATCGGAGTCCTTGTTCCACATACAGCTGCAGGGGTTATAACACTATTTAAAAAATCTGAGGACTTTTGGGTTAGGCAGGTCAGGGAGACAGAGTGAGAGGGTCAATTACATTCTTGTGGTGGCTGCTTCTCATCTCATTCTCCATCTCTAGCCTCAAGTCATGACCCTTCTTCATCTTATAATTTCTGCTACTGAAGCTACTTTTCACGTAGCTGCACTGAAGGGTGACCCCAACTTTTTCTCATCCCTAAAGGAAGCATAATACAAGGCTGGTATTTAAAGAGACTTCTATTAAAGGCTTAACTGAAAATATGGCTTATCTCTAGTAATCAGTTCTACTCAAACTATTGGAAAGGACATGAACTTAGAGACAGACATATTAGCATGTGAATCCTGGCCCTACTTCTTCTTGGAGGTGAGACCCTGGGAAAGTGATATCTTTCAAATCTCTAGTTACTATCTTTAAAAATAAGAACACAGGTAACTCCTAAATTTATTAAGATTAAGTAAGATAATATGGGTATATTCCTTGGTATATAGGAGCCATTTGATAAATGTTTCTTGATACCTTTTGAAAGCTCAGACTTTAGACTCCCTTCTTTAACCTGGGAAGAAGTTAGTCTTTGTTCTTGGGGTGTGCATGCCTTTGTGTGCCGAGGCTTGTGTGTGTTGCATGTAGCTGGGGTAAGGGTGGGAGAAGGCAGGAAACAGCCGATCTCATTTTCAGTGGTTTAATTCAAAACCCTTGAAATCCTTATTAAGTACTTGGTTACATATTATTTTGTGACTATTCTATTTATATACTGTCACCTCTCGTCTGGTGGATTCCCGGCAGGCATCTCTGTGTCAACGTCTCCTAACGTAGCTATAGATGTTTAGCATATCTTTTTCAACTTGTTAGGAAGCTGCTTATTGGGACATTGATAAATATGTAAAGCATTTCGCTTTTCCACATAGGTCATGAAGCCCATTTATAGCCCTCTTCTGAGAATAGTAGCCCCAAAGGTTCTTTGCTGCAGAGTTGCTATGGCTCAAACCACATAGTTTTACAGTCTTGGTTCTACCCTGCTAGTGGCCACTGGTTGCCCATGGGGTCTGGGGGGCTGTTGAAGGCAGCTACATAGAAACTGGCTAGCTTCGATCTCTGCCTCTGTGTGTGTGTGTGTGTGTGTGTGTGTGAACTCTGTCTTAAGAGATATTCCATTATGAGATGGTGGAAATCTCTGCCTTTCCAAACTTCTCTGAGCCTTAGTCTCCTTATCTCTATAAGCATAATGTTACCTATCTCATGGCATGTTGTAAGGATTAGTTAGATGAGTAAGTTTGTGCAGGATAAGACTAATAATACTGAATCCTGGTATAAATTTGATGATATTAATGAGGTAGATGATATTATTGGCCCTGATTCTTTATCCTTCCAGTGTTCACACCCTGCCTTGACCTCAACCTGGGGAGGATGGAGACTTAGCCACATGGTTCACTCTGGACAATGGCATAGGGGTGAAATTGAGTATATGCCAGTTCTGAGCCTGAGCGTTGAACATCTTGCCTGTTTCTGCCTTCTTTCTTGACTACCAGCATGGAAAAAACATATGCCAGCTAACCCCTCTTTTCAAGGAGAATGAGAGATACAAGGAGCACAACTGCCCTGCACCCATAATAAGTGAGTCACCCCAGCTTTTGCAACCTGAAGTAGAGCTGCTCAGAGAATCTAGCCCAGATCAGTTGGATTTCAGCCAATGGGCAGATATATGAATGATAGCAACTGATCATCATCTAAAGGCACTGAAGTTTGGGTGGTCTTTTATGCAGCCATAGCTAACCAGTGAAGTTAGCTAGTGTTATTACTATTCTTTTTTTTTTCTTTCTTTTTTTTTTTTTTTTAGAAAACATGAGCAAACAAAGAGCAGAGTGTCCTTGAGCCAGCCAATTGTTGTGAATGAGATTGAGCTCTCCATCTTCAGGTCCCTTGCAGTAGAAACCCCAGGACCCCTAATGCTGTTGCAGCAGATGAGGCAGTGTGTCCCAGGCTGCTTCCTTCCTCCCAGTGTTCCTGCAGTCAACTCTTAAGATTGTGGGTGTCACTTTCTTGTGATTTCAAGTTTCTGGACTAATATGCTCATTAAAAATGGCAAAGGGAAGGTAAAAATAGGTTAATTTGCATCCTGTTTCTTTTTTACAATTTCTTCTAAATTATAATTCTGCTGCAGTGGATGCTTTTGGCCTGAGCACAGAGGCATTTCATTCTTGAGAACTTTCAGCACATAGTTGGGTTTCTTTGTGCTCCTGCTTCTCTCACAACATTGGCCTAATAATACTTGCCATCACCCAACTGCCTCTCAGGGAGTTGGAGGGGATTAATGAGACAGTGTTTGCAAAGCACTCCAAGTCTCTCTCAGGAAAAGACACAGTAGTCATATAAATGTGGATATCTGGAGTTGGCACTCGTTTATCCCTGTGTATCTATTTCAGATAGTTTGGTATCTTTGAGGCAATAATTTGGAAGGCACAACCTCATGCCCTTCTCTTAGTAATGCACAGCGTTTCGCTTGGAACCAAGGTATTTTTTCCACCCTTTTGGCCTTGCTGGGCTTTTTAACGATCACTTCCATGCTGCCTGTCTCTAATCTGCTGAGAGATGCTGTCGGTACAAACTGTACTGTGAGACTGTGAGAAAATTACACCACAGCCCACATGGAAGCCCTGCTTTTGGTTCCAGGATGTCTGTTGGGACCGCTGTTAAGAATATGTGTCTAAAGAAGGAGCTCATTCTAATTCTTGGTGCACAGGTGAGTTAATAAGTGTGTGCATTGAGACCAAGAGCTGATGTATCAAAGATGTGGCTCTCTATCACCTCAGGGGTGTTCTTAATAGTGGTGCCGGTTTTTTTCCCCTTTCATTTTCGTCAAAGTGTATCAAGGGCTGTCATTGCCTCTCAAAGAAAGCACTTATTAATATGTATAAGGTAAGACTGTTCCTTTCTAAGAATTAACTTTACTCATAATCATTACATCTAATCATAATGCATAGGAAGAAAAAAGGTAACACACACACACATGCGTGTGCATACACAAAACCTAAACAATAAAAGAGCACCACAGCTCTTAACTTTCATGAAACAGAAAACGTTGTATATTAATGCAAAAATAAAACACAGTCCCTTGCTTCCTATGTTCCTCTTTGAGATTGTAGCATTCGCTAGGAAATGAGGTATATATATATATATATATATTTGTTTCTGAGTCCAAATGTGCTTTATTTTTATTTATTTTGGGTATATATCAGTAGTGAAATAATGGTATGCAAACAATGTTAGAGATCCACTTCATTGCTTGACTTGCCTTTTTAAAGAATTGAAGTATAATTGACATATAATATTATGTTCATTTCAGGTATACAATATAATGATTTGCTATTTGTATACATTGTGGAATGGTCACCACAATGTCTAGTTCTCGTCTGTCACTCTAAGCAGTTACAAATTTTTTTCTTGTGATGAGAACTTTCAATACATACTCTGTTAGCAACTTTCAACTATTGCAATACACTATTATTGACTATAGGCTCTGTGATATATATCTCCGTGACTTACTTATTTTATAACTAGAAGTTTGTAACTTTTGACCTCCTTCACCCATTCTGCTCACACCACAACCTCCCACCCCTCTAGCAGCCAACAATCTGTTCTCTGTATCTATAAGTTTTGTTTTGTTTGTTCATTTGTTTTGTTTTTTAGATTCCACATAGAAGGATATCATAAGGCATTTGCCTTTCACTGTCTGGCTTATTTCATTTAGCATAATACCCTCAAGGTCTACCCATGTTGTTGCTAATGGCAAACTTTCATTCCTTTTTATGGCTGAATAGTATTCCATTTTACACACACACACACACACACCACCTTTTCTTTATCCATTCATCTGTTGATGATAACTTAGGTTGTTTCCATACTTAGGTTGTTGGCTATTGCAAATAATGCTGCAGTGAACACAAGGGTGCACGTATCTTTTTCAAATTAGTGTATTCATTTTCCTCAGGCAAATATCCAGAAATAGAATTTCTAGATCATATTCTATTTTTTAATTTTTTCAGGACACTCCATACTGTTTACTATAGTGCCTGCACTAATTTATACTTCATTTCATTACATTTATATTATAACAACACACAAGGATTCCTTTTCTCCACATCCTCATCAAGATATGATATTTCTTATTCTTTTGATAATAGCCATTCTACCAGGTGTGAAGTGATACCTCACTGTGATTTTGATTTGCATTTTCCTGATGATTAGTGGTGAGTATCTTTTCATGTGCCTGTCAGCCATTTGTAGATCTTCTTTGGAAAAATGTCTATTCTGGTCCTCTGCCCAGTTTTTAATCAGATTTTGTTGTTGTTGCTATGAGTTGTATGAGTTCTTTTTAAAAATATTTTATTTATTTATTCATGAGAGACAGAGAGAGGCAGAGACATAGGCAGAGGGAGAAGCAGGCTCCATGCAAGGGACCTGATGTGGGACTCGATCCTGGAACTTTGGGATCACACCCTGAGCCAAAGGCAGATGCTCAACCACTGAGCCACTCAGGCATCCCAGAGTTCTTTATATACTTTGCACATTAACCCCTTATTGGATCTATGATTTGCAAATATCCTCTTCCATTTAGTAGGTTGCTTTTTCCTTTTGTTGTTGGATTTTCTCAGATTGCAAAGCTTTCTTGATTGATATGGTCCCACTTATTTCAGTTTTATTGCTCTTGCTTTTGGAGTCAGATCCAAAAAATCGTTGCCAAGACTCATGCTAAGGGGCTTACTGCCTATTTTTTCACCCAGAAGTTTTAAGGTTTCAGGTGTTATATTCAAGTCTTTAATCAATTTTGAGTTAAACTTTGTGTATGATGTAAGATAGTGATCCAGTTTCATTCTTTTGCATGTGGCTGGCCAGTTTTCCCCACACCGTGTATTGAAAAGACTGTCCTTTCCCCATTGTACATTCTGGCCTCTGTTGTATATTAATGACCTACATTAATATAAATAATAATTTATTATTATTATTAATAATATTATTATTTATTATAAATAATTTATTTATATTAATAATAAATAATAAAGCCTACATATAGGCTTATATTAATGACCATATAAGCCTATATGTATTTCTGGGTGCTCTCTTCTGTTCCATTGACCTATGTGTCTGTTTTTATGCCCACACCATACTGTTTTGATTACTATAGCTTTGTAGCATATTTTGAAATCAGGGATGTGATGCCTTTACCTTCGTTCTTCTTTCTCAAGATTGTTTTCGCTATTTGGGGTCTTTTGTAATTCCATAAAAATTCTTTGTTTTAGTGCTGTGAAAAATATCACTGTAATTTTGATAGAGGTCACATTGAATCTGTAGATTACTTGGGTAGTATGGACTTTTTAAGAGTATTAATTGACTTCCTTTCCCTATGTGTCTTTGTTTGTTTTGTGGAAGGCAAATGCAGACCTCTATTTCTTTTTATTCCTGTTCAAGGCACATGAGGCAGGTGGTAGATTACAGGCATTTGCCATCTTTCTAGTCTCGCTTTTTCCTCCTTGGTTGGTGGGCATATTTTTTCTCCTTTCATCTGCTTTTCTGTGTCAGCAGCTATGAGGCCTGTTCTTCCAGAGGAGGTGTAATCTAACACTGCCAATTTCATCAGTTTACTAAATGGTCATTCAGGAGAAGACTTGGCAGGCTCCTTGGCCAGTAAGCCTTCACTGACACTGAGTGGATTTCAGAAACAAATCTCTGTTTGGTGGTGCCAAGTAACCATCTGTTTTAGAAGTCTCCTCTGTTTTTTTTTCCTTTGTGCCCTAACTAGGGAGTCATTATTCTGGTTCTGGGCCTCTCCAGAGATGCATTTCAGGGTGGAGCAGACAAGGAATGCTACTCCTTTCTGGAGCAGCAATAAAAGCGTGGGTCATGCTTTTTGGGGATTTTCTCTTGTTCCAGGAGTACCTAGGGTACCTGGGATGCTCCAGAACCCAGGGCAGCCTCTGTCCTGCTCTGTCTTCTGGCTTTTCCAGGAGACATCTCAATGGCTAAAGATGGCCTAAGACCTTGAGCTTCCAAGAACTCTCCTACATGTGGCCCAAAACAGGCTTTTAGAAGTGTCCAAATTGAAGCTAAAGCTATACTACTTGATCCGGTCTTGTTCCTCTTCAGACACCTAAAGTATATTAAGAATTTCTGAGGGTTAAGGGGTAATGTGACAATGGCTCTATTGTTGTTGGTAAGATGTCTGTTGATGCGGTGAAATGGGCAGCTCTTTAGGTAATACAGCTATTTCAGTTATTAAATTGCCTTCATGATCAAAACCAGGCTTTTGTTTTCATCCATGTGCCCCACTCCCAAAACATATTTTGAGGCTTGGAGTGAAACATGAGAAGCACAGTCATGTAATATCTTCTCAACTTCAAAATAATTATGTCAAGTGATTAGTTGAGATCAAGTTTCTCAGTGCCTGAAGAGCCATAAATTTGTCCATTTGTGGAACTGAGACCACCAGAGAATATGTCTTGTAGTTTGTAAATTCAACATTCCTATGATGATCAGTAATTCATTTATGACTTCTCCTCTTGTGCACACCACAGTAGAGAAATGATCACTCAATAGGAGAGATATTTAATATTCTCTGCTCTCAAGTGTCAATGGCACAGCATTGTCTGTGGCCTCCTGTTCCAGAACTTCTTCATTTAGTTGAAAGGGAAACCTACCCACCTACTACTGAGTACACAGTGGGATAGCTCCCCATGCCTGGGCCCTTGTCCCTGAATCAGTTGGAGAGAAATATTTCCTCTGATGGAAAATGCTTTGAAATAAATGGTGAAGGGACCGAAAGAGTAAGATTTTCTTTTCATGCTTTTTGGAAACTTTTTTTTTTGGTGTTTATTTCAAAGACTTAAGTGTACTTTGGGGGGCCCCTAATCATCATAAGCCCTGGGAATTTACTTCTCTGCAGCTGCTCCCCCTCCCCAAGCAGCCCTGCATGGAGCAAAATAATTGTCTGTTTCTGCAAGCAGCCTCCTGTGCAGATGGAGCCTGATTAGCATGTGCGCTTGCAGCAGTCCACTGCTCTAACCACATTTGGAAATCCAGCCACTGAGAGAAATGTGGGCTTGACATTCATTAACATTCTTTGGCTCCCTGGGAAATACACATAATAGGGTAAAATTGCCATTAAGGAGAGCAACACTTGAGGGAAATATCTACTCAATAAAGACAGAGATTCTTCTCATCAACAGCTGAGGAAAAATCCAGTTGCCATAAAGGGTAAAAGAAACAGTCTCTTAATATGAGTGGAGATGACCGGAGTTCAGCAGGTCTGCAGCTCTAATGAGTCCCATCATCCTGCACTGGATTGCAACTGGCTTGTTGGCATGCACATGTTTCTCAGGCATATTTGGGTCTCGGCAGATCCCAGAAATGGTGTAATGATTTCTATCCCCAGGGTTGTCTGTATTAACCTTAAGAGAAGGCAAACATGGAAGGAGCAACTCTGAACACTGATGTGGAGCACTTAGGTTAAAACTTTTTTTCCCTAGGTAGGAGGAATAATATTCTTGGGTATTCTCCTTACTTGATACTTGGAGTTCTTAGTAGAATATGATGAAGTAACCTGTGCCATGGATAATTTCTATCCTACACCTAGATTCACTTTTACATCCCTAGGGTAATTTGATTTGACTTTTTGGTCTCCATAGTCCCTTGAATTTGAATGATACTCTAATAACGCTAGAGGATTGTGTGTTGTATATGTGGAACCTGATAAAAGGAGTAGCTATTAACATTTGGCAAGACTGTCCAAAGAGCAGCACTAAAGAGTGTTTAAACCAATCCAGTTTCCTGGACATTTTAAAATTCTCTTTGAAGAGACTTGAAATTATATCTGAGTTAATTCCTTATTTTTGACTTAGATTAAGGTGTAGGTCCATGACACAAAAACTTAAAACCCATTTTTATTTTATCTTCACTTGACCAATGAAATGCTCCATTTGGTAGTTCTCATGGCTACTGTCCTCGATGATTGGCAGGGAGGAACAAGCCTCCTTGCTGAGTCTGTGTCTTGCATAAAATTAGTGATGTATTGAAGAAGTTATCTAAAGCAGCAGGTTTCTTAATGTCTGGTTGAGCAATTTTAAATTCCTTCCTGGGATATAACACCAATTTGTGCACATACTATTTTGATTCTTTTATCTCCAAATGGCCTTAATTTGATGTTAGGCATCTGCATTGCATTTCAATTTTATAGGAAGCAGCACCCTGTGCTCCTTATTAATATACCTTGTATTTGCATAGCAGTTTATAATTTGCAGTACTTTTTCACACGTATTCTCATACTTAGTCCTCAAAATGTGCCTGAGTTATAGGTGCTATTACTCTTATGTTTTTAGATGAGGAAACTCAGGCTCAGGGAATAAATTGCTTAAGTTTTCATAGCAATTTATTAGCAAAAACAGAATTTGGACTTGAAGCTACAAATCCTTTATGGAATATAGATCTACCTCTTTTCGTTAGAGAACTTTTTTTTATTATTAATATTAATTTGTTGATGCAAAATCTAAGATATTGTCTTGAATATCTGCAGCTAGGTTTGGCTGCAGTTAGCTAAATTTAACATGTTTGCTGGGCATGCGAACATACTGAAGTAGTAAAGAGCCTTTTTTTTTTTTTTTGGTCACAAACAGGTGATCATAATAAAGAAGTGTTTCTTGGGGCACCTGGGGAACTCAGTTGGTTAAGCATCTGCCTTCCGCACAGGTCATATCTCAGGTCCTGGAATTGAACCCTCCATCAGGCTCCCTGCTCAGCACAGAGTCTGCTTATCTGTCTTCCTCTGCCCCTCCCCTGTGTTTTTGCTCTCTCTCTCTCAAATAAATAAATAAATAAATAAATAAATAAAATCTCTAAAAAAATAAGTGTTTCTATAGTGGGCTGTCATGCTGATACTCTTCCTGGACTGGAGGAGCTTGGTGCTCTTAAAAGCTTATGCTTAAATCACTCTCTCTTGAGATTTAGTGATGTATAGCATGTATTTCCTTTTCTTCAGGTTCCATGACATGACTTGATTCTGAAGTGAATAGTAGTCATCACTGAAATATTGTAAATGTTATTTTTATTGGATTTTACTTTTTAGGATCAACCTACAGACAAAATATCAAACATTATAGTTAGGGAACAAAATATGACTGTTATAAACCTTGACAGTATGAAAGTAATGGTCGAGCTGATGGAAGTCAGGAGGTGGGGATGGATGGTGGGAAGATATGGAGGGAAGAGAAAGATTCTAATTTCTTCAACTAACATAGTGGAAGGTCAAGATATATAACTTAAAGTTGATGGGACAAGACATATAGCTATATGATTTAAGGTTTTATGCAGTTAAGTAGTAGAAGGACTAAAAATAATGCAACTAATAAAGCCTATTGGGGGAAGGAAAGAGGAGAAAGTACAATTGATCTGCTTTATTCAGCTTTAGTATTATTGAGTCAAAAGTTAATGTCTATAATTAAGAAATCATGAAAGAGATGTTTAACATATTTATGATCGCTGATGTCTAAACTGGGACTTCAAAGGGTAGTAGAGCTCAAAGTGGGGAGTGGAGGATAAAACTTTTCTTCATAACATGCTGTACAATTTGATTTTTAAATAATGTACATATAACACTTGAGAAAATTTTAATCAGTGAGGTCTTTGCCATTGTGTTTCTGCCATAGATTGGTTGGTATAGCTGTGTGGAAAGTCATAGTGATTGACTAAGATGACAGATGGACAAGGCAGGCCAGACTTTGAATAGACTAATGAGTTATGACTACAGCCCTACACAGATTGTACTGGCTGAGCCAAGAGGCTCAGCAAAGCCCTGGACCATCAGATGCTGGCCTGAGCCATGTGATAACAATGTGACATGTCCACAGCCTGGAACAGTTGCCACTAGATCATTTGCTATTGTGATTTCACCAATAACTGACTATGCTACTTTGGCAAATTTGAGGTCTTGATCTTCTCCTCTATAAAAAGTGGAGTTCAAGTCTAGAATCCCTCCTAAACTTGACTTTTTGCTTTTCCAGAATTCTATTTTATTTTTATTTGTTAGATATGCAAAGTTATAAATCTTTTGAAGCTGGCATCAGAACCTTAGCTAGAAGATCTAAAAGTCTATTTTAGAATAACATGTTCTCTCTGCGAAAGACCTTTGTGCTATCAAACAGCTATCAATCATGATTATGTCCTAAACAGTGTTAATCAGACTCAAGAATGTGTTAGTTTATTCCTCATAGAGTTCTTAATTACATTACTGAAATGGTTCAAAAGAGTGCAGGCTTTTAGGAATAGGATTCAAAGTATATCCTCTTCCATCAATTTTTACAATTTAAGCTACTCATTATGTATTTTAGGTGTTTTTAGACTACGTTGTCAAATTTCCTTAAAACAAGCTAGAACTTAACCTTTACAGAGAGTGTAGTTTCATTGCTTGATCATGCCTAACACAACAGCTTTGCTCTATCCCGTATTGGCATTGACCCAATCACATTTTCCTCCAACTTTTTTACTTGTCATATCTCACAATTTCAGTTATAAGACTTTCAGTAACAAATTTAATATGAAAGAAGATGGCAAAAAATCAATTAACATTCTTTCATGTTATTGTTTTGCTTCCAGATAATCAAGTCCTAGATAATTCTTTGAGAGTTTGAATTAAGGTGAGGAAAGCCAAGTGAATGAGGATGCTGTATCTATCAGGACATTTTCTCCCCTCAAATTTATTGGAGGCTTTTGAAGTTTTAATATATTTGTACAGTTGCTTACCACAGTGACTTTGGAGATGTAAGTTAGCCAGAGTAGCTTTCTAAACAATAAAAGACTGAATTGACCAATTTTCTGTCCATTACTCTGGTAGCTGAAAACTGCTTGCTCATTACTAGGTGATGTCGGTTCCATCCTAGCAATTCTGGTTGAATGGGTATTACTATGTAGGCCATTTTACTGTTCTCCTTCTCTTGATGTTTTGTCTTCATTGAAGTTAGTTTCCTTAGGCAGCCAAATATCCATAAAGCTTTAGGCTTAAATGTGAATTAGGACTCAGGTATAGGATGCTACACAGAGAGCCGTATACCACTTGGGGTGGGACTCATGAAGACAGAGGTCAGGACAGCAGGACACTGGCTGAGGCAGGCTGAAAATGGTTTGGGGGTTGCTGAGAATGAATTAGGGTGAAGGAGAGTGATGGGAACAAGTTCAAATAATTGTGTGACAAGACATTTACACACAATAATCCTCATAGCACCTAAGGTAGCTACTAAAAGTGGTAAGTCTAGGTCTGGAGAAGTGAAATAACTTGCTCAAGGTCACACGTAAATATTGGAGCCAATATTTGAACTCAGTTCTGCCTGGATGCAAAAGCCTTTACCCAACACTACTTTATCGTTCTACCTACCATTAGTGACAACCACCTGGGTGTTGAGGATTGGTGAAATGCTCCTGTGTACTGAGACGGATGTTGCAAATATGAGCTAGTTGTTCTTTCAAAGACACTAGTTCTCACTTGTGTTTACCTGGCTGCTTGCACAAGTCGCAGTGGCAAGCCTCCATTTGCAAGCAAGAAACAGTATGTGTTGGAAGGTCTGGATAGGGATGGGAAGTGGGATATGCAGGGATAATTCCATTTCCCTTTTACCTCATTACAAAGCTTATCTTAATAGCACAAAAGTACTTGCTCCTCTGAAGACTAAGCGAATTAAGGATGATTTGTTACTATTTTCTTTTTTTTTTCCCTGAATGAAATTAAAATATCCCGTTAAAAGGAAGTTCTTCACTTCAAACTGTTGAATGCTGTATACTTAATTTCAGCTTGTTAAATTTAGGGTCTTGAAACAAAATTCCACACATAAATGTTCTTTGGGCTTATGGCATTTCCATTTGATTGTGAATTGGATTAATGCTCATTTATCTTAAGCTCTTCTCTCTCATTCTTTTTTATTTTGAAATACTTAAGCAAATGTTGACAGTTATGGTTGGCTTAATAAGCTGCCTCAGTTATGTAAATGATTTCTGTCAGTTATGTTATTGCTAGTTGAAGATAGCCTTAAATTTTCTGGCATAGTTTTAGGCCTTACTAGTAAAGTATTCCTGATACCTTTTAACATTTTTTTGCTTCTTCAGGCATCAAGTTGACCTTTTTTCTAGCTCCCTCTAGCCCTGCACTTCCTTTTTGAATCTACTGTTTGCTTGACATGAAAAATGAACTTATACAATTATAGACCCAGTGGCCTTTTCTCAGTCCTCATTCTTCTTTGCTGCTCTTCTGCAATTGACACCACTGCTTCCCCCTTTCTTGAAATGTCTTTCTCCTTTGGCCTCCATGATACTCTGTTTTTCTGCTTCTTTCTTTCCTTTCTGACTGCTCTTTCTCCTCTTCATCTCCTCCCCAATATTTACCATAGATGTGTACTTTGCAATTGTAACACTTGTAGTTAATAGTAATTGTGCAGCACATGGGGGTTTCCAGCTGAGGCTGCTTGAGTCTGAAGGTTATCGGAGAGTGGGCTGAGGACATGAATTTCTTGGCATACCTGGAATCCAGTTGGGCACTGGGTTGCTGCATACCAACTGGGAACTTTGTTCATGTATCCTGGAAATCTGAGTTATCCAACTCCATTTCATGCTAGATAGAGGTTAGCAGAATCAAGGTACAGATAAATAGTGGGCAAACCTGGACTCCAAGTAATGAAGTATGAGAAATAGGAATAGAGAGAAAGTCTAGAAAGTTTAGAGAGAAGTCAAGGAGAGGGCATTCAACAGATGTGATAAACAGCAAGGATTCAAACACCAGGAGTTTTAACATGGGCCCAGGAACATCTGTGACAGCTGTCAGATATCAGGAACAGAAATTAGTAACCCAAACTCTCAGTTGAGCTTGGCGGGAATCCAGGGAAATACCAAGACATGGCTGAGCACCAGAAATCAGAGCACAGTTGACTGCTTATTTAAAATCTGCCTCAGGTGTCTGTGAGAGCGTTTAGACTATAGATTGAAGAGCTTTGAATGCAGGTGAGATTCATTCTGGGTAAAACAAACTTGGGGTTCCTGGCTGCAGCTAGTTCAGGAAGCTCCTTTATTACCACATGACCTTTGGGAGGATGTCATTCATGTCTAATTCTAAAGTGATGGTTTTTTGCCCCATCTTCTTATCTAAATTCTAGTTGGATAGAAACTGAATATTTCCACCTAGAGATCTTGTTACCTCAAGCTCATGTCTTTCATATCTGAACACTGGGTCCTCTTCCTACTTCTTGGTATCTTCATTAATCTCTTAGACTTATCATCTCGTAGACATATTTGACTCATGTCTTCCCATTGTTCCTCATCAACATTATTTTCTGGAGGGCCTCTCACATTTATCCCTTCCTCTCTAATTCAGATCCTTATCCCTAATACCCAAATCTCTTTATATCTACTCCTTTTGTGGTCTTGCTACCTCCAGTCTCTTCTTTTCTCTGAAGCACGTAGTGCTCTCTTTCCTGAATAGTCCATAAACTTAACTCTCATTATCTCACTCTTCTAATCAAAAGAGGATTCACGCACTTCCCATGTCCCTTCTCTTCAAGTAAAAAATCTGACTATTTTAGGAAAACTTGCTAGCTTTACAAGCCTCTGTGCTATTTAAAACAGTCTTCTCAATACCTCATAGGTATACTCAGTCCCTGAGTCACCAAATCATCAAACTAATAGAATAATAGTCCCTAAACATGTCTACTACATCTAATCCTCAGAACCTGTAAATATATTTTACATGGCAAGGGAGAATTAAGGTTGCAATTCGAATTTAGGTTGCTAATCAGGTGACATTGAGATGGGGGAGATTATACTGGATTACTTAAGGAGCCTAAAATAATCACCAGTGTGCTTAAAAGTGGAAGAGGGAGGCTATAGAGAGAGAAAGAGATCATAGAAGCAGGGTCAGAGTGATTCAAGAGTGAGAGGGACTCTACCTACCATTGCTGGCTTTGAAAACAGAAGAAGGGGGCCATCAGCCAAAGGATAGAGATAGCTTCTAGAAGCTGGAAAAGGCAGGGAACCAGATCTAACTTAGAGTCTATGGGAAAGAATGCAGCTGTACCAGTAGCTTGATTTTAGCCTGTGTCAGACTTCTGGTCTACCAGATTATAAAATAATAAATTTGTGTTATTTTCAACCACTGAGTTTATGGTAATCTTTTATGGTAATCTAACAGTAATAGGAAATCAACATATCACCCTCCTCCCCAAAATAGTTACTGAGTTACTGAATGCTCATTGGAAGCCAGGCACCCCACTATCTGCTCATGAGGGGCTTACAGTTGAGAAGTTCACAGTGGGAGATGAGGAGAGAGAGACTTCTGTTTATTGAATTTGTTCTATTTCATTTATTCATTCACTCATTCACTTACTAAACAAATAATTAGTAAGTGCCTATTATGTGCCAGGCACTCTTCCAGGCACTGTGGATGGGACCATTCAGGAACTTAACAAGGACACAGTAGTTGGAAGACAAACAGTAAACTTAAACAATATTAAAAATGTCAGTGAGTAGTAAGTGCTTTGAGGAAAAGTAAAATAGGTTGCAAGAATTAAGATCGAAGAGAGTAGCTCCTTTTTGTATAAGGTAGTCAAAGAAGGCTTCCCCAAATAAGGGATATTTTTAAAATATAGAAGAATAGCTCTGACCATGAATTAAATTAAATTGATAATATACACCATAAATTATATTTGAAAATTAAGTATCTGATATAAGTGTGTACTTTTTGAGTTCTGTGCTTTATGAATTTCTACTCTTTGTAAGCTTTATTATTTTAGATGTAATGGTAATCTATGCTTTGGGCATGTGGAAATGGGTAACTCTAGTTTTTTGTACCTCCTGCCATAACCAGAGACATTTCTGGAGTTTGGTTTAGTGTTTTAACAGTCTTGTTACTTCTGACCAAAAGTGCTCCTTAAAGTTTTTTTCTTCAATACTTTGGCAGTATCTTTAATGGATAATAAGAAAGCCTAAATTTTCAACCCCATCCTTCATGCTGTTACCAGGTTACCTGGAAAACTAAGGAATTATCCTACAAATATGATTCAGTTTCCTGTTTCAACCTCATATTGGAAGAGCAGCAAGAACACAAATTTCGGTACACAGTCATGACTAATAATGATATTAATCTACTGTGAATTCCTTAAAGTTAGTCTTAAGGCCAAAACTTTTATGTTATGATGAAGTATGTTGTATAATGGAGGATCTTGAGTACAGATGCCTTTTCTTAAAATTGGTTTTTATAGTTAAAAGACCTTTTAGAGAGGGAGAAGGGTTGGCTTCAGAATTATCTATGCTGTATTGACTTTATTGTACCCTGAGGTGCTCTTGAAATGCAAATGTGGGTGTTCATTAAGCAGAAATGGTTTCAAAACTATTATGCTCTGGTATGTTAATGCAGGTGGAAATTTGAAAGCTTCCTGCCTTTATTAATGTTTTCTCTTACATTTTTTGGGAGACAGGTATTGGCTGGAGAGTGTGTATGGGTCAAACTAACTGCTATAAAATCTCTCAAGGAAATGTATTTATATTAAGAGTAAGGATTAGCTTTGGCTATCTGGGCATGCTGGTATAGAAGTCACAGTCCACTTCTCCCATGATTCCCAACACACCCAAGGTCCAGGCATGTATTTTACAATTAACTATGTATTTGAATAGCTGCTAAGATATTGTATAATAGGCTAAACAACCAACAATGTGAAATTCAAAATCTCTTCCCAATGCACAGAGCAAATATTTATAGGACTAGAGGAATTTCAGCTCTGATTCTTCTTGCTTTTCATGTTCATTTCTAGTGCTTAGGGTGGATATAACAATGTTTTAACTAGGTCTAAGCAAGTTATTTGGCCATTGGTTTGATATTTACTTTTAACTTGCCTCACATGCATACAAGTACATAGATTCAGTCCTTGATATTTGCCAATTTACAACTAGAGCAATGCTGAGGTGAATAGGAAGTACTGAGGGCATTAATAAAATAACAGATAAAAATCATATGATCATTTTAACCGATGAAGAAAAAGCATTTGACAGGATCCAACATCAACTGATGATAAAAAATTGTCAACAAAGTGGGTATAGATGGAACATACCTCAATATTATAAAGGCTAAAGCCAACAAGCCAAAAGCTACCATTATACTCAATGGCATTATAGTGCTTTAAGATCAGGAATAAGATAAGGATGCCCACTCTTGTCACTTTTATTCAACATAGTATTAGAAGTCCTAGCAAGAGCAATTAGGCAGGAAAAAGAAATAAATAGCATCCAAACTGGAAAAAAAAAGAATTATAATTCTCATTTGTGGATGGCATGATTTTACATATAGAAAACCTTAAAGATTGCATCAAAAAACTGTTATTACTAAAAAATTTTTTTTAAATTGCAGAGGACAGGACCAATATATGAAAATTAGTTGAATTTTTATATGCTAACATCAAACTTTAAGAAAGAGAAATTAAGAAAACAATCCAACTTACAACTGCATCAAAAAAGAATAAAATACCTAGGAATAAATTTAACCAAAAGAGGGAAAGACCTATACACAGAAAACTATAAGGCAGTGATGAAGGGAATTGAAAAAGACACAAATAAATGGGAAGATATTTTGTTTGCCTTTTTTTTTTAATTTTTATTTATTTATGATAGTCACACAGAGAGAGAGAGAGAGAGGCAGAGACACAGGCAGAGGGAGAAGCAGGCTCCATGCACCGGGAGCCTGACGTGGGATTCGATCCCGGGTCTCCGGGATCGCGCCCTGGGCCAAAGGCAGGCGCCAAACCGCTGCGCCACCCAGGGATCCCTGGGAAGATATTTTGTACTCATGGATTAGAAGACTTAATATTGTTAAACTGCCCATTCTACCCAAGTAATATACAGATTCAGTGTGATCCTTATCAGAACTGAAATGGCATTTTTTCACAGAGATAGAACAAGGAAGTCTAGTGGAACCACAAAAGATCCTGATTAGTCATAGCAGTCTTGAGAAAGAAGAACAAAGAGGAAAGCACAACACTCTCTTTCTTAAAACTATATTACAAAGCTATGGTAATCAAAACAGTGTAGTATTTGCATAAGAACAGACACATAGGCCAATGGAACAGAAGAGAGCACCCAGAAGTAAATTTATATTTCTATGGTCAATTAATATACAACAAAGGAAACAAGAATATATAATGGGAATGGGACAGTCTTTTCAATAAATGATGTGGGGAAAACTGGCCAGCCACATGCAAAAGAATGTAACTGGATTACTATCTTATACCATACACTAAGTTTAACTTAAAATGGATTAAAGACTTGAATATAATACCTGAAACTATAAAACTCCTAGAGGAAAACATAAGCAGTAAGCTCCTTGGCATGAGACTTGGCAATGACTCCAAAGGCAAAGGCAACAAAAAATAAATAAATGAGACTAAAAAGCTTTAACTTATAGTTTCTCCCATTTAATAGTCTACCTTTTCCTTTTGTTGTTAGATTTTCTCACTTTTCAAACCTTTTAGTTTGATGTAAGGGGTTAATACCCAAAATATATAAAGAACTTACACAATTTTCAATAACAATAAAAAATCTGATTAAAAAATGGGCTAAGGACCTGAATAGACAATTTTCCAAAGAAGATATACAAATGGTCAACAGGCACATGAAAAGGTACTCAATGTCACTAATCACCAGGGGTATGCAAATCAAAACCACCATAAAATATCACCTTACGTCTGATAGAATGGCTATCAGATAGAAACTATTATCAAAAAAAACAAGAAATAATGTGTTGGGGAGAATGTGGGGAAAAGGAAATCCTCATGCACTGTTGGTGGGAATGTAAATTGGTACAGCCACTATAGTATGGAGGATCCTGAAAAAATTAAAAAATAGAATTTGATCTAGCAATTCCATCTCTGGGTATTTATCTGAAGCAAATGAAAACACTAATTTGTAACCCTATGTTCACTGCATTATTTGCAATAGCCAAGATATGGAAACAACCTAAGTGTCCATTGATGGATGAAGGAATAAGGATGTGCTATATATACACACACAATGAAATATTACTCAGCTATAAAAAGGAACGAAATCTTGCCATTAGTGACAATACAGATAGACCTTGAGTGTATTATGCTAAGTGAAATAAGGAAGAGATACACTGCATGATTCCTCTTATATGTAGAATCTAAAAAAATGAAACAAAACAAAACAAAACTTAAAGATACAAAAAACAGATTGTTGATTGCCAGAGGGGAGGGGGGTTAGGGAGTGGGTAAAATGGGTGAAGAGAGTCGAAAGGTACAAGCTTCCAGTTATAAAATAAATAAATCATTGAGGTATAATGTACATCATGGTGACTATAGTCAGTAATATTGTATTGCACATTTGAAAGATGCTAAGAAAAAAATCTTAAAAGTTCCCATTACAAGTAAAAAGTAATTTGTAACTTTGTATGGTGACAGAAGGTAACTAGATTGATTGCAGTGATCGTTTCACAATGGATACAAATGCCAAATCATCATGTGTACATCTGAAACTAATATAATGTTGCATGACAATTATATTTCAGTAAAAAAAAGATAACATTAGTGGCATACATTAATGGATTGCATACTTAATACTCAGATTTATACCTTTGTATAAACAAAATGCTCACTTAGCGGGATATGAATGAGTCATTTGGAAATGGTCATTGATGTTGTGGGGCACATGTTTCATTATCCATCATCACTATTACTACAATGATCATGTAGATATGGACATGCAGATTACTCTGATTTGGCATGTTCTGCTCTGAATTGGTACATGATAGTGCTGTTGTAAGCATTAATTTGGATGCGCTGCAGAAGCAGATCTGGTTGTTTCTTTGACACTGGGTAAAAAAATGTTTTCACCTGCCTGCTTAACAATTCCATGTTAAGATATCTCATTTCTTTCTTTTTTTTTTACATGTTACTATATAAAGCCATATTCACTTGTACTTGTATACAGCAAATGCTGTATAAAATTACATATGGAAAGCATTTCTAGCTGTAGAAATTATAGAACTTGTTAATGATTGTCAGAGAATAATAAGTAGAATGGTATATCTGAAAAGCATGACTTCTATAACTACTGGAAAAATGGATTCATTTGGAAGCATAGTCTTCCATTCTCTACTTTCTCCTTCATTTGTATCTCTATGTTGCATCTGTTTATTCAATCACTGCTTTATAATAAAAACACATGTGATGTGAAATATATTTTTTTATGTGAGGAACTAGGAATAAAAGGAAAAGGAGACTAAGAAAACTAAGATGAAACCAGAAATGAGTGAGTAAGGGATACAGAATACGTGCCAAGGATCCTCTTTCTTTGCTAGAGGAGTTGATTTTGAGCATCACAACAACCCAAGGCAAAGGGAGAATGTTTTCACAGTTATTCTTTGATTGTATGCAATATGTATCCAATTTGTTTCTTTCCGGTCTTCCCCTAAAAAGCAGGTGACTGACACACAGCATCCAATTAAAACTTCCTAGTCTACTTTCTGATCAGCAGATTCACAGGACAGTGGGCCACACAACTAACCTTAACATAATGGGATCTTCATGATCATGCCCCAGTCTGCCTTTTAGGTTTTCCCCCCATGTTCTGTTCAGGTTCCAGTTGAATGAAATTGTTTGCCTTTCTGCGAGTGTAGTCTGTTGTTCTGCTTTCTCACACAGTTTCTCCTGTAGAGGGTGTTCTCTGACCCCATCCTCCAAGGCAGAGCCTAAATGCCACTTCCTCCATGAAGCATTCCAGAATCCCTACAGCCAGAACTGACTTTCCCAACTTCTCACTCCAATCACACCCTTTTTTCTTTCTTGCTTAGGGTACTTATCCTATTATAGTTACTATTAGTAATGCATGTACAGATTTTATTACCCCTGTTTGAGTAATTCGCCATTTAATTCAATATTTTACATATAATTGGTGCTCAATTCGTGCTTTGTTAAATGAATGAATGAGTGGTGAATGACTGAATGAATGTTAGCAGGTAGGATTTGAGATTCTCCATAAACTGAAGTGGTTTGGCCTTCTCCCTAACTTGGAGTGAGCTATTCTTTTAGACTTGCATTTGATTTTAAAAACAGAATTAGGAGACTATAAAAATAGCCTGCAATGAGTTATTTGAGCAGTCTCACTGTTTTTTAAGAGTGGTAATGTTCCTTTTATGATGCTTTTCATTTACAGCATGGCCTTACAGCCAGCTCTTTTTTGAAACACAATCCCATTATTACAGCTGCCTTTTGCCTCAAACAACTTCCCACAACATTAGAGGTATAATATTGCAAGAATAGCTACTGACAGAGAGGTTTCTGGTTTGCAGTCAGGGGGATACAGGATGTCAAATTGCTCATCATTTCTGGATCTGAAGGGAAGTAGTTTGAAGATTTTATTTTACCTATGTGGTTCCAGCCAACCATGTCATGGAAAACATATTTCCCTATATAGAACAAGGAAATGGCTCAAGTAATTCTCACAGTTTGCTGAAATCCAAACATGAAATAGGATTGATTTTGTTTTATTTTATTCCTTGGGATGATCCAAACAGAAAGAACGCATATAAGAAGAAATAAAAGGCTCAGATTCATTCTGAAAGTTTGTTGTTGTTGAACTTTTTTAAAAAAGAGTTTTAAGTATGAGCCTTGAAGTTTTCTGCATCTGGATGTTTAGGCTGTGGGGTATAGGGGTAGGTTTATGCACGCTGGAGAGGCTGGGGAGAACAGTGGATAGAAGTAGCAAGGGCATAAAAGACTGGAAGCCAAACCTGAAAAAAGGCAAAACCTCTGTTTCCAGTCTTCCTGGCTCCAGCTGTGTGGGCACATCTACCCTCTGGGACTCTTGGCAACATTCCCTTCATTTAAAAGGACTTATTTTCCATTTAGTTCCTTTGGGATCAGATTCTCTTTGTCTTCCAGGATAGGACTACCTTTTATCCAATGATCCAAATTACAATAATTAGATATTGTGAGAAAGTTAAATGAAAAACCCAAGAATTCTTCTTTGCCTCCTGGACAAATGTGTGTGTGTGTGTGTGTGTGTGTGTGTGTGTGTGTGTGTGTGTGTTATGCTACTGTTAAGGTAGTAGCAGGACTGGATACAAAGAGCAGGGGCTTTGGATTTAGTCATTCATAAATGTATGCTTTTGTTCTGCTGTATACCTTCTGTGTGGAGCTGGTCATATTAATTATCTTCTCATACCCCCTGTTGTCCCTTGCCCCATCCATCAGACTGGAAAAATATTGTAAGGATTAAATGAACTAGTAGGAAAGTGCAGTTCCTGCCCTATAGTAGGGGCTCACTGAACACTGCTTTTTTATTCTTAGTTTTTTTAAAGATTTTATTTATTTATTCATGAGAGACACATCGAGAGAGAGAGACAGAGACAGAGAGACAGAGAAACAGAGACACAGGCAGAGAGAGAAGCAGGCTCCGTGCAGGGAGCCCGATGTGGGTAGGGAAAGCATGAACACTCACTGATATATTGACATGAATCCAGTCTTTAGATTAATTCACCGACAGGCAGAATGAATGAGTCAAACGTATGAAAATTAGCTTTGATGAAAGGAGAAAATAAGGCTTGTGACTTTGATTGCGATATTTTAAATTCTCTGGGCAGCAGGGTGGGATGTGTGGAAGCTTCTGGTTGAGGATAGAGGTTTTGTGCATATATATGTGTGTGTGTTTTAACTTTACTAAGAATTCCAAACGCCTATGCGATGCCACAATGTGCTTATTAACCCTTTCCCATAATTTATCGAATTAGGTCCTGACAACAGTATTTTGAGGCAAGATCAACTTGAATGTTTTAGCTGAGGAAACCAGAGTTGTAGAAAAGCTTAAGAAACCGTCCAGTGCCACATGCTAGGAGAGAGGCCTGATTTGCTCCCGGGAGAGCTGGATGCCCAAAGAGTTGTACAGTTCAGGCTTCTTTTCTATAACTTTGCCTCGGCCTGGCCTTGCTGGAGACACTTTTAGATTCAGTGACCCTGCCTGCTAACGGTGCCCCCCGCAGAATTTCCAGGGATGAGTAAGACTACAACGCAGGCCTTAGGATGGGACTTGATCCCGAGACTCCAGGATCATGTGCTGAGCCACCCAGGCGTCCCTGAGCAATGTTTTTTGTTTTTTTTTTTTTTAAAGATTTTATTTATTTATTCATGATAGAGAGAGAGAGAGAGAGAGAGAGGCAGAGACACAGGCAGAGAGAGAAGCAGGCTCCATGCACCGGGAGCCTGACGTGGGATTCGATCCCGGGTCTCCAGGATCGCGCCCTGGGCCAAAGGCAGGCGCCAAACTGCTGCGCCACCTAGGGATCCCCCTGAGCAATGTTTTTGATGGTTCATTTTACGTGTGAACTTGACTGGGCCAAGGAATGCCCAGATAGCTGGTAAAACATTATTTCTGGGTAAATCTGTGAAGGTGTTTCTGGAAGAGATTTGCATTTGAATCAGCAGACTGAGTAAAGAAGATTCATCCTTCTCAATGTCAGTGGGTATCATCCAATCCATTGAGAGCCCAAATAGAACAAAAAGGCAAAGAAAGGGTAAATTTGTACTTGCTTGAGCTAAGACTCCCAACTCTTCCTGTTCCTGAGCCTTCAGGCTGGGGCTCACATCATCAGTCCTCCACGTCTTGGGCCTTTGGACTGGTCCTGGTTTCCAGCTTGCAGACAGCAGATCACGGGACTTCCTGGCGTCAGTAATCACATGAGCCAATTCCTATATTAAATCTCTTCTTAAATATATCTATTTCTATATCCTGTTAGTTCTGTTTCAACAGAGAACCCTGACTAATATGCTGCTTCTCCTCACTTCCCTCTGTCCTTTTTAACAGAAGCTTGGTATATCTTGCCCACTTCCTCTTGTTGCATGTACCTATGTAAGAAATGGCATCTCCTTGCTTAGGAACCAGTGGGAATATTTTTACTTCTTAGATCACACTGTAAAAATAGCCAACTTCTCTTCTTTCACATATGGCTCTTTTAAGACATGATTTCTGCACTTTTGAAGGTAAAAAATCACCAGATATCTGAGCTTATTGTTGGATTTTTTAGGTAATGCAACCATTATTATATCAATTTTGTGTACAAAAGATAAATGTAAATGTACAATTCATATAATTAGCTTTCAACCTGCAGCATGTTTATTATATTTCAGACATCCAAGAAGAAAATAGAGAGGTATGAAAAACAAGTGAATAAATGGATGAAAGAGTCTACCCTTTATTCTTTAAAGAAGACACAGCCATGGTCTATGATTGGGGTGGCACTTAGCTTCAGTCATATGACGTTTATTCAGAGATACATCAGGAAATCTTATAGACTCTGCATATAAAGAGGCTAAAGCTAATAAAGTTCAGCTCATTTGACATGGGCAAGTCACTTCATCTCTGTGGGTCTGTACTTTTTTCTTATCTGAATCTTTTAGGTTTCTGAGTTCGATAGTGAAACCTTAGCTTACATGGGAAGAACTACCCTAATAAAATAGATATCAGGTACTCAGGTTTATTTACCAAATTTAATTATAACCAGCTTGATATTCCCCTGCCCCCCTGCAATCACTACCCAGTGGACACCTTGCAATATCCCTGTGGCCCATCTGCCTGTACTTCTATACACACTGCAGCAGTGACCTGTGAGGCCCATTCCTGGCCCAGGCCCACCTAGCCTTCTAAAGGAGTGTTAATCTAATTATAATTCCTTCTCCTTCAGGCCAGATCCAGGGCATGTCTGATGGCTTGAGAAACTGCAGAAACAAGAGGCTGGATCTTGGAAATACCAAGGACATATTTATCCTGAGTGGGGAAAAATACCTTCCATACTTCATCCGCAAGTCACCCTCCCAAGGGGTGATCTGAGGATTCTTGGCTCTTCCTCCTATTAATATGGCAATAAACAAAACAAAGAAAATTCCTCAGAGGATCATTCAGATGGTTAAGGCTTCTGCTCAGCTACACAAATATGAAGTATTCATTCATACCTTATAGCACTCATTTTAATTAGCTTTTTCATTTGGTTTTTAAAATTTGTGCAGTTTAGAAGTTTGGGTATAAGTCTTTCTGATAGAGTAGGGTGTGGAAGGACAAATTTTTCCCCTCCTCCAAAACGTACTTCTATTTTTATTTTTTTAGAGAGAGAGAGAGTGAGAGTGAGCAGTGGAGGGGGAGGGGCAGAGGAAGAGAGAATCTTAAGCAGGCTCCATGCCCAGGGTGGAGCCCAATATAGGGCTCAATCTCACATTCCTGAGATCATAAACTGGGTGGAAATCAAGAGTCAGACACTTAACTGATTGAGCTACCCAGGTGCTCCTCCAACACATAATTTTAAAGTGTACTAAAATAATTTTGATTTTATAATTAATCTTGGAACATATAGTGGTATATTTATAGATGATAGACATGGAAGAGAAATGTAAAGTTAGAGCAGTGGGCAATAACTAAAGCTCAAGCAGTTCATACTATAATGGATCTCTGTAAAGTCTGGAGCTGGAGCTCTCGCAGTGTGTGGAAGGAACTCTGGAAGCCAGTTCCACACAGGGATGGTGTTCTGCTCATATCAATGTGGATATGCTGGTGTTCCATTTGGTTGTGCCATCCACTGTGAGAAGTTGGAGCTCTTATACTGGTTTCCAAAGGAAGTGCTAGAGAAAATGAGAGAGAGGAAGTGGTTGAAAACATAATGGATAAGGAACTTCTCAGCTTTAATGAAGGCATGAGTCCTTACTGGAGCTTATCAAGTCCTGAAGAAGATACATAGAAGCAAATATTCATTTAAATATATCACAAATAAGCAGTAGACCATTAAAGTAAAAACAAAGAAGAAAAGTGACGAAGGAAAGACTTTTTGTTTAACAGAGGAATGACCATTAAAGTGGTAGCCAACTTCTTATCAACAACCATAAATTCCAAAAATTAAGTTATATACCAAAAGTGAGTTAGAGAGGTAAGGAAGGACAAAGTGAGATTCAATAAGCAATGATAAGTAAAGAAATGGGAAACACATTATGATATGAACTGCTTGAGCTTCAGTATTGCCCACTGCTCTAGAAATATAAGAAATGAAAAGGATGGCAGGATGAGTTGAAAACAAGGTAAACCTAAAATAAATGAGATAATAATAATGTGGAAGATGGACCCAGGAGATCAGAAACAAAAGTTCTAAGGTTCTTGAGTTGTTCAAGAGGAGAATGTAAACATTAATTTTTTTACTAATGACTTTTCTAATTTGAATAAGCACATTAAAATTTGAATCCCACTTGAAAATTGTGGACAGTGTAACTTCTGAGGTAGAGATAAAATGGAATAAAGAAAACTTTATCAAAAGGGTAAAAGGAGGGACGCCTGGGTGGCTCAGCGGTTTGGCACCTGCCTTCGGCCCAGGGCCTGATCCAGTCCTGTGTTGGGCTCCCTGCATGGAGCCTGCTTCTCCTGCCTCTCTCTCTGTGTCTCTCATGAATCAATCAATCAATCAATTAATCAATCAATCTTAAAAAAAAGGGGGGGGGTAAAAGGAGATGTGATGCCTAGGTGGTGCAGTCAGCTGAGGATCCAACTCTTGGTTTTGGCTCAGGTCTTGATTGTGAGATCGAGCCCTGTGTTGGGCTGGACATGAGTGTGGAATCTGAGATTCCTTCTGCCACTCTGGCTCCTGCTCACTCTCTGTCTCTATCACTCTCAAACAGATAAATCTTTTTTTTTTTTTTTTTAAGATTTTATTTATTCATGAGAGACAGAGACAGAGAGAGAGAGAGAGAGAGAGAGAGAGGCAGAGACAAAGGCAGAGGGAGAAGCAGGCTCCACGCAGGGAGCCCGACATGATACTTGATCCCAGGTCTCCAGGATCAGGCCCTGGGCTGAAGGCAGTGCTAAACCGCTGAGCCACCTGGACTGCCCAGATATATCTTTTTAAAAAATGGTAAAAGGAGATATGTAAGTAGATTCTACCTTTTCTCTTATAATCAAAGCTGCAATAAATATTCTACCTAACGCAGGAGTCCTAGTTCACATATGCAAAAATTGTAATAGGAAATATAGCTAGAAGTAGCATTTATATGTTATAGGGCATATACGTTTTTAGCTTGGTTGGATATCATCAAGTTGATATCCAATGGTACTTAGGCCAATTTATACTCTCACATCTGTGGGTATAGAGTTCCGGCCTACCCACATTCTTTTTTTGTTTGTTTGTTTCTTTTGTTTCTTTTTCTTTTTCTTTTTTCTTTTTTCTTTTTTTTTTTTTTTTTACTTTTAACCTTTTGGTATGAAATGCCATTTCATCACTGTTTTAATTTGCATTCCCTGATTAGAAGTGAGGCTAAGTATCTTTTAAAAATATTTATTGGCATAAGGGCTTCCTTTTTTGTGTATTGGCTCTTTTTATACTTTGCTAATGTTTTCTTTTGGTTGTTTTTTATATTTCGGATATATGTATAGAAATTCTTTATATTCTTTTTTTTTTTTTTTAATTTATGATAGTCACAGAGAGAGAGAGAGAAAGGCAGAGACACAGGCAGAGGGAGAAGCAGGCTCCATGCACCCGGAGCCTGACGTGGGACTCGATCCCGGGTCTCCAGGATCGCGCCCTGAGCCAAAGGCAGGCGCCAAACCGCTGCGCCACCCAGGGATCCCCGAAATTCTTTATATTCTGAACTCCAATCATTCATCAATTAGATGCATTGCAAATATCTAACCTCAGTCAGTGATTTGTCTTAACTTTCTAGTTTTAAGTTTTGAAGTAGTCAATCTTAATTTTTTCCTCTGTAAATAGTGTTTTTGCATCTTGATTTGAAAAAAATCATTTAATACACTGATAACATAACTTTATTCCATATATTTTCTTAAGGCAAATTAAAATTTTTATTTTTCCTGTATTAGTTTTTTGAGTCTTGGTCAAATACTCTCTTGCTATTCTAGTCCCTTTTCTCATGTGTTCATCAAAAAAAAAAAAAAAAAAAAAAAACCTTCAAGACTGAGAGCATACCCAACTTTTGCCCTGAACCCAATACTCAATATGTTAAGAAACAAAGACTATTGAATAGAATTGTAAAGAAGATGTTTATATATATATATATATGTATATGTATATATATATAATTCACATATATTCATATATATGAATACTACTTAATGATTAAAAAAATGGGATCCCTGGGTGGCGCAGCGGTTTGGCGCCTGCCTTTGGCCCAGGGCGCGATCCTGGAGACCGGGGATCGAATCCCACGTCAGGCTCCCAGTGCATGGAGCCTGCTTCTCCCTCTGCCTGTGTCTCTGCCTCTCTCTCTCTCTCTCTGTGACTATCATAAATAAATAAAAATTAAAAAAAAAAGAAGGTATGGTTTAAAAAAAAAATTAAAAAAAAAAATGAAGGCTTGCCATTTGCAACAACGTGAGTGGAAATAGAGGATATTATGCTAAATGAAATAAGTCAATCAGAGAAAGACAGCATATGATCTCACTCATATGCGGAGTTTAAGAAACAAAACAGAGGATCATAGGGGAAGAGAGGAAAAAATTAAACAAGGTGAAATCAGAGAGAGAAACTGTAAGAGACTCTTAATCATAGAAAATGAATGGTTGCTGCGGGGAGGGGGTCTGAGGGTTAGGATAACTGGTTATGGACATTAAAGAGGGCATGTGATGTAATAAGCACTGAGTATTATATAAGAGTGATGAATCACTGACCTCTACCTTTGAAACCAATAATACATTACACTTTAAGTAATTGAATTTAAATTAAAAAAAAAAAACTAAAAAAAAAAGAATTCTTTTAGTGTATGGCATAAAGCAAGAATCTAAATTAATACTTAGGTAGACAAACATCGCTTTGTTTCATTACTATTTATCGCATAATTCCCACTGAATTATAATGCCACCTTGTTATACACCAAGCTTCTATATAGGCTTTGGTTTCATTAACCTATTGCTTTTTCTCTGTATAGATAAAACCTCATGTCTTGAAATCCGATATGGAAAATCCTTCTGTCTTTTTGTTCTTTATCGGAATTAACTTTGATGTTATCAGACTTTCCTCTTCATATGAATTTTAAAAATTGGTGTACTTAAATCCATTTAGAAATTCTATTTGCAGTGCCTTGAATTTATAGTTTGGTTTGGAGGAAGACTTCATGTCTTAATGACCATCTTCCCATCTGTTAATATGGTACATCACTCTACTTATTCAGGTCCTAATTTGTGGTTTTTGATAGCATTTTACCATTTTTTTGTTGTCTGTAAAGATCTCTTGCACATCTTTGGTTAGTGTTAGCTGCAAGTAATTCAAAGTTGTTATTTTTGTTATGGATGGTATTCTTTTTCTTTTAGGTGTCTAGTTGATTACTGCTAGTGCAGGGCTGGCTTTATGGGCAAGCAACTAGTACCGTAGCTTGGAAGGTGGCCCTACACACAGAATTTAATGATTTATGGTGACTGTCTTGAAATTCTTAATAATTTAATCTTTGAAGTTGTGTTTTAATAAGTCAAGCATGGTAGAAAATGGAGCTTACACCCAGGGCTTAGCACACAATGCATGCTCATGCTTCACCTTTCTTCTTCCTTAGGACAGGTTATTGCCTAGTGGCATCCTTGCCCCTGCTTAACTGTTGCCACTACTTTTAGCCCCAAGTGGGGCCTGGCTGTGGGAAGAATCAGGTCTGCCCTTGTACCTTGAGCACTGTGTCGCCAGGCAGGGGACCTTGGGTGCTTCCAAGGATTTGGCAATATCCACATGCTCAAGGGAGTGCAACAGTACAGGCAATAGAAAAACCATCATCATGGGTCAAAAAGGAGACTGCCAAAGAAAGAAGCTTTTTTTCTTGCTTTTTGAACTAGGAACCCCACATTTTCATTTTGCACCTGCCCGGCAAATTATATAATCTGCACTGTGCTGGTGTTTGCGAATGCTATCATTTGTGTACATTGATCATTTCTTAATACTCATTATCTTTTTCCACTCATAATTTTATGTTATAATGGGTATGTGTAATTTCTATAGACATTCTAAGATGAAGTTTTGGTACCCATTTAAGAACATCTCCAGGGACAAGTGCCTTTGCACTTCATCTGAACACATCAAAGCCTGATGAAATTTAGACATATTTTACAAAACCCTATTTCAGAGATGTGTGTTGCTCAGGCATAGGGATCAAAGTGACTTGTTTAAAGCTGGCAATAAGGGGCTGTTCTTGTTCCTACTTTTAGTTGAAGCAGGACTCACATGCTATTTTCTGTTTCAAGGCAAAAATGAAATCAGTGCTGAGAAACTTAAACACCCCAGGAGAGCACATTTATCATGTGTTTCTCACAACCCTCATGCTTTTCCCCACCCCCCCCTTTTGGGTGTCCAAGGATTAATGAATTAGTGCTGGGAAATTATTTATACATTCTTGTACAAAAGTGCCATAAAGAACAATACATATAGTTATTATTTAGAGTCAGTAAACTAAGGTTTTGGGGAACATAAAGCATATTTAATATATATTTTTCACTTCTTAAGGGAATATTCAGAGAAGAATTAATTTATTGAGCTAAATATCTTTGGCTATATTTTCCATATTTGTTTTATATCCCACAGTACCATGTCAAAATATAGCCTGCTTCACCTCAGACCTCTGTGGGAAGAGGTGCATGTGAATATATAGCACAATTCACAGCCAGAAATGGGGAACAGTGTGTGTGGCCTCATTCTTGACCTCATCTTGAAGCCCATTATAGACATTTTTTGAGACTGTTCATTCTAGAAATAAAAAACTGTGAGACTGAATCTTGATTCCAGAGGACAATAATATTCCTTCACTTGTTTTTGTTGTTGTTTTTTCAAATTCAGAACTGCAGAGAGCATTTTTTTTATTTCATCATTTTCACATATGAATATACAAATTTGTCTATTAATATTGTCGATCTAGTAACAAGAAGTTGTATTCTGGGGTACTGAAACATCTCTCTACTTTTTCCAAGAAATATAAAGCGACTGTCTGATATTTAGCATTCCATAATGAGAACTTTAGTCATTTATATTATACTTAACTGGAAGTGTTGCTTTTTCTATTCTAATATAACCATTGCCTTTAAGGAGATTGGCACACTAAACCTTCCGTGACTTTTATACTTCAGGATAAATGGTTTACCATATCCTTTTCAAATAACATGTATAGTGGATGACAAAGAGTAGATGTTTCCTAGGAGAATATTAGATAAGACTGTGCTAAAGGGAGAGAAAGTAACAAGGGGAAAATAGATGAAAGTAACACAAGAAACCAACAAAACAACCCCCCAAACCTAAACAAACAAAAAAGTAACACTTGGTCATAGATGTGAAAGGCAGGAACCACCCATTTCACAACATCGCCTAAGTCTCCAAAATTAATAGAAATGTCTGTTGCTCCTGGCTTCTTTTTAAAACTTGTTTCAAAATGATTCTAAGAAAAAGATTTAAGGCAGAAGTGGTTGACTCATGGGCATCTACAAAGTGCAGAGAACCACTTAGTAAGTCAACAGCAGAAATGGTAAAGATAGAATTTCTTACAACATCAATATGAATAGCCATCATTGTATGTTTCTCTTATTGTATTGTAGGTATAGATTGCTAGGTATAACTTCTGGAATTCATCAAGCAACTTCAACCTCTGACAGAAACATGGAAATGAAGGTGCCAAGAGGCCACCAGCATGAACATTTTCCTGTCATCTGAAAAGAATGATGTCTTACTAATGGTGCTCCAAGTCCATGCTGAGAGATGATTCAGGAATCCAATTTAAAAATTTGCCTCATTTTAAAAGAATATTGTTTGCCCTTAATGCCCATAACATGATTTATTTTAGATTTTTTTTCCTTTAAACTATGGGCTCATGCTCATTATTGGCTTTAGAGAAATGTGTTAGGCACAGTCTCCCTGGAAATACTGAAAATATATGTGATCCAAGTCTATAGTAGTTTGGGGGATTTAAGCTGTGATCAGATTTCTTGGATGATGGTTCTTTTTTTATTCTCATAATTTCTGTTGACACTGGCTTTTTTGTGTAATAGGAAAATTAAACTGGGTATGGGACAGATAATAGAGAACTAGGTGTATAAATTCTTTCTCACATACTTGTAATGAATATTCTTGTTAAAAATTTCTTTAGAAATGCAACTTCAAACATGTCTTTATTTTTAATAATTTACCTCAGATTTACTGTGTAGAAAGTTGGGCAAAATGACATCCAAGGATCCTTTTAGGTCTAATGTCTATTAGACCTGAATATAGAGTACATATTAAGAACTCTGTGATCACGCAGAGTTCCCTCAGTTGTTAACCTACAACTTAGCTTAAAAGTTGATAGAAAACTTTTTAGAAAATGTTTCTCATCTGAAAGAAGAAAATGTCTATGTTTCACAGGAAAAAAAGCATTGGTAGGAAAACTCCAGACTTATTTTTTAGCTTTTACCTTGTCTTCTTTTGCCCAGTGTAAGGATGGTAGCTTGAAATTAGAAATACCCTTCTATGAAGCCACAATTCATAACAGGCTTTGAGGTTTTTCAAGATATGGTCATCTTTCCAATGTTTCTGTGTTAGATCTGATAATTCAGGCTGACCAAGTTGTAATTTACATTTTAAAAAATATTTTATTTATTTTTTTTCTTGAGAGACACAGAGAGAGGCAGAGACATTCGCAGAGGGAGAAGCAGGCTCCCTGTGGGAAGCCTGATGCAGAACTCAATCTCAGGTCCTCAGGATCACCATCTGATCCAAAGGCAGATGCTCAACCACTGAGCTACCCAGGCACCCCGTAACTCATATTCTTAATAACTATCCTAGAATTCCTGGCCTTTAACATTCTTGGGGAAAGGATAATAAGAAAAATAATATAGGCATCCCATTAATCAATATTTTAAACCTTGGTCAATAATTCCATGAACTCTGTCTTCCTTATTGAGTGAAACAATGGCTGTGAACTATGGAATTGAAATAAAGGCCAAAATAAATTTTTGGCTAAATGACTTGGGAAATACATGCGAAGCCATACTCAGTCAAATACTACTTTCTAAGCAGAAACATAAACCAAACTCAATATATTGATGAGACAAAGAATAATAGAGGCTTAAGGTGGAGAACATTATAAAAGAAATCAGAGGCATTAAAGAAAAATTATAAGAATCAGAAAGCAAAACAACATCTTTAAATAAAAAATCCGGAGATAATACAAATAAAATATTCCAAAAGCAGAAATAAGAATTAGGAACTGGAATTAAGAAATACCTCAAATATATTTGTCCCAATTTAATCAATAACACTGAATGAACTTATTATTATGCAATGAGTGCATTGTAAGGATGTACCTCTTGTACTCAAGGCAATCTTATTTTCTGGTGGCTCAGAGCAATAGTCTCAGCTTTTCTACAGTGATTTATAATGTAATAAAATGAAGAAGTTAGTGGACTGTTTCACTGACAACCATGAAGTTACAAGAGATTATATTTGACTCTTCTCAATGAAGTTAACAGGAAAGATTAAATGTTTTTTTTTAAATGGTGGTATTGTATATGTACAATTTTACTTCATGGTAACCTCTCTCTCTCTCTCTCTTTCTCTCTCTCTCTCTCTCTCTCTCTCTCTCTCTATATATATATATGCACATATATATTAAAAATCTGAATGGTAAATAGGGAAGGTATGGTAAAATCTAACAGGAAAATGTAAGTGGATGTTTCATGGATGTTTCAAAAATCAGAAAGTTAATTAATAGCAGATTAATACTAAGAGTCATTTATTTCTGGATCCAGGCTATATTCTTCTATATCAAATCCTAAAAGGAAAAAATAATCATCTTAGAAAAAAATTTTTTTTC
The DNA here is from genome assembly GCF_018345385.1 of Vulpes lagopus. Taxonomy (NCBI): domain Eukaryota; kingdom Metazoa; phylum Chordata; class Mammalia; order Carnivora; family Canidae; genus Vulpes; species Vulpes lagopus. The sequence goes on along the minus strand of NC_054824.1, from coordinate 22,881,100 downwards.
AGAGTCAGAAAAATTTAAGAGTAGTTAACTAAAATCCAACTATATCTGAATATAAGAAAGACCAAGTAAATGAGTAAGACTGGATATTAAAGGATAAGCAAAAGCATTATAAGAAAGTTCCAAAAAGAAAAAAAAAAGTGGGAGGAGAGGAGAAGAGATTAAAATTTTAATAGTATATTGCATTACATTTAGGACAAAAAACATTAAACAACATGAAGGGAATTTACAAAAGGTGAATTCACAATAAAGATCTATCTGCCAAATAACATAGCATCAACATTAATAAAACACAAATGACAAGAACAATCAGAAATAATTTGTGGAATTGAAATAATAGTAACACTAACAAAAGATGTATAAAGTACAAAACAATAATAGCATGCAATCTAGGGGTTTAAATCAAGTTATGGTACTCTAAAATCCTAGTAATGTTTAGAAGGAAGGTGGAGACCTACATTAACAATAGACTTTCTTATTCCAAATAACTTTCCAAAATATCAGGGATGACCAATAAAAGAATAGAAATAGTATGTATAAATTCCAAATTAGCACGGAGGAAAAATATAATAAGAAAAATGTAAAAAGCAAAAGAATCCAAAAGAAGAAACAGTAAAAAGTCATGAAAAATAAAAAATACAATATGAATGTATTCACTGTGGGTTTTTTTGTATATGGTTTTTATGATATTAAGGTATGTTCCTTCTATCCCTACACTGCAGAGATTTTTTTTTTCAAGAAAGGTTGCTGTATTTTGTAAAATACTCCTTCTGCACTTATTGAAAGAATTATATGATTCTTGCCCTTTCTTTTATTAATGTGATGTATTGTGATTGATTTGCAGATGTTGAACCCCAGTTGCAGTCCAGGAAAAGAAATCCGATTTGGTCTTGGTGAATAGTCCTTTTAATATACTGTTGGATCCTATTAGCTAGTATCTTGGTAAGAATTTTTGCATCCATACCCGTCAGGGATATTGGTATGGAAAACTCCTTTTTGGTGGGGTTTTTGTCTGGTTTTTGGATCAAAGTAATATTGGCTTCATAGAATAAGTTTGGAGGTTTTCCTTCCATTTCCATTGTTTGAAACAGCTTCAGAAGAATAGGTATCAATTCTTCCTTAAGAAGAATTGTTTAGTAGAATTCCACTAGGAGGCCATCTGGTCCTGGACTCTTGTTTGTAGGGAGATTTTTTGATTACTGATTCAATTTCTTTGCTGGTTATGCGGCTGTTCAGGTTTTCATTTTCTTCCTGTTTCAGTTTTAGTAGTTTGTTTCTAGGAATGCATCCATTTCTTCCAGATTGCCTAATTTGTGGGCATATAACTGGTCATCAATATTCTCATAATTGTTTGTATTTCTGTAGTGTCAGTTGTGATCTCTCCTCTTTCATTCATGATTTCATTTATTTGCATCCTTCTTCTTTTATTTTTGATAAGTCTGGCTAGGGGTTTATCAATTTTATTAATTCTTTCAAAGAGCCAGCCCCTAGTTTCATTGATCTGTTCTACTGTTTTTGTTTTGTTTTGTTTTTATTTCTAAATCATTGATTTCTGCTCTGGTCTCTATTATTTCACTTCTCCTGTTGGATTTAGGCTTTGTTTGTGATTCTTTTTCCAGCTCCTTTAAGTGTAAGGTTAGATTGTGTATTTGAAACTTTGGTTTAAAATCTAGTTTATCTGATAAAAGGAGGGTTGCTACTCCCGCTTTGTTTTAACGTCCATTAGCTTGTTAAATGGTTCTTCACCCCCTTACTTTCAATCTGGAGTATCTTTGGGTCTAAAATGAATCTCTTGTAGACAGCATATCAATGGGCCTTGTTTTTTCATCCAATCTGATGCCCTATGTCTCTTGTTTGCGGCATTTAGTACATGTATATCCAGAGTAATTATTGAAAGATACAAATTTAGTGCCACTGTATTTCCTCTGAAGTTGCTGTTTCTATAGGTTGTTTCTATTTCTGGTCTTTGTCACTTTTGGGCTGTCTCTTCTCTTAAAGGATCCTCTTTAATATTTCTTGCAGGGCTGGTTTAGTGTTTTTTTTTTTTAATTTGTTTTTTGTTCTGCAAACTCTTTATCTCTCCTTCTATTCTGAATGTTAGTCTTGTTGGATAGAGTATTCTTAGCAGCATATTTTTCCCATTTAGCACACTGACTATATCATGCCAGTCTCTGTTCTGGCCTGCCAGGTCTCTGTGGACAGGTCTGCTGCCAGCCTTACATTTCTACCCTTGTAGGTTACAGATCTTTTGTTTTGATCTTTTGTCAGGATTTTCTCTTTATCTCTGAAATTTGCAAGCTTCACTATTATATGTCGAGGTATTGACCTATTTTTATTGATTTCGAGGGGAGTTCTCTATGCCTCCTGAACTTGAATGCCTATTTCCTTCCCAAGAGTAGGGAAGGTGTGAGCTATAATTTGTTCATATAAACCTTCTGCCCCCCCCCATTCATCTTTTGGGACCCTTATTATCCAGATATTATTTCGCTTTATGGAATCACTGATATCTCAGTCTCCCTTCGTGATCCAGTGGTTGTTTTTCTCTTTTCTTTTCAGCCTCTTATTTTCATCATTTTGTCATCTTTATCACTGACTCTCTCTTCTGCCTCATTTATTATCCCTGCTGTTAGAGCCTACATTTTTGACTGCATCTCAGCAATAGTATTTTTAATTTTGGCCAGATTAGATCTTAGTTCTTTTATTTCTACAGTAAGTGATTCTCTAATGTCTTCTATGCTTTTTTCAAGCCCATCTAGTACCTTTATAATATTTGTTTTAAATTCTAGTTCCATCATATTACTTATGCCCATGTTGATGAAATCCTTGGCAGAGAGTACTACCTCCTGTTCTTTCTTTTGCAGTGAATTTCTCCTTCTAGTCATTGTGTCCAGAAAGGAAAGTAGAGAGAAAAAAAAAAGAAAAAACAGCAATAACAACAATAACAACAAAGACAATAACAAAGCTTCAGAAAGTGACTCTAGTGTATGCTGTGTACCCTCTGCTGTTGTGTTTTGGCTCCTCTTTCCCACTGGTTCTTCCTCTACAGAGTTCCTCCTTGCTTTATAGTGGGGAATGTTTGGACTTTTAGGTGTGCTTTGATTTGTTTGTCAAGTTAAGCCTGTAAAGCAAAAAAGAAAAGAAAAGAAAAGAAAGAAAGAAAGAAAAAAAAAAAAGCCTGATCCAAGACAAAAGGAAACAGCAAAATTGCATGCAGAAAAACCATAAACTATAAGCCTAATTCTAAAAAATAAGAAACAAAGAAAGGAAAAAAGGTAGGGAAAGAAGAAAAACGAGAGAAAGAAAAGAAACCTGATCTGAAAAATGAGAGAAGGCAGCAAATGAACCAACAAATGAGCAAAAGATTACAAGCCTGATTTGAAAAACAAAAAAAAAAGGATAAAGAGAAAAAAATATGTAAAATAAGGGACAAAAAATAAGAAATAGAAAAATAAATCTTTAAAAATCTAAAGAAATAAAAGAAAAAAAAAAGAAAAAGAAGAAGCAAACCTGATCCTATTTCTAGCAAAAGATGATGTTTTGGAACTTTCTTCAGTCAGTAGACTTGATGGATTTGGGCACCTGTTGTTGGTCTTCTGAGGGAGAGGCCTGCAGGGCTGGTTCACAGATTTGCCCTTGTAAAGATAGATGCCCCTGCCAGGAACAGTGGTGTGGAGTTAAATGCAGGGGGCTCCAGCCTCCACTGGAGGTCATTGTCTTTCTCTCTGAAGTCCGACTGTGCAGGTGGGCCAGAAGAGGGCAGGGTGGTGGGGGGAGGAATATTATGGTATCATCCCAGCCCCCTTGTTCCTGGGGAGCGGAACACCCAGCCACTGCTGTTCAGGACCCCTCTTATAAAAACACTCTCCTGTGTCCCGTGCTTTTATCAGTTCCCTGTCCTTAATCTGTCTGTGCCTGGGCTGTTGGCACCCCCAGAGCCACAGATCTCCTGTATCTTATCTTTGACCAGTGGCTGAGATTCCAAACTCCAACTATCAAAAGGCCTGGTAAGGTGTGCGCCCACCCTGGTCCCATGGTGGAGAAGCTAGAGGCCTGCCCAGCACCATCCATCCCCCCCAAAGCCATGGTACAGAGCCTGCGCAGAGGCTAGTTTATTGTAATGCTCAGCGAAAAAGCTGGAACCGGGTTACTGGCTGTCTGCACTTGACTCAGTCCCCTGCTCCCTTCTGTCTCAGAAAAGCTGACTCAGGGGCTTGAATCTATTGCGGCAGACAGCGAAAAGTGGAGGCCAGGTTATCCAGGTTATCTGCAATCTGCTCCAGTCTCTGCTTTTTTTGCTTAGTTCTGTTGCAGAAAAGCAGCTGGTCAGCGCACACAGAGGTTTAAGCCCATTGTGGCTCACAGCAAAAAGTTAGGAGGTGTTCCGCCCTCCGTGTGCACCTTTGACCCTGCTGTTGAGCACGGCTCAAAGGCTCCCCTGTTGGCCTTTTGTCCTTGGAGAGGCAAAGTACTCTCTCCCCCCTGCCCTCCAGGGAAGGGAGCCATCTCTTCCTGTGGGACCCAACAATCCTCCTTGTCACAGTTTATTGTGCAGTCCCTACCCTTTGGGCTCTTCCCCACTTTCTCCCTCTTCCTGACTTTGCTCCACAAAAAAGGGTTCCCTCCCCTTCGCCGCCAGGCAGCTTTCCTCCCCCCCAATTCATGGCTCAGAACCCTGCATCTACCATGTTTTCTCATTCTAACTGTGCAGATTGTTTCCTTAATCCTCAGATCCTCTTCCTAGTTGTTCAAAATAGTTGACTCTTGATCTAGCTGTATTGGAAGGACCGGGCAAGTTCAGGGTCTACCTACTACTTCACCATCTTAACTACCCCAACACCTGGAATTTGAAATGTTCTAAAAGGTAAATAATAAGGGGCACCAGGGTGGCTCAGTTGGTTAAGTGCCCCACTTTGATTTCAGCAGAAGGTCAAGCCCTGTGTTGGGCTCCATGCTCTGCATGGAGCCTACTTAAAAAAAAAAAAAAAGATACATAATATGACAATTTTATTATTTGTGACAAGTGACGGTTTTGTTTCCTTCTTTCTAATTTTTATACATTTATTTTTTTTCTTACAGTTCTGGCTTAGATCTGCAGGACAGAAATGATAAAAGTGAGAATTGTTTTACAATTTTAAAAGAAATAATATCTAGCAAGTATGGTTTTTGCTATAGGTTTTTGATGGACAATATCAGATTGCTCTTTTGTGGTTCATGTGTTCATTCATTAATTTATATTGAGACTACTATATTGAGACTCAAACAGGTGGCTACCACTCAATGACCGCAAATCTGTCATGTACAATTCCTTATAGATTCTTTTAAAATCTATTTTATTTGTTTCTTATTAAACTAAGTTGGCATATAACATTGTGTTAAGTTTAAGGTGTACAGTGTCACTTCGATACATTTGTACATTGTAATATGTTTGTCAGTGTCCTGATACTCATCACATTACAACATTATAGCATAATATTATTGTCTATATTCAACATATTGTGCATTAGACCTCTATGACTTATTTACTATTCTATACAAGTTTGTACCATTAAACACCATCACTCTTGTCACCCTCTTCTCTTGCCTCTCCCCTGGTAACTGCCATTTCAGTCTCTGTTTTTTACAGGTATAAGTTTTTTAGATTTCACATTAAGTCATATCATACAGTATTTATCTTTCTCTATCTGGCTTATCTTGCTTAGTATGATGTGCTCAAAGTCCATCCATGTTGTCACAAACAGAAAGACATTCTCTTTTCTCATGGCTGAATAATATTCCAAAGTGTATATGTACCACATCTTTTTAATCCATGCAAGCATTTGGGTTGCTTCCACATCTTAGCTATTGTGAATAATGCTAAGATGAACATGGGAGGGTATATATCTCATCAAAACCTTGTTTTCATTTTCTTTGGGCATATAACCAGTAGAATTGCTGGATCATATGGTAGATGTATTTTATTTTTTTGAGGATCCTCCATATTATTTTCCATAGTAGTTGGGTCAATTTACATTCCCAGTAATAATATATTCCTTTTCAGCACATTGTGGCCAGTGCCTGTCATCTCTTCTCTTCTTAATGAAAGCCATTCTAACGGGTGTGAGGAGATAGCTCAGTGTGATTTTGATTTGTATTTCCCTGATGATTAGTGATGTTGAGCACTATTTCATCTATCTCTTGAACATTTTAATGTTCTTTTGGGAAAAATATCTATTTTCAGTTCTAAATCTGCCCACTTTGTCTTTCTTTCACCCTCTTTCTTTCTTTCTTTCTTTCTTTCTTTCTTTCTTTCTTTCTTTCTTTCTTTCTTTCTTTTCTTTCTTTCTTTCTTCCTTTCTTCCTTCTTCTTTCTTCTCTTCATTCCTTCCTTCCTTCCTTCCTTCCTTCCTTCCTTCCTTCCTTCCTTTCTGTATCTGCCCATTTTTCAATTGAATTTGTTGTTCTTGTTTTTTTTAAGTTGACTGAGTTTTTTTATTTTTTTTATTTTTTATTTTTTGACTGAGTTTTTAAAATCTATTTTGGATATGAATCCCATATTCAATATATGTTTTGTAAAGGATTTTCCTCATCTTTCAGGTTGTCTTTTCATTTTGTTAGTTGTTTCTTTTGCTGGGAAGAAGGTTTTGAGTTTAATGTAATCCCATTGTTGATTTTTATTTTTGTTGTTAATGCTTTTGGCATCAGTTCAAAAAATTATTGACAAGACTAATATCATTGAGCTTCTGTTCCATGTTTTCTTTTAGGAGTTTTATAATATCAAGTCTTATGTTTAAATCTTTCATCTGTTTCATGTTAACTTTTATGAATGGTATGATATAAGGGTCCAATTTTATGATTCTGGATGTGTTTCTCCAATTTTCTCAGCATCATTTTAAGAGATTATCCTTTCCCCATTGGGCATTCTTGGCTCCTTTGTCAAATATTAGTTGACTGTATATGCTGGGATGTAATTCTAGGCTCTCTATTCTGTTCCAGTGGCTGATATGTCTATCCCAATCCATACTGGCTTTATTACGGGTTTGTGATGTAGTTTGAAATCCAGAAGTATGATACCTCTACCTTTGTTCTTTTTCTGTCAGGATTATTTTGACCATTATTTGACCAGGATCTTTTTGGTTCCACACAAACTTTAGGATTATTTCTTCTATTTCTTTGAAGAATGTCTTTGGTAGTTTGATAGAGATTGTGATGAATCTGTATATGGGTAGTAGTATGGTCATTTTAACAATAGTAATTCTTCTGATTCATGAACATGGGATGTCTTCTTCTTCTTCTTTTTTTTTTTTTTGTGCATCTCTTTTGATTTTTTCCAGTAAAGTCTTGTAGTTTTCAATGTATAGATCTTTCATTTTGTTGGTTAAATTTATTCCTAATGAATTTATTATTTGATAGTACTGAAAGGAATGGTTTTACTTTTTCTTTTTCTTTTTTAGATGCCTTATCATTAGTGTAAAGGGATGCAATTGATTTCTGTATATTGATTTTATATTTTGACACTTTATTGAAATAATTGATTAATTTTAATAGTTTTTTGACTGACTTTTTGGCATTCTCTCCATATGATATTTTATCATCAGCAGATAATGACAATTTTGCATCTTCCTTTCTGATTTGGATGTCTTTTATTTCTTTGTCTTGCCTAATTTCTCTAACTGGGACTTCCATAACATCTTGAATGGGAGTGATGAGAGTGAGCATCTTTGTCCTATTTCTGATCTTAAGGAAACACTTCCAATTTTCCTCTGTTGAGTAAATTGTTATCTGTGGGTTTGTCATATATGACCTTTATTATGTTGAAGTATGTTCCTTCTATATCCAATGTTGTATTTTATCAAGTGCCTTTTCTGCTTCTATTGAGGTGATCATGTGATTTTTACATTTATTTATTATCATTGTTGATTTATTGTGATGTATTACACTTATTAATTTGTGTATGTTGAACTATCCTTGTATTCTAGGGGCTATGGGTCATGGTATATAATCATTTTAATGTGTTCTTGAATCCAGTTTGCTAATATTTTATTGAGAATTCTTGCATTTATATTCATCAGGGATATTGGTCTATAGTTTTCTTTTCTTGTATCCTTATCTGGTTTTCGTATTAAAATAATGCTAGCTGAGAGGAAGCTAGGAAGTATTTTCTCCTTGATATTTTGGAAGAGCTTCAGGAAAATTAGTGTTGATTCTTTTTCAATGTTTGGTAGGATTCTCTGGTGAAGCTGCTTGATCCTGGAGTTTTCTGTGTTGGAATATTTTTTTATTACTGATTGAAACTCTTTATTTACTATTGATCTGTTTGGATTTTCTATTTCTTCCTGATCCAGTGCTGCTGGTTACATATTCCTAGAAATGTATCCATTTCTTTTAGGTAATGTAATTTTTTGGCATTTAAATATTCATAAGTTTCTTATGATTCCATAATATTTCTTTTTATTTTTTGAAACAGTGGGCTTTTTTTTTTTAAGATTTTATTTATTCATGAGAGACAAAGAGAGAGAGAGAGGCAGAGACACAGGCAGAGGGAGAAGCAGACTCCATGCAGGGAGCCTGATGTACTCGATCCTGGGTCTTCAGGATCAGGCCCTGGGCTGAAGGCAGTGTTAGACTGCTGAGCCACCTGGGCTGCCCGATTCCATAATATTTCTATAGTATCAGTGGTAATGTCTCCTATTTCATTTCTAATTATATTTATGTAAGTTTTCTCTTCTTTTTTTCTTAGTTGGCCTACCTAAAGTTTTGTTAATTTTATGTTTTTGAAGAACCAGCTCTGAGTTTCATTGATCCTTTCTGTTGTGTTTACTGTCTCTATTTCCTTTATTTCCGCTCTGATCTTTATTATTTCCTTCCTTCTGCTAATTTTGGGCTTAATTTGTACTTCTTTTTCTAATTCCTTGAGGCGTAAAGTTAGCCTGTTTATTTGAAGTCTTTCTAATTTCTTAACATGAATTTATTGCTGTAAAGCTATCTCTTAGGCCTGCTTTCTTCTTTTTTCTTTTCTTTTCTTTTCTTTTCTTTTCTTTTCTTTTCTTTTCTTTCTTTTCTTTCTTTTCTTTTCTTTCCTTTTTCTCTTCTCTTCTCTTCTCTTCTTTTCTTTCTTCTCTTCTCTTTTCTTTTCTTTTCATTTTTTTGGTATATTTTTTTGTTGGAGTTCAATTTGCCAACATATAGCATAGCACCCAGTGCTCATCCCGTCAAGTGCCCCCCTCAGTGCATGTCACCCAGTCACCTCAACCCCCCGCCCACCTCCCTATCCACCACCCCTTGTTCATTTCCCAGAGTTAGGTGTCTGTCATATTCTCTCACCCTCACTGATATTTCCTACTCATTTTCTCTCCTTTCCCCTTTATTCCCTTTCACTATTTTTTATATTCCCCAAATGAATGAGACCATATAATATTTGTCTTTTTCTGATTGACTTATTTAATTCAACATAATACCCTCCAGTTCCATCCCCGTTGAAGTAAGTGGTGGGTATTTGTCATTTAATTGCTGAGTAATATTCCATTGTATACATAGACCACATCTTCTTTATCCATTCATCTTTCGATGGACACCGAGGCTCCTTCCACAGTTTGGCTATTGTGGACATTGCTGCTGTAAACATTGTGGTGCAGGTGTCCCAGTGTTTCACTGCATCTGTATCTTTGGGGTAAATCCCCAGCAGTACAATTCCTGGGTCATAGGGCAGATCTATTTTTAACTCTTTGAGGAACCTCCACACAGTTTTCCAGAGTGGCTGCACCAGTTCACATTCCCACCAACAGTGCAAGAGGGTTCTCCTTTCTTCACATCCTCTCCAACATTTGTGGTTTCCTGCCTTGTTAATTTTCCCCATCCTCACTGGTGTGAGGTGGTATCTCATTGTGGTTTTGATTTGTATTTCCCTGATGGCCAGGGATGTGGAGCATTTTCTCATGTGCCTGTTGGCCATGTGTATGTCTTCTTTGGTGAAATTTCTGTTCATGTCTTTTGCCCATTTCATGATTGGATTGTCTGTTTCTTTGCTGTTGAGTTTAATAAGTTCTTTATAGATCTTGGATACTAGCCCTTTATCTAATATGTCATTTGCAAATATCTTCTTCCATTCTGTAGGTTGTCTTTTAGTTTTGTTGACTGTATCCTTTGCTGTGCAAAAGCTTCTTATCTTGATGAAGTCCCAATAGTTCATTTTTGCTTTTGTTTCTTTTGCCTTTGTGGATATATCTTGCAAGAAGTTACTGTGGCCAAGTTCAAAAAGGGTGTTGCCTGTGTTCTCTAGGATTTTGATGGACTCTTGTCTCACATTTAGATCTCTCATCCATTTTGAGTTTATCTTTGTGTATGGTGAAAGAGAGTGGTCCAGTTTCATTCTTCTGCATGTGGATGTCCAATTTTCCCAACACCATTTATTGAAGAGACTGTCTTTCTTCCAATGGATAGTCTTTCCTCCTTTATCGAATATTAGTTGACCATACAGTTCAGGGTCCACTTCTGGATTCTCTATTCTGTTCCATTGATCTATGTGTCTGTTTTTGTGCCAGTACCACACTGTCTTGATGACCACAGCTTTGTAGTACAACCTGAAATCTGGCATTGTGATGCCCCCAGCTAAGGTTTTCTTTTTTAAAACCCCCCTGGCTATTTGGGGTCTTTTCTGATTCCACACAAATCTTAAAATAATTTGTTCTAACTCTCTGAAGAAAGTCCATGATATTTTGATAGGGATTGCATTAAACGTGTAAATTGCCCTGGGTAACATTGACATTTTCACATTATTAATTCTGCCAACCCATGAGCATGGAATATTTTTCCATCTCTTTGTGTCTTCCTCAATTTCTTTCAGAAGTGTTCTATAGTTTTTAGGGTATAGATCCTTTACCTCTTTGGTTAGGTTTATTCCTAGGTATCTTATGCTTTTGGGTGCAATTGTAAATGGGATTGACTCCTTAATTTCTCTTTCTTCAGTCTCATTGTTAGCGTATAGAAATGTCATTGATTTCTGGGCATTGATTTTGTATCCTGCCACGCTACCAAATTGCTGTATGAGTTCTAGCAATCTTGGGGTGGAGGCTTTTGGGTTTTCTATGTAGAGTATCATGTCATCGGCGAAGAGGGAGAGTTTGACTTCTTCTTTGCCAATTTGAAGGCCTTTAATGTCTTTTTGTTGTCTGATTGCTGAGGCGAGGACTTCCAGTACTATGTTGAACAGCAGTGGTGAGAGTGGACATCCCTGTCTTGTTCCTGATCTTAGGGGAAAGGCTCCCAGTGCTTCCCCATTGAGAATGATATTTGCTGTGGGCTTTTCGTAGATGGCTTTTAAGATGTTGAGGAAAGTTCCCTCTATCCCAACACTCTGAAGGGTTTTGATCAGGAATGGATGCTGTATTTTGTCAAATGCTTTCTCTGCATCTAATGAGAGGATCATATGGTTCTTGGTTTTTCTCTTGCTGATATGATGAATCACATTGATTGTTTTATGAGTGTTGAACCAGCCTTGTGTCCCGGGGATAATCCTACTTGGTCTTGGTGAATAATTTTCTTAATGTGTTGTTGGATCCTATTGGCTAGTATCTTGTTGAGAATTTTTGCATCCATGTTCATCAGGGATATTGGTCTGTAATTCTCCTTTTTGGTGGGGTCTTTGTCTGGTTTCGGAATTAAGGTGATGCTGGCCTCATAGAACGAATTTGGAAGTACTCCATCTCTTTCTATCTTTCTAAACAGCTTTAGTAGAATAGGTATGATTTCTTCTTTAAACGTTTGATAGAATTCCCCTGGGAAGCCATCTGGCCCTGGACTCTTGTGTCTTGGGAGGTTTTTGATGACTGCTTCAATTTCCTCCCTGGTTATTGGCCTGTTCAGGTTTTCTATTGCTTCCTGCTCCAGTTTTGGTAGTTTGTGGCTTTCCAGGAATGCGTCCATTTCTTCTAGATTGCCTAATTTATTGGCGTATAGCTGTTCATAATATGTTTTTAAGATCGTTTGTATTTCCTTGGTGTTGGTAGTGATCTCTCGTTTCTCATTCATGATTTTATTAATTTGAGTCTTCTCTCTCTTCTTTTTAATAAGGTTGGCTAATGGTTTATCTATCTTATTAATTCTTTCAAAGAACCAACTCCTGGTTCTGTTGATCTGTTCCACAGTTCTTTTGGTCTTGATTTCATTTATTCTGCTCAAATTTTAATTAACTCTCTTCTTCTGCTGGGGGTGGGGTCCATTTGCTGCTTTTTCTCTAGCTCCTTTATGTGTAAGGTGAGCTTTTGTATTTGAGTTCTTTCCAGTTTTTGAATGGATGCTTGTATTGCGATGTATTTCCCCCTCAGGACTGCTTTTGCTGCATCCCAAAGATTTTGAACAGTTGTATCTTCATTCTCATTAGTTTCCATGAATCTTTTCAATTCTTCCTTAATTTCCTGGTTGACCTTTTCATCTTTTAGCAGGATGGTCCTTAACCTCCACGTGTTTGTGGTCCTTCCAAACTTCTTGTTGTGATAAAGTTCTAATTTCAAGGCATTATGGTCTGAGAATATACAGGGGACTATCCCGATCTTTTGGTATCGGTTGAGACCCGATTTGTGACCCAGTATGTGGTCTATTCTGGAGAAAGTTCCATGTGCACTTGAGAAGAATGTGTATTCAGTTGAGTTTGGATGTAAAGTTCTGTAGATATCTGTGAAATCCATCTGGTCCAGTGTATCATTTAAAGCTCTCGTTTCTTTGGAGATGTTGTGCTTATCAAAGACCTATCGAGGGTAGAAAGAGCTAGATTGAAGTCACCAAGTATAAGTGTATTATTATCAAAGTATTTCTTCAGTTTGGTTATTAATTGGTTTAAATATTTGGCAACTCCCACATTCGGGGCATATATATTGAGGATTGTTAAGTCCTCTTGTTGGATAGACCCTTTGAGTATGAGATAGTGTCCCTCTTCATCTCTCACTATAGTCTTTGGGGTAAATTTTAATTTATCTGATATGAGGATGGCCCTGCTTTCTATTGAGGACCATTTGAATGGTAAATGGTTCTCCAACCTTTTATTTTCAGGTTGTAGGTGTCCTTCTGTCTATAATGAGTCTCTTTTAGACAGCAAATAGATGGGTCCTGCTTTCTTATCCAGTCTGAAACCCTGCGCCTTTTGATGGGGTCATTAAGCCCGTTCACATTCAGAGTTACTATTGACAGATATGAGTTTAGTGTTGCCATGATATCTATTCAGTCCTTGTTTTTGTGGATTGTTCCACTGAACTTCTTAAAGGGGAATTTTAAGAGTCCCCCTTAAAATTTCTTGCAGAGCTGGTTTGGAGGTCACATATTCTTTCAGTTCCTGCCTGTCTTGGAAGCTCTTTATCTCTCCTTCCATTTTGAATGAGAGCCTTGCTGGATAAAGTATTCTTGGTTGCATGTTCTTCTCATTTAGGACCCTGAATATATCCTGCCAGCCCTTTCTGGCCTGCCAGATCTCTGTGGAGAGGTCTGCTGTTACCCTAATATTCCTCCCCTTTTTCCAATTTTTTGAGGGATGCTTGTATTGTGATGTAGTTCCCTCTCAGGACTACTTTTGCTGTATCCCAAAGATTTTGAATGGTTGTATCTTCATTCTCATTAGTTTCCATAAATCTTTTTAATTATCCTCTAATTTCCTGGTTGACCCTTTCATCTTTTAGCAGGATGGTCCTTAACCTCCATGTGTTTGAATTTCTTCTTTTTTTTATAAGTTGTGTTTTTTTTTTAATTTATTTATTCATGAAAGACACACACACACACACACACACACACAGAAGAGAGAGAGAAGCAGGCTCCATGCAGGGCGCCCATTGCGGGACTCAGTCATGGGACTCCAGGATCACGCCCTGAGCTGAAGGCAGGCACCACTGAGCAACCACTGAGCCACCCAGGGATTCCCCCCAAATTTCTTCTTGTGATTGAGTTCAAGTTTCAAAGCATTATGGTCTGGAAATATGCAGGGAACAATCCCAATCTTTTGGTATCAGTTAAGGCCTGAATTGTGACCCAGTATGTGGTCTATTCTGGAGAATGTTCCATGTGCACTTGAGAAGAATGTATATTCAGTTGCGTTTGGATGTAAAGTTCTGTAAATACCTGTGAAATCCATCTGGTCCAGTGTATCATTTAAGGCTCTTGTTTCTTTGGAGATGTTGTGCTTAGAATATCTGTCATTTGCAGAAAGCACCATGTTGAAGTCTCCCAGTATTAGTGTATTATTATCTAAGTATGTCTTAACTTTGGTTATTAATTGATTGATATACTTGGCAGCTTCCACATGAGAGGCACAGATATTCATGATTGTTAGGTCCTCTTGTTGGATAGATTCTTTATTATATAGTGTCCCTCTTCATCTCTTACTACAGTCTTCGGGATAAACCTAATTTATCTGATATGAGGATGGCTACCCCTGCTTTCTTTTGAGGACCATTTGAATGGTAAATGGTTCTCCAACCTTTCATTTTCAGGCTGTAGGTGTCCTTAGGTCTAAAATGAGTCTCTTGTAGACAGCAAATAGATGGGTCTTGCTTTTTCATCCAGTCTGAAACCCTGCATATTTTGATGGGATCATTAAGCCCATTAATGCTCAGAGTTACTATTGAAAGATATGAATTTAATGTCATCATAATACCTATTCAGTCCCTGTTTTTGTGGTTTATTTCTTTGGACTTCCTCTTTCTTTTACAGAGTCCCCCTTAATATTTCTTGCAGAGCTGGTTTGGTGGTCACATATTCTTTCACTTTCTGCCTATCTTGGAAGCTCTTTCTTTCTCCTTCTATTCTGAATGAGAGCCTTGCTGGATAAAGTATTCTTGGGTGCATGTTCTTCTCATTTAGGACCCTGAATATATCCTGCCAGCCCTTTATGGCCTGCCAGGTCTCTGTGGAGAGGTCTGCTGTTAACCTAATATTTCTTCCCATATAAGTTAGGGATCTCTTGTCTCTTGCTGCTTTAAGGATTTTCTCTTTATTTTTGGAATTTGCAAGTTTCACTATTAAATGTCAAGGTGTTAAACAGTTTTTATTGATTTTAGGGGGGAATCTCTCTATCTCCTGGATCTGAATGCCTGTATTCCTCCCCAAATTAGAGAAGTTCTCAGTTATGATTTGCTCAAGTATGCTTTCCGGTCCTCTGTCCCTTTCAGCACCCTCTGGAACCCCAATTAAACATAGATTTTTTCCTTCTGAGGCTATCATTTATTTCCCTTAACCTTTCCTCATGGTCTTTTAATTGTTTTTCTCTTTTTTCCTCAGCTTCCTTCTTTGCCATCAACTTGTCTTCTGTTTCACTCACTCTTTCTTCTACTTCATTAACCCTCATCATTAGGACCTCCAATTTGGATTGCATCACATTCAATCAATTTTTAATTTTGGCCTGATTAGATCTAAATTCTGCAGTCATGATGTCTCTTGAATCCTTTATGCTTTTTTCCAGAGCCACCAGTAGCTTTATAATTGTACTTCTGAAATGGTTTTCTGACATTGAATTGTAATCTAAACTCTGTAACTCTGTGGCAGAAAGTATTGTTTCTTATTCTTTCTTTTGTGGTGAGCTCTCCTTTCTAGTCATTTTGCTCAGTGCAGAGTGGCTAAAAAAGAGCTGTATTGGAAAAAGGAAGGAGAAAAAAAAAGAAAAAGGAAAAGAAAAAGAAAAGAAAAAACAAACAATAACAAAAAACAAAAAACAAAAAACAAAACCCAAAACCAAAAACCAAGGAGGGGTATCCTCTAATTCTATGTACTGTAAATCCCTCGACTTCCCCTGGAGCTTTCCAGTGCTGCTCAGTCAGGAACTTGCTCTTCCCCTGTCCTTCCAGCTGGTCTTCTGGGGGAGGGGCCTGCTTTGCTGATTCTCAGGTGTGTGCACCTGGGGGAGCTGCCCGCCCCCTGCCAGGTGCTGGGCTCAGTGGGAGCTGTTTACCCCATGAGGCCTCTGTCCCCTGGAGGCCCCACTCCATCCCAGGCATATGGTGACACCAGGAGGGACAACAACACTGGCTGCCCGGCTATCCAGCTCCCCGCAGTAACCACCACAGTCTCCCAGTCCGCACTGGCCTAGATGCTCCCTGGGCCAGGGTGCTGACCTGCACAGCTCGGGGGCCCCGGCAGCAGGAGCGTCCTCACTGTCCTGTGCCCTCCCGCCTCCACCTGTCCTGGGGGGAGCGCAGGATCCCAGCTGTGTCCCGCGGCGCCCTGGGCTCCGGGGCCTGCGCTGCTGGAATCATGGTCCCAGGGCTGCGGCTTCCGAAGGCAGAGGGCACAGCCCCCTCCGCCCGAGCCCCTGCCTGACCCACCGGCTTCTCCCCGAGGCCCTGCTGGGCGCGCTCCAGCCCTTTACCGCCCTCGGCCCGTGGGGTGTGGGGCGCTCTCCCTGGGCGCACCTCCTCTGTTAGTGACCCCGGGAACCTGGGGGCTCCACCGCCCCTCCTGGGATGCTGCCCGAGTTCCCTGCTAAGCGCGTTTCCGTCCGGGAAGAATCCGGTGCAGATTTTTAAAGTTCCCGCTTCTCTGGGGCTGGGTCTTCCTGTCCTGGAAGCTCTGGCCCCGGGCCTTAGCCGGCTCCTCATGGAGCCTCTCCCCGACTGGATTTTATTTTTATTTTATTTTATTTTATTTTATTTTATTTTATTTTATTTTATATTTTTTATTTTATTTATTTTATTTATTTTATTTTATTTTATTTTTCTGTCTTACTACCTTGTTAGAAGTGCAAGCTCTTCTCTCTGCAGCGTTCTGGCTGTTCTCTCTTTAAATCTCAGGTCGAATTCGTAGGTATTCAGGATGATTTGAAAGTTATCTAGGTAAGTTGGTGGGGACAGGTGACTTGGAGACCCTACTCCTCTGCCATCTTGCCCCGCCCAGCAGGCCTGCTTTTTCTATGTCCCACAGTATTTGATATGTTGTATTTCCATTTTCATTTATTTAGAGATAATTTTAAATTTGTTTTTTGATTTCTTCTTTGACCCAATGGTTGTTTAGAGTTTCCACATATTTGTAGATTTTCTCACTTCTTGTTGTCATTGATTTTTAGTTTCATATCATTGTGGTCAAAGAAGATAGTTTATATCATTTAAATCATTTTAAATTTACTAAGATTTGTTTTGTGGCCTATCATATAATCTATCATGGAGAATGTTCTATGTGCACTTGAGATAAATGTGTATTATGCTGTTGTTTGATGGAACATCTTGTATATGTCTATTAAATCCATTTATTCTAAAATGTGGATCAATTTCAAAATTTCCTTGTTGTTTTTCTGTCTAGATAGTCTATTCTTTGCTGATAGTGGAGTATTAAAGTCCCCTATAGTCACTACAGTATTGTCTATTTCTCCAATAAGATCTGTTATTATTTGCTTAGCACATTTTGGTGCCTGAGTGTTGAGATCATATATATTTATGATTGTTCTATCTTCTTGATGTACTGATGCCTTTATCATTATATAATGATCATCTTTGTCATTTTTTACCCTTTTTAGCTTGAAGTCTATTTTGTCTGATATAAGTATGGCTACATTTGCCTTCTGTTGTTTTTCATTTGCTTGGAATATATCATCTTCCATTCTTTCACTTTGAGCCTATATGTGTCTTTAGAACTGAGATGACTCTCCTATAATCAGCATATAATTGGATTTTTAAAAAATAATCCAGCCATCTTGTGCCTTTTGATTGGTGAGTTCCATCCATGTACATCTAGGGTGATTATTGAGATGTAAGAATTTACTACTGCCATTTTATCTGTTGCAGTCTAGTTATTTCATTTTTCCATTTTTTCTTCCTTTCTTGTCTACCTTAGTAAGTTGGTGGTTTTCCATAGTAATTTGCTTAGTCTCCTTTTTTAATCTTTTTTTTTTAAGGTTTCACATCTTTGCTCTAGATTTTGTTTTGTGATTACCATTAAGTTTACATAAAACATCTCATAGGGGTGTTGAAGATGATAAGTTCTTTATAGATTTTGGATACTAGCCCTTCATCAGATGTCATCTGCAAATATCTTCTCTCATTCAGTTGTCTTTTGGTTTTTGTCAGCTGTTTCCTTTGCTGTACAAAAGCTTTTTATCTTGAAGAAGTCGCAGTAGTTCATTTTTAACTTTGTTCCCCTTGCCTTTTGAGCTGTGTCTAGGAAGAAGTTTCTGTGGCTGAGGTCATAAAGGGTGCTACTTGTGTTCTGCTCTAGGATTTTGATGGATTCCTGTCTCACATTTAGGTCTTTCATCCATTTTGAATTTATTTTTGTGTATGGTGTAAGAAGGTGGTCCAGTTTCATTCTTCTGCATGTGACTGTCCAATTTTCCCAACACTATTTATTGAAGACACTGTTTTTTTTTTTCCATTGAATGTTCTTTCCTGCTTAGTCAAAGATTCATTGACAATAGAGTTGAGGGTCCATTTCTGGGTTTTGTATTCTGTTCCTTGATCTATGTGTCTGTTTTTGTGTCAGTACCATACTGTCCTGATGGTTACAGCTTTGTAATAGAGGTTGAAGTCTCAAATTGTGATGGCACCAGCTTTGGTTTTCTTTTTCAAACTTCCATTGGCTATTTGGGGTGAGTTTAATATACTATTCTAATAAAGAGCTACAGTATCCTAAATCTAACTTGTTGAGCACCTTAATCAGAGTTTTGTGTACTTTGATCTTTTTGTTTCAGTTTGAAGATTTCCTTTCAGTATTTTTTGTAAGCCAGGTCTAGTGGTAACGGAACTCCTTCAGCTTTTGTTTGCCTGGGATATTCTTTATTTCTCTTTTATATCTAAAGGATAACTTTGCCGAATAGAGTATTCTTGGCTGGCATTTTTTATCTTTTAATATTTTTAATGTATCCTTTCACTCTCTCGAGTAGTGTAGAGTTTCTGTGGAGAAATCTACTGATAGCATCATGGGTGTATATTTGTGGATTACTGTCTTTTTTCCCCTGGATGTCTTTAAAATTCTTTATCATTGACTTTTGACAGTTTTAATATAATGTATCTTGGAGAACATCTTTTTGCATTGAGATAATAAAGTGTTCTATTAACTTCATGGGCTTATATCCAATTTCTTCCCTAGGTTTAGAAAGTTCCCAGCTATTATTTCTTTTTTGTTGTTGTTAATTTTTTTTAAATGTGTTTTTTAAAGACTTTATTTATTTATTTATTCATAGAGGCACAGAGAGAGAGAGAGAGAGAGAAAGAGAGAGAGAGAGAGGCAGAGACACAAGCAGGCACCATGCAAAGAGCCTGACATGGGACTTGATCCAGGGTCTCCAGGATCACGCCCTGGGCTGCAGGCGGTGCTAAACTGCTGCGCCACTGGGGCTGTCCTCCCAGCTATTACTTCTTTGAATAAACTCTGTCCTCTTCTTTTTCTGGAATATCCATTACTCTTATGTTGTCTTTTCTAATGGAGTTTTACAGCTTTCATAGGGTTTCTTCAATTTTAAGAATCTTTGTTCTCTCTATTCTTCCACCTGAGTCATATCTAGATTCCTATCTCCCAGCACTAATTCTTTCTTCCATCTGAGCTGCTTTATATTTCCAACGCATTCTAATGCTTTCTTTATCTTACTCGTTGAGTTGTTCAACTCCAGAATTTCTGATTTGTTCTTTTTTTAGGACTTCAATCTCTTGTGAAATATTCCTTCTGTTTATAATTTTATTCCTAAAATTGTTTGCTTTTCTGAGTTTTCTTTTTAGCTCATTATATTTCTTCATAACAGTTCTTTTAAGTTTTTTTTTATCAGATTGTAATATTCCATGTCTTTGCATTCAATTGGTGGAAATTGTCATTTTCTTTTTGTGATACCATATTACTGTGATTTTTCATGATATTTGATTAAAAGTACATTTGCTGCCACATTTGAAGTGTGAACACTTTTCTTATTTAGATAAGGTTTTGCTTATTTTGATTCTAACTGAAGAGCCTTCCTTTTGTTTTTCAGATGGTGGTGCTGGTGGTCCAGACGTTTTTGGTTTCTCTAACCACAGCTGACTGCTGCTAAGGTTAGGAGGATACTTACTAAAAAAAAAAAATAGTTGGGGAGTAAAAAAGATGGTGTCAGAGTGGTAGAAGGTATATATTGAGCAACTAGGGTTTTGGGAACACCCATGGCCTACTAGGGGGATCTTTGAGTGAGGACTTGGGGGTACAGGCTCTAGATGTCCATGAGCAATCCTCTTGCCAGAATCCCTGGAAGACAGCAGGAGACACTGTCCTTCAGTTCTCTCTGCCTATTTTCCTTTCCCTTTCCCGTACTCACTGCAGTCTTTCCTCAGAAAGAGCTACAGATCCCTCTAACATGCTTGTAGAACTTACAGCCAGGCTGACTCACACTCACACCTTCAGCCTTCACTTCCTTTGCTACAAAAGTCATGCTGTTTTATTGCTGGATCTGCTCTTGCCTTTTGTGACACCAGCTGTGCCCTCTCTCCTCCATGGCCCCATCTACCCAGAGGCACAGATGGCTTGATCTCTCAGGTGTCCTGGCATATTGTGTCGAGGTGCTTTAAAAAATCTTTTTTTTTTTTTTTGGTTATTGGTTATGGATCTGATTAGTTGTAAATCAAAAAGGAGAGAACAGAGGAATAACTTACCATGATGCACCTGTGATAATGCTGACCTCGCTCTCCCAGACTGTACTTTTAATCTTGGTTTACTATGATTTTCTGTTATGAAGTAGTATTGAATTAAATTAATTAATAATTAATTTCACAGTTGAGATGAGAATGTGTTTTTTGAATCTTTATATTAATGAATTTTCTAATTTTAAACAATTTTCAGTGACTCTTAATGTCAAACATATTTTCATGTGTTTATTTGTCATCCATATAGCTCTTAGGTGGAATGTTTATTAAAGTCTTATACCCTACTCTTCTAAAAAATTGAGTTTATTTATTTTTACTATCACGTTTTTAAGAGTTTTTCTGTATTCTGGATATAAGTCCTTTATCACACATGCAATTTTCAAATATTTATTCCCAAGCTTGTAACTTGTATTTTTATTTTCTTAGGAATATCTTCTGCAGAGCAAAAGTTCAATTAATCTTTTTTTTTTCTTTCAGGATCATGATTTTGATATTATATATAAGATCTCTTTGCCTAGCTCCAGGTCATGAAGATTTTCTCCTATGTTTTTTATCTAAGTCTTTTATAATTTTATATTTTCTATTTAGGCCTGTGATCCATTTGGAGTCAATTTTTGTATGAAATGTGAGGTTTAGGTTGAAGTTTATTCTTTTGCATATGAATATCCAAATGTTCTAACAGTATTTGTCGAAAAGCTGGCAGTACTCTTTATCACATCACAATATATTTTAATTATCTCTTCCCATGCCTGATTTCCCATTGAAGTGTGTATTTCTTCTGCACTGAGTCTGCAAGTCCCTTTGGTAACTGGAAATCTATCTTAGAACCTTGAACTGTCAATGCTCAATAAAAACTGGTTGGATTAACACATAATAAGGCAATGAACTAAGATTTTCTTGTGCATGGTAAAAATGTTCAGAAATATGTGTAATGGAAATGATGCTTATTTTTTCACTTTCTTCCATTCCTTTCTTAGAGAACATATTTCAACCATAGCCTTGGTAGGGTAGTATATGTTTCCTCTGTCTTTTTAGACTAGAAGTAGAAACATAAATCAAAGTGGGCCAACTAGTTTTTCCATCCCCTAAATTGGATTGGGACATGGACAGAACAATTCAGACTTCTCTGGGTTCTGGGTTTGAAATATTATATAGACTAAAGGGCTGAAGCTACAATGTTGAGATGGCAGTGATATGTCATGGAAAAGCAGAGTAGAGAATGGAATAGTTACTTGAGAAGCAAAAATGAAGACAGAAAGGTAGATGGGTAGATGCCTGACTGCAGTTTTCCTCAGTGTGGGCTATGTTTTTTGAGGGTCCTGATTTTTTTTAAAGATTTTATTTATTTATTCATGAGAGACACACACAGAGAGACAGAGAGAGGGGCAGAGACACAGGCAGAGGGAGAATCAGGCTCCATGCAGGGAGCTTGGTGTGGAACTCGATCCTGGGACCCCAGAATCACGCCCTGGACTGAAGGCAGGCGCTAAACCGCTGAACCACCCAGGGATCCCCCAAGGGTCCTGATTTTTAAAGCTAGCTTCATTGGGGGTGTGTCTCATTGTAATTAAACAGTCTAACCAAAGCAAGGTAATAAGAGCAATGAACAAATAATATTTGTCTAATAAAAAAATAACCTAAGAAGGTAAGTAGATTCTGGAATTTTTTAAGTCACAAATGAGTTAGTATATATAAGATTTTATTAAGAATAATTGCACCATTCTTGTAGTCAATAGATACATCCATGTATGCTTAATTTAAATAACGTCAGTGCCATTGGGAATAAAGCAAAAGTATTCTTTTCAAAGTGATCTCTACTCTTCTCAAGACTCATTCATTCAGTAAGTTAGTCCCAAGCACTGGGATGTCGGTTATAAAAAGATGGACCATAGAGTTTGTCCTTCATAAGCTCAGAGTCTAGAAGGAGAAATGGGAATTAACAAATAATGACAATTTAAAACTCTGATATTAGTAAACAAGGGACAATAGCAAACCATGCCAGTTCAAACATAAGCACTCATAACATTGGAGGACTCCTGACATTTGGTGTAGTCAGGGAAGGCTGCAGACAGATTTGGGCTTTGAGGACTAAATTAGATGTGGATAGAGAATAAAATAAAGGTATTGAAGGTAGAAGAGCTTCCTTTACATGTACCAGTATTAATAAAAATGTAAATATTGCTCAGCTATTTTTGAAAGGTTTGGGCATGCATTCAAAGTTTCATACAGCTTTTCCATGCCTTATTTGCTTGGAATAGCAAAGGGCAATAAGTGTAGAGAGTGATAAATTTAGTCCAGGAAATGCTCTCAGAGTTCAGCTACAATTTTGGGGAAACATAAGAGCAAAGGAAAGATGTTACTGCCAGAATTTGAGGAAGAAGCTGTTTCATGGTGTGTTGACAGTAATTTAATAAAAAAGGTTAACTTCTGGACTAGCACTCAAATTTCCTTAGTCTCTCCTGATGATCAAGGGCATTCTTTGTTAAGTCGAATGTGTTGGCCCTTAAAGTTGCCTAGTGTGCAAGGAAGCTGTCAATCACACACTTAAAAAAAAGTATACAGCAGAAGGGTTCTAAAGGGAAATCAAATTATGGTCCATTTGGAAATGTCACAACCAAGTGGCACCAGCAAAAATGAAGAGGTTCATTGACTATTCAAATTGGTGTATAAAGAGTTGCGTGGTTTTGCTGCTAATCAAAGATGAAGCTGGCCTTTGAGCTGCCTGTGTGGAGCCTGAGACCACCCAGGCTTTAGCTAATGTTAGTGTTTACATGACATGTTGGAAACAAACTGGGCAATTACAAAGGCCCAGTCTAACTAGATCCTAACAGGCAAAGTGCCCTCTGATCCAAATGTTAATAGCTTTGACCTTCATTGGTTTTTAATCTCATTCTGTCTGGCAGAGTAAATGAACTCTAGGTTATACTGTACAGAAGAGTCCTTTTTGTTTTTCATTCTTTTTTTTCTGATATTGCTGGGGAAATGAAAGTCTGTATTTTTTCAGCTGGGTATATCACTGAGTGTATGCACAGAACGCCTGCTGATTGACTGTGCTTCAACAAAGGCAGATTCAGTTTGCAGCTGATAAGAAGCAAAGTCATCCATGCCGTGTTTACAAAGTAGGCAAGGAGAGTGAAAAATTAGTGATAAAAGAGCTAATCTTATTGTTTTGCTGGGCGAGAGAATGGCACTTTTGTGCTTGCTTTTAAGAGCTGGCATGTTGCCTCTCCTTCCCCCTCCATGCTTTGGCAGCAAAACAATTTTCAGATTCCCCAAAGTGTTATAGATTATAAAGGACACAGTAATGTTGGAAGGGTTTTCTAACATTGAGTAGGGTACAAACTGCACTGGAGATTGGCTGTTTATTCTATGTGCCCATGACCCACACTGCATAAACTTCTATTTTCTCCCTTTGGTATTTCTAAAGCAAAAGATAAATATTTGGGCCGTTGGACAAATTCATTAGTGTTTAATTTTCTAACACATTTAAATGCTTAGCTGTGCTAAGAATAAAGTTTGAAATCCCCTCACAATCAGTTATAGGGTCTGGCAGGGTTAACTGGGCCTCTGTGAGTAATAGGACATGTGGCTGAAGGAAAGGATCCCGTAAGAGAGATGTTTTTGTTCTTTTAGTTCATAACTACTTAGTTGTAAGGTCCATTGAGGTGGAAGAAATTATAATGTGTAATAGTTCTTGGTGTGGTTAAGAAAACTGATGTCTCTGCATTTAAATTGTTTTTGGTCATAATTTCATCATTTTCTCAGTTTTTCTAAGGGAGAAGTAACAGATTACTGTTTTGGCCAGAGGCATATGCTAGGTTTTACAGTTCCTCACTATGCTGATTTTTGCATTTAGTGGTGACCTGCAGAGATCTATAACGCTGGTGGCCACGTGTCTATTCCAGGTAATCTGGACCATTCATTCACTTATTCATTCAACATAACGTTTATTAAAGCCAACCATGGGCCAGGTGCTGGTGCTACTGAGGAAGCAAAGCATGAATCACCCCTTCCAGAAGTGTCTAGTCTTGTAGGGAGGACAGTGAAGCAGACAAATAACTGTAATAGAGTCTACTAAATTTCATAATAGAGGTGCTTACAGGGCACAGAGATACATTCCCTTGAGTAGTGGAGGAAATCTTCCACATAGATGACAATTAATTGTATCTTGAAGAGTGTGTTGGTTTGTCAGGATATGGCAAGCAGGTCAGAATGACCAGAGCTCTGCTTCTCAGCTGTCATCAGAGTTCTGTGGCAGGGGTATGTAAGGCCACAGAATAGATACTTTATTCATCCAGTAAGCGTTTATTATTTACCTATTTGAGAAATATTTGTTGAATACCTTATTTGTGCTGTGCACTCTCACAGACATTAGGGATAGAGAAATAAACAATACAGTCTTAAAACTCACCATGGATTGTCAGTTCTGGAGAAATATATCTCAAAACAACTATGTATATATTATTGAATAGAATATACAGATTTATGCAATCAAACATGAATATTTCATATACGTTTTGTACTTGCAAGAGTAGCTTTTGGCAATACCCTTAAACTCCAGAAGGATGTGTTGATTTTATTCTAGCATCCGGTATACTGTGTTGAAAAACTTTGAGGAGTGCAAGGAAGATTTATATGAAGAATTGAAGGGGACATGGGATTGGAGAGGTAGGGAGACACTAAGCATCTATAAGTTTGAATTTTACATAAAAGGAAATGGAGCACCATAAGAGGGCTTGAAATAGGAAGGGTGTGATAAGTTTAGGACTTTAGAAGGATCATTCTGATGAAAGTACCCATAAGTACATCTGAGATCATGCTTTAAAAATATGGTCCCTGTACCTGTTTTTCATTTTCTCTGTATGTATTGAATCATTTGATGGTCCATCAATGTCCAAACAGCTAAAGCTAAGCACTTGAAATGGACAACCTGCAAACAGTGTATAGGCAAGAGAATTTGCCTTTGTGGAATTTTTCTTAAAGATGAGGTCATCAAAAGCATGAGTTGAGTGTAAAAGTTGGGAAAGTATTTATTCGTATTTGGAATTGAATTAACTTTTATTTAAAGGATCTCAAAATAATTCATATACACTGGACAGGTCATTTTTCAGACAGAGATTGTTTGGCTGCAGGTAGTTGAAACCCATTCAAACTAGCTCAAGTTGCAAGGGGAGAATATATTGAATGTAGCCAGATATTAGGAGGACTGGAGCTAGCCTATGGAATAACAAGTCTGAGACCAAGGGAGTTATTGTCTTTCTGTGTCTTTTTGGTCCATATTGGATATTTAGCTTCCTCCTTTATTATCACTGCAACACATTTTTCCTTGTTTATTTGATGTTTTTTAATGAGCATGTGTAAAAATGTGCACACTGAAGTATGTCCTTTCAGTCTAAGCATTACCAGAGATTAGACAATTTCATATTTTTCAGGAAAGAGAATTGGATTGGCCAATTCGAATATGGTCCCTACTCCTGATAAAATCAGCTGTGACTGGGAGGAGGCCCCATAGCTGCTCATTCATCAAAGTATGGAAGCAAGCTCTGGAAAATTCTATCAGAAGAGGGGTTGGGGTGGGGTACAATGACTAGAAGAAGAAATGACTGGAATGTCTACAATTTCCACAAAGAAACCCTGGCAAACCCTCAATGTTAGGGAGTTTATCTTCCATAAGAG
Source organism: Vulpes lagopus (assembly GCF_018345385.1). NCBI lineage: Eukaryota > Metazoa > Chordata > Mammalia > Carnivora > Canidae > Vulpes > Vulpes lagopus. Next base: position 22,854,887 of record NC_054824.1, on the reverse strand, counting down.
GAAGATCACTCGTTTCTTTTCTAGATTTCCCTTCTCATCTTGATGTTTCATAAAGAATAGATTCTTATATTAGTTCTAAGTCTTCAGGTTGCAGTGCTATAAGCTGAACTCATTGCTAAAAGACATTGCATTGCATGATTTTTCTGACATGTTTAGACAATATGTTAGCTCCAAGCACAGCTATGTTTTGCAACTCTAATAATCTAAACAAGAATCTGTTTCTGTCCCTCTCTAGGCTCTGCCTTCTTTCTTGAATGAAGTTTTTTTTTATTCAGATGAGGTTTCTATCATGTAGAAAAAAATGAACCACCACAAGCTCCTGACTTACGTTTAAAGTGTTGGTGGGCAGGGGGAGTATTTCTTCTTCTGCTCCATAAACAATTTAGGCTCCAAAATGAAAATGCAAACGAAAAATAAAAATTAATAGTTTATTCCCATTTTCTAGCTGAGTTGAGCTTTGAAAGAAAAAAGTGATTTTTAACCTGAACATTCTAAGAATTCACTGTATCATATGTAAGCATAAGTAGGATAGCAATGCGGAAAATATGAATATTGGAATTGAAGCTGTAGAATACAAGACACTATGATATCTTATAATAGCCGTAAAGGCATTAGCATAATGCAGCTTTATTTGTTTATTTATGTCTACTTATAAACTATACCAAAACTTTTATTTTTATTTATTTTTTTTTTAATTTTTTATTTATTTATGATAGTCACAGAGAGAGAGAGAGAGAGGCAGAGACACAGGCGGAGGGAGAAGCAGGCTCCATGCACGGGGAGCCTGATGTGGGATTCGATCCCGGGTCTCCAGGATCGCGCCCTGGGCCAAAGGCAGGCGCCAAACCGCTGCGCCACCCAGGGATCCCCTATACCAAAACTTTTAAACTGATTTTTAAAAATTTGCTTGTTTTGATGTATCTTTTTCTAAATCCTGAAGTATGAGAATTCTTATTTAGCACCTTTCAGATGTTTTTAAATGTAGTATTTTGTTTCTGCATACCTAGACTGGAATTTGTATTCTCCACTTGTATTTTAGAAAGATTGCCTAATGTTATGAGGTGAATTGAAGGATACTGATGTTATAAGTGAGAGACACTTAGGAGGCTAAGTTAGAATTGGCAGTTGTCTAATTTAGAGGTGATGAATGTCCGAACCAGACCATAGCCATAGAAGTAGAAAAAGAGTATAGATATGAGAGAGACATATTCATGTGAAAGCAAGACCTTTTTTTTTAAACAAGTTTTGTCCAGTGCTTTAGCTGCATATTGCTGCTTTCCATGTTTTTTATTGTTAGCAAAATAGTAAAATTATGTCACTAAGTGGGTTGGCTGTTAATTCTATACAATTGGTTTTAAGAATCAGTTGAATAGGAGAATTCAGATTAATATAATTTTGTTGAAGGTAATAAGAGAACTGGAGGTAGTGGGAAAAAGAATTATTTATGCCTGATGGAAAGCAGAGTAGTAGAGCACAATTTAAGTAAAAGAGATCCAGGGCTAGGGGTATGCAAGCAATGTGGAGCTTGTTCTGAAAAGAAAGAGGAGTTGTGATGACAATTTGCTCCTCCTGCCTTGTTAGAGTTCTCTCTCATGGTTGTGGCCTTAGGAACATAGACCTTTTTGTTTTCCTTTACTTTCCAGGTTAGTAAGTTGTCGCAGCAGCAACATGCTCGTGGGCTGTCAAAATCATTTTTTTACAGATGTAAAGCTAATCCAGACACAAACTACATAAGGAATAGGAAAATGCAGTTTTAGGATATAAAGCCTAGTCCTGTTATCACTTTGGAGATTCTTCTCAGTGATCTTTCCATGACTATGTTTTTCTGTTCAAAATTCCTTAGTCTACTGCCTCATTTTATTAACTAAAAAATCAGGTTATTTTTCTATTTATCTGACATATTCTCTCAGCTAAAAAGCTTGATTCTCTTCTAATTTAAAATTTTCAAAATTTTGAGTCTTCTAGGAAGTAGAATATATTTTATTTATTCAATAAGTGTGTGTTTGATGACTAAGGTCACACTTGGCCAGATTCTCACATTATAGATAAGGTGCTGTATATAATCCATCACAAAAGCACATATTCAGACTCATGATAAGGAGTAGGTAGAGAGGGGTGTGTGGATGGAAATCCCTGAACAATGTTTGCATTGCTCTGGTACTTTCCTTTTTCCTCATTTCTTAATTTCTTTCTCTTTATTTTTGTTCTAACAGAGAGAGAAAATGGAATACAAAATGTTGGGAAACGATCAGTAGATACAATAGGGAAAAAGGAGAACAGGAACCTATGCTAAATATTCAGTTTCTTGTTTGAGATGCAAATAACTAATAATATTGACCATTTATACCATCTCCTTGTTGATTGCTTATCTTATTTACTCTTATTAGTTATAGAGGCATGAAGTTGGTTTCCTTTTGCCCCAGAGGGCAGAACTAAGAACTATTATAGAGGGAAAGGATTTTCTAAGATACAGAGTTGTAGGATGGTGAGTTTCCAGTTTCTTTTGGTGTCTACTCAGGGTTGAGCGAAGAATGTGCTATAAGAAATTCAAACATTGATTAAGAAGCTGTGTACACTGGAGTTCATTTGTTAAAAGCAAAATTAAACATCTTAGGTAACTTATGCAAGAAGGAAATGCTTGTGAGAGCTAGGGATTGCTAAGAAAGTCTGATAGACCAGGTTTAAAATGACAGAGTCCAGTCAAAAGGTTCTAGTTGGTGTAAACAATCCACAATGGAGGCCAGACACCATCAGAAAAATGAATAAATTCTTGCTTTATTTAAATATTTATTAAATATCTCTAAGTGCCAGGCACTGGGATGCGATAGAGAATGAACAAAGGCCCTGGTCTTGTGGAGCTTATATTTTAGTGGAGGAAACAGATACTAAACTAATAAATAAAAATACAACACATGGAGTAGTGATAAGTACTAAGATAATAACAAAGCATATTCTGAAAGGAAACATAGTAAGGGAAGAGAATAATGAGGAAGGTATTGGAACCTGGATGGAATGAGCCATACGATGCCTTAGGACAAAAGTACATCAGAGAGATGGAAAAGCAACTGCTAAATGTGTAGAAGGATGAAGTATAGTTAAAACAGAGTGAATGGAGGGGAAGGAGGTTATAAAAGGAAAGAATGTCAATTACTTCTCTGACCTTAGTATCTCCCCTTAAGATGTAAAGTCTCTGGAGAGAGAATCATAGTGAGTGAACTAAAAATTTGTGCACATTTCTTGGCTGAGTAAGGACAAGAACAGGCACAAGCTGGTAGGAGAACTTTCTAGAGATTCCTTCAGCATCTTGAGAGGATCTTGAGGCAGTTGGATTCACCATCCTTCTCAGGGGGGAGAGGAAGGTTTTCAAAGGGGAAAATTGAGGTATAATTAGGAAGGAGGATTAATGGCAGGAATTGAACTGCCAGTATCCCAGTGGATAATTAGCTTAAGTGATCTTTAAGGTCCTTTTCAACACAAAGATCAATCAAGTGACGGAGGTGAAAGAATAGAGACAAAAAGGGAAAGAAAAAAAGCTGAAAAAGAAACGACATGCTTTACCATGGGTCAACCTGTCCTCCTGACTTCTCCTACCTTTCACTCTCCATTACCAGATGAGTGATGCCCAGATTGGTCACAAGGCACAGAGGCAAACCTTGTGGAGGTAATTTATTAGAAGGGATCAATACGGGAAATAAAGAAGCACTGACAATGGGCTCTTTTCAGCTAAACAACTAGGAGACCCAACATGTTCTAGAGGAGCAATAGCACCTCAATGAGCCACTCTTGGCATGGGTTTATCCATTGCTCCTTCATAGCCAAGAGTCAGCTTCTTTCTGACTCTTCTGAAATAATCTGCTTCTATCCCATTCCTGACTTTTCCTTTTGTTTTGGCTTTTTCAGGGCTTTTGCACACTACATTCTCTCCATACATCCATTTACATTTGCTGCACTCCATATCTGATCTCTGGATGTCTTACATTCAAACTCCCTGAGAAGAACTGATAGGATGGTTTGGTTATCACTATTTATTATTGTCTTGCTATTGTGTAAATTTCTCGCGCTGGCCAGGCCTTGGACTGCTGCCTTGATTCAGATACCTTGATTTAGGTATCTAGAAAGGAGAGCAATAAACTTAGTGGGTGAGTGTAGCAAGTGCTCAGGATTTCTTAGATTTTTTCCTATTGCAAAAACAATACTAAATTCAACATACAGAATGCCTGCTGTGTGGCATATATTTAAAGCAAATTATTTCTAACTCTGAGAACAACCTTACTATGTAAATATTATTATTCCTATTTTTTTTACTTCCAATATCACACAACTAGCAAATGGATAAGCCAGAATTTAAATCCAAAGTCTATATTTTCTTTGATGACATTAGTATATAGATCTGTTAGTATATAGATCTCTGAGGAAGTGAAAGGCTATGCATTCATCAATCCATTAATTGATCCATACATGATTTTGAATGGATACTATATGCACAGGACTAAAGAAATAAAATGGTTTAATATGAAATAGTACTTTGCTGTTTTGTGATCAGAATATCAGAATGCCAAGTATGAAAATCTGGCAAATGCTTCCTTGCTATGTGCAAGATAGAGAATTGCTAAGTAATGAAGGAACAACTGAGAAAGGAATCTTGTGGGAAAAAATGTTCAAGTAAAATAGTCCATGTAAATCTTGAAATAATAAGAGAAAAGAATAACAGTGTTAACTGTTTCCTGGAGCTCATGAAAAAACTATTGTCCCAGAACAGTCACTCAATGGTAGCAAGATCCTCTTCTGCAAAGACAACTGGTTATATGCTAACAAATGAAGCTTTCTTTTTAAAACAATACCATTTGCTTTGTGAAAGAATTGTCAGTGAGAAAAAGAAAACATTTAAAATGCCAAAAATTATAGTTACTTTGACTTTTTCTGGATTTTTTTTTGTCAAAAGCAAGAAAAATGGTATCAACAGGACATGATGGGTTATTTATGTATCATAATTAAATCGGTGCAAATTCACTGGCACACAACCCAAATGTGCCACTTTAGCTGATGAGTGAACTTCACTGTGCTCTCCTTGGTCAATGACAAAAGCCAGTATGAGTGGAAATGAGCTGGTGGCCCCTGAATGAGCCTAGTGTTATAATGAGTTTCCAAAATAACTTAAAAATCCTTAGCAGGCCCACTTACTAAAATTCGAAAGGAAATTACCGCATCTATGTGAAGGATACATGGCCAATTGTGGGTATAGATCGAAGCAGTTGGGAGAAAATGATTGTTTGTAGATCTGCTGGTATTGCCGGATAGCTTACTGTTAAATTCCAACTTAACTTTAAGCACATGAAAGTGTCTGTGCTAGCCTGCCTCATGTCTCTGGACTTGTTTCACCACAACTGAGAGCCACGTTTTCTCTTAGCCCGTGGCTGGGCTGGAAGGTTATGGAATGTAAGTTTAATCACAGATTACTTTTTCTTCTTTTACATTCTTAGGTCAGTTACATTGCTGCTGTCTTTATAGAAATCCTCAGTGCCATAAGTATGTCTACCAGTTATCAATTTAAAGGCATAATGAAACGCGAATCTCCAATGAATTCCCATCTGAAAATTCTGGATCAGAAAATTACCTTTTTCTGATGGGCTAAGATAACATTTACTAAAAGCAAAAATAATAATCACAATTGAAAAAAAATATCCCATCAGAGATAGAAGCCCTGGGAGGAAAAGAATTATAGACTTGAGCGAACTTTGTATATTTGTTTTAGCACGTGAATTTAATGTTAAAAAATGGTCTATTGTTTTTGTTTTTCAGACCAGAGGTTTTTCTTATTCTTACTTAGGAATGCTGTCACCTAGTTATCTAGTAGGGGCTGCCATTCAGTTAACAAGAGAATACTGTGAACATAAGATGAAGAGGAAAGATTCCATGAATCATAAGGAAAACAATCCATGGCACACTGGTTTGTGCCATCTCAAGGTCATGGTAGATAAAGAAATGAAAGATCTGGTTGGTTTTGTCCAGGAAGTTGCTTGAGGATGATTGAAACCTTGATTAGCCTGAGCTGTGAACAGAGGGAAAGCTTTGTCTTTCTCTCCCTATCTCCAGCTTAGGTAGAAAATACCCACTTTTGTGTTTGAAGATTATGAAGAAAATCTGGACCTGGTAATCTTTTGAATGGTGACATGAAGTTAGGATTAAGATGCTGGAGGCTTCCTTTTTAAGATATACGGGGGAGGTTCAGCAGGAGGGCACATCAGAAATGCAGCTGGTGCCTAATCGCCAAATGTTTGAGGTCTCAGTTGATGCTTTGCTAGAGGAACTAGGATTTTGTGATTAACTTTTAGAAGAAGTGTCAGGGATGCTTTCAACACATAGGTTATGACATTAACTACAGCATAAAGAAAACTGGTATGTCTTCTGGGTCAAGAATTGGAGGGGCTTAGCATTCTCTAAATCCCCACCGATAACGTGCAAGGTAGATTTCAAAATTAAGACAAATACTCTCCTAAAACAAAGTGCCCCCTCTCTGTTACTTCAGAAAACCTTCCTAGAACTGACAGTGTGTGCTGTTTTTGAAACCAAATAATTAGGTGCATGAGAAAACAAAACAAAACATTTTCTTCTAAGAATGCAATTTGTTCTTTTCCACCTTTTATTTAAGTTAATAGGGCGATAACTGGGGAAAAACCATGCATTTTACCTTGTCCTCATCTCTCTTAATATTGTCTGTGCAGATAAATTCTAGGGTCATTTTTGATAAAGGCACAGGAATGTCCCAGAGATCTTATTGTTCTAATTATGTCACTGTATGTTACGGCTTTATTAAATTTATATTTATTAAGTGGAGCATAAGGTGCTGGATGGTGAGTCATGGTTCAACAAAAGATCAAAAGAGAATGTGAAACGGAGAAGTTTAGTACTTTCAGGACAGGGAGGAAGTACATGATATGCCTTGAGGGGCCACATGGAGAGGTCAAGGCAGAGTATAGGCAGAAAGAGAGAGATGGGAGGGCTTGGGGCATATGCCTTTGGTAAAGTCCATGGGTGGAGTGCTTTGGGGTTTCTGGGCTAAAGCCTGATTGGTTAATTTAGGCCAAAAAGAATAGGGTTTGGTAAACCCAATGGGGGTCCTAGCTAAGGGGCACATAAGGAAAAGGCCCCAAGAGGCAAGGGAGATTGTTGACCACAAGTGCTATTGGGGAAGTCATATCAGGAATTTTTACTTGTGAGTCTGTGGACTGTTATCTAGGGCTTGCATGAGGGGGCTAGTGTCAGTTTAAGGCCCCCACAGGCCACTTGGCCACACAAAATGAATGCTGAGGCAGCAATACCATGGACTCTTGACACGGTATTATAGGGATTGCTTTGGCCTGAGAACAACCTAACCCAACCTGCAAAGTTCTGAATACGGGAGCTGCTCTACCAAGGCCAACAGCTCTAAGGCAAAAAGATGCAGCATAATTAGCTCTTCTGATATCCTCTTGAACAAAATGTCAGTTCAGAAACCTGAAGTGTTTGCTAATGACAAGGGCCCAACTGTCCCATAAAACTAGAAGAGTGGTGTTTGTTGTCTATTTCAAGAACTGGAAATGAAAATCTTAATGACACAGGAAATGCTCTTCAAAGGCCAAGAAGTCTTAGTGAAAGATAAGAGGATCAATCAGTCTTAAATACGAGTTTACTAAGAGTAAGAGACGGGATGCTGCCAGCATGGATATGTATTTCAAAAGGCATGAATAAAACCCAGAAATAGTGTTAATTTTACTTTGAAGTATATAATGAAACCCCTCAAGTACCTAGACTTCAACACCCCTTTCCCAAAATGACCAAAATTTCCATTTTTGAGCGTTTATCATTTCGCCTTTTTCCGTTCCCTAAGTCTTAACAGAATTTTAAAAGAGCAGCTAATAAATGAAGTATACTTCAGTTTCATGTAATGGATTGGATCAGAAGGGAACTGATAAGATGATATTGGAAAAGCAGGCGGGGGGTCGAAAAGCTGCAAAAGTGCTAAGCTGTATGGGTTCAATTGATTCCTGGCGTGCAGGCTTGCAGTCCCCACGTTATTCCAGCAAATGGAAAGAGAGCAGTCCCTGTTCTATTACAATGAGGCTCCTCCCGAGTGACTGGTTACCAGCAGGGCCAGAGGTGATGAGGGGAGATAAGGCCAATTACGAATTCATACTGAGGAAGCAGGAAACAGAAGCCACAGGAAGAATTCCAAAGGGGAAGATGGGAAATGAGACTCTGGGTCACTGTAGGCATTCAAGGTAGAATACAAATATGAGCTTTAAGCCTGCTCTAGAGAAACTCATTTTAGTGGGAGACAGGATCAAAGGAGGCCAAAGCTTTGCAATGTGGTTTCTAAAGGCAAGGCACAGGGGCAAAATACCTGAGTAGAAACTTATCATTAAACCCTAGCCCCACGCTTATCATCCTTTCTGTGTTCTTGGCACACTTTGGGATATTAGAAATTTTAGTAGTGTACTTGAAGGAATTGAAAAGCTCAAAACAAAACTAAGCAATTCAGCAATAATTTCAACACAATCACTGCTGTAGTGTAAGGATAATGGCACAGTGTCCATAATAGCACCCCAGGGACTGAGAGGTAGTGGGGCTTGTGGTGAGGAGCCAGAGGGAGGTTAGAGGGGATACTGGCTTCATGACCTGGGGCCCAATACTAATGACTCTAATCATCAGGTTCTGCATCTGTCTCAAAATGGGGAAGAAGGGAAGGACCTCCCTCCCCCTCTAGGGGTATTAGAGAGATTAACTGAAACAACCCATAGAGAGGTCACAGCTCCTGGCACTTGTGAATGCACATTATCAGCCTGTCCCCTTGCTCCTCAACCCTTGGCACCATTTGCTATCCTGACAGCATTCTCTTGCACTCCAGAGGCCAACTTCTCACCTGGTTCCAGTCAACACAAGATCTTTCTTGGGCAAAGGTGTACCATCTCTTACCTTATTCATAGCAAGCTGTAGTTATGCTCTTACTGAATCATGTGACCAGCTCATCAAAATGTCCTGCCTAATAATCATTGTAGTAAAAATGTATCTCTAGGAGTAGCAAAGACCAATTTCATATATTGAACAAAATTTTGGGGACACAGGTGAGAAGGGTTCACAGTATACTAGGGTGCTTTGAATGAGGCCACTCAAGAACAAGCTTTGTAGGGAAAATAAGGTTTGCTTCCTCCCTAAAGCAGATCTTTCCTTCTCCCCTAAACAGTGGGCTGATAAATTACTTAACTCTTTTGTCTCCAAGCTGAATATTACCACACACTACAGAAAGTGATTTGCATATATCATCTCGTTTTTCCTTTTTTTCTAAGCAACCCTTTGAGGTAGATAATATTATTTTAAAGAAATCATTCTATGAATAAGAAACTAAGGCTTTGAAAGATTAAATAATGTCAAATTGAGTTATTTATGACTTCAAAGCTTATGCTTTAGGATTTGCATTTCTAAGTTTTCCATGACACTGAAGTTGCTAGTCCTGGGACAACACTTTGAGAAACTCTACAATAGTGTCTCCTCAAATCCTTGTTGAGTTCTTCTAGAAACTCTGTAAAAATGCATATGTATGCTTCTGAAATGAAAATATAACTCTTTGAAGGGAAATCAGAAATAATTCTCCACCAGGAGATCCTAAGTTAGATTCTGGCACAACAAGTCCTATAGTAGATGACTTCGTCACTGGCTGAAGGTATTTTGGGTGAACTTTATATTTCTCACCATGCCAAGGGCACATAACTTTGGTCCTAAATTGCCTAGCTCTGTGATTTATTGTCATTTCTAATAAAATAGTTCTATGCATAGTAAAACAAAGCAAGAAATAAGAGCCTGGAAATGGTTGTGGTTTGTCAATGGTAACACCATTGGTATAATGTTTGTTTGTTTCTGAGATTTTGAAAATTGCTTTAGAAAGCCTTAGGGCAGAAAGCTTCACTTAATTAAAATATTTTAAATCAAACCACAGGAACTGAATTCAGTTCATAATGCTGCAGGGTACAGCCAGCAATTGTAAGAAACTCAAATGGGATAGGGTGGATGAATATAATAATAAGGGGGATAGGTTTTTGTTATTATTTCTGCTTGCTGGATTGAAATAATTAGGCAACAGAAAATCTTTAGTTAACTCTTGGAATTCTGAGGATATTCATTAATTGATACATAACTGTTTAGTGTTTCCCAAAGAGTATTCATGGAGCATTGGGATAATGTTCCAGGATGTTCAACAAAGAAAGCATCCCCCTTGAAGGTAACTTTAGAAAGCACCGCACCACTCTCTCAGAAATCGACATTGCCCATTTGCTTAAGAAAGTCTCCTAGAAAGCCTTCAGTAAGGTAACCTTCTGGATTCTGTTTCAGTTATCATTGGGTCACACAGCTTCTTTCCCTACTCTTTTCCCCTAATTTCTACCCAAATAACACCATTTCACAAGATATGAACTAAAAACATTTGAGGAAATGCCAATATACACATTTTTAAATCAGTACTGAACCAGTTATGTGTGTATGCATATATATATATATATACACACACATTATTGCAAAGCCAGACTCCTCCCACCTTTAACTCTTACTTTTTCATAAGTATTGTCTACTTGCTTTTTGATGAAATAAGGACCTGGATGTATGTAGATACCATTTGATCACTGAAACACACAAGCAGTAAAAGATGCTAGGGTTGCTTTCTGAATTTATCACTAGGTGGGATTCAGTAAAACCATAGAAATTTGGCCTAACCAGAGGGAAGATCAGTCAGATTTGTGGAAAATTGGAAAAGAAATTTCATTACATTACCACCAATAGATAACTTTTATTCCTTGAATGCTGCCTAGAAACGGTCCTTGGAGGGAGTCTATTCTAATGACTAGAAAGAGGTGATTTATAATTACAACAGCACTTGTTTATCTGTTAAATGTACCTAAATTGTCTGAAAACTACTTGCTCAATCAGTGAAATGTTTTTCTCTTTCGAAATATTAATTTGCTTAGCAAATTCATTTTTCCTAGGTACAGGAAAGTAATCTTCAACCACTTTTCCCCCAGCTAGAGGAAAGGTAAACTTTAACCTAACCATTTTTCTAATTATCAAACGTTTTGAATTAATGGGGTCCAAATTAATTAAGGTTTTATTATAGTTTCATCCTTAGGAGACAAGGTTTCATTTCCCTCTTTTGAAGTATTTTCCATCTGAATCAAAAGAAGATTAACCTCACCACTCTCATTGCTTGAAGCCAATGGGTTTCAACTTCTTTTTTCCCTCCCCAACATACCTGAAGGTTATGAAACACTCCCTCTGTAAGGAAAAGATGAGGTGTGTGGGGGGCTATAATTAGGAAAATCTCCCTAGGTGATTCTGATAAGCTCCCTACCCCTTCTTGAGAATCCTGGTTTTATGCCTTTGATTAAAACCTTGTAACCCTCAGGCAAACATGGAATTGGGGCAGGAAGGGCAAGAGAGGCCCTGGCAGGACTCCAGGTAAGCTAGTGCTCTGATGGCAGGGGGTTTTGTCATAAATGGTCAGCTAAAGCTTGGATAATCAAAAGTATGGCAGGCACCATAAGCATTACTAGCATTGTTAGCTGCTTCCACCATTTGTACTGAATACTGGGTGTTGATAACCCGGCGGGGGGTTTTGGGGAGCCAGAAGGAAGGAGGTTGAAGGTCTTTGGTGCAAGCAAAGTTGGAGATTTATAGTTAATCTACTGGACACTGGATCTATGATTGAGGTGGAAAAGAGAACCCCATCTTGTGCTTCCTCACCTTTTCTTCAACCTCAGCCACGGTCTCCTGAAGTCACTGGTAAGGAGATACACTATTTAATATGGGTTCATAGATAATAGGGGTAAGGTGTCTGCAAACTAGGTAAATGAGGTGCTAAAATATGACTTTCAGAGAAGGAAATTAATGGTATAATGGAAGTTATTAATGGAAGAACCATAGCCTTTTTTTGAATTCTTACTATGATCTAGTTTTTGATGTTTAGAACAGAGACCTAGTGAAGATAAACAAATATTTAAAAATTTTTACTTGTAAACAAAATATTAAATGTGAGTAAGGTAACACATTTCCTCTTGGTATTGATATACTGAATCATGTAGGCTATTAAGCAAAAAGCCTTTCAGGAAATACCTTGGCCTTACCTAATACCCTTATTGTTTTACTCTGGTCCAGGACTAGCTGGGTGCTTATTTAATTACATCGGTATTTATTTAAGTTCCTTTTAACTGGTTGTCCACTTTTGATAACATTCCATTTATCACCTAAATATTTTAGCTTGAGGACAGATCTGTTGATTAGAGGTGTAGACTGATATAAAAGAGGATTTCCCCCCCTCCCTATGTTGCTCTAAGAACCAGTAAATAAACCACTTAAGCTCTCTGAATTTCAGTTTCCTTATCTATTGGATAATTGTTTCTTCCTCAGGCACCTGTCTGATTTTATAGGTCAGTGACATTTGACTTAAGTTTTAGGTTTTGGACACTAGATGGTGATGTTGTGCTGCTTTAAGTCTCACCCAGCGAGGCCAAGGTCTAGAGTTAGGCTTCTCATTTTCTCAGATCTTAATAAGAATGGCTTATAATGAAACCCTATCCATGAAGCAAACATAATTGAGCATGGAAATAACACAAGGAGCAAGAAGAAACCAAAAATAACCTTTGTGTGCTTTTTGACATGCTAGCTTCTAAATACACTGAACCTTATCTTAATTAGCTTTAGCATCCTTTGGCGTCCGAAGTCCCTCCTTTTTTCATCTTACTTTTATGTGAGGCAAATTATTGATCTATTGAAGCTACTTTGGCAAGCCTGGCTCCTGATCCCAACTTCTGTTTCTCTCTCTTTTATTCTACTCCTCACATTCCTGGAACTACTCTCCTCAGAAGTACTTGAGAGATTTTTAGGCAGCCTGTTGAAATGTTAGAAATATACATACTAATACAGGTTTTGTTCAGAAGCAAACTCCTTAAGAATTCATTTCCTCATCATAGGTCAAAAAACCTGAGAACAGTTCTTTCAGAAGACCAGTTCTCTCCCATGGACAACTTACTGCTTGTTTATAAAAGCAGCTACAGGAGGAGAATGGGTTTGCTGAAATGGCGGCTGCCTCTCCTATTCTTCCTAAGTTTTCAAGCTTGAAGCCCAGAATGGGGGGTGGAGGGGGAGCTCCTTCTTTTCCTGGCACTGAGTCTGCAGATTTTCTGGGTGGTTTTATGGGGGATGGTGGCAATCACTCAGCCCAAGCTTCTCTCCTGCAGAAGGCCTTGTTAATGAAAGGGCATGTCTGGTTAGACTCCTGCCACTCTTGGGCCTGGGTCCTTGGAACACGGAGTAGGCATTTTTTTAAAAGAATATGTTCATTTTTAACCATTTTAAGTTATCTATTAAGTATAATTATATCCCACTTAAGAAAATGCATCTTTGCATTTGATCCTACTGTGGTATAGTCCTTTACTGACATGAGTAATTAGAAATGGAGACTTCTCCATTGTGAAGTCTCTTCACTAGAGACCCTGTATGATGTCTCAGGAAAATAGCTATACGAGACAGGCTGGGGAAGCCATCTTATGTAGATAGGTACCATTCCCCCTCAGGCATGGTGTCCAGATTTAGGAAACTGGCACTTCTGGTTCTCATGATAGTTTGGGTCATCATATTACATGACCTAATCTTAGACCTCAACCCGAGCAGGTAAATTTCTGCTATCTTCTGAACAGATGACACCATCAACTGTCACTTTTCTTTGACTTATTATACTTGAACACATTGACATGTAATTCATTTGAGGCTTATGAAAAGAAAAATGGTTTTAAATTTGAACTCTTCCACTCCAAACAGATAAGGTTGAATGAAAATGAACTTGACTCCTATAATCCTCTAATTTAAGGCTAAGAGAAGAGAGGCCCTTTCACACAGTCTGAAAACATCCACCTCATGGAGAATGTTTATTGCTTCATCTAAGGAACCTGAGTGAGAGATAGGCTCCCTGAGGACCTGAGACTCAGAATTTACAAATTGAATTCTTATGTTTCTTTTTTTTCCTTTCATTGAGCAACAGAAGAAATAGAACTAAAGAATATAAAGAAACAAAACAAAACAAAACTTTGAGACAAAGGCAAGGAAAACTTGGAGTTAATTTTATATGGCCAAAAGAATAGACTCATGGGGTAGCACAAAGACCATTTTTGAATGAATTGAGTCTGTATTTGGGTGATAGCAAGGAGATAAGTATAATGTAGAACTTGGCACAAATGAATAGAAATCCTCACAACTACTCAAACCACATCTCTTTTTGTTTCATTGTATAGTTACAACAGAACAGTTTAAAAGACCAGAGTAAATGTGACCTAAACATTTGTCTATCTTGGGTTTTACAAGTACAATTTGAACTAAACTGTGCCAAATAAGTAAAGAAAGCTATAAAAATAAATACATAAAATGGAGTATAGCATGCTAACCAAATAGAGCCTATATTTAAAATGCATTTCAAATATTATTTAGGGAATTTAAAAAATCATTTTATTGCAGATAATGGCAAATTTAGTAGGACGTGGTAAGAAAATTTCATCAGAAGCAATAAACAGGTAGAGTGAAAACTGATTATATTCTGATTTATGTAGTTAATTCAAGTTCTGGGTCATTTGTTCTCGCAATGTAGGTTCCTTGGTTCTAAAAAATTCTATTAAGGTTATTTGGTTACCCCCAAAATAGGCTTTATATTAGGATACCATACAGCTTTTCATCATATTCTTTATGCTCTGCTCTCTATATTTCATGTGAAACTTTTTCACTCTTCAGTACTATCCAAGGGGAATTTTTTATCAAGAAAATGATGTAAAGGATGGAAGAAAATGCTTAAATCTTAATAGGAGGGTTTGGTTTGTTTATTTGTTTTTGCTTTGTTCTTTTAAACAACAGAAATTTATTTTTCATGGTCCTGGAGCCCAGAAGTCTGAAATCGAGGTATCAGAAGTATGATTTTATTCTAGGACCTCTCCATGGCTTCCAGATGGCATCCTTCTTGCCGTGTCTTCATGTGGTCATCTTGCTGCATAGTCATGTCTGGTATCTCTCTCTATGTTTGTCTCTCTCCGTTTGTGTCCTAATCTCTTTTTCTTATAAGGACACCAGCTATGTTGAGTTAGCCCCCACTCATGTGATCTCATTTTACCTTAATTACCTTTTTAAAGGCTCTAGCTCCCATTGCAGTCACATTTTGAGATACTAAAGGTAGGACTTCAGCATATGAATTTGGAGATGGGGTGACACAGTTCAGCCTGTAACACATAGTAATTCTATGTTTAACTTTTTGAGAAACTGCCAAACTATTTTCCAAAATAGCTGTACCACTTTATATTCCCACCAGCAATGTATAAGGTTCCAATTTCTCCATATCCTCAATAACACTTGTTATTGTCTGTCTTGTATTTTAACCATTCTAGTGGTGTGAGAAGTGGTATCTCCTTGTGGTTTTGGATTGTATTTCCCTAATGAGTAATGATGTTGAACATTTTTCATGTGTTTGTTGGCCATTTGTATATACACTTTGGAGAAATACCTATTCAAATCTATTGGGTTGTCTTTTTATTGTTATAAGTGTCTATTATATATTCTAAATACTAAATCCTTATCAGACATATGATTTACAAATTGTTATTCTGGCTTATCTAAGCTGGTTGAGTGAAAAAAAAAAACAAACCTTCCCAAAACAAATGTAGAATTTGATATTTATGGGTAAAATAGGAAAAGTCCCTCTCTTAACTCAAGAATACATGGTAATGGGAATCCTGGGTGGCTCAGTGGTTTAGCACCTGCCTTTGGCCCAGGGCATGATCCTGGAGTCCTGGGATTGAGTCCCGCATCAGGCTCCATGCGTGGGGCCTGCTTCTCCCTCTGCCTGTGTCTCTGCCTCTCTCTCTCTCTCTGTGTATCTCTCATGAAGAAATAAATAAAATCTTTTTTAAAAAAAGAGAATACATGGTAAGGAATGAGATTCCTTTTATGTCATTGCAAGAGGGGAACTTTCTTCACACAGTCTCTATGGTGGTGGAAGAGAGGGTCTTATTGCTGTTGGGGAGTAGGGAAGCAGGGTTCAGGTGTCATATGAAGTCAGTCACCCCTTGGACATATATGATTCTGAACCATTGGTACTCTATGCTAGGGCTCAATAAATAGATCTCTTAGGGGAAGTCCAACATGGAACAATTGAAGAATGAGTGTAATGGAGGTGTGCAGACCCCTATAGAAGAATCTAGAGGATAGGGACACCTCAGTGGCTCCATCAGTTAAGTGTCAGCCTTCGGCTCAAGTCATGATCCCAGGGCCCTAGGATTGAGTCCCACATCAGGCTCCCTGTTGAGCAGGGGGCCTGCTTCTCCCTCTGCCTCTGCTGCTCCCTCTGCTTATGGTCTCTCTCTCTCTCTCTCTCTCTCTCTCTCTCTGACAAATAAATAAATAAAATTTAAAAAAAATCTAGAGGCTAAGATTAAGAATAGGAGAGTGTTAGCTAAGTGAGGGAGGCAGATGGCAAAAGATGGGTGTTCTGGTTAAGGAAATAAGGCTTGTTGAGATGAAAAGCAAGTGAGAGAGGCAGGTGTGGTAAGCAGAGGCAAACCCATGCTGGAACTTATAGGTTCTGTTCAAAATACTGGTCTCTAGCCTAGGAGTAACAAGAAAACTTAGAAGTATTTTAAAATAGAGGGGTGTCACTGTCAGTTTTGCCTCTATAATAATATTCTGATTACACTGTATCATAGCCAGAAGTTCTCATTTTTTCCCTACTATTTTTAAATTTTTAAGGAAAGTCTCATTATGACTCATATAATAGCACAAATTCATTCAAGTTGGGAACCGACTTTATTACCTAATCTAGAGAAGACCATTAGACTTTTATATGAGGATAGAAGTTCATATTGTAGTAACTAAAATTTTAAAAAGATAGCCAATTTATAAAGAACTGCTTATTGTAAGAACCTTTTTAAAAGCAACCTTTGTAGTGTTTAATATTCATTCTGGAAAGTTTAAGTATAGTTTTGATAGGATAATAATATACTCATTTGACCAACTCTACCAATTTCCAACATTGTAATTTTTCTCATATGCTTTGTTTAATCTTGGAAATCCAATAAGCAATTTAAAAATAGAGATATAAAGACTCATTACACTATATGGACCCACTGGAAAGTCAATAAGCAATCGACTTACTGAGCCTTCTGAGATATGATATTTTTAAAAACAGTAATGTGAAGGGAAAAAACTTATTGGAAGTTAGATCAGTTTAATTCTGGTATGTATGGATACTGTGGAGAATAGATAAGCCGTTATCACTGTCATCACTTCAATACCTAAGAATTGCATCATCTGCTAGAAGTATCAAAGTACAGAAACAGTTTTCTCTTTCTCTTTACATATATATACTTATATAAGTGTATGTGTGTGTGTGTATATAACACACATATACATGTGTAATACACACACACATACATACAAACTCAACTGTGTAAGAAATGTCATATTAGTTTTCTAAAAACTGAGAAAGTGTTACCCTGTGTGCCTACCACACCAAGGTGGTGGGGAATTCAGTTCCTCTCATTACTGGGGCTCCCTTCCTGAGTAGATTGATTAAAAAAAAAAAAAAGCCCGGTTCTATATGTAACAACACATTCTAGGAGAGCCCATTAGTTTTCAGTTCATATTGTTTAACCTGATATCCACATGATTTTCAATACGGTGGGTGGCTCAGCTCATTCTAGGCCAGGCTTGTTCCTGGGAATCTTTGCTGAGCCTGGGAACCCTGAACCAACTTTCCTTGGGATGCCATGAAACTCTTGCCCTCAGGTTCTGAGACCTTCCTGGGGCACCTGGGGGAGAAGGACACAGATTTGCCTATTTTCAGTTTCCTGCCTGATTTTGGAAAATCTTTGAGAAACTTCTCTCTGAGTTGAAGCTTTGAAAGCAAAGGCCAAGGAGTGGTCAAGGGATGTTTTTAGCTAACTTTTGCTCTCAGCCCTACAACACAAGACTCACAAAAACATTCTGTGATCAGGAAAAAGAAGAATATAGTGAAAATGAGATGCAACGTCTCGAAGATTACTCTACCATATATATATGCTTTTTTTCCCAATCTAGTAAACTAACTGGGTGCTATGGGTACCTGTATGTTGCTATATTTTTTTAATTAAAATAATAACTAAAACATTAGCAAGAAGAGAACTTAGCATTTGCATGCTTACTATGTGCCAGGCCACTATGAAGATGAAAAGTTCACAAGTATTTGCATCTCATTTTCTTTCCATTGCCCCATGAGATGAGCACTATTGTCCCTACTCTAGAGTAAGGAAATTGTAGCTGAAAAAGGTTAAGTAGCTTGCCTGAGGTCCTGTAGGTTCTACTTGAAATTGGTCTTCTCCAGAGTCCAGTTTTTAACACCATGCTTAGCTTTTGCCTCTTTCATGGGAATCACTCTTCATTCTTTGGGAGTTGTGAGGCTTTTCACTAAGATACATTGCTGTCTGTCAGCTCCAGAGACACAGGAAGAAGACTTGAGGAGCATGCTGGTTCTTTTCCTTACCACCAAAGCACTTCAGGTGCAAATTTCCAGCACCTTGCTCATCACACGAGTATATGCTAAAGATGGTGAGAATCTGAAATTGAATTTAGAATAAAATATCAGATTTAAAAGATGTGATTATATTACTGATGTTTAATTAAACATGGGTCCTAAAGTGATGCAGTTCCCAATATGAAACCAAGTATATTACTCCTGTTTAATCTTCATGTTTTACTTTTTCCCCTAGTCTAGGGCAGGTTTTAGCTTTGAGCAGATTTATGTGAGGTATTTAAAGTCAGTTTTAAAATGAGATGATTCAGTTGCCAATTTATTTTCTAGAGAAAAATTCTATGCATAATTTTGTTGAATGTTTCTCTTTAGGCTAATAATTGGAAGAATAAGCTGTAGCCTAAATCTATCTACATCCACGAGAGCTCATTTACTATCTTAGTGCTTTGCCATTTCAATTACTTTTCAAAGCTTTCAAATTATGCTGAATTTAATATACATACATGTGAATGAATGCACACACACATAGGTGGATATATATGTGTGCGTTCTCCTCAGGTGAAACATTTGGCACATTTCAGTATATTCATGATGTTATGGTGTTTCAATAATATATTACTTAGTGGTTATGCTTATTTGTAACCCACATTATTTTAATTTAATGAGTGCTAAGAACATTTTGATGAAATATATTTGACACCCTGAATGTAATTCTTTGTCCTATTGTGAGAGAAGACATCTATGACAGTCTGGAATCTGCTTGGGATTTTGGCAGGCATTTCTGTCTACAGCCAGCAGTAGAAATCCTGATTACCTACCAGAAGGGGCTTTCATACCTCATTCTGGTGTGAGGAAACCACTAGGAGAACACCTACTGTCCGCAATGGTATTGAGGTGTGGAGGCAAAAGGAATCCCAATCCCTAAGGATGGGGATGATTCTAACCATTAGAAAGCAATTGCTGAATACCCTTATTACGTAGAGTTGGCTTGTATTGGCTTAGGCTTTTAAGGAAATTCCTTTTGCCTCATGAAACTGAGTATGCTTTAATAATAGAAGTTATTTCATGTAGACTAAATCTCAAGTCTGTACAGAGAAATCAGCCACAGTTTGAGAAGCAGCTCTGAGGGGAGATGAGATTGTTAAAAACCTCCATGGAATGTGGTTGTTAAGTGTCAACCCCTTACAGATGCATGAAAGTTATCTCAGGATTGTTTAGGCCAAGGTGGTCAGTCTGAGGGAAGACTGCCTTATTCTTGGTCAAATAGCCCCTTTTAATAAGGCATCCATGGTACCCAAAATTGTGTGATATTCATCTAGCCTATTTTGAAAATGATCCCTTTCAGTGCTATTGAATCACAGTCCTTAACCATCCTTGACATTTAAATACATTCACATTGCCCTTAAACAGAATTTGCGTTTTGAAAACTTGAAGTATTTCTGCTGCTTCTGATAACACTTTTCACAACTCTTCTCAGCAAAATGTCCATCCAGTTTGGTGATCCGCAGGAGGAATTTGCTTGGAAATTATGTTCTCCCCTGTTTCTTTTCCTAATAATTTGTAATACAAGTTCCAACATGAAATTAAAATTCTTTTATAATTTCATTATCTAGGAAGTGATTTTGCAGTCTGCTGAGGATCCGATGTTGAAGTACAGCACAGTGTACAAAATAATTCTTGTTTTAATACATCGCTATGGCTCTCAGAGGAACCTCTGCTCAGCTCAGTTTATCATTAGCTTCTATATGACTCAGGTTTCCAGGTCTTTAATTCAAAATGAAAATTAAACAATATTCATTTTGTCAGGGCAGTTTGTAGAGAAATTGGTTTTAAAAACCCTATATTTTTCAATTAGAAAGGCTCTTACTGTAACAATGTCCAGTGTTCTTAATTGTTTAAAATCCAAATGCTAGAAGCCAGAAACCCTTCAGAGGATGGCCTCAGAGCCCCTGAGCCCCCGAGCCCCCATCGCAACACACACCATTACTACTGATGGGCACTAGTTAAAACCTTATGAAACCACTAAGCATATAGCAGGAAACCAAAATCAAATAATATCCACCCTTAGTGAAATTTTCAGGGGATCCAACAAGCATTTTTAGTTTGTATATAAATTTAAAAATTAGTGTTTTTAACTAGGAGTAATTGCTGTATTTTGGCTTATTTAGGTTAGGTCATTTTCATATCCAATTATCATAAAGCTGCACGGTGTGATAGAAAGGCATGAACTTTGCAGTTTCAAAAATGTTGGACTGAATTCAATTTGGTGCCGTATTGGAGCAAGTTGCTTTAGCTACTTGAAGCCTCAGTTTACTCATTTGTAAATGGGACACAATTATACTACTTTATAGAGTTGGTACAAGTAGGAGATAAAAAGCACAGATGAAAGCACCTAGCATACAACTTGGCATAGAGTCGTCTCCTATTAAATTTTCTTTTCTTATACCTATCAATTATTTAAAAATGGAATTGGTAGAAAAGCATAAAAGTAGAGCCTCTTGAATTTTTCTGCTGAAAGTCAGGCTCAGCTTCATGGATCAGGCTTTAAAAAAATCTCACCAAGCCCTCAGGATTGATATTTCTATAGCATTAACAAAAAAGAAAAATGAGATTTTTTCCTTCCTCGGGCCTATTATTTTTTTATTCTTTTTTTGTTCACTCACTTACAGTGTATTTAAGTGGAAATCACTTGAAGCCCTTGAACCACCCTCCGAAAGCTTTGCTAAATCCCACATTTTTGGTTTCACTCCAGATACAGTACTGTGTCCCCTACCTTTGAAGTCTTTGAAGTGTCCACATTGTAGGCTGAACCTGTGGTGAAGCCCAAACTGGTGGTTTTGACTGCACAAACCCATTTAAAGCTGGGACAGGTGGAATTGAAGCGGGATATGAGAAGGGGTGGTGTTCGCTTCCCTTTCTTGACCCCCACCTCTCTCCACTCTTAGTCTCTTCAAACACTCCTGCTATAGTCGCAGACATATCAAAGACTGCTCTACTATGGCTGCGGTGACACTGCGGCTGGAAGTGACTGCTTTACCCGACCACAGCTGTTCACTGCCTTACGGAGTGAACTGAAGCGGGAAGTACATCATGAGGTCTTCAGTTGCAGCCAATGACCTCATGTTTCTTTACATGGGGGAGATTTGCATCAGGGGTATAGGATAGAATAAAACATTTAGAATGGAGTATTTATGTTATAAAGTCTTATAAAGTTTTGCTATTATTGTAAATTATAAGTATAAATAGGATTTATGGCTTTATAATCCTACACCGTATCTGTGTATTTTTGAACGTTATAGGACTTTTTTTTGCAGTTTTAAAAATAAATGTAAATGATGTTACACTTTACAATTTAAAGAAAAACCAGAAATAATATAGTACCCAAGTTAAGAGCTAGACTGGATTGGAATACTCCTTTATGAACAATGAGCTGTATGGCCTTGGGTAAGTCACTTTACCTTCCTATGCCTCAGTTCCCTCATCCATTAAATGGGACTATAATAGTAGCAGTCTCTTAGGCTTGAGGTGAATATTAAATATAAATGAAAAGAGAATCAAATGTATAAATTAAATGATAATATGTAAGACACTTAGAACAACACAAGGCGCTTTGTAAGTGCTATGTATTTGCTCTTATCGTTAACACATTTTGAAGTTTATATATTTGACAGATTATTTTAAATGCTATATCATTGCTCATTTCAACTGCTGTAACATATACTATTGTCTACATATGCCATAATATATTTATTTTATCCTCTTGTTGATGGGTAATTGCTTCTTCCAACGACAAGTACAAACAATAAGAAGATGAACACTTTTGCACTCATTGCCTGAATATGATCTACAAAAATATCGCAAGATAAATACTCAGAAGAATTCCTGGCTTATAGGGTATGCACACCAACAGATTTACTTGATATTGCCAAATTGCTCTCCAAGCAGTTGGGCCAATTCATGCTCCTAATGTCAGTGTGTGAGAATTTCCATTGCTCCACATCCATGCCAACTCTAGCATTTTTACCAATCTGGTGGGTGTGAAATGGGAGTGAATGGCATCTCATTGTTTACATTTTATTACCAATTGGGCTGAAAGCCTTTTTCATATGTTTATTGGCCATTTGTGATTCCTCTTCTGTTCCTATCCTTTGCCCATTTTTCTACTGAGTTTTCTTTTCCTTACTGCTTTGAAAGAGTTCTTTAAGTATGGCTAGGTAATTATTATCTACTGGTTTTAGAGATTGCAAAGATCTGTTCCAAGTTTGTCACTCATCTTTTAACATTGGTTATGTTGTCTTTTGTGAAAAAGTTTTGAATTTTATAATTAGTTCAATATATCAGTTGTTTCCTTTATGGATTAGGCTTTTTGGCACCTTGTCTAGGAAATTCTGCTGTAATGCAATTTGGTAAAGGCATATGCCTACGTTTTCTTTGAAAAATATCAAAGTGTTGATTTTTATATATAGATCTTTAGTTCAGCTGGGATTTGTTATTGTTTATGGTGTAGAGTGTGTTTCTCTCTTTTCACATATAGATAACCAATTATCTCAGCAAATTTTTTTGAGCAGGGTGTTTTACTTTTTTCATAAATGTATAATGCCAATTCTGTCATATGAAAAATGGCCATATACAAAAGGGCTTCTTTCTGTTTTATCAATCACCATGAATATATTTGCACCAATACCATATTGCATAATAGCTTTGAAATACATCTTGATATCTGTTCGAAATAGTTTTCCCACTTTGTTTCTTTAAAAAAATCTTAGCTATTCTTGACATTTTGCCCTTTTGTGTGTCAAGTTCCATGAAGAATTCTGTAGGCATATTACATTGAACTACATTGACTATATAGATTAATTTGAGAAGAACTGATATCTTTATAGTATTGTCTTTAATCCATTCTGTGTGATAGTGCTCTATTTATTCATGTTGTATTTTATGTGCTTCACTCATATTTCCCTCATATTTTTATAATTTTTTCCATAGCATTCATAAATATCATTTCTTAGGTTTATTTTGAAGTAGCCAGAAGTTTTGAATGCTATCAGAAATGGAAGGGCTCCTTTTCCACTTAAAATTTTACCTTGTTTATATTGATTATAGGAATGATCTATTCCTTAAAAGTTCTAATAGTTTATTTGTAAGTCCTCTTGAACTTTCTATATATGCAATTATTTTTTGTTTTCTTTCCCAGTTTTTAATGCTTTTTATTACTTGTTCTTGTCTTATTGAATCATCAGTATATTTACTACAATGTCGAATAGAAACTCGAATAGAAGGCTCTCTTGTTTTTTGTCTGACCTCAATATTAATTTGGTCACAGATTGCTGTGCACTGCTGATTGATGCCATTTACCAGTTGGGCTGAAATTTCCTTCTATTAGAATAGTACTATATTTTTATAGTAACTCCATCTTAAATCGTGAATTTTATGAAAAAAATATTGTATCTGTTGAACCAATCATTTAGTTGTTTTCTACTTTAGCTTCTCAACATAGCATATTTCACTAATTGTTTTTTTATATAAACTATCCTTGCATTCTTGAGATAAATATAACAGGGTTATGGATTAAGAGAGGGAGAAAAAAATGTAAATGTCTTAGAGAAGAGGACTTCAGGAATAGGGACTAACAAGTGCAAAGGTCAGCAAGGTGTTTGGTCTATTTGGAAGATGACTGAATAGAGTCGTCTGATGAGGACACTACTTTATCTAGTAAATTTCTGGCAACAGACTATCCAGGTGTTGTGTTGGTCCCAGCCTCTCAGTAGAGATACTATTGGCTAGGAATGCCTGAGCACTCAACTGGGCTTGTATTACTTATGATAAGCTCCATAGACATTTCCCCCACCAAAACCAAGTTGTGGCTGGATTGGCCATTGTGGTTCTTATGACTGCGGGACACACCTCTGCAACAACCATTTGGAAATTTTGAAGAACAGGATTTATTACTCACAAACCCTGGAGGTTACACTGCATGCCCAAATCACAGCGAAGTACAGATATATAGAAGAGAAGGAGCAGGACCTGGAGCTCTGTTTTTATTAGTGTCCAGGAGTAGGATGTCTGTTTCATGAGTTCACTCTGTTAGGGAATTTAAAACATAAAAGCAGGAATTAGAGAGTGGGAAGGGAGAAGCGGGGTCATTCAAGTAGGCAATTATCTAGGCTACCCAGGGCTTACTATAAAGATATCCTCATGGGCAGGGGCCACCTGGTTTCTTATCTAGTAAGTTTGCTAGTTGCTTTTTCATATACCTGGAAGTATGGCTATCCAAGATGGATAATTTTTGAAATACATGCCTTGGCAATCAAAAGCTTAAGGTCAGGCACTTACACTGCACAAACCTAGGAGTTCTGGCTTCTCAAGGCAGTGCACTCTTTGCACACCTCCCTGTATCGTCTACCCTAATTCTAACCACCAAACCACATATATGATCCTCTTTCACATCCTTGGAGGCACAGCTAAAGTCCTAGTCCTCTTTCTAGCTCATAAGGATACATCTTTGTGGGCCAAGCTTCTCCTATAGTAAAGGTGAATAATTTGCTTCTGGGACCTCTTGGTCAGCATTCAACCCTGATTTGTAACTATGAATGACCAAACAGGGAGTGTGCCTAAGCCACACGCTAATATTGCATGGGTCTGAATTGGTGAATGCTATCTTCTAAAAGTGATTATGAGGAACACTGGAAGAAGGTCTAAAGTGTGCTGAATTGACCCTGAATATTGTCAGAAGCTAGAGGAGAAGATACCACTCTTTCAAGTGAGTTGAATAAAAGGAGATACTATATATATATATATATATTTGATTTAGTTCATGAGTAGAATGTCCTGGCAGTCTAAGGACAGTCAACATACTCCTTGTACAGTGAGGATCTAAGGTTGCTCTTTCAGGCTAAAACTAGAAGGCAAAGAAATGGAAATACTGAGTGGGACACATGTAATACATTTGAAGAAGGCCAGAAAACACTAGAGCTCTGTCTCACCTATGCGTGGGGCCAAAGGCAGAACAGTCTCTATTTGCCTTTTGGGACAGATAAACCCATCCATCAGGCTGCATCTGGTGCACAGACTGAAGCCTTGACACCCACGTGCTGAAGGATTTATTGGCCTTGTTCAGGGACTCATAAACTTCCTTCTTGGCTTCTTTTCTCTGGCTCCTTGTCCATGGGTACTTTGGCTCAGTAATCCTATTGGTTATGCTGGTCAGTGTTTCAATCTTCTCCTTTGTGAAGGAGACAGCGTTATGCTTCTTGTGCCTTTGAGTATCTCCCAGGCTCAGACAGCTCCTTAGCAAAGAAATCCTCACACTTGCCAGCCGACAACACAATGATATGATACAATGACAAAACCAAAACCAAGGGATTGTTTTCCTTTTCCTTACCTAGTCCTTTCCTTTCCTAGTCCCCTCCATTTTCACATTTTGCAGAAGCACATGGCTTTGGCCTACTAGCTAATGGCAGTTTTTTCTTTTCCTTTAGGCTCTTTCACAGATGAGGTGGCTGGCTGCTTGCTTAATGATTATGATAGTGAGACACAATCACTCTTTCATCGTGGCTCTGTGTCCTTAGGTAGCCAATAGCTCAGGATCTGTCTACCTTTGTCTTTTGGCATCGTCTTAGTTTTGCTCTGCCCCAAGATGACTAAGCATACTTTTACATGAGCAGGTGAGGTAAATTATTCTTGTTTCAAAAGAACTATTTTCTGAGAAAGCATTTATCTTGGGATTTCTTTAAATGTTAAACTCTCCAAATGCATTTCAAGTTAATTCTATTTGTGAAAATTCTATTTAGATACTCTGTTGATGTGTATTGTATGGATTATTACATGTGCCTGCTGCAAGTTACAAGGGACAACTAGGCTTAAGACATATTTGGATGAATGATCATTTTGAAACTGTTCAAATTGATGTAGTATTTTAAAATGATAAGCTGTCCTGAGCTGCATTGAAAATGCCTTGAAAGATATGTGGAGAATATGCTATTAGAGGCAGGAAGATGTCTGGTTTTAAAACAATAACAGTAGGTACATATTTGAACTCTTGTTTTTCCAATAACATCTTTTGTAATTCTCATAGCAACCCTTTGAGGTATGCACTATTTTTACCCTCTAGAGAAGTAGGAAATTATAGTGAATAAAAGCACGAGCATGGGTTTAAATCTGGAATCACTACTTACTACATGTGTGAACTTGGGCAAGTTATTTAACCTCTCTGTGTCTCATATTTCTTATCTGTGAAATGGGTGCTAACTGATTTTGATGACTAAATGAATCAAAATATCTGAAACTGACAGAACAGATTCTGACACACAATAAATACTTGATAAATGTTAGCTCTGATCTATTCTTACAGGTAGGTCAGCATCCTTACAGATGGGTCAACCAAGATACTGAAGTATAGGGGGTTTAGTTATTTGCTTAAAGCTATGTAGTAAGTATCACCAGAGCTAGATTATAAACTGGAAAACTGACTCCACAGTGGAAGTCTTTCCACTGGTACTCATACAAAGAACCATAATATTTCTTGTCTCAAGAGATGCTGCATAACATATTTTTTTAAATTTTTTTATCACAGAGAGAGAGAGAGAGGCAGAGACACAGGCAGAGGGAGAAGCAGGCTCCATGCGCCGGGAGCCCGATGTGGGATTTGATCCCGGGTCTCCAGGATCGCGCCCTGGGCCAAAGGCAGGCGCCGAACCGCTGCACAACCCAGGGATCCCTGCATAACATATTTTATTGAAATGTACTAATTCTATAATGTTGCTACCTGCTATTATTTTATAAATGTACTAGAAATTGCAAAAAATAAATTATGGCTAAAATTTAACTTTAGGCAGAGTTTTGCTTTAGTTGTAAATGCTGAGTAATTTTAGGTAAGCTTCTTCGTTTTTTTTTTTTTTTCTTCCTTTTTTAGAAGGAAGAGTCATTGCTTTTACAAGATCTATTAAACAATGCATTTGGATTTAAGAGCCCATGACAAGGGCTCCAAAGACCAAATATGTAACTTGGAATCCCTCCCCTCTACAAGCATTTCAAAACCTCTATATTCTTTTCTTTCTCTGCCTGACATCTCTTTTTTCAATGTCTTTTGCCACTAAGATCTGTCCCTGAATTTTTCCTGTCTCAATATTCAGTATAGACCAGAGCACACCACTCCATTCTACACTCTACTATGCTAGACTAGACTATATACTACACCATGTATACGAAGAAGAAAACAAAGAGCGCTTATTTACAAAATTTGTGACTACAAATAGCTGAATAGTGAATATGTTGGACTATAGAATTCAGAATTAAAGTGATATTGGTTGACTAAGGAAAAAAGAAATGTAATAGGAGATAAATATCTTAATCCAGTTTCATGAAGTGTGTGACTAGGCCTGACTTGATAGTAGTTTGTATAAATTACCTGGTAATTTGGATAATTACAAATCCAAAACAAATCAAGAGGGGCACTCTTGCTCCAAGAATTCATATATATACTTTGGACCGTATTGTAGGTCAAGGAAAATTGGACACCATCTATGTCCAGGCATGCTCAGTACATCCTCAGTTTCATTTTAGAAGGGCCTTTGCTAAACTAAAGATTTCAGGTGCTGATAGTGAGGAGGTCATAAGGGCTGTGTGATTGAAGCAGCTGACAGACAATCATTTTAGGGAAGAACAAATGTAATGTGTGCTTCTTTTGGTGTGTTTTCATAATACCCTAGTCCTCGGGATTGGAAGGAGGCTCCACACTGTCTCAGCAAGCAGTGAGCTTGTCTCCTAGCAGAGGCAGTTTGCTTTCTGCTGTTGTGTGCTGTCTGTTCAGTGGCTGTGGGCCCAAAGAATCAATCAAAATCAGGAGAAAAATGAGAGAATTGCTGAAGAACTTTGACTTCAAATGGAGCAGAAGAAATTTTGGGATTACTGAGAAATATTTTTGCTGAATCACTAGTTACTCAAGGATGTTCTGAATTTCTTAACACAATAATAGTTTTAATTAATTTAATTATAAGTACATTTCTGTATCACATAATTTTGGATGATTTTCAAATTGTCTTATAATTAAATAAAGTGACTAATTTCCTTCAAAGATGCATAGTCACTTCAGGAACGACTGAGAATATGGTTGTGGATTAGACATAGTGTAGTTAAGCCAGAAACAATCCTAGAAGCAACTCAGGGTGAATGTTTATGTGTCTGTGTGTTTGTGTATTTATATAAGATAGGACTAATGCCATTTAATGCCATTTTTAAAAAGCAAATCCAAATTGGTACCATCACTTTAATAGCTGCATTAATTTTATGATATAGATGTATTTTTTTAAGATTGATTTATTTTATATGTGTGTGTGTGTGTGTGTGTGTGTCTAGATTGACAGAGAGAGCACACATGTGAGTGTGGGGAGGGGGAGGATGAAGGGGGTTGGGTGGGCAGGTAGGTTTTTTTTTTTTCATAAGTAAAATCAATTTTATTAATAAAGATCTTTCCACATATCCAGAACAATCAAGGAATTCCAAGAGAATAAAACCTACATACAGTGAAATTAAAGAAGTATCCCAGGATGACAACAAATATACATATAAAGGAGAGGGAGACTCTCCAGGAGACTCCTTGCTGGAGTATATCATTTAAGGTGTGTTTCTAGATTAATCTGCTCTAAATTTACCTTAACCCATATTCCTACTAGCATTCAATAAGAACATCTCTTCTCTTGTTCAATAAGAATATCATCAATCTTTTCAAATTTAGCAGTTGGGACACCTGGCTTGCTCAGAGGTTAAGCACCTACTTTTGGCTCAGTGTTTGATCCTGGAGTCCTGGCATCGAGTCCCATGTTGGGCTCCCTGCATGGAGCCTGCTTCTCCCTCTGCCTATGTCTCTGCCTCTCTCCTTCTGTGTCTCTCATGTATAAATAAATAAAAATCTTTTTTAAAAAATAGAATAAAAATTACCAGTTGGGATCAGTATGACACATGGTATTTTTTAAATTGTATTTTTTTGATTACTTGTGAGGATCACTATCTTTTTTTTTTAAAGGTTATAACATTCTAGGTTTTTTAAAAATTTTTATTTATTTATGATAGTCACACACACACACACACACACACACACACACACAGAGGGAGAGAGAGAGAGAGAGAGAGAGAGAGGCAGAGACACAGGCAGAGGGAGAAGCAGGCTCCATGCACCGGGAGCCCAACGTGGGATTCGATCCCGGGTCTCCAGGATTGCGCCCTGGGCCGAAGGCAGGCGCCAAACCGCTGCGCCACCCAGGGATCCCCAGGATCACTATCTTTTGTTAGACTTATTGATTATTTCCATTTGTTTTTGTGTATTGCTTGTTTTCCTAGAAGAATCCTGTCATTTTTCAGTTAGCTTAAAAAACACTGTAGCAGAAATCATTGATGCCCTACCAGCATACCCTTAGATTTATTTCCCATTTTTGTAGACACTGGCTTTGAGTATGCTTTTACTCCCAACAACCAAAGCATGTATGCCTTTACAGATGGACTGCATCCAGGCTTCCAGAAATAGTTTTTCTTGTGTGCTAGGAGGCTTGGGTATGTAGGAGGGAGTAGGAGGTGGTATCCTTAACCAATGGCTGGCTAACAAGTGTGTGGATATAACTAGTGCAGCTTCCTTTATCATTGTGGGGGATAACCCTGAAGTGTGACCTGCACTGTGGCCAGAGTCCCCTGCATGAATGAGATAAGGTTACCTTCTACGGGTATTTGCTGGATGTTTTTACCTTTGCCGGGCTTCCTGTCCTCCTGCCTCACTCTTCTGCCATTTTTTTCTCCTGAGAACTCTTCCTAAGAAATTACTTCCATAGATTTTTGGAATATTTCCACATAGATTTTTGTCTCAGGATCTGATTCTATAAAACACAAGTGAAGACAAATACTTTATTCATTAAGGATATTTTTTCTGTGTCATAACAATTAGAATGATTTTCTACAGCTTATTAATCTCATTTTTGGGGGGAATATTTTACCATGTAGACATTGCTGTATTGTTTTGTTATACATTGAGGCAAATCTGATTTTTTTCCTTTCATATACCTGACTTCACATAATTCTTACAAATTTCTTAGTCCCCATGTTAAATAAATGTTCATCTTTCTTCAGTTGATTTTCCATTTAAATCCTTAGACTGACTATGCTTGAGGTTTGTTAAGGTTCTTAGATCAGTGGACTTAGAGATTTCATCAAATTCAAGAAATTTTCAGCTATTAGTTCTTCAAATATTTTCTGCCTCCTGTAGCTTCCATTTCACACTTTTGACTGATTGATATTTGTCCCAAATGTCCTTATGCTGTGTTCATTTTTAAAGTTTTTTTGTCTTCTTTTTATAACTTCATCTTCAAAGAGTTTCCATTGTATGCTTTCAAGTTCATTGATATTTTCTACTGCAGGATCTGATCTGCCACTAACTCCATCCTGTATATTTTTCATGTCAGATACTGCATTTTATATCTTTAGAAATTTTACTTGTGTCCTTTAAAAATATCATTTATTGTTCTCATCATATTTATGTTTTCCTCTCTCTAACATTTCAAGTGTATTTATAACAGTAGTTTTGACATCTATGTCTGCTAGTTTTATCATCTTTGTGATTTCTGTGTCTGTTTTTATTAATTGTTTTCTTTTCTGGTAATGGATCATATTTCTCCTGCTTCTTTGCATGTAGAGTAATATGCAAATAGTATTACTATTCTTTAGATGCCAGACAGTGTGAATTTTGATTGATGACATACATTGTGAATTTTACACTATTGGTTGTTGGATTTTATTAATTCCTCTAAATGGTGATGGTGTTTGTTCTGGTGTGCAGATAAGTTACTTGGTTCAGTTGGATCATTCTGAGGCTTTTTTTTTTAAGTTGTTATAGGACAGATCCTGAGCAGCCTTTGGTCCTGTGCTTATTTAGCTCCATTACTAAGGAAATACTTTCTAAGCATTTACCCAATGCCCCATGTCTTAAAACTCTGGTAGGTAACAACAAGAACTATTCCTAACCTTGTGTAAGTTCTACATATTATTATTTTTTTTTAAATTTTATTTATTTATTCATGAGAGACACACAGAGAGAGAGGCAGAGACACAGGCAGAGGGAGAAGCAGGCTCTTCACAGGGAGCCTGATGTGGGACCCAATCCTGGATCCCAGGATCATGCCCTGAGCAGAAGGCAGACGGTCAACTGCTGAGCCACCCAGGTGTCCCTACATATTATTTTAATTACTCTTTTTTTTTTTTTAATATATATCCTTCCCTGGCCTCAGGTAGGTTCTCCCATACATGTACAGAGCAGTGTTTGGCCAAAGCCTTGGAGTAACCCTTCTGCAGATTTGCAGCGCTTTGTTCTGTCCAGCCTTCTCCTCCTTGCTGCTTTGCCCTGCATGTGCTAGTTGCCTTGGCCTTTCCAAACCGTAATCTCTGTCTTTACAATTCAATGTGACAACTGAATTCTGTATCCTTCCTCTCTGCACTGTGGCCTGGACACTTTCTAGGCAGTAAGCAGGGGACATGGCAGGGCTCACCTTATTGGTTTCATTTCTCTTAGGGGTCACAGTCTTACACTCCCTGCAGACTTCTGTGTGAAACCATTGTTTCACACATTTTGTCCTGTTTTCCAGTTGTTTAACAGAGTAAATGTGGTTCCTGTTACTCTGTATTTGTTGGAATCAGAAATCTTTGGTTGATGCTATTTGACATCCCTCTCTTCCTCAGTTCCTCATCATCATCTTGACTGCTGAAAGCACAGGTGAAAAAAGGTCAGCATTTAGTGAGAGGTCAATATGTGTTAACAGAAAAGGTAGTTAGAAGTGTGATGAAAAGATGGTTTTAAACAGGGGCGGGAGAGGAATGTCCCTAAGCATATCTGTTCTTGTAATTATCTCTGTGCCTCTTTACACTTCTATGTCCCATTGCTCACCAGCTGTGCTTATTAAAGATCTCCAGGTAATAGTCATCAACCTTGCGAGAAGTAGGGACTGCCACATCCCTCGAGACTTCTTTAAGAGATATTTGAATCTCAGAAATAGCCACTTGTGTCATTCTCTCAGCATTCAGCTAACGAGAATTTTCTGTTCTACTCCAAACACTTCATTTTCTGCCTCTCTTCACAGGTAAGAGAAGTTACACATTGAAGAACTGGCTAATGATTCAGTTCCACATCACTGAATTACCTCAGAGGAAACTTAAAATGCTGCAAAATCATGATTACTTATCCAAAGAGTATATGGGGTTTTACAAATACATTTTTAGTGCCTGGATGAATCTGTTGATACAATCATTACTTTAATCTCCTTTCTTGTCTCTGTAAAAATCCACTAGCATGTTATATATTACATATATGCTATCCCATATGGAAATTTCAAAGAATAATAGAATGGCTTTTAGGATTGATATACACTGGGGAAAAAAACCAAATAAGCCCAGAACAGTTTTTTTTCATCTAAGTTTTCAAACCATTTTCTTGTACAGTAAATATTCAGAGAAATATATAAACCATAAATTAATGGTTTAATAAATAATAGAAAGTGAACATGCATATTTCTATGGCCAAGGTCAATAAATAGAACACAAACAAGACCAAAAATGTCCCCTATGCATTTCTTAATTATTATTAAGAGCTCTTTGTTTTCCCTTAAAGGTAAAGACTATTCACTTTGAATTGTCTGATAATTATTCCTGTGTTTTTCTTTGTATTTTTTTTAAAGTCACATATGTGTGTATAAATCAAAGTAAGTGAAAGTATGTATGCACGTATAAAAGTAAATGTAGCTTAAGCTGTATTTACTTTTAAGTATATTTGGACTTTATTAAATAATTGAATCTGAATCATACTGTGTCTTCCTCCTTTAGTCAACTTTATATTTATATGATTGACCCTTGTTGTATGTAGCCCTAGCTTATTTATTTTTACTGCTTTCAAGTAGTTTCTAATACTGCATTCCATAATTATTTATCCACTCTATTGCTATCATAGGTATTTTATTTTTGGAATTCCTGAGAATAATGTTCCTATGAACATTTTTGGACATGAGCCAGAATTTCTCTAGAATAAAATACCTAGATGTCTGTGAGCATATAGTATTAGTTAATTGTGGTTGTTTTAGCTTGTGTTTCCCAGGCTACAAGCTCTTTTTTATATATTTATTAGCCATTTGGATCTCTCTCTCTCTCTTTTTAAGGTATCTTTTAGTCTTGTGCCCATTTCAAAATTGTGTGTGTATTTAAAATAGGAGTCCTGTTGTTTGTGAGTGTTTTCTTCCATTCTGTATTAACTATTCACTCTCTTTGTAATGTCTTCTGATGAACAGAAGTTCTTAGTTTAATGTAGTAAATTTGCCAGTTTTGTCCTTTTTGGTAGTGCATTTGTGACTTGCTTAGGTAATTTTTCCCTACCCTGAAGTCATGCAGATATTCTGCTCTATTATATAAAATCTTAATAGTCTTTTACTTAATGTTTAGAACCTTATTAATCCATCTGGAATTGATTTATATGTATGGCCTGACTTCATGGTCTAATTTAGTTTTCTCCCATAGGGACATCAAATTGTTCCAATGCTATTTATTTAAAAGTCTGTTCTACCTACAGTCCTTATGGCTAATATTCTTATAAAGCAAGGGTCCATATATGTGCTTCTGTGCTTTTTATCATGTTTCATTTACCTACTTTTCTCTATTTGTGCCAGTGTTACACTGTGTTTATAATGAATTTTTATAATTAGTTGGATAAGTTTTCCAAATTTGTTTTTCTTGCTCAGTTGTCTTGACTCTCAGCTATTAATTTTAATAGTTATTTCTCCTTTCTGACAAAGAAAACTTTAAAAAATGGCTGAAATTTCAATGATATTGTAATAGTGTTGTATGGTGATGGATGGTCAGAATGCTTCTGGCGAGCGCAGCATAATGCAAAGAGAATGGAATCACTGTATTTTACACTTGAAACTAACATAACACTGTGTGCTTACTATATTCAAATAATTTTTTTAAGTGGGTGAAATTTTAATTGGGATCACACTGGATCTAAAGATCAATTTGGGGATAACGATCATTTTTATAATACTGATTTTTTGCAACCTCTAAAGGTGATTTATTTCCTGATACATTTAGGTCTTCTTCAATATGTCCCAATAAAGTTATATCTGTTTTTTTCTTAAAGATTGATTCTTAGTCACTTAAATTTTAAAAATAGAATTGCAAATATTTTAAAATTTTGTCAATTTTTTTTCTGCATATATATTGAGATGGTCATATTATGATTTTTCACCTTTCATTTGTTAGTTTAAATTAATTGGTTTTCAAATGTTAAATCAAACTTAGGTTATTTGAATAAGTTTGACTCAGTGACAATGTATCATCTATTTCACCTATGTTATATAGGCTGGGTTTTATTTTCTACTATTGTATTATTAGGATGTTTGGATCTATGTTCATGAGTGAGTTTGGCTTGTAAATTTTTTTCTTGTACTATCCATGAAGGCTTTGTTATCAAGATTATGGTAGTCTCATTAAATGAGTTGGAAAAGTGTTTCATTCCCCACTTTCTATTTTCTGGATGAATTTGGGCAGTATTAGAATTATTGCTGTTTGAATATCTGGTAGAGATTGCCAGAGAAGTAACCATGGCTTAAAGTTGTCTTTGTGGAAAGTTTTTTGAGTACTGATTCAATGTATAACTATTGATATTTTCTGTTTTTTTCTTATCTATTTTGCAAAATCGTTTTTCCATGTAATTACCCGTTCCACCTTAATTTTCAAAACTATTGAATAAAACTATTTATAATAGTTTTTTTAAAAGAAATTTTCAGGATATGAAGGGGTGTCTCTTTTTTCATTCCTGATAATGGCTATTCATGCTTTCTTTAATATTTTTAAACAACCAACTTTTAGATTTATCTTACCTATTATATATCTGTTTGTCTATTTTATTAATTTTCATCTTTTCTTATGTCTTTATCTCC
Organism: Vulpes lagopus; assembly: GCF_018345385.1. Classification (NCBI taxonomy): domain Eukaryota; kingdom Metazoa; phylum Chordata; class Mammalia; order Carnivora; family Canidae; genus Vulpes; species Vulpes lagopus. The sequence goes on along the minus strand of NC_054824.1, from coordinate 22,819,376 downwards.
ATTCTACTTTTGTTGGATTTCTTTTAACTTCTTATATGGATGTTTACTATATTAATTTTGAAACATTTTAAAAATTAATAAACACATGTAATAAACAATTCTTCTTTTAAGTACTGCTTTAACTTTGCCACAAGTTTGATATGTAATATATTAATATATTATCATTCAATTTAAAACACGTCCTAGGGGATCCCTGGGTGGCGCAGCGGTTTGGCGCTTGTCTTTGGCCCAGGGCGCCATCCTGGAGACCCGGGATCGAATCCCACATCAGGCTCCCGGTGCATGGAGCCTGCTTCTCCCTCTGCCTGTGTCTCTGCCTCTCTCTCTCTCTCTGTGACTATCATAAATAAATAAAAATTTAAAAAAAAAAATTTAAAATACTTCCTAAATTATGTTGTGATTTCTTTTTTAGCTTATGAGATAATCAGAAGTTTATTTATTTCAATATATTTTCACATATATAGGTCTTAGTTTTTTGTTCTAGCATAATTCTACTTTGACCAGAGAACATACTATTTATTATTAAAATCCTTTAAAAACTGATGGGATTTAGCCCTATGACCCAGTTTATGCTCAAGTTTTGTAAGTGTTCCATATGTGCTTAAAAAGGATGTGCATAATGCAGTGGGTAGGTACAATGTTCTAAACATACCCATTAGAGGGATCCCTGGGTGGCGCAGCAGTTTAGCGCCTGCCTTTGGCCCAGGGCGCGATCCTGGAGACCCGGGATCGAGTCCCACATCAGGCTCCCAGTGCATGGAGCCTGCTTCTCCCTCTGCCTGTTCTCTGCCTCTCTCTCTCTGTGACTATCATAAATAAATTAAAAAAAAAAAAACAAAAAAACATACCCATTAGATTAAGTTTTTTCTTTTTTTCTATCTTATCAGTTATTGAGAGGAATGTTATAATCTCCCACCATGACTGTGGAATTGGCTATTTTTCACTGAAATTCTTTATTTTACTTTATATATTTTGGTAAACATATTATTAGGTACACACAAAGTAGAAATTGTTGTATCTTTAATATAGTTTTTTAAATCCATATACATTGGGCCTTTCTATCTCTAACAAAGTCTTTTGCCTTGATGTCTATTGTAAAATATTTATGTAGCTAACAAGGTTTTCTTTTTGCATGGTATTTATGGTGTATAATTTTTCCATCCTTCTATTTTCAAATTTTCTGAATTTTATGTTTTAGATTTGTCTATTATAAAGAGCATATAGGGGATCCCTGGGGGGCTCAGCGGTTTAGTGCCTGCCTTTGGCCCAGGGCGTGATCCCGGAGACCCGGGATTGAGTCCCACATCAGGCTCCCTGCATGGAGCCTGCTTCTCCCTCTGCCTGTGTCTCTGCCTCTCTCTGTGAATAAATAAATAAAATCCTAAAAAAAAAAAAAAAAGAAAAGAAAAGAGCATATGGTTGGATTGCAGTATTTTCCCCCAATCTGAAAACCACAGTTTTTTAACTAGAACAGTTAATGCATTCGGATTTCATATAACTGTGTATATAGAGAGTTTAAATCCAACATTTTATTTTGTGTTCTCCATTATCATAATCATTGAATGTTTTGTATACTTTCTTGACTTCTTTGAACTGATTCTTTATATTTCCATTTCCACTCATAGTATTTCAAAATTTATGCACTGTTTCTTTTTTTTAGTGATTATTCTGGAAATTCTGATATCCCTTCTTGACTTCTCAATGTCTAAATTCAACTGTGGATAAAACAAAGCAACTGACTACTTTAATTTCATTTACTCCCTCCTAAATTACATATAACTGTTGTACATTTAATTTTCTTTTATCCACAGAAGACATTTATTTACAGTCATTTTTAAAAGTGTTTCCTAAATATTACAACTTTTTTCCTTTTCACTCCTTCTTTCTCAGGACCTACATCTAAGCTCAATTTCCTAGTACCTGAAGCACACCCACTGGAATTTCCTTTAGTTTTAATGTGCTGGTAGTTTACTCTCTCTGTATTTTGCTTGTCTGAAAATGTCTGATTTTGCTTGTATTCTTAAAAGATATTTTCAATTGATGTCGAATTCTGCATGGACAGAAGACATATCAATCCATTCTCTCTTATGGTTTCCACTGTTCCTTCAGAACAAGTCAGCAGTTAAATTATCACATTTTAGAAGTTTCTTTTATTCTCTGGATGCTTTTGAGACTTTCTATTTGGCTTCAGCCTTCTGTAGTCTTGCTGTGATATGTATAGATATAAATACCACTTTTACTTAGCCTGCTTGGAATTTCCTGGTCTTCTCGGATCTGTGGTGTGGTCTCTTTTGTTAGTTTGGAATATTCTGAGTCATCACCTTTTAAAATATTGCCTCTGATATACTTTTTTTTTTTTTTTCTTTCAGGGACTTCTGAGAAGGTACATTGACGGTGGAGAAGAGGGTTCTTCTTCTCTTCTCTTCTTCTCTTCTCAGGGGTAAAAACATCCTGATTAGGGGATAAGTAGCAAAGTCCTATTGACTAGTAGAAAGTTAACATTTATTGAAGTCTGACTATGCTACATTCTCCACAAAAATATTTTGCATGTGTGTATTAGGTATCTAGTCTGTAAAACTAGATATTACCCCCAAAACCTAGCAGTTAAAAACAATGAGTGTGCATTACTTCACACAAGAGGGTTAGGAATCCTAGAGTGGCTTAGCTGGGTAGTTCTGACTCAGGACCTTTTATAAGATTACAGGTAACCTTGGGGGTGCAGTCATCTGATGGCTTGATTGGGGCTGGAGGGTCTGCTTACAAGCTTATGCAGTGGTTGCTGGCAGGTTGCTTAAATTCTTTGCTGGCTGTTGTGATATGAGATTCAGTTCATGTCCAGGCTATATTTATTTCCTATTTAAAGTTCTTCAGACAAAAATAGGGCAGGTACTTAGGATTAGTTGCCCAGAAAATAATACCAAATGAGAGGACCTTAAAGAAATTAAAATTTATAAAATTGGCAAGGTCACTTTCTTTAGTTTAATTTGGTTTTTAATTTTCATCTTTATTAATTTTATCCTGAATGTGCATATGAAATTCTAGGGATCAGAGACAGATTTCTTATGAATTACTTCACAGCAAATAATAAGTGTATCAGCCTCTCTTGCATCAAGCCTTATCCCTTATCAGGCATAATGATGAAAACCAGGTCAAATGTCCTTTGTGAGTAGCCAGACTCTATGTAAGTGAGGATGGAGGGTAAACAGGCAACTGTCCCCTCTCCTCCTAGAAGGAAGTCCTTGGACAAGTAATGGGCCAGAGTCCTAACTCCAACCTTTTGATATGGTAATAAGATCTCTGCAGGGGCCAGATAGTTCCCTCATATCTACAACTTAAAGTTGTCAAGTTCAGGCCTTCATCTCTTTTGATACAAAATTACCTTTGAAGATAATGCTCCAGGCCACCTGTCATCTTCAGCTGTAAACTAGAGTCTATGCTGGGATGCAACCATTTGGCTTTGGCGGAGACAATAGAAGTTTTATTATTCTTTGAATCAGTTAGATTAGGTAAATACATGGCTATAGATCTAATCTTTATGCATGTGAAAATGTTTCTATGAGAAGTAAAAGCAAAAATTCTATATTGTTACAGCTTATCTTATAATAATTAGATAAGCTTTCCCCTAATAAAAAAAAAAGATAGTAAAGTATTTTTTCTGGAATGGTTAAAAAGAATGAAAGACTCTTGGCAAGATAAATGGAAAACACTTTTTTTTTTTTTTGGTCAGGTCTTTGGTTTCCTTATAATCTAGACTTTGCCCACAGAGTCCTTTGTAGAAGACTGATGGTTAATTACTTATAGAATGATCAAATCTCATTGTATTAGTCAACTTTGCTGGGGTAATAATGTATATCAAACAAAACCTTGAATTTTTATGGCTTATAAAACAAACACTATTTTTTTTCCCTCTGGATTTTGTAGGGTTGGCTGAAATCAGCTGAGCTTGGTTTTAGGTTGCAGGTTGGATTCAGGACTGCTCCACTTAACTCCATCTTCTGGGAAGAGTTACAGCTTGTGGCATGTCCTCACACGGGATGGTAGAGAAACAAGAGTATGAACAGATAATAAATTTTCTTAAGGTCTTACCACAAAACTGGCATCTATCATTTCACCTACATTCATTGGCCAAAGCAAATCATTTTATCATGCCCAACATCAATGGGTGGGGATGTATTCTTTGTCCATAATGTGAAACAATTCATATGGATTCATGACAAAGAGCATGGATGTATGGTTCTTTTAAGGTGGGGAGCAAAGCATTGGGAAAAATAATATAATCTATGATACTCAAGTTTTGAAGTTTAGGAAAGTTTTCTAACTTTGACTCACCAGTGGCTGTTTGAAACTGAAGTTTGTTATTTAGGAAGCATGTAGCAGAGATGGTGAACTTTCCACCAAAAGTGTATGATCTCCCTCTGAGGGAATGGTGTTTTTGCTTGGAAGCAGATACCCAACAGGGAATACATTTCAGGGATACTTTTGCATCCAGGGACAGCCATGTTTCTAATTTTTACCAATGGAACGTAAGCAAAAGTAAATGTCACTTGACATTTCACTTGAATGTGCCAGGATGTCTTGTCCATCTCATTTCCTTTTCCACTGGCTAGAAGCAGAGGATGCTAAGATCTCAGAGGAAGATGAGACCATGACATCCAAAGAGCCTTGGTTCTTTAGTCACCCTATGAAGAAAAGCCACTCGCTATTCACAAACACTGGACTGACATGAACTATGAATATATTGAGCCTACAGCAATTTTGCAATTTATTTGTTACAATATCTTTGTAACATCTTTACTATGCTAAGTAATTCAGGAAGAAAAAAAAAATTACAGTCAATGGCAGCTACTGTGAGGTTAACAGGAAAAGAATAACCACCTAGATTTGAAATTAGGTTATAGCTTCTAATTCTGCTCTGCTGGTAAGAAACTGCTTGATACTAAGGACATTTTTAAAAACTATGAATTTTGGGCTAATCTTTAAGGTGTCTTGCAGCTTTAGGATTTTATGATTTTGAAGAAGACCTTTCTATAGTCTTCGAGGTATATGGAGCAGAAGCAACATTCTTCCTTAACGTGTCTTATGGGGCTGATAGATATAAAACGGGTACTCTTGTGTGACAGAAAGAATGAAAGAGACTTGGTTTTCACCCTCAAACGTGGCCTTCAGTAAGTCATTTCAACTCTATGAGCCTTGGTTCCTATCCATAAAATAGGGGTAGAAGAGTGAGTTGGCAGCATGATTTTGAGGATTAAATGAGCTATTACATATAAATTTCATGGTGCAGAGATTAGCATATAATAATTATGCAGTAAATGTCCAATGTTATTGCTGTTATTCTTGTTTAGATTAGGGTGGAGATACAAGGCTTCCTGAGGGTATGAAGCTACACATGGGACTAGAGAATTTTAATGATTAAGTTCCATGAAAGACTGAAGAAGATGTCTTTGTGGAGATTGAGATTCATGATAATAAAACCCAAATAACATAGATCTATCACTGCAAATCCATTGGTCTTGGAAGTGAAAGGAGAGGATACTAACACTGTCAACATCCTAATACATCACAGAACTTTAAATGAATTTTCTGGCCTGGCCTGTCCAAGCATACAAGGTAATGCTGAGATACTGAATAGGGATGCCAAATATTGGAGCAATCATTAGGGATTTGTCTGCATTATTTTGTTTTTGACTGCTATCAGAGGAAGCAAGGAAGCCAATGGGACTTTATAGTTTAAAAAAATCAATGGGATAAATATTAGAAAAAGTTTGAGGGTAGTAATTCTGATTTATTATTTTTAATGACCATTGGATTCTGGCTGGCAGAAGGCTTCCTCTGTCTTCTTCTTCTGGAGAGCCTCCTTGTGTGAAGACTGGGCCACATAGTGTGAGTTGCTTATTGAGGGCAGATGGGAGCCACATGCCCCTTTGTGCCAAGGAGCCTCTTAAACATGAGAAGGACTGAGTTCTGCTTGGAGATCAATTAGGCAAAGTTAAAAATTCTCTTGAGAGAACATATGGGATCCCTGAACCATATCCAAATAGCCAAATCCTTCCCCATGTTTCTCACATTAAGGATATACTCAGTGCCATTTCCCTCATCTTCTTTGACTCAATTTAATCTTTTCTTTCCCTAATAGTGTCTGTTGTCACCTTAGTTTGTAATTTCTGATATAGTTTTTTATTTGTTTGCATGCATAAATTGCTTCCCTACATAGAATACAAAGTCTTTGAGAAAAGGTCTATTTCATATAATTCCAGGGATTTCCAAATGTGACTAGCAAAGAGCTAAATATCAGGAGTTCATTAATAAAGACAAATTTGAAATGAATTTCCAACCACCTGTGTAGAGGACATACTGCATTTTTCATTTGGTAAAATTGGGTCATTCTTGAGCTTTTAAGGCAATATTGAAGGTCTCTTAAGGATGCAAATTTTGAATTAGCATTTCTATTCTGTCCTAACTCAGCTGCACAAGATTCCCTGAGTTGCCCACCAGGTATAATGAGAACTTTTGTGGAAATGTGGGAGTTGAGAAAAAAAAAAAAAAGGTAACTTGAAAAGTTTTTGACTCTCTAGGTTCAACTCTGAATGACAAATACTGGAGTCAATATTTTCCAAACTGCCAGAGATGAGCATTTTCAAAAGCCTAATTTTTAAAAAATGGTGCCAGTTTAAAAGATGTAATTTGAACATAAGGCGCATTGTGTTAGTGAAATCTGGTAGATAATGTTTTGTGTGTGAAATATTTTTGTAAAAGCAGGAGAAATGGTAGGAAGAGGAAAATGAGCTTTCCAATCAGACATGTTCAAAAGACTTTAATTCTACTGTCTTGGTGATTTATTTTCTCTAATGCATACATCCTTTGAAAAGGATACTTGGTTTGGAAGGAGAAGGAAAATTCATTCTTGTAATGTGAAAGTTCTCCAAAAACCTCTTTCCCTATTGACCTAGAATCCTTATTTCACTTCCCCCTACAGTTCTAAATTATCTTTAACTACTATGACATTAAAAAAGACATACTGTATTAAGAGTCACCTTGATTAAAGAGGAATGATTGGGTCAAATTTTGCCTCTAGGTTCCTGGGCATATTTTTAGGAACTGATTTGCTACCAGATTTGTATCTTCTGTTGACTCCTTGGGTGATACAATTTATTATGTCCCTAAATGGAAGACTGGGGGCACTTCCAACTAGTTAACCAGTCCATAGTCATTTTATTGCAAGATAGTCCTTGATCGAACAATGAGAAAAGTAATTATGATCTACAAAGAAGACAGATAATTACTGATGAGTAACAAGGCATAGTTTCCTTATAGGGTCATGGAGTACATAGATGGCATGCTGGGAGTGTCTTTAGGAGTTGCCTAGTCCGGTTAAAATGCACCCTTAGTTAGGTAACACTTATCAACTCTCTGTGTTTTATGATTCTGTCTGAAGTTTGAAGAAAGAGATACTAACAGTGGATAGGAAATTGGATTTGATGTTGAAAAGAGTCATTTGAAGGAAGTATCAGGGACACTAGGAAACAACTCCATGTTGGTAAAATGAACATGTGGATAGAAAAATAACTTTGTGCTTCCAGAAATCTCTAGCTATCGATCAGTGCAATAGCTGTAAATTTCTCTGCTGATTACAATCAGCAAGGTTTTTCCCAAAGGACAATAATGGTTTCAATAGAAAAGTCTATAAGCAAGTTACTTTGGACATTTAAACATGGCTCTTAGCTATGCAAATAATGAATTTATGTCTTGTAAAAAACAAACTGAGTAAGGCATTGTCTTTTCCTTTGCTGCTTTTTTTTTTTTTTCTCTCTGATGCCTAACCCATACCACAAACATTTAGCTTGAAGTTTGGTTATCTAATTCTTTTTGCTATCCATTTTACGAAACAAATTAATTTTATAGTTTCTTTCATTGCACTTCAGTCAAGCTTGTCTTAAAGTAAGGACAGTGTTATTTAAGATTTCCTTCTGTCATGTGCGACTAATTGGTCTAATTCATTATGTAAAAAACTATATGGGCTATGAGACAAATGAGGTAATGTATTTTGAACACTAGTGTAATTGCTAATGAGATCTAATGTGAGTAAACTGCCTGTAACTTAAGTGTTTCAGCATGATGGATATGTTACACTTTACTAAGGAAAGAGCTGAAATAAGTTATGGCATCAGTTAGCAATGCACTTACAGATGAAAACACAGAGCAAGGGATAATATAATTTAAAATGTTTTGCTTTAACGTAAATTTTTTTGATGTGTGGTGTTTTTCTAACATGTTGGACTTAAATAAAATGCTAACTCATGACCAAATACTACTTTTTTAAAAAATTTAAATTCAATTTGCCAACATATAACATAACACCTAGTACTCCTCTCATCATGTGCCCTCCTTAATGCCTCTCCCCCAGTTACCCTATCCAAATACTGCTTTAAATGGCTTTTAGACCAGTGTAGCAACACATTCATTTTGAGTATGGTGTTTCCAGGATGATTTCAATTACAACAGAGCTAAGGTCCAGAGAAATTTTTGATGTTTAGATCAGTCACAATTGAGACTTAACATTCCATTGCGCTGTGACAAATCTGGGATGACAATTTACAAATAGTGCATAGTCTATGTCCTTGAAGGATTTGGGAGATAGGTGAAGGGGTTTCTGTAGTTATGGTTTTGTCCACAATTTTCTTCTTGATAACACTGATATGTATGAATTAATAACAGATGCTAGGGTGGGGACAGAAATGTTTGTCCCAATACAGGAAATGGAGGATGTTCAACCAAATAGGCAAGGCATAAAGTCCATGAGGACTTAACAATCTCTACGGATGATCAAGAAAGCAGTCAGCATTCACAACTCATGAGGTATCAGGGGGTCCCGACTGGTAATTTAAGTATAACATTAGGGACCTAGTAATATGATAATCAAAGACTAGATGGGTACCCAGTCCCAAACTTTGGAGTGTTTAGTGTTAATAAAATGTTTCTGGGTTTTAACTCAGGAAATTGGCAAGAGTTAGGTGGGATTCAAGCTGTAGGAAAGAACAGGAAAATAGGTTTATTAGAGTACAACCTTAGAGTGGAGATGAAAGCTAGGGGATTATCTTATGAAGTATGGGACTTGGCTTGGGAACTCAAACATATAGGTCCTGTTATCAAAATGAGTTCTTGTGCTGGAGTGGAAAAGTATCAACTGACATTTGGGAATCCATGTGGAAGCCAAGAGTTAGCCCTTCAGGTTAAGGCTATAGTACAGATAATTCAGAGAGGCAAACCATTAAAATGGAAATTCTATCAAAAAAGACACCTTCCCTGCCTTTTCATTGTTGCCTGAAAAAAAAGTTTGGTGTGTAGTGGGGGCTCGTTGTATATTTTTAAATGAATAAATATAAAGAGTTTTAAATAGTTATAAAATGGTTTAGATAGTGCAACTTAGGTATAGCTCATGTTAGTTAAGACTAACTAACTAGGAGGAATTAGGATACGAGAAATTCCTACTTTATCTGTTAGGGAAACTAATGGGTACATGGGTAAGTTGGAGAAGGAAAGTACAGGATGGAGAAAAGAGAGACTGGCTGGCCCAGCCAGTTATAGAGCTTCCTCCTTTTGCATCTCCTTATCTCAATCACTGGGGTCATGGTCATACTCTGATAGCTAATATAGAGAGCCATTTCAATTTTTTAGTATTTTCATATTAAATTACATTAAATTCTTACCTAAGCCCTATATAAGGCCACTCTCAGATCCTAGGGATAATTATATATAACTTGAAAAACTGACCTCTATCCACTTACCTCACCTGCATTGCTTCTTTCTGGGACCAGTCCTTAGAGTGCTAAGGTGGAGGCAGCAGTTGGCTTCTATGTCATTTTGAATCTCCTCTACTAATCAAATGACTTAAGAGAAGATATATTTTTCAAGGAGTATGCCACAGGTTCACAAAATGTGTACAAATATATAATATAAATTGGTTGCTTTATAAATGCTTGATAATAATCACAAAGAGGAAGAAATTGTATTGATCATCTTTAGGCAGTTTGTAAGTCATATGTCTAAGTGCAAGAATTTTCAGGGAAACAAATTCCTTCTTGACAGTTTAGAGCAATGGATTAATGGGAAAAGGGTAATTTTACTTAAGAATGGGAACTAACTGGATAAAGTTAATAGAAAATACTAAAATAGAAAATATGATAAAAATTATGCTAGTAAAGAAACTTACATGGTGAAAAACTATCGAATATGAAAACAGTAGAACTTGTAATGTGGTATCTAATAACACGATTATTGATATTCCTTGTTATCTGATATCTCCTATGTAAAACTTGAAACAAATAGATTTGGCTTATTTAGCATCCTCTCTATCTTAAACCAATATCCAAGTGCCAGTAATCTATACTCAGGAACTAACTATATTCACATAGAAAAGAGTATTTGTATATATGTACAGTTATGACAATTTATAAAAAAAGATTTTATTTATTTATTCATGAGAGACACACAGAGAAAGGCAGGGACACAGGCAGAGGGAGAAGCAAGCTCTCCTCACATAGCCCGATGAGTGACTCGATCGCAGAATTCCAGGATCATGCCCTGAGTCGAAGGCAGATGCTCAACCATTGAGCCCCCCAGATGTCCCCCGTTATGACAATTTTAATTGATATCAATGATATTCCCCAGAATATTCTCCTCAGTCTGGAGGGCATGACAATTAATAAAAATAATAACCACAGTTAGTCTCTTCTAATAACAATGTGTTGGATGCTTAGAAACACAGCTCTGCTGAGTTCTACTCTTGGGCTAGGGGATTCCTTACAATATAGGAATAGGCCTTTCTTGTACTTCATTGTGGGTAACTGCCCAGCAATGTCTCAGTGATCCAGTTTAGTCGCATTTGGTGGTAATTATTAGTGTTCTCATTCTCATCCTCCCTATCTCTTGGATGAACAAGCCATTTGTTAGGTGCTGGGATAGCCCACTTATATCTCTACCTCTAGTCATGGCTATAATCTCTTTTACAAAATTTCCTTTCCTAAATTGTATCAGAAACAGCTAATGCCCTCCAATATCTATTTGATCCTGACAAAAATTCGTCTAGCAAGAAATTACATTTCCCAGCCTCTTGCACCTTGATGTTGATCATATGACTTCATATGACTACTTTTTTGGATGCGATGGCATTGAGAGAGATTTGTTTTATTTCTGTGTTATTCTAGTTGCTTTCCATCCCCCACTCCTTCTTCTTGTCTGGGAAGTAGTGATAACTAGAACTGTCACCTCATACCCAAAGTTGGAAGTCATGTATTAGTATGGTACAATTCTCCCATTTACTCTGAAATGTTCACCTCTGGGCTGTTACTGAGAAAGAGTCTAATTTAATTCATTGTATTTGGGGATTCTTTGTTACACAACTCGACCTGAATCACAGAAGCACTTTCTTCCAGGAAGTTATATGTCTTTTCACCAAGCGCCAGAACACAGCAACACTTGCAAGACTTGAAGTTTGAGTCATTTTAATGTTTTTAGTGGTTTTGACTTCTTCTAACCTGAATGAGCCTGTGGACCAGGGCATCTCTTTCTTTCTCTTGGGAATTCATGATACCAACCGAGCTCCTGTATGAAACCACTTCTGAATAGATTGATTTCTCTGAATTTGATGACAGACTTGCCTGCATGCCTTTAGTCTTCTCTGTGGGGGATTTGCCATGCAGAGCTCATCAGCTGTCTCCCCCTTTAGGACTTGCACTTGTGCTCTGTGTCTGTAATGTTTTCTCTCCAGATCTTTGCACAATACATTTTCTCTTCCATTACCCTGTCATATTTCCTTATAGCATTTTCCATTACCTAGATGATTTCTTTATTTGCTTACATGTTTGTTCTATTTCGATAGTAAACACTTTGAGCACAGAGGATTCACTTATCTTGGTCACTGGTATATATCTCTACTTTCTAGAACTGTATCTCATAGAAAGTAAGTATTCATTCATTATTAGTTGAATGACTGCATCTTTGAAAGGACATTAAGGTTATAAATTACGGTATCCTCAAGTAACTGGAAATCTCAAGTTAAGTACACAAAATAATAGTCTAGCATAATTATAGTTTTAGTAAAATTCCACCTGGATCTGAGAAGTTTCAGAAGTTTTCTTTTAGGGATAGTAGCTGATACCTATTAATTTGTAGAACCTAAAGATACCACACAGAATGATTTAGGTATGAGAAGGTTTAGAAATGAAAAAAAAACTAGTAATACCTGGTTAAATAGTGTGTGCATATCTGTTTAATAGTGAAACAAATTATAATTTCAATATCAACTAATTTACTTATTTGCATAAAGGAATAGTCTGAAGTCTACCAGTGAAATTTGAAAAAAAAAATTCTTTTTCCTAGTCTGTACACTTACTCAGTTTGAACTAGTTATGATATTTTTCCCTTCAGACTTTTGTCTCTGCATCATTTCATCAGGATTTAAGTCCACTAAGTTCCAGCTTTCGATTTAACGTATGCTTTTTCTACTTCTACTACTCTTACTTCTACCTCTCCCTCTAACTTTTCCTCTGCCTCTACTTCTACTTCTATTTCTACTTCTACTTCTTCTTTTTCTACTTGTACTTCGACTACTTCTACTTCTACTTGTCGAGGGGGTTTGATGTGGAAGTCCTGGTGTTTACATATTTTGTTAGTGATAATTTGCCAACTCTAAATTATTAATAGTATTTTTATTGGTTCTTTAAGTTTCTTGTCTTGGCTTTCTCTTTTCTTTCTGGTAAGCATCACTTGTGGGTTGAATAGTGTCCCCCTAAAATGTGCATTCATCTAGAATTTCAGAAATAGTATCTTTGCAGATATAATTAAGGTAAGGATTGAGATTAGAGTGGACTCTAAGTTCAATGAGAGTGTCCTTGTAAGAGACAGAAAAGGAATGAAGAGAAGATGATGTGAAAAGAGAGCAGAGATTGGAGTGGTGTATTTAGAAACCAAAGAACAACAGAGATTCCTGACAGCCACCAGAAGCTAGAGGTGAGGCATGGAAAGGATACTCCCTCAGAGCCTTCAAAGGGAAGCAACCCTGCTGACATATTGATTTCAGACTTCTGGCCCCCAGAACTGAAATTGAATATATTTTTATTGTTTTAAGCCACCCAATTTGTAGTAATTTGCTATGACAGTTTTAGAAAACTACTACAGTGTCTTCCTGGCTTACCAGGCAACAATCTGAGTAGCCCCTCTCAGCCCTATCTTCACTAGAACAGGCCAGTTTTGTTACTCACAGTCCCTTGATTCTAATTTCCCTCTCCTAAGGCTGTCCTCAACACAAGCTACAAGCTAGCTACCTTTGAAAAGAACCATAGTCTTTTAAGGTGTGATAGATATTAGAATCAATTATAGTCCATATTCACACTTCTCCTAATTTCTTCATCCGTAATTTTGTGAGAACATATCAGACATACTTAGCCCTTCCTTATTGTTGGTAATGGAGGAGAATAACACATGAATTTGAAACTTGATTTTTAACCTGTGACTTTCTTAAAGCATTTTCTAAAATTAGGCAGGCGAGCTGCATCCAGTGTAGCTCCAGGAACCCTGACGTACTACTTAAAAGAATGTGGGCTCCATAACTTGTCATTTTCTCTCTTTAATTTCTGCTGAAGAATTTCACTGTATCCTTTGGGTATCTCCATTTCATTCATTAATGAGTCCTGGGGATATGAAATGAATGATGGGACTAAGCTGATGGGCAAGAGAGAAATATTGTGGATTTTTTTTTCCCTGTGTGATATTACTGTTTTCATCTTAACTCTCTTGCTTCAAGTTCCTGTCATATTAGCCCTATATTTAAAAAAAAAAAGGGAATAAACAGAAGCTTATTGTTAATTTGTTTTGGTTTCCTACTTAGTATTAACTCATTCCCACTTTCACTGTTAGGTTTTAGGCTTTTATTCTAAGTTTGTTGGCAGGTTATAATGAATTGCTTTAAATTATAAGGGTTTTTTTAAGGCTTTTGGGGTGAATTATTAATATGAATGATAGATGAAAAGAAAGTCTATTATTTAGTTTTATTTTTGATAACTCTTTATGAAACCTTTCTTAAGTAAATTTTAGGATTCAGTAGACAAGTAATTTGCATTTAATAGTCCATGTTCTAGCTTTTGGAAATATCTGCATAAAGTAATTTTTTATTGCTTTTTTTGTTGACATAGATTACTGTTTCATTTTCGAGTAGCCCCATAATTCACTTAAATGAAGGGTTTGCATTATTTTTTACTTGGAGAAGAGAGAGAAGCCAACTTTCACATTGGTATGGTGACTATGTGTTGCACATCTCTGTGATACACTTGTTCATTCATGCAACGTATATTTATTGGTCTTCTTTAAGTGTCAAGCTCCACCCTCAACCACCTCAACTATTTTACTTCTTTATCCCTAATCCATCCATCAGTTCTGTGTCCCTTGTTAAGACTGGGGGTATTGTTACTCATAAGATTGTTCAAAATAGAAAACTTCAGCTAATTCTCAGTGTTCCTTTTGCCCTGCATTTCCACATCTGGTTGGTCACCAATACCTGTCAATTCCTTCTAGGTATCACCTAGATTTTTCCTTTCTCCTCAACTCTGCTGTGCATGTCTTAGTTTGGGCTCATCATCTCTGATGCTTTTTTTAACAGCTCACATCTCTAATGCTATCACTCCCTTTCTGGCTAACTACTTACTAGTATCTTCCTGTAATTCAGAGAGTATTTACGAGTTCTTAAATCATTAGACTTTTTCATCTTCAATGAGATTTTTTTTTATTTGAGTTTCACTTTGTTAAGAAATGAAAAGGTTTTCTAGATTCAGAAATATCTCTTTATACATTTGGCCTTTACATACTTTTTGGTCTATCCAGACCAAACAGCATCATAGAATTTTACCTGCTCAGTGCCTGAGTGTCTGCCTTTGGCCCAGGTTGTGATCCCAAGGCCCTGGGATCGAATCCCACTCAGGCTCTTTGAAAGGAGCCTGCTTTTCCCTCTGTGTGTGTCTCCGCCTCTCTCTGTGTGTCTCTCATGAATGAATAAATATAATATTTAATTAAAAAAAGAATTTTACCTACCTGCAAGCATAGATTGCTTTTTTACTCTTAGTTGGACCTCATAATTCACTTAAATGAATGACTATCCATTCTATTTTACTGAGAAAAAGAAGATAAGCCAACTTGTGACATTGGCTTATTGACTCTACATTTCATATTACACTGCTGGGAAAGTCACCTGGAGAGAAGAGAGGGGCAGGAACTGAGATGTGAATGTCCAAGTTCCTATCTTAGGGTCACAACTATTAGGATGTGAAAATTCTAGAACAACCCACATAGATTTTGAGGAATCATAGAGAGCTAGAGCTAGTCCATGCCTTCCTGTGTATGCTTGGAAAGACTGCAAGTCTCTTGAAGAATATCTCTGTCCAACATTGGCCTGCTATCAACAGGGATGCTGGAGGAAAATATCTAGACCAATATACCCATCCATGGTCAGAGTGTGGTTGCAAGACACCAAAAAGTTCCCATCTGCCTCAGTAGGGGTATGTGAAAGCTTCAAGGACACAGGTAAATTAGGTGCAGTGTGAGTTGGGGTGAAGTAGTCAGTGGCATGATACCCCCAAAGACCCCAAAAGCTGCTACACTTCAATGTACATCAGTACAAGCATCTCGATGAAGGTTGACAAGGTCTCAGAAGAAAGCATGCTCACTGGAGACCTGTCTTCCTGTCTCCTTGAAAAGCTCCAATGTCCTGCTATCAGAGGCAAACCCAGAACTGAGAAAGCAGAGAAGAGACTCTGCTCTAAAGAGGAGAATTAGTTCTGACAGGGAGTTTAAACTTTGAATTCGTTCAAATGTCTAGCTTTTTTAGGCCAAAAGAAACCAAATTATTCTTAACTGGCACATTTTTATTCTTTTGTCATCGGCTAGAGCACACCTCCTCAGGCTCTCCTCTCTTACCTATAATATAAACCATACTCCTTTGTGGACCATAAGCGACTTCTCTAATTCTCATCTCCTAACACTGCCATTCTCAATCCCTGTATTCCAGGTGCTCTGAAATTCTCCCTAGATCGGGAACCCAAAATTGCTTCACTCCTTTGTGGTATCGTATATGCACTTTTGGACCTAGAGTATCCTTTTCCTGGAGTGCACATGGCAAATGCCAACTCATTTTTATCAAGACGTGAAGAACACAGCACTGTCTTCTCCATACTTCTGTTTCTGCATTTATATTTTCTTGCAGCTCTGTTTGTACATCCCTGCCTGCTACTACACGACACCAACCCAGTTCTGAGTAGGGAGACAAAACACTACCAACAATGTTTGTTGAATGATTCAACTCATAAAATTTTGTAACAAAATTGTCTTGTTTACAGTATATTTCCTCTTAAACACCCCATTGAACTTTCTTTTGAGTTTGTTGAATAATTGCTTCTATCTCCAATCTCTTAGTGAGAAAAACAGTAAAGCTATGGTTAGTGAAATTTTAACTCAGACAAAAGCATTCAAATGCATGACACTAATGGCCATTAATGTTCTCTCTGTAAAACCTTCCTGATTTAAAATAAGTATTTTCAAATTAACCATCATTTAATAAAATTTGTATCACTTTAAAGCTTTATGCTTTGACCTTGATTAAAGACAAAGGATTTAAACTTTGTTTTGGGGTGGATGTGTGCATGATCTCTCAAAATGTAACTTCTATCCTTAAATGAAATAAACCAGAAATTGTCATAGGAGGAAAAAAAGCAGAGTGAATAGTTTACCAAAATGTGCCTCTTTAATATGTTCCATAGTACAGCCTCCGAGTATAAAGGAAAAATTGGTCCCAGGAAACTCGGTATTAGGACTTATTTTAAAAATCACCGACTTTAATAAAAAAATGCTAGCTTTATATAAGTCAAAACATAACAGTGTTTATGAAATAATATCTTCAGAGACTACTTTCAATCATTGAGCTAATGTCATACATTTTATATATATATATATACGTGTGTGTGTGTGTGTGTGTGTGTGTGTGTGTATTCTAGGAGTCAAAATGATATAAGGAAACTTAATCTTGTAGTATTCTAAAGGTGTTTATAGCTGGAAAACCTGAATTTTAATCCCATATTTAATATTAGCTAGTTATATGACCTTAAGCAACTGAACTTCCCTAGGTATAGAATGTGACAGAGGATCTCCAAGTTCACTTCGTGAGTTGTAATTTGTTGGCATTTACATCAAAACCTCAAAATAACAGATTAAAGAAGGCAAGTAAAAACAGACCGGAGAAGTATAAAATGGAAAGAATAAAATTAAAAGGGTAAATGGCATAAGATTTCAAAATCTAGGTGGTAGGCAAGCAATCTGAGTTTGTAAAAAAAAATAAAACATTTTCAATAAAGCTAATGCTATCCCAGTTTCTTTTCTTGAAACTTAATAACATATTTTCTGACCAGGGTAATATTTTCAAATTTTTAAAAATCTAAATCAGTTCTATACTCTATATAGAGAGCATATATATATATATATATATATATATATATATATACACACACACATTATATATATATAAAAACTCTCTCTCTCTATATGTGTGTGTGTGTATATATATATATACCTAATATATATACTATATATATATATATATATATATATATATATATACACCTAATACCAAGTTTCCTGGGACCATATATAAATATATATAACATCCAGGTGCATATATATATATATATATATACATATATATATTCACCTGTATGGCTCAGTTGAATTAAGCACCGACTCTTGGTTTCAGCTCAGGTCATGATCTCAGTGTTGTGAGATCAAGCCTTGTGTCGGGCTCCATGATCAGCGCAAAGTCAGCTTCAGATTTTCTTCTCCCTCTGCCATCTCCCTGTTCTCTCTCTCTCTCTCTCTCTCTCTCTCTCTCTCTCTAAAATAAAATAAATAAAATCTTTAAAATGTGTATATATTTTTTATTTATATACTTCATATATATGCTATATGTATATAGTTTATATGTCTATAGACTATAGGCATATATTCTATACAAATAGTCTATACCATATGTTTATGTGTATATATATATAGAGAGAGTTGAAAATTCCAAGATTACAGTATCAAATCCTTTCTTTTATAATCCTTCTCTCTTACTTTGTTTCTTCTTTTCTTTTCTTTTCTTTTCTTTTCTTTTCTTTTCTTTTCTTTTCTTTTCTTTTCTTTTTTTCTTTTCTTTTTTTCTTTTCTTTTTCTTTTTTTTACTTTACACTCCATGCAGGAGAACTCAAAGTGAGATATGTGCCACCGTGTGGTGGGCAAGATAGTGAATGCATTCGAGTGAAGGAAGAAGGCATTTGAACTTTCACTAATACATATTTTTGTGTCATTTTTTTCAGTTAATGTTGAAAGTAAGTTTTATAATATTTATAATAAGAGTCATCCACATATGACAATTTAAATAAAGAATAGACACAAATCTTGAGTACATGATCGAAAGATTTATACTGATAGTGCTGTGTATAGAATCTAAAAACTCTTCTGGGAGAGATGCCAACTGTTAAAAATTTCTTTCCTTCTGAGATATACCTATCAATGTATCTATCTAGACATACATCCAGTTTATATATTAATGTTTTATTGTAAAATTTAAATATAGTCAATAAAGAAAATTTGAAGAATACAAAATATGTAAGGGGACAGGTAAAAGGCATAATCTTCATGTTTCATCATCTATTTACTCATACTTTCTTTCAAATCATAATATCATAAACAAATCTAATATAATTGTACATGCCCAAGATAAGTCACATAAAGATGAAAAATTTCCAAAACTATCTATGATTATTTCTTCAGAGAATTGAATGAGTTGTCATAACACTTTTTTAGTTTCTATTGGAATTACTTTTAGAAAGTGAAAGTTCCTGCTATTTGACTAGGTTAGCATCCTAACTGATAATACATCTCAGAGATATTAGTTATGGGATGGTACATAAGCTTGCAACAAAAAGATCTGATTTTCTTATTTAATCCTAGAGAAATAGTCAGAACCAGGTTGGCCAGTGACTGAAGCAATTAGTCTTATGTACTAAATGTACATAATTCCAACAGCATCAAACTAGAACTCTTGATCATTCTTTCTACGTGCACTATCCAAGCCTGGTTCCCAGATGAGCAGGTCTTTTGGTTATTTTTGATACTGTGATTTTGGTTTTTGTTGACATTAGGCATCTTGTTCTCCAGACATAATAAAGATATTTTGGTGAGAAAGAGTAGTTTCTAAGAGTGACTTTTACTTGTACTTTTCTCTCCTAGAAAAGGGGACTCGGTTCTCATTCTCCTTTATTCATGCATGTATTTAATGTAATAAATATTTAAGTGATTTAAATGTACAAAGCACTATGCCAGATATAATCTGGATATCCTGGACAACCTTTTCTCTCTGAATTTTACTTTCAAAATGTCTTGACTTGCTATTTTCCATGGACTTTGCTATGTATCTTATTAGCATCCTATGAGCATGAAATTTACCTATCTGAGCTCTCTTGAGAATAAATGTATTTTAAAATCTGACTTGTTATAATATTTTGAAACTTTTTAGTTTGATACATATTCTAGAGGTTATTTATTTCTTCTGAGCTACTTTGGCTTCACTGAGGACAAGGTGATCCTTGAGCTTGAGTGAAACCTCGGCTCGAATGACAAAGCCTAAGACTGTGAGATAAAAAGCAATGGCTTTGGTGGTTAGTGTTTTTTAAATGTAAAAGTTAAAGCTCTCTTTTCAAATCGAGTGCAAAACTTTCAAAATAAAAAAAATATAGGTAAATGTGACAACTACTTATTTGATAGCTTTCTGGGTAAACATGATCAATTATTGTTTATACCAGTAATTCTTAAATTATGCGTTACTATTCTACAAACCAAACTATAAATGTTATATGGCTTAACTAAATGACAGTCATCTTTACTGTATTTCTGAAAACATTATTTTCATAAGTATAGTTTTCTGAATTTGTATTTATTTCCTTTCTTACCTCCTCTATAAAATGAGGATAATACTAAGATCTATCTCCTAGACTTATTGAGAGGATTAAATGAGTTACTACGTGGAAAGTGCTGAGTGTAGGGCCGGAATGTGTTCTCAAAATATGTACATCTTTCCTTAAATTTTTCTTTAGTATTTTATTCATTTATTCATGAGAGACACACAGAGAGAGACAGAGACATAGAGGGAGAAGCAGGCTCCCCACAAGGAGCCTGATGTGGGACTTGAGCTTGATGCAGGACTTGATCCCAGGACCCCAGGATCAGGACCTGAGCCAAAGGCAGATGCTCAACCACTGAGCCACCCAGGCGTCCCCTTTCCTTAAACTTTTGACAACTATTTTTACTTAATCTGGTTGTCTTAGGAAACAACACAATTTACAAGCTCATATCAAATGAATACGATGAGAATCATGAAATAGTCATGCATTTTAGCTCAACATTTTATTTCTATTGACAATAGTGCCTATAATATTTATTCTAGATTACTCACATGTTATAAATTTGGCAATAAAAGTGCCTTAATTGCACATAGTTAGATTAAATGGATGGATGATTTTCTGCCATGAACAAGTACTCTAAAACCTGAACACATTCCAGAAACATTGTTTATATTTCTCCTTGAATTTCCTTCTATTTGAGAAATCTTTATATTTGAGTCCACACATCCCAGGATCACTACAAAAATCTAGATTAAGTTTTTCTAGCACCTTGTCCTAAACTTTAAATTTGTGTACCTTCTCTTTTCTAACTCCTTTGCAGAATGTAAAGAGCTATCTCTGCCTCAGTTTCCCTGTCTGTCTATCCATTGAAAGAGGGAGAAAAGAGGGAGAAAAGATTGTTACAAAGTGGAACAATCCTTTCCTAGGGGTGAGACCAGTGTTTTTTCCTTGTCCTTAATTAGTAAAGTTATTTTCAACTCTCCTGTTCATTTAATTTGGAGAATGTTTTACTTCAAATTGCTCATATGACCTGTTGTTTCTTCATCTACCAGGCTCAACACCCCGGATTTGGCCCTTACAACCTCCTAAACTATATGCTGTTGAAGGCAACAAATCTCTCTCCACAAGACTAATATTTGAGATATTTAAAATGAATTAAATAAAATAATTCGACTGGTTTTAAAACTAAAACGTTCAGGGATTTTTCTTAGTTTATTTTTGTTTTTGTTTCATTCCACCACTGATAATTATATTGGGATTACCTACTTCGACAAGGACCAGCCCTCTCTATATAGGCCCTCCTATTTTCTGAATACCCACATTCAGAAATTTTTGATTATTATTAACTACTCAGATTCTCTAGCCTCCAAACTTAGATTTCAATGAATATTACAGGATTTTTTTTTTTTTTAAGAAATGACAAAGAATAACTAAGAGTCTAAATAGTTTAAAATTAGGCCCTGGGCATATTGGTCAGTTTATTTTCATGGTTATGAGATCCTCGTCTTATTCAATGTAGTGAAAATTCAATACCTGAGGCAGTTGGCCCAAGTTTGATTTTTAGGCATTTTGATTTATAAATTGAATTCTATGTAACCTTTACAGGATTCCCAACTCCATTATCATGTTATTACTTTTGTAATGTGTTTTGAGCACTGCCAATGTGTTCAGAATTGAAAAGCATATTAAAGTGAGCCTATTCCCACAATGGTCTAAACATTTTAGCTGAACTTTTTATTTTTCCACCTCTGCACATTTTGAAAATGCTGCTGTATATTATTTTTCCCCAAATAGATAGAAGTTCCTTTCAAAGCAAGTGTTGAGAGTTCTCCTCTGCTAGTGTTGCTAGAGTTGGATGACGTTCTTTGGGGGTCCTTAATGGTAGCCTAAGGTGACAGTCATTGTCTCGTCATTACTCACCTCTTTTAGAATGTTTGGGCCCTGTTTTAAGAAATGATCTTTGAAGTGTCCTTATTTTCCTCCAGTATCTCTGTTTGGAAAATGGCCATTTTAAATTTCAGATTTCTACATTTTCTTGTTGATCTAAGTCCATATTCTACTAATGAATATGTCCAACTGAATACATTACAAATTTCTTAAGAGGTCAGAAACTCGAATAAAGTCTTTGTCTTTCAAGTGTTCCTCTCTTTTAACTTTTCTAATCATTGTAGATGATGCTCCAGTTGTTCATTTCCCAGGGAAGCATCCAAGAGTCACTTTAAGGTGATTATCTTTTTATCTTCAGGCTCACTGAATCATTGAATCCTTGCTCTACTTCCAGGCCCACAAGACTATTATGCCTGAAATTTTGACTACATAATAATAGATTCAGGATATCCAGGGTTTCGTTATAATTTGCATGTCATTCACTTAACTAAGAGGCACAGAATTTTATACTGACTTTTAGTTTTCATTTTGTCATATTAAGCTTGTCAAATTTGGGCAAACTATTACTTAGATTTCACCCAGAACCATTTAGGCTGATTTGAAAAACTGGTGTATTGAAACCGATTATAGCACATATTCATTCCTTACTTTGCATGTACATGGCTCAGCCCCACATCCAGGTGCCAGTAAATTTGGAAGCAGTTTATTAGTTTATTAAATTGCATAAGTGAAGATAAGATAAAAACAGGGTATTTATAACTACTATTTGGTAACTTAAAAACTTGGTTGGTAGTTGACATTTAGCTTACTCATTCGAAGATCAAACAGGAAGAATCACTCTATCATTGTTTTTACATTGACAGTAATCAACCACTGACCTTTGTAAAGTGGTTAGTTGAAATAAGCAGAAAGCACTTTCTAATTCTGAAATGGTTGTTTAGGATTAATGTTAGCGTAATGCCTGTGATTAATGAAGATGATCTTGACAGTTATGGCTCACTATTTGTTCACATTCCAATATAAAATAAAACCTAAAAGCTTAATGCTATCTTTACCATTAACCTTAACCATTTCTTCATCCTCCTGGTATATATTTATTTTTTACTTTTTAAAAGATTTTGTTCATTTATTCATGAGAGACACACACACAGAGAGGCAGAGACAGGTAGAGGGAGAAGCAGACTCCATGCAGGGAGCCCGACATGGGACTCCATTCTGGGTCTCTAGGATCAGACCCTGGGCCAAAGGCGGCACTAAACCGCTGAGCCACCCGGGCTGCCCTGGTATATTTTTAAATGAAGAAAGCTTTATGGTAGCTGCTTATATTTAAAGGAGATGTAGAAGCATGGCTAAATATTTGAATAAATAATGACTGGCTGAAAAATAAATCTTAGTATGTAACATTGCTAAAAACTGCTAAATTTGGGGGAAGAAAAATTAGCTTAGCATTCAAAAATATTTATTTAGTGATTGTAAACATTCATTTGTGATCAGTTTGTTTCTGAACATTTCATTTAATGACAGAAACAGAATATTAATAATGCTAAAATGTTACCAAATAATTTGAAAAGGCATAAATGACAAAAATTGGTCTAAAAATCAAAAGTATGCATAATTAACAAAAATTAAAAAAATCCAAAATGGCTATAAAACCATTCCAAGATTTTGCTGAAATTACCCAGTCTCCTCAGCCTAATTATACTTATAGTGTGCTTTGATAGATAGACAAATATGCTCATAGGCATATACAGATTTGCCCTTCATCATTCCCATGATGTACCAACATTATCATCTCCTTTACTCCTTCTGAAACATACCCAAAGATCATACCTCTCTGTGAACACTGCATCTAGGTTTCAAGGCATAAAATGTGTCTGGAATTTCTAAGAATTCTGCAATACTAGACTTCGGAGTTGGGTGGAAATAAGCAAGGATGACAAGATTGTGTTCATAAGAGATTGAAATCAACTGGCTTTCCCATGTATTGAATAATTAAAGTGAGTGGGCGTGACCTAGTAGCACTCTCGACTAGAGAAGGAGGTGAAAGTACAATGTGGCTGGGGTGGAGTTTTAGTCTCCTTATGTATTTCTCTGTTAGGGCTGCTGTAACAAAGTACTGTAAACTGGGTGGTTTAAACAACATAAATGTATTTTCTCACAGTTCTGGAAGCTAGAAGTCTAAGATAAGTTGTCAACAAGGTTGGTTCCTTCTGAAGGCTGTGAGGAAAACATCTGTTCAACGCCTCCTCAATCTTAGCTTCCGTGGTTTGCTGGCAAACATCTCTTGGTTTGTGGAAGCATTACCCTGGCAACTTACATGGGTAGCACAGCTCACAGCTGTGGGCATGATATGCTGCCTTTTGGGTCTCTGTCAATATTGCTTCTGAAATTGCATATGTCTCCATGACACTCTACCATCCTTACAAGGATTGATTCTGAATGCCCTTTTCTACATTTCATTCTTCTTTGAATGATAGTCTTATGCATGTGCAGCTCCTTCCTAGGAACTAGGTCACATACCTGAATCTAACTGAAAAGGATGCTGAGAAAAATTTCTGACTTCTAACTTGGGGAGACAGGACTCAGATAGTGAGAGTCCCTCAAATATAGGAAGGATATATTAAATGAGCTGAGGTATCAGAAACCTTGTAAAAAATGTTCATTTCATATTCCATCATATGCAACTACCATACATTCCTCACCTTTTTCCCTTAATAATCGTCATCTTTGTTGACTCCCAATTCCTTGTTCCAATAAATTACTTGGTAACAGACAATCTCTTTCTCTGAAATATATTTGAGTTATAAGGTAGTTACCATACAGATTCCATTTTATGAGATACTACTAAGTTTCTGTTGGAGAAGATCACCGAATAAGTGTCCTGTCTTTCTGCTTTTAGAAGTTTGATCTTTGGGGATCCCAGGGTGGCTCAGCGGTTTAGCACCTGCCTTTGGCCCAGAGGGTGATCCTGGAGTCCCGGGATCGAGTCCCACGTTGGGCTCCCAGCATGGAGCTTGCTTCTCTCTCCTCCTGTGTCTCTGCGCCTCTCCCTCTCTCTCTATGTCTATCATAAATAAATAAATCTTTTTTAAAAAAAGTTTTATCTTTAATCTTCTTTACAGTTTTAACCTTCGCCTTTATTTACTTATTTAATCCACCAGATGTTTCATTATATATGGAGTGAGAAAGAATGCCAGATTATTTTTCTCCATATTGAGTCAGGTATTTTTTTACCTCCATCTACTAAATCACCACCCCCTAATTTGTGATGCTACCATTTACTGTCCATACTTAGATGGATCTATTTCCACACTTTCTAGTGTGTTCAATTTCTTCTCTTTGTGTAAACCTGCCTTAGTTTTACAATATTATTATTTTAAAAACTATTCCTAGAATTCTGTAGAATTTTTTTGTTTGTTTGTTTAAAGATTTATTTTATTTATTCATGAGAGACACAGAGACAGGCAGAGGGAGAAGCAGGCTCCATTCCATGCAGGGAGCCTGACATGGGACTCGATATCAGGTCTCCAGGACCACATCCTGGGCTGAAGGCAGCGCTAAACTGCTGAGCCACCCGGGCTCCCCAAATTCTGTAGCATTTCTTGATCTCTTATTAGATGAACTCTTCATTTTTTCTCTCTCTCTTTTTTTTTAGAACTGACTCAGCTCTTCATGAGTCTTTATTTTTCCATATACATTTTAATAATATGTTAGTTTTCTTAGAAATTCCCTTTACAGTTTAATTAGTATTATGTTTATAGGTTAATTCAGGTGGAATTTTCATTCCATTCATGAATATATGAATATATTTGTCTTTTTCTTTGGGTCTTTTACGTCTTAAAAGTTTCATTCTAAAGGTCATGGACTTTTTTTTTTTTTTTGGTCATGGACATTTTCATTGGGATAATTCCTCTATATTTAATGGTTTTGTTTAATTGTGAATAATGTCTAATTTTTCTATTTGGTTATGTTAATATAAAGGAATGATGGTGAATTTTACTGAATTTTATCTGGTAACTATTGCTTTTATAGAACTCTTCTCAGTAGATGATCAGATTACCTGAAAATGATAATTTTGTCTCCCTAACCACATTTAGGAATTGAAAAAAATTGATATTTAAAATATTTGTCTTGTTTTAATGTAAAAGGAGAAATTTAAATTTCTCTATTTTATATAATATTTGCTATAAATTTTAGCAGGTGGTTTTTTTTCAAGTTAAATAAGTTCCTTTCTATTCCTAGTATATCATAAATATATTTGGATATAGTTTGATACTTATTCTTAATTTATTGACATAATCATGTGAATATTTTTCATCTTTTAGTTCGTTCATATGATAAATTATATTTTTATGTTTGCTGATAGCAAACCATCCTTGAATTCTTAGAATAAGCCATACCTGAGCATGATGTATAATTTTAATGCATATTTTTGACTAAGCTAATATTCAATTCAGAGTTTTTGTTCTCTCATGTAAGATAAATAAGACTACTATTTCCTTTATTATATTGCCTACACAATTTTGAAATTAAGCTTATATTAACCTTTTCAAAGTTTTTTTATCTGTCTTCTGCCTGGATCAACTGGTATAACACAGAGATTATCGACAGTATGGAAGAATGGTTTTATAATGCCATCTGACTTTGAAGATTTTGAAGATCTTTGATTAGCATTTTAATTCCTTTGGAGGGAGGTATTATCCTTACTGAAATAATAAGAAAAATTGCTATATTATCCACTCATACTTACCTCTTGCATCTCTTGTGCTACTTGCATTTATTTCATTTTTTTAAAGATTTGTATTTACTTACCCATTCATGAGAGACACAGAGAGAAAGGCAGAGATGTAGGCAGAGGGAGAAGCAGGCTCCCCACAGGGAGCCTGATGAGGGACTTGATCCCATGATCCTGGGATCATGATCTGAGCTGAAGGCAGGCATTCAACCACTGAAACACCCAGGTATCCTGCATTTTGGACCAAGTATTTCTATCAAAAAAGTTTTCAAAGACATTTTAAGGGCAAATTTTCTGAGGCCTTATATGGCTGAAGATAGCTTTAATTTTCAATTTTAAATAAAAGCTTGGCAAAACATTAAATTCTAGGTTCAAAGTGCTATTCCTTAATTATTAAAATATTGTTTTTTGTACTCAGTATTCCTGTTAGAAGCAAAAGTTTTTCTCATTTTTTCTTTTAAGCTCTTCTGTTCTTTCAGGAAGCTTTTTATATTTTTCCCTATATTTGAAATTATTAAATTTTACTCTATTGTAGTCAGAATATTTCTTAGCTTTTTCTATTTATTTTGGTTTGCTATCCTCAGTGATTTCATTTGAGATCTTTTATTTTCCTTTAATTGTGGAGAATTGACAATTGTTATTTCTTCAAATATTTCCTTTCCTCCACATAATTCTTTTCATTAAAACACTGCTGTTACATGGATGTTGATACTTTCTTCTCTTTTATACTTTTTAATTTTTTAAAATTTCTTTTTTATTTTTACTTCCTTTTGATGGCTTCTGTGAGTGTTCTTTGACCTGTCTTATTGCTAACTCTTCATTCTTTGAGTGTAACTTTCCTTCTCCAACCTATTTAGTAAGTTCTGTCTATCAGTTGTTATAGTTTTCATTTCTAGTGTTTCCTTTTGGCTTTTCTTTATAATTGCTTTTCATTCTTCATGTAATTACTATTATCCCTTATCTTTTTGAAAACATCTCTTATTAATTTGACATTCCTTTCTATTTTAGATTATTAATTCAGTTTCATCTAATACAGTTTGTCAATTAAGTGTGTGTGTGTGTGTGTGTGTGTGTGTGTGTGTGTGTGTTTGATAATGATTGGGCTTTCTCCATGGCTATTTTTTTTTTCCCAAAAGTTCATTGTCTCTAGAGATGAGCAGTAACTTTGGCTGACTATATGTATTTTCCTTTGAGGGTGGGGATGAGGAAAGCTAAAGACCAAACCTTTGCATGCTCTTCTACTTGTGAATTTAGAAATAGGGGGTAGGTGGGTCCTGGCTTGGACAGAGTGCCTCTGCCTTTAAAGTAGGTCTAGATAACCTTCCATTTTGCCACATCCCAGTAAACTTCTCTGGGCCTCAGGGAATTTCCTTGAACATTCCTATGGACACTGTTATTTACTTGCATGACCTAGAAGTCATGATATGAAGGGAGTGAGGGCTGAATGTCTTCCTGTGAATGTTGGATGTTATCTACCTCCTACCTTAGCCAGATAGAGTTCCAACCTGATATTGCCATACCATCTAGCCCGGGTGAGGCTGTTGACATTGCTGTGGGTCTACTTTGCATGGGACATGGTGGGCACTGATCCACCCAAGTAATTTGAAAAGAAAAAATATTCAATTAAAAAATTGCCCCTTCCAACCATTCCCCAAAGCCCTCAAATGCTCTTGTACTTCAAAGTCTTCTATTTTCCTAGAGGCTTCCTGCCATTTAAAAATATTATATTCTCAGAACTACCAATATTCCCCTTGATTTTGTGCATCTTTAGTTTGGGTACAAAGGAAAGTGCCCACTCCCTGTGTTTGTTATTTGGTCAAAGACCTTGATTTCATTTTCTTCATTTAATTTTGGAGGGATGGTGATGATGGTCACTGGTTGTTGACTCTTCTATTTCTTTGGACCTGCTAGTCTATCCCTCATTTTTTCTTTTGGCAACATTGTTACTATTTATAACTATTTTCCTTATTACATATTTGTATTCCTGTGTTGTATTCCCCAAACTCGCCAAAGAAAATCCTTTCTCAGATTTTAGATTGATTTTGTATTTCATGACAATGATTTCAGGGTTCACAGACTGAATCATAATTTCAGCTGTTTCAAACTCATAAATCAGTATTACTAAGGTGTATCTGAAGAACTAAAATACTTTTATTGCAAATCTAAGTGATAATATGGGCCTCAGGATTGCCCTGGAATATGGATGAGAACCGACCATTTAGGAACAAATATTCTGGCTGATAACAGACAGCCAGCCAAACGCAGCCCCTGATAAAGATAAATAACCTGTACTCAGGGAAATTTTTTGCATCATTAAACATGGTGAGCATATTAGCTAGCAGGGGGTGGAGCCGAGTCCCCAAAGAGATAAATCTAAATTATGTGCGCTGCAGTGATCATAACAGTAATGCACCATCTTGGCTAACTAGCTGACATCAATGGGGAAGGGAATTTCAGATTTAAATGAACCAAACTAAAAAGCATTTCAGTGCACATACAGATTAATTGGAGCATATTCATGAACTTTTCAGCCCTATTATGCCTCTTTTTTTTTTTTTTGACTGGTGCCAAATACAAAGAGCTTAGAATTTTCCTGTCAAACCTTGCATCTTTGTTTCTTCTTTTCACTTTCTTATGCAGCTTGATTAATTACTCTCCAATTTGCTCTGCATTAATCTCCCTCCTACACAGTTGTATCAGTACTTGCCAAAGTCTCTTTGTGTGTGTATGTGCAACTAAGATGGATAGTATAAGTTCAGTGACATTTTCCTTACATGAATCAATAAAATAGTCATTTGTTAATACTGTACTTTTGAAACACAAAATATCCCAAATTCAAAGTTAAGAATCACTGCTAATTCCTTCAGAAGACACACCCTGTTGGTAATATAACCAATTTGAAAAATTTAAGAAAGCTTTCTTATAATCAAATTTGATTTTGTTATTCGCTGTTATTTGTGTTAGATAGTCTTTTGATGGTAAGGTAACTGCCCATACTAAAAAAATCACAATATCTGATTTTCTTTCATTCAGTTCCCTTTGTACCTCTGGGAAGTTATAGTACTATTACTAGAAAATGAAGAGGAAAAACACTATTGGTTTATGGGGATGAAGTAGCCAATATTTAATTATTTTTATCTGAAACATGGAAAAATATATCTTTAAGTGAGCTCCAGCTAGACTGTAAGATATACATGATGACATCTGTCTTCATTCATAGTCGTTGTCCTAATGCACAGCACAGTTGTGCAATAGGTGCTCAGTAAATATTTGTTGACAAAATGAATGAGTAATTTTCAAAAAGGATTATTTTCTGTCTATGATAAGAAACAAGCTATGTGAACTTGGGATAGTGAGGGGAGTAGCAGTCAAAGTTGACTTACCATTTTAACCAGAGAGAAAACTACTTGAAATAGGTACCACCAAACCATTTCTTTTTGATTAACATTGACTTCTCACATGTTTGTGACTATTCCATTCATTTTCATTATTAAGTTTATTTATTAAAGACAAATTAACAAGAGTCAGTCATGGAAAGATATCTAGATAATCTGGGTTTGAATTACATTTCAACTGCTTATTGTAAAATAATCTCAATCAATCCTTCAACTTCTTTCTTTCAGCTTCTTCAAGAGTGACAGGACATTTGACAACTGGGGCTGTTGCAATGGTCATATGAATGAAGCATCACGTGTGCTGGTACCTCACACAATATGCAGAAGGTAAGCATTGCACACCAGTTTCCTTTCCTCCTGCTTCTCTGCTCTCCTGGGTGCAAAATGATATTTTCTAAATAATGATAATTTTATTTAGAATATTCAGAAATTCCATATATAATGAATATGCCTTTAATTGTTCTTGATTTTATTTTTTTTTTATTTTTTATTTTTTTATTTTTATTTTTTTATTGGTGTTTAATTTACCAACATACAGAAAAACACCCAGTGCTCATCCCGTCAAGTGTCCACCTCAGTGCCCGTCACCCATTCCCCTCCAACACCCGCCCTCCTCCCCTTCCACCACCCCTAGTTCGTTTCCCCGAGTTAGGAGTCTTTATGTTCTGTCTCCCTTCCTGATATTTCCCAACATTTCTTTTCCCTTCCTTTATATTATGCTGAGTGAAATAAGTCAATCGGAGAAGGACAAACAGTGTATGTTCTCATTCATTTGGGGAATATGAATAATAGTGAAAGGGAATATAAAGGAAGGGAAAAGAAATGTTGTTCTTGATTTTAAAAGATGACTATAAAGAAGCTAAAGCATAAATCAGGAGCCTGTCATATTGAAAATAAATAAGATTTAAAATCTAACTTTTCTATATAATCTTTTTCTTCTAAAAATGACAACTTAACCTAATCTTATTTCTCCTTCATTACTGAGTAAACTGCTTCTTTCAGTTCTCCTGGAATCTGTTACAAATCAATGCTGATTCCAGTTTCTTGGCCTCTGGGAGTTTCTTTTTTTTTTTTTTTTTTTTGCCTTTCTGATCCCTAGTAATTTTTGTATCTCCAACAGCAGAGAGTGCATTTACTTTTCTGGTCTGTATTGGAAGGTGGAGTTATGCTCTTCAGCCCCCTTGTTTGCATCTACAAAATGAGGAATATTAACAACATCTATGCCTTTTGTTCTTGACTTTCTTTTAATAAAGAAAATCCTATTTACTATTTCTCTGCCCTTGATTCTCTTTTTCTGAGTCAAACATGCAATTTCCTTGGTGAAAGAAATTCACCAAGTTGTCTGCCTTCATTTCAAGACCTCTTTCTCCTCTTTCAGACCTGAATTTCTTCTACCAGATTTGCCTCTAGGGTAATCAGATTGAATATTTTTTTTCAATATTTCTATCTATCTAGATTGTTGAATAGAAGGATAAAGAGGCTTTATCTTTACAAGATATGCAAATGGAAGGGTTTAGCTTGAGGAAAGAGGAACAAAAAGTTAGCAAAAGAAATTATTGTGACTCAAGTTACTTTGCTTTATCCAGATGTACTCTGAATAAAACATCTAGTTTGGCTCTTTATTTATCCAAAAAAGTTTGGAAAGAAGTTAGATTTATTAGAATCTTTTTTTTCCCCTTTAACTTTGGTGTCAAGAGACAGCCCATGTGTAATAAGACTTTAGATTCAGCACAGGAAATAGTAACAAGGCAAACTTCATGGGGGATGGGAGTAATATTTAGATCAGTCCAACTTAGGCTATCTTAGGGCAACCTACTTAATATCTAGCACAAAAGTCATATGAGAGAGATACTATCTTTCTTAGTTCAGAGCTAAGTTCTTAGATTCACTCATTGCATCTAATTATTACTACTTTGAAACATCCTTATTCCCTAGAGCTATTCTTATCCTAGTCCCACCTCTATGAAAGACTTGCCTTCAATGTCCATTGATGGCAGGCGTTGGTTCTTCTCTACTTCCTTGCCTACCCCCTAGTGTCCCTGAACATAAAGACCTTCACGGAGCTCAGTTTGGAATTTATTTTAATTCTCTTGATTGAAGAATGAGAACTAGACAGGTGATTCATAAAGAGATTTGCCCGTTCTCTGTAGCAAAGCTATAAGTAAAAATTTCTTCTCTACAGAATGTCATTTATAAATTAGGAATTAATGTGATGTACTGGTGAGTTACATTTAGTCTTTTTATGCATATTGGTTAATATCCTAGTTTTAAGTGATAACTTGCGAAACATATTTCTTGTCATTTTGCTAAGAAAACCTCTGATAGAACCACAAAGTGCATTACACTCTATGAGGTAACTTCTTGCATATTAGGAATCATTGACTATGTCTGCTATCATTGGTTTGATTATTTGTTGACAATTTTTTTAATCATAATATTTTTTGTTTATACCATCCTTAATTGGTCCCTTGTTATCATTAAACTCCTTCCCCCTTTTTTCCAGTAGAAGCTACAAAGAACTTTTTTTATTGACATATAGTTGACACACAATGTTACATAGTTTCTGGTGTAAAACATACTGATTTGATAACTCTATACCTTATTCTATGCTCACTACTATTGTAGCTGCCATTTGTCACCATACTGTAATACGATTCACTATATTCACTATGCTGTATTTTTTATCTTCATGACTTACTCATTCTATAGCTGAAAGCCTATATCTCCCAGTCCCCTTCACCCATTTTATCCATCCCCCATTTTCTTCCCTCTGGCAATCATTAGTTTGTTCTCTGATATAGGCCTATATCACATTGTGTTTGTTTGTTCATTTGCGTTTTAGATTCCACATATAAGTAAATCGTGATATTTATCTTTCTCTGTCTCACTTACTTATTGAGTATAGTACTGTCCTCTAGGTCTGTCCATATTGTCACAAATGGCAAGATCTCATTCTTTTTATGACTAGTATTTCATTGTGTGTGCGTGTGTGTATCCATTGACATATATATATATCCATTGGTATAAATATAAATATATATATTTATATGGATGCTTGGGTTGCTTTTATACCTTTGCTATTATAAATAATGTAATGCTGTAATAAACATAAACATAGAGGTGTTTATATCTTTTTGAGTTAGTGCTTGTGAAGAATCCTTTTAAAATCAAATTACTTTAAGAAAAGAAAGTACACAACAATAGCAAACTTAGATATTTACATAGTTTATTTCAGAACTCTGGGGTGAAGTATGTATAGTTAAGTTTGGGTTCAAATCTTGCCACATAAAGAGATTAAATAATATGATAATGATAGTTGGTTTGCTTGAATTAGGTACCAAACATTATCCATACATTTGATTTTGGTTTTCTCTTAAATTCTTTTTCAGGGAATCCCTGGGTGGCGCAGCGGTTTGGCGCCTGCCTTTGGCCCAGGGCGCGATCCTGGAGACCCGGGATCGAATCCCACGTCGGGCTCCCGGTGCATGGAGCCTGCTTCTCCCTCTGCCTGTGTCTCTGCCTCTCTCTCTCTCTCTCTGTGACTATCATAAATAATAAATAAAAAAAAAAATTTAAAAAATATTTTTTTCAGTTTATGATCTTTAAGCTATAAGGCAGTTCCATATGCCATCCTCTTTTTAAAAAGATATCTATTAAGGTAATCTGTTAAATATGATTAGTATAATATCTGGAACAGACTTAAGCATTCAATATGGTAGCTATTATTATTATTGTTATTGTTATTATGACATCTCAGAATATCTATCCTTTCAACTATCTCTGCTTGAAATTTGTTATTTAATTAATAACTATTTTTAGTTATTTTTTTATATATATTATATATTTTTATAACTATTATTAGTTATTTTAGTTATTTTTATTATTTTAATTAATTAATCCTCATGGGTCTGAGGATTGGTGTCTTTTGTTCATTATGGAAAAATTTCAGCCATTATCTCTTCAAATATTACTTAGCTTTCATTCTTTCTATTGCTTCCCTCTAAAATTTTGATGGATGTGTATTAGACATTCTCATTTTATCTTTTATGAGTCTGAAGCTGTATTTCATGTTTTCCAACTCAATCTCTCTGTGCAGCATTGAGTATAATTTTATCTTCTCTAGCTTCCAGTGTACTATAATTGTTCATTTCCGTGCCATCTCCCATTATCTCATATAAGTTTCTAATTTCAATAAAATTTCTAATTTTTAGAAGTTTAATTTAGTTCTTCAATAAATCTTTCCAGTGATTTTTTTGGCAATTATTATATAATTATGTTTTCAATTCTCTCTTAGTTTTTAAAATATATTGATATACTATGGTTTATATTTGATTATTGTTATATTTATATATCTTTTGTACTTGGCTTTATGGACTTGTGTAATTATGTATTTGTTATTTTCTTCCTTTTTAAAATATTTTATTTATTTATTCATAAATAAATAGAGACACAGAAAGAGAGAAAGGCAGAGACATAGGCAGAGGGAGAAGTAGGCTTGATGCAGGGAGCCAACACAGGACTTGATCCTTGGACTCTGGGATCACACCATGAGCTAAAGGCAGACAGACGCACAACCATTGAGCCACCCAGACATCCCTGTTTGTTTATTTTCTGAGAACTTCTGTTTAATGGAACTTTATCTGCGGAAAAATGAAAACTTCATTTTTGGTTGCTTTTTGAAGGTGTTTTTACTTGTTAGTTGTTACTACCAAAATATGTCTGCTTTTAATTACAATATTAACCTGAATTTCATTTATTTGGGACCTTATAAACAGAATTAATACAGATAAGAATGGATAACTTTCCTTAATGCCTCTCTCTGCTGATTAGTTTATATTTATTCCTCCTTTCTATGGTTTCCAGGTTTATTTTCTTACTTTTCTCTTCCATGGCACCCTCAGTACTTGTCAGATCAGTAGATCTAGATCAGTAGTTTCAGCCAGGGGTGACTTTCCCCCCACAGGGGACATTTGGCAAAGTCTGGAAACGTTTTTGGTTATTAGAGCTGGGGGAAAGGTACCAGTGGCCTCTAGTGTGTAGAGGGCAGGAATGCTTCTAAATGTCCTACAGGGTAAGGGACACTTCCAACACAGAGTTATCTGGCTCTTAATGTCACTAGTTGCTAATCAGATGCTAAGAAACCATGTTCTAGGTCAAACAGGATTGGTAGGTGCCACAGGGCATCCAATGTCTTCAACTTACTTCCCTGAACCCTTCTGCCTTGTTCTAGCCTTGGGGATTTCCTTACTTCTGCAAAGTTCATCTATGTACTTAAAATGACTTCAGAACTATTTTAATAACTTTATAAATATTTAGTATTTATATTATCTTATATATTTTTTTGTTTGACCTGGTTGTCCTCTTTTTCAAAGACTGCAGAATGTTTTGCTGTTTGCCTGGATGATAGTTTGACTAGTCTTTAGTTATGGATTTTAAGGTAGTTTTTAATCACTTGCTATTACAAACAGTGCTCCAATACATATTTGTATATATTAGAATATATCTATAAAGTATACACTTAAGAAAATAAATGCTAGATATGTGCATTTTAAATTTTGATAAATGTTGCCATATTCTCCACTTAGGATTTTTCAGTTTACCCTCCCTCTAGCATTTTATCAGAGCAACTTTTTTCTTACATAGGTTTAAATTCAAACTGATAGATTAAAAAATGATCCCATGATACACAGATATACAAAAAAATGAACCTTCATTTAACCATCAGTCAAATTCTACAATTATCAGGATTTTGTCACATTTGTTTCAGTGCTGTTTTTTTTTCTTTTTTATTTCTGAAGCATTTAAAAAAAAGATCCAGGTATCATTTTTATTTCATCTTTATACTTCAATAAGCATCTCTAAAACATGTGGACATTTTATTATATAACCACAATGCCATAATCATAATGCAAGAAATTTCTCCAAATGCAAGAAAAGATTCTTCTTTTATAACTGGTTTGTTTGAATCAAGATCTATACAAGGTCCACTTGTGACATTTGGTTTTTATGCCTGCTAACCTTCCTTCAAGTTAGAACAATATCCTTTTCTTTTGACCCACTGACATTGGTGGATAGAAACCACATTGATTATCCTTTGCAGAGTCCTACATTTTAGATGTGCGTTTGTTTCCTTGTGATGTGATTTAACTTGCTCATCTAGCCACTGTGAGAAAAATGGATATTGGACACTTGATTAGATTTGAACTCAACATGTTGGGCATACTGTATATGTATTACCGTTTCATTTTGCATCCAGACAGTAGGCATTCAATACCTGCTTTTGTCACTTTCTGTGATATCGGACTAATGACCATTAGATTTAGGTGGTCACAACTTGATCCCTTCATTTTAAAGTTCTCCATTTTCATTTTACCAAGTGGCTTCATTAATTTGATCATTGCTTGAATTGCTCTTTTTATGAGGGTTTGCAGAAAGGTGGTTAAAAAAAAATTCTACCTCTTTTTTCACAACTTTTAGTTGGAATTCTTCTCATTAAAGAATAACTTTTCCCCACCAATTAGGGCTAATTAATTTCCCTCAAGTATACTTCATAGAAGAAAGGCAGAATGAATTATTTCCTTTTTAACAGCCTATTTTCAGAGTAAAAATTTGGGGCTCTAGTTATTTCTAGTGGTGTTCTATTAGTTTTGTTTAAATTTTCAGGTTCTCTTTCTCCTTTTCTTTCACTGAAGGGGCTATCAATAAGAACTCTTGAATTTATATATTTCAAGTGATTTAATTATTTGCATTCACTATGCTCTTTCAAGCTCAAGTTGTTGCATATTAGTTAAAAGTAGTCCTTTCATATTGTCTCCTATGCGCCTCTGATATGGCCCATTTAATACTTGATAGTTACATTGCTTTCTGGCATAACCAGATATCCCAAGTACATCTTATATATTTTTTACTTCAGACTTGGAATCAGCTATAATTCATTGCAATTTTTATTTTATTTTATTTTGTTTTGTTTTGTTTTGTTTTTGTTGAGGACAGCACATTTTCATAGATTTGAGTGGTTTGTATTTTCTTTTTTTTCTAAAATGAATATTTATTTATGTTTTCCCTAAAGGGTTGTTGGTCTTTCTCTTTTTTTTTTCTTTTTTTTTTAAAAGATTTTATTTATTTATTTATGAGAGACACACAGAGAGCGGCAGAGACATAGGCAGAGGGAGAAGAAGGTGCCCTATGGGGAGCCGGATGTGGGACTCCATCCCAGGACCCTGGGATCATGCCCTGAGCCAAAGGCAGATGCCCAACCACTGGGCCACCCAGGCATCCCTGTTGATCTTTTTCTAATTGATTTATAGGAATTAATTTTTTAGTAGAAAATTAGCCTTTGTCTATGATATGAATGAATTAAAGTATTAGCTATATTTGCTATTTTTCATTTAGATATTCATGATGTTCTTATACCTTCTTTTTTTTCAGATTTTATTTATTTATTCATGAGAGACACAGAGAGAGGCAGAGACATAGGCAGAGGGAGAAGCAGGCTCCCTGTGGGGAGCCTGATGCAGGACTTGATCCCAGGACCCTGGGATCAGCACCTGAGCCAAAGGCAGATGCTCAACCACTGAGCCACCCAGGTGTCACTGTTCAAGGATATTTTAAAAGATTCTCCATATGGATCATGTACAACTTTCACCTTTTTTGGGGGGATGTTAGTTCTCGTATGGACTCAGCTACTCAAACAAACTAACAAAACAACTAGCATTCATAATAAGATAAGTTTATTTTAATGTAACATTTCAGAGATAAGTTATTTGGTGCTCAACTGATCATTCAGAGACCCAGATTTCTCCTTTCGTTCTTGCTCCACTATCCTAAAAGGTGTTACTTTTGTTCTAGTGGCAAATGTCACTTTCCTGGCATTAATCCACCTTCAAGATAATTGGGAGGGGAAACAAAATGCTAGTATATTTAAGGAGATTATTCGGAAGTTGCCCATACTATTTTGTTTGCTTTTATTTGCCCCTCCCCTTTCAATAGGCATATAGCTTACTTAGCTACAAAAAAAAAAAAAAAAAAAAAAAAGGATTGAACATGGAGTGCCCAAGTGGGCAGCATACATACAACTAAAATTCAGGAAGTTCTGTTATTCAAAGTAGAAGAGGAGAATGAATAAGGAGGAATGCAATTAGTAACCTCTTTGTAAATTTTATCTTTTTAACTCTTATTAAAACAGATTCTTTTCTTCTATTATATTTTGTAAATGATTGTTTTAAATACCAAGGTAATATTCTGACAATTACTATTTCTTTTGCCACCCCCTCATTGAATTATTTTATATTTTACAGAGTTGATTTTCTTGAATTACTCAAATTAAAAATATCTTTAAGTATAATAATTAAATAATTTTAAATAATTATTAATATAAACAATTATAATTTTTAGAATTATAATTTGATATATCCTTTTATAATTCTTATTCTTCTTATATATTTATATTATCTAATTGCTTTGTCTAGTAACTCCAGACCAGTATTAAATAATAGTGGAAATGAAAGGTGTTGCTGTATTTCTGGCTTTAATGTTTAAATACTGACTTAAATATATCCCTACAAAACATGATATTTGCTTTTAGGTCACATCTGATATACACATTATCATAGTAAGATACTTATTATAATATAAGGAAAAATATAGTTACTACTACTTTATTAAGGCTTTGCTCTTATCAAGATTAAATGTTGAATTTTACATGGACTCTGAGGCTTTCATAAAGATAATAATGTAAGTTTTCATTTTATATCTTTTATTATGGAAAATAAATTTAACACTAAACTTCCTTGTATTTCTATAAAGGGAATCTTCTTGCACTGTTGGTGGGAATGTAACTTGGTGCAGCCATTCTGTAGAACAGTATCAAAGTTCCCCCAAAAGTTAAAAACAGAATTATCCTATAATCCAGCAATTGCACTATTAGGTATCTACTCAAATGATATAAAAATACAGTTTCGAAGGGGTACATGCACCTGAATGTTCATAGCAGCATTATCAACACTAGCCAAATTATGAAGAGAGCCCAAATGTCCATCAACTGATGAATGAATAAAGAAGAGGTAGTATATATATATATATATATATATATATATATATATATATATACACACACAATGGAATATTATTCAGCCATCACTGAGTTCTACTTCTGAAGCAGGTACTGCACTGTATGTTAACAAACTAGAATTTAAATAAAAATTAAAAAATAAATAAAATACACCATATCTTGTCATGGGAATTATTTTTTATCTCCTGTTGTTTAATTTGTTCAGATCTTCTTTTTTGTTCAGATTTTTTTAAAAAAGATTTTACTTATTTATTCATGTTATACACAGAGAGAGAGAGAGAGAGAGAGAGAGAGAGAGGCAGAGACACAGGCAGAGGTAGAAGCAGGCTCCATGCAGGGAGCCTGATGCTGATGCGGGTCTAGATCCCGAGACTCCAGGATCACATCCTGGGCCAAAGGCAGGTGCCAAACCGTGAGCCACCCAGGGATGCCCCCAATTTGTTCAGATTTTATTTAGCATTTTTGCATCCACACTCAGAAGTGAGATTGATTTGAAATATTCTTTATTTTCTTCTAAAATGATTTTAGAAGTTTCCATTGTTTTTTCATGCCCTGGATAATTTTATTATTATTATTTTTAAATTTTTATTTATTTACGATAGTCACACACAGAGAGAGAGAGAGAGAGAGAGAGAGAAGAGGCAGAGACACAGACAGAGGGAGAAGCAGGCTCCATGCACCGGGAGCCCGACGTGGGATTCAATCCCGGGTCTCCAGGATCGTGCCCTGGGCCAAAGGCAGGCGCTAAACCGCTGCGCCACCCAGGGATCCCCCTGGATAATTTTATATCACATTATAATTATCTGTTTCTCTGATCTTTTTTGTGAATCTATCTGAACGCCGTACATTGAGAATGTTTTGAGCTTCACTGATGTTTTCTATTTCTAGCAGATACTTTCTGTTTTGTACTATTTTCCTAATTTGTATCTTCCAGTAAATGATCTAGTTCACTCTGGGTCTTAAGTTTATTTATAACAACTAAGCAACTAGATATTGTAAGATTCTTTTCATTTCTTTTCTCTGAGGTTATTTTTGTAAAATTTCCCCCCATTTTTTGTTTGTGTTTCCTCACTTTTTTTTTTAAGTAGGTATGTAGTGATGTATCAATCTATTCTGTGTGTGTGTGTTTGCAGTCAGTTCTGGAATTTATTAGTTTTATCATTTTTTTTGAGTCACTTTGTTTTGGGTATTTATTCTCAAATGTATCATGTAATTTAGATCTGCTTTCTAGTCTGATCTGAGAATGTATTTTAATAACTAACTATATCTCATTTAGATTTTTAATGAAGTATATATGTCCTGCCTTAGGTTTGTTGCTTTCTCAATAATGACAGATTTCTGTTCTTTTCTTTCTTTTTCTATGTTTACCTTCATAACTTCAAATAAACTTAAGCTCTATTATTTGATTTATCAGCTAAAATATCTTGACTTCCCCTGGTCCTGAACGTGCTACTTCTACCTTCCTCTTCTCGTTTCTGCTCTGTCAGCATATATTATATTTTAATTCTCTTCTTGAACCATAATCTTCATGTTTGTTTGATCTAGTCTTACTCTTAAATGGTTCAATGTTCACTGCCAGACATTTTGACACAGTTTTTCCATTCATCACTTGGCTGAAATTTGTTTTCTATTTAATTCTGTTTTCAAAAGCACATTTGTAAATGCTTGTGTCTTTACATTTCACTTGAAAAAACTATTTGCCTAGATATATAATTATCACCCAAACATTTTTTGAGTATTTTGCAGAAATTTTTTTCTGAGTATTTGCAGGAATTAGTCACTGTCAGTATTAATATGGAGAAAGAAATCTGTTATCTGGGTGGCTAAGTGGTTGAGCCACTTTGGCTCAACCTTTGGCTTAGGGCATGATTCTGGGGTCATGGAATTGAGTCTGGCATTGGGCTCCCCTTAGAGAGCCTACTCCTCCCTCTGCCTATGTCTCTGGATTTTTCTCTGTCTCTTGTGAATAAGTAGATAAAATATTTAAATAAAATAGATCTGTTACAAGTCAGATTTTTTGTTTTTGTGTTTTTTTTTATCTATGTATTTATTTGTTTATTGTTTTTTACATGATTTTTTCCTGACAAAGAATTTTCTCATCTTTGAAATCCAGTAACTTTATTAAGATGTGTCTTTCAGTTGATCTATATCAGTTTTTATTTTCTTGAGGTATAATATGCCCTTATATTTTATAGGTTCTGATCCTTTGTATTTCTGAAAAGTTTCTTGAACTATATCTTTAAATAGTTTTCTGCTATGCTATTTTGGTTCTCTTATTCACCAACATCATTTACTTGTGTCTTAATGCTCTTTGCCCATCTTCTATATCTACAATTTTTGTTCCAGATTCCCTTGGTCTCTTTGTTTTCATTTTACTTTGTCTATCTCAGTCATGCCCTCTTATTTTCCTTACAGTGTTTCCACCAATTCTGTGTTTCCCTTGTGTTTCCTACTGTCAGATATCCATTGTTATAATTGTTCACACTATATTTGTTCATTGCTCCCACCTCCCAATAGGTGTATTAACATTTTTTTCTCTAATTACCTATTTTCTTCTTTGTGCTCTTTTATAAAGCAAACTGTTTCATTAAACTTTGAAAATTCAGTGTGATATAGTTTTCATTTGCTGGTTGCTGTGTTTTGTGTGTGTGTGTGTGTGTGTGTGTGTGTGTGTGTGTGTTTGTGGGCATTTTCCATTTGCTATTCATAGCCCTAGTGCTCTCCTAATTTTTTTTAAAGATTTTATTTATTTATTCATGAGAATACACAGAGAGGAGAGGGGGAGAGAGGCAGGCAGAGGGAGAAGCAGGCTCCACACGGGGAGCCCAACAGGACTCGATCCCGGGTCTCCAGGATCAGGCCCTGGGCTGAAGGCAGCGCTAAACTGCTGAGCTACCCTTAATTTTTGAGCTGCTCCTAATTTTTTCTTTGTGGCATTGTTGTGTAGGCCCTTTGTTGGTTCCTTTTTAATTACTTATGTTTTACGTTGACCATCTCTTATAGGAAGTTCATGTTGGGAAGGGGCTGGGGTTAGCAGGAATTCTGCCTATGAATCTGTGCATGTGTGTGAAGGAGAGAAATAGTGCATAGTAGGGAAGGAAAAAGAAAGAGAAAGAGAGATAAAGGGAAGAGATTTGATATTCACTCCAGGTCTATTCCCATTGCTGAATCTTTCCTTTTCTACCACTATTACCCCCAGATATATCCCCACAGGCTAAGCTAACTAACTCCACTCTTCACTTTCTCAAGACTTTGTGCCAAATGGGATCAAGTAAAGCACTGCCTGTAGTCCCCCAAATCTGGTCCATTGTTGCAAATAAATTATTGTTTTTCGTTTGTTTGCTTTATTTTAAACTTTAGGGTATGCCACTCTCTTAGATGTGTACTTGGTTAGCTTTTTTCTGGTGTCTGTAGCCACAAACATACTTTCTCTTGATTTTCCCACACTTTTCTTTGATCATCATCACTTTTGTAAGAGCCTCCCATTTTGTGACATGGAATTACAAGCAACTGAGTTTTATTGGAGACTGTTTCTATTCTCCTCTCTTCTTCCCCTTGCTGTTTTAAGATGAGTTCCTAGAGAAGAATGGAAGAAAACTAACTTGATACCCTTATTTTTAAATTATAATCCTACTTAAATATTTTGCTTATTTTCTTATTAGCATTTCCCAGATATATGGATATTTTCTTTTTTTTTTTCCCTTAAGTGGGCATGAGAGAAATCCTTGATATTGTTGTTCTCTTAGCTTTTTCTTCTTTCTGATACATAATTATAGTTCTCTTGGCTGCCTGTCATGGTGACAAGTTAAAAATTCCATAGGTTTTGATTTTACTGTGGAAGCACTTATATAGCACATATTTAGTTTCAATAAACGTTAGCCTCATCTAAATCTCATTACAGTTTCTTGTTCTTGTTCCTAAAGAAGAAAAAACTGAAATATAAATTAAAATTTAAAATTACTTTCTAATTACAAGCTATGTATTTTGAGATTTTGCACTGAATTTTACTGATAGAAACATGATGGATTATTTCTTTGTATCTAAAGTATTATGCATTGACTGAGGGAGAATGTGAACTACTAAAACGTACCTGAAGTGAAAAATACGTCTAGAATTCCATACAGTAAATCATAAAAAATATTAATTTTGGAGTCTTTCATTTACTAAAAAAAAATATATTGAGTTCCTACTAATGCTTGCTAAGTGTTGAAATAAAATCATGTGGCCCTGTTATTTTCCCAAAGACCAAATACAGTTTAAATTGTATACTTTTTTTTGAC
This sequence comes from Vulpes lagopus, assembly GCF_018345385.1. Taxonomy (NCBI): domain Eukaryota; kingdom Metazoa; phylum Chordata; class Mammalia; order Carnivora; family Canidae; genus Vulpes; species Vulpes lagopus. The sequence continues at coordinate 22,776,033 of NC_054824.1, read as the reverse complement.
TCATGCTTCAGTATGAAGCAATGGAAAATAAAACATGCTGTGGTAATGAGACTGCATTATATTGAATATACAAGATACATATGATCATAATCTTATAGTCATATTCCATAACAATGTTATAATTGAGCTAACTTTTGAAAAACCATCTTTTCTGTTTTACTAGTTGCTACTTTTATGTTTTTTTCCACATGTCTTTCTCTTTATGAATTTGCTCTTGAATAACTTTTTTTCTCTTTTTACCTGGGTTTTCCCTCAAGTGACATCTTGGATGTTAAATTCCCAGGAGGCAAGAACCATAGCTATGTTGTACTTTGCCTGACGCTGTGTTTAATATTTTGTGATGGTGATAATCTGTTGCCTTCTGCCCCTTCTCTTCCATTTTTTTCCCTCCTCTTTTTAGAACTGCACATAGTCTTTGCTAGATTTCTGTGCTGCTCACTTTTGCTGTCCTGTCTAGGTCTGCTGGTGGCAATGGAATTTTTCTAAAGCAATGGTTCTATTTTCAGGGGGAAAAAAGGTTAGCAATTCAGTTGATGCATTTTCAAACAGCATCTCTTTGGCTGCCTGGAGTAATCTGGAGAACTATGAAAGTTCCAGCATCATTCAAATCTCTTAATTTGGAAAGTTACCATGATCATGTTATTCTGAGGGCAAATCAACTGCTTTCCTCCTGGTATCCTTTGTGAAGGCAGGAGCCTTGGAGCTATCTGAGGCAGAGAGCTACCTCATTTATAATTTAAGTCCTAGAAAATACCATTCACATCCATGGTATCATACAAATAAAAAAATAAAGAATGCCACTAGACAGCACAAATAATCAACTGTTATCAACCGTGAAACTCTGAAGGGGTGAGGAGGAGGACGGGAAGTAAAATCTAATAAAAAATTATGTGTAAACTGTTCCATGAAAGTCATTTTTTATTACAAAAGCAATAACACTCTTCCATCAACTTTGTACAACAATTTTAATAACCTTTAGTGAATGTTAGTAAATCATATTGACCCTTAAGGTCTCTGGATGGCTAGAAATAAACACGCACAGATTAACCATGTTGCTGTTCTTCAACTCTGTTATGCAAACAGTTTTATACAAGGTCAGACTGGGGCACCATTGATATTGTTTGCCAACCAATTTATTCCTAAGACCCTTGACCCCATTTTAATGTGTGCATTTGGAAGAATACTCCATGTGGTGTTGCTAGTTGCAGCCACCAAAAATTGGGAAGTTGGCATTTTTTTCCAACAACAGGGTGCTGGAAATTCTGTTAGAAACTCATTTAATGCAGCTTAAAGTTCATGTATCATTTAAAAAATTCTGATTCAACCAGAATGCTTTTATTCGTCATGTAAATGTAATATGTCAGATCTGGTAAGAAACTGTATGGAAGAGCTAAAAGTGGACCTAGTAAATTAAGTTTTTCTTTCTTTTCTTTCTTCTTCTTCTTCTTCTTTTTTTTTTTTTTAGTTTATAGTGACATCAACTAACTTCCCAATTGCTTTCTGCTCTGGTTTTTTAACAATGTGCCTTTGTCAGATTTCAAATACTGTTGACGGCTTTTTCTAAGTATTACTTAATTTGAAAGTTTAATCTTTTCATTTTAAAACACAACATTTTAAATGGAAATGGGACATTTTAGAACTAGCTGGATTTAACGAAAATAAGCAAATTCATATGGTAGTTCATTTGAATTATGGATACCTTATTCAGAAAGCAGGAAATGACCTGAAAGGTGAATACAAAGAAGGGAGAATGAATCATAGGAAAAAAATTTAATCTAATGTGCTTTAAAACCAATTATATTTTTAATACTGTCTATCCTCAGTGGGCCCTCAAGAGGCATACACATATTGCTAGAGCTGTCATTAGGATTTCAAGAATGACTTTAAATCTTTCTGTAGCAAATATTTCCAATCATTTGTAAATTTAATTATCAAGTTAGCAAGCACCCAGATTTGATTAACATGTTTGCAAACATGATTGCAAAACAGAAATGGCATCTATGCTTCTCTCAGATATCCCTTTAATCTCTTCACAGTGCAAAGCTTGTCTGGGCTCAAATTAAGAATCTGAATTGGAAGCCACAGATGCAATATCTGTATATTACAGTACTAGAAAAGGCGAGGTTTGTTCTCAATTCCCTTTGCTGTTATTTTCTACCTTTGTAAATTATTGAAGGCAACGCATTCTCTCAACTTATATTTTATGTAAGTCTCAAATGGTATCATAAATAGTGTATGCACAGACATATATTCCTGTATTAGCCAAAAAAATGATGCTGCTACTGAAGTTCAGTTTAATGAATTTCTAAAGCTCCCTCTTAATTCTATTTCATGGTAGCTTTGCATTTTTATGGAATTTGAAAGCACAAGTTGTAATTGCTAATATCTGAAATTAATATAAGTAAACTAGAAAGCTCAGCGGTGCTCTTTGCTTTATGATTCATTCATATAAAGATAGTACTGTCTACATTTTATGTGTTTTCCTAGTATACCCTTACTGGCACATTTTTTTAATTAATTTGAGATACTGGGTTTCCAGTCCATTAATTTATTGTTTTACAGTAGCTATTAATAATATAATCCTTAGTTCATTTTATTTCTTACATGGTTTTCTAAAGATGTATATACCCCAGAGTATTGTGTCACATATCTTAACCAATTTCATTGTGTTCAATAATTTTTTAGTCCCATACAGGGCACGCTAGATTTATTTTTCTTTCCAGGTGGCTCCCTGGAGACTCCATCAAGACCTAACCTGCTACCTAAGGTGGTTGATGGGCCTCCATAGACTATCTTAAAGATGGGAGATACGGGATGCAGATACTTATTGGTGGTATGCTCTCTATTAAAAGAGCAGCTTAGGTCAGAAAGAAGTTCCAAGGGAACTATTATCAGAGATGTTTTCTTCTGTCACTGGTCCCTAAGCATTTTGAAAGGAACTTATAGAAGAGAGTGATACTTTAATTTTTCCTCCCAAAGCCTTGAGATCATGATGTTAAGAATAGGGAGAAATGGCTGATAAGAGTGAATCTCCAATGTATGTGTCTGTAGGGGAGGGATTTTGAGAAGCTCGCTGACAATCCTTTGATCTATTACCCAGGGTAAGACATGATGCAGTGTCTTGCTGAGGAAATAAAAACTCATCTTTCCAAGAGACCTGAATAAAGTAATCTAGGCCTCCTCTCTTACCCCCCAAATAAAGAAAATAGTCTGCTTCTTCACTGAATAATCTCACTCTTCAACTTTAGTGAATTAATTTTCATTTGACAAATATTTATTAGCAGATAAAATTTAGAAAGATAGAGCAAAACAAAACAAAACAAAGTTTTGTTTTTTATGGAACATAGCCCTTAGGAAATCATAGTGAAAGAACCTTTAAAATTTTGTAGAGAATTTCTACACAAGAAGTTCCCACTGGGTTTCACCTTCCCTAAGAGATCATTTCAGTATGTTATTGAAGGATGATCTTCCCTACTTCCACTCCCCGAAAAGCTGATTTGGAGGAAAGACAAAAGCCAAGGTTAGAATTTCCAGCAGGAATTTATTTAGAGAGAGTCATAAAGGTGATTTTACTTTGACATTTGTGTTTTACCAAGTAAAATCTTTGCCCCTCTTTTAAAAAAAAAATTGTCTGTGGATATCACCTCCTTGATCATCTTCCTTGGTTTTATTTATCATACAACTAGGAAGTAAGTCTTTTCCTATCTTGTTTCATTACCACAGCCCAACTTGAGTTTAGCAGCCTGGATGCTTGCTTTTCTTTAAGGGTCATTGGGTATCATTCTCTGGAACTCTGGTTTTCTGGGACTTATCACTGTAAGGGTTCCCAAAGTACAGATATCTTCTGTAAGCATCCAGAGTACAAGTTACATGAGAGGGTTTCACTCCTGAGAATCCCTTCAAAAGTTGTTATAGACCAGAGGCAGCTAGCCCAAGGTAGAAGATAAGCTTAAGAGGTTATCAGTCCTCTCATCTGTAAAATGGAGACAATAACTCAACCTACCTCAGTGTATACGCTTGTACAGAATGGAGCAGGGGATACTGAGGCAATTGCAGTTCTCACATGGGGGAGGTAACTATCCAGATCCTTAGGTTACATATCCTTATCCTCAGCCTGTCACTTTACAGACTGATGCCTAAAACAGAGCACATCAACCAGATAGATGAGAGGTACTGCTGCTAATATGATCCATTACTCTAACATGCTACAAAATAATTTATATGTATAAATTCACTATAACTCACAGGTAGGATATCATCATTAGTAGTTTCTACTTCTCATACTTACTCTGGTGTGTTGATATTCTAACATCATCAGTATGGAGGAGGCTTCAGGCCACTCATATTGACTCTTAGTCTACCTTCTGGATCATCAGGAGTTATACAAGAATTATGCTCATTTGCATAAGTCCTACAGGAAGACACATGAAATCAAAGTATTTTGGGCTCTCCTCTTATCACCCTTTGCCCATACTAGAAATTTAAGGAGTATTTCTTGGAATTCTTTGAGGCTATAATATGTGAACCCTATTGTTTTCTGAGGATAGCTTGCCCCCTTTATGCTTTTTCATTGATGTTTCTACTGCAACAAATTCCATCCAGTTCATTTTATCTCTACTCTGCTAGCCTAGATTACTCTGTTCAGGAAAAATATTTATTCTTAACTTTTATCAACACTGTGACCAACATCAATATTGAGACTTCTGGTAAAATAATATGCTTCAGAAACCACATTCTGCTTCCAAAATAAGTTATAATTATCCATCAATTGCACAAAGAAATCAAAGACTGTGAGGACCAAATGATGGCCCTGAGAGAAGCAATGATGCCCTATCTCTATGTATAAGTACATCTCTCACCTTTTCAGATTTATTACCCAGATGAATGGTGTATAAGTCAGAATATTATAATTTATCCTATAGTAATAAATGATCCCGAATCTCAGTGACTTGACATCAGCAAAGGTTTATTTCCTGTTCAACTGCATGTCCATTGTAGGTTGTCTACAGCTCTCTGGAATTCTGCTGGTCTTATGACAGAGATTGAAAGATGAACATGCCCACGATCTTAAAATTTCTACCTAAAAATGATACATATAATTTCTGATCATGTTTTATTTGCCAGAATTTGTCACAAGGCCAAGTCTGACATTAAATAGGTGAGAGAGCATAAGCCTTCTGCAAAAAGAGGCAGCTAATATTTTGCAAATTAGCGTAATCAACTTATCATTAGCCTGATTTTTTGCTTTAGGATTTTCTTTTAGAAGCTGATTGAATGGGCACCCAATTTTCATGTACTCTGCCACAAAAGACAAGTTTTAATGCATTGCAATCCTTTTTTTGGAACAAATACCCTCTATTAATCTGTTCGAGTGACCATAACAAAATACCATAAACTGAATGGTTTAAACAACAGAAATTTATTTTCCCACACTTCTGGAGCCTGATAGTCTGATATTTGGATGTTGGCAGGGTTGATTTCTGGTGAGAGCTCTGCCCTTGGGTTGCATATGGCTGCCTTTTCACAACTTACATAGCTTCTTTGTGTGACCCTGGAGGGAGAGAGCAAGAGAGCAAGCTCTCTGGTGTCTCTTCTTAAAAGGGCACTATCCCATCATGAGGGCCCTACTCTTAAGAACTTCTCTAACCTAATTCCCTCACAAAGTCCTCATCTCAAAATGGCATCACTTTGGGGGTTAGGGCTTTAACATGTGGATTTAGGGGAAACACAAAGTCCATAACATACCACTCCCACCTCCTACAATCAACTTGGCCTCAGAGGCAGCAACACTCACTGTTTTATTTCTTATTTGGACAGGCATGAATCATTAGGATATTCTGGTTCACTGCTCAGACTCCCAATGTTTCCTTTGCTAACCATATGGAGAGCTATCCCTTCCCAAGCCGTGTTCTCTGTTTCTTCTTTGAGATGAACAGAAGTTTGCTCTTTCCCCAAAGCTGAGCCTCTCATACCAACATACCTCAATGATAGACCTGAAAGAAAATATTTTCTTATTTGCCCCAGAAAATTTCCTGTTTCTTGACCATCCTTCATGTGCCCTGCAATGATCACTTATTGCTTTCCCTGGTTCTTTCTTTTGTCTCCATATCACAGAGCCCCTATAAATTCCACCAGGTAGGAATTAGCTCAATTATTTTTGAGGATAGCTGCCATATTTCTCTACTGTTTCCTACTGACTCTTATCTTCATTCATTTTTTTCCTTTTATGTTTAGACAAGAAAGTCATTTACAATTATTTATGTTCTCCAATTCTCCTGCTGGTCTTGTTATTCTTTTCCTGTTACACATTCCGATTATTTCAGCCCTCTGCTTGAATCTCATCAGAGCCAATCCCAATGCTCTTGGGATAAAATCCAAACTCCTCATCATAGCCCACAAGGTTCTGCAGGATCTGGCTCCTGCTTTCCTCTCTGACCGTATCTTACCATTCTCATCCAGTGCACTCCACTTGAGCTACATGGGCCTTCTCTCTGTGCCTTGGATAAGCCAAGCTATTTATGCTTCTGGCCTTTTGTCAGTCTTCTCTTAACTCTCTACATGGCTGACTGACTCTATCCCTTCTTAGTGAAAACCTCGCTGGCCCTCCTAATGAAGAAAGGCCTTTTTCATTACAGATTCACACAGCTCCTTGATCACATTCTTTTATCTTTTTTTTTTTTTTAAGATTTATTTATTTATTTGAGAGAGAGAGAGAGAGAGAGAGAGAGCAAGCATGAGCGGGAGAGGCAGAGGGAGAAGGAGAGAGAATCTCAGGAAGACTCCAAGCTGAGTGCAGAACCCAAAGCAGGGCTTGATCTCATGACACTGAGATCACCACCTGAGCCAAAATCAAGAGTCAGGCACTTAACTGACTGCACCACTCATTTGCCCCTTGATCACATTCTTTATAATAATAATAAGTGCTTATATTTGTTTATAAATTTGTTTGTTTCTCCCATTAGAATGTTAGGGCAGTTTTGTCTTCAGTATTGTTGTATCCCAGCAGTTCCTATAATGCCAGAAACTATGGTGTATCTTATGAGTGAATGATTAAATCACTACAACATCGTTATATTACACAAAGTCAAAATTTATTTTCTTATAAGCTTTATCTGGAAGACCTAGTTTGACCCTCTTATAGAACACATCTATTCTGCCTTCCACCTGACAATTTACCAAATATTGTACGATTTTTTGGTCTCTGTGTACCTTTTTTTCCATAGGCTTAACATCTTTAGTTGCCTCAAATATTGTTCAGGTAAAATGTGCTTGTGACCTTTCAGTGCTCTTTTCATTCTCTCTTGGATTTATGTTAATCCTTTAAAAATTTGTCTCTGTTGACATTTGATCCATCACCACAGCCAGACTACCCATTTTGCCATCCACTGGAGGATGAAAGAACAATGTAGATGTTGAGAAATGGCTTCAGTAAGACCCATTGTCCCCAGACACACTGATGGAGTCCTTCCTGAAAATGATTATCTATATATATATATTTTAAAATCATAGACTTATTTACCATGTTAAGGGGCCAAGAAAGAAAAATAAGAGATACTATAGGAAGAGGAATGCCCTTGTCACTCCTCTAGGGCCACCTCTGATCATCCTCTTTAGGCCTCCTTTCATTGGAGGGGATAATTTTTGTTCTGCTTGTTCAGCAGTAAGACATCATTTAGCTTGCAGTTATTAGTAGATGTAGTCTTTGTGCTTTTTAAAGCACAAATCCAGATTTTACCTTCTCTCTTGAACTGTTTTTTTGTTTTGTTTTGTTTTTCCTATCCAGGTAGACTCCTCCTTTGTATCTTCCTCTATATCTTTTCTTTCTTCTGTCTAATTGCATTTGGGTATATTTGTTGAGTCAGATACATTCTTGGGACCTAGTGAATTCTTACTTTATGTTGGTTGGAGGAGCAGATGGTCCCATGTGGATCCCAATTCTCCTTATTCTTCTTTTGGCCTCTGCATTTGAGTAGGGGACACTTCTATGGCCATCAGTAAGTTCTTCAAACAAAAATAGCCCATTAGCACAATATGCTAAAATATTTTTTCTTATTAATCTTGATTATTTTATCTAACACAGTAACTAATATTCTGATTTTATATGATTTTTAAATTTTATAAGCAGATTATCAATGTCCTTAACAAAACTTGTTCAATTGAGTATGGAGCCTCTTGTTATTAGACTCACCAGTGTGCCAAAATTCTTAACACATATCTCTGTGTCAAATATTTTGCTAATTCAGATTTGCCATATGAAGAACATTTCTCATGTCTATTTATCTTGAGTCTACACTAAAGTCTCTGTGTTGAATGAACCATTCACTGTGAACCTATTCATTTCAGTATAGATTCACCTTCTTACAAATCCATAATATATAGATTGCATCAAATACATTATGCAACAATCCCTTAGCTATTTGGAATCAATTTGTGAGACTTTGAGTATATCCTCAAAGCCCTTTCTGATAATGAGATCTATATCATCTTCTCTTGACTGTTAGGTTAGGAAACTGGAGCAAATATGAAGTTAAGGCCCAAAATTTGCTCATTATTTGATAGGTAGTATATTTGATTCTTCTTATTTTTTTGTCTTATATTTTATTACTGATGAAATGATGTTGTCAATGTCCCAAATCTGTTTTGGACAGAGAAAAGGATAAGTAATATGTATGTGTGCATGTGTATGTCCACAGAAATAACAATTAGCTTCTATGCTGCTAATTCTGGGCACTTTTAATATCAGTGTGATTCTATTAATTCCTAATCTAGAATCATTCTGAATATACTATTTCTGTAGGGTATTTGTTTCAACCAAATATTAGAACACCCTCTCAAATTGCTTTATCACTGCATTCTTTTAGGACAAATGGCAGTTTTATGAATAAATTTAGAAGAAAACAGATATAGGTGAATACTTTGAACTGTGGTGCCAATATATTGACTATCTAATCATAAGTCTCCCTATTCTTTATCTTTATGACAGATTGTTAGTAAATCACATTTCCTGCTGTTATTCTATCGTATAGTCTCGTTCTTAAAGAGATGATGTTTTTGCATATGAAGGAAAAGATTGAGTGGGAGTACCTCAAATTTTATTGTCAGTTTATTAAGACATAAGGAATGAAGTCATTTATGTTATCTTCTTTCTTAACTGTGTGCCAAACAATCAATAAACATTTATGGGCACCTATTATGTGATGGCATGGTTTTAGGCCCTGAAGATACATAGATGAGTAAGATAGAATTGTAGAGAGATGAAATTTAGTTTTGATTGTCCCTTATTGAAAGAAATGGATGAATCTTATGTCAGCTGATATTTCCCTGATGTTTAAGAATGGTCGAGGCCCCCAGTACTACAGCCTCCAGAAGTTAAATAACTGCATGTTTTCAGAAAATTCCCCAGTGAGTTTGTTTTCATGGTTACCACTACTCTCTATTTCCATGTATGTTTTTATGTTTACTTTTATCCTGGATGTGAAATTCAGCCCCTTCCATAATTTCCATGTTTTCATTAACCATCTTCCTCATGCCAAACACACACACGCGCACACACACACACATACAGATAGAAGATATTCCTAAACATTTATTTGTGGGGAAACAGGTGAGAGTTTCATTGTAGCAATATCAACAACCTCAAAGTGAACCCTAATCAGGGCACCTGAGTGTTTCAGTAGCTAAGTATCCAATTCTTGACTGTGGCTTAGGTTGTGATTTCAGGGTCCTGGGATCAAGCCTCGTGTCTGGCTCCATGCTCAGTGAGAAGTCTGCTTAAGATTCTTTCCCTCTGTCCCCGACCCTGCTCACACACACACTCTCTCTCTAAAATAAATAAATCTATATTTTAAAAAAGTGAACACTAAGCACCTCTTCCTATTGATCACCTCAAAACTTAGTGGCTGACAAGATTTATTATTATTTCTCAGTTCCGTGGGTTGACTGGGGTCAGCTAGGAGGGTCTTGCATGGTCTACTTGCATGTGGTTGCAAGTAGAGTCAGCTGAGGTGCAGTTCTCTAAAGTTCCATGTAGACTGGACATCCAAGGTGGGTCACTCACATGGCAGACAGTTAATGCTGGTCTGTTGGCTAGGATTTTAACCCAGGCTGTCAACTGGACCATCTATAAGTGGCTGTCATGTTGCTTGAGCTTTTCACAGCATTGATGATGAGGTTCTAAGAGGGAGTCTTCCAAGAGAGAAAATTTCAATAGAACCAGGTGGAAGCCAACAACCTTTCCTGAAATCTAAGGCTACAACTGTTGTGTCATTTTTGTCATAGTCTATCTATCAGAGAACTGCAGGCCAATCCAAATTTGAAGGTGAGGGGGAATGGATATCTGTATCTATATCTCAGTGGTTGAAAGGGTGGCATACACATTATTCTGCCCACGATAGCCACTCTCTTAAATCATGGGAATTTTCTGACTCCCCACTCCCCTATAGTCTCCAGCCATTCCTGCCATTCCCTCTTTCTTTTCTCCTCTCTTTGGAGGTAAACAAAATTGCTTCTGTTCTCAAGCAATAAGTTGTGTTTCCTCACATTGCTTTGGCCCCTGATGATATCTATATGCACAGAATTCACGTTCTACTCCAGAGCTTTATCAAGTTCATTTCTCTATGTGTTTTCAATCTTAAGAAAAATTGAGTGCACTAAGGAAAGGCATGTGGAGACACAGCAAGAAGGCACCCTTCTATAAGCCAGGAAGAGAGAGATCACACCAGAAACTGATGAGGCTGGCACCCTGATCTTACATTTTTGCTTCTAAAACTGTGAGACAATAAATTTCTGTTATTTAAACCACCCAGTCTATGGTATTTTGTTATGATAGGCACCCAAGCTAACACAAGCACTGATCTTCACTCCTCCCATTGACTCAAATTAATTTCTTCAAATTTCATATAAATCATAGTCAATCTCATTTATAAAACTATACTTTACTATCTCTGATAGATAGACCAATCGTTTTATTAAACATTGTTTAGGAATATATGCTACCTGTTTCCCTCAATAGCCTAAATTGCCAGGCTGGGTTTCTCAAAAAAATATTCTATATAAAAAATGGTTACATTGATCACGAATGTTCCCTGAGCCATTTTATTGATAAAATTATCAGACTAGCTTAAGGATGTTTCAGTGCTCATCAAATCGTTATCCATTGATAAGACAGATAAAAGTCATCTATGTGGCCAGATTATAGAACTTGAAAAGTTTAATATTATATTGTATAATACATATATATTTCTCTATATATATTTTATTATATATTACTTATATATATGGTATATGTGTATTTCTAAATATGTCCCCAAATACTACTGCTAAAATCAAAACAGGCAGATATGGTTCAGAAGACATGATTCCAAATTATATCAAGCAGGTAGCATCTTACTGCCATGCTTTATTTTTTTTTTTAAGATTAGTTACTCCTTTGATACATAGAGAGAGCACAAGCAGGAGGGGTGGCAGGCAGAAGGAGAGGGAGAAGCAGGTTCCCCACTGAGCAGAGAGACTGATGTGGGGCTCAATCCCAGGACCCAGGGATCATGACCTGAGCCAAAGGCAGATGCTTAACTGACAAGCCACCCAGGCACCCCTACTGCTGTACTTTTAAGACTTTCTTTTTTTTTTTTTTTTTTTTTTTGAGATAAAGGGTAAACAATTCAGAGAACTGGGTCTACTTACTATATGCTCTTGGATAATGATTTTGAAATTTAAAAATGATTGTAAACTCACATAATGTTTTTGTACCAAGTTAGAGCTATGTTTTCAAAATTTCCACCACACTTTGCTAGCATAGGAACAAAAAGAAACTGAATATATAAAGGATATTGGGTAGGTAAAACTGCATAATTATCTCAAGGAAATTCCCTAAGATTAGTATTCTCTGAGGGCATATTTTACTTTTTAAAGTTAGGCATTTTTTTAAAAAAGATTTTATTTATTTATTCATGAGAGACACAGAGAGGTAGAGACATAGGCAGACGCAGAAGCAGGCTCCCCACAGGGAGACTGATGTAGGATTCAATCTCAGGACCTGGGAATGACGACCTGAGCCAAAGGCAGAAGCTCAACCACTGAGCCACCCAGTGTCCCTTAGTTAACAGATTAACTTATTTAGTTAGGGGTATATTTTGGATGGCCCAGTGGTATACTGTGCTGAAAACACAAGTAAGAGCAAAGACTCACTGATGTTCCTCTATGCCTTTGAAGGGAGGGGATAGGTGGATTAAATGAATCTAAAATATCTTCAGGGTCAGATTATATTGTTCTATACTGTATAGTGTCAAATTTTGAGGTCACAATGAATTACTAGTAAGGAAATGTGAAAAACTATATATATGTATTCTCTGCCTAAAAGCACATGTTCTCTGGCCTAAAGTAGATGGTGGTCACCATTTGTTTATAATTAGGGAGAAAAGCAGATATGACACTTTATATCTGCATGTTATACACTTGTATATATACACACTATATATGTGCATGTTATAATCTTGTTTCAGTGAAAATATATAATACATGTAATGAAATAAATATATGGTAAATAATAATCTTGAAGGAGAGGTATAATTTCATTTTACATGTAGCTGACTCTGTGTGTGTGTGTGTGTGTGTGTGTGTGTGTGTGTGTGTCTATTGAGTTGATGTGGAAGTGTGTTACCACAAGAAGTCCTCTTGGAGTGGCAGGATTTCAGGTGATTTGTGTGTATATTATTTTATTTCCAAAGTTTGAACAATATGATAAAATTATTTTTAAGAAGTGTAAGGCACCTACGTGTTTAAATGTGTCTCTTAAACTTCTCCAATAGAATGTTAATTTGCCTTTATTCTTATTTAAATCAACAAAGATCATCTTTCTCTGCATTGTTAGACTATCTAAAGCAGAGTGTCTGGACTCGATTTTATCAGACGTTTACAAAAATGCCTTTGCTGAGTTGTGAAAAAATGGAATGCCTTCTGTTGACGTGAGACCTGTCCTCTAGCCCATTTTATTTATGCCCTTGGTAAAAAAAAAAAAAAAGTAATGTTTTGATATTATCCATTGTAAGACTCCATGTACTTTATACGAGGAGTGTTGCCATAAATTCCTACATGAGAACAGTTGCAAGAACAGTTTTGACTCTGCAGATGAAAGTTCTTTTTTGTTGTTAGAGAAATAAAAACAATGTAATATATGGGTGCCCACTTTACCTACTGAAAAAATTAATGCTTAATCTATTGTCCAAAAATTGTAATATCCTCAAATATAATTACTGGAGGAATTAATTAGCTCTGCTACTTTTGGGTGGACTCCATTCATTTGAAATGTAAATGAGTTAGGTTGCAGTATGCTTGAATATATCAGTTATTTTACACATTTTTCAGATGTGTATGGGGTAAAAATAATATAAAATTCCTAATTACTGAAAAGAACATGTAGAGACACTACTCATATACTTCATTCACTCCTTTATTTATTTATGTTACAGCACATAGTAATATGGGAAGGATCAATGAGTGAACAGAAAAAGGTCTCTGCCTTCATAGAGCTTACATTCTAGAGAAGGAGTTCTGATAGTAAGCACGATGAACAAATAAATTATCCATATTTTAGAATATGAAATGTGTTCTAAAAAGATTAATGTAAGAAGGATTAGAAGTCATTGAAAATGTTTTAAACCACAGTACCAATAGATAAAGTACTCTTCAAGAATCTCAAATAATATTGAATAAAGTTCTTGTGTGATTAAATGAATGTTTTCATTGGGCTTTTCCTTAAAATGACAATTTGTTATTTAGGAACATGTTTTTATTGAGCAACTACATGTCAGGCAGTGCACCCCTTTCTGGAGGTAGGATGGCTATAAGACAGATATGATCTCTGTTCTCATGGAGTTTAAATGTATAGTGAAAGAGACAGACATAGCTGTAGGGGACTATGTGAAAGAAGCTTTGATAAGGAAGTGCAGGATGCTCTGGGAGTACAGAGGCAGGACCCTTGATGTTCTTTGCAGAACAGGAAAAGCTTCCTTCAAGGAAGCAATTGTAAAACGAGAGGCAGTTTGTGTGTTGGCCAGGCAATAATGGAGATACAGTTTCTGGCAGATGGAAGAAACTTCATATCACACCAAAGCCATGGGGGTGAGAGAAAGCAGGACAAACATTCAGAGAACTAAAAGGTGTTCTGTGTGGCTGGAGCAAGGAGTTGGGTGGGGGGAAGCGTGGTGACTTCCTAGGGGAGAGCCAGGAAGGCATCAGGTTGGCAAGGGGCTTAAATCCACAGTAAAGAATTTGAGCAAATGCTAACAGCAAAAGAAATGACATGACTGAAGGATTTAAAGTGTAAAGCCTTTTTGAACACGCGGAACTTTATTGACACACGCAGGAAACAATTACATCTTTCTCACCATTACACTCTCCACTTCAGCTGTGTGGACTATTTCTTCCTCTGTCTTTGGATGAAATCTCAGACAGTTTTTGTAGACTTTCCAGTCACTCTTAAATACTTAAAAAGTAGGTTTTTAATACTATCCAGCATCTGTCTCAAGCCCGTTTTTTCCTCCCACTACCTTCCTGGCCAAACTTCTTGTCTGAAATGATTACACTCTTCCCTAATTCCTAACCTCCTTTTTACACTTAAACCTGATGAAATCTGGCATCTGCACCCATTTTCCCACTAAAACTTCCTTCTCCACAGTCATCAGTAACATCTCTGTTTAAGCCTTGAGGGCAAGTCCTTAGTATTTATTTGCCCAATCAGTAATATTTGACATTTTTACTGACCCTCCTTCTTGAAATAATCTCTTCACTTGGTGAAGAGATTCACCATGCTTCTTTTTTATCTGCCTCCATTTTTGGCCATTCCTTGTTAGTTTCCTTTGAAAATAACTTTTCCCTTTTTTGGAACATCTGCCACATTACTAGTGTTAGTTACTCAGGATTCTTTTCTAGGCCCGTTTTCTTCTCTCCTCACATTCTCTCTGCCAGTTGCATCCACTCTCATGGCTTCACTTACCATCTATATGCCAATCCCCCCCATATCTGTATCTCAAGCAAGTGCTGTCTGCTCAGTTTCAGAACGTTTGAAATAAGTATGGTGGAGAATTGGAGAGAGTGCCAACCAGAGAAATATAGTGTAATATCTGAACCATAGGGAGATTAGTGACTATTATTCAATGTTGGCAACAACCTGCACAGTTTGGCAGACACTGGATTTTCTGGATTTTGCCAGGTAGGCATACAGAAAGGCATTAGGAAAAGGAAATTGATGATATGGTCTACAGCCTTTTGGGGTGGCAAAGTAACCTGGATAGGAAAATGAAACCTTTGGGGGATTATTAAAGGCAGAGAGAAGATTGACCTGCTGTTTGGAGATCTTGGAGAACAGTTTATTTGTATGATGCTTAAGAATTCTGGAAAGTTGCAAAGTTGTGGTAAGAGAGTAGGACGTCTAAAACTATCACTCCAGAAGTGGAGGAGTCAGTGTCTATAACATGGGCATAAAGTGGATGGCTGCATGCAAGTGAAAAAGAATGTCCTTGGAGGTTGAGATGACAAGGAAGCAAAAAGCCAAGTTACTGAATGAGCTATCATGTGCTTATTTGATCTTGCTTGTAAGATAATGCTGGAGTTGGAGAAAGAGAGAGAGTAAAACTCAGAGTTGGGAACAGAGACTCAAATGGATGAAGAGTGACCTAGAGGTCCAGAGATGACATGATGAACTTTTTGCATTACTGATACATAAAAACAAACGTATTGTGTTACGCGATATACAACCAAGTTTTCAATTTACACATGTTCCATCTTTTTGCTCTATTTTATAATAGTTAGAGGCTAAAAGCAGAGGACTGTGATATTTTCTGACCATCTTAAAATAGCTTTCACATAATTAAGCATTGCAATTTCAAGGGTCCTTGCACAGTACACAAGAGAGTGTAAATAGATTACTCTGGAACCTATTTAGAATGGGCATTTAAAAATATTGACAGCACAGTATCACTCACCTGTGTTTACTTTCCCAGACTTCTGAAGTGACTACCAAATGATTTCTGTTTCATACTTGAACCACTGGGGTTAAAAAGCGACAATGTTGAGGAAGAGAAAAAGTTTTAGGGTATGTTGTAAGAAGCCACTGAGATTTGATTTTTTTTTTTTGAGAAATTTATTTAACAATGCTGCCTCAAAAATTATATGTGTAACTTATGAGGTTTTAGGGTGAAGAGAGTGAAGTAAGAACCTCCACTTAGAAGACTGCTGAAGGAAACATCCAAGGTCGGCGTGTTTTTCCTATTGATTACATATGCCTGGGCATTCTGGCAAGGAGCCAAGCTCATTTTAAATTCCAGCCACTTGTATCTTAGGCTTGTGAAGGAGGGAGCAGTGTGCCTGGGGAAGCAGGGCAGTATTTCCAGCAGGTGGTAATAGCAGGCATCACATTATAGTTTTAGGAGACTCTGATACAGAGGCAACCACATTCACCTCTTCAAGTACTGTGCTTTCAATAGACTACAGTGAGGTGTTATGACGTCTCATTCTCCTAGTAAAGGTTTTATGTGAACTGAAATGTCTTCCTGTGTATCCATTCACCTAACACTGCCAAGAGAGAGAAAAGGATTGAAACATAAATCTCACCTTATTACCAAACCTAAATTGTTCCTTCTGATTTTGTCTCAATGCCTGGCTCTTGCCTTGTTCCCTTGGCATAATGAATTTCTTAACCTAGAGTCTCGATAAAATCCTCCATAATTTATTTTTATCTTAGAAGTTGTCATAAAAATTCACTGACAAGGCACAGCCCAAGGTGGTGTAGAATAAGCTACCTTGATCTGTTTGTGTAGATAGAGATACACTATTGCTCTCAGATGGAAACAGTGACTTTTCTCTTTGTTCCCATAAAAGAACATCTATCAATTCCAGTGAAGGTCCAGAGTAGGAAAATATGTGAACGTCCTTTCACACACTGGAGTTGGCTGGATGAAAAACTACTTATCTCTGTTAGCATGGTTGTTTATTACATTTTGTACAAGCCTGATTAACATTTAAACACCTAAGGAAATCTTGTAGAAATGTGATCTTCATGTATATATTTGCTAAGATGGTGTAGTTAGGATACTATTTTTAGAATAATAAGCTTAGTGGTTAAAGTGTCATGCACTGAAGATTAAGTACTGGAAGGAAATTAATCGGGAGACAAGCATGGGGTTATGAGGAAGAAATCTCAGGCTCTCATTAGTGGAGTCAATCAAGAATTTTCAAGGCACAGATTTTATCCCTGGCATAATCTTGGGGTCCCTATCTTAAGCTTCAGGGAATTCTTCAACATTTGTTATATTTATATCCTTTCTTAATTAAAGGTCTCAAGACTTGAAGGTTACAAAATTAGAAAGCATCTTTGAGGTTCTCAGCACCCATGGGATGTTTCTGTATTTCAACTGAGTCTTGTGTGCTTTCATTTCCCTACACCTCAACTCCAAGTGTCAAGAGACAAGTGAGTATATTGTTGAGTTGGATAAGTACCTTGAAAAGACAAAAAAAAAAAAAAAAAAAAAAAAGAAAGAAAAGAAAAGAAAAAAGAACAAACAACAATCAGGCTAACATTTATTTCCCTTTATCTTGGGGGTGTCAAGACAAAAACTTCAGAGAAGAACTAAAGCAGAGAGAGCTGATGGAGTTGGGCGGAGATAAGAGATTTCCATTTCTTTTCTTAGGAGTCTAAAGCAGTACTTCTCTCTGCCTCCCTCACTTTACAAATGAAGTACCTGGCAAGTTCTTGGGAGTTTCATTGGGGTTTCAAAGCCAATTACACTTTTTTTTTGGCCCTGAGAAAGGAATGGGTAATTGTGAGGAAATCGCTGAATTGTCTTCAAATATGTGGCTCTTTATGAACAAATGCTTCTTTTCCAAAGTCACTGATGGAGCTCAGAGTGTGAAAACTAGGAAATGATGAAAAGAAATAGACCTATGTGACTTCCGGGCAGGGAGTGGGACAGGAGGAGAGGAGTGGCAGGGAAGCAGGTGCGGCCTGGCTGGCTGGCGGGGCCGTTAGAGGCTGTCCAGGGAGATGGAGGAAGCCCTGCTGCTTCCTTCCTTTGGTCCCAGGGGACTTGGTGACAGTTCTCCTCCAGCTAAGCCACCCCAGGCAGCTGATAAACCATGCCCTCTGTTGTCAAGGAGGAAAACAGTGAGCTGCAAGGGAGCTGGTCAGGGGAGAGTGTCCTCAGGAAACGACATCTCTCCCCAATGTGTTATCACAGTCTTGGACCACTTTTCTGACCTCCATCACCACCTGTTTATCTTATGACCACATGAGTCTCCTAACCGGTCTCCCTATATCGGTTTCCTTCCCATTTAAATCCATTTCTCATCCTACCCCCAGAGACTCAGGCAAACCATTCTATTCCTCAACTTAAAATCCTACAATAGCCTCCTTTGCCTACAAAATGAAGGAATCTTCTCAGCAGAGTAGAGAAACCCCTAACTTATCTCCCTCCTGCTGGCTCCCCAACTTCATGTCTTATTGCTACTTCACCCTTGCTTCTTGCTTTCTGACACGGAACAGTCTGAGGTTAGGGTTAGGGTTAGGGGTTAGGGTTAGGGTTAGGGTTAGGGTTAGGGTTAGGGTTAGGGGTTAGGGTTAGGGTTAGTCCCCAGAGGACTCCCCTTCCTTCTCCTAAAGAACTTTTGTATTTCCTTCAAACCACCTCTCAAGGGCTGGTCACTTGCACCAGGAAGGCTTTTCTCATCTCTTCACCTCTTTTCCCAAATGGAGTCCTCCACCTGTGTTTGCACGGGGGCTTGCCTCTTACAACCTGGTTATTGCTGAAGAATGAGCTTCCCCTCTGTACAGGGAGCACCTGGGGGAAGGCAAGAACTTTCTCTTTTTAAAATTTTTTTAAAAATTTTATCTGAGCACTGTCTTTGCTCAGCACAAAGCAGGAAACCTGGGAAATAGTAAATGAAAATGGATTCATAAAGACAAACTTTTGGTTTATGGCTGTAGCTGTTATTTTCCAAGCCTAGCATTATTTGCAATTCTTCCTTTTAGGCAGACACTCTTGATTCCCTCACTGAAAATTAATAGCTACTATTCCTAATGCCTTCAGGCCAAGTTTGCTCTGTACTATAATTTCTCAACATTTCATAGCCAATTTCCCATTATTTGAAAATTCACAGTAATGTGTCTTTAAGTTTTCTTCTGTCTACGGTAAAGCAGCTATAAAATAATGTCAGAAAAGTTATTTGAAATGTAGAATAAGCAAAAGAAAATATAGGGTGTTCTTTCTGAACAGAGGTGAGCATGACCTTTTATTTTGGGGGCTATTTTAAAAGCATATTTCAGCAATAGTTAACTTGTAGATTTTTGTCTGGAAGAGATGTAAATGTCTTTGTTGTGATGAAAAAGATAACCCCACAAATTTTGAGTTTTGACCATGTCAGACATTAGCCAGTTTTGTATCTAACTTGGAAATTTGTTAAATAGCCTCTATATACCTAGCTTCTTAAATGATGTGGCACCCAAGAAATTCAGAAAATGTCCCCCACCCCTGGCCCCTAGATAAGTAACAACTGCAGCCTCTAGCCCTAGTCAGTTCCAAGAAAAACTGCAGAGCACCCCCTTAATGGAAAGTTCCATATCGGAATGAGGAACTAAGAGCTTGAGAAATTCCCCCACCCCTTCTGGAGGTCCTCTAGACCAGCCCATAAAAACCCAGCTGGAACCCACCTCGGGGTCCAAGTCCCTGCTCCGCTATGTCAGGTATGCTTGGACCCAAGCTCAAGCTTGCTAATAAACCCTTGTGTGCTTGCATCGGCGTTGGCTCCTTGATGGTTTCTTGGATTCGCAATCTTGGGCACAACAATGATCTTTGGACTGGTTTTAGCATCTTACTATTGACTTCATGAATTAATGAATTATATTAAACCTTTGACATATGTTTGTTTCCTATTTGCTGGAGGGTCATGATTTTACCCTTTTGAAAACTATTCTTTGACATATATAGTAGAAAAGCACTTGTCTTTCTGGGAATAAAAAATTTCATCCTGAGTCTCCTGTAACTGGCTGTTTTATGTCAGCCACACTGAAGAGTCTTAGTTTCTTTTTCTGCAAAATAGGGATGCTTGCTGCTAAGGATTGGTAAAGGATTAAATATCAGGTGAAATAAATTTGTAAGCTATAAAGTGAAATACAAATCATACATTATTACTTGCTATAGAGTTACTATTTATGTATCTTGACATTGAGTTTTTGTGTACTTTTGGCGCAGTGTGACTATATTTCAGTGACAATCCCAGGGAACCAAACAAAATTAGAAGAGTCAAAATTAGAAGAATAATTGAACACATTAATTTTCAATCACTGCTTAATTTTCTCATTTTTACCTTTTATAGACACAGGGGAAGCAATGTCTATTTTCATCATCATGGAAGTATAGGAGTTATTTAAATAAACTAATTAGAGTGAATAAACTTTTCCTGGTTGTTTGCTTTAGGTATAAATGTTTATGACACTGGGCTTGATGTTTATTTACTGGAAGATATCCTGAAAGCTTCATTTCTTATTAGGAATCAATTTGGTCTTTAGGGCAACAGCTCTCAACTCCACAATGAGCCCTAGCAGCAGCCCTGGGAAGTGGAGATGTGAACAATTTTTTTAAAGATTTTATTTTTATTTATTTATGGAAGGCACACACACACACATAGAGAGAGAGAGAGAGAGAGAGAGGCAGAGACACAGGCAGAGGGAGAAGCAGGCTACACGCAGCGAGCCCGATGTGGGACTTGATCCTGGGTCTCCAGGATCACATCTTGAGCTGAAGGAGGCGCTAAACAGCCACCCAGACTGCCCCAGTTTTTTGTTTTTAATGATTATGGTAAGATTTGGTCTGAAGTAAAGGTTTTGAGGCTCTATCTAAGACATTTGAAGAACAATGACCTTCAAGGATTTATGTTCAGGTGGAGAGAAACAGGACGCGAACTAATTTGTGACTATATAGGAGATGAGGCAGGATATTTAATGTAATTTTGTGAATAAACATTTTGCTTCTGTCTTTAAAAAAATCTAAAATGAAGAATGTAAAATGGATGGAGATAAATAACAACAAATAATGTGATAATTTTTGTTTTTTAAAATATATTACTAAGAATCTCAATTAAATGAAAATGTCTAATTTGTACAGTAAATCCTTTTATTTTTTCCAGTTTATTTTCTCTCATATTTAACATTTACCTTGCACAGTTGATAAATGGCTTAGATGAGTATCTTTCTTTCATTCTTTTTTACTTAGTACGTAATAAGTGATCAATAAGTGTAATCATTCATGTTGTTCTGACACCCCCCATGAATGTGAAAAACCAGAGTCACTGACACAAACTTACCCTCTAAGAATCTAGTAAGGGGGGAGATATTTATATTTAGTCTATCAGCAAATCAAATTTGAGATGACTTGTCTATCATAAATAAAGACTTTATAGTTGTTATGTCAGTTGTTAGAAGTTTAACTTCTTAGTATTTCCTTTCAAATATAAAATATATGTAAAATGAATTTATAATATAAATATAAAATGGTAAATTTTATAGTAAATTTTATAGTAAATAAATAAAATATATGTAAAATAAATTTATAGTAAATAAATAATAAATTTTATTGAGCATTGTTGATATGTCAGGAATTGTGCTAGGTGTCAAGGCTATGAAGCCTAGTGTGTGCTTTGTAGGGTCTTATAGGAAGGGAGAAAGACATAAGCTTAAACCCCCATACTTTACTGTTGTAAGTACTGTATGTAACAGAACTGGACACTGCCTCCTGGAAGCACGGAGGAACAAGTCATCCCACTTAAGGGTGATGTGGAGAGCGATTTAAGCAACACAGTGAGAATGACATAGGTTTTAAACTCTGCTTTTACTTATTTTTTGCAGAAGTGTTTGTTGTATCCATTCCTATGTACAGAGCACTATGCCTTTCTATTTCACTAATTGTTTATTGGTATGTAAGACATATATCCACATGTCAGTGGAGAGGAGGATTTGGCAAAAATATTAGACTTTGAAGTCATACAGGATGGGATTTTGAACAATTACTTGGGAATATTACATTTGGGGAAATGTAATCCTGAAAGACTAGAAAATGTGGGGACACATGCATAAGCAAAAAATCCCCCCAGAGCCCTGTAAATGAGTTTTAAGGTGTGCTAATTGCCCTTTTATTTTTATTTTTTAAAGCACTTGTTACTCCTGTTATTACTGTCTCAGGTCCTGAAAAATGGAGGCTCTTCAGGGGAGAAAAAAGCAGATAGATTTGATTTTTTTCCCCTCTGTTTTGGCACTCTGAAGTCATAATATCAGATCATCTATTGGAATCCACTTAGTGAATATTTAGGGCTCTGATCTTCCTACAGTAATCCTAAACACACGAATGTTCTATATAGCAAGGATTTGATGTGGATTTTGAAGCTGGCAAGGGTGACAGAAATTTCAGCTTATCCGTGACAACAACAGAAGCTTCCTTCTTTTCCAGCTGGGATCTGCCACAACTGAAACTACCTGCTGTCCGTATTTGACTTTCTAGAAGCTATATATTAAGACCTGCGGCCAGATGATTCCAAACCAATAAGCTAATACCCCAGTCTTGTTTCTTGAGGCTTTCTGGTTGATTTATCTCAAAGATGTGACTGGAAACCTCCCACCTAAGACAGTTTTTTACTTTGGCTGCTAAGTGTTTTTAGTCTCACAGGAGAGCCTGAGATATAACCGATGAGCTTCTATTTCACTTGGTTAAAAAAAATAATTAAGGAAGTCATACCATTGAAACAGTGCTTTCTTCATTTTAATTTTACAAGCAAATCTCAAGTTTCTATAGAGTATTTACTCTCCACATGTGAATAGGAAATACAAGTAATTTAGAAACCCCTTTAAACCCAAATTAGGATATTCTCAGCAGTTAAAAGGAAATCTTCCTGTGAGTGATTCAAGTCCTCAGGATGACTGGCAGGATAAGCAGGGAAATTTTCCATCAACATCAGAGATTATATTTTCTCTGCCCAACGATGTGCTTTAAAATTTGTCAGTTGATTTTCAAAGTCACACAATATTCTGATTTTAAAATGTTGTGGGACATTAGCAGATACTCCCGCTGATGTATAAATAGAGATACTATGAAAGTGAGAAGGAGATCACCTAGTGGAACATTTAGAAGCCAGCTTCTTTCATTAATTTAGAGATTCATATCACAGGACAAGAGTGTCCAGAGCTTCTGTGAAAAAAAGACAAATGCCTCCCACATTTTGGGCACCCATCCATTGAAGTGACACACCCACAAAATTCATTCATATGGCTGCTTCCATTTTTACCTTCTCTAAGAAATAGAATTCACAGCAAGGATTTGGTGATATGTGTCTTGAGGGACAAGGTCAAAAACACCAAATTTTATTTCTAGTTGTGAACTGGTAAACCAGTATTTCCAATCAATTAACACTGGAATGATTTGATTCACACATGCAAGCTGAGTGAAAAATTGAGTGAGGTGAAAGTCTCCATGGAGTTACATTTTTCCTATCTCCTACAAAGTCTCAAGGGACAGAAAATTCATAACTCTGCTTTTAAGATAGGAAAAAAATGCTGATAACAAGAGAAGGCTGAAAATAAATGAGAAACTGCTAATGTAATAAAAGAGGAAAGGTACTAAGACACTCCTCTAACAAAGGAATTGGAAAATATTCCTAAGGAGATAAATGAAGAAAGCAAATAGGAAAAGATTTTTGTCTCTCCTCACAAGTGGTCTCTTTTGTTTCTGAAACAGATTGCTTAAAGAGAGACTGGGAATGAAGCTTCCTACCGTTGGGTTTAGCAAACCTTTTATTTTATTTTTTTTTCTTAAAGATTTTATTTATTTATTCATGATAGACAGACAGACAGAGAGAGAGAGAGAGAGAGAGAGAGAGGCAAAGACACAGGCAGAGGTAGAAGCAGGCTCCATGCCGGGAGCCCAATGCGGGACTCGATCCCGGAACCCCAGGATCGTGCCCTGGGCCAAAGGCAGGCGCCAAACCGCTGAGCCATCCAGGGATCCCCCTTAGCAAACCTTTTAAAATCTCAAGAACATTTTTTAGATTATGTAGGGCCCAGAAAAGTGGTAAAAGGAGAAAAACTGATTTTAATAAAAAGAGATGTTGAAAGAAGAAAAAAAATATTTTTGGTGTAACTTCTAGAAAATAGAGTACAAATAAGAGAAGATTTCCAGGCCATAATTTCTGTGGTGCCCAGTCTGAAGCTTGAGTAAGCTCATCCTTGGGAAAGGGGTGGGGGTGGTGAGAAGGCACAGAGGGGATCCAACAGTGATGGACACACAGAGCATCAATGCGCATGAATTTGGGCAGACAGGATTTCCAGTCTCCTCACTGCCAGTCACCAGCTGTGGGGCCTCTGCTGGTTTGTTTAAACTCTTAGACCATATTGCCGATGCCTTTTAGAGGGAGAAATAACACTTCTCGTTTGAAAAGTTTGTTGAAGATTAATTAATATGATGTTGAAAATGCCCTTAGCATAATGCCTAGGAAGCTCTCAACAAGTGGAAGATATTACTGTTAGCACTGTGTTTACTACGATTCTGACTGCAGAAAAGAAGGCACCTGTTCAAATGAAATCAAATCCTTGTCATTGCTTTAGTTGCATATTTGAAGTAAACTGTAAATATCTGATCAATGAAATATCACTGGAATCAGTTTAGGTTTGGTATCTGTGGTGGCTGTGGATACATGAGAGAATTTGTGACAGACTGAAATTTTGCCTCACTAGTTAAGCTAAACTTTTTGCAAATCCTTTGCTTCGCCTTGCTCACTGCATTGGGCTACTCACTAAAATAATTACGTACCCGACAAAAGGGCCTTTCAGTTCTTTCTGGCAGAGTATATCTTTTTCCTAGCTGTCCTTAGCTTTCTACACTGGGGAAGTTGCCTTGTTTAGCCACTTTATTGAAAAGACAGGGCTGTGGAGTCAACAGACTCAAACTCTGCTTGAGTCAGGTTCTTCCACTCTTAGATGGATTATCTTTAACAAGTCATATTGCCTTTGGGATATCAACTTCCCAAATATAAAATGGGAACACTAACACCAGTCTGCCCAGGTTGCCAGGGCATGTTATATGTCGCCAGGCGTGCCAGGATCAAATGTTATAATGTTTGTAAAGTGTGTAGAGGAGTAAGCGCTCGGCAAGTGCCAGCTTCCTCTCTGCTCTTCTTGATCCAGAAACAAAACCACAACGAAAGCTTTACAAACTCAGACCAAGCAAATTCCCAGGGAATGATAACATTTCAAATGCTGTCCACACAAGTGGCTTAAGAGAGAGGTCATTGCTGCTTTCCCTCAAAAATTCATAATACTTGCTGGGCTTATGTGTCAGTATCTTCTCTGATAATAAGTCCCTGGTTCTCAGCATGAAAGGTGCTTAAAACTCAGTGAAGAATAATAGCAAATTGGGCCAGAAAGTCTCTGTTTTATTATGATTGAATTGGAGTAAGAACCAGATTATTTTATTAAATGCTACTTTTAGAAGGATAGGAAAATATAAATCCTAAAAGCAATTTATAGTTTTCATGGCACTTTTTTCTTGGCTCTTTTTAGTACACTTCATGGTGACAGTGAAAACACTGTTACTTGATTTTCAGTTGACAGGTTGGATATTTTTAAGTGTATCTACTGCTTTGAAGGAATGCTTGACCTAATTCAAAATTCTTTTTTTTTTTTTCCAGTAAATTCAACCTTTTGTGGTTATCTTTAGTCATGAATCCTCCTTGAGACAATTCCTTAAAGATAAAATGTATCTTTACAGGCTTCATTTACTATACTCAGTTATCTCTTTTTTTCTTTTTAGAATTATATCAATTAAAGCAAACAAAAATGTAATGATTTTTGAAAGTTAGGTCAGCTTTTTTTGTTCATGTTTTATTCTGTGTTTGTATTTTTAAGGAACCAGGTCACATTGTATTATATATGTATTATGTGACCTCCATAGCTCTGTTATTTTCAGGTCTTCAGCTTAGATTTTTGTACTAGACTACCAAACTATTACAAGCTAGAAAACATAATCAAATAAATGCTTTATTTTATGTTTATTTTTGTTTTTACATATATATGTAAAAACATGTATATATATGTACACATATATACATATGTAAAAACAAAAATATGCCTATGATTGACAGAGACCAGTATTTAACATTCTTTTTTAAGGGCTTTGTTCATTATTTGGGCTCCTTTTGATGACTTTAATGTTAATACATTTGCACATAACAATCTACCAAAGTGAGATTTGGCCTAAAAATTTGTAGTCCTCAGATTTCTAGTGCCTTCTTTTACATACTATGGGCATCAAACAACCCTATCCAAGGAGAACATTCAGAAGCACAGATTCTTTCAAAAGTTATCTTGGAGACAACTGGGTAATTGGCCAAATTTTCTATGGCAATACAGAATTTAATTGAAAACAGAAGAAAAGTGACCATTATTGATAATTTATTATGTGTTCAGATACTATAATCTGTGTTTTCACAAGCTTTAACTCAATTAAATTCTTTGCAAGTTTAGAAAATACCCAATTTTACATCTTAAAGGTCAGCAAGATCAGATCAATCTCCCAAGGCCACAAATTTAACAAGTGGGGAACCTGTGATATCAATTCAGATTTGTGTGATGTTATAGCTCATGGTTCTTTTTTTTTTTTTTCATTCATTTCATGAAAGGTGGAAGATGAAGACACTGCTTTTAAACTGTTTTTATGCTTTTGCGATGTATAAAAGAGTTTTGGTGAACTTGTGCTACCACTAACATTTTACATGCTTTTCTACGTATGTATGCATGTACTCATTCTTTAAACAAATATTTATTGAGTGCTTACTGTATTTCAAGAACTGTTTCACAATCTGGATTTAGGTAAACAACACAGACAAAAATTCCTGATCTCATGGCACTTATGTTTTACTGTTAGTGTATATGCGAATGCTATATCAAAGATTTAGTTTCTACTCCCATATGCCTACTTTCCCTCTTAGGACTTTCAACTTTTGGGTGATACATAGCTTCCTAGAATAAAAACTGCAAGCCCAGCATGCCTTGCAGTTGAATATGGCTCAGAGAGGAAGTGGAAGTCTAGTCTACTGTGACTGCTTCCAAGAAATTTCTGTCAAAAGTAACTGTTGAGTCCCACTGCCACCATTCTTCCTTCCTCCTTCCTGCTGCTTGGAACTTGGGTATATTGGCTAGGACTCCATCCTGGAAAATGAGGAAAAGGCCACACTATAAGGATGACAGAGCAGAAATCTGGAAGTATCTTGACACCATCCCCTCCCACCCAATGACGGAGAAGTTTCCAAGACAGATTAGGATTGCTTACATCTGTATTGCTTAGCAAAAGAGAAATCAATTTCTATCTTATTTGGATCCCTGTTACTAGCAGCTGAACTTAATCCATATTAAAGCATTTATGTTTAAATGTGCAGTTGATTTAGTTGTTTTTTTTCTTGGCCATTATGTATTTATGTCTTCCCCCTTTGTCAGCACTACCCCACTTCCACCCTAATCCCTATATCCATGCAGAGTTTTCTTAAGGAAACATCATTTGAGCTTCTAGACCCAACTGTGCCTGAATTTACTCTCTAGATTTTTCAATTACAAGAGAATGCATTCCCCTTTTCACTTAAACTTGTTCCAGTTTGCTGTGTAAAGAGTTTTGACTGAACAGTATGCATATATGTATTTATTAATGCATGCATTTATCACTTATTTATGTTATAATCATGTTATAAGTTTATAAATGTGTTATAAACATAGATCAGAGCTTGATTAATGTGTAAACATGCTTTTTAGAAATTTCCCCTAGTACTCCCATTTTTACAGTTGAAATATCGGAACCACAAAAAGGCTAAATAATTTGCCTCAAGTCTCAGTAAAAACTCATGATTCCTTAAGATCCAGTCAATTGAAAGATGCATCTATTTCTTTGAAGTTGTCTTACCCCCTGCACATCTAAAATTCCAATGCTATAATACAAGTTATATTTTCACTTTTATTAGTTGTACTAGTATAGTTATTCTTGAGAGAAAAAAGAGTTCTGTATATGTGAAGATAAAAAGAATTATGAATAACACCCCTCCCCCATTCTTTAAAGTTTTATTGAACAGTAGAAAAGTCTAAGGATGAAATATGTCATGGAGTTCAGTTTCTTCCCAGTGCAGAACTGATTTCTTGAAAATCCTTCCTAATATGTTCTTCGGTCTGAGTTTAAAAGTCCCAAATGCTGAGGCTTTTATCAATTCTCTTTGAAGATTGTATCTCACATAGTAGATTGGAGCATACCAAACAGTTCTAAAACCCAGGGTAAGCTTGTTTATTGCTGTCACTGGTGAGATTTGGCTGCTCAAACACAGTCCCCTCCTTTTTTCAGTAAAGTCCTCAATGACTCTGGGGTCTTGCTCTTGTCTTTGAACATTCTGTAGACTGAATATTTGTACAGTCTAAGTCCTTTTTTCCGTAGTAAACCCATTCTACTTGTACTGAATTCTGAACCCTTTCCAAATAATTGTGAAATATAACATAATGAAAATAATTTCACATTTTAGGGGTAAAAACATTTAAGTTTCTTTGTAGAAGTATGAATTTGACATAGAAGATCTAATTCAACTAATTATCATTGCCATTTACCTAACATATATAGGTTTAAATGTGTAGTTTTAAAATGTTGCATTCAAACTTCAGTAAATTGAAGTGTTTTCTCTTCCCAGTGTTCCAGTTGAATAAAACTATTTTTCTATTCTCCTTGTGAAGGCCAAAAATTAATTTTCTGGTTAATAGTCATTTATTAAAAGTTTTGAATAGCTCCCCATTCCACTAAAATTTAACTCAGACTCTTTACTATGAACTCTGAGGTCCAAATTGACATAGACTTGCTGACCTTTCCAACCTCCCTTCCTTCTCTCAGTGACTAGCCAGCTACTCTAAGCTTAAATACATGACCAGTTTCTTCTTCTAGTCTTATCAACTACCTCCTTCTCCAAGTCCGTTTCATTCTTTTTTTTCACCCTCCTCATTTCCTACTTACCTCTATCTGTCATTGCTAATATCACTTTCTATTTCTGTTACTAGATTGTAAACCACTTGTTATAGGAGCAGTAATTGCATACTGACTTCCATGTACCATTTTTTGTTTTTGTTTTTCTTTGTTTTTGTTTCTTTACACCACTGTATTTCTTCTCTATCATACACTGCTGACCTCACAATATGTGTTCTAATATTCAATAAGTGAGTAAACATATAAAAAGTGTATAAGCTTGGAGTAGGAGAAAGTAATTATTTTGAAAAAGATCCAGGTCATATATAATTTAATTCTATTACGACAGTTGATTATTCTAACAGTTGATTATGGATTCGAAGAATCATAAAATGTTATTGTTAAAAAGAAATGAAGTTGCCTAGTTTAATACCTTACTTTCTAGATGAGGAAGCTGAGATTCAGAAGAAGAAATAACTTGTCAAAGGTCATATAACTAATGACTAGCAGACTTAAAATTAAATCTTGTATTTCCTGGGTGTTTTTGAAAATGAGTATGTCTTACTATACTTGTTTTTGAATCCTTAATATTTGTCATTGTGTTCCCCTTGCACTAAAAGAATTATTATAGAATTAACAAGAATCATTGATACCCTCCCCCACCCCAGCTTTTCTTTGTTATGCTTTGTACTCAAAGGAGAATGTGACAATATACAGATCATTTTTATTAAATACCATTTGCTTACAATACTTTTTTTTTTTTCTCACAATAGGGATCTGGTTGGCTTTCTAAAATTGTTTTAGGTGCTGAAAGAGCTCTGGGTTGTTATATGCTACCCCTTGACCTCTCTCCATGCCTTATACTCTTACCTCCCTTAGCCTTGCTGTAGCTCCATTAATCAAACTGAAGAAGGAAATAAACCAAAAAAAGGGCCAGGGAAGCTTTGTGCATCTCTGAATGAAACGAAGCATTTCAGGTATAGCAAGTAAAAGAAGTGGCAGTGCTGTAGGCTGTATACTGTCTGGGAACTGCTTGTAAGGGATATGTAACATTTTGTGTTGTAGACAACTTATGACACCATTTAGAGTTTAAAACCACTTTCAACCAGGGAGAGTAACTTGTAAAATAAATAAAGTGATTGGATTTATTCTGTAAGGTGAAGGAAATAGAGGGCTAAGGGAAAATTGGAGGGAGAATTGGGATTGTACTCCTAAGGACACAGAACCCTATCCCTTTTGTTGATTTAAAAGTTGTATATAAGAAGTATAAATATTAAAATGTCTAGAGATGTTTAATGGCTTTTAAGGTAACTTTTAATAAGGTACATTCTAGTTTTATTTGATCACCAGTTAGGGAAGCCACTCTTGCTGAACCATTAGGACACAGACTAATAAAATAAAACACAAAGCTTCTTGGTAGATGTAGCAATATTCTAAAGCTTGATGAGAGTGAAAAGAGTCTAAATTAAGCAATAACAATTGGGAAGCAGGATATTTCCTGGGGATTAATGACAGCTTGGGTGCAGCTGATGGACCATGGCTAGTCTGTGGGCCATTAACCTCAGTTGATCATTAATTCCCAAGAAATACCTGATGGTGAGGTCATTACTATAATTATCACCTTAAAGAGGGAGAAGGATGGGAGATTCCAGAGTGGTGAAGTTAAAAGAATGATGATGATTATTTCATATAAAGCACAGTGCCTTACAGGCCAAAGGACTGTAAGGTTCTTTGAGTCATTTCTTGGTTGTCAGTTTTGTTTGTAAATGGAAAGAAACAGAAATTGCTCCTCTTTTTAGAGAGGATTGCACAGAAGAGGAGGACAAAGATGCTTGTTAGAAATACATGGTAAAGGATGTGACTTTTTCTCAAACTAGCTTTTGAAAAATGACTGGTGAAGCATTGAGAGCATTTCTGGTAATGCAAGATTTCCAGCAATGCTGGAGTTAGGTAGTGTTTAGGGTGTGATACTTATACTGCCTCATTTGAATTGGTTTTATTTGACTCTAAAAATGGTGAGGACGTTGAAGGGGACTAGCTGAGAAATGAAAGACCTGGCTTCACAGTAAGTGTGATTTGGGGTACTTACATTTTCTAGATTTTAGCTTCTTCATCTATAAAAATGAAGGGGTAGGTCTAGGGATCTCCAAAGACCAATCTAGCTTTCAAAAGTCTCTGATGTGTTTTTAAGGATCCAAAGGTCTTCCTGGAATAAGGCCTATAGAACTTTGAAATAATGAAGTAAACCACTGGGAAAGGAACCCATGAACTCCTAGAGGAATAAGCAGCTTTATGTGGGTGGGAGTGAAGCTGCCTAATTTAAATTATTGATGGTATTTATTTGTTTTTGAGATTGACTCATTCCAGGTTTCAGGCTTCTAACAAAGAAAAATTATTTAAATGGAAATTTCCTACTGTTTTAATTGAAAATTGAATTTGAAAAAAAATCCTACAGGCAGCTGGTTCCCTGCTCTCCTGTTGTGCGATCCAGTAGTGCCAGAGGGCAGCTTTACTGGTGGTAATATTTCAAAGCCAAAGACTTCCATACATAATGGAATTAGAATTGGGAGATTAAAGCTGAGACACAGGGGGTGGAATAAAGCTACATAGGTTGCCATTGACTCACTGCCTTGCCCTTAAAATTCTGCTCATTTCCATTCTCTCATCCACAAGAACCTTCTGACATGTTCATTAATCCAAAAATCTGTTCTTTTAACATTTATTAAACACTTTCTGTTTGTGTGCCAGGCACTGCGTGCCAGGCACTGTGCTATGTGTCGAGAAGCTAAAGGTATGTAAGAATAGCTCCTGACCTCTTAGGGATAACAATTTGATAAAGATTAATGTGGTTAAAATAAAGAAAGAAATATATTAGGTCTTTTTTTAAATACACAAAAGACCCCACCCAAAAGGAGAATTATACACCAATATCCCTGATGAACACAGATGCAAAAATTCTCAACAAGATACTAGCCAATAGGATCCAACAATACATTAAGAAGATTATTCACCATGACAAAGTGGAATTTATCCCCAGGATGCAAGGTTGGTTCAACACTCGTAAAATAATCAATGTGATAGATCATATCAACAAGAGAAAAAACAAGAACCATATAATCCTCTCAATAGATGCAAAGAAAGCATTTGACAAGATACAGCATCCATCCCTGATCAAAACTCTTCAGAGTGTAGGGATAGACGGGACATTACTCAGCATCTTAAAAGCCATCTACAAAAAGCCCACAGCAAATATCATCTTCAATGGGGAAACACTGGGAGCCTTTCCCCTAAGATCAGGAACATGACAGGGATGTCCACTTTCACCACTGTTATTCAACATAGTACTAGAAGTTCTAGCCTCAGTAATCAGACAACAAAAAGAATTAAAAAGGCATTCAAATTGGCAAATAAGAAGTCAAACTCTCCCTCTTTACAGATGACATGATACTTTTCAGAGAAAACCCAAAAGACTGCACCCCAAGTTTGTTAGAACTCATATAGCAATTCAGCAGTGTGGCAGGATACAAAATCAATGCCCAGAAATCAGTGGCGTTTCTATACACTAACAATGAGACTGAAGAAAGAGAAATTAAAGAATCAATGCCATTTACAATTGCACCCAAAGCCATAAGATACCTAGGAATAAACCTAACCAAAGAGGTAAAAGATCTATACCCTAAAAACTACAGAACACTTCTGAAAGAAATTGAGGAAGGCAAAAATACTCCATGCTCATGGATTGGAAGAATTAATATTGTGAAGATGTGTATGCTACCCAAGGCAATTTGCACATTCAGTGAAATCCCTATCAAAATACCATGGGCTTTCTTCAGAGAGTTGGAACAAAAAATCTTAAGATTTGTGTGGAATCAGAAAAGACCCCGAATAACCAGAGGAATATTGAAAAAGGAAACCAAAGCCGGGGGGCATCATAATACTAGATTTAAAGTTCTACTACAAAGCTGTGATCATCAAGACAGTGTGGTACTGGCACAAAAACGGACACATAGAGAACCCAGAAATGGGCACTCAACTCTGTGGTCAACTCATATTTGACAAAGCAGGAAAGAATATATACTGGAAAAAGGACAGTCTCTTCAATAAATGGTGCTGGGAAAATTGGACAGCCACGTGCAGAAGAATGAAACTAGACCATTCTCTTCCACCATACACAAAGATAAACTCAAAATGGATGAAAGAACTAAATGTGAGACAAGAATCCATCAAAATCCTAGAGGAGAACACAGGCAACACCCTTTTTGAACTTGGCCACAGCAAGTGGCCAAGATACATCTATGAAGGCAAGGGAAACAAAAGCAGAAATGAACTATTGGGGCTTAATCAAGATAAGAAGCTTCTACACAGGGGATCCCTGGGTGGCTCAGCAGTTTAGCTCCTGCCTTTGGCCCAGGGCGTGATCCTGGAGTCCCGGGATCAAGTCCGGCATCAGGCTCCCCGCATGGAGCCTGCTTCTCCCTCTGCCTGTTTCTCTGCCTCTCTCTCTCTATCATGAATAAATAAATAAAATCTTTAAAAAAAAAAAAAAGAAGAAGAAGAAGCTTCTGCACAG
The DNA here is from genome assembly GCF_018345385.1 of Vulpes lagopus. Lineage (NCBI taxonomy): Eukaryota > Metazoa > Chordata > Mammalia > Carnivora > Canidae > Vulpes > Vulpes lagopus. The sequence continues at coordinate 22,742,451 of NC_054824.1, read as the reverse complement.
CAAAAGAAACAGTCAACAAAACTAAAAGACAACCTGCAGAATGGGAGAAGATATTTGCAAATGACATAGTAGATAAAGGGCTAGTATCCAAGATCTATAAAGAACTTATTAAACTCAACATCCAAGAAAGAAACAATCCAGTGATGAAATGGGCAGAAGACATGAACAGAAATTTCTCCGAAGAAGACATAGACATGGCCAACAAGCACATGAGAAAATGCTCTGCATCACTGGCCATCAGGGAAATACAAATCAAAACCACAATGAGATACCACCTCACACCAGTGAGAATGGGGAAAATTAACAAGGCGGGAAGCAACAAATGTTGGAGAGGATGTGGAGAAACAGGAACCCTGTTGCACTGTTAGTGGGAATGTGAACTGGTGCAGCCACTCTGGAAAACTGTGGAGGTTCCTCAAAGAATGAAAAATAGGACTACTCTATGACCCAGCAATTGCAGTGCTGGGGATTTACCCCAAAGATACAGATGCAGTGAAACGCCGGGACACATGCACCCCGATGTTTATAGCCACACTGTGGAAGGAACCTCAGTGTCCATCAACAGATGAATGGATAAAGAAGAGTGGTATATATATACAATGGAATATTACTCAGCCATTAGAAGTGACGAATACCCACCATTTGCTTTGATGTGGATGGAACTGGAGGGTATTATGCTGAGTGAAATAAGTCAATGGGAGAAGGACAATCATTGTATGGTTTCACTCATATGAGGAATATAAGAAATAGTGAAAGGGGTTATAGGGGAAAGGAGAGAAAATCAGTGGGAAAAATTAAAGAGGGTGACAAAACATGAGAGACTCCTAACTCTGGGAAGTGAACAAGGGGAGTGACTGGGTGATGGGCACTGAGGGGATGAGCACTTGATGGGATGAGCACTGGGTGTTATACTATATGTTAGCAAATCAAACTTCAATAAAACATATATTTTTTTATTAGATAGATAGATAGATAAATACACAAAAGAAGATGTGGTCTATTCTTCCTAGAGATATCATGGAGCTCAGGCAAGATATCACAGAAAAACTTCTTTTGAATCTTAAAGAATAAATAGAGATTATTCAGTGACTCCAGTGGACATGATTTTTTCCACAAAAACACAAAAGATGTAGACATATGCAGAATTGACGAGTCATTCAAGATGACTGGAACAGAAGGAAGATGACTAGATATGAATCTAAAAGGGCAAGGAGTTTCAGATTATGAAAGGCATTTTGTATATTATTATCATATGCTTAGACTTTATCCTTTAAGGTAAAGGTAGAATGGTTATATATTATACATGTGATTTGTATGTGATACATAGCAAAAGGAAGTATTATTGCTAATTATACCAGAACTAGTATAACACATAGTAAGCTAGCCATAAGGAATAAAAGAATTTTAATCAGGAACGTGTTGAAATTAGACTTGCATTTGAAAAAGATCAACCTGGAAGCTGAGTCGAGAATGGATGGAAGTCGTACTTATAGAAAGCACTAGAACAAGAGGCTGGTCTAACCTGAGTAGCAGTGCACATAGGAGAAAGTAGAGAAGATGTGAACAATATTTAACAAATGGAAAATGAAAGATGAAACAATAGCTTGAATATGTAAGGGTGAGGAGGATAGGACCAATCCTGTTTGGATAACTAGATAGTGCTACTAGACAGCATGGAAAAGAGAGGAGAAGGAATGGAAATTGGAATGAAATTATAGACAGAATTTTTATGCTCCCTTAAAGCCATATGTTGAAACAAAATCCCTAATGTGATGGTCAGGCCTTTGGAAGTGATTATGTCATGAGGATGGAGCCCTTATGAATGAGATTAGTGCCTTTACAAGAGACTCCCTCTCTACGTTTGTTCTCCTCAGAGAAATGTGTCTCCTCATTTGTCATGTGAGGACACAACAAGAAGGTGACAATGAATCAGGAAGTGAACCCTCACTGGAAACTGAATCTGTCAGAGCTTTGATCTTGGGATTCCCAGCTTCCAGAACTAGGAGAAGTAAGTGTTTGTTGTTTCAACTGCCCAACCATAGTATTTTTGTTATAGCAGCCTGAATGAACTAAAACAAGTAGGGAGGGAGCAAAGACAAAAAAGTAATAAATTTGGTTCTGGCCATGTTGTTTCTCAGATTCAAGCGACTGAGAGATATGTACATGGAGATATTTAGTAGGAGGTTGGACATACGGGTCTGAGTTTAAGGGAGATGTCTAAGCTAAAATCAGAAATAAAGTATGTAAAACAATGTGGTTGAAATTTGGGAGATTTTACGGAATGAGAAAGGGAGTGGAGTACAGAATCCTTAAGGATGCCTATGTTTGGAGGGTGGCCAGGAGAAGAATCCTCCCCCTTTCTACTACCACCAAAACTGAAAAAGAGTGTCCAGGGAGGAAATAGTAACAGAGAAGCAGCAGAGAGCTTAGAGGAATAAGTGTACAAATGGCAGGACAGCAAGAATGTGAACTATACAAAGTGTGAAAAGTGTTCACTGCTTTTGGGAGTTGGGGTTACTTGTGACATTAATATGTAGTAGGTATAAAATAGCAGTGGGTCAAGAAATTGCTTAGTCCACCCTGTTGGTTAATAACAAGGTTATAACTCAAACCGAATGTTTCTAACTCCAAATCCAGTGCTTTTCCTGTTGTTCCAGTTTTTTTTTTTTTTTTCTCCTTAGTTTATCCTTGCTGCTTGTGTCACACACAGGATATTCTGTGTGCCATGGATAAGTTCTCATGATCCAGTGAAACCACTGAGTCATAGAATAAACTCTTACCTCGCTTGCTCTTGGATGCTTTGGCTCTGTTTACTGTACCAGATATTGAAGTTTCTTTTTCTTTGTATTTATACCTGCTAGATTAAACCTTCCGGCAGGACTCAGTGCCTAGATGAACCAAGCTGGGCCTTGCCTTTATTTTGAACACCAAGCATATCTCCTAGGAGGATAAACTGTCTCCACCTGTCTCACTTTGTGAATTCATTCAATATTTTTGAGTACTTATTGTGTGGTTGATACTGTTCTAAGTGCTAAGTAATACAAAGCAGGCATGGTTCTTGAATTCAAGGAATATATAATCTCATTTCCCATTTGAGAATTGCTTTCTGCTCTTTTGTTGCTGTAGTCCCGGAATGTCTAGACCAAACCAACTCCTGAATACAGCATTTACCTTATAATTAGGAATTAGTTAGAAATTGGAAAAATCTAATAAAATAGCATTATCTAAAAATAATTATGAATTTTCAGTTATCAATGTAAAAAGAAAAGTATTAGAGCTGGAATAAGTGTGCTACGGTAAATAATGTCTAATTTGTTATCTTGAGTCTAAAATTTACTTCTGTTCCCTGAAGATAAGTGATGTGGCCAGTGCTAGTTCGTATTTTTAAACTCATAGTTAGAGCAGAGTTCCCCTAATGAAAGCCATTCCCCCAAACAATGCATATATCTTGGGGTTTCCAGGTATAATGTATAATATATTGCCTTAATGTTGATTAAGAAGTTTGAAAAATAAGCTTGGTGAGTAGCTAAGATACTTAATGGGAAACCACAGGATTTTGTTCTATCTCTGATTACCTCTCCATAAATCCCCAGACTTTTCTATATCTCTTTCCTCATCAATAAAGTGATAGTGTTGAACTTTATAACCCTTAAAATCTCTTCTGGCTTTAAGATGCTGTGATTCAATTGCAGGCTAATGTCCACAGCAAAGAATAGGAATCAATAAATGTATTTATTCTCCTACTGATTATATACTGTTAACCTTCATTGAAGATAATTGTTCTTGCATGCTCCACAACACAGGTCTATCGGATCCTAAGTAAACATTTGTTTTTTTCAATGAATGGATGGATTTGTCAGAACTGAGGAAGCCACTTCAAATACACTTTAAGAAGCAACCATGTCCTGTTCCTTCTTGACCATTGTCTGTACTCACTGGCTAACCTCCAAATCTTGGTCAAACTAACCATGTGTTTTCTCTGAATAAACAAAATCATATTTCTTTGTTTATCAACTTTATAGTAATTTGTGTTTTGTAGACTTGCTTGAGCCTTCAGTATGACCTGCCAATGTCTTGCCTTTAGGTGTTTCTACAGCAACAATTCTAAATTTCTAGGCCCATTCTAAAGCTTTTAATACAACTTAGCTAATTATCTTGACCTTCTTTTTCACCAAGAAGATAGGAACTGTCATTATATGGACATGTGTCTTTACAAATTCTTCCCTAACACACTTCCAAGATTTCTATTAGTCTTCTTTCTCTTCTCAATGGAAGACAAGTGTTTTCTTTGTCCTGAAGTGTCCTGACCCACTTTTACTATAAATTCCATACTAATCTGTCAACTTAGAACTTTGTTTCATTTGTTGCTTCCTTCTTTTGTCAAGGATTCCAGTTTGCCTCTCTATAGGCTCCTTCTCAGCCTTAAATGTACTGGAGTATCCCAGAAGACGCTGCCTGAGGCTCCATTCCCCCTTAGTGTCCTTGACTCCCTGTTCTGGAATCTCATTCCTTTCATCCCTTATCAAAGTGCTCTGATAGTATATATTAGATGTACTATAGCATCCATTCTTTCAGTATTTTGAAAACTATGTCCTTTCTTGAATTTCTTTTTTCTTTTGGTGTCCTGGAGAAGGTCAGAAATAGATTTCTCCTGTCTAAACTTGGGATTCATTTCTGATCTAGATTTTACCCTAACTGTTGAACTTACTTTTTTGGAAGCCATTTTCTCTCTTTTAAATAGCTTCATGGAAGTGCAATTGATATACAATAAACTACACATGCTTTATGTATACAGTTTGTTAAGTTGGCCATTTATAGACTTGTGAAACTATGACCACAATTAGATAATGAACATATCAATCCCCAGAAATTTCCTTACCCTCTTCCACCTTTTTCCCTGGCCCATCTTCATCCTTAGGCAATCAATGATCTGCTTTATGTCACTATAGTTACTTTGCGTTTTCCAGAATTCTATATAATTTCATGCATATGCAGTATGTATTCTTTTTTTGGTCTGGCTTCTTTTACTCAGCTTAATTATTTTGAGATTGGTTCATATTGTTGTGTGTGTTAATAGTTCATTACCTTTTATGTTTGAGTAGTATTCCATTTTATGGATACATCACAATTTTTAAAAATACATTTACCTGGTAATAGACATTTGGATTGTTTGCAATTTTTGGAAATTACAAGTAAAGCAGCTGTAAACAGTTGCATACAAGCCTTTATGGAGACATTTGTTTTTATTCCTTTTGGTAGGTACTTAGAAGTGAAATGGCTGAGTTGTGTGGTAAGTGTATGTATAACTCTTTAAAGAAACTACCAAGTCATTTTCCATAGTGGCTGTCCAATTTTGTATTCCCACTGGCAGTGTATGAGAAGTTCCAGTTGCTTTACATTCTTTTTAACACTTTTTATGTGCTTGTCATCCATATATCTTCTTTGGTGAGGTATTTTTTAAAATATTTTGCAGACTTTTTTTTAATGGGCTATTTTTGTTGTTATTGAGTTTTGAGGGCTTGTGTATTCTGGATATAAGTCTTTTGTCAGATTTATGATTTGTAAATATTATTTCCAGTCTGCTGTGGCTTGTAGTTTCATTCCCTTATCATTATTTTGAAAAGCAAAAGTTTTTTATTTAAATAAAGTACAATTTATCACTTTTCTTTTCTAATGGAAGGTTTTTGTTTTTTGTATTTTATCTAAAAAAAAAAATCTAACTCAAGGTCACAAAATTTTCTTCCATGCATTCTTTAAGAAGTTGTGTTGTAAATTTGTGTATGTGTGTATGTGTGTTTTAAATTTTAAACTAAGGTCTGTAATATAGAGTATGGATCAATGTTCACCTTTTATATATGGATATCTGATTGTTCTGGCATCATTTGTTGAATAGTTCGTCCTTCTCCCCTGAATTGTCTTTGCCCCTTTAATGAAAATCAATTGACGGTGTATGTGTAGATCTATTTCTGTACTCTCTATTTCTGTTCCATTGACCTATTTGTCTATCTCAATGCCAGTACTGTGCTATCTTGATTGCTCTAGCTTTGTAATGTCTTAAAGTCAGGTAGTGCAGTCCTCCAGCTATGTTCTTCTTTTCCACATTGGTTTGTCTATTCTAGTTCCTTCACATTTCTATATGAACTTTAAATCCTTTTGTCTGTTATGGATATGGTGTATTGCTTCATTTATTTAAGTCTTTAATTTATCTCAGCAACATTTTATAGTTTTCAGTGTACACATGCTGTATATCCTTTGTCAGGTCTGTCTGTCAGCGTTTCAATTTTTTTTCTATTATACATGGTGTTGTCTTTTTAATATCTCCCATTTGTTGTTAGCAGTATATAGAAAGACATTGATTTTTGTATGTTGGTCTCGTAGTCTACAACCTGTTAAAGTCATTTTTTAGTTCTGTCGCTTTTTTTTTGTAGATTCCATAAGATTTTCCTGGTAAATGTCATGTCATCTGTGAATAAAGGCAGTTTTATTCTTTCTTTCCAATGTGGAAAGCTTATATTTTCTTTTTCTTGCCTAGAGATTTGATCTTCCTTACAATGTTGAATAGAAATGGTGATAAAAGACATTATTGTCTTATTCCTGATCTTAAAGGGAAAGCATTCACAATTAAAAATGCAATTAGCTGTAGGTTTTTCACAGATACCTTTTATTGGGCTGAGGAAATTTATTTTCTCAATTTCATAAGAGATTTCATTTTATTTAAAATCAGGAATAGATGTTGGATTTTGGATATTGTCAGAACCTTTTTGCAATCTATAGAGATGATTATATTTTTTCTCCTTTTTAGTTTGTCAACACGGTGAATGACATTTATCAATTTTCAAATGGAAAACTAAATTTGCATTACTGGGATAAGCCCACATGACCATTTTATATTGTTTTCTTTATATGTTCTTGGATTGATTTGCTTAAATTTTATAAAGAATTTTTTCATCTATGTATAGAAATATGCAGTTTTCTTTCTCTTGTAATATCTTTGGTTTTGGTTTCAGATTAATGTCAGATAGAGTGAGGTGGAATAGTTCTTCCTCTTCAGTTTTTTTTTTTTTTTTAATTTTTTATTTATTTATGATAGTCACAGAGAGAGAGAGAGAGAGGCAGAGACACAGGCGGAGGGAGAAGCAGGCTCCATGCACCGGGAGCCTGATGTGGGATTCGATCCCGGGTCTCCAGGATCGCGCCCTGGGCCAAAGGCAGGCGCCAAACCGCTGCGCCACCCAGGGATCCCCCTCTTCAGTTTTTTTAAGAGTCCGTATAATTGGTATTTTTTTCTTAAGTGTTTGGCATAATTCACCAGTGATGCCATGTGTACCTGGAATTTTCTCTGTGGGAATATTTTTAATGACAATTCCAATTTATCTAATAGATGTTGGGCTATTTACCTTATCTATTTATTCTTGAGTGAACTTTGGTAGTTGTATTTTTCAAGGAATACATTCATTTTATCTAATAGGTCAAATTTATTGTCATAAGGTTGTTTATAACATTCTTTTACTATATTTTCAATAAGTGTAGAATCAGTATTGATTGTACTTTTCTCATTTTTGATATTGGTAAATTTTGTCCTCTTCTTTGATAAAAAGAATTATTATTATTATTCCTAGAAGTTTATAAATTTTATTGATCTAAAAAAAACAAGCTTTTGTTTTATTCATTTTTTCTGTTAGTTTTCTGTTTTCCATTTCATTGATTTCTGGTCTTTTTATTATTTCTTTTATTCTCTTTACTTAGAATGTAATTTCCCTTATTTGTTTTCTGATTTCTGAATATAGAACTTTAAAGTAGAATTAAGTTCTACAAATTCCCTTCTAAGCACTATTTTAGCACAAAACTTGATACTATAAATATAAAACTGCTCTAAAAAATAAAGTCTTAATTTTCAAAAAGATCCTTAATTTATTTTTGCTTTTGAAAAATAGTTTGTAAATAGAAAATTTTAGGTTCACTTTTTGAAAATACTTGAGATGTTTCTCTATTGTCTTCTTGCTTTCATTGCTTTCAACAAATCTGCTGTCATTCATACATTTGTGCTTCTGCATATAATGGTTTTCTCTAGCAGCTTTAATATTTCCTTATTGATTTTAAGTAGTTGGCTTACACGTATCATGTAGAGTTTTCTTTATATATATTCTGTGCTTAGATTTTGTTAAGCTTCTTTGATATGTGTTCATAGTTTTCATGAAATTTGGAAAATTTTCAGCTAACATTTTTAAAAAATATTTTTTCTGTCACTTTTCTTCAGGAACTCCAATTGCTAATGTACTTGGTCCCATTTATAATTGTCTTATATTTCCCTGAGTTTCTGTCCTTTTTCTTTTTTTTTTTTTTTTTTAGTCTTTTTTCTCTGTGTGTTTGACTTTGTGGTTTTGATTACTATGTCTTCAAGTTTACTATCTTTTCTTCTGAGAAAATGTCATCTCTCGTATTTCCAGCCTGTGTATTCTACAAAGCAGACATTGTAATTTTCACTTCTAGAAATTCAAATTAGGTCTTTTTTATATCTCCCATTTAAATGTTCAATCATTCCTCTAGCCTCTTGAATACACAGAATTCAGTTATAATAACTTTTTAAATGTCATCTATGTCATATCTGGGTTAGTTTTGATTGGTTGACATTTTTTCTTCTCAGTATAGGTTGTATTTTCCTTCTTCTCTGCATAGTTGGTAATTTTTTTATGGATGCCAGGCATTGTGATTGCTGGGTGTTGCATTTCTAAAAAATATTCTTGAACTTTATACTTGAATGTGGTTGAAGTACTTAGTGATGGTTTAATCCTTTGAGTTGTCCTTTAAGCTTTGTTATGTAGGACTAGAGCAGTATTTATTTGTTCCCACTCTTTAGTTAGCTCATGAGATTTTCCATTTTGGTTATTGGGGGTAGGCATTAGTCCTGACTCTGTGTGATCCCTAGGTACTGTCACCTTTAATCCTTTTGGATAGTTCTTTCCCTGGCCTCAGGTAGTTTCCTCCCATGAATGCACTGCTTTCTACTTAACTGAATACTCAGGAGGGACCATCTGCAGATCTTTGGAGTTCTCTTTCTGTGAATCTCTCTCCTTCAGTATTCTGCCCTATAAACACCAGGTATCTTGACTTCCCTGAACTAACTCTGTTTTCTCAATTCAGGATGTTCATTGGGCTCAGCCAGGATTTCCTCATGTCCTAGAAATTTTCTTCAGAAAGTAAGTTGGGGCAGTGATAGGGCTCCCCTCATTTTATGTTTCTTGGAGATCTCTTCCCTTCACTTCCAGTGAATTGACAACCATAGTTTTACATATTTTGTGTGGTATTTAGTTCTTTCAAACAGGAGGATACATTTGGTCCCTGTTACTACATTTTGTTGAAAAATCTTGTTTTTCTCCCTATTTTTTTTTTGAGGCCAACAATTTCTTTTTTGTAGAGCAGTTATCTAACTAAATTATAGTTATAGATATTTAAATTTGCCTTCTCAGGCAGCCTGGGTGGCTCAGGGGTTTAGCGCCACCTTTGGCCAAATGTTTGTTGAATGAATAAAACTGACCTAGAGGTACATGTTTCTGCGGTGGTCTGTAACATATTCTACATGCTTCTGTGATGGCCTGTTACATATTGTATATACATACATATACATACAATGTATGTATTTTATATAATATATGCAAGTGTGTATGTATGAATATATATCAGTGTGCAAGTGATATCTTGCATTGCACTTATAGTTCTATAATTCTCTTTTTTTAATACAGCAAGAGATACTTAGTAAAAGCTTTTTTGCAGCAAAGAAAGGTTGATTAGGTTTTATTTCAGCAAAATGAACAACAAGATTGATGCTTAAAATGTAAAGGTGTCCAGCCTTTACTCACTCTGAATATTAATAAGTATGCAAGTATGATTGCTGAATATTTCAAAAGAAATACCGTTTCCAAGGCCCAGAAAGGAAAAATTTATATTAAATGTTAAAGTTAAATATCTCACCTATGTCTCTGTATAATTTCTTTGTAAGAATAAAATATTTTGCAATTACTTTGCAAAATAAGTATGTAGAAACACATACCTGTATCTGTTACCATCACAGTTGGAAAGAAGTCTTTAGAATAGTTATGTCTGCCCCTCCTGGCTTCATTCAGAGTTCCAAGGGAGTAAGGACTGAGAGAGAGCAGAGCCTTCTCTAGTGAGCATGAAATTTGGTAACCTTAGCCCTGACCTTAAATCTGCTAAAGTGGTGAGACAGAGGCATTTCTCTGGGACACCTGAGAGGATACAAACCATTAAAGTTAACAGTGAATGAACTCGTTCCATTACTTTTAATAACATTATATCTGTTTGTCTGCTTGATGTAATGATAACTTAGTGAAGGAGAATTAATTCCACATATTATCTACATAAAGGATAATGAGGGAAATCAGTTTCCTCTAAGGAAGTTTCATTAAATTTGGGTATAAGCCAATCTACTTTAGATTGGTCCCTGGCTTTTGGATGACTTTCAAGCCTTGAGGCTCTGAGAGAACATACAAGGCCATTTTTGAATCTCAGGGAAGCAGACGCAGAAGGTTTCAGAAGACCCTTGTCACTGAAACTCCCTTCCCTTCTGGAAAAGCAAACTGCTAGTTTGTTGACCATCAGGTGCAAAATATAATTTTTTCCTACATACCAACATTGTGTCTGCTGAGATAGTTTTAATTCATACGATTTCTGCCTAAATTATTTGATCTGTGGATATGATGGCTCCTTGAGGCATTTCAAATAATGAAAAGAACAAACAAGCCAATAAATAGTGAATTAATAAATATTCAGTGTCAATAAGGAGGAATATTTTGCTTCTTTTTTTAACGCAGGAAGGTTAAAGCAATGTCTTCCAAGTTAGTTATCAGCTTTGAAAGTCTGTCCTCATTGAACTCACACTAAGTATTAACATTACATGTAATGCTAATGTTTCTTGCAGGGAAATATAGAATATTTACAATATAATAGAATATATAGAATATTATTAATTTTGTACTAACAAAGTTAACTAAGTAAACAAATAGATGTCTCCAATGCACCAAAGCAAATTCACTAAAATGTGCTTGCTTTAAATCGAAAACAAGATTTCATCAAGAGTAAATGCAACTGAATGTATTTTTCAAAAAAATGTTAGCAATCCTTAAAATGTTTCTTGGGCACAACAGCATTCTTATGTACTAAAACATTACTCAGATAAGATGAGGAAGAGCTAGTCTAAAATATCAAGCATGTTGAATTATGGGATTTATTTTAATAGAAATTCAGTTAATTACTGCTTTTCTCTCTTTTTTTTCCCTAGAGAGTTACAGGGGGGTGAATTTGGGGGGATAGGGGCAGAATAAGAGGGAGAGAGAGAATCTTGAGCAGGCTCCATGCCCACCACAGAGCCCAAGGAGGCTCAATTTCACAACCCTGAGATCATGACCTGAGCTGAAATCCAGTCAGTGCTTAACTGACTGAGCCATCCAGTGGCCCCCAGGTAATTACTTTTAAACTACAGTGTAGCACAGGCTACAGTGTTAGTGCCTAGTGGTTAGTGCAAGTACTTATAGACTAAAATAATAAAATCAAAGAGTTGAGGTTACCATTCATTCAGAGTTGAAAGGATCTTGCTATTAGTTTGGATACTTTATTAAATGATGCTAAAGTAACTGAATAGACATTTGAGTGCTTTTTGCCTTAAAAACAAAACAAAATCTTATTCCTAATATTTCTGGGAGTTCTGCAAAACTGTGTATTCTCAAGTATTTTTGTTTCTTTTATGTTTGGTTACAAAATTATTCAACCAGTTAAGAAGAGCATCATAATAAAAAATAACCTTCAGCTTTTACCTTGTCTGCATTTCTTCAAATTCCAGTTTGGTGGAACTCACATGAATGAAGTGTTACTATATTTACAATTCCAGAATAAATAACACAGCAATGGAATGTAAGTTTCTTTGGGGACTTGAATTATTCACAAAATGAGTAACTGAGCTAATCCCATACATAGATTTTCAATTTACAATTATTATGTGCTTAATCGTTATGGTTATTTGGGATCATGAAGAATTTATTAATAGGGCTTTATGAAAATGAAGCAAATGTGGAGGATGACATAATACAACTAGAAAAGGGTTGTGGTCCAGTAAATCATGAATAAAATAATTATTAATTAATGGTAAAAGGTTTGCATTGTCTCTCACATTGGGTTTGTATGGCAGGAAGCGTTCGAACAGGAGGCAAAACAGAGAAGATATTAACTATTTTTTATGTGCACTGTAATTTTTGTTAAGGACCATATTAAAAAAGATGCCATCATATTAGAAAATTTTATTAGGACCAAATGGTTAGTTTCACTATTTTTAGGCCAGAGTAACTACTATAGATTATCTAAAGGAAGAAAAAAACATTTCCATGTGCTGTTCAATGAGTACTATTGTGCTTCTTTGCTTTAAAAAATCTTCATAATCCTCCTCCTCCTCTATAACTGTTAAGTGGGGAGGGGGTCTTTTATTGCTATGAAATTTACTCTGCACTGACTTCTGTATCAACCATGGGATTACAAATCTAGGAACAATTAGAAGGAAGCAGAAATTTATGTTTATCACCATGCATTCATGACATGTATGCCATCAATAATGAACCATCATGTACATCTCCTGGGCAAGGCCCTGGGGTGTGGTTTTGAAGGACAAGGGTGATGATGGCAAGAATGAAAGTTACAGAATACCTGCTATTCATTAATTCATTCATTCATTTGATAAACATTTTAATGAGGAGATACAGAAACCATGAATGTGTTAAGTATATCCTATGTCAGATGAAATAAAGTCTTTGGGGGAACAAGGAAAGGGTGATGCAGAATGTGGAGGGGTGTTTTTCATATGGGAGAATTAGCAGAGACCTCCCTGGTTATGAGGTAAATAAAATGGCTATTGTTGATAAAGTGAAAAAGAAAACCATGAAGAAATTTGAGAGAAGACATTTTCAGGCAGAGAGAAGAGGGAGCACAAAGTGCCAAGGGAAGAATATTCTGGGCTTGCCAGAATGGCAGGAGGGCCAGTGCAATTGGAGAGAGGTGAATAAGGGGACATGAGGTTAGAGAAACTGGGCGAAGGGGTTATGGGGTCAGATTATAGGGCCTCATGGATCACTGATAGGATTTTAGGCTGTTTGAACAGAGCTTTGACAAGGTCAGATTTAGCTTTTAATAGGATCATCTTGCTTCCTGTGTAGAGAAATGATTCTATGGAGGCCAGGGAGAAGCAGAGAAACCAGTCAGAAGGCTTTACAACAACCTAAGATAGAATTGATGATAGGATGAGAAAGATCAAGCTCAGGAGAAGCAGGATTCTGAAGTAAAAGCCAACAGGACTTGCTGATAAATTGGACATGAGGTGTGGGAGAAAGAGAAATGTCAAGTCAAGGATGACTCCAAGGTCTTTTGGCCCATGCAGCTGGAAAAATAGAGTTGCTGTATACTGACATAAGGATAGTAAAGATGATGAGAAGTTTGACTTTTATGCATGCTAAATTTGAGATACTTTCTAGCCATCTAAAAGAAGATGTCAAGGCAGATGGAAGAAATGAGCCTGGATTCAAGGCAGTAGATCCAGCTGGAGATGTTAATTAGGAGAGCTTATCAGCATATCAGTGTCTACTTAAAGAGAGGTGATATGATGATAAGATCACCTGGACAGTGAATGAAGGTAGAGGGGAGCTGTGAGGTCTGAACCCTGCTGCCCTAACATGTAACACAGAGGAAAGAGGAAAAAAATCAGCCAAGGATCTGGAGAAGGAGTGGCCAGTCAGGTAGAAAGGACAGTTTTAAATGTGTGGTGACCCTGAAGCCAAGTGGATGAAGCATCTCAAGAAAGGAAAAGTGAAAGTTGAGCCCTTAGAAGGAGAAAGTGAGATGGTATTTACCAGGAATGGGGGCATGTGGGAAGTGGGGAAATATTGGTTAAAGGATATAAAGTTTCAGCTCTGTAGGATAAATAAGTCTGGATATCTACTGTACAGTATGGTGAGTATTATTGATACTGAAATTGTGTACTAGAAATACGCCTAGAGAGTATATCTTTTTTTTTTTTTTGTATATTGGAGTTCGATTTGCCAACATATAGTATAGCACCCAGTGCTCATCTCATCAAGTGCCCCCTTCAGTGCCTGTCACCCAGTCACCCCATCCTCCCCACCTCCCCTTCTACTACCCTACCCCTTGTTTGTTTCCCAGAGTTAGGAGTCAAGAGAGTAACTCTTAATTGTTCTCATCAAAAAAGGTAACTATGTGAAATGATAGGCACATTGAATAGCTTGATTTTGGTAATCATTTCACAAAGTATATGCACATCAAAACATCACATTGTATACCTTCAATATATACAATTTTTATTTACAAATTATACCTCAGTGAAGCTGGGAGAAAAAAAAAAGAAATGACAAGTGATCAACTATATCAAGTGTTCTTGGTAATTCTAATATCTGAGAATTAGAATGAGAATTAACTATTTAGCATTGAGGACCACAGAAGAGTTTGGAGAGAGCTATCTTTCAGAGTGCTGGGAGCCTTTTTTAGGCTGAGCAAATGGCCTCAAGATGAGGAGGTAAAGCGTTAGAGGCAGGAGTATAGATAATGCTTTTGAGTATTTTTCTTGTAAATGAGAACAGAAAAATGGAGCTGGGTGTGGAATCCAATGACGGTTTATTAATATTATTCACTGGAATCAAAGCTACAACATGGAAAATTTTTGGCAAATTTATGTAATTGATAGGGAGGGAAGAAACTGATGATTAAGGAAGGGGGTGGTGATTGCAGTGATGTGCTTGTGTAGGTGAGAGGTGATTGGGACCTGGAGATCATGTGGAGGGGCTGGCATTAGATCAGAGCATAGACCTATCACCAGAGTAACAAGATGGTAGCCAGATGCTAGGTGTTTAGATGCAACTAGAGCAGTAGACGTAGTGGTTTTGTGGGCAGAAGTTGTTTTGTGCTACTCCTACTTTCTTAGTGAACAGGGAAGCAAGTTCATCTGCTAAGAGTAAGGAGAGAAAAAGATGTTGGATATTGGGGAACAGATGGGAAGGTGTAACATAGTCATCTCATAGAAAGAGAGTAAACTCTATGGAATGAGTGGCTAATTGTTTAAACTTATCTCAGTTATATCTACACAGTGTCTCTGAAAGACAAATATTTTTATCATTGTCTAAAGATAAGAAAACATGACAAACTGACCTAAGTCTATGTGTATATGCTGAATACTTAGGTTCTTTTGGTGGATAATGGCACAGGATTAGTATGTAAACCAGTGAAAGATCTGTCATGGATAAAGATATCAATAAGAGAAGGACATGCAGGGGCTACTTCTAGAGTGTGGCCCTTTGGGTTAGAATGGAAATGGACCACACTTGGACTATACATTTTTGACAGCAAGTTAGCTGCCCCTGCTTTGAATTAGAACTTAAACTATTTGGCATTCTGATAAACTGAGGTCTTTAATGAAAATTATAGACATTTGGATATTAAGCAGTGTCAGAGAAGTGCAAGGAAGTTTCCATGGCTGTGAAGGGGAGATACTAGGATTTGAATCTAGAATATGGTTGACTTCAGAGTCCACGAAGAGGATACGTTGTTGCACCCATAGGATATAGCTCCTGCACTTGAAAGGTTACACTCAAAATAGGCAGGTAACTCTCTCTGTGTTTCTCATGAATGAATAAATAAAATATTTTAAAAAAAGACCAACCAAGATAGGCAGGCAAGCCCCATGGCTGACATGACTAATAATCACACAAGGCATGCTATCATGATCATGTATGGCCAATATTCCTGCCATCTAAATTTGAGGGAAAGAATATTCACTTCTGACTGGTGTGCAGACAAGGCTTAAGGAGGAGGAGGGATTTACATTGGATTCTGAGTGATGAATATGACTTGAGAGAGAGAGACGTTGCATTTTAAGATTAGAGAATAAAACTCTTCACAGCCATAATACTCTGGAAAATGACACTGCATGAATTCTTGAATTCTTTATTTACTATTCACCTCTGTACATTTTCCTGCAAAATTTGAATTTCCTCTGGTGGGATTAGGGAGATACCGTTAACATATCTCCTTCTTAATTAAGCATAGCATTGACCTCCCTCTGTGAAGGAACCACAGTATCTCTTTCACTTGTTACCCCTGAGATGTTGGGCAGAGCTCTGGGAATTGAGTTTCTTCATCTATAACACAGGGATATTAATACATTTATCACAGAGATACTCTGAGCATTAACTAAAATAGTAGGTGACTGTGCTTTTGTAAAGTGTAAACACTATAAAGATATATCTTAGATGTTATTCAATTTCATCAAGTGCGATAATGCTAGAGGGAAAGAAAAAAAACCACAATAAACAACATTTTTTTTTTTTTTTAAATCTTTGGTTGTGGTCCTATGACAGCTTGGCTGAATGATCTTTTGCATGTTAATATAATAGCTTTGAAAAGATTTGAGCCCTATCATTCATGTTAGACGTTTCTATCCATTTACGGAAGCACTGTGCTGGTATCCAGCTTGGCCGCCAGCTGGCCTGATAGAATGCATAATAGTGATAGGACCCTTGAGCTGTTCTTGATTGACCCAAGGACTTCAACAATCAAATCAAATAAAAAATTATAAAATAAAGTAAAATAAAATAAAATTCTGTTATTTTTCATTTCCTACAAAACGTGACCTGGTAAGTTTTGGGCTTTCTTGCTATTGTAAGGGAACAGTCAAGTTGAATAGTCCCTTTACCAACGATAGAACAATTCAGTAGTTTCTATTCCAGAAGCCTGCTACTTAGAGATTAAAGATTCCTTCTTCAGCAAAGGGTTCTATCTTTTGTGTGAGTGGGCTTTCCAGAAACAACTCCCTGCATGGGGCTGACCAATTTGATCTCCAGCGTTGTGCACGTGACACTCCGCTTGGTTTTTAGGGGAGGCTGATAGGCAGCATGCTATTTATACTGGTTATTGATCTTTTAAAATTGTCTAAAGAAGTTCCTTTGACAGCTCAAAAACTCCACGTTCAATCAGTTAAGCGGCTTTCAAAGTCATAATTAATCTCTAAAGAGGACACACATGCTAATGGATCTTGCATTCTCTATAACTTATAAATGCATCCGAATTCAGAATCTAAATAATATTTTATTCTTTTTTTGGTTTCTCTTTGCTTTAAATATATCACACTAGCCTTTTGTATGTAAAAACTCATTCTTTTAGTCGGGATATTCTCTAAGAGGCTGGAGAAGCCTTTTAAGAGTGGATTGAATCATGGTAGATTAAAGCTTGAGTATTAGAGGTATATTTGAAAGGCTGGCAGACTTTGGAGTATGTGGAGTTCTGCTCTGCCCACACCACCCTCACTAAACAGCTGTAAGTGAATTTAAAGATTTTCGGCCTAATATTCTTTGACCGGGTTCTCTAAAAGTGCCTTCTCTTCCTTTTTTTCATGACCTCGCTGTGTATTTACTGGCTGGCAAATAATTTGTGACCCAGTCGAACCATTTCAAATCTAGGTCTTAGACTGCTAGCCAATGTCAAAATAGCATGGAAAGGATGCTAGAGGGAAGAGAGGTAAAAGAAACTGGTTACTGGGTGGCCCCATCCCTTTCTCTCCTGTTGCTCACTGACTTCAGTGAGTGCCTGCAACTTGCTCTAAGATGCAATAGAGGAGTACCTATAGGAACATCCGGGGATCTGGTTACCATTCAGCTTCTGCTCCAGTAAATCTGGGTAGGACCCGAGAGTCTGCATTTCTAACAGATTCCCTGCTGATGCTGATGCTGATGCTGATGCTGGGGTCGGGGAGCGGGGGCACACTTTGAGTAGCAAGGAATTAGAGGATGCATCCATCAGGGAAGCTCTTAAACATTCCAGTTAGGCTCAGGCTCCAGGAACAGTACAGGGCCTAATATGATGTATAACAAAGAAACACTGTTTTTTAACAGCATTTCCCTGACCTGTCCCCTGGGATCTAGCATAAAATGACTTCATTATATTTATCAAATACTCTCTGCAAAACATATTGCTACAAAAATCAGTTAAGCCTTTGTGACCAAATAAAATGACGAAAGTGCTATAATTGTCTAAAGAGTGATATACGAGAAATTCACCAGAGCTATCTGGGTGCACAGGATCTTATAGCCTCTTTCATCCATCAAAGGTTTTCCTCCACAGATGTCAGCCAGGAGGTTATCTGTATCGTAAACACTATGCAAAGCTTTTTGGATCCTTTCTCTGGGACAGGTTGCCTCCATTGACTATGTTATCAATCAGGGCATAAACCACAGCCGTAATGTTATCTGAGACTCAGAAGTTCACCCTAGCACACTAACTGCTGGGGAATTATGAGTCGTGGGATTGCTCTAACATAGAGAGTATTGTGCTGTGAAGATTATGAAATCTTATTAGAAAAGGCTCTGCCCCAGATCTGTAGCAGTTAACATCAGAGTTTTTCTTTCAGATACCTTAGGGAAGAAGAAAAAATGTTGGAATGTGTTTGTATTTACTCATATGTACTCCCAGGATGCAGAGCGGCAGCCGGAGCTGCTGTAGTCCTCACTTATTAGTACGAATTTCCCCTTTGGGGGGTTATTTAAAAATATTTGTACATATTTCAAATCCCTCAATCTGGTTTGTGGCAAATGGTTGCTTAAGCAGCTTCTTAATTATTTCATTTGAGTTTTTGCAGAAAGACTGTTGCAGATATTTGGCACAAAGCTTAGGTTTTTGCGGCCTTTTACTACCTCCTGAATAGATTTCAGGAAAAAGAAAAAAAAATCAAGGAGTGTTAAATTATTACTCTCTTTGCGTAGCATGCACAAATAGAATTGATTGTGGACCTCAGGACAGGAAAGAAATACTTGCACAGCTGCATGGTAATAATTTTTATGTGTGTTAAAATTATGTTCTTGGTATTTTGTCATAATATTCCAGGGTGAAGCTTTGGAAGAATGACATGGTTATAATAATAGTAAGTGGAGTCACTTTGTAGATATCAGGTAATAAATTATCTCATGAACTGGGGGATAAAATGTAAGCAAAATCATTTAAAATCTCTGGTAGTTAAATTGAAACAAATAAAAGCAAATGTTATGTTGCAGAAATATCAGGTGGAATCATTCATTGAAGGGGACAAATGAGTCAGGTGCCAAACCTGGACTTAAGTAAATTGTCATTAGCAAATCTCTACCCAGTCTTTGTTCCTGCCTTTATATTTGAACTACCACAAGCAGCTAGAGAGATGTGCATCGAGTGTGGAGGCAAGCAGGCTAGTAGAATTTATGGACCGAGGATGTTTGAGACCCTAGGTTATCCTGGATTGTCATGTGGTCGATTTACCCCTTGCAGCCATGGGGAAGATCAGATGGTGTCATTCCCTAACTGGTCCTATGGCCACCAATTTGAAACAGCTGGGCCTGGTACTGAGCAGCAACCTCAATTCTGTTTCCCTGCTTTTCCACTGATCTAATTATGCAGGCTCTTGCATTTCATTCTAAATATTTATGCATATCTATATGCTTTTAAGAGCAGGAAAGACCAGTAATATGTGGTGGGAACGACATTCAGCATTGCTGAGCTGCCCTCCTATACTGGATTGTGCAGGGAACAGCCAATTATGAAATATAATGATCTGAGCTGCACTCACACTGTCTGTCTTCTTTCACTTCACGTTGTGTATTTTGGGTAGATGTGGCTGGTCATGAAGACACTTGAATATTAGGACTTAGGAAGAAATCCAAAGTTTGAGTGATTGCAGTGTCAGAATTTGGATCCTTCTGATTGTAATTATGTTGAGTGGTGCTCTCAACAGATTGATAGTGCTTTCTGGTAAATAAAGTTGTCAGGGCAAAATAAGGTGAGATTATGCACACGTGTGTGTGTGTGTGTGTGTGTGTATGTACGTTTTCAGATATAGGTATACGTGTGTGTATGCACACACAGATATTTATATATCTGTATCTATATCATACCCCATGAACATTTTGGCAAGTATCCTATTCAGAATGATGATCTATGTTCCCATTTTTGAGTTTGAAGAGAAAAGGAACATTAGGGAAGGCAAAGATAATAGATGCAAAAATAATTTCTGCAAAAATAAATCCGTTATCTCCATAGTATCAAGATCATATTGTAGTCACTGCTTTGAAAATAAAAGTAATAGTTATATGCCAAAACAGTTTATTTTTTCCAAAAGGATTTATTTATTTATTCATAAGAGAGAGAGAGAGGCAGAGACATAGGCAGAGGGAGAAGTGGGCTCTTTGCAGGAGCCTGATGTGAGACTCAATGCCGATCCCGGGATCACAATCTACGCCAAAGGCAGCAAGCAACCCAACCACTGAGCCACCCAGGTGTCCCCCAAAACAGTTTCAAAGATCCCCATAGACATCAGCTTCATACAGAGCATTGAATTCATACTGACATTTCAAAGGACTGAAATAAGCTCCACAACTCTAAACCATGGACAGAGAACTCTGTGAGGCCAGGCAAGACATACAAGCTTATCCCAAGCACGTCATGTCTTCAGGTAGCCTACCATCTGGCTGAAAGTTCAAACACAAAACTAAACAAAACCCAAACCAAAAACAAATAGCAGAGCTTAGAGGTTACATGGTGCAGATAGTTCATTTTTATAAAGAAGGAGTCTGAAAAATGACAGGCTGTGCGAATTTCTCCAAATCACACAATTGTTACATGGCAGAGCTGAGATGACAGTCCAGGCAGTCTGACTCCAGAATTTGTGTTTTTGATTCTATGAAGTATCATCTCTCTGTAGAAGGTGTGGCCTGAGGGAGGTTTCTTTCACATTTGTTTTAGGGCTCCGATGTTTCTTTCTTCTTTCATTTCAGAATTTGGCTGTCTTTATTTGCAATTGTTTCTGCTGGCATGGAGGGGGGAGGCAGGCACAAATCAGTCCATTATCTAATTAATTACTTACTTTTCCTTATGAAAAGCACTAGAAGGCAAGGGGGGCTATGAAAGTATATGGTGGCAGGAAGTGGGGTCCAATCAATGTCAGGGGTTGGAGAAGGAGTCCTTGAGGAGGTGACATTTGAGCTGGGCACTGATGAGTGAGTAACCCTTCATTGGGTGAAAGACGGCTGTGGATAGTTGTAGAGGAGTAAGTGAATTTTAGGCAGAGGGAACGGCTGTGCAAAGACCCTGGGGCAGGAAGTAACATGGTGCCTGGGAGGGTCTGAAAGAGGATATAACACAAGGATTGAGAAGCCAGTAATATGTACAGGGTCCTATAGGGCCCTGAAGACCATGTTAAAGAATTTGATGTTTATTCCAAAGGACAATGAACTTTGAAATTCATTGAAAGATATTTTGTCTGTGTCCACATAATACATACTATGGTAGGAGAGAAAAAGATTAAGGTTTAAGTATCTAATTTTCTTTTGGAATTTAGACTAGAGCTTTCCCCCCCGATGATCTAAGGCAGTCAGCATCCTTTCAAAGCAAGGTATGAAGCTGGCAATTGCTATTATCCTGATGTACAGAGGAAGGACCAAATCTTGTACAGGGCAAGATTGTAGTTACCTGGGATGTCAGAGGTCAACTTCTGTACCTCCGGTATGGGGCTGTCTGCTGCCTATGGCCTGGGAACTGCAGTTTGCCTCTCCTTCTCCCATCTCACATTTGAAGTCCTCTATAACAAAGTTTCCTTTCAGGCTGTCTTTAATCTTTTATTTTCACTGGGTGTAGAGGATCATTCAATCAGTGCCTAAATAAAAGAAGTCCCCAACTCATACACTTTGATTTTGAAAGTTTATACATCAGAAGGCAGCGTGACCCTTGCGGTTATCCCTTTAATCACTAATAGGTGTACTTTCTCCGGGTGCCTGAATCCGTGTTCTAGGCATTGCCATTCCTCCTAAGGAGTGGGGTTATAAATGGCAGTTCTGGGAATGGCTGGCTGACTCTTGATTTCGGCTCATATCATGATCTTAGGGTCATGGAACTGAGCCCCATGTCAGGCTCCATAGTAAGCAGGAAGTCTGCTTGAGATTCTCTCTGTCAAATAAATACATCTTTAATTAATAAATAAATGGCCATTTGGTTCCTGGGCAAGCCTGCAATTACATTAACAACCTGTCTTCTGAGTCCAGGAGAAACACACTGTGTAGCTCAGAAGGGAGGAGATGAAAAATGAAATTTTCTTCCTTCTCTCCCTCCCAGGTTTGACCTTGAAAGAGGCACATCTTTGTCAAATTAGAGTGATAAAGAAAATCCTGTCTAGGTGGGGAGGAGAGCTGCAAGTGCAAGGCTAAGCATAAACTCTGTGATTGAAAAGGGTGTCCGGAGTAGGAGCTAGGTGCTGGCTGCTGGCTGTGGTGGGGGTGGCAGGGCTGTGAGGATACTGCCTCCTCGGGCTGCGGTCAGGATGGCACTGCAGCTGCTCTCTGAGTCTGGGCAGGGGCCCCTCGTGGAACAGGGGGACTCGGCGACAGCTCCTTAGTGTCCTGACTTTCCAGAACTGAAGAGAAAACCAACACTTGCCAGTGACTGGTGTCTCTACCCCTATGTCTCTCCCTGCCCCCCAATCTGGCGCCTGTTTCTGCAAAATAGTACAAAAGTAGAAGCAGTCTTTCCAATTACCAAGGAGAGAGCAGCCAATGCCATGGGGATGCAACAGCAAATAAGAAAAATCACCAGTGAAGATCCCACAGTGGCCCTGGCTCAGCTCAGCATAAAAGCAAGGGCAGAGGTGGTAGTTGGGAGTGTGCTGGGAAACCATGGGAAAATCCAGGGCGGAGCTGCCCTAGGGCCCCTTGCAGTGGTGGAGGGGGGCAGAGGGGCGGGAGAAGAGGCAGAGGAACCCCACTAATGATCCGCAGTCCTCAGAGCCAGACAAGCCAGCAGCTGAGCAGGTAAGAACAATCCCAGAGGTAAAAATTTAGGCTCCTCGGGAGCAGAGACCAAGTCTTAGGTCTCCTTGAACTCCCAGAGCCTCTGTCCGCCTGGCCACCAAATGTATCCCTGATTGCTGAAGAGAAGTATCAGACCTCAGAGAGACGGGAGGGGACCTCTAGAACTAGGGAGGGGCACTACACCCAGACTTGTGTGCCAAGGAGGAGACGGAAAAAGACGGTTCTTTTTTTGTCTATAAAGGCCTAAAAGAGACCTCATTTCCCTGGACTGGTGAAGCTGGCCAATAAGAAGGAACTGTCTCCAATTATACTAGAAAATTACAATGGCTATTTGGCTCTCCTCAGAGACATGTTATTTTGGATATCCTAAATACTGGTTACTGAAGTTGCCACACTGACCCAAACAGCCTGCTTTGGGTTCGTTAGCTTAGGACGTGAATTAAGAGAGAAGGGTTTGTGAGAAGCACAGCACTTGCTCCAGGTTAAGGTTTCCTGTTGTGTGTTCCACCGATTGCCAGTTCTAGGTACTCTGGCAAAAAAAAAAAAAAGAATGAAATGATCCATGGCCAAATACCTGAGCAAGCAGAGTGGAGCAGACCCTTCCTTTGGAGATTCTTCACCTCAATGGCCAGTTCTGGATTCAGTCGACTGGCCTTGTGTTCTTAAATCCAGTGCCTCTCCTAAGCTTGAGGAAACATAGAACCCCACTACCATACAGCAAATAGTTTCTTTACTTTGGAAAGCGCTGCTGCCGTGGGTGGCTTGGAAAAGCGGATTGGAATTTTATCTATTGGGGACAGATCATGGGATAACAGGAAGTTGCAGTTTTACCTGCAGAATCTGAACAACTTCTGGAGCATACGCCAGAGGCAATGGCTCCCTTTCCTGGTAAGCTCTGGATCTGTAGTCAGATTAAACCTGGTAAAATCTGTCACTTTAATTTTCCTGTCACAAAACGGACTAAGGCAAATTGCTTCACTGTCCTGCGTTGCATGTCTTTATCTGCATTCTTCTACTTTTCTTAGCAGAGTGTGCAGAGGATGAAAGGTGTCCTCTTCAGTGAAGCCTAACTGGGGTTTGTTGTAGCTCGGCAGAATTAGCATTTTCTGTTTACACGCATAATCCTTCTTTACTATCCTTACAGTGAGACCCACAGAAAAAGTCGGATGGCATTCTCTGCATTTACAGAGAGTTTGGGGGGATAACAGGATTCCTAGCTGGGCGTGTCCTTCCTTGTGTTCCTCCAAACTGGGCTGTTGCACAGGCAGCTCACAGAGCAGGGTCATGACCCAAGAGGAACACAGCTGAGCTCGCTTCTTGAACCAACTCTCCGCTCCTAGCTGGGCTGGCTAGCTTTGTAGTGATTTGTCAGGAGTAGCTTCTATTTTCATTACTGTGCTCTTTGCACGACTGAAAGGCCTTTCTAAATAAATGGAGACATTTACCCACTAGGTGGAGCTACGTCCTTTGTTCTCTGATGGATGCTGTTCCCTAAATTAAACCGTAAAAGTGCTTGGTTTGTGTGGGAGCTCAGCAGAGAGGGTGTACATCCTTCTTTTCTCTCACCTTGTTGTAGGAGCTACGGTCTTTTCATTGAACAATGTATGGGGAATGGGCATGTTTTCATACTGGGAATGAGAGCTCTTGAGGCATTGGGGGTGTCTTGTGAACTACAGGGAGATGGCGAAGAGGACTCAGACTGCCTCACTTTGATTTAGTTCCATGACCTGTTCGATGCATGGACAATGGGAAGTTATTTAACTTCTCAGTTATTTTAGTTCTCCCCAGTTTCTTTATCTGTTAAGCAGCTGCTCTATTAGGTTGTCTTGTGGAGTAAATGAACCTGTGTGAAGTACTTAGCCATTCCCTGGGGACAAAGCAAGCGCTCAGAAGTGTTAGTTGTGATTTGTATTTCTATTTTTCTCTTCTTATTTGTATTTCTGTAGTTCTGTTATTTGTATTTCTATTTTTCTATTATTTGCATTTCTATTTCAGCCGGTGCCCAATAAAAGCTCATATTTTCATATAACAAATGGGGAATTTAATAGGATTTGTATCTCTGACTGGAGCATTCTTTTGCCACCCCCCCCCCCCCCGTCCGCCACACACACACTTAGGGTTCCAGTACTCCTCTAACGTTTCTTAATCCCCAGCAGGATTTCTCCTTTTCCCTAAAATAGTGCTCCTCAACCTGTTGTGCCAGCAAATCTCTTGAGGGGCTTGGAAAACTCAGATTGCTGGGCCGCACCCCAAGAGTTTCTAATTCAGCAGGTTTGGGGTTGGGCCTGAGGATGTGCATTTCTAAAAGAATACGCGGTGATGCTGATGCTGCTGGTCCAAAGCCTACATCCCACTACCCTAGAGGGGATTGTTTCCATCTCCAGCTTTACTGGCCCATCCCATGACAGGTTTTCTTCAGGCAGGACTGGATGGTCTTCTTGAAAGCTGTGCCTGCCCAGACTGGCCTGCCTTTCTCTGCTCCTTATGACATCTAAAATGCACAAGTGTTTTGGGCTTTTTTGTTTTGTTTTGTTGGTTTGCTTTAGATTTTATTTATTTGAAAAAGAGTGAGAGTGAGAGAGAGCATGAGCAGGGGGAGGGGCACAGGGAGAGGGAGAAGCAGGCTCCCAGCTAAGCAGGGAGCCCGATGCGGGGCTCAATCCCAGGACCCTGGGATCATGACCTGAGCTGAAGGCAGACCCTTAACGACTGAGCCACCCAGGCACCCTGAAAATCACGTGTTTTCTTGAAAAAAAAAATGGACAAATCTCATTATGAGGTCTGCACGACCTCTTTGTCATTTCTTATCAGCATTTGTCCCCTCTACAAGTTTGATCTGACTCCCACTGGACAAACTCAGGTCTTTCCAATTGATTGTTCTTGGGGGCCAACAGTTGGATAAAAAAATAGCAAGTGATTCTTCCATATGAAACAATGCGCTTCAGCACCAGGCATGGCACACGGTAAATGTTCAAATATTGTCTATTTGCTGAATGAATAAACACTGTAGGGAAAGCGCTTATGATTTATTAAAAGGAGAGTTTACTAGTCAGAAAACTTTCCATTTGCCAGTTGTATGACCATTAGAAAGTCACTTTATAACAAGCACAACTTCAAATATTAGGTAATATGATTTATAGCTGTATATTGATTAGTATGACATTCTTTTAGGTTGAAATTGCCTCTATTTGACCTTTTTTTTTTCTGGTTTACAAAAATGGCAGTATTATATGGCTCAACCTAATAAAACTTCTGTATTTTAAGTTAGTTGCTTAATGGAACTATTTTTACAATATGCTTTTAATTCTGAGGAACTGCCTTCCTGCTCCTCATTCTCTCGCCGCACATACAAATGTTGAGGGGATGTTTTAAAAATAAGCCTAATGTTGGCACTGTAAAAATTCAATTTTATTCCCAGGCCAAGATGATCCTTCATCACTGTTTTCTCATTGGAAGAATGATTCTCCTTCATTTGGAAGCAACTGGCAGATGTTCCCTGCTGAGCTGGCTCTTGGGTTTCATGGAATGCTGTGGTGTTGAAATTCCATTGTGTAGAATGTCTTTCCTCACTCTTTCCACCCCCTGCCCCAGAAATTGCCTCAACTTCCCCACTCCCATTCAAAAGGTACATTAGCCTTTGTTTTAATCTTCTTCAATACTATCCATGTCTTTTTCCCATCTCTGTCTCTCATTACAACTGACTTGAGCACAGGCAAGTGAGATTAGCTTTGCAAACTGTACTACATAACAGTAAAGTTATTTTTTCAGTTTTGCAAGGACCAATGTAAATTTTATTTTTAAGATTTTATTTATTTTTTGAAGGGTGGGAGAGGAAGAGAGAAACCAAAACAAACTCTGTGCTGAGTGTGAGCCTGCCATGGGGCTCCATCTCACGACCCAGAGATCACGACCTCAGCTAAAATCAAGAGTTAGCTGCCGAACCCACTGAGCCACCCAGGTGCCCTGTGAAGGTTTTAAGCCCATCTACACCGAATTTTAGAACTTCTGATGCTCAAAAGTCAATAAAATATTTCGGGAAGAAGAACTGCCTTACTATTATTATTGCCTACCATCATTAAACACCAACTAGACACTAGAAAGTCATGATCACTTTTCCTTCATTGTTTATTAAATTATTTTTACACCTAATAGGTTTTGTTATGAAGAAAGTTAAAAAAAAATGAAGATTCTAGTTGGCAAGGAGTGTGGGAGGAGCTTTCTAAGGAGAGACTGGTCTCAAAAGATGAACAGCAAAAGGTGCAGAGTAGATAAATTTTAAGTGTTTCATAATTTTGCCTCATTTGGTCATGCAAAAGGATAACAATTGCCAAAGGATGAATTTGGCTGTATAATATAACTTGATATTTTAAACCAAGATATTGATTTTGCACATTTCCACACAAGAGTACACATGCCATATTCCAGTTTGAATCTTTCCACTGTTCAGTTGCTGGTGTGACTTTTGGCAAATTACTTAGCTTCTCGGTACCTCAGTTTCTCATTTGTAAAAATGAACAAAATAATAGTAATTACTGTGAGGAAAATATAAATTAATGTATCTCAAGTGCTTAGAGCACTGACTGGCAAATTGTAAGAATTGTGCAAATATTAGGGATTTTTAGTGTCAAAGAAGATCCCAGAAAATGCTAAGTCATAAAACTATGTGTATAATTAAGAGCTACATTCTCCGCTAGGAGCTACTGGAGCCTTGGCCCTTTTAAAAGTATCCGTCCTTGGGCAGGACCCAGGTGGCTCAGCGGTTTAGCGCCACCTTCAGTCCAGAGTGTGATCCTGGAGACTTGGGATCGAGTCCTGTGTTGGGCTCCCTGCATGGAGCCTGCTTCTCCCTCTTCCTGTGTCTCTGCCTCTCTCTCTCTGTATCTCTCATGAATAAATAAATAAAATCTTTAAAAGAAAAAAAAAGTATCTGTACTTTTTCATAAACATTTAGTTTTAAATGGTTTTGAGATTATTATGTCTTTTAGAAATCACTCAGTACTCTAATCCTGTGGGTTTATTATCAGTAAGTCATTTTTTCCCCCTTGATATTTAGACTAAAACTTTTCTTTTCCTAATTCCAATCTATTTTTCCCATTAGCATACTTTTCCTATGCTGGTGACTTTCTTTTTTTCTTTCTTTCTTTCTTCGTGTTTACCTCTTCCTGGTATTTACGGAAATATGAGAGAGAATAAGTGACCTTAGGCAAACCCTGGGACAGTACTCCCAAGGGGTCTCAGAGGCATCAGAGTTCTCTGGCTCCACAGTATGCAAGCAGCATCCGTGCCTCTTGCAATTTCTCCTGACTAAAAGCAGACAAAAAGCAAAATCCACCGATTTGTGAGTTAGGAAGAATGGGGTTCTAGCCTTTCTTCTGAATCTCCTCAAGGGCTTTAAATTATGAGGTAAACCTAGGAAGCATTTCTATTGTGTTCAGAATTGGGGCGAGGGGTAATTGCAGCCACGATTCACTGGGATTTCCATAGTGAGATCAGGGGATCTCAGAGATCCTACTTTCATTTACATTATTGAAGCGTGCTGGAACTGTATTTCATGCTTTGACAAATCATGATTATTTCATTTAGTGATTGTATCACTCATATTTAAAACAAAACAGAACACTTAAAAGGTTTATTTGTACTTGCCTTGCATTTTATACCGTGATTCAATTCTGGAGTCTTTTAAACTGTGAAAAAGATGTCCAGACCTCAGCATTGAGCTTTATGGGGCAAAGTATTTTTATGTCTACAGAGTTTTCTAAGTTTATTAATGTATCATATTGCTTTATTTATTTCAAGATGTCATGTTCAGAGTCTAGTTAGGTTTAGTTTTAGCATCTGTTAAGGGGGTGTTTTGAGGCACCTGGGTAGCTCAGTGGTTGAGAGTCTGCCTTTGGGCCAGGTTATGATCCCAGGGTCCTGGGATCAAGTTCTGCATCAGGCTCCCTGCAGGGAGCCTGCTTGTCCTTCTGCCTGTGTCTCTGCCTCTCTCTCTGTGTCACTCATGATTCAATAAGTAAAATCTTAAGAAGTTATGTTTCAATGACTTTTCTTAAAAACAAAACTTCTTTTTTATCTTTGATGCCATCAATGGAGAAAAAGCACCATTTTTATGCTATTACAAAATTGACCATTTTAATATTAAGGATTTGAAGAAATCCAGTATCTGAGAGATTATGCAAGAACTGTACAACTGGATTCAAACACCACATGTCGATTTATTCATGCAAAAAATCAGAATAAGCAAAGGAATGAATTTTTTTTAAAGAAATTTTATTTATTTATTTATTTATTTATTTATTTATTTATTTATGAAAGACACACAGAGAGAGGCAGAGACATAGGCAGAGGGGGAAGCAGGATCCTAGCGGGGAGCCTAATGTGAGACTCGATCCCAGGACCCCAGGATCACACCCTGAGCCAAAGGCAGAAAGCACCCAGGTGCCCCAGAAATGGATTTCTTTGATGGTTTACAGCATTCATTCTAGGTTCCCAGTAAAGTTTTATTCTTAATATCCATCTGAAGTGGTGTCTAGGATATGACACCAAAATTCAAAAGTATAGGTTCTCATTTTCTGCTCCCTATTCCCTCATTTTTCTGCTCTGTGTTCTGTGTTTAAGACCAATTGTGGGTGTAGGTGTAAGTGAATGAAAATTAGTGCAGAGAGGACACAAAATGAATATCACCTTGGTCCAGCTGACACCTCTAAGTCAAAGGTTACCAGACTCTCTGCTCTTGTCCTGAAGCTTTGTGATTCACTAGACTCTAAAGAGAAGACTAGAATGATATAGAGTGATGAGATTAGTGGTTGGTAGTGATAGAGGCAGGATAATGGACATAGGGGCTGAGGATACCAAAGCCTGCTGGGATTGCTGATGAGGTGATAGTTTTGGGCAATTTCCTCCTCTGTCAGAGCAGGGGGCCCAGCAGTCACCAGATGTTCTTCCTCAGCTCTATATACCCACAGTTGGCATGAGTATTTGGAAAGTAGGTGGTAGGTCACCTTTCTATTGTTTTGTTCTCCACTGAAATCCTCCTGGTCAGGGCCTAAATTCAAAGATGGTTCAATAAGGCGCCAACCGAATTGACATATCCTGGCTGGTGAGATGTTGAGAGTTTTCTAGTAAATCTGAAAGCAAGGAAAGAGGTGTTCAGTCTTACTTAACTACACCCAGGATCTCCTGGCCTAAAAAAATGGGATTAGGCCATCAGGCAAAGATATGCAGATGGTTGAAGAAGTTATTGTGGCCTTGGCCTAGTGATACGGTTTGTTCATTTAATTGCTTTTTATAAAACATTAAACAACTTTTAATCAAGATTAATGGAAAAAGAGAGAGAGAGAGAGAGAGAGAGAGAGCGCGAGCCACATCATTATTCTTGTACAAAAAGGAACTAAAATCCGGAGAGGTTCATCATGTTGCTCAATGACACAAACAGTATAATGGACAAGATCAAATTTAGAAATCCTTCTTGCCTTGTTTTCTAATCTATTCTTTTAGGCTGCATATATTCCTTTTAGTATATGGAAAAAAGAATAAGCTATTGTCAGAATTTACTATAAGATTGAAATAGACTTGATTGTCTAAAATATTTTTTTCCTAGAAGATATGCAACATTAGGACAAATGCTGAATTTTTCTGAATTCTAATTGTGAAGCACTAATGTTGTGCATTAGTGCTTAGCCTCAGGAAATTCTTACTTTGGGCACCAAATTAACCTAATTTACACTTACTGACTAAACATTTTCTTAGCATGGTACAATGGTTACATTTCTACCATAATATTATACTTTTCCTACTATTTCATAAAATTACACTTTTCCCACTATTTTACAAAATCATGTGTAGAGTAAAATATTTTAGGCTTTGAACCATGATTCTTCATGGCCTCCTAGAGGATTGTGATGCAGAGACCCTAAAGATACTAATGTTAACTGTCAGATGGTATTATAAGCTGTCCCGTTGGATGGCATAACCTGCTGTGTAGAATGTCATTACTATGAAGCACATCCTAAAACATGACAATACAGTAACAATTTTTCCTGAGCATTCTTCTATGTCTATTATTTCTAATCCTTTAACCCAGATAGATGCCCTATGCAATATTGTTTAAACAAAAATATCTCAGAAAAAATTAAGAACCTTATGTATGCTATGGGGAGAAGTCTTTTATAAGCTAGTTTGGGAAGATAATCCAAAGTCTATATTTAATTGAATTCTCATTTAGGTTCAGTATTTTACCCAATAATCTTATTTACTGTCAGAATAAAGCACAACCAGAATGCTTCTACTTGAATTTGAGCACCCAGGGTTCATCTATATTCTTTAGTTGGTGACCCAGATGGACTAATAGATGATGACATTCATTCTGAGTTAGTACATGGCCGTTCCCCTGGAAAGCCCAAATCTTGACCATGATTCAGGGAAGAGTAGTCTTGATCATGAGTCAGGAAAGTGTTTTAGGATGACGATTTACCTGGCTGAGCATTAGTCATTCCATGCTGGACTTGGAACACAGGATATTTCATTAGCTGCGGGAAGTATAGCATGTTTTCTGACAAATATCCCCTAGAAATCAGATTCCAAAGTTCCCTTTATCCTTGGGTGGTTTAAGGCTCCACACATTCTCTGCCTTGCTTTGTTAGAGCCTGGACCCCTGCCATTCCTATGATAAAGGCAGTGGGGAATGTCTCACCTATCTTGGTAATTTGAGCTTTTGTCCCATATTCCAGGCAAGATTTCAAACTTTTAATTACCCACTTAGTAAAACCCAGATGTCCCATTTCAAAGGCCTATTCCCATTAGGGAATTTTCATTTCCAAGCAATAGTTGGATGAAATCCTAGAGTTTTACTGCATCCCATTTCCAGTACTTTAGCTTCACTTTTCTTTTTCCCTGAGTAAATAGGACCCTAACTTTTAATTCTGAAAACCTATTTTAGATAGAATTGGGAGTATACCACAATCCACTACACTGAAGCTTTCCATCTAAGTCCTAACTGGTTCTTTTCAAAATATTTCTTAGCATGCATTTGGTTCATAAACCTTCTTGGGATGCTAAGAGGATAAGTGACTTTCAATTTGAAAACACATTACAAAGTGTTCCATCTCTTAAAGTTTAAGGAATACCCTGGTCAAGGTCTTACAACATTTACCTGCCAGTGATTTTGATAAACGGATTCATCACTGAGTTGGAAAAGGGCCAGAGTGAGATGGCTCTTAGACCAATTTACTGTGGCCATGCGTATTGGCAGAAGAGTATGGGTCTTGTGTGACCTTGTTTACACAGGATATTTCCACAGCTGTGCTAGATGAAAGTCTCAACTTCAATTGCTTATCTCCATCGACCAAATTGGCCAATCTAATCACCTGTTGATGGTGTTCCACATGAAATAGCCATTTTCCAATTTCAAGAGAAGATACTTGGGAATTTAAACTGGTTGTATTGATATGTAGGTAAAATAACAATGAAAGGATTTAACTTTGATAATCACATTAAGACTTAAATGAAAGCACAGATGATTGAAACTGCTACTTCAAGGTAGCCTTTATATGACCTAAGGATGAGGTACTGTGCTTGATAAGGGCAATTTCAGGTTAGGATGTAAATTGTGAACCTTTCTGATTAAGAAGTGATATTCTATTTACATTTTACACTCTTCATAGTGCCTCTACAGTCATACAGAAACACGATAACTTTATTTGCATCAACTGGAAAATGCACAAACATGAAGTTCTCCCAATGGCTAGCAGAACCACAGGTTTCTAAAGTCTAGAGTCATAATTCATGTTGAATTGCATATGAGTGGTCCTGGGAAGCACAAATGTGTAGGAGGCTGGAGTAACAATGCAGAGACTTCTATAGCTTCAGAATATTTGCTCCTTATACCTCAACATTTCTGGCTTCTTTACCTGTTCCTCTCTTCAGCAACAGCCACTTGGGACTTTCTTGCTGGTCCCTGAACACACCAACATGCTCTGACCTCAAGGAGTAAACACTTGCTGTTTCCCTGGCTGTCCTATTAAACATTACAACTCTTTCCACATTTTGGGGGGTCATTTTCCACTTAGTTTTCATTATTTCATTATATTTATTTCACTATTGTCACCATTTCACATTTTATCCATGCAGTTCATCTTGTATATTGTCTGGTGTTGCTCCCAACTCTCCCAAAATCTGACTACGGTGATTTTTCCTTTTTTCCCCCCAATGCTGTAACATCAGCACCTAGATTAGTGTCTAGCACATAGTAAGTGCTTCATGAATATTTCATGAATAAATAAATGAAATAAATTGTTTGAAATATGTTATTAAAAATAGCTTAGAGTTACTAGCACAATAAGGGTGTCTTGACCTTTGTAAACACTATGTCTTAAAGAACAAGAAAATTTGGTCATTTTGCCCATTTCAATAGGGGGACATATAATATGTTCCATGTATGACTAGGTAGGTCTCTGATTTGAAATGGAAGACTCTATCTTTGTAGATAGAACCTAAAAGACCCTTACAGAAACAAGTTCTTCTGCTACTTCTCAAAGGACAAGAATTTTGATATGGAGGCTTGAAACAAAAGTAACCTCAGTTGGTATGGCAGCCTAAGAGTCAACAACCTAATGTCATGGCTTTTATGAAAAATAAGATTTAACGTTAGAGGAACAATATCAATTTCTCATTTATGTCCCAGATCTAGTCATCTTGATTCCTCTGATCCCAGGCTTTGCCTGTCTTCCTGCTACTGCACATGGATTTATACCAACTCAATTTACAGTATTCGTTTGTTCTCTCCTAGAATATTGCTTTTGTGAAAACAATGTCAATCTTTCCATTCAGTCCATTTGATAATTTAGCATCATTTGGCTAGATTTTAAGGGGATTCATCATTTGTAAAAACAAATGTAGCTATTCAGAAACATGTTTGCATTCATGGCATTTTATTTGCAGTATGTTTTCTGTTAAGTATACTTCAAATAATTGATAACATATGTGGGAAGTTATACATAACATTATATGAATCTTCTGTGTGTCTCGGTAGTGAGTAGCCAAATGTTCCTTCTAAAGAAACGACTCTTTTATTGATAATTAGTCATCAGGGACATATATGTGTTCTGAAATTGGTAATGCATATGTATATAGAAAAATGCAAATAATGTTAACAGTCACTTTTGTTAGGATATACCAGTTTCTGAGGTTGATACTGGGCACTATTTCCTTTATCTTGCTATAGAAATTGAACACTACTTGTATGATTAGGTGTTATCAAGATGGATGCTAATAAGGAACATGGCATTTGATTCTCACTAGCAGATTCCCCCAACACATAGGCAGAGGAGATGGACCATCTTTAGGTTGCATGTGCTCTGGTCTTAATGCATACGAGTTTGTAGCATTTCTTTAATTGTCCAATTTGTTTTATATTACCAGGTGGTTTTGATTAATGAACCAAAACAAGTGAATTTGTGTATAGAAGACAGAAAGAATTATAACTCAGATGGTTGCTTTTAGGTCAGTACAAGTTATAATAGAAATACATAATCTTGTTACTGATGCAACATTAATTCCTTCCATATTGAGGGGGATGAAGTACCTAATTAAAATTCCAACATTTCCTTCCCCCATTTTAATCTTCCTGCAGACTAGCAAAAATCTACAGAACCATGAATGAAATATTTTAGCTTTCCAGACACTGTGGATATTTATCAAAAACAGCTTCGATGCTACTGAGTAGTGAGAGGTGCAAGGAGCAGTCCTCAACTCTACTCATTTTTCTGCAGCCTTTTGAGAATTGCAAAGCTACTAGTTCTGCCCTGCCCTGCTCTGCCCTGCAATTTGGGAACGTAAAATATGTGTTTCCCATTTCTATGGCTTTAAAAATACTTTTACTTGGGTCTCCTGGGTAGCTCAGTGAGTTAAATGTCACTCTTGATTTCAGTTCAGGTCATGATCTCAGAGTCCTGGGATCAAGTCCCATATCAGGCTCCATGCTCACTGGGAAGTCTGCTTGAAGATTCTCTCTCTTTCTATTCCTCTGCCCTTCCTCTAGCTCTCCCCTTCCCTCTCTCTTTAACATAAAAATAAATCCAAAAAAAAAAAAGGCCTTTTAACTCAAACAGTTTTTCTTTGCTTTACTTATTTGATAAACATGAATATAGTACTATGTGACCAGAACATTCTGAGTGTTTTACAAATATTTACTCTTTTCTTTTCCTTCTTTCTCTTATGTGTCCATTTGTCTCTTTTAATCTCTCTGTTCAGTTGCATTTATGTATTACCAAATTCTGAACAAAAGTCTTTCTCTCATCATTAGGTAAATTCAAACAGCACATAGATTTCTCTTGGGTGCATATAAACTTCAAGCAATGAAAAGGTATCTCTGTGTAAGGATGGTATGAAGTTTTGTGGGGTATCTGGATGGCAAGATACACACTATTATATGTACATACTTTATATTTTGGTAAGATTGTGTTTTTTTTCTTTTTCCAACTGCATTTCTCTATGCACTTTTACATGCAAGTTGAAAAGACTTAATAGTCAAATAAAGTTGGCTAAACAGTGCTCCTAGTAAGCTTCCCTCCTGGAAAACCATAATATATGTTTGCTTATTGAAAGATCCTACAATCAAAAAAACCTGTTTATAGTATGGTGGTACCTCAAAAAATTAAACAGAATTATCATAAGATCCAACAATTTCACTTCTGGGTAAATACAAAAAAACAAAAAAAAAGAAAGAAAGTAAAGACTCATGCAGATATTTACACACCAATCTTTATAGCAGTCTTATTTATAATATCCAAAAGGTGGAAGCAACCTAGTGTCCATCAACAGATGGACGGATAAGTAAAATGTGGCAAATACATACAAGGGAATATTATTCAGCCTAAAAAAGGAAGGAAATCCTGATCCATGCCATAAAATGAATCAAACCTAAAGACCTTAAATAAGCCAGTCACAAAAGAACAAATACCATACAATTCTGTTTATGTGAGGTACTTAGAATTGTCAGATTCATAGAGACAGAAAAATAATGGTGGCTGCCAAGGCTAGGAGGAGGGAGAATTGGGAATAATTATTTAATGGGTACAGAGTTGCAGTTTGGGAAGATGAAAAAGTGATGGAAATGGTTGGTAAAGATCAGTGACAGCAATATGAATGTACTTAGTGCCACTGAACTGGAACTTAAAGTGATTAAGATGGTAAATTTTATGTTATGTTTATTTTACCACAATAAGAAAAAGAAAGAAATCTGTTTTTAGCCTAGCATTTCCTAGTTTATTTGATCTTGAAACACTTTCATCAAGAAACAGTTATGAATATTTGGAGGGATAACTGGAACCCAGTTATGAAAAACCTGATCTATACACTCAGCATTGAATTCAGGAAATGTGAGCTGCAGTAAATTCACTTCCATGTCTGAATCTCTTCTGTGTCTTCCTTGTTCACATGACAGCTAAAACTCCTTGCTTGTATACAAGCCTTCTTAATATTTGAACCACACCTGTATAATTACATCCTCAACTTGAATGGTGGCCCTAATTAAGAGAAGTGACTGTTAAATCTATAAAAATTGATAATGATGAAATAAGGAAGGGAAATAGGTAAGGATAATGCAGAAACTTTAAAGGGGTTTGCTGGTGGGTGGGGACTGCCACCAAACCAAAGGGATCATAAGGGGACAAGAGTTTAAGGAAGCAGGGGTTAGGGGCACCTGGGTGGCTCAGTCAGTTAAGCGCCTGCCTTTGGTTCAGGTCATGATCTCAGCGTCTTGGGATAGAGACTCTAGTTGGGCTCCCTGTTCAGCCGGGTATCTGCTTCTCAGTCTCCCTCTGCCTTTCCCCTCTGCTTGTGCTCCCTCTTTCTTTCTCACTCACTCTCTTTCATAAATAAACAAATAATAAATCTTTAAAAAAAAGAAAGCAGGGGATAATAAAATTGGTTTCAATAAAATGATGATTTCTCACCTTTTTAGTGATGCTAGAACGACAGGAGAAGGGTCAGGTCACAGAAGACAAGGAACTTTGGGGTCAAGAGAAAAACTGAAGGAGTTCCTTTTGAAGGGGTCTTCTTGCATACAGATGCGAGTTATCAAAGTCTCCTTTTCTCAGGTGAATTTACAACTAATGAAATGAAGGATCTGGAGGTAGCAGAGAAAATAATACATTGATAAGGATGCCTGTCGTCTTATTCGGATTCATTTTCTATGTTTTGGGAACTGTTTTGTGTGTGTGTCTGTGTGTGTGTGTGTATGTGTGTGTGTGTTTTAATATCACTTGGAGAAATTCAGTTTAAAGAACACATTTTAAAGGCTTTAATTACATCCATTATAAAAGCAGTCAAAGAAATTAGGATGGTGATTTACAAAGAATTCCTCTGACTTTCTGTTTTCTCATAATGAAAACTATGTTCAGTAATTAGTCTTTATATGTTAGGAGTAAAGAATGCAGCAGTTTATAGTTGGACAAGAGAACAAAAGGTATTTCTAACCTCTGGAATAAAGTAGTCAAAAGGTCTTAGTCTTGTACCAAATAATGAAAATTGGTTTCATTGAGATATTCAATTTGAGATGTAATACTTGCTATATGAAGACATTATCAAGTTGTCAGCAAAGGAAAAAATCATATTCATGCTGAGCTTATTACTACAAGTGATGTGGAATATAACAATAGTGTATTTTGAAGAGTGTAAATTAGGATAGATGACAGGCCTATGTCCCTTAGGTTCAGTGCTAAGCACAATGCTGAGTACACAGTAGGTGCTCAAAAAATATTTGTTGAACAAATGGATCAATGATCGAATTGGTTTCTGAAGGTTAAGAACAGTTATCATCAAAGAGCTGAGCTGTACTGAAATGTGTATCTTGATTCCACTTTAATATTTTCACTGACATCTAAGAGTTAGGGGAGGGATCACAGGGTGTAAAGAGTGTTAGCACTCAGGAGAAAAAGGGATGGTTTATTGTACTTTCAACAAAGGTCAGTCCTGGGGAGTATTAATTGTGAGTGAGACTAAAGAACATTTGGGCTGAATGTCAGGGGAAATTTTTGAAGAGTAAAGTGTGTTAAACTACATAACAGAGCCAGAGGTAGAGACCCAAGGGAACAGATAGAAGTTTCAATGGCTGGACAATTTACAAAGGGTCTGGACCCAGTCTTGACGAAGTGGTAAGGGAATCTTGCACCTTGACGGTATGTACTAGCAGAGCTTTCAGGCTTTTATCTTGTTTCTCTGTTTTGTACAGTTGCACTGGAGTTTCCTAAGACACAAAGAAAAATATTCATGAGTGTGGTTTGGTAGAGGGGCTTTTGCAACTTGGAGAATATCACAGTGATACAACACTAAATGGAGTTTGGTATTTGGAAAATGATGCTGTGATTAGGTAAGATTCTGGGAGAGCAAGCAAGAAGCAAATGATTCATTCTGCAGTGTTTTGAAATGGTGTATTTATCAACTATTCATATGATTAAATATAAATGTCTACAACAAAGGAGTAGAGTCCAACTCTAATTAGAAAAAGTGAATTAATGAATTCCTTTTAGGTCTATGATTCTTGGTAAATTAAATTTGAGGACAGTGATGCCACATAGCTTAAATGTAGTCAAAATCTCTGATGTCCCCTGGAGCTAAAAATCCTCTAAAATCAGCCTACATAATGAAGCCTTTGTTATAGTTCAAATTTACTTATATTATATAGAAAGAGTGCTTTATGCTGCATTTTTTGTATATTAATTTTAAAAGCTGAGCTATTCTCATCCAGGAACTGAAATTACAGATCATTCATGGAACCCAATAAGAAACTTGGTTATACAATGAAAATAGTTTTAACCAAGAAAAATTTCAATTCAACCTTAATACAAATTTGCTGCCTTCAATTTCCTAGCATTACTATCTAAATTGACTTATCATTTTAAGAGGATCCACTCTAAAAGAAACTGTATCTGTCTTCCCAACTTAGTATTTTAACAATTTAACAATAAAACATAAAGCACATGATGGATTTCATAGAATAATAGTATTTGTGAAAATAAATTTGCATGTCATCAGTTATCCATAGATAAATAGACATATAGATAAGAAAGAGAAGGGGAGCTAAAAAAGAGAAAGCAAAAGAACTGAGCTCCTCTAATGTCAAAAAATAGTCATTTTGAATACAATAGGACCTTTCTGCTGGTGATTCATGATTTAACTGTTGGTTTTTCCAGTGGTTGACAAATATTTCATATGAAGAATCTTTTTAAAGAGTAACTTTGCAGTAATATAATACAAATAGTGTTTAAATGGAATCATATGAAAAAAAAAGGAGATGGATTGTCAGCAATTATAGGCTATGTTGTAAATGGTGTGACTTGAAGTATAGGGTACATGGAATGCTCAAAATTAATGCTATAGAATTGTACATTTCAGGGGTGGGTCATGAGCGAAGAGCCAGAGAGAGAGGGCCTCAGAAGGAGAAATTCTAGTGATATAAGGAGAATCAGGATGGTTCAACCTTTTGCAGTGCCAACTGCCTACTGGACATGTCCCTGTGGATGTCTCAGTGGCAACCCCAGATCAAGCATATCTCCTCTCTTAACTGTGCTCCTTCTCTTCTAGTCCCTATTGTAGTTGATAATAACCCCAACTACTGGGTGCCCAGCTAAAAGCTTAAAAGCTAAGGCAGATGTGTTCTGAGAGGCCTGTTCCAGACCACTAGGAGGAACCTGCCACGCATCTCCGTGAGATGCCACAGAGAGGACACTGATTTCTAGCATGGCCCCGGTGCACAGTCACTTCAGTTTGTACATGTTGGTGTGAACACAACTGCTTTGAGCAGAGATGCAAATGGTCTTTACAAAGTATCTACAGGATAAAAATAGTTGTCTTCTTATTGACCAAGCATATCTTATGTTGGGCAATTTAAGAATTGTGATTATGGAATGACAATGGTAAATTATATAGATTTTTACTGATTTTTGCTCCCCTTTTCCTTCTTCTATATCACATTCCATTAGTACTAAAATTTTATGAGTGGAAGAATGGCAGTATCTCTGCCAGGTACCTATTTTTTGACCGGCTTTGACTTTGGATACCAAGCAACCTTCTTGAGAATGCAAGTGACAGGTCTCTGTTAAGATTCCCCCCCCCCCCCCCCCCGGCCTGTCTGTTGCAAAGCCCTGGCTCCTGTGATTTAATCATGCTCATTCTTAATTGCATCAACAGTTCTACCAATGATTTCTTATATTATTACACTAGAGATGATCAGTTATTTCCAACACTGCTTAGACTTGCCCATTTTAAAGGATGGACTCACCTGTTTGTTTGTTTTTTTCTGAGTCATGACTTCAGATTTTAGATATTTTAAGTGCTCAAGAGATTGCCAAATTCCCCTTTGAGATTTTTTTGTATAGGATAAGATGGGGATACTTAGGTGTAAATAAATCTAAAAAGTTTGGTTCCATTAGGAAAATAAATTGAAATTGCCTAACTCACATAATAGTCCCATAATATGTGATAGTAATAATAATCAGAACACTATATGTAGGTTTTCTTGTTGCACAAATGCAAAAAAGAAATAGGTCTCATGGTAGGGTTCCCTTTTTAGCTTTCTCCACAGAATAAATCAAGATGAGGCTCGAGGGTATATCAAATATCCAGTGACACCAGTGATCTTTTGTGAAGAGGAAAATGTGCCTGTGATTTACATTCTTACATAAATAAATGGGCTGTAAGAATAAACAGAGGTTGTAAGGATGGCTCTCAGAAGCTCATCTTACCCAAAGTTGTGAAATGATAATGGCATCCTTCCCAACTTGCTGGGCAACCTTTTTTTTTTTTTTTTTTTTTTTTTACAGCAGAACCAACAAGCAAGTCTTGAGGTAAGCCACTGGTTCCCAACCCTACCCCCTACTGAAATTAATTATTTCATTCTGAGAACAAAAGCAAGAAAATGGAAAGGATGAAATTGCAACAAAAAATGTGAAATGCAGAGTGACTTTCCATTGTCTACTTGTCAGACTGGATAATATGTTTAGGGAGTTTATGTATAACCTGATTCTGGTCCAGAACATATGGATTTTCCGCAGCTACAAAACAAGTTTCAGGAGCAGTTCTCCCCAGGGGCAGGCTCGCTGCCCTATTGTGATAGGTGCCAGTGCAAGCTGGGAGCAGCCATTCGATCTTTCTTAAAGCCAACACAAATCATTAGAGGAAAATCAAACTGAAAAATCCCTTTTAGAGACATCTGACAGTCACCGAGGCTCTCCTCCTGCTTTCATGTGGGAAGCCCTGGATTTCATTTCAGTGCTATGTGGTATCCCATCTTACAGAGCTCACAGGAAGATGGTTTGGTTTCAAGAAGGACAATGACAGGACGGCCCACTGGCTGCAAGTCCAGGCCTATCTTCACTGAAGGCCTCTACCCCACTGCCCATCTGCAGTTAGCATTCGGCGGTTCCATGGGATTTCTGTCCCCAGATCTTCTAGGTGTAATTGTAGTTTCGCATTTACAATGGAACAGAGCACTCTTTTTGGAGCTACTTCATATACTTGGCAGCTGACTAAGGTGATCATATGTCCTGTTTTTCTTTCTTTCTGTCTTTCTTTTAAAACCGGGACAGGTCTTTGTTTTTGCTGAAGTTTGCCGTTTCTCCTTGTTACTGATGTGCAGCCTCCTTTGTGCTGACGGCCAAGAAAATTCTGGACTGCTGCCCTGTTTGCCTCCAGAGACTGATGCAAAGTCTTCAAAGTAAATTCAGTGGGCCTTTTCCCCCCCCCCAAAATAGAGTTTACCAGAAACAAGACATCTTCATGCTTGTGAGGACCTTGCTGTCTACTGCAAAACTTTCAAAGACTGACAGCCTGGACGTGGCCTCTCTGAGGTTTACAAACGCACTTGAAACCACTTGAAAAAAAAATGGTTTCAGCAAGGACAACAATGAAGTTAAGCCTCAATTTTATTTTATTGTATTTTTTTAGGTTTTCATTTGGCATCAATAGAAAATGTTTAAAAATATTTTTGGTTGGATGTTCTTTGGGCAGATCCTGAAGAGGCCTTTCTGTCAGTTCTCAGTGAAAGTATGATAGTGAAACAATTTGTTTAACCCAAGTTTTCCTAAACCTATGTGTTTTGCTGCTGTCTTGGAAAAGAGTGTCAAATTCTGTGTGATAGGCTTTAGTTAAATGAAGCATTTACAGCCTTTCCTCTTACGCGTGCTGCAAAGAAGGGTGTGTTGTTTCCTGAAGCCTGTGCACCTACAGCTCTTTTATTTACCTAAGACCTGATCTACCTAATTACCGAGATAGAAACAAACATAACATCCATTCCTCTCCTCCAGACCATTTGAATACATTATCCACTTATTTGGTATTTGGCTCAGGTTTAAATGAGTCATTTAATAACCCCGGTTCACAGCAAGTTAAGTTGCAACCAGCTGGCGGCCACAACTCACGGGGTTGTTAACCATTCCAACCAGGATTGGACCCCACGCTCCACAACCTCCTGAAGGGCATTGTGCAGCTTTGCTCCAGCTCTCATGGCAGGAGTTTCCAGCAAATCTGGGCCTCAGGTAATGAAATGGCCGTGAGAACTATAAGAGTTTCAGAAAATAGATGTCAGTGTCTGTTCTAATGACTGGAAGGGCTATTGATAGAGCTGTTTGAGACTGATTGTTATCATAGACTGAGGAGCCCCGTTCAACACATGAAGCCCTCAGAGGCTCAGCCAAAAAAGCACAACTGCCTGAATCCACAGAAAGGTCATTTTGTTTGAAAGGTCAGTGGCACTCAGGAATGGAGAATAGAAGACAGAGTGGTTGTGAAAGACGACAGAATGCTTCCAAATGCGTCCTGCACTCTATATTTTTAAGAATGAATTTTATTTAATGACATTGCCTCACAACTCATTTCTTAAATGGAATTTACCACTTTCTAGCTTACATAGTTGATTATTTACTCTGCTTATTGTTTATGGTCCGTCTACCACTTCGCCCTCTGCCTGGAATTGCCAACCCCAATCTCTACCCTCACTAGTCTACCTGGCACATAGGAGGCACTAAAAAACATAGTTAAATGAATATATGTAGTGCATGTTCATTTTTGAAAACTGAAACATGTAGAAATATGTAAAAACAATATAAAGGAATGTCTAAGATAATAAAAATCATCCATTTATCTTTACCCACCAGACAACATCATGAACATTCTTGGAAGGCCCATATGCTTGCCTGTAGATCTATGCATAAATGCGTATACATCAAAGTTAGTATTTATCAAGCCCCCCCTTCCACTGCCACCACCATTTATTTCTGAGAATCCCCAAAGTGATACACAGCCATCCCAGTGTTTCAGTCTGATTCCTAATCAATCAGTCTTCATCAGTGGTTCTTCGCTGGGTTGGTTCTGATCACACCCACCCTCACTCACCTAGGGACACTTGACGTCTTGAGACATCTTTGGCTGTCACTGCTGGGGTGGAGGGTGGACATGCTACTGGCATCTAATGTGCAGAAGCCACTGGTATTGTTAAATTTTTGACAGTGCAGAAGACAATCCCTGCTGCTCCCCTACCAGCCCCAAATGTCAATGGTGCTGGGGTCAGAAACCCTAATCTATTGTTTTCCTTTCTTGATCTGTCTTCTTTCAGTCATGCTTTTCTGGTTATAAAGTGTCCTACATTTCTGGAGCTACTCGATATAGAAATAGCAGGTCTTGTCAAGGGTGCCATTTCCATTCCTGTCAGCATTTCCAGATGGCCAGTGCTAAGCAGGCACCTGTGCAAAGAAAGACAATGCAAAGTGTCTCCTCACCACCTCTGTGCTCTATGTATGGTCACCATGATCCATAGGCAGCTGTGTTTGTGCCAGAGTCTCAAAGTGATTAACTTCTGACCATCATTTATTGCTCAGATGTTCATGAAATTGGTCATAAAAAACAGTTTTGGTTCTCATTTCTCTAAATGTAAG
The DNA here is from genome assembly GCF_018345385.1 of Vulpes lagopus. Classification (NCBI taxonomy): domain Eukaryota; kingdom Metazoa; phylum Chordata; class Mammalia; order Carnivora; family Canidae; genus Vulpes; species Vulpes lagopus. The sequence continues at coordinate 22,698,644 of NC_054824.1, read as the reverse complement.
AGTTCAAATTGAGTTCAAGGGGCCAGCTGAGAAACCGTTATCTTCATCAACATTTTTCTTTGCCTGGCCCTGTTCAAACCTGAAACTCCTGACCCTTCCCAGCTCCAATGTGTAACTGTGGGTGTCAGGAGACACTGGGAGAGAAGGACAGAAGAAGATGGATAGTTGTCTGCAAAGCAGCATTTGGCCTTGGGCTCTCAAAAATGCCCTTTATGTTTGTTTTACTTTTACTCTCATTTCCCATTAAATTTTTCAAACAGTTTTTTTTTTCCAGAAATATAGGAAAGCTATTATTTTTTAATTAACTCACATCCTCTTTCATATTTTCAGTAGCCTTATACAATTTGATTTACTTAAGTTCCTCATGTTCTTTATTAAATATATTCCTGGGAATTCTGTGCTTTGGGTTGCTATTGTGAATCATTTTTTAAAATAATACATTTGAACATTTTGCTGACTATAATATAGATCTCTATACAAATGTAAATAGCTATATATCTTGTTTTCAATGATTTTTAAACTCATTGTATTAATGAATGGTTTTTCAATTAATTCTCTTAGATTTTCTAGGTACTCTATATCATCCAAAAATAGTGACAATTTGTTTTCTCATTTTCAGGACTGTACTAGTCTATCATAAGTAACCTTTATGCAAAAATAAAATAATAAGGGCCTTATCTAGGTGATATCTCTACATAGGTCGCTGGTTTAGTGTATGGATAAAGCGCTTCTTTTTCAAGGCATATGCAACCCCACGCCAGAGTATATAGTGCACTGAGCAGAACAATGGCTATATTTCAGCCACTCTTCACCTTTGTCTTGGAGCCCTAATAGGAATCAACCTATTCACATGTAGGAGGGGTTCTCACCCAGACTCTTTCATTTGAATTTTGCTTTTTCCCCCATTCCATGTTTTATTGCTTTGATTGGAACTTGAGGGACAAAATTTAATAGTAATGGTGATAGCATTTTGGTAGTTCTTTCTTTAATATTATTAAGACTGTATCTAGTATTTTGATACCAATTATGCTGACTTGAGATAGATATTCACTGATTTGAGGTAGATATGGGTTAGAATTTATCTGCATACATAAATCAATGTTTTTAAAATCTTCCAATAGTGACCACTTAGAAAATGGAAAATAGATTCCATTAATGACAGCAAAAAAATATATTAACTAGAAATAAACGTAATAAGAAACATGAATGATATTTATGAAGAGGACACAAAACTTTAGTGCAAGCCATTAAAAAAAAGTTAAATTAGTGATAAGACATATTAATTCCTAGTTGAAAGAACTCAAAGATGCAAAGATAATCAATTCCTCATAACTTAATATATAAATTCAATGCATTATAAATAAAAACCCCAGGTCTTTTACATAAACTGATAAGGTGATTCTGTAGCTCATTTGCCAGAGTAAGTGCTTCATTGTACTTTATAGTTGAGACACTTCAAAGGGTTTGCTCGCCCTGTGAAAATCCAGTGTATATAATACTATAATAATTTTGAAAGTGTACACTGGTGCAAGAAAAGCAAATATATTAGTGTTACTGAAAAAAGCCTAGAAATATATGTGTGTGTTTATAAAAAATCATATGTATACATATATATGTTGGCTTTCCAAATCAATGAATAAACCATATTAAAATAATTCACTATAAATTTATCATGAAATAGGCATTTCTATGTCATATCATACACATATAATACAAAATGGATTTAAGACTTAAAGATAAACTAAAATATAAAAGAATTAGAATAAACATGAGTGCCTTATATACATATAATGTAGGATAGGCTAAAGTTTTTTTAAGAAGACTTAAAGTCTAGAAACAATGTAGAAAAAAGCAGAGCTTTATAAAAAAAAAAATGTTAAAATTGCTACTTGGTAAATGACCTAAAACAAAGATATGTGGCAAGTTACAGATAGGAATTTTAAAAATGAGAATACATCGTGTACCAAAGGGTTAACATTCTATGTATATGAAACTCTCCCACAAATTATATTTAAAGCACAATGACAAGAAGTTTTATGACTTTTTAGGAATGATTTCTTAATCATTAATAATCATAACATATTAGGAACTGGGGTACAGAGAGGTTAAGTGACATGTTCAAGTTCACACACAGCTCAAAAGTAGTGGAGACTGGATGCCAATCCAGGCAGTCTCTGTACAGCCGTACTCTGAAATACTGTAATTTCCTGCTCCTAAGACTGGGGCTAACCAGGAATGGTAAATTTCGAGGACAAAGGAATTTATCATATACTACCCATGGGAATTTAAATTTACACAAACTTTTCGTAAGGAGATTTGGTAATAGAAACATTTAATATCTGGGATCCCTGGGTGGCGCAGCGGTTTGGCGCCTGCCTTTGGCCCGGGGCGCGATCCTGGAGACCCGGGATCGAATCCCACGTCGGGCTCCCGGTGCATGGAGCCTGCTTCTCCCTCTGCCTGTGTCTCTGCCTCTCTCTATCTCTCTGTGACTATCATAAATAAATAAAAATTAAAAAAAAAATTAAAAAAAAAAAGAAACATTTAATATCTAACATATGTTTACCTTTCAAGTCACCAATTCTCCTTATTCTATTAGCGCACAAGGACATTTTTAGGCTGTGGCATTATTTATAATGTATTTCGTGTGTGATCTGATAATTTTCTGTCTCTCTGGAACTGTCTATTTAAAGTTTTATATACAAAAAGGAATCATATTATAGGCATAATTATGTATATTTACATACTAGCCCATTTATTTTTTCATTAAAGAGTTCTGGAAGGATACACACCAACCTGTTGCTAGAGCTCATGTCTTGGGAGGTAAAAAATGGGAGATGCAGGTGTGGTTAGGGATGGTAATTTTGACTTATTAATATGTAGATTTCTCCATTGCTAAATTTTTGTAGTGAGGCCATGATATTTAGGAAATAACTAAAAGTCCTTCTAGTCATAAATTTTAATTTTAAGGAGTCTTTTTTAAAAGAAAAATAGAGGAATGAATTTTACATATTATCTATTGTTTTTTTTCTTATTATTAGGATGGTGACTTTTCTTATTTGGTTGATTGATTTGAATGTAATGTTAATAGATTTTCCTGATATCAAATAATCCTTACACTCATAAGATAAAGTATTTTTTTTCCTTTAGAGCTTGATGTTTTATCAACATTTGTTTAAATTTTATGGCTAGTATTTATTTAGAATTTTCAGATCTATCCATACACAAAGTGGGTCTATAATTATCTTTTTTTGTAATATTCCTGTTAGGCTGTTATAACATTATGCTGGCTTTATAAAATGACCTTGGTAGCGTTCCATTTTTTTCATATACTATGCCAAATTTTGTATGGTGATGAAATTAAATGTTAGTTTAAACTTTGAGGGAACTTACCAGTAAAATTAATATTTATAATTAGTCTCTCTTAAGACAAAATTGTTTTCTTACTTCCAATTTCTAGTTCTGCACATAAGGAGCTTAGATGTCCTCACTCTGTCCTAAGAAGAAGTCAAAAGCTGAACAGACTAAAAAAATAAAAAATAAAAAACTCATGCCCCTGGGTGACTCAATGGTTGAACATCTACCTTTGGCTCAGGTCATGGTCCTGGGATCGAGTCTCATATAAGGCTCCCTGTGTCTCCCTCTGCCTATGTTTCTGCCTCTCCTTCTGTATCTCTCATGATTAAATAAATAAAATCTTAAAAAAAAAAAAAAATCAATAGGGATCCGTAGGTGGCTCAGCAGTTGAGTGCCTGCCTTCGGCCCAGGGCGTTATTCTGGAATCCTGGGATCGAGTCCCACATTGGGATCTCTGCATGGAACCTGCTTCTCTCTCTGCCTATGTCTTTGCCTCTCTCTGTGTGTGTCTCTCGTGAATAAATAAATAAAATCTTTTTTAAAAAATCAACAACTCTTTGGCTTCATACAAAGAGAGGGACACAAGGAACTACTGCCGCCACGCCTAGAGATACGGATAGAGGAATAATGGGAGTCATGGCCTACTAGAGCAAAGACACATGAGCAGAAACTGTTGAGGAACCAGTGCCAAGGAAGAAAAACCTGACAAATTTCTGAAAGTTCAGTGCAGAAAATTCTGAGTTAAAAACTCCAGGGGGACCCCCTCATAGGGAGGCCCCCACAATATTGTGAGCTTTACCTCCAGGAGCTCAATCAGATACTCAGAGTAAATATTGGAGAAATCCCCTGAGGTTTCTGGCAGGGGGAGGGAAAAAGAACCACTTGAAATATGCCAGAGTACTTAACTCTGTTCTTAAACAAGGCCTGCCTTCATTGTAAACTAGTTAACCAGAGCTTAACCCACTGGGATACTGTCAGAGCCTAACTTACTTAGGGAAGGGCAATATCCAATCCTAGTCCACTCTAACTGTCCATGTTGGAGAAGGGAAATAGCCGAGTCCAGCCTACTCTGGCCATCCTGTCCCAGTTGAGGAAGAAGAAAGAATCAAGAAACACTTGTGAAGTGCATAGTCTAGAACCATAGGCCCTGGGACACCTGGGTGGCTCAGAGGTTTAGTGCCTGCCTTTGGCAGAGGACCTGATCCTGGAGACCTGGGATTGAGTCCCATATTGGGCTCCCTGCGTGGAGCCTGCTTCTCCCTCTGCCTGTGTCTCTGCCTCTCTCTCTCTCTCTCTCTCCTCTCTCTCTTTCTCGCTGTTCTCTCATGATTTTATTTATTTATTTATTCATGAGAGACACAGCGAGAGAGAGAGAGGCAGAGACACAGGCAGAGGGAGAAGCAAGCTCCACGCAGGGAGCCTGACATGGGACTCGATTGGGGTCTCCAGGATCACACCCTGGGCTGAAGGTGGCGCTTAAACCACTGAACCAGCAGGGCTGCCCGAATATACAAATAAAATCTTTTTTTTTTTTTTTTAAAAAAAGAACCATAGGCCCAATAAAAGACTGAGACCTAGTCATAGGACAATAGAATGCTTCCCCCATCCCATAATCCACCACATTACTAGAGAACTATTTACAGCAGTTTCTTGTCCAGCTAACAAGAAGAAAAAGAAAATTACAAGGCCTACAAAAGGCAAAAAACACAATTGGAAGAGACAGGGCAGGCTTCAGAACCAGACAAACCTGAGATGTTGGAATACCAGACCAGAAATTTAAAACAGCTATGATGAATATGCTAAGGGCTCTAATGGACAAAGACATCATGAAGAACAGATGGGCAATGTAAGCAGAGAGAAGGAAATCCCAAGGAAGAACCAAAAAAAAAAAAAAAAAGGTACTACAAGTCAAAAACACTGTTACAGAAATGAAGAATACTTTCGATGGGTTTATTAGTAGACTGGACACAGCTGAGGAAAGAATCTCTGAGCCAGAAGAACATATATCAGTAAAATCTTCAAAAACAGAAAAACAGAACAAAGACTGAAAAAAATATCCAAGGACTGTGTGACAACTATAAAAAGTGTAATATATACGTAGTGGAAATACAAGAAGGAGAAAAAAAGAGAGAAAAGACCAGAAGACATATTTGAAACAATAATGACTGAGAATTTTCCCAAATTAGTGTCAAACAACAAACTGCAGATCCAGGAAGCAAAGGCAATGCCAAGCAGGATATATGCCCCCCAAAATTACACCTAGGAATATCATTTTCAAATACAGAGAAAAAAGCCTACTAGGAGCCAGAGGAAAAACCACTTTACCTATAGAGGAACAAAGATAAGAATTACATCTAACTTGTCTCTGAAATCAAGCAAGCAAAAAGAGAATGGAGTGAAATACTTAAAGTGTTGAGAGAAAACCCCCCACCAACCTAGGATTCTGTACCCTGTGAAATGGTCCTTCAAAAGTGAAGGAGCAGTAGATTTTATCAGACACATACACAAAAAAATTTTGTGGGAACTTGGGACATCTGGGTGGCTCAGTGGTTGAGTGTCTGCCTTTGGCTCAGAGTGTGATCCCGGGAATGGGATCAAGTCCTGCAACGGGCTCCCTGTGAGAAGCCTGCTTCTCCCTCTGTCGATGTCTCTGTCTCAGTCTTTGTGTCTCTCATGAATAAATAAAATCTTTAAAAAATTGTGGGAGCTTGTCACCAACAGACATGACCTGCAAAACATGTTAAATTCTTTAGAAAGAAAGAAAAGAATATAGGTCAGAAACTCAACTCTACATAGAGAAAGGAAGACCATTAGAATAGGAATAAGTGAAAATAAAATAGAAACTTATATTTTTCTTCATCTTAATTTATGTAACAGATAACAATTTATTCAAAGTAATAAATAGCAATAATGTTTTCAGATATATATGCTTAACTGTATTTAAGTACACACACACACAAACAATATATATATGCTCATATATACTTGTATATAAGTGAAATAATTGACATCAAGGATACAAGGGATAGGAGGAAGGGATTAGAATTATTTTTTTATAAAGTACTCAAACTACATGTCAAGTGGTATGTTGTTATGTGAAATGAACTTTCACTAGTTGTAAATGTATATTGGAAACTCAAAGGCAATCACTAAAAATGTAAAAAAAAAAAAAAAAGTGTAACTGATATGCCAGGAAAAGAGAGAAAATGGAAATTTGATAGCCTAAATAAAATGAACCAGTTCCTCAAGAGACACAGTCTGCCAAAACTCACACAAGAAGAAATAGACAATCTGAATAGGCCTGTATCTATTTAAAAAATTGGGTCAATAATTAATAACCTTCCCAAACAGAAAGCAACCAACCCAAATGGATTCATTGGTGAATTCTACCAGATATTTTATTTTTAAGAAATTACATCAGTGGCCTACAACTACTCTCAGATGGCAGAAGTAGAGGGAATATTTCCTAACTCATTCTATGAAGCCAACAATAGCCAAATACCAAAACTAGACAAAAATATTACAAGAGAACTACAGGCCATACAAACCAATATCTGTCATGAACATAGATGTAAAAAATCCTGAGCGAAATATTAGCAAATCAAATTCCAAAAAGCATAGAAAGAATTATACATCACAACAAAATAGGATTTATCCCAAGTATGAGAGGCTTCTGAAACATTTAAAAATCAATGTAATCCATTAGGTCAACAGATTAAAAAAGAAGAATCAAATGCTCATATAAATAAACACAGAAAAAGCTTTTGACAAAATCCAGCATCCATTCATGATAAACACCAGGAATAAAAACTCAGTAAAGTAGGTACAGAGGGGAACTTTCTCAACTTGATAAAAATGAGCTAACATCTTTATCTACAAAAAAATCTAGAGCTAACATCATAGTTAGTGATGAGAAACTTCAAACTTTCCTACTAAGATCAGGTACAAAACAAGGATTCTAAATACTTCTTTTCAACACTGTACTTGAAATCCTTTCCAGCACAACAAGTCAAGAAAAGGAAATAAAAGGTATATAGATTGAGAATGAAGACATAAAACCGCCTTTGTTCACAGATGACACGATCGTTAATGTGGAAAATCCAAAGGAATGCCCCAAAACTCCTAGAACTAATAAACAATTATAGAAAACTTCAAGGATACAAGGTTAATACATAAGTCAATTGTTTTTCTATAACCAAAAAGGAACAAGTGGAAATCGAACTTAAAAACACAATACCATTTACATTAGCACCTCAAAATTGAAATACTTAGGTATAAATCTAATAAAGTATGTTCACGATCTATATAAGGAAAACTATAAAACTCTGATAAATGAAATTAAAGAACTAAAAAGATGTAATATTTTCAAGATGTCAGTTCTTCCCAAGTTGATCTATAGATTCAATGCAATCCCAATCAAGATCCCCAGCAAATTCTTTGATGGACAACCACAAACTAATTCTAAAGTTTATATGGGGAGGCAGAAGACCCAGAATAACTAACACTGTATTGAGTGGAAATACAATAATTGGAGGACTGATACTGCCTAACTTCAAGACTTACTATCAAGCTACTAATCAAGATAATGTCATATTGGTGAAAGAATAGATAAATGGATCAATCGAACAGAATAGAGAGACCAAATGTAGATTCCAGCAAATGTAGTCAACTGATTTTTGACAAAGGAGAAACGGCAATAAAATGGACAGAAGATAGTCTTTTAAACAAAAAGTGCTGAAATAACTGGACATTCACATGGAAAAAAAAAAGAATCTAGATATAGATTTCTACCCTTCATAGATCATAGATCTAAATTTAGAAGGCAAAACTATAAAAGTCCTAGAAGATAACAGGAAACCCTAGGTGATCTTGGGTATGGTGATGCCCTTTTATCTACGATACCAAAGACATGATCCATGAAAGAAATATTGATAGGCTGTGCTTAATTAAAATTAAAAAGTTCTTCTCAGTGAAATACAATATCAAGAAAATTAGAAGACAAGCCACAGACTGGGAGAAAATATTTGCAAAAGTTATATCTAATAAAGGATTATTATCCAAAATACATAAAGAATTCTTAAAACTCAATTTTAAGAAAACAAACAACACAGTTAAAAAAAAATATGGGTCAAAGATCTTTAATAGATGCCTGACTAAAGAATATGTACAGATGGCAAATAAGCTTATGCAAAGATACTACACATTATTTCCTCGCGGAGAAATGCAAATTAAAACAACCATGAGATAACATTTCACACCTTTTAGAATGGCTTCAAATCCAGAACATTGACAATATCGAATCCTGGCAAGGATGTGGAGTAACAGGTATTTTCCTACATTGCTGGTGGGAACGCAAAGTAGTGCAGCCATTTTGGAAGACAGTTTGGAAGGTTCTTAAAAAACCTAAAGACATTTTTACCATACAATCTAGTTAATCACTGTCCTTGATGTTATCCCCGGTGAGCTGAAATCGTACGTCCACACAAAAACTTACGTAGGGATATATGGATATAGCAGATTTATTCATAATTGCCAAAAACTTGGAAACAACCAAGATGTACTTCAGTAGGTAAATGCATAAACTGTGGTATAGCCAGATGGTAAAATCTTATTCAATTCTAAAAGAAATGAGCTATCAAGCCATGAAAACGTCACGTGGAGGAACATTAAATTTATATTATGAAGTAAAGGAAGCCAGTCTGAAAAGCTAGGATTTCAACTATATGACAAAACTATGGAGACAATAAAAAGATTAGTGCTTTCCAAAGGTTGTAAAGTAGAGAAATGAATAAGCAGCCCACAGAGGATTTTTAGGTCAGTGAAAATACTCTGTATGATATTCTAATAATGAATTCTACTTTTGTTCAAGCCCACAGAATGTACAATAGCAAGACTGAGCCCTAGGCTAAGCTATGGAGTTGGGTGGTTATGATGTGTCAGTGTAGGTTCATCCTTGGCAACAGTGGTGAGAGATCGTGACAATGAAGCAGGCTGTGTGTGTGTGTGTGTGTGTGTGTGTGTGTGTGTGTGCGGGGAGGGGGGCATCAGGGTTTATGGGGAGTCTTTGTACCTTCCTCTCAGTTTTGTAAACCTAAAACTGCTCTAAAAGCTAAAGTCTTGATTTCTTTTGTCTCTTCAGAGTTTCTCCTTTTTCCTGAATTATTGGTTACATCTATTTCTAGACATTTAAGTGTAATCCAATTTTTAAACTTTTGGACATAGTAGTCTCTCATGATTAATAATTCTCTCTATATACTGTATCCCCTTAGTAGTTTAATTGTTATTTCTATTCTTTTATTAACTAGATTTTTCTAGAAATTTGACTATTTTTTTTCTCCTTAAGAACCAGCTGTTTTGAACCAGGATTCAAATTAGAATATTTGCTTTGATTTACATTTTTTGAATATTTACTTTTTGATATGACTCTTCTGTTTTCTTAAAGAAACTTTTTAAGGAAATATGCCTGTTTTATTTTTCCTCCTTAGATTTGCTGTACAGACTGTGTTAATAATCTCATTTTGCTTATGCAAAACTGGTCATCCACAAAGTTAAAATTATGCCATTAGCTACTGTCCCCATTTCATTTAGAGTGGCAATTCTAATGAATATGTAAATATGGTGATTACTTTTAGAACAAAATATATACATGTTTACAAATAAATAGCTCCCTTTTTTCTTGTTGTTCTTACAGAATCATGGAGGCATTAAATGGAACTGATTTATGAAGTTGGTTTATGAAATAAAATAGTTTACTTAGAGGAAAAAGGCATATCAGTATCTTAATAGAAATGGCTAGACTGGAGGAAGGGATTCTTTTTTTTATTTTTTTAATTTTTATTTATTTATGATAGTCAGAGAGAGAGAGAGAGAGAGAGAGAGAGAGAGAGGCAGAGGGAGAAGCAGGCTCCATGCACCGGGAGCCCGACGTGGGATTCGATCCCGGGTCTCCACGATCGCGCCCTGGGCCAAAGGCAGGCGCCAAACTGCTGCGCCACCCAGGGATCCCAAGGGAGGGATTCTTATCCCCAACTAACACCTATACAGTGAGGAAGGCAAAGGACATGCATTCCCACATGGTAAACAGGCACTTTCTGAGCTAGAAATTGCATATTTCCTCATTTCTGAGGCAACTCTCCACCCCGTTTCTCACATGAGGGCTGCTGAACCATTTCTGAGTATTCAGTTCTATTAAATAGCTGAAGTTCTCCATAGCGGTAATTCAGAACAACCATCCCAGCATTTTTAATACATTCATTTATACAGTTGGATGGAAAGATTTAGAGTATAATTTGAAAAGTGCTGCCCTATTGGAAACAGCCTGAATTCTGGATAAGAGAAATGGCATGTGATGCTACAAGAAAACACTGAATGGGCCCAGGGCTGTGGGGAGGTTCTCAGCTTGGGAGCCAATGAGAGCTCGACCTCATCTTGACTCCACGACTCTAGGACTGTGACCGTGTGTGCAGTGTGGTTAACTTGAATTTCACCATTTTCAACTGATAACAAGAACGATACTACTTACCTTTTAGAGTCTTTAGGAGGATTGAATGTAAACTATGTGTAAAACATTTTTAGAACTCTGTATAAAATGCTTTTAAGACACTGTTGAATAAGTGATAAATCTATTTTTAGTATGATGATGTGACTATTATTTCCAAAAAGAGATCAGGTATCTTTTGTGATTTTCAACTGAAGGCATCTCTGACACTCCTCAGTCACATCCTCAGCACGTTTCTATCATTCAGCACTGTAATTACTTTTACGACACAGGCAATTCTGTTCCACAAACATTTACCAAGTGTCTGTTCTGCTCAAGACTAGAGATGAGGTGGTGGAGATAAAAGAATGAGAGAAATGAAGCTCCTTTCTTAACAAATGTAGAGTCTCATCCTGTAGATGTAGGTCCACAACCTGATGATTTGATCCAAACAATTCTGATTAGCAAACACCGTATGTCCAACCCTGTCCTCTGAGTTCAATTTGCCTGAGGCATTATTCCTCTGAGTACCATGGAATTTTACTGCTCTCATCCATTTAACTTGTCTTACTTTTATGTGACATCAGTTGTGAGAACAGGAAGAACCGAGGAAGAACTTTTGGCCCTTCAATGGTCCAAAGTGGAAACAGTGACATTTTATTAAAAATGAAGGAGTTCAGCAAAGTGTTTAAAAATAGAGTGATATGGGAGCTGAGCAGGTCATGGAAATACTTTCGGAGGAATTTGCAGAAGAACTCTCTTAGAGGGTAAAGATCAAAGATCAGCCATCCACAGTGTAAAGGGTGCAGTGTTTTTCATCCTAACCTGTATCGTAAATATACAGGGATATTGTGTGCATAGATTATCCTGGCTCTCAGGATTTGAGAGGTAAGGAAACATATACTTTCTATATATGAAAGGAATGTGATGGGAATGTAATAAACTTTCAGATTTCAGGGGTGTAGAAAGCGGGCTTACATTCAATATTTATGTGTAATCCTCCAGGATTCTGTGAATTAGTCTTCCCTTTCTGTTGTGACATGTTTGATTTAAAAGGAATTCAAATTCATCCATTTGAAACAAAAGTTAACTTCTCTCTCTGTTTTTCTTTTCTTTGTCAGAAAATATGAGAACCGGACTTTAAAATGAGTTTATAAAAATCATGATTTCCACACATTCATTTAACAGCCCCACACAACATAACATACAGTGATAATACAAAATAAATATGTAAAGGTCAGAGTTTAGGTTAGAAAATTTTAGTTTTCTTCTGTAAATGAGTAAGGAAGGAATAGTTGATGTGGTATATAAAATCTCTGGTACTCCTTCTGAACTGTGCTGTAGAAAGTATCCTCCTGACAAGCAAGAAAAATCCGGATTAGATAATTTTCAGTGACCAGTGGACATGTGTCTGCTTAAGTGGTAGGATCTTAACAGAGGCAGCAAATGGGTGGACACAAAGTTTAGAATACCTGTTTACTCTGTCTATATTATGCAGATATTGAGTGCGCTACTATTGTGCAGTTTTCTATGAAACAGAATTTCTGAGATATTAATTGGTTTTAAATACCTCTAAAGGATCTAACTATTAAATTAGTTTTATTTTATTATTTTTAAAAGATTTATTTATTTATTTGAGAGTGAGGTGGGGGAAGGGCAGAGGGAAAGGGCAAGAGAGAATCCCAAGTAGACTCCCCACTGAGCACAGAGCCCAATGTGGACTCCATCCCATGAACCTGAGACTGTGACCTGAGCTGAAATCAAGAGTTGGCCACTTAACCAACTGAGCCACCTAGGTGAGTGGCTTAAATGAGTTTTAAGAGTTAAACAGGTTTGTTCTAAGCACTTAGTATGCGATAAACTTTGTAAATTTCCAAAAATTAAATACAATATCCATTATATCCTAAATTTGTTAATGGAATTATCTCTAAGTTTTCTAGATTGCTTTTTCCCAAGAATATATTACTACAACACACAATATTATATTCTTCAAAATTGATTTCTTAGAATTTCTCCTTTTTTTCTAAAGGTTTGACCTCAATTTTGTCCTTGATAAAATTACAGAGTGGAGTCATAGAGAATCTGTTAGCATTACTTCATGAGAGTGATTAAGTAAAATATTAAGATGGACTCACCCAGGAAAATTTGAAATATAGAGTTTTGTAGAGGGAATATATGGGATTACTCTATTCTACTCAGACAACTACAGTTATATATATTTTGAGGAATGGATTTTAAGAGATTTATCTCAAAAGAGTAAGTTCATAGCAAACAACATGATAGTGAAGGACATTCAAATCCTTCTAATATAAAAATATAGAAGGAATTGGAAGCCTTTAACTGGGATACAGGAAGATTACTTTAAAAATGACTACAGTCTTTGAACATTTGAAGGAATGACATTTAGAAGAGTGATTACATATGTGTCACAATGGGTAAGACTTGATCTAATGTATAGACATAGCTAGGTTGCACATTTTTTGACTCCACATAGACACTTTCTTGTAGTCAGAATTTTTCAAGAATGGCTGTGTGCCTTCAGAAGGCAGTGGGTTCATACTTATACTGAATGAGTGCCCAGCAGGAACACTGTAAAGGGACACAACAGGCCTTTGTTAATAAGCTGCAGGATGACATGACAAGCCTAAGCTGAGGTGGTGTATGGTCAGTCTAATGGGAAGCTCTTTTCTTCGTGGGTATAAATATGAGACATGAAGAGAAATAATCAGCAAACACTAAAGCAACAGTTGCTGAGGGATTCATAGAAGCAAAGGAGTAAGTGAGATTCTGATGTGGAAAAGAGTAGAATTGTGGTAAGTGTTGTTATGACTATTAAGTTGTTATGGCAGAAAAGTTGTTGTCCTTCCTTGTATTCTCACGTTATTTATATTTAAGCTCCCTGCCCATTTATCAAGTATATTAGTTTTCTATTGCTGCTGCATTAAATTACCACAAGCTTAGTGGCTTAAAACAATAAAAATATATTATCTTACAGTTCTAAAGGTCAGAAGTTTGAAATGGGTCTCACTGGGCTAAAGTCATTGTGTCAGCAGGACTATGTTCCCATCTGGAAGCTTTGTAGGGGCCTTACCTTCCCTTTTTGGTTCTAGAAGCTGTCAGTATTCTTTGGCTCATGGTCTCCTTCCTTTTTCAAAGCCAGCAATAGCTAGTCAAATCTTTCTCATGATACCATCTCTCTGGCTCTGCTTCTTCTGCCCCCGTTTAAGGAACCTTGTGATTACATTGGGCTCACTCAGGTAATCCAGATAATCCTTATTTTAAAGTCAGATGATTAGCAACCTTAATTCCCTTTGTCATATAAGATAACATATTCACAGGTCCTGGTGATTAGGATGTGGGCATCTTTGGGGATCATTATTCTGTCTACTGTACCAAGTATAAAATAAGTGTTATTTTTTTGCAAATATTAAATTCAAAATGTTGTTGCCTTGTTAACTTTCTACCACTTATACTTAGTAAGGAGGTTTAAGACTCTATGATGTGGGTGGGTTGTTAACCTATTTAGCAACCACAGATAGAGCATGGTTATTTAAGTAAGGGGTCCTGAAGCAGGAAAAGACAGTGGAGCAATCCTGTCATATATGCTCCAATATGTGCCAATTTTGGGCATATTAGATGATAATTTGGCAAGTACTCAGAACCAAGGAGTGTTATAATAATCTGAGCATCATTCAGATCAGAGTGACAAATAGGGTGTTATAGTTTTTTGATAAACATTTCATATGCTGGTGTTTTTAAGAAAGCAAACACAAATAAGAGTATTCTAGTACACACTCAGGAGCACATACTTGTTTAACAATATCATACTGAGAGTCTGAATTGACTAAATAAGTCTCTACTATAATTTCCCAGGTGAGGCACCAAAGATATGGCTAATTGAACATATGCATTTATCTCTGTTCCACTCCTAAAATTACAGATATTGAAACAAAAACAAAAGATACAATCCACAAGGACAAACAAATGAAGAAACAGTAGATAAGAGAGGAAACACAATTTTGGAAGGCAATGAATGGGAGGAATGGTAACTGACTTAGAAGAAACTAAATCATAAGTGCCTACAGAAGATGGTGAGGATGAGGAATAAGGTGAAGAGTCCTGCAGAACTCCAGAAAAGCATAGGACTCCATGACCTCTGGTATGATGGCAGGTGTATGAGTCTACCTCATGACGGTTGAATGGCTGAAAACAGTTAGACTTTCTGATCCTCATCCTGTGTTGAGTCTCTGGTCCCAGTGACACCAGGCAGAATGAAGTGTCCTGCCAATGAACCCTACCCAAAATTCTAAAGTTAACATGCTCTGTTCACACAGAGCTTACAGCCTTGTTTTTAGTGTGCTACTCTTGATTATGAACAGATAGCCAAAAATATATTTGAGAACAGGCTCCAACATAAGACATAGAGACCAAAACTAACAAAAGAATTGAGCACAGAAGAAAGAAAAGGAATAGAGAGATCAGAAAATAAAACAAAACTTAAAAAATATCATTAATCTCAAAAAGAAAATAATGTATCATGAAACAAAAAGAACAATTAAAAATAGAAAAAAATCATAGAAATTATTAAAGGAACAAAATATTGATATATTCTAGATGACAGAGACAGGACAGAGCCTTTGGATTAAAAGAGCTCACCAAATGCCCAGCATAGTGAATAATAAATTAAAAAAAAAAAACAAACAAATCTAGAAACAGCATAACATTTCAAAATAGCAGGGTTCAAAAGATGATCCTAGGACTTTCTCAAGGGGGGGAGGGGGGAGTCTTGAAACAGTACATATACATGAAAATGGAAATCAGAATTGCAATAGTAATACTGAATATTTATTTATTTATTTTTAATATTTTATTTATCTATTCATGAGAGACACAGAGAGAGAGGCAGAAACATAGGCAGGGGGAAAAGCAGGCTCCCTGCAGGGAGCTCAGTGTGGAACTCAATCCCAGGACCCTGGGATTATGACCTGAGCCAAAGGCAGATGCTCAACCACTGAGCCACCCAGGCATCCCAACAGTGAAGATTTAAAGAGTGGAACAATGCCTAAAAAGTTTTAAGTAAAAATTATTTCTAACCTAGAGTTTTATACATAATATAGTAAACAGACACTCAGTGTGACCATTATTGCCCTGATTCCTGATCTTTGTATGATGCCTCTTTCCCTTCAGAATGGGTAGGGCCTGGGACCTGCTTCTAACCAACAGAATATGATAAAAGTGACAGGGTGTACACGATTGCTTGATTATGTAATACACAATTGTAAAGGCCATCTTATTGGGGTCTCTTTCTTTTTTGCTAGTTTTGAGAAACCAAGCAACCACATGGGGAAACCCCACTTGACAAAGAAGTTCTTGGGGCTAAGTAAGGGTGGTCTCTTGTTAAAAGCCAGCAAGGCACCAAAGCTGTCAGTCTTATAACTGTAAGAAACCAAATTCTACCAATAACCTATGTGAGCTTGGAAGCCAGTCCTTCCCTAATTGAGCCTCAGATGAAACTGCAGCCCCAGTCGATACCTGGATTACAGCTTCAGGAGGACCCAGTTAGGTTGTGCCCAGATTTGTGACCTACAGAAGCTGTGTGTTGTTTTAAGCTGCTAAACTGGTGGTAATATTGTTTCAGAGTAATAAATAACTAATACACCCAGCAGGATTATTTAACTGTGAAAGTAGAATGAAGATATTTTCAGACATATTAGTCCTAGTTCAGAGTATTGTGCTATGCAAACAATGTACAAATAGATGAGTGAGAGAATTATTGAAATAGAACAAATAGATGAGTGAGAGAATTATTGAAATAGAACTATAAGAAACTCAAGTCAAGCACATATTGCATTTGTTGTCAGATTTGTAAATGTGACTAGTCCTAGCATGAGCAGGGTAACTTCAACTGCAAAGAAGGGTATGTGGGTATTTGTATAAATTCCTTTTGCTCCACTTGCATCCTGATTCCCAAAGGATTAGTTGCTGCCAGCAGGCAAAGTGATGCTTCTTTGAACACATGGATTAGATCAAATAATTCTTCTGCTCTTAAACTTCCCAATGGCTTCCACATCCCCTTTAATCAGCTTGTGCCCTCCTTAGGGCCTTTGCTTTTACTGTACCCTTTGCCTTGTTTAGATATTTACATCACTCACTCCCTCTTGTCACTCAGCTTTGCTTAAGCATCACCACACCAAAGAAACTCCCCTTGTTGTCCTATCTTCGGGCACTAGCCCCTTACTCTCATTCTTCTTTGTTGCTCTTATCATTATGTATTGATCATATCTTCCCTGATCCTCATTAGATTGTAAGATTCTTGAGGGAGAGATGGTTTTACTTACTGTTTTATAACCAGATTCATTCTTTTGGAGATCAATTAATATTTAATAAATGAATGAATTAATTAAATTTCAAAGCAAAACACTCAGGTTTCTCCAAGTAAAGAAGGAGATATAACGAGACGATAATCTAAACCAGATTTCATTCTGCACTATTTAAAGTTCTTCTAAATGTGCACATTTGCTTCAAAAAATTAAATGCAAGAAAGCTGTTCATCAGTTATAGACAGATACAGTTCTGAAAAATTCAAGATAATTGAAATAAGATATATGCTTTCTATTGTCTCCATAATTATGAATTTATATTGTTTTAATCATCAATATACTATGCCAACAATGTGATCTTATAGCCACAAAACATAAAGGTAAATGTAGGGGTAAGGATTGACATTATGCTATTTGTTTTTTTGACATTCTGGGAATTAGTGACTAAAAAAGAGGTAATGTTCTCTTTAACATATTGAAGTGCTAAGCAGAACATAAGAAAACATTTACCCTTCTCTTGACCATCATGCTAAAATGAAGGTATTGCACTGTGTATCAGGGGAAGTAGATGGAGTCTCTGAAGTGATTCCATCCCCCTGCTAGCTAATTCTTTAAATTTTCTTTTAAGTTGGATCTCTACTTCATTGCCTGGCATTAATGACTTTTTAGTAATAGAAAAAGCACATGAAAAATGAAGAACTAACTTTAAGTGAGTTGAGAAGCCAGCAGGCCACGAAGGAGAAGAGATGGGTTTGCAAGCTCTTATCAATAGTTATACTTAATAAGATGCAGCGAAGTGAGAGGAGGGCTGGCTTTTCAAGAGCCTTTGTTACTGCAGTGTAGATTCTAGATGGGCTCTGAGGCAGGGCAGGCAGTGTTGCTGCCTCTACTGGTAAAACTAGGGTCCTAATTCAATTTTTTCAATTCACCTGTGTAGTTCTGTAATTTATAAAATGTGAGCAATTATATCTGACTCTCTTCAGTCTTCCAGTAGAGAAAATATTGAAGAAAGCATAATGATGAATACTATTATCACACGCACACACACACACACACACACACACACACACACACGAGTCCCCCAGGCCACAGTCAAACCTTTGGAATCAGAATTTCTGAGTGGGAGGCTGTGAGTACGTGTTGACATGGCTCTATGATATTCACAACAATTCTGATATTCATTCCACTTTAATAGCTGTGGTTGTAGCCTAGGATTCAAGTGCTTGTTACAACATAAATACCTTTGGAAAGATGGAACTTTGAAACTATTACTAATACTCAGCATCTTAGTTAAATTGATTTTGTCTGGAATATGCTTGAAAGCAGATTTTTATATAGAGGGAAAGAACATGAAGATCCTGGTACATGAGGGAGAATGGGGAAGGACTTAAAAAAAGTAGCCATCAAAAGTGGGTTTTGCAGGTCCTGGAGACTGAACAAATTCTAACCTCATTATTTTGCACTGGCTAGTCCTTGGCACTGCAAGGGTGTTTTTACCAACTCCAAAAAATAATTAGGTGCAATTGGTGAGTAAAGTTTAAAAGTTAAATTGCTCACGTTTTAACAATAGCTAAATAGTCAATGCAGCAGAAAGCAGTCATTTCATTAGCACTTTTTGCAAGACCAGTAAGTGGTTCATTATCAATTATGCAGCACTTATGCAGATTTGCTTTAGACTTACACCTCCAAGGCCACACTTTTCACATTCCTTAATTTTCTCCTGGATTTAAATGGCTGGTCTTCAAATCCTTGCCTCTGATGTGTTCTCATTCCAATAAGGTGGGTCAGTTCAGAAGGGAGAGGCAATTTCTGCCACGAAAACTATTTTTTTTAATGGAGTACATTTTAACTTCTTACCTGCTAGGTTCCAAAGCTAGCTCACTCTTTTTGAAGAATGAGGTGAGAAATAGATAAGTTTTCTAATGCCTGAGGTAGAGGTCACAGGAGCTTTTCATCAGAGAATAATGGTTGCTTGGTATCCCCTTGAAGACTCAAGAAATACTGCAGAAGCTCTGCATGTATGTCAGGGAACAGAGAATGGTTTGGGCAACTGTAATTTGTGCTGGGACCATTCTGTATTCAGAAACTTAATCCACTTTCTCGACTTCAGTTTACCAAAGAATGGGAAGGAACTTTTTTTTTTTTTATAAAGTTGTTATAAAACTGAGTCACTTAAATGTGAAAAAGACAGAGAAGGCTAATTATTCCATAGAATGTGTTCATTCGTAAAAGGAATCGGAGTAATGAGAATAGGAAAAGGTCAGTTGGAAAGATAGTGCATGATTAAGTAAAGAATTATTCAGTTCTATTCAAACTCTCCCCTTTCACCTTCCTGGTGTAGAGTGGGAAGTGACTTGTGTTAATGGAGCTAGTTAACAAAGGCAAGATCAGTGGAGAAAGTCAGAAAATCATTAAGTTGAGCTATATCTGAGTTATTTTAAGAAGATCCAACCCTCATCTGAACAGATTTTGGTTATTCATGTATGTACCTGACCCTGAACCAAGGGGCATGTCATCCAGAACACCACACTTGAGCTGCTCGCATTGCAGGAGGCCCCTACCTTCTGTCTTTTCTGAATATTTGGAGTGTTCGTGTCAGAACACTCCCTCTGTGGTCTCTCTTTTCTAGTCTGGATCTACACCTACCCTGCAAACACTGCATAGCCTGAATGTAGGCTCTAGATAAGAATGTGTTGAATGAAAGAGCAATTCTACTAAGACTTTTGGGGCAATTACTTCTGTGGGAGACTAGCACAAACAAGCCATTCATGAGGAACCTAACATTTTGCAGATGACTGACACAGTGGTCTAGAATGTTAGAGCTGGAAAGGAACTCCTGTGATCCTTCTGTTACTGGGACCATTTTATAGATGAGAAATCTGAGGCCTGGCCTGAGAAGTAAGGTTAATAAAAGCAACACAGAAATTTAATGCAACTTAAAATAGAATATATACTTGGCTGGAGAATTACTCATGTTATCATTTACCCATAACAATGTCCTGAGTGGGGTAAGAATATAATTGCCATTTTATAAATTAAAAACTGGGGCTCAGAGAGGTTGGGTAACTTTTTAAAAGGAGCTAGGATATGGCCATGCTAGAACTTTAACCTCAACCTGCTTAGATCCCAGAGTATTCTTTCCCTTATATCTAGGTGTTTCTCAAAGCTGGCTGATGTTCAAAAGCACCAGAGAGTGTATAGCTGGTTTTGGAAACACTAGTTTCTACTGTATCTTCTCCCGGGATCCTGCCTGAGGTCTGGAGTCATTTAGGAAGCCCGATGGGGCTTGCATAAAGACATACCAGTTACTGGACCTACTCCATCTCACTCACACTTTGGTTTTATGCTATGCATCTGAATTTATCTGACCGTAGACCCAAAGCCTATAGTCTACCTTCCATCTTTAGTGCTATTTCCCACTAGTCCCACTGTGAACCCTAACCCCAGACAAACATTGATCTGTTTCATGTCTCTCAGGATTTGTCTTTTCTTGAAATGTCATTAAAAAATCATGGGGTAGCCCGGGTGGCTCAGTGTTTTAGCACTCCCTTCAGCCCAGGACATGATCCTGGAGACCTGGGATCGAGTCCCACGTCAGGCTCCCTGCATGGAGCCTGCTTCTCCCTCTGCCTGTGTCTCTGCCTCTCTCTCTCTCTCTCTCTCTGTTTCTTATGAATGGATAAATAAAATCTTTTAAAAAGTGAAATCATGGAATATTCTGGACTTTTACAATTAGTGTAATTTTTTGGACACTCATTTGTATTGTGGCATATTTCAGAGGTTGTCCCTATTCATTGCTGGCTAGTAGTTCAGTGTGTCAGTGTACTTCAGGGAAGAAAGCCCAAACTCTTAGCTAAACATAAGAATCTTTAATAACCTGGCTACCACCTCCATATCTAAATCTTCCTATTGCCGTTCCCTCACCTGCCTCTGCCTAACATTTTACTCTAGCAATAGTGAACTACTTCCAGATTCCAAGTGTACTTTCTCTTTTTCAGTTGCCTTTTATAACATAATATAATTTTGTAACAATAGTAATATAAGTAATAATGCTCTATGTACTTTGAACACCCTGATGCTGCATTTGCTCAATCCTGATCATATCTTGAACCATAATTCTTTACTTGACTTATTTTTTTTCCAAAAAACTCAGAAGCTATCTGCTCTAAGAAAGCTCCCTAACATATAGCCATCCCCACACATGCCACACCCCTGTCCTGGCTTAAGAAACAATTGTTGGGTGCCTTAGTGGTCCACAGATTCCTCTTCATATCATATCATATTACAAATGCCTGTTCACTGGTTTGCTTTCCTAGGCATCAGATTATAAGGTCACTGACGCGGGATGCCTGGGTGGCTCAGTAGTTGATCTGCCTTTGGCTCAGGACATGATCCCAGAGTCCTGGGATCGAGTCCCACATCGGGCTCCCTGCATGGAGCCTGCTTCTCCCTCTGCCTTATGTCTCTGCCTCTCTCTGTGTCTCTCATGAATAAATAAATAAAATCTTAAAAAAAAAATAAGGTCCCTGAAGGAAGGAACCATGTTCCTTTATCTTTAGCATCTAGCATAATATGGCACATGTTTGAATATACAAAGTTTCTGTCTATTGCTTGTCTGTCTTGTGGCTTACCATTCTATATGCTCCTGAACTCAATGGGGGAAGAGTCTGAGCACTATCAACAAGTGTAAAAGGGCAATTACTTCCAAGTGCAGTTGTTCTTTTTTAAAAATTTTTTAAAATTTTATTTTATTTTTATTCTTTTTTTTTTTTTCAAGTGCAGTTGTTCTGTGTAATATTGGTAGGCTAGAGTTAACTACAATCCACCATAAATTATTTGTAAGCATTTCCGGGATTAGATTTTTTTCATGAGCTGGTTATTATTTTCTTTTTAGGGATTATTAAACTCAAAGGAATCTTAGGTATTACCTAATTCAGTCCTGTTTCAATAATGGATATTTTTGAGGTCTGGAGAGTGAAAGAGGTTACTGAAATTCACACACTTTGTGGCTTAGCTAGTAATGGAAACTGGCTTCTGTGGATTCTGTTCTCCTTCCAAAAGATGGAAACAATGACCGTCGCTCCAGGGATGAGGGAAAGGACTCTAGAGTCAGACTACCTGTGTATGCTAGCTCTCCAGCACTTCCATCCTGTGAGAACCTGTGCAAGATGTTTCACCACTCTGGTACCTCGGCTGCCTCATCCATCAAGTATGGGTAGTTCACCTCCTGTGTCAGGGATCTAGCTATTGTCAGTCGGCCTCACACTAATCTTTCTATAGTCTGCTTTGAGATATGGGGGCTGGGACATGCCTTCTTGACCCTAACAAGGGGGCAGTTAGTAGGAGCCACTAGATAGGTTTTGAGGGACTGGAAATAAAAGAAGGGACACTTCCTTGTTTGACTTTCTGTTTTTATTAACTTCACATGAGCAATACTCTTCGCCCAAAACAGCAGTTTATCCTAATAGTTCATTCTATATATATAATTTTTCCAGCATAAGCCCCATTGAGCCTCATCAGAAATCCTAGTATTGGCCAAGCAGTGTCCTCCTCCTCAGAAGTCTCAGTTTTAGCTCCACAGGGTCCCTCCCTTCAAGCTTCTAAATTTAAATAATTGTAAACTCATCAATCTGCCCCTTTAGCCTTTGTGGTGATAGCTGATTTGAGTACTTACTACTTCCCTGTTTCCTTTCTGTCTTTTCAGTTTTCAGTCCCTAGTTAGCAATTCCTCTTATTAAATCCTCTCTGTTAAAATACATGATGTGGTTTCTGTCTCCTGATTAGACCCTGACTGATGTGACTTCCTCATATAGTTGTTGTGAACATTAAAACAATCGCCTGCTAAAAGGGCTCAACAGTGCCTGGCACACTGAAAGGGCTTAAAAAAAAACAAAGGTTTGCTGTTGTTTACTAAGTAACTGTTCCACTGATTAAGAAGAACTGTGTATCTGTTCTTAATATTTCCTTTCTTCCTCAAGAACAATAAAGGGAAGGGTAATGACACAGGCCTGGTACTTTTGTTTTGGATTTTTCTATATTCATGAATCCATTTGGAGTTGTTTCAAGGTCTGTGGGAGGCATAGGAATCTTGGTTCCTAGATCAACATTATGGGGGTTACTTATCCCTCACAACAAAAACTCTTATGCTGCTATTTATTTATTGCAAAAAAAAAAAAAATCTCTGGAGGGAGGAAGCATTTTGCCTATGAGTCATCCACACTAATTTCCAAGAAAGCCAACTGAACAGAAAGCTTAACATATATGGAGAGTTGACTTACCCTCTTTGAAGTTAGCTTTTTACTGAATTCATTCTCAACTAGTATTATAGTTTCCACATGCTCTCTTCTTGCATCTTTGTAGTTTGTATACATTCTCTTTTAAAAATTTTTATTTCACACATTTTTTTTGCTAAATATCCCAAGATATTCTTCTGATTATACATAGATGGTTTCTTCTTATTATTTCAGGTCCTTTCTCTGGTTGGATGAGAACTCCAGATTTTATTTCTTCATTCAGTGATCCCAGTGGATTGTCCCACAAATTTTTGCTGTATAACTGTTCAATGCTCTACTTAAACCAAACTGTTGGGAGAAAACAAGGATAAATTTGTTGATTATTGGTCTTCTGAGAAGTACTTAAATTATCCTTTCTGTTACGGAACTGTGGGAAAATAGCTATCAGAGGGTTTGCTTCTATTTCTAGGTATAGTTATTATTTACGAGACTGATCTGGGTTACTAAGATATGTAAGTTGGCTCTGCCCTTATTTACTAGTCAACATATTAACATGTTAGCTAGAGGCCAAATAAAGATGGTGTGTGTGTGTGTGTGTGTGTGTGTGTGTGTGTGTGTAAAAGAGAAAAACAGCACATGTGCATACAAGTTTCAAAGTAAAAGTAGGGCTTGCGGGAGCAGTTGATAACTGACAACAGCAATAATCATCCTGTACTTAATTCAGATAGTCTGCTTTGGTCATACTTAGTAGCCCAAAGAGGCTGCTTCAACAGTATTAGTAAACATGCTGGTGAGGTCCTTTGAAATGTTACACTTGAAGAGTTTCATCATACTTTGTTTAGCCTTAAGAGGTCCACCCATAGCTATGAATTTAAGCAATTTCATTATAGAAGGAAATAGACTTTTTTTCCTTGATTCTGTTTCAAATCTTCCCCCATAACTGAACTAAATCTAAACTAAAAGAATATTAATAAAGTAGAACAACTTGAACTAACCCAACCCAACAGAAAGAAAGAAAACATTCTCTCCATCATCATTTCTACTCCATAAGGAATAGGAATATTTAAATAGAGATGGAGATAGTTAGAAATATGTGGTGAAATGTTCTCCTTTTTCTTTCTTTCTTTTGTTACAGAATAATATTTACAGAATAAAAAGACCCCAGTTCTCACAGGATCTTTTTGTACTCTTTACATATAGAAAATACTTCATAGTCAGGGAAATGGGAGACTGGCAAAAGATAATTCACATTCCTTAACATGTCTTCTTTTCTCTTTTGGTTTCCCTTTGGTTTCCTTTGGGAAAACTTCTTCCCATGGGATTTTTCCCTTTTATCTTCTCTACGTTAAAGGGTCTTCCCTCATTGTCTAGCCATGTGCTGTTTTGGCTCTATTTATAAGCTTGCCAATTTATTCCCACTGTCTGTTAGCATTTAATTATCCAAGTACCTCATAATTAAAACTCATTCCAACTGCTGAAGAATTGCTGTTTAGCACTTACTTAGCTCTTTCCGTATGTATATATTACATATGATTAACCTCTAGGGCTTTCTTGATGTATATCTTTTTAATTCCCTAGTTTTCCAATACTAATTGGTGACAGAGGGGGAAAAATGTAGCTAAATCATTAGTGAATGATTTTCAAAGGTTGAAAGTAATCAGGAAAGAAGAGAGATATTTAGGAAACTAAAATTCAAGTAGTCTGCTAGACATTTAGGAAGAATCCACTGTTAATTGTTATATTAGTAAAACTTTAAGTGTCTCATTATTACACAGTGGAAAAATGAACTCTGAGGCCATTGGTATTTAAACTATTAAAAACTAAGTTATCTTACTTTTTTCTTGATAATCATGCCTGCACAACTAAAGTCTGGGGACACTCTGCTCTTGAACTGGTTTACATCCTCAATATCTCTGAGATATCATGGTGATAGCCACCATCCATCTAAAAGCTTGATGATATTCTTTCTGGAGCCAATCTGTGAACCATCGTGTCAGATGAGACAGTCACAACTGAGCAACATGTTAAATTAGATTTGCATAAAACCTTTCATCTTCTCCAGGTTGAGCTCACAGTCTTTATTTGTTTTCATCTGATCTGTACTGGTTTCAGCATCATTTCTATGGAATATCATTTGCTCACACGTGAGCTGATGGCACATCTTTAGATTTTCTGCTCCTGCTCCACCCAGAGAGTTGAGTGTTCCTTCCAAGAATTGTACTGTCCCCTCAGAGCAGAGAATTCTAAGACAGAGTGTTCTCTGCCCCTCACATCCTCCCTGGGGTAAAGAAATCCCTGGTATTCCAAATGTTTATTACTGAAGAAGTCTAATCCTGGTTGACATTTACCAGACTAGGGAGATCAAGTAGCCAACAGACTGTATTCTCCTCCTAGGGGCTAGTGGAAAAGTCTCTATTCTTCACTGTGTCCACAGATAGAGACATTTCAATGATTTTCTCCAAATTAAAATTCTTTCCTTAGACTACTTCATGTTTCAAGAAAAGGATCTTCTGTTCTCTAAGCTGAAGACTTAACTGTTAACTGTTAAGTACTGTAAATTGTGAGGCAGAAATAAAAATTCTGTTTTCCTTATTTACATAAAACAGTGAGATTTAAATATTTGTCGAAATTGTGTATAGATGATAGTCTAATGTATTTCTAGGATTGTCATTTGTTCTGTTATAGTGACATTTTCTAATGATGACTACATTTTCAGTATTCAAAAGCTGGGATAAATGTGCCTCTCATTGGTCATTTATTGTGTGAAAATAATTTGTACTTTGTTGGAGATAAAATGGAGTGTCATGCACTGTCAATTCCATGCCTTTTTTTCATAGAAATTATTTTGGTGGTGGAAAGTCAATGTTTTAGTAGCTAGAGGAGACATTCGAGAAATGAGGAACTATGAAGGATAGTTAAATAAGATGATATTAAGTGAACTTGGGGTAGTAGCCTTTGAATTTTGATAGATCAGAGGTAAGACCCAAAGAAACATGTAAGGAATATTTTTTGCATATTAGTATAATTTAGAAATTCAAACATCTTATTAAAAAACCATTTATTTATTTTCTGTTGCTCTTGAGGATATCATTTCCTTCCCCCACCCTTGCTCCCATACCTAATGCTGATAAGTATTAATTTTATTTATTCAGTTTTATAAGACACATACTAATCCCATTTTTAAATAAAAATACTGGAATATCAGCTTTTCTATCTTCTTACTTTAGCCAAATTAGCACTACTTGGTAGTGCATCAGTTCTACTGATGGTTTAGAAATTTCCTCTCCTAGATGCATATTTCCAATTCATCACCTCCATAATCATTCTTTATATTTCATGTTATGGCTTTTGTGACTTAGACATTCTATTGAATATCTTTTCTTAATTTTGAAGATATTGAATAGTATTTTATGCATCCCAAGGCCACTGCAGCTTTCCTTCTTCAAGACTGTGCATAACACAAAATCTTATTCAGATGTCAGCAATTTTTGGTTCATTAATAGCAGGCACCCTTTAAACAATGATTCATCAAGTGGATAGACATTAATCCCTGAGATATAGTGTAGGGGAGAATCTGTGTGTGTGTGTGTGTGTGTGTGTGTATTCATGCTCATGCTAGTGTACACATACATGGGGTGGGTTGTATATTTTGAAAAAATATAAATATATTTTTATCTCTATCTTCTTCATAATATAAAGACAATGATAAATATAATTTATCAGTTTAAGATATTCAAAAGATAAGGTAGAAAACACTGGAGAGAATATAGCTAAAAAAGAAAAAGCAACTGGTTTAGGGGTAAGAAGTCAATTATTAGCTGAAAAGGAGATAATGATTTATGTGAGCTACATATTGTTATTTTATGACAATAAATTGTTATCTTCATAACTACTATAAATAGGATGTTTTTATAAATATGTATCTGTTGGCATGTCATTAGGGAACTGAAATATGGTCCAAATGAGTTAGGCTGTCATATTTAGTCTGTGACTAAAGGGACAATTAATTCTCCATATGCAGATTTTTAGTTTCTCTTGGCTAACATCATATTCCTGGGTCATCTCATACTAGCTACTGTGTATTCAGAGACTATAAATCTAAGGTTCCAAGAAGAGCAGAGTAAGAAGATAAATCTTCTTTAAGAATTCAGAAAAAAGAACCATTTGATCACTTAAAAGTCAAAAATAAAACATTTAAGTTTATGTATTCACATTACTTTTCCAAAATATCTAGAGAAAACTGTAATCCAATGTTAGAAGCTCTCTCTTTACCTCTCTTTTATCCAAGAATTGACTATTACAGCCCATTGCATCTTTTCCTTCCAAGAGTCCTCATTTAGGGTTTACACACTTCTAAGCCTTTTTAGCTAGCACTGGTCTGAGGTCATAGGAAGAAGTGATGAGATCTGAAACTTAAATGGTTATTAGTAAGAAGCTATGGTAAACAAAACAAGAAACAAGAAAACAAAACAACTCTTTTGAGGGAAAAAAATTTGAAAGGGTTTAAGAAATTGTAATTTGTGAATTATCTTTGACTTCTATTCACCACCTTACTGTATTACCACAATACACCAAAAATTAAGTTGATTTAAACCTAAGTGAAAGATTATTTTACAGATACTATTGGATAGAAATACAGTTGACCCTTGAACAACATGGGTTGGAGCTGTGTGATTCACTTACATGTGGATTTTTTTTTTTTATAAATACAGTACAATACTGCAAATGTATTTTCTTTTCCTTGTGATTTTCCTAACATTTTCTTTCTTTAGCTTACTTTATGATAAGAATATAGTATATAATACATACAACATACAAAATGTGTTGACTGTTTATGTTATTGGTAAGGAGCCAATCAACAAAAGTTATTAGAAGTTAATTTTGGAAGAGTCAAAATTTATATGTGCAATTTTGACTGCACGGTGCGTTGATGTCCCTTACATCCCCATTGTTCAAGGGTCAGCTGTGTAATTTATACAGAAATACATACAACACAGCACATATAAATATGTATTTAGATACATTTTATACACAATATATGTAAATATGTTCCTGATATTTTGGCTGGATTTGGCATTTTCCACAAATATGTGTCTGAATTATCTGATTTTATGTTCACATGATTGTCCCACTGGAAATTTATGTAGATGTAATATTAAGGTATACTTTAAAATCATAGTAAAAGACTTTAGCAGGAATACATTTTTTGCATTAAGATAATTTATTTGCTATTCTATCCTTTAGGGAGCTGTCCTAAAGAATATAATGACTAGTAAATGAGCAAATGATGATCATTTGGTCATACTAACTTTGTTATTCAAATGGAAATTATAGATGAAATCATTGTTCTAAAAGATTAGATATACAGACCTCTATAATCGACACATTCGAATTTCTCACCATAGAGATCTGACCAATTGAAGATTATAAATATTTCCACAAAAGGAAATTTTTAATGTAAACTTTAATGAAAAAGGAGAAGCAGGAAACTAACTGACAGCCTGGCTTAAAGGTTTAGAAGAATTTCTCCTCTATGACCTTTTAAGGACATTTTTCTTCTACTCTTAATGTTTTGATAAACTAAAAATAGAAACAGTAATTCATACTCATGAAATAAACCCAACTCTCTCCTTTTAGAAGTGAATCACTGAGCCCACATATAGTTTAACTGCTCTGGAGGGGTCTGTGTTTTAGGTGCTTCTGGTGTCCAATGAGCCCTCCCTATGGGCATTGAGGCTGGAAGAGGGACTTCTACTTTAGCTTTATCTGAGAAACAAGCCAACCATTTGGTCACTGAAACCTCCAGCTTGCATTAAAAAATGAGGCTGTCTCACAGCTAAAACTGTGGGTTGGAAGCTTATTCCGGACATGTGGGCTCTTAGGAACCTTTGGCTTTCAGACTTTGTTCAAGGAAGGAAGGGGCTGTGGATTAAACACCAATCTGTCTCTTATTGGGATCATATCTCAACGAAGCAATTATTTTCAAATTAAATGAAGGGTAATCAATTAGACATATCTATGTTGAAGACACAGAGCTGACAAGTTACTATTTTAAATGAGAATTGAGTAACAATGGAAATGCACTGCCTTGCCTCAGCCACTTTGACATGGCCATGCTCTATTCCCAGCTCCCAGTGAAAGGGAATTAGTTAGGCTGCTATGTTTTTTGTATCACCGGACCTTGGTCTCTCAGCCAGAGCTGAGGGATAATGCATGATCATTCCTCCCAAGCCCAGCCAATTCTTAGACTGGACAGCCACCTCTGATGTTACCTGGTGTATACACGTACACAATAAACCAAGTTAGTTGTTAAAAAAAAATTGTGTGAATTTAAACCAAGGAATACACAGGCAAAAAGCCACTAGCAATGAAGGCTGGAGCTAAACCATCCTTTATAAAAGTAGGCAGGTGAAGCTACTCTGAGAGTGTTAGTTCCCTGTTGTGGCTACAATGAATCACAGCACCTTTAGTGACTTAAAACAGCACAATCTATTCTCACTCAGTTTGGAGGTCAAAAGTCCACAGTGAGTTTCACTGGGCTAACATCAGGGTGTCCACAGAAATGAGTAGCCTTTGGAAGCTCTGGGGGACAATCTGTTCCTTGCCTTTTCCATATTCCAGAGCTGCATACCTGACATGCCTTGGTTCATTGGCATATTTGAAACCAGTACTACATATCTTCACATCTCCTCTTCCATTGTCAGGGCACCTTCTGTGTCTCTGATCTTATAAAGATCCCTATGATTATGTGGAACCCACTTGAGTAATCGAGGTTAATCTCCCCATTGCCAAGTCCTCAACCTAATCACATCTGTGAAGTCTCTTTTGCCATATAAAGTAACATTTTTAGGTTACTGGGATTTGGATATAAGTATCCGGGGGGACCATTAGGCAAGCCCATTACCCTTGGTAATATGCACCTACAAGTCATAAGGAAGCTAAAATTATGAGTCAGCAAAACATGTGAGATGTAAGACACAGGGACTACAGAGGAAGGAGAGCAGCTGTGTCAAAGGGAATGCAGGGCTAACTTTCAGTGAAGGCTGCTGGCCTCCCAGGGCTACAGTCCCTATAGCCATGGAAACATACTTTTTCTTACTTTTTCTGAGACCTGCAGTTCAGCTTTATCTATGTGTGAATATCCTGAAAATAAACTACTGCCACTGGAGGTAACTTGACATTGTCTCTGATCCTTGTAAGCAAAAGGGCTGGCTAGAGGAAGAGGCTTATTTGTGATAATTTTTTCTAAAAGTGGGTAGAGGGGAATAAATGTTTGTTAATTGTCTAAGTATATTGCTGAATAATTATTTTACTAATTTTCCAAGAAAACTAATAATTTTGTTTTTTCTTTTGAATTTTATTTTTTAAAAGATTTTATTTATTGATTTTTATTTTATTTTACTTGAGAGAGAGAGAGAGAGACAGCAAGAGAGAACATGAGAAGGAAGGAGAGGGAGAAGCAGGCTCCCTTCAAGGAGCCGGTGGGGCTCAATCCCAGGACTCTGGGACCATGACCTGAGCTGAAGGCAGACACTTAACCAAGGAAGTCACCCAGCTGCCCCTCTTGAATTTTAAATGGTAACAGTTATCATTTAATGAGAAGAGCCCTGGCTCTGGTAAAGAAAACTGGCTATCACCTGGATTCAGGCCCTTAGAGGCTGTAATACTTGGGAAAAGTCAACTGGCCTAAATCTGTTTCTTGCTTTCCTTGTAGGTATAATGGGGCAATGATATCTATATTACTATGTTGTTATGAAAATTATGTGTTGATAAACAGGAGAGTCCTTTGAAACCATAATGAATTGGTTGCTCTTTATTATGACTGACAGAAACCTGACTGATGGATTTCTCATAATTGCAGAGTATGGCAAGATCCCCCAGAATGTTCCATACGTTTTTGGTAAATAATAAGAGGCCCTATTAGGAAACTGCAATTTTGCAAAAAGAATAAGGTCTGTGGACAAACCAACTTAAAATCGGAATGGGAGAGAAGATGAGAAAGTCAAGTTTGATTTATGGTATGTGATTGTCAGAAAATTGTATACGGGACAGGTATTATGGTAAAGGCCTGTGTTCAGGTGTCAGGCTTAAGACTTTTTACTAGAGATTCACATAATGGTTATTTCCAGTTGTCTCCGGTGAAAACGTTGGAGGTTACTTAAACTATGATTTTACATCAAACAAAATACCTAAATTTCCCATGGCTCTTATAAGCCTATATTTTGAACTTGAAAAGAAAATGAGAAACATCAAGGAAATAAGATAAATGTGCCTTATCCAAACTGAAAAGGGGAGAAGCACTTGGAAATGAATGGAACAATCCTGTTCTATTCTGAAAGAAATGAAAAGCATTTTGTCTTTCTCTGTTTGAGAGAATAGGCATCGAAGATTTTCTCTATGAGCATAACAAACTATAGGCACTACCTAAAATGGGGCTTAGCACATAAAATCTGTGATGAAAATTCCAGAATTTACATAAAAACTCCTGACATAAGCTTGGCATTGAACAAAAAGTCCAGCTGAGTGAAGGCAGCAGGCTTAGAATTTCTCAGGAAAGGTCTGACGAAAGCATAGCCTACAATTCCCTTATTTTTAGAGCAGTCATACCAATCCAAGGTTACCTCTGAGAGATGAATCTTCACTATATTGATGCTAAGGTGATCTCAGGGTGGAAATCTATTTTGAAAGCAGTAGAACTCTGGTTTATATAAATTGCTTATCTTTTGAAATACTAATAATGGAACATTCACTGAAAAATCATTCCAATATCCTGCCTTTTAGAAAAATTGTTGTTTTCCCAGAAAGGTATATGATATAAAGAATCTTAAAAAAAGGTATTGTCTTCCCGTTTTCACAGTGGATATAACATGTGGAATCCCTAACTTCCATGTCACTGTATTTGGAGATGAGACCTCTAAGGAGGTACTTAAGGTTAAATGGGGTAGTAAGGGTGGGGCTCTGATCCCATAGGATGAGAATCCTTAGAAGAAGAGACACTAGAGAGCTCCCTCTCACTTTTACTCTGCACATGCACAGAGAGAGGGTGTTAGGAGCACACAGTGACAAGGTAGCCATTTGCAGCCCCAAGAAAGAGCTCTCACCAGTCACCAATCCTGCTGACACCTTAATCTTGAATTTTCAGTCTCCAGAATTTGAGAAAATAAATTTCTCTTGTTCAGGTCTTCCAGTCTGTGGTATTTTATTATGGCAGGGAGTGACCCAGCTTGCATTTTAGATGGCGGGTTATAAAAATACACGAAAAGTGACCTGGAACCTAACTTTAAGTTGGAAATCTTAATGTATCCCTCTTCCTTTGGTGACTTGTGTTTATTAATAGAATCTGCAGAGGACTTCTTGACTTAAAATAGATGAAAATACTCTGGTAAATATCAGAGACATTGAGAAATATAATCGGTATGGACTTGGATGTTTTTGTTTGCTTATGATTTATTTATGCTTAAAAATTTACATAGTTATTCTCTGACCCATTTTTCTCATCAAGGAAACAGAGAGAAGGAGGTACCTATGAAACATGTCAGACCTCCTACAGAAAATTCATGTGAAGTGTCTAAAAATGAGTAAAGGGACACTAGGAAATTCTATCTCATTTGGGATCTTTCAGGGAATGGAGATATCATCATATGACCTCGAGTCACCCAGGCAATATTTATGCATTGTAAGGGAGGTAAGGACACATGCAAAGCCTTGTAACAAAAAAGCCACCTGGAGAACTGGAACATTCTTCTAAATCCCTTAGCAGCTCTCAGAGCTGTTATTCCTGTACCTGATATCTTCCTCTGTCTCTCCCTTTTCACTCTCATGGCTCACGCATATCCCCTTCTATTTAAGAGTATTTCTGCTCTTGTCTTCCTCTTTTATGTGAATGCCTCTGTTTGCCTTGTATCCTAACTTCCCAAGAAAAGATCTGATTAGAATGTTTGTCCATTGTACACTTCTCCTGCTAGTTAGAGTGCTTGTACTGGGTCATGTGACAGAGCACTTGTATCAAGCTTTGGGACAGGCTCATTCATTGTGGCCAGACTTGCGTGTGTCTACATGATGCAGATCTTGACCATCTAATTGGCATGGGTGAATATTTAAGATTTGCTGTTACATGAATTTGTATATGTAAATAAGAAGAAAATAACAGAAGTACATACAAACCAAAGTTTGTCTTTCATAGCTCAATAAAAATCGTGTTTATATCACTCTCTGTTTGGGGGCTCTGCATCCTTGACTGTTGTGAAGACATATTTATTTCTTGTTATGTTTTCCATTTAATCTACTTCCCTCTTATCTCTGACACCGTGGCCAGGCATGAGCTATTTCACTTTAGTTGGTCAAGCAGGTTGGAGAGGACTTGAGGTAGGAGCCAGTGTTGGGTCAGGAACAGGCATGGCAAAGGCAGAAAGAGATGTGGGTGTGAGTGCCAGGAACAATCAGTTTCTGGCAAGCTGAGCAAAGTCTCTTGGTCCCATACCAGAAAACAGTTGGTTGTTTAATAACTAAATGGGGCTCCATCTCAAATTCACTATGTGACCTCAGGCAGTCCCTAACTTCATTAAACTAGGCTAAGGAGTTTGGATTTTATTCTAAGCATATTTGGGAAGTCAGGGGAGATTTAAGCCAAAGAGATACATGACATGGATTATGTTTAGAAAAATCATCCATCCTGCAGGGTGGCCTGTGGACTGAAAGTAGAAAGGGTGGAAGCAGGGAGAACAGGTAGGAGGCTAATGTATCTGAGAGGAGGTCTGTCAGGGCAATGCAACACTTCCAACATCAGAGAGGTGGTGTCTTGGAACTGGGTAGGTGACAGGTAGAGATACGGCAATCTAGATGGAGAGAAGAGAATAGATTGGACCTACACTTTGAGGGTAGAAGCAAAGGGACCTTCTCGTGGATTAGAATAGCAACAGCCACACAACAGTAACAAGGGATCCAACAACATTTTAAAATCCCAAAATGGCTCTGGGCAATCTGTGCTGTTGGAGAATGCTGTCTTTCCAATCGCTTCCCTTTCACTCCTCCCTTTGCCACCAGGACCCCTATACAGTTCCTAGGGGTTAAGGAGCTCTTCAGCAGCATCTCAATTTCTTTCTGAATTCACTTCCTATAATCACTTATTATATCTTAAAAGCTCCCTTGGCCTTATGGAGTGACTACAATTTATTTTGAAAAGGTATTTTTCACTAGATATGAATTATTTCCCACACAATGCCCCCAAGAAATAAAACATCTGCATCTCAATATGAGATAATTCTTGTTGGAAGGTCAGCCCTGGTGGCTAGGTCAGTAGACCTTCATGTGAATATAAAAGGACCCTTTAATGTCTCCAGAATGATACTAGTTTATTTAAACCATCAACTTTTACTCAAAGTAGTTTTAGGCTGGTATTGGGTGTTTCTTTTCTGTGAATTCTGTACATCAGAATTTTTTTCTGGAGCTTCTAAGAAAACATTTACCTGAAAACACTGCACATACACACAAACACATACATTCACACTCATGCCTGCATTGCCCACTCCTGAATCAGGGTGGGCTTGGGCAGTGGTATTTTCACAAGCTCCGTAGGTGAGGAATCAGCCAACTTCTTCATTAAAGGGACACATAGTAAATATTTTAGGCTTTGTGGGCCAGCTACTCAACTCTGTGGTGATCCTCAACAAAAGGTAAATAAGTGAGTATGGCTGTATATCCATAAAAATTATTTACAAACCAGGCAGGGGGCCAGATATGGCTGTATTGTGGTGAGTCCTGTCATAGGGGACAGCTCCACGTGGTTCTCTGGCCTCACAGGTAGCCTTGCTGGTGTGATCCTGTTTTTGAGTATTTGCATCAATCCTTGATCATTTGTTGAGGTCACAGTTTACTTCTTGAGTGTTTACTATGAGCCAGACACTTAAAATGTAAGTACTAGCTCCTACCTTCAAGGAGTCACAGTTGCTAGAGAAGTAAGACAAAAATAGAGACGATCAATGATGACAAGATAAGGGTAGGCACTGATTTCTATGAGTGGAAGCAGGAGAATCAAAGTGAATGCTGGTGGAAAAGGAGGTTTTTTCAGAGGAGTTGACTTGAATTCCTACTTGTAGGCTGGGCCCTGGCCCAAGGTCCCAGGACCAACTGTAGCCTGAAGTAACAGTTTCCTTAGAAGTCCTAGCCTCTGGCTATTGGGCTCCTTCCTCAGTTCCAGGCTGTAGCCCTACTCTGTGACCGTTCATGGAACTATACTCTCCGACTCCCTCCTTCCTGCTACCATCAGTGGTTTTGTGTAATACCAGTTTCCTTACCACTCTGCTTGCTCTGATAATGCAGTCCACTGGGTCTGGCTCTCTATGGTTCCAGGGATTATTTATGGTTCCAGTCCTTAGTTTCTAAAGACTGATGCCAGCCTTCCTCACTCCAGGCTGCTAGGGTCTGAATTGTTGCTTTCCCCTGACAGACCTCCTTCCAGATGCAGATTGTTCGGACCTTACTCATTTGATATAATGTGTTTCTATTCCTTTCAGCCCACGTCTGGACTGGCCTTTATTAACGTTTAACTTGTCAAACTTCCTTAATTTATCTATTTTTCCTTTTTACCCATCCAGCTAGGTCATTTTTAAGAACTGTTCTATACTCTTGCTTCAGCATGGTTTTATAGCAGTTGCTTTTTTTCTAGAACTGCTCAGGGGAAAGCAGTTTACCTTCCAGAAGTAGGAGTGCCAGTATAGACCTAAATCCCAGTTTACAAGCTTGAGAACTATATTCTTTGGTGATTATTTCTGTATGTTCTACTTGGTTATGAATGCTTTAATGCTCTTATACCTCAGTGGTGGGCAGTTGTTCTGTCCCCTGTGATGCCCCTTGGTGTCTTTATGCAGCTTAGTAACACCACACACAGTACGGCCTCATTAGCTCTGGGTTGAAGCGCATCCAGGAAACAGGCCCCTTACTCTCTCTTTGGGCCTGGAAGCCGTCATGGTGCACTGGCATGGTCAGCCTGGGGGTATTTCCTCTAATGATATTCAGAAGTTGTCCGAGCCGAGTGAAACATGGCTTTGGTGCTGGCTAAAGCATCCTTCCTGACCAACGTGTCAGTTAATTTCCAGAAAGATTAAACAACCCCTGCATACACAAATGTTCAAAATTCACAGGCCATCTGGGGTTCCTGTATCCTCACATGAGAGACCCCAGATGGATTGTAAATTCATCCCTGTGGGTAATATAGTGCAGTTGCTCCTCAGTCCTCCTGCTTTTCCCTGTGGCATCTGATACTATGGCCATGATGAGGTTAATTTATGTGGCTTGATACACTTTATCATCTGTCACTTGTACAGCTCTTGCTGTGCCATCTGGTGTCTCAGAGGCGGTTTCGGGAAGCAGCATGCATAACAAGGTATCTGCATTTGTGAATTCTTTCAAGCATTTATAGGTAATAGCTAAAAGATATTTTGAGAAGCCAGTGCCCGTCTCTGCTGCAGATCAACACTAACGTGGATAATCTGACATGAGGTTCAAACAAAGCCCACTATATTTTGCAGGAAAACACATCTGAATTAGTCCACAATCACCAATATTGATGGAACCTATTTATTTCAAGACCCTGAATATCTCTATCAGGCTGAGAATATCTTACTAGGCTCTTGTGCAAATCAGTAAAAGGCAGAGGCAATGGCTTACTATCAAACATGATGGATGATGAGACAAAAAAGCACATACTAGCACAAAAAATTGTTTAAATCAAAAATCCTGCAGCAAAATGCCTAAGTGCCCCTATTATAATGATTTCATATCCATGTTTCATTTTCAGCAATGTGTTAGGACCTCAAGAGAGCATAACAAAACATTAAATAGATAAAACCATGAGAAACAGATAGAAAATATACTTAGGGGAAGTGGGAAGGTAAATGATACAACATGGCCCCTCCTGTCTGTCTGTCGGTCAGACTGCAGTTTCTGTGCCATTGTCAGGAGTGGGGGATTATGGATGCTAGGGCTCTTGCCCTTTAGACATCCTAATTTATTTTGGGGGAGTAAGATAATGAGAGTTATATATATATTGAGTATATATTGAAAGGGACAATTCCAGAATATTGCAAAGTTCTTGAAAGAGGTTAGTGTTAAGTTCTGAACGAGTGAATGGTCTTTGGAAGAGAGGCTGGGACATGTGTAGGACAATGCAAAGATCAAGAGGTAGAGCTGAGCCTCTTTGTCCAAGGTATGGCTGCTACTGGCTTGAGCAAAGCACAGGGGTCCACGTGTGGGATGGGATCAGTGGAACAGGAGGGGGCCAATTAGTGCAACGTATAATGTTAGGCTGAGATCTTGAAATGTAATTTTATAGGCCTCACAGATCCATCATATATTTTCAGGGAGGTAGTGAATGAAAGGCAGTAAATGAATTTGAGGGGAAAATTATTTCCAGTAGCAGTATAAGTTGGTACTTCCCACATGGGTGAGAGAATAGGAAAGCTCCATTAAAGAACCTCTCTACTTATTATAGCTGAATTGCAGTTGAAATACAATAATAAGATAACTCTAGTTCATGGAATATCAAGAGTGACCTACTGTTTGAAAACAATTTTCAGCCTAACAATGAATTTACAAATATCACAGACACTTATCCTTCTCTTCATCCTGTGTCTTCCAACCTTCCATTATTTCTCTATATATTAGAAGGCTAAGAAAACATGAGGCAACAGATACTTCTCCTAGAGTTAATGATTGTCTGGAGAGCTGTAATATAAGGACAGGAATAAAATTAGTGAGTTCAACTGAAAAGTCAATTGATTTTTAAAAAGTATCCATTTAAAACCTATTCTGTGTAGGATCATCTCTTGGCACTTTCTGACTATAAACTTCTAGAAAGGAAAATCTAGATTTCAAGCTTGAGTGGTGCCTCTCATTATGAAAGCCTAGCTGAGCCAGGACCATGTTTCTGACAGTGTAAAGAAGAAAGACTTTTGTCAGACGAGGAAGGGTTACTCTTTGCATTGACTTCTAAAAGTTTGAAGAAGTGGCCTGGCCAGCTTTGTGTTTCATTTTAATCTATTCCGTAACTATTCCCCAGCTCTGTTGGATCAGAAATTTGTTATAGTCACTCAGATCCCTGATGCCTACCCAGCCCAGGGCCTGGCAGACAGTAGGGGTTCAACAAATGTTTTTGAAATGGACTATGTTTTTGTACTGTATGACTTCCTGGGGGAAAACCTTTTCTTTCCTATCCTGAACTGTCTTTATTCAATCTGAGAGTGCAGTCTGGTAATCTTGGACTGATTTTTAGTGGGAGGATCTTCTTCACCATCTGATGGTTCTGCTCTGTGTGTTCTGCTGATTAGACATGGTATATTTTCTTTCTGGTTTATGGTTCTAGATGGAGTAACTCATTACTTTCTTTGGCAACCTTAACCATTCATTCTTCTTCTCTTTAGTCCAGGGGTCAGCACATTTTTCTGTAAGCTTACATAGTGAACATTTTAGCCTTTGCCAATTTACAGTGTCTCACAACTATCCAGTTCTGCTATTGTAGTGTGAATGCAGCCATGGACAACACAGAAGTGAGTGGGCATGGCTTCATTCCAGTGCAGCTTTTATTTACAAAACAGCCTTTGGGTTATAGTTTTTTTTTTTTTGTTTTTGTTTTTTTACCCAATTTGATCTCTATGGTAGATGGTCCTTAATTCATTGTTTTGAGTATTCTGGTATTTCTGCTTTCCAACATTTGGTCAGGATCTAGTTTTTTCTTTCTTTTTTTAGACCAGCCATAACTTTTGCACTCACGGTTTTGCCATCCAGCACCTTTGTACTCGTGATCAAATCATTGGAGTGGATTTTGCCAAACTTTGTTGTCTATGTATTCTAGGCAGTCAATTCTTTTAACACACCTTCGACTCTGTCCTCTGAGAGTCAATTTTTCTGCAATGGCAAGTGATTCTGGTGTGTAATGATACAGAAGAATACAATGAAGTTTGGCTACTTCTTTCACTGAAGCTGTCACTGATCTTTTGAATTGTTTTAGCAGATTATTATCTTGCATTTCTATTACAGTCAGTAATTAAGTTTTGCTTGGCTCTCCTGATGCTGTGGAGCCTTAGAATATTCATTCCTTCATTTTTTTGACCCTCCCTGTGAATGGCAATTTATCTTCTCTTAGTTGCCTTTGTCTAAGCTGGGCCCTATGTTTTATGCTTTCTTAGAGAAGAGAAAATCATGTAGAATTAGTGGTCATTAAACTATCTTCCATGAGACACCAAGTTTCTATGAATCATCTCCAGAAGATTCTTTGAATGCTATTTTACTTAAGGAAAAGCTGTTCCTTTCATTACCATGAAGGAATGTAAGAATGGGAACAATATACACTGTATAATGGAAACTTCACAGCTTAGAAGACAATTAAGGTAAAAGATTCCTTCAGATTATATCAGTCTTTGGACATAGGATCATAACAGATGTCACCTCAGGAATCTTGTGTTTGCCAGCTTTCCTTTGGTCCTGTTTAACTACTCTCACTTGTAAATGTAGAATTGTTGCAGAAACCAATGTACACTTTGCCACAGGCTCCTTTTAAATGTTAGCTGTACTATTACTTTCTGTTTTTCTCAGGCAATCATGGTTGATCCACCTCCCCCAGGAATAAGAGGTCTATTTATAATGCTGCCTAACTAATATGTTAAAAGAAAGCTTATTAAAATGCAAAATGCTGTTCCCAAAGTAATGGTAGTTTTATTGCTTTGGATATATAAAACAGGTTGATTAAAGAATAGAGAAATGAAATGTGAGGAGAAATTATAATCTGTCCTTCATGATAGGAAAAAAAAGACTTTTGGTTTTAATTGCTGAGATTCTCAGTGAATGGTTGTTTTGGCTAAAACAAATTAACAAATAAATTGCAAAAAAATATCCTCAGTGAATACAGTTCTGTAAAAATATCAGAGCTCCGTGGTCATTGAGTTAAATTCTGGACAAAGGACTTAGCTTTGTGTATTTTGATGCCCAACTCGGTGATGTGTATTTCCTGGCTCCCACCTTTTAGAACCCCTTGATCTTCTCATTTGAAGCTTATTTATCAGCAATGGGAACTGCATACATTCACTGTTGAAGGAATCAATAATTTGAAGTCCTAGGTCTTTCCAAATTTGACCATGTTGTCTTGCAAAGCTGGCAAGTTCTGCCAATTCTGAGAAACTTGTCTGAAATACAAGATTTAGAGATGGCTGAGGGCATTTCCCATTTTATTAACATTTAAAACACATTAAGGACTAGTAATAAATATAGCACAGTCTATGGATTTCTGTTCTAAGTTGGAGGGTGGGAGACTCGTGGGGGACTTCCTGCTCTTAAAGAGTGATAAGGTAAGAGAAGATCCCTACAAATCCTAGATCTCAAAATATGAGCATTACACCAGGAAGAAAGTAGAAAAAAATCTTGTTAAAAAAAAATGTCTTACAGCTGATGTAGATGTTATTGTGAAAAATTTAGAGCTGACTTTTGGGCGTGGGAGAGTGGGGAAGGAGAAATGTAGTAATCAGCCTGCTGTTTCTCTTGGCCCTTGAGGGAACGGCAAAATAAACATACCAGGGGCTATACACAGAGGCTGTCAGCAGTCTGGGCACTGTGCAGACCACATGTGAAGAGAGTCGTAGAACATAGAAGTGAATGAGTCTTTGTTTCCATAATTCTTTCAGAGACGGAAAGAAAGGAGAAAAATTGTATTCCTGTGTCAGAGAACAAATGTTAAAGCTAACAGTAGATATAGGAGTAGACTATATGGAGACCATAATTAGGATTTAAATTTAGTCTTATCTCCTTTTCTTAGCTATTCGCTCCTATTTTTTAAACATTATGAGGCAAAGGGACAGAGCACATACATTTAGTTGATGGAGCAAAAAAAGGTTCTTGTATTTTGTAGTAACATTAAATACAGGGCAAGGGCTCTACAAGTATCAGGTAATCTAAGTCAGAATCAGGCTACATGAGCAAGATGGCAGGGATTGGAATTTAGTATTCTGAGTTGTATGCAGCCCAAGAAGGAGGAGGCTCTTCTCACAACTGCTACCATGGAGTATGATTGGAAATGACAGGCAGTGAAATTCAGATGACCTGAATTACATGGTCTGATCTGATTTGACTAAGCCCATATTCCATATACTCAGCAAGGATATACACATTTCAGGGAAGAAAATGCCTAGCTAATTAATGATAACTCACTCAAAATGCATTTCCAATGAAAATACTTTTATTGAACCCTCACTATAGCACTATATTTCTTTCTGGTCTTTGATTGGTAAGAGTTATCAGAAATAAGACTAAAAACTTGATATTCACTTAATGAAACCCTTCAACGAGTTTGATTCCATTTTTTAATTTTATAAATTAAGTAACATACCCAAGAGCACACAGAGCCATTAAATACAGGAGGTGGAATTGGAAACCAAATCTGCCTAGCTTCAAAACTCCTCCTTCCAACCACTCTGCAATAGGGTCTCTCTTCTGAAATACCACTTGCTTTTATCTCCACCA
This sequence comes from Vulpes lagopus, assembly GCF_018345385.1. NCBI lineage: Eukaryota > Metazoa > Chordata > Mammalia > Carnivora > Canidae > Vulpes > Vulpes lagopus. Next base: position 22,656,753 of record NC_054824.1, on the reverse strand, counting down.
TCTTTAATGTTGCATTTGAAGTTTCTACACAGTAGGTGAACAAAAGACCAGCTCTATAGGTGTTCCTGGAGAAATACCCCACCCTCCTCAGTGTGCTAATAAAAAGGGCCCTCTACCAGGTAAGTGTAAGAATGAGTCCTGCTCTCTAAATTCTCCTTCCTCCCATAATAAGAGGTGTTTTTTCTTTTCTTTTCTTTTCCTACTTCTGAAACTGGAAAAGTGAGTTTGGCGAAATAGTGAGTGAGTTCTTGGGGGAGGATGGTGAACAAGAATGGAAGGTGGATGCTTCAAGGCCCTAGGCAATGCTGTTACTGTAGTGATGCTGTCATTGTCATTTCCATCAAAACCCTGACGTTTCTTTACTCCTAGTGCTCAAGAGCTTGATGTCACAGATAGAATATGTATATATACTGACATGTGAGAAGAGCTGTCTTTCCTTTCCCTTGCCTGCTTCTTACTTCCTCCCCCTCTTTTTGACAGGAGGTGTGGGGAGACTTGTGTTGAGGAGGAAGTTGCTGCAGAGCTCTGGTTGCTCGTAGAGAACCTTCGGCTTGTGGCCTCTCATTGCAGACTGCTCTGAGCACACTCTTTAGAGGCCTGGGCCAACGTAGTCAGAAGGCTGTAGGAATGAGTTCCACCAACACTTCCAATTACTTCCCAGACCGATTGTGGAATGACTTAGACTTGGGAAAATATGAGGGAATTCAATAGCCCATGAGTGGTTGTATGGAGTTTACAACTTTCAGAAAGATAACCTGAGGAAAGAAGACGAAGCAATAGAAAATGATCTTTATTCCTATAGGTAGATGGTGAATGGGTCACTGGTTCAGGCAAGGAAGTAATTCTGGACAGAACTTACCCAGTGTGTGATTTATCACTGTCAGAAATAAAAAATTGCCTTTGCATTTATCATTCTACCTCCTTATTCTATCGACTAAATTCACACTCTCTTTTTTGCACTTCCCACTGCTTGCTTTATACAAACTATAGTGGCTAAGCATTTTCCTCTATGCTGACCTCCAGTAAGTTGAGAATATACATGGCAGTTGGGATAGAAAAACACACAATTCCATATAAGCTAGCAATATCTGCGTATCTCAGCATCTTTGCGGTGACATTGAGCTACTGAAGGACTTGTCTTTGTTCACAAAGCTGTTGATTCCTTGCCAGAAGGACATTCCACCACATTAATCCCACTGATGACCTGTCTGTGTAGATGGATTTTTAATCCATTGATTTTTTTAAAAAAACTACCCAATAGCTCTATTGATGACCATTATATAATTCTATATTTCCTAGCTTTTAGCAACAGAGTTCACATTCTTCAAGATGTACTAAAACCAGAAAAAAATTAATATTCTTTATTATAATTTCCAATATATCTAGTTTCCTAATAATTGTATAAGTTAAGAACACTCATATGTGTAACAACTTTCAAGATCTAAACACATTAATTAAGCAATAAAAATAATTGGATTTAAAAAACTGTTCATGCTAAGTATTTAGATCCTTGTAAGCTCAGATTAACTGCTGAAACAAGTTTATGCTTTATCAAACAAGATTATCCTTAAGCAGTACACTGTAACTGTCAGACATTATGAAACATTTACTCTTAACTATGTCTGTTTGATGGATGTTGCTTATGGCCTATGTATGATCCTACATTACTAGACAGTAGAAATGCATGTACTAAAAGCCAAAGTCTATATACAGGACTCTGACTTCTTTTAGTAAAAAGCTATGGAGAATAAATAATAGTAATAGAAAATGCATTCGGAGTCATTGTTGTAACTGTGAACAATAGACTATTTTGAGTGCCAACACAGTTTCTTTCAGTTGTGGTAAAGAATGTCACAGTTGGACTGAAGCCTTTTTAGCTGTTATGTCATACTGGAATAATGTTTCTATCAGAACTTGTCTCATTTTTTTAAATATGCATTTTAACTGTAAATGTTGGCAGATCCATATCTCAAATTGAGCAACGAACTAGTTTTTACAACTAAAGAATTACAGGATTCTTTAGAAGCAAATTTATTTACTTTAGTTTCTAGATCAAGTAAAAAAAAAAAAGTGAGAGCCCTGAGTTCTTTTAATGGGTTGAGTTTGTTTAGTTAGCATTCCTTTTTTTCAATTAAGCAGGAAAAATAAATATTTCAACACATATCTGGCTCAAACTGATGATAGATGACCTAATAGGTGAAACATAAAGTATATGCTAGATGACGGGAAATAAGAATTATTTATTTTGGGGCAGCCGGGTGGCTCAGTCGGTTAAGTGTCTGACTCTTGGTTTGGGCATGGGTCATGATCTCAGAGCCCTGGGATTGAGCCCCAGGATGAGTTCTGTGCTCATCAGGAGGTCTGCTTGGGGACTCTCAATCCTTCTCCCTCTGCCCCTAACCCCACTCATATTCTCTTTCCCTCTCTGAATAAATAAATAAATCTTTAAAAAAATTATTTATTCTGCCACCAGCTCCATATGATTAGAAATTTATTTTATTAAACTTTGATCTAAAGACCAAAAATTAGAGTTATGAGCTGATTCTACTTTAAGTTTTGGAAGAAGGCAGATAAAAAGGGGAAAATGTGGACTTGTTAATTACTTACTAAGAACCATGAGATGTTCAGTGAGTCATGAGTATGCTTTCTCCCAATAAAGTATCAGGTGATTGATCTATATGTTGTCATCAAACACATATGTACATATTGGTGATAAACCAAATACAAACACATATCTCAATGAATCACCTATAACCCTCTTGCTAAACTTTTTTTGTTGTTGTTATATTAATTCTGTGTGAAATTTATCATTAATTTAAGTTTGGTTTCCCTTCTAGTCCTGGGTCAGTTTTGGTTTTTTTTCTAATTGTGACTAACAACATGGCAATTTGAGTCTTTATAAAGGATACTCCTTTATACTCAAAGAAATAAAAATTTTCAAAATACTTTTGAACATGAAATCAGGAATCAGGAATTCCTGGGGGACAGAGCTATAGTTTTCTCCTACTGCTCCTGAGTTATCAGCAGAGAACTCCTGAGTTATCAGCAGAGAATTTTCCTCAGCCCTTTATCTACACTGAAAAAGATTTTTTTGAATATTTTATTTATTTATTCATGAGACACAGAGAGAGAGAGAGAGAGAGAGAGAGAGAGAGAGAGAGAGGCAGAGACACAGGCAGAGGGAGAAGCAGGCTCCATGCAGGGAGCCTGATGTGGGACTTGATCTGGGGTCTCCAGGATCACACCCTGGGCTGAAGGTGGCGCTAAACTGCTGAGCCACCAGGGCTGCCCCTGAAAAAGATTTTATAGAGTGTTTAACTAAACCATGATCAGTTGATCCTGAATGTAGTAGCTGCAGTGCCTTTCATTGCTTCTTCAAAATTCCTTTGCTTGCCTCTGCTGACCACAAAGCTGATAATGCAACCTTCTTTCCATTCTAGTAATGAAGAGGTGATGATGGCACACTGTATTACCATGGTAATTGTTCATCATCCAGTTCTTAAGACCATTTTCTACTTTCCCTCCTTCCTTCCTTTCCCTCTTTCTCCCTCCCTTCCTCCTTTCTTTCCTTCCTTCCTTTCTTCCAGTCTCTTTCCCTCCTTTTCTCTTTCTTTCTCTCTCTCTCTTTCTTTCTTTGCTTTTTCTTCTCTTCCTTTCTTAAAACAGCAAATTGTGAAAAATATAGATTTGAGTGCTAAAAGATTGATTTTTCAATAGAAAGTCCAAAGATTTATTATAACTGCTCTTAAAATTACTTTCTGATGTTTTGAGCCATTAACTCTGTGTCTTCTTTACCATATAAAATATCTGGTTGCTTTATTTAGAAACATAAACTGAGTTGATATTATGGAACTCTCTTTTTTTTTTTCTCAACTCAAGATATTTGATAGATTACTATGAAATAGAAATGTTACCTGAGTGTGTAGTCTGAGGGTTCCTAGTTTTCATTCGACAATGAAAGAACTTAAAGAAGGTATTTAACTTTACGTTTGCCTATCTGTCCAAGTAGAGATAATACAGATGTCTAATGATTATAAAAAAGCTTTGATGCCTCCATACAAAAGAAGACAGCTACATATTTTAGAATTAAATACTTGAAATGGATATAATTCCATGACTCTTCATTATTTCTTTGTGAAGTAAATGTGTTTCGGGACGTATGAGGCTGTCTTGCAGGTAAATATAATAAAGCATAGTGTTGTTAATGGATTTAGAAATTAATAAGAAGCCCAAACTTAAACCTAGGTTTGCTGACTTTTAAATCCTTTCATCAATTTCTTTGCATAATTTGTGATATTCCTTATTTTGTGCTTCACAAAGGAGAATAATGAAAAGTATTATTATTTGGAAAAGTAAAGTGTGTTTATTGCAGTGTTTGGTCAAAATCCTCTCATCAAATCTGCCTATTTCTGTTTCAGAAATGCTTATATAACTTAAGAAAGATTCAAATCTCTTTGATCCTTAGTTTCCCCATGTGTAGCACTTTCATGACTTATGAATAACATAGGGCTTTTATTTTATTATAATATCTATCATAAGACATTTTATGAGTGTTAGATTAAATAAGATGATAGGTGTAAAAATGCTTTTCAAATTCCAAAGAATTTTATAGATGGAAGACCTTATTTTTGAAGGTAGTGTGTGGCCAGAGTACAAAGGGCTTTAAATATTAGTCTTACAAGTGTTGACTACTTTGTTGAGCAATGAAGAACCCTTAAAGTTTTTAGAAAGGTAGTACAAAGCCTAAGTAGAGCTTGAGGAGCATGGATCTAGCAGTAGCCTGTGTGATGAATCAAGAGATAAAAAGACTGAGTGAGTGGTGTGCTATGGGGATAGTTAGAAGACTAGTATAATAGTTCAAATGAGAGGTAAAGAAGAGTCTGAACCAGACTAATGGCAATAATAATAATCAAAATATTACGTAGAGATAGAATCCATGGAATCAGCTAAAGAATGAGGAGGGTGGGTTAAGTAAAGAAAGAATAACATATGGCTTTGAGGGTTTAGTCTCAGGTATATGAGATGAAAATTTTAAAATTTAGGAAAAGGGGCTTGGTGTTTATACAAGATAGAATACTAATTTCAGCATGTGTTGACTTTGTGGACTTGTTTGGGTACCCCTTTGGTGATGACAAATATACACTAAGAAGCATTGAGTGAAATCAGGAAAGCAGTAAGAGGATAAAGTAATCAAAAAGTAAAGAATCATTTACACACACACACACACACACACACAAAATAATAATAGGAGCCATGAGAATGAGGAGCTTCAATGAGAAAGTTAATACAGGGACAGAGAGTTATATATTCTCACAATAAAGCACTGTGAGAAATTGAGGTTCCAGAAAAAGGTTAGATGGCTGAATCAGAAAAATAGAAGAACCAAAAGAATATGGCAACATGGATGTCAATGAATGGGAAAAGTTGATATATTTTTTTTAAGTTACAGCAAAGCAGATTTTTTTTAAAAGATTTTATTTTATTCATTCATGAGAGACACACACAGAGAGAGAGAGAGAGGCAGAGACAGGCAGAGGGAGAAGCTGGCTCCATGCAGGAAGCCCAACACAGGACTTGATCCCAGGTCTCCAGGATCAGGCCCTCCGCTGAAGGTGGCACCAAACCGCTGAGCCACCCAGGCTGCCCAAATGTTGATATTTTCATAAAAATAGACTGTCTGGGGGCATCTGGGTGGCTAAGTTCAGTCAGCTAACCATTTGCCTTTGGCTCATGTCATGATCCTAGAATCCCAGGATCAAGCCCCACATTGGGCTCCCTGCTGAGCAGGGAGCCTTATTCTCCTTTTCCCTCTGCCCCTCCTCTGCTTGTGCTCTCTCTCTCTCTCTCTTGTTTACTCTCTCTTTCTCTCAAATAAATAAAATCTTTAAAAAATCTGTCCAATATTTTAAAATATTTTATTAGAGACCAAGAAGAAAGGGACTGTGAATAATCATTAGGAATGCCAATTTTGAGCAGATACTTGGCAAGAAATGGGAGGGCAGAATTTGTGTTAGTCTTCTTTACTGCATCACCATCACCTGGTAGAGGCCTTATACTTATTATGGGTTTAGTAAATATTTCTGTAAATGAATGAAAGATGAAAAACAGGTTTCTAGAGCTTGATAAGTGAACTGGTAACAGAATTTAAACAATTAGAGAATATAGACAGCTTTTCTTAGTTGCAGTGGTACAAAAGAGTGTATCATGGACACAGGTTACTACTAATAACTAATATTTATTTGAAGCTCACTATTATCTCATATTTTTAGCAATCCTTCTTAGGGAGGTATTATTTTTATGTCCATTTTAAAGTTGAGGAAACTGAGTCATCAAGAAATTAATGTTAGGCTGAAGATCATATAGCTGGTCATGGAAGGAGCTAGTATATACCTGATCATATCAGTTCTCTACTTAAAATTCTATGATAGCTTCCATGTTGAATCATTAGTGTTTAATGGTGTCTGGCACGCTAAAGTATCTATTACCTTTCTACTGATGGAGAGACCAAGACACAGAAGTCAAGTCATTTGCCCAAATCACACACAGTTTATTTAGTGGCGGAGACAGTTTAGACTCAGATTCCCTGTTCCTAATCATTGTGCTACACCATCTTAAATGACTGTATGTTTGACATGAGTCCTATGGGATTGAACCTAGATAGGACACTAGCAAAAATAAGAATATGAGTTGATAAATTGGGAGAAAAGAGAGCAAAGCATTTTATGATGAATAGTAAGTCTAATAGAATCAACAGAGTGGGAGCAATGTTAGATAATTCAAGTTCTAGGAAGAACAATGGCTCTGAGTGATGCTGAGATCAAGGTGTGTTGTACTAGTAGTTGAGCTCAAATGAGTGGAAATGGAGGTCACTAATCACTTGATTATCTTAAGACTTTATGAGACCAGGGTGTTCAAAATATAAGTGAGCAGAGCTTCAGGAAACAAATCTAGGAAGACCTCTTTTCCAGGCATGGTGTCTCAGAGTTATATGATATGCATGTTACATATCAATGGTGGGGTCTGATCCTCTTGGAGTTTAACTACGGAATATGTTTTGCTTCTTCTAATTCTACAGCTGTGAGCTAAAAGAAGTTCTAGATGCGAATTCATGGGATTTCCTTTTGAAAAAATATGCAGAACTTGGTCCCAAACCTTGCATGTGGTCAACATTCAGTTTATATAGGGATAATGGAGATTGTGACTAAAGCAAAGACTCTTCTCTCTCCTGAGGAAAATATTATATCAGGTACCGTCCATTCATTCATACTTTCTTAAGGGATGCTGATGAATAGTTTTCCTAAGGGAAGTCATTTGAGGGACATATTTTCAGTTGAAATGTAATGCATTTGGTTTGAAATTTGTTAATGTTGAAGATCTCATGAGTAACAGTAGACATCATATGTTCTGTTATTTTATTCAAATGGGACTCCCCTAGAACTTATCATCATGTTGCAGCACTACTTAAAGGCCTGAGCTAGAAAAACCAGAAGTCCTTTCTACTGCTCTGAAGTTTCTTTCAATGTTTTCTTGATGAAACAACTGCATTTACCTATAAGAATGGCCTCTGGATTTTGAACAGTGATTAAAGAATGTAGTAAGGATTGGTAAGAGCTATCGCTGAAAAGACATAGCCCTACTGCATTTGAGATTCATTATTCTTTCAAGCTGGGGATGTTCCACTTCAGATACACACATGCACCCACATACCTTCTCCTTGATGAAATTTCTCCTTAAAAACTGACATTTTTCAAAGGCAGACTGCACATCAGGGTACAGATAGGATCCACTGAGATATAAAACATAATTCCTCTCTAAACAGGAGACATTTCTTTAGGTTCTGATTCATTACTGGTTCAGTAAGTTAGGGAAAGAGAAATAAAAAGCAAAAAAATGAGCCATATTTTCACATAACAGATAGTCAACTTCCATAGACTTTTGTGTCCTTCTTCAGAGATTTTTTTTTTTCCTCTTTGAAACTTTTGCAGATACAGTTTTTAACTGTGCTGTATTAGCCTCGGTGATAACCCAGTGAGGGTCAGTCTACAACTGCCTCTTGGATTACAAGAGAACAGAAGTTAGAGTTGTACGAATAGCATGCAGGGAGTTCAGTGCTTTTGGCTTTGAAGCCTATCTGTCAATTTTTCTTAAAATACACACGTCCATACACTGCCTTCGGTCCTTTCGCTGCCTGATTAATGTGGCTGTGTTCCTCTAAGGCTGACACATGCTGCACTCGCCTTGTTTCTAGCAGCAAAGCCCCTCTGGTGTTGCCCGAATTATACCTGGTTCTTTCCGACAAATTATTGTGATGATTAAGAAAGTTTGATGATATATCATTTTTCGGATTCCAGACCTCCTGTCAGATAATAGAGTCAGAAGTGTGGGGCTGCTACAGTTATCCCATATCAATGCTCTGAGTTCAAATAAAGTGTCAGGATGACTAAGTACAAGGGATTTGTGGAATGCTTTAATGTTGCCTCATTTCAAATCACTTCATAAGCAGCCTAGTAATGAGCTCAATAAATTCTGTTGGAGGAGAGAGAAAAAAAAAAGCCCTGTATTCACTACAGAAAAAGTAGGTTGCTATTTTATAATTAGGCCTCTGGGCTGGTGGGAAGGAGTCTTATTTCCTGTTTGAAATCCACTTTGTTAGCTCTGTGATGTGGAGATGGCTAAATGAGTATGAAATATTATAATTAAGGACATCACAAGCTGTTTATCTTATCAGCAGTGTTTTTCCTTAAAGGCTGCCTCATTGACCACTTGTGTATTATAACCACTTTTTTTCTGTGCTTTGCCAGTTGTAACCAACAGAGGTTTATCTGGCACTGAGGGGAAAAGAGGAGATATGAGCAGCAGCTCGGCAACCAGAAGTTACGAGAGACCTAAATTGCTTTCATTTTGCCTGGATCGGGCATTCTTTTCATTAGCTGCAATAAGCTGTTTGTTTATGAAATAAACAGGTTTATGAAAACTTGACTAAACCTGGTGACAACCATGTAGGCTGGGGCCATGTTATGAGGTGCTATCTTGGATATCCTGCTAAGTGGCATGTTTTTGTTTTGAGGCTAACATAGAAAACCAACCCCATTTTGGAAGATGAGAACTGGGTTTATTACTGATTGGGTGGAAAGCAAGTGGCCAGATCTGTTATCTCCACTGTGATTTGAAAGGCTGTATATTATGATAATCTTTTGACCTGCCAACTTTCTTGTTTTCATTCAATAGTGGGAGGGTGAGTCCTGCTCCCCTGTAATAGACTAAAATGACAATTCTCCCCAGGTTCTGCTGCTAAGGTCTGGAGAGCAGTTATTTGCCTGAGAAGCCATTTGGCTGAGCTGAAAGATCAATTCATATATTCACAATACCTTGCCCTAGTGTTGATTTCTGCAAGGCCCTAGATCTCAAAAAATACAGTACAAGTCTAAGGTGTTCCTAAGGATGGGCTTAGTATATCTGGACATTCAGTGTTGATTGGCCCTTGGCAAAATGGTGGGCAAGTTGTTGGGTCACAAGATTTCCTTCTGAATTTCATCCACAAACCTGCCTCGATCCTGGAATCTGAAAGTCCTTTCCATATTCATGCTGTCTCTGCAAATTCTCCATCAAAATCCTTGAAAGAAAATACATAACCGACAAGTCTACAAAAGAGTGGCAACTTAGTCACACTAGAAGCATTAAGACTGTCTGATATGGTTTTACATGATACCCAAAGCCACCGCTTATCTTTGTGCTCTTTATGTCCTGTCCCCAAACATCAATCTAAGGGGTGAATGGAGAATGAAATCCCAGCATCACTCCATTTACCCAGCCCTGCATCTTGGACAGGTTTGGATTTTCCTGGAAGTATGGGTTGCTTTCTATAATTTATTGCCCATGGAGGGTGCCTGTGGCAAATTTGCACAAAAATGTCTCAAAAGGGCAGCCCAGTGGCTCAGCGGTTTAGCGCCGCCTTCAGCCCAGGCAGGGCCTGATCCTGGAGACCCGGGATCGAGTCCCATGTCAGGCTCTTGACATAGAGCCTGCTTCTCCCTCTGCCCCTCTCTCTCTCTCTCTCATGAATAAATAAATAAAATCTTTTTTTAAAAAAGTCTCAAAAAAGTTAGAGCTGGACTCCATATTATTTCTCCCAAAGAAGAAAGAAATAATGTGTCATTACAGGATTTCTGTTATCATAGATGTTATTTGAATACTAGGGCTCCTAAAATAATCTCACATAAACAGAAGCTGACTTTGTGCATTTAATTATTAAACAAATATTTGCATTGATTGTGTGAAATGCCAACACTGAACTATAGCTGTGGTTTTAGAATGGGAATTGATAAACTTTTTTTTTTTTTTTTTTTACAAAGTGTCAGACGTTAAACATTTTAGGACTTGTAGGCCACAAGGTGCCTATCACAACTGCAATTCATAGTAGCAACCATAAACAATATGTAAGTGAATGGGTATGGCTTTGTTCCAATAGAACTTTATTTATGGATGTTGAAGTTTAAATTTCATGTAATAGTCATATGGCACCATTTAAAAATGTAAAAACGTAATTCTTAGGTCAAGGGCCATATAAAAATCGACTGTGTGGGCTGGATTTGGCCTATGGCCACTAGTTAGCCAAGTTCTATCTCCCTATTCTAGGGTAGATTTCAAGTAAGGCCTCTTCCATTCCTGGGGCTGGGGCCTGGCTGGGGTCAGGGCTCCCATGGCATGAGCATTATAACCTCACTGACATACTTCTAATACTGCTAGGTGATCAAAGAAGAGAACGATAGAGAGATGATGTTTCTAAAAGCCTAATTTCTGTTAAGTTTTAAAAATATTGAGCTGTTTTTAGGTATTAAAGCACATTAAATATTACCATTGAAATGCAAGAAGAGATGACTACGAATTGAGAGCTACCCACTCAGGAATCATACTAAGTTCAATACAACTGCTGAATTTTCTTTGGTATCAGCAGAACTCTTTCATTCATTTATTCACTAATTGCTTGAGCAAATACATATTGAGTGCCTACTGTGTGGAGGGTCCATGAGGATGTCAGAATGGAGGAAAGTGCAAATCATGGGGGGCATGGATGAACTAAATCTTGAGAATTTGCAGAAGCAAAGCATTCCAGAGGCGGAGTGGAACAGCTACAGAAGGCTGGGAAACAGCTGCCAACAGATGACCTGGCTTCTGAGTCTGCCCTGTGAGCAAATGTGGCATGTACCCTAGGAGGGGAAGAGGCAGAGCCCCGAGTGACAACAGAATGTGAAGAGCAGCTCATAGCCACCCACCAAAGCATAGCTTTCAAGTGTGCACATGGGGCTTTTAGCCACAGAAAGCGAGATCTTAGCAGATCGATCTTCTAGGATGAAGGACAGTTATACTTTATATGCATATTTGGCGGTGAACATAGACTCAAATCTTTCTCTCTATCCTCCTGAGATTTCTATATTTTTAACAAATACCTCTTCCCATCTGTAGTTGATTCATTGCTTTTTCCGCTATGCTTGATGCATTCCTTCATTATTTCCAGGACAGCTACTTTGAAGTAACACCCTATCAACACCCCCACGCCATCATTACCACCACCTCACACATAGATAGAATTCCCCGAAAGAGAAATTATAATTGCATCTTGATTTTTGCAATGGCAACATTAATTGAACTGAAAAAGATAAGAATTAATGTGACTTATTAGAGTCATGCGGAATTCTGGCACAATTTCCTCGCAGAAATGAAATGCATCGGGAAGAAAAAATTATGCTGGTTCCAAAGTGCCTAAACATCTGGATGGAACCTGAAACATGAAAAATGAAGTCAACTTCCAGATATTTTGTCTTCTGAATGACAAGCATGTTATATTTACTGATTTAGCTGCCTTAAAACCAACATGAAAATCTATCTAGAATAAGGTAGTGACACAAATGTATTAACTCTGACATTTGTGGAGGTGTTCATATTTCCAAGGTTTTTTTTTTTTTCACATGCTGTATTTTACTAAAACTTCATAACTACCCAGAGCAGTATTACCATCAATTCTGTTTTATAGGTGTAGTGACTTAGGGCTAAGGTGTGAAGGGACCTGCTCCAATATAGGCGGGGGCTTTGATTTCAGTCCATCCAAATCAGACACTCTTCCGGTCATACTGCATTATCTTTATGCCTGAAGAAATTGCACTAAGCTCCCTACGTGAGGGTGGTTCAAGAAACAAAGCAGCATAAGCCACAGTCTTTGATGGATTGCTGTTATTTGCAGTCTTTTGTCGAGAACCTCGCCTTAGTACCCTCACAAACTCTCTGCAACCCTCCACCCCAACATGTGAAAAGCAGGCCAAGATTTTCTACCTTTGCTGCATGCTCCCCTCTGCCAAGAACTTCAGTGATACTCATGCTGTTTAAAGTTTTTGAATATCAGAATGTTCAGCAAAGCCAGTGTCTCCTATAGTATTAGGCAGACTGATCCTTCGCATTTGATGTAATAATTTATCATTATGGGCAGATGTATAATTATTATCATTCTTAATGAGACAGAGATACAAATTTCATGTTTGATGTAGTCCTGCCAAATAATTTAACGCGGTGCGGTTTAAAAAGTGGCATGGGTCATATATTTGGTTAGTGGTCTGTGAGGGAAACTGAAGTCAATCTGGTTGCAACCCCGACAGGATGGGGTATCCTACAGCCTTGTGTGAGAGTGTTTATTTTTCAAAATGGGAAAACATGAGAATGTGGTGATGCTTAACTGCTTTCCAAATCTAGAATAAATATTTACCTAGAGAAAAATTCTCCAAACATTGAGGTGACTGTCTCCCTCCTGAGCCAAAAAAAACACATCACACCATGGGCTGTGGGCTGTTGGGGAAACTCAGCTAACCAGAGTTGGCCCTTTTATGCACCTTCTTCTATCTCTGCTGATACCTCCATATTGACATCCTGCAGGCTCTCTTCCCTCCCTTTCACAGGCTTAGACAAAGAAGATAAAAATCTTCATCAAAACAGGGGCAAATCAGGTCCAGGGAAGATGCAATGTAGGTTTTTCCCCCCCAGTCTTCTCCATTCCCACATCCTGAATTCCAGTCTCTCCTCTGAGAAGTCCAAAAGCTCATGGCCGGTAAAGACATGGAATTAGGTGGCCTACCTTCCTGTGTAAGTGGAGATGTTTTCTGGAACAAGTTGGGCTTTTGTTTGTTAAGTCATCGATTCACTCAACAAGCATCTGTCTACTATAGAGTGGCAGGTGCGCTAAGCACAGGTGTCTTCAGGTAGCACCCCTAACTTGAACAAGCGAAGTTCAACAATGGAGATATGTTAAACAATTAAGATAGAGTATGATGAGAGATGTTCTTGGCACTATTAAACAATATGGGAGGCAAATCCAACCCAGAGGAAGGAGAGTGGGCAAGGATCCTTGGAAGAGGCAAAGGCATGCAGTATTAATGAGGGACTTCTGACTGCTGGTCCGCAAAGCCCCTGAACTGTCACTGCCCAAGTCGGTAGAGGGAGCTGTCACTATGGCTGTGCCTCCAGCGCTAGTGCTTTTACGTCTGGGACCCACAGAAGCCACCATCTCTCTCTGGTCCAGAAGCTCACGGACACTGGGGTATTGAGTGAGCCTTGGCACCGAATAAAGGCTGCTCCGTGGAACCGGATTGCTGCTCCCACCAATCCTACCACTTTATTCTATGCTCGCACCTGCTGCAAAGCTGATTTGCTGATTCTGAATGATGACTTCCCACCCCTGCTCACGCTGCCATCTGCTGCCTGTGCCACCATCAGAGAAGCTGTGTGCTGGGATTTCTCCCCAAGGAAAATCACTCTCCGAGTTTTCCAGTAGCTGTTTTCTCTTTGGAATCTAGCAGTGTCTGGCCAGTGGAATCTCCTCTTGCTTGAAATCAGGAGAAAACCCAAGGGGGGGGGGGGGGAGCCTGACTTCTGATCCTGAAGCATTGTCTTTGGACATCATTTGTGTGGTTTGATGCTCCCTTTCCAAGGATAAATTTGTTCTCAACACTGTGTCTTGGTCTTTCCTAGAGATGAAACTCTAACAGCTCTGTGAGCCAGTCCTCCAGATCGGTACAGACACAGTGGGAATCTTGTAAAGAACACACCCCAGAATGAAGGTGTCAGAGAAGAAAAAAAAATGAGAAAAAATGCAGGACCACAAGGCACAAAATGTTAGCATGGGAAACAGGATCATCCCTCCCTAACTTAACCCTCCCATACCCTAACATTCCAGGTTCCCTGACTCAGTTTCTAGACAACGCTTTGTCCAAAGAGTTGGGAATGGAAACAAAGTGGAATGTCTGGAGGAAACCCATTTCACTCCTTGAGTCACTGTGGAAACTGATGAGAGGCTGCTTTTAGCCATATGAACAGAAAGAAGGGTGCACAAGATTTGGCAAACCGTGCACCTTTCGGGGTAATAAGAAAGAACAAACATGGCTAGCTAAGGGGATTTTTTCCTCAGGAGATTTAATTTTTTTGCTAGGAGAATCTCTGGTCCCCAGTGAAAGTTCAAAATAGTGTGGCATTTAGAAAATTTCTACATTTATCGATAATTTTTAATTTAATGCTAAAAGATGGCTTGTAATTAAAAATCGATGAATGCTTTTTAATAAAATATTTATATATTTTTGTTCCTGATGGTTCCTATTTCCAAATATCTGGAAGCCCTGGCTTGGGTGACTCCTCTCGTTTTAGAATTGATCTCTTTTAGATTCCTCTGAATATAACTGGGCACATTTTAGATGCACGAAAGGTATTTGTCGAATTATATTGAATAAAATTTGGAATTATATCTGTTAACAGCTTAAACCCCTGGACATTTAAGGAAGAGATCATAGTATCTCAGTGATGTTTCAGCTGCTAAATAGGAGCATCCAGCCTGGACACAATTGCTGTCTTTTTATTATTTCTCATTTTGATGCTTTTTATATGCTGTTGGCTATCTTATTAGTACCTCCTGTTGGGAAATATTTTTCTTTAGCATCATATCTTAATAACCATCGACGTGGCTTACTCAGGGTTTCCTAATGCTCAGCATGACCAGGAATTGTAATGTGGTAAATATCATGTGAGTGAAGTGACTACATTAAAAAAAAAAAAAATCTATCACTGACTGAATTTTTTTTACCTGTTATTTAGACACATTGATTATATATAGTCTGTCTCCCTTGAGAAATATGATTTCTGATAGATGGTGACATCTTTTCTTTTTTTTTTTAAGATTACATTTATTTATTCATGAGAGACACAGAGAGAGAAAGGCAGAGACACAGGCAGAGGGAGAAGCAGGCTCCGTGCAGGGAGCCCGATGCAGGATTCGATCCTGGGACTCCAGCATTGCACCCTGGGCCGAAGGCAGGCACTAAACCACTGAGCCATCCAGGGAATCTCCTCTTTTCTTAAAGATTAAAATTTGAAAAAAAATAAGATCCTTTAAAAAAACCCATATCTAAATTTGGAAGGCAGGGATTTTTTAATTTTAAGCCCATTAGTCCATTTTCAGCAGTGCCTTGTTTGATTAAGTTCATTAGCCTAGGTATGCGGGTGAAAGTCATTGTAACTGAATTAATATTGTATAAAACAATTATTGTTTCTTATCAGTTTCTCTTTCAATTTGTTCACCTAGCTGAATATTTCACTATTAAAGAACAAATCCAAACACAGGTTTCATCTTCTTGGGCAGTGTTTAACATGAGAGACTATATATTTTTGATGTATTTCAAGTTATGGCTTTTTCTTTATTTTTTTACAATATAATTTTTATTTATACAGCCATTATTTGAACAATGTATTGTTATATTTATTTGTTTTACCACCTTCCCTTCACCGTTTGAAGACTTAAAAGCTTCAAAGCAGCTCATAAGGGCACACACAATGTTATGTGATGCATACTTCATCACTTGGCAAAGTCATTAAGAATCTGCCAAATTAATTCAATGCTGATAAATTCTGGAAAGATAGTGAATGGCTTTTATATTTGGAAATTTCTGCCATTCGTAATTTTGAGCTTTTGGGTCACCATGCCATTTTTCCCCAGTAGGATAAGAAATCATAGTGGCAGGTAAGAGTTTGCAAATGGCTGATTATAGTCAATTCCTGATTATACTTGGGGGAGTCATTGCTGATTATCTTCTGCAAATCTTGCTTTCAAATTCTATTGACATTCAAACAGAATGGGCTATAAAGTCATTTGTGGTTATTACTCAATACCTTTTGTCTAATTTCCCTTCCCCATGTAGCCTATCACCCAGCAGGAGATCTTTTATGCCAAAACACTTAATTACTTCCCCCAAATCAGTGAAGGTTAAAAACAAGACAAACAAAAACAAAACCAACAGAAAAAAAACAAATATAGCATATTTATAGCCTTTCACCCTGATTCATGATTTATTTTTATCTGTTTGACTTTAGGCTACTTGCAGAACAGAAAGGAATCTGCAGCTGTTTTGAAGGTACAACAAAAATTTAAGATATTACCTCCTATCCTATTCTTAGGGCCCCACCATGTTGGGGGTGGCTGGGGGGGTGGTTTCTAAGACCACGATTTGAGGAAGAGAGATACTGTGCCTACCACACGTGCTCCGAAGCCTTGATATGTGTGAAGGTGCTTCTGTGTATGTGTGTGTATGTAAAGCTGTGATGCTACAAGGAAGCAAACATTTCTGTGTGTCTGTATGTGTATGAATATGTGAAGTTATATGTGTATGTGAAAATAAATAAAAGACAAATAAAATAATGCAATTAAATGCAATCCATGCTCTCTGTGTGCAAATGATGAAGACCCATAACCTTCTATATTCTTACCCACTATCGAATGCTTGTTTTTTTGTAGATCTAGAGTAGATAAAGCCCACTGGATAAATGTAAATCTTTATTTTCCCATACCAGAATATTTTTCCTCAAATGAATTCTATTTTTTTTTCTTTGCAGCTGTGAAGCTTTTCTGGATAAAGTTCTGGGACATCCTCCTGACTCAAAGGTAAGCCTTTTATTTTTAAATGAAACTTTGTACCACCAGCCCCACTCATTACAAAACCAAAGTGTACTGTGTTTCTCTCCTTTGCGGTATTACACATCATGAATTTCCCATGAATCTTCCTATGAGAGGGGGGAATTTCCCCACTTCTTTGTCACGGCTTTTGCTTGTGGAATTCATTGTTGGTTCGGATGCAGTTATTGCTGCTGACCTCCCCCGCTCCCTGTTTTTAGAAGCCCTGTGCCACCCGTAGAAGGCAATGCTTTAAGTGTGTTTCTACTTCACCTATGAGAAGATCTAATATATTTCATCATTAGACTCCTGTGGAAATATACAATGAAAGTAGGGGATCTGGTTAGTGCTGGAGGCAAAGTACTACTAACTCATCCCAAAAGATTGCTTTTTGATTAAGGGGCTCTTGCTGTAAGGTGCTCAGTCTTTCTTGCAGCTGATATGAGCTGCTATTCTTGGCTATATAACCTAAGTTGAACATTTGATTTTTTTTTTTTTAAAGAAACAGCAATTATATTAAGGAGTCCTCATGTGAGATATAATTCCTTGAAAATTTCAAATAGAATTCAATAAGCAGACTCAACATTGTGCCGTAGAGTCAGGCAGAAATTCTTAAGAGAGACAGGGTAGTGGGGGAAAGGCAGGGGTGGTGCTGCCCAAAATATTTTGTGGTTGAATGGGATCGTGTCAAATTCAATTCAGACTAGAAATCGTCCTTGCTGTAAGAAAATGAAAGGTAGTCAAATGAATAGCTGAGCTTAGAAAACAGGTAACTTTTTTCTTCCCCTTTCACATAACCTGAAGAGTTAAAATAGCTTGCCCTTAGTCTTATTTTTTAATTTTTATTTATTTATTTATTTATTTTTTTTTTGAGAAGGAGAAGGAAGTGAAAGGGAGTACGGGTAAGCCTAGGACAACTATATAATTTATTGTCCAAAGTGGGACACTTGGAGTTAAAGGAGTTAAAGGTACTCTATTAATAATTACACTGGATAAAAGGTATAAATCGCGGCTCTTGCAGGCAAACAGAGATGTTTGGTGACCCCTGGGAAGTACAATTAATAGGGCTTTATGTCCCTGGTCTTGTAGCCTTGCTGTGACCATGAGCTCACAGTAGAAACATTATTTCTATTGATGGCTTTTTTCCCCAAGGTTTCTGATCATAAACTGTCTGTGGTGTAGGCAATCTCAATTACACTGTGTAGGGGAGGTTTTCTGTTCTTGACATTCTGTTATTAGATTAACACGCATTTTATTGTTTCTTTTGTATATGGGCTTTTCATATTTGGTACAACTGGAATGCGCAAAAAGAGGAAGTATTTAATAGGAGAGCTAAAAAAGAACATCAAAGCCCACTGCTTGAATTATCTCTAACTGTTAGCTATCTTTTGTTCTTCAGAGCCAGTCTATCTATGAATCCTGCCTCTTGTCTTCCTCTAATGATACTGTTTCTCATTTTCACTGAGGGAGAAAGAAGGCAGGAGGAAATTTATTGTGATTGTTTTATAAAAATCCTACCGCTTTTTCCTCTCATAGTAGGGCTTTTTAAAGAATGGAATACACAATTAGTACAAAATCTTGGCCTAACATGATAGCCTTTGATACTTCTCAGGCAAAGTTTGAAACTGAAGGGAACAATTTTAAGCAAGAGCAATTATGTACTAACATTAGGAAAATGTCCTCTTTTTGTTCCATTCATCAGCTCTAAGAGCTTTAGGTGGCAGCTTCCTCTCTGCATTTATTAGAAATAAAATTGCCATGTAAATGACAAGAAAGTTTACTCGAGGAAACTAGAAGTCAAACGAAGTTTACTGATTTAAAATACTGTACAGTCAGATTTCTTGCAGGCATCTTAGACACATTATGTTTTCCATAGAACAAGCAGACCAGCCAATAAACCGAAAGTTAGTCATGCCCACCAATTATTAAGAGCTCATTAAATGCTAGACCTTGTACGAAGGCTTTTGCATACTTTACCTCATTTAATCCTTACAGAAATCCTATTATAGGTATAATTTCCATGTAAGAGATGGGAAAAAAGGGATCTTTGGGTGGCGCAGCGGTTTAGTGCCTGCCTTTGGCCCAGGGCGCGATCCTGGAGACCCGGGATCGAATCCCACATCGGGCTCCCTGCATGGAGCCTGCTTCTCCCTCTGCCTATGTCTCTGCCTCTCTCTCTCTCTCTCTCTCTCTCTCTCTCTCTGTGTGTGTGACTATCATAAATAAATAAAATTTTTTAAAAAAGGCTTATTAAAAAAATAAGTAAAAAAAAAAAAAAGAGATGGAAAAAAAATCAAAACTCAAAGAAGGTAAATTACAGGACCAAATTCACTAAAGCTAGAAAGTAAGAAAATGACTTTCAGACTGAGGTTGTACAAAACTAGTGTAGGTATTTACTACTTATGAGTGAGAGAATTTAGGCAAAACTGTAAAAAGGCCAAAGTGTGCCTTTTGTAGTTAATTTTCTATTTGTATTCTTGAACACTGAATATATATTTGACACACCAGCTTTTTTATACTTTAAAAAATCATTACAGAAGCAAAAGGTACGAGCAATCTTAGCATGCACCTACATATTTCACTTTCTGCTCCTCCTTCAAACCTTGCTTGGACATCTTCCTTACACATCATGTCTCCCTGAGAGAAAAATAATGATATCCCAAGACAAGATGTAGCAGCTCTTAACACCTCTCAGTTCATTCTCTGCTCCTATATGACAATTCACTATTCATCTTTCCAGTCATCTTTTTCCATAAAGATCCTGAGAACGCCTCCTCCTTCAAAGACCCATCAGTTGGGTAACTCCCATCAATAAGTGAGCGTTGAATTAAGTTGACGAAACTGAATCACCTCTCTCCAGACCCTAGTCTAGCAATAGGACTTCACCATGTCCTATATTTAATGTCTGTTCTGACTGAAAGAAAACTGGATATCAGAAAGAAAAGAAAATGTCTAATAAATTCCTACATCCTGTTCTAGAAAATAATACAAATGTATTGTTGGCACTTGGGGCAATGGCTTTTAAGATGGTGACTTAGTGTGTATTGCAAAAAGGTGTCCCCTCTGATCAGGCTAATTGCAAAATGGTGCTTCCTCAGACGGGATGGGGCTCCAGGGTGTTTTGACCCCTCCCTTCACTCCACAGAGGGGCCAGGACTGAGTCAGAGATGGCTTGGTGAGCACTCTCAAGGCCATGGTGTCTTGGAGTGCACTTTTGGGTTTTGTATATTTAGTAGGGAGAAAACAGAAGCCATTTTCACTGGAGATCAAGGGATGTTAATTTGTAAGCCACGTTTCACATTACTTATATTTTGGAGAAAGATAGTGAACAGAATTAATTATAGCATTGCTAATGCTAACAGGGTTCACCAATAAAATTTGGCATCAGTCACATCTGTGGTCAAATCCTGCCTGTGACACTATTTGCTATGTGACTGGAATGTGTTACTTAATTCCTCTGGTCTCATTTTACTTGTCTGGATATGGGACGATAAAGTTCAAGCCCCTGTGTTGGAGGGGAGGATCAGATGCATGAAGGTAAGCTTCTGGTGTGAAGAATGCATTCAGGTTCCGTTTGTTGGTGTAGAATCTAATTATGCCTGCTTCTGATTCTTAGAGATGTGCTTATGCCCTTAGCATATCAGCACAATTGAAATAAGTGAAGGAATGAAAAAAGTAGTACTGTATAATAAGATGGCCAAGAAAAAAAAAAAAACGGGCTAAATTGCAGCTTGATAGTGGTAGTCTATGTCACTTTCTGATTTGTATTATTTTTTTTTTTTGTCTCACAGAAATTGAAGAATGTGAGTACTAATATTTCTTGATGATGAATGTGGTTCATTGCCCTTCATCATGTTGAAGTAGAGATATGTAGGTGGGACGGTATTTCATGTATCAGAATTGAATCAGCATGTCAGTTATACTTTAGTCAATAAAAAGAACACTTTTAATAAATAATTTTAATAGGCGTTGCACTTTAAAGCGTAAAGTTATTAGAACGTTTGCCGGGCAATCTGTTTTTTATTTGTACAAGTTAAACATATTCATTTGTGATGAGCACTTTATTTGGTTTATGTCACATCCTTCTTACAGAAAAGCCTTGCTTGTGGAGCTAATGACACAACTGAATTACGCGCAGAGTTAAGTGATAGGAAATATTTCTAAAATACTGCCCTATGGAACGGCTAATAAGTTGATGCCTGTTTTCCATTAATGACCTGAAAAACAAGTGTAGCCTGTGGCATTTCAAACCAAATTGTATTGATTACAGTATTTCTTCTATTTTATGCAGAAGAGAATTTTTTTTTTCGGTTGTCACACATCTCTGATTAAAAACTGTGCAGACCCATTTCGAGGTGTACAAAATATTGTTAGAAATATCTCCTGGGCATTCTTTTGAAACTAAGAAACGGGGTAATGTAGTGAAACTATTTAAGGCAGATTGTGAAGAACGTGGAATATAAATGGAGATATTCCTAGCTCTGGTGCCTCACTCACACTAGCAGTGCCATCCTTTTTATTAAAATAATGGGGATAAATTTTATGGTCTTGTCCTGTAAGTTTATTAGCATCATTTGCTTATTGCACTGTGATTCTAGTATTATTCTATAAATACTGTATTATTGTTCTGCATTTGACACTAGAGAAAATGTGGGTTGGATTTTTAATATCAATGACATTTCTCACCTTCTACACGTACATTTTCCTACCTTCGTGGTTCTGATATAACTGGTATGTGAATGCAAGAATAAAAGACAATGTCGGGTTTGCAGGAGATGGAATTAGACTTGCCTGGATGACTGGCCTGCGGATGCAGCGGCGGCTCTGCAGAGCTCGGCTTGCCACTCAGGGAAGCTCCATCATGGGATTACAGTGCTTTTTCAAGCTGTCTGATGAGGGACTTTTAACTCACAACATCTAGGTATTGCAATGCCTTCTTTTCGTCACGGTTGCTAGAAACACATAGCCTTTTGTCAGGCTACAGAATGTTTTAATTCCCAATGCAAATCTGGGTGACATGTTTGTTACGCTAGCGGATATACCTGACAGATCCTATTCTGAGTTTTCCAGGAAAAAACACACGGCAGCACATTTGTGGGATATCAATCCTTTTATGTGAGCGTAGCATGCCTTTTAGTGATTGAGGAAACCATGTCAAACTCGAGTTGATTTGATATAAAAAGAACTTGCAAGTCGTGTTTGTATAATTCCTAGGGTAAGATCATTTTAACAGATCTCGTTGTTGGTTGTAAGAATGGTTTTATGGTTTGGGCGAAGCAGTAAATAATAGCAAAGGCAAATAAAAATAAAGCTTTCATCACACCTTTGTTAACCTAGAGAAATACATTCATTGAGTTTTTTGAGTTACTCACACATATGTATACAGAATGTGTAAAGAATTATGGTGAATGCATTCAAATAACCTATAAAACAGAACAATTACATGCACATGTTTCTAAAACCATAAGTCATGGTTGTTCATAAAAGTATGCTAAGTGTATTTAATATTCAGTGCAAAAATAGATATTAAGAAATCCTTCCTTGAGATTTAAACCCCGTTCTTTATTTATAGTGAAATATGTTGCCTTTAGCCACCCAAACACAGGTTCAAATTCTGGTCACTTGGATGTGAGGAAACTCCTTGAAATGAATTGTTGGTCACAGTGTTTTTTTTTTTTTTTTTTTTTTTTTTTTTTTTTTTTTTTTTTAATTTTTATTTATTTATGATAGTCACAGAGAGAGAGAGAGAGAGAGGCAGAGACACAGGCGGAGGGAGAAGCAGGCTCCACGCACCGGGAGCCTGATGTGGGACTCGATCCCGGGTCCCCAGGATCGCGCCCTGGGCCGAAGGCAGGCGCCAAACCGCTGCGCCACCCAGGGATCCCGGTCACAGTGTTTAATAATGTTAGAGGGTTGACTCTGGACACAAAGTCTCCAGGTAATAAAGTTCCTCGGGCCCAAAAGCACATTACATTTTAGAGCACATTGCACTATGTCCCAAGAATAGCCATTTCTGCTTTTAGAATTAAAGGAAGGGAAAATATGAGTTAATCTGGTTTTAAAACTTATTATTTTCCCTAGAACTACTACAAAGATTTAAAAATATGTTGTTTCAACTATAAAGTGTTAGTATTTGTGAGGTTTCAGCAGTGTCCCTCCTTTCCTTTCCTTTTTTTTTTTTTAATTTTTATTTATTTATGATAGTCACACAGAGAGAGAGAGAAAGGCAGAGACATAGACAGAGGGAGAAGCAGGCTCCATGCACCGGGAGCCCGACGTGGGATTCGATCCCGGGTCTCCAGGATCACGCCCTGGGCCAAAGGCAGGCGCCAAACGGCTGCGCCACCCAGGGATCCCATCTCCTTTCCTTTTCTATCTGTTACACCCTTCAGTATAATTTTGCTTCATTCTTATGTAAGGATCTCTGATTGATTGATTGATTGATTGATTGATCTATTTATCTATTTGAGAAAGAGAGAGTGAGCATGTGTGTGGTGGGGGAGGGGTGGAGGGAGAGGGAGAGAAAGAATCCTAAGCAGGCTCCCAGTCCAGAGTGAGGCCAATATGGGGCTGGGTCTCAGGATCCTTACATGGTAACCTGAGATGAAAAATAAGTTGGATCCTTCACCGACTGAGCCACTTACGCACCTCAAGGGTTTTTATTTTGAGTGTATCATTCTCAATTTGGTGCTTATTATATCAAAGTAGGTGGGAATAGATCAGAATTGAGTATCTTTTTAATATTTTCCATCAAAAATGCAAGAAGTATATTTGGAGCATTTTCATCTTATTTAAATTAATTGTTGTGCTAGTTCAATTAATATGCTTGAATTTCTTTACTCAGCAAAAGTGTGATAAAACATTTAAATTTTTAGGTGCATCCCTGACTGTGTGGCATGTAAAATGGACTTTATCTTGTTTCAATCTGTAGGCTACCTGAATTTATTTTTCTCTTAATAAAGGTTTCAGAAAGACTAAGCACCTTGCCTTATTGCTATAGGAGAGAATATTCTTAGAATCTACAACCTTATTGAAAGAGGATGGTGAATTGGCTGGGGATATTCTGCTTTATTTTGAATATTTTCACTACCTTGTAAGATATTAAAGTCTATTGTATTATTCTATTGAATTATTTGCTATTGTGAAGATTTGGGGAGTCATTGAAGAAATGCCTTTTGAGTTTTTATTTTTTTTTCTTTCATATTATAAAGTGCCTGCTGGAGGGCTCAGGTATATCTAGGTTAATGTGTTTCTATTTCAGTACCCAAAAAACAAATGTGAGATCTTGGAAGGGTCATATTCACATCCCGGTTGACAATAATTGCTTAGGAGTGAGCACCTGCTTAAGAGGTGTAGGCTCTGCGGTAGAGCAAGGGGAATGGAGGGTGGGGGAGGCTTTAAACAAAAACTTTAACTGTAAAAGAAACAAGTTTTCCTCTGGGAAATTATTCAGAGTGCAATACAAGCATATTTTTCTAATTAAATAGATTAGTTTATGCCTTTGGCATTTAAAAGAAAGTCCTTAGATTCATAGCCTCCTGAGTTATAAGTATTTCCCAGGTTAATTCTCTGGAAATTAAATCTGGCCCTATTTCTTGCCATTTTGTTCCTTTTTTTGTTTTTTTCTTTCTTTCTATTCCCATTTCTCTTTTCACCTCCAGATAATTTCTTCCTCTCTCTTTATGATCTGTCCACCTTCTTCTTCCCTTCCTGAACTCCTCCACCTATGGAAATAGGACAAGCACTGACATGCCCCCTCCATCTTTGTCCCCTAATCAGAATGAATTACCACGAGCCTGTGATCCCATTGGGCTCATTTTAGCCCATTTTTATGTATAGCCCATAACTGTCTTCCTCAAATAACATCTGGTTGCTCACATATCCATCCTTGTGACTGCACTTTGAGGATCTTGAAGGCGAGAGTGCCATTTGCTTTCTTCTATCCTCCAAAGTCACATGTTCTTGAACAGAGTAGGCACTCAAGAGAGGTGGAACTGAATGTTTGTGGTTAATCCTTATCAATAAAGAAAGCCCTTATAAAATCTGTGAAGAATCATCTTTTTCTTGATTCATATCCTTCTTCGTTTACTTTATCTTTTTACACCCACCTCCTTGTCCTTGTTCACTCACTGAGATATCCCTAAGTACTACTGCAGAGAGGAGTAGAGAGACCCACACATTTGGAGTGTGTCTGCTGTGTGTGCGCTGCAGGCGCAGGGGGATTCACTGGGCCCCAGAAGAGAGCTGAAGAGGGACCAGGACTGAGAAAGAAATTGTATTGTACTAACAAGCAATCATTGGGAAATCATTTTAAGACTTTGACAATAATTTCCCAGCGGTTGGTTGTCTAGAAAAGGGAAGGAAAAGAGAGAGAAAGAGAAAGTGTTTTATACTGAATACCAAATAATTCCATATGACAATGCAAATCAAGTTTGAATGCCAGAAGCGTAGAAATTAAAGCCCACTCAGCCATTAGGTTGTCTGTCTTGATCAAGAAGGCGTGGAGAGTCGTTCCGTCGGAAAAGCAAAGCAAAGGGAATGTAGAAAAGGAATTTGAAGGTGAGAGGCTTAAAATAAGAACATTTTGCCGTTTGTTCCGAATGAAAGCCCCAGCAAGTCCCCAACACGGTGCTAATGTATCACTAAAATGGGATAAAGTAAACAAAACGTTAAATCAAGTCTTGCCATTCAACACAGGGGAAATTATCTTATAAAAAGATTAAAAGAAAAAGGCATTAAGATCCTAAATAGCATGGCTTTATGAAATGGATCACTTAGAAGTATGGGTTGTGGCTCCATTCTATCTGACACATTGGCGTACATACAGAAAACAAACTGCTCTGAGTATTGTAACGTGCAGTTCCAAGGCCTCCTGCTTTGGGTTTGTGTTTTACATAAGTGGTTTCTATGTTTGTGCCTGTACTGATGGAAATTCATTTATAACCTGCTACGCAGGACTTTTTGACTGTCCTTTTTGATGAACGGCTTTTCAGTTTGTAACTTTTGTTTTTTTTTTTGAGGTTTCCGTGTCATGAAATGCTTCTTCTAGTGCTGCATATTTTAACAGAAAATTGCATCAAATAAGACAACTGGAGTTGAGTTTAGATTAAAAAACCCCAAATCTTTCTATCCCTCCTCCTGTATTTCTTACACCTTTGGGGGCACTGCCTTAATGGGCACTGGTTTATTTTGCAATATTGCAAAATCTAGGGCCAAAGGAAAATTTACCGAGAAAAATAAATGGAAATCTTCAGCTTTGAAAAAAATAACACAGTTTACTAAGAGATATCCACTGACTAGAGGTGAGAGATTGGCAAGGTGTCCAGGCCAGGGTCAGAGAACCATGTCCAATATTAACTGTTAGACACATGTCAGGAGTGAGGTGGCCAAAAGGAGTCCTTTCCTGGTGTCCCAGTCTTACCACAAGAGGCATGAGACTTCGTCGAAAAAAAGAGTCTGAACCCTTTCCTTCCCCACATTGGACATGACAGGTGGAAATTCTGGCTTTTGCAAATGACCTAAACACATTTTTTCTTCATAGCTGGTTTTATTTATACTTCTCTTCAGTTTATCTCTGAGTGAACTTTGTGGCCTGCCTCTCAGTAAATCTGAAAGACTCAGCTGAAGTCAAAAAGTGTTACCATCAATAGTTCATTTTTGCTTTTTTTTCTTTTGCCTTCATAGATGTATCTTGTAAGAAGTTACTGTGGCCGAGTTCAAAAAGGGTGTCGCCTGTGTTCTCCTCTAGGATTTTGATGGAATCTTGTCTCACATTTAGATCTTTCACCCATTTTGAGTTTATCTTTGTGTATGGTGCAAGAGAGTGGTCTAGTTTCATTTTTCTGCATGTGGATGAAGCTTTTGCACAGCAAAGGATACAGTCAACAAAACTAAAAGACAACCTACAGAATGGGAGAAGATATTTGCAAATGACGTATCAGATAAAGGGCTAGTTTCCAAGATCTATAAAGAACTTCTTAAACTCAACACCATAGAAACAAAGAATCCAATCATGAAATGGGCAAAAGACATGAACAGAAATCTCACAGAGGAAGACATGGACATGGCCAACACGCACATGAGAAAATGCTCTGCATCACTTGCCATCAGGGAAATACAAATCAAAACCACAATGAGATACCACCTCACACCAGTGAGAATGGGGAAAATTAACAAGGCAGGAAACCACAAATGTTGGAGAGGATGCGGAGAAAGGGGAACCCTCTTGCACTGTTGGTGGGAATGTGAGATGGTGCAGCCACTCTGGAAAACTGTGTGGAGGTTCCTCAAAGAGTTAAAAATAGACCTGCCCTACGACCCAGCAATTGCACTGTTGGGGATTTACCCCAAAGATGCAGATGCAATGAAACGTCGGGACACCTGAACCCCGATGTTTCTAGCAGCAATGGCCACAATAGCCAAACTGTGGAAGGAGCCTCGGTGTCCATCGAAAGATGGAAGGATAAAGAAGCTGTGGTCTATGTATACAATGGAATATTACTCAGCAATTAGAAACGACAAATACCCACCATTTGCTTCAACATGGATGGAACTGGAGGGTATTATGCTGAGTGAAACGAGTCAATCGGAGAAGGACAAACATTATATGTTCTCATTCATTTGGGGAATATAAATAATAGTGAAAGGGAATAGAA
The DNA here is from genome assembly GCF_018345385.1 of Vulpes lagopus. Taxonomy (NCBI): domain Eukaryota; kingdom Metazoa; phylum Chordata; class Mammalia; order Carnivora; family Canidae; genus Vulpes; species Vulpes lagopus. The sequence goes on along the minus strand of NC_054824.1, from coordinate 22,629,123 downwards.
GGGAAGGGAGAAGAAATGGGTAGGAAATATCAGAAAGGGAGACAGAACATAAAGACTCCTAACTCTGGGAAACAAACTAGGGGTGGTGGAAGGGGAGGAGGGCGGGGCGGTGGGGGTGAATGGGTGACGGGCACTGGGGGGGGGGCACTTGATGGGATGAGCACTGGGTGTTATTCTGTATGTTGGCAAATTGAACACCAATAAAAAATAAATTTATTATTAAAAAAAAAGTGTTACCATCATGGTGGACACTTTTTTAAATAAAATGACAAGGCAGCATAACCTCTTCAAAGAGATACATCACTATTTACTTTGCATAAACTTTACAGACAAGCCATTTGCCACCAGTGCAGCACCAGATATCTGTGTACATCAACTGAAGTCAGGTGGGGACAATTCAAGCTTCGCTTCTTTCCTACAGCCTTCCCTGGTGGCTGCCCTGTTACATGAGACTTTTCTCTATACTGAAAATTACTGTGATGTATTTGTTTTCTGTAGCACACAATTAATTATAAACAACCATGTACTCTTCATCCAGAGGTTTGCCTTGAAACACTAAGGCAAACCTCTCAGTGCTCATTTATTTGATTCCAGAGGAGAGTTACATATTTGTGTAAAAATCAAGACGGCATTTAATAGGTGAGCAGACATTTGTTGAGCACCTACTATATACCACACCACAAGGTAAGCACTAGGCATGCAAAATCTTCAAAGATGTTGCAGTTTTCGTAGAGAGAACAGATTTATAAATAAAGAAACAACCTGCCACTCAGCATAGTATAGCTAAAAAATACAGCCAGTGCTAGAGTTGCCCAGAAACAAGTCAGATGACTTATTACCCTGGACTCAGGAAATGGTACCAGGAAGCGCCCCCTGGAAAATCATATTTCTAAGTTTGGGCTCAAAGAATAATAAGGATATTTGCTCTTGCTGTTTTCTACCTTTTTTTAAGGAGACAGGTAAAGGAAAGACATTGAAGGCATAACCATAGAAGTGTGAAACAGTATATATTTATGTTTAGGAACTAATTGGACTTCTTTTTTTTTATAATTTTTTTTAAATTTTTTTTTATTATTATTTATTTATGATAGTCACAGAGAGAGAGAGAGAGAGAGAGGCAGAGACACAGGCAGAGGGAGAAGCAGGCTCCATGCACCGGGAGCCCGATGTGGGATTCGATCCCGGGTCTCCAGGATCGCGCCCTGGGCCAAAGGCACGCGCCGAACCGCTGCGCCACCCAGGGATCCCCTAATTGGACTTCTGAATTGCTAAAATATAGTTATAGAGAATGGTGTTAATAAGAAGGAAAAAACCCTAGGAGATAAAGCTAAATAAACAAGGCAGAGATGCAGTCACAAAAGGCCTTGCATGTCATGCTTGGCACTAGCAGATTAGAATGAAGAAAATCAGTGAAAGCAAGGAGTGACATCTGACAGGGAGAAAGAATACGGAAGTAGAAAAATCTTGGAGGTCCTAAAGCCTGGGGCCACTTGGTATCCAAGCAGGTGGCCTTCTAGGACTCAGTGGCTCCTGTAGGCACCACGCTTCCACACCACAGTACAGTGATTGAAATGCAGAGTTACAATCCCAAGTCATCAAGGAAAGGAAAAATTACGTGCAATAAGGTATGTTTATGAAGTCAGGGAAGTGTGTAATAGAGTTTAGAATGCTATCAAACACTGAGTATTAGAAACAGTGTTTTTTTGGTGCTTAAAGATGTGTTAGTTTATAAATGTCTGAATCTTATTCTCTGACAAGACCAACTATATTAGGCATTATTATAATCTATGCTATTTTTTTCATATCCATGTTAGGCTAGTTTTACCTTCTAGAATTTAAGTTCTTTGTTGACAGATAACTCATCTCATACTCCCCTACTTCTCTGAAGCCAGTGCTGCAGGTCTTCAATAAATCTTTTAGGGTTATTTCTAGACCATGGCCGAGCACTCGGTCCTACCTTCTGGTTCTTTGCTGACTCATTTATGGCACATCTGAGGATAGTCACTGAAACCTTCTGTGGTTTCTCCTCTAAGAAATAAATCCATTAACTTAAAATGCATATCTTATTTTGCAGAATCATTCGTTTCCCTAAGACATTAACTGGTGGTGGGGAGGATGATATGATATAGGGGGAAAGATTGTCAATTTAGGATCTGGAGAAGCTTGGGTTTGAATACTAGCCACCATTCATTAGTGGAGTGGCCTTAGCCAAGATACAATCTCCATGAGCCTAAGTTTCTCCTTTGTGTAAGCAGACAACAGATAACAAAGACTGTAGAACATTTACAAATAAGAGAAATTATTTCTGTAAAGCACACACACAGTATACTATTTAGCCCAAAGCAGACATTCAATAAATAGTAGTTACTAGTGCTTTAAAGTCATACTTAAAAACATTATGTTTTTAATAACGCATCTAAAAGGTACATAAAATAATTTAGAGAAAGATGAGTGATAAGGAAAGTAATTCACCAAATATAAACCAAAGTAACCCTTTATTATTTTCCTTTTTGCCACTGGAATTTAATGTCATTGGCACTTCACCTTGCCCTTGGTCAATAGTTCCTACAATAACCTGAAACCAGATAATATACACCTTTGGTTTCTTCTTTTTTGTTTGTTGCTTTTTGCAAAACTTAGATGTTTGAATATGGCAAGCCCGATATGAAGTGAAAGAAGAAAGATGCAGCACTAATAGATCAGCAATTTGAAATATAACGCTGGAAAGCAATGGAAAAGTAGATTTCTTAGAACATGGAAGAGTTGACAGGGGCTTCACGTCCTGCAAGGAAAGACAATGACTGAAAAATCAGTTCTCAGAATATAGATGTTATAACAGCAAACTTATTCTAAACATGTTCCTTGTATTTTTCAATTATACCTGTCACAAATTCAAAATTTCGCAATTGCAAACCTTCTTTTTTGTCCCCATTTTCTGTAGGATCACAGGACACTTTGTGAGCAAGATTTGTCTCTTTTCTTCTGGTCTCTTCAGCAGAAATGCATGTTTGCGCATGCATTTCCAGAAGGCTATTGGTGTTTTGTTTTGTTTCGACACTGATGATTAAGAGATGGCAATGACACCTAGGCTCCTTTTTCCTGGTCAAAAAGAGCAAAGTACATATTAGTAGTGACTGCCTATTTTAAATCCCCTTTTTCTTTGTCTGTCGACCTGTCTATAATCATCAGAGTGGAAAATAACTTTGAAAGCTCAAGCTCAGGGAAAAAAGGAGCTTTCGTGCCTCAGTACGGCAGAAGGACTGGTAGTCAGGAGAGTTGCCTTTTTGAAACCTAAGTTTGACCCAGTGTCTGCAGAGTTCTACAAAATGCACAACCACATGTGTAAATCCCAGATTGGTCTGCTTGACCTGCAGCTTTTCCTGTGAATTTTGTCACATGGATAGCTAGGGAGAGAAGAGGTGGTTGGTCAGTCATTAGTAGAGAGAAGGAGAGGAGAAGAGGGGAGGGCATCAAAGGAGAGGGGTGGGGAGGGAAGGGGAGGAGAAATGTGCTCCAGTCCCAAACGTCTAAAACTGACTTCTGGCCACGTTGGACTTCAGTTTCATTAATGATCTCGATCTGTTTGCCTCCCTCAGCAAATCCACTGTGTATATTTTGGGCATGAGAAATGGTGCTTTCCGTTTGCCCTGGTTTGCTTCTCTTTGGTTTCCCTTCCATGCTGTTCATTCTGTCGTCAGTGCCAGACACTGTGAAAATACCTTAACATTCTTTTCAGGCTTTGAAGACTTTTTTTTTTTTTTTTTAATGTGTTGAGCTTAATCTTTTCCAGCTTCTTTTCTATTAAGGGTGTAGGAGGTTTCAGTTATTTTTCTTTCTATTTCTTTTCTCCTGCTGCTGCATTTGTAGACACGCTGTCTCGTCGGTCTCCACGATGTGATGTATTATGCATGCCCTTTCTAGTGGGATTGGGGTGGGAAGAGAAACAAAGAGATGGCGAGCTCTGAGAGGTCACATACCCTGAGGAACGCCCACTGATGACAGTGCTGGCCCACCGCCCTGGATGATCTCGAGGACCAAGCGGGGGTGGGAGTCAGAAAAAGAACATTTGTTTTCTTTCATCCAGGAGCCTGAATGAAGAGCAATCTTTCTGTTTGTTACAGTGATGGGTAATTTGGAGCACTTCCCTTTGCATGAAGAAATTTGCTATTCTAATCAAAATCTCGTCCCTTTCTACAAACCATTATAAGATACTTATGAAAATAGGCAGATTCAGATTTCCTGTTTGAATCTTTGTCAGCTTTCACTTTTATGCTCATTTGCAGAATCACATAACTATGAAAGGCCAATTAGTTCTAAGTCCCCAGAAAGTGACAGGATAAATTGCTTTCTTCCTAGCAAATCAAGAATAATATTGCGGGTGCAGTGCAAAAGTGTCCACCCAGAGATTTCAGTTCATTTTATCAATCTAATAGAGTGCTTTCGGCCTGTCTTCTGTGACTGGTGCTTCCACTGTACGCTTTTCCGTCCGAGTTCTTAGAGCATACTTCGCTATACTTCCAAAGGTAGGATCAATCCATACATTTGAGCCGTGCCTCGGTCAAGATGCTTAGTGTGGCATAGAGCGCTGCCTCCAGTCAATGCTTATTTGAGTTAAATCAAAGAATTCGTAGAATTCTCTTTAGTAATGTTGACTATCACCAGCTTGATACCCCTTCATGCAGTATAGCGGGCATTTAATTTTTTTTTTTCCACAGAGGGTGGCTGTGATAATGTGACTGTCAATTGCAATCGCTATGCAAATATGATTGGAGACCATAGCATAATTGTAATTTTCAAAATCAAGCTGTCTCAAAAGAGATTCAGCCGATTATGGCTTTTCTGAGATACTGCGCCTCCTGAACGCACATATGTGAAAATTGCTTCCTTTCCCTATATTTCTCTCTGTGGCTTTTCTCCACTTTTCGAACACTTTTATTCCAGGTTGCCCTGAGCCAACTCCACCATGCTGGGGAAGCTCAGGGAACCCAGGGGAGAGGGCACAATTTTTCAAGTTGTAAGGGAATTGCTGTTATAGCAGCCATGGATGGTCATGCCCTCTCAGTAACACATCTGGGAGTCAAGGTAAGTTTGATCCCTGAAGGAGCAAGGCACCTCTCTTGTTTCACACTCAGGATTCTCACTGAGAGGACCTTTGCTATTTATTCATCATTGCCGGAAGTATTATTCTTGGTGCCTTATAAATGAGGGCATAACAAAGGACTTAGAATTAATGTTGATTCATTTTGTTTTCTTAAGTGGCATTTGCTCTTACTGAAAAACAGTGAATTACTAACAGTTTCTTGTTCACATGTGGCACGTACTTTGATATAAATGGATTGTATTCAGTCAGTGATGTTATAATGAGCAGCATATTTATTCACAATAACCAGATAGCTAGGCCACAGCCCATTTATTGTTGTTGTTTTTCAGGGGAATGGATGCAGGATATTTGAGTTTTGTTCTGGATTCCTGTGGAGTTATATACAACATTTATATTAATACCCAATGAGTTTGACATGATTAGTGTCATTACAATGAATTCCAAAGGGATTAATGGTGATTTGCTACTTGTCCGGAACTGTTGCGGTGTGGAGACTGTCATTGTACAATACCAGGGTGGCCCCATTTTGTCAGAACTTTTGGATTAGAGATATTCCATAAAAAACATCTGTAAACTGTTATAAGATTTACATTCTTCCCCCTGTTAGAGATGACATTGCTAACTCTACTGCACTACTGGGGCTCATTTAATCTAGCAGTCATTTCAGCAAGCACTTCATAAAAAACAATTATTGAATTAATTGTGATGTTTCCAGTCCAGTGTTCATTTATGATATCCTCTCCACCTGTAAACTTCTCTCCCAGTTGCCTTGTAGAGGTAAAACTGGATAATTTCACAGCCTATAAAATATGTGTTCTTTTTGTTAATATAAAATCTATGACAAGAACTCTACTGGTAGAGAACGTACAGTTCTAGTGTCATTTTGTCCTGCTCTAGGGAAATAAAACCTTGTCAATTTACCAGAAGAGAAGTTCATTCAAACTCTGTGCCTACCTTTCAGCTGTCCTTCCTTGAAAGGGCTCCTTCACATACCCTCCCACAAAAATTCAAAAATTCACGGAATGTTTTCTTCCTTGAGTTATTTTTAACTACATCAGAAAAGAAAAAAAGAATACTCTGAAGCTTGAACATATTTATAAAAAGGAAAAAAGTGTTTAATCTTCCCCAAATCTCACACATCTTATTTTTTGACTGGAGGTTCTAAGTTGTGTTTTTGTTTGCTTCATTGGTGGTGTTTCCCCGAGCTTCACAAGGTTGAGCTGGGCACCTTCATTTCTAAAGTTTATAGTTAAGCAACTTTCTAAGGTGTGTGCTATATAGGGTGATGAAAAGAGCCATGAGGATGGACCAGTCTGGTAAAGAGTTGGAATGTCTGAGGCTGGAACACAATAAGTTGGGGGGACACAAATAAGGATCTTAAGCCACTAAAGCACCACATTGAGCAACTCAGTATTTTCATATCTGAGTTTTTCTCTTCTGCTGGCAAACCACAGAGCAATCACATATCAGTGTTGTAGCTACAGTTTCAGATGCCACTTACCCGACTTACCTGATGACTTAAGGTGTGTATTAAGCATCTATTCATCCTAAAGGAACGTGGTGCTTTTTTTTAATAGCATGGATTGAGTCTAAATAAATTTTTCCAATGTAGAGACTGTTTCTGAAGTCAAATGATATATACTTAGGGAGGTCTGATGGGAGAAGTTCTGTGCAAACGAATGTGGGAGCTAGAAGAACTCCACAGTATGTTCCACTTGAATAGAATTGCATTTGTATTTCACAAAAGTCAGTGGAAATCAATACTCTGAGTAATTTTTTGAAAAAAATCAGTTCACATTACCTTTGAAAAACTAATGGCCTAATGGACAACAACCCTCAGATAATGGGACCCACTGCAACAAAGGAGTAGTGATCACATGAATCTTGGCCAACAACAGTTATGGGATTCTAGTTGGAATCCACAGCCAGTATTCCTACGTTGCAGAGGGATAGAAGGAGCAACAAGGGGATGATTCCTGGTGATGTTTGGCTAAAAATAATCACCGCATGAAGATTTGGGGAGCAATATTCTGTATCTTCACTGTGGTCATGGTTGTACCAATTTCTATATGTCCTAAAACTCACAGAATTGTCAATTGAAAGCCATCAGTTTTACTATATGCAAAGTTTAAAGTAGGAATAGAAAGAGTTATAGTTAAGTGACAGTTTAGACTAGTTCTGTTACATGTCATAGAAGAGTAAGAAGAGGGACTTGATTGATGGATTAACGCATTAATATAAAAGCTAAAAAAATCACGTAATAAGATATAGTAGAAACAACAATTATATTTTCAAAAAAAGACATTTAAAATGACTAAAAAATTCAATGTGTGAAGTTATTTGTAAGGATGCCTTATCAGCTTCTCATGAAAGTTGACTCCCGAGCTAGGCATTCAAACCTCTTATAATATACTCCCAACCAACTTTTCAGGCTGCATCTCCCTCTTCAGACCCCAGTCCACAATTTACCCACAATTCGGAAATTTCAAAATTTCAAAACACTGAATTTTCTTCTACTACTCATTGTGTGCAAAGCCTGGTCTGAACTGATGTGAGGCTATTTATGTCTTATGTATGTCACTTCACGTGTTTTATCATAGAAATACTACTTTGTTTGATTACTAGGTGTTGCCCAGAGCCTATAGGGCATGTTTTAATATATAGTATGTGAAACTGCAGTCTCCTTTTATAATCTGAAAAAATCTGAATTCCAAAACATATGTGACCCCGAGGGTTTCTGATAAAGGATATGGGCTGTGTTTTCAAAAGAAATAATCAGAAGACTATTTCTGAACAAAACAGACGGTACCACCTACTACTTCGGAATGTTTCATGTGTTTATGCTTTAGCGCCTTTGCTAATATTATTACTACCTGCATTCTGGATGTACAGTTTTCTTAACTCTGTATGTGAAAGTCAAGTTTAAATGCCACTGCCTCTGAGCAGACCACCCCAAGCTGAGCTTGCCAACTATTTCTTTTCTGACTGCAACTGTCTTTCATCTTCTTCTAGATTATAATTTTCATGAGGGCACAGACGACTCTGATTAGACATGAAAGACTAGGATGGTTATTACTGCAGCAAGGCTTTCACAAAAGATGTGGAATTATAACAGAGATTGGGATCAGAAAATCTCTGGAGGAGTGGTTAAGATCATGACCATCTAGACAAGGATAGAGGGCAAAGCTCCTGGTTGAAGGCTACAAATATAATGTTGATTGAAGATGAGGAATTATCATGGGGCTTGGCAGGATAGGTTGGCATAAACATGGTAGAGGCACCTATACTAAGAAGACCAGCTGCCATGTATTAACCACTAAGTAAGTACCAGAGCCTGTCAATATACTTTAGAGTCTATTATTTTATTTTATTTTATTTTATTTTATTTTATTTTATTTTTTATTTTTATTATTTTTAGAGAGGGAGAAGGGGGGCAGAGGGAGAGGGAGAGAAAGAATCTCAAGCAGGCTTCCACACCCAGTGCAGGACCAGACACAGGGCTAAGTCTCATGACCCTGACCCAGAGATCATGACCTGAGCTGAAATCAAGAGTCAGAAGCTCAACCAACTGAGCCATGCAAGGACTGTAAAGTCATCATTTTTTAATCCTTGAAATTTTGAGTAGTTGACATTATCTCTATTTCCCAGATGAGGGACTAAAGTTTAGCAAGGGTAAGGCCTTGACCAGTATCACTTAACTAGTAGGAAGCAAAGCTACAACTTGAACTCTGTATCTCTAACACCCTAGTATTTATTTATAGCTAACTCTGTGACACAGCCTCTTCAACTGGGGCCAATAGAGGTGGTGGGAAATGAGATTTAGATGAGATGAGATAGATACTGGAGTTGGGAACTTGGGACTGGGTTTGGCATGATTTTCAGTGCATGCCATTTTAGCAGTGATGTATAGTGGCTAATTTTGATCTTTCATTTAGGAACACTCAGATTTTCCCTATTAAGCTCTGAAGCATCACCTCTTTCTATATCTTACAGTCTCTTGTCTCTTAGGATGGGTTCTATACCCCTAACTGAGGCAGTAAATACACTGAAGGCTACTCTCTATATGAAACCATAGAAGATAAATGAGAAAAGAGGTTAAACCACATATCAAATGGAGACAGAATGCTTCAAAGTCTTGTGATTTTCTATATGTGTTCTCAGAATATTACCTCTTTTTGAATTCTTGAACTTGACCAGAACCATATCATATTTATTCTTGTTCCCAGTATTGAATAATACAGTGTCTTGATTATGTATAAGGAAATAAATAATTGTTTATGGAATGAATTCCTGCTAATTAGCTGGGACATCTTGATAAGAGCATAGTGTTGTTGGCACCTATTTCATGATATCAGGTGGTTTCCTTATGTTCTAGGTTTGGGAGATTTCAGACTAAAGTTTAGCTCTTTATAAATGTTCAAAGAAGAACTAATAAATTTCATATTTCTTTAGTTGGACAAAATGTTGGAAACCACATTAATTTCCCTCAGTATTATTTTATGGTTTCTGTAGCCTGAAGGATTTTTGATGCATTGAATCCAATGGGAGAGCATCCTAATAGTGTCAACAAAAAGCTGCCATTCCATATTCTGCTCAGTTCAGCCTTTCATTCTGAATCCTATCTGTGCAATCAGTAACTTTCACTCAGGAAAGGAGATTGTAGATGAATTAATGAGAACGGACTTAGCATAGGTCCCCCTCAACAATTTATAGCAAGTAAATTAAAATCACCTGTTGGTCCAGTGTATTAGCATTGCTGGCTCTTTGCTCAAACCCTTCAGGATTAGTTTAAGCTCAGAGGGATAAATAGGCATAAATAAAAATTTATTTTTCCATCTCTTATTCCACAAAGTTGTAAAAATAGTTGAGAATTTTTTTTTGCTATTATAATAGGAAATTGGCTTTTACTGTTCTTGAGAAGCAGGGAAAAGTAAAACATAAAAGGGTATGAAACTCCTATTACTTTTGCTCTGTAATATGTAGACATATACAAAAATGGGCTGTTCATTATTAATCAGTAAACATTGACAATGGAAATATTTTATTAAGTAACCATATATTTTTTACTCAGTGTTTAGGAGGTTGACTTTGGATGTTATCAGACTTCTACTCTAGGAGCCAGCTAGAGGAAAAACCTTGGTTCTCTTCATTGATACACCAACAACTGAGTGAAGATACTTTGGTGATTTCTGAGAAGGGACTTGGGCAGTTGATTCTCCCAGTCTGTTTTTGGAGCACTGAGGACTCTCAGTGCTGCCTGTGGTGATATAATTTACGGTCAGAGCATAGATTTCAAGAATAGAAGATTCTTGAATTGTACCTGTTCCCAGTACAATTTATATATCAGAAATAGTTTGGAATGTTTGTTAAAAGTACAAATGTTGGCACTTCAATCCACACCTAAACCATCAGAGTCTCCATGATTGAGGCCAGTGAACCTATTTTTAATAAGTTTTATAGGTAATTCTGATGAGTAGCCAAGTTTAAGAGTCAATTGCTAGTCTAGGGCATGATCCATTTATTCTGCAAATAGTTATTACGTTTCTATGTCTAATGGTCAACTGGAGTATGGTTAGTCAACCAATTTGCATATAACCAAAGGATCATTTGCCTGAGTCTCTAATCTGCTCAAGGATCCTGAGTATTTAATATTTAAATAGAATATATTCAAACCCACAGCTTTCCCATCTTGATAAACCTAATATCCCTTATAGTGTCTTTGAGGATTATGGAGGGAAACATTGCCAGTTTGATTTTCGGTGTGTTGTATGCTTGAGGTCTGCAAAATACACACCGGATTTGGTGATTTGGGGGGAACAAAAATGTAAAGTATCTCATTAATAATGCTTTGTATTAATTATATGTTGAAATGCATATTTTAGATTTGTTGGGTTCAGTAAATAAAATGATTTCATCTGTTTCTTTTTTTAATGTGGCCACTAGAAAATTTAAAATTACATGTGTGCCTTGCATTTTATTTCTGCTGGGTAGCACTGCTCTGTACTTTAGAGGACTGAAGCCACAGGAAATCAGATAGAGCATTCAATTTCTTTTAGTCACTATTTAGAATCTTCCTTCCTCCATCTTCAAAGGATGATTTTTTTTTTACCATTTTTTGAGTATCACCTATTTGCCAGGGTACTTTAAAAATGCTATTTCTAATTGTCATAACAAGCCTCACACAGATGTTATACTGATTTTTTAGAGGAAAAAATTATTGCTTGCAAAGAGTAACTATACATCTTAAGAGTTACTAATTATGGTGTATTTACTATATGCCAGGCATTATATGTATTAGATGAAAGTATGTACTATGCCAATTTTGCTCATGAGCAGAATGAAGTTTAAAGAGGTCAGGCAGGGATACCTCGGTGGCTCAGCGGTTGGGCATCTGCCTTTGGCCTAGGGTGTGATCCTGGAGTCCCAAGATCGAGTCCCACATCAGGCTCCCTGCATGAAGCCTGCTTGTCTCTCTGCCTCTCTGTGTGTCTCTCATGAATGAATGAATAAATAAATAAAATCTTAAAAAAAAAGAGGTCAGGCAATTTGTCCAAGCTCTGTACTAGGTTCCAACTGGGGCTGATTCCAGAATCCTTACTCCTTCCACCATCTACACTAATAAGCAAGTCTATATTGTTTTCTGAACATTATTATTGAATAAGCTGCGATACAAGGAGATAAAGTGACTGGCTTTTATTTTATCAAATATGTGGTTATCCTTGGTTTGGCAGTGTTTGAGGTGGAATCATATTGCCCCATTTTCACTACTCATCACATAGCATGTGCCATTGGAGACCCCAAACAACTTTTTTTGCCTTAGCATTCCCCTTGTCTGAAGTAAATTCAGATGAAAGGCTTATTCTGGCCTCACCCTCATCCTTCACCCCAGGGCAGCTGTTGCAGGTGTTCAGCCATTCTGGAACATGGTACCGTTATGTGCTGACAATAGCAGCCATAGGGGAAACTGCACCTATTCGTAAACTAGCATGACTAACTAGCATCCTTTAGATGATGAGTAATCCAGAGCCAATTACTTGGATGAGTTATCTACCCTGGGGGCCTCTGGGTAATGGTGGTTTGTGCACCTGTGCTTGAGCTTGCAGAAGGTGAAGACAACAGGCCTGCCGGCTGATCTGGATAGGCCAGTCAAGGAATCATAAAATTGATCAGTAAAAAAAAAAAAAAAAAAAGCCTCTTCAGTGTGGAACTAAGTGTGTGAAGCCTATCATTCCAAAAAAAAATATACAGAATACAAAGAGAATGAGTAATAGCATATGTTACATGAATATCTTGCCATGAGCTAGCCTTTGTGCCAAATGCTTTACAGGTCTTACCTCTATTCCTCACCGAACCTGAAAACTTAAGTGCTACTGTCTCTAGGTGAGGAAAGTAGGATTTGTAGACTGAAGACACCAGAGAGCCTCAGAATGGAGTCTGTAGCCTATTTTGGCCTTGTGGAACTGTTTTTGTTTTTACAATGCAATTGACTTTACCAAAAAGGGAAACTTTGGAGAAGTAGCAATTTTAATGGATGTTTATTGTTTCTATCTTTGCTTCTGGAAGCATAATTCCATGGTTACAATTATCTGAAAGTCAGAGAGCAAGCTACCTGAGTTACTTTGTGGCTATGAAACAAGCTTCAAAGAAAATCTAGTTTATTTTCCCCACTGTATTAAATTGTGATATTTATATTTCATGCATCTTAAATGTATAACAAGTGAAAAAATTAAATCTCCGTCCCCCATTCCCACCCACTTTAGTTTTTTTATGCAAGTATATATCCTACGAAAAGGATATTGACTTTTACTAAATTTTTGAGTTTTTAAGTAGGAGGAAATTGGCAAGTCAAAGAAAAACTTGGGGGACACTGTTTAGAATAAAATGCATATAAGGAGTTAAATAATAACATTCCTAAAATAGCATTGATAAGTAGCCACAAGATAAATTGAAGACAGATTGTTACATTTTAAAATAGGAGGCTATTCCACAGATAGCATCAAACTAAGCAACTTTAAAAAATATGAAACTCACAAATGTTGAAATACTGCAGTAAAATTACATTTGGGAATTCAAAATAAATCCTTTGGCAGATAACTAAACCCCAAAAGTGGCAATTACAACATATGAAGAACAAATGTGGGCCTTACTATGTTTTTAATACACCATAAATTAAATTATTTCTAATGTGAGTTGTTTAATACTATAAAATTTGCTTTTCCTAAGGGTTGGAAAATGTAGTTAGCATTGTACACATGTAAATATTATTTACTATAAAGGAGGAGACTTCAGAGCCAAGTTGCTGAGGTTTCTAGAAGGGTTATGTTATATCAGCAGAAATAAAATCTCCATTTATCTGCCACTGCAGAGGCCTGGTTTTGAACCCTTACTCTTATACTTTCTGGCTGAATCATCAGTGACACATCACTTAACCTCTCTGTACCTTAATTTTTTGAAATGAAAAATGGGTATAGTACAACAACCTTATCATCAGTAGGATTAAGTGAAATAACATAAATGAAACTCCCAACAAACAGTAGAAATGGGAAAATAGGAATATTAGTTTTTCTTTGTTTTTGATCAATTTACCTAGGAAAGTAAATTAATAAGGAAGTTAAATTTTCTAAAGTGATCTTCTTATATTCCCGTTATGAATAAATTCCTGGAGTAATTTAAGATATACAGTCTGATTGGGAATATTCACTATTTAAAAGACTTCTAGAATTTTTCTCCTAAAAGTAATATCTAGGGACATTTAATGTTCTTGCCAACTGATTGTCAAATCAATTATATAGTGGTCTGTATCTGTATAAAAACGCTTCATGGTTTTAACTCGTATTCTTTAATCAATCATGTATTTATAGCTTATTCCATAACTAAATTATAAGCTGCTCAAGGTCAGGGATTTCTCCTACTGTTCTCTTATAAGTGCTTGGTTTACAAGCAAACTCATTAATTATTTCTGCTGGGAAAATAAAAGTAAAGATATGTGTCTTGGACACATGTTTAAAACCCTTTTCTAAAGAAAATCTTTAAATGTTTACTTCTCTTTAATAAATCTCCACTGCTCATGAAATCGAGTACCAGACTGATTGAAGACCATCTGGAATATGGATCCATAGTGGCCTTTCACACACTCTGTTTCACAATTCCTATAAACATATCCTATTTGCTTACAGAGAAAACCTCATACTGTTCGAATACTATGCTCCACTACTTCATGCCATTGAGTCTTTGCTCAGACTCCTCCTTTTCAGGAAGTATCCTATCCTATTGCTTGCTACCTATTGAAATCCTGCCTCTTTCTTCCAAGCACATCCCAAATTTGGATATTGTCTTCTCTATTTCTATTCTCTGAAACCTTTACCCATTTTGGCTCTGTCTTTCCTACAGAACTCATAGATCACAGAAGTCTGTAACAGACCTTAGAGATAATTAATTATGCAATTTGCATCCTTAGCTGTCTGCAAACATCTCTGTCATAATGCTTATCAGATGGTATTGAACCTCTTTTCTGGCTTTCCAGTACATCCACTAGTTGAGGGGTTCCTGGGTGTCTTCCATTCCTGTATACACATAGCCTCGCGAAGTGCCTGGCAAATAGAAGATACTCAATAAATGACTATGGAGTCAATGAATGTCTCATCTGATTATTGAATAACTCAAAATCAACTTCTTGTAAACATGCCTCACTTAAATAGAATTAAATGTAAAATGTCTCACTCTAGGTGTGTGTGTTTTGTAAAACTGCAAAAAAATTTTTTTTGTTTTTTTTTTTTTTGATTCTCTTAAAAAATCAAAGACACTGTAGCTAATTACGCCATAAGTCTACCTTTTCCCTTAGCAATTTTTGCCCTTGCATCTATCAGTGGGTGCCCCCCAAAAATGTATGTGGGTGAATGGGTAGGAGGAAGCTTACATTTGGAAGAACATCATCAGAAGTAATATAACCAGTCAAAAATCACTACTTATACATGCCTAGGAAAGTAAAATGAAAAGAATAAAATTCTCTTCTACAGAAACAAAAAAAGTATCAGTCCATATACTCTCAATTTTCTAACAATAAAGAGATTCTACTTTGTCATAAGAAAATTGCAAGGCTTTTGTTTTAAGAGGCGATCAGCAAGAAGAATCTAGAAAACCTGATAGTTGACTGAATATTAGGAGACAATACAGTATACAGAAGAATCTAGAATGAATCTCAGTAATCATCAGTTAACAGATATGTAGATTCCTATTTAATTATGTTTTCAGTTTTAGGTCAGATCCGATAAATAACAGTGAAAGGGAATAGAGGGGAAGGGAGAAGAAATGGGTAGGAAATATCAGAAAGGGAGACAGAACATGGAAGACTCCTAACTCTGGGAAATGAACTAGGGGTGGTGGAAGGAGAGGAGGGCAAGGGGGTGGGGGTGACTGGGTGGCGGGCACTTGGGGGGGGCACTTGACGGGATGAGCACTGGGTGTTATTCTGTATGTTGGCAAATTGAACACCAATAAAAAATAAATTTATTAAATAATAATAAATGACATTCAAATTTGGGGTATTTTATCTGTTTAAGAAGGATTTCATTTTGAATTTCTGTGCAATATTTTATTGATGTGAATTATATTCTTTAGTGATAAGCATTAAAGCAAATTTAATGTTATACAATAGGTATATTTCTATGTTAAAATATTTTTACAAATAAAATCACTTTAATGTGAATAAGAAAACTAATTCTGGGAAAGAAAACTTATGAAGTATTTTGTAATATTAATAGTGAACACTTACTTATCTGTAAAGCAAATTTAGGTTTTCAATTATTGTAATCTACTCCAAAATGAGACTCTAAGTGTGGTAAAATTAGATTCTATTTGAAATTATTTTATTTTGCTGATATAATTCATTATGAAAAGAGGGAGAACATTTCTTACATAATCAACACAATTTCTAAAAGCTGAATTTTCAATACAGTGGTTAATTTTTTATTCTGTCTTCTGGTAAGTTCTCTGCCTACTACTACCTACTATTGCAATTTCTTGGTTCCTCTTCCCAATATCCACTCTTCTGAACTGTGGTCTAAAATGAAAAGGTATAAATTGTCAATTTCATCATAGAACTTCCGTCAACATTTTTTGAATAA
Source organism: Vulpes lagopus (assembly GCF_018345385.1). Taxonomy (NCBI): domain Eukaryota; kingdom Metazoa; phylum Chordata; class Mammalia; order Carnivora; family Canidae; genus Vulpes; species Vulpes lagopus. The sequence goes on along the minus strand of NC_054824.1, from coordinate 22,612,899 downwards.
TATAGCTATTGTCATTGTGTCACACAATTGACATGGAAACTAGAAATTAAGGGAAAAAAGACATAGTCCTTGCTTCTTGAAGGAATAAATAAAAATAGACATGATATGTCAGATGGTAAAAATAAGTGCTGCAGTGAAATCAAAAATAGGATGAAAGGTATGAGGCTTGCTGGTGTGGTTGAGGATTTTTTTTTGTGTAGGGAGGGCAAAAAAGCCTCACTGAAAAGATGACATTTGAGCAGAAACCTGGAAGAAATTAAGGAACAAGCCATGTAGGCATCTGGAGAAAAGAGTTTCACATGAGGGATTAACAAGAGCAAATACCTTGATGCAAGAGCATATTTGGAGATTCTTGTTCACAGATTTGGAATCAGGGTGTACAGCTGGAGTGGACTGAGTAGAAGAGTGGGAGATGAGATTAGAAAAAGTGAGCCATGTGACCAGAACATGCAGGGTCTGGTTGGCTTATTTAACGACTGACTTTTTGTCATGGTCTCTGAGTATGAGCAGAGAAGGGCCATGATCTGACCCACATTTTACATGAGTTTCTCTGCCTGCTTCTTTCAGAATGGATTGTTTGGGGGAGCAAATATGGAAATAGGGAAAGCAATTAAGAAGCTATTTCAATAATCCTGCTGAGTGAGAGATAATGATGGCTCAGATCAAGGTGATGGAAATAGCAGTAGTAAGAAATATCTACATACATTTTGAGAGTAGGATCAATAAGATTTGATAAACTAAAGATGAGGAAAATCAGACTCCTCTTTGGCCTGAGAAATTGAAAGAATGGACTTTCCATTTGCTGAGAAGATTAGGAAAGAGGAAAGGCTTGTTTGATGGTGGGGGGCAATGATAAGAATTGAGCATTCATTTTTGGATATGTTTAGCTTGAGATTCCAATTAGATTTCCAGCTAGAGATGTCAAGTAAGCAATTAAATATATGGATTGGAGTCTAGAGGGGTGGTCTGAGCTGGAAACAGATATTTGAGATATACCAGTATGAAGATGGACTTAAAGTCATAAAACTAGAACAGATTATTGAGTGACCAGTTGATCAAGAAGTGATAAAAGAAGGAAAATTTCAACTGGCTTTCTAATTCTTAGAGGGCAGCCAGGGAGGATGATGTTCTGGCAGCCAAGTAAAGAAAGTGTTTCCAAAAAAGGCAACAGTAAGAGAGTGTGCCAAGTGCTGTTGAGTAAGATAAGAATAGAGTATTGATTATTGGTTATAGCAGTGGGGATTAATTTTTGACCTTGACAACAGCTACTTTTGTGGAGTGGTAAGAATGATTGGAATGAATTTCAAATTGAATGGAAGGAATGTGTTAGATATGGAGAGTATAAGCAACTCTTTTGAGCAAACTCCTAAAGTGAAGCAGAAAAATGAGAAAGTAAATGGATATTTTTAGTGGGAGAGATTATTATATGTCTTGTGATGAAAATGATCCTACAGAAAGAGGACCATTGATGAATCTGGAGTGAAAAGAGAATTGTTGGAGTAATGTACTTGAGTAGGCAAGAAGTGAGGTTGTACCATAAAGGAGGAACCAGAGGGTTTGCCTTTGACAAGGTTGTGAGGAGATCATCCACAATAACAAGAGAGAAGACTGGGTGTATGGGTATAAACGCTGATTGTTTGGCAGATATGACAATGGGAAGTTATGAGATTGGAAACAAGGCTATCAGCACAAAGTAAGACCTGAGAGGGAAGTGTTGTAGATTAAGGAGAGAGCTGAACCTCTGTCATCTAGGAGGAAATGAGGTGGAATAGACTAGGGAAATGATTTAGGATTTCTAGGCAGCATTGTGGGCCTGATAATTTGCATCAATAACAGCTTTCTTTTTACCAAAATCCATGTTCTCTTCTTCCAGGTTACAAAAAGGACATTTTCCAACCTCCTTTAAAATTAAGGGTGGCTTGATGGCTGGAATGTGAGTGAGAGTGAAGAATTCCACTTCCAGGCCCAGCTTCAACAGGCCTCCCATGAGCATTCCATTCCCCCCCCCCCCAGCTACCAGAATGGAGATAAACCCCAGGATAATCTTAGAAGGCCACAGATTGAAGAGAGCAAAACCTTTATAAGCCTGGAACCCTAAATGGAGAGTAGGCTTGTACCACTGACCTGTTCCCTTGACTAGTATTGATACATGAATGAAAAACCAACTTCTGCTGTGCTTGTGACATTATATATTTGGGGGGTGGGGTAGGGTGGGAAGTAAGTGGTAAGAAGGTTCGTGTCCTAGAGCAGCTAACTAATTGACCTTTATTATGTTTGATTCTTTCACTGTTTCTATGTTTTATTTGATTTTTAAAATTCTTTTCTTTAGCTTCCTTACTGACTAATTTCTAAAACTGCATCAAAAATTTACTGAAAGACTAAATAACTGAAAATGTTGGGATGCCTAGGTGGTTCAGTGGTTGAGTGTCTGCCTTTGGCTCAGGGCATGATCCCGGAATTCTGGGATTGAGTCTCATATCCAGCTCCCTGCAGGGAGCCTGCTTCTCCCTCTGCCTGTGTCTCTGCCTTTCTTGGTGTGTCTCTCATGAATAAATAAGTAAAATCTTTTTGAAAAAAATGAAAGAAAATGTTGTAAAAGTGTTTATAAATAAGAACAATGCAAAGAACATATTGCATTTTATTATTTTATATTTTATATGTACTTATATTTTATATATTTGTTGGTTTATATTTATGTGTTAGTTAACTACGGCTACCATAATAAAATACTACAAACTGAATGGTTTAAATAGCAGTTTTATTATCTTATAGTTTCAGAGGCTAGAAGTCTGAGATGAGGGTCTCAACAGGGTTGGTTCCTTCTGAGGGCCGTGGAAAGAATCGGTTGCATTTCTCTCTGCTTCCAGGGTTTCCTGGCAATCTTTGGCATTCTTTGGCTTACAGACACATCACTCTAATCTCTGCTTTTATCTTCACATAGTGTTTTTGTGTTTGTCTCTATATTCAAACTTGTCCATTTTATGAGGATAACAGTCATACTGGATTAGGGCCTATGCTAATGATTTCATCCTAAATTGATTACATCTCTAAAGATCCTGTTTTCAGATAAGATCGCACTCTAATGTGCTTAGAGTTCCTATTCCAAAGTATACTTTTGGGGAAAACACAATTCAACCCATAACAAGGAGAGCCCCATATACAAGGAGATCCAATAGCAGAAGGGAGGGAGCATGGGCTCTTGAATCTCACGGAATTAGGTAGGAATCCCAGCCCTACAACTCCCTCTCCATGTTACTGAATCTCAGGTATTTCAACTCTCTGAGCCACAGCATCTTCTTTTGTAAAAACAGGGTAGGGACAACAACTTTATTAGGTTTTTATAAGGGTTAAATAAAATATTAGGCACTTATTAAGCACTCAGTGGTTATTACTCAGATAATTATTACTCAAATAATTATGATACATCTCACAACAAATAATTGTTATGATCCAAATATGCGTTACAACACTCTGCTGTTGCTATGGAAATATTATAAGGTTAAGGAATGATCTTAGTATATCCTCAAAAGAAAATCCAGATAACCTAAGCTATCTTAATTTAATTACTATTAATGTCATTGTTTCCATGTAATCTTGACTATGGGATTCACAATCTCAATGCATCCTTTATTAATTGACACCTGTACTTGAATGCTTGTCCTTAGCTGAGTTTTATTTGATACGAAATGATAGATATACCATGGGATTAGCTACTTACTTCAAAGTCATGTTCTTTCGTGATTTGGGTGTTGAAATGAATCAGTTGTTTGCAGTTGAAAAGCTAATGAACTACTCACAGGACTGAAAAGCTCCCCAAAAGTTTAGGTTTCTGAAAGTGCCTCTGCATCAGAGGGACACACAACCAGTTCTCTTTTAGCTGTCACATTGTCCTTGAAATAGAGTGCTACCAGATTTCACTGTATAAACGCATGATTCTTTGATAGTCAACCATTCTCTATTCAGTCTCTTCCCAGAACAGTAGCTCTAAAAGCATGTACATTCTTCTCTTTTTTCCTTTTTTTTTTTTTTAATAACTTGTAAGGTTTATTAGTTTTCCCACCAGGATGAACTGAGCAGGAGACAGCTGCTGGCCTAATAGCAGGAACAGCTGGTTGTATTATTTCTTCAGTTACTGCATATACCTGTGTCTGTTCACCTACAACCCAACAAGTTTGATCCTTAGCCACAAATGCTAAATCAGAAACTGAATCAATGGAAAAGCAAAAGAAATGAAAGGAAAAATGAAGTCTCTCAACTTGGAAATGGATGTGGGTAAGAGGAAATGGTGAAGTTCAGAAAGCAATTGTAATATCAAATGAACCAGGAGATGATCATCAAGAGAAGCAAACAGAAAAGTGCCAGACAGTTAAAGGCAAACGAGAGTGTTGTCAGACATCTTACACTGCCTTTTGTCCAAGTGGATTAACGCATTGGCATACTATAGCCCCTGGCAGAATTTTTTCCACTTAAATTTTTCACCTGTCACTATACAATTTGTTTCAGAGCTAGCCTTTGGAATTAACTTAAAATGGATTCTGGGGCTTCCAGTAAGGGACAAAAGAGAAAAAAAAAAAACCCAGCTGACATGAAAGTCATCACAAATCATTCACGGCTGTAACTGTACTGCCTATGTCCCTCTTTTCTATTTACCAAGCTGAGTGCTAAGTACATCCATGTCCACTCTACACATTTTCTTTATAAGGACCATAAAACCCTTGTTGGGCTATTAGCACCTGCTACAACTAGGCTTTCATTAAGGAAAATAGATACAGTATCTGGAGATGTCAGTCATAAAACTCCATTCAGAGTACAAACAGTGCTTAAAAACAGCAGAAGGACAGCAAAAAGAGAAGATGGGGTATGGCCATTAGGCTGGAGTTGGAGGGGGAGAAGCAGAAGGGAACTGAAGCAGAAAATTAAATGGTCTGATACTGACTTTGAATAATAGCTCTTGGGTGACCCTGAATCTTACAACTGGAAGTGTGCACATATTAAAATTCTCCAGTTGTGATCAGTTTTCAGTGTGCAAGATATTTCCCCCTCTAAATGTGCTGTTAGGTGAGTGGGAAGAAGCCAGTCATTTAAAAAACTCTTGGAGGCTCTGCATCCATTTTACATCCGTGTGAAATCTAGTGATTTCCTCTCCTTTCATTAAGTCCTCCAGAAACATTGGCCCTCATGTGGGTCCTTCACTCATCAGAATCTAATTATTGCCATCCATTTGGGTACTGCTGCCCAGCTCTAGCACTCAGAGATCACCACAGGGGAAATCAGGCCTGTGGAGGTATTTGTTAGCACCACCAGATTCATCTCCACATAGAGGCTATTGCCCCCCACCCTCCCATCCCCATTTTTATTAACTCTTCTTTTCTTTCAAAACTGCCCACCCTTTTCCATCTTCAGTTATTTTTACCAATGATATGCCACAAAGCAAACTCCATCTTAATTGCTGAACCTTAGTATTTAGGCTTTGATGTCTTACAGTTACCTAATTCCACTAATGGTAGCATTAAGATAAAAGCCCACAGTGACTCTGACTTTTCTAATATTTTAGATGTAGATATCTTTTGGTTATTATTTTTCTATCTAGAAAAAGACTTTTTTTTTCCCTTAAATCTGAGGAGAGAAAATATACCTTCATAGAGAAATACAGGGAGAAGGACCCTGAGGTGGATTTCTGCTTTTACCTTTTTTGGGGCAATATAGTCAACACTGTACTATTAACATCTAGTCCAAGTTATTTCTTTATTTTTCTTTATTTTTTAGTATGTTATTTCTTAGGAACTAGAGATGCTATGTGCAAAACAACCAGCTTGAAAAAATTGCTTTATTTTAGCAATTTTCAAATATTTATCTCTTCCTGTTTGATTATGCAGAATGCAAAGAAAGTGATATTTTCTGTATATTGAGGTTTCAATATAAATAAGAAAAGACTAAACAATTCAATTATAATATCCAAAAGAAAAATATATATCTTTTTAACTTCCAAGAAGCCCAACTTATGCCTTTCTACTTCTCCTGTTTTCTTTCCTATGTTAGGTCCAGAACCACTTACCTATATGCCATTCTGTCCTTCACAGACAGAATTCTAGGTCATGGAAAGAGTGAATAGGTCTCATAGCCCCTTTACAAGGCCTGGTTCTTTTGTCCCTGAGTGGGTTTAATTAATACCCACGGTATTGGTTTTCTACTGCTGCTGTAACAAATTACCACAACACTTTAGAAGCTTAAAACAACAAAAATTTATTATCTTACAGATCTGGAGGTTAAAAGTCCAGCATGGGTCTCTCTGGGCTAGAATCCAAGTGTCAGCAGGGTTGCATTCATTTTTGGAGGCTCTAGGGGAGAATCTGTTTCATTCTTTTTTTTTTTTTTTTAAACTTCTAGAGACTGTTCACATTCCTTGGTTCATGAACCCCTTTCACTTTCAAAGCCAGCAATGGTCAATCAAGTCTTTATCTGATTCTGACATTTCTGCCTCAGTCTTCCCCAATTAAGGCTGCTTGTGATTACATTGTGTACGCTCAGATAATTCAGTAAAATCTCTATCTGGCCAGCTGATTAGCAAACATAATGCCACCTGCAAACTTAATTTTTCCTTGTCATATTGCATAACATATTTACAAATCCCAAGGATTAAGATGTGGATATTTGGAAGGCCATTGTTCAGCCTACCACACCCACCCTCTTAGAGAGATGAGATTAACTCTTGAGATTATCCTGGAAATTTCCAATTACAAGAACCTGAGGACTACTTGAAGTTAACTATTTTTTTAAAAATTATTTTATTTATTTTATAGAGAAAGAGAGCATGAGCAGGGGAGGGCCAGAGGGAGACAGAGAGAGAGTAGACCTTCCATTGAAGCTGAGGCTGAATCTCAGGACCCTGAGATCATGACTTGAGTCAAAATCAAGAGTTGGATGCTTAATCGATTGAGCCACCCAGGTGCCCCAGGAAGTTAACTGTTATTCAAAATTTATCTTCAGTGCAATATAAATTTATAAGTAACTCCTGCTTTAGTTTCCTCTTTTTAATGATGTGTCATAATTTTGGATTGGAGAGACTCAACTGCAGTATAAAGAAAGGAATATGACCATTGGGATCAAAAAGGCCAGTATTTAAATCCCAACTTCATAACTCATTGACTCTCTGTTTCCTCATTTTTACAATGGGGACAAAGAGGTCTATCTTGAGTGCTGTGAAGAGGATATAATTGATGCAAGCAAAAATATGCAAAGTGTAATATTTGTACAAATAGTGATAGACTGTATAACTCCCATGAGAAGACCTGACCCATGGTAGATGTTTGCTCTCCTTAGTGCTCTGTATAAAGAGTGACACTGAAGCATCACCACTTCTGGAGGTCAAATCTGATCAGGGACTCTCTGGACTCATGAAACACAAATTTTGGGTCTGGATACCTACAAAATCCTAGGGCCAGTTCCAGTCTATGGTCTCAATTGGTCTTGGTGAGATTGTCATGGAGCTCAGATTTGGCTAGTATGGTAAAGTTGTGATTTGCCCCATATTGCATGACAGCTGGTTCAATCCCCAGCAGTGATTTCAGTCAGGGAGCGTTCAGCCCTTTGAAATTGATAATTTGCTGCTCCTACTGATTTCTTTTTCTCTTATCCTCATTTATATTCCACTGTTAAATGTGGCATGGGGACAAATTATTTTGGCTGTGATACCTAGAAGAAGGGCACATATAATGTTGTATTATTCAAATTAATATAGATTATATCATAAAGCATGGAATATATAATTCTATACATGATATGTTATTTAACCCATATTTTAGATACACAAACTGTATACTAGACCAAGGATAATAATAATAATAAGCTATCATATTCTGCTAAAAATAATTGCATACCATGGTAAGCAGAATAATGCTCACCAAAAGATGTCCATATCTTAATCTTTGGAACCTATAAATGTCACTTTATGTGGCAAAAGAGAACTAGGTTGCTGATTCAATTGAGGTGTTGGTCAGCTGACCTTGATATGGGGACATATCTTGGGTTAGCTGAGTTATCTTAGGTTAGCTGAGTGGGCCCAGTCTGATCCCATAACCCCTTAAAAGTGAGAAAAAAATGAAATAAAACTGGAAAAAAGGATTCAAAGAGATGGTCATGTGAGAGGGACTGGGCCTGTTTTGTTGACTTTCAGAATGATCTTTCATGAGCCCAAGAATAAAGATTCTAGAAGCTGGAAAAGACAATAAAATAGATTATCTGCTAGAGGCTCCAGAAAGGAACAATTCTGACAGTACCTTGATCTTTGCCCAGTGAGATCTGTTTTGGACTTCTAACCTACAGAACTATAAAATAAATCATTTGCATTATTTTAAGCCACTAAATTTGTGACTATTTGTTATAGGAACTATGGAAAACCAATATAGATACTCATAGATAATTTGTCATTAAGTAACCTAACCAACTTATTACGTGGTAATAACTAAAAATATGTTCCATGTTAATGTCTTATTACATGCTATGCACCCTTTATTTGTGCTCGCTTCGGCCCTTTATTTTCTTTAATAAATTTCTTCCAAAATTATATGCTTCATAGATAGGTTCTCATAAAATCAAACATAACAGACTGAGTGAGGTATGATAGAAGATTTTAAAGGAAATTTCAAAGCAAGTGTATGAAAGTACAGGGCATTGCCATTACATAATCGTTTGCAAAGAATTTTCTTTCAGATGCTATGACAACTGAAACATGACAAACCCATTTGACCAGGACAAATGATGTTCATGTTTTTCAGATGGGGAGGAAAAAAAATACCAATTTACTTTTATTTATTTTTTTAAAAAGATTTTATTTATTTATTTATGAGAGACACACAGAGAGAGAGGCAGAGATATAGGTGGAGGGAGAAGCAGGCCCCATGCAGGGAGCCTGAAGTGGGACTTGATCCTGTGTCTCCAGGATCACACCCTGGGCTGAAGGCGGTACTAAACTGCTGAGCCACCGAGACTGCCCCCAATTTACCTTTAAAAGCCATTTACTGTTTGAATCTACAGCAAACACCTAGAGTGTAAGCTATTAAAATTTTTAAGTTTTAGAACTTTACAAGCTTTCGTGAAAGCCCAGAATACTGCCTCATATGTCCTCCTGTCATTCTGAGGTAGGAAGGTAGTGTTTTCTGATGATTACATCATTTCACTAATCATTCTGACGACTCTGCCAAGTAGACGGAAACTATTTTGGAAAAGTCACGAATCTTTCTCCCACTGAAAAGGCAACGGTGGCAGAACCAGGACTGTATGTATCATTTCAGATGATTGTGGAGGGCTGCCTAGGATGGAAGGGGAGCGAGTGTCTACAAGCTCTGAGGCTCACATTTCCTGCTTTCCCTAACTGCAGCATTTCTTCTGTGAAACGCATTCTTTCTCCAAGCCCTCATGTAACAGTCAGATGGTTGTCCCCTTCCCTTTTACTTTCCACTTCAAAAAAGACAAATAAGGACATGGAAGAAACGTAAGTGAGAAATACTTCAAAGTCAGTTTTCTGCTTGTCATGGCCTAAACTCGTCTCTCCACTCCTGAGACAGACTTGCTGGAAGACTGAGGTTTGACTTAACACTTAAGAATGTTCCAGAAGTGTGCTTTGTAGCAATGCCCCTGAAGAAAATGAATGCTTACTCCGTGAGCTGCTGTGAAGCAAGGCAATGCACACAGAGAGGCATCGTTCATCTTCTTCTGGCTCCAGGGGCCTCTCCCACGAGCCTGTTTGACATATAAAATTTCCACCTCACTTGGTGGTAAAGTTGCCTGCTGCTGTCTCCATATAGGGAAAAGTGCCAGAGTTCTGTAAAGGTGAAGAAGCTGTTACTTCTGTAAAAGATAGGTGCAGAGAATGGTGTAGGAAGAGGAGACAAAAGGTAAAGTTGGAATGAGTGCAAGATGGGCAAAGAACTGAAGTCTTATCTCAAGAGGAGTCATCGTGTAATCTTGTAGATTTTAGGGACAATGCCTTAAAATATTTAATAATTGAGTTACCCCATAACAACCCACTTCCTACAAAAAGACTGTGCTATAATTTCTGTTTGTACACAGACAATATATACAGCTTGCTCTCTGCCTGAGGTGCTCTTCCTCATGTATGTACATGTATGAACATTTTTATTCGGTACAATTATTTTTTATCATTATGATTGTTGAACACAGGTTCATGTGAAAGGCACTTACTGCCCCTGAAATACTGAATGCATAATTTAAAATCCCTCTTTCACAGGATCTTGAAATCTTCAAAGCCCTGTCACCTCTCTGACCACCGTCTGTGAACTAGGGCTACCCATATGGCTGCAGGACAATGCTAGTTTACACCATTAAGACTTGTGTTCGTTTCCTGGATCTGTCACCTCAAGGATATCCCTTTCTCTTCTCTAAATCTTGATTTTTCCCATCTGTAAAAATGGTGGTTATAATTGGCAGGGTTCCTATGAGAATTAAATCAGGTGACACATAGCAAAATGCCTAGCATAATCCCAGGATTTAGATGCTCTCTGCTATGTGAGTTTTACACCTTTCTGCTTTGCTGACATTCTCCTTCTTTGTTACAATTATCTTGTTCTTCCCTTTGTCATCTCTTCTTCATTATCAATCCCACCCTCCCCCAACCAACAGCATTTTACCTTGTAGCTTGATTTCTGAAGGCCCTGCCAAGCTTAAACTGGCAGGCTTCTGTGTGACCGGGTAAAGAGCTGTTCCATCTATCGATCGTTCACTTGGGAATAGCTCACATGATGGACACTGCTGTAGTTCTAAATGTGGGTTACCACAGAATCACTTTAGTCTTTGCTTGCCTGTCATTATTTGTGCATAATTGCCTAAAATAGAGAAGCAGCAATAAATAGCCAGAAATTTCTACCACTGTGTTTCTGAAAGGACTTGATAGTACCAATGATAGCACATGATATAAGTCTCAAGAGGATCATATGCAGACCTATTCAGTTATCAAGTTAAATCATGACTATTTATTGACTGCCTAATGTGTGCTAAAACTCAGAGATAAGGTGATGAGTAAAATGGACACAATCTTAAAATTTAGAGAAGCCTAAAGAGTTTATACCAAAAGATAATGTTGATATATATCTTTCTGTGCTTCAAAAAATTTTTAATTAAAAGATTATTTTTAACTGTAAAATGCACATAATATTTACCATTTTAACCAATTTAAGTGTACAATTCAGGGGAAATAAGTACATTTATATTATTGTACAACCATCACCAACATCCATCCCCAGTATTCTCTTCCATCTTGCAAAATTCAAACTTTATACACGTTAAACAATAAATCCCCATCTCCCTCTCCCCTCAGCTGCTGGAAAACACTGTTCTACTTCTTGTCTGTATGAATTTGGCCACTCTAGGTACCCCACATAAGTGGAATCATATAATATTTGCCCTTTGGTAACTTGTTTATTTTGTTTAGCATGATGTCTTTAGGGTTCATCCATGTTGTAACATGTATCACAATTTCTTTACTTTTTAAAGTTGAATAATATTTCACTGTGTGTGTGTGTGTATATATACATATATATATACATATATATATATATATAGGAAGAGGAGATAAAATGTGTATATACACACACACATATTTCACACACACACACACACACACATACATATATATCACATTTTGTTTATTCACTTGCCCATTGATGAACAGTTGGGTTGCTGCCACTTTTAGCTACGGTGAATGATTTTTCTATGAACATGAATGTGCAAATATCTCTTACACACTCTGCTTTCGGTACCTTTGGGTATATACCTAGAAGTAGGAATGCTGGATCACATATTTATTCTTCTTTTAAGTTTTTAAAAGCTGACAAACTCTTTACCATAGCTGTAGCCCTATCTTACATTCCTTTCAACCTTGCACAAGGATTCCAATTTCTCCATATCCTTGCCAACATTTATTTTATTTTATTTTATTTTTATTTTGTTTTCTTATTTTTTTAATAGTAGCCACCCTAATAAGTGTGAGAGGATGTCCAATTGTCATTTTGGTTTCCATTTGCATCATAATTAGTGACATTGAACATCTTTTCATGTGCTCATTGACCATTTGTACATCTTCTTTAGGGAAATATGCATTCAAGTCCTCTGTTTTTTTAAATAGGGATGGGATTTTGTTGTTGTTGAGTTGTGCTGTTGATATATTTTTAAGGTGAAGAGGACAGAATATGATCATTATGAGAATGCCTTTTATATGCTGTTGTTTTAAAAGTTCTAATAATTACAAAAATATTATGGTCCAGATAAATACCACCTAATTCTTTTTTATTTTATCTTTAGTAATGTGATTTTAATAGCTAAGTCAAAACTAAGCCATCAGTGGGATTTGCCTCATATTACATACATTATCTGGTCCCAAAAGTTAGGGTTTGTCAGAAAGAAGCCATCTGTACCATTCCATATTCACTCTCTTAGCTTTTTGTAAAGAAGTAAATCCTCTGGAGATAAAATTTTACATGCTTACTCATTGCATTAATGAAAAATAAAGTTCTGAAATGTTTGAGGGTGGATTTAAACTTTTTTTCTTTCTTCTCTTGCTTTCTTTTTTTTTTTTTATTATTTATTGGAAGACTTTAAAATGATGCCAAGTAATAAATTACAGACACAAGATCCTTCAGGCCACAGGGCTACTTTTAACAAACAACACTGTTTAGATGTATTAGTAAACATTATTTTTAATCTTCTATTTTGTGATATGTCAACAGAAATTAAACCAAGTTTTCAATGTATCCCAAAGCATATGTCAGACATGTAGATAACATATATTCTAAGACACCATTCTACCTTATATAAATATATTTGATGCTATTTTCTAGCTCACAGTAGAATAAAATGTTAATAATTTGACGAGTCCCGGCAATTTTACTATCCATTTCTTCCTGGTTCTATATAACATTTAGTGAGCACTAAACCCTAAAAGATTCAGGCAATTCAGTTTGAATAACCACTTAAAAGTACATATGCTTACTCAAAATAACTGAGCTACTTGATTCTGCAAAATGAAGTTGAAAAATCCCTGAAGAACAGACTCTTATGAAATAGGAGGTTGCAAACTGACTTTCATTTATATCCCTGGATATTTATTCCAAGAAAATTACATTCACCTGCATATTTCTTTACATAAATATTTTCTATTTTTAAGAAATGGCTAGAAACTCACTCGGGGTAATTCGAGTGCCAATCCGCCTAGATTCTAAGAGATTAACTTTTAGATTCTATTCCATCATTTGGTTGAATTCCATTATTTGTCTAGAATTCCTCTCTCAGTTCATATACACATTGTAAAATTAGTTTAAAAATCTTATAGTAAATACTTAATATAAAATAATTTATTTGGATGTACTTAGTATACAATAAAACAATCTATAATAATATATAATGATCAAGTATCCTACTTCCTAAATGCACTGAAACATATTTATTGAATGAATGATATTTTGAACATTGTCTGAGGTGCAGCATAAGCTCTGGTCAACGAGACATAAATGGACCATGTCCTCATGAAGACTGCAGTGGAAAGGAAAGACCATAAGTGAACGAAACGGCAAACAAGCAAAGTACTACACAAATATATTTTGGTAAGTGTCACAAACAATATGCAGAGATGGGGAATAATGTTGGTGGAGCGAAAATTAGAAAGGGCATCTCTGGTTTTCAGCTGAGATATGAAGAACAAGATAAGAAGGCATCAGACATATGAAACCGTGTGTGTGTGTGTGTGTGTGTGTGTGTGTGTGTGTGTGTTTGTGTGTTGAGGGCAAAAGTTTAGGTAGTTGGTTGTAGTTTTTCAGAGAAAAAGCAAGCAATCAATAGAGATTCAGATAGGAAAGATACCAAGGTAATTCAAACACAGAAGGAAAGGGTAGAAGAAAAGTAATGAAAGGGGAGTTTGAGATGTGGGTCATGAAAAGATGAGGCAAATTTATATAGACCATCATAAGGATTTCACATCTTATCTACTGTTCAGTAGGAAACTACCGACAAATTTAAAGCAGTGCAACGGCGTGATCTGATTTATGTTTTAAAAATGATTATTCTGATTACTGTTTGCAGACTAGATTAGAAACAAATATGGATGCCATTTTCCTGGCTTGACTCAAGGATTTCAGTGGAATTACAGAGAAGAAGAAGAAAAATCTATTATTCTACTTTCACCTCATCTGGTTGAGTTACATTTTGTTAGTGTTCCTCCAAAACCTGAGTACAAGTTTGACTTTTATTTAGGATACAGAAGGCCACAGAGAATTCGACTTTATCTCCAATGATGATAAAAAGCTATGTGCAAAATTATTATTTGAACTCATCATAGAGTCAAGGTTGCAAGAATACCAGGTAACTGGAATTTCATAAAGTCCCTGGGGGAGCAAATTAATCAGCATGATACATCATACCAGTTGTGTGTATAATCATTTCAATAGATGCAGAAAAAGAATTTGACAAAGTACAACATCCATTCATGATAAAAACTCTCAACAAAGTAGGCTTGGAGGGAACATACCTCAACATAATAAAGATCATATATGAAAAACTCATATCTAATATCACCATTATTGGAGAAAAACTAAGAGCTTCTCCCATCAGGTCAGGAATAAGACATGAATGTCCACTCTCAATATTTATATTCAACATAGTACTGAGAGCCCCAGCCACAGCAATCAGACAATAAAAAGAAACAAAATATATCTGAAAAAGTAAGGCAGAAGTACAGCTTTCACTATTTGTAGAAGACATGATACTATATAAAGAAAATGCAAAGACTCCACCAAAAAACTGTGAGAACTTATAAATGGATTCAGTAAAGTCACAGATTACAAAAATCAATGTACACAAATGTGTTGCATTTCTCTACACCAATAATTAAGAAGCAGAAAGAGGAAATAAGAAAAACAATACCATTTACAATTGCACCAAAAATAATAAGATACCTAGGTATAAACCTGAACAGAGAGGTGAAAGACCTATACTCCAAGAACTATAAAACACTGATGAAAGAAATTGAAGGTAATACAAAGAAATGGAAAAAACATTCCATGTTCATGGATTAGAAGAGCAACTATTGTTAAAATGTCTATACTGTCCAAAGGAATTACATATTTAATATAATCACTATCAAAATGCCAACAGCATTTTTCACAGAAATAGAACAACCAATTCTAAAATTTGTATAGAACCACAAAAATCTTTGAGGAGAGTAGGACACTCAAGCTTTAGCCTTTGGCAGACCACAGGAGAAAGATGTGGCAGCCATCCAAGTATGAAGGTCAGAGAAAATAACTGAAATTTAAATGAATTTTAAATGGCTGGGTGTGGGGTCGCATAATAGCTTGAATCTGTGGGAGCTCCAGACATAGGAGAATCTTACTTCTTTACCATTCTTTTCCATGGACCTTCCCCAGATACACATGAGAAGAGCTGAAAACAGAGCAAAGGACATCAGAGAGGACCCTTTGGTGGTACATGTGGTAATACTACCTACTGGTGGTCCAGCACGGGTGCACAGGTGTGAAATCCAACTGTATTCTGGACCTTTCTCCTTTAATGAGGAAAAAGCTGTCTGCTGCTGGGTGCAGGATGGGAAACTCTTCTGCTTCCCCTAGTAACACACAAAAAAGGCTGGGTGCTGCCAAGGGAAAGATAAAAGTAGAAGCATCTGCCACTGAAGGTGAAGAAGGAGACCCACTCATGCCCAGGAAATTATAGTTCCACTGCCTGTGGGAGAGAAGGAAAGTTGCAAATGCCAAAGATCCTCATCTACTAAAAGCATTTCAGTATACAAGAGGAGGGCCAAGAATGCTGAAAAGTGTTTTTTTCCCTGAAGCTCGGGTATCTCTGACATGCTTCTGACTGGGGCAAAAGCAGTAGAATTGAAAAACACCCTCTGACCACATCATGGCATTTGAACTGAAAAAAGAGGAAAAGCAGTCTTTGGCTAGAGAAGAGGAGAGAACATGAACAGACACCTTCTTTGTTGTGCAGATATGCAGGGACTGCAGCAAGTAGAGGAACTTCTCTGTCTTAGTCTAACTCCAAGGCCACAACAGTCCATGAGTGGAGGAATTTGACATCTGAGCTGCACTAAACATAGCTATGGTATTAACAAAATCCAGGCTTAATGCCACTATTTACTAGTTTGATTCAATAGCTTGCCCCTTTGTACTCCCTATCTCCTCACCCCAAAATTTACAACCTGAGAGAAGGAAGACATGCACATTTCTGGATGTAAACATTACCTACTTTAGTCTATAGTGTTCTTTTATACAGCATCCAATCAAAAATTCTGAGGCACATCAAAAAGCAAAAAAAAAAAAAGAAAAAAAAAAAGAATCAAACCATTGTCAAGAAACAAAGCAATCAATAGAACCAGACTAAAAGATAGCTCAGATATTATAATATTCAGACAAACTCTAAGATTGTTATAATTAATATTTTAAAGTTTATATTGGAAAATATATGCATGAAGAGATGGGAGAATTTTGCAGATAGATGCAAACTAGAATTGCCAAATAGAAATACTAGAAATGAAAAAAATGCAATCTCAGGGATGAGGAATTCTTCCCATGAGTTTAGCTGACTGAACATATGAGAGGGAATAATCAGTAAATTTTAAGATGAAAAAAAGAATAAAAAAAGGGCATCCAAAAGCCCTGGGAAAACACAAAATTGTATAGTAAAAAGGAAATTGGAGTCACAGGAGAAAAGAGAGAAATCAAGACAAAAGAAATATTAGAAAGAGACAATAGTCAATAAGTCACCCAAGTTAATGAAAGACAAAGACTCACAGATCCAAAAAGCTTTGAGGAAAAAAAACATACTCCAGCAAATCCTAGTCAAAATATGTGTGCCCCCCTCCCCCCCAAAAAATTATATGTTGAAGTCCTAAACTTTAGTACCCTGGAATGTGACCCTATTTCGAGACAGGGTCTTTACAGAGGTAATTAGGTTAAAATGAGATATTAGAATGGACACTAATCCAATATGACTCACGTCCTTTTAGAAAGAGAAAATTTGGACACGGGAATGTACAGAGGGAGTCAATGCGAAAACACAGGGGAAGGC
Organism: Vulpes lagopus; assembly: GCF_018345385.1. NCBI lineage: Eukaryota > Metazoa > Chordata > Mammalia > Carnivora > Canidae > Vulpes > Vulpes lagopus. Next base: position 22,595,808 of record NC_054824.1, on the reverse strand, counting down.
AGCCATCTACAAGCCAAGAAGAAAGGTCTGAAAAAGATCCTTCTCTCAAGGCCCTCAGAACAAACCAACCCTGCTAACATCTTGATCTTGTGCTTCAAGCCTCCAGGACTGTGAGACAACAAATCTCTGCTGTTTAAGCCACCTAGTCTGTGTTTCTTTGCTGTGGTAGCCCTAACAAACTAATACAGTGTTGAAAACTAAAGATAGAGGTAATCTTGAAGGCGGCTGCTGGAAACAAGATACATCACATAAAAGGAATAAAGAAAAGAATGAGAGTAGATTTCTCACGGATCTTTGCATGACAGAAAATAATGGTGTGACATCTGTAAAATTCTAAACAAATAAACAAAACCCTTTCTTTCCAGAATTCTGTATTCAGCAAAAATGTTTCAGAAAGAGAAAGCAGACATTTTCAAAAAAAAAAAAAAAACATAAGCTGAGAGAATTCATTATCAGCAAACATGTATTACAAGGTATGTTAAAGGAAACTCTTCAGGCAGAAGAAAAATGATGGAGAAAAAAATTTAGATCTGTACAAAAAATAAAGAGCACCTGCAATGGTAAAAGTACATAGAAAAATGAAATTTTTAATTATTTTAAATCTATTTAAAAGGCTGACTAAATAAAAATAGCAGAATTTCAACATCTATAGAAAGAAAATGTATGAGCATAAAGGATGAAAGGATCAAAATGGAAAGATACTGTTTTAGAGTTATTATTTACAGTAACATAATGTTAGTTGAATGTTACTAGAATAAATTAGATACATGCTCCTTTCCAGTCTGTTAATATTTGCCCAGTCTATTTTATCTTTATCATTTTATCTTAATAGAATGGCATCTGAAACATAATAGGTGATCAATAAATATTTGTAAAATTAATAAATGAGTAATAAAGAAAGCATTTGTATTTACACATCTTCCATTTCCTATTAATTTTATCCAAATAATGCATTGTAAAATAACAGTTTTATTAACAATAATGTTTTGCAAGAAAAAAAGACACAGATTGAACTAAATGTATTTGAAGACCAATTTAAAAACAGGTCAGTGTGACTACAGGTTATATACATGAAAAAGAAAAAGGATACTGTTTTATAAATTGGGAAAATACATTAGTTATCAATTTATCACAAAATGGATCTATAATTGAAAATGTACTTATTAGGAGCGCCTGGGTGGCTCAGTCAGTTAAGCATCTGCTTTTGGCTCTGTCATGGTCCCAGAGTCCTGGGATGGAGCCCCACATGGAGCCTCACACCGGGCTCCTGGCTCAGCAGGGAGCCTGTTTTTCCCTCTTCCTCTGCCTTTCTCCCTGCATCTGCTTTCTCGCTCATTCTCTCTCTCTCAAATAAATAAATAAATAAAATCTTTACAAAATTTCCTTATTGGAAACTTTTGGAATATTTGATTCAATTCAACAAATATTTGTGGGCATCATCTTGGACCTGGAATTGTTCCAGGAATTTGAGATACATCAGTGAAGGAAACAAAGATGCCAGTCTGTTGGAAGCCTATATTCTATCAGGAAAGAGAGAAAAATAACAATAATTAAGGCACACGCTCATGTGCACATATAGCTAGGTGTATATATGTAAGTGTATATATCTACACAAACACATACATGTTAGAAGATAATAAATACTATGAAAAAAATTGGAGGAGAGTTAGGGGAACATGTGTGTAGAGGAGTGCTGGGAGCACGGGTTATGGAACATTGTATTGAAAAGGTGCAGGAAGTGGCCATGCCTATGTCTTTTTTTTTGTTGTTGTTGTTAAGATTCTATTTATTTATTCAGGAGAGACAGACAAAGAGAGAGAGAGAGAGGCAGAGACACAGGCAGAGGGAGAAGCAAGCTCCATGCAGGAAGCCTGACATGGGACTCGATCCCAAGTCCCCAGGGTCAAGCCCTGGGCGTGAAGGCAGGCGCTAAACCGCTGAGCCACCCAGGGATCCCCTGGCCATGCCTATGTCTTGTGGAAGAGTGAGCGGTCCCAGTAGAGTGAAATGATCCAGGTATGGCAAAGAGCTGTGCAAATGTCTAAGGCAGCATGTGCCTAAGTTTCTGGGGTGTTTGTGGATTAGGCCAGTCTGGTTGGAGCATTATGAGCAAAGGCAAAAGTAGTAAAAACTCAAGTGGAGAAGAGGAACACAAGTTGGGGGGAGAAAGGAGGAGGAGAGGAGTTGATCATGTGGGACTTTTTAGACTGTTGAAGATCTATAGCTTTTACTTTGATAAAATGGGAGGCAATAATTCTTCCCTCTTGTATTCAAGAGGATCACCTAGGGAAGGGCTTCTCCCTGACTGAACACCCAGCAAAGTCATCTGCCCAAACTTCTTTCGGAAGCCTCTGTGATCACCCCAATTCTCTGGACTCAGTATTTCCTCTGGGTGTCAGGTATCTCTGGGTTTGCCAGGCACTCACAGGATTCCCACTACATCTTTGCTTTATATATTTATCCAGTATTTTCTTCAATCTCTACATACATCATATATTTCTTTACATACATTATATATTTCTTGAAACCTTATATATATATTATGCATATATTACATATATACATTATATATATATAATGAGTTTGTTATCCTTCTCAGTATAGCTGCCTTGCAGGAAGAACTCAGTGAATAAACATTCACTGAACAGAGTCTCTTGACTTTATGGAGATGTCAATCTCCACATTACAAGAGGTAACTGCCCTAGAACAAACAACAAATGTTCCACCTTCTTGAAATATATGCCCACCAAAAAGTGATGCTGCACTTTCAGTTTTTTTTTCTGTTATAAGCAAACGTCTTTCGTGTTTTTCCTGATTATTGAAATTGGAGGGGAGAGGATGAAATATTTTGCCAACCAGGTTCCTTTTAATCACATTGGTTCATGGGCTGCTAAGTCTCACATTCTATATTGGCCTTAGTTCTTCCTTCAGATAAAATACTTGTCTTAAGTAGTTATGCTTTTAGTTAAGATATAATGTAATATTCTGATCCTATGTCTACTATATCTTTCATGTGGAGTTTTATACGTTCGACTAGTCCACTTTTCCTAATCATATATCTTTTCACAGAGTTTAATATTTTTGTTCTAATGAAAAACTGGTGAAAATCAAGTTACCAACATGATTTGTTGTTCTACTATGGGTACACTGTGTTAGGGAATTCAATTATATGTCAATTCTATGTCTTCATCATAGTTTTTCTTACACAACATCCTATATTTGGAGAGTCATTCATGGCCCATTGGGAAAGGTTAGAACTATAATTAGACCTTTTCTCTAGACACTTGAGCAATGGAATGCATGAAGGTTAGTAACAGCTTCCCATTAATTGCTCCCCGGTGGCTTTACAGTAAAGCCGTTAACTTATGTACTGGAGCTGCTACCCACGGCATCCTTGCACTGACATTTGAAGCAGTGATTAGAATGTCATTGCTTTCCAATACTTCATTGCTATTCAGGGAAGACATTCGATGTCTTTCCCCTCATACTGCAGGGATCACAAATTCAGACACAAAAAAAATATCATCTGTTTCTTTATCATCGGAATAGGGCTTTTGAAAGTGGGTTTGTTCTGAATACAGTGTTCACACTGGACTCTGTTCTGCACAGTGTCACTGTCTTGTCTTTCAAACTAATGGGAACAAAGCAGAATCATTCTTTATGTGCAAAGCAGTGCACCCCAAGGGCAAAACATCTATCAGTATGAAAAATAGTCAAGTAACAACCAAGAAATTGTGTTTTGTGGAAGCTCATGGGTTTGATTGTATGTTTGAGCCAGCACACTGCCATGTTAGTTTTCTCAAATCTTTGAACTTAATAGTTTCTTATTCAAATGTCTTTCTTATCATTTATACTGCCTGAATTCAACTATTCAGTTTGTCCTGTCGGTACTTGCCTGTAACTCAACTAAGACTGAGATTTACTGAACTAGAGAGCACAATTATCCTTCTGTCTCAGAAATAAATTACAACTCCAAAGCCCTACTCTTTCTTCATCCTACTCATTCATTTAAAAAAAAAAAAAAGAAAGAAAGAAAAAATTCTTTACCATGGATAGCAGGAGGATATATTATGTTTTAGTGAAGAATGCAATCTAGCTTCCCTTTTTCTTGCCTTACTCCCTCTTAATGTATGTGCATTAGTGTGTGTGTTTGTGTGTGTATGTAGTACATATATGTGTATGATTTGACTCATTTTATTTAATGCTCTTTGTATTTAAGATTCTATAAAGTGAGATGCTCTGATATCATTTCTGTTCTTATCATCAAGGCCATCCTAGACATTTTCTTTATAAAAAAAGAAAAAGACAAAAAAGAGACTTTTTTATACGTGCTGCACCTTAATGTAGATATCTGCTATATTGTATTCTTGTAAAAAAAATTACTTTTCTGCCAGCAGAAGTGGCTGAAGAGTAGCTGCAAAATTGAAATGATCATGATGAAACTCTGTAGAGCAGGGTCAAGGGAAGTTAGAAGGATTATTAAACAGCTGAAAAACCAGACTGAAGGGGAAAGGTCCCAGAAGTGAGATTATTGAGGGCATAGAAGAGAAGTTAGAATGGAGACGATATTTGAGTGTCTGAAAAGTTAGAATTCAAGAATTTTTTTAAAGTTCACAGTCTTCACTGGCTATAGACATGGAAAATGGGCATGGAGTTCTTAGACTTATATAAAATTTTGCCTATAGGTCAAGATTTAAGGCATTGAAATTTTAAATGTAACTAATGACATTTTGAAGAAAATTTCCCTGTTTAAATTATTTTAGAAACTTGCATCATGGTTGTTAAAATGAACAAAATTAATTCCTTTAGTCATGAAAGGGTTTTTTTGTTTTCCTTTGTTTTGTTTTGGGTATTTTGTTTTGTTTTGTTTTGGCTGTCAGTGTTAGGGATCATGGAAGATAATTGATTTTAGAGCTCCTGGGGACAAAAAGGGTTGTGGATGGCTCTTACTGGCCTGGAAATTAGGAGATACATGTTGCAAACTACTCCCTTATGAAATAAAGGATGAAGAGGCCTCTCAGAGGGGGGTAAATAGTTGGGTGAAGGGGTCAAGCCTGTCATCTAGGTGTAGATCAAAGGGGATTGATTACTGGGGAAGGCTGGACTATCAGGAGACTAAGGTAAAGGTGAGGGTTCTGAAAATTTTAAAAGATGTGAAATTAAAATGGGCAGAGAATCTAAGGGTCTTAGGAGTCTTGGGGCATTACATTAATCTCTGATCAATGCTCAGAATCTCTGAAAGTGATACATTAGAAAGATGGAGGCTTATGTACAAAAGCACTTTCTTTTTTTTTTTAAGATTTATTTATTTATTCAAGGGGAGGGCAGAGGGAGCAAGAAAGAGAAACTCCTAGCAGAAGAGAGAGAGAGAGAGAAATAAAACTCCTAGCACCATGCTCCATCTCACAACCCTGAGATCAGGACCTGAGAAGAAACTAAGAGTTGGACGTTCAACTGACTGAGCCACTGAGGCATCCTGCAAAAGTACTTTTTAAAGGAAGAATTCAAAGTGTATTAGATTAACAGTACAAACTCTTAGAATGAATGTTCCAAAATAAGGACTCAGTGCATGTGTGAAAGCAACGGTCTAGAGATTAGGATACTTCCTGAACCCTTCAGGCCCCTTTGATCTTTAGAACTTGAGAGAACAGCTCTTATTTCTTACATGAAAGGATTTATTCTGAAGATAAAAAGATATATAAGAAGTATTTGAGGTTGGATATGAAATGTTAACATTCTTTCATTCATTGTGTATTTATTGAGCACCTTCTCTGAGTGCTGTTCTAGGTGCTTGGGATTTATCAATGAATAAAGAAGACAAAGATCTCTGCCCACCTGGAGCTCATGTTCGAGTATGGGGAGCATAGAGTAATGGATAGGTAAATTGCGTAGTATTTAGAACATTATGAGTGGTATTGAAAACAGAATAGTAGAGCATGGTGAGAGGGATCAGCAATACCAGGTGGTGGGTCAGTTTGCTGTGTTAAACGGGGTGAGAGTAGGCTTCATGGACAAGGTGCTATCTGAGCAAAGACTTACAGGAGGTGCAGGAGGTTAGTTATATTTATATTTTGGGGAAGAGCATTTCAGGCAAAAGAAACAGCTAGCACAGAGGCTTTAAGGCAGAAGTCTCTATTTTATTTTATTATTTTATTTTATTTTATTTTTATTTTATTTTATTTATTTTATTTTATTTTTATTTTATTTATATTTTATTTTATTTTATTTTTATTTTATTTTATTTATTTTATTTTATTTTTATTTTATTTATATTTTATTTTATTTTATTTTATTTTATTTTATTTTATTTTATTTTATTATTTTATTTTATTTATTTTTTTGGCAGGAATCTGTTTAAAGAATCTCAAGGTAAGTGTGGTTGTTGCAAAATGAGCTAAAGAAAAAGAATTGGGAGACAATTCTAGTAATATGGGTACTTTCTCAAATGTTTTGACCCATGCCAATCTTACAGCTATTGAATTCTCAGAGAGAGAGAGAAACATTCTGAGGATTAAAAGTTTTAAAATTAAAAATTCCACTGTTAAACTAGAGCACCATTTTTTAAGAATCAGAATTACCAGGCTAATGTTATAATACTGCTTATTCTAAAAAGGTATAAGAATATACAACCTTTTTTGTATTTGAACAAAAAGTTGAATTAAGAGATGAGACCCTGAACTTATTATATTGCCTCTTATTGGTTTCTACACATAGATATTTTTGACTTCTTCATATTTAAATTCTGGATTTGACATTCAATATCCTACCCTATGAAAACAAAAATATAATATTGATTATTATTTCTAGATAGTCTTTACCTTAATTATTTACCACACCCCATTTTCCTGTAATTCCATTTATAAAGTCGGGTGGTTGTAAGTTTCACTCTTAGATGTATAGAAATGCAACTTTACTCTCTGTAACTCAATATAACTCTATATATAATATTATTATTAGTATTATTATTATTATTATTCCTGATGGCTACAAAAAAGATAAAATTTTTAAAAATACCCTAATTCTGAATCTTCATTCTTTTTGTATAAATATTTGAATCCAAGCTTCTTCCTTCTCTTTTTTTTCCCTGAAGGGCAGGTGAGGCTAACAAACTGTCTCTACCCTCCTCATATCCAGTGCTGTTGTCATCACTACAGCTTTAACTTGTGGCCACTTATCTCCAGAAGCCCCATTTATCTCCATATGCTGACCAGGCTCCATGTTGGATCTTTTTGAGGGAGCAGTTGGAAAGAAGCCACATCTTTCTTTGGATTTAGATTTTATTTTCCATCCCACCACCATCCTATGGATATCCTGTGTTGTGATGTGTCTGGGGTTTCAAGTCCCAGAAGGAGCAGTAGGATGAGGCCATATATTCACATCACAAATCACAACCCATTCAGTTCCTTCTTTCTCCACCACCTTCTTTTTCCTTCTTTTTTCCCCCCATCACTTTCTTTTGCTAGTTTTCCCCCCAATCCAACCCAGAAAGGATATTTTACCTAGTTATGGGACAGATGAAGCTGTAAGTACTTTCTATCTAGTACCTTCTTTAATTTATATTGTTAGAAAGTCTTTGTTTGGTTGGGGTGCCAGCCTCTGGTTCTTGATATTTAAGAGGGAAGTGTCTGGAGTTTATCTCCCTTAAATTTGGCACAGGTAAATAAAAGCTTTGGCTCTCACAACCATTGAAACTGAAAATTATTTCAGTTTTTTAATGCTCATTTTGCAATTCAACTTTGAAGTTATAGTCATTCAGCCACTGAATGCTTCAACCTCAATGGGTAAAGGTTTATGAAGCAGCAGGGCAAAACTTAACCAGTTTTCCATAAAACATATTTTTAGCTAAATGCTTTGTTTACTGTCAGTGCTTAACAATTAATATTTGTTGTATTGGAATATATTTCTGAATGCTGCAAGGCAAATTGTTTTACATTTAATTTAAGAAAATTGAATATTCCTGCAAAAATAGGAAGTTAAATTGTCATTTTGCTTCCCCACATCATGGTGAGATGGAAAATTTGCGAGGATATAATTCTCTACCAGAGTATAAATGTTTAATAAGTACAAATAATATAGTTTTAAGCTTCTTTTGGTTAAACTACCAATGGTCTATACGTGAGAATATGAGTTGCAAAACAAGTTATTTCTTTGAACCCAATGAGGTGAGGGAAAGAGTATGAGCTGGGGAGAGGGACAGAAAATTGGTTTAAAATTAAACTGATTTCTCATTAAAATCTATAGATTTCTAGAAAATTGTTACACTAAGTCTCAATTTTATCGTTTTTTAAATGAGGCTATAGTATCAATCCTATGTACTATTTGTAGGATTACCTAAGATAATATATTTCAAGGTTCTTTGTGAACATTTTATAATACACTATGCAACAATAGGTTGCCATTATTAATAACAAAAATAATGACCAGGAAGGGTAAAATGTTTTTTAAAAATCGGGTTGGGAATTATGTCCTTTTAATGTGAGCTACATGACCTTAGAAATTGTCCCTTTTGAAAGGACTTCAATCCATATTAATTGAGGTTCTATTTACTATGTCCTTAGACTGAGTTACTTGCCAGCCACACAAAAAATTGTTTTCCCTCTACAGACAAATAGTATTTTTATGCCATAATGACTAAAAGGGAAAGAATGAACAATGTACAATATCCTTGTCTGGAAAAAAACGTTGCTTTATTTGTACTTGAGTTATAGAAATTGTATATCAATAAATAGGAAATAGTAATATTAATTTTTTTAAATCCTTTATGAAAATCTGATGGCTTTAGTAAAATGTATTTGTCTCATTTATTGAATATATAAAGTATTTAAAAAACTTATTGAGAATAAGTTGGAACAAGTACTATAAAATAATTGTATTATATATTTCTTGGTTCAAGTTGAGTAACAGTATCATATTGACTTCATGAGTTAAAAAAGAGAAGGTTGTGATGGTTAAACTCTGACCTTTGCTTTCAAAACAAAAGACTGATATAATATTGTGCCTGACTTTACAACCTTTTCCTTACTTTATGTTACAGAATTTCTTTATGACCTTTAATTGTAAAGTTAGATACCAGCTTTGAGAAATATTGTTTTAATAAAATAATTTTAAATGTCATATATAAACCTATTTAATAATAATTATACCTCACCAAATGTGCAAAATTAAAGGCAAAAGTTTACCTCCATCCCATCCCTTGCCAGGATCATTTTCCAGGAGTGACCATGTTTTTATTATGTGTTTGGCTCTTCTGTTGAATACAGACATAATTCCAAAGTGTTTATGCCTCTATTTCTTTTTTTAATTGACATATATCATTGTATTCCTTTTGTACAGTATGGTGTAATGATTTGATATATGCATATATTGGGAAATAGTTCACACAATACATTTAGTTCACATCTATCACCTGACAGTTATAGATTCTTTTTCTTTTGATGAAAACTTTTAAGATATACTCACTGAGCAACTTTCAATATACAGTACATTATTGTTAGTTATAGTTACCATGCTGTATATTATATCCCCAGAATATATTTATCTTATAACTGGAAGTTTGTTCCTTTTAACCACATTCACTCATTTCACCCATCCCCCAGCCCTGCTTCTGGAAACACCAATTTGCTCTCTGTATCTATGAGATCATTGTTTTTGTTTATTTAGTTTCCACATATAAGTGAAATCACACAGTATTTGTCTTTCTCTGTATGACTTATTTCACTTAGAATAATGCTTCATGTTCCTTTCGTGTTGTCAAAAAAATGGCAGGATTTCCTTCGATAGCAGAATAATACCACATGGGGGGGTGGGTATGTGTGCATCATTTTCTTTTTCTGTTCATCCATTAGTGGCTGCTTAACTTGTTTCCATGTCTTGGCTACTGCAAATAACGCCACAATGAACATGGAGGTACAGATATCTTAACTCTTCTCTTGATTAATCAAATTTAGATTCTTTGTCTATCTCCCACATCCTTTACTAACTTATCACTAAGATAGTTCCTTAATTAGCCCATTGCCGTTTTTTAAATGGTTCTGGTGGTTATCTTCATAACCCTAACTATGTATTTCAACTTCTATTTCTATATCTACATTAAATAGACATCCCTGGCTCTTGCTGTGTTGAGTACACTGCTGAACTTACCCTCTGTCCATCATTTATCTCTGCCCTGCTTCTGCACCTTTGTCAGCTACTCTATTCTTTTCTTTTACCTTTATATTTCATTCTGTATAATTAAGCGTCCCATGCTATTGTTGCAATAGTTCTTAATTCTGGCTGCATATTAATCATCTATGGATGTTAAAAAAAAGTGTTGGTGCCAAGCCTCACCACAGACCAATTAAATCAGGATCTTTGGTGTTAAGCCTATGAATTACTATTTTTCATAAGATACTTAAGCAATTTTAATGTGGCACAAACATAGAGTACTGCATATATATTGGTTAGTCTAAAAATTGAAAACCAATAAACAGCATTTATCATATTACGGTTATACAAATATTAAATAGAATACCAAATGTATGTGTGTGATTATACTTTAGAATAGGAAACATATTCCTATTTTATTAATCTTACATGGCACAAATCCTGTGTGGCACACATAGGATTTGTGTCAAGTTAAAATTCAAATGGATTTTGTTCTGCTAAATTTCATCAGTTATATAAAATCTAGTCACAGTATATTATGAATTATATTTATTTCAAGGTTTATTTATCTTTTCACTTGCAGAGTTTCTAATTTTTTCTTTTTCTTTTTCTTTTATTTTTCTTTCTTTCTTTCTTTCTTTCTTTCTTTCTTTCTTTCTTTCTTTTAGAGAGAGAGCATGAACAGGGGAAGGGGCAGAGGGAGAGAGAAAGAGAGAATCTCAAGCAAACTCTGCACTGAGCATAGTGCCCAGCATGGGACTCAATTTCATGACCCTGAGATCATGACCCGAGTGGAAACCAAGAATTGAATACTCAACCAACTGAGCCTACACCTACACCCAGGTACTCCTCTAATTCTTTTTCTGTTGATAGAAGAGATACATAATTTGTTACAGTCTGAACATTTTCCAAGTTCTAGTCCTACAAACTCTTGAATATACTCCACCTACTTGGATTATTTGTGCAATTTTCGTTTTCAGAAAGGATAAATGTGATGTGAACTTTTACTTTTTTTCTTTTTCTTTCAGAAATACTTAGAGATTTGTATAGTGTTCTTTATTCAAATGATTTTTCTTTAGAACTTTCTGGAAATTTAATTTTAATAAAATATCCCCACTTTGTTTCACCTCCCAACTGGTCTAACACCAACTATATATACTGCAATTCATTTCTAGCATTAACTACCTGGAGTTAGCACAGATTCCATAGGTTAAGGACAGAGTCTTCCACCCTTTTTTTTTTTTTTTTATTTTAGACACCAGCCACAACTCTCAGGGTATCCCTATGTCATCCACACATTTGAATGATGGGCTGCAGATTTGAGGATTCTCATGACCCCTTCAAGTTACATAATTTGCCAGCGTGGCCCACAGAACTCAGGAAATTGCTGAATTTATGACTGAAGTTTAGTTGTAAAGGATACAAATAGTTCAAGGCCTGGAAAGGATCACAGAATTTCTGCACCTTCTTGTGGAATCAGGGCATGTCTCCCCTACTCTCCACCTCCACTGCACAGCGATGTGTTCACCAACCAGGAAGCTACACCAAAGCTCTTCATCCAGATTGTATTTTTTAAAAAGATTTTGTTTATTTATTCATAAGAGACACAGAAAGAGAGGCAGAGACATAGGCAGAGGGAGAAGCAACTCCATCTAAGCAGGGAACCCGAAGTGGGACTCCATCCCAGTTCCCTGGGATCATGCCCTCGGCAGAAGGCAGGCACTAAACCGCTGAGCCACCCCAGCGTCCTATCGAAGATTTTATTATGTAAGCATGATTGAATCGATCTCCAGCCCTTCTCACCTTCCTACAGATTAGGTAGCTGAGTATCCAGACCCTCTAAGGAAGTTTTTGGTCTTTCTGGTGGCCACCTCCCATCCTGAAGCTAACTAGACTTAACAGTGAGTCATCTCAGTAGCATAACATGTACACTCATCATTTAAGAAATTTCAAGGTCTTTTGATGCTCCCTCCCACAACTCAGGACAAAGACCAGACAAATTGATATATATATATTGATATATATATTGATATATAATCAATATATCACCTCATTTGCCATGGGGATGAGTGCGAACAGGAGGTAACATGTCTAGAAACAGGAGTGCTGCCTGATTCTGAATAGACAATTCTATTCTACTGTAGCATAATTTATCAGCAGTAAGGAATATAGAGTAAGAAGCTTATTGTCTAATATTTTTACCTTCTTATTATTCATTTAAAATTTTCCTAGTGGTCTCTGTAGGCCTAGAGCCCAGATCTACTTCAAAGAGAGGCTCCCTTTTCTTAGCCAAGACTAGGCTTTGAAAATTAGCTGCACAGTTCTGACTTTAGTAGGGAAATTTTTCTGCTATTTTAACATACACAATTTCTAACAAAAGGGATATAATTTATATATACCTCAACCAGCTAATTATATTCTTATATTCTATGATATATTGGCAGAGTTTTTCTTTGGTATTTGGGCAAAGTGAGGACTATAGATAATAATGCATTCTCAAGACATTTAGATGAATGTATAATTAGATTGTTTTTTCAGACTTTTTCGAGGGATGGCACCATTCTATCAGTCTTAAAACAACCTCAACATATAATTATTGTTAGATATTTGGTCTCTTAATTAATTAATTAATTAATTAAATTTTTTTTGAGAGAGAGAGCAAGAGAGTGCACAAGCAAGGGGGGAGAGAAAGAGGGAGAGGGAGAGAAATCCCCAAGCAGACTCCTCCCTGAGTGCAGAGCCCGAGATTGCAGGCTCAATCCCAGGACCCTGAGATAGTGACCTGAGCCAAAACCAAGCGAGAGTCGGACACTTAACTGACTGAGCCATCAGGCACCCCATTCTCTTATTTTAAAAAAGAATAAATATGTCCATCACTTTTATGCCTGTTGCTGTAGGCTTTCTTTGATGACACCTTCAATGGTGACTTTGGGGACATTTAGTAGTTGTAATGTTTATTATCTAGAGTCCACATATCCTACATTTTTAAAAAGTCAGTTGTGAGGATACAGCAAGTATGCAGCTAGTCAGAACAATTATTCAGTGCTGCAGGCAATTTGTATATATCTAACTGGAGAGCTGTTATCATAAAACACCTTACTGAATTTGAAAAGGTTAGGGAGTTTTGAGGGGTTATCACACACAGCTTCTTCGTCTTGCCTGAGGTCATGTAATTTGTGTCTATATAGAACAAGGGATAGAATGTAGAGAAAATGGTTCCATGTGCTTGCTGATTCACAATGGTGGGCATTTGATTTATTTAATCTTTGTACTTTTATTCAGTGGGGAGACATCTTATCAGAGTACTGCCAACCATCTGTGTTTTAGAGGTGTTACAGTATCAGCCTGGGTCGCATTTTCTATATCTCTTTTATAATCTGCCCAGCTTCTGAGAAATTATTGCCATTTCCTTCTTCCTACAATCAAAATGTCAGTGCCTCCCACCAAATAGATTTTGCTCCTTGACTATGAACATGTAGACCTATAAAAAAGCTCATGTGAATCAAGTTTATGGTGACAGAGCATGGCCTTATTTTACATAGAAATACAAAAACCTTTTTAAATAAATAAAACCAATCTTCTTCATGAGGAAGAGCAGAATGCTTTACTCCATCAACAGATCACTTACTACAACTTTTAGGTAGATATAGAACAATTGCTTTGTACAAAGTAGGAAAATTTCATAAGGAATATCAAACTCTGAACAATGGTTTATGGTTCCTTCAGAGCACTGGTGAATTTCTAAATACTATTTTATTAATTCATTTTAGACACATCTCTGCTGCCATTGTTTTCAATATTATTTTTCTTTATTCTGAATGAAACTTCACCCAGTTCAGAGAAACAGGGCACAGCTTCTTCATGGTTCTCCTGTGCCTCTGCTCAGCCAGCATAGAGCCCTCCCATTGTGGTGAGGCTTGGAAATACCTCCACCATCTTGAAAGAAGATGATTGTGAGAAACTGGCAGTCAATATTCAAACACATTTAGGGCACTTGGAATCCAGTTAGAGTAGTTGAAGCTAGGCAATTTAATGAAAAGATTGGATTCAGTCTGTTTGCTTTTCCAGTTATTAAATTTTAGTGAGCCTGATCCTAAGATTCTTTTTTTTTTTTTTTTTTGAGGAGATGAACGACTGCTTCTTCTTCTGTCATTGCCCACAAGGTATTCAAAATGCCAGACATAAAGTCATTCCTGCACTTGATAAGAAGGCATGGATGTGCCTGGCCAGAAGGAAGACGTGATATTTTTATCAAAGTTCTTGACATCACTGTGTCCTTGTAAAACAGGTAAAATGCTTTTATATTTTCAAGTTGGAAACTCACATACAGAAAAAGTTTAAAAGTAGTCATAATCAATGCATATTTCTTTCATTTATGGTAAATTTTTAACTTGAAAACAATTAGTATTTTTAAGTTCTGAGCATAATGTTATTCTTACTTCTTAATTTTATCTATTAATCTCCAGGTACCTTATGTTGCAAATGTCAATTTTTATGCATAATGTGAATTTAATACCCTGATGTGTGAATTTTTAATGATGTAAGTTAAAGAGTGACATATTCAGGAGCTGACAAATGTGCACAACTTGTACAGGACAGTACAATGGTACTTCTGAGAATGAGAATCTGATTATGAAAATGAACAAAGAACTCAGAAATAAAAAGAGCAAATTCCCAGGAGCTTACCTCCTATGTAATAAATGTTTTTCATTGGGTGGTGGTTAATCTAGTCATCTTTCTCTTGATCCTGAGCTATGTAGCTACTTTACCCCTGACTTCTAGAGGTGGTTGAGTGTGAAGCAAATCTCTAATCTCAAACCTGTGTTTACTCAGGTCCCCAGTACTCCCTTATCCCCACTTAATATATAAACACAGTCAGAGACAATGTAGACTGGTCAAAACTAACTAAACAATTTACAAATTAATGAATTAGTCCATGTTTAAATGTCTAACAAAGTAATTCAAATAAGTAGGGATCGGTAAAACAAAGGCACACCACTGAACTGGTCACCACTGTGGGCAAGTGAGACTCCATCCCACTGGGAAACTCTGAGGAGTCATATAGAGAACATCCTTGAGAGTTGGCAGAGGAGAGAATTTAATATATTCGTTATTGTTCCCATGAGTTAAGAGTTGTCCCAAGGAGTGTCAATGCCCTTACACTTCCAGTTTGGTCATGCATCAGAATGGCCAAATGAGTCCACAGTTTCCCATGGTAAAGTAAAAAAAAGTTGGCCGTAGAATCTTGCTACTCAATGTGTGGTCCACAGTCCTATAGCCTTTGTGTCACTCAGAAGCCTGTTACAATACAGAAACTCAGCCCCACCCCCAGAAATAGTGGACCAGAATTTACTTTTTAACAAGATCTCCAGGTGATTGAATATGCATATAAAAGTTTGAGAGGCACTGGCCCCATGCATGTGAGCTGGGGCTCTAGAGGTGTCTGATATTTACAGCCTACAAGGCCACCTATGATCTTATGATCTGTCTCCTCCCTTCCCTGGGCTCTTTGCTTGTAGCTTCTCATGGCAGTAACTGTGCCCCAGCCTTACTAGTCTTTTTCTGGTCTTACAACCTGTCAAGTTCTTCCTTGCTCAAGGGATATATGAGTAAATATATATATATAGTGTGTCCTTGTCTACCAGACCTCCTTCTGCCCTTCACATGCCCAACTCCTTTTTTATCCTTTGTCTCAGTTTAAATAACTTTATAGAGGCCTTTTCTGTATAGTCCATGTAAATTAGGGTCTGTACTGTTATTTCCTACCTTAGCAATTGGTTTTAAGTTTTCTCTTCACAGCACAATTTGTAATTTACATTTCTTACCTGTTTATTATATAGACCTCACACTAGATTATAAATATTCCGTAAGGGTAGGAACTGTGAATGTGGGTTCTCTATTGTTCCTCAGAGTCCATCCATATTTTACACATGGAGAACAACATGTACATTTATTAAATGAATGACCAAAAATTGGAAAAGAAGATAGGCTTTGAACTAAACAGACGCATGTGAAAATTTTGGTATTATTACTAACTCAATGAATAATGAGTAATCTGTACTAGTCCCTTATTATCTTAGGTTTTTCCACCTATAGAATGGAGAAACTATTACACAGACTATATGGAATGACTGTAAATATGAATACCCTTTAGAATTCTGACCCCTCGAGTTGTCTTTGGTGTAGATGATCTTAGAATGTTTTAGTCTGTAGAATGTTTGCCAGCAACATAGGACTAAGCAATTTGATGTTTTGGGCAAACTTCAAATGAGTAATCATGACGAAAAAATTTATCGGTTAAAACCTTTTTTTTCCAATGACCCATTTTCCAAAATCCATTTCCATATCAATCTTCTACTACCATGGCAACCTACACTCTATTACAGAAACTAGAATATTATGGTTGGAAATAGAAGTGAGTGTGTAAGTAGAAAAATTGCATCCAGTTTGAAGGCCTAATCTGGTGATCTTGCCTTTGTATGAACTCTTGATGTATTTTGGTATATCACAGACGTTCCCCCTGGGAGACTCTTCAGTCACATGTCCTGGTCTCTTGGCATCAAGGACATTTGCTAGAGCCATGTATCCTCCCTAAGGTTTAACATCAAAAAATTAGACTCCTATCTAAGAAAGGTGAGCTATGCTTGCTATAATAATTTAACACAACTTGAATCCCAGAAGAAGGGGTTTTGGTTTTTAGAAGACACTGTTCAGGCCCTGCACTGTCCACGCAGACCAAAAAAAGTGTGTGCGTATGTGTGTGTGTGTGTGTGTGTGTGTGTGTATACACACACACACACACACACCGATAGAAAAAAGAGAGCATGGAAGATATATATATATATATAGTTTAAGGTAGATTTTGTTTTCACTCTGATTTCAGGAGTCTGTTATATAAAGTTTCCTTTATAGCCCACTTATACTCTGATTAGGTGTTTCTTTTTCATATTTCATTAATTGTACATAATAGCATAGTGACTGGCTCATGAAACATGCTGAAAAAATTTAAAATTATTTACATACACTAAGAGAAATAGTAGTGGAGATAAGGAGAAAGCACAACATGTGCATAGAGAAGTGAGTAGGGATCAGGTCTGCCCTAAGTGTGCAAGGGTTTTGAGAAAGTTTCATGAAAGAGAGGGTATAGAAGTTGGCCATAAGAGACATCTAAGAGTTTGCAGTTGGGAAGAAAACTAAAACTATTTCAGGCTGAGGGAGCAGCAAAGAGCATGTGAGAACATGGCACATTTAGGGATGACTTCAATTCAACCTTCAGTCAGCACTAGAATGATTAACAAAATTCTTGCCCTTGCCTTGGCAGGGCTCATGGTCCAAGCAGTGGCTGCAAAGGGTATTTGCTCTGTGTACATGTTTGGATGTCTTCCTGCAATCAATGCTTAAGTATAGGAGATGGTGAATACTGGGGGGAGGAAGGATGGATACTTGCATGGACATAGGAAGTAAATGCATCACTTGAGAGGCTATTATAGTCCAGCTAAGAGAAGTTGGGCTTGCAGTAGAGAACATCTTTTTAAGACATTATCCGTTACTCTCCGCTATTGATATTTCTTTTTTCCAAAATAAAAAATAAATTGACCTATATCTTCCTACTTGTTTTTTTTCATGGAAAAGGAGTGGGGGTAAATAAAATATGCATACACTTACACAGCCATAAGATCTAATCAGTGCCAAGATTTTCACACTTTACACATGAAATTAATAATTTTATATTAATTGTCAAAATGATAACATTTGAATACAAATTAAAATGTTTGGAGGATCCCTGGGTGGCTTGGCAATTTAGCACCTGCCTTCAGCCCAGGGCGTGGTCCTGGGGTCCTGGGATTGAATCCCATGTCAGGCTCCCTGCATGGCCCTGCTTCTCCCTCTGCCTATGTCTCCGCCTCTCTCCCTCTCTCTCTCTGTTTCTCACGAATAAATAAATAAAATATTTAAAAATAGATACATTAATTTTAAAAAAATAAAATGTTTGCAAGTTAACTTGAGACTAGTATTGCCCAGAAATCCTGCTGATGAAAAGTGATTAAAAACATGAAAGCTACTGGACCACACTTTTCATGCTTCTAGAGAGTTATAGCTATCTAAGCTAGATTCCTTGCCAGATGAGAGCTTAATATAAATGTGAAGCACTCTCTGAAACAATAGTTAACATGGAGTTACATTCTGATTTGTGTTTACTATATTTTTCATAAACTTTTTAAATTAAAAATTTATCACAGTTTCAATAGAGCAGGGGGGATGGACCAGGAGAGATGTTTTCCAAGTTGCCCACATATTATTAACATATTACTCCTTAGGACAGAAAATTCAAACCTCTCACTACATTCACTTACAGTGGCTAATACCATAACTATGTTGGCTTATCTTCAAATTCAGTGACTCTCTGATGCAGCCAGGGCTTTTTGAGTACTTAGACTGTATCCTGCAGAGCAACTCTATGAACTAGCTACTGTCACTCCTATTTTGCAGAGAAGAAGACTAACTGACAGATTTAAAACTTGCTTATAATAATACAAATGATGTTGAAGTGCGAATATGAAAGTCCAGCCCTCTTCCTCTATATTGTTCTGACCTTAAAATCAAGGTCATTAATCACTACCATTTTCTCTGTAAATTCAGCATGCCCAGAAATATTAGGTTGGAGGAAAAAAATGGATAAGTAATCAATGGATAGTTAAAACATTTTGAAATAGTTTTCTGTAAGAGCTTCCACCTTATGTTAAAAGTAAATAATAGGGATCCCTGGGTGGCGCAGCGGTTTGGCGCCTGCCTTTGGCCCAGGGCGCGATCCTGGAGACCCGGGATTGAATCCCACGTCAGGCTCCCGGTGCATGGAGCCTGCTTCTCCCTCTGCCTGTGTCTCTGCCTCTCTCTTTCTCTCTGTATGACTATCATAAAAAAAAATAAATAAATAAATAAAAAATAAATAAAAGTAAATAATAAATCCATAGATAAAACTACTTGTTTTTACTAATTTGACTGTAGCTGTGAGATTATACAGGAATTACTTCACTGTAGATTTAACCTCTTAGTGTTATTTAGGGAACATTTCATCTGTTTAACCTTAAGTCATCTGCTGGGATAAAGTTGATAGTAATGTTTTGAGTCTGATGGTGAGGAAACAGATATTAGTAAAGTATACATTGCATGAAGAAGCAGGATTTTAACCTGAGTCCTGGCCGTGAGAATGTGCTACCTCATGAAATGTGACTTGTTTCTGTGTAAATTACTTCAGTCTTCACTTCTGTCCATCTGGAGTCTTTCATGAATAATATATCTAATTAGATGACATGAAATACAAATAAAATTCTTCTCACTTGTCATGAAAGTTATGTTTGTTATTTGTAATTTTTATTTAAGTAATTTATCAGTGACTGTAAAGCTAATTTTAACATATATTTCTTTTTCTATGGTGGTCTCACTAATAGTTTTACCATTTAAAAACTGGTACAGCATGGAATTACATTTATCTATTAAAACTGATATAGTCCCTCTGTGTGGAAATATATATATATATATACACACACACAAATATGTATGCATATGTGTGTGTATATATTTTTCCTGATGCATGTTCTTTCATTTAATCACTTTTTAAAAGATGTTTTATTTATTTGAGAGCATGCATGCATGAGAGGAGGGAGGAGGAACGGGAGAGGAAGAGGAGGAGGAAGAGAATCTCAAGTAGATCCCCACTGAGCAGGGAGCCCAAGGCAGGGCTCAATCCCAAGATCCCAAGATCATAACCTGAGCTGAAGGCAGATGCTTAACCTACTGAGCTACCCAGGCGTCCCTCCTCAATCACTTTTATGAGAAATGTTTGGTTCCCTCTACATGCTAACCACTAGTAACTTCCTGAATATGTTTCTTGTAGTAAGGAGAAGTAGACTTAGAGCTTTCTTGTTTCAATATTTCTCTGTCTTCACAAACTGTTTGTATTTTATGTCCAGAAGAAAGTATAGCTCTTTCCTCTTTGATTTACTTCCTTTCACTACCTCGTTATTGGTATAAGCATAGTTTCCACATTCTCATTTATTAGCATTATAATATCTAAGAGCAAAAGCCCAGTAAAGCTTTGTAGATAGGTAGCTTTTTGTTTTCATATTTATTGAATGTCGCTAGCCCAGTCCCTGAGTCAGCAGGATAGACAGTAGGATTTGTAAATATGTTAAGCTGTATTTTTTTATTTCAATAAATATCTAGTGAATTTTTACCCTTATGATTAATATACACTATTTTTTGAAGTTTCAAGAAAGTTAAAGTCAGCCTATCAGAGCCTGTTATTTATTGTTTTAGAAATCACTCAGATGCTCAACTGTGCAATGGAGCAGAATTAATTCAGCTAGAAACAGAAAGAAACTGAGCAGTGTTGCAGATAATCTTATGATTTCCATAGGCATAGACTGTTAAACATGACCCTGAAGAGATTTACACTGAGTCTCATTATGGTTCAGGAAGATGTTTGCATTCATACAGATGAGACCTTTAGGGATGCAGTAATAACACCCTGCAGATAGATTCACTATCCATAATTTTTTAGTTCATGTCTTGGTTAGTTTTCAGTTCATAACCAGAAACTCCTGCATAGATGTATAGCTATTTGGACTCACTATTTTCCTCTTAGATTAGGAGATTGAAGTTATCAAATAGTTTGTAAACAAAGGCACCTAATAAAAAAGATGTCATTAGAAATAAATTTGATTGTTTTGCTACCTGAGGTGATGCTAACTTTGAAATAAAATTGAAAAATGATTATTTCTTGTGATTATAAATTACTTAAAATGCAAAATTATTTTAAATGGAAAGATGTTTTAAACTTTTCTGAAAAATATCTGAACTATCAGTGCCATAAAATAACTTCTGAATGATTTGTTGGTTCATGATAAAAATGAATAGCCCTTCGATTCTTAAAAACTAATTCACAGTGCTCTAGGTCAAGAGTTAAACTCCAATAGTTATGTCATACTACCTATAAGTGAATATATAACTGAAGATAGCCTTGAGTTTTAAATGCAAGTGGACTGGATTAGTGTGGTAATACAATTTTTTTTACCTTAATAATACTGAACAAAATATACAAGCACAGGAATCCCTCTACATGGAGAGAGCATTTGAATTGGTGAATGTGAAGAGGTATATTTTTCCCCTATGAATAGAAAAGTTCATAGCATCACAGTAGTATAATATTCACTTCTGGTTTTTTATTACATATAGATAGTGAGCATATTCCAAAATCAAGAGTTCCTGGAGATCCTTTTTTCAAAGGCAAGTCACATAAGAATATGCTTGATAAAGATTCTTTGAATAAGTGAATGAGCTAACCAGGAAAAAAAATCACTAGATATTAATTCAAATGTATTGACCATATTGAGTAAAGAGTTCTCCTTGTTTACATTATCCAGTTGTCCCAAAGCCAAGATATCAATGTGGAAATAATATACCCATAATTTCACCAAAACTGTAAATTTTTATATCATAATTATAAGATGCTTTAATGGGACACCTTTGTGGCTCAGTTGGTTAAATGTCTGCCTTCAGTTCAAGTCATGATACCAGGATCTGGGGATCCAGCCCAACATCGGGCTCCCTGCTGAGCAGGAAACCAGCTTCTCCCTCTCCCTCTGCTGTTCCCCCTGTTTGTGCTCTCTCATAAATAAATAAATAAATAAATAAATAAATAAATAAATAAATAAAATATTTTTTAGATGCCTTAGAATTTCTGTGTTTGGTGATGTTACTTTTACTCTGAATTCTATTAAGCAGCTTAAAACTTAACTGAATTATACTTTTTTTTAGGATACAGCTATTTACTTTATCTTAATACAAAGTGATTTCCCCATGAATATACATAAATATATATTTTTGTTAAAATTATATGTGCAACTTGAGACATGATTATAGGTTTTGGTTACTTTTTTATCATTAGTTTGTAAGCATTCAAACTCATAATTCAATCATCTTTCCCACTTTTGACTTTCTTTACTCTTTGACAAGTTCACCATAACCAAAATGACCCATATGACTGCCTTATGTATCTACTTAGGTGTGAATGGAAGCTCTTATCTACATGGTGGCTCTTCCTCCTTGCTTCATTTTATTTTTTCTTTTCTGGCCATGGTGGCAGAATTTTTTTTTTTTTTTATGTCAACTTAGCAGCTCCATGGGAATTATGTTCTCTTTTTCCACTCTTCCTTCACTCCTCTTCCACTTTTTATATAGGCAGCTTTGGTTTTCCTAGATCCGGGCTCTCTATCTGCTTACACTGCCATTAGGTGTACTCTCTCTCTGAGCTGCTTCACTCATACCACCTTCTCTAACTGTCTCCTTAATGGACAGTTAAAGCTACTGACTTTCTTTCTCAGTAGGTTGCAGATGCAGCTGAGATGTCACACCATGAAGATGGCACGCAACTGCTTATGTGGAAACCTGGCAAAGTACACAGGCATAAAGAAAATGTGTGAGCTGTTCTTAAACACACAGGATACCACCAACTGTGTGGCAATCTCCTAATATTAAGGATGAGTCAGGTGAACTGGGGTCACAACCTAGCTTGGACTTTTTTCCTGGTGGTATGACTCTAGACAAATTACTTAACCTTTCTGAGATTCAATTTCTTACCTATAAACAGGACTAATATTTCCTACCTTTAAAAGTTGTTGTAAGGGTTAAGAGATATCTTAGTGCCTGACACATAGTTAAGTGAAGGGAAATAGACTTCCTGAATAAAATTATATTCTTCATCCAGACAAAACTATTTCCAAATGAGAACAATTAATTATTTTGTTTGAAATGGAAAAAATAATGAGTCGTAGCATGACCCATTCGAGGGTCCTTGTAAAAACAGCTATAATTGAAGTCAGCGGATAGCTGCTTATTTGTCATGTCAAGACTTTTCCAAATAGGAGTAATATTTTCATCTGAAGAGTGACTGCACATTTAAAACACACAATCAGAAAACCAATGCCTGCTTGCAAATTACCTAACATTAATTTGTCCTTTTTGCATGTGAAAAAGATATTCAAACCTCCGTGCCCTCCCTCCTGTGGTGGGTGCAGTAGATTCACTCCCCAGCTTCATTCCCACTCTTTGCAGCATAATTTTGTGCAGGCCAAAGGCTAAAGTAAGACTCCTTTACAGCTTAGCTTCTGAACACAATTGAGCTTTCACTCAACAGAGGAGCCATGGTGACACGTGAAAGGGAGGTATCAGTGTCAAGAGGCAGAGGCCACACTTCTGTTGCTTCTGCTATTTCTGCTGACAAGTGTTTCTGTGGAGGTTTTTGGTACCAGCCACAGCAGAGGTCTGAAATGCCCATCCTCTAAATCCATGGGTGTCAAGTGGTAGAGACTATGGCGATCACTTGCCTGGCTCTGAGCACACAGAGGGGTGTTGTCTTGGAAGCAGCAGCTATGGTGGCCTTTATGAACCCATCCATGTGAGAATCATGGCAGAGGCAACAGTTCTCTAGCAGACCCTCTATGATTGTTCTGGGAGTTGTTTGTTGAAGCTTAGTATAGAACCTGTTCCCCTAACACATCCAGTTAGTTTGTAATTGAACCCTGACTAATATTTCACTGAAAGTCAAAAATCATACTACAATACTTTATCCCTAAAGACTTTGTAAATGCTTGAATATATTAGAAATTATAGTCAAGCTTTTTTTTTAATACAGATGCAATTGGCTTTATTTTTATTGGCAAATTATTATGTTCAGAATAATGTTTTCCATTTTGCATGTTTCTCTTTCAATAATAAATTTTAAGATATATTCCGTGGGTAGTAAATAATTTGAAGAAAGAATTTTCCCTTTTGAAAAAAAGGTTTACTTTTCACAGTGATTGTTCCTATATCCCTTCAAAGGTAATCAGTAAACATATGCATAGGTACTGCGTATATACATAGGAAATAAATACTGTAGCTATACACATATATACATATATACGAATATGCATTTTTATTTATATAATTGATGTCAAAATTTAAAAGAAAAATTAGCTAAAAAAGAGAAAGGTAATTATCATAAAATGTCAATATTGAGGGAGGTGGGTAGTCAAAAGGTAGTTTATCATAAGAGCCTGAAAAATTGAGTTTCAATTTCAGCTCCTCTTTGTATTCTTTGTTTTAATTACTTAATATAACTCAAATAACCTCTCTGAGCCTCATTCTTATGTCAAAGAATTGTTGTAAGAATAAATGAGATGACAGATATAAAGTTCATGGCATAGAATAGGTACTTATTAAATGATTGAGTAATAGAAAGTTATAGAGATACACTTTGTCTCTGTTTCTACTGTCTCTGTTTTCTGCTGAGAAAAACAACAATATGGGTACAAGTATCTCTATTTCCCAACATGAGAGACACAGCCACTCTTCCTAACATGTTGTGTGGTGCTATGAAATGATTTCTCCCAATTTTAATGGCTGTTTCTCTCCTAGGGTATGTAAGGAAGGAAAAGGCAAAAGACTCATGGGGAGCTTAGTGTTCCTTGAGATTGTGGCAAATATCATCAACTGTAAAGTGAAATCTGTTCTTTCCTTCCATAGAGAGAGCAATAGCTGGGCATGTGGCTGCAGTGTGTTTCTCAGGCTCTCATGCAAGCTGATACGACCAGTGGAATGGGAACAGAAGAGGTGTGTGATATTTCAAGGCTGGGGCTTTCTAGAGAGCAGATGTGTACACACTCTTCCTTTCTCAATACGGATACAGATGATGACGAGGCCTTAGGAACTCATGTGGCTGAAGATGGAAAGAGTCCCTGAATGATCACCTGAAGAGAGCCAGCCACTTTCTAAAGTCCCACCCAGGACTAATATGGGAAAGCTAGATAAACTTCTTTTTTAAGATCCTAAAATTTGGTGTTCCATTTTTTATCATTTTCTAAACTATCCTAATACAGAGTCTAAATTATCTTGGAAAGAGTTGTTATAGTACTATGGCATTTCTTCTTTCCAGCTACTCATGACGGAGGTTAAGGCAATGTACACCACCATTTCAAGCCAAAATAAGGGCTGTGTGAAACAAGTCATTTGGAACATTTGCTTTATGTTCCCTGGAATCTGGACACCTACAGACACTGGTAACTCCCTAAAACCTAGGGCAGACTACATGGTGACAGAGGAAAGAAGCTGGGAGAGAGGAGAGATAAATGTGTCACGTTGTTTCCCGGAAACAAATGTGCACTCCACCAAAGGGAAGCAGCCTGCAGCCATCTTGATAGGGAATCATACCAAAAAGGGATGAAGAGGTGAACAGACCCAGCACTGGGCTGTCTGCTGGAAGCACACAGGCTTTAGAGACAGTGGTCAACGAGATGCTATGTCTCCTGCCTCACAAGAGCTATGTTTAGAGGTCTACACCAGAATGATCTCAGAGGCATTGAACAAAGGCCCAGAGAGAAAAACCAGTTACTTATCTGCTGCCCACAGAGCCCTGAAGCCATGTGCTAACTATACAAGTCAGGTAGTATTTGAGAGTTTTTTTTCCCTGGCACTTCCCTCTTCTCCACAGCTTTGGAAGGGACAAAAGCAGCAGTGGGGAGGGGAGAGTTGAAGATTTCAGGCACCAAGTGTGCTTTTCTTGCTCTTTGCAGGATGCACAGCTGAGGCAGGCCCCAGCTGGGGAAAGATAATTTGAATTGTATAATAGATTAAACTGTAATGTTAGATTTGATGAGATTTTTAAATTTTTGAAATTAGATTGTTATTCTTTCTGAAAGAGACCAGAAACCTTTGGGAACTGCTTGAGATTTCATCAGAGGTGGGAAAGAGCAATTCCAAAGAACACTATTGGAAGGACATACTGTGGAGGAGGATGCCTGCTTTCAACGATCATACAATAGTGTCCAACAAGTTTAATGAACTGATTAAGTAGCTTTTGTCATTGGTTACAGAAAAAAATAATTGTCATTTCAAACTACAATTGCCTGCGCTCATTTTTGGCTCTAAAGAAGTGGCACAAAAATTTTCCTGAGGTAGATTACCTTCCTACCTACTCCAGAAATGTTTAGCAAAATTGTTAACACAATTTTTTTGCTAATGATACAAAGGCAAGGTCCTTACCCTTCACCTAGAGCAAGCCACAAGTGAGCTACATTTATCACTTAAAATTTGTAGTGGCGACATTAATTGGGTCAAATTATTTTAGGAATGTATTTTATTCTATGGAATAATATCAAAAATACTATTATTTCAAAATGTAGCCCATGTAAGAAATTGTTTATGAGCTATTTCGTATCGTTAATACAAAGTCTTCAAAATTTAGTTATGTACTTTGTATTTAAGGCAATCTCACTTTGAACTAGCCACATTTCAAGTGCTCAGTAGCCACAGAACTGGACTCAATTATCTCGGTTTTAATTTTTTTTTTTTTTTTTTTTTTTTTTTTTTTGAGAGAGAGACAGGGCATGCAAGATTTGGGAGGAGGGGCAGAGGGAGAAGGAGAGAGAATCTCACACAGGCTTCTTGCCCAGTCCAATGTAGGGCCCTTCCCACAACCCTGAGATCATGACCTGAGCTGAAATCAAGAGTCAGATGCTTAACTGACTGAGCCACCCAGGTGTCCCTGGAGTTAATTATCTTTAAATCTGCCTAAGAAATGGGCAGAAATACTGTAAGACAAAGAAAGTAGAAAAGAGAGAGGGGAAGGAGAAAGAGTGAGAATGACAGCAGGAAAATGTTGGCCAAGGTGAAGAGAACAAATAATGTGTAAAAGCAGAAGGATTCAGACTAGTGGCTAGCCCATAGAAAGTGCCTCATAAATGCCTGCCCATGTTACCTGAAACCTTTCGTCTTGACATCAATCAATAAATCAATTGATAGAAAGATAGATATGTGGATAGATGACAGATGGATTTACCATGTAACCATTTTACATGCAACCTGTCTTTTGCTACCTTTGCTCAAAGATCTTCATCTAGTCATACCAGACCCATCATATGTTTGAGAATTTATTGTCTACTAATGTTGGCAAAGAAAATAAATACATTTGATCTGATATAACTTTTGATTAATGAACCCATGCTGTTTTTCAGTGATCATTATTTTGTGTCTAAAAGCTTACATCTTTATAGTAACCCAATACACTAAGTTCATTCAAAATACTTTACACTAGTATCACAGGATAAAATATCCTTAAAATCATAAAACTCATAGCTGCTGTAATTTAATGTCTATATTTTATAAATTGTCTTCAATATGAAAGTATAAACTTGACATATAGATGAAACATTGACCATCCACTATTAAAGCACTGTGGAATGTCCTTCGCCACAGCTACAGTCAAATGTTCTATTCTTAAAAATATAATAGGTATTCATAGGTATTATGTTAACTGAATATATAATGTATTTGTTTCCTATGACTAATGTAACAAATTGCCACAAACTTGATGGGTTAAGACAAAAGAAATTTATTGTCTAACAGTCCTGGAGTCTGGAAGTCTAAAATGGGTATCCCTGGTCAAAATCAAGATGTTGACAGAGCTGTTCTTCTTCCAAAGGCTCTAGGGAGAATATCTTTCTTGCCTTTTCCAGCTGTAGATTGCTGCCTGTGTTCCTTAACTTGTGACCACATCATTCTAGTCTCTGTCTCTGTAGTCACATTGCCTCCTCTTCCTCTGTATATGCTTTGTCTTGTTCTGTGTCTGTGTGAAGTCTCCCTATGCCTGTCTTATAAAAACACATATGATTGCAGTAAGTGTCCACCTGGATAATCCAGGAAAATCTCTCTGTATTAATTTCCTAAGGCTGTAGTAACTAAATACCATAATGTGGGTGATTTAAACAAAAATTTATTGTGTCTCAGTCCTAGTGGTTAAAACTCTGAGATCAAGATTCAACAGAGTTTGTTCATTCTGAAGGCTGTGTAGGAGAATCTATCTCGTGCCTGTCTCCCCAGCTTCTGGAGGTTTGATGGCAATCCTTGGCATTTGTTGGCTTGTAGTCTCATCACCTTGATCTCTGCCTTCATCTTCTCATGATGTTCCCCTTTTGTACGTGTGGGCCTGTCTCAAACTTTCCCCTTTTATAAGGACACCAGTCCTATTAGATTAAGGGCTTACCCTACTCCAATATGACCTCATTTTAACTAATAACATGTGTAAAAATCCCATTTCCAAATGAAGTTATATTCTGAGATACCAGGATTAGCACTTCAACATATGAATTTTGATGGGACACAATCCTGTGTAACACTACTTATCCAAAGAGTCTTAATCATATCTGTAAATATCCTTTCTTTCAAATAAGGTAATAGCCACAGGTTTCACAATTAGAATCTGCTATCTTTGTGTGCCCATTATCCTGCCTACTGCAAATAAGTGTGGAAGTTTCTTGGGCCAATTTAAAAAAGAAGGGGGAGAAAGAGGAAGACAGAAGAGAAAGGGAATCTGAGTTTTAACAACTTCTTTATCAAGTACTGATTCTCTCTTAAGCACATGATTCACCAAACCATCTCAAATTGCTGCCTCCACTACTTGCCTTAAAGAAGCACGATATTAGATGCCCCACATTATACCTGGAGCCATGATCACTGTAATGGGGCCAGTTTTCAAGCAAGAGAATCCCACTCAAATCTGATGCTGATCCTGACTCAATTCTGATTATTTCTGAAAGCTTAGCTCTGGGCCAGGTTCTAAGAAGTTTGAAAAGGGTTTCATTCCTTTACATCTATCACATTTTCATCAGAGGGAATCAGGGGGAAGGAAGTGCCCCTCATGTTTCGTCTGATTCTATATGTCTTGGGATGGCCTCTGTTTTGTGGCTAGCATTCTTATTTCACAAACCAGCTTCTGGGAGAAATCTCTAAGTCTTTGCAATATCCTGCCTGTGAATAGTATATTTATATACCTAAGGTCTTTAGCCTTGTGAGGTCGTTTATACTTATGATGTGACTTATGGTGAACGTCTCTTTCTGCTTACCTAGGATCTTCGGCCGTACTGTATGATTTTGACCTCCAGGGGGTTAGAGCCTGAGTAGCCAAGGTCAGTGATGTGGGTGCTCTGTGTCTGCATAACTAAACTGAAAAAAAAAAAGAAAGAAAGAAAGAAAAAAAACCCTCTGGATGCAAGGTTTAGGCAATCTTTCCTCATTGATAATAATTGAAACACATCACACATTGTTGGCAGGATTAAGAGCTGTCCATGTGACCCCACTGGGAGGTAGTAACTGGAAGCTCAAGCCTGGTTTCTCCTGGACTCCAAACTATGCACCTTTTTTCTCTGTTGATTTTTTAGCTGTATCCTTCTCTGTAATAAACCATAACCATGAGTCCAAGAGTTTTTCTGAGTTCTGTGAGTACTTCTAGCAACTCACCAAACCTGAAGTGACTTTGGAGACCTTTGAAACATCATTACAAACTGTTTACCATAGTAATACCTTATTATCTTAATACTGCAGGGAATACCTTATTTATTTATTTTAGCTCTCTAAGAATGAGAGAAGCTCATAGAGGTTAGTTAACTTGTATAGACTCACACAGCAAATGGCAGAGTTGCAAAGCAAATTGGAGGCTAGACTAACTCCAAAGCCATGTTCTCAAGCACTGTTTTATACTCACATGGACTAAATGATGTGCTGACCTACCTTTAATAAAATACATATTCATCTAGATGATCTAAGAATGTTTCCCAATATAAAATAACAACATCTGGGTAAGTTCAGGGGGTTAAGAAGTAGTATGTGAGCCATTCGAGTTTATATAATAGGAGATAAATAAGTACCCTTTTGATAAGATCCAAATGAGAACTATATCCTTCTTTGTCTCTTCCCTCTGCCTATGAGACTCTAAGATCCTCAAGAAATGCCCTGGGAGGATTTTTATTTCCACAGTCATAATTGGGTCTGCTGTTCTAGTATGCATTTTTCTGCATTACATTATCTCTTGTTTTCATCGGCTTGCATGAATTTACTGGAAACTAATTTAGATGGATGTGTATAGTTTATAGAAAGCTGAAGCTATTCATGTTTTTAAAATCGGTGCAAAAAATCACAATGTTTGGCTTCTAATTTCTTATAACCATTTCATTGTCTCCATTTTGTTGCCGTTTCCATGGGTAGGGTTTTAGTAACTCCATTTTCCCCACTACATAATTCAGTAACTTTAATAAACTCATCTACTGGCTGAACACCATGTTAAAAATCCATGCACAATTTCTTCAGAGAAGCACTTTATTACCAGTTTTACTGTAATGCAATATTAATATAAAATTATGACACTTGGACTATGGAGGCACTATTGTGCATTTACAATAATATTTATACAAATAATTAAACTTTCATTTTATTGGATAGAGCATTCTCTACGAGAGGATCTTTTGCACAAATTAACTGAAAAAAATTAAAAGAACATATTGGCCATCATGGTTTCTATCTGGATTTTCTCTGATGGGACTGCGGGAAAATATAGTTTAAAATATTGCATCTGTCATCTGTACTTCATATCAAGAAATTAATCAAACTGACGGTGGAGAGAGTTTTTTGAATGTTCATTATTTCAGCTATTAATTTTTAAAAGCAGCAAATGTTGCAAGTCAATAGCATCCATAAAAATTGATTTATTGTGCAATTTCCTTCATACTCCTAGAAGCCAAGAGCAGATTCTGTGTATCTAATGCTTTCTATTTCTAAGCCACTCTCTTCACATCCATTTTTTTAAGATAAATTATTTAGATGAAAGAAATGTAATCCGGTTTGAATTCCACTGATTTGAATTCGTAGGAACTGACCACATCAAGGAAATGTGAAATTTAGCATGAAAAAGAACTACACACAGAGCAATTACATTGTGAAAAATCACAGAAATGTAATTTATATTAAAAAGTGCAAAAGATGCTTGATCAATTACATTACTTCTGTGATATAGGTAACCTCAGACTATGCTCTGATAGAGTTCTGGAACAGCCAGTACCACTGATCTCATTTATACCAATGATGTCTGAGTTAAGACATAACATTTCCTTTAGACACAGACCTCACATGTCATCCTGGAATTGTTTACCACTAAATACATTTGCACTTCAATTTCAGAACTGAATCTAGAGTTGGCCAATCTCTGTTTAAATTCTGATCCTGGTTCTGCTCAATATTTATACCTATCTTTTCTTGGACAACAATCCTCTGAGTTGCAGTTATCTTCTCTTCTGTAATACATAGATTACAAAGTTTATTCAATAGGTTTTTTTTAAAGAATTAAACAAGAATGAATAAGATCATATTTGTAAAAGCATTTATCACAGTACTGTTCATTAAATGTGATTATTTTTCTATCCAGCAATATCCAGGTCTCAGATAACATAATTGGATTATGAAAAATAAATATTCCATAAAATGCCATTTCTGCTAACTGGTATTATTTCCTCTTTAACCAACAATGATTATTATGCTCGTAGCTCTGAAAACCAAAGGAAAATTCATGGCTCTTTAAATAGTCCTTTGTGGTACAAAGTGGTGATATAAAACCTTGATACCAGTCAAACCCAGGGCCCCTTCTGCTTCTCCCATACATTGCCTGCCCCTTATTGCAAAGAATGCTATTCTCCATATCTAAAATCCCCTCCCCTCAGAGTCTGCAAATCAAAATGGTAGCGGGGAATTGAGTGGCAGGGATAGACCCAGCTAAGTCCTGTCATATTGTGTCTGGAGAGAGCTTGCATGTCCAACTGGCTTTACTCTGCTAAGAGACAAAAAAGAATAAACTGGTTTTAAACAAGGGTGAAGTTCCAAACCCCTTCAGACACCATCTGCTGCTTACAACTCCATCTTTATCATGTAGGAAATGTCAGTTACTATCCAGGCAAGGAAAAATCCAGTGCATCTTAAGTATTTGTTCTCATTTTTTTCATGTATCTTAGATACCAAAAATAATCACTATATCTACTTCTATAAGGATGATCAAGCAGAAAAAAATAACCAAGCATATTAAAAATATATAGCTGTTCAAAAGAGGGAAACCATTTGAGCATTCAGAACATATGTTCACCAATATATCACAACTATTACAGGAAATTAGAGATAATTTTTTAGAGCTAGAGATTCTAAATGATGCTCAAGAAAATTTTGCAGTCACAAAAGATGTTGATATGGTGGTACAGTTTTAGAAATTTAGAACAATAATTGCTGAACTAAAAATCTTAATTATTCTAAGGAGAGAATTTTCAATATCAGTAAAACAAAATTATTACATTAGAAGACTGGAACTTGGATTAAGACAAATAATGATGGAATGGAATTAGAGAAATATGAGTAATGAAGGATATATCTATATGATCCAATATATGTATAATTTGAATTTTAGGAGGAAGAAATAGAATTTACAGAAGAAAAGCAGTAATAAAATAATAGTACAATAAATAACATAATAATACAATAAATAATACAATAAATTTTTTGAGCTGACCAAAGTCCTGTGTATTAATTTTCTATCTCTTCTAAGACAAAATACTACAAACTTTATGGATAAAAAACAACAAAAATTCATTACCTTACAGCTCAGTATATTAGTCTGACATAGGTCTCCCTGGGATGAATCAAAATGTCAGCAGGGTTGCATTTCTTTCTAGAGACTCTAGGGGAGCATCTACTTCCTTGTCTTCTCCCATTGTCGAAAACACCACATTCCTTGGCTCATGGTCTCTTCCTTCCCCTTCAATACCCCAACTATGCATCTCTTTGGCCCAGCCTCTCTTGTGATATTTCTTCTGACCACAGCTGGGAAAATTAATCTGCTATTAAGGCCCCTTGTGATTAGCTTGGACCCCCTTGGGAAATCCAGGATGATCTCCCCATCTCAAGGTTCTTAATTTAATTCCAGCTCAAAGTCTTTTTTGCCATAAGAGTGTTTATATTCATGGGCTTCAGGAATTAAGATGTGAACATTTTCGGAGGGCCATTGTTCTGCCAGCCACAACCCATGCATCCATAAGGAAGGAGTTCAGTGAGTGGCAGGGCAAAACTAATGAAAAGACACTCATACTTACATGTAACATAAATTATAAGGACAAAGAGAATACTTAACAAGCATCAGATTTTAAGAGCTGGTTATCAATAAAGGAGAGAATAACATTAGCATAAAACCTGTGAAACACTATGATCCAGAAAACTGTCTTAGATTGGTTATGGTGAATAATACAA
Source organism: Vulpes lagopus (assembly GCF_018345385.1). Lineage (NCBI taxonomy): Eukaryota > Metazoa > Chordata > Mammalia > Carnivora > Canidae > Vulpes > Vulpes lagopus. The sequence continues at coordinate 22,562,517 of NC_054824.1, read as the reverse complement.
GATACTATTTCAACGCCCCATATCTCAGTGGCTTAACACAGTGAAATTACTTCTTGCTTATATAAAACTCGACAAGTATTTCTGAGCAAGTGGCTTTCCTTGTACTCATTCAGAAACCTGGGTTCCTCTTTGGGGTTCCACCCTTTTCCAAGTCTTCAGAGACCTCTCCTTTCAGTCAGTATATGGGAAAAGAGAGAGTGGAGAAGCTTGTGAGGTTTTATGGGACCAACATAAATGTGACGTCTGTTGCTTCCACCTAATGTCCCATTGCGCTCATAGCCATGGTTAACTTCCCAGAAAGCTTGTAAAACAATGCCCAGGAGGAACCAAAGTGGGTTTGGATAAAACACAGCTCTGTCAGTGACAGGTGATACAACTTGCTTTCTTAGGATAAAAAACTGATTTCCCATAATTCTATTTACTGCCCAGTTAGCATTCATTTGACTCAAACTCATGCACATATGTTGTTAGATATACAAAAAATTATTTGTCATACTATTCATGAACTTTTCCTGAAAAATTACTTCAGGAATCAAATAGTTGAATATCAGAATGTATAACCTATAATCAGAAATCATATATATGATTTTTTAAAAAAAATTCAAATATTTCCTCAGAGTAGGAACTGATAACAAAACATAAATTACTTGGTAATTACAAAATGACCTACGGTAGTGTTAACATCTTCAGAGGGTCATTACACTGTGAGGGGTCTGGATGAAAACCTGATTTTATCTCTTAATAGCTGTGTGAACCTGGGCAAGTCACTTAGCCTCCAGGTATCTTTCTTCTTCAAGTAAAAATAAATAATATTAACTCCTATTTTATAAGATTGCTATAAGGACTATATTAGGTAAATCATGTAAATAATGACAGCAAACATTATTGTATTAAGCACAGTCGATGTATTAAGCACTTTCTACATATTGTCTAAATACTTGGTACATTGCACTATTTTTATCAATTAATAATATATCAAAGATGAAGTGAATGTAAAAATCACAGAGTATCTAGAAATCAATGTAATGAGAAAATATAGTCATAAGGATATAGCTGAAAAATACACTTATAGATTATTTATACCTTAAAATATATTAATTTATACACTAATTTTCCTCTTCAGAAATAACTTTTCTGGTATTTAACCAATGCACTGAGCTTTTAGAGTCAATAACCATTCTTTCCATTTTTCAGAAATTGTGTATGGCTATTTTATAAATATTTTCTTAGTAATGTCCTGTTTTTCATAATAGTTTCAATTCTTCTTTTATTTTTTTAATCTTATCATAATTATTTTTTAGTATCTTTTGGCTTTTCTGTAATCTGAAGTTTGCCCTGTGCTAACTATTCTGTTGGTGGTATGTGCTGATTTTACCTTATAATTTGTTTCTTATATAATCTGTAGCATTTCTCTGTGAGCTCATGATCTTTAGATCTTTACTTTGATCTTGATTTAGTTTTACTGTGGGCTCTGAGGTGTGAAAGGATGCTTCAGAGCAGTGCGGAGCTTGTACCACTCCATGAGGGTCTGATGGTCCTGAACTAGCTTAAAATCTTAATTTCTTTACTTGCAGCCAAATTACAAAAGTGTCCTACATTTAGGCCTTGCAGATGAATTTGATGAAGCTGAAGTTTTGACTTTTTAAAATTTCACCCAAGGCTGTAGATACAGGCAAACTTCCTCATCCTTTCCTTGGCTTCTGAACAGAAGGGAACCTCTTGAACACTCCTGGCTCATACAAATGGATTGGTTTTAGATTCCTGTCTCTCTTCCGATTGGACCGAGGCCACATATTCTGATTCTGTGGATCAGTAGGACCCAGCCTTCAGTCTCTTAGGCATCGATCTATAATTAAAAGCCCTGGATTGGCCAGGTAAGCTGTTTTCAGGCTTATTACACTGACTTTAGCTTTTCTTATTCATGGAACCAGAGACATTCCTTCCTTCGTTCTTTGTTTTTGTTTGTTTTGTTTTGTTTTTAAGATTTTATTTATTTATTCATGACAGGGAGAGAGAGAGGCAGAGACACAGGCAGAGGGAGAAGCAAGTTCCACACAGGGAGCCCGAGGTGGAACTCGATCCCGGGACTCCAGGATCACGCCCTGGGCTGAAGGCAGGCACTAAACCACTGAGCCACCCAGGGATCCCCTTGTTTTTGTTTTTAATGAATTTTTTTTCAATCGTGTCTTATTTATCATTTAAAAAAATATTTATAACAGAGAGAAGGGGAGAAGGATCATCTATGTCATTTTAACTTGCCATATTCAGATTCATAGCTCCTGCACTAGAATGAGGTAGTTTGACAGTGACAGCAAATTTTAAAAAGGGAAATATTATTTACAGATATATAGGCATCTATTCACTAATAATAATTTAGTTAATGTTACAAGTAATAGTAAATTGTGGTAGAGATACAGTGGAGGATCTTAGTTCTCATGGAGCTAATATGCTAAGAAAAATCCCAAATAAAATATAGCAAATTGAAGCCAGTAGGGTATTAAACAAATAATGCACTATAGACACGTGGATTTATTTCTGAAATTTAAAGCTATTAAGATATATCTTAATGAAATTAAAATAATCAATGTATTGGTTGATAGTGTGATCATTTTATAAACCTTTCAAATGATGAGACTTTTAATATACATGTATGATAAAAATTCCATGTATACTAAGGTTTTATAGTTATTTAACATAAAACAAGTTTCATTAAGAAACCAACAGTTTGTTATTTTTAAAACTGAAATATAAGAAGTATTACTGGTGAAATAACACAACAAAGATATCTGCTATCTCGACATAATTCAGGAAATTCTAGTCTTGCAGTTAGAAAATAATATATCAGTTTTAGAAATTAATATAAAATACCCATATTTATAAATAATTGCCTAATTAAAAAAGGATTTAGTTGAAAAAAGTTTTAAAATATAGAAAATCTTAGTAAGGTGACTATTAAAATATAATTTTAGAAATAAAAAAACAGATAATTATCCGAATTACAGTAGCAATTCATAACTTTCCATGGGCTTGAGAGAAGACAACTCTACTAAGGAAGAAAATAGAAGATGACTTGAGTTAGTTAAGTGACATCCATCTACCTTGACAAGAAATCTCAATATTTAAAGATGTCAATTCTCTTAATTAACTTATAAATAGTGTGAGAAGTCATCCTCTTAATGAATTTTGGAAAGGACTTGACAAAAATAATTATTAAGTTAATTTCTAAGAGTGAATGGATAAGAATGGCCAATATAATAATGAAAAAACAAAGTAACGATAGTCATGGTGAGAAGGTCTGGCTTTACAAGATATAAAAATGTATATAAATTTCCAGTCCTTAAGATGTTGTGTACCTGGAATACAGATAAATGGAATAGAACACTAAATCTAGAAATGGACTCAAGTGTAGATACAGAATATTATAATGATAACCTTTCATATCAGTGGGGGTAGAAAACATTAATAAATGATGTTTGATAACTGAATAAGTTAGTATTCTGTTTCTTCACCAGGTTATCTCCCAGAAAAATTGAAGACAAATGCGCTTTTTAAATGACTACAAAATTTGAGATGCCTGGTTGGCAGTCAGTTAAGTGTCTAACTCTTCATTTTGTCTGAGTTTGTGATCTCAGGGTCCTGAAATCAAGTCCTTGGTTGGGTTTCCCGCCTAGCAGAGTCAGCTTGGATTCTCTCTCCCTCTCTCTCTGGCTCTCCTGCTTGTACTCTCTCTCTCTCTGTCTCTCTAAAATAAATAAATAAGTCTTTTTTAAAAATGACTACAAAATTTTAGGGGTAATGTGTAACTTTTATATAAACCTGGACAGTGAGGTAAAATTTGCCTATTCTACTCTGCTTTCTTTCTCTCATGCATGCATACACATGAAATGGAAAAAATGGAGAGACTGAATGACATAAAAATAAAACATTGTTCTAGGATACAATCTGTAAAAAAATTTGACAACAAAATAGAACCAGTATTTGTTATGAAAAACCATTTTGTGTGTGCATGTATATACAAATGTATTTCATATACAAATGTATATGTCAATTTAAAAATCATATAATAAATTGAGCAAAGATAAGACGTGTATTAATCAGGATAGGTAGGCTAGGTCATGTTGGGACAACAAATATCACACAAGCTGATTGGCTTACAACCATAAAGATTTACTCCTCACTTATGCTTCATGTCCATCATGAGCTAGCTAGAGCTGTTCTCCACCTTGTCTTCCTGATGGGATCCAGGCTAATGGAGCAACCTTTTTCTGGAATCTATTGTTGTAGCAAAGGAAAAGAGTTTCTGAACCATGATCTTACTGTTTGTTAAAGCTTCCATTTGTAAGTAACACGTATTATTTCCATTCATATTTCATTGGTCAAAGCAAGTCATATGGCCATCCCTAAATTTCAGAGGATAAGAGTTTATAATCTGCCTATGGGGAGTTACCATATGGAGGGGTACCAAATATGAGTGAACAGTAGTAATTTAATCTGCCACTCCCATTGAGGGATAAAACCCAATACTCATCCAATTTTAACAATGACCTTAAACTTCAGATCTCTGAGAGCTGCCACACTGTCCCTGTACCAAGTGTGAATTAAGGTGCCTCTTAAACTGGAAACTTGTAAACTAAATACAAATTATATGCCCTGTGTCCTATCATCCCAGCATGCACACACTGTTGGAGCAGGAATGGATCACCCCACAGTACAATTCTCTTTGAGAAATGAAACAAAATGGAGGGATATATCAGTCTCTGGTCTGCAGCAAAGCTGAAACTCCACAAGATAGATGTAATTTCCCCTCGTTTGTAGATGAGGAATATTCTTGTATAAACTTTCATCATCTTCCTTGGGAGTAGCTACCCAGACCATTTTTTCCTATGGTCCTTGTCCCTTTTCTCTGGGAATTTCTTCCTTTTCCCTCTTCCTCCTCTACTATTTCTGAAATGACAACAGAGATTACAGAGAACACATTATTATTATTATTATTATTATTATTATTTTAATTATTGTTTTATTGTGGCAAGAACTCTTAACATGAAAACCTTCACCTTAGCAAAAGTTAAGTGTACAAAAGTTAAGTACATTATTATTAATTATGGGTATGATATTGCACAGCAGATGTATAGTACTGTTTCATCTTACTTAACTGAAACTTTTTACCATTTTCTCTATTAAAAATTCCTGATTTCCCTCTCTACTCCCCCAGGCTGTGGTAACCATTATTCCAGTCTTTGATTTTATTTATTTGACTATTTTAGGTATCTCATATAAGTGAACTGATTCAGTACTTGTCTTTCTGTCTCTGGCTTATCGTACTTACTTAGCATAATGTCCCTGAAATCAATGCACGTCAGCACATATTTCAGAACTACTTGCCTTTTTACAGGCTGAATAGTATTTCCTTGTATGTATATATCACATTTTCCTTATCCATTCATCTGTTGATGGACATTTGTTTCCACTTCTTAGCTATTGTAAACAGTGCTGCAAAGAACATGGGAGTGCAGATATCTCTTTGAGATCCTGATTTAAATTCCTTTATACCCAGAAGTTGGATTGCTAGATCATATGGTAGCTCTATTTTTAATCTGTTAAGGAGCCTCTACTGTTTTCCTCTACTTGCATTCCCACCAATGGTGTGAAAGGGTTCCAATTTCTCCACATACTTGTCTTAGGTTTGTTTGTGTTTTTATTTAGGTTTTTTGTTAATAGCTATCTTGATAAGCATGAGGCACTAAATTACTGTGGTTCCAGTTTGAAGTTTCCCGATGCTTAGTGACAATGAGCATTTTTTCATATGCCTGTTGACTATTCTTATGTCATCTTTGGAGAAATGTCTATTCAAGTCCTAACAAACCTTACTGGGTTATTAGTTCTTTTGTTATTGTATGAGTTCCTGCTATATTTTAGAGATTAGCCCCTTATCAAACATATGGTTTACAAATATTTTCTCCCATTTTATGGGTTCTTTTCGTTCTGGTGATTGATTCTTTTGCTGTGCCATACATATTTTCCTTAAGATTTCTTAATTATTAGGTGCACTAGGGTTATTTTAATTCTCAAACAGGCATAGGCTCATTGAGGGCAGGTCACTGGCAATTTTGATCATTCAGTTCAAAAACATATTCAGCTTCTCATTTATTTTCTTTCAATTAGCATCATGTATAGGATTCACATCCACAATGTTTTCAGTTCTTGACTATATACTTAATCATGGGGAACTTGAATTTACCAGGCTGGGATTTGGGAAAGTCATCCTCTAGCCTCTTCTACGTGAATTTCCTGGGTGTTAACTACGAATTTAGTTTCAACAATTTTGATTTGCACCTTGCTATGAAGCTGAATTTTAATTATCCTTTGTCACTCAAAGGCTTTCTCAGCTTTTCTTTCCCTAGTTGGTGATGAAAACTAGTTGCATCTAACAACACTGTGATCTCAATATTTCTAGACCATCTTTTCTCTGTGGCAAGCTGGTAAATTCTTTTAAAAATTCATTTCCTTCTTAAAGTTTCTTGCTAGATGAACCAAATAGTAACCAAGACATGCTAGTACCATTCTGTTTCCAGGTTCTTCACTAAGTAATGCACTCCTTGGATTCAAAATCTGACTTCCAAGTTAGGAATGTTTCACCATTGCATGACACGGATCGCCATCCATTAGGCTCTGATAATAATTTATTTGCTGACCACTTGCCAGCCCTGAACTAAGTGTCACTTATTTTGTTGTCGTTGTTATTGCTCACTTTTGGTTCAAGTTTTTAAATTATTCACAAAAGTCTAGGTTATGCTAAGAAAACAAGTCACCCCAAACTATCACTGACTCACAGCAATAAAATTTTACTTCTCACCACATTACATGCTCATTTTATAGTGACAATGGTTGTTGTTCTCAGGAATAGCTTCTCCCCCAGAACACTTCTCCCCAGGCACAGCTTTTCTTTAAGATATCAGTCTCATGGCAGAAGAAAAGAGAAAATCTAAATGAAGAGCTAATTCTTAATATTTCAGTTAAGAGGCATGTTACTTTCACTCCAGTTTCTTTGGCTGAGCAATTTGTGTGGCTACACCTGAGTCCACTGGTGGGGGGATGTATCCCTCTCCAGAGGAGAAGCACCTCAGGGAGGAGAAGCACTGAATATGGGGAAACTATAATCCAAGTTCCCAAAATGGGCAAATCACATGCAAATGCAAATAACTCAAAATATGCAAATGAAAATGACCCAAAATGACCCAAATATGACTTTGAAAGGAACAAAGCCTTACTAGAAATAAAATGTAGTGAAGAACAATATTAGGAACACCTGGGTGACTCAGTGGTTGAGTGTCTGCCTTCGGCTGAGGCCATGATCCCCAGGTCCTGGGATCTTGTCCTGCAACAGGCTCCTTCCAAGGAACCTGCTTCTCCCTCTGCTTATGACTCTGCCTCTGTATCTCTCATGAATAAATAATTTTTTTTAAAACAACAATATCAAATGCCACTTTTCATCCAAAAGTTGGGAGATAGCTTTGAAAAATGGTAGTACCCAGTGTTTAAAAGTTTGTGGGAAAATAGACACTGTAACATCCTTCTGGGGAATTTATAATGAATAAATTTATACAATTCTCAGGAAAGCATTTGGACAATACTGAAGAATAACCTTTAAAGTGGGCATATTTGTGCCAAAGTTTCCCCGTTTCAGTGATTATCTGAAACAACTATGAAGAGATGCAAAAATATATGCTCATATATAAAAAAGTATTTCATAATAGGATAGTCACAGAAGCATTATTAATATTAATGAAAAATTGGAGACATTTACAATTTTTAACAATAAGATAATTGTTAATTAGAGGATGATTTATTACTAGAATGGACTATAATGCAACCATTAAAATAATATTATATTAATCCCTGGTAGGAATAGATGTGTTTGTTATATTGTTAAGTAAAACACCATATTATTCAACAGTATGCATTATGGAAATAGAAAATTATAAAGGCCCAAATACTTTGATTCTGTCTTGATTAAAATTATAGTTGAAACCATATGCCGTAATTTTCAAATGGTGCTTAGTGGAAAATTTTGGCTTTAATAATCTGTTTACATTGTGAGTCTCTGAGAATGCAAAGCAGAGACTTGGCTATTACCCTTTGTTTAGAAAGATAAGGAAGAAGGTTAAAGAATATTTGCATTCCATTACCATAAATATTAAGTTAAATCTATACTTTTCTTGTATCTTGTCATCATAAAGTTGAGTTTCTTTCTGTTTACTAAAAAGGACAAAGGCTTTGTGTAAAATTCATAATTCTACTTTAATAGTTTTTTTTTCCCCCTCCGGAATTGTTGGCTTATAACCTTGAGACAGCATGTTTGTTCTATGAAACCACAGTTATAAGAATGTTTATTGTAGAAGACTTCCGTTCACTTGAAGTTGCAAACCAGGTTTGTCCTAAGTAGTTGAATTTGCTCACCAACTTTGTGGTAATGAAGCAGATATTATCTTATTGATTTTTATTTAACTAACCAGGGCATAAAAACTGTTAAGTATTTTATTAAGTTAGAAATGTTTTTTAAAGCCCTTTTCCAAAAAAAAAAGAAAGAAAGAGAAAGAAAGAAAGAAAGAAAGAAAGAAAGAAAGAAAGAAGGAAAGAAAGAAGGAAAGGAAAGAAAGAAAGAGAGAGATGAAGGGAGAAGAAATGTAGTTAATTTTAAAATCTAACAGATCTGAGGTGCCTGGGTGACACAGTCATTTAAGTGCCGGACTCCTGATTTCAGCTCTGGTCAAGATCTTAGGGTTGTGAGATCAAGCCCCACTTCTGGCCCCATGCTCAGTGCGGAGTCTGCTCCTTCAGATTCTGTCTCCTTCTGCCCCTCCTCCTGGTGCTCTCTCTCTCTTCAATAAATAAATCTTTTTAAAAAATTATGTAAAATACAATACAAATCTTATTTTACCACAGCATGTATGATTCAATTTATATATTTATATGCATGTAAGTGTAAATAACCAATCTTCACTTAACAATAGATCATGAACATATCTCCATGTCAATCATATCCATTCTATCAGTTCTAATAGTAGAATGTTTTAAGTTACATGTGTTAACTAAATTTTAACGTGTAACTAAGTTATTCTGAGCATATACACCAAAATGTCAACACAGGCTATATTTGAGGGTTAGAGTATTTGTTTTCTTCTTTTTTGCTTATTTATATTCTCTAAAGTTCCTCCCATGAATGTATATTTTGTGCTGTTGATATGAGAAACTAAAAACACACACACAAACAAAACTTTGTACCATTTGTGCTTTCATATCCGGATCAAATACCATTTCTTCCATTCATTAGGCTTTTCTTGCTGTCTTCAGTCACAGCAGACGACTCTTCTTCAAACTCTTTTGTTTTGTATCATAGTTATATCTAACTTTTGCTTTTTTCAAGAAATTCTAATTCATCAGTTCCTTGGGGACAGGCACTACATTTTGTTTTTCCTTATGATATGCACGACCTTTAGCACAGTCCAGCCCCATCATGGCACTTTTGAATGCATGTCTCACTGGACCAAAAGTGTGCAATCAGATCCTTGCCCAGGTCACCTCCAATCTGTATCAACTGCTTTGCCCAGGACTCCCTGTGACTCCCTGTGGATAAGCAGGGCAGTGTCTCAGCTATTATTATAAAGCAAGCCATATCTCAAACAGCATAAATATTTTACTTGGAAATTAAAAAGCTTTGTCTTGTAAAAAGGTGATTTTTGAAACCTCCTTCCTATAGTCATCTGGAAATGGAATTTAAATGGGGAGAGCATTTGTTTTTCAACTCTCAGTTGATTAAATTTTTCGCTTTGTGATTGCTATCTTAAACCCTCCTTGGCATCAGTTTGGAAGAACAGGGGGCTTGCAGCATCTTTGTTAGACTCTCTCACCTCTTTGTTTTGATCTTAAAACCTATCTGCCTATCCAATATATATTTTTTTCTTAAGCGAAAGCAGATCTGGCAAGTTTGTATGATATTATAAGAAAGGGATTTTACGTGACTTTGCAGCTTAGAGACACTAAGTGCCGATAAGAATATAAATGCTCTGCTCTCATGTACATGTGTGTTCTCAGCATCTTTTTGCTGAGGGTGATGTTCAAGCCCTTTGGCCCATTGTGCCTGGCATGCAGTCCTCATTATAGCTTGAATAGCGCTCAGCTTGACTTGCAGAATTTATGATGTCTGGAGACAGTCCTTCTTTTAAAAACTCTTTCGCTGTCCTTATCTAAACATTTCGTTAAACGGCAATTTGAAGTATTTTCCTTGGTTCTCAGCTGAAATAAGAAAAATATTTTAGGAAGAGTTTTCAAAATACTTAGAAGGGGCACTTAGTGGTGTGCACTTTTTTTTTTCTCAAATACTTGGTTACTTTGGGCTTCTTGTTAGTAAGATCACAATATCTCTAAAGCAAAAGCTTATGTTGTATAATGAGACCTTTTAAAAACTATTTATGTACTTTAGACTTAGGCTTTTTGTACAGCCCTTGGGTGGGCATTTGAAGACACCAAAATATACCTGCAGGGGGTTTGTAGATTAAGTAATAAGTGGTAAGCCTCCAACTGAGGCTTTGTGTTTATCATTATCATCTTGGTACAGAAAATATTCAGACTGGTAATGATTCCAGGCTACCTGCTGTGGGGAATTTCAGCCTCAATGTAACATTTAATAAAACATTATCACTAGACTTCAGTGAGACTATGTTGATAAGAACTGCCTTTAGAAGATCTCAGAAGAGTAGGCTATTGAGGTAGAGAATGTAAACCCTAGAAATAATAAAATAAAAACAGGAGTCATAAAAGTAGAGATAAAATTTTACTCAAACTAATAAAAAAAACACAGTAAATGAAAAAAAAAGAAGAAAGAAAAGAAAAGAAAAAAGAAAAACACATAACATCCCGTCTGAAACCCAAGACTTAAATAGATAAAGGGAGTACATAAATTAAAATCACATACTGCAAGCAAAGCAAGAAATGAATGGGGAGAATATATTAATAGCACAGAACAAACCGAAATCCAATAGCCAGGGGACTGAAATATTGGCTCAGCTACATAATGGTCTAGGTCCTTGGTCTTGGGAAGTTTAGAACAGCATAACTTTTCATTGTGTCAAGTTTCCCACGCTTGGACTTCACTGACTCTGTATTCCATGGTTTTGCCAGCATCAGTCACCTTTACATGATATATATTTCTAGGCTTTTTATTTGGATTCTGTACACGTTGAAAGTTTGGAGTAATTATTACGCTGAGGTCTTTGCCCTTAGATTATCCTGAAGTCTCCTCCAGTCGTTGGTTAGTATAATTCAGAGTACTGACCCTAGCTCATAAATCCTGTTGTGAAGAATCATAACTGCCTGAGAAATGCTCTTCTGGGCTGAGTATTTCAGCAGGAAGTTGTTTTGTGGTCTCAATTATGTGTTGGCATTGTTTAGGAATCTTATGCTAATTCAGTGCTTAATACTGTTTTTAAAGGAAAGCTTCCTTTTCCTAGTGCAAATACATCCCCTCTTAATTAACCTTTAGTGCTTCAAATAAGACACATTTCTTTACAATGTTTATGCTCTGCTAGCTATACATTATTAGGGTTGTTTCTAACACTAACAGTGATCTAAGGAGCTTGCTCAGGAAATGCATTAATTCCTATAGGTCATCAAGATATCATTTAGAACATCATTTTTTCTAGGGGACTAAAAGCTGTGCTCTTGACCTTTAAGCCTAAATGTCTGCTAGAGACCTAACTGGCTAACGATGTATCAACGACAATTATTAAATTAATATATTATTTCTTTTAATTGCAAAGTTGACCATTAAATAAAAAGCCCATGGGTCAGCTAATATCTGTTTTCATTTTGTAAGTAGCTTGAATTTCTAAGTCACATTTTATAGAATAAAAGCAAATACCCCCCCATACTTGTAAGTGCTAATTGCAATTTATAGCCTTAATAAAACAAAAAATCAACCTGTCTAGCACAGGTATAAGCAGAAATAAGAACAATCCGTTTTTCTTCTTGTATGATAGCTATTCAGTGCCCCTGGGCTGCTGATGACCATTAGGTATACTTCTATCTGAGGTGTTTTTCAAAGGGAGAATGTATTTCTTTCTTACTTGTAGCCTTTACAAAAATTTTAGACATTATTATTTTAAGAATATCTTTTAAAAGAATTTTTTTTTTAGATAAGCCTGAGCATGTCCATGGACCATATTACAATCTGTGCTGAGTTCCTCATATGAATTTTGAGGAGGGAATTTAACTCTCTGAATGCCGTTGGCATACTTACTACATTTTTTCTTGTTTATATAATGAATAAATATTTGTTGAAATCCTAGTATGAGTATGAGCCTTTCCTAGCTGATTTGATGATGTCAAATGAGGAAGAAGCAGATTTGAGGGTTAAGGTACAAGAGAAAATACCAATACTCTAACTTGAGTACGAATGAAAATTTAAGTAAAAGTAGAAAGACATCATATTAAATAGAAGACATGAGCAAAGGCAAGAATTGTCTTGATGGATAGACATCATTTTAACCAATCCTAAGGCAGGCATGGGAGGGGATACACACCAGACAGAACAGTTCAAGCAATGAATAGGATGGGTGGATAATGAACAGATAATAGATGATAACTAGCAAAAAGTAAAGAATATTTTGATTAATGTCAATCATTTCATGTATTTTATAATTTTTATAATCACCAGGTCATTAAAAAGGATTTATAAAATATTTGTATACAACTTGTTCAGGGATCCGTGGGTGGCGCAGCGGTTTGGCGCCTGCCTTTGGCCCGGAGCGTGATCCTGAAGACCCGGGATCAAATCCCACGTCGGGCTCCCGGTGCATGGAGCCTGCTTCTCCCTCTGCCTGTGTCTCTGCCTCTCTCTCTCTCTCTCTGTGTGTGTGTGTGTGTGTGTGACTATCATAAATAAATAAAAATTTATAAAAAAACAAACAAAAACAACTTGCTCAAAGTCATAAAGCTATTATTTGAACCCAGTTCTGAAGGAATCAAAATAAATTTTTTTTCCATTATACTGTCTCTTTTGCACTTCAGTTTCTCTTTGACACTATTTATTTCATCATATCAAGTATTATTTTCCTAAGTTAATAACATGGAAACATAATAGGATCAAGCAATGTGTTCTCTCTGTGTTGTCTTTTTAAATTACAGTATTTACTCCGTTTCTTTCTTTCTTGCCTCTTTCTCTCTTTCCTCTCTCTGGAGCTTCTTTCTCCTTCCCTCCCTCTTTCCCTCTCTCCTTTCCTTCCTTCCTTTCTTCCTCCCTTCCTTCCTTTGTTCTTTTGCTTTTTTCCTCTCTTTCATTAAGCACCAGTTAGGTTTCAGGAACTGTATACATGTAGAAGGAGAATGAGCAGGTAAAGGAAACATTGGAATAATCTGTAGTTTTCAAGCTTAAAAGCTTAGAAGGGAAAATTAAAACTACAAAAAAAAAAAAAAAAAACTTGAGTTTCCCTTATCGTTCTTTTGCATATTTTAGCTAATCTTAGGCTTAACCCTTTAGTTTAGTTTTATGTCTCTTTATTGTGTGATCCTCTTCTTGTCCTAATGCAAATTATGGTTTATAAAAATAATTTCATCACAGTTCTTTGTGAGCCTACTTTGTTCCTATCTTAATTGAATATATTTTATTCTTAATTGGGATTGTTCCTATTCTGGGCTTTCAGAAAAAAAGAATATATCTATTGTTTTTATGTATCAAAAAATACTATTTAAAATATCTGGTGGAAGATGATATTTTTTCCTTGTTTTCATACCTTCTACTTCAGCAAGCTGTTACCTTTTTTAAAATATATTCAGAAATAAGCTAAGTTTAGCAGTTCCCTCATATTGTTTTATTCATCTCCTGAGAAATAAAATTTTCAACCAAGTAGATAAAAATATATATATACATGCTCTACTTTTTTTCAGAATTAACCTTTGTCTTAGCCTCGTCTGCCTGGAAATACACTCTGAAGGGAGAATTGCATTGGGAAGTACTCTCTGGAGATATTCTCTTAAGCAAGTGAGTAAAGTAGAACTGCCTCTCTACAATTTGATTGCATCTGAGATTCAGACAATATTCCAGAGGAAATTCCAGAATTTGGATGGCCTTAAAAATGGTCCTGACTAGACAGAAGGCCAGGCCTTTGTCTCCCAGCATCTAATAGTCATAACCCCTGGTTGCACAGGGCAGGGCTTATAGCCCTGGATGAGGAAGTTCCTACCTGCAGAGGGTAAGTGTTAGTGAAGGTTCAACTGTGCACCAGTGGCAGTCGATCTTTCCAGCAGCTGGGAGATGGGTGCAAAGGCCTTGAAGGACTTGGGAGGAGGACCACTGTATGCACTGCAACCTTCAATAGGTCTCCTAAGTGTTTAAGTCACACACACACACACACAAACACACACGCATAATATCTGCATTAAGTTTTCTAATTGATTTTATGTTCATTAGTTATTGGCCAAGTCCTTTCTAAATGAAAAAAAAAATCTATGGACTCTCTAACTTACGATAATTTTTTCTTCAAATCTGAATGTTTCAGAAATACTTTCTAAAAACTTTTTCTTACACACAGTGTCTTTTGACCATTGTGGTCTAAATGGCTACTGGGTACACAACCTAGAGTGTCTGCTAAATGGGCTGAAAACAGGCATCCAGAAACACAGAATAGTCAACTAGCACCAAAAAAGTAGTGACCACTAGCTTGGGAAGAGCAGGGTTAGAAATGTGAGAGCAGCCTCCAGTGGAGGCCTAGAGTTGAGCAAGGGTGAGCAGAGCAAGGATGGAAAGATATCTGATATAGCCAGTGTACAGACTGGGGGAATGGGCTCAACCAACTCCTGCAGAAGCCTTGTAAAGCCTGTGAAAGAAGGAGGACATAAGTCTAAGGAAATGGAAGGCCATTGAAGAAACACACACAGAGTGTGTGTATGCACTGTGATCAGAGTATTTTCTCGAGCTAAGAAGCAGTATTCGTTATTGTTGTTATTCTTATTTTGTCATTTATTTACAATGAAGTATAGGTTGGAAAGGGGAAGATGAGTAGTAGATGACAAGTGTTTATACCATAAATCGGGTAACAAACTATATCCCACAAGCCAAATCCAGCCCTCTGCCTGTTTTTGGATGACCCCTAATCTAAGAATAGTTTCTGCATTTTTTAAATTTCAAAAAGAATCCAAAGAAGAAGAGTATTTTGTGATATGAAAATAATGTGAAATTCAAATTTCAGCATTCTTAAATAATGTTCTGTTGGAACACAGCTATGCTTGTTTGCTTACGTATTAGTTCTGACTGCTCTCGCCCTCTAGGCAGAGCTGAGTGGTTGCTACAGAGACTCTCTAGCCAGCAAAGCTTCAAATATTTACTATCTGGCCCTTTACAGAAAACATTTGACTTAGATGATGAATTTTCCAGATATTGCTAAGCTTCCCCACATAAAAATCCCTGGATAAAACTTAGAAGCACCTACTCCTGTACTCATAAGATCTGCTCTTAGGCTGAATAGTGAGTTTATTTTTTTTTTTAGATACTGAAGTAAAAAGTACAGAGTCGTTCTTACACTCTAGTGGGAGAGGCAGACATTCAACAACGATCTCAAAAAAAAAAAAAAAAAAAACAACAAAAAAAAAAACAACGATCTCCAACAAAAATATATATTCTCAAAGAGTTGTAATAGAAGTAGAGGGTGCTGTGATATAGCATAATTTATTTTCTAGTCAAAAGGAAGGCCTCTTTGAGGATGTAACATTTCAGTTAAAGAATGGCATATGAAAGTCTAAGCCAAACTTTTGGGCAGAGGGAAGACCACGTGCAGGCAAACTGGACTGGTCGCTGGGTGTGTTCTAGGAACGTAAAGAAGGTCCATGTGGTGAAAACATAGTGGGTGAGCGAGAGTGGGTAGGGGCTGGATCAGGCAATACTTTGTAGATCAAATGTTAAAGATGTTGAGAATACAACGGCAAGCCTTGGAGGGTTTTGAAAGAGAAACATGATGGGATGTATTTTTTAAAGAACTCTTTGATCTCCTCTTCCTAAAGAGTAGAGAGGCATGGCAATAGCCAGAGGGGATGTGGGGACATGGCAGATGGAAAATGACACAGTGGGCTTTGGCTGCTGAAAGGAAGGGTCTGGTAGACGGGGAGTTGAGGGTGCCGGAAATGGACAACACCTGGTGGATTGAGAACCTGGAGAAGGAATGGAAAAGGCCTTCCTAGAAGTTGGATGTGTGTGATTTCTCTTTGCCACTAGAAGAAAGAGGGGAGAAGGATTGCAGAAGACTCTTAACTGCAAAGTGTATCCCTTGTTCCCGAGTCAATGCTGCTCAAAAAACTCTCTCTGGCTTTTTTCTAATTAGATCAAAGATCTAAGGAGGACAGTGAGCCACCCATTATTTTCTCATTAATTTTAAGACTTAGCATAGGATCTCTTAAACTTCATCATACATTTTATTTCTCTTCCTCCTTACTCTTCTTTGTCTTTCTTCTGTATTAGATTCAGAACAGTGCATTCATACAGTGGAGCTCTCTGGAAATATTTTCAACTGTGTTCTCCTATCCCCATTTTCCTGTCTCATCTTTGTATTTCCTTCTTTCTTTTTCCTTCCTCCAAAGGACTTCTCTTTATCTTTTGCCTTTACATTCCCTTGCCTTGTTTCAGTCTTCTCCTTGTTCATTCACTGCTCCTGTTTCTCCTTTTTCCCATCTTATCTTTGTCTCCTTCTTCTTCTTCTTTTTTTTTTTTTTAAGATTTTATTTATTTATTCATGAGAGAACAGAGAGAGAGAGAGAGAGAGAGAGCGAGGCAGAGACACAGACAGAGGAAGAAGCAGGCCCCATGGAGGGAGCCCGGCGTGGGACTCAATCGCAGGACTCCAGGATCACGCTCTGGGCTGAAGGCAGGCACTTTAACTGCTGAGCCACCCAGGTGTCCCTCTTTGTCTCCTTCTTTTGGTGACACCGGCCATTCTCAACTCCCATTCTACTGACAGTTCTAGCTCTGAGGCCCCAGAAGAAAACCAAATCCATGTTACAGATGTATATTCTGTATTTATATATGGAGATAGGAAATAGATATATTTACCACTAGTGTCACAGATATAAATGTCTTGATTGTAGGTGGAATTTTGATAACCTCCATTTTAATAAAAACTTCTTTTATATATTTTCATATTTTGTGTTTTTCATCCCTCCTGTCTATTCTCCTCACAAGACATTCAAGGGGTTCTGGATTTCTCATTCTATTTTCATAATGTAATAATAAATTGTTCTTCAATATGTTTATATTCTTTGTGTTTTACATTTGTGACTTCCATGATATAACTTTCCACATGGGAAGAGTGGAGGGCAGCATTAGGCTGAATTTTAAGTTTTCAAATCTACTTAAATCAGCCAAATCATCCTTTTCAAGCGATGACAAGTTAGAGTTTATTAACTCTATTGGGATTATCTTTTGTCTCTCAGATTTCCAGAAAGAACTCTTACTACCCTCTTACACCCTAGGTGTTCCTAGGGTTAATGGCAAGTTGTGGTTAGATCTCTGCAAGGGAACCAGGTAGACCTCAAAGCCAGGGTTTACTTTGTAGCCAAATTCAGATAGAAAAGTGGAGATTGGTGCCTGAGTGGCTCAGTCGGTTAAGGGTCAGGTCATGATCCCAGAGTCCTGGGACTGAGTCCTGTATCTGGCTCCCTGTTCCTTGGGAAGTGTGCTTCTCCCTCTGCCTCTCTCTCGGTCTCTCATGAGTAAATAAAATCATTCATATGATTCATAATTCATACAATTCACTCTTCCATTCATATAATTACTAAATTCTCCCCAGAAGAAGACACACATTTAGAGGGTTGTTGGATCTAGATATATTTAAGATAAATCTAGATAAATTTTTATATTAGCTCTGTGATGGCTTTTAGATGTAGCAACTTGCCCACACTGAACTACAGTCTCCAGAATTCCATTCCTAGCATGTTTCTGGGTAGGATGCAGTGTAAGTTGGAGGGCAGTGGTGGCCATGCTTTGGCATAACATAACCCCTTTGTTATTCAGTCAAGCTCTATTCTAAGTGTTTCTCTGAAGGGATTCTGTAAATGTAGTTACAGTTATAGTCATGCATCAACTATTTTAAGTGAATCAATAGAGAGATTTTCTTTGGTGGGTCTGATTCCTTAGTTGGAAGGCCTTCCCTGAGCCCAGTGACTCCAAACAGCGTTTGAGTCTGTAATGGCTCTTCCTTCCCTTTGGATCTTTCCTCTTTATGGACACCTGTGGTTGACAAGCTTCAGCTTGTGTTCCTCCAGTTTTGGCCTGCTTGAGATTGTTCTTTCCTAATTGCTACCTTGTGGACTTTAGGCTTTGATTAACCAGTCCCAAATTGCTCATCCTTTGTATAAATTGAGATGTATCCTACCAGTTCTCCTTTGCAGATGAACTGTGACTATACCAGCTCCTACAAACTTTTCTCTTTGGTCCTGGGGCTGAGTATGGCTCCAATGCCAAAATGCTTTTGTAATGGTGAGTACTTTCTCAGGGGTTACCATTTCCCTTCCTGTGTAACTTCCCTAGACTAGATCTCTGCTTGGCCACGTCAGTCAATCGATCATCTAAATCCTGATACTAAACAGTGTTCTGATGACTTCTCAAAATATACCTCACTCCAACATAAATAGACATACTGTGGGGAGATGTTGCTTAATACCACCAGCAACAAACATATCTTGGTGGGAATTTCACAGAGCTTCAGACATCACAGGGAAATTTCTTTTTTATGATTTGATTATGGAGCAAAATGAGAAAATGATTTCAGCTTTCATAGATTTGGTATCCAAATGGATAATAAATGTTAACATGGAGGTTCCATAAATAGCTGCTTTGGAAGAAACCAAGAGATCTGGTTCAATGGTTAGAAGGTTAAACGTATTTTTCATGTAGCCAAATGGCATTTAAGGAAAATGAATGTAAATAGAGTTTGTCACTTGAAAATAGCTAACCTTTGTTATTTTCCCAAATTCCATTGAATCCCAACCAGATTGACATGTGGGTCATTACTGTTAACCCAAACTGTGCCAAAAGCAATACCATCAAGGCGTATTAAAATTATTCACTTGTTTTTGTGTAACCCTGACTTCATCAAAATGAATCCTGTGCCCTATTCAATTAATATCCTCGTTACCATCCTCAGAAGTGAAGAGTTAAGCTCACTGGGGAGCAGTAACGGTAATATGTCCAGAGAGAGATTCATTTGGCCCCAGCTGTCCATTTTATTCTAAGTGCTAAATGCGTTAATATACATAGACTATCATTTACATAGCAAGTGACTATGCCAGATGAATTATTTATTGTGTGACAACTACCTAATACCCAGTGTACTATCAAATGCAGAGCCATTTCTTATTTGACCCTGTATATAAATTTGCATTATAGAATTCATTACCTTCATATATAAGTCACATTGAAGTTTTGTGCAGCTATCTCTCTGAGAAGCTGTAGGTTACCTCTGCTTTGATTTAATTGCCGCTCTCCTTGTATGGCAAAGCAGCCTGCTTTTGGAATGTAAGAATTGCAGGGACCCCAGCCAGGCAGCATGCGAAAAGCCTCTCCTTTGATGCAGAGTAAGGTGAGAGAGAAAGACAAGCCCAAATTTAATTAAAATGTTATGAGAGCTGGAAACCAGCACATGAGACAAAGTAAAGGGGAACAGGGTGTGTGCCTCCTGAAGTGTGTATGCTGCCAGGGATCACCAAGGTAATAAAATTCAAGCTGCTTTCCCCAGGCAGTGGGTGACCCCATCCTCTGCAGAGAGCCGCCTGTTTACATTTGGAAAGAACTGAGAGGAAGTCTTCTTGAATAAAAAATTGCCTCATTTCCAATTTATTCTTTAGTCTCTGGAATGTAATTTAATTCATCTTTGCAGTTTTCATGTGGCTTTGCACACTATTTGTCTCTGGATTATCTTTGCAACCTTTAATAATATGGTTCATCAGGGAGGTTTATGCCTCTGAACATAATAGTGTTAAGATGAGTTCCCTGACCAGGCAGATAGTAAGCTAATTACCCAACTTGTTGGAGAACCGGAAGTGTATGGACTGGAAACTTCTGTATCGAAATGAATGATGGGGAGCCTTACGAGGCCTGAACCGTTAGGTGTCCTCCCCATTAGATTCTTAGTCAGTCACTCAGGGCTCTGCCAAATTGGATGGCCTCAAGATTTGCTTTGCTCGTGAGATTTTCTGTTACTTCCCAATTCCAGCTGGACTGCAAATACTGCAAGAAAATCCTTTCTTATTATTGGCATTTTGGTCCTTCTATTTCCCATCTCACCTGGAAACAGGCAGGGCAGAGGAGTGAGAAAATGAAAAGAACAATGGGAAAGGTAATAGAATTGCACTGAACCCTCCAAGAGATTTGCTTTGAATTCCACATGAAGGTTGAGGCACCTACAGACTTCAACTAAGTCAATTCAGGCATACCTGTCCCTCCAAATGTAATTTCAGACCTGCTTTTTCTGGTGGAAAGCTTTTTGGATATGAGGTCCGTTGGAATATCCCTAAGATTACAAAGCTTCATTTGTCTCTTTCATTTGATACCCATGCACCCGCACTGGAAATATTTTTCTTCAGTAAATGAAAATTTGGACTTAAAGATTCATGTTGTAATCTAGTCCCTTCCTCTACAGAGCATGATCTGGGGACAGGCAATATCAGCATCATCTAGGAACGTCTTAGAAATGCCCCATCCCAGACCTATTGCATCAGAATCTGAAATTCAACAAGATCCTCAGTTGTTTGTAAGCACATTAAAGCTCGAACTCTCTGATCTAGCCTGCTGACATTCCAACCATTTGCATTTTTTTCCTCCACTGGATCCTTTCTTCAAATGACTCAGGTGAGGTTCAGACAAGGTGGGGGAAGCTGGGCTGATATAGATGTTGAGGGCTCTCGGGCTGTCGAAGTCTCCTACTCCTGCTGCTGGTCTATGATACCCCAGGGCATCATGGTGCACAGCACCAAAACACCAAGCCAATTTCTGCATTTACTGTGCACTAAGACCGAAGCTATGAGAGGTTAGATAGCTTCTTTTAGGTCACAGAGCTTGTTAGTGCTAATGCTGGGTCTATAATCCAGGTGGTCAAACTCCCAGTTCTGTTCTTTCCATACATACCGCCTGGTTCTGACACCCAGGATTTGCAATAAGCCTTTGAACAAAAAAAAAAAAAAATAAGCTGTGTCTGAGACTGAAGTTATTACCCAGGCTTTGCCACTCCCCGGACAGTGAAAAGCATTTAAACACCTGTCCTTGTTGAAGAGTGAATTAGTGCATTATGTGTTTATAGCTCTGGTAATTGCACCCCATGCATTCAGTTGTCTTTCTAGAACAAATCTGAGGTTGAATGCAAACTTTTAGTTTTGATTATAAATGTTTACTTAAAAGATGGCTCCAAGTCGATGCTGTGGAACCAATTTGAAGCCACTAAAGACCTCACATGCAGGCTTTTTATCCTCTGGGACTGAAGGATGGAAAACTTTGAATGGTGTTAATGACTGAATGTTTGTGCACAACCCCCCACCCCCACCCCAATCCCTATGTTGAAGTCCTAGCCTCCATTTTGATGGGATTCCGAGATGAGGCCTTTGGTAGGTAATTAGGGTTAGATGAGTTTGTGAGGGTGGGGCCCTCAAGATGCGATTAGTGTCCTTATAAGAAGAGAGCCCCAAGATGGCTTCTTTCTTTCCACATCCATACCCAAAGAAGAGGGGTCATGTGATGATGCAGTGAGATAGCAGTTTCCTACAAGCCAAGAATAGACACCTCAAAATGAAACCTGCCTTGCTGGCACCTTGACTTTGGACTTCTCAGCCTCCTGACCTATGACCTATAAACAATAAATTTCCATTGTTTAAGCCATCCAGTCTATGGTATTTTGTTAATGACAGCCTGAGCAGACTAATACAGACAACATAGCTTCCATACCCATTTATAAGTGAAATTTGGTCATTCTTGTGAAAATTAGATATTAATGATTGCTCATGATTATTGAGCTCTTACTACATGCCACGTACTGCCAGTCACTATACTAGATATTTCTTATGATTATCTATTTTGTCCTCACACTAGTTCTTTAAGATAAATATTACACTGATTTTACGAACTACTTTCTTTAGGGGAGGGAGCAGGTCTCAGACTCTCTTGGTATCTCTAGACTTTAGCATAGCGTTTGGCACATAATAGGCCTTGAAATGCTGTTATGTACCGAAGGTTATGAGATTTGCCCAAGGTCATGTATTTACAATTTTTCAGATCCAAGGTATCTTCCCCAAACTCATTGTAGTAGATATAAGAAATGGCCACAGATTCCTCCCATCACTTATGCATGTTCCTTTTCTATTCCTCACATCCAGAGGTGGCATCTATTTTGCCACTCTTGAATTTGGGCTGTCCTGGGACTTGCTCTGACAAACAGAAAGTAGCAGAAGCAACACTTGGGAGTTTTGAGTCTAGGCCTCAACACACAGGCCTCCTGAGAATTCCATGCTTAGGAGTCTGGACTAATTTCCCTGAAGGTGCAGCAGCTATAATCATCAGTATCAACAACCACCCACGGGAACGAGCCTTTGCTGGACCATGCAGCCTACTGGGCCAAGTGCTGCCACACAATTGAGCTCAAATGAGACCAGCAGAAGAATTGCCCAAATAAGCTCAGCCAAAATTTGTGACCCATATGATTATAAAACAGGAAATGATTATGTTTTAAGCCATTATTTTCTGTTAGTATGCAATAGAAAACTGATATACCCATATTCCTTCTACTACCTAGATGTTGATAAGGATGATAATGATAACAAGGATAATACTAATACTATATGGTGGTGTTGTAAAATTGTATGCGTAAAACAACATTTTAAGAACTTCACATGTATTATATAATTTAATCAGTTAACCATCCTATGAGGTGGAACTACATTATCTCTACTTTATTGGTGAGAAACCTAAATTCAGCCACTTTTCTGGGTCACATAGGTAGTAGGTGTTGAAGAGGTTACACTCTAGAACCAACACTCTCAACCACTAAGCAATAGCATTTAAAAGGAAGAGCCATGGTGTAATATGTTATGTAAAAATGGTTGGAATGTATTTATGGAACTGATGGGTTAAAGGAGTGTGATAGGCAGAATAATGATCCCACAAAGTTGTCCATGTCCTAATCTTCAAAACCTGGAACCATGTTATATCACATGACAAAAGAGAATTGAGGTTGCAGGGCGAGTTATGGTTGCAGTATAAGTTTCTTATTGCTGCTATAAGAAGTTACCATAAACTTGGTGGCTTCAAACAACAGAAATTAATTATCTCACATATCTGAAGGCCAGAGCTCTAAAATCAGTTTCACTGGGTTAAAGCCCAGATGAGGACAGACTTGAAGCTTTAAGGGAGAATCTGTTCCTTGCCTCTCCCAGATTCTGGTGGTTGTTAATATTCCTTGGCTTGTGTCTACATCATTAAAATCTCTGCCTCTGTAGTCACCTTGCCTTCTCCTCTATGCATCTTATTTCCTTCTGCTTCTTTTCTAGAAGTACTCATATGAGCCTGTTTTAGAGGCTACTCTGATAATACAGGATAATCTTTCCTTTCATGACAGTTAATTGAATTGTATCCATAAAGTCCTTTTTTGTCAAAGATGGTTAACATTTATAAGTTCCAAGGATTAGGATGTGGAAATCTTTTAGGGGGCATTATTTAACCCACCACAGGTGCACCACAGAGCACCACAGGTGCTCTCCTGCTAACAGGAGAGAGTGTCCTGAATTATCCAGGAGGGCCCAATGCTATCACAGAGGTCCTTAAAAATGAAAGAGGAAGGCAGAAGAGAGTAAGAAGGAGATGTGACTATGGAAGAAAGACACAGAGTTGGAACATTACTGGCTTTGAAGATGGAGGCAAAGAAGTGGATTCCCCTAGAGCCTTCAGAAAAGAATGCAGCCCTGAGACACCTTGAGTTTAGACCAGCGAGACCTATCGAACTGTAAGGTAGTAAATTTGGGTTGTTCTAAGTCACTAAGTTTGTGTAATTTGCTAGAAGGAAGAAGCCAAAATGCTCTGTTTTAAAAATAACCTCTGTTGAGTATTTCCTTTCCATCAGTTACTATGCTAATTTATTTATGAAGATTATTTCATACGATTTTCAGGGAAACAATGACACAACAAACTTTTGAAGCAATGTCTCTGTTTAATACCTATGAATAGAGTAGCCCCCCACCACTTATCTGAGTTTTCAGTTGTGGCTGTCAACCACAACACAGAAGCAAAGGATTCCTCTTTCTGACAAATAGTTAGAAGGTCAATAGTAGCCTACCGCTATCACAATGCCAATGTCATTCACCTCATTTCATCTCATCATGTAAGCATTGTATCATCTCACACTATCACAAGAAGAAAGGTAAGTACAGTACAATAAGATATTTTGAGAGAGAGACCCCAGTCACATAACCTTTCTTATAGTATATAATGGTCCTGTTTTATTATTAATCTCTTACTGGAACTAATTTATAAATTAAACTTTATCATATATATGTGTGTATAGGAAAAAGCATAGTATACATAGTCTTTATTACTATCTGTGGTTTCAGGCATCCGCAGGGGGTCTTGGAACGCATCCCCCACAGACATGGGGCGACTACTGTATTAAGGCTTACTTTCTTAAGATACACAGCTCCACAGTAGTGGATCAGGGATTAAACCCATGGGATTCTGACCTCTAAGCTTCATACTCTGTACCTCCATCAGTCACCAGTGATATGTATGTACTTGCAGGATTCAGGGTTACTTACCAGAGCATGTTCTTCTCAAGCAAGCATCAGAGAAGCCTGAATGGAGATTTCTTTATTTATGGATGAGATTCAATCATAGCTAAGAAGTAAGAATTCTTATAGTCTTAAAGTTAAAGATGATCCAACTTATTTTTTTTTCTCCTATAATTCCTTCTTTTGGCCAGAAGCATGGAAGAGAAAAAGAGTAGAATGGAAGAAAGAAAGAAAAAGGCTAGATACAGAGGAAGGGGGTTTATATTTAAGCTTTTGTTAATTCAAGTTAACTTCAAGCTCCTTTTGAAATATTCCAACTATTCTTTGGAGATGAATTCAAGCATCCAGTTTTCTTGATTCTAATCTCTGCTTTCTTATCAATGCATAGCTGATGTTCATCAAATGGCTATATGCCTACATAAATAAGCTCTAGGAAATTAATTTAATTTTCAGCAGAGAGCCACTTATTTGTCCTTTCAGTTATGGATCTACCTGCATTATTCTGCACCATGACTGAGTTTTGTCCAATCACTTTTAATTTCGAGACCTGGCTTGAGTACTTTTTTGATAGAAGTTTCCAGACCCAGGCACTGGGCCTCATTTTTCTGTGCTCTGGCTTCAACATCAGAAACCCCTGAGGACTGATGTTGCTTGGACACTGACTCCAATTATTTTCTGTGCAAATTGCTTGACCCTTCAGCTTTGATTCTCTCTTTCACAAACTGGGGATATAATCACTTCTTCTCTTATCTCACAAGATTCCTAAGGGAAGCATTAAAGAGCTTTGAATATGAAAAGCACTATATACCTGTGAAGGAGTGTTATATATCGGTCATTTTCCATCCAGTTCCCAGATAATATCGGGCACTAAGTTCTCCAGGGAAGCCAGTTAAGATGCAACAATCCTTGGCCAGGTCCGTGGTTTCCTTTGCTGCTTCTGAGATGCCCTGTAGCAGACAGCAAGCATCAGCCATTCCCTCCTGCGTAATTTTTTTTCATGGCTGTTTGCAAGTGAGATCCTAGCAGAATTGCTGAGCCTCTGCGTTAAACTTTTCCCTTCACTTAATCTACTTGAAAAAACCTTGCTGCATACATTTGTCCACATGACTACCCAGAGGAGCACTGTGAAAATGCACTCCTGTTCATCTGGCCTGCTCAGGGAAAAAAGAAAAGCAAGTCGTTTTCAGTGCAGTCTGAGTTTGGATGGAGAAGCGATATTTTCAAGATTAAAGTAAACTAGTGTTATAATTACCGTAGTTAAGACATCCTTAAACTGAACATCACTTTTACTCTTCCTGCTGTAGATAAGGACATCATCAGACTTGACAGTTCCTCTCCTAATGCACTTGGTTGAAGCCAATTCATGGTAAAGTGACAACGAAGCATTTAATGGACCTGGGCCTTTTCCTCTCTATCCCAGGATGGGAGAAACTGAGTATAAATGAGTGAGCACTTATTTCTTTTCCTAGATTCTGAATCCCATTCTGTATCAGTTGACTTGAATTATCTTTAGGTAGTTCCTGTTCCTTGGTTCCTGCCCTCTTTCTACACTGATACGCTTCTTATTTTCAGGACAGAAGAGGACTTTAGTGGCATTTCTTTTACTTTAGGAAGGGGTTGAGCTTATGTCATGGACTCAGTAGACCCTTGGAGTAAGAAAGAACTTCAGTTTACAAAAGAGAGTTGAGCCCAGACCCATTCCATAATGTACTCCATAAAGTCACACATCCAAATAGAGACAGATCTCTGACCAGAGCCTAGGTATCCTGACTTCCATTCCAAGGTTCTGTCCATTGCATACCCAGTAATAAAGTTAGAAGACAAAGACCATCAAGGAAGCTAATATGTGTAGTCTAGATCAGACATGCTGGAGGGACAAGTGGTAGCAGTAGACGTGGAGTGGATATGGGATATATTTCGAGGATTAAAACTCTGAGGATTTGCTGATGGACAGAATATGGGATGTAACAAGAAGAGGAATCAAGGGTGACTAAGATTTTTGGTATGAACAACTTGAAGAACAAAGTTGCTATTCAGAGAAGGGAAAAAGTATGGAAGGAGGGGACTTAGGAAGATCAAAATCTGCTTTTGGGTATGGTAAGTTTGAAATACCTATTAGATATCCAAATGGAAAGAGCAAACAGCTGTTTGGATAAACAAATCAAGAGATCTAGGGAGAAATCTAAGTTGGATGTATAAATGTGATCATCAGTGGGGTATGGCAAGACTCTGGCTATGAACAAAATGGTATCACCTATGAGATGAGTATGGATAGATAAGAGAAGAGCTCTTGAAGACTAAACATCCTCTTGCATGTTAATGTTTAGAAACTGAAGCATGGAGAAGGATTGATGAAAACTGAGAAGGGGTGGCCAGAAGAGTTCCACCATTTTCTTTCGCTTTAGCTGTCTTACTAAATGATGTGTCCTATCACTGCTGATCCCCAAACTGTAACTCATTGCCAAAATTTCAAAGGCATCACTGTTACTGCAGGAAGGACTGGGACACTTCCAAGGCTGATGTTGCTGCCACTGTTCTTGCCAGTTCCGAGCTGGCACCAAGCTACGGAAGCTTCAGCTCTTTGATGTCCAACAGGCACTAGAGAAACCTCTCTTTGGTTTTAATGTTGCTTATTGGAGATTCCTTAAGAAGGGATTTGGGCAGGTATCTGGAAGCCAGTCAGTGTAAATGGATAGCCTAGCTCATTGTCCTTGACCTGAATGCATATATTTCAAATACTTTTCAGTTCTAAATCCTATAGTGATCACAGCTTAGATGCAAGCAGAAATACCAGCCAAATTTTAAAGCGATTTTTTTTTTAACACTGAGAGGCAGCTCTTGCAATCATGAAAAATCTGAGCTATAGCACTATAGAAGCTTGGTTTCAGATTCCATCCTAGCAAGAGATAGAAAGCTCACAGAGGGAGACAGTATAGTGTTCATACCCTTTCCAGTTACTCTCTGCAAGTGTAGGGAAAGCTTCTGTTATGTACCTTTTGAGGTGTTGCAGAAAAGGAAACAGTTTAGTCCAAAAACAGCTTATTGCATTTGTGTAACTGATTATTGAAAGACATGCTATGGTAATGTGCAGTGCACACATATACAACTCGTTAAAGAAGGACTGCTTCTCTAATTTTCTTCATTCTGGACATCAGAACTTTGATTTTAATAGTCCAGTAGGATACAACCAAGTGTGGAATCTCAAACTAACAAAACCTGGAAAGATTCTTTCATTGAGAACTTTCTAAAGACTTTCTTGACTACAGTGTGAATAAGGCCTCATTCCATGGATATCAAGGGCTCTGATAGACACTGCCAGGTTTGTTTCTGGCTTTGGTGCCCTTACTCTTAATCTCTGGTAAGTCTAAAGCTTTTCTTGTCAACCCCAGGAGGGATATAATGTTGTACTTAACTTGAATACTCTTAACTTGATTATTCTTTGAAGTCTCTCCGGTAGCCATGCTCTCCCCGAGGAATCAGATCTCTTTTGGGTTCTCTAGAAACTTTGAGGAAAGGGAGAGATATGCAGTTATTCTGATTAGAAAAATCTTTTCTAACTTGTCACAAGAATTAAATGTGGCTTTTCAGGCTATTTCAGGGGTCAGAGCATTAAACCTCTCTGAGGCAATAGTAGCTCTTGCTATTTCTGTTTAATCCCTCCATTTCTAATATCACAATGGCTCACATTATGACCATTGCTAGCCAGAAATGGCAGATGGGTTGAGAGAAACTGACAATATAGGCTATTCAAATAGCATGCTCATGTTCTGCATTGGAATGGGCAAACATTCATTTTTCCACTTCCCCTTCGTATTTCTTATCTTGATGAATAATAGCACAATGGTCCATCTAACAATTGCAGCCAGACTCCATGTCTCTCTCCTGACTTCATTTTCTACATCACCCTAGGTTCAGATAGTCCTAATATCTCTTGAATTCACCCTCTCTTATCTCTAGCCCAAAGTACCCAATTTCAGGCTCTTATTATTTCCTATCTGAACAATTGCTGCAGCTTTGTATTGGTTTTAAATTACTTCCAGTCACACCCTGTGAAATTCATGCTAAGTGTTTCTAGAAGGGAGCTATTAAAAAAACAAAACAAAATAAACTTGGAATATCCTTCACCCATTCCAAACTTTCTTAGGTTTCCTCAAAATACAACAGTACGTTTCTAAATGTGGGCTTTGGGCCTCCTACAGCAGAATCATTGTTAAAGATGTACATCCTACAATTTGGAATCTGTTCTTATAACGAGCTTCCCAGGTGATTCATATGCACTCAAAACACTTCAGAAATACTGATTTAAATGATAAAGTCCTCCATGTCTATAAAATCATGTAAAATCTTGCTTATGTCTGCAGCATTTCGTCATCTCATGCAACAACACCTGTGTTACCCTCTCCTCATACTGAGCTACTCGTAGGTCTGAGAACATGGTCATTGGTTAGGAAAAGTCTTCATTTAGGTCCAGTGAAGGACTGGCGATTTGGAGCGATTCGAAGTTCTTGGTAGTTTACCAGTTTCAGCTGGTTAGAACAGGTTACTTTTTCAACACAACTACTGACAATTTTACATTATGTTCATGGTTTGCATCATATTTATTTTCAATAGCACAATTCTAGCATATACTAAAGTTGAACATAGGCATATGTTATGCCCAGCAATTCCATTCCTTGGTGTATATGCAGTAGGGCCTACATATATTCAACCAAAGGCATATCCTAAAATGTTCATAGCAGCACTATCCTAAATAGTAAAGAACCAGGCCTATGATTTCTTGGGATCTCTATCATCTACAGAGTTCAAAACCTATACAAGCAGTCTTTTTTGAATGAATAACTGAATAGCTGTTGCCAGTCTATCTCTGTGGATTGTCATGGTGGAGGTGGGGATGGACCTTAAAGTAGGGGTATTTTTGTACTATGGGAAGATATTCCAGTAGCTATGTCCTTTAGAGTAGGAAATAAATGCTTATAATGGCAGACAATGCATTAAACAGACTCCCTACCCAAAATGTCCCTTTCTTTTTTCCAAATTATTTTTTTTACTATAATAACATCCTTGCATATGTATTTTGACCTACTTTTCTAACGTCTCTTCCTAGTAAATTCCTAGGATTGGGATAATAGAGAATGCACATTTTATATTTTGGTATCTGTTTGCAATCAGAGACATGCCTTTGAGCTTACAGCAGCTTCTGTAAAGCACACAAGTCACTAACACTACCTCTCCAGGGAATCCCCAGTCTCTTGGCAATGTGCTACGTAGCAGCTCAGCACTTCACCAGGCCCAACCAGCTTCCCAGCATTCATATCCTATGTCCTAGGGGTGAGAAGACCAGCCAGAAAATGCACAGTGCTTGTGTCTGGGAAAGACCAAGTTTCTGAATTGCTAATAAAGTAATAATACCTTGTCATGAAGAGACTTTGCAAAATCTGGACATAAGGATAGAGAATACTTAGGATACCTTATTACAAAGTTGTATTAAACCTGCTCAGACTGAGATGACAGAGTGAGGCTGGCCAGAGCAGTATTTTCCTAGAGCTAGACAGTCCCATGGTTCCCATTATCCCCCACTGAGCTCCTTTTGCAGCCCAAGAGAAAGACCAATCCCATATTCCTAAACACTTGCTACCCATTAAGAGCTTCTTTTCAGACTATAGAGATTTATTGTTTTATTCTGGCACCTTCTGTCTTCTGGGGAACTCCTTCAAACCTTGTGATCCTAGTTGGATCTGTCATTCCCCTGGATTCAGGGATACATTTGTGACTCATGGTGGTGATGGTGTCAGTAATGGACTTGAGACCCAAACTAAGCCAAGTAGAATTCCTCTAAATGCCCCTCTCAGAGCACAATAGACTGGAGGGACAGGATGAATTGGATGCAGACGATGCTGAAACAAGTTGTGAGGAGACAGACAGAGACAGACAGAAAGACTCTTGGTGGCTTGAGCCCTGGTTTCCAAGCATTTCTGAGTTGAGCTCTTCATGCTCTTTTTATAAAATAGCATGCAGAACTGATATCAGCTAGCTGCTTAACCTCTCAATGTCTCAGTGGCTTATGAGGTCCAATATGAACTGGCCTTTCCTAAACCCTCAGTCGGCCTCATTTTGTGCTACTTGCCTTCTTATCCACTTCTCTGTAGTGTTAGCCTTCTTTCAGCTTCCTAAAATCACCAGCTCAGGCCCAACCTAGGGTCTTTGCACCAACTATCCCCACTGCCTTTTTCTCCATTGTCACCTGAGCCTTGCATGGATGGTCTTCCTTCCTTCTTTCCTTCCTTCCCTCCTTTATTTCTTTTTGCTAGAATTAAGAGTGACTTCCCTAAAGACCACTCAATTTAAAATAGCTACCCCATCATTTTGTATCATATCACCTTTAAAAATTGATTGTATAGTGCTTAACAACATCTAATAGTATTTACTTATTGTTTAGTTTGTATATAGTCTCATGTTTCCCCACTTGACCATGAGCTCCATGAATATAGTTTCCAGCACAGAATGAGCACCCAGTGGATACTTGTTGAATGAAAGAGAAGTAATAATAATGGAACCACTCAATATTTACTTTAGCTTATTATTTGCCAGATACTGCTCTAGACATATTATGGGTTAATACATTAAATCTTTGCAATCGTCCTATATGAGATTAATACTTTTACTATCTCCACTTTACAGATGATGAAACTATACTCCAGAGAATTTGAAACCCTCCCAGAACAATGCTTTGAGCAAAACATACATTTTGGAAGTATTTTTAATATTTTGTGTGTTGATCAATGGAGAGGAAGATAAGTGAATAAACAGGAGAAAAAAAGTGAAGAAAACCTAGAGCTTCTCTGATGCTTTGAATATTCGAAAAACAATGATGAGCTCTAATAGGAATATAAAGGAGAAGAAAGATGGACACAGAAAATTAGTTTCCTAAAGCCATCATCACAAAATACCACAAACTGGGTAGCTTAAACAATTGACATTTTTTTTTTTCTTACAGCTCTGGAGGTTGAAGTCTGAGATCAGGGTATTGGTGTGTTTGGTGTCTTCTGAGGCCTCTCTCTTTGGGTTGCAGATGGCCTCCTTCTAGCTATGTCTTCACATGGTCATCCTTCAATCTGTGTGGTCAGTGTGCTAATCTCCTATCTGCAGAGGACACCCATCATAGTGGATTAGTGCTGCCCATACATCACCTCATTTTACTTTGATTGCTTCTTTAAATGTCCTGTCTCCAAATATAGTCACATTCTGAGTTACTGGGGTTTGGGACTTCAACATATGAATTTTGAAACAACACAATTCAGTCCAGAATAGAGAAAAAAAAAAGAGGAAATAAGTAAAGTGTGAAAATGAGTAAAGGTAAATGGAATCAAGGAGAGGCTGAAGGCTAGGGTATAGAGCTTAAGGTTTAAAATAAATTCCTGCATAGCTAGAACATATTATATAGGAAACAAAAGCTAAGAAAAAGAAGCCAACAAAGAAATAATAAAATGTATCAATGTGTTCAGTAAGCAAAATAAAAGAAGTTGAATAGTTTCCTTTTTTTTTTTTTAAAGATTTTACTTTAAAAATATTGAATAAATATTCATGAGAGACAGACAGATTTTACTTATTTATTCATAAGAGACATGTATTTATTTGTGTCCTTATTGAAAGAGACACAGGAAGAGGGAGAAGCAAGCTCCATGCAGGGAGCCCAACGTGGGACTTGATCCCGGGTCTCTGGGATCATGCCCTGGGCAGAAGGCAGGCGCTAAACCGCTGAGCCACCCAGGAATCCCTGAATAGTTTCCAAAGATGAAATAGAACACATAAAAGGTTAACACAGAAAAAATAAAGCACATGAGGGATAGTGATGTAAAAATGGTTTAAGAGAAGGAAAATAACGAAAAACAAAACAAAACAAATAGGAATCCAGCTCTACAACACACTGGATTTACCATGGATTTTTTTTCTGTTTTGTCAAATGACCTGTCAGTTTGAAAGCTTGAATAGTGCAGTGCATGATTTCTATGACTAAAGACTTTACTGATTTGAAATATTATAAGAAGACAGTGCTGATATTGGAAATATGGAGATAGAGTAAGGAATACTTTCCTATATGACAGTACTGATCTGTGTCATAAGAGAAAGTATATCAGCGGCATTTTATAAAGCTTCGGGGGGCTTTAAAAAGCAAAGAAATTGAGATTGAGTTAGCCGGAATCCGACAGCAGGTTTAACAGGAGATACTGTTCTGCTGCTACTCTCACCAAGGGAGTTCAATTTCAACAGTGCTAATCTTTCCACAGTGGTGTAAGTTTAAATTTTGTGCCCCTAAGGAAAAATTTCCAAAGTAATTCCCATTGAACTTGCCTCCCAGAAATCCTTACTTTGTGCACTATCCAGGTACCACACATGCCTCTTCAGCAGCAACTGAACCTCTCTCTCCACTCCCTGACATCTGTTTGACATTTCAGATGCTGCGTTCTCTTTTTTCCAATAGGGTTAAGTAAAGGTTCTATTGTTTTATAAAGCTTCTGGCATGGGATTTTAAGGGCAAATTATTATTATTTTTTTTCATTCTTATGTCAATGTAATTTTGCCTTCCTTATTTTCTAGCTCCTGATATTGCAAATTAATATAATGCTTTCAAATATAACTCTGGGTTTTCTTTATTTTAACTATACTGAAACACATCAATATAGACATTTTTATTTTGTGTTTTCTTCCATAATTAACTTTCTTTCTTGGCTAGCCATGTAAAAATAGTGTAACAAATTAACAGTCTTTGAATAAAAGAATAATAATTTACAATATGATTTTTTCATTTACTTAAAAGTAAGACTAGATTTGTCCTAGTTCCAAATTAGGTTGGGAATTTGGAATGTCATGTATTTATTGTATATACTACTGTTTCTTTAATTTGGAGTTTCTGGATTACCTGTATCAGGATCACTTGGGGTGCTCTGAAAAATGGAGATTTCGGGTAACGACTCCATTTCTATTGAACCAAGATCTCAGAGGTGGGTCCTATGAAACCACAATAAAATAATTTTCCCAGGTGACCCTCATATTTATTAAATTTTGAGAACTACTGGCATATACTTTAAATGCAAGAACTAAAATTCAGTCCCAATAAATCACCCTACTCAGGTATCAAACACTGTATTATCATTTGTTGTACATGCTAATTTCATATATATTTTAAAAAATTTGTTTCCTTAAAATTCCCTTGAAATGATTTTCAACTTTACATTTATCTCATGAACATTTGGAAAACTTTTTATTTTTTCTTTTTGCTTTACAGACTTTACTATAACAAGTTACCTAATGAACTGAAGTTCAAAGTTTGCTTGAACACAGAGAAGCAAAAAGCACGTTGTGTCTGACTGTGGTCTTGACTGAAACAGACGTTGATTAAGGCAGAGAACCTTGGTGTATTAGATGGGAGGACTCAGGTCATTGTTCCATTATACATAGCCTCCAAAGTCCATATAAATCTTTTCTTCAAAACTTTGCAATGTTAGGGAAACATAATTAAAAATAATATCTCCCTTGAGGCGCTTGAGTGGTTCAGTCTTTTAAGGGTCTGACTCTTGATTTTGGCTCAAGTCATGATCTTAGAGATCAGGATGAGTTAGGGACAAACAGCTAGGCAGGGCTAGGTAGGGGGCCGCAGAAGTAGGCTCCCAAAAATCCCAAAAATGCTGAGTGTAAGGAAACTAGAGATAAGGAAGAAGCCTGACCACCCTGCCCTAAGGTGTGGGTGTGGAGGGTGTCTTGTTATAACAGTTACTTGTAACCAACAAAAAAACACATCAGACTCTGTAAAGGAAATATGCCATTAAAGATGTTATCACTAGTCCTTACTCAATGGTGATATCAATGATTATGTTAAAAGGATTTAGATTCTCTGATTAGGCGCTCCATAAAAGACCAACCCTACAAGACCTCAGTGGCAACACTGTCGGGACCCCTTTCATCATCAGTTTCATCATCTGAGAACTTTCTCTGTATCTTTACTTAATAAACTTCTATCCCTTTACTCACTCTCTAATGTTGGCGAGTTTGATTCTTCGACTCAGTGAGACAAGAACCAAGCTCTCCCATATCAATGAGATGGAGCTCCGCATCAGGCTCCGTGCCCAGCCAGGAATCTGTTTGAGATTCTCTCCCACTCTTTCTCCCTGTGTCCCTCTCCTCTCTCTCATTCTCTAAAATAAATAAATAAATCTTTAAAAAAAAATCTTCCTTCAACTTTGAAATCGTCTTTACAAAAGTATCAGACAAAAATTACAAAATGAAATGAATTTTTATTTTTAAAAATTACTTTTCATTATTATTTTAGTTATGATATTTTAAATTCACTTTCATTATTGAGTAAGCTTTAAATCAGAATGTGATGCAAATCACAGGCACTAAAAGATTGCCAAGACAGAAAGAAATCTCATCCTCTTATTCAGACAGAGTAATTTCTTTGTCCATTTTTTTAACAGGGAGAATTTTTAATTTGTATTTGTCCTTGCAATAACAATTCCTTTTAGGTGTCAATTCTTAATTAAGATGATGAAACTGACACACACTATCAGACAAAAGCTTTTTGAGCTGCCTTTGCACATGTATCATTAAG
Organism: Vulpes lagopus; assembly: GCF_018345385.1. NCBI lineage: Eukaryota > Metazoa > Chordata > Mammalia > Carnivora > Canidae > Vulpes > Vulpes lagopus. The sequence continues at coordinate 22,527,110 of NC_054824.1, read as the reverse complement.
TTTACTATTTCCAAATGTTTTCCCTTATTTCCTCCAGGAACAAAAGTCTATGTTTACAGGACAAGTAGGTGGGGTCATCGAGAGTCACTTAGTAGTGATAAACCCGGCACTCAAGGGAACAATTAAATTCATAAACCTGCTTCCAAATTCTACATGTCATTTAGAAATAGAAATACATATTATTGACGTTCAGTTATACGTAGAAATGCACATTATGGAAGTTCCGTTGGTTCATGACTCTTAGTCACTGGTTTTGAACTCAAAACTGGATCAAGAAAATTCATTTTAAGAAATGCGTGTTCAATACTGAGACACCTATAAGTATTTGCTAGGAGATTCTGTTCAGGAAAGGGCACTCACAAACGGCACTTTATTTGAAGGGTGCTCCTGTGGACATACCTGGGGCCATCTGGAGCATCTTTCATGGTGATGCTTGAATCCTTCGCCTTCTAAGGAAGCAGAGTTACTAGTACAAGTGTTATTCCCACTGCATTCCTTTGGCTTTCTGCATAAATATGCATCACATTATTTTCTCACTCCACTCCAATTTCTATCTCTTTGAAAAATGAGCAATATGAACTGGTTGGGGCCAGAGGGGAATGCTCCCAATTTAGCAAATAGCAGTGGGATAAGATGGGGCCCCATTTGACTCAAGATGTTTACTCTTGAAGGGTTGGTTCCCAAGGAGTTGGAGAGATAGTTCTTGGGCTTCAGTCAAAGAAAAGAATAACACAGCTGCCCTCAGCAAGGGGGAATTCCAGCATAATGGATTGGCAATGGAAACAGTTTAAACCAATATAAATATAATAGCCACCCACTGAGAGGCAATTTACACGCACCAGGCCTGCCTTGCAGTGGTGTGCTTGGCCAGTTAATTCATCCAGGAGTATTTTATGAGGCTTGATACATGGACAATGGGTGGGAAGAAATAGTAGAGGGAAGAGGCCTCACCAAATGGCACACTAAACCCACAAACTCCTGCTTCAGAGGCACTTCTACTTTTTGCTCCACAAAAGGAATAGCATCTCTCCTGGCTCCTTTCAGAAGTGATTTTTTAAAAAGTGACAAGCTGGCCCGGCTTTTAGTCCTGATTGTGCTCCTAAATGCCTAAGTGGCTCTAGATATGTTACTTCCCTACTCTGAAGCAGTGAAGATAAGGGGTTAAATTAGTCATTTGAGAAGAGCTATAAGACCTGGACTCTGAAACTAGGTTCTCTGGCTGCCCTTCCAAGCACTTCTCCTGGGGGGCTGTGTGACCCTGGGCAAGTTTCTTAACCTCTCAGCCTTACTGTGATCATCCATAAAAATGATAATACTTTTCTCACATGCTTCTTACAAGTGTTAAAGGAGATATCTATGTAAAAGTACTTTCATCATGCCAAGCCCAAGATGAGTGCTCATTAGCTCTAAACCCTCATCATCAGAGACTTCTAGATCTCCTCCTACTCTTAACATCTATGATTTTTATAATGTTTTGTCATTTCTATTTATAGTCAAGTTTTAATGCCTAAGGGAAATTCTCTTTAGGAAGGCTTTTAATAATTATATTTTTTGACTTTATATTTCCAGGAAAAAAAATTTATTTCATGCCTTTGATTCTAAATCACTTACCATTGATTTAGAAGATCTCCCTTTACCCAGTACGAATTCCATCCAATTTGCCCTGGATTTGTTTACACCTCTGCTTATCTTTCAGAGACTTCCTGAGCAGTAGTCCTGTTCCACTCAAGAGTGATGGTGCAAGTTTCTAAACGTTTGGGGAGTATTCTCCAGGACAGTTCTGTGAGGGGATCTACATGAATTAAGCACTTGAAAAGAAATATGTCTCATTAGACTTAAAAATTTCTCTACCTAAACTACTGCTTAATCAGTTAATAAGTAAAGAGAAATGAGCATAAAGCATTTTTACAATTGTCATCTGCATCACAATGTATGGGGGAAAATGAGAAAGTAGATGCAGGAAACTTGATCTCACGTATGTAAGAGGAACATATACATGATTTCTTTTGCTTCACAGAATCAAATGAGATAGGTACATTATTGTCTGTGGCATGGGACATGCTGCAAAACTGAAACTCGCTAATGTAGGAATGGCTTAGGGGCAGATGGGGCTTGGCAGGGAAAGATAAGGGCTTCCAGGAGTCTATGGGCTCCCATAAACCCTCTGAGTCAGGCTCCTACCCATCCCAAGAAAACAGAGCTAAGACAGTAAAAACAAAAAAAATAAATAAACCTGGCTCCCTAGCTCCAAAATGTTAGGGAGTATTTCCCTTTAATGCCTACTAAGTAATCACAGAAATCCCAGATGTAGAGAAATGTTATGGAGGAGATATTAACCAGAGAGGAGGGAACACCTTGTTTGTGCTCATGGTATTTACAAAGAAACATGTTGTTTGTTACAAGTCCACCATGTTTGTTCTACATATAGACATGATATTTACCAATCTACCCTGATATTGATAAGAAATTTACCAAGTTCCCTGGTCAGTTTCCTATAAAAGACAGACCATAACCGCCCTCAGTGGCAACATTGTCCAGACCCCTCTCACTTTTGAGAGCTTTCTCTTTATCTCTGCTTAATAAATTTCTATCACTTTGCTCACTGTTGTCCAAGAGATACGTTCTTCAACCCCATAAGACAAAAACCAAGCTCTCCCATATCGTCGTCGTGTATTCCAGTAGTTCATTTTTTAAGTTTTCAATAATTAAAAAAAAGGTTACTTCATTTTTATTTATAAAATAAGAAAAAATAAACTTAAAAAATAAACTTTGTAAAACTGTTCTAAATTACTATGTTCATAAGAAAATATTACTAGCATGAAATCCTGACAGCACATATTTCTAGTGTCCCTTATTACAGATTTTCACTTTTGTAAACAAAGTGATGCTAGGTTAGGCTTAGTGAAACCTAATTTCTTTTTTTTTAAAAGGCCATTTTGGGTGTGGTGTTAGCCATTTAGTAATCAGAGCATAAGAAATGCTATTTATTTACCTGTGTTAAACATTTTTGTGGAGTCTAATGATTACCTCAGAGCTCTGATCATCTTTTTGGAGAGTGACTGGTTAAGTTTAACCAGTTTAAATAAACTTCCACCATGTAATTTATTCTTTATGTTTGCATGAAAGTGGCATGCAATGAGAGAAATTATAATGTATGTTAAACACCACTTTTACAGATGTAGATTTTCAGTTAATGAGAATTTGCAACTAAATAGCATTCTTGACTCTGTGATTGGTAATAACTGCCTGTTATTCAGGGACAGCCCCTCATCCATCTGCAAATAATATACCTGATATTTCTAGAGATGAGCAGAAAACATGAAGGTACTCCAAGACTTTGTTTATGAGTCATAGTCTGATTCTCCACAATGTTCGCATCCATATTTGTTAGGGGGCACTGGGCCAAATTTTCGTTTCAGCACTGTGAGCAGAGGAAGGATTCCTCTCTGAAAACATGTATGCTTGTGTGTATGTTTCTGTGGGGAAATGGACAGGAGTCACATACCCTGAAAATTAGAGCTTTTTGTCCTGATAAGCCAATGAATTCCTGAAGCTTAAAAAGATTTTAGTTTCCTTTGACTTTACAATTTAAAAACAAGAAAAGCAATACTTTTTTATGTTTAATTCAGACAAATTATGTCAAATGTCTATAGGATGTATTTGAACAGTAAAGTATTTTCAAGTGACCCAGTTGAGACGATCATAACCTTTCAAAAAATTTGTAATATTTTAAGGACTGACCAATTAAAATGATTGGTTACAAAAGAAATTTCTGACCCAAGTAGCAAAATTATTAATTAGAATAACACTGTCATGAATTTGGAGAGAATATGAGCAGATTCATTTATATAGTTTTAGCTTATACAAGATAGATTTCAGTGTAATTTTTCACATTTTCTTGTTTCCACTTTATCCACCAAATTCCATGCTCTTCTACTCACTAAAATTTTTGCTTGTTTAGGCTAACAATCTGTAAAGCTGTATTCATCCTGTGTCAATACATTATGGAGATCTAGGTTTGGACACTATTACTCAGCGGACACTGTTACTCAGAATCATCTTATAGACATTTGGAGAGAAACATAATCCTCTCTTTAAAGCCAGGCTAATCTGGGTAATAGAAATAAAGAGGTTAAAAGTGGTCTAGATGTGACATGACTGCACTATTTACCATCATCTTGGTAACTGACAAATGACTGACAGCAACACTTGACAATGACATGATTTCCCTAATGTGTTGATAAGAGATGAAAGGGGTAATTTTGAATAAAAAAGACTTTCTGGGTTTCCAAAACCTGCATTCTAGGACTAGTCAGAAAATCCTGTTATTTGCAACTTTTATTAAAAGAAAATTTACAAGATACTGAGGTGAGAAATTATGAAGTCTTGGGAGGTGTTTTAAATAGTTTTATCTTCATTTTTTCACTTTGCATTCTTTATAATTTACTCTTTAGAAATAATTTTAATTCTAAAAAAAATAATGCAAATAAAAATGTAAAATGATCAGAAATTTTCCAAAAGGAGCAAGAAAATCAAACAGATGTCAAGAGGCCCTTGGTATTAGTGAATTACTATAGTTGGACCCTCAAAATGGCTATAAGTTTTCTAGCAGGAAAGGCAAGAAGATAAACACATTGGTTTACACATTTTCTTTTCTCTTTTCTGACAGAAGAAAATAAACATTTGTCTGTGGAAACGAACTTTTTCCTGGGACTAAATTTTAGGAGAATTTATCATGTGGTTCCTTGTAGAAGAGGTGCTGAATAGCATAATAGACAATGTCTGCAAGAAACAAAAATACTGTTCAAATGGATAGTTCTGGTATTGATTCACTTTGCAGGCTGAAACATAACATTAAATTGTACTCAGTGAAAGCCTTTCTGTGGGGGATAAGAGGAAATGGCCAAGGTATTCCACTTTCTGATGATTAAACTTGATAGTGAGGATAGCACTTGGAGACTGGGAGAAGGGGTAGTTAACATACCCATTATACTGCCTCCAACATCATATGTCTTATGAGAGCCTTTGGTCTGTGTTGGGTGACAGTTAACTCATGACTAAATTCTCAGAGTGCAGATAGTCTATGTCGTGTGCTAAAGTTAAAAACTTATAGTTAAGAAGGAAAAGTGGTTACTGAATTGAGAAAGTTTAAGAGAGAAACTTATATTCTTGTCCAGACAGAAGGTCACCTCGATTCATCTTTGGTTGTAGGAATAGGGTTACCTAAAAGTGGTGCCAATCTTTCAGAAAGAAGAGTGTTTTATCTTGTAAAGCATTTCAAAGTATTTTTGACTGAACCTCTGTGTTCAGTGCTGCATTGCAAAGACAAGATGAGTTTGAGATGAAACGTATTTATGGCAAATGTTATTAAAAACTCTAGTCCATTGGGGGGTGAAAAGTCTTTCCATGGTCCTTGCAGGATGTCTGATTTTAAGCAAATTATTCACATAAATGATGGAGGGTATTAATCCAACTTTAGAATTTATGCTACTGATACTGAGCATCAAAGCAGCATGGACAAGGAGACGATGTCTTTGGAATCAGAGAAACTGTGAATCCTGAATCTATTCCTTGTTTTTTTTCTGAATGTATGCAATTTCATCTCTCTAAATGTGAGCTTTTTTTTTTTTTTTTAAGATTTATTTATTTATTCATGAGAGACAGAGAGAGAGAGAGAGAAGTAGAGACACAGGCAGAGGGAGAAGCAGGCCCCATGCAGGGAGCCCGATGTGGGACTTGATCCTGGGACTCGATCCTGGGATTCCCGGACCATGCCCTGGGCCAAAAGCAGGAGCTGAACTGATGAACCACCCAGGTATCCCCCTAAATGTGAGCTTTTTTAAAACGAAAAATGCACACAGAATAGGTTTGAAGTATAAAATGTGAAAGATGTATAGAGTTTGCCCATATTCAATAATGTCTATATCCCACATCCCACATCCCACATCTCATTTGGCAAGTACCAGTTAACTAACTGGCTTCTAAAGACTAAGATAGTAAGGCTGAGAAAATCAGACATCAGCACAGCTTGTTATACTGCTTGCCATTCAACATAGCCATTTCCTCTCCCCACTCTACCCCTCCGATATGCTAGTTGTGGATTGGAAAGACTCACTCAAAAGTCTTATTTTTATCATAAGGTATGTTTTGAAATCATGGAAGAAGCCAGTGTTTCTCAAAGTGTGGATCCTAAATCAACTACCTAAGAATCACTGATATGTTTTTCATATATCTTGTCGCTAAGTCCATCCTAGGGATTTTAAATCTCTGGTTACCAGGAACCTGCATCTTTAAGCAAGTGCTCTAGCGTTTGAGAATATCTGAAGTTAGCTGTGAAATGTCTGAATCCCAACTCCAGGGAGTAAACTGTACAGAGCAACATCTTTAATAATCCTAATCTCTTCCCTGCCATTATAACAACTCACATCCCATAATATATAGTGGAGAACATTATCAAGAAATAGGAAGATTATATCTGCAGATGTCCTCTTCAAGCTTGATGTAGAAGATTGTGTTTTCCAGACTTTGCTTACCAATATACCTCATCCACATACTCTTAACAATACAATATCATTAGAGATAGGGTCTATGTGCCTTCCCCCTTGAATCTGAGTAGGACTGTTACTACAGCAGAAATAATTCCGTGTGACTTCTGAGGCTATCAAAAAGGTATTATTGTTTCCACCACTTCCTCTTGGAATGGCTGTCCTTGGAACCTAGCCACTACATTTCGAGGAAGCACTTAGAAAAGCCATCTATAGGTACCCTCACCACAGCCCCAGGTAAAGTTCCAGTTGACTAGCCATGAAGATGAATGGGCCTTCATTTGCTTCCAGCCTCTAGTCTTCAAGCCACCTGAGATGACACTAAGTAAAGTATGTGAAGAAAATAAGTTCCAGACCTATGAACAAAACAAATGCTGCCATTGTTTGAAGCCAATGCTAAGATTTGAGATAGTTTGTTATGCATCGATGGATAAAAGGGATAGCAAAATTGTGGGTTTTTGTTTTTTGGAGTTCCCACTGGTGATGCTCCTTTCCTTTTGTGGACATGGGTATATTCTGATCTCCAGTCAGTTTATCAAATTGGTATGTGAAATTTCAACTGTAAGTTTGAGATTTTGTAAGGATTGAATTGGGCAAATGACATGACATGGCTCCACTACAGTCAATATATAAAGGTGGCTAACTATATACCTCATTCATGAAAGGAAATTGTTAAATTATGTAAAATAAAAGGGAGTATGGGATTGAATCCCACTAGCCAAAGGTTAGGGAACTAGGTCAAAGACTTGAAAAAAGTAATATCTGAATAAATGTAAGAGGAATGAAAGATAAATTGGTGAGAACAGATCAAGAAAAGCTAAATCCAGTTCCAGTTGAGAGGCTCTTTTTTTAAACCTTCCCCTCATCCCCCAAAAAAGCAAAGCATTTGTCTAAGGCCTGGAGAAATCCATAACTGGATCCAATATTCTCTGCTCTTTAGGATCTCACATTCCAGTGGAAGAGATATATAGGCATAAGCATACATACATCTAAGAGAGTTCATATTTATGGAGGTCATAATATAGGCATGAGCATGGGGAAGAAAGATTCATGCCAACAATACAGATCAGTATTACAAAGTTTAGGTGAGATCTGACAAGGAGATATTTTGTGAAGAGGGAAGAATATGTCATTGAAAGTATTTCCAAGTTGATAAATAGAGGAAAGGCAAAAGGATGCAGGTCATTCTTAATGAGTATTTATCAATTACAATCTAGAATGGGTTGGCCAATTAGTCAAAGAACTGTAGGAAAAGTTCAAGGTGTCAACTGACTTAAATGTTTTTCTTTTGTTTGTTTGTTTTGTTTTTGATGGGGAAGTCAAAAATTTAGAAGGTAGATGAAGGGAATATAATTTGCTTTAATGATAATAACCAAGCTTGTAGTGCAAAGTATGGATTAGAAAGTATTGAAGCAGAAAAACCTGTTAAGAAAGTCTTGCAATAGTTAAGTCAATAAGAACTTAATTAGAGTAGTGGCCAGCAAAGGAAATGCAAGTAATAAACTAGATGCAAAAAATATTAAGAAGGGAGATCTAATGGGGTATGATGATTGATGGCTAGTCAGGGTTCAGTTTGTGGGAAAAGAGGGAACAGACAGATGATAATGGCACCATTAACAGAAAAGATCTATTTGTTGAGTGTCCTTTGTGTATGTGGGTAGATGGCCTGTGTGGCATTTCCCACTCTATCTTTCAAGCTGCTTGAGGATAGCATCCCTCAGTGCCTACTACATTATGACAGGAATTGCTCAGTAAATCGTTGTTGAATTTGATTTAAATGGTGAAGTGGGGGGCAGGGCGCCTGGGTGACTCAGTCAGTTGAGCAACTGACTCTTGATTTTGGCTAGGGTCCCGATCTCAGGATCCTGAGATTAAGTGCAGGAGGGCTCTGAACTCAGTGGGGAACCTGCTTGAGATTTTCTTTCTCTGCCCCTCCCCATCTCCCAACCCCCCACTCCCCCTCTAAAAAAAAAAAAAAAAAAAAAAAGAAAGAAAGAAAGAAAGAAAAAGAGAAAGAAAGAAAGAAAAGAAAGAAAAAAAAAGAAAGAAAGAAAAAGAAAGAAAAAAAGAAAGAAAGAAAGAAAGAAAGAAAGAAAGAAAGAAAGAAAGAAAGAAAGAAAGAAAGAAAGTTTAAGTGGTGAAGAAGAAGGAAGAAGGACACTAACACTTATGGAAAAACTGAGTGATATACCTGAAGTTTATGTGCTAGGAGCTTTACACATATATGAAAAGTAATCTTTCCAACAATGCTATGAAGAATGATTATCCCTGCCTTATAGGTGCTGAAACTAAAGTACAAGCTGATTATGTATATTAATGTATCTATTAAGTAGTTAGTAATTGGCAGAGCTGGCAATGGCATCCCTATTTATCTGACTGCATAGATTATGTTTTTTCTTCCCTCGTGCTAAGACTCTTCTGCAAAATGATCCATTGCTGGTCATTTTCCAACATCTGTTCCGTGCAGGGCCACACACATACAAATTGAATGTTAAAGATTAAGAGTAACTTGGATTTAACATCATCACTATCTCTCTAATCATTAAGATACCTATTGTGTTCCCTCTTGGTGGGTGGCACTAGGGCAGACAGAGCATTTCATAGATTTCAGATCACTTCCATGTGCATTTGATTTTCAACCAGGACTATAAAAGATTTCACTGTCACTCTGAAAATTGATACACAGTGGAATACATACCAAATCTTACAAAATATATTAACCTAATATTTGAGAAAGTTAGAGACTCTCCAAAAGAATATACATCCAAAACAAGTTACTTAATACAGTAAATGAACTTTTCTACAACAAAGTGGCAGCATTGTATTTGCTTAAATTTGTGTAAATAATAGAAAAATATATATTACTTTATAATATCAAAAGGAAAAGTATAACACTAAAATCACATAACTTGGGTGTTTAGAATTATAAATATATCTGTTCTGTCATAAAATGTCATGTCTCAAAATATGCTGGGTATATATTACGTGGACAAAATATTGGAAGACAGGTTTAGAAGGAAGTAGAGAAAACAAAATAAAATTCAAACAAACTACCAAACGATAGTGCTACTGATTGTAGAAGATCATCCCACACTTGATCTCTTTCAAAAGACATTTAAATGATTTTTTATATGTAGATTTTGTACAAAACAGTGCATGTTTCATGTTTCTGGAATGCCTCTGTGTCTTGGACTAGCAGAAAGTATTATCTTTATGATTTTCTCAGGTCAAAAAAATTACAGAAAGCATTATAGACTGTTTATTTATTTAGTTAAAGCCATAGTGTGTCTGGAAGGTGTACCTTCAGCATATTCTAAATGGACTTAGAATCCCAGATATGTAATACCCTCTGGGTAAAATCAGATGACCTATGTGCTGAGAAATGGAGCATAACAATTCAATATTGCTTTCTGGTATCAGTCTTTACATTTCTTTATTGAAGCTTTGACATTATTTTTTATAATCCAGCCAGTGATGACAATACATCAAAAATATTTCCCCTGAGGTATATGTTTTATATGTATACAACCTTATTTTTGACCTTAAAGTCCAAAATCTTCCACACTAGTTCATAAAAGATGCCTTATTTATGGATGGATTTATACAGGTCTATGAAAAACATAACCATTGTTTCTACAGTAATAACCAACTTAACACATTTTAGAACATACCATAACAAATATTACTTGGAAATATTTATTAGGCACATGAACATTTAGAGATGCTTCAGTGTAATGTGGTCGTAAATTGTTATGTTTGTAGTGTTTCACATCTTTATTCTTTCCAAGTTTGATTCTTCAGATTTAAGGAATAAAAAATAGTATCATTTTAGTTATTATTATTATTATTATTATTAAATTTGAGAGAGACAGAGAGCAGGTGCATGCAAACAGAGAGGTGGGAAGGGAGAGAGAGAGAGAGAGGATCCCAAACAGGCTCCTTGCCCAGCATGGAGTCCAACATGAGGCTCAGTTTCGCCACCCAGAGATCATGATTTGAGCCAAAATCAAGAGCCAGATGCTCAACAGACTGAGCCACCCAGGCACCTCATAATTTTATTGTTTTTATTTTTTTTTAATTTTAAAAAAAGATTTTATTTATTTATTCATGAGAGAGAGAGGCAGAGACATAGGCAGAGACAGAAGCAGGCTCCACACAGGGAGCTGGATGTAGGACTTGATCTGGGGACTCCAGGATCACACCCTGGGCCAAAGGCTGGCGCTAAACTGCTGAGCCACCCAGGGATTCCAATTTTATTGTTTTTAAAGAGTAACTTTGTCATGACACAATAAATAGGAAGATTTATGTAAAAGCCTAAGACAAAGGGAAGACTATGAATGTGTTAATGTGTCTTTACAGGAAAGGTTGCTTTTGGTTTGAACAATCAATCCTTATCATCTGGAGGAAAATATGAGATATTATTAGCATTTGTTTGGAAATACAAAAATATAAGATTGTATTTTAATTAACATAGTAATTGACTTATTGGGCTTTTTGTATGTTGCAGGAAGTTAGCATTAATTACTTCACAATGACCTGCCAGAGTAGGCAGGTCTCTGGAGAAGAGACTGTCACCTGGACATGTCCATTATCAGCCCTGACGTCCGAGAAGTAGAGTTGAAATGGGAATCTCCAGGATGTCAACCCTCACTCTTCCAGTTTGCTTTACACAGTGTTGAAATGTTTTGTTTGTTTGTTTTGAAATATTGGATCTTTCTAGAGGATAATGCAATTCTGTTTGCTTTAAGTCTATAATTATTTTGGGAAGGCTGATGCATCACAGCACTTTTATGGTATGTTTTCATATTTCAGGCATTTTAATTATAGATCACATTACCTTTGTATCCAAAGTGGATTTACATGAGAGGAAATATAAACTATGTTACCCTATCTTCTTTTGAGAACATGAAGCTTGCATTATTCAAACACTGTATTTTACTGCTTTAGGAAATATTAAAATTCTTTTTTTTTGTATATTTTTTATTGGAGTTTGATTTGCCAACATATAGTATAACACCCAGTGCTCATCTCAGTGCCCATCACCCAGTCACCCCATACCCCTGCCCACCTCCCCTTCCACTACCCCTTGTTCGTTTCCTAGAGTTAGATGCCTCTCATGTTTTGTCACCCTCTCTGATTTTTCCCACTCATTTTCTCTCCTTTACCCTATTTTCACTGACTTTGGAATACATATGAAAATTAGTGTCATATGCAAACCTAAAAATTATTAGTGATATCTAATTATTATTTACTAAAAAGTGAAAGTTGATAGCCTCTCCAATTTTACTGGATTTAGTCATTTGGGGATTCTAGGTCTTCTTTAAAAAGATCAAAAAACAAAAGTATATACTTTAATACTCCAGGAAGATAAATTGATATAATGTGAAAGTATTTGTAATTTTTCTATCAGTTGTTTTTCTTTTAGGTGATCTAAATGGAAATTGTGATTTCTTTAACATGTCTTTACTAAAAACTATGAGGTACGTTATTTTCCAGTGTTTTACGATCTTATGAAATTAGTCATAAGATACACACTCATAAATTTTAAATGTTGGTGAAAAAAGGTTGAAAATCAGAAAAGTAAAAAGAAAAATAGTATATGTACATACATATATATTCACAAATAATATACAGCATATAATACATAGGACATGTTACATCATAAAATACAGAAGAGAGGAGAGGGTCTGCTTCTCAAGGATGGGCTGTCAAAAAGAAGTGAAGAAACAAACAAACAAACAAAAAACTGAAGAAAACCATGATGGGCCAAAATAAGCAAGCTCACTTTCTTCACCCAGATTTATCTATCACATAAATGAGTGCAAGGTGATGACAAAGAACTTAGAGTTCCCCCTCATTGAAATAGTAGGAAAGGAGAAAGATCTTTATGATATACTAAAAATAAAATCCAGGAATGAATTGAATTTTAGTGCTATTTTTATATATAATAATGATCTATAAGGGCCTATTTTTATAATATTTTTATGATAAAGAGATTTCCCTAGTTTTCTTACAATTTCTCTTTCCATTCCATTTTATATCAAACAGCCATTTATAGCCATAATTCAAATTCTGCAAATAATAAAACTATTTACTTTTTTCTCTTCTTTGCATCTGAGAAGATTTGGCTTGCTCCCATCTTTTGCTCCTCATTGACAAACTGTCATATTCCTTTTGCTTTCTCTGCAAAGGCCTCATCTTAAAACCTGATCTTAGTGCTTTTTCTACAACTTTTTCTCTTATGAGGTTTATCAAAACTTTCTTAAAATGTAACTTGGTACCTGAAGAACTCAGTAAAGTCCTCAGGGCAGCATTTGTGGCAGAAAAACTATATGTCCTATCTTATTATTTTCATTAAGATTATATTCAAAATAAATTTTACATAGTGAGATGAAAAGCAAAATAAATCAGTTTAAAGTGAATATACTTAATGATAAGAAATGAAATACAATGCTATGGAAGCTTGCTAATTTGTAATAATGAGGTGATCTACTGCAAGTCATTGTATTTTATGGATTAGTAAGAATATGAAAAGTACAGGATGTGAAATTAGAGATATCAAATGTTCTGCATTTATTTTGAAGGTCTGTTTCACCTATTTCTAATACTTCATAATGCATTGGCAAATGTATATAAAACTCTTGGTTAAATTTGGGGAATTTTCTCAATAGCATTATCTATTGGGTATTTCATTTTTGCTGACAACTGGGTAAGCTGCCAAGATCTTCCTGTGAAAATTATGAAGATTACCAGATTACTAGAGTTATTGAAGTTCCATGGCGGGTGTTATTTCTTCTTGATAAATTTCACATTGGAGGCTGCTATTTCTCATGTAATATTTAGAGATTACAAGCAAATCAGCACTCTTCCCTGACTGTCTTATTTATATTCAGCACCCCATAATAAAAGCAATGAATGTATTAATCCAAAATGAAAAAAAAAAAATCCCTTTTTTTCACATATGGGACCACAACTTGAGTGAATAGTGATGACTGTAACTGAGCATGCCTGGAAGGAATGGCTCTGTTTGAGTTAAATAATCAATCTATATAAGCTTTGTATTTTAAAAAGCAATTGACCCTCACTCCCAAACATTGCTGCTCCCTATCACATGGCTTTGTTGATTTTCTCCATCACACATCTCCCTGTCTCTGATTCGAGGCCACAGGGGCATGAAACTTTCAGGTTTGATCTATTGCCCTAGACCCTGAGTGGTGCAAGTGTCTCACTGAGATGTACAAGCACTTAATGACCATCTGTCAAATTAAAGGACAGAGTCAGGCCAGCAAACTCAGCATACACACAGTTCACTATAAAACTGCACCTTTCCTTTGCATGTGTTATTAGGATTGGGTCTCCACATGACTGAGAGTTTGCTCTCTGTGAGATTGTGTCGGGAAAGTCCTAAACCCCTTTGCCGGCACACAGCAGGCCCTGAAATTATCCTTGTGAATGTACAAGTCTCTGTGCATGCAACTGTTAGGTTAAAAAAAAGAAAAAGAAAAAGAAGAATTGATTAGGAAAGGTTTCGTTTTTATTACCTCTTAAACATTTCCTCCTCCACATAACCAAGTTAAAAGTATCAGCAAGGGGTCCCTTGGTGGTGCAGTCAGTTAAGCATGAGACTCTTGATTTTGACTCTAGGGCATGATCTCAGGGTTGTGAGATCAAGCCCAGCATTGGGCTCTACTCTGAGTCCGCAGTCTGTTTGAGATTCTTTCTCTGCCCCTCCCCCTGCTCTGTCCCTCTCTTAAAAAAAAAAAAAAGAGAAGAAGAAGCAAACTGTCTGGAGCTTTGTCTGTGGGTACCAACCTAGAAGAGGAGAGCAGAATTTGGCAAACTATCAGCCACTGGTCAGATGCAGACCATGAACTAAGGATGTTTTTTAAAATATCCTTTGAAAAAAAGACCAGATGTGACCCACAAAACCTAAGATATATATTATATTGCCTTTTATAGAAAAAGATTCTGGCTCCTGGGCCAGAGGATAGCTACTTTTATAATATGCACCATCTGATTAAATGATGCCATTTAACATCCAAAGTAAAATGACTGTCAGTAATAATGCATTTTAGTATGTCATAAATACTTACATACTGTGTAATTAATTATAATCCTAAATTTATTTTATACATGTTGTTCATTGAGTTTTACTTTTTTAGTTTGGATTGGTCTTGGATTCTTAATTCTGACAGTAAGAATAAGAGTCATGAACCAGTATGAAAACCATGACATATTTCATTCTCATTTAAATCAATATTAGAAACAATGTATCTCTCCAGCTTAACATTGTAAACAAGAAAAATGTTATTGCATGTATCATTTATTTAACTTGATTTTTCTTTCCTTAAAAATCAATGTTTATCACAGAAAGATGTATTATACAAATATTCTAAATGCCATTAAAAACAAGAGGATATTAATAAAACAAATAAATGAGAGAACAAGAGAAAGGGAGATGACAACATGTGATTGGTATTTTTAGTTTAATTTATAACTCATCTTATATTATGAGACTTTTGTAGAGCATAAATTTAAACTAGTTTCCTATAGATTTCCAGAAATGCTGACCAAATGTCTTTGAGCCCTGCAAAACTTCCATTTCAAGAATATATACTTGTCATCTTATGAACTTGAAGGGTTGATTCTACTGTGCCAATATATCTTGCTCTAGGTATTTCCACTGAAAAGAAATAGTAGGTCTATATCTTCCAGGCCTAGTTTAGACAAGATTTAAAAGATTGTTTAGATGCTCAAGAATCACTTAATATATAGGATCAGAGTATATGAAAAGTGGGGAGTTTGAATACACAGTGTACAGTGTTTCTTTATTGCAGAACCTTTGTCAGAAGCTATAGATGTTTAGCTCTACAGGGGTTGGCAGGCCTGGCCGTTTATATAAAAAAATGGAGAACAGCCAAGCCAGAAAAGAGTTCTGGAAGCAAGCTAGCCTCATGAGAATTGTTGTTTAGTTAAGCAGGCTTTTCTCAATCCTGAGGACCTCATATTTGCATTACTAATGGCCCTATTTTTAAGGGTATTGGCATTTTAGGTGGATTAAATGACAATTAATGTTTTTCCCTATTTCAGCTGTACAAATTGACCCAGACTAAGTAAAGACCACACCTGTTTTTTCCACATATCAATTTCAAAGTGTTTATATGTGACTGATATTTAAAAGGCAAATGTGTGCCTGGAATAGGAATCTTATACAAGTGATCTTAGCCTTGGATTTCTATCTCTGGCACTTACTAGCTACATACTCTAGCAAGGTACTTGACCATTTTTAGCCTAGTTTCCTAATCTTCAAAATCATTATCATAATACTTACTTCATGGTGTATTAATCAAGTGGGATAAACATTTACTGAGGGCACATACTGTAAGTCAGGAACTGTTCCAGCCAGTGGATATGGTGGGAAACAAGACAAATCCCTGACTATGTGCAGCTGAGGTTATAGTGCTCGACCACTAATAAACAGATGTGAGATATGAGCAACAGAGCAAGCCTTCCTTTCCTCTGAGACTTGGTATGCTCTTTCTCCTACCTGCCTGTCTCCTATCCTAGTTGGGTTATCTCTGTGATGGCAGGGTCTCTTACTTCATTTATCTCACCCTCATCTTCAGTAAGTAACTACTAAATAGGTAGATTTTTGTTTTTCAATCTACATGGTGATATGATGAATCATCATTCTTGATTTCAGTCAATTCTATGCACACACACACACACACACACACACACTCAATCTTTGGGAAGCATCTAGAATAATTGTACCAGTTCCTGAGTCCTAAAGTGCAGAGGACGATGTGACAACCTGAAGACCACAAGTCAATTTTCAGTGACATGAGTAGTCACTGCTGTTTTCATGTCTCTTGTGATTATTGTTGATTACTCTAACAATCCCAAAAGGAAGTATTTCCTTCCTATTTCAATAAGTGATGAAAGCCCATGTTCTCCTGTCTCTCCCTCTCACACAGCCCTCCCACCACCCCAGGCCTGCTCTACAGAGACTTGGCAACTGACTTTTAAGAGTTTTTCCAGATCTCCCCATCACCACAAAAACTGAATCAAGCTAAACTCAACCTCATTCTCAAATCTAATGTCCCTCCTGCTGTCTGAGTTAATTTCATAACTGTTTCTACCAAGTTACCTATTCTGGAAAGAAAACTAGAAAACATCCAATACGTCCTTTTCCTTTACTACCACATTTGTTCAGTTTCCTCCCTCAGGGGAATGCTTGAAATAAGCTTTAGAATGGTTCAGCAACAACACCCCCCTAAGATGGTATATGTTGTCTCTTCACTACTTAAAAACACCCTCTGCATTCCTGCTGCTTACAGGGTAAAAATAAATAAATAAACAAACAAACAAACAAACAAATAAATAAGAATCAAATTTCCTACTGAGGATTACATAGACATCACAATGAGACTTCAATTTTTTCTGTAGAGTCTTATGTCAGCTCACCTTCTACCAGTGATTGAACCACATTTAATCCTCAGGCTCACCATACATGGTTATTTAGTCCAGATCTGTTCTCTCTCTCTCTCTCTCTCTTTTTAAAAAAGATTTTACTTATTTATTCATGAGAGACAGAGAGAGAGGCAGAGACACAGGCAGAGGGAGAAGCAGGCTCCATGCAGGGAGCCGGACGTGGGACTCGATCCCAGGACTCCAGGATCAGGCCCTGGGCTCAAGGCGGCGCTAAAGCACTGAGCCACCCGGGCTGCCCCAGATCCGATCTCTTTGTAGTTCTTTCTAGTTGGTCTTCTTTCACTCTTCCTTTTCTTCAGTATTTTCTTCAACTCTCCTCAGTATTTTCTTCAACTCTCATATTTGCCTACAATAGTCCTGCTCTGAATCTTTTTACTTTTTCTCCGCATCCATAGCTCTTTATCCATCAGTTTTGTACTGCATTTATATTTATTTTTTATTTTTTTATAAATATTTTTAAGACTTATTTATTTATTCATGATAGATATATATATAGAGAGAGGCAGAGACACAGGAGGAGGGAGAAGCAGGCTCCATGCAGGGAGCCCGACGTGGGACTCGATCCCGGGACTCCAGGATCGTTCCCTGGGCTGAAGGCAGGTGCTAAACCGCTGAGCCACCTAGGAATCCCTGCATTTATATTTATTTTGCTCATGTTTGCCTCCTTAGCCAGGTTCAGGTCTCAAACTGAACTTTACTGAGAAAAAATAAAGAGATTCAGAGCAGGACTATTGTAGGCAAATATGAGAGTTGAAGAAAATACTGAGGTGGGTTTTAAAGGAAGAGTGAAAGAAGACCAACTAGAAAGAGCTACAAAGAGAACGAATCTGGACTAAATAACCATGTATGGTGAGCCTGAGGATTTATTTATTTTGCTCATGTTTCCTTCCTAGCCAGGTTCAGTTAGAGACCTGATAGTGGATCTTCATCACTGTACTGCTGATTACTCTACAGCCTGATACATTTTCTTTTTTAAGACTTTACTTATTTATTCATAGAGACACACACACACAGAGGCAAAGACACAGGCAGAGGAAGATGAAGCCTGACATGGGACTCGATCCAGGGTCTCCAGGATCACACCCTGGGTTGCAGGTGGCACTAAACCACTGTGCCACCGGGGCTGCCCGAGCCTAATACATTTTCAATCATTTTGGGGGGTATTCTACAATGTATCAGGAAAATCTATGTGGAGTAGGATATTATACTTGAAATTTATATTCAGCACATCATATGTTCACTTTCCATTCTCATTTTCAAACTCTACTCAGGCATTTTACTTTAATTACCCCAAATCCTGAGTGCTTACAGATTCTATTCTACTGAAAGAGAGAGATGTTTTCCAAGATTAGTCCAAGAGATGTTGCAAAATATGAAGGTGTACTACACAGCCATGCTTTAATTAATTTTTCAAAAAAAGTATTTGGATTTGAGTCTAACTTTAAGTCACCTACTATTTCATTCAACACTTATGAGTTTATTCCCAGCTCAGTTTTTGGATATATTTTTGCATGGAGTACAAAACAGATACATCTTCCCAACTTCTTTTTTTTTTTTTTAATTTATGATAGTCACAGAGAGAGAGAGAGAGGCAGAGACATAGGCAGAGGGAGAAGCAGGCTCCATGCACCAGGAGCCTGACGTGGGATTCGATCCCGGGTCTCCAGGATTGCGCCCTGGGCCAAAGGCAGGCGCTAAACCGCTGTGCCACCCAGGGATCCCTCTTCCCAACTTCTTACAACCAATGGCATAGAGAAAGCAGTTAAATTATACTGGTTTTTAAAAAAAGTATAATTATTTATTATATACTTTTTCAACTTCTCTAAATTATGGAGAATGATCTTCATTACCAAGGGCAACACAAATATGGCAGAGATATTAGGGACCAATAAACAGAAAAACAATAGTAAAAGAGTACTTACAGACTTCCTCTGAATTATCTCCAATTCAGATAAATTAGATTCTACTTGGTTCAACAGATATTTAATAATCACTTACGCTATACCAGACACTGAAACTAGATACAGAAATTTAAAAACAAATAATGCATGATACTCTTAAAAAATTAACCTAGTCCAGGATCCAGGCCTCCTGGAGTCTAACCTAGAACTTTCCAATTCTTCTGAATTCTGTGATGGCTAATCCACACCTTACGAGTTATTTATTCCTTTGCACTGAAGTTCTGAACAATCTCTTGAATGGTAAATCTCTGAGGCTTTCTACAACAATTTGGAGATATCATAGCTTGTAGCTACCACCAATAGTTTTGGAGAAATCAGAGGAAAAGGAGGGTTCCTTAGAGATGAAAAGTGATTAAAAATAATCTCATTAAATGAAAATGGATTGAAATAGGAATTCTAGGGACACCTGGGTGGCTCAGCCAGCCGTTGAGCTCTGCCTTTGGCTCAGTGCATGATCCTGGGGTCTGGAATAGAGTCTCATGTCAGGTTCCTTGTGGGGGGCCTGCTTCTCCCTCTGCCTGTGTCTCTGCCTCTCTCTCACTCTCTCTCTCTCATGAATGAATAAATAAAATCTTAAAAAAAAAAAAGAATACAAATTCTAGAGAATGCAGGCTATAAAAATTAGTATTGATTTTTGTTGACATTCTAGAGCAGAGGATGAATTTATAGGTCTGTGAGGCCTTAGAACACCACATGTGATTGGTAGAAATAGGCACAGATACATTAAGAACAAGTGATGCCCTCTTAAGCCCATTCCCTTTTTTGATTGAATCTTATAGATGTTCGTATTTGGAAATGGATAATTAATGGAGTGGTGCTTACTTGGAGAAAACTTACTGATGAATCAGATAGCCTGGCTATTCTATTCAATAACTGAAAAAAAAAAAAATATAAGAGAGGAGTGTTTTTTACAGAGTCCTGAAATGTTCAAGAGTTATTTGGAGAGTTTCTCAAGTGAGAATAAATAAAATTTAGGACCCTAAAATTACTGAATGAGTGAATAGCATGTTTTTCACATTTTTAGATGACACAAAAGTGGGAAATGTGTCAAATACAATTGATGATAAAATAAAGATGTAAACTGATACCAGTAGACTAAAGTGAGACCTTATAGATAATTGTAAAGGTATGCATTTGGGTTAAGAAACCAATCCCATGAGTTTCTAATAAGAGAAATTTGACAAAACATCTGTTAAAGTGAAAATGACTTACATTTTTCATGGATCCCATAAAATGATGCAGCTGCTAAGGACTTTAATATGATGCTATGATAATATGGGGTGGGGAGGAGCTTTTCCTTTCTTCTCTTCTTGGTTCTTTGGCTGGTCTAATAATTAAATTGACATAAGACAGATTAACAGGAAAAAAACAAATTTAATTTTGTATATATAGGAACATATAGAAATATGAGACTCAAAGACCAAAGCAGGCAGCTTTTATACCTTTTAGACAAAGAAACCAAAATTTGTGAAGAATTGACAAGACAAAGGGTTTTGGGCTTGGGGTAATAAATTAGCAAAGAAGCAACAAGCTTTGTTTATACAGGCTTTTTGGCTCCAGGTCCCCTAATTTTGGTGATAGGGATGGGTCTCTTTCTCCCAGTACAGTGAGGTTACCTTTCATATAGGAGATTTATCTCCTGCTTTTATGGGGACAAAGGAAGTAAGCGTGTCCTTGCATTGGCTGCTTCTTAACTTTAATTCAAAACAATCCATACACCAAAATAGCATATTTGGGGCAGGCCACCCTTAGCCTAATCAGTGAACAATGGGATCAAGGTCCCATGCAGGAGTAGTTCGAGCAACTCTTGGAGACTCAGTGAAAATTCCAAATACTGTGCAGTTGTAACAATATTGCAGAAGAGGCATTATCAAATTGTAGTTGAGGAACTAGAAAGGAAAGAGATCAATCTGTTTCCTGGTATAGAATCAGTATTCCAAAAAAATAATTGCATTTTTAAATTATATAATCATGTGGTTATTTAAAACACATAGTGTTATAAAAGGGAAAAATACTCCATATATTAATTTAAAAGTAATGTTCAAGGTAAACATTGAACCCGAGATCTGAAATATGGAATTACAAGATGAATGAATGATTCAGTTTTAAGAGTTTTAAAAAATCTGTTAATCCTGTTATTAAAAGGCATTTCCTTCAATAAAGGAAATCCCCAAAGTAATATACTTTTTTCCTATTTATTTGTTTGCTTACTTTTCTTTGTTTACTTTTTGGTTTTGGTTTTGGTTTTATTATTTTTTTTTAAAGATTTTATTTATTTGAGACAGAGAGAGAGAGAGAGTGCACAGAAGCAGGGGAGGCAGTGCAGTGAGTGCAGAAGGACAAACAGGCTCTCTGTTCAGCAAGGAGTCAAACACAGGGCTGATCCCAGGACTCTGAGATCATGACCAGAGCTGAAGGCAGGCACTTAATGACTGAGCCACCCAGGAGCCCCTGTTTTTACTTTTAAGATGGACAGTTTGTCCCTCATGCATTTCCAACTTAACCACAACAGAAAATAGGTGTTTGCAACATTATTACTATTCTTAGAAAACAGAATTTGCTTCCACAATTGCTACAGATTAATCAAGCAATAAATAGTCAAATAAACCTTTTATTGTCCTTATTATTTTGTTGCTTTAGGCACTGAGTGCTATCATGTAACAGTCACAATGTAAGCACATAATAATAATAATAAAAAAAGACTTCCCTTTTAATGTAGTGCATATAAAACTTTCAGGGTTAATTTTGCTTACCTTTATACACGTATATAAAAAGTTTATGTATGTATATATTTTAAATCACATAATAACATTGAGTTGATCTTAAAAATATTAAAGTTTCAGGAAAAATAAAATTTCAAACAATAATTAAGATAACTAATATAAGATAGATATGAACTGCCCAATGAGGAGAAAGACAGAGATACAGCTGAGAGGCTGAATTTTAATGAGTGTAGTTTTTGATTTAAGAGACTAGATTTCAGGAATTTTAAGCTTTTATGGTTCTGAAAGACTTGTGAAGACAGTTCTAAACCATACAAATGTAAATAAGTTCAATATTAACACAATTTATATTTTCTATTGAAATTGAAATAGCAACATTTTTAAGAAAAAACAAGGGAAAATCAATCTGCTCAGAATTAAGAGAAACAATCTGAAGGGTTTTTGAGATGTTACTTTGTCTTCCTGACACCAACAATTTATGATGCCAATTGGATGTCATATAAGTCAATTCAGTTCCAACCCTAACTAGTCTGATTCCACAGGTTTAAGGGCTTCCAATAAGATAACCCTCATATCAGATGCCAGTTGCAAGTATCAGGTCCCCTGGTTTACCCACACTTTTGTCTGACTTGGCTACAAAGTTGGGGTTTCTACAACCTTCTCCCTTCAGGCTTGATAATTAGTGAAATGGCTCAAAAAGTTTAGGAAAACATTTAACTTAACGTTTATCCATTTATTATAAAGGATACAGATGAATAGGCAGATGAAGGGGTATAGAAGTAAGGTCTGGAAAGGTCGCAAGTGCAGGAGCTTCTGTCTTTTCTGAGTTGGGGTTTACCACTCTTCTGCCATGTGGAGGCATTCACCTATCCAAAAATTCCCTGAAGCCAGTAATTTAAGGGTTTTTATGGAGGTTTTATTGTGTAGGCAGGATTGATGAAATCATTGGCCATTGAAGATTATTTTAGCCAATCTGTGCTGCTATAACAAATTACCATTGGGATCCCTGGGTGGCATAGCGGTTTGGCGCCTGCCTTTGGCCCAGGGCGCGATCCTGGAGACCCGGGATCGAATCCCACGTCGGGCTCCCGGTGCATGGAGCCTGCTTCTCCCTCTGCCTGTGTCTCTGCCTCTCTCTCTATCTCTCTGTGACTATCATAAATAAATAAAAAATAAAATAAAATAAAATAAAATGGCTAAAATGGTAAACTTATGTACGTTTAAAAAAAAAAAACAAAACAAAACAAATTACCATAGACGGGATGGCTTCAACAACAAACGTCTACTGCTCACAGTTCTAGGGGCTGAGAAGTCTAAGATAAAGGTGTCAGCAGATCTGGTGTCTTGCTTCCTGGTTTGCAGCTGGCCATCTTCTTGCTGTGTCCTCACATGATAGAGAGTTAAGAGAGAGAAAGCAATTTCCTTAATGTCTCTTTTTATAAGAATACTAATTCCATTCATGAGGGCTCCACCCTCATAACCTAGTTACTCCCAAAGGCCCACCTCCTAATATATCACACTGAGGATTTTGATACATGAATTTGAGTGGGACATGACCACTCAGTCTGTTACTCTGATTAACTCAATCTCTAGCCCCTCTCCCCTCCCAAGAGGTTGAGGTTTAGGGCTGAAAGTTCCAAGCTTCTAATCAAAGCTTTGTTTTTCTGGTGACTAGTCTACGTCTTAAAGTTATCTAGGGACTTCCAAGAATCTCTTCATTGAAACAAAAAGGATCCTATCACCCTTATCACTCAGGAAATTCCAAGGGTTCTGGGAGCTCTGTGCCAGGAACCAAGGACAAAGATCAAATATCTTTCTATGAAATCACAGTTTAGTTTCTTTAAGAAAATGTTATTTTTTAAAAAATTAAGTATCTGTGCATTATTTAAGGATGGAGAAACAAATCAGCATTATTTATTCGTTGAATAACAATATATTTTATTCTTCAACTTCTAAAAGATTTTAAAACAATTATGGAAAGTAAAAGAGTCCAAGAGTTTATTTGGAATTATCGTTTAGGTAAAAAATGAAATTTAATATTTTCAATAATGTCAACACCACCAGATATGTGACAGTAGAATCTTAAATTTATTTATCTAGAAACCTAATAATAGCAGTTTCTTTAATAGCAATTTCCCCCAAGTCTGCAAGATGGCAGTGTTCTTTTTTTGGAAAATCATTATTTTGGAGATAAATTCTAATAATAACTACAATATGAAATCTTAGTATATGTTAGTTACTGTGTTAACTGCCTCACATGGATTATCTCACTTAATTGTTGTGACACTTCTATGAGAATCTTACTGGGTGAACTGATAATTAGAATCCAATTAATTTGCCTGTGGTCATAGATAGTAAAGTGGTAAAACCAGAAAAAAATGAGTCCACATGAGTAATTTTAATGCATTGTTCTTAAAAATGCATGTTATTGTCCACTATAACACTGTTCCCTCATAAAATTTTAGTACAAGGTGCCAATAATGACATAACTGGTAAAATAATAAAGAATAGATCAAATTCTTGGGAAGTTGGATCATTTTCTTAAACACATTACCCTGATTGAAGAAAAGAACATCCTGCCTAACTAGAAGAATGCTGCTTCAACCCTTTACTTACTAACGTATTTTGCAGAGCTATAGTATATTCCAGGAAAGATATATATATTCTCATTTACTCTGAATAACGGCACTAACTACACTACATTCTAGCCAAAGTAACCGAGAAAGTAATTTTTAGGAAATGCCATGGGCCCAATACTGATTCAACAGAATGTACAACGGTATGTATGTACCCGAGAATAAGTTGGTCCTTCTTTCTATAGCAGATATGTATAGTGAATAGTCCATTGAATTTATATATTTATACAGAATTATTCGAGATTTTTTTTGGTTGAGTGATCCATAGTGAATAGAGGTGATTTTGGCTATTATGACTACTTTTTTACACAGGAGGTAAGACTCTGAAGAAATCTAACTGAGTAGAAATCTATCCAAACAGCCTGGCACATAGATCTTGACTGCCATTGTCTCTCTCTCTCTCTCTCTCTTTTTTTTTTTTTTTACATTATTTCAGTTGCTAATGATTATTCTCTTCAGAAATATTATAGGAAGAGTAGGAATTAATTTTCTCTTTGGTATCTTGGGAAGCATGATGAACATTCATTTGTTTAGGTGTGGAGTAAGAATGTTGCATTATCAATGCTTTTCACATTATTTGTGTCACCCAGTTTCCAAAGATACATAGCTACTTGAAAGTGTGTCATTCTGAATCCAGAATGTTTCATTTTCTTTAGTTGGAAGCAGCCTCCCTGAAATTTCACTTTGAAGTAGAGACATTTCTAGCTGATACATTCAGAAGATACTATTGCTTTACACATTTTTTAAATGAAAGCTATAGATGTAATATATAGAATTTTTGTGTTTTAATAATATAAATTCTACATATTGAGTAAGATTTTGTCAGTGATGAGAGGAAATGTGGAATTTTGGGGAACAACTTTAATGTCTCAGGAAGCGACAGCATCCTATATTCTGCCAAAAATGTTAATAGCTTTTTCCTTTTTCTAATCATAAGACTAGTACAAACATTGCAAAAACTCAAATAAGAAAGATAGTTTATTTAAAAATCACCCATAATCTTATGACACAGAGAAAGCTGTTGCACTCAGTTCTGTTAAAACGTGACATGCACTCTTAAAACTCACAATGCTATAATAAGCTAATTAAGAGTAAATATTGGGGCATCTGGGTGGCTTAGTCAGTTGGACATCTGTCTTGGATTTGGGTCATGATCCCAGAGTCCTGGGATCAAGCCCCACATTAAGTTCTCTGCTCAGTGGGGAGTCTGCTTCTCCTTCTACCTGCTTTTGCTCTCTCTCTCTCATTCTCTGTCAAATAAATAAATAAAATCTTAAAAAAAAAGTAAATATATACTTTTATAGAAATGGGTCTCAAATACCAACTTCCAGGTACCCTTGCCTCTCCAGATTCGTGTGAGATTGGCTTCTGTCCCCCCATTCTTGACTTCTTTGTATCTTTGCTTGCAGTGTGCTGAGGGTTACAAATGGATGTAGAATCAACATGATATACCATCTGAGTGGAACAATTGTATCTCAAAGATTTTGAGAAAGTTTATTTATGTCTAAAACAAAGCATATACTGTAGGTTAAAATAGATAAGGTAAATTTACCTTATTTCAAAAATGAAGACCTTACTTTTCAGAAATATTTTGCCCTTCATGAAAGTTACCATTCATTTTTCCAGATTTTTTGGTGAAATAAATCGGAGAATGAGAGAATACAGCCTTAGGAGTGCTAAATTTCTAGGGCTATTTTATAAGTATTTTTAAGATATTATGCAATTTCTGATCTAAGACTTTGTACCAATTTACTATCCCCCCAGGAGTATGTAGGTATACTCGTTTTTCAAGTCAGGCTGTAATCAATCATGTGAGGATCTTTGACTGTGGGATTATGTAACAGAAGAGGTCCAATTCTGTTGGCTTTATAAGGGAAGCTCATTGGAGCTATTAATTTGATTGGGCATTTAAACCACATTCTCATAGACCTGTGTGCAAGTTTGAGCATGCACACACTCTTGCATGCTTTGTGTACATGTTTTTATTTAAAGCAGGCGGTATTGAATCCTACGCATTTACAAATATCAAGTAATTCAAATAAGCTTAGTTAAAAAAAACCCTTTCTCTCGGCATTATGTTTTCCCTTTAGCAAAGACAACAGTGAATTTTTGTCCTTCATTTTTATTTATTTTTTTAGTATGTGTTACTTTTAAATGCACGTATTTTTATCTGATTCAAAAAACATTTTTCGGTGACATAAGCATTCCTCAGAACGTTCTTTTTAGTAACATCTATGGACGTCATATAGTTCATTTTTGTGAGCCTACAAAAATATCCCATGGCACTGAACTGTATTGGCATTTTCCTTTGCTCTATTCAGCTTGGCTCTGTAACATTTACTTTGTCAATTATAGTCATCTTAGTATTCACAGTCAATTCTATCACTGTGTGACTTTAATTGTATTTCGCTAAATTAAAGAGGCATTATAAAGTTGTTACCCTTTGATTTTTCAGTTTAATTTCATTTTTCTTTAATCTTTGGAGCACACTAGATTATCAATTAGCATAATAAAACAGTCAGTGTGGAATTTAGTAACTATATTGAATATTCTATAAAGTAGACTAGTTTGTACAACGTGAATGTATGCAAGGAGCAGTAAAATGCTTATTATTCTATTACTACACCTTAACACTATCCCCATATGTGTCTTAAACTGATAGTATATTGGACAATTACACAGGAAAACATTGTTAATGGGTGAATAATATTAATGCTGTGCACTTTAGTCATATATTTTATCCAAAGACCTTAACGTGCTCCACACATGACAATTAATCAAGTCTTACCACACTACTCCAAGCGAGGTATTATTATCTGCTATTATAATTTAGATAAACTGTAGTTATAGTTAAGAAAGATGAAAGATTAAGTGACTTGTCAAAGATCACATATTAGTTCAGTACCAGAGCAATATAACTCAGATTTCTGACTGCTGCTATTAACGTGAAGCACAGCCAGTGTACATATTATCCAATGAGTGTGGCACCGTTCTTTGGAAATCATTTACTATCTGCTAACCTATTAAGAAGTTTGAGGGAACATGAATATAATGGCATCAGATCATGTATTCACACTCAATGCCAAATTTGGGGGCATGTATCTGTAATTTTCTGAAACACGGGGGAAAGGTTAAACATATAAGTTGACACCATTTTTTTTTTATTAGAAAATGTTGCATTGCCTTTAAAAGGGTGTTGCACTCTCTCCTAGTTCTTTGAGACGTAAATGTGAGAACAAGGGGTAAGTGAAAGAGGTTTCCACTGAGAGTGGAAACAGGGGTATTACCAAAGAAAAGGTTCTAGGATGAGGTCTTTTCACTAGGCAATGGCTCAGATTTCATGATTGCACAGAGGCATTTGCAACAAAGGACACTGTTGATTTCTTTTATGGTCTATCTTGGTAATTGAGGGAATGGCAGGACTTGTAAGTCTTTTGCTTGCCTTCTCTTTCTTTTTATTTCTCTATATCTATGTTAAACGATTTAAAACTGGCAAAAGTAGTTTTATTTAGTTGTGGTCTTCTGATACTACCTCTTCTTTCCAGGCCAAAGATCCGTTCCAATGTCTGTTTAGCGAGAATCACAGAGAATGATTTGTGCAATTGATTGGTGACATTGAACACAGAATTGATGCTTCATTGTTTCGGGAGCCCTTCCTAGATGAGAGAGAATTGTCAAACAAAATGCAGGATAGTATTTCATCGAGGTGACATTGGATATTGCAGTTGCTAGAACTCAGCTTCTGAAAATCCTGCTTATTTTCTGTTTTTTTGACACCAAGCAGTGCCTAACTCCCCCGAATACTAGAGTGTTTTATATTTGTATTCATGGTAGATGTGCACTAAAACTACCGCAGATAATTTAGGTAATTGGCAAACCACAGGGGCACTTAGTCTGCTCACCTGCCTATTTTAGGTTGGCTCATCATCACTCTAATTGGCAGTGGGTAGTTACTGGTCCATTTGCCATGTATTATGACAAAAGATGCTAATGGGCCCCGGCAGTGGGTGTGTTGTACCTTTGCCCCGCTTCTGGCATGCAGAAAGCAATCCCACTGTTTTTGCATAACAAATAGCATGGCTGGACATTTTTCCTATATCAAAAAGAGTTTTTTTTCTTTTTTAAAATGACAACTTCCCCTGGCAAAGGCCTAATCTCAGAATTGATATGTATCCTTTCTCACAGCCACCATATAGTACATTGTCCCTAAAAACAAGAGTACATCAGTCAAGGTAGGTTTTCATCATTTTCACCACATTTTTATTATCAGAACTCCTCTGAAGCTTGAAATTGAAATCTGTTTCTTTCTTGACATTTTTCTCTATATTGGGCATGTAATTATGGGCCCAAACGAAGTTCAAGAGGAATGGATCAACAAAGCCCACAGCTAAGTACACTAAACTTTGATCTTGAAGGAAAATATGAATTCCAAGGTAGATTTGGACAGCTGTGCTATGAATGCCACAGTGAGCAAATGTGGAATCAGAAGAAATATCCCATGGTTAACTGACATTTTTTTTTTTTTTTACATAAATGCAAGGAACATAAAAACAGAAATTCAGCTCTTCTAGCATAAGGTAGTAGTTCTTAACATTTTGAAGAGAAGAACTTGTTTTAAAAAAGAGAAGAACTGAAAAAGTGCTCAGTGGATAACAATTATAATTCTACCCCCCTTATTGACCAAGAATATATTATTATCAATTAAATAATTGGAAGAAAATGTTTATTTTATTAATTTCACCAGCAACCATGTATGGAAAAAAAAAATAGTGTAAAGGGAGATGCATTATTCCAAAGACTGTGCTTTGTGTAAATATACAGATTGGCAGACCCATTACAGTAGTCTCATGCCGTATGGTTTGAAAATCACTGATGTAGGCCTTACAGAGAAAGACCTAGCTTATTTAGTTTAGGGTTGTAGTCAAATTGTGGTGATAAACATTCATCAGGCTAAGAAAATGGGTTAATGATATTATGACATTGTGTGGGATGTTTTTGTAGGTGTGTTTACATTAATTTACTAAAAATTAACCTAGAACTAAGGAAAATAATTAATGTTTATTGACTGGGATGCTGTTAGATCATCTTTTATTTCCAACTGTTTGTCAGCTTGAATTAAAGTTACCTGTAGTTATTAACATGAGTTGGTATGCTAAATTTTTAAATAATGTGTTCAAATTTTAGACAACATCATGGAATGGATTCAGAACAAAGACTGCTCTGGCAACATTATCATGCAATGACATTAGTAATTAGATAGAGGATTTTTTAAAAGCCTACACGTTAGGAATGCATGCATTATGCTCTCGTCTACAATTCTATTTTAATCAATTTCCCCGGACATTGTTTTCTGCTTGATTATTCTCTGGGATATACTCAAGCACACTCGTATTTATCTTTTGTGTTTGAGGATGTTGCTGCTGATGGGGATCATAGTCCATTAGTGTTTGAGAAATAAATAAGGGATGTGGCCCACAGCTTTTTCTTCTCGGTCATGGTTACTTTTATTCATGTCTAGAGTCCAAGCTTCAGGAAGCTTTAATACTTCAGTTGGAAATGGTCCGTGAATCTCTATCAAAGATCACTGGTAATAGTCATGTCTTGAGGCTTGTCTGTCATGTGGCTTTCTGTCATCTATATGAATATCACATTATAAGCTGTACTGTTCCTTGGGGTCTTAAGTATTTCATCAAAACACTTTGGTAATGGTTATCTCACATCAGGCTGTCTGTGACTTCTTACCGGCCATCTCTTGTGTGTTCCCTCACAATCGGTATATGTATACTGTTGAACTCTATACCAGGACTTCAGGATGAGTGGTCCTGGACCATGGTTTCTCAACCTTGCCATTCTTGCCCTTGGAATAGAAAATACTTTGTTAGGGAGGACTGCCATGAGCAAGATAGGACCTGTGGCCTCTGCCCACTAGATGTCAGTAACACCTTCCTCCCTGGGTTTTGACAACCCAAAATGTTTTATGATGATAAAAATTGTCTCTAGTTGAGAACCACTGCCCTAGACTGTCATTTGACATTCAATATGGCCTATGGATAATAACAAAGAAGATATAAGGAAGGTGCATATGTTACTGATAATAGGCCTAAATCATTTAATCAGAGATCAAATAGGACAATACTGTGCCATCAGTGAAATAACCTTGCGGGTTCTGGATGTAGCCACTTCTGCTCAGAGTGCCATGTCAAAAAAAACAAACTTTGATATCTTTTATGTCCCTCTAACTACTCTCCTTGACCAGAAATGCAATATATTCAGTCAGCTAATCCTCAAACACCAAGATAACTCTGGGCCTTTTCACCTTTAACAAGGTTAACTATGTGATCCCAACCAATCAGATATTTCTTACTTTTCTCTCCATTGCTCTTTATTCTTTATACTATAAAAGCTTCCTGCCTTCCATCTCATTTTGCAGTTCTTCTAAAAGATATCATTTGCTCCATGAAATGTTAAATACATTTTTTTTCACCTAAATTGTCTTTAATCATTTTTTAAGACCACTTTATAGACCTGAAGTGTGGGGAGGACCACAGTGTCACCTTGTCTCTACACATTATCATTCTTTGAAAGGAATAAAAAATGGATAAATAATAAGATATGTATGAGAGAGAGAGAGACTTTCTCAGTATGGTCCCTCTGTAAGTAAATGTGCATAAGCCAGGTTTGGAAATGTTTGGTGCTAATCTGTAAAGTCATGTAGGAACAAATTGCCTGTTCTATGAACTTGAAATTGAAAGAGGTTTGTAAATGTTATCACATTGATTTTTTTTGGCAGAGTTTGACCTTAGTAGGTGTATAGGAATATAGAAATAAACTGTATTTTTTTTTTTTGTCTTTTGAGAAAAAAAAAAAAAAAAGCTTGGCCTAGTTGAAATAGAAAACTTATTGTTACACGAGTATAATGGGTTTCTCATAGATCTTAGGAAGAAATTGGAATCAGGAGCTGAAAAGCTGTTTGGAGTCCTTGCATATTTGTTTGGGTACTCATTTAACAGATATTTATTGAGCATTTCTGTGCCAGGACTATACCAGTCTCTAAGAATGCAGTAATAGGTAAGACATAAAACGTCTGCCTCCCTACTCCCTGCATTCCTCTTCGGTCTTCTCTTTGTTTGCTGAAAATCAGTTTTATCTGCTTCTCAGTGCATATGCAGAAAATATGTTCTACCCATAGCCTACACATTTTATTTGTCTTCTATATTAGAAACCACTCCCAACTGAGAATATAGTATCCTCTTGCCAACCATAGAATTAAAATGAAAGGCTAGCCAAGTTGGGTTGACTGCTTACATAGAACTATCAAGTATGCCCAGGGGATAAGTCCCAGGGGACAGATATGTCTAATTAGAGCTTTGCCCCTATGACCACATGAATGAGGGAAGTAAGTTTCCCAGGGAAGGGGGTTGTGAAGATCACCCTCAAAATATCTTGTACCCCAACTAGGAGTGAACTGCTGAGTAATAAATGCAAATGTGGTCAGTGTAGGAAAATAAGAGGAAATGGGTTCCAGACCATAGGCGGACTACCCAGTGATGACTCATCCTCATTGACCTAGAAAGTTAAAGAGAGCATATAGATGTGGGACCAGTATGAATAGATAAGAGTCACAAGAGTTATTTAGTCACTTCCTTACTAGTCCTATGGAGATTCAGGGAACACCATTTGGGCCTAAAGCCAGGAGTAAGTATAGATAGTGACAGCTTTTCATAGTAAATGACCCTGAAGTGGGGTGGGGGGGGAGGAAGCACAGAAGCCTTTATTATAATGTTCATACAGATCAATCAGCTCTACAGCAGGAGATTACCAAACTATTAAACTATAGATATCACAGGTTGTTCTGGAAGCCCATGTGTTAGAGGGTAATGAGAGAGGAAGAGGCTGGGGACACTTCCTCTATGGCCATACAAGCTGCACTTCAGGTCTTAGGGGTCTTTTACCACCACTGGAAACAACTAGTGCAGCCCTGGGACACCTTGCATTTTGTGACTCTACAATGCATCTTGGGGCCAGTTGACTCTTCCTAGACCTCTCATCTCTGCAACCCTTGGACATGACCAAACTTTAGAGGGGAGGGTTATTAGAATCTTTAAAAGGATAACACATAGTTGAAAAAAGTTGATCTAAGAGTTTTGTATTTAATAGGACCAGGAGCCTCCTACTTCCACCATAATCCATAAGTTCTTGCATTTGGGAGGAATTGTGCCTTGGCCTGGCTTATAATGAAGTGTCGCATTTTCCCCTTTTTCTTATGTATAGATCTTCTCCAGGAACCCAGAGAAAAGAGTGCTTTGCAGAACATGGCTTGGGTAATCTAAAATTCTACAGTCAAACAATACCAAATGCTATCAAATTCTCATCCAATTCCCAATCCCACTTTGTGTGTGTGTGTGTGTGTGTGTGTAATTATGTATTTACTTATGCAGTACAAACTTGAAAAGAAAAGACAACCATGATCTTAGTTTCCTAGAGAAAGAGTAAGAATGATTTCAGAGAAAGACCAACAACTCACCTGCTGTAAATGGCTACCAGAGATGTGTAATATATGTTCTTTGTTCATAGTATAATGATACTCTTGGGTTTATTTCACATCCAAACATGATTAGTGTTTTCAACTTTATTTTTATGTTTTTAGTGTTTCAACTTTAAAATGATTATGTAGAACACAATGTTCATCAAAAAACAAGAGATAAAAGTAAGGTAGTTTAAATCTCAACTATAATTGTAGCAATTGTTTAGGACTTAGATATATTTTTTAGAACATTTTTTTTTTCTGGAAAGAATATCTTATGACCATAGTGCATGTTCATAATAGAAAGTAGACTGGCTTTTAGTTGTTTTTACTCTTGTTCTCGAATATGTGCAATTCAGCCCCTTATTTTTTTTCTTTCTCTCTACCTCTATACACAATGCAACCTCCCATCTATATATCTTATGCATGTGTGTGGGTTTTGTCTATATTTACCAATATACAATATATACAATGTACTTAAGTACATTTTGAATTATATCTGTGCTATATATTATAGTACACCTCTTGTGTGCTCCTCAGTATTTCCTACACAAAATACTACTTCTCATATAATTGTTTTATATGTTGTGATGGTAAATAACATGTGTCTACCACATATTAAGAACTCAAATTATTGTTACTTAAATCATTCAAAAAGAAAATTGGGATATTTTTAGTATCTCATTCTTTTTCATCACTATACAGTTATAGATCTCAATTAGATTGATTAAAAACTTGCTAAAAAATGCTGAGTTCCAACACTTAAAAAAATGCCTTGTAGTGAATCAGACTACAATTTTAATTTTCTTGGCAGAAATGGAGGAAAGCCCTTATTACAAAAATGTTTGGCACTATTGACAAAGCTTGGATCTACTTACACTTAAACACATTTTGTTGATCTGAAAAGTTTGCCTGGGTGCTAAGGTTCTTCATTATGGTAGAACTAATCATGTGAACATTGTTACATTCTTTGTTGTCTTGTTACACTAGGGATTAAATGGCATTTTTAAGTGACTCTAGTTTTCTTTTAGTTTATATTACCATATAAGAAAAATCTACAGTGCAAATTGGAAGCTGATATCTGAATACATTTTAATCCTCTCAGATACTTATTGTTTTCTATACCATGGAGACACACACACAAACACACACACACACATTGCTAAGGACCAAATATTAATACTAGACAAGGCTGAAAAAATGTAAGTTTTCCTAAGGAGAAGAATTCTGAACTATTCAGGATTGAGGTACTTGTGTTGAAATTCATTTTAAGGGCTATTGAGATATAATTGGTTTAATATGGAAAAGTTAATACATGCAGGTCTAGTAAATGTGAGTTGTACTTATAAAAGGAATATCAGCATGAAGATACTGATCTCCTGTATATATGTGTGTGTGTGTACAATATAGTATAGTATGGTATAAAGTGAATTTGCTATTGATTGACAGAAAGAAGGATTTCATAAACTTTCAGACCGTTAAAATTAATTACTGCTCCAGAGGGCCCCTGTGGTTAAACAATGATGGGTGAAACCACAGTCAACATACATCCTGGGGCATTCTAACTGAGTATTATAAAATATTTGTCAAAGGTGAGGTGAGTTAAATTATATTGAGTAAGAATAATCTGTACTTAGTTCTGAGGAAACCGGCTGCAGATGCATTTATATCAACACTGTTTTGAAGGCATTGCTTAGAGAGTATATGCGAAGTTGATTGGGAAACAAGGACAGGGTAGGGAAAGGACACACTTAACTATCATTATTTGTCAATTGTTTGTTCACATAATATTGCAGTGTATAGATTTTGCTGAGGATGCAGCTACATTTTGGGTCTGCTCCATCAGCATTTCCTATATACACTTTACCAAGGAGCAATTGAAAATGCATACTCAACTGTGCTGATAGAATACCAGAAGGAGATTTGTATAGTGGACTAGAGCAGACTGTGAAAACTATACAGCAGTAACTCAGTTGCGACAAAAATGGTGAAAACTTGATTGGCATATATATTTAAACATTAGAGCAGAATAGAAGAAAACCCATTAGAAAAAATAAATTCTTATTAAAAAGGGAATGATAACAAGGGCACAGTGAAACCAGTTGGACCTAGATAACCTTCACATATTCTTTAAAAGAGCACAGAATTGGGGTGTCTGGGTGGCTCAATTGATTAAGCATCAGACTCTTGGTTTTGGCTCAGCTCATGATCTCAGGGTTGTGGAATTGAGCCCCCCATCAGGCTCTGTACCGGGCATGGAGTCTTCTTGAGATTCTCTCTTTCTCTCTCTCTGAACTTCCATCCACTTCTATCTAAAAACAAAAAACTAAAAACACAGCATTTCTTAAATTCAGATTATCATGTAATAACAAAAATATTTGAAGCTGCATATCTTAGTTTGTTAGGATGTCCATGACAAAGTACTATAGACCAGGTGCCTTAAACACGATTTATTTTCTCACAGTTCTGTAGGCCAGAAGTCCAAGATCACAAGTCTCAGGTTTGATTTGTGCTGAGACCTCCAGTTTGACTTGCAGATATTCTCCTTGTGTCCCTTGCATGGCCTTTTCTCAGTGTCTACATTCCTGGTGTCTCTTCCTCTTTTTACAAGGACATCAGATGCATTGGATTAGGGTCTTAGCCTATGATTTTGTTTCACCTTAACCATCTTCTTAAAAACCCCATCCCCCAATGCAGTAACATTCTAAGGTGTTGGAGATTAGGGCTTCAACATATGAATGTGTCGGGGGGGGGGGGTGTGGGGGGAGGCACAATTCAGTCTACAAAACTGCAATTTTGTTTCATGTATACAGTTTTAAAATAAGAATTAAAAAATCTGCCATTTTCACCTTTTTATCTCTCTCACAATTTGAGAAATTTTGGCATGAATCAATTAACTGATGTTGATATGCTCTATGGTCTCCTATGTGGGGAAAAATTACTACCTTTTTTTTTTTTTAAATAATGGACTAAGTCACAAGTCTTTCTTTTTTCTTTCTTTCTTTCTTTCTTTCTTTCTTTCTTTCTTTCTTTCTTTCTTTCTTTTGCTTTTCAAATACGATAATTTCAGTTGCTGTCAATATCTTATCTCTAGCCAGCAGATTTAATGAAAGTAATGTTATTATGTGTTTAGAAACATATTTTCTTGCAGAATTAAAAAAAATCTTTTAAATACCTGAAAGTATGCCCATTTATTTATGCAAATATGTCATAAGTAAATTATTTTCAGAGCAAAAATAAAATCTTTTACATATTCTGAACTTTGATTTTGATAATAAAAACAAATCAAAATTAAAATTAAAATAAGAAGTTTTGGGGTTATTTAAAAAATACTTTTATGGTATATCACATGATTAGCTTAGCCTAATATTTTTTCTATATGCTCTATATTTATAGTCCTGCATTTTTTTTCTTTGATAAGAATTAAGACCCTGAATAATTACAAGAGGATTCTCAGGAATAGTAATAAATTGGAAAAAATTGTCAGTCTTTAACCATCTTTTATTAATCTTGGGACAATATCACTGCATATGTCCTGTTTGTGAATTGTTGATTAAAGACATAATATTTAATTAACCACTGAAACCTACTTCTTAGTCTTCTTGGATAAACAGAATTGTTACTGTTACAGAATTAGTCCTTTTTAAAAAAAATATTGCACTCTTTTACCTAAACTACATATTTTAAATATAAGGAGTTCTCTTATGGTAATTTTAAATATCATATCTAATAAAGGATATAATTAAAATTGAATTGCAGAGATAATATGTGATGTTTACCTTCATGAACATTATTTCATAAGATAAAGTATTAAAGATCAAATACATTATACTTTTGGGGGACTGAAATTCAGCTGAAAGAATTTGGGACATGAACGTAAGTTGTCATTTTCTGGAATTATTAAGTATAGAGATATAATTTTGAATTTCAAATAATATAAATATACTCTCCTTTCCTTTCTAGTTTTGTTCATGTATTTTCTGGACCTAATATGGAAGTTCATACCAGGATTGAATTTTGAGCAAATTGATTACAAAAATCTGTAAACTCTTTACCCTTTACCTTGCTCTCAGAAACTGCCAAGTATGAGAAATTAAAAAAGATTCTATGAAGTTGTAACCAAATTAGGCCTAAAAGAGGGAAAAAAGAAAAAAGAAAAAAGAACTGAGGTGTTTACATTTAGGATAATTCTATTCTTAATTTAAGAATATTCCTACAAGGCCTATTTTCGGAAAGGAGAGTAGTAGAATCTAGTGGAATGCACAAAACTCAGAGTTTTAAGGAATAGAATTTATTTTCGAGTTATTATTAACATATCAGAAAACTATGCACATGCTTTAAATCACCATGGCCTATAGTTTCTGTAACTGTTGGAACAAGAAACAGCTGCCAACAAGTTCAGCAAAGATGGGACTTGTAGTTTAATACATCTATATTGTAATTAAACTAGTAGGGTATTCTTATTTTAAAATAATGACTGTACAGCTTTAAGAAGAGCTACAGCTTCCTTTCATCAAAGTGAAGAGAAATGTATTAAAGCCTCCCTTTCTTTCCATTCAAAGAAGGATCTAAAAATCACAGAAATGTTTTCAATTCCTATGGGTAAAGCTGACTTTCATAGATTAAAAAAAAATCTTTGGCCAGTTTTAGTGATTTGTAAAAAATTATGCCTTTTCAATTTGACATGTAATAGTATCAAATGCTTCCTGAATAAAAACTTTTTAGGTTAATAATATAGTATGTTTGGGAATTGTTGATATGGTAGCTCATATGGCATTAACTGCTTTCTAATAGTAATAATAAGGACAAAAATAGTCAATATTTACTTAGTGCTTGCTAGGTATGATGCTAGAAGGCAAAACTCCACGAATTTCTCAGGTTTCTGTACATCTTGTGAGTGAGGCACCAGTTGCCCTGTGTTCTCAACCTTCTTTTCAGGATGATTAATTGTGAACAACCCTGGAAAGTAGATGGCTTTTCCTCCAGAGGAAAGGGCAGCCATATTTACTGCTCATTATATAATATTTGTGTTTTCTAAATTCAGGGTTGCTGTCTTATAAAGCATCCCACTGCAGGTGTCATTCCACACTATTATCTTTGCCCTGTGGGGATTGGGGCTCAAGGAACTGGCACCAAAAATGCTGGTATTAGGGCCACTATTATTGCTATGAGTAATGAATGGTCTTTCATCACTAACCTGAGTCTTGTCTCTTCTACCAGCATCCACACAAGTATGCCAAACTAACTTGGAAGAGGGGTAAAATTTTGGACCCTTGACAGGTTTTGGCTGGAGACACTATATTAAGCACTTAGAAATGTTCTTCTCATTTAACTTTTTAAATAATCCACAAATTTTAGAGATGCAAAAAAAGTTCTATTTCTATAGGTCACCTTAGCTTCTATCTCATTTATATATTTATTTATGTATTTATTTATGTATTTATGTATTTATGTATGTATGTATGTAAGTATGTATTTATTTGGCATGAGCTCAACATGAGGCTTGATTTCAAGACCATGAGATCTAGAGTCTGATGCTTAACCACCTGAGCCACCCAGGAGCCCCTACCTTAGCTTCTATTTTAGTCGCCCACCTCAAATATACCTCAAGAAACAAAGATTAATGTCTTGTAGGTTTTCACAGTTACTTCAGGATTAAATTCATTCATTTAGTGACTTTTCTTTTTCCTCTCACATGATATTTAAGTTTCTGGAAATTTAGTGTAACATTATGCTTTGAGGAATGTTGACAGGGGCTGAGGAATGTGGGTTACCGAAACTTGACTTCAGTTGTTTACATTTGTCCTTATTGATATCCCCTGAGTGTCCACATTTCCATTTAATTCCAGTGTCTAGTGCATGCCAAATTCCTCTGTGGCATCCCCTTGTCAATCCCTCAGGATACCTTCAGGTCTTTTGATACACACTCTCACTCTCAACTTTTGTTCCCTCCTTGAGTGCACGGAAAACATTGGCTGTTCTCCAAAGCTGTTTTGTGTAGGAGGAGACACTGAGAGTTCTGCCTCAGGCTCTCTCTACACCTGGCATGTCATGTAGTGTCTTTGTTGTTACTCTAATTTTCTGACTATGGTGACTTGGAGAATTTCTGAGAAAGCATTGTCTTTACCTTCCAGTGTTCCAGATGGGAAGCAAGGTCTGGTCCAAATCAACGCTATCATTCTAACATTCTCTAAACCTAGATGGTGGTTGTATCAGCTCTTACAACCTCCTGCTAAGAAAAATGAATCTTTTGTTGGGATGTTGGAGAGTGTTCATAACTCCTTGTCAGACATTCCAGTTGGTTACAACTGTCTTGTTTTCTTTAGAATATTCATTTTACATTTTAGGTCATGGAAGTTGTATCAAATCTAGGATGAAAAACAAACAAAGAAAAGACTCACCCAAACAAAACCAAACCTGACTCATATCATCATTAATTGCTTCTAAATTCATTATTCATCCTATGAACTTGGATTTTGGTGATCCTTGACCAAAATGTTTTTGACTCTAAACTATTTCCTTGTCACCTGCATTCTCTGGTGATGTGGGAAGGGAAAGCCCTAGCAACCCACATATGGTATTATAAGGTGGGGAAAGGGTTACCAGGAAAAGGAAATTACTAGATTTGAAAAGAAAGTGTTGATGGTTGGTTGTTATCAATGAATCACCCTGCTACACTTATGAATGTATTCATACCATTCAGCATCATGTTTTATACCTCTACTACAGTGTGAGTTTTCTGTGGACAGGGGGACATACTAAGCTCTTTATTACCTGACATGTGGTAACTTGTTTGTTAAGGGAGGAGTAATTATTGTTTAATAAGTGAGGAGTAATTATTGCTAAATAATTTTTCATTAACAAATTGATCTTGTCTGTTAGGTTCAGATTATATGTTTATAGTTTGTAGGTCTTTGAAATTCTAACAAGAATGTATTCATGGAAGGCAATAGTAATTCGGTTCCATAAGATGATGAAAATCTCAGGTACTGAATATGCTGGGGTTTTTTTTGAAGATTTTATTTATTTATTCATGAGAGACACAGAGAGAGAGAGGCAGAGACATAGGCAGAGGGAGAAGCAGGCCCCATGCAGGGAGCATGATGTGGGACTTGATCCTAGGACCCCCAGATCACACCCTGAGCCAAAGGCAGATGTCCAACTGCTGAGCCACCCATGCATCCTGGTACTGAATATCCTTATTGAAGGTCCACTTGATAATCAAAGTAGATCTTTTTTTTTTTTTAAGAAAGTAATATTTGCTATATGTAATTTGATTATGTTTCAAGTTTGTACAGTCATTTGAGGTGCTCTGTATGGGAGAAGTGAAGACACAGATTCTTAAGGCATAAAAATCTGCTTGAGTACAATAGATTTTAAACTAAATCTTGTACTTATTTAACTCATAGTCTCATTAAGACAAGATCATTTTTTTTTTTTTGGCAAGATCATTTATTTTTTAAAGTTTCCAAATAAACATGTCAAGAAATACTGAAGTGGAAAAAATTGTATATTTTCTCATGTGTCTTTATGTAACAAAACACACATAGAAATAAACCTCAGAAACATTTTTCTACTAAAACTTTGTGAGGTAAAGAGTAGTCTTCCTATTTGGACCAAATTCTTTTTTCTTTCATTTGATCCTAAACGGCATCAGGAGAAATAGTTTTTGTATGCTTTGATTTTTCTGAGTATTGGAGAGAGAAGCTACTATATTACAAATTGCCACTATTGTTCAAAGCCATCAGACCAAGCATATAGAAACCTTGATAAGAGCTCTTGAAAGATTCTTTTATAGTGATAACTACAGTGGAGAAGGATGTAGTCCTTGGAAATGAATATAAGGTGTTACAATGGAGTGTTTTGGACTATTTGAAACTCTCTATGACAGTTATGATATTGGACTTAACTCTTATATTTCTTTCAGAATCCATCTCTTTGTCATGGTTCACATATGTATTGATTATCTTGGGACATGACACCACACTAATATTGTATTGATTAATATAATCAATAACATTGATTATATTCTAAAACAAAGAAAATACACATAACATCTTTTATTTATTTATTTTTATTTATTTATTTTTTTTAATGCTTTTTTTTTTAATTTTTTTTATTCATTTATGATAGTCACAGAGAGA
The DNA here is from genome assembly GCF_018345385.1 of Vulpes lagopus. Lineage (NCBI taxonomy): Eukaryota > Metazoa > Chordata > Mammalia > Carnivora > Canidae > Vulpes > Vulpes lagopus. The sequence goes on along the minus strand of NC_054824.1, from coordinate 22,486,083 downwards.
GAGAGAGAGAGAGGCAGAGGCACAGGCGGAGGGAGAAGCAGGCTCCATGCACCGGGAGCCCGACGTGGGATTCAATCCCGGGTCTCCAGGATCGCGCCCTGGGCCAAAGGCAGGCGCCAAACCCCTGCGCCACCCAGGGATCCCCACATAACATTTTTTAAGGAGCTGTTTATAAGCTCCTTAAAACTGTGGAAAGATAGTCTTTCTTTGATTTATTTCCCATCTTAAATGAATATTTATCAGGCTTTTCTATTCTGGAAAGAAACAATAGTTTAAAGAAATAAAATCATCATGAATCTAAGTGTACCTAACAATATATCCTTTCATATAAAATAGATAAAATAGATAAATAACAGACAAAAAAATAGATAAAGGAACAAAGACAGTAATGTAAGAAGAGGTGGCTAAATTAAAAAAAATTGTATTTGAAGATTTTTAATGCAACTATAACACTTGAAAGATCAAGCAGATTAAAAAGGAGATTTGATTAATATAGTTAAATTTACACATATATCTCTACCAGCATCCTTACTAATATAAATAACTTTATACCTAGCAGAAAATATATTTTATTTTTGAAGTAATGTTGAATCAAGCATTTCTTAGGCCACAAAGAAAGTTGCAATCAGAAAGAAGCACCACCTTATAGTCTATGCTTTTTGGCCATAATTTAATAACAGAAGTGACAAAATAAAAAAGTCATTATGTCAAAGAACTATAACTGAGCATTTTGGTAAAAAAGAAAATTATAAAGGAAACAATAGGATAATTGATACTTGAATACCAATGAGAGTATTCTTTTTCAGAATTCGTGAGGCACAACTAAAGCAGTACTTAGAGATAAACATAGCTTTAAATACACAATGCTGAAGAACTAAAACTAATGAGCTAAAATTCAACACAAGACTCTAGAAAAAGAGCAACAGAACAAACACAAAGAAACAGGAAGTAAGAGAATAAAAATAAGAATAGAATGCAATGGAAGAAAGAATAAAAATAGCAGCACCTAAATTATACATATTGAAAAAAAAGGGAATAAAAACTAGGATATAAGAGATAGAAAAAAATATTATGCTTAGCTTTATGAGTTTTAAGCTTAGACAAAGTAGGTAAAGTTTTGCCGGGAAATATAACAGTTGATTTTAGTAATAACCCTTAAAGAATATTGAAATATCAAACTGAGCTCCTAAACAACAAAATCTAAAAACAAATAGAAACAAACAAAATCCCCAAAAACCAAGGCATGTGTACTCACAACCCATGCATTTATACAACTGTGCTCTACCAAACTGAAGGAGACAAATAGAGGTTGCTCCACAAAAAATCAAGCAAACAAGCAATCTTACTCATTTTCAAGGCTAGTAGGACTTTAGTTTGTAGAGCAAGTGACAGTCCATAAAAAGAAAATTATAGGTCTACTTCACTTTAAACATAGATGCAAAAATCTATGTTAAATATTAGCTAAGTGAATCCAGGAGGCTACATGAAAAATATGTTGTCAAGAAGCCTATGTCACAAATATGAGAACACTCACGATAGAACTGTAATTTATCACATTAATATCTTACCAAAGAAATTCAAATGGTTACCTCAATACATACAGCAAAAGCACTTAAAAATATTCAGTACCTCTTAAAGTGCCTAGCCAGCTCAATCTGTAGAGCCTTGAACCCTTGATTTTGGGTTGGTGAGTTTGAGGCCCACGTTGGGCATAGAGAGTACTTAAAAAAATTCAATATCTCTTTATGATCAATCTACTGGAAAGGAACAGGAGAAAATATCCTGAAATTACCAATTCTAACAAAAAACTAAATTAACATTATACTTAGCAGAAAATTTCACTTTATATCATTCCATTGGAGACCACCAATAAAACAGTATTGGGGAAAAAAATTGGTCATGGGTTTTCTTATACATCATACTGAGTGTGCCAGAACTGCAAGGCCTCGACTGTGTTTTCACCTGGGCTATTTCTCAGGATTGTTGCAGGCTGAAATTCTAAAAAGTGAGATAATGCCTTTTGGGAATATATCACAAAGTCCTGCAATGCATCTGGTGTCCCTTCAGACAAAGTGCAGTGCCCTTAACTGTTTGTCATAAAAGTGGCAGATTACTAGAAGCAGAGTTCCTTTCCTGTGGAGTGCCCTATTGTATATGGAGGCTGCACCTGGCACCCAATGGGTTCTGGGGCTTGGGGAACTACATGATTATGCTAATACTCTGACTGCCGCTATTGTTAGGGATAATAAATTCCTTTGTCTTTGACCCAACCGCTTTGTACCTTTTGTCAGCATCCATGAAACTGTGGCAAGCTAGTTTGTTATCTTGTGTAGCTATTTTGTGTAGCTATTTTGCTGGCAGTTATCTTACTTCTAGCTCTCTGTACTGCAAACTTGGGTAGGGTAAGATTTAGATGCACAAGAATGCCATTGACTAGAACGGCTGTTACTGAACCTAGTATTGGAGATACTGGCTGGAGATGAAAAATGGAAAAGAAATAATAGCTATAAAAGTTAAAAGGTGGGGCAATCCCTGTGGCCCAGCGGTTTAGCGCTGCCTTGGGCCAGGGTGTGATCCTGGAGTCCCAGGATCGAGTCCCACATCAGGCATCCTGCACGGAGCCTGCTTCTCCCTCTGCCTGTGTCTCTGCCTCTCTCTCTCTCTCTTTCTGTGTCCGTCATGAATAAATAAATAAAATCTTAAAAAAAAAAAAAAGTTAAAGGTGTAAGAGCAAAAGGGTTATTACTTACAGATGCAAACTATCTACATAGAAAATTCATCAGAATTGATAGTCAACAATTGGGCCCAATAAAATATAGCAAAACTGATAGATTCAAGGTAAACATACAAAAATTAAGAATGCTCTTTTAAACCAAGAATAGACAGCAAGAAAATAAGATATAAATACATTTATGAAAGAATCAAACTATAAAGTGTTTAAGAAATAACCTAATAAAATAATGCATGCAAACTTTACAGAAAAACTTAAATACTTTAAAGGAAATAAAAAACTAAATACTAAAGGAAACAAATAGGTAATAATTAATATTAAACGAAATAAAGAAAAAAAGAAAGTAAAAAAAACAATTAAATAAAGACTTAAATTATGTTTATAGATGATATAAATTAAAAATAATTAAAGAAAAAAAATTCCTTCTTTTCTTAGAGAGAGAAGGGGGTGGGGGAGAGAGAGAGAGAATCTTAAGTAGGCTCCATGCCCAGATACATGGTTTAATCTCAGGACTCTGAGATCCTGGCCCCAGGCAAAATCAAGAGTCAGATGCTTAACCTACTGAGCCACCCACATGCTCCATAAAGGTGATTTTTAAAAATTAATCTATAAATGTGATGCCATTTTAATCAATGTTGCAGTATATATTTTGAGGAAATTAACAAACTGATTCTAAGATTAGTAAAGAAAAATGCATGTTCTTGATTAGTTAAGCACAGGCTGCCTAATATTAAGACATAATGGGACGCCTGGATGGCTTAGTGGTTGAGCGTCTGCCTTCGGCTCAGGGGGTGATCCGGGAGTTCCGTAATTGAGTCCCACATCCCTGCAGGGAGCCTGCTTCTCCTTCTGCCTATGTCTGTGCCTCTCTCTCTGTGTCTCTCATGAATAAATAAATAAAATCTTAAAAAAACAACAACAACAAAAACAGATATTAAGACATACTACCTAGGCCATTGGGACAAAAAAAACCCTCATTTTTAAATGGTAATATTGTTTCAGATCATGGTGACACCAGTAATCATAGAGGAAAAGGTGAATTGTGTTAGATGATGCTGGAGAAACTGACAAATTGTATGGAGAAAAATAAAGTATAATCCCTGCCTGAGACAATAATCAAAAATTTCCATCATTAATCTTCAAATTAAATACCTAAATGGGAAAGATGATAATATTAACAAAATCGGAGGAAATATACAAGAAAATCTTTGGTCAAGGGACAGGAAAGAACATTTTAAGCATGACTCTAAAAGCACATATGTAGAAAACGCTAAATAAATCTATTAAAATTAATTGTTCTATTTCTCTAACAAAGGGTATGTACAAAGAATAGATGGATGACAAAAATAGCATCTCAAATATATAAGCAATTCTTCAATAGAAAAATAGACAATAGTTGTAAATTCACAGGAGATGAAACTTGAATTATTAACAATCATATGATGATATTTAAAGTCACTAATTATCAGAGAAATTCAATTTCATACAAAAAGTGAGACACCTCTTTTAATTCATTGGAATTACTAATTGGAAAATAATGTAATTGGAAGCATATCTGTTAATATTTTGTTACTTTATAAGTAACAGCATATCCATCTAACATTGGTCTAAGCAACCAAAACACCTAAATATCGTACACAATGATTTGTCCAGAGGTAAGTGGCTCTAGATTGGTACAGAAATTCAGCAATGCCACCAAGGCCTCTTTTTTTCCTACAGGTTTCTCATTTGTTTGGCTTTTCATCTTTGAGTAGTCACCTGGAGGAGCGAAGGTTGTTGCTGGTATTCTAGACATCACATCATTAGATGGCAAAATTCAGAAAAAAAAAAAATATGATGGAGTTGCTTAAACAGGGTCTCATTGCATGCTTATCTCTCTTCAGGATAACGAAGTATTTCCTAGAAGAGTTTCTTTTGCATCTCATCGATCCCAAGTTTGTCACATGGCCTTTGCTTCAAGGATACAGGAAAGGTATGTATCTAGCAAAGAGAAATGAGCTTAGGACAATTTGCCCCCAGAGTTGAGCTCATTGTCAATTAAAATAAAATTATCAAAGAAAAATGATGGATGGAGAACTTTGGAGAAGGCAGTTATAACTTCTGCTATGTTGACTGTTGCAAGGATGTGGAGAACTGACACTTATGTGCTAACGGTGAGCAGTAGGCAGCCTGTACTGACTTTTTAGTAGTTAGTGAAGTTAAGTCAATATATAACGTGTGAGACAGCAATGGGCATAAAACTGTGAAAAACCCTTAGAGGCTTTCATATGTATCAGACCTGACATAGGAAAAACAAAACAAAACAAAACCAAACCAAACCCAGGGTGGACTAGCAGGTGGAGACCTTGGTTCTAGATAGCTTTTCTGATAGCAGCATGTCATGGAGTGCACTGTTCACCTCTCTGGGCTTTGTTCACTTCATTTGTAAAATGCAACACGTGAGTTATACACACAGTTCTCAGACTACACCCTTAGGGAACATCAAAGTTTTATAAATTGGTTCAGATTTTCTTCTGGTAAAATCTAATCTTGGTGGTTTTTACCTGACAGTTAAATATCTGAACTTTGTTTTCCTCCAATAATTTTAATCTTGGTGACTGCTACTATTTTTCAACTACTGTATGCTGGCAGATGACAAAACAAATACACTATATAAATAATGAAAAAAAATTTGATATAACCTAAAGCAGCTTATTATTTTAATGGAAACATGTGGCCTTGGTTTGTGATATTCATATTCTGGCATGCAATATGGACATAATTTTTTGCTAGTAAAATTATTCCACATTTATGGGAGGCCATTAAACATTTAAGTCTTCTTTGACATTTCATAAAGAACGTCCCAAGCATCAAGTGTCTCCCTCTCAACAAGTTGGAGGAATCACTATGGGACTCTTAATAGTTATCTTTACATTCATACATTCACTTGTCTCTATTTTAAATACTATCCTGTGAGAGTGATAATAACATATTTATAGAGCTTCTGACAAGATTGAATAAATAATGAGCACTTACGTTTTGGGTGGAGACATGCTAAAAGTAAATTATTAGTATAGCATCTCAGCTATACTCCTTGATAAAATTATAATTGTTGAAAATTCCTTTTTGAAAATTATAACAAGCCTTTTTTACATTTTTAAAAAGCAACCTTTTTAAAATATAAGTGCATGTAACTTTTACAGCTTATCCTAAATAATGTAGAAGTCCAACTTAGAAGATAGTGGAAGAAAATACCATTTTTCTGACAACTCCCCCTCCAAAATAGAATGGCCCTCTTTACGCTCTACCACGATAGTGCTAAGGTTTCAACATTGGGATCTCTTTTCTCTTCTCCCAGGGAACAAGAATACATTACATAGGCAATTTTGGCAACAATATGATTCTGAAATTCCATGTAGAAGAGCTAATATGTTTGTTTTATCAACTGGGGAATATTTTCTTCAAGTGAAATAGTTATAAAACACACACAAACAAAGGAATGTGGAGCTGCTGCTGGGGTCCTATGAAGTGAATGCAGAGAAAGCAGCTCTACCCCCTTCCCCTTCCACTGCTTTCCCCCTGGACCCTCCTACTGTAAGGAAAGAAATCAAATATAGACAATGTAAAAATTTAGAAAAATCACATCTCTTCCCAAAGAAGCATTCTCTGAAACAGCTTTTGGGTGGAGGCTATGAAGATGCCTCCCTCCTTTCAAGGCAGGGGCTGACATTGTGGAGGCTGCTGAGTATGAATGTGGGGACATATTGCTCTTTACAGAAAGCCCCGAGCTTGGATACGGAATGGCTCCTGAGATGGTTTCCCCACCGCACACATAAAGACAACCACAGACTGGTTTTGCTTAAGCCAATTAGTTGGAAAGCTAAGAGCCCCAATTTCTACCATTTTGAGGATAAAGGAGAAAGAAGGGAAGTTGGGGATACATTGTAGGGGCTCTCTTTTTCATACATTAGAAAAGAAAGGTACATTTTTTTCTATAAGAGCCAAAAACTCTAAGGGAAATTATTTTATTACCTCCAAGATGGAATATTGTAAGGGAGCCTGTGGAATCTTTTTATTGGCTTGGAGTTTATGTTCAAACTTACTCATGAGATGTGATAATAGTCTTTAAAATTCCCCTGGATCATTTGGACTTAAATGTTATAACTATAAAACATTGTTTACTTTTTAATATAGAAAAGAATCATAAAAGGATTCCAATAAATTGCCACATGTAGTTATAGTAGGGAGAGAGGGGAAACTTCATAATGAGAAACACATTAGTCTTTCTTAATTGTAGACTAAATAATTCTGTTGATCTCTCATTTTAATGAATTGATACATTGATAATAACTGACATTAGAGACTTAATGTCAGTTTTAGTGGATGATGAGGAAGTTTCAATGGATGATGCTACTATGCCTTCACCCTCCTGAATTTGAAATTTGAAGATACAGTTATGATCCTAAATCCATCATAATAGACTCTGGTTACCCTTTAAACCATAAATAAGTTCTCTACTATGCAAAAATGAGGTTTACATCTTAGGCAAGCAACTCCTCAAACGAGTGAAGAGCATACACAATATGTCTTTAAAATTACAACTGAGGCTGGGACTCATGGGTGGCTCAGTGGTTGAGCGTCTGCATTTGGCTCAGGGCTTGATCCCAAGTCATGGGATTGAGTCCCGCATCAGGCTCCTTTCTGGGAGCCTGCTTCTCCCTCTATCTGTGTCTCTGCCTCTCTCTCTATGTCTCTAGTGAATAAATAAATTAAATCTAAAATAAAATAAAATAAAATAACAAAAAATAAAATAAAAAACAACTGCCTCATGATTATTAAGAAAAGAAGAATGCTTGTCTATGGGATGTATCTTGTTTGCCCACATAATTATGAATGGTAATGATTAGTAACTCCCTTCTCCTTTGGCACAACTGCATGATCAGAACCTGAAGTCCCAACATGTTGGTGACCAGGTAGGAGCTCACAGCTGGTAGATGGAGGTGTACGTAGTATGCTGGTAGTGCGTAGATCTGGGAGATGGAGGCTTCCCTTCTGCTTGCCTGCCAGGTGGAGAGCCTGTACTCTTCTGACTTCCAGAACACACAGTGCTGTAGAATTGCAGAAGGAAGGGTGTTCGGCAAACAAGCACAGAATGGAGATGAATTTCTGCTAGCGTCTGAGCTTTGTTTTCCGATTCATTTTCCATCTCACAAAAGTAGCTATCTTAATTTGACAAGTGATAAAATCTCTCCCGCAAAACTCTATATTAAATTCTTCCCTCTTCACCATCTCGGGAGACTCCAGTTAGAAAGAAATTGTTTACCTAATCTGAAGATACTGTACCAAAGACAAAACTCCCCTTCTCCTGGATAATACCCTGACAATGTGTTGTTATGTGGCAAATCATGCACCCACCTAGGTGTTTTTAGCAAGTGAGTTAAATTTGAAAAAAAAAAAATCATTTGTTGCTGTTGCCAAATTAATGTAATGCATTTCTTCTGCTTGTGTTATGATGAAGATTAGTACTTCTACCAAAGGTCAAAAAAGATGATTATTTGCTTTAAAATATTTTTGACAAACTTAAAATTAAACAATTACCTGTAATATACAAATGCCACTCATATATTGCGTAGAGATCACTTCATATATGGTTGAACTTTAGTTCTTTTAATTATGAATATGTGCTTCTTGGAAAGGTGGGAATGACCTTTTCCTAACACTTCTAATTTATCCTCTGCCTGGAGGAAAGAAAAATACTTTAGATAAACCATCTGGAAAACTTCTAACTTGTTCTATGAAAAAAAAAAAACATTCTGCTCAGCAGAAATAACCCAACTGGCAAGAGTCTTCTCTCCATTTGGATTATTTCTTATTTAGCCTTTATTATTGCTGTAAATGGAATGCTTACATCTGAACTCAGCACCACATAAAATAAAGAAGACAGCTTCCACTCTGCCCTTTTGTAATTTTTAGAGATGGTATAAAGCGAAATGGATATCTGTATGTATGTTACCCAAAGTGAAAAAAAACAACAAATATGTGAATTATGTCACTGTTTAATCTTTTGTACTCACAGATTTATTTATTTATTTATTTATTTATTTATTTATTTATTTATTTATTTTTAAAGATTTTATTTATTTATTCATGAGAGACAGAGAAAGAGAGAGAGAGGCAGAGACACAGGCAGAGGGAGAAGCAGGCTCCAAGAAGGGAGCCTGATGTGGGACTCGATCCCAGGTCTCCAGGATCAGCCCTGGGTTGAAGATGGAGCTAAACCACTGAGCCACCTAGGCTGCCCTGTACTCACAGATTTTAATATGAAGGTCACCCTGTTTGAGTATATATTAGCATAAGACAGATTTTTGATGAGGAAACTTCTTGGTGCTAAATGCAATTTAAATTTTAAAAACATTTAAGGAATGTCAAATTTGGCACACAATCAACTATTGGCATTTACTGTATATCTTCTTTGTTACTGGTTCTGTGTAAATGCCTTAAATGGACTAATAGAGTGAATATAGTACCATCCCCGTTTTATAAGCAATAATACGTGAGTACAGAGAAATAAATCAATTTGCTAAAGATCATGGGACTAACAAATTTTAGAGCTGATAAATTGCAAAATTCAATCAAGTTAATTAAAAAATCTAATTGGCTTTATTAAATGATGATTCATGAATTGTTCAGCATCCCATCTAACAGTTGAGACCCACTGCAAGGAGTTGTACAAAATGAAAGGTTTGCATAGAAGGAGGGTGGGGCAAAAAAGCTCTTAGTGAAAGAAAAAGATTGTTCCAGTGACAACAGTTTTCTAGAGGGGAAAGTGAGGTATCCTATCATGCAGATTATTTCCTCTTTCTTTGGGGAGTGGAGAAGACCTAGGTGGCAGACTCATTGGCTCAGACTAAAAGGAGGTTGAAACTGCAATTAGTTTATATATTAAACACTGGTTTGGAAATTCTGTCTAAATGACACCATTTGGGGCCTTTTTTTTTTTTTCGTTATTAAATAGAGCTAGATCTGCACCACAGAACTCTGTTCAGAGACTATTTAACTCATGCAGTACTCTGCCAGAAGCTTTTGTAGAAACAAGATAGCTTTAGGAATAGAAGCTGAATACACTTGAAGTCAACCAACTTCAATAGGTGAATACACTTCAGTCAACCAACTCTGTTTTAAATTATACAATTTCAATTTGCAAATACTTTATTTCCGACTTTAGCCATAGTATATGGTCAATGGATATAATGCAAGTGCATGTAAAATGGCATGTATATGTGTGAGTGGTAACTTAGCACCTTTTAAGAAGTAGAAGTAAAATAAATTAAAATGTGATAGCAAGTGGGCAAGAGTCCAGGGGCTGTCAGGACCAATACAGGAGCATAAACTGGTTTAAATAGTGGTGGTTTACTGGTGGCATTGTAGTAAAAATCTTGCCCTAACAACCAAACTGTTGGGGTTGAATGGACAGAGCTGCGAGGGAAGACTTCTGTCATTTAAAGACTAGCGGGGCTGCCGTTTGGTGCCGCCTGTAGCCTGGGGTGTGATCCTGGAGACCAGGGATCGAGTCCCACATCGGGCTTCCTGCATGGAGCCTGCTTCTCCCTCTCCCTCTGCCTGTGTCTCTGCCCCTCTCTCTCTGAGTCTATGAATAAATAAATAAATAAAAATCTTAAAAAAAAAAATAAAGACTAGCAGATGAATCCCTTGCTTTCCATCTCCACTGTCACAGCTTATTCTTGTGCTCTGTTACTTCTTTCTGTTTTTAGGTCAAAAGTCTCTTGCTGGGCTTTCTTCCTCTGCTTTCTACATCTCCATTCCTTAATTCATCAATCCCTTCCATACTGCTGCTGCAATGAGTTCTATAAAATTCAGATCTGCTTCTCTCATTTTTCTATTTAAAATTCTTCAATTGCTTCCCATTGCCTTCAGGGCAAAACTCAAACTCCTTAGTCTGACATATAAGGCCTTTCATGTATGATAGCCATAAATATCTAAGTTACAAACTCTGATGAGCAAAAATGTAACTTTCTTTATTTCAAAAACTCAGTTTGATTTTCTGACTCTTGGAACTCAGTCTGCATACTGACAGACAGCTTGATCTAGACATTTTTCCAGGATGTTCTGTCCAAATCACCCATTTTTCAGCCCATTCAGGTTTGAAATACAATCATAATCAGGTTGTCTGCTATATGTTTTTTTTTTCCCTGACCACTTCTCTTAATGGTATATTTAAGGGTTACAAGGGTGAGCTTGGTAGAGGGGACCCCATGTATCAGTTCTAATCTCAATGGGCTCTAGGCTAGTTTCCTTAGGGATACTGATGACATTTCCACCTTGGGTCCCTGGAACTGGTGGCCAAACCTCTTTAGGTCCTAGTTGAAAACCATCTACCCCATGATCTGCTGTGCCACTGTTTTATTTCAGCTGCAGTGACCTATGACAAGTCCCAGAGAATCTTTTTTTTTTTTTTTTCCATAAACTTGGTCGTACTCGGGATATTGAGAAGTTCAATATCCCTGCCCATGTGATTTGAGAGGAGTAGAGACTTTGGCAGGAGTCCCTATTTGTCCTGGACTCATCACCCCACCTCTTACCTTCCCTCATCAAGCCCTCCTGCAAAGGAGTGCATCAGCCTGATAGAGTTCAGGAAGTAAAGAAATACCACTCCCTGCACTCAGCTCCTGCAAAATTAACATATATGAAAACTAGTAAATAATTCCATTATGTGCCCACATGGCCCTAAGTTACCTTGGAGTGGAGCAAAGAGGATCCTATAATACATCTAATCCCCACCCCCACCCCCCACCCCGCCAACTCTTGAAACATGCTCTCCTCTCAGGTAGGTGATAAGACATTCCTGCTCTTGGTGTGTGAAGCAGAAAATAATTCTATTTGATGGCAACTTCTTTGAAACCTGTTCCCATTTTATACTCTTATCACAATTATTTGAGCTGAGAAGATAAGAATTTGCTGCATTTGTTCTCTGGGTTGAACCTAATAATTCCTGTTTGGGTGACTAAGTGTTCATATTGTGAGTGGGAAATGCTGCTTGGACAGAGCTTAGAGAAGAATCGGTGAAAATCCATGAATGAATATCCTAAATTATTATTCGGTCACACATATTCACCTCCTGCTTACTTTTACCTGCTGAATCTGTTTCTATTATTCATCTTGTAACACACATACACATACATGTACTTCACCTGTCTAACTTTTATTATATTTTTTAAAAAATATTTTATTTATCTATTTGAGAGAAACCCAGAGAGAGAGAAACAGAGAGAGAGAGAGAGATAGATAGAAAGAGAGAGAGTACAAGCCCAGGGGTGGGGGTGGGGAGCAGAGGGAGAAGCAGGCTCCTGAGCCCTGGGATCATGACCCAAGTGGAAGGCAGATACTTAACAGACTGGGGCACCTAGAGCCCCCTGGCTAACTTTTAACAAACTGCTAATATTCAGCAAAGGGATCATCATACAAACTATGAAATCTGGATGTCTTCTCTGACTGCCCACCTCACAACAGCCTGAGTTTGGTGTCCTCCCTGCTGTTTCCTAGCAGTGTGTTTATTTTCACCATGACTCTAAAGTGTTAATATCAAAAAAAACAAAAAAACAAAAAACAAAAAACAAAAAACAACAACAACAAAAATAAAGTGTTAATATCATTTCTAGTTACTTCTTCACCAGACTATAAAATTTTGCTTTTAAGAGCCCTTCTTTCATCTCTAGGTAACCCCACTCCCCAAGCCCTAACACTTAACTCAATTACTGGCATTTACTAATTCTTTTTATATGTTGATTGAATGTAAGGACAAATGTCCAGCAAATTAGAATCTAAATAATTCAGAATACTGTAGGGAAGAGGTCCTCAAATAATTTTTTGTTTGTATACTCACTCTCTAAAAGAATGTTGAAAGTTAACTCCTTGCTGATTTTTAAAGTTGATATTTAAAAATTTTTAGGCTTAGATAATTTCAAAGGGTGTAATTGTCAGATTGCACTAAATATTGAGGTTTTTAAATATAACTTGTATTATTTTAGGTGCATGATATGGATACAGATATCATAGTGATCCGATATCTTCCACTATTCATTTAACAACACATGAAGAAGTGCTTCTTAAATAATTAGAATTTTTCTATCTTTTCCTTTTTCCTTATATTTTAATTCCAAATTCATTCACAGACTTTTATCCTAAAGTAATATCTTTTTATGGTTGCAAATTTTTATGGATCATTTATCATTTGCCTGTGCGTCAAAAAAAAAATAAAATGTGATCTGAAAATTGCTTTTATTAGCTTCCTGTGACTATTAACTCTAATTTTTTTTAAACTCTTATTTGTATTATAACCATTATTAGTGATATATACTTGATCAAAGCAAAATAAATAAGAAATTTTGATAATAAAAGTAAAAAGTAAATTTATTGATAATGCACTCTTAATGAAAACTATTGGGGCATGCTTTTATGGCACTTCTATTAAAGGAGCTGCAAAATTATTCCTTTGTTTGGCATTCTAGAAGTTTTGCATGATAGTAAAATGCCAACTGAGTAAGGGATACACCTCTTATTGAAAACAGGGAGAAATATGATGTTAAAGAGGAAGTAAGGAAGGAAAACTTGAGGACCAGTCCTCAAGCAGGACCAGTCCTTTCTCAAGCAGCCCAGTTTTTGAAAAGAGAGCATATTAAATTTGAGAATCTGGAAATGGGTTTTCTTAAATTAGTTTTGAAGCACCCAATAGAAAATCTTTGGTGTATGTGTGCCCGAGTTAAAGTCAAAATACCGATCTAGAAGATACTGGTATTATTCAGTAAATAACAATCTATAGGAGAAGTTTTAATTTATGAAATGTGTTGACTTTTAAATAATGCTAAATAAGTAATTAGGGAACACTTCCCTGTAGATGTTTTGAATAACAGAGTTAATGAATCAAAAGGGATTATTTCATATCAATACATTGATGGATTCCATGCAAAAATGTAACCATATTGTGTAGTGACATAATAATACTTTATTCTCTTGGGTAAGGACATTTTTAGATAACCTATAGTTATTTCTTGCTTGGCAATTTCCTTTGAAAAGATCGTTCTGAGATATACTTAAATCTAATTAAATAATAAAGACCTCAGAGCTAGTGGAATTTAATAAATAAGATGCCTAGATTGTGGTTCAAGTTACATATATATGCAAATATTGCATATTAAATAATTTTTTCATTAGAATCTTTTAAATAAGTTGAAAGTAGTTTCTTCTATTTTCAACATTTTTCCTACCCTGAGCAACATGATATTATATATATATTTGTTATTTATTTCCGGTAGCTATCACAAATAGGTGAACACATCATTGCAATACCAGGTTGACTCTTAAATCTGTGATTGTAAAAATTTAACAAAATATACTCATGTAACGTTATGCATATACTTTATTTATAAAACTTACATATTCATAGGACAGTAATTTAAAAGCTTTTCCAGTCATAGTTGAATGCTTTCTTGCATTATTACTGTGGCTACCTCATTCTCATTCCCTTCCCTATTTGCCCACTTAAGTCACCTCAGGTTTTTTGTTGTTATTTTTGTTCTTTTTTTTAATGCCAAGTCTTATGGTGAAATGTCTAGAATTCTCCTAGTGCAATATTTTTACAAGGCATGTAGACTTCTCTCAATCTATTATGTATCTTCAGACCCTACCAGAACAACAATGGACCTGGGATTTAGCCTTTGAAAGTAAATGAGAAAGTCAAAGGCCAAAGGCATAAGAAAATTTCATTCCTCATTTTTTTTTTCTGTATTTTTTCCTCTAAAGGGCCATCTTATAAGTATTGTGACTCTTGAATGCATTCATCTATAGGATAGAGCAGACCAACATTTTTGCTACAAACAATGCATGTATCAAATTTAAAGGAGATACCAATCCCTGAGGATCTCAGGAGAGATAAGGTGTGAATGAAAAATTTCCCCACAATATTATCTTACCAGGAAATCCTGATGCACAAGAGTGAATCTGCAATCCCCACCCTTCTACAGTGCACAGTAGAGGTGGATCCCTATCTAAAGCCAAGATCACCCCAGTAGCTTAGAATTGGTCCCTGTTCTCACAGTCGACAGGTAAGAGTTTAGTCAGAGTAGTAAGCATTCCCAAATTCACATTTTGGGGAGTGGGAAGGAGGTAAGGAAGGGCACATTTTATAAATCTCCAGTTGAGAGATCCCTGGGTGGCGCAGTGGTTTGGCTCCTGCCTTTGGCCCAGGGCGCGATCCTGGAGACCCGGGATCGAATCCCACATCGGGCTCCCGGTGCATGGAGCCTGCTTCTCCCTCTGCCTGTGTCTCTGCCTCTCTCTCTCTCTCTGTGTGTGTGACTATCATAAATAAATAAAAATTTTAAAAAAAATCTCCAGTTGAAGTTCATAAAAAAAATATATTTAGTTATAGTATTTCATGTGATCGCCTTCACAAATACTAATGCTATGGCCCCATATTAGTTGTTTATTAGACATTAAGAATGCTTTTGTATGATAGTCTAGTAATTTTTCCTCTATTTTAAATAATTTTTTCCTAAGAAATATTATATAAAAAAAAGAAATATTATATACATTTTAAAGAGTGGATTTTAAGATTAATTGTAGTGAGAAAAACAATTTATATATTGGTTAGTACCTATACATGTACGTATGTATGTATGTGTAATTATGCACATATACGTGCATACACATGTATACACACATACATTTATAAATTTAAATTGAAGATGATTTATAAACAGAATGAGGGACATTTGTATTCTCTTAGCATTGGTACTCTGGCTTCTAATTTGACACTTATTTTCTTTTATACTTTATAGACAACATTTTGCATCTCTGTGTTATTGAGAGCTCTGCCTCTGCCATTAATCACATGATGACTTGGAATCACAGAAAGGAGATTCATAAATAATTAAGTTGTAGAAAATTGCTGATTAAGATACAGTCATGCTTCAATTTGTCTGAGAAGAGAGGAGAGTATATAATCTTAATGGGTGGGAGGGGAGACTTCTAGAAAGAACATCAGTGGGAAGGGGTGGCATCGATTGCTGATTGTCCAGTCAAATCTCTCTCTTGTTTCTTCCTGGACATTTGGCTGCCTAGACTCCTTTAAGGCAAAGTGTGGCCACTGAAAGTGAGGGAAAGTGATCTGTGACTTTTGGGTCACTTGCCTAAAAGGAAATCTTTTTCCTTGGACTTTTTCTATTTTCTTTTCTCTTGATTTAGAACAGGGAGGTGCTCACAACCAGCTTCAGCTATGCAAGATGAGGATAGGCCCATAGGGATGCTGGGGCCACAAGATTAAAGGAACTTGTCTTCCTGAATGATTTTATGGCCTGAGATTCCTACAGATTTTCAAGTAAGAGAAAAACATATAATAATAATAATAATTACTATTGGGATCCCTGGGTGGTGCAGCGGTTTGGCGCCTGCCTTTGGCCCAGGGCGCGATCCTGGAGACCAGGGATCGAATCCCACGTCGGGCTCCCAGTGCATGGAGCCTGCTTCTCCCTCTGCCTGTGTCTCTGCGCCTCTCTCTCTCTCTCTCTCTCTCACTATCATAGATAAATAAAAAAATTAAAAAAAAATAATAATTACTATTGTTATTTCAAGTAAGACAACTGTTTTGTTTTTGTTTTTGTTTTTTTGTTTTCGTTGGTGTCATTACATTATTTCTATAAAGGGGTTCTGGATGAATCTCTAGTGGAGAATAAAGTCTCAGGTAATGTGATTCAATGTGGCAGATATACCAAAAAGTGGGATATTTCAGAAAGAATATAGATTTAGGAAAAGATAAATAAAAATAGCCCATTAAAGGGTGAAAATTTTTAGAGAAATGTTGAGAGTTAGAAGAGTTTGTGGGGATCTTATAAGCAACTTTGTGCCCAAAGTGGAACAAATTAATTTGAGGCCCTAGAGCAGTGCTTCTCAAAGTTGAGTGTGTGTCAGTATCACAGGGAGGCTCTGTGAAGACACAGATGGTTGGACCCTAGCTCCAGAGTCTCTGGTTCCATAGGTCTAGGTAGAACCTGAGAATTTGCATTATTAACAAGATCTCTGCTGATGCTTATGCGGTTGGTTGGTTGCGCCACGCCACACTTTCAGAATCATTGCTAGAAAGTCTAAGGAGACCCGGGACGTTTTCCAACTTGACTTGTAGGTAGTTTTTCAGAGAATAATTGACCTACCACTTAATTAACAAAGGAGTTGGCAATAAGACTGGGAAGACTACTCTGATCATGCACTGGATGCTGTACATGGGGATGAAAGGAAGTTCATGAATCTGTGAAAGCCAAGTCTTCAGTAACCTATGCCAAAATGAATTGAAATATGTGAGAGACGATGCATCTGTTATCTATTAATTCTGTTTAGAATTTGACCTTAAATATCCTTTGTATTTATAATAAAAGACTCTTCTTTTCACATAAATGCTAAGCAAATGGATGAGCATTCTTAGAGTAAAATCTGTAAAAGAAAAGGGAAATGCCTCTCGATATGGGTCTTTGGAGGAGAAATGACTCTACAAAATTAATTTAAGAACAAAAGGTCTGGAGAGATTGAAGCAGGATGCCTTTTTACCTTTTTAGTTCATGACTTTTATGAACTTTGTTATCTATCAAATATAGATTATTTAGGACCTTCTCATAACTAAAAACTGAAAATCATTACTCATGCAGATTCTGAGCTACTGACTGTTTCATGGGCTGTTTCTGCCAACAAGTCTTAAATTCATATTTCAGCATTCAAAAGATGCCTTTCACTATGCCTTCTTGCTCTAATAATCACATTGCACATGTTGGTCCCTAGAGTATGACATTGCTGCTCTTTGCTACTGTAACAATATTTTTTTAAAGATTATAATAGTAATAATAATAATAATAAAATAACCTTTTTTAATGATTCCTGAACATATACCCATGTGGAATATTGGAGGTACTTATTTATAAAATGCTTTCCAAATTCTATTAATTAATTAAAATTCATTAGTACTATAATTCAATATAAAAAGTAAAAGTTATAATGATGACAGGGACATTTTGATGCCATTAGCTAATTGCTGTTTTCCTTTATTAGCTTGTGTAGAATATGCTCTTAGACTCAGGCTCAAGAATGTCTAAACTTGCTATAACTCATCTAGGGATTGCTGCCATAAATGCCTTACTTTTTTTTTTTTTTTCTGGCAAACATGAAAACTCCAAACATTTTTTTGCACTTATCTTCCATTTTAATTACCCGAAAACTTCTTGCTATGTAAATATTGTCCACTACCCCTGATAGACTGCTCAGAACTGAAAATTAGGCATCATGTATGTTGCATTCATCATGGTATCCCCAGTGCCTTATACCGTACCTAACTCATAGGAGGTCAAACATTTACTGAATGGAAGAAGAATAATTGAATAAAGGTGCTATGAATTGACTAATCTTATGCTATTTACTTAGGCACATATATATTTTTGAGTGTGATTTACGTATGTGTATAAACATACACACATGCTTTCTTGGATAGTGCTATTTCATCCTATTAATCTTGCAGTGTTTGTTTTTTTTTTTAAGGATTTTTATTTATTTGTTTTGTGTGTGAGAGAGAGAGATAGAGAGAATGTGCGAGCATGAGTTGGGGGAGGGGTAGAGAGACAGGGAGAAGCAGGCTTCCACTGAGCAGGGAGCCTGGTATGGGGCTCCATTCCAGGACACTGGGATCATGACCTGAGCTGAAGGCAGATGCTTAGCCAACTGAGCCATCCAGGCACCCTAAATCTTGCTGTGTTTTAATTGAAATTAGGTATTTCCTTTCCTATTAATATATATACAAGAATCATGATAGTCTTTTAACAATTCATACCTTCTCTGACGATTTGCCATTGCTAAGTCGTGTTACTTCTTTATATTCAGTGATATATTTAAAAGTTTATATAACCATTAGCTCTTTTAGACACATACACTTGGGACACTTTCTTTTATTTGCAGTGTTTTGCCCCTGCTGAAAGGTTTTTCTGTTTTTCTGTTGGTTTTTGTCCTTGGATGGAACTATTTGGAATATGTCCTTTTGCTTTTTAGTTTTGGTTAAGCAAGAATATATTCTTTTGTAGTTATTTTCCCCCCTTTTTATTATTTTTTGGTTATAACAATGTTTCAGAAGCTTCTGTTCTTTTTCAAAAACCATTTGATCATGAGGGAATTGGAATGTTACATTTCAAAAAACTGAACACCTCATCCTGAGAAATGAAAAGCTTTGAAATGGAGGTATCCGATGTCCTTGCATTTAGACCAGAGCTCAGTCTGGACTGACATGAAAGCTGAGACATCAAAAGTATACAATTTAGCTGAGTTTTCTCAACCTCATCTTTAAGACACCTAAAATGCAAGCTTTGCTCATCTGCCTCTTTTCAGGTCCAATATCTTGTTCAGTTTCTGAAACATAAGGATCAAGGTTGTATGGGAAATTATCAGTTAATTGAGCCATGGTTATTTTAAGATTGGAGGGACAGAGACATAGTAATAAAAATCAGAATACTTTGAATATTTTCAGCTAATTTCCATCTTCAAATAATTTAATTAATTTATATTCCATATACTTTTTCTCTGAATTATCACATATTCAGTATTTAATATTTTTTTACCCAACATATACTAGACAGTCTCATGGCCTTCTCTTATAGTGTCTAAGGAGCTATTTACGCATCCAACCATTATTACTTTAATTGATAGCAGAAAGTGTATAAAGTTTTATTCAAAAAGTCTAATATACAATGTTTTTACAACTTAGATATTTTTCTTTTGTTTTTGTTATAAAGGTTTTCTAGTATCTACACATGGCTGTATGATCTTCTTTAAAAGTTTTTTTTCATTATGTAAGTGATATGCATTCACTGTAAAAATGTGCCTGGGAAACAATATTAATATATTTCAATAAAAATATATTTATATCAATAATCATGTTTTGGGGATGCCTGGGTGGCTCAGTCATTAAGCGTCTACCTTCAGCTCAGGGCATGATCCTAGAGTTCCGGGATCAAGTCCCACAGCAGGCACCATGATTGGAGCCTGCTTCTCCCTCTGCCTATGTCTCTGACTCTCTCTCTCTCTCTCTCTGTCTCTCATGAATAAATAAATAAAATCTTTAAAAAAAAAATCATGTTTGTTTTTTCTCTTTTCCAATCAGAATGGTCACCTTCATGGATTTTTTAAAATTACCTTTTCAGATTTTACCTGTGAATCTTTCTTGATTCTTTTCTGAATATCAGAAATGCTTAATTTTTTTCCCATCACACTAAAGCTAAATCATGCCTGGAAATGACACTTAAGTCCCTGCTTTTATGGGGAGCATCTTTAACCAACCACTTCTTTTGATTTCAAATTGAACATATTATTTATACCACACTTTCTCCACGTTTTAAACAGCAGATATTTTAAAGCAATTACTATCTTCCAAAATTATAAACACTCTCAGGTGATTCCTGTGACTTGCAAGCAAAATAGATACACATAAAACTGCAAAAGCATAGGGTTTATAAAAAATAAGGCCTTTGAATCACATAAAAAATAAAGCATTAGAATCACACAAATGAATTACTTCTGGTGACCTAGAGGTGGAGAATAATACAGATTGATATACTTCAGTAATATTCATTGTATTTGGTGAGTAATTTTGGTGTAATGAGGTGGACTCCAAGCAGAGTGACGATTTTACTGAGATGTAAGTGGCAGATATTGCAATTTAGGGTTGCAGGAATACACAAGGGGAGTAAAAGCTTTGTGTGGGGTGAGGAGGAGGTACATATGTATACTGATTGTTCCTTAGCTCACTATAGCTTTCCACCCAAGCATCAGGCTACACAGAAACAGGAGAAGCTTCCTAGACCTTAGCAGAGAGAGGCTCAGGGATGAGGGCTAAACAGAGCTACCCAAGGCTGTTCAGTGCTGGGAGGTGCTGTTGTTCTGGCATGAACAGCTGAAGTAAAGAAACTTCTTTGAAGACTCAGTCCGGTTGGGACTTCAAGAGGGCCAAACCTCAGGGGCAAGGATCATTCCTACAGTAAGAAAAGCCATATAGCCTAAGAGGAAGAACCGAACTGAGCTAAAACTTCCCAAACAAACAATAAAACCAAATCATCTGGGGACCCAGGCTTCTTCCATCCTGTGTCCATTTTGTCTTTAACACTTGGCTTTCAAGGTCTTTATGTTTGTTTGGATTAAGCAGCTGGGAGAAGAAAAATATGAAGATTACACAAGGGAGATCTTTAAGGAATTATGAAATAAATCCACATTATTTGTATTCATATCGTATTACCTAGAACTCAGGCTCATGTTCATGCAAAACACCAAGAGAAACTGGGAAGGGTGGTCTGACTATGAGCCAGTAAGAAATGGATTAAGTTTAGTATGGAATTAGACAATCTCTGAGACAACTACTATGCATATTGAAGAGTGGAGCACCCGTTGGCAGTTGGGAAAGAGAGAGAGAGAGAGAGAGAGAGAGAGGCTGGAAGGTGTCCATGGCTATGAAAATGAAGTTGACTCTGGATGACCCATCTGATCTCATTCTAGGAGCAAGCACATCCTGCTCAAGCAGAGCTGCTCACCCCTTTCCCCATCACCCTCAGAAAAAGTTACTTCCAAAATTGTATGAAATTCTATTAAGTGATCTCTGGGCACCGATTTGCTGGCTCCATAAAGTTCATTTGCTCTGAGCCAACATATCAGCTGCTTTGGCTTAAGTTTGCCATAGGTACAGATAGATGGAGCTAGAAGTACCTTTGTAGGCCTTCAGTCCCTGCTATAAACAGGAATAGGCCCCACATCTAGAACGTGGCCTTTTCTGTAACTACAAGTATGTACCTAAAGCCCTTACCCATCCAAACACACAATCATTTCTATACAGTTACTCTAGGTACTTAGTGGTCAGATACTTACGGTCAGTTGAGAATGTAGGCTGTTAACTTACGTAAATGATTCAAAATAAATAATATGCATATCTATGGCAGGTGAATGTAAAGACAACTATTCCAGAAGGCATCCGTGCACAATGGGCTCCTTTGACATGATCAGTTAAGTTCATTGCCAAAGAATCTGACACACCTTGTCTCTCTGCTGTACTCTTCCTGGCACAGGAGCAAGGTAGGGGGACGGTAAGCAAGGGGAAGAAAGAATGAAAAATGATCAAGCAGGTGGAAATTAAAACAGTAGAGCAGGCAGGTACAGGGTGCGAACAGGCCATGCCAGGTAAACTCAGGAAAATCCTCCTTTGTCTTTTGTTGATGGCAATGATCCCATTTGTGTGGAACACTGGAGTTCATTTAGATTAAGCGTCCTCCAGCTTGGTTCCTAAGCTCTTGAAGATCCTCAGAGCAGAGAACTGAATGATGCCAGGGAGCTTATCCTGAGCTTTGAAGAGATTATCCACCAAGTTCGCTGGCAGGCCTGCAGAAGGTGACCTGCCTGTTATCTCAGAACACTCCACACAGCGGAGATCATCAACACCATTATGGCCCTTACCGCCCATAAATGCCTTTAAGCAGCTTTAGATAGAAGATATATGGCATGGGCCCGGAGCAGAAAATTTCATCACCACAATTTCTCTGCTGGGCCCTTGTTTAGAAACATTGCTCACATCTTTTGGTTTGACAGGAAAACAGCAGCTGTTTTCTGCTCATGCGGCCATCTGTTCTTTATTGCTTATATTATTAACATTTACAAGGGCTAATTGGTATTTTGAAGTGACTAAGATGATTGATCAAGAAATACCCAACTATGTTTATCATAATGCCTGTTCTAAAACCGCCAAAGGTAGCAGCAGTTACTTAATATCATCTCAACTTAAACTATTACATCGTATGCCTAACCAAATTCTCTCAGTTTTAATAACCAGGGAGTAACATGAAAATACTTACTTTTTTGTGTTTTTTTTTAAAGTTAAATATACTTATCCAAATCATATCAACACCTGTATATCTGCACCATGTTGTTTGCTTACTAGTTTGCTCCCCTGTTATGATTTAAGCTCTGGAGCTTAAGAGCCCTGCTTACTTCTCTCTCTTTCTAGAGTAACCACCAATTGTGGCATTTAGTAGTTTTTCGGGAAATGTTTGGTGAAGACTTTCAAATAAGACATGACAGAAACCACATTTTTCATGGCTAATCCTTTTCTGGCACTTACAACATAAGTATAAAGTGCTTATCACAGACAGTGTATCATTCAATCTTTATAATAACCCTCCTAGGTAGGAGCAGCTATTTTGTTTCTATAATACTCCAGTTTATGCTTGGACCAAAGATAATAATCAATAATCAATAAATATTTGTTGAATAAACTTTCATAAGAATCCTCTAATGTGGGGCAGCCTGGGTGGCATAGCGGTTTAGCACCGCCTTCAGCCCAGGGCGTGATCCTGGAGACTCAGGATCGAGTCCCACGTCAGGCTCCCTGCATGGAGCCTGCTTCTCCCTCTGCCTGTGTCTCTGCCTCTCTCTCTCTGTGTCTCTCATGAATAAATAAATAACATCTTAAAAAAAAAAAAAAAGGAATCCTCTAATATAAGGCACTATGAACATACCCATTCCACTAAGATCACATTGGGCATAGGAAAAATAATTTGTTTGGGGCACCTGAACAGCTCAGTCAGTCAAGCATCTGCCTTCACCACAGGTTGTGATCTTAAGATCCTGGGATGCAGCCCCCCATTGGGCTCCCTGCTCAGTGGGGTGCCTGCTTCTCCCTTTCCCTCTGCTGCTTGCCCTGCTTGTTCTCTCTCTCTCTCTGTCAAATAAATACATAAAATATTTTAAAAAAGAAAAAGAAAAAGAAAAAGAAAAATAATTTGTTCAGGATCTAATGCTCCTAAATAGTAGATTCAAGATTTGGACCAATGTTTATCTGATCCCATAGCCCATATGCTTTACTACTTTGATGTGCTGCATCTTGTAGATGGGGAAAAAATACTAGATTTGGAGAGAAAGAAAGACAGAAATGTTAGGACAAAACAATAATTTTTCTAAAGCATTTATAATCTATATATTTTTTTAAATTTTTATTTATTTATGATAGTCACACACAGAGAGAGAGAGAGGCAGAGACACAGGCAGAGGGAGAAGCAGGCTCCATGCACCGGGAGCCTGACGTGGGATTCGATCCCGGGTCTCCAGGATTGTGCCCTGGGCCAAAGGCAGGCACCAAACCACTGCGCCACCCAGGGATCCCTATAATCTATATTATAAGAGAATAATGGAATTCATAATCAAGTAAAAAGTAAACAAAGGGTGGTCAGTTGGCAGTGAAATGCATCATAATTATACTCTAGGATATAAGGGAGAACTAATGGAGAAGAAGGTATTAAATTGAACCTTGACTAGAATCAAAGATGTGTAGATATAGGGAAGGCCATGCTCAGCTTTGGGTTCACATAGAAAATGTCACAGATGCATAGATTTTTCCTGGTATGATCAGAATAGAGAGAGAGCAGTGAGAGTGGACCTGATGGGAGAATGAAGAAGTTAGTATCAGGTGGATCCACAGAACTGAGGAAATGCCTCAGTTTCTAAGCTAAAAAACTTGTTCATTCTATAAACGATTAAAAGATTTTGCAAAGAAAAGAGCAAAAGACATCTGATTTCTGATTTACTAATTCTGTGCAGGCTACCTTGGAGGAAAAGAATTGAGAAGTAGAGTCCATTAAGGAACCACTGCAAAGTGTAAGTAAGAAATGACAAAGATTCAACTAAATGAATAGCTTGAGGTTGGAAGTAATGGGATAGTAGAAGCTCTACTGCAGATTATGCGTCAATAGGATTTTAGCAGCAGATGAGTATGGTGCTCAGGGTGAGGAGGTGGGAGGAGAGGAAGAAGTCATAATGAATTCTGCAGTGTGTTGTGTACTATAAAGCCTTGAGCTATTTCACCAGAATTGATTTAGGACATAATTTCTCATCAGAGGACCATATTGCAGCCATAGTAACAATATTTATTTATTATTGAAATACATTTATATTATTATAATACCTGATTCCAAAGGTTATACGATAACCCATACTAAGGCTTTGTGTTTTCAAAAAGTAAAACAATTATTATTTTCTTGTCAGAAAGGTCAGGCTCAATTTATGTATCTCTTTCTTTTTAGGAAATTGCATTTTCTTTTTGCTTCTTTACTAATACCAGTTGCCTGATAGCTAGCAAATAAAAATCTGGCATTCTGTAATCTGAAAACTATCAGTATCCAATGGATAGACTGAGGAAACAATGCAGTTGTAAAGGAGGTGAAAGTCAGTTGTTTCTGGTCAGATAATAAAAAAAGGAATCAAAGGAGAGATACAAGTGTGCTCTGGCATAATGTTTACGAAACTGAGGGTTATGTAATTTTCATAAGTTTTCAATTGTCCGCAGTCTTTCTCTAGGTAGCCCACAAGGAGTGGAAAACATAGTTTAAAAATTACCCTTCCTAAGGAAAAATAGGATGTAGCTCTAAATTCCTTGATCCATCTGTTTTAATTTTAAACTAAATGTATGCACTTTAAATAGTGTGCTAATTATTTACTCATTTGAGCAGAATTTATAAGACAAGTGATTTCTTTTCCTAAAATAAAACTATTTATTCTGATTTCAATAGGTCAACATATTTTAGGTTATCTTCTGCTGAATAAGAACTCCTTATTGTCTCTTTCTTTTTAAAAAAATAATTTAATTTATTTTTATTTTTTTTAAGATTTTATATATCCATTCACGAGAAACACAGAGAGGAGAGAGAGAGAATGGCAGAGACACAGGCAGAAGGAGAAGCAGGCTCCATGCAGGGAGCCCTGTGCGGACCCCATCCCCAGTCTCTAGGATTACGCCCTGGGCTGAAGGTGGCGCTAAACTGCTAAGCCACCTGAGCTGCCCTAGTGTCTGTTTCTTATTTTGACATCACAGTTTTAATTTTTATTATTATTATACTATATGTTATGCCCTTTCATCATATGCATATGTATACATACAAATATAATGTAGAACATATATAACACAACACTTATACATATAACTATACATACATGTATAAAATATAATGTGCATGTAGTATATATACACACTCAGTGAAATTCATGATTAGAATACTACATCCCAGAAATTTGGCCTAATAGTGGAGGCTCAACCATAGTTTCTTCTCAGATTACTTAAGGCACTTAAGTGAATTTGGGTGAAGAATGGTACAAAATTTATGCTTTTATTAATTTTATCTGGCTGTGGCTTATACTCAGATTCCTATTTTTAAATAAAACAATATATTTATGTGAAGAGTGGGAAAGTTTTTTCCCCAAATTAAAAAAGTACCAAATAAATCTCCACTTCAATCTTAACATGGTTTATTTTGTGCACTTGTTAAAATTTCATCAACCTAGTATATTAACTACTTGTTTGTTGGTGTCAAAGAGTTATTATACTTACTATAGTATCTATAAACCTCCAACCCCAGAACTTAGACTAGTGTGAAAATTGCACTAGAATTAGGATACAAAGTCAACTTAGGAGCTGTCAAAAGTCATATATGGAATATTATCTCACAACAAAGGCATGAGATTCTTTCTTGTTTCTGTGAAGCCAATGTACATGTGTGCTCACACAAAAACATTCATTTCTTCATCTTTCCCACACAAGGAAGAATAGTTCATTGGGAGTTGACTACCCACTGGAGAAGAGTTATTTGTTGAAAGTTTTGAGAGTTTTACCTATGAGAAGAATTTATGTAAAGATACATTCACAGTTCTAAGGTTGGTTTTTTTTGAGTATTGTGTTTACTACACTTTGCAAAAAAATTTTTTTAAAGATATAAAAATAGCTCAAAAGTTAGGGATAATAATTTGTGTGCATTTTTTGCATAAATATTATAATAGTAACCATTATGTACCTTTGGTCATTTCACATAGGATTGAGGGAGTGAAATAAGGGGAATACAACAGTAATATTTTAGTCCTTGGACTTATTTGAAAAGCATTCTTCAGAACCCATATTTTTATTCTAATCATTTACACAGGGTTGTGAATTTTTTATTTGCTGAAAATATATGTTCCAAGAGTAGCATTTAAATGGAGACAGTATGAAAACAGAAAATATATCAGTAACTCTAAATTGAGGATGCTTTATGATGTAAAATGTAGAGATGAGATTGCTCATGTTCAGTTAAGCAAAGACAATGAGTGTAATCAGCAACATGTGCTGTGCTGAGCTACCTCTCAAAATAAACTAGAAGCATTTTTTCCATGTGTAATTACTGCTGATAATTAAGTTACATTCAAAGATTCTTCCTGAATTTTATATGGTTTTCAGTAAATAGTAGCCATTCTAAAATTTAAATAAAATTATATGTAATTGAGTTTTTCTTAGATATTAGAGCAAAAAATATGTTGAATTTTAATTTCCAAAAGCTGAGGATTAGATCTGGAAAATCTACTCACTCTGTATTTATAACTAATTGAAATAGTTGAAATGAAAGATGGAACTGGAAGCCATCCTTACTATATATATATTTTAAAGATTTTATCTCTTTATTCATGACAGACACAGAGAGAAGGGCAGAGACATAGGCAGAAGGAGAAGCAGGCTCCCCACCAGGAACCTGATGCTGGACTTGATCCCAGGACTCTGGGATCACACCCTGAAGGCAGATGCTGGACCACTGAGCCACCCAGGCCTCCCAGAAGCCATCCTTAATATGAACAAATATAAGAAACAAAAATCCCATTTAACGAGTGGAAAAGTTAACTAAGTGGCTGCCCAGCAAGAATTGTTTCTTTGCTCTATTGTCCTCATTTTTGTAGGAAGAGCTTTTCTTAAGCACACACAGAAATAGAAATATTAAAACTCTTTTTACATTTCTCATCTGCAGTGTATTTTGACTTTTTTTTTTTCCCTTGTCATGAAGAAAGAACATCCAGTGGAGTAGAAAGATCAACAGATCTGAGAATAGAATTTCTGAGTTTGGATAATGGCTTTGTTCCTTGAAAGTTGTATATTCCTGAAAAAGACATTAATTATTGGATCTCTTTCCTCAGATGTAGGTAGATTAGATAATTTTTAATACTCCTACTAATTGTAAAATTCATTGACATTATAGAGTAATTGTTCTGGAGAATTTAAAGCAAAGAGAAAATACCTGACTTATGAAAGATTTGTAATGCAGGACAGTTTTTAAAAAAAATTTAAATTCAATTAATTAACATAGTATGTTATTAATTTCAGAGGGAGAATCATTGATTCATCAGTCTTATGTAACACCCAAGTGCTCATTACCTCACATGCCCTCCTTAATGTCCATCATCCAGTTACCCTAACCCCCTCCACCCTAGCAACCCTCAGTTTGTTTCCTATGATTAAGAGTCTCTTATGGTTTGTCTCCCTCTCTGATTTTATCTGATTTTATTTTTTCCTCTCATACCCTATGCTCCTCTGTTTTGCTTCTTAAATTCCACAGATGAGTGAAATCATATGATAATTATTTTCCCTTGATTGACTTATTTCGCTTAGCATAATACCCTCTAGTTCCATCCATACCCTCTAGTTGCCATCCAAATGGCAATATTTCTTTTCTTTTCTTTTCTTTTCTTTTTTTTTTGGTGTTTGAGTAATAGTCCATTGTATATGTATATACCACATCTTTTTTATCCATTCATCTGTTGACGGTCATCTAGGCTCTTTCCATAGTTTGGCTATTGGGGACAATGTTGCTCTAAATGTTGGGGTGCAGGTGTCCCTTTAGATCACTACATTGGTATCTTTGGGGTAAATACCTAGTTGTGCAATTACTAGGTCCTAGGATAGCCCTTTTTTCAACTTTTTGAGAAAATTCCATACTGTTTTTCAGACTGGTTTTACCAGTTTGCTTTCCCATCAATAGCGTGAAAGGGTTCTTTCTCGGAACCCTTGCCAGTATCTGTCCTTTCCTGATTTGTTTATTTTAGCCATTCTGATCAGTGTGAGGTGGTATCTCTTGTAGTTTTGATTTGTATTTTCCTGATGCCGAATGATGTTGAGCATTTTTTTCATGTGTCTGTTGGCCATCTGTATGTCTTCTTTGAAGAAATGTTTATTCATGTCTTCTGCCCATTTCTTGGATTATTTGTTCTTTGGATGTTGAATTTGATAAATTCTTTATAGATCTTGGATATTAGCTCTTTATCTGATATGTCATTTGCAAATATTTTCTCCCATTCTGTAGGTTGCCTTTTAGTTTTGTTGACTGTTTCCTTTGCTGTGCAAAAGCTTTTTATCTTGTTGAAGTCCCAATAGTTCATTTTTGCTTTTGTTTCCCTTGCCTTTGGAGACAAGTGTCTAGCAAGAAGTTGCTAGAGCCAAGATCAAAGAGGTTCCTGCCTGTGTTCTCCTCTAGGATTTTGACGGATTTCTGTCTCACATTTAGGTCTTCCATCCTTTTTGAGTCTATTTTTGTGTATGGTGTAAAAAATGGTCCAGCTTCATTCTTTTGGATCTGACTGTCCAATTTTCCCAAAACCATTTGTTGAAGAAACTTTTTTTCCATTGGATTTTCTTTCCTGCTTTACTGAAGATTACTTGACTATAGAGTTGAGGGTCCATTTCTGGGTTTTCTATTCTGTTCCATAGATCTCTGTCTGTTTTTTGTGCCAGTACCATACCGTTTTGATTATTACAGCTTTGTAAAATAACTTGAAGTCTGGAATTGTGATGCTACCAGCTTTGGTTTTCTTTTTCAACATTCCTTTGGCTATTTGGTGTCTTTTCTGGTTCCATACAAATTTTAAGATTATTTTTTCCAGCTCTGTGAAAAATGTTGATAGTATTTTGATAGGGATTGCATTGAATGTATAGATTGCTCTAGGTAGCATAGACATTTCAACAATATTTGTTTTTCCAATCTGTGCACATGGAACATTTTTCCATTTCTTTGTCGTCTTCCTCAATTTCCCTCATGAGTGTTCTATAGTTTTCAGAATACAGATTCTTTGCCCTTTTAGTTAGGTTTATTCCTAGGTATCTTATGTTTTTTGGTGCAATTGTAAATAGGATCAATTCCTTAATTTCTCTTTCTTTTGTCTCATTGTATATAGAAATGCAAGTAATTTCTGTGCACTGATTTTATATCCAACACAGGACTGTTTAAGGGTAAGAAAAGCACATCAAAATTGGCTGCCTAACCACAGGCATGATACAGAATGTGCCAGGAACTTTAAACCAGCCTTCCTCTATTCCCATGTACCCCTTACCACCATGGAGGAAAGTTCAAATGGTATAAAAAAGACCTCTTCCATCTATAGCCAATTATTTTCAACTAAAATATTTTTTTTCAATAAAAATGACTTTACTTCTCTTTTTCTCCTGATTATATAAATCAGTATTTCAACCCAGTCAGATGTAATATCCACTTCCTATAAAAATATTATAATAATCCATTTGTTATCCTTAATGAAAGATAACAGCCTACCTACAAACATATATTTAAAAAATAGATATAATATCTTAATGTAATATTCTAAAGTTATAAATATTCTAATATTCTAAATAGAGAAGGAGAAATAAAAGGAAAATATATTAAAATATTCATAAGTAAGAGTTTCTATTTTTTGTCCCTTTTTGTAATCCCAAAAGGGATTACAGCTTCAAATATGCACTGTTGTCTGAGAATAGTTTAAATAACATATCTTTTATTTAAAGATTATTTAAAAGTTTGGAATTTAACATATGTCTTAAAAGCTAGAAGTCAACTGTGAAACTCTTGGATCCAATTGTCTTTTTCAATGATAGGTTTTAATTACTTTGCCAACTTCTCAAGTAATTGACCTATTTAAATGGTCTATTTCTTTGATTAATTGTGGTCTTTTGGGCTAGTAAATAACTTTCTCTATTTTTCAAATTATTGGCTATAAAGTTTCATGTTTTATAATGTTTTGTCTCAGTCATATCTTTAATCACGTGTCTTTTCATCCTTAATTAAGTTCTGTATATTTTTGCTTTAACTCCTTTTATTCCTTAATCAGACCAGTGTGTTTTACACATTTAATTACTCATTTTAAAGAATGAGCTTTTATATTATTAATTATTATTACTATTATTAGTATTTATTTATTTATTTACAATTTTATTTATTCATGAGACATACAGGCAGAGACACAGGAAGAGGGAGAAGCAGGCTCCATGTGGGACTCGATCCCAGGACTCCAGAATCACAACCTGGGCCAAAGGCAGACGCTCAACAACTGAGCTACTCAGGCGCCCAGTAGTAGCATTTTGAAAGTGAGTTTAGTTATACAGACTTTAGAATTGGAGTACCAGGTTTGAATCTTGACTGTTCCACCTCTTGTGCAACTATAGGGAAGATATCCATCACTCTGTGTCCAAGTCTTTCTGCTCTCTTCACTTCAAAAGCTTTCTTCCTAAAAGTTTCATGTATCACAAATTATATGAAGTGATTTTTAACACAGGCTAATGCAATCTGCAATGGTGTTTTTTGTTTGTTTGTTTGTTTTGTTTTGTTTTTTTACACTTGTTTCAAGATCCTGATAAATCTTGGAATTGTTCCAGGAATGACTCACCTGTAAAAATAATTGTGCTCTTATGTCTCTTTCATCTACAAAGTCAATAAAAATAAAATAAAAATGCTAGGAAATGTGACCTGATCCAAGAGATACTTTTTATCTTCTGGAAAGCTGCTGTGGACATGCTTTTCCAAGTTGTGCCTGCCTTAATATAAAGGCAATCCTCCATGACTTTGTACATTGCACGGTGGCCTCTGGTGATGATGGTCTTGTGTGGTGCATGTCAAAAGAGACTTTGTGAAAAATTATACAGAATAGAACATTTTTATTATTCCTGCAATTGCAGAAAGTTCTATTGGATATTTCTGGTTTTAATATTATGAAATGTCATAATAAGTTGGTCATAAATATTATATATGTTATATAATGTTACATTGTATATACTATTTTTTGCATATACTATTTTATTTAAAATTGTATATATCTACCCTTAAGAGTATTTATTATCTTGTAATAATGATCACAGGATGTAATAATGATGACATAATAACGATGACAGGATGATATCATTTAAAACTTTCCAAGAATCATACCAGTCATTTAGCTTTTTCATAAACTATTTTGTTATAAGGGTAGACCTTATGACCTAAATAAATAAATGGTTAGTGAATTAGAATTTAAGTAATGTCTTAAAAATCATTATGTTAACTCTGCTCTTGGCAGAAGCTGTATAGCAGCTTAGCAGGTCATATGGAGTAGATCTCGTCTGAAGTGTAGTGCTTGTTTTTAGGTAACAGGTGCACATATGTGTTACGGAGGATAAAGATCTTGACTTGTATTCTCCATGGAAGGCTATAGAATGTCTGCATAAATAGAAGAGTAAAACAGCCCAAGAACAAAATCAGGAGTATTTATATAACACACTGCTAATTTTGTGCTGTATTTTGAAAGTATTTAATAGAAGGGCCAACAGTTTTAGAAAAGTTTCAGGAAGACAACAAGGATCATCACTGCCAAAAAAAACCTAACTTGATTTGAAAAATTTAGTACCTTTGAGGAGAGTTGCATTCTGATTCGTCTTTCTAATTTAAATATTTTTCAAAATGCACTTCCGGATAAATAAATGAACTCCTGACCTGAGATTTTGTATTGAAAGGCAATATTTTGATAATTTTGACAAAGTTGATGTACAGTTAATATTTATGACAATATTTGGTCAACAGAATAGGAGAGGACATTAATCTTCCTGTTTGCTAAGGCAGTGTTTGGAGAAACTAAATAAGAATATAGAGTGATTAGGGCATAGCATGATTTTATGTCTCTTTAAGTGAAAATATTGTCACAATCCACTGTCTATTCAGTGACTTTTAGTCGTAATGCTTAAAGGGTCTCAACGCGTTAGAGCTCTGGGATCTATGGAAAGGCCATACATCTTCTGTCAAGATCAGAGATGCTCAGCATTGGTTTCATATTAGAATTACCCGTGGAGCTTTTAAAACTGCTGTTGCACAGGTCTTACCCACACATATTAAATCAGAAGCTCTAGGGATGAAGCCCATAAAGTGGTAGTTTTACAAAGCTCCCCAGGTGATTCTAATGGGCAGCTAGATTTGAGAACTTCTGACTTAGATTAAAGGGTTTAAAATTTTCTTTTTAGTTTTCAATTTTTTATTAGATATCACACCTCATTCACCAAAAGAGAGACTTTTAAATTTTTAAAATAATTTTAATGTTGCATCTAGTTAGTGGTAAATGTACTTTAAAACAATATATATTAATGTACATTATTTAAAGAAATATAAACTATAATCTAATGTTTATAATCACTGAGAAGCATTTCCTTCTAGACTCAATTATCTGATTTTTCATAGCAATTAATAACAGCTTATGAGCTTCAGCACATCAGACATTTCAGAAAAATCACTGTATTCTGGATTTCATGTCACTACTTTTTTTTTTTATTTATGATAGGCACAGAGAGAGAGAGAGGGGGAGAGGGAGGCAGAGACACAGGCAGAGGGGAGAAGCAGGCTCCATGCACCGGGAGCCTGACGTGGGATTCGATCCCGGGTCTCCAGGATCGCGCCCCGGGCCAAAGGCAGGCGCCAAACCGCTGCGCCACCCAGGGATCCCTCATGTCACTACTTTTAGAGAAAGCTTCACCTTGCCCCTAAGCAAGGAATCACAGCTTAAATTTGTCTTTTAACTAATTGCTACTTAAGCCATCTGAATTGAGTTGTCCTTACCCAATTATAATTCAGGTAATGAGATTGTTGACTCCACAATCCTCTTTTTCCTCACACTCCCCCTTTCCTTAGCATTCCATCTAACTTGGGAGACTATAGGAAATACCTGTCTTTAGCTTCCTGTTACTTCAAGGACTACCGAATCACAAATAAATTTAGATCTAGCTACAGATCCAAACCTCCGTGGTTCTCAAATCATAGCTGGTTCTTAGTTTCAGTCAGGTTTTCCTATTTCTTGATTTAATTAACACTTGTTTTAGGGACACCTGAATGGCTCAGCTGGCTAAGCATCTACCTTTGGCTCAGGTCATGATCTCAGGGTCCTGGGATCCAACCCTGCATTGCCCCCCCCACCCCCCACCCCCCCCCACACACACACACTCAGCAGAATCTGCTTCTCCCTCTCCCTGTCCTTCTGCTGTCCCTCCTGCTTGTGCTCTCTGGCTCCCCACCCCCTTTCTGTCAAATAAATAAATACAAATCGTTTTAAAAATTAATACTTATTTTAAATGGATATCTTTAGCTGAAATTTACATAGTATAATATTCTATGGTTTATACATTGCTTTTTATGTGGATGTTCATTTCATTATCAATGACAACTCTACAAATTAGGTACTATCTTCCATTTTTCAGTTAGAATGGAGTTTAGAGATACTTTTTTTTTTTCCTTAAATTCTCACAGTTAATAAATGGCAGTGTTGGGAGTTGGATATGGTATTCTGAACCCAAGCCCAGTGATTTTTCTATAATGTCATGCGGTGTTTTTTTTTTTTTTTTTTTTGACATCCACAGATATATTCTACAACTTTCTGATTTTTCATGATCAGAAGTCAGAAATCATTCACTGTATATTTAGCTACACAATGGCACAATTTTTCCCCACTGTAAAGAAACCTACTTTTCCTTCCTTATGTCTCAATGACTATTGTCTTATATCTTCTGTGTTTGTGACACAGGGAATAATTACTACATGTGGAATACTCAAATATGTAAGGCACAATATAGAGAACAAATTAGGATTTGAATTTGGAATCTAAGTACCCATGAAATTCCCTTTGTAGATTAACAGAATTAAAGCAGGCTGAGAATTTCTAAGTTTAAAGTCTATTTGCTAAACCCATTATTACTAACTTTAAAAGAATATCAACTGTTTGGGAGGATTTTCTGTTTCATGGAGGGAGTTTTCCTTGCAGCTTTAGATGGGGATGATTTCTTTAGAGAATTCTCATCTTAGAATGACAAAATTCTGTATGACAGTGCTTTCTGATTTATGTTTGGAAGATTTGGAGTTTGGGGAATAGGTGTTGAATTTATTCAAATAAATCCCAACAATCCCAAAAATTTTCTGTACAACTTTCTTTCCTCATTATTCTTGAGTTTGAAATCTTTCTCTACTGAGCTTTAGATTTTTATTTCAATTATACACTGATACTGGGTATTTTGCAAGCACCACAAAATCAACATGCCTCAAACTACAGTACTCTTCTCTCACTTACCCACCCTTCACCTTAAACAAATACCACACCTGTACTTGAATTCCTTATCTTGCTGAATTACATCATCATTCACAGGGAATATCCCAACTATGAACCTGTCATCCTAATTCCTTCAATGTTTCTACTTTTGAGAATTTCAATTTTCACTTAAGTCTTAACATACCTACCATTGAAATCTCTCTCGAGAAGTATCTTCTTTTTAGCAGAAGTCCTGCCTTTGTATGTGCCCAGGTGTTCCTCTGTGTTCAACTGATGGACAATTGCATCACCTTCATCATTGTCACTCTGCTTCTAGGTCCTCCTCACCTGATTGCCAACTCTACATTACAACTACTGAAACTCTTGAGTCCCTTCCCTTGTTATGTCCACAAAAATATTTTCTATTCTTTCAGTATTATATTCAACATAAAAGTCCCGAACTATCCATTTAATCAATCTGCTCTGATTTCTCCCATTACACAAATTCTATGAACTAGCTATGAAAGTTTTCCCCTCATTCCTTTCCCTAATGCCTTGATGCAAACTTGTCATAAATGTCACTTTCTCAGTGGGGCTGTCCCTGACCAACTACATGAAAGTAGTCCCCTGATCACTTCCTATCATGTCCTCTTGCTTTAATTATAGGCACTACACTCATAACTAATTTTTCCTTTGTTTGTTCAGTATCTACCCCTTTCTGGAATGAAAACCCTGTGTCTAGACTATAAATCACTGGTTGGAATATAAATGTCAGTAAGTATTCATTGTGTGAATTTTGTTTTTCAGCTGGGGATACTCTTTCTTCTTTTCCTTGCAGGGACATCTTCCTAATCCTTTAAGACATATTCCAAATGTTACTTTTTTCTTGATAACCTTGCTATGCAGTGTTAATTGGCCTTTTTTCTCTGCTCTCTTAGCCCTTGGCACATTCTTCTATTATAATTCTTATCAATTTCTATTATATTGTGTGTCTATCTTCCCTAGTAAACTCTGAACTTTACAAAAATCCAAGCTATGAGTTGTCCATTGACAGTGTCTGTTGGTGTCTATTTTGGTGAGTTTCTATGAGTGATGCAGTATGTTGATGTAATATTTTTTATATAGCTCAATGAGAAAGTATGGATCTTTTCATAATGATAATTTAATAATACATTTCTTAATTGTGTTAATCATCATGAGATCATTATGTAGTAAATGTAAAAGAAAGCCATTGAGTATCAAAATAAAGCTTGCTACTATTTTAGAGAAGAGGTTAAAAAGAACACTGATCAATCACAGAGAATTACAAATGATACTCAACCAAATTAAAAAGAGGCTTTTTAAAATCAGTTGATAAAGTATTGTTGACTTTTGCTTCAAGACAAATAACTATCATGTGCATTGTTTTAAGAATGCATAGGTATTCATAAACATTTAAATCACAAAAGTTTTGGAATTATAGGATTTACATTTATTAGTATTTGTAAGCCTGGGTTCCCTTAAACAAACAAACAAACAAACAAACAAATATGAAGCAAGGCTTAAGTGCTAATACCTTATCAGATGATTTAAGGCCAGGGCAGATAAAGCAGAGAAAAAAGACAAATGAAGCAGGGAATGATGAGAAAGAAATACAATGTAATGTATTACCATGCTCACTATTGCTTTATGATGAGCTTTGGAGAAAAAACAACCAGTTGTTGGCATGTAAATCCACTAGGCTACCTGGGACATCTACAGCAAGTTGGTTTTAAAAATATTTCCTCAGAATAGTCCATCAGCATGAGGAAGAGAGAGGGGATATATCATATTTCTGATAGTGTGTTCCAGCTCTCATCTTTCTTTGGTCTAATTTCCCATTAGAAGAGAGTTCACTCCCCCTCTTCTTCAGTTAACATTGGCCTTGAGGCTTTGGCAGTCTTTGGGGAGGATAGACTCCATGCCCTACAGTATGGTGCTTCATTCCTGCCATGAAGTGGTAGGAGGAGTCATCCACTCCCAAAGCATAGGCTGAATGCCCTCTGCAAAAGCTTATGGCTCATATAAAGCTATTAGAGCCCCAAAGGTGACTGGTGTCACAAGTAGCCCAGGATGTAGATAGAGGATAGGAGAAAACAAAAGAATTTGAGGAGAGACATGTGGCCTATATAATCCACCCCTTGACTTATTCAGATCCATTCATGTCACCCCATTATCTGTGTTCCATAACACAATATGGAGTCTTCATTCCTTATGAAAACAAGATATCTTCATTTCTTCCTCCAAGGTAGACTTACAATCCAATCAGCCCCAGAATCTCCTTGAGTTAGTATACAGTCATGATCTCATAGACTAAAGAAAGAAATATAAATTAAAAAAGTTATAGTTCTTGCTGCTGCTACTGCATCTTTAGGCTATCTATGACTATCTCACTTCTGGGACACCCAACTTAATATGCCCCTCATCATAGTCCAGCACATTTCTGTCTTGGATTACTTCCTGATGAGTGACCCAGAATTTCATCACTGATAGTATGAACTTTGTTTGTTTGTTTGTTTGTTTGTTTTTAGGGTATGGTTGATGTAATTATCTATTGACAGTTATCAGTGGACAAGAAAAAGGACCAAGAGAAGCCCCTGGGTTCCAGACATATATACCCTGCTTCTTTTGTGTAGTAGTAACCCTAGGCCTTCATTAGAATCAGGATTAAATTACTCTGGCCAGTACAGTCAGTAGCTCTTTTCTTGGCCTGTTGATCCATTAGTGTGAATAAGCCAGTGTGAGAAGATTATAGCTATAGTCTCACGATCTGTGAAACCCTTTCTGTGCCCCATTCAGAATGTTCCATATCCTTAGGAACATGAAATCTAACCTGACTGAATCTAATGTTATGGAGATTGACATGAAGCACAAAATTTTCAAAAGGATCTCTAGCTATGACAGAGAGAGGGGCCACCATTACCATAATCAGTGTTAATTCTCACAAAACTAATGCTTGGTTGTAGAAGTCAAAAAATTAACAATGGCAAATTCACTCATTCAGTCACTCATTTAACCTAATGCTTATTTAGTACATACCATATGGCAAGCAGTGATCTGGGGAGTGGGAGAAGCAGTAATCAGTAACACAGATTAAGTTCATGTCCTTATGGAGCTCACAGTTGAGAAGGAGACATAGTCAAAAACTAAGAAATCTAACAACAAATAAATATATTCAGATATGATATACGCTAAGAAGGAAGAAGAATGCAGAAGTAGCCGATAGGGCTTAGGTAAACCTCCATTTTTTTGATAGGGAAGGCCACTCTGAGTACAAGGTATTGACAATGAATTAATTACCAAAGGTCAAGAGGTCTAAAGTCCCTGAGTTAGGAAAGAGTTGTCCTTTTAGAGATGCTGAAAAAAGTATGGCGATGCTTAAACATCGTGTAATAGAATTGAAGAGACAGACAGGTACCAGTCAAAGGCCTGATGTCAAAAAGAGGTTCTTGAGAAAACAAATAGTAATGAGATCCAGGGCTTAAGAGAAAGGAAAGTTTGGTACTTGGCAAATAGTAAACACTCACTATTCTTATTTAAAGACTATAGAAAGAAATACAGAATATAGGTTTTCAAGAAGATAGTTTTGTGTTGATCATGTGATGAAGAAGAGTAGGCACTTCCTCAGTTGTCACTTTGTTTTTCAGTGCAGTGTGTTACCAAGGGTGAAAAAATAGGAGGGTGATTGTGAAAGATTTTGGAAAGAGGTTATAGAATGATCCTATTGGAGAGTAGGAAAGCAGATATAGTTCACAAGTATATTAGGATTGCTGAGGCCATGTTGAATATCTATTTGGAAATTCTGACCATAAATTTCAAGCAAAACCAATCAACTTTACTAGATTGTTTGTGCTAAACTGTTCAGGTCCATGGGTGAAGGCACAAATAAATGGTTGAGTTTGTCTCAGGTAAGCAAAATCAAAGAAAAAAATGTCAAGAGAGGTAAGGCCTTATGTAAAGTGGTGAATATAAATGACGAGTTGTGGAATCTAAACTGGACAGAAAGGAGTGAAGCCAAGAGCTGATGTCAGTGAGAAATTAAGCAGATTCATGCCATGGGGATTTTGAAAAGATGAAGATTTGTACTAGTGAGTTAAAAATACTACAGATACTTAACAGAGAGAAAGAGAGAGAATAGCTGTATGTCTGTGGAAGTCTCAATTTCAGGTGATGACAAAATTGATTGCTTATGAGGACAATGCATATTTGTGGTGACATGAAAGAGAATCTTAGTGGAGATGATGTCAAGCAAATGAGAGACTTAGTTATTAAATGACTAAGTTATGTAAATATTGAAGTCATTGACATATATGGTAAGAATTGGCTAGAAAACTGGGGAGAAACAAGGAGGAAAAACTAAGTCAACAGATGATAGTGATACGGGGCAAGAGGAGGAAAACCATGGCATAGTCAGATGGCATGAGCGTCAAACAGAACAATTATCTTTATTCTGGAAGTTCACTGTAAAGAAGACCCACTCTATCTTTTGGTCCTACGTTACATGGAATCTGAGAGAAAATTCAAGGTATTTTAGAAACCTGCAGATGAAATGTTTCCTCAGAGGACGGTTCTTTAGTTACAATATTCTTCCTTATAAAAAATAACTGACATTTCTAAGGTGATTTTGAAACAGTGAATTCATTACTTTCTGTTATTAAATCTATTAACTTAATTTCATCATTTTATTAATATAATTTTCCCAAATGTCATTTTAATGGAAAATTAATGTCAGTTTGTGCCAATTTTGTCTATAAATCATATTTTAGTGTCACAAATAAAGCACTCAAAATACATAGAATACTGTATTGGTTTAATTGTTATGCTGCAAACATAAATATTTTTTCTACCTCTGTGGCATTTTAGAAATCAAAAGAATATGCCATTGAAGTCAAAGAACTTAGATCAAATCTTACTTATATTGATTACGATTTAACCTTGGGCAGGTAGCTTCCATGCCAGGATTTCCATCCCTGCAAAATAGCATAATACTTGCTCTATTTAACCTTATGGACTTGTGATGTTGAGTTGGGAATGTAGTGATATGGGTTAAGTCTCCTTTCAGTATGTTGACCATGAAATATGTTATTATGGAAATAACATACTCTGTTTTCTGTACCCAAAATACAAGCTATAATATACCACATATGCTTCAATAGACTCATATGCTGTGGTTGAGGAACACATATTGAGGATAATGTCTGGGAATTCTACATTCCATGGAATGGTGCCTTATCTGCATTCCTATGTGAAAAGGCCAATGGCTAAATCGTTAGCTCAGTAATGAAGCCATGTTGCTGCCTTTAGTAGAATTTCTTTATGGGATTTTAACATCCCCTATTCAGAAGACACAGCTTCCTCAGGGAATGATGCTGACATCACAATGGGGTTTATTTCAGTGATGCTGATGTGTTTTGGATTGTTGCCATGTTTGGATCTTATCTCGTTATTTCACATGTTTGTATTGTGCGAGCTGTGCATAGGAAAATGACCATGTGTTCTAATGGGATAGCCATATGTGGCTATTACTTCAAAGTAATGAAATGAAAGTTGAATACCAAGGCATAGCTATTAGTGCTTTGGCACTGACCTGGCCTTGACATTCTGTGAATGCTTTGTCTGCCACTGAAGGGCGACATGCTAACTTTCACTAATTTGTACTTTCTTCTCTTAATGTTATAAGAGTCAACAAAGATACTAATCACTTTCCATGGCAACTGCCATTGCCATTCCAACAGATAGCTGTTTTTTGGCCCTAAAAATCTCATGAAAATGAAGTAAAATATTAGTGAAATGGCCCATGCCCATGTACATTTTGGGGATGATAACTACACAGGTCATTTATATCTTTAGCTATTCTCTCCTTGTACTCTTTTTTCCCTTGAATCACCCAGATGAAACAGTGACTTACATTCATCTTAAATGAGACCTTTTATATCTCATCCACTAAACACCCTGGTTGAAACACCCCCATTGTCAACAGCCATTCCAGCTCTGGGCAGTTGCTCCAGACCTTTGGTTTACTTTCCTGCTTTACCCTTCTTGATCTGTAGGAAAAAAAGAAAAAGTACTATTTCTATTCTCTGTAATTTAGAAACTTCATGGTCCGGACTCTCTTTTTTAATCTTTTAGTCTTGGATTTGCTTTTCTTCTCCCTCCAGTATGCCTTCTACCCTGGTGTGTCCTGGGTTCTCAGATCTCCCCACTTCAATCCTGGCCTTATGGAAACTGCCTGTTGCCTGCAAGAGAGTAGAAGCAAAAAAATGGTGTTTGTCTAGAATCTTAAATTAACCTGGTTTTCCTGCTTACCCTCCTTAGGTAGTGGATGAAGTTTTATATTCATGCTCATGCTGTACCATGATTCAACTAGAGGACATAAGAGTTGCTAAATCTGCATTTATTGGTTAAGAAAATGTATTGAATCTATTTAATTTTTTATTGAGGTATAATTGACACGTAACATTATATGTTTCAAGTGTACAACATGGTTATTTGGTATTTGTATACATTGGGAAATGATCACCACAATTAGTCCAGTTACCATCCGTTATCATATAGAGTTACAGAATTTTTTTTCTTTTGTGGTGGTGAGAACTTTTAAGATTTACTCTCTTAGCAACTTTCAAATACGCAATACAATATTATTGACTATAGTGACTGCTATACATTATGTGTCCATGACTTATTTAACTAGATGTTTATGCTTTTTAAACTACTTCATACATTTTGTCCACTTTCCACCCCTCTTTCTCTCTGACATCCACTAATCTGTTCTCTGTATCTATGGACTTGGTTTCTTTTTTCTTTTCTTTTTTTTTTAGATTCCATATATAAGTGAGTTCATACAGTATTTGTCTTTCTCTGTCTGACTTATTTCATTTAGTATAGTGCCCTCCAAGTCTATCTTTGTTGTTGCAAATAGCAAAATTTCATTATTTCCTATGGATGAGTAGTATTCCATCGTAATATATACCGTATCTTCATTATCCATTCATCCATCAATGGATACTTAGGTTGTTTCTGTATCTTGGCTATTGTAAATAATACTGCAATGAACATGGGGATGTGCATCTATTTTTTCAAATTAGTGTTTTTATTTTCTTCAGATAAATAGAAGTGGAATTCCTGGGTCATACATTCAAAAATAGAATGTAGTTCTATTTTTTTTTTGAGGAAAAATACTCCATACTGTTTTCTATAGTCACTGCACTTATTTACATTCCCACCAACAAAGCATGAGGGTTCCCTTTTCACCACATTCTCACCAACACCTGTTATTTCTTGTCTTTTTGATAACAGCTATTCTAACAGTTGTGATGTGATATTGTGGCTTTGATTTGCATTTCCCTGATGATGAGTGATGTTGAGCATCTTTTCATATGACAGTTGTCCATCTGTATGTCTTCTTTGGAAAAATGTCTATTCAGACTCTGCCTATTTTTTACTTGGGTTGTTGTTTTGCTATTGAGTTCTATGAGTTTTTAAAATAAATTTTGGATATAGCCTATTACCAGATATTTATAAATATTTTCTCCCAGTCAATAGGTTGCCTTTTCATTTTGTTGATGATTTTCTTTGCTTTGCAGACACTTTTTAGTTTGATGTAATTCCACTTGTTTATTTTTGCTTTTGTTGCTTCTGCTTTTGAAGTCAGATGCAAAAAGTTATTGCCATGTCCAACGTCAGGGAGTTTAGTGCCTATGTTTTCTTCTAGAACTTTTATAATTTCAGGTCTTATATTCAAGTCTTTAATCCACTTTGATTTAGTTATTGCCTATGGTATAAGATAGTAGTCTAGATTTACTCTTTGCATGTGGCTGGTTTTCAATTTTTCAACATTCTTTGTTGAAAAAACTATTTTTCCTCATTATATATTCTTGCCTCTTTTGTCATAAATTAATTGACCATATATGTGTGGGTTTATTTCTGGGTTCTCTATTCTGTCCTATTGATCTATGTGTCTTGTTTTATGCCAATACCATATTGTTTTGATTACTATAGTTTTGTAATAGTTTGAAATCAGGGCTTGTGATGCCTGCAGGTTTGTTCTTTCTAAAGATTGCTGTGGCTATTCAGGGTCTTTTGTGGTTCCATACAAATTTTAGGACTGTCTGTTTTACTTCTGTGAAAAACACCACTGGGATTTTGATAGAGATTGCACTGAAACTGTAGATTGTTTTGGGTAATATAGACATTTTTATGATATTAATTCTTCAATCCATGAACACAAAATATCTTTCCAATTATTTGCTTCATCTTTAACTTCTTTCATCAGTGTCTGTAGTTTTCTGAGTACAGGTCTTTCACTTCCTTGGTTTGACTGATTTCTTGGTATTTTATTCTTCTTGATGCAATTGAATCTGGGGTTGCTTTCTTTATTTCCCCTTCTGATCGTTAGTGCGTAGAAAGCAATACATTTTTGTATATTGATCTTGTACCTCATAACTTTACTGAATTTATTTATTAGTTCTAATAGTTTTTTGGTGAAATCTTTAGGGTTTTCTATATATATATCTAAACATATCTGTATGATGATCTACAAATAGTGATAGTTTTACTTTTTCCTTTACAATTTGGATTACTTTTATATATTTTTTCTTGCCTAATTGATTTGGCTAGGACTGCCAATGCTATATTGAATAGAATTAGTGAAGTGGGTATCTTTGTCTTGTTTATGCTCTTAGAGGGAAAGTTTTCAGCTTTTAGTTGAGTCAATGATGTTGGTTTAACATATATGGCCTTTATTATGTTGAGTATGTCCCCTCTACACTCACTTTACTGAGAATTTCTATCGTAAATGGATGTTGAATTCTGTTAAATGCTTTTTATCATCTATTGAGATGATCAAATGATTTCTATCCTTTATTTTATTAATGTGGTATATCACACTAATTAATTTGCGGATGTTAAAACTTCTTTGCATCACTAGAATAAATCCCACTTGATCATGGTGTATGATCCTTTTAATGTATTGTTGAAATTGGTTTGCTAATATTTTGATGACTTATCCACTTTTTCATTTATGTTCATCAGAGATATGGGCCTGTAATTGTCTTTTCTTGTGGTCTCCTTGTCTGGTTTCAGTATCAAGGTAATGCTGACTTTGTAAAATGAATTTGGAAGTGTTTCCTCCTCTTCAGTTTTTCAGGAAAGTTTGACAAGGATTGGTATTAATTCTTTGGAAAGAGATTTTAAATAAAAATAGAGTGTTATTTTAGGGTGTTTCTGTGTTTTCTTTTTACTTTGTGTTGGGGGACTGAGTAAGGAGGAAAGTATAGTTTCATTACCCAAAATGTTTTTAGTTTTCTGTTTTCTTCTGGTTTTATCTTTGTACAAATATTGCTTATGGCTATTTATTTTGTTTTGTATTTAAAAATAAAGTTTCCTAAGAAGCAGTAAGATAGGATTCTATGCTGGCAAGGGACTGGATTTTGATTAACTTACTGAGTTCTTACTTTAAGAAATTCTTTAAGAAATTCTCTTCCCTTGGTTCATTGGATCTCAATGTCTTTTATAAATGGTAGTTTTGCTTTGTTTTGTTTTAAGGAAAGTGTTAGTGTGTCTTTGGTTTTGTAATCTTCCTTTGTTTCTCCAGAACATTTAATTTTAAGCACTTGTTATCCTCCTTTTTGTTCACCAAATCTCCAAAATATCCTCCCTTTTATATCACCTCCTTGTCCCTCAGAAGTTGTGCCTTGCCCAAAATGTTAACTTCTGGTCTCATAACTTTTAAGCCCTTTCCTTTTGATTTCCCTGTAGTCAGTGTTCTGTCTACCAGGTTCTCAAGCTTTTCTTTCTGTCTTAAGTCGAGATTCTCTTTTTCAAGGATTATTTATTTAATCTTTAGGGATTCCACTGTCTTGATCAATTTTCTGCACAATTAGCCTGATTCTTTTCTCTGACTTAGGTGCCAAATCTGACTCTGCTTATCTTAGGTG
The DNA here is from genome assembly GCF_018345385.1 of Vulpes lagopus. NCBI lineage: Eukaryota > Metazoa > Chordata > Mammalia > Carnivora > Canidae > Vulpes > Vulpes lagopus. Next base: position 22,441,206 of record NC_054824.1, on the reverse strand, counting down.
TTCATTTCCTTAAATACATAGAATTTAAAAATGGTAATGTTCTTTGTCAATCATTTATTCTGTAGAGTGGTTTACAGGTAGTTTCCTTTGTTCTTTGTATTTTTTATGTACTTTTTAAAAAGATTTTATTTACTTATTCATGAGAGACACACAGAGAGAGAGAGTGAGAGAGAGAGAGAGGCAGAGACACAGGCAGAGAGAGAAGCAGGCTCCCAACAAGGAGCCTGGTGTGGGACTCGATCCCAGATCCTGGGATCACGCCCTAAGCAGAAGGCAGATGTTTAACCACTGAGCCACCCAGGTGTCCCTCCTTTGTTCTCTTTAATGATCTGTATCATTTTGGAAGGATATGGAGAAATTGGATTTTAGATAACTCCTATTATTTTAAAGATTTCTTTCTCATATGATTTGAAAATTCATGTCTGATGAATATGCTTTGTAGGTACTCTGGGTTTTATTTTCTTGAATAACATTTCTTATTTTGTAAAAAAAAGATAGTACATATAATTGGAGAATCTGGAAAATATATTTCTCCAGAGAGAGTTACTTCTGCTTTTGGTTAATAGGTAGGGTAAGGATAATGGTATTTCTTGACCACCTTTTTTTTTTCTTTTTTTTTAAATTTTATTTATTTATTCATGAGAGACACAGAGAGATAGAGAGAGGCAGAGACATAGACAGAGGGAGAAGCAGGGTCCCTGCAAGGAGCCCGATGTGGGACTCGATCCTGGGACTCCGGGATCACACCGGGAGCCAAAGGCAGGTGCTCAACCGCTGAGCCACCCAGGTGTCCCTTCTTGACCACTTTAAGATGTTATTGAAAGGATTGGAAATGGGCTTCAGACCCTGTGAGAAACCATCTTACATTCTTCTGATTCATACAGCACAGTGCTTTAGGGTCCCCACCTAAAGTCTGTTTATGAGTCTGTCTTTCTTGTCTATCCCTGAATTTCCATTTCCCACCCCCCTCCTTGCTACATAGATCTGCAGAAAGACTATGTTCAGTTTCTTAGCACTCAGTTCATCCGTTTTGTAATCTTTAATTACTTTGAGTGGAAAATGCCTCCAAAAGCCATTCTTAGTTCTACTTAGCTCTCTAGATTTCTCTTTGTCTTAAGATTATGCACCTGCAAATAATTTCTTCCTTGAAAACTATGCAATGAATTTAAATAGATTTTTAATTGTGCTTTTCTATTAGATTATGTCTACTATATGTATATAGGTATTGGAGGGTTGGTCTGAAAAGCATAGTCCACCTTTATCAGAAAATCTTAAATACTTTATCTCATTTCTGTTTGTGATCAAGGGCTATTGATTAGTATTTCAGCTTTATTTTGATTTGTTTGATATCACGAATTAAATATTATTATTACTGACTTGTACAAACAATGCTTATATAGATTACCTGACATGTTTTCCATTTTCTTTACTTGGTGTTCCCTATTTCTCAGTTATTTCTAGGATCATTTTTCATCTCCCAGAATACTAAGCTCTCTCCTTTCTTTTGCTGAGTTTCTAGCTTAAAACTTTGTTTCTTTTTGTTGGAACATATCTTTGGTTTACTCTCATTCATGAATGATAATTTTCATTGGTGCTTTATATTTTTACTACTGCGTGGATTTCTTTTATTTATTCCATTTTCTATGGTTTTTTATTTGTCCCATTTGGAATTTATAGTGACTCCTGAATGAATGGACTCAAATCTTTCATCCATTTCAGGAAATTCTCAAAAATTGTCTATTTGAACATGACTTTTCCTGCATTTTCTCTAGTCTCTCATTATGGAAATCTAATTAGATATATGTTAAGCCATCTTACTCTATTCTGTTTCTCATCTCTCTTTCATATTTTTCTTCTCTTTGTTTCTAAATTCTGGTTAATTTATTCTGGATTGTCTCCCAGTTCTGGAACTCTATCTTCAGCTGTGCCTAATCAAGTTGGCAGACTATTTTACTGGAGAGTGGCCTTTGCAGACAGACTGCTGGGGTTTTAAAGTTAGTTGTGCTAGTAGTTATACAATTCAAGCAAATGTCTTAGTCTCTTGTCCTTATTTTCTTTATCTGTAAAATGATGATAATCCTAATACATGCTTTATGGGTTATGTTATAGGATTAAATTAGTCAGTCACTCCAAAGTGATCAGAAGAGTATCTGGCACATAGTAAATTCTCATTAAGTGTTAGCTATGGTTATTGTCCACTAATCTACTATTTAACTTATCCATTTTCCTTTTAAATTTCAAAGATTATATTTTTATTTGTAAAATTCCTATGATTTTTTTTCAAATTCTCTATCCTTTATTATAGTTTCATTTTTCTCATGACTTTGTTTCTCACTTTTTTTAAAAAGATTTTATTTATTTATTCATGAGACAGACAGAGAGAGAGAGAGAGGCAGAGACACAGGCAGAGGGAGAAGCAGGCTCCACATAGGAAGCGGGGCGTGGAATTCGATCCCGGGTATCCAGGATCAGGCCCTGGACTGAAGGCAGTGCTAAACTGCTGAGCCACCCAGGTGCCCCTATTTCTCACTTCTATTTCCTTTAGCCAAATTTATTTTACTCTGATCTAGAAATTCTAATTGAATGGAGCCTCATCATAAAACTATAAGCAATGCTAAAATTTTCTATTATGAAAAGTGTGGGGTTGGGGGCACCTGGGTGGTTCACTCAGTTAAGCATCGGCCTTTGGCTCAGGTCCTGGGATCCAGACCCTTGGCTGGCTCCCTGCTCAGTGAGGAGCCTGCCTTTCCCTCTTCCTTTGCCTCTCCCACCCCTGCTCCTGCATCCTCTCTGTTTCTCTCTCTAATAAAAAACAAAAACAAAACAAAACAATACAAAAAAACAAAAAACAAATAGAAAAAGTGTGGGTTTTTGTTATTATAAAATTAATGAAATTATTGTGTTGGACTACTGTGACCAGCCCACTGTTTTTTGGGGTTCTGCGATCCAATCACCAGTATTTTCAGGTCTGCATTATTTGAGGAAAAATATTTTCAAGTCTGCAATTTTTGAGGAATTTTACTGCACTGAGGTTTTTGTGGTTCTGATTTTCATATTTGTTTTTTTCTATATATTTTTATTTATAAATTTGTTTCCTCATCCATTTTTTCTTTCTTGAAAAGTTATTTTCTTTCAGATCTTTTTTTCTCTGTAGGTCCAGGCATACAAGTGTATTCCCTGAGAGAGATTTTGCATTTATTTATATCAAGTATCTAAAGGTGCTACCTTATGTCTTGTCTTGAGTATTTTAAAGACCCTTAAATTAGATGAAGATCAGCTCATATATATGAATTTTTGGAGATATATTTTATTTCTCTGTAGCAGGCTGACCATGGCCCCCAAAAGATATTCACATTTTAATCCCTGGAATTTGTGAGTGTTACCATATTAGAGAAAAAGGTCTTTGTAGATGTAATTCATTTAAGGCCTTTGAGATGGGGAGATTATCATGGATTATGTGGGCTGATCCTGAATGCAATTACTGTGCTTTGGGGTCCCCACCAAAAGTCTCAGTGTTTACCAGAGTCTGTCTTTCTTGTCTATCTCTGAATTTCCTTTTTTCCCCCTCCCTGCTACATGGATCAGCTGAAAACCAGAGGGAGAGAGGGACTTATAAACAGTAAAGGAGAAGGCACTGTGACCACAGAGGCAGAGGTTGGAGTGATGCAGCCACAGGAAGCTGAAGGAAGCACAGAATGGATTCTCCCCCAGAGCCTCTAGAGGAAGCACAGTCCTGCTGATATCTTGATTTTTGGCCTCCAGAAATAAGTGACCACTTGTTTCAGACTTAAGTCCTCCAAAACTGAGAAAGAACAAATTGCTGTGGTTTTTAGGTACCTAGTTTATGGCCATTTTTACAGCCACCAAAGGAAACTCAGATAACCTTCATTCAAAACTAAAGCTAAAACTAATTTATCTGCCATTTTTCTTTGTGGAATAGTAACAGATAATCAACATTTGTTGATTTAATTTATATTAATCACTCCATTTGTAAAACATAGCCCATGGAATTAGGAGAGGGTCACATAGCTCCTAAACCTTCATATAGAGTTTCCTTACTTTATTCCAGTAACTTGGCTGACTTAATGTCACAGTTGGTCCTTAGTTGCCCAGAGGAATTACAGATTTCCAAAAGCACGTCTCTAAAATGTTCTATGTGGTGGGATCATACTAACATTGATTTTCAAACAGATCACAATACCCTACTGCAACACATCACTAGGCTTTGAAAGCTAGCTGAAAAGTTGTTATTCATATTCCTAGACTTTGCTTTTGTTCAATACAAGTTTAGCTCCAAGCAACATCTAATTATTTGACTAGAGAAAAGTTTTTCCAACTATGCCAGTAGTGGGCTCTGCTGCCTTTGATTTGAAAAGGATCTTCTCAGAACCATTGAAAAAGAAAGGTTTATTTCGACTTCATACATTAGTCTTCTAAAGGCCTTTGATCTCTTTAAAGGTATTCATGGTCTAAATAACCACCACATTCTTCTAGAAATAAGTGAAATCTGGATTTAAAATAATTGACACCTAAGGGAAAACTTATTAAATGTAGTAATCTTTATCCACCATGTAAAAGTTTTTTATATCAAACTTTAAGGGTAAAGAAATTCTTCCCCCCTTTTGAAAATCAACTATTTAAATATGAATAAGGATATGTGTTGATTATTAAATAAGAAAGCACCCTAAAAAAAAACAAAGATAAGTAGAGCCGGTCTGTCAGAGTTAGCCACATTCAAAATATATTCCCCCCCCAGCTTAATTCAAAACAGAAAAAAAAAAAAAATAACCAGATGGTGCATACAAAGCAGTGACATATGATGACAAATTTAACTAACAAGCATTTGCATCTTTTAACATAACACGATTTTTCACTTAGGTGTAGATAGATGGTAAATTCTTGGAAAATCAGTAATTCCCACTTTGAGTTTAGGGATTTCTATGAGAGTTTACTTTATAGGGAATTTCTCACTACTTAAAAAATATTTTTTTTTCTCACAATTGCATTTACTTTCATCAGTTGAATTTCAAATCTTATTATACCTTAAGTTTGAGAAGGAAACTGATCTTGAATATAAGGAATTTCACTCCTGGGATCTCATTTCAGTTACTAAAAGCCATATGGCTAAAGAATTACTATGTTCCATAGTTTAGAAGTGCAATAGATTGTGCTTTAGGAGTGACACCTAAGGGAAGCATAGGTTTTTTTGAGGAGTTGGAATTAAAAGAGCAAATATAAAACAATGAAATAGAAAGAGGAGGCCTATGAAAAAAATTAGGGGAAATCACTCCTGTGGCCCTTGAAAGGAATAGCTGCACACATTTACATTTAACATTGTGGCTTTTGAGTATGGGGCAGATTTTGCTTCATTCTAAGCCAAAGTAACTTTGTGTCTCTCTTGTTGGTCTTAAATAAAATTGTTTCCCTTTCTGATTTATAGTGCATATGTTCTATCATTGTGAATGGTCAATGCAAAGATGGGTAAGATATTATTTCATGGGCTTGGCATTCTTCCAAATTGTGACCATGAATTTCATATTTTATATGTATAAATGCTTTGCATGACAGATTGCATTGATTCCATGTGTATTCTTTTACTAAGGTAAGCATGGCATTGCTATACGTCAATTCAAACCACTGGCACATGCATTTTTTTTTTCTCCCAGAAACCTGATCCATGAGAGTCCCTGTTTTAATGACTGCAGCTTTCCGGAGTGACACCAAAAAAGGTGCAATTGAATTGATGAAGAGTGCTTTTTTAGCTAACAGTACTTAAAATGGAAGAATATAATTTAGGCTTCTTAGACTAAACTTCTTTGGTTGTAGACAATTTTTCAAATAAAAGAAAATATTTTCTTATTTTCCAAGAGTGAGGCCACAGGTTTTCATACTTACAGTGATCACAGGAAAGAGAGAAATGATAAAGGTTTAAAAAGTTGGGGGAAATGTTTTGTGTGTGCGTGAGGGGGAGATTTTTTGAGAGAAAATAACTCCGTGGTACTCTCTGAGCATATGGAGCATCATTATGAGTAACTGACTGGCTGCTTTTTATCTCAAAAGAAGAATGACGTGGAATGAAGAAGAAGAAAGTTATATAAGACATATAAATAAACTTCTGAAAGTCAGGTTGGAGAAGTCACAGACTTAGATTTTCAAAAGCTGATTTGAAGAAGTTGGTGGACAGTATGAGGGAGACCTGACTTTTTGACATCCATATGTGTTTTGTTGTCTTAGGACTTCTTTACTATTGCCTGTAAAATGAAATGGTACGGTTTTATTGCAAACGGCTGCCCGCCTTTGTCTGAAAACTTAAGTATCTTTGGAAATTAGACATTTAAAATAAAGATTATTTGCTGTAACATAAACCATATTTTGATCATTGGAATTTATAGCAGTTGTTTCAGGATATCATGGGATTTTTCTTTGTTTCCATATTTTCCCCTTAAATTATACACATTTCCTGACCCTTTGCCAAGCCCGTAGTAGTGAAACATTATTTAGGAGATCAAACACAAATCATATGAAAGAAACATCTGTTGTAGCTATTGTTTTTCAGAAGTTCAGGTGGCCCAAGAGGTCCACTAGGCAATATTTTCCAATCATTTTTATACAACTGGGGGATCTTCGTGGCAGCAAAGGATAAAAGGCTGTTAATTTAATGTTTGCGATGTGTGTGTGTCCTGAAGTTATTTGTACTGAAAATGTTTGGGAATTAAAAAAAAAAAAAAGTCCATGGTGACTGTTTTAGTTTTTTCTGCTCCGTAGCCTACTAGGGCAAAACCGCATTGAGGGTGGAGAAGGAAAAGCCAAAGAGCGGAAGGGATGGGAAGCAGCTGTTGCTCTAATTGTTTCTTGATTTTCTAGTCCCATCCCCACCTATCACTTTAATCCCCAACATTTTCCTAAGCCAATCCTCAAAGCAGAGCTCATTTTCAGGGAAGGAAAAGCTTCTTTGCAGGCCAACATTCTTCTCTACTCCCATTTCTTCTCTCTGCTGCCTCCTAGTCAGCCATGGATCCTGCGATTCTCTTTTAAAACAGATCAAAAAGGGAAGGTAATTTATATTTTAATGACAAGGCTTGGCTATGTGTTGGACACAGAGGGTTTATAGCCCTGGGAGGTAATTACTTGGGTTGAAAGGTGCTTCATCTGTTCAGATTGCAGCTTCCAACAGGGTGATGTTCTCAGTGAAACTGGTGATGGCAAAACCATCTGAGAAATCATGCAAGGAAATTTCATTAAAGGAACATTTCCCTTGTTCTCCAATTACTAAATTTAAAATTAATTATAAATTTTACTACTTTTATTAAAACAATCCAACTGAAACCTTTAATATGCTGTATAAAATTTCCTACGTGGGGACAACAGAGGATGGTCAAAAAAATCCCTGGAGTGGGGCTGCTCAGTAAACCAGAGCTCTGTGATCACTAGGACTGTGACCCTGGATCTGACCTTTAAATTCCATTCTGGTTTGTGCCACATAGGGTACTACAGAATATAGGAAACAGTATTTTGATAGAATCCCATGATTCTATATAAAGGACCATGTCATCTGGGGATGGGGAATCTGTTTCTATCAGAAACATCGGAGAATCAAAGACAAATAGGAAAATTATTTACTTGCCTCTACTTTAGAAGATGTTTGCTTCAATCTCATTTTAACCTTAAAGGAGAATTGATCTAATCAATTCTCTCACATAGAATCCTCCTCCTCATCATACTACCCATGATGACCACTTTCGAAATACTGTACTATCCCAAGGGAGAGAAAAATATTGTACTATCCAAAGGCTCAAGAATGAAGTCTGATAATTAGTGTTATATAGAATAACCGTATGATGCTAACTTTATAAGAATAATTTAATAGGTACGTTTAAAAAGCTTTTGTTTTAAAATAATTTTGGGCTGACATCAGAGTTACAAAATTAACTCAGAAAGTTCCCATGTAAACTTTGCCTAGCTTCCTAATGCCCTGCATAACTTAGTATAATTCTCACAATTGAAAAATTAAGTTTGGTACAACACTCTCAAATAAGCTCTCAATTTTATTTGGATCTCACCAGTTTACCACTGATATACTTCTTCCATTCTGGGGATCCAATCCAGGGTGCCACAATGCATTTAGTTTCATGTCTTTTTTGTCTTTTCCAATCTGTGGAAATTCCTCAGTCTTTCATGCTTGTGATGCTTTTGAATAGTGCCTGATAGTTATTTCATAGGATGCCATATAGTTTGCATTTGTCTCATCTTTGTTTTCATAATTAGTGAAGGGTATGCATTTTTAGCAAGAATGCCACATAAATGATGTGTTCTTGTAAATGTATTATATCATAAGATACATATGATATTGATAATCTTGTTTAAACTTGATCACTTAATTAAAGTGGTTCTGCTATTCTTCACTGTAATGATATTATTTTGTCCTTTCAATTAATAAATATCTGGGGTAGATAATCTGAAACTGAAAAATACCCCTTCTCTTCCAACTTTGGCCTACTGCTTTCAGCATCCATCTCTAGATCTTGTTTATGACAGTTATAACTGCAATTTTCTAACATTTTCCATTTCCTTTAGCTTTCTACATTTGTTAAATGAAAATATTATATATGGAAGAGTTACTACTCCTTCCTCATTTATTCATGCATGCCAACATTTATTTATGTCAGTAAGGGATGCTTGGCATTTATTTTATTCTATAGGTTATAACCTCATGCTATCTTTGCTAATTTTCTTCCTCAAAAATTTCCAGCTTTGGCCAACAGGTGCTCTTTGAGTTTGGCTTTTATGATCTTTCAATTTGAGTACTTCCTTATTTTATGCCATCACATGATATTCTGGGCTTATTTTGCATTTTCTTGCCCCAGCCCTAGAATCAATCATTTTGCTAAAGGTCCTTGATTCTTTTAATTAGAGAATGCTATTTAAAATTTGAGATCTGGGTATTCAGTGTGTTCACTGCTACTAAATGTTATTGTATCTAAGTCCTCTCAGTGGATAAAACTTGGAAATGCATGTATGTATAGTACCCAGCCAAACACACACACACACACACACACACACACACCTTAAGTTGCTTCTGTATCTATTGCAATGTGTGGCATAAAACCATGAATTCATATTGAGGCCTCTCCTTGTAATCCATCACCATAGGCTCTCTCCAGTCTTTCCATATTTTTTAATTGCAACTTCTTTTTCTGATAGTAAGAAACTTGACTCTCATTATCTATGGTATACTTACTTATTCCTTCAAACCTAATATACACAAAAATTGGTTTCAGAATTGCTGACCCATACCCATGCAAGCAACAAATCTGCTACATACAGGACAAGTATTTTCTTATAGTTCTTTTTTCTTTGTCTTGTAGTATCCAAAGTATTGATTCCCAAAGTAACTTAGGTTAGTTCTTTTCTACCCACCTAAGTCAGTGTATTTTGTTCATTTGTAATATAGTTGAGTTTATTTGTTGCAGTTTGTATTTCACTTGTTTTCTCCTCTTATTCTGGTTGAATATTTTCCATCTAAAAACTCTACAAACTATATAAACACTCTTTGTCTAGCCTGAGATCACAAAGATTTTCTCTTATTATGGTTTTGTATTTTACATTTTGGTCTGTTACCAATATGCGCAAATAAAATGTGGATCAAGATTCATTATTTACCCTGGACATACAGATGTACATTTTTTTCTGGCACTATTTTTGAAAAGACTATGCTTCGTTCACTGTAATGTCTTTATACCTTTTTAAAAAATCAGTAGATTATGATGCTGTGCATATTTTTCTAGACTTTTTCCCATTCATTTATGTATGCTTTTACCACTACCACAATATCTTGATTACTGGAGCTTCATATTAAATCTTGCATTGGGTAGTGTTAGTCTTCCTATTTTGTCTTAATTTTCAAAACTGTCTTCTAGTTTCTTTGCTTTTCCATATGCAATTTAGACTCAGGTTATAAATTATCTACCAGAAAAAAAAGCCTCCTGGGAACTTGATTTGGATTGTGTTGAATATATACATCAATTTAAAAACAATTTATACCTTAATGGCATTTAGGCTTCTAAATCCATGAACACTGTATACCTTGCCATTGATTAAATGTTCTTTGATTTATTTCATCTGTGTTTTATTTTTCAGTGCACTTATCTTACACATAATTTGTTAGATTTACACCTAAATACATTTATCTCTGATGTTGCAAATTTTGTTGTTTCTACATTTCAATTCTCAGTTAATCATTGATAATACATAAAAATACAAGTGATTTTTGTATATAACTTGATATCTTATGAATTTTTCTTTTTTTAAATTATTTATTTATTTAATAGAGAGACACACACACACACAGAGAGGCAGAGATACAGGCAGAGGGAGAAGCAAGCTCCATGCAGGGAGCCCGATGTGGGCCTTGATCCTGGGTCTCCAGGATCACACCCTGGGCTGAAGGCAGGCGCTAAACTGCTGAGCCACCCAGGGATCCCTCTTATGAACTTTTCAAACTGACTTATGAGACTTAGAAACCTTTTAAAGGTGCTTTGGGATTTTCTACATAGACATGTTGTTTGTGAATACAGATATTTCTCTAGAAATTGTGATAAAAGACATACTTTCCTTGTTTTCATTCTTATGGGAAAGCATTCAGTCTTCTGACATTAAGTATAAGGACAATGTTCAGTTTTAAGTAAAACTCTTTATCAGGTCAAGGAAGCTTTACTCTTAGTTTCCTGAGAGTTTTTAATCATGAATTAATGTTGAGTTTTGTCAAAAGCTTTTTTTTTCATGTCTGTTCATGTGATCAGATGACTTTCTTCATTAGCCTGCTGATATAATGAATTTTAATTTTTTTTAAAGATTTTATTTATTTACCCATGAGAGACACATAGAGAGAGGCAGAGACATAGGCAGAGGGGGAAGCAGGCTCCCTATGGGGAGCCTGATACAGAACTCGATTCCAGGACCCTTGGAATCATGCCCTGAGCTGAAGGCAGATGCTCAACGACTGAGCCATCCAGGTGCTCCTTAATTGTTTTTCTAATGCCAAATCAGACTTGCATTCCTCAAATGAACCCCACTTGGATGCAGTCTATTATTCTTTTTATATATTCCTGGCTTTAGTTTGCTAATAGTTTATTGAGAATTTTTGCATCTATGTTTATAGGGGATATTGGTCTTTAGTTTTCTAATATCTTTCTTTGGTTTGTTATTAAAGTTATGCTGAACTTCTAAAGGGATTTAGGAAATATTTCCTCTTCTTCAATTTTCTAAAAGAGTTTGTATAGATTTAGTAGTATATCTTCCCCAAATATTTGTAGGAAATCACCTGTGATGGCATTGGGACCTGGAGTATTCTTAGGTGAAATTTATTAAATTATTTATTTCATAGCTACAAGGATATTCTGTGTCTTCCATCTTTTTTTTAATATTTATTTATTTATTAGAGAGTGAGAGAGAGAGAATGTAAGCTGGGGGGGAGAGAGAGAGGATCTCAAGCAGACTCCCCCTGAGCATGGAGCCTGACATGGGGGTCTATCCCAGGACTCTGAGATCATGACCTGAGCTGAAATGAAGTCTGATGATTAGCCAATAGGCTCCCCTGTTTCTCCCTTCTTGAATGAGTTGTATTGGTTCATTCAAGTCATTGAATCTATGGGCATAGTTTTCAATGCAATCTATATTTTTATAGAATCAGTTTAGTTTTCATTGCTTTTCTCTATTTTCATTTTTAAAAATTTTATTCATGTTTGCCCTTATTATTTCAGTTCTTTTGCTGTCTTCAGGTTTAATTTTTCCTTCTTTGACTAGTTTCTGAAGCTGGAGGCTAAGATAAGAGATATTTGACTTTATTATTTTTCAAAATAAGTGTTTAGGTCTATTAATTTTCCTCTGAGCATAGTTTTTGCTGTATCCTACAAATTTTGGTGGGCCATATTTTAATTTTAATTCAATTCAAAATATTTTTAAGTCCTTTGAGGCTTTCTTTTTGACTGAGTTATTTCAATGTATATATTTAATTTCTAAACATTTGGAGATTTTTACAGATCCTAGTTTGTATTTTGATCCTAGTTTTTTATTGTGATCCTATTTATTTTTGATAAATTTTTTTTGATCCTAGTTTTTTTATTTTGATCCTAGTTCAATGCCTCTATGAGCTTCTATTTACATTATTTTTAGTTTATAGAATTTTTAAAGATTTTTGTCTATGGCCCAGAATATAGCTTGTGTTGATGAATGTTCCATGTGTACTTGCAAAAATGTACATTCTGCTATCTCTGTCAATAAGATCAAGTATAGTAAAAGTGGTTGTTAGGTCTTTCTATCCCTACTGATTTTTTTTTGTTCTATGAATTCTAGAATGTGTGTGTGTGTGTGTGTGTGTGTGTGAGAGAGAGAGAGAGAGAGAGAGAGAAGAGAAAGAGAGAGAGAGAGATGTTGAAATCTCCAACTATTATTGTAGACTTTCCTATTTCTCCCTTCAGTCTATTGGGTTTTGATTAATATATTTTGAAGCTCTGCTTTTAGATAGGTAATATATGATAAGATAATAACTAAATATAGACTGACACACATGGATTTATCTCAAGGTGATTAGACACAAGAAACAAAAAAAAAATCCATTTATAATTCTTTGAACCTATGTTGAAAATTAAAGGTCTGTGTATTTTATTTCACATTAAATCAAAAGACACTTCATGGACATAACAGAAATTAAATAGTTCTTGAAGGAAGGCAAATTCTTTTTGGTGTTTCTTTAATACTATCTGGTATTGTCAAACACTGAAGGCTTTTATTATTTAACAAGGTGTCAATTTCTTTTTTTTTAGTAAAACTCAGGAAGCTTGGTTATCTCATGCTTAGTTCTTAAAATGACACATTTCCCTTACTTTTAAATGTCTTTCCATATATATAGATACCTTTAGAGATGGTATGTGAAGGCTGTGGGAGGTAAGATCCCAGGAGAGCTCTCAAGATTCTCACAGACCCTCTAGTACTCATGTCTTTTACAATCCCTTTTCTTTTTGTATAGGCAAGAGATATGAATATGATGGAATATCATTTACAGGGCTAGTTTACATTAAGTCAAAGGGACTTTCCGGATATAAAGATGTTTTCTAATTGGTAGACATTAAGTTAATCAAAGGAAGATTACCCAGGTGAGCCTGACTTAATCAGGTGAACCCTTTAAAGGAGAATCTAAAGGTCAGAGAAAGAAAAATTCAGAGAGAAATAAAACAGCAGATATGCTCTTCTGTTGGCCTTGAACAGGTACCTTAAATATTTGAGTTCCCATAAATGCCTTGGTATAGTACAGAGAAGGAATTTAAAACTTAGGGAGGGAAAAAAAAAATAACACTGGATTGGGTTTGCCATAAACCCCCCTAAGTATACTTCCTGAAAGGGCTTGGAATATATTTACTTCACTAAGACATTGAGAGAATTTTATAGGTTAAGGAGCATTAGCATCTTGTAAAGTATTGCAGTAACTGTAATTGTGCTTGCCAGTAAATGTTGTTGCCGTTGAAAAGGTTTCTCATATTTCATTGGTTATATCAAGCCCCTTAATGGCAGGACAAAGTAGCAACACTTGTCCCAAAGTAATAAAATGAATATGCTTTCCATGATATTGAGAGCTAATGTGGTAAGCAGAGTGGTCTGACTTACAGGGATATCTGCAGATGATAATAATGGGAATCCTAGAAGTCTCTCTTTATAACCCCAAAATTCTAAACCTAGAGATATACCAACATGATGCCATGTTGCCATCTCTCCAGTACCCAGGCTGGAGTCAGCTCATAGTTCTCAGCTAAGCTCGACAACAAAGTTTGGTTTGAGTTCAAGAGCTGGCAAGAATGGCTACAAATTGGGAGAAGGTTATTTTCTTTTCAAAAACTTAATGAAGGATTTTATTTAACCCAGTATACACAGAATATCATCATTTTAACCATTCAGTGGGGCCCAGTGGGAGCTAATATTACATTGCCATGCAGAGGTAATGAAGCATTGTGAGTCAGCTTTCTACTTTCTTAGGGTGGTGTGGGTGGGGACCAGTGAGAAACTGAACATAAATACTCGGCCAGCCCTTTTGCTATGCCTCAAAAGTGGAATATTTGCTAACAGGAAAAAACAAAAAACAAACAAACAAAAAAACAGAAACTAAATAGAATCCACAGTGTTAGAATATCCAAAATGTCCAGGATACAATGAAAACAATCACTCGTCTTACCAAGAACAGGGAAATCACAACATGAATGAAAACGGACAGTGAAGTATAGATACCAACACCAAGATAACACAGATATTAGAATTATTTGAAAAAGGTTTTAAAGCAACTGTAGTAAAAATGCTTCCACATGATGTGCCAGGGTGGCTCAGTCGGTTAAGTGGCAGGCTCTTGATTTTAGCGTAGGTCATGATCTCAGTGTTGTGAGATCAAACCCCAGTCCCTCTCACAAACTGGGTGTGGAGCCTGCTTAAGATTCTCTTTCTGTTTTTCCCTTTCTCCCTCTGCCCCTCTCTTTCTCTATCTTAAAAAAAAAAAAGAAAAGAAAAAGAAAAGTTCCACAAGGAAATAACTATTCTCTTGAAATAAATTAAAAAAGTAGAAAATCTCAGCAAAGAAATGAAATTACAAAAAAGGAACCAAAGGGAAACAGAACTGAAAATACAGTAACCAAAATTAAAAACATAAAAAAATGTGCTTACTAGAAGAAGACAGAGAGAATTAGTGAACTTGAAGATTGAGCAATAGAATTGACACAATTTGAATAGAGAGAAAATGGACTAAAGGAATGAACGATGTCTCAGGGACTTCTAGGAAATTAATGAAAAAATACCATTCCTCCACCCACTCCCCTGGTGGTACTCACCTCCAGAAGCATCCACCTGCACCATGGCAAGTTCCAAGGCCCTGGTGTGGGTGTGGCAGCTGCCAGAACACAATACCCTCTAATTCCTTTAGTCCCTCTTCTTGCAAAGCTGTGCTGCCTCTCTCCCCTCCATCCATTGCCAACAGCGAGTGCTTCCCCCCAGGAAAAGGAGAAGGAATGGCAATGAAGAAGACTGCTATGTTCCCATGCCCTTCCACCCCCAGACCAAAAGGAGTAGTAGAACCCTGTCTTTCATGATTCCTAGGACACAGAGTTTGCAAGCAGTGATGGTGGTAGGAGCAGCAGCAGTCAGCATTGTTCCAGGGCCATTACTTCCAGTCAACTGGATCCTGAAGGAGGTCCCCTTTCATAGCCTACTGAACCAAGGACAGCCTCCATCTGACATGATGTGCTGGCAGTTTCTTACCTTCTGTGAAGAGGCAGCATTGTGCACATTTGATATTTCAACTTATGATGTTTTTAAAATTTGCACAAAAATATGCCCGTTGGCTTTTTAGGCTATATTTGAAATAATATGTTAACAGCCAGTTGTTTACTTGTGGTTTTGTTACACAATTGCAATTTCAAAGGGGCTTTGAAACAATCTTTTTCATAGGATTCTTTTGAGAGTGGGTATCAAGTCCATGTTGAGGTAATGGTATGAGGAAATGTCATCTGCATGTTGAACCCATAATTTTTACCATTAAGATTGATTTCCAAATCTATCAATTAGAAATTCTACTTTATGTAAAAAGGTCTTTTAAAAAATACAGGATCTTCATTTTTTAAAAAATTCAGTAAACTAGTAAAGAGTATCTAGTTTTCATGAGGAAAAAAGTTACCATTCTTATCATTAGAGTCCCAAAAGGAAAGGGGAAAGGCAATTATGTTGAAAAAGCTTTACTGAAAAAGCATTGATGAAATAAGGATTGGAAATTCCTATATATTTGGTGGAATACATAAATTTATAGTTAGGAAGCTTAGTGAACCTCAGATAGGATAACTCAAAAAGTCAAATACAGATGCATCATAATTAAACTTCTGAAAACTATACAAAAAAAGTCTGAAAAACAGTCTTGGAGAAATGATGTGCTAACTTTAGGGGAACACCAATTCAAATAACAGCTGATACCTCTTCTGAAACTATGGAGGCTGAAGAGAAGTGACACAATATTTTTCAAATAATGAAAGAGAAATGTCAATTGCAAATTCTATATCCAGTGAGACATCTTTCAGAGATGAAAAAGAAATCAAGATATTTTCAAATGAAGGAAAGCTAAGAGAATTTCTTGCTAGCAAACTTACCTTTAAGCAATGATTAGTGAAAGTTCTCCAAAGGGAGAGAAAATTGTATTAGAAGAAGACTTTAACTTCAGGAAGGAAAAAAAAAAAAACCCACATTAGAATGCATAAAAATTGGAGTAAAATAATAGCTACCTTATTTCTCATGAGTTTCCTAAATCATATTTGGTGGTTTAAACAAGATATTTTAGCACTGACTACTGTGCTACTCAATATATATATATGTAAAGGGCATTCATAAGATAATTATATTTTAAAAAGAGAGGTTAATGGAACTTAAATGTAAATAAGTACACTCCACTGAATTTATTTATTTATTATTATTTTTAAGATTTTATTTATTTACTCATGAGAGACACAGAGAGAAGAGGCAGAGACACAGGCAGAGGGAGAAACAGGCTCCATGCAGGGATCCCAATGCGGGACTCGATCCCGAGACTCCAGGATCATGCCCTGGGCTGAAGGCAGGTGCTAAACCTCTGAGCCCCCCAGGGATCCCCTCACTCCACTGAATTTAGTAAAATATGAATTGTAGTACACTATGACGCTATGTATATATATTGTAAAGCCTAAAGCAACCACTAAGAAAATTCAAAACACAATGATACTATAAGGAAACTGAGATAGAATTGTAAAGGAATGTTAAAATAAATCATGAAAAGGTAATAAGAGAGAACAGAGGACTCAGAAACAGAGGCAATATACATAAAACAAATTTAAAAATGCCAGACCTAACCTGTAACATACCAATGATTACCTTAACTATAAATGGTCTAAATATATACATTGAAATAGGTTGGCAGTGTGAGGTATAAAATTCAACTATATGTTATCTATGAAATACTCCAAATACAATGGTTTAGGTAAGTTGAAAGTAAAATGATGGAAAAGCTTTGGAATTTAGGACTAGATAAGGAATTCTTAGAATTGATACCAAAAGCATTATGCATTATATGAGAAATTGACAAATTGGATGTCATTAAATGTAAAAACTTTTGCTCAATAAAATAATCTGTTAAAAGATGTAAAGATAAGCTGGGAGAAAATATTTGTAAACTATATACTAGACAAAGGACGAGTACCTAAAATATAAAAAGAATTCTGAATGCTCAGTAGTTAAGAAACAAGCTAATTAGAAAATGGGCAAAAAGCATGAATAGACTTGAATTTATTTCACCAAAGAGGATATGTAGATGACAAATAACACATGGAAAGAGGTTCAAGATCATGAATTATTAGAGAAAACAAGTTAAAACCATAAGAAAATATTACTATACACCCATCAGAATGCTAAAATAAAAAATACTGATGAAGTTACAGGAAAACTGGATCACTCATATATGGCTGATCAGAATATAAAATGGCATAGCCAATCTGGAAAAAAATTTGGCAGTTTCTTATTAAACCTGAGATGCAACAGTCTCATTATTTAGCATTTTAACTCTTGGGTGTTTATTCCAGAAAAAGAAAAATATATTTTCACGCCAAAACCTGTAAATAGATGTTTATAGAAGCAATATTAGTGGTAGGCAAAAATGGAAGGAATCTAGTTGTCTATCAAAGGTTCAATGGTTAAATGATTAAACCAACTGAAGAGCTTCCGTACCATGGAATACTACTCAGAAATGAAAAGGAACAAATATTCATACATGTAACAACCTGGATGAATTCCCAGAGAATTATGCTGAATGAAAAAAAGCTAATCCCCAGAGGTTGGTTGCTGTATAATTCCATTCGTATAATATTATTGAAAGCATGAAATTCTAGAAATGGAGAATAGGTTATTAATTGCCAGGGGCTAGAGGCAAGAGATGGGGAATTATGGTGGATGTGGTAATGAAGGGATAAGTGATCTTTCTGGTAATGTAAATGTTCTGTTTTTTGACTATGTCAATGCCAATATCTTGATATTGATACTTTAATATAGTTTTGCAAGATGTTATCATTGAGGGAAAGTGGGTACATGGTGCATGCATCTCTCTGCATCATTTCTTGCAGCTGCATATAACTCAACAATTCTCTCAAAATCAAAGTTTAATATTAAAAATGATAGAGGATTCAAAATAAAATGGACACAGAAAAGGTGTTATTAATTACCACGCAACTTCATACCAGTATTCTTTAAAAAACTAAAAAGAAATCCGGATTTAGTGAAAAAAAAAATCCCAGGAAAACAACTTTCTCAGTACATTCTGAGCTTTGAGAGCTTCCAGTGTTACACTTCCAGACCTAGCATGGTTTATCTTTCAGCTCTTGAAGCTGTTGAAGTGTATGTGCTAATGTATTTTACACTCCTGAGTGTACAACATTGCAGTTATTTACCCTCTTCCCATCAAAGCAGTTGCTCAAGTGTTTGAACTCAGCCTTCCTTAAGTGGACACATTCTAAGAGATGGCCAGTCAGCTGTGGAGGTCATCACAGATCTCCTGTCGATGACTACAATCAAGATCACTGTCCACGGATCACTGCCAATAGGATCAACATGACCAACACAAAATTCCCTCTCTCACAATAGTGTCTGATCTCCTGGGATGAAGTTTGCTAGAGGATTATACGCCCTTTTGTAGCAAGTTTATAAGTACATGACTCATCTCTTTGGTCTGTCTTTGCCACTCCTTCTGTCTGCCAAATTCTCTGTAATTATCTCCACCTACTCTGACATCCTAATCTCAGACCAGTTCTTATATGGTAGACTATGCTACATAAACACATTTTTTTCTTGGGTTGGAGCCTCTGGATCTTCTCATCATTTCAAATTTATTCAGGGACTAGGGCACAGAAGGAATGTTCTATTATCCTTCTCTTACTCAAGGAGAACATCTTCATATGTCGGTAAAAATACAATGAACTCCCTGTGATAATCCAGGTAGTACTTACTTCTCTTACACTGATGCTACCTTTTGTCTAATGAGGTAAAATATCTAAACCATCTTGGAGGAGATATGATGGTGAAATTAGTTTCTACTTTTCCATGCTCTGATGTGAGGAAAATAGAACTTCCAGATATGTATGTTCCTATATCCAGATATCTTAATAATGGATATTTTGCAGGTGGAATGCCTCATCTAAGACCAACTCCTTTTTTTTTTTTTTTTTTGGCTTTATCTGAATATTTTCATTCTGTTTTCTGAATCACTAGATTTTAACAGTTGGTGGTGGTGCTTTGATTTAGTTGTCAATGGTTCACAACCATATATAGGCCTTCATTACCTCCCTATTAGTCCAGTAATTAGAAGGATAGTGCTACATTGATGGACCTGCTTGTTAAGTTTGCTTCACTAAATCTTGGTGAGTGACTTTATGAATTTAGGCAGATCATATTTTTTTGGTAATATCCAAAGGTGTTATGATGGTATGCTTTACAACCCTCCCAGGGAATAGAAATCTCCCAGTTGCTATCCAAAACTGGGGAAGGAGAAAACAGTATTTATGGAGTTGTTTATCATAGAAATTCACCTAGAAGGGACGCCTGGCTGGCTCAGTGGTTGAGCGTCTGCCTTCGACTCAGGGTGTGATCCCGGGTTCCGGGATCGGGTCCCACATCGGACTCCCTGTGTGGAGCCGGCTTCTCTCTCTGCCTGTGTCTCTGCCTCTCTGTTTGTGTATGTCTCTCATGAATAAATAAATAAAATCTTTGAGGAAAAAAAAAATAAATTCACCTAGAAGCTGGACAATGTGATAATTCTATGGTCATATAACCAGTGCTGTAGTGGACACTGTTTTTAAATTTACAACTAACCACTCTAATTCCCTATTCTATTACATAAAAAATAAGAAATAATAAATGGGAAACTGGGATTTACCAGATATATTCTCTTTCATAATATTGATAGGCCTGTGATTTCTTCAACTTGGTAATAAAAAATATTGATGAGGTTTAATCAACCAAGAACTGTGGAGGCAAATCTAGCATTTCCAGGATGGTATGGATCTGTGTATGCATGTTGTGACTGACACTACCCTTTAACTTCCTATTATGACTGCCCATAATACAGATGGCTGGGTTGCTAGTAATACTGACAACTGGCCCTATTTTATACCTTGATTTTTGCAGACTCAAGATGAGTTTTAATATAAAATCATTTTTTTTAAAGGAAGGAACTAATTTCAGAGGTATCAGAATCAACTAGAATGACATCCACCTGCCTTCCTTCCCTCAAATGACACAGAACCTCTCTTTTAAGTCCTGACCCACTTTCATCATATTCTGGCTTGCTATCCCTTGGTGGCACTGGGACACTACCCCAGTCATAGTGGCATTTATTTCAGTTATTTCATGACATATCCCCTTTACTTCTTGTGTTTTGCTAGGGCATTATAGGTTGATTTATGTATGTATTTGTGGTTTTCTTTCTGTTCTCTCTCTTTTTAAAATTCCTTCAGTATTTTTCCACTCTCTCTCATTAGATTATAAGTGCTTTTGTAATCCCCCACAGTTCTATGTATAGTCAACTCTTGATTATCTGAGCTAATGGAGGGGAGCATTAGCACGGATGATATCAGAGGACAAATAAATTTCCCAGGGGTTTGCATCAATTCTATGAAAGCATCTGAGTCCCGGAGGCAGGCAAACTGAAATCTAAGAGAAGCAGAGAGCAGAGAAGCATTCTGAATGAAAGAGTGAGATGTCACATTCTCACAGGGCCGTGACCTACTGCTGCAGCTGCTAGTGAAATTTTATTCTACCCTGGCCAGACTGTTGGGAGATTCTCAAGAGAGGGGCTCCAAAGATCTTTGGGCACAAATCCCACTCTCCTGGCCCTCTCCCTTTTGGCATCAGTATTTGGCTTAACATAGTATCGGGCCAGGGCAATAGAAGTGCAATAAATGGATGAAGGAAGAGTAACAGGGAATTCTTGGCAGAAGTCAACAAAATAGAGGCTCTGTGAAGCAGGGAAGTGAAACGCTGTTAGTGAAGGGTCTTGCCTTAAGGGGAGCACACGTTAATTGGATAAAGGTTTTCCCCTTCCCTTCCACTCCAGCTTCCAGCTCAGGCCTTAAATGTAGCAGATGCTTTATCAGTGTTGGAGGAAGGTGAACAAACAAGCAGGCAGAAAGAGAAAAGAATGAAAAAAGTGAGAGAAATTTCCCGAGTGGTCTGGAAGCTACTATTCACAAAATCTACTTTCTGTGTGGTTGAACATTCTGTTTGCATACTATGGGCATTCTAAGAATAACTATAGAAAGATTCTCTGGGTATCTGGTTAGAAATGCTTTTCATTTTTTATTGTTGAAGAGCAAACCTATGCAAAAGTAGATTTGTTTGGTTGCATGGCAGGGGGACTAAGATAATTAACATTCTTCAAGCAGCTACTATATTCCAGGTGAGCATTTATTATTTTGTCTTGTTCATTACTTACAACCATCCTATGGAATATTATTATGCTTATTTGGCATGTAAAGCAACAGAGCGTTGCAGTTAAGTATTTTCCCTAGAGTTATCCAGCGAATAAATATCGAACTGGACTTCAAACCAGTTCCTTTCTTTTGAAACCACCTACTACATTGTGCTGCTTCTCAGTAATAACAGTAGTTACAATTTATTGAGTGCCTGTTGTGTGAAGGCCTTATATTTATATAATTTTTAATCTTTCCACTAGCCTAGGCAGGTGGGTATTGGTATCTACATTTCTGAGATAAAGATGGAGCTACAGAAGCCAAGAATGATAACCAAAGTCACTGGTAAAGATTTAAGCTAAGTATCTTTTTGAGTTAAGTCCAGCATTTTCTCACTATATTCTGGCCTTCTTTTTCTAAGTATCATGTTCTTTCACTCGGGCTACATATTACTTGGTGTACATCAACCCTAAAATTTTGTTGTAGATGGTTCACCCCAATAGCATCATTTCATTATTCTTGAGTAACTGTGTGTTTCAGTTGCAGAATGACAATCTCTGTGTCTGTATTCAACCCCCAGTACACACCTACACATGCACACACATACATGGATATACACTTGTTATTTCACAAGTTTCCATATTTCTATCACAAAAAGAAATCCAGTTTCAGATAATGCTCATAGAACTAGACATATTTATAAGGAAAGTATAAGATATCACTAGCACTAACAAATCATTACTTTGTCTCAGATAGTGCTAAATAGAAACTTGATTTAGAAATTTATTGTGATTCTTCCTCAATGTGAAGATCAGTCCCAGCTTTAAGGTGAAACAGCATACTATCAATGTCTAACAGATATAATCTGGCACTTCTGATCCATTGATCTTTTAATTTGCAGAAGGACGGGAGAAGCTAATGTTATGAGGGGTCTGAAAATCTATTTTGAATTTACTTGTAGACACTGTTGCATTTGTTTCTCACAGGTGTCTATACCAGCAGGGAAAGGGCATATGGCTTGTCTCCTGGGAAAGCTGTCCCATCTGGCAAAAAAGGCCTCTCCAGAGTCTCCATGGGCATCAGAAGGAAGGTGGCCAGCTCTTCTAGGAAGAAGGCAGCCCGAGCCCTGCAGTCATGGAGAGACACATAAGACAGGGCATGTCTCCTTGCCTATTGTAAGCAGCTGCTTGGAGTTCTTACCCAGCATCTTGCAACTCTTCTTCCTCTCCACTTGTCCTTAGAACAACAGCATCCCAAGCACCATCTCCCAGTACCTCTACTGGTTGGATTTTCTCACAGCATGAAGAGACAGAACCTCCAGTGGAACTCCTTCCCTTTCTAGATTCTCTTGGCATAGCCAATACTCCAGCCTCCTTCAAGGTCTAGGCTGTGACCCACAGAACTGGCCAGGGTAGCATCTTTCCATTACTCTACAGAGAAGGAGAAATAGGTCAGGTGAGGCACATCCTGTGGGACTCAGCATAGGGTTAACTAAGGGACACCTGGGAAAAAAAATCCAGCAGAAGCCTGGATTTTTGTGTGATGGGCCACTCCATAGTGATCCTTCCAGAGGCTCATCCTTCCATAAAAGAAAAGGGAAAGAAGGAAGGAAGGAAGGAAGGAAGGAAGGAAGGAAGGAAGGAAGGAAGGAAGAAGGAAGGAAGGAAGGAAGAAGGAAGGAAGGAAGGAAGGAAGGAAGGAAGGAAGAAGGAAGGAAGGAAGAAGGAAGGAAGGAAGGAAGGAAGGAAGGAAGGAAGGAAGGAAGGAAGAAGGAAGGAAGGAAGGAAGAAGGAAGGAAGGAAGGAAGGAAGAAGGAAGGAAGGAAGGAAGAAGGAAGGAAGGAAGGAAGGAAGAAGGAAGGAAGGAAGAAGGAAGGAAGGAAGGAAGGAAGAAGGAAGGAAGGAAGGAAGGAAGGAAGGAAGAAGGAAGGAAGGAAGAAGGAAGGAAGGAAGGAAGGAAGGAAGAAGGAAGGAAGGAAGGAAGGAAGGAAGAAGGAAGGAATGTCCATTTTATCATTCAAGCCTGAAATCTGTTCTGCAATCCTTTTATTTCCCTCCTGAATTGCTTTCAAAGCCCTCTAGGGAGCTGGCCTGCAAAAAGAGAGAATTCTCACATTGTTTCGATGAAAGGTGCTATATAACCACACAGCAGGATTATTGTTCCCTTTTCTCTTTCATTTTGGTCGCCCTGACTGATCTGCTCTGCATTGCAAGCACAGTGGCCTTTTTTCATCTTAATTTTATTCACTGCTGTGGTTACTTTCTTTTGGGGAACATCAGATAGGTGTTAAGTAAAAGATGGGCATGGGTGTCATAAGGAAAGTCTAGGCACCTCCCTTCCCCTGTCACTGATTTCTAACACTTTGTCTGACCATTCAGCTAGCACAGCTGCCACTGCCATGATCTCTTCCCTGACTAGGCTCAATTTCCCTAGGAGTTTTTGCTTTGTGCATAGAACTAGCCTAACCCAATCAAGGCAAACTGCAAAATTAAATTAATTTAACTCGTTCATCTAGGTGTTTAATGTAATATTTTGACAGATCTGCATAAACTGAACTTCCTAAATTTGGCATAAGGGAATAAAATTGATGGATTCAAATTCATTTCTGTTGGTGAAATGCAGAGATTTGTAATCCATCAGCTGTTCTCCCTAATGCACAATCTAGACAGCTCACGCTGCCTGCGGTTGGCATGAAGTGCAAACACCTCTGCTTAAATAATAGTAGCTGCATCACAAAAATTAGCAAAGTCAGTTTTAAGTGAAGATTTGACATTAAATCAATATGCTTAAAAACAAACTGAAGCCAGGAATAGAAGGGGAGATTAAAAATTGTGCTATTTTTTAACTCAAGAAGAGGAATTCAATAGGGCTTAGAGAAAAACATTAACTATTAAAGACAAAGCAATAAAAAACTCAATGAAGAAAGTCTTTGTGGTTGTGGAGGTGGCAGATAGAGATATGTCTAGAAAATCCTGGGCCTGGGTGAATGTATATTTCCACCTTTTTTTTTTTTTTTTTTTTCTAGAGAGTTTCCTAGGATAATTACTTCAAATGACTGTGTGCAGAATGTTGAAACACAACATAATTTAAAAAGAAATGATACAACTGTGGAAGGTCTCCCCAAAGCTTCTGAGCTGGGGGCAGGGCCCAATATATATAGTGTTTATTTATCAAGTAATATCCTAGTGGTTTGAATAAATACACGACACTAGATTCATAACAAAGAAAAATCTAGCATGGTGTGAAAAGATATGAAAAGTGGCAAACCATTTATTTCTAGGCTTCCGCAGTGTGTGTTCTGCTCATGCTGAGTAGGAAAATGAAGCTTCTTATTTGGAGAATTCTAGTTGAGGACTATTTCCTCAACCAGAAAAGAATGTCTTCAGGTGAATATGTATGTTTGAGAGGCATTTCAGTTAGCCATGTGTGAAAACGTCCTGTAAAGATTTCTATGTCAGTTATGAGCCTAAATACCCTGACCTACAAAATGATTAACAGGGATCGCATCAGTGACTCAGTGTTAAGAAACACTATTTTATAAATGTTTATCTTGTTTTAAAATTTAAAATGTTGCAAAATGGATAGTAAAAGAAATAACTTAGAATCACAGAATTTTATGGCTTAAAGTCCCTCTATTTCAGTGAATCTAAAATGCTTTGATATCAGTGCTCGCTTGATCCTCCCAGAGGTATCAAGAGATTTTAAGATTTGTTTTTGTCACTCACAACCATACTTGACAGGGACGTAAAATGCCATTGATTGTAAGCTTCATCTTGATTTCAGAGGTTGAAATATGAGTGGAAAGTACTTTTTAAAATTGGCAAAATAAAGTCTTATAGAAATCAAACCCAGTTAAGTCATTCTACAAAGAATGAACTTAAGGTCTAGGGTGCCTGAAGGTTACACAGTTGCTTAATAATGAGGCATGGCTAGATCCCCTGGCCATCTGCTCAGCTTTTCCCATGACGCCCTACACCCTGCCCTATGGCATTTCCCCCATACTATACTATACTTACTCAAAAGTTAGTAAACTTTGCAAATATAAATAAGCCACCAAATAAGCACATTCACCTATGTGTATGTGTGCATGTGCGTATGCATGTAAGTCCACATAATGTGTATAAACACACATACTACCCACTCATTCATCAATTCACTTGTTTTGTTCACAGAATTTTCAATGTCACTGTGAGGATTGTCATCTTATAAATGCAGAATCTGGGAATCAGTTGGCATTAACGATAGTTTCTAGTTCTAAATTTTCCTATTCCATGTATCCAACAACCATATTTCTTCAGGTATTACATTCATTACTTAGTATTTTTGTGCACCTGCTTTGTGTCAGTAACTATACTATATACCGGGGATGTGGGATGATTCTGTGCTTCAAGTATAATTACTCAAATGTATTACAATTATGTATTTACAATCATGGTAAATGCTGGAGGAAAGTGAGTGCTATGAGTGTATAAAACAGGGAGATGGTCTAATTTAGATCTCTGAGGAGGTGTTATTTAATCTGACATCTGAAGGGTGAAGCTAGATGAAGACAGGGAAGGCAAGCTTTCCAGGCCAAATGAACTGCAAGTGTAATTGCCTGGAGTCAGGGAAAACTTGAGATCCTTAGTTGCTGGTGTCAATATAGAGATCCATGACAGAGTTTTTGGCTACAAGAATCCTACACTAGAAAAGAGAAGGGGAAGAAGATCAGGTATTGATTTTTTTAACCATCTGGCCAAAACAACTAACTGGGATACTGAGAAAAAATATTACTTTTGTGAACAAAGAAATACGATGAGAATTGACTTGAGGTATTTTGTGTTGTGTATGTTTTTTTTTTCTCCTTGTTTATCTACTGTCTTTATCTCAGTGGTCATGAATGTTTTACTCTTCACTTAAAGGAGTTAAGAGCAATGAGATCAAGAAAAGTAGTGAGATAGTAAAGCATTCAAGAACATTGAGATAAAGTTGGGGAAACATACTTTAAAACCTTCAGGGACAATGTGATAAAGGAGTGAAGAAAGTACTAAGACCTGCCTTAAACTGATAAAGCTATAGAACTAGTAGTTTCAGTTTTGCCACAGGGCTTTCCTTCAATTTAATTTGGCCTACCTGTGCTTAGACTGTTTCAGTTAAAATAATGACTAACATTTATGGAGCACTAACAATGAGTTGGATTCAACTGTCCAAAATGGTAGCCACTAACTACATGTGGTTATTGAGCACTTATCTGATTTGAGATGTGTCTAAAGGTAAAATATGTACCGGATTTAAAAGACAGGTTTTTTTTTTTTTTTTAATAATATGAAGGAAAATATCTTCATATTTGTTAAATTGATTTATTGAAATAATATTTGGGGCACACTGGATTAGATAAAAATATTATTTAAATCAATTTTACCTACTCCTTTTTAACCCTGTTTCATGTGGCTGCTAGAAAATTTAAAATGACACATGTGCCTTGCATTGCATTTTATTGAACAGTGCTGGTCTAGTTATTGGGAATGAGGTATACATAAAACATACAAAGTCCCTGCTTTCATGTTGCTGACATTCCTCTAGTAAAGAATAAAAACAATAAGGTAAAACCAAAGAAATAATAGATGCTATCAAGAATGATAAAGCACATTTAAAGGGCAGAAAGATTGTGGGTGACATTTTGAATAGTTGAATCAGGGTACATCTCTCTGATTGGAGAAGATTGGACATAAATACAGAGAGTGAGAGAACCAAGCGGATTTGGGAGAAGAACACTGGTCTTAGAGGAAGATCACACACAAAAAGATTCTGAGATGGGGGGATATAGCTGGAATGTGATGAAGAAAGAGAAAGAGAATAGATAAGGATGGAATAGTGGGGAGTACCCAGGATAGGCCTTTGTTGGTGAGAGTATTTTTGGACTTTATTCTGAATGAAATGGTGTGGTAGATTGAATGCAAAAAAGGTAGGAATCATTCCCCTCCATGTATCCACATGCTTTTGTAGGGTGACCTTGTAGTTCTTCCCCACAATGAATCTAGGTGGACTTTATGACTTATTTTAACAAATAGAGTGCATCAAACTTACATTGTACAATTTCTGATTTCCATGCCTAAACTGTAATAAGCCTTGCATGGTTCTGTTTTCTTGGAGCCTGGCCAGCTGCCAACACAAGCCCAGGCTAGCTTGCTAGAAGATGAGAAATCACCAGAGGTTAGTCCACTCAGTTGTCCTAGCTGAGGCTCCAGAGATATTGGTGAGTCCAGCTGAACTGTGTTCAGATTAGAACTTCTTCCTTGTTAACTGTAGATTTTTAAGTAATTATAAGTGACTTATTTTAAGCCACTAAGTTTTAATGTGTTTTCTTAGGTGGGTAAAGTGAACTAATGCAGATACAGAGATTTTAAGTTTTAGGAGATAAATGACATGTTTAGAGGCAATAAAAAGTGTTTAGTTTGAGTATGTATTTGAGATCAGAGCCAAAAGCATTTCTAATGATATAGATGTGAGATGGGAAATAGAGAAAGCAAGAATGACTCTAGTATCTTAGCTATGGCAACTGAAAGAATGGCCCTGGAGAAATAGCCCTTTGGGCAGGGAAAGTTTTGCACATGTTAAATTAGAGATGCTTATTAGTCATTCAAACTGAGGTGTCAAATAGACAATTTGTTAGAGTTTGGAAGTGAGATCTGGGCAGCATTCCTAAATGGAGGAATATGTAGCATTGATGAAGGATAGTTGGAAGAAAACCAGGTAGGGAAAAATCGTCCCATTTCCCCCACCCCCACCCATCCCCAAGAAGAAACTACCCTTGAAAAGGATTTTACACAACCCTGGAAGGAAACCTCCACCCTTTCCTATGTGAACAGTCCAGCCAACAAGCCCATAGAAACTCCTAGACTTAGAAACTATGGTGGCAACCCTCTCAGGTCCCCTCCCGCTTTGGGAACTTTGTACTTTCCTTCAATAAACATTACTATTGCTCAATAAACTTTGCTTTGCTGCTCACCACTTTTCATCTAGTCTACCTCTTCATTCTTCGAAGCAGTATGACCAAGAACTGAGGCATTAAAGGAGAAGAAATCCTGTAACAGAATTATAAGTGCCATTTAAAGACATAGAACTAGATTAGATTGTTTAGGACATGGAGGGAGGAAGGCCAGGAATGGGCCTAGGGTATCCAATATTTGGAGCTTGGGAAGATGAGAAATATCTTGTATAGGAAGTGGAGAATGAGGGTTCAGTTAAATATGAAGACAACCCAGAGAGAAGCAAAATGAAAACAGAGTTTCCAGAGACACTATTCAAGTATATCAACATCCAATAGATCAAGAAAGCTGAGAAATTGGAAGTGAGGATTCGATTTGGCAATAGAGATTTTGGGGGTTTTAATAGGAGCAACTTTTGTGGCAGGTTGATAAAAGCCTGGTTAAAGAGGTCTCGAAAAAAGAATGGACCATGGGGGAAGAGAAGACAATAACAAAAAAAAAAAAAGGAAAAAAGAAAGAAAAAAAAAACATTCAGAATGATTAATATTAGAATTATTAGTTCTATAACTTATCTATTTAAGGCAGGTCTTATTGCTAATAAGTGGCACAAAAGTCCGTATATTTTGCACTATGCCTGATTGAGTTAATAATGAGGTTATTTAAAATATATTTTAGGAAGAGAAAATACAGCTTATGCTATATCTTCAAAAAGCTAAAAATAAAAATAAAGTAACTTGGTAAAAACAAAAACAATACTGTAAATTAAAACAGAGAAGTGGGGCCCAAACTAGAGAAGTGGGATTAAGAGACTTTTGTTTGTTTAGAAAAAGACATGACTTTTTACAGTTTGTTTGAATCCTGATAAAAATGATACTATCTAGAGGTAAAAAATAATAATAAGCAGAATGTAGGAAGGGTACAGGAAACAAAATTCTTAAGTGGTGAGATTAGATGGAGTCTAAAGCACTGACAGTTCTCAGGGGTGTCAGGAGGCCAAGAAGGCAGGACACCTCTTAGTAGGTGGGGAGATTCTCTGCTGGAGGAATGTTGAATTTTTCTTATTTTTAAGATTTATTTATTTTAGGGGGAGGGAAGAGACAGAGGGAGAGGGAGAGAGAAACCCAAGTGGACTCCATCCTGAGTGTGAAGTCTGACACAGGGTTCAGTCTCATGACCCTGAGATCAGACTTGAGCTGGATATTTAACCAGGCACCAGACACCCCTAAATTTCCCTTCTTATTTCTTCTCTTGTCTCAATGAAACCAGAAGCAAAGCAGTCAAGCAAGTGTGAGGACTGAGATGCGGGATTAGTTGTTGGCAGAAAAGAAGGTAATGGTCTAGAAAAATAAGAATGAATAGACTACAAAAATTTAGTAGAACTACCAAAGAGCCTGAGGTTCTTCCTTAAGATTTACAAGCAAACATTTAAACTGTGGCCATTCTGTCTGTTTGTGTGGAGAGATGGCTTTAACTAGGGAGTGTCACAGTAGAATTGAGAGGTTTCGATGAGTCACAGAATATAACTTGACAGACACAGAAGGAGAGCCATAGGAGGATGATAGAAAGAGGAAAGATGATGGGGTCAGAGGATTTGAGATCCCAATCTGAGGATTTTTTTTTTCTTCAAATTTAGAATACCAGAGGAGTAGCTCAGACCTATACAAGGTAGTATTGGAACATCCCTGTGCTTGAAAACAAAATGCCTATAGAAAGTATCATCTTTGGTAAATAGGTCTAGGGCATTGATTTTCAACAAAAATAATACCACACCCTAAAGTTTTTTTGAAAATCAGTGGGCAATTTTTATTGTCACAATAATTGAAGAATGATGCAGAACTTCAGAGGCAGCACTAGAAAGCCAGATGCTTCAATGCTTGAATAGTACATTGCATCTACATCATCGGCATGTAGCTGTTGCATTTACAGTAATTCTATATATACAGATGTATTCACTTAATTTACTTTAAAATATTAAATACCAGTTTGAAATTGGGTATTGCAGATTGGCCTGCAAATGAATACTTACCAGTGTGCACAAATAGGCACTCTACCCACACGTTATTTTCCAATGAAACAATCAGCCTGTTAAAATCACGTAAACATTTTATAAAGAAGGATATTGACAAAGTTAGCAGACATATTTATTTCCAATATTGACAGGAAAGGTTTTAAAAATCTTACACTGTCTCTAGAATGATTTTAAAATTTCTTCCATTAAAAGTATAAATTCCTCTTGCTTCATACATGATCACAAATGGTAACCTTCCCAGTATTGAGGAAACATTAATTTTACCAAGAATGCAAGATAGTTTTGGTATGCTGACCAAAGAAATCCAAGTGAAATAATTTTTCTCTTCCATTGAGCAAAGATACTTTTGAAGAATAATCGATGAGATGGCAAAAGATGCCAAAAATTATCTGTGAAATGAACTGTAGTCAAAATGAATTTTTATTACAAGTGAATGAAACTTCCTTTGGATATTAAGGCTTTACTGCCTGCATTTGAAAGGTTCATATGGAATGAAAAAGTCATAGAAGAAATGTTGTTTTGAAAATTACTGATTTTAAATATGAAGGACTTGTCAATATTTGAAACTCCTAAAATTATTTTAAGGAAAAATATATTCCCTTCTTTTGGGATCATTTCTTCTGCTACATATGGGAATGCCAGCTATGGGTTGTTGGCTCTGCCAGTTTATAGCTAACTTAAAAAATGCACCAGGTGTTTTAGCAATTCATTGCATTATTCATGAACTACATGTAGTCCCCAAGAATTTTTATGAAAAGCTCCACAAATCAATGACAGTTTTTAACAGTGTTAATAACAAAATTAATAATAAATCTTCAAGTGATTGATTTCACACAGAATTTACTCCAATAAGAGATTGAATATCTTATCCTAGACACAAAACATAAGATGGTTCTCAAAGAATATACTTAAAAACAGATTCTGTTTAGTACTTATTATTGCTTTATTTTGAAATTCTACCAACAGAAAAATAAACATCAAGATTGAGATATTATAAATGTATGTGATTTACTTTTTTTTTTTTTTAAGATTTTATTTATTCATGAGAGAGAGAGAGAGAGGGAGAGAGAGAGAGAGGCAGAGACACAGGCAGAGGGAGAAGCAGGCTCCATGCAGGGAGCCTGAGATGGGACTTGATCCCGGGACTCCAGGATCACGTCCTGGGTAGAAGGCGGTACTAAACTGCTGAGCCACCCAGGCTGCCCATGACTTACTTTTCATATGTTTTTGGTTACCTTATGCTGCAACAGAACTAGATCAATTTTACTAAAATGATGTAGATAATCATGGGATTCATCAACAAATTTATACTATTTAAAAATGACCTTGCTTTTGAGAATTTTCAAAGGGTCCACCTTTGCAAGCCTTTAGATATTAAAGATATTAATTGGGAATAGATGGCTCTCATTTTTACTAATAAATAAGATATGATGGTTAGATTTAAAGTTCCGAATGTATTATGTAATAGCTAATACCACATTGGATGATTAATCCATTTGAAATGATTGTGAAACATGTTAGTCAAGATATGCAAAAAGAGGTAATTGAGCGAAAAACACAACTTTTAGACCAAAGCACAATTTAATTAGTCTAATTATGAAAGGATTTGGATCTTGTTAAGACTTTCATACCTATGTCTTTGAAAATAAGTTAAATTACCAATAGCTTTTTCTTCTTTTTGACAACACATGAATTTGAGGAGATTTTTAGGTTAATAGTGTGATTTCAGCAAAAGCAGCAAAACTGTTTGTTAAAATATGAGATAAGATGTAAGGATCTTTTAAAAATATAGAACCAAATATTATGAAATGAATGGAGCCACACTGCTGAGAGTTATTTTAAAACTCCTTATATCTAAGAATGTTTTCGACAGAAAGTTAAGAAACCTATGTCAGGAAAAGTATATCTTGAATTTATTTAGATATTTATAAAGTTCTTTTCAATCTTACCCTAAATCGTGCCAGAGATTTACCTCACAATATTGGTACAACCTCTTTTATTACTGTTTATATTTCTAGTTTGTCTTAACTACTCTGCCTAAGGAAGGATACTGTCTTCAAGAATTTTTGAGTAGCAGAGACTCGATGTATCCTTAGATGTGTGGTTGCTTCCATGATAACAAGTATATTAACAAGTATGTTTCCACTCCGTCTTTTATGGCATAACATAGTGGATTGTTTTGAAAGTGCACTTATAAATAGCCCAGGTTATTCATAAAAAGATCATGCTTTCCTACTTTTTTCAACTTTAATAGACTATAATTTACCTTGGCACATTATCTATATGTCGGTTAGTTTTTTTCTTGTTTATCTGTTACATTATCCCAATAAGATGGCTCTGTTACTAGTTTAGAGTCCTTTGTCTTTACTCTATCTTTGCTCTTCCATTTCCCTGAACTACTTGTTAAGGGATGACTTCTCATCTTGTTCTCCTTGATCCCAACTTACTCATTATAACTAAATAGAGTGTGTAAGGAATATGGTATAGTTATGAGTGCACACCAACATATTTATTTCATTGCTCTGTATTTATTTTATTACTTATTTAAAAGTTATAGTTGAAGATAGATTGTATTCCTTGGAAGATAAGGAGATTTGCAGAAGATTTGTTTCTAAAAATAAGTGTTGGGGGACCCCTGGGTGGCTCAGTGGTTTAGCGCCTGCCTTTGGCTCCGGGCGTGATGCTGGAGTCCCGGGATGGAGACCTACATTGGGCTCCCTTCGTGGAGCCTGCTTCTCCTTCTGCCTGTGTCTCTGCCTTTCTCTCTGTGTCTCTCATGAATAAATAAATAAAATCTTAAAAAAAAAAAGAAAAGTAAGTGGGTCTGAAATGATGGGTATGGCCATAATTTAGCAACAAATGCTAGGAATTGGATTAATGTTTACTTTGCTAATCCTGATTGATGTCTTCCTTATAGATCTATAATCCATTGTAGACTTTGTGTGTTAGGTGTAGTATTTTTTTTGTTGTTGTTGTTAGGTGTAGTATTGACCACATTTCATGCACCACGTGTTATATGCATATATATTAATTATTAATATAGTATTTAATTAATATAATAATATATATTATATAAATGTCTATATACACACAGTATGTATATTCCACAGTATGTATGTGTATATATGTATATACAATATATATAATACTTTATTTATATATATATATACTTAGATTATATATATTATATATATTCCTTCTAAGTGAAAGGATAAAAGCTCTCTAGACAAGCAAATTATTAGTGATCCCCCCCCGCATCCTTCCACTAATTTGGTTGATGGTAGACCATACAGAAAATTCTTTAAGCATGTGGTTGAGGATAGAAACTCAATTCTTAACCATTACACATTTTCAGGACTCACTTTAAATTAAATTTCAGGCTATCATCAGCAATGTATAGCTATTCTCAGATTTCTTTTATAGTCTCTTGTTTTGA
This sequence comes from Vulpes lagopus, assembly GCF_018345385.1. Taxonomy (NCBI): domain Eukaryota; kingdom Metazoa; phylum Chordata; class Mammalia; order Carnivora; family Canidae; genus Vulpes; species Vulpes lagopus. The sequence goes on along the minus strand of NC_054824.1, from coordinate 22,407,270 downwards.
TGACCTTTTAGTACTTCAGTCCTTTGCTTAATTTTATTCAGTTAGAAAATATGGTAATTTTGAACAACTTCTTGGTAATTCTGCAAATGAAAAGGAAGTTTAAAAAAGGCAGATTTTAAAAAAAATGAATCAATTTGATTCCAAAGCTGGTATTAACATATTTTAATGCAGAGGAAAGAGCAAGATGCATCTTGAGGTTATAAGGGGTCCGTCAAATTGACCTACACGAGCTCACAGAAGTTACATGTTTCCTAAGGCCAAGGAACCGTTCCGTGACCTTGAAGGGTATATTAGTATTTCTATTTAAGTCATTACATTTTCAAACATTGGAACTGCTCAGATTTGGTTCACTGCACAAACCAATCACTTAGAATGTTAAAGAGCATGACTTTGGTCTCCTGGAGACAGCTCTTCTGTAATTGAGCTCTCGTTTGCATGGCCTGTCTACCTTCCCTGTTAATTTTTTTTCTTTTTTTTTTTTTTTCCTTGTCAGCCTACATTATGAATGCAACTGATAGAACAAACACCAACACCTAACATTGGAAATTCTCTCCCCAGAACTCATTTGAAACACATGCTGAGGTTCTCAAACGGCAAGTTTTATAAAATGTCAGAGCATTTTAGAGTTGGAAGTGATTGTTGGATGCATATTATAATCACATGAGGAGCTTAAGAAAATACTAATGCCTCAGCTCCACCTTTAGAAATTCTGATTTCACTTGTCTAGAGAAGACTGGGGCATCTATAGTTTGAAAAAACTTCCCAATGAATTTTAATGTCCAGCCATGTTTGAGAACCACTGGGGTAGTTCCATTCAACTAGGTAAAAAAAGAAATTCAGAAAGATGTGACATATCAAAGGTCACACAAGTAGATACTGGTAAAGCTGAGACTAAAAGTTGTATTTGCTGACCCTTAATACAGAATTTTTATACTGTTTTGAAATTGCTCGTTGAGAGATGATCCCCTGCAAAAACTTCAGACATAAATCTGGCATGTACTTCAATTGTAGAGCTATATCCAGCTAGATGTCCCTTCCCAAGGGACCAACTTCATCTGATATAATACATTGAAAGTCACTTTTAGAACACTCTAATACTATATTCCCTCCCCCCAAAAGGGGCGGGGACTGTATTTTGTGCTGATTTGTGAAGCACAAGTATGGTGATGCTCAAATAGTCTCCACTCTTGAAGAGAGTTTGTAGAAAAGTGGTATAATCTGCACCACAGTTCAATCCCTCTGAAGCCTGGGACATGACAAAAATATCTTGCTAAGAATTTACGAGAGAACAGTTTTCAACTGTATTATTCATAATACATCATTACTGTTGATTGTTCGGATGAAAATGGCCTCACAATTGCAATGAATCATCTGCTTTTAGAGTGACAGAATTTACAACTGCAACAGAAAGACATACAAAAGAAATGGTTTAACAGTTGACATTTAGCCTTTGTTTACAGTATTCCTTTAATATTGATGTTGATCTTTCAGCATGCAGAGTTCAGATGGACAATCTCAAAATGGCAGTTGAAAATTACACTTGTTTTTAAGTTTTGTTTTCTTGTTTGTGTTCATATTATTGCAAGAACGAGGTTGACACTGTTATGTGTACTTTCTATTTTCTTTAACGATGTTTTGGCCAAAGAAAGGGCATATTTACAATCTGAATGCATGTATCTGATATATAATTACACATGGAATTATTACACCTTGTTATGGCCTTCGTTTTTTTTTTTTTCCAAGTAAAATAGTTCACTTAAGCCTGCTTTCCCTGATCATATGGAAAACAATGGGTTTTAACTATCTTGAAATTAGCAAATGTTTAGTTTTGCTGAAGCACAAGCGCATGCTCAGCTTGAATGTTTGTTTTATTATTATGGATTTCTAGAATCTGGCAAACTTGTAGAAAAGAGCAAAGTGGGGAAAAAAAATGAAATTGCTTTATCTCCAGGTGATAAAACTTCATGAATAACCGAAAGGAGAAGGACATGAGGATGAAAAGGGTAGAAAATCCCAGAAAATTGAAAACAATGATTAAATGATATGTAAATGACTATGCAGACATTTCTAAAGCTTGTGATTATTTTTTTAAGTGTGACTAGTATAAAGGATTTATTAAAAGTTCAGTTGAATACTGTGAGTTTGAATATCATACACATATACTTATAGCGAGGTATTGAAAATTAATGCAAAATTAAATATCATGAGACTTTAAACTGATTCCTTTTTAAGAGATCCTAGAGGACAGAAAGGAAAGGATGCTTTTATTTAAAGGCAGAGTTTGAAACCACAATCTTGGACGCTGGAAGAAGCATTCATAGATGAAAGAATTAAAGCTCAGAATTTTAAAAATATATATAATTCAGCAATGGTCATTTGTTATGGATTACCTGATTCCAAATAATGCCACAAGGGGAAAAAAAACTGTATACTTTTCACTAGGAGTGAAGGAAAAAAGATTTAACTTTTTGGAAATAGGTTGAGTATCTTGTCACAGGGGACTTGATGAAGAGTTTATTTGATTAGAAATAAGAAGAGGTTTGAAGGTCACTTTATCCAACCAGCCAACTTAATTGACATTAATGCTACTTAAACCGAAATTCTTTAATGCACATTGAATAAATTATTTTGACATATTTTATAATTTATGATTAAAATAAATATAGACCAAATTATTTGAAATTGCAATTTTCTCTTCTGGGCTTTCTCTTACCAAAGTCCTCAGATTCTCCTGTCTTTCAAATTAGAAATGTTTAGGAGAACAATCTAATAAGCATACCTCTCTTCTAAAGTGTAACTTCTTCAAGGGCCAGAATCGGGTTTTCTCTCTTCCTGTGTTCTCTACTGTGCTAAATGCTTAGCATGCGGTAGGTTCTCAATATACATTTGTTTAATGAATAAGAGGAAGAATGAGTAAATAAATGATTAATATTGCTTCTTCCCCAAGACTGTGTGCACAGATTGTGTTTGTACACTTTCACCGTGTTTTTCATTTCTCCACTTCTTCGGCTGTCAAAACAGACTTAGTTCTGCCCAACATGAAATGATTGGTCTGGATCACTTCATGGCCGTTTTCTGCACTTTCAGACTGGGAAGAAGGAGAGAGAAGACGCATGATTACCCACACAATTAGAAGGAAGTTGAGACCTTCTCTTCTTTTCACCACCCCCATCCTGGCCCCCAGTAGCCTTTTAGATATTCTTAGGCGTGTTCTCTTCTCCAAAGCAGAAGAATTGCACTGAGTAGGGAAGAATGTGAAATGTAAAGGGAAAGCTTAGTGTCCCCGATAAGGGGAGAGTAAACTTAAGGGGAGACTAAACTTATACATGATTGCCCAAATGATCCTTGTTATACATTTCATCCTTGAAACTATTCTCTTGGTAATCTCCATGCTTGCCTTGGGCAATTCTATTAAGTCCTAAAGTTGCCATTAATGCCTTATTGGTGATGACACACACATTTCTGTGCTTAGTCCTACCTAATTACTCAGCTGAGTGCTGGACTCATATCTTCTGGGATGCCTGGCATCTCAACCCCGTAATTTTCAAACCTAAATTCTCAGTTCTGCTTTTGTTGCATACCATAAGTTCTTGTATGTTGTGTTTTCATTTTTGTATTTTTGTTTATCTTAAGATATTTTCTAATTGCTTTTCGATTTCTTCTTTGACTTAGTGAGTCCATTGCTTAATTTTGATATGCTTGTGAATTTTCTCATTTTCCTTGCATTATTGATTTCTAGTTTCTTTAATTGCAGTTGAAAAAGACACTTGGGATGATTTCAATCTTCTTAAATTTGTTAAGACTTCTTTTGTGACCTAACATGTGGTCTTTCTTGGAGAATGTTCTATTTACACTTGAGAAGAACATATATTTTGGGTTGGAATGTTCCATACATGTCTGTTAGGTCTGTTCGGTCTATAATATTTTTTCAAATTTGTTGTTTCCTTATTGACTTTCTGTTTAAAACATCTCTCCATTATTGAAGTAGGGTTTGGTTCACTTGATGGTATCCCAAAAGTCCTGTAGTCTTTCTCCTCACTTATTTTCCCTATTTTATTTTAATTTTCATTCCTAAACTGGATACTTTCAAATGATTTATCCTTGAGTTATTTGATGCTTTCTTTTATTTGATCATGCCTATTGGTGATGCTCTCTATTGACTTTTCAATTTAGTAATTTTTTTCTGCTACAGAGTTCATTTGGTACTTTAAAAAAATAATTTCTGGGATGCCTGGATGGCTCAGTCAGTGTCTGACTCTAGCTTTTGGCTCAGGTCATGATCTCAGGGTCATGAGATCAAGCTCTGTGTTGGGCTACCCACTCAGTGTGAAATATGTTTGAGGTTCTCTCTCTCTCTCTCTCTCTCTCTCTCTCCTCTGCCCCTCCCTACACTTGTGCTCTCTAAATTATTGAATGAATGAATTAAAAACAATTTCTATCTACTTGTTGAATTCATTTTGTTCATGTGCTGTTTCTTTTTAAAATTTAATTTAATTGTCTATCTGTGTTTCTTGTTGCTCACTGAGTTTCTTTAATACAATTATTTTGATTATTTTTCAGGCAGTGTGCAGCTCTGCATTTATGTGGTCAGTTGTTATTTTGTTCCGTTGGTGGATTTCATGTTTCCCTGATTCTTCCTATACTTTTTTAGAGTCTATTGCTTAATTTTCATATGCTTGTGAATTTTCTCATTTTCCTTGCATTATTGATTTCTAGTTTACAAGTTAGCCTTGTATTGATGTCTGCACCCTTGAAGAAATAAGTCTTTTTGGACTGTGTTTAGGAGAGAAAGACCTTTAGTAATCAGGCTGCCTAGATATTTTGGAGATCTTTCAAATCTTTTCTACAGATGTTTAGACTCCCCTCCTTTCAATCTATCTTGTGTGTGTGTGTGTGTGTGTGTGTGTGTGTTTGGGGTGGGGATTTAGGATTGCGTGTCTACTCTCAATCCTGCATAGTCACACCAGGTACTGAGATTCCTCCTGCGTTCTCTCCCTCGGAGAAAGGCATGAAATATTGAGCTTCTCCCTCTCCCTTCTGAAAGGGGTGTCTTAAGTTGTGTACCTTTCCACTACCCCACAGTGCTTGCCAAGTGCCACCTGCCTCTTTTCCCTAGGGCAGTGTGCAGAGATGCCAGGATGAGTGGAGAAGCTCCTTAACTCTCTATTCCACGTGAAGAAGCCATCTCAGGGTTTGTACTTCCTTCCAACCTCACAAAGCCGAGCTGATGGCTGACATCATTGCCAGCTGCTGAGATCCATAGTTACAAGCACCACCTGAGGTGCTTCAGAGGTGTGTGTGGGCACCAACTGCAGGGACATACTAGGGCTGACTGTGGGATCCATGGATGGGCTGGTGGGGTCCATGATCTGTTGTAGAGATCTACGGACATACCAGTTGCTATCAGCCTCTCTCCCTGTCCTTAGTGTCCCCAGAAGCCTCAGTCATGAAGATTCCCTCAGTGCTCTGGGTGATATGAGTTAGAAGTGGGCCTCTCAGGCAGCATCTCAAAATTCTGGGGAAGCCAGATGCTCATTTTTTTCTTCCCTTTCTCTGTGGGAGAAGTCATGGAACAAGGGGGTCTCTCAACCTCTGAGTAATGCTGACTTTGGGTAGGGTAATGCAGATGAAGTGTAAGTCTTCTTTCTCTTTGGTGCAGCTTTCCTTGGATTTTGTGTTGTACTGGAATGCTGGAACCCCTCAGCAGGGCTCTGGAGCTCCGATAAAGGTATTTTCTTCCTGGACAGTTGTAAAATTGCTGTTTTAGTGGGGAACTATGAGTTGGGACTTCTCATTCCACCATATCGTAGATTGCACTGTCTCAAATTAATCTCTCACAACCTCAAATTACTTGAGTTTTACACACCAGAGAAAGAGAAAACTATCAGTTGCTCTGGAATGTCCTTGGCTCATTACATTTCTAAATGCCTCATTTTCTTCCCCTACCTGCACTCATGCCAGAAATATCCTATGTATCTTTCAATATCTGACTTTGTATCTAGCACTTGGTAATATTAGTAACAATTACCATAATCTTGGAAATTACATACCACTGTGGTACTAAATAATTTTAAAAGCCTTTTCACGTTAACTCTCACATTTACATTACCATGGTACTTTGTGATAGGCAAGGCAGGTATCAAATGCTATATATGCTTGAATAAAAGCTTCATAAGGGCAGGAACTTTTAGTCTACTATACATTGAATTTCTAGTGTCCAGGAGAATGCATAGCCTGTAGTCCATTTCAATGAATTTTTGTCAAATAAATGAAAAAACAGGTAGATTAGAAAGTTTAGTGATTGCTCTGTGATACGTCAGAAGATGGAGTTGTGTCTTAGTCTAGTGAAGGCCCAGGAGAATTAATGGTAGTAAAACTACTCTAATTACTTAATACACACTACATAATATGTATTAAATTTTCTTCATATGGTAGTTGAATTAGCCTTGAATCAGGACTTGTTAGTGTTCAAGTAGCTTATACTTTTATTTATTTTTAAAGTAAGCTCTACGCCCAACATAGAGCTCGAACTCATGACCCAAGATCAACAGTCTCATGCTCTACTGACTATGCCAACCAGGCGGGCCATACTTTTTTTTTTAAGTATTAAGTAGCAAGTTAGCAAGTGATTCTGAGATCAAGACCAAAGCCCTTCTGTGAGAAGCGACAAGTCCTTTTATTCTTATTTCACACCTAAGGAACAAAAAAGGAAAAGCTGGAAAAGGATGAAGATTTAAAAAAAAAAGAGAGAGAGACAGAAGTAAGATTTTTCTGGATGCTACATAAATTATGTTAAGCAACATCTAGTTGTGATTAAATTCCTATGTAATTTCATAATTTGGGAAAGATTCTTGAAATAAATGATGCTAGTGGGGATCCCTGGATGGTTCAGTGGTTTAGCACCTGCCTTCTGCTCAGGGCGTGGTCCTGGAGTCCTAGGATCAAGTCCTGCATCAGGCTCCCTGCATGGAGCCTGATTCTCCCTCTGCCTGTGTCTCTGCCTCTCTCTCTCTGTCTCTCACGAATAAACAAATAATAATTTATTTTAAAAAAAGATTGTTTTGAAAAATAAATAAATAAATGATGCTAGTTTCAAGTAAATGCTGTTAGAATTTCAAAGGGAAAATGGTATAATGAACATATTCAAACAAGGTGTAGAAAAAAATATGTCAAAAAACATCACTTCTACTTCCGGTTGTTTACCATTAAGACAGTGCTATTACACAAAACACACACACATAAACTCATTTAACAAGGAGTACACCCATGGGACTGTGAATGAATGCCTTCCAGCTTCTGATTTCTGCCTGCTTGATTGGACTGTCCTTTTTAGAGTGCTCTGTGATGACTGGATTGCTCTATGCATTTGATCACCTACCCATCAGTCCATAAAATCAATTCAAATAAACAAACTCTTTTAATGACGACCAGGAGCTTTGTGTACTTTCCTATTTGACCTTAGTTGCTTCTGCCAGCACTTTGTTTAGCAGGAAAAAACCAGTTATATTAAACCATGGGGCTCTGTAACTGTATTATTATCAAGCATTTATGTAGCATTTTATGGCCTGCAAGGTATTTTACAGCCGCTGTACCAGTTTTTTTCCCTACTCAATTCCTTTGGGTGGTAACCACAATGTTGTCATTACCATTTTTATAAACTTCAGAAAGGAGGCTCTGCGAGGGTAAGTGACTAGCAGAAGGTCAGATGATAAGTTAATAGTCAAAAAGGTATTAGAGATCATGATCTTTGAATTGCCAGTCTATTTCCCAGCTCACATGGCTATACTGATTCTTTACTGGCCTGCTGCTGATGTGTCTGTGATAGATTTCTGAAGCTCAAAAAAAAGAATGAGTTTGTTAAGTGACAGAGTACAACATATGTAAGAAAACAGCAATAATAGTATAATTTATTGTGAACAGCTGTCACTGAACTTTTCAAAGTAAATACATGGTTAGTGTAGAAAAAAATTATCATATCCAAAAATATTGAAACTGCTTCTGCACTGCTAAATTTAAGTGGTCAAGATGAATTTATTTGGAATGGTTTTAGTTTGAAAAGCCTAAGAGGCTTGTGTTGTCAAAGCTGTTAGATTGGCTTCTTGGTCAAAATCATAATATTCATTCTGGGGAAAAATAGATGAAATCAGAATACGATTCCGTGACTCCAAATTACATAAGCGGGAAAATGGAAAATAAAATGTTGAAAACAGATAAAGCCAATAAAAGAATTGGTGAAAGCTTAAGAAATGTGAATTTAGTATTTGTCAAATAGTGGTGTTAAGCTAGAAACTATTAAGTTCTCTAGAATTAAGTGTATAAGGAGATATTTGAAATCCTTCTTTTTAGTTGATTATCTTAAAACATAGTCTGGTTAAAATCATAGTCTCTTAAATACTTTCGTGGTTCAGATGCTTTTTAAAGGCATTCACTCACAAAAGAAAGTGCTCACTTTTATTATCAGTTTGCTATTAAGTTGGAAGGCTTGTATTTGCATGAAATTCTTTCTCAGGAAAATGTTAATAGGAACCAGAATGTAAATAAGAGGAGGAAGCCGCTCCAGATATTTTTCTGTGGTTCTCCTTGATAGGAAAATCTTATGTACATATTCAGTGGGTGAGTCTCACTTGCTCCTGGGCTCAATATTCAACTAATTAATGTCATTCAAGCATTATATGCCTTTGCATTGGCATTTGATCAAATTTCAAATCCTCTATTTGAATGAATAGCACCTTGAGAAGAATTCATTTTTGTATTTTATTTAGCCTACACTGTGTCTACGTTTAATCTCTATTCGCTTTGAATATGTTTTTTACCATGCTTTTGGAACAAGGCAAAGCTCTGGTTGTGGTGAATCTATCCTTTTCTTACCACTTACCCTACATATGCTTGTGTGTTTCTGTGTATGTTTGTGTCTGCATGTGTGTGTGCATGTATGTTTTTTTTTTTTTTAGATTTTATTTATTTATTCATGAGAGACACAGAGAGAGAGGGAGAGGCAGAGACACCGGCAGAGGGAGAAGTAGGCTCCATGCTGGGATCCCGACATGGGACACGATTCCAGGCCTCCAGGATCACACCCCAGGCCAAAGGCAGCGCCAAATCGCTGGGCCACGGGGGCTGCCCGTATGTGTGGTTATTAATCAACATATGCACAGAAATTGATTGCAAAAGCTCTATTACCAAGGTGACTCTGAAATCTGTAAAAAATATTAACTTTGTTCACATTCAGGTCGTGCTAATATATTAATAGAGTCATAAGATACTGTTCGGGGTTGTATTCTTGCTTGGTTACTTCCATTTTCTTTATAGTGCCATGTTTTCCAAATTTCCAAAAATAAGGGAGAGGTAATAAGAACTAAAATTCATCAAACATTTTTCTATATAATTTTATATGCATTGTCACATTTAATCCTTTCAAAAACTCTATTCATTACTATTGCCAATTTGCAGATAAGGAAACCAAGTTGCAGAGAAAACAGAATACCTTGTCCAAGGTGACATAGATAGGAAGTGATCCAGGAGTCATTTAAACCTTTGGCAGAGTGATTAATTGATATCTTAATCCGTATGCTATATTAAATAAAAACGATTTTCTAAAGGGGGGAAAAAAGCAAACATATTTTTAAAAATGTATATCCATAAGTGTTTGGTGAAATATAATTACCCACAGAAAATGCCTTTTAATAGATTATTCTGTCTCTTTTATGACTTTCCCTTATACAACCTTGGGGCTTGCCTCAGCAACATGAAATCATCATCTTTCTTTTGGGCTATAGGAATTATCTCCTAACAGCATTCTCTGATGTCACTACTGTTCTCCCACCATCTTGTCTCTATCTAGCAGCTTAGGTGATGACATTCCTCTCAGAACCGTCCAGTGGCATTGCACCTTGCACAAAATGAGAGACAAGGTGTCTAAAGGCCTTACATCATGCCCCTGTCTTCATCCACCACAAGTCTTCCCCTGATGGCCCTTGTCTCACCCACAGTGGCACCTCTCTTCCTTGAACACATCTATCATACTCCCCATTCAGGAAGGGCCCTGTTATTCTCCATATCTAAAATGGACTTTTACTAGAAATTTGGGATTCCTCATTTCTTGCTTCCTTCATGCCTTTGCCTAAATGTCATTTTATAGAAAGGTCTTTGCTGACACTCTACGTACAATAGACACCCAACCACTCCTGTTTATTTTTCCCCAGAGCACCTACCACCACTTGAAATACTATGTATTTACTTAATATGTTAATATGTAGCTCCTTCCCATGGGTTGGGGTCCTTTTGGATCATATAGAGATCTCCCTCCTTGAGGAAATGTGTTTTATTCAGAGCAGCAATCCAGTGGCTAAACAATGACTGAGACAAAATGGGTATTCAATCAATATTTGTTGATGGAATGAATTTGAACTGCAAGAGTTATTTTAAAAAGTTATTTTCTATGTCCTGGGATAAGTTTTTGTCCTTAGGCATTATAGCAACAGCTACAATTTTAATTTGACTCAGTGTCTAATTGTACTTTCAAACTTAGAGACAATGGAGATATAATGCACTTAGTAATTTTTTTAAAATTACATTTTACATCACATTATAGAAAATTATGACAAGTTTTTACCAGATCATCAGGAGTAGTGTTTGTCAGGTTTTACAGGAAAATATGTTGGGCAAGAGCTGCGGGATTCAGATTTCTGAAAAAAGAGGAGAACTATGCTCACCTAGGGTGTCAAAATCTTATTAATGAAGGCAAATGAAGTATCAGGCATAGGTAGGAGTGGGATTTTGACCTCTGCAAGTTATTTAACTTCTTTGGGCTTCAGTTTTCTGGTATTAATAAAATGTGTTACAAGTATAAAAGGGATAGCTTTTTGTCAGAAATCAGTTTTACTACTTAGGTTGTATTTTATTTCAGCTTTTCAGTATTAAGTAGGAGACTGGTATTTTAGCCCTGAACACAATATGCTTCAGTCTCAGGCTTTGTGGAGAGAGATTTGCCATACTCCTTTATCAAAGTCCTCCTCTCACTCCTAGGCTGCTGACCAAAGCTGAAAGGGACCTAGGTCAAAGTGTTCTACCAAAGTGTAGAGAAAATGGCTTTTTCTGTTTGCTGGTTTGCCTTTAGATTTTATTTATTTATTTGAAACAGAAAGAGAGTGAGTAGGGGGGAGAAGGAGAGAGAATCTGAAGCAGATTCTGTGCTGAGCACAAAGTCTGACACAGGGCTGGATCCCATGACCTTGACATCATGACCTGAGCCAATACCAAGAGTCAGACGCTTGACCAACTGAGCCACCTAGGCACCCTGTCTTTTCTGCTTTCAATAAAAAAGCCATAGGTTTGCCTGTTCTATAGTATAAAAAGTAAATGATATGGGAAAGGTAAACTAGAAGTTCTCAGTCCTGAAGGATTATGGAAAGGAGGAAAAGAAAGAGGGGATAGAGACCGTAAAAGGATAAGAAAAGTCAATGTAATCTTAATTTCCTTTCTCTGGGCTTGGAGAGGACATGCGTTAAATCTATCATGAAAGATCTCTCTCTCTCTGTTCTCCCCTTGGAATTCTATAAGGAATCTATAACATCACAGGGAACCCAATCTGGTTAAAAGAGTAGTGTATTATAATCAGGCTGGGAGAGGCTCTGGTTGGCCTTTCCCAGCCTCCTGGTTCATGAGTGGGGTACACCCTGATTGGAAAGCCAGTGGGTTTACCAGATACCTACAATTCATTCTAAAGTAGAGATTGGGTGGACCAAGGAGCATGGGGGTAAATGGAGGCCAATAAGCCTGTCATCAAAAGAGCTGAAGAGAGTTTAAGTTAGTTCAGGAGTGTCACCTAGTCCCAAATAAAGGACCATACATGCTCTAGTAGAGATAGAAGCCTCAATAGTCAACAGTGGAAAGGAAGCATTGCCCCAGAATCCAGTTGATAACAACTAATATAGACCCAGTGATGAGCACAAGGTCAAGACATTCCTCCACCCTCTCAAAGTGCAAGGTCAAGTCACCTACACATTCCTACTCTGGTACCTCATGTGAGAGAGAAGACAGGAGGAGAGAGGATCTCTGAAAGACTGAAAACTTTATCTCAGCTAAAGACCAGGCCCTGCAGCAGCTGTTTATATGATCAGATGAAATTAAATTTAAATTGGGCATTTACTTAGCTTCTCATGCTAACCAGGTGGTGAGAGTTCACACAATTAATTATCAAAAATAAATTACATTTTCTCTTTATATCTGACTTTTTATGATTTTTCTTCCTCATTACAGAGGATTGTTCAGAGAATTTTAAATAATGTTTGTAGCACCTAGAATAGTGTTTAATATTTAATAGTTGCTAACAAAATGGTAGCTACGACTGTTTTTAAAAGGAGAGCAACATTTTTGTAGGGGGAATTACTCAATAATGGCTAAAGGATTAAAGATGTCTGCTCTCTTTTGGGAGACCTAAAATTCCTATGTGCATGCCCCACTCATTTCTCCTTCACTTGGTTGTGACTTTAAAACAATAAACACACTCCAATGAAAGTAGGGGAACTTTAACCTTTAAACATAACCTGAAGATATAATATTTTGTTATTCATTTGTTCTGGATACTTGCTCACCTTCTATAATCTTGTGTTAATAATGTATTTATCATAGATAAATGTATGTGAGGTAAATAGAGTTTTTCTTTTTTTTCTTTTTTTTTTTTATACCACTGCTTCCACATATGTAGTTAAGGGTAATGCTATGCAATGATAACGCTCCTGAAATTGGTGACTTGTTGCATTGCTGGAGTGATTCCATAAAAATATTTAAAACATATATACAGTACTAACCAGGGAAAACATATACTCATGACGACAAAGGGAAAGTTTTGAGCACTTATTCACCACAAACAATCCCAAATGTTTCACGTGTGTCATCTCATTAATTTCCACAACAATACCATTGGTAAATGCAACTGTGTTCCCCATTTTATGGATGGAGAAACTGAGGCACAGAAACATTATCTAACTCTTAACAACTAATAATCAGCACTGGGTTTTGAGCTCAGGCAGTATAATGTTGTTGCAATCATTGTTCTTAATCACTATGCTATAGAGATCTGTTGCTCTGCTGAGGATGATCTGCTTTGCATCTTACATTTTGCCAGAGTCATTGCCTTTGGTACATTTTCACCAAAAAACAAACAAAACAAAACAAAACAAAAAACACAACACTTTCTGCTTTCATCAAGAGAAAGAAATATTTTAAAATAACCCACAGATAAGATTTCAAAAGATAATCACTTTAATTCAGCATTTTGTAGATATCACACTAAAGTGCTTTGAGTATGGGCATTTGAAATAGGATTTTCAAAAATTTTAACAAAGTTTTACCAGCAGGTTCTTTGCTTTAAAAACATCCACTCATCAGGAGATACTGTAGATATTGTTCTGTTAATGTGGATGGACCAAATTCCTTATAAAAAGAGTTGGAAGGTGCTTTTTTTTTCTATGGTGTCAACACCTATAATTCCATTTCTCTATTAAAGGTGATTTTACACAATGAACAAAATTCAAAGCTGTTAGAGCATTAGAGCATAAGTGATACATTTCCCAAACGAGAGCACCCTTCTGCATGTTTGAGGGAGTTTGTAAAGAAAATTTATTGCTTCATGAGAAGAAGAGTTAATAAAGTTCTTCTGCAGTAAGGATGTCAAATTCATGTGAAAAAATAGAATTTTTTTTCTTAAAGAATTCTGAAAGTAAGCAAAGTGAAATATTAATGTAAGTTATCAGTTTTATTTTTACAATGCTTCCACTATTCCTTTTATCATTAGAATACTTGGACATATAAAAAAGAATACTTGGACATATAAAAAATGAAAATGACCCCAAATTGGAGATTTATCAAAATCTTACTGCATTTTAGGTACTCTAAAAGACCTTTATATATGTTAAATTATTTAATCATCACAAAAGCCCCATTAATTTCCCATTCTATAGACAATGGAACTGAGGCAGAGAGATTAAGGAATTTATAGAGACATGATCTAAGACTGTATTGTCTGGCTCTAGGATTATGCCACTTAACTGCTATGCTATTTTGCTTTAGCAATAGTAAAAAATACTGTTTCTGATATATATTCCAATTTCCACAATTTTCTCACTTATTGAATATTATTTTGTCATGAATAAAACCCATATTTGAACATTTTTTATGGAAAATACAAAACACAACTCTCTCAGATATTTTGTCTATTATTTCTGAAGATATCCTGTGTTTGAAATCATAACTTTCCCCTACAGAGATGTAATTCATTTTAATTAGGTCACCTAAATGTCAATTATTTATGTTGACTACAGCAATTCCTAATTTTGGGATTTCACACGCCTTCACTCTTGCCTGGCACTCTGGGAATCTTCTCTGTTTTGCATAATCTTAATTATATTACTTTGTTGAAGAGATGCAAGAAAAATGACATTCTTCTAGAATGACTTCTCAATTAAATCAAAGAGATCTGATAAGATTAAAGAAAATGCTGGCAAAGCACTGAGTGGTAAGAAAGAGAGACTCTCCATGTTAAATGAGTTACCAGGAATAAAGTGCAGAATTATATCAGGACACTGTTCACTTAGCATAATTAGTAGTTTTTGTTATAACGTGCTAAATGATTTATTAGCTGTCAATGATAAGTTGATGTGCTACAATAATTATTCTAAAATACCATATCTTGATTCATGCAGCAACTGTATTTCCCAAACATTTTAACCCTACTTAGCCCTTAGCATATTTTGGGAAAGGAAACAAGAACAAGCATTAAAATTCTAAATTTAAAGATAGAGACTGAGTCACATAGATGCTAAGTGACCTGAGGAAAATCTCACAGCTACAACAGTGAGTCTGGAGTTCTTAAGGCTCTAAATTCCCAGCCATTGTTTTATGCCTACAATCATTGTCTCTGCATAGAAATGCTTTTTTGTTGAGGAGAAAAGAGAGAGGAAACTAAAAAATCATATTATTTGTTTTATACAAACACTGAGAGATATAGCATCTTCTACAAAAATAGCACTGGCAAGAGATAAAAGAGCATAAAATGGCTTAATTTCAAGTACTGAATTGTTTTCTTTCCCCAAGCTATGTGGGGATAAACCCTTACACACAACTTTTCTTTAAGGAATTTTGACATACAAAGACATTATATAAATCCCAGAAATGTGGAAGCTCCTGCTTGCGAAGATTTTGACTGTCACAACATTAAACTAATGCAAACTATAAAAAGGACTGCTCCAGTTTCTCCAGGTCAAGCGTGTTTGTGAGGAGTACAGAGGCCACGGAATACTGAAAAGCCGATCAGATTTATGGGCTAATGTCTGTGATGCTGCATGGTGCGTAAAAGAATTATGTAAGTGGTACATCTGCTCCTAGGAAGTCATCTGTGAATACTTCCTAATTTTTTAATGGCTGCGTGTGTGTTGTATGAATCACAATGAAGTAAATCTCTTTTCTAACTCTAGCTCTTTTGTATTTGGGATGAGCACTTCTGTCATTCAACTGGATGCTCTGGGCTACAAAGTCAACGTGCACTCACTTCTTTACAGGTTTCCACAACATACAGAAGAAATGATGGGTCTGAATTAGAATTAGACTGCATCCTCTTTAATATTAGGGACATCTGATTAAATGTAATATGATTATAGAAAGATTAGCCTGACTTTAATTTCTGCTATAGGTGTATGATAGTGATTGTTGCTAGGCGAAAGAATGTCTCCCAAAAGAAAAGCTGTTAAGAAATCTATAAGCTTTTAAACTGTGTCTTTTAAAACTAAACTCAAACTCAGTTTGAGAAGTTAGAGAAACAATTAAGTGACAAATTCCTTCATTTCCTTGCTAAGAAAAGATAATATTAAATATAATTATCGTTTTCTTAGGTTATTTATTCTGGATGGGGATTGAATAAAGTCTGGTCTAATGATTGTCATGATTTCTTTCTCAGAATATTGAGTATTTTCATCTAAGCTTGTTACAAGGAAAATAATGCTTTCTGGATTTCTTGAGTAAAATGATATTCTTTATTATTCTCATGAATCTGATAACTACCTGAAACATATTGCCTAATCAATGTCTGAATTCCAGTCATTCAAGGAGAGCACTATTTTGGTTCATAGAAAATTTAGCCTGACAATAATAGGCTTTCACTAATATTTCCTGGGGCTGCCAGGTCTTTTAATTTTATGTGAATATCCTTAACAGTGCTGCAGAAAACAATGAGAAGAGGTTGATTAGACATTTTATTACTGCAGTCCTATTTCATTTCTTTCTATATAGCTATATTTAAGACAACAATATGGGACTAGGAAGTTGGAAATGTATGTTTGAACAAGTCCAAAACATTATGGCTTAAAAAGATTTTAAGCATCATCAAAAATTAAGCATATGGAAATTATTGCATATGGGTGGAGTGGCTTTGGCACATACATAATGAAATTTATGTATTTCAAGATGGACATCTTTGTAGTTTTGATGCCACCTGTGAGCTTATGGTCAAGCTTATTGAAACTTGTAGTTCAGGGAAACTATTTCCAGCCTAAGATTTCCATAAGAAATCCAAATCAGCAAGCTGTTGGTTCATTCTGCCTCTTGGGTGGTCCACTGTGTGGAGACCACATGAACAAGTTTGTTTGTTTTTTTTTTCCACATGAACAAGTTAAAAAGAGCAGTGCATCCTTGTAGAGGAAGATGGAGTATTGGCACCACACCACTATCAAGATCCAGGCCAAAAGAGTTATCTATACCTTAATGAAATACATATTCTGCTTCTCCAAAGAATGTAAATTCTCAGGGTTGGAAGACACTTTAAGTATCTTCTAGTTCTGTTATATAAAACAAGGTCTTCAGACCAGGCTTTATATAAAGTTCTGGTTAGACACAAAGACCTATCCTAGGAAGCCAGCTATGATAAATAGGTAGCTGCATACACATGACTTAAAGCCACAATTATTCCTTAGATTTCATGAAAGTGAAAGTAATTTAGGAATTGTTTTTGGAGATTTTATTTTTTATTCATGAGGGGCAGAGGGAGAAAGCAGGCTCTCTTCAGGGAGGGGGACCCTGATTTGGGACTTGATCCCAGGACCCTAAAGGCAGATGTTCAACCACTGAGCCATGCATGCACCCCATAATTTAGGAATTTAAAAAAAAATTATTTTGTATTCACTAAAAAAATAAAAAGGCATCTGGAGCCATAATTGTACATAAATAAGTAGACTTTTAAAATATATATAGATATATGTGTATATATATCTATATATCCTTCATATAATAAAGGAGTACCCTTCCTCCCACTGTGACCTAATAGCACTTTCATATAAAAATAATTTAATAAAGTAATTAAATAAATCTTTGATCTTATACATTTCTCCTAAGTAAAAGTCTGATAGCTAAAAAAAAAAAAAAGTATCTATTTTTTTGTGTTAACTTTTTATCTCTCTTGATTAATTCCTCTTGATCATCCCATGGCTTTGCTGAAATGGATTCACTTTGATTCATGTTTTACTAGTTTCTCAAATATACATAATTTGGGAGAAAACAGTATACCCTAATACACAGAGACTGTCCAAAACTAATTAGTAGTTAATTCTTAATGTACAGGTTTCCAAAACAATGGGAAAATTTAAACCAATGGAAACACCCAGCATGAAATCTGTGTTTAAATTACGAACAATAGGAATAGTCCTAAACTTTCATTTCTATTAACACAATACCATGGATGATGAAACACCGTGTTCTTCCATATATTTCTTCTCTCATAAGAGGGCAGACAAAATTTACTAAATTTGGTAGGCAAGGTGTTAAGATAGTACATATGGCACTTTAGGATTGGGGGCTGCTCATTTTATTATATTTTATTATATTCTAACTCTTAATATATTTATTTTTAGAATATTTTTTCTTTAGAAATAAATCAACACATTAGCCCTTAGCTCATGTTTATAAAATTATTTGTGTGTAACTCACTGTAAAAAAAATTACAAAGCATAAGTATGAAACATAAAAAAAAAGTCAAGGAAATTCCTCAAATGCACACTACCCAGAAGTACTACTGTCAACATTTTTGTGCAATCTTTTATTACTTATTTCTTTTTTTATGAAATGAGAATAGTAGAATATGTAATACCTTATGCTCGCTTTCTTAATAGCAAGGTATTATGAAAAATCATGTTGCTGAATATTGTTTAACGTCATTATTTTACTATCTATCTTGTCATTGACTTTAAGTACATATCATACTTTATGTGACCAAACTGCCATTGTTGGACACTTAAGCTGTTTTCAGGATTTGTTTTTGTTTTGCTAATAAGGCTGCAGCTAACTGCAATCTGTTTTGTTTTCATAATGTGTGTTTCTAGACACATTATCAAATAATTTCTCAATCTGAAATTTTGAGAAGTGAGATCGTGAAAGGAGATGTAAAAAATGAATGAGATGAGCATTTGTAAGACTTCTGGTGCAATTGCCAACATTTGAGGTTGGCAGCTTAAATCAATTTATACTTCTACAAGCAATTTATGTTCCTGTAAAATGCACAAAGCAAGGATAAAACATTCCATTAATAAATATAAAAAAATCCTGGAAAATGCACAGTATATATAATCCATGTGTTACCTAGTAAGAAATGGAGGGATATCTCTAAATGTTGAAATCAAAATGGGAGTTGAAAGCCAGGGACAAAGTGATTGAGCTCGTGGCTAGGAGCTGCAAAAGGCATCTGACCAGTGGTCTTTGTTTCCATTTCTTTCTTTGTTTTCTGTTTATTAGTAAAGTATGGGGTGCTTAGTGTAGAGTGCATAAATTGTATTTGTAGAGATTGGTAAGTATTTACAAAGCTAACATATTTAGACTGTCCAGATCAAGTTATAAAATTTATCAGCACTCCAGATATAGTCCTCATGTTCTTTTCTACGTTTTTTTTACATTTCAAATGACAAGTACTTCAAAACCCATGCTTTCTTTTATTAGGACAGACATACATTTGCCTGTTTTTCAACTTTGAGAGTTGTTTTTTTTTAAGGATTTTATTTATTTATTTGACACAGGGAGAGAGAAAGCACAAGCAGGGAGAGCAGCAGAGGGAGAGGGAGAAGCAGACTCCCGGCCAAGCAGGGAGCCCAATGTGGGGCTCAATCACATGACTCTGAGATCATGATCTGAGCCTAAGGCAGATGCTTAACCAACTGAGCCATGCAGCCGCCACTGTTTTTCAGCTTTAAATCAATGAAATATATATGTGCCTATCTTCTTCTGAAATTTATGCATGTTATTGAATATCTAAATTGTGATTTTTTTCTGTGTTTTTGTGGAGGAATAAACCATAATTAACTAACTGTTAAATTATTGTATCTCCAGAAATAGGATACAAGTATTCTGGTTGTTCCGTATCCTTTTCAAAATTAGATGTTTTTTTTTTTTTTTCCGTTTCACTTGTTCTAATAGGTGTATAGTCATATATCATAATGTTTTAATTCTCCTTATTCCAAACATATAATTAAATTGAGCACTTTCCCTTATGCTTATGAACCATTTAGATAACGTTTTTAATCCACTGCCTGTTTAAATATTTTGTCTACTTTTTAAATGGGTGGGCTTTCTTTTTCTTTTATATTTGTATATATTTTTACCATAAGTCCTTGTGATATATATGTACATATGTATTTATATGTGTGTATATATAATGTAGTGTATATATATATATATATATATATATATATATATATAGTGAAGTATTTTCCCACTTAATAGTTAGATTTACTTTTTAATTTTGATGAAGTTAAGTTTATGAAATTTTCCTTCATGGCCATGTTTTTGTGTTTTGTTTAAGAAATCTTTGCCCACTGTAAGTTTTCTTCTAGTTTTATTATTTCACCTTTTATATATATATTTGTTAAGATTTTATTTATTTATTCATGGGGGACACAGACTGAGAAGCAGAGACACAGGCAGAGGGAGAAGCAGGCTCCATGCAGGAAACCTGATGTGGGACTCAGTCCCAGGACTCTGGGATCACGCCCTGAGTCGAAGGCAGATGCTCAACTGCTTAGCCACCCAAGCAAGGGGTGGCTACCTTTTATATTTGTATTTAAAATTCATCAGTAATTAATTTTTATGAATGATGTGAGATAGGGGTCATGATTTTTTTTTTCTTTTCTATATAGATCATCAGAGACTTCTGGTTCTAGTCATGATGAAACAACAAATATGGGACTCTTAAAGGTTGGAATAAACCTTACAACTGGACAGAATACAAGAAGTATCTGTTTTCAGACATTGGATAATAGATGGCTCAGAGCTTTAATTTTTGAAAGTAAGAAACATACAAGATGAACTTCGTAATTACCCTGGATTTTTTGTGCAGAATACTTACACATTTTGAGATCAAGAAGTTAAGCCCAAATGGACAGCAGTGATCATGCTTAGGAGACCAAAATTTAGAGGAATATCAGCATGAAGGCAGATGTGCAGAGAAGATATAATATATCTCCTTGAGCCCTTGACTAAACACTAGGCCACATATATACAGAATGAGATTCTATGACATTTTGGAAAGAACAACTCTTAGAAAGATAGGGGAATGCTGTGAGAAGTTAGACTCACAGCTAAGTAGAGTAGGGATGCATCCAACACCCAAAGTATTATGAAGATACTTCAGAAAGTCCGTGTTTTAGATATAGGGCCTCAGAGTAAGGCTACTCTAGAGCAGTGGTTCTCAAGTAGGAGAAATTTTGTCTCTTAGGGGACATGTGTTGATGCATAAAGGTATTTTTGATTGTTACAATTAGGGGGCAAGTACTACTGGCATGAAAGTGAGTAGAGTTCATGAAGACTACTAAACATCTTACAATGTATAAGACAGTTCCTCACAACAAAGAATTATGTGGCCCAATGTGTCAACAGTGCCAAGTTCAGAAACCCTGATGTAGATCCAGCATAACAAAGATTAATATGAAACTTCTACAAGACCAAGTCATCAATCAATTAAGTGCCCATCCTAACATACCATCTTTTAAAGTAAGGCAACTTAATCCAGATTCTGAGCAATGTAGTATTCACAATGTCCAAAATTCAATACTTAACTAGATATATAAAAAAGCAAGGATATTTGGGTCATAAACAGAAGAAAAAAAGAGTTGATATAAGTAGACCCTGAGATAAAACAACAAAAGGTAATATATACTAAAAAATCAATATAAAATGTAGCCATTTATTTAATATTGATGTGGATATTCCTCTGTTCCAGAACTATTTATTGAAAGGATTATCCCTTCCTCCAGGCAACCACATATATGTGGGTTTATTTCTGAATATACAACTTGTCTATTTGTCTACTCTTGTGTGAATTCCACAGCATTTTAATTTGTACAGCATTATAATTCTTAATATCTGGAAGTATTTTTAAAAAGATTTTATTTATTTATTTATTTATTTATTTATTTATTTGAGACACAGAAAGAGAGGCAAAGACACAGACAGAGGGACAAGCAGGCTCCCTTTTGGGAGCCTGATGTGGCATTCAATCCCAGGACCCTGGGATCATGACCTGATCCAAAGGTTACTAAGCCACTGAGTGATCCAGGTGCTCCAGAAGTATTTTTTTAAGTTAAATCTATTAACATCTTTAAATGTTAAATTCTTTAAAGTGTCATCTTTTAAATATTTATTTAGTTCTCCCTCAATTTGTATCATTATTTTCTCTTTTCTGTATAGAGGTTTTATATATATATATATATATATATATATATATATATATAGCATTAAGATTTATTTCTAGGTATTTTTTCGATGCTAGTTGGAAATAGTAACTTCTAAAATGTTTGCTTTTCTATGTCTGTAATTAATATATAGAGATGAATAGAAATTTGTATGTTGATTTTATCCAAGTGTTTGCTAAAATCACTTAAAAACTCAAGTAGTATGTATGTGAATATTTTAGCACTGTATATTTTAAATACACATGCAATTTGAGAATGATGGTTTTGTTTCTACTTTTTCAATTTATAAATTCTTTATTTATTTTTCATCCCTAAATGGACTGGCCAGAACTGCCAGTGTAGAATTGAATAGAACTGAGAGTTCACTCTGGTCTTAATTTGTTATCACATAAGGAAATCTTTTAATATTTCACCATATATGGTCTTTGCTATATTTATGGGGTTTTTTTAGTGGCTGACATATTGATTGAAAAATATTTTATCTTTATGTTAATATTTTTATAATGAATAAGGTTATTTTTGTGTTCCCTGTGCCTTTTGAGTGATTCGATGATTTTTCACCTTTATTTGGTTACCACAGTAAATTACACTGATTAACTTACAAATTTTAAAGTGATGTTACATTCTGATTAAGACAATCTTCCTTGTGGTACATTATACTTTTATACAGATCTAGCTTCATTATTATTTTGTTTAGGATTTTGCATTTCTGTTTGTGAAACTTTATTATATATTATTATTTACCAAGTTTCTTTTTTTTAATTCACCAGGTTTTGATATTGAGATAATGTTTTTATCTTTATATTTTCTGATACTGTTTTCCTAAGAATGGTATTGGTCTTCCTTAAATGTTTGAACAAGTTCACCTCTAAAGCCATTTAGCTATGAGGCTTACTTTGTGAGAAAGCTTTCAATAAGAAAGTTCAATTTCTTCACACACAGGATTATTCATATTTCTATTTTTCATGTGGTTGTTTTCTTTTTTTTCAAAGAATATGTCCATTTCATCTAAATTTTCAAATATGTTGACATAAAGTTATTCATAATATTCTCTTGCTATCTTTATAATGGTTGCTGGAATAAAGTAAAATACTCTTTTTTCATTTATGATATTGTTACTCTGTGCCATCTCTATTTTTCTTTAATCAGTTTTGCCAGTATCTTAATTGGGATGCCCCAGAGGCAGATTTTGAGATTGGTATTCTTCTGTGAGTGATTTGAAGGAGAACTCTTTAGAGAATGAAGAAATAAAACAGGGAATGAAAGAAGTTAAATGAAGATGAGTTTCAGGTGAAATCCAGCATGAGATTAACCATGTATGAAGCTCTGGAGCATAAATGAAAAAAACAGAGTATATCAATCCCCTCCCATATGTCTTGAGGCAGGAGAATGGAGCTTTTGTGGGGCTTCTGTACCTCTTTACAGCAGTCAGGCATTGGCTACAATCTCTCTTAGGGGAAGATAGGTTTTTTTCCTTCTAGGTACTTCTGGTGAGGCAATAAGCCTCCAGAGAAGTTTGCAGGTGTGAGCAGTTGGCATTGGTACCCATAGAAGCTGGGTATTGGGCTCATAAATCTGGTTAAAGGAATTTAAGAGTGTGTGGAAAAATCATCAGTGGTAACTTTGGTAGCCTAAATGTTGCATTGCCCGGATGCACTTGCTTCTCACATTAAATTCACTCTATTTTGTTGCAGTATCTCTAAAACTCTTGTTAGTCATGATTTCTGGAAATCCTTAAAAGGATTGTTGCATTTGGTCCCAAGGCCATAACTGATACACACTATCTCCCTTTATTTCCATCCATTATAGACTCTCTTTACTCTTTTTTTTTTTTAAAAGACTTTATTTATTTATGAGAGAGAGAGAGAGAGAGAGAGGCAGCAACACAGGCAGAGGGAAAATCAGGGAGAAGAAGGAGAAGAAGGAGAAGAAGGAGAAGAAGGAGAAGCAGGCTCCATGCAAGGCATCCAATGTGGGACTTGATCCCAGGACTCCAGAATCATGCCCTGGGCTGAAGGCAACACTAAACCGCTGAGCCACCTGGGCTGCCCAATTCTCTTTACTCTTAACCACATCTGTTGGTCTGGGTGGCTTATCTTATAAGGATGATACACTTAGGCATTTTGGTTGAACCTCCAAACACTGTCTAAATAAAATTTTCAAAAAGTTACAAACGTGACTATCATCCAAATGTGAAGTGAGCACCTATCAAAGATTTATTAAGATTCATGTTATTCATTAATGGTAAAGAATACCAAAGTTGGCTTCACCTTGATATTTGCTCATTTTCCTTTTAATTTACAAATCCTCCATTTCTCTATGTCTAATCTGTTATAAATTCATCCATTTAAGTTTTAGTTTCAGTTAATTATGTTTCAGTTTTTAATTTTCTCCTTGATTCACTTTCTGTAGATTCTAGTGTTCTGGCAAAAAATCTCCATATCTTCCTTTATTAAATTTCCTGTCTGATAAATGAGATATTTGGATAGCCAATAGATGTTTTAAGGTCTGTTTTTCTTCTTCTTGGCTTTTGGCAATTTTCTTCTATTTTCTAGCATACATAGCTGCATTGTAGTGATTACTGGACAATAAGCTATCAAAATTGTAGAAGCTTTGGATGACATTATGTTCTTTCCTGGATAGTTCAATCTTTTTCTGGAAAGCAAACAAAAAATGAGTAGATCACCTTAATCTGTCAATTTCAGAAGTCTTCAGGGATATTTACTATGCCCACTCCTTTTTGACAGTCTCAAACTCAAATTTTGGTTTCTCTAATTCCATGAAAATATCAAAAATTCTACTAATCTTTTCGAGTTTCTTAGCAGCCACTTTTTAAATTGATTTTGCAGGGCCTTGCCTCGAATACTCATGATTTAGGGATCATTAAATGCCTTAAATGGAAATTGTGGGCTAAATGTTAGACTTGTTTCTGTGTGATTGCCTTTTCTCTGGCATTGTGCATTTACAATCTTAGATATTGTGGTAGTACCACATTTTGTATTTGTTTTTCTGATCCAGTGTTATTCTCACAAGTTCTAAACTACACCTTTATATTGCCTTACATTCCTGCACTTCAAATGTCAAATATCTTAAAGTGACCTTGAATATAAGATTATCTCAGAGCATTTTCTTTTTCTCTAGTACCTTGGCCCTTTGTGTCATCGCTTCCTTTTTAGCTTTCCAGTCTTCAAATGATAGTGTCTTGTTGTCTTCTCTTTCACTTCTCTCTTTCTCTCCTTTTTTCCTCCCTTCTTCCACTTCTCTCCTCTCTTTCATTATCCAGCTACTATATGTAGTTAGCTATCATAGTTTTATTATCCAGATATCATAGTTCTGATACTAGATACTGCATCATAGCAAGAAGCTATTATCTGCTAAAATAAACATGAAATAAAGTAATAAAAATAAGGTCAAAAATAAATTTTTAAAAATACAAAGGAAGTATTGAAAAGAAATATAGACAAAAGCTAATTTATTTGAAAATGTAGTTAAAATAAGCAGTCATCTGGCATATGTTATCAAGAAGTTAAAAAAACTACTGTGTTTTTTAATCATACAGAGAACTTTGAATATCTTTATGTATAATTAGAAAATCTTGATAAGACAGAAAATTTTATAAACTATAAATTACTTTAAAACTAGCTCCAAAAAGAAAGAACAGAAAACAGAAAAAGAAAAGTCATACTGAGAGAAAATATTTGTAAAAAGTACATATTTTAAAGGATACAAAAAACAATTAAAACTCAACAATAAGAAAACAACCTGGTTGAAAAATAGGCCAAGGGTCTGAGAGGCACCTCACCAAAGTAGATATACAGATAGCAAATAAGTATCTGAAAAGATGCTCTGTATCATCTGCCATCAGGGAAATGCAAATTACAGAGAGATATCCCTACACACCTATTAGAATGGCCAAAATCTGGAACACAGATAACATCTAATATGTTACTTTTCTTTTTTTCTTTTTTTAAAGATTTTATTTACTTATTTGACAGAGAGAGAAAGAGAGCACAAGTAGGCATAGTGAGAGGGAGAGGGAAAAGAAGACCTTCCGCTGAGCAGATAGCTTGATGCAAGGCTTGATCCCAGGACACTGGGATGATGACTTGACCTGAAGGCTTAACTGACTGAGCCACCCAGGTGCCCCTAAATGCTGATTTTCATTCATTGTTGGTGAGAACGTGAAATGGGACTGCCACTTTGGACAGCAGTTTGGCAGCTTCCTATAAAGCTAAACATATTCTTACCATATGATCCAGAAATCACACTCTTTGAATTTACCCAAAGAGACTGAAACTTATGCCCACTGAAAAGCCAGCACATAGATGTTTATAACTACTTTATTCATAATTGCCAAAACATTGAAGCAACTATGTAATGTCCTTCAGTAAGCAAATGAATAAACTGTAGAATTCCAAACAATGGTGTATTGTCAGCACCAAAAATAAATGAACTAGGTAAGAAGACATGAAAAGACATGGACATATTATTAAGTGAAAGAAGTCAATCTTGAAAGGCTACATATTCCATGATTCCAACTATATGATATTTTGGAAAAGACAAAACTATGGAGACAGTAAAAGAATCAGTGGTGGCCAGGAGTTGAGGGAAAAGGGATAAATAGGTGGAGTACAGGGGATTTTTTGGGCAGTAAAAATGTTCTGTATGAGACTATGATGGTAGATGCACACCATTATATATTTACCAAAACCCATAGAATGTACAACACCAGCAGTGAACTATTAATGTCTACGGTAAACTATGGACTTTGGGTGCTAATAATGTGTCAATGTAGGCTCATCAATTATAATAAATGTGTCAGGGAATGTTGATAATGGGAGAGGATGCTCAGGTCAGGGATGGGGGGCAAGGCTATACAGGAAATTGCTGTGCCTCCTTTATAATTTAGCTGTAGAGAAAAAAATGAATATTATCATTGTCAAAGAAACTGGGAGAAAATTCTGCCTTAGGAAAAGATGTTTTTATAGTTGGAGATATAAGAAAAATATTTTTATTTCTTACATACATCATTTGAAGAATAGAGATAAAGGGGAATGTCTCCAGGTTGTTTTGAGAGGCAATATAACTTTGAAACCAAACCTAGATGAAGACAGCAAGACATAAAATTATAGATCAATCTTCCTTTATGCATCTAGAAACATTCTAAGTACTTCAAAGGTAAACTGAATCTGCCATGTATAACCAAAATTAAATGCAAGACAAACTAAAACAAGCATCATAACTATGAAAGATTTTCCCAGAAATGCAAAGACTGTTTAATATTAGAACTCTCTTCTTTCAGGCTGCCTGGGTGGCTCATTGGGTTGAGGGTCTGAGTTGTGGTTTCCACTCAGGTCATGATATCAGCATCCTGAGATAGAGCCCCAAGGGGGGCTCCATGCTTAGTGCAGAGTCAGCTTGAAGATTCTCTCCCTTTGCCCCTCTCCCCACTCACAACACACACACTCTCTGTCTCTCTCTCTCAAATAAATAAATAAATTTTTTAAAAAGAGAAAGAACTCTCTTCTTTCAATTTATCGTAATAATGTATTAAGGAGAAAATGACATAAGCATTCAAAGAGACACATAACAAATTTATAAAATTCATCTGTGATTTGTAGTTTTACAAAAAAAAAAAAAACCTGTTTTCAAATTTGGAATAAAAGGGGATTTCTATAATATATAAATATTTGCATTCAACATCAGGTGATATTAAAGATATTTCTTTAAAATCTAGTTCTTATGTGGGGTTCTTAAGAACTGTTGGTGTTTTAAACAGAAAATGAATTTTTAAAAAGATTATTACAAATAATATCTTTAAAAAAGAAAAAAAAAAGGGAGCTTGAGTAGCTCAGTTGATTGAGTGTCTGCCTTTGGCTCAAGTCATGATGCCAGGGTCTGGGAATTGAGCCCCACATTGGTGGGGAGGGGGGTGGTGTCCCAGCTCCACGGGGGCCCGCTTCTCCCTCTCCCCCTCCCCCTGCTCATCCTTTCTCTCCTTCTTCTAATAAATAAAATATTTTTTAAAAAGGTTATTACAGAACTAATAAAATTATTAGGTAATTTTAAGACTAAGCCTCCAAGTAGGCCATAGAAAGTAGTGCCCTGCCACCACACTGCTCCACTGCCATGGTTAAGTGCCAAATGCTTCTAGTTTGCATAGCTTCCCATTGGGCTGCAGGAACTCAGTAGTACACTGAAGTCCCTGTTACCTGCTCCATTATCATTTCTACACTGCAAACTTTATTTTGCATCTAGTATCACTGCCATGACCACAAAAAGAGTGCCCTGATGTTCCTACTCCTGTTTGTTCTTAGTGGATTCCTTAAAATTTGCTTAGGTTATGTTCAGTTGAGGAATCTAAGCCATGTGTACTCTGTTTTAGTGCAAAGGACTGGAAAAGGAAACATCTCTCATTTTTAGATGTTATTTTTGAGGGGATTCTTTATCTCCCATTAAGATTTTTCAGAGGAAGGGTGCTAGTAGGCAAAAGAATGACAAATATCCGTGACGAACAGCAACAAGAAAGACTGACCACTAGAATTTCTTCTACCCTACAATTACTAGATAAATATAGAAGGTCAGGAAAAGAAATAATCAAATGGATTGGGAAGGAAGAAACAAAGCTCTCCTAATACACAGATGTTACAATTGTCCAGACAAAATTTTAGACAATTTGTAGACAGCTACTTGAATTAATAAAGTTCAGAAGCTTTGCTGGAAACAACCCAGTATTAAAAAATAAATCAATTTTTTTATACCCAGAAACAATAAATTCAAAATGGAATTTTAATAAATATATCATTTATAATAGCAACAGAACCAATTAAGTGTCATATATAAGAATATATCTAGTAAATATTGCTTAAAAATTTTTAAAATATAACATCATCATAGGATCTAACAGAAGATCCAGAAAAGGAGGAGATTGTTCCTATTCATATTTAGGCATAATGAATATTGTAAAGGTAACAATTCTTAAATCTATATATTCAATGCAATTCCATTTAAAATGTCTAATGTGATTTGAAGGATCTAAACTCAAAAAAACTGAGACTGAAGTTCACATGAAAGAGAAAGGGGCCAAGAGATGATTATAAAACAAAATTAAATCATTTGGTGATTGCATCCAAAGAATTGCGCTTATCCTTATACTTGTTATGCATATAAAGATGTAGCATTAAGAATAAGAGTTTCTGTAGGCTTTTGATAACCTTTTTCAGATTAAAGAATCTCCATTCTATTCCTAGTTTGCTATTTTTTAATCATAAAAGGATGTTGAATTTTATCAAAATGTTGGGCATCCATTGAGATGATTGCAAGCTTTTTATTTTTCTCTTTTATTAACATGGTGAATAGTTTCATGTTATTAACCTTTCTTGCATTCCTTTGATAAACTCTGCTGGCTTGTAATTTAAAAAATAAATGATAGACGCAGTTTACTAATTTTATTATAGGATTGTTTTTTATCTAGTTTGGGAGATGAGATTTGTTACATTTTTCTTTGTGGTATGATATTCATGTGTACTTTGGGGGGACTTTCTTCTTTTTTTGGCATCTTGGAATGCTGTTGGGTCCTTAAAAGATGAACAGAACTGGCATAAAAAGCCTGGATCTGATTTATTACTGCTGTTTTGTGGGTGGATTTAAAGCTATTGATTCTATTTCTTTAATGGCTTTAGATTTCTTTAATGAATTAATAGTTTCATATAGTCTAGATTTCATTCCAATCTGACTCTTGACAATCCCCTTAGTAATCAAATATCCACCCTTTTGGGCTCCTAAAACAACCTCACTCAGAAAATCAGTTAATAATTAGCAAAATACCTGAAATCTTCAGCTGTTTCTCTGAATATTCTCTTCACATTCTTCTTCCATGCTAACACCTGGCTGACCTTGGAGACCCTGGGTCCCTGGCAACCCTTTCAAATCCTTTGAATACCTCCTCCATACTCCCAATACCTAAGATAACCCACTATGCACTCCTGAGGGAACAGTCAATAGTGCTTCAACTCTTTTTCCTGGCTGGCCCCTGGAACATTGCCTCTTTTGAAGCCCCCTCAAATGATCTCTCCTATATATCTCATACTGTTGTGCCTAAGCATGACAGAGGTGGTTTTTTTTAAATTTTTTTTAATTTTTATTTTTTTAGTTCTTACTGCTGCTTCTGGAAAATCTCCTTACCCTTAGGATCACTAAAAAAAAATCTCATATCATTAGTATATACTGCACACATTCTGAAATGTACCAAGGTAGTGGATATGCAGTATTCTCTAGGTCCAGGAAATTTGTTTACTGTAGACAATTTAAAATATAATAATAAAACCAATACAAAGATTAGAATATATTTTTAAAAGATTTTATTTATTTATTCATGATAGACATAGAGAGAGAGAGGCAGAGACATAGGCAGAAGGAGAAGCAGGCTCCATGCCGGGAGCCCGTCGGGGGACTCGATCCCGGGACTCCAGGATCGCACCCTGGGCCAAAGAGGCAGGCACTAAACCACTGAGCCACCCAGAGATCCCCCTAGTATATTTTTTATTACCCTCGTGCTCATGTAATCTTAAACAATGTTTGAGCCTTTGAGTGTATCATTGCATACTATCCTTTTGCTATAGGCATCTACCAATTCCTAGGGCACTCCCTTTAATTTACTTGAAGATTTTAGTTCCTGGCTTATGTCTTTCCACCATGCCATTTGTCAAATTTTTGAGATTTCATAATTCACATGGATAATCATTCAATACACTGGATTCTCAGTTTGACCTCTGTTTCAATCATCTGGTCTCACAGCCTGCTGTAGACTCCAATTCCATGGAAACTAGTCTAGTCCTTTTCCTTACTAGCAATGGCAACATGTCCATAATCTCAATTGCAAGCATCCACACTCTCATAACTATGTCATATGTTCCTAATTTCTTATAATATTTTTATCCAGTTATACATTACTTTTTAACTGCCTCTTGCATCCCTTCCTTCCTCCACCTGAAATTCTAGCCCCTCTGTGTAACTCTGTGTAACCTAACTACTTCCATCAATCCAGGGTGTGCAGAAGAGAGTCAATTCTCAGAGGGGTAACAGTCAACCAACAGAGCATGGCAGGTCCCAGGTTTTCTTTCCTTGAGTGGTACACATTTGATGTCCATTTTCCATGGATCTTTAGAAGGTCCCTAGAGAGACTGAGCTCCAGTTTCTCAAATTGGTAATTGGGGTTAATAACACATTCTTTATTGGATTTTTTAAGAACCTTCCTTGTGTCAGTGTTCTTAATTCCTTACCTGTGCTTCCTAGGAGTCCCAACAAATAAACTACTTGCATGAAATTCTTGTCTCTGGCTCTGTATTTAGGGGAACCCAAATTAATGAACTATGGATGAACTGTCTTTACTTCTAGCTAAGGTCAACCCCTTCACTCGGGTACTAGAATCCAGTCCCAGTCTACTCAGGCACAGGGCTTCAGCAATTCTCCCTTATTTCCTTTATTACCCTCTCTTTTCTTCTAATAGATATTCCATTTTCTTTCTAGCTACTGTCTAATTTCTTTCCTTAGAGTCACACTCGGGGAGAGAGCTTTTTTTAAAAAAATAATTATTATTTAATATTTAAATATTATTAAATAATTATAATTTAATTCTCTCACTGCTCTTTCTTAAATATAATTCAATCAATTTTTATCTGCCTCTCCACCTCCATACCTTAGTTCTACCTTCATATCTCCCCAGTAACTACTTTTATGAAGATTACTTGTGATTACCTGTGACTTCCTTGTTGCTAGATTCAGCGGTCTATTCCTAGTTGTCATTTTCTTGATTTACTCAGAGGGCAGCTAAATAATCATGACCTTGTTTCCTCAGTACACTGCTTTGGCAGAGCTCTGGTGCTACTCAGATTTCATTCTTCTGAGGGTGGCAGTTTGGGCTACTCCTTCTGGTCTCAATGATGAAAAGTGAACTGAGTTTGCCGCATTGCAGTGTGGGGAGAGGTAAGAGCTAAGTTTTCTTCCAACCTATATTCTCACTGCTTCTTGGCCATTCACAGCATGACATTTGAATCCTCTTCTTCCCACCACCCCTCAAACTCCCACATTTTAACTACTTTATGGTAACTTTATGGCCAAATTCAGATTCCCTAGAGATATTAACTTTTTGTTGTTGTCGTTCATTGTTATGTCCTATGATCCTCTCTGGTTTCTATAATTCCCTCAAGTTTGATTTTGAAGAAGGAATCAGCAGCCCACACTAATTTTCAATCTTAGTGAGAATCTGTGAAGTAAAGGGTTAACTCAGCAGGCTTGAATTCTTTAAACCCTGCACCTGCAAATAAAGGTCTGTCTTCAGCAGGACTAGCCCTTGACCTGCTGCTGGGGGATATAATCCCTGAGCCCTTAGAGTATCCCACCCGGTCTGAGGGTGCTTCAAGCTTTGGGCAGTGTTTGACCAATAGCTCATGCTAACAAAGTGACTTTCGTGAATGCCTATTGCTGTATGTCTGAGGGACATATGCTGCACTATGTAGACTCAGTGGCTAAGACCAGTTGTACTGCTGCTACCTGTCGATGTAACTAATCTTCAGTCAAATGCCTGGATGCCAAGGCTTGAGTGAACTCCCTGGTTGATAATACTTTTCATGTGTTGTCATACCTCATTGCTGGGAGAATTGTGTCCCCTGCAACTTTACTGGGAGGGGACCCTTGAAGGCTTGTACTAGGTTTCCCCTGGTCTTTGTCTATGTTTTTTCACTTTGCTGATTTGGATCCTTTTTCTGTAATAAACTGTAACCATGAGTATAACAACTTGAAGGGAGTCCTTCAAGTGAATCACTGAGCCCAAAGGTCATCTTGGGGAGTATATAAAGATTGGGATATTGGAGAGGAAGAAAAAGGATATGAGGAGGATTTGTTTGGGAAGAGGTGCGCTGTGACTTCCACTCACCTCAAGTCTTACAAGAAGACTTTACCAGGATTTCTTGGAGAACTTACACATGTCTTCAAAATGCAGCCATCCTAGTGGGTCAGTATTTGACTCCATCTCAGGAGATGTGACCTGATTAATTGTCCTGGAGGTAGGAGTGATGATAAAGGTTGCTGTTGTACAGAGCTTGGTGTGCACTCCTTGAGTCTCTTTAAAGTAATAGTACATGTATACATCTGGTACATTATGGGCCATGCCACGCCAGACATACACCCACACCCATACCCACACACCCGCATGCACACCCGCATGCACATGCATGCACATACACATGGTGAGAGAGAGGCAGACAAAAAAGTATTTTTCTCAGTCTTTTCCAGGAATGCTGCCTGTAGGAACAAAGAAACCTTAGCAAAGAGAGATCATTCTATGGAGTTCTATAGACCAAATTGAAGAGCCTGCCTTAACTGTATCAAAGGAACTTCACATAAGAGAGCTCAAAAACAAACAAACAAACAAACAAACAAACAAATAAACCCCAATGAAAATCACCCGTCAAACATGCAGTCAGCTTTAAATACATGCCAGGTCTGGGGAGCACAAACTCAACTTAACAAAATATTCATCAAGTAAGATTTTGTTTTCTGCTTTCCCCTTTTCTCCCTCCCCATTCATACCAGATGAAATGTGATCAAACACCCTGATGAGTAAGATGAGGAAGAGGGATTGAGCATAAGGAAAAAAGAGGATCACAATCCTCTTCCCTGACTACTGTTTGGTACAGGTTCAGATAGAGTATGGAAAAAATTTAACTTCAAACCAAGTTTTGAATTTTGATTAATTTTAAGAATTAGATATTTTTGATGACTACACTGTGATTGCATTATGATTAAACCATAAGATGTCTTTGTTGCCTAAGATTGTCGGGAAAAGTTATGGCACCATGGGAGTTTTCATCCAGGGGCAGGAGAGAAACTTTTCCCACTAAACACATTTTAAAAAGTTGTTGAGAGAAAACAAAACAGAACGCTGTTTTATTCTTGTACCCAGGAGGCTTGCTTCTTTAATATATCTGTAACACATACATTGTACATGTTTGTAAGAGTGTGGTTCAGGTTTTAACTTCCAACCTTTCTTCCCCTGTGGATTGATACACACTCTTCAACAGGAATAACTAAGGGAGAACATGGTCTTTTCTTTTTCTGAGTAATATTGCTATTTGTTTTCTTGTGGCTTTCATTTGCTGATCTTTGTTCCAGTGTATACAGCAGCATCGAGATCAGAGGAATGAACTGGTATGGGAAGTTTGTACCATATCCCTTCTGTTGTCTAACTGCCATATCTGCCCTGCATTTTCACTGGATACTTTTGGCATGGCCTGACCATCAAATTTGCAGAAGGGCTCTAGGCCTTGTCAGAAGAGAAATGGGTATGAGTGAGATTGCGGAGGCCTCTTCTCAAACTCCTTGTTTCTTCCTAGAAGTGTATACTCTTGGAGAGTAAAGCAGCCACCCCAAGTCAGAGAATTGAATAATGATGGTCCCTAGTACAATAAACAGGGAGAGGATGCTGAGAGATGGATTCGACAGTGTGGTACCACATTGAATCACAATAACTGAATTTTTCAGTGGACCTTTGCAGAATTAAGTAAAATTCTGGAAGGTAGAAGCTGAATAGTTTTTTTGTTTTTGTTTTTTAACTGCCAGTGAACTTTAAGATTAGTTTAGTCTTCATCCCTTGGAAGAGATGAACAAGGCCTCAGTTAGCAGAGTGAATTCTAAGAATCTGCTGAGGTAGTAAGAAACATTTGGAAGTGAAAGACAGGAAGTGGCAAGGAAAGTTGTTACGAATCATAAAATGGACTAGGTCCTTCACACAGAAAATGTTGACCCTGGTACTCTTTTTTTTGGCAAGTAGGGACTTGAGGTTTTTATACTTGAATACTCTTCTAAGTCAGGTGGGGTAAAGTGGAATTAAAGTCACGTGGACTTTGTGACCTCTAGTCAAATACCAATTCTCAAACATGATTTGCCAGTGGCAGATGGGGCCACATAAATAAAATCTGCTTTTAAGTTTAATTATATCAATAGAGCAACAAGTACTGTGTTTACATATTCAGCACTCATAGTTGATGGATTTTTCCTATATTAACCATTTAAGTAAGATAATTATTTGCCATTCTGTGACATTTAATTATAATGCTATGACTGATCTACATAGTTTGAAGGGAAAAATTGCTTTATATGTCATTTAAGATTTGTATGAACACATTTAAACTGCAGAAAAGATTGCTTGGAAAAATGCAGAGGTGGCTCCCAAGAGCTCTTGATTACCTTCTATATCAAGATCATTTTTAAAAAACCGGCTGTATTATCACAGCATAATTTCAAGGTGACCACCTGTCAAAGGGCTTCTGGGAAAAAAGGCAAAATGTCTCTCTCTCTTATTTGTGCACTTATTTTTATAAACATTTCTAATTTTCCAGAGGGTATTACAGACTAAAATTTTAATGAGATCGAAATAGTTAGCAATGAGTAAATAACATGAATTCTCAGTTGACATAAATTTTATGCCAGGTTTGAATGATGAAGGTAAAAGCTATCATGCAGCCTGGAAACAAATTTATTAGCAGATGTTTAGTTGTGCAGGAGAGATCTACATGAATAACAAAGCTCACCCTATTTGTAGTGAGAACTCTCAATTTCCTCTTTTCCCAGGAAGTGCATTGTACTCTGGACCGAGCTGAGTCATAATTAAGCTGTACCAAGAAAACATTCAAGTGACAATGATTCGCAAATGATCAGATTACTGTGGGCTTAGCTCAGGGCTTCACCAGCTGGAGTGATTTCTCTATTATACCCATATGTCTGTTAATAAATTTGATTCAAATGTAAAACGATTACAGATATTTTAGAGACGGGGCAAGACAATTAAAAACAAATAAGGTTGTTCTTGTGACTTGGTCTTAAGATGAATGAAGAAACTAAAACAAGGGCTCTAAAAACTACTCGTTTAATGATTATAAGATGAGAGAAAGTGCTTAGCGTGTTTTGAATGTCATATAGTCTCAGATATGGCATGTCAGCCCATCGCATGGGATGGCTTCATACAATGAACTTAAAACAGGTTAGGTGCTATGCAGGCCTCAAAGGAATACCACTCTTATCTTCCTGAGTTTACTTTATAAATATTTCAATGAAAGTGGAGGGGAAAGATCATTAGCAGGGTGAAATTAGGACTAAATCATTTAGAACAAAACACTGCTTATAAAAGAGGAAGTATCTTGGTAAAGACAAAGGTGGACACAGGGAATTTCTAGAGTTATTCTTTCAATTTGAACTAGCTCTCTGAAGGAGAGAAGGCTTCATCTTTCCTGGAATTTGTCAATTTCCCTTCTTCTTAAATCTGCTCTTTGAGATTAAGATATATTATTTGCAATGTCCCACTGTCTCTTATTACGTACCCCAGTTTAAAAGATCTCAGAGAGTTGGCTACAGTTCTGTACCATCTTTATAAATTCATGATCTTACTAAAAAGGGTGTTACTGAAACTGCTGACCTCTCCCATCCTCACATCTTACAACAACGCTCTCCTGACAGCTGGATTAGCAAAATTGTAAATCTAGTAAAGAACACATTAATATGGAAAGGTCAGTACATGCCAGAAATGGTAAAGTGTAGATAACTGATAGAAAATTACAAATTGGGAAGTACTTTGGAAAAGGCAAAAGACACATTGGCTGGTTCAATGTATTTAAACTTTGGGAAATTTATTTAATGGCTTGAATCTCTGCGAATCTTTTGGAAATTGATCACATTGTTTATTCTTCTGTGAGGGGGGTTACTTTTTCTACTCTTTGTTCTTTTTTTCTCACAAACTGATGTGTTCCTTCCTCAGATTTCTTTTTCACAGTAAAGGTCTTATTTCCTCTGTGTAGAAAAATAACACAGTTTCTGGAAGAAGCGGTTATTGTTTACCCAAACCCTGGGATTTGTTGAGGGGTAAGTAAAAGTAGGAGAGATGGCACAGTTTGCAAATCTTAAAAAAATACATTGAGTTCTATTTTTAAAAACAGCAGTATGCATAGGTGTATAAAACAATGTCAAAATTACTTGTCATCAGAGAGCAGCCTGTGAACAAAGTACTTAATATTTATTTTTTAAACAAATTAGTTTTGATTTTGGGACTGAAAGACAAGGATAAAGGGTACTTCCCTAGGTGAAATAAATGAACAATTGTGTATTCAAGACCAAATGCCATGCTGCTCTTATGTTGCATTCTTAATGACCTGCAAGAAGGACAGTCTGGGGAAAGCTCCAAATTTCACATACAGATAATGTTCTCCAAGTAGTCTGCAGCTAGCCTCGGGACCAGTTTCTGGATTTGGGAAGGTGATCAGAACATTACTATTACATTGAGACCATTGCATTTTCACCTTAATTTTCTCACTTGTTTGAAGTAACCAGTTTGACATTCAGTTGTATAGGCAGGACAGTTAGTTGTTGTTTCATTTTTACGGGCAAACAGGCCGAGGCTCTGAGAAGTAAAAGGATTTGCCAAGTTCACTCAACTAGCAGGTGAAAGGGTGGCCTGAAACAAAGGGTATTTGATGCTGCGAGTCTAAGGCTGCCTAATACAACAAAGGCATCCGAGGCCAAATAAATGTAGAAGTTCACAAAGAATCTAAATAAATCCTTAGATGTTAGACTCATAACAGATTAGTGAAGGTCACCAGGTGTTCTTAATATACATCTCCTGCTTCTTCAGGCTAATGTCATGGAGGGCGGCCATGCAATCCCCTATAAAACCCTTTGCCATTGCTGTCAGCAATGGAACCCTGGACTCCGGGCCCATTGGCCTGTCCCAGTGAGCCATTTCTCAAGTTCTTATCTTTTGGATACAGAAGCATATTACTAGGGAGTGTGAAGGGGAGGTTGACTTTAATCTTAATTGCCTGCATGCATAACTGTATTTTTAAAATGATCTCACTCTGTAAAATATAAAACCCTACCACCCCATAGAAGTCAGAAATCCTAGAGCGGAGCAAAGGTTATTAGAAAAGAAAAGCCAAGCTTGCAGTTACTCTGTCTTCTCTCCCTCTGAATTTGCCATCAAAATACAGGCACAATTCCAAGCAGACCACAGATTACAGAAGGCACAGTCCATGCAGCTATTCTACTCCTGCTCAATTTGCAGGCCAGGCCAGGCCAGGTACTTATCTAAATGTTATTTCAATTTGTTTTCTTCCTCGCTGTTAGAATGTTCCTCTGAAATCTTTGTTCAAATAACCTGTCTGTGAAAATAGCTCAGTGTATGTTATGAGTGCAATGCACGTGGCTTCGCATGCAATAGACGTTTTGTTAATCAACATTTAAATTTTGCTTTGATTTATACCACGACTAAACCACTTACTTGACCTCATTAGGGAGTTATCCAATCCTACTAAAAAATACTATGGAGGCCAAACATGGCTTCAAACACTGGAACATATAATGTTTTTGTTAGTCAATATCAGGTCAACATAACCCAGCTTCCTTAGATGGTACCTGTATTCGGATATTTGTATACTGAAGTATTTTAAACTAATCACATGTTATACTTTCAGTTGCTTGTGCAATAATTTATGACTTAACATCATAAAAGAAACAATGGACAAAAATGCATTTACTTCCTAACCTCTTGTGTAGATGGCAATGGGTGAATGTAATGGTTCTGACTTGGCTTCACATGCAGACAGCGAATCTGACTGAGAACATTATTGTGTCCAGTCCTGAACAGAAAGTTGAGAACTCAAGTCTCTGAGGGAGTCGAAACTGAAGTTTCTAGAACCTCCGCCATTGTTGAGCTTGCAACATTTTCAACAACATTTCTGTGCTTGGTACAAGCTGTTTTTCATGCACATAAAAATTTCTCATACATCTCCCACCAGCTGAGAAGGGTGATCAGGGTATAAAGCCCATAACAGGTCAAATTTCTCCTCATATGTATATTTGGTACATGTGTGCTTTTGAGCCAGAAAATCTGGGTTTGAGCCTTGACTAGTCCTGTTGCTTACTTGCCCTGTCATTTTGGGCAAGTTATTTTAGGTTTCTGGTTCATCATTTCTCCATTTGTAAAGTGTAAAAATAAAATCTGCTTCGATTGACTTACACATGCTCTACTGCCAGCAAAATTATTGGCAATCAGAAAAATAATGATTATTACTAGTATTCTTATTGGTGTTTAATATGTTAATATATATAAAATATCTGAAAGCTCAAAAAGATGATATGAGCCACTTAATACTATAATTACTGTTTCATATCAATATGTTCTAAGCATATACACAGAATTTTAGATTATATATATAACATTGAAAAACAAAGTCTTAAGGCATCAAGTGAAAATATTTTTATGTATGCATGTTCATTTATAAAAATATGCATGTGCATATATATTTAATATCATTTTGCATATCACCATCAAAATTACTCATCTAGAAATATTATTGTGTGATCTTTGGCAAGTTACCTTTCTTTGCTGGCCTAAACAGTCTTTTTGTTTTTTTATTTTATCTATTAAGGGGAGATTAAAATAATCTGTGTCATAGGTTTGCGGGGAGAATTAAATGGAGCAAGAGTACTTAGAAATAGACCCTTGATGATTATTAGTTAACTATGGATTTGACAGGAATTAGCCACAGCTAATTTAACTTTAAAAACATTCCTTTCAGTTCCAATATCATAAGTCTCTTTACAAATTTTTCTATATGTAAAAAATGATATACATGTCAGAAAGAATAAATTGATGTGTCTTAGAGTCAGTAGTATATATGTTTTTTATTACAGAAGACCCTGAAATCCTTAATTTCCCACTAAACTGTGAGTGACTGTGACTCTTTGGGGTTTATAACCCTGTACCTTCCCAGGAGTCCAACACATGGGAGCTTTTAGGTAGATGTGGTTTGATGGGTTCCTGAAAAATATAAATGATAAGAGTAACACTATCACAGAAGAAGCAGATGATGGAATTACCTGAGGGCATCCGTCGCTATTGGCATGTATTTTCCTAGACAGTTGCAGGGTGTAGGCTACTGTCAGTGCTTCCTTCAGGGGACAATGTACAGGTGCAGCAGCATGCAATGTGTGGAGAAAGCCTCCTTCTACATCTTCCTCCCTGCTCTGGGTCATACCCCCAACCAGACCAGTGAGTTTTGTTTATGTGGAGCACTGCTATGATGCTATATTCTCAGGACATAGGAAATAGCACATATTCCTAAATGACCCAAATGGGGCATTCCTAAAAGATGTGATAATTGCTACATGCCTGGCATCTTTATCCACTGGAGGGTAAAGAAAATCTGTCATGAGGATACTGTTCATCTGGCTTTTCTAAATTAAGTTCTCTCGTTGATTCAAAGATGCCACATCAGGACACAGAGATACACTTGGATCTTTACATGTTTTCTTTGTTTTATTTTTCCTTAAATCTGAGCAACATTTACAGGTCTCTTTTTCCTCAAAAAAAAAAAAAAAACAAAAAAAAACAGACTGAACATATGTCTATTTCATTTAGATCCTAAGTTAAAGGAGAACCATGTGCTCCAGCAATGATCTATGTTGCCTCAGGGCTTGGGAGAATTTAATCATTTATTTGGATCCACAGATAATTGCCTAGTCAATAAACTTTGATGTGGGAATGTAAATGATTGCATTTGAAGATTG
Source organism: Vulpes lagopus (assembly GCF_018345385.1). Classification (NCBI taxonomy): domain Eukaryota; kingdom Metazoa; phylum Chordata; class Mammalia; order Carnivora; family Canidae; genus Vulpes; species Vulpes lagopus. The sequence goes on along the minus strand of NC_054824.1, from coordinate 22,366,933 downwards.
CATTTGAAGTGTTTATAATTATGCCCAAATTTTAGGATTTCTGTGAATATTTTAAAATATATGCTGGAACAGAATGATTAAAAAAAAAAACCTTGCAACTTTACTCTGCTAATTAGCTTTCCATTGGAAAAAATAGTGAATCCTAGATTACTTGAAACAGATTTTGCTTCTTCTCTAGTAAGGGGATTCTCTTAAGACTAGACATGGTGATTTAGATGGAACTGAAGCTCAAGAAACATACACAATAGACACTTTATGACCTAAGATGCTAAAAATAATTGACAACTTAACTACAGCCTATGATGTTAAGGATCTAATCTGGGGATGATAATTAATGGAATGAGATCATTCTAAATGGAGGCCTCCAGTGGACAAGGTACAGGTCCATGATTACTTTTGTATCTATACATAATGAGTCTATCTCTGGCATTTCCATCAAATTTGTGAATAATTGTAATAATAACTACCAGTACAACTGCCACCATGCATTCAGCAATTTTGTCTTGGGTTCTCTCATTTTATTTTCACAACCAAATGGTGACTTAACTAGTATATCCTCAGTTCGCAGAGGTGATACTAGGTGAATTAATTTATTTCTCATCGTTCATTTTGAAAGTGGTAAAGTCAATACTTAAACCACGTCCATCTGATTTACAGCCTATAATATTGCCACTACTTTACAGTGCCTCTCCAAAGACTTCCTCAAGATTTCTTTAAAAACTAATACTGATAGGTAATAGTGTTGGGGTATGTAGTAAACAATAAAGAGAGTAAATTAAATTAAAATAAATATGAAGCTTACATTTATTTTTTTTTATTTTTTATTTTTTTATTTATGACAGTCACAGAGAGAGAGAGAGAGGCAGAGACACAGGCAGAGTGAGAAACAGGCTCCATGCATCGGGAGCCTGACGTGGGATTCGATCCCGGGTCTCCAGGATCGCGCCCTGAGTCAAAGGCAGGCGCCAAACCGCTGCGCCACCCAGGGATCCCTGAAGCTTACATTTAGATTGAAAAATTCAACTGGAAAATTTAGAATAGACAGAGATTTGAGTTAGTAAAATTTCATGTGAAGTTGTGATGCAGTTTCCTAAAACTTTGACTATATTAACAGTATTTCTCCATGGACCATTTCGGGCAGGCAGGATAATTTTTCATCTCAGAGAATGGGCTGTTTGGGAAGAGAGTTAGTACCCACAGTCCCCGCCCACTAATGCCCTTAGTCCACCCAGGCAGTGAGAGAATGCCTCTAAATATAAACACACTCTCCACCTACACTGTGTAGAATGAGAATTGCTGCATTAGTAGACATGTACTGGTTAGAAAAGAGGAGTTAATGGATAAAATACTTTAATCTGGTCAGAAATTATTGAGGCTCTTTTCATCATATTTTAAAAAGAGTCTTTACTGTTAAAAGAATGTCCAGAGGATAATTGACCCAAAATTGTTGGATTTTGTGAAACACTCCAGTTCTTGTAGAATACATTTCCCTCTTTTTAAAATTTTATTTATTTATGTATTCCTGAGAGACACAGAGAGAGAGAGACGCAGAAGGAGAGGCAGGCTCCCTGCGGAGAGCCTGATGCTGGACTTGATCCCAGAACGCTGGAATCGTGACCTGAGTCCAAGGCAGATACTAAACCACTGAGCCACCCAGGGGCCCCAATACATTTCCTTCTTTGCCTTAATTTGTCTCCTTTGGATTTCAGTCACCTACAACCAAACCATCCTAACTAATAGGCTAGCGCAGAGTTTCTAAGACTCAAAACAATATAATATAGTATTTCATATAAAAAGTGCCAAAATAATTAGGACTATTTAGTCTGAAAAAAAAATGTTGAAAGAGGACATGGTGTTTTCCAAAATCTGATGAACAATATGGCTGAGGAATTAGACTTGTGTTAATAGGCCCCAGATGGCAGAATTGAGACCAGTGGCTAGATGATGGAATAATTAGGAATGGCTGAAAATGAAAAGGCAGTCTTGACAAGCAGGCCCTCCTTTATCATTCTGTATGTTCAGGAGGAGGCTACCTCCTGAGATGTTGACTATGAATGAAATGGGAGGTTAGACTTTTGAGGTCTCATTCAATGATTTTAGACCCTATGACTGTGTATCTTGGGGCATAAGGTCATTGCAGATGCACTTACTTTTAACTTGTTTGATAAAATGCCCTCCTTTTCCTTCTGAATACATATCAAGTGATGCTTTCTCTTGAAGACCTATTTTTAGATGCACAAAAACTGCATAGATTTAGACAGAGATCAAAATATTCAAGCAACCCATCAGGGTCCCTAGAGCTTTCTGCACCTGAAAAGAAGAAAAGAAAAATCCAAACACTTTATTAGCAACTGTACACTCTCCTTAGAACACATAGGTTTAGCCTGCTGTGTTCCCAACACTTAGTCTTCCCTCCTCCGGGGAGGCACTCAAAGCCAAGCTCATCAGGGCTGAAAAACATTCCGCCAAGGAACAAAGCATTTGTGGTTAATGAACTGGTCCAGCAGGACTAGCCTGCTAATGGGAAACTGGTCCCCTCTGACACTCAGGTGAACAATTTCCCCTGATTTCTCAGCCCCCTACTTTTTCTTTTTTAACAGAAGAAGGAAAACCTCTTTGATTACTATTAAGTTCTTATGAGGCTGTAAAAATCTCCTACCGGAATCACTCTAATTCTGTGACACACAGAATTGGCCCAATGTTCTGCAATCAGCAAGGATTACACAAGGTACAACCATTTTTTCCCCATCACCCTTGGCTCAGGGTACATTTAGTCCCTTAAAATTGTGTACCCCTGAAAGAGGAAATAGAAGAAGACATCATGAGGGTTTGGACATAGTGAGATTTTTAGTTTTTTAGAGTGAGGTCCCAGAACAGAAGATCTTAGGGCTGACTGGCAATAATTATCTATAAAAACAGACCAGACCTACTTGCCTCTCCTGGAAGTGAGAGGATCATCCCTTTGTTCTGCTATGTAATTACTCTCTCCCTGCTCTTTTATTTCCATCTCTCCTTTTGGCTCTGACTAACTTTCCTAATGGAAGTCCCAGAGGCTCTGCTGTAGGCCTTCTGCTCTCCCCTCTATTACATGGTCCTCTAAGTTCCTTTGCCCTTTTATATTATTTCTATTATAATTTTACCATTATACTGAATATCTCCATTCTATGTCACCATTGTTGATCTTTATAAATCTCTATATTTCTTGCTTTCTTATTGACTCTTTCCTTGGAATGTCCTTCTACAGCTTCACAAAATGTAATATGCCATCAGCAAGCTTGCTGTCTTTCCAGGATAATTGCAGCTGAGTCTTTATCAACATGGGAACTTCAGCCTTTGCTATTTCTGTACTTGAGCACCTCCAGTGTGCTGTGTTTCACCACAAACACTCTTACATTACAATGGTTTTAAACTATGGGCTTCACTATCCATTTCTTGGACACAAGCCTAGTCAATGGCTTGTTTTTCATTGTCACATGAGAAAACAAATTGTCTAAATATGTACCATAAATACTAAAAAAAAGAGCATTAAAAGTTTGGTGGGAAACAGTTATCTGTCCTCTGAGGCTAAAAACCAAGTATGTCCATATCAAATATTCATTTTCAGATAGGTAGAATGTCAAAGGTCCCATTCAAGGTCATCAGTATGGCCCTCACTTGTCATTAGGAATACTATTTCTTGTGTTTAGTGCTTCTTAGTCCTAGTAGCAACCTGATACTCAGGACTAATTCCTCAACCTGCACCCCTTTTCTGATGAACATGTGGCTAAGAGTTTTGCATGGGATTTAGGACCTAAGCAGAATACCAACTGAACTGGATCATAGGTACAATAATTCTCTGCCAAATCTTTTCTCATGTCAAGGGTATGCTAATCATGCTGGAAGCCAGCATTAGATCTCTTTCAGTATCTTCTTTCCTTAGCCTGATTTCCTTTGAATTTTTATTTTTTTCCTTCATCAGCAATCCTTTCCAGTTTACATTTTGACCCAAGTGGGAAGTTCAGATGTCTCACACAGAGAAATTGCACTTGATTCTGAATACTCGAAACTTCTAGATTGAAGAGTATTTATGATATTCCATTTCTATTATGTCACCAAATGACTAAATGATATTTGAAATAATTACTAACCGTGTTGAACATGTATAAAATATAAAAGGCTCAAGTAATAAACATTGCTATGATTTAAGAATCACAAGTAAGACACAGAGAAATGGAGGAGAATCAATGAAGAATGCTATGAAGCTATGGGGGAAAGATGACTAAAAATGTGAAAACATAAACATTCTATAATATTATTCAGAAAAAAGTTAGATCGGTTTATATCAAATATAGTCACAAAACTCTAATATCTCTCTTGAAGCGTTTGAAGTTTGGGGAAAACACTGCAACTTTTGGAATGAAATCCTCATAGAAACTCTGTTCCATCAGTAAATAACATGCCCTCAGGGATTTTTCTACAACTCTTAACCCTAGGAGCTATGTATAATGCTGTCTTTCCTTCAGCTGGCCTCTTGGATGTGTAAAAGTGCTTCAAGACCGATCAAGACAGTTTTGCCTATTATCAAACTCTCTTAAGTTTGGTAGCAGCTGGGTCAGCCAATCTGGCTGCCTCAATTCTGTCTGCTGGGGGGATTTTCTCTTCTCCATGATTTTGAAGGTCAGTCCTGAGAAGATTTGGAGTTAGGATTTCATGTGCTATTTATGTGGTACATTCACGGTTACTAGCAATGATTGTGTGTGAACATTGCCTAGTGGTGGTACATTTTAGGTAAATGCCTACATTTTTCCCCAATTATTGCTTTGGCTTCAGGGTATAATAGAACTGGAAAACACTGGGTTTCAGCAAGGCTTTTCATTACTTAAATATCACTTAAACTTCATCAGAGCTTAGATCTTTGTCTATGGCAAAGTAGCTTTTTTCTTAAGAAATATATACAGTTCTCCTATTCCATTTCAGTTTTTGTGAGTGCTAGCTTTGCTACAGTTTCTGTGGGAAATGCAAATATTCTCTACTGTTCTGCCATTTTTTTTTGAAGATTTATCCTTTTCAGAGAGAAAGGGTGCACATGGGTGCAAGTCTTATAATGGGGGAGGAGCAAAGGATGAGAGAGAGAGAGAGAGAGAAAGAGAGAGAACCCCAAGCAGTCTCCTTGCTGAGCATGGAGCCTGATGTGGGGCTTGATCGCACAACCCTGAGTTCATGATCTGAGTCCAACCAAGAGTCAATCAACTAACTCAGCCATCCAGGCACCCCAGGGAGAGAGAAAGAAAGGATCTTAAGCAGGCTCCTCGCTGAGTGCAGTGCCTGACTCAGGGCTGGGTCTCACAACTCTGAGATCATGTCCTGAGCCAAAACCAAGTGTGGGATGCTTAACCAACTGAGTCACCTAGGCACCCCTTTTCTACTAAATCTTCTATAGCATAGTTTAATTCCTAAGAAAATGAAGAGGATAATTTAATAATTTAAATAGTATGTTCACTCTCATAAGAATGACTAGGCTCAGTTATGGATGCTTCCTATCTAATCTTACTTCAGCCAGTTTCATATTTTAGGTCTTGTCAATTCCAATCCCCACTCCTACAAATAATTTCTCTATTAATTAATTTCAAGCAAAGACAAAAATATGTTCATTACTCTGTAAGCAAAAGGGGAAATCTATTTTAAGGATATAATGTTGTTTCACAGACTCGGGTTATTCATGTATATATGCTTGCAGTTAGTTTCCAAGAACAAATAAACAAATTCTCTCAGAAAAAAATAACCTCTCTTTCTCTCTCGGGTGCTCATAGTAAGTTATAAAAGGACAGTCAGAGAATCCCTAGAAGAAGAAGTGAATGTTTGAATTTTCCTGATAATCTTTCCACTGTTTATTCCTCTCCATCATGAAGGTTTTGTGTGGAAGAAAGACTCAAATGGTCAGAGGAGAATTGGGAAGTTGTTATAATTTTGGAGATTATGCAAGTTTTGAAAAAGCAAAATTTTATATACAGGTTGGGATGGGGCATTGCTTGATTCCCAGGCATTAATTGTATTATGAGGCATGAAAAATTTTCAAAGATTCTTCAAGCTAAACATGTGTCTCAATTTACATTTCCCAAGAACCTTAAAAATTATAATTATAGATGCTGAAGAATGAGACACAGTTGGTCGCACATGTTTGTTGATAAAGAAGTCTATAACCTAAGTCTTTATTTTATATTCAGATGGATATTTAAGTCAAGACTTAGTCCTTTTTATTTGGGTTTATTCACAGAGATCACTCACTGGAACCTAAAGAAAAATGCCATAGTTTTCATTATTAAAATGATTGACTACCCTTATATTATTGTATTACTAAATTAGCTATTGTTTTTCAGAAACATTCCTTTTTTCTCCCTTAATGTGGACACACTATCTGTATGAATCTGCTCTTACTGAAATACTGCATAATTTTGAAAAAGCAAAAAATTCAGTGATTTATAACATTAAGCATTCATTTTTCTTAGTCCTAGACTGAGGATCAACATATGTAACCTTGCTTTGGGATGCTGGTCATCTTGCATCCATGCTGAAGTTGAGTCAGGTCTACTCCACATACTTTTTTATTCTTCCTGGACTAGCAGCTACTCAAAATCTGTTCTCAGCACAGTGAATTCCTAAAGTGAATGAAGATATCTAGGGTAATGTAAACGGATGTAGAAACCTCACATAAACATCAGTATGTAAATATAGGTAGAAAATTAAAGTATAAGTCTACTTTTTTTTTTAAAGATTTTATTTATTTATTCATGAGAGACACAGAGAGGGAGAGGCAGAGACACAGGCAGAGGGAGAAGCAGGCTCCGTGCAGGAAGCCTGACGTGAGACTCAATCCCAGGACTCCAGGATTGCGCCCTGGGCAGAAGGTGGGCACCAAACTGCTGAGCCACCCAGGAATCCCATAAAGTATAAGTCTACTTTTAAAAAGTCATCTTAAAAACCTTAACAAATGATTTTAATAATGTCTAATTATTGAATCAGTATTCTATTTTTACACATCTGATGTTCTAAAAGTCATTTTCCCATTTTCCAGAGAAATCATGGTTCTGATACAACTTTTCTTTTACATTAAGGAGTAATAATTGAATAAAATTACAAAGACCAGCCCTAGTGTACATGTGTATCCTAACTTGTTTCACTTCTCTTGAATCAGTGCCTTATTTTACAGTCAGAGCATAGCAAGTTCTAAAATAAAATTTTTGCATTAAAAATGTGGTCACTGCAAAATTGTACTAAAGTATTGTGAAACTATCAATAAATAGAAGAATTAATATTTCTTGTAAAAACTCCAAAGGAGAGCTAATTATTTCAACTTCAAAATTGAATGAGTAAATCTATCTTGTGTGTTTTGCACTTATGTGCACAATATTGTCTTGCATATTACAGGAATCTAACGGAAGAAAAGAACACAAGGAAGCCATCTTTTAAAAATAGGTACATGACAATGATCAGGAACACTGCAATTTAATTCTAAATAAAATCCTTTTTTTTTATTTTTTAATTTGAGAATAAGTTGGTATTAAGAATTGTTATTCTGGGGTGCCTAGGTGGCTCAGTCGGTTAAGTATCTGACTCTTGTTTTAGGCACAGATCATGATCTCTGGGTCATGAGATCAAGCCCCACGTGGGGCTCTGAGCTGGGTGTGTAGCTTGCTTAGCTACTTGCTTAGATTCTCTTTTTGCCTCTCCCTCTGCCCCTCCTTCCATCTCTCACTCATGCTCTCTCTTTCTCTCTCTCTCTCTCTCTCAAAAAAAAAAAAAAAAACAACAACAACAACACATTATTATTCTGGAAAAGCCCCTAAATGAATGTAATTCAGACTATCTTATTTTCTCAAAAATGGAGCTTAATCAAGAGAGTATAGTGGAGAGCTTGAGTTTAGGTTATAAACATGTACGTGTCTCATTCCTTGCAAGCTAAATCAAGGAAAATAAACAAAAGAGAATACTGTTTTGAGAACAATAGCTAAAGCATATTTAATTTTTTTAAGATTATTTATTTAGTCATGAGAGACAGAGAGAGAGAGTCAGAGACAAGGCAGAGGAAGAAACAGGCCCCATGCAGGGAGCCCAACATGGGACTTGATCCTGGGTCTCCAGGATCACACCTTGGGCCAAAGGCAGTGCTAAACTGCTGAGCCACCCGGGCTGCCCCATATTTAGGTTTAGGACCATTTAACTACTATCATTAAAATGTGTTTATTGGGATAAAATAATAAATGCTAGGATATACAGAAAGCAAGGGATATTGAATGAAGCTTGGCCCAAACCATGTCAGGGCAAGCTACGGGGATTTAGGAGGTAGAGGTAATGTGTGCCTCTGGGTATTTTAATCTAGTTTGATTACTTTCAATTTTGAGGGTACATATAGCATGCCAGACACTACTTTAAAGTATGGGGGATCAAGAACAAAAACCATTACTTTGTTCTGAGACCTTAAGAAACTTACAGTTAAGAGCAATACGTTGACAAGGCAAGTGGTTTTTATTTGACTGGAATAAATTTGGTTTCTCACTATTTTAGTCAGGGATAAGCAAAGTTTTATCAAGTAGTACAGAGATTCTTTCCTAGATAAAATGACTAGCAATGGGAAAAGGCATCTCCTGGGGAAGCAAGTTTCACAGATGATAGCTCTTAATGGAGAGAGTTCTAACTTTCACTGTTCTACTTACTCCATGAGACAGAGAGGCAGTGTGTGTTTGCAGAGCTATGACAATGAAGTGGAAAATAGAATATGTATAAAACGTCCAGCCTTCCAAATTTCCTACTTTTTAAGCTGAATTGTGTTGGCTTGATTCCTTTCATAATCTCTAAAGTTCAAAATGGAATTTTGACACAAAATTAAGCAATTGTTATACGATGAAATCAACTCACAAGAGGCAAGGTACTCATAGACCCCCAAAATAAAATTCAAAAAAATTTGCTGAAATTGATTTTATAGGGATGGCTGGGTGGCTCAGCGATTGAGGGTCTGCCTTTGGCTCAGGGCATGATCCTGGGGTCCAGGATCGAGTCCTGCATCGGGTTCTCTGAGGGGAGCCTGCTTCTCCCTCTGCCTATATCTCTGCCTCTCTCTGTGTCTCTCATGAATAAATAAATACATCTTTTAAGAAAAAAGAAATTGATTTTATAAAAAAACAGCTTGGTGCACCTGGGTGGCTCAGTTGATTAGGCCTCTGACTCTTAAGATTTCAACTCAGGTCATGATCTCAGGGTGGTGAGATGGAGCCCTACATTTAGGCATAGAGCCTCCTTAAGATTCTCTCTCCTTCTCTCTCTCCCCTTCCTGTGCTGCTCACACACATGTGAGCACTTTCTTAAAAACAAAACAAAACCCCAAAAAACCTTTATCTGAGACTTTTACGCCCAAAGAAACTTCCAACTAATATCTTTTAGAATTCATGCAGTGTTACTCCTATACCTTTTACTCCTGTAGGTAGTGCAGCCAAGTGAGAATGAATGTTCAGAGTGAGGACTCCAAAATGCTTCAAGCTTTTCAATCATCAAAGAAGTTTCAATCATGTTGGACCTGTACTGGTTACCAAGGTAGGAAACAGGACTACGGTATTTTACAAAAGTCACGGACAACAGGTTGTGATATGCTTTACGTTAAAGAGAAGATAGCACTAATTTTGTATATCACTGATTGATCAGAGTCTAGACTTGATTTAAATTTTGTGCAAGTTGAATTTCATTGGGACATGTTGTGTCTCTGTGTGTAAAAACTTACTTCTAAATTGATAATTGCAAGAAGATTTAGGATTGAGATCTTTTCTGGATGTTAATGATCTTTAAAACATACTGAATATTCAGATTTGATATTCCTCTTTAGGATAGTTCCCAAGTACTTCTGAAAGTCTGCGATAAAAGTATGAGGAGTCATTTACTGTTCCTCTGCCTTGAAATTTCTTCTGGGTCAGAAACACTTAACTTCCTCATGTCATGATGCCCCAATATCACCTTCTTGGATAGGCCTTTCCTAATCATCCCAAATAAAATATCATTCCCTTCCCTGTCTATCTTTGTTTTCCCTACCCTGCTTTATTTTTCTATTTCTTGCTGGCATGTTGTATGTTTGTTTGGTTAGTTCTTTCACCCTTCTCCCCACCCCTGCTGCTACTACCACCACCACCACCACAATGAAACTCCATAGGAGCAGGGATTTTGCTGTTTTCTTCATTTCTATATTCTCAGCACCTAGAACAGTGCCCAGAACAATTAAGTGCTTAATAAATATTGTTTTCAATGAATGGATAAACTTGGAGTGTAAGGCTAGTTAAGTGTTCAGATAGCATCTTAATTCACCTTTAATTACAAACAAGGTAGCTCTCGTAAGGGGTTGAGGAGGTAATTTCAGGGTTCTGATTTTACCTAACTATATTTTATGAGGGAAAATATAGCTCTGGTGGTGCCCAAGAATTCTAGGAAATCATGAATATCTTGGTATATACGTCCAGAGTAATGGTCCACTTTAGTAAGAAATTTTTTTTTAATCTTTACATGCTTCAGCACAGGAATACACACACATATATGTACATATGTCATATAATATCACCTTAAAATTTTACATGTTGGGTATTTCATTAACTATATTTATAGTCATTTCTTTTTTTAAACCTATCCAATATTTATTTCTGTTACCCTTTCATTCTTGCACAAATTGAACTTTTTACACTGTGTGTTAAATTGATCTAATATGAAATCCAGTTTAATTATTAAATTTAGTTCAATATTTAATTTGGTTTAATAAAAGTGATCTTGCATATAATGTATGCATTTAATTGATATATTTAGGACAGGATAATTTTGAATAGGTTAAATATTTAATGTAGAGTAATTTTTTAAATTATTCAGGATTAAAAATAGGATAGATCTATGTTATCAAAGTAGTGAGCAGATAAATGTCACAATTTAATAAATTTCTGTTCACATTTGTGAAATACTGCCATTGCTTAATTTCTGATCACCAATTTGTCTCTGTCTATGATCTGACTAGGAATTCTATTTTATTAAAAAAGGAAAGAAGCTGAAGATCTTCAATATTGCAAAATCTTCCTTCTCTTTGAGATACCTAATACTGATATCATTTTTACCTACTTTTCCCACTTTTTTTTACTCATTCAGATTCTTATTAATACATTATGACCATCATTATGTCTTTTAAAATATAAGATGTTTAAAATGATTTAGCACTTCCTTCTCCTTCCTCATTCCTAAATTACACTTCTTCAAAATTGCTTGCTGTCAGTTTTGTAGCCACAACTCAAACTCCATTCTTGAATTTCACAGCACCTCATTGTTAACGCCTGCTTATGTTTATCTTTTCCATTTCCACTGGATAGCTCAGGCTTCATCATCATCATTCCTCTCTATATCATTACGGGTATTTCTTAAATGGTCTCTATGGTCAGTTCCTTCTCTTACTGCTACACTTTTCACTGTCCTGGACACTGCTGTTGGTGGGGCCCTGCCCATTGTCATTGCTCAAATGATGAATTCATATGAGTGGAAGCTGCAGTTAAAGCCTTACAAAATAGAGCCTTTAACTACATGTATATTTTCAAGGCAGAGGATATCTCTTTAAATTTCCCTTCATAATTACAGTGGCCTGTAGAAATGTGAGTGACTTCTAGAAGCTGAGAGAAGCTTTCAGGTGATATCCAGCCAGAAGCTGGAAGCCTTGGTCCAACAGTCACAAAAACACAAATTTTGTCAATACCCAAGTAAGCTTGGGAGCAAATTCCTTTCCAGTCTCATCTCCGTTATTTTTTTTTAATTTTTTTTTTTAAATTTATTTATGATAGTCACACACACACAGAGAGAGAGAAGCAGAGACACAGGCAGAGGGAGAAGCAGGCTCCATGCACTGGGAGCCCGACGTGGGATTCGATCCCGGGTCTCCAGGATCGCGCCCTGGGCCAAAGGCAGGCGCCAAACTGCTGCGCCACCCAGGGATCCCCCCAGTCTCATCTCCAGATGAGAATGCACCCCAAATGACATCCTCATTTTAATATTGTAAGACTCTGAACAGAAGTGCTCAGACTCTGACCCCCAGACCCTTAGATAATATATGTTATTTTAATTGGCTAAGCTTGTGGTGATTTGTTATGCAGCAATGGAAAACTAGCATTATTATGTAAACTAAATAATTTAGGCCAGGAAAAATTCCCCAACACTCATATCACTACATCCCTCCTATATCCCTTATACTACATCCCTGACACACTGAAGCTTAAATTCAGGCTTGAAAAGGCTATTTCTTGCAACATTAGACCACTTTCTCTTCTCTGATGTGGGATGTTTGTTTACATTTCTCTGTATTCGTGATGGGTTTTCTTAGAGTTTACAAAAGTGGAGGGTACATTCTATTTTTCATAGGCTAAACGTGGTAGGTAGATAGTTATGTGCATAGACATAGTATTGAAGCAAATTGTATCACAACTTGTCAAAGTTTTTCCTTCTCAATACCTTGGCCTCTATCTTAGTCGCCTTGGGTTACCATATAAAGAGGTAGCACAGACTGGGTGGCTCAAATAACAAATTTATTTTCTCACAGTTCTGGAGGCTGGAAGTTCAAGATCAAGGTGCCAGCATAGTCAGGTTTTGGTGAAAACACTCTTCCTGGCTTGCAGTTAGCTGCCTTCTCTGTGGCCTCTCTTGGCAGAAAGACAGAGAGGAAACAAGATCTCTGGTGTCTCTTCTTGTAAGAGAACTAATCCTTTTCTGAGGGTATTACCCTCACCACCTCATCTAAACCTAATTACCTCCCAAAGTCTCTATCTTCAAATACTGTCACACTGGCTGTTTATGGCTTTACCATATGAGTTTTTTTTTTTGGGGGGGGGGGGAGGGGGATGTAAGTCAGATCATAGAAGCATCCTTTTATTTCTTCAGAGAAGTCTCTATTTTGTCTCAGTATCTTGTCATAAACTCCTTTTACAAGAAGGAAGTCAGACATGGACTATACCTGACTAATCAGTGCATTTGGTTAACAATAGTAGTTAGATCAAGTATAACAATTTTTATCTTTTTCAACATATTTGCATTTCTAACTTCATCTTCTCTTTGTAGCAGAAGATACCATTTCATTTGTGTGTTTCATTTATGTAAGTCCTACTAAGTTTTCTTTTTAAGTATATTTATTTAAAATTTAATAAAACTTGAATCATATGAAAGAAAATATTAAATAACTATTAACATAGGTGCTAGCATATGGTTTAGGTGTGGTCTATAATGAATGAATGTCGGGAAACTTCATCATTTGCATTAAATCACTCCTTCCCAATTGATTATCAAGATATAGCTCACAGATGTCCTGCTCTGATAGCCTTCTATACCCTACCATAATTGATTAACACCCTTCATGATTCAATAAAAGATAGATAAAAATATTATTAGAGCATGTATCAGTTCATTAGAAATTTGTTTCTTTTGATTTATTATTAATTCTTGGAAGACAAGTCTATGTCTTGCCATGCCTTTAGCATGGTGCTTTGAATATGAGAGAAATTTACGGATCATTTTAAATATGGTACCACTATATATCGGATGTAATATTGGCTGCTATAATGTTTACATAGATAAATAAGACACTTGACCTGTACTCTATGACCTTTAACTTCAAATTACCTAAGTGAATCTTGTCAGAAAAGACATAACAAAAGATAAATAAGACACAATAAAAGTACATAATAGATAACAAAAATATATTAAATATTGTTGATTAGGAGCACCTGTGTGGCTCAGTCCATTTAAGCATCTGTCTTCAGCTCAGGTCATAATCCCAGGGTCGTGGGGTGAAGCCCTGCATCAGGCTCCCTGTTCAGTGGGGAGCCTGCTTCTCCCTCTGCCCCTCCCCATGCTCATGCTTTCTCTCCCTCTCTCTCTCTCTCTCTCTCAAATCAATAAATAAAAAATCTTAAAAAGATAAATATTACCAATTAACTTGTTTGTTTTAAATTTTCAAATTAAATAACATATTTTATTTTCCAAAACTTCAATTATAAAGCCAAAAGAAAGAAAGAAATGATTGCATGTGAGAAAAGTTAAGCAAGTAGATGAAGCTGTTTCCTTGTCGCTAATCATTTCTTCTATAATAAATTGAAAAATTTGAAAGCTTCATTACCTTTTAATTTAATTCATCAACCACTTATTGTATTCCTACTAGGTGTGAAAAAGTACCAGGCTCTTTAAAATTATTAATGTATAATACAGTGGTAGGTGATGAAGAATAGCTAATTGACGTGGGGAAGAATAAAGAAACATAATTGTCTTTCTCTGTCCTTTTACTTAAAACTATTCTTATGAAACTATTTATCAGTGACATTTACCGAATGTGTTGATCTCAATTAGGTTGAATATATTCATTGATTTTTTTTTGTAATCTTCTTTTAAAATATGTGTGAAATAGACTATAAAACTGAATGTTAAAAGATCAGAAGATGTTTCTTTTTAGGGTAAGTAAATAACATAATATCCAATAATAACAACAAAATTTTTTTTAAAGATTTTATTTATTCATCAGAGATACACAGAGAGAGACAGAGGGAGAAGCAGGCTACCCGTGGGGAGCCTGATGTGGGACTCAATCCCAGGATCCTGGGATCATGACCTGAGCCGAAGGCAGATGCTCAACCACCGAGCCACCCAGGTGCCCAACAACAAAATTTTTTAACTATCCTACTACTTCTCTAAGGAAACAAATGGGAAATTATTTCTTTATCCATTCAAACCAAATATGCATCTATATGTTATCAAATATTTGAATGAAAACTTATAGGAAGCTCTATGTAAGTGAAAGCGCTTTTCACTATTAGAAAAAATAGTGTTATCTAAATAAATTCAATCTTCAGGTTATTCTCAACAGTGGACTGCTTTAGCTGTAGTAGGTATTTATGGAGGAAGGACTATTTGTACATGCCGTGTAAACAGCAATGGGACAGATGAAAATCTGCTTACATCTAATGCTCTAGATGAACAAACGCCATTCTCAAGGTATCAACTTCTTTCTTTGGTATTCATCAAGGAGAAATATCTAACTTCAAGCTATTTTTTTTTTAAATTTTGAAGCTGAATATATAGATCTTGAATTTTTCCACTTTTTATTTTTAGGTTTGGGGATCATGAGACAGTGAATTCTTTCATGTTGAGAGAAAATGTAGTAATACTTCTGAAATTTTTCTTACTGTTTAAGAATATTAACTCAAGAATTGCCATGCTATTATTGGCTTAGCCACCATTTGCTTGCATTTGAAAATATTTTGGTGCAGTTTGGATAAAAAGGCTACAGATATTCTCCAGTATAATAAATGAAAGGAAGATTGGCATGGAAATAGTAATGCTTAAAAGTACTTAGCTTGAGCAATCAAATTAAATTATTATAGTGTTGCTCTGTAATGAGAAAGGCAATTTTTTCCCTAGTGTTATAGATCTATGTGGAGACAAAGGTCAAAATAAGTGAGAAATGTGGTTCAATTGACCCTGGAAGGGAGAAGTTATTTCATATGTCGGTGGAGGTTTAAAACTCATTTACCATGCATTTCTTGTTATTGCATTTTAATTATAGTGAGTACACATATGCTGACAGTGCATGAGATCATATTTGTTAAATGGACCTCAACTTATGCAGCACTCATCAGAAAGCCTCCGGGATTATACAACATATAGTCTTTGTTATGCTTACAAAATAAAGGACAACTCTATTAGGCATTTTTTCAAGGATAAGAATATGAACTAAGGATGTAAATTCCAAAAGTGTAAATAATTAGAAGACAAGAAGACCAAAAAGTCTACCTCAAAAGGATAAGCAAATAGATTAAAAAAACTTTCAAGGAATATAAATTAGTATAGCCACTTGATGGTACCTATCTTTAACATTTGTATAAATAGATATAAATGTCACACAATAGGAAAATATATATCCATTTTTATATTTATTAAATATATCCACATATATTTATTAAAGTGAGTTCAGTTTCTGAGAGTATTAGGCTAATAAGGTAAAAATTGAGGATTAAATCTGTGTTGACCCATTAGCTCTGCTCTGTTTTAAAGCCCATACTGACAGGATGCCTGGGTGGCTCAGTGGTTGAGCGTCTGCCTTCAGTTCAGGGTATGATCCCAGCGTCCAGGGATCAAGTCCCATGTCAGGCTCCCTTCATGGAGCCTGCTTCTCCCTCTGCCTGTGTCTCTGCCTCCTCTTTCTTTGTGTCTCTCATGAATAAATAAATAAAATCTTAAAACAAATAAAGCCCATACTGCCAATTATCTCCAGGTAACTTCCATAACTGCACATAGTTGCTAACAAAAAAAGCATCCAACCTGGCCCCTGGTCCTGGAATAAAAACCTGAAGCATGTGCCCTATGGATGGGACCCTTTCAGTGTTCCTTGACTGATGGGTCAGAATTAACCATATGTGAATGGTTAAGTTATTTTTATTCCCAATTATAATGATGCCATATAAAATGCTAAGAGTCCATAATTATAATGAAGATAGTGGTGTTCATGATGGTGTTGCTTTTTATTATGAAATATTTTCGATATTCATGAAGGTATAAAAAGTGATTGAAAGCACATCTACGTACCTCTCATATAGCTTTAGACATAAAACATTCCAAATATAGTTTAAAGCCCTCTATGACCACATTCCACTTACTTCCCCATAAAAATATCTATCTTAAATTTGATATTTATTATTCCTAAGCATTTCTCTACTGCTACTGCTATGTGAATGCCCCTCCAAACAATAAACAATAGTCTTAAATATTTTAAAAATGTAAAAAATCCGTGTCATACTGTATTTTCATTTTGACATTCCCTCTTGTGCTTGTCTGTGCATTATTTCTGATTCATAGAGCTCTGATTTGCAATGGTGCATGATATATCTTTATATGCTTATTTCAGATGTAATGTATTCATCCGCTTGATGAATAGACATTAAGTCTATTTGCAATTTTTTACTGTTATAAACAAGGCTCGAGGTTGTATTTTGGAACCACCCCTGAACTGGTTATTCTTTTTCGGCCACTCCAGATGTATTCCTATTCAGTGCTCTGGCAAGGTGAACCTCTATTGACTGTTTCAATTTAGTCCCTTTTTTTTGGCTTTTCAATGGGTTCAGCTAATGGGAGACACCACTAGAAAATCAAAGGGTGAAAGGTGAAAGAGTAAGTTAAGCATTTTAAAAATTATATTTTAAATATATTTTTAAATGCACACACCATCAATTTACAGCTTAATAGATCTTTGAAAACTGAAAACACCTGGATAACCTCTATCCAGGTCAAGATATAGAAGCATATTAGCATCTGAGATGCTTCATATTTCCTCTTAGCCATAACTTCCTCCAAAGGTAACCCTTATTTTTACTTTTGTCACTACAGAAGAGCTTTAGTGTTTATAACATGTATTTGGAACAATTATAGTATCTTCTTTTACATTTTGCTTCTTTAACTCAATATAATATGTGTGATGGGTCTATGGTGTTGTATATAGCAGTAACTATTCCTTTTAAGTATTGTATAGTATTCCACTATGTGGAATTGTCACATTTTATTTGCCATTTCTACTGTTGATGGAATATGGGTTATTCCTAGCTTTGCAATATTAAGAATAATTCTTCAATGAACATTTTCAGTACATGCTTTTGGTATACATATGAATGCATTTCTCTTAGATTTGTACCTAAGAATAGAACTGCTAGGTAATAATACGGTGTACGTATAGTCAGTAGATACTGAGGATTTTCCTAAATGGTTATATCAATTTATTCTCTCATCAGCAACATAGGATACCTCCACATTGTCATAGCATTTTTCAATTTAAAATATGTCAGTCCATTCTGGTGGGTGTCAAGAGGTGTAGTATTGTGATTAAAGTTACCATTCCCTTATCAGTGTTACTGAGCAATTGTATTTATTGAAGTGTGGGCATTCTTTTGGGGACATGCTTTTCCAAGTCTTGCCATTTTTAATCAAATTGTCTTTTGCTCCAATTTGTAGGAAAGTCTTTTGTTGGATATAAGAACTGCAAATATCTTCTAATTTTGGCTTGCATTTTCACTCTCTTGATAAACAAAGGTTCCTAATTACAATAAAAATCCAATTTATATGTTATTTCTTTTTGTTAAAGCTTTCTTAAATTTTCTTCATGAAGTGTTTTTCTACTCTAAGATCATGAGTACATTTTTCTATGTTAAAAATCTTAACATAGAAATAGATAGTTATTTTTATCTGTCATAATTAGATCTACAGTCCACTTAGAATTGATTTTGCATGTCTGCTCAACAAAGACTGGCCTGTAATTTTTCTTACTTATACTAATCTGATCAGGTTTTACTTCTACTTCGCACTTTAGATTTCATACTTCCTATATGTCTTTGGTGAGCAGTGCATTGCAGGGATTTTCTAATCTTTCTTTTCTTTCTTTCTTTCTTTTTTTTTTTTTACTTGAAGTATCATTGACGTATACTATCCTATTAGTTTTGGGTGTATATATCATAGTGACTCATTATTTTTACACATTATGAAATGATCCCACATTAAGTCTAGTTAAAATCTGACACCATGCAGAGTTATTACAATATTGCTGACTATATTTTCTATGTTGTACATTACATCCCTCTTTTATTTTGTAACTGGAAGTCTGTAAATTTAATTTCCTTTGCCTTTTGGTCCACCACCCAACCACTCCCCCAAATGGTAGGCAACACTTTGTTTCCTGTATCTATGAGTCTGTTCTGTTTGGAGTTTTTGTTCATTTGGGTTTTTTGTTTTGTTTTGTTTTGTTTTTTTAGATTCTACATATAAGTGGAATCTATGGTATTTATCTTTCTCTGTCTGACTTATTTGATTTATCATAATGGCCTCTAGGTCAATCCATGATGTCACAACTGGAGAGGTTTGACTCTTTTTCATGGATGATCATATTCCATTGTATGTATATAACACATCTTTATCTTTTCATCCATATCAGTGGACTCTTGGGTTTATTCCATATCTTGTCTATTGTAGATAATGCTGCAATGAATATGAGAGTGCATATATCCTTTCAATTGATGTTTTCGGTTTTTTTTTTTTTTTTGGATAAATGCCCAGAAGTGGAATTGCTGGATTCTGTGCCAGTTTCATTGTTAGTTTTTTTGTTTTTTTTTTTGAGGAGCCTCCATACTGTTTTCCATAGTGGCTGCACCAATTTACATTCCCACAAACAGTTCAGGAGGGTTCCCTTTGCTCACATTCTCAACAGCACCTTTTTTTTTTTTTTTTTGTCATTTTAATAATAGTCTGGTCAGCTATGAGTGATGTTGAACATCTTTTCATGTGCCTACTGGAAACATAGGCCTTTTGGAAAAAAGGCCTATTCATGTCCTTTGCCCATTTTTAAAATTTGATTGTTCGTTTAGGAATTCTCCAATCTTTGTTTTAACTGGCAGGTGTAGTTCATTTATAGTTCACATATTACCAATAGATTTGTTTTTTTTTTAACTATACTATTTTGTAGTTTCTATTTGTCTTGCTTTTTCTATGTTTAGTTAGTTGGTTCTTCATTTGAACTGGTATTTATTATTATTACTCTAATATATTCCTTCAATTGACCTGAAAGTCAGACATTTGATTTTTCATCTTCCAGTGAACTTCTTTAAAATTTAGTATGTATACTCGTATACTCTTTTTTTCTTTTTAAAGATTTTATTTATTTATTCATGAGAGACACAGAGAGAGAGAGAGAGACAGGCAGAGACACAGGCAGAGGGAAAAGCAGGCTCCATGCAAGGAGCCTGATGTGGGACTCGATCCCAAGACCCCAGGATCAGGCCCTCGACTGAAGGCAGGCGCCAAATGCTGAGCCACCCAAGGATCCCTAGTATGTATACTCTTAACAAGGCATGAAGTTTGGTATCCCTATCATTTTCCTGAAAAACCCAAAGATATTAGAATGCTTTAATAATATCATCCCTTACTGTAGTTATTTTTCTAGTGCTTTAGTAATATTTTATTTTTTAATTCTGAAATTAGTTATTTTAATATTATTATATTCTCAGATTTGCCAGGTATTTGCCAATTTCTCTCTCTTCTTCTTCTTCTTCTTTTTTTTTTTTTTTTTTTTTTTGTATTTCAGTTGTTCCACACTGTTTTGGTATTTGTTTGTTTGTTTCTAAAATACATTTTTTTAGAAGACTTCTATAAGTATTAAATATAAACTGTCTCAGGTTTTGTTGAATTTTATATATTTTTGCCTTATTATTTCATAAGTATAGCTGGCTATATGATCCTATATCAAGGTTATTTTCTCTCAGCCCATTAAAGATATCAGTGTACATTTTCTTATTTTTATTAATGCTCTTGCTGTTGGTCTAACTGCTTTCATTGCAGCCTGTCAGGTTTTTTATTTTTTCATCTCTGATTTTAATTTCTGTAGTCTATCTATAATATGCCTGGTATGGATATAGTTTATTCATCTTGGGATTTCTTCTTCTTTTTTAAAGTTTTTATTTAAATTCCAGTTAGTTAATATGCAGTTAATATTAGTTTCAGGTGTACAATATAGTGATTCTACACTTCCATATGTCACCTGGGGGCTCATCACAAGTGCACTTCTTAATCCTCATCCTCTACTTAATCCATCCTCCCCCGCCCCCCCCACCCCACTTCCCGTCTGGTTACCATCAGTTTGTTCTCTATAGTTAAAAGTCTGTTTCTTGGTTTGTCTCTCTCTCTTTTTTCTCTTTGCTCATTTGTTTTGTTTCTTAATTCTACATGCTGGTGAAATCATATGGTATTTATCTTTCTCTGACAGACTTATTTCTCTTAGCATGATACTCTCTAGCTCCATCCATGTTGTTGCAAAGGGCAAGATTTCATTATTTTTTTTATGGCTGAGTAAGAGTCCATTGTATGCATTTACCACATCTTTTTTATCTATTCATCAGTCAAAGGACACTTGGGCTGTTTCCATAATTTGGGTGTTGTAGACACTGCTATTATAAACATTGGGGTACATGTATCCCTTTGAATTAGTATTTTTGTATTCTTTGGGTAAATACCTAGTAGTACAATTGCTGGGTACTTTTATTTTTGACTTTTTGAGAAAACTCCATTCTGGTTTCCAGACTGGCTACACCAGTTTGTATTCTCACCAACAGTGCAAGAGAGTTCCCCTTTTTCCACATCCTCACCAACACCTGTTTTTTAATTCTATTGTTGATTTCAGCCATTCTGACAGGTGTGAGGTGATATCTCATTGTAGTTTTGATTTGTATTTCCCTGATGATCAGTGATGTTGAGCATCTTTTCATGTGTCTGTTGGCCATCTGCCTTGAGTTACATAAGTTATGTCTTTCACCAAGTCTGAAAAATTTATTATCTCAGACATTATCTCTCTGAATATTCCTATTCATCTTGTCTAGTGTTTTTGCTGGGTCTCTAGCATGGTATACATTCTAATTTTATATCCAATATTTTTAATATCTCTATTATATTTTCCAACACCTTTTTATCTGAGTGATATTTTCAAAATTTGTGTCCTCAGCTGTATATGTAACTTGCTACTTAATTTGTACATTGACTTTATAATTTCTATGAATGAATTTATTTTATTGTTAGATATTTTATTTGGCTCCCTCTTATTTTGGTAGAACTTCATTTCTTATTTTCTAACCTGTCTTTTATTTCCTTGAATATTTTAAACAGATAACATATTTGTACATTAACATTTTGCATATAAGTAAATATTTTATATTCTGTATCCAACCTTTTACTTGGGAGATATCACTTTTGATGTTTGTTGTTCCTTTTGATTAATTTATGCTGACTTGTTTTATTGTACATTGCAAGTTCAGTGGATATTATTTGTATTTTATTAAAATACTGCAGGTCTTGGGGGAAGGTACATGCAGAGAGAATATGTATTTCCTTTTTCTTGGTACTCTATGGTGCTAACAGTCCAGGTCAACTTTAAGACAGTTGCTTGGTTTAGAGCTTCCCTGACTTTCTATGTAGTACATATTTAAACCTGAAACCCTACATTGGTAACTTTTTTTTTTTTTAAGATTTATTTATTCATGAGAGAGAGAGAGAGAGAGAGAGAGACAGAGAGACAGAGATACAGGCAGAGGGAGAAGCAGACTCCATGCAGAAAGCCTGATGTGGGACTTGATCCCGGAACGCCTGGATCACACCTTGAGCCAGAGGCAGATGCTCAACTGCTGAGCCAGCCAGGAGTCCTGGTAACTGTTGATAATGAATAGTTTCCTCCTTTCTACTCCCATCCTAACTCCTCCAAGGTACAGGTCAGTTTCTTAGCTCCTTGCTTTTGTGGTTGGAGTATTTTCAAAGTTCACCCTTTTATAATATGGTATAGCATTTTAAGATTCCTTATTATTATTATTTTTTTTTTTTAGGTTTTATTTATTCATGAGAGACACAGAGAGAGTGAGGCGGAGATACAGGCAGAGGGAGAAGCAGGCTCCATGCAGCTTGATGCAGGACTTGATCCCTGGCCTCGGGGAATGGCCTCGTCTGAAGGCAGGCACTAAACCACTGAGCTCTTCTGGCCTTCATGGCTTGATCAACCCGAGGCATCAACATAGTCTTACTGCTCTGCTGCTCATCTCTTTTCTTAATGGATCTAAGGATTTCTCTCACTTTGCTTAATCTCAGCTAAATATCCAAAGACTATCTGATTTTTTCATCACCCTCATTTACATGTATAATTTATATTGGAAAACTTTAAAGGTATCTAGTCCACCACATTAGTAGAAACAGAAGAAGGGTATGTATATAGAACACTAGAAATTTCATTCTCCATTTTTTTTAAGATTTTATTTATTTATTCATGATAGTCACACAGAGAGAGAGAGAGAGAGAGAGAGGCAGAGACACAGGCAGAGGGAGAAGCAGGCTCCATGCACCGGGAGCCCGATGTGGGATTCTATCCCGGGTCTCCAGGATCGCGCCCCGGGCCAAAGGCAGGCGCCAAACCGCTGCACCACCCAGGGATCCCTAGAAATTTCATTCTCCAATTCACATTTTTAGTTTTGCCTCAATAAAAGACCCTGAATTTATTTTTATATGTTTAATTATATAATTAATGTTATATGTTATATACATTACACATATAATACACACATAAAATCCTTACAAAAATAACTCTGTGGTTGGGGTATATGTTTGTAATAAATACATTTACAGATATTGTGTGTGTGCCTTTTGTTCGTGATTACTTTCACATCCCTGAATAAAAATCACCCTATTGCTTCCCGCCAGCATTTCCTTAGTTTAAGTATCTGCGGGACACTTGCCTCTCAAGAACATTTTCAAAAACACACTTCAATTAACCAGTAATTAAAAATTATTTTATTATTTCTGATTTTCCTTCTTTATTATCTTCTCTCACGATTTGTGAGTGTTGAAGAGCTTATGTTTTTATGGACATTAATTCTCTCTCACATTTGTAGCTTTTTTTCTAAATCTAAACAAGTTGTTTCTATCACACAAAGGGCCTTTTTCTTTGAGAAATATTCATTGTTTACACTTTAAACTGGAGTTGAAATAATTATAGATTTTGCTTTTTTTAATTAAAAGAAGGAATGCAATGTTATGTTTGGGTTATGTTTATGCTGCCTTACAATGCCATCACTGGGACCTAAGATTCATGATGAACATTAATGAGGAAGATCTTTTTTGAAGCCCCTAATGGCTATCAAACAAATACTTTCAGAATGTATGAATTTTCCTGAATAGAATGACATTATCATCAGTTCCTCCTGGAATTTGAATTCTTTTCATTGGTAACAAACATGTTTATGTTTGTTTTAAATGACACCAAGGCACACACAAATTTTCACCATTATTCATAAAATTTCAGAATCATAGAGACTGGCTGGGTAGAGATTTTTAGCACGTCAAGTACCTCATGAGTTTTCTTTCAAAAACAGAAAGTGTTGCACCTCTTGAGGCCTCTCATTTCATTTTAGAATGAATTTAATTAGAAGTATAACTTGGAAGCCAGTGAAAGTATTCTGTCCTTTGAGAACTCTTAGAACAAGAGCAGATGTGCAGCCTCTCCAGGGCCTTGGAGCAGGGTTGTGGCATGGGGGTTCTGGGTACAGAGGTCAGTTTCTAGCTTTCCAGGTTCTCTCTGTATGAATGCTTTTGCTGAATTGGGTTATTTTCTAAATTTTGTCCTGCGGGGGTCATTTCCTCTGCGTACATTGGTACTCAGCCCTTTCTAGATGTTCACAAAGAATCAGCATTCACACACACTTGTGTGTATGACAGAGTTTATTAAATATGTTGGGAGCAAGAAGGAGTTTTATTTTAAAGCACTTGTAAATGTTCATAAGAACTTGTTCTTCAATCTAATGATAATTCCAAGGTAATGTCAGTTTGTGCCTGACAAGTGTACAGTGGCTCTCACAGTGTGCAGTGAGTTCTCTTTTTAGATCACACTCTACTGTTAGTCTGAAGGAGTCGTTCTCTCCTTTTCCTCTAGGACAGTGTATGGTGGTCGAGGCCTGGGGGAGATGATCTCAGGCTCACATGACATATTCACTCATGACATATTAGAGTGCCATGGCACACTTTTAGGGAAGGCTGATTCATTTAGTAACTTACTTAGAGACCAAAGAACATAATGAGGAAAACAAGGCCAGACCAGGGAGTCCAAGTTTTTTTGTTCAAATTCTGGCTCTGCCAATTGCTTAGCTATCATAGGTAATTATCTCACCTGTCTCTATCTTTTTGTTTTCATCTATTAAATTGGGATAATAATAATACTTTCAGAGATTTTTTTTGCAATGAGTAAGTGAATAAATACACATAAGACACTGAGAACATTATCACATGGTAAGTGCACAAGAATCATTAGCTATTACTTTTTAACCTTGAGGCCCAGTCACTCCTTTTATTGCTTGATTGGTTAATGAGGGACTATAATTTGCAAGATGACACTTACTGTTGGTGATAAATATATATCTATATATCTATATATATAAAACTGCAATTGAAATTGAGTTTCTGTGCATAGGCAAAAAGTGTGTGATTAGAATACGAAACAACATCTGCTTTTTCTGAGTGGCTTAGCCAGTTTTGTACTTCTCTTTTAACATAAGGGCTTGGAAATTGTGCTGCGTTTATTTTGATGATCAGAGCTCATTGATTCTCAGTTTGATTTCATGAGCAGTTGAGTATTTGCTTAGTGATATTTAGAAAGTTTTTTATTTTACTATTTTGATAAACTGTTACATTTAGCTTGCAATAGTAAAATGCACTTATTGTTAAACATCTTGATTACTAAAATCTCTGAAAGATAGTAACAGTTAATTTTAGTCTAACTTATTCTAGCCCCTTTCCTACTTTGCTTTTCAATTTAAACAAATTTTAATGAGATTTTTATAGCATGAAGTTCATTTTAATACAGATAACATATTAGAAATTTATTTACTGTTATTGATATGGGATATATTTCTTTTTAACTTTTAACCTTTAGCCCTATCTCTGAAAATTACAATATATGAAAGCATTTATCTCCCACCCAAGAGGCAAGAAAAAGCCTGGCACATGCTATTCAATGAATATAATTTTATAGTGGCGACCCCTCACATTTTCAGCTTCCCACCATTTTCTGATTGTCCTTCTAATGTTAGGGGAATCCCTGCATTATGATCTTACTTGCTCAACCAATTAAAAGCCAGAGTGCCTGCTTCACCAGATCCCTCAGCAGCTGAGCACAGTTCTGTGACCCAGTCAGGTATATTCTAAAGACCTGTGCTAGGCAGTGAGTGACTGGGGAAGCAGTGGTGTGGAGTTTGTGGGTGGAACTGTCCCATGCTGGGGCATTAGGTCTCAAGTGCCTTTTGTGTTGGAGTAGTTGCCAATAGCAGTAAGAGAAGAACAAGCTACAGAGACCTAAATCAGGGCTATTGTCATCAGGCCACACCCAGCCCAATTCTCTTTTCCTGATAAGATTTCCTGAAAAGATCTATGTTATTCCTAATATCCTTTTTATATGTTCCTCTTTTTGAGCTGACCTAAAAGGACTATGTTGTATATAACTCTGATTTCTGACAATGTTGAATAAATGAATTCCTGTTCTTTTCAAAGAAAAAAAAGACCTCAATTCCCTCATTTTTAAACAATAGATTTCTCCTCAGATGAACAAAATTCAGAAAACCAAATTCAAGGGGATCCCCGGGTGGCGCAGCGGTTTGGCGCCTGCCTTTGGCCCAGGGCGAGATCCTGGAGACCCGGGATCGAATCCCATATCAGGCTCCCGGTGCATGGAGCCTGCTTCTCCCTCCGCCTGTGTCTCTGCCTCTCTCTCTCTCTCTGTGACTATCATAAAAAAAACAAAAACAAAAACAAACCAAATTCAAAATAATTGTAAGAGCTTAGCAACTTTATTACAAGAGTAGTTAAAATTAGTTAAAACACTAAACTCCCAGATTAGAATGGATTGTTTATAACATCTATTTTTGAGTAATATTATCAATGGCAAAACCACTTTGAAGGCACAATTAGGGTTGCTTATCTAAGACCCGAAATGACTAATTATATTTGTTGATGTCCCTGTAACCTCATCATTGCTTTCCTCTGGTTATGTATAAACTTGTCACTGTACTTGGAGCTCCGTGTCTAGAAGTAAAGACAATACATCAGGTGAACCTGGTATTTGCAGAAAGAAGGGAACTATCATCTCTCTTTTTCTGGATACTGTATTTTTATCACTGTGTCCAAGTTCACATTAGATTTGTCAATAGACCTAAGTTTTGAAATACAACAATTGATGGTGAAAGACAAAAATGTTAAAATTATAGGCATATGGCACCCCTAATTTCAGAAAAAGAAAAAGTATCCTATGAATGGGGTCCTAATTTATGGTAGCACGTGGAATTCCAGACTCAAGGTAATTGCACTATTTTCGTGTGGTCCATTTTTTATTACATATGAATCAAAGGGATCACAGGTTCAATATCTCAAAGAGATATCTGCACTTCTGTGTTCATGGCAGCATTATTCACAATAACCAAGATATAGAAATAACCTAAGTATATGTTGATGGATGAATGGGAAGATGTAGTTCAAAGGGTACAACTTTCAGTTATAAGATGAATAAGTGCTGAGGATCTAACATACAGCATAATAACTATAGTTAATATAGTGCTGTATATTTGAAGTTTGCTAACAGTACATCTTAAGTATTCTTACCACACACACACACACACACACACACACACAATACTTAACTGTGTGAGGTGATGGATGTGTTAATTAGCTTGATCTTGCTAATCATTTCACAAACTGTATATATATATATATATAATCATCACATGTACACTTTATATATAATCATATTTGTCAATTATCCTCCAATAAAGCTGGAATGAAAGAAAACTTACTCAGAGAAGATAGAGTGCAACACAAATATAATCAAAATGACAGTTTTTCCAAGTGTTTAAACCTCCAGGTGGCTAATAAAAATGGTGGTTTCTGGGTGTCACCCCAGAAGCGAGGTCCAGGTACTTTTTTTTTTTTTTAAGATTTTATTTATTTATTCATGAAACACACAGAGAAAAGGCAGAGACAAGGCAGAGGGAGAAGCAGGGAGAGAATCCTCACAGGGAGCCAGATGTGAGACTGGATCCTGGAACTCCAGGATCCTACTCTGAGCAGAAGGCAGATGCTTAACCTCTGAGCCACCCAGGCATTACCAGGTACTTTTATATATACCAAAGTTTAAGAGTGGACCACAGAATTTTTTTTTTCCATGCCAGCAAATGACATGCTGATGCTCATTCATAGTTGGATTAAGGATGTTTGCAAGACACAAGATTTTATGCTATAAATTCTACCCTTGTTGGTTGTAGTCTTTCAAGTCTACGTAAAAGGAATAATAATAGTTGGAAAATAATATAAGGTTTTACTTGCTGTAGAATTTTTATGTCTTCAAAAATGGTATCAGGGAAAATACATTTGTGCATTTCCTCAGATATATAGATAATAAAACACAGCATTTAAAATAGATAATAGGGGATCCCTGGGTGGCTCAGCGGTTTAGTGCCTGCCTTTGGCCCAGGGCGCGGTCCTGGAGTCCCGGGATCAAGTCCCGCATCGGGATCCCGGCATGGAGCCTGCTTCTCCCTCCTCCTGTGTCTCTGCCTCTCTCTATGTCTATCATAAATAAATACATAAATAAATCTTTAAAAAAATAAAAATAAAATAAAATAATAAAATAGATAATAAAACACATACTAGAGAAGTTATAAAATTTTGATTTTCTTCACTATTTTGCCCATTGCATATTACCATGCAGATAGACACATTTGAAGCACAATATAGATCAATTAGCTGATGAAAAAGTGAAGAAAATATCGATAAGGAACTTTGGAAAAATCAATTGAGTATTGATGAAAAGTTAGGTAATGAAAGCTGGATATGATAGGTTCTGAGAAAATATGAAAGCTCTGTATGTTGAAATGACATAAAGAAATGATGTTTATGGGGTGCCTAGGTGGCTCAGTGGTTGAGCATCTACCTCTGGCTCAGGTTGTGATCCAGGGATGGAGTCCCGCATTAGGCTTCCACGGGGAGCCTGCTTCTCACGCTATGTCTCTGCCTCTCTCTCTGTGTCTCTCATGAATAAATAAATAAATAAAATCTTAAAACAAAAGAAATGATGTTTATGATGGCTTGTCTATAAATTTTTATGATCTTCAAAAGAGTAGCATCTACTGTTTCAGCTATTAAAATGGGAATGAAAGAAAGACAATAGGGATTTGGTGAGAATTGTTCTGATAACATATGTTAACTTGTATTCTATCATTAGCAAGTTCATTGTTTTGCCAAGTTTTTAACTGCATCAGATACCAAATATGAAGCTAAATTCCAGCATTTTTAGGTGGTAGGCAAAATAATGGGAAATAATTGAAAGTGTTCTGAACTCAGAAAGGGTTTATAAGGCCACGAAAGTTGGTAACACATGGCTGTGTTAGTAAGGAGTCTGAAGT
Source organism: Vulpes lagopus (assembly GCF_018345385.1). Lineage (NCBI taxonomy): Eukaryota > Metazoa > Chordata > Mammalia > Carnivora > Canidae > Vulpes > Vulpes lagopus. The sequence goes on along the minus strand of NC_054824.1, from coordinate 22,337,909 downwards.
TTGGTTGAGGCACTGAGGGACCCAGTGTGTACTTCTACCCCTTAGAAGGGTTTTGTCATTTGGCTTGAGAGTCTTGTCGCTTCAAGACTGAGACTGATTTAAAGTGTCTCAAAATGTGACCTTTTTTTTTTTTTTAAATTTTATTCTTAATCAACTCATGCTAAAAATGAAAGCCTAAAGAAAGACTTGAGAAAAATTTCAAAGCCTTTACTTAAAAAATACCTTTTTAAAACTGCCGTACAGAACATTTGGGTAACGTATTTTCACTTGCACGTTCCCAGTAAAGTTTAAGGAATTTAAAATCTCCTTAGCTTGGAATGTTGTTCACCTGAGCGCTCTTTTACATTAGCACCACATTGAAACTATCGCTAATGGAGAAACAATTTGAAAATTAAATTAACTTTGCACGTCTTTTTAAAATAAAATTTGAAATAGGTTAGTAGTCTGCAAAATTAATATCTCATTAGTTTAGCTTTTCTGTAATTGATGAATGAAGTTTGTGACCAAAGAAGCATTTAGCTGTCTAGTTTTTGTTTGCCTTAAATCTATGCGAACTTGAAATACAGTCTTCTTGACAAATGAGGTTACTAGAAACTAAATGAGAATTCTTATTTGCCACCCTAGTGATGACATGAAGAATCACAGCCTTTAGCTTGGGGCTACTAAGCTCTTAATAATGAGAGAAAGGTGTTCCATCTTCACCTACAGTGGAGCCACAGTTACGATGAACAAACATAGCTGCCAAGGCTTCTCCAAAAAATATTCATGACAGTGAGAAAAATATTGATTTTAAATGCCAAGAAATGAAATATCTTCTAAAGTGTTCATTTCAATCCAACTATTATTTTCCAAAAGAAACTGAATGGACTGTAAAGTGTTTCATAGTGCTATTTCACATTTAACACTTTTTCAAAAAAAAAAAAAAAACAAGCAAAAACTTGTAATTTTTCTCTCTCACCTACTCTTTCTAAGCATGCACACTTTCCATCATTCTCTCTTGCTCTCTTACTCTTAAACAAAAACCACCTCAAAATGTGTAGAAGAGAAGCAAGTTATATGAGAACAAAAAATAAGTTCTATGAGAATCAAGCTAATTGATTTTTTATTTTAATAGCATATTAGGTAAATACGCAAAATATGAAGTATACAGGAGGAATATTACTTTGATGAGGGCATCAACACTATGTCTCAGCCTTTATGCTTTGGTGTCCTAGCTTCTCTTTCATACCATATCAAAGTTATTACTGTATGAGCCAGATGATACTAATAATATACATTTAGACTGACTTCATTGGGATTATTTGCCACATCTTTGTACAAAAATGATGTAATTACTATGACATGAATTCTAGCAAATTGTCTTTTTTTGCGATTGGTATCTTTGATTCAAGTAGGCTCCTGGTTAAAGGTAAGAAAGAAATTGAGTTATTTAAAAATTATAGTGGATGCTTTTCGTATATCACTTCAAATATTTTCTGCCTCGACTTCAACTGTTGCAGTGGTGGGGTTAGCTATGTACAGGTTTCCACCAGATTCTAATATGTGCAACCTGACAGCATACTGCTGTAGGCTTGTATGATCATACTTCATGCTTCCTGTGCTGGGCTTCTTAGATGCTTGTGCCTCATAGGACCTGCTAAAGAAAATAATTCACATTCACTCATATACAACTTGGAATCTAAGATCTCCAAGAAGGCATCTTGATCAATGAGAATCAGAAACATACAAGAACGCTTAATTTTATTTTGTCTTCCATGGGTGGATGGTTCAAAGATGAATTTCTTAAGGTTCCTGAGAAGGTTGAGGCAAGAGTATGCACCAGTGCCTGTAACTGTGGCCAATGCAGTAATGCATTATTTTTTTTTTAAGATTTGATTTATGTATTCATGAGAGACACAGGGAGAGAGGCAGAGACACAGGTAGAGGGAAAAGCAGGCTCCCAGCAGGGAGCCCAATGTGGGACTCAATCCCAGGACCCTCGGATCATGACCTGAGCCAAAGGCAGATGCTCAACCACAGAGCCACCCAGGTGCCCACAGTAATGCATTCTTGATTGGCCTTGACTCTTTTCGTTTTGCTCGCTCTCCACACTGCCCTGTCCTGCTGCCTGTTATTATTTTGACGCTACCTGCGCACAAGGCTATGTTTCTGCTCTTGGGGGCAGGGAGACCGAGGCTAAGACAATCTGATTCCAAATTAGTAATATGTTTTGCAGCATTGAAGGCCATGTACAGATAGATAATTAATTATTTAGGTGTTAATACATTCCAGAAGCTACCATAACAAATGATAGCAACTGAGATGGAGACTTTGATGAGCAATTTCTTATTCTTACTTCCTTCCATCTGTGTCTATATGAATTAGAGCAGAACTAATGGGCAAAACCCCTCTGCCATGGCTTGTCTAGGAAATACCCCCGAAGGCAGAGCATTCCCTGGAAAATGCAACCCGAAGAATTATTCTCAAAGTACTATTGCTGCCATGATTTTATGCTTAGCTTAAAGTTTCCCTAAATTTTCATTAGTGGAAATAGTTCATTGCACATATCCCCCACCAAGAACTTAAATAACTCTAAAGGATATAATATGACACATCAAAATCATAAAATACCTTACAATTTATTATTTGAATAGTGAATGAGCTTTCTAAAAATATTTTTTTAATTGAAGTATAACATACAATATTATATTAGTTTTAGGTGTACAATATAGTGATTCAACAATTCTATACATTACTTAGTGTGCATCATGGGAAGTATATTCTTATCCTCTTCACATATTTACCCATCCCCCCACTCACCTCCCTTCTGGCAACCACAGTTTGTTGTCTCTATTTCAGAGTCTGTTTTTTTGTTTGTCTCTTTTTTTCTTTGTTCGTTGGTTTAGTTTCTTAAAAAATGTAGGAGACTGGAAAGTACATTTTTTGTTTCAGCTTCTTTTTATATGTTAATTCACCCATCATGGTTTCTATATTATTACTGTCCTAGGTTTTACATCTACAATTTTCGAGTATTTTTTTTCTTAGATAAGTTGAGTTTTTATATTTGTTATCATAATAGTTTTAAATGGATAAAAATATTTTTAAAAAATATATAATAGAAACAGTTCTACTCTAATTCTAAACTAATACTCTAGTTTCAAAAGAAAATATTTGCAAGTGAAATTTTTAGGCTAAGTTACCATATTACTCTTTACAATTAGAAAGTAAAGTGGGGGGGGGCTGGGTGGTTCAGTGGTTCATGAACCATGAACTGGGTGGTTCATCAGGTCATGATCACAGGGTCCTGGGATTGAGTCCCATATCAGGCTCCCCACAGGAGCTTGCTTCTCCTTCTGCCTGTGCCTCTGCCTCTCTCTCTGTGTCTCTCATGAATAGATAAAATCTTTTTTTTTTTTTTTAAGGAAAGTGGAATGTTTTAAAAAGAAATCAAACAATTATTACATTACTTGGGCTTCCATTGAGATCATGTTAATAGATTTAGTTCAACATTTTCTCCCTAATGGAATATCTAAGCATCTAAATCAAGATTGTTTAATACCAGGGTTTATAATCAATTCATTCAAGGTAATTGAACATAGGTGAAATATGACTCTATAAAAATACACAAAATCTGAAATATAGTACTGTGGATGTTATTAGGCTAAATTCTGACATTCAAGTGTACCAAAATACTAACTTGTTCAAAGCAGGATAAAATTTAAAGGCAATGAAAATTCTTTCTCCCCAAAATACTCTCCGTACTTAATTTTGCCTGTCTTGCAGAATTAAGGTAAGAATTAAAACTAACGGGGATAAAGAATTAAATATTATGCATGGCACATACTAGGCCTCTTTAAAATAATAATTATGCTTATTGTTATTAAAGTCATTTCTGTACTTCTGTAAAAAGCAACGAAGAGGGATCAATTTCCATACTGATGTGTTGGCTTTTTCTTTTTAAGAAAAGATGAACTGAAATTCTTTCATTTCATATCCCCTGATAACTCAGTTGAGTAGAATGCCAGGTAATGAGAATGTCTCATTTTTTAATGTGCTGTGAACTTGTGCCTACAACATTGGTGGGAAGGTTTAATACCTCTGGATGGCAGGCACGCGGAGCTGCGGGAGCTCTACCAACGTGTGAAACTCTGAGCTGTGGGCTGTGTTTTTATTAAGTGCACTTGGCTTTCCTGCTGCTTTTCTTTCTAAACTCCACCCTGAAAAGCACAGACCTCTTTAGCAAAATTAAGGGAAAACAGAGTGATCTCTCTTTGGGCAGTAATCGTGTGAAATAGATTAAGAAATACACTTGCTCATGCCAGCAGGCAGCAACTACAAACTGACAAATGTTCACAGACTCAAGTCACAGAACAAAGGGAGTGAACACTGTGACTTGTCTTTATTTATCTTTACCTCTAAAGGTATATATATGTGTGTATATGTGTGTGTGTGTGTATGGAGAGGGATAGAAATTTTGCCCCATAGGGAACAGGACAATAACCAAAAGGAATGTAGAGAAAAGTAATAGTTTGAAGAGTACAATTTTTTTCTGTCACATTTGCAAATAATGATAATAATAACTTTATTATTATTATTATTGTTATTGTTATTATTATTATACCTACAAAGCAGAAGTTTTATGATCAAATTCCTATACCAGAACTAATCTGGTAAATCATATTGTCTTGACTGTGCCTCATGATAACTTGAAGTGCAGCTGTAGATGGTTAATTGTTCCCCTCTTCTTATATCATTAACAGTTTTTTTTTTCCCCAAGAGGAATTTTGTCCTAGACTTAGACAGAGTAGGGTCAGACTTGCCCAGAAAGCAGTGTGGCATTTTCTCAGTTTACATCAACTTCTTATTTTTAGACGTTGCTTAGGGAAGAGAGAATAAAAGCATGGAACAGACCAAACATGATAAGTCATTATGACATTTTGTTTGGAGCATACAAAGGTCCCTCCCTGTGCTGACTTCAGAAAAATGAAAGCAAGCTAAGAATACTATTCCTGGAATGGTGTGTGCCTGAGTGGAAACTTCTGGACACTACTTATCACCAGGGTCCTAGATTAAATTATTCAATTCAATGTTTAATGAAAGTTCACCGAAGGTCCATTGACTAGCCTTGACAATCTCTGAGATGCAGAGATTTTTTTTTTTTCTCTTTGGAAAAATAACTGTAACCTATTAAGAGATAGGGAGGACATTGGAGTTAGAATATAGTCTATTTTTTAAAAAGAATGTGACCTCAGAGGAGACAATCTTTCAGTACATCCAGTGCATTGCTTCTGGTGCCTGAGTACATGGGAGAATGAGCCTCAAGATCAAGGTGTGGGGGCCACCTGGGTGGCTCAGTCTGTTGGGCATCTGCCTTTGGCTCAGGTCATGATCGCAGGGTCCTGGGATCAAGTCCCATATCGGGCTCCCTGCAGTTGAGCCTGCTTCTCCCTCTGCCTGTGTTTCTGCATCTCTCTCTCTCTCTCTCTCTCTCTCTCTCTGTCTCTCATGAATAAATAAATAAAATCTTTTAAAAAGAAAAAGATCAAGGTGTGGGACACTATGGCTAGAACTGGAAGAGCTGCAGGAGCTGTAAGAGCTTCAGGAAGACTTATACCACCAAATCAGGAGGAAATTACCATGGATCTCCTTGTTGATGTTTAGATAGAACCATACAGGAGTAGGATGCCCTCTTGCAATATGTGGGTCCATGTGAAAAGACACCAAATAAATGAACTAACGGAGTACATCTGACCATGCTGGGGAGAATGTAAACCTGAGAATAAAACCACTGGGCATCAGCAGAGTGAGAAAACCCTGCCTTCTGAGGAACCAGAGCAGTACAGGGCATGGCAGCTTCAGGAATAGGAAGAATAGCTCATTCTGAAGAACCTAAAAGACGCTTCTCATGGTGGGTGGTATTTATTTCCAAAGGATTTTTTGGAAATTTCTGAAATTGTTTCTGGTTGTCACGTTTGATGGAAATAGAGCCATTTAGAAGGAAGGACCCTAGGTTGCTAGGTACTCAGTATTGTTCGGGAAAGCAAAACAAAACACACCCATAGAAAACTTCCCCTAAGTTTTGTAGGATTTTGAAATATCCCATCAGTTATTTTTGTGGTTCACACACCCTCTTCAACTCTCTGAATCTAAAACATAACTCTTTTACACACATAAACACAAAGTAAGTGTTTTTGTGTGATCATAATATATACTAAATTACCTGGAATGCAAGTATTGTATAACTCTAGGGAAGGCTGCACTTTATTTTGCTCAGAACTTTAAAACAATTGTTTATCATATAAGAGAAAATTGCATTACCAGCACTCTTGTTGTAGTGGAATTTGTGCAGCCAATAAAATACACCTAAATCAGTAGGCTTTTATGGCTCTTTCAAGTATTTCTAATGGATGCAAGCATAGAATCACTTCATTTTGTATTCTATTCTAGTGCAGTCATTCTCAAGCATTTACATGTAAACTATACATTACTTTATGATAAATTCCATTTCTCTTATTTCTCTTTTACATGTCATGACATTATATTGATTCTTTGAAATTGTATGTACGGGTAGATTACATTATCTATGAATTTCATTTCTGGATCGTAGAGAGGATGTCAAATATTTGTAGTAAAAGGGGAAGTAGGCCGGATAAGGTTGAGAATCCTCTCTCAGGTTCTTTGGTGTTGGAAAACAGTCTTTGGGAGACACTGGGATTTGGGAGGACATATTGAAACTCTCATTTTCTGTTTCTTTTCTGTTGCAAACCTAGTGTGAGGCCTATAATGAGTGACTTCACAATGTTTCTCTTCACGTTTTTCCAAAGCAGTGTTGATTCTTAGAATTTCTAGTAGATTTATGATAATTTGGGAAATTTATCAGAAAATGCCTTTTAGTTTATGCACAAGAAAGGCAAACACAACACAATTGTTCTGAAATATAATGTTACCTTACATACCAACATATGCAGACTGAGGGGGTATGTTCTTTACCATTGCAAATTGAAAGTATCATTATCAAGTATATGAATGCATTTGGAAGTATCATTATCAACTGTGACTTCGATGATAGGAGAGAAACTATGTTCCAAAACTTAATATTTATCCTAGATCAGCAGTTCCCTGACATGGGGTTAGTAATGATGGAATCACAGAGGCTTTGGGAAATGTACATGGACTTTTGTGCTTGCCTTCTCAGGGCTTGGAACCATATACAACGGTTGCTATGGACTGAATATTTGTGCTCTGCCCCCAATTCATATGTTGAAACTTAATCCCCAAGGTGATGATACTTGAAGTTGAGGCCTTTGGGAGGTGCTTCTATCACGGGGGTAGAGTGTTCATGAATGAAATTAATGCTCTTCTAGAAGAGGCCCAAGAGAGCTCTCTCTCCCCTTTTGTCATATCTTTTGGAGAAGACAGCCTTCTATGCCCCAGGAAGCTAACCTTTCCCAGACACTGAATCTACTGGCACTTGATCATGGACTCGTGCCTCCAGAACTGGGAGAAATAGGTTTCTGTTGTTTATAAACCACCCAGTCCATGGTATTCTGTTATACCACCCAAAGGAATCTGACAATGATATTTTATTTTCAATCCTAGAGAAGGGGGCTTGAAATCACAGTAAGTTCATTGTTAAAAGAGACAAGAATAAGTATGTTTTTAAAAAAAGATTTTATTTATTTATTCATGAGAGATACAGAGAAAGACGCTGAGACACAGGGAGAGGGAGAAGCAGGCTCCATCAGGGAGCCCAATGTGGGACTTGATCCCAGGACTCTGGGATCACGATCTGAGCCAAGGGCAGACACTCAACCACTGAGCCACCCAGGAATCCTGAGACAAGACCAAGTATTAGAAAAATCAGTATGTCCCGCCAAATAGCAAAGTGGGAAATATTGGTTAGATAGCCTAATACTTTTTGGTAATTGTGTTTAAAAGTTCTGTTTTTTTTAAGTAGTTTGTGCCGGCTTACATCTCTGGAGAAGATATTTTTAAGATGATTCATTGAGTTAGTTGCTTACTTCCTCGACACCCAAATTTGGCTGCATGATATTCATAATAGTGTAACCTAGAGTTTGGATCTGGGTATCTGACACATCTGTATATGTTCTCAACAGATATGAATAGGACCAGAAAGAGCCTATTTAGATTTAGCCAGTTTAAATTTCCCTACCCACTGACACACTGAACTCTAATGGGAAAAAGGTTTGAGGATTGATGTCACCTACAGGATAAGATGGGACAAAATGAGTTGGAGTAGCATTAGGACAGGGTATTCAGAAATGGAACTGTGTGACTCATACCAGAGCTTATTTGGAACGCCTTGCAGCCAGAAAGTTTTTACTGAACATCGCTGCAGGTAGGAGGCTGGATTGGACAACTTATTTTTATTATATGGGCCCAGCCTGAAATAAAAACAAATCATAACAAAGAATTCCATGCCCATATGTTTCTATATTTTTACTTTTTTGTTCCACATATATTTTTCCATATGCTGATTCCACCCCCACATTTTCACCCGTGAGCCAAAAATTTTCATGATGGAAGTCATTAGAAATAAAACAGAGGGAAGGATTATATACAAAATTGTAAAGGATTTATAAACAAGATCATCTATAACTGTTCACTGCTTGACTTAGATTTTTTTTTGTTTGTTTGGTTAGTGTTAGTCTCTGTCCTTTGTATGTATATATGATGTTCACTTACTGGAGCATAGATGTAGTTCCAGCAGCTTTTATATGTAAAAAGCCTCTGATAATTGTCCATAAACTAAACAAAAGCAAAAAGCTCTGGAGACTAAAAGTTGGCATAAAGTACTCAAATAACACACTGACCAAGTACATATTATTGTACCAGTAAACATGTATCACTGTTTATAGATATATTTGTTGCACAATATATAGTTTTGTTTCTTTTAATATTGAATATAATATGACTCCAAACATTTTCTCTAGAATTGTGGGAAGCAGAAGACAATATGTATGTCATTTTCCCCATAAACACCTTTCAATGACTTTATTGAGATATAATTCAAATACCATATAATTCACCCATTTAAATTATACGATTCAATGGTTTTGGTATATAACATGACTAATTTTAAAAATTATGGTTCTTTTTCTTACACACACACACACACACACACACAATTCTCCACCTAAAACGAGTTTAAGTGTATGACTTAGTGGCATTAGTTACAATAACAATGTTGTACAACCATCACCACTACTTTCAAAACTTATTTATCACCTCAGAGTATTTTAAAAGAAAATCTATCACTTTTGATTCAGAAAAAGTAAGCCACAACCTAAGAAACTTATAATTCCCAAACAAAAAAGAAACGTTTTAAAACTTTTTCTTACGTATATCAATAATTCTGACAGGGCAAAGAGGGGTCCGTGGTGACAAGAGTCTATAATGGAGTATCTGCATGCTTTCACACATGGACTACAACAGGCACCCATCCTCCCACCTCCAGCATAGGCTCAGTCATATCCACATGGACACAGGATTCTAAACGTGAGTGTGCGCACACTCTCCAACAGACTGAGGCTCACCAAACAGAAATAAACCAACATATGTGCACAGAGGCATATAGAGAATAGATGACCAAATGCTGAGGAAGCTAATCTGGAGTGTGATGATAAATGAAGGAATATGTCAATTGAGAAAGAAGAATATTTAGATACTAGGTGTTAGGTAAATCTGGTGGTTTTAAAATATGCACACAAGTTTTTGGACACTCCTCCCATCAACAGGTAGATTTCAGGTTGGCCTTACAAACTTTTTTCTAAAGAACAAAATGTAGAGGAAACAAGATGGTATGATTCTGAGACAAGTTAAAGGCCAAGAGGCTTCTGCTGGACTCCTGGCTATACTTGGAACCTAGATTCCATGCCATGAGAAAACCTAGTCCTTATGGAGAGGCCACATGAAGGTATTTTGTCCAACAGCTGCCAGTGGAGTCTCAGCTGAAGTCAGCATCCATCATGAGGCATATGAATAAGGAAGCCATCAAAACCACTCAAGATCACCATCAGACTAAAACTACATAGGAATTTTGGGCAACGACCAACCAGTTGAGCCATGTCAATTCTCAGAACAGTGAAAAATGATAACACATGATCATCGTTTTTATGTCATTGAATTTGGGATAATTTGTTGTACAGCACTAGGTAATCAGAATGGTAAGTGAAGTGATTGAAACAGGTAGGTAGTTATAGGGTAGTGATCAGCAAAGGCTAAGATATTTGCTTTCCTTGAAATAGAATGAAGAAAAGAGTGTGTTTGGTTTTTATTTTTTAAAAATATTTTATTTATTTATTTGAGAGAGAGAGAGCACAAGCAGAGGAAGGGACAAAGAGAGAAGGAGACTCTTAAGCAGGGAGCTAAACTTGGGGCTCCACCCCAGGACCTGATCATGACCTGAATGTAAGGCAGCCACTTAACTTACTGGGCCACATAGGCATCCTGAAAAGAGTATTTTTAAATTTTGGTTTACTTTTTTCCATTCTTGAAATTGAGCAACAAGAGTTTCAAACAAAAATGAACCAAAAATATTTACAAAGAGGATGAAGATTTTTATAATTCAACATAGATCTTGAAATTTTTCTATTACTTATTTGAGTGATGCATATTCCCTAGCTTTGGAGTAAGATGCTTGTTTGAAATTAAAGTAATAAAAAAATCTCATAAGCACATGACTATCTCATAACTAAATCTAATTATTTTATTTATTCATTATCAATATTTATTAAGCATCTATTAAGTGCTGAGTATCCTGTTAGAGATATAACAGCTGATAGTATATGATCTTTACACTCGAGGAGTTTATGAGAAAGTCTTAAGAGAGAGACAAAATGTAAAGAAGCAATTATGGGGGCAGCCCAGGTGGCTCAGTGGTTTAGCGCCACCTTCAGTGCAGGATGTGATTCTGGACCTGGGATCGAGTCCCACCTTGGGCTCCCTGCATGGAGCCTGCTTCTGCCTCTGCCTGTGTCTCTGTCTCTGTCTCTCTGTGTCTCTCATGAATAAATAAATAAAATCTAAAAAAAAAAAAAAGAAGAAATTATGAGTAAGTGATCTATGATATAGTGTGGGAACAAATCATGAGTTCTTGTGAGAAGGTTGGGGAGATGTCAGGAAAGGATTCTTAGAGGGAGTCGTGGCTATGTTGACACCTTATGAAGAGAAACTAAGAGTTCATCTAGTGGAGCTCTAGAGATATATGGAAGATTGGGGGCGGGAGGGCTAATGGTTTAGGTTGAGGGCATAGAATGTGCAGTGACCTAGAGGCAAGAATGTACATATTGAATGCTGAGCACTTGCAAGTGTCTCCATATGGCCACAGCAGAGATCACAAGGGCGGAGAAGCAACAAGTAGAACACCAGAGATTCCTCCGTCACGGTAATAATTGTGAATTTTATCCTAGGGCTTTGAATGCTTTTAGGAAAGAGAGAGACATGATCAGATTTGACTGCAATGTGGACAACATATTTGAAGGAGGCAAGACTAGAATCTGGCAGGCCAATCAGAGCAATTCATGCGAGAGATGACAGAGGCTGGAGCCAGGCAGTGGTGTAGGAAGAATCACCCTGTGAAGAGGAAACAGAGCTATTGTTCATTTCCAGCCCATGGATCCTCCACTCTGCAAGAAGGCCTTTTGGACATGGATAAAACAGATTGCAAGTTAGTAATCTAATTTCAAGAGGGACAGATCCTGAGTATGTATTTCAGAGTGCCAAAGCCTATCCGGGAAGTGGATACCCATGTGGCATTCTGGATCGAATGCCGTATGTGTTGTAAAAGCAGACAGGTGCTTTGATAAGCTAGCAACAGATTTCAAAAACAAAAATTCTCTTTTAATGAGAAATCTCTGCCACACCAGTAACTTATACAGAAACAAAGATTGGTGTGTGTATATCTATGTGTCAAATGAATATTCATGCCTCATGAGCCACTTTAACATTTTCACAGTCTGGCCTTGAATGAAGGGGTCAGAGCACCACTCATTAAAAAAATGATAACCCTTTTCTTATGAGCCTACTTGGTATTGCAAATTGGAATTTGTTTAGCCCCTTTTGAGAATGATTCCTCAAATTAGGGCAGTGTACTAGGTGCTCACAATGCCAGTATGCTTTGAATGCAATCAACACCTATAGACATAGTAATTTATTTTTAAGCATTATGTATGTGTAAGTATATGCATATGCATGTGTGTATGCTGTTACCTATGTGGATTAATAGATGCATAAATACAGGAAATGAATAAACTGAGCCATTCAATAACAGAATCTTTTAATGCATTCAATATAAACTCAATGAGGAATTAAAGTGATTCTTTGCCAACAGAATAGCTGACTATGATAGGACAACTGATTTCTTCTGTTGCTACCAGAACAAATTAACATCACTGTGGAGAGAAAAAAGGAGAAGTGGTTTGCAGCAATTCATACAATAAATAACCATAGTAGCTGTAGCTATTGTCATGGAGCCAAAATGCTTTAATTTAAATCATTTATACTAATTACTGAAATTGCAAGGGAATCGTTAGGAGTAGGTATTTATAGAAATTCAAAAGGGAAATTTAGTGGCACTATAGATTCCATATTTGTATTCCTTATTTCATTTTATTTTTAATGTTGTTATGAAGAGAGTAGACAATGGTTTAGAAAGACAGGTCAGGATCATTCCAAACAGGTGACCTGTGAGTAGGGGCTGGGAGTAAATATTCCTTATGACTGGAGAGCAGAAATTTACTACTTCTCGTCATGTTATGTTTTATTCTTTTGTCTATAAGCTATTACGTCAGCCCAGCTTGAAAGGAAAGCAAACAAGAGAAAATAACTGCAGGCCACAACCATGGTCCAGACACTGCCGTACTGTCTCATTCAATCCTCATCATAACAATGTGACTTGCTTAGGCTTAACATCATGTTCAAGTGAACAGTCTTAGAGTTGAAAAGGTTATACCATGTGAGGTCCCCTGACCATTAAATCCTAGAGGTGGGATTCAAAACAAGATCTGTCCTGGGATGCCTGGGTGGCTCAGTCCGCTAACTGTCTGCCCTCAGCTCAGGTCATGATCCTATGGCCCTGGGAGCCTGATCTAGGCTTGCATCAGGCTCCCTGCTCAGTTCTTCTCCCTCTCCCTTTGTCTCTCCCCCTGCTTACGCTCTCACTTTCTCTCTCTGTCAAATAGATAAATAAAATCTTTTAAAAAAGCCCAAAAACGAAAAGCAAAAAATAAAACAAGATCTGCCTTGTTAGATCTCACAGTCTCTATAAGAATACCAGCCACCACTGTCCCTCATCTCATCGATCTCACTGGGTGGCCAAGGATGTCAGCATTCTGGTGTGAGATACAAATGTAAAGCAAATAAGCAGAATTTCAATTTTGTGATTTGAAAGTTACAGTTTTTGAACTACAAAGGAATTTGGAGATCTTCTAGTCTAAGGGATGTACTTTACAGAGGAACCAACTGAAACTCACAGAGGAAAATTGATTAACTCAATGTCGTTCTTATTGTTGGTAGTGGACTTGGGACTAGAATTCACATCTCTTGAGCCATGTTGGAAATCAATTTACACTGACGGAAACCATAATAATACAATACCTAATGATCATGAGATTTAAGTGCATATCCAAACCAAACATGACTTGTTTTGCCACACTTGGATTGTCAGTTTTACTTCTCTGAAAAACAAATCTATGAAGATTTGAATGTTTTGCATTTGAGTTTCTATTACAATATCTTCTCTTCATTCTTTTTACTTCTGTAGAAATGTCTAAATGTAAACACAAACAATAACAGAATTAAAGTGCAAAAAACAAAGTTGCATTATATATGCCCAGTTTAAGATAAATTAATCCTGGCTTGGCTTAATGCAGTTTTTGCTGGGACTTCCCTTTTTCTCTCATAGATCAATTAGAATTTTTTACTCAATATATCCTTGAATCTCTCACTCTATCCTCTGCTGATATTCTCTCAGCCAGGCCAGAGCTATTACTCTCTGCTTTTGGCCCTGAGGACAGAAGATTCTTTGATTTGAATTTTAAATACTCTTTAGTTTGAGGGAGGAACTCCATTTTTTCAGCTCAAAATATCCTGAGCTCTGTCTACAGAATTTCTATGAATTAAAATAATATATTAAATGTACATAACACCTGAGGTTATCAACATCTCGCCCCAATTTGCCAGGGACCTTTCGCTTTCAGCACTGTGCCCAGGAAACCCCTGTCTCAGGGAAAATGGGATTCGAACTAGTTTTCAAGGATATTTTCCATATAATTATTTGGTATTGCAAACAAACCTAAGGTGTAGGCAGGGTAGATGTTATCATCACAGTTTTGCAAAATTGTTTGCATTTCAGTTCTATGATTGACTCTGTAATCTTAGGGACCCCCCAACCCTTTTATGTTTAAGTGCATTAATGTGAAGTAAAAAAAGAGAAAAAAAGCCACTTGACAAAGTCAGTAAGTCTTATGTGTCATCTGTTTACTGGCTTAATCAAACTCTAGTAAATGCTTAGTACTCAAGAGATTAAAAGTGACTTACTGAAGGTGATCATTCTAATGTCTGTTGCCATTAGTATTATACCCAGCTGCTTCTCTTTTGGCTTCCATGGTTCTTTCAGTTTCCCCATTTTATACATTCTCTCTGAATTCCAGATCTTTCCCTGCTGGTCACCTAATCACCCATAACCTCTTTGATGGGCTCCATAGATAACTTCCTCTCCAAGCAGCAGGTTACCTTCCTTTTTTTTTTTTTTTTTAAGATTTTATTTATTTATTCATGAGAGTCACAGAGAGAGAGAGAGGCAAATAGGCAGAGGGAGAAGCAGACTCCGTGCAGGGAGCCCGATGTGGGATTTGATCTGAGGACTGAGGATCAGGCCCTGAGCAGCCAAGGCAGATGCTCAACCACTAAGTCACTTAGGTGTCCCACAGGTTACCTTCCTTAACAGGAAAGACGTTGAGATGCCTGAGTCATCTGGCTCTGCCCTCTGCAAGTTGTGTAGCCTGAATCGTTCAGGTATATTATCCCTAGGTCCTCTAATTTCATCAGTTGTTAGAGGGGTGATGGGACATCATCTCTCATAATATCCTAGGATTGCCCTTCTCACAGAGACATGGGAAAATTAGCAAAATGATTACTAGATTATTCCTTTTTAGCAATACATGGAACAATGTCTGAAGCATAGTAAGGCATTAGGAGGGTAGCTATTTTAATTATCTGGAGAAAACCTAAAAAGGCATAGATTTGGAAACTCAGGTAATAAAGACAATTTTGAAACATGTATAGTTTATGGCTCTTTAAAAATAACTACTATACAGGGATCCCTGGGTGGCGCAGCGGTTTGGCGCCTGCCTTTGGCCCAGGGCGCGATCCTGGAGACCCGGGATCGAATCCCATGTCGGGCTCCAGGTGCATGGAGCCTGCTTCTCCCTCTGCCTTTATCTCTGCCTTGTCTCTGCCTCTCTCTATATATATGACTATCATAAATAAATAATAAAAAAAATTAAAAAAAAATAACTACTATACATACTCTAGTTAAAATGAATGATTCAGCGGGTTGCCTGGGTGGCTCAGTCTATTAACCATCTGACTCTTGATTTCAGCTCAGGTCATGGTCTTGGGGTCATGAGATCATCAAGCTCCACCTCCCGCTCCAGGCTCAGTGCAAAGTCTGCTTGAGATTTTCTCTCTCCCTTGCACTCTCTCCTTCCCTGCCTCCTTTCATGCTCTCTTTCTAAATAAATAAATCAAATCTTTTTTTAAAAAAATGAGTATACAGGATTCATGAAAATCTTCATTTCATTTAGGGAACACTAACTTTTTTGTGTGTTCTTGAGAGTCCTGTAGGTCCTAACTTTTTGAAGGACTATTATGGTTTAATCCGTTATGTATATGGTCTGTCATGAAGTAAATTCTGTCATTCTATAAATTGGGCTAAGATTAGAGAGGTCATGGTTCTCATTTTTTTTTCTGTGATTTGCCATCAATTTGATTGAGCTGAGGTCACTAGGAATTGAGTTAGGGGCATGTAGGTATGAAAATGAATTAAGGAGCATGCAAACAGCAGGGTAATCAATAGCTAAAGGAATAGTTAAATGCAAAGTCAAATAAAATAATGAGTAAAGAAGTGGGAATTACATAAATTATTTTTATGTAATATCTGGGATGCTCCTGAGATTAGAATGTTGATTTTGTTGAGTCTGTTTAGTTGGTTATTTCAAAATTTTCCTATGAAAACTAGATAAAAATGCATGGAGTTGAAAACACACAGACAGAAATAATTAGCAAACTTTCTGGAATCCAATTTAGCCGTACTTTGCTTCTCGGTTCCAAAATGTTTTGAATTAATTGATGAGCTCATAGCGAGAATTGATACAGAGAGAAGACTCCAAGAGTAAATCATACAAAATAAATTTTGTTCTGAAGAAAGAGCTGACACCCACTGTGTAATCAGAGTTTTGCTCCACAGGAGCCCCCTCTACCTCCCCACACCTCACCAAAGTCTGGTGTTTTTAATGTTTTTTCAAGTCTATATTTTAGCCAGAAGGATTTATATCAAGAATAAGCCATCAAGTTGTAGGGAGATGAAGAATGAAGGTCACAACCTGTCTATTTTATCTTTCTATTACTCCCAGCCTAAAACTGGCTCCTGGGGTAATGCCTATTTCTGTAAGAAATTCTTTTCACTGATCTCTTCTTTGTGGTCCTCATAATAGGCTGCATTCAAGAGCATGTAAGCATCTAATGTGCATGCACTGAGACTTCTTCAAGGGGGAAGAACCTGGCTCCGGAAGCCTGTGGGCTTCTACTTGACACCAGGAATTCTGAAGTGCCTGCACTCAAAAGAAATCCTTCTCTTCCCTGGTGTCCTGATTAAAAAGGGCAATTCACAACTTATTATAAGAGGCCACAGACTCTAGAGGCGGGGCCGAGTTCCTCTCTTCTCTTTACAGGTGGTTTATAAAGTATGACTTTGCAATGTTTTATTGTGTTTTCACGTATTAATAAGTAAATTATTAAGTAAAAGCAGCCTGATGCTGAGAGTACAAGAAACACATGTACTTTCTTTGTCTATATGCATGTGTACACATGCGGTGAGAGATTCAAAGCAAAAATAGGATCTTTGACAAGCCTGTTTACTGAACAGTGAGGCTCCTATGTGTCCGTATATGCATGTCTATGGGTCTGTGTGTGTGTGTGTGTGTGTGCGCACATGCGCACACGTACGCTGCATCAATTGTGCAGGGGTGCTCTTTGATAAATGAACGATCTGTTCGCTTGCCTTTCAAAACTACATTTTCACCTCATTTTGTCGCTTGCCATGTCTTTTGGAGCCTTTGATTTCTCTGTTGAATTGAATAAGATATTCTGTGATTTGAAATTATTTCATCTGATGTCAGAGGAGTTTTTCAAATCCTCTCAGGTGTGGTTTCATGAGCAAGCCAAATGTTTGCTCTCTGTTCTGTAGCTACATCTTATGAAACACTTGTAATAGACTTAGCACCATAATAAATCACTAAATTAACCTGTTTTGTGAATTTAAAATGAAATAATTTTGTGAAGAATAAATTGCTTAATAAGATTTGTCAAATACGATCTCACAATCAGAAGTATATTATCTGAGATTAGATGCATAAGTGAGATCCTAAGAATATAAATAGTCAGATGGATAGGCAATAACATGTCAAAGATTTTTAATAGAACATGACCATCACCATATTTCATATTAACTCATTTGTTTTTTATGACTTTTTAAAATAGGGAAGGCTGATATTTTTATCATCAGGGACTCTGCCTGTAGGGACTCTGAGTCATAGAGATTATGTCATTTGTCTGAGGTTTCTGCAGCTAGATGTAGAATAGCCTAGAAAAGAAGATATTTGATAATTTCTAAGCATTCATTCTTTTTAAACTCAATAACAAAGCTTTGTTAAATAAATATAAATAAACCGAATAAACTATTTTTTCAGACTCACTAGACTTAAACTTCTGTGGTCGTGGCAGCCCTTCTTGTTTGTTTGTTTTTACACTATTTGACAAATGTATTTGTGGAAATGTTAAATTTGCAAAGAACATTAGCTTGGAGTGCATCCCTGGGGAGAGGTTTCTATAATGGTTTATATATTTTTTTTATTTTCTTTCCTATCTTGCTTTACCCTCCCTACTCCCACTCATTTATTCATAAAATCTTAGGCATCTGGTTTATTTGAAGCATGGACCTGAGAGATAGGAATACCAAGTTGAATGGAAAAAAGAAACTTATATTTTAATGGGAAAAGTACATAAATTAACTGTTACTGTAGAATATGCAAAGGGAACAAAGGGTGAGGTGTTGGGTGGGTGTTAAAATCGAATGTGGTGTGTATGAGTGTGGACGTTATACAATATTTCACATTTCTTTTTTAAAAATATTTTATTTATTTATTCATCAGAGACAGAGAGAGAGAGAGGCAGAGGCAGAGACACAGGCAGAGGGAGAAGCAGGCTCCATGCAGGGAGCCTGATGTGAGACTTGATCCCTGGTCTCCAGGATCACGCCCTGAGCCTAAGGCAGGTGCCAAACCGCTGAGCCCCTGTTTTACATTTCTTATTTTATGTTTTCCTTTGATAAGGGCCCTAAAAAGAAATTACATATTGACTGCACATTACTGCATTGTGCTTCACACATTTTAAATCGTAGTTATGGCAGATACCTAATGGAGATCAAATTTATATTCTTTAAGTAAAATAATTTTCTACACCACTTTTTTGCCCCATTTAAATTAAACTTGAAAAGTAAATTGGATATTCTTTCTCTCTTGGCCACTAGTATAATATCAGCTATTCGGGGATGCCTGGGTGGCTCAGTGGTTGAGTGTCTGCCTTGGGCTCAGGGTGTGATCCCGGGTCCTGGGATCAAGTCCCACATCAGGCTCCCTGCATGGAGCCTACTTCTCCCTCTGCCTGTGTCTCTGCCTCTCTCTTTCTGTGTCTCTCATGAATAAATAAATAACATCTTTTTTAAAAATCAGCTATTCTTAAAAAAAAAAAAAATCAGCTATTCTTATAGGAATCACATTCACATTAACTTTAAAAATTCTGAGTCCTTGAAGAATTAAGGACTGTATTATTTACTGGGAAACACCCCAAATCAATTTCCAACTTGACTGTAATGAGCTACTTACTGTGTCTGGAAAATGTGGTATACAAGCACAAGTAGTTATTATATGGACTGCCTTCACAACATAATTCTGAGGAAGAAGCTTAAAGCAGTATGCAATAAGAATAAGCATGAATTGGAGATAATGTATATTCTTTCAACTAAAAAAAAAAAAAGAACTGAGGTGCCTGGGTGGTTCTTTGGTTGAGTATCCCTCGGTTTTTGCTGAGGTGGTGATCTCAGGGTTGTGAGATGGAGCCCTGTGTTGGGCTCCATACTTACTGAGGAGTCTACTTGAGATTCTCTCTCTCCCTTTCCATCTACCCCTACCCCCAACCGCCCCTGTTTCCACTTGTGGGTGCTCTCTCTCTCTCTCTTTCAAATTAATAAATAAATCTCAAATAAAAATAAAACTACTGCATATTGTGGCCATTCTTTCTTTTGAAAGATTTCCTGGTGTTTTGCATATCACAATGCCCTGGAGTTAGCTTTGCGAAACAAGTGTATAAGTGCATAACGAGCCAGAGATGAAAAATTATGGCCACTGTCTAAAATGGTGTCTTTCAGGCTAATAATGAAATTTTTATTTTATCACTTAAAGTATTTTTTTAAATACAAAAATCACCATTAACTGCATGTGTGCGAGATTTGTATAAATACAACAAAAACCTGTGGATACTGAAAGCAACAGATATCCTTGATTGTTTTATGTTTTCAGTGAGTATCTCCAATAAAGTCAGTCATTAAAAGTGCCTATTTTCTTCACTTCACAGCTGAGAGAATAATATATTAATACAATTTTTCTTTTCTGTTTTTATTAATTTGTTTTTATCATAAATAAAATTTGACAGATGGCAGATGTCAAAATCAATATAGAGTGGTATCCATGACTACACATTTCTTTGTTCAATTATGTAAAAAATCATTTAAAATCCACATAAGAAAATTTAACTGGAATATATGTTAAATATTGATGTTTAAGCATAATATCAGTACTAACATAATCCAGTTATAGATTAGTAGGTGCTCCACATGTGGTTTGGCCTTCACAGTTTTACAGGTATGCTACATTTTATTCGTGGAAACAGGAGAATGTGAAGTATTTCAGCACTTCTCTCTTCTTCTAATCCCTGGAGATTAAAATGAATAATGCAAGTAAATTTAGACACATCTTTATCAGATTTAGTCTAGAGACAGAGGACTTGCCCCTGAATTTAATTTAAATGCATATTTGATTGGAGAGATGGTCTTAAAAGTTTAGAATATACTATTTAACGTACCTTTATTACTTTAAAATATTTTTTATATATCTATAAGTAAGGAAATCAAGTTGTAGAGGCAATTAAGAGCTTATCCAAAATTATATCCCTTGTGGCTGGCAGAGAAAAGATTCATGTTATGTATTTCAGTTTCTAAAGTGAGTGATCCTTCCAGTCTTCCACATTCACTCTCACTTCTGATCTTTCCATTGCTGACCTGGTAAGAAAACGCTACTTCATGTAAAATGTTGGTAACAATATACACATCCCACATTGCTTTATGCATGTAGAACCAATTATGCCATGGGCCATCATATACGCTAATAAGGTCAGTGAAAACAATGCCTTTTGAATATTGAGCCAGTTTTATACCACGTACCAATCTTGTGGCAGGCATAAAGAAATTGTTTTTAAATTTATTTTACATTCTTATTCAAAAGCATTTTCAAATCAAACATCCTTCAGACGTCCTTTAACTATTTTGCTGGGGCTTAGGAAAAATGCAAAGCAATACACTTTAGGTGTACACTGTACAGTATAATTTGCATACAAATGCATTTTTACTGAAAAAGATCAGGGCAAGGTTTTAAACATGTTTCTACATTGAACTTTTAGGCATTGTGTAAAGTTGAGTATAGTATAAAATTTGGAATTCTCTCTAGTTTAACACACTCCATATGGAATATGTTTGTGTTTTCCGGTAGCAAGGTACTAATTTTACTGAAGCTGCTGCAGAAAGAGTCATATACTTTAAACAACATTAATGAACCAGATAATTTAGTATCCTTTCATGTTCATGCTTAATCAAAGACTTTAAACCCAAATATTAATATTTGATAGATATTTATAGTTGGGGATCTTGATGGAATAAAGGGAGATTTTTTTTCTCAATTTCATATAAGATATTAGTAATAAATCATAAAACTGGTTACAGAATTTTGACATTTCAGTATAACTTACTGTATCAATGTATTAAAAATGATGTAAAAGGTAGGAAGAAAAGGAAGAAAATACTATTTTCTAGGAACCCCACAAAATGAAATGTGTATGGAGCACTCCTTAAAATATAAATGAAGCCAGATAACCAAAAGGAAATGCAACAGCTAAAGAAAACTTATCTAGTTAAGGCAATTTCAGGATCAATAAAGCTGGTAAGAGAAATAAAGATAATTGGAAAAGATTTCTATGAATTTACATTTTTTCAATAATAATAGAATAAAAGCTTGCATATGCCATTCTTTCAGATTAATACATATCTAAGTAAATAGGCTAACTGCAGATTTGAAAAGATAAAAATGAACTGGATATAGTATAGAAAGAAATGGGAGAAGTGGTATTTGAGGAAGATAAATGCATTGAATATTTTTTCATATATATCACCCAAAATCCATTCAGAAAGTCTTTCTGAGAAGGTGCTATATGATGGGTACTGTTCTAGGCACCAAAGATTCATTGGTGAGCAAATACACCCATAGGGCCTGTCCTCAGAGTGTTTATGATGACTGATCACCCAAAACATTTAAGAGATTGACAGAAATAATTGTGTAGAATCTAGTTAGCTTAAAAAAAAAACAGCTTTATTGAGGCATAATTGATCTGCAAAACACTAAACATAATGTATACAATTTGATGAAATTAGACATAAACATACCCCTGTGAAATCTTCATCCCAATAAAGTTAATAGACTACATTAACTCTAAAAGTTTCCTAGTCACCTTTGTGTTAGTTTGTGTGTAGGTGGGTGTGCCTATGTATACATATTTGTTTTAG
Source organism: Vulpes lagopus (assembly GCF_018345385.1). Classification (NCBI taxonomy): domain Eukaryota; kingdom Metazoa; phylum Chordata; class Mammalia; order Carnivora; family Canidae; genus Vulpes; species Vulpes lagopus. Next base: position 22,315,741 of record NC_054824.1, on the reverse strand, counting down.
TAACACTTAACAGGAGATCTACACTTTTAGCAAAATTTTAAGTGAACATTACAGTATTATTGACTATAGTCACTATGTGGCAGAGTAGATATGTGGAACTTAATCCATCTTGCATAACTGAAACTTTATACCAACCAGATAACAATTTCCAATTTCCCCTGTCACCCAGGGCCAATAACCACTATTATATTCTCTGCTTTTATGAGATTGAATATTTTAAATACCAAATATTAAGTAGATTCATGCAGTATTTGTCTTTCTGTGATTTGTTTATTGCACTTAGCATAATGTCCTCTAGGCTCATTCATGTTGTTGCAAATGGCAGGATTTTCTTTTTTTTTTTTTTAATAAGGCTGATTAACATTTAATTATATTTATATGCCACATTTTCTTTATCCATTCATTCATCAACAGATATGTAAACTGTTTCTAGAACTTGGCTTTTTTGTAATAAACATGTGATTGAAGATATCTCTCAGAGACCTGATTTTAATAATTTTGTATATAGATACAGAAGTAGGATTTCTGGGTCATAGGGTAGCTCTATTTTTAATTTTATAAGGAATCTTTATACTGTTTTCTATAGCAGCTGTACCATTTTACTTATTCATTCATTTATTTATTTATTTTAGATTTTATTTATTTATTTATTTATTTATTTATTTATTTATTTATTTATTTGAGAGAGAGAGTGCGCAAGCCAGAGGGAGCAAAAGGGAGCAAGGCAGAGGGAAAGGAAGAAGCAGATGCCCTGCTGAGCAGGGAGCCTGACAATGTGGGGCTCAATCCCAGGACCCTGGATCATGACCTGAGCTGAAGCCAGACACTTAACCAACCAAACCACTAAGGCACCCCAGCTGTACCATTTTGTTTTACAACCATTAGTAAACAAGAATTCCAGTTTCTCTACATCTTCATAACACTTTTTCTTTTTTTCTAATCATAGCTATCTTAAATGGTGTGAAGTGATACATCGTTATGGGTTTCATTTGTATTTCTCTAATCATTAGTGATGTTAAGCATCTTTTTATATACCTTTGGCCATTTGTATGGCTTCTTTGGTGGAACATCATCTATTCAAGTTCTATATCTACTTTATAATCTCTTTTTTTCCTATTTTGTTGTAGAAGTTCCTTATATTTTTTTAATATTAACCCTTTATCAGATAGCTGGTTTGCATATATTATTTTCATTTACGTTGCTTTTCATTTTATTGATTGTTTCTTTTGCTGTGCAGAAGCTTCTTAGTTTGATATAGTCCTTTATGCCCATTTTTACTTTGGTTGTGTGTACTTTTGATAACATATTTAAAAGATATTACAGACAAGACCAATGTTAGGAAGATTTTCCCTTAAGTTTTCTTCTAAGGGTTTTATACTTTTAGAAAGTCTTATGCTTAAGTTTTTAATCCATTTAGAGTTTATTTTTGTGTGTGGTGTAAGATAGGGGTCAAATTCCATTCTTTTCCAAATGGATATTGTTTTCCCAACACAATTTGCTGAAGAGACTGTCTTTTTTCATTGTTCTTGGTACCATTGTTGAAAATCAGTTGAGTGCATTTGTGTGGGTTTATTTAATTCTGTTCCAGTGCTGAATTCAACAGCACATTAATAAGATCATACACAATGACCAAGTGAAATTTACTCTTGGGATGAAAGAATGCTGAACATACACAAGTAAATTAACGTGATATATCATATTAACAGAATGAAATATAAAACTACATAATTCACTAGATATAGAAAAAGCTTTTATGAAAGTTGATACCTTTTCATGATAAAAATTCTCAAAAAGCTGATATAGAAGGAATTTACCTTAATATAATAAAGGCCATACATGAAAAATCCACAGCTAACATGACACTCAGTGGTAAAAAACTGAAAGTATTTTCTCTAAAATCAGGAACAAGACAAGGATGCTCATTCTCACCATTTATATTTAACATAGTACTGGAAGTCCTAGCCAGAACAATTAGGTAAGAAAAAGAAATAAAAAAACATACAAATCAGAAAGGAGGGAGTAAAGTTATCACTGTTTGCAGATAATATAATCTTATATAGAGAGAACTCTAAAGACTCCACCAAAAAATTGTTAGAATTAAGGAGCAAATTTAATTAAGTCATAGAATATAAAATCAGCATACAAAATCAGTTGTGTTTCTATGTACAAAAAACAAACTATCTGAAAATGAAATTAAGAATATATTAGCCTCAGGCAGCCCGGGGGGCTCAGCGGTTTAGCGCTGCCTTCAGCCCAGGGCATGATCCTGGAGACCAGGGATCGAGGCCCATGTCGGGCTCCCTGCACGGAGCCTGCTTCTCTCTTTGCCTGTGTTTCCGCCTCTCTCTCTCTGTGTCTCTCATAAATGAATAAATATAATCTTTTTTATAAAAAAGAATACATTAGCATCAAGAAGAATAAAATACTTAAGAATCGTTTAACAGAGGAAGTGAAAGACCTGTACACTGAAAACTATAAAACATTGATTAAGGAAATTACAGAAGAAACAAATAGAAAGACCTTCTGTATTCACAGATTGGAAGAATTAATATTGTTAAAATATTTACTACCAAAAGCAATTTACAGATTCAGTGTAATTGTTAGGAAAATCCCGAAGGCATTCATTACAAATGCCTTTATTACAAATAAAATAAAGCGATACTAAAATTCATGTAGAAACACAAAAGACCTTGAACAGTCAAGACAATCTTGAGAAAGAAGAACTAAGCTGAAGGCATCACATGGCCTGATTTCAAAATATATTACAAATCAAAAGTAATTAAAGCAGTATGGCTCTGGAATAAAGACCGACATTAAGTTAACTCTATACATGATAAATTGTTGTCTTTAGGTGACTAAAATTTTAACTACACAAAGGGAAAGTGACTCGGTTTTAAAATCTATGGTCTTGGGCAGCCCAAGTGGCTTAGCAGTTTAGCATCGCCTTCAGCCCAGGGTGTGATCCTGGAGACCCAGGATTGAGTCCCACATCAGGCTCCCTGCATAGAGCCTGCTTCTCCCTCTGCCTGTGTCTCTGCCTCTCTCTTTCTCTGTGTCTCTCATGAATAAATAAAATCCTTAAAAAAAAAACTATGGTCTTTACTTGTGGGCCCATAAAATGATTATAGTCTGACTTTTGCTTTCCCAGTAACTAAATATTCATAATATCTAAAAATATCAGTTTAAAAAAGTATTTGACATCAGCCATAGAAACATTTTTCTAAATATGTCTCCTATGTTGTGGGAAACAAAAGCAAAATTAAACTATTGGAACTGCACCAAAATAAAAAGCTTCTGCACAGTGAAGGCAATTATCAATAAAACAAAAAGGCAACTTACTTAATGGGAAGAGATATTTGCAAGTGCTATATCCAATTTGGGGACAATATCCAAAATATACAAAGAACTTATACAACTCAACACTAAAATCATCATCATCTTCATCTTCATTATTATCTGATGAAAAAATGAGCAGAGGACTCGAATAGACATTTTTTTCCAGTAAAGATGGACAACAGACATATGAAAAAATGCTAAGCCTCACTCATCATTAGAGAAATACAAATCAAACCACAATATAACCTCATACCTATCAGAATGGCTAAAATAAAAAACACTGGAAATAGCAAGTATTGGTGAGGATGTGGAGAACAAAGAACCCTCATGTACTATTGATGGGAATGTAAATTAGTACAACCACTGCGGAAAACAAAATGGAGGTTCCTCAAAAAATAAAAGTAGAATTATCATATGATCCAATAAATTGAAAGGATATGGGTACCCTTATGTTTATTGCACTATTTACAATGGCCAAGATATGAAAGTAACCCAAGTGTCCATTGATAGATGAATGGAAAAAGAAGGTGCGGTATATATAAATTATGGAATATTATTCAGCCATAAAAAACAAAATCTTGCCATTTGTGACAATATGGATGGACTAGAGGGTATAATGCTAAGTAAAATAAGTCAGAGAAAGACAATACCATATAAATTCACTCATATGTAGAATTTAAGAAACAAAATAAATGAGCAAACAAAGAAAAAAGAAGAGACAAACCAAAAAGAAAAAAAGAAAAACCAGACTCTTTTTAACTATAGAGAGCAAACTAGTGGTTGCCAGAGGGAAGGTGGATAGAGAATGGGGTGATAGATAAAGGAGATTAAAAATACACATATCTTGGGATGCCTGGGTGGCTCAGCAGTTGAGTGTCTGCCTTTGGCTCAGGGCGTGATCCCGGGGTTCCAGGACTGAGTCCTACATCAGGTTTCCTGCATGGATCCTGCTTTTCCCTCTACCTATGTCTCTGCCTCAATCTCTCTCTCTCTCTCTCTCTGTCTCTCTCTTGAATAAATGGGTGGAATCTTAAAAAAATACATGTATCTTGATGAGCACTGAGAAAAGTATAGAATTATTGAATCATTATATTGTAAACCTGAAAGTAGTATAATACTGAATGTTAACTACACTTGAATTAAAAAAAATATTTATGGCTAACAGTATTTTAACTATATAACTATTGTTTATAGCTTACAATAAATACATACATAAAATATTTAAATGCGTAACTGAGCTGACTAGAATATGAGGGAAATTCTTAGGGGACGAAGGTTATCAGAAAATCATGTGTCCTGATACAGTGCACCGGGATATACACATGTCCAGGAAATCTGCTTATGTCATATTGTCCATAACATTTCCTGTGGAGGGCTATGTGTTCAGGGAACGTAAGACAAAGCTTAGAGCTTGCACAAAGCCAAGACTCTGACCTCTAACACTTAAGGTAAAGAGAATCTTGGAAAATAACCATATCTTACTGAAGGAAAATTTGAAATTATTAATAATAACAATAACATATTTTTAATAAAGATGTTTGTCTCCATTGCTCTGGACATTGATATTAGATGAAAGAAAGAAAGTTTCTCCTGATAATTCATCCCATAAGCTGGCCCTCATGGGGGTTTGAAGCCAATATCCATATTCTTTGTGTGACCTGGATGAAAACAAGCCAACTATTAAGATGTTGGACATGTTGGGTAAAGTGGAAGATTGATCTAAAGGACAAACGTTATATTATGGCGAAAAAAATGAGATGCAAAATATTGAGGAGAGATTAATAAAGGCAATTAAAATGGATAGGTCAAGCATTCATCTAATAAGCCTTTCTGAAAAGAGATTTAGAGGGAAGAGTTATTAGAACAGAATACTAGGCACTACTTGAAAATGTAACACACAGAATTTTCCAGAACTGAAGCAAAGTGTGAATTCTCAACTCTCAAAATCCCAACATATCCTAAATAAAATAAATTCCTAAAAATCTATATTTGCAAATATTGCAGAAAACTGAAGAACATTTAAAGAAAAAGAAACAATATTAAAAGTAGCCAAGAAGAAAAGACAAATTCCAAACTAGGGAATGACAATGCCACTTACAGCTGATTTCTTAAGAGCAACCATGTGAATCAGAAGAATGAAATATAACAATAAATAGATATGCCTTTGACAAAACTTCAAGGAGAAAATAGGGAAAAATTAGAATGCGCTTCTCCCATTAAATGATACATTAAGAAACTAAAAATAGTAAGGGTATAGAGTCTTTGATAATTAACAAGTTTGATTTCATGCATTTATAGAAGCTTTCACACAAGAACAAGAGAACACCTTTTTTTCAAGCATACTTGAAAATAGACTGTGTACTAGGTAATAAAAAAACCCTCAAGAATTGGAATAATATAAAATAATCTGACCAGAATGCTCTCAAGTTGGAGACCAATATTATGAGGTAACTTTAAAATCCTATATACTTAATAATTTAAAAATAAATTTTCAAGTAATTCATTTGTCGAAGAATAAATCATAAGATAAATTAGAAAATAATTATAGATGAATATTAATTAAAATAATATATTAAAATATGGGATATGGCTAAAAGGGCAGAGGAAAACTAGTAGCTCTGAATGCTTATAATGGAAAAGTTTGTAAACTGTATTCAGTTTAAGTCAGCAAGAGAAAAGCAGAATAAATATGAATGAAGCAAAGGATAATAAAATATAAGAAAAATCAATAAAATAAAACACAGAGGATTGATGAAGGTATACCTTTATTAATATATACCTTTATTAATATACCTTTATTAATTTTGATAATATTAATAAAATTGGCAATGCTTTGGCAAGATTGATCAAGTAACTACAGAAAGTATTCTAATAATATTAAGAATGAAGACAAGTATATAACTACTGAAATTGAAAAGCTATTTCAACAATATTTTGAATAAAATTGTGCCAGCAAATTTGAAATCTAAGTCAAAATACATTTCTAGAAAAATTCAAAATACTAAAACTGAATCAAGAAGTAATAGAAAAATTAAGTAATTGTGTAAAAACTTGAATCAGTGGTTAAGAATCTTCCCACAGAGATTATAACAGGCAAAGAGAGTTTAAAAAGTCCACTGAAAATTCAAGGAAGAGTTAATTTGATAATACACAGAATTTTCCAAAAAAGAAAAAAAGAAGGGAATGCTTGACCACTCTATTAATGTAATTATTTTAGCTTTTATTCCAAACCAGACAAGGACAGTAATAAAAAGAAAATATACAGGTCAATTTCACTCATAAAAGTAGACCATATTCTAAAATAGGAAGAAAAATTAAATAAATAAATAAATAAATAAATAAATAAATAAATAAATAAATAATAAAATAGGAAGAAGAAAGAAAGAGAGAAAGAAAGAAGAAAGAAAAAGGTAAATAATATTTTTAGAGGATAATATCCATCAATCACAAATGTTTAAGAGATGTAATGTTGGTTCGACATTACAAAATGCATTTATGTAATTCATAACATATAATTTTAAAGGAGAGAAATATTCAAATATTTCAATAGATGCAAGGAAAGAATAATGATAAAATTGCTCATAGACTAGGAATAGAGGAAAACCTCCATAATGCAATGAATCTATGCAGACCTACAGCAAATAACACATATCAATGAACTTCTAGAAATATCTTCTTTAAAATCAGGAACAACACTTGAGGCCCACTTTCAGCACTTCTATTAAAGATTATTCTGGGCTTCCTAGTCAGGACAATTAGAATTAGAACATAAAAAGGAATAAAAGAAATCAAGATTTTTTTTTTTAAAGAAAGAAGACTGTTATTGGCAGTTGATATGATAGCTTAGAACAGAGATCAGCAAATAATGGCCCACAGGCCAAAACTGGCTTGCCACCTGTTTTTGCAAATTAAGTTTTATTGGGACACAGCCATGCTGTGCTTATTCACTTATGTATTGTCTATGGCTGCTTTCATGCTACAATGGCACAGTTGAATAATTGTTAGAGACCATATGGCCCTCAGAGTCTAAAATGTTTACTATCTGGCCCTTTACAGAGAAAAAAAATTATAAACTCCTGGCTTTCAGTCTAAAATTATGAGAATTAATGAAATAGTTTAATCATCTTTGTCAAAAAGTGCCAATAAAAATTAATTGCCTTACTTTATATTCTCAATAAGAACTTAAAACTTATTTATATACATATGTTTATATGCACATAATTACAAAATGTTTTAGAAATAGAAATAAAACAGATTTTAAGAAATCATATTTTGAAGAATATTATTAAAATTAACTGAATAATTTGAGAAAGATTCAATGGGGGGTACCATATTCATAGGTAGGAAGACCCCATATTGGAAAGACTCAAGTGTATAATCTCTGCAAATTCAGTTTGATTCTTATCAAAACTGCAACAGAGTTTCTCAAGGAACTTGAATATTTTGTATGGATATTTTATTATCTATACAAAAAAGGGAAAAGATTCAAGAATATTTAAAACTGGGAGCAAAACAAAACAAAACAAAACTGGGAGCCTGAGTGGCTCAGTTAAGCATCTAACTCTTGATTTCGGCTCAGGTCATGGTCTCAGAATCCTGAGATCAAGCCCTGCATCTGGCTCTATGCTGGGCCTGGATCCTGCTTAAGATTCTTTCCCTCCCTCTCTGTGTTTCAAAAACAAACAACAAACAAAATTAAAACTCTTCTTCTTCTGGGACACCTGGGTGGCTCAGTGGTTGAGCATCTGCCTTTGGCTCAGGGCATGATTCCAGGGTTCTGGTATCGAATCCCGCATCAGGCTACCTGCAAGGGAGCCTGCCTCTCCCTCTGCCTATGTCTCTGCCTCTTTCTCTGTGTCCCTCACAAATAAATTAAAAAGAAACAAACAAACTTCTTTTTCTGAAGGAAAAGGTTTGGAGATACTTTTCTATCAGGTCACACATTGTAAAGTAACAATATTTAAATCAGAATACTATTGTATCAAAGATAGAAAAATAGACCAATAGAACAAAAAAAAAAAAAAGGAAACGACACACATAAATATGGAAACTTGTTCTATAACACTTGTGGCATTAGAGTTTAATGAGGAAAATATATATTATTTAGGAAATGGTAGAAGGGGATTGTTTATCCATAAACATAAGTAAACAATCAATTGTGCAAGATGAAATCTAAAATAATTGGAGAAGAAAATATAGGATGAATCTTTATAAAACTAAGATAGGAAATTATTTCATTAAAAATACAATAGATGCAGAAAGCATAAAGGAAAAAAGCTGCTACATCTGAGTGCACTGGAATTAAAAGTGTCTGTTTATCAGTATGCACCATAAAAATAGTGAAAGCTCAATCCACGGCCATACAGTGCTCATTTTCCACAGTTAACCAACAATGTGTTAGTGTCCAAAATAATAAAGAACAACCCCCAAACAATGAAAAGAAAAGACAAAATAAGTTTCAATAAAAACAGACCCAATCAAGGAAACAAAAGTGGAAAATAAACTTGTGAAAAATGTGCTCGATTCATTAGTTATCACTTAAAGCAAATAAACAATTACAGTATGGATCATTTTACATTCACGAGGCTGGGAAAATTTTAAAGATTGAAAATATCAGCTCCAAAGCTCTTATTCCTTGTTGTTGCAAATATGAATTCCCACAACTACTGCAATCCAGGAGTTTCTTTCCTGCATATACACCCCAGTGAAACTCCCTGCGCGCTGGAAAACATGCATAAGAATGTCTCAGGCAGCAATGTGTCTAGAAGCAAGTTCCTAGAGACAGAATAACTGAATGAAACATCCATCAGAATAAATCTCCAAAGCAGAATGCTGAGTAAATAAAGCAAGGTACACAAGAGTATATACAGTATGATTCCATGAATAAAATATCCTGAAATACAGAAGACTAAACCTAATCATGTTTAGGAATACATATGTATGTAGTAAAATTATGACGAAAGTCAAGGGACTGGTCAGTCTGAAGCACAGTTTAATGTTCACCTTCTGGGCAAAAGAGGATAGAGTTGATGATGTGCCCTTTCTTAGCAGGAGCGATTAGAAGCTGCTTGTCAACTGTGTTACTTTAATATGTACACATAGGTTAGTCGTGATATTTTGCTATAAATGATACAACTTTATAACATGTAGTCATGAAATATTTGTGAACAAACCGGACAAACTGGTTCAATATTTGTGAACAAACTAGCTCTACCTCGCCCCACCCCACCCCCCACATATGTGATCACTAACAATTTTTTGATAGCTGAAAGGTTTGATGTGACATGCAACCTCTTGATTTTACATAGGGTAGGCTAAAAAAGAAAAGAAACAAATACCACCACATACTATTTGTAATTCTTTGTTTTTCAGAGTCACATTGGAAAATGTGCTGTATCCATTAACCTTTTTGCAAAGAGCAGAAGGTAAGCTAGTTAACATTTGACAGCTTTGCGAGTCTATCGACTTCTAATGAAAAATACTCTGCTACCTCTATTTTCTGTATAGCTGTCAATTGCAGGGAGATTGTTACAAGAAGAGCCATTACTATCACTATGTTTTACTCCCCCAGCCCCCCCCCCATATTCTGTCAATAAATATAAATTGAGGGAGGTCTTGACGTATGACCATATGCGTTTTAATTTCCTCACTCAGTAATCTCATATTGACCAGTTGTTTGTTAATGGGTTATTCTCTACATAATAAATGAACTTGCAGTTCTTGTAAATAGTGCTTCATAGGGATCCTGTAGGATAGTCCAGAGTTAACTATCTTGCCTTTAAACACTAAGCAAGACAAGGCTAATGGAAACAACACATTCCTCTCTGGCCTTGGAAATGATCCAGCATGTTCCCATAATCACAGAATGATTAAAAATGATGATGGTATCATGGAATATTTGTGCAAGGGACAACACAGATGCAGGTGCAGTAATAATAGTATGGTGGCAGAGTCCCAAAAGGAAAATGGTGAGAATAGTTTCCAGTCTAGAATGTAATCAATCAGTAAGTGGATGTCCTCTCTGGCATATAATTAATAGCCAGGGATTTCACTCAGTAATTGGCTATTACCTAAGTCTTCACCATTTGCTGATAGGTAATTCAGAAGTCCCCAGAGCTCACTGTCAATCCTGTGCAAATAGAGGATATACCCTTTTCCAAAGTCTTTTTAACCCATCCATCCATATCTGTGTAATTCTTAGCATTTGTGTTGGCTATATATGTGTGTGTATTTATATATGTATACACATACATATATATTTGATTACTTTCTCTTACATGATAAGTCTTCAAGTGAGTTTTTAGGGTTAATTCTACAGTTGGACAGTATCAGTGAGAATGCACATTCTCCCCATCTTTTCACTGTGCCATCCTCAATCTCTTGTTCTCAGGCTTATCCCCTCCTAGTCATGGGGAACCCTGACATAATGGCCTCCAATAATAATTTCTAAACTATTGAAAAACAGAAGGGGGTGGTTTTATTCCTTTACTCTCATATTTTTGTCCAGCTTTTTGAAGACATACATGATATATAATATGTGCAAGTTTAAAGTGTACAAATGATTTGATATGTGTGGGTTTTGTGAAATACCACAATAAAGTTAATTAACGCATAGATCACCTCACATATTTACCATATTCCTTGTTTATGATGAGAACTTTTAAGATTTTCTCTCAGTGACTTGCAAATTTACAATAAAGTACTGTTAACTATACTCACCATGCTGTACATTACATTCCCAGGACTTATTTATTTTACATCTTATTTATTTTACATTTATTTTACATTTTTATCATTTATAAAAGATATAAATTTTATCTCCACCCATTCCCCCCACTCCTCTCGTGGCAACCACTAATTTACTCTGTTTCTATGAATGTAGGGTGTTTTGTTTTTGTTCTCTTTTTGGTTGGTTGGGGTGGGTTGATTACACACATATGTGAGACCAATAAGTCAGTGTTTTTCTTCTTCCGTCGGACTTATTTTGCTTATTATAATACCCTCAAGTTTCATTCATATTGTTGCAAATAGCAGGATTTCCTTATTTTTTGTGATTGAATAAAATTCCATTGTGTGTGTGTGTGTGTGTGTGTGTGTGTGTGTTGCTTTCACATCTTGACTATTGTAGATAATGTTGTAATGAACATAGGAGAGCAAATATCTCTTCCAGATACGAATTTCATTTCTTTTAGGTATTAACCCAGAAGTAGAATTTGTTGATTCATATGGTGATTCTATTTTTTAATTTTTTGAGGAACCTCCATACTGTTTTCCATAGTGGCTGCATCAGTTTATATTCTCACCAAGTATGTACAAGGGTTCCCTGTTCTCTAAATCTCACCAACACTTGTGATCCCTTTTATTTTTAATAATTGTTTCCTAACTGGTATAAGGTTTCCTCATCTTTTTGTGGTTTGATTTGCATTTCCCTGCAGATTAGTAATGTTGAGCAACTTTGTATGTACCTGGTTGTCCGTTTGATTATCTTTTTTCAGGGAAATGTTTATTCAGACCCCTTGCCCATATAATTTAAAATCAGGAAGTGTGGTACCTCTAGCTTTGTTCTGGCGATTTTTTTTTTTTTAAATTTTTATTTATTTATGATAGGCACACAGTGAGAGAGAGAGGCAGAGACACAGGCAGAGGGAGAAGCAGGCTCCATGCACCAGGAGCCTGACGTGGGATTCGATCCGGGGTCTCCAGGATCGCGCCCTGGGCCAAAGGCAGGCGCCAAACCGCTGCGCCACCCAGGGATCCCTGTTCTGACGATTTTAAGATTTCTTTGGTATTCAGGGCCTTTTCTGATTCCATACAAATTTTAGAATTGTTCTTTATTTCTGTAAAAAATGCCATCACAATCTTAATAGAAGTTGCATTGAATCTATAGGTGGCTTTGATTAGTATGGACATTTTAACAATCCTAATTCTCCCATTCTGTGAACATAGGATATCTATCCATTTACTGTGTCTTTTCAATTCCTTTCATGAATGTCTTCATGTTTTCAGGGTATAAATCTTTTACCTCTTCAGTTAAATTTATTCCTACATATTTTATTCTTTTTGTAGCTATTGTATATGGTATGGTTTTCTCAATTTCTTTTTAAGATAATTTGTTGTTAGTGCATAGATACACAACTGATTTTTATATGTTGATTTTGAATCCTACCAAGTTTATTGAATTAATTTTTCAGTACTAATAGGCTTTTAGGTTGAATCTTTATCATTTTTTGTATATAAGATCACGTCATCTGCAGAGACAGTTTTACTTCCTTTCTGCACTTTTATTTCTTGTTTAATTGCTCTAGGCAGTACTATGTTGGATAGAAGTGGTGAAAGAGAGCATCTTTGTCTTGTTTCTGATATTAGAGGAAAGCTTTCAGCCTTTCATTGTTGAGTATGATGCTAGCTGAGTTCTCTGACCAGATGGTGCTACTAGTTGGGTGTTCATGCAGGAGCTCAGGCAGGGCTTCTTGGGCAGACAAGATCTCAGTCTGGGCTCTATGATTAGGGAGAGATGCAGACTGTGTCTCTAAATTAGGTGGGGCTGTAGGCCCTGCTCTACTGTTGGGCAATGTCTCTGACTGGGATCTTTAGTTGGGAGGAACTGCTGGATGTAGTCCTCAATTGAGTGAAGCGGGGAGACTGCTCTATGGTTGGGTGTGGTGGCTGTCTGAGCTCCTTCTTGGGTGGGGCCAAAGGCAGTGCTTTGCACTAGGCAAACCCACTGTCTATGCTACTTGCCCAGGGTAGGCCATAGGCTATATCAGCAATCTGGCAAGGCTGTGGGCTGGGCTCTGTAGCTGCACAGTTCCATAGGCTGGATTCTGAGGCTGGGTCACTGTTCAGATTCCCGGTTATGAAGGGCCAGAGGCTATACTTAACATTTTGATAGTGCTGTTTACCTGGCTTCCTGCCGAAGAGTAGCTATAGGATGGCCTCTGCAGCTGTCCAGATTATCTGGTAGGCTTCCTGGTCAATAGGACTGTAAGCTGTACACAGTATTTGGGTGGGCCTGCACATTTATTGTCCTGCCAGGCAGGACAATTTATTGTCCTGCCAGGCATAGGCTTCATGGTCAGTACATCTCCTGGTTAGAGAACCAAATCTCTAAGTCCTTTAATATTTTTTTTCCTTCTAGTATCTTCGATTTAGATTTAAGCAGAAGAATGTTTTGGATTATAGATTATTTGTAAATGTTCTAAAAAAAAGACAATATCTAGACACTTTGTACTATTTCTCGGAGATAAGTAGACTTCTGACTGAAAGGAAGACATGAGGCAGAAGAAAACAATCAGAGTTTTAAAAAAAACCAACATTTAGTTCAAAAGAGATCTAATAGAAAATTCAGGAAGAGAGATTGAACAGAAATTTTACTTTTATCTATTTATTATCCTTACCTCATCATGATCTTAAATGGGAATATATACTACAATCTTACTGTGGGGTTTGAAGATAGAAAGATGAGTGACAAAGAACTTGCTACATTTCTAGAAATAATACTCTGCATTTGCAAGTCTTTTTAAAAGAGCTTGTTAAGTCTTTAAGTGGCTCAAAATATTTATAAAGGAGAATAAATACAGGAAAAGCAAGTTAACATTTATGGAGCACCCACTGCATGTCAGGTGCAGGATTAGGAATTTTTACATACCTTTTTAACTATTCTCTGCATAATTGACTTGAAAAAAAATACATGATTAACTGTTGCATTTTATTTGAAGAAATTGTTGACCAAAGAAATTCTATGATTTGCTTGGTTGCTCTCAAGAGGGAGTAAGACAGAGCTGAGAATCAAACAAACATATCCCTGATCACAGCCCATTCCCATCCCTGGGCAAAGAGGGGCCAACTGTCTAGGGAAAGAGATGAAATAAGTAAAAACACTTAGAAAAAGTCTACTTTGGGTATACAAAAATTGATCAAGTTCATGTTTGAAATAATGAAAATAACTGCTGTGAGATGAAAGTTTTTCTTTTAATTTTTATTTATTTATGATAGGCACACAGTGAGAGAGAGAGACAGAGACACAGGCAGAAGGAGAAGCAGGCTCCATGCACCAGGAGCCCGACGTGGGATTCGATCCCTGGTCTCCAGGATTGCACCCTGGGCCAAAGGCAGGCACTAAACTGCTGCGCCATCCAGGGATCCCTGAGATGGAAGTTTTTTAAGTGCATTGTCAAAGAGGTCTTAGGGCCCTTGGAATTGAATTTCTATTCTACTTAATTTCTGTAAATAAACAATGTGAGAGCAAAAGGCAAATATATTTCTTTAATATCAAAATGAGATGTAGACATTTCCTATTTTTCAGAACTCTTTTCTGTGTCTATAGTTATAGAACATACACTGTTGTAAGGAAATATGCGCTTTTTGACACATATTTCAAATAAGAAAACTGAAGGGGTAGGATTGCTTATCTTCTAAGCTAGACCGTGGAGAATGGAATGATGGGAGGGCTGTCAGGGGAGGGAAGTAATGGTGGTGATGATGGCAAAACACCTTGAAGGGCAACTGCATCAGGCACTATTCCCATATGTTTCATGTTATAGCTCAGTGTGTGACTGCCAGGCTGCTCACCACACCACAGTGGGAAATGTGAATCTGAGCACCACTGAAAGGGGGATTTTTTGCCCAGTGTCTCGTAATTACCCAAACACCTGCACAACAAAGTGCCCCTTATTTAAAAAACAATATCTGAATGTGCTCTTAATTCTCAGGTTCACAGAGCTTGTCAGCCTGATATATGCTGCACTGTAATAAAACATTCATAACTAATGTAACTATTAACTATTAAAAACAACTTTAAAGATTATTATGCAAATTGTTGGAGGGTAGTACAAATGTATGAATAAGCATTCAGTGCATTCATTTTCCTACACAAATTTATTGTATTCATTTGCTGAGTTTGTTAGATGTGGAAAATATAATGACATGGAAATGGTACTTGAAGGTCCTACAGGTATGCAAATTTAAACATATAGAATCATAGCCTGAATACAAATAAAAGTTATCAGAGACAAAAGAAAGTATTTGTAACAAGAGCCAATAGATATATCTGATATAGATAGATGATAGGTAAAATTAAGATATTGGTTATTAAAGTTTTCCTTCACTCATTTTACGTTCTAACAAACAAATGTAGAGATCATTTTCTTGGCATGTAATCAAACGGGTCAAACCAAAAACTTTGTTACTCCTGCTACACGAGGGATAAGATCATGCATGCTGGTTTATATTGATCAGAGCCAATGCCTAGTGCTGGTAGGCACATTGATCCCAACCATATTGAGCATTAGCCACTTAATAGGGGAGACTTGGTTTCCCCAAAGAAATTGTGAGTTGTATTAAAACAAATAGATAAATAAATTAAAAAACCGAACAGAAGAAAGAATGGCTGCTGGATAGGCAACCAATAAATGTACATAAAAGAATATGCTCTTATCACTGTATAGGCAAGAAATGACAAGAACTTGAATTTCTATATGAGAAATAAAAATAAGGAGCAGTGGAAAGTTTTGAGAGTGCCCAGTGATTGATTTTGATAAGTTTGGAAAACAGAAATAAAGAATGCCTCCAAGTTTTGTGGTTTGGGTACATGGAAACTTGATAGTGGCATAAATTAAGGTAGGAGAAATAGAATGAGGACTAAGTTTAGAAAAGGGAGAAAAGGATAAGATTATGAGTTGTTTGGAATATGTTGAGTTTAAGTACTTGTGTGAGTCCAAATTGACATGATTAATGAATTTAAGAGATGGACGTAGAGTTTTACCGACAGATCTTAACTGAAGACAAAGCACAGATAAAATTAGAGATTAATGGTAATTTAAATAAAGGTAATAAATGAGAATAACAGGAATAGATTTGTTGAGAGAAAGAGAAAAGGGCTAAATACAGAATCTTGATGATGTTAAAATTAAAAGATTGATTGAATAAGATTAAAAAGTAGCACTAGAGACGGAGAAAGAAGTATATTTAAAGCAGAATCAAAAAAGTGTGTGGGATTTTGATGTGATGGGAGTGAGAATGTCAGGAAGGAGGGAGTAGTCATCTACATATTACATAATTTTATATAATGATTACTATTAAAGAAGCATGAATAGACAGCACGATAAGGGAAGACCCCACAGAGGGGTTGATAATTGACCTGAGACTTGATTTTAAAAAGTAGGAAGTTATTTAAAATTGGGGGATGGGTGATTGGATTTTTCAGGCATTAAAAATAACAAATGAGATTAGCTTGAAATGAGTAAAAAAGGGCAAGAAGGCCAGTATGGCTTGATCACGGCCAGAGCTGCTGGTAGAAAGATAGACACAGACTGGAGGAAGGAAGCATTTACAGACTATGGAATTTAGACAGTTAATTTTACTCTAGGAGTTTTGGAAGTCTGATGAAAAGTTTTGAGCAGAAGACTACCATGATTTGATTTATGTTTCCAAAAGAAATCACTGGTTCATACCTGGAAGAAAGTCTACAAGGGAAGAAAGAAGGCTGGAGATCAATTAGCCATCTATTGCAGGAGTCCAGGTGAGGATGATAGTGGAATGACCCCGGGTGGGATCACTCACGATGATGGAATGAAGGATGACCTATAGACCAGTGGGAAGTGTTTGCATTCAGAATCTATATGGAAGGTGGCAAAGTTAAAATACTTTCTTATATAGAGTGCAGAGAAATGGATGAGTCAAGATGACTTGCAGGTGCTAGCCTACATGTGGAACACTGAGACAAGAGCTTGTTGAAGGGGGTGGGGGTGGGCATTTCTCCTTTTGCCTAAGTTAATTTTCTGTTTTATAAACAATCAAGTGCAGCTACTGAGCAGACAATGTGATTAAATAAGTGTGGAGGTGAGGAGAGAGTTTGGAGCTAGAAATAAAGGGGAACCTGAATGAGATAATGAGGTCAGCAAAGAAAAGCGATGTGCAATTGAGGTCTGTAGAATCCATATTTAGAGTTTTGAAAGATAAGATTCCCAAAAGGAGACTGAGAAAAAGTCATCTTTGTGGTAGGAAGAAAACTTTGAGGGTGTGTTGTCCCAGTGGCCAACCAAAGACAGTGATGCAAGCAGCAGGGAGCATCTTCTAATTTAAATGATGCCAAGAACTCAAAAAAGGGGACTGAGAAAGAATCATTCAAGCTTAAAAATTCAGTGAGAAAATTTCAGTGGCTTGTTGAAGGTGAGAGATTGGATGGTGAAGATAATGAAAGAACGGGATTTATGGAATTGGAGAAAACATATACAAAAATCTTTTTTTAATACTTTTTTTTTTATATAAATGAGAGCACATAAATGGGAAATGTAGTTTAAAAAGGCTCTGAGGTCAAAGGAGTGTCTTTTTTTTTTTTAAGTTTAAGAGATAGTAAAGTATACTTATATGCTAATAGAAATTCTCTTATGGAGAAGACTAACTTGATGATGCTATTTCAGAGTGAGGGCATGGACCAGAAAGGAGGCATCAGACACAAGTGAAAGGGGTCAACTCAATTATTGGCTTGGTTGTTGGGACCATTCACCCACTTGTGGAAAAAGGAAAACAATGCATAGACATAAATCGAGATACATTGGTAGATTTGTTGATCTGGAGATGATCAAATTATCTTTCATTTGTTTCTGTTTTTACCAGGGAAGCATGAATCAAGCTATTAGTGGAGAGTATGGAATTTATTTGAAAGACAACAGGATCCTTGGGTGGCTCAGTGGTTTGGCACCTGCCTTCTGCCCAGGGCAGGCCCCTGGAGTTCCGGGATCGAGTCCCACATCAGGCTTCCTGCATAAGAGCCTGCTTCTCCCTCTGCCTGTGTCTCTGCCTCTCTCTCTCTTTCTGTGTCTCTCATGAATAAATAAATAAAATCTTTTTTAAAAAAAAGACAACAAATTTGGGTATCTGTAGAAAAAAATGGCATTGAAGTCATTTCTACTGGTTTGTCACTGGCCAGAATTATTGTTAGTGATATACTTGGATAAGATGCCAAGACCAGCGTTAGCAATATGACTGAACTGGGACAAATGAAAAGAATGTAATATAGTAACATAAAGGTACTATTATTTCTCTTGACAATTAATATGTTCCTTGCTCTCTTTTTATTTTTCCTCACATCTTTATGCTTCCCCTCTTCTTTGAATAATGTTCAGTAGAGCATTAGCAGAAAAATGTAAAATACTGTAAAGGTCAAATCACTTTATTTTCATGAGAAATTTTTAGAGAAATGTTTGTCTGGAGAGATGACTCCCAGAGAATATCGTAGTCTGGATTTATTTATGGATACAATTTATCCATGCTAATTTTTCCTCTTTTAAATGGGTAATCAAAAGTTGTTTGTAACTCTATCTAGTTATAGATATGTAGTAAAGACTCTTCCATGATTAAATCACCTGATTGTGAGAAGTCTAGATGTACTTTATTGTTAGTACACCTTTGTTCACTACACAATTCCTTTGATTACCTCCTCTAGGAAATTATAGAGTTAGTAATTGTTCATGTAGTTTCTGTAGATTTGTACCATAACATTTTGACTCTTCAAATATTTTACCTTTGAAGATGTGGCATTTAGCTCAATGGAAGAAAAAAATTAAATCTATGAATTCTGGTGAATGTAAGGAAAATGGCAGTGTCCCCAGTCCCGGTACAACACAAGCTGGTTGTTTCTCAGTCTTGGGAGACACATTTGCATTCCCTGAACAATGTCTTGGAAAGGCAGATGACAACTTTTTTATGCATGTAATTTTTACATACTAAGGGCAGGAATGTACGTTAACGTATTTCCAAGGTTTTTAAACAGATACAAATTTGATGGAAAGGAGTTTGCCACTATCATTTAGTTTGGCACCAGTAGATATATTAAAGCTTTTGAGTATTCAGATCCTTCCTGAAGAGCAAGAAAAAGAGCTCTTGTCTCTCTGCTGAAGTGCTTTTCAGTGAGAGGACATAACCACGAATAACTGCTTACAAGATGTCTCCAATTTCCAACTCATACTAGAATGAACATAGCACCTGTAGCATAGTACATTGGCAGTCAAATTTTGACATGTGAGAAATAAATACCGACCCCCTCGTCAACCAGTGGGCTTTTTTACCCTTACATTTATTATTTTTTTTCTTTTCCTATGGTCCTTCAACAGTTTTGTGATATTTTGTTTTCAAGTGCATGCTTTCAAGTGTATCTTTTCTGCTGAGGAATTAATGTTATGCTTAAATCTTTTGATTTGTTTATACCTATACTACAGAAAAACCCAGGGTGCATCTACACTCAGATGTTGGCATCCAAGGAGAAAAGGTTGCCTATTTCCTACCTAGGCTTTTTGTTGGATGATTGCATTCTTTGCTGTTGGAAGCTTTCCTCTTTGTTAGAAGGTTCATAGAGCACAGAGAGGTAAGTAAAACTACATGTGTCTGAATTTATGTTCATTTTTCTTAAAAGAATATAGTATAGTAGTGTGATGGGTTTAGATTTTCCAAAAAACTATGATAATGATGGTATTTCCAATTCCACACATTTTTCTCCCACTAGCTCTTTTGTTCATCCTCTATAGGGTTCCTCCAAGGTCCTTTTTCAAGTAGTTATGAGGGTTTATAAGCTAGTCTATAGAATTTTAGAGTGAATAGAATATGAAAAACTGGAGGTAGAGAGTATGTACAAATCTTTCAAGAGACCTGTCAATAAAGAGGACTATGAAGCTTGGGGGTAAATGAGGCAGGTTTGACTTCCACATAATTCAGTGATCAGTGACCAGTGGCTTTCTGTCTATGACTATGGCTAAATTTTCTTCTAACATCTTACTAGAATTCAAGCCACCCACCCTTTTCTTTCTTTCTTTTTTTTTTTTAAAGATTTTATTTATTTATTTTTTTATTTATTCATGAGAGACAGAGAGAGAGAGAGAGAGAGAGGGAGAGACACAGGCAGAGGGAGAAGCAGGCTCCATCCAGGGAGCCCGATGTGGGACTCGATCCCGGGTCTCCAGGATCACGCCCTGGGCTGAAGGCAGGCACTAAACCGCTGAGCCACCCAGGGATCCCCTACCCACCCTTTTCTTAATATGAAAGACAGTTGACCACATTTATCTAGAAAGACAACAGATAAGAGAAATGGGCTGATAGTATGTGACACAGATAGAGAATAATCAATAGGACAAAGTACCTACAAGGGCATAAGGGCCTAGGTGGACTCAGGGCCCAGGAAAGGGGAAAAAATTATCTCCTGTTGTAACAAGAAGGAAAATGGAAGAAAAAAAAATCAGAATCTGCAAATTTGTAAGTTTTTTAAGGGTGTTTAGAACATCCATCTGATAAGCTTCAGTTTTCTTTGCTGAGGTGTAAACCAGATAATCTACTGAGAGTGAGAAGAAGGAGGTGGATTCCAGAGATTTGAAACTATCCCAGAAGGCTTGAAATAGTTGGTTTGGAGAACACAGAAGTGATCTAAGGAGACATAAATATTATCAGGAATGTCTGAATGACATACATTTGTAGAAAATAATGAGGTATCAAGCTGCCAGAATAGGAAGTCCAAAAAATGGAATACTTGAAATTTAAACATTCAGGGATAGAACACTTCTAATGATGATAAAATTTAGGATATGGCCCTAGCAAGAAATTACTGAGATGGGAGGAAAGTTATTAGATATGAGCAGATAAAGGACCTGACTGATGGACTTTGTTGGAAAGCTTATTTACACTGGCTTTGAAATGACAATTGGCAGAGCTTTTTCAGTATGTCCAACCATATTAATGATTCAGTTGCATGGTAAGCAGCCTCAAAGAAGGACCCACTGATTCCTACACCTAGGATTCCTTTAATCTATCTTTGGTCCCCTTCCATATTTAATAAAGTGGATATATTTAGCCACTAGAATACTGCAGAAATGAAATAAATTATATACAAATATCTCAAGAGATTGACAGGAAAAGAGGATGAAAATCTTGGATAATTAGTGAAGAGAGCTTAAGGTCCAAAAGATTCTGAGAATATGACTTCTGAGGCTAGGCCATAAAGATGCTTTGCTCTTATTTATTTATTATTTATTTATTTATTTATTTATTTATTTATTTATTTATTTCTCTTAGATCACTGTTCTGAAGGAAGCTGCCTTCTTGTGAGGACACTCAGGCAGTTCCGTGGAGAGACAGACATGAAAACTAGCTGGATTTTCTACCAAAATCAGTACCAACTTTCCAATCATGAGATTCAGCCAACATAGAATGAGAATCTGCAAGACAAACTATTGACAGAATATCATGTGCCAATCCCCGGGAAGAGCCCTAAACACCTCTGCCCACTACATCTTGGTACTAGAATCATGAAGGAAAACACAACTCAGTCAAGCACTGGATGGAACAACACTTTATTTATATAGAGAAAAGATAGAACAAGATCAACTTCATGCTGCAGTGGAAGGACACTGTCCCCTTTCTGAGGAGGACAGAGAAAACACTGGAGTCAGCCAGGTGTCATAAGATACAGTTGCTTTGTGCAGAGATGAAAAAGTACTCACTAAGCATGAAATCAGAAAGATTTTCCCACACAAAGTGATAATCCCAGCAAAAGGTGTGTGGGCTCTTTATTTCTAAGGTTTTCCAGGACCAAGGCCCATTCTTTAGGCAGCTGAGTGGGGCATGGAAAACGCTGCATGAACAAGAGTGCTTTCCTAATAACAGCCAAATCTTCAAATGATTGCAGTGTTGGCCAATGTTTTGACTGCAACCTTATCAGAGACCATTGACTAGAGCCACTTAGCTAAGCTACTCCTGGATTCCTGACCCACAGTAATTGTGTGATATGATACATGTTTATTGTTATATTAAGCCACTACATTTTGAGGTACTTTATTATTCAGAGATACATAACTATAAAAATCTGATTGATTAGTGGATAGGAAACAGTATAATGGATTAAGGGCATTTAAAGTTCCATGGATAACTACAACTTTCTAGGATTTAGAAAAAAAAATCTGTCTCCGGTGTTGAGATGAAGAGGATTCTCATGTCATAAAAACTAAGTGTTTTGTGGTTCCATAAACTTGAAAGAATGCTCAAGAAAGACACTTTGTTACAACTGTTTGAATTTTTCACAGCTTGAAATGATTATGTGGTTATGATCTGTGATACACAATTGGAGACCTATGTTGTCACTTCTGCTGAGTTAGAGTTGACAAAATTTATTTCTTTAGAAGTTCACTGGATAGGGCATATTGGGTTCATCTTTATTAGAAGGTGAGATAATTTTCTGTTTGCCTGTATATTCCTGTTGTATGACTTATTAAAAAATATTAGTCTAGTTTTACACCTTGATTTAATATTTAAAAATTTTAAAAAAGTCTTTACAATTTACCAACCAACTAGCAAAGAGAGATAGTAGGATGTAATCTACTGTCAGAGATATTAATTTTGAGGTAACAATCAAGTTTTTAAAAATTCTATATAAGAGAAAAATTATTTATGAGTGGTCATCTAATATTTCCTCAAATTAATGTTTCCATTTATACCTTAAGAACCTAGGGGACAAAAAAAAAAAAAAAAAAGAGCAAATTAAATCCAATGTAGACGAAAGGAAATAATAAATACCTGTGAAAATCAGTGAAGTAGAGGACAGAAAAGAAAGATAAAAATCAATAAAACCAAAAGTTGAATCTTTGAGAAAGTAATTAAAATTGGTAACAGCTATCCAGGCTGATAAAGATAGAAGGAGAAGCAAATTACCAAAGAAACATGAGAGATGGTATTATGACAGAATCAACAGATTTTTAAAAGGATAATAAAGTAATATTAGAATATTTTCTGGCAATAATTCAAATAACTTGAAGTGGATAAATTCCCGGAAAGACAGTATTAACAAAGCTTTCTCAACAAGAAATGGATAAGCTACATTGCCCTTTCATCTATTAAATACACTGAATCCAAGGTTTGAAGCCTTCCCACAAAGATAGCTCTAGGTCAATACGGCTTTATTGGTATATTCTATAAACCATGTAAAAAATAAATAATACCCACTCTATACAAATTGTTACAGAAATTTAAAAAATCATTATTCATTAGTGATGTAACCAATGACAAGCAGGATGAGATACCACTTGCTATAGACTGAATGTTTGTGTACCCCCCAAACTGTGTTGAAGACTTCATCCTCAATGTGATGGTATCTGGAGGTAGGATATTTGGAAGGTAATTAGGTCATGAGAGTGGAGCCCTCAAGATGGGATTAATGACCTGATAAGAAGAGCCACCCGAGAGATGATTTGTCTGTGGGTTCTATGAAGATACAGCAAGTTGGTGCCCATCTGCAATACAGGAAAATAATTTTCACCAGGAATCAAACTGTTCCACACCTTGGGATTGGACTTCCCAGTCCCCAAAATTGTGAGGAAATAAACATTTGTTGCTTAATGGGGCTCCTGGATGACAGAGTCAGTTAAGCGCCCCTTGGTTTCTGTTCAGGTCATGATCTCAGGGTCATGATATTGAGCCTGCTTCAGGTTCCAGGCTCAGCACAGAATCCGCTTAAGACTCTTGCTCCCTCATGTGCTCCTATCATGTGCTCACATGCTCGTTCATGCACGTGCTCTCTCTCTCTCTCTAATAAATAAATAAATCTGAAAGAAAGAAGAAAGAAAGAAAGAAAGAAAGAAAGAAAGAAAGAAAGAAAGAAAGAAAGAAAGAAAGAAAGAAAGAAAGAAAGAAAGAAAGAAAGAAAGGAAGGAAGGAGAAGAGAAGAAGAAAGGAGGGAAGGAAGGAAGGAAGGAAGGAAGGAAGGAAGGAAGGAAGGAAGGAAGGAAGGAAGGTTGTTTAGGACACTCAGTCTGTGCTTTCAGTTTTCTTAGTCCAAATTAGCTAAGATGCTACTACAACAAAATAGAAAGGCTAAAATGAGAAGCATTGAACATAAGAACATTTGGTGAGGACAAGAAACTCTCCTACTCTTGACTGATATTTAAAATGGCAGAACAACTTTGGGAAATCATTTGGCAGAGTTTCTTAAAATGTTACATATACATTTATCATATGATTCAGACATTCGCTCCTAGGTATTTACCAAAGAGATATGAAAACATAGATCCAGACAAAGACTTCATACAAATGTTCATAGAAGCTATATTTGTAATAATCCAAAACTGGAAAAAAAAATCCTTAAACATGTTACTATTAAAGAAACTGTGGTGTATCTATATAGAAGAATACTCAACAATATAAATAAAGGAGTTCTCAATATACAACCACATTGTCACACTGAGTTAAAGAAGATAGGCAAATAATGTACACTGTATGATTTCATTTAGATAGAATTTTAGAAAATGAAAATGAATCTATCATGCCAGAAAGCACATGGGTGTTTACCTGGGATAGAATAGGACACTAAAGGGCAGGGTCAAGAGATTACAAAGGGGCTTGTGGAAACTTCTAGGTGACAGGGTAGTGGATATGCTCATTATTTTGGTTGGAAAGAAGGCTTAACATGTGTGGACAGCAGCTGCTATTCTTTTTATGTATACTGCCAATAAATTGTTCAGAGCTATCATATTCTGGGGAAAGTCATAGATGACCTCTTTTTCCCACCTGGGATAACAAAACAACAATTTAACGACAGTTAAATTTATCTAAATGGCAAATGACTCGATAGCTAATGTTAAATTTTTATCTGTTGTCACTAACATAAACTTTAAAAAAATCATATTTTAATGTTATATTGTAAAATAGTGAATTTTTGACTTAAAAATTTACTATTAAATTATGAATTATCCATTTGTATTTGAATGGAGCAATTTGAATATTCTGGGAATGGCTTAAAGTTGTGAAAAGTTGTTAAATGGGTAAGTCTAAAGTCTGATTTGCCCAGTGAGAATGATTCTTTAATAGCTATTCAGTGATAATCACATTCAAAATAATACATTAATGGAATAGTGGGTCTTATTATAATAATTTAATATTCATCAGGAATGAAAAATAGAATAATTTGATGCTTAGAAATCTATAATAATTCAATGATTATAGCATACTGACTTTCTATAAATATAACATATCAGAAAGTGCCAATAGAATTATTTGTTAATATGAAAACTAATAAAAAAGCAATTGAAAATGCTTTTCATTAGAAATATGTGATGAGTTTTATCCATCCTATAAATGTTTCTGTGGTTTTATTGTTTTTAGACACTGTAAAAAATATGTATTCGGTTATTTTAATTTATTTGACATGTCAAAAAGGAGTATTATCTAACTCCTTTCAAAATTATGTTTAACAATCTGACCTAAAGCATTGTGTGCTTGAGGACAATTCAGCTGTCAACAAGACATTTTTAAAAATTAGAAGTAATACATGTAATCCAAAGGTAAAAACATCTAATTTTCCCCTGGCTATAAAACTAAGAAGGAATGCTAAATCTTAAAGATTGTTACAATAAAAAAAAAATTGTTACAATAGCCATCAGAAAAGATGAATACCTACCATTCCCATTGACATAGATGGAACTGGAGGGTATTATGCTAAGTAAAATAAGTCAATAGGAGAAAGACAAGTATCATATGGATATGGTTTCACTCATATGTGGAATATAAGAAATAGTGTAGAGGATCATAAGGGAACGAGGGGGAACTGAATGGGGAAAAATCAGAGAAGGAGATAAATCATGAGAGATTCTTAACTGGGAAACAAACTGAAGGTTGCTGGTGGGGACGTGGGTCGGGGGATAGGTGACTGGATGACAGGCATGAAGAATACGTGATACGCTGAACACTAGGTATTATATGCAACTGTAATGAGGTATGTTGGCAAATTAAATCGAAATTTTTAAAGATTGTTACAATATGATCTATTATCATTTAAATGGGAAATATGTGTGATACATTTTATGAGAAAAATAAAGATTCTATATGAAGAAATATTTCTTAGTAAAAGTCCTTCTGTCTTAGAATCAATTACAAGACAATTTCTGATAAACTCAGGGCTACTTTGAGGGTTGATTGTCCAACATTTATCCAAAATGTCAGTGTTTTAAGAACCAAACTCATCATTCTTATTTTTTTATTTTTTTATTTTTTATTTTTTTTTTTAAATTTTATTATTTATTTATGATAGTCACAGAGAGAGAGAGAGAGGCAGAGACACAGGCGGAGGGAGAAGCAGGCTCCATGCATCGGGAGCCTGATGTGGGATTCGATCCCGGGTCTCCAGGATCGCGCCCTGGGCCAAAGGCAGGCGCCAAACCGCTGCGCCACCCAGGGATCCCCAAAACTCATCATTCTTAAACTGTT
This sequence comes from Vulpes lagopus, assembly GCF_018345385.1. Taxonomy (NCBI): domain Eukaryota; kingdom Metazoa; phylum Chordata; class Mammalia; order Carnivora; family Canidae; genus Vulpes; species Vulpes lagopus. Next base: position 22,289,170 of record NC_054824.1, on the reverse strand, counting down.
TTCATAGCACCTTCTCATTTGAACTCATCTATTTTTGTTAATATATATATTTTTAAATTTTATTTATTTATTTGATAGAGAGCACAAGTGGGAGGAGCAACAGGTAGAGGGAGAGGGAGAAGCAGACTCCCCAGTGAGTGGGGGAGCCCAATACAGGGCTCCATCCCAGGACCCTGAGATCATGACCTTGGCAGAAGCCAGATACTTAACTGACTGAGCCACCCAGGCACCCTTCTGTTAATATTAACTGTATTTCAGAAACACAGTCTCAAAATACAGTGTTCTGCTCCTTTTTGCTCCTTCTCAGTTTCTGAGCTGTTTCACTCACTCTAAGGACATCCATATTTAGCTGACATAGAGTCACAACACATCAGGCTACTGCTCACCTACTGACTCTCCAGCTTAAAACCATTTAAATGAGTATTCTAATATCTACAAGACTTTCTGAGATCTTTTCTCTAAAACTCAAGACCCTCAAAGGATTGAGATCCTTGGCCGATGGAAGAACTACCACCACCCCTGACAAGATTATCTATGTGTCTGGTCATTCCCCCAGCTGCTTTTAGGAGGTCCAGGTTAAAGTGAGAGTTCTGAGGTGAATAATCAGATTCTTCTACATGAGACCACTTTATCGAGACTGGGATAGGTCTTTTCTCTTAGCAGTTTTGTTAAGACCCCAGGACACCAATACACTTGGATATCCTTTTATCATGTCACATGTCTCCAATATCAGTAAATGCATCATGTGACTCCACAAGATAATTGGAAGACTGTTTTGCTACCACTAAACCAGGACTACTAACATCTTAGCTTCAGAGAACATTCTCATGGCTCCTTTCCCCTGTTCAACTCAGTTCCATATTATCCAGTTATTCCTAATAATATTATTTATGGGATAAAGTTACTCATAAATATTTATTAGAGCTTACTGTCAGGCATTATCCTTATTATTACAAGCATTACTTTATTTAATGCTCCTTAGTCTTCAAGTGAATTTCAATGTTTGACTTTAAAGAAATTGCAGTTGAGGGGCACCTGGGTGGCTCAGTCTATTAAGCATCTGCCTTCCTCTCAGGTCACAGTCCAGGAGTCCTGAGATCCAGCCCCAAGTCCAACTCCCTGCTTAGGGGAGAGACTGCTTCTCTCCCTCCCTCTGCCCCTCCCCTGTTTGTGTGCTCTCTCTTTCAAATAAAGAATATATTTTTTTATTTAATTTTTAAATTTTTACTATTTTTTTTTAGACTTTATTTATTTATTCATGAGAGACATATATATAGAGAGAGGGGCAGAGACACAGGCAGAGGGCAAAGCAGGCTCCACACAGGGAGCCTGATGTGGGACTTGATCCCGGAAATCCGGGATTGCGCCCTGAGCCAAAGGTAGACACTCAACCGCTGAGCCAACCAGGCATCCCAATAAATAAAGTATTTTTTAAAAATTAAAAAATCATGGTTTGAAAACTTTAAGTAACATATCTAAGATCACAAATCTGAATAGTGATGGGGTCAAGACAAGAAGAAACTGTGTGTCAAGCTCCAAAGCTCTTCTCCCTCATACTATCTATATATTTCCATCTTATTAATCAATTTTTTCAAAAATGCATCAGGGAATATGTTGGAAAATATATAGCAATATGGTTACTACCATAACAATAATTCCACAAAACTCTGGCTAATGGTTGGGCACCATCTGTCTCTCTGGAAAAATTTTTCCAAAAATTACATTTTATTTAACCAAAAAAGATAACAAAGAGTAGGAATGTTCTAACTATAATAATTTCTCACGTTCTCTTATTGTTTCACACTCCTCCTGCTTGTATAAGCATTGGTATGATTGTGCATTTTCCATTAGAGGCTATGAATCAATTGCATATGAAAACATAGATTGAAATCAAGAATACTTTCCTTTTGTTACTTGCAAAAGAAGGTGCTTTAGCTGTGAGATAGATATCAAAATTCTTCTCAAGCACCAATTAGGAAAAATAGTATAAATTTTCCTTAAGTGAGGGATAATTTTGATGCCTTTCTTCATCATATTTCTTAAATCCATTTCTTTTTTATCTTTTACATGACCATCACTGTAAGTTTTAATTCTTGTTGTCAGGTATGTAAATTATTTCACTACCCCTTAATTGGTCTTCCATCTTTAGTCTTCCTTCAGTATTTTGTATGCATGACACCAGCCAAAACTTTTTAAACTATTTATCATGACACCCACTCTCCCAAAATTTGCATGAGTCCTTGTTATCTTTTCCTGGGGGATAAAGGACATTTAACATTTATTTTTTCTATCCAAACTGACAAAACTCGGAAGAACTTCCATGCTTGTCCTTGTACGTATATTTTTAAATGAATAAATGAATAAATAAATGAGCGACTAAGGCATCTTATATAGTAGAAACATTATATATCAAGTACATATGATATTTAATTGTCTTTTTATGTTTTTCAAATACTATTATGACTAATATGAGGGCATCAATCCAAATCTTCCTAGTAGATGAAATTTGAGTTAGTTATGTATTTTCATGATGTATGAACACTGTCATGAGCACACTTGTGGAGGAGTTAACCTGTGTCCTCAGATCTTTGATAACAATGTGTTTTAATGTGGAGCCTAACTTCCTCCCCTTACAAGTGGATTGGATTTAGAGATTTGCTTCTGTGCTAATGAATAGAATATGGTAAAAGGGACATAGGGTGGTTTCTTACAGTAGACCTCTCTCTTGGTTCATTCACTCTGGAAAAAGTCAGATGCCATGTTGTGAGAACACTCAAGCAACCCTATAGAGAGGACCATGAGGTCGGAAACAGAGTTCTCCAGGCTACAGCCTGTGAAGAATTGAAGCCACTTCCCCACATCCCAGTGAGGGAGCTTGGAAAGAGATTTTCCGGCCTTCCTGAAGCCTTCTGATGACTGCAATCCCAGCCAACACCATCACTGCAATTTCATGAGAGAGATCCTAAACCAGAACCAATCCAGCTAAGCCGCTCCTGTTTTTCTAAACAATGGAAGTAATGAGTAAAGAAGTGTTTACTGTTTGCTACTTTTTGGAGTGATTTGTTATATAATAATCAGTAACTAATACAACAGTGGGGCAGATTTTATTTTGAAATAGGTATGTAGGGGGATACAAAGAATATAGTAAAAACAAAATTGATCCTGTATCTTCTCTCTCTTTTTTACAATTTTTTTAATGAAGAAATTAATAACCATTATATAAAGAAGATAGTAGCATTTACCATGGCGTATTTGGTTTGCAAAGTTAGAAAATGCAGCTCAGGGATCCCTGGGTGGTGCAGCGGTTCGGCGCCTGCCTTTGGCCCAGGGCGCGATCCTGGAGACCTGGGATCGAATCCCACATCGGGCTCCCGGTGCATGGAGCCTGCTTCTCCCTCTGCCTGTGTCTCTGCCTCTCTCTCTCTCTCTCTGTAACTATCATAAATAAATAATAATAATAAAAAATTTAAGAAAATGCAGCTCAGGGTGCAGAGGAGAGGTGATACCAGCATCACTGTGGCATGAGTTGTTCCTTTTTACTTTCCCCTTTGATTTACAACTAATCAAGCATCCATAATGGATAAAAAAGCAGTTCTGCACAGTGTACCAGGACACAGCAGAGATCTATCTATCTGTGCATCTGAAAATGTCTGGATTGGACTGCTGAGGAGATGGCAGTGAGGGCAGTGGTGATTGAGCAGATGCCAGAGGCAATGATGGCAGAGAAGGCAGCAGGTGGCCAGGTAACAATCCTGAACAATTTCTCTGGTAGACAATGTGGAGGGTGAAGGCAGTGATTGGGGGTCTGACTGGCCAGCTATTGCAGATGGAAAGACCAGTTGCTCTCTCTGAGGAAAGAGGAAAATCCACAGTATAACTGGAGGAGGAAAAGGAAATGGAAGTAGACAAAGAGAACTGAAGGAATGTGTCTCTAGCTGTTTGCCCTGAGAGGCAAGAATATTGCCCAGGGGCCTCTGGAACCCATTACCCCAACTTGAGGATCCCGTTCTAGACTGTGGGAATGGCCAAAGTCCCAAGTTTTAGATACACACCACCTGCCACATTTTTTGTCCCCTGACTGTGCCAACCCTCTACCCTAGCAGTGACTTAGGTAAGAGAAACCAAAAACTTGTGCTATAATGCAACTTTCTGGAAAACAAAAGGAAAATTGTTAACTACCCACCTATGAACTGTTACAATCAAACTAATTGAACGGCTGCCTAAATAAGAAAAGTGTTTCCACTTCAAATGTGCTGGCAGAGGCACTTTTCATCAAACACCATGAAATATCATGGTAATACAGTATCACAAAAAGAAAATGAGTTTTTCAGCAATTGAACACAAAGACATGGAATATTATTTTACAATCTAATTGTTAAATAATTCCAAATAGGGAATCCCTGGGTGGCTCAGTGGTTTAGTGCCTGCCTTCGGTCCAGGGCATGATCCTGGAGCCCCGGGATCGAGTCCCACTTCGAGCTCCCTGTGTGGAGCCTGCTTTTCCCTCTGCATGTGTCTCTGCACACCCCACCCCCCAGGTGTCTCATGAATAAATAAATAAAATCTTAAAAAAAAAAATTCCAAATAGCTGTTATAAAGAAATTCAGTGAGTTATAAGAAAACTCAGGAGGGCAATACAATGATCTCAGGGATAAAATTAATGAATATAAGGAGTATTTTATCAAAAAGATTAAAATTATTTAAAAAAAAAAAGCCAAATAGAAATTCTGGAGCTGAAGAACTCAATAAAGGAGATGAAGGGGGTGTTGGAAATAGAACAGATCATATGAAAGAGAACTAAGATTTTAAAAATTGGAGAAACTCTAGGGAAGCTATTTGGCTCCATTAAAAAAGATAATGTAAGAATAAAAGAAGAAGAAGAGAGGGAGAAGGGAGTAAAGAGTGTATTTAAAGAAATAATATCTGAGAACTTCCCAAACCTAGGAGGTTGGGAACTGGATATACAAATTCATGAAGAAAATAGAACACTTTATTATCTCAACACACAAAAAAATCCTTCTAAGACAATTACATTAAAACTGTCAAAAGTGGGCAGCCCTGGTGGCGCAGCGGTTTAGTGCCCCCTGCAGCCCGGCGTGTGATCCTGGAGACCCAGGATCAAGTCCCACATCCGGCTTCCTGCATGGAGCCTGCTTCTCTCTCTGCCTGTGTCTCTGCCTCTCTCTCTGAATAAATAAATAAATAAATCTAAAAAAAAAAAACCTGTCAAAAGTAATGATGAAGAAAAAAATATAAAAGCGGTCAGGAAGAAAAAAAGAGACAGTAACCTAGGAAGTTATCCCCATTTAGCTATCAGCATATTTCTCAGCAGAAACTACAGATTGGGAAGAAGGAAGAAGTGGAATGGCATATTTGAAATAGTGAGAGGTAAAAACTGCCAACCGAGAATACTCTATCTGGCAAAGTTGCTCTTCAGATCTTAAGGAGAAATAAATGCTTTCCCATACAAACAAAAGCCGAGGGAGTTCACCTCTGTTAGATCTGCCTTATGAGAAATTTAAAAAGGAGTTCTTCAAGCTGAAACAAAATGATAAAATTACACAAAACTCTCAGTAAGGTGATAAGTAGTCAGAATTAGATTATTGTAACTATTTATTAGAATAGTGTATGAAACTTAACTCTAGCATTAAGGCTACAGGAAAAGAGTATTAAAAATAACTTGGCAATAAAATTACAGCATAAAAAGAGATAATTTATGATATCAAAAATATAAAAGGGGAAGAGTAAAAGAATGCCAACTTTATTAGCAAATGAAGATAAATTCCTACTAACAGAAAATGGACTATTTTATCTATGAGATGTTTTATGAAAATCTCATGGCAATCACAAAGCAAAAAATCTAGAGAAGAGATACAAAACATAAAGGGGAGGCTGAGCAAATCATCATAAAAAACCATTAACTTAAGTCAAACAGAAATTGAAGGAAAAAAGAGACAATGGAGAGAGAAAATAACTAGAAGGCAAAAGATAAAGTGACAGTAGTAAATCCCTACCTATCAATAGTTACCCTCAATGGACTGAACTCACCAATCAAAAGGCACAGAGTGGCTGGATGGATAAAAAACAAAACAAAAAAAGACTTGCCTACGAGAGACTCATCTCAGCATCTTAGCCCTAATGAAACATATAGGCTCAAAGTGAAAGGGTGGAAGATGATATTTTAAGCAAGTAGAATCTAAAAGGAAGCAGGCAAAAAAAAAAAATAAAATAAAATAAAATAAAATAAAATAAAATAAAATAAAATAAAATAAAAGGAAGCAGGCAGAGTCATTCTTATATTAGACAAAATAGACCTCAAGCCAAAAAGAATAACAAGAGTCAAAAAAAGTCCTTATATAATGATAAAGGGGTCAATACCTGAAGAAGACATAACAATCATAAATATATGCTCCTAACACCAAAGTTAGGTGCTCCAAGCACCAAAATGCACTAAGCAAACAATAACAGATCTTAAAGGAGAAATGGACAATACAGTAATTGCAGGGAACAACTTCAATGATCCACTATCAGCAATGGATAGGTCATCCAGACAGAAAATCAATAAGGAAATATTGGAATTGAACCATACTGTAGAACAAATGGACTTAATGGACATATATAAAATGTTCCATCCAACAGCAGCAGAATATACATTCTTCTCAAGTGCATATGGAACATTCTCTAGGACAGATCTTAAGATAGGCTACAAAACAAATCTTATCAAATTTAAGAAGATTGAAATCATACCAACTATCTTCTTGGACCACTATAGTACAAAAATAGAAATCAACAAAAAAATTAAAAGTAGGTTTACTATGCAATCCAGCAATTCCACGTCCAGGTATATACTAAAAGGGAATGAAAATAGAGTTTTGATGAGATAACTGCATCCCCCCATGTTTATCACAACATTATTCACAATATCCAAGATATGGAAACAAGCTAAGTGCCCATCAACAGTTGAATGGATAAAAACAATGTGGTACATATATACAATGGGATATTATTCAACCATGAGAAAGGAGAATATCTTATGTGACAACATGGACCTTGAACACATTTTACTAAATGAGATAAAGTCAGACCGAGAAAGACAAGTATTGTATGATATCACTTATATGTCAAATTTTAAAAACTTAAACCGTTAAAAAAAAAAAAGAGTAAAATGGTGGTTACCAGGGGATGGGGCAGGAATAAGAGTGCTGGTGTTTAAAGGCATAAACTTGTAATGAGTAGTAAATAAGCCATAGATATCTAATGCACAGAATAATGAGTACAGATGATAATATTGTATTATAATTGTGTGATGTGATAAATATAGCTATATAGGCAGTCCTATTACAATATATAAACATATCAAAGTAATACATTGTACCCCTTTAAATTTACTCACTGTTACAAGTCAATTTTATTCAGTAGTAAATAGAAAATATAGTGTGGACTTACACCATCATTATCATTCTTACCAAATAATATTCAAAATAAACTATTTTCAAATAATACTCTTGTATTCAACTACTTTTATGAAGTAGTCTGAGTCTTAGGGACTCAGAGCAAATAGTGTACACTACAACTATTCTGCTTGCCATCTTTTCCCTCTTTCTTTTCCTTACTTTTATAAAATAAACTATGCTTCAAATTACTTATTCATTAAGAATTATATTTTCAAAAACAAGATATGTGTTTTGGCAGCGCATATGAACTTTCATAGAATAACTGATTAATATTACAGTTGATTTGCAAAACATGTATTCAAAGTCAAATGCCATCCTTTTTCTCCTTTTTAAAATTGAGCTTAAGTTAGATATTATATTTTATTTTCTATCTTACCGGGTAATGACAAAACAATTTCTTAGAATGTGGAAACATTTTTATAATTTGCACAATGGCTGTGTAAAGAGTGAGTAAAGCCATAAAATAAATAGACTCTTTAAGTATCAATTGTGTTTCCCTATCCAGATACTTTTTGCCAGAATAATAAAATAACTAAGCTTTTTTAAAGAAAGGATGCAAATAAAAGGATTTTTGTGTCGTTTTTCAAAGCTCATTAAATAAAGCAGTGATTTTTTGTCATTCTTATTTTAGACAATTGCATTTATTCACCCTCCTCTTACAGAAACGTGACTCTAACCAATAATATTCAAGAGAGAAAACTAATCAGCCTTATGGAGAGAGACAGCTTGTCATTCTCCACTTTCCATATCTACATTAATTTGGTTTTAATTTGGTGTGGTTCTTCCATTTATCCAGGAACCGAGGCTTGTGATTTTTTTTTTTTTTAACTTGCAGGAGATGTCTAAATATGTTTGCATGGCAACTAGAAAAGTGGCGAGTTGTATACAGCAAGAAAACACTCAGTTGTGGTAAAACTCCATCCCGTGCTGTAGGGTGACTATATACATGTTTGTTTTATTGTTTTTAATTTGCATATCTTCCGTCTGTCCTTAAATTAGATGCCGGGGTCTTAATAATTTCACTTGAAACTCAAAGCCCAGATTTTGCTGTGTGAGGAAGTTTCTGAATAAGACATCAAGTTCCCAGCCATCAGAGGATAATTTATTGATACTTGTCAAAAGGAAGTATCAGCCTAACAGAAGTCAAGACAAAAGGAATGCCTGATGAATTTTCTTTGAAGTGCCTTTTATAAAAGTCCTTGGTAATACATATTGATGAACTCCAAATTGTCTTGCCTGAAGGGAAAAGAAAGTAGACTGCTTTACACTGTCTTATAAATATTCATCAAAAGAACAAGACTTATGTTTCCAGGCGTGAGGTGAATGATTACGGTTGTATGATTGCCTTGGAATCTGGATAATTAGTAAAACAGCCCTTGACAGTTAGAGAATTTTAAACTTGGTATCTTGCCGTCACTTCATTTGGAGTCAGAGATAAAGCTTCCTAGACCAAAGGGAAGCAGCTTTTAGGGGGTGATGGATTGCTACGATCATGTTCCAGCCATTAGTTGCTTCCACTGTTGGCTTAAGTATTTGTTTAGTTGACAATTAAAGTAAAAATAATTTGTTTTGTTTTATTTTATTTTATTTTTTTAAAATGATTTATTGCTTGGTAATTTATTCTGGTCTAATGAAACAGTACCACTTTTACTACGGATGATTTGTTGGATCGGTGTCTTAATTAAAACCCAAACACTCAAGAGTGATACAGTGACTCCATCCATATGTCCATAGAGAATAGTTTTGTTTGATTACTTTTTTGTGATATTGTCATTTTGCTTACCAAGATACATGAGAAAAACCATGGTTTCTCTTCTTATAGAGTCCATATGATTAAAGATCAAATTTGATTAAGTGGATATGGAATATTAAATGTTTGGAGGATAACATGGTTCATTTCAAAAATCAGAAAATATACATCAAACTGGATGTAAATTTCTCCTGACCTTTGTTTCATAAGCTATTCTCTAACCAGTTAAGAGGAAAAGATCCCATTTTCAGGAAATGTTACCCTTTACAGTGTTTAGCACTTAAATGCAATTAAGCAAATATAATATCTTCTTTGAAGCAAATAGTTGCTCAGCTTAACTAACTGAAACTAATTATCTCTGTTGAATTGAAGACATATTCAGCAAGTGTTTGAAGAATGCTTTCTTCATCTTGAACAGAAATAAATATCTTTGTTGCCATTACAGTCAGATGAGTCCTCTCTATCCTACATCTACCAGTTGATATTTATATGTGGACTCAAAGGTAGGGAAGTGAAATTTAAAATTACATGTATCCAGAAGTAGCATGAGATAGAACCAAAAAAAAAAAAAAAAAGAAAGAAAGAAAGAAAGAAAGAAAGAAAGAAAGAAAGAAAGAAAAAAGAAATAAGATGGAGTAAATTATTCTCATCCTCCTAAAAAACATTTGGATGTTTTCTCAAAACCATCTCCTTTTTGTAAGGGAGATTTTTATTGTTTCAAAGACCTTGGCCAGCAACATATAGAGATACTGGATTCTTCTGCAGCACTGAGCCGTGATCAATGTGGAGCATGACCATGATGGTCAGGAGGGCACTAGTGCTCTTGAAAAGCATAGCAGCACAGTTTGGTAAGTAAAGTTAAATTTTTTTGAAAGCAGAGGAATCACCTTTCATTCACTCCTTTTCTTTTCTTTTCTGTGTTTTTTTTTTTCCAGTCTTGGACTTTGTTTAATGTGCTGTATAATTCATCTCATTCGGAATCTATGAAAAATAGTTTAGAAAAAAGATTCTCATAAGGCATATGGTGTCAGCAGTCTGGAACACTTGAATCAATCATACAGAACACCTAGATTAATTCAATGTGGAAGAGACACAAACCAAGAACAGCCTGTGAACTGGTGTCAGTATCTCTGAGGAAATCTATTATTTTTCTTTTATTTCTGAGAAACCACCACTGAGAGACTTACCTAGTATGTATGATGGCTTTTTTAAACCATTTTTCCAAGTCTCCAAGGAACAAATCTCCATTTAAAATACAAATGGAGGATTGCAGGGAAATGGGCAGGGCAGAAAAAGAGAATCGGCAGTAAAATATGTAAAACTTTGCTTTATTTGCCACATTAACCTGAAACTATGTAACGTCAAATACTGCCTCGCAGCATGCAACCAATGATGCAGAAAGGAATTCTAGTTGAAATAGTTCAAATGTCTAGATGCAGAGAACCACAAGGGGAAGGCTACCATCTAAAAATAATAGCTAGAATTAATATTTGGAAAATATGGGGGAACACAATGTTCGCTCAACCACAGCCTTAGTAGGATTTCTGCTCAGAGTACAGTGAGGCAGAATTTACAGTTGTCGCTAGGAGGATATATGATGAAAGGCAAGTGGCTAGGTTATTTAACTCTACAAAATTTTCCCTGGTAGTGACAAAAAACGACTTATGCTCTGTTCAGTGGTTCATTGAAGAAAATAATGAACTTTAATTGTAACCGGTAATGGTAGGTGGGGGAAGGTTCAGCTGAGGTCTGCATTCACAAAAGAAAGAGTATGGGTGGGCATAAAGCATGAAAGAAAATAAATGTTTACCTCCCAGCCTCAGGGCTGAATTAATTTTAGTAACTATAAATGTAAATACAGTAAGTAGTCCTTTTTTACTAGAAGAGAAAGGAATGATAGAAGTGACGAGCTGGAATGGCAGTCATAAACAGGCATTCGTATTTCATAACTGTTGGAGTGAAAAAGTGATGGAAATATTGCAGTAAGTATAAAAATCCTTAAGGGGAAAAGGGAGCATACTCTTTGACTAAGAGAATCCACTACTAGACATTTATCAAAAGAAAATTAATAGGAAATTTTGTCAAGGTGTATATGGAGGGATATTCATTCAGCAATATTTAAATAGAAAAAAATAGAAACAAATGATTAATAGTGGAAAACTGGTTAAATGAATTCGGTTAAATCTACATAGTTATATAATATTGAGTCATTACAATATGTTTTGTATATTTTTACTTATATTTGTATAAATATCATATTAAGTGAGAGAAAGATATGTATGTGTTTAGCTTTATCTAGCTACCAGCTATCTATGTATGTGGATGATTTTATGGACTGAATCATGTCCTCTAAAATTCATATGTTGGAGTCTTATGAAATCCTAACTTCTAGTACCTCAGAATGTGAAGTGGGTTCTAATCCAATATGACCAGTGTTCTCATAAGAAGAGCAGATTGGGACACACAGTAATGAAGGTAGACCATGTGGAGATAGAGAAGGAGACTTCTGCAAGCCAAGGAGAAATATCTTAAAAGAAACAAACTTGCTGACATCTTGATCTTGGACTTCTGGACTCCAGAACTGGGAGAAGATACCTTTCTGCTGTTTAAGCTGCCCAGTGTGTGCTACTTTATCATGGCAGCCCAAGGAAGGTCAGTATGACTCAAATTTTAAGTATAATCTGCAGATTTTTTTTCTTGATAATCTGAATTTTCTATTTGTAAACATAAACATATATAATTTATATCATTTAAAGTATATAGGAAATAGGGGTACCTAGGTAGCTCAGTTGGTTAAACATCTGCCTTAGGCTCAGGTCATGATCTCAGGGTCCTGTGAGGGAGCCCAACATCAGACTCCCTGCCTAGCAGGGAGTCTGCTTCTGCCTCTCCCTAATGCTCAGGCACTCTCTCTTTTTTTCTCCCTCTCAAATAAATAAATAAAAATTTAAAAAAATCTCTAAATAATAAAATATATAGGAAATAAAAGGCAAAATCTCCAACTATCTTAGTTGTGAAACACTAAATATTTGGGAATGACTTCTTCTAAGAATAGTACTAAGAATTAAGTATAAAACACTAAAGGTATCCTATTATTTACATGCAATTCTGCCTAGAAGCTAACTTTTAAAGTTTTTTTTTTTACTGTCATTTCTTGTTTCAAATGGAATCAAACAGAATCTCAATTCCCATAGTTTCAATAGTCTCAATCATATTCACATCAGAGCTGACTAGCTGAAAACAAGTGGGACAAAAGTTTTCTTGCAAAAGTCCTAAGTTCCTAGTCAGTAGATCTCAAGGTTCTTGGGTTCTGAAACTTTTTTTTTCCCCCATAGCATCTAGCAGAGTTCTGGACATGAAATAATCCTTCATAAATACTTTCTGGCTGACTTATTTCAAAAATGAGAGTGATGAACTGCTTTTCAATAATTTACTTTGCTTCAGCACTTTACTAATTGATGTATGTGCCCAGTGTGATGGGATATACTGAGAAATCTTTAGGTTGTTGATTTTAAAAGCTATCCATCGAAACAGAATCAGGGCTATGTCATTTTTCTCTAAAAAAAAAAAAAAAATGAATAAAACCTAAATCTATTGAGTCAGAGAAATTGCCCTGGAAATGTCAGTATCAGGTGTGTGATAGCTAGAGAACAGGACATGGAAGTGACAGTCAAACTGTACAGTGTGATCATTCATCAAAAGTTTGGACTGGCTTGTGCATAGTATATTTTTTTATTCTATTGGAGAATTCAGAGGAATCTTCTGAATCCAACACACTCTCTCAAATCTCTATATGCATGTTAAGATTGAAAAGAATGTAGTTTTATCTATAAAGGAGGAATAGATAAATGTGTTTCAAATAAAAAATACAAATTTTCAGGAAATATATCATTGGAGGCTTAGGTAAACTATTTCAGAGACAGAAATAATTTTCTTGACATTTGGTTATTAATTTTAATATAAGATTCTTGATAACACTACATAATTGTTTAGAATCTGCCTCAGACATTGCATAATTGCTTCAGCTAATTATACATAATATGGTTTAAATTTTATATATTCATACATTGGATCCTCTGAAAGTTCACTGCTAAGAAAATATAATGTTAAGACATACATTATATATCTTACATTATATATCTTTCATTACATATGTCTATATATTATATATGTTTCATTATATATATAAAATTTTGGAGGGTGTCATCTTCATAGGGAACCAGACATCATAATCTTATTTGTTTTTTAAAAATCCAGTCAACACTAAAAGTAACATTATGAGAAAAAAGATAAGGATGTATGCTTTCTTCCAAGAAAACAAGTGTAGAGAACTTTCTTTAAAAACACAAGTCACATCACAAAGAAACTGTGCCTTAGTCACAACCACCTTTTCTGACATGGCTCAGAGGCCTGTCAAGTTTCTCCATATTTCCATCCTGTCTTTTGTTTATTAGTGATTTCACCTGGTCACCTCAGCCTGCTGCCTGGTGCTGACCAGCCTCACTCCTCGCTCTTTACCCCTCACAGGAACTCTTTCTGCCCCCTGTGCCCGGGACTGCTCTCGTACCATCCATCTATCTATACCAAGTTCACCTTTCCACCTTCTGTCTGAGTTTTTGCCACTCACAAAAACTACATTTTCAAAATTCACAAAAGCTGAATGCTGCGAAGGATGTTACAAATATATTAAATCAAGAAATGCTTCAAGGAAAGCTGCACAGTTTTGACTCCCTTAGAACAGCGTAAAAACACTGCCGAGATTTTAAACACACTGTCCCAGAAGCCTTAGTACAGGCGTAGCTTCAGTAAATTCAGGTGTAGTGATGCTAAATTTATATAATAGTTCTCTTGAAAGCATCATTACTTACATTTCATAAGCACTTGCTAGTTTTTACAATTTATTTTTTATTTTTTTTATTTTTTTAGTTTTTACAATTTTAATAAAAATTTTAATATTTTCATTTGGTTTTAGTCTCTCTAAAAGAAGGTGACACACATTAACTAAAGCAAATTTTTTAAGATTTATTCATTTATCTATTTGAGAGAAAGAGAGAGAGAGTGCATGAGGGTGGTCACAGGGAGAAAGTGAGAAGCAGACTCCCTAATGATCACAGAGCCCATCGCAGGACTTGATCCCAAGGCCCTGATCATGACCTGAGCCAAAATCAAGAGAGTAGGATAGATGCTAAACTGACTGAGCCATCCAAGGGGCCCCAAAGCAAAAATTTGAAATAATAATAATAAAAAAACGTTATTCAAAATTCAAGATTCAAAACAAATAATTATATCTGATTAACCTTTCAAATGCTATTTTTAGAATAGATTTGTGAAATTATTACATTGTAAAACTGCACTAAGACTTTGGGGATACCCGACTTCAAAATTCTTCACTAAAAAAGAGATCTTTGTAAAAACTTAAAGAAAAATAAGGATTTATTATACTTTCCCTACTTATTGTGTTCTACTCTCCTTTAGAAATTACTGAAAATTATCTTGCAGGCCAGTGCCACTTGTCCTCAATCACCGAGAGAATGAATACCAAGTAATTCAAGGAAGCAGACACAAGTTAATGAGGGGAAATGTTCCCTGACTCATGATTCCATTTCTGTTCTCACTCTCTAAAAGGATTAAGTTGATAAAAATTGTGGACTTGATATTCCCATCATGGTATCTGCATACCTAATATCTTCTTTGAATAAAGTTGCCCATGCCATAACCATTGCTCTGAATGGTAGCATCGTGCTCTTTCTTTGCACAAAACCTGGCTCTTGTCTGGACAGTAGTGAGGACCTGCCCCAAGGGCGGTACTGCCCAGACCCTTTAGTGGTTACATCATTCCCATTCCCCACAGGGAAGGGAACTGTGGGAAGGGGGCTCTGGGGCCAGAAGTATGTGCTCTGTTACCACATTTGGTACTCCACACAGAGTAGATGAGTGATAAATGTTGATTCACAAAGGGAAAAGATTGTTCAGTTTCATTGATAGACTTTTGCCTGCACTCCAATATTCATGGTTGTCCTAATCATGAAGTTTCTTCTTTTTTTTTTTTTTCTTGGTTTTGTTTTGTTTCGTTTTTCTACTTTTATATTTGAATGCTTACTTGGTCTTATCTATTTTACTTGCTTTGAAAATGTTACAGTGCCATGTCTAATTCTCACAAATATTTCACCCAGCCAGTGACCTTTTCTCTGTATTCATAAACCTGTACCTTCTTCTCATACATAATTTCATATGCCAGTTGCTTTGCCTCCTTTTGTCTATTTTGAAAGAAGAGAAGGAAATAACCCTTTATCTTTAGAAAAGAAAAAGTCAAACTCATACATTTTAGAAACAATCTGTGGAAGACTTTATAAAATATGTGTGGGAGTAGTGATACATGACTATATATAAAACTAAATATATGATTAAAATACAATTGTATATTAGATATGAAGAATATACTGGTAAAGCAAAATTAATGCTTGGAAAATGCATTTTGTTAGTCAATATAGAACATACGACTTTCCAAATCTCTGTATAACTGGATATTGAGGAATCTCCGATTTTTTGATTATTTAATTTTTTTTTCCTTTTTTTTTTTTTTTTTTAATTTTTATTTATTTATGATAGTCACAGAGAGAGAGAGAGAGAGAGGCAGAGACATAGGCAGAGGGAGAAGCAGGCTCCATGCACCGGGAGCCTGATGTGGGATTCGATCCCGGGTCTCCAGGATCGCGCCCTGGGCCAAAGACAAGCGCCAAACCGCTGCGCCACCCAGGGATCCCCTCTTTTTTTCCTTTTACAATATTTTAAATATATAATTGGAAGATTCCAAAACTTTCTAATCTTCCTCTATTATTTAACTTAGTTGAATCCATATTAAATTCTATCTCATCCTTGACAGAAATTTTTCACTCAGCACAGCCTGAACGTATTTTGAATTGTGTGAAGATTGCCATCTACTCTTCCTCTTTAGTACCTTGAAGGATAAGAGTGATCTCAGCCAGGCTCTGGGTCACTTCTTCTTTTGGATTTAACTCTTCAGGAGTTGGGGGCAGAGAAAAAGAAGAGTAGAGGCAGAGATTTCATCTAAGCAGGTGTCTGCTGGTCTAGAAGTCTCCCTAAATACCACTCCAGAGAGCTGTCACACATTTATCAGGCACACACACCACTTAAAATGTATTCTCAGTTCAGGCATCCTGTGTACTCCACCATCTATTGAATTGCATCACCCTTATCAACAAGTCCACTGGGAGGAGCCTCTTTTTTTAAATTTTATTTTACTTAAATTCAATTATTAACACATAGTGTATTATTGGTTTCTGAGGTAGAGTTCAGTGACTCATCAGTTGCATATAACACCCAGTCTTCATATTATCATGTGCCTGCCTTAAAGTCCATCACCCAGTTACTCCATCCTCCCACCCCACATCCCCTCCAGCAACCCTCAGTTTGTTTCCTATGATTAAGAGTCTCTTATGGTTTGTCTCCCTCTCTGATTTCATCTTGTTTTCTTTTCTTTTTTATTTTTTTTAATACTTTTCTTGTTTTATTTTCTTTTAAGATGAACTTGGTTGATTCTCTCCAACATGGCCCACCTTCAGACCATGAGAAATCCAATGTCTGCTCTTTCCCAGTGTATTCTCTCTCTTTCATAGACTGAAAAAGAGAGTTGTTCCCTTTTTGGCTTAGGGACCAACTACTTACCCTGTAGATTTTCTGGCATGAGCCAGGCATCAGTCTAACATATCTCTCAGACTCCAACAGGAATATATCATGCTTTCTAAGTGGTCTCCTTGAAGAATCTCTTTTGAAGTGACTTTAAGTGGCTTGAAGTATAGGAGAAGCACCCTCCTCCTCTCTCTTATAGGAATGGGAAGGATACATTGAATCTATCTAGGCTGTAAGATAGAAAATATAGAAAATATTTAAAAGATATAAATATTATTCTATGCTAATAAATTCTAAGCTGACAAAATAGAAAATACTGATGGAACAAATAATTTATTTAAAAATATATAAATAATAAGATTTGCTTAAGAAGATACATACAGCTTCAATAGGCAAATAATGATGTAAGATTCACCTTTAAAAAGGGCTTCAGGGCAGCCCGGGTGGCCCAGTGGTTTGGCGACACCTTCCGTCCAGGGTGTGATCATAGGGCCCCGGGATCAAGTCCTGCGTTGGCCTCCCTGCATGGAACCTGCTTCTCCCTCTGCCTCTCTCTCTCTTTCTCCCTCTCTCTCTCTGTATCTCTCATGATTGAATAAATAAAAAAAAGAAAAAAAAAAAAAAGAAAAGGGCTTCAGGGCTAAATGATTTTACTTGTGAATTATCCACCCCTGCCAAAATAATTACTATGCTCTTTATCTTATCTAGAAATAGAATAAGATAGCAAGTTAGTTTATATGCTTTGAAAATAATAAAACCTTGTTATTAAAACATGAAAACTCAAGAAGTTAAATTATAGTATGATAAAACTAATGAACACAGATGTAGGAACTCAAAATATAGCAAATAGATTCAATCATTTATTAAAAGACTCTTTCATCAGGATAAAGTAATTTTTAATCCAGAACACATGATAATGGTAATGATAATTATAATGATGCTGATGCTAGCTAAACTTTATTGAGCATTTATATCATGCCATGTATTGCTTGATGCATTTTACGTCTATCAACTCATTTATTCCAAACAACAGTCTATGCATACTTATATCATTCTCATTTTACAGATGAGAAAACTGAGTCTCCGAGAAATAAAGTAATTTGCCCAAAGTCACATAGCTAGTAAGTAGGTGGAGTTGGGATTTGAATTCAGGCACCCAAGTTATTTTTCCATTCTGAGTAAATATTAAAACATGAGTAAGAAAAAAGTATATCATCTCAGTAAAAAAGACATTTGGACACATTTTAAAATTAATAAAATAAAATGCTTTTTTAAATTATAGCTCCTAAAAACTAGGCAAACGTAAGCCTCTTTAACAGGATTAAAAATATCTCAAGAATGTCTTCCTTAACAGGGGAACACCAGCATGAAATTCAAGACAAAGATATTTGTTATCTAATTGTAAAAGTTCTCTTATAGAAATTTGGCATAAACAAGAAATAACTACAATACTTGAAATAGAGGAGAAAATATTATTTAAATCTGTGTGGTTATACACCTGGAAAACATTAACTTGCCAAGACAGATGTCTACAAATAAAACATTTGTATTTATCCACAATAATGATAATACTTCAATCATATATAGTAAATTTTAAATATTTAGAAATAATAGTTCTGACTGAAAATATCTGGGATCCTTGTGAAGAAAGCCATGATTCCTTTTTTTGAGTTAAAAGAAGGATAGATTAAAAAAATAGATTTTCAAGTTTATCTTTAGAATAAATAAATGCAGGTTTTTAAAAAATAAAAGTAATGGGAATAGTTTTTTCTTTCTGATAAAGAAATGTTAGATAGCTAAAGAAATTAAAATAAGTGTAAATTTAAGAGAGGATTAGTGGACTAAAATAGATAATCCAGAAATAGAACTCAGAAAAATTATTCTCAAGTTGGGTTTCTCCAAAGGTTACCTAACACTATTGTTTAACATATCCAGATTCTGGTGTCCCATCCAAAGGTATTCTGACTAAGTCTGGCATTATTTAAAGCATCCAAGGTGATTCTGATGCATATGGGGTATGTATCATTTGGATTAGTGATAAAGTAAACATTAGGGACACCTGGATGGGTCAGTGGTTGAGCATCTGTCTTTGGCTCAGGGCATGATCCCAGGATCCAGGATGGAGTCCCACATTGGGATCCTTATGGGGAGCCTGCTTCTCCCTCTGCCTATGTCTGTCTGTCTGTCTCTCTCTCTCTCTGAGAGAATGCGTAAATAAATAAAATCTTAAAAAAATAAAGCAAATATTAAACCCTAAGAAAGAAAACATTTTTCAGTAATGTTGTTAAGTATTGCTATGAAAAAGAAAATTACATTTTTAAATTGCTGAAAGTATATTATAAGTCAATTAAATATATACATGAGGGAAAAAACCAAAGCTTTGTAAAACATGTAACCCATGTTTCCTAAATTTTGTACCAAATCACCCAAGGATACTGCAGAGGGTCAATTCAGGGGCACCATGGGTTATTTTAAATATATACATTTTTTAAAGATTTTATTTATTTATTCATGAGAGACAGATGGGGGGGCGGGCAGAGACACAGGCAGAGGGAGAAGCAGGCTCCATGCAGGGAGCCCGAGGTGGGACTCGATCATGGGTCTCCAGGATCACACCCTGAGCTGAAGGCGGCGCTAAACTTCTGAGCCACCTGGGCTGCCCACCATGAGATATTTTAAATTGACAAGGGAAAGAGCAATATTTGACATCTGTTGAGCACTGCACAAGCGACTAAGTCCAAGGACACAGTTTCATCATTAGATTGAGCTACATTTGTCTTATTGACATTTTATTTTTTTTGTCATAATAGTTGCTGAGATGAAAAGGCAAATGCAGTGTAAAATTCAATGTGTGAGGACATGAACATGGTGGTTTTCAAACTGATTTTAAGATTTGAGAAATTTTGCAGTATTTAGTAGGGTGCAAACATCCCATTAGTAATTGTGGTTATATAAGAATTTTAAAAATTTCACTTATGTGCATTTTCTCAAACAGCTAAGTTGTTAGCAGGACATAAATACTTATTGAATTGTTTGAACCCAATTACTTAATAGTTGTAGGTATTCCACTTGATCTAGGAGAACATTGAAAAAATTAGACACTAAGGGAGCTGTGACCTGAGAAAGTTTGTATAACTTATAAGCAGAAAAATGTATGGATTAATTTTTAATCTTTGTATGAGAAGGGCTTATCTGAGCAATAGAAATAGCAGTAATAACATTAATAGTAAAACTAATATTTATGTATTGAGTGCTTGCTATTTAAGATCCCATGCTTAAAGGTTTATATGAATTATGCCATTTGTTTATCACAACAGTCTTTTGTGGTAGATTTTATTTTAATCTCAACTGAGATTTGGAATAATTAACTTTTCCAAGATGGCACAGCTAGCTGGCATATCAGTTCAAGTATTAAAGGATAGTACAATTCTATATGCAGCAGATATGGCAAACAGCTAATAATATACAAAGAGCTCTCACTAGATATTTAGAAATTGCACTCAGAAACACTGGCAGAAAAATGAGTAAAATTCATGAATAGATAATTCACAAAAGAAATAATGCATTAAAAGTCAATACAGCGGGAAAAATAGCTTACTAGTAATGCAAAATTTCAAATTAAAGCTATAATGATTTCAACATCAGATTGTAAGCCCCATCATAGCAGCAACCGCACATATTCATCTCTGTTTGTCACATAACAGGCGTCAATAGGTATTCTTTAATAGAATGAACATCCTAACCTTAAACTTGTAAAGATTTAAATCTTTATCAATTTTCCTCCTTTTTTTTTTTAAATTTTTATTTATTTATGATAGTCAGAGAGAGAGAGAGAGAGAGAGAGAGAGGCAGAGACACAGGCAGAGGGAGAAGCAGGCTCCATGCACCGGGAGCCCGACGTGGGATTCGATCCCGGGTCTCCAGGATCGCGCCCTGGGCCAAAGGCAGGCGCCAAACCGCTGCGCCACCCAGGGATCCCTCAATTTTCCTCCTTGAATAGTTATTGAGTAACTGTGGGTGTCTAATCTTGCGGGGTCTTAGAGGACAACATATCCTTGATGGAGATGAATGCCTATGGATTCCAGCAATCCTGAGATGTAGTGAGATAGGCATTTTTACACATTGTCATTGGTCACAGTGCAACTGGATACCACCTTTCTGGAAAGCACTTTGACAATATATGACAAAAGTCAGAAGATGGATCCACTCTGTAATTCCAGTTTTAGGAAAATTTCCTAAAGAAATAATCGTAATGGCAAAAAAGATTTTCATCATGGCATTACTTATTAGAGTGAAGCTTGGAAAGCAGTAATGGTCAATAACCCATGAATGGGTAAGTGATTTATGGCAATCCATAAGATAGAATATTAGGCAGTCAATAAAAACTGTATTTTTGAAGAGTATTTAATAGTATGGAAATTATGCTTTGTGAAATAGGAAAAAGCAAAATACAAGAACTATTACCAATCAATTTTCAAAATCACTAAAACTCCAATAAGGATAAAAAAGGGGTGAGTAAATACAGCTGGAATCCAATACCAACACCAACACAGAGATATAGGCACACACACAAGCATAGCTCTGAAAAAAATATTAGAGTACTCAAATTAGTCATATCTGGTGCTAGGTTTGGGACTATGTGTGGTTTTAATTTTCTTTTCCTTCTATATAATTCGATAATACAAATTTTATCCAGTGATTAATAGCAATGAGAATTTGATACAAATGTACCTGAGATGAACAGAGTTTAAAAAACAATGTTGCAGTGATCAGTTAGGTATGTGGCTTAAATGGGTCAAAGTTAGTAAAAGTAAGTTTTTATAAGACAAAGTTATTTAAAGATGATTATTTGTTCAACATTTATTTAGTATTTACTACTTGCAAGGTATTTACTGGCTGGAAGCTAAGTTAATTAGATAATTTTTTCATACTCTGATGAAACAGTAAGTTATTATTTTATAGCTATGAATATTTTATCAAAGCATAATTAATCAGACAGACATTGTTCAGTTGGTCGCCAGTTAGGCGGATAACTAAAAGGTAAAACTATTTTGTTTTTCTCTAAAAATAATTATAGCATATTTTCCTCAGGGCTTCTCAACCTTCTTAGGCGCTCCTATAGGGATACCCCACATCTCCTGCTGATTTGAGAAGTTGAAAAGATGAATTCTAAGAGACTTAACATCACTCAAAGACATCCAAGATAAAGCTGTCCTAAGTCGTGCCCACATGGGGCAAAGGGAGGAGCAAGAGGAGGGGAGTTTTGCTCCACTGGGAGAAGCAGGCCAGCCAGACAACACTGCTGGGCACTGGCAGGGGGTGGGGGCTGGAAGGATGGGGTGGGCGACTGGCCTTCCTCTGTCTCTGGCTTTCAGTCAAGGGAGTCCTCTAAACTGACTTTAAAACCCCAGAGACAGGGATCCCTGGGTGGCGCAGCGGTTTGGCGCCTGCCTTTGGCCCAGGGCGCGATCCTGGAGACCCGGGATCGAGTCCCACGTCGGGCTCCCGGTGCATGGAGCCTGCTTCTCCCTCTGCCTGTGCCTCTGCCTCTCTCTCTCTGTGACTATCATAAATAAATAAAAATTAAAAATAAATAAATAAATAAATAAAAAAATAAAACCCCAGAGACAGAGGCGAATATCAGAATGGATATAATGAATTTCCTGAGTAGTTTATTCAGAACTACGCATGAACAAGACAAGATCACAGGCAACAAGATTGAGAATGACAAGCCACCAACTTCAACCAGTGCTCATGGTAATAAAACATGGTACCAGGAGAGGTTATGAAGGGAAAAGAGATCAAGAACCCCAGGCAGCTGTTGTACCCTGAATTGTAGTGGAGCAATTGCAAGACATGTTTCAAGGATGCTCTGAGGTAGAGCTTCAGACAGAGGGCTGAGGAACAGTAGCAAGTCCACAAGCAGAGTCAGGTCTGTCTCTTCAACAGAAAAAGGGACCCAGTCACCAATAGTGCCAGACTCAACATAAAGTGATAGTAGACGGAGACAGAAGAGACGCTTAAGTATTTACTATCTGGAAAATAGGGCTTCTCACATAAGTTTTTCTGTTTGAGCCAGAAGACAGGGCACTCATTTTCATTTTTGAATTATGTAGCATAACGCTGAAAATACCGCTGTTAAAAAAGAAGCTAAAATATATTAAAAAATTTAAGAGTTTATTGAGCAAAAATCAATTTGAATTAGGCAGCATTCCATCTAGTAGAGACAAAGGAGCTCTGAGGAACTGTACAAAATGAGAGATTTTTATAGGCAGAAGGGAAAGGGAACAGGAAGTTTTACTAGGCAAAAAGTTGGATTGGTTATTGTGAAGTTACATTCCTTTAGGGGACGGTGGGGATCTATAGCATTTTACCTAACTAGTGCTGACCAGGCAATTTCTGACTGACTGGTTTAGATTCCATTCGGGGAGACTTGAAACTGTAATTAAGTCTCAGTTTGGTGACATGGAGCATAAGCAATTCCATTTTGGAGCTGGAATAATTTTGTCTCACTTTTTCACACCCCATTCCCTTTATTTAAAAAATATCCTAAACCTTTTCCTATATCAATTTTCACTTTAATATTTTTGTTCTGTTTTGTTTACTCTATATCTAATCAGTCTCTAACATTCCCACCATCACCATTTTTACCCCACCCATTCTTACCATCATGCCATGGAAATCTGACCTGGAAAAAAAATATATATATATCTGTTAAAAGTTAATCACTCTGGTGAGAAATTAAGAAAATTATGCCAAAAGATAGAAGACAATGCTATTAATTGCAGAGAAACTTCATGGCAGGTTTCAGGACAAATTCATCTATGAATGGAAAGCAAAGAGAAAAAATGTCTAATTAAATGATATTGTCATCTTACACATGTATCCGCAAATAGATTAGGGTTTTATTTTAAAGAAAGGAAAGTCATTGATGACATCAGTCAATACAACTCAGTGATCAAAACAGGCAAACAAAATATTGGAATATAGCTGCAGAAGATTAGAATATAAAACAAAGGACTAATATTCAACCTTGCTTGATAGATCTAATCTAGAATACTGTGATTTACTTTAAGATTAAAATTGAATTACACATTATGATTTCAATTTTCTGCAACACTTTTCTAGCTGTTAACGCTGGTTTGTATTTCATTTTTTCCCTTCTTTTATCAGAACTTCTTAAAAATAATTTCTTTACTGAAAAGAAAATATTTGTACTTCAGTTCATCAAAACACTCCACTTTGCCTCTATTTTTCTCTCTTTTCAATTGTTATTCTGCCTTTTTCTACTTCTTTATTTTTAAAATACTTTAAGGTGTTTTTCTTTCTACTTAACTTCCTGCCTCTTTTTATTTCCTCTTGTGTCTGATGTTTCATAACATAGTCTATTTTTAAACTTATGGTCCATATCTGAAAGTTTTCCAATAAATTTTCTATTTCTAATTCTGAAGAATGCCTTAAGTGAACTTTCTCTTGGGTATAACATCTATTTCAAAACAATGAATCTCAATCAGAATAGTTTTGTGATCCATTTAGTTGTGGAAAAAATCAGATTCCAACATTTTGTATTGCTCTTACAGCTGCTTTTAGAACTTTCTCTAACCTTTTATTTAAATGGAAATCTTTAGTGTTTGCAATTCCAATGGTTTTGGAGGAAGTTACAACGAAATAGTGATTGCATTCATTTTAAATATATTGATTTAAATAGGAAGAAAATATTTCAGAAGAGAGAAAACAAAAATAAAGCCACTTTTGAAAAATATTACTGAATATTTTGTGTAGTTTGTAAGGCTTCCATGTCCTTTTTCTGAGAATAATAACCTTCCATTCAGTAGAATCTTTTTTTTTTTTTTTCACCTAGGTAAGAAGATTTGGAGGTATTCTTTTTTTTTAAAGATTTTATTTCTTTATTCATGAGAGACAGAGAGAGGTAGAGACATAAGCAGAGGGAGAAGCAGGCTCCCTGTGGGGAGCTTGATGGAGGACTAGATCCCCAGATCCCCAGGATCAAGCCCTTATCCAAAGGCAGATGCTCAACCAGTGAGCCACCCAGGGGCCCCTGGGGGATACTCTTTGGAAATTATCATAAAAATAATATATTTCTTTAGCTTTTTTTATGCCTTTAAATATAAATAGAGGTAGAGATTGAAGAAGAATTTATCTAATAAACAAAAATTTGATATTTTAATATCTAAAGTATAGTTTCAAGGTAATTTAATTTCTATTTTATTTTCATGAATATTAACAATTATAGTTCGAAATTAGTGTACAATACTAGAACTTATTGTTATCACTGAGTAAATGATATGTTCTGTAGAGAAGCAAAATTTGCCACCTCAAAATGGATCTCTTTGGCATGTGGATTATTTTAGATTTATTATTTTTTATTGTATTTAAGATACAAATGACTCAAGAAGTTTTTCTCTTTTTTTGTCTTGCCACCACCCTCCCCATCCAGTTGCCTAAAAGAATTTAGACAGAGGATTTATTCCAAGAAGGCAGCTATCACCAGAGATAACTATAGTCTAGTATGAATTAGGTGTCATAGTGAGGGAGGAACCTAGCAAAGTCTGTTTGCTAAAATTCCTCTCTGTGTCTCATTATTTCTATGGCCCAGTAAACATTTGTTCACCAAACACCAAAGTCTTTTTCACCTTCCTATGAATTGCCTTTCTTGTCTTTGAAGTCCCAGACCCTTACTCAACTTCTCCTTAGCTCAGAATGGCATATAAGCCTCAATTGCCTGACTGCCTGTGGCAGTCTGACCTGTGCCTGACTGACCCTATATTCTTATGGAGCTCCTGTGTGTACATAATTAAATTTTATTTTCTCCTGTTAATCAATTTCATGTCAATTTAATCCTTAGACTAGCCAAAAGAACCTTAAAGGGTAATTTTTTTTCCTCCCCAACAGTTCCTTTGTTAGATCTTAACACAATCATAGAGATATTTTCTCAAACATTATTTTCTTTGCAGCAATTTGTATTGCTGCTTGGCTGTTTGACTATGAGAATTATTCATGACTCAAATAAATTATGTCCCAAAGGTTGACTAACAATTCTGTCAGGAGCTGTGTTATATCCTTAGGCCAGCCCATAAATGCCTATTTAACTCATAATGTTATTAAAATAAAAAAAAAAAAAAACATGTTTTACACAGGAATAAGCAGAAAATAATTACAATACTATACTTAAAAGAGAATAATAATGAAATTAATAGTATATATCAAAGTTATTTAAGGAGATAAATGTAGATATATTAAAATTATAAAAGAAACTTTTTGGCACATTTATAAACTTGAAGAATAGATGATATTTATTCTTAATCATGACCGAGTTCATTTTAAAATCATGTTTGTCTTATTTTTGTGGTAGCTTTTCTACAAAAATTCTGCCTTCATCCCCACCACATCTTAATGAACCATGCCTTCTGGTCCTCATGCATCTGAGTGTCCCCTCCTGTGATGAATCTAAGATGGTCCTGTGTAATAGGCAGGAGGTAGTGGAATCCATGATGCATGACTTCCAAGGTTTAGGTTATAAAAAGCCATGCAGCTTTGCCGTGGGCTTTTAGAACACTTGTGTTTGGAGAAGCTAGTTCCCATATAAGAAACTGAATTACTCTGACATTCTAGAGGGAAGCCCAGTCTAGCCACGGAGATAGGTCATGTAGAAAAGGAGGGAATAGGCCAGTTTCCTGCTGCTGTTCAAGCCACCTCAGCTGAAAAATCAGTCATGTGTGTTAAGAAGCTTACTTGGACTTCTAGCAAGGTTGAGCCTTCATAAGATTCCAGCCCTACCCACCATTTTACTCTAACTGTTAGAAAAGCTTCAAGTGAGACCACCCAGATGAACTCAGTCAACTCACAGACCATGGCAGGTAAGAATAAATTATTATTTTAACTTACTCAGTCTGAGGCTTTATTGTTACACAACAATAGAGAACTAGAATAATTTGCCCTTGTTAAAGGTAAAATACCAATACTAAATTGCTTTCATCAACTAAGATAGAGAGCAGAAATATTTTCCGTACTGGCCATGCCAAGGTGAAAAGGAAAGGTAGCTGATCAAGAGGTAATGACTTATTCCCTGGATGATTTAATTACTGTCTAGACAGTTCTAAGGAACCACTTTATGGATGCAATGTTGATAAACCAGTCTCCAAAACTTTAAAAATGTCCCTATTTAATCTTTTTTATTTACAAATAGCACTTCTAAAACTTTTTAGTAAAGACCTACAGAGTCATACCAAAGGTATAATGTTATTATATTCTATGATACTCTGTGTATCAATGACAGGTCATAGATAACCATCCGGATATATTTGTTTATGTATGCAAATATGTACCTTAATGTAGTCATTCTTCAACACAAACATTATCCTGCACCCTAGAGAGATTTTAATGCAGTTCCTAAAATTGGAATCAGAATATTCAATTTAGTCCAACCTCCTTTTTGGAGGAACCATGACTTTATCTGAAAAAAAGTTGGGATATTACATGTTGTATTAGAACATAAAATTAAATTCAGGTATCTCAGAGGACAAGTTCAGATTTAATAAAAATAAATGTGACTGCTCATTCATTCAAAGAAACACACTCTCATTTTTCCTACAGATGCTTCAGTAAAAAGAACACTAATCTAATTATAGTATTTAAAAAAATAAATTGTCTTTGTGTTTGCTATAAAATAAACAACACAGCTGCAGAGTCTGCCGAGCTTCACTTATCAAAGAAAATACCTTTTGATGATTAACAAAGGCGGATTTGTTTGAAACATGAATATGCTCACTGGAGTCTCCTGGATGGAGGGGATTTTCAAAAAGGGAGGATTTCAATGAACTGAGTAAAATGTAAACCTAGATAATTAGAGTTAGGTAATTTCTGCTCCCTTTTGATTTACCATACTGGCAGGGGTGAAGGATAGGGGATAGAAAAGAATAAAGAATGAAGTAAAAAATATAATATTGATTTCCTAAAGAACAATCTTTATTTTTTGACATAGAACTTTTATGTTAATACCTTTCTGGTATAAAATGGCTCAGTCCTTTTAACAGTTTTAAAAAAGACATTACCTCAGTCAGACGCTGGAGAGTTTGGCAGGTAAGTCTTACCTGTGCTCACCACTATGGGGTCATCAGGGAAGGGATAAGAAGAAAGTTTCCTTTAAACCCAGATACTTTTGGCAGATACTCCATATGGATATCATCAAAACTGGGCTGCTTTGGAGAGTAAGGGAGGCACACTTAATCAGTAATTGTTATGCTGAAGATTGTCAGCATAGATTGCATAGATTGTCTATGTATTGATTGTCACTGTCCTTGACAAACCTAGATGTATGGTCACCCTACAAAGAGAAAATACTTTTAGTCATCTGTAGAATCTCCCTGTGTGTATGAATGTAGGACCAGTTCTTTCATTTTACAGTTGAGGATACAGAAGAGGATCAGATCTTGTATTTGAGACCTCACAGTTCACTAGTAGCAGAACTGGTCTCCTAAGGCTTTTCCAAAATCACTGCAGTGAAAGACTCCCACTACTGGTCAACCTAAAGACTTGCCCTTAGAGACATTTATTTGTAGATAGGCATTATACAATATCTTGCCAAAAATAGAAATATTATCACTGAGTAGTTGTATATTAAGCTAACAACACCAAATAACTCAGCATGGATAAATTTATCATATTAGCCACCTACTTCCCTGGAAAACAAGGAACAGGGTCCCAAGGAAATAAATCATAGGACCTTTTTTACTTGTTGATTTTTTGTAAGAGTGACCATGAAAAAGGAAGCATCCACAGCATTGGGAGGCACCACGCAGCAGCAGTGTAAACAAGGAGACCCCAAAAGCCATTTCTTATCTCATAAAGTTTACCAGCTACCTTAGAATAATGTTTCTCTAAACCTAAAGGGTGAAATTTCAACAGCATTTTTAAAAATTGTTATTCTACAGCTATCCATATGGGTTTCTTGTCCTCATTCCTTAGCAGAGGTTATATACCATGACAAATCTTTCCTACAAGGGTTTGTATTTTACTGCAACATATTTGTGAGTGTGAATTAATGACACTAAAGAAATTTGAAATATACACCATTTCTTTGACTACAATGCTGGGTTTATTATGCTCTCATATATTTTCTTACAGATGCTCATGCGGAAGACTTCACTGTTGAGATATCTGTGGAAACATAGAAGGGAGGTATTCATGTGGCGCTGAACCTCACAGGTACCAAGGAAAGGTCATGCAACCTGGTTTCACAGGAAGAACAAAAGCTACTAATAAACTATAGGCCTTGTTTTAGATGCCCCGCAGGTATATCAGGAAATTCTGGAATCAGGAATGTTCTAGACACCAATCTTTTGGTTGTCTTCTCCCTGTGGAGTCAAGAACAGCATTAACTCTCCCAGGAACAAAGTGTGACAACATGCATGGAGTATTGACAATCAAGGCTGAATCCTGAACCTTGAATCCAAGCTTTTTATTTTTATTTAACCACTGACCATGTGGCTGACCTCAGTCTCTCAGTGCTCTGGAGGTCTAGCTGATACCATGTGACCCAAGGCCTCCTCCCATAAATCACATTGTTAGACTATCTGGAATGACCCAAGGACTCAGATGAACAAAGGCACTTTAGTGAGGCAGGGCATAAATAGGTTTAGAGATTACTTTACAGGAACAGAAAGCAAAGGATTGACTTGTCTCTGGGCAAGATTAAATTCCTTATTGCACACCTCTTCAGGAGACATCCCTGACATCCTGCGCTCTACACTGACAGGTCTGCTCTCCTACCTCCCATCCACCACCCACACACCCACTCACTGCTTCTCTTCGGGTCTTTATCTTTTAGTGCCCCTACCAACTGGTAGACTTGTTAACAAACTCCCATTCAAATTTCTGAAAAAAAAAAAAATGGTCTAGTTTATCACCATAAACTGTATGGGTATGAAGATTTGTTAATGGGCCCTTTCTGGGTTCCTGACTAACCCAACTAATCTTCAATCAATAATCTTAGATCAGATAACAGTTCTCATCCCATCAGCTGTGGCCCAGAGCAATGGAGAGTTGGTATTTAACCAATGCAACCCTCAGAAGTAATTGTCTTAAATGCTATCATTTGCCTAATAAAACTTATGCCTGCCTTGAAATACCTGATTTATTGATGCCATGTATGAAAAATCCACTATGAACAGCATTTAAATTTAAGATTGGTAATAAAGAGTAGTTTGGTTTCCTAGGCAGTATGAGAAAACCTATTTTTTTTGCTTCGTAGCCACACTATCAACCATTTGGATATGGAGCCTAAGTGATATTTACAATCTATGTTTGCCACTGTGGTTCAAAATTAGGCTAATTCAGAACTAATAATTCTTTTGCCAGTCAGCAAGTATATAGTATCCACCTTTTTATAATCTTTTGCAAAGAGAGGAAAAGGAAAGCTTATGTCTTATCATGAAATATCAAAAGTAACATTCATTTTATATTTTAATGATGAAAATTGGGTATCCAAGGATTATGGACTGAATTGTGCCTCCTTAAAATTCATATGTGGAAGCTGTAACCCCCAATGTGGTTATATTTGGAGATAGGGCCCTATGAGGAGGTAATAAAGGTTAAATGAGGTTATAAAGGTGGGCCCCTAATAGAATAGAAATGATGTCCTTGTAAGCACAAGGAAGAGACCAGAGTATTCTTTCTCTCCACACATTACAGAAGAAAGGCCATGTAAGATTTCAACAGGAATACAGCCATATGCAAGTCATGAAGAGAGCTCTTACCAGAAACAGAATCTGCCAGAACTGTGAAAAATAAATGTCTGTTGTTTAAGCCATCCGGCTTGTGGTATTTTGTTTTGATAGCCCAAGCAGACTAATATACCTTGAGTCATGACTAAATGAATAACTGAATAAATATATTTATTGAGTATGAATTTAATGAATAAATGAAAATTTAGTAAAAATAAGGATTTGAACATATCATATTCTCAGAAAAGTCATTTTCACTTAGATATAAACTCAAAATTTTCCAGTGAAGGATCTAGAAATTTAGGAAGGCTTTGATTTGGCTTAGGTCTATAAAATGTATATAATTTTCTGTCATAGAAGTAATGAGATTTTTAATGTTTTCTGAAGACAATTGGGAACCTCTCATTTGCCACACATTCTGAATGAGACTGAAGTCATCTGAAGATCAAAAATCAGTGAAGCAGCAGAAAGCATTAGTGAGTGAGAACAATTCACCATGTGACCATCTGTCCCACATTTTGAATTCAAGAGATTTGGCAACTCTATAAAAATATCATGTGTAAACTTTCTTTAATGGTCATATTTTTTTTACTGCCAGATATATTAATTTTCAATTGTATTTCAATGGGGGCATTAGTGATAACCAGTTAAACAAATCTAATGGATATATATTATATATCACAGACTTCCTTTTTTCATATATGAAAGTAACATCAAATTTATACATTGTTCAGGAATTCACTTATTTATTTTGCATACTTTATGGATGCCATGATGCCTTATAAAATTTCGGCTAGGATCTCCTACTAGGAAAATACTATGGTAGTTAAATTAATTTGCATTTTTTTCTTGCAGATATTTAGCTTTGCATTTTTGTCACTGTGTGCATGTGTGTGTGTGTGTGTGTGTGTGTGTGTATGTGTATTCATGCATTTTATGCAAACTCTTCACTGACAGGAGTGAATTGGAAGTCAGATCATGACCTGATCTTTTCATTGAGATTTGCATATAGTTACAGAAAACAGAAAAATGGCTTGATATTATTTCCAGGGTATCTGGACAGGTGTTTTGATATAAGAAACATACCTATAGACCAAGACATTGTAATTATACAAGGGAACATTTGTGTTTACATCTCCTCTGTGTCACCTTGATGAGAACTAGATAAGGAGGAGCAATAAGGTCACTGTTCAATGGTCAGGAGTGAAGACTAAGCAGCTTTGATCCTCCACTTGCTTTGAGACTGTAAGATTTATGAGGGCAAGAACTTGGTCTCTTTTGTTTACTACTCTCTTCCCAAGACCTATATTTGCTTGCCAGATACAGCAATTATTCAAGAAATATTTGTTGACTCACTGATGGGAAGAAAATGAAACCAAAGGCTCCTCCCATGGCTCAGAGAAAGAAAAAGAAAGGGAATAAATGAAATTGTTGAGTCTTCCTCCTCTTTAAGCTAGCTGTCTTAGAGACAAAGTTCAGAGACAAACAGGCCACGAGTAATAGCTTACAACACTCTCTTTAAGGCAGAAAATTAATAGACATCTTTTCTGTAGCTTTCTATACCTTTCTACAAATTAAGAGAAAGAAGAAAGAAAGAGAGAAAGAAAAAAGAAAGAAAGAAAGAAAGAAAGGAAGAAAGAAAGAAAAAATAAGAAAAAGAAGAAAGAAAGAAAGAAAGAAAGAAAGAAAGAAAGAAAGAAAGAAAGAAAGAAAGAAAGAAAAAAGAAAGAAAGAAAGAAAAAGAAAGGAGGGTTGAAAAGAGTTCTTAGCTGCTTGTAGCAACTCAGGGTAGTGCCAGTTACCTCAGGCATGGTAGACTTGGAGTGGAGAATGAGCCTTGCCAGCCAGGAAGGACTCTCTGGAAGCTTTCCCTCAACTTGAGGAAGGTGTCTTGCCTGAGGAAGTACCATCTGACTACTCAAAATATGGAGTCTACTGAGAGAGAAAACAAAACATTTCCAGTCTTGGAATCCTGTAACTTCTTTGACAGCGTTTTCACAGGAGTTACTCATCGTGCCAAAGGAGATATCAGGAAAGGAACTCATTTACAGACATTTGGATACTGTCTTTTCCAAGAGATCCAGTAGCAGAAGAGAGACCTAGTATCAGACAGAAGAGGAAGTCTTTCAGCCTGCTGCTTGGTAGGAAACAACTGTATAGCTTTATTTTTTTTTTTTAAGATTTTATTTATTTATTCATGAGAGACACAGAGAGAAAGGCAGAGACATAGGCAGACGGAGAAGCAGGCTCCCCACAGGAAGCTTGATGCAGGACTTGATCCTTGGACTCCGGGATCATGCCCTGAGCTGAAGACAGATGCTCAATCACTGAGCCACCCAGGCGTCCCAACTCTATAGCTTTAGAGTTGATGGCAGTTCATAATGGAATGGCAAACATTGTTTAGGAAAACTGAACATGCAAACTGGATGGTATTTCTAAACAAATTTATGATAGTGATAATTAAAATTGGTCTGGTATCGCTGAAATTTCTATATAGGAACAATCTGAACAGAAGAGGGCAACTCAAAATGTGTTTGAATATTGCTACTACTTAGATTGTATTTTATAGATAAAAAATAATCCAAAGATGATTTAGTGATGTTGATATTTGTATAATATTGAGAAAGTACAGATTCTCCTTTACAGGGAATGCTATTTTATTTCTTCGGCATGGTCTGAAGTATTGATAGCAATGCCATTACTTGAAGTATAAAATTATAGCTGAAAACAATTCATTTTTTTTTTAATAATAAAAGTCACGGTTAAAAGAAAGTTAACCCAGAAACAGAAGTGACGTGTGTGGAGCCACTTCATATGAAAATCTGTTCAAAATCAAGATCAAGAATCATTACAGTTAGGATGAAAGTGTAAGTGAAAATTGTGGCTTGATTTTATATGCTGTTTTGCCAGGAACATAGTCATTGTATATATTGAGTTATAATGTTATAATATGTCAGGAAAAAACCCAAGTAAATATGCTGGCATAAATATGGAACATGTTAATGTATAGGTATTAAGAATAAAATATAAGCAGGAAAAAATGCTTTAGTTGATATTTAATGTGATATACTCAGTATACATTGGACTCCATTATTTTCTTTGTATAGGTAATTGGGCTGACTACCCTCCTATCTAAAGGGATTAAATAGCCCTTTTTCCAATTCACCCCAGATTGTGAGAGTAATCAATGATATTATATGTATTATATATATATATAATTTATATTATAATTTACCAGACAAATTTACCAAGTTTTTACTTTGTATATTTTACATATTTTATCTTGTTAGTGGCCAGTACTTGTTTATTGAATTGAAATGATTTTACACATATATGTAAGCTCTCATTCTACTAGTGTTTATCTTTTAAGATATTTTCTCCTTTCATCTTCTTATCTCTTTTTTGAATCAGAATAAATCTATTTGGGCGGCTTTCAGCAGAATCAATGTTTACAGGATACACTGGAAAAAATTTCTCTTACTATATCAGTCCAGGTTGATGGAAATGGAGGTTGTATATAGATGTATACATATTTTAGTCATCATTCTTGTTATCAGCTTATATTGCCCTCAAATATCAACTATCTTTTTATTGATTGCAGTTAATCTTAGCTAAATGTTTAAAGCTGAATTCTGGATTCAGATCAGTTTCTTAGTAAACATTAATGATTTAATATTAATTATTATTACCATTACTATCTGCTGAGAGCTTAACAAATTCCGCAGTTGATGAAATCAAGGATATATCTTATGTAGCTTGATCTTTCAGCAACCACTAAAACACTTCAAGTGACAGAGAACATATTATTTTGTGTCACAATCCCCTCCATTTTAGACTGCTTATATTTTATGTTTTCAGGAGGACAAATAGAAGGAAAAAAAGGGAAGACATAATCAGAAGAAGGTATGCAAACACAAAAATGCATTTCGTATTCATTTATCTGCACCTATGGATATAGTCAGGGTGCACAGGAAAGTGAGAGGATGGTGGGTTGAGATGTTGGGGATCTGAGTGATGCAGAGCTGAGGAACTGGGGCTTTATCCTATGGGGAAAGAATTTATGCTGAGAGAGTACAGTCAGATTTGAATATTACAGTAGTCACCCTAAGAAAGTGTAGATGGTGTGTTGGTGCAGGATGTGAACTCTGTAGGTAGTCTACAGAGTTTGAACTACTGCATTAATCTAGGCAAAAGATAAGCTTAGATAGTGGCAGAGAGAACAGAGAACAAGAAACAGATTTGAGGGCCATTTAACAAAGGCTCCTATGTTTTTGGCTGGGAAGATCAGCAGTAATTGATTTATTTACCAAAATTAAGGCCTCAAAGAGAAGAAAGAACAGACTGAAGGGGATGAGGGAGGGTAAAAAAATGAATTCAAAGCCATGCTGAATTTGTGGTACAAATGGAAAACTCAGGTATGGATATTCAAGTAACTAGTCAGTTTGATGGTGTAATAGAGGGAAGAAATATTGGGAAATTATGTAAATGAGAAATGAAAAGGGTATGAACAAAGGCAGTAGCAGAGGGGGTGGTGAAAATGGGACAGAATTAAAAGACATATTGAAGGTAAATTCAGTAAGACTAGTGCCAAATTGATTTGCCATTAGAAAAATTCATTGCTCTCACTAAGCACCAGAGTCAGTGCTGTTAAAGGTATGTAATTCTGCAGGTACAACTTCTAACCTTTAAATAGAACTGCAATTAAAATTTGGTTTTATAGAAGATTTTTTCTATATTAGGCTATTAAATGTAAACT
Organism: Vulpes lagopus; assembly: GCF_018345385.1. Classification (NCBI taxonomy): domain Eukaryota; kingdom Metazoa; phylum Chordata; class Mammalia; order Carnivora; family Canidae; genus Vulpes; species Vulpes lagopus. Next base: position 22,253,818 of record NC_054824.1, on the reverse strand, counting down.
GTAGGTCAAAGCACATGTTATCCATTTTTAGTATCCAAAGCACCTCGTACTATGCACATGGCCAGTACATGTTGGTTGGACCAAATTGACATATCCATACTGCAACTTCTATCATATCATACATCTTTTTCAGCATGCACTTTCTAAATGTATGCTATAGGCCAGGACTTTTGATTTTTGCTAAGGATAAAAAGCTTTAAGAATAATATTCCTGTAGTCAAATTGTTCAGTCTAGACAAAGACAGAAACAAATATAAGATGGTAATTGCTATGATAGAAGTAAGCACAGGATTATATGGAATCACAGGAGAGGGACATATCACCCAACTGCCATCTTCCCACAGGTGATGACATAGAAGCCAAATATTGATGCTGGATAGGAGTTAATTAGGTTTGTTGTGAGGTTGGTGGTATACAGTTGGTATTAAGAGCATAACAATGATCCTGTGTGAGTAAGAATTGGGGCCTGTGAGCTCTCTGAATAACACTGGAAAAAAATAGTGAAATGATGTAAGGGGTAGAGAGGAGAGAATAGTGAACCATGATGATAAATAGTCAGGCAGGGATGTGTCTCTATGACATACGTAGGAATCCAAATAAGAGTAAAATAGGGAGAAAAGATAGTTTTGGAGAATAGGCTATAAGATCAACATCAAACACATGGAGTTGGAGATATGTGTTAGTAGGCTAACTAGGGTAATAAGTAATGATTTTGGTGGCTAAACCCAATGAAAGTTTCTATTTCATCAATATCACAGCCCCATTATGGGTGTGTAGGAAGGGTCTATGCTCAGAGCAGCCACTCAAGCACCAAGACTCCTTTCCTCCTTTGTCCACCCTTCTCCTTTGTCCACCCTTTAGAATCATCTCCATGGAGTTCATGGAAGAACAAAAAAGAATGGGAGATCTAGGTAAAATTATTGTATAAGCCAGACCTGAAAGGGGCATGAATTATATCAGTATACATTTCATTGGTAATATATCAGTCAGTCACACGTCATACTTGGCTCTGCTGGAGACTGGGGAATTTAGTCTACCTGGATGCCTTGTAGGGAAAGGAAAAAGAATTTGGTGAACAAGTTTCTTTCTGCAAGTAGAAATAAAAAGTAGATAACTAGGTTTGATATCTATTAATATATTTATGAGTCCTGAACATAAAACAGTGGTAGTTTAAATCATCTTAAGCCATAGAAGTGAATGAAATATCCAAGTGTGATCATATGTATTAGGGGAAAAAAAACCTCTCAAGAAAATGTCAGCCTTTTATGGATACATAAAAAAAAAAAAAAAAAAAAAAGACCGTGAAAATGAACTGAACACCAATGACCAGAAAAGTAGGAAGAAGAGTAGAAGAGAGACGTCAAAGTTATCAAAGGAGGAAAGAATTTCAAGAGAGGGAGTGGTCAAAGGCATTATAAACTTTAGGGTAGTTAGGTAAGATGGAAAGCACTACCCACATTCTGAAACTTTACTTCAATTTGGTATAAATTCATTACACCCTGTAGATGGTTGAGTGACTACAAGGAAGGGGACTATGACTATATCTAAAGCAATAAATAGTCTTAATTTATGATGTCTCATTTGTTTTCAAATTTAAGATGGTAAAGTTTTCTGTTTAACTTAATTGCTGAGATTTTGAATTAGCCTTTAACAAAAACTTCACATCTACAGTTACTTTTTGAGATAAGTTTTGTGTGTGATGTCTTTCTCAAAAAGACAAAAAAAAAAAAAAAATCCATAACAGCCCCTTCTCATTCAACTTACCTTTAATGTTTATAATTTCCCTATTAAAGACACAGCTCTTTTGCGGATTCAGAATATGTGTAAGATATATTTGCATGTGTTCTTCATATTTGTATGTATACATACATATTTATAACTATGTACTATCTCATGGATATGTCTAGTTAAATTTAAAATAGTGATGAAGCAAAATATATAAGTACCCTGCTAAATATCTCAAGGGTGTGTTTTAAATTATCAAGACTGATGATACCATTGTTTGGACATTGTGTAGTTTCAAGGAGCAATATAGATAGAAGTGGGACACATTATCTGTTTTAAATCAATGTTTAAAATATTTGAACATTAATAATAAATGCCCTGAAAGTATAGGTACACATTGCATGGCATTGAAAATAAGGTGAAGAAATAGTTTTCAAATGTTCTTTTTACTATTGCTCTTTCTTAAAGAAAAGTCTTCCATTCCCAATATGGAAAGCAGTTACAAGAGGCTGTTATAGTTGATGGTTTCCCTCGATGCTGACCTCTGAGGCAAATCTAAGGACTTCTAAGTCAAAAGCAGCAGAGTTGAAACCAACTGTTGTGAAGAATGTGCTGTATGGGGTCAAGATGCTTGAGAGCCCTAAGTAGGAAAGACAGAGGAGGAAATTAAGCAGGTGGCCAGTGGCAGGCCCTCATACTAAAATAACAGAAAATGAAAGAGTTGGTATAGAGTAGAGTAGCATGTTGGCACAGAAATGGACTGGAGGGCAGGCCTCGGCCTGGAGAAGCTTGAGAGGAGAACTTTGCAGCAGACACAGCCAACAACACAAAGCCAAATCTTCCAGACATTTAAACAGGTAAAGCACAAGTGATATTTGGCAGCAATGATTTTTTTTAATCTTTTTTTTTAATTTGTATTTACTTATGATAGTCACACACAGAGAGAGAGAGAGAGGCAGAGACACAGGCAGAGGGAGAAGCAGGCTCCATGCACCGGGAGCCCGACGTGGGATTCAATCCCGGGTCTCCAGGATCGTGCCCTGGGCCGAAGCAGGAGCTAAACTGCTGCGCCACCCAGGGATCCCAGCAATGATTTTTTTTAAAGATTTTATTTATTTATTTATTTATTCATGAGAGACACAGAGAGAGAGGCAGAGACATAGGCAGAGGGAGAAGCAGGCTTCTCGCCGGGAACCCGATGTAGGACTCGATCCCGGGACCCTGGGATCACATCCTGAACCAAAGGCAGACACTCAACCACTAAGCCACCCAGGTATCCCTAGTAGCAATGATTAATACTAAATAAAATGAATGAAACTTTGGCCTCTTAACTATAAAAAGCATGAACCATGAAACATTCTCCCCTTTGATTCAAATTCCATTCACATGTATTCACTCAAAATGTATCTAGCACCCATGAGCTGAACGGTCTCGCCATGCGGCAGGGACATGAAGAAATCAGAGCATCCTCCTTCAGCGGAAATCTTTATTCCTTCTAGAAGAGGAATGTACACGTAAAAATCATGGCAGAGGGGAAAACGTCATCAAAATGGAGCACAGAAATAGGGCTTCTAAAATGAATAGATGGCCAAGGCAGAGGGGATACTCTCCTAATAGAAGGGAAACATGAACTGGGTAAGTGATATACCAATGGGGGAGAAGGGGGTGGTACTTTGAGCAACATCAACAATGAAAGCAAGTTAATAAATCAGGAAAGACAAACTGACTTTTTTTTTTTTTTTTTAACATTTTAATGTCTTAGTATATGCCAGGCACTATAGTCTATGGTTCCTTTGGGTTATTTCATTGAATGTAATTGAATACAATTAGCAATGCACAGTGACTTTGAGATGCTTAACCTGATACTTTTCTCACCCCAGATTAACAGACACTGCTAAGAGGATCTCATTTAAAAATGCCCATGAAGTTGTATCTTATCATCAATATTCTCCCCAGAGGAATTCTCTGGTCAGTCTTGAAAGTAATGACTTTTCTTCCACTATCCATGGAGGAAAAACAGATGTACCAATTTAAAGTTTCATAATTTCCTGAATAATGTATAGAAATTATTTTCTCAGTTTGTACAGTCTCAAGATGATGATGAATGGTGCATGTCATGAAATGTATCTGTAAGATCAATATTCCTTTGACAATGTTGTGTTTAAAAGGAATATTGAGACTTCTTAGGTGTGCAAGCCCTAGAGATTTCACTACTCTATCATCTTGTTGAGAAAATACTTAATTACGTGTAAAAATAGGATCCAAATCCAAATTGTGTCATCTCTCTGCTTATGACAAGATTTTTTTTGTATTTAAAAAATTACATTTCCTTCACTCTCCCATTAAAATTCTTTGATAATTTTTGTTTAAACATTCTTTTTTCCCTAATTCTACATAATTCATTAAGACATTAATATTATTACCAATATAAATAATGTAAAGTGACATTTTAAAAGATAATGGCATTTAATCTTCTAAAATAGATTTATCATCTATTAGAGATAAAAGTACCATGCAAATGATAAAATAGACTTATTTCATTGATACAATTAATCTATTAGTGATGAGGTAACCAGTCAACTTTACAAACTGAAAAATTAATGGACCATTATATGATCAGGATAATTTTACTGCATGTGGCATAAACGCACCTTCAACTGTCCCTAGCAAACAAGAGTAATTTATTGGCTAACATGACCGAGGTAAGAGCAGAGTTATAATGAGGCCTCAGGGATAAGTAGTATCCTCTTCAGTCTGCTCCACTCTTTATACCTCTCTCATATTAGTGGTAGTCTCCACAGTTAAATTACCTCACATATGAAACTGAAGAGGATTTCCATATTCACAAATCTCAAGGAAAGAATCCTATTGGTTTCGCTTGAGTCAGATGCTGACTCCAATAACAATAACCACCACGAACGGAATATCAAAATCTTTATGAAGATGGAAACTTCCTTTGGAAACATCTAGCTAGTATCAGAGCTAGATTGAGAGAATGAATTGGTGGGAGTGTGGTGCACACGTGGCGAATTGCTGCCATCAGGCAGACAAAACAACAGATGGTTTTAAACAACAATTTGTTTTGTCTTCCTACTTTCTAATTGGCACCCATTATCTTAGAAGCATAATTGTACTTATTCTATTTTTTTTTCTCTTTGCAACACAATAAAAAGGCTTTCACAATTTTAAGGCAGCAAACAGAAGAGTTTAACTCATGCGTACTGTCCAAGGTACACGGAGAGGAAAACTCAGGTTAGTATCAAAGGAATACTATTCACCTGAATCACCGTAAGGGAGTTAAAAATCCTTCCAATGATAAATAACTCTGTGATGGTATTATAGACTGAATGTTTGTATACCCCCCAAATCACATGTTGAAGTCTAATCTCCAATAGTATTTAGAAAGGGAGACCTTGGGAGGTAATTACATCATGAGGGTGGAGCCCTTGTGAATGAGATTAGTGCCCTTTTAAGAAGAGACCAAAGAGCTGTCTTGCTTTTTTTCCACCATGGAAGGACTTTGAAGTCAGCAGTCTGCAGCCCAGCAGAGGCTTTCACCAAAATCTGGCCATGCTGGCACCAATATCTCCTATTTGCCACCTCCAGAACTGTGAGCACGTTTCTGTTGTTGATAAGCCATGTAGTTTATGGTATTTTGTGAAAGCAGCCCAACTGGAGTGAGACAGGTGGTAAATAAACTGATATCATGGAAAATAATATGAAGATTTTTTTTAAAGATTTTATTTATTTATTTGAGACAGAGAGAGAGAGAGAGAGAGAGCACAAGCAGAGGGACTGGCAGAGCAAGAGGGAGAAGCAGGCTCCCCATTGATTGGGGAACCTGATGCAGGGCTCAATCCCAGGACCCCAGGATCATGACCTGAGCTGAAGGCAGACACTTAATTGACACCCACATGCCCCTATATGAAGATTTTACTGTCACCAGTTTGTTGTTTTTTTAACAGAAAAAAAAACTAAAAAAAAAAAAATGTAGTGGCTTAAAGAGAAACTGATACAATGTGATCAAAATGAGTAGAGTAATATAAGTAAGTCTATTGCACTGAGGCAAGGCTCAGAAAATTATCTTTAAGGCCCTTCAAATAAATAGGATGTTTTTCTTTCCTACTGTGAATATATGGCAGCCATTTACTTTTCAACAATTAATGTTTTTTCTTTTGTGCCTAAACTTTGTGAGCTAGATCTGTGAGAACCTAGAGATTAAGGTGGAGGCTTCTGGAAGTTGGGAACCAGCTACAAAAATAATGAAATAATTAACAAAGAAACCAGAACATTCCTTCTTTTACTTTCTTTGCTGTTGTTTTGAAAATTATTTTTAAAATAAACTCTTTTAGCATTAACTTTGTAAATTGCATTATTAACATTTTATTTTTATTAAAACAATTATTGAGTGACATGATATGCTGTATATATATATATATATATATATATATATATATATATATTTAGGAATGATAGGATGGTGATGCATCACTGTGTAAATTCTCTGAGGGAAGAGGTTCGGGTCAGTTCTGTTCACTGCTTTATCTTCAATGCCCAGAGCAGTGCCTGGCCCAGGGTAGATATCATTCTTTTAAAAATAATTTGCTAATCTTTGTCATGTAATTCTGTAATATTTTCTATTGATATGTATTAAAACTTATCATGCTATTCTAATTAAAACTTATCATGCTATTCTATCAGGTCCAGCTCAGGTTAGCAAATATATATGAACAACAACAAAGAAAAAATGTGAAGAAATTTGCGTATCCTTTGATCTTATTTTCATATGACATTTCTGAAAAATCAAGGGGGAACGAAAGCCAGTCAAACCAAATGGAAGGAGAATCTTATACCTGGCCATCATGCAAACATATCAGATGATATGGATCTATTCTACGAGAAAAAGCCTTTGTTTTTAAGACTGAACGCTTATAAAAATTTAGATTTCCCAACAGAGAAGTTATAGATGAGAGCATCACATAAGTTTGCTTATTTGATTCCCAAACAAAACAAGTCACCATATTAGAGGACCTTTAGTGAGCTATTTTATGTCTTTGAGCTGTCAAAGAAAATTACCACTGTCAATATATTTTGTCTACTTTTGAAGTCCTAATGTGTTCTTCACTATTTTAAAGCAAATCTTGAAAGAATTGGCAGCTATGTCACTTGCATCCTGCGTGCAACTGGAAAAAAATATAGGTGTCCCTCAGTTGAAGCCAGCTCCTAGCTTTCATCTATTGTGTGCACATTGTTGCCATCAAAGAAGAATTTGCATTTATGAGCCCATTTTGGAACCTGGAAAGAATGTCAGTGTCTTCAAAATGGTAAAAAGCCTTTTTTTTTTTTTTTTTTTTTTTTTTTGCCAGGGAAAGCTTCCATTGGAAGACAAATCTTGGTGTTCTGTGCACAGGTGGAGCACCTGCGATGCTTGGCAACACATCTGGCTTGGCTGCTTTCTTGAAGAAAGGCACTCCGCATGTCATAATGACTCACTGCCTTCTATACCGGCATGCAATGTCATAAGAGCCTCTGCCAGCAATTCTGAAAGAAGCTTCGTCCACTGCCATGGAAAGATCAACTTTATCAGAGCCAAGAATTCAAATCACTCATTTCAGCATGTGTTGTCAAGGGATGAAAGAAGAATGTGGACTCTTTTATTACATGCTCCAAAAGCAAAACTTGAAGTGCTTGATTGTTTTGGGAAATAGTTTTACCTTTGTATTCTCTCTACTTCTCTTTTATTGATTGATTTATTATTTTTTATAGAAGGGAACAGACAAAAGATAAAGTGCTATAAAGGAAAATCTACTCAGAACTACTTGATGAGGAAGAATTGATCCATATCTTGCCTAAGAAAAAGATAGATTTGACAATATGAATAAGATAATTCATTCAAGACAAAGCCTTGAATTATAGATGCTACTAAAAACAAAACAAAACAAAACAAAACAAAACAAAACAAATGTACAACTCTCCATCCCTACTTCAAACCACCCCTACAACAAACTACATGTTATTTGCATGTAAGCCACTGGTTCTGAACCAAATTTAGGCAATTACCCTAAATTTATAAATGCTAGAAAAATTATTTTTTCAGTCTTTATTGAGGATTATAGAGTCTTCCCAAATTCTCTGTGTAAAGAAATCTACAGATCCCTGGAAAATTATAGAGTCTTTCCCAAGGTTACTTTTCTCAGACAAACTTAAATATTGAAATATGTATCAGTGATCCTCTTTTTGTCGACAAAGAGAGCATCACTGTGGCAAACTTTGACCTTGAAGTCTTCAGGATAAAGGACTTGTCCTGCCAGGATTTCAAATCAAGAAGTCCCAGAGAATTCAGTTATTACTTGACAATGCACACTTGTCTGCCAAAAGCCACTTGCAAAAACATTGATTCCACTCATACGTCTTTGTAAGTGAGGTTATTAGCATATGGAGTCACTTAAACAAACCACCAAAAATATCAAAATTAGGTGTCAAAGATAACATGTATGCTTTCAAATTAATGACAATTCCATACTTTTAAAAGCTGAATAGTATCAGATTTTACTGACATTTTCCTTGGGGCAGAATTTATTTGTCATATTTGAAAATTTGGATCTTAAATTTTGGATGACTTAAAATTCTTAGTAAGCATCCTTTAATTATATTTATAAATACATGGGAGCAAAAAGGCAAAAATCTTTGAAGAATTCTTTTATATTTTGTCTCTACAATTTTGTGATTAAATAGTTAGGTATAACAGCTATGAAGTTACAGTTTCCAAACTTAAGTAGGCACTCCCGAATGACCAGCAACCTGGACTCTCCCTTTCTCCTCCTAGTAGATGAGTTTGTTTTCTTTTTTTCTTCATGAGAGAGTTTCTTCAACTTCCATCACCAAACCTGTAAACTAACATGCACCTGTAAGTCTACTGTTCCTCCTTTCTCTCCACTTATCATGACTTTTGGTACAAATGGCCGGAGTCCAGAGGTCGCGGTGCTCTATCTGCAACCATGCTGATGATAACATCTGGGAGATGTCAGTGTCCCTAAGAGCCTCTATAGAGTTGAGTTATCTTACCAGCATATCTCTTCCCATTGGTACAGAAATGGGAGAGAAAACTAAGCTTCTTTATCCTTCAAGTCATGGCATTAGAGGGTCCTCTTGTTACAGTAATTTAGCTTTTCCTAGAATTAATTCACTAAAGTTCTGTCACTTTCTGTATGAAATTATTTTCAATTGTTACTAATTCAGTATCACTTTCCATACCCCAGAGCTGCATATCTACATGCCCCAGTGGATACTTGGATAACCCACAGAAATTAAAATTCAACAAGCTCAAATCTTAATTGATCTCTTTTTACTCAAACTTTTCTTTCTCCTCTATATTCCATCTGAATGGGGGAGTGCCATCAGCAACCCAGGGGCTTAGGATAGAAACCTCAAATTAACCTTCAACTTTTCTCTCTCATACCATTCATAACCAAATAAATAAAATTTTTATCTATTCTACTTCAAAAGTCACACAAAACCCACCACTTCTCTTTATGTCCCTTGTCAGAAATACAGGATTCTATCCTGCATAATCTGGCCCCAATCACTTATCCAATGTTATCTGTTATTCCTGCATCCTTCATATGTCATATTGTAGCCATTTGAGCCTCTTGGAGATCTGCAACTACTCTCTCTTAAAACCACAATTTCAGGGATCCCTGGGTGGCTCAGCAGTTTAGCACCTGCCTTTGGCCCAGGGCGCGATCCTAGAGACCCGGGATCGAATCCCACGTCGGGCTCCCGGTGCATGGAGCCTGCTTCTCCCTCTGCCTATGTCTCTGCCTCTCTCTCTCTCTCTCTCTGCGTGACTATCATAAATAAAATAAAAATTAAAAAAAAACACAATTTCAAATAATCTTTCTATGCTAAAAGCAAACTCTTCCTCATCAACTGGCAAATGACTACTTCTTCAGATTTCAATGTAGAGGCCACTTGTTCAGAAAATCTTTCTTAATTCTTTCAAGTCTGGGCTGTGTTCCTGCTATGTGAGGGAGTGTGCTGCCTTCACAGTAAATAGCATCAGTCATATTGCATTATAATGTCTCTTTACTCTTCCACCTGTTCCTGGGTGGTGGGGGGACACACTTTATCCTACCTCTTCTATATGCTCTATTGTCTGCCCCCCCATGTCTACCTATTACTAGCACATAGTAGAAACTCAATAATGACACACAACAGGAAAAAATTGTGCATATCATTTTTCTTGAGTTTAACACGATTTCCTGGGAAGAGTTTATAGCTTTTATTAACTTCTCAGAAATGTCCACAGCCTCAAAAGAAGTAAGCATCCTTGCATGCATGCTAACTGTTAAAACAGTATAAGATATAGTCCTCCAGATTCTAACACTATAAGATATACTCCTCCAGATTCTAGCCTTTTCCCCTCATGTACCTATACAAATGGTCAATTGAAATAATCATAGATGGTTATCTGTTTACCTCAAAACTGAAAAATATACAAATATTCCCTCCACACACAAGTACATGTACACATGGACACACACACACACACACACACACACACACACACACACAATATCTTTCTTGGAACTGCCTTTTGTAGCAATGAACAAGGGAATTGCTGTGAAAAATCTGAAAGCTCTCAAGAATCTATGGTTCAAAAGCACAAGAGAAAAAAAAACCTATGAAAATAAAAAAAAAAAAATAGTTCAGTGGGGGATCCCTGGGTGCCTGGCTGGTTATTGCCTGTCTTCGGCCCGGTGCATGATCCTGGATTCCCAGGATTGAGTCCCACATCGGGCTCCCTGCATGGAGCCTGCTTCTCCCTCTGCCTGTGTCTTTGCCCCCCTCTCTCTCTCTGTCTCTCATGAATAAATAAATAAATCTTTAAAAAAATCTCAGTGAATTTGGTTCAGGGACAGAAATCAAAATTGGGTTGGTTTACTTGTTTTTTAAACTTTTTAAATTTTGCAACAGACTCAAAAGAAGTTGCAAAAATATTACGGAGAGTTTCCATGTGCTCATCACCCAGCTTCTCCCAGTGGTCACATTTTACATAACTCTACTGTATTATCAAAACCAGGAAATGAGCTACTCTTCATTAGTTTTCCCAATAGAAATATTCTGTTTCATAACTAAGCCTCTCATTTTCACTGTGTAAAACTGTCTAAAATTTGATCAACTCATTAATCATTTGAGTTATATTTATTGAGCATTTTAATGTCTATCAGAGAATATATTAAGTGTTTAAAATTCTTAAAGTTAATCCCATGGAGTAGATACTAATATTCCCCAATATCTGGATGATGGAACTAAAGCACAGAGAGGTGGAGTAACATGCTTAAGGTCACACCGGCAGTGAGTATGAGGGTGGGGCTTACGAATGCAGTTCTGCTTGACTTCAAAGTCTGCAGGTCTAAACTACTGCACTTGAAATGATCTACTCCCAAAAATTCTTTCCGTCTCTGGCAGTTCGAGATTAATTGACCATCTCTCATTATGCATTAGATTAAACTGCCTACACACTTGCTTGCATTCAATAAAACAGATCTATCTCCCTTGAGGAAGAGAGGAAAGTCAGGAAAGAAAGAAAAAAGAGATTGTGTTTACTAGGCCTGGGTGAAAGGCCAGGAGGAACAAACAAAGGCAGGAACTGTTTCTAGGAAGCCTACCTATGAAGTTCATCTAGGAAGACAGAAAAGTGGTAGGAAACTGAAGGCTAACTTCAAATATCTCCAAATACTGTCCCAAACAGGTGCTGAATCTGGGAAGAATTCAAATCTTTTCATCAAAATTCATCAAAAATTCAAATCTTTGCAGTGCTGCACCTCCAAGATCCAGACTCAGGACATTCTACCAGAACATTAATCATCCATTCCAGATTTTATGGGTCAATTCTAAGTCTGATTATTCTGGTCTCATAGGTTTTTGACATAAAACGTAAATATCCTGGAACTTCAGTATTATGTCTTGGCAAAATTCTCAAATCATGTCTCAGTTTTTCACACCTGCTTACTACATGGGCACTCTGACCCACATCCTGGTCCAGGCCAAACACCTCCCCGCTTTGTCTCTTTGGCCACCGTAAGGTCAGATTATTTCGATTAATTTGATATTTCTCTAAACATAGGGACAGTTGTAACAGCCCTTTTCTGTGAAGATGCATTTGGAAATCCTAGCAATTGCTTTTTCTATCACTTTGAGATTCAAACTGTTCAAAAGGTAAGAATTGCCTGTACTGTCCGATTTGACTGTAAACACCTTATCCTGTAAACATTTGCTCTTCACAGTAGATCGCGGTGAGGAAAAATCCACTGTTCATTCTTAGCATAATTTGCAGTGTACATCATAAGAGAAATTCCTCCTTTCTCTTGCTATTGGCAGATGTCTTAATTAATCTCTCATATTAATGAAAGCCTCAACTGCAGGACTTACCCAACTCTTTAAAAAAAAGTCTTCAGTAAAGTTAATAACCTCAGAGAGTTTGCAAAGCTAGTATGGAATTTACAGAACAAAGCTGTGAAGAGCCACAGGCCTTCTCTAATAAAGACATCGCTTGTTTCTACTGCATAGTTTTGCTTACACAGCTTTAAAGACATTCTCTCTGTCTTGCGGGTACTAAGCCCATTCAAATGCCCTATTTTTCTTCTAATTGCTTTTCTGCCACTGGCTTGTTAGCAAGTCTCACCATCTCACACACACACACACACACACACACACACACACACACACTCCCTTCCCCCACTTCAGTATTTAACCTCCAGCCCATCAAGTTCATCTGTCTCAGGATGTAGGAAACGCACTGCTCCCTAAAAATCCAGCAGAAATGTGCATATCTGAACCTTCGTGCTATGTTTATAAGCTCTGTCAGTTTCTCCTTCTCTTTTCTTTGTGTTCTGTGATATTCAGCACTTTCTGCAAAGAATGTAATGAAAAAAATAAGAAGATCAAAGTAGGTGCTTATCGCCAGTGACATGTCCAAACAGGCACTCTGGCCTTCTCTAATATGCTCATCTAATTTGCTCCGGAGCCCAGGCCTGGAAGAAAAGCATCTTGAGGAAGTTTTCTTCCACGGGCCGAGCCATCTGCTAATGCGGGCCTGTGCCAGTAATTTACAAGTAATGGTTTACAGCTGTGAACCCTGGCTTCTGAGCTGTTTTGGTCATTTAGTAATTACAACAGTTTCATTAACATTTAAAGGGAATAGTCTGCTCAATATCAATTAGGGACTATCTGCAACCATGTAGCTCCATTTTCATATTTGCATTTGACATTTAATATTCTGCACACATAAATTCTTGGTCTTGAAAATGCATTGCCACAGAAGGTCAAAATTAATCCAGAGCCCATTTCTACCTAGCTCTACTAAGCTTTAGGAAATATTTCTGCAGAGAGTGGGAACATAAAAGGTTATTTTGGGGCGGTTTTGCACATCTGAACATTTAAGTACTTTTCCCCACCACTAAAGTTAAGGTTACGGAGTTCTCCTCAATTCTTGTTATATCTCCTGTATTCTGGGGACATTCCAGACTTATCTGAGGCAGATTTGCATAGTATTAAGCAGAAAGATGACATCTATTACTGGCAAATCTTACATAACTGCAGTGATATTTAACTTTAATATTCGAGGGTATTGGGGCGTCTTGTCGATTTCAACACTTAATAAATAGAACTAGACAATGACCAAAAAAAAAGTCTTTCTAAGATCATTTACATCAAGAAATAGGTTTTGATCTCTAATTGTTGAGCAAAGAGTGGTTATGCTAAGATCCCCATGATGATTTGAATTTCATGTGGCTGAGGATGGTCCGTGTATTTGATCCCTGCTGACTGATTTTGGTAGAGGACAGAGTGAGAAAGAGCAAATTCTGAGTGGGCTGAAGGTTTTTAAAGGAGTAGAAAAACACGCTTCCATCAGGAGAGAGACGAATGGTTTGAGATTATTAGGGGCAGATCACAGAGGTTGTCACTAAGAGTGGTTGAGTGACGGAGGTTAAAACCAGTTCGAGCTGAAGTCTGGGGTTGATTTTGACTCTTGGTTCCCAGGGTCTGGCTCTGATACAAGGTGAATCATTGAGCATGTGCTATTATTCTAAGGGTCAGAGATAGGGAATAGCCCACTGAATGAAGTAAGAGTGATGAAGAGCTCATTGAAAGACACTCCCCTGGGCCAATATAACTGGATTCCATGCAGATATGTGCAGATAGGAAACCATAACTACTTGATGTAGCGGAGTCTGCACCCTGTGATGTGTTAATGTGCATCTAATGCATTTTTTAAAAAAATAATGCAAAACAGATCTATTTGCATGCACATCAACAAGGATTAGGATACTAGATAAAAAGGAAAACAGTCTTCCGTCATATGGAGATCAAAATTTATAAGTAGCTGATGTGGGGGTCTGCTATAATGGGAAGGCTTGCTCTGTTACCTTCAGATATAAAGTCTCTACCTGAGCTTCAGCAGGTTTTTCAAACAGGATGTCCTGCTACACCAGCTTTTTTAATCCTTTCTAATAGCCACGCTGGTATTCCAGATACCCTGTGTTCCCCTTCTGCTTATCTAGGAACTTTCCCATGAAAATTTGAGTTTTCACATTATTCACAGTCTTATGCTTCTCAAGCAGATAGAATGACTTCAGGAGCACAGATTAAGTGAAAATCAGTGGTGATGGTGAGAGTATATATGCTAGAGCCCTAAGGTTTGGAAAAAAGTCCCACTTCCCATCTCCTACACTTCAACCTTGGGTAGGGAGAAGAGGTGAAAAGGAACAGTGCCAGCCAGTAGGGAAATATCCTGGCCAGATCATTTAGATTGTCTTTAACAATTATATCATATAATTCATGTAGTCTGTCAAACATAAGTTACAGTTAACAAAACAAACCATTTAGGGCCAGTTTCACTCAGCGTACATAAATGACGTTGTCTCACACATTCCTTGGCTCCTCCAGAATTTACTTGCAATGACTTCCTATTACTTATTAGACCAATCCAGAGCTCTGCTCTATCTTGTCAAACACTTTATGATTAGCCTCATATCATTATGCATCTCCAGCTGATTTGTGCACCTATAACTTTTTTTCCCCCAACTAGAGTGTTCAGAAGGACAGGGTCAGATTCTACTTTTCTGCTCTCATAGTTCCCAGCTGGGCCTAGCAAGTTATTACCAGTTCTCAAAGTGTGATTGGGCAAGCAAAAAGGAGACCTAATGATCAGGGAGATCAATAAAACGAAAATAAATCCAGCCACCAGGATTGAAGGTCAGGAATATGACTTCAGTTTCTAAAAAATCTAGAGCACAGAATGATAAAAAGTCCCAAACATGGGAATTGGGCACTCTAAGGTACAAAGTGAACATGGATATCAGGACCAGGACAGATTCCTTAGTTTGTCAGGTCATAAGATAAGCAATTTATAAGCAACTTATTCTATTGGCTCATGATTATAGAGAGGGAGCTTAGAGTCTCTTTTGGGACTTGAGGCATTTGAATTTTTAGCATATGGATGGAGCCAGAACCCTGATTCCAGAGGTTATGTTTCTGGACAGAGGGATACTTCAAGATGAAGAAGGGGAAGAAGAAGGAGAAGAAGAAGAGGGAGGAAGAGGAGGAGAGGGAGGGGGAGGAGAAGAAGAAAGGGAAGGGGAGGAGAATGAGAGGAAGAAGGACAAGGAGAAAGAGAAGAAGGAGAAGAGGAACAAGAAGATTGCCAGACATGTGAACAATCAACAATATATTAAAAAGCTCTGTCTGGATTTCATTGACCTTGGTAAACAGTAGGCCACTGCTGCTATCTTAGGGCAAAGTCAGTTATAGGTCTGGGGTCTTGGGGAAATTTGTGATGAAGACTTTCTACAGTAGCTAGTAAAGATCAGTTCCAACGCTTGGGTTGTGAAGAACAAATATTTCAAGCCTGGAAGACACTGAAAGAAGGCAGTCAAGGGCCCAGTAATGCGATGAAGGGAGGAGATGAGAACCAAGACCCAAGAAATGAAGAAGTAGGTCATTACAGGAATAATAATAATGAGCTTGATTCTGAGTCCATGCAGACTGACCCATAGCTTCTCAAGTTTCCTGTGTCTCAGCTTGAGGTGAGCCCTCATCATGGGTAGAGCTGAAGTCATAGGATAATGGGTTTGGCCATACAGGAGAGAAACCCAGTCACCTATGACCATAATCTCTTCTTGGTTAATCAAATTGCAATCTTAACCACATTTAACAAAACAAAATTTTAAAAATTTACAAAACTTGTATGTGCTTGCATTTTTCTCTCTGTATTAATCACGGTAATTAGCTGTTGGGCCATAAATATGCATAAACCTCAATAGTTTAGCAAAATAGTGTCTTATGTCTTATTCATGTATAGTCCCCTCATGACTCCATGCAGTCATACTATAGACCTGGCCATTTCCAGATTTGCCTTCATTTTCCTCTGCATCCAAGCAGCACTGGTTGGGGACCAAGAAGAAGGGATCACTACCATTTGGGCCAGGGCAGAAATCAGTCAGATGGCAATAGGTAGTCCAGATATGACTAGGGAAAGGGATATTTCCTTATCTCTGTCCATAACACATAGAAGCTAAGAAATGCTATTTGTATACAAAAGAGAAAGGGATATTGGTGTAGTAAAAGACTAACAAATTCTCTCTGGAAATTATGGAATGCCCAGATAACCAGGGAATGGAAGAGAGAGGGAAGATACATACACAGAGTTTTAGAAATTTTATAAATTTTATACCAGGTTATCTATCAAAGACTTTTAAGGTAGATATAATCTGTTGCTCTCCAAACGGGAAGACTAAAGTCCAGAAAATTAAACAGGTTAAATATGATATAGGTAGTACTTGTCAGCTCAGGTTGAAACTCAAATGTATCTGTTTCTCAAAGACCTACCAGAAGTCTTCGGTGAGTTTTTTATGGCATATTAAGGGGAGGAGGATCAGATTCAGACAAGCCCATATGAATCTATAATGTGTATTTGCCATTCACTTGCTTGTGTTTCTGAATTAGTAAGTCTCTGAAACTATGTTGTCAGCTGTAAAATGGAGTTGTGATATTTGCAGTTTTGTGATGATCAAATAAATAATACACTACTTCTAAAACCTTCCTAAAGGGACGTCTGAGTGGCTCAGTGGTTGAGCATCTGCCTTCAGCTCAGGACGTGATCCTGGAGCTCTGGGATTGAGTCCCACATCAGGTTCCTGCATGGAGCCTGCTCCTCCTCCCTCTGCCTATGTCTCTGCCTCTCTCTGTGTCTCTCATGAATAAATAAATAAAATCTTTTAAATAAATAAATAAATAAAGCCTTCCTAAATATTGAAATTACCTAGAATGCCCATGGGAAGTACATGCATTTCAACAAGGTCTTTCAAATTCTGATAGATAGGGACTGGATTGCAAGCTGGGCATTTGGGGACATCTGGGTGGCTCAGGGGTTGAGCATCTGTCTTCAGCTCAGGGTGTAATCCCGGAATCCTGGGATTGAGTCCCCCATCGGGCTCCTCGCCGGGAGCCTGCTTCTCTCTCTGCCTATGTCTCTGCCTCTCTCTGTGTCTCTCACGAATAAATAAATAAAATATTTTTTAAAAAAGAAACCTGGGCATTTGTATTTGTAGCAAATGGCCTGAGAGAGCTGGAGGAACACAGCACTGAGGTACACACATCAGCACAGTTCTTATCACTTAATAGCTGTTGTTCTTACTGAGGTTGCCAGCCTGGTTACTTATATTTCCAAATGTTATTTGCTGTGGAAGTCCCATCATTACTCACCATCTATCCATCAAGCTACTTTTACGAGCTCATATGGCTTCCTCTGGAGCCCTCTGCAGTCTTGGGTCACAGCTCATTATTTAGTTTTTACTATGAGAATACTGAGATATGCCTTTCAGATGGATTTTATAACTTGGGGCTGATCCCTTAACTTTAAGCATCAGAAACTAGATCTGGGCTAATTTAAGTAGGAAAAAAAAAAGCTTTTACAGGATGTTGGATGATTCAGAATCTCTCAAAGGGGCAAAGTTATGGACTGGAGAAGCAGGAATTTGTTCAATAGCTCTCACCTCACAATCCTGTGGCAACACTACTGTTGCTGGATTCAAATTCAAATTGCTCCTCTGATTCACCAGAACTGGACACCAGTTGCTATTAGTCTAGTCCCTTGTATCTTTTGTCCCTGAGTTGCTCACCTGTATCTTAGCTACAAGGGAAACTGAAGAAGTGAGATTCCTATTACTTCTGCCTTTTTCACAACTCATAAGGTATGAACTTTCTCAAACTAGGAAGAGGATCTAGAAGCTACATCATAAAGAGTGAAAATTACCCATCATGAGACCCTTACTATTATCTGGTGTCAAACTGAGGGAACGCTCCAGAATTGAGGCCAGGTGGTAGGGATGGTTACAAAGTGGTTAATACCATTGAATTTTACCCTTAAAGATAGTTAAGTTAGTAAGCTCCATGTTATTTATATTTTACCACAATAAAAAAATGGCGTAAAATATTGGTATGGAGGTCGAGTAGTACAAAGGATATCTTACCAAGGTCCTAGACAAACAGATGGCACAGTCAAATGAGGGACAGAGAGAACACTTAATAAAGGGTGTTAACAGATTAAGGGAAATTGGCAGAAATGATGCAGCCACCCAGGACCAATAGACTGGGAGGGCCATTATCATCCTTTGAGTGGCTAGGAGAGGAAGCAGTTACCGGGATCCAGACAACAGCCAAAGCTGAAGTCACCTAGATTAAAAATGTTATGATCTTTGCTTATAAAAGAATTAGCCAACTGAAGGCCTGGCAAGAAGGGAGCCAGGGGAATAGAAGAAAACAACAACCCTCAATCTTTTCCTTCTTTGCATTTTCTGTTAGTGCCTCTCATTGGTCAAACCTGACCAGAAGTTGGAAGGCAAAGGAGCTCAACTGATGATGTGCTCCATAAAAATCAGTCCCCTCAGGCACAGAGCATGCAGAAATTGGATCTCTAGCGACTAATGAGACATATCAGAGAAGGACTGAGAGAAGCTTCTAAGGGCTGATGGTGGCCTCTGACCAACAGCCGGCAAGAAGCTGAGGCCCTCATTCTAACAGCCCACAAGAAACTGAATGTTGCCAACAACCACACAAGTTTAGAAACAGATTCTTTCCCAGTCAAGCCTCAGGTGAAAACGTATTCCTGGTTGACACCATGATTAAAACTTTGTTAAGATCCTGAAGCAGAGGATCCAGCTAAGCTGGGCCCAGATTTCTAACCCACAAAAACTGTGAGCTAGTAAATGTGTGTTGTGTTAAGTCAAAAAAGAAAAAAAAGAAAAAAGGTAATGTGACCAAACTACAAAAATATACATTAAACAGAATAATGACAAAAATAACTCCATATTCTTCCACTCTAATAGAACTTCTTTTCTGACATTTCTGTATTTTTAATCTTCTTTTTCCTAGATAGCCTTTAAAAATAATTTAAGCACAATATTGAATAGCTTTACATTATTGATTTTCTAGTCAGCCATTTTCTTTTCTTCACAAAAAACTATTAAAGATATGGGCTGAGAAAGCTTAACAATAATTGTCCATTCCACTGACCCTTAACCTTGAGAAAAGGTTAATTTAGAGAGCAGGTAAAGTTATTGGCTAAATATCATGTTGTTAATTCTTGTTGCCTCTCATTTTCAATCACATACATGGAGAAAAATGTGGGTCACATTTTGATGCAGAGGGGTTCAGTGCTTTAAAAAAAACAAAAAAACAAAAAAAAAAACAAAAAAAATCCTTTGTGTTTAGTAAAAGAACAGACATTAATATTTAATGCCAATGAGTCAGGATGGGTTTGGTTAAATTGTAATAACAAACAACACCTCAAATCTTAATAGCTTAACAAAATAAAGTGTAGTTGTTTTTTTTTTTTTTAACTTTTTGTTTATTTAGGTAATCTCTACACTCAACATGGGACTCGAACTCAAGATGCCAAGATCAAGAGTCACATGCTCTTCCGACTGAGCCATCCAGGTGCCCCAAGTGTAGTTTTCAATCACTGAAAGTCCTCTATGGCTCCAGGGCAGCCACCCTCAGTGGATGGCTTGAGTTCCTTTAACATTTTAACACAAGGTGTCTGTACAATCAAACTCAAAAGGCAAGAAAGAGCTACAGAGTCAACACTGGAAATTAAATACTTCAGAATGAAATATTTTACCTTTGCTAAATTTAGGTAACCAAAGAAAGTCCCTTGGCCATGCCTGAACACAAGGGTGCTTGAAGAGCAATCCAGTGTGTGCCCTGAAGGAAAGAAGTCCTGGAAATACTGGCAAGCAACTATAAAGTTGACCATAGCTTCTCACAGATATTTTTGAATGTCTATTGTTAGCAGTGAGGTAAAATAATGCCTTAAGACAAAGATTTGTTTTATATGCTTATGGCTTTATTATTTTATCAAAATCTAAGAAATCTCTTATGTAAGTCCAGTTTTGTTTTGTTTTAACAATGAGGATACGATTTCTTTCATTTATAGAGTCAGTACTATTATTGTAGGAAAAGAAATGAGTGCTTGATCTATTTCTCATAGTATCAATGGGAATGACTAAATATTTACCGATGATTTTGAGAGTTAACAAGTCACTTTCACCCTCATCAAGATCAATACTGATGATACTAGGAAGCCAATTTTTCATTAAGTAAAGTCAATAAAGATGATACAGATCTATATAAAGTGGGGAAAATAAGAGCTGCTGCACATTCTATTGAAACTTATAATACATATAAACAAGATTTATGTGAAAGTTAGCTAATCAAAATGGCTAGATATAAATAGAACTTTAAAAAAGTCTTCAAGGTTAAGGCATTTCTCATTTTGTTCATTTCTGCTTTAGAAAGTTCTATTACTTGTTTTTTCCAGAGTCTCTGGAAGCACTATGCTTGCACAAATGCCTTACCCAAGCTAACTAATCAGGTGGACATCCATTGGATGACCCAAAATCAAACAGAATCTCTTTGGATAATAAGAACACTGAGATATCAGGTGGCATTTGGATTTAAAACTTCTAGTAAGGAATAGGTTGTGGGAATATTGGGTCATGTGCAAGAGAAGAAAGAAGAGGGATGCTGTTTGGGATATGGAGCAGAATGAAGCAGATACAGGGGGTGCCAAAAGAGTGAAGATTGTTGGGTGCCAAAGGATTTGGTATTTGGTATTTGGTAAACTGAAGTCCAACTGGATTGTGGTTCTTGAGTTTGAATACCCATAAGAAACACAGTGGTCCTTCTTATTTATGCTATTTTGAATAAGTTTCTATTCTTGGCAAATAAGAATTTTCAGTAAAGCACGCATTAAAGACCCACTATAACACACAGATCACTTTATGGAAACCTTTAAAAAACTTGTTACAGGGATCCCTGGGTGGCGCAGCGGTTTGGCGCCTGCCTTTGGCCCAGGGCGCGATCCTGGAGACCCAGGATCGAATCCCACATCGGGCTCCCGGTGCATGGAGCCCGCTTCTCCCTCTGCCTGTGTCTCTGCCTCTCTCTCTCTCTGTGACTATCATAAATAAATAAAAAATTAAAAAAAAAAAAAAAAAAAAAACTTGTTACAGAAAACACCACTAAAAATTGCCTTTTATTTTCACAGATTTAGTTATCCTGAGATCAGAATATTATTACCAGGCCTTATTACTATGTGCCTAACCATAGTAATATTATTAATAGTGGCAAAAACTATATAAAATATTTGCTATGACAGATTCTTAAAAATATTTTTTATTAAGTAAACTCAATGCCCAACATGGGGCTTGAACTCATGACTGAACCAGCCAGGTGCCCATGACAGACATTTTTTCAGCATGTTGCATGAACTATTTTATCCTTACTGCAACTCCAGGAAATAGAAATTATCTTTCAGCTTGTCTTCAAATGAGACAATGATGCATAGTGGTATATAAACTTTCCCAAATTCAAAAAGGTACAAATGGTAGAAACGAGATTTGAAAATACACTGACATACAGGGCATCTTGTCGTTTAGAACATGGACTATCAGTTGCTGCGTTGTTAACTTTTTTATTCAGTAGCAGATTTATAAGTCTAAGATATCTTTTAAAGGCCCTGTTGTTGATTAATGTTTTATATGAACTATACTGCATATTTTAAATTATATTTATCTAATATCACTTTATATTTACTTAATTTTACTTATAAAAGAATCTTTTTAAGGGTTGTCTAATGCTGATTTTCATCTATATGGTGGAATGTTTTCGTTGAATATCACAGTTTCATGAGGGCATGTCAGAATTATGCATGCTTATTGGTTTAAAAAAAAACAGAATTATTTATCTAGTTCATATTTTAAAAGACCAGTAATGGGGTGACTGATTTCTTTGTAAATGATTATAAAATTTGAACTACTTCACTATATATTTGTACAGAGGGAAAACAAAGACAAAATAAGACAAACAAACCATGAAAAGGGAAGCATTACGTGGAGCAGACAGTTTCTTGAAAGAGATTTAAGCATCTTAGAAGCATCCTCAGCTATAAACAATTATTCCCTTTCTTATATCTGGGTTTTCCTTGCCTCTTTGTTCCGATGCTTAAATTATGCCATAGTCGACTCATGTGTTTGGATATTTAATATTTGGATGCTTAGAAATCTTACTTAACATGACCCTTCCCATGGGATATGGCTCTGTCTGAAAAACCTTATGCATTTAGAACTATGGGAGTGAGAACTTCCCCAGAGTAAAGACCAGGTGGAAGGAACTAGCCTTGCATATCATTCTCCGTAATAATTAGGGGATGGAAAATTATGAGGAATTGTAGAAAGAGGAAGTGGGATGAAGTTGAAACAGTTTCCATGATTTTTTTTTTTTAATTTTCTTGTTTTTTGTTCATGCTAAGTTCTCTATAGCAGAGAGGGCTGTGCTGTTAGGGGCAGAACGCGGGGATTCAAAGAGCCAATGCGAAAATATAAACTGGGATCAGGATCCTGGGTTGTTTCCGACTTGATCAATAACCAGCTGTGTGAGCTTAGAAAAGCCATTTTAATGCTCTTCCCTCATGGATAGGTTGAGAACAGTAATATCTATTGCAACAGTAAATTCATTATAGGAAATGTCCATCCTACTGATGAGACACACGGCTTGCCTCGTGTACGCCTTTCATATGTATGTGTACAGACTCAATTGTAGACAATTGTCAAGTATCTAGTATGTATTGGGAGCTGTGCCACGTACTTTATGTACTTTATGTAGATTATTACATTTAATCCTCAAAACAGGATTTTGTAGGTTCTATTTTTATTTTGTTTAACACAGAAAGAAGCCAAAGACTTAAAGAAATGAAGGAAATCTCCCCAAACCTTACTGCTAAGGATCCTGGCAAGTGACTCCAGAACCTATACTCTTAATCACCTCATTATAATGCAACCCAGATTTGCTATTATTGTTAAACAATATATTTTACCTATGTCCTGAACAGATTTACCAAGAAACTAATTGTCTATTGTGCAGGGAATTCCATCCGTCTTATGCAGGATGAGTATATGTAAGATGGAAACAAAGAAATTTGAAGAGTTTGTCTTAAGCAAACTAGATAAAAATAAATCTATGAAGGACAAAGTGACCACTCTGATATAATCAGTCCTTTGCCACTCACAGCCTAGGCAGTAGTTTGAGCCACTCCCTGCCCAGCCGCCCTGGGGCTGTCCCTCATTAGTGGACTCCTTACTAAGTCCAACAGTAATCATTGCCACTAATGTTCTCATACCACCTCCGAAACACTAGAGAAATCTGGCCCTGCACCTCTGTGCCTAGCACAAATCATTAAGTGATTCACTCTAAAATGGAAAAATACCTAGGACCTATCTGATACGAACATGAAACAAACATCAGGCCCATGGCTCTAGACTCTTAAAAGTATTCCATCCTTAGCCTTACAGCAGGAGTAAGAGAAGGAACCTGGGGTCGATGGAGTGGGGTAAGAATGGGGGCAGGATAGGCTCATACTTACAGCGAGCACCTGTCAGCCTGTGGTCAGATGGCTCAGATTGCCCAAGGATGCGACACTGAAGTCTGATGGCAAAAAACAAAAAAAACAAAAAAACAACAACAACAACAAAAAAAAAACACACATGAGGACAGTAGGTCGGTGTCCATGGAGATAGCTGTATTAATAAAAATTGATTGAGATAACCACACATTAATCATACTGGAGTCAAAAGAATAATAAACAACTTTTTAAAGATAAATCTAATAGATGGATTGAGGATGAAGCAAGACTGAGAGATGACAGGTAACAGAAAGAGGAGCTCATTTTTGGATTTCCTACGAATCGCCCAAAGACTTCAAACGGAGCCTCTGAAGCAAATCATCCGACCTCAGAGTTGGAGACCTCTCCGCTCTCATCTTGAGTTACATGTGTGGGTCATTCTGAGCCACCTGTTCTGCAGGGTTCTTGTGATGTCGGATCATATCCTTTGGAAAGTGCCTAGAGTTTACACATAAGTCAGTATTCAACAAATGTTTCATTCACTTTGCTAAATTCTGCAAAATGTAGGTTTACTTTTACATTTATGTGGCACTTTAATTAAAAGCAAACTCCCCTCTTGTGTGCTCTTACTTGCCCTCTCCAGAAGTGACTGTCATTCTTATTCCACATGGGAGAAACTGAGGTACAAAGAGTCTGCTCAGTGTGACACACTAGGTCAGGCTCATATGTAGTCCAATTCTGCTAATTCCCTTTGCGAGGATGAACGCCCGCATCACTTTGTCTTCAACATATTAATGTATATAGCAATCTAGCCATGTGGCAGATACTTTAACCAAGAATAATACCCAGATCCTGAGATTTGAGCACCAATTATCAGGAGGTTCAAAGCACTGATTTATCCCAGTTCCTGCTCCCCCTCAAGCCGTGTACGGAGCTCTAATGATGAGCAATTGAGAGCAGCGTCTTTCCTCCTGTTCATTACTCTCCAACAAGATCTTCACTTGATAAGGCCACCCTGAAAAGGCTAGATCAGCTTTAGACAGGGTAGCAGGTGCATTTATCAACCACTTTTGTTTGCTGAGTCAGGGATTGCTATGGTTTTTAACTTTTTTTTTCCTACTAAAAAAGTTACTTACTTTTTTTTTTTTAATATTTAGGGGATTGCTATCTATTCATGACAGCATTTTCCATTATGGTACCTGAAGAAGGTGTTTAACCTTTTCTCCCAGTTTCTAAAATCATGTCTTTTCAATAAATTGTATATATTATGCAATGAAATGCTAGAGAATTGTCTTATTACCTCTCCCTCCAAAATACTAGCATATGCCTAATTAATACAGGGATATTCCATAAATCATAGGTGCCAAGGAAAAACCATGTAACTGGGGAAAACTTTACAGAGAATATCAATCAGATCCTGGTACTTGTCATTTAAGTAGAGCACAATTCTCTCAAGGTTTACCAGCCTCTCTGAGCACCAGCCACAGCAGTTAGAAACATTAACTCCTTGTGCTCTCAATCCTCACAATAAACTCCTCCAGCTTGCTGTCCTTTTTTATTGTTCCTGGCTTTTGTGGGGATTTTTTTTTGGGGGGGGGGGAAACAGGGTGGGTAGCGCTCTTTTTACAACGCTTTGCAAGTCAAATGAGTAAGTTCAAAAGAGGGTAGATGCAGAAGAAAAAAAAATCAACACCATGTCTTTATTTGGCAGCTCTTGGCTTGACTAATTACTGGGTACAGGTAGGAAACACGGCTAATGGGGCTTAGCAACAGATGGGGAGCCAGTACAAAGCTGTGGGTTCTTCCTCTGCCTGTGCTGTGACTTCCTGCGGTGTTGAACAAGTCATTCAACCTGTTTTTGATTCACTTCCCTTTCACTAAATTATGGATAATAATGCCTACTAGGTATGTCACACATTGTTGAGAAGAATAGCTCATAGGAAGATCACAAAGCACTTTCAAAGAGTTGAAACGCTCCATAGGCACAGGCTCCACAGAATCAAGCCGAACAGGAGGCGATGCCCCCTTTCAGTCAGGTCCTCCGTTTCCCATTTAAACCCCAAATGAATGCAAATCTGAAAGTGACTTTGCATTTGCCACGCATCCCCTCTGCCTCACAGGCATCCTATCACTAACTGATTGTAACTATGCAAATGATACCGTTATCTGTGGCACACACTGGCGTTTCCACTGCAGCACCAGCAGTTTGAAATGCTTGATGAATCCAAGGCTGATTGGCAGCTCCAAACTTATCTGTGACCTAATTTGTGGTCAGGAAGTACATGCAGATTTGGATAAGGGCGAAACCAATGACAGCAGGCTTTCCTTGAGGTTTTAAAAGATTTGAAGTTTGGTTGCCAGGGACTTAAAAAAAAAAATAAATAAATAAATATTCTTTTCCTTTCCTTTTCTTTTTTTCTTTTAAAGGTCTGCATCTGAGATCGGGATTGAAAGCAGAATTCGTCAAATGCACCAAGAATTTTGAAGCTCTGGAGAGCCTCACGGAGCAAAAAGTAATCCCGAGATAAAGAATGGGAACGATTTCTGCTGCCGCTAAAATGATTGCAGAGGGATGATGGGTGGTGATGATTTCCCCATTGTTACGGAGAAAGGAAATCTGCTGGGTCCCCGTGCCAAAGAAGCAAGGGATTTAGCTCAGTAACTCCCAGGTGCTGTAAGCACCGGCTCCTGTCCTAAAATAAAAACATAAAGAAGGAAGCCAAAGGTTGGATTGCATGGGCGCAGGGAGGGTAATCAGAGGAGGAGGCGAATTGCTTGCCAGGTTGATGCTCTCATCACACTTCTGTAGACTGTGCTACTGAACTCTACAGAGGTCCAGTGACTTGCCCAAGTTCACCGAGCTGGTAGGTGGCGGAGCCCCGAGAAAAATGCACAGGCTCTGGTCTTTTTACTCTCCCAGACTGTGTCTAGGAGTTGTCGTCTGGATCTGTGTACCAACCGCGGGGAGAGAGAAGGCCGTCTGACCCGTGCAGTACCCCAGGCCGGAGCACAAGGGGAAATCCTTTGGTTGACTGGCCCAGCCGCCCACTGTTTGGAGCTCAGCGAATGTGCCTCATGGGAAGCTCAGTTGTCTCCCTTCCTCTGAGCCACCTCTTCTCTGACTGGTCCCCGCCAGCACTGCCTGTTTGCTGTTACTACTTCCCAGTGATCAACAGCTATTTTATGTTTCCTCCCATTGTGCTTCACCGCACCTTTGTAGTCCTTCTGCCCACCTTCTGCGTACAGCTCACCTTCATGTTATTGAAGGGCGGTTGTGTTTGTGGCCCGTTATTATGTTCTTGAACAGCCCTATGAAGTGGAACTTAAAGGGACCAGCTTGCAGAGGAACACGCATTAACCATCACTTCTCTCCGCATCTCTCACTTGCACTAGGACCTCTCTGATTGTTGCATATTCGGAAGTTCAAGCCCAGAGTTTCTTTCTTTTCTTTTCTTTCTTTTTTTTTTTTTTTTTTTTAAATCGTTGGCTAAAATACCTTTTAGCTAACGTTACTTGCGCACGTATCAGCAAGGCACTATGTTAAACGAGTTGCACCATTACCTCGCTTAACCTCAGAGTTTCCCAGTGAGGCAGGGTTCGCTGTTAATTCCACTTCACAGGCAAAGAAAGTGAAGTTCAGGGTGATAAAGTAGTCTCCTGGGGTTACACGACTAGTGACGGACAGACCCACGTATCAACCTCAAATGTGGCTGCCCCCAAAGTCCTAAATCCACTAAGCTCTTAACTCCATCCGATTCTTGACTTTGGGAATTTTGTGCATCTCTCTCTGTTAATGTGGCTCTTGGGGCCCTGATCTGTCCCAGCTCTGTAGTCACGGGTTAGTGCATTTAGTGCATGGCCCACGATGAACTCAGGTTAAACTCACACATCTATATTGTGATAGGATGATGGAGAATCAAAAAGCAAATTTTATATTTACCGTCACAAATCTTACACCTGTTTGTCTGGTCAACTTACAGAATGCGGGCTGAATTCTTTGTCATTCTTTGTATATGTCTGTTGAAGTACCCTTCAAAATCTTCCTGTCATCAGATAAATTGGATCTGTTACCTAACAGACTCAGACCCTTGCTGTGTAGACATGGTTCAGATCTGTCCAGTGGCACAATGGGTCAACGGAGGAGAGTGTGCAGTGCTACTGGCATACATGTGTGAACCACAACGGGTTCTGCAGAGCAGAGCTGTCACACTAGAAATCATGCGTCACGATGCATGTTCCGGGCAACTTTAACAATGTTCCCGTGGGCACGCTTAGTGCTGTATTAAAATTGTCTCACGATAGCACTTACTAGCTTCCAGAATATAGTTTAACGTTTGGTATGGCTGGAACTGTGACCCTCAGTTAAGGCATGATGGTAAATAGGAGAAAAATAACTCTACTTTTAATTACTCCATTTTGACTATTACATTTCAATAGCATTTTACAAATATCAGATTGCACTATTATCTTCAAGTGAGCTGTTTTCTTACATCTGCTTTAATCCAGCAACTAGCTGAAGCTCACATTCACATTTTAATTAGTAAAAATGCCTTATACTCATCGAAGACTGGAAGCCCAAGCAATGATCTCTCTATGGGTAGTAGAGAAGCGCTGCTGAATAATGTTCTGTGTCTTACAAACATATCTTATTGTTTTGAGCCATTAAATGCTGATATAGTAGTCGCCTGCAGCATGCTTAAGCAATAAGCCATGACAGGGACTCTCCTACTGCAAGCTGCCTGGGGTCTATCATCGGGGGGTTTTCTGATCACGCAAGAAGGAGCAACTCCCAAACACATTACACCAACTGGCAGTTCCTTTCCTACCATATGATAATCACCTGGGTTGTTTATTATATATCCGTTAAAAAAATTACTATGCATCTGAAGTCTAGCAAAAATACATCAAATATTTGCAGGCCTAAGAAATTAAAGAAAGAACAAGGATCAGAATGTGTATCTTCTGCTTTGGGTATTTCAAGTTTTTGTTTCATTATTCCATGCCCTCAGCTCCCTCCCTCCAGGGAGTTGGTCCCTCTCCTATCAAGGATTCTTTCACCTCCGTCTGCAATAGCACTTTCTTCTTTTATTTTAGATTTTTAAAAAGCTACCTCAGGAATTCGGGTGTAGCTCCTGATTCAGCTGCATTGGTGGTAATTGAGAGGGGAATACAAACTGAACTCAAGAGCAGCTCCACTTAAATTTACCTCCCCCGAGAGAAGAATTTCCAAAGCTGCCAGTCCAAAGGATTCTACAAAATTTGTGTTTGTAAGAGCAGCCCTTCATTATATTTTATTCTTTTTGAAATGATCTAGAGTCCTATGAAAATCATCCCAGCTTACAGAGGGGGTGGGTAAAGATTGTCTGTGTTTAAGAGAAATGTAATGGGTCTTGGGAGCTTTCCTTTTTGTTTAAAAATAAACACTGATGTCTCTGAATCGCATATCATGACTGTACTGTCGTGTTTATAGACCTCTCCAAGGGGACTTTCTTCTGCATTGAAACAGTCTGTGAAGATCACCGCTTGCTCATATTTAAAAATGTTGGGTAGCCCCTGCTCCTTTTATTTCTTCACTTCTCTATCTGTAGATATGCATGTACACCTTATGGAGCTGGAGATAGTTCGTATTGGTAGTTACAGATACAGCCACAAACAAATTCAGTGAAAAAAATCTGAGAGATGACTACTGGTCCCTCAGAGATTTCTGACTCTTGTGAAGTGTGTACTCTTTTGTGTGGGGTAGGCCATAACAACACTTAAAATAGATACCATTTTAAGTAAGAAACTGTGTCATTGTTGCCATTGCCTTATTCTGAGGAAAGAATAAGGCATCAAAGCTGCCTGCAAAGTGCTGGGGCTGGTAAACTGGATGAGGAGAACTAGGGAATAGATTTTTCTAGAAGCATGACTGCATAATTCGATAGGTCACATATTCAGGGTATATGAAATCAGGGCAGGGATAAGTAAAAGTGCCATCAAGTTTGCATATTCAGATTTGATAGAACTGCAGAGAAAAGTTCTTGTGAGGGAAGACTTCACGGTGGAAGTTGCATTTTAATAACAGTTTGAATAAAAGGAAAATTGATGAGTTGAAAGTTAGAAGGATACCCTGCAAGTGATTTAAGTAAAAGGTTAAAATTAGAAATGTTATCTAGGAATTTTGGGAAAAGTATTACATTTTTACTGTAGGCGTTAGTATTGTACTTAATCACACTCTTGCCGTCTCTTAGCATGAGTCGCATTAATATGGAGTTCTATAAAAGTGAGGAGGCCTGAGGCCAGTCTCCAAGGTGAATCCTATCTAAGAACACTTACAAGTCCTAAGTGTAACAGAAGTCTCTCCACCTACCCTTTGATCAGTCTCGCTCTTTCTTTCTCACTGGTATCCCAGAGATGTCCTCTCAAAATAACCAAACATTTTCTTGAACTCTTTTCTCATCAGTTTCCTTTCTTTGCTTCAGTACAATTCCAATTTCTTAGTTGTCAACTTATCTTTGACCACTTCTCAGTCATTAAGCCATTCTTTCATTTCCCAAGTCCGGTAAAATATTGACTTATCCCTGTTTCTCTCTTTTTTAGCCTCTCCTATGCCTCAAGGAGACTTGGCTCCATGTTGGAATTCTCTTCACACTGGAGGGGGCAGAGATTGCTATGAGCCAAAAAAAAAAAAAAATCTTTCTCTTCTGTGATGGGTTGTCTCCATAGGACATTTGTTAGTGTTAGAAGCAGTTTGGGTTGATCCTAAATAGGAAAGGGAGACTATACTATCCTCTTGATGAATATTGTTCCCCCGTGTTTATGATGTTTATGAGAAGATGTGTTGGAGTCCAGATAATCAGGCAAGCACTGGAGAAATCAAGGGCAAATTTGAGACAGAATCAAAGCTAGATCAGGAGTGCACTCTCAGAAACAGAGAGGAGCCTCCTACTCACTGAGAATGACTCAAACCTGGGACGGAATTAAAGTTGATGGTGGGTTGTGCCAACTTGCCCCCCACTTTAGGACAGTGGTCTTATTGTTCAAGTTCCTGAGAGATGTTGGCTCCTGACATCTTGTAGGTGGGCCCCTCTCCGGGAATTGTCCTTGACAAAAAAGAAGCTACCTTGCCCATTATTATGGCCCTTTTATAAGAGCAGGTCATATCCAATGGCCAGCTGATACAAATCTCAGTGTCTCAAAATCTGATGGTCAGGGAACCTCAAACTTGGCATGTAGGCCCCAAAATTCACATGTGATAATCTGGTATGTTCATATATAACAGCATGTGATGCATCGTTTCTACACAATTTGTATAATAGAATTTCAAGTACTAATACACATACTGTCTTTCCTTCAAGACGCTGGACAGGAAACCATAGAGTAGTAATGCCCCATACTTTAGGGCAGGAAGTAGAATAGTGTCAACAGGGAGTGCTCCTATCTCATCACTGTTAAAGTTGATAAGAAGATGTCTGTTTGAAGTTCTAGCCCTAAGCAAGAAGTGATTCTTTCAGCTGAAAAGGGTTTAAATCTTCTCAGAAAGCATGCTGATGCCAGTGCACACAGACACAAATTACATGATTTTAACACAGAGCACTTGGTCTAGAGTCAATGAACCATAGCATCACAGGGTTACACAGCATAGGAGAGGGCTTATGGGAGGAAGGAAAATCTTCCACAGAGACCAATGAGTAATTACCTCACAGAGGCTGTGCTTTTATCAAGGACACATTTAGAAGACTAAGATATTGTATCAAAAAGTGACCAAGAAAACTTCCTTATGCACATCTGTTATGATGTTTTAGGAAGTAAGGTGGCTCCCACTTCCCTTTCTTCCCAACCAAACAATAATTAAAGCAAGTGTGAGATCAAATTCTACCTCCACGCAAATATATATTTTTTATAAATTTATTTTTTATTGGTGTTCAATTTGCCAACATATAGAATGGCACCCATCAAGTGCCCCCCCTCAGTGCCCGTCACCCAGTCACCCCCACCCCCCGCCCACCTCCCCTTCCACCACCCCTGGTTGGTTTCCCAGAGTTAGGAGTCTCTCATGTTCTGTCTCCCTCCCTGATATTTCCCACTCATTTTTTTCTTCTTTCCCTTTTACTATTTTTTATATTCCCCAAATGAATGAGACCATATAATGTTTGTTCTTCTCTGATTGACTCATTTCACTCAACATAATACCCTCCAGTTCCATCCACATCGAAGCAAATGGTGGGTATTTGTCGTTTCTAATGGCTGAGTAATAGTCCATCGTGTACATAAACCACATCTTCTTTATCCATTCATCTTTCGAT
Organism: Vulpes lagopus; assembly: GCF_018345385.1. Lineage (NCBI taxonomy): Eukaryota > Metazoa > Chordata > Mammalia > Carnivora > Canidae > Vulpes > Vulpes lagopus. The sequence goes on along the minus strand of NC_054824.1, from coordinate 22,221,844 downwards.
GGACACCGAGGCTCCTTCCACAGTTTGGCTATTGTGGACATTGCTGTTATAAACATCAGGGTGCAGGTGTCCCGGCGTTTCATTGCATCTGCATCTTTGGGGGTAAATCCCCAGCAGTGCAGTTGCTGGGTCATAGGGCAGATCTATTTTTAACTCTTTGAGGAACCTCCACACAGTTTTCCAGAGTGGCTCCACGCAGACAAATATTGAACAAATGTTTGTTAGCAAGCTGGAACAGAATACTCCAAACAACTTACTCTTATAAGTTAGTGAAAGCTCAGCGTTCTGTATTTGTAGGTTCTATCATTGTGCTTTGCATGTGAGGGTCACTTGAAGTGGATATGACAATATCCTAGAGACCAATGGCTGGATACAAGAGCATTGAGAGATCAAGTCTCAGGCGCCATCCCTAAAGGGCTTGCTAGAGTTTTATACCCTGTTAATGAGAAAGTAGAGACTATTTCTGAAATAATTAAGTCAATCCACATACTTGAACAGCATTAATTTTACCAGAGAAAGCTGATTTACAAAATATATCAACATACATCACTATTACCAGTAAAAAATGATCTTCGAAAGAATATATTAAGCTAAATAGCTACACATCAAAGTTGATCAAAATTACTATGAATTGATGAAGTGATTATATTAATTTGAACCCTAGGAAACTGACAATATTCAACAACATTTGATCAACAAAAATAGCATCTGGTACTGTCCTTTCTAATTAGATAGTCACTGCCCCTTTGAGTGGATTTATGATTAGGGTGTCTGACTATCTCTAAAGTAGCTGCCGCATATATGACCTATGCTGAGATATTTTCAAATGAATTTGGTTCATCATATGAAGTGATAATAAGAACATTGGAACACAGAGAAGTTTTTGTTTGTTTGTTCATTTGTTTTTCAAGGAGAAATGGGAAGTGAAAGAACCAGGGGGAGTTCAACCGAAGGACAGCCATTTACCTAGTCATGCCGCTAAAAACTGTCACCTATTTGTTGGTGAGAAAAAAGACCACCAGAAATCACCATCCACTACCTGGGATTATAGTATGTAAGTATAATTCTTATTAGATAGCATAGGATGAATCGATCTCAACAAATTCTTTGATTACCTTCATAAAATTTTGAGTTAAAGAAGCTCTTTTCGTTACTTCTCTGTGTAGACAGGAGACTAATCTGACTATACCACCTCTGTAGCTCAGAGAAAGCTGTCATCTTGAGACTTTTGTCTGATTGTTTGGATGTGGGATAGGTCGAACTATAGAATGATAGAGAAAAAAAGAAAAAGTTTAAGCCCTATGGATAAGAGATTTAAAAGTTAACACTTTTTTTAAGACCATCAAATTGTATTTTTGAACCATAATTACAGATATAATAAAAACTCAATCAATAGAGTAGACATAACAAGACTCACAAGACCACCATTTATTGATTTTGTAAGCATTACACTAGTATATGTGATGTGCCTGGTGTCTCCAAGTATTACTGATTCAAGAATCTGTTGAAGGTGGAGAAATGCTAAATCAATCATGAGGATGGTGACATTTGTACAGAGTGATTGGCCTTTGAACACCATTTATATCTCAGACAGAAGACACATTTTAGTATTAATAGCTAAGGATTGGATAGATACATATCTGTATAAAAACAATTCTAACAAAAATCAATCTAAGAGAGCATTGAAATCGTCTTAAATTTTGGAAAGGAGCAACTTCTAAAGGAATAACAATGCTTTTAAGATAGCACTTATTTAGTGCTTATTTTTCATATTTGTTAACCCTAATAAGAAATACGACTATAATAATCAAAGTACCTGGCTTTTTCAACTTTTTTCCCTCAAACTCTATGAGTAAAGATCTCTGAATAAAGATTATGAGAATCATAATTATTCTTATCTTTGTTCCATAATTGCTTTTGGGGGATATAATTTTCTCTGAAAGATGTTGAAACTGACGCTCAGAGATGCTAAATGAATTGGTAAAAGACACGGTTCCTTAGTGGGCTTTTTTCCACATACCATGTTTAAATCAGCAGTCTTTCATGGCTAGACCCTCTTTTGCTGCAAGAAACTATTCAAACAAGGTGAGAAAAGCCCACAAATATTTATTGTGTGCCATCTGTATGTTTGGCATATTTTCACATGGTTTGTAAATTTCTATTATTCTCATTTGAGAAATATTGATGCTGTGATTCAGTGTAATTTAAGGAACTTGCCTTGAGTCACAGGAGAGCTGGGAAGTTCACAGTAAAATCTAGGGATGTCTGACCCCAAAGCCCACTCCCATTTCGCTGATTCAAATTTTCCCTTGCCAAAATAAACAACCTTTGTCACCAGTCACTCATGTATGTTAATAAGTCATCCCCCTTTTCTTCTCCCCAGGCAGCCATCAGCACCTGGGGAAAGAAAGAGCTGCTGTGATATTTGACTCCCCTGCTCTAATTCTGCAACAATGAAATATAAAAGGAAGCTAGGACTAGAATTGCATAGATGACATATGTCAATGGACTATTTGTGGGACCGATGCCTCATCTGAAGGCTGCCTTCTCCAGCCAGGGCTAGAGTTACGCAGCACACACTTGAGGTGCTAAATGAAATCAGAGGCCTTGGAAACCATGGGCAGCTCTCGTCAGAACACACAGAACACAGAACAAGGCCTTCATCCTTGTTGGGACCACACTTAACACCAGAAATGCCATGACCTGTTTGAGAACATAACTGGGTCTTTGGCTTCACACAGTAAGGGATCTGGTCTTTATTGTTCGTGTTATGCTCCCGGCCCATTTGGCAGCTGTTCGTGTGCCTGCCTAACCTCAGGGAGAGAAGCAGGATACTCACTTACTTCCATAGGCATTTTCTTGCCAGCTATGGCTGCCCACCCAAGGAGAGCCGAATTAGGCCAGGCCACTTCTTGATCTTTCTTTCTTTCTTTCTTTCTTTCTTTCTTTCTTTCTTTCTTTCTGTAAGAGAAGATTTTTTCTTTTATTTTTCAAGTTTCTCATTCATTTTTCCCATAACTTTATTTACTTGGTCTTTCTTTATTTAGACATTTCTGATGAGAATTTGTTTTTAAAGTGCAATGGAGGTTAAAGGGAGAACAAAAGATTAAATTATTTTCTCTTCCCCAAAATAATAAAACACAAACCCTAACCTTTGCTTTTTGACACAACAAAATGCAAAGAACACATCAAGCAAGACTGCACTTTGAATGTTGCCTCTGCTACTTGAGAGCTAATATCTCAGACCTCAAAGTTTATTTCTAAAATGAGGGAAGCTATTGAGCTATTGAGCAACTCTACCTTGCAGAGTTGATAAAAGCATTGGAGATTATACTATGTCCATCACAAACATCTAGCTGTGGACAGCACTGATTTAGTTAATTATGGCTAACATTATTTGTCTATTACTACTGTTGTTATTTTCTACATGCATCCATTAAGAAAGCTGCTGGATCATGGGGTGCCTGAGTGGCTCAGTGGGTTAAATGTCTGGCTCTTGATTTCAACTCAGATCATGATCTTAGGGTCATGAGATCGTGGAGCCCCTGAGTTAAGCTCAACTGCTCAGTGGGGAGTCTGCTTGAGATTCTCAGAACCCTCCCTCTCCCTACTCCTCTTTCTTGCGTGCCGGTTTTTTCTCTCTCTTTCTCTCCAAAATAAATAAATGAATATTTTTTAAAAAGAAAAGAAAGTTGCTGGATCAGTTTTATGAAATGCAAAGCCATAAGCCATACTGAGCTGACATGGAGCAGGCAATCCATGGCTATTATACTCTGGGAGATTCTAAGGTACAGTGCCCATCTGCAGAGTATGCCAGAACTAATCTCCTGGGTTCTGGAGATCCTTTCCTCCAGGTTTGTAGGTCCCAAATCATCCACTTGGATAAGAAAATAATTTGGGACTTAATAAAAAGAACGAGAGTCTCTTGGTTGTAAATATTCTTTGTGTGCATTGGTGGGAAAGTACAGGGACCAGAGGCTGGTGTTGTTGCTACCATTTAGGAGCCACCACATTCTCTACACCGTGGTTACAATGAGATCTTTTAAAAAGTTAGTTCATATCACTCCCTTGCTTAAATCTGTCTCTACTTACTATAAAATCCCAACTCCATATAAATCCTTTACATGGCCTTGACAACTACCTGTGTCTCCAAGAGCTTTTCCAGCATGGGCTGCTTTGCTACCCTGCTCTAACCACCTCTTCCCTTCTCTTAGGACCTTGGCTCTTCCTGTTTCCCCTGATTAAAATAACCTGTCCTCTGTGCTTCAAATGGCTGGTCCTTCTCAGATTCCATATCTTGACTCAATATCACTGATTGCAGGAGAAGCTCCATGAGCTTCTATTCAAGCATCACGGTTATTTTATACCTATTATATTGTCATTTATTTTTGCTGTGTAGTTATTCTGAAAGTATGACATTATAATTTATTTACTTTCCTATGCCCTCTAGAACAACACATTTAAGAGCAAGATCCACCACATGCCCAGCCTAGTACATAGCAAGTACTCAATAACATAATTATTAATTAATAACATATGCTTGGAATATGGCTGTATATGGGGGGTGGTGGTGGAAATGGGTGGCCAGAGGTAAGACCAGGGATAGACAAGAGCTAGGTCACAAAAGGTCTTATTCTAAGGCTAAGGATGTATCTTCCTTTTTCTTTTTCCAAAAGGAATAGAAATTGATGTACTTTGAATAGATGAATAGGATAGTCAGATTGATAAAATATCTCAGGTATGTGACTTATGCATGGATGGATCAGTGGTTGTGTAGACACAGCAGAGGTAATGGAACGGCACATTTAAAAAATGCAGACTTGGTAGGACTTGGTAATGTCTTTGAACAAGGAGAGAAGAGGCTATTGGGAAATAATTTTTGAATTATTGGTCATGAGTTATCATTCAATAATCATTCAATCATTCAATTATTGGTCATGAGTTATCATTCAATAATTCAATCATTCAATTATTGAATCATATTATCATTCATTAATCATGAATTATTGGTCATAGAGTTCTATTTATTCTCATAATTGATTTAAAAATTAAGCTTTGGTGAGTGATCATGTCTTTAAAAAGATAGTCCTAATTTTTCACTTATACAAACATAAGCTTTCCATAGTTTATTAAATGTCAGCTTTGGGGCTCATTTTAAGAATAACTATTCATATATATATTCATGTATTTATATACACATATATATGTGATGGTATGTATGTATATATTTATAAATTGATCTAATATTATAATATCATTTCAAACAACCTCACAAACTCAGCTTGGACCACAGTTTAGATTTACAACTTTGCATTGATTTAATACTCTATTATTTCCCTTCAAAGAACTATTTCAATAATTCAATGTCAATGAATCAATGTCAGTGTCTTCAGAAAATTCTATATGCAATGGAGTCCACCATGTCAAAAATATTTTTACAAATTCTCTGATGCTTATTGTTTGCATTTTAATTCTTCATCTAATTATCCCTTCCCCAAAACTAAAAAAAAAACACAAAACGCAAAATAATCTAACACATAGAACAGACAAACAAAACAAACTTATGAGAGAAAATCTCAGGTTGAAAGAGGTACACGATCCCAGTTGTCCTGCCTCTCTTCTTGGCTCACAGGTTTTGTTTTAGGGGTAATTTGGGCTGACTTCATAGAAGAGTCTTAGAGGCAGGGAATTACAGTTCTAGGACATTGCAGAATTCTACAGTAAAAGAAATTTTAAATTCAAGCCAGGGGGCTTTGTTTGAGTTCACTGAGCCATCAGTTCCATGGACTCCGGTTGAACAACTTAGACTTGAACACTTGAATATTACTGAGCTTATTACCATGACTCCTTTAAATCATTATTATTTATATTGTGTTTTCCCTTCCTTTGTTTCTATTCTTTGCCCTAACTCAAAACTTTTTATTCTTCGGTGAGTAGAAAACTCAAAATTTTCTTAAATCAAGAGTTCATGCTTCCAAAGAACTATCCAAGCATTCACATTTTATGGTTGAGCTCAGTGCTTGATTTTACCTTTATAAACCAGGTAAGTTTGTCCTACCTAAAGACAGTGATACCTAGTATGTTACCAGCTCTTGCTTCTTTCCTATGTAACCCCTAGTGACTCACTCAATCTCATTTCCCTCATCTACTCTACAAGGGGCACATCTACAGATGAAAAATGACTTTTGATTTAGGGATATAATTACATTCAGATAAAGATAGTATAGTAATCTTGATTTTCAATGATTTACATTCCCCCATTCTACATTTTATTCAAAACATATACTTAGCAAAATTTTGTGTGTTTTAAAAATATTTATTATCCTTACAAAGGTGATCTGTAGCTTTATATTGACATATTTCAAAATACATGGAAAAAGAAAGCAATTACCCTGTGTCTCTCCCTGGCATAGTATCTTTCACTCTTATAGTCAAATAGAACTTCTTATCAGGTCTTAGGATGATCTTTCTACATGCCTTGCCACCTTTTTAGCCCATCATTTTCTAGCTTTTGCTATTTTACAGAACCTGTGGCTTCTGGTTCCTTCTGCTTTGAGTATTTTCTCCAGAACTGCATAAATCTGACTAATACTCATACTTAAAATTTTAGTTATAAAACTGTTTCATTAGCATGGCTTTTCCAACTATCTTATTTGATTATTTTATCTGACACTTCCCAAATTTCTTAAGGAAAGCCAGAAACTTGGAATTTCTGGGAAGATTTCTTTTTTAAATACTACCTAAAATCATCTAATTTACACTTAAAAACAAAATATTTGCAGACCAAACAAAACTGCCTAAAGACTAGCCATATTTGGCCTTCTGGTGACTTCTGTCTTACAGCAATCAAAGCCCATCTCACTTATTTGCTTTCTTCTTTAAAGTTATCTCCCATTGGAAAAGATGTTCAAGAGAACAGAGGCCTTATTTGTCTTGTGCTGTGCTGTTTTTTTCTCAGCACCTGGTTTACAAGGTATTCAATTAAAATTGGTTGAACAAATGAATCTCAAAACCCAAAACAAGCACTTAGGATCTGTACATTCTATTTTCTTATAAATGTTAGCAAGAACAATAACAATATGATATTTTTTACAGTGCACATTTTTCTGGTAACTTGATTTCTTACAATTCATCAACTATAATTTGTCATCCAATATTACTATATATTCTTCTAACATTGTAAACTCTACAGTATCAGGGTTTCAGCTGCCATATAGAATTTCCAGAAAATGTTGTTAATTGCTTTCTACCCTCATCACTCTACAGGTTCTCAGCACTTATATGCACCATGAACATTGTCCATTTGCCTGTATTTACATTGAAGCTCCTCTGCATCTTTTTCATATGCCTGCATTTTCCTATTAGCTGGGTATTCTTTAGGGAGCAAGAACCATAGTCAGAATATGTGCGTGTGCAAGCAGACCAAGTTAAAGAATAGCTGTAGTCTGGATGAGCACATTGTTGACTGCCATTTACAAAACAAAACACAACTTGGGTTACTTTTGGAGACTTGAATACAAGTTGTTGACCAAGACACCGAGGTTTTTATCACAGCACTGCCAGTAATTATGCAAATAGAAACAGCCTTTCTAGTCCAATATTTTTTTTCACATGCAAAGTGAAGAGGCTAAAGTAAATTATATCTGAGACATGTTACTTCCATTAGGATGGGCACTACCAAATAAATCAGAAAATAATAAGTATTGGCAAAAATATAGAGGAATCAAAACATTTGTGTACTGTCGATAGGAGTGTGAAATGATGTAGCCGCTATGGAAAATAGGGCAGGAGTGCCTCAAACATTAAAAATAGAATTTTCACATGATCCAACAATTCCACTTTGGGGTATATACTCAAAAGAATTGAATGTGGAATTTTTAAAAATTTTATTTATTCATTTTAGAGAGAGAGAGAGCGGGCATGGAACAGGGAGAGGGACAGAGGGAGAGAGAGAGGGAGAGAAGGTCAAGCAGACTCTGTGCTAAGCATTGAGCCACACGTGGGGCTCGATCACGACCTGAGCTAAAACCAAGAGTCCAAGACTTCACTGGCTGAACCACCCAAGTACGCCAAAAGTAGAATCATGAAGAGGTATGTGTGCATCCATGCTCATAGCAGCATTATTTACAATAGCTGAAGGTAAGAGGAACTCGAGTGTCCTTATGGATGGATAAATAGATAATTCAACCTTAAGAAGAGAGGAAATTCTGACCAATTGTAACGTGGATGAACCTTGAGGCCACTATTCTCAATGAAATACGAGGTACCTGGAGTAGTCCAATTTATATGGGCAGAAGGTAGAATGGTGTTTTGCCAGGCCCCGGGGGGTAGGGGAGGATGTGGAATTATTGTTTAAAGGGTTCAGAGTTTTAGTTTTGGGAGGTGAAAAGAATTGTGGAGCTGGATAGAAATGAAGATGCACAACAATGGGAATGTACCTGACACCACTTGAACTGTACACCTAAATGTGGCTAAGGTGGCGCATTTTATGTCATGTGTATTTTACCACAATTAAAGATAATTAAAAAAAAATTGTACCTCAAGATTCTTCTTGTTAGAATAGTTTTCTAGTGCTGGAAGCTCTCACAGAGACCATGCAAAGAGTTACTTGCAGGTTCTTTCTCAGTCAGGCAATCTCCTCCCTGAAGGAAAACCTAGCAGTGTGGCAGGGCCAGGCAAAGGGTCCTCGACTTCAGACACCTCTGTCTCCCAGTTCTGGTCCCAGAAGAGAAAAGAGATTTCTTCGAATTCTCTCCACCCTGATTATATGGTTCCATGAGAAAAAAAAAGAAAAAGAAAAAAAGAAAAGAAAAGAAAGAAAAAGAAAAAGAAAAAAAAGAAAAGAAAAAAAAAGAAAAGAAAAGAAAAGAAAAGAAAAGAAAAGAAAAGAAAAGAAAAGAAAAGAAAAGAAAAGAAATAAGGTGTTTCTGATAAATGATTTTTTTTCTTTGACTTTCAAATTGGAGTTTCAGCTTCCCTTTCCCACTTTGACTAACACATTTCCCGGCCTTCACCCTCATCACCCACCCAGCGCGATCATCGCTATTTTCGTAGGCATCTTATCCTCGCATCTCAAAGAATCAATCCACCCTCTTCTTTCTGCTCCTCTTGCACATTCAGTTCCCCTGAGCTGTGTTCAGCTGTCAGCCTCAGCGATGAGCGGCACCGATTCCCCCAGTTATTAGGGAGCACTCGGCGCATCTCTGCAGCGCGGATCCTGACAGTTGAACACACAGGAGCAGCTGGCTCAGTGGGGAGAGTGAGCACAGGGCTGGGGGGGGGGGGGGGGGGGTTGGGGGGGAGCTATTCATTGCAGTGTATTTATAACTTGGCCCCGAAAGCAGGGATGGCGGTATTCAAATAGGAGAGGGTGAAAAGACATTTTATCCTAATTAAAAAGGTAATTAAGTAACACACCGAAGAATTTAAATCAGTGCCCTTGGTTTTTGTGACAGGTCTGATGGTATAACTACCCAGAAACCTTTCTGGAACAACAAATGCTGCTTCTTAAGCTCTGTTGCTTGCTGAGTGGCCAACTATGGATGACAAATTACAGTAAGAATGCTAGACGAGAGTGTCTGAGATAAGCAAAGGTCTCTCCCAAAGAAAAACAATGCATACAGGCATGAAATCTCCAGCTAGCCAGGACTAAAACTCAGTGCTCAAATCACCAGCACTCCCAATGCATTCTGCACCCACACCCATCCGAGCTGGCCCACGAGTCTGAGCCTCATCTAGAAGATCTAGTCTTTGGATTGCCCATTTTTCTAATCCCAGCCCTTTCCTGTCATGCCCTGCCGTGGGCTTTTGTTTCCAGATATATTGATATTAAATGCAGTGTTATTATTATGCATGTATTTGTTTCTTTTAACGTTTGATGCTATGTCTATCTTCTTGACCTTTGAGGTCATTATCAAGTCCAAGCTCACCATAATTCTGAAACAACTGCTGGCTAGATTTTAAAAATTTCAGAAGTCTCTTGCAATTTGTCTCAGAGTCTTAAAACAGTAATTTATCTGTATCTTGCCAATGAAGTTATGTTAGTCAGGAGTACTTGTAAGTTTCACATTGTTATAAAATAGCATAAATGAATTATTTTTCATCTGTTCTTTTTTTTAACTCAATCCAGGTACTAGGTGTTTTAATAACATTGCATTTGTTTCTTATAATAAATGCATCATAATGTAGACTACAAAGATTTGGGGGTTATGATCCATACTGAATTTGTATATTGCCTCAAAAAGAGTAATAAAAAGTTTCCGTCTCACCTAGGAGGATTTAACAAAAAATATAGAGAGTCAACTCTTATTATGCGTGGTAATTGTGTTCTATACAAGTGTGTCAAAAACACTCAGTGAATACAAACCATTGCTTCTAGGGAAATACAGGGTTAGGTTCTTGTGAGCCTCTGTCACAATATTTTTGTCAACTGATCAGTACATAACCTTGTTTATCTGTGTTTCTGTTTAAAGACACCTTATTTGATATGCACTGTTGATTCATCTCCAATGAACCCACACCATAGCACTAGAACTCCACTGAACAAAGCTTGTTTATAATATACATTTTTTCTGTAAGGCACATCTTGTGCTTAGGAACCTGAGAAGGCATGTTAGTAGTATGCTTGGAAACCATTTTAAACAGTAAAATCTGTTTAAAAGCACAAAAATGTGAAAAACAGACTCAAAATAGACCTTGGGAAGGTTATTAGTATGTTTACTGTGAAAACCAAAACACGGCAGAGTATTATCTTGTTCAACTTTATCTGGGAGCATGTGCTTTGGGCAACTTAAATATTAATCTGCTCTCTGCATGAATGGCAGGGACCATGAAAGCCTTATGAGTATTGGCTTTGGGATTACGAATAAATTTTAGCAAGTGGGCAAATTTCCAAATATGGAGTCCATGAGAAATGGTGATCAACTGTATCTCCCCTTAAGTCCTTGGAAAAATATCAAATTGTCTTTATTTTTTAATATAGTAACCTATTTTGCCCACACATATATAATTATTTTGATTTTGTTATAAATACCAAATTAAAAATAAGAAAAAAACAAAAAATGTAAATATTTGATGAATAAAGATTATTGATCCCAAGAAAAATTGAAGTTCTCTTGAGTGTAGTTCACGTACTAAATTGGTGCTAATTTCTTTTTCAGTAACTACATTGTTCTTCCATTTTTATGATAGTTAAAAATTCTTTTGAGAAATATAAATGGATTCTTATTTTTACTGTCTGAACTAAATGCCTGAATGGCCTCAATGGACCCCATTGGAATGTGAGGATTTCGGGTGACTCAAGAAGCAGACTCTCCCCACATACTTAAAACGAGCAACCATACTGTATTTACATGTTTCATACAAAAGTTTTATGATTTCAAAGAGAAATTGTAATGCCTTTATTAAGTGCTAGAATAAATAAGTATAAAACTTTTGAAGTAATAAAATATGGATACTTATAATGTTAAAGATATTTTCATTAGTCAAGCTTTAAAAATCCTTTGATTCCCAGGTAAAGACTGTAAGATAGGGTTACATAGTCTGCATGTACAAGAATTACACATATACTTAAATATTTTTAATCTCTAATTCACATGGTTATAAGAGAAACATATTTGGTGTTTTCATGGAAAGGCTATTTTATTTGAAGTGTTCAAAAGTGTATATACTTGGGATTGCATTATTTTTGGAAACTTTGTCTTAATTCAGTTTCCGTGAATATTTCTATAGGTTGTAATATATGGGTCATAGCAAAATGACACTTTGGAGAAAAATAATGTTTATATTTTTCTAGGGCTTTTTCTTAACAATATTGTGACCTGAAATATGCTCCTGATATTTTCCAAAACTTGAGGACAAGATAGAAAGTTGCTTTTTTAAAAAACAAAATTTCAGCCTTGTTTTTATTTTCTGAATTCCATTTAAAGGTAACAATGACATTTTTCAAAGAGAAAAAAACAGAACTTCCACACAGCATTTCTTTTTCTCTTGTCCACCAGTCTCTGTAACAATGACAACAAAAGAAGACATTAGAGTCTCTAAATTCTGAAGTACAAATATTGGCAGTTTTCAGTGAGGTTTTTTTTTTTTTTTTTTTTTCCTCTGCATCTCCAGCCTAATGAGGGTGAACAGTAGTGAGTTCATGAGCTTCTCCAAGCGAGCCTAGAGGGCCGAGCTCATCCCTGATGAGCTCTTCTCTGAAGCTCTGGTGTTTACCAAATGTGTCAGATGGATAATGTTCATTAATGAACCTGAATATCTCGAAGCAGAGCTATTTCTCCAAATATTATGATGCTTTAATGACACTTGTAATAAGACCGCCAAGGACTACCAGCAGCTAACAAACACACATTTCCAAATGTAACATTAGTAAATGTTTGAATGCAGCAAAACCTTAAAACTGGTGTATGAAAGTCTGCTTACTCTGCCTCCTGAGGACCTCGGAAATGAATAAGTGATGAGCAAGACAGCCCCGCATGCGGCATTGTGACAACGAGGAAATGGGGCAACGATGGTATTTCTAGCAATTTACATTTAATATGTAGAAAAGGGAGAAAGAAAGAAACTTAGATATAGATATACAGAAGAAAGCAGGATAATAAGGAGGGATAAATATATATCGAATTACACTCTTTTATGAGAAAGAAAATGAATTCCTATATGGTGTCCCAAGAATCATCATGAAAATGCTATTGAAGTGCCATTGTCCAGTCCAGCTTCTATTGACCTTCTTACACCAACGCATTGCCCAGGGACTGCCTGTCTGCTTGTGACATGGCTTTTTTTTTTTCTACCCAACTGCACGGTTTTGTTAAGCACTGAGTCTTCAAGTCAGCCCTTCCCTAACTTCATGGAGAGAAAGAAAGTGCATTCAACTTTCCAATGCATCTCTGTGGAATTCCATGGGCAGCTTTCATATTCTTGAGCCTGTGTTTTCATAGATCTGTTGAATATGGAGGTGTCTTTTATTATTAAGTAATTGGCATGGTATGACTTGGAATCCATGTCTCTTCTTCTTTTTTTTTTTTTTTCACAGTAATTCTTACTGTAAAAATACTGAAAATTGATCAATCTAATGCCGGCTTCCCCGTAGGAAGATTAGTGAAATATTTTCTGAAGGATAAGTAAGGACAGGACTATTAATAATGTGTAAGATGGATTTCATAGTCTTTGTACTATTTTATTTATCCTCTTTGAAATAAAATCCATTGCACATATCATTCATTCATTCAATAACTATTTATTGAGTGCCTAATCATCAGAGTGATGTGTGGGTAATTTGTAAATTATTTATAGTAAACATTTATTATAGACTACAAAAAGCCATAAAATAACTGTTATGCACTCTAAAATTTAACTTCTCTTAGAAAATCAAATTACTATTCACCCAACTTAGTGAGGCTTTCACATATAATTGTGAGTGCATAATGTTTTCTAAAATGAGACAAACTTTGTGTTTCTTCTAAAGTTAATACCTTTCTTTTTTCTTTCTCTCCCTCCCTACCCCTTCTTCTCTCTGTCCCTCTCTCTGTCTCTGTCTCTCTCTTTCATTCTTTGGAATATTTAATGATCTTTCTTGCATGAAGATATCAGAAAATATTTATTAATAACTCTCTCTGTTCTCCTTATGTTATATGGATTTGAGGTCTAATTTTACTCCTATGTATGTGTGTATACATATGTACTTTTGTGGTGTATAGTTACTGATTGAAATACATTCATCATACAAATAATACTTACAGAATATGGGAACCTACACCTTTCAACCCATGACACCCATTGTTCTACTCCCATCAAAGTATCCATTTATCCAGGAGAGCTTCTCTGAGCCTTTCATGTGCTGTCACTACAGACTATTATTATACATCTAAAATTCAGGGAAATGAAGATTAATTCACCAAATAATTTATTATAGTGTTCTACACATTCATAAGCTTAAAGGCAGCTAATAATAACTAACAGCTGTTTTTATTTTGCCTTTAGTAAATAAAAAATAAGCTTATTTTTGCCCATCATTATTTGGCAGTAGGTAATTATACTCAATAAACATTTTTATTTAGCAAAAAATACTAATGTTATGAAATTGGAATAGATTTAAAGACAGAAACACTGCTTACATATTTACATTTTGTTCTTCCTTGTTATCCTTAATTCTAAATGTAATACATCTAAAGTTTTTTCTTAATTTTTTTATTTATTTATGATAGTCACACACAGAGAGAGAGAGAGAGAGGCAGAGACACAGGCAGAGGGAGAAGCAGGCTCCATGCACCGGGAGCCTGACGTGGGACTCGATCCCGGATCTGCAGGATCGCACCCTGGGCCAAAGGCAGGCGCTAAACCGCTGTGCCACCCAGGGATCCCTAAATATAATACATCTAAATGTAATACCATCCAATTAAAATTCCATTTTTTGAGTTCACAGAGAAAGGATTTAAGACACTGTATCTTACATCTAATTAAAAATGTTTATCACAAAGTTGTGGGTTTTTTTTTTTTGCTTTATTTTACTACCTCAGTGAATAGAAATATGAGTCCAAAAATCTATTGTCAAAGATTCTAAATTCCAGCTCTAAACTCTATTTTCAGTAAGGTGGCAAAACATTATACCTAACATACCTTCATTTCTCATGACTATCTTCATTAGAGTATATTCCTTTTCAACTCAAAAATCCAAAAGTGGCCTCAAATTTTTTCTTGTTTACACTGCCTTGACTGTAGGTACCAGTTTTGCCATATGAATCCATTCTTTTCATTACCACTAGAATCTTCCATGTTGATATTGATGCCTCTGAACATCCTGCCTTTCCAAGTTCTTAGTGTCCTCTCTTCCAGTAATCTCTATCTCAACTCAGCTATTCATTGGCAAAACCCCATCTTACAACTACATCAACAAAAATTACTTCTTTTCCAATATCTTGCCTTGAAATTACTTTTCCGTGGACTTCTCTTTTTATATTCTACAGCTACTTACCACTGACTGAATCTTTGGCTTAGAAGGCCTTTGACTTTCATTTTTTTCACCACTTTCCTACTTTATCCATACCCAACTTAATTTCATGCCCCCTCCTTTCTGGTTGAACCACTTCTCAGTCATATTACTTATTTCCTGATGGCCAATAAGGACTGAATCACTTTCTTATTCTTCTGCCATTCACAGACAGACAGCCTAACATTGGGTATTCCCCTACTTTCCACTTCCTTTTGTTCCCCAATACTCACTTTCCAAGTGTGTCTAACACAATTATGTATCATATTTTATTTGTACTATTATAAATTTCTGATTTCAACTTCAGGTATGTTTTTGATGGAGTTTCTCTTGTCTTCCCCTTTTAAAGTACTCTTAAGATTCATGTTTCAAAGGTTCCTATTCAGAGGGTAATGAAATTTGATACAGTAGAATTTTTCAATTTCATGATACTTTAACCATAAATGGAAGCACTAGCTAGCTCTCCACTAAAATTCATTTTCTTCTCTTTTTGGACCACAATTAGGATCTATTTACTACATTCTTTTGTAGTTAGGAGTGTCCTAATTATTTAACTCTAGCCAATGACTAGGAGTAGAAGCAATATGTGCTATTTCTGTTCCAAGGTTTTTAAGAAGCAGGTGAAGGGGAACAGAATATGCCACCTCAAAATGTGCCAGGATGGAACTGAAGGCAATCAAGACCCACCAAAGTCGGGAAAAGCTCTTACTTCCTCCTTAATCATCTAAAGCAATTTAGAAAGGGGACTGTACCAGAAAGAGAGCTATTACAAGAGATCACTTTTTCATCTGAAAGGCTTATCTGCATGGTATGCCAAACATTTATTTATCAAACATTTGCTCTTCTCATCTTACTGTGAATTGTCTTGCTTCTCTTTGAAGCTCCAGATCCCTATTCCCTTCCTTGGCTCAGCCTGTATTGCCTTATTATCTTTGAATAGCATATTTTTATGGAGCTTTTGTATGTAAAAATTAATTTTTCCCTGTTAATATGTTTCATATTAATTAAATTATTAGACCAGCCAAGAACCTAGAAGGGTAGAGAGAAAAGTGTTTTCCCTTCACCTTCTGAAAACAGATACAAATAACCATGAGGCCTTAAGGGATGGTGGATCCATTAGATGGGAAGATACAGAATCCATGGACCTCTTTATGTAAGATATTCACCTGCCTTGAATTTTTATGTGTATGAGAAATTATCTTCTTTTATGTTTTTCTATTATAATACTTTTCTGCCTATAGTCAGATGATTAGCAAGGCCCTAAGTAATGTCTCATTTATCATCAACACATCAACAACAAAAATAAGACTATTTCAATTTTTAAAAATTTTCATTTCATACTTCAGTAATTTGTGTACTTAGAAAATTTTCTCCTTTCTATACTGTAATTTTCTTGGTAAAAAATCACTTCTTGGACTGTACCCATTTAATTCTCAATAAATGACAATATATCTATACTACTCTATTAGAAAGAAAGAAAATTATGTTCTATAAAAATTGTACAAAATCCCTTAAGATTATGTGTTAAGAATTGGCACATAATAGTCTTCATCTTAATCATGCAGTGAAAAATGTGTGATAGATTATTTTAGCCTAAGGTAGTATCCAGAAGAAGTATCAGATCCATGAACCATACACCTGGAAAGTGTTTTATTGTGTCATTTACTCTTTGCTACTCATTCTAATTTTCATGGTTTTAACAGTTTAGTTACCTACAATATCTAAAAATCGTTAGGAAGAATCTGATACATCAACTAGGTTTCTAACTCTCTAGCAGTGATCTAACTAGAAATTGTGAGACAACTGTAGCAGGCTATTTTACTTTACAGATGTCTTGCAGTAAGACACCTGGGTTTCTAATATATATATATACATATATATATATGTAGTAAAAGAATTCACTTGGTCTATATGTCATTAAGGATTTTGTTTATGAGGGGTTCAGAAAGAAATAGCCAACATAAAGTAGCATTGGCAGATAATGAAACAAGTCATGAAGCATATGACAACACAGGTTAGAGAACCAGCTTATGGATGATCTGCTGTCTATGAACCTCGCATCTGATATTTGTAAGCGCATAGCTGGCAAAGCTTCCTGTATTTTTCAGAGCCTTTATTGATTTACATAGGAATAACAAATAGGACCCATGGCAGACATTCTCCTAAAATGGTGTTGATCTCATAAGGGAATAAAAAGTGTCTCTTGTTTGGTCTGATTCAAGGCACAATCCCCATAGTGTGTAAGGCATTAAGTGCCTTAAAACAAGGCTCTTATTGACCACAATGGAAATAAGAGGAAGACTACTTCTAGTAACAAAATCATTCTAGAAAACTTGAGATTTAACAGCCCATTAACCTGCTATTAAAGACCACTGATGGGAATTTCTTAGAGAAATGAAGTTGCATTGTATAAGAAGTTAGGAATGGCACCACAAAGGGAACCTGGCAAGGGGAGGGAGAGAGAAGAGAAGATTCTTATCAAAAACCAGGCTATTAAAGAAATGAAATTGGAGCTACACAGAGCTGAAGACACAGATTACGGGTAATGGTGCAGAACCAGGTTACATCAGCATTGAGTTTCAGGCAGTTCCCATTCCATTTTACCTGCATTCACAGAAAGTTGAGCCAGTGTCAACTTCCACTTGGAATGCAGTTGATCACAGTGCTAAGGAAAGTCAAATTGACAGTTAAGAGGAAGCAAAAGGTTCAGGGTCATGTCTCAGCTGGGTTTTAATTTATTCTCATTAGACACACTAATACAGCAGAGCATACAGTGGTGGTATTTTTTTTCTTTCCTTCTGTTTTTTTTAAGACCACGAATCATGAATATTAATGCAGTTCCGTTCAGGTTGCCACAGAGTTTACAGGATGGTGATGGAGGAGGAGGTGGACTGCCGCATTATCATGTTATTGGATTTGCTTAAAGAAAGATTCCTGACACAGTTCTCCAAATGCAGCCGGGTGAGCATCCCTGCTCTCTTTGTGTTACATAATGTCCCATCTGTGCTCGCCGAGTGTGGCTTGATGGGGATGCCATCAGGTGATGTTTCTGACTTAATGGTATTCTTTCAGAGCTGGAGCAATAAACATTAAGAGACCTTAATTGTATTCTTTGCAGTGGGAGCAATAAACATTAGGGGCCCTATTGTACCCTTTCCCAAAATGTCCCCCAAGCCCAATTTGGGGAGCATCTTGATAGCCAGTTATAATTTCAAATCCTCCCTCCCGCTCCATGTGTTGAAATTGAGGGACTGGACAAAAACAAAAGAATTAAATTAGTAGGCATATCTCCACATAGCCAGTTCTTGGAGAGAGGCAGCAGCTCCTATTATTTACTTGACCCATCAGAGTCCTAATAGAACAAAACAAGATGAATCCAGCGATCTGATTTGGTTTTCTGTGGTGACAACTGTGATAAACTGCAGTTACCGGCCACAGAGCTTCAGGGGTAAGTTTCTATGTGGCACACAGAGAAGATCCATGGGACACAGGATTAAGTGGTTTTAGAGATTGAGGAGATTGTGGGATTTTGAATTGAATCAGGCATGAAGTGATAAATCATGATAATCTCGATTCTGTATTTTATCTACATATTTCTGCCTTTGCTCTTTTCCCCCCTCTGGTGAAATTCTACACAAAAATAGCAATTTTCACATGACATTAGAGGAGCTCCAATTTATCATCTGTGATGTCAGAGAATCAACATGCTATCGAGGAAGAAAGACAGTTTAAATTTTTTTTAAGATCTGCACCTGACACATTCATATGTCATTAGAATCTAGCAGTTTTGCTGGAATTAAATGTATGTATGCTTGTTTCACTCATTTTGTTGTGCTAATTTTGCTCTTGTCTCTGCTACAACTCTCTGTGCATCAGGTACAGGCCTCTGAAGCAGTACGCGGTAGCCTTATCGTTTAAAGTGAAGCAGTACGCGGTAGCCTTATCGTTTAAAGTGGTAATGCCACAATTTCTTCTAAGTTCTGTCATAGTTGCTCATAAATGTGTGATCTTTTGCTAAAATAATTACACATGGAAAATTTACAGAGGAGCCAGCATCAGGGTCAGATATTATATCCCATCCAGAAACTTCCCAGTTTGGGGGTCTAAATAGACAAAATTAAATGGACATAAACACAATCAGATGCTATATTTGAAAGACTTATGATTATTAATAATCTTAATGATATACTAATTTAAATGGCAGCCTTTACTCCAGGTTGGAAAGTTTTCACTTCCTTTTACTTAAACAGATTTGCAACTTCCTACCTAACATAGGGAATGAGGGTGTAAATAGATTTGAGCAAAGAGAGTAGAAGTAAATTCCTGTTGATTATTTTATTTAACACTGTGGTTTCTCACACAAAGACATTTAATTTCAAAGTGCTCTGACTTGGCCACAGCCGTAATTGTGTATAATATCTATTATCTTTTAATTGGAATTATCTTTTATCTTTGGCTACATTTATCTGAGGATCCCTTCAGAAAGCCCACCAGAAGTCCAAATTCCAATTTGTTCTCCCAGCTTGACTAATGATGAAAAGTATCAAAAACGACTATTATGTGTTTATAAATCACCTCTTTTATCCTGATGCGGTTCTGGGATTTTATGCTAAGTATCATTTCTCTGTGGAATGTAAATGCAAAAATAACAACAAATTCAGCATAAACAATGGCACAAAATAAAAAGGAACAAAACATCTTTAGAGGAAGCTTCACAAAAGCAAAGTATGAAAAGAGAACAGCATAAAATATCGATGAGAAAATATATTTCTCACAGATTTAAAAAAAAAAAAAAGAAAGAGAAAGAAAGAAAGAAAAACCATGAGTCAAAAATAGTCTCCATTCCCTTAGCATCAAACAGTTCTATTTGGAAAAGCATCGAATCTGTGGCACGAAAGCAAATATATCTTAATTGGGCCCACTTTCATCCACCTGCTACTGTTTCTTTTTAGTCACATTGAATTTGTCTAACAACACTTGTTTACATTCCCTTGCTAGCACATTAGCATTTATTTCATTTTATAAAATAAGAAATATGGCCAGTTTCAAATGTTGAAGGTGCAGTGGCCAAAAAACTTTAGGTCAGCTTGTGGGATGCAGCAATAAACCTACACTTCTCACTGTGAAGTATTACCCTTAGATCATAATGTGGTACCAAACCTCCTCAATTAGTTGAACCATTCATCCAGTAATTATTTATTGAGCATCTGCTGTGTGCCAGGCAATCTACTAGGAATTTAGAATGAAAAGTGCACAGGGCAGGTCTCCAGCTCACTTTCCTCCAGCCTTTGTCTCTCCCAGCTCCTCCCACCACCTCCACCTGCTGCCCCTCTTCGTGGTCTCCAGCCACAGGGTCTCTTTATGTCCTCCTGGCTGAGCTCTGAGTTTACAGAAATAGTGATGGTTATTCTACCTCCATGTACTCTCTGCCCCATGTTTCTCACAGCCCCTGAGGCTAAATATTGAGTCACTAGAACCTCAGTGATGTTTGTGGGGGCTCCTGCGTTCTTTCCTCTACCCCCTTTATTGTCAACTAGACATGAGACCTACAGTTGTCCGTAAAGAATATGGGCACTTGACATACTGTGGAGACTCCTGTGGCAGCAATTGGCCCGAGTCTTTGGACCTCAAAGAGCATAATAGATGGGGCTCTATGGCTTGGGAAAGATTTTTGCCTTATTGTGACAACAGAGGTAGTAAGTCTTTTGCTGCCAGAGAGAGACTCAAAGTGGTGGACCAGTATCTTTCATTCAATCTCTTCCTACACACACACACACACACACACACACACACACACACACACACCAGCCATCTTCTAATGTATTCCAATGGACCAAACTAAGCCCCAATACTCTCTGGCCTCACTTTTGGGATACTCCATCTCTTTATCCTCAGCACAGCATGGCACCCAATCACAGTCCAGGTGAAAGGTATCTCCTCACTCACCTTGTGGATTGATCCTAATCCCTCCTTCTTTAAAATGTGTGTGATATTTGGCATCACTTATCTTTTCTTTTTTCTTTCTTTCTTTCTTTCTTTCTTTCTTTCTTTCTTTCTTTCTTTCCAAACAGGGGCAAAGGGAGGGGCAGAGGGAGGGGGAGAGAGAGAATTTCAAGCAGACTCCACACTGAGTGCAGAGCCTGATTCGAAGCTCAATCTCATGACCCTGAGATCATGACCTGAGCTGAAATCAATAGTTGGATGCTTAACTGACTTAGCCACCTAGGCACCCCATCACTTACCTTTAACACATAATAGCCCCCCCTTATTTGTGGAGTACATTCCAAGACCCTCAGTGGATGCCTGAAACTGCTGATAGTACCTAACCCTATATATAGTATGTGTTTCCTATACATGCACACATACCTATGATAAACTTTAATTTGTAAATTAAGCACACTAAGAAATTAACAACAATAATATAATAGAACAATTATAACAATGTACTGTAATACACATTATGTGAATGTGGCCTCTTTCCTTCAAAATATCTTACTGTATCTACTCATCCTTCGTATGATGATGTGAGGTGATAAAACACTTAGGTAATGAGATGAAGTGAGGTGAATGGTGTAGGCATTGGGATATAGGTTTAGGCTGTTACTGACTTTCTGATGATTCCTCAGGAGGATCACATGTTTCTGAGGACTCCATTTGATCATGGGTAATTGAAACCATGGAAAAGAAAACTGTGGATAAGGGTGGGACTATTGTATTATAGTATTGTATTATGTTCATGATTTTCTACTCATCTTTCTTATGTCCCCTTTTAAAGATGCATAATACCTTATTTTTCTCCAAAGCATAACTCATATCCTTCCATACGTCCATGTTGAATGAGTGGAGTATACAGGCCTTAGTTCCAACCCAGAAGTCTCACCTTGTTACTCTAACTCTAGTGTCTCCTTCTTCTCTAGTGGATGGCAGGACTGCCCTGAAGATTTGCCTCTTATCAAGTGAGGTCTCAGATGATGAGCTCCTGCCTACTCTCCCCTGCTACTGCTCTTGCACATGGACTTATTCTTGTGATCTTCCTACCTCTTGGTATCTCATTAGCTCACCTTGACATCCCTGCTGCTAATCATGTGCTGATATCTGACAGACTTCAAATGGATAGTCCAGAGATGTTCTTTCTTGACACTGATTTGTGGCTCAACTTACCTTCCCACATAGACTTGCTCAGTAATTGACCAGTCCACTAAGTCCTTCGTTGACTGAATGTATGGATCTTGTTCTTAGTCTCAACTTTCCCTTTTCTACTTATTTGCGAGAGATTATCCTACCATGCTCGAATCCTGACCCAAACTTCTGAACTGTAATTTCTAGTTAGATCAGTTAGGAGGCTTTCATCAGCAAACAATAAACCTTGACTCAGATGGCTTAAGTAAAGAGAACTTATTTCATAGAACATAAGTCTGTAGGTAGGGTAGTTTTAGGTTTATTTAACTCAACAGCTCAATGATGTTCAAGGATGTAACTCAATTCTTTCCTTCTTTCTGTCCTGCTCTCATACCATGCTTAAATCAGAAATTCGTAAAGGGAATAGTACAATGGTTGACTTGATCAATTATAATTATAATTCAATTATAATCGATTATGTCTAAGAAGGAAACCAGCGTCCCCAAAAGCCCATGGAAATCCAATGAAGAAGGAAACTTGTTATAAAGAAGAAAGGGGAGTTGTGCCTGTTAAGTAGGCTGCCAAGTCCATTGGCTGCATTTGTCATCCATGCATATTCTGGAGCAAAAATGAGAGCTCTGCTTACTTACTGTCCAGCCTCATAGGCACGGTCCATCCATGCCAGGGCTGGCTCACATAGCTGTTGTTTGACACCACTCCATGCCTCACCAGTGAGCCTTCTCTTTTGAGCCTCTTTCAAAGCGTGGGGAGTAAGGCACAGTATGCTATTTTTGATGGAGGCAGCAAGCTTCCTGCTTTGCTATAATGATTGTATTGTTAAATATGATACAGGATTGTTTTTATTAAAGTATTTATACTTTCTTAAAACATTCCATTTCTATATAGTGATCAAGGAAGAAGGAGGTTTCAAATGGTACTGGAGAGACATGCTACTCATAGGATATGTGTAATCTAGTGAAAGAAGCAGAGAAGGAGGAAAAAGGAAAATAATCAGTAAATAACTCAGTATTTTGGTTTTTAACTCCAGTTCCTAGTACCATGGTACAGTTCCTAGTACCATACCTGGGACCTAGTGGTGATCCACAAATGCTTGTGGCAGAAAAAAAGGAAGAAAGGAAGGGTATTTATCACCAGAATCACAAAGCAAGAGTTCACATTTTTAAAATCAAGAGAACCAATTAAATTAATAATCTAGAACTGAGTTCTAAGGATTAAAGTTACTCTACTCACAAGTAGTCCTAAAATAGTTTGTTGATATTAAAGAGGGGTGTGTTCCCTTGAGCAATTTGGACACCGCTATTTAATCCTTGGCCATAGCTTTCCTCTTAGAAAGAAACTTCAAGATCAGAAGTTCTTGTTTTTGTTTTTTTTTTAATGAAGCAGAGATTTTTTTTTTTAAGATTTTATTTATTTATTCATGAGAGACACAGAGACACAGAGAGAGGCAGAGACACAGGCAGAGGGAGAAGCAGGCTCCATTCAGGGAGCCTCATATGGGACTCCATCCTGGGTCTCCAGCATCACGCCCTGGGCCGAAGGCAGGTGCTAACTCACTGAGCCACCCGGGCTGCCGGATCAGAAGATTTTTGAGATAAGCATGAAATCAAGCAATTCTGAAAGACCATTTGCTTCATGGCACTATAAGAAGTATTGATTAACTATCCTGCTCTCACATTATAGGGAGGCAACTGTAAGTGGGACCATCTCATCACAAGGAACAACACCAACTTGATTCCAGAGTCAAGAACATGTTGGGATACTTGGCAACAGGCTATACATTCAAGATAAAACCTCATAGATCGTGGCACTATTTATTTCTCTCTTTTTCTGAAATAGAAACTATATTATTATTATTTTTTTTAAAGATTTACCTATTTATTCATGAGAGACATACAGAGAGGCAGAGACATAGGCAGAGGGGGAAGCAGGATCCTCACAGGGAGCCTGATGTGGGATTTCATCCCTGCACCCAGGATCATGCCCTGAGCCAAAAGCAGACGCTCAACGGCTGAGCCACAGAGGCATGACATACAGTACTTGTTTAATTTCTTGATATTTTTGAAATAAATATTTACTTCTTTTATACGTATACATATATACAAATGGCAGATTCTTGTTTCAAGAAATGTCATACAAATCTTTAAACGCAATACAAGAAATAGCATAACAGATACCTGTAGATTCTTCATCTAGGTTCATCAGTAGTTAACATTTGGGGAAATGTGTTTACATAATAATCCACCTCCGCCCCATACACACAAACTGTACATATGCATGCTGTAGAGCTATAATACTTCTGTATATTTCAGCATGAATCTCCTGAGAGCAAGGACATTTTTCTACCTAACCAAAATACCATTATCATATTCAGAAAAATTAACAATGATTCCCCAATGCCATTTAACATCTAAATTACACACAAATATTCCATTTGGCCCATATATTTTTTAGAGTACTTTTTTCCTGAGCTCATATAGGTTCGCATATTGCATTTAATTACCCTGTTTCTTATGTCCCTTTTAATTTCTCCTCCCCAGCCATCTTTTTCTTTTCTTTTTTCCATAATACTATCTTTTGAAGTATCTAAATCTGTTGTTTGTAGAATGTTACACGTTTGAACTTTGTCTGATTATTTCCTCATTGTGTTGTTCGTTCTTCATCTCTTATGTATCTTGTCAACCTGAAGTTAAGTATAAAGACTTAATTAGATTCAGATTAAACATCATTGTCTATGCATCATATTGTATTGCTTTGTGAACTGCATAATTTCAAGTTGTCCTATTATTAGTTATGCTACGTTTGAATATTTGGTTAAGGTATGATTTTCTAATTTTCCTATTGTAAAAATATAGTTTAAATAATTATTGCATAGGAAAAATCTATTGAATAATTTGAGTACCTATTTTTCGATATTGCATTTGCTTTAAAAAAATTAACCTATTTTTTTCCATAGCTTATTACCAAGAAGGGTTTTTCTTTTTATATTTACAGCAGGAAGTTTGAATTTACATGAATGTGCTATTTTAGAATGGATTCAAAATGTTATTTGTGTTTTTATTCTCTAACATATTAGTGTAGTAATTTTATCTTAAAATAGTGCTCTTGCATTCTTGAGATTAATTTTCTTGTTTTGCAAAAAAAAAAAAACCACATTAGTAGCTTTTGCAGTTTTTCATTGATTTGTGGTTATAATTTTTCTAACAAGGTGTCCTGGGTGAAGTAAGTGGTTGGTGCACTGCTCAGCAATCTCAGCGTGAACCTCATCCCAGCAGGAGGACTGCATTGAACAGTTACCACACCAATTGCTCAATCTGCTGAAATATAAATTATAAGGGAAAAAATTGAAAAGCAAGTCTGTATGTTAGTTGGGAAAATACATATGATTTAGATTCTGAGGGAAATTAGTTTTAACCAAGAGAAAAATATAAATCTAAATTTCCGTATAAGAAAGCTAAAATCAAAAGACCCGTGGGATCGTTCCTGTGAGGTTTCTCTATAATACAATCAACGTGCACATTTCTATAGAAAACTACCAAACAAATAAATAAATACTTGTGCTTTTTTTTTTTTTTTACGTATAGCTATTCAACATTCAGTTTTAATCAGAGGATTTTTGCCTTTTTTATTTTTAAATATCTTACCAACTGAAGGGTCTTCATTTTCTTCTTTGGAAAATGTGTGATGGGCATTATAACCACAAAATCAGTTTACTCAAAAATGCAAAATTATGATGCTGGTATCAAAATTTCTTGATATTCCTGGGAGACTTGATTTGAGGATGAAAGCATCTTCTTCAGAGCAAACTGTTATCTTTTGACTTCTTGGTCTCGCCATTCAGCCTTTGCATTAATTTTTCATCAGCTATGTTTGTTGTCTCTGAAGGTGAACATTTTATGAAGTGTAAAGTAAGAAAACATGGATGGGAAATTTCCCTTCATACTTTTGTCCACACATAGCTTTTTAAAGCTGTCTTGACTCTTGTATAAGGCTTGGCTGGGCATGAATATATTTCTTCAATTGTAATAAGGAGTTCTCGCTTGATATATTTTATCCTTAGGCATGACAACTACTCTTCAAAACATTTCTTGTTGTTTTAGCTGTTATGACCTTTGTGACCATAAATACTTATTGCTTCATCCAGTTATTTCCGTCCAATTTTCTGAGGCTTCAGCACAGACATGCTAATGCATTTAGCTCCAGTCAGTGGACTTTGCTAAGGCCAAAACTTCACCTTTGAAATAGAGGAAATATAGGTTAATTTACTCCCAATTACATTGGCTGTTCATCTCTTTTTGTTTCTTTTTTAAATATTGAGAGTTATAAAAAAAAACTATTTGAGATTTGGCAATGAAGTTAAAAAAATCAAATCTAAAATGATGTCTAAGGCAATTTGTAAATTCGCTTAGCAAACACATGACCAACTGGTAGTATAAAAGTATCAGAGTAGTTATTTACATTTTCCTTAGGATAGCTTCCTCAGCATAAGCTACCATCACTTAAAGATTTCTCTCTGCACTCCCTTGTGGATACCTTCCATGCCACGTATGCCTCCTTTACAGTATTTAGGATGTTGACCTTATTAGCCCTTAAGGCAAAGGACCACATGTTAATGATGATGATACCAACTGATCAAAAACTTTAAAGCACATATTATGTCCCACGTGTCATTAATGTCTAAGTTATTTATAAACATCGTTAACATCTTTCTAATTAGGCATGACGCACTTCCATAAATCTTGTAGAGAAGAGAGAAGGCCTCATTTTTTTCAGTGGAATTATTCCACTAGGGGTAGAAACTTCTTGGTTTTGTAAAATGAATCCTTTTGTTTGTTTATTTGTTTGTTTGTTTGTTTAGTGCTCTGTATCAACTGACACTTGCTGAGTGACAACTATCACACTAATACTTAGTGACTTAATAACAACAATTTTTAGCCATGGTCGTATGAATTAGCAAACTGAGGTGGGTGGTTCTGATCTTGGTAAGTATATACCTCTGTGTACTGGGGTAGCTGCCCTATCAGCAGAGATCTGGCTGAGATGCCTGGGATGCTTTAGTCCTCCTCCATGTGGCCTTTATTACCCAACAGGTTAATTTGGGCTTTTACTCTTGAAAGGGTTAAGTTGCAGCAGAATGCATAGGCTTTTGGGACCAGGTTCAGAATTTGCACATCATTCCCACCAAAACAATGTGCAGCAAGTCCAACTTAGAATCAAGGAGGGGAAACTAGACTCTATCTTTTGATGAGGATATTACAAAGAATTGTGTCATTTGGCAGCCTACTCAATACCTAAGAGAGTGGGGAGTTTAAAGGATACTGTATGTGAATATTTTATAAAATAAATCCTTAATATATAATAGTTTACCATGCCCTTTTCATCATTTTTATTTCTGTAAGATATTTATATGTTGGAATTCTAAAAATAGCTGCTACTTTCGTAGTTCTTTGCTTTGCGAGATATCTCACCTTATTATGCCCTTAAATGTCCAAAAAATCTCATGTGGTAAGTGAAGTCATTATTGTTAAAAATATTAAATGACTTAATGAAATAGTTGGACACGATTTCATCTGCCTTTCTTCTTATCAAAACTTTTACTATCCTTTAAGAAAACATCCCCCGAACAATTTCCCTTAAATTTGACCCTGAAGCATTTTTACTGCCTTAGATAGAAATAGCATCTTCAATAGAGTAGGGGAAAAAAATCACTAAAAAGTACATATTTAACTCAATTTGATAATTAAACTGTAATATTTACATGAAAAATATTTAAATTGAACTCTTCTGAGAATTAACTAGTTGGTTGGTATAGTTGAAAAAAGGTAGAAGACAATTTTATGTAACAGTTGTTTTTATATACAATTCTTCTAACTCTGCATTATTCAAATTCAGAATTGATTGCTTTAGTTGTCTTGAGTACTAGACATAAAGAGGCTGTGAAAGTAGCTGTTCTATCAAATTAACTAGGTTCTCCTTAACTTATTTCCTGACATGTAATAGGTGATCAACAAATGTTTTCCAAAGAAAAAAAATGGGGAGGTTTTTTTTTTTTAACATTAAATGCATAAATTACAAATGGTATCATATATATGCGTATCAACTAGTTATTTTATGTTAAATGTTCTTGTGTTTAAGAATATATCAGATTTAAAAAAATAAAAAAAAAAAAAAAAAAAAAAAAGAATATATCAGATTTATTTCTTATGGGTCAATCTGTCTTAGAAAATATATTTTTTTTGGTAGATTTTAAATAACCCAGTAAATCAATCAGATTAATTTGGGCAAGATTATGTAGTCTTATATTTAAATCATTATTTAATTTTATTATGTGTATATTTACCATTTAAAGTACATTTTATTACAGCAATTTTGTTGTGGAAATTGGAATGTCAAAAATATTAATATTCTATTGAAAAAATAAAGCTATGCAATGATGGAAAATCTATGACTTTAAGATGTAATAATAATAATAATAGATAACTTATGGAGGTGTATAAATAACCAAATAAAAATTCGTCATTAAGATTGATTTCTATATACTCTCTCTGTTTTTAAAAGATTTATTTATTTATTTTAGAGAAATAGAGGAAGAGAATCTTCAAGCAGATTCCTCACAAAGCATGGAGTCCAATGTGGGGCTTGATCTCACAACCTTGAGATCATGACCTGAGATAAAATCAAGAGTTGAATGATTGACCAACTGAGCCACCCAGGTGCCCCTTTATATATTCTCTTAAGAACAGTCTGTGAAAAAAGAGTTTCTAAATGCCTTTTATGGTAAAAAGGATTTCAAGATCAAAATATTTGAAATATATTTTTGAAAGACTTCAATTCTCATTAATGTATGAAAGTTTCCACAATTTAATATAGTGGTTCCAATCTTTTGGGGCCATGGTTTGCTAATAATAAATGGTAACATTTTTTTGAAAAATAGAATTATAAAATAAAACTATTCAATATACTAGATATCAGACTAAATGGACTCAACATGTTTTAAAAAATTATGAGTGACAAATCTTAGCTACAAACTCACTTTGAATTGCTTTATAGAAATGTATCTTTTTTTTAATTTTTGAGAGGCTTTGCTTTATTTCCTTTATTAAAGATTTCATAAAGACCTTAACACTGGTTTGTAAACCATATAAAATGTTAAGGATTGTCATTACAGTATATTTCCACTGCAATTTAAATGACAATTGAAGTGGTTGTTAAATTTGCTGAAATGAAACTGCTCCTCAAGAAGTGGTTCATGCTTTGTGAAACACTTCTGAAAGATCTTATGAAAAGTATGTTATGTTAAGCACAAAGATGTGCTTCTAAGAAACAACTACAAACTTACTCTACATGTTCAGAAGTTCCAGTTAGATATATTTTAGAGTATTGTGCAAATGCAAATAAAAACATATTAGTACACGTTATTATGGAATTTCAGATGTCATTTATGTTGTCAGATATGTGAAAAACTCTATTATCCTGGTGAATTTCATTTTTTTAAAGATTTTATTTATTTATTCATGAGAGAGACAGAGAGAGGCAGAGACATAGGCAGAGGGAGAAGCAGGCTCCACTCAAGGAGCCTGATGTGGGACTTGACCCGGGGACTCCAGGATCATGCCCAGAGCTGAAGGCAGACCCTTAACCGCTGAGCCACCCAGGTGGTGTCCCTATCCTGGTGAATTTCAATTTCAGCAGCATGGTGTTTTAACAAATATAAATTACACACACACACACACACACACACACACACATACACACACATGTATAGTTAGAAACCACCCTACTCCTTTTGAGCTTAACTTTTCAATAAATCCAATATCCTACATCTGTCTACACCCACTGATCTGAAAGATTGGCAGAGGCTGGAATTATATTGTTATAGTTGATCTAAAGTTATGATTAGAATAATTGTGTGAATTCTTCTATTGCTATAGTTTTAGTAACAGATTTTCCTCTATTTCTAATGCCAATTCTGATGGACTGACTACATCACCTTGGACAGGCTGTTTTTCTTTATTTTTTCCATTTGTAATGGGATTTCCAATAAAACCAACCTGTATCACTCCACTATTCTTGTGGTTGTTGAATGAACTACCAAAAAACATTATAATGTACTTGGTTGAAAAGAACCATGCTACCTAGAAAAATGATTTGTGAATTCCCATTTAATCTGGTTTTTATCCTTTTAGAAAGTACAATGTATCTATTTTTTAAAAATTCAAGTGATGAGGTGTAAAAACATTATTTTCTGCATCCACTACTCTCAGTATCAGAATCTCGACTATCAATACCACTGTTGTCCTCCTGGTTCACATTCATTTACCTAACAGTATGAGTGGGTTTTCTTCCTTCCCTCTTTTCCTTACTTCCTTTCACCGTTCTTCCTTTTTTCCTCCTTCCTCTCTTCCCTCCTTCCTTTATTCCCTCTCTCTCCCCCCTTTCTCTCAATCATAAGTTTATAAAGAATGCCAGAGTATCAGTAGAAGTAAACATTCATGATGGAAACAATAATGCACAACTAACTATAGCAAGGCCAAATATATGATACTTAAAAATAATATATATCCCAGTGAAAAATTGTACTTAGTAGAACCAACAACAGCATCATTTAAATATTATGCATATAAGACTCATTAATATTTTGAGGTGGTATTTCAGGCTATTTTAACACACTGTTTTCTTTATTAAAAATAATGGATTTTAAATTTAAATAGATATAGATGTAGTTATAAATCAATCTGAAAGAGAATATGAATACTGGCCTACAGTAAAGAAAGATTTTATCCATAATCAAAGAATATAGTTTTTGGCAAATTGGTGAAATTCATCTGGGAATGGAAAAGTCAGAAACTCATTTCTGTACATCATATTAAATAGGACCTCTAACAATATCTTTATGTAGGGAAATCAATAATCATATTTTTGTGAATATTTCAGATTATGCAAAGTGCGTATCATTGAATCATATAATTCACAGTTCTACCTAGCAGGAAGAAAAAAAATTGCCTCTTTTTTTTTTTCTTCTGCTCACTGTGCCACACCCATTTGCTAATTAAGTTCCTTAACCTTGAAGATAATGCAATTCCTCCTTTTTTTTTTTTTAAGAAATAAATTTGTGGTTAAATTTACATCATATTAAATGAAAACTGCACTTCCAAAAATAACCTTGAAGAGCACCAAAATGTTTGCTTTATCAACGGAATGAGGTTATTTAGAGAAATAGTTGGATGTCATGATAAAAAAGAAAAAAGTCACAGTATTGGTAATAATTGATAACACTTGAATTTCTGACTCTAATTAATTGCATACAATCAGATAAAGATCACATGCTTTAATATATCTTTAATTTTATGATTTTTCTGTGGGAAAATAATATGTTTTATTCACTCGTATTTATGTACTCCCTCTCCTCACAGGGAGCCCAGTGTGGGACTCAATCCCTGGACACTCAACTGCTCAGCTACCCAGGCATCCCTCTTCTCAATCTTCTAACAGAACATAAATGAAAGTCAATGTAACAACATAAGAAATGTAAGTTAAAATGTAAGAAATAAGAAATTACTTTTCATGCTTTCAAAAGTAAACTTTCTCTTAAGTATTTGAAATTAGTCTCTGCAAAATATAATTTCTAATGATTACATAACAGTTGCACAAATACATGTAAAACTTTGAGTTTTGAAAAATTAACTGAATTGTATATGGCATGTTTATACCAATAAAACTATTCACAGTTCTAGCACGTCAGTGTAGTTGGCATTGTCAGGAACCAGTGTCATATTTCATTCAGGTTAAACTGATACCACCATACATACAAATTCAAGAATAATAAGAATTGTTTAACACCGCAAAAAGGTTTTCAACTGCCACGTGCTTGATGTGTTCAGTTTTTAGTGTTCTGAAGCCATGAATTGGAATGTGAGCAGAAGCAAGAAACTGGTTACTCAGCACTACTGGGAAACAATACTTTGTCATGCAAGGATCCTTTGCAATCGTATCTGAGAGAAGGATTTGACAAGTTAATTAATTTGAATTTTTCTTACCTAAGCATATCTGCAGTTCAATTCTTCTGCCCTCTGAAATATTGTCCATCCTAAATTGGGGTGGTACATAAAACACAATGCTTTACTATAGGCGAACAAGGTTTTCTGTCTGTAGTGGTATATAATTCTTTGACAATTGAAATGACTTCCTAGGGCAAATGCAAAAGCATAGTGTACTGAAACACTGTCATATATATGAATACTAATATACATGAATATATACCTGTATATGCATAAACATATTTGTATGTTTAAACACAAATCTGTACTAAATTTACACTCATTTGCCTTCCTCTTGAGCAGATTTGTACCTAAAGTATTTTCCTCTTCAATTGCTGTCACACCAGAAGTAGCTATGATTGGGGACGGGGAAGATGCTCATAGGCTTGGTCTTTAAAATCCATTAGGAAAATAGAGGTATATAACCCTTTCGGTATTTGTTACTTATGCTTTTATACCAATAATATCTGCATGTGTACAGGAAATGCCTGAAGAGAAAAACTCAAGGATGTCTCAGCTCCCACCTCAGTAGAACCATGAGAATCTCTTATTCCTATCAATGGTCCTGGTGAGAGCAGAGGGTGGCATCCTGTGGAAGTTAACACTGAACCTGTGCATTTTAGTAGACAAATAAAATACATTAAGGCCTCCTGCGGAAGAAGCCTAAAGGCTACAGGTTCTAGGTGGGGAATTTACAGGTAGGGAGCACAAAAAAACCAACCATTCTCTGAACCCAGTAAGTAACGCAGTTTTGGTGGCGGAAAAGAAGTTGGGGAAAGGGTTAAGTCAGGGACAGTCCTGGGAAACAGCGGGGTAGCTGGAATAAAAGCATTAATGAATTTAACCTAGAGCTAACCTTTTAAAAAATTCTCTAATCCAAACTGCATTTTTTTTTTTTACCGCTGGGGTTTTTCAATCTGAAATTATCCCAGGATCTTTTGGGGATGGCACTTTTGCCAATATTTGCATGCTCATGCAGCATCACAAATAAAAAAATAATGGTTTAATGTTATACTGGGGAGGAGAAGCACTCAAATAGGTGAGCAGGGATTAGCTGCCTTCTGATTATAAAGAGGGCTGTTAGAGCTTAATCCCCGAGAGCTATTTGCTCCAGTGTTTTTAATGGCCCTTAATAGCTCAAGCCTGCATAGAGCACATATGCATGTATTTATATTTGTATTGATACATATTTCATGTATCAATTTCTATTCCCTAGCTGGAATTTGTGCTGTGAATTACTATAGTACTCTTTTGTCTAAAATGTAATTATCTAATTATGTGTTCTGGGAGATGGCATAGCTAGACTCATAGTGCACCAATTCACAAGCATTTAATTTTTGTTTTTAATAAGAGACTATGAGAAAAGGGATCTTTTTCCCTCCAGGGAGGGGGGGACGCAGTACTCATGCTTAAATGGTACTTTCAGAATGGGAATTTCCTTGCCAGCTCCTCTGGGCATCTCATTAAGTGCTTCTAGTACTAGGGGGTCGTTTTGCCCTCTTATATGACCCTTAAAGAAATCCTGTTAGTAAATCACAGGCTAAGAAGTCATGCAATGTGAACCTAAAGTAACCATGTACATTAAATAATGCTATCAAGACCAGGTCTTTAATTTTTTTTTTTTTTAAGGACGATAAAAACCACTGTGAAGTATCCTCTTTCAGGTTCACTAAATTGGTAATATTATGAGCAAGCAATGATTCATCTGAGTAATTCGGTGGAATCAAAGGAGCTCGTGGAAGCTGATGTGATTGGCCAGGAATCATGAAAAGGATGAAAACGGGCCTCCATGGCAGCTCGTCAGCTCCCCTCCCACGTGCAACAGGCTTTGAAAGGTTTCAACTGCAAGTTACCAGGACTTTAAATGTTGAATGTTATATGTCTCTTTTGATAATGAAGGCTCAGTTAATACTCTGGTTTGGCACTCTGAGTGACGAATAAAAACCTATTTAAAGTTGGTATATCTAGTGCTAAATGTCACATTTTACTGGTTGGCACACATTTATCACTTCATTTCCCAGTACAGTAAACAACTCGTAACTCACTGGTTACTTTGATTGACAGCAGCCTTGGGCATTTCTGAGCGCTCATGCACTGTACTGCATGGAGTCAAACTTCTATGGTAATTGGCTTCAACAACAATAATAATAATAGAAATAATAACTCCAGAGTTAATTTAAAGGAGCAAAAAGAAGTAAGTCAAATATGAAGACAATAAATTACGGGGATTTCTCATTTAAGTAAGTAACAGGTTTAATAGCTTTCTCTAAGTACTGAGATCATTCAACTGAACATCTGCTTTCCAGCTGTGCATATTGATATATTACCGGGTTTTTTTTTTTTATTATTCCCTTCTACTCTAAATGTATCCATAAGTTTTTAGGAGTTTCACTACCTGACTTTGTGACAAAGCCTTGATTGTGAAAGATATAAAAACGTCAAAAATTCTGTAGGCCATATTATGCCCAGGATATTATTTTTCAATCAACTCCAAAGACAGATGTCCATGAACAATTAAACCATTCTCCGATCACACCTTGTTCCAGCTGGGATCAGAGAATTAAAAGGAAATAAGCCCTCAAAACTTAGTTACTTCTGGAGTTCCCATAGTTTCCTGACTTAATAGATTCTTATTAAATAATTCTATCAATGGAAGACGGATATAATACATTGCTTAAACTTCTGAAGTTGGTTCTTTGATATTAAATTTAGTATTTCTTCTTTTATAATAATTCACATGGCAAGCATCTACTTTCAGAGAAATCCCCTCAGATGGAGATTTGGTTATCCTAAGCTTGCTAGCTTCCACGTCTAGTCTTACAGATTTTAGTCATAAAGCACCTCTCTGAGACCATGTGAACTAAAAAATGTGAGACTTGCTAATCAAAATGGATATAACCCAGTATCTTGTCTAATAGGGCAACATGGAATGTGTTCTCCCCTTTCAACAAAAAAACTCCCAAATAAGATGTTATCTTCTTCCCGTCAGCCTTTATCGTTACTGTCACCATGGCAACTAAATAGCTCAGAGTTGCAACCTAAACAAGGGACCAAATAACATGAGCTTATGAGCCACTGCATTATCAGTGTTCATAAGACAGTAATTCAAAAGCGCTCAAGTCGTACCCACAAAGGAAAAGCTTTTATTCTCTCTTTCCCTGACCAAAGTATGGCTAATAAAAGTCTTTCACCATGTTCTAGGCGTTATGGATTAAACAGCTTAAGATGTGGGATGAGATAACCTGAAGGGAGCATGTACTCATCCTGGTCCCAGGATGCACTTCACCAAGGCAATCTGCTGGTTGGCAGAGTAATACACAACTGAAGATGAGATTTATTGATTGATTGGTTTAATTTTATTAAATGACACTAAGGAAAGATGTGTTGCTTTTTTTTTTTTTCTCTTAACAACATATGTAATTAGGAGACTACCATATATGAGCATATAAAGTAGGACAGATTTGGACTGCTCCAAGTGAGTTCTATAAATAATAGGCCCTTGAGCCACCACAGCTTTTCATATTCTTTAAAAAAAAAACCACTGTAATCTTTGAAATGTTTTCAAAATTCTCTACTTTATTATTATTCAGAAAGCAGTAAGTTTCTGGGTGTCTAAACACTTCAGGTGGACATCTGAGGAGAAAGTTAATAGTAATAATAAAAATGATAAAATCAGTAATAGTTAATAGCTCTTGTACACCTTATAACATGACACTTGCCATGCATGATAACTTTTATTTTTTTTTAATTTTAAAAAGATTTTATGTATTTATTCATGAGAGACATAGAGAAAGAGGCAGAGACATAGGCAGAGGGAGAAGCAGGCTCCCTGTAGGGACTCGATCCGAGGACCCTGGGATCACAATGTGAGCCACAGGCAGATCCTCAACCACTGAGTCACCCAGGTCCTCCTCATGATACTTTTTTAATTCAGACTATTGTTATCCCATTTATAGATGAGAAAGTTAATTCACAAAGAAAATAACTTCCCAGATTTAGGAAGAAGAAGAGCTAGGATTTGAACTCATGCAATGTGACTCCAAAGCCTTTTCTCAATCACTGAGTACTGTTCAAATATTTTTGTGTCTTGCCTAGAAGTTCCAATAGTGTGGCTAAAAATACAAATTGATATGTATTTCTTGATCTCCTTTCATAAATATTTATTGAATTTGTTATTTTTTTAATTAAAAATAGAATTGCCATATGATCAAGTAATTCCACTCTTGCTATTAATCCAAGAAAAATCAAAACTCTAAGTCAAAAAGATATATGCACCCCTCTTTATTGCAGCATTATTTACAAGAGCCAAAGTACAGAAGCAACTCAAGTGTCCATCAATAGATGAATGGATAAAAAAGTGATACACACACACACACACACACACACTGCAATATTATCAGCCATAAAAAAGGATATGATCTTGCCATTTGCAACAACATGAATGGACATAGAGGGTATAATGTTAAGTGGAATAAGACTGAGAAGGACAAATATCATATGATTCCACTGATATGTGGAATTTAAGAAACAAACAAACAAAGAAAAAGAGAAACAAAATCACAGATTCCTAAATACAGAAAACAAACTGGTAGTTGTCTGAGGGGAAATGAGTAGAGAGTAGGTGATATTGATAAAAGGAATTAAGAATACACTTATAGTGATCTGCACTGAGAAAAAGTATGAAAGTGTTCAATCACTATATTGTACACCTAAAACTAGCATAACATTATATGTTGTTTATATTTTAATTCAAAAAAGTGTGCTAGCTCTTCTATTACAATTGTACCTTCTTAATGTCAAATTTATATTTAATTTGAGCTCTGTGGGGCTTTTGTTTGATTTTTAAAGATTTGTTTATTTCTTTTAGAGAGAGAGAGCGTGGGAGTAGGGGCAGGGGCAGGGGCAGAGGGAGAGACTCCCAAGCAGACTCCGTGCTGAGCATGGAACTGAAATAACACAACCCCTGGGATCATGACCTGAGCTGAGATTAAGTCAAACATTCAAATGACTGAGCCATCCAGGCACCCTAAACTAATTTTATATCATTCTTAGCAAGATTAATTTTGGTTACCTTGTACGTAGTCTTACATTTTTAAGATGGTAGTTTTTGAACTCCTGTAGCTTCAAATATTTATACATCATCTAACACCTAATCTAATATCATACCTAGCTCTTTAAGGATAGCCAGGGTTTCCCTCTCCCTCCCACCTCTCAGAAAACAAACCTACCGATGGAGAGAAGACTGGAGGCTGGATCATTTCAAAGTGCCCTGGCCAGAGAGCTTGCCCAAAAGGTAATTTAAAGCTACAGAATTTTTGATGATGAGACTCAACCAGAAAAGAAGGCAGCAGTTCCTGAAGGTAAATCTTTGCATGAGTGGGAGAGAAGCAAACAGGCTGCCAGCAGCTCTATTCCAACTTTTCATACTGTGTGGCAGGAAGAAAAACAAAACTGAGTCAGGAACCTGAAGTGGTATCAGAACCACGGTAGTTCCTATAAAGGCACGAGACGCCCCAGGTTAGTGGGATATCACAGAAATAAATAGAGGGCCCTAGTTATATGTTGTAGTTATATTTCAATGAAAATTGACTAGTGAAATAATTATGAAGTCAATATACTTCTCTACAAAATTACATAAAGCTCCAGATACATTCTGCAGGCACTTAACAGCCAGCACTTATGTTTTTTTCTCCCTTATAGTCAACCAAGATACATTTCATAAATAATAAAATAAATAAGATAAGGCTTTGTGTTTTTACCTGAAAAGCATTAACCTTCTCCCTGATAAAATGTTCGGGAAACACAGAAAGCTATTTTACCCAAGATAATGGTCATTCTAAGATTTACAAAGGTTGAAACGGGAACAGAGATTTAGCCACATTCAAGTTCAGCCTTGGAAGCTCAGATGCAGATGGACGGTGAGAAGTTACAGTTCATTAAGTCCTGAAGGTTTTGCAACTTAAATAGGAAATGAAGTATGAAGAGTTCTTGTAATTACAACACGGTGTGACAAGCTGTTTGTTAAAAATATATGTACAGGGTGCACAGAGAGCTCCTATTCTAGCCAGAGTGGAGGAAAGGGGGATGAGGAGGAAGAAGGAGGCAAGGCTTGATGCAGAAGTTTTCTGAAGAGATGTGACATCTCAGTTAAGTTTTGAGTTAATGAAAAGGTACTTACCCTTGCCACCAGGGGTCCAGGTAAAAGAGGTAAGCACAAACAGTGCAGCATGGCACTAACCCAAGGATCCTTAAATAGTTAAGCATGGCTGCATGCTAAACTTCATGAGTCAGAAAAGGTGAGTCTGCAGACCTTGGCAGATACCTTATCATGAGAGGTTTGGGCTGTGTCGTGGAATTTGAATTTTATCCTGAAGACACTGGTGAACCAGGAAAGGGTCTAAACAGTTACATTTTAAGTTTAGCTCACTAGGTTTTACAGAGGTTGGAATTTTTAATTCATCATTCAGCAAACAGAATATAAAGAGGATCAGAAGCCAAACCAGCCTGGGCCCTAGAAGATCAGTCACCATAATTTAGTTGAGAAATGATGGAGCTGACAGAAGAGAATGTATAGGCATCAATGGGAAGGATAACAGGGCATGATTAAGAGTGAAAGGGATGGGACTCACTCACCACTGGGCTGGGAGAGAAGGGGAAGAAAACCAAGAGATTGAGAACAGTAGTATGAAGCCTCATTAGACCTGAAACACAAGGCTTTTCCAGCATCTCGGTTGTTGAGCTCCTAACCCATGGTCTGGAATGTCTGCAAATGGAAACACCTCACTATCAGCAAATTAAAAAAAAAATAGTGGTAGTGATGTCTAGAGTATTTTAGGGAATTCTTGGGAGGTGAGCCAAGAGGAGTTACAGCTTCTCAGAAAGAAA
Organism: Vulpes lagopus; assembly: GCF_018345385.1. NCBI lineage: Eukaryota > Metazoa > Chordata > Mammalia > Carnivora > Canidae > Vulpes > Vulpes lagopus. The sequence continues at coordinate 22,182,796 of NC_054824.1, read as the reverse complement.
GGAGGAAGATAAAGGTAGCACTTTTCCAACATACTTTCCTTCTCTTACCTTCCAAGTCAGAAGGAAGAAATAAAAAACACGGAATCTACAAGCAGTGCTCAACGAGAAGTATACTCCAAGAATAACCCTGGACTTACTGTTCCACAAAAACATATGTTACAGTTTTAGGTAAATTTTCTTCTCAGCTAGAATTTTTTTAGTGTAAGGCTTATGTCCTATACCATAGTGTTACTACTGAAAGTGAGAAAAGGGGGGAAAAAAGTATGTTGTGATGTTAAATCATTAAAGGCATCTTCTTGGGGTACCTGGATGGCTCAGTTAGTGAATCATCTGACCCTTGGTTTCATTAGGCTTAGGTTATGATCTCAGGGTCATGACTTCAAGCCGCCAAATGGGGTTCGGCGCTCCAGCATGGAGTCTGCTTGAGATTCTTTCCCCTTTCTTCACCCTATCCTTCTGCTTCTCCACTCTCCCACTGCCCTCACCTGCATGGTCTCTCTCTCTCTCTCTGTCTCTAAAATAAATAAAATCTTTAAAAATAAATTAATTAAACAAATAAATAAATACAATAAAGACAGCTTCATTATAGCTTGTGTAGATAGTAATATTAATACACAATTTGTAAGTTGTAATTATTCACAGAATAAGTATTTACTGAGCACATGAAATCTGGTAGGGATTGTTCTAGGGTCTCAGGATGTAGCAGTGAAACAAAACAGGTAAAAAAATCACTGACTTTACAGAGTTTATAATTCAAGGGAAAGACAGGTATTAAATAAGATAAATACAAAAAGTGTATTGGATGATGGTAAATGCTGAAGGAAACATTAAGCCAGGAAGGGGGACAGGGAGTGTCAGAAGGTGGCTACAATTTTAGGTAGAGTTGCCCTATCTGGTGTCATTGAAAAAGTGATATTTGGATAAAGATCCAAAAGAGGCTAAGGAGTAAGTAATAAAGATACCTGGGGGTCACCTAGGTAGTGAGAGAAACACGTACAAAGGCCCTGAGATGGGAGTGTGTCTAGTGAGTTTTGGGGACAGTGGGGACAGAAGGTGTGAAAGTAGAGAGGATGAGAGACAGAAAAGTAGGATATGAGACCAGAGAGATAATGTGTAGCCATTTCAGGTAGGCTCAGGCATGCTAAAGACTGGCTTTCATTCTGAGCGAGATGGGAGCCACTGGAGGGTTTTTAGCAGAGAAATAATACCATCTGAGTTGTGTTTTAACAGGATCACTCTGGCTGCTATGTCAAGAATAAGACTATGAGAGAGAGCAGGGGTGAAAGCAAGAAGAAAATTAGGAGGCCTTTGCAATTGTCTAGGCAAGAAATGAGGGCAACTCCAAACTGGAGGAAGATTGTGGAAGGTTAGAAGTGGTCACTTTCTGGATACACTATTATCAGAAGCCCAATTCAGAGGAGTTTATGTGGTGACCTGGACCAGAACCGCCTTAGTTTCCTAAACCAAAATTTGGAAATTCCAAGATCTGCAGCCGGTGAGCTGGACCAGGAGATCTGATATGTAGTGCTGGTTTAAAAGTTCGTGGGCTCAAGACCCAAGAAGATGTTTCAGTCTGGGTCCAAAGGCCAGGAAAGACCAATGTTCCAAGTCACACTCATGAGGCACGAGTCCCTCTCAGCCTTTTTTTAGTCTTCAGATTTTCAACTGATTGGATGAGTCCCATCCACCTTAAGGAAGGCAACCTGCTTTACTCAGTCTGCCCATTCAAATGCTAATCTCATCTAGAAATACCTTCACAGACACATTCAGAACAATGTTTGGCCAGATGTTTGGGCACTTGGTGGCTCAATCAAGTTGACTTATAAAATTAACCATCATAAGTCTGACTCTTGTCAACTGGGCACCACCTTAAACTATATTTAATCTCCAAATAAAGACAAGAATAATTATAATTCTACCTAACATGATACAACTATCTTGTATATAACTGAAAACACACTAACCCCTTTCCCAGAATAGAGGGTAAAGTCTTTGAGAGTTCACTCTTCCTCTGATATCCCATAACTAATTAGCAATACTTAAATACTATGATACAAAGATGTACCAATACATCTTATGTTACATGATAAAAGAATACAAAGGGAAGAAAACAAAGATATTAACTTACACACACACACATTCACAGCAGGTAAGGAGGAAATATTCATGACAATTGTAGTCCTCATTTGTAGAAATGGTTGTGTGGTCATAGATGATATTTATAACTACCTTCCTCCAAAACCACTCTATATTCCCTTTGCCTTCAGTGAGCACTTCAGCTGTTTGTGGTTCTTTCCCTGGTGAGGTGGTCCAAACCTTCATTCCTGAAAAGTCTGGGCCATTAGCAGTCCTGTCTGGATTGAATTTCCTTTGGTCCTTTATCACAGGAGATGGTAATACCTGGGGAATCTCCTACCTTCCAGAAATGCTCTTCCTTACCTCTATTTTGGAGTTGTAGACCAATTTCCCCTTGGTGGTCTGAATTAATCAAGTGCCAAGAGGTCAAGTTTTGGCAGACATGGCGCTCCCTCCACTGCAAGCAGAGTAGCTTCCTTTTCTGCCAGTTAATTCAGAGAGGAGTTACCCAGAATGATTGGGTAACAATCTTAATTTCCAAGTGAATGGAATCATTGTCGTGTCTCCTGGTGGAAGTTCCTTCCTTTGGAGCTAAGACCTCTAGGCCAAAAAAGCTTAGGGTCCTAAAAACAGGAAACAAAACTTTTGCTAGTCATTTACTGAGGGGAAGAGTGAATAGTTTGACTTCCATTTCTGTTTATGATTCCTGTGAAGCTGCTGGGGGAGAAACAATACCATTGACCAGATGCTAATGATTCAGAGCATATATAGCTTTCTGGAAGTAACCTTGGCTCAACCCTTCAAAGTATTGTCACCTACTGGGCACTCAACTTTAAAAGGCCATTCACAATTCTATTAAGCCATTTAGATGGTGGGGAATATGATAAGACCAGTGAATTCTATCAGTATGAGCTCACTGGTGCACTTCTTTTGCTGTAAGGTGAGTTGTCTCTTCCTTAGCCTTTTGTTCTATTCAGATCTTCAATTGATTGGATGATGCCCCCTCACATGACAAAGAGTAATCTGCTTTACTCAGTCTGCCAATTCAACTGTTAATCTCATTTAGAAATACTCTCACAGATATACCCAGGATAATATTTGGCCAAATGTCAGGGCATAAAATTACCATCACACCAAGCTTTGTTCTAGCCTAGCTTTAAGAATAAATGTGCAGTCCAAGCAAGCCATCAACAAAATGAAAAGGCAACCTACTTAATAGGAAGAAATATTTGCAAATCGTGTATCTGATAAGAGGTCAATATCCAAAATATATAAAGAATTCAATCTGAATAGACATTTTTCCAAAAAGACATACAGATGACTAACAGGTACCTGAAAAGATGCTGAACATCACTCATCATCAGGGAAATGCAAACTGAAACCACAATGAGATTATCAACTCACACCTGTTAAAATGGTTATTATAAAAAAGACAAGAAATAACAAGTATTGGCAATAATGTGAAGAAAAGGGAACCCTAGTGCATTGTTGGCAGGAATGTAAATTGATGCAGCCACTATAGAAAACAGTATGGAGGCTTCTCAAAAAATTAAAAATAGAACTATCAGATGGGTGTAGCAATTTCACTTCTGGGGGCTTATCTGAAGAAAACAAAAATACAAATTCAAAAATTATATGCACCGTCATGTTCATTGAAGATTTATTTACAATAGTCTAGGCATGGAAACAACCGAAGCATCCACCAACTGATAAATGGATAAAGAAATTGTAATATATAATTATATGTATTCAGCCATAAAAAAATAATGCAACCTTGCCAATCGAGACAATATAGACCGACTTTGAGGACATTTTGTTAAGTGAAAAAAGTCAGGCAGAGGAAGACGAATTCCACATGATCTCACTTATATGTGGAATCCTGAAGAAGAAGGAGGAGGAGGAGGAGGAGGAGAAGGAGAAGAAAAGCAGCAGCTCATAGGCACAGAAAACAGACTGGCAGTTACCAAAGGCTCAGCATAGGACGGGGCAAAATGAGTGAAGAGAGTCAAAAGGTACAAGTTTGTAGTTTTAAAGTAAGCCAAGGGGATTTAATATATAGCATGGTGACTATAGTTAATAATACAGTATTTTATATTTGATAATATTGCCAAGAGAGTAGATCTTAAAAGTTTCATCACAAGAAAAAAAATTTAACTGTGTATGGTGACAGATGTCAACTAGACTTGTTGTGATCACTTCACGATAGATAGAAATATTGAATTATTAAATTGTATGTCTATAACTAATATTATATATCAATTATATCTCAATAAAGGAAGTGGCAGGAGTAGGAGGAGAAGAAGAAGGGGAAGGAGAAGGAGGAAGGGGAAGGAAAAGAAAGTATGGATTTGTATCTAAATCAGGCCTGTCCTGCCAGCTTTACAGATACAGTTTATTTCAGAGCTAATCTAGGATTTGGGTCCAAGCATTATCTTAAGGTCATAGTATGGAGTATAACAATAAGTTAGAAGAAAATGTCAACATTTTAGTGTACCCTGTTCTGTTACCGTAACCCCAGGGCAGGATAGAATACAGGAAGTAGGAAGTCAGAAAGAAGACTAAACTTGCTCCGTGGCAGGCCATCGTGATAAATCGAGAGATGATTGCCTAGTAGACAAGATTCTTTCCATACTTGATACTGATGGTAATATGCAAAATGCAGCTAAAAAAGTTGATTTTTGGCTCAGGAAGGATGTTTAGGTCTGAATCTAGGTAATGGTTCTTGAAAACACAGTACCATGACCTTTTTAATGGTGACCTTGATGTTACATTTACTGCTTTACTGGCACCAAACTCTGATAATCTACCAACAGATGGTCAGGATATCTTGGTCTACTTTTTAGTCCCTTGTCTATTTGTGCATCATTTGACAGGATACTTCTGAGGCAGCAAAATTTAGCTGATGATGTTATGGTTCATTGTTTCCAGCAATGGTTTTGGCTTTATCCAGAAGTCTTTGATTCAAATTGACATATGACTCTAATCTTATTCAACCTGATTGTCAAATTATAAGGATGTGACAACTCTGCAAAGTTTCCAGATCTATTGTTGTGTTCTGTAGTGCATTTCCAGAGTGCTGTCATGTTGTGGCTAGTAAACAGGAACATTCTGAGAGTTGATTTAAAAATGTTATGAAGGTTAGTTATCTTGAATTGAATGCATTCAACTGAACAGTATTTCAGTACTGTGGCCCTGTATTCCTGGCAAATATAAAAGTACTATCAAGTGTATCATTATTTATTTATAGATAAGTGGTGGCACACAGATTTTGATCGCATTTTTAATGGTAGTAAATTATCCTCCTCATATTTTTAATAATTCCATTGTAACATACAAGAATAATAGAGAAATTCAGAGCCAAACATAGTTTGAGATGAGCAGGCTATAATGAAATATTTGGCATAATTCAGTACATTTCAAAGCCCTTGTAAGGAAATATTACAAAAATAATTTGGCAATTGGATTGCAAGGGTCGAAATTTTACACTTGTCCTGAGAATTCTATTATCTTTTACCTTGATGAAATATCAGAAATATAAACTAGATTTTAAGTATCAAGATAATTATTACAGGATTATATATAAAAACAGAAGTGGGAAATAATTTTAATTACAGAATATTTGAATAAATTATGACATATTGGCATCATGATTTTTTTTTAAAGATTTTATTTATTTATTCATGAGAGACAGAGAGAGAGGCAGAGACACAGGCAGAGGGAGAAGCAGGCTCCGTCCAGGGAGCCTGATGTGGGACTGGATCCCGGGTCTCCAGGATCACACCCTGGGCCGAAGGCAGGCACTATACCACTGAGCCACCATCACCTGCCCACGTGATGAATTTTAATGCAATGAATATTATAAGCCAGTTACACAATGTCTCCAAAATATTGGTAAATTGAACAGTATGTATAATTTCAGCTGTGTGTTTGTATGTGTGTATATGTATATGCAAGTAAATGTAATAAAATGTCAATAATTTACCTTGTTTTTAAAGAATTTACATGTCCAGTCAGCAGGAAACCATGTGTCGTTGATGGTTGGATAAGTGCTTTTTAGTTTTTCTCTTATGTTGGATTTTTGCTTGTGTCTACAATGATACCTACAACATAATTAGAAAAAAAAAACACAATAATTAAAACAAAAAAACATGAAGATATTTTAGTTGTTAATTTTGTGCCACTAATAGAGTTAACAGAAGGTTTTTAATCTTATTGATAGGTGAATAAACGTACCTAGAAAAATACCCTGAATTTTACTTGCTTAAGGATAAGACTTATTCTGATATTCTAACAAACCATAAAGATGCCTTCTCTTAAGTGCTTTTTAGGAATTTAATAATTAAATGAATAAATATTTTTCTTTTTGGAAGTTTCCATAGGAATTAATCAATGCTCCCAGTGATTTAATCAGCCTATTATCTCAGTATCTTCTGAATTTGAATGGCACTGGTGCCAGAGTCACAGAAAAGAAAATAAATGTACAACATTGGCTGAATCAATAAAAACCAAGCAGAGGAAATTGTTATTCCCTAGGAAGTATCAGATATAAGAAAGACAGGCATGATGATAACTTATAGGAAGGTTTACAGCTTATAAACCATCAACTAAACTGAAGACATTTCAGTGACAAACATTCTAGTCGCATCTGCTCAGTAAGAATTTTGCTCTATGTAAAATGCTAACACATTTTGAGGAATGTTTATTGACATTATAAGTTTCTTTATTTAACAAGTCAGGCAATCATTTTATTTCAGTATTTCTGTATAAAGTATGTAAGCACTTCATTTTTACCACTTGACTATTTACTAAGGTTTCATTGTGTCTGGATGTCGTGTTTTGACTTCATTATTTCTTTATCGGATCCTCACTTCAGTGAGTTCCTCAGTGAAATCTAACAGCCTCAGTAACATTAGGAAGGAATAGAGTTCTGATGCCTGGAAAGTCTTGAGTCTTTGCTCCTTATGAAATGTATAAGGAGAACCAAAGGAATATTAAGTCCAAATTTCAACTCTACTTCTTTCTTATTAGATATATTTGATACTAAAGCTTAGAGATCAAATTAGTAAGGAAAAAAAATAGTTCTGAAACTTTTAAAAAGTAAAATAGAGAGATTATGCTGCATTTGAAAGTCCTACCAAAAGTAATTCTTCTAACTGAGGTCCTGACACCATTTAAACTAAAGTCTTATTAAAAACTATACTGTGTCACACTAATTTGGAGGCTACTCTGGTTCATTAGCTAGCAGCCTCAGTGTTATTGACACCATCAAGCAAACTGATGACACCAGAATGATTTATCTAATATAAAGTTTTTCTTTCTGATAAAGCATTTTTCTGTTATATCTATATATATCTGAAGTAATTTCTTCCTAAATTATACAACCATAGCAATCTATAGTCTAAATCAATCAAATTTAATAAAAATGGAGCCAACATATTGAATGACGTTAAGGGATTTTTATCAGTTGAAGTGGATCAGACCTAGGGATATGATTTAACTCCTGAGGGATCTGAAGTCTGTTCAATGATTTTCACTTTGAATATCTTGCTTACACTGTTTAGTATAATTAATAAAAACACAGATTCTATAAGATGGATTTTCATCTCTTATTCCATTTATCAGAATATGGTTGCAGAATTAGGAAAAGAAATTGTTGCAGAATGGTCTTGGTCAAAATCTAGGGTGGCACCCTGGTCTCATATGTTCCATAAATCCTCTCTTTGAATATATCTCCCTGTTTATAACACTAACATGACAACAAACGCCATTTACTAAGCACACAATTATATCTATATTAGATAATAGAAAATATTTATTAGGGGCACAGAGCTCCTAAAACCTTCATAATTTCCTGAGTGATAAGAGCATCTTTTATTCTAAAGAATTGGTGCTCCTGATGGCTTCTGAATGAGGTCTGTTCACTATAAAAACCAAGCCATGATTAGAAGCTTGGACTTTTCAGCCCTGTCCCCATCCTCTTGAGAAGAAAGCAGGGCTAGAAATGGAGTTCATGATCAATCATGACTTTTTGATGAAGCCGTCATATAAATCCTGATAGTGTGGGCTTCAGAGAACCTCCAGACTGGGGAACATATTCACATACTGGGACAGTGATGCACCCCAACTCCAAAAGTACAGAAACTCCTGTGCTCAGGACCCTTTCAGATTTCATCCCATGTATCTCCTTGTCTGGTAATCTGTATCTGTTGGAATAGCTTTTAACAAACTGCTAAACATGAGTAAGTGATTTCCCTAAATTCTATGAGCCTCTCTGGCAGATTAATTGAGCCTGAGGAGGGGGTCATGGGAAACTTTGATTTGTAGCCAATTCAAACAGAAGTTGTAGATCATTTGAGGATCTACTACTTGTAATTGCCATTTTGCCATCTTGGGGGAGGCAGTCTTGTGGGACTGAGCCCTTAACCTGTGGGATCTGATGCCATCACCAGGTAGAGAGTGTCAGAATTAAGTTGTAAAACACACCCATCGAGTGTCACTGAATTACTTAGTATGGGCAAAAACCTCCACACATCTGGTGTCAGACATGTAGGTGTGGTAACAGTATGAGAGGAGAGGACAGAAACCCAGGTAGAAAGCTGGATTTTTCCCAAAACAGTCTGGGACCACATTAATCTGTTTTTAAAAAGCTTGAAGTCTATAATTGTCCCCCAGAGGAGAGGGCCATGCATTGGCATGGCTAGCAGCTTCCCAATAGCGTTGTTGGGAAGCAGATGGTTGTGGGGAAGTTGTGCTGTATAGGGGGTGATGCAGGTAAGCATGGTACTGGGAAGCAAGGGTTATCTGATAAAAAGCTATGGCTATTTCATATGGAAGCCGCCATATACAAACACAGCCGGAGGTCCTTCTAGGAGACCTGAAGCAAAGGAGTAAAGTGAGATCCCTGGTCTAAAGCTATGTAAGGCTTAGAGAAAAGCAAGTTAGATGAGTGGGTGACAGGAGTCTTTAACATTATATAAAATAGTAATATAGTTAATATATTAATATATAATGCATAATATATATTAAGTCATGATGTACTGATGCATTTTCTACTAACTATCAGACTAGAATGAGTACGTATGACATTGAAAATATCAGAAAAAAATTACTTGCTATTAAAAGCAATGATAACTTTGATCTTGAAGAAAGCAAGAGATCCAGATTGAAACTGGGCTTGCTTTCATATTTTGAGTCATAAGAAGTTGCAACATGAATTATGATAACCAGGAATTAAGCAATTAGTCCAAAAGTCCATTGTAACTTTTTAAGATTTAATTGTTATAAAGAAGACAACACAGCACTGTGTCACAGTGGAATTATTAATTACAGATCATTATATTTTTGTTTATGTGAAAAAGTACAATAAAGCAACTGAATTTGACTTAATTTCTCCAAAGCTTTTATCTCCTCATGTGTAAAATCATAGTATCTATCTTATTTATTGAACTAACAGCTATGAGGTACAAATGAGAGAATGCGTATGACAACAATGGGAAACTCCATTAATACCCTTCACAGATGTAAATAAGATAACAATATGCAGATTATTATAAATTAATTTGATATGGATGAAGTTGAAAATGTCATTCATGGGATGAAAAACAAAGGTTGCAGAGTTATTGTGCATTAATGTTTTTAATGATGATGGTGCTAAAGAAGAAATGATTTTTCCTTAGACATTATCATTGATTAAAATATCATTTTTCCCAATCTGTACTGCAATGCAATGCCATTTTAATTTAATTGCTATCAATAAATTAATGTATTTTTCTAAGACTACTTAGATTTGAAAAATTAATGCAGAAGGTTTTCTAGATTGGGGGTGGGATGATGAAGAGATCACTAGTCGGGAAATGTATTTGAGCTCCTGAGGCAGATCCTGTGGCACAGAGTACGTTTGAGAGGCAATCTCAGAAAGCAGGAGCTAGAAATAGGGAGAATTATAATAAATTTGTAACTACTGTGGGCAACTAAGGCTTAATCCATTGGGCACCCTTTGAGGAATTTAATAGAACCTTCCTCGGAATTGTCCCTTATTGATAATATTGTTCAAGGTTCTTATGAGTTAATCTACGTGTGTGTGTGTGTGTGTGTGTGTGTGTGTGTGTTTGCACCTGAGTATGTTAAATCTCTCATTTAGCTAAACTCAGAAATCCCTTGGGCTCAGCAATTTTCATGGTGCTAGGTAAAGCTCCCAAGAAGAGATGCAGGAGCTATTAATGTGTATAGCAACTGTATCCTTTGGCTCTATCTGAACCAGAAGTTTAGTTGAGCAGGGTGTAGCATATTAAAGGGAAAAATTCATGAAATCAAATATAGCAGGCATAAAAAATGGTGGAAAAGTATGGGAATGAAATTATCACATGCTAGAATATTTACCTTATTTACCTGTCATCTCTCCAAAAGTTAATAAAGTAGGAAAACCAGCTGTTAAGCCAGAAGACATGGTCACAAATCCTAGACCTATCTGTTAGTATCTGCACACGTGTGGCAAACATATTTGACATCTTCACCATTTTTTTAAAGATTTTATCTATTTATTCATGTGAGACACAGAGAGAAGCAGAGACATAGACAGAGGGAGAAATAGACTCCCTGCGAGGAACCCGATGTGGGACTCGATCCTGGATCACACCCTGAGCCGAAAGCAGACACTCAAACACTGAGCCACCCAGGTGTCTTTTCACCATTATTTCTTAATGCATAAAGTAGGATAATATATAAAATTATTCTGCAGCTTTGGGGAGAGAATTGAACAAAAGTGCCCAGCACAGCTGTTGGCCTATGGTACAGATTTACCATATGCTGGGTGTATTTCCATCCCAACTGTTGCTATGAACTGAAGTGGATCACTCTAAAGTTCATATATTGAAGTCTGAACCCCCAATGTGACTGTATGAGCAGATTGGACCTGTAAAGAGGTGATCGAGTTAAATGAGGTCATACGGGTGAAGCTCCAACCCACTGGGACTTGTGTCCTTATAAGAAGAGGAAAAGACACCAGAGTTCTTTTCCTGCAGATGAGGACCCAGCAAAAAGGAGGCCATCTGCAAACTGGGAAAAGAGTTCTCACCAGAAACCAAATAGGCTAGAAACTTGATATTGGACTTCCAGTAGGCCTAACTATGAGAATATAAATATCTGTTATTTAAACCCACACAGTCTATGGTGTTCTGTTATGGCAGTCCAAACAGACAAAGACATCCCCCTTTTAAATCTATAACTGTGACATATCAAATATGGTAGTTTCTTAGTCTGTTCAAGACGCTATAACAAAATACCACATACGGGGTAGACTATCAACAACAGCAATTTATTTCTCACAATTCTAGGGCCTGGGGAATCCAGGATCAAGGCACCATAATGAGCCTGTTCTAGTGACTAATCTTGCTCTGGATAATAGCTGGTACCGTGCTGCTGTGTCTTCACATGGTGGATGAGACCAGGGATCTCTCCAGAGCCTCTTTGATCAGGGCATTAGTCTCATTCATAAGGACTCCACCCTCATGACTTAATAGTCCCAAAGACCCCACCTCCAAATACCATTACCTTTGGTTGTTAAGATGTCACTATATTAATTTGAATAGGTCACAGACACTCAGACAATAGCAGGTAGTTTTGACCTAAGTGGGGAAAGTAATTTATGCTTTAATCCAGGTTTATTTATTTACTTTTATGTGAGAGATACACAGGCTACTTCAAAATTGTGTTATCATCACTACCACCCGCAAATTGCAGTAGACTTTCCACTTGCTGCACTGGTTTTCATTTGCTTGCTTTTTCGGTTTGTTTGTTTTTTTAGGACCACCTTTAGTTTAACTGCCTTTTACATCTGATTTTATGTTTCAAATATTTATCCCAGCTCACACACTCTTAAGTAAATTCAGATTCCTACCTCTGTGATATGACACAGTTTTGTTTAATCTAAGATGCTAAAACCTTAGGAATTTGCTTTAACTTTGTGTTTTATGAATAATGTGTTGTAGATTTGAAATCTACAGGGAGTGCCTGACCTCCCAATTTTATCCTGATATCTATTTTCACTTGCAGCAGCCTCTCATTAAGGGCCAATCAATTATACAAATATGTATTAAGCAACTTTTATGTGCTGGGTCCCCTCATAGGTACTAAAGACACAGAGGATAACCCCCACCTCCTCCACCTCCCACTGCACCATGAATGAACAGTCTGGTGGAGCATATAAACAGACTATTACAGTTCAGGGTAATAAATAAATGATAGAAGTATAAAAATGTTGCTATATTAAGTGAAGCACATCTGGGCAGAAATAAATCTCTTCAGGGCAGAGTCTGCAAAGTGTGACACTGGCCTTATTTTCTCATGCTGGGCACTGGAATCTTGATACTAAACAGTCAGACAGAGTCAGCTCTGATTATAGAGGTTAGGGGGTTTTTGTTTGTTTGCGTGAACATTTGTCTTTTTCCTTAGGGTTTTGTAAAGATGACAAAATGATTTGTTGACGATGAATGAGCACACACAATGCAATGACAACTACTTTATAGCTTCCTATATGTATGAAATATATATCCACAGACAGCAAACAGTAAAGGATATATAATAGATTCTGATATCAGTGTCTTTTCCTCCCTCAATAAGAACAGATAATAACTCTTAACCAGTGCAGCTACAGGAATAAAAGATCCCCTTCAGTGCATCCCACATGGCTCCCTCCCGATGCCATCTGCCTTGACATGTGCACACCAGTGCTTAGAAAAGACCTCTAGAGGCCTAAGGCACAGATAAGTTGACATCCCCCCTCTGCTCCTATACAGATACTATGTAATTCAAAATGTAAATAATACTAAATTATCAAAAAAAAGTTAATAAAAGTTCAGCATGACCTTATTTTTCCCTGGTCACTATGACCATGCACTTTTTCACAGTTTTATTGGAGTATACTTTACATACCACAAAATATACCTACTGACAGAGTAAAATTCAATGCTTTTTAGTAAATTTATGGACTTGTGTAGCTATCACCACAATCCAGTTGTGGAACATTTCCATCACCCACCAAAATTCCCTTATGTCCATTTATGATCAATCCTTTCTAGCATCCTATTACTCCCAGGCTCGGTCAATCATTGATCTGTTCTCTGTCTTTATAGATTTGCCTCTCCAAAACTTTATATGGATGGAATCATGCAATATATAGTCACTTGTATCTGTCAGTGCAGTTTTCTTTGGTCTTTTTTGTTTTGAAATAACTACAGATTCACAGGAAGTTGCAAAAATAGTACAGAGAGGTCCCATTTCCCCAGAATGCTATCTTCCCCAAAGGTGACATCTTATGTAACTCTAGTACAATATCAAAATGAGAGATACATGTTGATACAATGTGTGTGAATAATTCTAGGCAATTTTATCACATCTGGTAGATAACATATGTAGACTTGTATTAATGTGTATTTTTGGGGTTTTGTTTGGTTGTTTTTTTAAGAAAAGCGGACTGCCACATGCTGTTCCTCATTTGGATGTGTCTGGAGTCTTGGAAGCCTGACTACTCTACCTTTACCTCCAAATTGACCTTGAGAGCTTGTCTAGAGGTTCTAGCGGGGGAGCACAGCCACTCGTATACCCTTGACTTAAGCATAGTCCTCCTCTATCGGGGAAGGTTGTCCTCTTCAACCCAGCACAAAGTTTCTGGAAAGACACACATAGAGCAATGAGGGAGGAAGGGGACAACTGCCCAGCTAGCCAGATCAGCCAAATCAACCCTGGAGACCAGTGGAGTGACAGAGGTTGCAACCAGATCACCCCCACATCTTTTATACTTAATTATGTACAGTAGATTGTATATTAATTATACCTCAAGAACATGTTAAGACAGGGGTGGGTGAAACACTGATTTACTCAAATCAGAAAGAACTTACTTTACACATTCAAGGCGGTAGTGACTATCTGGACATAAAATCTCTTTTGTCTCATCTCCTCACAGAGGAAGGTTGACAGAGATTGTGTATATGTCAATATAATACATAAGCAGATTAAGTATTGATAAAAATGACTCTATAGAAATTGTCACAATAATCCTGCAAGCCAGTTGGTGGTGAATGTACTCCCATTTACTGAAACATTTCATTAATTCACAAGTTTCTAGTCCACAGCAAAAGTCAAGTGAGGAAAATGAGGAAAAATTATGTAACACAGGATTCCTCTTCTAGTCTTTCCTCTTACCAATGGGAAGGAAGCCATGGTAGAGATGCAATAGCAGATCGTACCATTACATTTCCCTATAGAATGAATTATTTTGATTTATCTATAGGTTTTTTTTTTTTAGTGTATCTCTTTGTATAGACATTTAGTGATTGCCCTAGGCATTACAATCTACATACATAAATTATCACAGTTTACTAATTTCATCATTTTACTAATTTGAGTAAAGTCTAGAAAACTCATCTTCCTTTCAGTCCCTTTACTCTTTCCCATTATAATACAATCATCTTCGATACTGGCTCAAAACACAGTAAGAACAGTATAAAACAATGCTGTAATTTTCTGGGTTGTTGGCTTGTCCAATATTCAGTCTGGGACATATGGAGCTAAAAGAAAGCCCAGGGCACGTATCACTGAGTCCTTCCTTAGCTCCTGAGGTCTCCAACCAGTCTTCCTTCTTCTCAACAGGTTTCAGAGTGTGTGTGTGTGTGTGTGTGTGTGTGTGTGTGTGTGTATGGGTATTTATAATTTATATGTATATTTGTAATTAATGTATGGGTATAATTACTTATATCATATTGTATATTTTTATGTATTTCAGAGATTTTATCTGTTGCAAATATAAAGACCAGCAAAGTCTTGTCACTGCCTTTCCCAATTCTTTTTCATTGTTTTATGTGACTTTATTTTATCTCTGTTGCTAAATTATTCTAGAATCATAGAGTTTTCAGGCAGAGGCAAAAAGTTTATAAATCCGTATTGATAACACAGCACAATTTGAGGAAACTTAGTTCACTGCTCTTGGTTGTTGGCATCCCAGAAGGCAGTAGGTAGTGCATCGTTTAACTTCACCTTGGGGATCTGCTCACTCGGACTCTCCCTTATCACTGGGCTTAGCCTTTGTTCACATGCTCAGCATACAGCCTTCAAATACTGAGACCTCAATGCTTCATCACTGCAGAAATCTACATACCTCGCCTTGAATAGACTCTTCAAAATGTTGTGTATGATTGCGTGAGGCCACACTTCCATAACTTTCTAATCTTTTCCTTTCTGTGTGATCATTGATATTTTTGATAATTCCCCAGGAGAAATATTTTCTAGAACTGCTTCTGCATAAATATACCAATTGCTTCCTTCTTCAGCTGCTGCCCTTGGAGTTTCCTTACACAGAGCCACCTCCACCCTCCAGCCCCTTAAAGTTTCCTTCTTTTGTCTCCAAAATCAACCTCTTTCCCATCTGTCTTTTGCCAAGAACACCATAAAACCAGTTCCCATTTGAACTTTACTTACCCCCATGCCCCTGCCCTCCCACTCTAACTTCCTTTCTCCTGAAATATCTGATCCTCTCCTCTGCTCTTCCCACCTCAATCCCCACCCATTCTGAGAATGGAAACCTGTTAGAAAGTTTTCATTTTAAAAGGTTATGCTTTCCTGATGCTGAATCTGGTATCCATCTGCTCCCACTGAAGAACTTGGTGGGAGGAACGATGTTTGATATTCCAACTGAAATCCCTAAATGGGCTGTACAGAGGGAAACAGATAAATATAAAAGCTATGGCATATAATGCTCTTCATAGATCTAACACACACTTCTTTCTTCCAGACTTTTTCCTTCCTTAATTAAACTTATGTGATCCATCTGCCGAATTCAACAACTATTGATGTTGATTACATTAAAAATACACTCTGACTTCTGAAAAACTGACCTTAAAGGAACTATTAGAGCCTAATTAATTTATAAGTTTTAGGCAATCAATTACTAATGTGGTTAATCATCTGGTTATTAAAATAACGTGTTGAGGTTAATAAAGGAAAGCTTTCCTAAAAATAATAGCATACAAGTAAGAGATGAGCAAATGCAATCATATATTCCAGAATGAGGATTTCAAGGCACGAGATATTGGTCTATGCCACTCCAGCATTACACTAATATTTGACTATCTTATTTGACTATCTAATTAATCTAAAATTTCCATTTCTCATTCATATAATCTGAACAAATAAACTCTAACCGTATTTATCATTAAAGAATATGCAAACGCATTTAGAAGTTTATATCTGGAATCTCATAAAGTGTATGGCCTATTATTACTGTAATCAATTTTATTAAAGTAAAACTTATCCTCCACAAACAACTGTTGAACAAAACCTGCTATGAATAGATTAGCCAATGAAGTGGTTATTCATGTTGTTATGCAAAATTAGTATTACAAAAAGTTTTCACTGTGTGTTTCAGTTAAAGATAATCTTTTGAAAGCCTATCACAAAATAACACAGTTTTAGATAACTTTGACTTCAGCTCTTTGTTTTATATTTATTTTTTGTGGACGATGCCCTTGCAATAGAATTGTAACTTTCCTATTTGACATGCACCATCTCACCTGCTGCTTCAGGTAATTACATAGTAGAACTCCTGAAGTCCTCCGACCCCTTATTAGAATGTACATTCTCTTCCACCCATCAGTCACCAAGTGTTCACTACCTGTGGAGTCTTGATGACATAGCTCAGTTCTGCATGTCAAATAGTCACTTTAGTCCAATTAAATTCTCATTGCATGACATTTTGGACTGCTGATGAAAGGTGGAAGAAATGGTACTTTCATTATGGGGTTTAATAGTATGCCTTTTTGACACAGAGTAAAGATAAGTATTCCAAAGTTGTGCTGCATGGATATTTTCTCTCTTAAAAAAATAATCATCTGACAGTGCAATATTTTCCTGTCTCAAACACCATAATAAATAGGAATTTGACCACAGTGGTTAATATAGTAGCTCCACGGACTGAGATACTGAGGTTTTGCTATTGACTTCTCACCAGGAATTAGACCTGCCAGGCTATTTCACTGATTAAAACTTGATTAATCATCTGTTAACTTGTCAGATTTTATTCTCCATGGCAAAAGGCACTACCTACAAAGAACAGGTGAAAAAGTACTAAAGAAAATACCATTTGTAGATAATCAGATCCTTGTCGACTCCCATCCCACGGATTAAACTATTTACCAGATATTTTGCCAAATATTTCCTTGAGTGAATAATACCCCAGGCACAATCAAAGGGAAAAAAATACCTTTTATATTTAAATTCAATGAGAACACCAAATTTTATTTGTGTGTGTGTGTTGTAATATAGAGTAATGAAATGACATACTATGAGAAGGCAATGTCTTAATTGTCTTAATATAGGAAACAGACTTATCCAATCAATAGTTCCAAATAAAAATACTACTTGAGAAGTGTTCAAAGTTTAAACAGCAGCTATAAATGGTGTGTTCTCACTACTACTAGAGTGGCATTTCCATTTATGTGTGAATAAGTGAGTTGGTGAGACTCCTGGGGTGATTAGCACTGTACCTTCAGGCTCATGGTGAGCCAGAGCATGAAAAGGCATAAAGGCTTAAATCAAAAGCTAAAATTCATGGGGTGCCTGGATGGCTCAGTTGGTTAATAATCTGATTCTTGATTTTAGCTCAGGTCATGATCTCAGGGTCATGGGCTGGAACTCTGCATCAGGACTCCCTGCTCTGCAGAGAGTCTGCTTGAGATTCTCTCTCTCCCTCTCCTTTTGCCCCTCCTCCCTCTCTAAAATAATAAATAAATACATCTTTTTAAAAAAGGCTAAAATTCACAACTTATTTCCTAAACCAAGTCTCAGTTTTCTTTCTCTCAACTCAGTCCCTCCCTTCTGACCCCACTTCGTTGTTAGGAGACATTCACACAAACATATCAAGTACTATCACTTTGTCCATGGCCTTCAAAGAATTGACTTTTTCCAGGTAAGTTTCCTTATTTTGATACTGCTCATTTTTTTCTGCCTTTTTTTTTTTTTACCTCATCTCAAATACCAGTAACAGTGGCTCTTCCTAAATTTAGAATGCCACTCTGGGTTTCTTAGATTGGTGGGCTTTATCCTTTCAACAATCCTTGCCTATTTCAGTTTGACCATTGCAAAAACCACATAAATTTATACAAGCCACTTATAATATTTAATAGTTATGGTCAATGTGTTTATAGATATATGCAAAATAAATTATAATATTAAATAAATAGATAGTCAATTTCAAGAACATGCAATGCTTAGATACTGTTGTTCTCTGCAGGCTATATTGGTAGTGATGGCCAAGAGTTTCTTCTCAGGTTAGAGTTCCAGGTGTCTGCAGATTTTTAACTTTTGGTTGTGCCAAACAATGCACACATAAACTTGTTTAATGTTGCCTTCTACAAACCCTTGCTTCCAGTTGGGGTGGCAGTTGGAGTGGCATAGAAATTCCCTAGTTGGAAGTTGTACCCATTATGTGGTCAAACAGGAAGGAATCAGTGGACAGAAATAAAGATGATGAGATACATGCTCAGCTCAACAGGAACAAAGGGAGTCAGGGGGTTAATGACTCTTTAGTAGACTTTAATGGGTGGTATGGCAGAGTGTTGTCTGCCTCTGAAAAAGGAGTTATTATTTCCTTTCAGGAGAGAACTCTGTTGTCACTGGGTTCATATGGTTGATTCACTCTTCTTCCACCCAACAAAAGGAATTCAAACAAAGAATAAGATCATAAAGTAATATTGTTTACTGTTTAGGTCTTCAGGGTTCATTAACTTACTCTGTCTTGTTTTATTTAGGGGCCACCATGCCCCCTGCTCCCTGCTGCTGTTAATAACAAAAATTATTAAGTCTGAATGTGGCCATTTTGTTAAGTTTTTGAGACTGCAGTTCTCAACTTTTGGTTAAAGGTTTTGGCTGCTGTACAAATGCTATTTTAAGATATATTTCGAACTGGGACAACAAAAATTTTTTGTACTTTTTTTTCATTGGAATAATTTTCAAGTTTCTGCAAATAGGACAATTGTAATTTAATTTTTTTTATTGATTTATGATAGTCACACAGAGAGAGAGAGAGAGGCAGAGACACAGGCTCCATGCACCGGGAGCCCGACGTGGGATTTGATCCCGGGTCTCCAGGATCACGCCCTGGGCCAAAGGCAGGCACCAAACTGCTGCGCCACCCAGGGATCCCAGGACAATTGTAATTTAAAGCATTAAGCATTTATTGGTGGATAATATATATATTACCTTTCCAAGAAATGTGAGTGGAATTGAAATAAATTCTCTAAAGTATACTATATTGCTAGTGGTTTCACAACACTTCTCTTGTATTTATTTATTAATTAAGTCTAATAAAAATGATTAAGACTCAAAAAAGGGCTAAAATTCACAAAATTAAGACAAAAAAAAGGCTAAAATGATTAAGACTCAAAAAAAAAAAAAAAGGCTAAAATCCACAACCACTCTGTGGCCTAAGGATATGTGAACAGAATCATTACACAGTTCAAAAGTGATTACTGAGTTAAACACTGACTAAGAAGGAGTTTCTTAGGATTTCATACATAGTATTTTGGACCATCAAAGATATTTACTATATAAAGAGTATTGTAGAAAACACTTCATGTTCTGATTATTTCTTATCTGGCAAAAAAAAAAATCATTTTACAAAGGTTTTACAAAAAACAGTAAGTCATCAAGATTTTCAGTGCATTAAAAGAAAGGAAATTCATAGTAACAGAAAAACTGTATCCCATCTAGGTGATTTTAGTCTTCTACTAATATTCTAAATATGATTCAGAGATCTTGTCTTATGTGTTGCTGTGTTATTACCACACAGAAGGAAAGAAAGGATAGAACTATGTAAGCAGAGGAAAAACAAATGAGAAAGTGAGAAAGAAAGGAAACCTGTACTGGTTATGTATTTTGCAATCATCTTATCTGGCAGATAAGCCAGTTCAGAAAGGTATTTCAGAAGAATAAGTGTCCTTCTCCTTGGTGATGGGCACATATAGGTTCCATCACAAGAGTTACCAAATTCCCTATTAGGAATGGTTTTGAAGAAGAATACTGATTTAAAAGTATTAGTTATGTTGTGCTGGATGAGAAAATTTGTTTCATTGTTTGGCAACCAATACTACTACATCATTAAAATGGACTAACAACAAGAATAAAAAAGGAAGCTTAAAATCAGTGAGAATTGCAAGACTGTTCAATCGAGAGTTTGTGCAGGAAAAAATACTTCATTTTTAGAGATGCAAGACTGGTAGACTCAGAACACAATAGCAAGGAGAGCACGTATTTGGCAATGTGAGAGATTTCAAAGACCCTGAGTTTAATACAGGGTCCTGGTGCTACAGCATAGGATTGTGAGCTCTGGTTTAGAAGGACAGGTTGAGGGCAGATTCCTGGTCCACTTAGATATATAATAGCTAATTCTCTTTTTTGAATCCAGCTGCCCTTTTAAGCCTTTAAAAATATTAATGTGATCCATATTTCTGCTTACAACATACACAAAACTTGCCCTACATGTTAAATAACATGGGGAAAAAAGAGAATATTAGAGACAGGTCATACACTAGAAAAGTGTGCAACATAGTCTAGCTGCTTCTCTCATAATTGAAAACTGCAATAATAGGGATTTTTTTTGGCCTTTAACTTCATTGAAAATGTCACAATGAGTCCTCACGATGCAACCTGAAATTAGAAGTTCATGTACATTTTTAGTCTCTGTCTGATGGAGTCAAACCATTCTATAATATGAGACAACCCACTAGGGGAAAGCCATTTAGTGCCTTCCACACAATATTTAGAAGTGTAGGTCCAAAAAATACCTTGACTTAAATATTTCCTATGTCAGACACAAAGGTTTCTAGCAGAAAACAAGATGACACTGACAGGAAATTAAAATAAAATTATTTATAAATTATCACTATTCAGCACTCCAGACCAAATAAGTGCTATAATTTCATTTGGGAAACTAGGCACTGTCTATATACTATAAACATAAAAGAAAGATGTATTAATGCCACTGCTATCTTTTAGGGGGTAATATTTGCAAGCAGTTGAATGGACTTAGCACATTAGTGAACAAAGAGGTTGAAATATTTGATGATCTTTTGGATATGCACATAGGCAGCCTATGTGGATGGCTCAAGATCTAAGATGAATGTTCTTTCTTCATTTCTTCACTGAAAGTTTACTTGTGTATTTACATTCTTAGTTAATTAAGACTGACAGATAGAAAAGAAAAATTCTAGTTCTGTTGGGCTCCTAAATCAAAACATAATGCAAAGAAAGTGTCAGATCTGGACTCCACTAAAGATATAGCAATAGAAATGTGAAGATCAGATTAATATTTGTAATTTATATTTCCAAGAATTTTGAAGTCGAAAAATTATTGCAGACTAGAAGTCAGAGAGCACTGTGTTTTAATTCTACCTGTATTACTTATCATCTGAACATTTTTTCTGTTAAAAGGGAAATGATGATGAGTTCTGTAAAAAGTATATGAGCTAATGATATAGAATTTAACATGATGTGTGGATCTTGTTAACGAAATACTTGCCACTTCTACCTGACTATAGCAGTTACAGCGTATTTTGATTACCCAGGTATTTGTTGAATTGAGTTATATTACCATCTACTGGGAGACAGAAATGATACTAATAACATCAGAGATTTTAGTCCAAATAAAAAAGTGATTAGGACTGGTAATAAAAATAGAGGGGCACCATTAAGGGATTTCCTGATTGACTGCCATTAAGGTATATAGGGATTCCAATATGACACAGTCTAAAATACACTAAAACAATGGCTAATCAATCAGGTGAAGAGAAAGAACAACACAATTTCTATAATTTCCTCTCAAATGGAAGCTGAACAGTGTTCCTTTTTTTTTTTTTCCACATCTCTGTATTAACATTAAATAATGCAATGAAATCGAAACATTATTGTCACCTCAGTCTGTGTGGACAATTAACCCCCTTGGTAACTTGAAATGAGAAAAGTTATGAAATGCACCATAGTTTCAATATTTACGGTCTCATTTCCAGGATTGGGAAAATAATTTAGTCCATGGACCTCATTTGAGAGATGAGGAGACTGCGGCCCTGAGACAGCATGTAATTTGCCCAAGATCATACATTTGGCTGCTGGCAGACCTCATGTTTAGGCCAGAATTTTATCTTAAGACCTGAGAATCCAGGAGTTACCATGAAAGTGCTATTTTAATGACTTCCCATTAGATATACTATTGGTTTTGATAAAGTCTCATTGTTTTATGTGTATGTCTAGATTACCATACACTCCCCCCCACCCCCATCAAATATAAGGAAATGTTTTTCTTCCAAACAAATTAGTACTTTCCTGTACCTGGAAAATGAAAAGTATATATATATGTGTGTATATATATATATATATATATATATATATATATATATATATTAGTCCACATTAGAAGTCATCTAACACATTCAATCTCTTTAAAAAAAAAAAAAAGAGCTAATGAGATAAAACCTTTCCAAAAGAATTAAACAACATTCTCTCATCCCTAGTGCTTATTTGACTAAAAAAAAAAATCATATCTTCTTTTTTGTTTTTCAGGATTCAAATGAAGGCAGAAAATAATGTTGGTCACAATATGGTGGTTTTGATATGACACTTCTGAGGGATTATCTTAAAGACAATTCTGGGGAATTCAGGCATGACAGAGAAAAGAAAGAAATTAATGAAGCAAAAAAATCGTCAACGATACTTTTATATTTTAGAATCAGACAAAGTGTTGAACAATATTTTAGAGGGCTCACCGTTAGGTTTAAGATAAAGGCAAAGGGAAGAGAAAGAGACAGTTGCAAAAAAGGAAACACATAACGGTACGATATAACATAACAGAGTGGGAGGGAGAGAGAAAAGAAATGCATATGGAGAGGAGGGGTAGGATGCCATGGATAATGACTTCAGCTGTCACTCAGGGTTACCACTGCCATAACTTGCCTACATTGATCTAGCTTAATCCTGTATAGTACCACTCCCTTTCATTTTAGCTGTCTGGGGGGGGGGGGACTCTAGATAAATTGCATACTTACATAAAAATTAATCTTTAACTGGATTGAAATATAAAGGGATTTTTAATGTTTCAGATAACATGTATTCCAAAGCCAATTCAAATTTTTCATGCAGAATTTGCAGTTAAAATACTTGACTAAAACCCCTTTAGACTTTCTTTCTATTGATTTTGAAACTTCAACCAAAGAAAAGATTTAAAGATGCCATCTGTAATATGCTCAAAATCTTTTGAGCTACACACACACACACAAAAAAAAGCATTAAATCTCTTCATTTCCTAATTCTACAGTTTTAATTTCATAGAATTTACTTCATTATGATAGTTTTGTTTATGATGTACAAGCACAGTTGATTTATTTAACTCACGGTTTTTAACTATTAAGACTATTAACATAGTTTAACTAAAAGAAATACAGCAGAAGTCTGCCTGGTATCATTGGTGTTTTTAAAAAAAGTGAAACTGGATTTCTAGAATGTGGTTCTCAGTCTTTGCTCTTTATGAATTGGAGGGAAGGATAATTTAGGCTTTTTGGCAAGAAAAAGAATAAATAAGGACATAAGAAAACAGCAGTACATCATGTAAATATTACTAAAAACAACTTTTTGGCCATAAGACCTTGAAACAGAAATCCAGGGGCACCTGGGTGGCTCAGTGGTTGAGCCTCTGTTTTTGGCTCAGGTCGTGATCCTGGGGTCCTGGGATCAAGTCCATATCAGGCTTTTAATGGGGAGCCTGCTTCTCCCTCTGCCTATGTCTCTGCCTCTCTCTCTCTGTGTCTGTCATGGATGAAAAAATAAATAAAATATTAAAAAAAAAACAGACACAGAAATCCAGAGTTGTGGATGCTTATGTGCTTAGATACTTTTCTTTTTCTTTTTTTCTTTTTTTTTTTTTAAGTAGATACACCTAATTTTCCTTCTTTAAGTCACATCCAAATGTTCTCTTAGGGTATCTTCTATAATAAAGATTGTCCTTTTGTGAGCTAAGGATGCTCATTTCATGGATTTTTTGCATCCTGTACTTAAGTAAAAAGTGAGCCTAATCATTTCTAGTGTAGACATAGGCTGAAGTCAATAATTTTTATTTGGCTCAATTGAAGAAAAATTCTTTCCATTTGCCATCTTAGAGACCACAATACTGTTCCTTCCTGCATTCTTTTCAAACTCAAGATAAGAAAATGGAGTTTCACGGTACTCTCCTGCTCTCCTTGGGTATGTAACCAAGTTGCAAAGTCTACCGTGCAATCTGGCATGATTTGGAGTCTCTCCTTAAACAGTGTAAGACTGGAGTAACAGGAAGGGAACAGGTCAAAATGAAGGAGGATTTGCAGAGCTGCACTCAGACACCTGCACGCCTGCCTGCATTATACCTGGCTCTAGTGGAGAGTGTTATTAATCCTCCAGTTTAATGAGCACCAAGCTTTCGCACAAGATTTAAAATAAATCTTCTATCAGTGTCTCTTCACAGTGTTGCTGCAATTGCATATGCTTCCGTTAGACCTTGCAACTGGTAAAGAAAATGAGACATTTCAAGGCTATCGAACACAGGGAAGCAGGGCAAGTTAGTTAATGTGGATTTTACCATAATTTTGTCAGAAAAGAAAATCATTTGTCTGTGTGCTTCATATTCTCCCTAGCTTTATGGGTCTACGTAAAAGGGAGATTGTCTAGTTGCTTGTTTTGTGTATAAGGATATTACTATAATTATTTTTTTCTCCCATGTCACCAAATCTAAATTAGATTTTTTAATTATTCCTTCTGAACGCTTTACTCTGATCCTTTATAGAACTTAATGAATGTTTGATGGATAAATTAACACATTTCTAGGTCTTTATTCCAGCTTTTAGGAAGGAAAAATTAAAGACTATTCTTAACATAGTTGGCTATAAATATAAATTCAAAGCTAATATGAGTTTAATGGAAATTGGAAAAATATCCTCTTCTAACATTTTGGTGAAATCAAAATGGATAACTAACGAAAATGGTTACATTCCACGTGAGTGAAAGAGAACACAGATAGGAAACTGACTCAGAATAGACAATGCATTCCCTCAACAATATGACCTGATTTTAAATCTCGTGCATTAGAGGCCTGAAGACTGACTGGAAAGAGCTCATGAAGCCTGGGGTAAAAACTGAATTCTATTAGGAAAAGGGTTATGAAACTTACATCTGTGCTCCAATATGGAGTCCTCATCTGGTCAATAGCCTTTCTTGAGAAAGCTGAAAACAAATTTTAAAGCAGTGAATTAAGCAACAGAAACAGTTTTAATACTTATCCATATACTCTGGCCTCTTGAGGCACTTGGGTGGCATAGTTGGTTGAGCAACCAACCCTTGGTTTCAGCTCAGGTTATGATTTCAGGATCATGGGATCAAACTCCATCTGGGGCTCCATGATTCCTGCTTAGCACAGAGTCCACTTAAGATTTTTTTCCTCACTCTCCCTCTTCCCCTCCTCTACCCCCTCACCCCCGCCCTGCTCTCACTCTCTCTCTCTCAAATAAATACATCTTTAAACAGTAAAACTAAAACTCTCTGGTGCCTAACCTCCTTTATGCTAGATTTTCATGTTTATTTTTTCACTTGCTCACTTCACTGATCTGCTCTTCATTAAGGTTCTGGAATTAAAAATACAGAATAGAAAACCTCCCCTCAGCAAGTGTACTCTTAAATTAGAGGAGTAACATTCCCTGAACCTTTTCCCCAAGGAACTTACTTCATACTTAAAAGGAATAGAGACAATGTTCATGCAACTGCAAGCCATCCAGAAGTGAAAAGTGTAATCCAGAGTTAAAGTTATGATTTTCAAATACCTATTTTCTTTGACTTTTTATGGAAATATCTTGATTTGATTTCACATGGAGGAAATTTGGTGTCAAAAGGTGAGTGAAAAAAAGACTAGGAAAAGGTAGCTCCTACAAAAGACTTCAGTATGTACTTAGAGGGGGAGATGTTAGGTATTTGGACTTCCTCAACTAATAGGTTGAGTTGATTGAGTTGAAAGACACATCCACTTCTTTGTCTCTTGAGAAAAGAAAGTTCTTAGTGATTAAAATTGAAAACTAAAATTATGTTTGTTATGGATTCATCTTGTTTGGAAGCTAGGAATAAAATTATGTGGGGCAAAAACAAACAACCTTAAACAACCTAAAACAACTAATTTTAAATAATGACACAACAAGCAGGCTTGTGTAATGTGATCTCTTGCAAGAGCCACTACATCTGTATAGGGTATTCTCTGCAATTACTGTCACCAAAATATGGTAAAAGCTAACTTTTCACATTAATATTCAATGTCAATTCAGACACAGACATGCCGGCCTACCAGCTAGTCCCTTGAGCATTTTTGCATTAGAGTTTAAAGAGATTTACCATTTGCAACTACATGAGTGGACCTAGAAGGTACTATTCTATGTGAAATAAGTCAGACAGAGAAAGAAAAATAGCATCTGATTTCACTCATATGTGGAATCTAAAAAACAAAACAAAAAACAAATAAAAACAGAAACAGACCCATAAAAATAGAGAACAAGCTAATGGTTGTCAGAGTACGGGGGGATGGACAAAATGGGTGAAGGGGATGGGCACCTGCAGGCTCCTAGTCATGGAATGAGAATATTATGGGAATAAAAGGCAAGGCATAGAGAATATTGTCAATGGTATTTTAATAGTGTTGTACAGTGACAGATGATAGCTACCCTGTGGTGAGCATAACATATAGGGTTGGTGAATCACTATGTTGTACACCTAAAACTAATGTAATATTCTATGTCAACTGTATTTTAATAAAAAATGAAAAGTTAAAAAATAAAAGGACAGAAACAAGTACATGTTTTATTTTTCCTTTTTTTAATTAAAAAAAATTTAAACTACTCAGTTAATGTAAGACCAAAGCAAAATTAAATAATAAAAGCATGTACAAATAAAAAGTAAAAGTTCTCTACCTTTCCATGACATTCTAGCCTAATTGAAACCACCATTAAGAATTTGGTGATTATTCTTTCAGAATGCTTTTCTTTGCCTGAATATACCTGAACACACACATTTATACAAAAGCTGTGAAAAAAATACATACATAAATACATATATTTTAAAAGTTTAAATATAAAAAAATGTTTAAATATGCTATGACCATATATGTCATATATACGTAACCTGAGAGTATTCTATTATATGTATGTTGTCAAACAGCAGTTGATCTAATAACATTTGGGTGGTTTCTATATTTTTTGCTGCTCCAAATTATGCAGCAGAAAAGTCATCAAGGATCAAGAAGTGACTTTTTCTCAATAAAATCTTTCAGATTTTGATGCACATTATTAATTTACCAGAATATCTGCACAACTTACACTTCCACAATAAATATATGGGACTGTCTCTATGTTTTCTCCCAACCTCAACACAGTTTATTAGGTACTACCTGAATTATCCTTACTTTTATTTATCTTTTTCCAAAATTAAAATGGCTACAGCTTTTGTTTAGAAATAAATAAATAAATGAATAAATAGGAGGAGCTTATAATCATTTTTTCATAAAGTGTAAATTTTATTTTAGTTGATACCCAGGGGTAACCAGCATTAAAATTTTGGGGAATATCAAGATAATTCTCTCTCTCTTTCTCACTTGCTCTCTCCCATTCTCTTCTGTTTCCCCACTTTAATTAAGTGGGACCATATTACATTTGCTGTAATATAACTTCTTTGCTCAATCAATTTCTTCCTTCTACTGGTTGGTAAGATTGATTTAAGACTAGGGAATTATTTCTCAATAATCAATATACTGTTGATTATTTTAATTAAACTTAATGCTTTTATAACAATTTTATATGGCTATGAAAGCAATTATTAGCAGAATTATTCCATAAGAACTCTCATATTAATTGCAACTATCAGAATGCCTGACTAAAGATATTTAAACAATGTGGGTTCATTATCTCACAGTATAAGAATTCTGAAGGTAAATGCTTTCAGGTTGGTGAATCCAGAAGCTTCTGGATTGGCATCTTTGAAAAGTCTCTTAGCCTGACCCTATGATCTTAAGACAGCTGCTCCATCTCATTTTCACTTCTATAAGGAATAGCACCTAAAGGCAAGATGTTTTCACCTACCCATTGCTGTTTTCATCAGAGATGGGGTCCTTTCACATAAGCCAGAAGGAGAAGTCCCCCAAGAGCAGGTGCCTGTGTCCTAGCTACAAGAGGCTGGTAAAGCAAAAGCTAGCATTTTCAGTGTCTGCAGTGGGAAAGGTTCTTTCAAAGGATAAGGGGGAGTAGTGGTTGGTGGTGATCAAGTGTCTGCCACAAATCTGAAGGCTTCAGTAAAAGTGTTTATTAGGATCATGATATAGCTATATTTCTCCTTTTTGTATGTCATTTTATCAATAGGAATTTTTATCTTGATTTTGAATTCCTTGACACAAACCGTATGAGCATGAGCATGTCCTTAATTCATTTAAGCTACCCGAGGTAACTCTCCATGAAGATATAGCTATAATTATTATTCGATGTTAGTTTGTTTCAGTGATTTTGAACAAAAAGAAAAAACAGAATATATAATAATAAATTTGAATTTATTATTAAGACCTCAAGTGCACTCTTTTTTAAAAATCAACTGGTGATTTATTATTTCAACATGAAAGTGGATGTCAGTTCAGGAACCTGAGTTATATAGACATAATTTAAAAACTGCTCTGCCTTCTGATTCAAGAGTGCCTTTTTTATTTGTTGACGTTTTTCTTATATAGTTTCCATCATACAAATTACACCTAGAAGTGATATTGAGCCTTTTATTTTGTGTTTATTTTTTAGTTATTTCTTGAATATATATCCAGGTTCATAGTCTGGAACACGGTAATCACCCAAGAAATAACAAAGCAGTTATAGCTGATACTTACTGCATCCTTACTCTGCACCCAGCACTCCGCTGAGGGCTTTGTATGTAGCCTGTCACTGGAGCCTTATCACAAGAACCTGGTGTGCTAAGACCTATTATTATCTCCATCTTACTGATGAGGAAACTGAGTCTAAGAGGTTGAGTGACATGATGAAGCTCACATGGTCATAAGTGGCCAAGCCCACTTGTCATACATGGAAGACAAGCAATCCAAATCGAGACTCCATGGCCTTAGCCACGGCTTTTCGCCTCTTAGAGTTTTAGTGCGGGACTAATTGACTAGGTACGATTCCCAAATACAAATCTGTGAATCATCATGTTAAATCACAGCTTGCGGACAATGGTATAAATGTTTAATATTTCACATTGGACATGTTTCAAGGGCAATTTACATAATACGGGTCATAGTTAATGTGTAAATTATAATGATGGTATGAAATTGGAAATATAATTACTTATTAAACAACCTCGTTTGCCAGAATTAGGAGAATTCCCAGAGAGATAGCTTAATATGAATAGGATTTTTGATTTTTGCCTGAACTTTGGGAGTAGCTATCTTTTCTATCCTCTCTTTTGTATTATCAATAATGCTCTGCTCACTGGGCACTCTGCTGTGACCTTTGTCCTGATCAGAAAGATGAGTTCCTTTGATCATTGTTGTACATATTTGGGAACCATGATATTGTACTATTCTTAAAAGCAGAGTGCTGCATTCAGCTTGACTTTTAACACAAATATCACTGTAAACTAACCAGAAACAGAATACTGTCCAGCAGACAATAGAATTCCCTCGCATCCCCAAAGCAGTTCTCTCAGACGTGTGTGTAAATTAGAGTTTTTCATCAAGCAGCTTGAGAACACTGCTGAGTCCTTTTTTTTAAAAGCCTGTTTGAACTAACAGAGAGTCTGCAACTGTTTGTGACTCATTGTTGTGAACTGGACAAGGACGCCCCATGCCCACTAATGACCTGAAGCCACAGACCCAGTGGTAGGGTGGAGAGTGCTCCAGTCAATGCTTACACAGTGCTCCAGTATTGCCTCTCACAAAGCAATACAACTAGGAAGCGACATTCAAACCCAAAGTAGACCCAAACTCAGAGACGATGCTGAAAGCAGGACAAAGGCACCCTACCCAGAACCTCTGGGAAGATACAAGTCGAAAGTGCCCCATACAGATGTGATTGCAACACTGTGAAAGGTTTAGCCCCAGAACATCTGCACTGCAAACATTACAGAGAGAAATTTTCCCCATTACCCTAATCTGCTATGCAAATAAAGGGCTAATTTTAGGACTGAGTTATCTATTATTGGTTTTGGTTTTACTTTGTTCTTATTTTTGATATTTTAACACTTGAATCTATAAAATTAAAGACCACATGTTGAATCCATCAAGGAATCAATGTTCAAGAGTCTCAAAATGAACAATTAGCAAGGTAAATTCTAATTTGATTCCAAAGATGAATGAATATA
The DNA here is from genome assembly GCF_018345385.1 of Vulpes lagopus. Taxonomy (NCBI): domain Eukaryota; kingdom Metazoa; phylum Chordata; class Mammalia; order Carnivora; family Canidae; genus Vulpes; species Vulpes lagopus. Next base: position 22,152,292 of record NC_054824.1, on the reverse strand, counting down.
TGTACACACACATATGTGTATGTAAATACATATAATATGGAATGAAAAAACTTACTTTTTTTGGTGTCAGAGATCCATTTAATACAACCTCAAAACTCTCACTCACTTCGTACTTATATTCTTGACTCTTACAGAGGTATTGTCATACACTGAATTGTTCCTGCTCCTCCACCAATTCGTATATTGAAGCTCTCATCCCCAGTGTGACTGTATTTGGAGGTAGAGCCTTTAAAGGGTTGACCTGGGTGGTTCTGTGGTTCAGCGTCTGCCTTCAACTCGGGCATGATCCCATGGTCCTGGGATAGAGTCCCTTATCAGGCTCCCCACAGAGAGTCTGCTTCTTCCTCTGCCTGTGTCTCTGCCTCTCTCTCTGTTTCTCTCAGGAATAAATAAATAAAATCTTTTAAAGGAAGTAAAAGATTAACTAAAGTAAATAAAGTCATAAGGGGGGGGGTTCTAATCCAGTATGGCTTGTATCCCTGTAGGAAGAGGAGGAGGCACAGGGCCACATGCATACAGGCAAAAAAAGGCCAGGTGAGGACATAGTGAAAAGACAGCGATTTACAGGCCCAAGAAAGAGGCCTCAGGAGAAACCAGCCCTGCTGACAATTTGATCTCAGACTTCCAGCCTCCAAAACTGTGAGAAATAAATGTCTGTTGTTTAAGCCATCCAGTCTGTGGTATTTTGTTATGGCAGTCTTAGCAAACTGATAGGGTATCATTACCTCTAGGCATCACAAGTTTTACTTTAAACTGACAGACTCCTTAACATTTTGCATGAGTTCTTAAATAGAAAACGGCAATACTATTTGAGAGCGTAACATGAAAGGACTCTTGAATGTCATCTGTTCCAATAATCTTATTTTGCATATGAGTTAACTATGACTCAGAGAGATTCAATGATGTACCCAAGGTCCCACAATCACCTAGTAGCAGAGCCGGGACCAGACCATGTGTGTCCTGATTCCAATCCAGCCAAGAATAAAGCAAGTTGCTCATTGTACTTTGGAGTCTTTAACATAATTTTCAGTAATAAAGGGAAGAGAGTCTAATTACTTCGTAAGTGCTCACTTACTGCAGTATTTTGTGGTCATTTCTAATCATGGGTTTTCTAGGGATACATAGAATAGCCAATGGTTCTTGAAATGCATATAATGTTTCTTTTCTTTAAAAACTTCATGGGGTTATTTTGCACCTTTACATAAATTATGATTATAAAACCCCTAGTACCACTCCTTTTTAATCCTTAAAAAGTAATAATCTCATAGAAGTGATTTCATTTAATTTAAACTGGCACTTCCAAGTGGAATTATTTTTTCAGCAGACTGCTTGTCATCAAAAATAGGTTGTTGATACTATGTCATCAAATGATGATGTAGAATGTAATTAGTTCTTTTCAGATTTTTCTGTCTTTGAATAAAAAAAAATACATATTACATATACCTATCAAAAAACATGATGTGTCAATGCATGAAAATCACTGTATCTTTATAAACATTTTCTTAACAAGCAGAAAAGTCCATTAATCTAGAACCAATTGCAAAGAAACTGTGCATCCACAGAGCCATTGGAGTAGCATCCTAAATGTATTTCAAGACTTATAGAAATGAAAAATGGTCAGTTTTATTCCTATTAGCTTGCCTTATTTTCTTAAACTACTCATATCCTTTATTATACTCATCGATCAAGGCTTGCCTACAGTTACAAAGTGGAAATAAAAAAGCACCGAAGCAAATGGGGAGAAAATAGTAAACTTTGCCTCCCCTTTATCATTTTATCTGAGGCTGTAAGTATGAAGGAGTTATGAACCTCTTAAAATAACCCTTCTTCAATTCACATGTAGCTCCTGGGAAAATTCTGTAAAGGAGTAGTGATTTGATTCATACCCCTGAATAAAAAGGAAAATCTTTGTGAAATGGTTAATTGATCAATTTCACATATTTGTGCATGAGAGCTAAACATAATGCTGGAAATAAATCCACTCGTGGGGCACTAACACCCATAAGTCAGTCTGGCTCACTTTATTGCACAGAACTCGTTTGGTGCCCTTGTGGAATCTGTCATCTGTCATATTTTTATCCAAACCATTAACCATACTGGTAGATAACAATTACATCCCATAAAACAACTTGTGCAACCTAGATGAAGTGCTAAAATGCTGTGCCATTCTCATACTGCAGAGATGATAGATGATAGATGATAGATGATAGATAGATAGATAGATAGATAGATAGATAGATAGATAGATGATAGATGTAACAATATAACCTCACTTTCCTCAGTACCCATCTATGTGGATCACTGGTGTCCACACTGGTCCTATTCCTGCTGAAGAGGATCCACATGTAGAAGTTGCTCTTGGTGGTACTTTAGAGCTTACAGGTTACCTTTTCAATCCTTCTTTATCAAATCTTTGAAGTAGAGTGTTAGACATTTAAGGTTCTAATCTTGTAAGGACTCCTGAATCACATATGAGTTAGCTGAGATTCCATCTCATCTGACTTTCCCATTCACCCTTCTTTGGGTGCCTAGAAGAAGACAAGTTCACTTTCTTTTCAAAAACCTTGAATTGGAACGCCTGGTTAGCTCAGTGGTTTGAGCGTCTGACTTTGGCTCACAGTGTGAGCCCAGAATCCCAAGATCGAGTCCCACATTGGGCTCCCTGCATGAAGCCTGCTTCTCCCTCTGGCTATGTCTCTGCCTCTCTCTGTGTCTCATGAATAAATAAATAATATCTTTAAAAAAAACCCTTGAGTATATGGTTCCTTCTACTGGGACATTGGTCTTGCAATTCAGGGCTCACCTACATGTCACCTCTGTAAGAGGACTTTGCTGACCAGGAATCTATAGCAGTTCCTTCTCAACTTTTCCTATATTTTAATTAATTAATTAACTAATTATTTTTTTTATTTTTTGCCTTCACAACACATACCATTATATCAGTGTATCTTGGTCATTTTTTAAAGTTACTTGTTTATTCCCTCCCCCAATTATACAAATTCTAAGAGAAAAGAATCTTGACTTATCTCTTCATTGCTACATCTAAAGGACCATAAACATTGTCTGGTGCATAACAGACATTCAATAATGTAATGTAATGAATCTGTGTAATGTAATGAATTAATGACAGATACTTTGGAAACTCTTTAGATCCCCTTATCCTGATGATACTTAGAAAAGTTCTAAGTGTTCTCACATGTAGTCTCCTAAAATGGCTATTATATGCACATGACCTGTTTGCATAGAGTTGCTGAAAACTCTAATAACATTTTCTAGCTTTTGTTGTCAAAATAACAGAACCAAGTTGTCTGACTTTTGAAGGATGTTTGGGTTTCTTGTTCTGTCTGTCTTTAGGGTTACTTATGTTTATTTCTATTTCATGGACACTTACTAAAAAGTTCCAAAATCATTTTTATTTTAAAGCAATTTATTTTATAATCAGTATAATGCTATTTAATTAAAGAAAACACAGAAAAATGGACAATAGAAATAAAGGTAATATATATTGGAGCTATTCAAAAATGACTCTTGAAAATGTTTTACATATTTGATAAACATTTATTTCTGCATGTGTATACATATATGTCAGCAAAATAAAAAAAAACAAATAAATGCAAAAACAAGCCCTGGTATTGTGTCCTGATCTAAGTCTTAGCTAGAAAGAAAAGTAGAATTCCTTTCTCCAGTCAAAAGTTACAAAATCACTGCCAATAGGCAGGTAGTATCCATCGGAAGCATAGAGCAGACAGGTAGACTTTGTTTTAGTAGTTTGGGGTATTCCTAAGGAGTTCTGTTTGCCTCATCCTTTCAGAGGAAAACCAGCAATTCCTATAACAGATTCCAGAAGGTAAAACAATAACAGCCTGACTGAGTGTGTCCCTTAGAGACAAAACTGAGGCCTTTTTCTTTAATTGATCTAAATGGTGCAACTTTAGCTAAAGATAGTCAAGTGCTCTAGAAGTGGGCTCTTCCGCCCAAGCAACTAGTTGGCCTATGTGGATTATATATTAAAAGTTATTATCAAACTGACATTTTTTTTTAAATTTTTATTTATTTATGATAGTCACAGAGAGAGAGAGAGGGGCAGAGATACAGGCTGAGGGAGAAGCAGGCTCCATGCACTGGGAGCCTGACGTGGGATTCGATCCCGGGTCTCCAGGATCGCGCCCTGGGCCAAAGGCAGGCGCCAAACCGCTGCGCCACCCAGGGATCCCCAAACTGACATTTGACACAGAGTTGTATCTGAAGTCAAATTACTGCTCTGTAACTATGTTGAATTATTGTACTTTCAACTTTTGTCCTGTAGGCTTTGTACCTGCCAGGTCCTGGTAAGAAACAGATGTTACCCTCAGGATGGTCAATTGAGAAGTTATTAATGTAAGGATTCTTTGTAAAGGTTGGGGTAGAGGTTCAAGAAGACCAGAAAGGGATGGTAAGAGAAGCTGTTACCGCACTGGACCTGAAACAGAAGGTGGAGGGTCACCTGGCTGAAGGTTTCCTGATAAAACTGTGGACCTAGTCCACACCTAACATTTGTGCAGCCTTGAACAAGAGTAAAAATTGAGGCCTACAAATCATACATCTAAATATTTAAGTTGTAAATCAGGTTAACAAAAGGAGAAATAGAGGAAAGGAGCCTGGCCCACCACTTCCTCCTTCTCTTCATACCCCTGTCTCCTTTTCCCACCAAAAGATATTTTTAAACACATATGTGGTCACTCTAGTCCATATTACCAAACTGTCTCCACCCTAATTACCATCTTCCAAAGAGTTTTTCAGTGGTTTTAGACCTGTTTCACCAGAAAATACTGGGAACTTGTGTACCAAGAACATAGTCCAGAATGGAGAGCCGGGGCTCTGGGTGGGCATGTCCCCTTGGCTCACACATCCCTTGCTCTCTGGAAAGTGGCAAAGCTAGACAAGGGCCAGAATAAGGTCCTGTAGAATGCTCAGCTCAGGACAGGTCTTCTCCTCCTCATATTGCCATGATATAACTATCCCCTGACTTTTGAAATTTCAAGTTATGGTCACTTTGCTTTTACAAAAGACCTATATTAGTTACTGTTTTTATTAACTGAAAGAAATCTGAAGAGTATTTTTGCTTTTACAAAAAAAAAAAAAAAAAGGCAAAAGGTGAAAATAGCACTCAGTGTTTGTTTTGCAGCAAGCTAGAGGCATTGCATACCCCAAGCAGCAAGAGTGGCACTGCCAAGCCCCTTTCCTGGATATTGCACTCAGTGTGTCTCAGCATCAAGCCACCAGAGCTTTGAACTGTGTCTGTAAGCATCTGTGCTTTCTCTCGATTTATTTTGTACATCTGTTAGCAAGATGTGTCCTAAGGTATCAGAAAAGTCTAAGAAAGGCGATTTTGGGGGGTCTGGGAACACTAAAAATTTTTTTCTTTATATTAATGGTAATCACTTCTTTGCTTTAGGTCAGTTTGGCATACCAAAGGTTTCAGAAGGAATGCTTTTCTTTTGCATAGCAGGGGAAACAAATATTACTATGGATTTCAATAAAGAGTCACCTTACTCTTACATCAGGAGATAACCTGGGGAATTATACTCCTTTTTCATTTTCCTCCTTCCCTCCTCACCTCCCAGATATCCCTGTTCCCCTTCCCTGTTGGCCCAATCACTGGAAAGCCAGAGGCAAAAGTGCCCTCTGAGGCCATGTGTCCAAATGGATCATACACACACACACACACACACACACACCTCTGCACAGCAGGTAGAAAAGAGGGAGGCTGGATATACAAGGGCAAACTGAGTATTTCCAGCCCAGGTAATAGGTAATTTAGAGGACAGTTTGATGACCTAAAGAAGAAATAATTTTAACAAATGGACCTTCATTTTAGAAGCCCTGTCAATCCCTATGTATACACACTCTACAGAGAGTATCCTTGTAAATAAAATGTTCTACTTAAGATTATTTATAAGGATTTATTCATAAAAAGCTATCTTACCTAGAGTGCTGTAATAGTCTCCTGTCAGGTCCCCTGAGCTCTTCTCTTGTCCCTTCCAAATCTTTTCTCCACTCCACACAGTGGCCAGAATGATCTTAAAACTAAAATTAGATTACATCATTCTTGTTTTCAAAATGCTTCCTCGGCTTCCATTAACACTTGGGATAAAATATAAACCCTTGTTGTGGCCAACCAAAGTATTGCATGATCTGGCTCTCCCCTCACTCCATTCCAGGCTCCAGATTCACCTAATGTCCCTCGCCTTCTGACTTGCTACTTTCTGACCATACAGAACACTGTTTTCAGATTTTTAAGCTTTCACAGCTCTTTCTTGCAAGTCCAAACTGAAAGATGAGCAAGAATAAACCAAAAGAAGAGAGACAGAAAGTGCATAGTGTTGAGTACATTTGATGTGGGTCTTGGGATCAGAACACAACTTTCATCTTTTTCTCTCCTACGCTTCTAAATTTTATTCAGTGAGAATAACTATTTTCCCCCAGATATGGATTTTGGCAGACTTTGTGTTTTTCTGGTCACTCTCAGGTATTAATTTTTTTCTAGTTGTTTTTACTAGCGGAAACAATCTGATTTCAGTAGTTAAAATGCCCTGTCCCGTGCATATCAGAGTTTCACCAGAGAAACAGAATCAATAGGATATACATATAATAAAAGATTTATCGTCAGGAGTTGGCTTGCACAACTGTGAATGCTGACTAGGCAACTCCAAAATCTGCAGGGTAGGTCATCAGGAAGGGCTATCTGGAAGCTCTCAGATAGGAACTGACCCTTCCATCCACAGGCGATGCTTCTAATTGCTCAGGAGAACCTCAGCTCTGCTCTTGAGGTCTTTCAACTGATTGGATCAGATCCATTCAGATTATTGAGTATCTCCTTTACTTAAAGTCAGCAGATTATTCATGTTAATTATATCTACAAATATCTTCACAGAAACATCTAATTAGTATCCCATTGAATAACTGATGGCTGTAGTCTAGCCAGGTTGAGACATAAAACTGAACATCACACCACAGAAGAGCCAAAACTCCAAACTTGGTTGGCAGTCAATTGTCTCCTCTCCCCACCTGGGCCCTGCTAAGGGAAGCTCCCTCTTTTGACCCAATTACTCTCACTTTCTCCCTGCTCACCTCTTCTAATTACCCTGTGGTTTCAACTTCATCCATCAAAAGGTTTCTTTCATATAGTGAATATTTGGTAAAACTTCTTAGCTCCTCTGAAATTAAATTCATAGAGGATGTAATTTACCTCACATACAATTGAAAAAAAAATCTGATTATAATATGAAAGCAAAATAATAGACAATGAATTTGTATCAAATACAACCTAATAAAATATGTAAATGCTTGGGCCAACTTCACTAGAATTTATAAGGAAGAAATCATGGGGTTGGGAATCTGTGAGGAATCACAGTGAATGTGACAGCCCCAAATACAGAATGATGCAAGACTATTAAACAGGTGAATCATTAAATATCATGAGTGACACTGAGGCAGTGGGGATGAATCTGTTTCATACTCACTAGAGTATCTTAATCTTTATTAATCACTATCATATTAATGCCTCGATTAGAACTGACACAGAGTCATTCTTGTTTATGCCTATTTTCCCTGCACATTTGTAATGGAGGATCATTTCACTTTCAAAAAGTTCCCCGGAATTAAAATGTGACAGAACAGCATATTCAGAACAGCACATGGCCACATTAAACATATATATATATATCCATAAACGGGACTAAAACAAGGCCAGTGTGACTGGAACATAGAGGAGCATATGGCGGCATGATGCAAGATGGACAAGAGACATAGAGCTAGCTTACATAGAATCATTCAGGCTACGTCAAGGTGTTTTGTTCATCCAGAAAGTTCAGAAAAGCCTTTGAAGTGTTTTCAGTAAGTACGTGACATGAAGAGATTTACATTTCAAGAATGTAATTCTGCATATATATATGGGTAACAGATTGTGAGGAGTTGCACCTTGGACAGCCAGGCACTTGTTGGGAGTCATTAAAATGAGAGGCGATAGATTCTCTAGATTAGCATGGTAGTGACAGACATGGAGAAAAGTGGGCAGATATTTTCAGCAAGTGATACTCTGTAGATTAAAGAGATGAAGCTTGGTGATAGATTGGATTTGGGTGCAAGAAGGGCAGTCAAAATGATTCCTACTTTTCAGGTTTAAGCAAACTGATGGATACTAGTGACATTCAGTGCGAAAGGAAACATTGCGGTGGGTCCAGATGTTTTAAAAGTGAAGGGAGGAGATCATAAATTAAGTTTTAGATTTTGGGGTATGGATATGAAGTGCTTTTTATGTAGACATGTGGAAAAGTCAAGGGAGTGATATAAACCTAAAATATGTACATATAGGAGAGAAATAGCAAATGAGGTTGCCTTAGGACAGAGTATAGATTGGGAAGAGAGGAGGACCCTACTGAGTATTGTGAAACACCAGTGTTAAAAGGCTAAATAGGAAAAGCTTTCCAAAGGAGACAGAAAACAGGGACGCCTGGGTGGCTCAGAGGTTTGAGCGTCTGCCTTTGGCTCAGGACATGATCCTGAAGTCCTGGGATCGAGTCCTACATCGGGCTCCCTACAGGGAGCCTGTTTCTCCCTCTGCCTGTGTCTCTGTGTGTGTGTGTCTCTCTCTCTCTGTGTGTGTGTGTGTGTGTGTGTGTGTGTGTATCTCATTAATAAATAAAATCTTAAAAAAAAAAAAAAGGGAGACAGAAAACACACAACCAGAGAGGTAAGAGGAATGTAAGAAATGTGCAATGCCATGGAAACCAAGAGAGGAGAGAATCTATAGGAGACAGTAAGATGCCCAGGAATGGAGTGCCTAACTTCTAAACAATGCTTCATGACGTGAGCCCTGAGTGGAATCATAGATAAGTTGAAACTGAAGAGAATGTGTTGTCAAGTTGGGACCTTTTATTTTTTAATGGCAGAAAAAATTGTTTGAGAGAGAGAAGTGAAATTTCCAGAGGGAAAATGTTCAATGCTTACATTCACTCCTGATAAAGTGAGAGGAGAATTAGTTTTAAATGGTAAGAAGAGACTCTTTTATAGTAACAAATGGTACGAAAGAGAGGATGGGTGCCATTGTGCAGGCTTGCAGTTTTCGTATTGAGAAGATAAGGATTTAATGCGATGGCTTCTGGTGCTTTTTCATTTGAACTAGCAGATGTATTGAGAGTGAAGTGGCAGAAGGAAGAAGGAAAATCTGAGATGAAAAGAGAAGATTTTGAAATGCAGTTGGACAAGCAGGTGAGGTTAAGGGATCACAAATGCACAGGGGGAGCAATACACATGGATTTCTTCTAGGAGCACGAAGAGCTCAGGAGCAGGCAGGGGGAACAAGGAGGGGTTCTGAGAGGAATTTGCCAGAGGAGAGCAGCTGGAAGACAGAGGGACAGGGAGTTAAGGTCTTGGCCAAAGAGACACTGAAGTAATGCACATGAAATGTATGCAGGGTAATTAGGAAAGCGAATAAAAAGGGACTGATGGATTGGGAGGAAAGGAGAGGGTAACCTCAAGTGGATCTTAATGAGGTCAAAGAGGGGTCAGCGTAAGGTACGTTGAGCATGTCTAACTGGGAGAAGAGGGGGTAGAGGGAGCCTGGAAAAACCCTGTCTTACAGAGGTCCCTTGACTTCCTGATCCAAACTGGGCCCCTTCAAAGTGTTATGCCCTCATAGTGTTTTTTAATTTTAATTTTAAAAATTTTAATTTGAGTGTGGTTAACATACAGTGCTATATAAGTTTCAGGTGTACAATAGAGTGATTCAGCTTCTATATATTACTCCACGTTCATCAAGGTAAGTGTACTCTTTTTTTTTTTTTTTTATTTTTTTTTTTTATTTTTTTTTTTTATTTTTTTTTTTTTTTTTTTTTTAAGGTAAGTGTACTCTTAATCCCCTTCACCTATTTTACCCATCCCCCCCACCATCCTCCCCTCAGCTAACCATGTTGTTTCTCTATAGTCAACAGTTTGGGTTTTCTTTGGTTTATTTCTCGTTCTTTTCCCTTTGTTCATTTAGATCTTTCATCCATTTTGAGTTTATTTTTGTGTGTGCTGTATGAGAATAGCACAGTTTCATTCCTTTGCAGGTAGCTGTCCAGTTTTCCCAACACCTTTCGTTGAAGAGACTGTCTTTTTCCCATTGTATGCTCCTGCCTTCTTTGTTGAAGATTAATTGACCATTTAATTTGTGGGTTTATTTCTGGGCTTTCTATTCTGTTTCATTGACCCATTTGCCCATTTTTATGCCAGTACCATACAGTTTTGATCACTACAGCTGTGTTATATAACTTGAAGTCAGGAATAGTGATACCTCCAGCTTTGTTTTTCTTTTATCACATTGCTTTAGCTTTTGGTTCTATACAAATTTTAGGATTGTTTGTTCTAGTTCTGTGAAAAATGCTGTTTGTATTGTGATAGGGAATAAATTAAATCTGTAGATTGCTTTGGATAATGTGGGCACTTTAATAATATTTGTTCTTTTAATCCATATATTCTATCATAATGTATTATGTTTTTTCCTTCATTGCTCTTATCAGTGTTCCCAAAATTGTGTGTGTGTGTGTGTGTGTGTGTGTGTGTGTATTTAATTTAAGCTCTGACTTTCTTACTAGACCCAAAGCTCCATCAAGGTGGAAACAATATATGTTTTAATTATTATTTTTAATTTTCACCTTTGAATCTCTAGCAACTAGCTTAGTGCCAAACACATAGTAAGTGTTTAATAAATACTGTTGAATAACTAAATGCATTCTTAGTGAACTGAAAATGTTGGGTGTCTGAGTTAAGTAGCATGATCTTTTCTTAAAATCATTTAAAACATTTTAAAGTTCCAGAGTAAAATTTTGGTTAAATTTTACCCTTCTACCACTAGAATAAGTGTGTCTAAGGCCAACTTCTACACATTGCCTGCATACACAAAAGATACTTCATTCTAAGTTTTCCAACATACAGGCATACGCAATTTCTGCAAAGACCTGGAACATACCTGGAAGTGAAAGTGTGATTATGTTGATTTCACTCATGATGGCTGAGATGGAAATTATCTGAGAGCTCCAGCTTCAGATAGTCTCAACTTACAGTCAATTGCCTGCAAAGAGAAGTCTCTAAATCTGTAGTTTCTAGATTATTCCCTGGACTTGGTGTCAATTCAGATAGACAGTGTGCCTTTGTTGCTTACGTGGCACATGGTTCTCTGAGAACATTGATAGTGTTATTTGGCTTTTGCCCTGACTTTTTTTTTTTAGCCTCAAAAATATGCTGCCCTGGGAAGAAAAACATTTTCTTAAAAATCATAACATCTGGATTTTAACTACATGTCTCTTTCTTATTTCTGTCTGCAATCATACTCACAGAAATGACTGCCAAGTTTTATTTTCATGCTTTTTAACTACCTAAAGAATGGATTTTATTTGGTCCATTTTCTGAATGGAGATATTGCCAATTTAATGGAGTCATTAAAAACTGATCTAATTTTGTAAAACAGGTAACCATGCAAGACTAAAACAAATAAAACATTTCTTAGGTAATAACCTACTTAATGTGAGTAAAGGGAGTTTTGTTATTTTTTAAAAATCAAATCTCTGTATAGCACTGGGGCTGTCTTTTTGTATTATGCAGCTGTGCAATGCACTCATGTGGGTGCTCAATAAATACTAAGTGAGCATAATAATAATATCATTCCAATCAAATAGTCAAAAGAAAAAACATCAATGCAAATATAGAGTGCTTGATGCTATGGTTTATACAGAAGTCTGTGATATGCATAACAACAGAAATGGAAACATCTGCTGGGATCTGCTTCACAATACAAGAGACAACAAGATAATAAAGCCATTGTTTTTGTGGAAGATTAATCTGTTATTTGGCTTCCTTTTAGCTAGTAAAGGGATTATGGTGGCAAATATTAGCTGACTATGGGAATATTCAATAAGTGGAATTGCATTTTTGTTTTCAATCCATAAGAGTAATATGCTGTATTTATGATGTGAAGGAAGGCAATGTGTTAATGCAATCCATTCCTATCAGCTTAGTGGATATTCATGTGGATGTATTCTTCTGAGTCTGTAGTATTTTCATTTTATTTTTTGAGTGTTGTAATTTGCTGTATCCCTCTCTTCTGCTTTCTGGTGATGAGAGAGCTTAACTATTCAGCAGTATCTCTCTCCAAAAACAAGGGAGGCAAAGAAAGAAAAAGAAACTTAATATCTAAGAAAAATCTGGACATTAGGTTAAAGTGAAGACTGTAGATTATAATTAAGACATAGATTTTCATTTTTATTTTAATAGACGATGTGTAGTTTAGTTCATACTTTAAAGTGTACTATCTTGCACCTACCTGCTCTTAGGTTCTGTGTCAATGACCTAAGGAGAAGAGAAAAAGACAGATAGCACCTACTGTAATAATTTCATATATATGCATAAAAATTGTGTGTATATTAATATATATATATTTTTTTGCCTTCATTTTTTCCTTCAAAGCTCCTGTCTTTGATGGTACTGTAAGAAAAGCAGGCAAAGCTTCATCTGCCTGGGTTTTTTTTTTTTTTTTTTTTTTTAACCATGCCTTCTAGTCATTCAGTGTTTTGATCTGTGTTTCCATCTGGACTTCCTAACATAGAGACTCAGGCATCTAATCCATCCAGTTTATTATCTATTGAAATACCTACTGCCTGAAGTGAATTTATTTTGGCAGCAGTGACTTCTGATAGAGATGTATTTTGCTGTTTTTGTGAAAGACAGGTGAATCTGAAGATTCCAAACTCACTCCCCAATGACAATCATTTGGCCTTTTCTTATGGCAAACCCGGGAAAAAAAAGAAAAGAAAAAAAATAACCTCTATGAACACATTTGTTTTTATTTGTCATTATAAACTTATTTTGTTCGGAAGTCAGAACTCTCAGAGGCCAAAAACAAGGAATAGTTACTTCTGTAAGGAAATCAGGTGATTAGAACACAATTGAAACAGATTCTCAAAGCCCCGTGGGGGAAACATCTCCCTTCTTTCTAATTCTCAGTGCTGAGTTCTTTTTAACCTTTAGAATGCAATTTGTGAAAGATGATGGCTGTATCAAGCTTTGCAGAAACTGTACTTCTGGAGTGTTTGCATGTTTTGTATTTTGACGGTTTACTTTCTGTTGCATCCACCTGAAACTGAAATAGGGGAGGGCAAGAGGGATGAAACTGTGTAAAAGGATTATACAAAAGGTCAAAACAGCAAAATTTACTTCGATCATCATGTTGCACCTTAAAATTTTCACTCTGCCTTTTCAAATTACATTGCGAAACAAAACTGCAGTAATATAATCTAAATCCTGTTTTGCATGTAGCGTTACAAAAGATTTGTTAATGGATGCTTCCATTTGGCTGCACAATGTCTAAGTTTTTTTTTTTTTCTTTCTTTTTTTTCCTTTCTTTCTTTCTTTTTTTTTTTTTTTCCTAACCATTTTCCAGGTTTTGTTCTGTAGTGGTTAGGCATTGCTTCCAGCATTAGGTCAGAAAGGGCATGCCAAATATTCTGTTTTGGTCTGCATGTGCTGTAACTTTGGGGTACACACCATGCAGTGTTATTTGGAAAGAGTAAGATTAACACTCTTTCCCTGATGCAATCATCTATAAAAATCTGAGTATCCAATGATTAAAATCATTTTATCAAATCTAGTGACACTTGAGTATATTATTCCATCTGGATATGAGAAAGTTAATCTACATATCCCTTGGTGAATAAGTGAACAGCACTATGTGTCCATAGAAATTTATTTTTAAAAAGTTTTACTTAAAAAAAGCATTTGTGATGCGAATTATTGACATACTTCACGTGGCTTCATATAACCCCTTCTCTTCTGCCTAGTTCTTGAAAAGAAGAGAACTGTGTTTTGTTATGGTAGAGGTGGCATCTTTACTACTACGTCTGTTCCTTTTAAATTTATCTCATGGCTATCACTAAAATCATCCAAAAGTCTTTTTCCCAGAACTTGCACTACCACATTGTAGCCATTATGTTACATATGAGACCATGTGATTGAAAAAAACAAAACAAAACCTTGTTTATTAGCAATCAAATCCATTTAGATAGTGTTTGAGATATACTCTTGTTCATTAATGCATTAATTCATTCATCAATTCCACATTTAAAAATATGTATTTGGTTCTAGACTCCCAAAATAATACAGATCTCCAGAGTATTTGCCAACCCATGAGAGAGAGAGAGAGAGAGAGAGAGAGAGAAATAATAGAATGATACAATGAACTTGAATATGAAAGAGAATGAGACTGTTAATGAATGGTAAGACTTTCCATGTGTCTGTTCTATAGGTGAGAGACAGTCGGGTCAGTGAGGAGTAATAGATAAAAGGCAAGGGCCAGATGATGAGAAACTTACCTATAAAATGATATGTGAAGGTTTTATCTTTTAGAAGAGTGGTTTTCAAAGTGTGTTGCATGGCCTCCAGGAAAAGCACAAATTGATACATAGATATATTGTCTTAAGTTGGGTTTCACTAGAAAAAGACCCTGAAACAAACATATGATAAGTCTTTTGGGGGAGGGATCCCAGAGAACACAGTAAGGAATCAGGGAAGTAAGATAGGGAAGGAAAAGGATTCCACAATTGCTTTACTGAGCAGTTACTCCTGTGTGCAGCTTATATTTAGTTTAGCTGGGGAACTCCAGGAGACAGTGTAGACAATGTGTCAAAGGTATCTGAGATGAGGGGCTAAGAAGCTGATAACTTTCCACCAATTCCCTGTCTTTGGTTAAAAATTGCCCCTGAACCTGAATGTCTTGGCACTTTTTGTGTTCCCCAAATGGAGGCCATAAAGGCTCTAGGAGCCAGAGAAAGCTGTCAACCAGTGAGTGACAAAGGCTTGCATTTGGAGCTGTTCATAATAATAGTGCCCTAAAATGGGTAGGCATCCATAAGGGATACTGCAGAGATGAAAACATTAGGTCTCCCATTTAAATTTATTTTTATCTAAATAATGAACTACTATTTCATATTAATATTGGCATTTAATCTTTATGTAAGACCATTTTTAAGAAAAGCGTGTCATATAATATATATGCGTATATATATATTCATACATACATATGTATAGGATATGTACTATTGACAGTAGTGCTGTCACTAGTTTGTTTATAATCAATCTTTACAAGATGCAAAAACAGTTTAAAATATTTTTGCAAAAAACAAATTGAAATTAATACTAATAGTTGAAGTACAAATGAACAACATAGAGGCCGAGAAAATTAAGGCCATTCCACCTTTAATTCAGCGTTAGCATAAGTACAGCCATCTCAGATCTCTGTGAATAAGAGCTGAACTTTACCTTACTTCAGTTATGGGGTGGGGGTGGGGGGGGACAGCTTAATGCTCTAGAAAGCCCTATATTAGAATGAG
Source organism: Vulpes lagopus (assembly GCF_018345385.1). NCBI lineage: Eukaryota > Metazoa > Chordata > Mammalia > Carnivora > Canidae > Vulpes > Vulpes lagopus. The sequence continues at coordinate 22,136,891 of NC_054824.1, read as the reverse complement.
AACAGAGCTTAATGCCCTTGAAAGCCCCATATCAGAATGTAAACAGAACTTGAGAAATCCCTCCACCCCTTCTGAAAATCCCCTAGACCAGCCTATAAAAAACCCAGCTGTAACCCACTTGGGGTCCAAGTCCCTGCTCCTCTGTGTCCGATGTACTTGGACCCAAGCTCGAGCTTGCTAATATACCCTTGGTGTCGGCTCCTCGGTGGTTTCTCAGATTCGCAATCTTGGGCACAACATTTGGGGGCTCGTCTGGGATCTGAGAGACCCCCAGGAGCCCATCTGGAGGGTTTCACACATGGCGAGTGCACTCAACTTTTTCCACCTTTTGCATGCATATTCTCTGAGAGCTCTAGACTGTACTTTTACCTGTAGGAATTCCGATCTGTATTGGGTTGACATTGGCTTAGGTGGACGCGCTGGTGGGCCGTCGACCAGGGGTCTTGAGGAGACCTCCCTTGCCCCCGCCTGGAGGACAGGGTCCTCATCTGTAAGAAGGACGGGAGTCCTCATCTGTAAGGAGGATGTGGTCCTCATCTGTAAGGACAGAGGTCCTCATCTGTAAGGAGGATGTGGTCCTCATCTGTAAGGAGGGAGGGCTGGCTGCCAGCCCTTCGGATTACTTTCTGTTTTGTCTCTCTGGCCACACAGGAACGTTGGTCTGTGTTACTATGTCCTTGTTAACTGTTTGTGCATTTGTCGGTGTTACTGTGTCTTTGTTAACTGTCATAACTGTTTACATAAGGAGAGGGAGATTTCAAACTTACTAAATGTCAGAATGGCCAACCTTTGACATGGGATGACTCCGAGAAGGAACTTTCCACCTACCTATTATCTTACAGGTTAAGGCTGTGATCTTCAGGGACAAACCAGACAGCCACCCTGACCAGGTACCCTACATCCTGGTCTGGCAGGACATGATCTAGAATCCCCCTCCTTGGCTAAAACCATTTTTACCCCCCGAAGCGCACAACTCGGCTGAAGGTAAGGAGACACTCTGGGTCTACCACCAGACTCTAATGGCAGGTCTCTAGGCTGCCGCGCAAGCCTACCAATCTGGCCGAGGTATGGATGAGAGTCCAGCAGCCTTCTTAGAATCATAGAGGCTTTTAGGCAGTGTACCCCTAGGAACCCAGAAGCCCCAGAAACAAAGGCCGCAATTATCATGGCCTTTGTTAACCAGGCTGCTCTGGACATTAAAAAGAAATTGCAAAGAGTAGAGAGACTAGGAGAGAAGAGCTTGCAGGACTTAGTAATAGTAGCAGAAAGGGTCTATAATAATAAAGAAATTCCGGAAGAACAACAAACCAAACTAAGTGACCGGCAGACCCAAAACCTGGCCAAGATCCTGCTAGCCACAACCATGGATGACCCACAGGAAAGATGGAGGCACCTCAAGAAGCTGGCTTCAGGGACAGGTAAGGAGGATGGCCGTGGTCCCCGTCGGGAGCGCCCTAAACTGAACAAAACCCAATGTGCTTATTGCAAAGAAGAGGGCTACTGGGTGAAAGACTGCCCTAACAAAAGACCTAAGGCCGCTGCCAAGATCTTGGAGATGGAGGGTCTGGACAATTAAGGGAGTCGGGGTTTGGCATCCGTCCCTGAGCCCAGGGTAACTCTCAGAGTGGAGGGGCAACCCATTGAATTCCTAGTGGTTGGTCCCTAGTGGACACTGGGGCACAACATTCGGTTTCATTACAACCCCAAAGGAAATTGGCAAGCAAGACTTCATGGGTGCAAGGGGCCACGGGCACCAAACAGTACTCATGGACTACCTGAAGAACTGTGGATCTTGGCATGGGCCGGGTATCCGATTCCTTCATGGTCATCCCTGAGTGTCCCTACCCGTTGTTAGGTTGGGATTTGCTCACCAAGATGGGGGCACAAATTCGCTTCCATCCCGAAGGAGCAAAAATCCTAAACAAAGAGGGGCACCCAATTCAGGTGCTTGTCCTGAATTTAGAGGACGAATATTGTCTCCATCAAACGCCCTCAGCCCCAATGATTGACATTGACCATTGGCTGCCGGAATTTCCCCAAGCATGGGCAGAAACTGGGGGAGTTGGGCTGGCCGGCACCGACTGGCCATATAGATAGAACTAAAGCCAGGGGCAGACCCTATCAGGGTCCGCCAATACCCCTTGCCTCTTGTCTCCTTAACCCAGACTGGGACCCCCCTCTGCATGACTGTCAAGAAATTTTGGCACAGGTGCACAGAATCAGAGCTGATCTCCAGGACCAGCCACTGCCAAATGCGGACGCCACCTCATATATGGACGGCAGCAGTTCGGTCCAAGAAGGAATCAGATACATGGGGGCAGCCATAACCACGGAAAAGGAGACCTGATCGGGGTGCACTGACCCTGCTGCCCCCCCACCCCCAACTATACTGGTGCTGACTTACACTGGATCAAACGCTTGCCTATGACCCAATGCTTGCATGGCTGGTGGAGGGCTGCAGACTCCAGCATTATCCTGCCAGAGGAACTAGGACAACGGGTCCTATCCAAAATGCATTGGAGTACTCGTATGGGAACAAGAAGGATGGAAGACCTCATACGACATGCAAAGATCACTATTAAAGACTCTCAAGCAAAGATTGAGCAGATTGTGGCAAGCTGCCATGCATGCCAGTTAACTAATGCCACCTCCCATGGATCTAACCTGGGTGCCTGGCTCCGGGGGGACCCCCCCAGGATCCTACTGGGAAGTGAACTTCACTGAGGTAAAACCTGGAAAATATGGATACAGGTATTTACTAGTGTTTGTAGATACTTTTTCAGGGTGGACAGAGGCATTTCCCACCAAAACATGAAACAAAACAGACCGTGACCAAGAAACGGCTGGAGGACATCTTACCGAGGTATGGTTTTCCTGTTAGGATCAGATCAGACAACGGCCCCGATTTCGTCTCTAAGGTAACACGGGGAGTGGCACTAGTACTTGGGGGCAGATTGGAAATTACATTGTGCATATAGGCCCCAGAGCTCAGGACAGGTAGAGAGGATGAACAGAACATTAAAGGAGACCTTAACTCAATTAGCCCTGGAGACTGGCGGGGACTGGGTGACTCTCCTCCCCTTCACCCTATATAGGGTGAGGAACTCCCCATATAAGATGGGACTGACTCCTTATGAGATCATGTTTGATATCCCTCCCAATTTAAAACTTGAGTTGCTTGCTAAGTTTGATGATCACCAACTCCTTTTCTCCCTCCAAATGTTACAACGAACCCATGAGCAGGTGTGACCTAAGCTGAGGGCCCTCTATGAGACTGGGCCACCCCCTGGCCCCCATCGATATTGGCCAGGTGACTGGGTGTACATGTGGAGATACCAACACCAGACACTTCAGCCTCCCTGGAAGGGACCCTACATCATGATCCTGACCACTCCCACCGCTCTCAAGGTCAACGGGATTACTCCCTAGGTCCACTACACCCACATCCGGCCTGCTGACCCACACGTCATTCTCAAGGACTTTGTTCCAGAATGGAAAAGCCAACCAGACAAGGACAATCCCCTAAAGCTAAGACTGCGCCATTCTCACTTATTTCCCACCTCCCTTGTCTGAGGTTGTCCTTCAAAATAAAAGGGGATTAGACTTAGTCTTCTTACAACAAGGGGTGGTGGTGGTTATGTGCTGCCTTAAACGTAGGATGTTGCTTCTTCACTGGGATGTAAACGGGAGTGAGAACAGGAACAAGGTTGGTTCGAATCCTGGTTTAATCATTCCCCCTGGCTCACTCTGAGAGCAACCTGGACCCATGATTGGATCCTTCCTTAGGTTTCTCTGAGAGGGGGAAATGTGAAGGTGGAGTAAATTGAGGCCATTCTACCTTTAGTTCAGCATTAGTATAAGTACAGCCATCTCAGGTTCCTGCGAATAAGAGCTGAACTTTACCTTACTTCAGTCGGGGAGGGGGGGGAACAGCTTAACATCCCAGAAAGCCCCATGTTAGAATGAGAACAGAGCTTAATGCCCTTGAAAGCCCCATATCAGAATATAAACAGAACTTGAGAAATCCCTCCACCCCTTCTGGAGGTTCCCTAGACCAGCCCATAAAACTAAGCTGGAGCCCACCTCAGGGTCCAAGTCCCTGCTCCGCTGTGATGGGTGCACTTGGACCCAAGCTCGAGCTTGCTAATAAACCCTTGTGCACTTGCATCAGTGTCAGCTCCTTGGTGGTTTCTTGGATTCATAATCTTGGGCACAACAAACAAGAAAATATTTCCAGAATAAGATTTTACTGAGAAGTTATTATATAGGGTCAGCCAAGCATATTTGAAAAATTATTATTTGAAATACAAATTTATCAGAAGTAGGAATAGATATTGGAGTTGGCAGAGATAATGAGTTCAGCTGATACATGGCATAAGAATCTTCTGAAAATCCAGTGGGAAAATGGAAATAATATTTTCTAACTTGAGATGGGGGATGAAGAGGTAGATCTGGTCTATCATTTTACATGGTACATCATTTTATAGATTATCATTTTACAGATAAAAATTAAAGCCATAGCAGTCAATGAGATAACCAGGGGAGAATGTGTAGAAAGACAAGAGAAGAAGATCATAAATATCTTGATCAGCATTTCACAGAGAGACCAGTAGCAGATCTTTATGGTTTATCACATAGTACATAGGACATTTGGTTGATTCAGAAAAGCAAAACAGAACAAAGCAATTTGACAAGCATTTCATAAGAATAATAATAACTTTCATGGAAGTATCACTGAAGAGATATAGAAAATGTCATCCCAAAATACACCACTTGGGCATATTGATTATTTTGAATTAAAGGCACTTTAAGAAATAAACAGCACCAGGAGGATATTCTGACCCTCTTTTATCCTCCTAAGAGCAGGACATAAATCTCCCATATAAGAAGTTTCCTCCAAGCACCAGGAAGAAGAAAGACTTTCTCATCACCGGAGACAGGGAATGTGAAGCCAAGAAATCTATAGAAACAAACCTTGTTAAACTAACCCTTATCTTCTTGGTTACTTCTTCAACATTTACTATCCCAACCCAAAACCCTCTGTCTTGTCAATTCTTCACAAATTTATGGTTTTCTTTGTCTAAAATGTATAAAAAGCTTCCTGCCCTGTTCCCTTCTTCGGGTCTTCATTTTCTTTAGAAGGCCCTCATGCACATGTAAAAAATTCAATAAAATCTGTCTGCTTCCGTCCTGTGAATCTGTCTTATGTCAGTTTAATTTATAAGCTCAGCCAGAGATGCAAAGATGGCAGAGGAGAATATTTCTTCCCCTTCATCATCAAAGTCTAAACATTAAGACCTACAATATTACACATTTGTTTCAAAGACCATGTCAGGGGATCCCTGGGTGGCGCAGCGGTTTGGCGCCTGCCTTTGGCCCAGGGCGCGATCCTGGAGACCCGGGATCGAATCCCACATCAGGCTCCCGGTGCATGGAGCCTGCTTCTCCCTCCGCCTGTGTCTCTGCCTCTCTCTCTCTCTCTCTCTCTCTCTGTGACTATCATAAATAAAATAAAAAAAAAAATTAAAAAAAAAAAAAAAAAAAAAAGACCATGTCAGTCACTTATCTCTGCTCACCTCGAGAAAATACAACTCACTTGGGTTTTGCTCACAGTTTTAGGCCATGTTCATTTGTTTCTTTTTTTTTCCCTTTGGCTTTTTGTTGCTGTTATTCATTTGTGGGTTTTTTTTTAATATTAGTATTTTAATGTTCAAAATGAATTGGTATTAGTTTGTGCTTTATCCCTGTGGTAGGCATAATTTTTAAATGGCCCCTAAAGATATCCTTCCCTAGTCTCTAGGACCTCTGAGTTCATGGTTTCAGTTCCGTAATTATGTTATTTTATAAGGTACTATTGAACTTTAGATTATCGAGGTGAACCTGATCTCATCATAGGATAGCTTCAGAGCAGAGAGCTTTTCCTGCTGCTGGCAGAAGGGGAAGGCAGAGAGTTGCAGAGTGTGGGAAAAGTTGGACGTGCTGTTGCTGGTGTTGAGGATGAAGGAGCCTAAGCAGGAATGTGGGCAGCTTTAAGAAACACTGAGGGCCCACAGCTGCCGAGGAAGAGGAATCTCAGACCTATAACGACAACCACCTGAATTCTGTTAACAGCATGAATGAGTTTGAAAGCAGATTCTTCTCCAGAACCTCCACATAAGAGCCCAGATAAGCTAATGGGTTTTTCCACCTATGGGACCCTAAGCTGACGGTTCAACCAAGCACACTGGAATTTCTGACCTACAGAACTATGAGATAATAAGTGGATATTGTTTTGAAGGTCTAAATTTGTGGTCATTTTTTATGCAGCAATAGAAAACTGTATAATCTCTAATCCACAGTCAGGAGTACTTAGTTCAGTGGAACAAAAATTACTAGGGAAACTACTAAAATAGATAATTAGGATCCAGAATGGCATCACACATGGTTTTAAGTAGAGAGGACTATGGCATGAATATAGATTGTGAATCTGCATATGCTGGGACAATCGAATCTGTAAATGTGATAATTTTGCATAGCAGCCAAGGAATGTGGTTACGAGTTGCCAAAATGGATATTTTAAAAAATTTCAATTTTTATTGGATTGGTAAGCCATTGAGCTTTATCAAATTTTAAAATAAAACATAATAACTTTCCTTGAAAAGAGTCAAGGCCTTCCAAATCATATTTTCCGTGGAGGAGGGGCAGACTAACACTACCTAAGTGCCATGCTCATTGAGGACAATGTGTTTGATGAGAAATGAGGAATCTATCAATATCCACTGGATATTACATATCATTCATGCAGACAATACATAAAAGCAGTTACCATCACATATCTTTGAGCAGATATTTGACATTACATTTGGGAGAAATTGGTGATTTGCAGTATGAATCAGCTCTTGCTCAATGGATTGTGTCCACGTGAAAGAGAAGTTTGATGATTTCCTCTTCCATTCATAATTTAGAACACATGCATAAGGATAAAGGTTGTTTTGCACAGTTAAGATTATCTGTAAGTCATGATAAAGACTGAAAAATGTATCACTGGAGCATAACCTATATATGTAAAGAGGAAGGGTACTGCTCTGTCAGTAGCAGAGGTTCCTCCTCAATGCCATTACACATATAGCTCGATTCATGGTGAAGAGTTTGGTAGGCAGCAACCTGTCCCAAATCTTTATTCAAAGTTGATAAAAACTGACATTTTTCATGTAATCAAAATATATGTTTACCCTAATAATTGGACAACAAGTGAAGACTGATTTTACCTACTGAGTTAGCTAGTTATTGAAGGAGATATTTCTCATAAGGTTAATGATATTAGAAATCACCTTTTTTCATGATTTTAAGTAATTTATCAAAACTGTCTGTTTCAGTGATATATATTCTGAAGCTTAGGACTATTCAGCACTAATAATTTTGGTCATATAAAAATATTTAAAAACCCACATCCAAATGCTGTAGAAATGAAAAGACATACCTTACAGAGTACAAGTCTACCAAATAGTGATTTGGAGATTCTTTCACTACAATTATTCAACAGATTCTAGTTGTTTTTTTTTTTTTTTTAATATGATACATCTTTTAAATAGCATCTGACTGGTGATCCTGGGTGGCTCAATTGGTTAAGTGTCTGATTCTTGATTTCAGCTCAGATTATGATCTCAGGATCATGAGATCGAGTTTCACATCAGATTCTGCACTTAGCATGGAGCCTGCTTGTCCCTCTCTCTCTGCTTCTCTCCCTGCTTGTGTTCTCTCTCTCTTTCTCTGAAATCAAATCAATCAATAAATAAAATCTTTAAAAAATAAATAGCACCTGACAAAATTCCACTGGTTTGAATGAGAAATTGTTCTATAATCCTTGGTCAATATTAGATCTGAATAATTAATATTCCTTGAAGAAGGCCTTGACCCCTTGCTAGCATTTAAACTCTTAAATGATTTAGAATTTTCTAATTTGGTGAAAATATAAAGTTAAAAAGGAAATAGTGCATATATGTGTGTGTGTGTGTATGTATACATATATACATACATATATACATATGCATACATATGTATACATATATACATTATATAGATGTATATAAATATGTGTATATACATATAAGTATAGTGTATCTATATACACATGTGTACAAATACATATATCTTTTTTATAAGCCAACTTTGTGTGAAGTCTAACCTACAGCTTAAATTTTGTTTTTTTAATGCATTGGCTAAAGTCTGCATTACGATTGTCTCCTTCACTGGTTTGAAGCAAATATTATTTTTAATTTTAAATATTATGTTTTAAAAAAGATTTTATCTATGTATTCATGAGAGACATAGAGAGAGAAGCAGAGACATAGAGGGAAAAACAGTGTCTTTGCAGGGAGCCCGATGTGGGACCCGATCCCTGGACCAGGATCATGCCCTGAGCCCAAGGCACAGGCTCAACTGCTTAGCCACCCAGTCATCCCTAAATATTATATTTTGTTATGTTATTTAAAACTTACTTAATTTTCTTATTTCCTTTAATTTACTTGAAGTTGAGGGTCTGTATATGCACCTGAAGAGAATAGTTTTTTGGAAACATTTACCAAACAAATTTAAGAAGAGGAAAAATAAATAAAAAGGCAGGAACAGAACCAAGATTAGCTATATACAAAATGCTAGGAATTAGCCAAGGGAGGTGGTGTGTCCAGTACTATTTAGTATATAATAATCAGTTTTGTGTTTTATCCTGCCTGTAATACACATGACATGAAAGATTATTTTCTAGCATAAAATTTATATGAATATCTTCATGCTATAAACATCTCCTTTTCATTTTAGGAAACCAACTATGAGCCAAAAGAAAACTTTATTTTATTTTATTAATTTTTAAGGGGAGAAGTGAAGTGCAGAGGGAGGGGGAGAGAAAGAATCTTAAGCAGGCTCCATACCCAGTGCAGAGCCCAACGCAGGGCTTGATCTCAGGACCCAGAGACCATGACTTGAGCCAAAATTAAGGGACAGAGGCTTAACTGACTACACCTCACTCAACAAGCAAACTACTTTTTATCATGGAGAATCTTTCCTAGGTATTATATTATTTCTTGCCAAATGGTCCTACTTTCAGTTATTTCTGGGCACGTCACACTCCTAAATGATTAGAAGTTATCAAAATCGAAAAGACCAGAAAAAAAAAAATCACCAACCCATGTAAAAATAACAGCAGTTGTACGAAGGCTAAATAACCGTACAAACAGTGTCTCAGTTCGGGGCAGTGTGCTCTTCCCAGGTGAGGCAAGAGGAACAAACAGGCTTTTTAGAAAGAACAAGTGTTGTTCCCATTGATGTTCATAATAAATCATCATTCCGGAGAATCTGTCAATAACACACTGCCCCCAATCGCTTCATGCCTGCAGCATTACGCTCATGCTATTGCAACTAGATGAGCTATCAAAGCCTCATGCAGTCAAAGAGAGTAGTTTAAAGAGGTACAATAACAGGCGATTTGCAAACAGCCCAAACCTTTAGCTTCTTCCCCCTTTCCAAAAGTGTGCCATGAATTTACATTAACACCTGCTATTGGAGATAAAAGAATGGATTTGCACAGCAAGGAGAATGCCAAATCCTCCTATACGAGTGACTCATTTCCCTATTTTGTGGGATATTATGCTGAACTTGAGGCAGCACGTTACACGCAGTACGCTGGGTCAAATGTGGATTTTCAAAAAATAAAAATGGCAGCATTTAACACACAGAGGCAGAAATCCTTATCTCTCCGAATATTTGCCACATAATCGCCAAGTTAAATCCACTCTGTGAGCAGGTCGTTTTTATTGTCCAAGGATAATTTATATCAGTAGACTTTTTACTACACACTGACTCAGATTACTATGACATCTAAGATTTTCATGCTGTTAAATTCAATTTATTGTGGAACATAAGGGCAATTAAGGGATAGGAGATGACATTATATTACATCAAAGTGAGCTACAGGAAAAGGAGGTGTGTACCACTCGTAATTTGTTGTATATAAACTTAATTTTGAGTGTTTTCCCCATGGTAAAGTGGCAGATACTATTTCTAACAACTCACCATGTGCCAGACACTTTATTCAGATCTTAGTTACTAGCTAAAAGCTAATAAATCACTGACTGCAGGTTGGAATGAATAAAAAATAATAACAAACTAAAAATTCTGAAAGTCTAAAGAACACCAGGCACATCGCAGAATCCATTTAAGAAGTTAGTTAATTAAATAATGTCCCAAAACATCTCTCTACCTGATACATCTAATACACATTTCTGCCACATTTTTTTTCCCAGAGAATGAGAGTTAGAGATGGGAGTGGTGGGTGGGCAGAGAAGGGTGGGGGAGAGAGAATCTTAAACAGGCTCCATGCCCAGCATGGGGCCCAAGTAGGGGCTCATTTTCATATACCTGAGATCCTGACCTAAGCATAAAATCAAGTGTCAGAGCCTTGACTCACTGAGCGACCTAGGAATTCCAACCTACTACATACATTCTTTTGGATACTGTATTAGTTTTCTATTGCTCGGTAGCTCATTATCAGAAATTTAATAGTTTAAAATAAGATACATTTAATATTTCAAATTTTCTGTGGGGGAGAAGTCTGGTCATGGCTCACCATGTATGGTTTGTGGTGCATGTAGGTGCCACATTCCTCATCCTCTGCCACGTTGGGGCTGTTTCAATCAGGATAAGAGTAATGTGAAGAGATCAGGTGAATGTGAGGGAAGCATCTGGTTCTGTTATTCAGCACTGCCCTACTGTAATCAATTCAGGTATCTAAATTCAAGCTTCCTTAATTTATCTTGTCAAATGTAGTTCTTTCTAATTAAGAATATATCCTGGAAATAAAGTGGTGATAAAAAAGAAGGGAGGCAAGGACTTTCAAAAGAGACAGTTTAAGGAGGACATTTGAGAATGCATAAGCACATAATAATGTTTTTCTGAGAATGTGATGATACACATTTTATAGCCACTGCTAAGAGGCAAAATAAAATCCACAGGGAATAAAGGTAGGAATCTGGCTGCACATGTTTGCAATTTTTTTTTTTGAGAAAATACGATTGACATGTCTGAAGAGCAATATCAGAGACCTGAAGTTATGCATAAAGGGCAAGCAAAGAGAAGAAAAGTTAGATTTAAAGAGCCAGGAAACAGAAATTATCCTGGTGGCTTGATGTATCAAGGTTGATCACCAAGATTAAATGCAAAGGAGCAGGAAACAAACTGAGGAGAAAGAAACATTGTTCCTTTTAGGATGAACCAAAGTAGAGGAAAAAGGGTAAGACGGGCTAAAATTAAACTCTGGGAGAATGAGGTTATATAGTATAGAACAAAAAGCAAGATAAGACTTCTTTATTCATTTAAGAACAGGGAGTCTAAAGGGTATACATGTGATGAAAAATATTTTCTTTTGAGTTTATTAACTTGCCATTTACCTCAGCTGAAAATAAGTTCCCTTTGCTCTCTTTGGGTATTTTCGTTTTCAGATGATTCTATACACCTTTGTGACTGCAAGGCATCTAATGTATAGCTTATCTTATTAAACTATATAACCATCTTCTTTTTTCTTGTTTGGTTTTTCAAAAAGTGTTTAGAAATTTGCCTTCTTCAACTTTTTACTTCATCTAATCCACATAAATTTCCGCCAGGCTAAAGAACCTTTGGGGGTGAACAAAAGAATGCCAGCTTGTCATAACTCATGAAGGTGATCAAAGGCGGCCAGGTGCTCCTTTAACCTTTGATCACTTCCATACAGTTCAATATCTGATTAAGGGAGTGTGTTGCTTTGTGTCCTCAGATTCCATTAGTGGCTTCTAGCAAGAGAAAGGGATGTTGGGTAATGAGAATAAGAAATAGAACTGTCTAGCTTGACTACATCTTTTTAATTATACCACTATATTGACACATATATTAGTGTTGTAAATGTCAATCTCTCAATCAGTAAAATAACAAAATAATAAAGTAGCTCGTACAACTGGCCTTTGCTTTAACAGAGTATACATTTAAGTTATACTATTATTTCTGTGTCAAGCTTAGGATACTTTCAAAAGAACAAGCCATTACATGGTGTGGAGTAGAAGGATAAGAGCTTTGGAACCAGGTATTTCAGATCATCTTATTGTAATTCTGATGATCGCTTGTCATAAGATATCATCTTAGTATTTTCCAAGTTTTCCATTAAAAGATTTATGATGGTCTCCAATGTGGAAAGCAAAAGTGAAATAAATGATAGCTCTGAGCCATTAAGAAATTGAAAGCTGAAAATGCACTAAAAGGTGGTGGCGGGGATTGAAAGGAAATGAGGATTTTATTACCTGATAATACTTTTGTCCCTACAGATTACCAAAAGGACTTTAAGTATATCAGTTGGGAATTATATCTAGAGATAATTTTTTTATGTTGTCTATGTTCTATTAGAACATAGACAAAGTATGTTCTATCTAGAATTATATCTAGAACATACTTTGTCAAGGAAATTCTACTTTTAAAAATACAAAATGATGTAAAATAGAAGTAGTGCTTTAAAAAAAAGTACCTTTCCCAAGGTTCTGGCTTTACATAAAAACATGAGTTGGGTGGTGTTGAGGGAAAATGCACAGCCAGGAAGTATGAAAAGATGGAAAGGACTCCAAGGAAGGAGGTGAAAGAGGTCATCTTCCTCTTGGCACATTGGCTAAGTATTAAAATCATGGGCGTCCCAACTAGGAGCTTGTCTAATTCTGCATTTTATATAGGACGGAGTTTATTCTTGGCACATAAATGCCCTTGAATATGGATAATAAAAATGTCCCTCTGTCTCCAGTGCAATGCATAAATTGGGTGCAAGGATGAAATTCTCATTTTTCACCAAAGTCTGTCACAGGTGAACACTGATCTTCATCTGAAAATATTAAAGCATTCCCTTCATGCCCTTTTAATTCCCCCAAGGACCTTGAACTTTTATTCTCCTTTAACCAAGCCACTTTTCTTTCCCGGAGGGACATTTCAAAATAGTTCTTACGAAGAAAAAATCTTGTCTCCAGGGCATCATCTGGAAATTGCCCTGTTTCAGTCCAAAATGCAAAGCCAGGATTCTGTGAAGAATTACACAGCTACCCAACCACTTCAAAGCTGGATGGGGTTGAATCAATGCCACAACAATGAGTGTTAAGTGCTACAATCAAAGGTTGCTTCACAGGACTTGCAAACACTGTTTTGTTTTACCTGCCTATCATCTGAACAATACAATTGCCAGTCGCATTAATTTAGACAAATCTTTTAGGGGGAGTGAGTGGAACAAATCCAAGCAAACGGAATGGTATTTACTCTCCTTCACAAAACCACTAGGAAGAGCAGAGATGCAATTAAGAAAACAATGAAAGTATCTCAGCTTATGTGCCTGCATCAGTATTCCATCAGATGTGAATTTTGCCAGCACAAAGGGCACGTGTGGCTTCTTCAAAACTGGAGCTGGGCTGCAGAAGGAAGACAATTCATAAGACACACACAGTATCGTAGCTTTGAAAGTCTCTTTCAGTGAAAGGATGATCTCTGTTGCCTCCTTCGACAGGTCTTTATTCCGATTCTTCAGTGCTGGCACAATCTGTTTTAAATACGCGTTTTGCCCATTGGTGAGAATGCAAGCTGGTGCAGCCATTCTGGAAAACAGTGAGAAAGTTCTTCAAAAAGTTGAAAATAGCAGCAATTGCACTACTGGGTATTTACTCCAAAGATAACAGATGTAGTGATCTGAAAGGCACCTGCATCCCAATGTTTATAGCAGCAACATCCACAGTAGCCAAACCATGGAAAAAGCCCAGATGTCCATCAACAGGTAAATGGATAAAGAAGTGAAGATGTGTATACACACACACACACACACACACACACACACACACACAATGCACTACTACTCAGCCATCAATAAAAATGAAAACTTGCCATTTGCAAACAATGTGGGTGGAACTAGAGGGTATTATGCTAAGCAAATTAAGTCAATCAGAGAAAGACAATTATCATATGATCTCACTCATGTGGAATTTAAGAAACAAAACAGAGGAGCATAGGGGAAGGGAGAACAAAAATAAAACAAGATGAAATCAGAGAGGGAGACAAACCATTAGAGGCTCTTAATCATAGGAAACAAATGGAGGGTTGCCGGAGGGAAGGACGTTGGAGGGGATGGGGTAGCAAGTAATGAGCACTGGGTGTTATAGAAGACTGATCAATCACTGAACCATACCTCTGAAACTAATTATGCTCTGTAAGTCAATTACTTGAATTCAAATAAAAATAAACAAATAAATCTGCATTTTGGTGTTGATAATCAGTTTGCACCTCATTCTAGACTGTACACAAGTCTAACAGGACTCTGTTTCTAGATCACAGCCCTTACTCTACTTCCTCTTGTTGTTGGCCATGTGGTTCCTGCTGTCTGAAATGCTTTTCCTTGCACTGTATGAATCAACTAATTCTCAAGCCCTGTTCAGATGTCATCCTTCAAACAATCCCTCCTTAAGTTCCTCAATATGTTGTTGTAGCTCTCCTTTCTTCACTACCAAGTGTGGTTGTCTCTTATGTCCTTAGGATTTTATGCTTTTTACTTCCGTTCTGCATTTCCATCTCTGTCTCCTGCTCAATTGTAAAATTCTCAAGGACATAGAACTTTGAATAAACCATCTTTTTATCTTCTGTATGTTGTAGTAAATCACCTTGAACAAAGCGAAGTTTCAATAAAAGAATATATAAATAATAGTAATAATACATTACACTTAGATGGTGCTTAATAATACACTTTACCCTTTTCTAAGATATATTAATACATACAATCATCACAAAACTAAGAGTTTAGTCCCTAAAATAATTTATCCCTATTTAACAGATAAAAAACACAATAGGACATAAAGAACTTGCCAAAGCTCGCACAACTATTATATGGAAGACCCAGTATTTAAGCCCAGATTTCTATAACCATGCTCTTATTCCCCATGTTCTCATCCTTGTTTTTCAACGAACGAATGAATGAATGAATGAGTTTTGAAAAATATATTTATAGCACTACTTAAAATGTGTTTACTATTTAAATTCTCATTTCATCCACATTGGTGCCAAGATCTTTCAGACTGTGTACTTTTTTACTGTACGAAGTATCGAAACTTCAATCCAAGGAGGTTAATCATTTTTCTTGGTCTTGACTTCTATAACTAGTAGAAAATTTCCTCATTTTAAATATATATATAAAAAATAATAATAATAAAAAATTAAATATATATACACATATATTTTAATACATATACATATATGTATATATGTAAAATATATATATATAATTTTAGACTCACAAAACCTGCAAAAACAATACAGAAAAATCTGATGTATCCTTACAAGTTTCTTCCAATGATGACATCTTACATAGGTTTAGTACATTATAAAATCTAGGAAGTTGATATTAGCATAATACCGTTAACCTGCTTGTAGTTCTTGGACTTACTAAATTTTTCATTCAGTCATTTAAAAAATATCTTTCTGTATAATTCTAAGACATTTTATCATATTCACAGATTTTAATAACCATTACCACAATCAGGAAATAAAACTGTCCTATCACCACAAAGAGATTTCCATATGCTACACTTTTATAGTCACATTCTTCTTTTCCTTCCATAACCATCAAAAAGTTCTCCATCTGTATAATTTTATATTTTGAGAGTGGATGAAATCATATAGAACATAACATTTTGATATTAGCTTTTTTCTCTTGGCATAAATGTTTTTGAGAGTTTTCCAAGTTCTTATATGTATCAATAATTTATTCCTTTTGTTTTGGAAGAACTTCTGTTTAACCATTCACTCATTGAAGGACACTTGGGTTGTTTCTTTTTTGGGGCTACCCCAAATAAAGCTGTCATGAGCAGTTATGCACAGATTTATGTGCAAAAATAAATGTTCAGGTGTTTTTGTTTTGTTTTTAGAGAGAGGAAGCATGCATGCGCAAGTTGGGAGGCAGGTGGGCAGAGAGAGGGAAATAGAATCTTAAGCAAGGGTCAATCCCCTGACCCTGAGAACATGACCTGGTCATGAAATCAAGAGTCATATGTTTAACAGACTAAGCCCTCCAGGTGCCCCTAAATGTTCAGTCTTTATGATAAATGCTCAACAATGCAAATTCCAAGTGTATGTTGAACTTCCTAAGAAACTGCCAGGATGATTTCCAAAATGGCCATACCATTTTATATTCCCACCAGCAATGTATGAAGGACCAAATTTCTCTACATGTTTGTCAGCATTTGAAATTAGAAACATATTTTATTTTAGCCATTCTAATATATATGTAGTGTCATCTCACTGGGATTGTAATCTGCATTTTCCTATTGACTAGTGATGTTGAACATCTTTTCATGTGTTTATTTGCCATCTGTGTACTTTCTTTGGTAAAGTTTATGTCTTTTTCCATTTTTCTAATTGAATTCTTTTTCCTTTACTATTGAA
Source organism: Vulpes lagopus (assembly GCF_018345385.1). Taxonomy (NCBI): domain Eukaryota; kingdom Metazoa; phylum Chordata; class Mammalia; order Carnivora; family Canidae; genus Vulpes; species Vulpes lagopus. Next base: position 22,120,439 of record NC_054824.1, on the reverse strand, counting down.
ATTAGAGAGTTTGGTTACTGAAACTTCATCATCTTGACTGAATCATTGTTAGAATAAAAACTGAAATTTTTATGAAATCCAATTTATCCATTTTTTTTTATTTTTTAGTTCATGATTCTGGTGTCATATATTAGAACTATTTGCTTAACCCCAGGTCATGAAGATTTTCTCCTACATTGTCTTCTAAAAGTTTTATAGTTTTATCTTTTACATTAGATCTATGATCTATTTAGAGCTAACTTTTGTATAAGGTTGAGGATTAGATTGAGGATCATTTTTGCAGTTATCAATGTCAATTGTTTCAGCACTATTTATTGAAACAATCCTTTTCTCCTCCATTGAATTGCTTTTGTACCATTGTCCAAAATGAGGTGGGTGTATTTGTGAGTCTATTTCTGTCACCAGGTATTTTTAATTGAGTTCATTGCCGTGAAAGGAAATGTGGGTGTTGAACCAACTCCAGCACAGATGCTATAGTCACACGTACTTATAAATAAATGTCTTCTGTTACACATTCAATACACATACTGACAAAACGTGCATCTGCTCTGACTTCTCTTTCCACCAAGCACAGCCCAATACCTCAACCCCACTTCATATCAGCCAGCCAGTGGAGTGAGGTCAGAACTTGGAGTGATGGGATGCCTTTACGTTCATTTGGAACAAAAGTTTCATGCCGGTTCTTTTTAAAGAATAACTTAGTAAACATAGGGAGAAAATATATTGTATAAATGATCATTCTAATTCCTTTAAAGGTAACTTGAAAATATTAGTTCTTCAAAAACAATAAGATTTATAAAAATGCACTGTATGCTCACAAATATTATTTAGGAATGTTTAAAATTCAATTACTTTTTCCCATTTTCTTCCATATTGTACATGTACATTTTGTTATTTTTGGGGGTAGTTCCCAGAGTTCTAGACATTTGTGTTAGTACTAAACAATACCAAATTGTGCTTATAGGAGGAAAAGAATGACAAGCATCACAGCACGAAAAAGAAAAACTGGGAATTTAAGGAACTTACTTAATCATCTGTGGGTTTTAAATCCTAGGTTTATGGACCTTCAAGAGGTACTTAACTTACTTAATTTAATATTTGCTGATTGCTTGCCATGTTAATAGTATCATGATATTTGTAAATACATTATATGAAAACTTTATGGGTCTATAAAAATTGATACTTTTTCTTTCTAGGTATTATAAATTTGTTTTTCTTGAGGGACTTGACCTTCTTCAAAGTAAGTTTTATTTGTTATAACTTCATTTACAAAGAAATTCCTCTTCTAATGATATTTACAGTGCATCAAAAAATACTCTATTACAATTTTTTATTGTGAAAACACATAATACAAAATTTACCATCTTAACCATTATTAAGTAGAGACTCCGGAAGTGTTAAGTACAATTACACTGTTATAAAACAGATTTCCAGAACATTTTTTTATCTTGCAAGTCTGAAACTGTATAATCAAGAAACAACAATTTCCCTAACTCTCCTCCCCACTCAGCCCCTGGTAATCACCACTCTATTTTCTCTCTCTATGAATTTGACTACTTTAGATAACTCATATAAGTGTAATCATGTAGTATTTGTTCTTCTGTGGTTTATTTCACTAATATAATGTCCTTGTGGTTCATCCATGTTGTAACATGTGACAGTATTTTTTTTAAAGCTGAATAATTTTCCATTATATGTATATTTAAATACACACACAAATATACATACTATATTTTGTTATCCATTCATTTACCAATGAACATTTGGATTGCTCCCAGCTCTTGATTGTTGTGAATAGTGCTGCTATGAATGTGGGTGTGCAGATATCTCAAGACTCTACTTTTGAATGTTTTGGACATAGACTTAAAATTTAAATTTCTGAGACATATGGTAGTTCTATTTTTTAATATTTTTGAGAAACCACCATAATGTTTTCCATAGCAGTTGCACCATTTTACCATCCTACCAACAATGCACAAGTTCAAATTTTTCCACATCCTCACCAACACTTGTTAGTTTCTATTGTTGTGGGGGGGTTTGATAGCCATTGTAATGGATTTTAAGTAATGCCTCATTGTGACTTTGAGTTGCATTTCTCTGATTTTTAGTTATGTTGAACATCTTTTTATATGCTTGTTGGCCACTTGTATATGATCCTTGGAGAAATATCTATTAAACTCCTTTGCCCACTTTTTAATCAAGTTTTTTTTTTTTTCTGGTTTGTTTTGTTTTTTTTTTTTTCATTTGCAGAGGTTCTTTATATTCTAGATAGTAACCTCATATTAGGTATAGTATCTAAAAATATTTTCTCCCATTCTATATGTTGCCTTTTCACTGTGTTCATTGTGTCCTTTGGTGCACATTTTTGGGGGTTTGTCTATTTTTGCTTTTTTTCACTGTACTTCTATTGTCATATCCAAGAAGTTACTTTCAGGTAAACTGCCATGAAGCTTTCCTCTATATTTTAGGATCTTTATGGTTTTGGGTCTTTAATGTATTTGGAGTTTTTTTTTTTTTTTCAGAGAGAGAGAGAGAGAGAGAGAGAGGTGGGGGAGCAGCAGGAGGCAACAGAGAAAACAAATCTTAAGCATGATCTATGTCCAGCTCAGAGCCCAGCATGGGGCTGGAGAGGGAGAGAAAGAGAGAGGGAAAGAGAGAAAATCTCAAGCAGACTCCCCACTGAGCTGTGGGGCCTGACTTGGGGGCTCCATGATCTCTTGATCCTGAGATCATGACCTGAGCCAAAATCAAGAGTCAGGTGCTTAACCACCTAAGCCACGCAGGCATCTCTTGAATTAATTTTTTTGTAAAGGTATATGATAAGGGTTCTACTTCACTCTTGTGTGTGTAAATACCTAGTTTCCCAAAACCATTTGTTGAAGAGACTGTTATTTCCACACTGAATAGTCTTGCCATTATTGACAAAGATCATTTGACTATATATGTAAGGGTTTATGTCTGATTTATTTCTCTATTCTTTTCCATTAGTCTATTTGTCTGTCTTTATGCCACTACCACATTGGTTTTCATTACAGTGACTTTGCAATATGTTTTGAAATTAGGAAACATGAGTCTTCCAAATTTGTTCTTGTTTTTCAAAATTGACTTTGGCTATGAGAGTTTTCCTGAGATTCCATATGAATTTTAGGGTGTTTTTTTCTAATTTTGCAAAAAAGTGCCTTTGGGTTATTAAGCAGGATTGCATAGATTTGTACATCTCTATCGTAGTATGGATATTTTAACAGTATTATGTCTTCCAACTGATAAATAAAAGATGTCTTTTCATTTATTTGTGTCTTTTAAAATATCTTTCAGAAATATTTTGTAGTTTTTAATTAAAAGGCTTTCATCTCCTTGGTTAAACTTATTCCTAAGTATTTTATTCTTTTTAATGCTATTATAAATGAAATATTTTCCTAAATCTTCTTTTTGATTTTGACTTGTTCATTGTTAATGTATAGAAACACAGCCCAGTTTGAGGTATTGACATTTTATCCTGCAACTTTGCTGAATTATTTTATTAGTTCTAATAGTTTTTATGGGCTCTTTAGGGTTTCTATATGTAAAATCAGGTTACGTGCAAAAAGAGATTCCTTTACTTCTCATTATCCATTTTTTTCTTTTTTCTTTTTCTTTTCTTTTTTTTTTTTTTTTTTTTTTTTTGTCAAATCACCCTGGCTTGGACATCCAATACTTTTTTTGAATATAAATGGTGAGAACAGGCATTCTTTACTTGTTCCTGAGATTAGAGGAAAGCTTTAAGCCTTTCTGTTATGTTGGGGTATAATTTCTTTCTATTCTTAATCCATTGAATGATTTAATCATGAAAGACTGTTGAATCTTGCCAAATGCCTTTTTTATGCATTGATTGAGATTACATATGTGTTTTGTCCTTTATTCTGTGCATGTGGTATATTACCTTGATTGGTTTTCCTGTGTTGAACTATCCTTGTATTCCAGGAATAAATTTTTTTTGGTCATCATGCATAATCTTTTTAATGTGCATTTGAATTTGGTTTGCTAGGGTTTTTTTTAATTTTTTTTTAAGATTTATTTATTTATTTATTCATGATAGAGAGAGAAAGAGTCAGAGACACAGGCAGAGGAGAAGCAGGCTCCATCCCGGGACTCCAGGATCGTGCCCGGGCCAAAGGCAGGCACCAAACCGCTGAGCCACCCAGGGATCCCCGGTTTGCTAGTTTTTAATTGAATATTTTTACTTTGGTATGTATCAAAGTGGTCTATGGTTTTCATTTCTTATACTGTCTTTGGCTTTGGAGTGAAGATAATGCTAGCCTCATAGAATAAGCTAGAAGTGTTCTCGCTTCACTTTTTTAAGAAGAGTTTCAGGAGATGGGTATTGATTCTCCTTTAGCTGTTTGGTAAAACACTGTAGTGTAGCTAACTGGTCCTGTGTTTATATTTCTTGTGAAGTTCTTAATTACTTGTTCAATTTCTTTACTCATTATTGGCCTGTTCAGATTTTCTACTTCTTTAAGATTCAGTCCTATTAAGTCATTCATTTCTAAGAATTTATCCATTAATCTGAGTTATTCAGTGTGTTTACAATGTTTAAATTATTCTCTTATCAACCTTTTTATGTCTGTGGCATAATCTTGTAATGCTTCCTCTTTCATTTCTGATTTTAATTATTTATGTATTTTATCTTTATTTTTTCAGTTTAACGATAGTTTGTCAATTTTGTTGAAGTTTTCAAAAAACAAACTCTTACTTTTATTGATTTTTTTTCTATTACCTGTTTATCTCTGGTGGAGTCTTGTTATTTCCTTCTTTCAGTGGGGGTAGTTTGTTCTTTTTTTTAGTTTCTTGAGGTATAAAGTTAGGCTATTGATTTGAGATCTTTTTCCTTTAATGTAAGCTTTTACAACCACAAACTTCTCTCTTAATAGTGCTTTCACTGCATGCAAGTTTTGATATGGTGTGTTTTCATTTTCATTTGTCTCAAAGTATTTTCTAACTTCTTTTATGAATTCTTTTTTTGTCCATTCATTGTTTAGAGTGTGTTTAATTCTCATGTATTTGTGTATTTTTTTCAGTTTTCTTTGTGCTGTTGATTTCTAGTTTTATTTAATTGTGAATTTATATAATTTCAGTCTTCTTAAATTCAATAAAATTTGATTTGTAGCCTCACATCTGGCCTATCCTAGAGAATATTTTATGAGCACTTAAGAAGAATGAATATTCTACTATTAGAGCAGTGTTCTGTATATGTGTGTCATGTCCAATTGGTCTACAATGTTGTTCAATTCCTCTATTTTATTGATCTGTTTATTCTGTACTTTGTTGAAAGTAGAGTTTTGAAGTATCATACTATTACTGTGTTGCTCTCTATCTCTCCCTTCAATTCTATCAAGGTGTGCTTCATATATTTTGGAGCTCTGGATTTTGGTGAATATTTATAATTGTTATATCTTCCTGGTAAACGGGCATTTTAATCATTATATAATGTCCTTTTTTGTCTCTTGTAACAGTTTTTAACGGAAAGTCCAGTGGTCTGATATTAATTAGTATAGCTGTTCCTGCTCTTTTTTGGTTGCAACTTTTAGGGAATATCATTTTTATTGTCTTGCCTATGAATGTCCTTAGATTTAAGATGAGTCTCTTGTAGACGACATATAATGGGGTCTTGCTTTTATATCCAATTAGCCAATCTATGTGTTTTGATTAAAGAGTTTAGTTCATTTACATTGAATGTAATTGATAACAGGGAAAGATTAACTATTGCCTTCTTTTTTTTTTTTTTTTTATCTCTGGGAGGCTTTTTGTCCCTCCTTTCCTCTGTCTTTCTTTGTGTTTCATTAAATTATTTTTGTAGTGATTAACTGTGATTCCCTTCTTATTGCCCTTTGCACACATTATACAGCTATTTTTTTGTGGCTACTATTGAAATTACATAAAATGTCTTAGAATTATAACAATCTATTTTAAATTGATAGCAGATTAGTTCCAACTGAGTACCAAAAATCTACTTCTTTACAACTCCATCTTTTCCTACTTTATGTTGTTGATGTTACAAATTATATCTTTAGATATTGCATACCTATTAACACATTATTTATAGTTTTTTATGTTTTTATCATTTAAATTCTATACAACAATGTTATAATAGTATAGATTACTATATTTGTACATGTATTTACTTTTACTGTCAAACCTTATATTTTCATGTGGCTTTGTGTTGCTGTCTATGTATTTTTTTATACCAGTTTGTAAGGGTCCTTTTAGCATTTCTTGTAGAGCAGGTCTAATGATAAGGAACTCTCATGGCCTTTATTTACCTGGAAAAGTCTTAATTTCTCCTTCATCTTTGAATAACAGTTTTATCAAATAAAACAGTTTTATCAAATAGTTTTGTTAAAATAGTTTTATCAAATAATTTCTTGATTGACAGATATTTTTTTTTCTTTAAACACTTTGAATTGAGGTCTTGGATACACAAATAAAATGTATCTTTTTACATTTTTTTTAAGAAATGCTTTTTTTAATAGAGTATATTTTTGTATTTAATTCAAGTATTTCATATTTCTAGTATAAATTGTTCTTTTGAAAAGCCATTATAAATATTATCCTACTCCTTTCTGGCCTGCAAAGTTTCTACTGATGAGTCTACTGATAATCTTATGGAAGCTTCCTTATATGTGGTGGGAGTTGATTTTCTTTTGGTGCTTCCAAGATTGTCTCTTTGCCTTTGACTTCAGATAGTTTGATTATAAAATCTCTATGAGGGCAGCCCGGGTGGCTCAGCGATTTATTGCCGCCTTCGCCCCAGGGCCTGATCCTGGAGACCTGGGATCGAGTCCCACGTCAGGCTCCCTGCATGGAACCTGCTTCTCCCTCTGCCTGTGTCTCTGCCTCTCTCTCTCTCTCTCTTCTCTGTCTGTCATGAATAAATAAATAAATAATATTTAAAAAAAAAATCTCTATGAATCTCTTTGAATTAAGTCTAGTTGGTGTTCTTTGAGCTTCTTGAAAGTATATATCCACTTCTTTCCTCATATTTGGCAAGTTTTCAGCCATTATTTCTTCAAATAAACTCTCTACCCCCTTTCCTCTCCCTTGTCTTTCTGGGATTCTCGTAATGTGTGAATTGATAACATTCCATAATTCCCTTGGGGTCTCCTTGCTTTTCTTTATTGCTTTTGTCTTTTTCCCTCCTCTGATTTGATAATTTCAAGTAATCTGTCTTCAGGGTCACTAATTCCTCTTTCTCTCTGATCAAGTCTGTTGTTGAATGAATTTTTCAGTTTCATTATATTTTTTCAGCTCCAGAATTATTATTTTTTTTACTATTTTCTACCTCTGTTGATATTATCATTTTCTTATGTATCATTTTCCTGATTTGATTTAGTTGTCTATTTGTGTTTTCTTTTGGGTCACTGAACATCTTTATATTTATTGTAAGTCTTTGTCAGGCAAATCATAGATCTACATTTCTTTAGGGTTGTTTTTTGGGGTTTCAGTTTGTTTCTTTGTTTGGACCATGTTTTTATATTTCTTTTATGCCTTGTGATTTTTTTTTCCCCAGCTGGAATTTAGACATTTGAAGAAGCTACCACCTTTTTAAGGCTATGTGTACTGGCTTCCTGTAGAGGAAGACCTTCACCAACTGGTCTGGCTGGAAATTCTAGGACCTTGCAAACTTTCTGATCTCTTGCTTCCCTCGGTGTCTGTTTGTAGAACTGTAACCCTGACATGTTGACTGCCTTTCTTTTCAGCAGGTTCCAAACTCTGGCCCCAAATTTGTTAGCATGCAGAGGTAATAGAAACTAGTCCCTCAGGTAACTAACCTCCCTATGTAACTCATAGCATGGGATTCAGGTCCATCTTTTTATTACCTCCTGAGGAAAGAACCCTGATATGGGAAGTTTTCTCTTGGCTGTTCCTGAGATGTTGCATAGGGAGTGAAGTATGAGTGGGTGAGGCTAGTGTCTCAAATTTTTCTTACCCATGTTACTATAAGCTCTTCATAGTTTTATAATGGCTTAGGTCCTACAGCTTCTCAACTTGTCTCTAATGTTCTCGCAGAGTACTCTGGTCTGTTATTTTGTTATAAGCTCTGTGTCTCTGTGAAAGAAAGAGGGCCAGTAGCCTCTTAATGTAACATTTTGCTGACCTCATTCAAAAATAGCTCATTATGCCTTGATTTTGTGCAGTGAAGACCCTGTACTTTGCTATATCAAGAGTGGCATTTTTAATAAGTTTACATCATTTGATTTTTACTCATTGACAAAACTAGACAAAATATCATGAAGCCTATTTCTGGATTCTTTTTCATGTTAAGAAATTATATTGCAGAATTACTTTAGCTATGAGTTGAAGAATTCTAGCTTATAAGGATCATATACCTATATTTACATTTCATTTTGAAACTGTTATTAAACCATAATTGAACCTAAAGGGATTTATAGATTAGATATATTATAAAATTTGTTTCATTACCAGTTTTAGAATTTCTTTATTGCTTTTGCCATGTGAGAAACTGCCTTGATGCAATGGTAGCCCTCAAATATGTTGTCAGGAAAACTATCACAGTGAAAAACAAGGGATAAGAGAGAGGGACAGGTCAAAACACTTAGGGTAGAGCATAAATGAGTAAGGAATACATGACCCAAATTCTCAGTATCTCTTTCTCTCTCCCCCTTTTTCATACATGCACACACATCTTGTGTCCCAATGGTCATGAATACTGGAGGTGAAGTTTGAGAGAGAGATCTCAATAAGGAAAAGTACATGGGGCCAATGACACACACTCTCTCCATTAAAGAGATACAGAGACAAGTCAATTCACAGGTAACCTGCTGAGCAGGTATGGTTTTAATGGGCAGAGAAGTGATGGAGCTACAATGAGTGTTATTAATGAAAGTCCTAATTAAGATTTAATGAATATTGGGTATCTAGGGTGTTGCATATATTAAATATATATTTGTTATGTATATAACATGTGTTTATATTTATATATATCATATCATGAATACATGTGCCTCATGCACATGGAATGAGTCATGAATATTTTGTGTCTATTTGATCTTTCATCCATATCTATTTCACACACATATGCTCTTCTTTATCTATGTACAACATGTCTTCCAAGTTATAACTTATTTATCTCTTATCATCTTTGACTTTTACCTATCTCATTGGTTTTCTTGACTTCTATAAATATAATTTCATATTCTTAATAAATACCATTATTCATTATGGATTTCCTTTTCTGTTTGGTGGTAGGGGTGATGTAAAAATGTTTATTCTAATTCCAAAAGAGCTAGCTACAGAAATAATTAATAAGGAAAGGATAATTTCCATAAAGTCTTATACGTCATCACTTAAGAAATGGAACACAGACACTAAGACACAATGACTCCTCTTTTTAAACATTTCTTTTCAGATTCCCTCCTTGTCCCATATTGGCAAATTATACTTTTCCCCATGCCCAACTCATATATCTTGCCTCATACCTCAGGAGCATACTTTGGATCTGAACTCTGGCCAGACTTGTACCCTTGGTCACCAGGAACTTAAGATGTAAAATGAAGGGTGATGAAAGCTAATGATCATGAAATGGCTATAACTTGGCAGTCAATACCTGGTAATATTACATTGTTAAGTCTTTAAAACTACTTAGGAATAGAAATTTTTATTCCTTTTGTCTATTTAAAAACTTTACAAATTTACTGGCTTGATTTCACATAACCACAAAGAAACTTGACCATTTTAAAACCAGAAATCACTGGTACCAAATGCTATACTTTCTCTGTTTCTTTTCCTGGATTTCTTGTCTGGTTACCCAAGGGCCTATGTTGAAGCCCCTGGCCTTAAAACTGTTTTAACAGAAAGTAAATGCTACTCAGACCTTCCTCAAACAATTAAAGTGGACCACTGTGTGTGCCATTTCTTATTTTCCCATCCCCCTCTGGTAAAATAGGTGGCAATTAAATATATACTCTCATGATAAATTAGGTAAATGCTTTTTCCCTCTAAGAAAACACAAAATCTTAAATACAGAAATTTAATGATACAAATACAGAAATTTAATATGAAAGAAAGATATATATTCCTCTTTAGGGAGACCATTATATCCTTTCTGTCAACATATCATGTAGTCTGCCATTTACTATATCTTAGAAAAACTAACCTGGACACAACCTCTTATCCTTTACAGGAACACTCTGGAACAAAAATAACAAAGGAAAACATCAACCCATCCAAAAACAAATGCAATGAATGTGAGACTAGAAGTTCCAAGGTCACTTGTTCTCATTGAGGTCTACATAATGGGAATCATAATATCCACCCCATCTGTCTCGCATGGCTGCTGTGAGAATCCAAAGAGATCAGGTGAGTGAAGGTAATTTATAAAGTATAGATTACTACAGAGAAATTGAGTACACTTCTAATAACGTTCACTGCAACCTCGCAGTTCTCAAAAGATCCTGCAGGTGGCTAGCGCTACCATCACAATGTTTTGAGCCCTAGGTCTTGGATGGTAGAAACACTGTTCCACTATAATTGCCTTTGATCAATGCCAACAGAGCTCCATCCCAGCCAAACATGTGTCTCCTCTGAAAAAAAATATGTCTATCTATCATATTGCTAAATACCAATCATTCCTGAAATGTTTGGGTTTTTTTCATCAATTATTTCCCTTCAGAAAAAAATAACTGTTCTCAAATTACAAATAAAAAAGAATTGAAAATGTTGATTTGGGTCATTAGTAACTTCTTTGTGAAAATTGCATTCTTACCTATGAACCAACTAATGTATGTAATGTGTATATTTTTTTGTGCTGATTTCTGAACATGGAGAAGAAAGAAACTTGTGCCTCTGAAGAGTTCTTTGTCTAGTTGAGGCATGTTCTATTACCCATTGGAGCTGAACCATGTCAACCCAGGAAGGGTCAGGGAAGGAAAGCCCTTTGTAAACTAAAATGCTTAACCCAGCCATTATGAGTTCACTGACAGAAAGCTCTAAATTCCCAAATCCTTAAAAATCAAATAAAAAGTTTTTAAATGTCACATAACATTTACCCTTGTACCACAAAGCATGAAATGCTTGCATTCACTCATTCAGCAATCAGACATGGAATACCTGCTATGTCCTGGTCTCTGATCTAAGAGTTGGGAATAAAATGGAGCACAAATGCATTCTTTTGTTTTTAGAAAGATCACAGTTTAACTCTTTTGTAAAAAAAAAAAAAAAAAAAAAAGCAACTAGGAATGAGATAATGCAGGAGAATGTCTATTTTTCAAAGTGTAAATTTTATAGAAATAGAAGGTATTGTTATGATTAAATCGTTGAGTTATGCTGAATTTCCACTCACAGAATTGGTTATAATCAGATTAGCAAAAAATACGGTTTGTCAAGGGAGAGGAAACCAGACATTATAATAGCATTTATTGAAATATCTGCTCTTCTTTTGTTTGGCCTTAGATCTTAGTTAAGATTAAAAAGCCTTTGAAAATTATCCAAAATACTTAAATTTTGAGAGCAGGGAGACTCAGGCTAAGTTGATAAGCCTGGTCAGATTAATTACTATAAAAGTAAACCCAGAAATCAATCATTTTGTTAAAAATAAATAAACTCCATTTTTAAAAGTTTTATTGGCCGACTCAGCTACAAACCACTTTAGTTCTAAAGATGTTTACTGACAAATTACTTTCTTACCTAACTTTGAGCTTTTAGAAAGTGAAAAGACTCTATTATACTGCCATTCAGTGTGATTTAGTGATCTGTGTTTCCTACTATAAGTAATCAACATCCCTTTTTGGCTTGTTTGCTTTCCTTTCGGGGTGAATTTAAATTCAAACTATGCATCTCTTTTTTTTATTATTCCATATGTGTTCATAGAAATCAGCTACAGAGGCACTTGCCATCCAGATGCATGGAGAATGCGTGCTGAGTGCTCCCGGCCTTCCTAAACACTGCTTAGGTGCAGCATTTAATTCCGCCTGTGGGGGAAAATGAACTTTTGGTTACTTCCTGATGCCTCATCATTGTCACTGTTAACCTGTCACATCAGATGCATACCTCCCATGGCTGCATAATCTTAGAGAATATAATTTCCTTCCCACATCCCATCACTCGGGATGACTTCTTGTAACAGCTTCAGAGTACTAAAAAGCCTAAAGTGCCCATCATCACGTGGGCTAACACCCTGCCTGAAAATGACATTGAAACAGTCTCTGAGAAAGCATCCTGTGAGCAGTGGTCTAAATTCCTGCCACAGCCATCTGCTGGTCTCCCTAGGGCGCAGCTCTGCGGAAACACTGGGGGTGCTGCTGCAGAGAAGCTGTCATCCTTCCCTCCGGGGCCTCACCTGGGATGCCCAGAGTTCAAACCCAATTCCTCCTGGATGCTTTCCTGCTTTCAGACATGGAAAGGGGAAGGCTCAGGGACAGTCAGCTCACAGACTGCCTCAACCTGCTGAGCTCTTCTGTTTAGTATTTTTCCTCATCCCCTCGTGTATATGCTATTGCATTTCCATAGCTGCCACTTTGTAGAGATAGCTACTTAATACCTGAGGCTGTCGGGTTATAGTAAGAATAATTTAATAAATATAATTTGGGATAAGGCTAACCACTCCTTCAAGCATGACTTATGAGGGCGGGGAGTTGGACGAGGACACAAAGAGCAAGAACACAGAGGCAAGGCAGATGACACCTGCGAAAGAGAAGAGCCAAGTATACAGCACATGAGCAAAAAAAGGTAGATCACGTCCCTTTCATAACTTCACAGCTTATTTGAGTACTTGACTGAAACTGTTAAAGACCTCTGATAGAACACTTCAACCAATCTATTGCATGTCACCAATACAAGCCCTTCTATACTCAAAGCTTTAAGATTTCAGGGAGAGCAAACTTAGGAGGCATATACCTGGTTTGGATGGTCAGCAGAGAGGGAGATGGGCTGGTAAGGGCAGCCTTGAGGGGGGATCAGGGAGCTTATGATCTTGTGATAAGCAGGAAGAGAGTTGAATGATACAGAATAGGAAAATTATGTGAGAGATTAAAAAAAAAGAAAAGGAAAAGAGATGCTTTTAGCCAAACTAAAATAAAATTTCCATTTTTTAAAGATTTTATTTATTTATTTATTCATGAGAGATACAAACAGTGAGAGAGAGAGAGAAAGAGAGGCAGAGGCACAGGCAGAGGGAGAAATAGGCTCCATGCAGGGACCCTGATGCGGAACTCCATCCCAGGGCTCCAGGATCATGCCCTGGACTGAAGGCAGGAGCTAAACCACTGAGCCACCCAGGGATCCCCAAAAAGTTCCATTTATGTATTTCCATTTATGTCAACGTATCACTAAACATAAGAATATTGCTTCCAAAGTTCTCCAGGTTTTGATTCATGATTCTCTATTGTGAATTTTATTTACCCGTGTAGTGTTCAGTAGATGAACAAGGATGGGACAAGGGTGGAAGCTGAGGAAGTTGTAGAAGCAAAAAAACAGGTGTAAATAGTAGGTAACATTTGGCAAGCCTGTGTAACAAAAAAGCAAGAACTAATTTTACCTGGGGAAGGTCTGTTAAGAGCTTCCTCCAAAATTTCAGAGTAAGATGAATGAGTAGAACAGTGGCCAGTGGCTTTACCGCAGATGAGGTAGTTTGGACTAAATATGATAAAGAGAAGTATGTTCTCAGTAGCTGTATGGTACACAAACTGTACTATGGAAATAATTTTGTTTGTATCCAACTACTTATCAGGGGAAATAATCATGTTAACATTTATAACACTCTAGTATCATCATACTGAAATCAAAATTCTTATGAATTTCTTTGTGACTATTCCCCTCCATCTGCCACACAAAGGTGTGGGGCGATATTCATTGTGTTAAAGTCAATGAATCTGTAAATTACTTTTCTTCCTAGTGCATGAACTATAAGACTCTACATTCTTTTGTATTTTGTCAAAGACAGTGAGATATTTGCAATTAGTTGTCTGATATCTGTGACATGGATATAGTTAAAGACAGCAGAAAACAGATTGGAACGAAGGTAGTCTACTTTACTAGCATTTTGTTGCCTAAATATATTTTTTGTGCTTCATATTTCAGAGAGGACTGTCACCCAAGGAAACCTTTTATGTAGGCAGACAATGGGATCTAGGTGAAAATAATAGCAACTCTGAACTGAACTCAGGAAGGTAGGTTAATTTTCACACAACTGTATGGTATATTGATATTTCAATAAAAGAATTGCTGAGTTTAGATTTTCTCAACTGAATTCTGAAGTTGGGTTGCTACGATCAATGTCTCAGAAAAGGAAAAAAACATCTTTATAGAGGTTTAATGCAGATTGACACATGGAACACAGAAATAGATCTTCACAGAATTTCCCATCCTCCTTGAGCTTCTATAACCAAGAAGAAAGCATCTCCAGTGGTAAAAATAAAACAAAATGCAAATTCATCATGGGCACAGTAGTTTTATATACAAATCAAACTGATTTTAAGCAAGAACATCTGTGCAAACAAGATTGTAAAAGGTAATTTCAAGGCTACAAAGGAAGAGAAATATGTTGATTGGATTTTAAAATAGACATGTTAAATGTGTTAAATACACCTACTGTGATGTGAGGTATATGATTTAATTTAATAAGTTTATTTAATAAAGATTTGCAGAACAGCCTAACTAGAAGAAACAACATTTTTTCTTATTTTTAAAATATTTATGTTAAGGAACATTTGACAAGTGAAGAAATTAAAAAGTTCCTCTTTTAATTCAGACATTTACTGGAGAGCCCACTATGTGCCAAACACTGTATTAGAAGGTAGATTTTACTATGGCTTGACTCCTGTCCTAATGGAATGTATGGTATAATAAAGAGACATATGAGTAACTTATGACAATAAGGGAAGAGGGAAAGAAGAAACCAGGGATTCTCTCAGAACACAGAGTAGGACATCTAAATCATCCCACTGAAATCCGGAGGGTTCCCAGCTGAACCACTGACATTGAATTTTGAAAGGGCAGTCAAAAGTTATTATATAAAAATGCAGGTGGCTTCTAGAAGAAAGAAGTAGTATATCACAAAGACACAGCGTATAAAATAGCATAAATATTTATGGGAAACTGCAAGTGGCTAGAATACTGCCCTTTCTCTAAACGCTCTTTCTTCAGATGGTCCAGAAATGCTCAGGGCAAATGTAAAGGCAGAAATCTAGGGATTGGAGGTTCCAAGCCAAGTGACACTGATATTTAATGGGAAAGCAGCAAAGAAGCTAATGGAGGCCATAAAGAAGGAATGGCCAGGGAAGAAGGAGATAGTCAGAAGAGAATGGTATCACAGAAAGTTAGAGTAGAAAAAGACTCAAGACAGATCGAGTTCTCTATAGCACCATGCCACCAAAAGGCCACATGGGTAAGGGAAGAAGATCATAGCTGAAGGTAAGAAGCCAGCAGTCAGTGCTGGCCTTAAAATAAAGGCCCAATGAAGTATTGGTGGACAAGGTTAAATTGCTAGATACTGAAGAGTGAATGGAAAGTGAGAAATCAGAGACTTAAGTTTGGGTGATAATGGGATCAGTCAGTAGCTGTATAAGAAAAGGGATTTGGCATATGAGGACCAACCAAGGAGAGGAAAAGATATAAAATACAGGAGAAAAAGAGAATGATTAATGTGGCCAGTTCCTGACAGATACAGAAGGGGATAATAGTCTCATCCACCTGGAAGGATCAGCAATGGCATGGGGGCAGGGACAGCTCTGTCACTTAGTTGGAAGGAGGAGACAAGGGGCAAAAGATAGATAGAATACATCTACTGAGAACAGGGAAAAATATGTCTTCCCAAATTCTAAATACAACACATTGAACAAACATGCACACAACAGACATCCTCCTTACCATCACACCACAAATTCTGGGAGTTTCATTTTTGTTCTTTTCTGAATACTTAATATTTTTGCTGATTAAATAAATAATAGTAACATCAGCTCACCTGCGCCTTGTGTCTAATCTTTGAAATGCCAGCCTTTTTTTCATATGGTTTGTAGCTTTTCCTGTTTGTTTTCAGGCTCATATGTTCAAACATAAAAATAGCACAATAGGCCTGTCATGGTGAAAAATAAAGACCTGCATTAAATTTTACCTCTTTAGTATAAAAAGTGGTGCCATGCTAAATCTTCTGGGACTATGTAAGCTGAATATATGTTTTCACTGACAGTTCCCAATCCATCTGTGTATTCCTGGAGCACCTCTGCCATAACTTTTATTCTTAGCAACTTCTCTGCTGAAAATTATCAAATGAAAGCCCATTAATGTTCTAAAATAAACAAATCGGTATAATTCAACACATAATTTGAAATACATTCATATTTAATATATACCAGTAACATAGCATAACATAATCACAGCAGACTAATGAAAATCAAATGAATTTTCATTAGTATTTACTAATTAGGATTTTTTAATATGGTTGTATGAAATTTTTGATTAGTAAAGAAGCTTATGCAACAAGGAACACTGTAAAACAGAAAAATAGTAAATATAAAATTAGGTGAACACATCTTCTAGCAAGTCTCGAAGATTATCTCTTTTAGTCAAGTAATGTCCTCCATGAGAAATGTCAAGGTGATGAAGACATCCTTGTTAGTAATACATACCCCACACATCTCAAATTTTTGTTTAGGCAACATAACCTTTATGTATAAAGTTCAACAAACCATGTTGAATCATGGAAAGGGTTCAACAGGCCATGAACCAACAAATAGGCAAAATCTATTTAGAAAACTGATTAAAATGTCTTCCAAATGCTTGTACGAAGAATCAGGTCTCACTTTTCAGAGTTGCTTTGATTCTTCTCAGGGCAACTGAGTTCCCTAAAGACATACAACAAACAAACAGAAATAACATGTATCTCAATATTATCAGTGAATATATTAATTCTTCTCTTAAAGTATGTGACCTTGAAAAAGTGGATTATTTGGATCTAAATTCTCAATACGTACAAGGAGAAATTGAATGAGTGCCGTCATGGACACTTCTATTCTGAAATTAAATTGAGCTTTAGTGTGTATAATATTTGCAATTCATGTTAAGGTGGATTTTCATAGAGCTGCAAGATACTTGAACGACTATAAAGGAAGAATCTTGAGCTATGTGCCATCTACTTGTGGCCTGCTCTTAGCTGTTTTTATCCAATTACCAATAGAGGGGGCTCTTTGGTTTTGAATTATTTTTTCTGGAGTCTCCAATGTTCTCAGTGCCAAAACACTAGTTAGCTGAATAAGATCATCAATGTAGCTCTATAAAGGCTTAAGTAATAGGGAGCCTGGTCAGTCAGGTAGAAGAGGAAATGGAAGAAATGAGGTTAGAGAAGTAAATAAGATGCAAATTATCCATATCTGTGGGCTCCAGTTTTAGGGAACAATAATCTAATCAGTAGTGTGAATTTTTTAGGAAAGCTAACTCTATTTCCAATTCAATATAGCATACTGAGCAAATAAATCACTTTCTTTCCTTCTAAAATCTCACTAAATGATACTGCAAGTATAAACAAAAAGTAATGAAACCATAACAACACTAAAAACAATAATATAATTGTAGAAGGAAATTTAATTAATTTCTGATAGGCAGAGAGCAAATGAGATCATATTTATAGAGAAACTAGGGTGATAATGGGCCAGGGACATTATCAGTTTCATGAAAGAGCTGTTCACAGAATAGCTGGGCCTGCTAGTCTCCTTGCACCTAACTAAAGCCTTGAAAACTAATTTTATTTATTTACTTTTTCAATATTTTATTTAAATTCAATTTACCAACATATAGTATAACATCCAATGCTCATCTCACTGTATGCCCTCCTTAATGCCCATTACCCAATTACCCCATCCCCCACGACCTCCTCTTCTGCAACCCTTCTTTTCTGAGAGCTAGGTGTCTCTCATGGTTTGTCTTCCTCTCTAATGTTTCCCCACTCAGTTTCTCTCACTTTCTTTATAGTCCCTTTCACTATTTCTTATATTCCATATATGAGTGAAACCATATGATAATTTTCTTTCTCTGATTCACTAAATTCACTCAACATAATACCCTCCAGGTCCATCCACATTGAAAATTAATTCTACTTTATTTTATTTTTTAAAAGATTTTATTTGTTTATTTACAAGAGACAGAAAGAGAGAGACAAAGACATAGGCAGAGGGAGAAGCAGGCTCCCTGTAGGGTGCCTGATGCCAGTCTCTATCCCAGGACCCCAGGATCATGCCCTGAGCAGAAGGCAGACTCTCAACCTCTGAGCCACCCAGGCACCCTTGAAAACTAATTTTAAAACAGAGTTAAATAATAGCCTTGAGGAAGCCTCTTGTTGGAGTATTTGGTCTGATTTAAAGGAGCACACACTACCTTGTCTTGAATCTTTTTCATAAACCCATAGGAAAACATCAGAAGTAACACCACCCAAAAAATTATATTTATATTCTCCATTTCCAGATAAAAGTCCTGTTTAATTTGGCCTTTGTGAAGTGATATGCATATGGGTGGCTAATCCTTGACCATATCTGCTAAAGGGAAAACTTTCTGGCTGTAAGACCCATCTATATGCACCAATCCCAGAGTGTGCCTTCCCATGAAAGAGATTAAAAACAAAAACAAAAAACAAACAAAAACTTCTGAGTTTAAAAGAGACAAAAGAAAAAAAAAAGAAAGAAGGAAGAAAGAAAACCATAATCAGTAATAAAACACCTTATAATCTAGCTACTCAAACTAATTCAAAGACCTTTGAATAAGCTGAACTGTCAACTATGGATACTCAATTATTTAAGGAAAAATAGCAAGAAAATGAAGACTAACTCAACAAAGAGAACAATTCACATCAGAAGTTATAAAAATAGCATAAGAAATAGAATAAACATTAGAAAACAACTCCTATGAGTGCTTTAGAGGTATTTAAGAGAATATTACTTCCATACAATATAAATAACCTAATAGAAGACATCAAATAAATCAGATATGATGAAAAAGGTTTTTGAAAATTAGTAAAACAATTTTAAAATAAAAATCAATGACTAGTAAACCAAATTGAATAGCAAATTAATAATCTCAAAAACAGAGTAAAATAAATGATTGCTAATACAAATAAAAATGATAAAGAGATGGAATATGACCAAAATTTGAAGAGACATTTAGAGTAAAATCAGAGAATACAAAATATATTAGTAGGACATATATTAAGTGAGAAAACAGGGAAAATGGGAGGAGAAATGATTATGGAAATATTAGAAGAAAAAATATATCCTAAACAAATAAAAGGCATAGATATACAGATTGGTTAAGTCACTATACCAAGCATGGTGAACAGAAAGAACACATGCCTTGATACATCTTGATGATAGCTGAGAACTCCAAATACAATGCAGAAGTTCAAAAACTTCCAGAGAATCAAAATGAGGTTGACACTATGCTTTCCGCTGGTGATTGAGATTGCAAGATGACAATGAAACAAAATATTACAATTCTAAGGGAGAAGTTTCTAAACCAGGAATTCTATTCCCAACTGTGGCAAGCACACTATATGAGTCTTCTTAGATTCTTGAGAACCATTTGTAGCCATGATGGCTGTCACAGACAATATGGGCATTCACAGTAATCTAAGCTAGACGGATCAGCAGGCATGCCTAGAGTTTGAGCCTGCCCATCAACTTTCAGACTTGAATAAAGGCAAAGTATCTGCTTTCCTCAGCAGCTGCCTAAAGAACTATGCAATGGAACCTAGAAGTACGAGTGAATGATCTTCCCTCAGGGCAAATTTTGACTAATTGGAAAAAGGAGACAGGAGGAAGAGCCTGAAGATAACATTGTCCTCCTGCTTTCTTCCAATGACCTGTTTTGGGTCACAGTTTCATGCACATGCAAAACTTTTGCTGCTAGTTATGATGCATATAGATTTGCTTTTCATTCCTCATCTTATTCTTGCTGCCTGGGATTGTATTTGCACTTAAGTCTTGCCTCAGGCTCTGTTTTCTGGGAAACCTGGTCTAAGATGCAAACCTATTAATCTAACGTGACATCACAAAATTGTACAAAGAAAGCACCCAGAGTTTTATGTTTTGCATTTTCTTTTTTTGGAGAATGCTCATGAGGAAGAACTATGCCAAAACACCAATAGCAACAGCAAAAATCAAAGAAAAAAAATCTACATTCAGGAAATAATAAAAATAATTTTGGAGTGCAAAGAAAAACCAGTGAGTTAATGCTACTATTTACATAAAATGCATTTGATACCAATTACAGCAGGAAGTCAGAGGAGTCCATGAAAAATGTCTTCAAGAAGAAAATCTGCTTAGTTATACAAACAGTATAATTAATAATCTGGAAGATCTTAGTAACAAGAAGAAGGCAGTTTAAAATTGAAGATTAACAAAAATCTGTACATGATTCAACTTGTATGCAACACAAAAAATGACATAATTTTGAGTAATGGGTGGAGTAGACTTAAAAAATATATGTTGGAACCTGATGTAGAAACATTCTTTTCAAGTAGCACAATTTTAGGGTCATGAGATTACATTTACTTCACTTTGTGCCAAAATACTACTTGAGATAGTGTATATAATACATTACATGCTATTTACTATCCATTATTTTAGAAGGAACCAAGACAAAAAGCATAAAATAATGGATGATAGTCATAGAAAAGAAATAAAATATGAAGAGCTCTGAGAATGTGAGAATGTTAAAAAAATGGTATACTGACTGAGGTGAGAAAGTACAAGAAAAAAACAGAAGTAGAAGTGCAGATGTACTAATTTCCTTATAACTCATAGCAGGGACTTTAGGCAGAAACTCAAAAGTTAATGTAAGTAAAACTTAATGAGTCAATACATTATAGTATATTACTTACATGTTTAGAGACAACACTATAAAGAACGTAAAAATAATACAACAGAAAAATTAGGAGTTGAACATGAGAAAATAAATTAAGTACCATGATTTTGCTAAGTTTTTCATTTTATGAAAGGGGAAAACAAATATGTACGTCTTAAAACAATGAAATCAGTAAGCAGATATATACATTTCTTTGCTTACATCCATGGTGATTATCAGAAGAAGAATAAAATTGAAATTGCCACAGTGGCTTTCCTAATTAAAGTGACTTTTCTTTTAATGAAAGAAAAAGAAATGTTAACTTTCTTGGTCATGTGGAAAATGGACTTGGAGAAAAGATTCAAACACAAGAGATAAAGATGTTATTTCAGTAGTTAAGGTGAAAGATGCTAATGGTTAAATAATGAAGTAGCAGTTAGCTATCAAAAAATGAGAAATTTAATTCATATTAAAAAGATGACATACTTTACTTAATAATTAATCTAAAGCTGGGAATACAGTGAAGGATCCAAGGATACTTCTCACTAGAAAGTCTCTAGTGCCATCATTTTAGATAAATAAAGGATTAAAAAAAAAGAAGAGCATATATTGATGTGTTGAGGGTAGTCATGAGAGGGGGAGGTTGGAAAGAGCTTAGTTTTATCATTAGGAAGTTTTGTCGTTTAGCACTTAAAGTGTTTGTGACTGTTTAGGTGGAAAAGCAACAGGATTTATGAACCTGGAGTTCAAATCTCATTTTAAGATATGCATTTGGTGGTCACAGAATATAGCAGAAATTAAAAACCATACTAATGAAGATCACTTTTAATGAAAACACAATGTAGAGTCAAGTACAGAATCCTGAAAGACACTTGATTTGAATGTGTACACATAAAAAAGAGAATTCTAAAAAAAACAGAGAGAGAGAGAGAGAGAATTCTAACGACATATAAACTTTGAGGTAGTAATCATAGAAGAAAACAAGGAGTCAGAAATGACTGGTTTCAAAACTTATAGGGAGGGAAGAACTTTGAGAAGAGTAGTCAAAGAGAAACTAAGAGAAAGCATAGAAAATATCCACTGACTTTTGCTTGTTACTGATGATTCTTTCATGAGGTCACTGGAATGACCAGATGTTAGTGAGTACAAGAAAATGTGTGTTGAAGTAGTAAATGGAAGTACTCAAAGAACTTGATTTTAATAATACAAAATTGATAAAAATAATATAAATGTTTTTCTATTTATATATTGAAGGAAAAGGACTAATACTAACTTGAGAACAAGGAATTGAAATTACATAAGTGAAAAAGGTGATAAAAAACAAATCCTATAGGAAAACAGGAAGATGACATTTGGCTGAGATGTCTAAGAATCACCCTTAAATAATAAGACAGACTTCTTCTTCTCTGAGACTCAAAAGACAGAAGTATGGATATTATTGAGTGGATAATACTTTGTAGTTTTATATTTGATATATCTCCAATAGCTTAAACTTTCTTAACACCACTGAAGAAGAGTAAGTGCTAAGCCATAGGGAAGAGGCTTAGGGATAGAAATGATTGAATAATTTAGTGATGGAGAAATGATAAATATTTGCAATAATTTCTCTGTAGAATGGAATGAAACTGCTCAATGTGAGGTCTAACGAACTCAGAGCTAATGAGCACATGGCTGGGATCATGGATTCCATATTGTTAGTCACAACTTGATAGATATGGAATTTCATACCATAGTATTGTGTGGTTCTGCTGTAGAAGTGGGAAGCTGGGTGGTTGGATTGTTCAAGACCCTGACTTTGCAGGACCAGTGTGGTAGGGGATTGAGGAAGCAAAGGAGTTGAGGATACTGGCAGAAAGGAGGTTATGTCAATGCATTGCATGTTTTATAGTTTGAAGATGGATGACAGCCAAGTGAGATTGCATTGATAGATTAAGAGGGAAAAACAAAGAGTTGAAGGACTGAAGAGCTTCTTTAAGCAGAAGAGGTGCAGTAATAATAAAGACTTGAAGGCTAAAAAATTCTGATGAAAGAATGACATGTGTACCATTTAGTATTCCAGATGAAGAATATTTCCACATGATAATTATGTTGAGCAAATTGCCAATAGGAGTGGGTAATAGCAGTTCAGTGGAGTGTAACTGAGTTAGATTTTGAAAGTAAAAGATTTTGAGATGGCTTTTTTGGGTGTGTTTTCTACCAAGATGTTGAAAACTCCCAAAGTTTAAATACACAATAGGTATGCAACAAATAATCCCTTGAATATGATAAAAATACTCTCAAGTATTGGCATGGATATTAAATGTTGTAGGAGTACACATTAATTGTTCTAGATTAAATGTTTGTGAACCTCCAACATCCATATGTTGAAATCTAATGCCCAGGTTTTGACATAGTGACTTTGGGAGATGATTAGCTCATGAGAGTGGAGCCCTCACGAATGGGATTAGTGCCCTTATAAAAGAGGCCCCAGAGAGCCACCTGGAGTGAAGTATTTTATTATAGCAGCCTGAATGGACTAAGGTATTAGTCCTAAGTATTCTAATATCAATTAAAAGGGAAATATATTCAGACAAAATATCTGTGTATAACCTTTCAAACTGCAGTGGGGAAAACAACTATTTCAACAATTTAGTCAGAGTAATATAAATTTTCCCTACAATTATTAATTTATATGAAAAATTCTGTAAACTGGTATTTCCCAGACTACCCAAATTTTCTACCTATTTTAAGTGTAGAAGGCGATTTTAATTACATTTGTAATTTCACCTGAAATCAGTGGAGTTTTATTCAAATTGCATGGACTATATTATGATTATATTGTATCTTTTCCATAAGGTTGAATATGTTTTGTCACTTTTTTTTTTTACTCAGAGATATTCTAGGAAGATTGAATAATTATTCAAAAAATTTCAAAGCTTTCATAAACTCAAAGCTTACTCTATGTGCATCCTTTTCCAGCCTTTTACATCTTTACATCCTTACATTTTACATTTTTCTAAATGCCTCTTAAAGCCATTTTTCATTCATGCATATGCTGATCATTAAAATGTGTGTTACATTCTAATAATCATCCTTTGAATTTTTCAAATCAGAGGAAAAGAATTTTAAAATTAAAAGTTATATCACAGCTGACAACATGTATTGCTATAAAAGTTTCAAGTATTTTTTATTCAAGCTTATAATTATTTGACTTTTACCATTTAAATGACTATTGAGAAAGTAGAGTGGAAGATTAAAAATGATCTGATACATTTATACTGCTTAAACAACAAACAATTCATATCATTCAGTAGAAAATTATACCTGTCTTCTTAATAGCAGAGTAGGCTCATGAATTATTCAGATGATGGCCTAGATGCTGTCATTGGATGGCCACAGCCTACATTGGAGGTTTTCAGATAGAGCCACAGAGGGTAAGGGATCATATTCAATAAGGATACTATTATTAACAAAATAACATCCACCCCTCAACTTCTTCCACTCCTTTACTTCCACTCTGACACACGAATTCATCACACCTTCTTTATTTGCTAGATTGTGAGAATTTTAGTCCCAAGGACAATTTTTCAAATGTTATCAGTGATTGAAAACAAGTAGTTATAATGAAAGTAGATTTGCAATCTTCAGTGTAGCATTTACAGCACTGAATGCTATAATTATGAAGCCATCCATGTGTGTGCTTTCATAATATATTATGACAGAAGATTAAATTCTAAGTAAAGATTATTCCCCAGTACAGAAGTGTAAAATAGGACTTTGCTCCCTTTTTCTCTCCATAATATTCCAAACTAGAGTTTGGCCAAAAAGAAGTCAATGAGGACTTAAAAAAAAAAAATTCCATTCACTGAAAGTAGCCTGTTAGTATTTTCATTTCTCCTGATGTGTTGCTCCATATCTTTAGCCATTTATAAAAATGTCTGCTGTCGGGTAGATAGGAGGCATGGTAGTGAGGTCAACACTCCCAACATAAATTCATCAAGCACCCACAACATGAATGTTACTATAAAGAGGAATAGTTGTATTATTGGACTCTTTTACCCACTAGACATTTTAAAACATGGCATATTTTTTTTAGTCATTCCATTTCACTTTAATCTAGTAACAAGCCCTGCCAAGTGGAAAGAGCAGTAAGGCTGCCTTAGGGTTGTTAGAGAACTGCTATTTCACATATGAGCCGTGGTGGGGAGACTGGCTGGTGAGTAATGTCTTTCTTACCGAACTTTCGTATGCAATGATCACGTAAGGTATCTTTTTATTCACTCCTAGGCTTAAAAGAGGAATTCAAAGACAAACTTAATCATGAAACCATCTGTGTAGAGTGGATTAACTCTCAGACAGGTTTTGCAATTCCCATGTACTCAAATGCTGGAAAATATTGTACTATTAATATTATTTTATTATTATTATTTTGGTGCTGCCCTTACCCTTAGAAAAATCTGATAAAATGTTATGGGGCAGAATGAGGAGTCAAAGAGCTTAAAAGAAAGAAAAGAAAGTAAAAAAAAAAAAACAAAGAGCTTAAAAGAGAGAGACAAAAAAAAAGAGAGAGAGAGAGAGAGAGACAAAAAAATACATATTTCATTGAGTAAAATAGTTGTATGTACTAGATTTTTGTGGCACTTAGAATTTTCTCTTTAATATTCACCTTTTTAAATATTTTTACCTCAAGAATTTGCCAGTTTTCTTAAAAAAGATGTATTTGCAATACTTGCCTGTCTCTGTGTTATCATTGTTGTTCACTGTACCTTGTAGTAATTCATAATTTAATTGCTTTCAAAATTGTATTAATAAATAACAAATGAACCATGTGATGGTCGACTAGAAAGAACTCCAAAACTGAAGAAAGAAAACTTTGGTTAGAATCTCATCTGCACAATTGGGAAAACCCACCTTTCCCTTTGCCCACCACAAATACTCTCTTCCAGGTTCCCTGAGCACTCTCTGTGTCCTTTCCCCCCACCCCCCTTCCTGGTCAGGTCACCACACGTGCAAACCCAGCATCCTGAGTATCCCTAGGTGGGCTGTACCATCTGGTGTCATTAAGAACAAGGAAACACTGTTCATCCGGGAGTGTAATCAGACACTTTATGTTGCTGCAGCTGTCATCCCAGCACTGTGGCTTCCTGCCATCATGGCTGCAGGGGCTAACTTTGGCTCTGGGAGGACTGGCATCCCTGGAAGAAAATGGCACCTTGTATATACACAAACCCCTCCCCGTCTTGCTCTGGACAGCTGGTTTCAAGACTTGGCAAATGGATACAGATCAAGATGAGGTATAGGCCGTTGATGTTATTTCTCAGTTTGAGGGATTATGGTTCCTTTAATTATGGAAACTTCAGCAAAAGCTGTTTGATCTTCTTGTTCCTAATGAACTAAGCCACTGATGAATCTGAGATTCTAAGGTTCATTGTGTATGCGTTGGCCAGACTCATGTCAAGACTTCACTTCTCCCCTGGACACAGGGGCTCCAAAGTCTGTTTAAGCTCTGGAAAGACCTCTCTCTAAGGAAGGCCTAGGGATTTGGGAGACTCATGATCCTTTGGTTTCAGGGCTTCCTCAAATACATAGAATAAAGAGGAGAAAAAAGGCATGAAAGTGTTGTTTAAGAAAAATAGAATTAAAATTCCCACCACCCAGCCAGTTGTGGACACAATCTGGGTTTCAAGAGGGCAGAGTAGAAACTCCCACATGGATAATCTTTTCCCCAGATGATACAATGTTCATAAGATAAGACAGTTTCTTTGTCAAAACAATTTGTTAACAATGATAACTTCTACAGAGCTTTTCACTTGTTATTGATTAAGAGATCCTAGCCTAATTCTGTGACCTCACTTTAAAAAATAATATACAAGTGCTGGCTATTCCCACAGTTTTAGAATCCCTATGGAGTAATGGTACTTGTTCAAAGGCTCTCAAGCTCCATGTGGCTCTTGCATAAGCTCTTCAAGTCCTCTCATTTCCATACAAGAATACTGTATTATTCTAGACTCCACAGGGATGATGTAACTGCTTTGGAGAAGCAGTGATTACAAATGAGGCCATAGAGTCACATGACAGAGACACTGCATGTTAGAGCAGTAAACTGCCCCCATTCCAGAATTATAAATTTCTGCTAAGAAGAAATAAGCTATACATATATGAGCATCACTACCTGTTTATGTCTGATGCTGTTACATTTCATGAATATCAGTTGTTTTATTTGCTGCTTATGAATAGCTGACAGAGGTATGTAAGATGAATATTATAAAAAATGTCAAATTGCTTTATATATTAGGCAAATATATGAATTTTGTTGATCAAGTATAGGATAAAATAGGTCATCTTTCTTTTATGCATTTCATGTGATAGGAATGATAGTTGATATTTCTTTATTTTCTATTCTCCATATAGTATGAAACAGGTAATCTTTCTTTATGCATTTCATGTGGTAAGCAAGACAGTTGATATTTCTTTATTTTCCACTTTTTAAATTGTGAAGCAATTAAGAAAAGGTTTAATTTGTTTGGTTAGTTAAGGCTAATTTCTGGCTATGTAATCTAAGGAAAGCAGGATAATTTTCCTACAAATGATAAAGTAAGTAATTGGGAACAAATAAGTCTTTTTTTTTATCATGAAACTGGATACTGAAAGAAAAAAATCAGAAATCAAAATATTTTGGAATTCCCAACATTTCTGACAAGTCTCAAGCCATACTGTATACATTGTGGTTCTCTGGAGATTTTGGCTGCTGAGCACTACAGCAGCTTTTACCCCTTTTTTTTTTTCAACCTAAATGTTGCCTTTTCAACCAGAACAAATTATGTTAACATGTAGGTACTCCTCAACCTAAATGTTCAAAATATACTTCCAGAGAATTTGAACCTCATAACTTATATATGCAATTTTCTGTCCTGTGGCACAGTGAATAGTGTGATTATGTATGCAAATAATACTTGTAAGTAAAACGTGCATGTAAAAACCCAGCACTGATTATTTGCACCTTTTTTTTTGAAACTCAAAAATGTTAGTCAAACTTCCAGATGGGTGGGGAGAATATCTCTTAACAGTATTTTTTTTTGGGGGGGAAGCAATATATCTTATTCGTCCAGCTTTCTAGACAGCAGAGGATACAACAAGTGAACAACCAGATTATTTTAATAATTAAGGTATACATTGCTGGTTAAAGGAAGATTTGCTAAATGCAGATTGGTGTTCATTTGGATTCCCATGTACTAATCAAAAATTTTCAAATTTTAAGTCAGTAGCAGTAGCTTAAGCAAGATTTTTAAAAGTGAATACAACTTAAAAGATGCAATTTAAAAAATTATGAGGCTACAGGTGTGTCTCCTAGAACTTAGGTAGAGAAACGCAGCCCAGACACTTAGCAGGGATGGGAAAATATCAGGAGGATAGGCAATATTTCTTTTTCCTTTATTTTTCATCTCTTGCTCTCTTTCTCTCTTATCTGCTCTATTTTCCTTTTTTTCTTGTAGAACAAATGGCTCTGCTTCTCATTCTCCATGACATGTAGAAGCTAATCACTCTGCTGTTTTCAATTTACTTCTCCTTTCTACAAGCTGGGCAAGAATAAACTGGAATACCTTAGCTTAATTTAAAATTCCCCAGAGAAGGAAACTGGAAGGCTTCCTTCCTAGTAGTTGAGTGGGAGGTGTATTCCTGGTACACTAACGAATCTCTGCTTGAGAGGGTTACAGGGAACTGGGCCACGCCATCCCCCACCCCCACCCCCGCCTTAAATTTCCTTTACTTAAAAGCCAAACACCCTTCCTTCCACTGGTACAATTCAATTTATTAGATAAAAAGGTGACTAGTTCACACTCAAATTTATGTGAAACCACTAATCTGAACTGAACTTTCTCAGTTGGAACTAAATAGAATGGCAAGTAAACTCCAGGAGAGAAATAGAAGTTAGCATTCTGGTCAATGTCTTATTTTTTTTTTTTTTAAACACATGGACCCACAAATGGAAACTTCCCCTCATTAATCATTTCATGCATCTTATTTTTAAAATCAAGATATCAGTCTCATTTAAATTTAACTTAAGATATATACTTTTCTTTTTCACTATAGTGTTGAATTATTGACCAAAAGGGTATTTAGAAATCCAAAATAGTATTTCCTTCAGTAGTTGCTATATGTGAAATTTAGACAATTTTCCCTTTATAATTCTTTTTTTTTTTTAGATTTTTATTTTATTTATTCATGAGAGACACAGAGAGAGACAGAGGCAGAGACAGAGGCAGAAGGAGAAGCTGTTTTCTTGTAGGGAGCCCGATGTGGATCCCAGAACTCTGGGATCACACCCTGAGCCAAAGGCAGACACTCCACCACTGAGCCACCCAGGCATCCCTATAATTCTATTATACTTTTGTTTATTCTCTTGTGAAATGATTCATTGCACCCCAAATATCTGCAAGGCAGAGTGTGGGGCACTCAAAGTTTAAAAATAGACAATACATAGACCACATCTACATGGAGCTTACTTTGCAGTGGAGGGTGATGACATTAAACAATAAATAATAAATAAATAATGATAAAAAACATAGAATGGATTGAATATATTATCTGGTGATAAGTACTATGAATAAGCATAAAGCAGGTGAGGGTCTTAGGGTAACAATGTGAGTGAGAGGCCAGTGATAAGGATGGTCAGGACCACCCTCTCTGAAGAGGTGACTTCTAAGCATAGATCTCAAGGAAGTTGGGAGGGGCAAAGAGATCTTTGGCATCCACATGGACACAGGCCCTGAAATAGGACACTTTCTGTTGTTGAGACCAGTGTGTGAGAGTCTAGCAAGTGAAAAGAGAGAAGAGCTGGAAGAGAGATGGGTTGAGTGAGGACCGGAAGGGGGGCTGGGTCTGCATTTTTGGAACATTGAGAAGGAGCCATTAGACAGTTTTGAGCAGAAGGGATACAATATAACTACTGCTTGTAAAACAGCCTTCAGCCAGGCAGGATTGTATGATGGGTGACCAGCAAGGTCATTACACTTAGATTAGGTTTGCAGGTTCAAGATGCTGATGGCTTGGTTAAGTGGAAGGAGGGAAGGTTGCTAGCCATTGTTAGGTTCAGAATGAAAATAGATCTGATCAGTTTGGCTTAGAGTGTGAGAGGAAGAGAGGACATAGAGACAAGACCAACGCATTGAGCCTGAGCAACTGATAGAACTGAAATTTTCTTAATGAGATAAAACTGGGTAAAGAGCAGGTTTTGAAAAAGTGAGAAGCAAGTTGGATCATAAATGGCACTTAGATGTGAAGCAAGTACACACACCTACTAACTTGACATGAGAGTCAATTATCTACATTTGTAATGAAAATTTGTAGAAAACAAAATTCAGTACTACAAATAGTAGTTAGCATTAACAGCTATTAGAAAAATAGTAAGTTTATTATTAAAAGTAATCAGATCCTTTTTTTTTAATTTAAGATTTAAAATGTTATCTGTAATGCCACTGTTTAAGATGAAGTGGGTTTATGCAGAGGGAGAAGGTAGTGGTTTTATTACATTTAAGGACGTAAGCAAATATTAATTTTTAAAAGTTATTTGTTTTATCTTTTGCCCCCTTATTCTAAAAAAACCTCTCCTTCAGAGTGAACTAACCCCCTCTTATTGCCGATTCTTCCCAATGCCCTGACTTTTTTATTTATTTTTTATTTATTTATTTATTTATTTATTTACTTATTTATTTATTTTTGCCCCGGCTTTAAACCCAAGTAGTTCTCAGGACCTGGCAGGGATGTCTATGGGCAAGAGCAGTTGAAGATCATGAGAGGCCAGATAGAGTGATGGGGTAGCTGGTGAACTGTTGGCATTTGAAACGTATACTCGCTAGTCAGTTTTAGCCCATTATTGCTATTTAGAATATGAGAGGACGTATTATAGCTAGTCTTTCTAAATTTTGTTCTACAGTTTCACGAATATTAGATATTTGTCTATTTATTGGGTGTGAAATTAGTTCTCTGTGGTTAATAAAGAAGTTGAGATAGGTTTTTTTGTGTGTTTGTTTAGATTTATTTCTTTATTTTATTTTATTTTATTTTTTTTAATTAACTTTTATTGGTGTTTAATTTACCAACATACAGAAAAACACCCAGTGCTCATCCCGTCAAGTGTCCACCTCAGTGCCCGTCACCCATTCCCCTCCAACACCCGCCCTCCTCCCCTTCCACCACCCCTAGTTCGTTTCCCCGAGTTAGGAGTCTTTATGTTCTGTCTCCCTTCCTGATATTTCCCAACATTTCTTTTCCCTTCCTTTATATTCCCTTTCACTATTATTCATATTCCCCAAATGAATGAGAACATACACTGTTTGTCCTTCTCCAATTGACTTATTTCACTCAGCATAATACCCTCCAGTTCCATCCACGTTGAAGCAAATGGTGGGTATTTGTCGTTTCTAATTGCTGAGTAATATTCCATTGTATACATAAACCACATCTTCTTTATCCATTCATCTTTCGATGGACACCGAGGCTCCTTCCACAGTTTGGCTATTGTGGCCATTGCTGATAGAAACATCGGGGTGCAGGTGTCCCGACGTTTCATTGCATCTGAATCTTTGGGGTAAATCCCCAACAGTGCAATTGCTGGGTCGTAGGGCAGGTCTATTTTTAACTCTTTGAGGAACCTCCACACAGTTTTCCAGAGTGGCTGCACCAGTTCACATTCCCACCAACAGTGTAAGAGGGTTCCCTTTTCTCCGCATCCTCTCCAACATTTGTTGTTTCCTGCCTTGTTAATTTTCCCCATTCTCACTGGTGTGAGGTGGTATCTCATTGTGGTTTTGATTTGTATTTCCCTGATGGCAAGTGATGCAGAGCATTTTCTCATGTGCATGTTGGCCATGTCCATGTCTTCCTCTGTGAGATTTCTCTTCATGTCTTTTGCCCATTTCATGATTGGATTGTTTGTTTCTTTGGTGTTGAGTTTAATAAGTTCTTTATAGATTTTGGAAACTAGCCCTTTATCTGATATGTCATTTGCAAATATCTTCTCCCATTCTGTAGGTTGTCTTTTAGTTTTGTTGACTGTATCCTTTGCTGTGCAAAAGCTTCTTATCTTGATGAAGTCCCAATAGTTCATTTTTGCTTTTGTTTCTTTTGCCTTCGTGGATGTATCTTGCAAGAAGTTACTGTGGCCAAGTTCAAAAAGGGTGTTGCCTGTGTTCTCCTCTAGGATTTTGATGGAATCTTGTCTCACATTTAGATCTCTCATCCATTTTGAGTTTATCTTTGTGTATGGTGAAAGAGAGTGGTCCAGTTTCATTCTTCTGCATGTGGATGTCCAATTTTCCCAGCACCATTTATTGAAGAGACTGTCTTTCTTCCAATGGATAGTCTTTCCTCCTTTATCGAATATTAGATGGCCGTACATTTCAGGGTCCACTTCTGGGTTCTCTATTCTGTTCCATTGATCTATGTGTCTGTTTTTGTGCCAGTACCACACTGTCTTGATGACCACAGCTTTGTAATACAACCTGAAATCTGGCATTGTGATGCCCCCAGCTAAGGTTTTCTTTTTTAAAATTCCCCTGGCTATTCGGGGTCTTTTCTGATTCCACACAAATCTTAAAATAATTTGTTCTAACTCTCTGAAGAAAGTCCATGGTATTTTGATAGGGATTGCATTAAACGTATAAATTGCCCTGGGTAACATTGACATTTTTACAATATTAATTCTGCCAATCCATGAGCATGGAATATTTTTCCATCTCTTTGTGTCTTCCTCAATTTCTTTCAGAAGTGTTCTATAGTTTTTAGGGTATAGATCTTTTACCTCTTTGGTTAGGTTTATTCCTAGGTATCTTATGCTTTTGGGTGCAATTGTAAATGGGATTGACTCCTTAATTTCTCTTTCTTCAGTCTCATTGTTAGTGTATAGAAATGCCATTGATTTCTGGGCATTGATTTTGTATCCTGCCACGCTACCAAATTGCTGTATGAGTTCTAGCAATCTGGGGGTGGAGGCTTTTGGGTTTTCTGTGTAGAGTATCATGTCATCGGCGAAGAGGGAGAGTTTGACTTCTTCTTTGCCAATTTGAATGCCTTTAATGTCTTTTTGTTGTCTGATTGCTGAGGCGAGGACTTCCAGAACTATGTTGAACAGCAGTGGTGAGAGTGGACATCCCTGTCTTGTTCCTGATCTTAGGGGAAAGGCTCCCAGTGCTTCCCCATTGAGAATGATATTTGCTGTGGGCTTTTCGTAGATGGCTTTTAAGATGTCGAGGAAAGTTCCCTCTATCCCAACACTCTGAAGGGTTTTGATCAGGAATGGATGCTGTATTTTGTCAAATGCTTTCTCTGCATCTAATGAGAGTATCATATGGTTCTTGGTTTTTCTCTTGCTGATATGATGAATCACATTGATGGTTTTACGAGTGTTGAACCAGCCTTGTGTCCCAGGGATAAATCCTACTTGGTCATGGTGAATAATTTTCTTAATGTGTTGTTGGATCCTATTGGCTAGTATCTTGTTGAGAATTTTTGCATCCATGTTCATCAGGGATATTGGTCTGTAATTCTCCTTTTTGGTGGGGTCTTTGTCTGGTTTCGGAATTAAGGTGATGCTGGCCTCATAGAACGAATTTGGAAGTACTCCATCTCTTTCTATCTTTCCAAACAGCTTTAGTAGAATAGGTATGATTTCTTCTTTAAACGTTTGATAGAATTCCCCTGGGAAGCCATCTGGCCCTGGACTCTTGTGTCTTGGGAGGTTTTTGATGACTGCTTCAATTTCCTCCCTGGTTATTGGCCTGTTCAGGTTTTCTATCTCTTCCTGCTCCAGTTTTGGTAGTTTGTGGCTTTCCAGGAATGCGTCCATTTCTTCTATATTTCCTAATTTATTGGCGTACAGCTGTTCATAATATGTTTTTAAAATCGTTTGTATTTCCTTGGTGTTGGTAGTGATGTCCCCTTTCTCATTCATGATTTTATTAATTTGAGTCTTCTCTCTCTTCTTTTTAATAAGGTTGGCTAATGGTTTATCTATCTTATTAATTCTTTCAAAGAACCAACTCCTGGTTCTGTTGATCTGTTCCACAGTTCTTTTGGTCTCGATATCATTGAGTTCTGCTCGAATTTTAATTAACTCTCTTCTTCTGCTGGGGGTGGGGTCTATTTGTTGTTTTTTCTCTAGTTCCTTTATGTGTAAGGTGAGCTTTTGAATTTGAGATCTTTCCAGTTTTTGAATGTATGCTTGTATTGCGATGTATTTCCCCCTCAGGACTGCTTTTGCTGCATCCCAAAGATTTTGAACGGTTGTATCTTCATTTTCATTAGTTTCCATGAATCTTTTTAATTCTTCCTTAATTTCCTGGTTGACCTTTTCATCTTTTAGCAGGATGGTCCTTAACCTCCACGTGTTTGTGGTCCTTCCATATTTCTTGTTGTGATTAAGTTCTAATTTCAAGGCATTATGGTCTGAGAATATACAGGGGACTATCCCGATCTTTTGGTATCGGTTCAGACCCGATTTGTGACCCAGTATGTGGTCTATTCTGGAGAAAGTTCCATGTGCACTTGAGAAGAATGTGTATTCAGTTGAGTTTGGATGTAAAGTTCTGTAGATATCTGTGAAATCCATCTGGTCCAGTGTATCATTTAAAGCTCTCGTTTCTTTGGAGATATTATGCTTAGAAGACCTATCCAGGGTAGAAAGAGCTAGATTGAAGTCACCAAGTATAAGTGTATTATTATCAAGGTATTTCTTGAGTTTGGTTATTAATTGGTTTAAATATTTGGCAGCTCCCACATTCGGGGCATATATATTGAGGAGTGTTAAGTCCTCTTGTTGGATAGATCCTTTGAGTATGAGATAGTGTCCCTCTTCATCTCTCACTATAGTCTTCAGGGTAAATTTTAATTTATCTGATATAAGGATGGCAACCCCTGCTTTCTTTTGAGGACCATTTGAATGGTAAATGGTTCTCCAACCTTTTATTTTCAGGTTGTAGGTGTCCTTCTGTCTAAAATGAGTCTCTTGTAGACAGCAAATAGATGGGTCCTGCTTTTTTATCCAGTCTGAAACCCTGCGCCTTTTGATGGGGTCATTAAGCCCGTTCACATTCAGAGTTACTATTGATAGATATGAGTTTAGTGTCATCATATCTATTCAGTCCTTGTTTTTGTGGATTGTTCCACTGAACTTCTTCTTAAAGGGGAATTTTAAGAGTCCCCCTTAAAATTTCTTGCAGAGCTGGTTTGGAGGTTACATATTCTTTCAGTTCCTGCCTGTCTTGGAAGCTCTTTATCTCTCCTTCCATTTTGAATGAAAGCCTTGCGGGGTAAAGTATTCTTGGTTGCATGTTCTTTTCATTTAGGACCCTGAATATATCCTGCCAGTCCTTTCTGGCCTGCCAGGTCTCTGTGGAGAGGTCTGCTGTTACCCTAATATTCCTCCCCATAAAAGTCAGGGACTTTTTTTCTCTTGCTGCTTTAAGGATCTTCTCCTTATCTTTGGAATTTGCAAGCTTCACTATTAAATGTCGAGGTGTTGAACGGTTTTTGTTGATTTTAGGGGGGGATCTCTCTATTTCCTGGATCTGAATGCCTGTTTCCCTTCCCAGATTCGGAAAGTTTTCAGCTAGGATTTGTTCAAATACATATTCTGGCCCTCTGTCCCTTTCCGCGCCCTCGGGAACCCCAATTAAACGTAGGTTTTTCTTCCTCAGGCTATCATTTATTTCCCTTAATCTATCCTCATGGTCTTTTAATTGCCTGTCTCTTTTTTCCTCAGTTTCCCTCTTTGCCATCAACTTGTCTTCTATGTCACTCACTCGTTCTTCCACCTCGTCAAGCCTCGTCGTTAGGACTTCTAGCTTGGATTGCATCTCATTTAATTGATTTTTAATTTCTGCCTGATTAGATCTAAATTCTGCAGTCATGAAGTCTCTTGAGTCCTTTATGGTTTTTTCTAGAGCCACCAGTAGCTGTAAAATAGTGCTTCTGAATTGGCTTTCTGACATTGAATTGTAATCCATATTTTGTAACTCTGTGGGAGAGAGGGCTGTTTCTGATTCTTTTTTTTTTTTTTTTAATTTTTATTTATTTATGATAGTCACAGAGAGAGAGAGAGAGGCAGAGACACAGGCGGAGGGAGAAGCAGGCTCCATGCACCGGGAGCCTGATGTGGGATTCGATCCCGGGTCTCCAGGATCGCGCCCTGGGCCAAAGGCAGGCGCCAAACCGCTGCGCCACCCAGGGATCCCTGATTCTTTTTTTTGAGGTGAGGTTTTCCTTCTAGTCATTTTGCTCAGTGCAGAGTGGCCAAAAACAAGTTGTATTGGGAAAAGGAGAAAAAGAGAGAGAAGGAAAGAAAAGAGAAAAAGAAAAAAGAGAAAGAAGAAAAAAATAGGGGAAAAAGAGAAGAAAAAGAAAGAAAGGAGAAAAAAGAAAAAAGGGGGGGTGGGGGAAGCAATCAGAAATCAAGAAGAGAGAAAAAAAGAAGCACAAAACAAAACAAAAAACAAAAACAAAAACAAAAACAAAAAAACAAAAAACAAAAAAAACCACGGGGGAGTATCTTCCGATTCTGTGTAGTTTAAGTCCCTTGACTTCCCTTGGAACTGGTCCGTGTCGCTGGTCTTCTGGGGGAGGGGCCTGCTGTGCTGATTCTCAGGTGTTAGCACTTGGGGGAGCTGCTCTGCCCCTGCCTGGTGCAGGGCTCGGTGGGGGTTGTTGACCCCGTGAGGCCCCGGGAGGAAGCCACAGTGGCGGGGGCAGCTCTGGGACCCTGGAGTCAGCCCCCGCAGTAGCTCCGGGGCTCTCCTTCTGCAGGGCCTGGGGGCTCCGGGGCGGGGCCGCTGATCTGCTCAGTTCCAGGCAGGAGCGTCCTTGCTGTCCTGGGCCCTCCCGGCCTCTGCCTGTCCCGGGGGAGGCCGGATCCTGGGCTGTGTCCCGGCGCCCTGTGCTCCGGGGCCTGCGCTGTTGGATTCGCGCTCCCGGCGGTGCAGCCCCCTCCGCGGAGCCGCCGCCCGAGCCTCTCCGAGCTGTTCCCGGAGCCCCGCAGCCCCCTCCGCGCGGAGCTTCTTCCTCTGCGCAAGCCGCCGCCGCTGAGCTGTTCCCGGAGCCGCGCAGCCCCCTCCGCGGAGCCGCCGCCCGAGCCCCTCCGAGCTGTTCCCGGAGCCACGCAGCCCCCTCCGCGCGGAGCTTCTTCCTCTGCCCGAGCCGCCGCCGCCGAGCTGTTCCCGGAGCCGCGCAGCCCCCTCCGCGGAGCCGCAGCCCGAGCCCCTCCGAGCTGTTCCCGGAGCCGCGCCGCCCCCTCCGCGGAGCCGCAGCCCGATCCCCTCCGAGCTGTTCCCGGAGCCCCGCAGCCCCCTCCGCGGAGCTTCTTCCTCCGCCCGAGCCGCCGCCGCCGAGCTGTTCCCGGAGCCCCGCAGCCCCCTCGCGGAGCCGCCGCCCGAGCCCCTCCGAGCTGCTCCGGGTCCCGCCGAGCGCTGCAGCCCTTAGGGAGCTCGGCGCATCTCCGGGGCGCAGTTCCTCTGTTACTGTCCCAGGGAGCCCGAGGGCGTCCCCGCCTTTCTGGGGCTCCTGCTCCAAGTCCCCGGGAGGCCTTTCCCCCGGGAAGGTTGGTGCAGCTCCTGCTCCTCCGGGACGGGGCTCTCCTGTCCTGGGGACACTCGCCCCGGCCTCAGCCCGGCTCCTCGCGGGGCCCCTGCCCCTGGGAGGCCTTTTGTTTCTTTATCTCTTTTTCCCCGTCTTCCTACCTTGATAGAAGCGCGAACTCTTCTCACTGTAGCGTTCCAGCTGGTCTCTCTTTAAATCTCAGGCCGAATTCGTAGGTTTTCAGGATGATTGGATGGTTTTCTAGGTAATTTGGTGGGGACAGGTGACTTGGAGACCCTACTCCTCCGCCGTCTTGCCCCTCCCCCCCTTATTTCTTTATTTTAGAGAGAGCAAACATGCAAGCAGAGGGAAGGGCAAAGGGAGAGTGGGAATCTGAGGTAGACTCCCTCCTGAATACAGAACCCAACTCATGGGGCTCAATCCCAGACCCTGAGATAATGACCTGAGCCAAAAATCATAAATAGGCTCCTTAACAGACTGAGCCACCCCAGCACTCTTGAAGATAGTTTTAAAACCATCCATCAAAAACCATTCTCTTCTACTTAAATTACATGGTATAGAATTTGCTTTAGCAAGCATTTCAAGCATTCAAGCATTTTCAAGCAAGAATTTGCTTACAAAAGTATTTCATCTTTATCGGAAAATTATTCTGCCTTTGTTATTGAAAGATAATTTCATTGGGTATGGAATCCTGGATTGAAATTATTTTTACTCATTGTATTTCAGAAGGTATTTCACTGTGTCAATATTTGCTTTTCACTACTTTCAAATTACTACTAACCTGACGGTGTTTCCCTGCAGTCTATCCTTATGTCTCTATTTCTAAGACAGTTTCCTCTTTTTATGACATTGTATATTTTCATCAACATGTGTACAATGTGCACTTTTTATTATACTGATAGAATTTTTTGAGTCATCTAATTTTGATTTTGCTGTCAAAAATTCTGAAAAATTTTTTGCGAATTCCCCTTAAATATTCTCTTTGAAGTTCTGTGATCCAACTTTATAACTTAACTATTCATATGTTAGAACATATTAATCTATTGTTTCCTAACCTTTATTTTATTAAAACCCCTTTGTTTCTTACCTCTTTCTGCTGTATGCTAAAGAATATTTTCTACTCATGTTCTCATTCACTGCATCATTTCTTGGTTAATGTATCCATCATATATTTTTTAAAGATTTTATTTATTTATCCATCAGAGAGAGAGAGAGAGAGAGAGAGAGGCAGAGACACAGGCAGAGGGAGAAGCAGGATCCATGCCGGAAGCCCAATATAGACTCCATCCCAGGACCCCGGGATCATGCCCTGAGTGGAAGGCAAACACTCAACAGCTAAGCCACCCAGGCATCCTGTATCTTTATTTTATTTTATTCTATTTAGATTTTATTTATTTATTCATGAGAGATACACCGAGAGAGAGAGAGAGAGAGAGGCAGAGACACAGGCAGAGGGAGAAGCAGGATCCATGCAAGGTGCCTGATGTGGGACTCCATCCCGGATCTCCAGGATCATGCCCTGGGCTGAAGGTGGCGCTAAACCGCTGAGCCACCCGGGCTGCCCTCTATCATATTTTAATTTTTTAATTTTTTTTTTAATTTTTTTTTTTTATTTATTTATTTATGATAGTCACAGAGAGAGAGAGAGAGGCAGAGACACAGGCGGAGGGAGAAGCAGGCTCCATGCACCGGGAGCCCGATGTGGGACTCGATCCCGGGTCTCCAGGATCGCGCCCTGGGCCAAAGGCAGGCGCCAAACCGCTGCGCCACCCAGGGATCCCCCTCTATCATATTTTAATTGAAATTATCATTTTAAAAATTGAGGTTCTTATTTAGTTCTTTTTCAAACCAAACTGTTTGATTGCTTTTAATAGTATTTTGGTCCCTGCTTATATTTTCAAGCTTTTAAACATTTCTTTAAATTTACCAAATTTGTTATTTATTTTCTGTTTGACAATGCCAATTATCTCTGGTATTTAAAAGCTTGAATCTGCTTATAGTTGTTCCTACTGGTCTTCTCTTATGGGGACTTATAGACTTGCATGTTTTATGCTCATTAATCATGAGCTGCTTGT
The DNA here is from genome assembly GCF_018345385.1 of Vulpes lagopus. Taxonomy (NCBI): domain Eukaryota; kingdom Metazoa; phylum Chordata; class Mammalia; order Carnivora; family Canidae; genus Vulpes; species Vulpes lagopus. The sequence continues at coordinate 22,080,978 of NC_054824.1, read as the reverse complement.
TTTCCTTGGATTTTATCTGCTTTGATGTCCAATTTCTCTAGAGAAAGTAAGCATTTGTTTCTACAATCACCTAATGCACTGCCTACCCAGGACCATTTTAAATTAAAGTAGGCTTGAAATTGTTTATTTCATGGTTGATGGGAATTCATGATGTAAACCTGTATGTTGGCTGGCTTGTATATTCTCTTGGAGAGATATTTTCTCCCTCCGCTTAGAACCAAGATCAAGGTCTAAAGCAGGTTGAAGCAACCTTGATACCTCAGGCGCAAAATGTAAGATTTTTTTCAATGGACTCTGAAACTAAGTGCCTCCTTAAGAGAGGTGTCTTGCTTGCTTAGTCCCAACTCTGACCAAATCGATGGCAGAGAAGTCACTCTAATGTCCCTTTTGTGTAACACAGGTAAGCCTTAGGCTTGATCTTCTGTTTTCTATGCCCCATGCAGTCACTAACACAAATACTCAAAATCTCCAGAGTCACCTACAATCCTCCAGATGTGAGCTGGCCTTAAATTGCTTACTGTTCAAAAAAATTTTCTTACTGTTCAAACTTATTATTTTCACTTGCTCTGTTTGAAAATATTTTTTAAAAATAATATTTCAACTGGTATTTTAGTTGTTGCCCTTTAGGTTGCCATTCAGGCTACCCAGTATGCCATACTCCCAGCAATAAAAATCACATGTTCCTCTATAAAAATGGTTTGATGGCTATATTTTTGAAGTCATTCTTAAAATAAAACACTGACAAGAAATATTACCATATACTTATCATAAAATTGTAAAAAATGAACTTTTTTACATCAAAAGGAATATACTGAACACTTCATGGTTTTTGCCAGAATTTAACAAACAAAATCATTACCCATATGAATAAGTCTCAATCCATTTTTAAAAACATTCTTAAAAGTAACAAAGTGTCTATGAAACAGCAATCTACTCTATGATTAATGAAAATGATTCTTCCATTTACCCTTTCAAGGGGGTTAAATACATTTAAAAATGAATTTGCAAACCAAAATGAATATTTACTTGGAAAAAATGTGTGAAAGGGATTATGCATGAACCTAGACCAATTCCTAGTTACTAAATTTTAAGGCCATGTCTTCTGCATCCAGTGATACTGTGATTTATAGTACGAAACATATATTTGGTTTTTGTTCCATTTCCAGTTCAGAGCTCCAAAACCCTTGGAATTTCAACCACAAGTTGCCTTTTGTTATGCTAATGAGGTGACTTTTGGAAAGCTCCTTGGCAATCCCAGGAGGGGGCTGGTTGCCAGGAAAAGTAACCAGAGGATTACAGAATTAGACCTTTCAGAGCTACCCCTGACCTCCAGAGTTGGTAGAGGGGCTGGAAATTGAGTTTGATCAGTAAGAGTCAATGATTTGATCATTTAAGGTATGCCTATATAATGAAGCCTCCATAAAAACCAAGGTCCAGGTTCAGAAAGCTTCCAAATCGGTGACCACATGTTGGTGCTGGGAGAATGATACACTTAGATCATGGAAGCTCCTTGCTCTTTCCCCATACCTTGTCCTATATATTTCTTCCATCTGGCTTCCTTATTATCTTTTCATAATAAGGGATAATCTAATAAGTGAAATGTTTCTCTAAGTTCTGAACCATTCTAGCAAACTAATCAAACCCATGGAGGAAATCTTTAGAACTTCCCATATGTAGCTGGTGGTCAGAGGCCCAGGTGACAACTTGTACTTGTGATTGCTTCCTGAAGTATAGAAGTGGGAGGCAGTCTTAAATAGGACTGCAATGATGGAATCTGATGCTATCTCTGGTTAGTGTCAGAATCAAGTTGAAATGTATGACTCCCAGCTGGTGTCACAGAATTGCTTGTTACTGTGGAGGGAAATCCTCCACACTGGAACTGGAATTGGTGATTGGAATAATAGTTGTCCTCATGACTATTTTCTTGCCTCTTAAATGATTCTTGTTGAATTGCCCGAATGAACGAAACAGGCTTCGTAAAGTAAATAATTCCTTCCAATCTTTGCATTATTTTGGCTTGTGTTCTAATGCTCTTTGAACCATGAACTAACAAATCTTACTCCATAATGTAAGTCTTAAATTATTGATCTGTTGATATTTAAAAGGAGCTAATATTTCAGATGTGGGAAAACCAGTAACTTCACGTGATTATAAAGAAGCTTACTCTATAAACTAATTATTTATTATTTAAGACCAGCATACTGACTCTTCATGGGATCTAAATAGTTCCTTTGGGACTAGTAAGAATTAATGTATCTTCAAAGTTTACTAAACCACCAAAAAACATTGGCATTCAAAAAATCTGTTCCGTTATTTTTCCAAATATAAAACACACACTCTGCATTTTTCTATTTACTATGACTATTTTCCATATATGGGTGTGTTTAATTTTCTTAAAGAGTAAATAAACTTCTCCTGTGTTTCCTTCAAAAACAGAATCATGACTTATATGACCATTCAAAAGTTCTCTTAACCGCTGCCTAAGGCACAGACCTCTCAAAAGTCCTTTAATCCCCAGATTGTCATTATCTTAGATCTAGTCCCAGTGAAGAATCAACAAGGCTCATCCTGTGGCCTGTTAGTGTCACTAAGGGCAAAGAGCAGGTGCAAGGCGACATTTCTGACTGCTTGGCACCTTGTTATTGTTTTTATGAATAGTCAGTGCATCAGGAACTCTACAGGGATCCAAGCCTTTCCTTGAGCCCAATCAAAAGATTAGTGTGATTCAGGCAGAGACTGAATCTGCGTGGAAAATTGTCCATGCTGAGTTCTATTAGAAGGCGCTGCTGAGTGAGATTTGTTACTAATCACAAGGCAAAATTACAGTCTCTTGAAATGAGAATCCAGTAAACAAAATAATAAAAGTCATTTTAATTATTAAATGACAGTGTTACAAATTATATGCCATTTATCGATGGCATAATGAAATACAATAAATAGAAAAAAATCCATATGGTCCATTCACTATAATTTAATTTTGCCTGATATATTATTTTAATGATTTTTAAAATGTGACTAATTAACAAATTGCTAATCTCCTTTAGCAATGGATATCTATATTTTAAAGCAGATATACCACTTTTATTAACCAGTGTTTTATGTGGACTGAAGAACAGTGAAAACTCTGAAAGGTCTTCTTTACACAGTCCAAGTTATGGGTGCCTAATGATGCTAAGTGATGAATTGCTTCAATTTTAATAGAACAATCAGGGCTTAGTGTTTCCATTATCCTTTTCAACATGCTTCCCATCCACGCTATTGTTGTGTTGATTAGCCAGCATTATTTGTAAAGACTTTGTAAATTGTAAGTCAGAGATAACAGGTGATTCTTTCTTGTTATTTGAAAACCAAGCATGTTTGATAATTTTTCAAGTTTGCAGAAACTATTTAAATGTCAATATCATTTTACTAAAAGAATGATGAGCTCTTCTACTCAGTAAAATTGGATGCAAAAATTCCCTCTTTCCTAATACTCTTGAGAACTGACCAAGTATAACTATTACCTGGCAATTGCTATTTGTGATTAAATCTGTTTGGTTTAAAGTTTGATCTATCTATGTATCTGCCTATCCAACTATCTATCATCATCAATCTGTCTTGTTAGGCTCCTGAAATAAAAACTTTTGACATGTAGATCCATTTTCAGGAAATAGATTGTAATTAAAAGTGTGAAATGCCCTAGTAGTGATTAGTACTTGTTATATTCGTGCTTTCTGTGGCAGACAGATGAGGGTCATTAGAAACATACCTCATATTTCCACAGCTTTAGTATTTAACCAAAACACCCCTTAAATTAAATACACCCTATTCTCCTCTTAACATTTTAGTAAACACATATTAAATGTCTACTACATGCCAGGCTAAAGTCATTTCTACAAGATGAAAATGCTCAATAATTATCCAGAAGGAATACTCCAAGGAAACCTGATTTTTCATTACAACTGGAAGATGCATTGTCTTAAAGAAAATAATTTTAGTAAGAAGTGTTCTAACATTATTGCATTTTATTAGGTAATCACAGAGATTAATTCAGTACCTTCTCAGGATGTTTTAGAAGAGATACTCAGGGAAGAGTGTCAAATGGTAACTGTTGCACGCTCTTGAATCCCCCGAAAGTGCAACATTTCCTTGTCAATCTAAGAGGTCTATTTTTGGTGGGGATAATATTGCAGTGGTGTTGCTTAGTGTTAAGGCAGGCTGACAAGTAGAAGGGTTTTTTTTCCCCCTTTTGTGTTTCTCTATCCTACAAAGACAGCAGATGATTTTCCCCCATCCTGTTGAAAACTCTTAAGTATGCTAACCAGGAGGAAATTGAGAATTAACTGGCAAAATGTTTATAAAGAAAACAATATTACTGCCCCATCATTTAGAATGCTTAAAGGACATTTTAGGGTGTTTCAATCTCCTTCTAACTGAGGCACACAATGGAATTAACAGAGTGGATTCGCCAAATCAGATCCATCTTGTTTTTGTTTTACACAAGGGAAAAAAATGCTTTAGGCTGAGAAGCTATGCTGAGATGATCCTGAGAGGAAGGGAGAGATTGAAGGGAGAAGCTGGGATGGAAAACAGAAGGCTGAATGCAGAAGAGGAGGGAAAAGATGCTATGATTACTACAGTTATGTATAAATTCCAATATAAGACTTCTGAAAATTGACACTTTAGAAAAAAATGTGCAAGTTAAACACACTGGCAATGAAAACCTGGCAAGGACTAGAAATATTGGCTGTTATTAGCTCATAATAAAAGATTTTATTCAGATTATTTTTATATTTGCTTCAAATAAAGTTTAGAATAGTTTATTTTTGTAATTCTCACTGAAAATATGCATGGGATTTCAGTGAAAGTTTGAACTATTTTATTCATTTATCTTTAAAAAATCAACATTATCACCAGTTCTTTTACTTTTCTGACTAGTTTAATATAGAATTCATAAAAATTGATCTCTCAAATCATTCTAAAGATAATTTTAAATGCACCAGCTTATATTTTAGCTTTTAAAAATTATATCCAAGCTACAGGACTTTATTTCTTTATTGCATTTTATATTTATATAAATACAATGTGTGTGGCTATATGTGAGCACATATCTTTGATAATTTTCCCAAGAAGTTTTTTTTTTATAAATCTCTGTCTTTTATAAAATTTCTTTTGCATTCTCCTTATATCACTTAGAATAATGTTCTAAAGGAAGTATGATATTTCAATTATTTGAAGTACATACAATGTAGATAATGGCAGAGAGTACCGTGGCCCCTAATATGAGCTCCAGTGTTCTTTTTTTTTCTTCTTTCTTTCTTTCTTTCTTTTTCTTTTTTCTTTCTTTTTTCTTTCTTTCTTTCTTTCTTTCTTTCTTTCTTTCTTTCTTTTTTTCCTTCCTTCCTTCCTTCCTTCCTTCCTTCCTTCTTTTCCTTTATTTCTTTTTCTTTTCTTTTTCTTTTTTTTAAGATTGTATTTATTTGAGAGAAAAGGAAAAGGAGCACAAGCAGGGGAGTAGAGAGGCAGAGGGAAAAGCAGACTCCACACTGAGCAGGGAGCCTGATGTGAGGCTCCACCCCAAGACTCTGGGATAGTGAACTGAGACAAAAGGAAGACACAACAAATTGAGCCATCCAGGTGCCCAGGGCCACAGTGTTCTAAGCACTATATGTGAGTTCCCCACAAACTCATTGCCTTACCATTTTGCAGACACCAAGAGATTAGGTAATGTGTCCAGGTGTCATTATTGGTAACTAGGAAAGCAGTGTGGCACCGGGGTAGTTATTATTTTTTTTTTACAAATCTATTAAAGTATAATTGACTTAAACTGCACATATTTAAAAGGTACAATTTGATAGATTTTGACATATGAATATATCTGAGAAGATACCACCACAATCAAGATAATGCAAGTATCTACCACTCCCAAAAGTTTCCACCCTGCCTAATTGTAATCCCTTCCTTCTGCTCCTCATTAACCCCTGGCTCAGCCCTATGCCCAAATAATCTCAGTTGTTTACGTCACGAAACAAATTTGTTTTCATTTTCTAGAACTCTACCTAAATGGAATCATCCAGTATGCACCTTTTGTCCTGCTTCTTTTATTTAGCATACATATTTTGAGTTTCTTCCACGATATTGTGTGCATTAATAGTTCATTTCTTTCCTTAGCATTGAATTGTACAGCTAGTCCAGTGTTTGTTTACCATTTATCTGTTAATGGTATTTTGTAGTTTCCTGTTTTTTGCTAATGTAAGTAAAAACTGTTATAAACACTCTTGTACAAGTCCTTCTTATGAACACATTTTATTTCTCTTAAACAAATATCTGGGAAAGAATGGCTTGATTATATGGTAGGTACACATTTAACATTCTAAGCATCTGCCAAACTGTTTACAAAAGGGTGTGTCACTTTGCTCTTCCCACCAGCATTATATGAAAGTTCCATTTCCTTTACTAACATTAGATGATGTAGTCCTACTTTATGCTAATCTAATTGATATGTTCTGGTTGTCTCCTTTTGGTTTTGCTAACATTTAATAGTGAGTAATAATGCCGTGTGTTGTTTTATATGCTTTTCTGTTAATAGTTGTCTTTTTTGGTGAAGTGACCAAATCTTTGCCTTTGTTTGTTTATATGTTTCTGTAATATTTAGTTTTAAGAATTCTTTATAGATTCTAGTATCCAAATTTTTTCTCAGATATATGATTTTCAAATACTTTCTCCCAGTCACTGTGGTTTGATTTTCTTTTTTTTTTTAATGGTGTTAAAGAGTAGACATTTTTCGTTTCAACAAAGCCAATTTGTCAATTAGGTTTTTTATAGATTATTCTTTGGTGTCATATATAAGAAGTCTTTGACTAAGCTAAGGTCCTAAGATTTTCTCATATGGTTTTATTTTAAAGTTTTATAGTTTCAGGTTTTACATTTAGTTCCAAGACACATTTTGAACTAATTTTTGTATGTGGCATAGTGGATATCTAATTCTTTCAGAACCATTTGTTGCAAAGAATATTCTTTCTCAACTGGATTTCCTTTGTATTTCTATAGAAAATTAATCGTTCACGTATATATTTCTGGATCCTCATTTCCATTTATCTATTTGTCTTTCTTTACATTGATGTCACATTTTTTTTATTATAACTTTATGATAAATGTTTAAATCAAGTAGTGTTATTCTATCATTTTTATTTTCTTTCAAAGGTGTTTTGGCTATTCCAGGATCTTTTGCTTTTTTCATATATATTTTAAATATTTGTCACACATATACAAAAAAAAAATCCACCTGGGTGTTTGGTTGTATTGCATTAAATCCATAGAACAAATTAGGAAAATTAATATCTTTACTATATTGAGTGTTCTGAACCATAAGTATGGCATATCTTTTATTTAGCTAGTTCTCTAATTTCTTTCAGCAATGTTTTATTATTTTAAGTGTAAAGGTTTTTCACATGTTAATTTATCCTATTTCATATATTTTGATATTATTGTGGATGATATTTCAAATTTAAATTTCTGATTTTTGTTGTTAGTATGTAGAAATACCACTGGTTGTGGTATAGTAATCATGTAGTCTGAAATCTTACTAAACTTACAAATTAGCGTTTGTTGCTTTTTTTGTAGCTGCCATCCTATTGTCTACATAGACAAATGTTATATCTGCAAATTGTAACCGTTTCACTTATTTTTTTCTAATCTGGATGCCTTTATGTCCTTTTACTTTTCCTTCTTGAGCTGACTAGAATCCCCAATACGGTGTTGAATAGAAGTGCTAGGAGTGGATATCTTCGTTTTGATCTAATGGGTAAGGAATTCTATCTTTAACCATCAAAAGTTATATTAGCTGTGAAATTATTATAAATAATTGGCTCATGTGATTGTGGAGGCTGGCAAGTCAAAATCTGTAGGTTGAACCAGGAGACTAGAGACCCAGGAAAGCCAATACTAGACTTCCAGTCTAAAGACTAGTGGGCTGGTGATCCAGGAGAGCCAGCAGACTGAAGGCAGTCTGGTGAAGAAGCAGGAAGAGCTGATATTGCAGGGAAAGTCTGAAGGGTGACTACTGGAGAAATCTCTTTCTCAGGGGAGGCCACTTATTTGTTTTATTCAGACCTTCAACTTACCGGATATGCCCCACTCACATTATGAAGAATCCTCTTTACTCAAAGTCCACTGACATAAGTGTTAGTCTTACCCAAAAAACTTCCACAGAAACACACAGAATATATTATGTTTGACCAAATATCTGAGCACCCTATGACCCAGCCAAATTGATGCATACAGTTAATCATCAGAAATGACCCAGAGTTGATGTTCTTAAGGATTATGCAACACTGATTCCCTATTCTAGGAAGCATGCATACAAGGACACTTTGATTAACATTCAATAAAGCTTATATTTCCTGAACAGCCCTCTCCACCCTTCAGGGTTCTTTTAGTTGATATATACAACCTGCATAACAACTCTATTGTCTCTACTCTCCATTCTTCAGCTCCCTCTTTATGTTTTATGTATATAATGTTACCTTCTTTGTGACTTTCCTTTGTGTTTTCCAGACTCTTACCACTACATTCTTTTCTGAGAAGACAGAGGAGGTGGACAGAAATCAGTTAGGCCATCCAAGACACTCCTCATAAGCTTACACCATTAAAGGTATATACAGTTAGTAGGAAGACCCTCAGAGATCACAGATCATTTTTGAATTTTTGAAGACAACTTCATTTTAAAAAGGATAAAATTTTCATTTGCTCTTTTCATAGCTACTCCTTCAGAAATGTTTGAATGAACTTAGTAACCATACTTTTGGAATTAGAATTAACAACCACAACAAAAAGAGTTAATCAGAAATCCTACAGATATATTGTTTCTCAAAATTGTTTGGGGGGAAATGATCTGGTGGTATATGCAGCTTAATGGTCATGAAGAAATTTTAATACCAATGAAAATAATCATTTAGATCTTGTAGCAAGAGAAAAAAATAGCAAGTTCATACTACCACAAAGAGGTTGATCATAGTGATAACACAAACACATTTATTTCCAAAAAGGGATTTTATTTTCTGTCTTTAGGTCAGATCACTGCTAGCAATGCCAATTGATGTATATTTAGAAACAAAGAAACATATATATTCAAATTGTATACTACAACTTCTTATGCTTTGTGGAAAAAAAATGAAAATTTAGGTCAAAATGTATTTCAATGTTCAGAATATTTATATATACAAAATATCCTATTGGTTCTGTTTCTCTAGAGAACCTTAACTAATAAGAAGAACAAAATACATATACCATATACCATTTTTCCCTTTATTGTTTATATATATATATATACTATAAGAAATTAGCTTAGGACTAGCTGGGTGGCTCAGTCAGTTAAGCATCTGCCGTCAGCTCAGGTCATGATCCTTGGGATCTAGTCCTGTGTCTGGCTCCCTGCTCAGTGGGGAGTCTGCTTCTTCCTCTCTCTCTGCCCTTCCCCATACTTGTGTGCTCTTCCTCTCTTTCTCTCTCTCTCTCTCTCTTTCTCTCAAATAAATAAAATCTTAAAAAAGAAAGATATTAGTTTATGTGGTTGTTGAGGCTGTAAGTCGAATATGTGCTAAGTGACTTGGGCAGCTAGATGTCCAGGAAAGTCGATGATACAGTTTTAGTCTAAAAGCTAGCAGGTTCAAGAACCAGGAAGAGCTGATATTTCAATTTGAGGCTGCAGACAGACAAAAAGCTGATGTCCTGGTTTGAAGGCCATTAGGCAAGAATAATTCTCTTTTACTCAAGGAAAGGCCTTGAGTAAAGGCCTTAAACTGGTAGGTACAGTTCAGCCACATTATGGAAGGCAATCTGCTTTACTCAGTCTACCAATTTAAATGTTAGTCTCCAATAAAACTCTCCCAGAAGCACCTAGAATAATGTTTGATCTGCTACAAGTATATAACCTCAGAGATATTGTGGGCTTGCAACAAAAAGCGAATATCACACTAAAGTGAGTCAAATAATTTTTTTGGTTTCCTAGTCCATATAAAAGTTATGTTTTATGTTATACTGTAGCCTACTAAGTATGCAACAGCATTATGTGTAAAAAAAGAAGCCTATATTTCAATTTAAAAATATTGCTAAAAATGCTAACCATCGTTCAAGCTTTCAGCGAATCAATCTTTTTGCTGGTGGACAATCTTTTTGTCTTGCCTCTATGCTGATGGCTGCTGCCTGATCAGGGAGGTGGTTGCTGAAGGTTAGCATGACTGTGGTAATTTCTTAAAAAATAAGACAACAATAACATTTGCTGCATTGCTTGACTCTTCCTTTCATGAATAATTTAGCTGTAGCATTGACACTGTTTGATAGCATTTTACCCAGTGTAGGACCTCTTTCAAAATTGGAGTCAATTCTCTCAAACCTTGTCACTGATCTATCAACTATAGTATTGTAATATTCTGAATCTATGTTATCATTTCAACAATCTTCATAGCATCTTCACCAGGAGTAGATTCCATCTCAAGGAACCAACCTCTATGTTTATCCAACTCCTCATCTGTTCAAGTTTGATCATGGTATTGTAGCAAGTCAGTCACATCTCCAGGTTCTCCTTCTAATTCAACTTTTCTTACTGTTTCTACTACATCTGCAATTATTTCCTCCACCGAAGTCTTAGACCCCTCAAAGTCCTCCATGAGGGTTAGAATCAGCTTTTTCTAAACTCCCATTCATGTTGATATTTTGACCTCTTCCTATGAATCAGAAAGGTTCTTAATGGATCTAGAATGGTGAACCCTTTCCAGAAGGTTTTCAATTTACTTTGCCCAGATTCATCAGAGGAATCACTATGTATGACAGCTATAGCCCTATGAAACGGATTTCTTAAATAATAAGACTTGAAAGTTGAAATTACTCTTTGATCCATGGGCTACAGAATAGATTTTGTGTTAGCAGGCATAAAAGCAACATGAATCTCATTGCACATATCCATCAAAGCTCTTGGGTGATCAGGTGCATTGTCAATGAGCAGTAATATTTTAAAAGGAATCTTTTTTTCTGAGCAGTAAGTCTCCACAGTGGGCTTAAAATATTCAGAAAACCATGTTGTAAACAGATGTGCTGTCATACCGGTTTTATCGTTCCATTTATAGATTGTAGGAAGAATAGATTTAGCATCATTCTTAAAAGCCCTAGGATTTTCAGAGTGGCAAGTGATCATTGGCTTCAACTTGAAGTCATCAACTGCATTCTTCCTAAACAAGAGAGTCAGCCTGTCCTTTGAAGCTTTGAAGCCAGGCATTGACTCCTCCTCTATAGCTATGAAAGTCCTAGATGGTATCTCCTGTCAGTAGAAAGCTGTTTCATTTACATTGAAAATCTTTTGTTTAGTGTAGCTGCCTTCACTTGTTACCTGAGCTAGATTTTCTGAATAATTTGCTGCAGCCCCTACATCAGCATGTGGGGCTTTGCCTTTTACTCATATGTTACAGAGATGGCTTCTTTTCTTAAATCTCATGAACCAATCCCTGCCAGCCTCAAACTTTTCTTCTGAAACTTCCTCACCTCTCTTAGCCTTCACAGAACTAAAGAGTTAGGGCCTTGCTCTGGATTAGGTTTTGGCTGAAGGGAATGTTGTGACTGGTTTGATCTTCTATTCAGACCACTCAAACTTTCTCCATATCAGCACTAAGATTGTTAAGCTTTCTTATCATTCATGTATTCACGGAAGTAGCACTTCTAATATCCTTCAACTACTTCTCCTTTACATTTACAACTTGGCTAACTGGTGCAAGAGGACTAGCTTTGGGCCTGTCTTGGGTTTTTGACATGCCTTCCTCACTAAGCTTAATTATTTCCAGTTTTTAATTTAAAGTGAAAGACATGAAACTGTCTTCTTTTCACTATAACTCTTATAGGCCATCATAGGATTAGTAATTGGCCTGATTTCAGTATTTGTGTATCTTGGAATAGGGAGGCCTAAGAAGAAGAGATACGGGAGGAGTGGCTTGTCCATGAGGCAGTCAAAACACACACAGCATTTGATTAAGTTCACTGTCTTATTTGGGTGTAGTTTATAAGCCCAAATGTAATTTATGTTATGTTTTATGTAATTTATGTTACCCAATAGTAACATCAAAGATCAATGATCCCCAATCACCATAATAAAGAGTAACACAAGTTAGAAATATTGCAAGAATTACTGAAATGTACAACAAAGACAAAAAGTGAGCAAACACTGTTAAAAAAATGACACTGAAAGACTTTCTAGACAAAGCATTGCCACAAACCTTCGATTTCTAAAAACTCAGTATCTGCCAAGCACAATAAAGCAACAAAGTCAAGTATACCTGTGGCCCAGCCCATCATACTTTCTTTGTTCTGAAACTGTATTGTTCCCTTTTCTCATGAAAATGAAATTCTGAGCACTCAAAGTGCTAAGCAACGAGGAGAGATTTTGAACTCAAATCAGAGGATCAAGATTTTAGTACTCTTGTGCAATTTACTACCTCTGTGATATAAACAAAGCTCCTTATTAGACCACATCCAAGGCCTTTGTACTTATCTGAGTGATAGGACACTTGAAAACCATGTTGTAGTCCAAGGAAAATCATGTTTTGAAAATATATCAAGTTTAATTTCACTAAATAGATCTTTTTTCCCAACAGACAACATGAATCTATTATAGGTCAGCAGGTTTAAGTCACTGCCACAAGCAAGCAAATCCCTAAATAATCACAATATTGAAATACGTATTCATTTTGGTAAAGTTGTATTATTATATTTTGCTGCTTGATCATTTATTGTTTACCAGTGTTACATGATAGCAGTTACTGAGTGTTTAAGAAAATAAATATGGGAGAGAGATAAAATTGAGACCGCTTATTTATTAGCTCTTTTCCTCTTATATACTTGGAAAAGACTATTATTTGAAGCAGGAGTATCTATCTTAGCCTAGCTCATTGGCCACTTGGAATTTGTTTTTTATTTTATTTTATTTATTTATTTGTGATAGACAGAGAGAGAGAGAAAAGAGAGAGGCAGAGACACAGGGAGAGGGAGAAGCAGGCTCCATGCAGGGAGCCTGACAAGGAACTCAATCCCGGGACTCCAGGATCGTGCCCTGGGCCAAAAGCAGGCGCCAAACCACTGAGCCATCCAGGGATCCCCCAGCTACTTGGAATTTAGATTGAAAACAATAGGAAAGATGATTTGTAAGTTGTACTCTAGTTCTCTTTTGAATCAAGTGTCTAATAAAGTACAGTGAGGGAAAACATGAAGTAATTTTGCTTTATTGTCATTATGGACACCATTTCTGAAAAAAAAAATGTAGTTCTAATCAATGTAATGCAAAAAGAGGGCACTGAGAAACTCAAGCTTTGAATTTTCCCTAGAAATCAGTAACTCTTACTTTGTATATATAAATTTTCTCTTTTCTGTTTACCTAGTTTCAGAAAGGGAGATGTTGGGAACACAAAATGTTTATTTAGGTCCAATTTTCTTTTTTCCTAGGATTTTATTTATTTATTTGAGAGAGAGAGAGAGGAAGAAAGAGCATGAGTGGAAGGGAGTGGCAGAGTGAGAGGGAGAAGCAAACCACCTGCTGAGCAGGGAGCAGACATGGGGCTTGATCTTAGGACTCCGGGATTATGACCTGAGGCGAAGGCAGGTGCTTAACCGACTCACCCACCCAGCTGTCCCTAGGTCCAACTTCTATAGTTAAGTGAATTAATTAAAATGATCTTTACCCCAAACTTCCATTAATTCTTCCATTAACTCAAAGTATGTTTATTACTAACAGGGTTCAAGTAACAAGCACCAAAAAAAAAAATACAATTAATGTATTTAGTTTTTTATTTTCTCTGTGGTATACATTCAAGGAGTAGATTTGGTCATTCTTAGGTGAAAAAATATCACACTAAGTAGGCAGTTTCAGCTTTTCTATCAACATCACAGGCTACAACTACTTAAATCTGAGAACTGATCCTTATGTCTATTGGACTTCCAGTTATACCCAGTCCTAAAACCACTTATATGTGCCTAATCCCCATGACATTGTCTGCAGCCCATGAACATTGAGCAAGCATCATGAGGCTTCTCAGGATGCTCTTTCCACTTATTCTCAGGGTGCTTGGAGCACTTGAATTCTTTACAGCATACCCGTGAGTTTCCAGTACTTACACAGATATTTTTGTAGTATCTGCTCTTCCTATGAAAAATATTTGCCTGCATCGAGCTCTCTCTGTGATCCGCGATCCATTACACCCATCATTTTGACCATCGGTCCTCCTCCTCCCTTTCATTTTACCATTCAAGGATAGCCAGCATCTACTTTTAACTGGCTTATTTTGTCTTGCTTTGCAAAAATATCTCTCTTTAAGGAAAAAAATTACTTAGCGTTTTCTTTGCAAAGCAGCATTTAAATGAAGAGTGGCTCGGAATTAAAATACACAAATGAGGGTCCAGCTGGTACAAATAACAAGTTCCTGATGGAGAAATAAATGTGGAAAACTGTGCACTCAATCCTCTCCTACTGGTGAACTAAATTAACGGTGTTCAGGTTTGCTGGCCCTTTTCATTCCTCAATCATTCTTTAAGAAACCCACAAATGGAGTTAGAGCATCTTCACAGAAGTCCAGCAGAGCCAGCATGCTGTCTGAAGTAATGTTCTCACCTCTAGAGAAGGGAGTGGGCTTTTTGAAATTAGCAAGGTTGGCTTTGATATATTCTCCTGCCTGCCATGAAAGACCCCACTTCATCTGGCTTGTGTTCTTCCTGCCTGCCTCTGATTGATTTCATGTAATCCTCATGTGCTCTTTGTCATTGCCTTTCATGAAGCCAATTTCCTGCAGGTGGTAGTTCATTGCTTTATCATAATACAATGATACCTTGTGGTATCTTTTTTTTTTCCTCCACTCAAGCTGAGGCATTATCTGCAGAGATAAAAAATATATATATATATTTTTCCCCCTAGATAACATTTTAGATATGTCACCTTATTAAACCTCTCTAAGCTCTTTTGATAGGTTGCAAATGTTACCTTGTCCATATGAAGAATTGAGAAATTGAGACTTTGTAAGTTATACAATCTGCCTCTAAATTGCAGCAAAAGTATTGGGGATTAAAATGGTATTCTGGAATCAAATTCTAACTTGATTTCCCTTTTCCATTGGTCAAGGCCAGATAGATTTGTTCAGGAAATTAGTCATTCCTCTATGACAGAAGATGCTGGGGATGTACTGGTGTGCCTACTTATTCATTAAGTCAGCAAAATTTCCTAAACTCTGCCCACCTGTATAGACTGCTTTTAACCTCATCATGACTCCAAGATATTATTTTGCATAATAGCTTATTTAGGAATCTTGTTTACTGAGAACACAAGGAGCAGCACATAATTGACATTAACAATACACAAATTTGCTATATAACTCACATGATTATCTTACACTTGCAAAATGAGTATCAACAGTGTGCCATTGCCACTTACATCATTCTAATACATATGTCTTAGGTAGAAATTCTAGTAGTATGGTCAGTAACTTGAAATTCTATCTCCCCCAAAATTTCTAGCATGTGAGAGAAAGATTACTGCTTTTATAAGATGTGTAAACTACTCCAGTCACTATGGGGACAATTAATTCCCTTGATACCCATTAGCTTCAGTTTTTCTGTTAAACTATATATGATTATATTATTTCTTTTTTTTTTTTTCCCTACTACTTCTACTGAGTCAATGCTAGTAGAAAAGGAATAGTTTATTCTTTTCATCAAAAGCAAACTACTTGTTCTGGGGTGCCTGGATGGCTGAGTCAGTTAGCATCTGCCTTTGGTTCAGGTCAGGATCCTGGAATCTGGGCCCCAGGTCAGATGGGCTCCCTGCTCAGGAGGGAGTCTGCTTCTCCCTCTCCTTCTACCACTCCCCTCTGCTCATGCTCTCTCTCTCTTCCATAAATAAGTAAAGTCTTTAAAAAGAAAGGCAAACTTTCTGTTCTGTTGGTTAGAATTTATAGAATTTAAATGACTTTATTATAACAGCTCATCAATTCTTTCTCCTAGAGCTCTAATATTCATAGGTACGGTATTTTATGAATTCATTCTATGAATTAATTTATCAATACATATTTAGAAGCAAATTGTATTATACTCTTAACAATTGGATATATTGATGGCATCTAAGAAAAATAATAGACTTAAGTTTTTGTTCTACTCATTTCCATTGGACAAATACAAAAGTCCTTAATTATTATATTTATATATATATTTTTACTCCAATATTAATGACTGTTATGAGTCAACTTTATGAACAAATTTTGATTTGGCTCCAAAATGCATTAATTATCGATAAGTGCAAAGATAATACAAATGAATATTATTATTCCTCTCTTACATGTAGGTTTGGTTGATTGTATGTTTTTCACTACCTTTGATCTACTTTATTATTTCTTCTAATTTGGAATACTCTTACATATTATCAAAGATCAATTAGCCAATCAGTCAATGTAACATCACCTGATACAGTAGTCTATTTGAATATATTGGAGATTTTTAAAGATGACTTTTGGGGATTATTACTATGCATTTGTTATTATTATGAATTATCATAAAAGTGCTACTCAAAAGTAAAGGATTTCATTACTTCATATGTTAAAACTTCTTTACATCACTATGTTTATTGTCTATTGTCAGAATATCTATTTTAAAATAAGTTGGAAATGTTTGAATGTCCTTTTTTTAACATTATGAGAATAAATAGAATCTTACCTTAGATTACGAGAGGATGATTTTCAATGAAAATTTGGTGGAGGGAAGGAATCATGAATGCAAAAAGGGCAGAAGAAATGGGCAGAAGAGACAGGGAAGGAGGATGAGAGAGAGCTCTATCCAGAGGAGGAGCTTTTTCCAGAGGAGGTCCCTTTCCCTGGATAGAAAGAAATACTTTACAAGATGAAGCAGCAGCAGTGATGAACCAAAAGGCCTGAGAGTGCATCGACCTGAAGCTGTGGTGTGTGTTCCTTTTCTTGAATGAGAAAAAACTGCCCAAGGTCATTTAAGAATTAGAAAAGAAGAGGGAATTAATTTTAACAAGGTAGAGAAAAACTTTTATTTCCCGTGTTTGGGACAACCTGAAGGAGACAGGACAGAGGCAGGAAGGATGGCAGAGAGAGAGTTGCAAAAGGTCAAATAGAAAATGCTTGGCATTTTTACTGTGTATTAATAATAACAAATATGACCTAGATTCTCTGTGGTGTGATTTTATAGTGAGATAGAGGTGAAGTATATATGACTAACTCCAGGGGATGAAATCGCAAAGGTTATAATAAAAAGAAATATTGGTAGACCAAAAATGAAGACATTTCTCCTTTTGTTCTGTTTTGCTTGTTTGGAATATGTATTATTGAATAGCTGCTAATTAGACTCAGCAGCTGAGATCCATCTGCAAACAGTCTCTCTACTATTCCACTAGGATGTGGATCCAGAAATGAAATAGAAGAGAGAACAGACATGAAATATTCCATAAGGATAAATCTTTTCCAGTCCCTCCAAGCCAAAATCTCTATAAATTTGAAAGCATCAGGATTGATTGCCCTTGATCTTCGGCCACTCTCCAACATAAAGGATATCACAATGAATTTCAAAGCCCCTCAATGCTGATGGAGCCACAGTATTCCCCTTCCCACCACTTCAATGGCTTGTATTTACAAGAGTCTATTATCAAAGGAAAACACGCCCTCAGACAAACACAGGGAAAAGGCACCCAAGTGACCAGGCAATTCCCCATCTTTCTCTTCCAGTGTGAGATGTTAGCTCAGAGCTTGAGGGAGCCTCTGTATTTTCTGAGAACGCAACTTCTGTATGTAAGTCATTTGTTTTCTGCCCTAGCCTAGGCAGACGCACCTCCCACCTCCAGCAACTGAATCCACTAAAAAGAAAAAAAAAAAGAAAGAAAAGAGAAGAAAACAGATACAATCTATACCTGGTTTTCATGTATCGATATTTTCGCATAATCCTAAAATTGATTCTAAACTGCTTCCTATTTTCCTGCATGTTTGGTTAAGATGAATGTCAGGTGCTGACTGCTTAATGTTGACTAGTAAGGCTTGCATCCATTTTTGCTGCTTGAGGATAGATTAAATGAGCAGGAACAAGATGAAGAGAATCCCATGGGGCCCAGGCCTTCAATCCATCCAGTGCGTCAGTGGTAGAGAAAGGCCGAGAAGGACATGATTGTCAATGCCCACTGAATTTTTTTCATCTCCTCATATTTCTAAATTATGCTACTCACTTCCTGAAAACTTGAGATATTTAAATGCAACTTAGCAGAAAAGTACTGTTTTGTCTTAACTGTTTTTAGATTGTTCCTACATCCCTGCTGGTTATTACATTGTATGCCTCTGAATTTTTGTCCAGCTTCAAAATACATAACCTAATTCCAGTATGTTGGGATTGGGCAGCTATGATCATGTTTAGTGTATTCTAAGTATTTTTTATTGTGCATTTTCATCACGGAATGGATATAACACAGTGGTTTGATATAACACAATGGTTCTTTGTCAGTTTCCTTATGATATTCTTGAGGAAAAATTAGCAAACCTGTACATGGAATTTCATATGTTGAAACATCAATTTTGTATATGAATAAGGTGGTCTGCTAAATTTCCACTGAACATGTTGAAAAATGCTTGTATTTGGCAGAAAAAGAAATGCCACTGTGGATGAACCATTCTATAATTAATTACTACTGGTGAGATACCAATCAAAAGACCAATTATATTTCTACATTAGCAATTTTCTAAGTTCAAACTTATAAATGTACCATTTTGGTTATCATAATTTCTAGCTTGAATGTAGTATATAATGGATTTAGGTTAATTGCAATATCTGTAATTTCAAGAAACATATGAAAACAAGAATGTCTCTTTTCCTCTGTAATAGTATTGATTTCTTTTCTGCAGTAAATAAGAGATGTTCTAGAAAATTTTAAAGGGAAAGAGAGTAAGGTTTATAAGCCTGCAGTAGAAGACCTTATAGATTGAACTCTGATGAGAGACACATGCTCAATAAATACTTCTCTCCCATAAAAACAATTCTCTCATAAAAAAAAATTCTGTTTTTTTTTTTTTGCTAAAGGAGCTATCGTGTATGCTCTTCATATTAAGAACATGATCCATTATTTTTATCTTACAGCCTTCTTTTAATCTTAGGTAGATGCAGGCTGATATCATTAGCCATCATTTGAGTGTGTGCATTATAATCTTCAGCACTCTGATTTTATCCATTAAGAGTATGAAAAACCTGTGGGAAGGCTTTAAAATACTTTTTCTCCTTAAAAAATTCTTTGAGTTCACAACTCAGCAAGAGCTTAATTAAAACCAATAGGAAAAAAAAATTTTAATGATTTATTTATTTATTTATTTGGGGGAGGCACAGAGAGAGGGAATCTTCAAGCAGACTCTGTGGTGAGTAGGGAGCCAACAGGAGGCTCAATCTTATAACCCTGAGATCATGACTCGAGCTAAAACCAAGAGTCAGACACTTAACTGACTGAGTCACCCAAGTGCCCCCCAATAGGGAAAACTTTTATAAATATTTAAGGCAAACTATCAGTTTTGTTTTCTTAAAACTTCTATTTCTCCAAGCCCTTCTTTCCTTCAAAAAGCACTTCTTGAGAAGGTACTATATGACCATCACAATATGAGGCAATAAGTTCCATTATTGAACAAGCAAAGATATTGATGCAAAAGTGATATTAAAACCAGGCAAAAGTGACCTGCCTTTTCAAGTCAAGTCTGTACCAATAGGCCCAGAACTGAGGTGCTCTTCTGGAGCTGGCCAACTTGAACCACAGGAGTAATCACTGAGGCTGTAGTGGTTATTCCTTACAAGTTATAAGTTTCCTTTCTCACGTCTCCACATGGTTCTTCATCTGCAATAAAGCACTCATTTGATTACATCCATATTTGCCTCAAAAAAAAGCAGATGTTTTCAATACCATTATTGGATAAATTTTGGCTAAACGAAGCCAAAACAAATCCTGTCATTGATCTCTTTGAACTTCTGGGCCAGGGTCACAGTGCTCTGGGGCTTATCTTCCTGGTACGAAGGAATGAGCTCATCTTTCAGAGTGTGTTAACCTCTTTTAGGGGTGCGGAATACCAGATGGCACACAGAGAAAGTGCTGAAGGAGCGGCAGGTAGTGAATCAGGGTTTCTAAACCCTGTGTGATTTTAAAAGTCACTTGGGGAGACTTAAAAACCCAGATTCCTAAGTCTCCCCCAGATCGTCACGTCTTAATCTCCTGAGATGTGTCCACAAATCTGAATTTTTGCAAGCTCTCTGGCCGACTCAATTGATCACGCATGCTTGTGAAACCCTAAAGGCAAACCTGAGAAGCTGTCTTAAATATTTTCCGAGAAAAACGTACTTTATAAATAAAACTTTTCAAGTTTGTTAGAACTGATGCACCTCAGATCGGAAAGATCAAATTAGGCTTTGACGATCCCACTAGAATTTTAGCAGCTTGAACCTGCGATAAAGTATCTATTTGACGTGTCCTATCTAATAGGCAAGTAACAATCGTTGCACTTTCACAGGAACTGAGATACAGAGCCATTGTATTTCCCACCTCCACTAAGGAGGGAGGGGTGTAGGGGTGGGAGGGTTCCACAAATTAACTGGCTGTCCCCCACAAATTAAAAGAAAAGGTAATCAATTCAAATCTGATGAAAAGTGAAAATGCTTCTTATCTGGTGTTGTGGACTGGGTAAAAATAAAATTATCTCTGGTAAATATTGTGCTACTATATTATAGTAAAACAGAAATGATTTATAGTTTATTTAAAATTTTTAAGGATTTTATTTATTTATTCATGAGAGACAGAGAGAGGCAGAGAAACAGGCACAGGGAGAAACAAGTTCCCTGTGGGGAGCATCATGTGGGACTCGATCCCAGAACCCCAGGATCATGCCCTGAGCTGAAGGGAGATGCTCAACCACTGAGTCACCCAGGCGTCCCTGATTTATAGTTTAGAAAAGGATTTTACAAGATACTTGGGAAAAGCCCTGCATTACATACCAGATCCTACCAAGAAGAATGTTTATTTCAATTAATATAGTTGTGATATATCCCCTTTAATGAAAGTTATTTAGTCCTTTCCAGATAGAAAAGTGAAACCAAAGTCCCCAGTCCACTCTCTGGATAGAAAACTCAAAAAGTTTATATGAGTATAGTTTGCTTATATAATATGTACTTCCTTACAAATTCCCTTGAAATGGAAAATATCAATTTTAATAATTTCTTCTTTGAAAAAGTTAATAATTGCTGAGACACAATACTTCCAGTTTCAGAATCATGTTCTATCATAGTTGGTTATACCCAAATGCATCAGATAAAAATTATTCTTTTTCTGATACGTTCTGAAAAATATTCATGACTTTCTGTATGCACTTTATATTTCCCACTGTACGAGATTTTATAAAGTTTAATAACTTTGTTCCTATTGCTACTATCATAGACTATATTTTTTTATCCTTTTCACCTTTTTATTATTTTCCTAAGACTATATTAAATCTGCCAGTCTTCATTTCAATTCAAGAACTATTTATTGAGGTTGTGTTAAGTATCAAGACACTGTACTAAGTTCCCCGGGACACCATGATGAGTAAAACAAACCCTCAAAGTACTTTCTTCATGATGCTTCAAAGTGAGAATAATATTCCATGTTCAAAAGCTTTTAGCTTTATACACCTGAAAAACTTCATCATGATAGGAGCTTAGCATTAAAAAGAACCCTTTAAGATCAACACATGAAACCCACATCCCCTGAGCATTTGTCCAACCTGGGCTTGAAGAATTTCCTTCAAAAGGGACTCCTCATTTTAGAAAATCTCAGCTCTTACAAAACGACTTCTAATTTGGAGCCATGATTGATTTCCCTAATATGCTGACTATCACTAATAGTTGTTCATTTAAGGTAGCATGGAACAGTCTTTAATAACCTTTATGACTTCACAAGCATCTTCCACAAGCATCTCCTCTTGTGATTTACTGTATCAGTGTATTATGATTTTTATTATATTTTACTTCTTTCACTTTATTCTGTTTACTGATTATTATACTTTTCTTTTCTTTCTCTTTCATTTCCTGTTTTCTGGCATCTGTTGGAATGAATAATTATATTTTATTATTCATTTTCCCCTTTACCAGTTTGAAAGTTTCATCTTTCAATTTCATCCTTTTAGTGGTTATATCTCTATCAAGTGTGAGCTACATAAGAGAGGTAGAATGTATTACTTCCAAAATCCATGAGCCAACCTCTATTTCAGGGAGTATTTTTCTTTTACCCTATTTTGAAACTTGTACATCAAACTAAAAAGCAAAGAAAACAATCAGCAGGGTGAAAACACCATCCAAGGAATGGGAGAAAATATTTGCAGACCATATGTCTGAAAAGGGATTAATTTCCAAAGTTATATAAGGAAATTTTATAATTCAATAGTAAAAAATAATAATAACTCAATTAAAAATGGATAAAGGAAATATAAATCAACACCACAGGGAGATGTCACATCACACCTCTACAATGGCTATACCAAAGAAAAAAAAATAGGGTGCCTGACTGGCTCAGTTGGTTAAGCATCTGCCTTGGGCTCAGGTCATGATCCCAAAACCTGGGATCAAAGCCCGGAGTTCAGGCTCCTAGTTGGGTGAGGAGTCTGCTTCTCCTTCTCCCTCTGCCTGCTGCGCCCCCTGCTTGTGCCCTCTTTCTATCTCTGTCAAATAAATAATTAAAAAAAAATCTAAAAAAAAAGTGTTTGTGGGGATGAAGGGGAATCAGAACCCTTGTGCCTTGTTAGTGGGAATATAAAATGATGCAACTGCTATGGAAAACAGTACGTGCGTTCCTTTAAAAAAATGAAAATAAAACTTCCTTATGATCCAGAAGCCCTATTTCTGATATATAACCCCCCAAATTGAAATTAGAACCTTGAAAGGATGTCTGCACTCCATGTTCATAGCAACACTATTTAGAACAGCCAAGAAAAGGAAGCAGTACAAATGCTTATTGCAGATGAATGGATAAGGGAAAAGTGATAGCAGTCAGCCTTAAAATAGAGGGATATCAGATATATGTGACACGTGAATAAACCTGAGGGACATTATGCTACGTGAAATAAAACAGTCACTGTAGGACAAATATTGCATGATACCATTTACATGAAGTATATAAAATAGTCAAGCTAAAAAAAAAAAAGTGAGTAAAATGGTAGTTGTCAGATTCTGGGGGGAGAGGGTAATAGGGATTTATTATTCAAGGTCTGTGAAATTTCAGCTGTATGAGATAAATAAATTCTAGAGATCTGCTGTACAACATTGTGTCCATAGTTAATAAATTTTATGCACTTCAAAACTTTAGAGAGATCTTGTGTTAAGTGTTCTTACCATAATACACATTTTTAAGCTACAAATTATCTTTTGGTCACTGGTTTTACTTAGCAATGCTTATGTGCTTCTTGTATTTGCTCTCTTTTCTCTGGTTTTTATTTTTCTGTAACAGTTCTTTAAGAGAGGATGTAAGATTAGTAAAATATCAATTTTTTTATGTTTTAAAATGAATATTTTACCATTATTGTTAATTAATGCTTTGTCTGGGTTTAGAATTTTAGGTTGGTCTTTAATGTTTCAAAATATTAAAGCTATTTTTCATTGTTCCCTGGCATTTATTATTGTTGCTGAAAATTATGCCATTGCTCTAATTGTCATGCCTGTGGAGCCTGTGGAGCCTGTGGAGCCAATGCAACATTCCTTTTGTGGCCTCTGAGATTTTTTTTTTTTTTTTTTTTTTTTTTTGGTGTTCTCCAACTTCACAAGTATTTGAGTAAGGATTTGTTTCTATTAACCCTCTAAGGATTCTGTTTTCTTCTCTAATTTCTTACTTTACTTTTCAATGATCACTTCTAGAAAATTCTCAGCAATTTTCTTATGAAATATCACCTTTTCTCTATTCTTTCCTTCCATTCATGCCCTCAGACCTGTAGGGTATCTTCTCATTCTTCTATCTTACATTTGTCTTATATTTATGATGTTTTATGCTAAGTGATTTCCTAAGAACATTTTTCTAATTTACTAATTTGCTTCTCAGTTGGGTGTTTCACCATTTTGACTTGACTGTTGTTATATTCACATTTATATTCAAGTTTTGGAAGAACATTTACAATATGCCTCCAATATTTATCATATTTGCAAAACATGTTATTCATAAAGTTTCAAAATTTGCCTTTGACAATTCCTTCAGATAATTAATAAAGTTGGCAATATTCAACAGAAAACCAGACATTGACCCAGAGATTATTAAAGGTTTTATTTATAGTCTATGTATGTTAGTGAAGTTTTTGAAATAATTATGGAAGCACGGGGAATTTATTTGGGGTTAATGCTAAATCTATGTTCCCTGCTAGCCATTAACCCTCAGGCAATATCTTACTCCTAGGTCATTACTGTAATTATAAGGCAAACATTTAAGAACAACACAGGCATATTGGCTTATATATTTTTTTGTACTTAGGTGGCATTATCATAATTGGTGTGTTGGGGGAATTTCTGGGAATTTGCGATTAATCCATCACTTAAAAATCAGTTTTTTAGATTATCTTTAATTTTCAATTTATGTTATTATAATTAACTTGTATTTATAAGTACAGTTGGAATAATGTAAGAGTATCAGAAGTTGCTTTCAATTATAAGCTTCATATTGTAGCTAAATTGGAAGTTTACTATTGAATTGAAAACACATATTATTAGGAACATCTCATCCTGATGAAGAAAACTGCAATGGTTAGCCATTTATGCTAATCATGTGGAGGCAGAGATGTTAAAGAGGAAGGAGATTGTTCTGATAGTTCATACAATGTGTCCCAGTAAGAATATCTTATCTTGGACTTGCCTTAGATACAGTAACAGCTGTTGGGTCTCTGATTGGGTTTCAAGCTCTTGCTCTGACTCCTGTTATGAAAGTTCAAGTTGAATAAAGTCAACAGAGCCACATACAAGCTCTCCTTTTAAATTGCTCCACAAGGCTGAGAACTGAGTGATTGCTATATACAAGATCTATCACTTATTCCCACTAAATTAACCCTCCACACCTGCTTCCTATCATTCAGTTTGTGCTTCTGTTGCCTTTGGATGGGTAATTTTTTAGCTTTTCTCTGACATTTAGCCTAGTGTTTTCTGTAGGTACACTGGTGCATGTTTGTATTCAGAATTTATTGGTTATCTTCTTTAATATCATCTTTAAGTTAAATTGTTATAATTTAAAATAATTAATAAATGTTTGCTGTTTATTCACATGGCACAAATCATATAAATAGTATAAGTCTCCATAGTCAACCTGGCCACCAAAAGCATTGACCTGATGATTCCTTGAAAACAAACCACACACTTAGAATCAAGCCTGCTCAGATTTTATTTGAATCCTATCTGTTTTAGCATTCCACAATCATAAATTATTAGAAAAACCAGAAATTTGGAAGAAACCTGAGAAAATGCCAAGAAAGGCCAACAAATTAGATATAGGGGAAAAGAAATTAGGAGTACTGGACAATTCAACTAACACAGGAAGCATAGTGGACTGGAAAGAGCTCGGTCACTGAAGTTATATATATATATGCAGAAAAAAACATAGATAGAGAGCATGCATTAAATAAATAGAGAATATCAAGGACATTTCAAAATTGTTTCTACTTCAGGAGATTGGAAAATCTTCACCATTTTGTTTCTATGATTCCAGTTTTGGTTTTGTACATTAATTCCTTAAATAAATGGGTCATGGTTACCTTGGTTTTTGGAAGACTAAGTTTCTGCTTCTACTGCCCCATTTAAAATAACCCCAAGGGCAGCCCGGTGGTTTAGCACTGCCTTTGGTCCAGGGCGCGTGATCCCGGAGACCCAGGATCAAGTCCTGTGTTGGGCTCCCTGCGTGGAGCCTGCTTCTCCCTCTGCTTGTGTCTCTGCCCCTCTATCTCTGTGTCTCTCATGAATAAATAAATTAAAATCCTAAAAAATAAAAAAAATTAACCCCAGACTTGGGGAACCTGGGTGGCTCAGTCAGCTAAGTGTCCAACTCTTGACTTCAGCTCAGGTCATGATCTCAGGGTCTTGAGATCAAGCCCCACGTCCGACTCTGCTCTGGGCATGGGACCTGCTTAAGATTTTCTCTCTTTTTAGCCCCCTTTCCCCTCTCCTTGCTCTTTCTCTCAAAGTGAATAAAATAAAATAAATAAAATAAAATAACCCCAAGAGTCCCAGGATCAATGAAGTCATGCTGTAAATTTGCTGTATGTCTACAGAAAAACAGAACAAGTTTATTATAGTCAAGACCAACAGATTTAAAATATAATGACCTCGACTGGAATCATGTTTCTGCCCCCTACAATCTATGGGAGCATGGGCAAATCACTCACTTTTTAAATTCTTTCATTCATAAAATGGGTATGATAATAGATAATTTGTAGAACTCTTAGCAAATTGATGAGGTAAGTGATGGTGCCTTATGAACTATAAAAATAGACTTACAGTTTTATATTGTGAAATGGAAGGGCAATCAACAGAATAAAATACTTAATATTCTACAAAGAGAGGAAGTAAAAGAGTTGTTGCATATTGTGCATGAGAATCTGCAGAAGCTTTGGAACCTTTTTCCCTGGAGGTCATGAACCATGTGGTAAATCACCATCTGTTGGAGATGGCTTTAATGTGGCAAAGCTAGAAGGAAAGACTAGCTAAATTTTCAGATTCCTTTCCAGCTTTATGTGTTTTTTAATATATATTTAATAGCATAAAGGTATTTTAATTTTTCCTCTTTGAAGGTAGTTATTATTAAAGGCTGTGAATTAATAAATACCTTAGTAGGTGGGAGTGCCTTGGTAGAAATAATTTCTGGAATGTCATTTTTTTCCTTGTAAGTTGTTTTTAACACTTCTTAAATATTTTTTTTATGTTTAAAGATTTTATTTATTTATTCATGAGAGACACAGAAAGAGAGGCAGAGACATAGGTGGAGGGAGAAAGAGGCTTGCTGCAGGGAGCTCCAGAACTCTGGGATCACGCCCCTGGGCTGAAGGCAGACACTCAACCACTGAGCCACCTGGGGGGTCTCACTTGTTTTTAATACTTAAGTTTTACATAAACACAAAAAGAATTATTTCCAAAATACTGAACACTATACATGGCTGGATAAGAGGCATTATAAAAGAAACACCTTTGTTTCCGACCAGTTAGGGTGGACAGACTCATTCTCATTGTGATTGCAAGCCAGAACTAGGCATCAGCCAAAGCATTCCCCCTGCCATTATTTTGGATATAGAACTTCAGTAAGATTTAGGTAACACAATGAGAGGAACAAACCTTACCAAATATCTGTCAGGGTCATGTTGAAATCCACCAGTCCCTTAGATGCAAACCACAACCCTACCTAGCTCATTTCCCACAAAAATACCAGGGTAAGTAGCTGGAGTGGGTGGTGGTGAGGAAAGGGACACTCATATTTTATCCAATATTATTATTTATTAGCATGAATATTGAATTTCTCCAAATATCCTCAGCTTGAGTCCCGTTGTTTACAGTTCCCTGACAGGCATTATTTCTTCTCCCTTACAGGTTGCTGCCTCCCAACTGCCCTGATGATGCCACTGCATCATTTCTGTGGTCCCAATTAGTTACTATTTCTGATCTAGCTTAAGAATCAAATTTAAGGGATATCTGGGTGGCTCAATGGCTGAGAGTCTGCCCTTCGCTCAGCATGTGATCCTAGAGTTCTGGGATCGAGCCCCACATCAGGTTCCCCACAGGGGGCCTGTTTCTCCCTCTGCCTACATCTCTGCTTCTCTCTGTGTGTCTCTCATGAATAAATAAATAAAATCTTAAAAAAAGAATGATTTTTAAATAACACAAATAATTATTTTTGATTAACTTATTAACTTGATAAATATTGATTTATTATGTACTGTCAGGTGCTAATTCAGGAATATAAACATTTTTAAAAGGGATATTTTTATCTCTCCATAATGTAATTTTATAAAATTTATGAATCTACATTTCTAAATAAAATCTTTAACCAATGGGATTAAAGTTCACAGTAAGTCTTCCCTCCCAACCTTACCCCATAGCATATATGTCCAGTCATACTGATATTTTCAAGTCTCCACTGACACTGACAACAGTTAAATGCTCCTTACTTGGTATTTGCAATTATAATCTGATGAAGTTCTGGAGTTTCACCAGACTTTTTTTCATTTCTTTTTTTTTTTTTTTTACCAAATTGTCAACAAGTGATTAATTTGACTGATTCCTTCCAACACATTTTTTGCCCCCAAATCTGCTGCCCAGGATGGTAGCAAATGGCAAATAGAGTACAGAAGAAAAAAGCTTAAGTGTCTGGGTAATACGCACAGTTGGGCAATTAGTCTTCATATGGTATCAGACTGGGATGTGATAATACAGTTTTGTGAATTTCCCAGTTCTGTTGAAAGAATAGTTCCCAAATTGAACTTGACAGTCCTCCTTTTCTCTTTTCACACCAAAATACACAGTTTTAAAGGGATGGGGATATCTTCGGTAGCATTCACCTTAGCATATAAGACCCATTTCACTTTCAGTTTTATTTTCTGACTTGCTTTTCAAGGTATTTAAAAGAATCAGAAGTATTTAGAAATAGTTTCTGTGCCTCGTTATTCTAACATTATTTTGTTAGCTTTTCTCGTCACATTGTAACATTTTTGGCCTCGCCCTGATAGTGATGACTATTCCAAATAACACCATTTGCCTAGTATAACAGTTCTATAACTAAAGTTGCATGTGTTTTTCTTCTGACAACGTTAGAAACATTTCTTTACCAGGCCAGTATATGATATTTAAGAATTCTGAAAGTTAGGTTCTATAAATCAGTTGTCATCAGTATGCCCTCTCTATCCTCTGTCTCTGGTTTAAGAAATCATGAATGTTTCAATATGTTTGCTTCTGACACCATGCGACAGTGTCATTTCCAATGAACAAAGGAATCACTGTACTAGGCAGATTGGTTGCATTTATTTAAAGAATGAATCAATTATTGATTTTTCTACTGAAGTAAAATATAAACTTTCTGCTACTAATTTAATGACTATGTGTGCGCATATACACACAAACATACCCACCCCGCAACACACATCCCCAGCAAAGGCACTTAAGTTTTTACCTGAACATAGAAAGAATTAATACAGATTTCTGAAAGCAAAGAAGCTCATGGTGAACTCCATTACAAAAGTCACATTATTCTAACATAAAATAGAACTTGACATTTGGCCTAATTATACTTTTCAAATCTTTAATATTCTGCTTATCATTATGGATATTTAAATAAAGAAAACTACTCTGATACCTTTTGCCCTTTTTATGTTTCACAGTCTTCTTTGAATTAAAGAGGAAATTAAAGTTTTCTCAAGTAGAAGTTTTAATAGATAGATGAATAATATATAAAATTAATAATGCTAAACTTCCTCCTAATATTTTAGAACCAGGACATTTTCTATTTTAAGAAAGGCATCTATTACTCTTTCTCAAATATCTTTTAAAGAGAATAGAGTAAAAAATGAGTTATTATGATTCTATGCAACTTTGAACTTTGACTTATTCAATCCTAATTACCTATAAAAATTCTAGGACTTTCTTCATCCTTTTTCTAGATACAGTTTAGTATTATTTTAATGGATTTACACAAATCAGAGTAAAGTGCTTTCCAATGATTCATCTCATTGGACTTGGTTAAGTGCACAGGGAAATACTACATTTCAGACTGCCAATTTGATTTATATAAAAGAACATAGAGTCACTCACATAGGTGTTACATTAACTAGAGAGCCAACTGAGCTCAATGATTTTGGCATTGTAGAATTCCACAACTTTTATAAATTTCTATAATTTGTTTTAGAATTGTTGAAATAAGATTTCTTTTTATCTTTCCTTTTCCAGATTTCTGTTTTTAATATTTTATCATATGATTTTATTTTGTATCATAGCACCATGCTACAATATTTGCAATTTGAGTAATTTTTATAAAAATTTAATAATTTGGATATAAGAAGATTAACAAATGGCTTATGTGATTAAATCGTAACACATTTTCCTTAAAAATGAAATTATTACAGTGAATAAAAAGTTGGTAAACATTGACGAGCTCAGCTAGGTAAGAGTGAAGAGTGACTTTTACCTCAGGGGTGTAAACTAAATGTAATTATTTTAATTCACAGTCTCTATAATTGGGCATTTATTAGGTGTAAATTAGAAATAAGAGATTAGTATAATTTTTGCTTGATTCTGTTTTAAGGTAAAAACATAATTCTTGCCCTTGGGAACTCATTCTTTATCATCGTTTAATTATTTAGTTCTCTATTATGTGTGCTCATACTAATTATTAATTATTGATTATAATTTGATGATTTCTAATTTAATTTTTCTTTTGAAAATTGTACCTTAAACTCAACAATCCTACTATTATACCTACCATCCTCTCCTACATTTAGAGCAATATCTTCTACTCCTTCATTGTGTGCTTGATGCATTCTATGTTCCCACTCTCTCTGGCTTGAAACCTTAGAATCAACAGACTTCTCCTTTAGAATATCTAAAAATTTGCTAAGATTTACAAAATGTTTCTTTAATTTATCTCTCAAATATCTTTCCTCCATCCACTACTCTCCATTTTCACTGCTGCTTCTTTAGTTTCTCTTTTCTTTGACTACAACAAAGAAAATTAGTATCCTCAACACTGATTTTACTTCATTATATTAATCCTACATTCTACCATCAGATTAGTAGTTCTGAATTGTAGTTCAGACAAGTGAATATTCAATTCATTTGGATCCTTATGGTCATGCCTGAATTTACACGTTTATGTGGCTTTTATAACAGTTATCATAGTC
Organism: Vulpes lagopus; assembly: GCF_018345385.1. Lineage (NCBI taxonomy): Eukaryota > Metazoa > Chordata > Mammalia > Carnivora > Canidae > Vulpes > Vulpes lagopus. The sequence goes on along the minus strand of NC_054824.1, from coordinate 22,050,079 downwards.
TTTGCACGTAGGCTAATTATTAAATGTACTTCCAATGAATAAATGAATTAATGAAAAATGGAATGAAATCTCTTCACAATAATACACTTGATTTTATCATAGCAATAAACACATGACAGATACAATTATATAAATGCGGGTATTATAGACTACTATAATATTTTGGGGTTTTGCGGCCTCATCCCCTGTTATGTGCCCCCCACATCAAACATTGAATATTAAATTCTTCGTAATCTTCAAAGGTCAAATTAAATTTTACCTTTTCCTTGATGGTTAGTAAGATTATTGCAAGCAAAGTCAAACTTTGCACCTTTGTATTTTCCTTACCAGGTACATTATTACAGTCTTCCTTGAATAGCTATTTAGGTATGTAATCAGTGTTCTACTTCTACTACTTTTATCCATAGTCACAGTAACAATAATTTCTGGATTTTACTTCTGAGTGCTTACCTCATCACCACAGAAATGGGAACCTTCCTGAAAAACTACTACTCCAAATATATTTCTAGGTCTCCCTAAAGATGCGTGTGCACACTAAACTTATGAATCTAGTTCATTCCCATTCCCAGACAGTATTCAATAAAATCTGCCTTTGCTGTTTCAGCTTACACTTATTACCACCTGAAGAAGCCCACTTTTAATTGACCATTTTGAGAATGATACTGAGTATATATTCTAGCTTCTCAAGGCTCCCAAGGTTTATGATCTCCAGAGGTCAAAATACTGAAAGATCTGGAGCAAAAAATGAAAGGAATGATCTCTCACTAATTCTGGGCCTTGTTTACTTATATCTGAGCTTGAATAATGCAGTACTGCTCAAGTACAAAGCCTCTGGCTTTTATCTTATAGCCCTAACCCATTCACACCAAGAGAAAATTCACCCCAAGAAAGGTAAGATCAGCTGAGCTTTTCCTAGACCAGATTATTTTCTAGGACAAGCATCCCATGGTCTGGAACCTGACAAGGCTCACGCCATTCGGTAGGGAAACCCAGAGACTCCTGAAGCTCACCGAAACTTGGCTTCCCCGGATTTACTTTCAAGAATATGAGGTCCTTATCTCCCTCCCATAGTTTCAGGGTATTTCTCAGACTGATTTCACCAGTCAGTTACATGTAGGTAAAGTAAACCTTAACTTGCTTCCCTTTTTTTCCTTATCTCATTTTTTCCTCTCTAAAGACTGTATATGAATGGTAACTTTTTTTTTTTTAAAGATTTGTTTATTCATGAGAGACACACAGAGAGAGGCAGATATATAGGCAGAGGAGAAGCAGGCTCCCTGCAGGGAGCCGATGTGGGATTCCATCCAGGACCCTGGGATCATGACCTGAGCGAGAAGGCAGATGCTCAACAGCTGAGCCACCCAGGTGTTCCTGGTAACTCTTTCTAAATTAATTTATCATTCCTTTGATCCATACTCTCTCTTTCTGTATTGTTCATTCCGTCCAGCGCTGGACTTGCCTAATTTCTCTTTTTACCATTTTGTCAATGCTTTTTATCTCTCATTGTTCCCCAATAGATAATATCTTCACCCACCATAGTCTCATCATTGCTCAATACTTGAAAGGGAAGCATCATTCTCTTCTCTCTCCAGTTCTCCAGAGCTTTCATGAATGCTCATTCTCTTGCCAGAAATATCCTTCCTTCTTCCTTCACTTGACCCAGAATCCATTAATCCTTACCCTCTATCAAGTATCATCTTCTCTCTTTTGCCTATATTAAAGCCACTGATTGCTTTTGATTTCTTATCATAATGCATATATTTTATATTCAGAATGAAAAAGGAAACTCAGTGGCAAGATTTACACTGTTTCTTTCATATCGATTGTGACTTATGATGTGATAAGTGCTCATTAAACTAAATCTGGTCAACCCATGATAAACTGACACCTGAAGCAGGAATAGGCCAACTCCTGGTCTTTTTTCAATGCCTTTCCACCTAGCTGCCCATTGACCTTGAATATCCTTTCCCCATACTGTAACTAATTACAGTAATGTTTGCCTTTTCCTCTCAACCTATTGCGGAAGTTTCTTTCTTCTGTGTTCTCAAGGCACCCTTGCAATCTACCTATTGTACTTGCCAGCCTGTTTTACAACTTTTTGCTTGTTTAACTCTTTTTCCCTAAGGTCTGATCTTCTTGACAGCAGGGACTGTGTTTTTTCCCTTGAACTTCCCAGAAAGTAAAAATATATTTGGTAACATAGTCCATACAAATATGTATCTATCCCTTTCTCAATGTTGAATGAAAGTAAGGTATTTTATATTGCATTTTTGGATTCTATTATATGTACTGTATTAATTTACTGCATTGTAAATGCACTATTTTTCTTTTTTTATTGTGGAGATAAATTTTCCACCTTATAATATATAATATTATAATTTTTTACCTTATGAGTTATGCCTAACTCAGAGGTGTGAATTTAATAATAGATAATATTATATGTAATAAAATAATTTTCCCTTCTATATAATGATATAGATCATGGGGATAAGGATAGCTCTGGGTAATTGATTTTTTTGTAATATCCCTCAGAACACTCCATGTCTTCACATAGACTCTTCATTCTACAATGGTTATCTAGGCAAGTTCCCAAATATAAGCTTCAGCAATGATAACTAAACAGATTTCTGTAATCTGGAGTTATTGCAGAATGGGGGTGTTTACAAGTATGTAAAGATCATATTTCATTTTGCCTAGACACTGGCAGTAATACAGAATATTAGGGATGTTACCAGGGCCTGGGGGGTAAGCTCAAGAAAGTATTCCTGGCATCAGATAATGAATTGGGTGGAAATTGGAAAATCTTCAACAGTTTAGGCCAACAGTTGGTTGAAAGAGTCCCAGAATAATAGCAGGGTAGGCCAGCAGGCAGGAAGAAAGGGAAAATACTGTTCGTATAGTATGAAATTCTCAGAAGTCTTACAATGGAAAGAGGAAATTAACTTCTAATACATGTGCTTGAAAATGATAAACTATCCCTCTTCTTCAAGTTTGAAGATGTGTCAAACCAGAGGATTGGAGAGAAGAAATGGTTGGAATTTTCATTTCCCTCACAGGCCCTAGAATCATATAGGATACTTACTAGGAACATAGAGAAATGGCTTCTTTTGAAACAGAAAAAAACATAATTTTAAAATCTAAGTTCTTGGCAACAGTTGTTTATTTGCACTTTAAGCAATTTTCCATTAGATCACAAGGTGTCAATATAGTTACTAGGAATCAAATATACAACATAGACAGATGGATTCTATTTTCATCCAAATAATTCCCTCAGGAGTTTGGAGAGCTCTTTATATTGAGGAAAAGATTCTGCTACTTTTAATTGTATTTAATTTGGGGGGGGTGGCACCTGGGTGGATCAGTCAGCTGGCTGAGTGCCAAATCTTAGTTTCGGCTCAGGTGGTGATCTTGTGGTTGTGGGATTGAGCCGGTGTTGGACTCTGTGTTCAGCATGGAGTCTGCTTCAGTTTCTCTTTCCCTCTCCATCCTATTCACTCACTGTCTTTCAAATAAATAAATAAAATCTTTAAAAAATGTTATATTTAATTTTAGAATTAATATTTGAGAATTGCTTTTGGCTTCTGGAGCCTATTCTTCCTTAAAACATTTTGGGTAATTCTTATTTCATAAATAAAGTGGTTATGTTGTAGCTTAAAAAGTAAAGAAATAAAATCATGAAATGTAATAGCATGGTCAAAATGTGGATTTACTCATTGTATTAGTTTTCTAGGGCTTCAATGTCAAAGCCCCACAAATGAGGTGGCTGAAAACAACATAAATGTATTGTTTCACGGTTCAGGAGGCAAACAAGGTGTTGACAGAGTCATGATCTCTCTGAAACTGTAGAGAAATACTTCCTTGACTCTTCCTAACTTCTGGTGATTTGTTGGCAATCTTTAGCATTCCTTGGCTTGTAGGTGCATGATCATAATCCCCTATCTTCACATGATATTCTCCCCATGTCTTTGTCTTCACATAGCCATCTTCTTATGAAGGCACTGGTCATCTTGGCTTAGGGACCCATCCTACTAAAGTATGACCTCATCTAGCTTAACTAGCTGCATCTGCAACAACCCTATTTCCAAATAAGTTCACATGCTAAAGTACTGGGGCTTAGGATTTATATATACACACACACACAATATTTAATTTTTTAAAAATATTTAATTTTTTAAAGATCTTTTTAAATGTTAAATTTAAAATTTTAAAAAGATTTTGTTTATTTGAGAAAGAGAGTGAGCAAGAGTGAGAAAGAGAGAGCATGATCTGGGAGAGGGGCAGAGGGAAAGGGAGAAGCAGACTCTCTGACGGCAGGAAGCCGATTTGGGGCTTGATCTGGAGTCCCAGGATCATGACCAGAGCTGATTTAAGGCAGACACTTAATTGACTGAGCCACCCAGGCACCCCCCCACCCCCACCCCCCACCCCCCATCCACTAAATTTATATAGCTCCAAGTTAATAGCGTTATTCATAGCCAACACTTTTAGCAGCAGATACAAAGGCTGTATCCCTGCAAGGATGTTGGTGGAAATACTGTTTTGGGATGAAAAAGTTTTCATATTATAGGAAGTTTTGAGGAATAGGAGTTTCTGTATTTTACCTATTTCAGTGGTTTAGAGGGAATACACATTCAATAAATGACTATTTAATATTTCTTTAGATTCATACTGACTATCGTTCTCATATTTCTTTCAGGATTTAAGAAATAAGAGATCATGCTGAAACTATGACATCTTCTGCCAGAAATAACTTCATATAAAGTCTATAAGACACCAAACAAGAGGTTACTGTGGGAAGACAGGTCAAAATAATAAGATTCTCAATCTAGGCATAAATGAATAACATCTATACTGCTTTCATTACTTTTGTTCCAAGTGACAAAGATAAAGTTAATTATTCAGAGATAGCAAAGAAGTCTGTTTATTGAATGTGACATGCTAGATGCAATTCGAGATTGCAGTATATAGTGATACTAAAGATCAAGCAACTTTTAATCGGAATCAAATACAATTTTTAATTGAGTCCATTTATTGCACACGTGAGCTGTATTGAAAATTCCCTCAAATCAAAAACTCAGTAAAGATTATTGCAATTAGAAAGTGCATGTAATAAACTGGATCTTTGGTTTTCTTTTTTCTCATGTTCTCTTTAAATAAGTTACATTTTAAATCAGTTATAAATTACCTTTGTTAAAACTTAAAAGTTCATTTAATGTTAAATACGGTGGGGTTTTTAAAAATAAATTTATCTTCTTTCTTTTTGACCTCTAGTTTGTTCTGCATTCTTCACCTTCATTTAAAAGAATTTATTGATATACTGTGCCTTTGTGATGCCATGACATCTGAATGAAAGATTTGATATTTGTCAACCACATGCTTTGCCTTCTTGACACCATCTGGATATTTGGCCTTGTACTTACAAACCATCTGGGTTTGTTACTATACTTTCCACTTTTCATCCAGATGTTTTGGCATTGTGTGGACAAAGCATGTGTTATTGTCTATAAAATGTAATTGCATAAAAATAAATAACACTATGTAAGCAATTAAAGGAGCAACATTTTCCCATGTATAAATCTTAACAATTTTTCCTTAGTCATGAAAAGATAGATTTTTCTTGCTATATTTTAAAACTTTAAATTTCATTTCTGAACAATAAAAAAAACAAGTAAAAAATGTTCTATAAAATTCAAGGGAAATTTCCAATACTTTAATTTCTAACAGGAAAATGACAGATTACAAATATATACAAATATTAAAATAAATATTTGTAACTTTTATTTATAATTAACTTACTAACTGGAATTATGGTATATTTATGGAAATCTGCATTTAAAAGTAATAAAATTTTATTAAGTTCTTCCAAATTAAATTCATGTTATAAGGAAAGTTATCTTAAACCATATTTTACAAAAATCTGTTGTAGAAATCATTTATACACATAAAACATATATGTTTTCCCTAAACATTTGCTCAAATCTCTAATATAGACACTTTTAATAATTCTAATACCTATATACCTGTACATCTTGTACTAATACTCTAGTAAAGAAAAAAATAAGATGCTACTCCAGATCATAATAGCAACTAATATTTCTATTTAGTTTGCTTTCAAGTATCCATATTAACACAGAGAAGGTTGTATATTATGTAATAAACATTTTCAAAGAAAGACCAAGATAAAAGGTAGATAATCAAAATGTGATAAATATATCCTAGAAGGGTCCTAGTGTCATTTCTAAATCCTTTGTAAGCAAGTGAGAGTATATTATCTTATGAGTCCACAGTGCATTTTGGCTAAATCTTCCTGGGCATGTGATATGAGAGTCTCATTCAACTGCCTCAGTTTATCTTATTTATCTGCCTCAGGTGTAATAGGTTTAACTCTGGGTCTAGAATTTAAGGGTGGTGGGTGATGAGAAACTATAAGGAAGACATTGATGGAGATGAGTACAGAGTGGAAGCCCTGATATATAAAGTATTCCAAAAAGAAAATACTTAGCTTAACAAAGACAAGATTTTCCTGTCAAGGGAGAAAAGCAGAGAAATAATGAGCAAATATTCTTCTAATGGTTAGTGTTATAATAATTAAAAGATATTAGAAATTTATTTATGTGTCCAAGGGCAGAACTAGAGTAGAATTAAAAAAAAAAATAAAGGGGATCCCTGGGTGGCGCAGTGGTTTGGCGCCTGCCTTTGGCCCAGGGCATGATCCTGGAGACCCGGGATCAAATTCCACGTCGGGCTCCCAATGCATGGAGCCTGCTTCTCCCTCTGCCTGTGTCTCTGCCAGTGTCTCTCTCTCTCTCTCTCTCTCTCTCTCTGTGTGTGTGACTATCATAAATAAATAAAGAAAATAAATAGAAAAATAAAAAAATAAAAAAAATGTTTTGCTTCAATACAATGGAAAAACTGCATGACTTTCGGGAGTGGGCTCAGGGAACTCAGTTGGAAGTTGGGAACTTGATTAGATGATTACTCAGATCTCCTAAAAAAAAAAAAAAGTTTAATGTTTTCAGTGTCTAAAATATTGCCTGACACATAATTGATGATCAATATGTATGAAAAGAATAACTGAATGAATTCTAAAGTTGTATTTCAGGTATCACTGTTCTAATTGAGCCAAGCAAATTTATGATGTTCATAGTTGGGCCAATTGTACCCTCCAGCATGCTCTATTTAATTGAATCCAATGTGAAAGTTACCTTCTGGTTTGTACAAGCAGTGGGCCCTTCAGAAACCTAATTATCTAGGAAAGTCCAGGTAGTAAGATTTTCTGAGGTGGTAAAATTTTGAAGTCCATGTGTAAGATAAAATTAAATAGATTCACAACTAGCTAAGAAAATCCACCACATTAAAGACCAAAGTATCGTTATTCAAAGTTCAAGGAAAGTTTCTCCCCCAGCACTGAAATAATCTGTTCAGTTGAGTGACTGATGAAGTAGCTGGCTTCCATTTAGGGGCATTCTAAAATAGAGACACTCATATTTTAAGCTTTACAAAGGTACTCAGTTCAGCAAGACATTCCCCATCTAAGAGGGCTTTGAGAATAGAGACTGGTTTGTTGTGGTTAAGCACTGTTTCTTACCATGCTTGTTCAGGAAAAGATGCACAATAAGTGAAATTGGCCATATTGCATAAACATGAATTGCTATTTCTCTCTAGTTGATTTAGTGTAAGCTAAATATATGCATGATAAAATTTCACTCTACTTAATCAACTTAAAAAAAGGTAATTGCCTCATAGCTATCTGCAGCAACTGTGCATGTTGCTCCCAGTTTCAGACCCAGATGACTCCCATGCTCACACAGTCATATTGCCTCACTGGAGTCACCAGGCTACCATAATAAAGATAGAGTAGTCTCATCTACAGAAGATTTACCGACTTTATGACTCTTGAGTGGTTGAGTAGCAAGAAGAAATTTTTTTCCAAGTCTTGAGCACAGAAATCAACTTTTTCAAAGGATTATACTTCCAAAACTCCTCTCCAAGTGAAATAACCCTTATAACTCCTCCTATTGCACACACACTCCTTCATAATTATAAAAAAATCACATCCTCAAGAAAGCAGTAAGGTGCTTATGAAGGGACATGCCCATTTATCCGCAAGGTCTCCTCCTGTGTGCTTATTTTCCTTTTTTTTTTTTTTCTGCGATATGCTAAGATATTCAACACCAGTAAATAATCCTTTAAAAGGACATCATCTGGATTGGTGCCTCTCTACATCTTGTCCCAGGATGTATTCCTCAGAGTGGCATGAGTCCTTGCAGCATCAGAACATGCAGCATCAGAACATCAAAGGAAAAATGAGTACTAAGTTTAAATAGATCTTACATCACATAGAGAAGTAAAGATTTCAATTCTAATGAACTCTTTGCCAATTGCAAGAGAAAACTACAAAATGTTCTAAGATGAAAGGAAATGCACTGGGCAATGCTACAAATAAGAAAATGCTCCATCTAGATGGGCAAATTGCCCTATTCAAAGAGAAGGAATGCAATCAATTCACTGAGAAGGGAGTGCGATTTCCATTGCACGACTTTGCCCTGCAATGAGGAAGACAGACAGTAAAATACTCCACTCTTTTTTGAGTATTTATTTATGAAACTCGATATTTAACCCATTTATTCAACTATTGTTTTTGAAGTCCTTTCTACATGTCAGGCACTGTGCAAAGCACAGGAAAAACAAGACTAAGTAAAATAGATTTGGTTCTGATTTGCAGCGGACTCAAATGGTTCTAAGCTCTGATGGGGTAAAGTGAATTGGACCAGCTAGTGACCCACTGCAGCAGACAAAGTCAATATCCTGCTTAGGCACCAAGAATCAATCTAAAAGGAGAAGTAGTGCTGTTGCTTTTGGATGAGCTCTTTATTTTGCTCCAGAGAAATCTCAAAGAGACACGGATAATTGAAAGGAACATCCCAAGAGTAGGCTCAGGTTGACCTGCAAATATGTGGCTACCAGTGGAGGATCTCATATATATATTCTAACTAAGTTATTAGGAGATTGAATGTGATTGTTTAGCATTTTTTTCAGTCAAATTATACAGACCTAATTTATATATAATTTTCAAAATAATAGTTACCACCACTCACTGAGGAGGAAATTCTCAAATAGAGTATTAATATCAATGTACATCACACTCATCAATTTTAACTGAAACAATGTGCTTTTTGATTTAGGAGTTAAAACCTGGTGATTTAAGGTATGGTACCCTCAAAGAAGGCACCAGATGTGGTGTTAGCAGGATCATTTAGATTGGTAAAAATTGCCTTAGTCAGAGGCCATCCAATTACTGCTTTAGAGTAGAGAACTCTTTTGTATGCTACATATTCCAGCTTTGAATGAAGTTGAGTTTCAAGTCAAAGTAAGGCAAGACCTTAGGCTGTGCAGATATCACAGAAGCTTATACCTTGACTGGATATTGTGAACATTCTGATAGAGTGTTTTGAGGGAAGAGGCATCCTTATCACATGGATAACTATGATATAACGCTCACCACAAGGAAACGATGGGGAAAATAGAGGGTGTGCTTAGCTGTTGCCCAATCTGACATTGGGCCAAAAATGAGAAGAAATAAAAATTACCAGAATTATTGTGATTCTCTGAAAAATGAAATATCATTATAATAACAGAAGGCCTGCCAAAAGAAAGAGAATAGAATGTTTGAGGACCTCTTATATATTGCTATAGGGATCTTGAAAGCTGGAGTTTCTTGGCTTCAAAAGGAATGTTCTCCTGGTAGAGAAAATAATAAAAAATATTGGATTCAAAATAAAAGTTGACTGCCACCAGTGATTTGTTCCCCCATTTTGAGTCTCCTTCCCTTGACACTTTCTTTAGGTGTTTCAGAGACTCCTAAAATCTCTCTGAATCTGTGCATGACCCATGTAATCCTCCTCAGTTATTCATTTAACAAATATTTATAAAAATACAGTATGTGTTTATACTTCATGAGGCACAGAAATTTTAAGCAAAGAATACAGCCTGGACAGGTGTGTAGTGACTGCTTAAAATTTACTTGTTAATTGAATGTTCTCCAGGTCTAATCTTTCTCCCTATAACTTAGCACTATCAGTTGTCACCTTACAATGTTGCTTTTTAGGACTTTTCCTCCCATGTTTGAAGGACTAAGATGACAGCAAGCACTTGCATAGTCCTCTCATGCTACTTTAACAATTTTGTGAGAAATGGTTTTAATTTTTAAAACTTATTTCCTTTTATGTTTATTATGTTTTTCCTGTAAAGAGGACTCATAAGAAAACAACAAAAAAAAAACTAGAGAAAAAGAAAAATACTCCACTCTTTTTTCTTCATTTTTCCATCCAGAGCAGCTTACAAGTCCAAATTTCTTAACCCACTTGTAAAAGGGGGATGATAATAGCTATCATGGCTACCAACTACAAAAATAGGTATAAGAGAACATTGGGATAGTATATATCACAGTACTTGAGAAGTTATAAAACATTATAGAATATTATTGCTTATTTGAAAAGCCACAAGAACAATCAAATGCATGTTGGAGAGTGATAGGAATCATCAGGCCCTTGTAACTTTGTAGCCTCTCTGATTTCACTTTTGACTCTTCTATTTTGCCTACATCCCCCTGCCATCCTGAGCATTTTTGTTTCTTAATTTTTTAAGATTATATTATTTGTCTGACAGAGAGACAGAAAGAGAGAGTGAGCACAAGCAGGGTGAGTGGCAGAAAGAGAGGGAGAAGCAGGCTCCCCGCTGAACGGAGAGACTGAAGTGGGGCTCCATCCCAGGACCCTGGGATCATGACTTGAGCCATGGCAGACGCTTAATTGATGGATTTACTGAGGTGCCCCTATCCTGTGCTTCTTTATACAGAAATAAACTCAACTTGCAGGTCTCAGTTGAGGTGTCCCCTTCCCCTGGAAACTTCCTCTGGGCTACCTGTCCCTGATGTGAAAAGAAGCTTCCTTTACACCCCATGGGCAATAGTGCTAAGCTCTATCAGAGCTTATCAACCCTGAATTCATCCTCACTTACCATTCATGGGCTTTTACTAGAACAAGGTCAAGTCCATTTTTATCCTCCTGGTGTTTTGCAGTTACTTGCTCAAAATGAGTATTTAGGTTTTTTTCCTACTATGCTACTCTTATTGGTTTTTTTAAATAAAGATTTTATTAATTTTTCGAGACAGAGGTTACACACAGGCAAGAGTGGGGGTGAGAGAGTAGAGGAGAGGGAGAATCAGACTTGCTGAGTAGGGAGCCTACTGTGGGACTTGATCCCAAGATCCTGAAATCATGACCTGAGCCAATGGCAGACTCTGAATGGACTGCACCACCCAGGTACCCCTCTGCTCTTATTGTTTTTAAGGATCCTTTCTTTAGCTGGTTAAAGTTGTAAATTAGAATAGAATCAAGTTTAGGCAAAGGGAGAGAATAACAGAGTGTCTCTTACCTTTAAAATTCTTCTCAGTGGAAGAAACCGTCATCATCATTATTGATAAAAAATACATTTATAAAGCACTGGATACGACGTTTGGGAAAAATGCTGAAGTTCAATCCATTTCAAATTTCCATATTTTCTACAGAAAAAAATTATCAAGAGAAAAGAAGGCAACCGGTTAACCTTAGGATGTTTACTATGTCCTCGAAGTCTTTATAAATCTTGAGAAAGCAAAAAAAAAAAAAAAAAAAACCTCATGTTAATTATTTGGCTACAATTATAATAAATTATTTTTATATGCTGTATGTATATTTTATTCTACATTTTTTTCTCTTGTAAATCAGAAATTCACTGCTTTGAATCTATATCTTGGAGTAGAAACATGGTTTATTATACAGATCATTAACCTACATGACATGTAGATTATTAATTCAATTTACGATTATATTTATCCTGTGATTATTGGGAAGGTAAGGTCTTGATCAGAAAAACAAATCCTCCTAAATTGCATTGGTTATCACTAGGTTTATATGACTTTTACTTTAAATGCATAGAGCTTTCATAGGAAGGCACAACAACAGCAAATGAGCAATACACTAGTTGGTTTCTTTTATTGAATCATTTTTTATGTCTTTCAAACAGATTAAAGGCAACCAACATTTACTGAAAGGGTATTTTAAAAATAGGTAAACTAAAATTGGATTGTAAAGAGAATTTTATGTCATGCTTAATGGGTCGAATAATGTCTCCTCCTTCCTCTCACTCCCCCCGAAAATCATGTCTACTTTAGAATATGACCTTATTTGGAAATGAGATCTTTGCAGAGGTAATTAAGATGACATCATAATGGATTAGGGTAAACCATGACAGTGAAATGATGGCCATGTAATGGAGTCAGAGATTGAAGTTATACTTCTACAAGCCAAGGAAAGCCAGAGGCCACCAGAAGCTGGAAGGGACAAGGAAGGATTCTTCCCTAGAAACCTCTAAGGGAGCGTGACCCTGCCAAGAACTTGATTTCAGATTTCCAGACTCCAGAATTAGGAGAATATATTTATTTTGTATTAAGCCACCTGGTTTGTTTAAAGCCACCGCTTTGTTATGGCAGTCCTAGGAAACTAATATACCAAACCAAAGAGTTATGGAGACTTTGACTCTGAGATTGGAAATGCTGTTGGTGTGACTGGTTGTGCAAAATAAGTAAGTAAGCAAGTAAGTCCATACATAAATAGGTAATAAATAAATACAAGTTATTTTAGAGAAAGCCTTAAGTGCCTGATCAAGTGGAAAAGGAATGTCTTTCTGAATTCTAAGAGGCTAAACAGTGATGAGGTATTAAAAGAGGGCCACCATGGCTATCAAAGGAAAACATATCTTCAATCCAGAAAGCGAAATTCATCCGAGGACTAAATAGGAGCCATTTGGGCAACAGGACCAAAGTATAGCAAACAGAGAACACAGCACAGGACAGCTCTGTTACTTCTGTGTGTGTGCGATTCTGTGCTGTTTCATAATTCCAGTCATATGCGCAGTGCAATACTAGCCTTTCATCTTCACAGGCCCTTCACCTCCATGGCTAAATGTATTCTTAGGTACTTTCTTCTTTTTGATGCGATTGGAAATGAGATTATTCTCTTAACTCCTCCTTTGATAGTTTATTAATGTGTAGAAAGGTAACAAATTTTAGTATTATAAATTGTGTATCCTAAAACTTGGCTGAATTTATTAGCTCTTAAAACACTTATGCCATACATATCATATGTATATCCTACAAACTTCCTTTAATCATTTTATCTACTTTGGTTGTAAATGATACTTTGAATTATTTGTTTTCTAAGATTTATTACTTGCTCTTTCTATGGCCAAGTTAATATGAACACTTTGTGGGACACTTTGAAAATTAGCCCATTGGAATATTTTCTCTATTCTAGAGTGTCTTTGAGGAATATCTGTTACTGGGATCCCTGGGTGGCTCAGTGGTTTAGTGCCTGCCTTCAGCCCAGGGCATGATCCTGGAGTCCTGGGATCAAGTCCCACCTCAGACTCCCTGCATGGAGCCTGTTTCTCCCTCTGCCTGTGTCTCTGCCTCTCTCTCTCTCTCTCTCTCTCTCTCTCTCTGTGTGTGTGTGTGTCTCATGAATAAATAATAAAATAAAATAAAATAAAATAAAATAAATAATAGGATCATCTGTTACTCCACCTTATTTCCTTACCCTAGCCACTCCTCATCCCCAACAATGATTTGGTCTATTGCTTAGTGATACACAATATGATTCAGAATATGCTTTTTAGTTCACCGATGTGGATCATGAGAAGGGAGCCACAGTGTTCGAGAATAGGTGATGATGACTCCATTACAAGAGGGATTTAATAATGTATCCACCATAGACCATGTCTTGTTTTCCCTATATCTTCAATGACTACCACATCTGGCCTATTTCATATAAGTTCTCAGTAAAGAAATGGGAGATAATTTTAGAGAATAATTACAGGATTGACCTTGATAGAGTAAGGAATGATCTATGTACTACTTAGAGTTTTTAAAAATATTACATATAAGGACAGGGGTTTGAGCTCCTTGTCAAGATAATATCCTCACGGTATGTCTTAGCCCATTGGACCATCAGATGTAGGTTTGAAAATGGTGCTGACCTTTGCAGTTCTGCATGAAGTAGTTCTTTTTAACAATGGGGTCTAGGCTTGTTTTGAAAAACCTGTGGGGAAAAAGTTAAATACTATGAAGTTAGAGCAGAACTCAGTAGTTCCATACTTATCAGTAACTTGATAGGTTAACTCAAAGGTTCTTTTCAGGAACTTGACTGAGGCAGTTAGCTTGATTTTACAATAAATGGTAAATGAAAGGTGGCGACCCAAAAATTCAATATCTATGAGGGGACCTTGTCAGAAAGAGGTACAATGAATTAAATAAGATGAATTGAAAGTATCTCACATGGCGGGTATTGTCTATTTTCATTAACATATTTTTAGGGCTTGCCATAAAGCACACACTACACTGGGCACTGGGATACAAAGCCTTCGGGGATTTGCTGTTAAAGGAGGTGTGATGTGTGACAGAATTATAAACAGCAAATTTCACCGATGTAATCATTCATTCATCCATTCATGCATTTATGCCACAAATGCTCATTAACACTTTCTATGGGTCAGACATTTGTACCAGGCTTTGAGAGATGAAAAGACATGGTCCATGCCCTCAAGGAATTCATAGCTAGTAAACAAATAATTACAAGTGCTCTAGACAACTAAAAAGAAATGCAGCATGCCATCAAAATATTTAACATGTGAACAAACTTTATCTTGGTTACTGGGTAAGGTTACCTGAAAGAAGGGGTGCCTAAATTGAGACAGAAGGATACATAGGAATGAAATTTTAGGGAGAATGTCCAAGGCATAAAGAATATCATGCAAAAAGACCTCAGTTTAAATAGTATAAACTTATTGAACTGAAATATATGCTATTTGACTTAACTATATATTTTTTAAAAGGAGAATGCTGAGAAAGGAGGCTAAGTGGGTAGGCAGGGGAGAAATCATACACGTTAAGAACTTGTTAAGAATATGTATCCTAACCTTTAATTCTTGAGATCTTAATTCTAAGAAGCAATGGGAAGCCATTACACCAAAGGACATAAAATGATCAGATGTGCATTTTTAAAATGTCACTCAGGGGGCAGCGTATTGTCTGAGTTCGAGAGAGTCAGGAGTGGAAGTTGGATAATGAGTAATGAACGTAGGACAGTGTCCAGGAGGGAAATGTTGGTTTGAACAAGGATAGTGGTCATAGGAAGGAACCAGATTATTTCAAAAGATATTTAAGAGTTGGAATTTAGAAGATTGGCAACAAAAGATGTGACAGATGAAAGAGAGAAAGACTTTAAAACAATTCTCAACTGTCTGATGAACAATGGGTACCTGTTGTGCCACTTACTAAAAGAGGACATATTGAAGGAGAGGAGTTGATGGCCTGTCAAAATGCAGGTAAGACACAGGTCATGATATGAACAGGCTGCTCCGGGCCAATTGATGCAGCATCAATCTAAATTGCCTAGAGGTTCAGAGGTAAATCCTAATTTTCTACTTGTTGTGGAATTGAAGTCTTTTTTATTATTTAATTCCCATCCTTTTCTTCTGTGAAAGCATCTTTCTTCCATTTGGAAAATGTTGCCTTATCAACCCCTAAAGCTGCCATGTTTATACTGACCTCACTTCTCTGATCTAATAAAAAGCATATGGGATTTTTTAATGTAGGACTAGTAAGCATGTAAGTTGATCCCACTCTGGTGGAGGTGGACATAGATGTGAACCCTGGAGCAGTCGGTTGCCATCTCCCTCCTGCAGAGGTAGATGGTTGGTGTGAGGGAGTGGGAAACGGGATGAGGAGATTACTATTCTCCGTGCAGAGGAGTAGCAGCTACTAGAGGAATCTAAAGGATTCAGTGAAGGTTGTTACATATATTAGTTAGAAAGAATGTTAAAACTCAGAAACAGTTTATGGTCTGAAAAGAAAGATACACCAAACTTTCTTTAGCCACGTTTCTGGAAGAAGCATGGTTAACATAAGAGCACTACATTGACTGGCATTACTTGTTTGTGCTCTCTGTTTCTTGATGTCTCTTTGATATGTCAAGAAAACAAGGAATTGTATTCCTCTTCTCTGCTAGTTGAGAAAATTTTTCTCACCCTGAAGCATTATCTCATGTAGATCCTGATTTTGGTCGTAACCTGACCCATAACTCTTGAATATAGAAATGATGCAATGCAACGTACATTGCAGTTTGGGGGACTATCTTATGCTGACAAAACCTCAAGTTCTACTCCAATATACATGCTTTTGGAGAAAGTTAAGTCTGCCTAAAAATAGGTAAACAGGAGAAAGAGCTACTGATTTACGTTGTTTGCTTTCAAGTCTTGGCAAATATACAGAGGCCACACATCTAGCAATGATCACAACTAACCATCTTTCCCACGTTTCAACCTGGTTTAGGAAAAGTGGTCTACTTTTCCCCCTTATATATACACAGATCATTTCAAGATTATATTGTCACTTTTAATAGTTTGGGCTACCCCCTGGGGTTCCAGCCATGCTAGGAAGTTATCTGCTTTAGAAAATTAGTGATTATTGAACTCAGTCTAGATCTCAGCTAACTTCATCCAAGAGTAGTAACAAAAATCACTGGTTCTATTCAGCACCTGTATTTATTTGGGCAGCAATGTTAATTGAAAATGAGATGTTCTCCAAGTTAAAATACATCAGATTTTAGAGACTTGGTCTGAAAAAAGAATGTGAAATCATTATTTTGTTTTCAATATTGATTGTATGTTAAAATAACATTTTAGATATATTGGGTTAAGTCAAATGTATTATTAATGCTATACCTATTTTGTTTTTACTGTTTTTCTTTTTTTAAGATTTTATTTATATATTCATGAGAGAGACAGAGAGGGGCAGAGACATAGGCAGAGGGAGAAGCATGCTCTCTGTGGACTCCCTCCTAGGACCCCTGGATCATGACCTGAGCCAAAGGCAGACTCTCAACCACTGAGCCACCAAGCCATCCCTGTTTTACTGTTTCTAATTTAACTACTGGAAAGTTTAAAATCTGTGTCTTAAATTTATGTTTCACATTATATTTCTTATTAGGCTGTGTAATCAAGTGGCTTTTAGCAAGGGATTAAGTGAAATCATCCACAGATTTTTAAGTATGTGTTGTGGGAAGAGGGGGTCATGGCAAGACTTGGGTGTTTTTTTTTTTTTTTTAAGAAATTTAGTGATAGAAGCATAATTTGGATAAGGAAAAGAACAGAAACAAAGAAATCAATTAGTCAAGTTTTGTAAGAATCCAAACGAGAGGTGACAGGAAACTAAACTGCATTGGTGGCCTGAAAGAAAGAGAATGGATTTCGGATGTATTTTAGGTATAGGATTGGGAGCAGTTGGCATTGAGCCAAATGTTTTGATTAAGGAAATTTGGAGAATTAAGAATGTTACCTCCAGTGCCTGAATAGATGCAGTAATATGATAATAGCTTTAACAGAGAGACGAAAGACAAAAAACAAATTTCTTCTATCCCCAAAGGGAACAAAGGAACCGACTTGAGAGTGCTAATGGCAATTAGTCAACTAAAAACCAACTGTCCTACAATAGTTTCAAGTAGTTCACCCCAATTTAGAATCCTAAATGGAGTGAAAACATTTAGCACACCATATAATGAGTTTCTTCTTCCCAGAAAAAGTTTCTGGGAAGAAATTTGTAAAGCAGAAAATCTTCCCTAAAGCAAAGTTTTTTTTTTTCTCTTTTCTTCTTTCTTTCTTCTTTTTTCATAAAGAAATAAAGTAAGTGTGATATATAAACTATATTAGAAATAAAGCAAGTGTGATATATAAACTATAATTATATTATTAGAGTAGTAACATCATAATGGAACCATACAGACCTGTAATATAAACAAGTTAAACTCTCACAATGAGTAAGTTAGAAAGGGGAAATAAATAATATGTTCAAAAATGGCTACTCCTTGAAATTAAAAATTTGAATAATTTCAAGTAATCGTAACAGAATAATTAATTTTATACTTTATATTTCCACATATTACTATGCTGATTGGTTGGAACAAATACTATGTTGAATCCTAAACTGTAATATTGAAAGAAATATTAATCACCTCTTTCATTTATTTAACCAGTATTTGTTCTATATGTACTGAACATTTGCAATACCATTGTGTGTTGAGCAGACTTATTTGTCTCATGCAGTTTTTACTTTAAGCTTGAGAGGAAATCTCTATTTATAGTATGTTTTATAAGTGCAATAATGAAGTTGACGTTGTTATAAGTGCACTTAAAAGGGATATGTAATCCAGAGTTGGAGAGTGTCTAGAAAACCACAAAGTCCTCTCTACAGAAAACAACATCTATATTGAGAATCAAAGGAATAGGATTAAGCTTGTTAAAGTTGGTTAGTTACAGGTGGAGTAGAATGAGGACAATGTGCACAGGTCATGAAGAGAGAATGTGATACATTCTGGATTCAGGAAATAGGTGTTCTTTTTTTGAAGCATTGAGTGATAATGTTGGGTTGTCATTCACTTAAGCTGGTATAAATAGGAATCACATTAGAAAGGGTTTTCCAAATCCTAATAAGAGTGTGCCTTTTTAGCCAAAGTCTTCTATTTTCATATTTTACATTTGGTACTGTTTATTCTTAAAATATGTATTACCTTTTTAATCATTGTCTGGTAAGTTAAAAGTATACAATTTCCAAATAATAGAGTATTATGCAGCTGTTTAATAAAACAATAATATAAATCTCCATATATTACATTCGATAGATGTCTGGACCTATTTTTTTCAGATTTATTTATTTATTTAAGAGAGAGAGCATGCAACAGTGGGTAGGAGGGGCAGAGGGAGAGAGAGAGAATACCAAGTGGACTTCCAGCTGAGTGTGGACCATCTCCTCTTCCCCCTACCCTCCGACACAAGGCAGGGCTCAATTTCACCACCCTGAGATCACAATTTGAGCTGAAACCAATAGTTGGACACTTAAATGAGTATGCCATCCAGGCACCCCTGACCTTACTTTTATAAAATAAATTATACTGCTGTATTCAGAGAAAATTTCAGGAAACAAACTATTTCCAGGGAGTGGAATGACCACCTGTGGGGAGTATATTTGGATGATTTTGTTGAAGGAAATATATATAATCTATAATGATTAGGAGAATAGAAAAGAGCAAAAATATCTATCAATCCTATAATACACAAGAAAGAAGAAATATAAATTAAAATGCTTTAAAATATGGTAAAATCCTATATGTTATTGTCTTTTATGAAATATCAATGGGTTAAAAAACCCAGTGAAGACAAAATTGGAAAAAAATTAGAATAGACTTGAAAAGTCCAGCTAGCAGGTATTTATAGGTGATACACCT
Source organism: Vulpes lagopus (assembly GCF_018345385.1). NCBI lineage: Eukaryota > Metazoa > Chordata > Mammalia > Carnivora > Canidae > Vulpes > Vulpes lagopus. The sequence continues at coordinate 22,030,703 of NC_054824.1, read as the reverse complement.
AAAAAACAAAAGTAAAAAGAAAGAATGTGAAAAAGAAATTTGAATAGACCTCTAACAAATAAGAAATTTGAAATAGTAACCTATAAAACTTCCATAAAGAAAACTTCATTGGTGAAATCTACAAATACTTGCAGAACACTTAATTCCAACCCTTCATAAATTCTTCCAAAAAATAGAGAAAATACATTCCAACTCATTCTATGAGGCCAGTATTATTCTTTATCAAAACCAGATAAAGATATCACATGAAAATAAAACTATGCAACTCTACCCCTTATAAATAAATATGCAAAAATTCTTGACACAATACTAGCATACTATGTCCAGTAACATATAAAAGAATTATATACCATGACCAAGTAGAATTTATGCCAAGAATGCAAGTTTTGTTTAACATCCAAAAATTGATCAATATAATACACCATATCAATAGAATAAAGGACAGAAACCACGTGATCTTTTCAATAAACAGAAAAATTAGTTTACAAAATTGGACACTTTAATGATAAAAAGATTCAAAGAACTAGGGATTAATCAATCTGATAAAGGGCATCTATGTAAAACCTACAGCTTACATCATACTCATTGGTAAAAGAATGATTGCTTTCCCCCTACAATCAGGAAAGAAATACAATCAATCAATCAATTAATCAATCAATCAATAAAGGTGTCTGTAATCATCACTGGAGTTTTTGCCAAAGCAGATAGATAAAGAAAGTAATAAAAACACATTCATACTAGAAAAGAACTAAAATAATCTTTATTTGCAGATAATATGATATTGTATACAGAAAATCCTAAGGTATCCTCAAGTTAAGTATCAGAACAGGTAAATGACAACAAGATTGCATTATGCAAGATAATTATATATCTTAATTTAAACCTCATACCATATATAAAGTTACCTGAAATGGTTCCAAATTCTTCACATCTTCACAACAATTTTAATTTTTATTTTTTTAAGTAACAGCCATCCTAAAGATATCTTGTATGGTTTTGATTTGTATTTCCCTGATGCTTAGTGAGGTTGAGAATATTTTTATATACCTATCAGCCAAATGTGTGTCTTCTTTGGAGAAATGTCTATTTGAGTCTTTTGCCTAGTATTTTTTTAAAGATTTATTTATCTACTTGAGAGGCAGAGACAAAGAGCATGAGCATATGGAGTAGGGGGTGGGCAGAGGGGCAGGGGAAAGGGAGAGAGAAACTTAAGTAGGCTCTGCATGGCACAGATCCTACCCTGGGGCTCCATCTCATGACCCTGAGATCAGGACCTGAGCTGAAACCAAGTCAGACAATTAACTGACTGAGCCATTCAGACACCCTCTTTGCCCAGTGTTTTAACCAGTTTATTAGGTTGCAGGAGTTCCTTAGTTGTTTTGGAATTAACTCCTTATTAGATAGTTTACAAATAATTTCTCCTATTGTGCTGGTTGCCTTTTACTCTATTGGTTATTTCTTTTGCTGTGCAGGAGCTTTTCAGTTCGATGTAGCCCTTTTCAGTTCAATTTTGCTTTTCTTGCTTGTGCTTTTGGTATTCTATTAGTATGCCAGGTTTTATGTATACTTATAAAGTGATCAACTGGTAAAACCTAAAGTTTTTTTTTTTTTCCCTCCATTTTTCTGCTCTCCAGCTTCTAACAAGTCTACCAGGCGTGGTGAGGGGGACAAAAAAGTTTCAACAGGGATGATGGCAGGGTGAGGGGGAGCAGAGGGAGTCTACCAGGATAATCAGGCAGGACTATTAAGAAAATCTGCAATTTTTAATTTCTTTATCATTCTTGCTTTTTGCTGCACGTTCTACTCAGCTTACTGATCACTGAAGTAAACTGGGCAAGGTTTTAGTATTTAATGGGTTGTCATTAAAGGTTTTTGTGATAAAGCTAATTTTTAAGGAATCATTAAGAAAATGATTTCAAATTATACACATGTTGAATATATATATAAGTCCATGAGTCTTAAATGGGATGATCTGCATATGGGATGTATTTATCGATCATTACTCTAGTTTTAGATATTGTTTATAGAGTAACTTTTCCTCTATCCGACTGTCAGGTAAAATTTTGTACAAATATCCTGACATGTTGGGTCATATTGTGCATTGGTTTACTGTGTCTGCCATGATGAATGCCACAGACTGGGTGGCTTACACAATAGAAAATTATTTCTTCACATTTCTGGAGGCTGCAAGTCCCAGATTAAGATGTCTACAGTTTTTGTTTGTTTGTTTTATTCTGAGGCCTCTCCTTGGCTTGTAGATGGCCATCTTTTCCAGTGTCTTCACATGATTGTCTCTGTGCATGCATGTGTCTGGGATCTCTTTCTGCATGTCCTCTTCTCTTATTTTTATAAGATACTAGTTGCATTGGATTAGAGCCTGCCTTAATGGCCTCATTTTAACCAAATAATCTATTTACAGGCCCTGCCTTCAAATATAATCACATTATGAGTGCTAAGAGTTAGAATTTTAACATGTAAATTTGGAGGGACACATTCAGCTCCTAACTCTCACATGCTCTGATACCTTCAGCTACTTGTCATAAGAAACACTGATTCAGTTTAGTAAAATTATTCTGGGTTTATGGTAATGATAACATTTTCAAAATGAATCTGAAATCCAAGTATTACTTCTTCCTACAATTAGGGCTAAAAGTGGCCTGGCTTCTGAGTGTAAGAAAAGCTGGGGTTCAGGTCTGCTTCTTCCTTTTCACTTTTCCCATCTTGAGTCTTACCTTTCTTCTCCATCTTCTTAAATTCAGCTTGTGATTTTCTCCAGGATTATACTCACCATTTATATTCTCAAGGATGAATCAGGTACCAAGTCATGTGTCTCTAAAATTTCAAGACACACATATGATGCTCTCTGAACGATCTTTTAAAAGCTCACCTCTTGACTTAAGATTAGAATGCACTCCACACAGCCTTGTCCATTGGAGATGTTGTTCAGAATCACAGCACACTAATAGCTTATTTATTTATTTATTTATTTATTTCTAAATTTTAATTTCAGATAGTTAACATATAGTGCAATATTGGTTTCTAGAGTAGAATTTGGTGATGCATCACTTACATACAACACCCAGTGCTCATCATAACAAGTGTCCTCCTTAATACCTTTCACCCATCTAGACCACCCCCTCTGTCCTCCCTCCATCAACCTTCAGTTTTGTTGTCTATCATTAAGCATCTCTTATGACTTGTTTCCCTCTCTTTTTTTTTCTTTTCCTCCTCAGATGTTCATCTTTTTTCTTTCTCAAATTCCATCTATGAGTGAGAGCATATGATATTTTTATTTTTTCTGGCTGACTTATTTCACTTAGCATAATATAGTCTAGCTCTATCCATGTCATTGCAAATGGTAAGATTCCATTCTTTTTTGATGGCTGAATAATATTCCATAACACTCACATACACACACACACACACACACACACACACACACACACCACATCTTCTTTATCCATTCATCAGTAGATGGACATTTGGGATCTCTCCATAGTTTAGTTATTGTTGATAATGTTGCTATAAACATCAGGGTGCATGTATTCCTTTGAATCTGTATTTTTGTATCTTTTGAGTAAATACTTAGTAGTGCAATTGCTGGATCATAGGGTAGTTCTATTTTTAACATTTTGAGGAACTTTTATACTGTTTTCCAGGGTGAACACAGTATTTTGCATTCCTACCAACTGTATGAGAGGGTTCCCCTTTCTCTGCATCCTCACCAACATCTGTTGTTTCCTGTGTTGTTAATTTAGTCATCCTAATGGGTGTGAGATGCTATCTCTTTGTGGTTTGAATTTGTATTCCCCAGATGATGAGTGATGCTGAGCATCTTTTCATGTGACTGTTAGCCATCTGGATGTATTCTTTGAAAAAAGTGTTTACTCATGTCTTCTTCCTATTTCTTAACTGGGTTATTTGTTTTTTCGGTGTTGAGTTTGATAAGTTCTTTGTAGAATTTGGATACTAATCCTTATCAGATATGTTATTTGCAAATATGTTCTCCCATTCCACAGGCTGCCTTTAGTTTTGTTGGTTGTTTGTTGTGCAGAAGCTTTTTTATCTTGATGAAGTTGCAATAGTTCATTTTTGCTTTTGTATCCTTTACCTCCAGAGATGTATGTAGTAAGAAGTTGTCACAGTGAGGTCAAAGCGGTTGCTACCTGTGTTCTCCTCCTGTGTTTTGATGGATTCTTGTCTCACATTAAGGTCTTTCATCCACTTTGAATTTATTTTTGTGTGTGGTATAAGAAAGTGGTCCAGTGTCATTCTTCTGCATGTGGTTGTCCAGTTTTCAACACTTCAGTCCAGTTGTCCACTCCAACACTTTGTTGAAGAGACTGTCTTTTTTTCCATTGAGTAGTCTTTCCTCTTTATCAAAGATTAGTTAATCACATTGTAGGTCCATTTTGGGGTTCTGTCTTCTGTTTTTGTGCCAGACCTTAAATACATGGAGGTTAAAGGACATCCTATTAAAGAATGAATGGTCAACTAGGATATTAAATATGAATTAGAAAAATACATGGGAGCAAATGAAAATGAAAGCACAACAGCTCAAAACCGTTGAGATACAGCAAAAGCAGTCCTAAGAGAGAAGTATATTGAAGTACAGGAATACCTCAGGAGGCAAGAAAAGTCTCAAATACCTGAATGAGCTAGAAACGGAATAGCAAAACCTAAAGCCAGTAGAAGAAGGGAAATAATACAGTTAGGGCAGAAATAAATGATACAGAAACAAAGTTAGAGCAGAAATAAATGATACAGAAACAACAACAAAAATAGTAGATCAGATTAATGAGACTAAGCTGATGTTTGAAAGAATTAATAAAATTGATAAACCTCTAGCCATACATATCAAAAAGAAAAGAAAAAAGACCCAAGTAGATAAAATCATGAATGAAAGAGGAGAGATCCTAAGTAACACCACAGAAATACAATGATAAAATAATACTATGAAAAATCGTATGCCTACAAACTGGGCAACATGGAAGAAATTGACAAATTCCTAGAAACTTACAAACTACCAAAGCTGAAATAGGAAGAAATAGAAAACTTGATCAGACCCATAGCCAGCAAAGCAAAGCAATTGAGTCAATAATCAAAAAACTCACAACAAAAGTCCAGAGCCAGATGGCTTTCCAGGGGAATTTTATCAAACATTTAAGGAAGAACTAATATGTACTCTTTTCAAACTGTTCCAAAAAATAAAAATGGAAGGAAAACTCCCAAACTCATTCTATATAGCCAGCATTACCTTGATTCCAAAACCAGAAAAAGACCTCACTGAATGAGAGAATTACAGGCCAATATTCCTGATGAACATGGATGCAAAAATTCGCAATAAAATACTAGCAAATCAAATTCAATAGTACATTAAAAGAATTATTCACCACAATCAGGTGGAATTTATTCCTGGGCTGCAGAGTTGGTTCAATATTCACAAATCAATGAATGTGATACACCATATTAGTAAAAGAAAGGACAAGGACCATATGATCCTCTCAATGGATGCAGAAAAAGCATTTGACAAAATACAGCATCCTTTCTTGATATAAAACCTCAATGAAGTAGGGATAGATGAAATATACCTCAACATCACAAAGGCCATATAAAAAACACCCATAGCTAATATTCTCAATTGGGAAAAACTGAGAGCCTTTGCCCTACAGTCAGGAACAAAACAAAGATACCCATTCTCACCATTACTATTTAAAATAGTACTGGAAGTTCTAACCTAAGCAATCAGACAACAAAAAGAAATAAAAAGCATCCAAATTGGCAAGGAAAAAGTCAAACTTTCACTCTTTGCAGATGATATGATACTCTACGTAGAAAACCCAAAAGACTCCATCAAAAAAAATTGCTAGAACTCACACAGGAATTCAGAAAACTCACAGGATACAAAATCAATGTGAAGAAATCTCTTGCATTTCTATACACCAATAAAGAAACAACAGAAAGAGAAATCAAGGAATTGATCCCATTTGCAATTGCACCAAGAACAGTATGATACTAAGAGATAAATCTAACTAATGAAGTAAAAAGTCTATACTCTGAAAACTATAGAATACTTATAAAAGAAATTGAAGACACAAAGAAATGGAAAAGCATTCCATGCTCATGTACTAGATGAGCAAACATTGTTGAAATGTCTATCGTACCCAAAGCAATCTACACATTTAATGCAATCTCCATCATAACACACTGACATCTTTCACAGAGCTAAAGCAAACAATCCTAAAGTAGCTGAAGCAATTCTGATAAAACCAAGCTAAAGCAAAACAAAACTGGGGGCATCACAATTTTGGATTTCAAGCTGTGTTACAAAGCTGTAGTCATCAAGACAGTATGGTACTAGTAACTCTTTATAAAGATCTCCAAATGTCCAGTCCCTCTCAATCTTTCCAGCCTCCTTTATAGACTAAAAGTCGTAGTCAGCCAAGAGAAAAAAACCCCAAATATTCTGACTTCTACTTTTTTACCTCCTATATAGTGATGTCACACCTCAAATTAGAATGTGGCATCTTTTATCTTGTAATTGAAATATTAAAAATTTCATTTTAAATATTTTGCTTCATAAGGCATTATAATGTCATAGCATTTGTGAATTTTTCCAAAATAAATTTCTTTAAAAGAATAAAATAAATAGGCTATACCCCTTTCACTTCCATATAATCATATGCGTAAGACAAATTTACAAATAATAAAATTAGTATGTCATAATTTAAAGTCATGGGAAAATTATTGGTTAAAATGGAACTAAAAGTCTCAAAAAAACATAATTCTTGAAACAAATTTCTGAAAAAAACTTAAGAAAGATGGAGATTGGGGTACCTGTAGGGGCTCAGTCAGTTAAGCATCTGCCCTCAGCTTGGGTCACGATCTCAGGGTCCTGGGATCAAGCCCCACATTGGGCTCCCTGCCCAGCAGGAAGTATGCTTCACCCTCTCTTTGCCCATGCTGTCTCTCTCTGTCTCTTTCAAATAAATAAATAAATAAATAAATAAATAAATAAATAAATAAATAAAATCTTAAAAAAAAGAAAGATGGAGATTGCCACAAACTTACTAATGAGTGCAAAGATTTTTGCCTCTTCTAAGTAATTTAACAATAGTAAGCATCATGGAAGTAATTGGAATCTTAGCTCATGAATAAAATGATGCTTTGATACTCAGTCTCCCTCTGAGGTAAGTTTAGAAAATTTTCATATTTAGAATGTAAATTAGCAGTTTCCAGGACCAATACCAGTGGAAGGAGAAGCCATGGTCTTGCTCACTTTTTTTTTTTTTAACTGAAGACTTTGTGTGTCTATAGAGTGGATTTTGCAATGCACAGATGGTTAAATGATTGGAAGTGTTCTCCTTTATTTGGCAAATACCATTCAAATTCAAACTCAAAATGACACCAAAAAAATGATAAATGGCAATCTGGCAACCTTAGATATTTGTTGTATACTCTTGTCATCAAAGAAAATGCAAGAGAGAGAGAGTTCATTTAATTACTCATTCACTTAATTTACAAGAAAGCTACTAAGCACCCATTACATGCAAGGCAGGATTGAGACACTACAGTGATACCCAGGAACATATTTAGATCTAGGTTGTAAAGTAGCATGTAAAAGACAGATAGCTTATCAGGCATTTGTCATCAATTTTCTCATTTAATTCTTCTTTTTTTTATATCTCAGATCAGTCATCTAGAGTCACCTATACCATTCATTCCTAGGTTAGTGTTGTTTTGGATTCTAACCAAGCAATTCCATATTTAGAAGTTCAGTGGTGGCGGTGGTGGAGATGGGTAACAAGAGTTATCATTATTACTATAAAGCTGTTATTTGAGACATTAACGAAAAAACTGTAGGCATCTCCATGTTCACTGAGCCATAAATTCCCTTCCTACTTGCAATGTTTGCTTTACTCTGATAACTGGCCCTGTCTTGGTCTCCTGCTCATATTCCAGCCTCCTGTGTACATAGAGTTTACTTTTAGGAGTTTACACTCAGGTGGAAGAAAGAGTCATATCTTCGAAAATAAATTGAAAAGATTTAAAGATAGGTAGATGATAGATGATAGGTAGAAAGAAAGATAAATAATAGATAAATTACATGAGTTGTTTATATATTGCTCCATTGAACAAGAGGTAACTGTCTTGAATTTGTCAATACTATGATCTTTATGGTTGCTGCTGTGATTTTTTTCTAAGGAGGAAAGGAAATAAAACTGCTAAAAAAGAGTGTGCTCTAGGCAACATGGAAAAATGTAAAGCATTTTATGATTAAATTACTGAATATTTTCTACCTAATTTCAGAATTCTATAGGGGCCTTGGAACATATATTTAAAAGGTGTGTGAGGGACACTATTCATTAAAAAAACAGGAAAAAGTAGTGGAAACTTTATTAAAAATTGACTAATAGGCACTCTAGATAATTGAAATGACAGCTTGTTTTGACAGCTGCAAGCAAAAATCCACTTGTTCAAAACAGTGAGTGTAAATCTTTTTAATTTCCAGAAAGAAAAATGATGTACAGGTTTAACTTAATTCAGTCAGCTCATAAAGTGTAATAGTAAAAGGTAACTCTTCACCTGACTAGTGAAATTCTGGTAATTGGAGGTCCTGCCAATCACTGAACAGTGGGGCTGGCTGTGAAGACCTTTGAAGACCCCCAAGTGGAAGAGTTAATTTCCTCCAAGATCCTCAAGGAAACGGAAATCAACCCAGGAGCAACCAAATATCCCCAATATAACCTTTTAAAATACCACTTAGTATCAAATTTGGAGAACATGAAACACTTTCAGAAGTGTTTTGTCATCCAAATCTCCTAACAAATAGAAAGAAGTGGAGACACATTCATCATCTATGCCATGGCCCCCATAGGTATTTAGTAATTATTTTCTAAATGCTAAGGAATTAAATAAAAAAAAAAAATGACAGGTAAGTTTCCTAATCAACAAAACAAGTCAAAGCTCAGGTCAAGAATAACCCATGTAACATTAAAGTGCACCAGTTTTCCTTAATTAGGACATGGCTACTTGATTTTATTACATTTATACCCATAAAGGAAATAAAAAAGGCAAATGAAGAACTTGATGAATCAAATCATGGCTTTTAAAACTCACTTTGTGTCTGATTAGAAAAGGAAAAATGAAGTTTAGCTTTCCAGCCTCAGGATTTGAATTATATGCTTTTTGAATATTTTGATTTGATTTGATTTGATTTGATTTATTTGATTTATTTTTATTTTATTGTTTTTAGATTTAAAGAGTCATCTTATTGAGATACAACCAGCTAAGAATTTAAATTTCGCTTTTATCAGTTTTGACTCTCCTTTTGCTAAAAGAGCATACAGCTGAACCCACCCAAAACTAAAACCAGTTCATGAACGAGATGTGATTGCGTATTTTTAGATTTTATCTACACTCAATGTGGGAGAGTTTGGTATAAAATACATTTGTTTAAAATGTTACAGAGCATAGAATTGCCAGGAACAATTTAAGCTCCATAAATGTTTCCTCTAAATTGAATCCAAGATGGCTGAGAATCCTATAACACTGTGTGGAATCCAATGCTTAGTTTTTAAATGAAACAATTTCAAAAATTGGAGCACTGCCATCATTTACAGCCATCAGGATCACTGTCATACTAGAGAGCCTTGATTCCTCTTCATTCCTAGTTCACCCACACTGAAAGTTTTACTTGTAATCCACACTGTGAAGCAGAAGGCTGAAAATGTACGTGATTTAGATCATCTCAGTAAACAGTCTTTTCTGTTCACAGGTAAATCTATCCCCTTACTTCAGCTATAACCTTTTGACCTTAGAAGTGAAAATGTTCTGTTAGTTAAATTTCTCAAGTCGTTTTTAATCACTATGTATTCATTTCTTTGTTCATAGTTAAAGATTTACATTGTATATATTTAATATCTTATGTGTAAACAAGGGCCATAAATTATTGATTAGTTAATATGGTCCATGAATGAATGCATTTTTCTCAAAGTAGACTGATTTTATTACTAACAGAAGAGAACCAATCTAAATCCTTAATGTCTGTGAGGTGTTACACAGGAAAATGCTTTTAAAATTTAATAACAACAAATGGGAATGCATGTTTTTAGATTGTCCCTGGTGAAAGTGCTTTCCATTCAAGACTTTTATTAACACAAAGAATTGCATTAATTTATTAAACGGTATTAAAATGTACAGCCACGTAGATAGATATAGATGTTATTACACCTATTTAGCTATTAATCTAATAATACTAATTATTTTTTAAAAAATCAAAAGCTAATATTTATTTTAAAATGGAAACCAGGAGCAAAGAGTAGATGTAGACAAGTGCATGTATAATACATAAAGATGAACTAAGAAATCTAATTGATGCCAAAGCCAATCTGGAAATTCCAGAATGCAGGAACTGACTGTTGCTTCAGATTCAAGATGACAGTTAGGATTAGATACAGAGACAAATGAACGCATGGAATGGGGAAACAATGGTATTACTTAACTGTATATTATGTCTAATATGTGATATGAGGACAGGAGATGGATTTGCATTGATAGATAAAGTACACTGTAGCCTAAAAATACGATATGGGAAGAAGATTGGCAGCAAAGGCGACAGACATTCTTCTAGTGGGAGCCCTGGACACATTAAAGTGCACAGTAAGGAAACTTAAACTCTGAACAAGTTTAGACATTGTACAATAGAGTTGTCATGATTATTAGGAACAGTGTTGACCATTCATAATTATCATTATTATTGAAAGAAACAGCTGGGCCAGTCAGTCCTTCCTCCTTCTCTTTTCTTCTCCACTTTCACAGCCAATATAAAGAGGCAGGCAATAGAAACATTAAAGCTAAATCTGGAACATAGCTGTGAAGATAATAGCAGACCTTCCCCAGGGAGGTGTAGAGTGGGTGTGCCTTCCAGAGAAGCAGAAAAGAATTCTATACCAGACAAAAACAAAGAAAAACAAGTAAAAAACTAGTTCTTTACAAGAGAAAAATACACTAAATACTTTTTATACTAAAATTAAATTCGTCAATATGTTTTCATTTTTAAACTAACAATTATTGAGCGCTTACTATGTGTGAGATATTGGTCTAAATGTTTTGTATGTAACTCACAACAGCCCTATGTTGAAGATTTTATTAGTCATATATTTAGCAGATCAGAGGCACAGAGAGATCAGGTAAATCAGACCAAGTCATAGAACTTGTCAGTGGCAGAGGTCTTGCTCTCTGCTGCTCCTCATCTGTGGTGCTGGAGGAGGGGCAAGTTGAAGCCTGCCTTCCACCCTCCCTAACTTTACTTTCTCAAAATGAAAGTACTGCACACAACAGCCCTTTAACAGGCACCAAAACCACTCTGAGCCTTCTTTTACAGGGAAGAAAACTTTAGAGAGTAAACCTAATCTCTGCCTCCAAAAACCATTCTCTTCAGCTGAAACAGTCCATTTTATAGACATGAATGACTCAGAAAACATCATTAGCTATTTAATGAAAACAACACAAAAAAGAAGAATAAGGAGAAATGTATCTAGTGAAATATTCTCACAAGAAAGTGATTATTTAGCGTCAGAAGAAAAACATAAGGAAAGTAAATTTTTATTCATATTATCTCCTGATATATAAAAATTCAACAGACTATCTTCTCCATAGAAAAACATAACTTCTATGGAAAAGGTGCAAAAGCAGGACAAATAAGGAGCTGTTCATGGAAATTAAAAATATGATAATGTTTTAAGTCAGTAAGAATGAAAAATAAAAGGGAAATTTCAAAAGGCCAGATAAATAATCTGGAAGATTAAATATGGAGATTTCTCAAAACAGGAGAAAGGAAAAGTTTATAATAACTATTTTAAAAATTAAGATATGGGGAAAAAACCTTAAGAATCAAGGAAGGAACAAATAATGATGTTGAAAAACCACTTGGGAATTCCAAGAGAGATAACTGACCATAACCCTACCAAAATAAATGGTATTCATTACTATTCAAAAATACTTTTTAAAAGATTTTATTTATGAGAGAAAGAGAGCACATGAGTGAGAGAGTATGAGAGAGCATGAGCTGGGAGAGGGGCAGGAGAATCAATGTGGGGCTTGATTCTATGACCCCAGGACCATACCCTGAGCTAAAGGCAGACGCTTAACCAACTGAGCCACCCAGGCACCTTACAAAAAAGATTTCTATTACTATTTAAAACTCAATACTTAATAAGTGAGATGAATGAATAAACACACATTCACTAGCTGGTAAAATTTTAAAATTTCAGGAATAAAGTTAAAAGCCTACCAAAAGGGAAAACCAAAACACACTAGCAAATACACACACACAAATCATGTAAAAAATAAAGAGAACCAATTAGCATGAAGAATGCCAGATATGAAAATACTTTGGAGTAAGACATTCAAAAGTCTAAAAGAAAAGTTTCTTGAAGGTAGATTTTTAGACTGAATTTCTCATTAACGAAGAACAAGGAAATGTTAAACCATTTTCATACATACACTTTAATATGTAGCAAAAGCTTGACATCCATACAGAATTTACTGAAAACATATCAAAATATATACAACAGCACATTATACAAATATTCTAAAGAAAAATGTGAAATATGTGAAACATTATTCCCTTGAAAAGATACCCAAAGAGGATAACTGTACATAGTCCCAGGAAATATCCTTGTACAAACTAAAATAGGAAGTTGAAGTCTTCACGAATAATAAATATCTTTAATAAGAAAGTGGAATACACACAACAAATATGTTATTAAGAGGCTCTTCATGTATCATTTCTATCAACAACAAAAAGGCAGAATTTCAAATTTAAGCTAAGAAAAACACATACAATTATGACCTTAATAATAAACAAACTAGAATATGATATGGTCCATGAGCATTTGAAAGGAGAAGCATCTGACACTGATGCTTTGAAATTTCTTTGAAGAGTAAAGTTTAGGGTGTAGATTATAAATCCTTTCCTAAGGATCCAAATGTACTCACTTGTTATAAAATAAAAATGTTTGTATATTTATGAATGTTTAGTAGCTTTCACAATCCAATTAATCAATAGGCAGAGTGCATTGAAGATTTAATTTTAGGAAAATAAAAACAGCAAACAGATGCAACAATTCTGAAAACATCAATGTGGTAAAACAAAGAGAGGAATATGAAAAAGAAATAAGGGGGGATGTAAAAAAAAGAAGGGGGGATGTAATCTATGCTGATTTTTAAAAAAATTTACATACTATGAAGTCAAAAGAAAATCTCTAAGATCATGGGTTACCGAAATAGAAGTATAAAACAGAAAATATAAATTTACCACTAAATTATTTAAAATAATAACAGATATTGAGACTCAGAGATGTTGTCTAATGTTGTTAAATCAAACATGACAAAAACATTAAATACAAAAGAGATTATTATTTATTTTCTTTTTTTTTTTTTTTAAGATTTCATGTGCTTATTTGACAGCACAAGAAGGGGGAGTAGCATGCAGAGAGAGAGGGAGAAGCAGCTCCCTGATGAACAAGGAGCCTGATCCAGGGCTCGATCCCAGAGTCGGCTCGATCCCAGAGTTCTGGGATCATGACCTGAGCCAAAGGCAGATGTTTGATTGACTGAGTCATCCAGGAGCTCCTACAGAAGAGATTATAATCATGAAAGAATTGAAACGAGTAGGATTAGAAGTGTTGGTGGACCTAGGTGTGAGTCTTCTCATCTGATACACTTTTTTACTTTTTGAAATTGTAACTACAGTTGATCCTTGCACAACAGGTTTGAACTGAGTGGGTCCGCTTATAAACAGATTTTTTCAGATCTATAAACAGATTTTTTTCAATAAATAGTAGAGTATTGCAAACGTATTTTCTCCTCCTTATGATTCTTTAATAGCATTTTCTTTCTATAGCCTACTTTTTTTTTTTTGGTAGGAATATAGTATATAAGACATATACAACACGTGTAATAATCAACTGTTTATATTATCATTAAGGCTTCTGGTCACCAATAGGCTACTAGTAGTTAAGTTTCTCTAGTAGTTAAGTTTTTCTAGTAGTTAAGAAACTCAAAAGTTATATGTGGATGTCCAATGCATGAGAGGTAAGCTCCTCTAACTCCTACATTGTTCAAGGATTAACTGCATATGGATGTACCCACACAGGCATACTAGTGTACATAATATATATTTTTATGATTATGTATATGGTTATATGGATAATGAGATCCAGAATGCTAACCACTATAACTGCAAGTAAGAGAAGTCAACCTTAAGCTGAACAGCATTGCCTCACCTAAGTGAGAAGTCCAGAGATAAATTGGCTGGACCTGGTTTCTCACATAATATCATCAATTCCTGGCTCATGACATCTTTGTATAAATTTATTTCTCAAGCAGAATGTGTCCAAATGGCCACCAAGAACCCTCAAGCCTATGTTCAATCCACCAAGAAGCACAAAATTCCAGTAGCCCCATGATAATCCAGTAGTTCCACAAATAATCCCAACATTGACTGTCCTTGACTAGATTAATGAAAATAACAGTTAATATATTAATCATTTACTAGTTGTTTGATGTCGTTCTAAATCTCAGGAAAGAGAAACAACTAGCACAAGTTTTTACTGCTAGTGAGTGTTAGAGCTGGGATTTGAACTGCATTAATTTTACTCTAAATCTGGTGATTTTAATCAATATTCTGCATACTCATATCTGAACTAATTACTATAATCTGTTGACCAGGCCTGGGTCAAATGTCTACCTTCACAGTGGACTGAGGTCAGTACCATTGAACCATATGGACTGAGAATGGGACAAGATTTCCTCCAAAACTTCTAGACAGATTTTAAAAACTTCAAATCAGCTGCCAAAGGAAAAAAGAAAAAAAAAAAAAAGGAAGGGGCACCTGGGTGGTTCAGTTGGTTAAGCTACCAGCTCTTGGTTTCAGTTTAGTTAGTGATCTCAGAGTCATGAGATTGAGCCCCAATTTGGGGTTTAGCACAGAATCTGCTTGGGATTCTCTTTCTCTCTGCCCCTTCCCCTTGTTCTCTCTCTCTCTCTCTCTTTCTCCCTCAAAGAAACACATAAGTCTTTAAAAAGAGAGAGAGAAGAAAACAGATGAAGGACATGAAGCTAAAAGAAGAAACCAGTAAGTGAAGGAAATGGACAGGGACTGAGAGGAAAAGGATAGAATGAGGGAGATGGAGAAGAATATATAAAGGCTGGTTCCCAAATGGCTTTCCAGTTTCTGACTCCAAGCCCTTAAGAGTCACTATTCCTCTTCTGACATTGGTTTATGACAGAATTGACCCCCTTGTCACTCAGTATTATTTTCTTTTCTTAAACTAGTTGAGTACATTTCTGTTTTTTGTGTCCAGTATTGATTACAGTATTGGAAAACGTTCCTGGCTCTTCTAAATTTGTAAGGGATATGCCGTTTGGGGTAGAATGTGAGATCCAATGAAATATTTGTCTGTTTTAGGACTTCTTGAGTTAAACTGTTATTTAAAAAGTTAAAAATTAAAGGAAACGATAAAAAATGCTAGCTGCATAGTAGGTAAAGGTGACTTTTAATTACTTCTTTATTTACTACATTAATTATATATTCTGTGTTTTTATGCTCAGAAAAAATCATATTAGAATATTCTATAACTATATTAAAATATTTGTAAACTAAAGAAATGAGCTATTCAACCATGAAAAGACAGTGGAAGAAGCTTAAATGCATATTACTAAGTGAAAAAAAAAACAATCTGAAAAGTATATGATATTCCAGAAAAGACAAAACTATGGAGATGAAAAAAGCAGTGGTTGCCAGAGGTTGGAGTTAGGGGAGAGATGAACAAGCAGAGCAAAACATGATTTTTAGGGAAGTGAAATATTCTACATAATACCATAAGGATGGTTACATGTCATTATAGGTTTATCCAAACTCATATATATAATGTACAAGACCAAGAGTGAATTCTAATGTGAACTATGGACTCTGGGTGAGGATACTGTGTCAGCGTAGGTTCATCAAGTGTAACAAGTTTACCACTACGGTGGGGGATGTTGATAAAGGAGAGGCTATGCAAGTGTAGGGGCAAGGGGCATCAGAGAAATCTTTGTAGTTTCTTTTCAATTTTGCTATGAACCTTAAACTACTCTTAAAAAGTTGTCTTAATAAGTACATAAATAAAAGGGGACACACAAGTGAATGCAAGTGACTTTTTGCACCTCATCACCCATGCAAGGGAAACACAGACACATTATCTCTATCTGTAAGTAAAAACCACAAATGTGTCATTTTGACATGTCTAAGAACAATGAATGACAACATGTTGTCTGCTGCTTTTCAGCCTTTGGATTGGAGAGTTAGATATAGATATACCCAGTCTGAATTCCAACTCTAATTTATTTGCTAGGGAATCTTAAACAAGTTACTTAAGTTTCTTTACATTTTACTTTTTTCTTTTTCTTTTTTTAAAATTTTACTTATTTATTTATGAGAGACACAGAGAGAGGAGAGAGGCAGAGAGACACAGGCAGAGGGAGAAGCAGGCTCCATGCAGGGAACCGGATATGGAGATCCGGGTTTCCAGGACCATGCCCTGGGCTGAGGCGGCGCTAAACCGCTGAGCCACCTGGGCTGCCCAATGTTTTACCTTTTTTCCATCTGCCAAAGTAGATATGTAGGATTGTCATGAAGATTAAGTAAGATAAAACATAGGATATACAATCTTAATTCAAAATAAAGTCTTCAAAATAAGATCTTCAAATTGTTTGTTGTTCTAATTTTCATAGAGTGGAGTAAAAGGGTAAATTTGCAATTTATTCCTAAGCAATCAGATCCTAAATAGAGAAAAAAAAATCCAAGAATAACCTACATCAGGTCAAGTTGCCACATACATGTTATTTATAGACCAAACAAAAGGCAAATTAATGTTTTGTGTTATGTGTCCTTATATTTGTAAATTCTAAGTTTTGAATTATAGCAAGGCATAGACAGAGTCAGGAGATGTAAGGATAGAAGAAGAAAATAGTGAAAGAGAGAGAGAGAGAGAGAGAGAGAGAGAGAGAGACATACCCTGGACATCCTGAATAAGTCATCATGAAGGTCCCATCTTATAGAAGAAAAATATCCTTAACTTCTAATTACACTGCAAATTTAGCCTTTAAATTTGCCAGAGCAAAAGGGAACACTAAATATTTTCATTAAGAGTAGTATATTAATTTCATTCTTTTTGACTCTGTGAAATCTACCATAGTTTATCACTTGGATTGTTTCATTATACCTTAGCTGTCTCCCCATACCCCTTCTTGATTCTTCTGAGCCCTTCTCTGTAGGTACAGTGGTTCCCAAATTAAAATGTAATCACCATCTCCCCTGCCTAAAAACCATTGCTTTAAGAATAAAGAACATTATCATTAAAATATGTCTTTGCATTATATGATCCCTGCTGTCCCTATTTCCTCCTCTCCTTTTTGTGTTCAGAAACATAAATTATATTAAAATGTTCTACTAATTATTTTAAATATTTATGAGAGTCTGGTACAAATGACACTGTCAACTTATAGTGTTAGCCAGGGCACCGAACTTAAGGAAAGTTACCCAAGAAAATGTTAAATTTTGTTCCTTTAGGGACACCCGGGTGGCTCAGTGGTTGAGCGTCTGCCTTCAGCTCAGGTAGTGATCCTGGGGCCCTAGGATGGAGTCCCACATCAGGTTCCCTGCAGGAAGCCTGCTCTTTCCTCTGCCTGTCTCTGACTTTTTTGTCTATCTCTCATGAATAAATAAATAGAATCCTAAAAAAAAAAAAAAATGTTCCTTTACCTTAAGGGACATGCACTGTTTGCCTTTCAGCTTTAAGATTTTTGCATTCCAAATGGACATGCTTATTCCCGAGGCCACATTTAGTTGGAACGGCTTAATCACATTAATAAGTCAGATCCCTGGATCCTCTTCTCGGCTAAGTCATATAAGGTCTCCTAGGACCCTCATTCCTAGTTTCTTGCTTATTTCTCTGTGACACTGAGATCTATTTGATAACTAACCAAATAAAACAGAGCTAGTAAGATTCAATCACCTTGGTCAAAGGTTTTAGTCTGGTCCACACAGGAATTTGATGTTGAACTTTCTCTATTTCAAGATCTTAATAAAAATGTGAAAACTTCAGGAGAATATTTTAAAAAAATAGAATATTTTTTAAGTTTCTAATATAATTCCAGCCTAATTACTGGAAATAGAAAACAATTTTAATACCAATAACATGCAGGAAAGGATAAAGCATAATAGGATACCCATAAGTAAGACGGATTAGAGTGGGTAGCTATTCGACTATACATCTGGTGAAGGTGGAATTTTAAAGGAAGTGGATAGCATTAGATCATTATGTGTCTCAGGGTGTAATATCTTGAATGCAAATTTTGAACTCGGATATGTGGCCAAAACTGAAATAAGCATTTTTCTCTTTTGAAAGGCACAGCTGTGGTATTTAAAGATGAGTTATAGAACTTGGTTCCAAAATATATGAGAATTACAGCCAACAAAACTTCAAAACATAAACCAATATAAATATAAGGAAGGCATCAAACATTTATCCTGTTTTTCCTATATGAACTATAGAATTGGGTAATCAAAGTGTAGATGAAGGAAAGTGTCTCATCATAAACACATTTAAAAAAACACAAGAAGAAAGAATGACAGAATTGCAATTTCAACATTTTGCAAATTCTAATTAATTAAAGGATTCAGGGATTAAGGGCTTCTAATTTTATCAAAAGAAACAACTGGCCATTAAGTACCTCCCATGATCCCTCATGAGGAACACAATACTGGCTATAAAGTAGATTTGGAGAAAAAAAAAAGGTAGTCTTAGTTTGAGTAAGCCTCTAGATTCAATTACAAATTTGGAGAAAGGTAGTGGAACACAGTAAACTACAGAAGATGCAATCAGCAAGATCCAGCCTGTGGAAAATTATAGGATGGATAACTGGGTTCTTTAATAAACATTTCAGGAAACGGAAGTGATGGAGGGAATCTTACAGATTAAAACAAAAATACTTAAAAAAAAACTAAGCTAAACTAAACTTTGATGTCTATCAAAACACAGTTGGATGGTAAAGTAAGGAGGTAAGTTACAATAAAAGTCTAGAGAAGTAATTCAGTAGAGAGAGAAAGGGCTGTGATTAGGGGCTATTTAGGGACCCCTGGTGCAGCTCATGAGGTTTTATTCCTTGACATAAATGGTGTTAACATGAGTATTCACCTTTTGATAATTTAGTAAACTACACATCTGTTTTATGAGGTTTTCTTTGTTTCTTATTTGAGAATAATAATTATTTTTTAAAAATTGATACTAAGACCAGATGGAGGAAATAAGCTATTTTGATATACTCTATAATTTGGACTCAAATCATAAAATGAGTTAATCCCTTTAATTGGCAGAATACTGAGTATCCTCCCTAATAATCTATTTTGTTTCAAGAGTCTGGGTGTTTATGAGATGTGGCATAGCTCTAATACTTGTTTTAATGTGAAATTACTTTGTGCTTCCTATTTTTTTATCTCTTTAATTAAAATGAATATTCATTAGTTGAATTTTTAGAATTTGGAATATTCATTGGGATAGATGCTGGTACTGGGGATTAGAATGGAATACATGCATAGATTGGTGGGGTATTAAGATTTTAAATATATTCCGTGTGTCTCTACTGAGAATTATAAAAATTGTCTTCAGATTTAATATCGTACCTTAACCTCTTTACAGAAATGCAACATATAAGTGCACAGTGAGCCATAACAATAACAATCATAATATATCCTGCTGCCAAAATAAAACCATGGTCAGTTGACCAAGACTGATGAATTTGTTTACGATGGAAAGACTGAGATAAATAGAAGCCTAAAGGAAACTGTAGAAAGAATAAAAGGTAGGTAATTTACCACCTTAAACATCACAGGGGTTCAGGAAAGCTGAGAATGATTAGGTACGTTAAACATTACTAATCTTTACCCAAATGTTTTTCACCTAACACACCTATATCACTTAAGACACAAATGGTCCCAAACACAGCTGGATCCAGTGACATGTTTATATAACAATTTCAAACTTGATATTTTATACCAAAATTAAAAATAAAATATGGATGTCTTTTAAGCAGTTTTGATTAATAAAAACTTCTTTCATGAGGAAAATATTTCATATTTAAAAACAATTCAAAGAAACCTAGTAAGTTCTTATTTTTCCTGTAGCCTCTCTTCTGAAAATTATCTCAACTCGGGAACCCTTTAAAATATGTATATGGCTCTACATGAGCAAAATTCTCCATAGACATTTTTTATTTGATAAATACAAGCCCAATGCCTCCTAAGCCAGAATAATGTATTTGGTCAGAACAAGCACAGGGAAAGAGAGAAGGAAGTCGGTTTATAAAACCCCTGAGTTACAAGCCTGGGGAGTGGATGGGTGAGGTGAGCCTGGGGAGGAGAAGGCTGCTCGAATCCCACATCAGATGGCATCAGCATCAATAGGTAACCCAAGCAGGTTTGCTTGTGCTCAGCAAGTTGCTTCAATTTCTGAATACGGGGCCTCTATGACTCTTGGTCTTATTGAGCCCTTCAGAAAATGGCCTATTTTTCTTTTTTAATTTGGTCTTAAAAGGCACGATCTGCTTTAAGCAACATTTCAAAAGAAATGTTTATGGCTCCTCTGGCATCCTTCTGTTCTTTCCAGACACTCCTCCATCTTTGGAAAATCCCTTCTCTCAGCTTCTGTTTTCAAGACACTCATGCTGACATGTTTTAAGATGAGAAAGTTTCTTAAAAGAGGGAGACACACACACACCCCCCCTGGTAAACCACACCAAATGAATCATCACTTATCTCTAAGAAAAGACCCTTAAAACCAGGGTATTATAGACCAGGTCATAGCTAACAAGTCTTAAGGAAGAAGAAATAAATGTTAAAGAAAAAAATCAAGATATTAGTCATGAATAGCTTTGAAGGTTGCTTTCATTTTACTTCAACGTAATAGGTAATTATTAGTTATATTAATAAAGTAAAATTATTAATGTCACTAATATCCATGCTAAAGAAGATAACTGCTATGTCCTAGAAATCTTCTCTGAGTTATTGGAGTTGTAGAGTTCCTATTCATTAAAGCTATTCACTAACTAGTTTTATGGTTGGCAAATGTGAAGGTAATTAATAGCTGTGGATGTTGTGGGACAAGTGTGCCTTTCATTTGCACATTGCTCCATTTCCCACTCTTTTTTGCTCTGCTTGATATTTTAGGAAAATATTCTTTCAAGCTCCTTTGATAGCTGGATTTTGATAGTTCTGTAATGGGTATATAGAAGGAGGGTTGGAGGTCAGGAGATAGTTTTTTGTCGTTTCTCTGCCCCACAGCCTGCAGAAAAGCTCTACCTCCCTCATGGCCCAGATCCCACTGGAGCATCCTAGCCACATGGCCTGGGTTCCAATTCCAGCTACTCCACTGTCTGTCACTCATCCTTTAGCCATTGGAATTTTCGAGCTCCCTACTCTTGCTGGTCTGGATTGCCTATTTGCAATTGAGGGGCACCTGCGTGGAATAATTAGTTTAGCACCTAACTCTTGGTTTTGGTTCAGGTCGTGATCTCAGAGTCAGGAGATCAAGCCTCATAGTAGGCTCCACGGTCAGTGTGGAGTCTGCCTGAGATTCTCTGTCCCTCTCCCTCTGTCCCTCCTGCTAATGCTCTATCTTGAGTAAATAAACAAATCTTTAAAATAATAATAAATAAATATATCATCCAATTGGATTTTCAGTTCTTTCTTCAGTCTTATATCTAAATTATCTAAATTTTGCCTGAATTAAATTCTCTACACTTTGAAAAACCTATTTGTTTTCTGTTCTCTGGAACAGAACCAAAGGGATGCAGGAAGAATTAAAACACCATGCACTATCCACATTCAATAAGAGGTCTGAGCATGCACAACTGTCAAGATAACTTTGAAATCAGCTTATTTTGTGTTCCCATCTTCCCAGTCTTGCTGCAATGCTCTGTCAGCATAACCACAACACCTTGTTAGGGAAGAAGAAAAGGTGGGGTGCCTGGGTGGTTCAGTCAGTTAAGTGTCTGCCTTTGGCTCAGGTCATGATCCCAGGGTCCTGGGACTGAACCCACATAGAGCCACCCTTAGGGCTCCCTGCTCAGTGGGGAGTCTGCTTCTCTCTCTACCCTCCCCACTTTTTTTTTCTCTCTCTCTCTCAAATAAATAAATAAAATCTTTCTTTTTTAAAAGAAAAACAATGGAAGGTGGGAATGCCACATGTAGTGTTACTCCCCACAGCTTTGAACTGTATGCACTCACATATAAACCATGCGGGAAGATAGATTCCAGGCAGCAGTAAAGATTTGATGGAATAATCTCAAGGCTCTGTAAATAATTTATTTTATTTTATTTTATTTTATTTTATTTTATTTTATTTTATTTTATTTTATTTTTTTTACTTTTCTTTCTGCCCCCCCCCACCCCTTTTTTTTTTTTTAAAGGGAAAGGTGCGGATGGGACAGAGGGAGAAAGAAAAATCTCAAGCAGTTTCCACATTCAGTGTGGAGCCCAAAGCAAGGGCCCAATCTCACAACCCTGAGCTCATGACCTGAGCCAAAATGAGGAGTTGGTCACTTAACCAACTGAGTCACCCAGATGCTCTCCCCCCATTTTTTTGGTAAATATTTCTTTATGAAAGAAAGAAGAAATAAAGAAGAAAGAAAGAAAGAGGGAAAGAAGGAAAGAAAGAAGAAAAGAAAGAAAGAAAGAAAGAAAGAAAGAAAGAAAGAGAAAGAAAAAAGAAAGAAAGAAATAGAAAGAAAGAAAGAAAGAAAGAAAGAAAGAAAGAAAGAAAAAGAAAGAAAGAAAGAAAAAGAAAGAAAGAAACAAGAAAGGAAAAAAAAGAAACAAGAAAGAAAAAAGAAAGAAAGAAAGAAAGAAAGAAAGAAAGAAAGAAAGAAAGAAAGAAGCACCTATTTAGAAAGAGTCCTATTTCCAATTTGAAAACTTGGCTGATAGTAACCTATTACCAAAAAGAGAGAAACTCCATTGAATGCCAGAAAGATGGACTAAATAGGCTCAAAAGACTTGAATTCAAGCCCTAGTGTTAATCTTTACTTCCTGTCTGAACACAGAAAGCCAGAAATTAGCAATGAGCTTCACTTTCCTCGTCTGTGGAATAGAAATAGTAACGATAATGCCTATCTTACAGAGATGCCCTAATATTTAATAGTTACACTCACCTTTTCAGCTATGTGGGAGTTACTTCTACCTTGAAAAGGAGATCTATTTTGCCAGCGGTCAGGCAATCACTGTCAATGCATCTGCCAGCCTTTCTGTGAGAACAGAGCAGGTTGCAGAGCAAGTTAATGAGATTTTGGATATGCAAAGTTCGCCTCAGATTCAATGGGGGTATCACGCTAAAGAAAAGTGACAGGAGGACCTTGAAGGACACTGGGAGATCAGCAACAAGAGTATCAGTCATGGGATAGTAGGAGACTCTAAAACAAGGAGCTTGGTCTCATCCAAGGTTCTTTGCTTTGCCCAAAAATCTAAATACAAATTCCTAATTTGGAAAAAAAAAAAAGTTAAGAAAGGGGAACTAGAGTTTAAAATAAGAAGTGACCAGAAAATGTAAGCTCTCCTCTTCCACCTGCACATTTATAGGGATCTTGGTGAGGACAGCAGCTTGACTTGAATGAGGCTTGTTTCCAATTAACCCTCAAAGAACAAGGAAGTCACCAGATTTGTCTTTATATAGAGATAAATTTTATATGGGAGAGCACATGACACTGCACCACTAGACAAACCTCATTGTAATGAATATTTTCCTCAATTAATCTGTAGTGGCGATCGCAGAAGCTTTCCTTTGTTTAAACCTTGCGTTAGATAAATGTTTCCATTTTTAAAAAATTTTTATTATTATTATTTTTTTTATTTTTATTTTTTTTAAATGTTTCCATTTTTAATTCATGATCATCAGGCTTCTCTTCAGTCTAACCATTTTAATACAGAGTAGATTACAGCGCCAAACCCTTCCTCCATACTTGTTTCTTAAAGAACTAATCAAATTAAAGTACCTGTAGGACACTGACGGTGCCATAATCTAATCAGGCAGTTTTCCACCATTACAGTTAATTGCATCTTCGTTTGACAAGAGCCACTCAAATAAGTATCCTCCAGATGTCATTTTCAGAGCAGATCCTGTTTTCGTTCCCTGGCCTGGTATTGGTTAGGGGTTGTTCTGCAAGCAGTGTGCTTGACTCCACATCCCAGGGAAAGCCTGTTCCAGTAATTGCTTCATTAATGGAAGATTGCTTGATATTGGATATCTTCATGTAGTTTTAAAAGTCTCCTAAAAGCAATAAGTTCCTTAGTGATATCAAATTTTACCATCATTGCACCTGTAATAGAAAACACATGTAAAAAATAGTGCCAATCCTATCTCTGTATAAGAAATGCTTGTCTTAATTAATATGCATTATTTTGAAGGAAAGCATCAGTTCATGTATAGTTTGTTAAAATAAGTGTGCTTTGCATTTAGATAAGTTGTTACTCCATGAAAATGATGCTTTGACTACAATGAGCACCACTGGAATTTAAATGAACCCCCCAAATTTTTCCTTATTCATTTTTTCCCCTTAAATACAGGCAAATACATGATGTGCTATCCTATATTTCCCCAAGTAGCTTTCTCTGATAATATTTTTTTGAGGAATATCAAGAAGCAAAACACAGACTGTCATTACTGCATTTTCTACATTTCACACGTTCTTTTTGAATCACGGTAAAAAAACATGGTGATTTTTCCCTGCCTAGTTGAAAGATACATCTAAGTACAGTGATATTTGGCATTTTAATATTTCTTATCAGCAATGCCATGCCACCAAGTAAGCCTGGTTAACTTTAAAACTGTTTCATGTTCAGAATCAGCAGATCATGGGTATTACTTATTCTTTTGTTCATTTCGTAGTGATGTGAGATGACAGCCATCCTTTTTTGATGGAGTAGTGGTTTTCCAGCAAGGTTAACTGTCATGGGCATTCTCTAATATGAATTTGGCCTTTAAAATTCCATGTAAAAAATAGGAATAATTCCTATGACAGAAAACTTCCTTTAATAGATTGAAATATATTTATATTTAATTTTGTAAAGGATTAAGCCAGAGGTATGCTTGGGACTGCAGCCCGCTAGAAACAATACATTTAATGTACTTAATTAGAATGGCATTTCATAGCTTCATAGCAATTTTCTGTCTCTCTTCTCTCCCACCTTCATCCCCTTCTCATTCTTCCTGCCAAGATTTATTTTTCATTCCTTTACGAGATTATGTCATTTGAAATGAGTAAATATTTGCACATCTTTTATGATTGTCAAAGTATACAACACATGTTTGTGAAGCAGTCATTAGCGAGGTACATGAATGTCTGTTAAGAAATACTGACACATTTTGAAAAATAAATCTGAGTAGCATATCACATCTTCTAATGAAACAGCTCCCCAGACTACGAATGTTACAGCAAGATATAGAATTGGAATACAAACCATTTTGTACTGTGGGTCCACTTCTAGTATCTAAGTAACTATAAGTATATATAGTTATATATAATATAATCTATTTTCTATGCTAAATACATATTCTCACATATTTGAAATTAATGTCTTATGTATATCATCAGCAAAAAGATTTTCTCTTAAAGAATTTATTTATTTATTCATGAGAGATACACAGAGAGAGTCAGAGGTATAGGAAGAAGGAGGAGAAGCAGGCTCTATGCAGAGAGCCCGACATGGGACTTGATCCCAGGACTCTGGGATCACACCATGAGCCAAAGGCAGACACTCAATCGCTGAGCCACCCAGGCATCCCAGCAAAAAGGTTTTCATCAGGAAAAAAAATCATAAATGATAATATATCTTAACTTTCTCTTAGCACAAGAATTCAAATATTGTTCAGTAAGTCTACATGTTTGTCCAGAAAGCTTATACCCCAAGCTGTGCATCGCCTTTCTAGTTATCAGGATATCTTATGCTACATATCTACAAATGTGTGTACCTTGTAGTTTATTATAAAACTTGAATCAAATATAGTCTCAAAAACATCACAACTTCTTATGACATATTTAAAAATTTAGTTTTTCTTACGTACCTCACTTCAGTAACTTTATATTGGGAGAATTTCAACTCGTCTTGAATATAAGATTCATTCACATTTCTATTGGTCACATATTGATTTAAGCTATGTCTAGGATCTGATATGGTCAATGGTACATTCTGAAGTTTTTGTTTCTTTGTTTAGTTCTAAAAAATAGATTTATCTTATAAGAAAAACAATGTCTCCAAAGTTCTTGCAGATAAAGTAATATAGCTACATTGTGAAAAACAGACATCATAGAAAGAAAAATAATCTAAGAAGCAGAGGGGATGAAAAATAGAATATATATGGTTAACATTTGAAATGGGAACAGGAGTCAATGAGGCAGAGAGATTCAGAAAGTTACTTCCAGAAGAAGCAGAGAAAGTTTTCACATTGCCTCTAGTAAGATTATGTCAAGGAACCAAGAGAAAGCTAATATCATGCCTCAAAGGGGAACTGGATGCATGGTCTAGAGAATGAAGCTCTTGTACATGTTCAGGCAAGTGTCTGGAATACTTTTTCTTTTTAAACTAAAGTATAAGTGACATACGACAGTCAGTTTTAGGTGTATATCACAGCAATGTGATATTTTTATACATTATGAAATAATCCCCATGATGACACTGGTTATCATCGGTCACCATACAAAATTATTATAATATTATTGATTATATTCCCTATGCTGTACATCATAGCTCCATTGCTTACTTATTTTCACACTGGAAGTTTGTAACTCTTAATCCTCTTCGCCCATTTTTCCCAATTATAAAGCCTTACACCCTTCACAATCATATGGAAAAAAGGATCCTTCATTTGAAGACTTTATACTAGTTGAGGTAGATATGAGAAAGAGAGAGAGAGAGAGAGAGAGAGAGAGAGAGAGAGAGGCTTTCCTTTTGGACCGGCAGTATTTTTGGAGAACAAAATGAATCAAGTCAGTTTGTATTGTTTACTCACTACATCTCTGTAGCTGCACTGGATACAGTTTTCTTGGCAAAGAGTTTCCCTCTCAGAGGAAGCTCATTGGATGGCCATGTGTCTTTATTTCACAAGCCACTCCTGCCAAATTGAAGAATGGAGCCAGTTATTTTCACAAGCAGCCTCCTTGAGCATGATTAAGGTCTCATGCATGTATCACAGATATGTGAACCAATCTGTGCTTCCTCACAGGAAGAAACAGATGCTCTAAATTAGCCTTGAAACTGAATTGGAATTTATGTTCATTATAAAGTAAAAGCACACCTGACTAATTCATTAAAACATTCTAGAATGTTGGTGAAAGGGGCAGTGTTTAGGTGTCATTTGTAAGGTAACTGATACTCTTTGTTCTCAGATATATTCCTATTTTCACATTCATGGGTATAATTTCAAAGATAATCTCTTTGAAATCATTGAAGTATTCTAGAATCCTTTTTTTTTAAAGGTTAAAGACTTATATGTGACAATTTCATCTAATAAATAAACAGCATCGGCAGTGCAGAGCTCAGTTTTCATGTGCATCTTAGAATCCGTAACTTCTTTCCTGTTTTAAAGTTAAAATATATATACACCCTTAAAGTGTCAAAAGCTTATATTCCCCTTCCTACCATTATCCTCTAAATCACCTCTTGCTCTCTGTTTTTTCTTGTCATCGTGTGTTCCCCATGTATGGCAATATCAATGTAATGTCTTTTATCATTTTTTCTCCCTTCACTGCTCACTATCACTGTGCAGATCAAATACATCTTCATCTGTGTAAATTGTTCATCCTTAAATTTTGTTATTTCCTTTGCAAGTGTAGCCTACCTTTGATCAGTGAGGGGAATGAGTCTCTATCACCTTCTAACATAGTTTTCTAACATACTCTTCTAACATAGTTTTTTTTTTCTTTAAGATTTTATTTATTTATTCATGAGAGACACAGAGAGAGAGATTGGCAGAGTCACAGGCAGAGGGAGAAGCAGGCTCCTCCAGAGACTCCCTCCAGGGAGCCTGATGCAGGACTTGATCCCAGGTCTCGAGGATCAGGGCCCTGGGCTGAAGGCAGCGCCAAACCACTGAGGCACCCGGGCTTCCCTAACATAGTTTAACATTATGGGGAGAAGGGTAGTTTAATTTTATATCACTCTATCTTCACTGTAATATTTTTTCTATCATAATCATTTGTTGTTTAGACTTAAAAAAGCAAAAAAGGGAAAAAAGATCAGATTTTTCATATCGTCTCTATGATTCATTAATTTTATAGTAGTAAAGATGATGTGGTAAGTCGGTACACTGAAGTACTACATACCATCAACTTTTAACCTTTCTTCTTTATATGATTTTAAAGATCCAGATTTTATTTTATTAATTTATTTTTTATTTTTACAGCTTTTTATTTAAATTCCAGTTAGTTAACATACAGTGTAATATTAGTTTTAGGTGTAGAATTCAGTGATTCGTCATTTATGTACAACACCCAGTGCTCATCATCAAGTGCTCTCCTTAACCTACCGCTGTATAACTCATTCTCCAGCCCACTTGCCCTCTGGTAACCATTGGTTTGTTCTCTATAGTTAAGAGTCAACTTCTTGGTTGGCCTCTCTTCTCCACCTCCATGTTCATCCGTTTTGTTTCTTAAATTCTTTTTATGAATGAAAACATGTTTTTTTTATCTTTCTCTGACTGACTTATTTTGCTCAGCATAATATATCCTAGAACCATCCCAGTGTTGCAAATGTCAAGATTTCATTCTTTTTATGGCTGAGTCATACTTCGTTGTACATATACACCACATCATCTTTACCACTCATCATCAATGGGCATTTGGGCTGGTTCCATAATTTGGCTATTGTTGATAATGCTGCTATAAACATTGGGGTGCATATATCCCTTTGCATATCAGTATTTTTTGCATATCCCTTTTATATCAGTATTTATATCAGTATTTTTTGCATATCCCTTTTATATCAGTATTTTTGTATCCTTTGGGTAAATACTGGATTTTAAAAATACTTCTACTAAGACTCTAAATTATCAAATAGTTTTTTGCACCCCGCTTCTTTTACATAACATTATATCTTTGAGGTTTATTCTGTTATAACATATATCCATATTTTATTCTTTTTTATTGCTGAACAGTATTCCATACTTGGGTATACTACATTTTTATTATTCATTTAACACTTAGTGGACATTTGGATTTTTTCCAGTTCTTAGCTGCTATTAATAATGTTGTTGTGAACATTTATACATATCTTTGTATGGACATACATTTTGATTTCCTTTGTGTAGATTCCTAACAGTGGAATTTTTGGCTTAAATGCCTAGTTTATGTTTAACTTTTTAAGAACTGCCAACTGTTTTCCCCAAAAGCTGTACAATCTTGTATTTCCACAAGCAATGTAGGAAGGTGCCAGTTTTTCTATAACTTTTCTAATACTTGGAAGTTGAAGTGTAGAAATCCTACTTCCTCAAGACATTTGCCTACAATCTATGACTTATCATTGGTTGAACATTTAGCTATGCAGACATAAAGGTTGCCCTTGGGAAGCTGGGCTTAAAACTAAAATCAAGAGGAAAAAATAAACAAACCTAGAACAAAAACATCAATGACCACACATTGTAGAGGAGATATATTTTGCAGATTTAATCCAGACAAGTAAATAAATAATCAAACAAAAATACAAGCAAGCAGACCAAAACAAAAACAAACAAACAAAAAACAATAGATTGAAAAGTGCATTTAAAGATCAGGGGTTTGTTTTTGAGGATCTGTCTCACTTTCATTTACTGCTGGACCCTCTGTGTGTGTATGTGCAGGTACCTTTAGCCAAGGATGTATGGGTAACTTTGACTTGCTCTGATCTCTGCAGTATATTAGATTAGGATCAACCTGAAATTTCTTAAGTCCTTGTGGTCGTTACACCTTCAGGAACTCTCAGTTAAATCACTCACTCGTCTGCAGGTCTCTTGTTTGCCCACACAATACTGCAACCTATAGATCACTGAGCTTCTGGCTCTCATTGTTGGCTTTTCCACTTTAAATGACAAGGCTCCAAATCAATTGAGTGCTCTCTTCTAGTGGGATTAAAGGTGCTGCTTGTTCAAGACCTGTTCTACTATGATTGAACTTCCTCACCAACAGAACCGAGGGAACGATGTTAGTAGTCTCAGGAAAGGATATCACAGACTCCTGCGGCTCTTATGCCAAATTTAATATTTTCATTTATAAGTTCTCCTTAGTTTGTTGTATGCCTTTGATTTTCAGAGTGCCAAAATGTTATTTGTTTTTTGACAGTTTTGCCCACTTTCATAGTTGCTTTTTGAGAGAATTTGTTGATGTCTTCACTCCATCATGCCAGGAGTGAATCCTCTGGGTTCTTTAATCTTTCCTCAAACACATCTCCTGAAATCATCTATGAAGACTTGATCCAAGTAAATTACAGTTAAATATGGTAGAAAAAAAATATGTGTTTACCTCTGAATCCTCTTTCCTTAGGAACAACAGTAAAATAGTTAAACTTGGGGTGCCTGGGTGGCTCAGTTTCTTAAGTGTCTGCCTTCAGCTCAGGTCATGATCCCAGGGTCCTAGGATGGAGCCCTGTATCAGCCTCCCTGCTCAGCGGGGAGCCTGCTTCTCCCTCTCCCTCTGCCTGCTGCTCCCCTGTTTGTACTCTCTCTCTCCCTCACCCATCAAATAAAACTTAAAAAAAATTATAAAATAACTAAACTTATCTAAAAGACTAAATAGAGAATGAGACAGGAGATAACAGCAGATAAGTGATATCAAGGGGACATTGGAAGATGGCAGATGTATGGACTCAGCAGGTGACAGAAACTGACACTCTAGACTCCAAGGCAGAAGTTAACAAGCAGAAACTAATTTTTTCTACAGAACCTACAAGATTCTCAGGATTTTGAGGGGCCAGATAACTGGAACCCAACTGTCCATCAATAGAATAGATGGACTCTATGGATAAATGGACTCTGATATGATCTCATAAATGAAATAGGCATCAAGCAAAATGAAGTAACTATAATAGGAAATACGGATACATTGTATTAATATGTACATGGAAAGAAGGAAGTATAAGATGTTATATAGAGCTTTAATTCCTTATAAAATTAAAATAAACTTAAAAAATATACATATGATTATATGTATATCATGAGTAGCAAACTATGGCCTGAGGACCAAATCTTCCTGTATTGGTATGGTTGTTCCTTGAGCTAATAATGTTCTTATATACATAATTGTTGAAAAACACATTTCAGTATCAATAATACAGATTTATTGGAACATAGTCAAACTTATTAATTTACATTATACCTAAGGTTGATTTTGCAGCACAATAGCAGAGTGAATAGCTGGGACAAAAACCACATGGCCCACAAAATTATATTCAGCCTTTTATGGGAAAATTTGCCAAACTTTGGTGATAAACATTACACACACACACACACACGCACATACACACATGTATGCAATACATGTACATACATGTATATATGCACACATATATGCACATATAAGGATATTAAACATAAGTGTATGGATATTAAACATAAGTGTATGCATATTTGTAATTGCATGTAATACATTTAAATGTATAATGTAATTTTTTAAATTTATAAACATATAGACATTTATAATGGCTAGAGATAACAATTATTACATGAGAATCAAGGAAGTAGTTGCTTCAGATGAGGAAATATCAGGAAATGATGGGGGAGGGCCATATAGTTAGATGTAAGGTATTGTCAAAGGTTTGGTTTTTATATTTGTGTGCTTATTTACGATAGATAGATAAGTAGATAGATATATAGATAAACAAAAGGCCCATGTATGGACCAAAGATGACAGTTTTTCATAATAAAGGAATATGATTAACCCAGTTATGTGCACCTAACAACCATTAAACGTTTAAACATTTTCTTCATAATTAGCAAGCAATCAACCCTCTCAATATCCTTGCCCACCTCATACAACTTGTAAGTTACTTCTCCCATCCAATAAAAAAACTGAAGTTTTACTCTTTCAATAAATGGAATAAGAAATATTTGGCGTGGCTAATGTTAGGGAAGAAGAACCAATTTGAAAGTGGAAGAAATAAGGGACTTGGCCATTTTTTTTTCTACTGATTTATCAAACTTTTTGTTCTCCAAACATTGAATTAATTACTCTCTGGCAAAAACTGACTAGCATTCCCTTATCCAACAACAAGAAATCCTGTAGATATGAACACTTGGTGGGAAGGGTGATGTGTTAATATTCTGTTCTTACATTAAAAATTACCAGAAACTTAGTGGCTAAAACAACACAAATTTAGTAAAATGGTGCAGCCACTGTGGAAAACCAGATGGTGGTTCCCCCCAGAATTAAACATGGAACCACCGTAATATCTTTAAAACCACTTCGGTGTATAAAACAAAAGAAGTAAAAACAGGAACTCAAACAGATATCTGCACACCTATGTCCTTAGTAATATTATTCACAATAGGACTGAGGTCTACTTGTCTTGCCAGCTGTCAACTGGAGACTGCTCTAGTCAGCTGGAGACTGCTCTCAGCACTTAGAGGCCGCTCGATTCTTTCCCATGTGGTCTGTTCCTTCTCACCAAATCTCTCTCGTGCTTCAAATCTCTCTCCTTTTCATGCCACCATGAAATGGTGGAAATGGCCTGGAGGAAATGGCCTGATTTTAAATTTTTTTTTTAAGATTTTACTTATTTATTCATAGAGATGCAGAGAGAGAGAGAGAGAGAGAGAGAGAGAGAGAGAGAGAGAGAGGCAGAGACCCAGGCAGAGGGAGAAGCAGGCTCCATGCAGAGAGCCTGACGTGGGACTCGATCCTGGGACTCCAGGATCATGCCCTGGGCTGCAGGTGGCGCTAAACCGCTGAGCCACCGGGGCTGCCCAAATGGCCAGATTTTAAAGAGCTCAAAATATTACCTTAGATTCACCTAGATAACTTCCTCATTTTATTTTATTTATTTGTTTGTAATTTCCCCATTTTAAAGTAATGGGTTTTTACCTTAATTACATCTGCAAAATCCTTTTTGCTATATAATGTAACATAAATACAGGAATAACATCAGGGAGTAGAGACTCATGGAGGGCCATTCTATAATCCTGCCTGTCACAAAAGGAGCGTCTTGCAAAGAAGTCTAATTCTCTGCCTAGCTCACCAGTGGACCAACCCTGCCCCACACATAATACTTCCAATCAAATGTTTAATCCTCATAGAAAGTGTCACTGAAGATATGAGGAATGAAAGAAACAAAAGAAACAAAAGAAAAAAGATTATTTAAATGCATTGTAGAACACAGAAGCAGTGAATGAAACAAAAGAAAAAAAAACTATCTCATAGAAATAAAAGGATGAAATTATTTAAGACCAGAAAGTTCCTAAAACCATAACTGGAACATAAAGTGTTCAATAGATTTTTTTGTTCCTATTAAAATGATCATTTTATTACATTTGTGAAATAAGAACATGGCACCATAAAAAGGGACCAACAGAGAAATCATATATATATATATATACACACATATCTAAGAACATAAGTATACATATGAAATAGGTATATTTCTATCATGCGTATATATACATATCTAACATATATCTATGTTTATATATGTGTGTATATATATACACATATCTAACATATGCATGTACAAAACATATTTAAAGAAGGCTTGGAAGAAAAAAAAGCTGAGGAGAAATTAACTAAACATATATGTAAAAAGTAACAACAACAATAACAAAAAGAAAACAAAAAGGTGACCAAAAACCCAGAAGTTTAAAGATAAGGGCATTAAAGAAACAGTCCAGGAAGTATAAACTAAATAGGAATTTCAGTAATAAAGAAAAGAGAAAACTAAGAGGGAGAAATTATGAATCAAATAATAGATGAATATCATCTATATTATTAGGGCATGAGTTTCCATGTCAAAAGATTACAGCATGTTATAATCAGCATAGAAGCATTTTAAAAGATCCTTTAAAATACCCTACTTCATTAAGATTCAAAATTCCAGGAATATAAGAAAGATGCCAACATTTTCCAGGGAGGAGAAAAAGTAGAGCAAGCAAAGATTTGGGAAATCAGAATAGCATCAGATATATGAGATATAATACTGAAATCTGGAAGAAAATGGAATTATACTTTCAATTTTGGGGAAAAAATTCTCAGTTAAAATTCTATATTATACCAGAAGATAAAACAAAAGTGATGGCAGAAAGACATTACATGCATACAAATTTTAATGTTTTATACATCCTTTTCCAGGAGGTAATAAAAGTTTTGTTTCATCGATATGAGGGGAACAATGAAAAAAGAGAATAATGTGGAATCAAGGGAGATTGTCCAGCACAGGACAGAAACAAAGGAACTTTCTATCCAAAGGTAATTTTAGGAAGACAGCTGGACTACTGTGCAGCTCAGTACTATGGATTTTATGGGAGCTAGGGGACAGTGGGCACAGGACAAATGTTTCCACTCCCAGGCCTTCCTTAAATATTGAAACGGAAAAGATTTTTGATGTGATGATATAAAGTGGGATTTTTTAAAATTCTGAGACTAAAACTATCTTACATAAATACAAGTTAAATTAACAAGTGAATATATCTACTCAGCATGCCGTTTTTTGCTAAAAAGCCCACATTTTTTGCGTGTTTTTTTATTTCCCAAGAAATTTTTTCTCATCTGTACTACTAGCTATGGACCATATCCTTCTTTGATACCTGGGTATTGTGGTGGTTGATATGTCATTATTAATTAAAAGCAGTATATCACACGTGCAGATAAAGCTTCAAATGTTACCAGCCTTAAACAAATTAAACCTTTAAAATCTCTAGAAAAAAATCTCATTCAAAATAATTTTATTTAGTCGGAACACTTAATCAAAATTTTCAGTTTTGTTTAGTGTAATGTTTATCGATCTCTCTGAGCATTACTTTTTTGTGAACTCTGCATTTTTCTCTGGATATTTTATTTTTTATTTTATTTTTTAACAAGTTTTATTTATTTATGACAGACACAGAGACAGAGAGAGAGAGAGAGGCAGAGACAGAGGCAGAGGGAGCAGCAGGCAGGGAGCCTGACGTGGGACTCGATCCTGGGCCTCCAGGATCATACTCCAGGCTGCAGGCGGCGCTAAACCTCTGTGCCACCAGGGATGGCCTCTCTGGATATTTTAATAACAATTCTTATTCTACCTTTTATAAGTAATTATACATGCACATAGGCACAAAAAAAACATAAATACCTACCTGCATACTTCTTAATAACATATGTTGACTCAAATTCAAAGGCAAAGAGTTGGCACTTGGGAAACTTAGGGTGAATGTCCAGTTGACAATCTGGAAATATCATCATGTACTCTCGAAGAATGTTTTCCAAACAGTCAAATCTGTTTTCCACTTCTTTCCAAGTTGCTGGCACTTGTCATCCTCCTCCAATAAACCTAAATCCTTTTTCCATTCACCTGGCTCAGTATTCCCTGACAACATTTTCTGTCCAGCTGCAAGAAATGTTGCCTCTCCCTATTGCCAATTATTTCCTCGGCCAACACATTTCCCACCATCACTTCTTTACAATACTTTGCACTTATGTAATGCTTTCTTAAGTAGGCTCTCAAAGTTCTTCCAAATATACTACCTCATTAGTCTTCTTGATAATTTTATAACAAATACAGGCATAGACAAATCCAAATTTGTCAATGAATTGGATTCTCAAAAGTCATTTGGATTGTTGGTTGTTTGGAACCAGAGACAAAATACCGAGTTTGGGTCTCAACATAGTCTAAATGTGCCTCCATGCGTGTGTAACTGAAGTATAGTTCTACATGTGTGATGCTACATGGATCACCTGGTATGTTTCATGATGGTTCTGCAGGATTATGAATCAGAATGTCCAACTAGAGATTCTGGAAAAAACATTTTCCTCTGTTGACTTCCTGGCAACAGTCTTTGGAAATTCTGTATTTAACACCATCCAGTCCTCATCTCTAAACCACATCATAGGAGATTTTGGAGAAAGACTGATCCAGGGTGCTGGCAGGATATGGAAAAGGAATGTGGAAGCAAAAAGATAGTAGTGAGCTGCAGAAGATCTGGAGCTAGATTTTTAGCTTATGAGTTACTTTCTTCTTCTTCTTCTTTTTTTTTTTTTTTTAAATTTAAGTTTCCCAGGGTTTGGACTTTATGAACTATTTTCACCACCAATTTCTTGACAGTTTCCATGAAGGTTTCTCACTTCCTTGGTACATTGTGAACTAGAAAACAGTTATGTACTTTCTAGCTTCCTATTCACCCCACAAAAAAATACTGAAGATAGTGTGAAATTTCTAGTAAATATTTAAAACTTTGAAGAGATAAAAACAAATTTATCAAGGGGAATACACAGCTGTATATGTATGATGGTGGTCATGATATAGGTGAAATATTGGTATAATGTCCTTTTTTTTAGGCAAATGCTCAGCCTAAATATTCCTTGAAATATTTTAGAAAAAAAACTCAGGCTCTTTGGCACATTAGCACAAGGGACGTGCAGATTCTGATGCTACGAGAAAGGAAGAAATTTGTATTTCTGGTGAGGGCAGGATAAGGTCATTCATTTATGGATGTGAGTTAAAAAGAGATACTACACGTGAATCACCAATAAGTAGTTTTGAAGAGAGAATCTGAGAGGAGAGAGAGAGAAGGGAGAGGAAGAAAGGGCTAGAGAGAAAAGGAGAGGAATTTTGTATGCACAAGTCACTAGGTAAACATGTATGGAGAAGGGGCTGAAGGTAGAAGGAACAAGGAGTGAAGGTGAGAAATTTAAAAATATCTAGAGGGGCATATAGTAATATGGAAAAGGGGTAGTTGCTAGATAGGATATTCACAGCTTCCTTATATTTCCATCTTGTTGATAATTTTCTGATTTTTCCCCATTGCCCCAGAAAAAGAATTTATGTTCTAGGCTAGAATGACTTTTTTTTTTTTTAAATCTGTATAGCTGATTTCATATACTATCAAGTTTCAAGTTCTGAAAATTCTAATCATTTTTATTTAATTTTCTTTTTTGTGAAACATTGTTTTGTGAGCTTGAGACTTGGGGACATTATGTGCAAGCATAATGAAGCAAACTAAAATACGAGAGGGGTGAAATATCATGGTGTTGGCAGTGTCATTTACCACCTCTTCCTCTGATGCTATGTCACTAAGAAAAGAAAAACAGCCTATGTAATTTCTTCACGTTTTCTCCTTATAGCCATTCCTCTTACCAAACATTTCACTCTGTCATCTGGGATACCAAGTGAGGCACTATCTCTGGGTGTTTGGGGATTCCAAACACTCTGCCAATGTTTGTAATAACAAGGATTGGAGAAGAGGAGAGCGATGAAGTCGGAATTGAGGCCATTAGATAGAGTTCAGGGAAGTTTCTATACCACTGATCTTTGGTGGTTGTTCCCAGGCTGAGTGTCAAGTATTTTGAACCGGGAAGGTCTTGGATGTTACCTACTCTGATCTTTCATCTCAGGGATAAATGCAGATAAATTTGTACAGCACATGGGAACAACTTAGATGTGGTTCCCAGAAAGAAATACTAAAGGAAATGTTTCATCCAGTAGCTTAACGGTCTTACCTAAAAAAAATAAACAATTTTAAAATGCAAAATCCTCTACAGAAAAAGTTCTTTCTCTAAATTCCATAAATTTATCATTAAAGGTGACTGGAATCCTCAGTAGATGTCAGGGCTTAAGCAGTACTAACCAGAGGTATCATTAATAATTATATATCAATGCTCCAGTTGGTACATAAACACCCAATTCCTGGTCAGTAGGTATAAATGAGGCATAAACAAGCACATCTGGAAGGTTCTGGATATATAGTAGGTTGATTGATTGATAATAAGTAATGGATCACATTTGGCCATTTGAATTAATTTGGAAGAGAAGTCAGCTGTAAATAGATTATAAGGAGAATGCTTAAATATTAAGAGTAATTAATGAGTTAAGTTTCAACATAGTTTTTATAGTGTAGCTGGAGACTTTGTAGGCACTCAGGAAAATTGATTCTGCATGCAGATGTGGATATTCTAATGAATTAATTTATTATGTATACACAGCTAAATTCATTCTAGGAGAAGTATCATGTAAACTGTAAAAATAAAAATGATGTTACACACATCTGTTTTTTAGAGGATATTCATTTTGCAATATAGCTTCAAATATTTTTAGCCTAATCACATTGTTTTAAGTCAAACAATGAAAACACAGGCTCCTATAGTGATTTTAATGCTTTCTTTAAGAGAAAATTTTGTGTATGAAATTGGATAAATTGAAAAAATGCCCTAATTATAAAGACAGAAGAAACTACAAATGGATATCATCATCCACTCTCCTTTTCATATGAATCATTTGGTTAAAGAGTATTAGTATATATTTCTCTTGTTCAGTTTTGTTTTTTAGGCCTTTTAGACAACACTACAATCTATGAGCATAATATACACTATAAACTGATGATGTGTTGGCTGTCATAGAATTGCTATGCATTTGGTTTTTTTGTGACCAGGTCACTGTCTATATTTCAGCATTGAATTTCAATGCACATTTATTCCACTTAATCGTCTTTAGAGCATGGTGATAGAGTGCTGGGGGCATACATAGACTGTTTAAACATTATAAAAATAGAGACACAAAAAATGTGGTACTTCACCGAACCCATTTACCTGTCAGTTCAATAATATATCTCATAATATGTTTTTATTTAAAATATGTAATGGTTTGAGGTTTCTCTAGAATGTATGCTATTTTTTTTTTTTCTGAATAGTGCTATAGTACCTTCAAGGAATCATTCGGTGGGCACTCCATAGATCATAATACCTACCTGGAATGGATTGCAGTACAGTATCTGCGATGCCTGGTTGCCTGGTGTTCTCCTTCGATATGCCAGAGAGGTTGCCTTTAGCCTGTTTAACTTCCCAGTGTTTGCCACTATAATACATAGCCTTATTAATATAGACCCAAATCTTTTCTTTTCCATAAATTAACATTTTCCCTTTACAATAACCACATACGGTAGATAATATTAGTCCAATTTGACAGATGCAGAAACCACAGCTCAGGGAGATTACACAAGCTGCTTCAATCAGTTATTTGAACCTAGATCTTTAGACTGTACAGACTGTCTTATTTTCAAAATGCCACAGAGATTAATATGATATTTGGATTTGAGTGTGAAGATGTTATTAATGTGTTTTATTTATAGAGTCATTCTTTTTTGTTTGTTACTTTCCTGCCAAGATGGAGTGAAAATTTTAAATGCTTTGACAAAAGGAATTAGCAGGACAGTCTAAGTTTGCACCAATAAAATTCTTATGCAAAATCGAAGCAGAGCAAAGGCAAAACACTGTTTTTATTATTTTCTATCAATGTTTCTCTGATGCATGATTTTTATAAAAAAAAATCCTTGTCTCTGACTCTACCGTGATTAAGAACATATATTGTATAGAATGTGAGTGTGCCCTAATTAAGTGATAGCTTGAGTATTAAGCTAGCAAAGTACTATCAGATGTATATATTCTCTTGTGAGGAATGCTAAGTGTGATATCTAGATGGGGCGGTTGTATTTGGAATTCTCTGCATCTATATTCTTCCACTGTCAAATGGATCATTACATTTTCAACACTTAATTATCTTTTCACCTAAACTGTGTCTTATTTAACTTGATCATTTAAACCACTAATGTGACTTTTTTATGTTCATCTTGTCTTTATATAAATGAACTGCTATTCTCTAACTTGACTATGGCTTAACAAATGAAATCTGAAATTTATAAAGGAAAAAGAGAAAAGTAGAAACTTTTCTTTCTTTCCTTTTCGTTTGCAAATGAGAGTGGTTTTCAGGAACTTAGCCGCTAGACCTTGGCATATTCCTTGGACTAGGTATTGGGTCACTCCCATTTTTCATAGCTTGTCACACAATTAACTAAATCATTAAAATGGAACTAGTCCATTGTGACAAACTGAAATGACTAAAAGCCTGCCTAAGGCACTGCACGGCACGGCTGTTTAAGAAAATTCCATCTCTTCTAAGTTAGTGATGGATAATGTGACAAAAATATTCTGATTAAATTCTAACTTTGGAATACTTAATAAATTAGTAACAGCATTAGAAGTGCCACTTACATTCACCTGTCAAGGAGGAGCGCTGCGGTGCTGATCCTTTTGCCCTCTTTGTCTGCCTTCACGAGAGCTGCTGGCAGCTGAGGGGGTCCCGTCTTATGAAGGTGCCAGATGACAGCGAGGTAAGAGATGAGGTTCCTTTGTAATGCCTCTGTACTTATTCATTTCTTCCCTTCAGATCCGGAGTAACTGAGGAACACAATGCTTTCCTTTGACAGATTGAAGCCTAACATCTTTCTTCTTCATCATCGTTTCCCAGTCTTCTTCTTCATTTTTTAAAAAATTTGTATCATGGAAAAATTATTTACTTTAATTGTTTAAGAGCATTTTTCAGGGAGGTGTTTCTCTGTAAAAAACATATAGTTTGAAGCAATATTTGAGATAGAATTAAGCAAGATTATAATTTCTGGAAAGGTCATTGAATGAAAGCTTACATTTTCGCATGTGTATTTCCCACTAGGGTTTTGTGGCACGTGCAAGTATGAAATGACACATTTATTTTTTAAACACAGATTAATTAAAACTAATTTTAATCATTGTTATAATTACTTTTTAGCATGGCTATTCATATATTATTGTAGGTAGTATGTTTGTGTTCACAAACACTTAAAATACTCGTGTAAGGCAGTAAGGTATTAGAAAAGCATACCGTGCTAGAGGATACAGCACTGAGGTTTTAATCCTCATCTCAACTCTAGCTGCATGTGTGACCCCCACCTGGCATTTTACCTCTCTGGATCTAAGTTATACTATTAGTAAAATAAGGGAATGGGCTCACCTTTAATATTGCTCCGCAGTTGAAATCACTCAGAAATAACACTCATGATGGATAATCAAAATACTGAATTACTAACTTAAAGTGAATATCTAGATATGTCATAAATAATTTTTATTGTCTACACATCTTAAAATTGGATATTTGTGTAGTTGTATCAAACTACTTTATGAAGTAATGTGACTAGCAAAAGTATCTGATTTGGTTTCAGGAGAAGATTTGTTGAGTCTATTGGGAAGCCAAATGGCTTTTCTTCCATAAAGATGAGCCTCTATTTAAAGTTAGGAAATAAATCACCAAGGCATTTGTGTTTTTGTTTTGAATCTATCGTTCTGATCTAGAGTGACTTCCCTGCCCTTCTCAGTGGTGGTCTTGGATATTCTAATCTTGGTTTCCACAACTGGTATCTATTCTCATATGGGCTCAACATTGGCTTCATATCCAGAGTCACTTACATTGGTCCTTGTTTTTCCTCTTTAGTTTGCTTTCTTGGAATGTTTTCCCTATCCCAACATGACTTCTGTATTTCTGACTATAATGATAACTTGACAACTATTTCCCTGATTTCTACAGTGGCTTAGGAGAAGGGAAAACAACAACAACTGAGTTCTATCCTTGGGTAATTCCAATTCTGGATAATAATAATAATGATATTACTACTACTAATACTACTACTAGTAATGGTCACAGAAACGATTTATAACAGATTAAGTTTAATATTCATTTTTCTGAACCACCATAGCACTTGCAGTAACCAGATGTGGACATTTTCTTCAACTGACTTACCAGGTAATGTAAGAGAGACTTCGAACAACACTGTAAACCTATACTAAGTTACTGGGTTAAGAATAGAATGCCCAATTCATTGTGAAAAGAGTATTTTGATTGTATTCCAGAGAGGGAAAAGTCTTCTGAATAACTATTCAAGTCCTTAGGAGAAAAATATTTTTTACCATGAAGCGTTTCCAGACACTCACTCTCCAGGGAATTTATGACTCTTATTTGCATTGTCCATTTTATCGCAGTATAGTTAGCATCCAAGTTTCTTTATTTTTTATTGTCTTGTTTCCCTGTACTATGGTGTAAGTATAAATTGTGATGTATTCATCTTTGTATTCTAGTCCCAGTACAGGATTGGTCACATAATTGTTATTGTTATGGCTGTTGGATGAATGAATCCACATTGTTAGAAAGGGAGTCCAATCATCATTTTAAAATAAGGCCTCACACAATTGCTGAAAATTAATTATGTTGGGGAATTGTTGTAATTTATGTTGAGACATGAATTCCCCAGTATAATACAATCTACAAAGTAGGTGCATAATACATACATATTGAATGAATGTATACATTAATGAATGGATCCATAAGCCATCCATAAAAAAATGTAACTACTAAGAAGATTCTAGCCACCACAAAGATTAAAAAAAGAAGAAAGAAAGAGAGGACAAAAAGAAATTGGAGGGAAAGAAGGAAAGAGGGAAGAAGGAGGAGATGGAGACAAGAGAGATTGAGGATGTTGAAGTGTAGGCTTGGCAATGTGCAGTGAAACTATTGAAATAGGATTTTATTAATGATTATTTGGGCATATACAAAACAAAATGCAGAAGATTA
Source organism: Vulpes lagopus (assembly GCF_018345385.1). Classification (NCBI taxonomy): domain Eukaryota; kingdom Metazoa; phylum Chordata; class Mammalia; order Carnivora; family Canidae; genus Vulpes; species Vulpes lagopus. The sequence goes on along the minus strand of NC_054824.1, from coordinate 21,988,033 downwards.
ATAACTTTTGAAATAAATATGCATATAATTATCATACTTTATAATAATAGAAAAGGGAAGAAGGATGTCAAAGATGACCCTAGACTTCTATCTTGCTAAACTAGATTAAATGGTTATGCTATTCATAGAATTGGGAGCTTCTAGACAAGAGTCAGTTTATGCAAAAGGATCATGAGTTTGACATTAGATGAAGTCTGAAGTACCTTTGAGACAGGCAAGTGGAAGAGTTAAATAGCCAAGGGAGTGGTAGAGAATAAAGAATGTAGGTTTGAGAGTTGTTGGCAACTAAATGTTTATTAAAACCATTGTTGTTAGTAGACATGAACTGGAGTGAAAAAGGGGCACATGTGGAGAAGCCCTTATCTATTCATTTAACTCTATATCACTTTATGCTATGTATCCAAAACTGTAAATTAATGACACCAGTTAAAAAGTTTCTGAATCATCAAGATTTTATAGACATCTTTTTCCCCCTCTGCTTTTTACTTCCTATTATTTATACTTGAGATTGTATAAATATCTGCACTCCCTCAAATCTTCTTATACCCCCCCAATAGGGGTGTTTTTTAAATGTTAAACAGATTTCTTTCCACATTTATATAATTTGTTTTTATGTAAATTCATGTTTTATATACATTAGTACCAGCTTTTGGAGGGGAATTATGGCACTACAACCAACTTGTTCTTATTCTAAAAAATGCTACTTTTTAAGGATATTAAAAGTCATTGCTTCTAAACTAATAATTCAATTTGTGGTAAAACAAACTAAGTTGGAGAAACATTAAAGCGTCTGGAAAAACATTACTTAAGGTAACAAAGTAACATTTTTTTAATAGACTGAACTTCACGTTCAAAAATCAAATGGAACAATAACACCTTTCTGTTTATCCAAAGTGAGAACTTGTTCACTATGTTACACTCAGAACTAGCCTTTCCACACGTGTTCTATTTGGTCCTTGCATTCACTGGTTTAAATAGTCCCCTTGGAAAGGTAATTCTAATACAAAAAAACAGCAGAGGAGGAAAATGTTTGAAAACAATTTCAAGAGCTGACATTGTCTAAAACCATCACTGATAATAAACAATGGGATTGAGAAGATTTTTTTCCCTGAAGCTTCCTCTTTTAGATTTTTAGATTTAAAGACAGTTTCTCAAACCAGTTGTGATATGTGAGAGCTAGCTACCCATACTTATCTTCAGAGGAGCAAAGAATGGAGAAATACCTAAGAAGTACACTGAAATGTGCCAGTATTTCACAATTTTTATGGCAAATTATCAGTGTGAGTGTCCTTCAATTCTTACATTCTCTCATGCTTCTTCAGAAGATATTAATTCTTTGATAAAAAATCTTGTTACTTGTATTTGTTCACAGTACATTAAAAGTAGGCAAAATTAGTGAATAAAATTATTCTATTAATCTTCTGTATCTTCACTATATCATCAAATTTCTGGCGACTTCATTTTGTTTCATTTAGTTCAACCCTTTGTTTTTCTTTTCAATCTGTGGTTCTTTGCAGCAGGAGTCTGGCCTGAATTCCCCAGGTTTCAATTTCTGGAAATGAAAGTTTATAGTCCCTTTTCGGTCTTTAATGTTGCTAGATATCTCTGCTACAATGGATAGTGCTGATTTTCTTCTGAAAACTCTCTATTCATTTGATTTCCATGGCAAGATTCTCTCCAGCTTTTCCATGTGTCTCTGTAATCTTTTCCTCTTGTTCTCTCCACTCTCGTTGTGAGCATTGATACTCGGTCTTCTATTTGCTCTTTAAATATCGTTAATACTTTGGATTTCTACATTGGCTTTTAGCATTGCTTCTATGCATTCCCTATAAGATGATTTCATGTCCTTCTTAGTTTTAATTATTATCTAATCTACATATAGATAACTTTTATAAGAGAGAGAGAGCAGGGGTGTGGAGGAGCAGAGGGAGAAGGAGAGAGAGAACCTTAAGGAGGCTCTGCATTGGCCATGGAGTTGGGCTTGATCTCACAGCCCTGAGATCATGACCTGAACTGAAATCAAGAGTCAGACACTTATCCCACTGAGACACCCAAGTGCCCTATGCATGTAGATAACTTTAAATATTTCTTGAGCTCTGATTTTTCTGAGCTTTAGATCATAAGATGATTTGGATAGTCCAATTTCACTTTTCACTTCAACATGCCCTGAATCGCTCTTCTCTCTGCATTACTCACTTCTGCATGCCTCATTCACCATGTCAGAATCATGGGAGCCACCCCAGAGTCCTGCATCTCACACCCCCACATCTTGCTGATGTTCTACATAAACACAAATGATTAATTCAGTCAGACTCCACACTTATATTTACTTCTCTAGTTTAGGGCTTACCATTTTTCTTACCTTAATTTTTTCAATAGCCTTTTGTAGTAATCCTTGCTGAAGTACCCAGTTCTAATATCAAAACATTCCATGAATTACCATATCCATTTATCAGCCATAAAAAATATATCTCATCATTAAAATAACACAAAGGTAAAGTAGTTTATGTTATAAATCATTGAAAATAATTCTACACATTAATTCTAAGTTTATTATATTCATGAAAGTGTAAATTTTCATAAAGAATCATGCTTAATAAAATGTTCAAATCTTTTAAGCTAGGAAACATCATTTTAGCATAGAAAGTGTTATTTTTCTGGGTTCCAAATTTCTGTAGGTATACTTTGTGTGACCGTTTGGCAAAAAATATCAAATCATCTCTTTCAGGAAATTTACTTTCAAGTTTAGGTTTAGCTAAGCAGGCTTCCTGTCTGGCCCTCTACCACAGTCTGCCTCTACCTATTTTAACACTTAACATACTATATGGAAATTTCCCATTTATGATATAAGTATTTTTCCTTGCAATTGTACTGTAAAAAGCTATCCATTTTCTTTTTCCTCTACTTAATACTTGCCCCGTATGTATTAGGCACTTAGTAAATATTTATAAGCTCACATATTAGAATTGGATGTATATTGTTAAGTAAAGATGCTAATTCCCAATTCTTAGAGAATCAAACATGCTAATTTTGTTGATTTAATCTATGTGAATAATTGTCATTATGTGATATGATATGGGTGTCTCTGTGTATGTGTGTTTGTATGTGTGTGATGTGTGAAACCACTATTTTACATTTTTCATATGAATGAGGAAAAATACCATTATGTTAAGCCATGTTAGACAAGGGTTAATGCAAGAATTCAGTGTTCCGGCACATATTTGTTTATATTGCATAAGGGCACAGCACTAATACACTTTGAAGTGATTATTGCTGTGATAAAATACTAAAAAAAATTTATTATCCAATGTGACATGGGAGAGTGAAAATGTAAATGAAAGCAGGGCATGCATATTGTTTTTACGTTGTACCTGCCAGTCAAGCTAAAATTTTATGAAGAACTGAGAAGCAATTTTCACTCATGTACATTATACCATGTAGGTCATATTCTTTTATGTAAATCTCTTTCACTTGGGTGTTTAAATTTCAATATAAACATGGTTCTAAAATTATGTTTTTTTTATTTCTTTTCTCTCTTTATTCTGAATTTTTGGAAAGCAAATGTGTTATGGTGCATGACACCTACACGTGGCATTACTTGAGTGGGTGTGAAAACACGAGCTGCATCTGTTTGGAGGAATAGTGGCATTGCAGGGTACTCTCCTTGCCCTGGCATACTTCATCCCACACGCAGGGAAGAGGGAGATGGGATTTGGAAGATGGGCATTAATTCACAGGTGACATTTTAAGAAGATAAAAGTTGTACTTTATCCCTTGGAAGAGTCTACACATCTATTAGCATTATGCATGTTTTATTTCTCATTTCTGTAGTTCATTGATAAATTGCACATTTTTGCATCCATTTTTCCCCAAAGACCCAATGCTTCATGTCATGAAAATCTCTCTTTGTCAGTTAATTATAATTTTGGACATAGTCTTGTATACATTAGCCTTTTCTCTTCTTTTAGGAATGTGATCGGTAGCTTTCCTAGACTCTGCCAGATTATGCCATTATTGGCTTTCAGCCTGGGAAAGAAACAAAGTAAAGCAAAACATCCCAAATACACATATGGTTTATCCATAATTTTTCTTATGATGGTAGATGATGACGTGTGAATTAAACATGGGAAACTTCAGGTCATTTACTACTTAGGAAAATTTCATTAAAGTAGTTTGATTAAAGTGCTATCTTCATTATCTGAAATTTGGTTAAGATAAATGCATGTAGCATACTGCTAATTAAATCTAGTGATTTTTTTTTTTTTAGTACTTAAAATTCATTTGTACCAAAATACACACTTTAAGGGGTTCTGGCATTAAGGATCCAAGCAGGTGGAAGAGTTTGTATTACATTAATAAATTTTTCATTTCATAATCCTATCACTCATAGTTGTAACAGGAAACAGAAAAATCAGACAAGGTAACTGGAAGGAGTTTCATGAAGGGGACTTCACAAAGGTGGGGTCAGGGTTAAAGGATAGAAAGAGCTGGTGAAGCATCCCATTTCTAGCAACTTCATTCTACATATAAGCTTTATCATATCAAACAGAGTATATTTAAAACCAAACTAGTACTCTCTCCCCAAATGGGCTTGCAGCCTCTTTATCACAGTTTATCACAGTTGAAGCCAATTTTATATTTTAAGCTCCTCAAGCCCCAAATCTTTGAATCATCCCTGATTCCTCTCTTTGTGCCACACACTGCATTTAATCAATCTGGAAACCCTATTGACTCCACCTTCAAAATGGCCCAGAATTCGAACACTTTTTACCACCTTTACTGTTGCAATACCAAAGTCCAAGCCTGGATTGCTCCATCAGCCTCTTAGCTGGTTTCCTTAACTATACCACCTGCTTTCCAAAATAAAACTGTAGTCGTTTTAAATGGTGAATCAGATCATGCCACTTCTCTGCTCAAAACCTTGCAATGGTTCACACATCACTAAAAGTGAGGAGAAAGTTTTTACTTAGCCTGTAAGGCCCCACATAACCTGACCCTGTTTTCTTCTTTGATTTTACCAGCTTCTTTTATCTTCTTTTCTCCATAAATTCTGGCCACTCTGGCCTTTTTCTTGAGCAAACAAGACATATCCTTGTTCTAAAGACTTTGTAGTCTCAGAGTCTTGGTGCAAAATGTTCTCCTAACCCTGCTCTCTGAAATTTATGTGGCTAAGTAATACACCTGCTTTAAGTCTTTGCTCATATGTCATTTGAATATATTGTTCTGACTCTTACTGGTTCTGCTAAAAGATTTGCTACCTGTCCATCATCCTCTCCTATAGAGATAATCCATATTTTTTCTTGCATGTTACATTTACCAACTTGTTTCGTTTGGAGTATCCTTCAATGTCATTATTGTGTGTCCAAGTGTCTTTATCCTGAAATCAGATATTCTCATCAATTCTGAAATATAACTCTGTAAATATTACATCTTCCCTATTTTGTATTGGAGTTTCTGGTAGAATTTTATTGGAATTTGTCATTCTGTTTTCTATGACTTACAATCTACATTTCATGGATTCCCATATTTACCTCTGTGTTTTCTGGATAAGTTCTTTAGTGTCTTACAAAACCTTTCTTTAACAGTGTCTGATCTGCTTGTTGATTAACCTACTGAGTGTTTAATTTCAAAGACTGTATTTTTAAATTTTAAAAGATTCACTGGACTTTTTTCAAAGTGAACTGGTCTTATTTCAAACTGTCATTTTTTAAACTTTTTTAAAAAATATTTTATTTTTAAGCAAACTTCATGTCTGACATGGGGCTTGAACTCACAACCCCAAAATCAAGAGTCACTCACTCTTTTGATCAACCCAGCCAGGAGCCCCCATACTCCTATTTTAAAGTCTCTACATGAGTATTCTTTTAAACCAAAGTTCTGCTTGCCCAAGACCTCATCCCTATGTCTGTTTCTGTGATAACAACTCTAATCCTAGGTTACTGACACTAACAATCCTTTCTGCACCTTCTCTGGAATTTTATTGCAGTTCCTATTCCCTGTTGAATTCCGTAACATATTTTTCAAACACAACTGTGCATTTAAAAATACTTATTATATATTCCCATATTTGTAGGCTATATGGTCTTCTATATTATGGTATTACAATGGGTGAAACAGTCTATATACAATGTTCTCTGATCACAAAAATGAATAATAATTCATAGCCCAATTTATCTCCATATATTTTACATTTTTATCCACTAGGATTATTAGCTTTGTTCTAAGATTAAGTAGTATTTATTCAATGAAATCCGGTTTAAAAATAGCAGACTCTTATTTGCCTGCCTTGTATAACCATTATAGTTGAGTTCAAATATACCTGAACCTCTGTTTTCCTTCAATAAAATAGGTATAATTATGTGAACTTCTAATTTTATAATTAGTTTATACATAAGATTAATATGTTTATAAAAATGTTCTGTTTCAAACCATAGTATGTAAATATGCCACATAAACAATTAAAATTTCTCATTGACTTCTCATAGAAAAATCGTTTCTGCACATGCCCCCATGTCAGCAAACAACATTGGTGCAAATTGTGAATACTTCCGACTGGATGAGCAGTGATTCAGTGTTTCTGTCCCTGCATGTAACAGTGTACAAGTGAGGGTGTGATGTCAATATAACATCAAGTTTTAAACTAAACTAAAGGTCTATAAACCATTTTATTCTTTAGGGCACTGAGAAATAGGGCAACACTCAGAGTTTTTTGGCCACCTGTAGAATGCCATTTAGAATATCACCTTTTGATTTTATCTACGAACTGGATCCCAACCAAGTTCAGGACCAGCTGCAGTTGCATATCTGCTACAGAGGTTTTTCTCTACATGTAAAGCAGGCATGCTAGAATAGATTATTCAAGTAGTTGTTCAAATTGTAGGACATAGGCTACAGCTAAGCATTATGAACAAAGACAAACAAACCTCCAAACAACTTGACTAGTGGGAAATAATGTGAGTTTCCCACAGGATGACATCCCTAAAATGACCCTCTTGTCACAGCAGTTTTTTTCAATGGTTTTCCAGACAGTGATGGTGTGTCAGCATAACTCCACTGTCCCTAAGAGACAGGAATGTGAAGGACAGCCCCAGGCCTTGCAGGGGAGAGGTTTTCTGTACAAAGCCAAACGACCTGATTAAACCACCCCTCTGTGCCTTTAGATTATTGAGCATTTTGTTCTAACCAGCTAAACTGACACTGTAATGGTGCCTTAGGTAATGCTACATGGCTGAGCATTGCCAAGGAATAGTACTTGCCTGTATATAAAAGGTGGCAGCCAGCAGGTAAAATGTGGACTGAATTAGGTAGCAGACAAGGCAAAGCTGAGCCAGAAACACAAAGAGCGTTTATTCACAAACCTAGGCTATTCTTCTATAAAGGCATTGTGGACAATCCTGCTGTTCTCATGCTGATTTTTCTCTGTTATCCTTTTACATTCTGACAACACTGTCATCAGAAGCGCCATCCAACATGGGCACTTCTGTGCATCTACCCCTTGCCTTGTTTTTGTAACCCTAAACTCTAACTGCTTGCCATTTCTTTCTCCAAAGCAAGTGCGTGCATAAGGAAATCACCAGACAAATGTCTGGGTTTGTAAAAGGGCTAATATTCCATCATGGGGCTTCAGTATTTTTCCAAGGCTTTACTATCTTTTGTTCTTGGTTTTGCTTATTTTGCATTGTATTTGGCCTCTATGGTAAAGACCCAAAATTCTGTAAGGTTCCATTCATTCCTTGGTATTTTACACTTACTGACTTAACAGTGATGTGCATTATTCTCATCCATACACTTCAGAATATTAACTTATGTATATTGTTCTCATTGTTGTCACATGATGAAATGAACTACTCTTTCATAGTGACACTGTCCAGGTAATTCCAAAGAACAGAAGAAATGATTTCACATGCCTTAGTTCTGCCTTCCAAATAAGATTATAAGCTACTTCAGGGCAGAGAACATAATCCTGCTATATTTTTTCCACACAACCCTGGTTATTTGTAGGCTAGCATCTCTGTCTGTACACTCTCCCCTTCATATCCAATCCCTCCCACACTCCACTGAGAATTTATCCTTCCAAAATACCACTTTTATCATTAACTCATCTGCTTTAAAACCTTCAATAGATCCCTGAAGCCTACAGGATAAAGTGTGCAATTCATGATCACATTTGTCATTTCAGTCTTGCTACCTCATTGTTCCACACTCAGACATTAACGAGACTATGTGTGCATTTGACGGTCTCCAGTACTGGGAGTGGGTGGCAGGAGAGGGTTAGAGTCCGGGAGAGTAGAAGGAAGCTCAAAACTGTGTCCAGGATCTGTGCATCTTGGCCTGCAGTGGTGTAGGCATAGAGGCTGGGGCAGTGGCTGTGAAGCTGGAAGTGTAAATAGCATCCTTGAGACCAAATATTCTGAAGGTAGGTTGGCTCACTTCCCAAAGCTGGAAGTGGAATGTGAAAAGAAGGACGAAACAGTACAAGAAACAATGTTGGATTATCTATAATAGTGTAAACAATTATGAATCCTAATTTATAAATTTCATAGTAGCCTTGAAGCTCTGCTCATTATTGCTCATTTAGGAGATTCTACTATATACACTTTTAGTGAGCTTGTGTGTATATGTGTCTTCTTCTGAACAACAGCAAAACTAATTACCTAATATATAGGTTTTTTGAATGTTAAAATCAAGTGATGCATTTTTCAAATTTTAGGGATAGCATTGATTTAAAAATAAAAATGTTAACCAAAACAATACTTTGATAAATGATTGGATATTTTAACCCCAAATCAAAAGGAATTTAAGACATTCTTATTATACTATTTAAATAAATACATATCATTTTTTGAATTTTAAAATAATTTAGTCATCATCACAATGGTATATATTAACCCAATGAATTTGAATTTAAAATAAACATAAAAAATTGTGAGAAGCTACTAAATTATAAGGCAAGATATACATATAACCTTTAGAGACTAACAAATGCTTTTTTCATTATAGTCTAAAAATTAACTGTCACACTTGCCTATTAAAAAGAAACAGAGGTTCGTTCTGATGTAATTTGTTAACAAATGCACAAGTCACACACCATTTTTATTATTAGAGTCCCGCTTTCCACTCTGGATTGTGTTGGATCTGTAGTACTAGCCTGACTCACTTCAGCTAATTGGTTCACATCAGCCCTGGCTTCTGCTCTTTAATCGCCTGTGCCTCCATGATTAGTGCTCTGTCTCTATTAGTTTGTCATTTGGGAACTCAAGATTTGTGTATCATGAAGTGATGGTAATATAAAGACAGTTTCAAATACAAGAAGATTCCACAGAAATTAAAATGCTAACTTTATGTTCCATTTTCTTTATTCTCTTGAGGAAGGGTGCTTTACAATAAGCATTTTTGTGTTTGCTGCTTTGTTCAATACAGACAAAAGCAGACCGAATAAGCTTTTTTCTCCTGAGTGTGTGATTAATGAATTATCCCCTTATCCCCTAATTGCCATATAGGGAATGGAGTTGCTTGTGGCAGATTAATAAAAAAAAATCCTTGAGTGAACAGTTAGTATTGCCTATCTAATATTTTGTGTGAGTTAGTTTTCAAACATGCAATTACCAGCCATGGAACACAACTGCATAGAACTACGAAAAGAAGATATACTCAGGAGGCATTTTCCTTATCTGGCATGCAAGTGATTGTTTTGTGTGGGTAATAACAATTTGATGCTGATTGAAGGTGCTCCTTTTCCTTTTTTTTTTTTTTCATGCACTTCAAATCAGAACACAATTATGCAAAGGAACGTATAACAAGCAAGCAGGTAAATGAAGATCTCCATATTCTCAAAAAAAAAAAAAATCACAACTGCTGATGACAAGAAGAGAACATAATTGAGTGAAGTTTGCACCAGAATCATAATATGTAGGTTCCTTAACTGATCTCCCACTAAGCACATTAAGCATAGAGTCTTCTGAGTTAGAATGCCGACTTAGAATTCATGTAGTCCAACTTTCATTCAGTGTAGGTATTCGTTAAAAGATCTCCGAAGGGGGCCTTTCAATCTGGCTCTTTTTTTTTTTTTTTAAGATTTATGTATTTATTCATGAGGGAGAGAGAGAGACAGACACATAGGCAGAGAGAGAAGCAGGCTCCCTGTGGAGAACTCCATGTGGGACTCCTGGGATCATGCCCTGAGCCAAAGGCAGACGCTCAACCACAGAGCCACCCAGGAGTCCCCAGTCTGGCTCTTATCTTGGAAACTCACCACCCTACAAGGCAGCCCATTTCATTGAAACAAGAAAAATTGATTTCCCTTTTACTTTTCTAATGACTCTTGGTTCTGCACCTTTAGATTCACAAAGAACAAATCATAACACTTTAGCAATTGCTGACCCTTCCAATATTTATAACCATCAGAGTAACTTGAATTCTCTCTTAAATGTTACACTAGTAATTTTAGAATCCCATACCATGCTCTGGATGTATTCTATGATTATTATTTACTTTTATTTTTCTTGTGATACTATATTTAATTACTTTAGAACACACTAATTAATGTTCCATTACTGAGTAACTTGGTAGACTTTTTTTCAAACGAATTCCATTGAATCTGGGTCTCCTATATTTTTTGCTGGAAAGGCATGCACCAAGATTGGCATGTTTGCTAAGAAAGGCAACCCAAATTACATTACCCCAGGCAGTGAGGCTTCTCAGAGAAGTTACTATAGCTTGAAATCTTTAGTGTTCAAGTTGGCATATTGGGAAAAACAATATTTTCAGTGCCAATAGAGTTGGTTGAACTCACATATTTATAAAATTCCAAAGATTGGTGTAACATACAAAGCCATTTTCTGTATATTCAGTGAATCATACACTTTTTCTGGAAGAAATTTAGAAGCTGTAACTATGTCTACCTTTTAATAAGTCACCCACTTTACTGGTGTTTTGATATCAAGAACAGTGAAGTAGATATCAGAAAGTCTGTTCATGAGCTTAGATTTAGAGGACAAGTTGGAGGAAAGTTCTGACAGTTATTTCATCCAAGTCAAGGAGAAGTCTAATGAGCAACCTTGTTCAGTAATACAATTATCCTGTGTCCCAGAGTCTCTCCTGTATGAAGTAGTAAGTATATTCCACCAATTTTGCCTCTCTAAACCCTGCCAAAAGCAGCATTGTAGTTTTCACACTTTAGTTTTCCGTATTAAATAAATTAGGGGGGGTTTTTTGTTTTGTTTTGTTTACTATAATATTGACTTTTCTTTAGTCCCAGAGTTCTTGGAAAGATATTCTTTTTCTTCTTGATCCTATTTCTGCTAGTTACCTGTTTTAATTGAAACTCAAGATTTAACTTGTGTTCATATTTATTTCCATCTTCTGTTATCATCCTCAAGTTCCACATAGAGGTTTTTATCATCCAGTACAGTAGTGGATAGATTTGTACACTGTAATAGCTTATGAGCATGTCGTCTAAACCTCAGATTACCATGGTCTATGAATGACACTAGCTGTACCTTTTCTATTTTTTTTTTTTTTATGTTGTGATCATCGGCCAACCACTTAATGTGAGGGACTCAATTTTCAAATCTATTCAGGGAACATTGTATTTGAATAATTTTACTGTGTTTCTCTATTGTGGAGTCTTTTCTCGTTTGGATAAATGTGCAGATGCAGTTAGAACAATGAGAGAAGATGGAGCATCCTGCTCATTAGCCAGATTTGCTCTAATTCAAGGAGCAATAGTAGAAAAGTACAAATACACAACCTGGGTAGACTTTCCAAGCAAGACATCAAAGAGTAATATGAATAAAAAGGAAAATTTTAGGTAAGAAGGCAAAGTTACAAAAACTAAAGACATCAGAGCGGAGACAAAGACTGTGAGAGTGGAAAGGAGGATGTGAATCCCAGTGTCATTTCCTGAGTGGCCCTTTAAGTGATTCTTTAGTTACAGATGGCATATACCCTGAGGGCTTTAAGTGTTCAGTTTAGACTTGACACTAAATCTTCTTTTGGGGCCCCTCACCCCTGAAAGTTAATGTTTTTCTCTCTAATTTTTTTTAGGCCAGCATGTCCCTACATATTCCTTGGTTGAACGATGGAGTCTTGAAAGTTTGTTATAATCTGTATGTGTCAATCAATGGAGCGGGCGCCAGAGAAAGAGGTGGCACTACTTAACTATGTAACTTGCTAGATTTCTAATTTATTTTTTTAAAGATTGTATTCATTTATTCATGAGAGACAGAGAGAGAGAGAGAGGCAAAAACATAGGCAGAGGGAGAAACAGGCTGTCTGGAAGAAGCCTGAGGCAGGACTCAATCCCAGGATCTCGGGATCATGACCTGAGCTGAAGGCTGACGCTCACCTGCTGAGCTACCCAGGCATCCCTAGACTTCTAATTTTAAATTTTATTTATTTTCTTTTCTTTTATTATTTTTAGCTTTAATTTTTAAATCTTGAATTGGATTTATGTGTTTCAGTGGTTTAGGCATGGCAAAGAGCAGTGTATGATGGAAAAGAATTGAAGTTATAAGTTTGTAAAGATAGTATCTTCTACAATTCAGAAAAGTTGAGTTCCTCTGCCCTTCATTATGCACGGACAATTTATATGAATGTGAGGCATAATGAGGAAATGTTTCATGTTTGGTTTCTCTTTCCTGGGGTGTTGAACAATACACTCTATGAGCGGGTCCTTGGCAATTTGGAATGTGGCTAAAAGTTCTCCCTGGGTAGCTAGTTATTTACTCAGGGATTATGTTTCTGTTGAGTATAATTTTGAGAAAGAAGTAGCAAAAATATAAGCCATAGTTGTAGCAAAAATAAAGGCACTGAGTGATAAAGTCTTTTTTGGGATGAGATAGATCAGTTGCCTCTACCTCATGGATATCACTTACAGAAAAAATCTTCAAATAACTGGTTGATATATATTCCATGATTGCCCATTCATTGCTGGTGAGGTTGTTGACAAGTATAAGCAAACTGCCAGAGATTTGAAAAACAAAGTAAACAAAAAACCCACCAACCCCATTCTAAGAAACAGAAGACAGATTACAATGCAATATGATATCATTTGAGATTTGAAGAGGCCAAAGAGTAGTGGTGGTAAGTGATTATTGTGGATGGAGATTGGAAGAAAGCTGTTGCCAGATATAATGCCCATGGCAGCGTGAAGGAAATAAGGTGGTGATAGAAATCTAAGTGGAGATAAAAGTCACAAGAGCTTCAGTAAAACGACATTTCCTGTATTCAAATATTAACAATAGATGATATTACCTATTTTCTGTCTTACTAAATGTTATATCAACAAAGGCTTTGCCTATTCTATTCTATAGTCTAAATGGGTAAAATAGCACCTCGGGCAACCCATTAACACAGATAAAATTCCCCGGTCTGATCAGAGTTGCCAATTTCTGCAATTTCAATAGCAGAAAATCAATGAATTCTGGGCCTCATGGAGCCTTCCCTCTTGGAGATGTCCCTGATCATTCCATATGCTGGATTATTTCTCTTAGTTGCACTTGTGTCTTGGATTAGAAAATTTTTTAGGAATAGATATGCATGTAGACAAAGAAATTGCCTGGGATAAAATTAAGAGTTAGGGGTAAGGTGAACAATGTCTTCTGGCTGCTAGCTTTTGTTAGTGATGACAGAGGGAGATGTTGTTAGATCATGACCACTCAGCAGAGAAAAGAAGGAAATAACAATTGCATATAGAGGCTAGGGTGATTCTTGTTACTAGTGCGGCAGAAAATTACTTTTGATATATTATCTGATTTCCTCCCTCCTGTTCTTCCCATTTCTCCAATTCTAGTAGATAGCTAGTTCTGTATTCATGTATCAAAGAAGGAATATAAAGGATAACAGAAGGAAGCTCAGACTTTTGACTGGCTTTGGTTTTATACCATAATGAGGTGAGAGGAAAGAGAAAAAGGGGATGAACATTTATCAGTCCTTAGAGACAGGGCTAGAAGTGATGGGTCATACATACAACATCTTGGCAAATGATCTCTTTGAAGGGTCTTGTTTCAGTTGTCAAAGCCATTTGGAAATTGAAACATCATTTGCTACCGTTCATCCTGTGCCCAGACCTATATTAGCTGTTCTTATCATAGGTACCTGAAGGAATCTTCCCTTGGCCAGGAGCTAGCTCTCAGATTAATGTCCATCCAGCAGGAGTGGACCAATCTATATCTCCTCATTAAATGAAGTTGTTTCTTGTCCCTGTCCAGTTTATCTCTTGTGGAATTTTCTTGTAATCTTAACTTTACAAGCTATCCATAAGCCTCAAGAGGGCTCTATCCCTCTTCATTTGGCAGGATTGTTGGAAGGAGAAGGTAGTACATCTGTATTTAATGAGGGGCAAAAGCAGCCTGTAGTCAGACAATAGCTAGACACGACTCCACTCTCTCTGTGGTTTGGGTGAGCATGAGTGATAACAGCATTTACTAAGAGAGAAGGAAAAATAGATTAAGGAAATGATGATGCTGTCTATTTTAAGCATGGACTTTGAGATGTATCTGGAACATCTAAGTAGAGATCTGCAATAAGCAATTGAATAAATGGACTGAAGTCTTAGCACACAGTCTATGGTTTGGAGATGTATATTTGGGATTTAACAACTCCTTAAGTCGCTTCTGAAGGAAGTTGAATATGGATATCTGTCTGGAACACACAGTGACTAGCAAAAAGAATCAAAAGTGTTGGGAACACAGATGTTTACGTAAATGGAGATAATGATGTCACAAAAGTAAAACAGGATATGTGTCCTTTTTTGGAACAATGCCACCAAGTGTTCGGTGAATTTTGAAATGAGTCATTGGCCTGGTGCGATGTTTTAGGAGCAATGTGGTATGGATGTTTGACTGCTCTAAATTGCAGAATAAGCAAGGAAGTGGACATCATCTTGTCTTAAAAAGAAAGGATAATCATATAGTGAGCATACATAAGGTCAAATGAAAATTTGTATTACAATTAACATTTTCAAAATTAGCAACTCTAGGAGGTATTTCTATGTTGAGATAGGAAAAACCAGTAAAGAGGGAGAGTTTGAAAACGGATGTGAGGTCGTATAAGCCATATTACCCAAGCCAGGTTACCTTGCAAGATAAACTTATGTGTGTATTTATGGGATTGAACTAAGCTTCTCTCTCTCTCTCTCTCTCTCTCTCTCTGCAAAGAAAAGAAGCTTTTATAGGGATCAAACCTGGGCCTGCAGCATCGCTGGCCGGTGAACTAATTGCTCTGGTACCTTGCACTCTCAAAGGGGCATTAGCCATTGATGCCACCAGAATATTACTGGTCCTGCAGTGGACTATGTGGAACTATAGTGATTCCTAAATAGTTTATGTGTGTCCTCAAATGCCAAAACTTAGGAGAATCATATGCACCTGTCAGTTTATTGACCATTATTCAGTCAGTGATCTTTCAAAACAGAGCTGAAAATAGGTTTTGCAATAACTACTCCATTTTAAAATCGTGTCCCCCAAAGACCTCAGGTGTGGGAATAGATATGTGTAACCACAGATATCCTAAAGTATTTTCTATTTTATTGTGTCAGTTTACAGTTACCAGTAATGTTATATGCAAGTAAAAATATGATGCCCTATTTTCTTTGCTGCCAAATCTGAGCTACAATTTAGCCTGACAAATGGGCAAAGATTTCCAAGTACCACATGGCTGGTATCTGTGTATTGGAATATGATGAACCCATATTGTTTTTAAATCCATGGAGGTGCTAGTCAAAGGTGCCTCTGTGAATTTTGCAATGAAAGCCTGGGAATCACAGGCAGTATTACTCAGTTCATTTATGAACAAATGTGGGATAGCAGACTGCAGATTCTAGAGAAGGTATTAATGAATCATCCCCAGATGATCTTCCAACGACCCACAGGACTTCAAAATGAATCATATGACCTATTTTTTTAATTAAAAAATGCATTTTAAATGAATTATTTATGAACAAGTACAGCTGTAACCTTGATAATATTAAACTGTTCTGGGCTGTTGAAAGGTATCTCATAGCAGTGACTATTCATAGTCAAACATGCAGAATGTATTAATGTAGTCGGTGAAAAATATGAAGTGGTCTCTGAAGAGGTGGAGATAAATGAGCCCATCAATTCATATTGCCTTCTTGCCATAGCCAGTCACCAAAGATTTGTGCAGAAATATTTTATTTTGGAGTTATTTGTAGTCTGCAAGTATCTATAATTCTGTCCTTCAAGTTTTATAATGTGACTATTTAACACACTATAAGTAATCAATGAAAGGAATATTGGCTATGCATCATATTTTCCTTAGGGATAGAATTAATGAACATGGCATTTTATTTAAGATCATTTTGGTTATCTCTCACATCTGAGATAAATTGAAAATTACTCTGACATTGGGAAAATAGAGTATTTTCCAAGTGCTAGCCAGAACTCCTTTGTTTTTCAGACATAAGTGTTCAAAATACGAAGTGATGTTTCAGTCAGGAACTCGGGCTACTTGACCATCCAGGTAAATTTTCCAAATCTATTTTCCACTGTCTAACTTAAACATTTCATTAAAGGTATGGTTAAATTCTTGTCTAATGTTTAACATTTTTAATCAAAGTGTGTGTTGTGTGCATAGGAAAGGCGGGAAGAAGATCCAGAGTGGACAAAAATTAATGATGAGAAAAATAAAAGAAGTGAGCATAATTAGGCAAATTGAAATTAGTGGAGCCCAGAATACTTTTCTTGTTTTCTACTTTCAGTAAAAATTTAGAAATCCTGGGAGCTCGAAAGGAGCTGAGATAAAGCACCATATAATCAACTTAATTGGAATCTGATATATATTGACTTCTAATACAATTTGCAAAAATAATAGAAAATAATAAACTCATTGTATTAATTGAACAAATCCTAGAAGTCAACACAGTCAAGTTGCTTTAGACACACTATGTCCTTCATCCTTTACAATAAGCATGCAGGATGGTAGTATTATCCCATTTCACAAATGGTAAGCTAAGCCTCTAAGAACTTAATGATAATAAGAGTCTAGACTAGTGCTAAGAAATAACAGGGTAAAGATGAAAAGTGAGGTCTGTACGCATGACCGCAGAGGCTCTCCTTTTCCCACTACACTGCTTATTACGATTTGGAGTCAAAGACACTCTGAGGAGGAACTTGTATCTCTTCTAGAAAAATAATATTTACACTTCTACAAGCAAATTCATCCTTTATTAAAATAGCATATGTGCACATGCAGTTGATGAATTACAGGCACACACAGACTTAGATTCTGTGGTATTCAATTTATGAGCTAAAAACATGGGGAAGTTTCCCACAGCTGCTTTTTAATTTTTAATTTTCTGGTCATATCTGTCTAACATTTTTTAATCTTAATTTGCATGGGACATGTTCACATATGTTTGGCATGATAAAGATTTAACAAAGTTGTTATTTTAGGATCTCCAAATCATGAAGCAAGGTTTTTAAAGCACTATATTTAGATTGGCCAAACATTTCAAAAATTATACAGATTATCTTAATTTGAGTTAGCTAGTGATGTTAATTTGAAGCACATTATTGGAATTTGGACAGGCAAGAAATGGTTAAATTATCAGCAATTTTATATAGCTTGTTCATATGATTTTTTGTAATTTTAGTTGTTTTTAGGTAAATTTTGTATACTACTTATATTAATAGATATGATAATTGTCAATTATCATAATTTTTCACTCAATTGACGTAAAAAAATCACATATTCAGTTTGATATTCTGCTGGGCAAACTGACAATTAAATCATTATTGCCAGGTGTCTTACATAATATAATTAGATCAGTCAATGTAAAATTTTTTAAAAAATTCAAACATTCAAATTTTGTGCTCAAAGTGTCTGAAAGAGTAGTAAATAGTTGAAATAGTTAAATTCTCCCTACTCTTTCTCTTAAACAAAACAAAAATTAAAAAAAAAAAAGATTTAAGGAACTCTTTCAAAAGACAATGGATATAATGGAACAATTTCCTCAGGAAATTCTCTACTTATGATATGGTCAGGAATATTGATCTTTCAGTAAGACACATTGATTTTAATTTATCCTTTAGGAGTAATTCCACTTATGGAGAGAGAAAAATATAATAATAGATACATCACTAATGAACTATATGAAAGTCTCAGTTATTATCATGGACGCCCTTATTGGTCAATTACAGTTGCTTTTCTTACCAAGAGTTTAAATATTGTTTATATTTAGGCTGATTTCCTACTGGTATAGATTACTTTAGTGTTTTTAATATGTGAAACCCAATTTGAAAGACAAGCATCTCTTATGGTCTATGAAAAATCATACATAATCATACATGAGTATATAAAGTCAGATTAAGCAAAAGCAAAATATTGAAGATTAACCTTTTAGGTTTGCTGTCCTGCTGAATATTTTTTAACCCTTTTATACCCTCCTAATCTGTTCCTTGAGCTTCTGCTGCTGCCATGTTGTTTTGCCTTCTTTTTTTCTCTTCTTCTCAAATAGCTTATATTATTATTGAAATGGCAGATTGCAAAAATGGCTACAAATTCCTTTCTTTTCCTCAAGAATTTGAGTCCATTTTTTTTAACCCCTTGAAATTGGGGAGGACACATGAATTTCCTTGGTTAATGGGACATTAGCAAATGTGAGTCAAATTAATCAGGGTTTATTGACCTCCACATTGTTGACATTTTGGACTGGAGGATACTTTGTTGATGGGGAGGGGGGTTGTCTTGTTCATTGCAGGATATTTAATAATACCTCTGCCCTCTCCCCACTAAATGCCAGTAGCAACCCTTTGGCTATGTCAACCAAAAATGTCTCTCTAGACATTATGGACTACCTCTTGGGGGTAGAGGGTATTGCTCCTGGGTTGAGAACCACTGATGTAGTACCTTGATAAAAGCTTTCCTATTGGGATTTGCCTTGTCATACTGCAATCTTGGATTCATGCTAGAGTCCTTAAACTATTGTGTGAATAAACCTAAGGTAACCTCCTGGAGGATGTGAAACCACGTGAAAAAAAGAATGAAGACTCTGGCCAAGAGCTTGTCAGTTGCCAGATGTATGGGCGAGGATAATCTAGACCATTTAGTTGAGGGTACTCCACAGAGATCAGCTTAACTGATCTATACCAGGAGAAGCACTCAGTAACCCACAGAATCCAGAGATAAATAAGCAGTTGTTCTAGGTCTTCTAAGTTTTGAGGTGGTTTATTATACAATCGACATATATTATATTAGTAAAACTAACGTACATATGTTTGGAGTTATTTTTATTTAGCTTTCAGTGATATTTTTCTTCTGACAGACACTATGTAATCATTAATTGCAATGGAATCAACCAAGATGGCATACTGATTAAAAAATACTGGGTCCAAAAATAATACTGGGTCCTAGGGGTGCCTGTGTGGCTCAGTCAGTTATATTGCTTGACTCTTGATTTTGGCTCAGGTCAAGATCTCATGGGTTGTGAATTCCAGCCCCATGTCGGGTTACCCACTCAACAGGAAGTCTGGGGATTCTTTTTCTCTCTGTTCTACCCCCGAATCTCTCTTCTTTCTCTTCTCTTCTTCTCTTCTCTTCTCTTCTCTTCTCTTCTCTTCTCTTCTCTTCTCTTCTCTTCTCTTCTCTTCTCTTCTCTTCTCTTCTCTTCTCCTCTCCTCTTCTCTTCTCTTCTCTTCTCTTCTCTTCTCTTCTCTTCTCTCTCTTCCCTTCCCTTCCCTTCCCTTCCCTTCCCTTCCCTTCCCTTCCCTTCCCTTCCCTTCCCTTCCCTCCCCTCCCCTCCCCTCCCCTCCCCTCCCCTCCCCTCCCCTCCCTCTCTCTTCTCTTCTCTTCTCTTCTCTTCTCTTCTCTTCTCTTCTCTTCTCTTCTCTTCTCTTCTTTCCTTCTCCTCTCTCTCTCTTAATAAATAAATGTAAAAAAAAATATGGAGTCCTAGAGCTAAACTTATTGAATTCAAATCCTACCTGTACCACTTTCCATCATTCGACCTAAAGTAAGTTACTAAAACTTGTTTTGCACAGTTTCCACATCTGTAAAATGGAGTTAATAAAAGTTCCCAGACAATAATATGGACTTTAGTTAAACAAATTTGGTCTAAATCTTCTTAATTAGTGGGAAGGTTGTGTGTTTCTTTATTTACATTTCTGATCTGGAATTTAGAAGCTTTTTATCATTTATCTTCTTCCCTACAGACCACTGCTTTATAGTGTCGTATTTGAGAATATATGTGACTTTTTTGACTCTACACAGAATATATTGTTACAGTAGAAGTCTCTTTCATAGATGAAAAGAATATTTATAAACCTCAAACCATTAACAAAACTTAGTGTGTCCAGTTCAAATTTAATAAGAAAATTACATAGGAGTCTGGATTGGATCCCTATCTCTGCTCTAGCCCAAATATCACCCCCAGGGTGATAATATTATTTATTCCAGATGTTATTATCTTGAACATTTTACCATCTCTGGGCGCTGAAGCTCTGGCTCCTAAGTAAGGAAAATCGAAAGGTGTATATAGTCATATATTAGGGGCTTGGGATCAACCTGAATCTAGTTGTTACTTTTCATATTCTCTCTTACTCTCATGCTTTAATTGTACCCTAGAAACTCCATTTGCTGAGCCTGGGTGCCATTTTCTGCTATATGAAACTTCTGATCTCAATGTCTTCTCTGGCTCTCTCTTTTTTTTTATCCTGTTAATGGACTCCCGAGACCTGTTTCTTACAAGGATACCTATCCCCCAACTTATTTTCCTCCTGCTAATTCCTGCCCTATTTACCTCCTGGATACCCTCTCTTTGTACACTTCTGGGTCTTCTTATTTCTTCCAGCACATTGATCTAAAATTCTTATTTTTATGCTGCCAGAACTTAACAACCAGATCCAGTTCTGTTCATTTATAAAATATTAGAGCATTTCTTATATTATTTCTAATTGTTACAAGAACCCTTCACAACTCTTCAAACAAACCAGCAAACAAACAAGTCATACTAAAGTGATCTCTGAACTATAATTTAAATCCAAAAGGTGCCAGGACTCTAAATGGACACTTTACTTGTTCTGTTTGCCTTGTATCTTATCACTCCCATTCTGACTGACCTGCAAAGCACAAACTGATATTGACAGTTTGAACCAAGCTGAATAATCAGAATTTATTTTTTAATTATTTGTATTATTTCGTAGGCAATGGGGGGATTACTAAAGGTTGTTGGGAAGGAAAGTAATAGGATCAAAGTTGTGTTCAGGAAAGATTCATTCAGAGTAGATTGAGGAAGAAGAGAAGCTGATAGTAGCAAGATATTATAACAGTTCAGATCAGAGGTAATAAGGTCCTGACACAACTCAGCAAACCATTAGGGAGCCAAAGGAGTAGAATAACTAACATTCCATGTTGGTGCCCTCTGGCATGACTGAGAAGATAAAGAATGTCAATAGTAATTATGAGTTATCCCCAAATGATTATATTGTTGAAATCCATTAAAATATGCTGAGTTTAAGTTTTATTTAGTACATAATATAATGAAATATCCATGCAAATTATTTTAGGTGCTGGGAATAAATCTTTGGTAAAGGCATTAAGAGTTCAAAGTATTGCTGAATAATTAAAGACTACAGGTAAGCATTTATCTAGTTTTTTAAAAATATATATATTTATTTATTTTTATGGCATTATAGGATGCATGCTATAGTTGTCTAGTTGAGTATGGGCTAAGGTTGGTGAATCATTGTCATGAATGTTCATTTCTTTATATTTTTGCACAAATATTTCTGTAATCTTGAATTCTCCTGACTCCCCTCTTTTTTCCATTGACTACCTTATTGTACTGCAAGACACAGCTCAAATGCCAGTGCATCTATAAAACCCTCCCTGACGACCCCAACAAGGATATCCTTCTTTGGTGACTTCATTGTATATAGAAAATTTGCTTGTATTTTGTAGAAAAGAAAACAAATAATTTTCCTCTACTCTTCTGAATTCTTAGAACAGATTCTATAATAAGGGATAGATTAATAAGAGAAAAAATAAAAAGTTTATTAATATGTGTACCTAACATATATATAAGAGAAAATCCAGGGAAAATAGTAACTCACAGAGGTGGCTTTAGAATTCAGGATTAAACACTACCTTAACAGGGAGAAGGAAGGAGGTTGTAGGCCTCTTAGGGTAGACTGAACATTTTTTTTTTTTTTTGGAAAGATGAATGGGCCTTTAGAAGAATAGATGGGAGATATCATATTTTGTGACAAAGGTTATCTGGATGCAGTGCTGACTTCTAGTCTCCTTTCCTGTGATTAGAGCCAATCTTCCCTGGTTGATAAAACTCCTTGGGAGGGGATTTATGACAATTAAGTTTCTTTTGGAGAATCCATCTTTAGGCAAAGAATTCAGAGAGAGCCTCTCACTGTGTCTGCTGTTTCCAAGTACCCACAGCTCAAAACAGTCAAAGTGGCATATTTTGGAATGGCATGTCTCGAACTCCAACAGTCATATTTTGGGGAGACATATTCTACTATCCTTCACTTTCCATTATTGCTTTTGCCTGGTTATATTTCCTCACTGTGTATCTCCCCAGGAGGTTCAGTGATCTTTAAGAACACAGAAAGTGCTTTAGCCATTTTATTTTTCACTTTGATTATCATTGATAAGCCTAAGGTCACCAATATGTCAGAGTCGAAGGTAGAAGGAAAATGGAAGTGAAAAAAAAGAACTAATATTTTTGAACCTATTGCATACTAAATATTTTTACAAGTAGCAAGCAATTTGTGGCCAGATTTTCTTCCTTAATCAAGACAAATTGTGTTTGGATACCTTTGTCTATTGCAGGTGTCTTAAAGTCCCACACATTCCTACTCTCTTATACTCATCTGGATTTGTTAATTTATGTAATCGACCAGGCTTCTAGGGTTTTTGAGTTAGTGATCTTTGTTTTAAATATATGCTAAGATTTCACACATAGTTCTTAGAAAACTGCTTTATTATTTTAGCTTTATAGATGAAGAAATTGAGATTCCTAGATACTAAAAAAATTTCCCAGTGTCTCTCTATTGATCTATCCAGTGGACTTTTTTAAAATGAAATCACCAATTTCAGGAACTTTTAAATAAAAGCCAAAGGTTAACTTAAAAAAAAAAAAAAGGAAGCTATTGCCATACTAAATTTCATTCCATTTGGTTGACATCCACAGTTAAATTTGAGTTATCAGCTCCAAAGCCTAATAGCTAGCCAGAAGGAAAACACGACTAGTGTCAAGATATGGAGATTTGGCTTAGTTACATGCCTAAGCCTCATAAAGAAAATGAACAAGAATGGGTGCATAAAAATAGTCTAAACTTGATAGGCGGTTTATCAGTAGTCACTGTTTCGTAAAAAGTTGTATGAGATGTGAATAGTGTCAGTTGTAGTGGCAATAGTTAGGTGTTCATGGAAAACATGATATTCTTAGAAACAATAGTATAATTAAAACATGGGAGGTTGAAAGATGATTCAGGTATCACTTAAAGGCAGATCATCTGTACTGATTGTCTTCATCTCAAGAAGACAGGTTTGCTTCCAGAATCTCTAGGTTTTCCCACAGCATTTATTTGAATTTAAAAATATCTGACAGGGACCACATCCTCCCAAAGGTAAGAAGAGTCCAGTTGTGTTGTTATTCCCAGGGAGGATTTTGAAATTTGGTACTGAAACTGGTAGTACTACTATCACTACAACAGAATGTGAGCTCAATGAAAATGTAGGAAATGAAGGCTGTTGCTATCCTTCAGGCTGAAAGTTAAAAGCAAGATAAAAGGAGAAATATAAACTACTACTTTCTTTTCAGACTCAATTTTTTGTTATAGCTAACTGAAATACAAAATCTGTAGTGAAAGGTAATAATATCAATAACTACATCAATATTAGTAGTCGGGGTCTCTGACCACATGCAGTGAAGTATGGTGAAGTATTTTTTAAAAATCTCTTCAGGGACGCCTGGGTGGCTCAGCGGTTAAGCATCTTCTTTCATCTCAGGGTGTGATCCTGGAGTTCCAGGATTGTGTCCCATATTGGGCTCCCTGCATGGAGCCTGCTTCTTCCTCTGCCTGTGTCTCTGCCCCTCTCTCTCTCTTTCTCTCTCTGTGTCTCTCATGAATAAGTAAATAAATAAAATCTTAAAAAAAAAATCTCTTCATGGTTAACATGTATTTTGTTTTCAAGGATGAAAGTATTCTTAGTTAAAAAATAAGCCATTGTTTTTAGTTGTTGTTGTTGTTTTTTTAATGATAATGATAATAAGCCATTTTGGATTGAAATTCAGATGCCTATGGAAATGAGTATGCTAGAACTAAATATAAAAAAATCCACAAATTTTTCTGTATTAAAAAGTGAATAGCAGTTTGGAGACAGAACAGAGTCATGAGGAAAATGAGAAAGATGAGGGAATTAATTTCATAGCAGTACTGTACCATGGATGCAGTAGTTTCAAACATGATTAATACTGTGGTTCGTTTAGAATATTTACAATGTAAATCTCCCTATTTCTTCAAAACCTTTGGGAAATATATCTACCTCATACAAATAGCATGTGAAAATAAAGTATTTTTGGAGGAGGCTTGGGTACTACGTTTCTCTAGGTTCTCTTAGGAATAGAACTACCATGTTCTGGACAGCAATAACATCCATAAACTAAAATGATTCAGCAGGAGCAGCAAGTCAAAGACACAGAGAGCCATAAGCCACAATCCTTTCTTGCCTTGAGTATTTAGAGAAATGTTCAGAAGGTCACTGGAATTTTATAATGTACAATGGCATTCCAATTGATACTATCTAGAACTTCGATGATACAAAGTGAATCTGAGTAGGAAAGAAAAAAAGGAATTTCACCTCTTAATTTTTGTTGAGAAACATTGGAGGATGGACTATGCTTGCAGGGAAAAATGATCCAGGTTTCCTACTTACTTACTTGGGATAAGGATATCCAAGGATATCCAAATAGATTTATTTCAGTAAATTTTCCGAGATTTTAATTTAGAATTCTAAATTGGAATGCAAAATGAATGATGATAAGTCAATTGAAATAAAACAGTTTCTTTAAATTGGAAATAGTTAACTGTAATCAGTTAAAGAATATATCAACAAATTAATTGATAGTCTAATCAAAAGTGAGTAAAAACTTTGGAATAAGGGCAGAGGGCAAAATATGCACGAACAGACTAAAATACTGACCTCAAAATACATCAATGGATAAAAATAGAAAGTGTTTTATCTCCTCTGCTTCTTTTAATAACAAGGATCAGATCAAGCAAAAGGCTTCCTTTGCTCTTCGGCTCCTTAAATCAGAGACTTCAAAGAATTAAGTCTCTGCTCACATCATTAAGTGATACAGGAGAAATCTAAGTGGGCTTCAGCTTCAGAGACTGAGTGTCCCTTCGTCCTTGATCAGCTGGTGAGTCCTAATACTATTTGTCTCTGTCAAGTCTGCACATCTCAGCACCTGCACTCCGGAGTCCTTGCTTGGTCCATGTTTCTGGGCTGAAGGGATGCTCTTCAGAGTATTGACTACTGTGAGCTTGACAAGTTTGCCCTTTTGACAAGGTGAGAGAGGTCATTATATCCACCAGTGGGATCCACAAAGCAATTCTTAAGGAGGTTTGAGCCATATTTTTACAGTTGTACATCAGGGATATTTTGAACACAGACAAACCTTGTAAACAGGACAGAATTTTTTTTTAATGTTTTTAAAATATAGCTATCAACAGTGTTTGTCTTTTTAATTGCCCACAGCACTATGTCAGTAACACTAAATATGTGTTTTACTGATTTATATGAAAATGACAAAAATAATTACTGCATCTTAAGAGCAATTCTCAAGAGATATTCAGCTGAGAAATAGCATATATTAACAAAATGACTATTCACTGTCTAAGTTAACCCTGAAAACAGATAAGAAATATAAGCAGAACAAGGTAAAAAATTTTTTTCATAACCATTCTCAGAATAAAATTAATTTTTCTCAATGATTATTGGAACATGTTTAATCTTTGAAATAAAAAATTGAATCACTGGCCTGGTCTTGACCCTGACTAAAAGATTCATAGTATAATGAGAGAAAGCAAAAAAGGGAGGGCAAAATTAAAATTATTTCATAATTCATTTTTAAATTATTAAAGATATTTTGTTCTCTCTTGTCCCAAAAGTCAAGACAATGCTTTAATTATCTTCTGTGGAAATCAAAGAACTGTGTCACTGAAATAAATTTAATCAATTTGGTTTAAGATGTTTTACCATGGGACGCCTAGGTGGCTCAGCAGTTGAGTGTCTGCCTTTGGCTCAGGGTGTGATACCGGAGTCCCGGGATCGAGTCCCACATCGGGCTTCCTGCATGGAGCCTGCTTCTTCCTCTGCCTCTCTCTCTCTCTCATTCGTGAACAAATAAAATCTTTCTTTTTTTTTAAAAAAAAAAAAAGATGTTTTACCATGTTTCCAAGTGACTTGCATTATGCCAGCAATATTTTTCTATTCTACATGTTTTAATACACGAGCAACAATGTTTTCTAATAAACAACCTGGGTCTACATAAGTTCTAGTGTTTCTTAAACCAGTCTTACCTAGTATGGTTGCATAGGGACTTTACATTTTTCAAAGCATAGTTGTAGTTTCATTAGTACTCCACAATATTTGTGAGAAGTAACCAAGCCCCCCTCACAGTTTTTTTTCCACAGCAGGTTTGTAAATCCTTAGGGCACTTGCATTTGCCATGAAATACTGTAACAAATACTCCTAAAGTAATTAAACTGGAATCCAAGAGAAATATTCTTTCCTGCAGTATTTTGGAGAGACCTAGAGGACTATAGTTTACTGTTTTATTTATTTGAAGATAAAGGAAGAATGTCCGGAATATTTGCTGAATATAACTCTAGCAGTGGAAAAGCCTTAGCAGAACTCTTGCATAAGCAAATATGAAAACCCTTTCTGAGGTAGTGTTAAGTAAACTGTACTATCTCCCCTCTTTTCTCTCTCCTCCTTGTTTTCTTCTTCTCTCTCTCTCTCTCTCTTTTTTTTTTTTTTTTTGAGATAAACAAGATTTATTTATTTATTTATTTGAGAGATAGAGCAAGTGGGTAGGGGGACAGAGGGAGAAAATTCTTCAAGCAGGCTCCCAGTTGAGCATGAAGCGCAACTCAGGGCTCAAACTCACAACCCATGTGATCATGACCTAAGCCAAAACCAAGAGTCAGGCATTTAACCAACTGAGCCATCCAAGTGTTCCTTCATTTTCTTTTTTCTCTTCCTTTTTCACTCCTCTCTTCCTCCTCCTTTCTTATGCTCTATCACCCTGGAAGCTGTCAATGTATTGACTATATTCACATTGAAATCAAATTCATCCCATACTCTAAAGGACAGATAATAATGAATCTAGAAGATCATAAAAGAAAAATTTAAACTGGACTCCATGATCTCTTCTTTACAATCATAACTGAGGCCTTTTCACAAAATTCGCATGGGTAGCATAATGTATTTTATTAAAGAGAATGTGTAATTCTCTTAAATAGTATTTACTTTTTTTAAAATGATTTTTTTTTCTTTACAAAAGTGTTAAGGTTTTGAAAGACAAAGAAAGATATGGATGATTCTACATTAAAGGTGATTAAAGTGATATGACACTAAATGGAATATATAATCTTGGATGGGATCATAAATCCCCAAATAAATAAATATTCTAAAGGACATTATGGGGACAGTTGGTGAAATTTGAATATACATGCTATAGATTAGAAGATAATTTTGTGTCAATGTTAATTACCTAATGTTAATACCTGTATTGTTGTTATGTAAGAAATGTTAGAGAATACCCTTATTATTAAAAAAAAATATGCACCACAGGGGTGCCTGGGTGGCTCAGTCAGCTAAGCATCTGCCTTCAGCTCAGGTCATGATCCCAAGATCCTGAGATCCAACCTCATATCAGGCTCCCTGCTCAGTGGGAAGTCTGCTTCTCCCTCTTCCTCTGCCTCTTCCTTGGTTTGTTTGCACTCTTGCATGCTCTCTCTCTCAATAAATAAATAAAATCTTATTATATGTGTATATAATATATAATAAATGTCATATATATGAGCTTAAGATGCCGGGGGTAGTAGGAAGACCCTAGTCTTGCATAGTCCTTCAAACTCAGCTAGATAAATGTCAAATCATTCTGAATATCCAAGAAATCTATCCCAGAACTGACAAAATGAACTGCATAACTAGAAGGAGAAAAGGGGCCAAGTCGTGGAAAGTAGGAGGGGAAGATATATGATTTTGGGGAGAATTAGATCATGGGTGCTGCAGAGTGGAGGGAACCCTGGTTATGGAGAAAAGGGAGAGAGAGAAAGGGGAGGGGGGGAGGAGCACACAGGGAATCACAAAGAAAACACTTTCCCAAAGCCATTGACTGGGAAAATGAAAGGGGCTGATTTTCATAAGTTTTTACAATCAAAGGGCTCAAAGACTGGAGATTTAGAAATCTGTGGCAGCGCTGGTAGGAGCCCAGTGGGCCATGCAGTGCTCCCATGGAGAAGGAGGGCAGATAGTCTGGGAGGCAGATGGCATGATCTGGGGATTCTCAGAGACACACTGGGAGAGATGATCTCCCCTTCTTGGAGTGCATCTGAGAAAGGTGGCATTGGTTTCCAAGAGACAAAGCTGCCAGCATGCACCATTTCTCTCCCCTGCCCCTCAGCATAAACTAACTTTAGTAAGCAGCACAGCATCAACAGGGGCATAAACTGCTTACACCAAGCTCCACCTGCCTGTGCTCTTCACGTGCATGTTTCTCAGGCAAGTGTGTCTGAATAGTGCAGAAGACCACACCTCCAGAAGACCAGCACAAACTGCCTCCCAGCATGCACCACCCATGTCTACTGACCATGGAGTTCTGCAAAGTTTCAGCTGTAGTGGAAATAGTATCAGGTCTCTTAACAAGCAGACCAGAGCACACCAAGTTAAAACTCTCCACACTCTAGTCAAGGTCCAAACATTTGCCACTGCAGGCAAGGAGAAACTGTGCCAAAGACTGACCTGAGGGAAAGAGCAGCCCAAACACAGCAGCAGAGTGCACAAACATATGCCAGAGACATGCCAGACCCTGGACAGTATAAGACCTCTTTATAAGGCCCCTACTTTCAGGATCAGGAAACATATTAGTCTTTCCTAATAGAAGAAAGAGACCTAGACAAAATACCAAGACAGAGGAATTCATCCCAAAAGAAAGAACAAGAAAATGTCATGGCCAGGGATCTATTTGAAATAGGTAAATGTAATATGCTTGATCCAGAATTTAAATCAATAATCATAAGGATACTAACTGGGTTTAAAAAAAGCATAGAAGACACCAAAGAGTCCCTTACCATAGAGATAAAAAACCTAAAAACTAGTCAGGCTGACATAAAAAAATGCTATAACTGAGATGGGAAACCAACTGTCTAATAACCCAAGGATGGAAGAAACAGAGGAACAGATAAATGATACAGAATATAAAATTATGGAAAATAATGAAGCTGCAAAGAAAAGGGACAGAAAAATATTGGATCATGAATATAGACTTAGGGAACTTAGTGACTCCATAAAGTGTAATATCATTTGTATCATAGGAGTCCTGGAAGAAGAGAAGGAGCAAGAGACAGAAGATTTATTTGAGGAAATTATAGCTGAAAATTTCCCTAATTTGGGGAAGGAAATAGATATCCAAATCCAGGAGGCACAGACAACCCTCAAGAAAATCAACAAAAGCAGGCCAACAACAAAAATATCATACTTAAATTTTCAAAATACAGAGATAAAGAAAACAAATTCTAAAAGCAGCAAGAGAAAAGAAATCCCTAACTTAGAAGGGAAGACAAAGAACGTTAGTAGCTGTTCTATCCACAGAAATTTGGCAAGCTAGAAGACAGTGTCATGATTTTCTCAAAATGATGAATAGGTGGGGATCCCTGGGTGGCTCAGGGGTTAGGTGCCTGCTTTTGGTCCAGGGTGCGATCCTGGAGTCCTGGGATCGAATCTCGTGTCAGGCTCCCAGCACGGAGCCTGCTTCTCCCTCTGCCTGTGTCTCTGCCTCTCTCTCTCTCTCTCTCTCTCTCTCTTCTCTCTCTCTCATGAATAAATAAAAATCTTAAAAAAAAAAAAAATGAATGAGGGGCAGCTTAGGTGGCTCTGTGGTTTAGCGCCACCTTCAGCCCAGTGTGTGATACTGGAGACCAGGGATGGAGTCCCACATCATCCATCCCTGCATGGAGCCTGCTTCTTCCTCTGCCTGTGTCTCTGCCTCTCTCTTGAATAAATAAATAAAGTCTTAAAAAAAAGATTAAAAAATCCAAAATGATGAATGGGAAAATATGCAACCAAGAATATTACATCTAGCAAGGCTGTCATTCAGAATAGAAGATAAAAAATTTCCCAGACAAATAAAACAAAAAAACAAAAAAACAAAGGAGTCAGTGACCACTAAACTAGCACTGCAAGAAATATTAAAGGGGACTCTTTGAGTGGGAAAGAAAGACCAAAAGTGACAAAGACTAGAAAGGGACAGAAAAAAATCTCCAGAAATGACTTAATAAGTAATATAATGGAACTAAGTTTATATCTATCAAAATCACCCTGAATGTAAGTGGACTAACTGTTCCCAAAAGATATAGGGTATCAGAATGGATAAAAATGGGGCACCTGGATGCATTCAGGTAAGCAGCTGACTCTCGATTTCAGCTCAGGTCATGATCTCAGGGTCCTAGGATCAAGGTTGAGTCAGGCTCCATGTTCAGCCAGGAGTCTACTTGAGGATTCTCTCTTCCTCTCCCTCTGCACCTCTCCCCACTCTCTCTCTCTCTCTAAAGTAAATAAATCTTTTTAAAAATGTATTTAAAAAATTAGACCCATCTATATGCTGCCTACAAGAGATTCATTTTATTTTATTTTAATTTTTTTAAAGATTTATTTATTTATTCATGATAGACACAGAGAAAGAAAGAGAGAGAGAGAGAGAAGAGAGGCAGAGACACAGGAGGAGGGAGAAGCAGGCTCCACACCAGGAGCCTGGCGCGGGACTTGATCTGGACACCCCAGGATCAGGCCCTGGGCCAAAGGCAGGCACCAAACCACTGAGCCACCCAGGGATCCCCCAAGAGATTCATTTTAGACCCAAATACATTTGCAGAATGAAAGTTGAGAATGGACAACCACATCTACCTTGCCAATAGACATCAAAAGAAAGCCAGAGTATCCATACTTATATCAGAAAAACTAGCTTTTAAACCAAAGAGTATAACGAGATGAAGAAGGGCATAATATTGTAGTAAAGGGGTCTATCTAACAAGAAGATCTGACAATTGTAAATGTTTATGCCCCCAACTTGGGAGTACCCAAATATATGAAACAATTAATAACAAACATAAAGGAACTCATTGGTAATAATAATAATGATATGAGACTTTAACACCACACTTGCTTCAATAGATAGATTATCTAAGCAGAAAATCTATAAGGAAACAATGGCCTTGAATTATACACTGTGCAAGATGGACTTAACAGATAATTCAGAATATTTCAACCTAAAGCAACAGAATACACATTCTTTTTGAGTGCACATGGAACATCCTTCAGAATAGATTGCATACTGGTTTACAAATCAGCCCTCAAGAAATATAAAAAGATTGAGATCATACCATATATATTTTTAGACCTTGATGCTATGAAACTTGAAGTCAATTACAAGAAAAAAATTGGGAAGACCATAAATATATGGCTATTAAAGGACATCCTACTAAAGAATGAATTACCAACAAGTAAAGAAGAAATTTTAAAGAAAAGTACATGGAAACAAATGGTAATGAAACCACAATGGTCCAAAACATTAGGGATGTAGCAAAAGCAGTCATAAGAGAGAAGTATATAGCAATACAGGCCTACCTCAAGAAGCAAGAAAAGTCTCAAATACACAACTTAACCTTACACCTAAAAGAGCTAGAAAAAGAACAGCAAATGAAACTTAAGCCAGCAGAAGAAGGGAAATAATAAAAATTACAACAGAAATAAATGCTATAGATGAGACGCCTGGGTGGCTCAGCAGTTGAGCATCTGCCTTCGGCTCAGGGCATGATCCCGGGGTTCTAGGATAGAGTTCCACATCAGGGTCCCAGCATGGAGCCTGCTTTTCTCTCTACCCCTCTCTGTGTGTTTCTTATGAATAAATGAAATCTTTAAAAAAGAAAGAAATGCTATAGAAACAACAACAACAACACTCCAGCAGAACAGATCAATGAAACCAGGAGCTGGTTCTTTGAAATAATTAATAAAATTGATAAACTCTTAGCCAGACTTATCAAAAAGAAAAGAAAAAGGACCCAAATTAATAAAATCACAAATGAGAGAGGAGAGATCACAAACAATACCATAGAAAATGCAAGCAATTATAAGAGAATATTATGAACAACTATAGGCCAACAAATTGGACAATCTGGAAGTAATGGATAAATTCCTAGAACCATATAAACTACCAAGCCTGAAAACAAGAAGAAATAGAAAACTTAAACAGACTGAGAACCACCAAAGAAATTGAATCAGTAATAAAAAAATCTCCCAACAAACAAAAATCCAAGGCCTGATGGCTTCCCAGGGGAATTCTACCAGACTTTTCAAAAAGAGTTAATATCTGTTCTTCTCAAGCTGCTCCAAAAAATAGAAACGGAAGAACTTTTAAACTCATTCTACAATGCTAGCATTACCTTGATTCCAAAAACCAGACAGAGACCCACGAAAAGGAGAATTACAAGCCAATATTCCTGATGAACATGGGTGCAAAAGTTCTCAACAAAATACTCAAAATACTAGCAAATTGAACCCAAAAGTACATTAAAAGAATCATTCACTGTGATCAAGTTGTATTTAAGAGGGGTTCAATATTCACAAATCAATCAATGTGATACACCACATGAATAAAGGAAAGGAAAGAGCCATATGTTCTCAATAGATGAAGAAAAAGCATTTGAGAAAATATAGCAGCCATTCTTGACAGCAGGGCTCCATCCCAGGAGTCTGGGATCATGACCTGAGCCAAAGGCAGATGCCCAACTGACTGAGCCACCCAGGAATCCTCAAAATGCCACCTTTTAACTGTGTTTCACTGGCCTTTTTACCTGGGCTGTTTCTTTCATGAAGTGGTAGTAGCCCAGGTGGATGCAGGAAGGAAGCAAAGAATGTGCACTGGGGATAATAGAACCACCTAAAGCTTCAGATTTACGTCTGAGGGTGAGAATGAGCATTTAATTTATTATTCAAGCCATGCAGTTTTATGAGTGACTAGAATGTTGAAAATAATTAAAATTTTATAAGTTTGAAATATCTATTTAATGAAAACCCTGTAAAATAGTTATAAATCAAAATTGTTTTTAAAACTATAGTTATTTCTGAAAATATATATTCATGTACAATAAAGTGATTTCTAAAACTATGTTGAAAAAACTGAAATTAGTAATTAAAACTAACAAACCACATAGTCTGATGAGTTTTCTTAACTGTATCTGTCTCTCATATCATATCATTGATACATTTGGAAAAGAAAAAAAATTTCCAAGAGTGTTTCCCATATAAAACCTTCAAGTTTTTTCATAGATGCCTTTTATTAATAATAATTTAAAGTTCTTGACATTTCTATTGGACTTTTCTTATTGTATCATAATATTTTTAGATAAGAAATATTTATAGATATTTTTGTTAAGAAATATCTATGGATATTGAGGTACTTTGTAAGCTCAGAGAAAATATTGCTAAATAAAGGACATCTCAATTCTCTTTTCTTTCTCTGCAGAATTATATGACTACTTCAACCAAATGTTTTCATAAGTACTGTCTTTTTTACTTCATTCAAAATGCTTTCCTTTGACAAATATTTTTACATGACAAAACTCATCAAGTGAATTGTCTCTATTTTGTGATTTGCTTGAATGCTTCACCAAATTCAGATGTTGTAAAATTGTATTCCCTGTCACTTCATTCTATTCCAATTTTGAGTATAAATTCATCCAATTAAACATAGAATCGTCATCACAATATTTTCTTAAAAGTTGGGATTTCCAAAGTACAATTATACAGTTTGAAAATTAAGACACCCATTTAATAAAATTACCATTTTTGTGTCTGTCTTTATTTTTTCCCCAGCTTTATTGAGATATAATTGACATGTAACATTGTGTAAGCTTTAAAATGTACAGTGGTATTGATTTGATACACTTATATTTTGCAAAATGATTATTGCCATAGCTTTAGCCAACACCTCTATCATGTTACAGAATTAACATTTATTTTTCACAGTAAGAACATTGAAGATCTACTCTTTTAGCTAGCAACTTTTGAGTATGTAATACAGTATTATTAACTATAATCACTGTAGTGTACATGAGATTCCTAGAACTTATTCATCATATAATTGGGAATTTGTTTTATTGACCAGCATCTTCCCATGCCACTACTCCTCCGACTTCTGGTAACCATCATTCTAGACTCTGGTTATATGTGTTCAACTCTTTCAAATTCCACATATAAGCAATACTACACAATTAAAAGTAGCCTAATATGCATGTAATTGGAATCCCTGAAGGGGAGATGGCTGATGGAAAAATATTTGAAGGATTAGTGGTCAAACATTTTCCAAATTTGATGAAAATCATTTTGTGAATCATCACATTTCTTTGAAAATGGAGATTCAAAATCCCAAATGGTTTATTCTATTATTGAGTATAATTTATTACTTCACAATAAACACAGATTTTAATTATATATAATACGTAACAAGAAACTGTTCTTTATAAGAGTTAAAACAGAACTTATGAGCCTCTATTTTTTCCCCATACATATCACTTCTGCTTTAACCTATCATTTTACATTTGCCATCTGACCTGGTTCACTGGCAGCCTGGTAGCTTTGTGCTCTCGTTGGCAATGACACCAGCCAAGGCACAATTGGCTGATTCATCACATGGCAGCATAATCAGCAGTGTCACATATTCCTTACACTTCTATAAGAGATCAGGAATAAAGTGTCCCTAGCCACTCTTGAATTGATGCACTTTATTTTATCAGCAAGCACCTGGCATGACCATATTGTAACAGAAGAGGGTAAAAAAAGAAGTACTAAACGGAAGCTTCTGTTCACTGTGTATGTGTCTCATACATTACCAGATGAGAGAGTTAGTATAAGTGGAGACCTACTAAGCCCATCCTGACCTATTTTAGTGCAACAATTAGCATAACAACAGCAACAACAACACTTGAATGAAAAATGAAAAATTTAGATCAAATATTAAGAAACCTTAATCAATATTGCCACAGCTACTCTGGTTATACAATTAGCCCATATTAAGAAGTAATTTTGCAGCAGTGTCTTTATATTTTAAAAATGTTGATTAATTTTTTTCTGTTTATCATGTTATTTTTTAAGAGGTCTAGGCAGATGTAACTTTGCTTCACATTAAAGATATTCTATATAAAGTTATCAGTCTTTTCTCCCCAGAAATGATAGATTTTTAGATAAAAATGAATGAATGGGGAAAAATCTAGACAGGCATAAATTCTTATAAAAATATTTAATCTAAATTTAAAGATCAAAATACAATTTTAATAAAATATCATAATATTAAATGACAAAAATAATTCTGCAAAACTAAAGGTAGATATTATCTTATTTTTGCTAATATATATATATATACATATATATATATATATACTTATACCCATGTTTTTATAGCTACAAATAAAGATGATATACTCAGAGTATTTCAGAGAGATGATCTATATAGTTTGCAAATTTTGTGTGATATTGTCTTCCTTAGGCTTTTTTTGTTTTGACAACTGGAAGGAAACAATCTTATGATAATTTTGAGAACCAAGCATATCTGAGAATCACGAGCAAGATTATCTTTTTATTTTTGTTTAGCATACACTCAGAAAATTGCTGTATAAGGAACTCTAGAAAAATCTGAGAAAGGATACAAAATATGAGATAGATCTCATCCCTAATGAGCTGACAGTCTACATGAGGAGATTGAATACACATATACAGACTCACAAACACATACGTGACTGGAGAACAGAACAACATACTACACAATGACAATTATAATATTAAACATGAGTAAATAGTAATTGAAACTGCCAAGTAGGAATGGCAGATGAAGTTAATCATCAAAGACTTCATTGATATGGTGAAATTTAATTGTATTTGAATAAAAAACTTTTTAAACTTAAAAAGTAAATCCATGAACGTTTCTGTGCCTGTTTTTATAGCACTTTCTGATGTCCTTACTCAGTCTTTGGGCATCAGACTGAAGAGAATTACATTGATGGTCCCTACTCCTTATGCTCAGTCAGGCTAATATGGGGGGGGGGCATATTCTCATCCAAGTGACTGACAGGAAGTGGGCCATGGGCCATGGCTCATACTTATTTAGCTAACACCAGCTGACAGCCACACTTTGGAGGTCAGCCAAAGAAATTAAGAGAAGGGGGTATTACATGGACTTTTTTCCCCCTAAAATAATCAAATAGAATTGAGACATTGAGGAGAACCTGTTTTCACAACTTTTAGTTGAGTACCTCTCACATCAAGTTGGGAAGTATTTCTAGGAATACCAAGTGACGATGGAAAAAGACTGTTTATGGTAACAGAAGATGCATTCATTCATAAGGATTGCTTGACCTACCTTCTTATAATGAACCTATAGGTCAGATTTTGTGCTTTTCCTCCTTGGATTTTAAAGTCTGTACGTTGGGTATGAGACCAAAGTAACACAAGCATTGTGCAAAAATAATATGCTCTGTTTTAAATATCCACATTATTCATCCCAATGGTTAGGGTATAATATTCGACACGTCATCTCTAGGAAATTTTGTGTGCTAATAGCTTTCACTGAAAGAATGTGTGGTGAGACATCTTCAAAAGATTAGAGGCCTAATGTTTACTGAGACTCTCTTTTACAAAGATGATAATGTATATTGGAGTGCATAATGAAAGAGATTATTTTGATAGAAACTGATAAGTAATAAATATCTTTATTTATTACTTTATCTAAAATATCTTTAGATATCCCTTGTGATTGCAAGCATCTTGGTGACTACAGCTGAGCCAATACCTCTCTTTCCTACCTGTGTCTTCATTCCAGCCATTACTCTTTCTTGGTATATCTTGTCTTCCTTTTTCTCTGTGATATAGTGTATACTGCTTCCAAAAAACTATTCTAACTTTGCGATTCAATCTGGCCAATCTCTTAATGAGTGCTATATCAGTATCTGCACAGGTTGTACTTATTCAGATATCAATGAGTAATTTCTCTAGCACATTCATTCTTTCCTTCACCACACACATACTTGTGGAGCTCAGCTCTATGCCAGACACTCTGCTAAATGTGGGAGATACATAGAAACATAGCTTAGAGGTCCTATTCTTGAGCTTTCAGGACAGGAACAAAACCATAAATGGATAATTCCAATGTTATATGAAGAATTCTAGAGAAGTAGGGCCTCAGTACACATCAGAATAGCACTCCTGGTTATGTAGAGAAGAGTCAGAAAAGTCCTCAGGGAAGACCCAGGAAAGTGACCCTGCTAAGGTCTACGGTTCAAATAAGTTCAGTCTATGAAGGTATGTAGTTAGGGAGCAAGCATTGCTGGCTAAAAAAGTAGCCTATACTCTGAGGGAAGACTTATGTTAAGTGAGAATGGATAATTTGTAGAACTACGAGTCATTCTGCGTGACATGACAGGGTAATAGTAAATGTGTTAATGAGTGTCAAAAATCCCAGTTAAGGTGGGAGATAAGAATGAGATCATTTAAAAAAAAAGTTAAAATTAAACACAACAATTAGCATTCCAAAAGGTTAGGAATTATTTTATTTTATTTTATTATTTTATTTTATTTTATTTTATTTCATTTGAGAGGGAATGAGTGAGAGAGATGGAGAGCATGCCCACAAGTTGGGGGTGGGGATCAGAGAGATGGAGAAGCAGACTCCCTGCTGAGTGGGAAGCCTGATGTGGGGCTCCATCCCAGGACCCTGAGATCATGACCTGAGCCAAAGGCAGATACTCAACCCCTGAGCCATGCAGGTGCCTCATGGAATCTATTTTAAGTGGTAGCTGAGCCATTTCTCTTATTCAAAATGTTAATTATGTCAAATTTGTTTTAGAATATTGTTGTGGCTACAAAGAAGAGAATGAATTGAGGGGAACAAGGCTGGGGCCGTGAAAGAGAGCTACCTGAAAAGTCTTTCAGGCTAAAAAGATGGGGCTTGAATTAAGGCTATGAAAGAAATCAGAAAGAAATAGTTGGATTTATGAGTTAGTAAGGATGTAGAATAGATGGCATATTTTTGTTGATTTGAATGTAGATTCTGAACCAGAGATTCCAAATGCTTCTTGAGTTTTCCGTTTGATCCACAGGGTTGACAACCAAGTAGGTGTTCACTGAGATGAGAGTATCAAGAAAGAAGCTATCTTGACATTAAAGGAAGGAAGAGAGAGAAAACACTGCTTTGGATTTAAACTTCCTGAGTTGGAAATGTCTGTACTAATAAAGAATAAATAATCAGTAGTGGTCAAATCTGTAGTGGTTAAGCAGTAGGGTGGGGGAAGAAGATGAATCTGGCACAGAAAAATCAGTATTAAAGGATTCAGAATATAAATGGTGAGGCACTTGAAATGGATGATATCATCTAGGGAAAACTTGTAGTGATACAAAAAAAAATATAAGCTTAAGAGCAGTAGTCTAGCTTTATGATGACAAACTGCCAAGAGTCTATGAAAGAAGCTAAGATGCTACACACAAGAATAATAGGGAAAGAACAGCAGAATATGATATTCAGGGAGGAGAGTAGAGGGTTCTGAAAGTAAGAGTGATTGAGAGAGTCAAATGTCAAGAGCATAAAAGAAATGTAAGAAGGGAGAAGCATCCAGTGGTTTTGCAATCAATGAGATTTCCTTTGACAACGGTAATTTTAGTGGAGATGAGGGAATATAAGATAGCTTTTATGTTGGGTTACAAATAAGAGAGTTGGGAGAAAGAAACTCCTTGTAGAGAATTATTTTAGCTTTCTCGAAGAGAAGAAAAAGCATGTGAAACAATGATGGCCATCACCCTTCTCTCAACTTTAGGAATGCTGCTCTTCTATAAGGCTGTTGGGTGGGTAGGGCAAGAAGGGGGTGTTTGTGACTTGAGTGGAATCACAAACTACTAATCTCTGACACAACACTTGGGAAAACACAGTTCTCCAATCCTTAGTTAATAATAGTACCTAGCTCAAAAAGTAGTAGTAAATAATGCATTTAAATACTAAATGTTAATTCATAACCTTATTACATTCATTGTTACTTAATGTCTATAAAAACTAGCAAGACTATAGGAATATAGATAGAGTTAACTGACTTTATTCTTGCCTCCCTAAGGGAATATAAGAAACTCTAACAATTTATTCAATAAAAGTTTTTGCAGCTTCTCCCTTGAAACAAAGTTGATATTGGGTGGGTTTTTTTTTTTTTTTTTTTGTTTGTTTGTTTTTTGCTTCATGTTATTGATGAGTTTTAGGAAGCTTAATTTCTTCCTGGAATCATAGATAGTAAACGACAGACCTGGGTATTACATATGGGTCTTTCTGGCAGTGAACCTCATGAGGCATACCGTGTGTCACTTCTAAAAGAAGAGACAACTATCACTTTATTACTAATATTATATGAATAATTAAGTTTGTAATATGATAGGATACAGCACTTCTCAGCCTTTTGGCTAAGATCAAATGTAGTAATATTATAGGATATTATCAATACATTGTATTCATTGGGCAGGGGCTCTGACATCAGGGAGGCCTGCATAATCTTGAGTCCAAACCATTCCTGGCTTCAGTTTCTCATGTTAAAGGAGGCATGATAGTTATAAGCATTAAATGCATTTAGTATAAAGATTTAAAAAGCTAATCTAGATAAAATTCTTTACAAAGTCTGTTACAAGGTAAAACTCAAAGCCTGTTTGTGACAGTGGCAATAGTAGCAATAATACTAGTGACATTCTTGATTTACCACAGAAATAACAATCCATAAAGGAGAACTATACTATTTTGTCAAATTTGGGTAAAAAGACAGTTAACCAGTAAATTCATCCACAGATAGAATTTGACATGTAATTTTTTATGATAATTGAGTCAAATTACTCAAGAATTGTTGGCATTTTTTTCTCACAAACATTCAAGACATCATTCACCTAATTTATCTGAACCTTTGTTTTTTCTCAAGTCAGATTTTAAACGTATTGCTTACATCTGAAGTTGAATTGGAAAGAGTATATGAAATACCATTCTCCTTTTTGGTCATTTTTAATGTATTGACCCTGTATTTGTGGTCTCAAATGACAAAGCTATTTATTTTTTCTTAAGTGTTTAATATTCATTTCATTTCTCACATGTTTAATCCTCTTCAGTCAGTTCTATTAAAAAGGGATTAAACTTTACTAAACACAAGAATAAATATGTTAAAAATTGTTTTCATTTTCATTAAAAGTATAAGCTTTCTAAGGATAACTTGGAGTTTAAGAAACAAAAATGTGAATGGAACAGGGGAAATTATCTAAATTATGACATTGAAATCATATTTATAATGATTGCTACCACAGTCACATACACAAGTGGCATCGGTAGGAAAGAAAGCTCAGATGGTTTATTAAAGGGAGGGTAGTGGAGTAAGAATATATTTACACATTTTCCATATAACTGCTTTAGTGAGAATTATTTTTCAATATTTGCTGCAAGTTGAAAAGCTGGGACATCTAACAAAAATGAACACACTATCATCCTCTTCCATCCGGGAGCTAACCTAGAGCCAGTACCACTCTTCCTTATTTGTTCACCATGCAAACTAAAATCCTCAGGTATGTGAATGAGAAATATTTCTTTCATCACCTTTAAAATTGGTATTCTACTTATCTCAAGTAGCTGAGTTGGTTAGATACATTAAGATATTTGACAGTACCTGGTACAGGAGGCCTCCTCCCCACCACAATTTAATCTCTTGAAATTATTTGTCTAAAAGTTTCTGAAAAAAAATATAATGATATTGAATCCTCTGAGATATTGATGTCTACACGTAGACACTTATTAGTCTGTCGTGGTATCTTTAAACACCACCAATTAAACTTGAACGTGAAGCAAAAAGACCATTTTTTATTAGGGTTTGGATCCACTTGAGGGGATATTTCAGACTTCTCATTTGATCTCATTAGGCTCTACATTGAAATATTGCAAATATATATTAGACTTGTCACAAGCCAAATTTCTTTTTGGTGTCCATTTTTATGGCTGGTCACTCCCTCCAGGCACAGAGGCTAGGAGTAGATTTTCTACAATCAAGAAAGTCCAGTTACAAGAAGCTCAACAATACCACTCAACATGCTTGGTTTCCAAGAAATGGAAAAACAAAACATTTTTAGTTTGATGTTTTTATGTGTCTTATGGGTCAGAGGTACTTAAAACTGAACTCAAGTGAAACATAAACTGTGGCCCTTTCCCTGGAGAGTCCACATGTCAGCTATTCCCTGGCCGAAGGTTTTGGCTGCCATCCCTCAGAGCCTACCCTTTTCTCTGGGTCTATTTCCACAGCTTTACAGATTTCATGGTGTTTCACAGAAAATGCTCCTACTGCTTCTTTTGAAGCCTGGCTAAAACTGAATTTTTTTTTTCTTTTTTTCTTTCAAATATTCCTTTTATTTTCTTTGGATATTTTGCTTATTTATTTAGAAAGAATATGTCCTTAGTATATTTACTATTGGATAAAAAGACACCTCCATCCATTGTCAATATAAACACTCCACAATTGGTTAATTACAGAAAACACCTGGAGTTCCTGCTGCTTCTAATTGTCGCTGTCCCATGGTAGTTGATAGTCATAGACAAAATAGGAAGTGGCCATCACTTTGAATGAGAGTAACCATGGAGTCTTAAAGTAAAGACATTCATTAGCCATCTGTCCAAGGTGAGCTATGGCCAATTCCTTTCTGGTATGAGTAAAGTTCATATGGTAACTTCAGTTATTATTCTTCAAAATTGGCTGTTACAAAGACATTAAAATATGAGCTGGGTGGATCTCATCTCAGAAATGTCTAATTTTATACAGAAACATTTTTATCAATTTGAAAATTCAAGAGAAATCAAAATTAAGATAGTAAAATAAATAAAGGAAACTAACTTTATAGGCATGAGTATTTTCTTTTTTTTCTTTTCTTTTCTTTTTCTTTTCTTTTCTTTTCTTTTCTTCTTTTCCTTTCTTTTCTTTTCTTTTCTTTTCTTTTCTTTTCTTTTCTTTTCTTTTTTTCTTTTTCTCTCTCTTTTTTTTTTTTCCCATTGAAAAGAGCCTGTGTCATTAAGGACTTAAAAACATACTTGTTGGAAAGCCTGAGAGGCTCAGTCAGTCGCTTATGTGTTCAACACTTAATACTATATTTGTTAAAATCCAAAATAGGAAATACAATTGTTGGTCAAATATATTCATTAAAGAATTTCAAACTGAAAATAAAGTATAATCTACCTACCACAAAAAGAAAAGAAAAAAGGCAAATTAGCCCGTGTGATAACTGTTTGTGCTATAAAGTGATTCAACTTTTAAAAATCCCACACCAAATAGCCAGTCACTTGATTTACAGCCTTATATGAACTTCAAGGTCGGAGAAATTTTCCAATCTATTGTCTGATATTATAAATATTCATTGAACTATTAAATGGCTCCTCCCTGTGTGAGGAAGTTATTTTTTTTATTTCATAAAAAATGAAAATCATAACACACAGTAATCATGAATGGAATTTTTTCAAATAGATATTTAATATAAAGGTCATAGATTTTTTTTTTTAATTTATTTATGATAGTCACAGAGAGAGAGAGAGAGAGGCAGAGACACAGGCTGAGGAAGAAGCAGGCTCCATGCACCGGGAGCCCGATGTGGGATTCGATCCCGGGTCTCCAGGATCGCGCCCTGGGCCAAAGGCAGGCGCCAAACCGTTGCGCCACCCAGGGATCCCAAGGTCATAGATTTTTAAAAGTGCATATTAGACAAAATCAAATAATGTATGTTTCAAAAATAAATTCCAAGAGATTGAATATTTCCCAACTATTAACTGTTAGGAACAAGGTTTTGTGCTATGTAAGCCAGAATCTCATTTTTTATTTAATCTAAGACACCGATCAAAGGTAAGATGCGCTATTATTTTATCCACCCCCAGGCACTTTTAAAATATGCTTTCAATTAAACTTTATACAATGCTTCCATTTCACTTAATTTTTCTTTCATACTTATTGAGGATATTTTTGCATTTAATAGAGACTTTTAAAATAAATTCCTTTTCAGGAATTG
Organism: Vulpes lagopus; assembly: GCF_018345385.1. Taxonomy (NCBI): domain Eukaryota; kingdom Metazoa; phylum Chordata; class Mammalia; order Carnivora; family Canidae; genus Vulpes; species Vulpes lagopus. The sequence goes on along the minus strand of NC_054824.1, from coordinate 21,944,677 downwards.
TTTATAAATATATGAAAAACATATAAATATTAACCATATGAGCCTACATGGTAGTAGTACAATTCCTTTTCAGGAATTGTTTATAAATATATGAAAAACATATAAATATTAAACATATGAGCCTACATGGTAGTAGTACAAATATAACCCAGTTTCAGAAATTTTAAAATGTGAAAAAATATACAACTTAAAACAATGAAAAAGTGCATAACATATTATTTATTATTAGACAGGGTAGCTCAGAGTAGGGAATCATTAACTACATAGAAAAAGAAATACATGAAATGACATTTTATTTAAAAACAAAATATTTCATATATAAACAGTTATTAATCTAATAATCCACAATTAGCAAGAAGGTGTGTTCTTAGTCATCTAGATGTATATTATCTAGATGCACAAGCCTAAAACTTGGTTCAACACATTCCTGCAAGATGTATTTAGCACTCACAATGAATAAATGCTATTTACATGGAAACTGCTTTAACATACTAGACCTAGATTTTGCTTCACAACTTCTGTTTTATTTTTTATTTGCTAAAAACATCTTGTAAAGAATCTTTGCTAGTAAAAGTTAGAAGTGTTCATGTTAGTGTGCAGATTATCTCTATGACTTTGGATGAAAACATTTTTGGACGTAAAATATTTAATAGAAAAGTCAAGCAAAAGAAAGTTAAAGAGCTATAAGTGGTTTATAGGCCTTAAATTTTCCATGATTACCATATCTTCCTCTGTATTTATTACTTTACTTCTCCTTATGCAATAATTTCTTTGCCCTGCTTCTTTGAGGCTGAAAAAAATATATATGTGTATATATACATATGTGTATATATACACACAATATATATATATATATAAACTGTGGCCAGTTAGGTTGCTTGGCAACAGACATCATGCTTTAGGGTGGACTTGAGCCTTTTGCTTCTATAAGCTGTTAAAATTAAATGTTTCTTGAGAGGGGGTGTTATGTTAATTCTCTTTTTCTCTATTCTCTATTTTCTTTCTGGCTTACATTATTCATGTGAAATAAACCCCCTCCTTAGTTCCGAATTTTAGTTCACTGAGAATCAGTTGTTATCATTCTCCTGCCTAGAAGAAAAAGCTTGTCTAACATTCAAGCCTCTGTAAAAGCTTCACACATTATGCCCTCATAAATTATAGCACCGAATCATGAGGGACAGAGATCCTGGGTACAGAATGTGTGTAGCACATACATTGGTTTAACAACACTTTGAAATTGTCAAAATTTTACCATCAGGTAGAAGCCTGTGGAGTCCAGGGACAAAATGGGGTGGTCTACGATTGCAAACTCTCGTGTGGAAATGTGAGAAAAGATGAATGAAACAGGCTTATGAGATAAAAATCTCTAATGGAAAAGAGAAACTAAGAAACAAAATGGATAAAAATGAAAATAGTGAGTAGGGCAAGACCTCAAGAAAAGATCTAAGAAGAAGAAAAAAAATACATAAACATGATCTGGGAAACCCTGAAAGGAAACAGACACTACCAGAAAATGAGGAAGGCTTTCCTTCCCCCACCTCTTTCATGTGAGGGGTGACAGATAATGTGATTTCTCAAGGACAGTGATAAAAAACAAAATTGCAGAGGGGAGCTGCATCCTGCAGAGAGCAGAAGAGTTTTACCAACAGCCCTCTGTGTGTAAGCACTACATAAACAGGAAAAAAAAAATAGCATTGCTAGTCCTCATGGCTTTAGACAAAGTGCAAAACTTGAAGGCCACACAGAGAAAACAAGCGAAAGTATACAAAAGACTAACAAGGCATCTAGATCCACAATGGCATCTCGAAAAATCTATGCAAATGACAAGGCATTCCATTTAGTGGCGCTCTATGTGAGGCAAGTCTTTGCCAGCCTTCTGAAAGGAGATAATCAGATATTAGTAGGGCTGTGATCGGCAGCATAAAGGAACATCGGCAAATTCCTATATATACATATTTCTAGAGGAAGTGCTTAGTTCCCTCCTGTACTCTAAAGAAAATGGTCTTGTCAACTATCTTTCCCGATGCCTTGATTTAAGTTGACTCAAGGTAGCATACATAGATCAGCCTCAGAGCGTCAGTTCAGCAGACAGACTGGAAGGGAGTAGACATGTGACAGTGAGTACAGCAGTGATGAATGGATGTTTGATGGCATCATGAGAATTGCTTTTTAGTGCAAAAACATAAAAATGATGTAAGGTGAAATTGTTTCTCTTTTTTCCCACATTTTGTCTTTCCCTTGGTCTAGTTTCTTTCTTTCTTTTTTTTTTTTTTCTTTCACACTTTCTTTGTCTCTACTCAGCATCTTAGTTTCCCAGGAGATAATCATTGATAATCCTTGATAATCAAAAATTCTTTCTAATTCTGCGATAACTTTCAAAGTGTTCTTTTTCTTAAAATGATTTTAACTAAGTTAAAACTCTACTGTTGGGACCTTTAGTGACATCAGAGATTTTTTAGGTCTTTAGTAAATATCCTTAGAGAATTAGCTTACCACAAAGACACCGTATGTGCACGCATGTGTTCGTGTGTGTGTGATGTTGTTGCTTGTGAAGATTTTAAAGTATAACCAAATTTTTGTAAGAAATGATTGGATTTAAAGTATAGGAATCAGATGAATTTCATATTTACAACACCGTGTTGCGGCATTATGGTGGTTGAGCATGCAAACCTATAAATTGTGACCATAATTCACAAGTCTGAATTTAATGTGCTTCAATTTCAAGAGAAAATTTCATCACATCTGATGGAATGATCAAGAACACTTCTACACATGTGTGTAGGGTTGGGTGTTGATTCCTAGAAAACCCTGAATATAGATTTTTGAGGGACAAGCTTAGTGGTGCCCAATTAATATTAGTTATTATGATTGCCACCCAATTGGTTAGCTATTCCTTGTCTCTTGAAGAAGCTTTGCATTGATGGGAAGCCACAGGCGATTGACTAAACAAATACTTCAGTCAGGAGAAGATAGATTATTTATTCCAATCCAGAATTTAGGTATGAAATCTCAATTCAACAAATTTTTTCCCAAAGTGTTTTAGCCTATTCCCCAAAATTTGATTAACTTGAGGGGTCTGGCAGCGCCATAAATAGCAAACATCTCCACAGAAAACACAGATTAGAGGAATTGTTTCATCTGAAATGGAGAGAGAGTTTTAAAATGTTCACTGTCTCCCCAAATACTTACATATCCTTTAGTTACAAAAAGTAGCTAGTGCAGCTAAGATTTCCTATATTTTTTTGCAATGCTGTGGAAATCGTAATTAATGTTCATTGGGATTAGAAAAGTCCTTAGAATACCATACAGAAGTCTTACATACACACAGACATGCACATATAAACTCATGTATAGTCATTGATTTAATTAAGTTACAATTTGTATCATATTATTAATCCTGCTAATTAAAATGAATGCACAGGAAGAGGGTTTGGGAAAAAAAACCTAAAATTATAGGAAAGGATTAAAGGTAGAAATTGCAATTATAAAGGTTATATTTCTTTGGATGTAGCATTGTTATAGTTCTAGAAAGTTTTAAAAACCAAGTGAAACTTTCAGATTACTAAGAAATTTAGAGATTTTTTGTTTGTTTGTTTTTTTGGTTGTGCTCTAGATAGGTTGATATAGATTTTCAAAGATCTCATTTTCCCCAGGAACCCCAAAGGAAAGGTCAACATAATTATCTCAATTTTTTTCATCTTCAGACACCGACTTGAAGCTGTCAAAAGACTATTTTGTCTGTGGTTAGTCCACATATTGCTCTTCTGTGCTATACAAGAAATTAATACAGGCTGTTGATATCCTCAGACCAAACAGTAAAGAGCTGTCAAAAAGACACCCATGTTGTCAAATTTGTTAGGAAACTCTTGGGGAATGAGTGCAAAAGGACAAGCATTTAATTTATTGACTTAAGAAAACAAACAAACAAACAAACAACCTTACTGTCAGTAACTTTATGGGGAATGGACAGTGTCTGGGCAGTGGTTGTGTTTTCCTATGGAATGCTTGTCTTACCTGTTCAGGTAACACTCTTCATTTCCATAGAACGCATGTGATCTGTTACTGAGAAATGTTCCTTCAGTTTTCTTGTATTCCTATTTGGCTTTGTCCTGCTACTCTTGTCTGTGTGTGGAATGTTCCCTCTTCACACATATCACATTCAAGAGATGCCATTAGTTTTCTTTAAACTAGCAAGATTGGGAAAATTTAGCATTAAGCATTTTAACATCACCCTTCTTTCAGAGCATTTTAATTCTCTGAGATCAGTTTACACCTGTCTGCATCAAGTACAAATCATTCAAGTACATGGTACAATTTCATAAATATAATGGGAACTCAAGGAAAGGTTGGGTTTATTCTTTAGCTCTTACAATCATGCTCTCAGTACAAAATACCTCAATGGAGGAAAGAGGGAAGAAGACATACAAATATTACTATGATGTTGATAACATTTTCACTGAAAGATTAAGACATTTAGGTTTAGTATCTCACAAAGATCACTTACCACAAAGTATGGTAGTATTAGGCTTGAAACTCATGTCTTTAAGATTAATGTTGTTTATACAGCATTAGCCAATTATAGTCTTCTAGGGCTGTACTTGGTTTTTATAGCCGCCATAACAAAGTAACACAAACTAAGTGATTTAACAGAAGCTTACTCACAGTTCTGGAGACTAGAAGTCTGAAATAAAGGTATCAGCAGGGCCATGTTCTCTCTGAAACCTCTAGTGGATACCTCTCTTCTTACAGATCCCCACGGCCTAGACATTCCTTGGTTTCTGATAGTGTCATTATGATCTCTGTCTCCATCTTCCTTTGTAACTTTTTCTTCATGTCTTCATGTCATCTGCCTCTAAGGACACCAGTCACATTAGATTAAGGGCTCCCCTACTCCAGTATGACTTCAATATAACTATATCTGCGGTGATTCTAAAGAAATAGAGTTCTAGGGTTAAGACTTCAACACAGATTTTGAGCACACAATTCAACTAAACATACCTTCTAAAATATCAAAATTATATTTGTAACATTAAGCAAGTATATGTGTAAGTGTGAAATTTGAGGCCCAGAGAAGCATCTGTATATATTGTAGCAAAGAAATTATCTTATGGTAAGCTTGGTTGCATCTAGTGGACTGAATTCTTTATTGCTTATGAACAAATGGCCCAATGTAGGTAATGAAACTTCTGGTAGTATAATCATCACTGATCAATCTAGCTTGATTTCTATTTTGTTTTGTTTTTGCCAATATTTTCTGCTAATGTGAACATAAGCACCATAATTCAAAATCATCAGGAAGGCAAAATTAAGTACTCATTTGTTAGTCTGTCTAGGACTACACTTTATTTGTCCTGTCTTGGAATTCTACAAAGAATAAAGAATCCCATCTGGTTCCAGTCGTTTTTTTGGTGGTTTCTTCCCTAAGATTTGTTACCAGTCGTATACATACTTAAATATTTGGAAATACAATGGATAATACTCTGTTTATATAGTACATATTTATAATTTCTACTTGTCAAAAATCTTTACTGCTACAGTATTTAATGTCTGTGTTGTCAAAGAATCCAATTACACCTACATCTTTTTCCTTTGACACACAATACAATAAAATCCAACTTATTCATTATAAAGGGAATGGGCAGTTGATTTTTACTCTCAGAATAACATATTCATACATGAACATATGAACACATGAATTCTGACAGAACTGTCTAAAATTACTTAAAATGATCCATTCATTTATTCATTAAACAAATATTAATAAAAAAACAAATATTAATGAAATTTACTATGTGCCAAACACTATTTTGGATGTTTTCATAGATCAGTGGACAAAACAGATAAGAAATTTCACCCCAGAAATTATATTCCAGTGAAGAAACAATAAAGTTTATATTAATCTATAAAGACATACTTGTGTATATGTATATATATGCATATATACACATAATTAGAACAGTATGAATTTAAACAAAAAATATCTTATGTTGATTATCTACTAAATAATAATGGTCAAAAACTTAGATCAAGAAATTTCCTTCAATATTTGAAACTCTGAGTGTAACTTGTATTTTTTATGGTTTCCAATGAACTATGAAATCAATATTTTATAAATATTTAACAGTGAATAAAATTACTCCCATCAATCCAATGATTTAAATTTATTTGATATTTCTATATTTATATTTCTTCATGGTTGCAATTATAGTGGCTATAAAATCGTGATTTTTAATTATTTCACTTAAAGTATTTCATAAACTGTTGCCTCATGTTTTTTCATAGTCTTGAGGCTCATCATATTCACAGTTGCTCAATCTATCACAGTAACTATGATTTAGCATGTTCTTTTTTATATTTAGTTTTTTAAAACCATTTTTGTAATTATAAAAAAAGTGTTAAAAGAGACTTTTCAATAAATTATTTTAATTTCTTCTTTTAAATGTTATGACAAAATGAGTGATTTCTCTGAATTAGGGTTGGAATAATTTATAATTCTTAAACTTTATAATTGATTTTTAATTGGTTAATTAATTAATTAATTTTTAATTGATAAATTGCCATTCAAAAAGTTGCTTTTCTTTATAATATTCAACATTATGATTTTTCTTTATTACAACACCTATTAATCAATCAGTACACATTTCTCTCTTTTTTAAAGATTTTATTTATTTATTTATTTAAGAGAGAGAGAGAGCATGAGAAAAGAGTGAGAGAACCAGACTCCCTGCTGGGCAGGGAGCCTGATGCCACGCTGGACCCCAGGACCCCGGGATCATAACCTGAGCCAAAGAGAGACACTTAACCGACTTAACCACCCACCACCCCTTTCTGTGTGACATGTTTAATGACCATTTTCCTTTCGTCATTAGAAGAATTGATATATTAACACTGTAAAGTGGTTGAATTGAGCTTGGCACCTGGTAGCTTGTTATTTTGTGTTTCCTCTCATTACTTGTGATGCTGCAATTTTATCCTTTAAAAAAATCTTTGTTATGAAATAGTATTTAATAATAATGAGTATTTTCTTACTGGAAAGAATTCCTTCACAAAGAGCCAAACATCAAGCCATGATTTTGCTCATTTGTATTGTGGTAAATATAAACAGAAGTTGTAACAGATGAGGAGCCAAGCTAAAGGTTATGGCTAAAATCGGCAAAATTGAAGTTGCCTGTGTCTTCACATTTCGTTTCCAATTTGCTTTTAATATTGCTTAGCATCATTCATTAGCCAGTCACCAGAAATAACCCCTAGATGCATAGTGTAATATGAATCAGAGGGTTCTGAAAGAAAGGCAGAAGAGAAGACTTCCACCTTTCACACATTGAAAAATAAAGCGTGTTTCATTAATCATAAAATATCTGTGTCTTTTGCAAGACAGACCTGGCCACGGTAGGCACCAGGTGTTTAGTGTTTTATTAGTATAAAAAATGAATTAATGAGAGTATAAGAACTTTTTTGCTTTCAAAAAATTGTTAAAAAAGTTAAAATGCAGCAAATAAAATAAAGATTTCCAAACTGTTTGAAAAGCCAAATGTTTATTTGGAATGATATTGTGTGATGAACCTGATTCACATTATGTAATGTATATGCAGGTGGAAGACATAGAGAAACAAGGTGAATTTCTTTTTTTTTTTTTTTAAACAATGAATTTCTAAGAAGACATGCAAAACATTTGCTGGTAGACATTACTAAATGCTGACATGACACAAGATTGATTCATTTTTTGACCCATATATTAGCTAGAAGTACTAAAATATAGATATCCATTTTGGGAAAACAAAAAGAATACTTTTAAAATCATTAATTTTTTGTTGTTCTTTTTCTTCTTTATCAATGCTATTATTTACAGCTCCAAACCGTTAGGGTTCTGAGTTTCTATTTTTCTTCCCATGCCAATGATTTGTGGTATTAGTGCAGATCATTGATTCTGCACTGCTGAGCTATCCAGCTTATGGCAGACAAAGGGGCTGGGGGTGTGTCTTTAAAATGCCCTTTACTTTCAAAATTCACATTGTAGAAATGACACCTCTGGTTTTACAACTGTGCAGCGTGCACTGTGTTGCATAAAATGTTCTCCCAAGTGGACAAGGTCACTCACTTTTGGGAATAATTCTCGTTCTTTGTGTTCAACACGGGTTGAAAATATTATTGCATATCTTTGCAGTCTGGGGTCTAGAAACTATATCAGCTAATAAAATATTTTATATTTTTAAGTGAAAACTTATCTTACATTTTTCCTGATGAAATAAATACGCCAGGCATTTAGCAGTAGACGCTTCATCATTTAAGCATTATGATGCTAATGATGTTAATATCAGAAACAACCAAACTTGTTACAAGATAATTTACTCTGCTGCATAACATACAATATTTTCAAGAAACACTTATATAATTTAAAAAACCTGCAGACCCAAACTTTATATCTGGAAGAAGTAGGAAGTGAAAGATAAGGTGATAAATGTATTCAGTCAATATAGAGATCGCTATCATATATATATATATATATATATATATATATATATATACACACACACACAAGACTGACAAAAATCCTATACTACTCACTATAAATTCATAGAATCACAGGATTTTGCAACTGCAGTTTTTTCTTTCTGAAAGGTTCTTCCCCCCTCACCACTTTTTCTGGGAAACTCCTACATATATTTTCAGAGCTCCTTTTTTTTTTCTTTAAGTTTTCCCCTCCTGTGAATCCCAAATCAAACATATCTTCATTGTAGTTAACTACAGTTCCTTCTCCATTAGCTCCGTGAAGGTGTAGGTCATATCTGTCCTGTTCATCATGATATCTTCAGTTCTTGCCACTGTGGTTTGACTTAGTCCCAAACGTGTGCTCTGGATTAAGACTGCTGGTTTTAAATCCTGACTCAGGGGCTTAGCAACTGTGTGACTTTGGCCAAGAGGCTTAACCAGTTTTCCCTACCTTAGTTTCCTCATCTTTAAATTAAGATTAAAAATAGTACCTACTTTTTAGAGGCATCTGAGTGTCTCGGGCAGTCGAGACACATGATTTTGGCTTAGATTGTGATCTCAAGCTGCGTGTCTGCCCTGCATTGGTCTCACACGAGACATGGAGCCTGCTTGGGATTCTCTCTGCATCTCCCTCCTGCCCCCCACCTCCTGCCCCCACCACCTCTCTCTCTCTCTCTCTCAAAAAAAAAAAAAAAAAAACAAACCAAAAACAAAAAAACAAAAAAACAAAAAACAACCACAACAACCTACTTTATAGAGTGAGTGGTTGTGGAGATTACATTATTTAATACTTGTAGAATGCTTAGAACAGAAACTGTTTGGTACATTATAAACTATAGCAAATTGTAATTGTTAATATTACTATTATTCTGCACACACTCATTAACCAATTGTGAATTTATATGTAATATGAATTTTGTATGCAGGTGACTTGGCTTTACTAATATAAAGTATTTTAAAAATTTTTAATGATTTATGTCTTTATTTGAGAAAGAGGAAGTGGGGAGAGGGGCAGAGGGAGAGAGAGTCTTAAAGACTCCGAACTGAGTGCAGAGCCCCATGCCAGGCTGGATCTCAGGATCTTAAAGAGCATAACCAGAGCTGAAACCAAGAGTCTAAGGCTTAACCAACGGTGCCACCCAGGAGCCCCATAAATAAAGTATCTTAACAAACAATTGGACAAAACCAACCATCCTTTGGATAAATAAATACAAGCGAAATTGTTTGGCAAGTTAACTCATTAATTAAGGTTACAATCTGAAAACTGTTATCTTCAAGGCTTCACCACTAAATTGTAGCATCCAAACTCTGATATATTTATGAAGCTTTTTTTGTGGTTATAAGAAAACTTTATCATGTTCACTTTATTTTTTTAATTACAATGATTCTCTTCATAGTTGCTGGTATAGAATTTTGGAGTATCAATCACTCATTTCTCTATGTGTTGGAGAAAGCATACATTTTGTGGGGAGAAATAGTGGTCATGCCCTTAAACATTTATTTTATCTCTCTCTCTCTCTCTCTCTTTTTTTATAGAGATCTGGAATCCAAGTTAGTCTTCAAAAGATACACAATGTACCTTTTCATCTACCTCTCAGTTGGTTTTCAAATTACTTGTAATTATTCTGGAATTTGCCAATGAGTATAATCTCAAACTCTCAAATGCCTAATACTTCTCAAAGTGCAAGTGTCAGAACTAATAATCATGGAATACATGAGAAGGATGAATAGTTCAAAAGCATTTTTTATAGGTAATCTAATTTATTCTTGGATTAAACTAATTCACTGGGATTTTCATACCTCTTTCAAATCACTTTTTATACCTGAACCTTTAGGATTTTATAATTAGTATACATTGAAAAATGCATAATGACTTCATGAAACATATTACTGTGCCTATTAGAGGAATGTTTCAGCTGACGGTTTCATATCATGTAGAGATATTGGAACATAAGGAAGAAATATATCTCTGGCCTCATTATCGAGATTACCAATGATCCTTTTGAATAATTGATTTTTGCCTTATGGACACCGTGAATCATGTAAATAATTCACATATCCCTTTTGGGTTGGTTGCAATGAAGCTCAAAAGCAAATTCATAGCCCACATCTTGCTATTTCACAAGACTTTATGGCATGCATTCTATCCCATTTCGTCCTACCTTTTCTACTCCTATTTTTCCTTTCCTAAATGCTTTCATTTTCCAATTATAAATAGCTCTGTTTTTAGTTCAAATATTTCCATTACCTCAAAAAAATCTGGAATAAAGTGAGGCAGAAACAAGAACAAATTAGGATTATGGCTAATAATGTGGTCAAGGATGGATTTAGAGCATTCCAGAATATAATGGACTATATCATTGGTCTAAATCAACATTCCTATTTAGTGTTGAAAGTTATTCGTTAACCACCTTGAAAAGGACCACAACATTACATAATTAGCATCATGTGGATAGTTTGGTTTCTGAAAAGTATTTGCTGATACAATCTGAATTCATTTACTAAATATACAATTTATATATGTTCAAATGAGCTGTGTTTTATCCTCAATTTGTTAGTGAATTACATCTAATCAGGAAAAATTTAACACATATCTCCTTCAGCTGTCTAGGACAAAGCTCAGTCATTCTCCTGATGTAGCTCTATGGATTTTACATAAGTTATTAATCACTTTCTCAAAGAATTTACTAACATGTTCAAATTTTACCTAAAATAAATGAAGTTGTTACTTGCTTAGCCTGTTTCCTAATTAAAATTATTTTAAACTATTGGTATTTTAATTCTCTTTTTAGAATGACATTTCAAGGAATGTATGTAACATAGCAGAAACACCATCATTACCACCAAGGAAGAAACTACTTTTAAACATTATCACTGTTTCCCTAGAAGCACTGAGACTGCTAAAGGACAAATATTTCTGGTACTTTCTATGAAGCCTCCCTGGCTCTACCTAGCTGAAAGTTCTCTTTCCTTTTTATACTTCTTTAGAACTTCCTTTTAGTATCCTCTGGTTTTTACTCAATGCTAAATTTTTAGGCATAATAAGAACAATGGCTGTATTTCATCTTTTATTCCCCATGTATTCTTGCACAATGAATGAATGAATACATCAATGTATGAACAAATAGTGTCTTCCTTTCTAAAGGCCACAGTAATTGATAACAATACTCTTTTTAAAAATGTTTCAATCTGAGGTTTGCTATAATCTTAGAGGTACAGATACTAAGATCATTAAGAGTCTTAAAAACTGTATTTCCTACTTCTAAACACATAAAAGTTTCTGGAATAATTTTTTTTTGCCTCTTCATGCTCAGTCTTTCTCTCCTATTTTAATATGTAGTTATGCTAAAAAAATAGGGAAAGGTAATGTAAATTCAGTTTAAAATATTTTTCCATTGATAATAATTGTATTTTTATAAAACTTTCTATATTATCACTAACATGTATACCCATAATATATAATGTTTATTCATTCAAAAATGTTAATTAAGCACTGATTGTGTTTTATACAGTAAGCATACAATAGTAAATATGATATGATTTCCTGACCTTTTAGAGTGCATACTCTACTAGGGAAATGAATAGAATTATTGTAAATAAGTTAATCTAATTTAATATGATAGGGAAGAAAAATTATGTAAAATTATTAGGTGAGCATAAATTAGTTGGAGATGAATTATTCTTGTCTTTTACCCTGAAAGGTAAAATATATAATATCTAGAGAATAAGCAAAATATTTTAACCCAAGTGAAAGACAGAAACATTTAGTGCAAGCATAAACAGAAAGTAATTCGATTCACTATTAAGAATGGCCTACAGAGATGCTTTACCTCATATGAAATCAGGGAAATGCAAATTAAAGCAACAAGGAGATACCACTAAATACTTATTAAAATGGCCCAAATCCAGAACACTGATGACGCCAAATATTGGCAGAGATGTAGAGTGACAGGAAGTCTCATTCACTGCTGATGGAAATGCAAAATGATAGAGCCACTTTGAAAGACAGTTTGGTGGTATCTTGCAAAGCTAAATTTACTCTGACCATACAATTCAGCAATTATGTCCTTGGTATTTGCCCAAAGGAATGGAAACATTTTTACACAAAAAACTGCATGCAGATATTTATAGCAGCTTAACTCATAATTGCCAGAACTTGGAAGCAACCAAAATGTCTGTCCTTCAATAGGTGAATGGATAAATCAACTGGTACATATGAATATTTAAATATTATTCAGCACTAAAAAGAAAGGAGTGATAAAGCCATGAGAAGACATGGAATAATCTTAAATGAATATTAATAAGTAAAAAAAAAGTCAATCTGAAAAGGCTGCATACTATATTCCTCATCCATAGATCCAACTGGGAACTGAAGTTTATATGAACTTGCTCTCATCTTCCAGTCATGCCTAATTTCCAACTATGGCATATTGACATTGCAACTGTAGGACATTCTGGAAAAATCTACAGCATGAAGATGGTTACCAAGGTTGAGAGGGAGAAGGGAAGGATGAAGAGGCAGATCGCAGAGGAATTTTATGGCAGTGATGCTACTTTGTACAAAACTATAATGGTAGGGCACCTGAGGGCTCAGTTGGTTAAGCTTCTGCCTTTGGCTCAGGTCTTGACCCCAGGGCCCTGGAATAGAGCCCCCTGTAGGGCTCCCTGCTTAGTGGGGAGCCTGCTTCTCCCTCTTTCTCTGCTGCTCTCCGGGCTTGTGCTGTCTGTCTCTCTCTCTCTCAAACAAATTAATAAAATATTTGAAAAATGAAATACACATTAATAATAAGATACACATTATTATGCATTTATCCAAACCAATAGAATCTATCGAACCAAGAATGAACCCCAATGTAAACTATGGACCTTGGGTGACAATAATATGTCATTGGAAGTCCATCAGATGTAACAAATGTACCACTCTAGGAGGAAATGTTGATATGGTGAAGGCTATGTATGTATGAGGGTGGAGGTATATGGAAATTCTCTGTACTTTCTATGCAGTTTTGCTATAAACTTAAAACTTCTCTAAAAAAACAAATCTATTAAAAGAGAAATAATGGCCTACAACCATTGCTTATCAAAAGGACATTTATTATTATTTTTATAAACAGGGCAGAGCATGTCTATAAAACTTCTCAGTAGAAATAGACAACTAAAGGCTGGGACAACCGCAAAACCCATTGCCCAGTATTTGTTACCATAAGGCCCCCTCAGCAGTGGTGAATTTTCAGGCTAAGTCCTTCCTCTAAACTTTGGAATGAAGAATAGCAATAGGTTGGTAGTAAAATATTTATCCTATTGTTTATGGACAAAACACACTTGACTATGTAATTTAGGCAAATGTCTTTAATCAAACAACATTGCTTCAATCAAGTTGACAATGAGTATGAGGCTGCCAGTAAGCACTGTTGACATTCTTACCCTTTAATTCCCTTCATAAATCTCCACTATGTAGTCTTATAGTTTAAAATCCAATTATATATTAGAAGTCATGGAGAAATTCCCTATGTCAAACTTTGATGTGCATCTCTTCAGCTCTTTACATTTCTGAAGTCAAGCTTCTGAATAGATAAATGAGTTGAACTTAGTAGTTTGATGAGACCTAAATAATTTAGCTCTAATTTTCTGCCGCCATGGGGAGACATTAAGGCAAGTGGGTGAGTTTGGTTTTCAGTTGATTTTTGTGGAAATTACACATTCTGTGGAAATACATACTTGTGGGTGAAATTCCTCATCCATAGACCCAACTGGGAACTGAAGTTTATATGAACTTGCTCTCATCTTCCAGTCACGCCTAATTTCCAACTATGGCATACTGACTAGAGACACTGAGTGTATGCAGATAAATCTATTTTAAAATCAAATGCCATATGGGGAAGAAGGAGCAAGAAAAACATCCTTAGAAGGGTGATGTAGCATTCTGTGGCATGGCTCACAGTGGTGTGAAAGTAGCACCATATGCCATATGCTGATTGTTAACCATTTCATTAATTAATGTGTAACAAGAATAAAAGTCACCTCTGTCACTCAATAGTACCGATATGAAAGTCCTGCAGTGCTATATTTGTTAACTGAGCAGTTTACTTTTCCACAAATAAAAACTAGGGTTGACCATTACACTAAACCTAAGTCTAACCCATCAAAGTCTTCATAGCCTATCTGGATTTTCAGGCATAAAAACATGAAATCCCAAAGTTTTCATCAACATGGGCTTTTCTGAAGTAAATGAACCAATGACTAGAATTTTATGCATTTTTCTTCTTAATTGAGTTTTCTCAAACTGGCGGTTTTGTGGCTTTTTTTTTAATTTTAATTTTTGTTTTTCTCAATGAGCTGACTTTGGATCTAAAGTCTGGCTACAAACTGTCTGAAGTTCTCATCAACTAGGCCATCTGCTCCAGCAAGCACCATACACATTTGCATCTGATAGATCTCTTTGAGTGTGCTCTGTTTCTATTTCCGTCTATCAGGTATGAATGAAACTGTATCCTCTTAGTTTTGTTTATTGCTAATTTTCCTTGTGGGACATGCTATAAAATGCTATATAAATCTCATTGGACAATATATAAAAAATCATATGATAATTACATTTATCAGACTCCTTTGGAATCTAGCTAATGGATAGCATTTATTCCCTATAGTTTTTTTTTAACATTTTATTCATTTATTCATGAAAGACACAAAAAGAGAGAGACACAGGTAGAGAGAGAAGCAGGCTCCCTGCAGGGAGTCTGATGTGGGACTCCATCCTGGGTCTCCAGGATCACACCCTGGGCTAAAGGCAGTGCTAAACCACTGAGCCACCCGGGCTGCCCATAATCCATATAGTTTTAAATTCAGTTTTACTTTAGCTTCTTTAATAATACATATAATCTTATAGGCAAGTAAAATTTCAGGTAAAATCTAGTCAAATCTAAAATAACCATTCCAATCTTAGTAGTTCAGAGTTGGCCCATTCATATAAATATAATTCCATTTGTTTAGTACATTTTGGGGTTTTAAATTTTGTTAAAACTTGGAATCATGATAGACACCTATTCTTTACTGTTTTCCAGTAAAGAAGTAACTTTCTGGCATGCAGAAACAATTTTAGGCAAGAGAATATTTCCTGTATTCTGTAATGGAAAGATTTGAACTCATGCCGGTTAATCACTTTTATTTTGTCTCCCCTTGCTGTCTTTAGCACAGATGATGTTAAATTTCTTTCCTTAAGCCTCTTCAAGGCTGTTCATTTGGCCTTCTGTCTAAAATCTTCCTTTCTGTTTACCAGGTTGGGATGTTACTTTTTTTTCTGCAAAAGTTAAAATTATGGTTTTATTGACTGTGAGTTGAGGAAGTTTATATTTTCCTTTTTTTTCCTGAAGACAACAATTGATCAGAGAAGCACAAAATGATGTTCTAGCTCTTTTTGTCCTGATTGCCCAAATGGGCAATTTCTGTAATCTTAGACTTTGGCTCTCTGTACTATTGATTGTTTCAAAATGACTGCTGGATAGGAGTTGCAACATAGGTCAATGCAGAACTATTTCTTAACCTGAATTTAGCAATCTTGTTTTTGAGTTTGGCAGTGGAATTGAAAGACATCCTGGCTTCCCTGAGAAGGTATGGCTTACAAATGGTTATTTTGTTCTCGCAAAGGTAGATAACATTTTTATGAAGTTATAATGGAGTAAAGTTAAATGTGTTGAATTGGAAATGATTCTAATGCTAAGCTGCATTACTGAAAAGAAACCAGCAGACCAAAATTGCTTATCATTTTTTATATTTATAAATTCTTTTGTGCAACTGATTTACTGTGGCTTTTGCTATTTATGTTCATTCAGTTTCTAAGTGTCTGGAACTTGGAATGGGGCTGATGAGTCACATTAAGCGTTCTCATACTCTGGGACAGCAAAGATGTAACAGCACACTTAATTGCACTCATTTAACCATTAAGCCTTGTTTCCAAGGGCTCTGCCAGTTGTCAGGTGCACTATATTACAGTCCCACATGGCATGTGACATCTTTGCTACTTGCTGCATCTGGTTAGAGCCCTCCAGTAAATAGTGGTATCTAAGCTAGTGAAAGAGTCCAGGTGTAGGACAATGATGCTCAAGTAAATGATAGTGAAGCATTGGAAAAATAACCCTAGAGAATACTTTACATCTGATGAGATAGGACAACACTTTTTCATATTAAAATGATCATAGTCATATTACATAGTTGCATTGTTTATTTTAAGAAATGTGAGTTTTGGCCATTTTTCAAAGGATTATTTTTGTAGTTACTAACCATAAAGGATTCTGTTAATTTAAAAAATTTTCAGTGTAAATATTTCTAGTCAGACTTAGAGCTGGGTTAATGAATTGGTAGGCTTAAATTACTGGGATTTCACTAGAACTTAGAGATTTCTCGATTCATACTTCTTCCTTCCTCTCACCAAGGAGAAGATGATTCAGTATAGATAAATGATCACTAAAACCTCAAGGTTGCTTTTTGCCTTTTCTTTAGTTAAAACTATAGCTACAGTTTTTACAAGCAAAATAAAAGTGTTAGTAGAGAAGATAAGCTTATTTATTTCTTCTCTCTGCATATCATTTTATTCAGAGGAAGCCCTGTCATCCCCACACAATCTAAATTATTAAAGTACTTAATGAAAAGAAATTCACATACCTGATAGACTGATTAAAAGACTGTATAATTTCTAGTCCATTTTTTACACTTTCAAGTGACTTCAGAAAACAATCAGATCAGGTGGAGAATGGGAAAAGAAAAAAGAGCCTCTTAGTGTATACAGGAAAGATTAGAGGTAAATAAAGTGTTGTTGGCAGCCAGGTGTTTTCCATCTTCATCAAGGAGAGAACAGCAGAAAAGGCTTAAGCTGCAATGGGAGGGATGGAAGTTAAATATAACACAAATGCAAAAGTAAAATGCAAGAAATAGCAACTGGAGAAAATCTTGGAATTTATTCCCCCATCCCCCAGAAAAAAAATTTCCTTCTCTCTCTCTCTCTCTCTCTCTCTCTGTCATTTTAATATTTAATACCAATAGAATCTATCAGACATCAAACATATGAATATAACTTTTAATCAACTTTGTGATGGAATTGATGGAAACTCGATAATTTATTAATGACATAGGGTAAGATACAATGCCCTGTAGAGAGAATACTCTGGTTTAGTATGCCACCTATTATCATGCAGCAAAAAATTGAGTTTTAGTGAAAATTATATTCAACTTTCCATTAAAGGGTAATATTTTCAAGAGGTTTTAGAATCTATAATAAGAAATATATGGCCCATGTTTATGGCTATTAAAATCTATATTTAAATTTAATTAATTTCAAACATTTTAGAATAAATAATAAATGAAAATGCTTTACTTAGCTATTTAAATAAGCATTGCACTAGAACACCTAAAATACAGGCAGGTCTCATATATGTGTGTGTATGTGTGTTGTAATATGGAAATGGATTTCTCACAAATACATTACTATAAGTTAGTCTGTCTAAGTACCTTTAATATTATCATGTTCTTAGGTTGTGTTTAATCAAGCTATAACCTATAATCACAATGTATAACAAAGTTTATTCTTTCTCTTTTGTCTCTTTATCCCAATTCTTCCCCCCTCCCTTCACTGCATCTTTCATATCGAACACATTTGATAATACATTTAGTCTAAGTTATTCACTCTACTAGATGGTGAGAATACAGAGATGATAAAAGTTAGTTTAACCTCCAAAAAAAGCTTATAGCCTGGTGGAGGAGACAGGCTTATAATAGAGTACAGTAAGATATGTGCTCTAAAATTCAGAAGGCTAGAATGTGATGGACTATCCAAAATGGATAAGTAACACAGACTAGAGCTATCTATGGGGTAGAAAGTATCATTTTTTGACTTCAGTCTCTAATGAGGAACTATGTTGTGAATATGGACTTAGAGGCAAGAAGAACATCCTCTGTGGTTAGGTTAGAAGCTGACTTACCTAGTCTTACCTACTACCTGGTTTCTGGAGAAGAGGAAGAAACCCAGTGGAACAGAGACTAGAGAGAAGGTGAAGGCTTACAAGTGAGGTTTGTAGGTGTTTTGGAAAGGTACTTATAGGAGCTCCCACTTTTCACTTTATAAACCTCCAGTAGCAGGACCTTTTTCCTGGTGTAAAAATAGAAATATTTTCTCTACAACTTCCCCTTTTCCTTATACAGGCAGTTCATGTTCTCCATAAAAATAACATATTAACAATCATATTAAATCAAAAGGGGTGATAAGAGTCCATCCTGTAGCACATCTTAATTTAAACACAAGAAACTGTTCCATTTTTAAAAATGTATATTTTTTATTTTAACTTGAATATAGTTGATACACAATGTTACATTAGTTTGAGGTATAGGGCATAGTGATGGGACAACTCTATACATTGTGCTTGGCTCACCACAAGTGTTGCTATTATCTGTCACCATACACTATTACTAATACCTTGGACTATGTCCCCTGTGATGAAACTTGTATTCCTGCTACTTCATACCATAACTGGAAACCTGTATGTCCTACTCCCCTTCACCCATTGTTCACATACCCAAACCCCTTTCCCTCTGGCAATCATCAGTTTCTTCTTTATATTTATAGGTCTGATTCTGCATTTCGTTTGTTTATTCATTTGTTTTGTTTTTAGGATTCTACATATAAGTCAATTTATATGGTATTTGTCTTTTATTCTCTAATTTATTTCACTTAGCATAATACCTTATAGGTTTTTTTTAATACCTTATAGGTTTATACACTTATCTCAAATAGCAAGATCCCATCCTTTTTTTATAGCTGAGCAATATTCCATTATATCCATCTGTAATCTATATAACATCTTTATTCATTCATCTATTGATGGACATCTGGGCTGCTTCCATATCTTGGCTATTGTCAATACTTCTGCAAAAAAAAAAAAAAAAAACAAAAAACAGGAATACATGTATCTTTTTGAATTAATGTTTTCATTGTCTTTGGGGGAATACCCAGTAGTGGAATTACTGAGTCATATGGTATTTCTAATTAAAAAAAAAAAAAATTTGGAAGAACCACTATACTGTTGTCCACAGTGGAAAGTTCACATTCTCAACAACAGTGCCCGAGGGTTTCTTTTTCTCCACATCCTTACCAGCACTTGTTATTTCTTGTGTTTTTTACTCTACTCATCCCAACATGTGTGCAATGGTATCTCAGTGTGGTTTCTATTTGCATTTCCCTATTCATTAGTGATGTTGAGTGTCTTTTTATGTGTCTGTTTGCCATCTGTATGTTTTCTTTGGAAACCCACTGAATGGGAGAAAATATTTACACATGACATATCCAGTAAGGGGTTAATATCTAAAATATATAAAGAATACAAGCAACTCAACACTTAAAAAAATCAAAAACAAAAACATAATCCAGTTAGAAAAGGGCAGAGACCTGAATAGAGATTTTTCCAAAGAAGACATACAGATGGCCAATAGTAACCATTCCATTTCTCATCTTCCTGAGTCCCTATGGATTTTTCTTGATGGTTTTGGCAAGGATTTTGCATGTCCTTGAGACCCTGCTAGACAGAAAGTTATTCAATAGCCTCTCTCTGTCCTCTTGTACTTGAGGAAAGCACATAGGCCTCAAGAGACTTTCTAAGAGATTTTGCTGCTAGCAACAATGGGCAAGAGAAACAATAAATGCAAAGGGAAAGTTTAAAATTGTCAAGAAATCTAACTCTGCAAAAGTGGTTTCTGTTCTTCTAACTTGCTATATGACTTTGGGCATAGTACTCATTTAACCATGTATTTTTAAAAACTGACTGTATATCATAAAGTAGTATTTCCAAACCCATGATTTTATTGGATTATTGAATAAATTAAGTACCAAATCTTATTTATTAAAAAAAAAAAAGAAAAAGAAAACAACTTTTTATTGAGGCCCTAACCTGGCTCTTTTGGGAAGCCTTTACTGCCAGGATTTAGTGCTCTTGCATTCTTCTGCAGGACGTGGCAAAACTTTGTGATATTTGTCATTCCATTTGTTGACAAGTTTATGTAGCTCCTCTAGCTGGCTGGACAATTATCTCTATTGGCTTTTTGTGTGTCCAGACTGGAGATGTATTCTGAGGAAAATGTTCTTTGCAGAAAGAGGAAAGCCTTCCTTTTCTTTTCTGTTTCTTCTTTCTTTCTTTTTTACTTTTTTTTTGGAGGGGGGTTGCGGGGTTTTTTGTTGTTGTTGTTGTTGTTGTTGTCGTTGTTATTCACATAGTAACATCTTTACTCCCCAAGGCCACTTAATATGCTCTGTGATCCAGGAAGTTTGGCTCTTCTCTAGCCCCTGTCACCATTCTTCTCTCACTTGGAAACTTTTAGGTGAAAAAAAAAACAACCCAGAATGAGACAAAGTCCTGCAAAGGTGCTAATGATGTGTCATTAAATAGAAAAAGACCAAAGTCTGTGAGTAAAAAAGGAAGGGAGGAAATTTCAACTCCTGGCAGTGGAGAAAAGGGGGACTATCTCTGGCCATGGTAAATCATTTATAAACAGAGAATGTGAGAAGTAGGAACTACCTGTAATCTTTATGCTATTTAGAAGTCTCATTTTCAAGAATTGTACAATGAAAATGAAATCGCAGTGAATGGATAATATTTCATAACTTTCATTAACTTCTTATTCTACTTTGAAATCATAGAAGGATAAAATTTATTCCACAAATAAGAAATCTGAGACCAACTCTCAGAAACTTATTCTTTCTATTGAGGAATATACTTGCTTTACAACCAGATGATGTAGGTTCACTGCCTTCCGTATGACAGAAGCTTATATTCCATTTGGAGAATCGATAACTTCTATGAATGGAGGTCACCAAATGACTTCTTGACTGAAATATTTTTACCATGGACTCGACTGAAATATCAACCTATGTACTATCTTGTCATAATTATTCTGTTATAAGTAGAAAGACAACATGATTTGTTAAAATATTCAGAGATTCAAATCCCAGTTTTACACTTTTTTGTCTCTGAATAATAGAAAAACTATTCTGCTTGTGTGAACTTCAGTTTCTTCACTATAAAATAGAAATAATAAAATATGTACCTTAATAGATGTTTTTTTTAAAGGTTTTATTTATTTATTTGAGAGACAGTGAAAAAGAGAGAGAGCACAGGAGCAGGAGCAGAGGGAGAAGGAAAAGCCGGCTCCCCTGCTGAGAAGGGAGCCTGACACAGGGCTCAATCCCACGACCCTGGGATCATGACCTGAGCTGAACACAGATGCTTAATTGACTGAGCCACTCAAGCGCCCTTAAAAGATGATTTTGAAGATTACATTTAATATACATGAAATCTGGGCAGCCCCAGTGGCTCAGTAGTTTAGTGCTTCCTTCAGCCTGGTTGTGATCCTGGAGACCAGGGGATGAGTCCCTCATTGGGCTCCCTGCATGGAGCCTGATTCTCCCTCTGCCTGTGTCTCTGCCTCTCTCTCTCTCTCTCTCTCTCTCTGTGTCTCTCATGAATAAATAAATAAAATCATTAATATATATATATAGATATATATATATATATACACACACACACACACAGATATGAAATCTTTAACACAGCACCCAGAATCTAGCAATAAATATTACATAGTGTCAGTCATCTATTTTCCAGTATGTAGTATTACTTTTCTTTTTTTTTTTTTTTTTTTTTTTAATTTTATTTATTTATGATAGTCATACAGAGAGAAAGAGAGAGAGGCAGAGACACAGGCAGAGGGAGAAGCAGGCTCCATGCGCCGGGAGCCTGATGTGGGATTCGATCCCGGGTCTCCAGGATCGCGCCCTGGGCCAAAGGCAGGCGCCAAACCGCTGCGCCACCCAGGGATCCCCTAGTATTACTTTTCTAAGTTTCCATATTAAAATGCTAAAGTCAACTGTATGCCAACGATAAAACAAATAATAAATATTATCTGTTTATGTTTTATCCTGAATGTGTTTATGAAAGTACTTTTCTAAAGGCCCTCATTTAATCTAAAGGCCTGAAATCACAGCAGGCCTAAATTTTAACCCTTGATGCTAGAAATATTGAGGGACGGTATCTACCATGAATTCAGATCTGGTGACATTTACAAAGGGCTGATTGGAGGATGTTGAGTTTGGGAAGGACAAAATACTTCAGAAGGGATGAAGTAGAGGTCAAGATGCCTTGATACTCTACCAGACTTAAATCACATCATGCAAAATGATCTCAGAGTTTCCTTAATAACTGTGACAGTGGATAGGAAAACACCTTCCATGACAATAGAGAGCTAATGTAACAACTTTCATCTTTGTGAAAAGGAAAAAAAATAAAACACTGAGTACAAAACTGATGGAAGAACAAAAGGTAACTAAGACTATCCATCATAAACACACCATGGGTTGTGAAGTAAAATTCAGTTAAAAAAAAAGTCTCCTTGTGTTATAAAATTATTATATCATGAATGCTACTAGCAGCAAAATCTCTTAGAAAGTCTCATGAAAGTTGTGTGCTTCCCAAGAGGACACAAAGACAAGCAAAACTCTGGTCAAAACCATCAAAATAAATTTTTAGGGACTTAGATAAGACAAAAAAGGGAATGCTGCACCCTCACATGGCTTCACATTCCTCACCATGTGAACACAGAGAGAGCTCTAATGTCTGTTCCTCTTCTTTTTTTTTTTGTATATTTTTTATTGGAGTTCGATTTGCCAACATATAGCATAACACCCAGTGCTCATCCTGTTCAAGTGGGGGGCCCCCCTCAGTTCCTATCACGCAGTCACCTGTTCCTCTTGTAATAAGGATACCAGATACCTACTCTATAGGAGTAGTGCTCTACCCTTATGACTTCATTTAACCTTGATTACTTCCCTAGAGGTCATATCTCAAAATACAGCCACACTGGGAGTTAGGGCTTCCATGTATGAATTTGGGGTGAACACAAATAACCTTTCCATAGTCCATTTATATTGGCTTTAATAAGTATATTAAGCTGGCTTCCCTTAAAAGCAGAACTTGGGACAAGAACTTAGGAGATTTCCCTGGGATATAAGTACTGAGACAGGAATTTATGAGATGAGCTCAGGAAGCAAGAGTGAGAGTGTGGGGAGAGTGAATCTGAAAATGTTGATGAAAGAGTGCACTACAATGCTACCTTAGGCAAGGTTCTCCTTTCAACCATGATATCTAACTATTATAGAATATTCCAGAATTCTCTATCTGAAATACAGCAGACTAGAACATTTTTATCCACTCTCACCTCCTTCATTTGGTGAAGCAGGTAAGAATGCTCTTGTGCACTGCCAAGCAAACCCCCTTTGAACAGAGAAGGCCTTAGCACAGAAAGAAGAAAGACATGCGATCTGAGCTTAGAATGGGATGCTGACAGCCAGCACAAAGTGAAATGGAACTGCCACCTGCATTACAACTGATGCCAGAGGTGGGCCAATGGAGCACATGCACCAGAGGCATCTATTTAATGTTTGTCTTTGCTTATGTACAAGTGGGCAAAAAGTAAACTGGCCATATTAGCCAGTTAAGGCTAACATGTTAGCTCCAGTTAAGGAGTACTTTTAATGGTCATATTGCCTCTTAAAATTAGAGGAATAGTTTTTATATGTGAAGTTGTATTAGTATGAAAAAGGAAAATAGTAGGGATATGAATTTCAGTTATCTATTATTATATACTGATTTAAAAAACATGTATTTTATTATATTTCTCATGGTTCTGCGGTCCTAGACTATGTTGAATGGTCTTCTTGCCCCTTCTGATGTTTGCTAGAGTTTTGTTCTTCTGAGGACTACAGAGCTGCAGTAGTTCAACATGACTCTCTCCCTGACTGGCAGTTGACGTTGGCTGTCAACTAGAAGTTTGTTTGGAGCTTTTGGCCAGAGCACATATGCACAGCTCCTCCCTGTGGCTTGGGCTTTTCATTACAAGGCATTTGGGTTTCAAGAAATAACCAGAAAGAAAGGAAATTGAAGTTTTCAGACTTTCATAATGCTCGTTTATACTCAAAACTCTTTGAAAGGTACTCCTTTGCATTGTATCATTCAAGACAATCACTGGACCAGCCTGGTTTCAAAGAGAAGACCATAAACTTCACCTCCTGATGGGAGGAGGAGCATGCATGCCCAGGTAAGAATATAATTATTTGCAACCATCTTTTAGCCCTAGCTATCACAATAGGATAACATGGCCTGTGTATTTTCTTGAGAATTAAAACAATTCTTTTTCAGGGTTCTACTATTTTGTTAATGCTTTGCTAAATCATCTATTCATAGTAGATGTTTTAGGGGACCAAAATCCTCTTCTACACTGATTAAGAGCAAATGGGGAATATCCCAGCAGGATTTTTTAAAGTACAGTATTAGTATCTACGTTAGAATCCCCACCATGCTTTTTAAATAATATGGATTCTTAGGCACAAATCACCTAATGAGTCATGGCCTTTAGAGCCATCCAAGAAATTAGCATTTTAAATAATGCACACTTGGTATCTGATAAAAACTGCTACTAGAAAGATGCATTCTTTGTCTCCCTTTGAGAATAAGAGACAATCACTGGGGAATGACAGCTATTCTGTACCCTGAAATCTTGAATAGACATTTTACGTAGTATGGAATGAGAAGCATGTATGAAGTTCTATAAACTAGGCAGAGAACAGTGTTTTCCAGGAAGCAAGTCCATCAGTCCAGAGGGTGTTTAGAAGAAATAGGATTATGGTATGACTACATTAATCAATCTAAAGTCTAGAAGAAGACAGATTGTGAAAGATTAGAATATCATACTAAGTAACAAGCTTCATGTTGAAGATAAAGCGTAGTCATTGAAAGGTTTTAATAGGAAGTGTCATATTGAGATGTATGATTTAGAAAGATTATTGTGTCTACAGTTTAGGCAATGGGATAGAGATAGAGATCTGATTAAAGAGAACGACAGTAAAGAAGATAACTGATAATGGCCTAAACTAAAATAGTAACCCATGTAGGTAAAGGTAATTAAACCATTAGAGTTGTTTACATAAGAATAGATCACTTTCCTCATAGGAAGATTTGTACTCCCACTAATGGTTCTATGAGGACATCCAACCAATTTTGAAATACAGATGAATACACGTAATATCGAACCCATCCATAATCTTTAAAAACATACTCTCTGTGTTGCCAGATTTTATGGAAAATTGTACAATTAGGTACTCAGACATCAGATACTCTTCTAAAAAGACTTACCTTTTTTTTTCCCCCTGCTGCATATCCAAAGGAACATCAGCTATCAATGTTCTGGGAAAGATACAAAGCCTATCTTTTCAGTCGATTTTATGGATGGGCAAAACCACACCCCATTTGTTTCACTTTGTTTTTCCTATTCCCTTTATGGAACTTTATGAGGTATAACCATAAAGTAATGGTTTTCTTATGTAGCTCGTAAACTAACTCTGAAGGCAATTCCAAAAGAGATTCAACACAGTTTTGAGCTATGGCAGCACTGTTAAAACGGAGGACAGCCTCCTCGGGTGATTACTCTGAAGAGGGCAGCACTCATTGGAATGTATTTCTCCAGTATGTTGGCTCTAAAAACACCCTTCTCCCTATCTTGACCCTCATATACCTACTGACTTTTTAAGTCTTCAATACAGATTTTTAAACTAATTTATGGTTATGCTTTATTCTAAAAGACAAGTGAGAGTTATATTAAGGAACCTGTTTCTTCCCTTTAAGCAAAAGTCAAATAGGTTTCTGTCTGGAGGGCTTTTGACAACCTCTGTATTCCTGACGGACACATAGCAGGCCTGTGGCTCATTTGCACACCCAAGAGAAAAGAATGCAGGGGAAGTATCCACACTGGGCTTAGAAATGCTAAGGGCAAAAAGCAAGATCCGAGCAAATCTTGGAACAGTCTGAGCAACATGAAATATATGCTGACTCCAAATGTGTATTTCCATTCTTAGAAATGAGGCAGTCCTGATCCCTTGAAGAAGAAAGTAAAGGAAATCAGACAACTTTTATTGACTTGCGGAGGCTATTCACAAGGGTAGCACACATAAATCTGTGCATGGCTCTAAGCCCTTGCTTCCTGAGTATATACAGACACACCATTGAAATGCTCATTCCTTCTCTTGGTCTAAGAAACCCCGAGCCACTCTCTAAACTTTTATTCTCTCACATACCCAAGAGGTTGCAAACATTACCGACGTCATTATTCTGTCTCCTTCCAAATGCCTTATGGTTCTACTCTCATCAAGGAAGTCCTAGCCCCCACAAAGATAGTGCCTCCCCTAGTAAACAAACTCCAAGTTGCACAAGCAAAACTGTGGTATTACAAATTGATACCCAGATTCTTCGCTCAAAGAGTATTGGCCTCAAAAGTAATCAGGTTCCAGTTCTTGTTATTGCAAGCTCCAATGCAAGCTTCTGAATTTTACAATGCAATTCTGGTCTTACAGTATCCCCTGCTTCAGTAGGTGGGAACACAGCATCTGTGCATTGTAAGGGTTTCCTGTTTCTTCTGGAATCTGTGGGTATCCACTAGAACTAATGTTACAACAGTTTTGTGTGCTTAAAAGCATGCCGTCATCCATACCCCTTTTCTGCGCTCCTAGGAGAATTGAGCTTAGCACTGGAAAGTTAGTGATAGCAATTATAATGAATTATGTATAGATGACAGAGAAGAGTGCTGTCAAGAAGCAGAATTTTAAAAGCAAAGGTGGGTATTCTTCAATGCATACATACACACTGGATTGAGGTAAGAAAACATCGAAGTATAAATTAATGAAAGATGGCTTCAGACTTGCCAATAAATGAGATTTCTGTTCAAAGCACTCCTTTACTTTTTTATGATAAAATGAGATATGTATATGATAAAATGGAATATTCCATGCTGGGAAGATGTGAGGAAGTGAACTTAAGCAGCACTAATAGTCTGTTTATAATGGAGTAATTTAAATATTGTACCTCTTAAACATACATTCTAATTTTTATGAGTCTATTTTTTAGCATAAAAACTACTTCTTGCCTACTTTGTACGTTTAAGCTTAGATTCACAAAGAGCATAAAATATAAACATAACACAGATACATATACCAATACATACTTCCTATTCCCCTCATTTCCCTGATAGTAAATCTAGAGCAGAGTGATAATAAGGAGTACTTTGAAATGCAAACACCACATAAGTGCAAGGCAGATTTTTTTTTTTTTCCTTGAAGGGCTGAGAAGTCATATTAAAAATCAGGAAGCTTATAAGATAAGCAAGGCAGATGATTCCAAGGCGTATTCATAGGACAAACACGCCAGCTTGGGTGTTTTCAAAATAGTCATGCTACTGCTAAAAAAAGGGTGTTTCAATGACACACTTTGTTATCAAAAACTTCATTCAGCTTAGAATTGTGTTCCATGATTGGATTTCTCCCTTCCCATCTGACTTTTGGTGAATAGGCTAAATTTACTCAGAGAGTCTAACACCCTGCAGTGTGGTTCTCCCAAGCAGAGGGCTTCAGCACACTTAGGGAGGCTATTTAGCCAGAGTTTGAGAGCTCAGATTCTGGTGTCAGACTGCTTGAGTTTGAATTTCACTCTGGCACTTTTTAGTCCCTAAGAGACAGGAAAGTTACTTATCTTTCTGTGCCTAAGTTTCCTCAAATGAGGCTAAAAATGGATTCTACTTTGTAACACTGTTATAAGGAACAAACAGCTCAATATATGTGAAGGACTTAAAACCGTAACACTTAGGAAGTATTCACATAACCAAGCACACACACACACACACATACATGCACATGTATGTTTATGAGCTACTGTGATGCTACTGGTTGAGAAGCTTCAGTGTCTACAGAAGTGATTTATATATCTGAAACCTGAAAAGTGGCCTAACAAAGGAATATGTGTTCTTGAGAATACAATAGTTCCTCCTTATTGGTGTTTTCAGGTCAACCACAGTCCGGATGATCCTCCTTTTGATGTATCGTCTATAGATCAATAGTAGCCTAGCTCTGTGTCACAATGCCTGTCTCATTCACTTCATTTTATCTCATCATGTAGGCATTTTAATTATTTCACATCTTCACAAGAAGAAGGGTGAGTACAGTACAAGATATTTTAAGAGAGAGAGACACCACATTCACATAACTTTTATTATTGATGTTCTATTAGGTTTTTTAAAAGATTTTATTTATTTGAGAGAGAGATCTAGAGAGAGAGAGAGAGAAAGAGAGAGAGAGAGAGAGAGAGAGAGAGCACAAGCAGGGTGAGGGGCAAAGGGAGAGGCAAATTCCACTCTGAGCAGGGACCCCCATGCAGGACTCGATCTGTGGACTCCAGGATCATGACTTGAGCAAAAGGCAGCCACTTAACTGACTGAAGTACTCAGGCACCCCTATTTTATTAGTTTTTAGTTATTGTGTTAATCTTTTTACCTAATGTATAAATTAAACTTTATCATAAATATACACGTAAATATATGTATATGAAAAAGCATAAATAGGATTTGGTACTATCTGCAGTATTAGGCATCCACTGAGGTTCTTGGATCATATCTTCCATAGGATGAGAGGAGCGGAACTACAGTATCTGGAAAACACAGAAAACACAGAATACATCTAACTTAGATGTTACCATTTCCCCCCAGTTTGCTGTAAGTTACTACTATTCTGGTCCAGTGCCAAGGAGAGCCAAACTTTATCATTATCTCAGGCTGAAATTGTTCAAAGTAGCTTTGTTCCCTATGACTTTCTAACCTAGGTACCACTGTACTGAGATAATTGAAAAAGTATAGGCTACATTTCAGATGATGGACAGAATTTTGCCTGCTTATGTGTCACTTTCAGAATCTTTAAGGCATTCAGAGACAAAGATGATATTTTATCAAATGCTGATCATTTTATTGTACTTAAAGGTTTTTATGAAAACCAATCTCACTACTTTGTATCACACATTTTTGAATGTTTGACAAATATTTATTGAGGATCAATTAAGAGCCAATCACTAGGAGAGATAACGAAAGTACACAGGTGAAAAAATTTGCTCTCCATCTTCTCTGAAATGTAAATATAGTAATAATACAGTGGAGTGACTCCTGAATACTGTTACTATCTACCTTACAAAACCAAGTCCATGATACCTGAAAAATAAAAGTCTACCCCACATTAGTTTACATACTAGGATGTATGCAAGTTGAATATTGATCAACTAAATACTTTTTAAACTAGAATTATTCTTAATAATTGACTCTATAAAGAATTGATATTATTCAAAGTATAGTGGTAAGATGAAGTTGTTGAATTTATGTTTAGAGGATTTTTTATTATTTATTCATAGAAGTTAACAATTATCAATTAATTTATATATTCATTAAACTTAAATCTAAGACTAAATTTTAGACTCCTAAAATTTGCTTTCATGTGATGAATAGCAGCTTAATCCTTTTATATTTAGAGATTTGATTTTCAAAAGGCCATGATTACAAACATATCTTCATTCTCTTGCCATATGCAATTCTAGAGTGAAAGAAAATATTTCATCTTGAGATGTTTCTGGTTTATTTTAGTTTATATATTATGCACCCTCATATTTAGCCATTTTTAAAATGCCAGTTTTCTATAGGAAATCTTATTTATTTTTTGGAAAAGCTACTATATGCACTTCAAAAAGCTAGTAAATATACTTGTACAAAATTAAAATTATTTTAAAAAAATCAGTACTAAATTTTATTTCCTTCCCTGCTCTAACAGCTCAATGACTCTTTGCAGAGAGGGTCACTGTTGCCCGTTTTTTCTTTATCCTTTTAGAAATTATCTATGAATTTAAACACACACATAACTGTTTTATTAAAAAATTTTTTTATTCATTTATTCATGAGAGACACAGAAAGAGAGGCAGAGATATAGGCAGAGGGAGAAACAGCCTCCCTGTGGGGAGCCCCATGCAAGACTCAATTCCAGGATCATGACCTGAGCCAAAGGCGATGCTCAACACTGAGCCACCCAGGCACCGTCCCACCCCTCCACCACATAATTATTGAACATAGTTGATAATATATTACATGCATTGTTTTGCACCTTGCTTTTTCACTGAATATAATTTGGAAATCTGTCCATAAGTTAAAGTAAAATAGAAGTGCCTCATTCATTTAAAAGTTTGCAGTATCACTTTAGAATGACCCCTAATAAATTCATGTCCTCTGTGGTCCATTGTGCCTGAGTGTAGGCAGAACTTGCTTCCAACCAACAAAATACAGAAAAGTGATGACAGGCACTGCCTTGATTCAGTTACCTTATGGCAAAAGTGAAGGCATGTCATTTTCCTGATTACTTTTCTTTGTATAAGAGTCTATCTTGGCAGACAGGAACTGGAGCTCCCTTTCTAGCTTTGAAGAGGTAAGCTGTGGTGCTGTGAGAAGGAAGGCAAATGGTAAGGGCCCGAGTGCAGGCCTAAGTGCAGAGAGAGGTCCCTGTCAGCAGATAACAAGAAAAACAAAATCTCAGTCATGCAGCTGCAAAAAAAAATTACTTCTGCCTACATTGATCTGCTTGGGGTTAGTTCTTCCCTATCAAGCATCCAGGTAAAAAGATAGCCTGACCAATATTTCATAGCCTAATGAGACCCTGAGAAGAAAATCTGACAAAGCCATGCCTGGACTCTTGACCCAGAGAAACTCTGAGAAAATAAATATGCATTTGTTTAAGTAACTGTGTTGACTTAAATTTTTATACAGCAATAGAAAATCAGTACACTTGTTGGGTCATTATATGGATGTGCCATTATCGATCGATTGACTGATTGCTACCTTTTTGAACTCAAGGGCAAGCAGAAAGTTAAATTAACAAAACTCCTTGTTTTGTGCAATGCTAAAATCATTAGTTCAAAGTGCTTTTCCTTTTATTCTTATTTTATCACTTTGTTTTAACCATAATTCTCACTCACATTCTCCTCCCACCAACAGGCAACCATTTAAATGAGTTTGATGTGTATCTCTTTTTGTTAGATTTTTATTTCTGACAATTATGTACATGAATTTGAAGTTTGCCTAGATGTTACTGAGCTATTTTTTCTGTTAGCCAGCATTGTTTTTATGAATGAGATGCATGTTTCTATATTAGCATCTATTTAATTGTTTCTCATTTAAATAGAATTCCATGATGTGCTTATACCACATTCTTTTCTGTTTCCCCAGTAATGGATATCTAGTGTGTCATGCTTTTCACTGGTACGGAATGTCTTAAAGATGAACGTTTATGCTTCCATTGTGAGAATTTCTCTAGGTATATACCCAGGATTTATAGGGTCTTTTTTATTTATCTAATCTTTATAGATTACTCTCCAGAAGGAAGATGGCTGTCATTCCATACGATATACTCTGACCAGCAGTACAAAGAGTTCCTTTTTCCTGTCACAACCCAATTTATGAAATCAGAACAATCTAGGCACAAAATGGGACTCACCATGGTTTTAACTCCCATTTCCTTGACTTCCAGTGAGTTTCAGTAACTCCACATGCTTATTCACCACTTGCACTTATCCATTTTTCAAGTGCCTATCCCTAACATTTGTCTAATTTCTGCTGATTTTCTCTTTATGTACATAGATTATACAAGCAAATTGTAGATTTTGGTGGAAGAAAAAGGTAATAGGTTTCTTAATTTACTGTAGCTCATACAAAAAAACTTAATTAGAACTATTATAAAGTTCTGAGATTAGCAAATGGTGGTGAAGAATTGATACTTTGAGTTGGCTGATTTTCTTATTCACATTCCCATACCACATTGCTTTGCCTTTGATAACTATATAGTAATGAATGATAACTGTGTCCTCTTGAAGTTTGTCTTCACTATTGAAAGTCCTTTAATTTCCACTAGATTCAGCTATTTTTCACACACAACCTCACAAAAACTATCAGATTCGGTGGGGAGGGAATGGATTGAATTTGTAGGTTAATCACGGAGAAATTGGCACCTCACAAATATATGAAAAAGGTATATGCCTCCATTTATTTAGAGCCACTTTAATTTCTATTGGTGGTATGTGTAGTTTTAATCAAGAATTCTTACACATTTCTATTAGATTTGTTCCTAAGTATTTGATATTCTTTTAAATCATGTTTATTTTTGAATTGTTTTCTTGTGAACGTATAGAAATGCAATATATTCTGTATTGCCATGACATGTAGCAACCCGTCCAAATTTACTTATTATTGCTAATGGTTTATAGGTTCTTCTGAACTTTCTAAATACATAATCACACCATCTGTGGAAATTGAAATTTACTTTTAAAAATTTCATACCTTCAATTTTTTTGTTGGTTGCACTGCCTAAGTTTGCCAGTAAAATTGTGGATAAAAGTTATTATGGACATCCCTCCTTATTACTGGCTCTGAAGGGAAACATTAAACATCTCTCAGCATTATATGTAACATTAGCTATTGGTTTTTAGTAGATACCCTATAACAAATTGAGAAGAAAAAATTTCCTTCTCTCAGTTTCTTGAGGTTTTTTATTTTTTAATCAAAATAAGTGTTTTTTTTTAATTAAAATAAGTGTTAGGGGCAGCCCAGATGGCTCAGTGATTTAGAGCCGACTTCAGCCCAGGGCCTGATCCTGGAGACCAAGGATCGAGTCCCACGTCAGGCTCCCTGCATGGAGCCTGCTTCTCCCTCTGCCTGTGTCTCTGCCTCTTTTTCTCTCTGTGTCTCTCATGAATAAATAAATAAATAAATAAATAAATAAATAAATAAATAAATACTTTAAAAAAGTGTTAAATTTTTTTAAATATATTTTTTGCCTCCGTGGAGATGATTGTTATTCTTTTTTTTATTCTGTTGATAGTGTAAACTGTATTGGTTAATTTTGAATGTTATACTAACTTTAAATCCTCAAATAAATCCCATTTACTCAAGATGAATTATTCCTGTTTATATATTGCTGGATTCAATTTGCAAATATTATGTTTGGTACTTGTGTCATGCTCATGAGAGATATTAGTCTGTCAAATTTCTTTGTTGTAATTAGGTTTTAATTTCAAGGTTATGATAATTTCATAAAATTAACTGGGAATTATATCTTCTTCCTCTACTTTCTGAAATAAGTCATTTGAGATTGCTATAACTTTTCTTTTTCTTCTTTAAATGTTTGAAAGTGTATAACAGTGATACCATATGGGTCTGAAGGTTTCTTTGTAGAAAGATTTTTAACTACAGATTTAAATTCTTTACCAAATATAAGAATATTTCATTTCTTGTGTCAAACTTGGTAATTTGTGTTTTCAAGAAATTTGTTCATATTGTTCCTTTATCAAATTTATTAAAGATGTTTATTAATAAAGATGTTTTATTTCTTAAAATATTTCTTAAAATATTTATTTCTTAAAATATTTATTTCTTAATCTCTTAGAGGATCTGTGCTCATATCCCTTGTCATATATAATACTAGTTAATACCAGATAGGTGAAAATTCAAGAATTTGTTAAAACATTATTTATTGAATACTTAATATAGACTCAAGTGCTATTCTAGACACTGAGGATTCAGTAGTCAGAAAATCAGACAAAAATCCTGTTCATTTGATGCTATGTTCTAATGAGCTCACATTAAAATCTAAATGTAAATTTGCCCTTTTACATAAATCCAAGATTTCTTATTGTTTGACAATTTCTTGTTTCCTCTCCAGTATGAAAAATGAATTGAGCTAATATTAAAAAGTCCACTTTTTCCCATCTCATATGATTTACAGTTTGAAACTGGATGTTTGTTTGTTAGACTTTCAAATTTAGTCTGTATTTGTTATGTTCAGTTGCTGTCCAGCTAAAGTCTTCTGTCAGTGTTTGGGTAGTGCCTGTAATTGAAGAGAATCACTTAGAGTGGAGAAGGATTTGGGAGTCCTTCTTTCTCCCTGAAGTTTATTTTGGTGGGGCAGCCCACTGTGGCATAATAGGATGTGTGATGATCAGCTGACAAGTTTGCCTAAATGCTGTGAAAATAGGAGTAAAGGCTGCTCTGCAGTCACTAAAGCATGCTTTCTGCCTGACCTGGTGATATCTCAAGAATTCATGATCTGTGTGCTCACATGGGCCAAACATGGGTTTCTGAAGCCATGACACTTGATATAGGTGATTCATTTCCCAGGCTTTCTTCCCTGGGCTCCAGTTCCAAAGAAAGGCTGTCACATTTACCCTTGGCTGCTATCAGCAGTTTACTCTGTGAAATCTTTTGAGTGTCAATTAATTTGGTAAATTTCATGTGTGTGTCTCTCTCTAATAAACCCTATGTCTTCTGTACTGCATTATGTAAACTTCCAATAACTTCTTTTTGTTCCTGCCCTAACCTCAGGATTCAGGG
The DNA here is from genome assembly GCF_018345385.1 of Vulpes lagopus. Lineage (NCBI taxonomy): Eukaryota > Metazoa > Chordata > Mammalia > Carnivora > Canidae > Vulpes > Vulpes lagopus. The sequence continues at coordinate 21,909,874 of NC_054824.1, read as the reverse complement.
TAGAGCTACCCTCACCCTCTCCAGGCAATACTTAAGGCCCTATGAAGACATATTTATATTCTTCTGTCATTCAGAGATTTCAAGCAAGAGTGTTCCAGGACCCTAGAAAAACTCCCAAACTTCCGAGAACATTCTTTTCGGCTTTCATCTTTATTGGAAGAAATATTCATCAAAACCGTCTCCACAATAGGTCAAGGGAAAGAGAAAAATGTTCCTATCTGTATTTAATCTTTGAAAAGTCTTCATTCTCAGAAGGCTTCTTTCACATAGGTTGCTTTGTATATGTGCTATAAGAAAGATAAAATAAGCAAATATATCCTGTTTACTCAAATGATTATGTCCTGCACTAGAATCTAGCTTAATAGAACTTATTTTCGTGCAATTTAGTGTGTCTCCTCTTTAAAATGAAGATAGGGCATGAATTACAAGAAAAAGAAAGTGGAACTGAGTTTAATCTCCCAAGTCATTGGTACAAGTAAATACGTTATATACTATTCCATTTCAAAGAGTTAAGAGTTAATATGAGCAGATCATGTTCAAAAAGTAAATCAAAAACAGGGTCAAGGTTCAGGTTAAGAAGCAGAAAGCAGTAAGAAAATGAGGTCATGAGCCAGGGAGTTCTTCAGGAGTCAAATACCTGCTGTTCAGTCTTCAGCATGGGCTAGGGGACAGGTCAACCTGCCTTGGAATAGGAAGTGATCCTTTTAAAACATGAAAGCTATTATTTCCTCAGTGGCTGAAGAATTTCAAAAAATGTCAGCTTGGACCAAATTTGAACATTGGTAAAATGAAAACTACAATATAGACACAACACATAAAAAGGAGAGAAAAACCAGGGCCAGACATAAGTGTGAACTGGGTAGCTGGTGGAATATATCCTGCATATAAAGTTCTCCAAGAAAGTGGAAAGAGTGTGGTGCAAAGGAGAAAGGATAGGATCTGGAACAGAAGACATAAAATAAATTCTCAAGCTGATCCTGTAAGAGGATGTGGTGGTTTGGGGCTTATAATTTGATCTCTTCAGGCTTCATCTCCCTCAGAAGTAAGAAGAGAGAAAACCAAACACCTATTTACAAGATCCTGTAAGAAATAACATAATTGCTAACAAAGCTAGTTATGGCCATTTTCTCAATTTGTTTTGGCATTTCTTTATATTTTAAATTAAAGATAGTTGGTATAGGAATCTGCTGTAGGAAGACAAAAAATTAACAAAATATGTAGCATTCTTCACAGGTTTTAACCACTAGAAGGAATGACATTTCCATGTATAAATAGTGGCCGAGTGTTGGTTTGTGAGGTCCTGGGGAACTTCCCACGTGTGATCCCCCATTAGTGGAGAGCAAGGAAGACAGAAAAAAGAGGCAGGCCCACTCCAGATTGGTAGGTGGCAGGTTTATTAAGCAAGGAAACTTACACAGGGGGCTTTTCTTGGGTCACCATGAGAGGCAAATAGATCTTCATATCCCTCTGGCAACTCTTAAATGTAGATGCTGTAACTACCTTCACCCACATACACTATCCAGATGGTCCCAATGTCACATCACTATCTTGAGGCTATGACCTTGGAGCAGCCTCTGGGGGTGAGAAATCAAGCAGAATTCACATTCCAAGGACAGTGGAGGAGATGAGGATCCTCTGATCCTCTGAAGTTCAGCTCTTGGGTCAACTGTGGTCATGTCCTCTGGGTGACCTTGCCCAACACGGAGTCCACAAATTCATGTCTTTTTGCAAGGCTTAGCTTTCATCTATTCCAAAGAGTTTTTAATACAATTTCTTTAAAAAGGTATTTATTTTCCTCCAATTATTTATTCAATTGTAAGCTCTAGTTTTTCTCAGACCCCCACAAGTTATATGTATAAAATGAGTTCACCATTGCCATTACCTACCCCATTTCCTGGACTGCGAAAATTTCATTCTTCTACTAGTTTCCTTTCCCCACATAATTTTTTGAAACCCCAAAGGGATACTTATATTTTCCACAAATCTGTCTTGGTGCTTGCTTGGTTTTTAATTCCCCAAGATATTCTAGCAATAGTTCTAGAAATATAAAAGTTACCTAAGAGTTTCATTATCAACTCTTCCAGGCAACTCTGTTTCTGCTTACTGATAGTTTTTTTTTAAGATTTTATGTATTTATTCATGAGAGAGAGAGAGAGAGAGAGAGAGAAAGGCAGAGACACAGGCAGAGGGAGAAGCAGGGCCCATGCAGGGAGCCCAACGTGGGACTCAATCCCAGGTCTCCAGGATCACGCCCTGGACTGAAGGTGGCGCTAAACCGCTGAGCCACCTGGGCTGCCCGGTTTTGTTTTTTAATTTACTGATTGAGTTAAAGGAAAAAAAAAACAACAAACAAAAACGACGAAAGGAGCAATCTGAAACCTGCTCTCAGAATGACCAACATCAGAGTTTATAGAGCTCACTCCTGATCTGGCCTGAACACCACACCACTATGCTTCAAATCTATCATCTTTCAGTTCAGGAGATATCATTTATTCTTTCCACCAAGAAAATGCTTTCCATTATTTTGCAGAGCAGTGAAGTTTTTCTAAAGACTTTTCTGTAGAAAAATATACAAATTTTCTATATATTTTGCCTTACTTAAGATGAAGCAGAAAACTCCTTATGTCTTCAGAGTTAGCATAGTCCTAACCATCAAATATTTAGAAATATTAGTGCACAGTCTCAGAATGCTGTGACATGATAATCATTAGTAAGAATCTACTGGTTAGACCCTGGAATCATTATGGACTCAAATTCCTAGTATTAAAGATTCTGAATCCCATTCCTGTTCTTTAGGTGTTCACACATTAGTTAGAAAGACAGACATGAACATAGATGCAGGGCAGGGCAGCACGTCATTTCTGGAACAGAGGCATAGACCAGACAGTTGGTGCTCAGAGGAAACACTAAGCATTCTTGGGGTCTCCGGAATAAAGTATACACCCCCAAAGTCTGTACCTATTGAAAGATGAAGGATCACTTAGCCAAGAAGAACAAGGTGTCTCAAACTAGGGGAATATCTTATGTAAAATTACAAAGAATATGTTATGTGTAATTGGACACAATGATCATTTGATGTAATATTGAGTATGTGGAAAATGTGGCAGGAAGTGAGGCTGCAGGGTCAAATCAGGGTAAAAAAGTGAAAGCTCTTCTACATTATGCTCTAAATTCGACCACAGTCTTCTTAGGGTCAAATATTACATTCTTGGTTTTCTTCCCCCCGTAATCAATTATAGTTAATGAGAATGGACCATAAAGTTTTTATTATTTACATTGACCATAGATACCGGAGGAAAGACCACCTTGGAACTGTAAGAAATTATATCTATTATTTTTATTAATTTTATTTTACGAAATATTATAAAATATTTAAGACATTTGTAGGAAGATAAAAATAATATAATATAAAAAATACAAGAAATACGCTATGACAAACATAATATAATTTAAACCACTGCTTTAATCCTCCTTGGTAGTATTTTCTTTACTCTTCACCCAAAAGTAATACAGAATTTCACTGACTTAAAATTTGAATTAACCTGAATTTGGTATTTTTTCTTCAGGTATGTATAAACTCTCCCTCATGTTCACACAAACACATACATATGTGTAGATGAATGCATGCATGTATACACATGGACAAATATAATTGTGTGCATATGCATGTTTTTTAAAGTGTTTAGCTATGTATACATTCTTCTGCAATTTACTTCTTGATTTTCCTCAATATTTTTCGTAATTCGTTAATTCAGATGAACACATGGAACATTGTTAATCATTTTCATGATTGAATAGTACTCTATGGTGGATTATTACATGCTATATATTCACTCTTCTGTTAGAAATTTCGGTTCTTCCAATTATTTGCTGTAGTTAGCAATGCTGCTGTGAATATTCTTAGATATATTTTTGCCCATGTGCGTATATTTTGTTACATTCTATCAAAACTTATGTATTACATGAAATAAGGTATTTTTAAAATATCAAGTGTGCTATATAACTAAAATGGAAGACCAATATTTTTCTTAAAATTGTATAGATATATATTCCCATGACCTCGAACCTCAAAACAAAAGACTTAACAAATTGTACAATGGTCTTCAAAGCTTGTCAGAGGTTATAATAAAACTTAGAGCTTTACTTCATTGGGTAAAACAAGGCACACATCCATTCTTCAAGTGTGCCTGAAGATTTACCTTTATATCGAGGTTACCTTTATTTCTAAGATCATTACTTACAATATTCCTTATCAGTTTTTTCCTGTTCTATATTTAATGAAGTCTAAAGACACTGAAGTGTTTATTATTCCAGGAGTGGTTGTTTCATATAATGCAGTCTCACAACTCACATCAAAAATCAGTCTAGTGGGTTATAATTTACACATTTTAGGATCTATAAAAACTGAGAGGATCCAGTTATCATGCTCTTAATTGTTAATATATTTTTATAATATCTTCTAGGTATAACTAACCTTTAGCTATTACAATGACCATACAAAATACCTCCCTTGAAGAATAACAACTCAAAGCTAGTTTTTTTTTTTCTATGTAATTTTATGAGAACAGGTGAAATATCACAGGGATCTTCTTCAAATATCTACCATAGGAGATAATTTGACACATGCCACATTTTGGGAAGCATTAATCTTTTCTTTTATATCCCAGAGGGAAAATAGCTAATGAAAATATTGTGACTAACCTTATCCAAAATGCTCTAGTTTGATTTTCATGCACCCACAGCTAAACCATAGATAGTGAAGTATTAAATGTAGAATTAACTAAACCAATTTAACCAAATATTTATTGAGTTACTTCTTTGTGCCACACTCTATTCTAGGAACCCTATACAGGGAATAATACAATGATGTCTGGCCACATGGAGCTTACATTCTAGACTATTGCCTTTTACAGCTCTATATAGGTCTTAGATAATATCCTAGCATTCTGCCTTAGGTAATATTGTATAGTTTTAAAGAATACCTTTCTTAGCATAAATAACAGCATATTTGAGGGCAAATTCTTTTCAGAAATGTTTCTAAAAATTTTGTCTTCTACCAGTGCATTGTAAATATGATAATGGCTGATAAAAAGGAAAAATGCTGACAATATGTAAAACAATAGATGACTTAAAAACTATAGACAACATAACATATTCAAGTACACAATTTTTTTTTAAATTCCAAAACCATATACAATATATAAATCAGAGAGAATGTATGTGCCACAGAACTTTGTTATAAGATGGCACATAGTTGCTGTGGAAAACGGATGACAGTTCCTCAGAAAATTAAACATATAATGTCATTATGATTCAGCACTTTTAGGTATATACTCAAGAGAATTGAAAACAGGGATCCAAGCAGATATTTGCACACCTGTGTTTGTGGGAACATAATTCACAATAGTCAAAATGTGAAAGGAACCCAAATATTAATCGAAGGATGAATGGGCAAACTAAATGGTGTACATACATAATGGAGTATCACAAGTGTTAAAATGGGAATGAAATTCTAATACTCACTTCAACATGGATGAACCTTGCAGACATCAGGCTAAGTGAAATAAACCAGACATACAAGAACATACCTTACATGATCATATTACATGATCACATTACATGTAATATTAAACATTACATATTACATACTTAGAATTGTCAAATTCACAGAGTCAGAAAATAGAATGGTAGTTGCCCAAGGCTGGCAAGGAAGGAAGGTGGGGAGCAATTGTTTATAGGATATAGTTTTTCAGTTTAGGAAATTGTTAGTGGTGATGATTGCACACCATTGTGACATACTCCATGTCACCGAACTGATCACTTAAAAATAAAAATAAAGTGAAGGGAAAGCAAGAAACTACTGACAGAGTTTTTATAAAAGGAGAGAAGCAAAAAGAGGCTGGAAGGCAATGGGGATCCAAAGGAAGTAGTTTGGTTTTAATATGAAAAAGCCAGTGTGTTTTTGAAATATCCAGAGTACAGATAGTGAAGAGAAAGAAAACCGGCAGTAACTAGGGGAGCAGAGTTTGGTTGGGAGAGGGGCAGGAACTCTAAACTGTATCATTTTAGGAAGCATGAAAAGGTCATAAACCCATAAAGAAAACAAGGTAGCAATAAGTAACTGATAAGAGAGTCAAGATAGTGGACGTCTAAGGGTGAAAGAGTGGTGTGGTCAGAAGTGACACATAAGGAGCTTCCGGGGTAATTGTCCTGCTTCTTGATCTCAATGATAGTGTGCTTTCTATAAAGGATTGAATGTGTGCTTTATAATTATTCGCTAAATCTCATATTTAGGTATATGTGTTCTATTCCCTAATATCAAAAGTAAAACAAAAACAAAAACAAAGGAGGACTAATATCCCTAATGGACATAGAGTACTTAGCAGATTACTAAGGAAAAGATAGACAGTCTTGTTTATTTTAATAGGCAAATTATGCAAATAGCTAATTGGTAAAAGAAGAAATACAACCAGTCACTAAACATCCAATGTGATGTTCAACCTCATTAATCATTTCAAAAATTAACTGGAACTTAAAATTTAAAAAAATAAAATGGAAGAAAAACATTTTATGGGTTTGGCTTAAATTTTTAAAAAGATGGATACTTTCCCAGGCTGGTGAAAATGTTGGCAGCAAGACATTTTCTTTAAATGGTTGGTGGGGACTCTGTTCAGATTACATATGGGTAAAATAAGTGATCAAGCAATTGTACTTACAGGAATCTGTTCTGCAGTAATTAGACAATTATCTCACAAATTTACAGGGTTTCTCACCACAGAATTTTTGTGTAACAAAACAAACAGCAACGGAAAGGAAACCACCAAAATAGCAAAAATTAGGAAACTGGTTAAGTAAATTATGGTATGTTCATGTCATGGAACATACTGACTAGAAAATAGGTCCATGAAATATATATATATATATTTTTTTTTAATTCAAATATACTGTTTCCCTAATGCTTTTTATATTGCTTTAATTTTCTTCTAAAATTAAACATAAGAATCCAAACTTCCTTCTCAATTTTTTTTAAGCCTGCAGTTAAGTTTAATGCCCAAGACAAAGAAGATCCCACTAAATTATGTAGCTATGTTTAAGTGGCTGAGAGGATTGCAGACCTAATTCTATTAAGGAAATAAATAATCTATTTCCAAACATTTGTCTTGATTTCTCTCTAGAAGAGGCTAACTTTACTCGTTGTCTGGGTGCTGATGACAAATAAAAATTCTTAAATGACACAATAAAGAATGACCAAATAAAGTATTACAATCAGAAATGACAGGCAATTTACCTCTGAGAGTATTGTGAGGATAAAAATTTTTTATGCGCTATGCCTTGAGTGCTTCCTTGAGTTATAAAAAATAATTACATTTTAGAGACTGGATTTTTAAACCACCCGCTGATTATTTATCTGAGGATAATGCCATTTTCAAAATTTCTTTAAAGCTTGCATATATTCATGATTAAATCACCCATTTTGATGATCAACTTAGCAAAATATGAAACTGATATGATTACTAAATCAAATTAACTGTTCTGATGGTTGCTCTCATCTGCTGGCTTTCCTTGCAGGTTATTGGAGTGTTACTTAGCCTCAGATATGTAATGTGGCCTGATTTTATGAATGCAACTTAAAGTATTTCCAAACATACTTGAAAAACAGTAGAACTAGCAAAATGTGGTTCAGTGAGAAATGTGATGTGTGGTGACTTAGTAATGTGTAAATTTGGATAGGCTGAATTTCATTGTCCAGAATTTACTGTACATTTCCAACTAAGGTGGACCATAAAAGGGATTCTTGTGAGAGATTTCGAGAGAAGGGAAGCAGCAAACATTTTGTATCTGACACATTTGTCATTCATCTGTTGACTCATCTTCTTGACAGTGGCTGGGCCAATTACCGCTCAATGTTGCCCCTCAGTTTCTGTGATACCTGTGTCAGGTGGGTGCGCTTCCCTCAGCGATAAAGTGTCTCAGCTTCAGCGGGATACCGGACCACCAGAGTCAGAAGCAGCCATACTGAAATGGTTTCAATCTGTCCCAGTGGGCCTCATGACATTTTTGTGGTTCCCACTTTTCTCTTGTCCTCTCCAACTTTATATCCATCTTCCCTTTCCATCCATTGCCTTGGAGACTTCAAGCTTCATCTTCAGGCACCAAGGCAACAGCTTTGCAGAGACTGCTCAACCAGCTCCCATGACTTTGTGAGGCCAAGTCCCTCTAACAAATAACAAATCTGTAGATGGAAGATAATAGATATATAGATTGATCAATATCCTAATTGTTCTCACTTCTCTGAATGAACCTTAACTCATACACTATGATATGGACTTAAATACTTTAACTTTGATTTTCAATTTTTCATCAGAAAAAATGAGTTTATTTAATGAGTTATTATGAAAATTTAATTTTAAACTAGACAAGAGTAATTAATACCTGTCTTATTAGGTACTAAATGAATGCTGAGTAGCTTTGAAGGTGTGTTGAAGAAAAGAGATATTCAAGAATAATAATGAAGTGAAAAATAAAACACGATGTCATTTTGCTCTGTTCCAAAAATATCTTCTCTATTGACAGGGAAGAATGGCATGATTCCATTTCTGCCTGCAATTCTCACTCTTCCTCTCACTATATTAAAGACAAAGGCATTGTGTCTAGAAGTTTGATGTCAGTTTTATTCAGTGGTTGATCCTGTAACCCTATCCCATCAGTACAGATTAGTTTATCGCATTAGGTAGTTAATAATTTGCAATATCAGAATGCTGACACTAAGAGTTTAGCAGACGTGGCATACATTTCAGTGGACCTGGAGCACACAGGTAACAAACCCCAGATGGTAGAGGTCGAGCTGCAGGCTTCAGGCCAGAAAGAACAGGCTCCTGGTGATGGCACCATTAGAGGGGTACATAGGAACAGAGATCCTGAGAGCTGGGGATGGGAGTCACAACAGCGAGCAATTCTCAGAATATCCAATGGCAATTTGAAAGTATTTTGTTAGCAAGATTATTAAAACCCAAAAGTCCAGAACATAAAAATAAACTTTTAAGGTTTGAGGGCATAATTTATCATTAATAATTTTAAAAAATATTATATTTATATCTTTATGCTTATCAAGTTTATAGTCTGTGTTTTTAATCATGCATATAATAGTATAATAAAACTAAAATTTGGCATATAAATGTATTATAAATAACATTTATAAATCAATATTCATATAATCAATTGTATGTTCCATATATATATATTTTTTTTTACTACAAGTTTCAGATATATACTGGTTTTGAGTTCTTGATGAGACCTCTTATTTTCCTTTGATGATCTCTGTAGTGTCTCCAAGACATTGCACAGTAGTATATAAATGCATATGCAGTAAACATTGCTAATTAATAAATATATAAAATGAATAATTTTATATTACTATTATTAAATGCCTCCATATTATTAAAAGAGTTTAATGTCGCAGCAACTGGTGTTAGTAAAATACTAGAAAAGACACTGGAATGACTTCAGGAGAGCAAGGGTTTTTTTTGTTTGTTTTTTTGTTTATTTCCCCCCTGTTTTGTTCACTAATATATCCTAAATGCCTAGAACCGAGCCTGGTATGTTGGGTATATTGTAGGTGACAGAGTCATTTGTTGAATGTTGCTGTGTCAGTCAAAGTTTGCAACATATTGTATTTTGACAATCAAACCACTTTTTTTCTATTTTCTTTCTATTTTCTCTATTCAACTCCAGTTATATCTTGATAAAGTGAAAGAAAAAAAAAACAAGTAGCGACACTGATTTTAAGACAGTTGATTTGGCACACAGGGCAGTTTCTTCCCATCACTAAATTTGAGAGTGATAGAAAACATTTTCAGAAAGCTAATAAGTACCCAGTTCCAAGTATAAAGTGAAGTTTTGATGGAATAAGAACTCTAGGCTACAATATTGGGCAGGAGAAATATCTCAAAATAGCTGGCACCAAGGATAAAGAGATGGCAAGCATAAGAGAAAAAAGGGATGCATAGAAGATGAGTCAAATAATCTTGATTTTTTTCATAGAAATGTGGAAGAGGAAGAGAAAATGTCTGTAAAGTAATGATCTCAGAAAATAATAGCAAAACATTAACATGATTAAATAGCTAGATATGTAATACATTTCCAAAAAAAGCTAGATATGTAATACATTTCCAAAAAAAAATGATAGAGCAAATTCAGAAACTACAACTGTCAGAGAAAAATAAAGCACTTCTCCTCCAAAGGAAAAAGACTCACTGACCACAGACTTAATAGTAACTCTGGTAGAAGGAAGATAAAGGACCAGCATCTTCAAAGTGCTGAACCAAGAATTCTCAACCCAGTCAAAGATCATTCAAGAGTGAGAGGGAAAAAAATTTCAGACATAGAAGGTCCCAAGAAATTTACCTCACTAAGAACTTTTTTCAGACAAAACAAATCAAGACAGACAAAACAAAACAAAACAAAAAAAATACTAAGACAAAGAAATTAGTAACCCATTTTCATCAAATAGGTACTGACTGCAAAAATCACATTTTAAAATGATAATATTCAATTTGACTCCAGATGATTTAAACATGGCAGATGAGAAGAAGCCCAAAAGGTAGAGAGAAAGAAAATCTAAATTAAATGCTTTACGATTTTTGGGCAACTCTAAGTTTAAAAATATTGGCTAATGTTTTATGTGAAACCACTAGAATACAAATAGAATGCATAATTCTCAAAGTGGTAGAACTGGTAGAAGAAAAAAAGAAACTTAAGAATAATGTAAGCTTATATAATCTTACATTTTATAGGAAAAAAATCCTCCGTTTAATTCTTTGACCAATATCTCTCCATTAGCATCTTGTGTTCATAAAGACACGTATTTGTACATTGGAAAGCCTGCAGAAGCCAATCTTCCCTGGCCCTCTCTGATGAGGGAAACCAGATCTGATAGCCTCGTCCATAGTCATATAATGAAAACAATCCATAAAAGAGCAATAGGAAGATCAGGACTTAATACCAAAGAATGCAAATGACTTCAAAATATATTCATATTAACTTAAAACATATTATTTCCACAAACCCCATCTCTCAAATTCTCTCAAATCAGACTTTAGTTGTTAACAATTCATTGACCCACTCTACTGATGCATTTCTGTCTGTTTTTTTAGTATATATGAATGAAAACTCAAAAGTAAACATTTAAGATTTGCAATAATATGAAAGGAAGGTAGGAAAGGCATTTTTAAAAAAATAAGACAAGTTGGAAAATTGAACTCCAATAAAAAAATGAATTAAATAAATAAAAAATAAAAAATGAGACAAATATATTAGCATTTTTCTCAATAATTCTCAGAACACTAGATTTAGATCTAGAGTATAACAATTCTACTCAATGTAATACTTTCAATATTAACTGAAATGCTTATGCAAAATGTTTGTAGCCTTGAGCAAAATAATATAAGAGGTACCATTTTAAATGCCTCAGGAAAAGATGATTTTAGGCATTTTAAATGTTATGTTAAAACCATTTATATATTTCTAAATGTGTTTCTAGTTGGGCATTTTTCCAAATACATTAATTTGGCCTTTCTCAATGTCAAGAAATGAAGGGAAGATTAGTCTAAATAAGAGATTGTAGCATTAGAGTCAGTGTTTCAAATGCAGATGTAAAGTTTATTTGAGTCTAGTAATAATGACAGAAAAGATCTTAATGAGCTATTTAAAATGGGATATGGGTAATATGAAATATTCAGAATGTGATCAACGGGATCAACGGGAAATGCTGACATAAGCAAAATCATTTATATTTAGAATAAGATGGGGCAGAAACTTTATTTTTTTGTTATCTGTTTTATTTATCTGCTTTTGTTTTCTGCTTTTTTAAAAAAACTGCTCTATTTTTGTAATCTGTGGGATGCCTATTTTTCTGGTTATCTTTTTAATTGTAATAAGGGCTAAAATATTAATAATAAGAGCTACTTTTTTGAGCATTTCCCAGGGGTCAGGTAATCTCATAGGATTTGACTTTTATGAGCTCATTTAGAGTTCTACCATTGTCTTGATTTGTTGTAAGAGGAAGCGGTGCATTCTACTGCCTCCTTACATCCTTGAGAACAGGCCAGAAAGAACTCAATATTCAGACAAGTAAAAAGCATAATGTGATTTATAGAATTTAAACAGTGGGGTTATTGGGCCGGAAGCGTGGGTTTGGGAGTCCTCATGTACCACCCGAGGGAATATGGATGCTCCACTGTCCCCAGCTTAGGCCTCTGCATTTGCTCCCAGACAAATGTCCCAGAGGATTCTCACAAGGCTACAAAGCGGGGCCTGTATGAAAGGATGCTCATTGCAACATTATTTGAAGTGTCAGGTTTTAGATGTGACTATGGTCCCACTACTAGAAATCTGTGGGTAAAAGGTGGTAGGATTTCATAATTGAGTGCAGAGTTAGAAGTATAGGTGATAAAAACAGACAAATATTCATAGGTCTTAAATACATAATGCTAAGTGGAAAAGGCACAAAATGCCTACTGAAAGAGAATGCTAACAATAATAACAATAATGACCACAAAGAGTACAAAATAAACACATTAGAAGATTTTTCTGATTAGAAAAGTAAATGGGTGGAAGAATGGGGAAAGAGAGGATGAATACTTAATTTAAATTTTAATTAAGGGCAGCCTGGGTGGCTCAGTGGTTTAGCGCTGCCTTCAGCCCAGGGTGTGATCCTGGGGACCTGGGATTGAATCCCATCAGGCTCCCTGCATAGAGCCTGCTTTTCCCTCTGCCTGTCTGTGTTTCTGCCTCTCTCTCTCTCTCTCTCTCTCTGTCTCTCTGTCTCTTGTGAATAAATAAATAAAATCTTTAAAAAAATAAATAATAAATTTTAATTAAAAAAAAGACAATGAAGGAATTTGCATGAATCAAGGAAGATAGAATGCCTTACATGAAAAAAATGCATTAACCCAGTGCTTTGTAGCTGAGTTCTAAGATGGAAAAAGGCATATAAATATAAATAAAAATATTCTATTGCAAAATTATTGAAGAATATTGTCTTCCATCCAGATAAAAAGTATAATACCCAGAATTGGCTTGGAACCAAGGTAATCCGAAGTAATAATCGGTTTTAGTGCAAGTTAAATTTATGCAACCATTTTTAGAGTAGATTTTTATGAATGCACATTTTGTTTAGTCTAGCAATTTATCTTCAAGGATTTTGTAATAAACAAATGATTGGAAAAGTAGCCAAAGATATATGTGCATGACTGTTTACTGAAATAGTCATAGAAAGGACATTGATTACTTTCATATTGTGTATTAAAAATTGTAAACAAATAAGATAGATGAGGTCCAAATTATAAATTTATACATTATGTGAAAGAAGGCAATGCCCAGCAACTTAAATATGTTGCAAAAATTGATAATTACATCACACATTTTAGATAAGCATTCCACTTTTGTTCTTTAGAATAGACTAGCATTATGAAAATTATTGCTTAATTGAGGCTAAATAGATTGTTTGCGGTATGCCTAATTTCCATCCCCAGATCCATAGCATTTTTGCATCTCCTCTGTAATTATTAAACTAAAAAGTATAAAAACACAATAAATTAATAAATGGTTATTTTATGAATGCATACCTACATAGAATATGAACATATGTACTTGAAAATGTGAAAAAAAATGATGCTTTCCTCTAGTGGAATTATGTTTTGTTTAATTTTTGCTTTTCTGGATTCTCTATTTTTTTCCTACAAAGAACATGACTAATCTGTATAATGTAACAGAACATGCTAATTTTGATTTTGTCTGACTATGTGGGGGTTTATTTGCAGATAAGAAGTGGGGACAAAGCACAAAGACACAATTTACCAAATTCATCATGAAGCCTCTGAATTTAGCCTGCAAAGTTTCTAAGTTAGAGGCTTATATATGTGCCATTTTATTGGCACCACTATTTATTAAACAAATTCTTTCCAGTGGTGGTCAAATCTCAATCTTTCTCTCTAAGGGTGGAGACAAATGGACAGCTGTCTTTTCTTCTGAGTAACAGACAAGTCAAATAAAATTGACTGCATGTGTCATCAGTTAATCAATCAAGGAATAAGAGTCTATTGATTGAGAAAATCCAAAGTCTCTTTTCCCCTTCTTCTATATTGTTTTTCTCTAAGTTGTAGATGAAATGGATTGAGAGAATCATTTGATTTGTCAAATTATAAAGATGTAGTTAAGTCGGTGGTCGTGGCTACAGCAAAGGTAAAAAGTCTGCATCTAGGCATATGAAAGCTTAGTGATATTTTTCAGTAAGTATAATGATATGTCTTTGTCTAAATAAGCCTTTTCTTTCTTTTAGAATGCAGATTTGGCTTTTTCAGACATCTTACTATGAAATATTACAAACACATAGAACAGTTTAAAGAATTTTACTGTGAAAGTCATAACCCCACTGTTTAAATTCTATAAATCACATTATGCTTTTTACTTGTCTGAATATTGAGTAATCTCCATCAATCCTTCTTATTTGTAGTACACTTTGAGGTTGCAGACATTATTATATTTCCAACCAAACATATTTCAATATGTATATTATTACCTAAAATTCATTTTTTTGCAATTTTTCCTTTTGAGTTAAAATCTCTTATTTCAAAAATTGATTTCCCTCCAAATAATTGTCTCTTTGAAATTTGAGGATTACAGTAGCTAAATTTTTACCTTAAACATATCTAAGCTAATGTTCCTAGAGGATTATTTAGAGACACTCCCAATAGCAGATTCATTTTTGTCTTGTAATCCAAGTGGGAAAATTTAAAAAAGAAGTCAGCAGAAGGAACCACCCGCGTTATCCCATTAATAAGTCTGCAAACCTAGCTATATTTGTGCTTGTCTTCTCTATTCCTCGTTAGAAGTTCACTTACTAGCATTTTGCAAGATGTGTCTGTTTTGCAGAATTTGATTTATTAAATTTGTGAAGAATAAGGCTATTTCATGAAATACGAAGAAATTTAAGAAGAGAGGAGAGAATAAAACTGTTTTTATGCTTAGAATTCTCAATATGCTAGGGGAAGATTATAAAACATAAAAATCCAAGATGAAAATTTGTGTTACCCAAATCTATTATTTGCTAGATTGTGTGTACTTATATGTAACACACAACTAGTGTGTGTTAAAACTAGTTACAACTAGTTTATGAACTTCCAAAGTACAGAAAAAGAATTATCTGATAAGTTATGCAGGATCACATTTTACTAGTCCATACACTTTTTGAAAGTTTTCATTGACAAAGTCAAAGAAGGTTGAATGGATACTACCAAAAATAATGATAGCGTGGAAACTCTGATGGTCAGAAACTCTGATGGTCATTTTTGAGAATTCTTAACACTACATGTGTTATTTTTAAAAATACTTTTTCTTAAATTTCTTTTTTTTTTATTCCACAGATAAGAAAGATCATACAGTATTTATCTTTTACTTTGTTATCTATTTCACTTAGCAAAATGGCCTGGAGGTCCATCCATGTTATCACAAATAACAAGATATTATTCTTCTTTGTGGCTGAATAGTTCATCGTGTGTATGCGTGTGTTAATGTATGTGTATTTTATATCAATATTTAGTTTCTTTATTTCCTAATTTATGGACACTTAGATTATTTCCACATGCTGGCTATTATAAACAGTGCTGATACAAACATAGTTGTGCAGATATATTTTGAGTTAGTATTTTCATTTGTTTCAGATAAATACCCCGAAGTGAATTGCTGGATCACATAGTAGTTTTATTTTTAATTTTTTGAGGAAGCTCCATACTGGTTTCCATAATGGCTGCAACAAATTACATTCCTACCAACGATGCACCAGAGTTCACTTTTCTCCGCATTCTTGCCAACACTTGTTATTTCCTGTCTTTTCAATATTAGGCATTCTAAAGGGTGTAGGTGATATCACACTGAGGTTTTGATTTTCATGCCCCTGATGATTAATGATGGAGAGCATCTTTTCATGTACCTGTTGGCTGTCTTTGAAAAACGTTGATACAGATTCTCTACTCATTTTTTAATCAAGTTGTTCAAGTTTTGCTTTGAAGTTGTATGGGTTCTTTACATATTTTGCATGTTAGCCCCTTGTCATATATATGATTTTCAAATATTATTTCCCATTCAGTAGGCTGCCTTTTCATTTTGCTGATGGTTTCCTTTGCTGTGCAGATTTCCAGTTTGATGTAGTCACACTTATTTTTGCTTTTGTTATTTTTGCTTTTGGTGTCAGATTTAAAAATTATCATCAAGACCTGTGTCAAGGAGCTTACTGCTTATGTTCTCTTCCAAGAGTTTTATGATTTCAGGTCCTACATTCAAGTGTTTAATCCATTTTGAATTAGTGTGTGTGTGTGTGTGTGTGTGTGTGTGTGTGTGTGTGTATGGTGTAAAATAGTGGTCTAGTTTCATTCCTGATATGTGGCTATCCAGTTTTCCATAAACCATTCGTTGAAGATTGTCCTTTCTCCATTGTATATTCTCGGCTCCTTTGTTGCAAATTAATTTATCATATATGTGGAGGTTTGTTTCTAGGCCCTTTATTCTGTTCTATTGGTCTATATATCTGCTTTCATGCCAATACCATACTGTTTTTAATTACTACAGCTTTGTAATATAGTCTGAAATCAGGAAGCATGGTGCCTCATCTTTGTTCTTCTTTCTCAAGAGTACTTTGGCTATTTGGAACCTATTATGGTCCCATACAAATTTAGGATTACTCATTCTATTTCTGTAAAAACTGCTACTGGAACTTTGATAACGATTGCATCGAATCTTCAGATTCCTTCGGGTAGTATGGACATTTTAACAGTAGCAATTCTTCCAGTCCGTAAACATAAAGTATCTTTCCATTTATTTGTGTTTCTTTAAATTTATTTAATTAATGTCTTATAGTTTTCAGTATACAGGTCTTTCATCTCTTTGGTTAAATTTATTATTAGGTATTCTATTCTTTTTGATGCAACTGTAAGTGGGCTTGTTCTTAATTTCTCTTTTATTAATTTTAATTTAATTTATTTTTTTCTTAATTTCTCTTTGTGAAAGTTTATTACTAGTGTATAAAAACACAATGGATTTTTCTGTATCAATTTTGTATCCTATAACTTCACTAAATTTGTTTATTAGTTCTAAAAGTTTTTTCATGGAGTTTTTAGGATCTACTGTATATATTATTATGTCCTCCGCAAATAATGAGAGTTTTAATTCTTCCTTTCCAATTTGGATGCTTTTATTTTATTATTTTTCTGATTGCTGTGATTAGGACTTCCAATACTATGGTGAATAAAATTGGTGATAGTAGGCATCCTTGTCTTGTTCCTGGTTCTAGAGGACAGGCTTTCAATTCTTACCACTGAATATGATGTTAGCTGTGATTTTGCCATAAATGGGCTTTGTAATGTTGAGGTGCATTCCTTCCATCACATTTTTGAGAATTCTTATCATAAATGGGTGATGAATTTTGTCAAATGCTTTTCTTGTATTTATTGAAATGGTCATATGAAATGTATCCTTCATCTTTTATCCTTTATCTTTTAGTATCTATTTCATTTATTCCCTTCCTTCTACTAACTTTGGATTTTATTTATTCTTCTCCTGGTTTGTTGAGGTATAAATTTACGTTGCTTGAGACTTCTTGGTTCTTAAAGTAGGTATTCATCACTATAAACTTCTTTCTTAGATCTGCTTTTTGCTACATCCTACAAATTTTATTATGTTACATTTCCATTTTTGTTTTCTCAAGGTTTGTTTTTGATATCTCCCTTGACCCATTGGTTATTCAGTAGCATGTTGTTTAATTTCCATATATTTGTGAATTTTCCAGCTTTATTTGTATAATTACCTTCTAGTTTCACGATATCATTGTCAGAAAAGATGTTTGATATGATTTCAGAAAAGATGTTTGATATGATTTCAATTCTCTTAAATTTATTAAGACTTGTTTTGTGACCTAACATGATCTATCCTTGAAAAATGTCCACATGCACTTGAAAAGATGTGTATTTCACAGCTTTTGGATGGAATGTTCTGTATATCCATTTAAGTTCATCTGGTTTAACATTCATTTAAAGTGAACTGTTCCTTACTGATTTCTCATCTGCATGATCTATTCATTCATGTAAGTAGGGAATTAAGGCTTTCTACTATTGTTATTATTGCCTATTTCTCCCTTTAAGTTTGTTAATACCTGCTTTATATATTTAGGTGTTCCTATATTGGGTTCATAAATATTTATAAATATTATATTCTCCTTTTGGATTGACACTTTATAATCATTTAATGTCCATCTTTTTGTCTTATGGTCTTTAAAGTCTATTTTGTCTGATATAAGTACAGCTACTCCAGCTTTCTTATGGTTTGTATTTGCATGGAATACCTTCTTGTACTCCCTGCACTTTCAGTCTGTGTATCGCCTTACATCTAAAGTGAGTACCTTAAAGACAGCATATAGAGGGGTCTTTTTTTTTTTTTAATTCCATTTAGCCACTCTATGTCTTTCAGTTGTAAAATTTAGGCCTTTTTCACTTTAAGCAATTTTTGCCATTTGAAAAAATTTTTGGGGGACATTTTGTAGTTCTCTGTTTCTTTCTTATTTGAAATTTCCTGGGCTTTCTGGATTAGGATGTTTGTTTCCTTTTCCAGCCTAAGGTAAGTTTTCAGCTATTATTTTTTCAAATAAGATTTTTGCTCCTTTCTCTCTCTCTTTCTCTCTCTCTTTCTGGGATCCTTATAATGTTAATATTAGTCTGCTTGATTTTGCCCCAGAAGATGCTTGGGATATGTTCACATTTTTTTTTCCCTGCTCTGACTGGGTGAGTTCCGTGTCCCTAGTTTTGTGTTGACTGATCTTTCCTTCTTCATGTAGTCTAGTGCTGAATCCCTCCAGTGTTATCTTCTAGTCCAGGTATTGGATTCTTCAACCCTGTGACTTTACTTTACTTCTTTTTTTTTTTTTTTTTTGTACTTCTATAAGGAAGCATCATATGCCATTTAGATTGAGGGCTTGCCAAAATTACCACAGAAAATAAGTGTTTTGGCTCTGACAGAGATTTTTCCATTCCTCACGGTATCAAATGAATTCCTGATTATTTTTCTTGAAGTAAGGAATTCAAAATATAACTAGACTATAAGCACATCACAGACCAGAATGTTGCAGATCTTTTTTTTACCCAATTGAAAAAGATGTATGTTTTTATAAGAATTAATTTCCTTTACACATAAGGAACAATATAATTCTGGATATAATATGGTTGATTAATAAAAAAGTTCATGCTGCCATCCATTGATTTTTGCTATAGTCTATGAAAAGGAACCTAAAGAAAAAAAGTTCAAAAATGAGAGAGAATTACTCCAAACTATCTTACCCACCATAAAGGTCAAATTGCTTAGACAAACTTCCTTAGAGCTGAAGAGCAGAGTAGATTAGCTAACAAGCCTTATAGCTTTCTATGAAGTTTTTTCAGATTAAAAAAAATATCAAGAATAAAAGTTACTTCTTATTTTCAAAGGCCACTCCTTGCACATGTTATAGTAATCTTTTTACTTATAATTTTTTGAGACATTCTTTCATGCAATCCTCCCCTTTTCTTACTTCATTAAACT
This sequence comes from Vulpes lagopus, assembly GCF_018345385.1. Taxonomy (NCBI): domain Eukaryota; kingdom Metazoa; phylum Chordata; class Mammalia; order Carnivora; family Canidae; genus Vulpes; species Vulpes lagopus. The sequence continues at coordinate 21,890,257 of NC_054824.1, read as the reverse complement.
CTTCCACTCTACTAGATTTTTCTTAACATTTAATCAGTGTGTTCTTCTATATCCCATCATAACTCCTATTATCCTTAAGTTACACTCCGATTTTTCCATTCAGTCTAACAGCCAAATCTCACAGAAAACCATATGTGCCTTTTTCTCTATTTGCTCATCTTGTATTAATTTTCATTTCAATTTTCCCTGTAACATTTCTGTTAAATTACACTTATTACATTCCCATGATTGTTGTCAAACATCAGAGATACTTTTCTACCTTCATACTACTCTACTTCTTACTTAGCTCTTCACTCCTTCTCAAATCCCTATATCCTCTTGAATTCCATGACATCCATGATCTTCATGTCAGGGATAGATGATACCAAAAGATAAAATTAGACAAAGACCAAGAGAGTACACAGATGAGGGTAAAGACTGATAATTAAGGAGTCCCAGTCATAGTCATAGATGCAAAGGGGAAACGTGAAGTTGATTTAGTATTTGTCTCCCTTTTAGCTTGTTATATATAACCAAAAATAAGAAAATGGAATCTTTTGTTACATTTTAAATTTATGTTTTATATATAACTTTCCCCAATTTACTTATTCATTGACTCAATAAAAATTTTTGCAAGACACTGTCCCATTGCATTTACTAGACAAAATTAAAGTTTAATATATATATATATAGATATGCCTTAGAATTACAATAAAATGTTCTATGATTTTCTTATCTTTAGCATTCTAATGTTATAAAATATCTGAAACATATTAATCCTAAAGAGCAAAAAAGTCTAATTTTTCTTTTAAATCACAGAGACTATTTCTAACCCATATTTGGTATATTCTAGTTGTATTAACAGCTTGTAGTAAGTTGCTATAGCAACATATCTTAATCCTTTAAGAATCACTTCTACAATTTAATGCCGGTTTTGTACAGATAGACAAATGACTATTTTTGATTCACATTATTGCTAAAATTAATAGTGTATCAATCAGGAATACAAAGTTTTTCCAGAAGTATAAAATGAAACCAGTAATATTTAGCTTTATTCGTCCTTAATATCTTTCCACATTGCATCTATTTAAAATGAGGTTTTCACATCATGGATCCCATACCTGCATTGAAATTTGCCATCTGGTAGGGTCAGCATCATTAAAGAAATGATAAACCAGACTGGTTTATCACTCGGTGATATATTTGACACAGTATTTTTTAAAGATTTCTTTATTTATTCCATCACGTGGTGGTCTAATATTCTTTAAATTTACAGAGTGCTTTGTTTTTTATTTTTTGTTTGTTGTTTTTACACAGCTATAATGTGTCTCTTGCCCATAATTTGTTAAATCTGTTAAAAAATTCATTGAGAAAGGCATAACTATGGACAAATAAATATGCCAAAAATTGGAAGATGTGAACTGCCTTATTGAACATTTTCAATTAATATTTTATTTAATATACAACACTAGTATATTTTATAATAGATTTCAAAACTATAGCAACATAGAAAAAATCCACTTAAAATTCTAGCTTTCGAAGATTATCACAGTTAACATTTGGGTATAGATCCATATGAAATTAGGTTTTCATTGCACCTACACTATAGCAACCTGCTGTTTTCTCTTAAAAGAAAATCATAAACATGTCTCTATAGCTTTAACTGTTATATTCTAGACTGACATGTATTATTTCCATAGCATTTGATTCCAAGGATGTACAGTCTTTTCTTTTTAACCATTTTCTTTTATGATCCATTTAAGTTGTTTCCAATAGCTTTCTTTTTGACACAATATCCTACCACCATATTTACACATTAGTCTTCATTTACACTTCTATTCACTTAAAGGATTGGTATGTCAAACAACAAGCACGTTCTTTACTTTTATTAATTATATTTAACACAGTTCTTTTTAGATTTCTTTATTTATTTTAGAAAGAGAGCATGAGTGGGGCCAGAGGTCAAGGGAAAGGAAGAGAAATCCTCAAGCAGACTCCCTGCTGAGCATGGAGCTCAACTTGGAGTTTGATCTCAGGTCCCAGAGATCATGACCTGAGCACAAATCAGGTGTTGGACAACTAACTGACTGAGCTACCCAGGTACTCTTACTTGATGCAGTTTTAATTAAATGTTAATATATATATGGGCTTTAGAGTTAAACCTATTGAATTAAAATTGAATTTGACACTTAACAGCTCTATAACCTAAAAAGAGTTATTTAATCATTTTATGTCTCCACTTTCTCATCTGTAAGATGGGAATAAGCACATTATCTATCAGAACGATTTTCAAATAATTAAATCAGTCAATACATGAAAAGAACTTATATCAATCTCTGGCAAAAGGTAAACACTCCAAAATGTTCATAATTATTAGTATTTGCTAAATGAGCTGCCATAATTAATGCACTGATTTATACTTGAAAAGAAAATGTATACATAGTCCTATGTTTGTACAACATGATCAATACTATGTATTGTTACTTCTGTACACTTTTATATTTAATAGTCAAATAGTACTGAATTTTTTAACATCTGTGTTGTGTTTTGTTGTTGTTGTTTGAAAGATTCTTTATCTTTCTTTCTTTCTTTTTTTAATTTAAGTATACTCCACACCCAGCATTGAGCCCAATGTGGGGTTTCTCACAACCCTGAGATCAAGACACGAGCTGAAATCAAAAGTCAGTCGCTCAACCAACTGAGCCACCTAGATACTCCTGATTTGAAAGTTTTAAATAATATCTCATAGTTACTTTATAAATTGGATGTCAAAGAAATAGTTAAATTATATTTGACTTCCCTCCATACTACATGGTTAATTTTATAGCTCACTATAGTGACAATTTTTTCATAGTAGACAATTTGAAAAAAATATTTTTCATATTTGTCTAAAGTATAGTTACAAGATTGAAAACTTTAAGCAGTGAAAGGCAATTAATTGTATTTAGTTATTTTTTTGATAAGCTAAAGGCCAAAGAGTTTTAAAACTTATTTAAGTAAACATGGCCAATTAGAGTAGGAATTAGATAGAATAAACTTCTACAAACTTCCAAGACACTCCTTCTACTAAACTATAATAATTACATTGAAAAAAATCAACATTTGCTTATCCTCTTAAGTAAGCAGTTTCACTATATCTGAAATGCTCTGTATAAGCCAGATGTCTGCAATGTAAGAAAATTATGTTGATATGAGGTTAGAAAAGTTCTAGAAATGGATAGTGACATGGGCAAGAGGATAGGCTCTGCATAAAAAATTTCAATAATAAGAACTCAAATCTAAAGATTATGGCAAGGAAAAATAAAATTGATGTTTTCTGATTCTTGAAAGATACATGGAGAAAATAAACTCAATTATCAAATAGTCAGCTAATATAAACAGTGAAGTCCTCCCTTATGTCTTAACTATAGAATAAATATATACTACAAAGCATAGAAAATAACAAGGTCATGAAATTTATAGTACCAAAGGATTATAGACAGGTTGAAAATACGGAGTCACAAAAATAAATATACAAATGGGGAACAGATCCTTAACATACAATAATATGTTAAGGAAGTTTGATGTTTTCTGGACAGCAAAGTCTCCTAAAAAGACAGCTAGTTGCCATGTGTTATGGACTGAATAGTTGTGTCTTCCCAAAGTTCATATGTTGAAGCCTTAACACTCCAATGTGATTGTATTTAAAGATAGGGTCCTTAGGAGATAATTTAGGTTATATGAGATTGTTTCTCATCTCATCACCATGCCCACTTTCTCATCTGTAAGATGGGAATAAGCACATTATCTATCAGAACGATTTTCAAATAATTAAATCAGTCAATACATGAAAAGAACTTATATCAATCTCTGGCAAAAGGTAAACACTCCAAAATGTTCATAATTATTAGTATTTGCTAAATGAGCTGCCATAATTAATGCACTGATTTATACTTGAAAAGAAAATGTATACATAGTCCTAAGTCCTAATCCAATAACATTAATGTTCTCATACAAAGAGAAAAATTGACCAGAGCTCTCTCTCTGTGAACACATGCACAAAGGAAAAGGCCATGGGAAGACACAGCAAAAAGGCAGTTCTCTACAAGCCAGGATGAGAATTCTCACCGGAAACAAAATCAGCTTATCTTGGACTTCCCACCCTCCAGAACTGTGAGAAAATAGTTGTGCTGTTCTAGCCACACCCAATCTATGGTATTTTGTTACAACACCCTGACCTGAAGTCATCACTGGTCCATGATAGCATGCGACCTTAATATTCCTATGCATCCCAACTGCTATAGATTGATATTTGCTTTTCCCAAAAATTCATATGTTGAAATCCTAACCCCTAAGCAGTTTGAAAGTTGGGCCTTTGGGAGGTAATTAGTTCCTAAAGTCAGAGCTTTCATAAGTGGGATTAGTACCCTTATAAAAGAGGCTCCAGAAAGTTATTTCGCTCCTTGCACACCAGCAATGTAGATTAAAGCCAAAACTTATAAATCTGAACTTTAAGAATAATAATGGCCATCCTGTAGAGACTCTAAACTGACATTGGAAAGATGACTATGAGGAATTTTCTGGTCCATTGCACTAATTATATCGTTGGCTTTCTGTAAATTATCTGGATAATTTTAGCTGGTTGTCACCCTTAACTGCAAATGGAGTTGAAAAACAGCAATCTTTGAAAGAGAAGTATGATAGGATTAAAATAATAAGAAAAAAAAGTGAAAAATCTTTCCCTAAGGAGAATTTATATATTAAAGTTTGCAAACCATTATTTATAAATTTAGAATTAGGAAGATATCTGCAAACTTTTCTATCTGTAATATTTGGTAAGTCTATGAACTTCTATAGATTTTTTTCCCACAGATAGTCTTTTGTTTTCTCATCCAATTTCTTCCAGAATTATGAAGATAAAGACATATGGATATACTCATTAAAATAAATTAATTGAAAATACATTGATAAATCTGAGAGATAAAAGCAGTTAAGGTGACCAGCTACCAGACCATATTTATAATTCAGGTCATTTGTATTTTTCAAATACTAATTTAATGTAATTATTTAACAATTTGATATAGGTGTGTAAAGGATACAATGATAATTTTTAAGAAATCTTTTAAGAACACATTGGGCATTATGGTAGTTAAAGTTAAATTACAGTAAGGAAATGGGAAGTGTTCTCTGTCAGTGTGCCTTCAGGGAGCAGAGGATTTTATGACTTGGTTTTTAATGACCCTCATGATTCCTGAGGGGAGTCATAATTTTTTAATCAGACACAGCTGCCATTTAATAAAAGCCAACATTGCTAGACTAGGTCAGTGACAGTATGTTTAACGGCTTCCTTGATAGTTTTGTACACGTTTTCTCTTAAGCTTATCCACATTTCTGGACATTCTTATTTAAAAAAAAAAAAACTAACCTCATCAAGCAAGGAGATAGATTCTACAGGTCAGAGCAAAGATTTTGGTGATAGATACTTTTAGACACTTGGTCTCAAAGCAAGTATGAAACTATCTTATTAACGTTGCCAGCCTTTAAAAAAATTTTTTTGAATCTTTACTTTAAAGATGTTGGGAAGCAAAATCAAATTTTTAATATGAGGGATCTGAAGCTGATATGTAAAATTTAGGAAAGTTCACTTAACAATTTTGTCAAGCTGTTTCTACCAGTGACACTATCTGTCCCTTTCTATGTTAAACCAGTGTTTATATAATAGTGTTCTAGATCTTACCTCAAATCTTATTGGCAATGATTTTCCTCTGAAATGTCATCATTCTTCTTTCTCTCTTTTAATGATATACTTAAATTTACCCTGTGTGTCCCAGCATGGTGCTATCTTTAGGAAGGTATTTGCAAAAAACTTTTAAGAAAAGATGATAAAATATCAGGTATATTATTATCATGTCATGACTTGGGCACTAAGTGATGAAATTTCCCTATGTGGTAACACTGCTACGGATTGTTATTATTTTAGGTTCTGTTCTCCTTCTAGGAACAGAGAATTGCACTAATTCCTGCAAAGTTAGGAATGAAGACGTTATTTGTTTTGTTGTTAAAATATGACCACCAGAAGAGTGTGTCAGTCCTAGGTTGGAGTATTTAATTGCTGTCGCAAAGCCTTCAAACTCTTTCCCTCCGTGGACAATCATAGATGCATACATCGAAAGGGCAGCATCCTAAGATGGTAAGGCCTCTGCTTGGATCTTAGGCCACTTTGATAAGAATTCTCTTGTGAATCTGCATTTTACATGTAGCTTAACCAATAAACTTATTGTTTGTAAGTCACTGAAATTTGAGGTTGGTTGTTTTCTGGTCTGTCTTGGCTGACCCACGTTCTAAATTTAATTTATTCCTAGTCTTCAAGCTAATTATGAGAATTATTCCACTTGCAAACTAGGCAACTAGAGATGGCTGTTCATGACTTTTGTTTAGGTTCATTAAACTGGGCATTTCAGTCTTACCCATTATTTGAAAGTGTGTTTTCATTTTAGCTATTTTCTTTAGACTAGTGTGATAAATTATGAAAAACTGACATCATGAGCTAAGCTTAATACTCATCAAAATGATTCTTTCCATGTCATCCTAGATGGCAGTACTGATAATGAATGAAGGCTGGGAACTTAATCTAATTTTACTGAACTTACTGTTGAGAGAATTATATAACTCTAACCTTTCCACCCCTGTTCCTGTGTCCTATTTTACCACCTGCAGCACTATAAACGGAAGAATCTTGCCGGATGGGAGCCATCTGCAAAATAACTCATCTCTTCAAAGGGCGGCTGGATTCAAGTGCTATCATGTCTTCCAATGTGCAGTATATTTTAGTTATTGCTTTTAAATAATCTTTAGTTTTCTCTTTTGCACATTGGTGAAGACTTTAAATAGCAGATGTCAAAAATCACTTGATTCTTTTGCTTATTGAATTTCCAGAAATGCTCAGTATGAAGATATGCTTCTACAGTGTTTGTGTGAAATAATGTAATTCAATCATGCTTTCTCTATAGATAGCAATGGTCCACGTATGAGAAAAATTCAGAATGCATTATCCAAAAATTAGCTTCCATATATCTGATTATACTTAGCTCTTCTGGAATAAACAAAAGTTGATGCCACTGATGCCGATGCCCTAATTCTTACTTTACCTGCTGTGCATGAAAAATAGACACTAGAAGGGGAGCACAAACAGCAGTAATGGTACAAAGATTTCTTATTTCAATATTTACCTTTTGTGGGCAGATCTGGGAATTTTCCTTTTCCTTTAATGAGAATTGAAGATAAGCTGGCTTCACTATGGCAATACAAATGTTAAAATTATCACGAATGCTATGCCATATGTCACTTAGATAATAGTAGAAATAGGTTGTTGATCAGTAGATACATTCTCATTAGAATCTCACCATTTTTAGCATAGAACAGACGAATTTTCTTTGGAACAGTTTGTTCTAAGGATGGTTTTCTTGGCTGTCATAGGAGGTTTTAGAGTTTCATGAATTGTCGCTATAGCATTCTATATGAATTGAATAAAATGTCTATTGTGTTTTCCAAGGTGAATGCTTCCTAACTTTCACAGATATTTCAGTATTTACTTAGTCTATATCACAAATTAATGCTAACAAAAAAGACATGACTTACTTCTTAAATATTTATCACACACAACTTCACGTTACTATCTTTTTATGGAGCGGGTAACCCCCAAATTCTCAGGTTGTAAATGGCTTGCTTTCTGGGGGACTGAGAAGAATGCTTGTTGGTGCTTCCTTACCTGGAGAGATACGTCTATAATTATTTACAGGTGTACACTGACTATTTAACTTTAGAAGTAAGTTTGAAGTAAGGAAGATAACCTAAGGAAAATAAAATGTCTTATACACATAGCTAGCTATGTGTTAACTCTAGCTAACTCATAGCTAACTCTAACTAGAGTCCCATGCAGAACTACAATATAAATAGAACCCTATTTACCTGTTTGTTTTTATAACTTAACATGTCATTGCTATATTTATTTAAAATTGTTGCTTTCTATATTCTCTATATTCTGTAAGATTAAATATTTGCGTTATTTTATTTTTTCACTAAAAGTAGAATATTATTGTTCTAAACTAAAGCAACAGAACTATTAATTACATAATAGTTTTGATCAAACCAAATATTTATTAACATAAATAGAACTGGAAAAATTTAAATGGCTATGCTAATAGAATAGACAGCCTTCACTACCGAAAGTTTGATGTTGATAGAAATACCCAAATGCTTAGGTTTGAATTATGATTTCCAATTTAAAAAAAAGTTTAGTACAAATCTGTTTTTTTTTTAAAGATTTTATTTGTTTATTCATGAGAGGCACACAGAGAAAGAGAGAGGCAGAGACACAGACAGAGGGAGAAGCAGGCTCCATGCAGAGAGCCTAACGTGGGACTCGGTCCAGGGTCTCCAGGATCACGCCCTGGGCTGAAGGTTGTGCTAAACTGCTGAGCCACCAGGGCTGCCCTAGTACAAATCTGCTTAAATGTGTTGAAATGTAAGGATGTTATTTTTTACCATTGAACTCAATGGTCGTGAAAAAGAACAACAGTTTTGAATCTGGTGTATCTAAGTCAAATTCTGATTATGTTATTTAAAAGTTATGTAGGCTTTCAGTACTTCATTTTTTTTTCAATTGTCAAAGGGTGTTTGTAATACCATTTGTTTTAGGGGGTTTCTTGAATGTTACTTAAAGCACTTAGTATAGGGCCTACTTCACTCGCTGTTATTTTTATTTTATTACTATTACATTGTATCATACGACAATGTATCATTAAGGCATTGTATCATCAATACATTATTATTACATGATGTCATAGGACAGAGTCAGCCTATGAGAGTTATTGAATTTCCCCCAAGTGCTCATTTTCCTATTGAAGATATAACATATCTGTTATACTTCTGCATTATCATAGTCCATTCACTCCTCAATTCTTTTAGATAACTCTGACATGACCATTCCTTTCTCCTTCATTTTTAATTTTCCGATGCCTCTCTTCTATCTTTACTCTCATATGAGGACTGGGCTTCCTATTCCACTTAGAAAACTGAGATGATCAGAGATGGGTTTCCTTATGCTCATCTACCCGAGGACCACATGCCAGCAAATGTCCCTCTTTCTTCTGTATTAAACTCTTTCTTTTCCCCTAAAACTTTTCCATTAGTACATAACTATATTTTTAAAAACTTTTTTCATTTTCATTCAGCAGCATCTCGCATAACTCTCCCTTCTTAGAACAAAAGCCAAAAAACTCCTCTAAAGAGTTGTCTTATAATGACTGACTCTTTCATTGCTCTGCTCTCATTCTTTCTTAAAAACATGACAAAAAAAAAAAAATTGGGCGTCCGCCACACAACTTGACAACATTGATCCCATTGACTACAGCTGATGCTAAATCCAAGATTCAGTTTTATGTCATTATTTAATACAAGTCTGATTAAAAATAGCCAACAAAGGGATCCCTGGGTGGCTCAGCGGTTTGGCGCCTGCCTTTGGCCCAGGGTGCGATCCTGAAGTCCGGGGATCGAGTCCCGCATGGGGCTCCTGCATGGAGCCTGCTTCTCCCTCCTCCTGTGTCTCTGCCTCTCTCTCTCTCTCTCTCTCTCTCTACATCTATCATGAAAAAATAAATAAATAAATCTTTAAAAAAAATTTCCAACAAATTCTCTTTCTTTGAAATGTTTCCTGATTTATTTCCATGCCCTTGCTACTTCCTCCTTTTAAAACTTCATTACTTGACTTCCAAGTGCTAACTATTATAATGATAGGTCAGTCTTTATTTTATTATTATCTGTTAACATTAACTCCCTAAATTATCCTACCCACTACATTGACTTAAAATTCTAATATATACTTATCATTTAAGTTATATCACCTTGATTTTACCTGCAACTGCCTGTTCACCAGCATCATTTGGATGACTACAGATAACCTGAATCCTCTACCAGCCTTCCTTTGGACTGCTTTCTAGTCTCAAATATACCTTGTATAAATACTCTTAAAAAATAGCCTGCTGGGATCCCTGGGTGGCGCAGCGGTTTGGCGCCTGCCTTTGGCCCAGGGCGCGATCCTGGAGACCCAGGATCGAATCCCACATCAGGCTCCCGGTGCATGGAGCCTGCTTCCCCCTCTGCCTATGTCTCTGCCTCTCTCTCTCTCTCTCTCTCTCTCTGTGTGACTATCATAAATAAATAAAAATTAAAAAAAATAGCCTGCTAAGACTGAAATATTTTGCTACTATATATATATATATTTATATATTTGAGTATTCCAGTTAGTAATCTAAATTGAGTCCCAGCAAATAGCCAATATCAGCTAGTAACCACATGAATGAGCCATCTTAGATATTTAACCTAATTGAGTCTTCATATAACTGTAACTATGTGAGAGACCTCTTACAAGAATCCAACTGATCTTAGTCAACCACAAAACAAAGAGAAAAAATAATAGGTTGTAGTAAGCTACTAAGTTTTAGAGTAGTTATTTTAGGTTTGGTTTTGGAGTCTGTTATCTGAGGATTATCATCTATGATATTGGAATAGTTTTGAGACCAAAATAATAAAACATAAACAATTTTAAAAAGCTCATTCATTGATTAAACTGTTTAGTTACTGATTTATTGATTTAAATTGGCTTATCTGGAAACTTTTAAACTAGTTCTATTAATTTAAAAAAAAATATTTTTCTAGAAGAACATAGAGCATTACAAAATCACTCAATATAAGCGGAAACCTTAAATAAAATGAAAAGTGTATTTATATTGATTATCTGAATATCATATATAACACAAGCTGAAAAAATTTTCTCAATATAGATATATAATCGATAGAAAGATGGGTGATTAATTTATTTTTTCAACTGTTTTTGCCTCTAATGTTGTGTCACTGGTATTTTTCTGATGAAATATTGTGTTCAAAATATGACATGTTATTTTTCATAAAATATTCTAGTTTCCTCTTAAAGTTTTATTCTATTTTTAATGCATTTGAAATTGTTAATTCCTTCTGTTTACTTGTCTGAAAACAAATTATGCAAAATGATATTCTCAATTCTATATTTTCATTGAAATGTACACATGTATATCAATCTATTGTAAAGATCCACTTATTGCTACCTTGCAGTGTCTTTATTAAGCTATTTTTGTAAGCTAAACTTGTCAAAAAAGTTGTATCTATTTATGATTCTTTCCAGCATTTCACCAATTTTAAATACTATAAAACCTTAGACTTTTTCATTTTCACTCCATACCCAAATAGAATACGTTCATTCAATGTACACTGAACTCTATCAAAATATTATTCCCACAAATATAAATATTTCAAAACACAAGAATGCAATGCTAGAATAAACTTTGTATACTGAGTTCTTAACATTTCTTTGTTTTTCCTGTGTTTTGTATGAATAAAATTTACCATCTTCCTGTCTGCATGCTATACTTTCAATAACTGACTTGCTAAAAGCTTCAGAAGCTGAAGATGTAGGGTATTGCAATAATTGAGTACTTTGATTAAACATTTCTAATTTTTTATGCAACCAAAATATTACTGAATAGTTTAATACAAATATAGGAATTAGATTGATTAATGAGTAATTCTTTATAGACCTAAATATATCCATAATCAGGTTAGTGTTGTGCAACAAAGGATGAATTCCAAACAACCATGATGAGGTAGTATCTGTTCAATAACAGTATCATCAGAAAATGTAGTAAAGCTGAGTATATATATTAAAATTATTTTTAGTAACTATGGCTTATATTTCAGTTGCCAGAATAAGTGTAGCTTATTTAAATACACATGAATTATATGTGCCCTTTGACCAAGTATGATAGCATAGCTGCTTTATACATTTATTATTTTTTTAAGATTTAGGGATCCCTGGGTGGCGCAGTGGTTTGGCGCCTGCCTTTGGCCCAGGGAGCGATCCTGGGGACCCGGGATCGAACCCACGTCGGGCTCCCGGTGCATGGAGCCTGCTTCTCCCTCTGCCTGTGTCTCTGCCTCTCTCTCTCTGTGTGTGTGACTATCAGAAATAAATAAAAATTAAAAAAAGATTTAATTTATTTTTTCATGATAGACACAAAGGCAGAGAGAGACAAAGGCAGAAGGAGAAGCTGCTCTCTGCAGGGAGGCAGATGTAGGACTCAATCCCAGGACCCTGGGATGACGAGCTGAGCCAACGGCAGATGCTCAACCACTGAGTAACCCAGGTGCCCCTTCAAAGATTTCTTAATGTAAAACTTTGTATTTTCCCCATAAAAAATTGTATTGTAAATGTTGAATTTCATCTGAATTTATGCATTCACAATTTTATCAAATATTTCAAAGAAAATTTCTAAAAGCTCAATTATGATTCCATAAATTGTATGAAGCAATAATAACCACACACCATTACTGTAATTAACTTTCTATTCTTTCTACTGTAATTTTCTATTTGAAGTATCTGATGATGTTGATTATCAAACTTGCATCATTTAACTGATGAAAAGTTCTGTCAATGCAATAACAGTTCTAGCTTCACTTTTTAAATAGACAAGAAAGCTTAGAAATAAAGATGAGAGAAATTAATTATGAATAACAGCTATTTTCTCCCAAAATGTTATGTTTTCAGAGTGATATACCAGCACAACCTTATGTGGCTGCTTATGGCCCATGATTTTCAAGTAGGGACTTAAAACTGCTTCTTGTATTTGAAGTTAAGGCTATTAATCTTCCAGCAGGTTAGGTCTTCTTATCTGATCAATGATAGCATCGTAAACCTGTGGTAAATGGTAAATGTCAATAAGAGTTTGTGAAAGTCACATATACTGTTACTTTCCTGGGACACCGAAATCCAGAACATAATTTTCATGTGGTTCTGGCATTCACTAAGATAGAATGAATGACTTAGAAGGAGTGATCATTTCCAATACCTTGTAAGGGACTTTCTTGTTCTCAGAGAAATCTCTGTAGTCATTGGTGACATCTCCTATGAAACCAGGCACTCTTGTTATGCTTGCCAGGCTCAAGCCCGGATCTATGCTTCCCTCAATTGCTCAGCCCTGACAAGGATTGATTTGTAGATCTTGTTTGTGTAGAACTTATTTACAAAAATGAAAAAAAAAAGAATAAAGAAAAAAGAATAAGAAAATTATAACAAAAGATCTAAAAGAAAGGAAAATGAAAAGACAAAAAAATCCTTGAAAGAAGAAATTTTTCTCATAAAAATAAGAAGTTTAAATAGGAAAGAATTATAAAAACTTAAAAATAAAAAGTGAGACAGTAGAAACTTAAGGAAAAAAACAAATTTCTTATAAACTGGTTCTCTGCTGCTAAATGATTTCATTAGAACATTTAATAATGAATTTTCAAAACCCTCAAGACTCTTGGTTTATCAGTAAGTGCTCCCTTATGTTGTTGTCTCAAAAGGGAGAGGATATCTGCTCAGCATCTGGGAAGACTGGAAGAAAGAGTAATAAGTTGTTGCTCATTGCTTTTTATGTTTATCCACGTTAGAGTGAAAACTATGCCCACTGTATGTGTCTTATTCACTACTCGAGGAAGCTAGTGCAGAATCTGGAAATATGAAAAAGAAATCTACCAAAACCATCTCACATTATCTTAGAGTAGCAGTTAGTTAATAATATTCTTTTAAAAAATGTAAAATGTCTGCATGTTGGTAAATTGAACATCAATAAAAATAAATTCATTAAAAAAATGAAAAATGTAAGACAAATCTAAATCAGGATACCAATAGAATAGTGTCAGTATCAACTGGGACTCTTCCAGGACAACTGGGATGGACATAGGATCACTTGTTTCTCAGCCTCAAGTCTACAGTCCTGTTCAATAATGAGTAAAATATTGACATCATTTATAAATCCTTTACTGGCTGCTTCCATTTGACCTCAATTTTCCTCAGCTTTCTTTAAGCATTTATGTACTTAGTTCTTTAGAGCTGGATAGTGTGGCATTTACTTTGTATATTTTGCCATTATATATTCTCCATTCAATCTTTTCAGTTTGTGTTTGTCCTGTTACCCTCGCTGGATTCTCTGTGTTCTTAAGGACTCTAACCATCCTTTGTAAATCTCCACATATAAACATTGTTGATTTACTAACTACATGGCTCTAATTTGATGTTCACTGGAAATTAATTTACATTTGATGAATATAACTTTTAATTATAAACATTTAATTAATGAGCAATCCACTTTAAAAAAAATGCCTTATGTCAAGATTGGAAGTAAAGAGAAATGCAGTGTCTGTCCTGGACTGCTCTCGTTGGAAACGTATACCTTCTTTTGGCAAATCTATTATGTAAGGGGCTCAGTTTATTCATCTGAAGTGGCAGCTACCGTAGATATTTTTCCTGATCTTTTTTGATAGTTTTAAGTCCAGTTAATCTGAGATGCTGAGAATTCTTTGTAGTCTTTCTTTAAGCACAAATGGCACACTAAAAAGGAAAACAAAGTCTGCAATACTCAAGCCATCCCCCATTTTTTGATCCCCTTTACAGAATTTTGATTTACTTATCAGTAATTTATTTTTAACTCACTTTCTAAAATGATGAATTGGAAACTTTAAAATTAAGTCATTCTTTTACAAACACCACTGGATACCCATGACTGGAAAACTTTTTGATGCCATACAATTATCAGAAAAATAAAATAAAAATGAGTACATATTGCTAATACAGGCATATTTAATTTCTTGCATGTAATATACATGGACTACTCCACTAATATATTTGAGTGCAGAAACTTAGTTGTCTGACAGACAGATATACCTTTTTTCCTTCTTGTTAACAGAACACTCATTTTACTTGGATAGTGATGTACTGTGTCCTTGAGAATTAATCATTCTGAGTCTCAGCAGATCATGGCAGCACTCTTTGCTGCTGCCAGTGGTTTGGTCTGAAAGTAATCATGGAATCCGTCAGGGCCAATGAAACATAAGAGGATATCTGCTAGGGATCTCCAGGGAAGATTTTATTCTTTGAAAAAGGAGTATTGCTGCAAAGGAGAGGATATCTTTTTGAGTTGACCATCCTTGAGCTAGTCTTTGGAGGCAATTGCTTAAGGACATGATGCCTAAAGATCCTGTAGCCATCATGGAGCCAACCTTCTACATGGTAGAAGAGTAGAACACCTTCTACATGATAGAAGAGTAGAACAGAAGATTCCTGAAGAAATTACTGGGCTGCTGACCCAACTGTAGCACTGCCTAACTCTACAACTTTTTGTATGATTAATGAGCATATCATTTCAAAATTCTTTGTTAAGTCTATTTCTTTCAGGCTATTGAAACCAATATGAGTATGTGGAGTAATAACTAATTTTTTAAAAAATGATTTAAAAAATAAAATAATTGGCACTAATAATATTTTTTCAAGAGTATTTTGCTTACATTTATCTATAAAAAGTCCCAAACCATGCTTATTCTCTCAAAAATATGTTTAGTGAACATACTGTCATTGAATATGCTTTATCGTTTTTGAAAATATTATTTTAACATATTATGATAGAACTCTGTAATGTTGTAGTTCTAAATTTCATTTATTTGAAGGCTTGTTTTAGTGGCTGTTATGGGGAGGAATGGCATATTACTAGATTATGGGGTCCAAATGAAAGAAAAACATTGTTGGCTCTCCTTTCTAAATCTAATTATTGAATGGATAGTTCCAACTACCCATTGTACAAAGTACAGAGATCTTTTATTGAAATTTGGTTTGAAAATGTCCAGTAATTGTTCTTAAAAACTAATTGGAAGTAATTTCATGTCCATATTTTAACGAGTGTGTCCAAACCTACCACAATTCTTCATTTTGAACATTTAAAATAGTGTACAAAATCCTGCCTTGAAATTTAAATATATACCTAAAAGACTTTTTTTTATAGTTGACATAGTTATCTCATTTTTGGTAAAAAAAAAATCAGTTATGGAAACACTTTTAAACACCTATTTCCAAAAGTGCTTTCTCTAGTGTGTCATTCTTTCATTTTGGTTTTCTACTTTCCCATTTCCTATTAAACTATCAACTTTGCCTATAAAATGACATTAAATATATATTTATTCATTTATCTTTCTTTTTGTGGGGAGGTGTGGAGTGTCATCTTGTATAGAGCATGTTATTGACTCACTTATACACAGATTTGCAAATTTGAAACACTTCTTAGTAAAGTAAAATATTTAGGTCTGACAATTCTTCCCAGTATGTTTCTATGATGTAATATGATAACTCCGGCATGATACAAAGATTCTTTTTTTTTCTAATTTTGATCAATTACAAAATATTATTTAAAAAACATGCAAAATCTGCATCGAAAATGTCTTTGTTTTTGTTTATATGAAAAATTAATCCCATGTAATACTTTGGCCATTTCTGGCTGCAACTTGCAAGGTGGGCTCTGCACTCAGCACAGAGTCTGCTTGAGATTCTCTCTCCCTTTCCTTCTGCCCCTACCACTCATGCTCTCTCTCTCTGTGTCTAAAATAAATAAATAAATCTTAATAAATGAATTATCCCATTTATTTACTGAGAATTCCATATTTTTTTTACTTTTCTTTTTTAACAGTTTTATTGACATTCAACTCACATATAATTCATCTATTTAAAGTAAACTTAATATTTTTATTAGTAAGTTCATGGGATTGTACAATCATCACTACAATCTAACTTTAGAAAATGTTTGTTCTCCCACAAAAGCCCTAAGCAACCACTAATCTACTTTCTATCTTTATAGATTTTCCTATTCTGGATATTTCATATAAATTAAATTATACAATATGCAATTCTTTCTGACTTTTTTTGCTTAGAGCAATATGACTTTCAAGGTTCATCCATGTTGTAACATACATCAGCTCTTCTCTCATTTCTATTGTCAAATATGATTCCTTTGTATACATAAAAGACATTTATCTATCCTCTCATCAGTTGATGGACATTTGAATTATTGAAATATATGCTATATATTGTGTAAATTTTCATATTCTTATATGATTCTACCTCACTGTGCATAACTGATTGGCCTAAAATGAGGTTCTTAAAAAATTCTGAAAGCTACACCCCTCCCTATGACTTTTGAAATTTTTCATATCCTAAATATAGGGGTTTGGTAGCCACATTTCTCAACATGTGCTGCTCAGCATACAGAGAAGAGAGAAACAAGACGAACTAAAAATCCTGGAGGCATATTCTTGGCTGGTTTTAGTGTTGAGAGGTCTAGCAGCATCCTGCCTTTCTTGTGTGCACCTTTCCTTTACACACACATACACACACACACACACACACACACACACACACATGCATCAACACCAAGAAACAACACAATATTTTCTCCCTGAAACTTTACCATTTGGTAAAACAAGATGGCAGTGTAGAATTGGATCTGAATGAGGATGTGTCAGCCTGAGAGTGAGTGCTGTGGCGGCTTTTTCCTGCTTTTTTTTTTTTTTTTTTTTTTACTATGCTAAACTTCTCTCCCATAAAGTCAAATGTGGAATTCCAAGAGATTTATTTGTAGAGATTAAGGGAACCTATAAAAACTGAGCTTGACATCTTATTTCCTGGTTGGACATCTGCCTACACAGTAAACTTGCCTGTCTGCCTACTGTGCTTATGTGAGCAAGGAAAGTGAGAAAAGCAAATAACTTCAGGTAAATAATGAGGTGGAGAGAAGTATAAAAAAGGACATCTGAGCTTCTGGAGACTTAAGTGAGCACCACCAAAATTAGCTTAGCTTGAACCAGCTTGCTGCTATACCACCCAACAGGACTGGCAGGACTGGCTACCATGCTAGAGCACTCCAACAGCAAATGTCTACTCCACCAAAAGCAAGAGTTGAAGTGCAGTTAAAAGCTTAGCCACAGTAGATATCCCTCTTGAGTGGCATATGCACAAAGGGACTCCAAGGCTCTCAGGATGATTCACACATTAACCTGCCTGAGAACCAGCACTAGGATGCTTGCTGAATGGAGGGCATTGAGATACCAGTTTTGAATGGAAAAGCAGTGATGGCCAAGAAACAACAGCAGGAGCCAGATGCTTCCCTTTACAGCTCCTGAGTCCTCACTCCAACTAAGGGGGGAAGAAGGCAAAGTCAAAAGGAAGGGGAGAAGAGGTGAAAGGGCCGATCAAAATCTCTCTAGCCAACACTCAGCAGACCCAGAGGGAGTGGAGGAAATGAGCAATCAACTGGATAGGTAAGTAAATTTTCACTCTGGACAGAATTGTTATACTTAAAAGTGACTGGAGAATCAAAAGAAAAATAAAATCATTTCAAGTGTAGGTTTTACAGTCACCGGGTTATACATGCAGCATTTCCCCCCAACATTCTCAATAACGCATTGGTGTCTGTGTTTGTGTGCACGCGCACACATTTTGGAGAGGAAGGAGACAGCTTCCACCAAAGTACACAATAGTACAGACAATGAGATGTAACGATCAGAGATCTCGTCCAAATGCTCATTTGTATAAAGTTAGAAAACAAACTCAGATAGCATGGTCTGCCAAGGTAAGATAACCTTCTAGAAGTCATGGGTGGCCCTTGCCCTAAAGGATTGGTACACATGCCACTTCAAAAAAATTTCCTATGATTATCTTTTTTCCTAAGTTTTGTCCATTTTCTGAGAAACCCCTTGTAAAAGCATGAGATAATGACTCTTTCTGATATAACATGAATTAAAGTCTATCTCCTGTCCTATGCTCAGCTAGGAAAATCAATGACATCTACTCTCACCACTAGCAAGTGTTTACAGGTTCTCAGTAATTTAGGCTATATGCTTTGAATGTTACCCTTTTCAAATAATCAGGAGCATCATTGGCTTGCAATGCCTTGCTTAGATACTTCACCTTACCTTAAATGCCTTGGGGAGATGATACAACTTCTATCAGGCAGGATTTTCAACTTTTTTTAGGCGCTCATTCAGGCCTGGCCCTGTGATCACCTTATGTCCTGTTGACATTCTCGAGAAGTTCTTGAATAAGAATAGAGATGGGAGGCAGCAGGAAGAGAGAAGAAAATGTAGTCCTGAGCAGGCCACACTAGAGTTTTATTAAGATTTGCAAAATTGAAAGAGTTGTTAAACAAAGTATTTGTGATGTTAAAACAAATATCTAAACTTTATTGTTCACATAGTTTTAAGATACATTTTTTTATAATATACAGGATATTTTTGCCATTTTAAATACTGCCTTTAACCTGCATTCTTTTATAAAAGGCCACATTTAAAAAAAAGAGGTCAGTACCTTTATTACAATCCTGTACAATACATAATTAACTTATAAATGATTCAGCTCAGGTAGCATAAAGAAGAATTATAGCACAGGTCTTTGTGAGTATGTGTTAATGTTATGGTCATTGCTACTGCAGGCTCCATCATACACTGATGCTCTTGAGAGTCTTCCTGGCTTTAGATCTGAGATGTTATCTATTCGATTCTAAATCAGAAGATATTTTATTCTTAAAATCCCATATGGTTATTAATGGAAAGGCAATAAAGCAAAACAGAGCACATGTTTTTTGGTAAAATATATCTATATTCGGATCTCATGATCTCCAGGAAGTAAACAGTAGTTTACAGAGATAAGAAAAAAGAGTAAAACTTGGTATAGGAGGAAACTCCCCGAAAGATGTAGAGGCAGAGAGACAAAAAACAAAAAGATGAGTGAGGAGTAGAGTAGATGTGAGGCAGAGGAGAGAGAGCAGGTGAGAAGGAAAGGGCAGGAGGAGGAGAGGATGGGTGGAAAAGAGGAAGAAGGGTCAGAAGAAGAGGGTCATCTTCCCATGGAGTTCAAGATTTTAAGTGAGAGAGTAAAGATGAAGCTTTTTAAAACGTTCACTGTTGGGGCACCTAGGTGCCTCAGTTGGTTAAATGTCTCTTCTTGGCTCAGGTCATGATCCCAGGACTGAGCCCCACATTGGGAGGTGGGATTGGGGTATGTGTGGAGATGGGGAGGGCTCTCTGCTCAGCAGGAGGTCTGCTTCTCCCTCTCCCTCTACCTCCCACTCTCCCTGGTTGTGCTCTCTCTCTTTCTCTCTCTCTCTCTCTGTCAAACAAATAAATAAAGTCTTTCCAAAAAAAAAAAAAAAAGGTTTACTATGCATATTTTTTGGGTGGTAAAAAAGGAATCCATTGTGTTATCTATTGTTTTTAAACTTCACACTGGTAAATATTTAAATCTTTTCACAGTTTAACATTTAGAATGTACATTTTTAGGTTATTTCCTCTAAGAATACATGAAATATATTTTTAAATAAAACGAGATTAGAACAAAGTAGGATCAAAGCAACTCTCTTTTCTAAGTCAAGAGCATTTTGTTTATTATTATTATTTTTTTTTTAATTTTTTATTTATTTATGATAGTCACAGAGAGAGAGAGAGAGAGAGGCAGAGACACAGGCGGAGGGAGAAGCAGGCTCCATGCACCGGGAGCCTGACGTGGGATTCGATCCCGGTTCTCCAGGATCGCGCCCTGGGCCAAAGGCAGGCGCCAAACCGCTGCGCCACCCAGGGATCCCTTTGTTTATTATTTTATTTCATTATATGGTTCTCTAACACCATTTCAATTAATACAAAATATTCCAAAGTACTGGAATTCCATTTCCATAAGGTGATTTTCTAGCAGGGGAGGAGGGGATTTGGTTTTAAATTTACTTCCTGTACTGTAACTGGACAATACTAAAAAAGCCATATATGAATTTCTGTGGGCATATTTTTAAATTACTTTCTTAGCATAGATTACTTAATGTGAATTTAAGTTAATGAGTTTGAATTTTAAATCTTCTGTGATTCATTACCAAATTGTCCCTTGGAAAGTTACTGATTGACTATCCTATTCACAGTACATGAAAAACCCCACAAAGAGATGTTTCCACATTTCTTTACAATTACTGAAATGCTGAATTATTTTACTTCTCTGAATAATGTGCAATTGAAAAAAAATGTGTTGAAGATTAAAGGAGACTATAATAACCTAAGCGAGATCAAAGAATAAAAAAATCTCTCTACGAGTGATTTCCTTTAAATTCATTAAAAAATATTCTAAAGGTACTGTAATTGTTTGGATAGGAAGAACTGATTATTAGTACCAAAGGAAGGCCCACCGACTTAAAAACCAGCTATTTGACTTCAGGCCATATTCCCTCCCCATCCCCTGCTTTGCTTCCCATCACTATCTGCACAATACAAACAAATTACTGGTGGACTTATATGGATGTTAAGCTTCTGCTAAAATTATCCAAATCAGCTCTTTGATATACTTCGCTGTAATGTTCTGTGTACACCAGCTTCAGCTTACATAAGAGAAGTTTTAAGCTATTTCCAGGGCAGAGAAATTCATCTATTTGCATTTCATATGCACTTCCTAAACTATTTTGATATACTTACTTCACAGTAAATGCTAAAAGTATAATAAATACTTAAGTATCAAGGCAAAATGTATCCATAACAATTGTATTTTAAGGTCATAAAACGATAACTCCAAGTATAATCATTCCAATTGATTTTCACAGGGGGTCCTTTGCCTAAATATTCAGAAAAGGAGAATCTTGAGTTATGTAACTGATTAGACAGAAATTATCACTTACAAAGGAATATCTTAGTGTTTATTCATTCTTTGAGATGAATCCTAAAACCTGAGAGTTATAAGTAAATTTGTTTTTAGTAGTTTTGACATTTGAGATTTGACATTTAACAAACATGAAATGATTTTGATAGAAATTGTTTTAATTTCTTACGCAGATTTACTTTGCTGTTTAAGACTTTTCCCAATTTCTCTTATCTATGTCTCAGTATTTTTCTGCCTGATAGCTTCATATTTAAAGCACAAGCTAGCAGTTTGCCCCTAATAAATCATGCCTCAAAATAGAATTTACCCAGAAAAATGAATCTGGATTTTAGGAGGCATATGCTTTACGAAAGGAAGAAAGGGAAAGACCTAAATTGAAGATGAAGATGGTTTTATAAGCATTTAGCCAAAGATAGAAGAATTGCCTGACTGCAAAATATATATCTTTTTGTTGAAAGAATATTAGAAACCAACGGAATATTTCAGGTAAAATGATTTA
Organism: Vulpes lagopus; assembly: GCF_018345385.1. Classification (NCBI taxonomy): domain Eukaryota; kingdom Metazoa; phylum Chordata; class Mammalia; order Carnivora; family Canidae; genus Vulpes; species Vulpes lagopus. The sequence continues at coordinate 21,868,223 of NC_054824.1, read as the reverse complement.
AGATAAGTGTGGCAGCCAAATTTAATGTAAAGGAAAGGGAGAGGCCAAAAGTGAGAAGAAATTTCAAGTTGTTCATAATTAGAGAACAAGGTAAATCAAAAGCCTTTGTATGCTGGGTGTAATTTTTCTTTCTGCGTTGTTTAAGCATTTAACTTTGGTCTTTAAAATTAAAAAAGAAAAATTATTTCAGTAGTATTTAAATGTCATAATTCACTTGTAATCACATTGTGTTTTGATGAATGGCTGGACTTTTTACTGTCAGTTTATGAGAACTAAATTTCAATTACATCAGAAAATAATATATCTTCATTTGTAAGGCATTTCATGTAAGAAAAAAATAAGTTTTCCCTGATCTATATCTAGTCGTACTTTTTTTTCTGTTTGTACATAGATAAGATTCTCTGAGGCACTCATGAATATTTTGGTGGCTCCCAAGGGGGTCTGACATTTCAATATTTCCTGACACGCTTGGAAAAGGAGCATTTCAAAAAATTAAAGACACTGATAAGCAAACTCTTCATTAATAAAACAGACTATTAAGTTTGCAGCTCCTGTACTTAAAATTTTCCTATTTTATCTAAAATTAATTTGCAGGTACCATGAACCTTTTTGAAGTTTGAAAAAAAAGAGATTAAGTTAAGGGCAAGATTTAAAAAAAAAAGGCTTCATCTACAGTACATCTCTGCTCTACAGATCATTTTCTCCTTTATTTAATAATTAATGCCAGCTACACCAGCATGTTTAAATCCTCAACAGATAAGAAATAATTAAGTTAACACCACTCAAAATGATATGTAACATCTCAATTAGTGAGAATTTTTAAGTGGCAACAAGGAGAATGAATTTATTGAAAGCTGCACTGTAGGATATTTTTTTTTTCCCAATGAAAGTCAAAGTCACATTCATACAGATGCAAGAAACACTACACTTAGTGAAGTTGTTGTATCATCTGCTAAAATACACGATGTTACTGCCAGCAATCTAATGAATGCTCAGTGGCATACAGACAGTACTCTTCTGGAAACCCCAACAAAATATATTCCAAATTTGAAAATTAGGCATTTCCCTGGATGTTGAACTTCTCTTCATTTTTCCCTCTTTTCCCACAAATACCAAAGTGCTTAGCTAGAATAAAGAGGTTTAATAGTCTCTACCCTCTGCTCTAAGCTCAAGGAATTATAACAGACAATAATAATAAAAGTATCTCATTCTGTATGTGTTTGTGTGTGTGTGTATGAGTGTGTGTCTTCTCTGTTCTCTTCTCTCCCACTTTCCTTTCCTCCCTTTGCTGAAGGAGCTATGTGCCCTATATACTTCTGGAAAATCATCCATGTGCCTTTGTCCATGAATGCCATATATGCCATAGGAATCAGTGTAAACAAACAAAAGGGACTATTAAAAAAGTAATTTTCCTACAAGTACACATCAGCAAATACACTCCTTGTATTATTTTTGGACAACTATCTAACATTTTAATTGACCCAGAAATTGGCACAGTTTCATTTGGCTCCCTTTCATTTCATGTGCCTTATCTGAGAAGTGGAGAAAATGACATAAAACACAAAAGTCCACTAAAAGCAATAGCACAGAGAAATAGTTTCCTCTTTTACCTGCAACTGTCTTCAACGTCCAACACTCATCCTAAAAGTCGTCATCATGTTTACATTTCCCCAAAGCTCAATGCATGTCAGGCAGATTTTTAAATCATTCCCAAACAATTATGTCTAGTTGGTTTTCCATTAAAGAAAACATGGAAATTCGACCCTGCTAGCCCAGAGGTTGAATTTGTATGATGCCATGGAGTGTACTTACTCCCTCCCTCCTGTCCCTAGAGAAAGACCTAAAAGTGTACATTAATCCAAAGTCATATCATTGCAGTATTATCATTGTCTGAAGCCATTCAAATTACTCCTAAACCAGATTCCCAGTCTAAATTGGGTGACCCAAGAAATACTTTGGGTAATTTCAGAGAGTAGGCTAAAAGGTGAGTGGAAGCAAATCTCCGCTGCCTCAGGTTTGAGGACATAGGTGAAGTGAAGAGACAGCGGCTTTTGTGAGTTACTAACAGCAGGACTGGCTGACATGCATGTAACATGGGATGTCCAGACGTGGTCAGGTCCATCAGAACTGCAGGGAAATGTGTCACAGAAGAGATAAGAACAGCTCTGCTGCCTCCTCTCATTACCTGTTCCACTGACTACAGCCTCTCAACTTACCACTTAATAACGTATCAAAAACTTACCAAGCTGAGGATGGGTTGTATAAAAGAGAGATTTTCCATTTGAGTTTTTTTTCCCTTCCCCTTGACCAAATATTTAGGGATATTTAATTTTCGTACCTTCCCTTAATGGTTAACGGTTTATTTTCCCAAAATAACCATAAGGCACTCTACACCAAAAAGAACCTATATACTAGGGCACCTGTGTGGCTCAGTGGTTGAGCTTCTGCCTTTGGCTCAGGGCATGATCACAGGGTCCTGAGTTCGAGTCCTGAATCAGGCTTCCCTCAGGGAGCCTGCTTCTCCCTCTGCCTGTGTCTCTGCCTCTCTCTCTGTGTCTCTCATGAATAAATAAATAAAATCTTTAAAAAAGTCTATGTACTATACCGTGTTATTTGTAGAGTAATATTTATTTATCCAACTCTGCAGGATATCTACCATAGCCTCATGAGCATTCCAGATTCACCTATCTTGCATGCACTATATAGTATTGAACATGGTCTCCCCTTTAACGTAGAGACTTTACCTTATTCATTTCCTTATCCCTAGCTACTAGCACAAAGTATGACATAGAGCCTGTGCTCACCAATCATGTTTTGAAATAAACTGAACTAAGGCAATATATCCCATTCATTTATTCAGACATACAAAACATTTTTGATATATAGTATTTTTAATTCATTAAATAGGACATCTAAAGGTAAAGGTAGTTTCTCTTTTCCTGAGTACCTCTCAGGACTAAGTGAAACCATTACCTAAGAAGTACTCAAAAACTAGCCTGAAGTGTCATAGTGTTTTTAAAGATTTTATTTATTAATTTGAGTGCAAGAGAACACAAGTAGGGAAGAGAGGGAGAAGTAGGCTCCCCGCTTAGTGGAGAACCAGATGGGGTGCTCAATCCCAGGACCCCCAGGATGGTGACCTGAGCCAAAGGCAGCTAGTTAACCGACTGAGTCACCTAAGCACCCCTGAAATTGTGTAGTTTTTTGAAATGCTGACAAACTTATGTAGGTAATAGTTTCTAGAATTAGTGGAAGTAAAATATATTAGCAAGAGTTGCCCAGAGAAATAGAACCAATAGGAACTCTGTGTGTGTGTGTGTGTGTGTGTGTGTGTGTGTGTGTGTTTATAAACATTTAAGGAATTGGCTCAAATGATCCAGCAACCTAGAGACCCAGGAAAGAATTGACATTGCAGTTCAAGTTTCAAAGCAGTCTGGAGGCAACATTCTCTCTTCCTTGGGAGATTTCAGTTTGTTTTCTTTTAATACCTTTAATTGATGGATGAAACCCATTAAGGAGAGTGATATTTACTCAAACTCTATTAATTTAAATTTTGACCTCATCTAAATACCTTCCACAGCAACATTTAGACTATTTTTTGATCAATTTTCTGGGTATCTTGGTTTCACAAAGTTGACGCAAAAAATTAAGCATCGTACAAAATTTTACAATGGTATGAGAATTTCTGAAAAAAATTTAATAATCCCAGTTGGGTGAAGGATATGCTATGTATAGAATTGATTACAAACCCAGACATAAAAATTTAGCTTGACAGTTTGCACTAACTGAACATTTGCTAACTGTACTTTATCTGCATCAACTCTCTGTGCAATTTACATTTGTGAACTCAGGAAAGGCTGGAATTTGGATGCTGTAACAGGGCATTCAAAATCTTCTCTCCACTTTTTAAATTGTTCCCACTTCTTTGCATGCACCCTAAGCCACCGAACACTAATGATCCACAGAAAATCTGTTAACTTTTGTGTCTCTCTAATTTTGCAAAAATTCTCTTGGCCCATTCATTGAAATTACAATCAGAAATCAAGATTATTCTCAAATGTCACTTCTAGGAAATCTTCCATAAACTTGCTTGCAGAATAAGTAGCTTCCTGCCTTCATCTGTGTTTTCATAGTATATGGTATACATCTTTATTAAAATCTTATTTTATTTAAATTAGGTATATATAAGTCTGTCTTCCACAATAGTTTATAAACTCTCTTATGTTAGGAGAGTTCTTTGAAACTGTAAAACTGTAAGTGTAGTTCCCAGATCAGCAACATCAAAATTACCCGGGAGCTTGGTAGGAATGTAGAATCTTGGTCCCATCTCTGACCTTCTAAAAAACCATATGTATTTCAAAAATATTCCCAGATGACTTTATGATATTAAAATTTGATAAGTCCTGTCTAGGTGTTGGCTTTAATAAACATAACTTTAATAAACATAACTAAGGCAAGATTTGTGCATTGAAGGAACCTCTGTTTTACTGAAGAGATTATTACCAATTCCTAGATCAGGATAAATTCTTTCATGTTGAGCATTTGTGAGAGCTATTGCATATCACCGCTGATAGTCAGACTCCCCTTTGTCTTCCTATCTCTCTCTATTCCTGAACTCTGTGTTTTCCAGGTCACGGCTTAGATACCAGTCTATATACGATTAAACATCCACTAAGCCATCAGATAAGTATAAGCAAATCCGATAAATTTCTTGTTTACTCCCCTCCCACTGCCTAACCAAATATGATCACAGTCAGTCAAAGTTTCTGTTCGTGTGTTGTTTTATTCTTCTGTTTCTAGTGTCTGTGGCTACTGTCTAATTACAGACTTGGCCTATCTGTTGGAAAACTATCAATTCCTGGTTCAGGTATCCATTTTTTGGACTGCCATGAAACATGAATGATGGTACATTGCACTGTCATTTTCTGTTTGTGTCTCTAGTTAACCTGTGGTTAACTGTGGTAACCTTGAAAGTAAACCTTGAAAGTAAAAATCACTATCTGTTATACAACGTTACCTCTAGCATCTTATCCATAACCCAGTGCCTGATAGGTTCTCGTATTTGTTGATTTCATCAATGAATAATCATGGGAATCCAGTTAGATAAATAATAGCCACATTTGTAGGAAGGGTAGATTTGAAAGACAGAAATCACCCCATTAATTTACATAAAACTGAATTATCAGAAGTAGTTCTTTGATGCAAACATTGTTTTTCCTCTCAATAAACACGAGAGAGTTTATTTAAATTTTTCGATTGTGAAAATCACAAATTTAAATTCAATTTTTTGAAATTAAATCCATCACTCTCTTCTCCATGTATCAGAATGCAATGATTAGGAAGCAGGCATTGAGGCAGTAGTGAGGAGGAGTAGAAAAATAATGTGTTGCTAATGAAATCAGTGGAATGCCACCAGATTCCTATTCAGTTTCTTCAAGCACTCAAGTGGTCAACCAAAACTGACAAGTTAAATCTATTAATCTCATGACAAAATCCCTTTCCCGTATCTATTGAAAGACATTCTTGACCCAATTTAAAGAAATGCCTCCTTAAATTTGATCAAGTCTTTCCATTTTAACTTTAAGAAACATCTGCAGAATTTGATGTTTCTCTCAGGTATTTGTAGGGGGCTTAGTTTTAATATCATTCCTCTTAATGTGTTAGCTATTATTTTTACATAAATAGTTTAGCAGCAGGCTACATATTAAATCCTGAAGTACACTGTATTCTTAGTATTTCTGAAAATAAATAAAAGCACACAGAAGAAACATTTATGAAAAATGACACACTTTCCTATACGTTCAGCTGAAAAAACAGAGGTTTATTAAAGAAAACAAGAGATGCTTTCTAGTGGTAGAAGATAATGCCCCACATAAACATGAATAAGATCAGTTCCTTGAAAAATCTCTGGATCTTGTTATGGTCAGTTGTAGAGGCTTATGGTGACAACTTTAATGATGGATTTATTATGGCTCAGGTCGTATTTGTACAATGCCTTGAAAACCAAGCACCTGGGCACAGAACTTTGCTGAGAGGACATTTGTATGACAACTGGCATTGGGGAATGGCTGCAAATCTGCAGGCTTGTAGGGCATGACCAATTTTAGTAAACTACTTGAGTCAGCTCTGTTCAGTGTCTATCTCTAGGCACTACAGAGATGCCCATCACCACGCTCCTTAGTGCTCAGAGAAAGATATTAGAAAGGCTGCCAAATTATCTTGACCTAATTAACTGGAACTCAAACTGGGGCAGTATTTTATGTAGTCTAAATTACTGTGCACTTGGGTCTGGCTATTTTCAGCACATGGTGATGACTTCTTATTATTTTCCACACACATGGCATTGTATATTTTGTCAAGGATTAAACATATTTGAATTAACCTTTCCAATTAGTGCTTAATAATTTAAAATATTCCCATATTAAAGATGAAAAGACTGAGGCATGAATAGAGTACAATATCTGTGATGGTTAATTTTTAACTCCCACTGATACATCATCGAAGCCTAGTTGGATGCATTATGAGAAAGACATATAGAGAAAGGCTAACATTATAACAATAGAGGATCGTAAACTTTCTCATAGCACTACCGGATATATTTTCTCCTGTGTGGCAATGACTACCTATTGATAATTCGCATGTGGATGGAATCATCTTCCTCCGAGGTAACATATTAGGATTTGTGCAAATGTGCCTATGTGTGAATGGTTTTAATTTGCAGAAGTACCACACAGATAATTCTGATACCCTCACTCCTCATCTCAAGTGAGAATCACTGACCAGAAAGAAAAGTATTCATTCATTTCTGGAGGGTCTGAAATTATGTCTCCTATTTATTTATTTATTTATTAAAGATTATATGTATTTATTCATGAGAGACACACAGAGAGAAGCAGAGACATAGGCAGAGGGAGAAGCAGGCTCCATGCAGGAAGCCTGATGTGGGGCTCCATCCCGGATCTGGGGATCATGCCCTGGGCTGAAGGCAGATGCTCAACCACTGAGCTACCCAGGAGTCCCAATGTCTCCTAATTATTTAGTTTAAACAAGTAACATTTTGTTTCATGTAAATAAAATGGCAGGCAGCCCGGGTGGCTCAGTGGTTTAGCGCCACCTTTGGTCCAGGGTGTGATCCTGGAGATGTGGGATCGAATCCTGTGTCGGGCTCCCTGCATGGAGCCTGTTTCTCCCTCTGCCTGTGTCTTTGCCTCTCTGTTTCTCATGAATAAATAATTAAAATCTTTTTTTAAAAAATGTCATTTTCAGAAATAAGTGTCATTGATTTGTGTTTACAGTTGAAAAAAGTAATATTCCATTTTTCTTAGCACCTATTATGTGAGAATCACAGAGTTCAATTTTTGTTATTGTTGTTGTTGTTTTTAACCCAGCACACTAGGCTGTTAGTTCAGTAGATTCTATCAAATTGTAAATTTATGACTCTCCGTCTTGAATGAAACTCCTTCAATTTCTTAAGTCATAGCTGTTCTCCACTTGCCAAGAGACAATATGGGAAGTACTCTATATAGATTTAACTATTTTTCAAGATTCTAGAGGGACATAATTGTGCTTTAACAGACAGAAGTGTCTGAAACTTTCTCCTTTATATGCTAATCATGAATCTTATCATTTTCAGAAACTAGATCTAAACTCCTGCTGCTTAGAATGTCTTCCCCAGTGGATAAAATAGACCCAAATTGTCCTGTTCATTTCTTTGTTTCGTGATCTTTGTACAAATAAATTACAATTATTTGTGTGTATAGTTATATAGCTCTTACTACTTTCCAGGTATTGTTTTAAGCCCCTTGTTAAATCCTAACAAAAGTCCTAAAGATAGTACTATAATTTCTACCACTTAATAGATGAGAAAGCTGAGACACAGCACCATGAAGTAGCCTAATGATGATCACACAAATCAGTGAGGGAGGACGCAGACTTTGAACCCTGGTCAGAAGATTGCCGTGGTCACACTCTTAACTACGTAGACGCATCTTTAAGAAGAGAGTCATTTGTGTTTCATTTAATTTTTTTCCACTGAGATAGATAATATTCTTTCCTAGAAAAATTAATAAATGCATCTGTTTCAAACCTGCCATTGAGATATTTTAGGCCTACAGAGCTACATTAATATGTATTTTATGTAAGATTTTTATCATTTGATTCTGATAACTTCTGGAACTTGTTAATTCTCAAGGTCACATTATATTTTAATTCTGTCCTTCAAGGTGCTAAATAACCCTTCCCTTTCAGTCTGATGTTATTAACTAAGTAAATGAGCATGTTTTGAAATGATTGATGGAATTATTAAATAGCACTCATCCTAGGACTAGCCCCATTAGTCATGTTTCCCAACTTTGATATGGAACTATTTGGGCTACAACTGTGAAACAAATTATATACCTATTTAGTGGTAATAAGGTAGGTATCTCAGCTTTCTCAAATCCTTTCTGGAAGTAAAGAGTGTATTTGAAAAACACATTTCAAAATTCAAAAACAGCCATAATCTTTTTCATTTATTGATAAGATTATCAAGTTAAGCAAAAACTTTCATAAAGTTTATATAATTATCAATTACATATTAAATTGCCATAATTATTAGTACCCAATTCTTCATAATTCTTAACTTTAATAGAGGAGAAAGAATCATCTGATGGGATTTGTTCACACATGAAATTATTCTCATTATTTTATAGCACCTAGTGGTAATAGAGGTTTATGTACTCAAAATCAAAACAAGGCACAAATTCCTCAAATGTCTATTATTTTTTGTTTGTTTAAACAAAAACAAATATGTTTGGAATTGGATGTTTTTTTTTTCCTCAAATTACATTTGTCTGTAGTTCAAAATATAAATACAATAAATTTTAAGTTTGTAAAATATGTTTTTAAAAAATCCACAAACATATCTGTCAGGAGTATGCTATTCCTTTCATAAAATACTTTCGCTTTCTGTATAGTATATCGAGTTTTTACAGTAAAATAGTGTCCGTATAATACAAATTCTTTTTAAGCAATTTTTTTTTTAAACAGAAATATTTACAGTGTTCAGTTTTCTGGAAAACTTTCAAATCATCTTGACTTTGTTGTTGTTAGTATAATATTTTTATTTATTTGGTTTTTTGTTGGTTCAATTTGATTTGTTTCTTTTTTTTTTTTATAATTAGAATTCATTGCTACATTCTTCTCCAAAATCACTAGATGCTACTATATCTACAATTGCACTGCCAAATTAAATCAATGAAAAGGTCGTTTTACTCTCTACATTTCCTTACGACTTTTCACTGTCATCCTATGATCAGGGTTTGTGCGAAATGAAGGCTTTCTAGATCAACATGTAGTATCCCTTCCCCTATATTCAATAAATTGGATCCGCATTTCACCTTGTTACCCACTCCTGCAATTAATTTAACTTTCGGTGCATTCTGGGGCTACTGCTTTTTGTTTCCTAGATGGTACAGAACAAAGGTTCAATCGGGAGCTCTACACTACACCCAATTTAGAACTTAATTAACCACAAAAGTTAAAAGTGAGAGCAGTCCCCAATAAGCTGACAATGAAAGTTGTGGCTGCCCTAAGCCCGATAAGAAGGCAACTGCGAGTTTTAAATTGAGATCACTACCAGCATAGCCGTGGGTTTCGGCAGTGACAAACTGTAGTCACAGATTCCAACAGCCCCTGATGAAAAGCTGTTCTCATTCCCTAATGCTTTATGGGAGAGCTGCAGCTGCTTGGAATATTTTTCAAGCAGAAAGCCATCATCATGACAACACCAGAGTAAAAGAGGGCAAAAAAAATTTCTTTCTGGTAGGGAAATAAAGACATCTTAAGCTTGACTTCAAAAGCTCTCTACAGCAAACAGTAGCTGTGGAAATACCGTTTCATCTTTGCCTCTGGGATATTATTAAGCTTTTCTGGTAGCTCTAACTGCAGGAGAAGGGATTACAGAAGTTGCTGCTGTGTAGCTGCCTGCCATACAAATATCTGGAAAAGCTGAGATCGTGGATTTGTATTCGGGCCAGTGATTAGTCAACCCCAAGAAACTGACCTGGTAATGAATACCGCAACACAACCTCTTTTTGCACCCTACAAATAAAAACACGCAAGACAATTCTGCTTCTTGTTGAAGTGTCAAAGACTTCTCTTTGGTCAAAGTTTGCTAAACACGATCGAGGCCAGTTTCAGCTACACCTACTAATAGCATGCATAATGGAGCAAAACCATCCATACTGTATCAGTTACGGTGGTGTCCTCATTTCCATGATGAATCCCCACTTTCAAAGGTTGTAGCGCAGTTGTTTAAAAATCCACTAGCAGCTGCAGTGACCCATGCAGTCGTGGTGTAGAAACTTCACCGTATCATTTTAGCACAGAGGGCAAAGGAGCTCAATAAAAATTAGTAATCAAAGGTGCTTTACTGTGTATTTGAGTCAGCTGCTCACCATGTTTTTTAAAAATCATTTTTTCAGTGGAATGTAACTAATGTCCATTGATGTGGATGGATTACTTGTTATTTTGAAAAAAGGGGGAAACAAACCAATTTCATTTTTTAAAATGAATGAATATGTGTAGAATGCATTTAAACACGTCATCAAATACTTGTAACTGAGACTGAGTGAAATTTGGTTGCTCTGTGTAAATAATAGCCATGATGTGGCTAACTCTCCCAACATAATAAAATGAATGATGGTTACTAAATAATAAGTAGATGTCTTTACAGATGGCATTTTGTTCTTACAGATTAAAATGTGAAAATGAATCTACTGTATAAGGGGCATACATATATATTATATTAGATATGAAAAATGCAATATACTTAGTAGTTGAAATTCATCTTCTTAGGACAAAGAAATGCCAGAACACACAACGATGGACCTAAAACATATAATCAAGATTGGGCAATAAGGCATTTCGAAACATAGAATAAAATTCATTTTTAATGAACATTGCATTAACTTGATTTGACTTTTGTCCATATCTGACACACTTGACAACCCTTCCATAGATACAATTGATTAAATATATATTGCTGTTTTTAAAAGGCTCAAATAATTAGATCTCTACTTCAGAGGTTTATTTTCTTAATTTTCCTATGTAGTTGAAATTTCAAGAAATCATCATATTATTATTCTCTGATCACCTGCCTTGTCTAGATTATCAGTGAGGCACATTAGTGCAGCCTCACCATTATCATTTTTTCTCAATTTCATTTTTATCTATTTCATTATTTCAATTGCAATGCATTTCACAATATCAATAGGCACTTTCCAATAATAGAGATTTATAGCAAAGGAGGACCATATGGTAAATCCACATCTTTCAAATTTGTACTGAAAATGCATGTTTCTAAATAAAGATGTTATAAGTAGCTAGTCTATTATTTTATTTTCTTGTCTGAGGCTGTCTTTAAACCATAAACAGCGAGGCCTGACCTTGCATAATAGCATATTTTAATAAGCGTTCAGTAAAAAAGCAACAACTAAAAATTTATTTAATTTACTAATCTCAAGGAAAAATATATCTATATACATATATGTATATGTATATCTATCAACTTGAAAAATAATGAGATGGCTCTAAAATATAGTTTAACGTTATTGTAGGACTTTTAGATTATCATAAAACTTCAAGGGTTTTATAAAACTTTTCAAAATATAAAGTTTTTCAAAATATAAAGTTTATTTCAAGCAATCAGCTTCTTTGGAAACATCCACTTAACGATGGATATTTAAAATTCTACATAAATGAATTAAATGCTATTGTAAAATATACCCATGCACATTAACTTAGATTTAACATAGCTTAAAGTTCTGGGGTTCCTTTTTTCAGAAGTAACTGTTTGCATTCCATCTCTTGACATGAAGCTTTAAATATCAAAGTGCTTTGATGAATAATAAATACAAATATAAATGAATAAACGATTTGATGTCAGGAAAGAGGCAGATAAATATTCAAAGGAGGTGACTTTGTGTTTTGTTTTTTTATTTTATAATGTATTTTGCATTTGGTCTAGTCAACAAATAGATGAAAAAAGAAAAATAAAATAAAATATTTACAGATAAGCTACTGTTGTGGTTCTTGTATTTCCTGATGAGTCTAAGGTGCATAAATCCAATATTCTGTTGGGCAGGATGATCATTCTGCTTTGGCATTTTAGCGATGGTAAGGGGACTATGAATAGTGGGATTTTCCAGAATGATTTTAAAAATCAGTCCTCATGGCAGAAGAAAAACAGTATTTGATTCCCCTGTGGCTGTTGCTGCTCAATCAAATTTATTACCAGCATTAAGGCTGGCAGAGAGGACAAGCACAGGGATCTGTGCGGTGCTTCACTGCTCCAGAAATACAGGCTGTAAGGCAGCCTGACTCCCAAGGAGTCATGTCCAGGGATTATGGCATGGCAGTGAGTATCCTCTGGTTCTGAACTAGAAAACTTCAGAGAAAGGTGCTTATTTTGTATAATACGCTAGGAAAGTTGAAATATATAATCAGAAATACAGACTCCATCACGGTTCCCTATTTGATTGGGAAGGTCATGAGTCAGGCTGATGAAATGTAAAAAGGCAGAGAGAAAGTTTTCCTCCTGCTGTGATCAGATGTTCTTAGGATTCCAGCAGAGGTAATCTTGAAAGGAAACATGGCAGAGCTTTGGAAGGCTTTATGATCATGACCCACCAGTAGCCCACAGACTCATTGGAGGGGCCACTTGGAGCTAGCCTCTGGTCAATTTTTATCCTGCTATTCTTAGATACTCTAAAATTACAGATCTTAGTCTCTGAGGTAGGACTTTAACTCCCACCATGCAGAGGTGCCAAAAATAAGGCACCAATGATTTTATCTTAAAATAAGATTGAAACATTCTATACATCCATGTCTCCTCTGTTCCAAACTCAATAATAACTTATATTTAAGATGATTTATTACTTTCAATTAATTTACAAAGACCATATAATTCAATTTTCAAAACAACCTTTACAGTTGATAAGAAAACATTATATGCTGTCTCTCATTTTATTTTCCTTTTTCTTCTCTTTTCCTTTCTTTTAATGGAAAACAAGAGTTTGCAAGGAAGGAAGAAGTGACTGTCTAGCAAATAAACAAGAGATAAACATAGGCTTCCAGGCGCTGGTTTCATATCTAAGGCAGACATCAGTATTCATGGGGTAGCAGAATCGCTACTAAATCTAGACTGTTCACAGAAATCTTCTTAACACAGAATTCACAGCATACAACAACAGCAGGGCAATTCACACAAGAGAGGAAACAAACTTACCATTCCACTCTCATGGACCAGTGAAAAGCAAAGATCAGCATACAGAATGTTTGAGTCCAGCTTCCCATGTTTCAGGGAAATAGATTTAAGTTGAAGCATGTCCTAACCATAAACAAATTCAATATCAAATGAGTTTTGATGCACATTATTCCTATGGATGTTACTATTTTAATCAATATATTTTTAAAAATTGAAAATGAATCTCGAATTTTTCCTTGTAGGTAGTGTTTTCATGCTAGTGTGAGTCTAGTGTAAGCAATTTTGAAGGTTTTTATGTTTTCAAATTGAGTAAGTAAGTATATTGGTGTTTGGAGTCAGGGTTTTCTTTTCTTTTTCTTTTTTTTCTTTTCTTTTTTTTTCTTTTCTTTTTTTCTTTTCTTTTCTTTTTTCTTTCCTTCCTTTTTTTCTTTGTAAAGATTTATTTATTTCTTCTTAAAATGCGCATGGAAGGAGAGGTAGAGAGAGAGAAGCAGACTCCACTTTGAGCGTGGAACCGAAATGGGGCTTGACTTCACGAGCCTGAGATCATGACCTGAGCTGAAATCAAGAGTCAAACATTTAACCAATGGAGCCACCCAGGCATTGCTGGAGCCAGGGTTTTCATTAAGGCAGAGAGAGGCATAGGTAAAGGCAAGTAAGAACCGAGGGATGGTGTGAAGTTGGTGATATCAGTATATACTTGGTATGCATGTGTATAAAGAAACTTGCATTGGTTCTGTGAAGAATCATAAATGGATGTTAAATCTTGCCATGATCGTTTATGAGAAAAGTATGTCCCCACAGATTGGTTACCATTTGTAAAGGAAGAAAGTTAACAAATCAATTACAACTTAAAATTATAACAAGTGATAATCTACTTTTGTGAATTGGCTCAGTATTTATGTGTTCAATAAACTGATAGTTTCCTACTAGGCACAAATAAGTTATTCACATCATCCTGCTAGCTCTTACAGAAACAAGTTTCTGCTGATCTCTCAAGACTTCCCTGTGTTAGCTGGTTTTAAATGACACAAAACTCTTCTAGGTAGTAACTACTTCTGGGTTTTATTTACAAAGGAAATTTTTGCTCAGAACACTGAATTAATCCAACCCCAGGTCACTAAGAACACCTCGAGTAGACTACAAATAATCTGCTCTACAGAAAAATTATATAACACAAACACCTACCCAGGCTCAGAAGCAAACCTTTTTATCTAAAAGGTTGCAGAAATATGATGATCATCATCACACGTATCTCACTGTATGATAATTACCTCCTATGCATTATGTAATTTAACATTAAGCTGAGTAATGTGCTATAACTTGAAGAGCCCAGTTTATTAATATTTATGCATAGGCTTCCTCCCATAAACTAGGGCCCCTTGAGTGTGTTTGCATGTATCTTTATGCATAAATACATTATTTGAATAAATTATATCCATTACAAAACTAAACATAGTTTTAACATACAATCCAGCAATCATGCTTCTTGGTATTTACCCAAAATGTTGGAAAACATACCCACACAAGAACCAGCATATGATATTTTTAGCAGCTTTATTCATAATTTTCAAAACTTGAAAACAACAAAAACGTCCTTTTGTAGGTGCATGGATAAACTGTGATATATCCAGAAAATCCAGAAAAGTGTTCTAAAAGGAACTGAGCTATCAAGCTATGAGGGGACATGGGGGAGGCTGAAATGACCATACAACTAAGTGAATGAAACCAAATTGAAAAGGCTACATACTATATGATTCTAACTATATGACATTCTGGAAAAGGCAAATGATGGAGAGAATAAAAAGATCAGTTGTTGCTAAGTGTCGGGTGTGGGATGAACAAGCAAAGCACAGCAGATTTTTAGGGCAATGAAATCACTCTGAATGAAAGTATAATGGCAGGCATATGCCACTATCCACTTGTGCAAACCTAAAGAATATACACATGTCAAGGCAGGGAGCATATCAGAATTCTGTATTTTCTGCTCAATGTTGCTAGAACCTAAAACTGCTCTTAAAAAGTCAAGTTTTTTTAAAGTTATTTCTAAAGAAATTATGGTATCTCGGAATACACAAATTTTGGAATGCACAAATGATATTCTGAAATACACAAGTGTGAAAATGCATACGCAGTTTACCATAGCCGTTTACTACAGAGCAGTTACTATTCTAATATATAGATGGTTGACTCACTCCAAAGTGAGTAAGACTCCTTTCAAATATCCTTTTGTTGACACAAGCGAGTGATCGAGTGATCATTGGGAGCTGAAAAGCTATTATACTACAAAATATGGAATCTGGACTGAGAAGAACCATTTCAAATTCCAACTCTGTCATCTCTAACTATAGGATTTTAGGAAAGTTGCTCAGCATCTCTGAGCCTTATTTTTCTCGTCAGTCGGAATAAAAAAAATTGAATAGTTGTAAAATGCCAATTTCACAGGCCTGTTGTTGTAAGGATCAAATTATAGAGGGAGTGGATGTTCAAGTTCTTTATAAAGTAATGGCCAATCATTGATATCACTTGGATGATCATTTCAAGGATAATCACCCATACCATTCTAGAATCATTTTATTAAATATCAGAAGAAAGCCATACAAACCCCAAATGGGTAAAATAACCTTAGAAAAGTATGTGATGAAAAACACGGCAGTGAAACAAATTTGTACTGCGATGAAAAACCACAGAATCAAATATAATCTTGATATGATGACTCTTTTCCCACTTTTTTTTATATGAAAGACGCTGATTCTGGGAATATGGTGCTATATTTTCTTTTAAAATGTATCAATATTATTATAGCATATCAAAACTTCTGACAGCTTAAAGGAATTCTGACAGAACTCAAACACTGCATTACAATAGGTTTAAATTTCCTTAGAAATTTAAATGAACTGCTAGTCATACCTTAAATAGTGCTACATGTTATATAATAAATAATTGAGTAGGAACGTAAAACACTTTAAATCTGGTGTTTTACATCGTTGAATAACAATAGCAATCTATCATAATTTTTATAACAGACCTATAAATCTGTAAAAAATTGAGAGTGAATATTTGTCTGATTATCAAGTCAGAAGACACTTTCTAATTATAAAAGCTATGTTGAGTATGAAGAGGGAAATAAAATAAAGATATATCAGAGAAGGACAATCCTATGGTTTCACTCATACATGGAATATAAGAAATAGTAAAGGATTATAAGGGAAAGGAGGGGAACTGAGTGGGGAAAATTGAGGAGGAAGACCAAACCATGAGAGACTCTTAACTCTGGGAAACAAAGGGTTGAGAAGGGAAGGCGGGTGGGGAGGGATGGGATAACCCGGTGACTGGCACTGAGGAAGGCACTTGATGGGATGAGCACTGGGTGTTATACTATATGTTGGCAAATTGAATTTAAATAAATAAAAAATAAAAGGTTTTCAAAAAGGAGAATTATGAAATTTTTTAAAAATGAAAACTAAAAAGATTAATGACTTTAATTACAAACTTTTAAAACAAGTTATAATAGTCACTTAAACTGCAATAGAAAAGCCTAGACACAGCATGAACATATTCAGATAAAAGAAATACAAATGATATATAAACCCATGAAAAATATTTCAATCTTTCTATTAATTGCAAATTTTCAAATTATAACAACAGTTACTACTGTTAAATAGCAAGTCCGTAGAGATTTTAAAAGTTGTATCTAAAAAAAAGAGTTGTATCTAGTATATGTGCACTGTAAGACTTATCAATATACTCTACTAGTGAGAGCATAAACTGGTACAACCTTTCTGGAAAGCAATTTGTCAATACATACAGCAAGGTCTGTAAAAAGTTCATACCCTTTAGTACAGTAATTTCTCTTCTAGAACTCTATCCTATGGAACTAATAAAAAATCAAGACAAATATTTAATACAAAGATGAAAATCATGACATATTTATAACATTAAAAACCTATGAGCAGCCTAAATGTCTAATGTTTGGATAGTGATTAAATATATTTTACTATAGTTGTAAAGTGGAACATGAGGTGTTGATTAAGCATACATTTTTAAATAGTATATAACGACATGCGATAATGCTTACAATTTACAATTAAGTTAAGGATACAATTCTGTACAAGTCTATCTAATCTTAATATATGAGATTAAGATTAAGTCTATCTAATCTTAATATATTAGATAATATATATTTTTTTTTCTGTTTTTAATATTTATTAATTGAAAAATACATAAAATTCCATTTCTACCCCAAGGAAGTAGCTGCTGGCCTTAAGGATCCGGTATGATACCTAAGTGCCTTTCTCAGGAAGGAGATGTGAAGAAGTGAGGCCCAAACTAGGGAACCCCACAACCTGATCAGGCCCATCCCTGCTGAGGCAGCATGGCCCATAGCACTTGGCTCTTCTGGCCACAGGAATTGGGGCAAGCACAAGAGTGGGCCACTCTGAGACCGTTCCCTCTCAACGAGCCCCCCAGATATTGTATATAAATATTTAATTATAATTTCAAATTATAAACTTAGGAACTAGAAAAATATATACAAATTAGTTATAGCAATTTCCTATATAAGGTAATTTTTATTACATATTTTAATTCTTATTTTAATTTTTATGTATGTTCTAAATTCTTCACAATGAGTATGCACTTTTTAAAAATTAAAAAGATATAATTAATATAAGTACATACATTTCAATATATTTGATCACATTTTCAAGTATTTTTCACCAGCCCTCTTATCATTGATATTAAATTAGAGTTTAAAAGTTAAGAGATGGGGCAAAATGGCTTAGTGGACTGTTTCTCAACCTTTACTACTAGCTTAAAGAAATTAAGGTTATATGTGTTGCTTCTCTATAGATCTCGACACTAAGTGGGATGAGCCTGCGTTTCCCTCCTCTGTTCTTTTTCCAACACAGTCAAAATCACAGTTACAGAGAAACTTCAATCTCTCCCATGTATTGGTCTGAGATTGTTGTGTCGCAATTTGTTTTAATTTGTGTTGAATTCACAATCGTGTGAATTCTGACTAACAAGCTGCTGTCATGTTCTGAAACACTAAATCTGTCTCAGGAGACTGGCACAGGGGGCTTACACTGTGTCTTTAGAGATGTACTTCGAGCATTTTTGATGATACCCAAACTGGAGGTATTATGATTAAGTGAAGCTGGAAGCCCAACCTCTCTGTGCATAAACTATTCTTTTTCTTTTACTCTAATTGGCTTATCTCCTTAATATGCCCTTATTTTCTTTTTAAGGTAATAAAATATTAATGTAATAAAACATTTTATAAATATTATCATTTATTAAATAAAAGTAATCAAAAACCTTATAAGATTATATATATATATGTATACCTGAAACTATTTTGTACACGAGTACAAAACATTATATATTTTCAAATTCCACTGTTTTTATCAAGGAATTGTAAAGAACAATTTTATAGCAAAAGAAAGAAGCATTTTTTGTTTTTGCTAGATGGCAGATTCAATGAATATTGTTTCATCACTATTTGACTATGTTGGGTTTTTTTTCCCCCTTCTATTATGTGTTTTTATGGAGATGGGAGAGGCTACTGGACTAAACATCAATGTTAGAACCCCTTTTACTGTTTTTCATTTGCAGTTCCCAATTGCAAATTGAAAGTTCCCAATTTCCAAGCAGCCTAGCGATTGTATTCTCATCAATACATTCCATAGAAATGTGTCTCATGTAACAGAATTTAGGACTGCAAGACAACTAATAGAAAAGCTTACTCAATTTCTTGATTATTAGACTTGTGAAAACAAGAATAGTTTTCCTCATCTGTTCTTTCCCTTATAATTCCAGTAACTCTATGATATTTACTGATTATTTTTGTTGCTTTTTTAATCACTTAACAATGGACAACTGTTCTCAAGTTTGTTATGAGCACGTTTGCAACAGCTTTAAATCAGTCGTGGTGGATAGACTCTGTGGGGGTGATGGAAGAAGTTGGGAGCCTCGTGGAATCAAGAAATAAGTAAATAACCACTTCACAGAAGTCACTACTTAGGACTTCATTGACCCTTCACCTTAGGAGGAGGGATTTAATGGGAACTAAGAAGTGTGAACAGGCTCTAACAGGTGTTTCTTTGAAATCTAAATTCAAACTTTCATCCCATATAGGTGTAGCAAAGACTTCAATTTCTTTATTTTAGCTAATGTTCTTTAAACAATAATGAGCAGACCATAGGAGACACATAGATGAGTGAGCTGTAAATAAAACAATTGTATATGTTTACTAAGCTTTTTCCCCCACTAACCCTTTATTTTTCTCTGAATTGTCTCCATGCCTTAAGTAGATTGAGTAGATTGAGAGGCCAAGTACAAAATTTTATAATTCGGGCAGCCCTGGTAGCTCAGACTTCAATTTCTTTATTTTAGCTAATGTTCTTTAAACAATAATGAGCAGACCATAGGAGACACATAGATGAGTGAGCTGTAAATAAAACAATTGTATATGTTTAGTAAGCTTTTTCCCCCACTAACCCTTTATTTTTCTCTGAATTGTCTCCATGCCTTAAGTAGATTAAGTAGATTGAGAGGCCAAGTACAAAATTTTATAATTCGGGCAGCCCTGGTAGCTCAGCCATTTAGCGCCGCCTTTGGCCCAGGGCATGATCCTGGGAACCCTGGATCGAGTCCCTCATCGGGCTCCCTGCATGGAGCCTGCTTCTCTCTCTGCCTCTCTCTCTCTTTTTGTGTCTCTCATGAATAAATAAATAAAAATAAATTAAAAAAACCAAAGTTTTATAATTCACTCTTCTGAAGTGTTCCTTTTTTAATGAATGTAATCTAATACAACAGCAAATGGATTTGGTACCAAACTCTCCCTTATCTGTTTTTCCACTTGACAACTTCTATCTGGCTTCTAAATATTCATTTCCTATTACCATATGAAATAATAATAATAATAATAATAATAATAATAATAATATAATAATAATAAACTTTTGTCCTCAAAGAAAACATGGGATAAAAGTAGAAGTAAGGAAGAGCTAAAAGGTAGTAAAAGAGAGATCAAGTATATATATGTTTTTGAACTTATGAGGAAGAGAAAGAACATTATTGCAACAAATAACCTGTTACTCCAAATACCCAATACATATGGAAGAGATGTATCCATGAAACTAAATAATGTAAACAGGCAAGATAAATGTTAAATTAAGTGGCAAATACAGCTTATAAAATCAATGAGGACTAAAATTATTTTAGTGGTTAGATGATTAGAGGATCCCTGTGTTGGTTTAGATTGCATCACTGTAGAGATTTTAGAATTATTTAAAAATAATTTTATATTAAACAATGTATTTCAGATATACATTTACAAGTAAATTTTAAAATATGTAAAGCAATCTGAAAGTCTCCAAATCATGTTTATAATACAAACAAGTCGACCATTTGCCATGGGAAATGATATTCCCAGGCTCTTCTTCATTGGGAAGTGCTCAATTGTAAAAGCATGAAAGAATATGATCAAGGGTGGTATCTGCATTGCATTAACTGTAATAAAATCCCTTTCTACCCAAGGGCAGAGTGACTGGTAGTTGGGCTCCAACACTCTGCTACTCGGTATCATGCGCCGCCGTCAAAACTATCTGAACAAAGTTTTCCAGAAATGTAATGTAATGATTCCTGTAGTGCCCCATTACTCTAGAAGGTTTAGTTTGACAATTTAATATTGACTTCTAAATTCTCTTATTCTTGTTCATGCCTCACTCTGGAGGCTCATTTTCTATCCACACTCTGTGTGCCAGTAGTTAGCAGAGAGCTATCTCAGCAGTGTGAGATAACTCACTGGGACAGACTAGATGCCTCAGGGACACTTCTCTGAACCGGGAATATCCATTACTACAGAGTGGAATAGATGTGCCCTCCCTCTCCCTCATTCCTCCCTTTCCCAGCACACACATTTGTATAGATAGCATTTTGAGAGAGGAGCCTCTTTACAGGAACTTTAGCTATCCTGCGTACAGATCACTTATGCCTGGCCTGAAATGTGGGATAATGAGAGTGCAGGGTCTTGCTTGTACTCAAGCAATTCCCTGCTTGTAAGCTCCCAACCCCTCCCCTGCCCCATATACTCTCTATCTACACTATGTGGGACTAGCAGCATGTGTCTCTGACTCTTTGCTTGGAAATCTGAAAAACTGAAATAACACTTCAAGCTGAAACAAGACTTGAAGGCTATCCACACCAACACAGACAAAATCTCTGAGGGCTGTGAAACAGAGAAGAATTTTTCTGCCTTTGTACCACTGTAATAAAATCATCTTTGATGGCAAACTGATTTGGAAATATAGTGAAATGCATAAAATTAAGTAACCAATAAGTATGTGTTGAATTGATTTTATCATTTGTCCTTCTTCATCCCTTTGATTTTTTATTCTACATCCTCCCTGGATTTACTATTTTCAACTCCATAGTGCTAAATGCTATAAATATGCAGTCTTCTGTAGAACTCTTTGATCTTTTTGAGGAAAAATGCCGTTGAAATTTGATGAATAATTAATGAGAACTTGACAGCAATCAGTCAATTAATCAGCAAGGATATGCCAAGTGTATTATACTATGATAAGCATCCAGTAAAATAAAGAAAGAAATAGAAGGTATAGTGTTAGGACTTTAAGAGAATACAACCAAGTGAAGAGGTAAAAGTCATGTATATCTCAAATGAGAAGAATATGTTTACACATTTGTTTATTTAATTGATATAGATAAGACTAGGGTATATAAAAGAGTAGTATTAAATTGAGAATTTTAAATACATTTTAGTTGTAAATATTTAAGTACATACTTATTTGAATAATCCACAATACTGATGCTAACTATGAATTCTGAACTATTGTGAAAAGTGATACATTTTCCATGTTGCTTTTTTTTTTTTTCAAATCATCTGTCATGACTTGTAATGAAGTACGAGAAAAGTCTAATACTGGTTCCAAAATGTTGGAATATGTTGTGTGCATTCTAGTTTTAGGAATAGCATTTTTTTTTAAATCACAAAGCTCAGTGAATTTAATTAAATCTCAACTGCCTCAAAGCAATCCTTTTTATTGTACAAAATTGCACTTATCATTCAGATGGCAAAAACCACATAAAATGCTACTGTCTTTCAAAACAAGAAATTTACATATAGGCAATAAGTAAAAAGGTCTATAACATGGCCCAGAAATGCCATTTAAGCTTTCTGATGGATGTTTTAAAATCAATCCAGATCAGTGTATGGTGAATTATGTGGATGCCTTAAAGAGTCTATGTTGTTCGAGGACCCCAGATGATAGAAGTCATCTTAAGTGCATATATTCTCAACAGTAGAATAGAAAGACACTGAATGCCAAGGTAGAGACAACTCTGTGAATATAGAAGTTCAGACTATACTAGCATATGTTTTTCCTTCTTTCAAAGTTTTGTTCTCCTTGTCCCCTTCTCCAATCTCAAAATCTCAATATCACATAGTTGGTTTCAATTAGGTAATTATCTCATAAAATAATTAACCTAAAAGCATGAATAACCAATGCTTTTAAATACTTTGTGGTTATCAGCATGTGTGTATGCATGTCTGTGTGTTGATAGATGACTTATCTCTGTACAAAAGTCTATCTACTTATCTATCATCTTTCTATTTATCTTTCTGTCCAGTATATACAGAGAGAATAGTTTTGCTGAAATGTAGGTGGGCAGAAAACCTCTTAATAACTTTAGTATTCTAAGTTGGGCATTCCGTCTCATCCCCTCCTATCCCATTCTGTCCAACAATAACATAAAATGCATAATCTCAGAATTACTTAGCACCTTGTTACCTTTATTCATTACAACTTTATGACCTTGTAGGATATAAAGGTCTCCTCCGAGAAAAATCAGACTTAACAAGGGAATGTATAGGCATTCATATGGATAGAATAAAATGGTCTTGTTGAATTATCTCCACACTGCTGTGATGATACAGCTTGTCTGTTTAGGGTAATAGAAACATAGCTATAGTAAATTAGTAACATGGAACACATCTAGAAAAATAAATCTTATTAAAGCAGCAGTTCTTACAGGGAGATGCTCTCTTAATTTTGCTCACTCTGGGTAACGTAATTCATGTTTTTCAATTTCATCAGTATTTTATTTAATGTTTTTATAATAAGTTATCCTTTTATTATTACAAATAGGAAAATGAAAACCTATTTTTAAAAATGATATCTCTCATCAAGCAAAGAGAACTTCACTTGGTGTTACAGCCCCTTACAAATATGAACATATTCAGGAGATATATATTTAAACACTCACACACATTCTGTATCCTTATTACCAAATTGAAATCATGTTCTTTGAGTTATATTCAGTTTATGCCTTCTTTCATATATTTATTTGCACTATTTTTTAAGGACACCAGTGTTCTGCAAGTGAAACTACCACAGTCTGTACTTCATTGACATCAATCAGATTCACTTTTATTGATAATCTCTTTTTCATTTTAATAAACTAATGGATTTTTTAAAAACATTCTCTTCCAGATTATTAATTCCATTTTCCAGAATGATTAATGCTTTTTTTTTAATCACCTCGCTTACAGATTTTGATCCTACCATTGCTGTTTTAGTTTTCTTGCAGGAGTTCAATGTCTTATCCAAGTATTTTCCCATCTCTGCTGCTCCTTAGATTTCTACTTGTTTAACTTTTATCATATAATATTCTTTCCATAAGACTTTCAGTTCCTGATTCCTTTTATAGCTATATGGTGTTATACTGATACATTTCAATGATTTTTTCTTTTTTTATAGGAAATAACTCTTGATAGTATTCTCTTCTTTGAAACATCAGGAAAGCATCCTTTCGTGTGTGTGTGTGTGTGTGTGTGTGTATGTGTGTGTGTGTATGAATTTACAAGTGATAGAAATCATATTTTGTCTTATTACTAAGGGAAAATGCTACCATTACTAGCATTCTCTCTCTTCAAGGTCAAGTACAGCAAGAAAAAAAAAAAACCTCTAGCCTTTCTTGTAGGATATTAGAAAATTTACTGCTTTTATGTTGTCCTTTTACAATACTTCACAATCTGCTTCTATTTTATTCTGTCTCCAATAACCATAACAAGACACAAAACGTAACCAATGGCTGGCTAGGCCATTACAAAAAGACAAAGGGAAATAAAGCCAGTCAATGAAACCTTTCTTCCTAAAGTGAGAGAGTTTGTTTTGAGATTTTCACCAGTAATCTTATATTGTTTGTATTGCCTCTTAGTGTATTTAAGCATTTAGCATAAAACTTGGGAAGCTCCAAAAACTTTGCATGAAAATGATTACTTAGACCCACCCCCTTCAAATATTCTCATAAAAGATAATAATTTGAGTTTCTTCTTCAGTGGAAATTTTATTGGGCAGTTCTGTACTAGAAGCTGCTAACCAAATAGTTCTTTTGTTTGTTTGTTTTGTTTTTGTCCTACATGTTCCTATGTAAATTTTTAAACTATATTTTTAGATAGGATTTACTCAAATTAAAGTCTATAATATCTGTACCATATGAAGAAAATAACTGTTTTTGAATAATTACTAAGTATATATTATAGGAAAAATTATAAACATTCACCATGTAATATATGTATACATTTGATATGTGTGGTATAATAGGAAATGCATTTTGTTTTTGTCCCTGGGTCTTGGCACAAAACTCCTAACTCTTGGAGTTTTCTCAGTGATATTGTCTTTCATCATTCACAAGGAGTCCTTTTAAAGGACACCTGAGTTTAAGTTAAGGAAGTGACTTTAGGGGAGCCCCTAGGTAACCTAAAGATGAGGGTTGGTTGCCAGGGGAACCAATCTTGACTAGAGGGTTGGACCTTGTAGTTCCACCCTCCAGGGTGAGGAGAAATGCTAGAGATTGAGTTCAATCACCAATGGTCAATGATTTAATCAATCATGCCTATGTAATGAAGCCTCCATAAAAACTCAAAATGAGGGAGTTTGGAGATCTTCCAGGTTGATGAGCATGTGGAAATAAAGAAAAGTGATACATTCTTATTGTATGAAAGCTTCACAGTCTTTCCTATACCTTGCCTTATGCATCTCTTCCACCTGGCTGATAGTGAGTTATAACCTTTTATAATAAACTGATAATCTATTAAATAAATGTTTTCCTTAGTTCTGTGAGCCAGTCTAGCAAATTAATTGAACCTTAGGAGGGACTCATGAATAACCTCTGATTTATAGCTAGTTGATCAGAAGCACAGATGGCAACCTGGACTTGCTATTGGCATCCGAAGTGGCAGGCAGGGGAGTCTCGTGGGATGGAATTTTTAATCTGTGAGATCTGATGCAAGCTGTAGGGAGACAACATCAGAATTGAGTCAAATTGTAGGATACCCAGCTGTTGTTCTAGAATTGCTTGGTGTGAGAAAAACTAACACATTTAGTGACCAAAAATAAAGTAGTGTTGTAGTAGAATTGTAAGTAGTATAAAAGAAAACAATAGAGTTTTTCCTTTACAATACATACATAAAGTATGCATATGTGTCCATGTACATAGCATATATTAATTTTTCCCACTCTGAATACTTTAAATGTCCACAACCTGCTTTTATTTTGAGTGTCTTGTGTGTATGAAATTTTTATCTGTCTCAGTAATGTCATTGGCTGGAGGATTTAAAGCGTGCACGCGTTTGCGCGCGCACGTGTGTGTGTGTGTGTGTGTGTGTGTGTGTGTGTGTGTGTGTGAAGCACAATTGTGGTTTGGGTTTGAGGTAAAACAAGGAAAACATATAAACAGTAGAATGAGGTTAAATATTCGTGTCAATGAAACCTGTTTTAGTACCCCAGCACTTCCATGCATTAGATGAATGATTATTTCTCTTAGTTTATTATCTATAAAAAATCACAAACTGAATGAAATGATTCTCTACACATATTAACTCTTCTTGTGTTCACTTTTCTCATAAACGTGAATATTGCAGTATCTCTTGTCAAATTATTTATATTATCCTCTCTGACTATATCACCTTAGAATATCCCTTCTGAACTCTTTCATGATGATTGGCATACAGGGTTAACAAATAGGTTGTTAAAAAAAAAAAAAATAAAGACAAGGAAAAGACAAGGAAATAAACTCTTTTAGGAAATATTTTATTGTATAGATGTTACACTCAAAACTTTGGTAACATGGAATTGAACAATCATCATTTTTCTCCTGAACCAATATCAATTGGCTTTTGGTTATCAATAGTGTGTAAATCTAGTTCTGAACATTCCATACAGATATAATTTCTCAAAAGTATGACTTCATTGATACATACACTCAACAATATTGAATGTCTGTTTTGTCTGGACTCCATATGAAAAGTAAATAGACTTCACAGTTTAGTCTGTGTTGTAATGTATTAACATACAGTTAACATAGATTTACATGGAAATAAAATAATGTGGCTTTTTCAGGTAATGTATAAAACAGAGTAATTCAAGTCAAAGAACTTCAGTGAAATTACAATTTTGCCATGTTCTTGTGGTAGTAGAACTCCGGGTAACTCAACAATTGTGCAAATGGTGCATTGAGGGAACTGTGGTATGGGATCTAGAGATTGTGGATAAAAATGGAATTGGGAATACAAGAAATGCTCACTTCTAGTGAGATGTTAGAGGGTCTTCTTGTGCTATAATCTTGAGCAGGACAATTAATTCAAGTCTCAGATGTCTAAAAGGTAGCCGAAAATAATGTTCTTAACTCATCGAAGTGTTGTGAAAATTAAATTAAATAATGTCATAGGAAGTTTTCTCAACATTTAAAAATATTATAGAAATAATATTGTTACTATAATAAACAATACACAAGCTAAGGATATGATATATTTTTAAAAGATTTAAAGATTTTATTTATTCATGAGAGGGAGAGAGAGAGAGGCAGAGACACAGACAGAGGAAGAAGCAGGCTCCAGGCAGGGAGCCTGATGTGGGACTCCATCCCAGGTCTCCAGAATCACACCCTGGGCTGAAGGCGGCACTAAACCGCTGAGCCACCCGGGCTGCCCCAGGATATATTTTAATCTTCCTTCTTTAAAATATGTTTTCTTATGTGAGTATTTACATCTAATGTGTAGTAACTGTCAAGAAAAAAAAACACAACAGACACTTATTTAAGATAGCAATGAAGGTTTCATTCAAGACAATTATAATAGAGGTCAAGATTATTACAATAAAAGAAAGAAATTGAATTCAGCTCTGTTGAAACAAGAAAGGATCTCCAAAAAACTTTTTAAAATATTTATTTATTTATCTATCTATCTATCTATTTATTTATTTATTTATTTATTTATTTATTTATTTATTTATTTTAGAGAGAGAGAGAGAGAAAACAGAGGAAGGAGAGGAGAGACAGAGAGAATCTCCAGCAACTCCCTGCTAAACAGAGATATGGTGCTCAACCTCATGATCCTGAAATCCTGAAATCATTTTTGATAAAAAATCGAGTTACATGCTTAACCAACTGAGCCACCCAGGCACCCGAAGAAAATATTTTTAAACACTGGGGCAAGCTAATGCAAAATACTGAAGGACACTGAGGAGGGAAGTTTGGTCACTGGGATTAAGCCATCTGTAATTGCTAATCTGTGCTTAACAGCAATATTAGGCATCTATTGCCTGCCATTCCACAGAGACTGGGAAAAGGGAACCCTACTTTTCTTGGTGATTGCATTTCAAAGGGACATCTAAATTCTTGAAAATGAAATACATGAGCTACAGGAGAATTACATCTCAAAAACGTAGAGAAAGAGTTTATGATTGCAAGTTTCTAAAGAAATGGTCTAAGAGATGGAGTCCTAGAACCTACAGTCAGGAAGAAGGCAGACTAAAGCTTACTCAAGTAGAGGGAAATATTAAAGCTTTCTTGGTCAACCCTAAAAAGAAAGCCATGATTTTCTTTTTGTTTAATTATGCTAGAGAAAATGTTCAGGAAGGACCAAGTCCCTAAATGAACATTTTTAATTAGATGAACTAGGCTTGACTTTTTTAATTAGAAAGAGTTGTTTCCAAATTTATATATTCAAATGATTATCAAAAAAATCTTCAGTATTTCAGTAAATAAACCTGCTCAACTTCCAGACTGTGTATGATTTCCCCAGAATATAGTGAATTTTTACTTGTCACATAGAATCTTCATCTTCATGGTTTTGAAATCAAGTTGCAAAAGAAAAAAAAAAGAAATATATTCTTACTGATGGAATTTTGAAAAGCTAGGCACATACCCTAAGATTTGTATTATTCTTCCCACACACACACACACACATATACACAATCCTTTATATTTATTTACTTTGTTTCTTTTGTTAATTTACTTTCATCAGTTATAACCAAAGTCTTACATGAGTCATTCTGAGTCAGTTCAGTCCCTCCTATTTCCTTTATTATTGATGTGTATACTACTTTTCAACCCCTATGAAGTCATTTTTAAACTGGAAAAGACTGTTACAAGCAATATCTTTCTTGATCATAACAATTTGATGTGGACTCATTCTTTGTGCAGATCTAAAAAGGAAAGTAAATTGGAATTTTTCAATTGGTGGTAGGGCAGCACTGCTGCGCTGTGCTGGAGACCTGTTTTCAAAGGCAGCCAAGAGATTTAGGTACCCTGCACCAATCAATTTAGGGGGTCCATTTTAGGAGACTTGTTCACTCTCAAAAGGGAATTGGCTACCAAACCTAATGGGATGCCTGCAAAACGGTCAATACTTCCTGTAGTATTGAGTGAGGTCTTAGTTTGATAGAAAACATGACATGGGAATGTTTTATATTACCTTTTGTTTTCTGTTTTTTTTTTCCAGTCATCTAAAAAATGATTTATTTATTTATTTATTTTTTTTTTAATTTTTTTTTTTTTAATTTATTTATGATAGTCACAGAGAGAGAGAGAGAGAGAGGCAGAGACACAGGCAGAGGGAGAAGCAGGCTCCATGCACCGGGAGCCTGATGTGGGATTCGATCCTGGGTCTCCAGGATCGCGCCCTGGGCCAAAGGCAGGCGCCAAACCGCTGCGCCACCCAGGGATCCCCTAAAAAATGATTTAATTGATTTGGACAAATGTAACACATGTTACCACTTATATAGAAATATAGATAGGAAACGTGTAAATAAAAGTCTATGAAATTGGGGGATTTATTGTGGAACTGAGGATATACTCATATACTGAAAAAGCAATGTAGCCACAATCAACAATTATTTCCTCTGAGACAAATGCAATTTTTTTAAGATTTTGTTTATTTATTCATGAGAGGCAGAGACACAGGCAGAAGGAGAAGCAGGCTCCATGCAGGAAGCCTGACATAGAATTCAATCCCGGGTCTCCAGGATCACACCCTGGGCTGAAGGCAGCGCTAAACCACTGAGCCACCCAGGCTGCCCAACAAATGCAATTTAAAACTGCTTTACATCTATCTTTCATCTTGAGGGAAGTCCTAAAAAAATAAATCATCAACCTCTTTTTTAATAAGAGAATATTATAATGCAGTGATTCTTTCCAAAGAGAAAACATACACTGGAAGTGAAATGATATAGGAAAATATGTATTTTTTATTTTTTGAGTAGAATTTCCTCATCTATTTCTAAAATATTAAAATAAATTCTTTGTAAAAGTCAAGGCTGATTCTGCCTTTCTCTTTAATTCTCTGCTTGAAGGAGGTAAGGGTAATTGGTGGCGCAATTCTGATCTGTGCTGCTGCCATGTCCTGATTGTGGGCAAAATCTTCAAGACATTTTGCATTTATTCATTTATTCTAGTAAATTGTCTATCATGTTAGGCAAACCATCAGCTTATATTAACAAAATTCAACTCTTTATACATTTCAACAAGCACATTTGTGTAGCAATAATATAAGTAAAATCCAAAAGGCTATTTTATTAAAGTGTTCATTCTAGTTAACTGACATAGATAATATAGCCTACAAAAGTGATTTGCTTGAATTACATGGAATAAATTGATATAATAAGCCATAGTTTAAAGAGATGGCCATCAAATCTCTTTTCCCCTTTCTCTGTGTGACCATACTTGAAATAATCAGATTAAAGTTACCAGACTAATGTAGATTATATCTTATAAATGTAGACATCTGAATGGGAAAATGGGTAACAACCAAATTCATTAGAGAATAGATTGGAATTCTAGTCCAAAACAGTGTGATAACACAGTTAGAGCCTTAGGTTAAGAGGAATAAAATTCTATTAGAGTTATTTGAAGCCATGATTATGAAGTCACTACACTATATGCTCAATTATTTGGTGCCTTAGAGAGGCAATAATGCTCTATAATTTCAAACAGTATTTAGTAAGAATCATGCAATTATGGATCTTTACAATGTCATGTCTGTTTGTGTTAAAGTTACATATAATAAGTTATACAAATAAGTTATAAATACATGTGTCAGTAGTAAAATATAAAATAAAATGAATTCCTTGAAACTACTGCATAAACTCACAGTTACAATATTCATTACCAATATTTGAAGCTGCCCATGTGTTTCTTCCATATTAATGTCTTTACTTTTCAAAAGTAGCCAATATTTTGAATTTTATAATTGTCAGTGTTCTACTTTTAGTGAGCTTTATAAAAATGGTATCCCTTGCTTTAAAGTTTTCGGATTTGCTTCAATCCAAACTATTATATTTCTGGAATTTGCCCATTTTACTTAATGCATTAATAGTTCATCCATTTTCAGTGCTGTATTATATACCATTCTGTGACTATTACAAGATTTATGTGTTCATTTACCTCTCAATACATGATCCTTGCAAATGTGTATAGCATGTCATAGAATTTGGATTGTTTCACTTTTTTCGTTCTAACAAACAATACAACTGTACATTATGTTGTGTATTATTGTACAACATATTACATGTGTAAATTATTGTGTGTATCACCATAGAAATTGGTCAAAAGATATTCTTGAAATTATACAATAATGCTCAACTATATTTCAGGGCACTTGAACATATTTTACTCACATAAGCTAAAAATCAAAGAGGAAAGGACTTCTTGAAGCTTTTTATATATAGCATGGTCAATTGAAACAAAAAACACAAACTTAATTTTTTATTTTGATGTTTGATGTTCTGAAACAAGAAGGACAGTGATTAAAATGACAAGCCTGGCCAAGGAAGGAATTATTATAGTAGACAATGCCCACATTAATTTGAGTTTCTGTAAGGTCATACCATCCTTGTTAGGGGAAGACAAAGGAAAATCTACCCTCATCCCCGGCAGTGTTCCACAAGAAGTAAGAAGAAAAAAAAAATCCCTTAGGACTAAGCAAAGCAGCAAGTGGAAAAGAAATACTTCCTGAGAAGTTATCAAAAGGCAACCACTGTATGGATTTGGAGCCTAAATCTCACACTTTGAATTAAAATAGTCCTAGACTGGTAGCGGTGCCTCACAGTTAGAAGTAAGTAATCACAGGAAGTCTATATGTGATTTCCCATAAGAAGTCATCTTTGTTTTTTTAACCATCTCATATAATTTGATAAGAATATTGAGAAGGAAATCAAAAAAACAATAACCAAACACAGTAGGAAAGCAAAATGTCAGGAGCAATACAAATAAAAATATCTACAGCAGAAACACACCCATTAAGTAATCTGAGAGCAATTATAAAACACAGATATGCAAACACATACATACACACATTTTAAAATATTTTTAAAATAGGACAAGTTTGAAAATATCTGCAAGGGCATGGAAACTAAATAGATATGAAAAGAAATCAAAGGAACTTCTGAAAATGATAATTTAGTAAAAATTTAATAAAAAATAAGTGTGTATGGGTGGCTTAGTTTGTTGTGCATCTGACTCAGTGGTTGAGTGCCTGCCTTTGGCCGAGGGGCGATGCTGGAGTCCCGGAATGAGTCCCACGTCGGGGTCCCTAAGTGGAGCCTGCTTATCCCTCTGCCTGTGTCTCTGCCTCTCTCTCTGTGTGTATCATAAATAAATAAATAAATAAATAAATAAATAAATAAATAAAATAAATTTAAAAAAATAGAGAAATCTTTGCAAAAAAAGAAAAAAGAAAAAAAGCTAAAGATGGTTTTCTGCTACAAAGCTTAAACTACTATGAAAGCTAAAAGAAATGGTAAAACTGAGATGCCTGGGTGGCTCAGCCGTTGTCTGCCTTTGGCTCAGGGCCTGATCCAGGGACCTGGGATCAAGAGCCGCATCAGGCTCCTTGCAAGAAACCTGCTTCTCCCCCTGCCTGTGTCTCTGCCTCTTTTTCTGTGTCTCTCATAAATAAATAAATAGTATTTAAATAAAATCTTTTTTAAAAAGAACTTTAAAAAAAAAAGAAATGTGTAAAACTATTGTCTGGGTGAAGAAAGGAAAAAAGAAGAAAAGTAAGAAAAAGATGCATATAAAGGAGAAATGTATTACAACTTTTTAGAAAGAGAAGATAACTTCAACTTTGGCATAGGTTTTTAAAAAATTATCACTTAAGAGTAAATACTGTACATTTTTTACAGTCCATGATCACAGGAGAAAAGCACACAGCATACTGTGGTATGTGCCCTTCAAAATACTATAAAGCAACTATTGTAGTACAGTTTCAGAATTAGAAATGGACACATTATTGGCATTCACAAATGTGGAGAAACATAACATGCAAGTAGAATAATAAAAGACACAGGATAAAATAATATAGTTAGAATTCTTAGAATATATTATGCCTACTCTCACAACTACTTATGGTTTTATACTATTATTCATCATCTATAAATTTTTTTATGTCAGGGATGTAGGAGGAAAGCTGTCACTATATTTTTTTAGGGAAAAAGATGAATTTTCTGACAAGACACTCAGTATCTGTAATTTTCTATCCTTCTGCATTTCTATTTACATAGAACTGTTCATACCTTCAGATAAAAGGCAAATATATATGTAAATTTTCTCTAGTTACTAACGTGTTTATTAAGTTTTAATCTTATTTAAGTCATTTTTTTCTTACCGTTAAAAGAATTATGTTTTCTGTTATTCAACTGAGATGGTTTCCTAAATTCATTTTCATTTTCACTTTTTACTGCATATACCATTCATGCACCCCAGCCGTAAAATTGATACATATAAGCAGTGTAAAATCTGTGATAATCTAAAATATGTTTTAAATCTAGTTAAATTATTTGCAGCATACTACAGTATTTTTTTTAAAAGAGAGAAAGGTATATTTTATTAGATACATATTTTATATTGTATTTTAGAAGAGACCTTAAGAGTCTCATGGTATGCAGCAAAGGGAGATATAATCAAGATTATCTGTTACTCATTACAAATGATAAAATCATTGTCTCAATCATCAAGATTTCTATATATTCACAGGACAAAAAAAAAGATATGATAAATTTACATATGTCCTACATTTTTGAAAAGCACATTTGTTTCCATTCTATTAAGAATTCAGGGACAACCAGAGGACATTCAGGGCAATAAACATTAAATCTCATGAAAAAAATAAAGCCAATTCTTATAATCAACTTTTCATTCTAAGATATTTCATAGGATACTGATATTGAACTAAGATTTTTATTTTCTTTATTTCTGTATACATGTACATAGGACATTTTTATAAGAAAGAAAATAAAATAATAAAATATTTACCATTCCCTTGCCTTCATTCCTTAAGTGATAAACTAAGTTTTAAAATCAATATGCCAGGGGCATCCCAGGTGGCTCAGTGGCCTGATCCTGGGGTCCTGGGATCGAGTCCTACATCGGGCTCCCTGCGTGGAACCTGCTTCTCCCTCTGCCTGTGTCTCTGCCTCTCTCTCTCTCTCTCTCTCTCTCTCTGTGCCTCTCATGAATAAATAAAATCTTTTAAAAAATAAATAAAATAAATATGCCATTGTGAATTTGACATAGTAATGAGTTTGATTCTGATAATATTTGGCTGACAAAAAAGCTCAGATTTGTACATATATATATATCTAAATACATACATATATGATAATACATTTCTTCAATTAAGAAAGGTAAATTCACTTAGACAATGAGATAATCCATTTGCTACCATTTTATATTGATGAATATTTTTTCTTTTTTCTTTATATTCCCTTTGCCGTGTAATGCTGTGAATTTTGACTATCAACATAAATGACCCAACATACTAAAATATTACCTACAAATCTCTAGGAGAAACTCAGGATATTTACTGAAGGGGAAAAGTTTGCTACGATAAGATTATTTTCACTCTTTCTTTCTATTTCAACTAGGGAAGCAACTATAAATCTTTTAAATTCTCAGTGAGCCCCAAGATTAGAACTAAGGTAGAATTCATTCTTTAAAATAGTGTAAATGTCACACAATTATGGTTCCCATTACTCTCTGGTGCTTCCTGGGGATGACTTAGGTGACTGAAGCATATACACTTACCCTAAAAAGTATGTAAGATTTATGGTGGAGTTGGGAAATTTTTAAGATTCCACGAAAAAAAAAAAAAGGCCCTTTTTAGTAGAAAAATAAGCAGAAAAAAAAATGGATGCAGCATCAAAGGAAAGATCAGAGTATAAATTTAGATTTGAAATTTAGAGCTGCAGTTCTGCAATGCCTGCCTGGCAGGCAAGTCTTAGCAAGACTTGGATCCTGGTGCCTC
This sequence comes from Vulpes lagopus, assembly GCF_018345385.1. Classification (NCBI taxonomy): domain Eukaryota; kingdom Metazoa; phylum Chordata; class Mammalia; order Carnivora; family Canidae; genus Vulpes; species Vulpes lagopus. The sequence continues at coordinate 21,833,370 of NC_054824.1, read as the reverse complement.
CAAAACTCCCAGAGTTAAATCCCACATGGTTGTCTCTCTTAAGTGGTGTGATGGTACAAGCAAGTGTGTCTATCTGGGCTATTGCATTTGGACAGTGTGAATGGTATTGATATTCCCAGATGATCACTTTGATTCTGGCCGGATATCTCGAAACTTTCTTTGCTTTTATCTCTAAAAGAGTTACAGTATGAGGTGGAAAACCATTTCTTTGGATGTCACTGAAATAAATATATGTTAAGTATAGGATCAGATCTTTCCTGTTATCCTTAAAGAAGCTTTAAAGATTCCCAAAGTTTTAATGGAAAGCAAAAATTTATGTTGCCTTCTTTGGATTACTGCCAAACAGGATAATAGAATTGACTTGGTTGATAGTACTATGGTTCATAATTTATTATGAAACAAATATTATGTGACATCAATAGAACATAAAAAAATTGGCAACTTTTAAAAAGCTTAAATGGGTAACAGAAATAGTCTGCCTTTCTGTAAGCTTTTTCCCAGATCCATTCTTCCATTTTCACTTAAATAATCTCCCTTGAATCAAACCAGAAAAGAAAGCAACTCGAATTCAGGATATTTCAAAGCATAATTGAAACTTCTTTATATCTTTTTGTGTACCTAAAAGCAAAGTAAGTGATACGAATTTCTTCTGTAAATTATGATAATCCAGTCAAGTCTTCCATCATGGATTAACACCTCTGTTAGTCTTGCAAATGAAGAAAAGTCTTTATTAAATCATCTCTTCCAGATTGAGTTTGTTAAATAAGGATAGCAAAGGAAATAACACTATAATATTTGTTTCTTCTATTAAATATGTATACACTGAATTGACAACTACAATATCTTCAATAAACATCTATCTAGACTTAGGATCTTACATCTATACAATGCATGATTTAAGATTTAATTTAGGCAAATAAGATATTTGGCCTCAAGTAGAATCAGACTTCTTTTCAATTTGTTTTGTCTACTGCATCAATAATGCAATAGTTGTTATAGAAATATCTAAAAAAAAAAAAGATCTGAAACCACATATATTTTTACATTTGTGTATAATGCTTTTCAGATTCTTCAATGAATTAGAGAGTGAATATGTCATAATGGCCCTTTAATATTAGAAGGACAAAAGGGACACATAGGGTGGTCCAGTGGTTGAGCATCTGCCTTTAGCTCAGTGCATGATCCTGGGCACCCATGATCAAGTCCTACATCAGGCTCCCCACGGGGAGCCTGCTTCTCCCTCTGCCTATGTCTCTGCCTCTCTCTGTGTGTCTCTCACGAATAAATAAATAGTATCTAAAAAAAATAAAAATATTAGAAGGGCAAAAGCTGAAGAGTATTTTTGAGTATAAATTTTGGGGGCTGCCTTTTAAAATAAGAATAATGGCATTGATACTTTATGCCTTGTATTGACAAAATGGATGTAATAACAATCATATATGCCATACAGATAGAGTACTGTAAACCTTCTAATAGTGAAATACTCCATATTCTACAGTAGAGATTATGCAGATTCTCCATTAGAGAATTGCTATGATAATCTACATTGTTTCTGAAAGCAGTGTATTCTAAGGCAACACAATCAGACTGATAATAAAGTTTAAATATAATCTAATGGGGATGTAATGTACAGCATGGAGAATATAGTAAAAGATATTGTAACAACTTTGTATGGTGACCAAAAGATCTAATAACAAAGAAAACAATGAAAGAGTTGAAAAGGTAATCTAAAGAAATTTTGCAAACCATATATCTGATAAAAGATTAGTATCCAAAATATATATAAAAACCTCTAAACAATAATTATTAAACTTCAAAACAACTTCTAGCCCAATTTTTAAAATTGATGAAGGATGCAAATAGACATTTTTGAAAAGAAGACATACGAATGGCCAACAAATACACAAAAAATGCTCAATGTCACTAATCATCAGAAAAAATCAAATCGATACCACAATAAGATATCACCTCACCTCTTTTAGAATGGCTGTTATCAAAAGAGATAGAGAGTAGTATTGACGAAGATGTGAGAAATTAGAACCTTTGAATACAGTTGTGAGTATGCAAATTATGCAGCCATTATGGAAAACAGTATGGAGGTTTCTTAAAAAATTGAAGATAGAACTCTCGTATGATCCATAAACCCCTCTTCTGAATACTTACCTAGAAGTATTGAAATCAGGATCTTGAAGAAATATCTATAATCCCATACTCATTGCAGTTTTATTCACAATAGCCAAGATGTGGAAATACTTAAATGTCCATTGACTGATTTATGAATGAAGAAAGGGTGGTATACATCTCAATAAAACCAGGGAATATTATAATGCCAACAAAAGAAAGAAAATGTGATGTATACATACAATGGAATATTTTTCAACCTTAGAAAAGAAGGAAATCCTGTAACATATGACAATATGGATGAACCCAGAGGACATTATTTTAAATGAAACAATCCAGTCATGGAAAGACAAAAACTGCAAGATTCCATGTAGGGGTGTCTAAAATAGTCAAAACAGAAGCAGAAAGTAGAATGGTGGTTACCAGGAGCTGAGGAAGGGGAAAATAGAGGGTCGCTATTCAAAGGGTATAAAGTTTCAGTTATGCAACATGAGTTAGTTCTAGATATCTATGATACAATATCATGCCTATAGTTAATAATAGAATCGTACACTTAAAAATTTTAAGAAGGTAAATGTCACGTAAAATGTTAACATGATTTTTAAAAAGTAGACTAATCTTTATTGACTGAATAACTTTGCACAGTATTTTTCTCATTAATCCTTCATAATGTTAGCTGAACAATAGATACACCTTTAAAGTAAAAACAAAGATGGACTCTTCTATTAGTCCAATAGCTGCAAAATGAAAATAAAATTTTCTTCTAATATTTTCTCCTTAGAGATTAAAGATTATGATCTTTTAGTTTCTGGAAATCAAAGTTATTCCTGTCACATATGCACTATAAAATACGTGCATAAGTAATATGCAAGTTTATAAGCATCAACCTATTTGTGGAATTAATAAGAGTAAGAGGAAAAAAAGGAGCCTGGTTGTTCTGTAATTAAATAAGTCATTCAGAATTTATGCTTCAAATTTTTAAAAAGACTTTTGTTTGAATGTATGGTCCAGGAAGGATATTTTTTTATAATTTTACATGGTATTTCAACAATATCTATCATGACCCTAGCATGCTGACCAAACAGGTGTCCTCATCTTCATCCTCTATTTTGCCAGCTTCAAAGACTATTATCAAGGTCAGCAATAAGTTTCTCTGAAAAGTCTTAGCAAGTTAATGGACCCCTTCCTTCAAAATCAAACACAATAAACCTTGAGGGTTTAGAAAACCAGTTCTAAATGTGAAAAGCATTTTAAGTGTAGAATGAGCCACTCTTCTTACTTTATCCTAAATTAACAGCATCCCAGGATTACACAATAATAAAGCAGATGTTGATTATCTCAGCTCCAGGTTGCCCTGAAGCAAATGCTTGTGTTGGCCACAATTTTGTCTTTAAACTCGGAAGCAGGAAAAATAAAACAAAACAAAACAAACAAACAAACAAACAAAAACGAGGTATAAATTAGAGCCTAAGTTCAAACTATGAATTGAGTACCTTTAAACACTAAACACACAGGAGGTTATTTCTGTGTAGTTTCCAACTGCAACTACACTCCTCCCCAGTGTTGTATTTCATTTCCCGCAAACATCTAAAATTCACTCTCTACCTTTTCAAGGCCCAGCTTCTCCTCATTGGTCATGACGATCTCTTTGCTGCTATACACTATTCCTAAGAAACTCCTTCCCCTCCCTGCCTAGCCTCCTGTTAAATTCAAGCAGATTAAACTTATTCTTTCACATAGGGGGCCGATATCATCAACATGAAGTAGAAGCATCATTTACAATTATTTTTAAGCATGAGAATGTATGTATTTCAGGAATCAGGCTAAATGAATTTTATACACTTTGAAGTGATGACTGTGAGAATCCGGTAGGTTTCATTAGAGGCATATATGCTTCTGTTATGTGCTCTATGAAGAATCCTTAAGGGCTGCATTCCACCTCTGGAAAAGTTTGTAAATACACTTTTTTTTCTCTCATACATATAACAATTTTGAAATTATGCCAGGATTTCAAACAAACAAGAAAGACAGAATCTGGAAAAAGTTACATACACATAATTGTGAAACCCGGGAATGTTAGCAATATTGTTAAATCCTTAACAACATCCTGTGTCATTCAAATTTACCTAATTTATTCTTTCCAGGATGTGGTTTATAAATAGGCTTTTCTCTATTAATTGATAAACAGCCATACGTGTGAAAGAATGAAATATGAAAAAATGGCTTTGTACTGCCAGATAAAATGAATGAACATAGCTCAAGATGAGGGTGAGTCATGGAAGTAAGCCTTTTCATTAAAAAAAAAAAATCCCTCACTGAAGTTTTAGTAATTGAAATTAATGGAAATTGTGTCCCTATATATGGTTAGGGTTTCATTCTGGCTGAATCTGGCTGTGCAATGGAACTAGACCGCAATATCACATTGATGTGCCATCCTTTTAATCAGAGAATAAATGTTTTTTCTTAAAAATACTAAGAAATATGAAAATCTTTATTCTATTTAGGAAAAAAGTTAAATCAAAATAGATCACTGGCTATCTATTTTGTTTGCACAGTCATGGATTCCTGCTTGCCATTTTGATTTTTCATGTTTCAGAACTATTAGAAAACCAGGTTAATATTTTAAGTGTTTGAACATTTTAGCATGTGTAAAGTCTTAGCTAGTCTGAACTTTAAAGGAGTCTCTCAAACTCTGAAACACTTAGCTTAGATACGGAATTTGCTACTCGGAAAATATTTGTTTCTTTAACCATGGAATTTCCTTGGCAAATAATACATGTTTAGGCTACTGTTAAGGAGTTAACTACCCCCACCCCCAGAGTTGTTTTGAATACCTTTGAGAGCTGTTTGAAGTCTGTGTATTTCTTCTTAAATATATAGTAACTATAATTTTAAGTAATTATTTAAGAAAGACACTACTTTCTGATAGAAATGCTTATTAGATAATATATAAATCTTTTTATGACAACTATATATCTTCTAAGTTGATATAAAAGTATTTTATCTCCATCAACACTTTTTTCTATAGATTATTTCTAGAGGCATTATTGAGTGCCAAAGCCCCATGGCAATTTGAATTCTGAATATTAATAAAAACACACATAGTTTGTTGAATTCTTTTATTAGAATTAACTTCAAGGTTTAAAAAAGAGAGTGTTTTACACAATTCAGAAGTTTATTTTTCACATAAAAGTTCATGTAGGCAATCTAGGGCTGGAATGGTACTTAACGATATAAATGCATCGACTCCTTTTTTTCTTATTGCTCTATCAAAGGACCTCATGGTCCAAGATCACTGCTTCAGTTCCACACATCTCCGTTTTAACCAACAAGTAAGAAAGAAAAAAAAATGTCAGGTAATATAAACATAACTTTTATTTAAGGATAACTATCAGAATCTGTATGCATCTTGTATAGATATTCTGTTCTCAGAACTTAAGTTATCTGACTTTGCCTTGCTACAAAGGAGACTGAAGAACACACACTATATCTATTACTTAAAAAGTAGATTGCATCCATTACCATAGAAGAAAAGAAATATGGATTTAGGGGAGGGATATGGATTTCTGTTGCAATTACTATACCCTATATCTTGCTTAGGGAAAAAGCCCAATTTGCATTGCCAAAATCCCCCCAACCATGATAACTGCACATTTGTAAGGAATTTGTAGCTATTACTATGATAGAATTATTATCAAAGTCAGTGGCAGTTTTCAAAATGGTTATCAGTGACTTCCTGCTGATCATGGCTCATCAGTATCTGCTGTGTGAAAAAAGTTCTGACACATCCTTCTGTTGCTGATATGTGCTGGAATAATTCACAACTAGCCATATTGAAGGTAAGTTGATGAAGATACTTCCAACCACAGGAAGCCTTGTCCATATGCAAATTAGAAAGCAAAGAGTAAAATGGAGGATGAGCTAAGGGTGAAAACATTCCATTCCTGCTGGAGCCTTTCCGGAGAGTATATTGAGGAGGTCTCAATTTGCCTCTAGCTACCTTCTGAGTCTCACCATTCTAACATGATCTAACCAATCTTTGTTGTAAAGCCTACCTCTCTGTCATTTAGATAATTCACTGATAATTCTACTGTTTGAAATTTCCATTTAACTGATTCTGGGTGTTTTCTTCAGATTTTCGCTCCAGTATCCTAATTCACTGATGACTTCCACATAAAAATGTATATATGTTATGATGGGTTTTTCACTTTAAAAAGAAGGTAATATTTGGAGACATAAGTCTTTTTTTGGTAATCCTTATATTTTTCCCTTCCTTTTATCCCCATTTAAGCAAGTTGGTCAGCATGTATTTATTGCCTTAGGGGATGAATGTGGCAGGGCAGAAAGTTGAAATTCCTTTAAGACATCCTGGCTTTACTTTCAAAAAGCTTAAGCCCTAGGGAGAGGAAAAGGATTTGCTATATAGACAAAACATCTTGTCCAAAAACATATGAAGAGGATCGCAGGGCATAGAAAAAACATATATCTTAACCAAAAGCAGAAGAGAGAAAAGAGTTTCACTCTTCCCAACTGGAAAGACACTCCCTTGGGGTTGCAATAGGGTTTCACTGTGCTCTGCTCTCCTGCAGAGCTGTAGTGGGTGCATCCCAAGAGCAGGGGACATGGGGCCGAAGCTCCCTTCAGCATTACAGGAGGCTGGTGAGAACCTAGTAGGAAATGTGGTGATGCAGGTGCTGCTCTGGGAGAAACTTACTGTTCCTGGGTATCAGTCATAAGGGGAAGAGCCCTTAGAACTGAGTCAGGCTGACTGTGATGAGAAAGTACTCAGATGAATGTTTGTGGGTAGTTGCAGGGACTCAGCACTAAACGTCTTAACATGCACAAGCATTCAAGAATTTTGACATGCATCTAGAGAAGGAGAGACTTGAGTAAGGACCAGAGTATAAAGGTTCTAAATAGAAATTAATTTGTAAAAGGCTTATAGTTATTCACATCTGTATTAATAGATATCAGTCTTTTTATTGTATTGCTTCAACTTTTTACTGTGGTCAGGTATTGTGCAACCCTTGTATTTATATGGTTTTTGACATAACTCTTAATTTTTTTTTTTACTTCTCCTGTTATCTCTCCCCCTATCTACTAGATGCTCCACCACATGCACATGCTTACAGATGGGCCAATGTTTTTTTCTTTCCCTGGGTTGCCTAGGAATTATCACATCTTAGAATTGAAAGGTAATTTAGATTCCACTTCGTCCAATCTGTTCTTGACCTATCGATATTTTTTAAAAATTTTCTAGTAATTCTACATCCAGGCTCAGCTTAAATTAATTTAGTTATGTAGATTATACTATCCTTAATGGTCCTTAGTCGTCTACCTAATTTACAAATTGTTCCAATTATTTCAAACGGTCTTTATTTGTTTTAATCAATCATCAATTACTTTCCTCTATTTGGCAGCAACCAAATGATCAGACTATTGTTCCATGTCTTTCTTTTGACATGTTTTTTGACATTACAAGATAGCTATCATTTCTCTTTCAAGTCTATTCTTTTCCTTGCTAAAAATCACAATTTACTCCAACTCTACCTTATATGGCAGGTTGAAAAATCCACTTATCATTATGATCGTTTTTCTCAAGAGCTCCAGCTTTTCCATGTCAATTTTAAAGTGTTGATGCATAAGTAGGTGCAAAACACTGAATCATCTTGCCTGAAAATGCTGAGGTCTACCAAGGCAACTGAAGGTCATTTTCTTGTAGCCCCCACTGACATTATTTCTTCACATGAAGCATGTTTTTGTATAAAATTTTTGAGAGATGGAATGAGGTTGAGTCCTGGCTGTTAGATTTCTTGAGACCACATGAGTAAACACAGGAATTGTCCTTGAGCCAACAAAATATGTTCATAGGTTTCTCATTAGAATGTATCTCTGGTTGTCTGATGTAGGAAATCATTTTCTGGTATAGCCTTGAAGACCTCAAAGCTTGGTGCACAACATGTATAAAACCTTTGCATGACCCAAATCAATAAGATTTTTCATCTAAAATATTAGTACATTCTTCTGATATGTAAAATGGGTGTTTAGTGTAGAATCTTTGAAAAATACAAAGAATATATAGAAAAATATCACTACTGCCCAATGACTCAGGTAATAAACACTATTAATACATGATTATAATTTCTCTTGGAAATTTTCCATACAAATATGAATCCATATTGATTCTTTACGGAACAGAATCATATTTTATCAAATGTTTTGTATCTCCTTTTAGAATTGCTATCCTATTATTTAATTACATAGAAATGTAATAATTTATTTAATCAGTTCCCAAATGGGAGATAGTTGGATTGTTTTAGGTTTTGCATTTATAGAGAGAAAAACTTCTTACTTCAAGATTAACTTGGTTAATGTTTGCTTAAGTCTTTAGAAGGAAAACAGAAATTTCTATTAAGGATGTTTTCTTTATAGCTGAGTACTGTCTGGATCACTGCCCTATCCCTACAGTAAGTTACCCTGACTAAAACTGTGTAAATGGTATGTAGTGGCTAGCTTTGTTTTTCAGTTTTAAAATAACTTCTCAGTTTAGAGGATACTTTATTGATTCTCTATCTTCTAACAATTAACAAGAATTCACTGTTAATCAATAATGATGATTATTGAAATCAACTTGTCTTTTTAAAAACCTGGAAATAGTAATCTAGAAGTTACCTAGTAGAAACCAGTCTCATGAAAAATTATATACACACGTATATATTTTTCACCTCATATGAGGACCCCAAATGCACATACTTGAGAATTCATTACTACCCCCTGACCTCTTTATGTATGTGGTACTTCACAGATATTCAGTAAAGGAGATATCTAGGAAAAAAATGACTCCTTCAATTTTTCTTTTGAAAATTAGATTGCAGGACACCTGGGTAGCTCAGCGTTTGAATTTGCCCGTGGCTCACAGCATGATCCTGGGATCCGGAATTGAGTCCCATGTCAGGCTCCTTGTGGCGAGACTGCTTCTCCCTCTCCCTCTGCCTATGTCTCTGCCTCTCTCTCTGTGTCTCTCATAAATAAATAAATAAAATTGAGAGAGGAAGAAAGAAAGAAAGAAAGAAAGAAAGAAAGAAAGAAAGAAAGAAAGAAGAAAAAGAAGAAAGAAAGAAAGAAAGAAAGAAAGAAAGAAAGAAAGAAAAGAAAGAAAAAGAAAGAAAAAAGAAAGAAAGAAGAAAGAAAAGAAAGAAAGAAGAAAGAAAGAAAGAAAGAAGAAAGAAAGAAAGAAAGAAAGAAAGAAAGAAAGAAAGAAAGAAAGAAAGAAAGAGAAAGAAAGAAAGAAAGAAAGATTAGATTGCTTTTTCACTCCAGGGGGAGGATGTCTGAAAGCAATCCATTTATTCCATCTACAGATAGACCTAGTTCTTGATTTTATAAATCTTTGTAAGTTATACCTAATGTTAAACAATAACAAGAAACAAACAAACAAACAAAAAGCCACTTAATTTTTCAGGGTATACAAACGAACAGAAGAGAGTTGACTTTCAAACAGGAAACCAAAAAAAATAAAAAATAAAAAAACTAAAAAACCCAAGAATTTAAAGCAACCTTTTATTTCTCGTAAGTGCTTATTCACATTTTTGGCAAGCAAATGATAGAAACAAAAATAATTCACATTTCAGACATAGAAGTTTGGTTTGCTTGTGAAGGTTTTTCACAACTAAGAAAACACAACTGTTGCTTTTATGTCTCAGAAGAATAATACCAGTTCTTTATTGAGGACAGAAATACTACTCCCAAAATATTGTATTTTACAGTTTCAGAACTTGTTAGTGGTTGCAAAGTGCTTTTATGTATTTTAACTTACTTGATTTTCATGAGAATGTATAACACTCTGGTATTTGGTGAATGAAGTCAGCAAACAGTCATGGGTAAAAATCACGGATGGAGTGATTAGTATGAACAATTTTTACCTTACACTTAAATTTGAGCTGATGAACTAAAGTATAGGGTACATTCATATGGAAATAGGCTAAAGGACTCTGAGATTGTATCTCTGTGCAGAACAAGGACTATCAACTGGAAAATACAATTTCCATCCCATAACATATTTATGGATTTAAACATGTAAATGAAAACCCAGTCTTGTGATCTTCTCTAGAGTACATACTAGGAAGTACATATTGGGAGGGTTTTATTTGATATGTAGCATAAGAAAATTGTAGAGGTATAATGAAGTAAATCATATGTGTCAATACATTAGGGATGTACTAATTTTCGTAGGTTTCCTGGAAATATGCATCAAATTAGAGAGTATATTCCTTCTTTAAAAAGGCTCAAAGGCAGCCCTGGTGGTGCAGTGGTTTAGTTCCACCTGCAGCCTAGGGCATGACCCTGGAGACCCGGGATCGAGTCCACATCAGGCTCCCTGCATGGAGCCTGCTTCTCCCTCTGCCTGTGTTTCTGCCTCTCTCTCGGACTCAATCTCTCTCTCTCTCTCTCTCTCTCTGAATAAATAAATAAATTATCTTTAAAAAAATAAAAAAAATAAAAAGGCTCAAAATTTTTGTTAGGACAAGTAAACCACTATGCCTTCCATGTTTCCACCTAGGAGGTGCTAAATGCGTTAACACCACAGGAAGGAAAATATGGGGAGAAGGCCTCAGGAATAGCATTTGTAAAGACTGTTCCTCTCTGGGATAAGAGCATATGTAGACCAGAGAGACTTTCAGGCAATATCAAGGATTGAGCACCAAAGAGTTTTAAATTGAAGGAAAAAGGGTCCATGAACATGACATCTCATGTGAATTTTAAGTGGATTTTTCTAGCTGCAGCATGGAAGAAAGACTGGCAGGGAACAGGAATGGATGCTGCTGATCCTCTTACATACACAGATCCAATTTCATGTCAAACATCACTTGCTCAAGGGACCATAAGATTTTGTTAGATGCTCTTCCAAACCTGCCATTTTGTTTCTCCAGAATATTTTTAACATTACATTGATCAGTGTATTTACCTTATTCTGTTTTCTGTGTGACCTTTAACTTCCATCAGTGGGGGACCATTGTACATCCATGACTAGCACTCTGGATAAGTTTTTTACATTTATAGAACGGATGTTGAAGAAAAGATAGATTCAGTATATTTCCTCAAGAATTCTGTCCAAGAAACAGAGCTGAAACTCATATCATGAATCTGTAATTCACCTTTTATGTGACTGATACTATGAGACCGAAAAAAATCCAATTAATTTAGTTGGAAAGAAGAACACTACTGAAGGATTTGTTTTGCTAGCTGCTAAAATGGATGATTAAGTATAATCTACAGTGACCTGCATATTAGAAGTATATTTCTTTTCTTCCCTCAAGTTCATCAATCAAGACACAAATCACTTTAGGGTGACTTGAAACCTTGAGAAAGAAGGAAGCATATAAAACTTTAACTCATCTGATTTACATATGAACTATTTATAAACATAATCATTAAATCAGAGAAAGGGAGAAGAACAAAAAAGAGATGAAAAAAAAACTATTAAGAAAGAGTCAGATAGATAGGCACATGTAACCTAAGGAGAACTAGACCTAAACAGAGTGAAGCACAGAATGATTCATAGAGGTAAAGAGAAGGTACCTGAGATGAGACAGTGATTAAGCAGGGGTAGAGATATTTGCTCTGTCCAACATACTCCTTTTTGATACTCCCAGGATTTAAGATGGTCATCTGTATCATGGCAGCCAATTGACACCCAAGTAGCTGAAAATCTGTTCATCTCAGTTTTAAAATGCTCTTTTTAAAAAAAATGCTCTTTAAATGAAACCTTCAGACATTTTCCTGAATGGAATAGCCATAGCCAGGTGGAAGGAAGGGATTATTGGAATATTGTTTCATAACTTTAACTATCTAATAGCAAGTGCTACCTGTAAAAGTGTTCATGTTCTCAAACGATAATTGCCATTTTCTTTTTTGTATCTATTTAGTATAGAACTTGCAAAAGATCAGGAGATTACCCAAAATAAGAAGCAGGAAAATCATTTTAATGACATAGGAAGGAAATTGAATAATTTGTCTTTTGGTAGCCATTTTGAGAGTCAGATGAATACAGAGACCAAAATGTCAATGCTTTATATATAACAAGCATGAGGATATATTTTAGTCCCAAGAATCTTCATTAATATAAATTGGTATATTAGATTTTTAAATTGAGATACAAGATATAGAATTTGAGTCTGTAAATTAAAATGTTCTTGGAATTAATTACAATGCTATATTTGCTGATAGATGGATTTTTAAAAAGTTATTAAAAACAAAAAAGTCACAGGCTTTCATATAATTGATCTATTCATTGAAAACTTCTTGAAATCAAATTTCTTTAATAAAATTAGATGAAAATTTTAATGATGCTAATTTTCCTTGTCTTAGTTATTTCTGGAATATATCCTTAAATTTGCATTATATATATAAACCTCACTTAGGAAAAAATAGCTGAAAATCTATTTTAATGTTATTAAAATAACTGAAAATCTATTTTAATGTTATTAAAATAGTAAGAATGGAAGAAATAAATATACTATTCAGTAATCATATTTGCATGATGATGAGAAGCTCCATTTGGGGGGAGACAAAACAATGTTAAAATATATTAATAACTATATACAGTTATTATACACAATGTTACTACTCTTAAGTTCAATTGTGTGGATAAGACTTTTTTATTGGAGTACATAATGCAAGTTTATTAAGAGCCAAGAATTCTCTGCACACTTTTTACATTAAAGTCTTGCTTTTTGTTTTGTTTTGTTTTTTACTTAATCTGCTTTAAGTTTCTATTTGTTTGGGGTTTTTTTTTAGACTCAGGTGCAGATAATGGTTGAATTAATCATATCTATTCATTAAAATAGCCATTTGTCTGGATAAGTCCTCTTGTTTTATTTATTTATCCAATTCACTGCATCCCAATATTCTATACTCCTATATAGAACTCCCTTATCCCGGGATCCCTGGGTGGCGCAGCGGTTTGGCGTCTGCCTTTGGCCCAGGGCGCAATCCGGAAGACCCGGGATCGAATCCCACATCGGGTTCCGGTGTATGGAGCCTGCTTCTCCCTCTGCCTCTGTCTCTGCCTCTCTCTCTCTCTCTCTCTGTGACTATCATAAATAAATAAAAATTGAAAAAAATAAAAAAAAAAGAACTCCCTTATCCCTAGGTCACTGCTATTCTTCATCCTACCATCCACCTAATGTATTTGATAAGTATGCACTCTTGAAAAAATCTTATTGATATTTTCCTACATGAATTTTTCATTTATATCAATGGTATGGCACTAAATCTTATTCTGATTCTTACTCTTTTGTTCAGTACTATGTCTGTAACATTTCTTCATATTTCCATATATATAAAATCACCCAGTGATAAGCACCTAGATTTCCCAAACTCCATCTATCACAACAAAACCACTGTATAAAATTCTTACGTACAATCCCTTATAAAATTGTGGGATAACTTTTCTGAGATTTATACCCAGGAATGAAAGTTTTGAGTCATGGAGAATGCATATGCTATTTGATTAAGAATGTGAGGTTGCTTTTCAAAATGGCATCACTAATTTAAAGACCATCTTACAGGTGGACCTGAGTGACTCAGTAGTTGAGCATCTGCCTTTGGCTCAGGTCATGTCCCGTGGTCCTGGAATTGAGTCTTGCATCAGGCTCTCCACAGGGAGCCTGCTTCTCTCTCTACCTATGTCTCTGCCTCTCCCTCTGTGACTCTCATTGAATAAATAAATAATTTCTTTTAAAACAATTTTACAAACAAAGACTGTCTTACAATGCATGAGAGCTCCTGTATCTCTATATTCTAGCAATACTTGATATTATCTAGCTTTCTAACTTTTTCAATACGATGAATTTAATATGATATCTTTATTTTACTTGCATTTTTTTAATGAATTCATGCATCTCTTCATATGTTTATTAAACGTTTGGACTTTCTTTCCTTTAAATTTCTTTTGTTCTTATGTCTGTCCTCCTTTTGTTTTAATGGCATATGTATATGGTAGATGTTAATCACTTGTCAATTTGGGGCGTTATAAAATAGGCTTACACAGAATATTGCCATCTACCCGTTACTTTGTGATGTAATTCATGAATAGAAATCACCAATTTTGGTGTAGTTGGGTACATAAATATATTGCTTTATGATTTGCTTTAGGGGTTTGTTTAAAAAGAACTCCTCCATTTTCCATTGACTTTATGTTTACCTTTACCATTTAGATCTTTAATCCATCTGATGTCCAATTCACTATACAGTTTTAGGAACAAATAACTTTTATTTCTCTTTATATAGTGAATCAATCCATCACAATGTCAGTTATAGCTTCATAAATTTAGAGGCCCAAATGTTTAATAGATGGATTTTGTGATGGTTATCTCAACTTCTTTTTTTAATCTTACCAGTATAGAACACCCACCTTTGTCTCATATAATTTTTTCTTGATTTCTGTCTTTGAGATATTAAATTTACTTCCCAACTTTCTTTCCCCTAGTATACTTTCTGTATATATTTGTTTTCAAACATTGTCTTTTTGTTTATTTATTTATTTATTTATTTATTCATTTATTGATAGACTATTTATTTATTTATTTATTTTAATTTATGATAGTCACACAGAGAGAGAGAGAGGCAGAGACACAGGCAGAGGGAGAAGCAGGCTCCAAGCACTGGGAGCCTGACGTGGGATTTGATCCCGGTTCTCCAGGATGGCGCCCTGGGCCAAAGGCAGGCGCCAAACCTCTGCGCCACCCAGGGATCTCCTGTCTTTTTGTTTAAATGTGTCTCAACATATTACTGAATCTTAGTTTAGTTTTTTTTATTGTTGTTAAATCCAATAGGAGTCTATTTTTGTCTTTGATATGTGTTATTCTGTGTGTTTTTCTTTTACAGTGGATGTGTAACTTGTGTATGTAACTAATTGCCCTGTGCCTTCATTTTCCTTTAGTTAAAGACTATCTTGTCTGGTGGTGGGCACTCGAGACTGGGGAAAGCCAGACTGTATTCTCTGTCACTTCTCTGGAGTTTAAGAGGAAGGGAAGAATCAGCTTCAGGGCAAAGAAGTCAAGCAAAAAAAAAATTTAGACAACCCCATTTGCTGGCATAGCACCAAGTGAATACTGTGGTATGGGGTTTGTCTGTGACAAATTTTTAGAAAGAAGCAGTAAAGTAAGAGGCAATTTACTAGCCCAGAAGTTTTGGATGGGGAGACAGGGATAAACTGCATCTCTTATCACTCAATTCTCAACCCAGCAGGGCTTTTGCACTGCCTTAAAATTATTACAGCTACCTCCTACCCACTGCCCAACACAATTGACTATTGCTATTGATTTATATGGAGAAGGGGGAGGAAACAATTTTGTCCCAGCAAAGTTGTGAGAAGGAAAAAGTAGAATTTATAACCTTTTCCCAACCTGCTCTACCACTGCCTTCTGGCCACCCCCGTCCCAGACTGCAACCCATCATCCCAGTCAAGGATAGATTTTGATTTCGGACAAAGTGACTCAAAGGTTTTATTTGATTTAACTCAGTACATGTTTTCTTCTTCTGAGTTTCTCTTGGGTTGATTTTGGGAGAGAAAGCTACAACCACATGCAGATTTGTGCCCCTGATTGATCTACATGAGCCTCTTATCAGAAGTATGCAAGTATGCTTATTACCACAGGGTTTTTTTCTCCTTTTTACCCCACCATACACTGATCTTTCATCCTCTATCCTCCAATAGCTGGCATCCTTACTCTGCATTCTTCTGCTCCAATTTAGCCTATTTGCTCCTCTTACTATATGACCAAACTCTGTTGATCTCCACCCACCGGACTATTGGGTCACATACTGAAACTGCCCAAAGAACACTACACACAAAGTCTGTTCACCAATGAGTAGGGAGGACAAGTAAATGGAAAATATTCCCTTTATTTCAACACAAATTTCACTTCCAATATCCATTTTAAGTTCCAAATTATTTGATGTTGTCTCTAAAGTCTCTTAGATGTTGGCCTGTACAAAATTAGCAAGGACATAATTTTGAACATCATATTTATGTTTTCATTTTTTTAATTTGTGAAAAAACTAATAAAAGTCATAAAATTAATTAAACTTGCATTATCAGCTACATGACCTTTAAGTAAAGTCTAAACCCATATGGCAAGAAATTATTAAACTTTCAAGAAAATCAAAATGTTACTAATAAAATAGGAATCCTAATGGTTTGATTAATTTTCCTATTTCTTTGAAGAATTCAGACTAAAGGACACTTTTAAAGTACAGGAAGGCCACTAATGGATTTAGCTGTAGATTCAGTCAGTAATTAAGAAAATGCTGGAATGCATTGTATTAATCTTATCAGTCATCACTTACTGAAGTATCATTTTATAGTGTTGTTTACTGAAACTATACAACCCCTGGAATGTGTGACTCTATGAAACTTTTTTAAGAAGTCGGATCTAATTATTCAAAATTTTGAAATTTTATTTCTTTTTTTTTTTTTTAATTTTCAGCCTAACCTTTTAGATCCTTATCTCCATCCTCTATTCCTTTTTTTTTTTTTTAATTTTTATTTATTTATGATAGTCACAGAGAGATAGAGAGAGGCAGACACACAGGCAGAGGGAGAAGCAGGCTCCATGCACTGGGAGCCCGACGTGGGATTCGATCCCGGGTCTCCAGGATCGCGCCCTGGGCCAAAGGCAGGCAGGTGCCAAACCGCTGCGCCACCCAGGGATCCCTGAAATTTTATTTCAAAAAATTTAATAAAATGATGATTTAACAATATAGTATCTTCAATTAAGAGAAAAAGAAAATGAATAGCAGTATATGACACTAAGAGTTTAAAATGGTTTTCAAAATAATGTAAATAGTATAATAAAATGAAAATGAGCATGACATTTTTCTTCTGAGTGTTATATAACATACACACAAAAATGATTTAATAAGAGAAACATTGAAGCTATTTCTATTAACAGACATTGCCAATAGGCTTTCATTTACTAATGATCATCTCCATAATAATGATAGTGCACAGAATAAAAATCAGCAATCATGAAGATAGTTTTTAAAAAATCATGCATGTTCTCAATGAAATTGAAAAGTCTTTTTATATCTAGCCATATGGAAATTATTAAGAAATTAACAGTTAAAACTAAAACAGATTCACAATGAAAGATAAAAAGCAATATTTCTATCCACAGAAATGCACTTATTTGTAACAATAATAAAATTTGATAATAATAATAATTGACTCTTGGGGATCCCTGGGTGGCTGCCCTCTGCCAGCGGTTGGTGCCTGCCTTTGGCCCAGGGTACAATCCTGGAGTCCCGGGATCGAGTCCCGCGTGGGGCTTCCAGCATGGAGCCTGCTTCTCCCTCTGCCTGTGTCTCTGCCCCTCTCTCTCTATCATAAATAAATAAATAAATCTTCAAAAAAAATAATTGACTCTCAGATTTGTGTCCATGTAACATAAAGACAAAATTTATAAGATAACTTTATTTTTTTTATTTTTTAATTTTTTTTATAAGATAACTTTAAAGCTTTGAACTATGTTGCAAAATTATACTGTAGGCATAGTAACACCAAAGGCTATTTCCCCTATCATGTTCTGTGAAGGCTTTCCTGACTTTTTCTGAGTAATGTCTCTCAGTTGAAATGTCAGAGTTGAGATTGTGTGGAAAATCTATGAAATATAGTAATGTTCTTTTTAAAAAATGCAGGTAACCAATGCAAAAATTGTTCAAAGTGAGCTATTTATCACTTCTGTTGTGAACTAAATTGCCCCCCTCCTTATTCATACATTGAAGCCTTAACCCAGCATACCTCAAAATGTGGCCATATTTGGAGATAGAGGCTTTTAAAAAGTGATGTCGTTAAAATGAAGGTATTCCATTGTCCAAGTCTAACTGGCATCCTTGGAAGAAGAGGAAGCTCAGACACACAGAGAGACAGGAGAGGCATGCATGCACCAGGGAAAGACCATGTGAAGACCAGCAAGAAAGTGGCTATCTGCAAGCTAAGGAGAGAGGTCTCAGAAGAAATCAAACCTGCTAACAACTATCACCTTGATCTTGGACTTCTAGGTATGAAAACAGTAAGAAAATAAATTTCTTCTGTTTAAGCCCCCCACCCCAACACACACACACCCAGTCAGTGGTATTTTGTTACAATGGTCGTCAAAAACTAGTATATCTTTCTTCATGAGCCTCTCAGGTTTACATTTAGTTCTTATTTATATAAAAGCTCAAGTGTTGAAGATCATGCCTCTAGTTCCTGTGTGTGTGGATATGGATGTTTGTGTTTTGCCTGTTTTTTTTTGTTCCTACACACTTTTACACCATGACTCCAAATTCAACAAATATATATTGCTTAGGGGGAGGAACGAAGATGGCGGAGTAGTAGGGGGACCCTGGGCTTGCCTTCTCGCAAGAACATAGCTAGTTCAACATCAAATCATTTTGAACAACTAGGAAATTGATTTGAAGATTAAGAAAACAATCTTCACAATTGGAGGGAGAGAAGGTAGCAGTTGTGAGGTGTGGACACTTGAACTGGAAAAGAGAAAAGCTCGTGCTGTGGAGGGATAGGAGCTCTTTTGGTAGACAGAAATCAGGAAGAAAGGGAGAGAGTGGGAGAGAAAGCGTGTAGGGTTTGTGTAAGGTGCCATAGTGTAGGGATTGTCACAGGGAGAGAAGATTCCCCTTCTTAGAGTACATTTGGAAGAGGGTATCTTTCCTCTCTAAGGACAAAAGACCCTCTAGGTGGTATTGAGCTAAGGAGAGAGGTCTCAGAAGTACAGCAGTAGGGGACAGAGGTGCACACAGAGGGCAGATAACCTGGTTGAGGCTCTTTGCTGTGCTTCACCATACACTCTAGGCACTGGCGCAGGGGTGCAGTTGCTTTTCCTGGACAGAAAGCTGCGGGGTGCAGTGCTGTGATGCTGCAGGGAAGGGAATGGGTCCATGTGCTGCCAAATACTTACGATTTATTATTTTGAATCCCAGCCACCAGATAGATAAAACCCCAGAGAACTGTGGTGAGTGGTGTGCCACCAACTGGCCACAGACAGGTTGAGGACAGGGATCTGGCAAAAGTCTGGGATACAATAGGTGGTATTGTTCACTTATCTGCAAGGGGCCTCCTGAACAGTAATACTTCCCCAGTTGCCCTCCCCAGGGATGAGAGGGCAAAGTGATGACATCCTCCACTACCACCATGCCACCTGCCCATCAGCACAGTGGGATTTCAGAGAGAAACACAGAGCCTCCAGTGGGGGCCGGAGTCAGTTTCACCAAACCCCGCTCCCCTGAGCTCTGCAGGGATAGCTCTATTAGTCCAGGTCTGACTGTAAGCCAACACCCTGGACCTCTCACTCAGAAGACCAACACAGACCCTCCACATGCATCAAGGTTGCTACTGATCAGAGTGCTCAAAGCATCACCTTCAGTTCTGGTGGAAACAGTACCAGGCTTCTTCTTTATTTTTTCTTTTTTCTTTAATTATATATATATATATATATATATATATATATATATATATATACACACACACACACACACACACATATAATATAATTATATATATATATTATTTTTCTTTTTTCTTTGGCATAAGACTTATAGTTTTTTGTTCATTTGTTGGCTTGTTTCCCATTCTAGTTTTTTGCATCAGGCCTTTTTTTCTCTCTCTCTCTCTCTCTTTCATTTTTACTTCTTTCTTTTTCTTTGGAGTCAGGCTAAAAATTAGTTTTTGTTCGTTTGTTGTTCCTTTTCTCTTTTCGTGGATCAGGCTTTTTTTTTTTTTAATTGAGCTTGTCAAAAAAAATCAAAGCACAAAAGATCCAAACACTCCCCACTATAAGCAAAAAGGAAGTCTTCAGAGGAATAACTATGGGAAAGATCAGCCAATGCACAACAGCAGAGTGCATAGAACATACAGCAAAAACACTTCCTAAAGTACCAGGCCCCAGATAGTGTAGGAACCTTCTTAATATAGTATTATTCTCAGGATTAGGAGACATAACAAGCTTTTATAATATGCAATGACATGATGGAGAGCAATTTTTTTCCCCCAAAAGAAAGGCCAAGAAGAAATCACAGCCAGGGATTTGCTCAAAACTGATATAAGCAATATATCTGAACAAGAGGTTAGGATAACAATCATAAGAATACTAGTTGGGGTTGAAAGAAGCATAGAGGACACCAGGGAAACCCTGGTTGCAGAAATAAAATACCAAAAATTAGACCAAAATTAAAAATGCTATAAATGAGATGCAAAATTGACTGAATATAATCATAATGAAGATGGAAGAAACAGAGTATGACTAGGTGATAGAGAAGATAAAATTATGGAAAATAAGTTGAAAGGAAGAGGGAAAGAAAATTATTAGATCACGAATATACTTAGGAAATTCAGCAATTCCACAAAGTACAATAATATCTATATCATAAGGGTCCAGGAAAAAAAGAGCAGGAGAAAAAGGGCAGAAAGTCTATTTGAACAAATTATAGCTGAGAACTTCTCTAATCTGGGGAAGGAAACAGGCATTCAAGTCCAAAGGCACAGAGAACTCCCCTCTAAATCAGCAAAAACAGGTCAACGCCAAGACCTGTCATAGTGAAACTTGCAAAATACAAAGATAAAGAGAGAATTCTGAAATTAGCTAGGGACAAAATGTCCTTAATCTACAAAGGTAGACACATAAGATTAGCGGCAGACCTATACAAAGAAATATGGCAGGCCAGAAGACAGTGACATGATATCTTCAATGTGCTGAAGGAAAAAAATATGCAACTAAGAATACTCTATCCAGCAAGACTTTCATTCAGAATAAAAAGAGGGATAAAGCGTTTCTAAGACAGACAAAACCTAAAGGGGTTTGTGAACACTAAAAAAATATTAAAGGGGATCCTTTAAATGGAAAAGAG
The DNA here is from genome assembly GCF_018345385.1 of Vulpes lagopus. Taxonomy (NCBI): domain Eukaryota; kingdom Metazoa; phylum Chordata; class Mammalia; order Carnivora; family Canidae; genus Vulpes; species Vulpes lagopus. The sequence continues at coordinate 21,812,340 of NC_054824.1, read as the reverse complement.
AGACCAACAGCAACAAAGACTAGAAAGGAACTGAGACAATCTATAGGAACATTGACTTACAGGGACTACAATGGCACAAACTCATATCTATCAATAATACTCTGATGGACTAAATGCTCCGATCAAAAGACATAGGGAATCAGATGGATTAAAAAAAAAAGACCTATCAATATGCAGGTTATAAGGCACTCATTTTGACACCTCCAGATTGAAAGTGAAGGGGTAGAGACTCATCTATCATGCTAGTGGACAGCAAAAGAAAGTTGGAGTAGCCATACTCTGATAAACTATATTTTAAACCAGACTATGGTAAGAGATGAAGAAAGGCACTATATTATAGTGCTAAAAAAAGCTTATCCAACAAGAAGATCTAACAATTATAAATACTTATACCCCCAACTTGGGAGCAGCCAAATATATAAATCAATGAATAACGAACTTAAAGAAACTCATTGATAATAATATAATAATAGCAGGGGACTTGAACATCCCTCTTGAGCAAGGGACCAATCATCTACAAGGAAAATCAACAAGGAAACAATGGCTTTGAATGACATACTGGACCAGATCTACTTAACAGATATATTCAGTGCATGTCATCCTGAAGCAGCAAGAATACGCATTGTTAGAGTGCACATGAAACATTCTCCAGAATAGATCACATACTTGGTCACAATCAGGCCTCAACCAGTACAAAAAGATTGAGATCATACCATGCATATTTTAAGACCACGATGCTATGAAATTTGAAGGCAACACAAGAAAGAATTTGAAAAGTAAGTAAATATATGGAGGCTAAAGAACATCCCACTAAAAAATGAATGGGTTAACCAGTAAATTAAAGAAGAAATAAAAAATGTACATGGAAGCAAACGAAAATGAAAACATGACAATCCTAAACCGTTGGGATACAGGAAAGGTGGTCCTAAGAGAGAAGTAATTAGAAATACTGGTCTTCCTCAAGAAGCAAGTCTCAAATACATGACCTAAACTTACACCTAAAGGAGCTGATAAAAGAACAGCAAATAAAGCCTAAAACCAACAGAAGAAAGGAAATAATTAATATCAGAGAATAAATAAATGATAGAGAAATAAAAAAAAAAAAACGAACAGATCAATGGAACTAGGAACTGGATCTTTGAAAGAATTAACAAAATTAGTAACCCCTTAGCCAGATTTATCAAAAAGAGAAGAGAAAGGACTCAAATAAATAAAATCATAAATGAAAAAGGATAGATTACAACCAACACTGCAGAAATACAAATAATTATGTCTATTTGAGCAATTATATGCCAACAAATTGGGCAATCTAGAAGAAATGGATAAGTTCCTAAAAACATATATATTACAGTAATTGAAACAGGAAGAAATAAAAAATTTGAATAGACCCACAGCCCACAAAGAAATTGAATCAGTAATCAAAAATCTCCCAAAAAACAAGAGTCCAGGGCCAGATGGCTTCCCAGGAGAGTTCTACCATACATTAAAACAAGAATTAATACGTATTCATCTGAAGCTGTTCCAAAAAGTATAAATGGAAGGAAAACATCCAAACTCATTCTACAAAGCCAGCATTGCCTTGATTCCAAAACCCAGATGAAGATACCACTAAAAGGAGAATTACAGGCTAATATGTCAATGAACATAGATGTAAAAATTCTCAACAAGATACTAGCTAATTAAATCCAACAGTAATTAAAAGGATTATTCACTATGATCAAGTGGTATTTATTCCTGGACTTCAAGTGTGTATCAATATCCACAAAACAACATCATCCATCACATCAATATCATCCATCACATCAATAAAAGTAAAGGATACAAACCATATGACCCTCTCAATAGATGCAAAAAAAAAAAAAAAAAAAAGCAAAGGACAAAATACAGCATTCTTCCTTGATAAGAACCCACAAAAAGTAGGGATTAAAGGAATACACCTCAACATTATAAAAGCCATAGATGAAGACCCACAGCTAATATCATCCTCAATGGAGAGCTTTTCTCCTAAGGTCAGGAACATGACAGGGATGTCCACTCTCACCACTGTTGTTCAACATAGTACTGGAATTTTGAGCCCCAGTAAAGAAAAAGAAAAAGAAAAAGAAAAAGAAAAAGAAAAAGAAAAAGAAAAAGAAAAAGCATCCAAACTGGCAAAGAAAAAAATCAAACTTTCACTCTTCACAGAAGACATGATAATCTATGTAGAAAAGCCAAAAGACTCTACAGAAAGGTTGCTAGAACTGATTCATGAATTCAGCCAAGTTGCAGATACAAAATCAATGTACAGAAATCTATTAAATTTCTATATACCAATAATGAAGCAGCAGAAAGAGAAATCAAGGAATAAATCTTATTTACAATTGTACTTAAACTATAAGGTAAGTACTTAGGTTAACCCTAAACAAAGAGGTAAAAAGATCCGTACACTAAAAACTATAGAACATTTATGAAGAAACTGAAGAAGACACAAAGATATGGAAAAATATTCCATGCTCATGGACTGGAAAAACAAGTATTGTTAAAATGTCTATACTTCTCAAAGCAATTTGCATATTTAATGCAATCTCAATCAAAATACCCACTAGCATTTTTTACAGAACTAGAAGAATCCTAAAATTTGTACGGAACCAGAAAGACCCTGAATAGCTAATGTAATGTTGAAAATGAAAAGCAAAGTGGGGGCAACTGTATGGCTCAGTCCATAAAGAGTCTGCCTTCCACTCAGGTTGTGGTCCTAGAGTCCTGGGATGAGCCCCATGTCAGGCTCCCCGCTAGGCCTGGAAGCCTGCTTCTCCCTTTCCCTCTGTCTGCCATTCCCCCTTCTTGTGCTCTCTCTCTCTCTCTGTCAAATAAATAAAATCTTAAAAAAAGAAAAGTGGGAGACATCACATCTCAGACTTCAAGCTGTATTACAATGCTGTAGTCACCAAGACAGTATGGTATTGGCACAAAAAAAAGACACACAGATCAGTGGAACAGAATAGAGGGCCCAGAAATGGACCCACAACTATATGGTCAACTAATATTCTACAAAGGAGGAAAGAATATTCAATGGAAAAAAAGTCTCTTCAACAAATGGTGTTAGAAAGACTGGACAGTGACATGCAGAAGAATGAACTGGACCTCTTTCTTACACCACACACAAAAATAAATTCAAGATGGTTAAAAGACATAAATGTAAGAGAGTAAACCTTCAAAATCCTAGGGGAGAAAAGAAGCAATGACCTCTTTGATTTTGGCTGCAGCAACTTCTTACTAGATATGTCTCTGGGGGCAAGGGATACAAAAGCAAAAATGAACTACTGGGGCCGCATCAAGATAAAACGCTTCTGCACAGTAAAGGATATAATAGACAAAACTAAAAGCTAACTGATGGAATGGGAGAAGATATTTTTGCAAATGACTTACCAGATAAAGTGCTACTGTCCAGAATCTATAAAGAACACATCAAAATCTACACTCAAAAAATAAACAATCCAGTGAAGAAGTGCACAGAGGACATGAACAGACGTTTCTCCAAAGACATACAATACAAATGGCTAACAGACACAAAAAGTACTCAACATCACTCATCATTAGGGAGATACAAAACAAAACCACAAAGAGATACTACCTCATTCCTGTCAGAATGGCTAAATTAACAACACAGAAAACAATAGATATCAGCAAAGATGTGAAGAAGGGGGAATACTTTTGCACTGTTGATGAGAATGTAAAAGGTACAGCTACCCTGGGAAACTGTGGAGGTTCCTCAGAAAGTTAAAAATAGAACTACCCTATGACCCAGCAACTGCACTACTAGGTATTTTTCCCAAAGATACAAAAAAAAAAAAAAAGTGATCTTAAGGGGCACCTCCACCCCAATGGTTATAGCAACACTCTCAACAATAGCCAATTCATAGAAAGAGCTCAAATATTCATGGACTGATGAATGGATAAAGATATGTGTGTGTGTGTGTGTGTGTGTGTGTGTGTGTATATACATAATATATACACATATACATAAAGATATGTATCTATATACATACACATATATGTGATATTATATAGGATATTACTCAGCCATAAAAAATGTAATCTTGCCATTTACAGCAATGTGGATGGAACTAGAGCATATTATGCTAAGCAAAATAAGTCAAAGAAAGACAAATATATGAATTCAACACATCTGGAATTTTTAAAATTTTTATTTATTTATGATAGTCACACAGAGAGAGAAAGAGAGGCAGAGACACAGGCAGAGGGAGAAGCAGGCTCCATGCACCGGGAGCCCAACATGGGATTCGATTCCGGGTCTCCAGGATCGTGCCCTAGGCCAAAGGCAGGCGCCAAACCACTGCGTCACCCAGGGATCCCCATATGGAATTTAAGAAACAAAACAAGTGAACATAGGGGAAGGGAAGAAAAAATAAGAAAATAAGATTTAAAAAAAGGAGGCAAACCGTAAAAGACTCGACAGTTAAGAGAACAAATTGAGGATTCCTGAAAAGGTGGATGGGGGGTGGGCTAAATGCGTGAATGGTATTAAACAGGATACTTGTTGATTGAGTGCTGGGTGTTATATATAAGTGATGAATCACTAAATTCAACTCCTGAAACCAGTACTACACTATATGCTAACTAATTTGAATTTAAATTTGGGGCACCTGGGTGGCTCAGTGGTTGAACATCTGCCTTTAGCTCAGGTCATCATCCTGGGGTCCTGGGATCCAGTCTAGCATAGGGCTTCCCTCAGGGAGCCTGCTTCTCCCTGTCTATGCCTCTGCTTCTTTCTCTGTGTCTCTCATGAATAAATAAATAAATAACCTTAAAAAAAAGATTTAAAATAATTTATTTTAAAAACATATATAAATATATATGTATAATGCTTAATTTATACCAATCCACTGTATTAATCACTGTCATGATCATTAGTGATATTATGATGTTAATTTTATATTAATCTACAAAATATGATAGTATTCACAAAATATATTAATATCTTAATGCTTTATATAAAGACTTTATTTTTGTAGAACAGTTTTAGATTCACAACAAAATTAAAAAGAAATGAAGAGTTTCCCATAAACTCCCTGTCTCACACATGAAGGGCCTCCCCATTTTCAACAGTCACTCAGCAGAATGGTACATTACTCACAATTGATGAACCTGCATTGATACACCATAATCACCCAAAGTCCATAGCTTACATTAGGGTTTACTCTTGATGTTGTACATTCTGTGGCTTTTGACAAAGGTGTAAAGACATCTATTCACCATTACAGTTTCGTTCTAGTAGTTTCACTCCCTAAAAATCCTTTGTGTTTCACCTATCCACCCCTTCCCTTCCCTGAGCTCTGGCAACCACAGATATTTTTACTGTCTCCAGTTTTGCCTTTTCCAGTATATATTTGGATCATACAATATGTAGCCTTTTCAGATTGCCTTTCTCACTTAGCAATATGCACATTTAAGCTTCTTCCATGTCTTTTCATGATTTGATAGATCTTTCAGTGCTAAATAATTTCTTGTCCAGATGTACTAAATGAACTTATTTATCCATCAGCCTACTGAAAGATATCTTGGTTCCTTCAAAGTTTTGACAATTATGGATAAATCTGCTGTAAACATCCATATATGGGTTTGTGTGTTGAGATAGGTTTTCAACCCCTTTGGGTAAATACCAGTGAAAGTGATTGCTGGATTTTAAGAATATGTTTAGTGTTATAAGAAAGTACCAAACTGTTTCCCAATGTGGCTGTACCGTTTTGCATTTCCACTCACACTAAATGAGAGGTTTTCTTTGCTACACATACTTGCCTGTATTTGATGTTGTTGATTCTTGACTTTGGCCATTGTGTGTGTAATGGTATCTCATTGTTGCCTTAATTTTCATTTCCCTGATAATTTATGATATAGGTCATCTTTCCATATATATATATATATCTTCTTTGGTAAGATATCTTTCCAAATCTTTGACCATTTTTCACTGGGTTGTTTTTTCTTTTTGTTGAATTTTAAAACTTCATTATGTATTTCATATAACAGTATTTTAGCAGATGTGTCTTTTGAAAATATTTTCTTTCAATCTGTGGTATATGTATTTGTGTGTGTGTATTTCCCTTACATTGTTTTTCTCAGAGCAGAAGTTTTTAATTTTAATGAAGTTCAGCTTATGAATGATTTCTTTCATGGATCATGCCTTTGGTGTTTTATCCTAAAAAAGTCATTGCCTGGGTGGCTCAGCAGTTGAGCATCTGCTTTTGGCCCAGGGCATGATCCTGGGACCCAGGTTAGAGTCCTACATAGGGCTCCTTACAGAGAGCCTGCTTCTCCCTTGGCCTGGGTCTCTGTCTCTGTCTCTCATGAGAGAGACATCTCATCTTACAATATTTATAAATAAATAAAATCTTTAAAAAATAAATAAATAAAAATTTAAAAAGGTAATTGCCACATCCAAGGACTTCTAGATTTTTTTCTTATATTATCTTCTAGGAGTTTTATAGTTTCATATTTAAGTCTTTGATGGATTTGAGTTAATATTTGTGAAGGTTGCAAGATCCATGCTTATATCCTTTTTTTTTTTTTTTTGCACATGAATGTCCAGTAACATCATTTGTTGAAAAGATCACTTTTGCTCCATAATATTGTATTTGCTCCTTTTTCAAAGATCAAGTGACTATATTTATGTGGGTCTATTCTGGTTTCTATTCTGTTCCCTTGTTCTATGTGTCTATCTTTCCACCATTACCACACTGTCTTGATTATTATCACTTTAGAGTAAGTCTCAAAGTTGGGTATATCAGTCCTCTAAATTTGTTTTCCTTCAAAATTGTATTGACTACTCTGGATTTTTGCCCCTCCCTATACACTTCAGTGTCAGTATGTTGATATCAACCAAATAACTTGCTTGGATTTTTATTAGGGTTGCATTGAATCTATAGATCAATTTGGGAAAGAAGACATCTTAACAATATTGAGACTTCCCATTCATGAACATGAATATTTCTCTATTTATTTAGTTTTTCTTGGATTTAATTAATTGGAGTTTTGTGGTATCCCTCATGATGGATCTTGAACTTATTTTGTTAGATTTACATCTATGTTATCACATTTTTGGGAGTGCTAATATAAGTGGTATTGTGTTTTTAATTTCAAATCTCACTTGTTCATTACTGGTATATAGGAAAAAAAATTGACTTTTGTATATTAACCTTGTATCCAGCAAACTTGCTATAATTGCATATTAGTTCCAGGAGTCAGTTTGTTGATTCTTGTGGATTTTCTACACAAATGGTCATATCATCTGCAAAGATACTTTTATTTCTTCCTCCTCAACTTTATACCTATCATTTCCTTTTCTTGTCTTGTTGTATTTGCTAGGACTTCCAGTGCAATGTTGAAGAACCATGATGAAAAGGAAAATCCTTGTCTTGTTGCCAATCTCAGTGGGAAAGCTTCAAGTTTCCCATCAAGTATAATGTTAGATATGGAGTTTTTCTGATATTCTTTACCAAGTTGAAGAAGTCTCCCTCAATTCCTAGTTTATTGAGACTTTTTATTACATATTATAAATAGGTGTTGAATTTTCTTGAATGCTTTTTCTGCACCTATTGGTTTTATCATGTAATTTGTCTCTTTTAATCTTTTGATGTAATAGATTACATTAATTGATCTTTAAATGTTGAACAGGCCTTACATATCTGGGTCATGATGTATTATTCTTTTTAAACTTTTTTTATTTGATTTACTAATATTTTTCAGTATTTTGCATCTATATGAGATACTAGTCTGTAGTTTTCTTCTGTTCTTGTAATATTTGTCTGATTTTAGTATTAGGATAATTTTGTTCTCACAAATAGGAAGTGTTCACTCTGCTTCTATTCTCTGAAGGAGATTACAGTGAATTCATATTATTTCTTCCTTAAGTGGCAGAATTGACCAGTCAACCCATCTGGACCTCAGGCCCACTGTTTTGGAAGGTTATTAATTATTTATTCAATTTTTCAAATACATGTAAATCTATTTAAATTGTCTATTTTTTCTTGTGTGAGTTTTGGCAGCTCTTTCCTCTTTCAAAGAAATCTCAATTATATTTGAAGCAGCTAAAAAGGAATTCAAGCTGGTCTCTGAGGTAACCTAATCTAAGTTTACCTTGTTAAGACCCAAAACTTAAGAAATTTCCTAGTTTAAGTGAATAACTGAAACCATCCCACAGCAATTGAACTAGGAATTGGTGACTTCATCAATATACACAAATTTTGAAGTCATAACTGGAACTATACATAGAAGCAACAATTTAAAAATTTAACAATCAATAAAATGCAAATCAGAAATATTTCTTCCACTTATAAACTAGAACAGGATACCCAGTATGTGTTTATGGGAGACTAATGTTTGCTACCACAGCACATTATATTTGTAAGTATACAGCACAACATTTATATATGTCAGCATTGTTCAATTATGCTTTTCTTTTTTTAATCTTTATTTCATAATTTAAATTTAAATTCATCATGCAGTTTGGAGAAAAGTTTCCAAAGAAAGAATTGCATATGATTCAGTCTAAAATCATTTTTCATTTTGGGTACTTAAAAAAAGTCAAATTTTATAGCTAATGTTACAGGGAAGATGCTGTCTTAATATAATTACATTGTCAGATACCAGGATCCTGTCAGAAAAGGAAATGATAAATGTCAGCATGCCTGGAAATACATAGTCTACGGGATTCAGAAGTCCATGCTGTAATGGAGAGAATAAAACTTTCAACAAGAACTTCAAAGGCAAAGCTCCTTACTCATTGATCTGTCTTAGTCCAATATTAAGAAATGCCTGATTACTTAGTGTCCATTTCAGAGTAAGTTAAATGCCTCTCTTGAGGGGAATGTGAGGTTTTCACTAAAACGGCTAGATGCTAAGTAGGAAGGAGACTTCCAGTTAATACACTTTTCCATGTGCTTATAAAAGGCACTTCTGTCAAGCCATGTAGACAATCCTGCCTTCAGTAACCTAAAAGGTTCTTTCCACAGGAATGAGAAGATTAATTGTTATTCTCCAAAGTGCTTAACTTTAGCTACTTCTACCATCAGAGTAAGAAATTAGATAATGTTGAAGGATTTGGTCTCTCTCCTATCTTAACCTAAGATTAATAGCATCTTGGAGTTTGATCCAGTCATTTTCATAAAACCTATTTTCTACTTAATGGAAAAGGTCATACAGACTGTCTCATGACTTATATGTTTATTGCATGGAGGCAAATATATTATTTTCTCTAGAGTTATTAGAACTCTAGACACAATATATTTTAATATAAAAAATTGGCTTTTAAATAAATGGTGATAATTCCCAATATTCTATGAAGATCAGAGTCACAGTGCTTTTTATATAATCAATATACAAGCGTACCTCAAAGATATGATGGATTTGGTTCCAGATAACCATGATTGAGGGAATATTGGCAGTAAAATAAGTCAAATGAATTTTTTGTTTTCCCAGTACATATAAAAATTATGTTTACACTATACTGGTGTATATTAAATGTGCAGTAGCATTTTGTTTACAAAACAATGTACATGCCTTAATTTAAAAATTCATTATTGCTATAAAAGGCTACACATCATCTGAGCTTTCAGCCAATTGTAATCTTTTTGCTGGTGGAGAGTCTTGTCTCAATGTTCATGGCTGCTGAGTGATCATGGTACTGGTTGTTGAAGGTTGAGGTGGTGGTAGCAATTTTTTAAAATAAGACAACACTGAAATGTGCCACATCAATTGACCTCTCCTCTCAAATGATTCCCTGTAACACATAATGCTGTTTGATAGCATTTTACTCACAGTAGAACTTGCCAAATTAGAGTCAGTCCTCTCAAACCCGGCCCCTCCTTTAGCAAGCAGTGTAATTTTATGCAATATTTTATGTAATTTTATGTAATATTCTAAATCCTTTGTTGTCATTTCAACATCTTCACAGCATCTTCACCAGCAAATGCTGTTGAAAAAAAAATAGCACAGATAGACTTACTACACACAGGGCTGCCACAAGCCCATTTGTCAAAAACAATTTGTCAAAAACACAGTATCTATGAAGTGCAATAAAGCAAAGTGCAATAAAATGAGGTAAAGATAAATTAATCATTTTTCTTAATTGTTACTGAAGTTACTGAAATACCGGAACTAAATTTTCTGTATGTATAGGGCAACAGAAATACATTCACCGACTATAGTTAAGCATAAATGTAGAGTTTTTTTGTTCATTTGTTTGTTTTGTCTTTAGCCTTACAACATCTAGTTAAGATACGGTTTTTCCAAAGTTACTTGAGTGAGTTCTAGTCTTTCTTCATCCCCTTCAATATAGTTATGTTATTTATTTTTAAAATTCAGCTAGATTCATTTTTTTTAAGATTTTATTTATTCATGAGAGACACAGAGAGGAAAGCAGAAATATAGGCAGAGGGAGAAGTAGACTCTCTCTGGGGAGCCTGATTCAGGACTCGATCCCAGGACCCTGGGATCATGACCAGAGCCAAAGGCAGACGCTCAACCACTGAGCCACTCAGGTGCCCATCAACTATATTTATGTGAATATATTCCACTATGAGTCCCTTCCACTCCCTACCTCCTGTTTAGCTATGAATCAATCATTTTCTTATTTTGAGATTATGTGAAATATTATTATGGTCCTAAGAGTCAGAGTTTTTCTGCTTTAAGAATATACTTTTATTTTAAAATAGAATGGAATTTTAGCCATATGTCAAATATTCTCTGAAAAGGTTACAGAATTTTTTAAAGTGTGTATTTTTGCAATAAAATAAAATAATAAAAGCACTGGTAACATCACTAATGATTATATCTTCATTATACACAGCTTTGTTTCGTAAGCACTTTTATCAACACAATTTTTTAGCTAATCTAAAAAGTAAGGAAGAAGTCAGTAGGAGAGAATAATATGTAAACTAACATTTTAAGCACATCTGGAATACTTCATTTTTTTCACATTATTAAGAGTGAGGAAGAAAACAAATATTAAAAGTGGTTCAAAGCTATGATGGAGTTAAATGTAAAACCTGAAGAAATGCACTTGTGTTAAGATTTCATCAGTCACTATTGGTATAGTTTATGTAATAAATACCATTTTTTTCTCAACATTGATGCACCATTAATATGTTTGCCTTTAACTAAGTTGAAAATCTGACTAGTTTATGCAAGTGGCAGCATGATTTCTTGGGAAAATAAGAAACAGGTTGAAAAAACATTAATAAAATGTAAGAAAAAATCCATTTATGATGTCAACATACGACTCCAGTCCTAAAGTCTACATTTATTACAAAAATAAATATGCACTTAAGTCATACTCTTGCCATTAATGTTGAACACACAAAGACTAGTTACACATTCTATATTTAATTAAAATACAAAAGTATGTCTTCCATCTGCGCATAGCAGACTGAATGGATTTAGGTGCACACGAATTTACATCTGGTATTCAAATATTAGCAAGTAGACTTTGTTTTGTTTAACCACATCAGGTATCATGTAATTCCTCAGTGTAAAGTCAGCATAGTAGTACATTTATTAGCATTTAAAATAATTTTTAATATTTTCATTTTCTCACATCCTGAGTAATAGGACTTCTTTCTGTGTCCCAAATACTTTGTTTTTGAAAGTGTACCTCTGACTTTTTCTAGTGTAAAATACACCTTGTATGATTTCATTTGGTACTTTAATCTTAGACTTAGTGTTTGTGCAAGTGTCTTTTACCAGTTCTAAGAATATTTTCTAAACCTTTTCTACCATTATATTACCTTCGGAAAAGTTGCCATTGGTTAAAGACAATAATTCCTTGTTCTCCTATTTGGCTTTTATTTATTTAACATAATGATATAGTGTTCAGACTTGGTTGACAATGGTTACATTATTGGAGGCCTGGCCGTTTGCAAGGGTTGTATGCAAACTCAAGCTGCTTCACCTTATCATTATTAGGATACTTGACCTATGGAGGAAGTACAAAAAAAAAAAAAAAATCAGCACAGGAGTTGCATTTTCAGGCTTTGCAGAAATACAACCATATTCCAACTATGTGTAAAATGCAATCCTATCCTAAAGATACAGCAGTGGCCATGGTGCCCCTGATTTCTTTTGTGTCCTTTCAGTAAGTTTCCCCCTTTGCTCCACCATGTGATGCTTTATTGATTTTTGGTATTGGCTGTACATTGGAATCACTGGGGAGCTTTGAAAGCTACTGATGCCTGAATCTCACTTCAGACATTCTGATTTAATTGATGTAGGGTACACTGAAATTTTAAAAAATCCTCCCAAAGAGATTCTATGGTGCAGTCAAGTTTGATAACCATGGCCCTAGTGATTCCATCATACCTTTGGCTCTGGTTTTCCTTTTTACTGTCCTTCATTGCATCTCATTATTCCTCATATCACCAACTTTTATTTCTCTGCTACCACTTATTTATATTAATTTACCTTTGTGTGTTTCATACTCAAAGTGCTCAAATGTCTGATAAGATCCAATCAGCTGTAGCCAAGGTTCCAAGAGACAGAATAAATAGCATTGCCCAGGAATTGTTGAGGTTTTTCTCAGAAGATGACAATAGATACTGTAGACACCATGAGTCAGTAGACTTCTGAATGTGAACAATATTTACTTACTTTATAATGTAAGGAGGACTTTCTAATGTAGAACAGAATGTAGAACAGTGTCTGGATAGTCCATGTGAATTAAAGTGAATCTTTTTTAAAAGAAAAAACTAATAGTTAAATTTGAAGAGTATTTTATTATTTAGTTTCACTGAATTCACTTAGGCATAGTTATAGGATATTTGCCATTTATATTAGCATAGAAGAAAGAAAATATAATTTTATGAAATGTAGCTTATTGATATTAGCACAGTAACAATGCAGTTGTTGGTTGTTTTTAGTAGAATCACCATTGAGTCTCTGAAAGTATCACTGTAATTATCACAGGATTCACAGAGATCTCCTTATTTATTTATCTCAAGGCTTTTACTTGGAAAACCTGTTTAATAAAATGATATATTACATTGGACATGGTTCCAGCAATCTCCATCTAATGTTGATTGTGCTATGTGACTATAATACAGCCAACTAAGAAATGAATTTAAAAAGTTTCTAAAGTCTAAAATTTTTAGGTCAAATGAATGAACTTGGGCTACATGTTAAAAACCTCCTGCTACTATTTTGTGGTCTTGTCTACTGACTCTGAGAAGATCTATTGACCATTTATATCATCGTAAGGTGATTAACTCTGTGTGTAGTCTTCAAGGAATTTAAATTAAAGATATAAAACAATAGTAGGAAACCAATGTTCAGTCTCACTCTGTTGAGTCATTTCATAGCACTGTTTAAAGGATAAGGAGTAAAATATAAAATAGACTATTTAAAAGCATTTTTGTAAACAATAAATGTTTCAAACTATATGTTATTTCTTTTACCTCTAAGACTTTTGTGACTATATTTATTACATGTCTCCTAAGATAGTCTTGCTTTTGTGATTTGAAGATTTTTTTTAGTATGATTCAGGAGTAGCTATTTATTTCTGATCAATACTGCAGATTGGTCATTTGTTTGCAGACCAAAAATATTTGATTTTATTTCAGAATGTTTGTTCAGGATTTAGTCAATAGAGGTCTATGGCCATGATACAAAGTGAGTGAAAATGCACTGGTAATACAATCTTAGCAAAAAATATAATGTAAAGCTGTAACTGAGTGTATTATTATTTCAGGCCAGATTATGTAAAACCTATGAGGGTCAGTAGGCTGCCTACATCTCAGATAAAGTAAGTGATAAACTGTATTTCAACTCTTTACATTATTTTTTCAATCCTTGCTAAGAGAGTAAGAAAACAGCAGACATTAACCTGACAACATAACATTCCAAAAATACACTGCAAGTATTATTTATGTATATGCCCATTATGTGTGGATAATTATAAATTCATCTGCTCATTTCAAAAATATTTCTTGAGTATCTACTATGTTTCAGTAACTGCATCAGAGGGTTTGGTTTGTGTCAGAAACAAAACAGATGAGATCACTTAGGAAGTAAACAAACAAGATAATAATTGATAGTATAAGAACTATGAAGTAAATAATAAAATGATGGTAAGATAGATACAAAGAAAGCAGGTTATGAAAAGAGCTGCCAAGAAGTGATATTTGAACTGGACTCTTGAGGAGATGCTGTTGCCAACTGAGCATAGAATTATAGGAAGAAGATATCTTAAAGGGTGAATCACAAGAATAGAGAAACAGAAATATTAGGTAGAGATATCCACAAAAGGGAAAATAGGTCTTTGTATCGGAAAATAGGAAGGGAATGTATAAGGCAATGTTGGGAGTTACAGGCCAGGGCCAGTGTCTACAGGACCTGGTAAGTGATATTAAGGATAATGAAATATAGTACACTCATTGAATAATTGTAAACAGAAGACAACTTGGCATGACTTATTTTAAAAGTTCCTATGTTCTCTTTCTCTCTCTCTCTAAAAAAAAGGGGGGGGCGGGGATCCCTGGGTGGCTCAGCGATTTAGTGCCTGCCTTTGGCCCAGGGTGTGATCCAGGAGTCCCAGGATCAAGTCCCACGTCGGGCTCCCTGCATGGATGGAGTCTGCTTCTCCCTCTGCCTGTGTCTCTGCCTCTCTCTCTGTGTGTGTCTCTCATGAATAGATAAATTTTAAAAATCTTTAAAAAAATAAAAATAAAATAAAATAAAAAAGGGAGATGCGCCTGGGTGGCTCAGTCAATTGAGCATCCAACTCTTGATTTTAGTTCAGGTCATGATCTCAGGGCAGTGAGATTGACCCCTGCATAGAACAATGCACTGGGTGTGGAGCCTGCTTAAGATTATCTCTCTTCTTTCCCCTCTCCTTACCCCTAAAAAAAAAAGAAAGAAAGAAAGAAAGAAAGAAAGAAAGAAAGAAAGAAAGAAAGAAAAAGAAAAAAGAAAAGCTTCTATGTTATATTAGTAGGAAAGTATTTTTATTAGTAGTAAAAAACAAAATTAAGAAATGGTTAATCTGTAGGCCGGGCAGGATTGCTCCACATCCATTCTCCCCTTCTTCCTTTGCATGACACAATGTCTTATTTCTCAGCCTCACTTGAAGCTGGTATGAGAAATAGTGTGTTCAACTACAGGATCACATTTTTTAGAAAGAAACTCTAATTTTTTAGACAAGAAATTGTGCCCATCTCCTTATTTCTTTCTTAATGGTGGTCAGTTTCAACCATGCGGACAAAGAAGAAAAACCTGCTCATGGATCAGAATTGCCTACCAGACCCGGGACTCTGGATTGTCACAGGCAAGAGATATAAAATTCTATTGTTTTTCTCAAATCACTACTATTTCGTGTCTTTTTATGACAACAGCTTAGTTTATAACAGTAACCTAAAATAACTTTCTGAAAAATCAAAACAGAGACAATTACTAATCGGGGATTCTGATTAACTTTTACTTTAATACTACCTCTGATAGTAATAAAGCTTATTATTTCAGTTTTGATTTCCTTAGATTATTATTTAAAGCATTATACTTTTAATTTAGGTTAGGTCTATTCCACGACAACTGAACTTGTAGGTAGAAACTAGGGTAAATATATTGAAAGTGGCAGACTATCTCCAGGATATCTATTTTGGGGGCACAAAACAGTGTCTTAATGTGTTAATGTGAGCTTCCCCAAATTCTGTTTCCCCAATCAACTATTTCACAACAATATTTTACTTGAACTGTCACTCTCCAGTGGCTTCTTCTGAATGCAAAACACTCACTCTGCCTCAGGCTTCCTAGAAACCCACTATATCATTTGGCCTAAATAATTCCAGGTTGGTTTTATTTTTGCCATACAGAATAATTCTATGAGGCAATAAAAAATATTTGGGGTCAAATGCAATCACTTAGAGCAACTGGCAAACATGTAGAACACACAGAGAGGCCGACGTGCACAAGAGGACTATGGCGAGGCATATGTATTTAAACTATTTTGGAAAACTGTCTTGTATTTGAATTTCAGTGATAAGTCGGGTAGAGAAAGATGAGATTTTTACTAAAAATGAATCTATTATTGGGTGACTCATCTATTTTAAGCCTGAAGAATATCATTTCAAATGTATATAACTACTTAGGAAATAAAAATGTACATTTATAGGCATTTCTAATTTCTCATATTGATATTTGCTCTTTCAATCCTTGTGTCAATACATGTTTAAACCAGATTTCAGCAAAACTGTGTAGAAGGTTCAAATCTTCACACCTATTGAAGGCTTTGCAATACTCGTATAAAATGCATATAGGGGACTAATTGGCAGGGAAGAGAGCCAGGAGCTTGGGTGGCATTGCCTTCCATGAGAGGCAGATGGGCTACCCACCTGGGGAGTTTTAACATGCACTTAATTGGAATGAAGTCAGAGTCAACCAGTAAAGGCCACATTTAGAGTAGGCTGTCTTCATGATTCCCATATCCCCTATGGTTTTACTTCTGATTTTCATTCTCTTCCTTAGCTTTAACTGTATACATGTTTCATAAGATTGGATTTTTCATATTTTCGTCTCCAAAATTCCAAAATTATTTAAAACAATTAAAATATCCAAAGTGTGAAGACATTAAGCCGTACACAGCAAATGCTTGGACAGAATGGTTATAAGGAAGTGGAATTTTCTGATTAATTGATTTTCTGATGAACTGAATGATTATCAATCATATCCTGGTGGGAAAGGCACTGTGCCCAGCATTATCAAGCATAAAACAGGGCAGCCCCGGTGGCGCAGCGGTTTAGTGCTGCCTGCAGCCTGGGGTGTGATCCTGGAGACCCGGGATTGAGTCCCACATCGGGCTCCCTGCATGGAGCCTGCTTCTCCCTCCGCCTGTGTCTCTGCCTCTCTCTTCACTCTCTCTGAATGAATGAATAAATAAATCTTAAAAAAAAAAAAAGCATAAAACAGGAACTCAAAGAATATATTATTCAGTTAGGATAAATGAAAAATCATTTTTGTTTAAATTCTTACTGTAAAACTTTTTTTTCCCCTCTAAAATGGGTGGGAATTCTTTCTTGCCTCAGTGGAGAAATTGGTTATCTGCATCATTATTAAGACTTTTCTAGTGTCTCTTTGTGACTAGGCTTCATCTGCATTTGTGCTGTTGGAATTCAGTTCAGTAGCACTTTGGGCTCTTCCAGGTCAAGAGGGATCCCTAGTATTGAGGTGTCAGTGATGATAAAACCATATTCTCCAGGAGTTGCTAACCCAGAATCAGATCTCCCTGACAGAAACTTGTACAGAAACCCTCACCTAAATGGGCTTGATTCCGATCATTAACTTGGCCATTATCCAGCTTAGACTTGTTCAGGAATACCTTTTGCTGTCCTAATATAAACCAAAACCTTTGGAATAATGTTCAAGAAGTTTCATATCTGCTCTGAAAAGGGGGGAAAAGTGTCTTTGGTTGGCAGTTGACAACTGGAAGTTGACATGAACAGGAATCAAGGATGAGAAGCTCTTAGAATAGGTACAAACAAGGCATTGTTAGATGCCTTCCTGAGAAAAAATAAAATGCCCTCTTGGGAATAGAGGTTTTATAGAGTCAGTTCTGCTATCTTGCAATGTATATGTCCCTAAAAATCTTCACACTACACAAAGTCACGCAATAAGATCCACAGATACTCAGCACTCAAAAAACATTGTCAGTGGCACATTAAAAAAATACAAATGTAATAAAAAGGATAACACAGTTTTACAAATACTATCTGCTTTAGAAATATATAAATATCATAATACATACGGCACTTTACTTTTAAAAAGACCTGGAGTAAAAAAAATAAATAAATAAATAAATAAATAAATAAATAAATAAATAAATAAATAAATAAAAAGACCTGGAGTTTGCTTGTGGAAGTGAGAAACAGAAGTATAGTAGCTTCTATATTCTTGTGAGACATTAGAGGAGAGTTCTGGGAATGGGGGTAAATTTGTGACACCAGATGTGGATGGGTGTAGCTCATGACATGCATGGTGACCTGAGGTAGCTGGTAAATGACTGTGTAGTGTTCGTGTCTGAGCTTTGCACATCCCTGTGGAGCTCGATTCAGCTGGGTGCAGTTTTCTGAGTTTACCTGATGTTTCTGGAAGAGGAATTTGCACATAAGCAAATGCGAAATTTGCATTATGCTTAAATTGTTTCCTAGTTTATCAATCACATTGGAACAAATTCTGTTCTCAAAACAAGTATTATGGCAGAACTGACTGTATTTTGTGATTTCAGGTATTTTAACAACTTTATGAGCCACCTGTTCATGAATTTATAACATTTGTTTCACAATTAGGATAAAAGTCTGAAGATTGTGAGGCTGGGTGAGGAGCATACCTGAAATCTTTTTGTGTAAAGGTTAGTCAATCAATTCAAAAGGGTCCTGATGGGCATCTGAGCCTTGTGAAACAGGAGTATGAAGGAGGGGGCACCAGATTCTTGAGGCAGGAGATGGCATAGCAGGGCCAGAAAAGGGAGTGAGAGAGCAGAATATGAGATGAAGAACATACACGTCCTGTCATCCTAATTGTGGCTAGACGAGTTTTTTGCTGATTTTCAACTAAGCAGGAATAAAGGGAAGCTGTTTTCGGTGATTTTTTTTTTTCATCGACAGCTGCAAATAAATGCAGGTATGTTTTTCAGAATTTACAAAAATTGTATTTGTTTTAACATAAACATCACTACAAAAGTGATCCTCCTCCCCAATTCCAAGAGAGTACACTAATTGTGAGTGTGTAACACTGGGTCTGCAAAACTGCTTGAAAACAAGTAGTCAGGTGAATATGACCTTAGCTGTCAAGAAAGAGGCGAGAATCCAGGATCTGTGACAGTGTATTGTAAGCTACTTAATCCTTTCACATAGAGCTATAATATCTGGCTCATTGTGATCATGTCCTTTAAATGCTTGTCAGAATAGTATTCTTCTGAAAATATATTTGAAATAGAAACCAAGGATATTAATATCATCAAAGACAAGACTGACTTACATAAAGTTTTGTAAAAAAGGAAATAAAACAGGTTACTGCCCTAAAATCATATAAATCAGGTATTGATCTAGTAGCAATAAGATTATCAGATCATGTGAAGATGAATACAGCATACACAGAAATATCATCAAATGATTACATTCAAAGTTTAGTTTCTTTTTTTTTAAGATTTTATTTATTTATCCATGAGACACAGAGAGAGAGAGTGAGAGAGGCAGAGACAGGCAGAGGGAGAAGCAGGCTCCATGTAGGGAGCCCGATGTGGGACTTTATGCAGGACTTCAGGATCACACCCTGAGCCGAAGGTGGCGCTAAACCTCTGAGCCACCCGGGCTGCCCTCAAAATTTAGTTTCTTAATGTGTAAAGATTCTTCTTTGAAATCATATGAGCTTAGTAATAATATCAGACATTGGCAAGCACCATTTAAAAAATATTTTATTTACTAATTTTTGAATTTAAAGGAATGAATCCCTGTATTCTAAAATATACATTAGATATTACATTCATATGCCGTGTGATGGAAGGTAGAAACAAGAGACAAAATAATAAAAATAAAATGGGGCACCTGGGTGACTCAGTGGGTTAAGCATCCAACTCTTAATTTTGGCTCGGGTCATGATTTCAGTGTTGTGGGACTGAGTGTCACACTGGGATCCACACTCAGTGTGGAGTCTGTTTGTTCCTCTCCCTCTGTCCCTCCTCTAGTTTGTACTCTCTCTCAAATAAATAGATAAATAAATAAATAAAATAAATAAATAAATAAATAAATAAAGCCTGTTTTTTTTTTAAAAAAAATTACATTAATATATACCTGCCCTCTTTTTAAACTAGTAATGGCTACCATTGTTTTTGTTTTTCAATCATATTCTTTCACCCCAAGTTCTGTTTTTTTCTAACAACTCTCTTTTTAAAATAATCTTGTATTTTACTAGGAAAATATACTATACATAGTTTCCATAGAAATCTTCCCTAAATTAATTTAAGCCTTGGATGGAGATATTATACCTTCAGGGAAGTGGGGGAGTGGAGGAATATTGTGTGGGATTGAAGAGTCAGGTAAGCTTCCTGGGGTCAAAATGGGATCCAGAGGCACAAGATCCCATCGAGTAAATGAGAGTGAGGGTTCGTAGTCACTATTGCCTATCATTGCAGGCACAGGGCAAAAAAATGATGTGTCATGCCCAGGGAATTTCTTTAACACTTCTAAGATCTATAAAAGCAAGTAAATGTAGCAATGATGTGAAATGACCACCAGCTACCCATTTAAGTCATGCTCATACTACCTAGTAGTTATGATGAAAGAGCAAAACCTGCCCTGATTTATTGCAAAGCAGTCCCTAGTTGATTTAAATAACCCCTGCTTGAGACATTGAGGGGAAGATAAATACAACAGACACATATAGAGACACACACAGCAAAACACAGACACAGACATACACACACAGATGCCATTAACACTATATGTAAAATAATAAATTCTTTAAGTTCAGCATTCTAACCATGACCAGATGGTTGCAGAGTAATAGACACATAGATCAAGAAGTCATAGGAAGGAATCACACATTAGAGAAGTCAGTATTTAAAATGGACAATCAACCAACCTTGATGCCTTTCAAATAACTACTGATGATGATTTCAGACCGTTTCTAATTTTATTTGGAAGTTTTCTGCATTTGTTTTTTACTTTTTAAAATCAGGGAATGCTGAATCTTAGCAACTGTTGCAGTCCCATCTCTGTGTTGGATGAACGTGGACACTAAGAGAAAGGTTTACACGTCCTGTTGTATGATACACGGTGATTAATTGTAGACCTGGGATTAGAACCCAGAAGCAATGCAGTTTCCTAGTTCATCAAATATATTTAACTCAATTTTACCACTCTAGACAATGCAGTTATGATGGCTAACGTTGCATTAAATATCAACACGGAAATTTTTTTAAAGATTTTTAATTTATTTATGACACACAGAGAGAAACGGAGAGCGGAGAAGAGACACAGGCAGAGGGAGAAGCAGGCCCCATGCAGGGAGCCTGATGTGGGACTTGATCCCAGGTCTCCAGGATCACGCCCCGGGCCGAAAGCGCCGCTAAACTGGTTGGCCACCAGGGCTGCCCAACAAGAAGATGTTTAAATACCCTGAACCTTAGGGTAGGTGTTGACCAGCCTATCAAAAAATACCTGCCTTTTTTTTTTTTCCATTTCTGCTTCATACATTTGCAACATAAGAAACAGATGATAAAATATTAATGTTGTGAAATATTAGGAATTACAAAAATAGGGGAAAAAACCCACTTGAATATATATGTCAGATCTTAGAGGTGAAAGCAAGACTCTATTCCAGGCCCCTATATAACCCAGCTGCTCAATTGAAGACAGAGTCAGAATCCAGCTCCCACTTCATTTGTCTTTCCTATTGGCCTGTGGAACATATAAATAAAGGAAGCCTTGCTTCCCGGACATCAGAGATTCTAGTGTTTCCATAGCATTCTGCAGTGGATTGGCTGCTGAGCAGTGAAATGGCAAGCCAGCAATACACAGCTTTAGGGGAACCTGCTGAAACTTTTTGGCACCTCTTCTAAATGCATGATTCTACTGTGTATTTGCACTTGTGTTCACAGCTTGAATTATTCGCCTCACTATATGTTACCTACCCATTGATAACTTCACATCAGAATCACCACCATCAAATTTTCCAAACTGCCTGGCTTAAGTGTCCATTTTTTTTTACTGGAAACCTCCAGTAATTACTTGGGGCAGAAATAATTGACTTGTGACACCATAGGACTTTGATCTCACTTCCAGAGTTCTTACCTCTACCTTCACACATTGTAGTCAATACTTCATCCATGCCAGATGTTTAGGGGCCATGTCCTCTCCATCTTTAAAACTCCACGCCAAAAATGGCACTTGGCTCACACCAGGCGGTAACATAGGTGTATCAATTGCATGAGTGAAACGTTGCAAGTTCATACCAATTTATATATAACTGACTCCTATGTACTCAGCATTATTCCCTCCATATTTCATCTTTTTTTAATCTCAAAAAGTATTTTTGGTTGATTCAAAATTAAATTACTCTGTCAATCAACAGATACTAATTAGGCACTTATTACATCCTAGGGATTCTTCTAGGAACTAGGGCTACTAGTAATAAAAAAAAAAAAAAACAGCAAACATGCTCTCATGAAACTCAAACAGTATGCAAGTAATCAAATATATTGTATGCTTAGACTGTGATAGGGGCTATAAAGAATAAAGGAAAAAAAGCTACTATGGGAATAGAAGGGTGGAATGTTATTTTATACAAAAGATAACAGATGAACTCATTACCAAGATGACAGTTGAACAGAAACTGAAAGTGAGAGCAGTAGTTAAGTGGATATATTGAGAAAGAACATGCTGAAAAGTGGAAACAATAATTGTAAATGCCCTGAAATCGGGAGTGCTTGATGCTCTGGAAGTAAAGCAAGGAGACCAATCTGGTGTGAGCCAACTGGTTTTGAAGGACAGCAGTTGCAGAGGGGGTCAGAGAAGAAACAGTGGCGAGCGAATGTTACTGTAGTTCAGGAGACTATGGGATACTATGGGAGGGTTTTTAACAAAAAAAGCAATATGAGTTTACTATTATTTTAGAAAAGATTTATTTCTGGCTACTGTGTGGGGAGTAGGCCATTGTAGAGGGGTAAGTGCAGAAAGACCACTCAACGTATAGATTAGTTTGTGAGGGCTGCTATAACAAAGCACTGTAGTCTGAGTTGCTTAAATAACAACAAAAAAAGATATATGTATATATATTGTCTCAAAGTTCAGGAGGCTAGAAGTGAGAGTTCAGGGGGTCTGCAGGGTTGGTTCCTTCTGAGGATGATGAAGGAGCAACTGTTTTGTGTCCCTCTCCTACCTTCTGATGGTTTTCTGGCAATCTTTGGCATTCTTTGGCTTGTAGATACATCACTGTGATCTCTACCTTCATTTCACATGACATTCTCCTGTGTGCTTGTCTCTCTGTATCTACATTTTTTCTTTTTTATAAGGACGGTAGTCATCCTGGATTAGGGTCCATCCTAAGGACCTCATCTTCATTCAACTACATCTACAAAGACTATTTCCAAATAAGGTCACATTCTGAGGGGCTCAGAGTTAGGACTTCAATTTATCTTTTTTAGGAAAACAATTCAACTCATACCAGTGCACTAAAGAAATAAACCTGTCCAGAGATAATAGAGGCTTAGGTCAGAGCACAAACACTGGAGGGAGAGAGAAGTGGTCAGTACAAGGATTCTTTTGAAGGTGGAATGAAGAGATTTGGCAGATTAATTGGGTGTTGGGTATAAGGCATAGAGGGAAGAAAGGGACACGTCAGTTTTTTTGGCCCGAATAATAGCTGTGTTCTGACATTGAGAAGACTAAGTGAGAAGCAGATGTGTGAAGGAAAGTCTAAAATTTGTTTTTTTGACATGTTGGCATGCTACCATTGATATTGGGTTAGATTTCTAAGCAAAGATATTGGCAAAACACTTCGATATACAAGTCTGGCTTATGACATTTTATAGCTACACAACACATAATCATCTTATTCCAACCAATGCTTGTTACAGATGAGGAGGTCAGCATATTTTATAAAGTTTATTTAAAACTAATATAAAAGGCCTTGTTTCAGACCACTGAAACATATTGTAGGTAAAGAAACAAAACTTGATTCTTTTGATTCCCAATCCAACACTTTCTCCATTATCGTACCAGGCTTCCATCAACATGTTTTAGTTCATGTGCAGTTAGTAGGCAACAGTTGGTAGCCGAATGCAACAAAAATGTAAATAATTATAATTCTGAGCCCCAGCAGTTGGGTGACAAAATTTCCAGCTTGAGGTCTTTGTTCTCCAATATAGTATCACAAAATTGATAAACACGATAATATGGTCAAAAATATCACAAGCTAGAATAACTCAAGAAGTTGAATAGATTCTTTTCGCCCCTACTAAATTTTTGGAGCTCTAATCCATGATGCTGAGACTCTGTTACCTTGAAGCAAAGGAACAGAATCAGGTATCCAACCCTCCTGCTCACTTGTGTTACGTGGCAGCTGACTCAGTCCCTGTTGAGGCAAATAAAATGTTCTGTCCATTTGAAGATTTGGTTGAGATCAACTTTCTATATTTGGCCCTCTGACTAAATTTACACTTCAAGAGATTTTGAAAGATATGATCAGTGTGCTGGTCTTCTGCTGGCTCTGAGCAAAGTATCATTTTTTTTTTCAAGTTCAAGATTCCTGCACTTTCCCACTGCATTATTTTCATTTTGCAATAGAATATTTGTAAAAAAAACATGACTACAGAAAATGATGCAAAGCAATATTATTTATAATATGCACATATATTTTACATATTTGTAACATTTCTGCAGAAATATGGCATAATCTTTGTGGTTCTCTTTACAATTATTTTTAACTATGGTGGATGGGTATTTTACTGAGACTGCTAAGGCACTTTTTTATTCGTCACTGTAGCAGTTGATTATCTGAGGCCTTTCAAAAAAATAATAGAGTTCAGGAAACTGAAAAGTGTTATATCCATCAGAAAGTTTATGCTGTTAGAGTTCTGCAGTGATGAACCCGCTGGAAGGTTGCTGAGGATAGTGGTGGTAGCGTTTTTTGACCACAGTCAGGAGATATCAAGCAGCCTCAGTGAATTTCAAAAAGAAAAGAGATAGAATAGGTTTTCCATGCATTGATACGTTATAAATATTCATATGCACTTAATGTTCAGGGAGTCAAAACTCAATCAAGAGCAGTTCTTAAATGTACCAAATTTCATCCCCTTTAATGCTTTCAATTAACAAATTCTATCACTAACCAAAGGAGACAAAGAACAGGGAGAGCTTGTAGGGTTCCTTTAACCAGAGTATTTGACTCATTTTGTTCTAAATCCTGCTACTAAGATTTTGGAGATCAATTGCATACACCAAAACATACTAAAGGCTGCATTATGGACACATGCTTAATACTGATAGATGATAAATTCCAATCTAATAATAAAGGATATTTTGTCCTTCACATGAAAATGTAGCAAAATGAATTTCATTAGAAGGTAACATGGGCTGCTTACTTGTGAATATGTATTCTTCTAGATATTTTCTATGAAAAAAATTTTAGAACAACAACAGTGTGACACCTCCCATTGTGCATATGTACCCATTACTACGGAGAGAAAAGGAGTGATGGAGATAAACACATTTGTGATTTTGATGTTACGCTGATAAACTCCATCCACTCACTCGGTAGGAAAGTCACATCTTTTGTGTTTAAGGGATAAAGGTAGTGTTATAGATTACAGCACCCTGAAGGCACTTGTGGCAGGTGCAGTAATTTAAGTCATCCTAAAATGCTCACCAAGGCAGCCACGGTATGAGGCCACGTGGGTGAAAATACCAAGCAAAGTAGTTTTGAACCACTTTGCTTTTCTACCAGTCTCAAAAAACAGAAGAGATTTCCATGTCTCTTAGGTGGCTTGGATATGACCCTGGTGGAAAGAGAGAAGGTATTCTCAAATTCCTTCCAGCTCTGCCCTTTGATTCTATGAATTAGAAATAAAATCAGGCTAACGTAAAGTAGATACACATATTCATCAGCTGTAGTGTCCAGTAGAGGGCACTAGAAAGGCAGTCCTGCAATATAGGATCAGTTTCCTATCTTCAAATGATGACAGGTAGATGTTTTAGATAAAGAAACATGGAAAGATTTTTTTTTTTTTCTTAGCACACATTAATCTGTAAGGTTTGACATTTATTCTTCAAATGCAATGTGAAATTGTCATTACTTTTGTTTTCAAAGTTTAACTTTTAAAATTAAGATTGCTTGTCATAATGTGTTCCCTCAACAGTCAGTAAAGGGAACCAAATTCCTGTAACACGATTGCAATATTCAGTTTACATTGTTTTCATCAATTCCCATTGGTTCTTGTTGAAAGGGGAGGAGAGATTAAATGATTTATGGCCTTCAATATTCTCTTCTAAATTTAATTGCTGAAGATGTGAATCAAAATGGGGGGGGGTATTTTCTAAGAGTGATAATATTTCTTGAATATTGAAAAGTTCAGACCATTATTTAAATATCCTTTCCAAGAGCACCTGTTTATGTTATAAACCATGTTTGTAACGTGGTTTCTATATTTAAATAAATACACCCCAAACAAATATTGAGAAATAGTCTCTAATGACAGCTTTTCTTTTTTGCCCCCTAACTTTATAAATTTTGTGAAGACATTTAGAAAAAAACATTCAGTGTAATGTTCAATAAAATGTCCTGAATGGAATTGAATTTCAGAAAGTTACAAAAGGAATCTGAAATGTAGCCATACCAGTGGAAGGGTATTTTAGATAAATGGTAGATATACATAATCTAAAAAAGGGCACATTCTATGTTATTTCATGCTGCACTACACCTTTCCAGGGACAAGGCTTACATGCTAACAGCAACTGGCATTTACCTGATGTGGCACATTCCTCTTCAATAAATAAGAATATCATGCATATCGCTCCACACCCTTTGTACAGCCACTTGGACTTACATCAAAGAACACCCTTAAGACCAAAAAAAAAAAAAAAAAAAAAAGAAAGAAAAAAAAAAAAGCAAGCAGATGTGAACAATATTAATAAATATAACTTGCTGGAAATTCTGAATTTCAACATTGCTGCAGTTTTGCATTAAGGACCACTCAGGCTTTGGTGGACATTTGCTTTTTTTTTTTTTAATTTGGTAGAATTTACAACATCTGCACGTCTTGGAAAGGTCGAAAACAGAGACCGGGATGACTTTTTGGCATCTGTATACATCTTATTTGAAGAAAGGCTCAATTTCTTTACATTTTTATTTTAACTTCATCCTATTTCATACTCCTATGGAATGCCAAAAGTCAGAGAGCTACGTCTGCTGACCACTTACAGCTGTGTCCATGACGGTGCCCACTGGTAACCTGTCTTCTCTACATAGTGAGGGTGTTTCTCTGAAGGAAAACTGAGAGCCACGAGAGCCATACCTTTCTTTTCCTCTCACTGCTCCATGAAATGATTAGTCATCATCCCAGAGATTGCTTGGTTTCTCTAAGTCTTATTTGGAAGCTGCCAAGCTGTAGTCAGATGCAAACACCATGATGTGGAAGCATTTAAACACTGGAGACAGACAGCGTAGCATCAGCAACCGAGCATTTTTATCTCAAGCCCTAGACAACGAGGCAGCAGAACAGAGCAGTTTAACTCGGGGGGACAGCAATGAAAAGTGTGGCAGCACATGAGAGCACATGCTGTAACAGGCTGACAGACAACATTTGGCTTGTATCAGGACAAGGGCTCAAAAGCCATGGAAAGACAGAAAATAAGCTTCTAATTTCCTTCCTAGAAATTAGGTCCAGCTTCTGACTACTGTTCTGTGTTGGTTGGGGTTTTGAATACATAAAAGCAGACAGACTTTAATTCATATCTGCTAATGGGTTTCCCTTTCATTTTTTTCTTTTTCTTTTTTCCTTTTTAACTTCTTCAATGTGACTCTTTCAGTCTGGCTGGAAAAAAAAATCATTTCTATTTTTCAAATAACCAGTTTCATGACTCATGTATGTATGTGAATATATATGTATATGTACACATATATTTGTATGTATGCATATGCATGTGTGTGTGTGTGTGTATATATATATATATATATATATATATATATATTTCTTCAAAAATACCTACTATGGACCAGGTACTATTTAATTGCTAGGAAGATGTCAGTGACCAAAACAGACAGATGTTCCTGCTTTCCTGGAGCTTACTACCAAACTGTGGTGACAGAAAATAAATATGCATAAAATATATAATGGACCAGATGGTATGCAGGCCATGGAAAAGTAAAGTAAAACAGGAAATAGATAGGGAATGCCAACTGGCATTAGGGGAGAGTTACACTTTTTTTTTTCTTTTAAGATTTTATTTATTTATTTATTTGAGCGAAAATGAGAGAGAGAGAATGCATGCACACATGCAAGCAGGGGGAGAGGCAGAGGGGGAAGGAGAGGGACAAGCAGACTGTGGGGAGCACAGAGCCTGATGTGGAGTGGATCCTGTGACCTGGAGATCATGACTCAAGCCAAAACCAAGAGTCAGACACCCAACTGACTGAGCCACCCAGGTGTCCCAGGAGATTTACACTTTTAAATAAAATGATAAAGGAATATAAACTTTTAGGGGTGGGGGAACCGTGCCCTGTGACTGCATGTGTGTGTGCACACATGTGATGCATGTGGAGGGGATGTATGTTCGAGATAGAAGGAAATACAATGTTGAAGTTGCTGAGCTAAAACTTATGCTGTGATGTTTACTTCTAACCAATGACTGGTATCTGCCCTGCATCCTACTTTACTTTCTTCCTCCTTTTATTTATTTCTTCATTTCACAAACCTTTGTTGAACATCTGTTATGTATGTGCTATTCCAGTCACTGAAATAACTAGAATGAATTAAATCCTGTCCCTTGGCAGATTCATGTTCTGGAGGAGCATATAGGTAAATATCTTTAGTGAGTTATCCTTGCTTAAAGCATTCCTGTAATTTGTTTCCTAGACTCTTTTGAGGTAATCACCCTTCCTGCCACCCAGCACTCCTAAAAATATCTGAACTGGGAAAGGCATTCTGGTCACTTAATTCTTTTGGTATGTTTAATTGTTTGAAAGCTTCCTGCTTCTAAGGTAGAGGCTAAGTCACTGTGATCTCATTTGGCAATGTATGGAAAATCCAAAGTTTGTTGTGCAGGGCCTTAGCTCCAGTTTCTGCCAAACTTGCTGAATCAAGGGTCATTTTTCAGTCTCTTACCTGCTGCCCGCAAGATGAATCTCCTCACTAAGGCTCTCTCCCCGCACCTTCTAGACTATCCTACTCTTGTCTCTCCTCTCCTCTCTTTACCCTCACATTGCCTTCAGAACTCGGATTCCTCTCACTCCACTGAGCAGTGTTCAGCTATTTCCGAGGGCTATTCCTACACTCAGCTCCAAGGCCTATTTTATGCATTCAAGACCTATATAGGTTCTTAGCTAAGCTAAAATAGGCTTCAACTGTTTGAGCCACATAGAATTTTTTTGTAAGGCTCACCTCAAAGGAGATTATAATTTCAGAAAACATTATTTTCTTTATATAATAAAAAATAGCATTCATTCAGAGGTTGGTATATGAAACCAGTAAACTCCCTTTTACCCATGTGTTTGTATTTCTGATTTGTACCCACAAGTTCCCAGCCACTGACAATATGGGCAAGCCTTTGGCATCCCTCCTCATCCTTCTGCTGAACTCTCCTAGGGTGGTTCTCTTTCCCACTCTGCTCAGACCACCGCTGTTGGCCAACTTTAGGTGTGACCCACTTTGTGTCCTTTGAAATGAGCAACTTTGCCAGTTACTACTGAGCCTCACAGATTCCAGAGGACAGGGTCACACATTCAAGTACAGTTTCTTTACCACAGGCTTCACTTCTTGGTCTTTACAGCCAGACAGAGAATCACCTCAACCCTTCCCTGAGCTTTCTCCACCTCAAACCAGAGATGTGCCTTTGTCCATCCCTATAACACATGGGATTTCAGCTCTAAGTTCCCTCTTGACTGAACTTATCCACCTTTTCTTCAATGTGGCATCAAGTTAGAAATCCAGCCCTAGAGAAAAGAACTAGAAATTGGGAACCTTAACTGGATTTTAATATTTAACTAAGATCAAACTATAACAGATGAGAAGAAGGAGGAGGAAAAACAAGTGTTCTCTGTTCTCATTGAGCTGGCTACCATGGAGACTGAAATTCTCCCTTGCTTAAGTTCAGAAGTCTTCCATCCTAGGGTACTGGGTCAGGGCCAAAGGTGGGGAGGGTCCCTCTGTGACTAGGCTGGAATAAGGGAAGAGAGATTTGCTCGCAGGGATTCTCCCTCCAGTGGGTATGAATGACGGTCACAAATCCTATATTTGCACACAGGAATTTATTCTATTAACCCTAATTCTAGTCTTTTTTGTGAGGCTAGTTGAGGGTGAAAGATACTACTACCAAGTGTGTATGTTTTGTGAGTAGAATTTATCATTAGGCTCTCACTATCCAATGCAAGTCTTTTTCTCTAAGTTCCACCCCCACCCCCAACCACCCCTCACCGCTGCCATCACTGCTGCTACCACCACTCAACTACCTTCCAGGTGGCTTACACAGGGTCATAGGCTCAGAAAGAGTATTACATTCACATCTGGTGTAGTCCTCAAGGGCTGATCACTGCCATTCTCTGTCTTGCACTTGTACTCCAGAGAAGATAGCAACAAGAAAAGGATGCTTGCACAAGAAAGGACATGACAGAAGGAGAAAGTATGCAGGCTCCTATCCTTCCTTCCAACAGGGCCTTCATTGACAGTGTCTGCTTCCTCCCAAGGAATCTAGGCAAGTGTCAGCTATTTCTCTTACACCATTCAAAGGTGCAGGACTATCATATTTTCCCTCAGCCCATTGGTCCACCTTCACCTCTAGGTCCCTGACCACTAGCTCTACTGTTTAGTGTCAGGACGTCTAGCTAAAGACTCCTGTGATCTGCACTGGGAATCAGAAGACTTTTTCCTCCCTTATTCCTTGACCTCCAAGAAACATTTATTTATACAGAATGAGAGCAGTTTTCTCTCTGCCTACACTGGCACACTATCAATGTGTTCATGTCATGCTGACATGGGGTTACCTCATCGAGTTCTCAGCCCTCAGAATGGAGGAGGAGGACGACGATGAGGACGAGGAAAGGAAGGAAGAAAGGAAGTGAGGGAGGAGGAAAGGAAGGAAGAAAGGAAGTAAGGGAAGGAAAAGACATCAAGTAGAGAACAGTACACAATAGCTAGATAATTCCTGTTGAAGTTCATTAAGAATTGAATATAATAGACTCAGTCCCTTCGAACATCACTCAAACTGTTTACCCCCAAATCAGGCTATATAATCTATAAGCAAACAATCAGAGCTGGGAGGGGAGGAAGGAATCTATAGAATCTGAAATTGTCAATCTGTTTGTGAATGCTGGAACTTTCTCATTTGCTCCCTGGTTTGAAAAGCATGCTTCTCTCCATTCCTGGCCAGTTGAAGGGTCCATTAAAAGAATCATTCATACAGATGCAGTGGGGTGGAGAAAGGGGACACTGACATGCCTCTCTGGATTGATGTCTATGTGAGCAGTAGGCAGATTCATCTGCCCCATACTTTATACAGAAGAATGAAGAATTGAAGGAGAGCACAGAGAGGGGAGAGCAATGGAGTAGTATATACTCTGTTCATTTGGCACAATGAGGTTGTGATAATTATTATAAGTCAGGTCAGTAGAGATCTATCTAGTCAAGATATCTCCTAAATAGAATGGGTGCCAAGCAAGAAGACAGAATGGCAGATGCCTATGAGGTTAACCACGATCGGGAAGCTGAAGAAGGGAATTGAGAGAACTCAGATTTGATCTTCTGCATCACACTATGGGTAGGCATTTTGTGGTAGTGAGGATTAATAGCAGTGATGGCAGGAACAGATAGGAGATACCCATATCTTTTCTCCCTCTAGCAATGGAGTTCAGGTGAACCTCTTATTAAAAAAAAACCAAAAAACTTTAATCCTATGGATTTCTTGAGTAATTTTCAGGAGAGAGAAAAAATTCTTAAAAGTGTGATGATAAACTCCCCAAGAGTTTGACGAAGAAATAAGCAGTCTAGTTACATTTAGAAACATAAAGGAATATAATACATGCTAACTCCACCTCAACATATGTGAAACCCTTTATAGCTACCTCTGAGGAAACGTTCCAAAATAGATGACTCTGGATTCCATTATGTTATAGGCAAAGACCAGTCCATATCAGCATGTTTATGCTTTTTTCCTTCTCTGCAGCTGACACCATAAGATGATAGCCCTGTGGGTGGTATTTAGCCTAAAGATGTTCGGTTTGGTGTTGGTGTGGCAAAGTAATACAGGGATTTTAGAAAATTAATTTTCAATATTTAATAATATTGAGATTCTATATTATACGAATATTTAAATGAAAAGGGTATCTTCCTGTCCTGAACCTGTACTCTCACTAGTAGCAGTCAGCAGGGAATTCACCTCAAATCATCAGAGCTGGGCTACTGAGTGCGCAGACCACACCTTACAGGACCAAGTGAGGTTTAGGGAGGAAGAGACTTTTACCGCATACATCTTCTCAGTTATTGTCTAAATATTGTAAAAGATGAGTGTTCAGACAATGTATGTGAGCAGAGAAAACCTCTAGAAGTACTGTATGCTTCCTAAAAGGTGAAGAGAATGGGGAAGAAATACGGAGAATCTGTTCTGTTCTGCTGTCAATCAAGGGACTAGGGATGGGACTCATCAGATGTAATGAGTCAGGAGGATATTGAAGCATGAAGGTTGGCTCCTAGGACCCTAATAAGGAAATTTCAAAAAGACATCAGCCAGGTTGAGAAGCATCTTTTCAATGCTATCAAGTCAGTCTTTTCAGCCCACTCAACTTATCCTCTATGTCTGGTGTCCCAGCTCCACACCATGGCTGTCACACTATGGCTAATTACTGGGAGGGAAAGGGGCACATCCCACTATTTGGTTACTGAGAGAAAGGGGATCCACAGTCAGAGCAAGTTATGTGCTACTTCTCAGGAGGACTCTGAATGAATGTGCTCTGGTTTGGGAACAGTTTTCTAAGTTGCAGACTGTCTAGTGGATTGTAAGAAAAAAGCAAAAATAGTCCATGTTTTTCAGTAGATAATCTTGGTGGCTCAAAGGTAATTGAAATATCTCACTGGCAGTTGTAATTGAAGATAAGTTGACTTTTTCTAGATATTTTAAGTGCATGTATAGATATAAGAATTAAGACAAATGAAAATATACTTTTCTTTTATTATCTCATTGTTTGCTATGAATCTTTCAGTTAATTAGTTCCAGAGTGTGGGTTGGTGAATGTTATAAAGGACACAATGACATTATCTTTGTGTTCCAAGTCCAGATAATATCACTTAGAATTTAAGGCAATTTAAGATTATTTTGCCTTGCTGAAAAGAAAGATATTCAGAGCTTTTGTTCTTATAAATAGATTGTGCTCACACTTCATTCTTTCATAAAAGATCGGAGTTTTGTAGGAGATATATAATAATCCTAGATATATAAAGAACTGACATTAAGAAAAGAGACATGAAACAATTTCTTCTGTAAAGGATACCGTTTTGGGTCTTAAATACCCTCAAAATTACATAATAGATCTGAAACTTCTTAAAGTTTCCCCCTAACAAAACAAAGTGAATAGAAACTAGCATAAGATCATTGATTAAAATCTAAAATCCAAAATCTTGTATATCACATAACATGTGTTTATAACCTAAGAAGAAATAACCCACCAAGGTGTAGCAGACACACTAACAGATTCTGTCTCTCAATAAAGCATTAAGATGATTACCTGGTTAGAGCGGTCAATCACACAAGGTAATGGCTTACACAATGTGTCAAATATCTTTCCCATTGCCACTATTCAATTGCTAATGATATAACCATAAATGTTATTATAATGTCAGGACTAAAGTCAATTTCATCTACATTTCAAGATGTATTCACATTCATAGAATTTTCTAAGTGCCTTTTTTGTTTTATCTACTCTCCTAAACCTACAGAGGAGTTTTTGCTGCAGGCAGATTCATAAAACTAATGTGTTTTATTAAGCCCCTGGAATCCTAGACTAGAGGAGTTGAGTGCCAGAGACTGGCAATGCGAGAGCATGTACTGGAATCATATTGCTTTGCTGCCTAAGAATGAGACTGAAGGACAAGTTTCATGTCTTTGGAGCAGGACCAGAGGTGTGCAACGTGTCAGTAAAAGAGCTCTCCTCACAAGAGGGCTGGGTCTTGAAGTTAGGAGTGTCAGGCCAGAAGAAGTGAGCTGTGAAGAGAGACCTCAGTATCCTGGGAAGATGTAGTATCAAGAGGAGTATTACAATGTAGCAGATTTCAGATTTTCTAACCTTCCTACAAGCTGCTATAGAGATGCTCATGTGAGTTTGATCTAGGAAGATAGTGGCGGAACATCTGAACAGAAGTCCATTGTTGTCTGTATATTCCACTTTCAGTAACACTCGGAACTGAGCCTTCTGTTAAAAGAATTGAGAAGTATATGTTTGAAATCAAGGGAAGGTTTTATTCAATGAAAGTAGAAGTCAGCTTGCTCAGTTTAAATGCAAGTTAAATGCAAAATTTTTCTCCTGTGGTAGCTGTGATGGGGGAGTGCCTATTGCTTACTGCTTGTACCCAGAATCTTAGAAAACAGAGTCACAGCGACAACTGATAGCAAATGACTAGGCTCAAACAACAATGAGGGTTACTAGTGGTGTATTTGGAGCTTGGGGACATGGTAAAGACTGTTGCAGAGTTGTGTATTCTTTTTTCTTCAAAGGCATGTAGCACTTATTTTTCATAGGTTCCATTATATTTGCTATATTATATTTCATAGGTCCAATTATATTTTGCTGGCCTCTGTGGTCCACCTGGCTTTAGAGCTAAGGCCTTGATCCAAGGATCTGACCTATAGCGTGAGAAACTATTAACGTAATTACCAGTGAATCTCCAATTTAGTTCCAGAACTGTGAAGGGTCTGAGATTACCCCACTTGCAAGCTACCAAATTAGTTTGCTTTTTTGTTCGCATGTAATGCCAGGAACATAAAGCCCAAAGCCAGAGGCACAGATAATTTGTTACTTGCAGCAAAAGCAGTAGCCAGAGCAATATCTTAGTATTGAATCCCCATGACCCAAACCCCACAGGGCAAGATGATGAGGACAAAATGTTTACTTCTGCATGCAGTGGGTCGCATCACAGTGGAAGACCCCCCAAATTAAAAGATGCAACACTTTTACGGCTATTAGCACATCTGCTTACCCTTCTCTCCAGAGAGAGAATGAGTGCTCATTACCCCAGAAAGCAAGCAAATGCCACCACCAACAAGGGGAAGGAGACTTCAATTGACTCATGGTATTAACCATCACACTTCATTGTCCTAAAATGTCTCTAGGTGTTTTTATCTTTAGGGAGACATTCTCAATAGCTCTCAAGACATGTTTGTTCTTTAAAAAGACTTCCACCGTCAGGAACACAAGATATCCATGAATCATTGTTCCTTATTCTTCATTGAGAAATTTAGGGTCAGGTGGTGATGGATACAAGCCTTCATATATCTGATCCTATGAGGAAGGTTAACTGACAAGATATCATTGCTGCAGAAGGAGTTCTTTATAACTCACCTCTTCAAGTAACTATGATGGATTCTTTATAGTCGAGGTTGTCAAACTTATGTCTACAATAAGTTTGGTAGTTCTAGGTAGAAATAGTTTCCTCAGAGACTTAAAGCTATTCTGCACTCTTAGCTCCGTGGACAGCTGTCTTACTTAAATTGATTTTTATTCTCACCAACCCTCTTTATATTCAAGCAAAATTACTTCTGTTTTTATAACACAAGCTTTTATTTTTGAGATACGATAAACACACAACGAAGGTTCCATGAGTTTCGATAAATGCATACACCTATATGCACCACATTATAGAACTTTTCCATTACCACAGGAAGTTCGCTCATATCCTTCCCTAGTCAGACAAATCCTGCCCCCAGCAGAGACAATAGCTATTTTGTCATTAAAGACTTCTCTGGATCTTCGCTCCCTCCTTTGAAGGTTACCTCCATCTCCTTAAGTACATCATTCTCAAATGGAAACTACTTTTTCTCCCTTCCTTCACATATCTCAAGGCCCGGAGCAGAATAAATGTCCCATTTCATTACATGGCCCTACCAACGACTCAGTTTCTCAGGTCTTTAAAGAAGGACTCCTCTTTGATTCTTCTCATTTTCTTTCCATTCTACATCTTATTTGCCATCCTTTGTACTGTAACAGCATTAGACCTCACCACCATCTCATTTTTCATCTGAATTTGTTCAACAATATCCTCTGATGCCTCCCTACCTCTTTTGTCATCTGTGAAATGTGAAATGGTGCATAGAGTTAGTAGCATAAACCAAATCATGACTTTCCCCCATACAACTCTTCTATTGTCTATCATTACAATCAGAATGCAATCCAAATTCTTTATTATGATCCCTGAGATCATACATATCCTGAATCTTACCCTTTTTTATGATTTAATTTCCTTTATTCTGACCTGTGTACTACT
Organism: Vulpes lagopus; assembly: GCF_018345385.1. NCBI lineage: Eukaryota > Metazoa > Chordata > Mammalia > Carnivora > Canidae > Vulpes > Vulpes lagopus. Next base: position 21,776,126 of record NC_054824.1, on the reverse strand, counting down.
TTCCACTCACACTAAACTTTCTGTTTCTCTGTGACAACTTCTTTCTCCACCAAGTATGAAGAACCACCTCCCTCTGATGTCAGTTTAAAGCATTTGAAGATGGGTTTCAGTTGATAGCTCATGGATTTGAAATAAGGCATGATCTGCTTAATCAACACTACTCCTTCCTCACCCACATCACACTTAGTAAAGCCCTTGGAACTTGAATGAAAAAGAGTTCAGATGAAGGAAAGGCCAAGTGAGGAGTGGTAAGAAATATCAGCTCTATCAGAAGAATCTGAGGGAAGGCAGGTTAGCAGGTACTAGCCTGCGTATCCTTGGCAGTTCTGCCCTGAATGAGAGGAAATGAAAGTGGACTTCACTTTTGTCTTCTGGATCTCCAAGACTTGGCAGCTACATTGATGTGACAGCAGGGCACTTCTATACTTGCAAGGGAATGGGGTGGCTTGAACACCCTCTCTAGATGATCACCAATGCCAGAAGAGCTAAACAGAAAAAAAAAAAGTGAATCTGCCTGAGTTATAAATGATACTTTCTTTGTCAAGAAAATGGATAATGAGAGCTCCAGCAGCTGATAACAGCAAAAATATAGGATCTAAATCCAGACAAGTCTGAGAAAGAGGTCTCTCTCTGCCCATGTCCTGTTTATGTAAGTTCCCTACAGCAGGAGAGCCAACCTAGTGAAAAGATAGAAGAAATTTTGAAGTTGGCCTTTGAAATGAGACCACTAGGAGTCTCATTTGAATTGGGGCTTAGTTATGCCCCTTGAATTTGACTAATCACTGATTAGGGTTTTATTTGCTGGAAAGTGTCTCACTAAATGCCTACCAATTGGCAATCTGCATACTGAGACTTAAAGCAAGTCATTTTTTAAAACAAAATATTTTATTTATTTATTCATGAGAGAGAGAAGCAGAGACACAGGCAGAGGGAGAAGCAGGCTCCCCGCAGGAAGCCTGATGCAGAACTCGATCCAGGACCCTGATATCACACCCTGAGCCAAAGACAGATGTTCAACTGCAGAGCTGCCCAGGCAACCCTATTTTTCTTATTCTTAAATTGATTATCTATGTACTTATTTTATTGTATTTAAAAACAACCAGTTTAAAAGTTAAGAATAACCAGTTTTTGGATTTGTAAATCAACTTTACTACTTATCTATTTTTAATTAACCATTTTTTGCTTCTATCTAAATAATTTCCTTATGTTCGTTTTCAATTATGTTCAAAGGTTTTGAAGTGATTTTATTCTTAGAAATGAGTGCTTTATGATAAGAATATTTTCTTGAGTATAGCTTCAAAACTCTCTATAGGCTTTAACATACTAAGTTCTTGTTTTCTTTATTTTATAAATAGTTTATAAATGTAATTTTGATTTACTCTTTGGTCCTAGAATTATTTTGATATTTGTTTTAAAATATCCTGTCAGCTTTGGTTTTAGAATGAATTTTTGTAACAAGCTAGTTTCATTAGATGTATTTTTCAGCATCTATGGGGTCATATTTATTCAGATTCATGTAAGCTTTCAGGTCCTGGTAATAGTATGTCAAATTATATATCTAATATAACTTAATTGATCCTACAGAGGCATAAAAGTGTTATTTGTATAAAAAAGTAATTTTAACATCCTTGAAATTTGACCTATTTAATTTACACTTCTCTGATTAACAGATGAGCCAATTATTTACCATTTATTGGTATTTTACCTGCTGAGGAAATTTTCTGCCCACAGAAACCATCAATGCAGTGAGGTTTTAGTTATCTACAAAACATCAAGTAATTTCATGGATACAGAAGAGGTATGGAAGAAAGACCAGAAGTAAGTGGAATACCCTGGCCAACATCTCCACCACAACCGTGGAGTTTTAAGGGCAGAAGAGCCAGGTAGGGTTGGTCTAACCTCCAAGAGAAAGAGATAAAGGGGTCCTGTCCCCACTAAGCTCCTGTGGAAGGCTTCTAGCTGCTGGACTTTCTGAGCTAACTACCTCAAAGCCTGATTACAGAATGCAGATGAATTCTAGATCATACCAGTGGGCAACAAAATTGTCAACTCCTGTAGCCTGTGGAAGCCAGATTTTTAGAAATATGAGAGAAAGGGAAGTTTCCTAATAGGAAAAAAAGAAAGAAGGAAAGGAAAGGAAAGGAAAGGAAAGGAAAGGAAAGGAAAGGAAAGGAAAGGAAAGGAAAGGAAAGGAAAGGAAGAAAAGAAAAGAAAATGAAAAGAAAAGAAAAGAAAAGAAAAGAAAAGAAAAGAAAAGAAAAGAAAAGAAAAGAAAAGAAAAGAAAAGAAAAGAAAAGAAAAGAAAGAAAAGAAAAGAAAAGAAAAAAGAAAAGGAAAGGAAAGGAAAGAAAAGAAAAAAGAAAAGGAAAGAAAATCAAGACATGAAAATTCAAGAGTGTACTTCTCAAACTCTATTTATTATATTTTGAGTGGGCAGTATTTATTAGAAAAGTAGATAAGAGAAGAAATCAGAAAGGCACCAATGTATGGGGGAAATAGAATAATTTAAGTTGAAAATTCAGAAGAAATTGTATCAGTCAGCAAGACTTATGAAAAAAAAAACAGAATGAAAATGGAGAAACTGCAAAACTAGTATAGCCTTATGAGCCAATAACACACTGTAGCTGAGCCAAATTGCCTCTGGCTCTCACAGGAAGGGCTGCAGTGAACAGGCATCACTCCATGTGGCCTGCAAAGGGGAACTACTCCTCCATCTGACTCTACTGGATTGAGAAATCCATAGGAAAATGAAGTAACAGTAGTCAGGGACAGAATTTTTGGTGGTCTGGTTTGCTTCTTCCACTTTGGAAAGACATTTAGAAGGGACTTACACAGCAAAAAAGTAAGGTCAAGAGGAACCAAACAAATTCTTAATAAAGGTGCCAACTTGAGCCTGTACGCTTAATGATACTTACACACATGGTGCATTTGCTTTGTCTTTCCCTCCAAATTTGGTTAGCATTAGTGAGAATAATAATCTGGTAGCTGCATCTACATTTATTCTCTCCTGTTCAGGTCAATGATATCACTGGAATGCTCTTTGGACTGCGATAGGACTGACCCTTATTATTTGGCTTTCAATTGAGCACTTGGAACAATGATGTTACTCTTTGGGCAGAAGTAGAAGGAAATGGGTCTGTTTAGATTGGATGATCAGATTGGAACAAGTCATCAACATTATCTACAGCACAGCCCTGTCTGCTAACCATTGGGCATGCATTTTTCTAATGAATGTGTTCTTTATAGTGCATAATATCTCAGATCTCTCTCTGTGTGACGGCGACTAAGAATAGGAGAAAGAATAAAAGAACAACTCTTGCCCATTGGCTTAAAGATGCAGCCACAATACACAATCTTATGCACAAATTCAGGAAAAGATACCCATTCTTGCCCCGGTAATGAGTAATTAATTCATCATCATTGTCACTGACATTTATTGAGCTATGACATAGTCATTGTTCTATGAACTTTCTATGTTTGACTCATGCAATCCTTACAATGACACTACTATTAGCCCCATTTTTAGGTAAGGAATTGGAGGCCAAAAGTCAAAATAACTTGCAACAGTTCACACAGTTAACAAGTGGCATAGCCAGATGTAAGCTTGATCTGATCCCAGAGTCCAAAGTCTGAATAACTATGCAGATGCCACAGGTAGATTTACCGCCCCCCCCCCCCCCCCGCACCATTGAAGGATGGTGGTCAGATTGTAACAAGTCATCAACATTATCTATAGCACAGCCCTGTAAGTTAATTTTGGGCATGCATTTTTCTTTTCCTCTTTTTTTTTTTTAATATTTGTATTTGTTCATGAGAGACATAGAGAGTCAAAGACAAAGGCAGAGGGAAAAGTAAGCTCCCTGCAGGGAGCTTAATGCCAGACTCAATCTCAGGACCATGGAATCACACCCTGAGTTGAAGGCAGATGGTCAACCACTGAGCCCCCCAGGTGCTCCTGGGTGTGCATTTTTCTAATGAATAAGTTATTTCCAGTTACTGGAAATACTGACTGCCTATGGTTGAAGTTCTCATATTGTAAGAGACATTGTCCTAAACAAAGAGGCCTCCTTGGCTCAGCTCTTTAACTTCTTTGGGCTTGCAAAACTGGAAAAGTCTCTTCAGCTACATCTTTAATTATTCCTGGAGGTTGCATTAACTTGCCTTATCTGTCCTAATTATTGCTTATATCAGCATCAATTTAGTTCAATCTTAAGAATGAAGAAGTCTAAACAATTGAAATCTTATTAAAGTACCATGGCAAAGAATATTTTAGCTGAAGGCTTAGAGTTTCATACCTATTAGTTTTAAAATATGACAATAATAAATTTCAGGTATTTTTATTTCTATTCTTGATGCACGTTCACATATATTATTTCACCTTATTTCCATTACCACCTTGAGACAAGGCACATCAGGGAGAGTTAATCTTATTTTAGTGATGGGTAAATAGCCTGGAAAATAAAATATTAGGAAGACTTGATAACTGTTTTTAGCTATGTCAAGAGTTGTCAGAGAATAGAATTAGATAATTCTGTACAGATCCAGAAGACTGGGACTGGTGCAGGGGAAGTTAGAGAAGCAAATTTAGCCCAGTAAGGAGAAGGGTTGGAGCAATTTCAGTATAAAATGGGCTGCCTAGACACTTCCCAGCAGAAAGCTGACTCTCTTGGGAGGTGGGAAGGTCAGGTGAGATACGCATTATATAAGGTGCTCCCAAATATATATCTGCTTGCAATCTGAAATGGGAGCATAAATACTTAGTGATATTTTCTTTTTTTTTTTTTTTTTTTTTAGTGATATTTTCTAATTGTTGGACAGAGGCTAGATAATTGATGTTCTGTGCCACAGCCCAGTGCTAGTCCACTGGTAATCTTTTAAACCCATGACTGCTCTTTCAATAATAATAAAAATGTAGGCCTATATCTACAGATTCTTCTATAGCCATCCCCACAGAGAAATAACTGAATCACAGAACATGGACTTTCCCTTCATGTTTATCCGAACTGAGCCAGAAAATTCAGTTGATTTTTTTTCTATAGATTGTACTCAGCCAATGACCCTCTTATATTAAGATGTCACATGCATAGACATAAGGTGATTTGAATATGTCTTTTCAAAGTACATAGACTGAACTTTGATAGATCTCATCTCCTCCCCCTTTTCACTTGCCTTTCTCTCTCATTGACTAGAAAGTTATTTACATAGACTGCACTGCTTCCCCAAGCATAAAACTAAAAGAATATTCAGTCACGGTATGGATTTATCATTGAAAATCTTACATTGTGCAGATCAATGGCAAAACTAAGTGGTATCATGATGACACAAAAGAAGTTCTATAAAGGCAGAATGTCCTAAGTGTCCTGCTATCATAATGAGGAGTTGAGATTTAATTGAAGTGATAATCTGAGACCCCATCCATGGCCTTGAAGATCCCTGGGATTTACTTCAGTTATTAAAGCAAAATAAATGTTATAGACCATAAAGGTTATGTTTACAATAGGAATGTTAAAGAAGACTATATGCAAATGCAAAGCCAGCAACTCCTGTGAGAGATTATAGAAATGAATGAAAAAAATGGCCAGCAGTGCTAGAACACTGCTTTCTATAATACTGTAATATATAAAGAAGTTATCTTACATAGCAACAATAATTTTGACAGTGGAGTTAGACAAGAAATAAATTTTGCTATAAATTGCACAAAAATAAGTTTTATAGAGAGATTACATATTAAGTTCTTTCGTGAATTCATAAAAAGTAAAATGCTTACATAAGTAAATACAATATGAGTGTTCTCTCCAAAAACTGTGAGTCTCTTAAGCCCCTATTTCCTAGTCTAGGTATGTTTAAATGCCAAACTTAATTTGATTTCCTATTGACTAGAATGGAAAAAAGAAATTCTTTGCAAATGCATACTCCAAAATACCCAAAGGGAACTAGCACATCAAAGAAAAATTCAAAGAAACACAGCACACACCTAACATACACAACAGTTGCAAATACCCATTTCCATAGATTCTATGTACATTTCTAAAAGTTTGTATTCTGAATAAAAAAAGATCAAGTTAATTTTTCCCAGATTATAACTCTAGGATACATTTTCCCATACTTTCTTATAAAACATGAAAAAGCCTGAACTCTGTTAGATTATTGTTTTAACCTGATCACTTTTCAATCTAATTAGAATGTCTTGTTAAATTTAGTATTTTGTTTATAGTATCAGTTTTGAAGTATCAGTTCCTTTTTTCTCCACAGTTCTTAGTACTAGGTTAGGCTTCGTAGGTGATTCTATATGTGATCTCTGTTTATTAGAAGTATACAATATCACATTACCCATCAAAGTTTATAGCATCAAAAGAATAACATTTATTACACTTGAAAAACTATTTGCAATTGAACATGTGATTAAATTGGTCATTTTTAGTTTAACATGGCAAATTCTCTTTTGATTTCTAAGAGAAATATTCAAAACCTCACTTAGATATTCTTTTGATTTTCTGCATTCTGTACCAATTGTTCTTTCTCTACTCGACAGTCAGCCTAAACTGAATGGTGGATATTTATTGGGTAAGATACAGTTGAGGTTCAGTTCTGGAAGTAATGACCTTGTCCTTGACTCCAGAACCAAACCAACATTGAAGTTATTCAATGTTTATAATTTAATTTTAGATTGCTGGAGAAATGTACTATGCACAAGAAAACTATGATTATTACTGGTTGCCCTTTGTATGACATCTAGCTAAAGTATGCTACTTTACCTTGTTGAGTTCATTCATCAATATCTGGTATATTGTCATATGAGAGACCTTGAAAAAGATATGTTCTCACTGAGAAATTGGAATGCAAGTAGGCATGTTTCAAATGTAGTAAAAAAAAGAAAGAGATAGAGAGAGAATGGAAATAGTCTTTTATTCACTGTTAATGTCACACCAATATTCTTAGTACGGTCATCGTCATCATCATCATTAAGAAGTACTAAGTATCCATTTGGTCTTCATCCAATCTGCCATAATTGCTGGATCCCATGGATTCCATCTGATGTAATTGCTGGTGGACACCTTCCCAATTAGATGATACACACATTTCCTGCAAGGCAGCTGCAGGAAATAAACAAATGAAATATAAAGCTGTAGTGTATTAGTTCTTTCTGTACCATTACAGCTAGATATTTTTCAGCTCTTTCTTTCCAGGACAATAGGAAGACCTGAGATTCGATTATTTCACCAATGATCTCAATACCAACCTGATGCAATCATATTTTTGCTTTCTCAACTAAGAATTGGCTATGTAACCTAAAATAGATATGTAACAAAAGGCCTTATTTTTCAGTGACCACAATTTATTCTCTTTAGTAGTGAATTGACAGGATATTAAAATAACTTACCTGTATAATACACTTAGCCCAGTGCCTGGCAAAGAGCAGTCAGTCCAAAAACGGTAGCCATTACATCACATTTGATTTAAAATAACATCTTCTCTTTAAGTGCATCAGCAGCTCCCAGAGAGATCCCCATATTATCCAATCCAGGCCTTCTTGAAATTCACTTAAGTTGCTATTTTTTTTAAAAAGATTGTATTTATTTATTCATGAGAGACAGAGAGAGAGAGAGAGAGAGAGAGAAAGGCAGAGACACAGGCAGAGGGAGAAGCAGGCTCCACGCAAGGAGCCCGATGTGGGACTCGATCCTGGGACTCCAGGATCAGGCCCTGGGCCAAAGGCAGGCGCTAAACAGCTGAGTCACCCAGGGATCCTGGGCTCTCCTTTATGTTGCTATTTACAATGCAATTTTTAACAATGCTGTTAAAAATATATTTAAATATATATTTCACATGTATCTTTGTAAATCTTCCTTTTGGTAATGGTCTCTGACAAATTATTTATCTTAGACTCCAATATGGAAAATTAATTTTTATATACATTTACACTCACATGATTACATCAATGATTTTATGCTCTTAAATATCTTGAATGGTGCTTTAAAATTATATTTTTGACATTAAACTATTTTTTATAGTTGCTACCTGGTCTTATATGATCACAAAAAGCACACTCAGCCTCATAATGTATTCAACTACTTGGAGACTTAAAAGACCTAATGATATTTTCATTTCTTTTTTCTATCTGAATATCTTAGTATCAAAAGTAAAACAAATTCATTTTGGTTCTATCCAGATTATCCTTTACACAGCAGCCAGACTGATCCTTTTAAGATCGTATCTTCTTTTTCTGCTCCAAAGCCTCCAATAATTTGTCTTATTAGAATAAAACCCCAAGTCCTTTTCATGGTCTGTGATACATTATATCATCTGGCTCCCAGTTACCACTCCAAATTTATTTTCTATCACTCAGTGCTCTCTTCATTCCACTCCAGCTGCTCTTTGAACTTAGGTGAATGTAACAAGTGGGCTCCCACCTCCAAGTGTTGTCATGTGATATATACCGTGCCCAATGCACAGTTCCTGTACCTGTACAGCACTGTCTCTCTTTTCATTCAGATACAAAGCTGTAGCCTTTGACCAGAGGACAGTCAATCTAAAACAGCAGCTAAGAGTACTCCCTACCACTAACTCTTCATCATCGCACTTTCACTACCTACACATTCCCACACACAAGCATGCACGCACATACACACATCTTTATGAATCTATTTGTTCATTGTTTGTCTTTCCCGATAAAATGCAAGCTGTATAAGGGAGTGGTATTTGTTTTGTTCATTCTTCTTTGTAGCTCTGAGAAAAGGTGCCTAACCTCATACATCGTAGACATCCAATACAATTCTGTTAAGGGAAAGAAGGAAAAGAAGAAGGGTGGAAAGAAAGAACAAATAAAATAACTTGCTAGTAGCGCTCCATAATGAGACCTCCAATCTTTTTACTATATTTGCCTGATGAAATATATTCAACAATCAATACTCACCTCAGAAGAAATATCCATAACTCTGCATTCCATAAATTCCCTTTTACCCTATATCATATTGACCATCTAATGTGTTACCTTAGTCACTGAACTAATAACCCTTTAGCTTAAGTCTGTTCTCATACTGCATGGTCACATTTTTTTCTTAAACCTCAACTCATTCTTAATTGTTGTGATTCAGTAGTACTAATTTCTATTCATATTTTATATAATCCTTTAGATAGTAGGGTTTGGTATACCATTTTAAATTTCATACGTATTACTTTAGTTAAGTTCTATAAGAACCATTGCACCAGATAGTATATTTCACAAATAACAGAAATAAAGTGTATCAAGAATATGCTATTGCCTGCGGTAGGAAAAGAGCTTGATATTGTTATTTAAAATGTTTCTTGAATACATACCAGGTACAAGACACATCCTTCCATACTGAATATAACATACAATAAACCAGTCATGTCTTTGATCTTAAGAGTTGTTCACTAACAAAAAAGCAAGATGATAAACATTTAAACAATAATGATGATGACACTCAAAAATAAAGGCTCCCAACCTCCCTGTTAGTATATCATAACCCATTTCCCTGTCAAAACTTGTTGAACCCAAAGGAACTTTCCATGAGCTGACAAACCAGATTCTCCTTCCTACGTATCTCCAAGTGGAACTCAGAGAATCATTTTAGATACAGCAGCACCTCTGTGTAGAGTAGCAGATACGATCATTTTTATCAGTATTTATTTAAACCTATAATTGTTGGGTATCTTTTTTCTATGAAATATAATTTTAAAATTCCTGCTTCTGCCGGAGATGAAGAAAGTAACAACATAACATCACTCCCACTCAGCAATGAGGGCAATTGGAGAATTTATAAAAGTAAAGTTGTTTTTTTTTTTTTTCTTAATCAGACAGGTGAAAACACAAAAAAATTCAAACTGATTACAAACTAGAAAATGGTAAGCCCCATTCTGGGAGAAAAGAGATTTATGGGGCTTTCTGATGGAGACACAGGAGGGTGAGTAAGCAACTATTGGCAGAGGTATGAAGGAACTGGTGAAACTTTTCCTATGCATGTTTCTTTTAACCAAACACCGTCTGGTCAAATGGTTTCAAAAACCAAGGAGCCATAGCCACCAAGAGATCCTGCAGCTAGTCACTAACTTCCCCACACATTATCACTGAATATTCACATAATATATTTGGAGCAGAGAGGAATAGGTGAGAGAGAAGACTCCTGAGTACAGAGAAGCAAAAGAGAGGAAGGCTGAAAAGACAGAACAGGAGAATTGAAAGAAACACTTTTGACTCACCTCAAAATTCACTGCTGTTGCCTGGTACCCAGTAAGAGAGGGGTGCGGACCTGAGATAAACCCTCCACAGATGCTGGAGACCTTTACTGTGCATGTTACCAAAGTCTTGTAAGCCTGGATGCAGGAAACCAGAGCAGAGATACAGTGCCCTGGGGGACAGAAAACTAGATACAATACCATGAGCAAAGAGAAATCCCCAGTAAACCGACTAAATAAACCTGGGAGTTAGGCTGTGAATAAAATAATAATAATGATAATGATAATAATAATAATAATAATAGTTAATAAGATCTCAAGTAGTTTGGAAGATTGATGGCTGGAATATAAGGGCACAAAGGGATCCTTGGACTCTCCCTGGTGCTCCAATACCAGGCCAAAGGAAAATCTTGATCATGTACTCGAATCACTGAAGTCAGTGGTGAACTGAATCTAACCAAAGGAGCAACAGAACTGTCTCAAATGCAGATGAGATGGTCTCCATGGCTAGCAGTTACAGATGAAGGAGTAGGCTTCTCTCTGAGCAAAAATTAACTTCATCACTACTGTTCTTTTCCAGAAGACATCTAGTGTACGATAAAAATAAAGAAATAGATCAAGCAATAAAATGTCCACAATGAAACCAATCCATAGGAGCAGACCTAGTGAGGGCTCAAATATTGAATTATCTGGCAGAGACTTCAAAATAACCGTGATGAATATTTTAAAGGGTCTAGGAGAAAGGTAGAAAATGTGTTTAAACATATGGAAAATTTCAGTAGAAAAGTAGAGATTGTAAGAAAGAACTAAACAGAAATATTAGAATAAAAATATGAAAAAATATGACATCAATATGACAATAGGTCAAAAGAAATTCCCAATACATAGCAAATTTTTTTAAAAAAAGAAAAAAAAAGAAAGTAGATGGAAAGAGATGGAAAAAGAGACAAGAAGTGAGCAAATGCTGTTGGAAAAGTGGAACCAATTGATTTACTTGACACAGGGTTGCCAGAAACTTTGAGGTTGTTAAAAAAAAAACAAAACGTATCTGTGAAGCATAGTAAAATGAGTTATGTCTGTATCTTGCTGAATATCCACATGTACTTGAGAAGAATGTGTAGTCTGTAGTTGTTTGGTGCAGTATCTTATAAATGTTACTTAGGATAGTGTTGTTTGAATATTTTATAGCTTTCTTAATAATTTTAATCTAGGTTTTCTATTATTTAAAATGTGGTATTTAAGGCGCTAAATATGATTGACATTGGTCAATGTCTTCCTTTAGGCTTGTCAATTTTTACCTCTTATGTTTTTGATGCTTTGTTATTTATTATACATAATTTTAAATGTGTGTGTTTTCTTGACAAATTGGCCCTTTATCATTATGAAATAGCTATTTCTGGTAATATTCTTTGCCTTGAATTCAACTTTTTCTGATATGATGAATACAGCCACAGCAGCTTGTTTATGCTTAGTGTTTCCCTGCTATCTATATGTTTGCCAGATTTTACTTCAAACTTGTCTCTTTATGTTGTGCTCCTGCATATTATGAGCCTTCCCCACCCCAACCTACATATGTAAGAATTATTTTATGGTTTTACTTTTTGATTTTCATTAGCATTTTAACAACAAAGTATTTTTTAATTAAGGTACATACATTGTTTTTTTTTTTTAGACATGATGCTATTGTATACTTAAACATAATATAAGCATAGTGTAAACATAAGTTTTATATGCACTGGAAGCCAAACAAATCATTTGGTTTGCTTTATAGCAATATTTGCCTTATTGCAGCGGTCCAGAACTGAACCCACCAATATCTCCAAGATATGACTGTAGATGATATTCAGTGGCATAAAGCAATTCTTGCTAACTTTTAAAGATATAAAATTATTACAAAGTATAGTTTCTGACCACAACTGAGTTACATGCAAAAACAGTAGTAGTGATATATTTAAAAATCCCAAATATTTAAAAATTAAATGATATGCTGCTAAAAAATATTTCCAAAAAGAAATCACAGCTGAAATTAGAAAATATTTCTAATTGATGGAAAAATTCAATACAATATATTAAATTTGTAAGATGCCTATATAGTAGTCCATAAGAGAACTTTATAGAATTCAGTAACTTTATTATGAGGAAACAAAGGCACATAATCAAGTAATCATGTTTCTACCAACAAATTTTAGAAAAAAGGAAGGCAAATTAAAATAAAATAAGGAGAAAGTAGATAATAAGTTAAGTAGAAATCATTGTAATAGAATGTAGACAAAGGAAAATAAGAAAAAGAAAGAGTGGTTCTTAGAAAAAAAATTAATGAAATTGATAGGCAAACAGTAATTTAAGAAAAACAAGGGAGAAAAAAAGCCAAAAGTCCAATACCAGGAATGAAAGAAGCCTATCACTATAGATTGTACATATATATATGTCTAAGTGTATGGAAATATTGTGAACACAGAATATGAGGAACTTTATGCCAATAACTCTGACAGTTTGGGTGAAGTTTACAAATTCTTTGGAAACACAGCCTCCCAACTTTGGCAAAAGACTACATGGAAAACCTAAAGAGCTCTGTATCTGTCAAAGGCATTGGTAACTAACCACTAACCTCCCTAAAAAGAAAACACTGGTGCCAAAAGGCTTTCTTCATGAATTATATCAAACATTTAAGAAAAAGTAATTTTAAAAGCTGACAAAAACAATCCTTCAGAAAAATAGAAGATAAGTGATCATTTTATGAGGAAGCATAACCCTCATAGACCTCACATCAAAAGCAGAAAATGGTATTACAGGAAAATAAAATTAAGAAAACATAAAAAATTCTTAACAAAAATTAACAAGTTAAATCCAGAAATAGCAGATTAATGTCATGAGCAAGTGCAATTTCTTTTAGGAAGGAAAGGTTAGTTTAACATTCAAAAACCAATTAATGTATTTCATCACATTAACAAAGTAAAGGAGAAAAATTTTATGATTGCATGCAGAAAAAGCCCTTGGCGAAATGCAGCACACATTTATGATTACAAAAATCTTCTCTGTTTGATAAAGGATTTCTATGAAAACCATAGCTAACACCATACTTATATGGTAAGTGTTGTTCCCTCCAACAGTGGGAAGAAGGTAGAGATGTCCACTCTCATTATTTTCATTTCACACTGTCTGGAGGGCCCAGATAATGCAAGAAGGCTAGAAAAAATTTAAAAGACATAAAGATTGGCAAGAAAGAAGAAAATCTCTGTCCAAGTTTCCATGTGTATTTAAATAGAAGAATAAGTCATCTATGAGAAAATAGAACTAAATTTTTTTTTTAATTTTTATTTATTTATGATAGTCACACAGAGAGAGAGAGAGGCAGAGACACAGGCAGAGGGAGAAGCACGCTCCATGCACCGGGAGCCCGACGTGGGACTCGATCCAGGATCTCCAGGATCGCACCCTGGGCCAAAGGCAGGCGCTAAACTGCTGCGCCACCCAGGGATCCCAATAGAACTAAATTTAACAAAGCAATCAAATTCTAGAATTGCTCTATAATGTTAGTAAATAATTTTAAATAAAATTTATTTTAAAACATTTATTATAGCACCCAAGTATATGAACTATTGAGATCTACATATAACAGATAATATACAAAACCTTTACTCTAATATATATATGACTCGAACATAAGGTTTATCTGCTTTGTTCCCATGGGTCCAGGCACCATTTGATCTGTGGGCAAAATACATTCAGATGTATCTGAGTGGTGAGTCCTGCCTCTCCTCCTTTCTCTCACTCAGTTTGACCAACTAGTGTCTGGCTCTTTCTGACCTTTTTTTCATTTATAGTTATTGTTCTGATGGTCTTATAAAATGAGTCTTGTTTTCAAAGAGATTCATGAAAATGATTTTTTTTTTTTTACAAATACAGATATTTGTTTTTTGTTTTCAGGTATTTGATATTTTTAAGATCATTAAACTCAACTGGGTAAGAATATCCAGAACTAACAGGAAAAGTTATGTCAAACAGAATAAGAATTAACAATATGGAACTAAATAAATTGAGGAAGATTATTATAGTTTTTGTGACTCTTGTTTGAAACATTGCTGTTATCTAATGTTTGCTCTTTAGGAGATTTTGTCTTTAGGTATCCATGATATACAGCAGTATGATAAAACATTCCTTTGTGAACAAATTGTAGCATTTAGCTTTTCTCCCTACCGAAAGCCTTTGAAATTCAGAAACTCTCAATGAATATTTTTTTTTCATGGAAATTATAGTGATTTGCAAAAGTTCAACAGGAACCTCTTCTCCTTATAACAGGACGCCATTGGAAAACCTTGGTTATTTTACCAAGGCTTTCTGGAATGTCATATTTGAGAGACAGGCATAGATTCAGATATGACCAGAGAGGTTTAAGGAACTAAAGTTGACTTTATGAGACCAATAAAGCCCCTTGGAAATGTTGGCCTAATACCTTGTTTACAGAGTTCCCAGCAGCCTTATCAGATGAGTAAAGAATGTCACTTCCTGGCAGGTGCAGGAACCTCAGAATATTTGGGGACTCAATAAGAGAAATTCACCCAAATCTACAGGTATTGCAGGCATATGTGATGGCAAGTATTTCACTTGGCTTCTGTCTTTGAGAATCTACTAAAACTTCAATCTGGAGATTCCTTATAAAAAATGTCAGCAAAGCAGATTTTAAAGATCTGTATGATTAATCACTATTTTTGGACTTATGTGAATAACTAGGCCAAGTTTGTTAAAATTGGACTTGTTTTTTGAATGAATTAGTCTTGATTTGGCTATCTCTGATTAAAAATGACTGATTTTAGAGAGTAAATGGTTTCAGTAACACACTTTTACAGATATTAGTAATAACACACCTTTGCAGATATTAAATTCTAGTTGATATTAAATTCTAGTTTTGATTGTCTTTGAATGTTTGTTGTTTCCCTAACTTGAGGTGAATGTCAGAGAAACTGCCACAATATTCCATGTATAGACAATCTTCATGCTTGTTATTCTATGAGGATAATAGCAGGACCCATTGGGCATATGATTAGTTGAACAGCTGGAAAATGAGATGGATTCCCCAACAATTTTATAACTCAACTATCAGTGATTATTTGTAATTAGGCTATTGTTAAGGCTAGACATCAAAGAGGGATTCTTGATGATTTTATCCCTTAGTATATTTGTACCAGGAGCTGCCTCTATTGATATAAAATTGCAAATAGAAGCTTTAGCCAAGCATACAGTGGCCGCCATTATTTAAGCTCGACATACAGTCACCGAGAAATTCAAAAGGTGGACCTCCAAAACTGAGTGGGTCTTGATATCTTGACTGCAGCCCAGTGAGAAACCTATGCTTTATTAAAACAGTGTCATGATTACCACAAAAATATGAAAGGGTTACTAGAAAGCACGAATCTTCAAATTGGCACTCTACACAATCCCTCGCTTTCCTTTAATGATTGGTTAAACTCAGACTGGAGGAAGATCAACTATGAAAGGTCTTTTATTCAGGCTTCTCTTTCTCATAATAATATAAATCTTACTTTGTTTTTTCTAATGTCTCTCCACCTGATGCTGAGGTTCCTTCACTGCCATAACTTCAAACCAACAGAGGATCCTTTTTATTCAGGGAAATTCATACAGGTGGTCTTCCCTGGATTCATCTACTTCTGCCTTTTGCAATGCCTGCATATAAATTCCCAACGGGCCAGAATTGACCCAACAGGCCAGAGTTGACCCATCCCACACAATTGGTAAATACATCTGAACATAGGTAGGGATATCTCTATGTCCTTCATTTAGCAGGAAGAAGCTATTGAAGACGAGACCTCTGCCCAAATACCAAAGATTTGTTATTATCAATCTGTCAGGAGAGTGTAGAGATAGCTTTTAGGCGACTGGCTTGAGCAGTGGAAACTTGATCAAAACAGAAGGGTCCACATAGATACTCCAGCTGAATGCAAACAAGCTCGTTAAGCAACCCAACTAGAAATAGCCATGGTCTTAACTGATCACTTACAACCAGGCCCAATTTCTAAGATTACCAAAATAGGAAGAATTCCAGAAGTCCCCATACTTCCTCTTTCCACCCTATAGCTGTGGTCCCTCACCACTCCATCCTTGCAGACAGTCTCTGCTTCTCTGTCCTCCCTACCACTTCCATGTGGTGTCTTCAGTAAACTTCTATTTCCTTTCTTCTTTCTTCTGCCTGGGTGAATTCTTTTATGGCCCAGCTTCCCTCACAAACACACATACACATTGCTGGCTTTCACCAGGTTGAGTTTCCCCACATTTGAGGGCCCCCATCCAATCAATGTAGAGACTCTACATTACACTCTTCATTTCTTCTCCTCCACAGGGGCCTGAAAACTAGCATATACAAACTTATTTATGTAATATATGTGGGCAAAGAATATTTCCTGCCATCCCACCCAATTGGTAAATCTGTCTGAGCTTTTTAAGATGGCAAAGTCTAACCACTTTATTAACTTTAAATAATTCAACAAGTAAAATGCCTGACTTTTTTTCCATATTGTGCTTCAAATTGAAACTACACCTATTAGCAAGAAGAATTTGTGCTTTGTTCTCTGCTAATCAGAGTCCCTAGCAATATCATTATTTCCCTCAATATTATTTTTTGCCTCATGGGATTAAATGAATTAGTACATTTTCAACACTCAATTATCTTTATTGTGCAAAAATATTATGCAGCTAATGAAAACATTTAACTAGTTTTGTTACATAATCAAATCATCATGTTCTGCATTACATTTTTCAGTGCATTTTGCATAATGAGGGTTAGAATCAACTAGGGAGCACACACTCTAATGCCATTTTAGAAAATGTTTGATTATGTGCTGTGCTAAAGTGTTTTACCCTGACCCAATAGGCCAGTTTCCAGATTCATTTAACCTTAGCATCTAAAAAAAGGCTTCCTGCAGGCATACCATTGAATATCAAAAGCAGGGTCATTCTTGCCTTGTGCATATGAATGGTTCTTGACAAGAAAAAAAGATTGAGACAGACCTCAGTTCCATAATTTCCAGTGAAGTGCTTTCAGATGTTAACAATTATGTTTCCACAATTTTGATTTGAACTGATGACCTTGATGTTGATGTTTCTGTAACCCAATTAATTACTAATTACTGATTCCTTGAGTTTTAATCTGCCCTCTAAATATTCAGTATAATAGCTCCAGGTAGTAAAATTAAAAGTGTTTCTTACTGATTTCAATGAGAATGGCTTACTCTGGAGATTGCTTCCTGTTGCAGGATTTGTAACCAATCAATCTAAAAGAAAATCTTTTTATGGAGATGATTAAAGAGTTATAGTTGCTTGTTGGGCTATGCAACCTACAGTAGAATTAGCGGTTTTTAATAATTAAAATGTTACATTACCAATATCCTACTCAAGAGCAATAGCGAAAATCCCTACAGTGACCTTCCAGGCCTAGCATGACCTTCACCCTCATATCCTTAACCTCACTTCCTACTATTTACCCAGTACCTCTGTCCCAGCCACACTGACAACCTGCTGTTCTTGGAACAAAGGTAAACTTCCCACTCACAGGCTTTGCACATGCTGTTCCCTATCTCTGAAATGCTCTTCCCTGGAAATCCTCATACTCAGTCTCCTTCATTTGTCTTCAGGTATCTGTTCAAATACCACCTATATAAAATAATGTCATATAAAATAACACTATTTTTCTCCATAGAAATAATCATCATATTTATCATAGCATTTATTTTATATATTTTTTCTTTTCTTTCCTCTATATTAGAATGAAGTTCCATGAAGAGAAGCAGTTTTTTTGGTTCTCTGATGTGTTCTCAATCCTAAAATAACATGCTTATACTAGCATGTTTACCTATATTAGGAATTAAACAAGATTCATTAAGTGAATTAATAAAAACATAATCAGTCAAAACCAAGCACCCAAAGATCTCATCTTTTTCTCTTTCCTTCCCTAATTCTAGCACGTGATGGAAGTAATAGAAGTAGATAATGAATAAATTAAAGAAAGTTCTATGAGTAAATTTTTCTGACATTTTTTACTATAAATCTTAAGCTTAGAAAAGAGAGAACACATATCAGACAGATCTTGTTTATATTATCTCTCTGCACAAACTTTTCTTTCAGCTCTACTAAAGCATAACACCTCAAGCCAAATAAGTTCTCCTTTGGATTTGGCAAACCTTCTTTGGATTTTCAAACCTTCTAGCACATAATCATATTATTCTGTAATCGTTTATTTATGTACTGAACTCTGTCACCATTCCATGAACTCTCTGAGGGTAGAATTCACGACTTACCCACCTCCATGATTCTAAACCCTAGCCTAAACACAGGGGAAGTGAACAAATTAATATGTCTCCATTCTAGCAGTTTGGATGTCACATGCAAATTACCCAAACCTTTCATGTAATAGGGCACCATGAAGTTCCAAATTTTATTTATTTATTTATTTATTTATTTATTTAGGGTGGGGTGGTGGTCAGGGACAGAGAGAGAAGGAGAGACATTCTTAGGCAGACTCTGCACCGAGCATGGAGCCTGACACGAAGCTCAATCTCAGGACCCTGAGATCAGGACCTGAGTCGAAAGCAAGACTTGGAGGCTTAACCAACTGAGCTACTCAGGTGCCCCTCCCAAATCACTGTTAATACCATATCCTAATTGGGCAATCTACTGAATTTCCTAAATAGTTATTTCCTTTTGATTATTCACTGTGCTGGGAATTAAGCTAAATTGAAAACCAGTAACTTCCCAGTCCTGAAAATCTCTCCATTCTCATGATTTTATTTTTTAAATCAAGTTTCTCCCATGAACGAGGTATTTGGGGGAGGAAAAGGAAAAAAATAATTCCCAAGTATAATCTTTTGAATCTCCATTCAGGAGAAAGAGACGTTTTCTTCCATTTTATCCTTCCAACTCCAAATAGTGCTCAGAACCAAGCAGTAGTGTCAACCACAGACTGGATGTACTGAGCACTTGTGATGTTGAGTTGCTTAGCTTTGTAAATGTTGCTATTGCTTTTGATGCTGCCGCAGTTGGGTCTTGATGCTAGTCTCCACAAATAGTCTGACTCACTTTCAAGATCAAGTGGGTAGGCAACAAGACATTGGCTAATAGTGAGCCCAGGCTCTATAGACAGAATGAGTTTCAATCGTGGTTCTGACAATAACAAACTATATAGCTGAGGAGATGTTACTTAATTTTTCCAATCCTTAGATTTTCCTTCTGTAAACTGGGGAAAATAATTTAAAAAGTGTCGCTATTTTAAAAAGTGTCACTTGTTCATAATGAAGTCTCAATATTTTTTTGTTATTAACAAAATTTATATTATTATGTCAGGAGTAATCAAAATTCCCTTCAATCATTTATTGATTAGGTAGTAATAAGGAAGAAAATGAATCATTTCATGGTAGCAATGTGTTTTTTTTTTTTAAATTCGGATTTTAACATTTAAATTCATGGGCATATTGGTAATCTGATAAACTGCCAAGGTTCCCAATACGTATATATCATAAAGCTGAATATAAATTAAATATGCTTGTTTATACTCTCTATAAACTACTATTTTATACCTGTAAGAAACCTGAACTATTAAATTAAAGCTGATCATTAGATATTTGGCTTTAGAAAATTTTCAATAGGGGTGCCTGGGTGGCTCAGTCAGTTAAGTCTCAGCCTTGGGCTCAGGTCATGATACCAGGACCCTGGGATCGAGCCCTGTATAAGTTTCTCTGTTCAGCGGGAAGCCTGCTTTACCCTCTCTCACTACTGTTTCCCCTGCTAGTGCTCTCTGGCTCTCTCTCTGTTAAATTAATTAATTACTTAGTTAATTAATTAATTTTAAAAATTTTTTAAAAAAAGAATATTTTCAATATATTTTAAAGGTTTCAACAAATCCTTATAGCAGAATGAGATTGAATTTTGGGATTAGAGAAATAATTTTTACTCTGGTAAAATTTTTACTCTGATGATTTTATTGAATTCTCTAATTAAAGATGAATAGTTCATAAGCTTTCCCTGGGATTAAAATGATTGTTTCCAAAAAAGCTGTACACACTAAGTGGCTTCCCCCCAAATATCTGTCAAATAAAAAAATAAGTAAGTGCATAAAGAAAAAAATAAGAGCCAAAATTTAACATAAACATTGATACTTGTCTTAATAAAAACTGTTTAAAGTAGTAAATGGTAGAGTACATTATCCAAGAATTACTTCTATTTCCATGCACTGTACTCCAAACTTTCCATCAGCTTCACTTCAAATGGCACGTCATAAGGTCACAGCCCCAAGTGCAAGAGCTCTTATACAACTAGAAAAGTTGAACTATTCTGATGTACAAAAATTTAGAAATCCTGAGGTATTTATTTATTTCTCAAACAGTTTGCATTAGTTGTATGATCACCATTAAGCTAGACCCTACATTTTGATAGCTCATGATCAACATATCTGATTAGTAGCCTAGAATAGATGTACTTGATGACATTTGCTCTTTGACTAGAAATATAAATTTTGTTGTGTATCACAGTGAACCAATTAGAGACATATGAAGAGAAGTTTGCTGTAGACTATTTATGTCTCCCACCAAATTCGTATGTTGAAACCTCATCCCCAGTGTAATCATATTAGGAGCCTTTGGTGACTTAATAGGAGGAGAGTGGGGCCTTTAGGAGGGCTTGAGGATGGAGCCCTTATGAATGGAATCCATGCTCTTATAAAAGAGACCCCAAAGAGCTCCCATACTATGTGAGGACACAGCAAAAAGACAATTGTTTATGAGCCAAAAAGTGGGCTCTCACCAGCTACCAAATCTGCCAGTGCTTTGATCTTGGGCTGCCTAGCCTCCTGAACTGTAAAAAATAAGGGTTTGTTGCTAAACTACTTAATATATATTTTTGTTATAGCAGCCTAAATGAACTAAGACCAAAGCTGATCCATAGAATTAACTTTCCCTAAAACAAGGCCTTTCCTTTTGAGTGTACTTAAACACCAAACCTGCTGCTGAAATTGCTGTTGTATTGTAGGGAAACAGAAGACGAGTAAGGTTTCCATGTTTTCCATGCAGAAGGCATTACTTTTCTATAAAATATGAAGTAATACTTGCTTCATACATTCCCATCTCTGCCATTAACAATTTCCTTAGTAGAATATTGTATTACTTAAGGATCTCCAGAGAAAGAAATAGGATAGTGTGTGTGCACACATATATGTATGTACCATACATATAACAGCATGTATATATATATGTGTGTGTGTATGTACATATATAAACACACACACATATATAATAAGATATATATGTTTAAATGCATACACATATATATGCCAATGCTTTAGTTCCACTTCAAAGGCCAGAAGGCTTGAGACCCAGGAAGAGCTAATGTTTCAATTCAAGTACAAAGGTAGGAAAAAGCCATTGTTTCTGCTCAAAGGCCATGAGGCAGAAAGAATTCTCTCTGTGAGGAAAGTAAGCATTTTTTGTCAATTCAGGTCTCAATTAATTAAATGAGTGCCCCTCCACCCCACATACACATGCATTATGAAGGGTAATCTGCTTTACTCAGTCTACAAAGTTAACTGTTAATATCATCTAAAAATATACACACTGGTCAAGCCAGAATAATATTTTATCATATATCTAAACAACCCATGGTACAGTCAAGTTGACACATTAAATTAACCATCACAAAATATATATAGAAAGGGATGTATTTTAAGAAATTGACTCATGTAATTGTGAAAACCTGGTGAGTCCAAAGTATGATGCACTAGACCAGCAGACCAAAGATCCAAAGATTAATGCATTCCAAGTCTACAGGTAACATTTTACAGAATTCCTTCTTGCTAAGGAGCAGTTATTCTTTGTTCTCTCAGGGTCTTCAGCTGATTGGATGAAACCCATTCATGTTATGGATTTTACTCAAAATCTAACTATTTAAATGTTAATCTCATCTAAAAATAGTCTTACAAGAACATCCAGAATAATGTTTGACCACATATTTTTGGTCTGGGCATCATAGCCCAGCCAACTCGACACATAAAATTAACCATTACAAATATTCTTTCAGTTGGGATATTCCTGTCTGCAAGAGATAGATCAATTCAAACTAATAAAAGAAATGTATGGTTGTGTGTCCAGGGGTGTATGAACCCTTGGATATTGTAGCCTAAGGATTCCAAAACTAAATGATTTCTTTAGCTTGCTTTGTGTTCTCTTTCTTTCTGCCCATCGGGTCAATATCATCTACTATGTATGGTTTCCTCTGAGTGCTGGGGACGAAGAACATACCTGTTTATAGCAGGTAAAGCAGGTATAAACAGGTATGTATAAACAAGCATACCTGTTTATATCATTCTGAAGTTTAGTAATCCTATATAAGAAAGAAAGGGTTTAGTGATTATTATGCTTAGTTGCGACTCAGAACCATTCAAATACTTTGCTTTTTTTCAGGGGAAACTTCCCATTTTGTAAATTGTACCTCTCTGAAGATTCATTTCTCCTAACACCCCTTAAAGCTAGGTTCTATCAAGAACATATAGTCTTAGAAAGAACAGTTGCTTCAGAAGATGATGATGTGAAGAAACTGGTCCTAGGCAGAATATGTTTCTGGTTATACAGGGGCCATCGGTTCTAGCTTTCTGAGACAGAGTGTAGATTATGACAACGGTTAGCATAATGAACACTTAGTGAGTATTTAGTTAGTGCCAACCTCTTCCAAGCCTGTGCTAAGGAAATGACAAGGAGGCTTCTGTGCAGTCTCTGCTGGGGTAGTTTTGTGGCATGGTCTGGGTATTGTTCTTGGCTGAATGTTCTCCAAAATGAACTCTCTGGCCCTAAGAGAGATACTTTAAAAGATTCATTTTCCCCTTAAGGAAATTATAGTGTTTCTATTAGAGCTTTGAATGATGCAAGGAGCTTTTCCATTTCATTATCTAGCTATTAGACTTTGATTAAAGTGGCATAGGTTATATGCACACCCAGAGCCAAAATGGGTGGTCAGAATAATAAGCACTATGATTGGCTAGATTTCCATCACCCTCCTGCCCCTGTGGTCAGGAAGGTCGAGTATTATGATTGGCAGCTACACAAGAATCACATATAGTAAAGGAAAGGCAATTCCACAAATGAGAGGGGGATGTTGTTTTTAGAAGAAATTGGGACAACAAATGCTTGACATAGTGCCTGATGATGAAAGTGGCTAATTACTTATTTGAAATTTCCCTTTCCCTTAAGAATCAAGTTAGAGATTTGGGGGAAACATGTAGGTTTGCCTGATTTTGTGCTTCTTCCTGTATATTTCAAAGCTTGGGTATTGAGTGATGATGCTTTTTAAAGTATGTGCTATGGAAGTACAATGGTGAACAAAACAGACAGTGGTGATTGTAGGGCCTCCTGCAAGGGTACAAATAATTTAAAAGATAACTACAGTACAAAGTGGTAAGTGCTATTTTAATGAAAGTTTTGGCTGCTCTGAAAAATCATAACCAGGTAATACTAACTTTGAAGTCCAATAAATGCTTCCTAAAGAAAGTGATATTGTTCTGAATTTGGAGTCAAAAAATAATTAGGCTCAAATTCCTGCTTAAATGCTAGCCAGGTGTGCTTAGGCAAGTACGATCCATAGTCTGGTAGAGTAGACACTTAATACGTTTTTTATTACTTTTATTTAATTTTTTTCTAGGGGAATATGAAGGGGCAATTCATGCTTAAGTGAAAAAAGGATGTACATGAACCTTTGTAAAAATAGCATGTAACCTTTCAAAAACTAAATGAGCGAAATAGAGAGACATCTAAAGATGTATGAAACCAAGTTAAAAATCTGGACTTTAGCCTAAAAGATACAAAAAATAATAGAATAACTTTAAGGAAGCAAATAATATGATCAGTTTTGTGTTTAGGTAGATCACTTTTGTCCCATGTGGTCACTAGACCAGAGGATGACAGTTTATGCTGATCCACAAACTTGAATAAGAGGTGGGATTTGTTGGTTAAACAAATTAGGGCAGTGGTATGGGACAAGAAAGCTGACAAATATGAGAGATATCTGGAAGGTTAAATCAACAGTGTTTAGTGATTTTATTGAATGTGGGAGAATATTGAGGTGAAGGAATAGTCAATGTCTTCTGACTTGAGAAACTAATTGGATTGTGAAGGCATATATATATATTTTAAGATTTTATTTATTTATTTATTCATGAGAGATACAGAGGGAGGCAGATACAGAGGCAGAGAGAGAAGCAGGCTCCCTATAGGGAGGATCCTGGGATCATCCCCTGAGCCAAAGGCAGATGCTCAACCACTGAGCCACCCAGGCATCCCTGTGAAGGCATTTCTTAACAGAGAAAACACCTGAGCAAACTGGGAAGGGGAAAGGAGGCCTGCAAACAAAGAGTTGAATATATTAAGTGTGGAGCTGCCAATATGCCCCACCGATGTTGGATGTTTCTGATGCTCTGGAGACACATCAGATCTGGGCAGATAGATGAGGGTCATCAGTAGCTGGATCATAAGTGGTGAGAATTCAGGCAATCGTTTTGGGAAGAATTTGAAGAATAAAAAGAAAACAGTGCCCAGAATAGAATCCTAAAAAGCAACAACATTTAGGTGATGGGACAAAAAGGACTCAAAATGTGATCGAAGAAGATCAAAAATTAGAAACAGATAATCAGGAGAATATGATGATATGGAAGCCAAGTCAGAGAGTGATCAACAATGTTAAATCTTGATGAGGAATTCCAAAAATTATGTATTTAAAATGAATTGAGACATTGATTTCTTGGAGGAAGGAGTGGTAATGTATAGAGGAGTAGAAGAGTAAGTGGAAGAGACACATGGGGAAACAGAAAATACAGAGCTTCTTTTGTGCAGGCGATTTCTTTTTTGTAATGGTTCTTTTTTTTGGAAAGGTAGAGTAGCAGTTTTTTGGGGGTTTTTTGGTAGGTTTTTGTTATTTTTTTTTTTTAAGCATGGGAAATATTTAAGTATAACTAAAAAGTGATTTGAGAGCCAGTGGATATGGTCATGTTGAAAATGCAGAAGACTGAGGGGGTAAAGTACAGAGAAAGAGCCCAGAGAAAAGCTGAAGTCATGACAATTGGAGAAACTAGAACAAGTAACTTTAAAGATAACACAGCCCTTCGCCTGTAATGGGAGAGAAAAATGAGAAGGTTGCATTGGGTCTAGGAATCATAACCAATACATAATACTGATACCACATAATACATTACATGATGGAGCATTGGAAACTATAAATTTTTTTTCAGTGCTATATATTTTGTGCATTCAAATTTCTATGATTTAAATGTGAGTCATGGTAAAGTGATTTTTTTTAAAGAGACTGCATTTGTTGACAACTTTTTGATAACACCTCTATTTTCATTATGCAAAATATTAGATCTTTTTTATTCCCAAAATCAATTATATCTCTGCTGCCACTGCTACTTTAAATGATTTTAACTTGAGCCTTGAGGTATTCCAAGATAATGTAAACTACCATCAGTTTTCAAAAAAATTTTTATTTATTTATTTATTTATTTAGTTAGTTAGTTAGTTAGTTAGTTTTCAAAAAATTTAATGTAGTACCGATTACAGTTGTCTTTTTTTATGTATGTTGGGGGTTGTGGAGTGATAGAAGGGGGAGGCCATTCATTTATCAGTATAATAATTTCAAATAAATAATGAACTCTGAATATTAGCTGAACACAATGAGAAAGGACAATAGCTTTCTCTTAAACTCGGAAATGAAATCTGAAAAGCTTATCATTGTTTAAACTTAATTGCCTTAAGTTTACTATGATAATATTGGCATCAGTGTTATGTTAATATTACATGAAAGAAACTAAATTTTTAGCCACAGGCTATTAGGGGAAAAAAAGGAGTTGATTTTCACACTGAGTGTGCAGTACCTTACTTTAAATGAGAACAGAAACTTAGATTCGAATTGAAATGACATTGACATGAATATACCCCTATCAACTTGGGGTTATATCTGCACTCCCATACTCTTTTACAATTTGCAAAGGGGCTGTTATTGCAAATGTTATTTTTTCCAATAAAGAGACAGCTCATTAGATCTCATTACTAGTCAGCAGCTGTCGCGGAATATAGATTTCCAACTTGGAGCAATACATCTTTTCACAAATGCTCTCCCTGAAAATGTGGAAAAGATCTATTTCATCGTTAACCTAAAGCGACATTATACACGGCTGCACTTACACCTTTGGCTTTTCTGCAGAGCAGTTCATAGTTTAGTAACTTTAAGTTGAATAATTCAAGTTTCTTCTAAATGTAGTGCCTGATGCTTACCAATTCTAAAGGGATATTTAAAGTTATTTTTCTACCTCAACGAGTAGTATGCTATTCTGAAATCTAGATAATGTCAATAAATTAACAAATGTGTTTTCAATACATTTTTTTAAATAAAACAAGTATAATTTAATTTTCCCTCTATTCAAAGAATTTACACTCTATTAGGGAAATGAAACATAGACAGTAAAATTGAGCACAGATATAGTTAAATAATGATTAAAAGCAAGAAGCAAGTGTTCAAAAAAGATAGTAAAATAATACATGATTCCTTGTTAAATGCGTTGTATGATGAATAAATTCTCAGAGAAGAAATAAATCAAAATGTACATAAAATGTCTGGTAAGGTTTCCTAAGAGTAAAAATAGCTGCTGCTGCTGCTTCTTCATCTTTTTTTTTTTTTTTTGTGAGGTTATTAAGTGTGTGTGCATGTGTGTGTGAGAGAGAGACACAGAGACACAGAGACACAGAGAGATGTGTGCAGAAGGAGGCTGGTAAAATGGGAAGGACACTCAGATCAGAAGATCAATGCTATAAGCAAATAAGGAGGTATTTTAAAAGGTGTGCTTGATAACACACACACCCTATAGTTAGACCCCGAAAAAGATCCTGTTAATGTAAGAATTAGGGATTGAAGTTGGAAAGATAATGTGAGGTCAGGCCATAGGTTATTTTAAATGCCAGGCAAGTCTGGGATCTTTATCTGTGAAGAATGGAGACTGGCTTACTCAAAGGAAGCACTGATTTTAGAGAAAAGTAGCCTGGAAAATGAAAATTTCAGCAATGGCTTGGCTGAGGGAACAGAAAAAAGTCAGTTTTGAAATTAGAAGACAATGGATATTTGAAAGTCACAGTCGTATACTTAAATGGCTAAGGCATAAGATATTTTATATACCACAAAAAGCAAGAAAATGATGAGAAATTTAAGATAAATAACTCCAAGGTTACTTTCCAATATTATAGGAATTACACATCTATAAAATAAAATATAAAATACTCTTCAACACTCTACATTAAGCTGCAAACCATTATATTTACTATAAAATTTTGTGTATGTAAATCTAATATTTTCAGCATTTGACTTTTTTACTTGATACTTTAAAGGACTATCCCATTGTAGATTAATGACATAATTTTCTTCGTTCAAAAGTAGTTATTTAATATCATTTTCAGATGACTGTCCTACTTTCCATTCCTTCTTTTTCTTTTAATACTTGGTATTTTGATTCATTACAAATTAATGGAATGAAAATCTATTTTTCCTCAAACAATTAAGCAGTTATCATGGTAGTTTTTTAAGAAAATAGGCAAGAAAAATATTAAAACTTGTTCCACAAAAGCTGAGATTGACTATCCTATCACATTTCAGGAGGAAAGAAATAATAACTATCAAGTAGGGTTAGATTGAGAAGAATTCATCCACACTTTGTTCATTACTCTCATGGCTCTCCTTTTGAAATATAGACTTTAATCAAGACAAGATGAGGGAAGAGGAGAGAAGAGAAGAGGGGAGGAGAGAAGGGGGGAAGAAAGGGGAGAGGAGAGGGGAGGAGAGGAGGGGGGAGGGAAGGGGAGAGGAGAGGAGAGGGAAGAACAAGAGAAGAGAAGAAAGGTTAAAAAAAAGAAAGGGGAAAAGAAGAAAAAACAAGAGGCGACAAGAAAAAACACATTTCTTGCTTTACCTACTACATGTGCTCTATCTAGGGTCCCCTGAAAGTCAGCTGCCTTATAGGATGGATGCTGCTTCTCCAAGTGCCCATAGTAACAATCTTTCACTTTTTTAATCACCCCATCTTTCTAAAATACACTCACTTGAGATAGCAAAACCCATTCAACAAAGTGGATTACATGTGCAGTGGGGTAGGGGTTGGGAGTAAAGGCATAGAGCATGAAAGAGCTAGTAATGGATGATGAGTTTAAAAATGTACACTACTGATTTATTTTATCATCACAATGGCTGACAATTTTCATTATGCTTTCTTTTTCATTCCTATAACTTTTTTTTTCTCTCCATGTATGCCTTGTTATTTTGTCCTCTAGAAATTAGAATGAATGCATTATTCTACGACTTATTACTTAATTATTTTTATTAATTATTATTATTAATATAATTATATATATAATTATATATAATTATTAATTAATGAAAGATTAAAAATTGACATAATTTATCTCTTTATAACTTATATTCTGTTGATAAGAGATATATTTTAGATTCTGATAATATAATTATATTTTGCTATTATATTTCTCTTAAAATGTATTAAATCCATTGAATTATATAGCCATATTACTATATTGTGAATCTATTTTTAACCTGGTGTAGTGTTCAATTAGCCCTTTTATGCTGCCTTTTTTTTTTCATTTTTCATCTTGTTCATTTTTCAGTCTACTGTAGTATACTTTAAAATATAGAAAAGGGACATTACTGATTTTTTTCTAAACACACTTTTGAGAGTATGTTTTTATTGCTATCACAGCTTAACTATAACTTGCTTCCTTTTACTTACATGTATTTATTTATTTGAGAGAGTGTGCATATATGGGGTCAGGAAGGAGCAGAAGGAAAAGGAAAGAGAGAATTTAAAGCATGGAGCCTAACAGGGTGCTTGATCCTACACCCCTGAGATCATAACTTGAGCTGAGATCAAAAGTCAGACACCTAACCAACTGAGCTGCCCAGGCACCCCTGTAACTTGCTTTCTTATAAACGTCTTGGTTCCTTTTCATTTCCCCCCTTCACGTCTCTATGTTTTTTATTGTTTTCTGGAAGAATTCACTTATCCAGTCTGAAATTGTTTCATTATAGG
Source organism: Vulpes lagopus (assembly GCF_018345385.1). Classification (NCBI taxonomy): domain Eukaryota; kingdom Metazoa; phylum Chordata; class Mammalia; order Carnivora; family Canidae; genus Vulpes; species Vulpes lagopus. The sequence goes on along the minus strand of NC_054824.1, from coordinate 21,746,806 downwards.
CATCCTATTTTGTCTTCCTAAATGCTTATAGGATGGATTTCATTAAAAAAAAATCAAAAAATGTAATTCACCAAAATATGTCTAGGTGTTAATCTACTTTTATTAAAATTTCTGATTTTTCTTATTTTGTGATTTATCTTCAATTTCCTTATTTCATGTGTTTTTCTTTTATATGTTGTCTGAATTTCTTTTCTAGTGTTTCTATCCTCTAAAGGGATAGAATCTAATCTTACCATGCTCTCTTTCAAAGCTACATTTCCTCTTACTGGACTTACTATTGTCATTTGGATGTTCATTTACATTCTAAGAAACAGTATCAAGTTGAGCTTCTCCATTACTCATCTTTTTAAACTACAATGGAGATTATATGCAACACTTCCTCCACATAAAATTTTTAATTTACATGATGTTATTTTCAGTTTTAATATCAATTTACTTATCATCTTTCCTCATGTCAATTCTCCTTTTGCTTTAGGCTTTTGTCTCATGATCACAACTATAAATTCCTTTTGTTTCTACATAGTCTATATTTGATCATATTCTACTGAAAGTACAAAGTAGGTACTTTAGTAAGTATATCATGTTTGAGAGCAGAGTATTAAAAAAGGCACATATTTACTCTTAAGGATAATTTCTGCTTTTAATCTAGCAAAATATTTTTACAGTTCCTACACTGCATTTTTTTCTTCTTTCTACTTTACTACTATGTTCATATTTGCATAAATACAGTTCTCTTTGTCCTGGTATTTATCCTAAAAGAGGGTGTGGAGATCATTCTTGGATACTTTGTTATCTAGAATATTGCCATAATTTGACTTTCCCTTATTAGCCATGAGGACATGTGATTAGTTTACATTTCCTGTTATGCGATTCAGCCAAAGTCACCACTACTCAGTTTACTCAGTATTTAGCTGATTCTCAAACAGAGTAGCTCAGTTCCAGGCCTTACTGGTTGTCTTTGATCTGCTCACATCTGATACAGATCTAGAAAAAAGTTCTCAAGTTCTTAGCATGTGAATATCGCTCTCATTCAGTTTCTAATAATGGAGCAGGATCAGACCTGGAGAAAATGGACAACTCAGGCTGTCATCTTACCTAGACATCCTTTCGATTATATTTACTCTAATTTTATTTCTAGACTTTGATTTCATTGAAACACTTTTTCAATCTGACAAACATATATGTATGAGGAGTACATAGCAAAGATCGGTGCCATTAACAATGACAATTCCGTAGCCAGTAGTAATGCATTATCATGACTTCTCCTACTAGGTCAATTTTAGAATAAAACAATTCAAATATAAACTGTAATCAACCTAATCATTATCATAGCTTTATTAATTATGAAAACAGTACAGCAGCAGTCCTACTTGAGCAATATTGGGGAAAATTTCCAGGAAGTTGTGTGGATCTAGATTACAGAGTTTCAGATCTAATTTATTCAAGTAGACCCAGGTTCATAATAATATGCTCTGTTTTAACATCTGAGTCATTATTTTATCAATGCAGATATGGCAAACATATTTATAGAGTAAGCAAATATCTATCTATTCTGAGAGCTTTAGTAGATGTATTTGGTAAATCTTGAGGATTCACTAGTACTCTATTCCACTTAGAGTCCTAAGTGTATTTCAATACATCATTCATTTGGGCTATTTTCAAACGTGAGAGCTTTCAAAACAAAAGTGTTGACTTCACATTGTTATAATTTTGCAAGTTAATGTAGATTCCTAGGGATATAGTTTGTCTATATGATGGGTACCATTCGGGATCCCTGGGTGTCGCAGCAGTTTAGCGCCTGCCTTTGGCCCAGGGCGCAATCCTGGAGACCCGGGATCGAATCTCATGTCGGTCTCCCAGTGCATGGAGCCTGCTTCTCCCTCTGCCTATGTCTCTGCCTCTCTCTCTCTCTCTGTGTGACTATCATAAAAAAATAAAAATAAAAAAAAATGATGGGTACCATTCAACATATAAAAATAATTACATTTATTGAAATTAAAAATGACAAGTAATAAAGCAAATAAGAGTATTAAAAACTAGTACCAATATTTACAATTTCTCTAAGTCCAGAAAATTAAGAAATAGTAACTATAATTACAATTTTATTTTTATTTTTAAAAAAGTTTATTATTTACTTTCAAGGGAGGAGCAGAAGGAAAGGAGAAAAATAATCTCCAGTACACTCCCCACTGAGCACAGGGCTTGATGCAGGGCTCAGTCCCAGGACTCTGAGATCATGACCTGAGCCAAAATCAAGAGTCAAATGCTAAACCAACTTAGCTGTGCAGGTGCCCCTATAACAAGCATTTTTAAAAGCTGCAGTTGGGGGCACCTGGGTCATTCAACTGGTTAAGCACCCAACTCTTTATTTCATTTCAGGTCATGATTTCAGGGTTGTGAAATTGAGCCCCACATTGTTTAATGTGCTCAGTGAGGAGTCTGCTTGAGATTCTCTGTCTCCTTCTTCCCCTTTCCCTGCCCCCAGCATGCTTGTGTGCACTCACATGCATACTCTCACTCTCTCTAATAAATAAATAAAAATCTTTAAAAAAAAAACAGCTGCAGTTGGATTCACAAAGAGGTACAGAGGTAGGTTGTCAGTTGGTCTTTGTTTTGAGAAACGTCTGTTAGCCTACTTAGTAACATTTTTTTCTACCAGTATCTTCCATAAATGAATGAGATCAATAAGATAATTGTAAGCACATTTGTTATAATAATTTTTTTTAATTTAAGCTTGCCATTTCTGAAATACTGTTTTAGTTTATTAAATCATCCACATCAGTATAATTAGAAACAGGTAGAGCAGCATGGTATATAATAACCTGCACTTTCGATATGTTACTTGAAACAAAACTAGTCATTTATTTTCATTTGAAGAACTTTGTTGGGTCTTGGCCAATGAATAATGTATATTTTATTCCTAAGGCAATGTTATTCATGTTGGAAATCACATAAATGCCAACCCCTTCTTATTCACAGCCTGATTAGAAATTAGTTAATGACTTTTTACTAGTGTTTAGCCAAACTGAGAAAATTGTATCTAATCTGTTATTCCCTGTTGTTTTTAGGTGTTTTGTATAACAGGAAAACATTACCACTAAGAAAAACATTTTCAAATATTCGTGATTTCCACTATCCATTTCCTGCCAAGCTGCAAAACTAGTTTAAAGAAGATGGCCATGGTATTGTTTTCTTTCCTTTCCTTTTCTTTCCCACCCCTCCCTTCCCTTCCTTTCTCTTTCCTCACAAATTAGGGCACACCAGCATTTAGTGCATGGGTATTTTTGTCAGAGTTAAGACAAATTATAGAGCCAAATATTAATCTTAGTATCATGTTTATATCTCTATCATGAAGTACCTATAACTGTACTGTCCATTTGACCAGACATTTCTTCTCATTTGTTAAGTCATTGTAACATGTTAATAAGGCCATAGATTCTAAAAAGTATGTTCAAGTTGAATTAAGTATGCAGTTGATGACTTGATGAACTCCAGTGTGTTTCAGTCTTTATATTTGCCATGTAACTGATTTCCTAAATAAATCCTTACAGCTCTCGCTTTTTAAATGTTTCTTTTTTCCCAAGGCATTTCAGAAATATGGTTGAAAGGAAAGTATATAGATCTTTCAGGTGTTGTTTAGACCACATTTATCTCAGCCATATTTGAGGAGCTGATAACCCTAATTCTCTTTAGATCTTATTTTTTTCAAAACATCTTCTGATCCAGTTTTATTCATTATTATACACAGTGCACAGACTGTTAATAACAATCAATTAAGAATCCCTTGGCCTTCTATGGTCCATATCCTAATCAAATGCGGCCAAAATAATGCTGTCCATGAGCTCTGCCAAATAGACCATTAGCCACTGATAATTTGTTTCAGTTAAAACCTCTACTTACAATAAATAAATGACCGGTTCCAACAAGACACAGTGAAAACATGTTATTTAGGTGCTTTGGTACCTATGCTTATGCAAACTGATTATTACACTTCAACTATTTCAGTTCTTACATAGACAGTCATAAAATTTCAAGGTCAAATAGCAAGAGATCATAAACAATAACCAAATTATACAATGTAGGAAATCCCTGGCAGTGAATTATAGGGCAAAATTAATAGAAGTCACAAATAGACATTTTATAACTTAACATAAATGAAAGCTATCACAAAAACTTCCTTTGCCAGATACATCCTCAAGAGAACCTCTCTTGTATAAACTAAATACAAGCATAGAATAAATGCCAGAAATTATGTTGACAGATAAAAAGACAGTTGCAAAGAAGACCAACATTTTGTGAGTTAAAGCATCCATGAACTAGATAGGACCCCGAGACTATTAATTTTATTTTAAAAATTTTTAATTCAATGTGACTGCAATGCATTCCCATAGTATTTGATCATAGTTAAGCAGAGTTCTGCTCTCTCACAGACTGTGATCTTCTAGAGGGCAAGGAGTCTGTGATATATTTTATAGCACTCATTGTTTAAAGGAAGAACAGTATGCAATTCATACTCTAAAGAGCACAAATCACCATATTACCTACATTCTATGTCTATAAGTATAATTTGGGAAAAACTGGTGAAGAGGGTCTATGTTGTGATCCATAGGGCTCACTTTCTCATATTTGACTTGTTTCCCCAAATATTTTTTTTTCAAAATTGGATTTTCCTCCAACACTAAAAATAATGTAACAATTACAGCTGGTATGATTTGCACAATTATTCTGAACTGGAATCTTAAATTTTATTTGTAAATATAAAATTACTTATTTCTTGCAGGAAAAGTGAAGCAATGGTACTATTTTGTTGAAGAGTACTTAAAATGTAATAACTATAATAATAATATTTTAATATATGTTTATATGTGATACTTTCAAAAATTGCCTTTATACATGATTCCTTCTTTTAAAAAGGATTTGAATGTTGATTATTTGAAATATGGCCTCAACCACAGTAGTATTATTGAGTAGTACTTTTGAGCAAATGGTTCTGCAAACAACTGTCATCTCTGAGGTCTTCATTTTATACAGTGTCCTACATTCAAAGATCTACTAAACATTTCATCCTGAATATCTCATGATTTCTTCAACCTCAACATCTTAGTTTCACCATTTTCCCAACAAATATAATGTACTGTACATACATCTATCAGAGAGTTATCATTCTCTTAGGCATCGAAGGCTCAGATCTTGAGTTTTCCTTATCTTCCCTAATTCCACCTCCAGACGTGTGACAAACTCTCCCCTTGCCTTGCAATCTCTCTGCAATTTACTAATATTTAAAGAGCAGATCAAATTCTATCTACTTTGTCACATTTTTCCATAGTCCCAACCAATTTAGCTTTATTTTCTATTGTAATTTCTCAGAATTCTAAAGAGTATGACCAAAAAACAGAAGTTATTTTAGGTTTTACTCCAGAAAAAAAGATGTAATATTGTGTTAATAATTAAGTTAGAGAATAAAAGATGTCCTACATTGTAAAAATATATCTTTATTTAAAACTTAGTGTTTTTTAATTCTAAGAAATGAAAAGCATTGTCTGTAAAATATATGTCTCTTCTATCTTTAAAGACTTATGCTTCCCAGAATGTACTACACTTTCATGATTTTAAAGAGTTAGCACTGTTATCAGTAGTGCTTAACTTGATTTTTCAAAACAATCTCCCGTGAGGAAGTTCAGATTTCTATCTTTCTCTTTCAAGATTAAAAAGCTTTTAAACATTATAGCCTGTATGATTGAAAATAAATAATTTAGGGTTGGTGTTTAAATTTGATTTATAATTATGAAAAAATATGCTTTCAAATTTCATTAGTGACAACCTCCAAAAATCTCAACTAACTTTTATCATTTTCTGACTGTAGGGCATTTATATTACTCCTTCCTCTTGAATATAATAATTAAATAATTCATAGGTGTCATTTAAAGAGTAAGTGGGAAAAATTTGAGATTAAAACTGAAGTTATTAAAACTAGAACACGTTAAGTCTACAGCTTGAAAGTAATTATTAGGAAGATTCTTTCATCAAATATTATGATACATGAGCTCGTATTTGGAAACTAAACTAGTTTAGGGTATCATTAAAATCCTTAAAAATGTTTTTGTCATGTCATGGGCCTCCCAGAGCCATCCAACTTGTATACTAATTATTTTTTCTTGGCTACATGCTGTTTTAATTACATTCATTATTTCTGTCATTCTGCAAAATCTTATGCATGGAAGTGCGGGTGGCCTGGTGCATAACCATTGCTTTTTCCTGCTGTGCTAATGGCTTAAGTCCAAGCTGAGGTGCAAATGAAATGAGTTTAGAAGGCTAAATTTGGCCCCCAGTTAATTTGCTTCACAAACCTGCTACCGATTTTTTTTTTTTTGTCATAAGCTGGCTCATTTACAAATCTATGTTCATAAGGCACTCAAAAGTTAGACTGAAATTTGTAAACTTTTATCCTTAGTGATTATCAATGATGTTGTCAGCAGGAAGCTCAAGGAGGAGATTTCTGGGAGGGAGAAAAGAGAGGAAATCATAGGTATAGTGATTCTTATTTGAAATTAAATACATTTTCAGAAAGAGAAATAACAGATTAGGAGGGAAAAAATCAGTCAAATTAAAGGGATAAAAGTGTCTGAAGCATTTTGACAATGTGTCATATGAGGTATTTCAGTCATCTTTGGTTAAAAGTATTCATCCTGACGATTTCCTTTTTTTTTTTTTTTTTTAATTTTAGACGCAAAGAATGATAAATATTTCCCACCTACAACAGTTTTCTTGCTCCTTGTGTGTTGTCTTTCCTGTACACCATGATACTTTCTCTTCCTTTCTATGTCCTAAATTTAATGGCAATACAACCTGAAAATTCCTTGCAACTGCAAATGGTTCATAATCATAAAATCTTTCTATGATAGGAAACATCTCAATAAAAGTTAAATGTAATCACAAAGAAATATATCAAATTAGTGCTTGTTAAAGGTTTTCATCTGTATATTTTACATCACTTATACAGTCTGTAGGAGTTCCTGGTATACACCTCTATATATCTATTGAATTTTAAAATGTTAGTTCTTTTTGTAATCAGACAAAAATTGGTTATACACCAAAGATGATCTGTTCCTATGTCAAGTGATTAAAAACAAGCCCCAAATCCCTCTTCCTATGCCTTTAAAGCATATTTTATTCAATCCATTATATCCAAGGGCTTTTGGTTTTTGTTTCATTTGTTTTGCAAATAAAGACTTCAGTGCACCTTGTTTATTTTTATGGAGGAAAGATGCAAATTATTACCTCTGCTCTCTAGAAATTAGTTTTCAAATGTGTAAGACAGATAAGCACACATATATAAATCATACAAGATTCTTGCTTTTACATTATAGTTATTTTACTTTTTGTTTGTTGTAGCTATTTACAGCAAATACGGTTTTTAATACAAAAACAACACAAAATTGGAAACACTTCAGACCAGTGAAATAGGTTCCAAGAAACTATTTTAAATCATTTTCAGATATTGTTGGTCTGCCTAATGCAATGGACGACAGGATTACAAAAGAAAAGGTAAATAAAACCCCAATATACTAAAGATAATCTTCAGAGAGGAATTCAGAATTCTATTATTAGAATCTCAAAGTCTATGTTCACTCTTTAAAAATCCAAGTGATTACCCTTGTCTTGGTAAAGTTGTCCATTGCATCCACCTTCCTATTTATGTGACTAGAATGATTACTGCATTTCAGGCAGGGAAGCTGACAGGCTTGACCCAGCTATGCATCCTTAGAATAAATCTGAAATAATTTCTCTAGGTATGGTTAATCAAATATCGAAAGCACAACCCTCACATCTCCATGCATATTCAATAAAAGTTGAACTCCTTAAAGAAACAACTGAAACCATAGTAAGGTAGTACACCATACTTAAATTCCACAGAAGTGGGTTTTACACCATTTACACATACCTACATATTATTGTGTTTCCATTTCATCATCTTTAATCACTGTCATTTATTGCTTAACCATGATTTTCTTCCAGGTCATGGTGGATTTAACTTGCCCTTATTTTCATCAAGTGACCCTCTATCACAAATCCAGTATGCTTTGGCATATCAAATGAACTTCGTCTTAAAAGTCCTTGCCATAGCCTTCATTTCAACCTTTGGTCTTGATTGAGAAAAAGAAACCATTAAGTGTCAACAATCTCTTTGGCAAAGATCACATTTATCCTGTAAATTTCTTTGCTTTCCTTTAGCTTCTCCTGTCTAATTACCTAGAAAAAGAAAAAAGAATAGAAATGAAAATCAGAAGCAAGCATGGGATTGTTGTTTGAAAATTTGATGCTTGTCTCCTATTAAACAATGTTTCCCAAGAATTGACCTTTTAAGGCTTTTTCTTGAGTTTTTTGTTTTAGAAGCTTTTCATGAGGTCTTCCTATTTTGTCTTCTTTCTTTCCCTGCCTATACAGAATGGCTACCTAATGTTCTTTTCCACTAAAAGTCTGTCCCTCTATTAAAAGAAAAAAAAAAAATCTATCCCTCTCTTAGTCACAGAAGAGCCTCCTAGAGTTTACAGCCTGGCCTCTGACACATATTATTTTCTACTGCAGACTTAATTAATGAAAATCTCACTTTAAAATAGAATATAGCTTTTAAAAAACCATAATGACTAGGTATTCAGCATTTTATAACAAATGGAAAATAGTTTCCTTGTACTCTTAAATGACCATTTTTTCTTTTGATAGCAAATTAATTTATGAGTATAATTATCCAAACAAACAAAAATGTCCTTAAAAGCTTCTATGCACGTTTTCCTACTCCGTTCCTTACACTAGATTTTTATGTTTTATTTTTTTATAAATTTATTTTTTATTGGTGTTCAATCTGCCAACATATAGAATAACACCCAGTGCTCATCCCGTCAAGTGCCCCCCTCAGTGCCCGCCACCCAGTCACCCCCCACCCCCCGGCCCACCTCCCCTTCCACCACCCCTAGTTCGTTTCCCAGGGTTAGGAGTCTTTCATCTTCTGTCTCCCTTTCTGATATTTCCCACTCATTTTTTCTCCTTTCCCCTTTATTCCCTTTCACTATTTTTTATATTCCCCAAGTGAATGAGACCACATAATGTTTGTCCTTCTCCGATTGACTTATTTCACTCAGCATAATACCCTCCAGTTCCATCCACATCGAAGCAAATGGTGGGTATTTGTCGTTTCTAATGGCTTAGTAATATCCCATTGTATACATAGACCACAGCTTCTTTATCCATTCATCTTTCGATGGACACCGAGGCTCTTTTCGATGGACACCAATTTTTATGCTTTATTACAAACTTCCCACGTATTTTCAAGTTTATCATCTAATTGTATTTAAGCACTCCTGGTAGGTAGGTAAAGAAAGGCCATTTACTCCTCATTTTATAAATGAGGAGAGGAGAGTACAGAGAAGCTAAATGACTTGCCCAAGGCCATGTACATCTCTCTGGTAATTCTGTACCAGAATGATTTTGGAAGAACAGGCACCAGTACAGACAATGGTTAATCTAATCCCCCAGCAGGGGGATGGGCAGCTAAGATTGATGTCAAATTAAAAATAAGCCAAACTACATATTTCATAAAAAAACCTCATGAATATCATAAAGCTGACAAGAGAAAAGAAGCACCTCTGTATAGTACTGTCATTTGCATAAAATGGCTTCAGAAGAAACAACAGAAAACTGTGGTGACAACAGGTACACAAACAGTGCAAATAAATGACCAACAACGCAAAAATAGTTTGGAAATCTTAGTTATATGAAACCACATTATAGTTTTTTGAATGTGTATTCTTAAAGCAACATAAGACATCCTTAGGATCTAATTTTAGCAAATTGGACTTTGTTTTCAGCTACTAGCACATTAAGCATTTGAAATATATTAGCCTTCTAGTATTTTATCTGTATTTCAATGTAAAGACAGACTGCAAAACAGCATCCATCTCTTATTTTCATATTTGTATGTTTTAGTTCAGAGATAAATTTTATAACAATGTTGTTGCAGGTAAGAGGTATCAGATGCCAACTTTCTGTGTGTATCCTGATATTGGGAAGGAATAGCTTCAGTGCTGGGTGAGGAGGTAACTTACCAAGAGCTAGTTTCACAACAGGAAGTAAAATAAACAAATATTCAATAATGTGGGAAAAAGAAATCAGTAGTTACATAATATCTTAAAATGGGATGTTTTCAAATTTTTATTACCCTGAGAAAGCATAAAGCATGAATCAATCATGTAGCTTTATGTTTTTGTAATGTGGAAAAACAAAGAGAATACGTGATAAAAGAAGAATAAAGCTCTGTATTATTTTTATGATGTCAGAATGCTCCTTCTTGTTACTTTGGCCCTCTTTCAAAGCTCTAAGGGAACTTTATAAGTAACAAAATTCAAAGAAGTTTTAGTAGAAAAAAAAAATCTTGAAGCTCAAAAAAGCTATCATGGTCTGCCGAACACTCTGAATTTATTAATACCCCTAAGATAAATACAAATCCTAGAATATTTAAATGTATTAACTCAGCAATTATTTGGTGTCATAAACTATTAAATGTTAATACTACCCTTTCAAAATTGAATAGAAGCCTACCTTCATGGAGCTTAAAGACTTTTTGGATTGATAGAGTGAAACAAATTATCATGTAGGTAATTTAATATTAAAAATTGTAATAAGACTATAAAGAAAAAGTTCAAGTGTTAGAAAAACATAAGTTGGAGATCCCTGGGTGGCTCAGCGGTTTAGCACCTGCCTTTGGCCCAGGGTGCAATCCTGGAGTCCCGGGATCGAGTCCCACATCGGGCTCCCGGCATGGAGCCTGCTTCTCCCTCTGCCTGTATCTCTGCCTCTCTTTCTCTCTGTGTGTCTATCATGAATAAATAAATAAAATCTTAAAAAAAAAAAAAAAACATAAGTTACAGAAACTGAACTTGATGAAAAAGACGGGATTTGATAGTAGGCAAAGGGGAGAAGGATGAGGAAAATAAGGATCAGAAAATACTTTTAGGTAAAAGAAAAACCTACATGCAGTCTCGGTGTTTATAAAGTGCTTTGTGTTTGGAACACTGGGAGAATTTAGGAGATCTGTGTGGAAAGGGTTATTAACAGGTTGAGTGGCAGATTCAGAATTCATGTTGAAAGATCACTCTGACATCCTGTTGACAATGAGGACACCGCTAGGAGCCTTCTGCAATAGTATACCTGAGACATGATGGCACTTTACACTAGGGGAAGGCGGAGTCAAAACGAATTAAAAGAAATTGATTTGAAATCTATATTGTACATCTTTTGACAAAAGTAGCCCACCCTAAAACAAACAAAAACTAGCCCCTGGAGAAAAAGGTAATATTTCTTCCTGGAATAGATGTAAAATAACTAAAAGAAAAATGTAGCAATCTTAATTCTGTAAAATTATTTAAAGGTGAAATATACATACTACAAATTTTGAAATACTTTAGATATTCTGAGTATGGAAATATATATTTTAAATCATGGATGGCCTACTCCAAACTTTTGTTCATGAGCACTCTTCACTTATGTTTTTTTCTCTACTATTTTTTTTTTTCTTGGATGGAGGCAAAAACTAATGCTGAATCAGAAGAGGACAGCACACTTGAAGCTTCTTATAAAAAATATTAGTCACCAAGATTTGGAGCACTTAATCCCAAGCAGAAAATCTGAAGATATTGTTATTCTCTGAACTAAGGCAGAGAACAATTAAGTAAATTTCTACAGCTGCAGAGGTAGTAAATGGCGGAGCAAAACTTCGAATTCAGTGGTATGGTATGAGTCCACACTCCACCAGCATCAGGAAATGCCACTCTGAGGAAGGTTCAAAGGGCATCCCAGAGAAATTATAGAAACAACATGGAGGTGAAGAGGGGATAAACTAGTAGATTTGAAAAGATGTGTCAGTACAATGAGAGAGGAATGAATGAAAATGTGAACTCAATAAATTAGAATGTGTTGATGATATAAGAATATTATAAAGATATAAATATAGACATAATGATATATAAATATGTTAATAGCTTTAAATTTTCAGGAAATAAAAGATCACATAAGCAGCTAGGCAGGAAGTAAGGGAACAGACTGCTTAATTAAGAAGAAAAACAAAATTATAAAAATAAGTTTAAATGTTCATGTTCTATAGAATCACTTCTTAAAGAACTACTCTAGAAATCAAAAAGATTAAGCCTTTATCCAAGGGACATGTCATCAGAGAAATGTGCCTGGCTTTATCCAAAAACATTTAGGGAAGGACAGTGCATGACATCTCATAAATCTGAGCAGGAGAAATAAATTCCTTAAATCTGTGTGAGAAGATTTTTTGAGCCAACATTTTAGTTAGATTATCTTCTTATTTATGGGACGTGCAATTCAGGCCAAACTCTGACATTCAACACTTACAGAAAGTCTCCATGGGAGATAAGAAGGTGCTCTTTCTATTTGTAACCAGAGCAGAATTTGGCAGAACTGCTTTGTGAATAAGTCTGTAAATACTACATATGAAGAGAGAAAGTAAAGGACTGTGCTCACAAAACATAGAGTTGCCCATTTGCCTGTCTGTATATCAGACAGATCTTATTCCCATTCTATTAAAATCAATAGCACCTAGTAAAATTGTTTACTTTATAAAATGTTTACAGATGCTCAATACATAATAGCTTAATCAAAGAAAGCACTCTAAGCAAACGTTATGTGAATCAACATGTGTTTAAATCTGTGACAAAAACAGGAAAAGGGAACAAGTAAAGGAATATACATTCTGCTCCATCTTCTTGAGCTGTGATTTTTATTCCATTTGAGGCTTTACTGTCTTCTTTCTTTCTTTCCTTCTTCTTCTTCTTTTTTTTTTTTTTTTCTCATCCCAAACTCATGTGGATATTCTTTAAGCTTTTGTGGTCATTCCTCCCCTGCTCTTTATAAACTGTATTTTTGTGGATATCTCTTTGGCTTCCAGCTTTCCATTATAGACACAAACACACACTTCACAAGTTCCCTTGGATCTCTTATTGAATCTTTTACCATCAAAATAAACTCTACATTGCCACAACTTAAATCATTTTTTTTGGTTTGTTTGTTTTCCCTATCTCCCCCTGTCCATAATCACCTACCTGCCATACATATGCTATCAGAAACACATCTATTTCAATGGTTTTAAAAGGATTATGCTAAATTTGAAACATTTTCTTATCCTTCCTTACTAAGAGGAGTCAAGTTAAATAAAAGTCATGATTTAACTTGATTTTTTTTCTTTAGTCTTCTGTCTCTTCCCACCATTTTGCATTAACCCACCATGAGCTCCATTTTGCTATAAAAATAGTTTTATGGATTTCAGTTTCTAGGCATTCCAGTGGCTCTCCAATGATGGACATACCTTCTAAAGCACCACGTTCCTTTCTCTGCACCTGAAGCTGAGTAGAGTCTATCCCAAGCATGAGTTCGAAATCCCTCTGCTGGCCATCATTTGCTGACCCATTTTACCTCTCTAGTCCAGATCCTCCCACTACTCCTTAGCAAGTAGACTCCTCTCCATCCCCTAAGTTTTTATGACACTCATGCTGTGAGAATTCTATAGCATGAAAGAGGCAAGCTGCTTAACAATGGGCTTATCACATAGGAAGCATTTAATTAAGGCTTATCTTTATTTCTCCTCAGTGTGAAAAGGGACTTCAGATATAGTAGGCTTGTTTTTCCAGTGATTTGTTGTCTGAGATCATGTATTTTATTTTACCACCACGTTGCTTTACTGAGCAAATAATAGAAATTTGTTTTCAATGTCTTACCTTTATAAAGGTTTCTAACTAGCTGAATTTAAATATGATTAACTTTTAAATTCTCTAGAATCTGAAAAGTTAAAGACTGAAGGGAAGTAACTTTAAATTTTCCAAGGAAATAAACTTAAGTATTGGTTTATATGTATATATAAACATATATATATACATATATAGATATTACATATTATATATCAACATTTAATTACACAAGCCTATTTAATATTTTTCCTTTTTCAATTCACTTTTTATTATTATCTTTTTAAAAATTGAATATATCTCATTCAAAAATTCAAATAAAAGGGCACCTGGGTAGCTGTCAGTTGAGTGTCTCTTGATGTCAACTCAGGGTCAAGAGGTTGAGCCCCACATCAGTCTCCACGCTCAATGGGGAGTCTGCTCAAGATTTATTCCCTCAGACAGAGAGGGATCCCTTCCTCCCCACCCCATGCATCTGTCCTCCCCCCTCACGCATGCTCTCCAAAATAAATAAATCTTAAAAAAAATCCAATACATATTTTCACTAAAATACAGTAAAAAAAAAAAAGGGATATATGTTCTCTAGAGATTTTAAGACATGCTCATGTCCACACTAGAATATTTTGATTTATAACTGAACTCAAAGGAAAAAATTACAAATACATAGTAAATAATGAGGAAAAATCTAAGCAGATACCATAAAACTCTAAGCCCTAAAAGACTAATGACTGTCCAAGGCATTTCCGAGTAGATAAATGTAATAATACAATTACATTGATGGGGCTTTAAAGCATAGCTCTTTGTGGGCCATAAACTTTGAGAATGAAAGAAAAACATAGCAAAAATACCGCATCAATAATGAATGATGAGAACCAGAAGGCACCAGAGGATTGCATTCATAGTGTCATTAGTATGCAAGTCAGCTCCCCAAACCAAGAAAAGAATAAAATAGGAACCATAGGCAAAAATTTTGTGAGTGTTAACAAAATATAAATGATTTTCTGTGTTTATTTCATTTGAAGTATGTAAGTAATTTTATTTCTTTGACTAAAGTTATGAAATAAAGCCATCAGCAAGTTATAAGCAATATATATGTTTATAGTATTTTATCAAGCTATTGTTGTCATCACTTTCTATGTATTGTGTTGGTATCACATTCCTCATTATTAAATAAAACAGCAACAAAATGAATGCATTTTATATGTGCATAGACTTCAGTTTAAAAACACTGGTTTTATGTAATGATGGCTAGCTTTAGCTACGGAAAATTCAGAAACAAATGATCTGTTTAGTGACATGTTGCATCTTCTATACCAGGCCTGTTTTTGAGGCAGCTTAGTAGAGTGTAGGAAAATGCAAATGGGTTCAGAAGATAATTATGTTCTAATTTCATCTTTGCTCTTTGCTGTGTGATCTTGGGATAGTCACTTTCCTTCTCAGGATTCAGTTTCTTCATTCATAAGATGAATCCATTAGAATGGATGGTCCTATGATTCTTTGCTCTATAGACTGACTCATTTTGATGTGGATAGTATGAGATAGAAGTTTTTAATAATAGAATGTTCCATATGAAGGATGATTATTATTCAAAAATCTCAGGTGCTCAACATAGACCTATCGAGCCCTTTGTTGTTGTTTTGTACATGTGATTTCTTTAAAAATTAACTATATGAAAACACTTTAAAATCAGAACATTTTACATTAAAGAAATGCAGATTTGAATAACTATATCTGGAAATACTGAGCACATAGTCCATCACTACAACTCTCAGCTTTAGGTGATGAAAGAGCAATTTTCCCTATAAAATGGAGGCAATAATATCTACTTACCAAGGTCACCATGTAGAAGGAAATAATCATGTAAATTATTTAGTACACTATCTAGCACATATGGGCAACAAGTAACAACAACTCCTTCTTCCGATCATTTCTATGAATTAGCAGTAGGAAAGCATGAAAACATTTGGAGTTTAGTCTTCCATTTCTTTATAACAACTACAGTTTTGGTTATAGAAGCAATCACATTTACAGAACACAAATGTGACTTGCTGAAGATTTATTTTTTATTATCAGTAATTATGATTGATCAGCAATATTGAAGTAGAAATACACTCATCAGGATTAGATTGCTAACTTAACAAAGGGTATATACATCCCAACCTTTGTGAAAGCTTTAGAGAAAAATACAATACTATATTTTATGAAAGGAAGATAACTTTCCAGTGAAAGGTGGTGGGATATGATCTCTTGTTAGGCAATTATTCCACTGGGTAATCTGTCCCAATGTCTTGACGTTGTCTTTCTAGTTTCTGGTGTATGGTATTTTTTTCATATGATCCAGTTAAAATCATGGCAGGAGGAATCCTCTAGAATTTAAATATAAGAGAACAGTTCACAGTTACTCAACTCCTCCAAAAGAACATAAACCAAGAAATATCTTTTATAGTTCGTAAAGTGAAAATTTGAAATGGTAAAGGGTAATAGGTCAAAAGAACTTTTGAAGAGTTTTTGATGCCTGAGGACTTTTATTTCTTTGGATTATGTATCTTTTCTGGCTCTTGCTCTTCTTTGTCTAATTTGCATTTTGTGGTAAAAGTTTTGTGCATCTAGCTCTTGCTCCTCATCCTTTATCATCTAAGTACCTGTACGTTTTGGAACACTTCTTTCATGCAATGCCCTTCTTTGCCTTGGACCCCCTCCATTGCACCAAATTATGATAAGCTGAAGGAATGTAGGTGCTCCTGTTACACTGGCCAAATGAATAGCTTAAAGGAAACCACACGCCACTAATTGCCATATGCTGTGTTTTAGTTCACTAAGTTATGGCCTAACAGTTCATACCACGAAATCTCTCGAGTCTCAATTGCCTGAGGTTGCTTGGCATGAACAAAAAGGAAATGAAAGCTTAAAATACCCCCTGAAAAACTCTCAATTCAACATTTTTCTAATAACCCCATACCCTTATACTTAGTCACACCATTAAATATTTATTTTCATCTATTCTAACATTTAATTGTCAGCTGCTTCTTTTTATTCTTTACTTTCCCATTTGGTTTTCTGAAGATATGGTAATTTATTAGAAAATAATGGAATACATAATGCAACTTCTCATAATGGAGCATTCTGAGAAACAGAGGCACACACATTAATTTGATTTGACCTTCAAAAGTCCTTTTATAACTAAAAAAAAAAGGGGTCACATGGTATCATTACACTAGTTTAGAAAGGATTTCCTCTACTATATCTTAATGATACCTGGCAACTGTCAAAAGATTTTTTAAATCTGTTTTAAAATTCAAATGTGCTCTTATGACAAACTTCTATTTAGTTTTATCCCAAAAATGTAAATTTCACAAGAGCAGGAAACTTGTATGTTTGTTTATTTACTACTATGTCCTTTTAAGAATGCTTTAGTACATTTTCAAAAATTATTGAATAAATAGTGAATATATAAATCTTTCCAACCTCGATGCTCCATAATATGTTAAATACTCTCTAGTAATGACCATGAAAGACTGATTTTGTTCTGTTTTTGCATTCACTAGTCAATGTAGCAGTGAGTAAAGATGCTATTTTGGTAACCTTTGGTAAATTCACTTACATAAAGTAATTTAACCACAAGTATTAGTTTCTTGTGGCTGCTATAACAAACTGACATCTAACAGCAGAAATTTATGCTCTCACAGTTCTGGGGCCCAGAAGTCTGAACTTAAGGAGTTGATAGGGCTGTACTACAATCTCTATTAGGCTCCAGGGAGAATCCTTTCTTGCCTCTTCCAGCTTTTGGTAAATCAAGGAGTTCTTTGGCTTGTGGTTGCTTATCTCCAGTCTCTTCCTCCATCTTCACATAGCTTTCTTTTTTTCCTATATGTCTTTCCTCTGCTTGCTTCTGATAAGAACCCTTATTATCAGATTTAAAGCTCACTTGGATAGTTCAGAATGATCTCCTTTTTAAGATCCTTAACTTAATTACTTCTGCAAAGACCCTACTTCCAAATAAGGTCATATTCACAGGTTCCATGGGTTAAGACGTGGACATTTTTGGGGAGTAGAAGGAGTATGCCATTCAACACATTATGCTACTCTAAATCAGGAATTGTAAGGCTATGCTTCAGCTGAATAGACAGTAAGCTTAAAACAGTTGGTGGAGTTCTAGGACTCTGATGGAGTAACTTCATGGTGATTGTCCCAGGGCTAATCTGGGGTTGGAGAGAGGAGAAAGAGCCTAGTAGCTGAGTCTCTGGGATCTTACCCTACCTCCATGAGCACATCAAACACATCTCATCTGTCAGTTTTTCATACGTTGGACTTCCATTTCAAATCTTGTTTGGAACATTCCAGTCAACAAATATTTTGAAAACTAGCTAGCAAAAATAAGCTTATGGAGACAGAAATTATAGCACTCCTTTTTTTGTCCGGGACCATGCCCATGACAGATGACTTGTCAACTAAGAAATATTCAGGGGCTTCTTTGCTTTCCTTGAAGTAAAATAGATAAGGATGTTTAAGTACATTGGCATACCCTAAGATTGATCAAGATCCCTAGGGATTTGTAGATTTGTACCTCTAGGGAGGCTGGAAATAGTTTTTTCAGCTCCATTTCCCTTAGGGTCTTCAGTGCTATAAAAGAAACCTATGAAAAAACAATAGTGAAAAACCAAACAAATAGACAAGTAAGTCAGAAAAAAACAAACAGAACAGGCTAAGTTCTTAGCCTCCAATTTTAAAGTATTATGGAAGAGATAGGACTTCTAAATTGCTCTTTGTCGTCACTTCCTGACAGCAAAGGTATCAGTTTCCCATATGAAACATGTCGCTAACAATGTCCAAAGCAGCCAAGAAAGTTAACATAAGGTTTTGGAAAAACTTAGGAGGGTCTTTATTAATAATGATTTCACTCTTTTTTTTTTTCCCTGCAACTCAAAAAAGTAACTTATTTGACTTAACATTTGCTAGATACTGAATGGAACTTCTTCTTAAACCATACTCATCTCATAAATGACCAGGGTATATAAAAATAACAAGTATCCATAAAGATATCCTTGGGTTACAATTATGTGGGGGTTTCTCACTGAAGAATTCTAGAACATTGGCTTCACTCTCTTCACTAGAACATGGGTAACAAGAGTTACTCTTCTCTTGGCTGGTATAGACTATATGTGAAAAGTCCTTGAGGTTTCTGTCCTTTGTGTCAGACAAATCATATTCTTTTTTTCAGCTTCCTTATGTTCATCTCCTATTTGAGAAGTCAAAGACCTCAAAGTTTTATATTTTGACTAATATTCTTCTATCTAAAGGGACAATATACAGTATATGATCAAAGTTGGGTTGTTAACACATTATTTAACTCCAGTATAGATATAGAATGTGTATACTATCCCTGTTCTTCTTAAAGCTCTGGGCCAGGAAAATCTGTGACATGAACATGTAAGTGAATGAAAATAGGCTATAATGGGCTACATGCAATTATAGACCTCAAGCTCAGAGGAAGAACAAAGGCATTTGATTCTTACAATTAGAAAACTATTTTTCTTCTTTCCTGATACCAAGAAACAGTAAAAGAATGAAAAAAGGACAGACAACTTCATCTTCAGAATTACTTGAAAACTGCTCGCTGACTAAACCACAAACTGTGAAGCAAAGCTGCCTTAACTAGTAAAATTTGGAGGAGATTAAGAGAGGATTCTGAGACCATATAATCGTATTGAGTGAAGGCTTTTCCAAAGCTGAATATCCTAAAGACATAAATTATTGTCATGCTATAAATAAATAAGCAAATAAATGAATAAGCAAATAGACAAGTAAGTCAGAAAAAAAGTATAAACAGTAACTCTTTATTTTTATTTTTATTTTATTTTATTTATTTTATTTATTTTATTTTATTTTATTTTATTTTATTTTATTTTATTTTATTTTATTTTATTTATCTTAGTGAATGGGAAGCAAAGAACAAATTCCACAAATTTCAGGGAAAAGTCCATGGCAGTGTAAACCTGACATGGCAGGGCAGTAGAATATGGTCTCATCAATTGGAAAAGCTTAATGGAGAGAATGGCGTTTCACAAGCTATTCAAATGTGAGAGATTTGAAGATTCTTTCTCTACCACCAAATCTTGTACAAACACACATGCACATATACACTCATGGTATCTTAGTCACCCAAAAGATATTTAATCCAAATTAATGCATCAATGTCTATAAAAATTATAGTTTTATAACAAGTTATTAAAGCTGTCATTCAGATAAAAGAGTAGTGTGCTTGGATTACTGAAGATTCTTTCTTTTCCTCTCCCTGACATCCAATACACAGAACAAAAATGACCGAACTTGACTAATACTGGCCATAGAGGCTTTTCCGTGCTAAACAAGCTTTTGACAAATAGCATGTCTTTCAAGGTAGATAAATCTAGACCCAGTGTTAGCAGGCACTAAAAACAGCAGCCCATCTTTATCTTTGATGGTTCCTATATTCAGCAGGAAAATGTTCGTTTTCAGTTGAATGCATTTAAATGATAAATAAATAGCTGTGAACTGAATCCTAGAAGAAAAGAGAAAAACAAAAAACAATCACTCTTGATTTTTTTGATGTGACATATTAAAGATTTTCTTGAACTGCAAAACAATATATGGCATGTGCTTTATAATATA
The DNA here is from genome assembly GCF_018345385.1 of Vulpes lagopus. Classification (NCBI taxonomy): domain Eukaryota; kingdom Metazoa; phylum Chordata; class Mammalia; order Carnivora; family Canidae; genus Vulpes; species Vulpes lagopus. Next base: position 21,726,401 of record NC_054824.1, on the reverse strand, counting down.
TCTGTGGAGAGCAAGTTCTTAGTAAACAAAAATGAAATATAAAATAATGAGAATAAGATGATTTCTAAACAGTGAATTTTCTAATTAGAGTAATTCAGAGCTCAAAGATATGTTAAAGGTTGTCCAACTGCCTGATGTTGAATTCCTCTCTTAAAAATCCTAAACGAAAATTGCCTAGTGTCATTAAATACCTAGTGATCATCTATCATCTGGACCCTACATGTAATACAATAGAAACACACATGAGTAGGCAGTGTTTTATACTAGATTCCATCAAATATAAAAATTCTGAAAGCATTAATAAAGTTGAGGAATTAGAGTTTGTCATTTACTTGTTTATTGATTTTTTTTAAATTTACCCAACCCACATCAATATATTTATATATACATTTCAATGTTATAAGAACTAACTACAGTTTTAGCAAATAGAAATCCTGTCATGAATGATAACAGGTCTGTGGTGTCATTTGTATAGCTATGCAAGTGAGACACTGGAAAAGGAAAAGACAGAGATGCATTCAGTAAAATAGAGAGAACACCCAAGGTGACTGGTGGTATTGGACAATGGAAGGGGAAAAAAAGAGAATATAGTGAAATAACTATATAATTTTATCAACTACTAATTTTGGCTAATAACAGTTGCCTTCCTAACATCACTTTTTAATCTTTTTGGTCTCAGTTTTCTTATTTTATTTTATCTTATTTTTTTTATTTAGTTTTATTTTTTATAAAATTAGGTTAATCAGAATTTTTGTTGTTATTCTTACTAATAATTCAATAACATAGTCCCCCAAAATATTTTGTGTCTTACTGATATTGGGCACTTGATAAGAATAAAAATTATTATTAATTTTTTATCATTATCATTATCACCATCATCATTACTGAGAATCTCTGAATCTTCTCTCTCACTTAATTATATATGTTAATCAGTCCAGCTGTCCCTAATTTTTCCTGAGATACTCAACATGGAATGACTATCTATTAAAACTAGTAATTTTAGAACTCAAAGGAAAAAAAAAAAACTTTAAAATTCTAAATTTTTCTTATTCTGCCCCTAATCCCTGCTATACCCCCAATGAAATCTTCTAAAAATAAAATCGGCTTTTCTACTTATTTGTTTCTCCCTTTTGTTGATTCTGATCAAAATGAATGTACTGGGGTTTTTTTGTTTGTTTTATTTTATTTTATTTTTTTTAAGAATCTATTAGAAAGGACGAATACCCACCATTTGCTTTGGTATGGATGGAACTGGAGGGTATTATGCTGAGTGAAGTAAGTCAATTGGAGAAGGACAATCATTATATGGTTTCATTCTTATGAGGAATATAAGGAATAGTGAAAGGGATTATAGGGGAAAGGAGGGAAAATGAGTGGGAAAAATTAGAGAAGGTGATAAAACATGAGAGACTCCTAACTGGGAAACGAACAAGGGGTAGTGGAAGGGGAGGTGGGCGGAGGGATGGGGAGACGACACTGAGGAGGGAGCTTGACACAATGAGCACTGGTGTTATACTATATGTTGGCAAATTGAACGTCAATAAAAAAAAGAATCTATTAAAATGCCCAGCACTTTAAGTTTGTGAAAATATATTAACTGATGAGAAAGAGTGCCTTTTTAAATCTTCCAACAAAACTGAAAAAGGAAAAAGTTGATCCTTTCTACAGGCCAGTGGATCTGACCTTAACTTATTTTGTAGGAAGTGCAAGAGCCCCATATCCTTCACCTGTTCTTTCACAACACTCCCAGGAGACAAGCAGCAATTACTGAAATCATGTGCTGGTGCATTGCACCCATTAAAAGAGGAAGAAAAAAAAATACCTGTATTTATTTTTTCAGCCCCCTTCTCCAAGATATTTAATCATAAGTTCATAGTTTTCTGACAAAAGTTCAAAGTCTGTACTTCAAAAATGATGAAATAGTAGACCTGGCCAAGCGTGTATAGCATTCTGAGTCTTCTTCCAAGTAATTCCTGGTAACCTTTGCCTGAGGTCCTGGCTCGGAGTCCCAGACAGGGTTTTCAATAGCAAAATGAGCCAGTGTGGCTTTTCTGCTCCCACCTTACCTGTCAGGAACAATTAGGTGAGTACTAAATTGTATATACTCATGTGCACGAGCCCCTTGAATCCCTTAGACCTAGTGTCTCTTCCGTTAGAAGCTTGTTCCACGAAGCCCCAGCAGGAGGCAGTTCTGCTAGTGTTTTTCCGGAGGAATATTCTGGCCGTTTTCTCTGAACTGTCCGTTTTAAAAGTTCTTTTAGAGCTTTGGATTATAAAAGAAGGAAAATTCAATTAAATAATAATAATCTGCAGTATCCATAAGTCCCGGTTTTTATCAAGGTGTGTCTACCCAGGCTCAAAGTTTGGCTTCATAATTTCATTTTTCAAACTTTGGAACCTCTTGACAGGAAAACAAAGCAATTAATATACTAAAACATTGACTGGATTCAGACTTTCATTTTTTCACTTATTGAAGAGCCTGTCTTGAATTACCCCATCTGTGTCTGTCTCTCTTCATTTCCTGGGAGTTGATCTTTGCCCTGATATTTGAGGTTAGGAAGTGATGAAGGAGGAAAGATGTTCTTGGATTTCTGACCCACCCCAAAACCAGAATGGGCTTCTCTTTGCAGTTTATATGAATTGGGGTTTTGACATTCTAACCACAGAAACAATATTTTTCCAAATTTCCTATAAATAATCTGAAACAACTAAAAATTTCTCAGAAACACAAAAGCATGAAATAAGATTATTTAGTTTGGAAATGTTTTTTGTTCATTTATTTGTGTAACCGTGAACCACATTGTTTCTTCATAGTTATTAAACTGAAGACAAAAAACCTTTACATATTTGATATACAATAAATGATAGGTAGAGTTGAACCTCATCAAGTCATATTTTAGTTAATAGACTTTAAATAGGAATATGCTAAAAATGAGGAGTAGGAAAAGAAAAGTGAGCTTTTCTAGCATGTGGCTGGAAGTCCCAAATATTCAGGATATCAAATGCCTGTAAATGAAAACACTGCCACTGCTATTGTGTATTTATCTTTCTTGTATGACTACTAAGCTTATTATGTTTCATTTTAATATCATTGGACTGTTGCATGGCTAAGGCTGTATCTCCTATACAGCAAATTATCAGAAGAAAAGAATGTACTGAGGACATTCTTAGAATATACTGAGGAAAGCTTAGAGGCCAGTACTTAGAGAAGCAAGAGAAAGAGAGAACTTCTGATTCAGCCTGGCTTTATAGTATAAGAAGGGAAAAAGAGACAGAGATAAGAGGTAAAGAGGAGAGAAAAGTTATCCTGGAGCCTTGCTACTCAGAATTGAGGTTTGTGATGTAATAATATCTTCTTATAAATGCAGAATCTGGGACACCCGGGTGGCTCAGTAGTTGAGTGTCTGCTTTTGGCTCAGGTCATGATCCCGGGGTCCTGGGAGAGAGTCCTCCAGCTGGTTCCCTGCATGGAGCCTGCTTCTCCCTCTGCCTGTGTCTCTGCCTCTCTCTGTATCTCTCATGAATAAATAAATAAAATCTTAAAAAAATAAAATTTTAAAATCTTAAATAAAATCTTAAAATCAGGCTCAGGCCCTGAGCCCTCATCATTCTAAATCTGCATAATGGAAGATCCACAAGGGATTCATATGACCCTTAAAACTGAGGAGCATTGCAAAGGAAAACAAGTCAGTGAAATTTTATTGTGAAGTTAGTTGTGTATTACTCTATGATCCATTCCTTGTTTTTTAAATTTTTGAGATTTTTTAAAAATCTGATTTATATTTTATAACATCTCACATCTTTTACAGAGAATGAAGAGTTTCCTGTCCAAGAGGGAAAAAACAACAACAACAACGACAACAACAGCAACAACAAAAAACAACAACTCCCTAAAGTCATGGCAGTGAAGCAGCAGTAATAATGAGGGTCATTCAATGGCCCAGTAGATCTATGAGAATTTGAAAGAGGAAATTCTAAGTTTTGGCTATTCTTCACATGGAGATTCTGTTTAATACCAAAGCAATAAAACAAATATTGAAGCACAGCATATTATGGTTCACCGGTATTTAGGCTTTTAGTAATCAAACTTGCATAAAATTAAGACTCCAGAATGCCAACTTATTTGTTCTTTTACAGTGAGAAATAAAGCCATCATCTTCACGTAGTCAAACTCAATGTAGTTAAAACAGGAAGCCAACTTTTAACTTTGACAAAGGTTTTTAAATACCAGATCCCTCCAAAAAGGAAAGCAGACAACATTACAATTAGGTAATTGGAGGGACGTCCTTTTGTTTGGATAGTTTCTGACAGAGAAACTAAAGACCAGTTTTGTCTCATTCCTATACCACGTTTGGACCACTGTAGTTCTATAGGACCATCCTCGGAGCACATCCGCTTTTCTATCTTTTTTTCCCTTTACAACCAGGCTATGCTATCTTTTGTTGCTGTCTCATTTTACTTCCTCTGCAGACATATTAATATAATTTTCTAGGTCACAGGTTTATTCTAATAAATATGACTTAAATCTGCTTGGATGAGTGTTTCTCGAAGTGAAGTCATAGATACCTATATCAAAATCACCAAAGATGTTAAATAACCCAGCTTCTTGGCCCCATCTGAATCCACTAAAGCAGAACCCACTTGGAAAGGTCTCTGGAAATCTGCATTTTAAAAACTCCTCAGATGATATTTATTTTTCCAGCTAAATTTTTTATTAATTGGCTTGGGCCTCTACTTTGGTTGCTTAATTAGAAAAGAAAAAAATGTACCTACCAGCTTAAAAGTTGTTTGAGGCTGGTGCTTTTAGTTGAGGCCAATTTTTCCAACTAAAATTGACAATTTAGTGTAACTGTCAGAGGACTAATTTATTTGATGTTCTTCGAAGATTCTTCATTCTGAGGCCCTCAAATGGTAATGACAAGCAGATGGTCATTTTATGTCATCAGAAAATTTCAAACCTGAATCTACTCCTTTCTTTTATTTTTTACAAATGTTCGTAAGAATTTAATATATAACATTTAATCCACCTATGCATTCATTTACAAACTGTTTTAAGCAATCGCTGTAGGTTAGACCCTTTCAGATGTAATTTTTAAAAGATTTTTGCTAAAGTTTATATATTCAGTTATTTTGTATTGCTTTTTGTGAGTTTCATTAACCAAATCTTTTTTGAGGGTCTGTCAAATGTCAGAAACTACCCTATGCGCCAAAAATTCAATGATGTCTAGAACAGGGTGTTGGCAGTAAGAATTTAATGCATGATCCAGTTGTCATTGACAGCACATTCAAATGAAGAAAAATTTCTCCAGAACATAACTCTGTAAAAACCATGGTTTCACCTAATTCTCATCAGCAAATCTGGCAGATAATAAAGTGAAGTTGTAGCTGCTTTCAACATCTGTATTTAGCAATATCTGAACAGTTCTTCCTAAAATATATAAAAATTCTTTTAAAAATTTGTTAGAGTGGGGACAAATGGCTCAGTTGTTGAGCATTAGAGTGGCTCAGTGGTTGAGCATCTGCCTTCAGCTCAGGGCGTGATCCTGGAGTTCTGGAATCAAGTCCCACGTTGGGCTCCCTGCAGGGAGCCTGCTTTTCCCTATGTCTGTGTCTCTATCTCTCATGAATAAATAATTAAAATCTTTAAAAAAAATTGTTAGAGTGGGCAACGGGCATTGATGAGGGCATGTGATGTGATGAGTACTGGTGTTATACTATATATTGGCAAATTGAAATTAAATTGTAAAAATCTGAACAAAAAAAAGAATATAAATAAATTAATATATAAACTAAAAATTTGTTAGAAATGATAGGCCAGCAGCCTACAAAAAGAAGTGCGCTCAGTTTATTATGCGCGTTATAAAAAAATAACCAGTAGATTATAAACACATGATTCTAATACAAACAGATGACTTTTGCGATAACCCTTGGCCAGTGTAACCAAAGGTATGTTCTGTTGTAGCCTGGGTTCTTGTCTCTCTTTCCTCTTTTTCAACCCTTAAGAAATCCCTGCTGGTTTGTTGCTTCTTGCAAGTGGTCAGGGTGAGGCTGGGAGAGAACTATAAAACCAGATTCTAGTACGAAGAGTCATATCTGGCTTGGAACCCTTGTTAAAATGAATTTTTACTTTGAGGAGAGATTGGATGCCAGAGTATATCCTAATCAACCTTACTGGTACATTTTCTCCACCCTCCCTCCAGCTTCTCTCTGCGAGGCATTTAGGACAAGCTCAGGTTAATTACATCAGGTCTAATATTCCCAGGGCAGCCCAATGTTATACAGAAGACATACAATAGAAATCCAATTACAGTTTAGCATTCCATTTGATTTACTTATTTTTAAATTCTGGCAGATGTTAAATAGGTTCAATAAACTCGACAATAATTTAAATTCTCTATATTATATTTAAAATAGTTCCAAGGAACTAAGTAAAATGTCAATTTCCCCTGATTTGTTACTACATCGCATATTGTTTTCTATGAGACTATTAATTTTCCTGCCTCACAGCCGCTGTCCTCATCAGTTCACATTTATGTCCCCTAATTCCTTCAGATGCAGCTCTGAATGGGCTGAAGCTCCCACTGACATGCCCAAAGGCATCAAGAGAGCCAGATCCTGACAGGAAGCCAGGAAGATGGACCAGCCATCCATTTGTTAATGTGTCACACTCGAATTACACATGGCTGGCTGCAAAATTAAATTGCTCTTTCAGGATATCAACGGAGACATAGATACAGCATTATAGCTCTGTGTTCCTATTGTTTTCGGATCAGAAAATGCTTTACTTGTGTACCCTTGCTAAATTGTGTTCACTGAAAGTGCAGATTAAAAAGGGTATTGATTGCAGCTTTTCCCAGGCCTGGAGTGGTTCTGTGATTTCAGAATTGAACATTTCGAAGGAAAAAGTGTGTGTTTCCAGCCTTGGCACCTGGAAAATTCTGGAAACCTTTAAAGACAAGAACTGCTGATAAGGAGATGATGTTGTTAAACTTCCTGGGAGTGATCTGGGCTACTGTGTCCTTGCTCCCCTTCCCAATCTAAAGTACCACATTCAGGCTTAATAATTTTTCCATATGTAATACTCATGACCTCCAAATACCGTTGCATCCATAATAATGGCTACTCTATACACAGTGTGATCAAGAAACAGAAAGCAGCGTCCCAACAGCCAGCACACATCACTAGCAGCAGATAAACACTGATAATTTCAATGATTCAAACTTTCCCTACATGAGGCACATACAGATGAAGATGGCATCACTTGCAAGTGATTTCAATTATGCTTGAATCAAGGTCAAAACAAATTATTTCAGAGGGTAGAAATAAATAAAGACCACCCAAATGAGTACAAACAGAAGCTGTTTATTCAAAGCTTACTATAGCAAGGAGTCAGTCACCATGACTTGGGTTTGGCAGTGACCCCATGGCAGGCAGTGAAGTGGAAAAGCTTTATAGTCAAGGGGGCAGAAAAGGCTTCAGGGGTGCTGTGGTTGGAAGACATCGGCATGAGGAAGCTGGAGGTGGGCTAACTAGATGCAGTGCATCCTCTGTGATGGACTAGGAGAATATTTGGCTTTCTCTGCTTCCTCCAGAGTCAAAAGCAAGTACAAAAAAAGTAGGGAAGTTGGGCAGTCCCTGAACAACCTGTGTGTTCTCCGCCAATTGCTGCAGAGGCTATGGGTTGGCTTTTGGCCTAGTTCCTGCAAAGGTTTTGGGTCAGAGTTCTGTTGTCATATATGACATCTGACCAATGTCCATTTGCATATTCAACCTTTCAAGAGTCATCTTTCAAAGAGTCATTTAGGAATTTAGTTTAAGCAGGCAAATTACTGCAATGAGAGCAGCATTGGTAATTCTGCTTATTGGAAGACGGTGGGTAAAAACATAACATCAAATACTTCTTTCTAGGGTTTGGGATCAACCTAATACTTAATGGTATCAACATATTGAAAATGAGCAAATGCTCATAGTCTCCTTGGCTTCCACTTACAGAGGAAGACAGTCAAAAGGGCTCTGAAGTTAAATGAAGTGAATTTGGATTGTGAGAAACTCCACCCACATGCTTCAATGGTGGTAGAAGCCAGATGATGTGATAGGCCATGAAAGACCTATCTATTGTACAGATGACTGCCAGAGTTGAGAGAAGGAAGGGATCAGTGTGAACTAGCATTGTCATGCAAGACTTTCACGGAGGATGTGTGGATGAAGCAAGGCTGTCCACAAGGGAACTTGGGTGGGGAGAGAGCAGATGGAGAAGTAGCTTATGTAGTATGGATAAGATTGGGAAAGGTGTACACTTAGAGACGACAGAGAGTACATTTGATTACAGATTCTGGTATGGCAAAGTGATGGCAGAAAGAGTGAAATGAAAGAAAGAAAGGTCCAGAGGATATCGTAGAGATTAGGAAATGCTGTGCTATTCACAGAAAACAAGAGAGGAAAAGAAGTGAAGCTGGTTTAGGAGAATGCTGTATTCAAATTTGGGTGAGTTTCCTGGGAAGGAACCGAATAGGATATTGAAAAGGAATTACCTGTAGGCAGCTGGATGTCTTCAGCTACATTTTAAAATGGGAAATCACGGCAAGTATGTATTTGCAATACTCCCCAGGAAAGTGATATTTTGAAGTTATAAATACATTCCCCTTAAGGGAAAGATTATATAGAAAAGAAAGTACAGACCTCTTGAAACTTGAGTAATGGCCACACACAATGAAAGAGGAAATCGAGGGTTCAGAGAGGTAAGATTAGAAATCCACATATCACAGTGCCAAAGAATCTTGGCACAGTCTGTGGAGATGGTGGGGTTGGGGGGACATGTCACAGGATATGAAATAATCAGGGAGAAGAAGCACTATGGAAGGCACTGTACGAAACGCCCTGATGTAATATTTTGAAATCCTTCCTTAGCTGATGAACTAAAAATACTACATTTTAAACACAAAATGAATTTGAAGAGTATCAGTGCAAAGTTTACAGCTTTGGCTAAAGCAAAAATTGAATACACAGGAAAGGAGGACTGGCTGTGTCTGTTTGGAAGCCGGCAAGCTAAATTATTTATACATAATTAAAATGAACAAATCAACTGAGGAAGTCACCATTCACACACCCCTAATAAATAACTGGTTATATGGGAATATAGGAAAATATACTATAAATATGGTTTGCAATTGGTTTCCAACCAGTAGCATTTGACTACAATCTTTTTTTTAATGCATAATTACTGATATCAGAGGCAATTTGTGTAAATTTTACTGAAACACACTGAGTTGGGAAGAATTATGAAATATGTAACACAGAATGAGGAGAATATGTACTTGGGAGAATTGGTGACACAATTTTTCAAAGAATGAATCTTCTCACACCTTTTTAAAAAAAGGGACCCGCCTAATCACTGAAACTCAGGCAATTATTTTGTTAGGGTCAAGTTGTATTTTATATTCTCTCTCTCACCAAAGAATATATAATAAGAGAGTAGGAAGGAGATTAATACAAGTTCTCCTTCCCACTCATCCGAGCTATCTTAGAGTTTTTATCTTTTTTTCCACTGATAAGTACATAGATTGCACTCAAAATATTAAATATGATGACTCCATGAAAAAGGATACATTCCAATTCCTTTGACGGGTATGAAAACTGGTGGACAATAAGTAAAAGGCATCATAGTTTTAAATATGCATACTTATGACTTAAGCTTACACTGTTAAGAATTTATGCAAAATGGTTAATGTGAATTGTTTGTGCAAAATGAATATTGAAGACAACTTAAGCATCTAGTAAAAGAAGAATCAAATAAATTATGGCATATCTGTGCTATGAAGTAGTGCTCAGCTATTTAAAAGAATAAGCCATTAAAAAAAAATAAAAGCAGGCCTCCTCTAGGAGGAGCGGTTTCGCCCAAGATGCACAATATCTGGCTTTCTCTCCAGAGAATGATCTAGGCACCTGTGGCTGGCTGCTGACTTGGTTGTCCCTTCTGGTCAGTGCATCCCAGCCTGACCTCTTCCTGCCCCAGGTAAGAGATACCAGATAAAAAAGTATGTGGAGTCTGATGCCATTTCAGTAACGTATTTTTATGCATTTGAATAGAAACTTGGAAAAAAAAAAAAAAGGTCTTGGAAAGATACATATCTGTTAATGACAGTTTTTTTTAACAGTTATTTAAGAAGGATGGTGGAGATAATGATTGGGCATGTTTCAGTCATTCATATGTATTTGATTATTTACATTTTTATACGTTTAGAATTTCTAGTTTATTATCTTCTTCCTTCTATTTACAATTCTTTTTTGGTATAAATTTTATTAAAGTACTGTTGGAAAGGGAGGATTATTCTCTACCTTCAAGTTCTTCTGCCTGGACTAAGAACTCAATTTACATGAGACATATTAACAGGAAAAAACAACAAAGTTTCAGTAAGTGCACACAAAGGCTCAGTAATGAAATTGAGACCCCAAAGAAATGACTAAGACAGGCAGTTTCTGCATATTTCAGACAGAGATGATAGATTTATGAGGAATTTATAGGACAAGGAAACATGCATTTGGGAGCTTTAATTAGTAAATAATTCCAGGTGGAATTTGGACTGAGGCAATAGATTAGTAAACAAGGTAGCAAGGTCTATGCCTATAGCTTCCTCATCACAAAAGTTCCTATCTCTGGTGATAAGGGCGTCTTTTTGTTTCTTAGGACAGGGAGGGTATTTCTCATATGGGGGATTTGTTTCCTGCTTTCACGGGACAGAGGAGGGTCTGAGTGTCTTCATACCAGTCATTTCCTGAGGAGCTTCAATTCAAAATAATCAGTAGGCCACTGTGGTGTACATTTAGGGGTGGCCTGCCTGGGCCCCACAGTACAGAAATCTAAACTGTTGAGTTAATATGAGCTTTTGACAAATATATACACCCAGGTGAGCCATACTTTTATCAAGAAAAGGAGCATTTCCCTCATCTTTCCCTTACTCCTTCTCAAACAATTGTCACCTGTCTGAGGTAACCACTGTTCTGTTTGCGTTAAAATTTAGTTTTGCCTGTTCTAGAAATTCCTATAAAGAGAATCACATTGTAAGTACCGATCTGTGTTTGAAAGGAGTCTGTTCAAAGCCCCCCCGCCCCCAACCCCAACCCAAGCCAAGCTTACAGACAAAATTCACAGATGTCTGCACTTGGCCCTAGCTCTGTTTTTCTAAGCCACGGGCCCTACATTTTCAGAAAAGAGACCAAAACTACAAAGTATATTCTTCTCTAGACAGACTACAGCTCACATCCCAGATAAACCCTGGACAGAGCCCAGGGAGAAACCTGCCACCTCTTGTTCTTCCTAGCCAAGGATCGACCCTGGTCTCCACACCCTCCATGGGCAGAGCTGAGACCCTCTCACATCCTTTAAACAACAACAACAAAACAAAAACAAACAAACCAAAAGACGCACAAACCCTTAAAAGGCCCAGCCCAACAGAAGCTCATGGCCTTTTCTCTTGATGTCAGTCCCCATTCCTCCCTTGGAGAGTGAATAAAGTTTGTCCTGCTTGTTGCTTCATTCACCGGCCATCCTTTTTTTTTTTTTTTTTTTTTTATTAACTTTTATTGGTGTTCAATTTACCAACATACAGAAAAACACCCAGTGCTCATCCCGTCAAGTGTCCACCTCAGTGCCCGTCACCCATTCCCCTCCAACACCCGCCCTCCTCCCCTTCCACCACCCCTAGTTCGTTTCCCCGAGTTAGGAGTCTTTATGTTCTGTCTCCCTTCCTGATATTTCCCAACATTTCTTTTCCCTTCCTTTATATTCCCTTTCACTATTATTCATATTCCCCAAATGAATGAGAACATACACTGTTTGTCCTTCTCCGATTGACTTATGTCACTCAGCATAATACCCTCCAGTTCCATCCACGTTGAAGCAAATGTTCACCGGCCATCCTAACGGTGCTCAATTTCTTGAGCTCAGCATAGTGTCTATGAGATTGCTCCATCTTGTTGCATATATCAGCAGTTAATTCCTTTTTATTGCTAAGTGTTGGATCATCATTTGAAGACAGGTTTCCCCCATTATCCAAAAGTAAAGTGTTTCTATGAAACCTTTCATAAGCTGAAATGGTGTAAGGCGAAGAAGCAATAACCGTTAATTCATATGGAATAAATGTTCAGCCTTCCCAGACCTCAAAAATAACCTCTCTTAGGCAATTCTGATTTCTTAGGACACATCTTGCTAATAGATGCACAAAATCAAGATAAAACACTAATGCTCACACACTTCAAAGCTATGGAGGCTTGGTGCTGAGACACTGATGTCAATCCCAGATGAAGAATTTGGCCTTGCCATTCTCCCTGCTGGGAATGCATACGGCCTCTACAATGGCTCCTTGAGAAACAAATGCTGAATGCTATTCTTGCTTTTCATTTTTTCTCCATAAAAACAGAAATCATCTTTAGATTCCATCCAATTAGCGAAAGCAGGTACTAATGTAAGTCTTTCGTAAAAGTAAAGCGGCCTAAAGTGAACTTTCAAGAGGCAGGGGATACCTGTATACCTGGCTTTACATACCCTGTTGATACACACTCAGGTTGTTTCAATTTTTGACTCCTGAATAAAGCTGCTTTTAATAGTCTTATATAAGCCATTTTTGGACGTAGATTTTTAGTTCTCCTAGGCAAATACTTCAGGTATATTTCTCCTTAGGAAATGTTCCCCTTAGGAGAACTATTGGGTCAGGGAGGAGCTATATGTCTAATATTAGAAATAATTTAAACACAGCTCTCCAGGGTGGTTTTAAGATTTTACACTCCAAACTTCAATATTCTAGAGGGTTGCAGTTCACATATTTATGACGATCTGGTATGAACAATTTTTTAGCATTAGCCATCCCCATGGTCTCAATTTGCATTTTATTTATGATTTGTGATCTTTTGTACCTTTCATGTACTTATTGGCCACTCTGAAGTCTTCCTTGTGAAGTGCGTGTTTGTTTTAACAGTTTCAGGAGTTATTTATATACTTTGGATACAAGCCTTTTGTTACATATATGTTTGTGAATATCTTATCACAATACGCGACTTACCTATTTATACTTCTTACCAGTGTCTTTTGAGAAAAAAAAAAAAAGAAAAAGTTTGCTTTCCATGAAATTTAACTTTTTAATTTTAAATTTACTATTTTCTGTGAACTAAGAAATATTTGTCTAATACCATGCCACAAAGGTATTTCCACTTTTCTCTACTAGAAGCTTTATAGTTTTAGCTTTATTTTAGGGTATGATTCATGTAAGTTAATTTTTCTGTGTGACGTGAGGTAAATGTCAAAGTTCTTTTTTTTTTAAATATTGATATCCAGCATACTCTGTTGAAAATAATCTCCATTTCCTATTGAGTAAGGGAATCGACGCTCCATTTCTTGATATATTTGTTTATCCTTATGCCAGTCTCCTACTGTCTTTGGCTTTATAGCAAACCTGAAAGTCTCATACTATTTATTTTCCAATTTATTATTTGTTTCTTTTTCAAAATTATTTTGGCTATTAGAGGATTTTTTCAATTTCATTTATATTTTAGAAATAGCTTGGGAATTTCAATTTTTAAAATCTATGGGATTATGACTGGGATTACTTTGAATCTATTGTTTTATTTGAGGATTTGGGTATCTTTCATTTTATCTAAGCTTCATTCATTTGTCTTAGCAAACTGTCATTGTTTTCAGTGCAAGGATATTAGATAGGCTTGGTTAGAATTAGTCTTAAATGTTTTAAGCTTTTCACTTCAATTATAAATAGAAAAGTTTTTTTTTTCCCTGAATTTTACTTTCCATTTGTTTCCTAATAATATATGGAAATGTAATTGGCTTTTGTTTATTGACTTTATATTCTTTATTCAAATACTCAGGGATGTATTCTAAGTACATGCTTAGCCCTCTATACCTCTTGGATTTGTGTTGTTTATAGCACTTGGGATTTCATATCTATATTGTATAAGTTATGATGCATTTTCTCTTCTGGTTCTGATTAAAAAAAGTCAATTAAGATTCTGTTTTATTCCAGTCTTCCCACTTTTAATAATTGTGATTAATTACATTGCAATTCTTCTAGGTTGGGCTATATATGTGTGTGTGTGTATATATATATATATATATGTATATTATATATACATATACAATGTATAAGTAATGTATAAATGTATATGCAAATGTATAAGTAATGTATATAAATATGTATATGTATATTATATATACATATACAAATGTATAAGTAATGTATATAAATATGTATATGTATATTATATATACATATACAAATGTATAAGTAATGTATATAAATATGTATATGTATATTATATATACATATACAAATGTATAAGTAATGTATATAAATATGTATATGTATATTATATATACATATACAAATGTATAAGTAATGTATATAAATATGTATATGTATATTATATATACATATACAAATGTATAAGTAATGTATATAAATATGTATATGTATATTATATATACATATACAAATGTATAAGTAATGTATATAAATATGTATATGTATATTATATATACATATACAAATGTATAAGTAATGTATATAAATATGTATATGTATATTATATATACATATACAAATGTATAAGTAATGTATATAAATATGTATATGTATATTATATATACATATACAAATGTATAAGTAATATATATATATATGTATATTATATATTACATATACAACTGTATAAGTAATGTATATAAATATGTATATGTAATATATATACTATATTCATGTATATACTCATAATGAAGTTATTATATATACAGTCTAGTATATATGTATATATATTCCTATACACATAGACACCTACACAGATAATAACCACCAATTAATTGATGACTGTGCTTATGGCTTACTGGGTTTCTCTAGGAAAACTGCTTAACTTCTCTGAATTGCACTTATATGCAAATAGAAAAACCTCTAATCAGTACTGAGAAGGTTACTGAGGTTAACAAAGATAATTAAATTTGTTAAGGAGAATGTGGGCTAAATTTTTATCTTCGTATCATACCAGTTGATATCTAAATAAAATTTCTTGCTATTTCCTCAAAGTTGTGGCATTATTTTGTTATTTGTTTTTTCTAAAATAGTGCAGTGGAAAGTATATTAAAAACCATGTACCTGACCTTTATTAAGACTTATTTTTAAAGCCAGGAAGATTAGAATTGCATATTGTTTGGGCCTGAAACACAGCTTTAGTGTTTTATATTGTTATTATTTTATGTAAATACCTTTGATGGTAGGGAGTCTTAGAAGATTTTGATATGATTAGCCCCAAGGTTGTTTTCATAGTGAAACAGAAATGTAAAGTCAAGGGCTAAGATCCTGGGTATAACGTTTTTCTGCTTTTGTTTTCTTTTTTTTTTTAATTTTATTAAGAGGATTTTTGCTTTCCCAAATACTCTTGATGTCTAAATCTGTCAATTTCCTTTCATAAGATTCTGAGACCACATAATTATAAATGGGAAAAGTTCTTATCTGAACAGCTTTCTGATCATCAGCTTGTTTACGGTATGGGTAGCCATTCTGAATAATGTAATGAATACTATATTTCCTACTCCACTCCTTCTTTCTTTCATGCTGTGATGATCCCCAAAGAAAGTAAAAATGTGCTGATGTAATTACAGGTTCAGGGTAATATCTATAGGAGTTTAATGCAGTTTTTTATGTTTCTAAGGATATAAGCCTCTCAGTTAATCAGAGTTTGAATTATCCAACTGGTTATTTTAATTTCTCCCTATGCATTGAAGGCTTTTTCCTCCTTTGTTAGTTTTGGAAATGGAAAATATGCTCAGTGGATGCCTTGCCTCTTAACTCTAAAAGTGTATCCTGTTCTTGTCCTGGTATAAAATTTTGGTATATTTTTGTGAAAAATAAGTTAGCTCTTTTTGTATATGGCTCAGTAATCCATACTGAAACATAGACCTAGATCTCTGTGAACTTTATGTAGTGATTCATTAAAAAATAATGCCATGATTAATATTAAACACTTTGAAATCAAAGACATGTTATCTCTGTGTAATTTCTTACACACCAAACCTAGTATGATAATGAGAAAGGTAGTAAATGCAGACTAGAAAGTGACAATGTAATACCACATGAAGTCTACCCTTTAAAATGGTTGGCTTTTTTGGGGGGGTGTTCTGTTTTGATTTATGTTACTTTTTTTTCGGATTTATGTTGCTTTTGCTCCATATCTCACCTGGAATGGTTATGACTAGGTATTATTTGACTTACTTTTTATATATAGGCCAAATCTACTTTCTCTGGAAGTCATTAGTCCCCTCCCTCCATATCCTCATGTTATTTTTTGCTGTGAAGACTCAACTATTTTTAAGGAGTAAAAATAAGAAAATAAGTATTTTTCATTCATGGAAATACTAGCCATTTATATGGCTATTCATTTTTGTGAATGAATATTTTAATCTGGTATCATTTTATTTTTTCCTGAAGAACTAATTTGAGTATGTCCAGGAGTACAGGTCTGGTGGCAATAAATTCTCTAAGCTAGTGATTTTCAAAGCTTTTATTTTGCCTTTATCTTAAAAAGGTATGTGTGCTGGGTATAGTACTTTATGGTGGCAAGTTTTTTTTTTGTTTGTTTGGGTTTGGTTTTTACAATATTTAAACACATTGTTATGTTTTTTTTAATCTTGTAAAGTTTCTGATAAGTTGGTTATAATTTTAATTTTTGTTTCTCTGTACATAATTTGTATTTTTTTCTCTGTCTGTGTTAATGATGTTTCTTCCATATCATCTGGTTCTGTCAATTTGATTATAGTGCACCTTACAGTCTTTTGTTTGGGGTGTATACTTGAGCTGATTTGTTTCATGGATTTGTAGCTTCTATAACATTTAGAAAGTGTTGACTATTGTATCTCCAAGTGTTGTTCTCTCTTTCTTTTCTTTCTGGACTCCAAAATATTAGATTTTTTGGTATTGTTTCACAGATCATTGATGTTCTGTTTACTTATTTCAGGCTTTTATTTACTCTGTGGGTTTATTTTAGATGGTTTTTATTAATATATTTTCAACTTCACTGATCTTTTTTTCATAGTTAAACTAATTTGCTGTTATGCCATCTGATATCTTCTTCATTTCACATATTGTATTTTTCTTCATAGAATCTGATTTTGGTCCTAAATCATTTTCATTATTCAAATATGATGAATATTTGCAGCATATTTATAATAGTTCTTTTAAGATTATTTTTATCATATGGGGTCTGTTTCTATTGATTGTGTTCTATTCTCTTCTGTTTTCTCTCTCCTTGATAACTTCTTATTGACTTGTAAACATTGCAAGTTTTACATGTGTTTTCTGGGTTTTGTTGGATTTTTTTTTTTAACCTAGGGTTGAATTTGTCTGGCATACAGTTGAATTACTTAGATTTAGTTTGATCCTTTCAAAGCTGGTGTTAAACTTTTTAAAAGAGGGACTGGGGTATCCTTTAGCACTAATTTAATCCCACTCATAAGGTGATACCCTCCTAGGAACTTTTCCCAATACTCTGTTTACTACAAGGTCTTTTATCTTGGGATAGTGAGAGCTTAAACTATTGCTAGTGCACTTGAACTACTGTTTGTTTGTTTTGTGTAGAGACTGCTGATTTCCAAGTTTCTTTGTCTAGCCTCACATAGATCCTTTCAAACAGGCACTGATTATTATTTAGCCAGAAATTAGAGGGAACCCTACCTCAGATTTCCAGAATTCTCTCCATTTCTGTAGCCCTTCCCTCTCTGATACTCTGCCTCCCAAACTTTAGTTGCCTTGATTTGCCTGACTTTCAGTTTCCTCAACTCAGCAAAACTGTTATTCTCTGTTGAGATCTCCCTCTCTTCACTGTGGCCAGACAATTGCTTCAACACAATAAACTGGGGACTTGTGGGGCTTACCTCTTTTGCTTCCATTCCTCTTATCTAATGTCTGGAAACATTGTTTCCTTTTTTAAGATTTTATTTATTTTTTTTTTCATTAGAGATACACTGAGAAAGGCAGAGACATAGGCAGAGGGAGAGGCAGGCTCATTGCAGGAAGCCTGATGCAGGACTTGATACTCAGAACCAGGGATCGCCCTGAGCTGAAAGAAGATGCTCAACTGCTGAGCCACCAGGCATTCCTGTTTCATATACATTCTTGTTTCACCCAGGCATTCCTGTTTCATATACATTGTCTATTCACTTTATCATTTCTGAAGCAGACATTCTCCAAGAATGTTTTAAAGCATTTAAGCAAAAGCCCAACCAGAGCTCTAATTTAAATTATATCTGTGCTATTTTCATTAACTTCCCTAAACCTGGAAATTTGGTGGACTATTTTGTAACTTTTTTTACCTGAGGATTTCCAGAGGTTTTAGTAAGTCGTATATAGTTTTGCTTACAGGCAAAACTTATTTTACTTCGAGATTGTACTGCCTTAAACCTACAAATGGTTATTCATTCTGATGGTTAGCACTTGACTGGGCTTTTATGAGGGGTACTTAAGTGCAACAGTTTTAAACAAATGAGACAAAAGGTGTCTGTTCCTATTGGCAATATATTTATATATATAATATATATAATATAATATAATATTATATATATTATATTATATATTGGCAATATATATATATTATATATATATATATATATATATATATATATATATATATACTGTTCCTATTGGCATCCCTGCTTTTCTGCAGGTTTTGTTATAATTACTTTATGCTAGATAACCATTACCAAACACACCATGAGTTTAATACATTGCCTTCGTATTAGGAAAGGAGCTGTCTCTGTGATTGTCCAGGAGTGCAAGCAATCCCTGAGTGCCAAGAAAAAGGTGTTCCCATCCTCCCAACTAATTGCTGCCACTGCTCCAGAGAATACAGCTCAGAAAGGGTGACCAGGTGCCTCTGCTAGATCCTTTGTGTAATGTATGTAGAAGCCTTGACCTCAACTTTCAGCTTTGTAGATTTAGAAAATTTATTGAGGGAGATTTCTTAAGGTGACCTCCTTAAAAACATTTTTACTTTTTTTTTTAATTATAAAACTCTAAAAATAAATTATAAAATATCACAAATCCCTTTGGTACTCCGCGGTTTCCCAATGCCGAATGCCAGTTGTCTGGTTCCTTGGAGGAAAAAGGTTCAGAATTGTCAACCCACAGAAAACTGTGTCTGGGCCTGGATCTGCAGTAATCATTTTTAAAACCTTTGGTATCTCAGGAAACAAGATGTGAACTGTTGGTGCCAGAGAACCTCAAAAACAATGGGTAGCACCAAAGTATGCATAATACTTTGTGATTGAAAAACAAAATTGTGTTGGAAATAACATATAATGGTTGAGGAGGACAAGGGCCTTTCTAAACATTATAATTAATACCCTGGCTCTACTGCAGCTTTCATAATGCTTCACATCTCCCAGTCTTATTTATTGTGCCTTCCGAATCATATTGTTAGAGGAATTACATGAAGTAATTGGTTCATGTTGTACTTTGTACGGTACCAATCACTACTCGTTTGATGAGTGGAAGCCTTGTGAATAGAAATCATTATTGTTGCCATTGTCATTATTGTAGTCACTGTAAAATGCTAAATAGGCTAATTCAACACTACTTACTAAATGCTTACTAATGCTACTTCACTAAGACAATAGATTAAGCTCTTTAAGTTAGGATGCAAATAATAAAATATAAAATTTAATAACTACAAATATATAAACATGCACATACAGTTCAGCATAACTGTTTTTTTTTTGGAATGATAAATCAAGGCCGTAGTAAGCTATTCTTATTAAAGATAATTTGTTAAAAAATGTCAGTAAGGGTTGTCATATATTAATAGTAATTCTTCAGCTGAAATTCTATTTGAAGATTTTATCTCTGGGTTTCATCTCCCTAAATAAAGATACTTTATTTAAGCACTGATCATGACAGGTTTTGAAGCTCTGGAAAGAGAGGAACATGCCCTGTCACTCCTTCTTCCTGAATGCTACATGGGGAGTAGAACATCCATGAAGGTGGCAAATCTGTTGAGAAGAGCAGTGAGGCTGTGTGACTTGAATTCCTCTCCCTGTGCTCAGAAAAACAAGTGATCATGTGATTGATAAGACTAATTTTGGCATCAGCTTTTTTGGTTAAGTGTTTGGTAGTTCACAATTACTTCTTCTCTAAGTATGGAGGAATACATTCTTTTGCTCAAACTGTCTTCCCCATTTCTCCGGAGGTTCCTATTCTACTAATAGTTATTACTACTTCAATTCATACTTCACTTTTCTCTCTCCATGATACTTAGCCTGTGGAAGAGTGAAACTTCAGATGAGCTCAAATTTATTCATTTGTGACAAAATTACTAACATTGCACTAATTCTTATAAAAATCTAATTAGATACTAAGATTCATTATATGCTTACTTTTGTATTCTAATTGATTGCAGATCTTAATCAAGCCCTTGTATGGTATCAGAAATATAATTTATTGTTTGTGTACCTGAACCATTCCAACACTATCCCTATTTTCTGTCATGCAAAGTGACTGGAGAATCTTCTTTGGACTCATTTTCTATATGGGTATAGCTCTTTAAGACCTATCAGAGAGGATATCCTTGTTGGGTTAGAAAAAGGGCCCTTAAATATCCATGTACTTCCTTTAGTCACTTTCTTCCTTTTCTTTTTTCCTCAGAACTAAGGACCCACTTACCCCTTTTCTGCTATTCCCCAATACTGTCCTTGTGAACTCTCTGTTCTGTTCTTACTCCTTATGGTGCACTGTTACTGCTCAAAGCTGCTGATCATGAGCAAAGATGAGAGGATCGTCTTAGATGACCACCCTCCAAAACTGTCTGCATTACTGAGAGCACTACTGCAGAATGCAAAATTATCTATATAGTGTAACTTAATTTGTACTATATATAATTATTTGCAAATATTCACACATATGGAAAAATCACTGGGGAACATGTAAAAAAATTAACAGCAACTGTCTCTGCATGATGTAAATTGTGTTTCCCTTATACTTTTTCGGTATTTTCTATATGTTCTCTACTGAGAGAAGCACATCTTTTATAATTTGAAGAGTCCACAATATTGTTAAAATTTGGAGTCAACAACTGGTGATATAGAAAAATTGAAATATTAATGCTAAGAATACTAGTTCAAATTAAGAACCATCTAAATTTTATTCTAAACAATGTGTGTGTGTGTGTGTGTGTGTGTGTGTGTGTAGTGCGTACGTATATATATTAATGTATAGCCTAAGACCATTTTTGGAGGATGGAGGAGGCTTCAAATCATGGGAGCAAATGCTCTAAATATTTTCCAAATTCTCATTGTCCCTTGTTAAAGGTCTAATGTTATTAGATTTCTAAAAACAACTATGATGCCCTTGAGGGAAAAAGAATTTTGAAAGGAATTATATATCTATGTAATTGCAGTCTTCTGAATCACACCGTATTATTCTGAGGTCGACTAGCATTCACAGAGTTAAACACATACAAGCAAACATACCAAAACTACTCCATCAATATGCAAGAAATCGAGGACACTATCTTGTTACTGGGTGGGAAAAATGACACAAAGAAAATTCCCTATGTAAAATCATGTATATTATAAATTCTCCACAAATAATGAAGGTTACTTTTCACAAACTGAAGCTATAGTCGTAGCAGCCTCAAGACTCAAGTTAAATATAAGCACAAAAACAGTATACTTGTTGTAAATAGAGCAATCAAGCAGGTAGCAGTGCAAATTATGCATAAGAACTACTTCAATCAAGTGAGGCAGAGGGTGAAAAATCACCAACCCTGATCGTCTTTAGACCTAGGAGACAGCAAGTTAAAGGAAGATAGAAACAAACGTGGCAGGATTATTTTGAAAAATCAATTATTAATGAATGAAGCAAATAACCTTATGTAAATATTTATCAAATGGATAGCTTTCCTAGGGGTTAGGTCATCATCTTTAGTCTTAGTATTACCATAGCTATAGTCCCTGCTCATGCAGGAAAGAGGGTAGCCCTGTGAATTCTTTACATAAATACCAATATTTTGGTTGTAGAACTGCCTTATTTAAGCACTAAAAATATGTAATCTGGAATCCCTAGACGGAGAGGAAGAGAGAGGGAGTGAAGTGGGTTTGGAGAAATCCCCAGCAGAGGATGGTTATAGACATGGCTGCTTTCATAAAGACCCAAATTCTCTGCAGTAGTATTCCTGTAAATTGAAGTTGCCCTCTGCAACAGATCATCCAAGCACCACTCTTGCTGTTATCATGACTGCCTTTCCAAGGCAGTTTCTCATGTCCTTCAAATTCACCTTTAGCTGTCACTGAGAACCAGTAAAAAAAAAAAAAAAAATCCAGGGACAGAAGTTTTGGATGGTAAAGAGAGGAGCAATCATAGCTAGTAAGTCCTGCCTCCAGCATATACCATTAAAAAATCCA
This sequence comes from Vulpes lagopus, assembly GCF_018345385.1. Taxonomy (NCBI): domain Eukaryota; kingdom Metazoa; phylum Chordata; class Mammalia; order Carnivora; family Canidae; genus Vulpes; species Vulpes lagopus. The sequence goes on along the minus strand of NC_054824.1, from coordinate 21,703,957 downwards.
GGGGTGGTACCATCATGGATTGAGCTCTTAATTTGGGCATAAGAGGCAGAGGTCATGGGAGAGGAATGTGGGGAGCACAAGACACCTGACTCCTATCATTTATGTAACTGGGATTTTCTGTCAAGGCAATCACATATTTTTTTCTATACCTTCTGTCCTTTCTCAAGTATGTCTCAAAAGTTTTACCTATCCCCTTTTCTTCCAAAACATAACCTTCAATAAATAGTTATCTAACTGCTGAGTATATGTTTGAGAATCTCCCTTCAGTGAGTAATTGCTCCTATGGCCTTCAAATCTCACACTCTTTTTACTCATTTGGTGAGAACAACATTGTTTTCTCCCATAACATGCAAAATTAAAGTAGCCATATTTCTAATTGGCCATTGAAGATGAGAAAAGTACCAAATTAGGGAGAAAATTAGAGTTTATGAAGCCTAATCAAGCATTTTTTTAATTAGGGAATTTAAATCTGAATAAAATGCAGTAAGAGAAAAATAGGCAAAACAACATAATAGCGAGAATCATTCAACCATACTTACTTATTGTGTTACAGGAATGTTCTGGATGCTGGGAGAAAATGTTTTATATGTTTTATAAAACACAGTCATTGCCCTAGCAGGCCTTGCAGTCAAGTGGAGAGACAGACTTGTAAAATTCCATTATGGTGACAGCTAGTGAAGGAGTGGGAAAGAGATAAAAAACTCAGTTCCAGTAAGGGGGCCAGGGAGGCCTTAAAAGAGGAGCTGACAACAGAACAAGGAAGCATTCCAGGCAAGGAGAACAATATTAAAAATATTCACAGTGGGTTGTGTGTATTTGTGTGTGTGTGGGTGGGTGGCTCAGCATCTGCCTTTGGCTCAGGTCAAGACTCCTGGGCCTTGGGATCGAGCCCTACGTTGGGCTTTCTACTAAGTGGGGAATCTGCTTCTCCCTCTCCCTCTGCCTGCTGCTCCACCTATCTGTGCTCTCTCTCTCTCTCTGTCAAGTAAATAAAATCTTTTAAAAAGAAATATTCATAGTAGAATTGAAACCACTATTTGATTCTTAAATATCACCCTATTTTGATTTTTTTCTGACTAGATGCTAAGATTATCATTCACTTCATAAAGTGATACTTAGATGGCTTCCAAAAATTACAGTAGGGTCCTTATTACAGTGTCATTGAATTTTATTAACTGGGAATGAAGGTTAAGGAAAAGAGCAGAGAATTGGGGACATCATGGTAAAGAAGTATAGTTTATACAATATCTTCATCTATGATTAAGATTCAACTGTCCAGTAGCTTCAGCTTGTTGGCCTTAGAACTTTTCACTTTCTGCCCTTCCAAGCCCAACTAAGACCAAGGTGCTTCAAAGTTTAATTTGGTTTTCTACTAGATAAGTTTCTCATCTCAGGATTGTTTCTCATCTGAGCCAAGTGCACATGCACATGTGTTTTGGTTGAGTCTTACTAGATTGGGACAAACTGATGAAGACAAAGTTTATATTCCCAACTTTTTCCTTCCTCAAGATGACAACTCCTAACCCTCTCAGATGATCTATGCTCTTTAGGTTTGAGACATGTGTTTCTTCTTCATAGGGCTTTTGTGTAAGCTTTCTCTTTGATAATGGAATGGAAGATTCAATATCCAGCTGACTGCCTCTGAGGCACAGACAACAGGCAAGTCCAGGTGATCTGGATGTGTGAAATCTTTCAGTGCTCTAGTAACTTATACCATTGGTCCAAGGAAACCCATATAAGACTCCTGAGCTCTAGCTATTCTTTTGTCTGTCATTCAGGAAGACCTTTGGTCTGAGAACTCTGTTAGCTCATGTCTCTGAGAAGGTAGATGAAAAGGAGAAAAGGGGGGGGGGGCACATTTTCAAGTATCACCCACACAAATGCTTTTCTTCTTGATCACACAATTACTAATCTTATAATATTTGGATATAATACAAAAAGGTAAAGCATTGACTGTGTTTGTGATGTTCATGCTTGTTTGTATTTGCAGAGTATAAAATATACAGAATATACGAATAATAAGCAATTTTTAAAAAAAAACACTTGGATCGTAATATATTCCTTGATTCATAATACAATGTCTTTGGTGCCTCCTGATATGAAACCATGCTGAGTTAAAAGTCACAGGAACTATAATAACACTTTTGTTTCCCACTTTCATGATAAAATTGGAGAAAGCTAAGATGATGACTTTATTAGAAATGGTGAACCAAATATAATTAAGTGGTCAAACCAACAATGCATTTACAAAACTGTAAACAGTTTACAATAATTTCTATTAGTTCATTCATGATATGTTCATGAATATGTAGGTTTTTTTAAAGGTTTTATTTATTTATTTGAGAGAGAGAGCAAGAGAGAGCATGAGCAGAAGAGAGAGAAACAGGCTCCCCACTGAGCAGGGAGCCTGATGTGGGACTCCATCCCAGGACCCTGAACCAAAGGCAGACACTTAACTGACTGAGCCACCATATCATGAATATGTCGTTTCATAAAGTGGGTTAAATCATGAAGGCCAGATAAATACAAAGCATGAGATAATAGATAGAAAATCTTCCAATGTTTCAATCTGATACATTTTGAATTAACTTATTTTGATCTTCACTAAAATTTGCAAGTTTGTATTTTAAAGGCCTACTATTTTATCAGAGCTTTTTTATAAAACACAAACAAACAAACAAAGGACAGATTAAGTAGAAGCCCATCCAGATTACCAAAACCAAACAACTATCTATAAGTGTAAAAAGACAAAAGATAGTGATTCGATGAATAGATTTTATTTTCATTATTTGCTGAGTTGGCATGATTGATGGCAGATACTTGACTAATAAAATTTGAGATGCTAAAATAGCTTCTCAGTTTTTTGAACAGATACATAGTACTCCCCTGCACAAATGTGCCAGTGTTAAAAAAAATCCTTTATCCATGTTAGTCAGCTTTTTTTCCCTTAAATTTTAGCTATTACAAAACAGATCTAGCGTGAACCTTTTTATGCATACATATTTGCTTGCATATATAAAAATGTTTAGGATGGTTTGTTAAAAGTGCAATTAATATATCTAAAGATATCTAGTAAAATGTCTTTTTTTTTTTACTAGATGTAAAAACAGTTTACATTTTTACAAATTTTACCAAAGTCAGTAATGAACATTTCAACCCATTTTAACCAGCAGTATCCTTAACAACTGCTACTTTACTGAGGCGATATTAAGGAAAACAATTGAATGGAGATGGGAAGAATAAACAGGAAGAAAATAAGAAAGTAAACAAGAAGATAAGAACAGGACAGAAGAAAATTGACACAAATGGGAAGATTAGGGAAAGAAGCGTGAATCATACCATGAATTGAGATGCCAACTCCATTAACTCATGCCTCCATACTTTTTGTGAGTGTCATACGCACTCTCTGCACATTTAGTGTATGAGATTTACGTGGCTATTTTTTTTTTTTGACAGTGAAAGTGGAATATACAAAACAAAGTGAAAATCACCAATTTCCTCTTTCAACTGCTTATTTCATCCTAACAGATGGTGCAACCATCCTCCTCAAACATCAGGACATAAACCTGTGTTTTCCTCTTGACTCTTCCTCTACCCTTCTACATTGTAGTCCCTCACACTACCTATCATTCCTCTACTTCAATATCTATAGCTTTTGTTCAGTTTTCCTCATCCTGGCTATTACTATGTCCGATTAAGGTAATTACATTTTTCACATGGAGTTCAGTTATAGTTCCTTTGTTTTTACAAGCTTGTAGTATCTTATTCTAGGTTTCCCTTTGCTGGTTTAGCAGCTTTATACTTAACCTTTTCACAGTTAATCTTGTTATCATGTATACTTAACAAATTCTAAAATTACACATTAATCCTACCTTCTGAAAGATGACAAAGGCCTTAGAAAACTGAGTCTTGTTGACTCCCTTCCCAACATATATATGTAATATATTGATATACTATTTTAGATTTATCTTAACCTCATAAATTTGACATTATTATTATCTTGTATAGATAATTTTTTTCTCAAACTGTATGTTATTTATTATGTTTATTATTTATATACTGTGTCCCCTCACTAGAATGTAAGTTCCAAAATTGCAGATTGACCGATCAACCTTCTTTCTTTCCTTCTTTCCTTCCCTCTAAGAACTGTGCATGGCACGTAGTTTAAATTCAATATATATTTTGGGGAAACAAGCATTTATCCATACATTCACCTATTTTTCACTCATTTTTTTCTGCATTTAGCTAGCCTTTTCGGAATAGTATTTTTCATAGTACATGCCTCATAAGTTTGCCATAGTTGGAATCTGTTGATGGTAAAATCTCCTATGTTTATGTAAAAATAAATAAACTTAGTTTTGTCCTATTTCTGGAAATTATGTGTAATTTGAAAATGTTTATTTAAAATTTTGTTCCCTCTTAGCACTTAAAAGATATTTTCCTGCTGTCCTCTGGCTTCTGTTGGTGATATTAAGACATCTGCTGCTAATCTAACTATCCTCAGTTGTTTCTGCTTTCCCTTAAATAGGCCTAGCTGTGGATTATTTCTCTGTTTCCATACCCCTTCTCCTTTCTCTGTCTCATAAAATTCTGCTTGTTAATAACTGTTGTTCTTTCTGTATATGAGGATCCCTAAATTTCTCATTTCTAGAAAATTTTCAGACATTACCTTTGAAGTATAAATATAATCTCGGCTCCATTCTCTTTATTTTGTCCTTCTGAGATTCCAACTGGAAATATCCTACCTCTTCCCGTTCTATCCTCCTTGTCTTTTCCTGAGTTCCCATTTTCTTGTTTCTTTTTTGTGCATCCTGATTAGATTATTCAGAATCATCTTCTTGTTTTTTTTTTTTTCCCTATAACTGGGTGTATTATACTCTTTTACTCATTTTCTATGTTTCAAAATGCATTTTTTCTTAATATGTACTTGGTCACGTTTTAAAATTTCCTGTTGCTCATTTTTGTTCCTATCCTTCATTCCTTAAATACTTCATCCATAAATATTTTTATAACCTGTATTTGATAATCCTAACATGTAATGTCCTTGCAAGTTTTAATTTGTTTTTATTTTCTACTGATTCCAATTCATATTGACCTAGGATTACATTTGATTTTAAACTGTGGAAATCATGAAGACTCAACAGGGAATAGTTGATTCTAGAGAGATTGTTCTACCTGGATGCAAGTGACTTATATGGCCCAGGGCCCATTTTAGTTCCAGGTCCCAGGCTTAAACTAAAGGCTGAGGTTCAGATTCTTCATCTTGTTAATGGTTCAAAATTAGTCTCTAGAGCTCTGATATTGTCACCTGCTCTCAGCACATCTTTTCCTTTCTTGTTTGCTTACAGCTCTCAGATCTCGGATTCACTTTCTTTTTTCTTGATTACATTTACTTTTGTATTTATCATGGGTGACACTCTTCCCTCCTATGAACTTAGAAGCTCATTAAAAGTTCCTTAAAGGAAGGCTGAGTTTCTGATGTAGTTTCTTAACAGCTTTCTGTCTTTAGTATGTCTCTTGCCTTTCCATTTTTCATATCACAGTTAGATCTGTTTATTTACTAGAAATCCCACTCTCTTCAGTTTAGCCCATATGCCACTGCTTTCCAGATAAAATGAAAAGTGAAAATTCTTAACATGTTTACCAGGTCCTCAGTAATTGGTTCCCAAGAATATTTCCAACCTCATGTTTTGCTATTCCACCTCTCTTTCTACTCCAACGTACACAGATTTCTTCAAGTTTGTAAATGTGTCATGTTGATTCCCATTTGTAGGCACATATTGTTCTCCCTTCTGTTGGTTTGCAAGCCTCTTGGGAGCTTCCATGATGCAATCTGAAATTGGGCTCTGCACATAAAGGGTGGAGAGAGATCAAAGAAAGAGACAAGTCATTCATTCCAGGTTGATAGGTGGTGGTTTTAATAAGCAAGGGAACTTACACATAAGGTTTGTCTTGAGTGACAGCAAGACAGATGGATCCTCCCACCGTTCCACCAAATCTTAGAAGTTTAGAAAGAAGATTTACCTGGATTCAGTTGTGTACACTGTGCAGGTATAGAGGTGGCTCTTTTGGTGGTCATCTGGCCACGTTGCAGGCAGATGCCACAGCCACAATATAGGCACATGTAAGAGAAACACAGGTTAAGCTAATAATCCCCCAAATCAGTGACAACATTTTTCCACCAAGATCTCCAAGATCCAAACCACTGATTTATTAAATCCCCTAGGTTTGAGATCAGATCACTTAGGGCATTCACTTGTGTCCTCATGTAATTTTATAAAGATGATTTATTAGCAAACTCATCAGGTATGAACACAAAACATTGTGTTTTAATAATAGCACAGGGTCCTCCTTGCAGGGCAGTGATAATGTCTAAGGCCATCTTATTTTGGGGGATGTTTTTTCTCATTAGAGTCATTTTATTGTTTAGTAAGGACAGACTTTGTTGGCTAACATGCAAGGCTTGCCAAGTGTATTTAGTAAGGGCTTCTGTATATGCTATGACATCTTTCAAACTGATGGAGGGGAGAAAAGATGGCAGTCAAACTACTGTTCTAGTGAAAACAGAATCTTCCCACCTGGCATTGATGAGAGGGATGTTGATAGTTTTAGAAACTTGACCTGGTTGTACATACCGCACATGTTGGCCAGGAGAGGCAATACCATCAGGCATGAGGAGATGACTGGAGGTGGGATATGCCAGGCCAAGACCCCCATATTCTCCCCTTTCAATGGTGCATGTTCCATTCCAAGCATAGTGTATTTTTTTTTTCAGGCATAGTGTATTTTAACAAGTCCAGCTTGAAGCAGAACAATCCCAGCACAGATTGTGCATTCCCCTTACCCAGGGAGTATGAAGTAATTCACCTATCTTGGTGGGACATCCCCTAGTCTTATTCCAGTAGATAATTTCTTTCTGAGGTGTGATGGGGCTTGGTGTTCTCAGCAGAATAGCATGCTGATTCACAGTGAGAGTCAGGGCAATAGCTGCTACCCATAGCTTCTATTACTTGATGGTACCAGGTGCCTCAGCAGGGGCTCCCAGTCTGGCATATAGGGCAACAGGCCCTACTAGTTAACCATTCAAATGTATTTAGGCCTGGGGACAGTACTTTAATCGACCTAGCCAAGGTGGTTTTACCTGTGAATAATTTAATCTGCTGCTTTAATATTCAATTTTTTTCTTTCTGCCAATACTGTTGTTAGTGGCTTGTAGGGAAGAGGCAACATCTACTTAATGTCTTTTCTTCTTTCTTTCTTTCTTTCTTTCTTTCTTTCTTTCTTTCTTTCTTTCTTTCTTTCTTTCTTTCTTCTTTCTTTCTTTCTTTTTTTCTATTTAGTCTTATATATCATGTGATATACATGTGATCCTCAATCATATGTTTGATGACAGTATCCATCCCTGGTACTCAGCTTCTGCTAATAGCGACAGATCTGTTTGCATGGTAACAAGGAAAGCTTGAGTTAGGCCATTTTGTAGCATCCATACAAACCAAGGCATACATAGAACCATTGTTCAGAGGGAGGAGGTTAACATAATCTATTTGCCAATTTTTCACTGGTTGGGAACTCCAGTGGATGGCCCTGGATTCTTTCACCACTTGCCTTGGATGCTGTTCAGAATACATAAGCCATCCTGTTATTGCATTAACCAAGTCACTATACTTTAAGGGCAATCTAGCATCCTTGGCAATATGCCATCTTACACAGGCACTGTGGTGGCAAGTCTTTCTATGTGTCCAATCTACAAATACAATTCCGTAACTACCAAATTGTCAGTAACTAGGGCTGATACTCAAGCTATGGCATCAGTTTCCTGATTGCCAGAGAATATCTGTATCTTATGAACCGGGGTATTACAAATATTGATGGTTGCTCTAGATTGCCTGCAGATGGACCCAAATGTCCTTCCACACATCTTGCCCCTACAAGGGCTTATTTATGATCACCCATCCTTTTGTTCCATTGTCCAAGCCATAGGGATGCTTTTTTAGAATGGCCCAAAAATCAAAGGGTTAATGGGCAGGGTTCATGAGTAATCACCAACTAGACTATTTTGAGTTCAGCCCAAAACCCCTGCTGCACTAGCTGCTATATGAGAAGCTTTATTTAGAGGAGCACTGTGTACATTGCTAGCAGCTGTTGCTGTATGGTAGCATATTGGGTTTTAGAGTCGGGATAAAAATCCTAGGGCCATTTTTCACCTTCTGTTGTCTCTGCCACCATATCTGACCCTGGTATCTGAAGTCACAAACATATCTAAACTCAAATGGTATCCCTGTATAGGAGATGCCCAGATCTTTAGTCTGCTTCACTAGTGTTTTTGCCTTCCCAAAGGTGGCTTGTTGCTCTGACCCTCAGTCTTATAAATGCCCTTTCCTTATCAGGTGATACAAGGGATGGACAGCCAGTGCCAGGTGGGGAATAAAAAACCCTTCAAAACCCCAAAAGTTCTACAAAGACTTGCACCTCTTTCACATTCTTAGGCAATTGATAAATCTACATTTTATCAATTACAGCTTTTGAGACAACATGGGTCTTACCCAACCAGAGAGCTGGGCCTTGGTTATCTATGGGTTCAGTGCTCACCCTCTGCCTTGTAGATGTTCTAGCAAAGCTTGCAAGGTGTCCTACGGCAGAGGGAAATCTTGACATGTTAAACATTATATCAATGCAATGGGCCCATTTTGCTGATGTGGGGATGGAGTACAAGGACAGGTCTCAGTCCACCATTCCATGACATACTGGAACTATGCAGGTAGCTGTGCGGGAACACTTGAAAAGTTTATTATTATCATTCCCACATGAAGGCAAGTTAATCTTAGTTATCAGAAATCTTGTCAAAGTCTTTTCCATAAATCTCTTGAAGAGGAAGTATTTATACAGGAACTCTTTTTGCCAAAACATTAGAGTAAAACAATAACTGCATTTGACAAGACTTAAAAATAGCCATCATTGAAGATCTGATGGGAGTTCATTATAATGCAGCTGACTAGCGAACTTTTACAACAGTCTATATTTTTAAAAGCCTCCCTCTGGCCTCTTCTCCTTCAGTCTCTGTGATCAGTGCTTTGGTTATCTCCTGGGGTGTTTATATTTCAAAGATATAAGATTTACAACTTCAAGGGACAGAGAAAGAATGCAAGTTTTCTCCTGGGAGTTTTGGGATAATTGCTATTTGAAATTTTCCTTTGTATCAGGGTCCACAAGGCATGGGACATCTTGCCTGTTTTATTGTCAGTTCACCATAACATCCTTCTCTTTGTTTTCATCACTCTCTCTGAGATTCCACATCTTCAGCATCCTAATCAGGCTTTGTTAACAAGTGCCCAGATCTTAATACGTGGGAGGTTGCCTTTGCACAAGAGCATGCTAAGGTCTCTAAATTACTATCCTCTTCTTCCATCTTGTCTACCAGCCCCAAAACTAGCAGAGGATTATTTGCCACAATCCCTGGTCCAACCTCAGCTCTTCTAACTTTCTAACTCGAGCTTCAGCTTCTAGTTGGGTATTGGTCGCTGGCCAAACTGTCCACAGCAGAAGCCAGCCCACTGCAGCCATCATTTGTTTTTCTTCTTTGCCACTGAGTGCTATGTGCAGTTGTCCATGTGCATTAGGTTGCCTAGCATATTGGGGGCACCCTCATTCTCACATGGTGGTCCACAGCATCTAACATATGGGCTACTCCTCCCTGCATTAGAGGTCAATGACCAACTCAGCATTTCCCCCATGGATACCTCATTCCTCAGGTCCATATCTTTGATCTTCTGGCTGGCTACCAATTACTGCTTCACAGTCCTCTTGGGAACTTCACTGGTGTAATCTGAAACTGGCACCATAGAGAGAAGGCAGCAAGAGACCGAAGAAAGAGGCTGTTCCAGGCAGGCTGGTAGGTGGCAGAATTTTGTGTTTATTTGCTTTTTAATAAGCAAAGTCTACTTACATACAAGATTTGTCTCGGTGGCAGCAAAATGAGTGGATTCCTGCACATGCCTGCCAAATCTTAAAAATTTATGAAGAAGTCTTAACTGAGTTCAGTCACATATACCATGTAGGTGTTCTTAACACCATATCAGTGTCTTAAAGCTGTGTCCTTGGTGCAGCCTCTGGACATAGTAAAGCCAAGTGGAACCCACGTTCAAAGACAGGAGCAGGAATAAGGAGCATTGGAATGCCCGGTGCAGCTCATAGATCAACTGGCAGTCACATCCTTTCAATCACCTTCCCCAACACCTTCTTTAATTTGCCTGGATCTATGGTCTCTATGAAGTTTATCTAAATATGCAGTCCGTGCTTTCATTCAGCATGTAAAATGTTCAGTGGACAACATAGTTACTCTGATATAAAGTTTAAACATATCTTTATTTTTAAACTGTGTCTTCTTTGCTTTCAGTATTCAAGTAAAAAATAACTTAATCATGTAATAAATATACATAAAAGTGTACAGATAGATAGCATGTGTCAAATTTGCATATATAAATAATCCACCTATCCTTACACACACACACACACACACACACACACAAAACACTTGACTATGGCGGCTTGTTTGCAGTAACGTGAACTGCTGTTTCACTTGTTGTCAGTATCAATTGTTAAAATGGTTGAAGTGATTGATCAGGATGTATGAAAGGAAATTGACATCCTTAATGTGTCTCTGACTCTGAGATCTATGAGAGCTTTAACAAAAGGAAATTGAAGCAGCAAAACCTATTTAAAGATGGAAACACACACACTGGGTCTCTGTTTTTATGCACAACAATTGATGTCCCCTTAGGCTAAACCTACTAAAGCTTTCATCATAATGTAATACACCTACAATGGACCTTAAGAGCTTGTGTGGTGAATCTGAGGGGAAAGAAGAGCTCTTCATTACTTAGGGTATATGTGACAGCTCTTTGTTCTCTTGCAGCTGGTAGATTTGCTCTTCACTTTGCAGAGGACAATAGAACTCCTATGAAGAACTGGTGCTGTTTTATTTTTTAATCTCATTTCCTCTGTCCTTAGCTGCCTTATTTCCACCTGACATTCAAACAGTAAAAAACACCAAGTCACCACCACTGCAGCCGAAAAGGAAAAGAAAGGCTAATGTTACCCTAAAGCACTATTGCAAACACAAAGAAAGCATAATTCCATGTCATGGGTATAACCTGGAATGACACATTGGCATGAATTACCTCTTTGAGTTTTTGACAGAAGAGAACAAAAAGTGGCTAATGAAGTCACGAGAGGCTTTGGGACTTCAACTTATGAAACCCTTAGTATTATGACAGTGTCAGGACAGGTCAGTCTTACTGTTTGACTCAAAAGATGGAACATACTTGTGACCTCCTGGTAAAGTCAGACATTGGAAAAATTATAGCCTCAAGTGAATTCTGACACCCTTATCGTAACTTTGCTATCTGAATACATATTTGGTTTTCTTTTAATTTTAGGAGTGTTCTCTTTGAGTATAGTCAAAAATTGGTGCTGTATTAGCTTATTTTCTTAGTATGTTCAGCTTACGCATCTTCTCAATACAGTAAAATATTTCTTGGCTGAGAGAGAAAATTAAAACTGAATCCGAGAGATATGGTGTACATTCTGTACATATGTGTCATTGTCCTGTGAACTCAGAGAACTGACCTTGATACAATACCAGGAACAATCCATGTATATATACAGATTTTCTGAGCTCTTCAACAATAGGATCAAAATCAGTTCCTGTTGCCTTTGCTAACTTAGAAAGATAAAAGATGACTTGGTCACTTACGCTGCAACATTTAGAGGAAAAAGGAAGGTGATTTTCCCTAAAATATGTTCCTATTTTATCAAAAATGTATCTGAAATATAACATGGAATTAGTGGAATATAAAAGTTTAAAATAATATTCCATGAGATTTAAAGTCTTAAGATTGATCTCACAGACTCTATTTAAAAACTGATAAATTATGCAGGGCATGCATTATTGCAATCATTTTTATCAGAGAGGCAGGTAAATTTGCAAGGTTCTATAGCAAATAAGGGAAAGCCTGGACTCAAGCGCCAGGCCATCTGATTTCAGAAGGTCTTCATATTATACTAATAAATCATAGCATTTTTTTTACTTAAGTCATTTCTCTGTGTTAAAGTACAAATAAATGTGAAAAAAATAAACCTATTTAAGTCCATTAGCAGCATAAATGATCTAAATATATTATTTCAAATTACAAAGGAAGGAGAGAGGGAAGAAAGGAAGGAGGGAAGGAGTGATGGAGAGAGAAGGAGGGATTAGATAACAAATAATGATAGAGCAAGAATGGAGAGGAGCAAGAGGACCAGAACACTGATAAGTTCATCAGGACTTTTGGTTGCAAGTAACTAAAAGTTAACACAAAGTAGCTTAAGGCTAGAAGAGAACCTCCTAGAACATACAGAAAAAGAGAAAAAACAAATATCTGGAAGGAAGGGAACCAGGAAGATTTTAGAAGCCCAGCAACCAAAACTAGGGAGTCGACACATAGGATTCTCCATCTCTGTATGATTCCTGCTTCTATTTTCAGGTTAGCTTCATTTTCTCTCTTCTACCAATAAAATTCTTTATGCTTTAGGCATGTGATCACCCAAAGCTATAGTTTGCATCCTCAGGGTACCTCACTAAATGAGAAAGATAACTTACCTACTAGTCCTATCTCTAAAACTCTAAGCAAAGCCCCTGACTCGACTATGTCTCATGTTCACTCCTTGATCTAATTGTAAACCTATAATGATAACACAAAGCATTTGCTCCACTTGGTTCAGGTCCTTACCTTGTGTGTATGATCTGAAAATAAATTAACCGCTATTTGTTAAAACTAACTAGCATGGGTGCTAGATATAGCAGAGAATTGGCCTCAGAAGAGCATTCGGTGCATTGAGGCAACTACTCGAGCAACTGGATTAGCTGCCCGAGGATGTACGTTGCCTGGGACATTTAAGAATTAGTAAATGGGCCCTCTGGGAAATCTACAGGTTGTACAGAGAAATAGAGGTAGTGGAAGAGAAGAGTGGGAAGCAATTGAAGATAAATTTCCTACTGATGTGATCATTTCAAGTGTCAGACTGACTTGAAGGGCTTACCTCAAAAGCAGAACAAAGCAGAGTAAGTTTAGAAGAAAGGAGCTTGAGAAAGCCACTGTGGGAATTACTGTGTGGAAAAAAGACTTTTTTTTTTTCAAATTCTGTAGGTTGTTACAAGTAGAAATCAAGACAAAGAACATGAGATGAGAAAAAGCAAAGCAGAGGAATATTCTAGGATTAATATAGGAGGGAACCAGAATCTAGAAGGAGGTAAGCTCTGTAAAATCTTGTCCTAGGATGGAGAATCCTTCTCTCCTATCAGAGTGTCATGGTGGTAAGAGCTTTGCTGTTGGGTTTAGAGAGTCATGGTTTTGAATCCGACTATGTGCTTGTATAGTCTACATTCATACCTATACTACATATTGTCTGTTTCTCCCTCTACATCTACTGTCTATCATGGTCCATTGTGGGAGGATCAATAACAATCTTTCTTGTCCTTCAGCTTCCTGTGGGTTTGACCAGTGAGAGATTACAGCAGGAAAGAGGGCAGTGTCATAGTATATCCCCTGTCTTTTGATGGCCAGAAGTCCCAACCTCATAAGCAGCTCTAAAACTACACCCAGTTTCCTCTTAATTGTTAATTACTATTCCCTATCCTTGACGTTGGGAGCTATAATGGCACCATCTACTTCCAGCCTTAGAGTATTGCACTGCTCCTTTATAGTTTTCTTTAATCCGGCTCCTACTCTTATAAATAGATCCTCCATTCAACTCTATTCAAGTACTGTATTGGAGTGTGACGATCAGTTTCTTGGAAGTTTTCTGACTGATAGAGCACCCTTTTTCGTCTTGATCAAATCAAGATTTAAAAAATGTTTCTAATCACTTAAGCTGAAATTCCAAATGCCAAAAGCATATATAGTTAAAACTCTGTGATTGAACAATTAGTTCCTCTGTTGGTACATATGTTATTCATAAGATCATATAGATCGTTAGACCAAGGTCATCTCATGATTCTCTCACACATATAACTTTTGGCAGAGTTCTAGTAGTACATGGTATAAGAGTTCGGCACACCTTTGCAGACTGATTAATCTGTTATGTTTGATATAATATAGTTCGATTTGGCAATTGGGCATACATTTTTCACACATAAAAATGTCTATCACTTAATAGATGACTCCTAAGATTTTCCTTTGTGATCTACTCATTGATATTATTGTATGTTCATGTTTATATGTTGCAACAGAATAATGCTATTAGGCATCTTTTACATACTTAAATAAAAATAATAAGGAGAAAATTCTTATTTTTATTTTTGTGCTGTAGGAAATTAGAAGACTGTAACTATCTATAACTTAAACATCCATTGTTAAAATGATTTTCCACTATTTTATCAGGGTATAATAAGCCAACATTTAGTCACACAAGCCCGTGTAATATCTCATACTGTAACTGAGTAGAAATAGGTTTTATTTTCACTGTATTGGGTATTGAATAAAATTGGTTGTGGAGACTTTCAAATTAACTTTTAGAGTGACTTTAATAAGATGGAATTGCTGTCAATCCAATCCCCAAGGCAGTATTATTTAGCAGTTCTTTGTGTTTTAGTTGTGTATTTGCAGGAATGCCACACTACTATTGGGACTTACTGGATGCAGTTCTGCTTTGTTTCCATATTCAGGCAGTCTGACAGGGACAAAGAAAAGCAGTCCTCAAGGCAGTGACTCTACCTGCTGGATATAAATATTGCTGTGATTTGTATTTATGATGTGTTTCTTTTTTTCCATCAGTTTATAAATGGATGGATAACAATATCTAGGTCTTCATTTTTTTTCCAAACTCTCCCTTGAATAGTTGTAGAGCTTGTGATTTGGGGAAGCTACAGTTGGTTTGTGATTTCTACTATGGCCACCACCTCCCGTTCATGTCCTTTTATCTCTGCTATAGTAAAATATAATTCTGTGAGGCTTCCCCACACAAAATTTTACATTCTTATAACCAATTACAGAGAAAGGAGAGGATTTTGATGTGTTCATGTAAATTTGAGTGTGAGCTAAAAAATAATGAAAGAGCAATTTGAGGGAAAAACCTAAAAAGATAGGAATTTGCCATAATTCTGAAATATGAACTCTACTTTTAAAATATTAACAATTTCATTATGATCTATTCACAATTATCATGCATTGATTAAATCTCTAAATTCAGATTTTATTTTAAAAACTATTTCCTCCCCACTTCTCATACATGTGTGTGTATGTGTGTGTGTGTGTGTGTGTGTGTGTGTATACACACATAATAAAGGAAGAAATGCTACATTCCTCCACCAAAGAACATTAGAATTTCTTGAGCAGTGAATGGCCCACAGGAAATTGTGGAATACCACAGGGACTGCAAGCATTTCTCTATTGGTGGTCAAATGTTGAACTTCTAAGTTGGCCTCAGTGTCCTAGAATCTGGGCCAAAGTAAAAAAAGGAGAACAAAGCAGAACATTGCCAAGTCATGTAGCTTTTAAACCTGTCAAAATCTGGCATTCTCTTGAACAGTCTTTTTAGTCTGACGGCACAGGATATCACAATAGGATGCTAATGGTATTCTAAAATGACTTGAAATGGATACTTCCTCATGGGTATTTAAGGGGAAGGTGGACAAAATCAAACTTGCAAAATAAGAAATGCTAACATATTTAACCCAAAAGCCAGGAAGCTCAGTTTCTTTTGCCAACTCCTTTTTTTTTTTTTTTTTAAGGATTTTATTTATTTGAGAGAGAGAAAGAGAGAGTGTGCACTAGCACACATGCGTGAGTGGGGGAAGGGGCAGAAGCAGATTCCCTCCTGATGCCAGGACCCTGAGATTATGACCTGGGCTGAAGTCAGACACTTTATGGACTGAGCCACCCAGGCCCCCCTAACTCTTTTTTTAAAATTAATCTTATTTAGGCAGCCCACTCTTCAATGCCTTTTTGCTTTAAAAGATTAATAGGCAATGTATTTGTCATATGTTTCATGAGCATGTTTTATAGACTAATGAAGAATGTGAAGTAATAAATAATTTTCTTTGAAAAACGGAACTCTGTTAGTGCAGAGATTTTTTTTCCTTGATTGGTTGGCCATACCTACCAAGATTGTGAGGCGCAAATTTATTAGGCCGGAAATAAGAATCAGCTTCATTACCTTTAAAAAGAAGATTAAATCTTTCTATTTATATTCTTGCAAATTAGTATCATACTTTTTCTGAGTGTTTCAATAAAACAATTTTTTAGGGATCCCTGGGTGGCACAGCGGTTTAGCGCCTGCCTTTGGCCCAGGGCGCGATCCTGGAGACCCGGGATCAAATCCCACGTGGGGCTCCCGGTTCATGGAGCCTGCTTCTCCCTCTGCCTATGTCTCTGCCTCTCTCTCTCTCTGTATGTGACTATCATAAATAATAAAATAAAAAAATAAAAAAACAATTTTTTAACTTAAATTCAATTAACCAACATATACTACATCATTAGTTTCAGATATAGTGTTCAATAATTTGTCAATTGCATACAACACACACTACTCATCATGTCTTGTGCCCTCCTTAATGCCCATCACCCAGTTACCCCATCCCCCATCACCTCTATTCCAGCAACCCTAAGTTTTTTTCCTATAATTAAGAGTCTCTCATGATTTGCCTCTCTCTCTGATTTCTTCCCATTAGGGTTCCCCCGCTTCCCTTATGATCCTTTGCACTATTTCTTATATTCCATATACAAGTAAAACCATATTATAATTTTCTTTCTCTGATTGACTTACGTCACTTAGTATATATATATATATATATATATATATATTCCAACTTCTTTATCCATTCACCTGTTGAAGGACATTGTGACTCCTTGCATAATTTGGCTCTCGTGGACATTGTTGCTATTAACATCGGGGTGCAGGTGCTCATTTGTTTCTTTGGGATAAATACCCACTAGTGCAATTGCTGAGTGATAGGGTAGCTCTATTTTTAACTTCCTGAGAAACTTCCACACTGTTTTCCAGAGTGGCTGCACCAGCTTTCATTTCCACCAACAGCTTACAAGGGTTCCCCTTTCTTCACATCCTTGCCAACATTTGTTGTTTTCTGTTTTACTAATTTTAGTTATTCTAACTGGCGTAAAGTGGTATCTCATTGTGGTTTTGATTTGTATTTCCCTGATGACAACTAATACGGAGCATTTTTTGATGTGTCTATTGGTCATTTGTATGCCTTCTTTGGAAAAGTATCTGTTCATGTCTTCTGCCCATTTCTTGACTAGATTATTTATTTTCTGGATGTTGAGTTTGATAAGTTCTTATAGATCTTGGATACTAGCCCTTTATTTGATATGTCATTTGCAAATATCTTCTCCTATTCTGTAGATTGCCTTCTGGTTTTGTTAATGTTTTCCTTTGCCGTGCAGAAGCTTTTTATCCTGAAGTCCCAAGAGTTTACTTCTGCTTTTGTTTCCCTTGCTTTGAAGATGTGTCTGGCAAGAAGTTGCTGTGGCTGAGGTTGAAGAGGTTGCTGCCTGTGTTCTCCTCTAGCATTTCAATGGATTCCTAACTCACATTTAGATCTTTAATCCATTTTGAATTTGCCTTTGTGTATGGTGTAGGAGAATGGTCCAGTTTCATTCTTCGGTATAGCTGTCCAATTTTCCCAGCACCACTTATTGAAGAGACTGTCTTTTTTCCATTGGATATTTTTATCTGCTTTGTTGAAGATTAGTTGACCATAGATAGAGTTGAGGGCCCATTTCTGGATTCTCTATTCTATTCCATTGATCTATGTCTGTTTCAACAGAACAATTACAAAAGCACGTTTGTGTGTGAGTTAATAATTTATGATTTAGTATTTAAATGTGGTAGTTATCTATAAAACAATCTCTAAATAATTTGTTTAGCTAGTGGTTTTGCCAATCGGCCAACAATTTAGACTAGCCAGCCTCATCTGAGAGATGTTTCTGATCTTATCTGAACTTCCTTGTGCATTTGCTGCCATCTGTGAGGATAGATAGTCCTGCTTATGGAGACTAGCTTGCTACTGACTGGGGCATTTTGGTTTTTCTCTTCAAGGTCTCATCATCCTGCCAGCCAAAGTGGCCTTCCTTTCGTCGTGGCTGAGTGGCATTCTAAAAAGGTAAGCAGAAATATGTTAGGCATCTTGAGAGATAGGCTCAGAACTGGCACACTGTCACTTCTACCACATTCTTTTGGCCAGAAAATATTTATAAGGTTGAGGCAAATACAGTTGACCCTTGAGCAACATGCACGTGAACTATGCAGGTCTACTTATACCTGGATTTTTTTCAATAAATTTAATACAGTACTGTAAATGTATTTTCTTTATGATTTTCTTAGTAACATTTTCTTTTCTCTAACTTTATTATAGGAATATAATGTATACATATATATGTATATTATAAAACATACAACAAAATATATGTTAACTGTTTTATCTAATGAGTAAGGCTTCTGCTCAATGGTAAGCTGTTAGTAGTTAGGTTTTGAGGAAGTCAAATGTAATTGGTGGATTTTCTACTGCATGGTGGGCTGGCACCCCTAATGCTCACATTGTTCAAGGCTCATCCGTATTCTCGTAATGGTAAAAGCTAATAAATTGTATTGCAAAGGCATAGATTGGGGGAGGATGATTTGAAAATAACCCCACTATATGATGACATAATCAAGGTTTTTAAAAATAGGTTACTACTTTATTTCTTTAGCACATAGGAGAATAACTGAATCTTCTTGAATACACAACTACATTAAATAGGTCAGTCTTCAATGAAGTCTAATCATGTGACTGAGTTCTAGCCAGTAAAACCTGAGTGAAAATGATGTCTTTGGACTTGATCCATACAAATCTCCCAATTGTGATTATATATTTTTGTTTTCCATCTCCAGTCAAATGTTATGTCGCTCAACCCTGACTTAAGAGAATACAGAGTCAAGGACCACAAATGACTGCACAGAAGTCAATTTACCAACCAGGAAGCATGACTGTACTCTATGTCAATGAGAAATAAACTTCTGTATGTTAATCCACTGAGACGTAGGAATTGATTTGTTATGACTACTAGTATTACTTACCCTAACTTATGTAATTTTGTTATATCCAAATATTAGTAACCTGGGTTCATCCTTTATTGGCCTTAGTTTTAGATAGCTGTGTTGATATGCATTGGATTATTTATTTAAAGAATTAGTATTGGAAGAATAGCTGCATTTGCAAACTCTGCAAAAATTAGTGTTAAAGACAATTATCAATAGTTTACTAGTCCAGAGACATGCTTCCATATTCTAGGGTTGAAGGAAGCTTTCATGTCTAGTTGTAATATTGATTTATTTTGTCTTGAAATTAAATAATTACCTTATTTTCTGCTGTGTTTTCCAGTTATTTAATGATCATAACTTAACTATTAATGTAGCCTAAGTTATTGGTCTTTGTCTTTTTTCTTGTGTGAAATACTGGAAGAGGAAGACCCCAAAAGAATGCTTACTCCCCATGTTCCTGCTTTCCATAGGAAAAAAAATTCCTCAACAGAGTAACAGAAGCCATTGATAAAATACCATTTAGGTAATACAGTTTTATTAAATGTAGAAATTAAAACTCATTCCCCTAAAAAAGGAACACAATTGCAACCATTTAAAAATGTTCATACTATTTAATTCACTGGGCCCTAAGAGAACCTAGGGACAATATCAGATCCCTGATATTATGAACTTTCTCAGTCATAAACCGGATGTAAAAGACAAAGAAAATAATGATGGCAATGATAATATCTTGGGAGTTTTATGAATTATAAAGAAGTTCACAGAGTTTATTTAATTTTCTGTGTCTCTGTTAACATTTAACCTCTGTGCTTGAGGTTGACTTAAGGAAAATCTTTCTTTTTATATTATATTTATAAATGAACCTAAAAATCAAGTGCTTTTATTTTCTAAAGCTTCAAGTGTTGAATTAATTCTTGAATATGAAGTATTCTATTTAAAAATAAATTTGGTCATCTTTCACATATCTTGCCTGTACTACCATATGTTTATAAGACATAAAAAAGACCAGATATTAAGTATATTGATTTGTTAAAAGGTCAATGAATCCATGTGCACTTTTGCAATTATCTTGTGCATTTCTTTTCATAGAAGCACAATGTCCACAGGCTATTTCTAACAGATGACCAATGGAGTTCTTTAAAAATGAATTTAGTTAATATATCCCAATTATGTATGAATTTTTCTACATCCTTTGGATTGAGCTAACATCATTTAGAGACTATCCTTCTGAATTTCATCATGTTTTATCTAAATTTTATGTCACAACTTTTGGACCTTGATTTCACCCATATTCTGGCTAAAAATAATGTGTAAGCTTTTGTGACAATGAATTTTGGTGAGTTTTCCCTGGTATTCTGAACTTGAAATAAATGGTTTCTCCTCTCTTACTTAACTGCTAACCATGCTTTTAAAAATATATATCTTTTTTATTTTATAACAGTTTTAGAGTTACAAAAAAGCTACAAAGATAGTACAGAGTCACCACAATATACACCATATTCTATTTCTCCTATTATTAAATCTTACCTCAATATAGTATATTTACATTATTACTAACTAAAGTATGTTTAATTAATATTTTTATACTTTTTACCTAATGTATTTTTTTCTGTTCCAAGATCTCATCTAGGATTCCATATTACATTTAGTCGTTATGTCTCCTAAAATTTCTTTCTGCTGTGACAGCTTCTCACAGTTTTTTTGTTTGTTTGTTTGTTTGTTTTGTTTTTGATGGTCTTTGACAGTTTTGATGAATGTCTCACTATTGGAATTTAGGTGATGTTTTGGTCATGATTAGACTAAAGTTGTGGTTTTGAGGGAAGAAGACCACAGAAGCAATGTGCTATTCTCACCGTACACTATCAAAGGTATATACTATCAATCTGACTTATCATTGATGATGTTAATTTTCTTCAGGTAGCTGAGGTAGTGTTTGTTAGGCTTCTCTAATGTACATATTTTTTTCATCCCTTCCATGGTGTATTCTACATGTAAGTCATGAGGCATCATCCATTAAACATACTCTTCATAATTTAAAATTTGGATCCACCTTTTGAAAATTAGTTTATTTCTGTAGTAGAACTATGATATTTCCTATTTTAAATTCATTTAGGTTTCAGTTTTCTGGGATTACTTATATTTCTGAATACCTGTTATAGTATCTTAATTTCAGGTTATATCTACATTATTTCAGGATAAAGCATAAAGTGTAAATCATCCATGTCCTTCAAACCATTCAGATGTTAGGTGACCCAGAAGCGTGTATATGAAGTTTAGTTTTGGCAAAGGGTTTACTAGAGAGAGAATCAATGAGTGGATGGGTCAGGATTTAGTGATTATTTACAGATGAAGTTATGTGGCAATTAGGGTCTTAAATAGGACATAGCAACAGAGAAAGTACAAAAAAGTCCATCTGATTTTTGTGATGTATATATGTATATGTGTGTAAAATATAAGAACATTTTGAAAGCTTTTCCAAGGTTAATGGCTTAGTAAACTATAGAAGTAGTTCAGGCAAAGAACAATGGGATGAGAACTGAAGGACCAAGAGATAATATGGCAGAGAGATTCTAAACCATCTCATTGATCTTAAGGTCCTTAACATAGACAATGGACTGTCCTTAATTTCTCCTCATTTTACTCTGTATATGTGTGAGTGTTGTTTGTGCCCCTTAAAGCAAGCCATTTTATTAGATTGGATTTTTAAGAGTAATTGCTCTCTGGTACTGAATATAGAACTGACTAGTAAAGGCCAAGGCCTCTGGTCCTGCAAAGACTGTAAATATGGTGGGTTATCAAGTCAGGACTTCAGTCACAGGGAAACAACTCAGTTTTCCTATTACTAAACAAACAAACAAACAAAAATTAAAGTTTAATTGTAGGAATACAGACTAGAGGGTACCAGAATTCCATACATAAAAAATCCTTGATTTTTTATGTTAACCACAAATTCAGTATGCCAGTATAGTGAAATAGCTGCTAGAATTTACTGCAAGTTAGATGACATTAATAGAAGAATGATGTTTCTCTTTCTCTAGTCTGTACTACTCAAACTACACCAGGAAAAACTGTTGAGTTGAGATGTTATACCATTAATGGTTATAATGATAATGATGGTAAGCACCTTACAATTATAATAACAATTAACTGTCTAAAGTATATATTATCCCATTTTTAGCACAAATTCTAATAAAATCCTGTATCTCTAGGAAGACATGATAAAATAAGTTATGTGGAAAGAAACTACAAAAACTTTAGGCAGCATTTTTTTTTTTTTTTTTTTTTTTTTTTGCTTTAAGATTTTATTTATTTTCAGAGGGAGAGCACACAAGTAGGTGGGAGGGGCAGAAGGAGAGAGAGAATCTTAAGCTGATTCCACACTGAGCTCAGAGCCTGACCTCACAAGCTTGGAGGTGCTTGACCTCACAACCCTGAGATCATGACTTGAGCCAAATTCAAGAGTAGACACTCATCTGACTGAGCCACCCAGGCACCCCTAGGCAACAGTTTTAAGGTAGAATTTTGGTTTTGAAAGTGAGGACTTTCAAAGGGAATGGGTTTTCAAGATTCATTCGGGGAACTGGAAGGTAGATACAATTTTCATAATGATACTAAGAAATTATTTGCCTCTTCAGCAAATTGACATTTTCACTGATGGTACAAAAGCAGTGATGGGTAAAATTTCTTATTCTTTTATCTAAATCAAAGCAATGGTACAAAACTGTACTAGCAGACATTGTATTATTCACTTGCAGGCACTCACAGAAAGAGAAAAAGCAGTTTCATTTAAGAATTCTTGTCCTTGATGAAGCAAAAATATTATTTGTATTAAATATGGGCCGTTTAGTACATCTCTCCTTAATATTCTGTGTGATGAAATGAGAAATACACATAAAGTATTTCTGCTGCATACCAAAGTGAACCAATATTTTCCAAATGAACAATGCACAATGTCTCAAAATTTCAAAGTTATATGCACGGGTAAAAGTTCCAAACAAAGCACAAGTTAGACCAATATATTTTAGTGGAACAGAATAAAAAAGTTTATTGGTATAGTTTTGGATTCCATGTTGCAGCCTATAAGAAACTGTTTGTCAAGTTTGGATGTAGTATCAAAAATTAATATCCACAATTACCTGAAAAGGTTGTTAGAAGACTCTCCCTTTTCAACTATATAGTGTGTGAGGCTAGATTTTCATTAAAACAATGCAGAATGAAGGCAGAGAAGATATGAGAATTCAGCCATCTGGAGTCACTAAAAAAACTTGAAAAACATGTAAAGCGATGCCATTCTCATGAATTACTTCTTTTGGAATATATACTCATTTTTCATAATAAGTACCATAGTTACACTAGTAGTTAATAAGTTTATTGTTATTTTATAGGAATTAATAATTAAAGATTGTAAGTTTTCCATTTTAATTTTTAATATGGTATATATCAGTATATATATAACTCACATATATAAAATTCTTGGAAGTTCTCAACAATTTCAGGAGTTTAAAGAAGCCATGAGACTGAAATGCATGAGAAGTGCTTGCTTAAGTAAACCTGATAGAAGAATAATGAAATAAAATGGGAGCTGTCATTAAGTACTGGCGAGAGTACCTTGGACATCTTTTGTTTTTCCCCGCTGAGCATACAATTTCTGTTTTTCTGATAGAAGCACACCAGTTTTCCTTTGATGAATCAGACCACCCCTGTTTAAATTGGGGCTTATCTTAATTCCTAGCTGCAGGGGTAGATAGTCTATCTAGGCATAGCCAATAAATACATTTTTTATAAGCCCTATCTCTTCCCCTGGCAGCCAGAGTAATTAATCAGAAATGGGTACAAGCCAATGAGACTTGCAGGAAGCTTTGGAGAAGAGGCTCTTTTTGTAGGAGTTGATAAACCACAAGGCTATTTGGCTAGAATGGCTGCTTGGCATCATTGTCACCATTTGGAGACACCATTCTCAAAACAAAAGCAAAACATAGGAAAATAAAACAGCAAGATGGGGAGAGAGAGAACTCTAATTATATCATTTGAGCACCTGGCTCAAGCCATATCAGTTTGTGAGCCAATAAATTCTTTATTTGCTAAATTCAGTTTGACATGGATTTCTCTCACATATGTCTAAAAAGATCCTATTGACTACTGCTCCAGAAAGAATGAGAATCATGGTTGACCAGCTTTCTTCTTAATATAAGGGAGAAATTTCTGGCAATCATTGCCATTTTAGTCATGGTACAAACTGCTCCATGGCATTAGGTAGTTTTTTGAGGTGAAAGGAAATTTAGAGATGAAGAGGATAAGCACTTTTATTTTAGGAGCTAAAGTCTAAAGAAATTCAGATCTCTAGTAAGATCCAGATTTTTAATGTTCTGTCCATATACCTAATTTGTGGTAAATTAATAAATGAGCTCATTGTAAGTATTTATAAACATCCTATGACCATTTTCCAGTGACGGTACAGATATAAAGGATTCCAAAAGGGCTAGTGGGAACCAAAGAAACAAAATAAAGTGAAAAAATAAGAGAAATATCCAGAAAACCTAAAAGGACAGTACCAGATAGGTAGAAGAGTGGTCATGACAAGGTCTATTATTGTTTTTTATGAAAATTGAGAATTAGAATACAGTGATAATTGGTCTTTTTTTTCTTAGATCTACACAAAATTCTATTTTTTTTCTTAGTCATCAAAAATTCATTCCTACAGATAATTCTTAGGATAATTTGCAGATTTTATACACATATACACCCACATGATTGTATGTTAGGATGACTACAATATATAATGTACTTTTAGTTAATTGAATAGTTTTTGTGAGTTTATCCTCTACACTAAAGAAGATTTTCTGGTATATATGCTTTTCTTTTGTTATAATTTAGGTTGAAGTTTAGGAAATTACTTCAATCTAATAGTATGATGTACAGTGTATTAAATCAATATCAATTTAACTTGAATTGTGTTGTGCATGTGCATAGAAGTAATTTATTACTCATATTATAATGGGTTATAATATGGGGCAATTTGAAGGTTTTGCCCAGTTACAGAAGGGAATGATGTTTCAGCATGCATTATTTTCTTACTGTTCTATAGCTTTGTACTTTTATGCTGCTGTGGCTTGAATGTAGTTTTCTTAAAAATATGAAGAAAACAAGTTCATCTTTGATATAGTTTTTTTTTCTTTCCAGGTATTGATCATTTCAGATATCCCAATAAATGCTCACTAACTTATCCTCATTCTCTTGGAAGAAATTAAATTCTTAAAAATCTAGTACAGACAATTTCTCTCCTCACTAAAGTACATCCTGTAAGTACAAGTTCATAATCTACAAGAAAAACAAATGAATTTCCTATTTGGAAACATAACAAACATAACAAATTCAATGAAACAAGAAAAATAGGCTTATACCTTAGGGCACAAATTTAATTTGTTTCAGATTTACCAAGCAGTGCTGTAATTCTGTTCATGAAAGGTGAAGTTCAACTTTGAAGATACAGTTGTAGCAAATCAAATTGAGAAACAAAGAGCAAAAAAGTCAAATGAAAAGGGAAGGGTAAAAAAAAGTCATTGATTATATGTATTCAGGTACTTCTTTATGTATAGCAAGCAATGGTTCTCAAACTTCAGAGTCACTGATCCTGTTAAAATCCAGATATGAGTTATGAATCATTTTAATTGAGTTTTAGTCAGAGCCAAGGAATCTGCATTTTGGGGAGGAGGGAAGGAAAGAAACCCAGGGAATTCTGATAAGGATGATTCAAATGTTGTATCAGGCAAAACAAATCTATTTGGTCATATATGAACTCTAGTTAAATTGTATAAATTATATAAAGCAATTTTTTAGCTTAATAAAGGGCATTTAGAAATAAGTTGCAACTGAATGTCAATGTAATTTGCTTGATTTGCCAGAAATTCCTCAATGAAAATACCAGAAAGAGTCAAACAAAACAAATGAGAAAGAGAGGAGAGAGAGAGAGAGAGAGAGAGAAGTCCGAAAGAGAGAGGGAAAGACTCTTGCTTGAAAAACAGAGTGAAACACCTTTTTTACATCTTAGTGACTTCTGTCTGAGCTAAATCTCTTATAAATTGCAGTCGTATTGTAATTGATTTCATTCTTAACAAAACATCAAATCCTCTTGGGGGAAAAACAAAGGAAAGTGAGATTAGCTAAAGAAAAAGAAAAAATTCTATTCCAATGATTAAAATGTATGCCTCAGGAATTAAGCAGGCTTGATGCTTTCCTGGATTTACAGCGTTTCATTTGTTACTGCCATTAGCTTTAACTGCTTTGGGAAAATTTAACAACAGAGCTATAGCATGGCTTACAACCATCATGAGCTTCAAAGATTCAAGAGCATGCGAAACATTTCCTTGCAAACTATGCTTTAATAGGATTACATGGATAGCGTCTTTGAATATTTATTCCCTCTACAAATCAGATAGGATGCATTTTAATGACATATTTAAAATGTTGTCATTTTACAATCCAAGACAATGACACCTAGAAACGTGTACATTTTTGAAAAATAATAAATCACAAGCCCAAAAACTTTCTTGAAAATATCTAGTATGCATAGTATCCTCTTTATTGAACAAACTGAAAAATAGAATTTATGAAATAATCGTATTGCATATCTGTTCAAAGTGAATTTGGAAAAAATGGGATTAAACAGAATCATACAAACAAAAAGCTAAAGTGGCCACCTTAGTCTTTCACAACCACAACATTTGCTATGATTTTTTTTTTTTGCTTCTGAAAAGACAATTATGATAC
This sequence comes from Vulpes lagopus, assembly GCF_018345385.1. Taxonomy (NCBI): domain Eukaryota; kingdom Metazoa; phylum Chordata; class Mammalia; order Carnivora; family Canidae; genus Vulpes; species Vulpes lagopus. Next base: position 21,677,116 of record NC_054824.1, on the reverse strand, counting down.
ACATTTGGATTGATATCTCTCAGTTCTCATGCATAAAAAATAAACTGACAATACATAATTAATCCAAACAATGAAACTGGAAATATCTAGGACCTTGTTAAGATTAATGCCAACTGCTTGAATTGCACATATTCTTTTATTTTGAATTTTGACTGGATTTCCTTTAAATCATCCTATTTAAACTTTTCTAATCTAAAAAATTATGATATAATTTGAATTTAGGCATTCTGTGTTTGTATAATTTCAAAGTTATAAAACTTTCTTGAAGTTTCTTCATTAGCCTGGAGGTGACTTGAATAAAGTTGTTAACTAATGAATAGAGTCATTGTTAATATTAATCTACATGTGCTCATTCTCTTGAAGGACATTTATTCAACTTTGAGTTTCAGAGCTAATTGAAAGTCATGGTAGATTGATAAATATTGGAAATAGGCTAAATACCTAGGAATAAATTTAATCAAAGAGGTAAAAGACCTGGTTATTGAAAACTACAAGGCATTAATGAAAGAAGTGGAAGAAGACATGAATAAAGGCAAAGAGATTCCATGCTTCTGGATTGGAAGAATCAATATTGTTAAAAATCCATACTGCCCAAAGCAATCTACAGATTCAGGGCAATTGTTATCAAAATTTCCATGGCATTTAAAAAAAATACAAGATAAATAATTCTAAATTTGTATGGAATCACAATAACAACAATAACACAATAACAAAACACAGCTGAAGCAGTCATGAGAAAAAAGAACAAAGCCTCCTGCTAGCTGATTTCAAACTATATTACAAAGCTATAGTAATTAAATTAGTATGGTATTGGCATAAAAATAGACCCATAGATCAGTGGAACAGAATAGAGGCCATAAATAATGCACCGAAAATGGTCAGTTAATTTCCAACAATGGAGCCATATACAATGTGGAAAGGACACTCTCTTTAATAAATGGTGTTGAGAAAACTGGACGGTCACATAAAAAAAAAGAAAAAAGAAAGGAAAGAAAGAAAGAAAGAAAGAAAGAAAGAAAGAAAGAAAGAAAGAAAGAGAAAGAAAGAAGAAAGAAAGAAAGAAAGAGAAAGAAAGAAAAGAAACTCAATCAGTATCTTACACCATACAGAAAAATGAACTCAAAGTAGATTAAAGACTTATATGTAAGACCTGAAACAACAAAACTCCTAGAAGAACCCATAGGTAGTAAGCTTCTGGCATAGGTCTTTACAATGATTTTTTTGACTTTGACTCCAAAAGCAAAAGCAACAAATAGTAAGTGGGACTACATTATACTAAAAAGATTGTACACAGCAAAGAAAACTATCAACAAAGTTAAAAGGCAATAATAAATGGCAGAAGATGTTTGCAAATCATGTATCTGATAAGGGGCCAATATCCAAAATATGTAAGAACTCATACAACTAAATAGCAAAAATACAATCTGATTTTTTAAAATTCAATTCCATTTTTTAATGAACATTCTGAATAGACATTTTTCCAAAGACAACATACAAGTGGCTAACAGGTACCAAAAAAAAAAAAAAAAAAAAAAAAAGATACTTAACATTATTAATCATCAGAGGAACACAGATCAAAACCACAATGAAATATCATTTCACACCTGTTAGGCTATTAAAAAAAGAGAAATTATAAATGCTGTCAATAATGTGGAAAGAAGCGAATCTTTATGTTTTTTTGGTGGGAATGTAAATTAGTGCAACATTATGGAAAACAGTATGGAGGTTCCTCAAAAAATTAAAAATAGAAGTATCATGTGATCCAGCAATTCCACTTTTGGGTAATTATTCAAAGAAAATGAAAAGACTAGCTTGAAAAGACATATGCAACCCCATGTTCATTTCAGCATTATCTGTAACAGCCAAGATATGGAAATAAACTATGTATTCATTAATGGATGAATGGATAAATAAATTGTGATATGTATATAGTGCTATATTATTCAGCCATAAAATACAGTAATGCCATCTGTGATAACATAGATGGACCTTAAAAACATTGTGCTAAGTGAAATAAATCAGAGAAAAACAAGTACTGTATCATTTCTCTTATATGTGAATTTTTTTAAAAAAAGGAAAAAAGTGGAAAAGCTCATAGATTCATAAAATCGATTAGTGGTGCCAGAGGAGGGGTTAACGGTTGGGAGAAATAAGTGAAAGATTATAAGTTAATTTAAAAAACTAAAAATTAAAAAAATTATAAATTTAACCAGTGTTTAAATTTTCATTTGTATTAGTCAACTTTGCTGCTAAACAAACAGTCCAAACTCTCAGTGTTTTACAGAAGACATTTAGTCCATGCCTTGTAGGTGTTTGTGACTTCAGGTTATCTGTGGTTGCTGTGACTCAGCTTCATTCAGCTTTTCTCTCCTCAGTAAATCTATTTTAAGATGAAGGTTGAAAGAAATACTATTTAGGACATGCCCATTCTTTGGCAGTAGGAATTATCAAGAGACTATGACAAACTCTACATTTAAGAGTTCTGCTCAGTTGTGGTGCATGTCAAATCCCCTTACATTCCATGCATCAAAATATATCACTAATTAACTCCAAAATCAATGGGATGGAATGTGTACTCCAAGGGTGAAGAGGACAGGGGTGTGTGAATATATATTTGAAAACATAATAAATCCACCATGTCATTGTAGGCTCTTTCACATGGCCATGACACTCAAGACAGTTTCAGTATAAAATAGGTGGTTTGAAATTAAAGCACATACGCATTTTTCAAAGAAGCCTCCATTTAGGATCATCCTACCATAATATTTGTATTCTGGACATGTTTATTTAAGAAAAAAAAATAAGTCTTATTTCTGTCTGGAATTAAACTTAAACTATATATAGTCTATCAAATTCCCATTGCAAAGACTTTCTGTTGCTGAATCAGATGGTATTTTCACAAATTATTTTAATTCTATACATGAGAGACAACCTAAATATAGAATCCTAACCAGAGAAAAATCAAGGCTGATTTATGAGACTAAAAACTTAGGAATTGTCACAACCTGGTAAGGGGGAGAGTGACTAAGAGACATTAAATCACTTCTAATTGAGTCTCTTTTTATGGTCCCTGGGTGAAATACTTGGTGGTTCCAGGCTAGATACACTTTCTATCTCATCCAGATTAGCCAGTTTGACCAGGACCTTTTACCTTCCCATGTTTTTTCCTATGGATGGTAATGGTTAGATTAATCAATTGGTGTGTGTATTCATATGTGGGTGGAAACGAAATTAATAATACTTTGTTTAGGGCCATTTTTTTGCAAGATTAACTGATGACTCTGTAATGCAATAAATCATTTCTTACTTCTTAGAAATTACTACTGCGATTTTTCCAACTGTAAATGAGAGACCAGAATTCCACAAGAGCTTCCACCTCTAATATGGGCCCAAATCAGTCTCATTCAATTTTGATATGCCCTGCTTTGGTCTTCCTTGATGAGTTAGCATCTCTGCTCCTTATTTAATCTCTTTAAATGATCAAGATCACACCCATTTTTTTTTTACTTTATTTATTTTAATTATATTAAAATAAACGTAATTGGAAGAACTACCTATAAAATATGATGAGCATCAATTTAATAAAAGGAATATTTCAGCTCCTTTCTCTGACTCCCAAACCTCAATCAATAACAACTATTCTCTATTTTGGCTTGTGTAAAGGCCTTGATACTGATGACTTACCCACTGACATAAGGTATTCTCTCTCTACTATTTTTACACAGTTGGCAAGGCTGCCTCTCACATACCAGGACAGGTTGATGGGACAGGGATTTGTGCCAACTTCTATATGCATAAGCTTTAATGATGCCAAGTAGATTTGCCGCTCTCACAGATTACCAAAAACTTCAGAGCTATCAAATTATATTAGCTATTGATTAGTTATCCATTCAAATTTATTATTTTTAAAAAATATGCCTCTAGCTGCCTATTGATAGTAAACAAAAATATCTCCACATATTTTGTGTGTCTCTCTCTTTCCCTCCTTACACTATAAATATAAACACTTAAACATATTTTGTTTTTCACAGAATAAAATTTGTTGGCCAGGCTTTATGAATATAGTTGAATCTTATGACATTATTTTTGATTTATGAAGAATAAATGGTCATATTTAGGGAAATATTGCCAATATTATTTTCTTATTGTTTTGTTTAATGAAGTCTTCATACATAGCTAAAATTATTTTTATAAAAATGTTTAATACTTGGGCAAAAAATCTTAAAAACACAAATGTCTCATTAGGTTTCTTAGAAAAGTGAATTAACATTAAGTGTATTTTCTCATATCAAATTATCAAAGAACAGCCAGTTTAAACCATAAAATGAGTAATACTACCTATACAATAACAAAATATATAGTCCTCAGTGTTAGTGATGACACTACAAAATGTGCATTACTAATGTGTTGTATCATTTTAATGCCATTTTTCCTAAAGGCAATTTGGCCATCTATTCTAAAGTTTGAAAGTGTTTCCATATTTTGTCCAAGTAAATCTACTTTGAAAAACGTATTCTAAAGGAAATGTTTGTATATATCAACTTGGCTATAGAAGGAATTTTAAGTTAATAAAAGAGGTTACAAAATTACGAATTCATAAATGTAAGTTGCTCCATGAAACTAGAGGTCACGTCATTATTTGTATATTTAAAATTAAACTGTCCAACTAGCTAGAAGAAAAGCCTGATACCAGCATTTTTTCAGAGTTTCCTGTCCTTGCCTTGTATCAAATTATGTAATAAGTCTGGGGAATTTGGGATCCTGGAAAAAAAAAAATAATGTTCAATCTGTCTTCAACTGTCTTCATTATAGTTGCTTTTATTTCTTGCAAGCAAAAGTCCTCAAGGGGTAAATATTGATTTCAGAATTTTATTTTATTTTTTTTTACCATATGATCTCCTTTATATGTAGAATCTAAAAACAACCAAAAAACCTCGTACATGGAGACAAAATCCAAGAGGATCCACTGAAAATTCAGACTTCAGAAATTTAATGTTATCTCCTCTGATTTCAGAATTTTAAATTCTAGTTTGATCAGTTTCTAGCCTAGGACAGAAGTTCTTTTCACATATTATAGCTCTGGTGAATTAGTGATGTCTGTTCCACATTTAAACATATGGCTCCTCATGAAGAACCTTCATTTAATAGAAGTAGGAATTCTCAGGACTAGTTTTTACCAGCACTCCTGACACCAAGCCTGAGGCACTGATTTTTACCAGCAGAGCTGAATCATATCAGGCTGAAATCCACTCTCTCTCTCTCTCTCTGTATCCAATTCCATTTTAGTCCTGGGAATCCCAGTGCCAGGAGATTGTGCTGCTTCCCTTTCAACCATCAAAGCATGTTAGAGAGCCTTATTGGGTAGCTTGCTCTACATATCCAAGCCTAGACCCAGAACACCTTATTCTTCCTCAAGAGGAACATAAAGATACATCCTTGAAAGCTCTATCTGTGGTTGGACTCCATTTCATTTATTCTGTCCCAGTCATCATTTTCTAAAAATGTTTGAAATATTCCTTATAGGGTATCCTAGTTTTCTATTATTGAGCAACAGATTAATACATTTGACGGTTTAACTCAGCATCTATTATTTCATAATTTCTGTTGACACAGTGATATTGATTTTTCTGCTCAGAGTCCCAAATTAAGATATTAATATATGGAGCAGGACTGAGAGCTTGGTGTCTGGAGCTTGGTGCCGTCTTCTTTCTTCTTCTTCTCCTCCTCCTCCTCCTCCTCCTCCTCCTCCTCCTCCTCTTCCTCCTTCTTCTTCTTCTTCTTCTTCTTCTTCTTCTTCTTCTTCTTCTTCTTCTTCTTCTTCTTCTTCTTCTTCTCTTAACATTTTATTTATTTATTCATGAAGGGCAAAGACATAGGCAGTGGGAAAAGCAGGCCCAATGCAGGACTAGATCCCAGGACCTTGGGATCACTCCCTGAGCCAAAGACAAATATATGCTCAACCACTGAGCCACACAGGTGTCCCTTGGTGTCCTTTTCCAAGATCATTTACATTATTGGCAGAATCAATTCCTTGTTTGTTGTACTGAGGTCTCTCTCTCTCTCTCTCTCTCTCTCTTTTTTTCCTGGTTTTGTCTGGGGATCTCTCTTCACTCTAAAGACTGCTAAGTCTGTATTATGTGGCTCCCTCCCTAGAGAGTTGACAAAATGTTTTTTTTTTTTCTTTCTTTCTTTCTTTCTTTCTTTCTTTCTTTCTTTCTTTCTTTTTCTTTCTTTCTTTCTTTCTTTCTTTCTTTCTTTCTTTCTTTCTTTCTTTCTTCTTTCTTTCTTTCTTTCTTTCTTTCTTTCTTTCTTTCTTTCTTTCTTTCTCTCTATCTTTCTTCCAGGCCTTTGAAAGAACTCTCTGACACTTCATCTTCTCTAAAATGCTTATCTAACTAGATTAGGTCCTCCAGAATTATCTTCCTTTGGATTAACTCAGACTCATCTGATTATCAACCTGATAAGGAGAGTGATATTTCCAGCATATTCACTAACTACCAAAATTAACAGGAGAAGGAGGTTATATGGAGTTTGTACATCAGGTAGGAAAAACCTTGGAGACCATTTAGAATTCTAGCTACTGGAGTTTTCCCTCTGTCTGAATCAATTATTTCATTAGAGTTTGCATTTTTTTGCCCTTTAATGTAGAAATTTTTGCTGTATCAAATTATAGAAAGTTATGTACATTAAAATAATAACAGACATAATCTCTAAGTGATGAAAACTTCAGGGCAAGTTTCAACATTTTTATTATACATTTATATTTTGTATACTTCAGTATTGAGGTTTTATCAACAGTGTGCTGGTAAATATTTAACAACTTGCTCTTCAAAAACAAAGACCTTATTTGTAGCATTTGTGGATCTGTGGTGCAAGTACTCCCACCAGATGCCAGTTCCAAGCTACAAGTATGTTGTTACTGAATGAAGAGTTAGCAGGAAATGCATATCATATCATTGACTCCAGCAAGCTGGTACAGCTAGCTCCAGAACACCTATTATTACCTTTATTATAAAAATGAGCTCTTTTCATTTTAGAAGAAATGGACATTTCCCTTGACACCATTTGGATATGATAGAATTCTATATTAGACTAAGAATCACTAAAGTAAAATTTAGAAATCTCTCAAATGAGCGGCACTAGGTTTTACACATACTCCATTTAAAAGACAAAGTATTTTTACATGATCGATTACACTGACCCTTGAGGCAGTTTAAATACATAGTAATTAACAGTCTGATCATAGGATTCTTTTGAAAACTCAAGTCTTTTGTGATAGTCCAGCATGCTTAAGAGAAAGCACAAGCCTATTGGGGGCCACAGCAAATTCTCTCTTTTAAATCAATATAATCAATAGAAATATTATTTGAAAACATTAAATATCCTTACTCATATAAAGGTTAATTTAAAATTATCATTTTAAAAGTTACAATAGTATTATACTATCTCAAAAGGGGAAAACTGAAGGCAAAAGCAACTTAAAAATATATAGAATTCCATATAATTTTTATAAGCATATTAGCTCACAATCAGGATAATGAGTTTAGTATTCAAAGATTAAAAAGTCACAGACTAGCTTGTACAGACATTCAGTTTTTGCTTAAAGCATTACCAGTTTCACTTTTTCCTTTTCCTTTTTTAGGAAACAGATTTTTTAAAACATGGAAGGAAATAACAGTAAAAGGCAAATTGCAGTTTCATTGAATTCACTAAATGAGTTATATCAATCTTGTGCTAGTGTGTCATATTTACTTTTATAAAAGTAGAATGTTTCATTGATGGGAAAACAGATAAAGATTCAAAGAGTAGGTCTCTACTCCTAAGTAGAGACATCATCAAATCCCTTAAGTAGAAGCTTAGCTATCTGTAATCATTTGTAAATTAAAAAGAGATAAATTTCAGGAAACGATAAGATCAAATATTTTTCCCTGAAGGATAAACAAGTTTATAGAACTGTGACTGGCATACTCAGTATTTTTTCCAGGAATGGAAATATAATCAGTCATTATATTCAAAGCACTCTAGACTCTAAAACTTTGTATGATCTATAAATAGGAAGTAAGTTGGGGAAAAAGTACATAAACAAGTGTCCAAAAGTGAATAATGAAAATGTCAAGTCAGGAAGGACCAAAACAAAAACTACTCCAGGGAACAGAGAAGAGAGAAATAGATGACTTATTTCAAATAAATGTTAGTTTATTCAAACCCTTTGTAATTCATGGAGGATATGGTATGATTGAATCAGGTTAATATTTACTGAAATCACATACTGATTTCTGAAGGTTAAAAATAGACTTGAAGTTGTTCTAATAAAGTCTTTCTTACATAATTGAAGTTATTGGTGCTATGACATATCTCTGGCCACTTGAAATTGGGAAGAAACTTTTTGTCAATACCATGGACTGACAGCCATTCAGGCAACTCTCTAACAAAAATTGCTCAGTCTTGTCTGTTATGAAGACTAGAGGCATTAATTCAAGGTCACCTCTGAGTTTTCTTTACCTTGAATCTTCTCTCCAATTCCCTAATTTTACAAATTGGGGTCACTTTAGCACTTCTCTATTATTAATCCTCTCCCACCTCTGTCATAGGAAAACAAAATACACATTTTAGGGCTTTTAGATCATTAGTTCAGAATTTGTTCAGTTTCATTGCTGCTTCCTTTTGCATCGTTTGTTATCTGCCTTCTTAGGCTATTTTGCATTTTAGTTAATAGATCTCAACCAGGTCCTTTAGACAAAACTATTATGTTGGTACCAGGATAGCTACCTTAGCCTGAAATCCAGCACCTGTTGTGCTTTCTTCTCCTGAAACTCCTGAATGTTGTGCTCTGGATGATTTCTGTAATTATACTAAATATTTACTGTAGATGCTCTCTGTGTATATGGCTCATCTGACTGCATCTTTCATCTTATTCATCTATGAGCCATCCCTTAACCTGCCTATGCAGGCTTATCTGGCCTTCATATGTCCCTTCTTGGTCTGGCATAATATAGCCCCAAACAAGCATAGAGTACACCAGGGGTTAATAACATATCACATTTTTCTCTATCCATGTCCCCCCACAAATTCTACAAAAAAAAAAAAAAAAATTGGATTCAGGATAATTACTGGTGGGGTATGTTCACATTTGCTCTTCACAGCAATTTAAAGTAAGTAGATTTACAAGAGTCATTCTGACTGAGCTCTTTTTAATATGCCTATATTTCAGAAGCAAAAGTTGGTATAACGGTTCAAAATAACCTCAGGATGACAGGTGAAAGATGAGGATCGCACAGCATGGAAAACTAATACTAAAGGTATCCTTCTTGAATTCCAACAGTATAATCCCGATAGCTCTAATACTGAGCAAAATCCTAAACTTAACATGGTGGTATTTAGCTTGTTTCTTCTCTTCCTTCACATGCACTTAGACTTCAAAATACCTACTGCTTATGAAACACTTACTCCGAGTTTCATTCTTTTAATATAGGACTCTGCAGTGCAGAAAATATAAATCCCAGCTGAATTGCCTTTTATCATTGAGTCATGAGGAGTGCCAGAATGAAGGGTAGAGAAGTACTCAAGCCTAATAGATTGGCTGGCATCCTGTACTTCCACTATTATCCCCTCTACCTTTTCTATCAGTTGCATCCCTGATTAATGATCTGTGAAAGCAGGATCTGTGTCTCTCTGGTCCACTGCTTTATCACCAGTTTCTTGCATGGTATATGATCTATAGTCTAGTATAGAAAGGAGTGTTAAGTCCAAGAAGACCTTCAGCTCTAGTCCAAGAAATTTTGAGAACTCTTTCTGCCCTGACTAATGAAAATAAAAATAATTTCCATGAGATGGAGTCTACAATTTGGGAGGGAAAAAAAGAGAACTTTATCAAAAACTTCAGCAGTTAAATGTGAAGGGGTACATAAAATATATTTGATAAAGTATTAGCTTTATTGTTAAATAAAATACATTGTTTCAGACTCACAAACATAAAGAGAATCTAGAAACATCCTCGTGTAGTTAAAAAACAGCGAGAGAATTAGAACACTACTGAACTCTGCAGGATAACAAATGATAACCCTGAGGATATAACTAAATGTGAATAAACAATACCTCAAACAACCGCTACAGTGGCACACCACAGAAAAGGAAGCTTTGATTATATTTAATGTATTTTTATGGAATGAATACATAGAAATGCATGATGTGGGTAATTAAAGCTAATGAATACTTGTAAGCCTCTGTTTAGCAGATCTGAAATTGACAGAACAAAGTGGGCAATGAAGGTGGAGTCTTCTAAGGCAACACAGAAGAAATTAGAATGAGACTGTGCTTTGAAAACAAAGTTGTGTTGTTGAGGCCCACTATGAAGTTTATGGGCTGAAGAGATAATATTATCACATGGATTTTAAACTGTTTGACTCAAGAGACAAATAAAGACCTTAAATTGTTTGTTGTGTTTGGTATTGCCTATGGCTTTGGAAAAGAGAGATCAATAAAAGAAGCAAACAACCAGGGAAAGAATCACTGGGGTTGTTAAGGAATCTAAGTAGAAAGTTAGTAACAGAATTAAGTTGATAATGTTATAAAAAAGCTAAGAAAAAGTTTTAGCTTCCACTTTTACTAAATACACAGATATGGAGGTCTTGAATTCAAGATGGTCTATCATAGGTACAATATGCTCAGTCTCTTTTCAAAAGACAATTGATATAAATAATAGGGTAGTAAAAATATCTTTTCTATGAATACTGTAAGTCTTAGGAAGAATGGATGTGTTGTGGTGACTGGTTCGCTTCCATCAACATCCTTGAAAAGAACAATACCGTCAAGATCTCTTGAAACCAACTGGTTTCAGCTCTGCAACTAAAACATGGTTTCTGTTACAGCTGACAGTTGATTCAAACTGCCGATTGCTGAAGTTTCCATAAGGAAACTGCCGCCGGATCCCCTAGTGGATTTGCAGGAATTGAACATTCCGAGAACATTTTGATTCTATAGAGGGAAGCAAATGAAAAGTAGACTATAAAATATTCTACTCATGATGAACAAAGCCAAATGACTCACAGAATACTCTAATTGAACTGTTGATTTAAATCACCCAGGGTGCCTGGGACCATAAAGGTATACTATTCTCAGAAGCACAATTGAGACATATTAAGAATTAACCTTCCTATCTCACTTAATGAGAATTTCAATATCTTTATTGAAACTAAAAATGATTTCTCTTTCCGGTGTTTATTTTCACCATTTTTATCCTTCTACTCATATTCATTTTACTCTCAGCGCTTCACAAAAACAATTCTTACCAGGTCTAGCTCATGTTATTCCAGGGGCAATTTTAAATTCTTTTTTTTTTTAATTTCATAATAGTAACATTTGACACAGTTGATCACTCACTTCTTTGGGAAATACCTTACCTCAGCCTTGGGACTAAACACTACACTTTTTCTTGGTTATCCTCCTGAGCTAGTCATCCTTAAACTGCTTTGCTGATTTCTCCTCAACTCTCTGACTTCAACTGTTGGGAGGCCTCAGGGCTCAGTCCTTGAAAATATTCTATTTAAACACATGCCTGAGATTAATCCATCCAGTCCCAGTCTATTTTCCTCATCAAGTCTATTTTCTGATGATTCACAAAATGTTATCTCTAGACATCTTTTGGAATTCCAGGATTGTCTATGACTTAATCTACTTTATGTCTCAAATTTGATATATGTAAATCTGAACCTGAATCCTGCTTGCTATGAACTAAATGTTCTTGTCCCTTCAAAATTCATATGTTGAAACTTAATCCTCAGTGTGATAGTATTTGGAGGTGCAGGGCCTTTGAAAAGTGATTAGCTCACAAATGGGATTGTGAAGCCCCAGAGAACTTCTTGGCTCTTTCCGCCATATGGGGACAAAGCAAAAAGATGGCCATCTGTGAACCAGAAAGACGGCTTTCACCAGACACTGAATCTTCCAATACCTTGGGTTTCAAACTTCTAGTCTCCAGAATTGTAACAAACAAATTTCCATAGGTTTTATAAACACCCAGTTTATGGTATTCTGTTGAGCATCCCTAGTAGATTAAGACATTACCCATGGTCCCCCTATCTCATTAAATAGCTCCATGTTTCCATTGCTCAGGTTTTGAAACTGATGCTATTCTTGACTCATATCTTTCTCTCACAGCCCACATCCAATCCATTAGATAAAATTTCAAAATACGCCTGGGGTCTGACCACATCTCCCCACCTGCACTGTGATACCCTGGTCCATGCCCTTGTCTCTTACCTACATTTCTGCAGTGGTCTTCTAACAGGTCTCCCTCATTCTGTCCTTAATTGCCTCTAGTTAGTTCATAACATAGCAGCCAGAATTGCTCCATTTTTAAACATTTTAATTATTGTACTTTTGATCAAAACCTCCAGGGTCTTCCTATCTAATTCGGAGTACAATCTAAAGCCTTTAAAATACAACTCAGTCTCACGTTCTACAGCTCTGTCCTTTGACCTCTTGGCTCTTCAGTCACATAGGCTGACTTATTATTCCCCAAATACTTTCAAGTCAGGATATGTGCAGCAGCTTGTGTATCTCCTAAAATAATTTTCCCAAGATCTCTCTATGATTTGAATTTCCTTGTTTCTCACATTTCAGTTCAATGAGGACTTTACTGGTTTTCATATGTAAAATATCACTTCTACTGTACTTTCCAATATCTAATAGACTACACAGCCATATATTTATTTATTTATTATCAATCTCCCACACTAGATTTAAACTCAGGTAAGCAAAGGAGGATTGTTTTTTTGTTTTTTTTTGTTTTGTTTTGTTTTTTGCTTTTGTTTTGTTTTGTTTTCCAGGTCTTTTTTGGTTTTGTTTTTCTGTTTTTTAAATTTTCCACAGATGTTCTTAGCACCAAGGACAGTTACCTAATATATAACATGCTAGTAACTGTTTGTTCAGTAAATAAATGGATGAATGACTAGATCATCTACTTAGCATAAGAGGGAAAGTACTTACCCTTTATCCCCTTTTCTTCAGTTTCATACTAATGTCCAAATTTAAAATTAATATTTCATTAATTGCTTCATGTATATGAAGAAAAAAACAAATAAAAATAAATCATTCTTTTTTTACTTCTAGTCCAACAGGTATTAGAATGTCAACTCTCTTTAAATGTTATTTATTCTTAAAAAAACTTTTATTATTTAATTATAGTTGACATATTTATATTAGTTTTAGGTGTACAACACAACTGATTTGACAATTCTTTTCTTTATGCAGTGCTCACCACAGTAAGTATAGTCACCAACTGTCACCATGCAAAGTTTCTAAATATTATTGGCTATATTATCTATGCTCTACTTTTCATCTCTGTGACTTATTTTATAACTGGAAGTTTTGTACCTCTTTATCCTCTTCACCTGTTTTATCTACTACCCATTTTCCTTCCCTCTGGCAAACACCAGTTTGCTCTCTGTATTTATGAGTCTGTTTCTATTTTTCTTTGTTTCTTTTGATTTTTAGATTCCCACATGTAATCATATGGCATTTGTCTTTGATTCATTTCACTTAGAAATACCCTCCAGGCCCATCCATGTTGTTGCAAATGACAAGATCTCATTCTTTTGGGGGGCTGGGTAACCATTATCCATTATCCTTTATTCATTCATATGTTGATGGGCACTTGGATTGTTTCCATATCTTTGCTATTGTAAAAAAATGATACAATAAACATAGAAGTACATATATATCTTTAAGTTAGTGCTTTCATTTTCTTTGGGTAATACCCACTAGTAGAATTACTGGTCTTATGGTATTCCTATTTTTTATTTTTTGATGAAACTTCACATGGTTTTCTAAGTGGCTATATCAATCTACATTCCTACCAACAGTGCATGTATGTTCCCTTTACTCTACATCCTCACTAACACTTGTCTTTTCTTGTTATTTTGATACTAGCCATTTTTACTGGTGTGAGGTTGGTGATGTTGAGCATCTTTTTGTGTAGGTATTGGCCATCTATATGTGTTCTTTTTTTTTTTTTTTTTTCTCTATATGTGTTCTTTGAAAAATTGGCTATTCAGGCCCTCTGCCCATTTTTGATTGGATTATTTGTGAGGGAGGGGAAGTTAGTGTTGAATTGTTCAAGTTTTTTATATTTTGGATCTTAATCCCTTATTGAATATATAATTTGCAAATAATCTTCTCCCATTAGCTGGGTTGCCCTTTCATTTTGTTGATGGTTTTCTTTGCTGTGAAGATTTTTGTTTTGGAGTGGTTTCAATATTATTTTTGCTTTTGTTTCCTTTGCCTAAGGAGACATCTCTAAATATGTTGCTAAGAGTGATGTCAAAGAGATTATTGCCTATGTTTTTCTAGGAGTTTTATGGTTCAGAACTCATGTTTAGGTTTTTAATCCATTTTGAGTTTTATTTTTGCGTAGGATATAGTGAAACAATTCAGTTTTTTTCTTTTGCATGTTGCTGTCCAGTTTTCCCAGCGTCAGTCATTGAAGAGACTGACTTTCCCCCCATTATATATTCTTATCTTCATTTCTCCAGATTAATTGACCATAAAGGCATGGATTTATTTCTGGGCTCCCTATTCTCTTTCATTGATTTGCATGCCTATTTTTGTAACAGTACCGAACATATTTTATTAATAAAGCTTTTTTAAAAAAGTATATTTTGAAATTTGGGATGGTGATACTTTCAGCTTTGCTCTTCTTTCTCAAGATCATTTTGCCTATTGGTCTTTTCTGGTCCCATACACATTTTAGGATTATCTGCTGTAGCTCTGTGAAAAATAACATTGGCGTTTAGATAGGGATTGCATTGACTTTGTAGATTGCTTTGGATAGTGTGGACATTTTAACTATATCAGTTCTTCCATTTCATAAGTATGGAATATCTTTCCTTTGTTTCTTTCATCTTCAGTTTCTTTTATCAGTGTTTTGTAGTTTCATCATTTAGGTCTTTCCTGGTGTATGTTGCACTGAGGCTACCTTTTGGGGATGGCCGAAGTTTGGGTGGTTCGGGGGAGTCTCCTTGTGGGGACACCTGGGGCTGCTGTTGGGCTAGTCTTCCAGGGCTTGCTAAGGCAGCCATCTATCCAAAGCACTCATATCTGTTTCACTGCACCATCAAGGTCTAGAAAGAGATGGGGATACCTGGGTAGCCCAGTGGTTGAGTGTCTGCCTTCAGCTCAGGGCATGATCCCAGGGTCCTGGGGTCGAGTCTCCCTGCAAGGTGCTTGCTTCTCCATCTGCCTGCCCTGTCTTTCTCTGTCTCTCACAAATAAATAAATAAAATCTTAAAAAAAAAAAAAGGTGTAGGGCAGCCCGGGGGCTCAGTGGCTTAGCGCTGCCTTCAGCCCAGGGCATGATCCTGGAGACCCTGGATTGAGTCCCATGTTGGGATCCCTGCATGGAGCCTGCTTCTCCCCTCTGCCTGTGTCTCTGCCTCTCTCTGTGTGTCTCTCATGAATAAATAAAATCTTATTAAAAAAAAAAAAAGGTGTAGGGAGAGATGAATAATGGTGCTCAGTGCTCCCTCCAACCCAGAAGACATTCCTGCAGCTGCCCTAGGACTATTTCCACTATTTTCTAGTTATCTTTAAACTGTGGCATGTGTGTACACGTGTGTGCGTGTGTGTGCCTCAAGGCATCTGGGTCAACTATGGGGTAGAGGCCTGAAGGGTCAGGCTGGCCAGAGTGCCCAGACCCTGCTTCTGTTTATATTTACAAAGGTGGAGGGGAAGTGTAAACAATGGTAATCTATCCCCTCAAACCCCAAAGAGCATTCCACAGGTTGCCTTCCATTTGCCAGACACTCAAAGGCTGGTTCTTTTAAGTTCTAGCTGCCCTTTTAAGCCATGACTTTTTTTTCTGTGTTCCTGGGCAAATGAATCTGTCTCAGTCCTCAGTAGTAACCATCTCCACTGTAGTTCAGTGTCAGTACTCTGGTCTTTGTCTTTCTTACTGTTCTGTCTGTGGTCCCTCCAATTCTCTGTTGTGTAGAAGTTACTCAGTCAGCCTTTAATTTTTCTTCAGGAAGAATTGCTGCATGTGAAGGTACAGATTCAGTGTATCCAAGGAGAAGAGGAGTTCAGGCTTTTCCTATATTGCCATCTGGGATCTCCCTTTATCTTTAAAGTAACCTATGTCTGTCTCCTGAATTACATTACCCTTCCTGCACTCAAAAATAATTACTATTCTGACTTCCATTATTATCATGGAATGATAATTTATAATTAACATATATGGATGTTATAACATATTTTCTTCATAATTTTCTTCATAATTTAACGTATATGGTGAATTGCTAAATAATATCTTATAGTTTTCATTTATTCTGTTCTATATAAATGGAATTGTAAGGATTCTGCAATTTGCCTTATTTCACTTACAATAATTTTAAGATTTGTCTATTTATTCATTTATGGATTTCTCAAAAATTTGGAAGCATCTCATATATGCCACCCACCTTTTTGTGGCCTCAGAATATATCAATAAATCAGACAAAGATTTTATCATCATAGGGATCACATTCTAGTAAAGAAAGGAAATAGTAACTGATAAACATGAGTAAATAAAATAAGCAAGTTAAATATGTAGCATATTTAAGATGATATATATAGAAAAAAAATAGAGCAAAGGCAATCAGTAGGACTATGTAGGCAATGGGGTAAGAGCAGAGTTTCTTGTATTAGGGAGGGTGGCCAGAGGAGGCCTTAGTCAGCAGATAACATTGAGCAAAAACTTACAGAATATAGGAGGCTAGAAATATGGATTTATAGGAGAATAACATTCCATGCAGTGGAAACAACTAGAGCAAAGGATTCAAGGCAGGAACATGACTGGTGTGATTGAGAACAATAAGGGGGCCAGTATGACTGGAGCAGAGTGAGCAAGAAAGGAGATGAGGAGATGAAGTCAAAGATTTAATGGGGATCCAGAACCCATGTTGTTTTGTGAGTCACTGTACAGCTATCATCAGCCTTTTCTATGAGCGAAATGGAGAACTACTGCAGCATTTTCAACAGGAAAGTGACACAATCTGCCTTATATTTTAAAAGTATTTCTCTGTTGCTCCAATGAAAATCAATGGTAGAGGACAGAGATGAAAGTAAGAGAGCAGTTTGGAAGCTATCACAGTAACATAAGCCTAATAGAATTTCTTGACAAATTGGATGTGTGCATGAAAGAAAGAGAAAAATCAAGAATGGTTCCATAGTTTTTGCCCTGAGTAACTGGAAGGATGTAATTTCCAGATGCTTATACCATCACAGTCCCATTTAACTTTGGCTTATGTAGAAGGCTGATGGATCATAGAGAATGATAGTGGAGTATCATAAACTCAATCAAGAAGTGTCTCCAATTGCATTTGTTCCTTAATGGTGATAGTGAATATAGCCCCTGACACCTAGAAAATTAGCTATCAAGCTGATTGATGCATTTTTTTCGTAATACCAATAAACAAAGAGCATCAGAAGTCACTTACTTTCAACTGGCAGAGTATAACTGTACTGTTTTGCCACAAGGCTTTATCAATTCCTGGGCTTGGCTCCATAATTTAGCTCAGTAGGACCTTAATTATCTTGTTTCCTATAGGAAATAATGCTGGTCTATTACATTGATTGTCCATGCTGATAAGACATATTGATTGTTAAGTAGCAGGTATCCTAGATACCTTAAAAGATACATGCATGCTAGACGATGGAAAATAAGATGAAGGACTTTTAGGTGCTTGCCACTGAATTAAATCTTCTAGATGTTTAGATGTCTGAGGATGTTGGAATGCCCCTTCCAGGTGTCAGATAAGTTGCATCTCAGACCTATGAAAAGCACAATGAAAAGCACAATGCCTGCTGGACCTCTCTAGGTATATACATGACATATGACAAAATTTAGTGGATTGCCCAATTGATGCACATATTTGGAAATGCTATTCCTTCCTATTTACCTGGTAACTCATAATATTGAGAGCTTTGAGTGGGACTCAGAGCAATACAGGCCTTCTAGCCAGCCCAGATTACAAAGCACAGAGTGTTGTTACTTGTGCTTATGCTCTATTAAAATCAAGAGTGTTCAGGTGCCTGTTATCAGACTGCAATGCTATCTGGAGAGTGTGTCAAGTGCTGATGGGGAATTGTAATATAGAACAGTGAGTTTGGGAGAAAGAAAACCTGAACTGTTCATAATGAACTAGGTATTATCTAACAAATGGTCTAGTTGGGCATGCCCAGGATTATGTGGATGAATTGTACAGAAAAAGTGTGGGGAGTTAAAATATTTGTTTCCACTGTGAACATTCAGTGTACATAAGGAGGCACTCAGTGATCAGGTGTTAAAAACACTTATTCTGTTATCTTTCACTATCAGCCTCAGTGCCTGCTCATTGCACTTACTATGCAGGAGGCCAAAAGTGGTGATTTTCATGAATTTTTCAACAAGTAATCCCCCTTCCAGCTCTCACTACCCCTCCTACCCCACCTCATATTTGATCAGGCTGCAGCTACTACTAAATGCCCTACCTTCCAGGGGGCAGAGACCAATATGTAGCCAGCGGGTGTTAAGTCAATTATATTAGATCTTTACTATCCTAGGGAAGAGAGACAAGATTTGTCCTCCTCATACTGAATGTGGATCTGGTTTCTCTGCCTACGTTGGTATTCAATGATCTTTCCCTGTTATATATTCCATCACCTGGAAGCAGCTGACCAAGTAAAATTGTAAAACGGAATATTAAAAACTCCGTTTAGCCCACAATACCTTGTGAAGTTAGGCTTCTGTACAAGAGGACTCAGTCTCCATTCAGTGATGCTTTCTCTCCCATAACTGAAATAAAGAGATATGGGACCAAGAGGTAAAATAGGGAATGGCATATCTGAGTACTTCACCTAATGACCACCAACTCACCAAGCCTGCTGAAGAAGTTTTCCAAAGTATACTCTGTTGTTGTTGTTGTTGTTTTATTTATTTTTTATTTTTTTTAAAAGTTCTTTTTTTTTTAAATTTTTATTTATGATAGTCACAGAGAGAGAGAGACACAGAGAGAGAGAGAGGCAGAGACACAGGCAGAGGGAGAAGCAGGCTCCATGCACCGGGAGCCCGATGTGGGATTCGAGCCCGGGTCTCCAGGATCGCGCCCTGGGCCAAAGGCAGGCGCCAAACCGCTGCGCCACCCAGGGATCCCTTGTTGTTGTTTTAAATTTAATTCTGAGAAAATCTTTTTTTCTTCTTTAAAATAATTAGGTATAACATTTAAATTTTATATGTTGTTTTTTAATTTTATATGTTTTTAAGAATAAATCAAGCATTTACTTCTATGTTAAACCTAAGCATCGATTTTGCTAAAATGAATTTTAGGATTTTACTGTTTTAAGAAATTATAACTATGTCCCTATGTGATACTGGCCTTTTTTTTTTTTTTTTTTTTTGTACTGTACTTGTTAGAATATTTACTATTAAGGTGATACTAACCTCATAAAATCAGTTGAGAGTGTTATTAAGGTGATACTAATCTCATAAAATCAGTTGAGAGTGTTCTTTCTTTTCCATTTCCTAGAAGAATGAAGTTAAAGTTGAAATTACTACTTACTGAATACTAAATATTCCTAGAACACCCTAGGAGCCTATTTTATCTGTTTGGGGTGTTTTTAAATTACTTACTACAAAAAAAAAAAAAAAAAATTACTTACTACATGTCATTAATATTATTCAAATTTTATGTGACTTCTTGGATAGTGTAGGAATTTCTCATTTATGTTAAAATTTCTCAAATTTGTTGACATATGGTTGCTTATGATAATCTCTAATATTTTTAATCTCTGTTGTTGTAGATATGTATGTTCTCTGTTTATTCCTAATAAATTTTACTCATACCTTGTTATATTTTGTCCCATCTGCTAAATGTATCTTGGACTCCCCTAATGTAAAATACAAGCACCCGTAGACATCCATTGATTCAGCTTATTTTTTAAACTAATATACCTTAATCATTGCCTTTTGCAGACAAACAGGTAGAGTACAGTAGTAAGTAACAATATGTTATCAGTTATATAATGCTAGTTTAAAAAAAAAAAAATCACTCCAAACTTAGCCAAAACAATGGTGTTCTTTAGGATTTTGTGGGTTAGTTGGGAAGTTCCTTTATGAGTTTTCCCAGCCCACTCATATGCTTACATTTAACAGGGGAGATGGCTAGACTGAATAGTCGAGAATTTTCTCATGTGCCTGGCAGTTGGCTGGGGCACCTTGCTTCTCCTCTATGTGGCTTCTCCTCCTCATACTAAACTTCTTCCTTCACTGAGGTGTTAGTGTAGCATTCTAAGGAAGAAAAGTGGAATCTGAAAGTCCTCTGTTCCTTAGACTTTAGAATAGTCATTTCTAACACATTACATTTACCAAAACTAGCCACCAGAACAGCCTGGATTCAAGGTGGGGGGAAACAGCCCTCACCTCTTGACAGGAGAAGCTACGAAACAACTGTGGCACAGTTTAGTCTCCTACAGCCTGTCTTCTGGCCACAACTAATTACATAGTTCTTCTATGCAAAATACATTCACCCTTTCAAAGACTCCACCAAAGTCTCATCAAATCATAGCATCAGGATTGAAGTTTTTTATTTCGTGATCTGTATCAGTTCTGGGTGAGGCTTTTCAAGTGTCAGTTTTCTTAATCCAAAGACTTGTAAAATAAAGAACTAATAATTATTCTATCACCCCCCCTCCCAAAATGTATAATGGTGAAATGAATGTAGGGATCGCTACCAATTTAAAAAGAAAGGAAAAGAAGGGACATAGCAGCCAATGGACTATGCTTCTGAATTCTAGGAAGGCACATGTCACCATTTCCCCCAATTCCTAGAACAAGAAACTTGACAATGATCCATTTCCATTTTCTAGGAATGGTTCCTTAACCTATTTTTCTCTTCAGCTCTTGGCTCTGCCCTATGGTCTTTTAGCTCCAGACCTTGGACTCCTGGTCTGTTGTCAGTTACTTTCAGTCTGTTTCTTTTCATTTCCCTCCCTCCTTTTTTTTTTTTTTTTCTTATGAATAAGAAATAATCTCTGTTTGCAGCTGTGAGATTTTCCCAAGGTCTCTGTTCATTTTAATCTAGCCCTGTCCCTTTAGCTCAAGCCAGTAGTATTGATAATTTCTTCTTACAATTTTCTAGTTTCCTATGAATCTGATTCATTTCCTCCAGGATCTCAAAGATAAATCCACAATTCATTTTGAAACAGACCACTATCTGAGGAATACATGAAACTTCTAAGAGATAATACCATTATGATTTTCAGAAGAAAGTTTTTCTTTTTTCCCTAGCTGAAAGCATTTACTAGTAGCAACTAAATTTCCCGAGATCGTACCTTAAATTTCATATATACTATGAGGCCAATTTTACTTTAAAAAAAATATTTTCGGGATCCCTGGGTGGCGCAGCGGTTTGGCGCCTGCCTTTGGCCCAGGGCGCGATCCTGGAGACCCAGGATCGAATCCCACGTCGGGCTCCCGGTGCATGGAGCCTGCTTCTCCCTCTGCCTGTGTCTCTGCCTCTCTCTCTCTCTGTGTGACTATCATAAATAAATAAAAATTAAAAAAAAAAATATTTTCTGGGGAGAAGATGGAGAAGAGAAATTGATTTATTTTCCAACCCATAATGTATACTGTGTCCTTTGTAATTTCAGAAAATTTTTCTTGCTGCTAGAACTTCAGTTTGTCTCTACATTTTCATACCTTGTCATATGAACCTGTCAGAAGTCATTTGACAGTTTTGACAATCTGTCTAGAAATTTCCTTGGCCAGATTCATAAGTTCATTAGTTTTATTTTTTATCTACAAGTTTTCAGATGACATTGTTGTCAATTGTTTCTCCACTAAATAATACAGATTACCCTACATAATAAAGCTCACCCTTTCTCAAGACTTCAGTAGCAATTTTTTGTTCGTCTCCCAGAATCCACACTCTCCCTGCTTCTTTTATACTTTCTTCCTATTACTTTGTTCAAAACTAATGCCACGTGTTTTAGATTATTGTTATGGCAGCCACCCAGTTTTAGGTACCAATCTCTGCATCAACCATTTATTGCTGCATACCAAACACCCTCCAAATTTAGTGGTCTGTTCTTGAGATTCTGTGGGTTGTCTGGGTGTTTCCTCTGCTGCTTTCCCATGGGCTTACTCATGTGGCTCATTCAGCTGCATCTTTGGCTGAGTTAGCTTATTCACATGTATGGAATCAGTGCTAATTTTTCCCTGGGGCCCTTCATTTCCACTCCATGTGGTTAGCATCCTTACATGGTGTCTCAGGACAGTGTTTTTAAGAGAGTAAAGGTGGAAGCTGCAAGACCTCTTGAGGCCTTGCCGCTAGAAATCAAGGAACATTATCTCTACCACATTCCATTCATTAAAGCAGATCATAAGGCTAGCACAAATTTATGATTATCGTAACACTGACTCCACTTCTGGATGGGAGGAGCAGCAAACTTAATGTAGAGAAGTATATGCAGGGGGAAATAATCAGTGGTTAAGAGGAAAGGTTTGGGAACAAATTGACCCAGTTCAAATCCTGGTTGTATTATTCTTGGTTCTGTATCCTTGGATTAACACCTTAGTTTCTTTCTGGCTCAGTTTTGATATATCTAATGTGGGACTAATACATACCTCATGTAGTTATTGTTGAGAGTTAAATGTGTAAAAGCATGTAAAGTGTTCATAACAGGGCCTGGTATATTGCAAACTCTTATAAATGCTCGGTTCTTGTATTTTAGTTGATGCTTCCACTTTATTATCTGTTGTTTACTCTTTACTCTTCTTTATTATGATCTCTGCTCCTCCCACTCTATTGACTCTGCTTCTGTAATGATCAATAGTGATTCCCACGTATAACAGTGTGGTGTCATAGGTTGTTATTAATACTCCTTTCTTCTGGAATCACACTAGTGATTTCCCTGATTGTCCTTTAACAGGACCCTTAGGATTTTCTTTTTCTCTTCCTGTTCCTTCATTTTGTTGTTCACCGATGGTCTTTCTTTTTGTCTACTTCCCTCCTTTCTCAGTTTCCTCCTCTAGGCAATCTCTTCCAGTCTTATTTTGTGAACTTTCAACATATACTAATACCAAATATGCATCTTTATTTCTCAACATTATTTCAGTTTCCAGTTTGCCTACTTGGTATCTCAAACTGATATGAACCACAAGTTCTTCAAATCCAAATTTTCCAGACCAAAAGCATATGGCTCTTGATTTTGGCTCAGGTCATGATCTCATGGTCATGAGATGAAGCCTCATGTCTGACACTATGCTGAGTGTGGAGCCTGCTTTAGATTTTCTCTCTCCCTTTCCCCCCATCACCCACTTGCATGCTCTCTCTCTCTCAAAAACAAACAAAAACCCCCAAAAGCTTGTTTCTGAAACTTCACTGCCTTCTACATTCCCATCACTGGAAACTATATTATTATCAAACCCTGCCACCCCAAATTAGACCATCTTGTACCCTTATTCCTGTCATTTAATCTCTATAGCTACCTTATTCCACACCCAAAACTCCAGTCATGATAACATGTCTGTATTAGACCATTATAAGAAACACTACCATTGGTCTTCCTGTCTGCACTGGTAACACTTTCTCCCCTCTGTTGCCTCAGTTACTTTTGTATGTACAGATCTGTCAATACCTCTATTCAAGAAAATTATTATTATAACTTACTGATTACACAGTTAAAGTTAAAACCCTTGGTGGGGAAATCTCTATTTCCTTCATGGCCTCTTCTCACTCTGCATCCCAATACTCTTTTCTATTACCAGCCCTTTCCTTGCATGAGTACACATATACTTGGTTCTGAGTACTTTTAATCATTATATAATTCCATGTTGCTTTTTGGGGGGCTCTTTATTCTGCTTGAAATATGTTTCTCTGCCTCCTCCATTTCCTCTTTGAATATGTGCAGATTATAACTCACTAGAGTTTAAACTCCACGAGGACTGGAGACTTTGTTTTATACATTTTTGTGTATATGACACCTACAAATATGTCTATTTTGTAGCATCACTGAATATCTGATTCTAAATGAATGAAGCTTGGTAAAGATTCCTCTCATCACCTGACATTTCTTAAAGCACTTTATGCTGCTTTCAGTTTTTATTGCAGTATACCTGAAATAGTAGTGTGTGTTGTAACTTCCCCACTAGCCTCTGATTATGCCTGTGGGCAGAGACTGCTTTAATGATCTGTGACATTTATTATATAACACTACACATACAGTGTTGAATGAATGACTTTCCACCCAACTCTCCTATAGTTTTTGGTCATTGAGTTACTGGTCACCACATATGGCTAGTCACAATCTCCATGTTGGCCTTCCCTTTGAACTATGGATAATAAAAATTTTAAAAACATTGTAATAAATATATTTAAAAATGTTACATGATAGAATTTCACAGAAAGCATCTCTGAGCATATGTTAGAACCATTAATTAAAAAAGTTATCTAGTAAAAAAAGTCAATGTCAAAATGAAAAAGTACATAATAATAAAAATGTGTAAAGTATAACTTACTTTCAGTAAAAATACCAAAAATATATAGAAATATCCAACCAATAATATTATTTCAAGGTTTGGAAAAATAATTATAAAACCAAAATCAAAATAATGCATTTAGCACTATAAGTTAAAGAAGATCTTCTTATAAGCATTAATTAAATATAATTTTAAAATATTGAGTTGAAATGACACACTTAGAATAGTAATGTGCAATTCCACTCAGCTTTTCCCAAACGTAGAAATCAATAAAAAAATTTAAAACATATGTATAATGAAGGAATTTAGGCAGAATGGTTTTGTTTTAATCTCAGAGAAAATGTGTTCTAATAGTGTTCTCATTGGGAATAAAATAACTGTATTTATATAATCATGAAAAGAAAGAAATGGGTTGATGGTCATAAAACTCCCTTGGTAGTCAGGCATTGTTAATTTAAAAGTAGGAAGGCAGGGATTGAAGTTAATGAGGGGGTGAGCCACCATGCAATTTAGTTAAACTGTTTAACACAAAAGCTGGTAGGAATATGGAAAGAGAGTTCCAGAGGGAGTAATAGAAGAAAAGGTTGTAAATCAGTCTATGAAAAAGAAAAGAGAAAAACAGAACACTGTTTTTAAGGAAATGAGAATCACATAGTTCCATTATTTGATAGATTAGAGCAGTCAAAGGGATGGGAAATGCCAAATTCAGTCATTTGTTAGATTGGAGGAATCACAATAAAGACGTAAAGGTAAATTTGTATTCCTCATGAGAATGATCGAAGTGGATTATTAAGTACTCCCATGACTGTTAAATATTATGGTGACTTTAACTCTTCCCTGGGTGCCTGAAAATGTGTCTTTCTTGATCATAGAAGGAGCGAAGTTATTTCTAGACCTTTATTTTCAGACAGCTTAAGAATCAAAATTATATTACTCTCTGGGAGAGAACAGCCATTTTCATCGTAGCTGCTACAGCAGAGATAAAAATTTCACCGTCCACACAGAGTAAATTGAGGGGAAGTTAGACAAGACCCCCAAGTAGCAGTAATGAAATAATCTGAAAAAAAATATTTCACTTCATTCCTTCTTTCATCTATTTATTAATTTAATAAACATCATATGCCTACTATGAAATTATTTTAACCTGTTATAACCCAATGATTAAATATTAAAATTGACTCTTTCAGAGATTGAATATCTAGTGGTTTTCAAGATTTCTTTCCTAAACTTTGTATAATTTTTAGATATCGATTATATGTTGAAAGTCTCCTTTATATCACACATAAAATGCATCAAAATATTTTTTCAGTCAATTCTAATTCTACTTTAAATCAGCTTGTTTTGAATTAATGTGCATAGTTTACATACAATGGGCAAAAAGCAGTTAAATAGTAAGACCATGAATTCCTAGAGCCAGGGAAATGCTGGCAATTAGAACTTAGAAAAGCTTGTAGAATCAATGACTTTGCACTGTAGGAAGATTTTTTTATGAGGTCGTACTCAATCTGAAAGCAGTTCTTTCCTGCTACAAGATGGGATTGGCTATAAAACTGGTGTCATCACAAAAGAAACTAGAGGCCTTGAAGACAAAGACAGTTAACAGTGCAGCACAGTTTAGCAAAAGACCAGTCATTCTCAGGTAAACAAAAAACAAAAACCAACCAAACAAAAACAGCTTAAATTATGTGTATTTTCTGATCATAGAGAAAAATTATCTTCAGATCTACTTCCAATATGCAGGAAACATACAATTGAAGAATATAAGCTTCCTTATAACATAGTAAATATAAATTGTATTTCAAGTGTCAACATTGTGCGCTCACAGAGAACAAAATTCTTTGCAACTTTAGGGAGACCTTGATTAAGCAGAGGCAATAATTCTACCACAGACTTCTTTTAAAATGAAAATAATCAGATTATGATTAATATGGAAATAAAGTTAAAATGAAGGAAATAGAAGTACTTCTATTCAATACATTTGAATAAATGCTTTAACAGTACTTATGAGGAAAGATTAAAAATTGACATATATACTACATGTCTATGTAATTATTATTCATGTATAATCATTTCTGTATTGGTCTTCTTCCTTACTATTGGATCCACAAATCTCATTCAATCTTTTATTTTAAATCTATAAATCGTTAGGGGAAAAGCTCTCAGTTTTTCCCCATTGAAAATGATATACACTGTGGGCTTTTTGTATAAGGGTTTTATGATATTGAGGTATGTTCCCTCTATCCCTACACTGTGGACAGTTTTAATCAAGACAAGATGCTGTATTTTGTCAAAGCTTTTTCTGCATCGAGATGATTTTCTTTTGTTAATGTGATATATCACATTGATTGATTTGCAGATGTTGAACCAGTTTTGGGGTCAGGAATAAATAAATCCCACTTGGTCATGGTGAATAATCCTTTTAATGTACTACTGGATCTTATTGGCTAGTATCTTGGTGGGAATTTTGACATCCATGTTCATCAGGGATATTGGTCTGTAATTTTCCTTTTTGGTGGGTTCTTTGGTTTTTTGATCAAGGTAATGTTGGCCTCATAGAAACATGAAGTTTTTCTTCCATTTCTTTTTTTTTTTTTTTTTTTTTGAAACAGCTTCAGAAGAATAGGTATTAGTTCTTTAAATGTTTGGTAGAATTCCCCTGGGGAAGCCATCTGGCCCTAGACTTGTTTGTTGGGAGTTTTTGATTACTTCTTCAGTTTCTTTGCTGGTATTGGATCTGTTCAGGTTTTCTATTTGTTCCTGTTTCTGTTTTGGTTTATATGTTTCTAGGAATGTATCCATTTCTTCCAGATTGTCTAATTTGTTGGCATATAGTTGCTCATAATATGTTCTTAATATGTTTATATTTCCTTGGTGTTGGTCATGATCTCTTTCATTCATGATTTTACTTTGGGGGTTCTTTCTCTTTTCTTTTTGATAATTCTGGCCAGTAGTTTGTCAATTTCTTAATTCTTAATTCTCAATCTTGAATATTGTCAGTCATTTCAAACACTTTTTGAGGTAATATGTAAAAAACAGAATTTAATTTTTTTCTTTTACTTGTGATTTCTTGAAAATATTGAAAGTTGACCATGAACTCATGCACATGTTGAGCTTCTCCTTTTTTGAATTACTTGTATTTTTCCCCCAATTCATATTAGTTTAGTTATTGTTTGCTTATTGTTTGGAGGAACTCTATAGTTTCTATACTAACTCTTCATCTGTTGAAACAACACTGCTAATATATTCTCACTTAGTTTATCTCATATTTATGATATTTAGATTTTTGATCCTGCCAATTATTCCTTCATCTTTGAATTATGTATCATTGTTTGAAGACATCTCAAAGACTTGTGGAAGTATGGTAACAGCATAATTGAATTTATGGCCATAAATAGAATTTATTCACACCAAGTAGTGTTTGAGAAAGGGATTCTGGATTGAACTCATCACATAAGCAAAGGATGAGAGAAGAACACACAGGTATGCTCAGAGAAAACATCATTTGATGAGCTGGAGCTTCCAATGTGAGGTAGGTAGTGGCAGCAAATAGGTTTGGAAAAGATAAGTAGGTAGGTTCTCAATAATGGAGAAAAGGTGTGCTGTAATCAGAAACTTGGAAATGTGCTTTTTAACAATGAGGAACCACATGGGGATGTGAAGTGGTCATATTTGCATTTTATTAATAGATTCTGAAAACTGTAGGAAGGATGGATATGAGAAACTCAAGATACAATGGTGACATAAGGAGTTGCAGTAAGAATAAATGGTGTTCAGCTAAAGCTAGGGTGCTGGTATTTTGAAGGAGAAGAAATGAGATCCTTTGTACCAGTATTGAAAGGTGCTACATAAAAAAAAAATCAAATATCTTTTTTGTTGTTGTTGTTTATCTAAAATTTAAAAATTTTAATTCCTAGAAGTCTCTAGGTCCTGTTGTTCATGTTCAACAGTATGCCACAAAAGGCTGAAATTACCATTGGAATATTTCTACTGACGATGTTTAGAAAGTTTATGTTACCTCTATATAATATTTTGTATAATTTAATATATAATACTTAAGTGATTTATGAATAAGACATAAATTTATGATTAATTTTTCTTTATTCTTAAAAAATAAAATTCAACTGAATAAATTTGAAGATCAAAATTGCCTTTGTTTAAATGATTCATGAATCTAGCAAGTTAGAGGAGAACCCTGTGGAGTTGTACAAAATGAAAGGTTTTCAGGGAGAAAGGGGTGAGGTAAGAAAGTTATTAGCCAAAAGAAAAAGAAAAGAAAAGGATTGTTCCAGGCCAGGTCACTTTCCATTAGAGGGAAGAACAGGAGATCTTATGCAGATTACCTCATCTTACTATGGGGATAGAGAGGGCCTCTATGACAGATTACCTCATTGGGGTTGATCAGAAAATCCCTGACTGGCTGATTAAGACTTACATTTCTGGGAGAGGTGGAAACTGCCATAAGATTAGGTATTAAGTCCCATTTGGTGACGTGGCCTAAATGATGCTATTTGGGGCCTGTGGTTTTCTTTTTAACAATTCTCTCCTTATGATCAGACTTTTGGTTTAATTGAGAGATGTGATAAAATTTTAAGCCATTGGTGGAACTCTCAGCTACTTACTGGTCTGCACTTGTGGCTTTTACTGATCCTCTGTATGATATTCACAAGTCATGGGTGTTTGTTTTTCTGAATCCTTGTGATACTCATAAGGCCACAATGTAGATCCACAATCCGTAAGTCATTTTCTTCACTTCTCTGATATTTCACTCTTAGAACATCTGCTTGGTAGTTAGTAGCTATGAATAGGCGTTTAAAGGTTTTGAGAGGATACAGTGCACCAGGGAGATTATTACGGTGACTATAAGCAGGTTCATTCCCAAATTTGGAATGCACTTTAGAGTTATGATCTCTAAGACCCAAACCAGTCAAAGAAAGTCCCGATTGAAGAAGTCGCCATTTAAAGCCAAGTGCCTTATTTGGTGATCTTTTGTTAATGTGTTTTAATTTCCACCAAAGTGTTCATCCAAATACAGCAAGTGGTGGTAGCCACAACACAGACACCTCCTTGCTCACCTAAAAGATAATCAAAGGCTATCCTAGGGGATCCCTGGGTAGCTCAGCAGTTTGGCACCTGCCTTTGGCCCGGGGCATGATCTTGGAGTCCCGGGATCAGGTCCATGTGGGGCTCCCTGCATGGACCCTGCTTCTCCCTCTGCCTGTGTCTCTGCCTCTCTGTCTCTCATGAATGAATGAAGTCTTTAAAGAAAAATAAAAAAGGGGGGGTGTCTATTCTATTATCTAGAACTATTTTGGCTAGAGAATTCAAGGATCTTTGTTGAATCACTATTGTTCTAGCAGCAGATTTTACAAGAATTTTAAGATTTAAGGAAGAGTTCTCAATCATAGCCTTATTTACATTTATCCCTAACCTGGTATATAGGGATCTGCCAAAAGGAGTAAATTCTGAACCACAAAGCTTCCTGGTAGGTCCTTTTTAACTCAATAACGTAAATTCAGGGAGTTGACCAATGAGATGTGTTCTTTTGCTTCTGAAAAGTTAGAGGCAGGGTTAGATTTTCTCCCAGCTTGAAATAAAGTTTGTTTGTTTGTTTGTTTGTTTGTTTGTTTGTTTTTTAAACATTCTAGAGCTCATCCTCCATACCCTCACTTAGCGATAGCCTGGAAGATATAGATGAAGACATTATCTTTCTAGGCCAACAAGAGGAAAGGTAAAAAAAAAAAAAAAAAAAGAAAGAAAGAAAGAAAGATTTAAAGTATGAAGTTTTGATCTACTGTCTTGGGTAAAAGCAGTCCACCTCAATGTTAGCTATTTATCTTCCTCAGCAATTGGATTTATAGGTCTCTAGCATCTATACAGGCCCAGTATCAAGTGGAGACTTCTATAGCTGTGTGATGTGTACCCTAAAGCCTTAATACCTCCTGGTTGTGAAGTATTATCAATAATCATGAGCACTTGGTAAGGTCTTTTCTAGCTGGGCATGAGAGCTGTTTTGCTCTAATGATGTTTCCAAAATAATCGGCAGGTTGTGATCACCAGGATCCTTTAAATTGGAATCCAAGAAGTCTTCTTTAATCTATTAATAGTCTTGATGGGACGCCTGGGTGGCTCAGCAGTTGAGCCTCTGCCTTCAGCTCAGGGCCTGATCCCAGAGTCCCAGGATCGAGTCCCACGTTGGGCTCCCTGCATGGAACCTGCTTCTCCCTCTGCCTGTGTCTCTGCCTCTTTCTCTGCGTGTGTGTGTGTGTGTGTGTGTCTCTCATGAATACATAAATAAATAAAATCTTAAAAAACTATTAATAATTGAGCATAAGATATTAGAGACTTATAATAGCTGCTCATACCAGCATAGTATCCTCTAGATCCATTCATCTTCTCAAAAGTGCAAGTTCTCATTCTTTTTTGTGTCTGAATAATATTACTCTGTGTGTGTGTGTGTGTGTGTGTGTGATCTTCTTTACCTATCTATTGATGGGAATTTGGGTTGCTTCCATATATTGATTTTTCTAAATAATGTTACAAAAAGCATATGAGTATATATATCTTTTCAAATTAGTATTTTTATTTTCCTTGGGAAATACTCAGGAGTGGAAGTACTTCAGTCCTATGGAATTTCTATTTTCAGAGGAACCTCTAGACTGTTTTCCACAATGGCTATACCAATTTACATTCTCACCAATGCATGATGGTTCTTTCCTCCACATTCTCACCAGAACTTGTGTTTTCTTATCTTTTTGATCCTAGCCATTCTGACTGGTGTGAGGTGGTGTCTTATTGCAGTTGTGATTTGCATTTCCCTGATGATTAATGATGTTGAACATCTTTCCACGTATCTGTTGGCCAGCTATGTCTTCTTTTGGAAAACATCTATCTGCCAATCTTTTAATCAGATTTTTTTTTTTTTTTTGGTGTTGGGTTTTATAAGTTCTCTATATATTTTTGGATATTAAACTCTTATTGGATATATCATTTGCAAATGGCTTCTCTCATTAAGTAGGTTGCCTTTTATTTTGCTGATGATTTTCTTTGCTGTGTAAAAGCTTTTCATTTTGGCGTGGTCCTGATATTTATTTTTGCTTTTGTTTCTCTTGCCTGAAGAAACCTATCGATAAATATGTTGCTAAGGTTGATGTCAGAGGAATTAATGCCTATGTTTTCTTCCAAGGAGTTTTATGGTTTCAGGACTCACATTTAGATGTTCAATCCATTTTGAGTATATTTTCTATATGCTGTAAGAAAGTGGTCCAGTTTTCTCAACACCATTTATTGATAGAGGCTGCCTTTTCCCCATTGTATATTCTTGCCTCCACTGTCATCAATTAACAACATAAGCATGGGTTTAATCTAGGCTTTTGTATTGTATGGATGGAGGTTTCTGTGATTCATCCTGCATAACTGACCATCCTGACCTATAGGTTCGCAAGCTGGCTGAAGAATGTTGTTTGTGAGACTTGGGCTCCATGAGTGACCTCAGGAGCCTAGTTCATTGCCATTAGCTGCCTTCCAGGTTAGAACTGGCCCTTCTGGTCTGGACACCAAAAGCTCTAAGTTTTGCTTTACATCCCCAATCCCCTCTGGCTCCAGGTTGCCCCTCCCCCCATGGAATCTGGGAGGGGAGGCAAACACACCTGCCTAGCCAAGGTTCCTTGAATATATAAAGACATGATAAAGTAGGAATGCAGCTGGCTCCAAATTGCAAGTCTTGGCAAACAAATGTTTAACTTCAGACCCAGTCATTTGTCCTATAAATACAGCCCTATAAGGATGGTCAGTTGGAAATGTCACCTGAGGAGAGGATGCTCCACCCAGACCTCTGAATAGGGACTAAGTACTGCAGCTTCCCTGTCTCCAGGGGGCTTCCCCAGGTGATAAGGTTGAGTGTCAGATGTACCCGATTTGATGTAATTCTGTTTTAATCTTTACTGCTTACCATTACCCTCATCTATGTGCAGATTTCCCTTTTCTTCTTTCTGTTTCTATCAGGTTTTTATAATATCCATAAAGTGTTTTTTCTCCTAGAAACAGAGTATGGCTGCCGTGAATCTTTAGAGCTGGTTTTTATCCCATTCCACTTACATGCATGTCTGTTTTTGTTCTAGTATGATATTATTTTGATTACTATAGCTTTCGGTGTATCTCAAAATTTGGAATTGTGATACCTCACAAGATTGCTTTGGCTATTAGAAGTCTTTTGGGCAGCCCTGATGGCTCAGCGGTTTAGCACCTGCCTTTGACCCAGGGAGTGATCCTGGAGACCCGGATCGAGTCCCACATCAGGCTCCCTGCATGGAGCCTGCTTCTCCCTCTGCCTGTGTCTCTCTCTCTCTCATGAATAAATAAAATCTTAAAAAAAAAAGAGAGAGAGAGAGAGAGAAGTCTTTTGTAGTTCCATACAAATTTTAGGATAAATAGTTTTAGTTCTGTGAAAAATACTGTTAGTATGTATGCATGAATGTATATTGTATATATTTATTTTATTTATTTTTTTTACTGTTAGTATTTAGATAGGGATTGTATACATCTGTAGATTGCTTTGGGTAGTATAGACATTTTAACATTTTAACTATATCAGCTCTTCCAGTCCATGAGTATAGAATGATCTCCCCCCCTCTTTTTTTTTTTTTTTTTTTTTTGCATTTTCTTCAATTTCTTTCCTCAATGTTTTACAGTTTTCATCATTATAGGTCTTTCACTTCCTTGGTTCAATTTATTCTTTGATATTTTATTCTTTTTGGTGCAAGTAGAAGTGGAAATGTTTTCTTAATCTTTCTTTGTACTTTGTTCTTAGCATATAGAAATGCAATGGATCTGTCTAGTAATTTTGTATCCTATAACTTTACTGAAGTCACCTATCAGTTCTAAGTCTTTTGGTGGAGTCTTTCTAATTTTCTATTTATAGTATCATGTTATCTACAAATAGTGACTTTCACTACCTTCTTATAAGTTTGGGTGTGTCTGATTGCTGTGGCTAGGACTTCCAGTACAGTATTGAATAAAAGCGATGAGGCAGACATCCTTGTCTTATTCCTGATCTTAGAGAAAACATTTTTAGTGTTTCTATATTGAGTGTGATGTTAGCTGTGGGTTTCTCATATATGGTTTTTATGATGTTGAGGTATGTTCCCTCTCAATCCAGTCTGTTGAGAATTTTTAACATGAGTGGATATTGTATGTTGTCAAATCCTATTTCTGCATCTGTTAGATGATTGTATGGTTTTGACTTTGCTTCTTATTAATGCATCACATTCATTGATTTGTTAATATTGAACCACCTCACATCCTCCAAATAAATCCCACTTGATCATGGTCAGCGATCCTTTTAATGTATTGTTGAATTTGGGTTCTGAATATTTTGTTGATTATTTTTGCATCTATGTTAGAAATGTTGACTTATAATTTTTTGGTAGTGTTTTTGTCTAGTTTTGGTATCAGGGTAATGCTGACCTTACAGAATGGATTTGGATGTTTTTCTTCTTCTGTTTTCTAGAATAGTTTGACAGGAATAGATATTAACTCCTCTTTACACGTGTGAATGTATCCATTTCTTCTAGCGTCTAGTCTGTTGGCATATAACTTCTCATGGTACTCTCTTATAATTCTATGAATTTCTGTTATTACTTTTACTCCTTGTGTCTGATTTTCTTTTTTCTTTTTTTGGATGAGTCTGCCTAAAGGTTTATCAATTTTGTTTAGCTTTTCAAAGAATCTGTTCATTTCATTGAGCTTTCCTATTTTTATATCTTTCTGCTCTGATCTTTATTATTTCCTTCCTTCTACTAAACTTAGGATTTGTTCTTTTTATTTATTAGTTCCTATAAATGTAAGATTACTTGAGATTTCTCTCAGTTCTTGAGGTATCACTCTATCACTGTGTATCACTATAAATTTCCCTCTAACTTCTGCTGCATCCCGAAGATTTTGATCTGTTGGATTTTCATTTTCATTCATCTCCATTTGTGTTTCTTCTAGTTTCTTCCTTAATTTCTACTTCTGTACTGTTTTGGTAAGAAAAGATGCATCTGGTCTAATGTGTCCTTCAAAGACACTTATTTTTTGACTAAATGACCACCTATGTAAGTGGAGTGTTAAAGTCACTATCAATTACTATCAATTTCACCCTTTATGTCTAATAATATTTGTCTTCTGCATTCAGGAGCTCTAATAATGCAGTGCATAGATATTTACAATTTCTATCTTCTCTTGTTGGATTGACCCCTTTATCATTATGTAAGCTCCTTCTTTGTTTTTGTTTGTTTTAGCAGTCTTTTCTTTAAACTTTATTTTATCTGATAAGTATTACTATACTGGATTTTTTTTTTCTTTCATTTGCATGGACTTTTTTTTCTCTTCTTCTACTTTCAGTATATAGGATGTCAGGTCTGAAGTGAGTCTCTTGTAGGCAGCACATAGATGAGTCTTGTTCTTTTATCTATTCCATCACTCACTCTAGATCTCCTGACTGGAACATTCATACCATTTACATATAAAGTAATTATTGATAGGTAGGTACTTACTGCCATTTTGTTAATTTCTCTTTTTTTTGGTAGTTCTTCTCTGTTGATTTCTTCTATTCTCTTGTGATTGATTACTTTATGTAGTGTTATGCTTAGCTTTCTTTTTATTTTTTGTCTAAGTTTTGGTTTTGTGGGTACTATGAAGTTCATATATAACGTCCTAAGTAAGGAGTCTATATTAAGTTGATAGTCACTTAAGTTAGAATAAATTCTAAAAGAACTTTTAAAAAAAAATTCTCCCTCCACATTTTTATATATGTTTTCATATTTTACATATCTTTATTCATAATTTCCTTCTAAGTATGGCCTTTCTTTTCCACTTAAAGAAGTCCCTTTACTGTCTATAGGATAACCATCTTAATGGTGGTAAACTGCTTTTTGTTTTTCTGGAAAACACTTTCTTTCTCCTTCCATTCTCAATGATAACCTTGCCAGGAGAGTATTCCTTTTGTAGTTTTTGCTTCCTTTCAGCATTTTGATTATACCACGTCACTCTCTTCTGGCCTGAAAAATCAAATGAAAGCCTTATGGGAGGGATCCCTGGGTGGCGCAGCGGTTTGGCGCCTGCCTTTGGCCCAGGGCGCGATCCTGGAGACCCAGGATCGAATCCCACATCAGGCTCCCGGTGCATGGAGCCTGCTTCTCCCTCTGCCTATGTCTCTGCCTCTCTCTCTCTCTCTCTCTCTGTGACTATCATAAATAAATAAAAATTAAAAAATAAAAGAAAGCCTTATGGGGTTTGTCTTTTAAGCTTTTCCTTGAAAATTCTTTTTATCTTTAAGCCTTGGCTTTTTAATTATTATGTGTCATGGTGTGGACTTCTTGGGTTTATCTTGTTTGGAACTCTCTGTATTTTCTTATACTGGATTCTGTTTCCTTCTCCAATTTGGGAGGTTTTCAGCTATTATATCTTCAAGTAACTCCTCTGCCTCTTTCTCTCTCTCTTCTCCTTCAGTGATCCCTTATCTGTGAACATTTATTTGCTTGATGTTGCCCAAAATATTCCTTAAGCTATCTTCATTTTTTAAAAATTCTTTTTGCTGTTCAGCTTGATTGCTTTCCATTATCCTGTCTTCCAGATCAATGAGCCATTCTTCCGCATCTACTAGTCTACTGTTGCTTTCTTCTAATGTATTTTTCATCACAGTCATTGTATTCTTTAACTCTGGTTCTTTTTTACATTTTCTGTGTCTTTATTGAAGTTCCCTCTGAGTTGTTTCACTCTGCTCTGCAGTCTACTGAGCATTTTTATCATCATTACTATAAACACTTTTTTCAGATATATTGCTTATTTCTGTTTCATTTAGTTCTTTTTCTGAGATTTTTGTTTTGTTCTTTCATTTGGAGCATATTGCTCTGTGTTCTCATTTTGCTTGATTGTGTTTCTATGAATTAGGGAGAATAGTTGCTTCTCTTAAACTTGAAGGAATGGTCTTGTGTATGGTCATTCCTTGTATAGACTGTGTGTGACTGGGGTATCTGGAGCCTACCTAGAGGGCATCCTGGCAGGATGGGTGAAGTGCATGTAGTGCTACCCAAGTTGGGGCAACTGGAGCCAAGGCTGATGTGGGCTGGGGTGACCTTGGGTACTATAGGCAGGAAGTATCAGTGAGTATGGCCCTGGCTGAAGTCAAAATTAGGCATGAGAGGAAGTCCTAGTGCACTCTGTTCAAAGGAGTAAGCCATCTGGAACCAAAGTTTTACAGGCCTAAAGATTTTTAGTACTTTGTGCCAGTGTTATCTTAGCATGATGGATAGGGCCGTAGTGAGTGCTGACCAGAAGTATCCCAGTATGTACCACGTTAAGGCTGCCTTAGTGGGACAGTTGGGGGTGGTGGGGGCTGGAGACTCAGGGCTGAGATCTAGGCCAGCTATGGCATCCAGATCCTGTAATCAAGACGCACTGGGATAAACTGTGGTGTTCATTATCCCCACCCCATCCTCCAGCCCAGAGAGAGTTCCAGCAGCTACCCCATTGTTTGGCAGAGTTCTCAGGATAGTTCCTCTATATCCTAGTTGCTCTTTTAAACTATAGTTTTGTCTTGTGCCCCAAGGCATCTGGAGCTGGTGTGGGCTAGAGTCAAGGGATTGCTGAGGTAGCAAGCTAGTTGTGGCATCGAAACCCGGTCCCATCTGTACCATTAAGATGGAAGGGAAATGTGAACTGTAGATCTTGCCAGCTCCTCACACCCAGAGAGTTCCAGCAGCATTCTGGAACTTTGTTTAGCAAAGTTCTAGGTCTGGATCTTTTATATTCTAATTGTTCCTTTAATCTGTGGCTTTTTTTTTTTTTTTTTTCTGTATGCTGGGGTATACATATCTATTCATGATTCATCAGCACTTTCCCTCCCATTGAAATTCACAGCATCAGGGAGAATTCCATTTTTTGCTGTGTCTCTGTCTCTCTTACTGTTTCCTTTGGGGTCCTTCCTTCCTTCTATTGTGCAGAAGCTACCCAGCCCAGTTCAACACCGCAACTAGGGAGTAAGGTTGGAAGGAGGAATTAAGGGAAATAACAGGACTAGGGGAACGTATCCCACATTAAATAATTATATACACATCAGTTCCTGTAGTTCTGTACAGAGCAGCAGCTGACCCCACCCCCCTAGGACACCGGAATGGGGGGAGAGGAGACTGAGGGTAAAAAAAAAAAAAAAAAAAAAAATCAGCCATCTGCTCTTCTTCAGGAGGAATTATTCTATTAATAGGTTTAAATTTGTTATGTCTAGGAGGGGGTGAGTTCAGAGCCTTCCTACATTGCCACCTTGGATTAGAATTCCAGGAAGGTAATTATTATCTAAATAAATAAATAAATAAATAAATAAATAAATAAATGGAAAGGTCATTTGGAACTTGACTTGATAGGGACAAATACAAATCTGGAGTGTCTTCTCTACAAATACTAGAAAAAACTTTAGGCATCTAGACAGATAGCCTTAACTTTTCCTATCTACCCAAAAAGCAAACTCAAACTGACTTTTTATAACTAGTGAATTTTTTGTTTTTTATGGTAGTAATTGTTTTATTTTTAAGATTTTATTTATTTATTCATGAGAGACACACAGAGAGAGAGGCAGAGACACAGGCCAAGGGAAAAGCAGGCTCTATGCAGGGAACCCGATGTGGAACTCGATCCCAGATCCTGGGATCATGCCCTGAGCCAAAGGCAGATGCTCAGCCGCTGAGCCATCCAGGCCTCCTTTCATAGGAATAATTTTAAAATGGAAGCTATAAGGTAGCTGAGTCTGTATGTTTAGGTGTCTTACAGATATGTAGCATTCTCTATCTCTGGGTGATATTACTAGAATTAGTTCCTATAAGAGCTCTATTTAGTTGGTTGGAAGGACAAGCACCTATAAGGATTAGGCACTCTAAAACCCTCAGAAAGATAGAAACTAACTCAAATGTTATTCAAGTTCATGTGATCCCCAAAAAATATTTGATATGAAAGCCAGGTTAAGGTTAAAAGTCTGATTAAAATTTAGTTTTGGGATGTACTGTCTTGGGGCACCTGGGTGGTTTAGCGGTTGAGTGTCTGCCTTTTGCTCAGGGCTTTTGCTCAGGGTATGATCCCCAGGTCTGGGACTGAGTCCCTAATCCAGCTCCTTGTGAGGAGTCTACTCCTCTTCTGCCTCTCTCTCTCTCTCTCTCTCTGTGTCTCTCATGAATAAAGAAATAAAATCTTAAAAAAATAAAAGAAACTAAAAGAAACATGGGATGCTTAGATGGCTCAGTGGTTGAGCATTTGCCTTTGGCTCAGGGCATAATCCCAGAGTCCCAGGATTGAATACCACATAGGGGTCCCTGCATGGAGCCTGCTTCTCCATCTGCCTATGTCTCTGCCTCTCTCTCTCTCCCTGTGTCTCTCCTGAAGAAAATAAATAAAATATTTAAAAAAAGAAACAACTTCCATGTTTTTAGAGTTATCAATACTAAATATAAAACTTTTATTTTATCAGAGTTCACTGTCAAATAAGTAAGTTTGTTTTCTCACATAAGATGTATAGATAATAAAGTAGCTTAGGATAATGGCTGACTTCACCTAGAAAAACTTCATTATGCATTATATAATCTAAACATAATTACAAAGAAAAAGTGAATGAAATAGATGTAAACAAGGTAAAAGTTTTTTATACATTGACTTTCAGCAATACTTATGTCTACTTTCCAATCTTTTTGGTAACCTAAAACTTTGAAGTTTCTCTGAGTTAGGTTAAATGATGAATAGTTAAATTCATCAAATATCTAGATCATTTCCTAAAATGACAAAATACTAAGGCATTAATTACTCAGTATAGGTTTGTTTACTTTTGGTTTCTTATTTCCCAGAAGATAAAACAATATTTGAGTATGTCAGTGGTATACTGGAATAAAAAACATGCTTCTAAAATTATAAAGTATTTTCATAAATTTGCAATTTTTAAAGGATTATTTTTTTATTCATGAGAGACACAGAGAAAGAGGGAGAGACATAGATAGAGGGAGAAGTAGGCTCCCTCTGGGGAGCCTGATCCAGGACTTAATCCTAGGACCTTAGGATCAAGACAAATGCTTAACCACTGACACACCCAGGTGCCCATACATTTACAAATTTAAAGAATGCAAATATAACAGTTCACAATTGGCTACTTCCTAGTTTTCACTAGAAATTAAAGTTGTAAGGTTTAAGAATTTGAAGTAATATATACCATTAAAGTTACTAGAAATAATAAGGAAAACATCTGCATGTGCCAGGAAAGTGGGATACTTTTTAGTAAAAAGGGGCATAAGAACTGGATATAACTGGATATGCATTTTTCATTTTCTGTTGAGGGCAAATAAAGCAATTTTCTCCTAAAATAAGACTGGTTGTTTATAGAGGAAAAATTCAGGACAAAATCACAATGTAGAAGAATATAGTTGTAAACGTCTTGTGGAAAAGGAATATTTGAAAAGGAATTTTACTCTGCAGCCAAGCTGGCTAAAATTAAAATGAATTTATTTAAAAATGGGTTATAAAATCAAAAATAAGCTGGTACATATTTAGATTTTTTTTTTTCCTTCTGTTAAAAGAAAAAATTTTATTGGACTTTTGCTCTGCTTTTGATATATTTTAAAGGTAAAAAAACACTCACAATCAGATTTCATAATGCTATGTGATTCTGTTTAATCAAGTGCTTTAAAACCCTTTAAATGATATTTTTATCTGGAATATACCAAAGGATTTGTTAAGCCAAATAAATGTATTTGATTGGTAAATTAAATGGGAAGTATTGTCAAATAAGTAATACTAAGGATTCTTTATATTACTTTTGCAAGATTGTGGTACATGTGGATGAAGTCCATTCTGCTTTGTTAAAAAAAAAAAAAAAAAAAGCAAGCCCCTAATTGCCAGTCTACTGCCATCCTGACACCCTTGTAGCATGGCAATAATCTCCTGAATCAGAAATTAAGACAGGTAGGGATGCCTGGATGTTTCAGAAGTTGAACATCTGCCTTTGGCTCAGGGCATGATCCCAGAGTCCCAGGATCAAGTCCTACATCGGGCTCCCTGCTTGGAGCCTGCTTCTCCCTCTGCCTATGTCTCTGCTTCTCTCTCTGTGTCTCTCAGGAATAAATAAACAAAATCTTAAAAAAAAAAAAAAAGATATTAAGACAGGTAAACAGTGACTGTAAGTTGAAGAATAGATGGGGCTGTGGAAAATCCAGAATGGCTGCTTGAATCCTTCTAGCTCCCTGAAAAATCTTATTTCTTTGTTTTTCACATGCTTTACTCATCATAGTACCTTTAAGGCTCAAAGTACAGAGAGTAGCATTAGATTACAGAGTAGGAGTTTCCTGATGTCATGTCATCCCATGAAAACATTGAGATAACAACAAATTTTCATAGCTACCTCTGAAAACGACCTGAGGATTAGCAGAAAAGATCTTCCATAGCTACTTGTAGAGAGAAGGCCACGTCAGAAAGGGTAAGAGGGGCTGAGATGGTGTTGGGAACCAAACCTCCAGTGCAAATAACCACAAACAGGAGTTAAATAACAAGCATGCAGAAGCAAAAGAATCAAGCACCACCACTACTGGGAACATGCACTGGGAAAACAATGAACAGAGAAAGGATGGAGAAAGGAATAGAGAACAACCCAAAGACAATTAACAAAATAGCAATAATTACGCTAAATGTAAATGGTATAAAAACTGAATCACTGAACTAAAAGATATGAAAACACCTGGGTATCACAGTTGCTTAAATGTCCTACTCTTCTTTTTGGTTCAGATCATGATCTCAGGCTTGTGAAATTGAGCCACACATATGCTGAGCACAGAGCCCACTTAGGACTCTCTCTCCCTCTCTTCCTTCCCCCCATGTACTCTCTCTCTCTCTCTCTCTCTCTCTCTCTCTCTGTCTCTATCCCTCTCAAATAAACAAATCTTTAAAAAAAAGTTAGGTGATAGAATAGATTAGAAGAACAATGCCCATGTATATGCAGTCAAACTTAAAGACATATACAGAATAAAAGTAAAGGAATAGAAAAACATTTACTTTAAAAATAGAAGCAAAAAATAAAAGTAACAATAGACAGAAGGCATTAAATAATAAAATGATGACTCCAACAGGAGGACATAGCCATAGTAAATGTCAATGCACCTAAATACATTAAAGCAGAAATTAGGGATCCCTGGGTGGCGCAGCGGTTTGGCGCCTGCCTTTGGCCCAGGGCGCGATCCTGGAGACCCGGGATCGAATCCCACGTCGGGCTCCTGGTGCATGGAGCCTGCTTCTCCCTCTGCCTGTGTCTCTGCCTCTCTCTCTCTCTGTGTGACTATCATAAATAAAAAAAAAAAAAAAAAAAAAAATTAAAAAAAAAAGCAGAAATTAACAGACATAAAGGAAAAAAATGAAGATGTTATGATAATAGGGGAGTTTAACACTCTGCTAACATCATGAATATATTATCCAGATAGAAAATCAACAAGAGAAACTGTGGCTTTAAGCAATACATTAGACCAAATGGCCCTAACAGATATAAACACAACATTCTATCTAAAAACAGTAGAAACATCAGAATACTTTTTTTTTTTTTTTAGGTGTATATGTAATGTTATCCAGGAAAGATCACATTTTAGGCTATAAAACAAATCTGAATAAATTTAAGAAAATTAAAATCTTATCATCTTTTTTGACTATAACAGTATGAAACTAGGCATCAGTTACAAGAAAAAAACACAAACGTGGAGGCTAAACAACATGCTTCTAAACTAATGAGTCAAAAAGGAATCATATGAAATAAAAAAAATACATGAGACAAAAGTAAAAACACAATGGGCCAAAATCTTTGGTTCTTAGCAAAAGCAGTTCTAACAGGGGACAATAGCAATACAGGCCAACCTCAAGAAATGCAGATCTCAAATGAACAACCTTACTTTACACCTAAAGGAAATAGAAAAAACGTCCAATGCTAGTAGAAGAAAGGAATAATAAAATACTATGAAAAGTTGTATACCAACAAATTGGACATAGAAGAAACCTAAAAAAAAAAAATGGATATATTCCTGGAAACATACATATTTCCAAAACTAAATCAAGCAGAAATAGAAAATCTGAACAGACTATAACTAATAAAATGGAATCAGTAAAAAAGAAAAGCAAAACAAAAAACTGAAAAACAAAAAAAACCCTCCCAAAAAACAGAAGTCCAGGCCCAGATGGATTTACAGGTGAATTCTACCAAACATTTAAGGAAGAGTTAATTCCTATTCTCCAAATACTCCAAAAAATAGAAGAAGAAAATCTTTCAAATATATAAGGCCAGCATTACTCTGATACCAAACCCAGATAAAAACAATACAAAAGAGAAAACTACAGCCAACATCCTTGATGAATATGAATGCAAAAATCAACCTCAAAATATTAGCAAACTGAATTCAACAATACATTAAAAGATTCATTCACCACAATCAAGTGGGATTTATTCTAGAGATATAAGAATGGTTCAATACTTGAAAATCAATCAATGTGATATACCACATCAAAAAAAAGAGATTAAAAAATCTCATGATCATCTCAGTAGATGTAGAAAAATCATTAAGCAAAATTAAAATAAACATTTGTTCATGATAAAACTCTCAAAAAAGTATACTTAGTGGGAATAGGCCTCAACATAATAAAGGCCATATATGAAAAACCCACAATCAATATCATACTCAATAGAGGAAAATCTCCTAGCTTTTCATTAAGATAAGAAACAAGACAAGCCTATCCACTTTCACCACTTTTATTCAACATAGTATTGGCATTCTTAGCCATAGCAATCAGACAAGAAAAACAAAAGGCATCCAAATTGGTAAAGAAGAAGTAAAACTGTCACTATTTGCAGATGACATGATACAATAAATAGAAAATCATAAAAACTCTAGCAAAAACTATTAGGAGCAATGAAAGAATTCAGTAAACTTGCAGGATACAAAATTGATATACAGATATCTATTGCATTCCTATATATTAATAACAAAGTCACAGAAAGAAAAATTCCCGTTACGATGTACCACAAAGAATAAAATACCTAGGCATAAACTTCACCAGGGAGGTGAAAGCCCTATCTGCTAAAAACTACTGAACACTGATGAAAGAAATTGAAGGTGACATAAACAAATGGAAAGATATTCCATCCTAATGGGTTAGAAGAATAAATATAATAAAAATATCCATACTACTTAAAGCAATCTATAGATTCATCACAATTCCTATCTAAATACCAGTAACATTTTTCATGTAACTAGAACTAATTATCCTAATAATTATATGGAGCTAGAAAAAAATCTCTAATAGCCAAAGCAATTCTGAGAAGAG
The DNA here is from genome assembly GCF_018345385.1 of Vulpes lagopus. Lineage (NCBI taxonomy): Eukaryota > Metazoa > Chordata > Mammalia > Carnivora > Canidae > Vulpes > Vulpes lagopus. The sequence goes on along the minus strand of NC_054824.1, from coordinate 21,633,267 downwards.
AGAACAAAACTGGAGGTATAACAATCCCAGATTTCAAGAGACAGTAAAAGCTACAGTAATCAAAAGAATATCATATTGGCATAAAAACAGACACACAGATGAGTGGAATAGGTTAGAAATCCAGAAGTAAACTTACACCTATATGGTTAATTGATGACGATGGAGGCAAGAATATGCAATGGGGAAAAGACATGGCCTCTTTAACAAATGGTTTGTGAAAACTGGGCCACTTTCTTACATGATACAAAAAAGTAAACTCACAATGGATCAAACATCTAAATGTGAGTCCTGAACCTAAAATTTCTAAAAGAAGACAGGCAGTAATTTCTTTGACATAAGTCTTAACATTTTTCTAGTAGATATGTCTCTTCAGGCAAAGGATATAAAAGCAAAGATAAAGTATTGGGACTACATCAAAATAAAAAGCTTTTGCACTGCAAAGGAAACCATCAGCAAAATGAAAATAGCCCACTTAATGGGAGAAGATTTTTGCAGTTGAGAAATCTGATAAGGGAGTATATCCAAAATATACAAAAACTTATACAACTCAACACCAAAAAACAAATAATATTAATTTAAAAATGAACCGAGGACCTGAATAGATATTTTTTCCCAAAGGAGACATATAAATGGTCAACAGATCCATGAAAAGATGCTCAACATCACTTATCATCAGGGAAATGTAAATCAGAATCACAATGAGATATCACTTCACAACTGTCAGGATGGCCAGAATCAAGAAAACAAGAAATAATAAGTGCTGGCAAGGAAGTGGAGAGAGGGAAACCTCTGCACTGTTAGTGGAGATGAAAATTTGTGCAGACACTGTGGAAAAATTAAAAATAGAAGTACCATATGATCCAGTAATTCTGCTGGGTAATTACCCAAAGAAAATGAAAGTACTTCATTGATAAGATATATGCTCCCTTTTGTTTATTGTAGCATTATTGGCAATAGTCAAGATGTGGAAGCAACCTAAGTGTTTATGTATAGATGAATGGATAAAGATGTTAGTTATATATAGAGAGAATATTATACAACCATAAAGGAGAATGAGATCTTGTCGTTTTCAACAACAGAGATGAATCTGAGGTTATTTTTTTTTAAGATTTTTAATTTATTTATTCATGAGAGACAGAGAGAGAGCGAGAGAGGCAGAGAAACAGGCAGAAGGAGAAGCAGGCTTCATGTAGGGAGCCTGACATGGAACTCAATCCCAAGTCTCCCGGATCAGGCCCTGGGCTGAAGGTCACACTAAACCACTGAGCTACCCTGGCTGCCCGAATCTGAAGTTATTATGCTAAGTGAAGTAAGAGACAAATACCATATGATTTCATTTATGTGTGGAACTTAAAAAACAAATTTAAAAGTAAACAGAAAGCAGAAACAAATACATAAATCGAACTGATGGTTGTCAAAGGGGAGAGGTTTGAGGGATGGGCAAAATGGGTAAAGGGGAGTGGAAGATACAAGCTCCCCAGTTGCAAAGTGAATAAATCAAAGGTACAGCATAGGGTATATAGTCAACAGTATTGTAATGGTGGTGTATGGTGACAGATTGTAACTATACTTGTGAGGATAGGATAGCCTAAAGATTTGTAAAATCAGTATGTTATACACCTGAAACTAATGTAATATTATATGTCAACTATACTTTTGTTAAAGAAGAACAAAAACGAATTCCCTCCCTGAAGATGGTAGATAAACATTCCTGGAAAATATCAGATAGAACATTGAATGATTACATTTTAATGCACAGGGGGGAAAAAAATCAAAGTCCTCCTCAAGGAACTTTTGTTCCTTCAAGGCCATAATTTTTATAATACTTGTAAGCATTTTGAGATAAATAGGAGAGATTTGGGGATTGGGAAGGATGGGTTATCTCTAAATTGTTTCTGGTCCTATAGAGACTAGATTTGTAAAACAAGGATTGCTATTTTTAATTCCCCAAATAATTATTTTGCCACTCGAATCATATCAAAGGACTGACAGATCCATCCACCTAATGCTTTTACCTCTGATACATTAAGCTTAGGGGAGAAGACCTAAAAATAAATAAAATTATATCAAGCTCTGAATATCAGCTTCCAGTTTTGCCAACTTTCTGATCATAAAGTTATGAAATCCTTTCTAGTATGTTATCAGGCTTCAGCCAGGACAAACAGTAAATAAATATTTCTGACAGTACTAAAGAATCTCATAGATTCAAGAGCTGTCATTGTCATCAAAGAGTATGCAAAAGATGCTGTCTTCATATGATCTAGAGTCCCTCCTAAAGTTAGCCAGAGAAACAACCAACAATCTGTGTGTCCCAGGCAAGTAGAAAGTCAAACCCTGTTCTTGGGACGTGTCATGAAACAAGCAAGAAGGAAATATCTATCCACAGGAGAGGAAGGATCAATAACCAATGGATCTGGATTGAAAAGAGGAAGGAAAAATGTAAAATTTTTTTTTTTAATTTTTTTTATTTATTTATGATAGTCATACAGAGAGAGAGAGAGAGAGAGAGAGAGGCAGAGACACAGGCTCCATGCACCAGGAGCCCGACGTGGGATTCGATCCCGGGTCTCCAGGATCGCGCCCTAGGCCAAAGGCAGGCGCCAAACCACTGCGCCACCCAGGGATCCCGGAAAAATGTAAAATTTTATTTCCCTTTCTTGACCAGGCTCAGGAGATATTCTGTTTACAAAAACTCTTCAGCATCCACCCTAAGTTCAAGAAATTCTTTAACTATGATCCTTAGTTTGGCCTTAGATCAAAAAGTGAGATACCTCAAGAGGATCACCTACAGCCTCCAGGGGTCCTATTCTAAAATGTTACTATTTAGTAGTATCTTTAGAATGGAAAGATAATTTATTTTTATATTATTTAATTTAAATTCAATTAACATATAGTATATCATTAGTTTCAGACTTAGAGTTCAGTTATTCATCAAGTGCTTATAACACCCAATGCTCATCACATCACATGCCCTCTTTAATGTACATCACCCTCTTGACCCATCCCCACTCACCACCCTTCCAGCAACTGTTTGTTTCTTGTAGTTAAAAGTCTCTCATGGTTTGTCTCTCTTTCTGATTTCTTCCCAGTTTTCCCTCCCATCCCCTATGATCCTTTGTTTTGTTTCTTAAATTCCACATATGAGTGAAACCATATGATAATTGTCTTCCTGTGACTGACTTATTTCACTTAGCATAATTCCCTCCAGTTCTATCCACTTTGTTACAAATGGTAAGATTTCATCCTTTTTGATGGCTGAGTAATATTCCAGTGTGTGTGTGTGTGTGTGTGTGTGTGTGTGTGTATCACATCGTTTTTATCCATTCATCTGTTGATGAACATCTAGGCTCTTTCCTTAGGCAATTTAAATAAAAGATCAATAGGAAGAATTCTCAAAGGAGAAAGGGCAGCAGTAGGAGCTATATCAGTTTATGACCTTTAATTTTAAGTATCCTTATCTTTTTTTATTAGCTTTTACACTGAATCTTTTTAATTAAACTCTTGGAATTTTGAAACCTTTTGGAGGCTTCTCTTTTTCAGTTTAAACAGGTATTCCCACTTTAATTTACTTTGGGAACCCTTGCTTTCAAGGGTGTTTCTTACATGATATTACCTAATTGGAATGCTCTCCAAAATGGCCAATGCAGTTCCACATTATTTTCCAGTAATATTTTTATCTTGCACATATCTGCAATTTCTGGAACTGCAGTTCTTAGACATAAAATAAGCAAGTGTGCTGGAATGTGGCTCTCTCAATTCTCTGGATATAAAGGATCTCATTTTTTAGCTAGGACTTTGGGTTTCATAGAGCCAAACTAATACCTATGAGTGACTTGCCCTGGGGTTGAGTTTTGTGGGTGCTTTACAGTGTGCCTCATTGCAAGGAAACTTCCTTGAGGATGGCGGATGACCTGGTATCAATCTAACCTAACCAATTATATAACCAACTCATCCTAACATAGGAGTCTTTGAGTTAGGTGGTGGGCACTCTAACAGCTTTTAAATGGTAGACTCATGCACACCATTTTTTGAGGCTTTTTGGCCTCTGAGTTTCCTGTTAGCAATGGCCATTATTTGAACAAAACAAGACAAAGAAAAAGAAACATGCACCTCAACATACCAGCAGTAACAAAAGATGTCACTGCAGACTGGCTATGAAGAGACTGTGCACATCACAAGCAATTCCTACTGTGGACTAAACCAACATATTCCATTCAGTGAGACTGCAGTCTAGAAATGGGGAAAGGACTAAACCAGCAAACGCCAGTAAATGACTGTAAAGTGGAACTGGGGAAGTTATTCTCATGTGAAATTACAGATTAAACCAAGGACTAAGGACTGGCACTCTGTTAGAGCCTCCAGTCAGTCTAGACTGACCTGTTAAACCCTGGATTGAAAAGCCAATTAGATTAGTAGCTCAAATGCAAAAGGAGTGGAGCTCAAACCTAGAAGGATTGGCCTACAGAAAAGGCAAGACAGACAGAACTCAGAAGGATTCACAGGGTGCCACACCTGTTTTCTTGTTCCCAAATGCTGTCAGAAATTTGCTTCACATCTTACCACTGCCACCAGATCTGTTCAAAAACAAAATTCAAGTGAATTTGAAGGTCTAATTGCTCTATTAAATGATTTATGAATCTGGCAACATCCTATCTAGCAAGTAAACTCTGGATAGCTGTACAAAATGGAAAGTTCTTACAGGAACAAGGGTAGAGCAAGAAAGTTACTAGCAAAAGAAAAGGATTATTCTAGTCAAGAATATTTTTCCTTTGGGGGAAGAACTGGGGATCTTATCAGACAGATTATTTTATCTTACTTTGGCGGGTGGAGAGGGCCCATGTGACAGACTACCTCATGGGCACTGATCAGAAAATTCCTGACTGAGTAAGACATATTTCTGGGGGTGGATAAAACTGCAATTAGATTAGGTGTTAATCCCTGGTTTGGTGACTCAGCCCAAGTGATGCCATTTGGGGTCTGTGATTTCTTTTTAACACTCAGTCATTAATATAAGGAAAACAGGTATTTTTTTAAATCCCTACTGTGTATCTGTACTACTTTCTATGTTATCTTTAACATAAAATAATATGTGGTAAGTGTTCTTAACTATTTGACATATGAAACAAAGTATTAGGATAGTAGGTAAATATTTCACAGAGAATGGTTCTGGATTTTAATTTTGATCTTCAGTTTTAAAATTCTTTAGTTTAATAATACATACTACCTAGAATTTAAAGGTTATACTCAACCACTCTTAAATGTAATGTATACTATTGGAAATAGAAGTCAGAAAATTTTGAATTACATTAATTTATTTTTAGTTTTGCAGATCTAAAAATAGAAATTTATATTCAAAGAGATAGTTAACCCTCCATAGCATTTTGGTCTTCAAGCATTTAAATCATTTTGGCATAATGTTTCACATTTATCTAAGTAGAAAGTGAGTAAAACTTCATCATCTATCTCCAAGACAAAAACACAGCAAACAAAAATTTTAAATTGAATCTAAAAAAGTTGATAGTATCATAGCTTATATCAGAGTATTTCAGTTGGAAATTATAAATGAGCAGGAAGAACATAAATAACTTTTCTAATTTATCCTTAATTTTTTGTATGATTACTGATGTGCTCTGAAATATACACATAAAGACAGATTATTAAGGGCATTTTTACTGACACAATTTAATAAGTTAACTCTTTTAGAGGAAATTATCAGCTATAGGCTTTAATATGGCTTGGGGTTCAAAATACTAAATTATATACTTTAATTTCATGACTTACAATAGTAACAAACTATGTATAAATGTTTATTATCAGTGCTGACATTTTCCCTTACCAAGTGTTCTCTGTTGTTTTTGGCAGTCTGTGTCAGACCCTAGTTTGATTCGCAGAGCATTAGTTTACTCCTTGTCATTAGATTTCTCTACTTTAATCAGTCTTCAAATTAAACAGATTTTATTGCACCTGGAAATAAATAACAGCATGTAGCAGTTTTGTCTTAAAATAGATCAAACTTAAGCTATGAACCAGAGGCATGTTTTAGAGCTGAACATCTTCTGTTTTGATTGGTGAAATCTATCTGAATTTCTGAATTTGCATGAAATATGCATATATATCATAATTAAGTAAACTTTTTTTTTCAGATTTTTAGTTCTGTTTGAGTGATATTAATAGATCATTGCTATATCTTGTAGAGGTTTACTGTTATTTACAGGAAACATTTTTTCATATTCATGGGACTAGAACGAATTGAATTTTGTATTTAAGGGATCAAAACAATTTATACAGGCTTTCAGATTTTCTCTTAATGGCTCTTCTTTTCTTGAAGTAATTTTTAGTTAACCACTAATGAAGATGTTATGAGAATATGAACTGGATGAAGGAGAAATTAAAATTTTAAGAATACTAGACATTTATCTTTTATTTTATTTTTTAAAGATTTTATTATTTATTTATTCATGAGAGACACAGAGAGAGAGGGAGAGAGGCAGAGACACAAGCAGAGGGAGAAGCAGGCTCCACGCAAGGAGCCTGACATGGGACTTGATCCTGGGTCTCCAGGATCAGGCCCTGAGCTAAGGCGTCGCTAAACCGCTGAGTCACCTGGGCTGCCCGACATTTATCTTTTAAAGGCTGTTTCCAGTTCCTTTAATGTGTTGATTTCCTGCTAACCTGCTTATTTTACATGTTTTAAATGCTTACATCATATGGTATTTGGTAAGAGTTTAATAATGTAAATAGTAATGTGAATTTAAAGTGCAGCAAGGTAATCACATACTTTAATTAGTCAAAGAAGAAACAATGAAAATCATAGTAGACTTCTCCTTCTGTACTCACTTACTGCCATGACACAAAATGCATTATAGGAGAAAACAAAGCAGAAGGATTGATTGATGTCATGTCCCTTACCATCTACCTCCAAAATGGGTGGTTGATTTGTTTGTTGAAAACAATTTGAACATTCTTCTTAGCATTTCAGCTGAAAAAAGGGTCAGGATATTCACTGAAATCTGGTCTTTGTAGTCAGCAAATAGAATTGTTAATGATCTTAGCAAAGCAACTTTAGTGACTTGGAAAATGTTACCAGATTGTACCCAGTCAAGGGGAGTTTTGAGAAGTAAGGAAGGGGGGAAAGTAGAATAGCAATTCTTAGAAGTGGCCTCAAAACACTGGAAAGCATTTAAAGCTTTTTGTTTATCTAAGAGATGTGTATCTGTATCTAAGACACAGAATCAAAAGAGAACTTTTTTTTTTTTTAAGTTATGTCAAAAAAAAAAAAAATTGGGCACATTTATAAGCAGAAGAAACCATTGGTGCCAAACAAACAAACAAAAAGTTTTAAACAATGCAGAGAAAAGGATTATTAGCTAGAGTAAAGTCCCTGAGTACATAAACTAGAGTGGGAAGAAGAGCATTGGGAGATGAATTAGCCTTCAGCATAGGGAAAGTGATGCCACTTTTTACTTTAGAACAAGATTTTCTAGGTCATGTTTCCACATCCCTGAATCTAGAGATAAGAACAGTTGAGGAAATGGGGAATCAAGACAGTAGAACTCCCCATTGGATAGATGAGAATTTCTCAAAATACACACTATTTTCATTCTTTAAGAGATTAATTATGTCATAACTGAACTATGCAGCCAAGACTCAAAGAGTAAAATCTCCAGATATTTTATGGTTTAAGCTTATGACCTCTTCACACTTCCATTGAACACTTTATATTTTCTTTTGACTCAGTCCAAATGTTATCAAATCAGAATGAGAAAATGAGTTATTTGCTGACATATGAAATGGAAAGAAATTTCTCTTATATTTTTTTAAAAGTATTTTCCTAATACATGTGTTATAAAATTTTACTTCTTGATGTCTTCCCTTTTTAATTTAATTTTCCTTGAGATGAATGACCCTTTTTTCTTTTAGAAACCATTTTTGCTCATTGCTCCCTAGGAAAGCACTCCAGTCTCCCCCAGGCCAATTTACAGTTTCCATTTTTAATAGAATCTCAGCATATGTGGTCTGTATCTTCAGGTTTTAAAAACTTTTGTTCATCTCTGATTCTATCTGAAGTGTGTAAGCATGTAAGTCCTATGGCTTGTTTGGAGAAACTTGGTAAAAAGTAGCATTTTAGAACTGATTTAGTGTCTATTTTGTGAAGTGAGGGAATACATAGCTCAGACCAATTCCTTTGTATTTATTTTGGAGGCAATAAGAGAGCAAGTGAAGTCATATGAAAAGTTTTCTAAGGTAAATTTTATTTCACCCATTTGGGTTACTTACTAATACTTTCTGACTGATAAGAATGATTTCAGTATGGAAATAAATGATAGAATTTTCAAGATAAACTATCTATGCCACCAAATTACAGTTTGTTTTTGACACCATGTAAATGCATATTCTCTCCTCCTCCTCCTCTTAGGACAAACAGACAAGAGAATGGCACAAAGGCTGTGTGTACTCAGTGATGAAATATGTGGGTCACTGAAGTCTACTCCATCAAGTGATCAAGGTGGTTTAATTTAAACCTAAAACACTTGGATTATTTGAATTTCTAAATACATTTAACCAGACCAACTATTTTTTCATCTTAAAGACATTCAGAACAAAATACAGGTGGGAGTGATTATCAACTTGGATTTTATGATTAAAATTCAAATGATTTTTGCAGTTAGAACAAAGCGTATGTTCTTTTTAACATTAAGTGAAAATGATGAGATAACTATGAGAATAATGAGCAAACTAAAAATTAAAAGAGAATAGTATAATGGTAAATACCAATATTAGCATATTCCTATTAGGTTGAAAGTCTCAAATCAAATTATAGATATAGAGTTTACTTCAATTACAGTTAATATAGAATTAATGGAAAGCAAATTTATCTTCCTGTTTCATTTTATTCATGGCAACTGTCACCATCTGAAATTTCTTATTCATTCACGTATTATTTTACTGTCTGTTTTCCCCATCAAGATTAAGAGGAAATGATTTTATTTGCCTAAATAGATTTTAAAAATCTATTATGTGGTGACTAATAGTGGTTGAAAAAATTAACAGGTGACAAACTATTAACAATGAGTTTCAGAGGCAGATAATCAATGTTAATATGTGCTAAGAACTATTTTAGGCATTCTATACATATTAACTTATTTATTCCTCATGATTACACTCATGAGGTTGATACTATTATCATCCACATTGTACAGAAGATTAAACAAATGTAAAGAGAGAATAAGGAACTTGCCAAATGCCCCAGACTAGTAAGTGTGGAGAAAAATTGCAATTTATCTGGCTTTCAGGACCATAGATGCTATGATAATTTTGTTTCTCCTGACACAGGGATATTTTCATTGTTGCTATAAATATCTTCCTATAAGGTGGTGTTAACTGAAATTCTTATATATTTTAATGTATAAGCAATAACATCTTATTCCCAGAAATTTTCACTATGAAAACTGTAGGAAAATTATCTTTCAGTAGCATAACTTGCTGAGAATAATATTTCGTAAAACAACTTGTGGGTTTTTTACCAAGATTTCTTTAAATTTAATAGATTCTAAAATCTCTGAGATCAGTTCCTATTGTTATAACACCAAGTTAAAATATCATTCAATTAAGTTTTAGAATATTACTGGAAAAAGAGACTTTGAGGCCATATATAAATTTTAATTCCAGCTCTGACATTTATAATCCTTTTTAGATTTATAGGAGTCACTTAATCTCTTTGAGCATCTGAGACTCATTTTCTTGATCTTTAAAATGGTTATAATGATGATGCTTAAATTGTGAGGATCAAATGGGAAACGTGCAGAATGCTTGCAATGTAATGGAAGCTCAATAAAGGTTAGATGTGGCTTCCCTTATATTCTATATAGTTGGAAAGAGTAAATGGGGGCAAAACGCTTTAGTAGGTACAGCTTATCACGTATTTTCTGAATCTTTCAGTATATTTATTCAGTTTTTGGGCATGTCAGACACAAAATTATATACTGGAGCATTATGTTGGCACTATGGAACGAAACAGGTATGGCCTTTACCCTCATGGAAGTTACATTCTGATAGAGAGGAAAAACATTTAACAACTAATTATAAAAATAAATATATAATTATAGGTTATGATATAATCTGGAGAAAAAATAGTTAAATTAGTTAAGAATGAGCTGAAGAAATAGAATATTACTCTTCAGATATAGCATGAGGTTAGTGGTTCAACTAATTTAAAAAAGACTGGTATGTTAGATTGATAGATGGCCCTGTAAGAGTGGCCATATTTGGGCTGGAGATTATACATGTATAGCCCTATAGCCCAAGTTAAGGAGTTGAACTCTATTTGAAAGAAAATAGGAAGCCAGTGAAGTCTTATAAGCAGAGTAGTACAAAATTTATAGTTCTGTGGTATCACTTGTCTATTCTGTAGAGAATGGATTGGAAGAGGTCAAGAATAGAAGAGTGAAGACTAGCTGGAGAAATTTATAGTATTCCAATGTAGAGAATATTGTGGCAGGGTTAAGGTGACAGAAATCATGATGTCAGATTCACAGATTAAGGGCTGAGTATTAGAAGCCTGTCACTGCTGCCACCCCCCACCCCCCCGCCCCAATCCCCACTGCAGGAGTTAGTTGCAAGCCCAGATTATCAAGTAAACTTCTGGCTAACAAGCTATAGAACTGAGGTTCCAATGTCGCCCTCCTTGGGTTTGATTAATTTCTTGGAGCAGCTCACAGAACTTAGGGAACCGCTTATGTTTATCAGTTGAATAAAGGATATGATAAAGGACACAGATGAACAGCCAAATGAAGGGATAAGCACAGGAGCTTCTGACCCCATAGAGGTGATATGTTCACCAACCTGGAAGCTCTCCAAACCCTATACTATCAGGATTTTTTGGAGGCTTCCTCCAGTAGGCATGATTAGTTTTTTACTCTCTTTCTAGCCCTCTCCCTTCTCAGGAGGATGACTCAGGTAAAGAAACATTCTAAACTTCTAACTAGGACCTGGTCTTTTGGTGACCAGCCCCCATCCAGAAGCTGTTCATAAATCCACCCAGAGTCAATACCATAGAACAAAAGGTGCTCCTAGTCCTGTTATCACTTAGGAGTTTATAAGAGTTTTGGGAGCCTTCCGTCAGAGATAAGTCAAAGACCAAATATTTGAGCAAAAGATGTTCCTAACAATCCTTTCACTTAGGAAATTACAAGGGTTTTATAAGCTCTCTGCCAGGAACTGGGCATACACACACACACACACACACACACACACATCTATACATACATATATTCTGTTATCTCACAGGTGGGAAAGAATGGATATGTGACTTAGTAAATGAAGACAGATTGACTTTGTTCAGAAGTGAGATGCCTGTATGGTAACATGAAGCAGGAGACAGAAAATTCTTAAATAAGGAAAAACATCAGGGATTTTAACAGGTAAGGAGTCAAAATTTCAGCAGATGTAGATAGGGGAAGTGTTTTGGAGGCAGACAGGAGCAATGTGTGGTGCAGAAGAGGATGCAGGGCAGTGGGCACACTGATCATCAGAAGGGCTCGCTGTGGGAGGGGATAGTATAAGCAAGAATGGGAGACAGGATAGAGGGAGATTGCAGACATGATCCTAGTACAGCAAATAAGTTTGTGAGCAAATAAAAAAATCTTTTAAAATAACTATAATTAATAATGTTCTTTCTATAGTGTTGTCAATGTGTATACACACAGACATGCACACATATACTTGAGGATGGATTATTTAGATGTAATTGAAATGCTTTAGGATTTTCAGAGGTTCAGCACATTTTTCTTCAAGTTTTACGTTACTTAAAAGATTGATAAATGAAATCCTTTTTAAGTACCTCAAAAATATGGCTTGCCTGGGTAGCTCAGCTGGTTATGCTGCTGCCTTCGGCATGGGTCATGATCCCAGGACCCTGCTTAGCAGGAAGTCTAATTCTCCCACTCCCTTTATCCCTCCTCCTGCTTCTGCTCAGTCTTTCTCTCTAATTAAAAACAAAACAAACAAACAAACAACTCTTGAAAAAAAAATAAACTAATGCCTTTCTAAAATTTTTTAGACTATTAAATGTTTTAGCAGTTTTATTTCTGTGCAATCTTCTAAAGTACAGATAACCATGATAGAATTAAAAATTGATTTTAAAATACAAAGCAAAGTTAACAAAAGGTAAGTTAACACATGTAGTTGTGTAGTGACCAGTTGAGTAAATCTCTTTGGACATGAAAGATAACAGATCCTACTTACTACCTTGAAACTACAGAGGTATGACCATAATTCTGTGCTTTGGGGTATGATTAATGAGCTCTGTCTTCAGTTGTATTAAGAATTGAGTGAAAGTTTAACTACCAAAGAACACATACATCACTCCAAAAAGAAGCTGTGCTGTGTATAATTCCCTTGGAGACAATAGAGAATCTTAAGAAAAATAAGCACTGAATAGTCAATAGTTGGATCCTTCTACATAAGTTAGTCAACTAACTCTGTAATGAATCACTGCAAATTGAGAACTTAGAAGTAAATTGCAGATATTTGAGTTTGAGGCATAAAAATAATTTACTAACAAAATAATGCACCCCTATCTGAATGCATAAATGGAAAAAAATGAGAGTTCGGTAAAAATCCATCAGGTGTTATTCATGATTTCAACTATATGAAAGAGATGGATTTATTAATATGTTAGTTTTTTAAAAAAAACCTAGGGGTGCTTGGGTGGCTCATTTGGTTAAGCGTCTGCCTTCAGCTCAGGTCATAGTCCCAGGGTCCTGGGATGGAGCTCCAAATATGGCTCCATGCTCAGTAGAGAGTCTGCTTCTCCCTCTCCTTCCCCTTCTCCTGCCTCTCTCTCTTAAAAAATAAATCTTTAAGAAAACATTTTTTAAAAACCTTAAGGAGAATTAGGAAATAGAGAATACATGTTGGATCATATCAACATGTGTTCATTTTTTTTTGTCTTTTAAAATACCCACTTCATATTAAGATCTATGATCTTTTAATGTATTTTTTACCTAATAACAAAAAGTAAAAAAAATTAATCTAGACAAATATCAAAGTAAACTTACCCTAATATTCATTCAGAATATTTTTCTCCAGTAAATGGTTTTGTTTTTGAATGGTTGATTTTTAATGGTTCTGCTGCCAGATGTAACAGCAATAAAACCAATTCAAATGCAATTTTAGCGAATCAGCTCTCTGAAATCATTCTAACTCACAAAATATATAGATGTATCAGTTTTTGTTTTTTTTTTTAATCCCTATTGTCTGTATACACCATAAAGTTGTCAGGAGTCTGAAAGTGTTATTGATACAGCCCTCTTGTGATGCTTTCATAGGAAGGTGACACTTAATTTTTTCTTTCATTATTCTTTTGACTTTCACATGCCTTTAATCCTTAAAAGGAAATTGAAACTAGAAATAATAAAAGTAATCAAAACACCATACATGACAAATCAACCACTTAATTATGTGGCATTTAGACAAATGTAAGTCAGTGATTCATTAAACACAACCAAACACTAATCCAATTATTGATTCAGCAGTGAAACGTTGCCTAAGTTTCTAGTTCATATTGCCACTATAGGGAAATTCTCATGCCAGCCCAACACACTTAGGCGGGGATGTGCAGTCACAAAATTAAGCCTAGAATAGTCACCATGACTCATTTGCTTTTCCAACTAAGGACTACTCATTAATGATTATTTCCTTGAAGTAGCTACATGATTTTTTTTTTCCATTTTAACTGTTGTGGTAATGTCAATTTGGGAAATCCAGAGGATTAGAATACCAATACATTTAGTAATTATTGGCAATAAACTGCCAATTTACTTATTTGCTTCTATAACTTATAATATTTTCCCTCTGTATTTTCTCTATGCTTTGCCAATTTATAGAACAAATTAGGATATTATAATATGCTTACTTGAAAAAGTTATTTAATTAGGTTTCATGTGAAAAATAAACATATCAAAATGGCCTTATTTCACTTATTATTAACCCAATATAAAGTCTATTATAAGATATAGACGTATGTATGAGGAAAGGTGCACATATGTTGCCTGTAAGAAGAATATAGAGAAATTAAGTGAATGAGAGGAGAAAGGCTTTGCTTTAATAATCTTGAAGAGCTATTCAGTTTTAACTGTGAAGACCTGGGATCAGGATAATTTTCTGGTTCTTAGGAGTCACAGTCTTGGTGGGGAGCTTTCTCTAATTCTGCTTTGTGGGTGCCATGATGCATACTCACCCCTAAAGACATATAACAAGATGTACAAATTTTTAAAAAGTTCTTTCCTGGTAATTTGTTCTCACTTTTAAGTACATGTGAAAGAGATTATAAACACACTATTCAGAATCCAGTTTTGTGTACCTTTCAGAAAAATGAAAGATGTTTCAGAGATCGAACAAAGGAATGGGTGTTATGGTCAGAGCAGATACTAAGCACTCAGTATGCTAAACAAACAAATGACTATACATTAAAATAGACATATGAGGAGGGAGCTTTCTGGATTATCTGACGGTCATTCTGTCTGGCTGACTGGAGAGATTTTGGTACCGGGACTCTGACCAAGGCTTCCAGAAGCTTCATGATAGAGTAAACCATCTTTGATGACTTGGTTGGTCTCATATGGTTGTCCTGAGGGCCATGGGTAGCCCAAAGCCAGGGTTTACTTCTTTCACAGTGTTGGCCAGAACTATAAATCTGTCTCCAGCATACAAAAAAGATTTCTTATAATTACCAGAATGCTTCTCTTCTCTTGACAAACCAGAAGCACAACAACCCTAACCACTTTCTTGATTAAAATTATCAACTGGAGCTGATTTTTCAGAAGGAATACTTACAGAAGGCTCAGCACAGCCTCTGTCAACCCCTGGGACTTCCCCTTCACTGAGGCTGTCATCACCTGGATGTGTGCTGAAGCCTGGCCAGCCTCACTCATTTACATTAAGCCTGGCTGCCATTGGCAACTGGTTTGACCCCTTACCATAGTGAAGTAAGTCTACTATGCTTGTCTGCAGCTACCAGGGCTGCATTAGGGATTTTACTTCAAGGTCCCTTTCATCCTTCCACACAAGAAAATTTTTATTTGCTTGCTTTGTCCTGAGGGAAATGTTTATGACACTGGTCACCCTTTCTCCTCTTGGGACCATTACTTGTCTAAATATTTTGTGTCTATCTCAATGTCTTTCATGTAATAAAGCACAACCAAAACAGAGGTTTAAACTACTTTTTTAAAGAAATAGTAAGCTGAAAAAAGTACAAGTTCTGATACCAAGGGTAGATGAGATTAACATACTGTGATTCTGAGCGCTAGGAACATATGAATGAATACATGATGCCTATCTAAATTTCTATCATGATCTTATTTTTGTGGCATATTTCAGTGTGTTGGGTAGCATCTGTATTAACCACTTTGCTTCCATATTTTACTGTTCCTCTTTCAAACCTCTTTTTTTATCTGCCTGAAAAAATTAAGATAAAAACATGTAAGGAATGATGCAATAAACAATTTCTAATTAGCATTTAGTCAATTTTTCTTCATATTGAAGGATAATTTGATCCCTGTCCAGCCTGATTTCCCTTCCTCTCTGAAGAGCCATCAGTATCATTAGTTTGATATGTATCATTCCAGTGTTTTCAGTTTGTATTACAGAAAAAAGTATCATACTGTTGATTTATGGATTTGAATGAATATAAGTATTATATAATGTGCATAATTAAGCAAAATGTTTTTTTCAAAGTCATATTTTAAATGTATCAATAGATTAAGTTAATATATTTATGTTCTGTATAATAACCTATTATATATTTGTACATGTACATGTGTGTGTGTGTATACATACCCTACAAATAGACTTAATTTTTTCTCCAAATGTTTATAGCAGTTCTCTCTGAAAAATATTTTTCCATTCCTTTATTACCAGTGATTTTGGATCATTTTGTTTCAAGTATATGTCTTATAAACATCATGAAAGTGAATTATATTTAATATAATTAAACGTTTCCTATTAGGTTATTTGAATGTCTGCATTTCTTTTGATTTCTAAACTTGTTAATTTCTGTCTCCTATTTAGCATGTTTGTTTTTCTTTGTCCTCTCTTTCTCCTTTCCTTCTTCTCTGTAGGTATTCTTTTATTCTATTTTCCCACATATTTAGGTGTTGTAATCTTTTTCACATACTATCAATTTTTTTAAGGTCAAGCTTAACCATGAAGTAATCAATATCCTTATTCTCTCAAATGCTGTAAATATCTTTTTCAAATGATTTAACTCTGAGCTCCCTAATTCTACCTTTCATATTATTGTTTCAGAAATTTTCTATTTTTAATTCCCCCAAATTAGTACTCTTATTACCAGGTAACAATTAGGTATATGAGCATGTTAATATTTGCTTCCTGGTGGGCAGCCCGGGTGGCTCAGCGGTGTAGTGCCACCTTCAGCCCAGGGCATGATCCTGGGGACCCAGGATCGAGACCCATGTTGGGCTCCCTATGTGCAGCCTGCTTCTCCCTCTGCCTCTGTCTCTGCTTCTCTCAATCTCTCTCTCTCTCATGAATAAACAAATAAAATTCTTTAAAAAATATATTTGCTTCCTGGATTACTTTCTTTGACATTGACTCATACATATAATGATATAATTTAACATTAAAGACTTCTCTGAAAGAAGTATTAAAAGATTTAATGCTATTTGGAAAACAACAAAATCCTTGGAAATAAGGAGTTGCAAGAAAGGATGGTGAGCAAAGAAATTATTTAAGGTGGATTGATTTTTAACTTAAAGTGGTTATTAAAATTTTACCTTTTATTTTTTGGGGTCAAAGTGAATGTATCTAGAGCCTTTCCTCAATTTTGGAATTTTTATGGTTTCTCTGCCACATACCTTGTTTGTCTTTCCAGATTATCCTTCACGTCTTCCCTTCTGCTTTCTGCCTCAAATGTTTGACCTACATGGAATCACATCAATGGATTTCTCAGTTTTCTGACTTATAGATGATTTTGTCCATTAGAAATCCACAGCATGGGAATAGAGGAGGGAGAAGAACAGAGGTGTGGGGTTTATTTATTTACCCTTCTGGGTTTATAACATCTCCCCTCTGTTGTCTGTTGTGCCTCTAGTCCTGGGTTACTACAGCATCCCTTCTGGTCCTACACCCATGTTTGTAAGTAGTCACTTTATAAATAAATTCTTCTTAAGTTATTATGATTTGAGTGTAGCATTTATTCCCATTGGGATAAACATCTGGTAATCCTTTTGGCAACTTTTTTCAAGTGTTTGGATAGAAAGGAAGTGTATTCACGATAAAACATAAATATCAAAGAGGTATAAGTAATGTTCAACCTTACTAAATTATTTGAATCTTTTTATCTTTCTTTTTATCCATCTATTATGCTCAAAGACCAGTCCTATGTTTACATATCTCTGTAGATTTATGCATTTGTCTATTTCTCCTTAAATTTCCAACTGTTTTTAAAATAAACATTACTATATGTTTAAATATACAATCCAGACTTATAAATTCTTGTTACTATCTTCTTTCTCAACATTATTTCCTATGAGTATGTTATTTCTTTAGATATTAATAATCACATATCTTTTTATCTTATTTTGATTTACATGAATTTTCCCTAACTTTTGACTTTTAGCCTCTTGTTTAAATTTGTTTCATGTAAGATACAATATGATATCCATGCAACAAACACTCACATAAAGTTTCTATGTGCAGGTACCGTTCTAAGGGTTTTTCTTTTTTAAACAGAATCATCAGGTGGGTATATTATAATTCCCCTTTTATAGATGAAGATACTAAAGCCTAGAGTTTTGAAGCACTATTAAACACCAGCAACCATTATACCAGGTTCACAGTCTCATGTGGTTGACCTCCAGAGTCCGTGTTCTTAGCAGTTTACTGTACTGCTGCTCATAGTAGCAAATGTAAATCATTGGATGGCACATCTGATTTGTGTGCTCTTATGTCAATTATATTGTCTTAGTTTTTCCTTTAGTGAAAAAAGACCAAATAATGATAGTATTTTACTTCCTATTACTTAAGATGAGGATTTGCTGTGTTTTCACTCTCTCATTTTGAGCTATGTTAATTTAATGTGGACTTATAGTAGCAGAGAGAAATTATTTTTAATATTAAATATAATATTTATATATCTTTTTTCGATTTTGCTTTCCTCAGTTTTTCTAATCATAGATATCTCCTATTCCAAAATACCTATATTTATGTATTTTTGATGCTTATGTCCCCTCTAGTCTTTTCTTTTCTTTTTTTTTTTTTTTTTTAGGAGGCAAGATGGTGGAAGAGTAGGAGTCCTTGATTCATCTGGTCCCCCACACTTACCTAGAAAACTTTTAAAACATCCTGAACACCTATGAATATAATCTGAGATGTAAAGAGAGAACAGCTGGAATGCAATTGAGAGAAATGTTATCATTTCTGACAAGGTAGGATGGCAAAGAAGAGGAAAGGTGATGGAGGAGAGCTGTGAAAGCTGGGGCAAGAAAGCAGCGCATGGGCAATTGGGAACTTTGGAAATCTACGCCTGAAAGGTCTTCCCTGACTGAAAAGACCTCAGCGGGGAAATAGGGATGAATCACAGGAGGGACAGTGAAGTCTCAATATTCCCAGAGACACAGTAAGAAGGGGGATGCCTGGGAGAAAGCTCACCGCAAAGCATGTTCAGATGGTGGTAAAGGGCTGGAACACAGCAACCCTCCCAGGGCATCTGGAAGAAGTTGGCACCTGAGCTCTCTTTACCCTAGAGGCCAGCAAAGGACAGAGGTGGGCCATCCTCCATTCCCTTCAGGAGAGGCAGATCCTGGGAGCACAGGTCCACTTGTGCAGGGCCCACCATCTGAGGGCACAGAAGCAGACAAAATTGGCTGTCTTCTGTTTCCTCTGGTACAGGTGGAACTGGGGAGTGCACAGGATGGCAAAAACTTTCCTGCGGCCAGGTACCCTTCCATTTGCGCAGATCAGTGCCCCCATGCCTGCCCGCAGGAGGATCTAGGCCAGTGAGCACTGAGAGACTGTGGTGTGGTACAGGTTGGGAGCTCTTGGCTCTGGGGCTGGAGATGTGGCCACAGGCAATTTTTTTTTTTTTTTTTTCCTATCTGGGAGAGTCATGGCATCTTGAGAACAAAGGCCTCACAGGCTAAAGAGCTCACACTGAGCCTGACCACCCCGGCAAGGGGTGGGGCATCCCCTCCAGGCACAGATAACTAAGAATTACCACAACAGGCTCCTCCCCCAGAAGATGAGCTGGAAAAACAAGGGAAGAGCAAGTTTACTGACCAAGCAGCACTGGAGAGCTCCAGGATCAAGGGAAAATAGTATATAGAACTCCAAGTTTTTTCCTTACAATTTATTTATCTTTCAAGTTAAATTTCCAATATTTTTCTCTTTTCCTGCCTAAACTATAATATTTTACTAATTTCATTTTTAAACTTTTTTCCTTTTGATGTTCCTATTTCTACAATTACATATGTTGGATATATTCTTCACTTTTGGATTCCTTTAAATGTATTCAGTTTAATTTTAGTAGATATAGGAGTTTAGTAGATATAGGATATATAGGTTTTGGTTTTTGTTTCTTGTTTTTTTTCTGTCTTGTTTTGCTTTATAATGGTGGAAATTAGTATCTTCTAACACACAGACCAAAATACACCCAGAACCAAGTGGAACACCATGTTGGTTCATTGTGTGAGACTATATTCTCTCTTCCTTCCCATTCTGACCCCCTTTTTATCTTGTTTCTGTTTTTGTGGTCAACATTGGGTATCTATAGGTTTTGCTGGATACATGAATTTGGAACTTAGCATCTTCTTATGTACAGAACAAAATACATCCAGAACCAAGAGGATCACCCTCTAAATCCATTCTGTTAGACTATATATTTTCTCCACTACCACTTCCTCCCCATCCTTTTTTAAAGAGAACATTCTTAAAGCAGCGCTAGACTAAAGATTCTTAACTTATATGGGGAGAAATATCAGATTGACAGCAGACTTATCTGCGGAAACCTGGCATGCTAGAAAGGGCTGGTGTGATATATTCATGGTACTAAACGAGAAAAACACGCAGCCAAGAATACTTTACCCAGCAAGGCTATCATTCAACTTGGAAGAGAGATACAAAGCTTACAGGATAGATAGAAACTGAAAGAATATGTGACCACCAAACTGGCTCTACAAGAAATACTTAGGCAGGCCCTGTAAGAGAAGGACGGGGCCCAAAGAAACAATCCACAGAATTAGGGACTGCGTAGGTAATACTATGACACTAAATTAATATCTTTCAATAGTTACTCTGTGAATGGGCTAAATGACCCCACCAAAAGATGCAGGGTATCTGACTGGATAAAAAAGCAAGACTCATCTATATGCTGTCTATAATAGACTCATTGTAGACCTAAGGATACCTCTAAACTGAAAATGAGGTGGTAGAGAACAATTTACCATGCAAATGGTCCTCAAAAGAAAGCTGGGGTAGCAATACTTCTATCAGATAAATTATTTTTATACCAAAGTTTATACTAAGAGATGAAGAGGAAAACTATATCATACTTAAAGTGTCTATCCAACAAGAAGACCTAACAATTATGAATATTTATACCCCTAATGTGAGAGCCACTAGGTATATCAGTCAACTAATAACCAAAGTAAAGAGATACATAGATAATAATACATTAATAGTAGGGGCTTTCAATAAAGCATTCTCAGTAAAAGACCTTCTAAGCAGAATATCACCAAAGAAACAAGGGCCTTACATGATACACTGGACCAAATGGATTTCACGGATATATACAGAACATTCCATTCTAATGCAAGTTAATACACATTCTTCCCAGGTGCACATGGAACTTTCTCCAGAATAGACCACATACTGGGTCACAAGTGAAGTGTCAACTGATACCAAAAGATTGAGATTATCCCCGAATATTTTCAGACCACAAGGCTGCGAAACTAGAACTCAATCACAAGAAGAAATTTGGAAGGAACTCCAACACTTGGCGGTAAAAGAACATCCTACTAAAAGTTGAATGGGTCAACCATGAAATTAGAGAAGAATTAAAAATATTCATGGAAAGTAATGAAAATGAAAATACAACCGTTCAAAATCTTTGGGATACAGCAAAAGTGGTTCTAAGAGGGAAATATACTGCAATAAAAGCCTCCCTCAAAAAATTGGAAAAAACTCAAATACACAAGCTAATCCTACACCTAAAGGAATTGGAGAAAAAAAACAGCAAATAAATCCTAAACCAAGCAGAAGAAAAGAGACCATAAAGATTAGAGCAGAACTCAATGAAATAGAGACCAGAAAAACTATAGAACAGATCAACAAAACCAGGAGCTGGTTTTTTGAAAGAATTAATATGATAGATAAACCCCTAGCTATACTTATTAAAATGAAAAGAAGAAAGACTCAAATTAATAAAATCATGAATGAAAGAGGAGCAATCACAATCAATACCAAGGAAATACAAACTAATTTAAAAACATTATGAGCAACTATATGCCAACAAATTAGGCAATTGGAAGAAATTGTTGCATTTCTGGAAACCTTCAAGTTACCAAAACTGGAAGAGGAAGAAATAGAAAACCTGAACAGGCCAATAACCAGCGAGGAAATTGAGGCAGTCATCAAAAACCTCTCAAGACACAAAAGGCCAAGGCCAGATGGCTTCCCAGGAATTCTATCAAACATTTAAAGAAGAAATAATACGTCTTCTACTAAAGCTATTTCAAAGGATAGAAATGGAGGGAACACTTCCAAACCCATTCTATAAAGCCAGCTATACCTTGATCCTAAAACCAGACAAAGACCCCACCAAAAAGAAGAATTACAGACCTATATCCCTGATGAATATGGTACAACAAGATACCAGCCAATAGGATCCAATCGTACATTAAATGGATTATTCACTGTGACCAACTGGGTTTTATCTCTGGGATAAAAAGGTAGTTCAACATTCATAAAACAATTAACGTGATAGATCACATCAATAAAAGAAAAGACAAAAACCATATGATCTTCTCAATAGATGCAGGGAAAGCATTTGACAAATACAGCATCCATTCCTGATTAGAACTCTTCAAAGTGTAGGGATAGAGGGAATATACCTCAAAATCATAAATGTCATCTATGAAAAGCTCACAGTGAATATCATTCTCAATGAGGAAAAAACTGAGAGCTTTGCCTCTAAGGTTAGATACATGACAGGCACGCCCACTCTTACCACTTTTGTTCAACTTAGTACTAGAAGTCCTAGGCTAAGCAATCAGACAACAAAAAGAAATAAAAGGCATTCAAATTGGCAAAGAAGAAGTCAAACTCTCCTTCTTTGCAGATGATATGATACTGTGTACAGAAAACCCAAAAAACTCCACCCCCAAATTGCTAGAGCTCATAACGGCAATTCAGCAATGTGGCAGGATACAAAATCAGTACACAGGAAAAAAGGTTCCACATAACTTGCTATCAGGGAAATATAAATCAAAACCACAATGAGATACCACTTCACACCAGTGAGAATGGGGAGAATTAACAAGACAGGAAACAACAAATGTTGGAGAGGATGCGGAGAAAGGGGAACCCTCTTGCACTGTTGGTGGGAATGCAAGCTGTGGCAACCACTCTGGAAAACAGTATGGAGGTTCCTCAAGAAGTTAAAAATAAAGCTACCCTAACTCTGGGAAACAAACAAAGGGTTGCAGATGGGGAGGAGGGTAGGGCAATGGGGTGACTGAGTGATGGGCACGAGGGAGGGGACTTGATGGAAGGAGCACTGGGTGTTATACTACATGTTGGCAATTTGAATTTAAGTTAAAAAAATAAATTAAAAAAAGATTTTATTTATTTATTAGAGATACAGAAAGAGATACCAACAGCTAGCATGAGTGAGGAGGAGAGGGAGAAGCAGGCTCCCTGCTCAGAGGCTCAATCCCAGAACCCTGGGATCATGACCTGAACCACAGGCAGACACTTAGCCAACTGATTGAGCCACCCAGGCGTCACACTTCCTTTTCCATGTCAGGAAAGCTGTTGCATACTTCTACTTAATTTATTTTGTATTCTTAAAGGATCCTATTTTAAAGGCTTTTTATTTTATTTCTAATTTTCCTATAATCTTGATTTTCTTATTGATAACACTCAGAAGGGTGTGTGTGACTTGTACCCATATGTTTGTAAGTGAGCTGTGACCCTTGATCCAAACTGTAGCTCCCTTGTGTTTTAACAGGTTCAGTGAATTTGATACTATAAATGTACATTATATGAACATAGCAGATTGCATAGTCTGACAGTTTTGACTAGGTAGGTCAACATATCTTTATTCAGAATGAATTAATAGGTTATAAAACTTGTGTATATATAGATGGAGCTCTCTATAATAGTCATTAATAAACTCCCTGGCTAGATAAAAAAAAAATCAATGTCATCTTAAGTATGCTTTCTCTCTCTTCCTCCTCTCTTCTCAGATCCCAGGCAAGAGCTAGTCCTCAGATATTACCTAGAATAATGAAATTACAGAATTGTTAGCACTTAATCTATGGCTATTGGTTCAGAGTAGACGCCTCTTTCTTTATACCTCCATATGATAAAAAACATACATTTGAAGTAAACATTCTTATGAAACTCTAAGAAGTTTGTTTGTGTTTGTTTGCTCTTGCTAAGTTAAAGGCATATATATATATATATATATATATATATATATATATATATATCAGTCCCTTATTATATTCTGTAAATGTGCTGCCTGGTTTTGAATATTAGAAATAAAATCTAGAACAGTATCATTGCAATATTTCTTAAGGCAACCATTGTTGGTCCACTATTATTTTTTTTCTGATCTGCAGCTGTGAAATTTTTTAATTTTGTCCCAGTGTTTAAAACTACTCTTTTAGCTCCTGAAATATCATACAGAAGTTATGAATGCTTAAGATGGCAGTCATACATCAAGATATAGGAAACCACTAACATAGCATGATTAATTGTCTTTAATATATACACTTACATTTCAATTTATACCAAGTTGCAAATGAAAGTCTGTAATAAATGCAGTTCATGGGGAAAATGCTGATTGAGCTCAGTAAGTAGCTTTTGTGCCTTTAATCTTGTTTACCATGTCATGCTAAATATATTGGAGCCATAAAAATGATTAGGTATGACATTATATAAAAGAGACTTAATCAAATATTAAACATTTAACTTAATTAATTTTATAATTTTCATATATATATGTATATGCTGAAGACTAAATATAATCAAGTACACAGGATTTTGTTGAAAAAAATCCTGCTGTCACTACCTGAAAAATACTATTATTTAATGAAAAAGTAAATTGCTATTCAATGTGTGTCCTGCCCAGTGGTCTCTGCTATAAATTTTTGTAACCTTTGAAACTCGCGTATGCAAAGATGAATCCTATACTTTCAATATATTCTTGGTTTTCTTTCTTAAGCATAACCCCTTGTACTTATATCCCTTAGACCTAAACTAAAGTTTTAGTTATCCCATTTATTCTTATCAGACTCTCCCTCCTACAAATACCTTCCCAACCATCCAGTTTCTTTACATAATAAAATTTTAGATCAAGCCACACTGCCTCCAGGAAGCTGCCCACCATTACTCAATGTCCTCTTTTACATCTGAACAATATCGCTCATCCATTCCACACCATTTAGCATAAAATAACAGGCTGTGGTGTTGCAACAGTAATACATACAGAGTTATTTAACAAAATCTTGATTGATACTCTGTTATTTTTAGGCAAGATGTTGAATGTTTGTGCAAAAGTGATTGTAGTGATGAATCCAAGAACCCAATCTAGAAAAAAATAACTGATAATTCTATTTATTAGAGTCAATGGATTTGAGCTCTAAATGAGGTAGAAAGATTATTGCAGAGAGACACTGTGCAAATTAGCAAGAAGAATGAAAATGGATGGTCATAATTTTTGGTTGGCACAGTTCTTGAGTATACTGATATCAAGGATGGGACCAGAGGGTTGAGATCTTGAGATGCAGTAACAATGACATTAAGATCAGAGTACAATATAGGTTACCCCTAAGGATGGTCAGTTTTTCAAGCACCCTAACTTGGTGGCCAAGAGGATAATATCTATTCTCATATTTTACTATATTGTTTCTATGGGTCATCTATGCTAGGATTTGGTTATGAAAAATGTGAAACCTTCTTTTTTTTTTTTGTAAGGTTTCCCCAATATATGTTAATAGAAAATGTCTTTTTCTGCACTATTTTCTAGAAACTATAGCTTTTTGTGTTAAACCATAATGGATCAATCTGTTTGTCATCTTGCAACTGTTTTGAGCATGATGATCACTTTCCTGTTGTTGTTGTACTATATATTAATTCAGAAATGTGTGTTACACTGTGATAGGAAGAATTCTTGATTTAGTTAAATTTTAAAAATGCATTTTCTCCATTGTATTCAATCATGACATTCTGTGTTACTCCTTTTAATATTCTTTTGTCTGTAGTAGTTCGGAAATTTTGCCATTTAATGACTTCATCCTATTTATCATGAGGATTAAACATTCTATACTCAATGAGCTCATGGTTTTCTCCTAGCAAAACTAAAAATTGCACTGAATTGTTTTCATCAACAACATCTCAAGTTACTAAAATTCTTTATCATTTCTTGGTATCATTACTTTTTATAATACTGATTGATGCTTTTTATGGCTTTAATTTGGGAGAATAGGAAACATATTTGATAAAACTAAGACAGTCAAAGACATAAGAAACCAAATTTTAAAAAATCTTTTGAATTAAGAAAATGATAGCTGTATCCCTGGTAAAGAAATGAAATATAATTAAAATACAGCTCACAAAATTATCCTGAAACATCTAAGGCACTTCACTGATTAAAAAAAAGTATAATTATTCAATTATTCCTTATCACCTACAACAGTTGTATGTATGTGTGTATGTGCGTGTATTTGGTTATATATTTACATTAGTAAAACAATATTGAGTAAACACATGTATTTATAATTATAGTCATATTATTCTACAAATATATTCAATACGATATACATGTATAACCAAAATTTTTAAAGGATAAGAAAAATACCAATGAAAACTTCCTACCTTCCCCCATATTCTAGGGCTTTATCTTGAGTAACCCTTGGCAAGCATCCAGTCTCTGGCAACCATGGACCTAGAACAGGGATCAGCCAACTATGCCTGCAGATAGTATCAAATATACCACCTGGTTTTTTTTTACATAAAGTTATATTAAAATATAGCCATGCCCATTTGTGCCTTACATATTGTTTGTGGCTTCTTTCACACTTCATAATGATACCACATGTCCCACAAAGACCTGACTTACCTCTAAATAAAAGTTCTATTTTGTTTTGTTAGCTTTACCACTCAATTTCCAAATATCTATAGTTCTAGCCTTCAGGATCTACTAACAGTGAGGAATACCTATGTTTTCACACAACTTAGAGCTTTAAACTTTTTCCCTTTGCTTAGAAGGCTTTGTGAAGGCCTTCTAATTCTTCATACCATTCCTTATTTTATAAAGTGTCTCTTCCCTGTGACTTTTATGTGGCTATCAATTATAAATAAACTTCTGTCTGTCTAGTTGGATATGAGACCTCAGATAGGCAGATGAAACTGTCTCTCAGGGATTTGACTCTCAAGTAGAAACTCAGGGAGAGAATGCAATTGGGGTATTAAATAGCAATATCCTAATGGAATGGTTCACAAAATCCCACTGCTGAGTTCCCTGGAAAGGTCTGTATATTCACATGATCTGATCATTTAGGACTTCCTTTGATATTATAAGGTATGTAACATCCTTCTGATGCATTTATGTTTTATGTAAGCTAGCCCGGATCTAATGTTATTTGTAAATGTGATAAAGTTTATCAGGATTACACTTGCTTATTAGATATTACCCAAATTCTTACAAGAAAAGTCATGAAAAGTTATTAGGAACCAAAAATAATAAGCACATAAATTATATAAAATTATTTCTCTAAAAATTAGGACCAGTAGTTAAGTTACAGAAGACTAAAGAATTCTCTTCCCTGTCACTGATTTCACTACACTTTAGAAAAAGGGTATTGAAATTGTAATAGTATAGTTGTGAAACCTTAAGATATTACTTACTTGTATAAGATATTGGATTACGAGATTCATTGCTACTGAGTAATAAGAATCTGTGATAGATTCACAGAAAAAAATCCAGCAAATGAAAATCTTTATAGTCTTTAAAAAGCTTAAACAAGGGACACCTGGGTGGCTCAGTTGGTTAAGTGTCTGCCTTAGGCTCAGGTCATGGTCTCAGGGTTCTAGGATCGAGCCCTGCATCAGGCTTCCTGCTCAGTGTGGAGCCTGCTTCCCTCTGCCTGCCACTCCCCCTGCTTATTTCTCTGTCTCTTTCTGTCAAATCAATCAATCAATCTTAAAAAGATTAAAAAAAATAAAAAGCTTAAATAAAACAGCATAGACCACAGGTTAGCAAACTTCCTCTATAAAGGGGCAAATAGTAAGTATTTTCAGTTTTGCAGGATCACAGTGTTACAGCTACTCAGCTTTGCCATCATAGCACAGAAGCAACCATCAACAGTGTATAAATGAACAAGCGTGGCTGTGTTCCAGTAAAACTTTTACAACAGGCAGCATCCTATGGTTAGTAGGCCCGATGTATACATAGACATTTATGCACATCTGTGGGCTTCTATACCTGAGGTTTCAACTGGCATAAATTGTTTTAATATTATAGCTCATTTATTGATTGAATGCCTTTTTGAACCCTCATCCTGCATCAGAAAAACGTCCCAACTCATAGCTTCCTGTAGTTAGTTCTAGAGGCAAAGCCATAGGTCCTGTAGCATTATCAAATTTAAATTTCTGAGTTGAGACCCTGAGAAGTAGCTTTCTGATCCCAAATGTATATAACATATATCCTGATGGCAATAAAAATCTGTGTTCTGACTTCCAAGTGTACATAATAGATGACATACATGATGACAATAGAAATCTGTGTTCCGATTTCCCTTTGGAAGTTTGAATATATGTGTCCCAGAACTTATGTTCAGATCCATTTGAACAGCTGAGCCCAAGGCTAGCTTCTTTACTCTATCATGTGTCTACTTTGCTGGTGTTGTGGTTTGTTTATTGGCTTCTATAGCTTAAGAAAAAAATAAACATATTCATATTTAAACTTAAAACTTCTGTGTGGTATCATCTTGAAATGTACTATTGTTAACTACCAAGTTTTCATAGTTGACAATCCTTATTGAGCCAAGAAAATAGTTGCAATTGGGCCTTGAAATTATAGCAAACCTTTGGATTTGCTGGTACACTTTGAGAATGCTTCTTCTTATTACAGTGGCTTCTATGCTGTAATCTTGCCATCCAAACTATAAACTAAACAGACTCAGAAAAAGCTATATTAAGGGTCAAAATGAGGGAAGAGTAAGGACTTTCCATGCCCATTTCAGAACCCCTTATTAGTAATAATTGTAAACAAAGAGGTTCTAGCCTCTAGGTAGTCAAAATCAGAAGCTTCTACTTTGGACACATAAATACAGTTTTGCCTTGCTTTAAAGATAATTTTGTAGTTGTGGTTGTGATTAATTTATTTAAGTACATATTCTTGATGTTTTCTACTGTCAGCATTATCTTCTCTGACAAAAAGGTCCCCCATCCCTCTTTATTCTTGTGTCACTCCTTGTGGATTTGCTGTCCTTGGACAGTATAGGTATAGATTACAAGTTTTCAATTCATCATATTGTCTTGTTGGGCTTATAGCTTTAATATTTTAAAGATAATCATTGTTTTCAGCAGTTTGTGAGAGGGGTCATTATTACTCGTGAGCTACTGGATTGAAGCCAGTCACCTAAATGTTTATCTGTCTTCATTGGGCATAGAGATCAGGGTCATTGCTAAAAGAAAAAAAATGATATGTCTTCTCTTGTGAAAAAGGCAATTAATTGCCCTCCAGAATTTCCTGTCAGGTGTATATAAGAACATGATCAACCCAAGAAAAATGAAAAATTCACAGTAATAGCTCTCCTTCATTTTATAAAAAACAACTTATGCTTTGGTGTTCCTTTGCTGTTATTTTTTCTTCATTATTTGTATTTGATATTTTTAAAAACTTTGATATCAAAGAGTCACTCTTAAAATTTTAGTGTATTGGTAACATTCTTTTTCATAAATAAACTCCAAATTTAAATTCCCTATAAGCCAAAATAGGGAAAACAAAGCCACCGCATTACACTTGAAAGCAAATTACATAATCATAGTTAATTGCTCTAAAAAATAAAGTAAATGTTTAATTTATTTAAAGTAATATATGTAGCCACACTCTAGGTATCATTTCTTACAGAGACATTAAATTTGGTTATTGCTGTCACATGAATCAGTAATTAGAACTTAAGGAAAACCCCCAGAATGGTTGTAACCAGGCTAATATACTGCAAACAGCCCTTCTAATTGCATAGCTTACATTCAGGTTAATTGTGCTACCAATGTTGTCTTAGTTGTTCTACTGTGAAGTTGACACCTACAGTAAACATCAAATGATTCAAGATTACTACTTAATTCACGCAATAGATTCAAAACTACTCCATACTGGTTTATTAAATGTTTTAGTATACTCAGCTTCATTGTCATCAGAACAATTTTCCTTTTTCCTTATTTTAATGTAATTAATGTTGTTTTAATCTAAAAACTTTGGGTACTTAAAAATTATGGAAGTATTACTCAAGAGATGTTTCTTTAAAGTTTTAGATGTTGGAAATAAAGATCTTATTGTTAAGAAAATGAGCAGAAAGACTTACTTCAATCATTGGATCTAAAGGCTACAAGTGGACCATCATAAATTTTTAATTTTTTTTTTCTTTTAAATTTTATTTATTTATGATAGGCACACAGTGAGAGAGAGAGAAGCAGAGACACAGGCAGAGGGAGAAGCAGGCTCCATGCACCGGGAGCCCGACGTGGGACTCGATCCCGGGTCTCCAGGATCGCGCCCTGGGCCAAAGGCAGGCGCCAAACCGCTGCGCCACCCAGGGATCCCGCATCATAAATTTTTAAAGGGAAGATTACTGAAGACTTTTCTGGGTGTGGAATAAGAAGTGACTTTTATAAGAATAAAGTAATGCTTGCATAGTGGAAATGAAGTATCTGACTACATTTGCCTTGTGTGTGTGTGTATGTGTGTGCGTATGCGCGTATGTTTCAAAATGCTTTATTTTGGAATTTTAAAACTGGAGAAAAATTAGACCCATTTCTTTTACAGAAGAAGAAATTGTGTCTCAGATGAAGCAGCACAGAAAAGTTAAGAACTATCATCTAATGGAAGGAGTATCCAAATAGTACGTATTGACTTTACTCCAGAATTCTGGGTTTTATCATTTTAAGAACTTATCAGGTGGGAAAGTAACCTATTATATTTACTAGAGAAATGTGCATATTTGTGTGTGTGTGTGTGTGTGTGTGCAGCAGAGTTGGAAGAGAAGTGTACTTAGGAAACAACTCTTTGTGGAATTGTTAATGATATATTAATACAATTGAATATAGGTAATAATGCATATATGTTACCTAAAAAAAACAAACAAACAATACCTTTACTTCTCCAAACTTCATTGTTTGAAATACAAATAGGCAGTTATTTGAGGATGTCCCTTGAGGCTGTTTTGATTTCCAGAGAATTCCTAATTCAGTAGCTTTACAATTCCATGTAGATCACAGGGTGTCACGGCTCACCTCCTATAATCGGTGCATGTGAA
The DNA here is from genome assembly GCF_018345385.1 of Vulpes lagopus. NCBI lineage: Eukaryota > Metazoa > Chordata > Mammalia > Carnivora > Canidae > Vulpes > Vulpes lagopus. The sequence goes on along the minus strand of NC_054824.1, from coordinate 21,602,485 downwards.
TGAAAGCAAGTATGAAAAGGAGAGGCACCTGAAGGAAGATTCTGATGATATGCATGTTGTGAAACAGCATGTAGGTAATAAATAAAGGCAAATAGAAAAACAATCATAGGTTATTTGACATAAGATGTTTAAATTTGAAAGTAGCACAATGACAAATTTCCGTAATACCATGGTTTTCCATTCTATGTGATTTCACAGTCCCAGTGGAATTCCCCAAAAAGTTTCCAGATTAAATGTATGATAAAACCTTTAGGGAACCCTGGGTGGCGCAGCGGTTTGGCGCCTGCCTTTGGCCCAGGGCGCGATCCTGGAGACCCAGGATCGAATCCCATGTCAGGCTCCCGGTGCATGGAGCCTGCTTCTCCCTCTGCCTGTGTCTCTGCCTCTCTCTCTCTCTCTGTGACTATCATAAATAAATTAAAAAAAAAATTAAAAAAAAATAAAACCTTTAGTTTCTTTTATGTGTACACTTTGCCCATCCAAGAGAAATCTTCTCTAAGTTAAATTGACTGACACTATAAAATTTGTCAATCTTTTACTGTAAAGTCTAATGCTTTCATATTGGCAATTTTATACATATTTCACATAAGTATATGTATGTACATATAACATCTTTCTTAACCTTCATGATGAGTAACATCAGTTTCCTTTATCTTTACTGACCAGAACTAAGTGTTCTATGGGATTGACCAAGAATCCTTAGTGAAATCTTTTGTCTGTTTATGACTGTTCAGGGGTAATTGTGTTTTTATTTGTTTGTTTGTTTACAGTGTCCCAATTCACAAAATTATAGAATAAAGACAGATTTTATGAGATTTTAACAAAGCCACTGGAGGTACTAACAAATTCAGGAGATGAAACAAAGTACAGAGTTTAAAGTTTAGTGCAATTCTAAGAAAGGTTTAAATGTTGGGTGTACTTTATTTTTCATGGAAAATGCATCAAAAGAAATTTCACACACTATCTTTGGAAATTTCTCTAGAGTAAATTCAATTTTTTTTCTCTGCATGAATTCTTTATAGAGTGGACAAAAATGACTATCTGCCAGTTCTGAGTCAAGACTTCCAAGACCTAATTTATTTCTCTTTGCACACTTATGCCTCTGCCATTGCCAGGAAATAAATAAATGGTGGGGGAGGGGAGAGAGGGGGAGGGAGAGCTTGGGTTAATTTGCCAATTTTAGGAAGAGGATAAACTTGTTAAGTAAAGCCAATGCCCCAGCTCAGCCTTGTCTAGATTTGCTGATACCTTTCTCCAACCCCATGTCACTCCCTAGTTACAGGAACAAGCCTACCCAAAGTAGGCCAACCTTCAGCCCAAGTGCAGCTCTAGGACAATAAAGTATCATTAAATTAATACTTTAGGTGTAGTTTGTTACGTATTATTCTTGTAGCATAGCAAAATGATGGTCTGAATAATAATTCTATCCATCTATCTCTAGCAAATCATTTATTGATCAATTCTGCCTGTACAGAATATAAGATTCATTAATAAAGAATCTTTGTTGTGTTGTTATATCACAAATACTTAGGCATTGCCCATAACATGTACATAATAGATATTTGTGGTATGGATGTGGCAGCATAAAAATAATTTTCCACTTTTGGAAGAATAAAAAATAAGTGCCATCCCTAGATGAGCAAGTTAGTCCGATAAATTTTAAAAGCAGTTGAAATTTACCAGAATTAAAATGGGAAGAAATAAATATAAAATTTGGATGGAGGTTTGAGCAATGAGTGCATATTTTCATTGCTTTCTGAGACTCAATGGCAAAAAACCCTAGGGAAATTAAAAAATGCTTCCTAAAAGTGAAGGGAACATGCCCAGATGCAAAAATGTACCTTTGTTTGCAATTGTGGGTTGGAGCCCTGCAAAGAGTGCTGCAGCAGCCAATGGACCCAATCTGGTTTGAAAAAGAAATAATTCCAACAAGAAGTACAATGCCAAGGCACACTTGCAAGTGGAATTATATTATGTACACCTAAAGGAAAAGATTGTGAAAACTAATTAGCCTCAACAAAACTAATATGTTGAATCATATTAACTGTGTCTATCAATTTAAGCCTATAAAGATCGCAATTTCCTATGGTTCAACCTGATACATGGCCCTGTCTCCATCTTCTACTCCATTCAGTAAGATAATGAAAATGAATTAACAAGACACTAAAAGAAGAAAAATGAGAAATAGAGCAGAAACATTTTACTAAGAATTGAAAAATGTCCCTATATTAGATATTTACTATTTGTTCCTATTACATGCTTCCTTCTCTAATTTGCTAAGTTTCTTCTCTAATTTGCTAGGAATTCATGGAGGCCGATCATTGCAAACTTCTTCAAACGTTCTCTTTTGTTCCACTAGATTGATTTTGGTGAGTGGGGTTGGTGAGAGTATAGACAGGAGATCTAGCAGTAAAAGATTAAGGTCAGGACATTTGTTTCCCAGTTTTTTCCAGCCAGAATACTGGTGTGCTGTGTCCCTCCACTAAAGTTACAGCTCCTGATAAGTAACCATCTCTTACATCAACTAAGTTTCCTTTGGCTTCCAGTAATTGTTTCTTCCCTTGAGGCCTCCAAAAGATAATATGTTTTCTACTCCTTTTATTAAATTTGCCTCATTAGTGTTGTCTCCTTTGAGTAGATCATCTCTTTCTTAGTGGGGTTTTGATTACTACAACCACAAAATAAGAAAGTGAGAACTCAGGAAACACAGCAGAAGGTAAGGACATAAGAGCTGGTATAAATCCTGAAAGCACAGAGAAAAACAGATAAAATGGAAAAATCTTAAGAAATAATTGACACTGTGAAAAACTTGGTAAAGGTAAGGGTGGATATAAATGACAAAATTAATCAAAATTAATTTGAAATAAAGTATTAAGCTCTTTAATAGGAAATAAGATTTAGAGGATTTGTCAACAAAAAGTCCTATTTGCTTAGATGTTCATTCCACCCATTCCCACAAAAAAGAAATAGAATACTTGAAGTTGTAAATCAAGAGAACTTCTCTGAAATCAAAACAATCTTAAATTTACATATCAAAATATATGCCATGGAATAAGGAAAATTGACACAGAATTGCCAATATCAATGTATATCCTAACAATCAAAGATAAGAATTCTTCAGGGAGCAAGGCCAAAAGATCAAGTCTTTTATGAAGAAAAATAGAATTAGGCTAGCTTCAAAAATTTTTAAAATTTGTATAACAGAAGATATAGTAGAAAAGTTATAAGGCACTCAAGAGAAGTGGGACTATGGATTTCATATAGGGAAAACACACTCTTCAACCATGAAGCTTGAATATATGTAAGGCTTGAAAATGTATTTTTCCCAAGAGTATTTCTTAGGTAAACTACAAGAAGAACGTTAGTTCAACTGTGGAAAATCTCAAGAGATTATATAAAAGATCAGGTTATGAGCATTAAATATATGAATGTGGAATAAAATCTAAGATATATTTCAGGTATAAGTTGAGGAAAAATGTAAAAGTGATAGGCCTCACAATGCAAAAACAATTAAAAGAAAATATAAGAGAAAAAAAAGATGAGAAGTACAATGAGTTCAATTATCTCATCCAATATAGCTAAAAATTAAGTGATACCACTGAAAGTATTGTTGAGGATGCAAAGCTAAATAATAAAAATAGTACTACTGACTAATATCAGATGTAGATAAGAGGGAGGAGAGAAAGCAGTAGAGAAAATATAGTAATTTTTTTTCATAATATACAGTAAGAGACTATGGTTTCAAATTAAGATATTATCATAGGGAGGCAGTTTAGTGCCTCCTTCAGCCCAGGGGGTGATCCTGGAGACCTGGGATCGAGTCCCACGTTGGGCTCCCTGCATGGAGCCTGCTTCTCCCTCTGCCTGTGTCTCTGCCTCTCTCTGTGTGTGTCTCTCATAAATAAATAAAATTAAAAAAAAAGAAAATAAGTTTAAATGAACTAACATCATCTAGAGAAATAATTTCATATTAATCTATAATGAGAAATTCTATGTAATACCTAAAATCTATACAAAAAGCATACTTTGAAATGAAAAAAACAAAAATACTCAAAATATATGGAATACTAGAGCTCCATCAGAGAAAATAAAAATAGATAAGATTGACAAAATAGTATATTATAAATCTTTAGACTATAAAAGGAGAAAAAGAATCACAGTTGTTGATTTTAATTTTTTCTTTCAGAAAGTCAAGTGGAAAATAAGAGACAATAAGACTGCTAACTGATTTATATATGTACATAAATTAATATGCATAAGTTGATATATTAATATCTTTACATATAAATATGTGTGTATATAAATATATGTGTATATATATATATATATATACATACCTTGTGTGAATATAAAACTTGGTATGTAATATATAAAACTTGTACTCCAAAATTTGATGTTATAACTTCTTTTCAGAGCATATTAATAGAAGTTGATCATATATTTGACCAAAGATAAAGCTTCAATATCTATCAAAAAAATATAGAAACTATGCTGTGACTATAGGTCAATAAAAATGAAAATTGTAGGACCAGGAAACAAAATGGTATACTATTATTTTTGATACTATATTTTTAGATAAGTCCTGGTTCATGGAGTTAATATAAAACAACATCATAGAAAAATCTAAAAAATAATGATAATGAATATAAAACACTAAGAATTTATGAGATTTATCTAAAGGAATGCTTGGAGGGAAATGAATAGCTTTTACTACCTAAAGCAATACACAAACAGAAAATAATGAAAAAATTACTACTGATGCAAATGTTTAGAAGTCTTAAAATAATAAAACTTTAAAAAATTGAAACAGAATTTAGGGAATATGACCACAAAGTAACTAAAGCAAATCATTCAAGGCTCTGAGGCAGTAGGGTGCCTTGTGTATTAGAGGAACAGAAAGAAAATCCATGAGACTGGAACAGTGAGAACAAGAAGGAAATCATAAAGATGAGGTCAGAGAACTAACAGGAGGTGCAGACCACATACTGTCTTGCAGGTGATAGCATAGACTGGCTGTAGAATTGAGAGTTGGTTTCAGGGAAAAATGAGGAAAAAAGCACAAAAGTTAATGCACTAATCCAGGGGAATGATGATGTGGCTTCGACCAATGTGGGTTGCCAATTGGAGATGGTGAGCAGCAGTTGACTTCTGGATATATTTTGAAGTAGAGCCAATAGGATTTATTGTTGAAAGTGATGTGAGAAAGGAAAAAAGGCAGAAGTGACATCACTTACCTGAACAGGTAGAATGGAGTTGCCAGAGACTGCGATGAAGAAAACGAGTGACAGAGCTGGTGTGGAGAGAGATCAGGAGTTCAGTTGAAGACAAGCTGATTTTGAGATGCGTATTATATGTCCAAGAGCAGGTGCCAATTAGGCAGTTAAATATTGGGGGTGGGGGACGGGTGAAAATTAAGTGGAGACATCTGGCCTGTATATGTGAACTTGGGAATTATCAGCTTAGATGTCAAACACAAAAATTAAAGAGGAAATGTTCAATTTTCACTTTCCCACTTTTTTTTGTTGTTGTTGTTGACTTCCATGTCTGAAATTAAAGAGACGAGGAAATTATTTTTGCCAAAGCAGTGTATGTTAATCCATTGGGTGCCAAGCTAATAGACTTATGTTTTATCTGCTATAACCTACTGGATATGAATGGAAGATCATGAACACAGGAAATATGACCTGCTGAAGTTTGAAAGTGATTATTCCAGTAAATCTGAATACTATGTATGGATGAGGTACAGAGACACAAATAGGGCTTTGCATTCAGAATATGGAATAGAAAACCCAGGCTTAAGATTGATGTAGTGGAAATGGAGATGAATAACTTTTCTTTTTTTCCTGAAAGATTTAACCACGCATGGATTTCAAATGTTACCAATTTAAATGTGTTCCCATAACCTTCTTAAGTGAAATGAAGCTGCTTTCATTTCAAAGAGCCAAAGGCAATATGCTTATGTTTGCAACAATCACAATAACAAAAACATTTTTCCAGTGGCTCCATACTTTAAAGAATATTCTTTCTATAGCGGATACTGCCCCTTTAAGTAGCAGAAAACAGCTTTAAAGGATAATAGTTGTTATTATGATTGTCAATCTATCCCAGATCTGCTATTCCGTATTTTGTCACTTATAAAATAGTACTTTCAGCATGAGAATTCTATTTATCTCAAGCCTGAGTGTCAAATCCCTGATGGATTGGAAAAGGATGAAATCTGAGAAAGATAGAAATAGACAGAGAGGGAGACAGAGAGAAAGGGCTCAATGACAACAAAAAGAAAAAAATATGGTTCTAGACCTTTTAAATCAATCCAATGCTATCTTAAATTAACGTCCTAAAAAAATCAATTAGTCTATAACTTCCTTTTATTGTTTCATTAGGAAAAGATGTCAAACCGGTACGTAGAGATATCACATCTTTGATTTCTAGTATTTGTATGTAATGTCTTTGATAACATGTAGTTGGCCTGAAACTATCACTTCAGGCTCACAGGTATATCTTTATTCATCTCTCATTAGATTTTTGAGTAAACAACAGTTAAAAGAATCAAAAGCCTTTACAATTTTTTGAGTAGTTTATAATTTATTTTGACCCCAAACATACATATAATTTTCTCGGTTGGTTAATTCATCTGTTAAATAGGTCTCTCCATATTTACAAATATTTGAGGATGTCTAATCAACAAGAATGCCATAAAGTATCATGCTAAATATTCCGAAATACAAAATTTCCATAAAAGTCAACGTATTTTTCTTATGGAGGACTCACTGCTTCATCTCAGTAAAATCTTTGCTCACTCATTGGTTTGTCATTCAATGATGAAGACAAGTTCTCTGAGTTTCTGGTATAAATCCCATACATTATCTAGGGTGAAATTTTATTTTTAAAACTTTGTGTCAAGTAATATTGCTCTGCAAGATATTATTTCAAGAAATAAAGAGCAGTAAAATTTGAGAAATGAAGGGATATTTATGCCACTGGGAAAGAGAGCAAAATACTCCTCAGGAAATAATATAAATGCCAAATAATACATGACTTGGATGTTAAGCTGATAAAGGAAGCATATTTGGTGAAGTGATGAGAATGCTTATGGCTGAAAGAAATTGGGGCCAGGAAATATTATGTAATTAATAAATTGAGATTATGAAACACGTGGGAAGAACTAGTCTATAGAAAAAACAAGAATGGGCATTAGAGTGAAAACCACCTGGGGAGAACCTTTGTGTCACTTTACTATCTATACTGTTTGGAAAAACTTAATAATCTGACTCTCTTGTCTTCCTGATTGGAAGGTGGAATAAAAGGATATCAGAGACTCCTTTAAGAATTAAAAATAATAAGCATAAGCAAAAGGTTGAGGACAGTGTCTGGAACACTATAGCAGTTTACTAAGGGTTTATTTTGTTCCTCTTATAGAAAAACAAGCAAAGAATAGATTGTAGCAAATGAAAAGTCTTTCAAGTTTTGGCATATATATTTTTATTTATTTATTTATTTATTTATTTATTTATTTATTTATTTATTTATTTATGATAGTCACACACACAGAGAGAGAGAGAGAGAGAGAGAGAGAGAGAGAGGCAGAGACACAGGCAGAGGGAGAAGCAGGCTCCATGCATCGGGAGCCTGATGTAGGATTCGATCCCGGTCTCCAGGATCGCGCCCTGGGCCAAAGGCAGGCGCTAAACCGCTGAGCCACCCAGGGATCCCATATATATATTTTTAAAAAGCTCTGAAGGAAGAATTTAGCTTAATAGTTATAGAAAATACAAAATGAAATTCGACTAATCAGATACAATGAAAAGACTAGAATAAAATCAGTCAAACTGATGGACTTTCGGCACGCTCCAAGAATGATGCAGTTGAGAAGAACAAAAATGAAATTGAGTAATCCTGGATACTGGTTCTAATTTACATAAAGATTGTTATAACTGTGGATTTTGATTTCGTTCATTAAGAAGGTTCACAATTAGTTTGATAATGTTCTTTGTTGCTAATACTTGGTAGCTATCACCACTTTGGGTGGGGAGACTAGAGAAAGAGTCTTACTCTGAGAAACTAGAGATTTGGATCCTAGTTACAATTTTTGTCAGCAATCAGTAATGATTTTTTTCTGGTCTTTGTTTCCTAATCTATAAACTTAAATTTTTTAACTCTTCTAGTTCTAAAATTCCCCTTTTTACTCTAAGCAGGTCTTAAGGCTGATTTTTAAAATTAATTTTAATGATTATTTTAGAGGGCTTCAAAATTTCTGACTACCTTCTACTACATCAGTCTCTTACTAGTATTTTTTTATAGATTGTATTTATTTATTCATGAGAGAGAGAGAGAGAGAGAGAGAGAGGCAGAGACACAGGCAGAGGGAGAGGAAGGCTCCACGCAGGGAGCCTGATGTGGAACTCGATCCCAGGACTCCAGGATCACACCCTGAGCCAAAGACAGATGCTTAACCCCTGAGCCACCCAGGCATCCCTCTTACTAGTATTTCTAACTAAAAAAGTCTGTGGCCCATGGTTTCATAGACATGCTACTACACAATTTTTTTTATTTGGAAGTGTGAAGCTTTTTACATGTGTCCATGAGTCAGTGTCCGTAAGACGGTGTGTAGAAGATACACTACGGAGATAAATGTTTCAACTCTCTTTGACCCTGGAGCAAAATAAATGAGTGTAATAAAGTTCACCCCTTTGAGTTCTGCCTTGTTATCAGATATTCCCCAAATCAGGAAGCCAATAAAAATGAAATAGTCTGTCAGGGGAAAAACAACAACAAAAATCATTGTTTTCCCCCTCAGGCATTTTAAGAAAACTTCAAGTCTAGATGTATGAATGAAATTACTTCTAAAAATTAGAAAATTCTATCAGATTGGAAGTATGTGACTATCTTTAGCAGGAGGTTAGACCTCTAACCTGAGAAAAATAATGATGGCATCATTTCACTTATTTTCTTCCTATCAACTGGGGGAAAAAGTTTTGACCTCATTTCTCATATTTTTTTTTAATTCAATTAGATCCACATATGAAAAAAATAAGCAAGAGATAAAAGGGACTCTTTGGAAGAATCAACACTTCCCCTCACCAGGTCCGAGAAGAGCCTTCATCACCTTGTTCAGTGTGTTGTCGGGGGTCCAATAGCTAATACTTAGTGAAGACGGTAGGAAGGCAGGTCTGAATACAGGACCTACTCCAGCTTTGGCAGGGGCTGATCATCCCCCTCTGCCACCCTCCTTTCCTCTACCTCCATCTCTCATGGCAATATTATGACTATTTTACTGAGATCTTCATTTTCTTGGGCCTCCATTTTCCTATCACATTTGTCTCGCATTTACTGGACCTACTTCTAGCCTGCCTGATGTTGTTCAAGAAATCTGTGAACCCATGCAGATTCCCAGTATATTCATATGCCCTTGTCTTCACGTGGAAGCTCCCCATCATCCCCCACTTACTCCTGCTCATAGTCTCCTATTACCTTTCCAGAGCTTTTCTTTTCTCAGTCCTTACAGAAAGGAAAGAAAGGAATGCCTTCAACGTCCTTTTCTACCTCATATTTTCTCCTGGTCTATTAATGTGCATCCACCACAGCCCATCATCAGAGTCAACAGTGGGCTACTCACCACATGGCTTATTCCCTTCATGTCTCCCTGGCACTTTGCTTCAAGATTGATGCTCCCTTTTTTCCTTGTCAGCCCTGCTCTCCTCTTGCTCCATCCCTTCAGTCTTTTATTGATCACCTAACTTCATTTCTTAACTATTTCCCTTGCGTCGAGTCTTCCATTACTTCTGGTTTTTCCTCAATCACTATCTATCTTGTCTGCTTACATACCTCAGCTTTCTCTTTAGCTTTCAACTTCCTAAATGTAGATGTCTTCAGACATAAACTTAAGTACTATTTGTTCTTCCTTTTAAAATCTCTCCCTTCAAAAACCCTAGCCAAAATTCGTAGCTTCACTTACCTTTGCTTTGTGGATGATTCCCTTGTAAGTCTATATATTTAACTTGTGTTTCTATTTTGAGCCCCAGGGCCATATTCTCAAATAGCTACTTCATTAACTACAAATTCACACCATTTTTCCCCCTCAACTTTTATTTTTGTTAGTGGTGCCTTCATACACTTCCATCCCACACAGGTACACCTGTCACCTGAATCAAAAGAGTACAGCTATCATTCAATCCCTCCTCTCCACCCTTACCTCCAACAAATTACCCAGTTTTATCAGTTCTATCATAGTACCACTACCTTACCAATCTTTTTGGAGGTCTGAAAGAAGAAAATAGGAGATAAATAATTATATACATTAATTAACAATTCTCCCTTGCCTGGTAATATGCTTCTCATGCCTCTCCAAAAGTATGCATAGGGATGATTACTTAATGCTCCTCCTTATATTTGAAGCCAGATGGCTCTTCCCAAGTGAATTAAAGAGAAACTTTACACTGATATTTCACTTAGAATTTAAATTGCCACCTTTCAATCACTTTCTGAAGGTGCATATTCTTTGGTCAAGTAGAAAAAAAGTCTTGTAATCCTGTTCTTAGAAATGTCCTGAGACAATTTTTGTTGACTTCTGTGTTTTTTTTTTAATTCTCCTTGATTACATGTAACTGTAAACCCTAATATTTTATGAGTTCCTCCTAAAGTGAATATAGTAAGTAGCATTACAATTAATTGCAGTAAGTTCGCTGATAAGGAAATAACCACTTATGAATCTAGATCCTTGTTTTGATTTCAGATTTCTAAAATTTAGAGGTTTTAGTTTAGTTTTTTTTTTTAAGATTTTATTTATTATTCATGAGACACCCAGAGAGAGGCAGAGACATAAGCAGAGGGAGAAGCAGGCTCCCTGTAGAGAGCCCGATGTGGGACTCGATCCCCGAACTGGGATCACTCCCTGAGCCAAAGGCAGACGCTCAACCTCTGAGCCACCCAGGCGTCCCAAATTTAGAGGTTTTAGTAGACAATTTTAGGTTAAGTTATTCAACCATGTACTTCAAATGATGGTGTTGCCAAGATAAAAATCTTGCTTCAAAGCAACACAGAAAGGTAATAATTGAAAGTCTCCAGCATACTCAGTTGTTTGTTATGTGAGAGTATTTTATAGCTAAGATTTTCAGTAATGATTATTACAGTATACATCTTCATTTAAGTTCATCTCAAAATTCAATTTTAGCATCAAAGTGCTCTGACATTGAATACTCTTGGAATGCATTCTTTTAAGGGTTCACCATTGATCCTACCCTACAGTTTACTTACTGCCACAAAGTGGAAATTATATTTAATTGAACTTAACAAGAGAATCACACAACAAAGAGCTCTGTTTTATTCAATTCCCAGATACTTCTTTGGTGAAATGACTAAAATATAATGTTGGTAGATGATACATATTAATTTACCACACAGTTTTAGTCATAAAAGCATATTTTTATCTTTATGTTAATCAAAAACATTTTCAAAGCGCCTAACTTCACCCAGCAGTTTTAAACTAATGGTGGAGATGTCAGAGGAGAAAGGTTCACATATTTTAAGATTATACAGTGGCATTAAATAAATAGAATGAAAAGTTTCTCCTGATCAGGTATAAATATTTTGCATTTCTTTCTGTTTATGACTCTAAAAGCAATCATTGAAAATGTTTTTCTTACAAAAACTGGTTTAAAATTATCTCTTTTTTCATTCACTTAAAAACGGCCCCAGTGGGCATGCAGTGTGCCAGGCTCTAAGCTATTTCCTAGGAATGCAAGGATTTTACAGCCGATTCGTCTTAATATTTATAGCTTATTTTGTATAGGAGATCTTCCTGGACCTGTACAAGGATAACCGAATTCTCATGTTACCTGCTATGACTTACCGTTCTCAATTCTATATCTGATTTTTGTGATAAATCTTTCATTTCTTTCACATGATTTATCCGTTTCCATATCTGTTGCTACCACAGCCATTGATCCTTTTTGTTGTAGTCTCTACAAAAGAAATTTCTCCTCAGCACTCTGGAGGAGAATGTGAATAGATTGTTTTAGATACCTTACCTAATCATACCTTACCTAATCATAGATCCTACTAAGAGCTACCAAAATGGTAGATCTCAGAACCCCCTCCCACAATCACATGGTACGGACCTCTATAAAATACATTCTTATTTTATGTATCTCTGACTGGTCAGCATAAGACAGCAGCTTTTGTGAGTGAATTACTGGGTGCCAGAGCAATAATACTGTAGCATGTTTGCTTGGATATATAGCATATTTTAGAAAAGAATCACTTTCTCTGGAATCAATAAGACTCACAACTCTTCCCACATCTGAACTCTGAAAAAACTACCCGAATACCTATTGAAAACTTATATTTGCTATTTTTTTTTCTCCCCTTAGGTTGGTATATGAACTCTGAGCTTTAAGTAATTGATTATTTTTATGTCTAGGGTGAGACTAGATCATCTAGCAGGACTCTTCTTTTGCTTGACAATGCTACTTGATTATCTGGAATGCAAATGCATTCTTAAGGTTGCTCACTCTATTGATCATTGAATATACAATTAATTCCCTATACCAATGTGCACTCAAATTTCAAACACTCTCTTCTTATGTATACACTCTACCCTTCCCTGATTTAAGAGTTGTCAAAATTTCTGTGTAGACGCACAGAATTTTTATTTTTTGAATACATTAACCATTTAATTCTGACCCAGTTGGCATACTTTTCTCCTTAGTCAAAGTCATAAAAATTTGCCTACAGCATTTTCCATATCTTTTGCTACATTATATATAGAGAAAAATGATTAATGTAGTTTTTTTAGGAGTTTAATTTTTTAACTCAGATGCTAAGCAGTTATGACTCTTTCCAGGTTTTCCCCATATTTCTCAGAAACTCGTATCTGTCAAACTCAACATTTGATCTTTAATTTCTTGAGGCTATTTAATACTGACATATGTGCTAACTGACTATCTTTAGTTCTTCAGAGTTTAGTTTCATTCATTCCATCAAGTATTTTAAGAAGCCTGAAATGCTCTCAGGATCACTTATCTAAAGGGATTTAAAGAAAGACAATACCAGTAGGATTTTATTATATACCATCTGAAAGGAAAATTAATTTCGCCTCAGGTTTCAAATGCAAATGAGAACTCCATCATATAAAGGAGGCTTGTCTGAATAACCTAACTGAATTAACGGAGGACAAATATTCAGATAGTCTATGCAAAAAGATGTACTTTTGTTTAAATGATTAAAATTTAACATCTAAACTTTCCCCAATTCACTAGTCTAACAATTTTTCACTTTTGTTTATATATCTATACTTCTCATAGCATCCTAATGAAAATGATAAAATGACCCCATATTATCTCAAGATGTGACAGTAGAGTACATAGATTTAAATGAAGAATGGCAAGAGGGGACTTGGAGATATGGCAAGATCAATCACAGATAATTGGAAATTTTATTGCTTTTTTGTCAGTCTTACAATAATTCTTCCAAAGAGCCTATTTTGTGGGATAAACTACTCTTCCCACTTAATAATTTGATTCTACTGTATTATAAATAAAATATCAAAATCTCCCTTAGAGTAATTGCTGGCAGAAAACTTAGGTTATGAATAGGCATATTTTCCCCATCATTTTTATGCACAAATACCTAACATCTGGCCAACATCAAAATGTGTAGCTTCTGGCAGCTGGTATCAAACTTTGTACACCAAATGCAGTCAGAATGTTTTCTGAGCAGGTTCACTATACACGATCTGGGACACATGTTTGATATTATCTGGGAAAATGAAAACAATGAGTCAATGACTTGAGCTCTACTTGACACTAAAAAAAAAGTTTGGCTCCATAAACTGTTTCTGAGAAGAATATTTCACTTTGAGCATAGCAGCTAAAGGTTTCATTATTAATGTAAATAAATGAGAGGGAAGAGGGAAGCCTTGATGATTGGCATGGTAAAAAATTAAACAGCCTTGGGACTGTCGATCAGAGTTTACTTTAGTAACTGGCTGGGAATGCAGACATTTGATCCAGCATACGTGATTACCAGAATTCACACTGACCAATGTCCTCTCCTATAAAGTATTTGCACTTTGGGGAATTAAAGGTTTCCAATGACACTTTTGAAATGCTAAATGCTACTCTGATTTTAGAGTAAACATAGGGCAGGTTTTTTTGTTTTTTGTTTTTTTTTTTTTTTGTATACACAAAAATTTCCACACACAATTTCCCCTTCTTTTGCTAATATATAGATTTACATAATTCAGAGGATGTCTGCTAATACCAGACTACATATTCACCTACGGGTTAATGTTTCAGGTCTCAGCATAAACATGACTAATCTTCCTGAGTATCAGTTTTACTGAATGGTAATAGCACCTTAGTTTGATCTCCAGAACTATTTCCCCACAAGTGATTGGCAATGACATTTATCTGCTGAAAATAACTCTAGATAAATGAGTAAAATTGTGTTTGAGATTATTTCTGATTATTTTGATGTGTTTAGAAATAATTCACAAAAGAAAATTTTCCAGAAGGAAGATGCTGATCATCTTTGCAAATTCCTGTTTAGACTAAGCTTACAAATACGTTGTCACTAAGTTAATCAGAGCATGGACCAAGTGACACACGGATGTTGCCTTAACATTCATTTTGTCACTCAGACGGAAACATAGGAAGAGTCACAGATACCAACATACACACACAAAAATTAACAATTCCTATCACTTCAGAGTAAGATATTTCCTCTTAAGTATCATGTTTATTGTAACAGGAGAATTCAACCTACTTGCTAGTGGACCAAGCTATTACATTAAACCTATTTCCCTACCAGTTCTCAAAAATTAAAAAAAAAAATTAAATGGAATAAAAATATGATAATCACTAGCAATGTCTCTTTCCTATTTTCTAAAATCATACACTTTTAATTAATAGTCCATTAAAGTGAAAACAGCTTATCACAATAAAGTGATTTGTATGATTATTATCCTTCGTGAGTTTTAGTAAAATAACTAAGGAGAAAGAGAAGAATGAACTGTGGCCAATTCAGCTCAGAATAAAAGGAATTAATTGAAAATAAAAATCTGATGATGCAAACCCATTTTTGGGTTGATAAAATGCAAATGAAGGCCACACTGAATTATCATTTTATATATATTTATTTAAAGAGTGAAAAGTCTGACAAATATCAGGAAGTACATGAATCCATAGGATCTCTTCATTTGGGGATGAAGTGAACACACATAACTGCAGTAATTTTAGAAAAGTGAAGGAATTATTGCCATAGAATGTCAGGGAGGTGACAAATGAGTAAGAGAGGTAGGGAACATCTGCAAGATTTTAGCTTTTGTATTTAATGGTGGTTTCATTAGTGTTTATATTATTACTAAAAACAAAAAAAATGTAGGCAGATTTAAAAAGGACATTCATAAAAAATAAGTCTGTTATTAATGAAAGACTATATTTAAGCTAAATCTATATATCAGAGCTAAATAAATATATAAATCAATCATGCTCTAGCTCTGAGAAAACTTACGCCATACTCATTAGAAACGGCTTATAAATACTTTGTATGTCTTATACCTGAATTTTATTTTGTTTGGCCTTGCTTTGTTTTTAAATTTTAATCACAAAGGAACAGAAGATGGGAGAATAATTCAGTAAAATTTGGGAAAACTATTCTAGTGTCCACCTTAACAAATTGATTATCTTGCACTTCGTTCCTCTAAAGTTTTGTTTCTTCATTTGGGAAATTAAGAAGTTTACTTATTTATAGATTTATTAAAGAAATATTTAAAAACTTTTTATGAGCCAGGTACCAGTTTCAGTAGTAGAAGTACAGGGGTAAAAATATGTCAAACCTGCACTCAAAATTTATAGTCTATTGGAAGAAAAATTCATTGCAAATTTAAATACCCAAATAGATGTCACATTGCCTCTGTGATCAGTGCTACAAAGGAGAAACATAAGGTGCTTGTGTTTAAGATGTAGGATCACAGCATATTGAATGAGTTTATGTCATCCAAAAGATAAGAAAAGACTTTCTAGCAAGTGATGACCACACTGAGATCTTAAGGATGATAACAAGGATCACCTAGGGAGGGAGAGAGAACAGATTTCATGCAAAGGAACTAGCATAGGCACGAAGGACAGAAGGGCACAGCCTACCTTATAGGGTGAAGCAAGCAGAAATGTTTTCTAACAGAGAGGGTGAGAGAGATTGTGATACTAAAAGGAATTGAAGAACAACAAGGAACAGACTACAAAGGATTTATAAAACTAAGTTAGATTATTTTTATCTTAATCCCAAGAGCAGAATTCCACTTATGGTTGAAAACAGAAGATTAAGTGCTCATTTGTAAGCCTTTAACAAGGATCTCTGACCCAGGTGTGAAGACTAGATTGGGGTTGGTCAAGAATGGATGTGGGTGCAATTTCTATCAAAATAACCACAGCATTTTTCACAAAACTAGAATAAATATTTTTTAAAATTTGTATGGAACCACAAAATTTCAATAGCCAAAGCAATCTTGAGAAAGGACAAAGCTGGAGGTATCACATTTTCAGATTTGTGCTCCAAAGCTGTAGTCATAAAAAAAAAAAAAAAAAAAAAAAAAAAAAAAAAAAAAAAAAAAAAAAAAAAAAAAAACAAAACATGGTACTGGCACCAAACCAGACACATAGATCAACAGAACAAAATAGAAAGCCCAGAAATAAATCCACACTTACAGTCAGTGCTATTGTAATAGTGTTGTATGGTGACATGGTAGCTACATTTGTGGGGAGCACAGCATAATATAGAAACTTGTCAAATCACTACATTGTATACCTGAAACTAAGGTAGCATTCCATATTGGAAAAAAAAAAAAAAATCTGGGGCAGCCTGGGTGTCTCAGCAGTTTAGCGCCTGCCTTCAGTCCAGGGTGTGATCCTGGAGACCCCGGATCGAGTCCCACATTGGGCTCCCTGCGTGGAGCCTGCTTCTCTCTCTGCCTGTGTCTCTGCCTCTCTCTTTCTCTCTCTCTGTCTCTCATGAATAAATAAAATCTTTAAAAAAATCTTTCCTTGGGATCCCTGGGTAGCGCAGCGGTTTGGCGCCTGCCTTTGGCCCAGGGTGCGGTCCTGGAGACCCGGGATCGAATCCCACGTCAGGCTCCCGGTGCATGGAGCCTGCTTCTCCCTCTGCCTGTGTCTCTGCCTCTCTCTCTCTCTCTCTGTGACTATCATAAAAAAAAAAAAAAAAAAAAAAAATCTTTCCTTAAAGAAAGAGTGTATGAGGATAACATGATAGAACCTTTTCAAAGTACATTTCAGACAGAAAATGATAGTTTGAAGTAGGATACTGGTGATGAAAACTAATAAAAAATGGTGAATTGAGTAAACATATAGAAAGCAATATGTAGGACTCAGTACTCAAAGGAAAAGGATAATGTAGCATCACGGATAACTATCAATTCTATATTTTGATTTGAACAAATCTTTGACATTTTTTTTCATGGGGGTGCCACTCATTGAAATAAAGAAGGTGGGAGCATATGATTCAGTAGGAAGGAAATACATGTTTTATCATGGATGTGTTGAGGTTGAAGTGTTAAAATTCTCCAAAAATGACTGGCTTTGTAGTCTGACAAAAATGAGTGCTCTACCAGAAGCCATGTAGAAGTTTTAGTTTCCTCATTGCTATAAAGCTGTATTTCCAGCAAGTCCCATTTGAGGCTATTAGGGTAGCAGACACCAGAAAGCAAAACTCTTTGGATCTTCTAATTTCCTCTCAAGTTAGGTTTTCTCCTCAGTGGTGATAGTATTTTACCTACTTTAGGTGACATCCTGCCAATACACAGAATGCATTAGATAAGTGTTTAACAAGCTGCTTATTATCACCAATCACGTGATAGAACGAGACCTAACTACTGAGTGCTGTGCATGCTTTCTAATTTTGTTCTGGTGCCAGTTTATCAACATTGACTTTAAACAAATTATCAATAGATTCAGTGCATGTATATATGCATCGCAATTATTTATTGATGACCAGCCTGTGGGCTTATACCAGCACTGTATCTTCTGTTAGAGAAGCGTAGTAGGGACTGAACACAATAGGCCTAGCCAAGGCCTACTGTAGACATCATTATGGTATCCATGAAAAAGTTTTCAGTTGCCTAGAGATGTCAAGAGGTAGATATTTTTAATCTATTGAGTATAAATGACCATTAAAGCAATGGGTATACAATTTTACAGAGTATAGAATGTAAACATAGCTTTAGAAGTACAGTTAATAAAAAAAAAAGATGACAACTTTAATAAAAAATAGAATTCTAACCCAAAGTATAAAATATCTACAGGTCCTTAGTGGTATGAATAAATGATCTAATAAAGAAAAATAGACAAATGTTGGATGCAGAATTCCAAATAATGTATGTGAATACTCTACCCTCAAGAAGGTAGAAGATAACTCCCCACGTTTTATCTTTACATTAAAGAACACCAACACTACCTCAGCCGAGTAATTAAGGTCAGCATCATTAATGATAAGTAGGATCGATAGTATGTACCTTTGATAGGGTATGATGAGAATAGCATTTTATCTCTGATCTTTCTCCCCCAAAACCTACAACCCCAGTCTAATCATCAGAAAAACATCAAACACCAATTGAGAAAAATTATACAAAATACTTAACTAGTACTCCTCAAAAATGTCAACATAAGGAAAAACAATAAAAGGAACCAAAAAAGTAGCCTTATGCTATCTCTTTTTTTTCTTTTCTCTTCCAAAGATTTCATTTTTTTATTCATGAGAGACAGAGAGAGAGAGAGAGAGAGAGAGAGAGGCAGAGACACAGGCAGAGGGAGAAGCAGGCTCCATGCAGGGAACCTGACGTAGGACTCAATCCCGGGACTCCAGGATCAGGCCCTGGGCCGAAGGCAACGCTAAACTGCTGAGCCACCCGGGCTGCCCAATTAGGTAAATATTTAATTTTTTTTTTTAAAGTACATAAAGCTAATGAAAGGGAATATTTGAAAGAAATGTAGTCCAATTTTAAGATAGGGTTTTAAAATGCCAAGCATCTGTCTTAATGAATAAATAACATCACATATCCCAAAGCAATTACATCTTGTGACACTGTCTAAAGTTGAGAGCCAAGAAACTTGGAGGAAAAACTCGAAGGAAAAACTTGCCCAGCCCAGCCCCTTTGTAAGTCCATGATGTTCCATCATGGTTGGGATTTCTTGGTGTTTTCTGCCCTTACCTCTTCTGTGACCCATGCCCCTTGAATATGATACGAGCATCATTCACAGAGGACAACAATGGTTCGACACTGTACCCCTGCCTGTCTTCCTGAGTTGTCATCTAGCACTGCCTCAGGAAAGAGAAAAGAGAAAGAAACAGGATTCTTTTACCTCTCATTTTATTGTGCCCAGTCTGTTCTCTTCAGTTTGAATATGTCAATCCATTAAGATCCATTGAATTTAATTTAACAAATATTCAGTTATTGATTTCTATGGAAGGAAAAAAAGTAAGTTATTTACTAGGATTCCATACCTGGTGCCATGTTTAAGAGAATTTTGACTAAACAACCAGTATGATAACAAACTGATATATAAATCAAAACCTTTAAAACTGTATTCTCTGGGATGCCTGGGTGGCTCAGCGTTTGACCATTTGCTTTTGGCTCAGGGCGTGATCCCTGGGTCCTGGGATCAAGTCTCACATTAGGCTCCCTGTGAGGAGCCTGCTTCTCCCTCTGCCTTTGTCTCTGCCTCTCTCTCTGTGTCTCTCATGAATAAACAAATAAATCTTAAAAAAATATACAACTGTATTTTCTTTATTCTCTAAGTAAAGGGAGACTGTACTACCAAAGAAATCATTTTGGTTAAAAATGTCCTTTCTATTCTCCCAGAAAAACGAAATCATAAAAGTAATTGCCAGATAATGCAAAATTTTGATTTTTGAGGGCAAGTAGTATACAGTACACCCCTAGTCCCTTGTTCCAATTTGTTTCAACAGAACACAATGATAATGCAGTCAATCTCCCATTACTAAAATAACAAAGTGTTTACTCATTATAATACATAGCTATATACTAGGCAGCTCTTGGATGCTTTTTCTAGCAACATCTCAGACACAGAACTTGTGTTTCAGGTATAGCTCATATTACATTCTTCTCCCAACTTGTTCCTACTCTAGATTCCCCATCGTGGGGTAAATCACCACCCAGCGACTCACATAAGCCAGAATTGTATCATTTTCATTTGCTTCCTTTCCTTAACCTCTACATATCCAATTGTTCAATGCAATTTATCAAATCAATTTTTTAAATGACTCAGAATTCCACCCTATCTCTTCATTTTTACAGCCCCAGGTTAATTGAGGTCTTTGTTATTTTTTGCCTAGACTACTGTAGTAAACTTACCTTACTTAGGTTTTTTTTTTTTAATTTTTTTTTTTTTATTCATTTATGATAGTCACAGAGAGAGAGAGAGGCAGAGACACAGGCAGAGGGAGAAGCAGGCTCCATGTACTGGGAGCCTGACATGGGATTTGATCCCAGATCTCCAGGATCATGCCCTGGGCCAAAGGCAGGCGCCAAACCGCTGCACCACCCAGGGGTCCCCTTACTTAGGTTTTCAGCATTCTCATCCATGCAAAGCAGCTAGAAGTATCCTTCCAAATGCAAATTTGACCATGTCTCACCCATAATTAAGACTATTCAGGGATTCCTCATTGCCTGTAATATTAGATAAAGTGCCATTTTGAGGCCAAAGCACATTCCCAGCATTTATTCATATAGCTCTGTATGTACATACTTCATACTAAATACTATGTACAGGGGATCCCTGGGTGGCTCAGTGGTTTAGCACCTGCCTTTGGCCCAGGACGTGATTCTGGAGTCCTGGGATAGGGTCCCACATCAGGCTCCCAGGATGGAGCCTGCTTCTCCCTCTGCCTGTGTCTCTGCCCCCCCTCACCTCTGTCTATCATGAATAAATAAATAAATCTTTAAATGAATGAATGAATAAATATTATGTACATACACCAGTCATACTAAATTAGTTGTTATACTTTAAAAATTCCATCCATTTCATGACCTTCAGACTATACATTCAGCTATATCCTTGATCTCAACCCTCTTCTTCCTTTTGGACCTGGACAAATTAAGTGTCCAAGCCAAATAAAAGTAGAATTATCATACATTTGGGTTCCCATTGGTGATTTCTGGTTTATACTCATTATTTTAGGATAATCATTAATAGCACTCCCTTTCACTTGCTATCGTGATTTTCTGATTTTATCCCTTTATTTAAAATTCAACCTCTTTCTAAAACTTTTATTGAATTAACTAAGAGCAAGTAGTTGTCCTTGGAATACTGGAAATATTTCTACATATGTAATTTACTATATCACTATGTGAATTATAGTAACTAAATGTCCTGACAAGTTATGCATTCTATAATAGTAGGAACAACAGCTAACTTTTAATGTCTGCTTAGTGTGTTAGTTCCAAACACCTTAAGAGTAAATTTCATTTACACTTTACAACAATCCTGAAAGGAAAGCACTCTGATTCCCATTTTGCAGATGAAGAAACCAAGGGAAAACAAATTTAAGTAACTTGATTAAGGTCATGTATGTGATAAGGGGCCAAAGGTTGTGCTGTCAGGTAAATGAAGGGACTGACTGCAAAGTCCATACTATATGAAGTACAATATGCATATTTATCTTTGTGGACCTATTGACTTTGAATATCTAAGAGATACATGATAAATGTCTCTGTAAATGAATTATTTTTCAAGAACAGAGAAATGTCATTACAGATGTCCTAGTGAGATAAATTCATGTACAGCCTTATATGGCTAGTTTTGTCAAAATACATTTCCCTTTGCTTTACAAAATTTCCAGGATATTTTGTAAAATATTTTCCAGGATATGTTAATATCAATATCAACTACTACCAATTGATGCTAATATTTATTGATGTTATTTAATTAATATCAATTTTCCCTCCTGTCCCTACAAATAGCTGAATAAGTATATAAATTCTTTTTGGAAGTTACAACAGCAAGCTTGTCTACCCTTTCTAAATTTAGAGCTCTTTTCTGTCAATATTTTTACTCATTTGTGTGGGTTATTTTATTTTATTTTATTTATTTTATTTTAGAGATAGGGAGAGAGAATGAACAGGGGGAAAGGCAGAGGGAGAAGGACAAGCAGACTGCCTACTGAGCATAGAGCAGGATGGCTTGCTCTATGACCCTGAGATCATGACCTGAGCCAAAACCAGGAGTTGGATGTTTAATCAACTGAGCCTCCCAGGCTCCCCTCATTTCCTTGTTTTAATAACAGGAATAGTTGGTTTTGGCATAGTATTGGAAAATCTTGAAACAAGACAATATGGAGAAAATAAAATTTCCAAACTGTGTTTGCTGGAATAGCTGAATGCTTGGTAACAGTGGTGGAGGTAAGTGACTAATCGTTTAAGCATTTGCCTTTCTGCCTGGGAGAGAACCAGCCTCTGCAGCTGATGGGTCCTTGAAGAGTTAAACAGAGAATGTGACAATTCTTTGTTTTTTAATAGGATTAGATTTGCATGTTAAGCTGACAGAGAATACTTGTGAACACTCTAAAATTAAACGCAGTTATTGATAATAGAAGAGGTTTAAAACACTGCAAAATTGTATGCATTTAAGAAGAATCTTTCTAAAGCATACCAATCTTCAATCTTTTCTAACTGGAGTCTGATTCTATAATGAATTGTGTACACACACACACACACACACACACACACACACCTGTATAAAGTTTTCTTTGGATCACACCATAGGAAAAAGAAACTGACATGCTTTGAGTAATAGGCAAGTCTATCTTTAAGCAGACAGGGCCTCAGATCAATTAAACAAAATGAGCTTTATGAGAAAAACATTAAGCGGACTCCTTCCTGGATTATTTTTCTGAAAGAAAATTTCTGTTCTAATTGATGCCTTGAAGCTTGTTGCTGCAAATTGAAGTTTATGTCAAATATTTGGCAGTGCTTCAAGGAAAATGATTCTGTTCACCTTGATTCTCTAATTGAGATGTTTTAGGGGTGCTTTACTTCTTTTTTATCTGGAAGTGTTGTGGTGACATTGTCTACATGGGATGTTTCAGCCTGGGTTCTCCTTTTCTTGCTGAGCGCTAAATTGTTTTTTAGTCTATCTGGCAATCTGCTATTTTTTTCCTCCCCCCACAGGGTTCAGTATTTGTCCTTGAAGTGTTGTCAACTGCAAACGCAAGAGAAAATTGTATATCCAATTAAAGTGAGGCAAAACACAACTGTCAAATAAAAGCCATTAACCCCTTGAGTATGAAATTTGGGGTATATCTGACAGGTCTCTCCTTGCTTCCTTCAACTGTAATCATTCCCAATTCCCTTCCATTCTTTTAAAGATACTGCTTAGGGGACAATTTGTAGTCTATAATATGTAATGTCAATAAAATTTTGTCAAATCATAATCCAAGTGTAAGTAGCACATTTACTAGATGTTTTCCAAATGAATGAGTAATTTATTTATTTATTTTTTAATTTTTATTTATTTATGATAGTCACAGAGAGAGAGAGAGAGAGGCAGAGACACAGGCAGAGGGAGAAGCAGGCTCCATGCACCGGGAGCCCGATGTGGGATTCGATCCCGGGTATCCAGGATTGCGCCCTGGGCAAAGGCAGGCGCCAAACCGCTTCGCCACCCAGGGATCTCCATGAATGAGTAATTTAAAAGAATAGTTAATCCTCATGCTTTGCACTTTGATTTTATTTGCTTTCATTCACTTAGAGTATATCCTTATTTCTTAGTACTTCTCAGGACTTTGCTATCCACTAGATAGACAACATTGAATGACAGGAAACTTTACTGCCCTTGTGAGTTTACAATCTAGTGAGACAGACAAGCAACTAATAAACTAGGACTTAAGTACAATTGTTCTAAGTGACCTGAAAAATAGGGCACAGTGCTATGAGAACAAGAGATGGGACTGAGCAGCCTTTGGCTACTTGAAGGGTAGAGAGAAAGAGATTGAGCCAGTGAAGACTCAAGGGAATTGCTTTCCCTGTGGGCCACATACTTTATGTGAGGCTGAGGAAGAAATATCAATATTGATAATGATGATGCTGGGGAAGAGCAGGAGGATGAGGAGGAAGATATCTATTTATTGAGGGTTTCCTATTTAACAGTTACAGTGGTTTACAGTTATGAGTTAGAAAAAGGGTGATGCTAATTGGTTTTAAAAATAAGGACACTCATGATATATGGCCCCAAATAAAGAGCTCCACAAGGTTAGGAGCATCAAGAACCCAGGCTTTTGCACCTCTCTGCCCATCCATCTCAGCATGGCAACTTCACCCGTGGGCTGGCTCCTATCATGGTTGCAAAATGGCAGCAGCAATTCAGTCATCATAACCAGACATGGCCATATGCAAAGGACACTTTCTCTGCCTCTTTTCTCTTTCTGGGAGAGGGATATCCTTTTGAAGATGCCCCGCTTTGACTTGTGTTTTATTAGGCAGAATTGGGACATGGTGTTCATTCCTAAGTGAATCGCTAAGAAGGGGAATGGAATTGATGAGTGATGAGATTAGGGATAGAAATTAGCAAGTCAAACCCCATGATGGCTTCCAACTCATTTTAATGCCACATCAGTGCACATGTTGAAAACTCTAGGTAAAGGTCTCCTCAAAGAAAGCTTACTAGTCAAAACATATTTATAATTTCAAGATCAATTTTTTACAATCGTTTCATAGCAATGCGCATATCTATTATTTAAGTTAGTCAGGCGACGATATGAGAATATAGTAGTTTATGCATTTGTTGTTAAAGTCTATTCATGCAAAGTATTCTAAACCCGAAGAGAAAGGGGACAGATGCTGTTAGAAATGAAACATTTTATCTTCCTTGCCATTCATTGTGACAATGAACAATATGTCACATTGTCTTTACCAACTTGAGAAATTAATCATAGAAGAAATTGAAAAAAAAAGAGAAAATGTAAAATATCACAAGGAAAATCTTTGTACTGACTGTACTTGACTACCTTTTTATTTTATCGATAGTATAATTACAATAGTACTTACTGTTCATTAAAAGATGAGTATCTGGTGGGTGTTAGACATTTAGTATCTTAATTCTCATACCATCATCTGTGCAGTGTATTTTTATTCCCATAATCTTGGAGTTCAGAAATTTACATATGGCTAATTAGTGGGAGAGGCTGGCAGTTTTCACACTTCTCTATCTGTCCTACTCTAAAGCTACTGCTTTTATTACATAAATATTCTGTCCAGCATTATGTCTTGACCCTAGTCAAGGAATCAGAATATGGATTTGACAATCAAATCCCATTATGAATTTACACCTATAACTCATCTGTCAATAAAACTTTAAGAAGTTTACATTTATTTCTGCCTTTCATTAATAGCACCCTAAGTAGATTTGCTAACACTACGTTTTCATGGCAATTCACTTCTAAAATCTTGCTGTTTTAATTTTCCCAAGCTTAGCTCTTTAAAGACTGAACAGGATGTGAAAAGACTTTTATCCTCCACAAGTTTTCATGCTTCATATTTTGGCCTAAGAATCAACCTTTTGTCCAGAAAACTTAAAGATATTTCTGACTTTAAGTCACACTTCTCTTCCTGTTTTCTTGTTTTGTTATTTTTTTCAGAGATTTTTACCTGCTTATTCACCAAGGTACTTTTATAGGAGATTTTTTTTTTTTATTTTGCTCTTTTGGATAGAAATAGCAATACTATTCTAATAACTTCAAGTGAGCTAAACACATTCTAATGAGAAGACTCTTTTCTAGCTTATTCTCTTGTTGGTTTAAGTCATTGCTTTTCCTGTTTTGCACCTCGTCTGCCATGGATTTATTGAAAATGTGACTGTGCTGGCTGAGTCCCACTGCTATTTCCATAGATAAGTAAAAGTATTTTAAGATACAGAGAAAAGAATTGAGCAGATAGTTCTTAGGATAGATTACCTATATGGAAAATATTGGACTGTACTTCTCTTAGCAAGAGCTACACTCTCCTGACATTGAATTTGTATTTCAGAGAAACCGAATATATAGCCCCTCGGTCTCACAATGCCTCACAATTAGGATAATTTAACAACTAAAAATATGAGGCACCAATTAATTTTAAATGTCACATACTCAATAATTTTTTAATGTAGGCATGTCCCATACAATAGTTGAGACATGAAGAATGACCACCTACTATCAATATATTTGAAGTCTTTACTATGAGCCACTGCAGTGCCAGAATTGAACTTTAAATCCATGCTTGTCAGAGTTTCTGGCATATAGTAGGGACTCAAATGTTGGTGTTGGTGTCGGTGTTAGAATAAGTAGTGAGAAGAAAAGAAAATGAGGAGGGAAAACACGTATTTACTTGATAAAGGTCAGTTGAACTGAATGAAAGGACTCATTTAGAATCTGTCCTAATGCTTGAGGCCAGTATTATTTACACAGTCAAGAAACAGACACTAACAAAAGACACATACGTACCTAAGACCTCTGGCCTATGATATCACATCAGAAGTGGTCCATGCTGTCAAAGGAATGGCCAGTCTCCTAATGTTAGCACCAAAGGACTAAAAATTACCAAGGATTATTCAAAAAGTGGATTCTTTATGACAACTAAAACATTTTCTACTGCATACTACCTTAACTAATTCTTAAGGAATATCATAAAAGCTATCACTTAGTAGCAAATAAAAAAAAATAATTCACATGACTAAACACCTAACTAGTAGGCATTAACTTTAAGGAGAACATCTACAATACCTTTAACAAAAGCAGAGCTTTCTCTTCTTCTTCAGCTTTCTTTGCCAACCTTAAAGAAATATATACTGACAATATCATTAAATGTTGTGACAGTTCATTTTTTTCTATGTGGAATTCAGAATCAGGGCTGAATAGTTCATGCATTTTGCTTATGTGATGTGTTTTGATTTGTATCTTTTCAGATGTAGAACCAGAATCAAACTGACTCATGATGTTTCCTAGTCATCCATATCTCCTGTCACTATCCCTGTTACAACATGTGACATTTCCTAGACAGTTAGTTCATAAGTATGTACAAAAATACCCTAAATATATCTGCAACAGTGGAGACAGCTGCAGGTTATGGCTGATTAAAACTCACACATTCTTTTCATAACAATCTGTGATGTTTGTCTGAACTGATAACCACATGCCATTTGAACTCTGAACCTTGGAAAACTGTCAGGGCTTATAAAATAAACAGATGACCAAAGATGTCTGAATATTTGTGAGGGAAACATGTTTGCAATTTGTAAGTGCTGAACATTTTCCCAGTTAGATTTTCTTTATTTTCTAAACAGCATTTGCCTTTAGTTGGAAAAAAACAATTTAAAATATTTCCCCAAACTTTTATGGCATTTTAATGTGCTAGTAATAAGCAATAAAAATTAAAGTTATGATACTTAAAGATAGCAATTGAGCTAGAGTCAGCATAAAATATGGTGGTATCTGTTTTAGGAGATGGTAAACAATAGACAAGATCAGAGAACTCTTAAGTTCAGAAACCTCACTCTGTTACTATTTCCCTAGGCCTCTGTTTCCCCATGTATACAATGGGAGAATTGACTTACTAAATATCACTTATCAGTTCCATAACCTATGATCCTAGGAGCAATATTGTAGGTTGAGTAATAACTTCAACTAGGTCTGAAAGACTTATGTAATTTATATTAATGATTTTGAAAAACTAATTTAGTATTGCATTTTTAGTGTTCTGTTCCTTTATTAAAATATAATTGACATACAATGTTATATTAGTTTTAGGTGTACAACATCTTGATTGAGCAATTCTATACATAATTCAGTGCTCATCACAATAAATGTAATTGCCACCTGTCACCATGCTACATTATTACAATATTTATTAGAGAGGAAAAGAGAGCAAGAATCCTAAGCAGGCTCCATGCCCAGCACGGAGAGTGATTTGGGGCTCCATTCCACAACGCGGAGATTATGACCTGAGCCAAAAATCAAGAGTGGAGTGATTAACCAACTGAGCCACCCAGATGCCCCCATTACTATGATATTATTGACTATATTTTTGATGGTGTACTTTTCATCCATGACTTATTTTATAAATGGAAGTTTGTACCTACTAGTCTCTTATCTATTTTGCCAATTCCCCCAGCTATCACCAGTTTTTTCTCTGTACTTAAAATTCTGTTTTTCATTTGTTCATTTGTTTTGTTTCTTAGATTTCATATGTAAGTAAAATCATAAAAGCATATTGGCAAGGATATGGAGAAAAGGGAACTCTCCTGCTCTGTTGGTGGAAATGTAAATTAGTGCAACCATTCTAGAAAAAAAAAAAACATGGAGTTTTCTTAAAAAGAAAAAAAGAAAGAAACCCTAATAACAGAAATAAATGATCCAGTAATTCCACTACTGAGTATTTAACCAAAGAAAACAAAAAACAAAAACACTAATTCAAAAAGATATATGAACCCCATATTTATTGCTGCATTACTGACAATAATAGCCAAGATATGGAAGCAACCAAAGTATCCACTGATAAATGAATGGATAAGGAAGAGGTCATATATATACGCAATAGAATATTACTCAGCCACTAAAAAAGTATCATGCTCTTTTAAAGAAGGTTCTTCTAGAATTTTAAGAACTATTGGAATAATTAGTTTCTATGGAATCTGGATATTGTTATTTTGTTATGAAAACGTTTTAAATGAATAGCATAAATATTCAAGTATGGGGAAGCTCTGGTGCAAAATATTTCAACCTTTCAATTTATTATATAGCCCAAGTGTTTTGGATATCTCCAATTAAGTATGGAAAATATAATTTATACTACTGAAGAGCTAGGTGCTGTTTCACTCAGAAAGGAGGCTCTCTAAATATAAAGATAGATAAAGGGCAAAAGGAACTATTCTAACCCTAAAATTCTACTGAATTATACACCAACAGAAAAACAACATTTCTAATTTCCTCCCCTCATTACTTAACAGGAGATAGTATAAAAATTAACATCATGAAAAGGAAATAAAAATGTTATCCAATAGAAGAGGCATGAAAAGGGATCCCTGGGTGGCGCAGCAGTTTGGCGCCTGCCTTTGGCCCAGGGCGCGATCCTGGAGCCCCGGGATCAAATCCCACATCGGGCTCCCGGTGCATGGAGCCTGCTTCTCCCTCCGCCTGTGTCTCTGCCTCTCTCTCTCTCTCTCTCTCTCTCTCTCTCTGACTATCATAAATAAATAAAAATTAAAAAAAAAATAAAAAAAAGAGGCATGAAAAATACATAAGCTCCATATGCAACTAATTAATGCAAGTAATACTCTGGGCCTTGTCTTATTATTGTATGGTAGGATTGCATACCTCATAATTTGAAGTTAGTTCCCTCTGCAGCTTACTTTGAGTATTGAAATGTGAGCAGAAATAACATAGGTTACTTCAAGGAAGAAGCATTTAGTGTATGTACTTTGCCATGTTTCTTGATCTTCTACCACAGGTAACAATACTGTGTCACAAGAGTGTCCACTCACCAACCTATGTTCTGAAGTAAGAACAGAGTAAAGCAGAGCTTGCAGCTCATATACTATTCAGAGTAGCATGTGTAAGATGTAAAATGTTTTAAGTAACTGAATTTAGTGAAACATTATCTACAGACTCATGTAGACAAATAAATTACAATTTTTGCTTTATACAAGAAACAAAGTCAGATACATTGAAAGCATAAAAAGATGAAGATAATAAAGATTAGAAGTTCTAATTAGAAGCTATTATTACACCCATTTGTCTGGGGTAACAACCTAGAATTATGAGGAAAGGCATTGTTTTAAAGACAGTTAAAAAAGCAAATGTTTGATTACCAGAAGCATACAACAAATGTAAACTTGTATTCAACTCATAATATAGCCTTGAAAATATAAAAACTAGATGATAATAAGAAATTCTTATTATACTAGGTGCTAGGTGCTGTTAAATGTAATTGTAATGTAATAAATGTAATTGCCACCTGTCACCATACTACATTATTACATATGTATTAAAATAAATTCCTTATTACTTGATGTGTTAAAATAAACACAATTACTTGTGTTAAAATAAATTCCTTATTACTTGATAGATCAGTCAGACAATATATCATTAAAAAAAATAGAAGTATTTGACAAAAAAAAAATCTGAATTTATCTAATGGACATATATGGAATAAAAAAAAAAGGACCTTATTTTCAAATCCTTAGCACATTATAAAATTTGATCATGTAACTTGTTCATAAGCAAATTCCCAGTAAATTTTAAAGAACAGATAAAATATATTCTCATATTCTCTAAGCCAAAGGCAATAAAAACAGGAAAAAGCAAGAAAGATAATGTAAAAATGCATAAACATACATTTAAATGTACTTTAAATCATTCATAAGTCAAAGAAGAAATAGAGTACAAATTTTAAAATAAAACTTACAACAGAATACTAATGAAAATATGCCATCTTAAACTTCATGAAAAACAGCTAAAAAAAAGTAATTTAAAGGCAATTGATCTCTATACATATTTATATTAGAAATGAATAAATGTTTACTATTGAGAAGCCAAATGTCCAACTATAGGATCTGAGAAAGATTAATAATTCATCAAAGTAACACAGAAGAAATAGAAGATCAGAAGTGAATGGAGTGGAAAACAGAGATTCCCTTTAAAGAAAACAACTTTGTTAATTCTCTAAGAAGACTGTTAAGATATATAAATATTTTTAAGAAAGGCTGACATCACTAAATACAACATATACTCAATATCTACTTAGAAAAGGCTACAAAGAGCTTTATGTTGATACATTTGAAATTTTAAAGGAAGTTTAAAGTCCCCTCAAGTCTTAGGCCTTGCACTAATTTGCCCAAGTGTGAGAGGAAATTACTCAAATCTTGGGAAAAATAAACTGAAAACAAATAGTCAAAAGACTTTCTGGCATTCATACAGGCTTTAGAAAGCTTATGTCCCCAACAGCCCAAAGGGAAAGACCTTGTAATATACAGAGCATTAGGTAAAATTCACAGACATGTAACATTGGGATAAATTAGTGTTGGATAAAACACTGCTGTGGGCCTACCCTAAATAACTGCATGGCATACAAAAAAACAAAAGCATTATTCACAAGAATATGAAAATAATGCATTAATCAACAACATAAAATTCACAAGTATCTGGCACACGTGAAATCCAATAAAAAATTCATAGACATGCACAGAAGCAGGAAAATATGACCTATAACTAGGAACAAAGTCCATTAATAGAAACAGCCCCTGATGATAGAACTAGCAGATAAAGATTGGGTAGGGGGTAGGGAAGCTCTTCATGTTCAATAATGTAGGCGGGGGGGGGGGGGGGACAGAATAAAGATAACAATGGAATATTTTAAAAGTCTCAAAAGCAAAACTGTAATCTGAGTTAAAAATTAACTTATGAGAGTAGCAGATTAAATACTACAGAAGAAAATATTAGTGGTACAGTGATAAAAACTATACAAAATGAGGCACAGGAAAAAAACAACACAAACCCACACACACAACCAAGTATAACAGCAGTTGTTCTAAGAAATGTGTAATTGCAGCTCCAGAAAGAGAAGGAAGGGATAGTTTGAAGAAATAAAAGTTTAACATTTTCTAAAATTGATAAAAAAAAAAAAAAACAATAAACCTACAGGTGCAAAAGCTTAATGAATCCCCATAAGAATTAACATAAAAATATCCCAGGGGTCATCACAATCAATTTACTAAAATCCAGTAATTAAAAAGACAATTAAAAAAACAGTCTGACAAAAAGACATTATTTTTCAGGGAAGGGAATTTAAGGTTTACAGTAGACTTCTCATCAGAAAATGTGCAAAACAAAATATTAAGCAACATTGTTTAAATGCTGAAAATAATGAACTGTCAATCTAGAATATTTACCTAGAAAAATGTAACGATAAGAAATAATGTCTTTCTCAGACAAACAAAACTTGCAAGATTTCATTTTCAGCAGATTGCACTATCAGAAATGATAAAGGAAGTTCTCCAGGCAGAAGAAAAATTTTAACAGAAACTTGAATCTATATATCTAAATAAAATATATAGGCAAATAAAAGCTTTTCTATATCATACTTTATTTAAAAAATAACTGAGTATTTAAGCAAAAATAAAACTTGTGAGGCACCTGGGTGGCCCAGTTGGTTAAGTATCTGACTCTTGGTTTTGGCTCAGTTTCTGATCTCAGGGTCATAAGCCCAAGCTCAACGTTGGGTTCTGCACTCAATGGCGAGTCTGCATAGTTTTCTCTTTCTCCCTTTGCCCCTCTCTCCCATTCTTTCTCTCTCTCTCTCAAATAATAGGTCTTTTAAAAAAATAAAATAAATTAAGAAAATAAAATTTGCAGCAACAGAAAGGATAGAAGATATGGAAAAGAAGCAGTCATAAAATCTTATATTACATATGAATTGACTTAATGTTATTTGAAGATAAACTGTCAAAATAAAAGCATATATTGCAAATTCCAAAGCAATCATTAAAAAAAGTTAAACACAAAAATATGTCAATAGAGCAGATAAAAATAAATCATAGAAATCTCAAATCCAAAAGAAAATATTGAAAGAAATAGCTGAGAATGTTAAACGAGTAAAAAATAACAAGATTAGTAAATGTTAAACTTACAAGGTGTAAGCACCTCAAAGGATTGTTTGATTAAAAACAAAGACACAGGTCTATCCTATATACAAAAGTTTGTTAAAATATAAAGATACAGATGTTTAAAGTAAAATGATAAAGCAAAGGGTGCAATGCAAATATTAATCAAAAGTAAGCTAGAATGCTTGCATTAATATGAGACAAAGCAGACATGAAAATAGGGAATATTACCAGTCATTTTACAATAATAAATAGATCAAGTCATCAAAACGACATAACAATCCTAAATGTGTATGCTACTGATAATGAGCTTGAAGATACATGAAGCAAAGTGAATAGAAATGAAATAAGAAATAGACAATACCAGTAATTGATGGAACACATTTTACAAGGACTATAGAACACTTGAACAATGCTCTTAACCAACTTGACCTAATATTTATAGAATGCTGCAACAACCCCAGAACATACATTCAATAATATAAGTGATATTCACCAAGATAAATTATATTCTAGGCCATAAAACAGTGTTAATAAATTTAAGAGTACTCAAATCATGCAGATATGTATGCTGAAAAAAATGCAATTAAATTAGAAATGAACAAAAAAATTTCTGATGAATTAGTAGTTAAACATACTTCTTAGTAACCAATGAGTCAGATAAGAAATCACATCAGAAATTAGAAAATATTTTGAACTGAATTAAACTACATTAACATTTGTGTAATAGACTGAAAGCCTTCCTTATGTGCTATTAGAAAAATAGAGAGATAGATCAAGTCAATAATTTCAGTATCTGCCGTAGTAAAATAAAAATAATAAACATAAGATCAGAAGACAATGATATTGAAAACAATAAACTGACAAGAGAACATCAGTGAAACTAAGAACTAATTCTTTGAGGGGTTCAATAAAGATGATAAGCTTCCAGGAAAAAAGTTACCAATTTCCAATTATGAACCACTTTGTGCTAGTATATTCTATCACCTAGGTGACATGAGCAAATTGTTGGAAAGAAGGAGATCACCAAAGCACATTCAAGAAGAAATAGATACCCTAAATAGCTCTGTATCAAAAGTAATTCAATTTGTAGCTTAAGATTTTCTTTAAGAAAGAAACCAAAAATGGCAATAACAGTTCTAGGTCTGGGTAGCTTCACTAATTAATTCTACTAAATGTTTATGCAAAAAAAATAAAAAATAAAAAAAAACACCAATTTTATAAACACTGTTTTTTGTTTGTTTGGTTAGAAATATAAAGGAACCCAACCATTCATTTTATGAAACCAGTATTTCTGTGATAACACTACAAGATGAGATATTATAAAAAAAAATTGCAAACAACTACTCCTCATGAACACAGTCACACAAATTCTTAGCAAAATTTCAGCAAATAAAAACCATCCACGTAGAGAAAAAGAACACATCATGGCCAAGTGAATTTTTACCAGAAATGAAAGTTTTGGTAACATTCAAAAATCAAGGAATGGGACTTTTGGTTTCTTGCTCTACATGAAAAGGGTTTGAAAATCACCAGGTCATCCTGACAGCAAGTTAAAACCCAAACAGACTGAAAAACCAACAAGTCATTAAACCAGTAACTCATCTAGGATCCTTTAGAGAAGCGACACAAGGAAAACCAGGATTAGAGGGACAGACAGGCAAATACAGCAGAGACTCGCCAGTGGAAACTGCCTGGGGAGCCAGTGTCTGAGTAGGGAAAGCTGAACAGTAGTTTACAAACTGCTGAAGGATATGGACAACTCTGGGAGTTAAAATCTCCAGGCATAGGAGGGTCCCCAGAATTTCTGAAGACTCACCTGCAGGAGCTCTAAGTCAATAGCAGAGGACATATATCCTCAGACTTCCAGCAGGGAGAGGAGAAAAGGAACCATTACGAAGTACACAGAGTCCTCTGTTCCTCTTAAAAAAGCCCTCAGGAGGAACCAAAAAACTAAGAGGCAAGAGACTAATACCTGCTGAGGTCTTATCAGAGCCTAACTGACTATATTGATGCTGTTTTTTTTTTTTTTTTCCTCCATCAGTACACTGGGGTAGACATTTAATCTAGGTTGAACTCAGTTCCACAGGATAAAGGAGTTCACAGGTGTTCTGACTTGGCTGCATACTCGATGGAAACCTGGCCAGGTAAGAAGCGTTACAACACTACATGATCCAGCTGTGGAGAATAGATTTGGACGTAGGTGAGAGACAGCCTGAGGGGCGATATCCTCAGTAGAAAGAGATTTAAAGAGAAATCACACTGTGGGACAAAGTGAGAAAAATGGTCATCTTATAGGGTTATTTGGTAACACAATGAGATTTGGTTGATGAAAATAACATTAAATTACCAGAATCGGTGCAAGGACTGCATATTAGTCAACTTGCTTTCCCAGGATGTGGACTAAGGATGCAGGGTTTTTTTGGTTTTTGGTTTTTGTTTTTGTTTTTGTTTTGTTTTGTTTTGTTTTGTTTGTTTAAATAGAAATTGGTTCCCTCAAATCAGCACACAGTACAAGAGCCTGTCTTTAGTGAAACCCTTCAATCATGGGATTCCTTTGCAAGTGCACTTGTGCAGGAATTGTCTTTTATCTCCTATATAAAATGCTTACCCAAACATTTAAAATAATACTATATAAATAGGGGAAACAAAGCTTGTCAGGGAACATGACAATCCCTGCAGTGGTGTTTTCTAATGATAGTATCAATATTCTTGAACACTTCTCTCATCCTGTCTATGTCCCTCCCATAACTCCAGGCTGTGTCACTGCTTGGCCAATAGTATATGGTGGAAATGACAGAGGGCCAGTTTTTGTGTCTAGCCTTTATGAAACCGATAGCTTCCACTTATGTCTCTTGGGTATTTGGCTTTGAAAACCAATCCCCAAGTGATGAAGAAGCCTAAGTGGGCTGCCTCATGGAGAAGCTCAATGATTAGAACATCAAATTGCCAGTCATGAGACTCAGTCATTTTACAAGTAAATCTTGTAGCCCAGGTGAATTGTGCCAGCTGACACCATGTTGAGTAGAGATTAGCTGACTCCATCAGGTTCCACCATAATTGTACATATGTAGGCAAAATAAATTATTGCTTTTGTGTAATATCCCTGAAACTTTAAGATAGGTAACTGCTCAACCATGAATAACTGGAACAGTTGCATCGCTTGGTGGCTCTGGAGTTCTGGACAGACTTCTGATGCCTGTAGAAAGGAAATCTTCACTTTATGCTATCAGTTCTAACCAAAATAGATACAGTAGTATCCCTCTCCCTCAAGTTCCTGAAGTCTTTGTTGAAATCAGTTTGCTATTATCCCTTTTCAGAAAACAATTTGATAGAAGATGCTACAGTAGAGATGAAAAATTGAAGACAACATATTCAGGTAACTTATTGCAAATCACACAGTAAAGATAATAGTAGAACCAAACTGATTTGGTCATGATTCTTTATATAGTAGCCTTACCCCCTCCCCACCACACCCCAAAGTCTGTCTTCCTTAGAATTCCAAAGGATCTCATGAAGAATCATTAGGCCATCTTTGAATCATCTGAAGCTACATTAAAAGTGCTGGATTTATTCCTGTCATTTTTTTTTCTAGAGATTTCCAAAGTTTCATCAGTTTCTCAAAGGAGTCTAGAACTCCTCAGACTTTGTTAGTGTTATTTCTGCTCAGTTATAGAAAACTTGTTTTTTTTTTAAAGATTTAATTTATTTATTCATGACACACACACACACACACACACACACACACACACACACGCAGAGGGAGAAACAGGCTCCATGCAGGGAACCTGACACGGGACTTGATCCCAGGTCTCCAGGATCAGGCTCTGGGCTGAAGGCACTAAACCGCTGGGCCACCGGAGCTGCCTGAAAACTTCTGTTTTTATTAATGAGTTAAAAACAAGAACTGTAAAATTATGGAAGAATAAACTAATGTCTGCATCTTAGTAAAAATATGGCACATGTTGCAGACTGATGTTCAGATTTATGAGGCATATTAAATTCCCATCACTTCATTCATCAAGTTATTAACAAAGATCCTCCTATATGGCAGGCACTCAAAAATGAATGAGCGAAATTCTCAAGCTAAGTCTTCTGATTTGACATTTTCTCTTATCTTCTCATGCCTTCTGATCTGCTGGCTAGAGTTTGGTAAACATAATCTGAACAATTGAATACCTGCCTCACTAATTGTTTGTTTGTTTTTTTCCACCTTATCCTGACTTCTGAGCATTCATTAAAAGCCCTTTTTGATCATCTGTCTTTAAAACTAAAGTAGTTTCCTAACCAGGCATTTCCTAGCTTGCTTATCTCACAGGTGACAGTGGTTTTGACAAAGATCCCAGTGGCACTGATTCCCTGAGTTAAAAAAGAAAAAAAAAAAATTGCTAATATCTTTCTTTCAATTTCAAATAAGAGGTCTTTGCAATCCTCTTTCCTTCCAGATCAGAAAAACACAAATAAAATCTTAAAAGGGGTATTTGTCAATTGAGAGTCTTTCTAGGGATCCCTGGGTGGCGCAGCGGTTTGGCGCCTGCCTTTGGCCCAGGGCGTGATCCTGGAGACCCGGGATCGAATCCCACATCAGGCTCCCGGTGCATGGAGCCTGCTTCTCCCTCCGCCTGTGTCTCTGCCTCTCTCTCTCTCTGTGACTATCATAAATAAATAAAAATTTAAAAAAAAAAAGAGAGTCTTTCTATTTACATTTACTCCCCTAGTTTTCATATTTTAGGAAAAACAAAAGGAAGTAAATTTTTAGTTTCCAGATTTTGGAAGAGAAATGAAAACACCCACTTTCTTGTCAGGTTAGTATGTTAACTAAATGTATCTTAATTTTTTTCTTCCACATTTTATCAAAGGTCAGTGCATAGCAGTGGAATCCTCACCAAAGAGTACATCAGAAGCTGTTTTGTGAAAAAATATATATATACACACACATATATAGATATAAATATTTATATATGCATTCTCACAGGACACTTAGTATCCTAAAATTTCATTTGCATAAAAATGTTGAAAGTTTATATGGGGTTCATTTGGTCATTTATGTAAATAAATTCCATTAGAGAATTAGTCCCACATAATATAACTTGTAGTCTCTAGAGAAATTAATTAGAAGCTTCTTTACTCAAACACATTGCTGTCCCTTGGAGGCAGAGACTTTCCATGGATGGAATGAATGATGGGTACAAACATTTGGGGCTGACCAAAATATCACCGTGCTTCTTTTATTCTGTTAGGAGCTGCCAGCCATAGGAGCTAAGGCTGACTACAAAATTTATTGTCTCAACCAAGATATCTTTGAGAGTGAAAGAAAAGATTTTTAATAATCATAGGATAATGGACATAAGCAGGGAAAACTGGTATGTTGTTACCAAATTGGGACTTGTAGTCATCCATCATGGGTAATGACATGTGACTAGAACTTACTCTTTCCTTGAAATTGTTCTTTAAATTCTTTCTAACAAGGAGAGACTTTTTTTCTCTAGATTCAGAGTTCTAGGTGTGAACTTGAAGTTGTCCTAGACTTTGTCACCCACTGATGTGTGGAATTAAATCTGAGTGATTAAAGTATAACATAAATAAAAGGGAACATAAAAATAAAAAGAAAAAAGGATTCTGATGTTTCTTTTGTTTCTGATTCTTGTTGTTCAGACAACCATTCTGCCCTCACTGGTTGGTTAGACAAACTAATGAACACCTTTTATGCTTAAACTTATTCAAGTTAGGCTTGTTACTTGCAAACAGAGATATCCTAATACACATGCATAAATTTTAAGTATATTCATTAATACAAGAACTTTCTCTAGGATGAGGAGAAGCATACATTTTTAGTTTGAGGGACATAAATCCTTTTTGTATCCTCTTTCCCTTGGCCATTTTGGAATTCACTCTCATTCTGACTTGGTTTTGTGGGAATATGAAACTGGTTCTTATAGAAAGGATCATTGTGCTAGGTAAAGGTGGCTGTAGGCCCATCTATAACACATTAAAAATAATCCTCATGGTTTCATGTGAGTCAACTTAGTTCACAAGGAAACTTAATTAGCTTTTGTGGAAAACTCTTTTCAGTAATAACAATTAAATTCGCCTAGAGTAGTTTTCTGCATATCTATCAATAACAAGCTAACAAACATTTCCTGCTTATAAAAATTTCTGAAATCCTTTGTTTTCTCTCTGCTCCAAGCTTGTTTCTTCAACTTTCCCTTCAATCTTGTGTTATCCCCATATCCTTCCAGTAAATTTCTTTTACATTAGACAGAAGAAGTCATCAAAATTTTCTATGTGTGAATCATCCCAATCCCTACATGTATTTCACAGGAGAATCCATAAAACAACTATATTAGTTGCCTAGGGCTGTCATAGTAAAGTACCACACACTAAGCAGCTGAAACAATAGCAATTTTTGTCTTCTAGTTCTGGAGGCTAAAAGTCTGAGATCAAAGTGTCCGCAGGGTTGGTTCCTTCTGAGCCATTTGAGGAAGAAGCTGTTCTATGCCTCCCTCCTAACTTCTTGGTCCCACCGCCAACTGCACCTCCTCCAGCAATATGGCATTCCTTAACATTTAGATGCTTTCATTGTCACGTAGTGTTCTCCCAGAGCGCCTGCTATCCCGTGTCCAAATTTTCCTTTTCCATAAGTCCTATTTCATAAGTCACCAGTCATATTGTATTAGGCTTTAGCCTATAACTCATCTTAACTTGCTCATCTACAAAGACCCTTTCCCTAAGTAAGGTCATAGTCACAGGTATTTGGCTTAAGACCACTTTTGCTGGTACACTATTCAATCCATAACAATCAAAGATCTGAAACTATTTGGCAAGTGAAGCACTAGTGTATTTTTACACACACCACTGGCTAATCTCTTTGTGCCTGGTTATTTATGTCATAGAGTTGAGTATGCAAGGATGAAAAACTGTTCAATCTCACTTTAGGTGAGATGTTCTTTCATGTCCAGTTCTACAAACTCTCTTCCATTACCTCAAGTTCAGTTTTTTTTTTTTAAGATTTTATTTATTTATTCATGAGAGACACACAGAGAGAGAGAGGCAGAGATATAGGCAGAGAGAGAAGCAGGCTCCCTTTAGGGAGCTTGATGTGGGACTTGATCCCAGGACTCTGGGATCACAACCTGAGCCAAAGGCAGATGCTCAACCACTGAAGCACCCAGGTGCCTGGGGTTTTGTTTCTTTAAATATAAATAAATAGATAAATGCAAATTGATGTACAGTGAATTTTCCTCCTAAAACTAAAAATCAATTGATAATTCTGGATATGGGAGGGAAAATGAGTTTTGATAAGAAAACATATGGTGGAGAGAGGTGAAAATCAGAAAGATAATAGTGACTAGGGATAAAGATACAAAAGATGTGCTAAAAAAGAGGGCCCCTGATAGGGAAGTATAGGTGGGAGTAATCCCAACATAAAGATGCTTAGCATACTAGAAAAGCAATTTGTATTGAAATTAATATAGTTTAAAAAAATTAATGGGACAAGATTACATATTTTCCCACTACTACTCCATTAGCATATATGATTTATCTTGTATCTACAAAGAAGACAGTATTTATTGAATGAATAAATTAATCAAATTTTAAACGGAATGCACAATAGTAAAACTATTATTGATATAGTAAAATATACATAACTAAAAGAGTATATTTAGGGGTAAGATACTAGCAAACAATAATCATGTAAACTATTGATGACAGAGATAGAAATTCAGTTGGGAATGTGGGAGTCTGGATGCCACAGTGACTATAAGTATTTTCCAGATAAGGAGATTTTTCATTTTTATAAACACAAGCAAAATATGCCTATTTTAAAATAAATAATAACAATAGTTGAATTTTATCATGCTAGTGAACAATGATTTATAAAAATACCAACATTCTTCTTCAACCTTGGTGTTTAGTATTATCACATTATTAATCAAATAAACCAGAACACCATGAATAGCAATACATGAAATAGATGTGGACATTTGCCTTTAAATATACAGAAATATTTAGGTAGCATATTATATTCCATATGCTGTATTTCAACATTATAATGACAATCAGTATAACCAACAAAACAAATCCAAACAAAACAAATTAGAATTAATTATATTAATGGTCAACATTAGCACAACTTCTAAGAATTATGGGTTTGACAGTTTATTGACAAAACCTTTACTTATCGGGGATCCCTGGGTGGCTCAGTGGTTGAGCGCCTGCCTTCGGTCCAGGGCCTGATTCTGGAGTCCCAGGATCAATTCTTACATCAGGCTCCCTGCATGGAGCCTGCTTCTTGCTCTGCCTGCGTCTCTGCCTCTCTCTCTCTCTCTCTCTGTGTCTCTCATGAATAAATAAATAAAATCTTAAAAACAACTTTACTTATCTTTAATACATTTTCTTTATGAGTAATAGTTTTATACCATGAGTAATAGTTTTATACCTATAAAATGCAGATAATATTTCTAGTTTCTAGAGCTTGTGTTCTTTATTGACTACAGCTCTTAGTGACATTGTGAAACCCTCCCTTCAAATGGCTTTTTGCACATATCTAGTGAATTTTCTTTTACTCTGTATTTATAAACTTGAACTTTATAACAAAGTTACCAAGAGAGTGACTTTGCTTGAGACACTAAATTCCACAGGCAGAATTAATGATGTGCCTAATACACCCCAGCTTAAATCTAAACTAATAGAAAATGAGGAACAAGTAGTGCAGGACTTCAACAAGCTGCAAAACTTAATATTAATGTCTGTTACTGAAAAGTTTAGCTACCATTACATTAGCTGAATAAATAACCCAAGAAAAAAGAAGCTTCATTTACCAGTTAGCTCTGCTGAGTCATCCTCAGCAGGAGAGAGGAGTCCACTGGAACTACCTTCCTTAAACCAAGCAGTGTGCATGTCCTAGCTATGAGAGATGTGGTCAACTGGCCAGGGATGTATTTCTGAATAATTTGCTCTAATTGTCTGTTATGGACAATTAAAAAGGTTAGTTACCTTTAGTGTATCTCCTGCTTTAATGTTTGCATCTCGTTTTTTTCAAAATTTTCAAATATGTAGAAATTATAAAAGTACTGAAGAATTTCTTTGCTAAGGATGCATTTTGCATTATTTTCTCCCGTTTTTAAGGAAAAGTAAACATAATTTACTTTTTATGTAAATAAGCAGAAAACTACAAAAAAATCTTTTGAAACACTAGTGATCCCATGTTTCTCTACCAGCCTATGTACACAGTGTTCTAGGAAAAGACAAATAAATAAAACAACAAAACAAACACAGACCATCTGTTTATTCAGAGGCTCTATGACATAATAAAAATATGTACTACACTTCTTCAATGTCAATATAAAACATCCTGTTCCTTTCTTTCTTCAAAATAAATGTGAGACAATTAAAGCACGAGACTCCATATACATATAGAATTTAAAATATTGCTGTTGGCTTAAGACTTAGAGTTGTCTAGTACTTTAATAAACCCACAAATACTTCAAAGGGATGTATAAGTCACAGGGATAAAAGACACAGCACAGGGAATAAAGTCAATGGTATTGTAATAGTGTTGTATGGTGACAGATGGTAGCAACACGAGCTGAGCATAGCATAGGTATTACTAAATCCCCATGTTGTACATCTGAAACTAATGTATCGTTGTGTGTCAACTATATTTCAATTAAAATAATGATAAGGAAAACCAAAACTAAAGAAAAAATTATTTTTCCAATACTACCAACAATTATGTATGTAACATTTATTCAGTTGTATATTCTTAGAGTGTGTTCATTATCATTTTGATTTTATTCTTTTATTTCAGCAATGCTATCTCCCTTGATCTGTTTTTCATAAAAAGGTCAGTTGGTATCTGTATAGGAGGAACTGTGGTATCATTTCTATGTGCTCTTTTTCTTTATTCTTTTTTATTTATATTTATATTTATTTTATTTTTATGATTTATTCTATGTTCTTTTGTTACTTTTTAAAGATGCCTCATATATGATAGCTTTCTATGGGTTATTTTATAAGTAATTTTAGCTTCAAAAAATACTGCTTTTAGCCAGCTTGATCACTGCCTGTTACTACATATTTCATCACTGGTACTACATAACTACTTATCACATAATCTCAAATTATTTTTTTTTTAAATAAAATTTCAAATTAGCAGTACTTGAATAAATCAACATGTACTAAATAATGCACCTAATAAAGTTAGTACTCAGGGATTATTGAATATGTTAATATCTGTGGGACCTCAGATCTATAGGACTCAGTTCATTCATGTATATATCTAGATGAAATCATGTAGAGCTGCTAAATATTCCTAAGAAATAATTATACAGGCTAAAAATATAGCTCAATTGCAACAATATTTAGATAAATGCTAATAATTTGAATAAACTTCAAGATGAAAAGATTTAAGAATAAAAGCAAGCTTTGTTTTGATGATTGAGAAACTGTATTCTTTATCATTAAATATGAAAGATTGTCAATGTTGTATACATGCTTTGATTTGTTATTCCATTCATTTATTCAACATATATGCATTAAGTATCTTTATATGTAGAACTATAATATCACTGAGAATTTTCTAAGTGTGGTATCAAAGGGTGCTTAAAAATGCATTTCACACTTATTTTGATAAAGCAAGTTAGTACATTGATCTGTTGGAATCTATTTTTAATATTTGGAAGGTTGCATCTTAGTAGTATTTTTAAATATGACATGGAAAGCTAAGAATAGAAAATGGTTTTCCTACTAAAAAATATCTCTTAACTATAGGAAACAAACTGAGGGTTGCTGGAGGTGAGGTGGAAAGGGAGACAGGGTTACTTGATCACAGGCATTAGGAGGACATGTCTATGTGATGAGCACTGGGTGTTATATGAAACTGATGAATTAGTGAACTCCACATCTGAAACTAATGAAACAGTGTATGTTAACTAATTGAATTTAAATAAAATGAGTTAAAAAAATAAAATAAAAAATATTGATAACCACAACCTCACTGGGAGGGTGGGGAAAAATATACTGGCATAAATCTTATTCGTAAGCAGGTTAAGTTCTATTTAGAAGTAGTCATCTAAAGCTTTACTATACAGGTCAGATACTAAGAATTCAGTTGGCCAAATTAATTTGCTGATAAATATTAAACTCAATATAGAGGTACTTGGCTGGTTCAGTGGTTGAGAGTCTGCCTTTGGCTCAGGGCGTGATCCCAGGGTCCGGGATGGAATCCCGCATCCAGCTCCTTGCGGGAAGTCGGCTTCTCCCTCTGCCTATCTATGTCTCTGCCTCTCTCTCTGTGTCTCTCATGAACAAATAAATAAAATCTTTAAAAAAAAAACCGTCAATATAAATAAAGCTTCAGAAAAATGTCAGTAGTGATACTTTATTTCTTTTCTAAAAATATCCCCTATATTTAGGATAAAATTCACAGTTTATGGCAGTGACTATAAAGAAGCGGGTTCAATTTAAAAGCCTGAGCATTTGTGACAAATAATACATGTGTGCATGGAGTTAATATATTTGAAATAATAAAATATAAATAATCCATAATTTGGAGGGCTCAGTAATTTTGTGGCATATATTTCTATGGAGGGATCCCTGGGTGGCGCAGCGGTTTGGCGCCTGCCTTTGGCCCAGGGCGCGATCCTGGAGACCCGGGATCGAATCCCACGTCGGGCTCTCGGTGCATGGAGCCTGCTTCTCCCTCCGCCTGTGTCTCTGCCTCTCTCTCTCTCTCTGTGACTATCATA
Source organism: Vulpes lagopus (assembly GCF_018345385.1). Taxonomy (NCBI): domain Eukaryota; kingdom Metazoa; phylum Chordata; class Mammalia; order Carnivora; family Canidae; genus Vulpes; species Vulpes lagopus. Next base: position 21,558,078 of record NC_054824.1, on the reverse strand, counting down.
AATAAATAAAAAAAAAAAAATTTATATTTCTATGGAGTTATACATGTAATAAAAAAAGAAACTAGATAATTAGAGGAAACTATAATATTTCCACATTTATTAGATATAAGAAAATCTATAAAGTTAAAACTTTAAAAATTATCAGCAGAAATTATCAGAAACATTGGTTTTTGAAAGCCCAAGAAAGCAAAATTTAAAAGAATTAAATAAAATAAGTAGACAGATTGCTTAAAAAGGCACTGTACTTTATGTACTATTAAACTGAATACATTAATACATTAATACTGATAATCAAACTGTTATTCATATATTAGGTGACAAAAAATCTTTATTAAAAGGAATAATTTTACTGACTACTCTTTCAAAATCAGAATCCAGTAAGACTAAAAATAGACATCAATATTCTAAATAAAATTACCCAAACTTAAACATTTCAACATACATACACATATATATATATACATATACAGACACATACACATGTATATATAATGAAAATTAAATGCATATAAATAATATGTAAATAGTGAAAATGCTTTGTAACAATGAGACTAATACATTATTGTGACATATAACTATAAGCTTATATATCTATATAAGTTATATATCTCCATTAGATATATAACTTTTAAAAGCTGAACTTAGAGGAAAGTCTCATTATTGAATACAGAAGCATTAAAGCAAATTTATTTCATATGCAACTTGAGAATTTAGATAATAGAAAAATAAGCCTAAGCATAACTGAGTAAATTCGTTTATAACATGAAATTATTTGAAAAAAAATAAGTATTAATAAGAAAGCCTTTAATCACAACTAAAGAAAATTGACTCAACTGATTTGATCCATGAGAAAATGTATTATTTCATAGAATAGGAAGTCCAAATATAGAGTTGCTCATGTATAGTAGAGTAAGGGAGAGTAAGGGAGTAAAGTGATGATCTTCACTTTACCATTCTCTGTATGTTGGATTTCATCAAAGGCCAGATCTATTTCTGTGTGCAACCTGGTTATAACACTCCTAGAGGTCCTTATCAGGCATGAGGACATCTAAATCATATTCTTCATGTCTATTTTAAAGCATTGGAAAACTGATCTCAGAAACTTACCAGTGGAGTTCCCTTCATATCTTTCAACCATAATTATATCCTTTGCTTTTGCTTCAACCAATTAATGGAAAAAGGAATGGAACAAAGATGACTGGTTTAGACCAATTAGAATTCAAGTCTCTGGACTAGGTCAGAAGTGCCTCATCTCAAACACAGAGCTGTAGGAGGCTCTCAAAGGAGGCTGTATCTTCAAACCACATACAGACCAGGTCTGCCAAAATAAAAACAAATTAATGACTATCAGTAAACTTACTTCTTTGAAAAAAACTGGATGTGTACCTTTAGAGGCATATATTAAATTTAATCAGGTAAAATATTGAAAAAGAAACAATATGGATGAATTTATAATATACATATATATATATGATATATATTACAATGTATAATATAGAAGAGATAAAACATTAGACTGGCACATGACAAACTGGATAGGATGGGTGGTTTTAAAAAATATTAATGCTAACTAAAACAAGGAAAAGGAGAACATTTGAGAAAATAAGCAAGAAAACTGTCCAAAAGTATTTCTAAAACTGTCCTTGACTATTACAAGTAAATGCTTAATTTGTTTCAGAATTAAGGAAAAGATTGAGAGCATCCTGATTACTTTAGAAAATTAGCATATCTTGTATCAAAAACGTTGCATAGATTTTTAAAAAGTGGAAAATTGTAAACCAATTTCATTTATGACTATGGATGAACCTAATCTACTAGGATTAGGTTCAGGAGAAGCACAGAAAATGCTAAATTACAGTCACTTAAAAGAGAAGTTAATTTTTCATATAAATGAAGTCCAAATATAGGCAGTTTGGGACTGGTGTGCCAGATGCAGAAACATCAGGGATCCCTGTTCCCAGTAACTTTCTCTCCCACTCTCCTGGTGTGAGTCCTCCTTTTCAGATCATAGTCTAGAATGGCTGCTGGAGCTTTAACTGTAACAAAATTTCAAGGATGAAAAAGGAGAAAGAAAGAAGAACTAAAGGTTACATATTTTAAGTAAATGAGATCCTTTTATGAAGACTTGGTAGAAATAACAGACAACACTTCTGCTTGTAATGAATAAGCAGAACTTGGTTACATGGCCATGTCTGGATTCATGAAAGGCTGAACATCGTAATCACTTAGCTGAGCACATTGCTGCTGCAATTAACCACTTCTGTTAATAAAGAAAGGATGGAAGTTTCTGCCACACACGCAAAAATTCTTAATAGAAAACTAACAAATCTAACACAAATGTATTACAAGAAAATTAAAACATGATCAAGTTGACCTTATCCCCCAATGCAAGAAGAATTTAATATTCTAAAGTCTATTTTAGTGTTCATCCCATAACTAATTCAAAGGGAAAAGACTACCTCAATAGTGTGCAAAAAACAATTTGACAAAATCAAATATCAATTCCTGAAGACAAAAAATTCTAATTAAAATGACTATTCAACATGATAAATAAAACTTCTAAACATAAGTAACCAATGCCATACTTTTTAAAAAAGGAGTCATTTCTTTTATGTCTGAAACAGTTGAAGATGCCTAATTTCATTAATATTATTAATTGGTCTTCTTATAGTGCTTTTTATTTAATACTTCCTCAATCTTTTTTATTATCAACACAAATAAGGGAGTTATATAAGGGCTTATGTGGTTAGAAAAAAGCCTGTCATGGGATTCTTGCTTATTTCTACCTAAACTTTGTAAAGGACTTACCCCTCCAGTTTAGAGTCACTATTCAAGATAATTATTTTATAAAATGAGGGGGAAGGGAACCACAATCATCACTATCATGAATAATATTTTTCCTCAGCAAAATTAAAAAGACAAAACTGAAAAAAGGGAAAAAATAACTAAAAACTAATAATGGTGGGGTACCTGGGTGGCTCAGTGAGTTGGGCATCTGCCTTGGGCTCAGGACATGATCCCAGGGTCCTGAGATAGAGCCCTGTATCAGGGTCCCTGCTTGGCGGGGAGACTGTTCCTTCCTCTCCTGGCTGCTTGTGTTTCCTCTTGCTATCTCTCTTTCTCTCTTAAGTAAACAAACAAACAAACAAACAAACAGATAAATAAATAAATCTTAAAAAGAACTAATAATGGTGTTGTATAACGTGGACTATTATTATCATTATTTTTCTGACGTCCACAATGAAAATAAAGTGAAAATAATTTCACTTAATAGAAAACATATAAAATACCCATAAAAAACCTAATTAAAAGTATACAGAACTCATAAGAAGAAACGTAAAAATTTTAATGAAAGATATTAAATATAAGGTGAAAGATAACATTTTCTTGATCGGAAATGATTGCCTAATTTATTCACTTAAACAATAGTTAATTGATCTTCTATTATTTGCTTGATTCTATGTTAGGCACTGGGGACACAGGAGAAAACATATTTTCTCTGGTTGGAAGGTTTTTGTCTTCCCAGAATTCATAGTTGAAAACTAATAGCCAAGATGATAGTATTAGGAGGTAAGGACTTTGGCAAATGAATAATCTGTGAGGCAGAGTTCTCAGGAATGGGATTAGTAACTTTATAGGAGCCCTAGAGAGCTAGCTTGTCCCTTTTGCTGTATGAGGACACAAGAAGTTTGAAACACATAAGAGGGCCTTCACTAAACTAGGCTGGCACTCTGATATCAGACTTCTAGCCTCCAGATTGTGAGAAATACATTTCTGTTGTTTATAAACCCAAATGGACTAAGACAATATTTAACATTATGATCCTTTGGAATGGGCTAAGACAATATTTAACATTATGATCCTTTGGAAGCAAATTAAGGAGCAATATTATAAATACTAAGAGGCAGTAATTAAAATTTTCAAATAATAATAACAGTAAATAACAAAAATATCTTTACTGGGCAACTGGAATTTGAATGATCAGCAAAGTTCTTCCTAAGGAGACATTCTAGCTGAGATCAAGGAAGCAGATATGCTAATATCTGGTTTAAGTACATTCCAGCAGAAGAAATTTCAAGTACAAAAATCCTCAGGTAAAAATAACTTGAGTTCAAAGATTATTTTTTCCTATAGGAGTATCTAAGAGGGAATGTTTTGTGGAATTATGACAATTTATTATTAATCAAGATAATAAAAAATAAAAAGACATTGTCATAAGAACAAATAACTGGCAGAATCAGATTTAGATATAAAGCAGATATTGGGTTATCAGAGACTTTAAAATAACAATCATTAATATGCTAAAAGATCCAGTGGGAAAGGTGGAAAACATTTATGAACAAATGTGGAAATTGAGCAGAAAGATGGAGTTTAATGAAAGAACTAGAAACAAAATCAACACAACGGTATTAGAGAAGAGTAATTTCTGTAATTGGCTCATCAGTAAACTCAACACAGTTGAGGAATAGTCAATTTCAACAAAATCCTAGCAGGATTTTACATATAAATCAATAAGCTTATTCTAAAAATATATGGAATATTTAATAAAATAGGATAGCCAAACAATTTTGAGAAAATAAGAACAAAGTGAGAGATCTTACAGTCCCTTATTTGAAGAGTTGGTAGAAAGGTGACATAACCAAAATAATTAAAATACACTGTATTCATAAAATGATATATCAATCAACAGAACAGAGTAGAGGGCTCAGAAATATACACATGGTCAATGCATTTTTGACAAAAATTCAATGAAGGAGGATAGTCTTGTGAACAAAAAGAGCTGGAACATTCACACATCTATTAAAAAAATGAACTTTAATCCATACTCACATCATATACAAAGTTAACTCAAATGCATCTTAGAACTGCAGAAACCATAGGAGAAAATGTTCACTACCATGTGTTAGACAAAGATTTCTTAGTTAGAATACCGTTCACATGAATCATAAAAGAAAAAATATATCTAAATTGGACTTTATCAAAACTAACAACTTCTCTTCAAAAGGTACTGGAAAGAAAATGAAAGCGTAATTCAATGTCTAGGAGAAACCTATGTATCTTAAAGTGCTTTTACCTAGAATACATTTTTTAAAAAACCCAGAGCCCAGGGCAAGGCGACAGCTGGGTGTTGAAAATGCAAGGCAGTGGCCCAGGAAGTATGTCGCCTCAAGGGCAGAGCCCAGAGCCATCAATAGACCCCCACCCAGCTGCTCGGAGCAACACCTGCCAGGGTGGGAATTGAGGGAGGACAGCTGAAGGGGAGCCTTTGGGACCTGCAAGTGCACTGAAGTCCCCTCAGGTCACCCTCCTGGCCCTCTATCTGACAGCTCTTTTGCCCCATTCCTGCACTGGGACACCTTTGTCAGCACCCCCAGGCACTTGCACAGTGCAAAGCTGACCTCTATTAACTCCCTCTCTCCACTCACCTACCAGTTGGTTAAAACCTACCCCAAAGTGAAGTAGAGCACGTACAGAAGCATGCACAAGACAGAAGTGTACAATTGAACAAATACCCATAAAATGAACACCTTCAGCAGCTGGCACCAAGATCGAGGAACAGGACATAGAAAAAAAATTGCCTTTTAAATGGAATATTGGAATATTACTCAGCCATTAGAAATGACTAATACCCACCATTTGCTTCAACATGGATGGAACTGGAGGGTATTATGCTGAGTGAAATAAGTCAATTGGAGAAGAACAAACATTATATGGTCTCATTCATTTGGGGAATATAAATAATAGTGAATGGGAATATAAGGGAAGGGAGAAGAAATGGGTAGGAAATATCAGAAAGGGAGACAGAACATGAAGACTCCTAACTCTGGGAAACAAACTAGGGGTGGTGGAAGGGGAGGAGGGCGGGGGGTGGGGGTGAATGAGTGACGGGCACTGAGGGGGGCACTTGACGGGATGAGCACTGCATGTTATTCTGTATGTTGGCAAATTGAACACCAATAAAAAATAAATTTATTATTAAAAAAACCCTCTTAAAACTAAATAATAAAAAGAGAATAAGCACAATTTGAAAGAGAAAAGGGAGAAAAGATTTAGAAAGACTAACTTTACCAAGAAACAGTATATGAATGACAAATAAATACATGAAAAGATTCTCAACATCATTAATTTTCAGGAAATTCAAATTAAAGCTACAAGGAGATTCTATTACACACTGATTAGAATCACTCAAATTAGAAAGAAAAATGGACGGTGCCAAGTGTTGGTGATGGCCTAGAATAACTGGGTTGCTTGTAAGTGGCAGATGGGAATGTAAAATTGTACAACCACTTGGAAAAACAGCATGTTATGTTCTTACATGAAGCTATATACACCTTCCATACACGTACTGTGCAATATACCATCACAGTCCAGGGCTTTAACCAAGATGAATGAAACTTACATTCACCCAAAGACCTATGCAACACTGTTCACAGCAGCTTTATTTGTGATAGCCCCAAACTGGGAAGAATTCAAATATCCATCATCCAGTGACTAGAGAAACAAATTATGGCATATTTATTCAATATTGAATAAATCTAAGAACATTATGTTAAAAATAACAGCCTGATATAAAATACTAGAGCATGATTCCATTTACATGACATTCTTAAGTGGACAAAGCCACAGAAATGGAAACCAGGGACACCTGAGTGGCTCAGCAGTTGAGCATCTGCATTTGGGTCAGGGCGTGATCTCAGCATCCTGGGATTGAGTTCCGCATAGGGCTTTTTGCGGGGAGCCTGCTTCTCCCTATGCCTATGTCTCTGCCTCTCTCTCTCTCTCTCTGTGTGTCTCACATGAATAAATACATAAAATCTTTTAAAAAGAAAAGAAAAAGAAATGGAAACCATATCAGTTGTTTTCAGTGGTTGGGTTTTGGGGAAAGAGAATGACAACAAAGTGTCACAAGGTAAATTTTTAGAGTAATAGAATTCTGTATCTTTCTTGCAGTGATGGTTATACAACTGTCTGTATTATACCTCATATATCTGACCCAAAAAAGAACCTCAGAAAAAAGTAGTGTTCTGTTTATTCTAAATTTACCTTATGTCTTCTGGGTAAATGTAGCTCCAACTGACATACTCATTTCTCTGGATGTGCACGCTATTCATTCTGGCCCACTGTTTTCTCCTTGTCTTATTTATGCTTTCACAAAGCTGTACATATTTTGTCCCATTTTTTAGTTGTCTGCAGTTATTATTATTGGAGGCTAATGTCTTAACATACTAGTTCTACATTCTCACAATAAACTAGACGACTATTTTAGGCACATCCAAAGCAATACCATTAGCCAAACCAAATTATGTAGAAAGCAACTGCATATGAGACCTAGGGAATTGTCTATAGGCATGAGGTTTTCCTCAATCATATTTTTGGCTTGTTGTATATGATTAAAATGAAGCCGTCTTATTGCTAACTCAGAAGGAGTCTGATGGGATCTACCTGCTAATCTACCTAGAATGTTATTAAGACTTCAGAAATAAGTGCACCTGCAAATCAATTAGTGGTGGCAGATTCATTATCAGAAGCAGGATTCCATGTACAACAAATAATGCATCTGTACTTTGATCTGTTGATTTTGCCACTTGATTAGAATGTTATATGACATTTTGTTACCAATGCCAAAAATATGAAAAAGAAGTGTTGAGATAATATTTATTTCTGTAATCAAGTCTATTTTTATCTCATTTTTCTCATATATGCATAATTTCTATCCTCTGTATATTCATAAATAAAATAGTCATGAAGTCCTCTCTCTATCATAGAATATGGTGGACACTAGAAATAAAAAGTTTTTATAACAAGAAAAGTGTTTCTTTTCCCTCAAAAGCTTTAAAAAAGATCCAGTGAGGAGACTTTCATGCATGAAAATAATTCTAAAACAATATGAATAATGATGTAGTAGAGATGAGAATGATATACTACAAAAGGTTTGCCTAAAATCCAGAAATAAGGGGCACCTAGGGGATTCAGTTAAGCATCTGCCTTTGGCTCAGGTCATGATCCTTGGGTCCTGAGATCCAGCTCCACATCTTGATCTCTGCTCAGCAGGGACTCTGCTTTTCTCTTTGCTTAAGTTTCCCCTGTCTGTGCTCTCTGGCTGTCTTACTCTCTGTCAAATAAATAAATATCTTTAAAATATTTTTAAAATATTTTAAAAACAGTAAAATAAAATCCAGAAATTAAATAAGTCTTCCTTGAAACATTCACTAGGAATACTTTTTCCTGGCCTAGAATTATGCTTAATCATCCCCTGAAAGATTTATACAGGGAAGACCCACCCACATTCTCAAGGGATCACCTGGGGTAAAAAACAGAACAAAAAGTACTCTGCGACAGCAAGGTCCTTCCTGCCTATTCAACAAAAGTGTTACTAAATGACTGGATTCCATCAAACGCAATATTTATGTGCTAGGCTTAAAAATATTTTCTAATATTATCACTTAGCACCCAAGGCAGATTATTTTTTGGGCTGTGGTCTAAACAGAGATTGCAAATGACAACTTGTGCTCAAGCTAGAAACAGTGTTGGATAAAAAAAAAAAACAAACCCCACTGTCTTTTGTTTATTTATTTTTTGCCTGTGGGCCTAAAAACTGTCTCAGGACTGTGATTATCTAGAGCCGGGAGGCACCAGCTTGTGAAAGCTGATTGTACGTTATTCAACCTGGCTCTGTATCCATTGATGTCATGCTGGTAACATAGAAAAGGAGGCATTCTAGAAAGACAAAAGTTGAAAAAGTTGAAAGATCATTAGGAATGTTGAAAATACTGAAATCTCTTCAGCAATATATAATCTATGTAAAGGCAGGCTGACCATTATGAAAACGTACTCTGAATGAACATAAAGACGCTAACAGTTCTTCTGAATTTTAACACTTTCATGGAAAACCTTCAATAGTACTTACAGAGGCCATATGTAAGAAAAACAGGCAGATTATCCCATCGCATGCAAGGCAGTTTGAACTCTGAAATAAGATGAGTTAGCTCTATGAAAATAAAAACTTGTAAGTCAAAATTTGTAATCCCTATAGCTATCCCTTTATATTCTTTACATATACTTTATATGTATATGCATATATACACTGGTATATAGAATCTAAATGATCACTATGTAGTCTTTATATGTATTTATAGATATATAATTAAAATTGTCACTATGTAGAGCAAACTTTGAATGATCATTATCTTGGAACAATTTCTAGGAGACAAGGACATATACAGAGTTCTCTGCAGGAAGGGTCTGCAAACCAGAGGTTCTTGACCCAAACCTGGCCTGTGGCCTACTTCTGTACAGCTCTCAAATAAGAATTTTAAAATATTTTAAAGGATTATAAAAGGCAAAAAATGAAAATGAAGAGGAGTACGTGACAGAGACTACATGTGATTTGTAAAGCCTAAAATATTTCCTATCTGGTTCTTTGTAGAAAAAGTTTGCTACTCCCTGTTTTAGGACAAGGAAAGTAAAAGGCAGACAATCACTCATACAACTAGAGAAGACAGTCTTTTCTAGTAATCTAAAGGCCTTCAGAATCCAGTTGAACCATTACAGAATTGTTTGGTAAGGAGATAAATTTACTTATTCAAAACTAGCCCTTTTCTGAGAAGTAGTCTTTTTGCAGCCTTACAAAATCAATTAGCTTTAGGTCAGTCACTAGAGCTTTGCTTTGCTCATATCTAAAAGGTAAACAATCAATTTGACTTACACCATCAATTCAAAGGAAAATTTATCTATTAACCTAAACAGACCTGAAAATAGATACCTATTGCATAATTTACTTTCTAGAAATTCAGAAAATATTAGTTTCCTAAAACTGTTTTATTAATCCTTTCTGCAAGAAATGAAGCAAGCTCACTAAAACAGCCAGGGTTTGAGCTGCGCTTTGCCATCTACTGGTTGTATGACCTTGAGCAAGATAGTAGATAGTCCCTGTCCTTCAATTCTTTTCCTCATCTATATAAAGTGGAACAAAATAAAACTGACAGTATTGGGCTATATTCATAATTAAGTAAAATGATGGTTACACAGTGATTAAGCGTTCAGTAACTGTGCTATTACTGCAAATAAACTATCTCTAAACTAGGTTTTCCATTTGAAATTGTTGATACATTGTATTTTCTCTCAATCCATCGATCTAGTTGCTAGCTAGCTAGCAATACATATGTTCCTGAATCAGAAATGTTTTTCTTCCTGCATTTGCAATTTAAGATTTTTAAAAATTCAGAATGTGGCTATTTTTAATGTTGAGGGAAAATAATACACATAACTTTTAGAAGTATCACTTGAAATTGTTAAGTTATACATTTTAGAACTCAACCCTTAAAACAATTTCTGCCTTTGAAGGGTTAAGAAAGGGCTAACCCTTTCAGGCTTCATTCCATGTCAGAAATTGTGAAATTCACCTACCACTTAATGGATTTTGTTTGCCCTCTCTATGATGTTTGGGTATTCATGGTTTCCTTTTGTGATATGGCTAAATGTTAAATTGTTTGGCTTAAACTCTCTGGAAAGCCCCTGATAATGTATGGAAACCAGAAACTAAGACACAGTTATCATCTTTTTGCTTTCCAAGTACCTTAATGTCTCAGAGAATTAGATTGGAAAAATAAATTCATCTGAAGAAGTCTGATTATCTTAGATACTGTACCCCACTATGACTCATTCAGGAAAGAATAAGTCCCACATACTAAAGACGATGTCACCTTGTAACAAATGATCATAACTGAAGCTTAGAGAAAGCTTCATAAAGAAGCATGCCCTTCCTTGTCCTAATTCTGCAACTGAAGGAAAACAGGAGTACAAACAAGGCCCTTTGTGCATCCAAGTAAAGTAAACATCATCACTCCAGAATAAAGGGTCATAGATCCCCACATTTCTACGGTGTTTCGATCATTTGAAATGAGAAATCTGTCAGGTGATGTTGAGTATTCTGAATTTCAAACTCTATCTGATTTCCAGGGGAGCAGAGTAATAAGTAGTTTTAAGTTCAGCAGTGCAAGGCAGTGCCACGTGGCTTGGATTCTGTTAGCATAAGAGTGATCTGGTTAGATGGAATGCTCCCTGGGATGAAATTTTAGTTTTCCCTTTTGGAGTTGAAAATAAAAATAATGCCATTTTTTCTCTCACTGAGGTGCTCTTTTGTAGGCTGTTCTGGTGAAGTTACAATAAACCCATATGGATGAAATAAACAAGTTTCCCATTCAGATCCCCTGTGTATAATCCACATCAACCTAATGTTTCCAATTGACTTAAAATAAAATTCAGATGCTTGAAATCTATAACCATGGGAAGAAGGGAAATGGGAAAAGCTTACAGAATGCATAGAAGACACAAGAAAGCATATAAAATCGCATACTGCATTTTCACACTTTATGACAACCTGTGGTCAAATAATATCTTAATTCTCTATGTTAAAATCTGGTAGTTAAAGCAGTATGGCTTAGGCTGCATATATTTCCCAGGGAAAATAAACAAGATTTGATTAAATATCTAGCCATGTTTTTCCAGAAGTAATAGAGATTCAAAGATAGTCAAAAGAAACAGAATTTGAGGAAGGGAAGAGACTAACAAATTTTGTACTCTAACTGCAGAATATTACAAAAGAGAAGTCAAGGCAGGGTGCCCTAAGTGATTCTAGTTTGCTCAAAGTTCATTTGTAAGACTTTTTTATCTTTCAAACAAATGTAATGGATTTTAGATTTAAAGAAAAATGCAGGATTTGTATTTTGGTTCAAAATAATTTATTTTATAATTTTAGCTTAACTTTAAAATGTGGTGCGTGAACTTTGGACTATTTCACATGTATTTAATAAATAGTCTTTTGTAGCACTTGAGTAAAATTAATTAATATGGATGACCCTATTACTAAGTTATTTCTTATCAGCTTATTACAAGGCAGATAGGGCTATATTGTTGCTTTTTGGATTAGTTTGTTTTGGTACAGAGTGTGCAATTTCTGGAAATACAGGAATTATTGTTACATAAAATAAGTTATTAAAATTGTTATTTTGTTGAATCTTTAAAATCCAACTTTGTAGAAAAAAACTAGTTCCCTCTTTAAAATGAGTATGTTGTTGGGATCCCTGGGTGGCTCAGTGGTTTGGTGCCTGCCTTCAGCCCAGGGCGTGATCCTGGAGTCCCAGGATCAAGTCCCACATCAGGCTCCCTGCACGGAGCCTGCTTCTCCCTCTGCTTCTCTCTCTCTCTCTCTCTCTGTGTGTCTCTCATGAATAAATAAATAAAATCTTTAAAAAAATAAAGTAAAAAAAAAATAAAATGAGTATGCTGAAAACATACTCTGGATTACATTAGAATATTCTCTTTTTAAAAAAGATTTATTTATTTATTCATGAGAGACACACAGAGAGAGGCAGAGACACAGGCAGAGGGAGAAGCAGGCTCCTTGCGGGGAGCCCCATATGGGACTCCATCCCAGATCCCAGGATCATGACCTGAGCCAAAGGCAGACACTCAACTGCTGAGCCACCCAGGCATCCCACATTAGAATATTCTTATTAAACCAGTTTATGAACTTATATAACTTATAAGTTATAAAAACTTATATTTTTATTTTATCTGGAAAAAATTGCACATGGATGTTTATAGCAGCTTTATTCATAATTGCCAAAACTTGGAAGTAACCAAGATGTCCTTCAGCAGATGACTGAATAAGCTATGGTACATCTGGATAATAGAATATTATTCAGTGCTGAAATGGAAGAGCTGGTGTGTCTGGGTGGCTGAGCTGGTTAAGCATCTGCCTTTGGCTCGAGTCATGGTCTCAGGATCCTGAGATCAATCCCCCACATCAGGCTCTCTGTTCTGTGAGGAGCCTGCTTCTGCCTCTCCCTCTGCCTGCCGCTCCCCTGCTTGTGCTCTCTCTCATTCTCTCTGTCAAATAAAAAAATTTTTTTTTAAAAAAAAGGAAATGAAATAAGCCATGAAAACACATAGGGAAAACCTAAGTGAATGTAGGCAAACCGAAAAGGCTCTGTACTATATGATTCCAACCATATGATATTCTACAAAAGGAGAAACTATGAAAATAAAAGAAAGAAAAAACTATGGAGACATTAAAAAGATCAACAGTTGCCAGGGTTGGAGCAAGAGGAGGGATTAATAAAAAGAGCACAGAGAATTTCTAGGGCAGTAAAGATATTATGTACGATACCATAATGGTGGATACATGTCATTATATATTTGTCTAATTGCATAGAATATACAACACCAAGACTTAACCCTACAATAAATAATAGAGTTTGGATGACAATGATGTGTTGCTATAGGTTCATTAGCTGTAACGAATGTACCCCTCTGGTGGGGATGTTGATAATGAGGGAGGTGATGTATGGTTTGGGGTAGGGAGTTTATGGGAAATCCTTGTACCTCTCACTTAATTTTGCTGTGAACCTAAAACTGCTTTGAAAAAGTAAAGTCTTCATTAGAAAGAAAAGCATTTTATCTAAATTTTCCAGATTTTTCTTTTCAAATAATGTGGGTTTTTTTTGTTTGTTTCTGAGAATGAAGACATAGTCAGCATCTTTTCAAACCTGGCAAAAATAACCCCCGCAGACTATTATATTTATTGTTAGTAATTGAAAGGCTAAAGCACAAAAATTACTTCTTGATTTCATTCTCTACTATAAGTTATTTACAAGGTAAAATGACAGATTATATTCTTGGGATATTGACATACAGTACTTGTGTTAGCATTTAGGTCACTATCTCTTTTTGACAAATATGTAAATCATTTAAATTAATATTTAGAGATCAAGTTGACAGATCAAATGTAATACAGTTAGTTTAACATTCAGAGAAGCTTGAGATCAAGTAAATTAGAGATAGCAAAGACCTTTATGTTTTCCATGGAAGTTTTATAATATTTTCCCTACTTCGAGGCATACAGGAGAATGTGTATTTTATTGTCTAAATAGATACATCAGTGCATGTGCAGCAAGGGAGAATGATTAATTCTTACTGTAATTCCAGTGTTAGGAACCTAAGATTTTAGAATCATAGAATAAAAAATTTACATTATATACTCTTTGTGTTATAGATAACCAGTGGTTTTATTTTTCTTGCCCGGAAAGTTTTCAAAAAACATTCAGATCTTCTTAGCATAATTTTCAAGATGATTTTCTTTGTTTAGTATTAAATATTGTCTGCCAATGTTTGTGTTGGCATTATTCATGTAGTCAAAAAGTGGAAACAACCAAACTGTTCAGCTGATTACTAATTTAACAAAACATGCTATAGCCATACAATGTAATATGAGTTGGGCATGAAAAAGAAGAAAATACTGATCCATGCTATAACGTGATGAAACTTGAAAATATACTATGTGAAGGAAACCAGTCACAAAATACTTTTGTGTCTGATTTTTTTGTGTGTGTGTGTCTGATTTTTTTAATATGACTGTCCAGAACAGCAGAAAGCAGATTGTTGTTTTCCTGCAGGTAGTAGTGGAGATAGGGAATGACTGCTAATGGGTATGAGGTTTTTTGAGGAGGGGAGGATAAAAAATTTTTAGAATCAGATAGTGGTGGTAGTTGTATAACTGTGAATATACTAAAATTCATTGCATTATACTCTATAAAAGGTGAAATTATATGGCATGTGAAGTACATTTCAATAAAGCTGATTTGAAAAATGCAGCCTGGCAATTTTAAAAGATAGCAATTTGATTTAGTTAAGTTTTGAAAAACATAATTAAAAGTTTCAATGTTTAATTACTAATAAGCAACAAGATAAAAACCAAGCTTAGCAAAGGCTCTCTGCAAAATTTTCAAATACTTGTTGAATATAAAAACTGAGGTCAATTATCTAATTGTTTAGTATTCTTGATAAACATAATTTGAAAAATTGATATTATTTTAACTTTCACAGAATCTTCAGAGAAATACAATTCACGAACTATATGTTGAGTCACTATATATGTTAGGTACAGTGTTCTTTTTCAATTTCAATGAGTGTGGTCTGCTGAACTTGATTTGCTAAACATAAATATTGACACTTAGGCTTCTAATAGGTTTTTAAAATTATTATTTTAAATAATTTTTAAAACTAGTTTAATAACCTTGTAAATAGCCATTTGTCCACTTTTCCATGAAAGCAGCTGACCAGGTCTGCTCTTAAACATAAAGTAGATCAGTTTTATTGAGATTAATTGCTGCATATTCCAGAGAAGAACAGAATGTAAAGAGTAAAACACTCTTTTTAACATTTGTCAGGAAAAACTTAATTTATATGCTTTACAAAATCTCATTTTTGACAAAAATTTTAAGCTGTCTCATGTAGGAAAATTGAGAAGTAAATGATCTTCTGTCTTTTCCTTCATTTGCATTGTAGCAGAAATATTAAAAAATAGAAAAGAAATTATTACATAGTAAGAATACATAGTAAATTTACATCATAAGAGTATATAAGAGAAAAGATAGCGGGCACCTGGCTGGCTTGGTTGGTTGAGCATCTTCTTTCAGCTCAGGTCATAATCCCAGGGTCCTGGGGTTGAACCCCACACTGGGCTCTCTGCTCTGAGGGTAACCTGCTTCTCCCTCTCCCTCTTCCTACCACTCCTCCTTTTTATGCTCTCTTTCTCTCTGTGTCAAATATATAAATAAAATCTTTAAAAAAAAAAAGAATGGAAGGAAGATAGAAAGATAGGATTTATAATTTGTACTAGACTAAATAATAACCCATCAAAATATTAGGCTGTAATATCTGGAATCTATAAATGTTATTTTATTTGGAAAAGGTCTTGGCAGATGTGATTAAGTCAAGAATGTCAAGATGGGAAGATTCTCCTGGATTATTCCAGTGGGCCCTAAATGCAATCACAAGTGTCCGTATCAGGGGAAGGCAGGAGTTTTGACAGGGAGGGAAGAGGATTAGGCAATGTGATCAAGGAGACAAAGATGGGGAGTGATGCTGCCACAAACCAGAGAGTACGAGCAGCCACCAGAAGCTGGGTGAAACAAAGAAAGAATGAATTCCCCCTAGAGCATCCAACCAGCATGCAGTCCTGCCTCCTCTTTGACTTTGGACTTCTGGTCTCCAGAACTTTGAGATATTTGTTATTTTATTATTTTGCCAAATTTGGGTTATTTTTGTACAGCATCCACAGAAAACGAATATGCCATTCACAACTAAACATTTCTGGAATGATAAATATTATAGATACCTTGCCTAGAGACAGTAATTCAAAGAGACAACTTTTTTTTACTGTATTTATTTTTTTATTTTTAATTTTATTTAAATTCAGTTAACAAACTGAACATCAAAACATTAAATTTATTATTAAAAAAATTCAATTAACATATAATGTATGGTTACCTTTCAGAGGTAGAGTTCAGTGATTCTTCAGTCTTACATAATACTCAGTGCCCATTACATCATAAGCTCTCCTTAATGCCCATCACCCAGTTACCCCAGTCTCCCACCCCTACCCCTCCAACAACCCTCAGTTCGTTGCCTATGAATAAGAAGCTCTTATGGTTTGTCTCCCTGCTTGATTTTGTCTTGTTTTATTTTTCCCTCTCTTCCCCTATGATTGTCTGTTCAAATGGACAGTTTTAATTTTATTTAAATTCAATTTGCCAACATATAGCATAACACCCATTGCTCATCTTGTCATGTGCCCTCCTTAATGCTTGTCAACTAGTTACCCTATGCCCCACCCACCTCCCATCTGCAACCCTTTGTTTGTTTCCCAGAGTTGGAGTCTCTCATGGTTTATCTTCCACTCTAATTTTTCACCACTGAGTTTCCCTCGTTTCTCTTACAGTCCCTTTCACTATTTCTTATATTCCACATATAAGTGAAGCCAAATGATAATTGTCTTACCCTGACTGACTGACTTCACTCAGCATAATACCCTCCACTTCCATTCATGTCAGTGTAAATGCATCCATTTCTTCCAATTGCCTAATTTGTTGGCACATAGTTGCTCATGATACATTTTTAAAATCATTTGTATTTCCTTGGTATTGGTTGTGATCTCTCTTTTTTCATTCATGATTTTATTAATTTTAGTCTTTTATCTTTTCTTTTTAATAAGTATGGCTAGAGGTTTATCTAGCATATTAATTCTTTCAAAGGGCCAGCTCCTGGCTTCTTTGATTTGTCCTACAGTTCTTCCTATCTCTATTTCATTGAGTTCTGCTCTAATCTTCAATATGTATCTTCTGCTTGGTTTATGCTTTATTTGCTGTTCTTTCTCCAGTTCCATTAGGTATAGGTTAGCTTGTGTATTAGAGATTTTTCCAATTTTTTGAGGGAAGCTTGTATTGAAAGTATTGAAATGTTTTTCCTTCTTAGGACTGCCTTTGTTGTATCCCAAAGATTTTGAACAGTTGTGCTTTCATTTTCATTAGTCTGCATGAATCCTTTTAATTCTCTGATTTCCTAGTTGACCCATTCATCTTTTGTAGTAGGATGCTCTTAAACCTCTGAGTATTTGAGTTCCTTCCAAATTTCTTCTTGTGATTGAATTCTGGTTTCACAGCATTGTGATTTGAAAATATGCAGGGATAATCTCAATCTTTTGGTATTAGTTGAGACCTGATTTGTGACCCAGCATGTGGTCTATTCTGGTGAAAGTTCCATGTGCACTTGAGAAGAATGTGCATTCTGCTGCATTAGGATGGAAAGTTCTGTATATATATGTGAAATCCTTTTGGTCCAGTGTGCCATTCAAAGCCCTTGTTTCTTTGTTAATCTTCTGCTTAAAGAATTTGTCCTTGGCTGAGAGCAGAGTGTTGAAGTCTCCTACTATAAATGTATTATTATCTGTGTGTCTCTTTACTTTGGTTATTAATTGGTTGATATAATTGGCTACTCTCACATTAGGGACATAAATATTCATAATTGTTAGGGCTTTTTGTTGGATAGACCCTTTAATTTGATATAGTTCTCTTCATCTCTTAGTACCATCTTTGGTTTAAAATCTAATTTATCTGATAAAAGGATTGCTACCCTAGCATTCTTTGAGGTCCATTGGTGGATAAACAGCTCTCCACCCCCTCATTTTCAGTCTGGAGGTGTCCCTAGGTCTAAAATGAGTCTCTTGTAGACAGTATATAGAGGGGTCTTGCTTATTTATCCAGTCTGATTCCCTGTGTCTTTTAACTGGATAATTTAGGCCATTCACATTCAGAGTAACTATTGACAGATATGAATTCAGTGTCATAGTATTACCTATACAGTCTCTGTTTCTCCAGATTGTTTCTTTGGCTTCCCTCTTCACTTATAGGGTCCCCTTTAATATTTCTTGCAGAGCTGGTTTGTTGATCACATATTCTTTCAGTTTCTGTCTATCCTGGAAGCTCTTTATCTCTCCTTCTATTCTGAATGACAGCCTTGCTGGATAAAGTATTCTTGGCTGCATGTTTTTCTCATTTAGTACCCCAAATATACCTGGCCTGCTGGGTCTTTATGGATAGGTATGCTATTAATCTGACATACCTCCCCATATAAATTAGGAATCTCTTGTCTCAAACTGCTTTTAGGATTTTCTCTTTATCTCTGAAATTTGCAAACTTTACTATTATATGTCAGCCGTTGATCAGTTTTTGTTGATTTGAGTGGGGTAGAGAGGTCCCTTCTTCTCTTGGATATGAATGCCTGTTTCCTTCCCCAGAATAGAGAAGTTCTTAGCTATGATTTATTTAAACATACTTTCTGGTCCCCCCCCCACCTCTGGAATCTAAATAAGACAGAATAAGACAGTTATTCTTTCTCAAACCTTCACTTAATTCTCGGAGTCTCTCCTCATTGGCTGTTAGTGTTTTTCTCTTTTCCTCAGCTTCCTTTCATCAATTTGTCTTCTATGTCACTCACTCTCTCGTCTACCTCATTTACCCTAGCTATTGCAGCATCTAGTTTAGACTGCACCTCAGTTAATGTATTTGAATTTCGGCCTGATTAGATCTCTACAGTTAGAGAATCTCTAGAATCTTTTAGGCTTTTTTCAAGAGCCACCAGTAATTTTATCATTGTAATCCTGAATTCCATCTCAGACATTTTACTTAAATCCATATCATTTAGATCTGTGGCAGAGAGTATTACTTCATTTTTATTCTTTTCTAGTGAATTCTTCCTTCTAGTCATTTTGCCCAGGGCAGAATTTGCATAAAGCGATTACATTCTATTTGTAGCATTCTGGCTGTTATTTCTTTACATCTTAGGTTGAATTCATAGGTATTCAGGATGATTTGAAACTTATCTAGTTAAATTTGGGAGACTAGGTGAAATGAGGACCCCTACTCTTCTGCCATCTTGCCTCCTCCCCAGATCTAAATGGACAATTTAAAAAATTTTCTGATTTAAAGGTTCAGGATTAATAAACATTCCCAGTGACACATAGTACCAAATTCTTACCCACTCTGAATTTTCCTTTGTCATAGACTTTCAACTTAAAATATCTCCACTAACAAAGGACTTGTGGCCTCAATCACCTTCTGGTAGTCCCGGTCTACCAGAAAGCAAGTTTTTTGTTTTTTTTTTTTTTTCTCTTTAATCTAGGCTAAAATAGTTTTTATAGTTTTTCACCCTTTGGTTAATCCTTAAAAGACATCTAGTAAGTTCAGCTGTCCTTTTCCTTATTTGTGGCCCTTAAAAAAATTGAAAACAGCTCTCCAAATCTTCCTTTTTTTGAGACTGAAATATTTGCAGTTAATTATCAGTTTATCATTATATATGAACCTTTAGTCCAATCATTCTTCAAGTGGCTTTCCTGGACCTCAATACTGGCATCACCTGGTATGCATCAGAGAAGGAAAGTCTTAGGCCTCACCTCAGGACCTCCTGAATCAGAAACTGGTGGTTGGGACCCAGCAATCTGTTTTAACAAGACATTCAGTTGATTCTGATGCATGCTAAAGTTTGAGAACCATTGCTTTTACCTATCCTACAATACTAGCTTTATTATAACTGAATATCCTACAATAACCAAAACTATTATTTTTTGAGGTAATAATGTTCAACCTCTATGTCACATTTTTGGAGATTAATTGTAAAACAAATGTAAAACCTTAAAATATCACCACCAAATTCTTCAGTTTAACTTATTTCCATAAAACTTCAATCAACATTCACTATGTGATTTTAGAGTATACTTAAATGTGTATAATTCTCTGTCCAGGAAAAAACATCACTGTCTGCTCATAAAGGTAATGATGAAGTCAATTAGCAACACAGAAAGGGGTTCTTTTAAATTTGTAGTATGGGTAGCAGGTGTACCAATAATATCACATCAGTATTAACTTAGACACTTAGTGGGTTAATGAACTGACAGCTGTGAAATTTGTAGTGATAATCTGATCATACTCAAGTCAGAAGAGGAACAAGTTACATAAAGGAAAAGTCAGCTTATTCAGAGACAAGCTTTCAGTGTGTGTGTGTAAAATAGAACTATATTCCATTGTTAAATTCCATCAGTAGATTTTCACTGAATTCCAACTCTTGTAAGCACCAGAAAAAAAGCAAAAAAATAACATGGACAAAAATTCCTGCCCTCACAATTCATGTGTTCTAGTGGAAAACATATAAATACTTATATTTATTAAGTACCATACTATGTGTCAGACATCGTTCTAACATCTTACAATCTATGAGCAGAGTACTACTACTACTACTCCTTTAACAGATCAAGTAACAAGTGCAAAGTGGTAATAAACTAAATTTCCCAGCCAGTAATAGATGAAACTGTGAATAAAATCCACCAGGAGTATGGAGATCATACTCTTAGCTACTGTTTATTGCTTTATAATGCAGAGGGTTTAAAATATGATCCTGGTTGCATAAAAGAAAATGTGATTCCAGAATTGTGAACAGTTGAAAAAGAAAGTATCAATGAAATTAGTAATCATTAATGACCGAAAACTTTACCTCATTTTCCATAACTCTCTAGTGTGGACCACTTCCCAGTAGAAAACCTTAAAATAACGAGTCAAATTCATAAACCTGACAGAAAGTTTAGTGAACTCCGCCCTTCGAGTAGGCATGGAAGACACAAGAATACGGGATTCTCTACCACACGTTTGCTCGTTGAATGATATCAAAGAGCATACCATTTACAGATAGGCTTTGATTTAAGTCTTTATTGTATATTAAAATTTGTACTTTCACATTGGAAATACTAATGTGTTCAAAATACATTACAGTTCTTTTGTTTTTAACAAGAGATTTAGTAAGAAAGCCATATGGGAAGTTCTTGTTGTTGTTGGAAGAATGTTGTACATAAAAAGAGAATTACTTAAGTGATCAGGTCAAAAAGCAGATTATTCTAAAGAAATACCTCAATGCTTCTTGAACGTAATCTGATTGAGCATACCCTAATTTCTAGCAACAAATCATGTTTAAGATGATGATTAATGGCTAATGATTGCCAGAGGAAAGATGGGAATTAAGAGGGCAGAGATAAGGGAGAAACTATAGTTTGCAGAAGCCCACTCTTAATGCTATACACTGTCCTGGGCCCTCTGATGCTGAGGCCAGTTCTCTCCTATATCCTTAGTTGACTCGACAATGTCAGTATCGAGTTTCAAAGTTATAGGAGATATTTTCTCCTATTTAGATGACAAGATTGGGTTAGAGAAAGCAAGAAAACACTGGAAAAGAAAAAAAAAAAAACAGTGGAAATTCTCAGAAGCATATAAGGCTGATTTAGAGAGATGCATGGATAAGAATAAGTTCTTAAATATTAAATACAAAATTCAGTTTAATAGGAAGAAGACATGAAGACATTGAGCCTTTACTCCAAAATTTCAGCAGTTGTTGCTGGTCTCCCAGTAACATTAAGAATACACAAAGGCAAAAAAAACAAGAATACACAAAGGCCACAAATCAAGCCATGTGCCTCTCGAGTGTCCATCTATTTGGGGCCCCCAAATTGCTAACATTGATATCATGAGTTCTCTCTTCCAAAGGAAATATAGACTAAATTGAAGCTTTGCTCATTCAGTGTTAAACATTTCATTCATCCTGCTTCCAGTAGCCTTCCTAATATCATCACTCTAAGCAACAACCGCCCTTCTCTACTTCTTAACTTATCTCTGTGACGCAGTACATCATAGCAGAGCAGCTTATCTCTTGAGCACAGTGTCACACACACATGTCTCCTTGTTCATTCTTTGCTCCTGACCTCATCCCTTTTTTCTCACTATGTTGTATACCAACCCCACACATCTTATCTTCTCCTGACAACTAGTATGATTTCCTGTTCATCAGTGCTCCCTCATTCACGTAATCCTTCAACTACCCTTCCCTGGGAGCCTCAGGCTCCGGTTTTGCTTTCCCAGAGTACTTCCCCTAGAACAGTGCCTTAAAGCTATTAGCCACAAAATAGATATTTATTGAATAGGTGAACAAATGAACAAGTCACCCACATATACCTGCTGAGAAATACTGCAGAGCACTGAGAGACAAAGCAAATGTGGGTGAGGAGAGTTGTTATTCCAGCCCCTCAGGGAAGAAACACCCAGCAACCTGATCAGGTGCCTTCACTTTTCACTTCACGTGCATTAATGTTAGCTCCATTGCTGTCACGACTTTCTATAGATCATGAGAACATTGAGCCTCTAAGGAGATAGGAAGCCAAATCCTACCCTATTTCACATTGTTATGGGAGCCCTACTGTTTTTAAGCTAAAGTTGTCTGGTTCCTCACATCCACGGGGAAGGGAGGGACTATTTCTAGACAGACTAAAAGACTTCAGCTAGCCTCAATGTCCCAAAATGGGGGTGGGGAGCTGAAGTACAAAATAGTTCTTTAAAATCTATACTTTGGTTTAGATTATGAATGCTTAATGTAAAGTATTTATGCAGGCCTTAATCCTTCTTACAATGAATTGGCACATCATCTGTCAGTTGTAACTACTCTGTAGTAGGTACCTGGTTAACTAAATTCAGTGGCACTGACATTCATAAACCCAACTTTCTTTTAAAACCCATGGTGCTCCTGCTCATTTTCAACACATTTTTAGGTTGGAATACAGGCATGGGTAGTAGGACAATTAAAGTAAAATTGTTTCTTGAATAACACTCAAGTTGTCATGAATTATCTTCTCACTTTATAGAAAAAATAATAAAAGAATATGTCTCAAATCACTGAAAATATTTTGAAGGACTCTCAAGTTTGGCACTATTGATACGTTGAGCTGGATAATTCTTTGTTGTGCTATCTCACACAGTTTAGGATATTTAGCAAAATCCCTGGCCTCTACCAACTAGATTCTAGTAACATCCTTCCAGTTATGAGAAGGAAAAATGTCTTAATTCATTGCTAAATTTTCTGATTGAGAACACTGGACTATAGGCCTTGGGTGAGGAAAATTAGGGGCTGTCACACAACCCTATAAAGCTAACACAGAAGACTAGGGCCTGTATATGTCTAAGTGTTGGAGGAGGTTGATTTCTCAAGACGTAGAAATATTCTTTATTTATTTATTTCTTCCACTATTCCTCAAGATATGTGGGATTTTTTAAAAAAAAGATTTTATTTATTCATGAGAGACACACACAGAGAGAAGCAGAGACATAGGCAGAGGGAGAGGAAGGCTCCTCGCAGAAAGCACAATGTGGGACTTGATCTCGGGATCGCAGGATTAGGACCTGAGCCAAAGGCAGACACCCAACCACTGAGCCACCCAGGCATCCTAAGATGTGTGGGATTAAAGAGATAACAGTGTGCCTGATTGAGAAACCATCATCTAACAATAGAACTCTGTTGAACAGAGAGCATGTGCAAGATGACAAATTGAATTGAATAAAAAAACTAAAGGAGAAAAAGTTGACAATACCTCATTTATTGTTGAGCATCATATTTTATTATTTGTCTCAAATTTCTACTTGGATTAGATTACATGGCATTGATTTGATGGTTTAGATTGAGTTTGGTCATTAGTTGGATACAACACTTTTGATGTATTGTAAGACCTGAAACTATAAAATGTCTAGAAGAAAACATAGGCAGTAAACTCCTCGACATTGGTCATGGCAATGGTTTCTATATCAAAAGTTAAAGCGACAAAAGCACAAATAAGTAAGACTATTAAAAAACTTCTGCACGACAAAATAAATTATCAACAGAGTGAAAAGGCAATCTACCTAAAGGATTTGCAAAAATATTTATGAATTATATATCTGATAAAAGGTTAATATTGAAAATACATTAAGAATTCATATAGCTCAATGGCAAAAAATTCTAATTTTAAAAATGGGCAGAACATTTTTTTAAAGATGTTATTTATTTATTCATGAGAGACACAGAGAGAGGGGCAGAGACATAGGCAGAGGTCGAAGCAGGCTCCCTGTGGGGAGGACAACAGGTACATGAAGAGATGCTCAACATGATTAATCATCAGCAGAATGCAATTAAGACCACAGTAAGATACCACCTCACACCTCTTAGAATAGCTATTAGTAAAATGACAAGAAAAACAAGTACAGGAAAAGATGTGGAGAAAAGGGAACCCTCGTGCACTGTGGGTGGGAATGTAAATTGGTGCAGCCACTATGGAAAATATGGAGGTTCCTCAAAAAATTAAAAATAGAACTACCATGCAATCCATCAATCCACTTCTGAGCATGTATTCAAAGAAAAGGAAAACAGTAACTCAAAAAGATATACATACATACCCCCACGTTTACTGCAGCATTATATACAACAGCCAAGATATGGAAACAATCGAAGTGCTCGTCAACTGATGAGTGGATAAAGAAGATGTGGTATATATTTATAATAGAATATTATTCAGCCACAACGAGGAATGAAATCTTGTCACTTGTGATAACATGGATAGATCTCAAGGGCATTACACTACGTGAAATAAATCAGACAGAAAAAGACAAATACCATATGGTTTCTCTTATATGTGGAGTCTAAAAAAAATCTCATAGATACCGACAACAGATTGGTGGTGTAGAGACAGGGGGTGGGGGTGAGAAAAATGTGTAAAACTAAATTAATTAAATAAGTAGATAGAATAAAATATCTTACATCGAAAGAAAAATTCTGACATTTAACCTGAAGAATTTGAGGTACTCATCACTTTTAATTTGTAGTATCAATTAAAAACTTTGGAAGGGATAAAAAGAAGTAAATAAAGAGGCATAAATAAATGAATTTGGTAAGTAGAAAACCTACAGCCAACGATGGGGAAAAATCTAGAATGCTTTAAGCATTCAAAAATATTTGATCAAAAAAATATTTGATCAAGCATTACTTGGAAAAGATTAGGCAGAAAGTACTAGATACTTAAAACTGGTTGTATGGCTGATATGGTAAGGACATTTCTGAGCTTCTATGCCATAACATAGACTGGTATCATTTTTAGTTTTTGGTGTTTCCTCTGGAGAATCTAGTCTTTATTGTGAAGGTACTATGAGTAATATAGCCAAGAGAGGTGTATAAAAGTAGAGGTGAGGCATGTGGCTGATGATAATATGAAAGGATGATGTTAGTCCAATGGCCAATATGTTCCATTTTGCATGTGTTTTCTCTTAACAGAATACTATGCAGTTTTAAAGGGTTAGGATGGGAGTGGGAGGAGAACAAGTCTTGCCCTTGTAGTACCCAAGTTCTCTAGAAATTCTCAACATTGTTCACCTCTGGCACTGTTCCACCTCCCACTGATTTTGCTTTGATGATTTAACTTCAGACACTCTACACATCTTGAAAACAATTATAAGTGATTAGTTGAAATGATGGTACATGAAAAGGGCAGATGGTACAACAATAATGGAAGCAATTACTGTTCAAATACTTCATATTGGCTTATGCATTTTGTACCACACTTTGCAAAAAATTTTGGAGAGGCAGGACAATGATCCCAGAAAGCAAAATTCTCCTTACCTTTTACAAGAATGAAGATATATGCTTATAGATTTATGTAAATTCCATAATGTCTGTTTAGCCATATTCTGACTTTCATTACCCAAGACAAATCCCATTATCTTCAACAAGATGGGCATGCAAGTATTTAAGGGCAGAATGTGTTTCTAAGTGAATAAACTGTGAGCAACTGTAAGAATAAAATGCTCTATTTTATTGAGGTTTTTGGGTTAGCATAAACTATAAAGAGTAGCTCAGATGGCTTGCACATGGCTTCGGAGCCCCAGATAAGCTTATTGAAATCAGCCCGTTCTGCTTATGTTTGTTATTCAAGTAAATGGACCCTGAAAACCATAAGATAAGTAATAAAACTAATAGTGCATTCGTCAGAGCTACCTAAACTGTTCCTAAATGTACAAACATTTAACTTTTAGTGTGACATTCTTTATTGTACTATTTTTTAAAAGAATTATTCTTTTGAAGATATTTTATTATTGTCAGTTATCACTAAAATAATTCTTTTTCAGCATTTTACTTTAGTGCTATTTATATCTGTGATCTCTAGATGAGACCCAAAACCTCAACATCTAGGAATTTAGAAAAACCGGATGCTTGTTGGGTAACGATAACACATTCCAGAAACTTCTATGCGCCCTCCCCAATCATTGCCACAATTATGTCATCTCCTCTAGATAGACTCATCATATTGGCAAGAGTGATGTAAAGAACCCACTGAAGGAGATTTTCATTCAGATAGTCTGGAAAAGAGCCCCAGATGCCACATTTTAAAATAAATGCCTCAAAAAGATTCTAGTGGAATAAGTCACAGATTTTTATAAACATAGATCAGTTGACTTATTTGGAATACGAACAAGACTTCCCACAAGTTAACACCAATTCTATACAAGAGCATCAAAATGTCTGTTGGACTAGACAAATGCCTGATCAGAACACAGGAAAAAAACTTCACATCTTAGAATAGCCCTGTATTATTTTATATCTCTATGTATATGTGTGTGTGTGTTTGTGTGTGAACACTTTTTATAAATTTGTGAGGCTGTTGATATCTATCAACATCATCATGTTGAATTAAGAAAATGTTATTTATGCCAGGGCATTTTTTTTGAATTTTTAAAAAATAAATTCTTGTGGTTTCTGAATTTCTGTAGTCAAATATGGGCAGGGCGGGAGGGGTAGTTTTTAGTTGGGATTAGCCTGTGGCCCTTTTCCCCAAATAAGGGGTTATTGATATGCTGAGCTGAGAGCAAAAGTAATTTAGATACTCACTTTTGATTTTTAATATAAGGAATGGACAGAAATTAAAAATTTATACAATGAATCAAGTTCCCTAAAATGTAATTATCCTTCCTTGCCCAACTAAAACACTTTTCCTAGGTCCTGCTGCTATCTGCAAACCCACTAGTCTCTTTTCTTCCCTCAAACACCGTTTATAAAAGATCATTCTTCTTAAACTCTACTTTCTCATTTATTTTACTGAATGAAATATTTTCCAGATCTCCAGCTCTCCTGAAACTCTTCTGGCAATTAAAAACAACAAAACAACCACAGCAAAAACATGTTAATGATCAGGTCCAATTATATCCTTTAGTATCCAAATCATTTAATCTTTATTCAATATTTATAATTCTTCATAATCCACTTTATCCGTAAACCCCCTAGTTTATTCTTATCCAAATAACATTCTCTTCTAATTCTCTCATGCTGAGATGACATTTTTCTTGTCTCTTTTTTAAACCATTTTTCTTTGGATCTTTCCTATATACTCTACATGCTTCACCCGTGAAAACAAAAATGATTCTCTTGGCTCCATCCACCACTATATGCCATGTGTCTGAAATCTAGGGTCCAATCCAGCATCCATCCTGAAATGCAGGTCTATATTTGTCAAGCTACCTTCTTCCACCTAGATGCCACACTATGTCATTCAGGATCTTGGCAAGAAGAAGTAACACCGATATGTGATTCTAAAGAGAAATTGATGATCTGTGGGTAAAGTTACAGGAAGAAAGAAATGTTAAGACATGGCAGGACCAGCCAGAGCTGGAGGATGTTCCCACCACTCCTGAGGAGGCAGAGAGCAAACAGGGTACAGAAGTTTGCTCGAGGGTTGGAGCCCTACCTGAGAAGTTGTTGAGCCAGGAAGGAAGAGAGACAGAAACTTACAAAGATAGTCAACATTGTTGTTAGTGACATAATAATTGTTATATATCCCCATAAAAATGTGTTTTGGGTTTTTGTGACACAGCCCTAGCCTGATACTAAGGAAAATTAATCTGAGCCAATTGCCTTTCTTTCTGCCAGATAAATTCAAACTGTGTATAGTAAGAAATATTAAATTTTGAATTGATCTCAAGGCAATTTATCTGGCACTTTATATTTGGCATTCTAAAGATAATGGCAGATGAGCTATAATAATCATTTTTCTACAAAGTATGCCTGTTACCTTTAAATAGATAACATTGGTGCTATCATCACATTTTCTTAGTCAAAAAATATTTTCTCTAAAGGAAGCTTCATACTGAATATTATGAAAATATTCTTTAAAAATTTAAATAAGTATCAAAAACTTTATACAATATGAAAACAGCTTTGAATGCTACAGATTACCTAAAATTCTCTATATGTCCAAATGGAAGGATAATTCTAGTTTTTGATACTATAAATCCAATTAAAATATATTAATATCTTGCTTAGGGTCTTTAAAGGTAGTTTTAATATGAGACAAAATATCTGGTAACTTGCCTTGTCATTACTTTCAATCTAGAAAATATTCAAAATGTCCTGCATCTGTATTGAATTTGAATATTAATGACATAGTGATTTGTGTTTAAAATCAAATCCATCTCCCTTTTTTGCTCATAATATATATTGCACAGATTCTTAGCAAATGAACTTTTGTTAGGTACTTGTCCTTGTTAAACATCCACAGAAACGTGTTTTTGTTTTTTTTTTTTTTACTATTATTATCCTTCATACTATGTCCCTATATACAGGATCTTTCTTCATTTTTTTCGTACTTATGAATTTTTAAAAACATAGCATAGAATGCACTTACGGAATACTTGATTGTAAGGATAATTCTTCCTCAGACTTTACCACCCTTAGAGAACAGAAAAAGAACCCTCATTTCTCTATTTTTGCATTAAAAATAAACAAAAGTGGGATCCTTGTTTCATAAAAAGTAAATTATAAAAAGTATGTTTTTATTCAAATTTATTCAGAATCATAACAGTGAGCAAAGAGAGAATGGTTGTCCAAATAAATTGTTTTATACAGCTGGTTTTTTTTTTTTTTTTCTTCTTCTTCCTTTGGGTTTAACTCTGTTTGAGATTATTCAGCCTGGAAAATGTGGTAATAGCACTTAAAATATCTTACTTGATAAAACAAATGCACAACTCTGCAGCTGCCTGCAGAACGAGCATCATCATTACCTCTCTGCTTAGTTGGTGGATTTACTTGGCGTTAGCTCTGCTTCCAGAGGCTGGGGGATTGCATGTTTCTCATTAAAATGGAACTATGAGGAATTAAAAGTCAAACATGAGACACCATTTATTTTCCTACGTTCTATTACAGTGTTTAGTCAGGAGAAGTTTTACTCACAACACTATATGGTGTGTAATACTCATGGATTAGCCAAATGGGTGGCCCAGGGCACACAAGATGAAACCTATTCATTTGAGTCCCGTAGAATTTTTAAATTTCATGTGTTTTTACAGATGGAGAACCTAATCGTGGAGAATATAACTAGCTTGTCCATGTTGTCACACAGTTTGTTTATTGGAACAATGGGAGTAGAAGTCCTGTCTCTTGGCTGCTCCATGTACAATGTAACTGAGAACACATCATTTCTCTTTTGTTTCCTAAATGCCAGTGTTTACCTTACATGCATGTGAAGCAGAATGTATGTTGAATGATGTCAGAATTTCCAAAGATGCCATCATATCTTTTGTAGCGACAGAAGCCTGTTAATTACAGCTCCTACACTGTGCAGCTGCTGAACACGTTCTCCTTCCTAAGACTGAAATATTCGGGTGCAAGTAATCCCCAAGTCTCAGAAGTCACTGATGATAACTCAGTGAGGCACCTTTTGATTTATGCAGTATTTTATGGCTCACAAAACAGTTTCATTTGCCTGAATTCAATCTTCTCAACATCTCACCAGACTCACCCCTTTGTTACATAAAGTAAATGTAAATATAACAGCTGTATGTTACTATCAGTAGATTTTTTAAAATAAGCTACAAAAGAATCCCAATATTACATGAATTTTATTTAAAGAATGACGATGGTATGAATCTTCTTAAACTTTAAAAATTACAGCATGTGGATATATTATTTATTCGATTTACAGGGAATGCCTTGTTTATTTACAGATTTATAGGTTCCCTATAATATGTCTAAGTCTGTCTGGAATTCACCACCAGCAATTTGAAAACCTCTTTCTAATTTATTGTGAACTTGCTGATTAGGGTGTTGTTATGCTTACTTTTTAATTTTGTAATGGATATATAATTAAGATATAATTCAGTGCACAAATTTAGTAAGAGTTCAAGCTGATAAATTATGACAGTTGTATAGGCTTCTGTATCCAACACCCAAAACAAGACCTAGGGCATTTTTATCTGCAGAAAATCTCTTTACGTCTCCAACTCCACCTCCCACCCTGCCTCCTACCCAGAGGCATCTAGTTATCTAACTTTTATCATTTCACATTAGGATTGCCTGTTATACAATTTCAAATAAATGGATAATACAGTATATACACCTTTTTTTTTTTTTCTGGCTCTTTTTACTTAGCATAATGTTTTTAAGCTTTATCCATGTTGCATGTGTCAGTAGTTCATACCTTTCTTGTTTCTAAGTAGGGTTCCACTGTATATTCATGCCACAATTTGTTCATTTTCATTCAACAGATGTTTAGGTTGTTGTCAGATGTTTAGAACCGTTGTCAGTTCTGAGCGTCTTGGGTGCTATGGAAATCCAAGTATAAGTCTGTTTATAGACATAAGTTTTCATTTCTCATCAGTAAATACCTAGAATTAGAAGGGTTTGGTTGTAGATTTGCTTTGCTTTATAATGAATTGTCAAAAAGTTTTCTAAAGTGGTTCTAATACTTTACACTTGGAGTAATAATATATGAGCATTCCACTTACTCAAAATCTTATCGGCATTTGGTTGTGCCTATTGTTTTCTTTTTAGCCTTTTTGGCAGATGAGAAATGGTTTCTCATTTTACTTTTGGTTTATATTCCTTCAATCAATGACTGATGATATTGAGCACCTTTTCATATACTTAACCATTTGTCTATCTTTTGTGATATTCCTGTTCAAGTCTGGAGCCCCCTTTTCAATTTGGTTGCTTATCTTTGATATCACTGGCTTGTTGAGTTCGACTATGCCCTTGATGGTTTTCTGTCTGCAAGATCTATCCATTTCTGATAGAGGGGTGTTGAAATCTCCAACTATGATGGTGAATTCATCTGTTTCTCTTTGCAGTTCTATTAGATTTTGCCTCACATGGTTTGCTGCTCTGTTGTTGGGCTCATACACATGAAGGATGATTATGTTTTCTTGTAGGGTTGACTCTTTTATCATTATGTGATGCCTTCAAACTTTCCTTGTCTTGGAGTCTGTTCTGTCTGAAATTAATATAACTATTTCTGCTTTTTTAAAATTGGAGTTAGCATGGTATATTTTCCTCCATCCATTTACCTGCAATTTATGTCCCTTTATATTTAAAGTGGGTTTCTCTCAGACACCATTTAGTTGGGTTTTGTCTTTTCACACACTCTTGACAGTATCTTTTAATTGGTGAAGATCATTGGTGTTCAAAGTGATTTTTGATGTAGTTGAAGCTCTTATATTTGTTAGTGTTTTCTATTCATTGTCCTTCTTTGTAGCTAGTATTGTTTTCCACTCATTTTCTGCCTTTTGTGGTTTTAATTGAACATTTTATATTATCCCACTTTCTCTCCTTTATTGCATATCAGATATATTTCTATTATTATTATTATTATTATTATTATTATTTTTTTTTTTTTTAGTAGTTGACCTAGGGTTTACAATATAGATTTACAGATAATCCAGGTCTAGTTTAAAAAAAAAATTATTTATTTATTTGAAAGAGCACAAGCAGGGGAAGGGGGTGGAGGGGCATAGGGAGAGATAATAGCAGACTCCCAGCTAAGCAGGGATCCCAGTGCAGGGCTCCAGGCCAGGACCCTGGGATCATGACCTGAGCCAATGGCAGATGCTTAACAGACTGAGCCACTCAGGCACCCCCCAAATCTACTTTCAAATAATAATATAACCACTTTGTGGATAGTGTGGGTGCTTTACAGGTTTTTTTGTTTGTTTGTTTATTTCATTTTGTTTTGGCATTTATCCTATTTGGTGTTCTCTGACCTTTCTGGATCTGTGCTTGATATATAACATTAACTTGGGAGATATTCTCAGTCACTGCTGTATCAAATATTTCTTCTATTCCTTTCTTCTCCCTCTGGTATTTCTTTTGTGTGTATGTTACACCTGCAGTTGTCCCAAAATTCTTAGATACTATGCTTTGTTTTGTTTTGTTTTGGGGGGGGTTGTTTGTTTGTCTTATTTTTAATCTTTGTATTCAATGCTTCTCAATTTATGAGGGTTCTATTAATATATTGTCTATCTCAGAGATTCTTTCCTCAGCTCCGTCGGGTCTACTAATAAACCCATCAAAGGCATGCTTCATTTCTGTTACAGTGTTTTTGAATTAGCATTTCTTTTGGTTCTTTCTTAGGATTTCCATCTCTTTGCTTATATCACCCATCCTGCTTGCTGTCTACTTTATCCTTAGAGCCCTTAGCGTATTAATCATAGTTGTTTTAAATTACTGGTTAGATAAAGCCAACATCCCTGCTATGTCTGCTTCTGATGTTTGCTCTGTCTCTCCAAATTGTTTTTTGTTTGTTTGTTTGTTTGTTTGTTTTGCTTTTCGGTGTGCATTGTATTGTTTTTTTTATAGTCCCACAGGAGACACTGGGTGAAAGGAACTGCTATAAATATGCCTTTAGTCATGTGGTGGTAAGGGAGAGGGTGAAGAATGTCCTATTGTCCTTCAATTGGATCTCAGTCTCTTAGTGAGCCTATGCCACTGGATTATGAAATTTGCAAGTATTCTCATGTTTTTTTCCCCACATAGGATGGCTGGAGTTGGGTATTTTCCTTCACCCAGGTCAGTTAGGCTCTGATAATACCCTAACAATTAAGGCTCTGGTTAACTAATTTCTTCTGAAGGCAGGCACAGTGAACAATTATTATTGATTTGTAAAAATTATTTTTATAGTATGAATAGAAGTCCCTTTTTGATATATGTACTGCAAACATTTTTCCTAATCTTCGTGGTGACTATTCATTTTTATATCAGTGTCTTTTAATGAGCATACATTTTTTATTTTAATAAAGTCAAATCAAAATTTTTGGGTTATTTAACTTCATTAGATTCATTAAAGTATTTTCTTATATTTTCTTCTAGAAGTTTTATTGATCTAGCTTTTGAATTTAAGTCTATAACTTACCTTGATTTAACAATAAACATTTGTGTATGGAGCAAATTAGGTTAATGAAGGTTATTATTTTTTCTATACTGTTATCCAGTTGTTCCAACATCGAAACTTATCCCTTGGGTATCTTGGAAGAAAATCAAATTATCACATAAGTGTGGGTCTATTTCTGGCTTTCCATCTCACCACACTAATCTGTTTGTCTGTTGTTATATAAATACAACACTATGTTGATTACTTTAGCCTAGTAAGGAGTCTGGAAATAAGATAGTGCAAATCACCTGTTTTTGTTCTTTTTAAGACTGTATTTGTAATTTTACATAATTTGTATTCCATGTAAATTTTAATATCAGCTTGGTAACTTAACAAAGCCTGCTGAAATATTGATAGAGATCACTTTGCATATTTTGATCAATTTGGGGAGATACATTAACAATGCTTTCTCCTAATCCATGAATATGATATATCTTTAATTACTTGTGTCTTTTTATATTTATCTCAGCAGCTTTTTGTACTTTAGAATATAGAGTTATTGCACATCTTTGTTAGATTATTCCTAAGTATTTGAGTTCTTCTTATTATAAATATTTTAAAATGTTTATTACCATTTGTTCATTACAGAAATGCCATTAACTTTGTGTACATTAAACTCATAACTATGCAACCTTGCTGAAATTTATTTTTATTGGGAGTTTTGAAAATTTTGAAGATTCCATAGGGATTTCTAAATATGTCATTCATTTAAAAAATATAGTATAACTTTTGCTTTATGATCTTGATGCTTTATATTTTTTTATCTTACCTTTTTGTACTAGTTAGATCTTCCACTAGAATGTTGAGTAGAAGTGATAAAAGCTGACATCTGTACCTTGTTCCTAATCCTCAGGGAAAATAGTTTAATGTTCTACCATTAGTTATAATGTTATCTGTAGGTTTATCATAGCTATCTTTTATTAGAATAAGGAAGTTCTACTTGAAGTGTACTGGGAGTTTTTATCATAAGAGAATGTTAAATTTTGTCATTTTTTTCAGCATCTGGTATATATTTCTCTGTGATTTTATTAACGGGATGGCTTATTTTGATTTTCAAATATTATTTTGATTTTCAAATGCCAATATTGCATTCTGAGATAATTTCCACTTATTATAATGTATTATTCCTTATATGTTTTGCTAATATTTTAATAAAGATCTTTATATCCATGTTTATTAGGGATGATGGATTATGTTCTTCTGTTCTTACAATGTTGTCAGGTTTTGGTATCAGGCTTATAACGGTCCCCTAAACATAGTTGAGATGTTTACCCTCCTCTTTTACATTCTGAAAGAGTATATGAAGATTTGGTATATTTTCTTCCTTATATATTTAAAATGATTCTCTGGAGACCATCTAGATTTTGAGTTTTATTCATGGGAATACTTAGGATTACAAATTAAATATCTTATTAAGTATATAGATATTTAGATTTTCTATATTATCTTGTATCAATTTTGCTAAGCTAATTTTTAAAGGAATTTTTCCATTTCATATAATTTGTCAAATTTATTCATACAAAGTTGCTCTTAATACCCCCCCTTTTTTTATATTTCTGTATAGTATGTGCTGACCTGTTCCTTTTCATTACTGATGTTGGCAATTTGTGTCCGTCTCCTTTCTTTTTTAATATTTTTGAAAATATTGCTAAATATTAATTAAAGTATTTTTTTAAAAAATAGCTTTTTGGTTTTATTCATTTTCTCTAACATTGCTCTTTTGTATGTCTTTGATTTCTGCTCTCATTTTTTTCCTCTTTTATTTAGGTTTTAGTTGTTCTATTTTTCTGTCTCCTTAATGTAAAAACTTAGATAATTTACAGTAAGAGTTTTTCTAAGATTTTATTTATTTATTTGAGAAAGAGAGAGAGAGAGAGCACAAGCAGAGGGAGTAGCTGGGAGTGGGAGAAATAGGCTTCCTGCTCAGCAGGGAACCTGATGGAGGGCTCCATCCCAGGATGCTGGGATCATGACCTGAGCTGAAGACAGACACTTAGCTGACTGAGTCATGCAGGTGCTCCTCTAAGAATTATTTTTAATGTAAGATTTCAAAGGTATAGATCATTCTTTAATCATGAAATTAGTTACATTCCACAAGTTTAATATGTTATGCTTTTATTATCATTCATTCCAAATCAAATCTTATTTTCCCTCTAACTTATTTATTTTTCTTTCTTTTTATATTTTAAATTTTTTTTCAAGTAATCTCTACACCCAATTTAGGGCTCCAATTTGCAACCCTGAGATAAATGGTCTCATGCTTTACCAACTGAGCCAACCAGGTGCCCTTTCCCTCTGATTTCTTTTTTAACAGGTTATCTAGGATGTATTGATTAATTTCTAGATATTTGTTACATTTTTTGATATCTTATTTTATTAATTTCTATATTAAAACCATTCCTCAAGGAACCTGTGTGGCTCAATTGGTTAAGTGTCTGCCTAAGGCTCAGGGAATGACCTCAGGGTCCTGGGATCAATTCTCACATTGAGTTCCCTGCTCAGTGGGGAGTCTGCTTCTCCCTCTGCTTGTGCACTCTCTGTCTCAAATAAATAAATACAAATCTTTAAAAAAAATAAAAACATAAAACCACTCATCAGACAAAATATTCTCAACTAATTTAAATTTATGATATTTATTGAGACTTGTTCTATGGCCCAAACTGTGTTCACATGTGAGGATATTTTTTCCATAGTTGTTTTAGGTAACATTTTATTAATATCAAGTAAATTGAAAATGATAATCAAATCTTCTATATCCTTATTTTGTATTTTACTATTTGTTCTATCAACTGGTAAGAGAGTGGTATAAAAATCTCCAGCAATGATGACTGAGTTCCAACATATTCTGTTTCTTATGTTTTAAAGTTTTGTTATTATATGTGAAGACATTGAAGATTAACTTTTATAAATGTTCTTTTTTTTTTCAGGCAAAATGTATTATCTGTATTAATATGGTGAAATCTGTGGCAAGTGAGGCCTACAGAGGGAAAAAGAATGATAAGGACCTCTAAGTCATGTTTAAAATTTGGGTGCCTGGGTGACTCAGTCTGTTAAGCATCCCCCAACTCTTGATTTCAGCTCAGCTCATGATTTCAGGGTTGTGAGATTGAGCCCTACCTCAGGTATTGTCCTCGGTGTGAAACCTACTTAAGATTCTCTCTCTCTTCCTCCACTGCTCCCCACATGCTCATGCCTGAGTGCTCTCTCTGTTAAAATAAATATATAAATAAAATAAAATTTATCTTGTCTTTCACTGAAAACATCTAGAAAAAGTAGTAACCAAGTGCGAAAATCACTATTCCCAGGATCCCTGACAGGTGTATTCTCTTGTTAAAAAAGCATAAAGCAAAATTAGTTACCAAGAATCATACATTAGGAAACTGAAGAACCATATTAAGCAATTGGGTTTTTGAAACAGCAAATGGCTATTTTGGGTATTTTTCTGTTGTCTTCCATTCTATTGGCTTCTACTACATCCAATTAAAACAATCAAGGAAGTTTTGTTTTATTAGTGTTACGAGGTTTCCTCGACTAATGTCTCAGTGACTTCAGAAGTAGCCTTTCAGAGAGAAATTATATTTTGCAGAGTCCTTGAGTGGTAGGGCAACTGGTGGCAGATTTTATGGAGGACCATCAAAAGGAGTAGTTGAAGTAAAGTCTCACAGAATCATGGGAAGCATCCAAATCAAGTTACACAGAGTAGGTATGTATTAAAGAATTGGAATAAAGTGAAATTATTGGCAATTGTTATTATTTCACTTAATTTGTGTTTTTTCTTTGCTTGCTTATTTATTTTATTATTCTTTAATAACATATTCTTTATATTGATTGTAACCTGAATTATAACCAGTAAGAAGATAGTTATTAGTTTTACTTTGGAATAAAATACTTTTTCTTCAAAAAAATAAATAAATAAAAGAGCTTTACTAGTGAGCTAGTGAGTTAGATCTGTCTTTTACTTGCCAAGAAAACAGTCTTTTAAAAAAATTTTAATAAGATTTTATTTATTTATTTATTCGTTCATTCATTCATTTAGGAGAGTATGAGCAAGAGGGAGGGGAGGAGGGAGAGGGAGAAGCAGACTGCCAGCTGACCTGGAAGTCTAATGCAGTACTGATCCCAGGACCATGAGATCATAACCTGAGCTGAAGGCAGATATTTAACTGACTGAGCCACCAAGACTCCTCCCAATCTTTGTTTTTAATCCAAGTGAGAAGTCTATGTATTTTCTAGTCCATCTGGAATCAAAATTATATGATATTTCACTACTTTCAGTTGTATTCAACTTAATAGATGCTACAGGAACAGAAATATCCATAGTCTTACTCTGACCTATTGTCTCTTTAACAGATTAAAGAAAGTTTGTAGAGAATTCTGGCAAAATTGTCATGCAGGAATTACTCTCTTCTTAAAAAAATACTTCACTCTATTCCTTGCAAGAGAATGCCTTTTTTTCAGGGTTGCATTTTCCCAAGTGAAGATATAGTTACCATTTTCAGAATAGATTGACATACAGATGCATGAATCCATCTTTCAATAGACTCCTACAATAAGCACTGTGTCTCTGACACTCTGTACATGTCCAAATCTCTTGCTTCTTCCATGAAGCCAAGTGTGTTTCAACATATGTTTATAAATCAATACTTAGAGACCAGACCAAGAATGAGAAAAAAAAAACATTATTTTAAAGCATTTTTATGGTTAAATGATCAGATATTTGTATCTACAAGAACGAGTATCTTTTAATCAAATATATAATCTTCTGTAATAAAATATAAACCCCAAATATAGATATCTCACAAATATGAATTTGTTTTACTTTTACCATTTTTTGCATGTATAAAAATACCTATTTTACTTACAGAAATGTCATGAGAAATTAGATTTAAATTTAATTTTACAATTGAGCTCTCTTTATTCAAGATAATTACTTATTTTGTATGCTTCAGGATATTATAGATAACTCAAGATGATGATTCTTGACTATACTAGTAACACCCACTCAATATCAGCACCTGTGTAGAAGTCAAGATAGTTTCAGAAGAGTTTATAAAGTCTTTCCTTTTTAAGAACTGTTCATTTGTATCTGTGAATATTCTTTTTAGGACTGCTAATTGCTAAAATGTTCAAAAGACATTGCTACCTCTTTTAGAGAGAACTTAAAAATCAGCATTATTACCTTAGGGACTTATTAGTTTTTGAAATATTAATTATTTGTGATCACTGTCTTTCTAAATGTCATAGGATGTGTAGAGGAGAAAGTCTCTGTTCTAACCAGAAATATTTCAAAGAAATTAAATGATAACTTAAAACATAATGCATAGATTTGAAAACTTTTGCCAGTATTTAGGTGGTTCTTTAATATGGTTCATTATAATGAGGTTATGATTGATTGAGTATATAATGAATTAAATATAAATAAGTAAAAATAGTGACACTCTTTTGCAAAATACAGTTAATGGCCTTACATTTGAAAGAATTATGAGGCTCACAACTGCAAAAAATTAGGCAGTCATCAAGTAATACTACTAATTGATGTTAAAATCCATTCCAGAGGTATGAAATGTTTTCAGTGTGTCAGTAGTAACTCTTCTATTATTTCTCAATGAGTTCCTTTCCAGTTAGTTTTCTCTTGGACAGATTCTCTTAAGACAAATTCAACTTTATGATGCAGGTAAGATTCTTGGTCATTTCCATTCTTTTTGGTGAATCTGGTTCCCTCACAGACTGGCAGGTGGGATTGGCCCTCTCCCTCTTTCCAACACCCTCCTCCCTCCACAAGAAGCAGCTGTTTCAGGCCTCCATGCCTTTCCCTTTTCTTTGTCTGTCTCCTTTTTTTTAAGTGATATTTTTAGAAATACGTGCAAAATACCAAGGGTTAACATCTGCACCTCTACACCTCTCTCTCACCTCTTATTTCATAAAGCTGGCTCTTTATGTTGCTTTACATGCCTTAATATATGTTTTATGAAGATTATACATATAATAGACGTATATATAATATAAAAAAAATTGTAGGGACAACTACAAATTTCACCTTTACATGCTATACTCATTATGTTTCCCAGCTCTTGCCAAACTCTATTTTTTCAGATTCCACAATATTCACACTTAAATATTTCTCCTTAGCATAAACTTTATGCCAGTCGGTGTTAGATGAAAATATATGATATTTTATAACTCAGTTTGCACTCTGATTGAAGACAAGTACCCCATCACAGATTTCAGTAGTCTCAACATTTCCCAGGACAGTGTTGCAATATCCCTAGTTTGACTAGAAGCAACATTACTGATATAACAACTTAGGCAATATTTTCAATATCAGCAGTTACAAGTATTATTCATTTTATAAGTGAAAATTTGTATTCCTAAAACTTCCAGATTCTGAAAAGGTACAGAATAAATCTCCTCCCTCTTTTATATAGCAACCCTTTAGATCTATAAAAATAGTCATGGAGTCATTTCAAGGCTATCTTTTAAGAAATACATCTTTGTCTCTTTAGATTCTCTCTTCTACTTGTTAGACTATCATCCAACTCCAGATGTTTGTTGGGGTTTTTTTTTCAATTTCCTTGTAAAATATATATGAGAGAACTGAACATATATCCTAAATGTAATTGTCAAGAACTGTGAGGGGTGAGGTTTCATCCTCATTACAAACTAACAAGTTAGCCTGCCATGGTTTCATGGATACTGACAGAAGACATGAGACCCACTCATCAGAGACAAGGGACTTTAATACTCACTGCATAGCAGACAGAATTAACTTTATGTTTTCATCAACCTATCTTGTTCTCAAAGTTAAACAAGGTTGACAGAGAGCGGGAAGGTGGATACTAAGCAGGTGGTGGGTTTGTGTTATAGTTGAAGATCACCAAACCTAGTAAAGCCTAATTTTTATACTGAGCTGCTTGCAACTTTACTTTGTGGGAGACATTATCCTTATTTTATTGAACAGAGAACATATTTGTTCTGTGCTCCAAAGAAAAACACTGTTTCTCTCTACCAAGGTTTTACAAACTGTGTGCTTTGTTTTCTATGCAAACACCTTGAAAAGATAGCCTAGAAGAAAAGCTGTCAGTTACTCTGTTCTCAAGACATGTAGATCTGTGTATTTTCATTCAACAGTGGACTCATTAATTTAGATCACAATGAAATTGTGGATATCTTTAAATTACAAATTAAGTGATGGTAATTCACAGACAAAAGATGTGTTCCCACACATTCATAGAATATCTTATTCAATTCTGATTCTTTATTAAGGTCCTTTTGCTTTTCCATACACGTGGCAGTGTTACCTGGTGAATAAATAAAACAGTATTTTTTTCTAAGCTTTGGTTGCCAAAA
The DNA here is from genome assembly GCF_018345385.1 of Vulpes lagopus. NCBI lineage: Eukaryota > Metazoa > Chordata > Mammalia > Carnivora > Canidae > Vulpes > Vulpes lagopus. The sequence goes on along the minus strand of NC_054824.1, from coordinate 21,517,310 downwards.
CAGAAATTTAATAGTGCAGTGGTATATAGACCCAGTAGGAAGATTTCGTTTCAGATCATGCAGTCACACAGCTATGTTACACAGGTTCAGTTTTCCAAGAATTCCTTTTTAGCTAGAGGTGGGTAGGAATTGTATTCCAACATATACCAAGTCAGTCAAGAGTTCACCAGCTCTCCCTGTAGTAATGAGTAAAATCGTGTGTGTTATCTGACCAGGAAGACTCCATGATACCACAGTAGGGCATTTGATTCATCATGTGAGAAAAATTGTCTCAAATTTTTTACAATTACACATTATTTTTGTTGTTGTTGTTGTTATTTTGCATTATTTTGACACCTTGAGAACTTCTGACAGGACAAAGAATTTTAAGACTTAAACACAATAACAATGAAGGATCCCTGGGTGGCTCAGCAGTTTAGTGCCTGGCTTCGGCCCAGGGCGTGATCCTGGAGTCCAGGGATCGAGTCCCACATCAGGCTCCCTGCATGGAGCCTGCTTCTCCCTCTGCCTGTGTCTCTGCCTCTCTCTCTCTCTCTCTCTCTCTCTGTGTATCTCTCATGAATAAATAAATAAATCTTTTAAAAAATAAAAAAATAATAATAACAATGAATTATGTGTATAATCCTTTTCCATTTAAGCTCTTAAATCAGCACATAGGTTAATAGAAGTCTCCAAGAATGGAAAACATATACCTCTAGGGTGTTAAACAGCCTGTTCCAAAGCAGGTCTATTTCTAGTTTGGAATATTTAAAGCAATGTTTTAAGACTCAAAAACTTTCACAATATGCTTAGGACTTGATTGTTTTGTCAAATGTCTCCAATCTCGTGAAAATATTCCCTGATATTTAATTAACTGAAACCTTCTTCTCTTCAGATGTAACCTCAATTGTAATTAGAAGTGCATGTGTCAACATTTCTAATTAGTGGTGGTAATTAATATTTATTGAGGGTGCACAGGGCAGGTGGTAATGTTCTAGACCCTTGAGTAGCATGAGCAGAATTTCAGAGAAAAAATATTATGGCTGTGTATACGTGGCAACGTGCACTCACAGGGTTTGGAAATGAAAGGATGAGGAGTCAGATTATCTATTGCCATGTCACTCTAATATGTCATAATTGACAATTTGAAGCAAGCCAGGATAAAAATGGTCTGCCTAATTTCCTCCCCCCACCTCAAATCTGACTTCTTAAAATTTGGTTATCTAAGACTGGAACTAATCAATTAATAAACTCATTGAGGCAGCTGTCTGGAAAAAATATATAATTCTAGAAAAGCAACAAATACAAAAGATGTTATTTGTTTAAAAAAATCAACAATAACTATGGATGTGGAAAATGTCAAATTTAGTAAGCTATAGTGGCAAAGCATAGGTTCAATATAATATGTTTATACTGAATTTTAATTTTCTTTGATCATTATCTGACATTTCACCCTAGAGACGTTTATGACATGAAGCACTTTGAGGTTTCTTGCATGAAGAAGTACTCTGATACTGGGTAGTTTTATTAAAAATTTGAAAGGCAAATGGAAAAGAACAGAGCCAAGAACAATGATTATTGATGTAAACCACAGAATTGATATTCAACACAAAATCAGATTATAAGATAGCACTTTATCCAACAAGATAAACTAGATGGAATGAAGTACAATGTTGTATTTAGATCTGAAAATCAAACACACAATACTGTATATCAAAACAAGTTTCTTTAATTAAGTATATATTTTAAAAGCGTAGAAGTACTAAAAATATAAGAAAAATGCTTTATATAATTTATACATAGAAGGAATAGAAATATAGAGGGTAATTTTTAATGACACCACACTCAGTAGAAACTAAGAAAAAATTAGGATGTGGACCATCCTAAAATAGTACATGTCAGGCATATATAACACACATATTATATATACTTAATAAAGAATTATATAAGTGACAAGCACAATAATGTTTAAAAAGCATATGGAAGACCATGGGTTATCCTTAAAATACAAAATGCTATTGTTTATTTAAAAAATATTAATGCTGAAATAGGAAAGTGAACACAAAGCACTTATGGTGAATTCAAAAAAGAAAAAGGCAAATGGATAATAAGCATACAAAAATGCACTTACGTCATTTAAAACTGAAGAAACAGAAAATCCAACTAAAATAATGAGGTTTTTACATTAATATAGGCTAAAATGCTTGAAATATTGTTGTCAAGTGTTCAAAGTCTGACCTGCTGATATGTTATTGTTGGAAACACGAAAATTGGCACCATCCTTCTGGATCGGCATTAACTCTATGTACCAATTTCACTTCTACGGATTTGTCTGAGGAGATTATAAGTTAAAGATGATGGACAAAAACTGGAGTAGTGTTTTTAGTAGCAAAACCCAAAACCAATCAAAATTTTAGTCAATAGCAAATTTGATATTGTGAAGCATCCATTCACGAATAATATGCAAACATATTAAATATTGAGAAAACAATGCACTGGTATGAAAATGACATCAACCCTATACTGTCTAAAAAGCAGATTACAGAGGAATTTGTATAATATGATCTGAGTGGTATTTTTCATAGTGTGTCAATGGAATATTAGTTCCACAAAAAGTTATGTGATCTGTATAATCAAATTGTTTGGGAAATGATGCATATTTTGTTCATCTCTATTTGAGATTTACAAGGCACATGAGTGCATTATAGGTTCTGCAAAATCTGTCCACAAAATAACTTTGTTTAGTCCAAATTACTTGCTAAAATTATTTGATTTTGTGTTTTGCATAATTCGTTGAAACATCTCCAGTCTACTACTCTGTTTCACTTTCGAAAATGTTACCATGCGTGCATAGGAATAAAAATTTGCCAAGACAGATACGAAATTAACAACAGCCATCCTAGAAAATGGGAGATTTAGAAATTTTAATATTTCATGTTATACATTTTCCACATTACACCATACTTGATTTTTTTTAACTTGAGTCATCAGAAAAATGAAAGTTTTATGGAAAATGAGAAAGAAAACTGAGCATGAGTACAGACTTCTAGTTTAAATCACCTTTAACACAGCCTTTTCGACTTCTCACCTAAATAGCTAATAGACTTTTTAAAAAATTACCAATTCACAGAACAAGTGGAAACTATACCTTACATACAAATTATAACCAGAACGTTTGGGGAATTCACCTTAACTATCAAGTCAGTGGCCCTGAATTGATAAAATGTATCTTTCATTTTCTAAAATGTCAGTTTCCAAAAAAGTATATATTTTGTTTCTTTCCCATCACATACTTCTTGGTCCCTTAGTCTCAGCATCAATAGAAAATCAAACTCTGCCATTTCCCATAGCATGCTGAGTAGCCAGAGCAGTGATCTCAAACTGCATCCATTTCCCACTTTTTAAAAATCCATTTGGCCACTGCAAATTCCTGGAAACAAAGGTGGGGAATGAATTTTGCCAGTGGTCCTTTCATCCTAAGATGAAATGTGAAATGTGATGAAAAGTAAAATGTGGAGGTCCAAAGGGAGACCAGGATATTGTGTGAATTAAAGATATCATGGGAGCCATTAGTCCAGAGAACCCAAGAACCAGATAGTAGAAATGGTAGAAAAGACCAGTTCCATTAGTAGAGGCACAAAATAAACTGCAAACTGAGCAGGTTGATACAGAAATCTACCATGCCCCATTTCTCCCACTGGTGTTTAACCTATAGAGGGAGACACTGGATAAGGTAAAGGACGAGCCATATAGCTATATCCTTTTAGTTAACCAAACAAGGGGCCCATGAGTGGGAAAAGAAATGTGGGATCTTTGAAAAGAGAAAGAACTTCATCCTTGTGTTCTCTTATTTACTCTTTAGGATGGTGTAGGAACTAGAAGAAAATGTGATAAATATTTGGTGTCATGAGATGAAGAAAATCAACCATACTGAGGAAAGAAGGTATGTGGTAAACATGTCAAAATGTCTGTCCCAACTATAGGAAGAGAAATTGAAATGGATAAAAATGAAGCTGGTGTAAGATGATGCAGAACTTCTAGGAAGTTGAAATGGCAAGGATCAGAGACAATACTGGATGTGTGGGAAAGGGCACACCCAGCACTGCATAAAGTCCTTCATTAGACATATAAATCTTGACTCTAATACATGCAAGGCTCTGCTCAATGCTGAGGACACAGGGTCAACAAGATAAAGTCTGTCGAAAGCTATGATACTGAAGATATGAAGATGTTCTAAAATGAAGTTGAAAATCACAGAGGTGAACACTCTAAAAGGGGAGTGAAGGTAAATCTATTGTCCCTGGAAACAAAGTCAATTATCTAAGAAACAAGGTATATTTCCTTTGGATTAAAGTTAATAATATTCAGGAAAGTGTAGGATTCCAACAGAAGTCAACAACAGCAAAGATATTCCTGAAACAAAAAGAAATACAGTTAAATAAATATATTGTAAATATCATATATTGACTCACTGCAAGCATTTCCTCAGACACTGGAGTATATCAAGTTTGTACTCTCTTATCACTATGTTTCATCAAATCTAACCAATGCAATGAGATATGGAATAGAAATAAGAGGCACAGCAATTGAAAGGAATTTGTGAAATAGTATTATTTATAAATATATAATTTTATTTGATCCAGAGGAAAAGGAGAATCAGAGAGAAAAAAATAATTAATAGGGATACTAATTAGAGTGTTTAGTTAATAGCTATATACTATTAAGAGTTTTCTTAGTTATCTCACAAACCAGCAACAATTTGTAATAAAGATTTTTGGTAAAGAGGTTATATCCATAATAATAACATCAATACTTATAAACTCAGCCCTTTTGATTTATTAATATTTATCATAAATATTAAGCATGAGTAAGATGTTTTAATTAATGCATAAGAAATATTGGTGAGCCACAAATATCCATTTTTAAAAGACCTATATAATAACACAACATCACAACATAAAGGGAAAAACACAAATATATGTATTTTTTTGTTTTGTCATATAAATGTTATGTAAATATATAAAATGTATGTTGACAAAAAATGTGACCTTTGTTGTCTTGGGTGATGAGATTATATGCCATTTTTAAGTATTTCTTAACACTGATCATATTCTACATTGGGATAAAATGTGTTAATTTTAAAGATAAACATGTAACTCTAAGGGTAGGAGAAATGGGGCTTGGGCTAAGTTGTTCACAGTAGCCAAGGATCACCCAGTAGCTAACAGTTTGCTGCAGCTTTTTATTAATAGGGAAATAATTGCGTTACCATTAAAAGTCATAACTCTACTGACTTTGCTCTGATTGCAGTGTTGTGGAGTGCAATAGTCTGCACATCAAAGGATAGGAATCAGTTTGACAAATGAATACTTGTTCACTGAAAGCATAGATGGAAAATAAGCTATGGAAACTGTTCTTGAAGGAGTAACTAAAGAGACTGTATATCGGATTTTACCAGAGAGAGAGGGAGAGGGAGAAATGTCAATATATATCGAAGGAACCCGTTGGTAAAATTTAGAGTATAAAATAATCAGGAAAGGGGAATTAATTTAATTTTCTCTGTATTTTCTTTTTTGGTATTTACCTTTATTTTGCCTGTACTTGCTTATACTTTCCTCTAGGATTTAGCTAAAACAATGATTCAGAGACGAATAGCAGAATTTAAAACCAAGTTTTGGAGCCATAAAATTAGAAATACAAAGATATCAACACTCTACATTCTACCAGAATTTGCAAAACACAAGGAAAACTGGAATAGAAAAACTATTCTCTTCTTCATCTGTAACATAATGATGTGTCTGTATGTAATTATTTTATTATATGCTAAATAAATCCAGACTTAGGTATAAATCTCTTCAAGTTTAATTCAGCTGTTTGGGTATCCTTAAACAAATCAAAATCTCCTATCTAAATGTCATACTAAGAAGCAATATCAAATCTAGGTTATTTGTGTTAGGATAGGATGGTATTATGTGGTTTTAGCTTAATAACATATACACCCCTATGTATGCATTCAACTCCCTATCCTTATTTCCACTTCTTTCTTATGTATCTTAATATCTGTTCTTCTTCTTATATGGCATTAGAGGCAGATTGAAATCTTTTCTTTTAAGAACTATGCAATAAAAGCTAATCCATCTAAGGTTTTCCCCAGTCTATAGCCATGAAGGGATTAAATTTGTTAAAAGTTTTAAGTCTTTTATTCTTAAAATATGTAACTTGTTTAGTGGCCCATTCAATACAAAATTACCCTCTGAATCTCTAAAGAATGTATAATTAGGAACATATAAATCTCTTCCCCCCCCAAAAAAAAAAACTATATTCTATGACAAAAATCAGTAACTTACCGTTTACTTAAAATCCATCAGCAAATTGTATTAATTAGCAAATACAGCATTACATTTGATTCCTCTTTATTTTTTAAATTTTTAAAAATGTATTCATTCATGAGAGACACACAGAGAGAGGCAGAGACATAGGCAGGAGGAGAAGCAGGCTCCACGTGAGGAGCCCGATGACGCCCTGAGCCAAAGGCATATAGCCAAACACTGAGCCACCCAGGTGTCCCTGACTCCTCCTTATTAATCCTACATTTTAGGAAAATTTTTGTCAATTCTATTATAGCTAGAACTATGTTCTCAACGTCAAAATTAATATTTTTGATTAATATAAAGAAGAAATATTCCTTATTAAGGAAACCAAAGAACAATCAACTTTAGCTATATTTGTCCTTGAAGATTTACAGAAATTGTCTTAGGTAATTCACCCCAGGAGTCTGTGATGATAACGTGATAGAACATATTCATTAAATTCTAATTTACCTTAAGTATTTCAACTGATTTGCCTTTCATCATTTTTCATAAATATTCTATAGTAGACTAAGCTCAAATAAGAATTTGAATTTAATACATATTTCAATAACCTCTTGTTAAGGCAACAGGAACCAGAAATGGGATGAGCCATTCAAATTTAGAGACTTCTAATTTGGGAGGAGCAGTGTGGAAGACGGGAGAGGATACAACATATTGAGCATGCACTGACCAATCTGACTGGAAGATGGCCAAATCAGAATGGACACAAACTAAACCACCTGTACACCAAAACCTGTGCAACTGGTTGAGTATCACTCCTTTTAGGCTATACTTTCATGTCTTTATTCCCCAAACTGTCCCTCTCAGCAACAGAGAGTACAACAAAGTCAGTTAATTTTAGGTTGATTGAAGACTAAGTGAGAATTCTAATAGAGGGTGGGAGCAGAAACAGGAATGAAGAGGCTGCACTCTAGGTGTGAATGTTCCAGTGGCTACAGCCAGGCAAGAGTTCCACATCAAAATGTCTTGTAATTTGGATATTGTTGAGCCTCTACTATTTATTCTCTTTCTTTCGTTTTCTGCCTTTTATACTTTTGTCTGCATTTTCAACAAAACATTATAATAAGAGCATTTTTATTTGAACTTATCATCATTATTTCTACAAAGATACAGTAAGTCCAGGTTTTGTGAAGAGTAATAAGACATAGATGAAAATTCACAAATTATTTATTTTACTTTTAGGTATAAATACCATTGATGAATGAGAACAAAGGTATATTTAATATCTTAGCCAAATGTCAACAGGCTGCAATGACTGGTTGTCTTTGCAGGAAAGGGGTGAAATACAATGTACATTTTTTTGCATAGTAATATTTTCATTGATTAAAAAGGATATAAATAAAAAATGAATAGTTTGTCTCTCACCATCACTGTTCTTATAATTCAGTTAGAAAAATACACTGTTCTGTCACTGTTTCTATAATGCATTTAGAAATAACTACACCCCATACAAAACCAGCCTTTCATTGTTAGTCTTGTCTTCTACAACCTTGCCACTCAAAACACTGTCTGTAGATGAGCAACTTAGAAATGCAGAATCCCAGTCCCCAGAGATCTGAATTTCAACAGGATCCACAAGTGATTCATATACACATTAAATTAAGAAGAACTCAGTTTAGGAAAAGTGTTACATAATACACACATTCAATTTTTAAAGATTATTTATTTGAGAGAAAGAGGGAGAGAGAAAGGGAGAAAGGAAGGAGGGGCAGAGGGAGAGGAAGAGGAAGAGAAACAGATTCCCCACAGAACCAACTCTAGGCTCCATCTCAGGAACCCAAGGTCATGGCCAGAGCCAAAATCAAGAGTCAGTTGTGAAACCAACAGAGCCAAGCAGGCACCCCAGAAATTCGGTTATCTATAGGCAACTCTGAAATCCTAAATAGTGTCACCTTTTTGATATTACACTCAAAATATTTTCCCCCAAGCTACACTAATATTTCTCACATAGCAGGGAAAAAATTGAATTGTGAAGACATCCACCCCTAACATTTCAGTGCCCATAGATGGAGGTCCTTGCCAAAGGTTCTTTTCTTTCCCTTCCTATAGATGGCTCTGTTCTGCTTGGTGAAGGCTATTTACACGTGCCTATGGACTCTTCAGTCCAAAAGTCTAAGGCCTAGGCCCTTGCTCCTACAAATAACCACCCAGTGGCCAAGGCCAACGTCAGAACTCTGGATGCAAACTTCAATGGCAGTGGCAAGAAGGAGACGTGGAGCATAGCCCTGTTTGCTCTTTCCAGACTCAGAGCACGTTTCCAGACAGGTGGGAGGTCTCGGGGAACACAGGTTTGGGTCCAGACACTGGAGCAAAGTGCAGTTGAAGGAGGACCAGAGCAAGATGTTGGAAAATATGGTAACTTGGGAAAAAAAAAAACTCTTAAATTCAAGTTTGTTTCAGTCTCAGTGTCTTTTTCTACAAACACCCTGGTCTATAATGTATTTCACATTTATAGCATCAGATACCCCTCATTCCTTACCAGAATGTACATGAACACACTTTTAATCTGAAGTTTGTAGTTAAATACTGAAATGTAAGCATCAGGGATGAGATCAGTAGGAAAAATAAATCATGTTTCATAAAAGAACAATAATAGGACACCAGAAACCTCTTCTCTCTTAAATAGGCTATTTTAATTCTGAGCCCAACATTCATCATTTCTTTCCTAGACCTTTAGGAAAAAAAAAAAAAAAACATACACATCTAGATCTGAATATTAACATTCGGTAAATATTTAAATTAGTGCTGAAGACAGAGTATTCTGCAAGCCCAATAGATTGTGCTCACTCATTCATAACTTCTTTCAGCTCTTTGCTTTGTGTCTTATGTCTAAACACTGATTTCTATAACACTTAATGTATTTATAATAAATGGAAAACCTGGTTAAATAATTTTCTTTTTCTACAGAACTGAAATTAATTTTAGTTTGCCATGAGGAATGCAAAAGTATTGTGGACTTTTTTGAAAAAGCACATAAAGCATAATGCTAATCAAAAGTTTAACTGAATCAAAACACAAAACAGCTACTTTTATAATGTATTCAATCCCTAATTGAAATTCAACATCATTAAAAAATTAAAAATTTTAGATGCCATAATTGCTTAAATAACCTTTTGTGCATTATATGTTAAATATTTGCCAGCATTAAAAAACATTTAACTGCTCAGTATTAAATCTCTTAGACACACTCTCAGCAAATAGCTTCATAAACCAAAGAAGACAATGTTGCAAATATTGTGCCAGCAAGAAAAAAAATCACATTTTTTTTGCAGGCATCATCATCTACCCACTTCAAAAAGTCAATAACTTTGATGTTTTAAATTCTCCCTACCTGTCCCCTTAAAGAATTGAGTTCTTGTTACAAACCTCCCCATGTCTTGAAAATCTTTGGTCTAAGGAATATTTGCCATTGGATCCCTTAAACAGTGCCCTTTCTGCCTGTCCGATTTATGCTGTAATGAATGCACCATGCTGTCTTTGGAACTAGGTCATGGCCTTGAGTCCTCAAGAATCAAGTTCATGACTGACAGGAGTTCCTTGCAAGTGTTTTAGCCATATTGATACGGGATTATAAGAGGCTCTTTTCACAGTATTGTGTTACACATTCATTTTGAGCATGTTATTTTTTAATAAACTATTTATCTTCAAACAGTTTCAGGCTTACGGACAAATTACAAAGCTATTACAGAGTTTCTATGTACCTTACACCCGATTTCCTACATTTCTATCTTACATTAGTGCAGTCCACTTATTTTAATGAACCAATTTTGATACATTATTAAATGAAGTCAATACTTTGTTCACTTTGCACCTTTTTCCTCTTCAGGATTTCATCCAGTAACTACATTGTATTGTACAGTCATGTCTCCTTAGGCTGTGACAATTTCTCACACTTGGCTTATTTTTGATACCCTTCCCTAATTTGAGAGTTAACGGTCAAGTATTTTGTAGAATGTCTCAACTGGGATTTGTATTGTGGTTTTCTCATGGTTAGACTGGGATTCGGTGTTTTGTAGGAGGAAGACTATATAGAGGTAAAGTGCTATTTTTGCCACATTACATCAAAAGTACACACTATGCTGCCCTTCCTCATTTGGTTTAGAAAGTGTACTGTTTCTCCACTGTAAAGTTACTCTTTTCTCCCTGTTTTCATACTGTACTCTCTTTGGAATAAGGTCTATGCATAGTCCACACTTAAGAAGTAGAGATTTATGTTCCATCTCCTTGAGGGCAGAGTGTATATATAAATTATATGGAATTCTGCACAGGAGATTTGTGTCTTATCCATCATTCAATCATTCATTTATATCAACATGGACTCATGGATATATTTCATTTAAACTTTGGCTTATAATCTAATACTGTTTTTATTTTATTGCTCTAACTGTCTAACTGCAGCAGTTGGGAACTCCTCCAGTCGGATCCTGTGTCACTTTCACATATCCTTGTCAATGTATTGTTTGTTTTTTGAGAACTTTCTTACTTTCTGGAACAATACTATGCTCCAGGCCTATCTTACATACATCCTACCCGATCTTAGTACCAGCTACCTCTCCAAGAAGCCCTGGCTCCTTTCACTGGAGAATGATATTGTAAGCCAAAAATCTAGGAGCTAGGTGTACTCATTGCTACTGAAGTTTATGTCATTACTTCTAGGCCCCCTCAGCTGATGCAGCCAGGAAATGTACACCAGTCTATTTACACATACCTATAAATATTTCTTTATGTAACCACTTATATCTATGTTAAACTAACCATGAATTCATAGTAATGTTTCTGTCTCTAACTCATTACCACATGAATAATTTTAGCCTCATTCTTTTGCTTATCTGCAAACTGCTACTCCAATAGTAGAAGAAACCTGGCCCTCATTATTTACCATGTGTTTATTTAATTGCTTGATTCCAAGATGTATGATTAGCAATATCAGAATTTATAACCTCAAAATTGTTGTCACCTCTATCCTGTGGAAAACAGCTTGACTGCCTCCCAAAACTAGTGTCCAGTGTTTATATGCAGTTCATTTTGCCTTTTGCTTTTTGTCCTGCAACCTCAGTTCTCTGATTAGCTCAAGAAAAGTCATTAAGTTTTAGTTTGTTCCAGTTTTCCTTCTTTTAAAGAAGAGAATTATGACATCCAAGATCTTTCCATATTGGGCTAAAAAGACCATGTGATTTTTTTATATTTATATTCACTTAACTTCATACCATAACAAATTTTACAAAGAAAATAAAAGAATTTAAGGGAAATTCTCACTCTTGGAGTATGTGCATTTAGCTAGCATTTATTCCAAGGTAAAGAAAGTGACATTACACTGTGTAATTTTAGGTACACACAAGTTGCTAGCAGAATTTTTGAGTAGCCTACAGCAAGCCTGGAAATCATTTCTTTTAACTTGTGTCTAGATAGTAGACCAAAATTTTTGGAACACATTGATTTAATTATTCATCAATCAATTATTCATTACATATTTATGTGCTTAGTTACTGCCCCAAACTATTGAACCGAGATAATACAGCTTTCCTGTGAATGTGTTTCTTTAGTTTTCCTATATTGAATGAGGTTACTTGAAAAGTGCTCCAATTTCCTATCAGTGGAAATAGTTTTCATAGAAACATTCCCCTTTAGAAAAAAAATATGTATTTTATAACATGATGGTCTGGGACTAAAGGCAGAAAAGCTAAGACTTCCAGACTTTGAAAGGGGAAAAAAATACCTTGTTTAAGGCAATTCTTGTTTAAATCATTTGAGGCAATTATCTATAGAAAATATAAAGGAAAAAAATATATATAAAAGATAGAGGTACCTGGAGGGCTCAGTCAGGTGAGCATCCAAATCTTGATTTTGGCTCAGGTCATGATCTCTGGGCTGTGAGATCGAGCCCCACATAGTACCCTGCACTTAGCAGAGGGTCTGATTGAGATTCTCTCCATCTTCCTCTGCCCCTTCTCTAGCTCACACACACTCTCTCTCAAATAAATAGGTGAATTTTTTAAAAAGAAAATATAAAGGATAAAATATACTTTTAATAAAATCGCACTGTAAAATATAGAAATTATCTATGAAGATAGGCCTTTTATAATATTTCTTATTATGTAACAAGTGCTTCTAAATGTGTGCATGTGCAAATGTGTGTGTGTTTTTCATTAAATTAAATTCTGTACCTCCAACTTTAAGATAATTTAGAATATTTTTGATATGGGCCATTTTCATAATATGCCAGTATTTCTGGTTCATAAGTGGGAGAATACGTTTTCCAATACCACATTGTTGATGAATAGGTGGTTACTGAGTTCTGATCAGTAAAGCAAAATGCATAAGATCTTAATACTTCATAGCATAATCCATCCTGGCCAGCTCCAAAATTTCACACATCATAGTACAGCCTAAACAATATACTCTTGTTGTTTGTTTTACGAAAGTCTTAAAGAATGAAAATGGTCTGAATGTTAGGAATATTTCAGTCAAATTGATTCTGTCATGGTCAGGTACACAAACCAATGACAGTGGAACCCTCCAAAAGGGCTTGGAGGGAATGTGATGACCTATTTTCTCAGGCTGATGTGGTTTTAGTTTTTTACTCTCCTTCACTTTTACTCAATCTATAAACAGTAGACTTTCAAGTCATGATGAGAACACCAGGCATTTTGTTATCATTGCAAGAGTGTTTGAGGTGAAGTATAACATAATTGAATGTTTTAAAAATATTTAATAAAATTAAATGTATTTTTAAAGATTATGAAAGGTCTAGTGAAGTTCAAAGGTTATACTTTCGTGATAGAATATACTGCTTCAAAGTGAAATAGGCTTTTCACTTGTGGAGGCATTAGAGGTTTCATTCTTTTCAACATATTTCTATTTAATTTAGGAAAGTCAGAAACAGAGAGAATTGGAGAGATAGGTGAAAGTTTCCTCGTAATATAACAAGAAATTTGGTCTTTGGTGTAGTTTATGAAAAAGTTAAGAGATTTCGCCCCCCCCCTTTTTTTTTTGTAACTTTAGGGAATTTAGCTTTAAGTTAAAAGCCTTTTTCACTGGTGAAATTGATTTTTTTCTTAATCTAGAGGAAACGGAATATGTGTAGCCCAGCAGAGGAGGGAGAGGAGGTCAAGGGGTAAACAGTTTGATGCGGCACATCTTGAGCTCAATCCTGGGCATGTGATCTCTAGCACGTCTGTCCTCCCAACAGGGAGAATCCAGCGGTGGCTTAGGCTTAAAATGCTTGAGAAAAACTTCAAACAAATGTCTGAGAGAGTCCCTAGAACATTTAGACTTTTCTGTCACAGTCTTTGCTGTTCAATTATTTTTCTTTTTAACAGGACAGAAAGATACTGGCACCAGCGCGGCAATTTCCTTTAAGGTGGCTTTCTTTGTGGGGCGAGCGGTCTTTAATTAAGCTCTGTATGTGATCAAGTCACACTTTTGCATTTAAGAGGATACCAAATGCCAAGTGGAGAAAACTTCTTTCGTTTATTTTATGCTTGTTCAAAGTTTAAAATGAGCACCATGTTCTATAAGCCCCATAGCCTTTCATAACTGAAAGTTAATATTTTTAAACTCAGTGCTTTGAGATTCCATACACATGGTCTAAGAATAGAGTCCTTCTCCACAATTTCCATATTGAGAAATGAATTACAGGCACCCTCTCTAGGCTTTGGAATTTTAAAATAGACTGAATATTTGTCCCCTTCGTTTTTCTCTAATATGTTGCTATCCTGGTACTATAATTCTGGAGGCACCTCAAATTAGTCATAATTCTGAAATTATGGAGACATTATGGTTGATTAGAAATGTTATGACATTTTGTTAAAATACTTATATTTATTATTTAGAAATGCATGTCAAAAGAGTCAGCTATTTTATCAGCAAAATAAGTTTACTTGGGAATAGGGGGAATTGCAGTTTGGGGGCCAACTGTGGTGAACAATAGTCAAGTCTGGAGAATAAAGGAGAGCTTACTTTTGTATGGGAAAGGAGGAAGCTGGGAGGGGCTCTTTTGCTGAGTTCTCATTGGCTGCACTGTTGCTGGGCAAGGAGAAATTCTTCCTTCCTCCTGCTGGGGTATGCAAACTAAGCATCTTCCTGTTGGGGAATATGAGTTATGCTTCTTACAACAAGTAGTGGTCCATGAGAACTCCTCCTTCAGGGCTTCCCAGCTCCATTATAAAGGAGGCTTCCTTTACAGGCATACTTCAAAGATATTACAGATTTGGCTCCAGATTACAGGAGTTAAATGATTTTTTTTTGGTTTCTTAGTGCATATGAAAGTTATGTTTACACCATACAGCAGTCTATTAAGTATGCAGTAGCATTATGTCTAAAACACCAATGTACATACTTTAATTTAAAAAAAAACTATTGCTAAAAAGTGCCAACCATCATCTTTTCAGAGATTTATAATCTTTTTTTTTTTTTTTTTTTTTTTTTTCTGGTGGAGGGTCTTCCCTTGATGTTGATGGCTGCTGATTGATGGTGGTTGCTGAAGGTGGGAGTGGCTGTGGCAATTTTTTTTTTTTTTAGGAGATAACAATGAAGTTTGCCTTATCAATTGACTTTTGCTTTCACAGATGTCTTCTCTGTAGCATGTGATGCTGTTTGACAGCATTTTACTCACAGTAGAACTTCTTTCAAAATTGGAGTCAATGCTCTTAAACCCTGCTACAGCCATATCAAATAAGTTTGTCATATATGAAATCTGTTATCATCTCAACAGTCTTCATAACATTTTTTAAAATTTTTGATTTATTTATTTTAGAGAGAGGAACTGAGTATAAGCAGCAGGGAGGAACAGATTGAAAGGGAAGGAGAGGGGGGAAAATCTCAAGCAGACTCCATGCTGATCATGGAGCCCAATGCAAGGCTCGACCTCACCACCCTGAGATCATGACCTGAGCCAAAACCAAAAGTTGGAGACTCAACTGACTGAGCTACCCAGGTACTCCTCTCAGTGTTTTTACCAGGAGTAGATTCCATGTCAAGAAACCACTTTCTTTGCTCATCCATAAGACATAACTCCTCATCCATTCAAGTTTTGTCATGAGATTGCAATAATTTAATCACATTTCCAGGCTCCACTTCTAATTCTAGTTCTTTTGCTATTTCTACCATGTCTGTAGTTATTTCCTCCACTGAAGTCTTAAACCACTAAAAATCATCCATAAGGGTTGGAATCAACTTTTTCTAGACCTCTATTCATGTTGATATTTTATTCCTCTTCCCATGGATCACAAATTTTCTTAATGGCATCTAGAATGGTGAATCCTTTCCAAAAAGTTTTCAATTTACTTTACCCAGATCTATCAGAGGAATCACTACGTTTGACAGCTATCGCTTATGAAATGTATTTTTTAAATAATAAGACTTAAAAGTTAAAATTATTCCTTGATCCATGGGCCCCAGAATAGATTTTGTGTTCACAGGCATGAAAGCAACATGAATCTCATTACATATTTCCATCAGAGCTCTTGGGTGACCAGGTACATTATCAATGAGCACCAATATCTTGAAAGGATTTTTTTTTTTTCTGATTTGTAGGTCCCAACAGTGACTTAAAACATTCAGTAAACCATGTTGGAAACAGATGTACTATCATCCAGGCTTCGTTTTTCCATTTGTGGAGCATAGGCAGAGTAGATTTAGCCTGATTCTTAAGGGGCCTACGATTTTTGGAATGCTAAATGAGCCCTGACTTCAACTAAAAGTCATGAGCTACATTAGCCCCTAACAAAAGTCAGCCAGTGCTTTGGAGCTTTGAAGCCAAGTGTTGACCTCCCCTTTCTAGGTGTGGAATTCCTAGATGGCATCTTCTTCTATATAAGACTGTTTCATCAACATTGAAAATCCATTGTTTAGTGGAGCCACCTTCATGAATTATCAGAGCTAGATTCCGAATAACTTGCTACAGCTTCTACACCAGTGCATGTTGCTGCACCTTGCACTTCTCTTTTATGGAGATGACTTCTTTCCTTAAATCTCATGAACCAAACTTTGCAACTTAAACTTTTCTTCTGCAGCTTCCTCACCTCTCTCAGCCTTCATAGAATTAAAGAGATTTAGGGCTTTGCTCTGGATTAGGTCTTGGCTGAAGGGAATGTTCTGGTTGTTTTGATCATCTATCCAGATGACTAACATTTTCTCCATTTCAGCAATTAGGCTATTTTGCCTTCTTACTATCAGTGTGTTCATTGGAGTAGCACTTTGAATTTTCTTCAAGAGCTTTTCCTTTGCATTCACAACTTGCCCTAGCTTGGTGCAAGGGCCCTAGCTTTTGGCCTATCTCAGCTTTAGACATGCTTGCCTCACTAAGTTATTTCTGGCTTTTGAGTTAGAGTGAAATGTGTGACTTTTCCTTTTACTTAAACACTTAGAGGCCATTGTAGGGTTACTAATTAGTCTAATTTCAATATTGTTGTGTCTCCAGGTATAGGGAGGCCCAAAGAGAGGAAGAGAAACAGAGTAATGGATGGTTTCTGTAGCAGACAGAACACAAACATAACATAACATCATAAGTCACCATAAAAAATATAATAATAATGAAAAAGTTTGAAATATTGAGAGAATTACCCACATGTGACACAGACATGAAGTGAGTAAATGCTTGTGAAAAAATGCACCAACAAACCTGCCTCACACAGGGTTGCCACAAATCTTCATTAATAAAGAGCACATTATTTGATAAGGGCAATAATGTAAAGCACAATAAAATGTGATATGCCTCTTTTTATTTTCACAGTGACATCTATCCTCTGGATTTTCTAAAATACAGAGTTGTCAGAAAAATGTTTTCCAATCTTCATCCAGATGCTTTGCACTCTTTTGTCTATAGCTGGGGGTTACTTAGAAGTATAATCTACTGGCATTCACTACCAAATAGAAATCACTGAAACTGAAAGCAGGAAACTGCCATAAACACTTTAATTGACAAGCCTCTTGAAGTAAAATGGAGTAAAATATTTAATGAAAAGACACCCACTAGCCAAAATGCATCTCAGGTTTGTTCTTGTAAATTATTTTAAGTCAACACAGCTTCATCTATAGTTTTTCACTCTTGCTTTTCTTGTTTTTCCCTTCAGTCTATGAGTTAACATATTAATTGTTAAAACTATACATGTAGAATGTCTTGTTTTCTCTTTCAAGCCATTATTTTCCCCAGTATCTCCTCTATTGACCCTTCTCATCTCCTTTCACATTCTTAGTAACTTTTTCTTCCTCATTACATGACCTTTGTGTGTTCCAACATCTATTCTTTCACAATTTTATAGAAACAAAGTTAATTTTATAAAAATCACATAATGCAGAGGTGTTAAATAGAAATGCAAATGGCCAATATGTTTCATTTGCATCACTTGTGCTTCCACATAGCTGAGGTATCAGTTGGTGCACAGTCTCACTGATGTTTACTTATCACTAATCCAAGGAATTATAACACTATTCTCCTTACCCCCTCTACTATTTTAGTATTTTGGGGTCTAGGAGTGCAGATGGAAAATGAATGTAAAAGGATTCCATAAAGCATAAATATTCATTATTGTTCCCAATGCACTGCTTATTTTTCAGATCCTGCTGGGTCCTGCCAGAAAAACAGAGGGTGTTCACTGAGGGAGCACACTTAATGGAAAATTCGTTGCATTTTTCCTAATGCTCAAATTGGCAGTCTCTGTGTCATATGCTGAACACATAGAAATTCATATACATTCATGGGGCAGTTCAACACAATCTGGGAAATGTCCATAAATTTGATTTTCATATGTATTTAATATCTGATAGGAAAGAACAAAGAGAATACATCTTTTTATAAATAATTAGATCCAGTATGATTAATGATGTGTGCATGGTACATATTTATATGTACACACACATACATATGTATTTATGTATTGTATGAATATATTCTGTTTGTTTAATGAATCTTATTTACTTAGAAACTAAAAATAAGAAGCCACTCTTAATATCCAAACATATTTTAAAGATTTCTGTTCAACACATAATTAGATTTTAAATAGACTAAGTATGTTTGAGCAATCTCCTGTTCTCATAATACAGCTTTGACTATTGTTCTCTATTAATAATAATATCAGAAACATTTATTCCTCCTTTATAATTGGCCCCAATTATGCTAAACTAAATTCAAACTATCTTACAAAATGAAAAGATGAATCATTTATAAAAACGAAAAGTAATGCTTCTTTCTGGGAAAATTAGTGTCATTACTATAGAATTAAGGAACTAAAATAATGCTACCAATACTATGAGTTCTGCTTCATTACATATCATTTCTAAGTGTATAATATTTCAGGTCTTTCATTATGTTTCAAAAATACATCTTACATAGTAGATTATTCCACTCATTGAAAGAAATGAGTAAGTTTAATGGCTTCTGAATACCTCCTTTTTTGATAGTGTTGACTAGTCAGTAATCAAGTGTGTATAAAATTCTCAATTCAGAGTTTCTTTTTAAATCTTATCTTAGGTAAAGATGTATGAAATGTATAAAAAATTGCAGGAGCGTAATAGAATAAATTTTTTAAATACAAAAAGGTCATATTTAAAAGAAGGAGTGGACAAACAAATATAAAAAAAGGAAACTAGGAGATTATTGTAAAATATGAAGTGTCTGGTAATAATTTATATTATCAACAGCTGGAGATTTTTCTCCCTGGGAACATTTGGCAATGTCTGGAGACATATTTAGTTGTCGAAACTGGAGTGGGGAGAGTGCTACTGTCATTTAGTGGTAGAGGCTGGGGAAGTGGCTAATTTTTCTAGAATGCAGAGCACAGAAAGAAATTCTCCAGACTAAAATGACAATAGTTACATGGAGGTTGGAAAAGCCTCATTTAAAATAATGGAGATAAAATTTAGCATGGAAACTGGAATAGAGATTTTGATATTATTAAATAGAAGAAGATGTATCTGAGTTTGACTATGGAATTTGAATTTATTTTGATATGTGCAATAGAATACAAATTCTTAAATATGGGAACAAATAACTGAAAATGGCTATTCAGTAAAAACTCCTTTAGTAGCTGTCAGCTGAATTATTGTAGAGTTAAGAAGGCAATAGTGACATTGATACAGAGAACAAGTGCAGAATGATGTATAGATAGTAAGTTACAGCACAAAGATATGGGATTTAAAGGAAGGAGGGAATTAATAGGCTTAGTAACTAGAAATAAGGAGATACTAAATGAATACAAAATTTTGAATTTTTTTGTTGTTTTCTTGAATGATGATAGGGCCAATTATCATCCCAAGCATGTTGATAATGATGAGGAATTATGGCAAACAATATTTTATTTGTGGACTCTCCAAACTTTTCAAATGGAGAAACAGAACTGACTAAATCAGAAAAGAATTCATAGGAAACTACTATAAGATTACAGGAAACTAAAAAGTACCAAGAAGTTTCAGCAATGAAGAGAATATCAACAGAATCCAATGCAAAAGGGAGATCAAGATGGATGGGACATAAGCAAAACAGGAGTAAACTTTAGGATGGTGGATGTAGGTAGAGCCTGAAGCTTCTGAGCCCTAAGGGGAAATTTTAAATTTTCCTACAAATTAGGAACAGAAAAGTGATCTTGTAAGTGGGAGCTTTTAAGCTTACTTTTTGTTGGCTCTTCAGTAAATCTTTTACTTTTTAGATAAAGATACTGGTGCAATATTAGGGAGAAAGTACAATTCCAGGATGAAGGTAGAAGAAACCAGATGTTTGTAGTGACCAGACATTCCTAATTAAAAGTCAGGACCCATGGTTTGAAAGAGAAAAGAGTATTTGAAGTAAAACAAAATGCACATTAATATACTAAACAAGCAGAATTTGAAATTAAAAACACAGTACCACTTTTATTAGCACCCCTAAAAACTAAATATTTAGCTATAAATCTAAGAAAATATGTACAAGGTATATATAAGGAAAACTAAAAGTGATGAATAACAACAATAACAACAAAAAGCTAAATAAGTGGAGAATATACTATGTTCATGGATAGGAAGATTCAATATTGTCAGGATTAGTTTTTCCTCAACTCTATCTATAGATTAAATGCAATCCAAGTTGAAATCCCACTACGTTATTTTGTGGGATATCAACAAACTGATTCTAAAGTTTAAATAGAGAGGCAAAGTCTCTCATGAACAAATAAATAAAATCTTAAAAAATAAGCAGGGTGGGGGCACCTTGGTGGCTCAGTTGTTGAGTGTCTGACTTTGTCTCAGGTCATGATCCTGGGGTCCTGGGATTGAGTTCCACAGCAGGCTCCCACAGGAAATCTGCTTCTCCCTCTGCCTCTGTCTCTGTGTCTCTCATGAATAAATAAAATCTTAGAAAAAAAAAATAGAGAAGCAAAGTCCCAGAGTAAGCAACATAACATTGAAGGAGAACAAAGATGGAAGAGTGAAATCTCCCGACTTCAAGACTTATTGTAAAGGTACAGTAATCAAGACAAGTATGGTACTGGTGAAATAACAAATTTGTTAATGGAATAGAATAGACAGCCCAAAGGTAGAGCCAATATAGTCAACTAATCTTTCACAGGGAGAAAAAGCAATACATTGGAGCAAAGATGGTCTTTTAAACAAATTATGTTGGAACAACTGGACATTCATGTGCAAAAAAGTAAATATATACAAAGACTTTATAGCCTTCGCAAGTATTGACTCTAAGTGGATCATAGACCTAAATGTAAAATGCAAAACTATAAAACTCCTGGAATATAACATAGGAGGTGACCTAGATGACCCTGGATATGGAGATAACTTTTTAGTTACAATACCAAAGCCATGATAAATGAAAGAAATAATTGGTAAATTGAACATTATTTATATTAAAAACTTCTGTCTGTGCAAGACTATATCAAGAGAATGAGAAAACAAGCCACATATTGGGATAAAATCTTGCAAAAGATACATCTTCTATGCAAAATACATACAAAGAACACTTAAAACTCAACAAGAAAAAGAAACTGATTAAAAATGGCCAAAGACTTAACTAGACATCTTACCAAAGAATATACACAGATGGTAAATAAGCATATAAAAATGTATCATACTATCAGGAAAATGTAAATTAAAACAAACATGAGACAACATTACACATCTAGCAGAATGGTCAAAACTGGGAACACATATCAAATGCAGGTGACAATGTTAGCAACAGGAACTCTCATTTATTGCTGGTGGGAATGTGAAATGGTACAACCTATTTGGAAGACAGTTTGGTACTTTCTTACAGAACTAAGCATTCTCTTACTATATAATTCAGCAATTACACTCCCTGGTATTTACCCAATGGAGTTGAAAATTTATGTCTACAAAAAAACCTGTATGCAGATGTTTATAGCAGCTTTATCTGTAATTGCCAAAACTTGGAAGCAACCAAGATGTCCCTCCGTAGGTGAATGGATAAACTGGTCTACCCAGACTATGGAATTTATACATATAAGTGATCTATAAAGTCATAAAAAATTACTGAATCTTATATACATATTACCAAGTGAAAGAAGACAATCTGAAACAGCTCCGTACTGTAGGACTCCAACTCTATGACATCTGGAAAAGCAAAACTGTAGAGACTGAAAAGATCAGTGGTTGCCAGGGATTGATGGGAGGAGGGATGAATAGGAGAATTACAGAGAAATTTGAGGGCTTTGAAATTACTCTATATAATATCATAATTGTGGATATATACTAGTATTTATTTGTCTTAACTTTTAGAATAATATATGGCATCAACAGTGAACCCTAATGTAAATTATAAACTCTGGATATAATGATGTGTTAATGTAGGTTCATCAGACGATGAACAAATGTCCCACTGTGGTGAGGCATGTTGATAGTAGAAAATGCTATGAATGTATGAGTGTGCTATATTGTAAATCTCTGTACTTTCCACTCAATCTTGCTATGAACCTAAAACTTCTCTAAAAAAAATAAAATCAATTTTTAAAAAGGAATTATACCAATAATCAGAGAAATATCCATTACAATCATGAAATACAATGTTTTGCTCCTCTTAAATAAGAAAAAATAAATAAAAGGGCTGAAATCTCCCAGCGATAACAGGAATGTGATGGCAGATCCAGGGGATTTAGAATACTCTTTTATACTCTTGTTGGGATTTATTTAAAATAATAGTTCTGGAATAAATTCTGGCAATATATATTAAAACAAAAAGTGGGCCCACCCTTTAACTCAGCATTTCTGTTTGTAGAAATTCACTCAAAATATATGAGAAATAATAAAGACATACACCCAAGGATATTTAATGTAGCAATAAATTAGAGGTAACCTAAATTCCTAACAATAGTAGGATGACTAATATTGGCATGCCCAAGCTTTGAAATAAAATGGAAATAAGACATATTTATAGGTACAGATATAAATATCTCTAGATAGATATGAGGTAGGTAGGAAATTCATACAATATTGCAAAGTAAGATAAAAATACAAAGCAGTATGTATGCATGTATATGTATATACCCATGTACAAATACATAACTATATATACATATATAATCATTCCATTTTTTTTTAAAAAGACTCTAAATATGCATGTATATCTTTGATTTAAAGGGAGTAAAAGTATTAAAAAAGCTAACTTTTACCAATATCAATTCAGGGAGTAAAACAGGGAGAGGGAGGAGAAAGTTTTGGTTTTGGTTAGGCTCTTCATTAACACTTAGGTTTTAATCCAGAACATATGTATCATTTAATAATTCAAATTAATTGAGAGAACACTAAGTGTGTGAGGTAAGTGCTATAAAGAGGCTGTCAGGAATATTGGCCATGTGAATACAGAGGATCTCAGCCATTCCTGGGAGGTTGGCCATTCCATCCCTAAGCAAGGAATATGGAGGCTGACTCTTAAGAATGAGTAGCAAGGTAAAAGGGAGCACAGGAGCACAGGGAGAAAGGGAGTTTATGAGTGTTAAGGCAAAAGAAGCAACAGGTTCCAACATTTACCTTACAGAAAAAGTTCCAGAGAGTTCAGAATGGATGGCACAAGAGTGGGAGGGGTGCAAAGGAGAGGTGACAATAAGCAACTTCCTGGTTTCAAAGTGAGTTAGGAACTGTTAAAGGTATCAGATCATAGTGGTTTCAAGTTTAATTTTTGACTCTGCCATATAAGGCATTTTTTAAAAAAGACTCTTTAGGCCTCAATTTTCTTGGAAAATGGGAATTATAACACCTACCTTGTTATTTGGAGGAGTCAATTACATCGTAAACCAAGAATCATATGCTTTTTACATATAGGCACTTTTAGGTAGCAACAATTATTATAATCCTCTTTGTTCTCGCCTATCATGGTATTAGACTTGGTTTGATCCCAGGCTATTGATCATGTATTTTGGTTTTTCTTACTTTATGAAGCAACGTTGAATGGGATGGTTGTGTTTAGCAATAAGCAATATCCGGGAAACCAGATATTCTGTATCAATCTCGACTAATTGAACAAGTCAGTAACAAACCAGAAGCAAGGTCCGTGACTGCTAAAATGTTCTAAGGACCCATTCTGCAACCGCCCACCCCACCCCCAAATTCTTGTAATAGTTCAATAAAAACAGCCAAATGAACAATGGAAAGAATGTCACTAAATTTAAGCCAAGAGTTTACTGCAAATCAGGGCTTGCAGAATATTTCTATTGATTGTGGTGTAATTGCCATACCAGCATGGTTCTCCTTAACTATATCCTGAACAGAATGGCTAATTTTTTTCCTCCATGGACTATACAGTTTAGAAACTTAAAAAAGCAAGGCAAAAAAAAAAATTCTATCATTTTTTTTCATTCAGGAAAAATTGCAGAGGATAATCTAAATGTTTCTATTTCATGGGTTGCATGTATATAGTATCAGTGCAAGCAGTATGTTGGAGAGCAGGCCTTGACGATGTAAACTAAGGCCTCCCTTGTGATGAGCTTAAATAGGCAGGACAGGATGAATACAATGATTGTGCTTGGAATAGGTAAAATGACATAAAGCTGAAAATTGTTTATTAGAGAGATGGTCATTGGTGATCTTTGGTAAAGGAGCTATGCTGAAAAATTGTAAAAATCATAAAGGAATGGTGTGGTAGGGAGAACTATTGTCCAGATCCCTCTTTGAGGGGAGTACAGTTAGCAGACAGCCTCTCCCCATCTGTCCTTTCAAGGTGGGCATCTGCTTCAGAGAGCCACTGGCCCCAAGCCAGACTCTTCTAGAGACAACCTGTGCCAGATTGCTGAACAAGGCACGTCAGTTTTCAGCCCAGTGTGGAACATTCTGATGGTCAGTATGCCTCCCACATTTCTTGCTGGCTTGGCTGAGATTTTTGACCAGCCAGCACCCAGTTCAGTTTCTCCTTCTGCCCTATCTGACATGTCATCCCTTCCTCTCACCGGTGTGAATCTCCAATTAATATCTTGCATCCCAAACTCCATCTCAGGATCTGCTTTGGAGATGGAGAACAGTGACAAAGGAATTGAGGAACTGAGCAAAGGGGGGTGTGTTTAGATAATTTAACAAATTATCCATGATGGAGAAGAGAAAAGAGGCAGTAGCAGCAGGAGGAAATCAAGTAAAGGGGGAGGTTTTATTATTTTAATATTTTGCAGGTATAGGGTGTGGGAAAGACCTGAGGGAATATGTGTTGATGAAAAGAATCCAGGATAGGAGGTAGATCTTTAGAATGCTCCAGGAGTTCAAACCACATCATAATAATTTGACTCTGTAAGAAAACAAAAATTTGTCTCCTACATTTACTCCAAACGAGGTATTTATATGAATATATAAGTTTATATATTTAAACCACCTCTTCTCTTTTTTGGAGAGGAGACAGATTTTGGAGAAAAAAGAATAGTGCTTCTTTGATGAATTGGGATTAGTAGTGAGAGTTCTTTAAGACCCCTTAAAACCAACTTTCATACGTTCTATGACTCATCTAAAGAAAGTCATAAAGTTTACACAAAATTCCACAAAGATGCTGGAAATTTCAGCTGTCAGTTTCACAAACAGAAAATAGACATTTCACTTTAATTTCCAAGAACTCTTGGTGAAGGTTTTTTTGTTTTGTTTTTAAATTCCTTCAGAAAAGAAAATTGGCATTAAAAAGCAAACATCAGAATTACTGTTATATGACTTTTTGCTCAGTCTTTTTTAGAGGAGAGAATTTACTTCCTAAAGTAACATTCATGAATGATGACATAATTAGAAATAGGCCTCACACAATATGGCATTACTAATTGCTATTTCTCCCTTGATAGCAGTCTCTGATAAGAACGTTGGTATCTTTTAGACAATCTAAAATGATTCGTTCATGACCTAGAAGTTAGAATGAACTCCTTTTGACGAGAGGTGAAACAGATGATACACCACTTTTCTCCAATTATAGGAAAATAAACTGCACAACGACAAATATACGTGAAGCTGATAAAGAAGTGAGCACAGACAATATGTGTGATGAGAAATTAGCACTTTATGAACAACATTCTTATTCACGGTACTACTGTGAAAGTTAATAAATGCTTAGCTTTGATGGAAATTTTTGCTGTGAAGTAGGTATCATGTTTCCTTCTGTTTTTGTGTTATTTTTAATGATGCTTAGGAAATTGCCTAGAAAATAGAAAGACTGGAGCTCTTACACTTATTTCTTGCAATTGAAGGCATTATCTCATACTAAAATCATTAATGAATGTAATTTACTAACAATACCTTCGTTCTAATGATCTAATTGATTATTTTAATTGAGGCTGGAATTAGAACCACTAGTTCTGCTTTAGCCAGGAAAATACACACGCTTATGCATGCATATGGAGCTGGCACATGACCAGCTGGTTCACTCTAGTATCCATAGATTCTTACCTTCCTCTTATAGCCAAGCGACAACATCCTGTCGTGTCTTACTAAACACATGCTAATAGAGTTAGACTATGATTTAGAATTTGCAAAAAAAACAAAAAACCAGAAACAAACAAACAAAAAAACCTCTGAGAGCGTACGCATGCAATGTTTCCCTGTTGCATGAAAAACTAAAAGCTATTAAACAACTAAATATATTTTGTAAATTCACAAATCTGGAAACATTGAAGGCAGGGAGCCATTTTTTAAATACCTTATTGCAATTGACAATGATCTGAAATAACATATGAAGGTGTTAAATAAAAATTATAAGTCCCAAGTACTTTACATAGCTCTTCCAGTCTATCAAATTGTTATTTATATAGAATGACAGCAAAATAATCTACATCATAGTCATATTAAAGTGCTCTGCATCATATTCAGTTAGTAATAAACCCAAATTATTTACTAATGTATAGACAAGCATGCGTTTATCAGTCACATAGTAGTGGTAGCAGATAAATAGAATATCAAACATTCTACAACTAGCAACATTATAAACAGCTAAGTACTATCATTTCCTCCAGAGCAGAGCTTTTGACGGAACTGTGGCAAAAAAAATCCATATTTTGTACATAAGTACATATCCCATGTGCATGCAAATGTGTATGTATACAAATTCACTTTTATATCTATCTGCATATATAGAATATTCATCTTTTACTTATTATATGTGGCCATGCTGCCATCTTTCCACTGTGTATTTTGGAAAGATTTCCCCAGGTTTAGGAAAGCAGATGCTATTTACATATTCAGCCTGTGCTTACAGCTCAGCTTTGGAGGGCGCATCGGTTGTGAAATTTACCACAGTCATGATATTTTCTTTTCTGCTTAAATGTCCACTTTTTTCACCATTGATAAGATTGGCTGTGAAATCAACCTGAAGAATCTCTTAAGACACCAGCAACAACTTTACTTTTAAAGTAGAGAGTTTAGATTTGGTATTTTTAAATTATATACAACCACCAATCACATACGTCATTCAGTTTAGTTTAAAAAAGGCTACGTTTTCATGAGCATTAGTGGGGTGGATTTTGGCTCCTTTCAGATCGCCAAATCTGACAAAATATTTAGAATTCTGCATTTCTGTGATTGATACATACTCAGATTTCTTAGATTAGATCATGAATATTCCTAGAATTTGAGTTCCTTGACATTCCTCCCTCTTTTCATTTACCTCTTTTCATCTTCCTTCTATTTCCTTTTATTATTTTTTTTTTTAACTGATAAACAAAACCACTATATCCTTGGGGCCTAACACATTGATTTGGCCTAATGTGTCTTCAGTAAATATTTGTTGATTAAATAGTTATGTTGCCAATCTACAGTCTTAAATATCTTCCCTACCTATTATCAAAATCCTAGGTAAATTTCATGATTGATTTCAAGAGATTTAATTAGACTTATTTTCTGGCCATAATTCTCCACCCAACCATTACTAAATTGTATTTCCCATTTAAAAAATCTGAACCTTTGCTTGTGAACATGTAAGAAGTGTCAAGAAGGAACATGAAGGGAGAAGAATCATGAACATGTTTTATGAACTCAGGACTTTTTAACTCAGAGACTTGAAGATTCTTGGGAAACTAACCAATTCCCTCTCTATGAAGTCAATGATTTATTGTGATATGAGATTAGATTTACTCTATGCAAATGTATTTGTTTATTTTTCTTCAAGTTTTTATTTAAATTCTAGTTAGTCAATGTATAATGCAATATTGGTTTCAGGAGTAGAATTTAATGATTTATCACTTACATATAAGTGCTCTCCTTAGTATCCATCACCATTTAGCCCATCCCCCCTCCACCTCCCTCCATCAACCCTCAGTTTGTTCTCTATCATTAAGGATCTCATGGTTTGCTTCCCTCTCTTTTTTTCCTTCCCATATGCTCATCTGTTTTCTTTTTTCTTAAATTCCACATATGAGTGAAATCATATGCTATTTGTCTTTCTCTGACTTATTTCACTTAGCATAATACTCTCTTGTTCCATCCATGACATTGCAAATGGCAAGATTTCATTCTTTTTGATGGCTGCAATAGTCCAAATATATATTTGGACTAATATGTTTAATTTGGACTATTATCCATTATATATATATGATAAACAATAATATATATATTCTGAATATATATTGAATATAACAAAGTTATAGATTTAATGAATATATATATTCATCAATTGATGGATATTTGGGCTATTTCCATAGTTTGGCTATTGTTGATATTGCTGCTATAAACATTAGGGTGTGCATACTCTTTCCAATCTGTATTTTTGTATCCTTTGGGTAAAAACCTAGTAGTACAATTGCTGGGTTGTAGAGTAATTCTAGCTCTATGAAAGATGCTGGTGATATTTTAATAGGGATTACATTAAAGTTGTAGTAGCATAGACATTTTAGCATGTTCTTCCAATCCATGAGCATGGAATGATTTTCCCTTTCTTTTCGTCTTCTTCAATTTCTTTCGTAAGTATTCTGTAATTTTCAGAGTAGAGATCTTTTATCTCTTTGGTTAGGTTTATTAGTAGGTATTTTATTGGTTTTGGTACAATTGTAAATGGGATTGACTCCTGGATTTCTCTTTCTGCTGCTTCATTATTGGTGTATAGAGACACAACAAATTTCTCTACATTGATTTTATATCTTGTGACTTGGATGAATTCATGTATTAGTTCTAGCAATTTTTGGGTGGAGTCCTTTAGGTTTTCTTCTTAGAGTACCCTGTCATCTCCAAATAGTGAAAGTTTAACTTCTTTCTCACTGATTTGATTGCCTTTTATTTCTTGTTTGTTGCTTGATTTCTGGGGCTAAGACTTCCAGTACTATTTTAAGTAGTGGACATCCCTTTTCTTTTTCCTGACCATAGAGGAAAAGTTCTCAGATTTTCCCTATTGAGGATAATACTAGTTGTGGGTATTTTGTATATATGGCCTTTATGATGTTGAGGTATGTTCCATCTACACCTACTTTGTTGAGGTTTTTCATAAAGAATGGATGCTGTACTTTGTTAAATGCTTTTTCTGCATCTACTGAGAGGATCGTTTGGTTCTTATCCTTTCTTTTATTAATGCAGTGTATCACATTGATAAAATCCTGCTTGATTTGGTGAATAATTATTTTAATGTACTGTTGGATTCAATTTGCTAGTATCTTGTTGAGAATTTTTGCATCCATGTTCATCAGGGATATTGACCTATAATTTTCCTTTTTAGTGGTGGCTTTGTCTGGCTTAGAATCAAGGTAATGGGGTAGCCTCAGTGGCACAGCAGTTTGACGCCGCCTGCCGCCAGGGGCGTGATCCTGGAGACCCTGGATCGAGTCCCACGTCAGGCTCTCTGCATGGAGCCTGCTTCTCCCTCTGCCTGTGTCTCTGCCTCTCTCTCTCTGTCTCTATGAATAAACGAATAAAATCTTAAAAAAAAAAAAAAAGAATCAAGGTAATGCTGGCCTCATAGAAGGAGTTTGGAAGTTTTCCTCCACTTCTATTTTTTGAGACAGTTTGAAAAGAATAGGTATTAGCTCTTCTTTAAATTCTGGTAGAAGGCGTCTGGTCCTGGACTTCTGTTTGTTGGGAGATTTTTGATTACAGATCCAGTTTCTTTGCTGGTTATACATCTGTTCAAACTTTCTATTTCTTCGTGTTTCAGTTTTGATAGTATGTTTCTAGGAATTTATCAATTTCTTCCAGATTCCCTAGTTGGTTGGCATATAATTTTTTATACTATTCTCTTATGATTGTTTGGATTTCTGTGGTGTTGGTTGTGATCTCTCCTCTTTTATTCATAAATTTATTTTTTGGGGTCCATTCTCTTTCCTTTTTCATAAGTCTGGATAGGGGTTTATCAGTTTTATTAACTCTTTCAAAGAAGCAGCTCTTAGTTTCATTAATCTGTTCTACTGTGTGTTTGTTTGTTTCTATCATTTATTTCTGTTTAATCTTTATCATTTCCCTTCTGTTGGCTTTAGGCTTTACTTGCTGTTCCTTTACTAGATCCTTTTCGTGTAAGGTTAGGATGTGTATTTCAGACTTTCTTGCTTCTTTAGATAGGCCTGCATTCCAAAATACTTAGGACTGCCTTTGCTACATCGCAAAGGTTTTGGACTATCGTGTTTTCATTTTCATTTGCTTCCATGTATTTTTTAATTTCTTCTTTAATTTCCTGGCTAACCCATTTATTCTTTAGTAGGATGTTGTTTAACTCCGTGTATTTGTGGTCTTTCTAAATTTTTTCTTGTGGTTGATTTCAAGTTTCATAGTTTTGTGATCTGAAAATATGCATGATGTGATCTCAATCTTTTTGTTCTTGTTGAGGGCTGATATATGACCCAGTATGTGATCTCTTCCCAGAATGTTCCAGATGCACTTGGAAAGAATGTGTATTCTGCTGCTTTAAAATGAAATGTTCTGAATATATCCGTTAAGTCCATCTGGTTCTGTGTGTCATTCAAAGCCATGGTTTCCTTGGTGATTTTCTGCCTAGATGATCTATCCATTCTTGTAAATGGGGTGTTAAAATCCCCTACTATTATTGTAATACTATCAATGAATTTCATTACATTTATTATTAATTGGTTTTTATATTTGGGTGCTCCCAAGTTGAGGGCATAATTATTTATAGTTATTAGATCTTCTTGCTGGATGGACCCTTAATTATGATATAGTGCTCTTCTTCATCTCTTGTTACAGCCTTTGGTTTATTTTTTAATTTTTAAAAAATATTTTATTTACTTATTCATGAGATACAGAGAGAGAGAGAGAGAGAGAGGCAGAGACATAGGCAGAGGGAGAAGCAGGCTCCATGAAGGAAGCCCAGTGTGGCACTTGATCCTGGGACTCCAGGATCATGCCCTGAGGCAAAGGCAGCTGCTCAACCACTGAGTGTCCCCAGGCTTTAGTTTAAAATCTGGTTTACTTCACATAAGTATGGCTATTCTGGCTTTATTTTGATGTCTGTTAGCACGATAGATGGTTTTCCATCCCATCGCTTTCAATCTACAAGTGTCTTTAGGTCTAAAATCAATTTCTTGTAGGCGACATATAGATGGGTCTTTTTTTTCTTTTTTTGTTTTCATCCATTCTGCTATGCTATGTCTTTTGATTGGAGCATTATGTCCAGTCACATTCAGAGTAATTATTGATAGGTATGAATTTAGTGCCTTTGTGTTACCTGTAAATTTGGTGTTTCTGATGGTGTTTGTTGTTCCTTTCTAGGCTTTGTGGCTTTTGATCTTTCCCAAAGAGTCTCTTTTAATATTCTTGCAGCACTGGTTTAGTGTTCACACATTCCTTAGTTTTTGTTTGTCTGGGACACTCTTTATTTCTCCTATTCTGAATGACAGCCTTATTGCATAAAGTATTCTGTAAGCTGCATATTTTTCCCAGTCAGCAAGATGAATATATCCTGCCACTCTCTTCTGGCTTGCCAAGTTATGGAGAAATCTGCTACTAACCTTATTTATCTTCCTTTGTAGGTTAAGGACTTTTTTTTCCCTTGCTGCTTTCAATATTATTTCCTTGTCTGTGTATTTTGTGAATCTGACTATGATATGTCTTGGTGTGGGCCAGCTTTTGTCAAATTTTATGGACATTCTCTGTGCCTTGGGTTTTGATGTGTATTTCCTTCCCCAGATTAGGGAAGTTTTCAGCTATAATTTGCTCAAATAAACCTTCTGCCTCTTTTTCCCTCTCTTTTCTTCTGGAACTCCAATGATATGAATGTTATTATGTTTTAAGGAGTCATTAATTTCCTTAAGTCTACATTTGGGATCCAATACTCTTCATTCCCTCCTCTTTCCTGCTTCATTATTTTCCATAATTTTATATTCTGTATTACTGACTCATTCCTCTGCTTCACCCATCCTTGTTGTCATTGCATCCTGTCGGTTTTGCATCTCACTTATAGCACTTTTAATTTTGGCCTGACTGGTTTTTAATTCATTTATCTCTGCAATAAGGGATTCTCTAGTGTCTTCTATATTTTCCCCAAACCCAGCTAGTATTCTTACAATTGGTGTCTTAAATTCTGGTTCAGGCATCTCACTTATATCCAGTTTGATTAAATCCCTGACTTTTATTTCTTCTTGTTCTTTCTTTTGGGGTGAATTCCTTCCTTTTTGTCATTTTTGTCTAGGTCACTGTGTTTTGTGTGATTGTTAGGAAAGCCTGTTATATTCCTGCTCCTGAGAGTAATGGCCATATTAAGAAAGGGTCATATACTGTCTTGGGCCTGCTGCTGCAGGAGGTATTTCAGAGTGTGTGCTCTGCTGTTGCATTTTTGTTGCTCCTTCCCTCAGGTCAGTCCTCCGCAGAGCTTCTCCTTGCCTGCAGTAGGGATGTTTGGACCTTGTCCACTGTGTAGTAAATTTTAATTAGGTGTGTTTTGTCTGCGTGTTAAAAGAAGCTAGAGTTAAAGCTTGGTAGCACTCTGATCAGTAGACTTGGTGTGTGCGAAGGGTTTGAGCTGGTCTTCTGAGGGAGGGCCCCGCTGCATTGATTCTCAGGCAAACCTGCCACAGTGGAGGTGCACTTGCAGGGCACAGGGGCAGGGGCTTGTATACTGCTCCCGCCTCCACTGGGGGTGCTGTGTTACTCACTGAAGTTGGTCAGTGCTGATGGGAGGGGGAAATGTCATGGCCCTGTTCCCTTATCCCTGAAGCGGGTAGTTTGCACCTGCCACAATTCGGGAAGCCCTCACAGAAGACCAAACAATCTCCCCCTTTATGTCCTCAGTTTCTATCAGATCCCTGCCTCTGCCCTGTCTGTGTCTGAGCTGTCTGTCTGCCAGGTGGCGAAGTACTCCAGCATTTTATTTCAGATAAGTGGCTGGGTTTCAGTACTCGCTATTCTGGAGATCCACATGGTGTAAACCCATGCTGAACCTCTGGGGTAGAGTCTCACCACTCTGGCCAGTACTGGCTTGTCCCAGAAAAAAAGTCACATTACCATGCGGTGGTTTGGAGTGTATGGTAAAGTGCAGCAAAAAAGTCAGCATCAAGGTTTGCTGTCCTCAGTAGATGTCTATTCCTATGCTAACGAACAGGACAGCACATTGGTGACTGCCACCTCTTTTGTCGTCACCCCTCCCAAATACACTCCAAGAAGGGGAACTGTTTCTCCCCATGCCACCAGGGATCCTAAGACCACTTGCTGCCCATTCACAAGTCTCCACCTTCCTCCTGCAGGAGTACCTCTACGCTGACAGGCATGACCCCAACAATGATGTGAACTTCTGAAACATCAGACTTTGAGCTCTGTTATTTATAAAAACTTGTGGTAGTCAGTCCCTCCACTTTCCACAGTCAACGATTTTGGAGAAGAATTTTTCTTGTGCAATCCCCTCAGCACTGCTTTCTTTCTCTCTCTCTCTCTCTTTCTCCTTCCCCCCTCCATTCCTCCCTCATTCCTTCTCTCTTGCTCTTCTCCATATGATCAGAGCCCCCTCCCCTCCATAGCACCAATTCTTTTCTCCCCTAAATCAACTTTTGCACTCCTACCTTCCATGATGTGGCCATCTTTCTACCTCTGCGTGTGGTTTATTCTATCAGTCCTCAGGTAGATTTCTTCGGTGTTAAGAATGATTTGATATTTGTCTAGCTGTGTTTGAGGGACTAGGCAAGCTTAAGGTCCCCCTACTTCTCTGCCACATTGACTCCTCTCTAGTCTAATGTAAATTTAAAGAATAAAATCAAACCAAAACAGAAGGACAGGAAGTTAGGGATAAATATTCCACTTGCCATGTAAAGGACATTTCTGAGTATTAGATCTTTTTAAAATGAAATGTCATACATCAGTAGATAATATATTCTCTGTCCTATTATAAGTTGGTAGAAATATTTTATAGAAACATAAAATATTACTGTGAATTGAATTAGAAGACAATCTCAGAAAGACCCTTACAAAACTGTTTGTAAGCTCTTCTGACCTTAATCCTGTTTCTTTGCCTCTTTCCTCAAAGCAATAATTATTACCATATCCACACTTTAAAACTTTACTATTCCTTGTCTTTAATAGTGTTATTTCACCTTTAAATATATTCTTATCTAATTGTTTCCAAACTCTTTGAGAAAGGTAGCAGTCAGTATCAATTTAAGCTAATAGATTTGTTAATTTTTTACAGTTTCTCTTGCCATTTAATTTTTAAAAAGTTTTCTAAGTTAATCAGCAGCAGCTATCTCAGAAATTTACTAATCTGTAGCCTTTAACCATAAGACAAACACATTCTCCTGTCAGTCATCTCCTGCCTGTATTCCTAGAACTATCCTTTATCAAGTATCTACAGTCATATATTACCCACACTCTGGTTAACATTTTTAAAAATTCAATTTTCATGGACATGAGCTCTATAATCCCTATAGTCCTGACCACTCCCTACTCGTTATGTGTGACCTACTTCGCTAATTTGTATTACTTCTTTGGTCCCTGTAGGTATCTGAATTTTACAAGAACATACTTAGACTGGGGAATCGAGTTCATACTCTGACAGGAATCAGAGAGCAAAATAGTAACATGGTTTTCTTATTTATTTATTTTTTCCATTTGTACCTTTTACTTTTTGCGTTAGAGGTATTTTTAAGTTGTTGTGGTTATGGCGATATTGTTGATATTGTATTGAAAATTTGATTTGTATACAATAGTGGAAAGAAATAAACTTGAGACTCAGTATATTTTATTTTCAGTCCCATATTTTGCTATGTGAAATTAAATAAATAAAATTTCATGAAAGCTCAATTTTTACATTGTGAAAAACGGTAAATTTTTACTTTTCTAATTTTTCTTCTAAGTTAACACTGAATTTATAGTAGAGAATGTTGAAATAGTGCTATTTGATAATTAGCTACCATTATTATTAACATTAGCAATGCTGACAGATCAGTAAATGCTGCCTTCTTATAATCTATGATCTTGAGTGTCTATATTATTGTCTACTTCATGTGGATCTAATCAAACTTTCAAACTTTTTCATAAACCTCTTCCACAATAGAAGCTAACTATCTTTCCAGGTATCCGAATCTATATCCTTCAAAAGGTCATTTGAAGGACTGAGAAAAATCCTTCTCAAGGATTAAGCTCCTTTGTATACCTGAGGAACTCACTGGGGGGAAAGAAGGAAGTTTGGGTTAATATTTATATAAGTGTTTTGGCATATTTAAAATAAAGGGCATTGAGGAGACAACCAAATATTAATAGAGAATTAGACTGAAGTAACTTGGGAATGAGACATTAATCATGAACTATTTCAAGTAAAGCTACTAATTTTACTTGGAATCTATAAAACTAAAATATTGACAGTGTTTCACAACTCCCTTATATTCCTCTTTTCAAGTCTGGAAAGTCTTAGAAAATATATTCAATTTAGTTTCTAAAGCAAGAATATTATAAGAAGCCTTAAAAAGTGATTTTCATGATTTTTGTTACCAACTAATTAAATAAGGAGACTATTATGTACAAAATTATTCTTATGAATATCTCTCTTCCAGTAAAGTTCAGTCCCACTGGGATATCAAAGAGAAAAATTTGCCTTTTTGTGTATTCTAATTCATGTAATACATGATGTGAGCTTTATGAAGGATTCATTTGAAAGAAGGTAGAGCAGAACTTCTCCATAACTGTTTTATCAATGCAAAAAAATGAGTTGATTGTTAGGATTTTAAAAATGAGTTTATTTAAAAAATATTTTAAATTACACTATAAAATTTTTTTAAGTAGAAATTAGGTTAACAGTGAGAGGCAGGTCCACATGACAAAGAGTAGAAAGTATGTCCTGAAGTTATGACCATACAGCAACAACACAACTTGCATGCTTATTTTGAGGGAATGTTGAATATTATTAGTGAAGTAATCAGAATTCTTCACTAAATCCAGCCATTTTTAGTGCAATCTCTGTTATTAGCACTAAACTTTATTTTCAAGGGTTGATTTTATAGCTATAGAGAATTCTATAAGATGTTTTGAGTCAGAAAAGTCTTTGAAAAAAAAAAGAAAAGTCTTTGAGTGTTCAAAGCATGGACATAATATTTATTTTATAAAATTGTTTAAGAATTTTTTTTATTTTAACAAAAAAACCTACATGAAAACAAACCTATAAATAAAAGCAAGATAAAATATAAAACTCTCTGATCTAAACTATCTAGGTAAAATATAAAATGTTAAAAAGAAACTGTGAAGTTGTCAACTTTGGAGAGCTATTGAGACAGCTAGGACTTGAGGGACCAAGATTCTTAAAAAAGAAAACTCACTGAAATGAGTTTCTAAGTTCTGTTTTCCTCTTCAGTGTTTAGAAGTTATTGCTTCTGGGTAAGAGACTGAGAAGCCAAGAAAAG
Organism: Vulpes lagopus; assembly: GCF_018345385.1. Classification (NCBI taxonomy): domain Eukaryota; kingdom Metazoa; phylum Chordata; class Mammalia; order Carnivora; family Canidae; genus Vulpes; species Vulpes lagopus. The sequence goes on along the minus strand of NC_054824.1, from coordinate 21,480,766 downwards.
GGCAAGAATTAGTAGGCATAGAAGCCATCCAACAAGCTTTATGGACATCTATGGAACTGTGAGATAAAAGATGGAATTCAGGATTATCTAGAGAATCATGAGAAAAGAGCCAACATCTCATGTGTAATTCCCCTCGAAGAATTTGCTGCTTTTTAAAGTTCTATATGATAGGAGTAGTTTAAAAGCCAAGTAGAGTGTTCCGTAGTTGTACCATGTTGAGAATACAAATTGGAGTTCAAGACCTGCCAAAGAAAGGATCCTAGAAAGATCCTAGAAAGCAATTTATTCAGCTGAGAACCTCAGACAGCTACATTTTAGGAAATGGTCTAATTGGATGGCAACTCAAATTTATAGATTGTAATCCAGCATTTAGCTGTTTAATTCCCAAATTGGACTGAGATAAACTGCCCTGAGGAACTGCGAGAGGTTAGGATAGGTATGCCATTTCTGTAAGAAGATAACACCCTCCATAAGCTTAATAGTTTTTTCATAATATGTAGGATGTTCAATAAAGAACTACCAGGTGTAGTAAGAAATGGGATGAAGGAAAAAAGAAAATTGAAACAGATCCACAGATAATCCGGCTATTAGAGTCATCAGATAAGGAAACTAAAATAACTGTAATTTACGTAATCAGGAAAAACTAATAACAAAAATAATTTTGTCAAAAACTCACATTTATAAAAAAAAGTCATATGGAAAATCTAGTAATGAAAATAGGTATTGCAAATTAGAAATACATGTGTTTAAAAGCAAATTTAAAAAGTTTATTTTTTTTAATTTCTTATTTAAATTCTGTTAACAAACATATAGATTCTTACATTGAAGGAAAATATCCTGATAAAAGAAGAGAAAGAAAAAATTAAAACTGGAGGAAGAAAGAAAATAGTGAAAGGTTTAATGTGTGTAATTATAGAAACCCAAGTAAAGGGAGAAAGAATGGAGCAGATTTAAAACTTGAAGATACTGGCTGAAAATTTTTGAAAACTACCAAAATATATAAAGCCACAGATTTAAGAAGGCTGAATGAGACCTAACACAAAAACACAACTATCTACACTGAAATAAAAGAGAGAAGGAGAGAATATCTTAAAAGCAATAAGGGGGGGGGGAAGATATATTGTTCTAAAGGAACAATATAATACTTCAAGCTGACTTTTCAATAGAAACAGTGAAAACTAAAAAAGAACAGAGGTCATCTTTAAAATATTAAATGAAAAAAGTCAACAGAGAATTCAAAACTCACCTTAAACATGTTTTAATAGTTACAGTGAAATGATACATTTACATTTCCAAATCACCAAAAACTGATAGAATTTACCATGAGTAAACCCAAATTAAAATAAATGTTATAGAGAGCTCAGCCAGGGAGCTGAGCATGATCCAAAAGAGAAACAAGCAAATGGAAGAAGACGTCAAGAGCAACAAAATCAGGAAATATGTAAGTCAATATGTATTAATACTGATTACATAAAATAATACCACAATCTCTTGTGTGGAAGAAAAGTGCATGACAGTAATACAAAAGGCAAGAGGTGGTCAATAGTGCTTACTTGTTCTCAAAGGTCCTAGCAATGCCTGGGTATGGCAGGTAGTAATTTATAAGACAAATTAATTATTTATATTATATTCTAATAAATCAAAGATCCATGTTGTAATATAGAAGGCAACTATCAAAACATAAGAAAATATATAACTAACAACAAATAGAGGAGATAAATGGATAGTAACAAAAATATTGATTATTACAAAAGAAACGAAGAAAAGAGGAAAAATATGAAAAAGATAAAAATAAGAAACAAATATATAGATAGTACATTTAGATATGAATTCACATATACTGGTAATTCCATTAAATATACATGAACTAAATATCCAAGAAAAGTCTATCATAAAGGGAAAACAAACCAACAAACCAAAACTTCTATTATGTGGCTTATAAGAAGCACGCTTGAAATATAAGTATCGTTGTAATATTCAAAGTAAAAGATGGAAAGTAACTTTCCATAAACATAATTACCAAAAAAAATCAAGCATACATATCCTAAATCTGATAGTATACACTTAAAATAATAATCATTGCTGAGAGGACGAGAATCACAAAGAAGTCAATCTGTGAAGATGCAACAATTATAAAAGATACAAAATTATCCCTATAATAATGTGGATTCTATTTATGTAGAACAAAAATTAATACAAATAAATAGATAAACATAAATCCACAATCAGAACTGATAAAATAAACATAAAATTATCAGGGTAGATAAAACAAACCCACCTATTTGATATATAGAACATTCCACTTCACTCAACATAATACTTATTCCTTTCCAATATAGATGGAACAATTGGCAAATTGGAAACTATTTTGAATCATAGAACAAATCTCAACAAGTCTCAAATAATTTTTTCCTCAACAATAGAATGAGTACATAAATTGTAGCATATTCTTGCAATTGAATACAAAACAGAGATGAAAACACATAACCTACTATTATATATATATTTAATATGTATTCCATACATTTCAATAATGATAACTTTACTTGTAGGTGCTCAAGTAACCTCAATCTCGTTTGTACTCACACTGTATCTAATTTGATAGTCATGCATCCAAAATATGGTTATAAATACATATATATATAAAGTTACCTTAGAGGTGACTTTCTACTGTCATAAAATAGGTTTGGTAACTGTTATGCAGATATCTTAACAACGAAACTACTTAAATATATGGTAATATTCACTCTTTGAATGTGTTGAATGGCCATTACACTTAATTTATTGTCCTTTATTACCTGTTTTTTCAAAGTTTTGAAGATTTGTGAATGGTAATTTTGCATATCGGTATATGTGTGATAATCCACAAAATGGCACTGTAACTATGGCATAAAAAGTATAGATTCACTTTAAGATTAAATTTTGTATTTTCACTGAAAATGAGTATATGTGCATAAAGTCTATATGTAAAAGATATTTTTCACTCAGAATCATTCATGATTTATTTATGCAAGGTATATTTAAATGGCTTATAAGAATGAAGATTCCAAATCTTTAATACTAGAAGTTCAATAAAAATATTAGAAGTCTCTATTAAGTAGGGTATAATGATTAACTGCAATATATTGGATAAGTAAGTTCCCCATACAGTATTTAATGTTTATGTTTATATAAGGTAAAATAGATATTTAAATAAATAAAAAGTTCTTTTGCAAAGAATCTCCTCTTTGCAAAAGAAAAATTTATTTTTATCATTACATTTTCTTCTAGTGTCATACCGTAATTTTTTTCTTAACAGTAAAAGTTAAATTTTCTTTTTAAATATAAAATCCACAGGTTTCTTGCCACAAATTGAAAACGCACATTGTCAATTGTTTACTTTTCTTTATTAAGTAAACCATTTCTTTGCAAATATAGACCTAAATAGCTAATTAGATTTTCTAATAGCACTAGAAACCACCATGGGGATAATGTACAAGAATTGTTCCATCAGCAAAATTAAAGGGGGAAACCACCTAATACTTTTGTTTTGTTTTGTTTTGCTTTGCAATTTAAACTTCAATGGCTTTTTTTCATAATTTTAATATGGCAAATCATTTCTCTCTAGAGCTTACATTAATGTGCAGAGGACCAAATTGCAAGAGTAGGCTAATTTGCGCCCAAGCATTTCATATTAATGAAATAGATTTTTCAGATATCAAGGAATATGTACCTTCCTAAGTTATTCTTTCTCAATTCCTAGTATAATGGGAAGTCCTACTGACTGAATTGTTTTCTCCAAACCCCTTACTAGATATAAGTAAAGCATGAACATTCCCAGGAGAGAAATGGTGCCAGCAGCTGCTGGGAATATTTGTAGAAAAGTTCTTGGGGATAAAGAGCAAAAGAAAAAAAGAAGGTATTGTAAATATAAGATAGGAAGAGATTACAAAGCTTACCTAAAGAATGTCTTTATAGTATTTTCATATAAAAGTGAAGAAAACTTCATCATGTGCAAATTGTTTAATTTTATTTGGAAGCAGAAACATGTTTTCACGTTATGGTTGACAAATCATATAAACCATGTTACACATCTCTGTTTTCCTCATTATCAGTCACCAGAATGGCTTTGTTCATATACACAAGCTGCTTAATGAGAAGCAGGCGAGGGGGATGGAGGATGGAAGAAAAAAGAAAGAAAAGATGAATGAGCCTGCTTGTGAATTCCCTTCAACTGTAAACCGAATATTCTTTCCACAGCATATTAAAGCAAAATGATTCTCTTAAAGTATGGTCACTCACTTATTTTCCTAAAGAACTTAAAAACGTATAAACAAGAAAGATTCTATCAGTGCTTAGCCTAGTGCTTACTTGAACTACAAAACAAGTCTCTTTCTCCCTAGCATTAATGAGTGTTTTTGTTCAAGGACAGCATAGAATATGTTTTAGGTTTCCTTGAAAATTCTTTGAAGTTTCTCATGACTGTAAACCTACTGAATGGAGCAATGGACTAAGCATCAGGAGACATAGGTTTCAGTAGGTCTATGGCAGTCTTCTTCCTATAGAAAGAAGTGATGATTAATGCAAGAGCAGTCAGGCAATGTATGAAATTGCTTAAAGTGTGCAATATTAATATAAATTGTGAATTTGTCCACAGACTCAAAGATTTAGTGTGAAACTCTTATAAATTACAAGTTCTTTTGCTTATAACTGGAACCAATTGAGTTTAATTCTTTTGATTTCATTTACTACTGAACTATTAAAATGTTAAACTAGTATATTTCATCAATTGCCAAACACACACACACACACACACACACACACAATATCCTTTAAGTTCAAGAATTGATATTGTATACACGCAGTCTCGTGTCTCTCATGTTAGATTCTTACCTCCCGTGTTAGATTTTTGCCTCCATTCTTTTTTCAGGGACCAAATTCAATTTTTGTTATGCAAATAGCTCTCTGTCCTCTGTTTCTCTTTCTCCTTCCCTCTTTCCTTATTAATCATCTATCAAGTGTCTACATACCTAAACAATTATGATAAAACAGGACATATATAAAATGGAACTCCCCAAATAAATAATAACCCTAAGTAAATTTCTATTGCTGAAACAATCTTTTTCTTTGCTATCAGCCAGGAAATGCTATGTGGGGAGAAAATCTCCTTCCAGAACCTTGACCCTGAGAATATAAAATCTAGATACTTCCATGTCTTCTTCATCAAAAATCTCACTTGACTATCCCATCTCACTAGCCCACTCTAGGCTAGTCTCATAGATAATGCAGGTGGGCAATTTACTATGGTTCCAGTAAATTGGAGTTCTGAAAAGTACAAACTATATAAGCATGACCTATTTTACTAAGTCTGGTTTAGATTCAAAACACTCAGTGAATCTATTTTTGTGTCCTTTTCGAGCATACAGGTCCAACTCTTAAGACATATATTTTTTTGTCCTGATATGGCATAACCAAATCCAGGCCAAAGCTTTCTGGCCTTTACATAATTCCTTTGACTGAGTCCATATCTCAATCAGACATTCTAAAGTCCACTTGTCTCTGATCCCTCATTCCTAGCCATTTATCGTTTCTTGCTCCTATTTCTTAAAATGTAGATTCCTAAAGCAAGAGCTTTCCAAGCAGAATCATTTCATCTTATAATCTCTTCAGCTGCACTTTTAACCTATAGTTTCCTCATCTTTATATTTTGGATTGCCCTTCAAATATGAGTTGAGTTATAAAATCAAGATGGAGTAATCCACAAAACCTTGACATGTTGAGCTGCTGTATGATACAATCATCATAATCTCCAGAAGATAGTGCTAACTGCTGTCAGGCAAGCAAAAACATTATGATAATATCATATAACTCATTTGAAGCAGAAATATAGCCAATGAGTAAAGAAACAGAGCTTAAGTTTCCTGGAAAGAATAGGAAAGCATCTGTCCCTCTCTAAGAAAAATAAACTAATACCTGTGGCCCATCTTTCGTTCAACTGTAGGAACAATAAATTGCATCACAGTAAGGAAAGAAAGGTAGGACACAGCCAAAATTACCATGCTACCTAAACAAGGGATAATGGATAAACATTATGTCATGGAGTATAACCAGTTACATGCCCCTATCGATACATAGGAACCCAGAAAGCACAATGATATCATGTTTGAGGGAAGAAACTAAGTGGAAAAGTTGATAATAGAGATAGTTATTGACAAAGTCCACTCTTCTAGTTACTAAATATCCCATTAACATCACACCACATGATAAAGACATTCACCTATTTCTCAAGTGAATAGTGACCCTGTTCAGTCACGTGATCAAGGTCAAAATTAGGAATCTTTTGGTAATACATGATGGTCTCCTTATCAAATTCAAATGTGGGTTATTTAAATTTGGAAATATATGAACTAAAAGCATCAGTTTTAGTTGTAAATCTATGAACTAGAAACCCAATATATAATGGTAAAATAGGGTCTGGATAGCCGTAATACTTTTTTTCTGTTTCAAAGGAAACGAATGAGAAATACACAAAAGTTACTGTTCCATAACAATTCTGAAATCCAGCTACAAAGATGAATGAAGGTGCATCATACTGCACGTTCTCTTTTTGTTCTCTCTGGGCATCCCATCCATTGTTCTCTTGGCCTTCATTTCTACCCTCTGAAAGACTCTTTCTTTTTTTTATTAACTTTCCTGGCTCCATCTAAACTGGTACTAGAGAATGTGTTCCCTGGAAGGGCTGAGCAACTTTCTCAGCATGCTTCCAGTAAATCAATCTCTTTTCCTAAAGCTATTTTTCCAACTGAAAAGATTTACTGGGTGCCACATTAATTCATCCAGAGGTTTAATAGTGGGTGTGACAGCTATACTTTATTTGATCTTTGCCATATAGTAAGTTCTAGTAAGTTTTTGTTACTCAATGGTCATTTTCATTGCATTTTTTTACTGGGTTCATATGAAAAGTAACTGCTTTTAAAAACTACAGAATTATGAATTTCTAAACTCTATTTTCTTTCTTTCCTGCTTATAAATAGGGTGATGCTTTTTAAGTCCTCTCATCATTCTTAGAGCATTTTTTCAATGCCACCAGCCTTAACATGTCCTACGAACTTTTTGGTTTCCTATCTCTTCCTATAATGTGTTATATTTGTGAGTGTGTGTATATATAAAATGTATAGTCATATTTATCATTAGTTTTGCAAGTTATTACAGGTTTCAGTTTTACCAAATATTTTGCCACTGTAATACAACAACATATATTTCCATTTCTTAGCCATTCAGTATCAGTCTTTAGAACCTACAGTCTGGTTTCTAACCAAATGACTTACATTTTAGGGCTTTAAGACTATTTATTTTTAGACAGAGACAGAGAAAAAGTGAGAACAGCAGGAGAGGAAGAGGGAGAAGGAGAGAATCCACAAGCAGACTCTCCATTGAACACAGAGCCCAACATGGGGCTTGATCTCTCAGAATCCATGAGATCATGGTGTGAGCTGAAATCGTAAGAAGTGCTTAACCAACTGAGTCATCCAGGTGCCCCTATATCAGTGTTTTAAAAGGATACTCTTTTCTTGCTTAGGCTATCTGTCTTTCAGAGGTCAGTAAGAATACTGTACTCTATAGAGTCGTACAGGTATCCAGACTAATGGAACAGTAACCATCTCTTATGTTCCTAGTCTCTGTGTCAGAGTGAAAAGACAGCTTTGGAGATTCCATCCAAGGATTTGAATGTTCTATTCTAAAAGTGAAATTAAAAACTCACTGGCCAGAATGGCCACATTGCCTCACATAACTATAGAAAGGCTACAGAAGTTTTGGTAAACCTACCAAATATGCAGAAGTAGAAAGATCTGGGAATATTTACCAAATAGCTCAGCTTCCTAGAATTTAAACAGCATGAAATTATATTTAGTTACTCACCATTTTTCTCAGATCACTTTCACAAATAATTTCTTAATTGGTCTAAGAATTTTTACTTCCCTGACTCATTGTCCATGTCACAATTCCATATATTTTATTTATTCATGAGAGAGAGAGAGAGAGACAGAGACACGGGCAGAGGGAGAGGGAGAGGGAGACTCAGTCCAGGGAGCCGATGTGGGACTCGATCCTGGGACTCCAGGATCACGCCCTGGGCCAAAGGCAGGCACTAAAACACTGAGCTACCCAGGGATCCCCTTAATTCCATATATTTTAATTGAGATGGTGAGATAACCACCATCCCCTGTCTTATTTCAATCCAAATGCAATGCCACCAAGCTCCAAATTTGAAGATTTTAACAGCAAATATGTCATTATGTAGATTAAGATGTTAGGATGAATATATAAGGACATTTTTACAGTGTTGTGATACTTAGACCTTTTTTCCATTTTTTAAAAAGATTTTATTTATTTATTCATGATAGACACACACACACACACACACACACAGAGGCAGAGACACAGGCAGAGGGAGAAGCAGGCTCCATGCAGGGAGCCCGACATGGGACTCAATCCCTGGTCTCTAGGATCGTGCCCTGGGCCAAAGGCAGGCACTAAACTGCTGCACCATCCAGGAGTCCCTTTTTTCCATTAAAAAAAATATTTTATTTGCAAAAGAGAAAGAGAGAGAGCATAGAGAGGGGTAGGGATAGAAGAACAAGCAGACTCCCCCCTGAGAGCAGAGTCTGATGCAGGGCTCAATCTCAGGACCCTGAGATAATGACCTGACTTGAAATCACGAGTTGGACACTTAACTGACTGAGCCACCCAGGCTCCTCTTATGTCTTCAGAATGCAACTGCAAAATACGGTTTTTAATTCACTTTGTCTCATTTGTAGAGTGCAAAACAAGTGTTTCATTACTTATGGCTCCATGAACTACCTCATGAATAGAAAAACAGGTGTGTTCTTTTTAACTGAGAGAGGCATCATGTCTTAACTGACTAATATTATCCCTGATACACTTGTCAGTCATGTTTTAGATATAATTCTGGCTCTACATGGTCTAGGGCAGACAATATCCAACCCCACTTGCTGAGGCCTGATAATTTTTTTCAGTTGCTATTACATACAACATGATAAAATAAAAAAATAGCTTCTAAAATCATCATAAGTTATCGACTAAATAAAATCAAAGAAACCAAAATAAAATGTCAAATTGACCTCAAAGGTTATACTTTGATTTTTACACTGAGTTTCTGGACAATTGTTTTTGGTCAAATAAGCTAGTAAGGAAATCATTGATAAATGGGTATACTATAGATGACTTCTAAAAATTGATAGAAGAAAACACGTGCTAGTTAACATTTTTGAGATATTCATTACCAGAACATGCATGCATAACTCATGGGACAAGTTAAAGTGCTTCATTTTTTTTCTTGATTAGTTCCCAGTACTGCTTTTAGAGTTTGAGAATAGAAAAGAGGTCTAACATCAGTTTTTGTTCTAAAATTAGTTGTGTTAATAAGAGTAGTTCAGAGTAATGTTTTCTTTGCTTCAATTAAACATATTGGAACAATCACACAAGGAATCTTAGACTTCTTATTAAATACAAGATTTTCCCACAGAATAAATTTATAGTGGTTATAATGTTGAAAAGAGGGTGAACACACATATATTGTTTAAAATATCAGATACCCTTATTAGAAAAGGCAACATTTTCTAGTGGAAACAATTTATTTTACATCAGGCACTTTGGAAAATTCTGGCTCTCATCTCAACTTTTAATCAGAATGCAGAGAATTGTAAGATTTGAACTGAAAAACACACCAATGTAAAACTCAACATGAAATTTGGGGACAGGGAAAGCTTGCCTAGTTATTTACTAGTTGGATCACCCCAAGAAATGAATCTGTCTGAACGTCAGTTTCTTTCACTGTAAATTAAGGATAATAACATCTATCACAAAGAGATTTATAAGGAACATTACTTGAGACTATATGCAAGAATATCAGAGAAAGGGCAAACAACCTACCATGCCCACAACTGTCATTCGTCCCTCTTCCCTTTCATGATTCTACCTACAGTTGCAAAGAAATATGGTGGATGATTCCTTATAGTCTATCAATATTGTATAAGATCATACAAGGCGTTAGAAAGAACAGTGGAACAGATTGCATTATGTATTATTGTCTTAGATAATCACTAGTAGAGCCTTTTAAATTTTATTTAGCAGATTCTAATAGTATTCAGAACCATGAAGTTTCATTTGGTTTGATTTAGATTGCAATATAGTGACCCCAAAAGTAACAAACATAAGTAAAAATGGTTATGTTTGTATGTAACTATCTTAAGTATGTGTTTACACAAAAAATCTACATGTGTGTGGATATGCACATGTGTATACACATGCAGATGAATATGAAGCAGCATAGCATGCTAATGTATTAAAAAAATAGCAGCTCTGGAGTAAAGTGGCTGGGTTTGAATGACTGCTCTTTAGTAGTTATTGACCTCAGGAAAATTATTTACCCTGTCCATTCTTCAGTGTGCTTATTGGTACAATGGGAAAAACAAAAGTACCTACTTAACATGGATGTTAGGAAGATTTAAGATGGAAAGAGTTAATATTTGTAAAGTGTTTCGAATAATACTTCATACATAGCAAAAGTATTTTAAATGAATAAACATCCTTCAAAAATGAGGCCATAATGTTAGAGAAACTGTTGGTTTTTTTTTTAACTTTTTCACCTAACATCACAACATGGAAACATTGTTTTGATACCATTATTTTGATGATTGCATAATATTCAATTGGACTAAAAAGTACCTACCAATGTCCTCTGGTTAGATACAATGCTTTAAAAATTTTAAACTTTAGCATTTAAATTATGGGATTCTTACCTTTTGCATATATTTGTCATAGTTTTCTAAAGATAAATTCCCAGAATTTGTGAATCAAATGTTACATACGTTGACAATTTTGAACTATTTTGCCAAATTTCCCTTTCTAAAGACAGTATCAGCTTGTACTCCTATCAACTATATGAGAGTATTTCTGCATGGAAACTATGCACACTAGATTTAGAGTTTAAGTACTGACCATATTCTGGGCTAAATAAAACAGTATTTTGTTAAATTAAAGAGTTAAACATAAAAGTTTAGAAATTATGTTCATGTGAAAATATATATATAAAACTACTAAAAGAACAGATGTTGTATCCATTATTATCCTCGGATGTTGTGATGAAAAGAAATGTGTAGTATTTTCCTTTGCTTTCTACTTGTGAAAGCTATACCGTTTGTAATAAGACTAGTTATGAAAGTACAGACTCATGTATTTTATCTTCTGTAATGCAGAAATCCAGTAATGCATTTAAATAGTATTTGATGATATGACCTATACTCTCCGTCTATCATTTCAATACACTGTAAATACCTAAAGCTGTATCATCAGGAGTGTGGCACCTTTCAGCTGTCTTAATTGATCACATTTTATGCATTTTTAAATTATACTGTTTAATTTTTTCTGAGATTTTTTTGCTTAGATTTCTATTACTTTGTATGAATATTTTGTCCTCCATTTCCTTATGGGTTTGTTTTATTTATTTATTTTTAGAGATTTTGCTTACTTATTTGAGACAGAGCACAAGCCTGCCTATAAGTAGGGGAAAGGGCTGAGGGAGAGGGAGAAAGAGAATTGGAAGCAGACTCCTACTGAGTGCAAACCCTAGGTGGGGCTTGATCTTATGACTCTGGGATCATGACGGGAGTCAAAATCAAAATCAGTCACTTAACTGATGACCCAAGTGCCCCTGGGTCTGTTTTAAAATGCCAAATTATTGAATATCTCTTTCAACTAGTTAGATTGACCAGCATCTTGCTGCTGTGAAAGCAGAAGCTGCAGGGTTTCTTGAGGCCTGAGCCTCTGCCACATTGTATCAGTCAAGCAACCAACCTGCCAGCCCAGAGTCAAAGGCTGGGAAAACAATCTCCACCTATTGATGGAAGATGCTGCAAATCATTGTGGCCATTTTTTGCAATCTACAATCTACCAAGTTTTCCCATTCAAGTTTCTACATTTTCATTTTTTTTATATGATAAAAACCATTTTTGAGGTCTTAACTTGTAATACCAGGAATTTTGGCTTTTTCATCTACCTCCCTCCATCCTTAATACTTCTTCATTAATGTAGTCTACAAGTCTGAAATCTTTTTAAATTACCTGATTTCCTTTTTTATAATGAAAATTTGTATGGCTTTTTTATATCAATAATTATTTTCATTACTTAAGCTGATAAGCAGCAATTTGTTTCTCATAAGTAGTTGATTTTATTTACTTATCTAAGTACCTAAAACACCTTGTAATAATCAGTAAAAACAAATGGATTGTTTATTTCTTCATTATTAAGGGCATCTATTTGAAGCTTGCAAATAAAATTCTGAACTAATTAACTTTCTGAGACCACAAATCTTAGAAGCTCTTACTCTGGAGTTTGGATATGAGTGAGAAATGACTGGGTATAATAATTGATGATTTTACACAAGTTTGTTCTATTGTTCCTTGGGAGGCATTTACTGTCAAAGAATTCCACAGCTGGTCTGACTCCACTATTTTGAATGTAATGTTTTAACAAGGATAGCATCTCTAAATCTATCTAGCTCTATGTCCCTGTCCATATCTATTTGTGATTGCTGCTATTGTAGTTGTAAATTGTAGAATTATCTAGTATGAGATGAGATTTATTTTTCAATACTATACAACACCTTAGTCTATTTCTGCTCATTTGAATGCAATATTGATGTTTCTATGTTTAGTCGACTTTAGGAATAACATATTAATAAGTTTAATCTCTGTTGCAATCTTTATTGTTCTATAGTCTTCAGCATCTGATCTCTAGCTTAGAGATCACAGAGGTGGCCTGGTGATTCAGTGATGTCATTAATATAGATTGCTATGAAAAGTTTTCCTCTGTATGTATTGCTTTTTGTAAGTAAATTTTTTTGAGTACTTTTGCTCACATCACTCTTCTTCCTGTGTATATACTTGTCTCAGATTTCACCCAGTTATTTGTATTCCTCTCTGTTTACACAAGATACAAGATTCTAATTCAACCAGTATCTGACAACTGTGTTTTCATTTGACTGGAAGTAATAGGTCTAAAACATCTTTCCACATAGATCCTTTCTGTTATTGATGTATAACCCAAACATGAAGTAGTTTGACCATTTCTGAACACATAACATGTACCTGTTTCTGTGTTAGGCATTTGGATGTGGTCTCTAAACTATGGTGTTATCAAGAATGTTTTCTTGGAAAAATATCCACAATGTTGCAGTTTTCCTTGCATTGCAATGTCATTTGACAACTCTATTCTTCTCTAGTTTAACTTTGGTGGAATTAAATGTCAGCAGAAAAATATTTTGTTGGTTTTTATTTCCCAAAGTACATATTAAGTTTGTTTTTAAGAAACTGCAGCATGATATTGTTTCAATTCATCCATAAAACAAATGACTCTCAAACATTCTATAAGATAAAGTGAAAGGCAATATTTGTTTTTTTTTTTTTTCCCAAGCATCAGAGGGTATTTTACAACATAAGCAGCAGAATGATGCTTTATATTCACAGGATGGTAAAAACCTTCTGAAATAATTATCATTTATGGATTTAATTTCTTAGTAAATATAACTTATGTGTCTCAATAAATGTACATGTATCTAGTTGTGATTAGCAGAGAAAAGTCATAGGTAAACCCCAGAAAGGCCACAAATGCTCACTTTGAAAGAATGTTATGGTATGTTGTGGGATAATTTTGGCTCCATTTCTATCACTTGACATAAATTATCAACATATGGAAGACTTAAATATTAGTATTTTTGATACTTCCACTTACTTGGTTTTGCTAAACAAATGTTAAGAGATTGATTTATATATTTGAGAGGAGGTTTGGGGGGAAAGGAAAAGGTGAAACAGTCTTAAGCAGACCTCATGCTGAGCACAGAGCCTGATGCCTGCTGGATCTCATGACCCTGAGATCACAACCTGAGCTGAAACCCAGTCAATGGCTGAACCAACTGTGTCACCCAGATGCCTCTGCTAGTCAAATGTTTGTTTCAGTTATGACTGTCACATTTGTGAAACCATTTCCTTAGGTAACTTAGATAAATAATTTCCATGCATTAGCCAATGTACACATATTATGTTAACATTGGGTAAAATTTTCCAAGGTAGCATGGCTAATCAAAACCTAATACACGATTTTGAGCCATTCAGATCTGGTTGGAATGTCGCATCCATTATTGCCACTTTTTATGTTAGACTGTCCTAAGCTTGAGTTTTCTGTTCTGTGAAATAGGGTTATTATTAACTAAAATATAGGAATGTTAGGCAATATTAGCAGATATATGTATGTAAAATGTTTTCTACTTAGAAGCCACTAAATTATATTATTTTTCCATTTTGTCTTTTCCTATCCTCAGCTATCAAAACATTCTTTATATAGTTGTAATTATTATAATATACTGGTATAGTGACTTCTTTTCATAATGTGCAAAGATGAAGTATGTAGCTATATCTATGCTTTTTCCTCCTATAATTCAGTTTATATAAAAGAATATTAAAAGGGCACCTGGGTGGCTTAGTCAGTTAAGCATCTGCCTTCCATTCAGGTCATGATCTCAGGGTCCTGGGTTTGAGCCTCGTGTGGAGCTCCTGGTCTAGCAAGGAATCTGCTTCTCCCTCTCCCTCTGCTCCTCCCCTCTGCTTGTGTTCTCTTTCAAATAAATAAATAAAATCCTTAAAAAAGAAAGATACTCAAGTAATTTAGGCCAGAAATATTGTCAAGGAGATATCAAGTAAGTCATGCATTTAGTTTGCACATAGAAAGCAAGATTTTGTGTAAAAATAATCTTTTTGTAATAGAAAAATGACTTGGAACTAGATAACATTAGAAAATGCTTTTAAATGAGTGCATTTTTTCAGATACCAAATTTTATTATTAAATACAGACATTGTGGTAGGCACTGATCTGGATATTGCTATGTAAACTGAAAAGTAAACTACCTATGCCCAAAGACATATTTAAATGTATTTTCTTCACCTGCCAATGCATATAATATATAT
Organism: Vulpes lagopus; assembly: GCF_018345385.1. NCBI lineage: Eukaryota > Metazoa > Chordata > Mammalia > Carnivora > Canidae > Vulpes > Vulpes lagopus. Next base: position 21,465,746 of record NC_054824.1, on the reverse strand, counting down.
AATATTAATATATATACTGTATATAGTATTACTTATATATGTGTGTGTGTATATATATATATATACTGTATATGATATTACTATCAAAAATATAATTCCTTTTTTAAGTATCTAGAATATGGAAAAAAGCACAGAAGCATGGACATTTTTTATATGGCAGGAAACATAGCTGGAGACCAACTTGGCTCTCTAGTCCTTTTAGTTTTTTCTCTGTGGTTACTTATGCAATAAAGCCAGTTTAAAACATTCAAGAATTCTGATCTGCCAATTGAATACCATCCCATATACATTAACTGGCACTTAGGAATTTTATGTTGCCTCAGCTTTCCGTTCCAGATTTTTCTCTAAGAAATTTCCTATAATTGTGTAATCATTTTGTACCTACTAAATCCTTTAAATAAACTCAGTTAATGCCTAAAATAGTTCTAAAGAATACAGTTTTCCCTCATTTTATTAATAAAAATCACTGAATCTCAGAGATGTAAGAAAATGGACTTAAGTACCAGAGATATAGAGTGGTAAAAGCTGATTAGGTCCAAATTTTATATGAGCCCATTTTCTTTGTTTTTTCTCTCTTCTTATTTTCCATCTTTACAAGAAACCCCACCTAACCTAATGCCTCTCTTAGCACTTATTAATATTTCAGTCTGTTATTTATTTTGCCCATTTTATCAGCCCACTAAGATGTAAATGTTTTAAAGGCTGCAATTGTATATTTCTCATCCAATAGGAGCTAAATAAAATGCATTGCAAGGATAAAGAAACCTAAAAATTATCACAGTTTTTGAGACAGCGCCAGGCAAAAAGAATAAGATAATAGGCCACGTTCTTGTCAGATTTCTGCAAGCTCTAAGAAACAACCAATAATCAAGAATTGCTGACATTAAACAACAACAACGAAGAAATATTCTAAAAATAGAGTCATGGAATATAGTTTAAAAATGTGTCAGTATCATTTCAACAAATAAGTCTGTAAACAGGCATATATTAGAGAAGAACAGAAAAAGGTCAGCTGACTATAAAGCTGAAAGTACAAGGCAGCACTCTAGAGAGAGGAAGCTGTGTGATTCAACAGAAACATGAATGCAAACTATGTTTTTGTTGTTATTGTTTGATTTAGAGTAATATGCAGAACACGTGCTCCCTGTTTTATTGCTTAATTTGTTATTGGTCCTAATCTTCTAGAAGATTTAAAGGTGATTCTCTGTTGCTATTTGCCTGGAGCTGTTATGTAACCTTTGGGAAGTGCTCTGTGAGCAGATCTTAGGTCTTTGACTTTTTTCTCTGTTGTTTTTGAGGAAATGTGAAATGTTTCTCCTGTTTCTCTGTTGGCTCTGACTTTAATCTTGGTATGGGCTTGCTTTAATTATTTTGATGATTTCCATTAAAGGCCTGAGAATCTTTTTAAAAACCCTTTTGAAGAAAATAAGAGATTTAAGTAGAATAAATGTATACTTTGAAGAAACAAACCACTCCTACTTTCAAGAGGCTATTTCATGTTGTAGATCTCAGAAAAACTCATGTATGGGATATAAGTTGGATACATAAATTATAATTGTGTTTCAAGCTTGTTTATCACTGGTTCACTACATCTCATTTGTGACCAGAACTGGTTTTTCTTCTCAGCCCCAGAATAACTTGAATAAGCAGACCTGACTATACATAGGCTGCCAGAGCTGACTGTGAGAGATTGGATCTACTCCATTTTATACATTTCACATTAAAATATTTAAAATATTTTGTGTTTATTTCCACAAAGTATCAGAGACAATTAGGTGAGAAGAATCTAAACACTATGGGATATTATTTAGGTTTTTCTAATAGCTCTCCTGTAGGTATTCATGTATAATTGGTTAAAGGTTTTTTCCTGAATTCTGTTTTCCAGGTTTTGACTTCTGTGAGACACCAAAATTCTCAAGGCATTCTCAATTCATGTGTCAAGAATTATTCGTATATAAATAAAATTTAGTTAAAGAAATGCATAGCTCACCTCTTTCATATTTATATAGATGCCATTACATTGAATAAAAGAGGAGACATTTAAAGTTTTTAAATTCATAGTCCTCTTCTGTCATTTTGTAATTTCTAAATCAATGAATACAAAGACTACAATGACTGCCCTATCCTGTGGAGACAGCACCATTTTTTTTTTATTGAGGCTAAATTCAAAAGGGTTCCTCATATTCAAAATAACTGAGAAGCACAGACTGAGAATAATATATGCTTAAAGGTATTTGTGGCTTTGTAACTCAGCTTCAGGAATCAGCATCTTTCCTTGTATGTCTGCTCTGAGTCAAAATATCTTTATTTTTTGGTCCTGTTTGCATGTAGGACTAACTTGGAACTTCTTGTCTACCATTTGCTTGTATTCTCTCCATCTCCTTGCTGGCTGATGCAAAACATTCTATTTAATCAGTGTACTTTTTAAGGAGTCAACAGGAATTTTTAAGCATGCTTGGAGAGATATTTTGGCAAAATTCTACTTCATCCATTATAAGGCACCTCATTTGCCCAGCTTTTATTATAAGTTTCTGTCTTAATACCAATCTCTTCCTCAATGCACACATGAAACTTGACACCTACACACCTACAAATAGTTAAGGCCTTTATAGACATCTTGTGACTGTACAATGTCATAACTATTCTATTCAGTCTGAATGACCCTCTTTAGGAACTAACTCTCCATATCATAGCATCTGGCAGATGATGCAGAATTATCATTGACTACAAAAGTAGCAGTGAGATCCAAGTATCCATCAAAAACCATACCTAATGTTTCTGTATGATGATTGGCATCATACCGGACACTAAGCACATATGTCCTTCTCAAAACTTATTGGGACTAATGTTAAAATATCTACAGTATTGGAGGTAATGAATAGATAAATCAATGACTTATCTTTGCATTTCATAAGGCTTTTTCCCCCTTCTAAAGAAAGCCACTGAAATCCCAAATAGAAGTCCTCCAGTATATTAAGGTTTTATTTTATTTTATTTTATTTTTTAAAGACTTATTTATTTGTTTGTTCATGATAGACACAGAGAGAGAGAGAAAAAGAGAGGCAGAGACACAGGCAGAGGGAGAAGCTGGCTCCATGCCGGGAGCCCAACGTGGGACTCGATCCCGGGACTCCAGGATCATGCCTTGAGCCAAAGGCAGGTGCTAAACCACTGAGCCACCCAGGGATCCCTAAGGTTTTATTTTAAATAAATTATGTGAGAGGTGCGTGGGTGGCTCAGTCATTAAGCATCTGACTCTTGATTCTGGCTCAGGTCATGATCCCAGTGTTGGGAGATCACACCCCCAGTTGGGCTCCATGCTCAGTGGGAGTCTGCTTGAGATCCTCTCTGTCCTTTCTTCTACTTGCTCTCTCTCAAATAAATCTTTAAAAAAATAATTTGATGAATTAATATAAAATTTAAACTTAAGGGCATGAGAGTCAATAAAAAAGAAATAATATGTGAGATTATAATGTAAATCAATGAAAAAATTATTGAATTTGAAATACTAACAAATAATAACAATAATAATAATAAAGGAGGAAAGAGAGGGAGGGGAAAAGAAATTCCATACGAATCAGGAGATTTTCAAGAGTTTTACAACAGCAAGAAGTTGTAAGATTGTAAATCTCAAAAAAGAGCCCTGTTTATTGGGCCTATGTGTTATCCCTATGTATGTTGGAGATTTCAGGGTTTTTCTTGCTTCCTTGTAAAATTAAACCCTTGTTAAACCCCAAGTTTCTAAGAAAACACTTGAGGTTTCAAATAAATGTTTAAAGCTAATTCACTGTTCTTTGATAAAAATGCCTTTATTAGTTTTCTTGAAGGGGAAAAGTTTGTTAGTTGTTTTTCTTCATCTTAATGATCTCAAACAGGCTTTTCATTTTGTATCTGAAAAGTTAACTTTTTAGTGTGATGTCCTTATCAAATACTAGCTTGTTATTCTTTTAGAAATATAAATATTTCCAGGTTTCAACTGTCGGATTTTGATGACATGATAATATGGTAGTAACAGTCCTTGTGGTTTTAAACTACAGGGATTAGGACAAATTAAGTCTTAATAAGATAAGCCTTTATAGCCAAGTTCAAGTCTTAGTAGACCTTGTCTTGGGAGCCACTGGACCTAGAATATATTAAGTCATTTGTTCTATAAGCCTAATATTTTTATACAAGTAAAATTCGGAAATTTTTTTAGGGTCAATATTTTAACCAATAGTTAGTAACCACAGACATCAAGAAGAGCAGTTGGTCAGCAGGTGGTTGATTTGAGGAAAGAGGTAGCACAGAAGACCAAAGACAGCTGAGGCAGGCCTAGGGAGCAGGTTGCATGCTGATGCTAATTGTATTTTACATATTGACACTAATTATAGTTTAGCCACCAGCTGCTAGCTAACTTTTTTTTTCCCCCTCCCCTCATAGATCCTGATAGTCTGTGGGCAATTGCATCAATTTGCCTTTCCAGGAGGACAACCCCGCATACAATTAAAGTCCCAAGTAATCAAGAGAATGAAGAGTTTTTAACAGAAAATGGATGTGTAGCCTATGTAAAATCTATAAGCCAAACCAACCTTTGACATTTTAAATGGAAATTGTGTAAAGAACTGACTGAAAGATAGACTTAAGTTTTCTCCTCCTCACACAAAAGTTGAAAAGTGACTGATGCCATCAATGGTTGTCTGGTTGTTTTATTATGTGCAATTAAAAATCAGAACTGATTCGACTGGCAGTTTTCACATTATGTAAACACAATGGAAGGGGACATAATTCCAATCGCTCCCTTCTGGAATGTTTTATGGTAAGTGTTTCTTCTTATGATAATGTATTTTCCCACTAGGAAACATTATCTACACCTCCTATCAGTACTTGTTCTCTCTTAAGCTTTGTTCCCTCATTTTGTACTGCCAAAACCAGTCTTTTAAATGCTTTGTTGGACAATGAATTCTGAATAATGGGTCCTCAGTAACTGTAGAATTTCCACTTGCTATTTTAAATTAATTACTTTGATAGCAAAATAACTTTAAAGACTGCTTTATAATTTTCAGCATAAAATAAAATTATTATGGTTTGATTTCTGTCTCTGTTTCATTCCTTTTCTGTCAGCAGCATTACTGAAGCTCAGAGTAAAATACAAGTGTGAAGAGATGAAACAACCCTCTTTGGTTGTTGTGTACTGAAATGCCATCATTAGAATTAGTCTGGTGGCAATGCTGCTTCTTATAAGTGTCTTTAGAGATTTTTTTTCTTCCTAAAGCTCTTCATGCTGCAAGCATGCATTTCACATCATTTATTCCTTAGCACTTAGCACCTGCCACATCACCAGGTACATCATAGGTGCCTAATAAATAAGAATTAATAAATGAAAGGCACTCCAAATGAACACTTTTGTAGATTTTCATATCTATCCAACACATGAGCTATGATAATGAGGCTATTTCATATAACACTTAGCCAGTTCTTGGCTAAATAATCGTTCTTCATGTATCCAGTTTGGCAAGGTAGTGATGGTATGGACATAGCTGCCCCTTCAAGCAAAGACTCCCTTATCCTCAAATGTCTACCTTCTAACCCATATAAAACACAAAAAGATTTATTAATTCCCTCAGAAGTTTTTCCTTGATTCAGACTCCATAACTTATCAAAACTCTCAAAGAATTCCAAGAACATAAAGAAATCTTGGGGGAAAAAAGAGGAGCAGAACTTGACTCATGATAGTCTTAGATACACTGCAAAAACAAAGACTGTCAGAACAGGTAGGACCATGCCATGTCTAAGAAACAAAAATCAGTGTTCTTATTTACCAGATAGTCATGTCAGTAGTGGTCTCTATGAGAAACCTACTACTGGGTAAAATAAAATCAGACAGTGGCATCTGGTATGTTTGAGATACTACATTGATGTATTTCCAATATGATAAGTACCTCTGAAATTCTGAAATAGCACATGGAGAGGCTTCACTGAAGACCATGAAGAATTTATCAATATCTGAGAATACCTGGGAAAAGGTCAACAATTAAAAACACCTCTTGCTCTCAAATTTTCTTACCACTATTGCTCCAGGACAATTGAACTCACAGTTAAGATTAGCACTTCATAAAAAGCACCAGATATCCATTTATCTTTTCTCAAGTGCAAACATATTACCAAGATGATGATCCAAGTTAACAGTTGTGAAAAATAACAGAGTTCACTATTTTAGGAACTGTAGGTTGCAACTCATGAGTGGGTTATAAAATCAATTTCCAGAGACTCACCCAGTATTTTTAATGGAATGAAATTCTAATTAATATTACACATAAGAAGGCAAGTATTAATTCAGAAAAAAGTTTATTTATTTATTTATTTATTTATTTTTAGAAAAAAGTTTAGTAATGGGAATGCGCACACTAAATTGCAATGTAAATAGGTTATTTCTTACTGTAGGTAATAGTAAATGTTCAAGTGCTTCTATATCAAAATGTTTGAAGCAGAAGATACCTGTGTGTCTCACTGCACTCGATGGGCAGTGTTAAGGTAAGGGTACCTGAAATAAAGGAGGGAGATATTAAAGAGAAAAGCAAGGAATTCACCAAACCCACTGTTACCAAGTGCTTTTTGCCTGTAGCAGTTCTATTAGTATAATGTAGAAGTCAAAAGTAGAAAAATAAACTTGAATAAATTATAATATGCTTGGAAGTTAACTGATGAAGTAATCTAGCTCAAACACCCTGTTTAATAGAGAAAGAAGAGGACTCAGAGACACTGTTACTTAACTAGTTAGCAATTGGATTTAAAAATCAGAACATGTGTTAGCTCTTCAACTAAAATGGAAAATTTTCCCCAAATAAAAGGATTTTTTTTTTTTTTTTTGGAGGGAAAGAGAAATAGTGGAGACCAGAGTATGGCAAAGGGAGAGCTCACTGGTGTATAGCAGAAAGAAGTCTTCCCACTGGAGTAGAGTGGAAAGAAGTTCTAATTTGCTCATACACACAGTGGAGTGCTAGGACTGGCAAATCTCAAAAGTGCCCTGCCTCAGTTTACCTTTAATTTCTGTGGATGGAAAGCCTTTCTTAAAGTTTCATGCAGTGATCTTTTAGCCCTTAATTTATACTAACTGTATTTCTCTCATTATGCCTTGTAATTGATAAGGCATATCCACTTCTTTCTAGAGGAAGGAAGTTGGTCGGCTCTCCATGAATACTTATTAAGAGCTTTTGATATCAAAATAGAATTAAAAAGTCTGGGGAGTGTTGGCATTTTTTAAAAAGATTTTATTTATTTATTCATGAGAGACACAGAAAGAGAGGCAGAGACACAGGCAGAGGGAGAAGCAGGCTCCATGCAGGGTGCCCGATGCAGGACTCGCTCCCGGGACTTCAGGATCATGCCCTGAGTCAAAGGCAGATGCTTAACTGCTGAGCCACCCAGGCATTCCAAGTGTTGGCATTATTTTTTGCTACTCAAACATACAGACTTTATGCTCATAAATAAGTGGAGGAGAATCAATCAAAATTATTCCTTTCTTACTAGATCAAGAAACTTTTGTCAGTTAAAGCTTTCAGACAGGCAACCATCTGCAGATTTCTTTCTCCAGTCATCTAAGACTTTTTGTCTATAGTTCTTGAAACCCTGAACTGGTGCTTCATTTAAGCTTTTCCTTTTAGCCTACAGGCACAAGGAAGCTGGACCTTGGACAGGTAAAGTTCTCACTGAAGTCAATTGGAGTTTGGACTGCCCGAGGGCTGCAGCATCAGGCCCCAAGTCATCTATTATAAATATTTTTGACACATCAGATTCATACACATTCAACTCCAGCTGAAAAGGTAAAAAGGTACAGACTCTTACCAGTTATTTCATGCCTTGAAGGAAAACAACTCCACTTAAATGATATTCTTTCCTCACCTCAGATCCTCTTGGGGGTTCTGATGGTCACCAAAGACCTTGTCCACAAACTAGAAAAAGATGAGGTATTTCTCAGTAAAAAGAAATTAGTTTTTTACTTAGGAACACTGTGGTCTGGCAAGTACATTCCTATTTCTTTCCCATTTATTTTTCACCTTATAACAAGATTTCAGGTAATGAGTGGACATATTGTGTATGAACATAGTTTGATATATTTTTTGGTAATACAACTAGAAAAGCTCTCTGTATTTGATGATTTACAGGAAAAGAATGACAAAAGAACAAAAGAAAAATACAAAATCTGAAACTGCACAAGTTTCTCTTGGTGTTTTAATTGGACTTTTTATTGCCTGGAACTTTCCTTCCTCTTTTAAAGTTCTTTTGAAGAGGGCTAATGCACAAGTGACTTTCAAGCTATGTAATTTCTCATTTAAGTTCTTGATATAGAGGAAATTCTTTATGGTTTGGTCTATTTTGTGTTATAGCTAATATCACAGAACATCAGGAATAGTTTGGGGACAAAAGCAACATCTACATATTGGTTCTAGAAGTAGGGGTAACTGTAACCCCTAAATAAATATGAATTTAATGGATTGTATATATTTGAATTCTCTTTGATGGCAAATTTTATTTTAGGTAATTGGATTGTCTGTAAATTGCTTTTCATATACTTCTATTTCTTCATTGATTGTTATTGCCTTATTTGTGTAATTCTGAATGACATGAATATCACAGTACCATGTTATTTAAATAAGTAAATATGAGTGTTTGCCTTTTAAATATTTGAGAATATTTTTCCGGATACATAGACATGTAGCCTGGCTTTAGTACAGTGACTAAATTTCACTCTTTACTGTTTGTCACACTCCTGATAAGAATTTAAGATGATTTCAGGTAATGAGTGTAATTGTGCATATGTGTATAGGTATTTTACACATATGTACATATATCAGTGCACAATTTGGAGTTTACGTAGAGCTATCCAAAATATACTGTGTGGATATATGTAGTCTCCAAAATCTATTATATAGTAGTTAAAAAAATTATATGTATCTTCATGGATGAAATACAATTAGATACAACAACAAAATGTTCTCTCTGTTAAAATTTTCTGCAACCTAACTACATGGTCCTGTGAATGGCAAGAAACCAGAAATAATTTTGTTGCTACTTATAGTTAATGAGTCATGACAAATCTAAACAACCAAATCATTCAGTAGCATCAAATTTGACCATTCCAGGCTCTATCTACCCAAAGTCCAATTATTTGAACAATTAAGTAAAAATGTGGCCAAACTAAATGACTTGTACTGTGTAAACAGACCATTGGAATGAATAATTACATTTTTTAATTGAATTGGCTTTTCTGTGGCAAGTTGACACAATATAAGTTGTCAAACATCTGGTTATTTTCTCCACATGATTTTAAGCAACAAGTAAAAATAAATTAATTAAAATTTTATTTAGTTAAATGAGTCTTTAAGCTGAATTTCGTGAGTAAATTTGTTATAGGCATAACTTGATACTGGAGCTTGTGTATCTATATATGTAGACACACAATGTAATTATGATGATAAAGCAATAGTTAATAGGCTTAGTTTGTGCCAAGTACTGTTCAAGCCTGTTAAATATCTTATCTAATTTAATTTTCATAATAACGCTAAGAAATTCATTCCATAATCAACTACATTTTACATAGGAGAAAACTGAGACAAAATAACTGTTATTTCTGGAGGAGGCAAGATATAAATGGAGGTTGTCTGACTCCAAGGCCCACGTTAACTAGCTATGCTGCAGCTGTTCTCATACAAGCAAGTGTACAAAAACAACCAGTGTGTTTAATCAATATAGTGAAAGAAGATAAAACTCAAATTTGTTGTTGGACCAAATTGATCAGTCAATTCAATGAGAATAGTCAATCTTGCAGTTGTGTTTATACACAGCCAAAAATCTATTCCTTTTAACTCAACAGAAGGACTCACCTTTGACTTTTCCTTTGTGTTCACCCTATCAGACATTACAAAGAAAGTGGCAAATCCCAAATAGCTCATTGTGGTGCAAAGGAAAGCAAAAAAAAGTCTATAGATTTTCCTAACTCCGTAGAATGCCTTCAAATCATATGGCTATAGCAGATATGATGAAACATAGTAATCAATCATCCTGACAATTTTACCTCACTTTAACTATAAAGCCCACTAAATTCCAAAAGGCACCTCCATAGTACCAATATTTATCTCACATTTTCATAACAATACTATTAAGCTTTTTATAACAAATATTAGCTGAGAGCCATCTCTGTGTTCCAGCTAAATATCCTCATTTATTCTGCAACTGTCCCAGTGGTATGGCTGGAAGAAAATTTGATAGCACATTGGAAAAAAAGAAAGCATTTTGCATTTTTCAAAGAGATTCAGTTCACAACTTATAATAGATACAGATGTATAGGACTAATTTTGAGGTTTTTCTACTTCTCATGGGAGAAAAACAAATATATTCTAAGTCTGTGGATAGTGTATGATCATCAATTTAAATCAACAGGACAGTTACATAAAATGATTTATGACATCTACATTCTTATCTCACAGCTCCAAGCATTCCCAAGCTTTCACATATTTCACTAAAAATATTGATGTCATTTTCACCAATAAATTTATACACACTCAAAATTAAGCAAAATATTTGATTAACTTTATAAGTTCATACCACAAATTGATGGAGTCAATGCTAAAATGGTCTTCTCTACCCTGTGAATTACTGTGCTATTCCCAAAGTTAAAAAAGATAAAGAGAAATAAAGTCTAAACTTACTCTTAGAAGTGTTCCTATTATTGTACAGAAGGAAATTTGAAAAGACAGATTGAACAGTTTTAAATACATAACATCTATACAGACTACTTTATCAGCTCAATGGACAAGATCTATAGGCATGTTCTTTGCTGCCTTAACTTGAGAACAAGGTCTAACCACACACCGAGGAGTAAGGTCTGATTGAAGAAGGCCAGAGTAGCATAAGAGAAGGCATAATTCAAGATTTAGAGTAGCTTCATTAGCAATAAACAACAGATTACTACAGCTTTGTAATATACCTTGAAATCTGGAATTGTGATATCTCCAGCTTTGCTTTTCTTTCTCAAGATTTCCTTAGCTATTCAGGATTTTGAGGGGTTTTTTTTTTTTTAAGATTTTATTTATTTATTAATGAGAGAGAGAGAGAGAGAGAGAGAGAGAGCAGCAGAGACACAGGCAGAGGGAGAAGCAGGCTCCATGCAAGGAGCCCGACGTGGGACTCGATCCCAGGGCTTCAGGATCAGGCCCTGGGCTGAAGGCAGTGCTAAACTGCTGAGCCACCTAGGCTGCCCTGGATTTTGAGGTCTTATACAAATTTTAGCATTGTTTGTTCTAATTTTGTAAAAATTCTTTTTTATTTTGATAGAGGTTGCATTCAATTTATAGATTGCCAATGTATGGAAGCGACTTAAGTGAACATGGATATATGAATGGATAAGGAAGATGTGGTTTATAGATATACAATGGAATATTATTCAGTCATAAAAAGATGAGAATTGCCACTTGCAATAACATGGATGGGCCTAGAGAGTATTATGTAAGTGAAATAAGTCAGACTGAGAAAGTCCAGTACCATCTGATTCCACTCAATGTGTAATCCCCCTCCCCCCAAAAATCAAATTAATCAACAAACATAAAGCAGAATCAGACCTATAAATACAGAAAACAAACTAATGGTTGCCATAGGGGACGGGAGTGGTGGTTGAACAAAATGGGTGAAAGGGAGTGGGAGACATAGGCTTCCAGTTATGGAATGAATAAGTCATGGGAATGAAAGGGACAACATAAAGAATATAGTCAATGTTACTACATTAGTGATGTATATGAACAGATGGTAGCTACACTTGCAAATATAGGGTAATGTAGAACTTGTTGAATCATTATGTTGTACACCTGAAACTAATGTAACGTTGTGTGTAGACTATAAAGAATATAATCAGAAAGGCCAAGATCAACAATCCACAGAAATGATGAAGTGTATTTTAGTTTTAATTATGGCAAAAGAAGAATCAGGATAATGTGGTAGGTCTGAAAACATATAATCTCTTGAGCCAGTTAATTGAAATTTTGGGTGTAATTTTTCTTATTTAGAAATGAGAGGGTTAATACTTCCAGGATTGTGATGTAGGTTAAAAGAGAACCTTAGTATATGCCATGCAATATATCTGACATGGTGAAAACTTAAGATTAATTTTTCATGTATCTTCTAATACTGTGATAAATATGAGAAAGGTTATGAAAATAAAGACATACTATCATATTGTTTTGTGTGAGAAATTGCCTGTTTCAAGTAAGTAAATATGTCCAAGGCTAACAAAGAGGTTGTTTTTCTTAGCTAATAATTCATTAATTTATCAAATATAAATTTCTTCAGGCATGTGATAACACCGGGAATACATAGTAAATCAGACAAACACCTGGGTTTGCAGAACAGTAGACAGTTACAAGATAGCCTTCAAGGGCTAAGATAAAATAAGCATATGAACACAAATGAGAGAAATGTCACCTGCCTTCAGACCGAACCAAGCTATAATCATCCGATCCAATCAAAGTCTGTCCAGTTTTGATCCCAGACACATTACTCTAGATTTTTTGACGGAAGATAACAAATAGTTCTCCATAAATATTTTCCTTTCTCAACTGTATTGACTTTTTTCCAACGTCCTGCCCGAAAAACATTTGTGAATTTTAGAATAGCCTAAATAAATCAGATAACTCTCCTCTTAGTCACACATCTAAGTTTCTAACATCTAATCCACCCCATTTCCTTTAACTTGTGATTAATTTCACCCGGAAAAGAAAGTGATTTGACCATGGTCTCACAGTGTTGGTTTGTGAGTTCCTTGGGAGCTTCCCAGGTATAATCTGAAACTGGCCCCCAGACCCAGGGTAGGGAGAAATGAAGAAAGAGACAAGCCACTCCAGGTTGGTAGGTGGCAGTTTCAATACACAAGAGAACTTACATACTTGCTTATCTCCAGGAGCCGCAAGACAAGTAGATCCCTACACCCAACTGCCAAATCCTCAGTTTATATAGAGGCCTTGACTGGGCTCCATCACATATTCTGTGCAGGTGTCCTCATCATCACATCCCAGGGGGCACCTGGGTGGCTCAGTGGTTGAACATCTGCCTTCAGGTCAGGGTGTGTTCCTGGGGTCCTGGGATTGAGTCCTGCATCTGGTTTCCCACAAGGAGCCTGCTTCTCCCTCTATGTCTCTGCCTCTGTGCCTCTCATGAATAAATAAATAAAATCTTAAAACAAACAAACAACCACCACATCACTATCTCAAGGCTGTTTCTTGGAGCGGCAGCTGGAAGCAGAAAAGATAAGCAGAACCCTTCTCCAGGAGTCTCTGAGTGCCTAGGCCTGGTGATCAAGTCTTTTTGATGACCTTTTCCAATACACAGTTAAGAGTGACAGAATTTGAAATGGAAACCAGTGTTTTTTCCAGAACACCATACAATATGTGCCTTACAGAGCTAAACCACCCAGGAATCCAATTTTATTACACTTCTCAGATTTGCTGTTTTTTTTAAATCCATTTTGTGCTTATTTTATTTTATTTTATTTTATTTTTTTATTTTGTGTTTCTTTGTATCCTTACCACCCTTTCCCATCATTATACAGGAACCCCAAATCCAAATTACTGTATTTAGGAGAAAGGTAATTCATATTTTTATGCATATCTATATAACACATGCAAAAATATCAAGTGAACAGACATGTGGATGTTATCATCAGAGATGAAATAATTCCCAGATCCAAAGAGAGTTTCGATGGAGTAATGGTCTTTTGCTACCTTCTACACATTAGATAGAAGGGATCTTCTACTATTTTACCTGACCACAATGCTACCTTGAAAAACTGTTAAAACTAGTCCCTGGTTTCCCTAATTATCTTTTCAAACCTCATTAATTCTCATTTTGATATCAAAATGACTGATTATTTGGTATCTTTCAACTCTCTACCTCAGTTTACCACCCTACTGCCAAACGTCATATTCCTAAAAAGCAAATGTGATGATGTCACTCTTGTGTTCTGAAACCTCTGATGGTTAATTTTTGTTGAGACAAAATCCATAAACAACTTTTCACAAGGTGAGCCAGACAACTCTCTCCATCCTCTTGTCGTTGCTTCCCATAAGTAGCCCTGTTACTTAACTACTCAGATTTTCTCCATGTTCCCCAGAGAGATCGTGCATTCCTTGAGAACCTAATATTCTTTTCAATTTTGATACATTTTGCTGCTGCAAAATCTTTCTGAACTTGTAAAAGGTGTTTTTTAAGTTGTTTAAATTCCACATTCACTATGAAGGCGTCCTCGATCTTCTTCATTGTAGCTAACTTCTCCCTAAGTGTCCCACCACAATCTTTCCAATTTCTTCTAGCACTGATAGAGTCTAAGCCAATGGTTTTCATTTTTTAATAATAAATTTATTTTTTATTGGTGTTCAATTTGCCAACATACAGAATAACACCCAGTGCTCATCCCATCAAGTTCCCCCCTCAGTGCCCCCCACCCAGTCACCCCCACCCCCCGCCCTCCTCCCCTTCCACCACCCCTAGTTCGTTTCCCAGAGTTAGGCAATGGTTTTCAAACTTTACCTTGCTCAGAATCACCTGGAAGTAGTTGTTAAACTACAGCATGCTGAGTCCCACCTGAGTTTCTAGCTCAGTAGATCTGTGGTAGCACCAGAGAATTTGCATTTTTAACAAGTTTCCAGGTGATGTTTCCACTGCTGGTTAGGGACTGAATTTTAAAAAACACTGATCTGTCTACAGCCGTATCACCCTGAACGCGCCCAATCTCGTCTAAAACACACTGGTCTAATGAGTTTAGGAGACTCTTTCAATAGTTTAGGTAACGTATCTGCTTCCTCAATTGGACAATTTGTTATGGCATTGGAAAAGTTTACGCCGTTTTCCATCCAAACAATTTAACTTGTTTTTATTAAAATGTAACTAAAAAGAATTAACTGAGTAGACCAGTTGAGGACCTGGATAAGTTTACATTAAAAGGAGAGTGACAAACCAAAGGCAGTTTCACTTTTCCAGGTCTATGCCCCAGAAATATCTCCCAATAGCTAATCCTCAAAGACTGTAACAATAGAAAAACATACAATTTTGAAAGGAAATTCTAGCAAACTAGTTTTTTTTTTCAGTAATTAAGCTGCTTCTCTTTGCCAGAAACCAAGGGTATTTTACAAATTGTTTCATCATTATGACTGTAGAAGACCTTACATATAGGTTTTGGGATCATTATATTGGTTGTCAAGAATATAAATGCTTTTCAGATAAAGCCAATCTATGGATAGATTTCAGGGTCTGTTGCATTTCAGTTGCCTAGTGTGATTCTTTGAAAACCTCAGCTTATTAGGAAAGAATGGCCCTTGCCATATGTGCGGCATTAAGAACATCTGGAAACACCATCAAAGCAAGAAATTTTTTACTTTCCACTGGCATGAAGAAGCCATTGGAAATTTCACAGATGTTTGAATCTCAGGATCCCTGGATAGTAGGAAATTGAACCAGACTGCTGGCATTGACCAAGTGATTTCTCCTAGGAACTGCACTGCTACTCCATGGAGAAAAAATGAGAAGTTGCTCCTAATGGGAATAAGTTTCTTCCTAAATAAAGTCATGAGTGAATAATCTAATTTGTCTTTGAATGTCATTGTAATGTATATGAGGCTAAACTCATTAATGCACCCACAGTGGTTACAATTAGACTCACATAAGCCATGGCATATTAGCAAAACTCATGCATTTCTTGTGTTTAATGCAATATGGCATTTGGCTTCATGATTTGGCACTTTTCTTTATTTTCCAAGGAGCCTATCTCCAATTTGTCATTGCATCAAAATCAGAATTACTCTTTATTCATCCCAAATTTAGTAAAGCTATTTTGAACTTAATTAATTATAGATTCACCTCTAGATTTTGAAGATTTACTCTTACAATTACCAAGGAATTATTCTAAAGCACCAGTGAAGATACGTTGTTAGAACTATTTGGGCTCCCCCCCCCCATTTTTATTCTGTTCTAAATTCATATGGCCAGGTCCTCATCTCTGACATCATTGATGAGCTGCCCTCAGCTCTATTTGGAGAAGTGAGAAATGAGGAATGGCAAGAAAATGGGATTAGCTGTTGGCTTTTAAAAATAGTATTCAGGTGATTTGGTTAGGGTAATTTAGTGAGAATCACCTGCTCTAAAGCCTCAGTACTCAAAGTGTGCTGAATAGACGAGCAGTATCAGCAAAGACTGGAAACTTGTTAAAATGCACGTTCTCAGGCCCGGAAGCATAATCGACATTTTACGGAGAAACTAACCTGATTTGTTTGCCCATTACAGCTTTTACATTAAAATGCTACTGTAAAAAAATATTATCTTTAATGTAAAGTTAATTGTTTCTCATTTCTTCTTGGCCACTGAAAACTAAAGGCCTACAGTTAAATTAAAATGAGGGGAATATCCATGAGGATAATGACAGTCATAATTACTTGGCACTGACATCCACTCTTCTAAGTTTGGAGAGCATAGTTTTAGTGGGACTACAAATTTTACATCACACTACAACTCAGAAATGCAACTTCTTTGTCTATTTCTGATCTACTTTCTAGCACAACTGCTATTTGCCAAGTTGAGGAAAAGAAAAAAAAAAATGACTGTCTACCAGGAGTTGGAGCAGTTTTTAGTAAGTCCATTAAAGGATTTTCTAATTTCCCTTGGCTAAAAATGCTCAGCCTTTCAAGGTGCTTCACACACCGTATCCCTTTCTCATGCTTTTCTCCTTAGGATGCTGTCATCCTTATTATGCACCCTTGTGGATTTGGAGGAGGTGGTGGGGTTCTTGACGCACATCATTTGCTTCCACAAATCTCCAAAGTGATGTCTCCTTTCCTAGAGCTGCTTTCCCAGCTGGCTCCAATGGTTGAAGTTAAAAGGTAAGTGCAACTCAAATGCTTCTCAATTTTCTCAGAGTCCAGTAGCCTTCCTGACTGCCTCAGATTCACCTCAACATTCCCAAGTTTCCTAAATACTCTAGTTTTTCTAAAGAAAATTCTGTGCAGAGACTGTTTTATTATAGAGTTTACTCAAGCAAAAGCTCTCAATAATACCATGCATTGAAAAAGATAGGAATCTATCAAATTCACTTTATGATGCTAGCAAAATCCTGATATTAAAATTTGACATTTATAGCTTAAAAATATAGTCTCACTACTGAATTTTTATTTTTTATATAAAATATTAGTAAAGAAAGTTAAATATTATATGAGAAGTGCTACCCACCATGACTGAGTAGAATATATCCCAAGGAGGCAAAGATGATTAATATTATCAAAATTACCTACTTATATAAGAAGCTAATTTCAAAACAAAATATCCAATCAAAAAGTGGGCAAGGATTTGAATAGATATTTCTTCAGAGAAGATATATAAATGTCCAATAAGCACATGAAAAGATATCTAACATCATTAGCCATTAGGGAAATATAAATTAAACCACAATGAATAGCACTTCACATGTATTAATACAATTATAATTACATAGTCAGAAAATAATATTGACCACTATAGGAAGAAATCAGTAATCATACACTTCTAGTGGGAATATAAAATTGTACAACCACCTTGGAAAACAGTCATACAGTTCCTCAAAAGGTTAAACATAGTTACCACATAACACACCATTTGATCCTAGGTGTTTTTTTGTGTCTTTTTTTGGGGGGGTGGGTATTTGTTTGGTTTTGGTTTTGTGTTTAGAGAGGGAGAGAGAGAGTGAGGAGAGGGGCAGAAGGAGAAGGGGGATAAAGAGACTTAAGCAGGTTAAACCCCCAGCACAGAGCCTGATGCAGGGCTCAATCTCACAACCCTAGGATCATAAGCTGAGCTGAAATCGAGTTAGTCATTTAACTGACTGTGTTCCCTAGGGACCTCAGACTCTTGGGGTTTTATGTGCCCACACAAAAACATTTACATGAATATTTATAGCAGCATTATTCATATTAGCCAAAAAGTAGAAACAATCCAAATGACCAACAAGTGATGAATGGATGAAAAATGTTGTATGTCCATAAGATGGAACATTGGTCAGTCATAAAAATGAATGAAGTATGATACCTGGTATGGATGAAACTTGAAAACATGCTAAGCTAAGGAAGTCAGTCACTAAGCACCATATATCGTATGATTTTATTTATATGAAATGCCCACAATAAGACATCTATAGAGACAGAAAGGAGATAAGTGGTTACCTGGAGTTGCACAGATGAAGACAGGGAAAATTGATGGGGTATGTTAAAGTGTGTGCATTTTGTGTGGGTTTCTTTCCTTTTTTTTTTTTTTTTTTTGAGGTACTAAAAAATTCCAAAATTAATTGTGATAACTATACAACTCTATAACTGTAGTAAGACCCATCAAATTTTACAATTTTAACAAATGAATTATATGATGTGTGAATTACACCTCAATAAACTGTTAAAAAAGAAATTGAGTGGTGATGTCATCAAGGTAGCAAAATATTACATTCCCAACCTCAGCCCCCCTCACAAAGAGACTTTCTAGCAATCATCCCTAGGCAAGATATCATTGTGCAGATCCCAGAACCTGAGGGTGGAGCTGAAGCCCTCCAACCCCACCACTACCACAGAGATAAAGAAGGACCACAGAAAAAGAGGAACGCTTTCACTTTGATTGCATGTCTTCCACTCTCAGGCCAGTAGGGCACCACACCAAGAGGGCTCTTCTAGGCCTACAGTTTCTCTAGTGGAAAAACAGAGTTGGAGGTGGACATTTAGCTTTCTCAGCATAACAGGACACTTTCCACAGGGCCCACTTGGGTCTTGCCTCACAGGAAACACTGGGGGAATCTGAAAGCCAGACCACTGGGGATCGGTGGAGGACCAGCCTTTAGTGATATCAGCAAACTGTATTCTTGCAGGCAGCAGATCTCAAGAAGAGATCATAGTCAGCACATCTGTCCACTTGCAGAACCAGGATGGTTGCCCCAACTGGCAAGGGAGCTCATTCAACAGTTCTTCCTGGCTTGGGTTTCCAGCCAAATCATCTTCCAGGCCTTGGAGGCCATTCTATAGCCCTGCCCAGACAGGAAACAAAGACTGCAGTCAGGCCCAATTGCTGAGCAAAGCCACCAGTCTCACACCACCAGGGAGTCTGCCTGAGACCATCTGTAACCACAGAGCACATCCTATGTCAACTTGAAGAAACAAGGTTGTAGTTCTATTTTTACATTTTTCAGGGGCCTCCATATTGTTTTCCACAGTAGCTGTAGCAGTTTCATTCTCACCAACCATGTACAAGGCTTCCCTTTTCTCTAGATCGTCAACATTTATCTCTTGTCTTTTTGATAGTAGAAGTCTTAACATGTGTGAGGTGACATCTCATTCTGGTTTGGATTTGCATTTTCTTGATGATTAGAAACATCTTTTCACATCTGTATTGACCATTTGAATATCTTATTTGGAAAAATGGTTATTCAGGTCTTTTTCCTTTTTTAAATTGAGATATTTCTGGGTTTTTTACTAATGAGTTATGAGTTTTTTTACTTATTTTGGATATTAATCTCTTAAACGTATTTTTTAAAATTTTTATTTATGATAGTCACACAGAGAGAGAGAGAGAGGCAGAGACACAGGCAGAGGGAGAAGCAGGCTCCATGCACCGGGAGCCCGACGTGGGACTCGATTCCAGGTCCCCAGGATCGCGCCCTGGGCCAAAAGCAGGCGCTAAACCGCTGCGCCACCCAGAGATCCCAGATATTAATCTCTTATCAAATATCTGTTTTGCAAATATTTCCTCCCATCTCATAGGTTGTCTTTCCATTTTTTGATGATTTCTTTCTCTGCTTAGCAGTTTTTTAGTTTGATGCACTTTCACTGGTTTATTTTTGTTTTTATTGCCTTTGCTTTTGCTTTCAAATTCAAAAAAATATTTCCCAAGGCCAATGTCAAGAAACTTTTTTATGGTCTCAGTTCTTACACTCAAGTCTTTAATCTATTTTTGAGTCAATGTATAATAAAATGAATTGGTTTTCCACTTTAATTCTTTCATTGTCTCTTTACCTATACCTTACTCTTTTACAAAGGTAATAGGATATTGAATTCAAAACTCTGTAACAATAATATAAGAAAAGTTAATTATAGACTCATCAGTGTAGAAGCAAAACTGAATAAAACAATGGATGATAAATCCAATATGTAATTAATACGTGTGCATCATGATTAGATTTGGCTTATTGTCAGAATACAAAGATGGTCCCACTTTAATGCATTAAAAAGGAAAATAATGATGTAGATAATCTTTTAAGTACATTTGTTTATTTTTTTAAATACTTTATCCATTTATTTGACAGAGAGAGCAAAAGCAGGGGCGAGTGGTAGGTAGAGGGGGTGGGAGAAGCATGCTCCCTGCTGAGCAAGGAGTCTGATGAGGCTCAATCACAGGACCCTGGGATCATGGCCTGAGCCAAAGGCAGATGTTTAACCAGTGAGCTACTCAGGTGCCCCAGTACATTTATTTATGTGCCTATTTAATATACAATAAAAGTTTTATTAATTTATGCATAGAAATTAAGAGTAGAGGTAAAAACTAAACACTAAAACCTACAGAAAAATATCATAGAGATAAATAATAAATATATTATTTTTATGGATGGGAAAGATATAAAATGCCTAAGTTCATCACAATTTGCATAATATTTGACACCCTGGCTAATACCATAAGAAAAGAAAAATAAATGACAAGCACAGGCATAACATTTGAAAGGGAAGAAGTAAGTTGTATTTATTGCCACTGCTATAATTTCCTAGAAAAAAAATCAATAAATAATTTAAGGAAATGAGAGTTCAATAATTTTATTGATACATGGTAAGTTAATAGGAATTAATAGTATTTACTTACATTAGCAATAAGCAACTAGAAAACATAGTAACATATTATAAAAATATTCCATAATGTTTTGGTGTTTTGAGAAATTTAATAAATTTACTCTAAAATTTACATGAAATATATCTACATGTAGCTGTGACCCTTGAGGAAAAGATATCTCAATTTTTTTTTTCAGAAAATTTTAAGACAGATTACAAAGCCATTGTTATAATTAAATGAATAGCTCAAACTTCTTTGAGCTTCTTCATGAATATAAAAAACTTGACATTTTGATAATGATGGCTCCAAAAATCAACTGGAAAAAATAAAGATTTCTTAGTATATGTTGTTTGAAAACTGATCCATTTTAGGGAAAACATAAACATGAATTCCTAGTAATATTCCTGGAAAGGACTCCAAGGGCACTAAAAGACACAAATGCTAAAGACAAAGTTAGGAGAAAAGAAGTATGAGAGGTAAGATTTCTCAACTAAAACTTTAACATCATAGACCATAAGATAAAAATACAGTGGATTGTGAGCTTTCCCAATCCATTCTTGCCAATGGATTGTGAATGACTTCACATATGCCATCTCTGGACTGGGGCCCATGAGCAGTAGATTGACTTCTCCATTTTCTCTTCTCTTTCATATCAGCTCCAATACCTTAGTCCCCCTTAAAGTTTAAAAGGAAATCTCTGAAGAGGATGGCACAGAAACAAGATGGAAAAAACCCAGATCACTAATTATCTATTTGAAACCTGGGAACTCAGATCTAGAACAACCACTTGGACTGCAACATGAGAGAGAAAAATAAACCTCTACTGGTTTGAGGCATCTAGTTTTGTTTGTTGTTGCTGTTGTTATAGAAATTTAGCTTAATCTCATTAATACACATACAACAAACACATTTAATACATAAACAAAAGGAAATATAATAAAGGTGTAAGATAGCCACTGGCTGCATTAGGAGAGAAAAACAAATGGTAATAAAAAAGACACACGCATTCTCAACAGTGAGCCATTATTTGGATAAATGATTATATGCTATGTATATGTATTATAAACTTCTGTAACTAGGTTAAAAAAAGATGGAAGAGAAAAAAGGAAAGAAGGTGATAAAAATTAAAAATGATAGCTATGTTTTTCTCAAGATAAATCCTCATACTTTTTATTGTGTAACACTACAGCCAATAGATTGTAATTAATGTGCATAGCACCAAAGATCACTAACAGAAAAAAGCCAACAACACTTTAGATGTGTTGAAAGGATAGGAGAGCAGGCAAGCTGGGCAGCATTGCATCGGTTAACTTGGCAGTAGCTGCGGATTCCAATGTGCTGCTTAAGTGTTTAGTGCCTGAGCATCCTATCTCTGTGGACAATATCCCATTGGATCATACACACTAGACCATTCTAAATAGTTTTTTTTTTCCCCACTCAACCATAATCATGAAAGAAACTTTGTTCACATGTTACATTCTTTATCACTATCCTCCCAATAACTTTTTATTGGTCTTGGTAAACTCATTTTTCAGTTGGTGTTTTTTTTTTTTTTTTTTAAGAATATAGCTGAATTCCTTTCTTCCAGTGGTTAAGACTAGTTCTTTGTTGAATATAAGTAATGTTGATTCGTTTGGGTGAATATAGACTTAGATACTTAACATAACTTTTCACGAAAGCTGAAAAGCTGCTAAATGAAAATTTGTTTACCAGAGTTTTCCTGGCTTTTTAAGTGGATCTGATGCTCTTGATTCTGGATTGTTATTTTTCCATAAAACTCATAATTTCATCTCAACAAATTACAGTGTTGTTTTCTTTACTATGAAGGGAGATTGTGAAGCAAATCTGAATAGCAGATCTTTCTAGATTACAACTCATCCTTTTTGAATGTATCATCCATGTATATTTTAGCAGAATTTTTAAAGTAGTGTCTTACCTTTTTAAAGTTTTCTGAAGTAATTTAACATAATTTTCAGAGTTAAAATGTCTCTTTTTATGTCCATTTTTTGTTTTTTGTTTTATATAATTAAACAATGTAATTAAAATAAGAATAAACAGACTTATGTACAAACTGAACTAGCACTTGTAAAGCATAATCAAAGGTATGCCAGGATCCTAAGAGAAAGAATTCACTATTCATGAGCATTAATTGTGTCTTGGACACAAAAGACTTACTGTAATTTTGTTTGTACTTACAACACTTATGCCAGTTTATTTTTAATAATTATGCAAGAGGAAAGAATGGCAAAATATCAGTTAACATGATACATTGTTTCATTAGAGGCAACTTTTTTTAAAAAACAATTTCACTGAATCAATAATAATCAGACAATTTACCTATAATACTAATTTGCACAATTTCTTCAGAAGAAAAGATAATATTTTTGGTAGCTAAGATCCATCATTAGCTTCAATCATAAGTCTGTTTCTTTGAAAAAGTGGCAATCATATAATTATTACATTAACACATTTTAAATATTTGAAATTATATCTTAAATGAATGACTGTTAATTATGAAATGGACTGGCTCACCATAATAATTTAATCCTTCGTGATTGTAATTACCATAATTCAGAACATACTTTCTTCATTGGAACTAATAACTAAGATGTTAACTGCTTCAAAAACTAAAGAACTGA
This sequence comes from Vulpes lagopus, assembly GCF_018345385.1. Lineage (NCBI taxonomy): Eukaryota > Metazoa > Chordata > Mammalia > Carnivora > Canidae > Vulpes > Vulpes lagopus. The sequence goes on along the minus strand of NC_054824.1, from coordinate 21,442,272 downwards.
TGAGTGAATTTCAATTTTTCTTTTATTTTTCTCCTTTTATTTAGCATCTGATTTTTTCCTATAAGCTGGTATTATGCATGAAGTGCACATATGTAAATGAAATAATGTGATTTTATTCCAGCTAATACTAAATATCTCAATTCTAACCCTGTTTTCTTAAACTGCACACTGAGAAGTGTTGTTCAGTCTTGTACTTATGTTCTCTTGTGATAAGTGGCTTTGTGGTCATTCCTACCCTCTGGGAGTACTTTCTTATACGGATATTTTAGTCTCCCATTTTATGCCCAAAGGCATAATGAACTTTAATTTTTTTAAAAAAGATTTTACATATTTATTCATGAAAGACAGAGAGAGAGAGAGAGAGAGAGAGAAGGAGAGAGGCAGAGACACAGGTAGAGGGAGAAGCAGGCTCCATGCAGGGAGCCTGACTTTGGACTCGATCCCGGGACTCCAGGATCACACCCTGGGCCGAAGGCAGGCACTAAACCACTGAGCCACCCAGGGATCCCCCATAATGAACTTTATAATTGAATATATTCCATAGAAAATCTAAATCATGGCTTTCAAGATTATATATTCCAGTTTTAGCAGTGTATTAAAATTCTTTATTTTATAAACAAATGCATGCTACATTTTTTACAAAACTACATCAAAGCCTATGTTCAAGTAGGATGCACTTTATATAAATAATCTTAAGCATTATCTATTTAGCCTTACCTTTTCCTCTCTTCTTATGTAGAGTTCAGCCTCAAAATGACCCCTTTCTCATTTACTATCCCAACTCCTAGCTCAACCAAATACTAATCATCAGCATGTGTTATTTTCTAAGTGTAGAATTTTATAAAACACATTAATTTTAATTTTAGAAAGTATTATTCATTTGTTTACTGTTTACTTATTTATGATGGGGCATTGTAGGCAAGCCATTTTGCTATTGACTAAAATTATTAAAGGATAAGGGAAATTAGTTTTAAAACTTCATTAACAAGTTATTGAAACTTCTAAGGGGATATGACAAACATGATGGGAAAGGGAGAATAATACTTGGGTGGATTGGGTGAGATTAGAGAGGAAGAAGTCTTCACATTTCCACTAAATATAAATTTTGGAGTAGAATCAAAGTGACCTCCTTGAACTTGCTTGTGTTCAAATAATGTCAAGTATATACTTATATCCTACTTACTCACATATGACACATAATACTAAACTCTGTTATTGTGTACTATATTAGAATGTCAACTAAATGTGATAAATTTTCCTTTAGGAGATTGGTAGATGATTTACACCCATAGATATAGTTAATGATAGGTTATGTATAACTCAAATAACCAATAATATTTCTATAATTAAATTATATTTCAAACTTTTGAGTGCTTTCTCTATAGTAGACACTGTGCTGAATTCTTAATATTTTGTGTAGGAATACTAGCCATAAGAAGAGGCTAAGAACAATTGATAAATAATCTTTATGAAGTTAGATTACTTGTGTAAACTTTCATATCATTAGTCAGCTTGCTGCTAGCCAACTAAGTTTATTTAGGAAAACAGAAAAAAGCACTTAGGTCAATAAAATTCAAAGATAATTCCACAATTCATTTACGTTACGATTCAATCATATCCCTTTAAAACTTTTTCTAATTGATAAAAAATGGCACTTAATTTATTTCTTCTTGTTATCTTTGCCCTTAATTTTATGGACTTGGAATCAGAAAACTTTTGTTTTGACCTTGACATTAGCTCTTCTAAACTGGAAGCTTTGGCCTTTATCCTAAGTGTAGTCAATTTCTTAATCTACAAAATTGGGTTAATGATATTCGTCTACCGACTTTACAGAACTTTCATAGGAACTAAATGTTGCAACAAAAAAGAAACCCATTTCCTGAATTACGTTACACAAATGGAATTTATGTTATCAATCATGTGGTGATGTAATGAAATATTATATGATAGAAGATGAAAAGCCTAGATCCACATATTCTGTGAATAATTAGTAACTGGATATCTAAAAATTATCTGCAACCTTCATGGTAAATTAAATTACTAAAAATAGAGTCCTAATTTTTAGGTTTTAGAAAATAGGTTTTCATTTTGCACCAGAGTAAATTTAATTATTAAATTAATAGAACTTCTGCCCTCCTTCTTGATTCCCATTATGCTGGTTCATGAAGATATATGTAGTCGTCCAACACATCTTTGGTTTTTATCTGTAGCACTTTGTACCTGCATGTTACTTGAAAGGGGATAGAGTAAAGGAAGTGTTAAACATACAAAGTAATTGTTTACCTTTGCAAAATTTTAGTTAATTATTCAAAATAATGATTGAAATGATAAAAGAAGACTTTCCTTTTATGTTGCAAACAAATAGAAGGGTTTCACATTTAAAACTGGTTTTTATTTTAGGAAGAAAACTCTTATTACATACTTATCACTGTCATCTCCCTATTGAGCTCCCATTAATATTAAAGGGAGTTCAATTCAACACATTAACATCTCAGTGAGGATCTGTCTCATTATAATTATCACTGACCTTGTCAATTTTAAATTTTGGCTTGGGTCAAAATTAAATCTAAGCTATTCAGAACAAAGTAAAAGCGAAGTGAAAGGTAGAGCGTCCCTAACTGGGAGACCTAGGAATTAATATACTAACTGTAGAACCTGAATGTAAACATTGATTACATGTGTGTATGTATGCACATCTACACTCACTTATACAATGTATGCCACTTTCTTGATCTTCTATTTAAATTGCTCTTGAGCTTATGTATCTTAATACCTTAGAGTTTTCAAAAATTAGAAATACAGTGGCTTCCTGGCTGGCTTAGCTGGTCAAGTGTCAGACACTTGGTTTCAGCTCAGGTCATGATCTAAGGGTCATGAGATCAAACCCCTATGGTAGAGCTCCTGGCTCAGCAGTAAGGCTTCTTCCCCCTCTCTCTCCCTCTGTCCCTTTCCCAGCTCCTGCACTCTCTCTCTCTAAAATAAATAAATAAATACATCTTAAAAGAAATAAATAAAAATTAGAGATACAAAGGTAATTCATGAAGATACTGATTCAGTGAGTATAAAGGAATCTCATGCTTATTTGTTTTTCAAAGTGTCACAGATAATTCTGAACCCCCAGGGTTGAGAACCTGGGTTCTATGTCACAGACGATTTAAGTACATCTATTTTAATATATGAATTAGAGCCCTAAATCCAGTTGCAGTTCCCATATACTTTTCTAATTGCACTCAGAACTGTCATTTTGGCAAGACATTGGGGACACATATTTGCCATCAGCACACAAATCTTGCATTCACCTCAATGACATTTAATAAAGCTACAATTTTCGACCATTGCTCCTAGACCAGATAAATAACTTCTTATAGAAAAGCTGTTGCAAAGCTACTATTGAGATAGACAATTTAGCTGAATTCCAGGTTTTAGAAACAAATAGATTCAGTAATGAGTATTTTCCCCATTCCCCCTACATAATAAATGTTTACTGATTACATGTTTATATGTGTATGTAATTATTTGTTTGACTTCAGGGATCCTTATGTGGGGGATAAAAATCGTGAAGAGGAGGAGCAGCAGGGAAAGAAGAGAGTGGGATGGTGGGGGAGGGAGGGAGAGAGGGAGAAGAATAAAGAGGAGCAGTTTGGTCTAATGCGTTGTTCTTTATTGATTCCTTTGATTGTTTTCAACCTTACTGTTGCCAAGAACTCCATGGTAAGGCAGATAAAATGGAGCTACTCCTATTGAAGTGTGCATGGGGAAGTTTGGGTGGGATTGGAGTGTCCTGGGACTGGGTCTCTGGGAACCACCAAGAAGTCTCTTATTGACACTGAAGACTCTAGGAACCTACAGAAAATAACTGGAAAAAAAAAACAAAACAAAAAAACCTTGTCTTCAGAAGAAAAAAAAAAGAGACCTGTTCTAAAATTTTGGCTTCATCATTTAATGATTACATAATTTAGGTCAATTTTCTTAAAAATTGCCTTGATTCAGTTTCCTTTTATTTAATAAAGGTCATTTTAATGTCTGCCTTTACCATTTTTTGTAAATAGATTTAGTATATACAAAGTTCCTACCATATGACAAATTTTAATAAATAGTAGCTATTATTATTATTGCCACTTCTAAGACATATACTATGTATTTTTAAATATGTAACTATTAGTGTCTGAGCATTGTCATCAGTTTTGTCCAAACATCATTTTTCTACTTCCTTATTCTCCAAAATATGTATGGAGGGTAATTTTATAAACAACAATTCAAAAGCATAGAGTTGTTCTTCATCAATCAGAAGCTCAGCTAAATCTCACCTGTCTGGAAGAGCTGACTCAGTTCCCAACAGTTCTAAATAGATAAGGTTTTGCTTTGAGTATGTGTCTATAATTACCTGCATTTGTATGTCGAGGTATATTTTCCTATTAACATATGATGTAATGGCAATAACAGAAAGGAAAGTTCACTTTATTAGATCTATTTCTTAATTTTTCTGAAGGGTATCAGCTAAACTAGATGGTGATATTTGCTGTAGGGTTTCAATGTAATATTTACTGTTCCCTTTGGAGTATAAAGACATAGCATTGGGAAAATATACAAAAGTAGAAAAAAGAAAAATCATCTCAATCCTTCAGGTTAATTTCTAGAGTTAAACTCTGGGTACTTTTTAATGCCCCTAACAGATTATGGAAATTTGCTTTTTGGAAAGATTAAGTTGATTAATTAGTACTCTTATCATCAGTCTATGAAAGTGAATGTTCCCCTACCCCCAATTTGACTGAAAAAATAATTTGTTTTGTTTTAATTTTCAAAAATCAGAGAACATTTATTCAGCTGTGCATAGGACTTTTAGATTTATTTTTTCTGTTCCTTATTTGTTCATGCCTTTTGACTGTAAATGTTAGCATTTTTTAATGTGTAGATCATATTACGATTATCTGTTCTTGTGCCATATTTGATGCAACTATCTTATTTAAATTATTCTATTTTTTAAAAAAAAGATTTTATTTATTTACTCATGATAGACATAAAAAGAGAGAGGCGGAGACATAGGCAGAGAGAGAAGTAGGCTCCATGCAGGGAACTGGATGTGGGACAATCCCAGGACTCCAGGATCACGCCCTGGGCCGAAGGCAGGTGCTCAACTGCTGAGCCACCCAGGTGTCCCAAGTTATTCTATTTTAGTTTAACTCTTCCACTTCCCAGAACAGAAAATGTTTATAACTAATGCTCCTAAACAACAAATAGTAAGGGAAGAAATATTTCCTTGCTATCTCTTAATATGTAACACATGTCCCTCTTCCATGGTTGCAGTATATCATGACTATATATAGAATTTTACTTAGCTCTTTTCCTGCATTTGAAGGGAGGTATGGGTTTTCAGGAATAAAAGAGGAGCCACAGGGACGCCACCTAATTATAAGCACACCGATGCAGTGCTTATAATTAGAAACAGGAATACAGATACTATTTTGTATTGATATAATTAAAGAGTTTATGGAATTTTGGTAAACAAAATTCTAAATAAGGCAATCTTATGTTTCTTTTCCCCAAGGCAAATAATGGTTTACAAGTGCTGTTTCACTCTCACAAATAATGTGCTTTGGGTGATAAGTTTATGGTTATACAATTGTAATGCATTTCGAATTACTGAAAAACAAGCAAACTAAGTAATATTGGTTAAGACACAGTGAAAGATAGACCTAAGTAAGTGGACTCGCCCAAGAGACCTAAAACTATAAAACCTCCTTCTCATCCTTCACTCTTAGAAGTTTGGATATCAATAGGCATAGATTGTCCTGGTAAAGTTTCCTATGTGCTATCCAGAGGAATCAAACCTTAGGAATATGCTAATGCAGTACAGAGGAAATCAAGCAATTACTTCTTTGTTATACTGAGGTTTCTTGCAGGAGAGTACAATCTGCAAGGAGCAATTGAAGAAGCAAGGTGTGCTGCAGGATCATTAAGCTTAGTAATGAATTTAAGCCTGCAAAGATAATTCTTATTCTATTTAAGTGTTTTCTTTTTGAACTCTGAAAAACCTCATTGTGATATACAACTTAACTATTCCTCTCATTTATGAAACAATGTCACAGTTAGTATTTAAAGAAATTTGTATATGCTGTACAGCCAAGTGTGGGTCTGAAGGAATAGGAACATTTTATTAAGGGAGACCCATTCTACTCAGCAACCAGTGTTGTAGGAAGCAGCAGACCAGACCAAACAAGAAATTTTATCTGTTGTAACTTTATAGTGTATCTTTACGTGTGGTAAAGCAAATCCCAAGACATTCAACTGTCACATTTGAATTATTATAATACAACAACAACAACAAATGAGGGCCATTTAGAGTAATATGAATTTCCCATTTGAAACAATGACAACGACAATAAAAAACAGGGACACCACTATAGGAATCACCAAACATAAGGCAACAAAGGCTAGTGATTTCTGACAGATGGGGAACAAATATGATAGCCTTATGATTGACTTAGCATATGGTATTAAGAGGCTTTTAGTCTCTGGCATAGGAAAGGGGAATTCAGGCAAAACCCAGTAGATTCTCTGAGTGAGGAGTTAGAATTCAGAGTCTAGGGAGACTAAGGTGGCTAAGAGTTCATAGAATAAAATACCAGGTAGGGAAGAGCTATACAGCAAGACAACTCTTAAGGTCTTCAAAGGATTTTCTTAGAGTATTTAAGTACTGATCAGAACTTATGTGACCTGGGGCCAGGGAAGGAACCAAAAAATGATGAGAAGAAACAGTGCCTAGAATTCACACAGAACTAGAAAATGTGCCTGTTCTCATCAACCACATGGCAAAAGTTCAGATTCACAGGGCATTGGGTACAAAAACAAAACCATCTTGCCTTAGTAGTGGAGAATAATTAACCCATAACTGAGCATACCTCTGGTCTTTCACAGCAAATCTTAAAAGCAAGACCCTCAAAGGATCAAACTAGATTCTTACTGAATACAAAGGTATCCAGCATTAAACAGTTAAAATTTACAATGTCTGTCATACAATCAAAATTTGACAGACATGTAGAGAAGGAGGAAATGTATATGATAATGGGAAAATTAACCAATTAATCAACACTAATGTAGAACTTATGCTCATATTGGAAGTAGTAGATAAAGGGCATTAAAATGACATTTTAACTGTTCTGTGTATTCCAATTTAAGTAGACAATTGGGTAATAAAATCTCCAAATTGAATACTCAAAGATAAAACTATAACATATCAGATGAAAATATACTAGACAGGGTTAACAGCTAACTAGATATTATAGAAGAAAAGAATTGAAGACAAAACAATAGAAACTAAAAATAAAATATAGAGGGAAAGGAATTAATTTTAAAAAGAGCAGATGAGGGGATCCCTGGGTGGTTCAGTGGTTTGGTGCCTGCCTTTGGCCCAGGGCATGATCCTGGGTTTCCCGGGATCGAGTCCCACATTGGGCTCCCTGCATGGAGCCTGCTTCTCCCTCCTCCTGTGTCTCTGCCTCTCTCTCTCTCTGTCTATCATAAATAAATGAATAAATAAATCTTAAAAAAAAGAGCAGATCATCAGTAAATTATGACACAACTGTAAACAATTTAGTATATGTGTAACTGTGATAACTGAAGTAGAAGAAAGGAATAGAAGATAATATATAAAGAAATAATGACATGAAAATATTCATATTTAATGTAAACTATAAACAAACATGTCTAAGATATTCAGCTAACACAGAGCCTAAAGAAAAATATGGTATATTATGGTATGGTATGATATGGTACTTGAACAAAAATAGACATATATATCAGTGGAACAGAAGAGAGAACCCAGAAATAAGCCCACATTTACAGTTATAACAAAGGAGGCAAGCATGTACAATAGGGAAAAATACAGTCTTTTTAATAATAGTAAAAGCTACACACAAAATAATAAAACTGGATCACTTTCTACCCAATACACAAAAATAAACTTAAAATGGATTAAAAATATAATGTGAAATCTGAAACCACAGGAATTCTAGAAGAGAACACAATCAGTAATCTCTCAGACAATGGCCTTAGCAACGTATTTATGAATATGTCTCCTTAGGCAAGAGAAAACAAAAGCAAAAATAAAGTATTGAACCTGAAAAAAAATAAAAAGCTTTTGCCCAACAAACGAAACCATTAACAAACAAAAAGGTAACCTACTTAGTGGGAGAAGATATTTGAAAATGATATATCTGATAAGGGGTTAATACCCACAATACATATAAAAGATATTTGAAAATGATATATCTGATAAGGGGTTAATACCCAAAATATATACAGAAGATATTTGAAAATGATATATCTGATAAGGGGTTAATACCCAAAATATACAGAACTTGTACAGCTCAATACCAAGAAAACAAATAATCTAATTAAAAATGGACAGACGTCCCTAATAGGCATTTTTATAAAGAAAACATACAGATGGCCAAGACACTAAAAAGATGCTCAACATCACTCATCATCAGGGTAATGCAAATTAAAACCACAAGATATCACCTTATACATGTTAGAATGGTTAATAACAAAAAGAAAGAAATCAGTGTTGGCAAGGATGTGGAGAAAAGGGAACCCTCATGTACTGTTGATAGGAATATAAATTAGTGCAATTACTATGGAAAACACCATGAAGGTTTCTCAATAAGTTAAAATTAGAAATACATATGATCCAGTATTTCCACTATTGGTTAATCACTCAAAGAAAACAAAAGTATTATTTCAAAAAGATATCTGCACCCCAAAGTATATTGCAGCATTATTTATAATAGCCAATATATTGAATCAACCCAAGTGCCCATTGATAGATGAATGGATAAAGAAAATACAGTATATATACACAATGGAATATTACACAACCATAAAAAATGAGATCTTGACGTTTGTGACAACATGGATGGACCTAGAGGGTATTATGCTAAATGAAGTAAATCAGACAGAGAACCTATGTGGAACCAAAAAAACAAAACAAACAAAAACAGAAACAGACTTACAAATACAGAGAACTAATGGCTGCTGGAGTGGAAGAATAGTGAAATAGGTGAAGGGAATTAAATTTCTAGTGGTAAAATAAATAAGTCATGGAAATGAAAAGCACAGCATAGGAAGTATAGTAAATAATATCATAATAATGTTCTATGGGGACAGATGGTGACCACACTTAGCACGGTAAGCACTGAGTAATGTATGAGATTGTCAAATTGCTATATTGCACATCTGAAACTAATATAACATTGTATGTCAACTATACTTCAAAGTAAATATTTTAAAATATTGGTGAATTATTATACCATACACCTGAAACTAGTATGACACTGAATGTTAATTATACTGCTATAAAATACAGTTTACATTCTACACATTTTATTGTATAAAAAATCTCCATTACCAACTCCATGTTGACTCATAGTTTTAGATTGCCATAAGTTGTGAATTCTGAGAAGTTAAAAATAATGATTATTATCAGATTTCTTTAGAAATTTTGAAACATTTAAAAGATGCTTAGAATTTTTTTCGTCCAAAGCCTAGAAAGTGTTTAAATAAAATATCTAAGATGCAGCCACCAAAAATACAAATAAATAAAATTAAATGTCACAAAGTCATATCACAATTGAATCGCTTAACAGAAGTTATAAGGAGAAAAATCTTAGAAGTAGCCAGAGGGAAAGGGTCATATTACATACAGGGAAATGGAGTTGACAAATTTCTTACAGAAAATTATATAATTAAGACAACAAGTAAATCTACATTTAAAATACCAGAAGAAAAAATTCTATTTCCCAAGAACTTTATACCCATTAAAAATATCTTACAATAATAAGATAAAATAAAGACATGTTCAGACATAAAACAACTGGAAGAATTCATCACCTATAGATTCATAATATTAAAAAAAAAGCTTACGGTAGTCCTTAAGGCAAAAAGACAATTATAGCAGAGAGAAATATGGATCTATACAAAGGAATATCAAGAATTGAGGATTTTAACTATGTGGGTAAATATCTGTGAGGTTTTTGCTTACTGTTTATATCTCTTTAAAAAATAATCAGTAGCTAAACAATAAAAAAAATGTAAGTAGAATTTATAATGTGTAAAAGCAAAAGGTTTAGAAACCCTTTTGGAGAAGAAATGGAAGCATATTATCTTAAGGTTCTTATAGTATAGGTCAAGTGGTATAATCCTTTGAAGATAACTCTATTAAGTTAAATATGTATGTCATAAATCCTGTTGCAACCAATAAAATAATAAAATAACTCAGATAATAAGCCAAAAAAGTGAACAAAATTGATTCATCAAAATTCAATTAATTTAAAAAGAAGTCTGAGAAAAAAAGGGAATAAGAACCAGATAAGACAAATAAATTTATAGAAAAAGGATTAATTTAAACTTAAATATTCAACAATAACATTAAATATAAATAGTCTAAATATCCCAATTAAAAAACAGAATTTGTCTATAAAAAAGCAAGACAAGGCAATGTGTTAACCACAAGAAGTACATTTCAAATATGAAAATACAATGAAAGTAGGAAGACTATATAAAGCTCACACCATGTTAGTCTCATTAAAAGAAAGCTGGAATGGCTATTGTTTTTTTTCTTTTAAGATTTTATTTATTTATTCATGAGAGACACAGAGAGAGAGGCAGAGACACAGGCAGAGGGAGAAGCAGGCTCCATGCAGGGAGCCAGACATGGGACTTGATCCCTGGTCTCCAGGATCAGGCCCTGGGCTGAAGGTGGCAGTAAACGGGTGAGCCACCTGGGCTGCCCTAGAATGGTTATGTTAATGTTAGTCAGGAAATATGTTACTTTTAGGGCAGAGAAAGTAACTAGGAATAAAGAAGCTCTTTTCATAATGATAAAGGCAACAATTCCTCAAAAAAATATAACAATTGGAAGCATTTCATTCCTTGTATCAGAGCTCTAGAATACATAAAGCAAAGACAGGCCAAACTGCAAGGAGAAACTAATAAATCCACATTGTTGTTAGAGATTTCATACTTCCATCTCTTAATAATTGAAAATAACTTTTAATTATTGATAGAATTAGAGTATCTAATATAGAAGATTTAGCAAGACTCTCAACCAAGTTGATCCCACTGGCATTATAGAAAAATACATAGTTTATGTTCTATGAATTTTACTGTAAAAAATCTCCATTTCCAATTCCAATATGTATTACTGTTCAAAAAGTCTCAATAAACTAGGAATCAAAGAGAGTTTCTTGACCTGATGTAAGCCATCTACAAAAAACTTACTTACATTATACTTACTGGTAAATCACTGAATGATTTCCCTCTAAAATCAGGAAAAAACTAAGGGTGTCTCTTTTTACCACTTCTATTCAACATTATATTGGAGGCTTTAATTGACATAATTTGGCAAAAAAAATAATAATAAAATAAAGGACATCAATAGTGGAAAAGAAGAATTAAATCTGTCTTAATTTGCAGATGACACAAAGTCTAATTATAAATCTAAAGAAATCTGCAAACAAAAATAAGGAAAGAAATCAGCAAAAAACAAAGATAAATATACAAATTAAACAAGGTTAAAGAACTGAAATTTTCAGTAGCTTCAAAAAGTATGAAATACTGAAGAAAGTTTTTCCTTAGAAACCTCAGGATTATTAAGTTGTAAATTGTTTCCAAATGATCTATAGACTTAAGATAATTTCAATCAAAATTCCAACACACATTTTTTATGAAAATTGACTATCTGATTCTAAAATTCATATAGATACATAAAAGTCCTAGAATAAGCAAACTAATTTTGAAAGAGAACAAAGCTAGTAGATTAACATCGCCTAACTTCAAGGCTTATTATAAAACTGCATGAGTCAAGAGAGTGTGGTATTAATTTGAGGATAGAGAAATAGATAAATGAAAAAGAATAAAGAATCCAGAAACAGAGCTGCATACATGTCTTTTCAACAAATGCTGCTGAAATATTTAGATGTCCAGTGCAAAAGTATGAACTTAAATATACAATCTCATGCCATGCACAACACCAAAATGGATAACTTACCTTAATATAAAACATAAAACTAGTGGAATATAGGAGAAAACTTTTTGATCCTGAGTCAGGCTAAGTTTTTTTTAATATAGCACCAAAATAACAATCCATAGAATAAAATAATTAAGTCGACTTCATCAAAATTAAATACTTCTCTTTAAAACACAAATAGAATGAAAAGATATGCTATAGAATTGGGGAAAATATTTGCAAAGTATGGATGTAATAAAAAGTCTTGTATCTAGAATATATAACTGACTCAAAATAATTTTTAAGGAAACAACAATAAACATACAAATATTGGAACAGAAAGTTTATCAAAAAGATACATGAATGATCAATAAACATAAAAAGATACTCAATATAATTAATCATTTCATAAACTAAATTAAATTAAAACCATAATGATATACCATTAGGAATAAAATAAGAAAGACTGACCATACTAACTTTGGATGAGGATGTGAAAGAACTGGAACTCTCATTTAATAATAGTAAGAATGTAAAAGTGGTACAGCCACCTTGAAAAACAGTTTGGCAGTTTCCTTAAAAAGTTAAATATCCATCTACTATATGATCCAGCCCTTCTACTCTTAGGTGTTTAACCTAGAGATCAGAAACACAGATGGTGTTTGGAAACAATCCAAATTCTGTCAACAACTTAATAATGAATAAACAAATTGTGATCATATAGAAATTATTCCTTTTGTTATATTGTGTTAATGTGGTAACTACAGACTTATATTGGAACTGGGCCTATTCTTTTTGAATTTGATATTAATGTGGAATTGTATCCCTTTTAAAATAAAATATAGGGTTAATCATCCTCAATAAATCATTTTGTAATTTCATCAAGTCTTGTGTTTTAAAGTCCTTTTAGGTATATTGTGATTTCTGGATTTCTGAATGGGCAAGTACCCTAGATAAAAGGATAGACTTTATGACCAGCCACCCTGGGTTCATTATAACTCTGGCATTATCCAGCCGTGAGGCCTTAGGCCATTTACTTAACCTCTTTACCTTCAGTTTTCTCAGCTGTAAAATGATTAAAGTAATAGTAATATTTCTTAAATTTACTGTGAGAATTAAATATGTCGAAGCTTATGAAGAGCTTTTACAAGTGCCTGACCCATAACAAGCAATATATAAATGTTTGTTATTATTCTTATTGTTATGCTGATAACAATACTCCATTTTTCTATTTAGGCATAACTTTCCCTTTCAACCTTCAGTCCATATGTGGTAAGGACGATGTTCTTTCCCTTTTTCCAGGAAAGTTACTTAGACCTAATAAGGGAGAACATTCCATTCCTATGGCCAAAGTGATTTGAATAGGGATAGAAAGAGGACCCAATCAGAGGTACTTAAATACAATGAAACTTTTGCAACCTTGGGATAAGGAGATGAGCTTAATAATTGTATCCAGATAAGTCTGTCTGTGTACTGCCCGCAGCTTATGGTGGCATTTATATTTTTCAAATGTAAAGTAAAACTAAGGGGAATAAGCAATAGAGACTTTATGTGGCCGGAAAAGCCTAAATCATTTACTATCTGTCCAGCATGACAAAATATGTGCTGTGCCCTGATGACTACTGTGTCATTTCCTACGCTTCCCTATTTCATATAGAGTTGATTTTATCATTTAATTATTATCTTTCTACCATGTATGTTGGATGGGATGGGATGCCTGCAGAGACTACGTGGCATGATGTTGAAATCTCTGGCATTTGGAGTTGTACACAAGAATGGAGTAAGACTTTTGTCTTGGTTAAGGAGTCAGCAAATGCTTTTTAGAGATGTGAACAGTTTTGGCATATTTATGGGAAGTGTGTGTGTGTGTCTGTGTGTGTGTGTGTTTCTACAGATACGTACATAAGAATGTGTGTGCATGTACATTTGTATGTATGAGAGAAACAATAAAAATATGGAAGCTACAAATAACTTCTGTTTGTGTCACATACCATTCAGTCTTCTCTTTTTTGTTCTTTAGTAGGTTTCTCTTATAAGGTCAAATCTATCCCCATTCTTATCTCATGTGTTCCCAAGGGAGTTGACCTTATCCTTCGTTACTCGGGCATAAGCGATCAAAGCATTTCATATACTGATTTGATAGGGATAGTCAGATTACTCATGTGCTTCTTTAACCAATGAAATTAAAAGAGACTTTTGCTGGAGGTTCTAGAAAGGAGAACTTCACTCTCTGTTCATTAAATTTCACCCTAAAAGAACAATAGCAACAAGAGCTACACAGCTCATTTTGTGACTGCTTGAGACCTAAAAAGAATACTCAAATGGAGTAAGTGGAAGAGAGGGAAAGAGAGAAACGAGTTCCTTGTGACATCAGTTAAGCCCTGGATCAAGTCAGCTGAAGTCAAATAACCTTGGGTTCTTCAGTCACTTGAGCCAATAAATCCATTTCAATATTAAAAGCTAGTTCAGTTGCAGTTTTGTGATATGCAGCATCTTTACTCCCCGATGAACACAGTGAAGATTTTTCTGCTCAAAGCACATAAAAGTAAACACATGAATACATACATAGATAAACAAATACATAAATAAAACCAATCAGCACTCCTCCCTTTACAGGATCCAGTCTAATTTGTACTCCTCATTAATTAGGGCACTCAAAATCATATTTTTCCACTGTTCTAAACTCCGTGAGTTATTTCCAATTTTCCAATTGACCTGATTACATCAGGTACAGTCATTATTAGAATGAGTTATCCACAGTAAGTGCTGAGGAGCTCTTACAGCCAAAAGGATGTTTGAAGTCTGGTCTAGAGCCAAGAAATCTACTCTAAAGAAGCTTTCCCAATTTTTTGTCAAATTGCCTTGGAGAGAAATGTTTAGAGCAATCACTAATAATGCAGAATTGTTCCACTGAATGATGGCTTACAACTAATGAAAACTTTGTAAAAATAAACAAACAAACTCCCATGATTATCTGGCCTCTCAGAAACATCCAGAGACTGGATATGGTCTTGAATTACTGTGTAGATAGGCTAGGGAGACTTTACTTATTAAAATAATCCCTCAAGCACAGGTAGAGAAATGATAACCTGGCATGATGACCCTGAGAAAATTTAGCTTTGCATAATGTTGGAATTTCTGTGACAATCTTATCATATGGGACAGTATTTCAATTCACCATTCATGTGGCTTTTCATCAGCCAATGCAAATTTAGGAGTAAATACCACTGACATTTAGTATTGTCCACCATTGGCAGCCCTTTGATCTACGCCATCCAGTTTTAGTTAACGTGATAGCTATCTTTCTGTTCTATATATACTTAGGTATTAAGGGGAACTTTTGCTCAAAAAATGTGGTCACCAGGGTTTGACAATCCCATTCTCCTTTGCTCTTAAGAAGTTAAGGGTAAGGGGGTGCCAGGCTGTCTCAATCAGAGGAGTGGGCAGCTCTTGATCGCAAGGTAATGAGTTTGAGCCCCACATGAGGTCTAGAGACTTAAATAAATACAAATTAAAAAAAATAAATCTAGGGTTAAAGTGAAAAAGTTCTATTCAAATTAACTAAAGGACTAAATGGGTAGTTTGTGAAATGCCAGTGGTCTAGCTATATCCACTCGAATCCTCTCCACCATGGGTAACAGCATGTTGGTAGCTGGGGCCATCGAGGTAGCTCCTCATGACGGGTTGTCCCCTAGGTGGGCACTCTCAGACAGCAGCCATTGAAGGAAAGGTCAGGACACACCATAAGGCTGAGAGCCACTGCCCACCTCTGGAACTGTCTACCTTCTAGCTTATTGCAGTATGAGTTTAATGAAACATTCTCATTGTTTAGGCCACTTTTAGCTGGGCATTCTATTTCTTATAGCCAAAAGCATTCTAACTGAACAAGGGTTTTTGATTCCTCAAAGATGGTAACAGGGAGAGACCTGTACACACTTTGATCAGAATTATAGTGTTGGAAAACAGACTTAGGAGAAGCAAAAAAGAGTGTGAGGGGGACGCCTGGGTGGCTCAGCAGTTGAGCATCTGCCTTTGGCTCAGGTCGTGATCCCAGGGCCCAGGATCGAGTCCCATATCGGGCTCCATGCGAGGAGCCTGCTTCTCCCTCTGCCTATGTCTCTGCCTCTCTCTCTGTATCTCTCATGCATAAATAAATAAAATCCTTAAAAAAAAAAAAAAAGAGCGTGAGGACTATGGGAAGGCTGATCACAGGAGGTGGATCATATCAAAATAGCTCAACTGTTAGAAGTCACTCACTGATGCCTTCTAATTAATTGTATTCCCAGTTTAACAGTAATCTTGATCTCTCCCAAAACCAGAATATATAAAAAATTATGCCTAACTTGGAACATCTCTTAAATGCAGGTTCAAGATCCTAATTCTTAGTTCTCATACCATTTCTGATATGCATTAAAGTCTGGTAAACTCCTTAACACAACCTGAACTCCATAAAAATAACATGATTACAACAAAGAGCAAGCTCTTTCTCACATAGAGCACTGAGAAAAACAAAAATAAAATCGACAACATATATGCAAATGTGTTCTACCTTACATAAAGTACATATAAAGTATCCTCTTACTTTGAAGGAAGAAAATGTAAAAGAACTTGTTATGAATTGTTTTTTTGACTTCTAAGAATTTGAGAGTATTTCTAATTGCTTCTTAGTATCTGTTGATCTCTTTCCATTTGAGGGAATTATAAAAAACTATTATTCTATTTATCGTAGCTATACAGCATCTGTGTTTGATATTATTCTCATTTAATTTTTGCAAATAAACTCAGAGATTCTCCCATCAGTGCACATTTGCAAATATTAAAAATAAATATAAAATAAATAATAAATAATGCACATCATTTTTATTGCTTTCAACCTCTGTCTCATTTGTTTCTCAGATCAGTGACCTACAGGCTCCCAAGAAGTCTTTCTGCAGGGCACACATTACATTAAGCATAAGGCAGAAGGCACGATGGAAAAACATTTCCTGTGGTCCTTTAAATGAGTGCATATGATTATAAAATTTATTTATTCATATAAATGTTAAAATATTACAATGCAATCTTTATTGATATTTAAATGAAATTGATTCAGTGAAAGTGAAAATTAGAAGTAGTCCTTCATAAAAATGATAAACTCAATGAGAGAAGAAATTCATGTGAATTTGAAAATAATAAATGAATTGTACCAAGTCTGAATTTCAAAAATCCTAATAATGAATTAAAAAATAATGAGCTAACACTTATGGACTACTCACTTGATGCTTGTTGACTTTTAAAATTATTTTACAAATGTCATATCCAAATAATTTATATGTTTACATGTTAAATTTAATTATTATAAAATTTTAGCAAGAAATTATTTACCATTAAATGGGAAAAGCAAGTACTTTGTATGGATATGACTACCCAGAGTTCAAAATAATTGTTTAAGTTCTGTTCCTGAGTCTACTCAGCGAAATCTACCTGAAGTCATTTGAGGGATAATTAAATTAGTTGTCAGTCCAAACATATGAGCTTAATCACTAATTTTGGAAGAAAAAGAAGGAAGTTTAGAAGTGACTTAAATCCATATAGAAATGGCTGAGAAAAAATTTAATGTAAAATTAACATGTATATTATTTATTTATTTAAAATATTTTATTTATTTATTTATTAGAGACACACAGAGAGAGAGGCAGAGACATAGGCAGAAGGAGAAGCAGGCTCCATGCAGGGAACCCAACGTGGGACTCTGTCCTAGGTTCCCAGGATCACGCCCTGGGATGAAGGTGGTGCTAAACCGCTGAGCCACCCGGGATGCCCAACATGTATATTTTTAAAATAAAAAGTTGCACTAATACATCATTAATTTCTTAATAGATGCCAAATATATTCAGACTTTCTATGAATTTGTATTGCTCTATTTTTATACCATGGTTGTCATCCTTCCTTAAGACAGCCTTTGAAACAATATCTTATGTAAGAAAGTCCAATAAAAAAGACAGAATGGCTCACAGGGATCCAGAAATATTCACTTCAACATCCACCGCCAGTAAGCTGTGAATCATTCTTACCTCCCCTCACCCAGGGATTATGCAGAACCCTAAGGAGTGCTTGTAGCATATTTACTTTGATTTCTTCCATTGTCTTTACAAAAGGATTGGTATCAACATTAAGGTGCCTCTGACTCATTTATACAGTTTTATAATAAAGGGAACAAGTTATAAAAAAACTGGGAGAGTAGTTATATCTTGGCAAATTTTATATATTTGTGTGTAAAAATATTTGTAAGCATTTTGCCACATTATAAAATTGTTGGTATGATAGAATATTAGTCTCCATAACTGCTTATATACACTATCGTTATTACATGTGTTTTTACATATATCTTTATATATAGATGGCAAAACATTTGGGGATATTAGATAAGGAAGTTATTCCTCACTACAGTATCTTGAGAAGTTTTTTTTTTTTTCAAGTTTAAATCCTCAATCTGATTATATTTTTTTCTTCCTCAATCTGATAATATTTTTTCTTTCTTTTTTTTTTTTCATTTTAGCAGCTCATCTAATTTTCCAGGAATTACCTTGTCTCCCTTTCTTTATTCTGCTAATGTTACCTCCTTTTTTGAGAGAATGGAGGTTACCAGGCTCGGATTTACCTTAAATCTCATCTCTCTACATTCTAACATTCATACTTATAGTAGCTTTTGTTTTTCTTTGAACAGTTTCAAAAGTAGATTTGCTTTGTTTCTATTATTTTCTTTGATTAAGTTTTTTTGTTTGTTTGTTTTTTACCCATTGTACAATGACATTTTCTCTCAGGTCATCAATTTTGTCACTCTAACTTGATGCTTATACTCAGCCCACACATATCTTTAAGGTTTTTCATTCTAAATATAATAGAAATTTCTCAAAAAATCAGCTCATCATCCATATTTCTTTGAAATGCCTAAGCCTAAAAACCTGAACTTCCTTATCATTGTTCTATGAAAAGCTTAATGGATCATCAGTCTTCTCCAATAATCTTCCTGGAAATCCCAAGGTAGTGTTAACATGTTCCACTAACCTGTCCTGGCTCATATTTGCATTCACAGCCACCTATCTGGTTGTAGACTTACGTTCTGCTTATCCTTTTTTGCAGTGTGATATCTCCACCATCTTAATTTGGATTTACTCAGGCTGTAGTTGCCCTCCCCTATATTTCTTTGGCTTATATGTAGGCAAAAAATTATTTTCTCCAATTTACATAGTGAAAATAAAATCTAGGCTACACAAGAGTTAACAAAACCTACCTGAAAGCTGAAAGATTTTAAAAATTTAATGACACTATAAATACATTTATAATTAATCGCTAAAAGTGCTACTTTTCTATTCTGAAAGTGCAAGCCCTTTATAGGGCTCCACTAATAGGTGCTTCTGTGTCCAGCTCCTAGCTTGCCTACCTCTGATCAGATCAGTTCCCTACCTGCTCTCATTTTATGACTATATTTTAAGCTCATGAACCTGCTCTTGGAAGTGACTTGTTTACCAGAAAATGGGACCAATTTTCAGTATGCTTCTACTCAGAATCTAGTTACCATCTAAGTTCTTATCTCTGTCAGAACCAGTAAGTAGGGCCAGAGCCTTATAACTGATGTCTCTCAAGATATACCTCTTCATACAAGTATCTGCTTTTTCTTGAGGAAACTCCTGCCATTACCCTGAGGTATTACTTTGCTTCAATCAGTCAATACAATAAATAAGAGAAAGCCAATATATCACTGTCCTCCACAAAGATCTAAGGGATTCAGTCTTTAAATACCACTACACATAGGACATCAAAGATCAGTATGTTTCCATTTTTTTAACAGTTTCTCCTCCCACTCAAAGATAAAGTTTTGGCTGCATGCTGGGGATATGGCTCTTGTGGAAAAGTGTTTGAATACATCATTCATGCAGTCATGTAAAAAATATTTATGAAGTACTTACTTGTTGTGAGAACGTTTGCTAGCTCTTGAAATGTAACAGCAACACAATCAATGAAGATAACAACTTCCTGTGGAGTTCATATTCTGATGCTAGGAGGCAGACAATAAACATACATAATTTTTTAGCTTTTCAGAAGGTATTAAGTGATATGGGAAAGAAGGTGAAGGGAATGGAGCCAAGTAAGGCTCTAAGGAGCATTTGAAAAAGATACATTTTAAAGAAGATCGTCAGGCTCCATTTGAGAAAGTAGTTTTTGAAGAGGATTTGAAAGAGCTGAGGGAGATAACAAAGTGAATACTTGGAGACAGAGCACTGTAAAACATAGATACAGTAGTCCCCCTTATCCATGAAGGACATGTTCCAAGACCTCAGTGAATGACTGAAGCCACAATAGTACTGAGCCTCATGTATACTGTTTTTGCCTATACATACCTATGATAAAGTTTAACTTATAAACTAGTCACAGTAAGGGATTAACAACAAAAACTACTAATAAAATAGAAGTTATAACAATATTCTGTAATAAAAGTTATATCTTTCTCAAAATATCTTACTATATTCTACTCATCCTTCTTCTTGTGATGCTGTAAGGTGATAAAATGCCTGTAATGAGATGAAATGAGGTGAATGACATAGGCATTGTTTTATAGCGTTAGGCTACTATTGATCTTCTGACAATAAGTCAGAGGAGGACCATCTGCCGAACTGCAGTTGACCCCAGATAACCGAAACCTCAGATAAAGGAAAACTACTGTTCAGGCAATGCAAACACCCTAAAGTGAGAGCATGCCTGATGTGTCTGGAAAATAAAAAGGAGTTGAAATTAACTCTAACGACTAACAAGGGGGAATGCACAAGGAAACAAATTCAATGATGTAATGGAAAACACCTATATGGGATTCATAAGCTATTTTAAGAGCTTAGATTTCTTTTTTTTTTTTTTAAGAGCTTAGATTTCTATTCTGAGTGAAATAGTTGAATTTTGTGAAGAGGGTTGGCATAACCTGGCATGCATTTTTCATGAATAACTCTGTTTTTGAGATTACACTCTAGCAGAAGAAGGGTGGAGGCATACAGAGGAGCTAGGAAGACACTGCGGTAATCTGAGCCAGAAATTACAAAGCCCAGGGCCAGAATAGCAGCAGTGAATGACTATTTTCAAGGCTAGGACAAATTACATGTGAGTTATGAGAGAAAGAATCCATGATGAGCCAGAGAGAGAGTGAGAAAGAGCAACCAGGAAGCATGATTATCATCAATAGAGGTAGGGAAAAGCTGGAGACAGTGAAGTTGAATGGAGTTTAGTTTGGGACATGAAAAATGTGAAATATCTATTTTACAATAGGGTAAGAACCCAGAAAGTTGGATGGAGAAATGAAGTTGAAGCTTGGAAAAGAGGTCTGGAGAGACATGTCTGGACACTAAATTTCATAATGCTGGACAAGACCATCAAGGGATAAGAGGGACAAGAAAGTAGATGAAAAAGAGGACCAAAAGGAGCTCTGGAATTTTAGAACATCAGAGATTTGAAAGAAATGGGAGCCAGGAAAGATGACTGAGGAGAGACAAGGGATATAAGAATAAAACCAGAAAAGAGAATGATATCCTCAAGTTAAGAGAAGAAAGTTTATCAGGGACTAGGGAATGATAAACTGTGCCAATGCTGTTGAGATACCAAATAATTTGTGTAATGACAAATTAGTATCAGGTTTAGAGGCACAGAGGTCTCTGTTGACTTTGACAAGAGCAGTTTTGATGGAGTAGCAGAAATATTCTAAGAAAAAATGAGAGTATGAGAGATGCAACAAGTACTGTGGTTACAATGTGAGGCAAAGAAATAATCACAAATATATACTTATATTTTTTTCTTATAAACAAAATAATTTTAAAGACTGTGAACTCCATAGACAAATTTATAAAATAAATGTTTACTAAGGAAAATTTGTTTTTCAGGGTTGCAAGTCTGTCCTTAATGAAAAAACTTTTTTTATATTACTATATAGTACAATTTGTCCTTGAAATCGTAGGCCCAAAGTGCCTTACCTTCATGTATCTTATACTGGACGTTAACCAACTAGGATTTAAATAAAAACTTGAAACATTTAAAAAAAATGCCTGGATTTTCAGTAAAGTAACAAATAGGACAATGATACATAGGACAATGCACGTTCTAAGGCTTATCAATTGATAAACACACATTTTAGTTATTTTGAATATCATACTTTAAAATAAAAGTTGTTTTTCTCCTTATTCTAAAAAATAATTGCATCATATTTTTATAAATAAAGACTTATTTATTTTGTTTCTGGGTAATTGTGGAGTAAGAAAATTAGTTTATCTTGAAGGTAAATTAAGACATTTTTTGTAGGGTACTAAAACTTTTTGAAATTTTAAAAATATGAATTTTTATAGAAGGTCGTTTTCATTAAAAAGTGTAGGATTTATGTCCTGTCATTACATGGAAATTTTTGGGGGATTTTGTGTCATCAGTTGACAACCAAGTCTATTTTTATTATTCCCTGGTACTTAATTTCTGGAAATAGTATCAGTACGTTAGGCTGTGGATTCCCACAGACTCAAGGCTTAGATTATGGTTTGGAGGGAGAACACCTAAGGCAGCAAAGCCAGACAGGTAAACAGAACCAAGAGCTGAGCTAGAGCCAAGTCCAAAAAGGAAAGAGGATAATTCAACAATTCTACAAACTAAAGGGGCCAGAAGCTGATATTAAAACTAGAGTAAACCTTAGGACTCCAGATAGTTTGTTGATGAGTGGTTGACTGTAGTCAGAAAAGAAAGTGAAGAAAGGTGATGTAGAAAATTATTTCCAGTTCATGTTAATGTATCAGCAAAGACATTTATGTAGGTAGACAAATTTATGTAGGCACTAGATGTGATTTATGTAGATTACAAGAATTCATTTTAGATCTCTCATTCAAAAACGAGTTATTCTCCGTATTGTAAGCTTTGCGCTGAACATTGGATACAATGTGAAAAAGGTAGACCTAAATTATATGATAAATATTTACTGAGTATCTACTATGTGTCAGAGGTAAATGATGAATAAAGTCTCTGACATTAAGGAGCTTATACTCTATTTGAGAAAATAGAGTTGCAAAACTCATGTCAGTAAGTGGACATACAAATGAGAATGAAACAGAACAAAATAAATGTCAAACAACAATACATTTTAGGTACATAGAGAAACCAGTGCATATAGAAATGCTTCATTTCAAGAAGGCGACAAGAAGAAAAGGCTGAAGAGGCCAAATCAAAATGTTCTTTAGTAGGGACATTTTCCATAGAAGAGAATGATTAGCTAATCATTGTTAAAGTGTATAAGAAAAAGAAAAGTCTAAAAACCCTTTGAATTCCTTATTCTAGTTCTCTATGCAATTTGTTAGGTGAGGATCTAACTTCTAAGTATAAGACTGCCCAAAGAATCTCATTGACCATCAAAATAAAGGACTCTAAATAACTACTTTCAGAGACAGGCAAATATACAAAAAACTGCTGAAGCAATTATACAATTAGCTAAAGATAATTGCAAAAACAGACATAAACACATACACAAACAAAAGCCCCGCAGGCAAAACACAAAATAACTTCCCACAGCCAAAACATTTCTGAATTAATTACACAACCATCCCAGCCTTTCTAAAGAGTTGGTCATTTTTCAGTCACAATATAATCCCCGCCATGGGATTCTTCAAAAACAATCATGAGATTTCTCAAATATAAAACAGTGGTCAACTATAATTAGTCATGTGATTCTTCAAAGATCCAGGAATTCTTCAGACATAAAGCACTGACAAGAAACCGTTTGTACAGCCCTGGCTCCCCATGGAGACCCCCCCCCCCCCCCAATATCAAACCACTTCTGTAGACTCTCACTCTGAAGTTTGTTTACCTCCTGACCAAAACCATAATTCAAATCCTGAGTTTGGACTGATCCCAAATTCAACAGAACAAACATCCTTAAGAAAGCTACAAAACTTTAATAAACAAGGACTCTGAAAATGAGCTCCGTTTGCTGAGTAGCAGCAAAAGTTCACTAATTGATCACAGCATCAAAAAAAAAAAAAAAAAAAAGGACAGACACAAATCATCGTAACATCAAATTTGTTGGGACTTTTTAAAACTTCAATTCAGTCATGGCACTGGCTTTACTTGAATGGGTCCCCATGAGGCAAGCAAACATTTGTGAAATACTTCCAATAATTCAAAAATATTTTTTGACAAATTATTTTTTGTACATTTCAATGTTTATTTCCAGCCTGCTGCAAAATGAGAGCATCATGCAGGTATGTTTCAAAATTTCTTCTCCAAAAATATGTTCTTTTGGGGACAAGGGAATAGTTAGATAATAATAGGTAAAAGATAAGGAAAAAAAATAAGGTAAAAGGTCATGGTCAGTTGAGAGTCAGCTGGATGGGTGAGTTGTTAACTTCTTATTTGGTCATAATGTCATTTAGCTCCATCAGAAAATAAAATATTTTCTCAGAAATGCCAATCTCTTCCAAGAAAGAGGTTTGAAAAGTAGATTCTATTAAAAAGTTACATGAGACATGAAGTTTCTGGTAATTTTTTGTTCACGGTGGTAAGTATAGAAGTCTTTTATTTATTGCCTATTCATTGAATGTGTACTTCATGTTGGGTACTATGTTAGGAAATTAGGATGTATTTGGGGAATGGGAAGATTGGTGGTGGTGCAAGCAGGGGTGAAAGATGTCACATAAAGCAGTTGAAAAGATCCTTTTAAGCTAAATCCTAGTGGAGTAGGTCTTGAAAAGCTTCAGAGGAGGACAATGCAGTTAGTGGAAAAGTATGACAAAAGCCCACTGAGATGAAAAAGAAGGTGGTAGGAACTGGAAGCCAGAATGCCAGTCTGGCTAGAAAACAGAGTTTAGGCTAAATGTACAAATTGCCAGGGTCCAGATGACCCAGCACTGCCAGACCAGGAAATTGACTTTTTCTAGAAGTAATAGAAAGCCATAGAGTTTTGAGCAAAAGCATGGAATAACCTGATTTTATTTTCTAATTTATTGATTGATCATATAACTTTACCTTGAGTTTGGTCTATTCTTTGATCATACTCTAGTAACTCCTTCTTTTGTGTTCCTTTGAAAACAAACAAAAACCCTGATCAAACCCCTCACTTTCAGATCCTAAAGTCTAGGCCAGTTTAAATCTTTGTTCTCAGATTTGTAGCCTGCATCTTCTCCCTTGATTTGAGAGTGGGCTGGAACCAGCTCCCTGAAGGCACAGAGTCAGTTGGGGGCGAGGGGAGTGGTTCAGTGGTTGTGGGACAAACTCCAGACCTTTCTTTCCATGGTCTATTTTGCTTCACCCATCAGTAGTTTTTGCTGCTTCACTGGCCACCAGGAACTGGGCCTCGATGCCCTCTTCAGGGCAGAACTTCCAGTGCTGGCATTTTCAGAGGTATTGTGAACCCTTCAAAGGGCTCTAGAGAGTTTGTCCATGGCTATGTCCAGACACATGAGGAATCCACTTTCATCCTGCCCCTCAGACTCCTAAACTCCCACTCACAGTTGTTTTCCCTTAAGCTGAACAAGCATCCTCGGATAGGATACAGACCAACTTGGCTCTATGATGCTGGGAACATACTTTTTCTCTTTCCACACCAAAGTCACTGTAATTCCTATTAGGCCAACAACTCTTGGCTCGAAAGATCTGGTAGCAGGAGGCTGGTGAAGGAACTGATGTTGGTCAGGACGGTCCTGGTAGTTCACCATAAGCACCTAATTAGTCAGACTCGGTTTAGGGGCAGTCTTTTTGGATTTTGGTGCCTGCTTTTTGTTTATTATTTAGTTTGTGGCCTCTGGCCCAGGGCCACTATGCTTTTTCTAAGGTAACAGTAAATGTTCCTGTTAAACATTCTGTTACCATAGAAAGTTCATTTTGTTCATTGTGTGGAGAATGGCTTTGCAAGTATAAGAGTAGGAATATGGAATGGCCAATGCAGAAATCCAGGGGAGGATGATGGCAACTTTGCCTTGGATAGCAATACCCAATCAGTCGATAATTATTAATGAACATCTATTGTATGTAATTTTTTTTAAAGCCCTTACAATTTGCAAATAGACAGTACAGATTGAAGCCTTGCTCTCTAGGAGTTTGCATTCTAGTTGGGACAAGTGGACAATAAAGCAAAATAATAATAATGATGATGATAATAATTCTCATAAGAATAATTCCTATGAAGAATATAAAATGTGACAGTGGATTAGAAAGAAGTGGATAGGGTGGCCCCATTGGCTCAGCAGTTTAGTGCCACCATAGGCCCAGGGTGTGATCCTGGAGACCTGGGATCGAGTCCCACTTCAGTTTCCCTGCATGGAACCTGCTTCTCCCTCTGCCTGTGTCTCTGCCTCTCTCTCTCTCTCTCTCTCTCTCTCTCTCTCTGTGTGTGTGTGTGTGTTTGTCATGAATAAATAAATAAAATCTTTTAAAAAATAGAAAGAAGTGGATAGATTTGAGATCTACCCTGGAGACCTAATTTTGGGATTTGTTGGCATATTGGTTTGGATGATAATCATCAAAGATGACTCCTAGATTTGGGATCGGATCGTGCCCATAGTGTGGATGGTCGTGTCATTTACTGAGAAAGGAAAGTTATCAGTGAAACATAAACTTTCAGGGAAATTAAGGGTTCAGTATGGGATGTATTAAGTGTGAGATCTGTGAGACATCCAAATGAAAATCTTAAAGAGGAATTTAGAATAAAGTTATATACTCAAAGGAGAGGGTTCATCCTATAGATGGTATTTAATGCTATGAAAATAAATGTGATCTCACAGAGCCAAACTGGAGAGAAAGAAGAGAATTTTAATGTTAACAGAAGCACCGTGTTCACATGAAAGTCTGTCAATACGACTGAGTTGACAGAGATATCTATCTTTCCTTTTTCCTTAAAGATCGTGTTTGACTTTTACTTGTTAAATTTACTTTGGATACCATTTCCTTCAGAAAGCTTGTTCTTATTACTTACCTTAGGAAAGCTGGATGAAGAGAACCATACTCATCAGGATTTTAGAAGATAAACTTAGGGAAGGGAAATTGGGGAAGCTAGCTTATGGCTATGGAGCTTTTAAGCAGAATGGGAACTTAAGTGATTCAATGGTGAGCTAGAGCTGAAAAGATGTTATGAGACATTGGAATAAAGCTTCCCCTGGCCCCATCACAAGGAGCCATGTGCAAGGCCTTGGGTAGAAAACATGCTATTGGGAGGATTGACTTGGTTAGGCAAACAGAAAAAAAAAGAACATGCTCAAAGATATCAGGGCTGAAATTAGATAGTGTTTTCTCATACATGTTTTCCTTGTTGGATTATTTCTCAACATATTTCTACCATCTCTGTGCCTATTTACATGTGTAAACCAATTGATATTTTTGTGTCTTCCATAGAAAATCAAGAGCCTAACAAGATTTAAGAATAGAAAGAAACAGTAAGATGTGAGTGGTATCAGATAAGGAGTCTAAACCCAGAGAATCCAACTATGCACAAGTGTTATGTGTGCAATGGAAGGAGGGTTCCAAGGATCTCTAGATATCCAGTGTGTATAACTGGGATGCCTTTGACAGCAAGAAGGAAATCAAAAGGGGTCACTATATGGGAGTGAAGGAATATAAAACCGTTACTTGCTTTGAGACTAAAAAGAAAACACTCCAAAATCTGGTCTAAATTTCAAAAATCTTCTATTTAAAAATATCTCTTGAAAAGAGTAATATTTATGCATAATGCTCATTTTTATGGCTTCAGAAATGCATGGCTGGGTACAGTTGAGCTGTGCCTAATCAGACACTGTCTAAGACTGGAAAGAGAGCAAATGTGCCCTGATACAATCAACTGCTTACTGAGTGTCTGTTCCATTGGTTTGGATGAATGAATTGAATCAATTATTTTCATTCCATCACCAAATGCTTAGAGTACGTATCTTAAACAGCACAGTTGGGACCACTGGTTGGTCAGTTAAGCAAACAAGTTGGTTAACACAGGGGATTTTTATAAAGAAAAATGATGCAATCTTAATGTATTTTTCTAGTTCTCTCACCCACATCTAATTCAATACTATTTGTTTTGTTTTGTTTTGTTTTGTTTTAGTGACTCAGATTTGAGATTTTTCCAAATCATTCCAATTAATTGAAATAGCCTTTCTTGTCATACTTATATCCCATTGGTTTATTTACATTGTTTGTTTATGTATTTATTTATTTATTTATTCATTCATTCATTCATTCATTAACTATTTAGCTAATTATAATACTAACTACATCTGGTATAGGGACTGTCTTTTTTTAAGTACAACTTAATGGCTAAGAGAAATGTGTAGCTATACTAACAAGTTGCCTGCTAACTGGATTATTGGTCTTGGTTACTATGATTTAAGTTAGGAAATGAGAGCATTGATTAATCTGGCAGGTTGTTTAAATGGAATTGGGATAAGAGACCCTACTGTATTTACACATTCTAGGATATGTCGTAGTATACAGTGACAGCTGTAAATAACATAATTACAGCTCCTAAATATCCTATTTCCTTACTTCAAACACATCAGCACCAGCAATATAGTCACTGAAAGGTCAGAAGGGCTGGGGAATACCATGAGGGAATAAGACAAAGAACGGTAATTGAAGAGAAGAAAAATCTGCTAGAACATAAAAAGTGGTTTAGGAAATGGATCTTCCGCTTCCAGAATTCCTAAATTTGATCTAATTTTATCCTGTATCTCCTCCTACATTAAACTTCATGGTTCTCTGGACTAGAATATTGACCAATGAGTCAAATGTTTTTATTTTCCTAGGGCCTAGATTCTTGAAACTCTAGCCATATTGACAGTAGGAATACTCTCATTGGTAACCATTTCTTTTTATTTGATAAATGTTGATTCTCTTCCTCTTGCTGACTTGGCAATATGATAACCATAATAAATTGAGGCTAAGGAGAAAAATATAAGAAAAAAGAAATCTTGAAGAGAGACAGCTGCTTCTCTTTTCTTGTCCCAACCCAAGTAGAATTGTTACAAACATGGTATCTGAGATATTTGTTTCCCTATAAGCCTGCAAAAATGTCTTATATAGTACTTACTGATTGCTTATATAACTTGAACTATGTGAATTTGGGGGTTAGTCAGTTACCATGTAAAACTGTGGCAACATGGATATATATTAGAAAGAAAAAGAATTTTTAAGGTAAGTTTAAAAATGTTTTGGTAAATCATGGATGGGAGAGATTAATATTATCTTTAAATATGAACATGGCCTTGATCACTTTTGTTCAGATATTCTGTCCTTGCTCCAGGTAAGTTGTAGCTCCTCTGCACTGTATAGGTATAGCCTCAGAACTGTTTATGTATATATGTGTGCATCTGTCCATGTGTTTTCAACCTGACTAATCAAAAAACCTTAAAAAATATTTCTGATTCAAAACAATGATAAATTGTTACAGGAATCAAAGAAAATCAAAACTAGAAAAAGTTAAATTCAGTACATAAAAATAAAATGATGTGTTCCTTTAGAGTTGTTAAAAATTGTTTTTAAGTATACTTTTGAACACACCTGCACTAAAATCAATGAAGAACACACAATCAGCTTTAAGACTGATAGTCTCTATAGTACATAACAAAAACACGTAAGTAAGGGAAAATTTAGGAATAGGGAAAGGCATGAATTCATATCGAATATATTCAGATATTAGTGATATTATCACATTTTTTAAATGATGAAACTAAGGTTGAAACTCTTCTGAAGTCCTGTGTCTTTTAAGTCAGAGGAGCATAAACTGTCCCACTTCAAAGTCCATGTTTTTCTCAATATAACATGTTTCCTCTTCATAGAAGGAGATAATTAAAACAGGGAAAGACACCAACTTTTCAAAGTTCTCTTATCTAATGAATTATTTATTACTCTTCTTTTTCTAATATGATAGAGCTCTCTTTTCTCTAATGCTTTCACTAAGAATTTTTTTTGCTTAAGAAATTAGTTTTGTAATTAAAAATTAAAATAAGCAGAAAGACATGAAAAATCATTAAGTTAAAGGCTATTTTCTCAATTGAAATTTACTGCCCTTTTGGATGTTGTTCCATGTTTTAATGCTCTGAATTTTAAACCCAAGTTCAGTCTTTGGTAGTTGGGATTTATAAACTGCCAAATACTTCTAAGGGGAAAAAATGCATTTCAAAGCCTAGGGGGAAGAGGGACTCACTTTGCTTTCTTGACATCAAACAGGCCTTGTAAAACAACACATTGATCAGTTAAATACAAATGAACTTGAATCATATGGATATAATTCTCTTAAATTAAATTTCCTTTAAAATAGGGATGGAATTAAACATTAAAAAGGAGAGGTTCACAAAGTCAAGCTTTTTTTTCCTTTGACATCTGTCTGCATAGCCTTAAACCCTAAAAGAATAAATCTTAGCAATATTAAATATGTGACATGCTGTCTTATTTAATACATAACTGATATATTATTGTTCATTATATTGACCATAAGAGAATTTCATTTGGAAAATATCTCAAAGTAGCTATAATTTCTCTCTTCATTTTGTTAGACAATTTAATTTTGGGCTTTCTTATATTTTAAGATTTGTGAGGAAATAGTGGTGAGTCCAGGGAAAGAGAGTAAGGATCACTGTCTTGGATTTTTAGTTCCCATAAAGTCGATGAAAATAAGGATACAGGATTAGTGTACATCACTGAAGAATGGAGGGAAGCTATTTGGATATTAGGAAAAGAAGGATTGATGCTGTCAGCTAGAAGGTAGCTAAGTCCCAACGAATCTTTGTGGAGACTACAGATGCCAAAAGGAGCTGTTCAGAATTGACTCTCTTATGTCTGATGCTTACTCATCTAAATAGACAGTGATAACAAACAAAAAGGGCCCAGCAGCTTCACAGTTGCTCATTTGGGATTTTTAAAATAAGTCAGTTAAAGTGAGGAATAATTAAAAAGAACCGAACAGCTTACTTGCCAAGGGCAATAACAAAAGGAAACATCTTTGGAGAGGCATAGGCAAAAAGAAGAAGACAGTGTTTGGAGAACAATAAAAGCTGTCTCTCCACTTCTCTTTTAAAGGTCTAGCCTATCCTGGAGGTAGAAATTAAAGTTTTAAAATAGACTTGATAAGACTTAAAAATTATGGGACTCGATCATTAATAGAGTCCACTATTCAGCAAGATAAGGTGTTTCAATCCAGAAAAAAATATTAAAAGAAAGTAGCTTCTTGCTTATACTTCACCAGCATAAGGTCTGTTTTCTTTTTTTTTTTTTTTACTTTAGCTGTAGTCTTGTAATATCTTTCTGCAACATAATTAGACCTGAAATACGAGACCTGAAAAATGCATACTTTTGTTTATTTAACTTTTTTTTTTTTTACTATCTACCATGTACTTGATGCTAAATATATCACATGAAAAACACCTCTTAAGGAATACAAACTCAAATGGAGGTGATAGGCACATAGACAAATGTATCGAAGGTCAAAAATGTATTATCTCAACCATTGTTAGCAGAATTCCTCTTGGAAAGAATATTCAGTTCTACCCCCAGATAAGGAGTCTGGGATAGAAAATGAGACAATGATGAAATAGGGACTAGCAGCAATACTCTAGGCAGGAATTATGTATCCATGCAAGCCTGTTTGGGAGCACAAAAAGCAGTGAGCAGATAGATAGTAGGAATAAGCCAAGTTAGCAAAGACTTAAGAATATCCAAATATGAATTAGTCGTGGAGATAAAATTCCCTGAGGCCAGCATTATCCTGATACCAAAGCCAGATAAGGATACTACAAGAAAACAAAATCACAGATGAATATCTTAAATGAATATAGATGCAAAAATTCCCAACAACGTGTTAGCAAACCAAATTCAACAGTGTATTAAAAAAGTTATACACCACGATTCAGTGTTACTTACCCCCAGAATGCAAGAATGGTTCAACATATGACAATCAATATGTATGATATGCCATATTCATAAAATAAAACATTTTAAAAACATACAATTATCTCAATAGATGCACAAAAATCTGACAAAATATAGCATCCTTTAATGATAAAAAATGCTCAACAAATTGAGTTAGACTATATGATAAAAGTCTTATATGACAAGGCCACAGACAATCTTATGCTCAATAGTGAAAGGTTGGAAGTTTTCCTCTAGGATCAGGAACAAGATAAGGGTGACCACTCCACCAGTCCTATTCAACGCATCACTGGAAGTCCTAGTTAGAGCAATCTGGAAGACAAAGAAATAAAAGACACCAAAATGAAAAAGAAGAAGGAAAATTTTTTATTTGTAAATGACACAATCTTTTTTTAAGATTTTATTTTTTATTTGAGAGAGATGAGAGATAAATAGATGATAGATAGATAGATAGATAGATAGATAGATAGATAGATAGCATGGGGAGGGCAGAGGGAGAGGAAGAAGCAGACTCCCCACTAAGCAGGAAGTCCTATTCAGGGCTCCATCTCAGGAGCCCAACCAAGATCATGACCTGAGCCAAAGGCAGACACTAAACTGACTAAGCCACTCTTGTGCCCTTTAGATGACATGATCTTATATATAGGAAATCCTAAAGACTCCACTAAAAAATTATTAGTGCTAACTGTCAAATTCAGTGAAGCTGCAGAATACAAAATCAGCAAGCATCAGTCATTTGCATTTCTATACACTCACAACAAAATAATTGAAAAACAAAGGAAACAATCTCATTCACAATAGCATCAAGAACAGTAAAATACTGAGGAATAAATCTAACCAAAGAGGTGAAAGATCTGCACAATGAAAACCTTAATACCAAGACTTTGATGAGAGAAATTGAAGAAAACACAAATAGAAAGATGTGTTCAAGAATTGGAGGAAGGAATATTGTTAAAACGTCCACACTACCTAAAGCCATCTATAGATTCAATACAATTCAGTTGTCATTTTTCACAGAAATAGAAAAACAATTCTAACATTTATATGTAGCCACAAAAGACCCTTAACGGCCAAAGAAACTCTGAGAAAGAACAAAGCTGAAAGCATCATGCTTCTTGATTTTGAACTATATTACAAGCTATTGTAATCAACATAGCCTGCTACTGGTTTAAAAATAGACATATAGGCCAAGAGAACAGAATAGAGAAAGAAAAATCAACCCATACAAATATACTCAATTAATTTATAACAAAGAAACCAAGAATATACAGTGTGAAAGGATAGTCTCTTCAATAAGTAGGAAAACTGAATAACCAGATGTAGAAAGATGAAATTCAACACTTTTTTTACACCATTTACAAAAGATAACTCAAAATGGTTAAAGATTTAAACATAAGATCTGAATCTATATAATTCCTAGAAGAAAACATAGACAAAAATCTCCTTGACATTGGCATTGTCAATGATTATTTTGGATATCACACAAAAAGCACAGCAACAAAAGAAAAAAATAAATAAGTGGAGCTACATCAAACCAAATGCTTCTACATAGCAAAAGAAACGATCAACAAAAAGAAAAGTATTTGCAAATCATATATCTGATAAGGAGTTAATTCAGAATATATAAATACCTCACACGACCCAGTAGCAAAAACCGCACAAACAAATAGTGTAATTTAAAAGTGGGCAGAAGAACTGATTTTTTATTTTTTAGAGAAGACATATAAATGTCCAGAAGGTACATGAAAAGATTCTCAATGTCACTAATCATCAGAGAAGCACAAATAAAATCCACAAAGAAAGATAATCTCACACTTGATAAATAGATATCATCAAAAAGTCAAGAGATAAACAAGTGATGGAGAGAATGTGGAGAAAAGGGAGCACTTGTGCATTGTTGGTGGGAATATAAATTGGTGTAGCCACCATAGAAAATAGTATAGAGGTTCCTCAAAAAATTAAAAATAGAGCTACTATATGATCTGGCAATTCTACTTCTGGGTATTTATTCAAAGGAAATGAAAATAGTATCTCAAAGAGATATTCCCACATTTATTTCAGTTTTAATCTACATTCCCATATTTATTGCAGCTTTATTCAGAATACCCAAGATATGGAAACAACAATCAAGTCTATCAATAAATGAATAAATAAAGAGGTTGAGATGTATGTATTGAGCTTTATGGTATGAGGCAAAGGGTTTCATTTAGTCATAAGAAAGGAGGGAATCCTACCATTTGTGACAACTTGAATGAATCTCGAGGACAATATGCTAAGTGAAATAAATGAGACAGAGAATGAAAAATACTGTATGATACTTATATGTGAAATCTGTAAAGCTGATCTCAGAGCAACAGGAAGAAGAGTGGTAGTTATCAGGGGCTAAGGGGTGGGGAAGATGGGGAGATACTACTGGTCAAAGAGTACAAACTTCCAGTCCTGGGGATTGAAGCTTCAGTATGGTGATTTTAGCTAATAATATTGTATCATAGTCTTGAAAGTAGATAAATGTTCTCATAAAAAAGGGTGCCTGAGGGGCTTAGTCAGATAAGCATCTGCCTTCAGCTGAAGTCATGATCTCGGAGTCCTGGAATTGAGCCCCGTGTTGGCCTCCCTGTTCAGCAGGAAGTCTGCTTCTCCCTCTTCCTCTGTCTCTGCCCTCACTCCTGCTCATGCTTTCTCTCTCTCTCTCTAATAAATAAATATTTTTTAAAAAATATGATAATTCTGTGACATGATGGAAGTGTTAGCTAGAGCTATGATGTCAATGATTTTCCAACATATAAGTGTATTAAATGAACAAGTAGTACACCTTAAACTTATACAATTAAAAAAAATATACAATTTTACATGTCAATTATATCTCAATAAAGTTGTAGGGGAATAACAGGGTAGGTATTATTACTTATCCTCATTTTATAGTTATCGAAACTGAGCAGATAAAGAGAAGAGCCAAGATATGAAACCAGGTTTGTTTAAATTCCAAAAGCATTGATCTTTTCAGCTTTATGTACCGTGGTACACATGTTGAATGAAAGTATGATCTATTTCTTAGTGATAAATTGTATTAATACTCCCAATTCTTCATTGCTTCTTGTCTTTGCCTTGTTTTTGACAAAATCTTTACCCTTTGTGATGCAGCTCCCAATCCTTTACTGTTTCTTGCATATATGCTTTTTGCCATGTAACTTTTTAGGGCTCCCTATCTCAACTCTGGTCTTAGCCATAGAACTTGCATTGGCAAATGCAATATTAATAGGCATGAACTTGAAAACACTTGCATGGCTAGGCTTATCCTCATGCACCTCTGTCAGCACCATGAGAATGACTGGCTGCTTTAGTGGAGGATGAAAAATACATGAAACAAATCCACCCAGCCAGGGCTATCATGTTGCAAACACATGAGTGATCATAGCTAAGATCAGCAAAACTACCCATGCATGTCCTGCCTAGTTCAGCCCCCTTAAGCCAATCTACAAATCCATGAAAATAGATGCTATTATTTTTTTACAATATGGAGATAAGAAAAAAGAAATGGGCTGTGATAATTTTCTCACTTGATTGAATGGAAATTGGGGTTATTAATCAGAATATAAAAATTTTAGGGGAAATTTCTAATTCATTTCTAATATATGTAGTTCCTAGTGCCTTTAGGACATTAATATTTTCCAGATATTTCTCAATGACAACATAATATCTAAGCCCATCTATGCTTCCCTCACTCTAAAGAGGACATTCCCCATAACTCATAGAGAAAACACAAACTCATTTTCTCAGAGTTAATATAGTGAAAGTCCTATTCTCAAGCTAATGATCTTCATATCTTCCCCAATCCCCATCATTGCCTATTAGTCTCAGTTGAATGGAATACTTCCACCCTTCAAAGCTAATTATCCCTCTTATACTTTTGATCTCATTTTCTCCTAAATCCTCAAAAACTATTCACTAGTTGTTTCATTCTCTTTCTCCCATATGTACTCAATTGTCTTCTGACTATTGATTTCCTTAAATATACCATATAAATACAATCAAGCCTATATATACATCAACATATAACTACATATTTGTGTGTGTACACACATGCACATACACACATATATAATTTAATGAGTAGGAGTCATAGGAGGATGAAAGTAAAGCAGTCAGAATGAGTGCATGCTTGAAGGCTGAATAACACAAGACATGACCAAGTGCAAGGAAATTGCCCATAATACTAGCCACGATAGTAATGCAAGGTTTGCATAAAATTAGATCCATGGTATGAGAGGCTTTGGATGCCAGATAAGGCATTGGATTTATTTTACAGGCAGTGGAAAAGTCATCATACAAAGGAATTCTTGATGTTTTTATTTGCAGCCCAAATTTAAGTAATTGTTATATCATTAATTTCAGTTACAAGATTAATTTATACTTAGCTCTACATGATTTACCCACTCAGTCATTCAGTCGGCCTGTGTTTATTGAACATATATCTTTTGTCACAATCCATCCTGGGAGAGGGAGTTATACAGAAAAAAATAAATGTACATCTGAACATTAATATTTTCCCAAGAAATTACTTCTTTAGTACACATTTTCTACGATTTTCATCTCTGCATATTTTAAAAATTATTTTTATTAAAATTTATTTCCTAGTGCTAGTTCCTTAATTTAAAATCTGTGTAATTTTTCACTTAAATGCATATCACAAAGATTATAAACTTAGATTGAAATAAAGACTAAAGAAGTAGGACATAACATAACTAATTCCTCTATTTTCTCACCACTCTTCATATTCTCCAACATAAACTCATAGGCCCATTGATTTGTGTCAGATATTTCTCACATTTGGGTCAATCACCAAAGATTTATGATGAAGGTTTTGAGCTATGTTTTGGCAGGGAAAGAGCAGAGGACATGGCCTGTGCAAGTGAATGGAAAGAAAGCAAACACATTAATCTACCTTGCTAAAGAGGTTTGTTGGTGTTAAAATATTTTAATAATAGAGGAAAATAATATTTGTTTTGCTTTATACGTATATTTTTAATATTTATTTATTTATTTATTTATTTATTTATTTATTTATGACACAGAGAGAGACAGAGAGGCAGAAGCAGGCTTTATGCAGGGAGCCTGACATGGGACTCTTACCCGGGACTCCAGGATCACGCCCTGGGCCAAAGACGTTGCTAAACCACTGAGCCACCCAGGCTGCCCTTACATTTTTTTTAAATTGAAGTATACCTGACCTATTAGTTTCAGGTGTACCACATAGTGATTCAACATTTATATATATTACAAAATGATCGCCATGGTAAGTATAGTTACCATCTGCCACCTACAAAATTATTAAAATAGTACCAACTATATTTCACATACTATACATCCCTGTGACTAATTTATTTTATAACTCAGAGTTTATACCTTTTAGTCCGTTTCACCTACTTCATCCATCCCTCCACCCCTCTCCCCTCTAACAAAAGTTTTTAGATTAGTCTGAGGTAGGTGATAGCAAACAACATGGATATTTTTGGATATTTGGCAATGGAGGAACAGTTTATTGAGCACTTAACCAGAAAGAGGAAAGCATGGGCATCACACAATATAGGTATGAAATGGTTAGGCAAATACACAAAGCTCTTGATGATATCCTGAGAGGATAAAACATCTGATTTGTTCTTGGCCTCAAGCAGCAAGTTTGTATTACGACTAAAACATCAGTCTTCCTGTTCCTTTTGCTAAAGCATGGTAGAAAACAAAGATGGTTAATTTTTCAACAGATAAGTGTCATTACCCACTCACTCATGGTTAGTCCATTGTGATCGTCCAAATATTGTGGCCTTAAGCCCATATGTGACCTCTAATCCTCCAAGAATATCTAATGAGATTCTGTTGATCTATCCCTAATTTTCAGAAGTGAAAACAGAAATATCTGTTAAGAAACTGCCACAGTCATCCAGGTGAAAAGATGATCAGACTCTAAGGAGGTTGCTCATGGGAATGACTGGGAAGGAATAGACTACAAAATTACATAGAAGAATGGTTTTAAAATCCAAATTGTCTACATTCATTACTAACTTTTTTGAACAATTGCATCAGTTATAATCCAATCAGAGAAGCAAGTGTATCAAAAATGATACAAAAGATTTTTCATTGGGATTCATTTTGAAGATCCTGGGAGCTGGTTAGACCATTTATTGAAATCATTTGCCCCATGTACCTAAATATGAAGTGGAGGACAGTATGGACACATCAGAACCTCTAAGGACAAACTGGAACTCAGGAGGACACATTGAAGCCTATAACAACCTGCCTCATCTTCTAAGCCTCCATCTTGGGTGATGCAGATGGCTGCAGATAGGCTAATATATTCCTTACAAAGCTCTAACTGCTCTGAAACTGTGATCCAGTGGGGCCGAAGGAGATAAATTGACTGGAGCTGTAGGACCTGCAGACATGACTGGTGCCTGCTGGCTGAGTGAGTCAGCACATTGACCACAGTGTGGGTGAACTAACTGCAACAATGCCTGAGCTGACAAAGACCTTCTCAGCATAAATATGTTGTCTACTGCAGTTCCATTTTCCAAATCCTGTGCAAATATTTCTTGCAACCAACTTTAACTGAGCACCATTCAGGGAAGAGAATTCGAGGCTTGCTGGAGACATTTATGGTTGGTTAAACAGTTTAAGTCTGTCTCCCTAGTATTCGGATCCAGATTAAATTGACACTATACGAAGACCTGGCAGACACTACGCATGTTGTGCATACTCATGCTTCCATCACATTAAGATGTAACATAACTCAAAAATAATATAAATAGAGATCTACTCTTAAATTCCAATGGACTGCTTGACAAGGTCATTTTAAAATGAACTAGAACTTATTTATTCATGTATTTACTTACATATTAATTAAGTAATTAAAACTTTGTGATTTAGAGAAGCAGTGCAATCACAAAACTAAAGAAGTTAGTAATTAGTTTTAAGAGGAATTTGGTAAGAATGGTGACAGACTGCTGACTTGGAGGTGGAGGCAAGGTGTTCAGTTGGAGTAGCTCAAACCATGTTAAAAATTTAATGCAAAAAATTAATGCAGATCATAAGAATACAGTGTCAATTGGGAGATCATTTGAAATAAGTGTAGAAGCGGTGGTCATTATAGACATGAAGATTCACTAAAATAGATAAAGTGAAAAGATATTACAATACATTCCAATAATGAAACTCAGGGCTCAGTTTATTTATTTTTTTATTATTATTTTTTTTTATGATAGTCACAGAGAGAGAGAGAGAGAGAGGCAGAGACACAGGCGGA
Organism: Vulpes lagopus; assembly: GCF_018345385.1. Taxonomy (NCBI): domain Eukaryota; kingdom Metazoa; phylum Chordata; class Mammalia; order Carnivora; family Canidae; genus Vulpes; species Vulpes lagopus. Next base: position 21,403,081 of record NC_054824.1, on the reverse strand, counting down.
GGGAGAAGCAGGCTCCATGCACCGGGAGCCTGATGTGGGATTCGATCCCGGGTCTCCAGGATTGCGCCCCGGGCCAAAGGCAGGCGCCAAACCGCTGCGCCACCCAGGGATCCCTCAGGGCTCAGTTTAAAACAAACATATCTAGTACTTTTCCAATCATTTTAAAGGTAAGTGTAAACAAATAGAAAATTGTTATTAAAATATGCTATATTTTATATTTAATAATTAAAAACACTAGAGATTTCATGAATTTGAGGTTTTCAAATAAATTTGACATGCATGTGCTTATGAAACAAAAATTAAAATTTTATGTTAAGTTCTAATCAACAGCACTACTTTTGCTTCAGAAAGATTTTTATGGAAAATCGTAAGTTTTAAAAATGAAATGATTTTCTTACATAGGAAATTCTTTTCTTCTTTTTTTTTTCTTTAGATTTGATTTATTTATTCATGACAGACACAGAGAGAAAGAGGCAGAGACACTGGCAGAGGGAAAAGCAGCCTCCATGCAGGGAGCCTGATGCGGGACTCGACCCCAGGACTCCAGGATCACGCCCTGGGCTGAAGGCAGGCACTAAATCGCTGACCCACCCAGGGATGCCTAGGAAATTATTTTCAAATGCAATTATAGCCTTTGGGACTCCTGGGTTGCTCAACGGTTGAGCGTCTGCCTTTGGCTCAGGGTGTGATCCCAGTCTGGGGATCTAGTCCCACATGGGGCTCCCTGGGGGAAGCCTGCTTCTCTGTCTCTCATGAACAAATAATCTCTTTAAAAAATAAAAAATAAATAAATAAAATATAATTATATTTTCCTTCCCATTTTCATAAACTTTTCTCTTAATGTTTCATTGTGACTTTTGATGTTATGTTTCCATTTAAAGTCAGTCTTTTATGAAAATGATCATTTTCATTATCAAGAAGTTAAGTTTTTGGTTTTGGAAGATCAATATTTGTTTTGGCTTGCCCTGTTTATACAGATATAGTATTTAATCAACTCAAATATGTGGTCTTCATTTTTCATTTGGAAAATTTGCAGGACTTTGAAGAACTGCTGTAGGAAAAACATTTAGCTCTCAATACATGCTGAGAATAACAATTAATAGAAATTTCAACATATACATTGTATATACAGCTGTCTGAATTATGACTAGCAAATCTCAATGGATACCAGATTTATTGACTTTGATAAATGATATATACATATATATGTGTATATATATACACACACATAATGATAAATGATATATGCATATATATACCTACACATATTTTAACCTAATTTTTCTTAAAGCCAATTTTAAAAGGAAGAAACTGGATTTTATTTTGCATGTAAACCTTGATACCTTGTTGATGTGCACATATAATCAATTTTAATATAGCCAAGGACATACGGGAATTTTCAAGGTTATAGAACAAAGAGGTCACAGGAAAATGAAAGAGTCATGCTGATAATACTTTGGGTAGAATAAAATGATAAAAATTATTATTTCTCTCTGTATAAATTTTGCACTGACCTTTGCTATACCAATAGTTTTGATGAAGAAATACAGAATAACTTCTAAGAGAAGCTAGTCAGAAATAAAAAGTCTAAATGCTGACCCAAAATAATATTTTTTCTTCCAAGGTTAAAAACAGAGATGGAATGCCCTCAGTGGTTGACTTTCTCAGGCAAAGGTGGTGGTGGTGACAACTATTACCATTATTCAGCACTCTGGAACTGTAATTATTACAAGATTGCATTCTATACCATTGCATTCATTTGTTAGGTGTGAGTGTATTAAAGAATAACAATATTCTAAGTCTAGGTTATTTGGGGGCTGAATAAGCCCCTTGAGCATAAAGGTCACCATAGAACATATTTTTCTTCTCCATATTTATGTTTGAATTAATTGGAACCCTAAAATTATATAATAGGTTTGGAATTTTATGGAAAATATTAGTGGCTAAGTCAGTAACTTCTTAGAAACTTTGGAAACATTTTTTGGTCAGTTTTGTAAATGTGTGTTTATTATGAGGAATAGAAAAATATTACTTCTTCCTATATTAATTGTTGTCTAAGTTTTAATTTTTGCAGCAGACGTCTCTGCAAAAGAAATGCATTTTCAAGAATGATGTTGCATTAATTATCATATTGAGGATACAGGATATACTAAACTATATTCTTCTAGTGAATAATCATTAATAAGCTTTAAACGGATAAAATGATATTTCTCTCAGATTATTATATTGGATAAGTTAGAAAATACTACTTCTCAGAAATGATTTAGTAGTAACTACACTATAATTGTGTTCTGATTCATTTAGATAACTTTTTTTTGTAAATGCTTACTAATGAAATTATCTATTTAGAAAAGTCTTTCTGAAAGTGCTTCTGTGGTTAAACTATTGAGAAAATTGACTGATCATAGATTTAAAATATCTTAATGAATTCACAAGCTATCTTGCATATCTGTGAATATTTCCAATTTGCAGGATCATTGATGACTGATTATTTCATTAACTGCATTTTGGGATCAGTTTTTGCATTCTTCAACATTAAAGAAAATGTATATATTGGCAATTGAATTTCAAATCTATGTTTTTTCAACTCTTATTGTAGCAGAATTAAAGGAAAATTCTTTTTAAAAGTACTCTTTCTTCAAATAAGGACAAGATAAGACTGCACATTTTGATGCTCATAAAGATCATTTCCAAAGGAGAATACTATGTAATGTCAGGTAGTTAAGAACAAATTGATCATTGTTGTAGAAGAGGAATTAGGAATAAAGTTTATTGAAGTTATTTTATCTGCCAGGTGGCTCAGCAGCATACTGTATATCAAAAATTATATATATATATAACTATATATAGTTATAGGTACATGAGTATATGTATATACACATATATATATGTACACACACACAGTATTTTTTCTCTTTCTTTGTAACAAGCCTATAAATTGTATCTTCATCTTGTTTTATGGACAGGGAACTAAGATTTAGAGAATGGAATAAACTAGGTCCAAATATCCAGTAGACTGCTCTCTTTATCACCAGTTGCTTTTGTATTATGTGCTACACAGCAGAGGGGATCATACTAATAGTGTAGTATACCTTTTTTTAAAAAAAATTCTGTGAAAATAGCTTCTCTCTGTAAAACTTACTTATTTAAATTAATCTACCCAATCTATTGATTTGCATAATTCCAAAAAGAGTAAAGTTTTTTGTTTTTTGTTTTTTGTTTTTAAGAAAAAGAGTTATTCAATAATTGGGTCCTCTCAGGACTAAAATTCTAGGATGTTTTAGTCAACAAATATTCTCTTGGCTCACTTAAACTACCTAATCTCTTCATTATGCCTCAATGTCTTAAAGACCCTACAGTTAAAAATCTATTCCTAGAAAGACAGTCATGAGCAAACAAGAAATCCAGAAAATGATCCAAATTATTTCTTCACTGATTCCACAAATCGCCTTTTAATGCATATAAATCTAGAAAGAGCTTCTGACAGTCCTTTTTTTAGCTCTGTTCTCCCACTGCCCCCATTCAACCTTCAAACATTTCTTTTTCTCTTTTTCCCTCCTCTCAGAGATCCATTTCTACCCTGAAAAAGGTCTTCTAGATATTGAGCATTACTTTCAGGCTCTACTCTAGCTCCCCTCCTTAACCATGTCACTAAAGAGATGGCTTGGGTCTGTAGGATTATTTACAGACAGCATATGTAATATTCCTATTAGGAGGAGAATAACTTTTATAAAAACTATACGGAGACAGACTTTGGTATGATAACCCATTGAAGCTCTGCTGAAGACTAGTATTTCCAAGAACAATTGATAAGCTGTAAGAAACTTTAAAATGTATAGTCCATTTCTTAAATATCTAAAAACCTAATATACATGGCTAACATCAGGAGAGCTGCCTTCTGATTAAGTACAGTTACGTGAATTCAGAAGTGCACTAACACCTGTTTATAATTACACTGGCATCAAATACTATTACATGTTTCATGTCCACACTGGGGAAATGAGTACTGGTAGGGCCTAAGATTTGCTGCTATTATTGTTGGTGATAGTAGTTTGTTGTTATTGTTTTGATCTCCCAAAAATACAAGTATCACTCAATTTTGAGATTATTATTATTTTTTTAAGATTTTATTTATTTATTCATGAGAGACACAGAGAGGGAAAGAGGCAGAGACACAGGCAGAGGGAGAGGCAGACTCCAAGCAGGGAACCCAATGTGGAACTCGATCCTGGGTCTCCAGGGTCAGGCCCTGGGGTGAAGGTGGCGCTAAACCACTGAGCCATTCCGGCTGTCCAAGATTATTTTTAATCCAGTGATTGCAATTCTTTCTAGGAAGTTTGTAAATATTAGAAAAATGGACATTTCATCATGAGTTTTATTTATTCTAAAATATAACTTTTGTCAAGTAGCTAAAGTAACTACAGAAACTGAAAAATTGGCAAAACATTTGTAGTTCTCTCATATGACTTATTTTATGGTGAAAAACCATTTATTTCTAGGATAGTACCCTGAAAGAAGAATATATTTTTCCAGACTTTCCGCCCATTGCTTTAAGGGAGATTTGCATTTGAAAATGTATTTACTCTGCTTTAAACTTTTTTTGAGTAATCATTGTAATGGTAAAAATGTTTATTCAATTTTTCTCACAATTCCCTAAACGTAATACTCCCAGAAGCACCCACTGGCATTACCTACTTATGACAATTGATGAAGTGAGTCTTAGACACTTTCTTGGTCAAGATCAACCAATCATCCCAGGAATGGGGTAATCTGTGAACCAAGGTTCTGACACAGGAACTCACTGAACTTAAAACTCTGTTTTCAGGCATCGGAGAATTACTTACATACGTGCACCTTGTTTATGACATCCTCCTCAGCAGCTCAACTCAGTACCAAACCATTCCCTGCAATTCCATTTATTTTCTATTTCCGAAACATTGAGAGTTAGGAGATATTCCTTATAATAATGCATTCCTTTTTAGTCACTTCTTTTCTCCTTTTAGGGTGTTTTTTTAGTGTTTTCTACCAAAAAGAAAACGTTTCCTTAAAAAAAGCCAAAGTGTACCATAACACTGCCATCAAAGTACTATTGCCAAGGGGACATTGTGTTCTGATTTAATACCATGGTCAAAGGCTGCTTTATGTATAAGTGAAGCTGTAAATCCAGAGAGTTTTTAATCTTAAATTAAGTGTTAGGATAAATTACAAAGAAGCATCCTACTCAAGTCTAGATAAAACCAGGATGAATTTTAACTTTGTTAATAATAGTTAAAATGTGGGGGGAGATGAGTTGTATATCTGGATATATATCGTCTTTCAATATTACTTTGTGGTTTTACATGTGAAGAGTTATGTTGAACTGATAAAGCAAAGAAATATTAGGATAAAAATACAGGCTGACCTCTCTGCCAGTAAGAAATGTCTGCTATAGGAAGCAGGCAGGTGAAGAACATGGGATTTTACTCTTCCATCAAGGCCCTGTTCTCTAAAGGCTTAAAGGAAGCCAAAAGGCCTGCCAGGGAACAAGTGACTCTTGTCTTTTTACTTGGATATGATCATTAAAATCACATTTGCAAGTATAAGAACTACATCATTCTTCCCTTTTCATCTATCATTTTAGATGAAACAAATTCATTGTGAAAAAAAAGAAACTAAAATTGAGAGCTAATAAAAAAGTGAACATTTTTTTCTATCATTATTTTCTCACTATATTTTTCTCCTTGTCATAAAAAACACTAACAGTTTTGCTGAAACATATACTTATTTAAAAATTTCTATACAGCATTCCATTAAATAGATATGACTGTAATTTATTTGACTTTATCTAACTGAAAGACATGTTGGGTTGTTTCTGGTTTTTATGTTGTTATTTTGCTACTAAGATAATGCTGCATTAAATATCATTTGATAAGAATCTCTCTGAAAATGGGTAAGTATTCTTGAAAATATACTATTAGACTACATTATCTACATCAAATATTATATGTATCTCAAGCTTGATAGATATATTTTCAAGTTACTTTACTTCTACTGTTTTACTAGTTTATACCCCTATAGTCTATCAAACACTAGTTAGTATTTATCTTTTTTTTAGTTTTTTTTTAGTTAGTATTTATCTTTTCAATAATCTCACTCTAATGAATAAAAATGATTATTTCTTAATTCTAATTTGCAATTTACTGGATACTAGTATGATATGAATTACTTTCACGTTTTTATTTGTCATGTCTATCTATTTGACTTAAAAATCATTGTTCATCTTACACACCAATTTTTCTATTTACCATTTGTCTTTTCTGTTTATATGTTAGAGTAAATAAGTTGATTAAATATATTGATATTAACTCCCTTATTGTCTTTTTTAAGTTTTTTTAATTTTTTTAAAATTAATTAATTAATTTATTTATGATAGTCACAGAGAGAGAGAGAGAGAGAGAGGAAGGCAGAGACACAGGCAGAGGGAGAAGCAGGCTCCATGCACCGGGAGCCTGATGTGGGATTCGATCCCGGGTCTCCAGGATCGCGCCCTGGGCCAAAGGCAGGCACTAAACCGCTGCGCCACCCAGGGATCCCCTAACTCCCTTATTGTCTTAAGTTATGCCCTTTACTCACTTTTTTATTGTAGTTAGGCATATCCTTCTTAAAAACATTACTTCTATCTTATAGATTGGGAATTTTAGAGGTTAGAAATTATGTCTTTTTAAACTGCTTAACATAGTACCAAGTACAAATAGTTATTTGATGTGTGTGTGCATAGGTACACGTGTCTGTATGAAAATTATGATGAATCCATAAGCTATACATTAATAAGACAAATATAATTTACATCAAGTAAGAAATATGACTAGATTTATTTTAATAAAATGGAATTAAAAGTGACTGAATAGTGTACAGGGTCTATAATGTGCATTTTGTGGACTACAGCACTCCAGCTAGGTCATGTAGTCATGTTCCTTTCTGCTATACATTGGTAGATCTACTTGTTAATCAGCTCAGTTGTGACATATATTTATAACCTATGATTAAACTCATAATAGACTGCCCAGAACAGAGCATAAGGTCAAGAAGAGAGTTGGAAATACTAAATGAAAGTGGGGATTTATGGCTCTCAAACTTGGGCAGTTCGATTCATCAAAACTAGTCTCCTCAATTAGTGGTTCAAATAGTTCATTTCTCACTGAGTTATTCAAATAGTTGCAATTACGTAAATTCCAGCATTTTGTTAAGCTTGTTTGCAAAGGAAAAAAATGTTTCATTTATAAATTTGTGAAGACATTTCTCAAAGTTTAGCATGTTTTAAGTTTTAAACCTATATGGGACAAGCTAGCTTTTTAAATAGATTTTAAGATAATTATATCTAGATGCCTTGAACATTTTAAAATAATTTGAAGCATGATGGAGGAGACTATAAATGTAAACACTCTGTGAAATACTTACAAAGATGTTGGTCATTCTAAAAGGTACAGAATAACTGACAAGATATTTTTTTCTACTTAAAAAATAACTATTCTAAGACACCAAGCACATAAAAGAAATACTTATAATGCTGGATAACTGTGTTTGGCTATTTGACTATTACAGAAATACATACAAAGAAAAATTGTTTAAAAAATACCTAAGTTACAAGATTGTTTCCATGGCCACATCCAGAACCTAAATGTAGATTATTCCACTCCACTACTTATAGAGCATCTTAAAGGCACACATGAAGTTAGAAAGGCTGCTTTTCTCAGATGGGTATGATTCAACTCTGTTTGGAAAAGAAAGCCTTTCATTAGGAGTCTCTTGCTGGTACACATACAGTATCATGTGAAATGATTAGCCCAGAAAGGGAATTAAAGGACCATGATGAAAGTGATGTCACCAAGACATTGACATAAGCTGTTCCTGACTTTGTTCTCCCACACAAGAACCACAAACAACTATTTAAGAATAGGACATGGGACAGCCCAGGTAGCTCAGTGGTTTAGTGCTGCCTTCAGCCCAGGGCCTAATCCTGGAGACCCGGGATCAAGTCCCATTTCAGGCTCCCTGCATGGAGCCTGCTTCTCCCTCTGCCTGTGTCTCTGCCTCTCTCTCTCTCTCTCTCTCTCTCTCTCTGTGTCTCATGAATAAATAAATAAAATATTAAAAGATAACAGGACATGGTTGAGAGAATCCTAGAACACAAGAGTGAGGCTGAATCCTCCCACCTTGTGCCTCAGAGACCAAGACAAGTTGCATGAGTAGGGGAAGAGAAAAAAAGAAGAGGCTACACATTGACTGTATTGCTCTTGTCCCAGGCCAGCACAGCACCATGCAGAGAAGTCTCACCAAGCCTGCAGTTCCTCCAGTAGAGAAAGAGAACCTGAGTGGAACAACCAGGATTCCCCTCACAATTTTGGGCTTCATTGTGGCAATCCCTATTGAGATTTCACACCGTGGAGATTGCAGAGATATCTGCAGGGCTCAACCCCTGGGAATCTGACTGTGACAGAGAAATGGGGAGGGACTGGCAACAACCAGCACAGAGATATTGGCAGGCCAAATTGCCTAAATATTAACCCCACCCAGTGTCTCTACTCACACACAGAATCAACTCAGTGTTGCACTGTCACCATGAAACTTGAGGGGTTGCAGATCTGCCTGATTCAAATCCTCAAAGAGCTTTGCTGGCCCTAGAGCTCAATTTGCCCATGCCCATGGAAGATGCTGAAGCATAGCCTCACCCACCATGGAAGGTGTCTTCCAGCACCATTTGAGCACAAAGGGCTGGTGACAAGTCCTGGAAGCAGTGTAGCCCAGCAGCACTCAAGCTGAGAGACAGGTGTGCAGAACCAAATGCCCTCACTCAGATCAAATCCAGTACTGGGTGTGGATCCTTCCCATTTACACATAGGTGGGAAAGTTAATTCAGAACAAAGCTAAGGGCAGCTTCAAGGCATTTCCGACTAGAGAGCCTATTTGGAAAATTGAGAGTAGCTTGAAGTGGCCCCTGCCCATTCTCCCAAGACAAGGAGGTGATGGCAGAGCTCTCCATGCTGCAGAATGTCTTTCTGCCCCATCTGACCAGAAGGGCTGGCCACAACACTTGGAAAATGTGCAGCCCAGTGGTTCTTCATCTGAGAGATGGGAAGCAGAGTTAATAGTTGGCAGAGCAAAGCCAGTGGCCCTGTTCAGTTAGGAACTTGGGATGTGAGTCAGCTGGAGTTAAGAAAGAACTTTACTAGCTTTAGAGCTGCTTTTCCTGCTGTGCCTGGGAGGGAATCTAATTTGTAGCCTTGTTCATCAATGAGTACAGCCTTCAGCCTGTCTGAGCAGAGAACCTAACCAGTACCCACAGGAAGCTGCGGAGCCCAATCAGCAGTACCTACAGTTGTACTTGAACTGAAAGTGGAGCCTGTGGCTTTTCATATCTTTAGAGCAAAACCTGGCTGCACCTGACCAGAGAATTCAGTGCACACACTGACCTGATTTGAGTCTCCATACAATAAACTATATAGGTCCCAGGTCCTGTCCTTGGAAAAACAGAAGTCCCAAAGTTGAATACTTTAATAACTGAACTGAATAATTCAATAGAGTTTCAAAAGTTGACTCATACATGCAAAAGAAAGAATCAGTGATCTGGAAGATAATACTTTGGAAATTACCCAGTCAGCAGAGTAAAAAGATAAAAAAATGAAAAAGAGTAAAGAAAGCCTATGGGAATCATGGGTAGCAATGGGGAAAAAAAACAATATCCACATTTTGGGAATTCCAGAAGAGAGGGAGAAAGTGGAAGGGATAGAAAGTATATTTAAAACAACAATGGCTGAGGACTTTTCAAACCTGGAGAAAGAAATAGTCATCTAGATCTATGATGCCCAAAGGATTCCAAAAAGATTGAACCTATTTAGGACTATGCTGAGACACATTATAAATAGTCAAAGGACAAAGAAAGAATTCTAAGAACAGCAAGAGGAAAGAGAGAAATTATATATAAGGGAACCTCCAGAAGACTATCAGTGGATTTTCAACAGAAAGTTTTTGGGCCAGGAGAGAATGTGATAACATATTCAAAATACTGAAGCACAATAAACTGTTGACTAAGAATTCTGAATACTGTGAAGCTAGAAATGAGCAAGGGGGAAAGACTTTCCTGAACAAACAACAGCTGAGGAAGTTCATTACCATCAGATAGTCTTAGCAATGGAGAGACCATTAAGACAGAGAATTACTAAGGCAACAGCACATTTCCACAACAGTAGAAACCTAGTGGACCTATCAGACATATACAGAACATTCTAATCAACAACAGTGTGCACCTTCTTTTCAAGCACATGGAACATTTTCTAAAACCACATGTTAGATCTCAAAGCAAGCCTTAAAATTCAAGAAAATTGCAATCATACCTAGTATCTTCACTGACCACAATGGCATGAAACTAGAAATCAGTAATACGAGGAAAATTCACGAATACATGGCAATTAAACAGCAGTCTCCTAAACAATCAAGGTATCAAAGAAGTAATTGAAGGGAAATTAAAAAGTTTCTTGAGACAAACAAAATTGGAAATACCAGATCTTCAGGGACACAGAAAAAAAAGTAGTTCTAAGAGAGAAGCTTATAGCAATAAATATCTGCATTAAGAAACAAAAAAAAAATCTCAAATAACCTAACTAAGCCTTAAATAAGTAAAGAAAAAGAAAAAAAAAAAGAACAGACTGGGTCAAAGTTAGCAGAAGAAAGTCAATAATAAAAATTAGAGCAGAAATAAATGAAGTACAGAATAGAAAAACAATAGGAAAAACTAAGTGTTGGTTCTAGAAAAAAAAAGATAAAATTGACAAATCATTAAAGACTAAGGAAAACAGAAAGGACCTACATCAACAAAATTGTATATGAAAGGTAGACATTACTACAGGTATGACAGAAATTCATAAAATCATAAGGACCTATTATGAACAACTGTATACCAACAAACTTGACAACCCAGACGAAATGGAAAATTCTTAGAAAAATACAACTTACTAAGACTGAATCAAGAAGAAATAGAAAATCTGAATAGGTCAATTACAAGGAAGGCGTTTGAATCAAGAATCAATAATCTCCCAATAAAGGAAAGCTCAATACCAAACAGCTTCACTGGCAGCTTTTATCAAATACCCTAAGATAATAATGCCCACTCTTGTCCCTTTTATTCATCATAGTATTGGAAATCGTTGGCATAGCAATTAGACCAAAAAAAAAAAAAAAAACTAATTTAAAAGGAAGAAGTGAAATTGTCATTGTATGCAGATGACTTGATACTATAAAAGAAATCTTGGTGTGTGTGTGTTTTTTTAAGATTTTATTTATTTATTCACAAGACCCACAAAGAGAGAGGCAGAGACATAGGCAGAGGGAGAAGCAGGCTCCATGCAGGAAGCCGGATGCAGGACTATATCCCAGGACTCCAGGATCATGCCCTGGGCCGAAGGCAGGTGCTAAACTGCTGGGCCACCCAGGCATCCCTATAAGAGAAAATCCTAAAGACTCCATCAAAAAACTGTTAGAATGAATAGATAAATTCAGTAAAGCAATAAGATACAAAATTAATATACAAAAATCTCATGCATTTCTATCCACCAATAATAAACTATCAGAAAAAGAAATCAAGAAAACAATCTCATTTACAATGGCATCAGAAAGGTTAAATGGTTAGGAATAAGTTTAATGAGGGAGATGAAAGACCTGTACACTGAAAACTATAAGACATTGATGAAAGAACTGAAGAAGACACAAGTAAGTGTCAATATAACCAAAAGCTATCTACAGATCCAATGCAATGTCTATCAAGATTCCAGTGGTATTTTATACAGTAGTAAACTAAAAACACTCTTAATATTTATATGGAATCCCAAAAGATCCTGAACAGTGAAAGAAATTATGGGAAAGAAAAACAAAGCAGGAAGCATTGTTTTTCAAATTTCAATCTATACCATAAATTGATAGTCATCAAAAGAGTATGATGCTGGCATGAAAACAGACAAATAAGCCAACAGAACAGGATCAAAAACTCAGAAATAAACCCAAGCATATATGATCAACTAATATTTGCCAAGAGAGCCAAGAATACTCAATGGAGAAAAGACACTTCAACAGATGGTGCTGGGATAATTGGATTTTCACATGTACAGGAATGAAATTGGACCTATATCTTACACCACCTACAAAAATTAGCTCAATATGGATTAAAGACTTAAATGTAAGACATAAAACCATAAAGCTTTTAGAAGAAAACATAAAAATATCAGTAATGATTTTTGGATATGACAAAGCATAAGCAAAAAAATCAAATATAAACAAGTGGAACTACCTCAAACTAAAAAGCTTCTGTAAATAAATAAATAAATAAATAAATAAATAAATAAATAAATAACAATAAAGTGAAAAGAAAAACTATGAAATGGGAAAAAATATTGGCAATCCATGTTTCTGATAAGGAATTAAACCCAAAATATATAAAGAACTCATACAACTTGATAGCAAAAAGAAAAACAAGAGAGAGAGAAAAGAAAAAGAAAAAAGAAAAGATTCAATTAAAAATGGGCAAACTCTCCAAAGAAGATACACAGTAGATCAACAAGGACATGAAAAGATGCTTAACATCACTAGTCATTAGGAAAATGCAAATGAAAAACCACGAGATATCACCTCACACCTGTCAAAATGGCCATTATCAAAAAGAGATAACACATGCTGGTGGGGATATGGAAAAACGGAAATCCTGTCTGTACACTGTTCATGGGATTGTAAATTGGTACGGCCACAAAGGAAATATGTATGTAGTGACCTCACAAAGGAAAACTAGAACTACCATATGATCCAGCAATTCCACTTCTGGGGATAAATCTAAAGGAAGTGAAAATAATAACTTGAAAAGGTATTTACAGTTTCATGTTTTTGGTGGCATTATTTACAATAGCCAAGACAGAAATAAATTAAGTGTCCATCTATGGATGAATGGATACAAAAGTTATGGTGTATATGCATAATGGAATATTATTCAGCCATAAACATGAAATTCTACCATTTGTGATGACATGGATGGACATTGAAGGCATTATGTGAAGCAAAATAAATCAGAGAAACACAAATACTATTTGATTTCACTTAAATGTGGAATCTAAAAAAAAACAAAACAAAAAAAACCCAACCTCATATAAAAAGATATCAGACTTCAGGCCACCAGAGGCAAAGAATGGGTGAGGGTAAAAGTAGCCAAGAAGTACAAACTTCCAGCTACAAGATGAAATAATACCAGGGATATGATGTACATTTTGATGACTTTAGCTAAAATTGTTGTATAATATATAGGAAAGTTGCTAAGAGAGTAAATCCTAAGAGATCTCATCACAAAGAAATTTTGTTTTCCTTTTTTTCATTGTATCCATATAAGAAGACACAAGTTAGCTAAATCTATCCTGGTAAACTTTTCACAATATATGTGACATGTATGCCTTAAACTTACACAGTGAATCAGGTTAATTATCTTGAAATAAAACTGAGGGCAAAAAAGGACTATGGCTTAAAAATCCCAATTTGTAGTTTGTGTGAACTTGCATTAAATAAAATAAAATATAAGATAGAGGGAAAATTTATTACTAAATGATATTAATAACTTGATGTTCTATGGAGGGAAAAGTCAATCATTAAACAAAAAATATTTTTTATATTTTGGGGAAGAGGGAAACAAATAGGACATTAACACATATATTCTAGGGTTTTCCATTTTGACACTATTGACATTTTAGGCCAGATAATTCTTCGTTGTCTGTGTTGTGGAAAGGCTATCCTGTGCATTGTAGGCTGTTTAATTACATGCCTAGACTCAATCCACTAGATGCCAGTAGGACTCCTGCCCCCAGCTGCAATGAGCAAAAAAATGTCTGGTGGTGGGGAGGAGGCAAGATCATCTGGTTGAGAGTGACTGGTTGAAAGTCACTCATCTACTCCATTAGTGTTACTGCCATAGAGAAAAGTTGTTTATGGAAAGGGTTTATCTGTAGGTACGGTTGTTTTACTTTACTAGTCAGTTTGCTTAAAAATGATATACTTGGTTGCATATTTAGAAATAATTTAAGACTGTTTTCTGCTTGGGTAAAATTTTTATGATCAGTATACTGGACTGACTGAAAATATTGATCACTTAAAATTACATTAATTGAAATTATTGCAATTTTAGTCATGCTTTCCCTTTAGGGACATTACATATGAAAGAAGTCAAACTTGAGTTTGAAATTTGTACTTAAAAAAGTTTACTTGTCCCTCTTGAGGAAATAGCTATTTTTGACAACTGTAATAACTGGACATTCCTGGAACAATGCTAACACAGGGGGTTAACAGCTTGCACTTATACAAAATACTTGAAGTCAGTCAGAAAGCCATTATTATGACCTTGTGCTGACCACATTCTATGAAGTGTTACATGATCAGGGACAGGGAAGTTGGTTAATGGAAGTTATATAGTAGCTAGATGTATCCTTGTCACACTTCATCTAAACTGATACATTGCAATGGTCCACACTGCTCAGACCTGGCAATTACTGTCCAATTCCAATCTATTCCACACTGCCACTATAATGAAAAATAATTAGGAGCCTGAAAATGAGTTTTCACATGAAATGGTTTCAGTGCTTGGACACAATCGCCTTTGGCAGATGGCTTTGGGTTTGCTTTAATATAATAAAGACAGTTAATCATCTCTAAAGAGTGCACTGAATGAATAAACTTTTAACACTACTTTCTACAATGAAACTCTTATATTGATCAAATCTTTAATGCTCAGGGGTGGAGATTTCTTTGGTCCAATTGTTTGGAATGAGCACATAAATCACTGGAAAATAAATGCATTAGAAAAGAAGAAAATCGGTTCAAATTGATTATCTACTATTGATGGAGAAAAATAAAAAGGCTGAACACTAAAATCAAGTAGTCTTCCTGAACATTGTTATTATAATAGATAAAGGTATTTTTAGATGTCTTTATGGACACTCTTACTTGGTAAGGCTGAAATAAATCACTTTATAAAAAAAAAAGTATGTGTGATAGATCAATGACAGTCTCTTCAAGAAACAGTGCTAGAAAACCTGAATATCTATGCACCAAAAAGAAAAGAAGAAGAAGAAGAAGAAGAAGAAGAAGAAGAAGAAGAAGAAAAGACTAGATACAGACTTTACACTTTCCACAAAAATTAACTCAAAATGGACTATAGTTCTAAATGTACAACACAAAACTAAAACTCTTAAAAGGTAACATAGGAGAAAATCATAGGTGTGTAGGTGTGGTGATTCCTTTTAGACACAACACCACAGATGTGACCCATGAAAGACATGAAAGAATTAATAAGCTATACTTATCAATCAAAACTAAAAGACAATGCCAAGACAATTAGAAGATGAGCCCAAGAATGGGAGAAAATATTTGCAAAAGTCACATCCAATAAAGGACTGTTACCTAAGACATACAAAGAACTCTTAAAACTCAGTCATAAGAAAACAAAAGAACTCAACTTAAAAAAAATGCTCTAAAGAGCTTAACAGACACTTCACAAAGAACATATACAGATGGCTAATAAGCATATGGAAAGATAATCCACATCATATATCATCAGGGAAATACAAACTACAACAACAGGATACCATTATGCATCTATTCAAATTACCGAAATTGAAATATTGACAACACCAAATGCTGGTGAAGCCATAGAGCAACAGGAACTCTCATTCATTCCTGGTGAGGATGCATAATATTGAAGCCACTTTGGGAGAGAGATTGGTACTTTTTTGCCAAACTAAATGTACTCTTATCATACAACACAGCAATTGTACCCTTTGGTATTTATCCCAAGGATTTGAAAACTTATGTCCATACAAAAATCTGCACACACATGTTTGTGGCAGCTTTATTCATATTTGCCAAAACATGGAAGCAACGAAGATGTCCTTCCGTAGGTGAAAGGATATATAAATAAATTGTGATTCACCCAGGCAATGGATTATTATTCAGTGCTCAAAGAAAGAGCGGTGGGAGAGAGAGAAGAGGAGAAGAGTAGTGGGGAAGAGGGAGGGAAGGGGAAGGAAGAGAAAGAGAAAAAGAAAAACGGGAAGAGCAGACAAGCTGTGAAAAGACAAGGAGAAACCTTAAATGTGTATTACTAAATGAGAGAGGTCAATGTGAAAAGGCTACATTTTGTATGGATCTAATTGTATGACATTCCAGTAAAGGCAATACTGTAGATAACAAAAAGATCAGTGATTGCCAGGAATAAGGATGGGGGTGGGGAGATGAATAGGCAGGATTATTAGGGCTGTGAAAATAGTCTGTATGTTAGTATAATGATGGATGGGTGTCATTATATATTTGTCCAAACTCATAGAATGTCCAACACCAAAAATGAAACCTAAGGTAAACTATGGACTTTAAGTGATTATGATGTGTCAGTGTAGTTCCATCAATTGCACAAATGGACCATTTTGGTGAGTGATGTTTATAATGAGGGAGGCTATGTATGTGTTGAGGCAGGAGGTAAAGGGGGAGTCTCTGTACTCCCCTCTCCATTTTGGTGTAAAACTAAAAATGCTCTAAAAAATGAAATCTTTAAAAAAAAAAACTATTTGTGTATGTAGGTACCAATACGCCTATATATATTACACATAAATAATTCACATGTTATGTATAATGTATGTAATGTACATATAATTTTAAAACATGTATTTTCTATGAAGGGAAAGGAATCCATCTGTTAGAAAGAAAACTCAAATTTTAACAACAAGCTATAAATCACTTACCAATTTTTCTAAGAACAAATGACAGGCACTCTTAAATTCACATTTCTCAATTGAGAAAAGATATCTCACTGAGAAAACAAACAAACAAAAATATCAATGCCTTAGAATTAAATTGATTTATTAATTGTGTGTTTAATCAATATTGAGTTCCATTATGAAGATCCTACATTCAGAAAGGAACTGAACTATATTGTGAAAGTACATAAATAAGATTTGTCATTGTCAGTGACTTCAGAGATTATTTCATAAACTGATAGCATTTAAGGGTGCTCAGCTAGTGGTAAATTTTCTTCTTTAAATGATTTGATTTTGTAAAACAGTATGGAGATTCTAACAGTTTCCAAAACTAAATAATGGTTTGGGTATTTATATTCAGCAGCATTACTGATAGTACAACATGTGACTAACTTTCCTCCTTGCAAGTATACTTAGATAAAATCTCTTTATTGTCTTTTCTGATTATGTAAATATGTTATATCATAATCAACATTTGCAGTTTTTATTTGTCTTAATTTTACTGTTTTTCATTAAAGGGTATGTAGTATTTTCTTAAATATCTATACTTTAAAACAAATGGCAATGTAAGTCTAAAATGGAATTAATATTTTCATCTCTAGTTACTCACTTAAAATGCATTATTAGAATCAATTTATACAAATTTGGAACCTTGTGTTTAGAGGTCTATCTATAAATAGTATTGCACAACCAGATATGCCATTCTTTATTTACTATTGGCTATTAAATTTTACCTTCTATGTAGGTGTTTAACTGCTAGTTTTCTGCTGTCCTGATTTTCCATGAAACGTCGTTTGCTGTTTTGGATGCTGGATTTTTTTATTCATTGTTTTGTCTAAGTCTTGATGTGCATACATACATGACCCGTGTTTCATTTCAGATTTTTCAGGCACTGGGACACATCATTTTGATTAATAAATAGAATATCAATTTGAGGAGTATCACATTGTTCATATTTAAGGAGCATTTTTCTTTGGACCTTATGAGTATAACATAAATGTATATATTGATGGTATCATGGAATAATATCATAGGGATAACCTCTCACTTTCATAGCAAGAAGATTACAATAAAAATATTTTGAAATGTTGTCATTGTTTGATAGTTTAAAGCAACATGACACGAGTCAGTTCTATTGGTGGCAAAGTGGATGCAGGTTGCCCTGATCACAGTCCCTAGCAAATCACCTTAGGTTGTAGCTTTAGAGTTGTATTCTGATTCTCTATGGTTCTATTGAGCTAATCTGAAAGAGTATCTTTTTGGAGAATAATGAGTGTAGTGATTCCTCTAATTCGAAACTCGATTCCCCCTTTCTGAAAGATAGCAATCTGAAGTCTAGACACTTATTGCTATCTGTAGAAGGACTAAGAATGATAAAAATTTATTGCCATAATCAGCACTATTCACCAATTCCTCTCTGAACCCAAATCTCTGACGGAATATATGATTTTTTCTTATATACTTGAGATCATCACCATCAGTTTTCTAGAAAATGCTAATGTGAATGGACAACTTAGAATTAAGGAATGACATGGATGAGAAATGGCATATACTTTGAAATCAGGTAAACATGCATGCAAATCTAGGATGCACTATTTAGTAGTTATGTGACCATGAACAAGATGCAGAAAATGACAATACCCTGGTTTCCTGGAGTGTCAAATGCTGTAATATATGTACGTAGCAAATAGAAGAGGTTCTATGATATAGGAAATCTAAACAAATTCTTGCTGCTATTATTATCAATATGGTAGTTTTTCTGTAATTTGAAAACACCCTCTCTTTGTGCCTTTCCATGTAGTTCCTGAAATTTTTTTTTAATTAATTTTTATTGGTGTTCAATTTACCAACATACAGAAAAACACCCAGTGCTCATCCCGTCAAGTGTCCGCCTCAGTGCCCGTCACCCATTCCCCTCCAACACCCGCCCTCCTCCCCTTCCACCACCCCTAGTTCGTTTCCCCGAGTTAGGAGTCTTTATGTTCTGTCTCCCTTCCTGATATTTCCCAACATTTCTTTTCCCTTCCTTTATATTCCCTTTCACTATTATTTATATTCCCCAAATGAATGAGAACATACACTGTTTGTCCTTCTCCGATTGACTTATTTCACTCAGCATAATACCCTCCAGTTCCATCCACGTTGAAGCAAATGGTGGGTATTTGTCGTTTCTAATTGCTGAGTAATATTCCATTGTATACATAAACCACATCTTCTTTATCCATTCATCTTTCGATGGACACCGAGGCTCCTTCCATAGTTTGGCTATTGTGGACATTGCTGATAGAAACATCGGGGTGCAGGTGTCCCGACGTTTCAGTGCATCTGAATCTTTGGGGTAAATCCCCAACAGTGCAATTGCTGGGTCGTAGGGCAGGTCTATTTTTAACTCTTTGAGGAACCTCCACACAGTTTTCCAGAGTGGCTGCACCAGTTCACATTCCCACCAACAGTGTAAGAGGGTTCCCTTTTCTCCGCATCCTCTCCAACATTTGTTGTTTCCTGCCTTGTTAATTTTCCCCATTCTCACTGGTGTGAGGTGGTATCTCATTGTGGTTTTGATTTGTATTTCCTGAAATTTGATAGCGAAAAAAGCACATCTAGCGATTTGTGCATTAGTTACTGTATTATATATAAAAACAATCTTAAATGAGAAAGTTATTTTTTTCTCCATATGCACTAATATGCAAATATCAAGTTAGGTTCAACTGACTGTATATATATATGGAAAAGAAGTGAAAGGTTAAAATTTGAGAGTTTTATACTGAGATAACTTTCTAGTTAAAAAAAGACAGAATTACTAAATTTGACTCTTTTTAGAATAAACAAAATTAATATTATTCTCACAAATTTGATTATTGATTTAAATTAATTGTAAAAATAATTGAAATGTATTTTGGCTAAAACAATAAGACTACAAAGAAGTTAATTATTTACATTTTATTCTTTCCTTTTTAAATAACATTATTTTTAGTATTTTCCTTAGTTGAAAAACTTGTGGAATTTAGTTTTAGAATCTTGTCAACCCAGAAGTAATGATTTTTTGTTATGTAAGGTAAACTCTAAGCAAGATCAAAAGGAATATTTTTGGTTTGTATCAGTTCTTTCATTCTGTTTTACTTAACACACATGTAGTCAACAAAAGATATTTTTTTAACCCCAGTATAGGTAACATACAGTGTGATATTAGTTTTAGGTGTACCATATATGATTCAACAATTCTATACACTACTCAGTGATCATTATGATAAGTGTACTCTTAATCTCCCTCACTTATTTCACTTATCAGCTCCCACATCCCTTCTGGTAACCATCAGCTTGCTCTCTATAGTTAAGAGTCTGGTTTTTCCTCAACACCCAAGAAACAAACAATTTAGTCAAGAAATGGGCAGAAGACATTAACAGACATTTCTCCAAAGAAAACCTACACATTGGCCAACAGACACATGAAAAAATGCTCCACATCACTGGCCATCAGGGAAATACAAATCAAAACCACAATGAGATACCACCTCACACCAGTGAGAATGGGGAAAATTAACAAGACAGGAAACAACAAATGTTGGCGAGGATGCGGAGAAAGGGAAACACTCCTGCATTGTTTGTGGGAATGCAAGCTGGTACAGCCACTTTGGAAAACAGTGTGGAGGTTCCTTAAGAAGTTAAAAATAGGGCTACCCTACAACCCAGCAATTGCACTACTAGGTATTTGCCCCAAAGATACAGATATAGTGAAATGACAGGATGCCTGCACCAAATGCTCATAGAAACAATGTCTACAATAGTCAAACTGGAAGGAGCCATGATGTCCATCGACAGATAAATAGATAAAGAAGAAGTGGTATGTATGTATGTGTATATACATACACATATGTGTATATATACACACACGCACATAAATATAAATACACACATATATACATCATATATACGTATTACATATATATATGATGGAATATTACTCAGCCATCAGAAAGGATGAATACTATCATTTACATTGATGTGGATGGAATTTGAAGGTATTATGCTGAGTGATATAGGTCAATTGGAAAAAGACAATTTCATATCATTCATAGTGGAATATAAGAAATAGTAAAAGGGACCATAAGGGAGGGGGGAAATCTGAATGGCAAATAATTAGAGAGGAAGACAAACCATGAGAGACTCCTAACTCTGGGAAACAAAGCATTGCAGAAGGGGAGCTAGGCGGGGGAATGGGGTAACTGGGTGATGGACATTAAGGAGGGTACATGGCGAGATGATCCTGTGTGTTATACTATATGTTGGCAAATTAAATTTTAAAAAAATCAGCTCAGAGATCCCTGGGTGGCTCAGTGGTTTAGCGCCTGCCTTTGGCCCAGGGCGTGATCCTGGAGTCCCAGGATCGAGTCCCACATCGGCTCTCAGCATGGAGCCTGCTTCTCCCTCTTCCAGTGTCTCTGCCTCTCTCTTTCTCTCTATATCTATCATGAATAAATAAATAAGTAAATCTTTAAAAATAAATAAATAAATAAAATTTTAAAAATCAGCTCATGCAACACACACGTACACACACACACACAGAAAGTTTGGGGTTTTTTTTGTCTCTTTTTTTCTTTGTTCTCTTAAATTATGTGTATGAGTGAAATCATATGGTATTTATCTTTCTCTGACTTATTCTGCTTAACGTTATACTCTAGATCCATCCCTATTGTAGAAAATGTCAAGATTTCATTATTTTTTCAAGGCTGAGTAATATTCAGCTTTAATGAGTACATATATCTTTTCAAATTAGTGTTTTCATATTCTTTATGTAAATAATAGTTTAATTACTGGACCATATGGTAGTTCTATTTTTAATTTTTTGTAGAATCTTCATCCTGTTTTCCACAGCAGCTATACCAGTTTGCACTCCTACCAATAGAGTACAAGAATTCCTTTCTCTCCACATCCTCATGAACACTAATTGTTTTCTAAGTTTTTTTTCAAGATTTTATTATTTTATTTACTCATGAGAGACAGAGACAGAGAGTCAGAGACACAAGCAGAGGAAGAAGCAGGCTCCCTGCAGGGAGTCTGATATGGGACTCGATCCCAGGACCTGAGCCAAAGGCAGACAGATGCTCAACTACTGAGCCAACAAGAGGCCCCATTTCCTATGTTTTTTTATTTTAGCTATTTCTGACAGATGTAAGGTGACCTCTCTTGGTTTTGATTTGCCAGTCCCTGATGAGGAGTGATATTGAGCATCTTTTCATGTGTCTGTTGACCGTCTGTATCTCTTCTTTGAAGAAATGTCTGTTCATGTCTTCTGCCCATTTTTAAAGTGGATTTTTAAAATTTTGAGTTGTATAAGTTTTTTATATATTTTGGATGTTAACATTTTATCAGGCGTGCCATTTGTAAATATCTTCTCCCATTCAGTAGGTTGTCCAAAAAAGAAAAATCTAAAAGTTCATCCATAAACAAGTAAATTAAGGGACTTCTCTTAGCAAAGAATTTTGCTATTAGGTAATTTAAATGTTAAGTCTCCTACTGTACTCAAATTTAATACAAACAGATGACAATTTTTATACAATGATACAAGTTGTACATTTTACACATTTATAAATTGAAATGTAATGTATTTTAATAATGAACTAGCAACTAAGACTACAATTTATCTATGCTATGTCAACAAAGTTATGAAGAAATGTGGGAAATTTATCTGCATGCTACCTATACACTTTTGAATTTATTTTTAACTTGAATGTTTTGTCATCTGAATTATGAGATTAAAGGGTTTTTTTCCAGGTTTTATGGACCCAACATTTAATATATTTAATTAAATTTATTCTTGCTCTTTAAGTATGTTGCATAAACAATTGACTGACAAGGAGGTGATACATTAGAATCTTATTTAGGGTCTATTCTTTTAAGATTTCTGTCATGGTTGTAATAGATAGATAGATCAGTCTTCCTCTAGGGAATCTCTTTGTTTTAACAACATTTTATTCCAATTTACAGCAATGAAGCTGTGAAATTTGATATTATTTGTTTATCAAAATATGTATCCACTTTGAACATCATTAAGCTGCCCTAAATTCATTTAAGAACTCTCTAAAGCTAATCCCTATGGTAGTTCAACAAGGAGTTCTTTTTGTCTTGATAAGTTGCCATTTATCATTATCTTATGTTTAGACTTGTTCAGCCAATTCACTATTCATTTGACAGTTCTCAGATCCAGGTCAGTCTGAATCCATTCTGCAAGTCAACATCCTTGAGATGTAGCATTGAATGTGTATTTCCTTTTAGCCAGAAAATGTGTATTTTAGTTCCCCAAATTAACAAAATTTATCTGGCAAAAAATGATTGGAACAAGTTAAAAACAATAAAACTATGAAAAAATACAAGATTATGTCCTTAAAATAAAACCTTTCTTTTTCAGATGCATTAATGAGAATGTTGCTCTAAGTGAAATGAAAATGTTCAAAATTTTTAAGTAACAAGTCTATGTTTACTTCTCTGTAATGCCTTCTGAATTTTAGCTGAGACCAAGTATTAAAAAAAAAATTGAAGCACTGAATCTGTTACAGTATGAGAAAACATTAAAATTTGAAACAATATAACATGTTTAATAACTAACCCTCCCTGTTGTTGAAAGATATTTAGTGAAGGGGGAGGAGCATAATATGACTAGATTGTTAGACAGTCCATCTTGAGCATGGGCTTGCCTTATAACCTAAAGCACTTAAACTTGAAACTTTAGGAAACACAGAATGAGAGAAGTGATCAGACCTATAAATCTAGGAAGATCATGCTGTCAGCATGACAGTCAATAGATGTAAGGAAAGTAGAATCAGAAGAGATATACTAAATACATTATTATTTTATAATCCAGGCAAGGGATGATGAAGACAAACCAAAATAAATACAAGGTAGACTAAATATTTAAAACCAAATAAACAACAACAACAACAACAAACTAAAAAAAGAAAGTATGGGTAAAAATTTATATCTGAAATTAAGAGTTTCCAAGTATACATATTTAAAGAAATCTTGAACGGAGATAGACGTGGCAAAAAAGGTATATTTCATTACAAATATTTAAACCTAACTAGTATCAAAATTAGTATCAGTTGATCAATACTGAGGAAAGGTCTGATATAAAAGTAAAATATTTAAATATATAAAACAATATAAAAATTCATAAGAAATATTTCCAAAGACTTCTTAAGAAAAACTAGCAAAAATCACAATTCTCCAGAAAGGAGATAAACCAGGGATGACTAGACCATTCAGTCAGTTAAGTGTCTGCTTTTGGCTCAGGTCATGATCCCAGGGTCCTAAGATTGCGTCCTGTGTTGGGCTCCCTGCTCAGCAAGAAGTCTGCTTCTCCCTCTCCATCTGTCTTTCCCCTCCGTTTTTGATTTCTCTCTCTCCCTCTCTCTCAAATAAATAAATAAAATCTTAAAAAAAAAACTACACACACACACAAAATGATAATATCCATAAAGCTTTTCAACACTATGGATCGGATATGCAAATTAAATTAAAAATAATACATTGCTTCTAAAACTCAGAGTAAAATGTTCTGTTACAGTCTGTTTGAGACAGCTGTGAATTGTGAGGTCTTCTCATTTTCGCCAATTAATTAATCTTTGTAGACTTTAACAACTATTTATTGAATGCTTATTATGTTTTAGAGTGTATGCATTGAGGATATAATGGTAAACAGGGTCCTTATGACCCCCACTTTTAGGAAATACATAACTCTGCTGGATGAGTGATTTAATGGAGTCGATTTTGTTTCTAGATTTAAAAATCCCATTAATTTGGCAGCCTGGGTGGCTCAGCGGTTTAGCTCCACCTTCAGCCCAGGGCATGATCCTGGAGACCTGGGATTGAGTCCCACATCCAGCTCCCTGCATGGAACCTGCTTCTCCCTCTGCCTGTGTCTCTGCCTCTCTCTCTCTCTGTCTCTCATGAATAAATAAATAAAATCTTAAAAAAAAATAAAAGTAAAAAACCCATTAATTTATTTCAATTTACTTCTCAGTCTGAGCCTGTTTGCTTCTTGACAAATTTTTAAATATCTGGGTCAATATTTCACTTGAGGAGCATGCAAAATAAAGCCAAAGTATCTCTCATCTGACAGTTCCTATGTTTTCCAAAACTTTGTGTCAATAGCCTTAAAATCATCAAAAATATTTGGAGAAGTTGGTGACCCTCCCGAGAGTTTCAACACTGTGGCCATGAATTGGTTACACATATTAGCTCAGTTTTAACTTGTGTCTCTTGATGGTTATGAAAGAACTGGGTTTAAATCCCAGCAAAAGAGTCAAGTCCAGTAGGAATGGTCACATGACACATCACAGGAATATTCTGAGCTTCTATTTTTCTTTTCCAACGTAAGTTTTATTTTAAAATATTACTTAAAAAAGTGAATAGAAAAACAAAAGCTTCCACGTTTCTGGGCCAGTCAGAACATGGGGGACTCAGTGTTGAACATCAGAAACAAAACTCTCAGGGACCCAAAGCCTGGTTTCATACTGCTCTTGATGCTTTCTTTCCTGCAGGAATAGGATAAACATCCTGTTTGTGCAGGGGATATGGCTTTATTATTGGGCACAAGGAGAATCCTCAAATCCATTGTAATTAGAGTCAAACTTAAATCATCAAAGAGCTACTGGTTCTTCTACTGAGGTCCGTTGTCAAATTGCTTTCACTGAATTGAACGCTTCCAGACTGGATTCAGAACAACTACTCTTAATCCAAAATTATGTTTGGTGTATGCTATTGAACTGATGTAATCACTGAGTTTCCTAGGAAAACAAATCTTACAGAGTTTGACAAAAGGCACATTGATTAAATGAAAAATACTATGGACTATGGATGCTAAATTGAAATTTTTCTATGGCTACAGTTACCGTAATTTCATAATTTTTCAGACTATAATTATGGATTTTCTAATGACAGCTCTAAAAATTTAGAGCTTCTTTTTCTTCCCTATTCTGATGTGTTACTGTGGATCCAGTGTAGATTTTTCTAGAAGTTTTATCCTTACATATGTGAAAGTAACTTATTCTGTCTCTTTGTGCATGTGGTCACCCCATCAAATGCATTGTATGGTTAAGTACTATACTTTTTTCAAGAGAGCTTTAACCGTGCTCTCCCTTCAGCCATTTTTAAAACAGTTTAATGTATTTTAATAGCACACTTACAGGAACAGTACAGAAGACAGACATTAGAAACATGTACTTGCATGTAGGACAACTCATTTAGAAAAGTATAATAAATGGATATAATCTGTAGGATAAAAATGCTACAAACACCATTTAGCTGCTGTCGGTAAGAAATACACTTGTTTTGAAAAAAATCTAAATATTAGAATTGTCCAGGCAAATGTAACAGTTTGTTTTATAATTATTGTAGAGTTGAATTGCTAAAATTTGTTTACTGAAACGTTTTTTTTTTTTTTTTTAATTTTTATTTATTTATGATAGTCAAAGAGAGAGAGAGAGGCAGAGACACAGGCAGAGGGAGAAGCAGGCTCCATGCACCGGGAGCCCGACGCGGGATTCGATCCCGGGTCTCCAGGACCGCGCCCTGGGCCAAAGGCAGGCGCCAAACCGCTGCGCCACCCAGGGATCCCCTACTGAAACGTTTTGATTTGTATTAATGCTTTACATTCCTACATTTATATTAAAAATCCACACACAAAGAAAAATGGAAAAACTGTCAATATCTAATTTCTATCCCTTATTTTTCCACTTGCAATTATATACTTAGGTACCTTTTGACCTCATGGAGGGGAAAATCCAATAACAGGAAGAAAATATTTTTTTTAATAATGAAATGTTTCCCCGCATAATGAATTCTTAAGCATATTTTCCATGTATGCAGCTATTAGCTGGATGTCTTTGGGCATAATTGTTACACATTTGGTACAGATAGCACACAAATTGTTTTCTTCAAAAAGGCCAACTAGGTAGGCCTCACTTGTTTCCTGCAAAGCACCAATACTGCCCTCTGGAAGTGCAGATCTGTTTTGAGGACCTTGAGCAATGTCTTACACCAGACACAGAAAGGGAATTTTGCCAGTCAGAAATTCAAGGAGTGCTTCAGTACCAGACCCATAACAATGAGGTTTCTTCACTCCTCCAGGAGAGGGTGCAATCTTGCAAGAAACTTTTGTAGTCAGTTGCTTCCTGGGTACTTTGCCACCCTCAGATTTAAGGGCAGAGAGTTGTGTGGGAGCCATGGCATAGAAGCCTCCTTACTGCCCATTTCTCCTTTCTCTGAATTTTTGTGAGCTAGAGGCATCCCAGGGTAGAGAGCCACGGAGGCTTCTTGTAGCTCATCAGAGTACAGGCTTTGTGCTTTCCCTATAGTTACTATCAGAATTTTCTGCCTTCAATCCATGAAGAAGCCTAGTCATAAGCTGAATTTTATAGAGAGCTGCTTCCTCAAGCCCTAGTCTAAGATCGCTCCTTGGTTAATTACAAATCCATATACCACCAAAGACTTGGATCTCTTGCTCATGACCCCTGTGGAATTAATTTTACTACTTGATGGAAGTTCTAAGATACAAACTCTATAATTCACTATTTCCTTTACTTTAGTTTTTTTTTTTTTTTTTTTTTCTGGAATGCTAAGCACTAGATCTCAGTATCCTGCATTTGAGAATGACCATTCCACTCTGAACCCACTCTCTGAGAAAGCTATGGATTTGTTGAGCAACTGTTTTCTCCACCCTACTCTTATAGAAATATTTATTCTTGTGTTGTCATTTTTCCTCTGCAAGGGGTCTTAAAACCAAACTCCCCACTTAACAAAGACAACTTTAAGAAACATGCTACTGTATTAATTATATACACCTTGGTCACATTCATAGTTTTCAGCCCTGTGAGTTCATTTCTAGGAAGCAAATCTAAATAATCAGAAATTCAAACAAATTTGAGTTAAAATTGTCCTTCATTCATAACCAAAAACTAAAACAGCCTTGATATAGAAGAAGGCAATGGTTTAAAAAGCTGTGGTACACCTCCAAGATAGAGTATTAGCTAACTATTAAATGATGTTTAATAATAATTTCAGTCACATGGAAAATATTATACCAAAAATATAGGATTCAGAACTGTGTTATATAGGGTCTAACTATCTAAAATCTAATATGAATGTATAACAAAGAATATTTATCTCTCAGTTGTGAGATTACACTAGATTTTAATTTTTATCCCTATAAATTTCTGCACGATTCAAGTTTTTATTTATTTATTTATTTATTTTTTTAATTTATGATAGTCACAGAGAGAGAGAGAGAGGCAGAGACACAGGCAGAGGGAGAAGCAGGCTCCATGCACCGGGAGCCCGATGTGGGATTCGATCCCGGGTCTCCAGGATCGCGCCCTGGGCCAAAGGCAGGCGCCAAACCGCTGCGCCACCCAGGGATCCCTACGATTCAAGTTTTTAAAATGAGTATGTCCTAATTATTTTAAAGATTTATTTATTTATTTATTTATGTATTTATGTATTTATTTATTTATGAGAGAGAGAGAGAGAGAGGCAGAGACACAGGAGGAGGGAGAAGCAGGCTCCATGCCGGGAGCCTGACGTTGGACTCAATCCCGGGACTCCAGGATCACACCCTGGGCCAAAGGCAGGCACTAAACCGCTGAGCCACCCAGGGATCCCTGTCTTAGTTTTTTTAAATAATTTCAAAAAGTATAATTTTTTACACAAAAAGTATAAATGGCAGTACTCAGTAAATGAAAACAGAAAGAAATATACAAAACAGAATCCTTTTCATAATGAAAAATAGGAAATGACTGATAGATTTGGAGATGGAGTGGGGAAGAGGGTTGCATGGAAGCATAGAGATGGTGTGGAGGAGAAAAGAAGTTCTGATAATAGATACACAAATTGTGAGAAAAAGTAGGCACATTCAAGAATAAAAAAAATTCACTATTAGACTTGGCATTTTGAGGTGATATGGGGACAACCATGTGGAGTGATTCAGTGGGCTGTTACATATTATAATACCTAAAATTTAGGAGATTTTTGAAATATTTCAATTTTTAAAGGTTCCAGTCCTTAGGATTAGGAGTGAATTTTGAGTTGCAAAATTGGATATGATATTGGTATAAAAAATGTGCTTTATTTTACACTGCTATGTAAGAAAACAGATTATAGTGTCAGTTTTAAATTTAAAAAAAGTTAACAATTCAAAATATTTGCATTGTACTTCTGCACATTCACACCCATAGACCTGAGCTCTTGGCAAATAATTCAGGTTTCACATGGTTTCTCTAACAGCACTCACTGGAGTCAGTGCTATCCCCATAACTAGTTTTGTTTACTTTCCCAGGTGTCTCTAGCAAAAATGGGAAGTGCTTCCTCTTCTCACTTAAGCCACATTTTCCATTCTGAAACCTATCTACCAGAATTAGCATCAGATCCTTGCTTCTCCATTTTTCATGAATACATGTATTATCAAAGGTGGGAAAGCTTTAGGAGAATTAAAATTTTTTTTTTTCTCGAGAATATAAAAGTTAGTGGTTCATGACTTAGAAAATATTGAAGTGGTTTATCCAGGAATTTTAGATTAGTCTCCTTTTTCTCTGACAATAATCATATTATATATGTGTGTGTGATTTATGATTTATATAAAGTTAAAATGTTTCTTAATTGTGTATAAGTTACTCAATATTGTCAAGCCTATTTAGAAAAAAAAAAAACACAGAAGTGGGTATTAACTCTTTTTCAGTGAGTACCTGAATGAAGATTGAAAATAACTGTTTTTTTCAATCAGTGCAGTGCATTCTCTAGGACACAGGAACATGCAGTGGAGTCATGTTTCTTTGCTTGTCACCTCACATATAGAATCACAACATAACACCACCCAGCAAGCAATGTTATGTTTGTATAGGCAGCAATATGATATTTTCCTGAAGTTTAAAGGGCGACATAATTTAACATTTTGTACATTCAATTTCAATTCAAAACTATGGTTTGAGTGGGAAAAGGTTGAGTATCAGATCTTGATTATTTTTTGTCACTGGGCCAAAGCATGGAAACCACCTCAAGTGGACCTTTATTTTCACCTGCAGCCCTGAAGCATAATTGAATTGCTTGCTCAGCAATCGTGCAACACTCAATAAGAGGGCAAAATGAACAATTGACTTCATAATTTACCAGGTGTGCACAACTTCTCTGAATGTAGTTAATTTATAAATAACTGCTAAAAGTCAGACATTAGGTCAGGATTTTGTGTAGATGAATGCTACATACAAGGAAAAGCAACGTCCTTTTATAAATTATTTCATTCCGTTGAATGACACATATTGAATAATTGTTATTGCAGTTTTAGGAAAAAATCTTTAAAAAACTACCCTTTATTAGATAATAATTATAAATACCTTCTATTTTCTTGGTTACTTGTTTAATTAAGAATAGCTATAGAAACATTTATTTCACTAATGTTTAAATATACAGAAAGATTTTTGTAAAAAGTTATTCACATGCCTTAAATGTTTTGAGTTCTCTTTTAATATTCAATAAGAGAGTGGTTGCCCTTAAATAAACATAAATTAATAATGCTATGTATAATGCAGAGTAATCTATTATTGTTTTATGATAATAAAGTGGAGTATGTTTTTCAAGGGAGAGAGGAATTAAAAAAAAGAAAGATCATATATATTTTCTTTCAGTATCATGGAGAGCAATCATTGTCTGACGTCCACTGATGTAGCAAAAAGCACACTTTCTATCCTGGCCATTTGCCACTTTTTATATAACGCACAAGTATTTCAGGACAAAGTTGGTTGGCCATTCCCATATTTCAATAGATATATATCCAAACTGGTAGAGTAAGAAGAGAACTGTGTGCATGGCTCAGAATTCACACAGACAGCATTGTATAGTTATATATCTTATAAATGAATGCCATTATGGAGGATTTCTGTGACTGGTGTCAAGCAGGACTTTGTTTTCATGGTGTCATTTCTTTTGTCCTGGATCTTTATCTGCCATCTTAACAAGTATAACAATCCCTGTCTTATTTGGCTTATTATAAGTGTTACAGTGGACCTATCATTCCCATTGTTGGGAAATATACTTTCTTTTCAAATAACTTCACAAAACTTTCACAGTTAAGATAAAAGCGTTGCAAGCTTAAAAGTCTCCAGCAACGGTGAATTAATGACTTATAGACTCAATGTAAAGACAGGGGGAGGTTATGGAACATCAGTGTTTCTCCCAGTGTTTCAGCTTTTATGGTGGGAGATTCTTCTGTTCTGAATTGTCAAACATAACTTAGAGACATACATGTCAGTAGAAACTCTGATGTCTGGAAACTGTTCCTAAGATAGAGTTCTAAAATCAAATTAAATCTCACTCTTGAGTTTCTACTTGGGAGAATTAGTGAGAAGTCTGATATTAGTGAGACTGTTGTCCATCTCCCACTCATCCTACCCAATCTGCCATCAGCCTGTCTTGGTCATCTGCAAAAGCCCATGTGGCTCCCATTCCTCTTTCTCCTGAACAGAACAGTGTCCCTACTGGTCCTTCACCAAGCCTGGTACTGTTGCTGCATACGCAACACTGAAGAGTCATCTCCTCTCACATCCTGCCTTCCCTTAGTCAGCGTGGAAAAGTGGTCTCTACTACCTACCACACTCCACGAATCCAGGCAGAAGTCTGTCTAGAAGGTCAGGAGTTGGACAACTCAAAACAAAAAGCACCAATGGACCTGCCCACGGGCTGGAGGGAAAATTGTCTTACAATTTGTGTGTGTGTGTGTGTCTGTGGCAGCCAAACAAACATATATATATTTTTTCTTTTTTTTTTTTTTTAAAGGCAAGATATCAATTAATTCACCACCAACTCCTTTTGATATACAAAGCAAGTGACTCTGTTAACTTTCTTCTTCTTTTTGCTCTTCTCATTTCCCCTGAAGAGCTGAGAGGTTTTAGGTGAGGAACAATGTCCCTCTTTCCTCCTTTGTTTCTTATACAGTTTCTATAGGTCTTGTGCATATTTTGATGCTGCTGATTTCCTAAGTCTCTATGAATTATATATACTGCTTTCCCAATTCATATAAGAAGGTTATGTCTAGATTAAAATCTATGCTTCTTTGTCTTAGGTATCATTCTTAGAAGAAAAAAAGTAACTATGCTAAACTTCAAACTGGCTCTCTCCTCTTCACTCTCAAGCCATGGAAGCAATCAACTATCAAACAGTTGATTCCTGAGTTCTCACTAATCCTTTCACCACTACTTTGCCAAAGTTTAAGTTATAATGTGGGGAAGAAAGAGCAATGATAGTTATAGAAGAGACCAAAGATAAAGATCATGCTAGACAATTCAGTAGAGATAAAGATCTATGTCAAAGCTTTCACTAAGTGGACAGATTTATAATGGAGATACTGTGCTCAGAAAGTTTTTGTTCATTTTCAATAAGATTTATTTATTTTTTTTACTATTCTCTATTCTATACTTCAATGGAAAAATAAAAGTTTGTCCAATATGGTTAAAAGTAGATTTAATTGTCAGTTACGGCAAAGATAAGCTTCTTCCAGGTGGTTCATTCCATTTATCTCAAAATGGTTTACCTGCTAGCAAGATCAAAGTTAATTCTCTTAGTTTTCTTATCAGGAACACATGTTAATATTTAGCTTTAAACTTAAAGGTAAAGATGGATGAATAAAACATCTTCACCAAATGTGTTATTGGGATGAATTTGCAGATTCTTTAGCATTCTAAACCCAGTTACAGCAGTAAAATAAATTCTGTTTCTCAGCCCAACACTAATGCTGAAAAAAACTTCAATTTGAGAGGACATCCACTTTAGTATTAAATTAAAATCCCACATGATTTAGGCAGGAATTTACAAAACGCTACCTGATTGCTCTCAACTGTTGCCTTAATGTAAGTAACACTTGGCCCACTTAAGATCAAGTCCAATTTTTCTCCACAGTTACCTTTAAATCCTAAATCAAAATAATCTTTGGATTTTCAAGATTTGGCTATGGTAATAGATAAAATAAAATATATTCATTCCTTCAATTAGTGACTTGGATTCACTTCTGTTAGAATTGCAAATGACACAAGTTTATAACTCTGCTGTGTCTGATGTAATTAGAAAAGTAGCATTCCAGGTGTTCTGAAACTATAGAAAAATTTTGCAAAGAGCCTGAAGTGGCATGGCATTCTTGAATTGAGACGATTATTGATGGTGTGTACGTGGACTGGGTCACAGAGACTTCAAGTATTGGTAATAAATGATAGCTTCATAAGAAGGACTGAGTACAAATTGATGCTTAATGAATAAAGAAAATACTGTCTCTTTTCCTCCAGACTAAGGTTTGTTTTGTTTTGTCCCTGCATAATTCCCAAGTGAAAAAATTTTCTTTTAACTAAGACTCAGGTATGAACTAAATTGATGTATAGCCAGATCAGAAGCCAAGAGATTAGTGTCAAAATTGTGGTAAGATAAAATACTGAACTTGGATAGAATCCAGACTCTTCAAATAGGAGTTGAAAAGAAACTGCTGATCAGCTAAGAGAGACCACAAAGGTTGGTCTCTGGTTCCACTATTAGCAAGAATGATGATTCAGATCCATTTTTTGGTTGATTTCACTCAAATTTTCTATCTGCTTGGTCAAGTGTTATATCCCAAATCAAGAATACACAAATAGTCCCATGCCTGGTGTCCCTTTATTTCTTTTGAAGTATGTTTTAAGTTCAGTTGTCAATCCACAGCTATGAGGAGCAGAGAAAGATTTAACTTACTGCCACTAGCCTAGAGAAGGCAGCGCCAGTATTCAGGGTAGGCCTTAATTTCCATATAAGGAAATTCTTGCATCCCTAAGACTATAGATTTCCAGTTTCAATGTCTACTGCTGCACTGGGTATACGAGAAGTCTGAGTATCAGCGCCCACAGCTGTTTCTCATTAAAAAGAAAAAAAAAACACGTTTCAAATATTTCCCTATGAAGAGGCAGTCTCTTCACAAGAGCTGTGGCAGGACCTGAGAATGCCAACTCTCATCTCGTGAGGTTCGACTTCTTTTGCCACCTTTTGATGATCAATTTCATCCCACCATTGTTGGCTGCATGTCAGTAAGTCTGAACCTAAGCACAGAATTGTGCTTTCCTTTCCTATTTCATTGCTTAAATGAAACTGGAATATTTAAAGCCTAGTTATGTAGGAAGGGAATGGATAAAAATATGTAAGCCCTTTACACAAATGCTTGTTGCTACAGTCACCTTGGGGTTCATTCTAGGGTGCTGTTTCATCAATCCCAATCCAGTCTTGTGGCAATGGCCATCTCGCCCCACAGCTAGGGGTTACTTCAATCACATGCTCAAAAGTCAGACTTCAGAAGAGAAGCTGAGATAAATTCTGGTTTTGTTTGAAAAAATCCTTTAATCCTTCTGTGCTTCAATGGCTTCCCTCTCTAAAATGACATGGAGCTAAATAAACATACTCTTCAAAAAGAGAGAACTATTTCTTGACTAAATAAAAGTTTTGGATGGTATAAGCAGATTCTAAATCAGGTTCTTGCCCAGATTCATTAATTCATTCATGTGCATTTGAATTCAAAATATTTATGCTTAGAGTGAAAATTCTAGGTAAATTTTCAAAGATTAAACAAATATAAACTCAGATATTCATAAACATCTTTTAAGTATATACCATCTGCCCATTAGCTGGTATATTCACAGGCAGAGATATCCTGCAACAACTCGTAGCTTGTACACACAGTAGCTGATGTGATCAAGTGGAAATCAAGCCAGCTGACCTTTGGAGAAAAACACTTAAACATTTTATCCCTAGACAACAGAAGGGAAGATGGTTGCAAGGTCATTCTAATACTGTCAGTGTGTCTGCACTATGGTGTTGGGTGGTCAGAATGTGGAACATACCTGGTCAGACAGTCTCTGGTCATAAATAAAGCCCTGTTTCTTTGGCTGAGAAACTCTATTTGAGGTAGAGCTGGAAATGAGGGCCATGGGCTCTAATTTTGTTGGAAGTTAGACTTCCATCATCCCAGCCATGTCCTCTGGGCCACCTGAGTACTAAAATGATTAGTCTAACAGTAGAGCCTGAATCCATCTCCCTATGTCCACTTCCTTTCCTCCATCCCAGGTATTCTGAAAATATCAGGGCCTACTGCAAGGGTCAACTTGTCTGGGCAACACTTTGTTCCAAAATCTATCCTCTTGTCCCTTGTGGATTCTACTCAGGAAGCACTGGGCTGAGCAAGCAAAGCTAGTTAGTTCTGAGCAAACAAATGACATGTGAGGATTTCGTCCCCATTTTGCCACTTACTGGCTCTGATACCATATGATTTCATCTCTACTATGTCATAGATATAAAGTATTTAGCGCTATGTCTAGCAGACAGTAAGTACTCAATAAAATGTAACTAACATCTGTTTCTAGCAGGATTAAAGCCCAACCTCAGTGTTTCTCCTCTATATCATATTCCTCCTTGATCTTCTCCTTCAATCCAGGGATTTAGATACATAATGCTTCATGCTATACTATGAGTTGAAAAACAATGTCCCAAGTCATTATTCAACCACAGTATTGTTATAGTGGGGGACTGTTTTTAAAAATACTGTTAATTTTTGTACATTTCTTTCCAAAGATGAAACATGCCTCCTTTTTTTCTATCACTAAAGGGAAACTTAAGCTTCAATCAGAGCCTGTCTGGCATTTTTAAAAAAGTGTAACCATGTGTTTACTATTGTGTAGAAAAGCTGTAATTTGACTGTAGTTGACAAATTCTGATTGTGTTTGGATTATGTCATTCAAGAGCAGTCACAAAGAATTAACTGATTTAGGTCTTATGTAATTTAAAAAATTGTTCTCAGAAAGCCGTTATGTGTGTAAATTTTCTCCTTCCTCTTACCTTCATTATTGTTGAGAAAAGCAATTATATGATGCAAAGTGGTCACTGAGTCTGTAATCTACCAAAGTCATGGGGATAGTACCAAAATATCAGAATGTGTCAAAATTCAGAAGTAAATGAACTGCTTTGAATCATCATTTCATGGATATTTTAGTGCCATTATAAAGATGTACTAACGTTTCTGATTCTATAGGTATGTAATTTAACAAATACTACTTTGATATAAAAAAGAAGAATTAAAGACTTTATTAAATCAGAATGAGTCACTGGAGACTGCTGAGAAGAATATATATATATATATATACACTCACACACATCATTTTAGTACATACTTTTTTTCCTCTAACATCTTCTCTCTTGTTCTTTTCCTCCTTTGGATTCTTTTATTCCTACATCTTATTTATCCCTTTTTTTTTCAATCCTCATAGCTCAGAGCAATTAAAGAAGAAAGGTAAATTGCCATCTTAACAGGGATTTGAGAACTAATAAAAGATAAATGTACATGATGTTATTTTAATGATTTGTGTGTTCATTTTCAGTTAGAGAAATAAAATTCTTTATAAAGAATGCTTTTCGTCAGTCTGGCTATTGATGCACTCCTGGTCAGTTCCCGGTGAGGAAAGCAGTAAAAAAAGAAAGAGGAGAGTATGGGGTATAAACCACATTTCAGGGTACGCCAAGTCAATCAAGAAGGGGGGAAAGGCCATGCTGCAACGCTACTTATGAAAATAAGGTTTTTGAGTAGCTTTCAAATTAATATGCCCGTCCAGATTTTGTTGGCATAATGAGAACATCTTTCATGTGTCAGAACAGGTTTTGATTATAACTAAATAAGTGAAAGCACAGATATGTTGATAAGGTGACCTTCATCTTAAAGTTTAAGATTAATTGTCTAAAGTACTTTTAAAGCAAGCAAAAACTGAATAGGAATAAAGCAGTGAGTCATAGGGCTACCTGACTGCAGAATTCAGATGTTTATGTTTGAATAAAAATAGCAACTGCAAATACAAATCAAACAAAAGTCCACTTAAATGAGTTGCTTATGTCATCACTTAACGTTTTTTACCCCTACCAAGAATAATCAAGATGACTTTTTGGCTAAGTCAATCCTTATGCTCACCAATATGCTTGCCTCATAAGAATTTAGAGCATTTGCAAATACAGTTGTTAAAATGGCTTACAGCTAGCTCACAGAAAGCATTCTTTCTTTTTTTGCTTATAGTCTTATGATTATGAAATCTCTCTCTTAAAGTGTGTTTTATTTTGCAAGTTCCATATCAACATGAAATGAGAATAGGCTTATTCGTATAATTTTGTCAGATTTGAGGTGTTGCATTCAGTGTTTGGTGCCATATTTAGAGTGTTGTGATTCCAAAGTAGACTAGCTCCTGGAGACATTGTACATGAGCTCCTTTCAAAGGATAGGAAATGTTCCTAGAAAGCAGCTCTATTTGAGAATTATATATTAAAAACTCCCTATCTGCTTCTTACTGGATTTGGTTTCATGTATGACAGAGTGAAGCATTTAGTATTGTCATCTTAGAACTTTTTTGGGAGAACTACCATGTATCTACTGCTTTTTCTTCATATTGTATCTTTTAACCTACCATGTTTTATTCCCCCAATTCTTTCCTCATCATTTATCTTCCTTTTTCCAAATTCTTTTATTCTTTCAAGCCAAATTCCAATGCCATCTCTTTCATAGAAAGTTCTTTGAACTTACTTCAGTTATATTTATTTTTTAAAGTATTCATATGTATTTTCCTCAATTAGTCCACCTATTGCTCTCATAGAAACCAATTGAGTGCCTTATAAGATATTTATTTTTGGGATGTTCAGGGGCAGGCAATGCTTTGGTACTTTCCATATGGTAGGTGCTCAACAAATATGTGTTCTGGAAATGTTGCCTGAATATAGTATTATCCTAATATGTAATAATAAGTTAACAGCAAAAGCTAATTTCATGCATGCATATGCCTATACAATCAGTTACAGTACTGACAATTTCCTATTGATGACAAGATCAGCTGGGTAGTTATTTAATCTCTGAAACTGTTAAAATTAGTAATTTTAGTAATTAGTAATTACTAATTTTAGTAATTAGTAATTACCACTATTTGGACATTATATGCATAGTAATATGAATAGTTCACTTAAAGGTCAAGTTGGCTTAACAAGGGCAAACATGATCGATATTAAAATCCAGCCTTGCCAAGTTTATTGCATACTTTTGTTCTGTTGCAAACATATTTTGGTGCAAAATACCTTATGACAAAGGAAGTGGTCATCAAGCAACTCTTTTTGGTTTTATTTTTTATATATTCTGTGGTCTGATCCAAAAATTCCAAGGGTTTCACATAAAGAGAAATGGAAAAAAAAAAAAAACAGAAAACATGCATGTGAAATGCCAGTATTATTTTTAATGAATGCTAGTCCTTACTGGAAGTTATGGATCTCTAGCAAGAGATAATTCACATTAAATTTATATAAAAGCATGGACTTTTCAACACTGAGTCTTCAGAAATTACATTGAAATGGGATATTGAGATTCTTAACTTTGGACGTGGTCTTTCATGCTACAGCAATTACTTAAGCACATAGAATCACAGAAGAGAGTTTTATCTCTATGGACACAAGACTATTTTCTCAATCCAGTCTCTATTCTTCCAAGTATCCGAAGACAGTATTGGAACCATAGTGGGGAGTATCAGTGAAAGAAGATCATGCGAGAATCCGGCTATTCATCTCTGTTAGGGTTCCCATAGTTATTTGGTAACAGAGTGTTATAAATTTTGTAACACACAGAAGCTGAAGTGCCACTGAGGATGTTTCATGTTACCAAAAGAAAATAGAAGAATGGAAACCAGCATCCATACTTCCTGTATATCATCTGCACTCAATAAATACTGAGTCAAATTCTTGTTTTATTTTTTCCTTATGACAAATATACTTAAGTAATTGGATGTTTCCATTTTATGGAACTGGGGATTTTACTCATATTGAAATCCACAATCATGGCTTTTCATATGGAAATTTCTATTCCTCAAGTATACCAGCATGAGAGTCTAGTTTTTATTACTTCAAACTTTGTAAAGAGACACCAGATCTTGCTGTTACACAATGGATGATGCATCATTTACAAGCATTTCAGATTATAAGGAAAATATATTTACCACAAATATTAAGATAGTTCCCTTGAAAATAAGCCTATTATTTTAAAATTGAATTGTAATGGATCTAAATATTTATAAAGGATGTCGTAAGTAATATATTTAGTGCCTATGGGATATTATTGCATATAGATAGTTATTTAGGGGACAGTTTTTGTACTGCAGAGATTTGGTGACTTCTTGCTAATCTTAATTTATCTGCTGGCATAAAAGCAAAATTGAGGCTAAGTCTCCTTTATTCTGATAGTGCATTTGCCACAATGTCTCAAAACTTTATTAACTATTCTTATTGTATTATACTATTAAAATGAGGTATTATTAAATAATAAATAGTGAATAGGAAGCTGACATTTGCAATTGATTCTTAACTTTATATTTTCACATAGCACATTGAATCATACATACTTAAAGTCCTACCATAGAACTAGTGGAATGGAAAGGCATTTAAAAGTCATATAACTCAGAGAGTTATAACTTTATTATACTGGCAAAATTCTTTTTTCCAAATAACATTGTATATGGAACCCCGAAATATGAAACAGATGGAAAGTGTGGCGTCTCTGGTTTAAGAGGAGGAAGTCAGCTTGGCCTCATCCTCATCCCCTGCAGCAGAACTCTGATGCTCCCCAGCGCACAGTCTGATGATTATTGATCTGCCCAATCTGCCCAATCTGCTCACGATCTTTTCTAAAACATTTTTTGACAAATAATTACACTGTCTCTTCTGTAATACTTCCAGGTACGGAAACATGGTATTTTATGCAAGGGGCCATTTCTTTTTTGAAAAATGTGGCAATCATTATAAAATAAAACATGTCCCTTATATTAAACTTCCCAGTCACATTTCCCCATTATCTCACTCTTGTTCTCTTAGGTGATTATTTTATAAAATCACTTTCCAGATATTTGAAAACAGTATAGCCCTATAACCCATGTCACTCTGGGCAGAAATAAACTTGACTGAAAGTGTTCACATTCCCTTCTGGAGGAGTGAACTACACTCCGGCCTCTGCTTTGATCTCCCCGGGTGATGCTATGTTCAGGAGACAAAGTGGCTTTGTCCTTCAGTCGTAGCCATCAGCAAAAAAGAATCATATAGCAAAATCTAGATGAAGTTTGGGTTCTGATTAAAGCAGTCTAAGGAAGATATAGAGAGTCTAGTATGTTCAAGTCCTTGGAATTTGACAGATATCAAAAACCAGACTCAAAGCAAGGGTGACTAAAATGTTACATAAATAAGAGAAATGAAAATCGTTTTAAAGATAGGAAAGAGAGATTCAAAGTTAAAATCTTATATAGAAAGGGCAGAGCATTTCATGGAGAACTTAATCCCATATACAGGGAATGTACTAAATAAGTAGGATAATATGTTTATGTGTTGTGCCTACTCTGAGTTATCAATCTAACTACAAGCATCTAATAGAATTTTCCAGGTTCATAGAGGTGGCCACAGTAGCCATGCCTGCCACCCATTTGGGATAATAACTGTGACAGTGGAGTTCTCAGCCATTTTTTAATTGTTTTTTTTTTTTTTCATCTACAATAATAACATGCTCCAAGTACAATACTTCCCATGTATCCTGTCCTGGCCCTCCACCTCTTATGGTTTTTCAGTCTGTTCAGTGAGATCAAGTTCTGTCCTATTTACTTTTCATTATGCCACCATGGTTTCTCAGGAAGTGGGGCTGAAAGTCAACCCAGATTGGGAAAAAAAAATTGCTTAGATTTTCAGTGTTTAATAATGGGCAAATAGGAAATAAAGGCCCCCCCCCCCAAAAAAAAAGAAAAAGAAAATCCAGGAGCAATATAAGGCCTCTGAAGGACTTTGGGACACAGTAAGGTGTGTGAAGAACAACATTATTATCATCAGTGTCACCATCAGTATCACAGAGGCTAACATTATGGAGCACCTGCTATCTGTCTGGCTTCGCTCCAATATTTTGACTTATGATACCTAATTTAATTGTTACTACTCCATTTATTATACATATGGATAAATAAGCACAGAGGGATTAAATGAAAAGTCCAGTATCAGCAGTTAGTTATAAAACCAAGATTTAAATATAAAGTCTAACTTTATAACTCAAACCTTTCAAAAAAACAGCCTTATTGAGACACAATTGACAGGCAAACAATTTCATAATTTCTGTGTACAATTGGATGAGTTTGGAAGTATGAAAACACCTCTGATACTATCACCACAATCAAGGTAATAAACATATCCAACACCTCCCAGAGTTGCCTGTGTCACTTATTTTGTCCATGTGTGGGAACAACACTTAGCATGAGATCTACTCTTTTCAGCAATTGTGAGGTGCACAATACCATATTGTGAGCTATAGGCATTACAGTGGTAAGAAAACTGGAGATCCACATGCAAAAGAAATACATTTGAAGCCCTACCTTACACCATACAAAAGCAACTCAAAATGTATTAAAGACTTGAACATAAGACCTGAAACTATAAAACTCCTAGAAGAAAACATAAAGACCTTGACATGGTCTTAATATTGATTTCATGGATATAACACCAAAAGCACAGGCAACAAAAGTAAAAAAGAAGAGGGACTACATCTAACTTAAAATCTTCTGCATAGCAAAGGAAACAATCAAGAGAATGAAAAGGTAACGTACACATTGGAAGAAAATACTGTTTTTTTCCATCTAATATCAGCTATATAGGTGATAATGGGTTAATTTCTGAAATATATAAGAAACTCCCACAACTGAATAGTAAAACAACCGGATGTAAAAAAATGAGCAAAAAATTAAATAGTGAACATGTTAAATAATAAACAAATATATGAAAAGCTACTCAATATTATTAGTTATCAAGAGACTGCAAACCAAAACCATAATGAGTTATCACCTCAGGAGACAGGATGGCTACCATAAAAAAATCAAGAGATAAGTGTTGAAGAAGGTATGAAGAAAAGGAAACCCCAGAGCACCATTAGCAAGAATACAAATTGGTGTAGTTACTACAGGAAACAGTATGGACTTTCCTCCAAAAATTAAAAATGGAACTACCATATGATCCAGCAATCCCACTTCTGGGTATATATCTAAAGGAAATGAAAACAGAATCTCATGTTCATTGCAGCCAAACTATGGAGACAACCCATGTCCACTGACAGATGAATGGTTAAAATCTCCATACAATGGAATATTAATCAGTGTTATAAAAAAAAGGAAATCCTGCCATTTGCAACAACATAGATGAACCGGGAGGACATTATGTTAAATTAAATAATCCAGTCACAGAAAG
The DNA here is from genome assembly GCF_018345385.1 of Vulpes lagopus. Classification (NCBI taxonomy): domain Eukaryota; kingdom Metazoa; phylum Chordata; class Mammalia; order Carnivora; family Canidae; genus Vulpes; species Vulpes lagopus. The sequence continues at coordinate 21,360,959 of NC_054824.1, read as the reverse complement.
ACAAATACTGTCTGGTTCCATTCTATATGTGGTATCTAAAATAGTCAACCTCATAGAAGCAGAGTTGACAACAGCATTTGTCAGGAACTAGATAGTGCAATAAATAAGTTGTTATTCAGTAGGTATAGTCTCTGGAGTCACACTTTTAATTATGACATTTAACTTTGAAAATGAGTTAATATACAAAACCAGAAAATAATATATAACTTTCATTTTTCTGTCTATAAGAAGTAAAACTAATCTAAAATAAATAAAATATGATGGAAAAAGCACAAACAGAAAATGAGAGCTGACGTAGGCAAGGAAAATGAAGATGAAACTATAATATGGGACATAAAGAGCAAAAAGAGCTCAACTACTGAATTGTCAACTGTTTTATAAACTGTTAAATCTGAATCGGCATATGTACACTAAAATACAATATGAGAGCTGGGAGGATTTCGGATTTCCCAGGATAAAAGTGATGGGAAAAAGGGGCACCTGGGTGGCTCAGTCAGTTAAATAAATGTCTGCCTTCCACTCAGGTCATGATCTCAGGGTCCTGGGATCAAGACCCATATCAGGCTCCCCCCTCAATAGGGAGTCTGCTTGTACCTCTCCTTTCACCCCTCCCCTTGTTCAGCTCTCTCTCAAATAAATAAATGCAATCTTAAAAAAAAAAAGATGGTAAAAAAGGTGAAAAACCAGAGATAAAAAGGAGAGTAAACAGAGATCAATCAATATTTGATAACTGTGTTCTTGACAGAAACAAACAGAACAGAAATGATAATTAAGAATATTATAGAAGGAATCTCTCTTGAAAGGAAATTGAATGATCAAATACAAATTCTCTATTATATATCATCAAATGAAATTAAATGAGATAGGAATTTAGAAACACAGAGTAAAATGTTTTAATCAAGTCACTCTGAAAAGTACAAAAAGCAAACTAATTTTCTTTCATTTAAATGAAAAATGTTTTGAGTTTGATGAGTTATATAACAAACACAAATTACCTTTTGAGTAGGAAAGCAAAAAAAGATAGTGGTAGATGTACAAGGGGTGAAGAAAATAAACTTTAGCCATATAGGTTTCCTGAAACAAAAGTGTTTATTTTAGTCAGAATTAAACGCATTGGGAGCTGGTGAGTCATAGTACATAGGATCAGTATTGAAGATTGAAATAATGCAATGTGAGTATGAAGTCAGTTATTATTATAAATAAGGAAAAATAATGTCATTTGTCAAAAATAACCATATTTATTGAATAAATATACAAACATAATGAGAATTAGTGGGGAGTTTACTCTTTCAGATCTGGGTTACAAACATTTGGAATTCAGAAAATCTGGTCAAAGCACAGTTATATTCTCAGATTTATTTTTTTTTTAAGATTTTATTTATTCATGAGAGACACAGAGAGTGGTAGAGACACAGCAGAGGAAGAACCAGGCTCTCTACAAGGAGCCTGATGTGGGACTCGATCCCCAGACCTTACAATTTACTCATATTCTCATATCCCAAATCACTGAATCTTGGTATTATTTAAAACTGTACAAAAATATCTTCTGCAGTAGCTTCTTACAAGTGAATGATCTCATTTTTTTCTAATATTATACTACAAAGGCATTTAATTCAAATATGAGTATCTTGCTGTCAGACCTGTGTGTATGAGCCACACATTAATCCACCAAGTGTCACCTCTCATACCCTACTTGTGGTACTGCTTAAATTTGAAGACCATCTTCAACTATGCTTAGAAACCAAAGTGTTAGTGGAACAAGTAGAGAAGAAATGAAGAGTTTTGTATTTTACTACCAGATCCCTGCTCCTTTTTTCTTTTTTTTTCTCTTTTAGCTTCAGTGTCTGAGCTTCTTATGGTTAATACACAATGGAAGAATTGGGAACGATTTGACTAAATGTCTATCTTAGGGAAACTTATGCATGGTTTAACAAAAACATTACTTCTGGGGAACTTGGCTGATTATAGAAACAAACCACTATGTCTTCTTTTTTAAATTTAGTCATGCCAGGGGGTGTTGAAATGCCTTCATTATAGCCTCTACCAATTTTTCTCCCCACAAGCTTTTATTATACAGTGAAAATAAAAGCAATGAGTTGAGTCAACTGATTAGACAGGTAGACAGGTAGTTTGGGTTCATACATGTGAAACAACTAGTTAATTGGCTCTATCGTTCATTTTCATGCAATTGTTTTGGCATTGAAAAGTCACAGCCAAAAAAAAAAAAAAAGAAAAAGAAAAGAAAAGTCACAGCCTGGGTTTTTCCAGAGCAGCATATGCCTTTGTATGTTATGAGCGAACTTTTATCTTTCAAATTAGGAACAACAACAACAAAGACGAAACACATTTCTTTCTGGTCTACTCCATATGGGTAACTGATATTATCACAGTGAGAGTTAAGCGCCCTAGAATACATAATTTCTTTTTGTAAAAAAAATTATTTTCATCTTGGGGAAAAGCTGTATTTGGCAATGCATCAGTTCCTCTGCTTTTGTTCATTATTTGTTTGAACCAAAGTAATTATGCTTACAACAAATTAAGCATCAGAATTTTTTAGTTTCTGGTAGTGTATTTTACATTCAACTACCAGTAATATTATTAATCTGTCTAATTTTCATCAAAAAAGAAGCATTCATTTTAAAAAACTTAAAGTATGCTCAGGGTTTTGGTTTATTAATGAACCTGATAATCATTATGTCAAAAAGTTTATACAAATGCCCAAAGAACAAATTACTACATCTTCACAAGTATTGATTTTTTTTACAAGTATTGATTTCTGAGATAAATTTTATTATTTATTTATTTATTTATTTATTTATTTATTTATTTATTTTAGGGTGTTGTTTATTTGAGAGACAGCAGGAGTGGGTGGTGAGGGCAGAAGGAGAGGGACAGTCATACTCCCTGCTGATCAGGGAGCCTGATGTCGAACTCAATCTCAGGACCCTGAGATCATGGTCTAAGCCAAAGTCAGATGCCCAACAGACTGAGCCACCTAAGCACTGCTTGAGATAAATTTTAGGTGAGCAAAGCTTTAATGAATACCTAATAAATTTTAATAGATTGTAATAAATGTGGCAAAAGTATTTGTCACCATACTTTAGTATCAATTGAACTTAGCATGTTCAAAATAACAGATATCATTTTTGAGAGTCTTATTGAAAAATGCAAGTGTTTCTCAGGCATGGTTTGTGGTCAATATATGTAATTTGAGATACTAGCTTTCAACATTAGCATTTTATTAATTAATTTTTACTGATTTCCCATTGTCACTTGAATACAGATAGATTAAACATTCCTAAATTTTGAGTAAAATGTACAAATTCAACTCTAAAAATTTTAATTTAATCATAATTTTTTCTTAAACTTTTACCAAGATTAAAGACAAAATTTATTTATTTATTTATTTTTTCTTTTTTTAAGATTTTATTTACTTACTCATGAGAGACACAGAGAGAGAGGCAGAGACACAGGCAGAGGGAGAAACAGGCTCCATGCAAGGAGCCTGATGTGGGACTCGATCCTGGGTCTCCAGGATCACACCCTGGACTGAAGGTAGCACTTAAACCGCTGAGCCACTGGGGCTGCCCTAAAGACAAAATTTAGACTTATACTTGTCACTATTTGACTTACAAACTTCAGTTTTATTTACCACAAAATTAACAGTCTTTAAAAGAAAAAGTCGGTTTATTTTCCCATGTTCAGTTGTTCAATAATGTGCCTACAGAAAGGTAATATATCATGTATTCATTACAAAAATTCATCACATGGTTTATTTAGTATGTCTTAGTTTTGTTAAGAGATAGAGGGGGTAAAATGATAGTCCCTTCCTTTATTTAAAAATATTGATTCATTTGATTTTTTGTGGAGTTTTGTCATTTTTTTAGTGATAGGCTCTAAAATTTGATTATGAAATATAACCTTGTCTATTAGATTAAATTATAATAGTATTTTAAGTGTAAAGAAAGTTTCATTTAAAAATATTAAATATTTAATAGACTTTATTTTTCAGACAAATTGAGCAGAAAGCACAGAGTTCCCATAATACATATAGCCCTTACACCCAACCAACTTACCTCACTATTAACATCTTACACCAAATGGAACATTTGATATAGTCAATGAACCCATACTGACACATCCTTATCATAGTTGATATTAAGATTCACTCTTGGTGTAGTATGATCTAAGTTTTAACAAATGTATAATGACATATATATAAAACATTATTGTCCTACAGGATCATACTAAAAACTTTCATTGCCCTAAAATTCCTCCATGCTTTGCCCATTCACTCTCCCTTTTCCCTGACCCCTGATAACCACCAGTCTTACTATCTCCATAATCTTGGCTTTTCCAAAATGTCTCATACTTGGACTCGTACAATGTGGAGCCATTTTGCATTGGCTTCCTTCATTTGTAACATATATTTAAGCTGCCTCCAAGTCTTTTCATGGATTGATAGCTCATTTTTTTTTAGCACTGAATAATGCTACATTATCTAGATGCCCCATAGTTCATTTTTTCACTCATCCACTGAAGGACATCCTGTTGCTTCCAAGTTTTGGCAATGATGAATAAAGCTGCTATAAACTTCACTGTGTAAGATTTTTGTATAAACATAAGTTTCAACTCCTCTGGGTCAATGCCTCTGGGTATGAATGCTGGATCATATGGTAAGAATATGTATGAATATGCTTAGTGTTGTAAGAAACTGACGAACATCTATTCTAATGGGTGCTTATATGTAAGATACATATATATGTAAGCACACCTAAGCATGTGTAAGTGTGCATATATATGTAAGTAAACACACATAGGTGTATGTGTATATTCTAGTCTCTCCTAAGTGTCTGTACTTCAGGGAGATTTTAAGAGGTTTGGAATTTATTTCCTATCTTAGTCTTCCAATAAATATAAGATAATGTATCGTGTATACATACATAAACATACATAGGCATGTGTGTATATATATATATATATATGCATATATTGTAAAAAGAGCATACATGACTCAGTACATTTTTGCCATTGTCATTAGGAACAACTATCTGTCAGATTAATTAAGAAAATAAATATTCTTTTCTCCTCTTATTCCTTTTTGATGTTGTTCTTTTCTTTACATAAATCTGTTTCTGACCTATATTATTTTCCTTCTCTCTAGGGACTTCTTTTACATTTCATGAAAGTGAGGTCTAAAGGCAAGAAATTCTCTCAAAGTTTGTTTTAGAAAATCTTTATTTTGCCTTCAGTTTTGAAGGATAATTTCACAGGGTACAGAATTCTAGCTTAATAGTTTTTTCTGTTGACGCTAAATAATTTTACTTATTATTTATTTATTTATTCATTTATTTAAGATTTTATTTATTCATGAGAGACAAAGAGAGAGACAGAGAGACAGAGACAGAGACAGAGGCACAGAGACACAGAGACACAGGCAGAGGGAAAAGTAGGCTCCATGCAGGGAGCTGACGTGGGACTCGATCCTGGGTCTCCAGGATCCTGCCCTGGGCTGACGTCGGCGCTAAACTGCTGAGCCACCAGGGCTGCCTTATATTTTTAAGTATTTCACTCCACTCTCTTCTTATTTACATGATTTCTGAGGATTTTTCCCAATTTTTTTCTTCATATTTGATTTTCTGAAGTTTGAATATGATCTGGCTAGGTGTAGTTATTCATGACACTTATCCTGCCAGGTATTTCTTGAGCTTCCTAGGTCTATAGGTTGGTGTCATTCATTTGGGGAAATTTTCAGTCACTGTTGCTTTATTTTTTTAAGATTTTATTTATCTCTTCATGAGAGACACAGAGAGAGAGGCAGAGGCAGACCCAGGCTCCCCACAATCCTGGGGAACTCAATCCCAGGATCCCAAGATCACAACCTGAGCCAAGGCAGATGCTCAACCACTGAGCCACCCAGGTGTCCCCAGTCATTGTTACTTTAAATATTACTTTTGTTCCTTTCTCCCTTTCTCTCCTGGTAGTTGCATTACATACATATTATATCTTTTGTAGTAATTCCAGTTTTAGGATATTATGTTCTGGGTTTTTCTTCAGTCTTTCTTCTCTTTGCTTTGCCATTTTGGAAGTTTCTATTGAGATATCCTCAAGCTAGAGACTATCCAGCCATGTTTCATCAAGTAAGGAGACCATCAAAGGTACTTCTCATTCCTGTTACAATGTTTTTTATTATTATTATTTTTAGCATATCTTTTTCACTCTCTCTTAGAATATCCATCTCTCTGCTTACATTAGCCATCGGTTTTTGCATGTTGTTGTTTTAAATCATCCAGTTGTTTTAAATTCCTCGTCGGTTAAGATCCAGCGCCTCCATATCTGAGGTTTGCTTTGCTTTGACTCTTCAAACTATTGTTTTCTTTTAGTATTCAGTCTTTGTAATTTTTTTTCTTGATAGCCAGGTCTAATGAATTGGATAAGAGGAATCTGTTATTGGTTCCTGCAGAGATTTCTGCTTGTGGGTTTCTGGTAGGTACTAAGTTGTAATTTTCTATATTCTCCTATGTCTCTCCAATATGAGGGACAGTAGTTTTTGCCCTATCTTCTCATTTCTTTGATGGATCTCAGAAGAGTTGTTGATTTTTTTAGTTTTTTAGCATTTTTTTCCCTTTTTGTTAGGATAAAGTGATGACTTTTAGGTTCCTTATAAGTTGAACTGAAAATACAAAGTACATATGTATATACTTATATACATACACATATATGTATATTTAAAGGACATTTTCAGCCAACTATCCATGGTCTGGTTTAGAAAGTTATATCTAAATAAGATCCATGTGTAGACAACAGAGTAAGAGTTGACTGAAATCACCTCATATCACCCTTACTAAAAAAACATTTTTAATTTTGGTTCTATAGTTAAGTTAAAATGCTAACAATCAGGACACCTGGATGGCTCAGTGGCGGAGTGTCTGCCTTCGGCTCAGATCCTGATCCCAGGATCCGGGATCAAGTCCCACATCAGGGTCCTTGTGGGTAGCCTCTTCTCCCTCTGCCTATGTCTCTGCCTCTCTCTCTCTCGTTCTGTGTGTCTCATGAATAAATAAAATCTTTGAAAAAAATGCTAACAATCAAGGATTTCTGAATAATTACATTCCTAGAAATAAAGTAATAAAACATATTAGAAAAATAAGTTATTTATATTCATTATTCTAAGGCATCTGAAGACATATAGAAAATGATTTGAATAAGTTTCTTTCTTTATAAAAATAATAGCATGTACAAAACACATGTGCTATGATTATCACATATCCTTATATATTGTTATTTATTATTTCACTTATTTCATTAGAATGATGGGAATTAATTTTAAGTTAAATTAATATTTACTTCTGTGAGAAAATAAAATGCTATGTAAATAATAATTGCTGAAATTCAAAGTTCTCAGTATTTATAACACTATATTAAGGCAATATTTAATAAAATCATTTTTAAGAACTTGAAAAGTATTAGAAATAAAATAGCAATTTGTTACTACTAATAACCAGGTTTTTAAAGAATAAGTGGACAAGTATGAGACCATAAGTCTATACAATTTTTGTTAAAAATATTACAGCTAATAGAGTTCATCCAGAAATAATGAAAAAATTCAAATCATCTGTTTTGAAATTATTTAAATAATTTGATGGTGAAGAAACTATTTCTTCATAAGCAATGCCAATTAAAGACCTAAGTTTTCTTTTATATTTTGTATTATCAAAGGAAAATTCACATTGCCATACATTCCATTGGCATTAGCATTATATTAAGAAGCAAAATCCCTAAAATTGATATTTAATTTTTGTTACATGCTTACACTTTAGAATGCTGCTTTAGATCTTTAAGTAACTACAATATAGGTAACATAATGATAAAAATTCTGTTGATACAATCATAAAATAATTATATAGTTTAGTGGAATTGCTCATCATTCAAAAAACAGCAAGATGTCTGAAATTATGAGATGTTATGTCATAATTTTTTTTTTTTTTTTGTGAACAGATCAGATCTACCTTTTCAGTATTCACCTGAGCCCTTCTCCTTGAAATGTATTCATGCCTATACTTCAGCCACCACTCTGGAATTCAACAATTAATGAATGCAATCACTGATGGCTCCGTTTTAGAAATAAACATAATTATTGAAACAAAGAGACAATTTGGCAGAAGTATTATAATATATTTCATTAAATGAAGTTTAATTTATTGATAAAATACTTCTGGGTTATGATGTTCAAATTCAACCCAAAGGCTGGTTGGGTAAACAGGACTATGAGAGTTGTATGTGATTCTAGGGACTTTTGTCCTTATCAAGACTATGGGATAATTTTCAAAAGTACTTATCTTGAGAAATGAGAAATAAGCCAATGTTACATATGTATAATGTATAGGTTGCCATTTAGATAAAAAGAATGAGTTATATATACATAACAATTGGCTTTTTTATTATTAAAATTATTAATACATTTGTCTTCATATGGTTCCATTCTGTGTCCTAAAAATAATGATCATGGATATCAAAGTAAAATAGAAAGTTAAGAAACTCCCTCCAGGCTTGGTAATACACCACATAGTGGATATGTCCAGAGCAACCAGCTATAGGGGGTGATTGGGGCATTATCTACATGTGAGATATCTCACCTTAGTTCTGGGTAAAATGGTGAGGAGTCAATAACCAGGACCGCAGGATTACCTACTGTAAGTACCATGCTGAGTACCTAGTATGTTCCATGGAGGACTGGCTCCATGTAGAAGAGGAGAAATTTGTCACAAAAGGTGATATGGGAACGTATGCAGGTATTAATATAAAAAGAGAAATGTGGCAGGAAAGCAGAAGCCTATCTTTAACTTTCAAACAAATGAATAAGATCATACTGAAGTTATATAATGCTAGAAACATAAACATCCATATGTTTGTATGTGTATATGTGTGAAAATATAGATACATATATTTTATATGTAACTATATATACTATACATACAATTTGATGATAATTTAAAGATTTTATTTATTTATTTGAGAGAGAGAGAAAGAGCATGAGCTCAGGGGAGAGGGGCATAGGGAAAAGTGGAAGCAGACTGCTCATTGAGCAGGGAGCCCAACAAAGGGCTGGATCTCAGAAACCATGAGATCATGACCTGAGCTGAAGGCAGATGCTCAACCAACTGAACTATTTAGGCACCCCTGATTATAATTTAAAACATTTTCCCATTTCACTATATTGCCTGTCATATGCATAAATAAAAAAAATATGAGATAAGAGAATAAGAAGGGATAAATTCAAAACAAATATTTGGGCACAAATCATTTGGTTGAGGAGCTAAAGTTTTTTAAATTAAAATCAGCATTTCAATGACAAATGATGCTTGCTATGCTAATAAATTCAAATAACAAAACCCATTGTGAAGTAAAAAATACACCATCTACAATCCTGGGTGAGGGTGTTTTCTGTGTCCTTTAAATCTCTTCAATAAACAAATATTTTACAAATAATTTAGAGAAGGATACACCATGTACAATCTAATCTACAAGTAATAAGGGTTGAGCAATCTATCACAAAGGTGAATTCACTCCTCAGAAGGTGCGTTTCATGGCCAAGGTGAAGAGTTGTGTTAGGGCAGGCACTATTGATTTTTGTTTTTTTAAAATTCTAAGGCAGAACTCTACTTCATTTTGTTCCAATTGAAGAGGGTAGGTAATTATGTAACACTGAAAGCAGAGTTTTGCCCATGATCTCCTCAACATTATTTACATTGGTCTTTAAGCCTTAAGTAAACAAGTCTAAATGCACTCCTATCACCTTTAAAACATGGAATTAAACCTAAATTGCTGTAGATTCTAGAGTTTGTAAGACAGAAGCAAAATACATTTAATTCAGTTTTCTAAGAACAAAATACTTATGAACATACTATGAGAATAAGTGTAGAAGAAAATGTATTGATAATAATTATTTATAAGTACTAAATTATTCATATTTGAGTATTTTTTGTTCCATGTACTACAGTGTAGTTTGTACCATACTTACACTGCAAAGAGGGATATACATATAGATATATCCATATATATCTATATATATCTATATATAGATATATATGCATATATATGCATTGGATATGTGTGGGTGTGTGTGTGTATATATATATATATATAGGCACTGGAGAACATTCTACATAGGAAGGACTAGATAAGGTATACTTTTTTTATAGAAAAGCAGCATATGTTTGGAGCACAGCTTTTTTCCTGATGCCATTGTTCAAATGATGGATCAAGAAAATAAAGCCCAAGTAAAGTCACAAGTTTCAGTAAAAAGAGGACTGTATTCAGGCATGGCAAAGTGGCAGGGACATGAGAAGCAACATGCCAGGAGAAAAGACCAGCAGAGAAGTATTCCACAAATCCACATATGTTCCTAAAACCATCAGTGGGTTCCTAAATTGTATTCATGGGGCATCATTCCAAAACCCAATAGAACATATTTTTAAAATTAACGTGCTGAGCAGTGATTTCAGCACCTTTGGCATATTAAGCAGAAATTCTGGAATTTGAATTCCAACAGGGTAAATGACCTTGGCCAATTCCTCAAGCTTTCCGCTTAAATTTCAGAGGCTTAAGCATTAAGGATAAAGGCTACATCCTACAAGTAAGAACCAGAATCCAGGTAAGGGACATGCCTTCAGAATAAGGGCAAAACTGAAATAAACCAGCTCTAATAAAGCTTAAAATCAACTTTTAGCAGGGTCAAGTGATTCCACCAATATTTTACCTGCCAGCCTAATGAAAAATTAACCAACAATGAATAGGAATATGAGAGACATGCTAAATATCAGGTAACACATGACCACAAACTAAAATGAAATAAAATCGGTATTAGAAATAGATATTGCAGTTGATGAACAGGGACTTTAACCATGATTAGTATTTGGGGAAATGTAGGGGAAAATTAAGAAGATGTAAACATGAGAAAGTTTTGATGGTGAATTTAGCTCTATAGAAAAGAATCAATGTCCTAGAACTGAAAAATAAGATCTGAAATTAATAATACATTGGATGAACTTGAGAACAAACTGAACACAGTAAAAGAGAATATTAGTGAACAGGAAACAAATTTTACAGAAAGCTAAAGCACAGAGAAGAGAATGAAAATAACAAAGAGATATGTGGAACACAGTTAATAATTCTAAAATAAGGGTGCCTGGGTGGCTCAGCGGTTGGGCATCTACCTTTGGCTCAGGCCATGATCCCTCTGTCCCAGGATCAAGTCCTGCATCAGGCTCCCTGTGGGGAGCCTGCTTCTCCCTCTACCTCTCTCTATATTTGTATCTCTCATGAATAAATGAATAAAACCTTAAAAAAATAATTCTGAAATAATGAGACTCTCCATGGAAAGAGAATGAGAGAGGCAGAATCTGATAAGAGCTCAGAATCTTGCTACATCAATAAGATGTGTCAATTCACTGATGCAAACTGTGGACTCTAAGCAGGAACATATAAGATTAACTATTTCTTGCTGCATAATATTAAACTTCTGGTGGGGAAAGGCAATGAAGATAAGCCAGAAGGTTAAAAACAACAACAACATATTCTCATCAAAGGAGCAACAGTAAATTAATCACTGCCTTTGCAATGAAAACTACAATAAACAAAAGACAAAAAATGGGATCTTTACAATGTTTAAAGAAACACAGCCTTTAATCTCATCTAGAGTTCTATATCTGGCAAATATCCTTCAGAACTGATATACATTTAAGGATATTTTCAGACAACACCATCTATTATAATTCATTGCCAGCAGATCTGCGATACAAAGGATACCAAAGCTTGTTCTACACATTGAAGGAAAATGACATTAAATGGAAGCCAGGAGTTACTGGAAAGAATTAAGAGCAGTAAGGAAGGTAATGATGCAGGTGAAAAAAAAAATGAATATCTATGCTTAAAACAACAATAATCATGTCCTGAGGAGTTTATAATGTATGTGAAATAAAATATATGACAAAAGCACAAAGATGGGAAAGGCAAAAAATGTACTTAATCTTCTAAGGGGATTGAATTTTGTGGAGGTAGTTAAAGAACTAACTTAAGGTAGACTGTGATAAGTCAAGGCTGCATATTGTAATCTCCAGGGTAACCATTAAAAGAATAATAAAAATGATACCTAAAAGGCTGATAGAGGAGAAAAATGGAATAATTATTCATACTTGATAGTTTTGCAATTTAAATAGGTGAACAATGGAAATACTTCATTGGTTTAATTGAGTAATGTATAAAATAGAGTTTATTCTTTTCTCTAATAAAAGAGCATTGAACTTCAGTAAAATTTTATACCAAAATTTTAACTGAAGCTACTTAGAGCTTTTAAATGAATTAATTTAAAACATTTTATTTTCTATTTGAACAAAATTTCACCCTAATGGATGCACACACTTTTATAATTAAATAGTACACTTAATGCATATATTAAATTGTATATATTACTGAAAAAATCTCAAATACAAAAGAAAGATCTGGTATCCTCTTCGTTACACCCCTGTGTCAGTAAAAGTGTACTGAAATGTCTTTAATAGCTATTGACTTTCATTTTTGGGTGCACTGAAGATGTATCTGGAAAAATAGGAAGGTGACAAGTTAATGGTGTTCATCAGGATAGAGGAAAAGAAGAATGTACCTACTATCATAAAATGCTTGATTTAACCTCAGTACTTAGAAGTAACATGAAGTCTTCATCAAACAAGTTTGCAATAACTAAAAGGAACATAAAATATTAACAAGAAGTATCATGATTCTATGAAAAGTAGAAGAAAAACTACAGTTTTTTCAGTGAATTGTGCTCCTTAATTTAATACTTCAAACTTATTACCCTAACACCAAAGTTTAACCAATCACTACAGTTTAAAAATTGACCAAAATACTTTCTGCTGAAATAAGTGTTGTCACCCAAAGCTAATGGTAGAAAAAAAAATCTTGCTTGCTTTGGGTCAAAATATAAACACAGACTTGTGACTTCATCTCCAAACAACTGTTTCTTAAATATATATTTTTAAAAGATTTTACAAATAGTTTCTCCAATATCAAAGGCAGTATCATCTTCCAGTTCAGAACACAGCACAGACTTACGCTGATTGGACAAGAAGGAAAAAGTCCATGTAAAAGTAGTCAAATTAATCTCTTTTTGGGATTGGGATGAATACAGAAAAGAAATAGAATATACATTAATACCATAAAAATTATTACTAAGAAGTCCCAAAAGTAGGCCAGAGGATGTTCAAATGCCCTCTTATGATTTAGAGAAGTTGGGCATGCAATGTGCAGTTGACATAAACTAGAGGGAGGTAAAGGCACCTGCTAAGAATGGCACTTAACCCATTTCATACTTCTCACAATATTATGGGGTAGGTATTTATGCTACTCTATTTTCAAAATAGGAAAATTGAGCCTCAGAGAGATTTCATTATTTGTTCCAGTTTCCACAAAGAGTAAAAGGATATCTGGGATCCAACTCTGGCTTTCTGAAGGCTTTCTTCTATGCAACTATATCCAGTTTGGGCGATCTTTACTTGGCAGAAGTCATCTAATTTTTTCCCAAATATTCTGTTAAACAAGAAAAACCTTTCAAAGTCTCTTGCAGGAAGTGAAGTGAAGAGAAAGTTATAGAGTAGCTGTTCCCTTGCAACTATGAAAATATCACCTGCATGCCTGGCTCCACCAATTCTGTTTCTTGCCCGTAAGCAATGCATTTAATCTTTGTTATTCAACACCAACTGGCTTGTTTCCTGGTTTGTTTACTGAGCAAGTGGTAGTTGTGGCTTAACTTCTTTACCCAGGCCTGCAACAATGGCCACTGAGGGCAGAAATTGAGAAAGAAGGAAGGCCAGTCTAGTCTGACTTTCTTCCTATATTGCCTGCCTCCTTTTTCCCATCATTAATTTGGCAGAACCATTTACTTTTTTCTACTCATAGACATTTTGGTGTATTTATTTTGATTTTCATTAAAAAATCAACAGTAATGCCTTTCACTTCTCAGGAAGCAGTATGCTATCAGAATGAAAAGTGTTCATTTTTTATTTGTGCTTTCATTCATTTCTGTGCTTTCCATCCTCCAAAGGTTTCCTAATAAACCTTCAGGCTGAGATTCTTGTGGTGGCACTATACCATTCTTCAGAGTTCATTTTCCCATTATGCCAGTGTAATTTATAAGCTCAGCCTAGATCCAAAGTATTTTCGGGATAAAAAATGTTTTAAGAAAAGCATGATAATTCTAAGGTAGCATGTAATTCTGCATGAATATTCTCTCATGAACCTCTGTGCCAATTACAATGGTCATATTTGGCATTCTTCATCTCATGGCCACAAAAATGAGATTGCTATTAGTATAAATAGAAATACAACTAACATTCAAAATTACATCATATAGAGGAGGATTCTTTCTACTCTTGACCTAATTTGTTTTGTAACTCATTTCCTGCTGCTATCACCTTCCTAGTCTATATTGAGATACATTGGCAATCTAGCTGAAGCTAGTATCCCTAGCCCCTGACCCAGAGTCACATTATAAATATTAGGAAGTACCCTAAGCCAAAATGTAATCAAATTCTTGAATTTAGTAATTATAAGAGCAAAATCATCAAGGCAGTTATTTTTTAGTAAAGTATAATAGAAATGGCTGATTGGACAGTAATAAATTCACATTAAGTAATTTATAAGGATTATAATAAAGGGGAAAATATTTACAAATATGTATTTGTATATATTTTATTGAAAATAACCTTGACTCAAATGTTAATGCCATTTAAAAAATCAAACTTTTCTTTTCTTCTTTTTTTTTTTTTTTCTTTATCCATTCATCTGTCGATGGACATCTGGGCTCTTTCCATAGTTTGGCTATTGTGGACATTGCTGCTATAAACATTGGGGTGCAGGTGCCCTTTCAGATCACTGAGTAATATATATATATATATATATATATATTACTCAGCCATCAAAAAATTAAATCTTACCATTTGCAAAGACATGGATGGAACTAGAGGGCATTATACTAAGCAAAATAAGTCAATCAGAGAAAGACAATTATCATGGGATCTGACTCAAGTGTGGAATTTAAGAAAAAAAACAGAGGATCACAGGAGAAGAGAAAAAAACTCTTCTCACAGGAGAAAGAAAAAAAAACAAGACAAAAATCAGAGGGAGACAAAACCATAAGAGACTCTTAATCATCAGAAACAAACTGAGGGTTGCTGGAGGGGAGGGAATGTGATGTAATGAGCACTGGGTGTTATATAAGACTGATTAAGCACTGACTACCTCTGAAACTAATAATATATTATATGTTAATTAACTGAAATTAAATAAAATATAAAAAATAAAAATACAAAAAAGTCAAATATTATAAATATATAATAAAATTGCTGCCTTGCAATGGGAGCCATAAAAATATTTTAAAATATGTACTAAATTAATTAATGTATAGCATTTTGCTGAAAAACCTCAAGGTTGCCTCCATGAGATACCCTAGCTTACACACTAGAGTGTTATAAGATTCAAAGATATGCAAATGAGGCCTTATGCTGAAATACCTCCATCAGCCAAGATCTATAGATTCAACCCAGATTCTGATACCACAGGGTTTGATACCACTAAAGAAACATTGTGAGAAATGAGGAAGTATGAGTGTTTTGTTGTAGGGTCAACTTCACCCTCAAGAAACTCTCCCAAGACCCTCTCCCATTTCCTTTTATGATCACACATTCACCAGATTGTGTAAAGCATCCCCTTACTTCCCTTTCAATACTTTAGACCATTTGTAAAAATGGTAAAACAGGAAAAGAGCACTCACCTACTCCTCAGTGAAACTTACTATAAGAGAGAGGGAAGCCTGTCCTGGTTCTTCTGAAGCAATTTTAGGAGATGAACTATTATAGATGAGAGCTCCTTCTTATAAAGATGGACCTTTCTGGAAGTTCTCCCAACCAAGGCATGCTGTATAAGGCTTGGGGTAAATGACTATGTGCATGTGTGGTATATATGGCAGGGAGACCCAGGCCTACCTTGTGTGTCATACACCATGTTACACAATGACTGTCACACTGAGAAAAGTAGTAATCTCTCCAGTGAACCCAGAGAAACAAATCTCACACCATTTTTCCACATGTGCTTTCTTTTATTTTTTTTATTTTTTATTTTTTATTTTTTATTTTTTATTTTTATTTATTTTTTGTGTGTGTGTGTGCTTTCTTTTAATAGCACAACCTTCGGTTTGTTTTGTGTATATGTGCATTTGTGTGTGCTATGAAGCTAAAGAACTGTATATCTGATGTGATGTGTGTTATAATTAATAAACAAGAAAAAGGAGGGAATTATCTGCAGAGGGTGCATGCTGGAAAGTTGCGTAAGAAAATTTGAATATACAAAATGAAGCCAAATGGGGCACCTGGGTGGCTCAGTTGGTTGAACATCTGACTTGATTTTGACTCCGGTTGTGATCTCAGGGTTGTGTGATGGAGCCCCGCCTTGGGCTCCATGCTCAGTGGGGAGTCTGCTTAAAGCTCTCTATCTTCCTCTCCTTCTGCTCTTCCCCACTGTGTTATCTAAAATAAAATAAATAAATCTTTTAAAAATATTAAATCAATAAAATGAAGCCAAATTATGGAGGACCTTGAAAAGAGAAAAGAAAGGTTTAGATTGATGTAGTCAATTGAAGGCCAAAAGGTAAGATATGGTTTAAGTATGCTTAGGGAAGATTTTTTTTTCCTGGTGATAAGATCTTTTGGGAGGAGGATAAGTTACTTAATTTCTGTACACCTTAATGTCCTCATCCATTAAAAGAAAGTGAGTAGTAATACCTCCTATTTTATAAAGGTTTGATGAGGATGAAGATAATTAATATATTTAGAGCAGATATGTGTAAAGTGCTCATTAACATTATCATCACCGTCTGCAACCATTATCTCCACCATCCTCAACATCTTCACCATCATTATAATTCTCTTCTTCTTCCTCCAAAAACACACATTCAAAAAGAAAAGATGCCTTCAAAAGAAAGATAATCCAGGTCTGTGCTTCTTAAAAAGTTGCACAGGTGATGACACCAATACCTGTATCCAATCAAGAGCAGGAAGTGTTGGATGGGACAATGTGGTAATGCAGCTATAATTGTTTGAAGCAGGTCACTTTTTTCATAGACCCATATACAATATAAGCATTGAAATATAAGCTTAAATTAAATTACTTATACTAGTATAAGACATGTAATCAATACCCCTTTTCTCTGACTATTGTACTGATAAAGAAATTTTATTTTTTTCCTTTAACAAAAGAGTTAAAAAATATATAAACCATTAAATATTAACTACTGTTCATCAATACATCATTTTAATACCATTTCCTCCTGTGGTTTTGGCATTCAAATCACATACTATATCCCTTAACTGAGAGTACAAAAGAAGATATCTGAAAATCTGTCTTAAAATGAAATATGAATGGACATGGAATTTTTGTTGCTTAGAAAATCAAAATAATATTCAGATACTCAGAAGGAACGCCACATGAGTATGTGTGCATCTCATACTCACCTTTGATTTCCTAAGTTCAAATATAAATGTTACTTGGCCATAAAATTGTTTGAATGTTAAAACAATTATTTAGGAACAATTTTACTAAATATTACTTGTCTTTATTGTGGCAGAGTTTTTTCCTTATTCTAAATATTCATTTACTTTCAGTAATAAAATGACTCTCCCTCAATTATATACAAAACTCTTTACACAAAATACATGATTTTGACTATATAACTATTTATTTTGTATTAAATTCAAATACACTAGCACATATTCAGATTCTTCTTTTTTATTAACTGCATAAATATAAATATAACAGAATGCTCCCTTATCAGGGGCACAGAAATTAGCCCCAGCAGCCAATACCATTCTTCCGTCAAGCTCAACAGACCTTATTACCTAGATTTGGCTGTGTACCCTCAGGCATATTATGAACCACATGAGCAGATGATTGAATGGGGGAAAAAATCTCCATTAAGAAAAAAATCGAGATTTTGGATTCAACTGCCTGTCCATTAGTGACATAAAGTGCTGACAAGCAGAACAAACAGTGAGCAATGTAATGTCAAGGCCTCTAGTGAAATGAAGTTTCATAACTTCACTAGGGTTGATGGATGGGTAATAATGACATTTTCAAGTGCAGAAATATACTCTATTAGGAACATCATAGAATTTTTCTGCACAAAGTAGTTGTTACAGCTTGGTTGCTCAGGGAAGATGACTCTATAGTGTAAGAAAACAGTCATGTGCTTATAAATGTTTAATCACGTTAATATTCTGTTGCTCTTTACCATGCCAGAGAACGTCACTTATTTAGAGTGTAATAGTTTAGAATAGAATTCTCTTAGACAGTGTAAAGACGGTGGAGAATTTTACATCAAATACTCAAATATCTGACATTAACAACGTTGTAAATCTGACATGAACAATTTATCAATTTACCAGGAAACTTTGTAAAAATGCATTACTGAGGGTGTTATCTGAATAGTAAATAACCCTTTAGGTCTTTGAAAAAAATTCAACCTACCTTATTCGTTACAGATTAAGTCACAAATAAAACTATCATCTTTCAGCCAGTCAACTGCAAAGGAGAGCTATGTGTCTCTAATTTATGTCTTATCTTCAAAAAACTGTCTGCAGTAACATAAGGAATAAAATTGGATGATTTTTGTAGCTTTATGTTCACATTTATACTAACATTGTCTTCAAGAAGGAATCTTGCTCTTTTAGAAAAGGAAGACTTTTTGGCATCAAAACTCACTTCGGGGTATATAAGAATCACATTTTTTTTTTTTTTAAAGCATAGAATGCCTCTGTTTGACTGTTACTTGGCTATTCAAAAACTTCCTGGAATTATGACTTCCAGGAAGCAAAATGTACTTCAACCACATCTGAATGATAAAAAGCATTTGATAGGGTATTTTCACTACGGTTCTAACTCTTAAAAGTTAAGTGATTATTGTACTCTAAAACTTTCAGGAGATAATATTATGAAAATTACCATATATTATGAGAACTAAATAATCCAGCGAAGTTTTATTGTCACAAAATAACATTTTCTAAAATATGAGCTATTGTTTTCTAAATGATTTTTAACTTTAAAATTAAAATAATATTGTTACAATGTTTTCCTAAAGTGAGATTGTTCAACCACTTCCCTTAGTTTATTCTTAAGCTAAGGAAGGAATAAAGATCATTCAAGAGCTTTAAAAATCTTTTTGTTTTCTGTCTCTTTTTCTGCCTTTGTGCCTGCCTGTTTTTCTTTCTTCCTTCCTGCCCTTCTGTCTTCCTTCCTATCTTCCTGCTTTCCACTCCTTTATGGTTCATTCTTCCTTCAACTATGAGTACAAGATACATTAGATGATACCTCAATGACCTCACTACATTGTACTGGGTGTAGAGCAGACTATCAATGGTACCTTTGAGTTTTACTTGCATTATTCTATTTTTATTTATGAAAGGCAGCTTCATATCAGAGCTTCATATTAAAGTCTGGGATCTTCTGCAATTTAAATTTATATTATATATTGATCCAATGATTCTGTATGACTCTGGTATCTATTTTTCTATATTACTGAACATGCCGACAGTGCAGCATTTCTCAGCATGAACTATATTCTCAGGAGAAATTCTAGGCTGGAATTGCCTGGAGTATTGCAGGCAAAGCGTTCTTTGAGAGGGAAATGGAGCAAAAACAGCTCCATTGCCTAAGTAATTAATTGATTTAAGATATGAGAAGAAAAAAAGGAGAAGTTTTGTTTACTACCCACTATTTAACTCTATCTTGAAGAGTAGGTTTAGGCAGCAAGTGTCTGAGAGATTCCATCCGAGGTGTCCCAGTCATTACCTCTACCCAGAGCAGCTAGTGTTAACTGCTCTGAGGTACACAGCTGGTTTCTCCCTGCTCAGGCAACCACATATTTTACAACACTTATTGCTGAAACTTCAAACTCTATTTCCTTAGCAGGATCCCTGGTCTAACTCCTTAGTGATAGTTGTAGACGCACTTCTATAGAAATAGCAATTTGGACCTAGAGTTAGTTTTTGATATGACATGAAAATCACAAGGTATACCTTGGGGAAATCTATCTTCTAAAAATCTGCTAGTATTGACCACATGTCTGCTGATGTCTCTTACACCAGCAGCTGCTTTTATATGTCAACTATGAAATACCTTCAAACACTTCGGGCTTCTCAGACCAAGTATAGGTTGAAATTGCAGGGAATTGCATGGTACTTGTGAAAATCTCTCCCTTGTGAAAAGTTGGATACAAAATATAGTGCTCCAGCACTGTTTTATATAGATCTGTTCAATATTCCACCTTCAGGCATATGGTTCACTAGGAGAGTAAACTGTTTATCTTGATAATCATTTTTCTATATGTAAACATGATACACAAAAATGAGAGATGTAAATACAATTCCATATTTATTGAGGTAAACCCTCACAGTAATCTAAACTCTCCACTGCATTTAAAGGAAGCAAATGGCAACTTACTCTACATGAGAAATGGAAAATAACAGCTCACATTATTAAATCTGGGGATGGACATCTGTCTTCAAGTTCATTTGATAGCTCTTCTGCTTCCTCTGTTTTTGGAATTTCTCCCAAGACTCATAGAATTTTATTTATTCAACATTTTAGAGAGAGTTATAATTGTTCATTATTACAGATGTTAATATTTCATGTTTTCTCATGAAATGTTACTCTAGTTAAAAAGTAGAAAGTATATAAAATTTACTTCAAGAACTCTTGCTTGATCACTATATTCCTCAGTATTTGTATTTGTTCTATTTTTTATTGATTAGCTTAAATAAGCAATAGTAGTTTGTTTTATTTTGTTTATCCTTTCAAAGAATCAGCTTTTAAACCTATGTGTTAGTTCTATTGTTTCTACATTTTTGACCTTCTTAATCAAAGATTTTTAAACCCTAACTTCGGCTTTGGTTTTGTTTGAATTGTATGTTCCATCAGTTTATTTTCAGTCTTTCATCTTTATTAATATAATTACTTAAATCTATACAGTTTCCTATGAGCATTGCTTTAGCTATTCCATAAATTAAGGCATGATAAATAAGGGCATGATACTTATTTTCTAGAAATTTTTTTATGTTTAGTTTGTATATTTTTGAACCAAGTATTATTTTTTCTTTGACCCAAGAAATATTTAATAGATACTACCTTTTTAATTGCCAGATGAAAGTACCTTTTTAAATGTTATTTTGTTATTAATTTCTAGGATTTATTGCATTGGCATTAGAATGTTGTAGGTATGGTTTCCACATTGCAGACCTTATTGAAATTTTCTTTGTGCTATAACATAGATATGCACATAAGAAATTTAGTAGGATTGATTTTTACACACATTCCATGAGAACTTGAAAGAAGATACAGTCCTTACTTATAATATGTTCCCTAATATTGTGTGTGTTTGTGTGTGTGTGTGTGTGTGTGTGTGTGTGTGTGTGTGTGATATCTCCCTTACTGATTATCCTATTGAGGTCTTCTACATGCTCAGTTACTTTTGGATACATTTTAAAATCTGAGATTGAGAGAGGTATTTTAAAGTCTTGTTTTATTTTTTTCCTTGCACCCCTTTTGGTTTCAATTTTATCAAGATGGCCACTATGCTATTTGGTGCATGGATTCGTAAATTTTATATCTTCCTGGTGAAATATAGCCCTTTTTTGCATTATAAAGAATCCTTTATCTTGTTTATTACCCTTTGTGCTGAATTCTGTGATGTCAGACATCAGGATCACAAGCCCTGGCCTTTTGTTAATCAGGTGACCTTGGTTTATCTCTATTATTTAGGCTTTCTAAATCACTTGTAGAAAAGTATTTCTTTTATAATGCATACAGTTGAGTTTTGCTTTTTGAATGTTAGGTCAAATACACTTATTTACATGATACATATCCTTGACCTCAAGTTTTGTTTTGTTTTTCTATTTAATATATACTATCTTTTACTATATAGTCTGTTCTCTCTCTCTCTATCTCTCTCTCTCTCTCTCTCTCTTTCTCTCTCTCTCTGTTAAGTGTGTTTGCTTTCATTTGTATTTCTTCTGGTATTTAGGAAGGTTGATATTTTTGTTCTAGTAGTTACCTTTATGCTAATGTCTTGACATAGGGCTTGCAGATCTTTTCCTTACTTAGGGTTCTACTTGCTTTTTAAGCTTTAAAGCACATCCATTATTTTCATTTTCTATCTCTGGGACAATCAAATATAGCTAATTTTGCTAATCCTTCTTCTCTCCCCTTTTCTCCTATTCTCTGTTTTGTTGTAATAATTCTACTTTGTTGGGCCATAGACCAAATAACATATTACTTCCCATCTGTGTACACACATTTATTTTAGTCTTGGATTCTCAATTAAGGGTAACTTAATGTTTATCACCAGCTCTTTTGTGGAAGATGCCTCAATTGTATCTTGGTTGGATGAAGCTCATCTTCTGTTATCCTACTAGACTTGCATATTTTAACATTGTTTGAGTTTGTATTGGGGAAGGGGTAAGGAGTGTTTCATTCTCTGTCTGCATGTCTGTCTGTCTCTCTCTCTCTCTCTTTTTTTTTAACTTTCTAGTAGCTGCTGTTCTGTTCCATTGGGTCTCAAATCTGTTCCTGATATTTCTACTCGGGATCAGGTATTTCCTTTTGAGATAAATCCAAAGAAACCTTATTTGTGTTCTACCATTACGTGGATTCTGCTCTAAGTTCCTGTATCTGGGCAGTCCCTAAGGAGAAAGATTATTTAAAACATAATCTTTTTATTCTCCTGATTCAGGTTTCTCCAACCTACAAAACTGTCAACTTTAATGTGAAAGTAATCTGTTACAAAGGCATTTGTTTTTTACCAAAGAGACTTTGACAAAATTTTAATTAATACAAAAAGAATATGGAGAGCACTAAAGCTGCAATCATTTAAATTTAAAATTGTATAAATATGGCTAGTTGACAATATAAAATTTGATACTTTCAGTAATAATTCATTTCCAAAGTATTCTCAGTGTTTCTGGCACCATCTGTTTACCTCAGGGAAGAAAAGTCCACATTTTCTTGTGTTTAAATGCATAGTGTACTGATTTAAAATGTGTGTCACAAAGACAACACTGTAACATACCAATTTATACTTACAGATGCTTTACCCTCAAGTGTTTCTTAAACAAGTGTGAAGGGTGAAAAGTCAAAACTTAACAAAAATAACCTCAGCGTTTCTTAACATAGACATGAGTCAGGATGATTTTGGTTCCTTTAGTTTTCAAATCATGGCTTAATTTTCTGTGACATTCATATATTCTTTTATTTAAAAAAATTATAGCTACTAGGAAATCTCCAGATTAATAAAGAATCAGCAAAAATATTCCTGAAGTCAATGACATTTGATGAAATGCATTGTGATTCCTCTAAAATAAAGTTTACTCTTCACTCTCTAACTGGGTATTAAAAAGATATCTGCATATAGTTTGTTTTCTTTTTGTTTAGAAGCATGAAGTGAAAGAGAAAACAATCCTCCATGATCTGGTGATGAATACCAACTTGCTTCAGATTATTTTGGAAATGGAAAAGGTAAATGAATAAAAGTGTGCATTATGTAAGTAAGTGCAAAGGTTTCTAGGCATATATGTACATATTAATAAATAATGAGACATACAAGCATTGCTAGAGCAGAAATGTTTTCAGGAGAAAGTTTTTATATTTTCTTTGAAAAGTAGTATTATAAATAGAACTAATTACATAAAATTTTCCTTTAGTATAATTCTTCCTAAAATTGTAGTTATTGTTTAGCAAATAGAGGAGTCTTTTTATAATTAGCATGGATATTAGGGTAGATTATACCAGTGGACTACAAAATACGATTATTTCAGCTGCATCAAATGCCAATGGCTGTTACCTAAAACATGTCACTTTCTTTTCCTATGCAGGGATGATTTTCCAGGGTCAGAAAACTATACAACCAAAATATTTACAGAGACCTTTTCAATGTCATTTTCTCCATTGTTCTCCCCCTATAAGCCTAAAAAAATGAAACAAAATATAAATACAGTTAAGATGGCTAAATATACAGATGTCTAATTTTTATCCAACTACAAAACTAATTTTCAGGAGATTGAATGCTGATAACAAAATTAGCAGCCTAGGATAGAACATGTAATATCGTTTGTAGAGGAGGAAAAGTAATATTCCCTTTTCCCTTCTGAGTTCTTAACTGAAATCCCTATAATAAAGGACAGATGAACAAGAGAAAACAAACAGAAGTTTACAAAGACATATACCTTATTTATACATGAGAGACATAAAAAAATGAGTAACTCCCTAGGTAGTATAAAATTCAGGATTAAATACCATCTTAATAGGGAAAGGTAGGGGGAATGTAGGACTCTTAGGGGAGAATAAATGATTTTTAGGAAAGACAATGGGCCCTTAGAAGAAGAGATGAGAGACAGGATTGTTTATATAAAAATGTGTGCTGATGTTGACTTCTAGTCTCTTCTGTGATGAGCCAATTTTCCCCGGCTGATGAAAATCCCCTGAGGAGAAGAGGAAATGTATGACTACTGAGTTCCTTTTGGAGGATCTAGATGGTGGATGAGAGAGAATCCTTTAGAATTCAGAGAAAGCCTTTCCTTGCATTTACTGCCTTCAAAATAATCAATATGCCAAAGTGGCATATTTTAGGGTGGCAAATTCTGTTGCCCTTTACAATATAGAATGTGTTGCAAGAAGGAGCATGATTCATAAACACTGGACTCTGATCCCAGATCAGCCCCTGCCATGCTGCATGACTGTAGACCATCCACCAACCCATACATGTCTCAGTTTCATCATCTCTGATTTATGATAATAAGTCCCCTGCATATTCTGCATGTCATGGTAAAATTCAAATGGAATGGCAGTTCTGAAGGCAATTGAAAATTCAAAAGCCCTACACAGATGCTCAATCATGTTTATGGAGTCCTTGGCTTTCTTTTTTAGTAGGAACTAATGGATAACACCATTCAGCCCCAGGACCTCTTTCTGTATTTTGTTCTCAGTCTTTATATACAAAGGAAAAACGTTCACATGAGTTAATAATAATTATCTCTGGATGGTGGGGTTGAGGTTGTTGTTCTTTCCCTTATATATTTCTGTATAGTTGAGTAGTTTTATATGAAACATAGATTAGTTTTATTAATATTTATCTTAGACAAAACTAAATCTGAATGTAAAATTTCTAACATATTATTATACCTATGATAAATTTTAATCACCATGAAATATTTCTATGGATCAAAAAATTAAATGTTCCAATGGGCAATTCAAATAAAGGAAACCCAAATGATCATTAGAGTATAAGATGCTTGCTTTTCTAGTAACCAAAGAAAAAAATTTAAAAACTAGGTCTGTCATTGCAAACTGTTGAAAATCAAAGTCAAAATGAAAATATTCAGGCAGTAGGGGAGAGGAGAAGGTGAGGGGCACATTAACAGAAATTAGCAGCAATATAGAAGTAACAGCTGGCTTCTCAACATAAACAATGAAAGCCATAAATTAACAAGCAGATTCTAAAATTTATATGGAAATTCAAAGAGGCAACAATTACCAAGATAATCTTAGAGAAAAAGAACAAAACTTAAAGACTAATGTTCCCAAATATTAAGACTTATTTCAAAAATATATTAAGAGTGTGTAGTACTGGTGCAAAGGGAAAAAATAGGCTAATGAACAAAAAAAAAAAAAAAGAAGGAGGAAAAAGTTTCAATTATACCATCACCTGAGTTTCTTTTTTGTCTTTTTTGTTTGTTTTGTTTTGTTTTATTTACTAAGTAAGGCTGTAGTGCAGTAAAAAAAAAAAAAAGAGAAAAAGATGCAGTTTTTTTGTAAATGGTGTAGTGCCAACATTAAGATTTTAATCGCCATGATTTCTTCCCTCTACTTCAAAAAAAAAAAAAATTGAGACTTACCCTACCCACACAGTACACAAAAATAAATTCCACACAGATTAAATCTACTGTGAACAATATAAGATTTTGGAAGAAAACATAAAGAATATCTTTATGTATAAGTAAATTAAAATGTATCAAGGACAACATAGTGCTAACTATAAAGGATAAAGTAAGAATCATATTAAATTTCTCTTACATTGAGGATTTATATTCATTAAAGGGCATGGATAAGAATAAAAAGCATGCCATAAAATGGATATTTCCAATGAATATATCTGACATAGGACTCATCTAGAATTTACAAAAATCTTTATAAATCAACTTAAAAAGGCAAGCAATCCAATAAAGAAATGGCTTTGAACAGATGCATCATACAAAACGATATATAAAGTAAGCTTATTGAAAAGAAGCTCAACTTCAAAAGTGAAAAGGATACCCTCATTAAAACCAAGATGAGATACCATATACTGACCAGAATATCTATAATGATAGCAACAAATAATACTAAGGGTCGACAAGGATGTGGAACAGAGAATTTTCATATACTGCTTGGAGGACTTTAGGAGGCTATTAGGCATTGTCTAATTTGTCTGAACATACATGTAGCTTCTCAATTCTACTCCAAATTATATACTTGGGATGAATACATATGTTCACTAAATGACGTGTGATAATATTCATACCATCACAATTTTTTACAGATAAAATCTAGAAATAACACAAATTCTATCAACAGTAGAGAAGATAAATTGTATTATTTCCTGTGATTGCCTAGAATATCAAGAATGAACATACTATTACTACATTTAACAACACAAGTGAATCTCATAAATACAATGTTGAGTGAAAGAAGTGTGACACACAAGAGAACATACTGCATGATTCCATTTCATATAACTTTAGTTCAACAATAATTGAAATAATGGAGTTAGAAATCAGAATAGCCATTAATTTGGGGGAAAGAGACTGGGGGTTGGCATAAAGGGACATCTGGGATGCTGGTACTGTTTTATTTTTTGATATGGATGGTGGTTACACAGGTGTATTCACTTTGTAAAACTCGAGGACCTATAAGCATGTGATTTGGCATATTTCAATTTAATAAAAGGAAAAACATTCAATTGGATATAATTTTCCAGCTATCAAATTGACCGTTGTTTTGTTTTGTTTTGTTTTCCAGGACAATATCCATAGCTAGCAATGAAGCAGGAAATATTTTATATCACCTAATGGAATGGAAATTGATGTAGATTTTCTGAAAACAGTTAGATGTTATCTAGCAAAGCTTAAAAAATAGATACCCTTTTATCAAATAACACAATTTCCAGGACTTTCTCCTATAGCAATAATCAGAGATCTGAAAATAGCGTATGTAAAAGAACATTTTACAGCATTTTTCTATACCTAGACATTACAAACTAATTATATAGGGATTAAATAAATATATCATGGTATGGATATTGATGGAATGTAAAGCCATTTAAATTGATATATTCAAACATCATTTTTTTACTACTATAATATTAAAATTAAAACATTAAATGATAAGCTAGTTATAAAGCAGTATATAAAGTGATTCAAATTATACTTCTGTTTTCTCTAAGGAATCTATTTTCTGTATTTTTCATATTCTTATATTTTCTAGCTCTAAATTCAAAATATAGTGCTTTTAAAATGGAATAATCAGGCATATTCAAAAGAAGTAATCTAATAATATCACAAAAAATTTAAATCAGCTCTTCATAAACACACCATTTAAGCACAACATCACTTTTAGCATCACTTCTTTTCCACTTTAAACGAATGTATGCCTTTAGCTTTTCAATCCATTTCTATATTCTTGTACCATACTAGGCTTTTCTTTATGTTGTTTGCTATCCAAATTATTTCTAGTTTACTTTGCAATTTCATATAACACTGCAAAGAATATCTTCCAGTTTTTGCTTCTGTTAAATTAGTTCCTTACTATAAATTCCCAGAAGTGAAAATCCTTGGTCAAAAAGTATAAATGAAATATCCAGCACAAAAATGATTTTTATTGAACAATATTTCACTTACAACTTAAAAAAGTATTGAAGTCTGTCCTAGGTATAGAGTAGGTATGAAAATCTGGCTTTGTAATAGTTCAGAGGATAACAGTGAAGGCTATGATCAAATCTGATCATAAACAGGTCAAATATAGTTGGTGGGGGGAGCCCCACGAGGGGGAGAAAAAAAGCAAACTTTCAGTGTATGCCATCTGATTAAAGCCCATTACCATTAAAGCCACTTTGCTCATTGCTAGATCAAGCCCTAAACAACTATTGCTCTACCTCCCTGGATTCCACATACTTAGTAGGTTGTCTCTGGTTTTTGGCTGAAACTTAAATCAGGCCAACACTCCGGATGCTGTGTAAAGAAAGCTATTATCTTTAAATCTTGGTAGAATATGTCTGCCTTTTGTAGCTCCAAATTGCCCTGCCTTTATTGTTACCATGGATCAAGTTTGTATCAAATTTGCTATCTACTATTTTAACTGCCTCATCTATATCATTATATATCTCCCAGCTGCAACCCCCAGTTGAGCTCTTTCCTTTAGGTTAGTTTTCCCCAAGTGTATTACCTTGTGTTTTCCAGGCTGTGTCTAATTTGGTTATGTTCTTTTATATCTCACACTAGCTGATCGCTCAATAAGTGTAACATAATTGTTTGAAATCTGCTGCTATACTTTGTTTTGGAATAGTTCCCTGAACTCTAAATACCTGAGCGTGAAAATAATTAAGGTGAAGTATTGAATACAATTGATTTTCTTGTACAAAATATTCAATATGCTCTTTAGATTTAGGGCACTAAAAAGGCTTCCTCTGGATAATATTAAAACCCATTTTGTTGCTTACGCACATTCTGTAAATCCAACTGCCTACACATTTATTTTCATTGACAATAGCATAAATTTATTCTATTCATGTTATACAGAAGTTCTTTAAGTTGGAACTAAGTTGGAATTGGCTTACAAATTGAGTTTTGATGAACACGGTCATAAGGAATTGGAGGAAGAACAATATTTAACCAGTTTATTTCACTGTAGAGGAAATTGGAGTTTTCAGGATCAAGTCATTTAGCTCTGTCAAGTAGTCAAATGTAACTTGATCATTTTGATGGACTTATTTATCTATATTGCACTGGAATAAGATACTTCCCTCTTAAAAGTAACAGGTCTAAAAATGCTGAAACAATAACCTGACATTCCATACCAACGAGTGATTAAGTACAAATGGCATATTTCTTTAAACTTTTATCCAGTAGTAATAAAGTATTCCTTAGAGTATATTCTTGATTTGAGACCAGTAAAACATTTTAATAGTGAAGGTAAATGAGACGTTGCAATAATAGTAATGAACATTGATGGTGACCCTTTTATCCCTTTACTTCCAGAAATGTTTATGCCCTCAGGTACCCGGGATATATGAGTCTAATGCTCTCTCATATTTCCTCCACTAAAGGAAAAAGAGGAAAGGGTAATTATCAGAAAAAGAGTTTTGACCATAAAGAGAACCCTTACAGAGACCTTGACCCTGCTCAAGGTACTAATCTCATCTATGTAAAATATTTAACTTCAAGTTACAAATGAGATTAGTCGAGCTGTGTGATCCCTATACATTTGCTTTCTCTTTTGTTCTTCTTACATATAATTATAGGTAAAAAAAAATTCTTAAATTGTGTCTGTGGTCTTTACGTTCATAATAGTATAAATTTTATTATAAGATAGATGTTTCCATATAAAGGGATTTGATTAGTAAAATGGAAAGAAAAATATATAAGATGGTTTACCTCAGAGCATTGTTCCAGATCAAGAAATAAATATTAGGGGGAGGGGAGATTTCAACATTCACTTTCAACAGAATGGGTTTTGCAAAGCCTTGCTATAATTCTTTTACTTGAGCTAAAAAATCTAATCATTATCAGAATCAATGTAACTGGTGTTTCTGTTTGAGTATCTGATGCCACAATAAATAACTGGCATATTTAACCATGAAGTTCTTCTGCTAAGAAAAACAATCTATTTACAGATATTGCTTCACTCTCCATATGTGCATAAGAAAACACGGAATTGAAAATGGACAAAATTAATCTTATGAAGTCATTTGATCTAAATAGAAAGTCATACTTCACAGAATGAAATTTATCACACTTTCTACAGTTGCACATTTCTTATTTTGGGGGGGGGGGCAGAGCACTAAAATAACTACCAACTTTTAGTTTTTAAAGTAATGATGCTGCCATATCAAAATTTTGTTTTCTGAGTAGTAGGTGCTCATAGATAGTGATATCAATACGCTCTCGCTGGAAATCTGTTCAGCCTCCGCTACACACATATCTCTAACCAGTGACCGACAACTGACCCTGATAAACCATCTTCTTGCACCTCCCCAGCATGGCATGAGTCATAGCACTATTGGTTGGTATACCAAGTGACTGGCAGAGACGGCAATGTCTAATGCTTCTCTACCATCACCTGAGAAGAGAGTTGACTCTTTTTAGCTACTTGTGTTCAAGGGCCATTCATTTCATCAGAGAACACCTTACAATATTGTCCTTGAAGGAACAAACTAGATAAAATGTGTTGGGAAATATTTGTAGAGAGACAGGCTAATGATAGTTGCTTTTCATTTTTAATCAAGTGCTAAAGCAAGCACCCTTTTCTCTGTGTGCGTGTTGCACATACTAAGAGAAGAGATCATGACAGAAATTGAAAGTATAAAATATCACAATTTTGACATGCTTCTATAAAACTATAAATATGTTTTTTAAAAATATTTTATTTATCCATTTATGAGAGACACAGGGAGACAGAGAGAGAGGCAGAGAGAGAAGCAGGCTCCATGCAGAGAGCCCGACCTGGGACTCGATCCTGGTCTCCAGGATCAGGCCCTGGGCTGAAGGCGGCGCTAAACCACTGAGCCACCCGGGCTGCCCTATAAAAATGTTTTTAAAAATGAAAAATCTAGACAGATGCTAAAAGATAGGAGAAACTTTAACAACAAGTATAAAACAAGACCATCCTGGGAAAACGAGACCTATATTCACTTTATCTAATGCCCAGAAAGTTTCTGGTTTAAGTAATTACTGATCTTCCTCTAAGACATATTCTATATTATTCCATCTTGCTACCCATCCTGCTTTCCCAGTCACCTGTTATCACTGGTCCCTAAACTCTTTTTTTATGTTATATTTTGAATATATATCACTAAAGGTGATTCAATCTTCCATACTTCATGTTCCATAACTCTTCCCTGTGTTCTTTGAAATTTATAGAAATCCTTAATAAACTCTTCTCTGCTTGTTTCACGTTATTTTCATGACATAAGACTGCTATCACCCAGTGAGACAATTTTCTTGAAGTTTCCTGGAGCAATGGCTTTTTTACCCTTTACCTCTCGGGTACAGAATCTCAGGACCTCCAGGTAGGTGTCTTTTGCTATTTAAAGCCACTTTTCCAACAGGTTTCCTCAAGAACTCCCAATTTTCATAGTTCATGATATCAAACTATACCATTTACTTTCTTGTGGTCCTGGATGTACCTCAATCACTTATAACTTTGTACTGAGTTAATACAATTCTAAGAGCCCTGAAGGAACCATGCACATTCCTATAAAGAATAACTTGACCCAGGCATCCCAAACCACTTTGATTAAAAATAGAGGAAGAAGCAATTGAGATACAGATGTTGGGTCTCTAATTTCTTTGAACTTGATCTCATAAGAACAAGAGTATTATGATTTTAGACTTTAATTCCTTTGACTCTAATGTTTTTGAATTTTAACTCAAAAGAGAATTTAATTTCTAAGGTTTTTTTTCTTCTTGGAATTAATTTGAGGACATTGTATCTGAATTTGAAGCAATTTACATTGCTGGCATTTTATTATTGAAGAGCCTTATGCATTTGGAGTATCTTAATGTTGTCATTTAATTCCATTTTAGTATCTCTGAGAGGCTCTATTGGATAACTTGGATGGATACAATTTGCTATGAAACATAACAGGGGATAGATTTTCAGCCTTGAGTAATTTAATTAACACTTTATTTTTGAGCCACTCCTAGGGCCAATGTCTGTATCACCTCAATAGTGATCAAAATGGTTGGTATTAGGGAGGCACTTCATGAAGGTGGGAGAAGGACTCTCTCCACACCTTGTGGATTTTTTCCTGTTTATGAAGAGGAAACATACCTGTCATTTTTCTTAGACTTAATGAAGTCTAAGCTGATAACAGAATATAAAACTAGGAATGTACAAGAATACTCATTCCTCTCCTCTTCCAATTCCTTCAGTGGATAGGAATATCCATTGTCACATTTCTCCTGGCCTTTCCCTACCCTTTCACTTCATTAACATTTAGTGAATGCTGTATGAAAGCTGTTATTAAGTGCTTTACATGAATTAACCCATGTGAATGCTATGAGGTCTATAGGAAGGCAACAACATATTGTGTCACAATGTAGATTGTTATCACTTCTGTATGATAAAGAGACAATGAGGTTAAATAATCTGTCCGAACCACAAGCAACAGTCAGTCATGTTGCCAAATCAAATCTTCAGTCCCCAATTTTTATTATACCGACATTTCAAGAGCTTTCATAAACAGTTTAACACTTCCTTCTAGAAACATATCTTCGTCTTGGTTTCTGTTAGCCCACCAACTCTGATCACCTTATTTTCCCAGTGGCCAGTCCCTCTCAATCCCCTTTAGTGTGTTCTATCATACTGCTTGATTTGTTGATATTAGACTTCACCAGGGCCTTGTTATGAACCCCATTCTTGATTATGCCTACATTCTTTCCCTGAGTTACCACATCTGAGACCATGGCACTATATATCATCTAAATGCCGACGACATAGATTATACCACTGGCTGGCCTTCATATCCACATGGAAAATCAGAAGTGCGTATCCAAATACTTTATTCCAATTGCAACATGGATTTCTAATAACCATTTTAAACACAATATGTTCAAATAGAACTATTGAATCCCTACCACATACTCCTATCCTGCTCCTATCAAAACAAACTAGAAGTAATCTGTGAATCCACCCTTTCCATCATGTAAATGCATATAAAAACAGAGAAAAAATACATACTAAAATAACAAATGTTATTGCCTTTAAGGATGTGTGTTGATAGAGAAAGGGTGAGCTACGTGGAGGATAAGTTATATGGATTATGCATTTGTGTGTGGGTTGCATATAAGAAAAAGAGGTAGTAGGGAACTTTTTTTTCTCAATATGCTTCCTTATTACTTGAAAATTTAAAAAGTCAAAATGTATTCATATATTACTTTATAATCCAAAATATTTTTTGAAAACCCAAGAATCTGATTTCTCTACCTACTATGAAACTACTAGCATACATTTTTCTACAACTCTTTTATTTATCCAAATGGGACCAAATACTCTTAATTCTGTGTGGTTTAGCTCTGTAGTTCTATATGTAACTACCACAAAGCTAAATGGACATTTTGAATAATAGATTGAGATGACTTTTTTCAATATCTTTTATAATTTAGGCATCAAAATGTCACTCAAAATTTAAATTGACTAACAATGTAAACTTATTTTTTAGAGATACATAAGGTAAATTGTTTTTTCTAACATAAATTTCCTTTCAAATATAGGAATATATAATTTTACTACACTCTAAAATATAGACAAGTTAAATTTAGCTTATTTGGGGCTAAGAATGAATTATTCAACTTGAGTAAAATGATTACAAGAAGAGAATTCATTATTCAGCTATCATAGAAAATCACTTCTTTTAGTCGACTTTTTAAAATTCACTTATTGTCCTTGTTTAGGGATTACCATGACACCACAAGTAACAGAAAATGAAAGAGGCAATAAATACATGATATTTATTCTGGAAACAACTGTGTATTAGTCATTAAATTCATTGAGACTTCTTTTTTTACACAAATATTTAGATCAAGCTCTGATCTGGATTTTTGAATAATAGAATTTTTATCTGTTAATTTTGGGTAGAAGAGCTGATAGAAAAATAAATCAAATATGCCTAAACATAATTTAGGGTTTTTCTCATAAGTTCTATCACACCTATAGTACTCATTTTTAGGTATATAGTCTTGATTTCCTGTTGGTGGAAGCTTAGAAAACAGATGGATTTGAACAATTATAGATAGGTTGGTCATCCTAACAAGAACCTGGGTAGACTTTATAATTTTGATACCCATGTTTAGGTCTTACATTAAAAGAAAAATAAATATTGACTGCTAAAAGAAACAATGAAGCAAATTATCATTTCATTTTTTAACCTCAGAATAGGTGGACATAGTCTGCTAAAGCAATTATAGAAAGAAAGAAAAAACTTAGGCAATATATTACTGTTTAAAATAATTGTTAAGTCCGCATCTTTAGCTTAATGTATTATACAATATGCTTAATTATAATTTTAAATTCTACATTCTACTTCTCCAATTTTGTCAAAGTTCTAAGAAATTGAACCTCTGAAATACGATTTTTATTTTCACTACTTATTACATAATCACTTCCTTTATTTTAGTACAGAAGTTATCTATGGAGTGTGGTATACCTGTTAAACTTTGTGTCTTCATGCCTAGTTTTACTTCTGGCTTAAAGTTAGAAAATCAGTGATCTGATCAATGAGCTATGGTACGTCACCAGTCCTCTTTCTCTTAGAGCTTGGTATAACTGGCCTCACCATTACTGCCTCACGAACACTCTCATTACATTGACCCATGATTCTATGACCTTTATTCCTTTCTGATACCTTTATATTCATACCTACTCTATCTGTT
Organism: Vulpes lagopus; assembly: GCF_018345385.1. Lineage (NCBI taxonomy): Eukaryota > Metazoa > Chordata > Mammalia > Carnivora > Canidae > Vulpes > Vulpes lagopus. The sequence goes on along the minus strand of NC_054824.1, from coordinate 21,326,181 downwards.
TTGCTAAATCACTTCTCTATATCATTGGAGTTACTCTCTATGACTAACTTCTTGGGTTTTAGATTAGCCACTCTATACTCTAAAATGTGAAAATCATGGTATAAGTCTTGGTATAAGATGTCAGATTAAGCATGTTTGCTCCTCTATCCCACCAGACATCAGTATTTTAAAAAGGGAGAAACCACTAACAAGAAAGTAACAGGCAATGGTGAGGACAGGATTCAACAGATATTTTGAGGACAGACTATAGATGAAAGTGTAATGACAGATGATATAGATTATAGGCAATAGAAATTGGGTATATGTGACCCAGCATCTGAAATGAAATCCAAGGGTGACTCAAATTCAGATGCAGCAAGTGGCAATGATAACTGATCTTCAGAGGACAGCAGGCTTCATCAGGTAGCCAGGCCCCATTCTCCTACCCTCCTCAACCATACTTCTTGGAGTGAGATAAAACTCCAAGCATTTGTACCCTGGGAAAAGCCTAATGGTTCTTCTCTAAAATACTGATTAAACCAATGATAGAAAAATAGGACTTTCCGGAGACTTTCATTCAGTCAACAAATACTTCTAGCATATCTATTCTCTGCTAGTCTCTCATTTGGTCACCAGAAATACAACATTTGAACAACACCAAGTCTCTCTCCTCATGCAGCTCACATTCTATCGGGAATGTGCATACACACAAACATCAACTAAGGATAAACACTATGAGGAGAGGAAAACATTAAGCAGGTTAAGGTGCTGTGGGTGTGCCATTTATGTAGTGTGGTCAGGGTGCACATAAAAGAGAAAGGTGGAGTTAAGTAGAAATTCTACCACAGGGTAAACAGATCATTCGAGACTTTTTATGGCTTTTGTAAGCCATAAAATAAAAATAGGACACTATGAAAAAAGAAACAGAACAAAAATATTTAAAAACTTAAAATAATTGCTGACTAAAAGGGTTAGAATATAAGGCAAGCAAGTTCCAAGAATATAGAGCCAACACATAAAACTCAGACAATATGAGGTATGGAAAGCCATGCTAAAGTTGAATTGTGGCTTGAACTGACTCCAGAGTATAGGCTCTTTGCCCCTGTTATATATTGATCCAAAATCTACATTTGTTTATCTTTAAAATGGGCATGCTAAAGCTTGCAGTGTTCTTCTGAGTTAAGAGCTATGCACACAAAGGATTTAAGATAGTAACTGACACATACTAGTTGTTTCATAACTGCTATTATTAATATATCACTATGCTCAGTATTTAGAGCTATCATTAATTTTCATGCTGTCAAGTTTCACCTCCTGTGAGTCATCACAAAATCTGTATTTTCATCCCTGATGTCTCCTAAATTCTGGTTCAATATTTCCATCTGCCTCCTTTATAGTTCCACTTGAATTTTTTGCTTTTATCATATTATCCCCATTGGGAAATGTTGTAGTGTAATGGAATTAACCTTAAAATGAGAATCAAAAGATTATGTTAAAAAATAAAATTGTGTTCAAATCTAACTCTAGCATGAGTAGTGTGACCCTGGCATGTGATTCAGTTTCTTCCTTTTCAGTTATTAAAAGGGAAAAATTAGAGATTTCAGTTCAATGAAGTATAAAGTGATTTTTAAACTAATTCTGCAACCAGATTATCAATTTGTGAATCATTGCTGCCTGTTCCCAAATCCCTCATCTTCAAAATAGAACAAAACACCCTCTCATGATTTTTTTTTTCCACAAATGCTCTGCCATTCTTCCTTATGCCTATCTTAGCTTTCTGGGTTTTAACTTACTATCTGGGCTGCTACAGTATCACGCTGACTGGCCTCTCTGACCAAAGCCTCCATCCCTTCCAATTCATACTTAATGATGCCACCTGCTTGTTTGTCCTAAAATGTCATTTTGATTATTTTATTCTCCTCCTCAGAAACTTTTGTGACTTCCTATGACTTCCAGGAAGAACAGAACTCTTGTATTTGACATTCAAGGACAAACAAAGCAGGTCAAAGTTTTAGCTTCCCCTCCACCACCTACCCCCACAGTTCACCATTTCAAATCAGCTATTTGCCAGCCTCAATCACGGCTTTTGCTTTTTTACCTCCATGACTTTCCTCACTCTCAATTTTTTCTTATTTATTTTTTTTATTTTTTCAACACTACTCTCCACCTACAACAATCTGAATGTAAATTCCACCCATCTTTCAAAGTCTAGGCAAAGTGCCTCCCCCTGTCTGAAGTCTTTACAGATTGTTTTCTTTGAGCTGCTTTAGAACTTATTTCAGTACAACTAATATATCATTTATAACATATTAGTCTGCTTTATAATTATTTGCATATATATCTTAAGACCTCTATTTGATTTCAAGTTTTTGGATGAAATAAATCATCACCACAGCACCTAGCATGATGCCTGGCATGCTGACTGTCTTATAAATATATATGACATGAATTAATGCATTTTTCCTAGGACAAAATAAATAGAGCTTCCTTTCTTTCACTTTAAATGTTATCAAAAAGTATATGATGAGGCCATTGACATTTTACAGCATAGATTTACCATTAAAATATATTTTGTTCTAAAACAGCAATAATATTGAGAGGCATTCACATTTATACATCTCAATCAATGTGCATGAGAGAATGAAAACACTGCTGTTCAAAGAGGCTTCTTTGGAGAAATAACAACTAAATGAGAAAATATTAGTCAACTATTTCTAATGAGAAATTTTTTGAAAATACCTGGCAATTAAATAATTGCCTAAACTTTGAATTTGTCTACAAACTTGAATTAGCACAAGGTAGCACAATTGCATTCCCTTCAGAATTAAGTCAGATAATAAAAATTCTAAAGCACAATGTAGCAAATCCTTTGGAATAATCTTGTTAGGATAAACCTTCTGCCTGGAATTCTAGTTCTATGTAGTATGCTACAATTGTCCACAAGGTGATATATAAATGTGATAGGCTTCATCTATAATGATAAAATAGCTCCTCTACTATCAGTAAAATATACATTTGGTGTTTATACATATTTTGCTTGTGAGTAATGATAGTCACCAATGAAATAATTGTTTGACCTCAGATGATAAACATTAATCAAACAATTTTTTTTTCTTGTAGAGGGATTAGGGCACTAAGAAGTACTCATTGAAATTTCAATATATTTTTTTCTTCACCAATAAAACAAAAGATATGTAACTATTCTTATTTGTTAAGCAACTCTCCCTGAGGTTGGTGATTTTCTTCTTGGCACCATCTTTTCTCAATCACAATTTCCCCATGCCTTCAGGACAACAGCTGGTTGATAAATTCTTGTGACATGAAAGTCTCACACTATTAGAGCACACTGATTTGCTTAGTGATGAAACTAGTTCCTTTAAGGATGACTGTTCCAGAAATACTTGAGGATTATTGAGAAATAAATGAAATGAAATAAAAAATATTAGAGTTAGAACATTGTTAGGACATATTGGAAGAGTATATGTGTGATGTGTGAACCAAAAATAATACAAAATTGAGAACGCTTCATATAAATATAGAGAAAGGAAATGACATTGCCTCTTAATTAAATCTAAAAATGTGATATTCTGGATCCTTAGATATTGCTGTAATGTTCCTAGCATGTAGAGCCGCAAACAATGAACATTTTCTTAAACAAATGAGTTTGTTGAAGACACAAAAGCCATTTTTCCCATCAACCAAGCTGATCTTGCTTTATGTCTCCCCATACCACGTATTCCTTGATGTTATATAAACAGTTCTGAAAGTGACACAACATCCTATATTCTAGTGAATCTAAGATCCAACAAAAGCATAGCTTAAAAGTTAGATCACAATATATGGTTCTAATGGAGACATACAAATAGAAGGTGTTTACTACTTCCATATTAAAGCCAATTTTTCACATATAGGCTATATACAGCTTTAAACAGAAACAAAAATTTCAGAAAACTGCATTGAATATAGATAGCCTGTATGTCATGTTACATAAGAAAGTGTTTCTCATTTTCTTATCCATATTTATTTCATTCAGAATCCATTCTTACCTGGAACCCACAGTTTAAAATATCACAATTTTAAACATGATTAGGGTCTGAAGAATAAGTTAGACTACAAAAAAACAAAACAAACAAAAAAAAAACCCCAAAAACAAACAAACGAACAGTAGGATACTTGGAAATATTTTTTTTTTTCTGTAAAACTCTATGAATTATATTACTGAGCTTTTATAGGCTTCCTCACATGTCTTTTTTTTTAAGATTTTATTTATTTATTCACAAGAGACACACACACAGAGAGGCAGAGACATAAGCAGAGGGAGAAGCAGGCTCCATGCAGGGAGCCTGATGCAGAACTCCATCCCGGGACCCCAGGATCACACCCCTGGCCAAAGGCAGGCTCTAAACTGCTGAGCCACCCAGGGATCCCATTCCCCACACTTCTTGATAATGATGTGATGCATGTGTGAGAGAGAGGTTAGTGGATCTTCCCCAGATCCAGGCACAACAGCTGATAGAATGATGCCTAAGAAAGTAGACATGCTCCCCCTTTCTTATAGTACCTGAGGCATTCCAAGAGAGGCCAGAGCCAGATGAAAGGGACAGAAGATGCTCACACCTCAGGAGGAGGAAAGGATCACTCTCCAAGTTATCTGCTAAAAAAACCAACCAAAACTATATATTCCTCAGTGTGTGAATTCCAGTCAATTCTAAAGCTGATGGATTGACAATTGGAGAATTGAGCCATAGGTAAATCTGAACTTCTTCAAAGTTTTATATTATTTGACTAAGAGAGAAAAGAGATTAAAGTTTTTCTGATTATTGACAGTATGGAACTATCATTATACGTGGAATAAGGAAGAGAAAAATTTGTAAACCCAATTAACTTTTTTTTAAGCTAAGGAATATATAAAAATATGTTCATATCATAAAAGCCCTAACTTTCAATTTATCTAGCTATAACTAATATCTATCTATGTATCTATCTATCCATCTATCCATTAAAGAGATTACACAAAGCTAGCATTATGAAGATATATGTGACATTCAGAATTCCATTACCAACTGTGCCTGTAATCCTAAAGAAACCATGTTCTCCTTGCAATGAGTAAAAAGTGATGATTAGAATTATGCTCAGATAGATTTTCTTTGACATTCAGCTGCAAGCTTTCTATCTACTTCTCCAATCTGTATTAATATTAATATAATAACCCTACCTGACCTATAGCTGCAGGCATTCTAACTGAATCTGCATCTTCTTTGCACAATGCTACCAATTTTAGGGATGTGAAATTAGCAGCAATTGCAGTAAAATGGAGAGTGCCATCCCTCACTCTCTGAGCTCTTCTCACTAAAGCAAGAAAAGGGAATAGAAGAGTGGGATATCCTTGGGTCCTTCCTGTGTGCCAAGGTAAAAAAATGTAGGTATAAAAGGAAAAGAAAGACCTAAGGTATTTCCCAGTAGGTAAGCTAAGATACCATGAGCTAGGATCTAAAGTTAAGCAAGGGATCATATATAATAAGGGTTGTACATTATTTTTTTTATTCTATAACTTGAAAACAGTACGGTTATCCATAAAGAATAAGAAATATTCAACTAGGAAATAATTAATCATATTTTTATCATGTATATCTATATAATTTTGCTGGTTTGGTTGGCTGGGCTTTTTTTTTTTTTTTTTTTTTTTTTTAGCTCTGTGTCTATGTGTTAACGTCCACCACATTTCCTTTCTTTTTCTGTCTTTTTCATCATCCCTGTAGATTTCTCAACACCAAGAAAATATTTGTGCCAAACACTAATATATATCCATTTATTCTGTAGAAAATTTCAAGAACAACTACCTTTCTGCTGGTGAGTACGGCTGTCATAAACCTCATGGGAGAAACTCTCCCCTACATTGTAGAAATAACTTCTGGGCTTGCTACACACAAATAAGGTTGTAAGAAAGGTAAACATATTAAAATCTAACTTACTCCCAGGAGACTCAATAACAATTTTAAAACCAAGAAAATCAGAAGGGAGGTACAAGAATTCACATAGCTATATAAAAGTTTAAAAAGAAAAAAAAAGTATTCTTCATAAATGATTTCCTATACTCCTAGGCTATAAAGCAAACAAAAATAACTGAACAAAAAAATTGCAAGAGGTATACAAATATTCAGATGATGGAAATGGTTGAATGTAGGTATTTTAGAAATAAATTTCCATTCCAAGTTCCTTCTGTGTTAGGAGATAGAAAAACCCTCAACATTATAAGACACTTTAAAATGGAAGGAGGGGATCCCTGGGGGGCTCAGCTGTTTAGCGCCTGCCTTCGGCCCAGGGTGTGATTCTGGAGTCCCGGGATCGAGTCCCACATCAGGCTCCCTGCATGGAGCCTGTTTCTCCCTTTGCCTGTGTCTCTGCCTCTCTCTCTCTCTCTCTCTCTCTCTCTCTCTGTGTGTGTGTGTGTGTGTGTGTGTGTGTCTCATGAATAAATAAATAAAATCTTAAAAAGAGAAATGGAAGGAAAAAAAAAGAATTGCTGTCTTCATAGCCAACATACTTTCCCCATCACATCACATAATGCTGTTCTAACTTTATCTGCCAACCATTCAGTTGTCTACCACAGGCAAGATTTCCTCTCACTGTGCATCATTCAATTGAGCATTTGGACTGCCAGCTATCTTGGCTGCAGATTTGTAGGCTGCCTGTGTTCATCTTGAACCATATATACCCTATCCTGCATATTCAATTTCTGAAAGCTTCCAGAGATCTCTATTTACAATAGATTCAAATGTGCATGTGTAATTCCTTATTGTTTGTCAAACAAGAAAGGAAAGAGATATATTGGTAGGTAAAATTTTTCTAAAAGAGGAAGCAAAGACACCTGGACGAGGAAAGTAGTACAGGTAAAGCTGACATTTCTACTGGGATTCAATGATTCAAAAGAAAAACAAAAACAAAAACACAAAAAAGCAATTCTCTTCACTCTCGTCTTTACACTTCAATTGTGATTTTATTCATCGTATCTCCTCAAAATATCAAAACATCTTATGGCATTGCCATGGAATGGAAGAGAAAACTCCACAGTTTCATGAATCATATGTCAAGGTAGACATACCAGTCCTTAGCCAAATTTCACCTATATGCCATAAAATTTCCTTTGTATACTTATGCTATTACTCATCTTTGATGCAATGGTAAGGCTGAATAAATTGAGAAGTACCACCATGTTATTTATTATATAGTTCAATTCTCAACCCTGGCTGTACATTTGAATCATGTGAAAAGATAAGCATCCTCCTGAAATTTTACTTTAACTTGACTGAGAATTTTTCCAATACTTAGAAATGATCTGATGTAGTTTAATCATTAAGCAATAAACTAGAGAGTTAATTTATAATAAAACTAAAACTAAGCAAAACAAAATAAAAAACAAAACTAAGTATACTTAAGAATAAAAGAAATCCCCACAGGGTTAATCTCTCATAAATTGCTACATATAGGGTCCTCCTTGATTCACCAATACTCTTGAAATAATGGTTTTCCATTTTTTATATTGGTAGACAAAATAATACTCCTCAAGACAGCCATGCCCTAATCCTCAGAACCTATGAATCGGTTACATGGCAAAGGAGCATCAGGTTGCATATGGAATCAAAGTTGCTAATTAGCTGGCCTAGAAAGAAATTATCCTAGTTCATCCACATGGGCCCAGTAAAATCAGAAGGGTCCTGAGAAGTGGATGACTGAGGGAGAAGGGGGTCAGACAAAAAGATGTGATTACAGAAACTGGGTCAGAGAGAGTCAATATTACTGGTGTTGAAGATGGAGGAGAGGTACTATGTTTCAAGGAATGTGGACAGCTTCAAAGGCAGAAAAGGTAAGGAAACTGATTTATTCCTAGAGTTCCAGAAAAGAAAGCACCCATCTTGACACTTGATTTTAGTCCAGTAAGAATTGGATTTATAACCTACAGAACTGTAAAATAACACATTTATGTTATTTTAAGCCACTAAATTTGTACTAATTTGTTATAGCAATGTTAGAAAACTAATACAACAATTTTATCATAGATCTTTAAAATTTGTTTGCCGGCACTAAAGTAACAATGTAATATAATTGTAGTAAACAATTCAGAACAACTAACAACAAGCCAGAGATTAATATATTCATGCCAGTTGACAATCTAATCAGTAAATTTAATTTCACAGAAAAAATAGAAATCTTCATATATATATGGATTACTTATAAAAACAAAATTTTAGAATTATAAATCAATAAAACATTTATTAAAATAGTATATCACCTTTTAAAAAATAGAGACATAAAAATATAAGTAGATGACATGTAAATAATAGCCTAGAATGCCATGTAATACAGATTAAGGCCCTAGACTTGACAGTTAAGTGAAAAAAGAACCAAATACTAGTTTTGCTAAAACTAAGAGATATAATTTTCTACCTATATTGGAAGCATTAAGTGCTCAGCAGGGAGTAGAATGATTTATGATGGTAGAGGTAGCATAATGTTCTGGAAAAGAAATTAGGATAAAATTAAGCTGGATATCAGAAATAGTCCCAATAAAATGCAATAATCTCCCAAATAAAGTGGTGGGATTTTTACCACCTGAGAACTTTATATAACAATGACTTTTAAAATCAAATACTTTTTAAAATATTATCAAAGACTTAGAAAAAATTGCTTAGGCTCATGATACTATATATATATAACATTTTCAGAAGGAGGTGTCCCTTAATGTTTATGCCAGAATATAAAAGGATTTAAATATATATATATATATATATATATATATATATATATATATTTAAGAGATATATATAACTTAATTATCCATATATATATATATATATATACACACACACACACACACTTATAACCACACAAGTACAGTTGACTCTTGAAGAGCACAGGGCTAGAGATTAAGCCCTTTGCACAATCAAAATCAACATAGAACTTTTGACTCCCCAAAACTTAGCTCTTAATAGTCTACTGTTGACCATAAGCCTTACTGATAACTTAAGCAGTATATTAACACATTTTATACATTATGTGCATTAAATACTGTATTCTTACAATACAGTAAGCTAGAGAAAGGAAAATGTTAAGCAAATTACAAGGAAAACATATTTACAGTATTTTACTGTATTTATCAAAAAATATGCTTATAAGTGGACCCATACAATTTAAACCCATTTGTTCAAGGGCCAGCTTGTGTGTATGTATATGTGTATATACATAATCATGTATATTTTAAAATATGTTTAGTATTAAATATGTATATTTAAATATGTATATTTTATTTCAAATCTTTTAATTAAATTCTTGTTAACATATATGGTAAATTGGTTTCAGGTGGAGAAGTTTGTGATTCATATATAACACACAGTGTTCATCACAAGTACCTTCCTTAACACCCATCACCCAGTCAGCCTATCTCCCACCCACCTCCATCTCTATAAGTTTGTTCTCTATAGTTTGTTCTCTATAGTTAAGAATCTCTTATGGTTTGCTTCCTCTTCTCTCTTATTTTTCCTTTCCCTTATGTTCATCTGTTTTGTTTCTCAAATTCCACATATGAGTTAAATCATATGGAATTTGTTTTTCTCTGATTGACTCATTTCACTTTACATAATATACTCTATCTCCATCCATGTCATTGAAATGGCAAGATTTCATTCTTTTTTGATGGCTGAGTAATATTCCGGTGTATGTATGAGTGTATCCCACATCTTCTGTATCCATTCATCAGTCAATGGACATTTGAGCTCTTTCCATAGTTTGATGATTATTGATAATGCAGCTATAAACTTCAGGTTCATATGCCCCTTTCAAATCTGTATTTTTGTATCCTTTGGATAGTAGTACAATTGGTCATAGGGTAGTTCTATTTTTTAACTTTTTGAGGAACCTCCATACTGCTTTCCAGAGTGGCTGCACCAGTTTGCATTCCCACCAACAATATAAGAAAGTTCCCTTCCTCCACATCCTTGCCAACCCTGTTGCTTTCTTTTCTTTCTTTCTTTTTTTTTTTAAGATTTTATTTATTTATTCATGAGAGACACAGAGAGAGAGAGAGGGGCAGAGACACAGGCAGAGGGAGAAGCAGGCTCCATGCAGGGAGCCTGATGTGGGACTTGATCCTGGGTCTCCAGGATCAGGCCCTGGACTGAAGGCGGCGCTAAACCACTGAACCCCCTGGGCTGCCCCACCTATTGTTTTTTATGTCAATTTTAGCCATTCTGACAGATGTAAAGTGGTGTCTGATCATGGTTTTAATATGTATTTCCCTAATGATGAGTGATGTTAAGCATCTTTCCCTGTGTCTGTTAGCCATCTGTAAATACATATATTTTAAACACAATTTGTGTATCCTTAAATGACTACAACTGCAACTACTGGAAACCACAAATTAGGGCATCTCACTGTGCACATGTCCCAGTAAAAATACTGTAAATCAATATTCTTCACCACGAAATAATATACATGCCACCTAAATCCAAATATCACCAGACATGCCATCAAAATTACACAGATCAACAAAGACATGGAATAGTGCCTGTTCCCAGCAGCCATAACTGGGTAGGATACTCTAAAGGATTTTGTCTTAGTAATGGAGAATAATTAGTTGAATATTAGACATACCTCTGGTTCTGTTATTAAAAATAAGACCCATAATGATCAAACTGCTTTCAAGTAATTTAAATGAATTCCAGAAAGAGCTGAAGAATATTTATGGAACACAAAAAATATTCAGCATACTACAAAATAAAATTCATGGTGTCTAGCACCTAATGAAAATCATCACTCATTTAAAGGAACAGAAATACATGACCCAAAATGAGGAGAAAAAAAACAAATTAATTTAAGTAGAACAAAATTATAACATATGTCAAAAATAGAAAAAACAATAAAACAGCTATTATAACTGTATATCATGTTCAAAAGCTGAGTAGAGACATGAAAAATATTTTATAAAGATCCAAGTCAACTTTTAAGATATAAAAAACTTCAATATATACAATATATACTGATTGAGGATAACAGTAGAACTGCCATTACAAAAGAAAAGATTAGTGAGCTTGAAGACAAAGCTATTGAAATTTTTCAAAATAAAACACTGAAAAATAAAAATAAAGAAGAATTTCATTAGGGAAATATGGAGTAGATATGCATTTCCCTATTTTTTCTTTCAGTTCAGCTAAAAACTTTGTACATTATACATAAAACAAGCATAAGAAGACTCTAAAGGGAGAGAGAAGGAGGAAGATTGGTTTGGAACAACAGGAAAGACATAGTGGTAATGTATCTGGATCTTCCTTTTGCCTCATAAATGCTAGGGTAGGTACTGGAAAAAAACAAACAGTGATGTGAAATGCTAACAGCGGCAGATAAATTCTACTCACTTCAGGTAGCGAAAGGATTAGGAAAGGAATAGACTATCAAGAGTTTTAGATAATACTCATTCTATATTAGCTAAACAATACAGAGGAGACTGTGATCCTTCTGCCAAGGAAAGGATGATTTCCTCCTTTACCAGCCTGTAACCAGGTACACAAGCCCTCTTCTGAGGTGATGTCAGAGAAGGTTGAGTATATTTGTCACCACTCAGTTGTAGTGAGGTCACCTCCTCTCACACAGTGATGTCATTGGAGATCATGTGGAAAACCCGGACTTCTCTCCAGCCTGGCAATAATAATGAACCTTTCTTCCTCCCCACTGGAGTAGTGTTAGAGGAAGCTCAGTAGAGAGTCAGGACATGTACCACTATTGAGTAGTAACAAAGACACTCCTACTTTATCAGTGGAGACCACTTGGGAACAGTAACAAGTCACCCCGCCCTTCCCAGATTAGGTGGTATTCACATAGTCCTAATGGGAAACAGGGACTTCCAATCCCACCCAGCAGTGATAAGGAAGATACAAATAAACAGATATCAGGAATGAAATAGGATATATCTCTACAAACTCTCCAGACATCAAAACATACGAAAATAACATAAATAATTCTATATATACAAATTTGACACATTAGTTAAAATAAACCAGATATTTGAAAAGCAAAAACTACACAGCTCATTCAACATGAAATAGATGTGAATAGTCATCTGGCATAAAAATATTTTTTTCTGTACTTTCTGAAAAATGAATTCAATTTCTTCAGATGATTTTGTGGGGGAATTCTACCAAATATTTAAAGAATTAACAACAATTTTACACTTTTACAATCTATTTCAAAAAAAAAAGATAAAAGATAATACCTCCCAAAATATTTTGTAAAGCCAGTATTATCTTGCCATCAAAACCAGTTAGAGATAAAATTAAAAAAAAAAGTGAAAATACCAAATGCTGACCAATACCAAAGGATGTGAAGAAACTGGACCTTTGATACATTGTTGGTGGGAATGAAAGTGGTACAGTGCCTCTGGAACGTAGTTTGTCAATTTTTAAGAAAAACAAAACTTATACTTACCATAATATCTGGCAATTGCTCTTCTGGACCATCATTCCAGAAGAATGAGAATTTACATCCACACAAAAATGTGTACATGATTATTCACAGCTGTTTAATTGTGATAACAAACTGGAAAAAAATTTAAATGGCTCTTAACTGGTAAATGGTTGGAAAGAGACATGGCATATTCATACATAAAATACTCAAAAGAAACTGTCAAAATACACAACTTAGATCTGAAGGGTATTGTGCTAAGTGAAAAAAGCTATTCTTATAATGTCACGTGCTGTATGATTTAATTTATATACTTTATTTTTTAATTTTTATTTTATTTTTTTTTCAGAGAGAGAGAGAGAGTATAAGCAGGGGCAGAGGGGCAGAGGGAAAGGGAGAGAGATAATCCCAAGCAATCTCCACATCCAGTCCGGAACCCCACATAGGGCTGAATCTCACAACCCTGAGAACATGACCTGAGTGAAAATCAAGAGTCAACCACCGAACCCCAACTGACAGAGCCATCTAGGCCCACTATATACTTCTTTTAAATGTATTATTGAATTATTTTTATATAATTTTATTTTATTGTGGTAAGATAATTTAACATGAAATCTACCTTAACAAATTTTCAAGTGTACAATATGTATTGTTGATAATAGGAATAATGTGCAGAATTCTAGATCTTACTGATTTTGTGTAACTAAAACTTTGTGGCCATTGCATAGTAATTCCTATCTATTTTTCCCCAGCCCATGGAAACCCAAGTTCCACTCTATATGAATCTGACTATTATAGACAAATCATATAGGTGGAATCATGCAATATGTGTCTTTCTGTACTTATTCCACTTATCATAATGTCCTCGAGTTTCAACTATGTTTTTGCATATTGCAGAATTTCCTTCTTTCTAAAGGCTGGACAGTATTCCACTATATGCATATACCGCATTTCCTTATGCATTCATCTGTCAATGGGTTTTGAGGTTGTTTTCACATCGTGGCTACTGTGAATAGTGTTTTAATAAACATAGGAGTGCTAATATCTCTTAGAGATATTGATTCTAATTCTATTGGATAAATATCGAGAAATGCATGATAAGAGAGGGCTGAGTTTTGTTAAATGGTTTTTCTGCATGTATTGAAATAATTCTGTCATTTTTATCTTTTTTCTCTGTTAATATGGTGTATGACATTAATTGATTTTTATACATTGAACCATCTTTGCACCCCATGAATAAAACCCAGTTGGTCATGATCTATGATCTTTTTTCATGTACTGTTGGGTTAGTTTTGTATTTTGCTGAGGTATTTACATCAATGTTCATAGGGGATGTTGGTCTGTAGTTTTCTTGTAATGTCTTCGTTTGGCTTTGGTATCAGAATAATGCTGGCCCCATAAAATTAATTTGAAAGTGTTGCCTCCTTTTTTTCAATTTTGGGAAGATTTTGTTAAAGATTGGCATGAATTCCTCTCTAAATATCTGATAAAATTCACCAATGAAGCTATCTGTTCCTAGGCTTTTCTTTGTTGAGAGGTTTCTGATTACTGATTTAATATCCATATTAGTTATAGGTCTGTCAGAGTTTCTTTTTCTTCATGATTTAGTCTTGGTAGGTTGTGTTTTTCCCATTTCTTCTAGGTTATCTAGTTTGCTGGTTTAAATTTATTCATTGCCATTTCTTATTACCCTTTGTACTTCTGAAGCATCAGTTGTAATGTCTCTTCTTTTACTTCTTTTCACTATCCTTAGAGATAAATCTGACAGAAGTTGTACAAATACTGTTCACTGAAACCTACAAAACATTCCTAAGAGTAATTACAGAAGATTTATGTAAATGGGGAGGTATATCATGACCATGAATCAGAAAATTCAATTTTATTAGTGTCAATTCTTTATAAGTTGATTTATAGAATTAATACAATTCAAATAAAAATCCAAGCAGGCTTTCTTTTTGTAGAGATTGAAAAACTAATTCTAAAATTCATTTTAAAATGTAAAGGACCTGAAATAGCCTAATGACTGAAAAATAATAATGTTGAGGAATTATCATTACTTAGTTTCAATGTTGAACCTCTTTGTATCCCATCAATAAAACCTACTTGGGTCATGGTGGATGATCACTTTAATGTCCTGTTGGATTGGTTTTGTTATTATAAAGGTGTGGTAATCAAGACAGTGTGATATCGGAGACAAGCTGGATAAATTGATTAATGGAAGAGAATAGAAAGTTCAGAAATAAGTTAAATACATTTATACATAACATTTTCAGCAAAGGTGAAAGGTAATTCAATGGAGAAAGTATAAAAATTGTGTTGAAATAATTTGATCTCCATGAGAAAAAAATGAACTTTAATCTGTACTCATGTCATATTCAGAAATTAATTTAAAATGAGTCATAGACCTAAGTGTCAAACCTATAACTATAAAATTATTAAAAGAAAACTTAAGATAAAATTTTTGTGATCATGTGTCAGATAAATATTTCTTAAGATATAAAAAATATGGGATGCCCAGGTGGCTCAGCGGTTGAGCATTTGCCTTTGGCTCAGGCCATTATCCTGGTCCAGGGATTGAGACCCGTGTTTGGCTTCCCGAAAGGAGCCTACTTCTCCCTATCTCTCTGCCTCTCTCTCTGTGTCTCTTATGAATAAATAAATAGATAAAATATATTTTTTAAAAAAGACATAAAATACTATCTATAAAAAAACAAACTGATATGTCTGATTCAAAATTAAAAATATCTACTCTTCAAAGGATACTATTAAGAGAATGAAAGGACAAGCCGCTCACCAACTGGCCAAAAAATTACCAATCACGGATGCTTGGGTGGCTCAGCAGTTGAGCAGCTGCCTTGGCCCAGGGCCTGATCCCAGAGTTCCGGGATTGAGTCCCACATCAGGCTCCCTGCATGGAGGCTGCTTCTCCCTCTGCCTGTGTCTCTGCCTCTCTCCCTCTCTGTGTCTCTCATGAATAAATAAATAAAATCTTTCTAAAAAATTACCAATCGTATGTGATGAGAGGTTTGTATCCAGCATATATAAAGAACTTTAACACTCAACAATAAGAAAGCACATAGCCAATAAATAAAATGGGCAAAATATTTTAATAGACAGCTCACCAAAGAAGACATATACATGGCAAATAAGCAAATGAAACGAGGCTCAATATTTTAAAAGATGCAAATTGGGATCCCTGGGTGGCGCAGCAGTTTAGCGCCTGCCTTTGGCCCAGGGCGCGATCCTGGAGACTCGGGATCGAGTCTCACGTTGGGCTCCCCGTGCATGGAGCCTGCTTCTCCCTCTGCCTATGTCTCTGCCTCTCTCTCTCTCTCTCTCTCTCTCTCTGTGACTATTATAAAATAAATAAAAATTAAAAAAATAAAAGATGCAAATTAAAACTATCACTTATCAGAATGCTTGCAGATAAATAAGGACCATAATAAGTGTTGGCAAGAATTTGGAATTAAACCCCTCCTACGCTGCAAATACAATGGTACAATGACTTTGGAATAGTTTGATAGTTTCTTTAAAAGTTAAGCATTCACCTTCCATCTAATGTAGTGGATTCACTGTTAGATATTTAAGAGAAAATAATAGTATATGTCCATACAAAGAGTTGTGCTTAATGTTGATATCAGTTTTATTTGTAATGGCCTGAAACCAGAATCAATTCAAATGCTCAGTAATGCCCGAATAAGTAAACAAAGAGTGGTGCATCCATGCAATGGAATATTTCCCAGCAATTAAAAGGAATTAATTAGTGCTGCATGGTACAATGGATAAATCTGCAAATAGTTGGGCTGAGTAAAAGAAATCAGGCAAAAACAGAGAAAATAAGTTATGCTTCTATTTATGTACAATTGTAAATAATACATCGCTTTTTTCATGCTTGAAATTTTTCAATAATAAAAATATTCTTTAAAAAAATAAAGATTCTGAATTAAAAGGATAATGTAACCAAGTTTAAAAAGTGATCACAAGAAAATGTGTATCTGACAGGTTGTTTTTAATTTTTTTTTTATGAAAAGAAATTTTCAGAAAGATTAAGAAATTATAAGCAAAGCTCAACATAAAAATGGGCAAAAATAAGCAAATACTAATTTATGACATATGTGTAAATATTAATATTCTTACTTAAGACTAAGAAATCTAAAACAGATTCATGATAGTCTTACAAAGTCTGAGAATCACGATGCCAACATTGTTGGGTTCTGGTGAGAGTCCTCTTCTCTGCAGAAGGCTGACTTCTTATTGTATCCTAACGTGACAGAGACAAAGAAAGTCAGCTCTCTCAAGACTCTTAAAAGGACACTAATCCTATTCATGAGTACTCTAACCCCATGACCATATCTAATCCTTACTCCCTCCAAATACCATCATATTAAGGGGATAGAGTTTCAACATATGAATGTGGAGGTCATTATAAACATTTAGTCTGAAAATCACCATTCATGCATCAAATCAGACAGGATTGGAAAAATTGGTAATATTAGCTATTGACAACTAGAATTACTCTGTGTTAAGTGATGAATGCAAAATTTTATCATCATGAATTTCACAAATTGCTCTCCAAAGTTACTAATTTATGAAAAATTCTCTCTTCGTAATCATCAAAAGTTGCTACTGTCATACATGCTTTTTACAGTTTTCAAGTATCACAGTGAAAGTATTGCCTTAATTTCATTTACATTTTTTTTATAACCCATGGGGTTGAGTAGCTTTTCACATAGTATCTTTTTCTTTACAAATCTGAATTTTCAAATGCTACTTCATTATAACCTAATTTGTTAAACACAGAAGTATGAATCTTCTACTAAGTAATCCATACAGATATTTTCCAACCAATAAAATAATTAGCAATGGAATAATATTAACATGAACATATGCCAAAACATCTATCAGTTATCAGATGATTATATATAGATACAGTGAGTTCTAATCCTTTTATTAGTGTAATCTTATAGCACTTAAACATAGTTAAAAATTACATTTAACTTATATTAATTAAAATTTTGATGTGATGCTATAATATTTTAAGGTAAAAATAAAGTGCTGTCCTTTTAAAACAAATTTTTAAACTCCTTACATTTTAAGAAAGAGTTTGGACTAGTAGTACATAGCAGGTAGGTACTTGTCCAAAGGTATGGTTACCTTGGGACTACCAAGGTATTTGTGGTACCAAGTGTTTACATGTCATCACCACTCAGGGACAATAAAGAATTTGTTAAATTCTTTAAAATACAAATATAATTTTAAAGCCAAATATGTCATAAAAAATACTAATGAAAATCTTTTCTTTTTATGCGGTTGACTTTGATATCAGAACTACATCATCTGCCACCAGTTGGTCATTTAACATTACCTACTTTCATTTAACACTCTCTCATATGACTAATGAGAAGAACAAGGGAATGAGCAGAATAATGTTAAGTAAGTTATACTCCTTTCCCATTTTCTTTTCTACAGTTGTGCAGGCCACTGATATTTGGTGTGATTCATATATGTATTAAAAATTCCCCAGAGCACAGCATTCTCTTGTTTATCTCTAGGAGCTCTGATGATCCTTTTGATTAATTCCAAATTCAATTTACAGAAAGCTTTAGAAATGCAAAGGCATGGTTTCGATTTCTCCAGATCTTATTTGTGGAAAACCTTGTGCAATCTCTGCTAAAATATCAAGTCTCACCTTTGATAGGTAATTCATGACCAAGGTCAAAGAGAGAGCAGTGCGCCCTGAGGGACCACCCACCTTGGGCTGACTAGAGTAATACGTTGTGAAAAATGATTTGAATTATGCATGCAGCAGTACAGGCATGACACTGTCATTTAGTTGGTTCTAAAAAAAGATTTGGTGCACAGTAAATACAACTGATTTTTATGTATCTTGGAAGATGACACTTTATTATAAAGTATGTCACAGTCATCCTCTGGCTGTTAAGACATCTAAAGTCATGTTGGTTTTACAACCTTCCCTCCCAATTACAATTCTGAAGGGTGGTTAGTGACAAGTGTGCAGTGTTTTGTCAAGCTATTCAGTTTATACAGATGGAATGCTGTTCCGCTCACCAAATCCATTACAAGTGCAAATATGTGGCTAAATGGGCCAGCGTTTGTTTTAGACGTGAGTGCAGCCCATAGCCAGAATGTTTTAAAGAGCATCCCCTAAAACTTTATATTGAACACAATTCAACATTCCACATTTCTTTCCAATGATTATCTGCTCCTATTAACCCCTTTGTATCTTACCTTATTTTCAGTGTTGCACAAAAACAAAACAAAACACAAAACTAATTCCCATAGGAACTCTTCTAGGGCTACAAGTCCATTTGCTTACGTCTACTGGAGGGTAAAATAAGCCTACCATTTTCACGTAGGGCTAGCCTTGTCTTATTTCTCTGATTTCAAAAGGTACCTTTAGAGATTACGAATGATCTAGTTTGTAAGTGAAGATAAGTAGGCATGTTCTTTAAAATTCCTAGGGAATAGAAATTGTTTTACTCCCTTTAAGAGAAAATATTGTGCTCACTGGACATCAGTCATGAAGGAAAAATGGTAGTCACATCAGCTTTTTAAAATCCTATTTTCATTATGCTGCCAACTAACTCAAGAAGCAGAGTAATGCAAAAGGGAAAACAAACGGTTTGCCCCTTAATACAGAAAACGCACAGCAAGCACCATGCTGGCTGGTTCTAGTGTCATTAATCTTTTCCTACAGTGCAAACTGTCACCATCAGGGCTCCGGTGACACATGTTCCCAGGTCCATATTAAGGATGAAGAACCACTGCAATGTTTTGAAATCTGTCTAGCTTCATGGGTAGACTGTGCTTTTTCTTACTAGATAAAAATCAAAACAAATCCATGGTAATGGATAATAGATCAGAATAGAAAAATATTCCTTGATTTTTTAAAATGATGTAGCCAAATTTATTTCTTTCTGAGGTAGAGCTAAAGTCCCTATCTTAAAAGAAATTTATACTATACCTTGGCAGAGTCTCAAGTAACGACATTCAAGAAAACTCGAAAATGATCATGCAGACGTTTTATCTTTAGACCATATAAGCGGAATATACTCTATCTCCTAAATCCATGGCCTGGTTAATTTTTCTTTAAATAATGATAATGCCAAAGATTTCCCAAAATGCTTGCAGAAAGCATTTTCCAACCGAGACCACGTTTAAAAGATTTTTTTATTAGTGAAATATTCGTAATCAAATGATAATAAATATGAAAGTGCCATAAGCATAAGGCTTTTGTACAGGGCTCCATAATTTGTCATTTTTTCCCCTAGTTATCTGTTTCTTTCTCCATTTCAACATTTTATATCATCAGAAAACCATCATGGTGATGAAGGCCATACTGAGTCAGAGTGATGAATCACAAAAGCCTCGGAAACCCTTGCCAAAGAATACGCCATTTCTCACAGAATGAGAGAGAGTACAGAGTGCAGTCATAGCCAACATGGCCAGTCTTGCTCCAAAGCACAATTGCATAAATCCACCACATTTATTTGTCCAGGAAGTTAAACTGTGGAAAAATAATATGACAGTAAGGTGGTGAGAAAGCAGAACAGTTGTGGAAAAACACTGGATTGAAACATGATGAAGATAACAGAACATTCATTAAAATATAATAACAATATGAAATCCACTGGGGCTATTAGCCTTAGAAGTTCTAAATCCTGAACTGCTGCAGATTTCTCTGCATAACAAGTATGGAATTCATGAGACTTTCAGGTTTCTGCTGAAGAGAACTTGGAATTTATTCACTGAGGGATAAAACCGGGCTGACCAAGTATAGACACCTCAGTTTAATGTGAATTAGATAAAACTCTCCAAAAGACTTCTATTTACCCAAATATATTTACATTTCTAAATATAAACCATCAAAACCAAGCACATTTTCTGTTTGCCCCCGGGGGTCATGAGTTGGCTAGAATGAAATGTGCCTCAATTAGAATGCCTGGGCAATTTGAGTTAAGAACATAACAATGAAAAGGAAAATATAGAACCCAAAGGTTTTAATCTCTAAGAAAAGTAAGAAATTCAAGTAGGCTTAACCTCCAAGAAAAGTGAGGTCATAAAATAAAGACCTAAGTACACAGGAGAAAGAAAGAAGAGTAAAGTAAAAGAAAACTGTCATCTATATCGTTTCTCAGGGTTGCACCTAAAGAGCTTGCAAGGTGCTTCCATACCGCCCCGCAGAATTTCTGTCAAGTCTAATGCATTGAGAGGGCAAAGAAAATTTGGCCTTTAGTGCATTTCAGTTGCATTCCAACCTTTGGAGTTGTGAGTTCAAGGGGGGCAGGGAATGAAGTATCAGGGACACAGGAGAGATATGCTATGTACAATAGGGAAGAGTCATTAAGAAAAAAATATTTTAACAGACTCAGGGGCAGAAAAGACTTCACGGTAATAAGAAAGGGTAAACAAACCACATTTACTTAACTGAGATTTGGTTATAAAAAAAAAAAAAGAGGAAAAACGCAGCACACGGTCTGCTCATGCATATCAGCAAGCATAGAGTATAAACAAGACTGTTCTTTTGGACTTGAATTAATAAGTCTAACAAGAAAGGAGAGAAAATGTTATTTTACCCAAGTCCAAATGAGTTACATGTTATTAATAAATGTGAGCAGGTGTCTTACGGCACCTAGCTTCACAAAAATTAGTTTTATGTTAGAAAACCCACACAAGCGCCACTCTCCACTCTGTACCTACCAATCACATATGGTGCATTCAGTTTTGACAAAGCTGGTGCAAAGACAGATTACCCCGGAGAGAGGTGGTCTTCCATGAGTGCCAAATCCTTTGCTCTTTCCTTTTCTGTCATAATTTCCTCCTTAAACCACTCTTTCTGGCCCTTCTATCTTAAAGAGGTTTTTTTTTTTTTTTTTTTTTCAACAAGCTGGAGAACTGCACTACACCAGAAAATGGAGTTCGCTGAATTGTAAGAACATTCGAAATGCGTAGAATTTTCTTCCTGAGTCTAAGGTTTCTTCAGGAAGCAGTGGGAACTCTCAGGTCCTCACCATACTCTGAAGCACGCTGGCTTTGTTGCCCTCAATTATCCCCTAATAGAGCCCACATTTTCCTCATTTTACCATTAACATATGCCCTTTCCTTGTAACTAACACATAACATAGCATCTTTAGTCTTTCATCCTTTTAAATCTCTTTGGCAAGTGCTGCTTTCAGCTTTCGAACAGTTTTGAGCAGTGACTCATTTATCTGTAGATTGGCAAATAGGAATAAGAAAGATGATATGTGGGCATCAAACCAAATCCTCTAACTCAAATCCAAGTTTTGAGGAATAGCTAACGTAAACATTTCAGTTTCCCCCAAATTCCTGCCAAGGCAAATGCAAAAAAATCATTTTAAAAGTGATGTTTTTACATACATACCCATTAACACGTAGAACTGATAGAGTCGACTGGATCAGAAATATTACCAGCCTGTACATATAGACACACCAGTGGGTACCGTTTCTTGAAATCTAATAGAGTCGTATTAAACTGCAGTAGTCACTTTTAGGGGCATTTCACTGGTTCAGTGCTCAGTATCCAATTGTTTTCTAATTTACCCACTTTCCTGAGCATCTGCCTCCTAATTCCAAACACCTGAGGATTTCTCTAACTGGATTTCCAGCCAGAATCTCAGTTTCGACATAAAAAGAAGAAAACAGCCATCATCTTCATAAACAATACCAGCTCATTCTCCTGTAATCTTTGTGTTCCAGACAGAGCCACTGTGCATGAGTGGCACCTCCATCTCTTCTGCAGGAGTCACTGTTTCCCTCCATCTCTTTGCCTCCCCCCCATCGCCATCCTGCTTCCCTGTCCTGTGTTCTTTCCACCCGCCCCCACCTTCATCCATCCCTCTCTCAATTACTTTCTGAGTGCTGCTACACTATGGGCACTACTCAGGGGCAAGATCCTTCTGTAAGCTCATTAGTAATCCCTACATCACCTTGCACAGTACCTTCCACCCTGTAGGTAGAAGTAACTTTATTTAATAGCCTAATGCAAATTTTAAAGAGACTTGCTTATACCTACTATTTATATAATGAGACTGAATTTTGCACTGGAAAATATGAAAAAAATCCCAGGAATGCTATAAAATTAATATTTTAAAATAAATATTTCAATATATTTCTTTTAAAATTACATTTTTGGGGGGACGCCTGAGTGGCTCAATGGTGGAGTGTCTGCCTTTGGCCCAGGGCATGATCCTGCAGTCCCAGGATCGAGTCCCGCATCAGACTCTCTTCATGGAGCCTGCTTCTCCCTCTGCCTATGTCTCTGCCTTTCTCTCTGTGTCTCTCATGCCTCAATAAATAAAATCTTTTAAAAAATTACATTTTTTCCTGATCTTTACCTATGATTAGAAAAATAAACAAGAGAGAATTTTTTCAAAGAAATTTTAATTCTGTAATAAATGTATCATTTTCTTCTATATTATCTTCCAGCTTTATACATATAAATATATATGCATACATTCCCACTTTTGATGATTTTGTCAAAATTGGGAGCATGCTAAAGACACAGTTTTTAATCTGTTTTATTAACATTTTACCTTGAGAATTTGTCCAGAAACAATTATAACAGCTATGCAATTTTCATCATATGTGAATCTGAATGTGAATCTTGTCAGATTGTGTCTTTTTTTTTTTCTTTTTGAGTTTCAGTATTAGTTCATTTTTTCAGAGTGTGAGTACTCTGGTCCCTGTATTTTCAGCAATATTAAAGATCATTATCAATTATTATTGCCTTAGTTTTTATCCCTTTCATTACTAAAAGCCATGCTGCCTGTTTTATTCCACCTCCACTATTTAATAACTGCACCTGGGTGGTGCAGTTGATTAAATGTCTGACTCTGGGTTTCAGCTCAAGCCTGATCTCAGGGCCATGAGATTGAATCCCATGTTGGGCTGAGCACAGAGTCTGCTTGGGTTTCTCTATCTGTCTCCCAATGTCCCTTCACCTCTGAGTGCTCTCTCTCTCTCTCTCTCTCTCTCTCTCACATACATACACACACATGTACACTCTCACGCTCTTTAAAATAAATAAATAAATCTTTAAAAAATTAATAACTGCTGGCAAGTTATTTGATGCTTCTTTGAGTTTTTTCATCTGTAAAATGAAGATAATAACAGTGTTTTACTCGCAAGGTGAAAATTAAATGAGTTAATTGACGTAGTCTTTAGAACACTGCTTGGCATGTAGTAAGCTATATGTAAATGCTGTTTTTATTCATATCATTTTTAAGTTTTTATAATAGCAAATATATCTATCATTTCCATTGTGAATTTGTTCAGGATTTATATGCTTAAAAATTTACTTTAATATTAGCTTTTCTTTGAATCCAGAGCAATACTTACTACCTCTTCAAAATCTTCTTAGAAGCTCTATATTTCTCCTGTTAATTTTTATTGATTTGTTTCTCATTTACACCTGAAAGCCAAGCCAACGTATATGCAGGTCAGGCATTTGCTAGGAAGTTCAAACTATGGAACACTTAGTATTGGCTTGCACTTTAATGCTCACATCTGAACCTGGAGATCAGCCTGACCAGCACACTGGATTCGGTGCAGTCTGCACACTGCCATTGTCCAAACACTCTGCTGTAGGCTATGAGGGCCTTGGTCATAGGACCAAGGTCCTCACCTTCATGTCTCTAATCCCCTGGGTCACAGTGCCTTGGACAGATAGGCCGCTCAGCCTGACTGAATGAAAGAAGGATAAATAAATGTTTGTCTCTTAAAATATTTTGTCTTTCCCTTTAAATAAACAAGAAAATAATATGAATTTGTTCTGTAGATCATGACAGTTCTATGGATTATGATCCATAAAATTCAAACCCTCCTTCTTAGTTTACCAACTAATCCACTGCTACCTGCACTCTCTCAATTTCCTCTTTTCATTAGTATTTTTTCTGTGGAAGAAAAATGTCCCAGGTGCCTGTCGGCTACTCTAGTCTCTTGGAAGTGGTATGTGATGGTCTTGAAGTTCAATAGATAAATCCTCAAATCCAGACTGCTGCTTTCTAGTTATGTCACCTTGCTCAGGTGACAATCTCCCTAGTCTCAGTTTCCTTACCTATGGACACAGATTACATCTATCTCTAAGGGTCATCTTTTAGTATATATATATACATATATATATATATATATATGTATATATATATATACTCTAATGACATATTTGGTTCCTCAGAAGATCTTAATAAAGAGCTCCTATTATTCTTTTCATCATCATTGCAATCATTAATAAACATGAAAGACATTCTAGGGGAAGAAGGAAGGCATGGAATCACCTAAGCTACATGTCAGAGAAAAAAAAAAAATCACTGAATTTTAAAATAAAATCTCTAATTTCACCTAAAATGTGCCCAGAAAAGACATAGTTTTATGCCTATGTATGAAAAATTTCCTATTTCTTATATTTCTTGACTTTTCTTTCTTCAAATATCTTATTTATTTATTCATGAGAGACACACAGAGAGTGGCAGAGACATAGGTAGAGGGAGAAGCAGCCTCCCTGTGGGGAGCCAGATGTGGGACTCAATCTTGGGACCACGAGATCACAACCTGAGCCAAAGGCAGATGCTCAATCACTGAACCACCCAGGTGCCCCTGATATTTATTTTCGAGTCTATCTTTTTAAAGGACCCTTACAAAAGAATTTAAAAGAAGCTAAGAAATCGAAAACCATTACCTCAATACGGGTTCTTGAAAACAAAATGAGCCATTTTCTCATGCACATGAAAGAGCCTCAATATATGGATTTCAATTAAACATATAAATAATAAAAGACTATCAACTTAAACTAGTGAAATAAATTGTGTTATAATTCAATTTTCATTATATGGCATCTAATATGTACATAAAACTGTGTTGGGGAAAGGATAAGGTGAAAATCTTACCCTTCATTAGCCTGCACTAATTTTTCCATTTTCTCGCCTCAAGGGGAAAAGATGATTAGCATGGTTCTCCATCCACCACAACAATATTTATAATTGTCAAGGAAATGAAGTCTTGCCTCTTGATATACCTTCAAAAAGCTCAGTAGCATCTTTCCCTTTCTTTGGAAATAAAGGAAACCTAAGCTTTTTTCATGAAAACAAAAGAATTTAGATTTAGACAGTTAATTTCATATATAATAATTTTTCAACACATGAGTGCACTTTTCTCTCTGCTCTGTAATATATCCATCCCTAATAAGGGAGAGGTGGATTAGGCTAACCTAATTGCAACATGAATGATAAAGACAATTACAGGGGAAAGCAGTTACCATTTTTTGAACTCTAAAGTGGAATTGAAGGGTAGTGTTTTTGATTCTTCAGTTAAATTAATTTTGACAGAAGACAAACTATATTTAATTTTTCTGGAAAAAAAAATCCCAGCATTTCCTCATGGTTTGGTAGAAAAACTCATTTTCTTGGGGACATGTTCGATGAATCATTTACTCAAGCTTGCACTGACAATGCCCTCCTACAAATCACTTCTGCTGTGCCCTCCTCGCTGACCTCATAAGCCTTGCTGCCATCTCAGTGGGGGGACAATGAAACTAATAAACAAACAAGGAAAACCCCTGAGCGAATCTGTTTTTTTAAGGACAGAAGGAGAGGAGAGGTACATGCCTACATACTACAAAAGTCAAGAAAAACGTAGACCAACTTACCCCAAGATGAGTCACCAAATTGACCTAGTATGTTGGCATAATAACACCACTGCACCCAAAATATCTGACATACAGCTTGAATTATCTGCATCTCTTTTGCCACATTTTTAAGGCTTGAGAATTCATTTGATGTAACAAACCTCTCTGTTGAAAATAATAATACATCCCTGTGGATTATAGATTATTTTTCACATGTGTGTTTGATTGTGAGAATTGCATGCAGTCAGATTGCATGACTTCTAAAAGTTAGCTGAGATGGATGCACAGAAAAAAATGGGAAAGATTTAACATAGAGAAGAGTAGCAGGTACATTTAGATATTATATACATTAAATAGGAGGATAGTAGGACACAAATGGAGTTTCACAGAATATGGCTCAGGGCAACACGAAACAAGGTACTGAAATGAGGCATAAAAAGAAGTTGTTAAATTAATTAAATGAGGAGGCCATTAAACTGATGTGGCTCTAACACTGGCACCAGCATAAGCAAACCAAAATCTAAGTCTGCAAATAACCTTAATGTTATGAAATTGAAACTAAGGACAGTTGATCACAAACAGCCAACTGAGATTTCAGCTATAGCCAAGCAATAATTTCCTTTCTTTGCATCTGCCTTTCCTCTCTAGAAGTTTTTCCCCAGCTCTCCTCAACAGAGTGCTTCTAATCACTCCCAGTTTGGCACTCCATGATTTAAATTTATTTTTGCTCAAATAAATTCTTAAAAAAAAATGTTAATATGCCTCAGTTTACCTTTTAACAAAGTGTTAGAGGAACACAGGAAGAGAAAGAGCGGTAGACCAATGACAAACTTCTCTTTGTCACACTTGCAGTATCAGTCATATATCCAGGAAAAGGAAGCTTTCTTTTCCTGTCACCAGGCTACTGTAACATTTTTCTCTGCTAGTAAGAATCAGAATTTGGGCTATTGATATAATTCATTCAAACTATAGCTTAGATCATCTTTGCCGGGGGGTCCAATCAACTGATTATGTTTTCATTTGTAAGTAAGAAATGTGTCCGGTGTTCCAGACAATTTAAGGATTAGGTGTTACTGCTTTTTGGGGGAATATAATGAGACAGCGAAATTATCTATAATCTGTTATTTTGTGATATTTTAACTGAAATATATATATTTACTTATTTATTTATTTTAATTTATTCATTAAGAACTTATAAGGGCAAATACAAATGAAAACTAAGAGGCTTAATGTTCTCTGTTGAAAATAAGGAAAGACATTTCCCTCCCTTTTCTTAAAATGGTTACCTCAGAAAACTCAAAGGACTTTCTTTTCTCTTTGAAATGTGTGTATCCTGTTGAAGACTTGATAGGTCTTTTGTCAACTTTATGACCCAGGAATGTCATTCTCAAGGATCTGGGAGCCATCTCTTTGAAATGTAAACATCAAGGAATATGGGGCCCCATTTCACTCCTTTCTGATAGATGTATGAGGCTTAACTTTGGTGGCTTTCTAGCTCCATGTTGCAAAACTGCCTCCTGTCATAAATATATGAGAAGTTCGTTTTTCCCTTGGATAAAACAAATTAGCTAACACATGATGATCACTCCAGTTACCAGATAAAGTTAGGATGATCTATAGGTGCCAAATGGTGCTGTTAAATGCTCTTATACGCACAGTAGTTATGGTTGATGTTGGAAACATGTATGCAATGAGCTATATCTGCTTGGTTGCATAGGACAGTGTCTTTACAATCTTTTTGTTTTATAATCTCCTGTTGGATTACCTGTAAGACACATCACATTCTGGCTTCATGCTTATTTAGTAATAAGCATGTTGTTTTTATCTCTACCACCTCTGGAGATGGTTTCTAGGTTAAGAGAAGATAGTGTTTTTTAGTAATTCCCCAACAAACATAAATTTGTAATATTATATGATGCCACCATTTTAATTTACTTACAATTACTCTATTTTATGCAGTATTTGAAGTTATTTATAAACACAAGATTTTTTTAATTAACATTAACAGTTAATAAATTAATAAGTAAAAGATGTATTTGATAATATGAGAGGTTTTGTAATGCAGAAATGCATTTATAAGGCCTAAAAAATGTAAATAAGTTGGACTTCCTTAAAGGCAAAAAATAAGGAAAGCACAATTTTAAAATTCAGTGTCCGTGAGACAATAAACCAACTGCTCAGCAAAATTGAAGATTTTCCTGGCACAGAATTCTGAGATGCATTTCTTTTGAATATTCATAAAAGGCATACCCAGTGATCTGGTGGAAAATAACCTCAGCATCCTTCCTATATTATAAAAAAAAAAAAGAATTCCATGCAGTTGTTTTGATAGTGTCCATCAATGCAATTGAAGAGAACGATACCAAAATGAAATGTAGTAAAAGCTGAGAGACAGAGTTTCAGAGTTTGTACTCCCTGATGGTCTGACTTGAACTGTGGTTAAAGTTCTGAGTTTTGAGAACATTGGATTACTCCTCATGCATTCATCTCAAATGTTGTTTTTTCCTTTTTATTTAATATTTTATTTATTTATTTGAGAAAGAAGGTGGGCATGGGGAGGGCAGAGGGAGAGGGAGAAGCAGACTCCCAGTTCAGAGGGGAGCCACCCCATGGGCTGGATCCCGAGCCTAGGACCCTAGGATTACTGAGCTGAAGGCAGATGCTTAACAATTGGACAAACCAGGCACCCCAAATGTTGTTATATCCAAGCAAGCAAAAGTAATTCAATGTTATATTCTTTCAGGAGAACCTAGATTGCTGACATTCTGGGCTGATACTCAAAGGCAGATCTACATACTCGAAAAATAAGTAAATAGGGACGCCTGGGTGGCTCTGCGGTTGAGTGTCTGCCTTCCGCTCAGGGCTTGATTCCAGTGTCCCGGGATTGAGTCCTACATCAGGCTCCCTGCATGGAGCCCGCTTATCCCTCTGCCTGTGTCTCTGCCTTTCTCTCTGCCTGTCATGAATAAATAAATAAATAATCTAAAAAAATAAGTGAATAAATTAGATGCACATATCTTATGGAAATAATATGATCAAACCACTACTTCTTATATTCAAATCAACAGCTGAGGCAATAGTGACCGAAAGGCCATATATTCTGGCAACAGAGCAAAAAGATGACCTATATGTCTTTGGGATATAAAGATAAAATAAAAAGAAGACAGAAATACGTAAAAACCTAGAAAAGTTAGGTAGAATACAACAAACATCTTCAAAACACACAGAAGAGCTTTCAGGAGGAAATGTCCCAGTGTCTCCAAGGTGGAGGAAACCACAAATGAGAGCAACCCCCTGACGCTGTAGTGGCTCAAGGGGCTTTGCCTTTCTCAGAATCCTGGAGGCTTTATAGTTCAAAGGCCGTGGGGGAACAGGAGATCAAGCCTTGGAGATGAGGCTACCATGTTATCCCATAACCTGAAAGGGTTTCCCAGCAGTGACTGAGTGGATCAGAAAAGGTTGTCTGTCTGCTTTACCATTGTTTCTCTTCAAGCTGCACCCTCATCCACTAGATAACTCTCCAACAGAAATGCAACTGGAAAGTTGAAAAAATCATGGAGCAAATGACTTTAAAGGCAACTGCACTTCTGGCCGGTAAATGATTATTTTTTTAATCTCCTCTTCTGACAAGCATCTGCAATTGCTTCATTTCTTTCATTAGTATCATCATTCTTCATGCCACTGAACTCAAAATGTAGGAATCATCTTTTTAACCTGAATACATGCAAACCCATATTATAAAGAGCTATTTTTTTTACATATGTTTATTTTCTCCAGATTTGGAGACTCTTAGAACCCGAGTTTCCACATATATGTATATGCATGTGTGTATATGTTTATGGACATACTATACATATAGGAAAGGTAAAACTCTATAATTTTAATTTCTAAGCATTATAGAAGTTTTTTTAAACCATTGCTATTTTTAAGTAATAAACCTCAAACACTTCTAATTGGAAAGTAAAATTCTAAATAGGAAAAAAATGGAAGGGGAAGAGATATACATTATATAATTAATTGAGCACAAAATTCCCATAAGTATAGATGTGACACCTGACCTGAGAACTTATATTTCCTTACTATAAAGGAAATATAACAAAACCCAATTTTAGCTTGTTATTGGCAAATATCCTTATGAATATTTTTCTATTTATGGTTGTCTCTAAATTCATTCCTTTGCATAGTTCAATGTTTTGTTTTGTTTTATTTTAATATAGGGCCTAGGTAGAAGTAAGTTCACTGGAACTTTCTATGATTCTAGCCCAAATCACACATGTCAGAACCTGGGCTTGAACTTAATGACCAAAGTAGAGATAGTCTATTATGGGGGGGAAATGTGAAATACAGCTATGTGAAGAGTAGGGTTGTTTTTGTTTTATATTTTTGTAAAGAATATTTGGAACAAATGGAAAGGAGTATATGAAATTAGTGAGTTCAAGTGAGTCATTACCATTAAAATTGAGGACACTATTAATTTGCTTTTTTAATTGCTTAAGAAAGCCATCCATAACTTCTATTTTTTTTAATTCATGAGAGTTGATAATCAAATCCATTAGCTTTTTCATAATAAATGTTTGACCTATGATTTTTTTATTATCTTCACAAATTTCTGAAGAAGGAGGAGGAGGAAAAAGTAGAAAGAAGAAGATGAAAAGGACAAGCAACATGTTGTAGAACACAAAATTGGTATTGAACACGATAAGCTATCAGATGTGAAGAACATCTCATTGACTATTTAGGGGGTGAAGAGCCAGATTCTAACAGATTAAAAATGAGAAAAATACTGAAAGCAAGTTTATGTAATCCTATATTTTATTCTCCCACTTACAGAAGGCACTTATAAATTATAATTCATTAAAATTCTGCAAATTTGACTTAACGGCAATCTATAACATACATTTTTATATTATGAACAAAAATTTTAGAACTCTTGAAAATAATCATTGGTTTAACATCCTTAATTTTTAATAAGCCTAATAGGACACCCTTTAATAAAATCTTAATCACAACATGGGCAACCAATAAGCAAGCCACAAATACACCAATCATAGATAAAGACATGCAAATAGCTAATAAACAAGAAAAATACTCAACCTCTACCACTACTAATCAGGAAAATGCTTTATTGTTTTGATTTTTATTGTTTTTTGCCAATAAGCAAACTAACAGAATAAAACAAGCTATAATAAGTGATTCCTACAAAAGCCCGGTGGGATAAACTCTGACATATTGTTTGTAGGAGTGAAGGCAGAACTTTTTGCAGAGTATTTTGACAAAGCAGGCATACTCTGTTTAATGGTAGACCAAACACTGTGAGTTTGCAAACTTAATTTGTTTCCAAAGTATTTTCTTTAAAAAAGAGAGAGAGATAAATGGATATACTTACAAATAGATGTAGATACATTCTTTGTAGTGTAATCTTAATGTATATTCATTTTTGTGTTTGGGGTGATACCTCATGCTCTGAGCCAATGAAAATCAACAAGGCAGACACCAATATATACTTTTGTCCAGTGAATATTAGAACATCGCAAATGTTATTGTTCATGAGTGCTCTGCATTAACCTATCCTGAGTCAATATAACCTGAAATGTGTGGTGTTTACTTAACGATGGTCTTTCATTCTGATATTTACTTCTTTTCTCCCATGTTGACTGATAAAACTATAAAAGTGAGTAGGACAGAGGAACAAAGAAGGTGTATCAGTCTATAAACCTATTCTCTACAGATTAATTTGTATCTAATCTTAGCCTGTTAATTAAGCTAAAGACTAAATCTGACACCTTTTTGGAATGCAGGAGGAAAAAGAAGATAGGGATTAGAAAACAATTAGGGTTGGTGAGGATTCTTTGACATTTCAAAGTAAATCACATTTGGAGCACAGCCTGGAAGGAATGACCAACAATTATGTGAATGGATTTTGAGAGACTATGTCCTGAGACATGTAGAACAGAAGATCAGTTGCCAACATAAGATATCAAGAAAGGATCTCCATGGGGTCTATGCTATAAGAACCAATATAGCTCTGATTCAGTTAAAACCCCATATCTAAGAACATCCCCTGAGCTACATAGGAGCATTAAGGTATATGTCAAAGTTCTTAATTATATACGTATCTCAAGACAGCTATTTTCACTCATAGACATCTGCCTTAAGAAAACAATCAAGATCTATGTGTAAGAATGCTTACCAAACTTTATTCAAAATACCAATTAATTATTTGTAAATAGATATTTAACAATATATGTAGAGCTGAATAAAATAATGATATGCATATGGTCAATTATTATATCTTACAACATGTTATTTTGATAAATAAATAACCTACACAAGGCACTATAATATATTACTGAGTACAAACCAAAGCAGAGTATAGGCAGTACAGTATTATTACAGGTTTGTTAATATTTTATATCTTATAAAATTACATTTTCTATGATATATTGGAACAAAATTGAAAACATATTAAGTGACTATTGGAAGCAGGTAAAGATATTAATAACTTTATATTCTTTACATTTTCTGAAATTTCACCTATACTATCATGACTATTATCTCTTTTAATAGAATAAAAACAATAAAACCATTAGAAATATTAGATCAATTATCTTAGTGTTGAATTTAATAATATATTTCCTTTTGTTTATTGCTAGATTTGTTCTAATCAAGTCTAATAAAATTCTAGAATATGTGCGTTATAATATATTTAAAGACATGTCAATATAGCAGTCGCTCAGTAGCCAGACTTTAGTTTCCTCATTTACTACATTTAGCCAGCAGTTTAATTCTGAATTTATTTTTGTACATGCTCTATGTTCTATATGTTGATCCACCATCACCACTGATGAAATTAGCATCTTTTTGAAATACGGAAATGTTAAATTTACAGAACAATCACAAGCAAAACAAATATAATGCCAAATTTCATAGTACTGTTAGCATTTTGGGAGAGTCCTCAAGAGATTTTTGTTTTTAGAAAGAATTGACCTTCAAGAATGCACTGGTTTTTTAAGTAACAACTTACAGTATTTTTGACCTTCTATTTCAAGAGAATGGAACTTCTACTACCCTACAGTTAAAAAGAATAATTGAAAAGTTTGAAGATATTCATAGGCAAGAATTTCTTCTCTTTGTCTCTGAGTCATATTCTGAAGATACTTGGTCACTTCACCTTTGTCTATCCCTGCTAACTGAACTTCTTTATGAGCAGTAGTAGTATGTTAACCCTACTTCCTACTTCTCTGTAGGCTTAATATTTCATCCTTTTTTAAAAAATATTTATTTATTTGAGAGAAAGAGAGAAAATGGTGAGGAGGAGAGGAGGGAGAGGGAGAGAAAGAATCTCATGCAGACCTGCACTGAGCATAGAATCCAATGAGGGGCTTGATCTCACAAGCCTGAGATCACAACTTGAGCCTTAACCAAGAGTCAGAGGCCTCACTGATGGGCTACTCAGGCGCCCCACATTTCGTCTTTTCATAAGAGTAAATTCACCATGAGTAGTGGTGGTATGTGTCACGTGGTGATGTTGATGTCTCTATATTTATAATATAAAGAAGATTTTTTAAAAGATTTTTTAAAATATTAAAAAATTTTAAAAACTTCAAACTTATAAAACAAAGAATTATACTTAGTGATTTTTTTCTCCTAAATTCATATGTAGGTAGAAAACAACTATATCATTTGTCCTGTCATCCTTTCCTATTACTGAACAATCGTTGCCTTAACTGTACCTTTTCTCCCAAATAAACATCACCATCAACCAGCTCTGTTTTATTACTGTAACCCCAGTAAAGTTTTCTGCCAATCACTTTGCTTGCTCTTACTATTCAGTGAAACTTTTCTCCCTCCAATCTTTCCATACCTCCCACCATCCCCACTTCGGCACTGAAAATAACATCTGGACAATTTTATGTCATTCTGTGTGGCAGAGACTGTTCTTTAAATGGCCCTAAGCAACAATAACAACAATAAAAACCCCTAAATAATTGCAAATTACATACAAACTGTAGTAAGTACAATTAAACAAAATTCACTGTGACCATTAGGTCACTTTCTTTTTAGTAAGTAACATTAAGGCTAGAGGGATGACTGGAATTCATTTAACATAATCAAGGAGGGCTAGCATAGATCACACTTAGAAAAAGCACTTGAACAGAGCCTCAATTGGGGTTAGACAGGGCAAATGCTCTTACACTGAATACTTGCACAGACAGAAAGAACTCAAAATGCTTTTCCTTGGGAGTTTGGCAAAGAACAAGGTTCTTGCTGTGTATTTTCCATTCTTCTGGAATAATTCATTAGCAAACATTACGAGTTGGCACTATCACAGATATGCATTAGAATAAAATTATTTTCTCTTTTGAGTTCATAAATAAAATACATTTAGTCAGTAACTCCTGCAAAAGGGAACTGCTGCTTTTTAAAATAGTGCGTTATTCACTAAGTTTAATGAAGTTTCGTCAGAGGTAAATTAACCAAATGCCTTCCAAAGCCAGGTACATAAAAAGGTATCCGGGTTTTTGCCTGAAAAATGTAGCTAATGTTTATTACACTTGTTATGTGGTAGGTACTATTCAAAGCATGTTAAATGTATTAACTCATTTAATACCCCCAAAGAGATTAAGTACTATTATTACCTCTATTTCATAGAGATACGTTTCAAAAAATGTATTTGGAGAACTTAAGCAATTCAAGTTCACACAGCTAGAAAACAGCAGAGATGTGTTTCAAATCCAGGCATTCTGGTTCCAGGGTCAATGGTTTGAACTACAAAGTTACCCTTCCTTTCAAGCATTAAGGTATGTGTGTGCATGTGAGTGTGTGTGTGTGTGTGTGTGTGTGTGTTTGAAAGAGAAAGGGAATCATCTACACCAATATCTGTATCAAAAGATTTTTGCTGTATAAATATCAAATAGAGAAAACGAACAAAATTCAGGGTAGAACAGATTTTTGTCCGATAGTGTATTATATTGTAAATTCAAATAATAAAAGTTAGTAAGATGATGACTTGAGGCACTAAATTATTTTTCCAAATAATAATTGCTAAAATACCAATCCTGGATAATATTTATTATACCCCAGGCACTAAATGTATTTTATGGTGATCTCGAGTCTTACAAACACCCTCTGCCACAAGAACTGTTGTTACTCCTACATACAGATAAAACAGAGAAAATTCAGGAACACACAAAATATCCCGGCTACCCCTACTACATGCTTTATGCCATTCAAATACACATAAGAAAGGACACCTTTTTAAAGAGATTAATGTAAATGTGATGAAGTACATTTAGGAAGAAGGAATAATAGTGCCAAGGGACACCTGAGTGGCTCAGTGGTTGAGCATCTTCCTTTGGCTCAGGTCTTGATCCTGGAGTCCAGGGACTGAGTTCCGTATTAGGCTCCCTGCAGGAAGCCTCCTTCTTTCTTTGCCTATGTCTCTGTGTCTCCCTCTGGGTCTCTCATGAATAAATAAATAAAACCTAGAAAAAGAGAGAAAGAAGAAAGAAGAAAGAAAGAAAAGAAAGAAAGAGAGAGAGAAAAAGAAAGAAAGAAAGAAATTATGGTGCCAAAAATCAGAGGTGGGATTAGATTCCGTGTAACACCTCCCATCTGTATTCATCAGCTCATCAGCTCAGGGACCATAACAAAAAATCATGTTGTACTTATGCAACAGAATGTAATTTTCTAAAATTGTGGAGGCTACAAGTCCAGATCAAGGGGATAGCCTATCACTTTTCTGGTGAAGCCTCTTTTCCTGTCTTGTGGACAGCTGCTTTCTCTCTGTGCCTTCATATGACCTTCCTTCTGGGTGCTTTGGGAAGGAGAGGGAAAGAGAGAGGGAGTGAGAAAGAGAAAGCAAGGGAGCAGTTGAGAGTGAGATCTGGTGTCTCTCCTCATAAGCATAGGAGCCTCATCAGATTTGGGCCACACCCCTATGACATCATTTAACTTTTTCTTCCCAAAGGCCTATTCTCCAAATACAGTTGCTTTGGGGGTCAGGGTTTCAACAAATGATTTGGATGGGACACAATTCAATACATAGCACTATCCAAGAATCAAAGGTTTAGCGATGAAGGGAGGAGATGCATTGTGATCTTTGTTAAAAAGAACGAAAAAGAGAAAAGAAAGTGCAAGCTCCTCTGGAAATATAGATACTTTTGGAGGTGTTTAAAGAATATGCCATGCAGAAATTCACTGAGTAACACGCGAACTACTTTCCTTGACTAAAATTTGTTGAAGATAGGAAATATTCCTTATAGGGTCATTCCTTATTCTGTCCATTAGGACATTACCATTTTAGGAAGCTAAGCAATTATGATCCAGATGGGAAAATCTATGACTTCTGTACCACACGTTGAGAGCTATAAAAAACCTTTTTTTTTTTTAACTCATACTACAAACAAGGGTGTAAGGGTGTAATGTAGCTAAATTTCATTAAGTACATTTGTGGAAAAGTGAATATATGTTATAGCACTAGAGGAAAACTAATAACATTAGTTTAAAATATTAATGCCATGCCATGAGCTTTATTTTTAAAGTATTTTTATTTATATTTTCTCCTTAAAGTTAATATTATACTTCTGAGAAATCCAAATTCAGAATATTATTATATCATTTATCACTTATAATCTGAAGGCAAAAGTTTATATTACCAGTCTAAAATTAGTACCCATTATATGCCAGACATTATCTGAGATACTGTCTTAAACTCTAAGTGATTGAGCTTATATTATCCAATTACTATGTAATAGGCATATATACCCACAAACATATTGTCTCCTATAATGTACTTGGCTTTGTTAAATAATATTTTTGGTCTCCCACATTTTCATCTGGGGAAAAAATTAAAACAACAGAATCATTAACACTTTTAAGCATGTATTTTGTTCAAGATACAGGGCTTTTAATATATAGAACTTAATTCAGCTTGATGAAAAAAACTTATAAAGGTGGTTATACTATTTTATAGATGCAATAGTTGTGCCTTAGAGAAATTAAAGAACTTGCCTTAAAAACATCATTAGTAAAGAGTTGAATAAGAACACTTTTACTCAGGAGTCCAAGTTCATAACTACTATGCATTACAATGCCTAAACTTTTAAAAATTATTGTAATGAGTTG
Organism: Vulpes lagopus; assembly: GCF_018345385.1. Taxonomy (NCBI): domain Eukaryota; kingdom Metazoa; phylum Chordata; class Mammalia; order Carnivora; family Canidae; genus Vulpes; species Vulpes lagopus. Next base: position 21,288,965 of record NC_054824.1, on the reverse strand, counting down.
AGTTGCATTCATAGGTATTTTCTTCTGATCTGTAATTCTCTTTGTGGTTAGAGCCCTTGATTGGGAACAAATCTCTATTTTAACTGTTATTTGTCATCAGAAAAATAAGAAAAAATGTAAGATTTGTTACCTTGTACAGATAACCATTATGATAATTATATATGGAAACACATCTATTTTATGGCATTTAGGGGACAAATTTCAATGGATAGTAGAAAAAAATCATGCATTATTATAAGTTGAATTTTTATTGATCTATAGACTGCTTATATGGAGCATTGGCCAACATTGTTTATAAGCTATACATAGGCTGTTCAGAGAACCACTTAATTTACATATAGATCTGAAAATATTGCCACAACACCTTCCACATAATACCCTCACTTTATCAGTGCACAGTGGCATCAGGGGTATTGATGATGACCTGAGAAAGAACCAGTGCTGGCCAGATGGTCTGGTCAGTGTCAGAACCTCAGTTGAAAAGCTGACAGCAATCTATCCTTCCCTTAATATGTACTCAACCAATCACCCTGCTATTGTTCGACATTTTCAATGAAAAAGCATTTGTCTGACAAATTTAAACTATGACACTAACAATTGAACAAAAGCTATAATTGACAAACAATTACCTTCTTGGTTCTCTGAGAACTACTTTAAATATTTAAGTCAATCTCATTATTAAAAATGAATGAGAAAGACAATTCAAATGACAGAAGTGAAGGGGTAAGGAGTAATCCTACTGTCAAATAATTTTCACAAGACAAAGATTATCGCCCAAGGCAGAATTTGTTCTGGATATAGTCTAAAGGCTTTAACTTTATTTTCATTTAATTTTGTTTTATGGACTAAAAGGTTATTATGCTCAGGTCTGTAACTGACTCAAAAATGGAGCTAAAATGGAGACTAAAATAAGATATATTTTATGTGAATTAAAAATGGTACCATTGCACCAGGTTTCGTGCAAGTCTGAGGAATTTAATTTATCCTTCCCAATGTTAGGAAATAAAAATGAGTAATGTTAATTACAAAAAAAGATTAACACATTACAGTGAAGCAAATTGTATGCTTTTATTCATTTATCTTATCTTAGTGTCTATTGATATAATCAAGAAATATTTATTTAGCTCTATCCCAGGTATCTGTCTTGATGTTGGGATACGGTGAAAAATATAAAAAGGTCTCTGCTGATTATACTCTACTGAAGGGAAATAAAAAAACATTAAACATGTAACAAACCACCTCAAATAGTGATAAATGAACAAAACAAAACAGGCTACGGTTGAGAGACTGACGGGAGAGGAGCTTTGATAAAGAGGTCGCCCAGGGCACCTTCAAAGTAAGGACAGAAGAGATGAGGCCTAAATAAAAATAGGCATGAATATGAGGTAAGCATTCCAAACAGGAAAAATCCCTGATATCAAAGTGATTATAATGTGTTTGAGGAACAGAAAAAAGTCTAGAATGGCTGGAACAAAGAGAGGAGAAGGAGTTATGGCAGCATTTAAAGATCTAAACAACAGATCTAAGTTCAATGTGAAGCCATTATAGCATTTTATAAATAATCAATGTATTTTAATCTACGGCTAAAAATATGTTTTGACAACTATAATGGAAACACTGGGCTAGAGTGCCAACAGTGGGATCTAGGTCTATTCTGTCCAATATACACATGACTATTTCAATTTAAATGTAGGTACATTAAATAAAATTAAAGATTCGGGGGCACCTGACTAGCACAGTCATTTGAGCACGTGACTCCTAGTTTCAGCTCAGGTCATGATCTTGGGATCTTGGGGTGAAGCCCTGTGTGGGGCTTTGTGCTCAGCGGAGAGTCTGCTGGAGATTCTCTCTCTCTCCCTCTCACTCTGCCCATCTTAGTCATGCTCTCTCTCTAAAATAAATATATAAATTTAAAAAATAAAATAAAAATTCAGAATTTCAGTCACATTCAGCACATTTCAAGCTCTCAATGGTCACATGTGACTAGTGGCTAATGGTATAAAATGATATAACTCATATCCATTGTTATTGCTGTTCTATGTAAGTAATGGATAATAATGGTGATATTATTGTGTTGGTAGTAAAAATAAAGAGAAATTGATGGTTTTGGGAGATAGCCTGAAGATACACATATATTGAATATATTCACATACACCAACCATTATTAAAACTAAATAAAAGAACTCTTCTCAATAATAAGTTTTAGTGCCCAAGCTATTGATAAAAAATAAAAATACCATTGTATCCATGACTCAAGAATAAATGCCATTCAAGTTTTCAGGAGTAGAAATGTATCAATGTAAAATGACAAAAAATTTTAGGTCTCAAGAGATGGTATAGTTTACTTAGTCCAGTCATCTGGAAATAGAGGCCAATAGACTTTGAATGACTTGCCCAAGTATTACATTGTCAAGCATTGGAATTGAGAGTAGAAAATAGCTCTCCTAAGTCCGATTCAATGCTATTACAATAATATGCTTCCAACTCTATTAGTTGTGTGATCCATCACCAGTCTACCCTCCTTGAAGACACAGATAACCTCATTCTTCTATCCGCAGTACCTATCACAATAAGCTACCTAATGAATGACAATGAAAGTTAATATGTGAATCCCAATGATGGAGGAAATAAGGAAGAAAGAAACAATTAAGAAGCCTTTTACAATTGTTTCTGTGTGGAATGAATAATGGGTGATTGTATAGTTTGAATGTGTTCCCCTCAAATTTACATGTTGACAACTAATGCCCAAGTTAGGCATTAAAAGGTGGAATTTTGGGAGGTGATTAGGTCATAAGGGTTCTGCTCTGGATTTAGTGCCCTCATTAAAAAAAAAAAAAAAAAAAAAAAAAAGAGAGAGAGAGAGAGAGAGTTCCCTGGCTGCTTCTACCACTGGAAGATAAGAGGAGAAATCTACCACCAGAAGAGGCCCCACACCCTCGCACCTCTATCTTAGATCTTCAACCTCCAGACTTATGAGAAATAAATTTCCCTTGTTTATAAGCCACCCAGTCTTAGCAGCCTAAATGGGTTAAGAGAGATGGCAAAAATTTGGCAGTGATTAAAATTAAATCAGCTTAGGGGCACCTGGATGGCCCAGTCAGTTAAGTATCCAACTCTTGATTTTGGCTCAGGTAATCTCAGGATCATAAGTTAGAGCCCTATGTCAGGCTCTGTGCTGGATTTGGAAACTGCTTAAGATTCTCTCTCCCTAAAAAAAAAAAAAAAAAGATTCTCTCTCCCTCTCCCTCTATCCCTCCCCAATTCCACTTAGGCACACTCTCTCTAAAAAAAAATAATAATAATAAATAAATAATGAATTTGTAAGTTAATTTTAATTAAATTAAAATTAAATTTGTTATTAAATTAAAAGAACACCTGAACTGCTTTTTAAAAAATTAAGTTATTTTTTTAAAGATTTTACTTATTCATAGAGACACAGAGAGACAATGAGAGGCAGAGACACAGGCAGAGGGAGAAGCAGGCTCCATGCAGGGAGCCTGATATGGGACCGCTGTGCCACTGGGGCTGCCCTAAAAATTAAGTTAAATCAGTTTACATATATAATATCTCACTTATTCATTTATTCTTATAGCTTTCACTTAAAACTATGGGATGTATAAATAAAATACATGACAAAAATATTACAAGGTCAGGAGGAAATAAAAGGAAGTATACTATTGAATATAAAGTGATATAATATCTCTCTTTTTTACAACAGCTTTATTGAGATATAATTCATAAACCACACAAATCACCCATTTAAAGTGTACACTTCATTGAGCTTGGTATATGTACAGAATTGTGCAACCATCACCATAAAAAGAAACCCCATACATATTACTGGCTGTTCTCTATTCCCCCACACTTTCTTTCTTTGGCAAACACTAATCTACTTTCTGCCCATGTACTTGCCTTTTATGGACATTTTACATAAATGGAATAATACATTGTCTGGACTTTTGTGACTCGTTTCTTTCACTTAGCATATTCTTTATTAAGGTCTGTCCATAGTATGCTATGTATCAGTATTGTATTGCTTTTTTTGCTAAATAATAGCCCATTATATGGATGTGCCATATTTTATTTACCCATTCATCCCTTGATGAACATTTGGATTGGTTCTATTTTTTGGTGATTATGACTGATGCTGCCATGTTTTTGCACAAGTTTTTTTTGTTGTTGTTTGTTTGTGGACATAACGTCCATATTTCTCTTGGGTATATATACTTGGGAGTAGAACTGCTGGATAATATGGCAACTCTGTTTAACCTTTTGAGGAACTGCTAGACTTCCTCAAAGCGGTGCATCATTTTACATTCCTACCAATAGCGTATGTGGATTTTAGTTTCTGCCCATCTTCTCTTGTTAATTATAGCCATCCTAGATGATTTCTTGATGGTTAAGGAATCTGAGCACCTTTCTGTGTACATAGGACTCTATTTTGCCCCAACATTAGTTGAAATTCATTCCTTTGGTTATACAGGGCAGGAAAGAAGAAAACAGATGATGTTGAGAACACTATTTGATGTGATCAAATCATAATTATACTCGTACCAGAAATATATTCTGTAACTTTCTTGACTATGAGTAGTCAGTAAAGTTTTAAAAACATAACAGTGAAAGACAATGCATAAAATTACCCATTGTTAGTTTTGTTCCGAGGCTTTCTTGTTAGTGATGTTCTCTACTGAAAGCTGTTTCTTTGGGCCTAAAACACAGAAGCAACTGCTGAGATGCACACTAGTGTGGTCTTCAGAGCCAAATACCTATACTCTGCAAAGGCCATTCTGGGAAATGTGAGGACAAGTATGACTATCGCTATGGATATTCACTGGACAAGAAACTGGGCTATGTAGTATATGGGTGGCGTATCTAAAAAAGAAGTACAACTCCTGAGATCAGTGATTCTTGAAAAGGACCACATGCTTGAAAGCTTACCCAGGTCTACTAGGTAAAGGGCAGACTCGAAAGCCAGTCAAAGCAAAGCAAGTAGAAACACAAGAGGAGAACCCAGGAATAAGTGACATAACACAGAAGCCCAGAGAAGATAGAGTAAGGACAGTGAATGCAGCAGTAAAAATCAAGGCTGGTGTGTTTTATTGTTTTTTTTGTTGTTGTTGTTGTTGTTGCTGTTGTTTTTGTTTTTTGTGGTCAAGGCAGTGATCAGAAACAGAGAATGCAGGAGCGCAGGCATACCAGTGGTAAACCAGCGAGGCTCATGTTTACTATAGAGACTCAGTATGCTCCCAGAAACAAATAACTTAGGGCTAAGATATAGGACAGGATACACATTTTTTTTAAAAAAAATCAAGAAAGATGCTTTGTATCCTAGTTAAAAAGATGCTTTGTATCCTAGTTTTGCTGATAGGAGTAAAATCTGAGAATTAAAGAACACCACAAATATGTGACAAGAATTCTAATTGTTAAATAAAAACATCTATTCCTCCTCGGTGCTAATTTTAATACTAATTAGAGAAACATATTAAAAATATTTACATTGGTCATACCTAAACACATCACCATCTTGGTGTCTAGAATGTAACTGATCTTTAAAAGAGTTTCTAGGAGTGACTCCCAGACGTGTTTATATAAGTAACTACTCTGAACTTGAATGTTAAGCAGCAAGTCCATGAGTACAGGATTGCATCTGTTTGCCTAACTATGACTTAATCTATCTGGTATTCAAAGCCTAAATGTTAAATGAATTGGACTGAAAAAATGGCAATGGTGTGAACTGTTATGGATGAGCTAGACGTGGATGAGTTTGTAAAATTCACAAATACACATGCATTTTAACCATACATCCACAGTAAGACAGCATAAAGGTGAAGATACATACTGCTATAAATATTGTAAGAACATTACTGAACTAATCATATAAACTTTCTGAATGTATCAAACATCTCACCAAGTTTGGAAGATAATCTATAACTTACGTTGTGATTATTTATTTTATGCAGTAACTTCATTGGACTGTTGTGCCCAGGTTGGTCAAACACCAAAAAACATATATATTTTCCTTTCAAGCAGGTCTAAATGATGCTGTGAAGGCATTTTTTAAAGATGTGCTTAATATTTAAATCAGTAGACGTCCAGTGAAGTAGATTAGGAGATCACTCCATAATATGAGTGGGCCTTATCTAATCAGTTGATGGTCTTAAGAGAAAGACTGAGGTTTCTCAAAGAAGGAATTCTTCTCCTCAAAATCTTAAAATAGAAACCCCACTTGAGTGGGGTTTTAGAACCCCCTACATATTTTGGACTTGACAGCTTCCATAATCATGTGAGTCATTCTCTTAAATCAGTAAATAAACAAACAAACATAGTACAGGAAATACATAATCTCCTATTGGTTGTGCTTCTCTAGAGATCTCTAATACACATATTTTACATTCTCGGTTAACTGTGACCACCAAAATGCCTGATTTGCAATCCTGGAGACTTGCCTATGTAGAGTTTGACAGTTACTTTGATTCTATACATGAAATTAGTAATAATAAGTACTACAGTTCCCAATCAATAAACTTAATGAAAATTAGTTCCTAACATCAATAAGATGTTGTAAGGACGAATGAGAAAACAGAAATTTGTTCTGCAGTCTCCAGGAGGAAATGATTCTATATAAATAGAAATTATCATCACATTATCCAAATACATATAAAATGATCTAATACTGCATATTAAATAAAAATCAAATATTTCCATAGCATTAGTATATTAAAAATTGCACTGGTAGGAAAAGGAAGCTTAGAAGCTAAATATCCTGAATTTTTTGTTATATTTACATGACTTGACAAAGGCATATGACTTATGATCTTTGTTTTCTATGCCTTAATAAAAATGTTAATATAAATAAGAGAGGAATGGGAAAATGATTGTTCTAAATGTTAATTAAGGCATTTTAGAATTGGGGTAAGTTACTAACTTAATAACGATTACCAATAACTGTTCCCCAAGTACTTGTAGGATAAAATTAAAATTCTACCCTGTTGATTAACTCGCATCAACATCAGGACTTATTTTTTCCTGCATATAAGTGGTAGTTGCTCAATAAATTGTGTTCTCATTCACCTGGACTTCTTCTACTGTGGGTACCTAACAGAGCCACAGAAAATTCTTCAAACTTATGAACACATAATTGCATGCCGCAAATAAATTTCTACCCCCCCACCCTCTCTCTCTCACACACACACACACACATACACATACCCCTAACTTCATGGATATAAGAGATCTTTCTTACATAGAAACAAGTATACTGTAATAAGGAAAATTAACATAAAACGTTCCCATTTCTCCTGACAACTGTAAGATAAACAAAATGATAATGAAATATTCAGTGCATCTCTATCATTCTATCAGAATGTTGAAATGGCAAATGATAATAGTATAATAAATAAAGCTCACCAACAATATATTTTTACTCTTTGGCTAAGATAGGAAAAAGAACAGACAAATCTAAAGGACATAATTACATAAATGCCCAGAGTATCAGAAATGTCTTGAACTTTTCTTCCAAAGCAAAAATATTGAGAAATACAGCATTCCCATTAGAACGGACAATGGGAATCATCAACAAATCAGACGTGGATGCCACACAAAACCAACAATTATTTTAGACTGAAATTTCAAAAGGAGAGATGGATTATTTTGAAATTGAATGAATATTAAATATTTGGTGCTAAAGAAACTTACATTAAATTGCGAGGATAAATAAAATGCATTAAACTAGAAGAGTGTGTAGAGCAGCTAGGAGGGCCTTATTTGCAAATAGCGATAGTAAGTGTCAGTTGAAGGTGACGTTGGAAATGGTCTGCTCCTCCCATGACAGAGTCATTTGAGAGATGGGCCAAGTGAAGCCAAGAAAATTAAAGAGGGAAATAACATTTACACCAAACCCTTCCTCAACATTGTCAATATGGATACTAAAATCACCTAAGATTAATAGGCTGTGTAATCCCAGAGAGAATTGAGAAAGAAAATCTATAAATTCATTAAGAAAACTTGTGGTTCCTCAAAGAGGTCTGTAAATTAAAAGTGTTGCTAAAGTTGTATGCTAAACGCCAATAGATACATAGAGAGAGACAAAATTGAGATGTCTTGATTTTGTAGTAGAATACATTTTTAAAAAGATTTAACTCTAGCTTTCATAGCCTAAAACAAATTTTAACTATATAAATTAAGGATATAAGATTTATGAAGCCCAAAACAAGATTATAATTGCATAGTAGCCTTATTATCAAGTTAATCCAAGCCATTTTTAGGATATTGAATTTACCACTGACTCTGCAGCAGTCTAGGCAATAATTATTCATTAGCTATATCATTATACTATATTACGAAGAACTTAATCTACAACATATATAAAAAATTTTGGAATTTACAGACATATATTTGGGTTTGTACTCCACTTATATATAAATACACATAAAATGATAAAATAAAATTACTTATATATTTTATGAAATAGTATAAAAATATGAAATACCTTTCTTTTTCCTCTTAGTATGCTTTAAATGTTGTCTCTTTCTTTAATTTCCTTTACCAAAGTAGTGGAGTATTCTACTTAGAAGTGGCGCAGGAAATGGGCAATTCTAAAACCTTCATCATCTACAGATCAAGAAACTAAGTCTCAAATATATAAAATAAATTTACTCAAATTCTCATAGATTTCTAGTTCATAACCAGGATTAGAAGACAGATCCATGGAATTTCATTACAGTGTGATAATTTCTTTAGTTTTAAGAACTCTATTACTTCCACAAAGTGAGGTGAATTCTATCTTCAAATCTAGCCCATTTGCTGACTAGCTGTGTGACAATGAGTGAAGTAATTTATTTCTCCAAGCTGCAATTATTTACCCATAAAGTAAAATAATCTTAACAGGTAACCATCCAGGTGGCTGCTCTAAGCAAATTACATCAACAAATCCTGAGCACTGTGCCTGGCACATGCTAAGTGTTCGTTGCTTCCTAAATGTCATCACTATTATCACAACCCCTACTGGCAAATGGCCACACAAAAAATCCTGTTGACTGTTGGGTAAAAATAAGAAAAGTAATTTTAGAATACAAAAAAAAAAAAAACCCTTAAAAAATCCATGTATAATTGAACAAAATGTGAAAGGAAATTCCCTAGTTACTTTGCCTTCATAAATAATTATCTTCTCATTTTAAATTTTTCTAGAAAAGCTTACTTTTATTCTTTTAAATATATGACATTAAAATGTCTGTGGCCTCTGATTATGTGCATTTATTTCTCCACTGGATTTAATGTTTCAACCTAGAAAATATAATAATAGATTAACCCTCAGAAATTTACTTCAAAGAAAGATTCCCTGAATCACCTCCAAATCCCTGATGCAAAGTACTGTGTACCACCAGCAGAATTGTTACATCTTTCTTCAAAACGGGGCAAAGACTTTTTGCACGTCATTTTAACAGAAAAATACTCAAGTATTTCTGTATTCTTATCAGAATTACTGCCATCCACTTTATTTTCTTCTGTGATAAAGTAGAATATTAAGCCATAGAGTATAGACAATCCAGTTTAAAGGGAACAGTAAGTATGTAATGAAAATATTAAAAAGTCCAATCAACAAAATGAAAAGACAGCCTATGGAATGGGAGAAAATATTTGCAAATTGAATATCTGATAGGGGTTTATATCCAAATATATGAAGAACTCGTGCAACTCAATAGCAAAAACAAAAAAATCCAGTCTGATTAAAAAGTGGGCAGAGGACCTGAACACACATTTTTCCAAAGATATTAAATTAAAGCAGTCAATAGGTACATAAAAAGATCCTCAATATCACTAATCATCAAGGAAATGCAAATCAAAACTACAATGAGATCTCCCCTCACACCTGTTACAAGGCTTTCTTCAAGAAGAGAAGAGACAACAAATGCTGGTGAGGACATGAACAAAAGGGAACCCTGTGCACTGTTTGTAGGGTTGTAAATTGGTACAACCACGATGGAAAACAGTAAAGAAGAAGGTTCTTCAGAAAAGTAAAAATAGATCTTCCATATCATCCAGCAATTTCACTTCTGTGTATATACCCTAAAAAAATTAAATCATTATGTCAAAGAGATACTGTTACCAAACTAAAGTGGGTCCCTTCCTTAGTGAGTTATGGACAGACCTCTATACTAGGTGGAAATTGCCTCATAAAGTCATTTTTATCTGCAGTAAATAAGGAGATCCCAGGGAAGAATTTCCATTTTAAATCATTTTTTTTGTATTGCCTTAAGAGTTTATATTCAAAACAGAGTCCACCACCTCTTTTTCTAAGTATCAACCTAAAAGACTAGTAATTTAAATTACTTTAAGTTATTAATTTTTTGGGCACTAGGGAACCACATATATATCATAGGCATTTCAATGTCACTAGGTATCTCCATAATATTTTAATCTAGAAAGAGTATATATAAAATATATATGTATTCCCTCTGCCCACACCCACAAAATTGAAATATCAAGAATTACATGGAATTTTAAAAAGAAACCCTAATATGGCTGCCTAATGATAAATCTATACTTAGGATTATCTCTAGAGTTAATAAGGCAATTTGCTAAATTCTGAAATAATTGCATTTTCTCCTAGAAAACATAACTAAATAATACCAGTAACAATTATGCACACACAAAATTTTCAGAAAGTATGAGTTTTAGTCATAGCCAAAATATAAAGTAATCAAAATTTATCTGAGTTTTTCTTTCAAAAAATATATTTCAAGCTTGCTTTAATTTACCTTTTTCCATATTATATTTGGCCATACCACAAGAGAACAGCAGTTTAGAGAGGTAGGAGACTTACAGGTTAACCCTCCAGACAAGCAGCCCTAGAAGTGGTCTATTCAGAGTGTGCCACCTGAGGTAGCGGATGGAGCCTTTATTGTACAAAACCTTCATTCTGGATTCTAGATACTTCCAAGCTATTCTAAGTTCTTCAAAAAATGCAAATAACTTTTAGAGAGTTCACTTATTTTCTTTTTTCACCCAAATGTCCTGTGTATAAATGAATTTGCTAATATTTATATTCTTTCTCAAATGTAGGGATGAATTAGAGATGAGGAGTGAAAACAGAAGTTGAGGTAAGGCCCTACAACCAAACATATACTTACACACACATAGAGGCCAGTTTTTTTACCCAGTCCAAGCCAGTCAATATTGGGTAATTGATTTTGCAGAATTAACCACACCACATTTCACAGAGAGAATCAGGTATAGACTCACAAGAAAACTCACATCTATTGGAGAGCCAATGACAAGGATAGGTGTGCGGGCCAATACATATGGAAACAACAATGCACCATTAACATAAAATATTGACATCAAATTGCAGGCATTGGAAACAGCCCTGAATGAGATACTTGATTCTCAGAGAAAGATATTGTAAGTTGGATTCCGGGCCAAGACACTGGAGTTCTAGTCCTGGCTCTGCCTAGCTCTGGCCAGCCATACACAAAGTGAGCCCAACATATTATCATCCCCAAACCTTGGCTGCCTCATTTGCAAATGAGGGTCATGGAATGTGGCATCTTCTAACATCTAGGATTCTGCAAGATATTTTTAGAAAAAGAAAACCAATAACTAAGTGGGTGGGTATATCTGCAAGGATGTAAGTATAAAAGAAACCCGTAGGAAAAACTCTGGATAAAATCTCCTTTGTCAAACAGTGTTAATAATAAAGACAGAAATAAACACTAATACATTTGAAATAGAAAATATGCCTGGTCCATAAAAGAAAAAGAAAAATAACAACAACATCCTTTGGACATAGATCTAAACACCAAAATAATTTCAGAAACAAAATCACATTTTTCTGGGCCAGTATCTAGATTGTATGTAGTTTACATGATGTCAGATCCTCCATGGTGCTGAAAGAAACAATCAGTGATATAATACTTACCAAACACATTTTTAAATATATGCTATGAAATTTCCACATGTTTTCTAGAAAAACAACTTTGGGCTCATGCTTCTGATTTTCGTTAAAGTAAATAATTACACCACAAGTACTATTATTCTTACCTACCATAAGATCAATATGGCAAAGTGTAAAGGCATTTTTCATTTAGACTTTGATGAAAATATTAAAAATTTTAAATATCAGAAGAGTTTACACTTAAAAAATTTTAAAGATCATAAATTAAACAAAAATCACTGCATCCCAATCTATGTGGGAGAACATCAATTCTGGTTCTGAGTAATTCCTCTGATATCCCAAACTGTTCACAAACTTACTAAGGCAAAACTCAAATTGTTCACAAACTTAATCAAAATGTTCACAAACTTACTAAGGCAAAAACTAGTAAATACTAGCAAATACTATCACCCACAATCATCATGATAGTAAACTGAGTATGCTTATTTCTTTCCTTACTAAAATAAAACTCCTGAAAAGCAAATGAAAAAATAAAATTTTATTACTTCTAAAATACTACAATTAATGTTTGTCCTTGAAGGCTCAAACTAATCTATACATTATGCAATTTCAACAGCACCCCTACTTGAAAATAAATTGTCAACATACAAAAACATATATTTCAAAACTTGAATTCTTTTCTGTGCCTTCCTTTCCTTTGTAGTCTATACTCCTTGATACTGACAGTTGTAAAGAATTAATGCTTATAATCAGAGTTCCAACAGAGTACAATTTTTGGAACATATCAGATATTTAGTCAGTGACTAATAGTTGTGGGTTTAAAGCTTTTAAGAATGAACTCCATTGTATGTGCTTTAAGAACATACTGAAAATTTGAATATATTCATTTATTTCTTTGCTAAAATGAAATTCCTGAAAGTCAGACTATTTAACGTTTGTCCCAAGATTCATTCAAAAATAGGCTCTTAGGAGGTAGTGCAAATTCAAGCTCAGATGACCTGAGCAAGAACATTTATTGTATCTAACTAGGTATTTGCCAATTAGAAAATTACACTACCTTTTAGTTAGACCATCACCAGAGCATCCCTGTTATTAACATAGCAGGAACTGGTATGTGCACAAACTAAAAACAAGAGAGTGAAAAACAAAGGCTGGATTGGCAGAGCTTCAAGGGAATGAGCATACAAGCAAGTTGTAAACAAACATTAGGAAATTATATGTATACGTAGATAACTTTAAGTAAAAGATGGACTGGGAATCAAGAAGCTCTTCCTTTGTTTGTGATTTCATGGGGTACCAAACCTGGAAAGAAGAGGGAGTTGAAAGTCATTGCATTACTTCAAGTCCTAATTGTACTTAGTTCACATACACATAAGATAAACATTTGGTTTTTGGCATTCCTTAATTATGTTTTAAATTATATATATATATATATATATATATATATATATATATATATATATATATATATCTTGTATATATGAGATACAAGATATATCTTGTATATAAGATATATATATATCTTAACCACTTATAAATATTAGAACCTTTAGAGCAATAGTAAATATTTTTAAACCTCAACAAAATATTTCAGTCCTCAGCATCTGGTAAGATGTAATGATATAGATTTGTTTATTATTCATGTAAAAATAAATTTGCTGGTTTCATTTTATTTTCATCACATAAAATCATACCACTATGCAAGTTTGGGTAGATAGTTTGAATCCTTACATTTAGTAATAAGGCATTTTCTTTTTCCTTGTGGAGCATCAAAGGCATAAATAAATAATCTATGATTCTTCTATTACTGATAGAAATTATTAAAATGTTATTGGATTTTTAGTTTAACATTTACTTAAAAAAACAAGTTGAGTCTGACAGATATGGAGGATTATGGGAAGATTTTGTCATCAGATTTGAAAATGCAACAAAAGTTTTCTCCCACTAGTCTCAAAACAGAAAGACCTTACACATTAACAATTGAAGTCTGGTTCCTCAATAATCATCTAGACTTAGAGAAACATCAGCAGAACTGATACTATTAGGGAAAATGACTCAATTTAGAGAATGCTGAGTGGATAACACTCCAATATCTGCTTGATAGATATGAATTAGATGAGAGTAAAATGTGAAATAGTGTGTCATCCACTGCCCTCAACTTCTCTTGTCCACTTCTGATAATCACAGCTAATCGGGATTCATCCCACTTGTCAAAATACCTCAGTATTAAGATGACAAGTGAAGGAAGTAGAAACAGAGACAATGATAGGTGGAGATGAAGGCATTGAACGCAGCTAAGTGGACTCAAATATCTCATAAGTGAGGGATCAAGAGGGCCAAACAAAGGGAACTGACAGACCTCCAAGCAGTAATTTCCTGTTACTTTTCCTGGAGCAGATAAATTGCAAGAAGTGGGAGTGGCAGCCACTCTTCTGTTGGAGAACCAGTGAATGCAGGACTTGTAAAGGGTTTACATAGATTTCTTGAGAAGGGTGATAGTGAGGCAACATAAGAAATGGGCATCTCCAATTTGCATCACTCCTGAAGGGTGTTTCAAGTCATGGCTGGGAAGGAATTCAGTCTCAAAGGTCTATAATCCAGTTATCTCTTCCAAATCATTCTCCTAAACTGTCATCTTCTGATGAAGTCACTGCCCTTAGAAACATTTACAGAAGAATAAATCTCCTTCACCGAGAAAGACTTTTTTGTTGTTGTTTTTTGTTTTTCAGGGTAGCAAATCTACTATAGTTTCTTGTCCATAAAGAGAACTATTGGTGAAACAGAACTACAAAGAGAATTTCAGTTTATAATTTTAAAGCCATTTTCATGGACTTTCAGTTCACGCCCTTTTTTTAATCTCTCTATGACCATCAATAATGTTTAATATTATGGTTATTCTTAAACTCATATTTGATCTTTTGATGAACAACATACAGTAATAATGCTTTCCAAATTGGAAATTAAAACAAAGAAGCAGAAGAGAAAGAAAATACCATTGGCCAGATGGAAATTTTCCACTTAAAAAACAGTCAAAGCACACTGCAACAGTATCTTCAGATATGTCTGCATTTGTTTTATTTAAATTCACTTCTCAGTCATATACTTTATTTCTTCAATTCTAAAAGGTGTTTTTTAAAATAAATAAAAAATAAATAAATAAATAAATAAATAAATAAATAAAATAAATAGTGTTTTGGTTTTGTTTTGTTTTGTTTTCCAAACTACTATGGGCACCACGACTTTTAAATTAGATACTGAAGTAGAAGGTAGGTTAAGACTACTTGGTTTAACTCTAGATTATGTCCTTTAAATTTTTTCAGATTCAGATCAAGCAATAGATATGTCATCCTATGGGAGGGAGCTTGGAAAGTACCTAGTTATCAGGGTGTTTAAAATGATATACAGTATGTGGAAGCTCTTGATAGTCTTATGTTTTTTCCCATTTTCATGCACAATAACAATACCTGACAAGATTTAGACTGGCACAAGTATATTGTCTGTCAAAGGTGCTTCAAGATTTATTTGGCTCTTAGTCGACTCACATTACTACAAGCTCTTTGATACACAGAGCACAAAGCAGCTTAACACTGTTGCTATTAGTGTTCAAACCACACTGAAAACACTTCATTAAACAGCCTACTGCAGTGTAATTGTTTAATAATATTTTGATTAGGTTGTTTAGTAGACAATCCATGCTGTAAAACATTCTCTTGCTGTCAAGTGAATCACTGGTAAAAAGGCTACAGCAAAATACTTAAGAGAGTCTCTTAGAAAAGAAATCAAAGTGAAAAAAAAAAAAAAAAAAGAAGAAGAACACATCCCTAAGTCACTGTGTTCCTATTACCCACTGTATTAGCTTCCTATAGCTCCTGTAACAAATTACCACAAGCTTAGTGGCTTAAAACAACACGGATTTATTATCTTATAGTGCTGGAGGTCAGAAGTCCAGCACAGATCTCACAGGTCTAAAATCAGTGTCAGCAGGGTTGTGTTCCTTTCTGGAGGCTCTAAACCAGGATCCGTTTCCTTGTTTTTGTTTTTGTTTTTGTTTTCCTAGCTTTTAAAGTTTTCCACGTTTCTTGGTTCACAGATCTCTTTCTTCATCTTCAAAGCCAGCAGTGATCAATCAAGTTTTCTCATATTGCATCAGTCTGACCCTGATTATTCTGCCTCTCTCACTTAAGAGTGGCCCACCCAAATAATCAAGACTAATCTCTTTATTTTAAGGTCATCTAATTAACAACCTTAATTCCTCCTTGCCATGTAACATGTATACTCCTAGGTTCTAAGGGTTGGGATATAGACATATTTGGGGAGGTACAGTGACAGGGTCCAATTATTCTGCCTATCACACTCATTATATTGCCTACTGAAGTTATGTAAAACTCATATTTTACACAGAAACATACTTCTTTGGGTAAATGGAGTGGGATATTTTTTTAAAATAAACATATATATATGCTTCAACCATCTCCATTTTATCAAAAAATCCAATTTCAAAGGTTAATGTCAAGGGTGTAGAGGTTCTAAACTTTTTTATTCAAATAATTGTTATTAGGTCCTTAACATGTGAAAGACATTATTCTATAATATCTCATTACAATGGTAAGAAGGATATTTCATCCTCAGGAGAAAATACTAGATATCATGGGTGATCCCTTTCCTTTACAACATTCTCCCTACTGATTACAAATTAGCTGTACCTCCAAAAATGAGGACATAGGCACTGTTTTCACCAGTTGTGCTTTCATGGTAATGATTTTGGAGCTTTTCATGAGTGGAGATTTTGCTTACTCTGACTGCTGGCTTCAAATACTCCCAACAAGCCAAAGTTCAGGGCCAGATGTCCTCACAGATAAATTCTATCAAACATTTAAAGAAGAATTAACACCTATTCTTCTCAAACTATTCCAAAAAATAGAAAGGGAGGAAAATTTACAAATTTATTCTATAAGGCCAGCATTACCCTGATACCAAAATCAGATAAAGACTCCACTAAAGAAGAGAACTACAGTCAATATCTCTGATGAGCATAGATGCAAAATGATTCTCAATAAAATACTAGCAAACCAAATCCAACAATACATTAAAAAAAATCATTAACTACAACCAAGTGGTACTGATTCCTGGATTGTGAGTGTGGTTCAATATTCACACATCAATTAACATGATACACTACATTAGTAATAGAATGGATAAGAACAATATGATTATTTAAATAGGCACAGAAAAAGCATTTGGTAAAGCACATCATCCATTCTTGATAAAAACCCTCCACAAAGTATGTTTAGAAGGAACGTACCTCAACATAATAAAGGCCATATATTCAAAAAAAAAAAAAAACACACACAACTAATATCAACCTCAATGGAAAAAAAAAAGAAAACAGAACTTTCCTTCCAATGTCAGGAAGGAGAGGGATATCCACTCTCATTACTGTTTTTAACCTATTACGTGAAGTCCTAGTCTCAGTAATCAGACAGCAAAAAGAAATAAAAGACATCCAAATCAGTAAAGAAGAAGTAAAATGTTCACTATTTGCAGATAACATGATACATTATATAGAAAAGCCAAAAACACTGCACTAAAAAACTGCCAGAATTGATAAATGAATTCAGCAATGTCTCAGGATACAAAATCAACCTACATAAATCTGTTGCATTCTTATACATCAATAATAAAGCAGTAGAAAGAGAAATTAAGGAATCAATCTCATTACAATTGCACCAAAACAATAAGATACTTTGGAATAAACCTAACCAAAGAGGTGAAACACTTATACTCTGAACACTATAAAACACTAATGAAAGAAATTGAAAATGACACAAAGAAATGGAAAACATTCCATGCTAATGGACTGGAAGAACAATGTTGATAAAATGTCTATACTACCCAAAGCAATCTACACATTTAATGCAACCCCTATCAAAATACCACCGGTGTTTTTCGTAGAGCTAGAACAAGCAATCCTAAAATTTGTATGATACCACAAAAAAACCCTAAGTAGCTGAAGCAAACCTGAAAAAGAAAAGCAAAGCTGGAAGCATCACAATTCTGTACTTCATTATATAACAAAGCGGTAATGATCAAAACAGTATGGTACTGGCACAAAAACAGACACATAGATCAATAGAACAGAAGAGAAAACTCATAAATGAGCCCACAACTATATGGTCAGTTAATTTTGACAAAGCAGGAATGAATATCTTATGGGAAAAAGACAATCACTTCAACAAATGATACTGGGAAAATTAGACAACAACTGTGAATGAATGAAAGTAGACCAACGAGGGGCAGCTCAGGTGGCTCAGAGGTTTAGCACTGCCTTCAGCCCAGGGTGTGATCCTGGAGACACAGGATCAAGTCCCACCTTGGGTCCCTTTATGGACACTGCTACTCCCTCTACCTGTGTCTCTGCCTCTCTCTCTCTCTCTCTCTCTCTCTCTGTGTGTCTCTCATTAATAAATAAATAAAATCTTAAAAAAAAAGAAAGTAGGCCAATGCAAAAATAACTTCAAAATGGATTAAAGACCTAAGTGTGAGACCTAAAACCATAAAAATCCTAGAAAAGAACAAGGAAGTAACTTCTTCGGCATCAACCATAGCAACTTCTTTCTAGATGTATCTCCAGAGGCAAGGGAAGCAAAAACAAAGCTAAAACTGAGAATTCATGAAAATAAAAAGTTTCTACACAGCAAAGGAAACAATCAACAAAGCTAAAAGGCAACCTGCAGAATAGGAGAAGATATTTGTAAATGGCATTTATGATAATGGGTTAGTATCTAAAATATATAAAGAACTCATAAAACTCAATACCAAAAAAAAAAAAAAAAAAAAAAAAAAAACCAAACAATCCAATTGAAGAATCGGCAAAAGACATGAATAGACATTTTTCTAAAGAAGTCATCCAGATGGCCAAAGACACATGAAAAGATGCTCAACATCACTCACCATCAGGTTAATACAAATCAAAACTACAATGAGGCATCACTAGAAACCACAAGTGCTGGTGAGGATGTGGAGAAAGGAGAGCCCTTGTGTACTGTTGGTGGAAATGCAAACTGGTGCAGTCACTTTGGAAATCAGTATGGAGTTTCCTCAAGAAGTTAAAAATAGAACTATGCTATCATCCAGCAATGTACTACTAGGAATTTACCCAAAGAACACAAAAACATTAAAAACACTAATACATGTACCCCGATGTTTATAGCAGCAGTATCTACAATAGCCAGATTATGGAAACAGCCCACGTGTCTCATCAACTAATGGATACATAAAGAAGATGTGGTGTATATATGCAATAGAATACTACTCAGCCATAAAAAAGAATAAAATCTTGCCTTTTGCAACAACATGGATGGACCTAAAGAGTATTAGCCTAAGCGAAGTAATTCAGTCAAAGAAAAATACCATACAATTTCACCATATGCGGAATTTAAGAAACAAAATAAATGTGCAAGGAGAAAAGAAAGAGAGAAGGAGGAAACCAAGAAACAGACTCTTAACTATAGAGAACAAATTGATGGTTACCAGAGGGGAGGTGGGTGGGGGATGGATGAATTAGGTGTTGGGGATTGAGAAGTACACTTGCTGTGATGAGCTCCAGGTGTTGTATGGAAGTGCTGAATCACTGTATTGTACACCTGAAACTAATATTACACTATATGTTAACTATTTACTATAAATAAATAAATTTAAATAAAAACTTTTTAAAAAGTAGTAATCTTTAGTGTCATATAAAATAGTCACTAGTTTCTCAAACACTTCTCAATGGCAATGCCTGTTTACTGAAAAGTTCTGAAAAATTCTGTTGAATTATTAAATTGTTGTGTCATTTGGCTCAGTAAACAGTGGAGAAGTTTTCTATTTCTTTGAGCTGTTATGCAAAAGTATATAAAATGTGAAATCAAAAAAATAAATAAATAAAATAAAATAAATAAAATGTGAAATCTAGGGGAGCCTGGGTGCTCAGTCAGTTAAGTGCCTGATTCTTGATTTTGACTAAAGACATGATCTCAGGATCATGAGGCTGAGCACCACATCAGACTCCATGGTGGGTGCGAGTCTGCTTGAAATTCTCTCCCTCTCTCTCTGCCCCTCCTCCTGCCCTTGCTCTCCTCCTCTGTCTTGAAAAAAAAATCTAAACAAATATTTTATAGTATTATAAATTTCATAATAGCAAAGTGCTTTCAATATTATGTACAAGAACTTCCTAAGACTATTTTGTGTCCCAAACTTTAATTTGAATATTTTGAGGTAGGGCAACCCAATATTTCTGAAAACTTGTTCCATCTCCATGAAATTCTGAATATAATTTTTTTCTTTATATCATGGCCAGTTCTTTCACCTTGCACATTAATTCTAATCTGTTTGGTGAAGTTCTATTCCTAGCAACTCTAATTTCTGTTTTTATGTTACTTCTGCAAATATTTAGAGAAAGCCACAATCTGCCCTGGGATAGAATAAACACCCCCAGTCCCTATTATGGTTTGGTGTCTGATCCCTTCATCAGCCTGGGTATGTACATTTAAGCACAGTCCAAGTTTCTGTATTTCGCTTACTGATCTGATCAGATTTCCTCTCTTTGTGCTTAGATACTACTAGTCCGTTGATATAGGGCAAGGTCCTGTTAGTGCTATAAATCATTACAATCACTTTTTTTTAAATAGTATTTATTCAATATAAATTGCTAGTGTTCGGGCAGACTGGGTGGCTCAGCAGTTTAGCACCACCTTCAACCCAGGGTGTGATCCTGGAGACCCGGGATCAAGTCCCATGTCGGACTCCCTGCATGGAGCCTGCTTCTCCCTCTGCCTGTGTCTCTGCCTCTCCCTCTCTGTCTCTCATAAATAAATAAATAAAATCTTAAAAAAAGGAAAGAAAATTGCTAGTGGTCTTATTCTGCTTTTTACTTTCCATTGTTTTAATAGTGGTGTTAAGTCTTTTCTATTCTCTATTAGGACTATCAGGTTCTTTTATCAATATGTTTTTTAGTCTTCTATTTTTAATCTGAAAAACAACTTTTTAAATATGACTCATTTACCTTCATCTTTATTAGACATAGCCTAAGCTGACTGGGAGCTGCTGGGATATTGATCCTCTAACCCAAACCTAAGCAATTTCCTTCCTAGGGTCATGTCAACTGCACAGTTAAGTGCCCTGGATAAAGTCATGCCCTGCACTAAACTCATGTACAAAAAGTTGAATGAGATTAGTCCAAAGATGCCAACAAGGGTGGTCTCCAGTGCAGGAAGCAATACACTTCTGGCAATATTCACCTGACTGCAATATTGGCTATTGTAATTATCTCTAAACATCAACTTATATTTTTATTTAGGATCCTTAGCACTTTGTCACTTACATTGAATGAAAAATGCTTGTGTGAGAAACAAGATGGGGTTCCTCTGGTTGAATCTGGGCTAGCATCCTAGAGTTTATTGCCTGCTCTCAGCTTTACTGGGTAAGGCAACCCTGGCATCCCTCCGCTGAACTTGAGAGCCCTGGCTTGAAGCTAGAAGCTTACAGTTTTCACTTTTGCAAAACAATAACAACAGAAACCTTAGTTCAAACTTCATTAAATGTATGCTGTGAACCACTCAGCATCACAACCAGGTCCACTGTTGTTTGGTTAGTAATTTCCATTTGTCCTTTCAAAATGTCAACTACTAGTATCCACTTAACTGTTTCTTGATGTCGGATTTCATGCTGGTGTATAAAATGGTGATATTATCATTATATATTAAGCACAATTTCTAGTCCTTGGTCTAATTGAGCATTACAACCAGAGCACACAAAATTTAGAATTAGGTAATTACTTCAGCCAGTGGAGACTTTTTAAAATGTTGAGTATGGTTTTCTCATTTTACAGATGAGAAAACTATGTTCCCCGGGAGGTTAGAAAACATTGTTAATGACACACAGCTAAATGTTATCAGAACAAAACCCTCATTTTGAATCTGGTGATCTTTCTCATGTTTTACAGATTGGAGTGGCTTCCTTTAAAACATGTGTACCAGATATGTGAAGAAAGTGAAACCTAAAACATCTGAACACTGCCAGTTCCCCCTGTTGCCTTAATCGTGCATGAATGCTAGTCTCCATACTTTCAGGAAATTACAAATATCGACAATGAATTTCATGAAGGCTTACTAAACTCTGTGACTGTTTTAACTAATACTGCATCATCCTTATACAATTTGTATTTCAATTTAAAATGTTTCTGAAGAAAGTAAGGGCATAAGAAGGGAGGATCTGCCATCAGTTTATATGAAAATTTGCTAGTCTCTGGGGAGCAACCAAGATTTTACCTGTCATTGAGCTATGCCATGAGCAGAATATTTTTACAAGATTTGAACTACAAAACCACTTACTGACTTTCATGTAATGTCATTCATTTATGTATCCATGCATATATTAACATGTCCCTGAATGTGACAAAAGAATAAAAGGCCATTTAAAGGCACTATTCTGTTAATAATCACAATAACGAAATTATTTGTGCCAATACCCTCTTTATATATTGGACAAAAATATATTGCCTGTTTAAATATAATATCATCAGTTATTAAAGTGAAAAGGAGATTGCTTATCTAATAAAATAGTACCTTTAATGTTGGGCAATGATAGTTCAGTGACAAAATTAATTGCATTTTTTTTTTAGACTTTAATACATTTACTTTGTTTCAATACTTTGGATTCTACCACCTAAAGAGGATCTTCTGGTTAAAAGAATATGCATTGAAATACTTGTTTTAACTATATCTTCAATGCATTAAACACATTTTGAAGAATAGGAGATTTTTACAAATCTTTATTACAGGACACTACGAGATATGAAATTCCACATGGAAATAAGAAACCCGTTGAGAAGAGAAGCTTTATACAGTATGTACAGTTTGGGACTTTTCAAGTCTAGGTTTATTGTAAAGAGTCCTACAGTGACAAAATATGTTTTAAAAGATTTCTTAGTAGAGAAACAGTAAGATGCAGAATATGGTTGAAATGAGGAAAGTCTTGTCACTAATAGCCTTTTATTACAAATTTAGAAAGTTATGAGAGGTTCACTTTAGTTATGTGAAAGGTTTAAAAGTGATTTTTTTTCTGAAAATTTACAAAAGACTAAGATATAAGAAACATCCCAGCACTTATAGTCATCATAATTTATCACCTTCTCACTAAAGCTTTATTATTTATATCCTAATTGATTTAGGAATAGCTTAATGTTGAACATATTTGTGTAAAATGGATACGGTAGTTATATATCATTTTTGGAAGCTTAACTTGTTATTAAACTTAATTTTATGTGCACACACATACTTAGACATAATATAAAGTTCTAAGAGCTTTGAAACATCTATTTTCTTTGATTAAATTGTCATCTTTTTCCTTACATGATTACCACCAAGTGTCTTGTCCTGCCAGTAACCAAGAGCCAATGTAATTCTTCTGTTATCACGGATAAATATCTTGCATAAGAAACTTGAAGAATTAAATGATTATCCAAGTCATTACCTGACATTTAAAAAATGTGATAAATGGTATAGAATAATTATTAAGCTGACACAGTTCCAGCAAAACAAATTAGCCCAAGATAGGCAATCATCCTTACATCCTCATGAGCTGAACATTAACTATAAATTGCTCCCAACTGGGAGTCTTTAAATGATTGTGGCTCTTACTTATGATAAAATCAAAATGATAAAACATTTTTTACTGTTGCAGAATCATCAACTAGTAAGGCAAAATATGCTGCAGAGTTTGGTTTGGTTTTTAGATCACTAGACAGTCAGCAGTTAAGCATGTTTAAAAATCACTAACTTACCTAATGGTTTCAAGTCTTAGGGTGCTTCACAGAATATGTTCAGTCAAAATCTAAAACCAGTCACAGTAGTTCATCTAATTAAAACAGAACAGGAAAAAGATTATTGAGTTAATATCACTCTTTCCCACGGTAAACACATGTATGACTAATGCATATTTTAATGAACACCTGAACATTATTTAACAAATATAACAAATCAAACATAACTCTTAATATGGGATAACCTTAATCAAGGTTTGAAAACCCGAAAGCTCAATCCTGTAGACAATTTGGCATGTTCTCATTGGCAAGCTCTAAATTTTTTTTAATGACACTACTAGAAAGCTAGTTTTTTCCTTAATTCATTGAATTTAGACTTTCATCTAAAAATCATATACACAGTTTTGCTATGTAGAACTAAAGCAAAAATGAAACCATGCTTTCGTCATTACTTTGCTCTCAGAACTTTTAACAAAACATTTATTTTAAGATTTCTTAAGAAACAAAAATTAGCATAATCTAAAATGCCAATGTGGCTAGAACTTAAAAATGTGTATTAAAGAATCTGAAATATTTTCAAGGAAAAATATTTTAAATTGTTAGCTCCTGAGTAGATTTTGTCTATAATCATAATAGTGGAGGTTCTTCTCTGCAACATAAGTACGTACAAAGGGCAATGTAAAATCCTTTCCTTATTCCAATCTTCCATTTATCATGACCCAAATATTGCTGAAGAGTAGTGCTGATGCAAAGTTAGTAACTAAGGTAAGAAAAGCTATTTCCTGTTATACAATTTATATTTGCTTTATAACATCTGTCTCCGATCAAGTTTTTTTCCCCCTAAAACATGTGGTCCAACCCTTCTCCATAACTATGTTTTCCCAGTGATATGTGACAATATTAAGTAAAGCTATACCTACTAGAGCTAATTATAAATTCAATCTATTAAAAGTGAGATTCAATCTTGATTTACCGGCAAGGCTAGATGATAACAAACAAACAAAAAAGACAAAAAAAGGTGAGCATTTGAACATCAGAATTTTAAATATGCCTATACTGCCATCAGCAATAAAATGTTTTTGGTGATTAGATGCATATGGAGACATAGAGCAAAAATGGTTCCAGATCACACACTCTTCAAGGATAAGTGAGTCAATCTTGTAAGCAATGGGAGGAATAGTTAAAGGAAAGGTTGCTAACAGAGAAGGGCTTCTACTTCCTGAAAGCCCCTAAAGAAAAAGAAAGAGCTTCAAATAATTCTCGATACCACAGGGGCCCTCTCTCACTGCCCGGCTCAGAATTCAATTTACTTGCTTGTTTTCGGTTGGGTTAAGTCAGAAAACAAGACAGATAGATGTGTCTTCTGTGTCGATGTAATACATTTACCTGATCTAAAGGAAAATTCAAAATTGATTTTCACCATGCTTTTGAAGTCAGATAAATTTTCCACATTCTAGAATTCATGAAGAGGTCAAGTCATTGATTCCTGTTAAAATTAAACAGGTGAGTAGCTTGTTTCAAAATTAGAACAAATAAAGTCCCTTCTTTCTAACCATGACCCAATTGCATTTCTGGTGTATCCAGTCTATTAGTTTGAGATCATTTGAAAATTACTTTATAATTTTAAACTTAATGATTTCCATCATCTATGATTTATCATAGATACCTAAGAGATGAGAAATCAAGCTTACTTTGAAAATATCAATGAAATTGTTGCAGTGCTATATAATCCATTGAATCTAGGCTTTATCAATTAAAAAAAAAGACCAAAATATGAATATACCAAGTTTTATTATTGTCATTTTAAGACTTAAATTACCCTTTCCCTAGGTTGAGTCTCTTTAGAAAGTCTAATTAGCTCATGCACACACCTAGAGCACTATTGATTGTCTTGAACTGTCTATAGTGCCAAGGTCTCTGTGGTTTTATTGTCCCAAGTTGACAAAATGATTTTTATCAACAGAAGCAATTTATGCATAAGAATAAAAACCATGGAGCAATGAAGTGAGGTCCTAGAGAGGAATCATTTAGAATATACATTTTTTCCTTTAAAAAATCAGTTACTGAATGCTAATAAAAGTAATTAAATGTGTATGTGTATGTAGATTTATGAATCTATGACCAAATACCATAAAAAGCCATTGACCTATTACTCTAAGGGAAAAAAAGGAAGATTACCATTACTTTTTATGTGGTTTGTGTGTCCCTCACCAAACAGATAATCTGTATCTCCCTTCTCTATATATGCATATTCTTGAGTTTTTGTAAGTTATTTAAATGCTTTTCTATATAATATACCATCTATATTTGCTTTCTTTAATATAACTATTTATGTACAGCTTTTTACTTCATATAAATGGGGTCATACTGCTTATAGTTTTCGGTGACTGGCTTTTTATGCTCAAACACCATGGTCTAAGATTTCATCCTGTTATTTCTTAGAGTTGAAATTAATGTGTTTTCTATAATGAATAGTAAACCACTTCATGAATATGTCAGTTTTTTCTCTTCATCCTACTATTGATAATAACTTGTATTTTCAGTTATGTTTTGTTGTTTATATTAAGTATTTTTCTGTAAACATTTGTCCTCATGTCTTCTGGTTCATATTTGGAAGAATTTCTTCAGGCCTAAACTTGGGAATGGAATTTCTTGGTTTAGTGCTAGCCAATCTTCACATTTATTAAATAATATCCAATTATTTTCCAAACTATACAAATTTACACCCTATAAGTACCCTATGAGAGCTTGTCACTGCTCCACATTTTTTCCAACATTTGATATTGTCAAGGGTATATTTCTGCAAATCTAGTGGGAGTGAAGCTATATCTCGTTGTAGGTTCATTTTACATATTCCTAAGTACTAATTAAGTCAATCATCTTTTTATAGGCTTATGTGCTAGCTGAGTTTCATCTTGTGTGAAATGACTATTCAAAACTTTCTCTACTGAGTTGTTTGTTTTAATTATATTGATTTGGAAGAGTTCTGCATGCTAATCCTTTGTCAGTTATACAGGTTGCAAATACCTTCTCAATGTATTTTATATTTTTAATTTTACAATGTCTTTAGGTAACATAATTTCTTAATTTTAACGAAGTAAATGTTATCAATTTTCTTTTAATGTTTGTGTGTTTTTTATCCTGAAAATAGGGGCACCTGGGTGGCTCAGTGGTTGAGAATTTACCTTTGGCTCAGGCCTTGATCCCAGGCTTGGGATGGAGTCCTGCATTGGGCTCCCTGTGGGGAGCCTGCTTTTTCCTCTGCCTAAGTCTCTTCCTCTTTCCGTGTCTCTCGTGCATAAATAAATAAAATCTTTAAAAAAGTTATCTATCCTGAAAATATTTTTTTACTCAAAGAATATGAAGATATTGTCCTTCATTGTATTCTAAAAGTTTTATATTTAAAACTTTCTATTTAAATTTTAATGTACTTACTATATATTTGAGTGTATGGTGTGAGTTAAGAATCTCCCTTAATAATTTAACATATGATTAATCAATCCTCCCAGAATTTTATATTGATCAAGAAAGCCAGAAAAACCTAAATTTGTTTACCTTTCTTTTTATAAAATAAAAAATTATTTTATTGTGGTAAGAACAGTTAATGTGAGATCAATCATTTTAACAAATTTTTAACCGTACAATACAGTACTGTTGACTGTAAGCACTACATTGTAGAGAAGATCTCTAGAGCTTATTTTATCTTGGTTAACTGAAACTTTGTGCCTGCAGATTTGTAATTTCCCATCTCTCCCTTCTTCCAACCCCAGACAGCCAACATTCCATTTCTCAATTCTACAAGTTGACTATTTTAGAGATGTCATATAAGTGGAATCATGCAATATATTATGATTGGCTTATTTCACTTAGCACAATGTCCTCAAGGATCATCCATGTTACTGCATATTGCAGAATTAACTTTCTTTCTTTTTTTTTTCTTTTTGTTGTTAGGCTGAAAAAAAATCTTATTGTATGTATATACCACAGTGTCTTTATTCATTTATCCATTAATAGACACTTAGAGTGTTTCCACATCTTGGGTATTGTAAATGGTGCTGTAACGGATATAAGAATTCTGATATCTCTGCAATCCTGACTTCAGTTCTTTTGGATAAATACTCAGGAGTAAGATTACTGAATCACATAGTAGTTCTGATTCTAACTTTTTGAGGAAGCTCCACATTGTTTTCCATAGATACTTATTTACTGTTAAACATATTGGGTCTTTACTGGCATTTATTTTGTAAGTGATCCAGTTCCAAATCACATCTTGAGTGTCCAGTTTTTAGGGTCACTTTTGGTACAAACTATCTCAGCCTAGATTTCCACTATACTTATTGCTTATAGGTAAAGCCACATGTACAAGAAGTTTATATAGAAATATGATTCCAGGGAACAGGAATGAAGGAAAGAGTGAGTGAAGCATAAAATAAAGGATGTATTATCAATTTGACTATAGCAACAAGCTGAAATTATTCAAAAGTCTTATAAGATGAAACTCAGGATCATCTAGCAGAGAAAGGAAAAGGAAAGTATTTGTCCACTGGCTCCTATCTTCTAATGGTGACTAGATTACCAGTTTCACAATAGTAGAGAGGGATTTTATCTGTTTCATTTGCTTCTATACACCCAGTACTCTAGTAGACTATGAATAAATATTTATGGGATGAATAAATGAATTTCTGCATAATCATGATCCATTATCGCGTCAGATTTGTTTCTGCCTCATTCTCCTTTTCCTCTGATCACAGAATTTTAAACATATGTAAGTTAGACTTTCATATATCTTTTAATGTATTTTAATAACTCTTACTATATATCATACTTCCACCCCACTCCATCAAGGAAAATTTCTTCAGATATATCTTTTAGTTCACCACTGAACTATGCAGCTATGTCATAATTGAATTTTTCATTTCAATGGTTATATTTTATTAATAATGTCTATGTGATTTTTCTTCAAACCTACTTGGTTATTTAAATCATTTTTTTGTTTTTATTCATATGTTTGTGTATTTCTTTTAAAAGACTAATTCAGTTATATGCTACATCTGCTAATTCTGATATTAGCTGTCAGTTCTAAGCATTCTATTTTTTTCTGCTGGCTAGAGCTCATGGTACCTTATTTCCTTTGTATTTCGTAAGTTTTAACTATGAACTTCTATTTCATGCCATACTCTCCACCAAATGTACTTTGAGAAGCTTTTATAGGCAGATTTCTGCAAAGAAGATTTGTATGTGCTTCTGTACAATCATTAGTAGCATCAGTTAACAGAACAACTAGCTCTAAACTAAATTAAAATATCTGCAACTTGGCATCCTATAAATGCAGGCTAGAGGCCATATTAAGATTATATGAATTGAGAGACCCTTGGATGCCTCAGCAGTTGAGCATCTGCCTTAGGCTCAGAGCCTGATCCCAGGGTCTGGGATCGAGTCCCATATCAGGCTCCCTGCGAGGAGGCTGCTTCTCCCTCTGCCTATGTCTTTGCCTCTGTGTGTATGTGTGTGTGTGTGTCTCATGAATAAATAAATATATATATATATATTTTTTAAGAATTTTATTTTATTTTTTATTTATGATAGTCACAGAGAGAGAGAAAGAGGCAGAGACACAGGCAGAGTGAGGAGAAGCAGGCTCCATGCACCAGGAGCCCGACGTGGGATTCGATCCAGGGTCTCCAGGATCGGGCCCTGGGCCAAAGGAAGGCGCCAAACCGCTGCGCCACCCAGGGATCCCAATAAATATATTTTAAAAAGATTATGTGAGTTGTGATATTTTCAGGGGAGATCTCTTTTCATTATAATCTTTGCTAAAGATTTTAAATAGGCAATTTTTTATGCTTTGGGGAGTAAGTTTGGTTGGGTTTACTCTTATATTGATGAAGATGCCATTTTGGCTCTCTGCCCTCATGCAAGCAGGTGTTCAAATGGACTATTTAACTTTGGCTATCTCTGGACTTTGAAATCTATACCCCATTTTCCACATACAACCAGGAAAATAAAGGCTCAAATTCACCTACATGGCTCCTAACAGAAAACCCAGAGTCAGCATCAGCTTACCACTTCAGGACACTAGATTCACATAATTTTTGGCTTCTCAATGTTCTTTGACTTCTGGCCAGCTCATTGACATATCTAAAAAAACGACAATTTGGGTCAGTATTTTTAGCTATTTTCATTCAAGGACAGAATTTTGCAGTGGTATCTAATCTGACCCACTTCTCAAAATAAAAGATTAATATGTAATTCTTTATGATCCACTGAAATAGTAAGAATAGTAATAAAATTACAGTAAAGTATTAATTTATTGAATATATTCTATATACCTGGCCTACAGTGGGTTGCTTATATATATATTATCTCAATTAATCTCTCATCAACATGAAAAGAAGGATTTTTTTTGCAAGAATTCTCATCTCAGAAAGCTATGTATTGAAATGCTGAATATCACACTGACTGAATATAGTAAGGTCTGCATTTAATAGAAGCTTGACTTCAAAAATGGGACTATAACTGAAGAGTGAGTCTTCTGGAAATGATTCGTTCCTTCAAGAATACTGTTAAATATCTTCTAGGAAATATGAATTTATTTATAGGCCATCAAGAAATAGCATAGGTCAGTTTTAGATGGACAGTGATCACATTTCACTTTGCTGCTGCTGTTCAATTTTCGGCCTAATCACTGGTAAGCAATTTATAATCCCAGAAACCCAATCACATATCATTTTGCATCAATCAATGTGACAAGTCTATTATACCCTCAGAAGTAACTCCTCCAACCTTGTTTCCCAAACCAAGTTGTAGTGAACATTCATTGGTGATGCCAAACCACTATATAATTTAATGTAAAAGGAATCACCAAATGTTTCAAAGAAAAATACAAAATGAAAAATAAATGAAAAATAAAATTCGTAGTCACTTTCTAAAAAAAATATTTTTTCAATGTCACAGACTGTTCTATATATTTTACAAGGTAGTATATCATTTTTATAAGGACAAATTGATAATATGGAAATCATTTAATTGGTACTCATTACTCATCTGAAATACAATGCCAACAGAACTCAAAATTTAACAGAAACAATAGCTCCTTCATAAAAAGCATGTGAGGTACCAAAATGTATTCCAGAAAAGACCTATATGTCCTTCATTCAAAAGTTAAATACTAAAAAAAAAAAAAAAAAAAAAAAAGTTAAATACTTTTATTTTTCAACATTATTCCATTATTTTTTCTCTAACTTTATAGTTTATATTTAATTAAAACTTGAAAATATCCAGTAAAAGAATCACTGGAAGCATAAAATAATAAACAGATAATGTTTAAAAGATAAGATACAAAAAGCAGTGAATTTCAAGGAAGAAACAAAGCACCTTAATATCCCCTCAATTTACCAGTAAAATAATAAATGTTTACCATTATTTTTAAATCGCTAACAATAGTTTTTAAATGAGGATTAATGGATAAGTCCATTTAATTTAAATGTTCACAAAAAAAATTCTTGTTGACATTGATAAATTAAAACAATATTATTTATGGCATTATTTATCTTTATTTTAATATAAGTATTTGTGAGATAAATATATTTAAACTATCAATAACTTGTTCTAGAAATATCCTCTTTAGTTTTATCTACTCACCATGTCTGCCTTTTTTTTAGGAGCAATATCTCATTTTATCTAAGTACTGCTTCCTTTTTACAAAGTTAATCACTGACTTGTATGGCTTTGATCCATAAAAAGTTGATTGTGTCAGAGGTGTTGTCTGACTTTGATGAGTCAAATAACATTCTTTTTTTGGATTTTTAAACTTGAGTCCAAACATAACATTAGGTTACCCTCTTTCCAAGTGGAAGAAATAAGATGTAGAATTTGAACACTTTCAATCGGTGTCTTTTGTATCATGTGAAGGAAGCCAATTGCAGGTGAGAGAGGAGTATTTAGTAGCAGGAGGTCAGCAAATCTTTGATAACTAATTGAGGTATAAATTTCCTCTCTTTTATTGCTTTGTTAGTTGTTAGTTTTTGTTTTACACTTTGTAAACTCGTTTTTCTGGTGTAAAAGTGCTCTATAATGCTTTTACACATGGCTTTTTAAAGCCTTTCCCTGTGAAGGAATATTGCCTTATAAAACCAAAATACTCATGTCTCATGAAGATTGCTAGAAGTGATACCAGCAAGAAGCAAAAAGCAATAAAATCAATATCATGAGACTTCCTATTAAGCATGTTGAATTGTCCAATTCTGTAAATGCCTTTATTCTACAAACCTTACTAAAAAGATTTTTTTTTTAATTTAAAGGTAGTGCTCACTTCGGCAGCACATGTACTTAAAAAATTTAAAGGTATATAATATGTAAAAAAACAAAGAGAAAGGGAGAGAAGACACCAATAGATGATAGATTTTAACTACCTTTGAACAAATAGCTAATGGTCAAGTGATGAAGCATCAGAAGCTATTTCCCATAACCCAAAAGCACAGAAGTTCCCAGATGGAAAAGACCCATCAAATGTTGAGTACAATGAATAAAACACATGCACACATACACACATGTGCGCATGCAAAACACATTATTATGCCATTTCAAAGCATTAAAGAGAATATCCAAAAATCTAGAAGGGAGGGGCACCTGGGTGGCACAGCTGGCTAGGCATCAGACTCTTGGTTTCAGCTGAGGTCATGATCTCAGTGTCCTGAGATCAAGCTCCACATAGGGCTCTCAGCTCAGCTCCAATTAGACTTGTCCCTCTCCTTCTGCTCCTTCCCTCACTCTTTCTCCCTCATAAATAAAAATAAAATCTTAAAAGAAAACCCAAAAATCTATAAGTGAATTTCAGAGACAAAGAAATAAGAATGGTTTCCCACCAGCAACACTGCATGTTAAAGGCAATATTGCAATATCTTTCAATGATATTTCAACATGACACATTAAAACATACTAAAAATCAATTGACTCTGACCACTCCTCTCCATTTCTCTTCATTTTCTACCATTTTTTCTTATTCACACTCCTGGGATCTCTTCTTAAGTCCTGTACTTACATTCCTAATGGTTCCTGTCCAGTTTTTCCTTCACAAAGGAGGCAGTATGATTTTTTTTTCCCCAAGGGTCCTATCTTTGAAATACAAATCCAATGATGGTTTCTCACTATTCTTAGGATAAAGAGAAATATCCATAACTTGCCCGCATGCTCTACAATGGTCTGGCCCTAACCTATCTTTCATTTAATCTCAATTTTTCCCTTCCTCTCTGTCTGCCACTGGTTTGCTGCTCTCAAACTCTTATTCTTACCATGCTCCTTGATGCAAGAATTTTACATGATATTATTCAAGATACAAACTCCTCTCTCCCTTTTTCACATAGTAAATTCACACTTATTCTTCAGTCACAGCTCAATAATCACTTTCTCAAAAAAAAAAAAAAAAAAAAAACCTTCCTTGATCCTACTTACTAGAATCCTCCATTATACAACTGAATGGTATCAAGCACCTCATATGTGAGGCTCTTATCACAGCTGCAATTTTATACTTTTTGCATAACTAATTGGATAAAATTTCTTTTGGATACAATAAAAGTTCCATGAGAACAGAGACCTTGTCAATTGTCATATTTCCAAAATATAGAAGAGTACCTAAATCTCAGGAAGCTCTCAATTATTATTTGAAAGGGAGATATAAAAAAAAGGGAGCTATATTGTTAGATAGAGGGATAAAGAGTGAGTGAGTGAATGAATGAATGGATGAGTGAATCCTGAGTCTTCCCACTTAGGAATATTGTATATTTGTGAATATATTTAATTCTTAAGTTTCTTAGCTGAATTTAGTCATTTTCTTAATAGAGATCCTAGACGTTTCATGTTTAGTTTAGGATATTTGAACATTTTTGTTTCTGCAATGAATGGAGTTTATTCCATACAGTTTACACTTGGTAATCATTTATGAGCTAAATCAGTAAACCGACTAAATCCAGCTTCCCACCTGCTTTTATAAATAAAGTTTTATTAGAACACAACTGTGCTCATTTATGTATAGACTGTCTATGAATGCATTAGTGTCATCATAGTAGTGTTGAGTAGTGGAGACAGAGCCTTTATGGTCCACGAAATCTAAAATATTTACTCTCTGCTCCCATACAGAAAAAGTTTACAAACTCTTGGACTAGAGAATAAAAATAAATTTAGAATGACAGTAGTGATAAAAGATATTCTATTGTTTTTTTATTTTAATGGGAAAGCCTTGAGAATTTCCTAAGGGAGTCAGATTCTCTTTGCATGTGTAATTCTGGTTATTATGCATCAATTTCAGTATCCTGAACACATTTCTCCAATCTTCTTCTGGCTTATGTTGCTGATGTCAAGGCTTTCATAAATCTAGTTTCCATTTGCCTTCAAGCCATTTGTTTTTCCTCTCTAGTAATTTTTATGGTTTTTTATCTGCCTTTTTCTCTCTAATATATGGATTTACACTTACTCATCTCTTGGGACATAGTAGGGCTACTTCAATCTAAATTCAATCTCTTTTATATTCTAGAAAGATTCTTAGTTTTTAATTCTTTGATCATAGCACTTCCCTTATCTTAACCTTTTTTTAAAACCATGTTTTTTTCTTATTCTATTCGCCACATTTTTAAACTTCTGTTTTATTTCACCTCTTTTACTTTCTATACTTCATTCTCAGATTTTTCTTCTTTCTTTCTCTAAAGATATTTATGTATTTATGAAAGAGAGAACTTAGAGAGAGAGAGAGAGAGCAGGAGCAGGGGGTGGGTAGAGGGAGAAGCAGACTCCCCACTGAGCAGGGAGCCTGATATGGGACTCTATCACAAGACCCTGAGATTATGACCTGAGCTGAAGGCGGACACTTAACCAACTGAGCCACCCAGGTGTACCCTTCCCACCCACCCATCACCCTGCCTTTTTTCTTTAAGATTTTTATTTAGAGATTTTCTTCTTTCTCTCAATTTATTCAGTTCTTCATCTGAGAATAAATACAAATAATTTTTCCATCTATTGGTTTTCTTTTTCTGATGACTATAGTTTTTATCTCTAAATGCAAAATGGGTACATTTTCATATTCTGTTCATGATCTTCTGGTTTTGTTTCCTAACTGCTAATAGGCTTTCCTTTCTTGGAGGATTTAAAATGCACGTTTCTTTCATTCTTATTATTCTGTATTATGTATTTCTTTGAGTCTAACAACCTCTACTCACTGCATTTTTGACAGTTTTTTTTTAAGATTTTATTTATTTGAGAGACACAGAATGAGAGAGAGAGACAGAGAGAGAGAGCACGAGAGGGGT
The DNA here is from genome assembly GCF_018345385.1 of Vulpes lagopus. NCBI lineage: Eukaryota > Metazoa > Chordata > Mammalia > Carnivora > Canidae > Vulpes > Vulpes lagopus. The sequence goes on along the minus strand of NC_054824.1, from coordinate 21,253,975 downwards.
TAAGGCAGAGGAAGAAGCAGACTCTCACTGAGTAGGGAGCCTGATGTGGAACTCCATCCTGGGGCTTCCGGATCATGACCTGAGCCGAAGGCAGAGGCTTAACCAATTGAGCCACCCAAGCGCCCTGTTAACTGGCTTTTAATGTTGCTAAAAATAGACGTTTCAAATTCTCCTTGTATGTTCTACAATTTGTGTTTAGGAATTTCTGTTCAGTAGGGGTGTTTTTACTTCATTGCCCACACTTCCTGATTTACAACTATATTGCAAAGCTATAGTAATCAAAAGAGTGGTACTGGCATTAAAACAGACACATAGATCAATGGAACAGAATAGACACCCTATGATATATGGTCAATTAATTTGTGACAAAGGAGCCAAGAATATATGATGGGGAAAGAATAGTCTCTTCAATAAATGATGTTGGATAGCTATATGCCAAGAATAAAATTGAACCTCTATCTTATGCCACATACAAAATGAACTCAAAATAGATTAAAATTTGAATACTGAAACTTAAAACTCCTAGAAGAAAAAATAAACTTCTTGACAATGGTCTAAGCAATCACTTTTTTGGATTTGATACCAAAATCAAAGATAATAAAAATAAAAACATAGAATTCCATCAAATTAAAAAGTAAACATCTTTTAGCAAAATACTCATCTACATTAACCTTCTACTCATATTTCTATACCATTCAAGAATAGGATGAGCTATTTTCTATTTTGTTTTTTAAGGAATCACCTTTAGAAAGCTAGACATAAAGTTCTGAATTCTTCCAATGGTCCACAGAGTGATTACTTGACAGCTCTAGATTCCAAGCAGCAAGGAATCTATAATCAGGATATTTTTTAAGCAAGATATATTAGTTAGGATAGACAAACTACTATAACAAAAAATACAATAAAGGTCTATTTCTTACTCATAATTTAATCCAAATAATTGTCTGACAACACAGTGATTCAGGAACAGAGCTTGCTTCCATATAGTGGCTTGGTTATCCAAAAAAGTCTCCTAATCTCTCTTTGAATTTTGCAGCTAGGAGATGAAAGAATAGAGACTACGTTTGACATTGCATGGAGATTTTACAGAGCCAGGTCTAGAAGGGCCAAATTTCATTTCCACCCATAGTAAAGGGGCTGGAAGGTAGTCACATGATCTCACCCCATGGTAAGGGAGATTGAAAATCTCCCTGCACCAAAAAAAAGAAGTAAACTTGATTATCTAGGCACATAGCATAATTTCCACCACTTAAGTGATTTTGCATCTTGGTATGTGTTTTTATAAGGGGCTTTTTATGGCTTTAAGCACCACACCTCAGTTAAAATACATTTTACAGTAAGAAGTGTTCCAGAGGATCAGAATAACTTACTGATAGGAATGTAATAATTTTTTAATAATAGATAAACTATTCTGTTTAAATATTTTATCTGTAAAAAGAGATATCATTTATCTTTCCTGCAAATTTACACAACAGAATTAGAGAGAAAGCACATCAGATTTGGAACATGTCCACTTCCCCTATGTTCTATAGGAAATACCTGAGGATAAAGTAAACCTGTTTGAAAATTACGTGGACCAAGTTTTTTAACTGTGTCGATAGTATTATTTATATTTTTAAACAAATTGAGAAAGGTTTTATTTGCACACACAGATACATATTTAATTGATCAAATAACCACTGCCTTTTAGAAAGTAGAATAATCCCAAATAATAAAATGATTTGGCCAAACAATGATTTTCGCTGTTTGGAGGGATACTATTTATTGTTTATTATGTCTCAGTTAGTCTGTCCAATTACTATTTGGCAGGAGATAACACGCTTGAGGCGATTTCTTTTCCCTTGTATATAAACCAGATAAAGTGGAGAATGTATCCTTTATGCAGAAAATTTTATTTGCATATTTTACATATAGACAAGACCATTATTCTAATTACAGAAAAAAGTATTTTCTAGAATTTAGCATAAGCTTCCAAGGGGCTTAAAATATTCAGGTATTTGTCCCAACTCTCAATTTCCTTTGTCTGTATAAACTGTAGACTCACTAGAATGTCTAACTCTGAAGAATTACTTCAGCAATACCCGCAGAATAATTTATGAAGTTACCATTCCTTTTGGGCCTGGTGTGTAACTGGGAAAATGATCTTCCTCGTCCTTTTTCCTCTAGGCTGTTTCCTAAGGTGAAAGAATGCCTCTATTATTGTTTTACTGTAGCTATTTAAAAAAAAAAAAATCTAGGCCCTCAGGATCTCATTCAAACTTTTTTGTTCCCAAGTACTTTAGATGAAATCAAATATCATGAAATATTTACAATTTGTACTCAAGCTATGAAAGAACTCTTTGGGAGGGGAATAGGGAAATAAAGACTGAAGATAAAAGAGCATAGAACTGTAACCACCATTCTGAAAAGTTGAGACTCTGCTCAGTAGAAATTGCCTGTGTGGCGTAGATACTTGCTTTTGGTGGTGACTGTTTAATGTTAGCCTCTGTTGTGGGACCTGATTGCCAATCGCTGAGTGGAAGGTCCCTGGTGTCAATAGGCATTGCTGCTGCTGTTTCTGTTTAGAGGACAATTTAGGAAAAGAGAGTTGATAACAAACAGAGCAAGGCCTCTTGAGTTGGAGCTGATACACATTATGCTTGTGACTTCCTACGGAAATGCTGATACTAAAATAATCTTCAGGGGGGAAGAGAAAGAGCATAGTTTATTTATGTTGTCCTCATGAAATGTGAACGTGGTGAGCTCACTCCTGCATTGTCAGATTATAACAGAGTCCAGACTTAAATGATTGCAACCAACCAACAGAAGAATGTACCCGGACATCAGTAAGCAAGCATATAATAATTAAGAATTATGAGGAGTTAGAGGTCATGCATTCAAAAGATTTGGACATATACTCAATGTATGCTCAAAAGAACCCCATACAGGTAAATGTACACTGATCCTATTCCCACTTTAGTGATCCATTTTATTCAGATACCTCAGAAAAATCATTTTATGGTTGATCAAATTAAGTTCCCATCAAGTTCCAAAACTAAAGTTCTTCAGAAATTCTATTTTAGTTCATTATAGAGCACAATTATATGTTAAATATAATGTGATCCACAAACCCAAGCCACATATATAATTTTAGACTTTTTTAGTAGCCAGATTAAAGAAAGTAAAAAGAAACAGGTGAAAATCATTTTAATATATATATTCTTTAACCTAAAGAATCCAAAATATTATCATTTCAATGTATAATCAGTACTTTAAAGTATTAATATCCCACATTCCTTTTTTACTTTTTTTTAAGATTGTATTTATTTGAGAGAGAGAGTGAGAGAGAGAGAAAGCGTGCACTCCCACATGAGGAGGAGGATGGATAGAGGAAGAGGAAGACTCAGACACTCCACCCAGCAGAGAGCCTGACTCGAAGGCTCCATCCCAGGACTCTGGGATCATGACCCAAGCTGAAGGCAGATGTTTAACCAACTGAGCCACCCAGGTGCCCCTTATATTCCTTTTTTTCAGCACAGAGTCTTTAAAACTATGTATTTTATACTGAGAGCACATCTTAATTTAGACAGATCCCATTTCAAGAGCTCAATCATTACATGTTGGCTGCTGGCTTCCATGTTATATACTATATATACCATATGTGTATGTGTATTCACACACACACACACAACTGTATAACATCTTGATATCTACAGTTTTGAACAGAATAAAAATAGCTTATTTTATCATTTGATAGCCATCTGAAGGGATCAAAAACATCAAATCTGGTGGTTTGATTCACACAGATTTCAACGCTTCCATAATTTCATCAATATCATTTTAATATATTTCAAGAACACACATTACATTTTGTGACTCACCGTTCCTTTTTCTTTCATTTTGAATGCTTTCTGGGCTTCTGTAGGTGTGCATCAAACCCTCCAAATGAAGCTATTTTTCTCTTAGAAACACCAACACTTTCAACATGAAGGCTATGATAAATTAAACATTTTCACTAAATGGCTTGTCTCACAATGCATGAATACTAATAGAAAAATAACATAAAATATGATCGAATGGAACTAATGTTTAAAACTATCTCCCTGAAACACTGGGTATTATTTCTCTTTCTGACTGGTATTTGCCAAGAAGAGGAGTAGGAGGAAGAAAAGAGAAGAAAACAAAGGAGAAGGAAGAAGGCAAGGACAAAACAAGCAAAAGCAGAACAACTTTCAACATAGCAAGAAGGAGGAGGAAGAAGAGGTAGAGAGGAGCAAGAAGAGAAGAAAGAAAACCATCAGAGCTATATATTAGGAATGAGCTTGAAATTCTTTCACTGGCAGAAAATCGCTCCTGAAGGCAATGCATTCCTTTAATTCAACCACAGTTCCTGGACATACAACATTTTGAAGAAGCCATGGCTCTTGCTGACAGCAACTATAGATATAAAAAACAGGTAGCCAGAGCTGTAGAAGACTTTGAGGATCCATATCCACTGAAAAATTCTCTCTGCGGCATCTTAACAGGTGTTATCCACTTAAATACTTCCAATAAGAAAAAATTGACTACCTCTGAAGCAAGATATTTTATTTGCAGAACTTTGCATTCACTCCCAAGTTCGCTTGTGAGGCTACAGTAGATCACTCTTGTGTTCATCGTGCTATTCTGGCCTCTGGAGACAACATAAATCTTTCTATCTGTGAGATATCTGAGAATCCTTAAAATATTTGAAAACATCTTTTCTTGTTGTCAACATCTTTTTATTTATTTCGTTCTTCTCATAAAATAAACTTTAGCTTTCTTGCCATCCTGATCTTTGTAATTTTAATGCATATTTCACAGATTCTATTTTTAAATGTTTTTCTCGGAACTAGATATTCTAGATACCATCAGTGATAAATTTATTGGATCGTAATTTTTCATTATCTGGGCATTATAAATCTGTTAAAGTGGCCTAAGATTTGCTTACCATTTTATTAGCCACATTGTAAATTCAGTTCATTCATTACAGATATTCCCTGAGAACCTACCATATATTGGACTAAGTGCTGTGGTTACAAAAATAAATAAAACACAATGTCTTCCGTAAGTAGCTTTTGGTCCAAGGAGACAGACAGCAATTACTAGAGACACAAGCCTAAGTTGCTGTAAGTCTAGAGGAGGGAGGTGAAGCCAAGTCTGGAATAGAATTGACCACATAATAACTGATCAGCTAATAACCATCATACTTTTCACCTGTTATGCCACCCAGCCCGATCACTTGGCAACAACTGGAACTCATACAAAGTATTTACTGAATCTACATGAAGGCATTTGCATTTATTCTAGTTAAAATCCATCATTTTTTATTTACTTCTAAGACAGTGTGGACTGTGAATTTTGTCAATCTTTTCTAAATTTTCTTTATCTACAAAGTAGGTACTGTGCTGTTTCACTGACACAGCTCTTGAAAAGGATGGGGAGTTAGCATACTACTGAGGCAGAAACCAAACCACTTATTCAACTGTTCACAATTCTTTGACTCCACCTCATGGGTCTCTTATCAAGGCTGCCGATTACTATCTTATTCACCAGGATGAGATAGAATGTTTCTCCAAATAATTCTTGAAACAATATGATACTCATGCCATTGTTCTGTGCTGCAAGCAAGCATATGTAAAACAGGCTTGGATTTGGTTTGACATGTTCTTCTTAGGTAATCTATGCTGCTTTCTAATGAATGACTGACAAAAACAGTGTTGACTGGCTATGAAGACCTGAAAGTTAATTCATAGAGGTAACTGACCTTTGTTGTCTTCTATACATAATTACAAATTCACTTGGAAAAAATTAAGATTTATCTATCTATCTAACAAGAAGAAACAGAGTGAGGATTTGATTCTGGTTCTCCTTAATTTGGAAAGAATTAAGATATATAGAGGTATGACATATATATCATATGTATGATATATACCATGATATATACTATGTAGTCTATCTAAACTACATTAATATAAGATAGTAATTCATTTCAGGCCCCAAACAGTGACTCACAGCTGTGGGAACGATACCCATGGCCAAATGAAAAAAAAAATGTATATATGTTTCCATGTCTAAAGCAAGGAATTAGGAGGTATTTTCCTTTCTAGAATTGTTATATAATGGTCAGATATATTCAGAATGGTTCAGCTAACACAATATTTTAGAAACATGATAGGTTAAAAGACTTTCCAGAGCTGGTCAGGGAGTTTCACTAAAATTTATAGCATTATTTCAAAGAGAAAATGGGTTCTAAAATCCCAATAATGGATTTTTTGAAATAACTCTTTTAAACACAATCCAATTATAGGTTTAAATTGCCTGAAGTGTAGTTTCAGTTTCACAGAAATCCAAATGTATGTATAGATGTGTATTATGAATACATCTTTGCTTTGTATACATTTTTATAAAACACAAGAATAAGTAAATTTGCATACTTATAATGTACAATTCAAAATTATCATTATTCTAAAATTATACATTTTTATTTTATCTTCTGTCTTATCCATAATAGGAAATCAAATTTGATTATTTAGAAATTATCACTGATGAGAGATAATTCTCAGTGCAGGCTGCACTATCATGACCATTACTTCCAAAACTTAAAATTTACAAAAATTTCACACCCTCCACACATTTTAAAAATGTCCTAAAAAGTAAAACAAAGATAAATATTAGGGCCACTTACAGCCAAAAAAATTCCATTCAATCCATACAAGTTAGCATGAATTTAAGCTGTTTTCAGATCAGGTAAGGAATAAGGTATTTTTCTGTCACATAAAAAATGTAACTGGACAAGTTCTAGTATTTTAGTGAACACTTAAAATATTAAGTAAAAATATCTTAACTATATAGATTTTTTTCATTCTTTTGAGATAATTGCATTTGCAGCTTAAAAAGATAATTATTGTGTTTTTTCCTATAATTATTAATAGCACCATTTTCTGAATATTTCTGCATGCCTGATTCCATATAATGCTGTACATAATTAGGCTAAGAACCATTATTCCCATTTTACAGATTAGCAATTGTTGCTCAGAGAAATAAAACATCTTCCAAGAGAACATAACTAGAAGAAATGGAGTGAAGATTTGATTCTGGTTCTCCTTGATTCCAAAGCCCTTGTACATACCTACCACGATATGTTACCTTTTAATAATAAAAGTTGGTGAGAGACAAAGAATGTCATTAGAGCGGTTATGACTATCATTTGATTGTTACTATGACAGACTTGGGACTACATTATTAGAAAGATATTTGTCACTTCTTTATCACTAGACACTTAGAATTTGATTGCTGGGGTCAAGAGGCATTTCACAGACAGAAGTTATAATCACTTAGTGATTGAATCCACAGAGGACAATTATTTTGATCACTTCCCTTAGCCAATGACTGTTGTTCTTTTGCTCACTTGTTTCTACTTTTCTAATCCCTCTGATAGGCACTTGCCCATCACTAATTCCCATTAGGAACACTAGTGGCATTGCACTTTTTCAAGACTTTTCAAGTCTCCTGGATTCTATGCATGACATATGGTTTCAGTAGGGAACTACTGATTGCATGGTGAAGCCTGTTATTTCTTCCACTTTTCACTGCTCTGCTCACAGCGTGCTGGCAGCTGAACTGCGAATAGGATTTTAAAGTTCAGCATGAGATCCAGGAGCCCTGAAACAACAACAATAATAAAAGTGGGCTCTGGTTTTATGCTGGAGGCAAGTTCTGCTTTCTGTATTCAGAACTTTTTGAAGGGGAGCACTGGAAGTCAAAGAGACAGGAAATGAAAATGCTACCCAGACCCCTGCTTTCCACAAGGAAAAACTCTTGCTCCTTTGAAATTGGAATTTTTTTTTTCCTAGGTACTGATGTAAGCAAACTACAATACAGCTTTATTTCCTTTTCTGTGATGTGAAATGCCACAATCCCAGCCAAAGTTTTAAGAAATGCCATGACACACATAAAAACAGTCAATTATGTTGCTGAAATAATCCAGGCACATTTTTCTCTCCAAAAACATTCTGCTATATTTTACATGAAAAATTACTACAAATACACTTGTCAAAAGTCCTCCCCAGTGTGAACCCTGGATCCTATGACATCGATGGATTAACACTTGTAACCTTCAGTTCTAATTGGAATAAAGTCAATGTCTGCCTTTAAAGAAAAATGATTTCAAGAAAACCACTGTGCTTTTAACAACAAAGGCCAAATTCTTTATTGTTACATGGACATGAGAAGGTTTATTTAGGTCTCTGTTTATGTTGGCCACATGAAATGATCTTACTCATTTGTTTAGGGTATAACACTGACACTTAGAAATAACCTCGAACAATCAAAAGCAGTAAATTCTTGATGATTGGGCCTACAGCTAATACAGAAACAATTTGTGATTCTTAAACATGTGCCATATAATTGAGAAGGAGACTGGGGTTAGACTCCTACCATCTTCATTAGCCATGGGTAGTCAAGGATCTAAGAGGCAGTATGGTCAAGAAAATTACCTGGAGTCACAAAGACATAAAGTCACATTGTGTCTTTCTATTTATAAATTGCTTGATATGAGACATACTTCTTAAACTTTCTGAAATATAGTTTCTTCATTCTTAAAATAAGGCTTAAAATTCTCTATCTCATCTTGGAAGATAAGTCTTCATGGGCCTCTCCTATTTCTGCACTTCTTTGAGTGTAAGCACTTGTAGCTTTTGTTCTGAATTACCTTTGCAACAATGTCTGTACACCAAACAACACTGGAAGTTAAAGGATAGTGCTGTTTTCTGGAGAAGAGGGGAAATTTATTTGTGCTCCTGGATAATAAAAATAATGTCTCCCTCTAGGGCAAAGTTTGGGCAGTTTTGCTATCAGCTTCCTTGTAAAAGTTTGTGGTTTCTGAAACTTGAGGTTCTTCTCCTGGAAGGCAATCCAGTGAGTATAAGGATGTCACAAGGCCTTCGTTGCATTGTCCTGAGGACCAAGGAGCTGGCACAAGTGATTTTACTCTGGCAACTGCTATGGCTTTCACTAATATGCTGTCCTTTTTCTCTGAGCCAAGAATGTCGTATTTATGACCAGTATTCATGACACTATGGTTAACTCATCGGCTTGTAAATAGAATAAAATCTCAGATTCTTCACAGTTCTTGACACTGATAAAGTTTCTGTGAAAGTTAAAACTGAAATCGTTCAGAAATATTTAAGAAGTATTTTACAAAACAGAGATCATTTGATCAATCTTGGTTGTAATTATTACTATCAATATGGTAATAATGGTGATTTCCATTTTGAGTACTTTGTTATGAAGTAATAATAAAAATTTGATCTATAATCAAGAAGAGAGTTGATGTCACAAAGCAATCTGTGATTCATTTGCCAAATAAGTGGTATATATTTTGGAATTTAGACAGAAGTTTAAATGCTTGCCATTCCCAAAGTGTCTCCTTATGGTAGATGTTTCCTTCTGTCAGGCATTTTACTTATTACTATAATCATCTTACTTTGACCGTGGATATTTTAAAAGATAGGTATTTGATTCAAAGTCTTAAAGGGCCTAGGAGAGTACCCCAAATTGCTAAACTCTTGATAGTGATTTATGAATTGAGCCCATTCTTCCTTCTCAGGGAGTTATAATGTAATACAGAGTCACTATATAAAACAGTGATACAAAATAGGAGACAACAGGTGAAATAGCAGAAATAGTGAGTCAGAATATCCAGGAATCAGGGATCCCTGGGTGGCGCAGCGGTTTGGCACCTGCCTTTGGCCCAGGGCGCGATCCTGGAGACCGGGGATCGAATCCCACATCGGGCTCCCGGTGCATGGAGCCTGCTTCTTCCTCCACCTGTGTCTCTGCCTCTCTCTCTCTCTCTGTGACTATCATAAATAAATAAAAAAAAAAATTAAAAAAAAAAAAGAATATCCAGGAATCAGAGGAATGATGTTGAGAAAAAAAAAAGAGTAGAGAATCAAGAAGAAGTAGAGGCAGGACAATAGTGGGGGCATTAAATTAGGGACACCCACTTCCCAGGAGACAAACCAACATAATCACTGCATTGTTATCTGAACTCTTTCTAGGCTAGGAGTTGCTGCTATTATACTGAAAGTCTCAGTTATCAGTGAGTTCTCGTTCTGAATCAGCTAAGATTTCTTTCTGTCTCCCTTACTTGTCCATGCACTCTTATAAAGTCTTCTTTAATTAAAATAGTTTGAATTTCTAGTCTGGAGCAAAAAGTCTTAACACGTGGGTACTGAGAATAGCAAAATCCTCAAAATGAGACTTCCCAGGTGGGACATTGACATAAGCCCTAAATAAGCAAAGACAGGCACAAATGATAATGAGAAGACCCATTTGTCTGGAGTAGAACTTCAGAGAGGAAAGAAGTTAAGAGTTGCAATTCTGTGCCAAGTAATGGAGAACCCTAGGAGCAAGCCTAAGAATTCCACATATGATGCAATTTATAACTAAGAGAATAGGAGGGGCTGGTTAAGCATCTGACTTCAGCCCTGTTGGGCTCCGTGCTCAGCAGAGTCTGCTGGAGATTCTCTCTCTCCCTCCTTCTGCCCCCTCCCCCACACTCACACTCTCTCTCAAAAAAACATTAAAAAGTATGAGATGAGTTCTATTTGTTATGTGTAAAAAACACACAGGACCAAGACTGTTCATCAATAGGTACAATGGGGACACTAACTGCAAATCCATGAGTAAAAGTGGTAATGATGACAGCCCACTCTCAACTCTGAGAGGCTGGCACGTAGCCTGGATCCATTCCCCACTAAAAATATTGTTTTAGAACTTCTCCTTTTTCCATATCTACTTTCCCTTCTCCTAAGTTTTATTTCTATTTGTGTCTCCCACCCCCACATGTATGAATGAGGACACTGTCAGCTTAAGTTCCCTAGTGTTCATTTATATAATGTTGAAAGTTTTATATTTATTTCTTGTAAACCCATTCAAACTGAGTTGCTTTTTAATTTTATGTGTCCTTTGATCAAAGCCTGTGCTACTAAAGTTTCCCTGGTTCCCCCATGCATACCTGAGCACTCTTTAATTTGTAAAGGGAACTTCCGTACTTCCATCACTACTTTGCTTTAATAATCGTTTCCCCCATCTGTCTCATTTGCTAATCTATAAACTTTTAGTTTAAAATTATTTTTTAATCATCTACATGTTTCCAGAGACTGGCACAGACCCTGCCATAGTATAGGTAGTAAACAATTTGTGAATAAATGAACTAAATCTTTCTCCTCCAGTTTAGCATAAAATTTAAGAGATTCACAGGTAATAGTCTATAAGAGGCTATGTAATTTGCCAGAATCAATAATCATCGTCATTTTTGTTTCTGTTACATTAAATGAAATTGCACTGGCTAGTATTGTTTCTTCTTGATTTATATCTTCCCACATGTCATTGTCTCACAGCAGCTGGAGCAGTACAAGAGATTTATGTCTTTTCCAAAGGCATAAAATTAATCTGATTTTTAATTATTTTTCCCAATAGCATATAAGCTTCAATTTAGTTTCTACTTAGGATCAATATTGATTTAAGTTACTTTAGTAGTTTCACCTTTTTAAAAAGGAGCCATGTCACAGCCAACCTCATAAAATTATGGTCTAGTCCTCATTAATATTAATCACGGGCATTAAGTTTGATTTTCTCTTTGGGGTTTGGGAAGGTATAGAAATAGGCAGCAGAAGCAAGTCCTTCTTCCCTGAATCCAGTTGAGATCACTACATAGTGGTTAGCATGGTCCATACGCAATTGCAACACACTTTCTATTCTACTACTAACACACAAGTTCCATACGTGCTCAATCTTATTGTTCATCATGAAGTGTAATTGGATGCCTTAGGTCAATCTTGGGCAGGGCTAGAATGATATCAACACAGAAACAAGGACACCTTGCTATCTTTTTGTATGGAGGACCAACCTGCCTCTCACTGCTCAACTGGGCATGTAGAAGATGTACAATTATATCTAACATAAGGTAAACAAGGCAATATATGGGGACACATGTGGTGACCTGTAGCATTCATGTCACCTTCCTCTGTTCTGCATCCATGATCAACATACGCTTCTTTCCTGAGCCTGGCCCCAGCTTAAAACCATGTATGTATAAACAATAACTCCATGCACTATGACTAGTCACCAGAATTAGAACAAGTATGTAAACCTACCCTGCAGTATCACATGTGTAAAAATCTCACTCTGCAGAGATTAAAGTTCTCCCACTTTAACTCCAGGCTATGGGACTATCTCTGGGGGTCAGTATGTCTCTAATTTTCTCATATGATGGTATACCATGGAAATCATTTACAGTATTTCCTGGATTTTGAAACACGTGTTCAGATTTTAACATTTCTAAAACTGAGATCTGCACATGTAATGTGGTAGTGTTTGTTGTTTATCATTATGTTGTGTTCTGTTTTTGTTTATTTCGATTTGACATGATTTCACTTGAAAATATTTTATTAGGTCAGCTGCTTAGCACCACCTTTGGCCCGGGGCATGATCCTGGAGACCCGGGATTGAGTCCCACGTAGAGCTCCCTGCATGGAGCCTGCTTCTCCCTCTGTGTCTCTGCCTCTCTCTCTATCTCTCTGTGTGTCTCATGAATAAATAAATAAAATCTTTAAAAAAATTTTTTTTTTATTAAATGGATGATCATTTAATAGAATAAGATCAAATTTGCAAATTTTTTGTCCTTTTCAGGGATAATTTGTTATAATATACAACTGGGAGAATATTTTGGAATATCCAGTGTCTTATAATAATTCCCATGAAAATAAGATTTATTATTATTAACCAATCAGATTTCAGTAGCACCATGATGATTTATAATTTTGTTTGCCTCTAACATACATTGTAACTTAGCAACTAAGTAATAGAAATAGAATAGTAGAAACTGATGTGTCATAATTCCAATCTACATAGGTCAAAGCAAGCATATATATCTCATAGTTTAACATGTAATAAAATAATATTTTCCCCATCATAAACATAATCCAATAATAGGAGAGTAGGTGGCAAAAGTAGAACATGTGAAGTAGGTTTTATGAAATGACAGAGGTAGGCAACTTTGGAAGAATATGCCTTGCCTCATTTTTGTATTTGCCTAAGGCCTTGCTAGCAGGAGAAGTACCTATGTTTAGGGAATATATAGACCTTTTCTGCTTTTATCAGTACTTATATAGAAATATTCATATATATATTCATATATATATACACACATTTCTGAGTAAAATTTATATATTGTTGATAGTGTTCTAAATAAAGAATATTAGCTAAAGCTCCTGTTCACATAATTATTGTTTTATTTGGAGCAATAGAAAAGGTAAGTTTATTCTTTCCCTCAGAAAAGCTTACAATCAAACCAGACTGGAATATTTATAGAAAGGGAAAAAGCCATATAGCTACAGTACACCCTCTAGTCACTAAGAATAAATTAGATAATGCATTTGAAAAGAAGTAGAGGAAAGTATGCAAGCTAGATTAGATATTCGGTAAAATTTTCCTACAATAAAACATCTAGCAACTTCAAATAAAACATTCCAATATATTATTGTAAATGTGTATGTATTGCTTACAAAACAGAAAGAAAATTCCACATGACCCAAAAATATATATCCTAACAGCAGAGTTATAAAGAGGCTCTTAAGTCACAGTGACCAGGGGTGCTTGCCAATATCAGAAATTTAGAGCTCTGGATTTCATGGCTGCTTAAGGTCAAAGAGATAAGTACCCAGTCCCCATGATTTGAGGAGTGGGAACATACACTTCTGCATGAAGCCAGGACCCTTGAAAGGTTATCCCTTTAGGAAAAGAGGCTATTGGATAAAATATCACTCAGGAGCAAAGGGAGATTTATTTTCTCTCTCTGAGAAAGATTTCTCTGAAAATTTATTACCCCAGGCGTGCTTTCAACACAGATGCTAGCTTCTAATATATTCTGCTTCAATGTTGATCTTTGATACTTCAAGAGGAACATTAAATTAAACTGAATTGATCCTGGATTGGTAGAGTTTTTACATACCTGGAAGAAAGAAACTCACATTCTTCCTGAAGGAATACATTTGCAAAACAAGCCTCGATATTCCCAATGATAAACTCAGCCAAACCTTAATTCACAATCCAAAATTACAAAATAACTAAGGAAACAAGTCACCAGAAAGAAGGATTGGGAAAAACAATTAAATAAAAGTAGATTCCCATTTTCCATGACTGCGGGTAATAGAATTCCTATACCTTGAATATAAAATCATATGCTTTACATGTTTAATAAAAAAGAAAATATGTATTTTAAATTAGCAAGAAGGCACATACACTAAAAAGAGGCACATTAAAAATAAACTAAATAAAAATCCTAAAAAAAAACAGTACAGTAAAATTCAGTGGATCGGATAAATAGCCATTTAGACTAAAACTAAAGAAAATCTGTGCTCTGGAAAAGATCTGAAGAAATCAACTAGAATACTATATAGAAAGACTAAGAGGTAAAAAAAAAAAGTATGAAAAATATTAATAAACTAATGGAATAAAATTAAATCCAACAAAAATCAAATTGGAATTAAAAAATAATTGATAGAAAGAATAAAGGGGATTTATACTCAATGTGATAATTCCTAAAACATTTCAATACTTGGTGAAAATTATGAACACTCAGAGTCAAGAAATATGAAAAGTATAAAAATTAGTAGAATAGAGAAAATGGAAACTTATAAGGAGCCCTATCACAGTAACACCATAGATCACCAAAGAGAAAAAAGTTTCCTTTAAAACAAATGGAGATTATTTTCAAAGTGTTGAGAGGAAACAGCCATCAACCATCTTTCATTATCACTAAAGGGTAAGTGCAAAATATATATAATTTTAAAAACTATTGATATTTTATCACCTTCATATTATTAATAAAAACTATATTTTAAGAAGTAATATATTTGTGGAAGGAATGTCTGAGAGTAGGAAAGCATGTTAAACAAATGAATTGGAGTAGCAAAACTATTATCAACAATATGTGTAACAATAATTATATGTCCTTTATGATCTTAAAACACAGATAAATCTACTATATTTGACAACAATGTCAGATGAAAAGAATACTTAGAGAGAAGGCCTTTCATGTCTCTGGGTCATTCAAGAGGAAATTCCAGTCATTGATTTACCTTAGACATTATTAAAGTAAGATTTGTGTATTAATATTTTTCAGGTAATACCCTATAAGCATAGTGTGGATCAGTTTACACCAATGCGTAAAAAAAAATGTTATTAAAAATTCAGTCAATCCATAAAGAGGAAGAACAGGAGAAATACAAAAGAAGCATAGGCAAAACAGGACAAATAGAAAGTATAAAATACTACAGTAGAAATGAATTCATATATATATATCAATAAGCTTGATAAATAGAAGGGTTTAAAAGAGACACAGCCAAGACAAATGAATATAATATGGTTGGAAGTAAAATAGTGAGAGTAGATCTAAAAGGAAAAACCAAAGAAAAATTATTTTACTGCACTATTACCATATAAATATACTCTAAGGAAAAAAAACATTATTAATCATAAAAAGCATAAATATGTAATGATAAAATTTGAGTTTGGTAGAAAAGCAGGCATAGTAATATTGATGCTTGTAATAACATAACTGACATATGTATAAAATTTTGACATAATTATAAGAGGAAATAGAAAAATTCACCACATAGATTTAAAATTCAATTCTATCAGGTAATTGATAGGCTGTGTAGAAAATAAACATATTAAGGATACAGATTTAAATCACACTGTTAGTAAACTTGACCTAACAAATATATATACAATCCAAAATACAACAATTATCTCATTTGTAAATACGAAGAGCACTTGTTTTTAATGAGTATATACCCTAGACCTATGCTTTCCAAATGTAGTTACAAGATACTTGGCTACTTAAATTTAAATATAAGTTAATTAAAATTAAATAAAATATAAACAAATAAGTTCTTCAGTCACATTAGTCACATTTCAAGTGCTCAATAACCACACATAGCTATTGGTTATAATATGGGGCAGAAAAGATATAGAACACTGACATCATTGCAGATAGCTCAATTATACAATGCCACTCTAGGAAACATTATAAAGACATTTCTGCAATACCACCTATAGGGGAAATTACTGCAAGTTCAAAGAAATGAGTATCAACTCTGAAGGGGCAAATGGCCCCTTATATCCAAACCAATTTTAAAAATGATCTTTCTCGTGGAAAAGTTATTTTGTGTTTTTCCAATAGAAAAAAATTAATGAGTGAATTGAAAAAAGAATTTCACTAGGCATAAAATCTAATAAAGAAATCATCAAATGATTAAGTCACAAAGGGTTAGAAAGAAATGGTAGGCTCGTAATGATGAACTAGCATTATTTAAAGAAGAAAAAAAAAACTGATTGTAACCCTTTGAACTTTAGGAAGTGCAAAGAAACAGGAAGCACACTCAATTTTCTTGACAGGAATATATAGACTCAGATCACTTTCCTTTTTTTCTTTTTTGGGTTAAGATTTTATTTATTTATTTTTAGGGAGAGAGAGAGAAATTTGGGGGAGGAGCAGAGGGAGAGCAACTAGCAGACTCCCTGCTGAGTGAGAAGCCCAACTCCAGGCTGCATCCTAAGACCCTGAGATTCCCATGGCCTGAGCCAAAATGAAGAGTGGGTTGTTCAACTGACTGAACCATGCAGGCACCCTGAATTGGATCACTTTTCTAATTCTTTAGTACTATCATATAAAAATACCCAGAAATAAAGCCATGCTTATAAGGTCACCCCATCTTCCTTAAAATGGGGAAAAGTATTATCCTCAACAAATAATGCTAAGAAAACTGGATATCCACATGAAAAAAAATGAAACTGCACCCCTGCACCATGCACAAAAATCAACTCAAAATGGATTTGAGACTTAAACATTTGACTTGAACTATAAAACTCCTAGAAGAAAACAGAAGGAAATCTTCATGACATTGATCTTGGCAATCATTTCATGGATGTGACACCAAAATCAAAGGCAATAAAAGTAAAAATAGATAAGTAGGACATCAAACTAAAATGCTCCTGCAGAGCAAAGAAAACAATCAATAGAGGAAAAGGCAACCTACAGTTGGGAGAAAATATTTGCAAACCATATATATGATAAGGGGTAGATTTCCAAGATGTATAAGGAATGCTTACAACTCAAAAGCAAGCAAACAAACAAAAAACAACTAAACAACTAATAAACCTACTAATAAATGTGCTAAGGAGTTTTTTTTTCCAAAGAAGACATAGCAGTGGCCAGAAGATATATGATAAGATGCTCAACGTCCCTAAGCCAACTACAATGACTACCTCACACTTGTCCAGATAGCCATTACTAAAGAAAATTAAAAAAAAAAAAAAAAAAGACCAGTGTAGGTAAGGATGTGTAGAAATTGGAACCTTCACACACTGTTGGTGGGGATGCAAAAATGGTGCTGACGCTATGGAAAATAGAATGGAGGTTCTTCAAAAAATGAAGAAAATAGAACTACCGTACAATCCATTTCTGGGTATTTATCTAAATAAATTAAAATCAGGATATTGAGAAGATATCAGCCCCCCCCCCCATGTTCAATGCAGCACTATTTACAATAGCCAAGATGTGGAAACAACCAATTCTCCACCAATGGATAGACAGATTTTTTTAAATGTGGTATAAACATGCAATGAAATATTATTCAGCCTCGAAAAAGAAGTAAATCCTGCAACATATGACAGACACATGGACGGACCTTGAGGGCATTATGCGAAGCTAACTAAATCATTTGCAGGACAAACACCACAAGATCCCACTTCACTGAGGTGTCTAAAATAGACTCAGAGAAGCAAAGAATGAAATGGTCACAAGGGGCTGGGTGGAGGGGAAAATAGGAAGCTGCCAATCGAGAGGTATAAAATTTCAATTCAGCCAGATAAGAGATCTGCTATACAGTATTGGTATCGATGGACAACAACACTATATGGTACACCTAAAGATCTGTTAAGGGGGTAGATTGTATCTTAAGTGTTTTATCACATTAAAATAATAATAATAATAATAATAATTAATAATAATAAAAAAACTACTACAAAAAAAAAAAAAAAAAAAAAAAAAAAAAAAAAAAAAAAACTACTACAGACAAATTTCACCCAGTGGAGCTGAAACTAATGCTGACCAGCTCCATGGATAGCCAAAAACTGTATATTCCTCATAGTAGGTAGAATACACACCCAGAAGATTATCTCATCCAACTCTTCACCTTTCTAACTTCTGCACTTCTTTTTCAGGTCTCAGGGGAAAAACTCTGAAGCTCTCATTGCCAGAACACGGTCTGCCACACAGTAGGGGCTAGGAGAAAATCACTGAATGTAAAAAGGGACAGATAAAGGGGTAAAAGTTTTCCAAGTGTAACATTCTACAATACCATGTTCTATTTTCAGCATCAGTCAGAGGTTATGGGAGTGGTGAGAGAAGGTCAAAGAAATTTCTGGAAAGAACTAACCTCATGCTGTGAAACATACTTCCATCTCTCTTCCTGGGGGAATTCTCAGCCCTTTCCTCCTTAGATTAACTAGAGCCCTGGAATTAACTCCTATTGAACCGGAGAAACGCCTCCATACACCCAACATAACCATGATGTTTTCAACAGAAATCTCCATTCTATTTTTAAACAAGAAAGATAGTTGCCTTTTGAAAATCCCCTTTGCCTATTGGCATCAAAGGTCCTCAATGGAAATTTGCTTCCTAGCAAGGTTACCTGGAACTCTGAATCCCAAGAGAAATCCAACAGAAACAAGCTTAAACCAAAAATGCAAATTGATTTATATGCTCAGGTCTTTATGCACAGAGTTCAGAAATACAATTGGCTAACAGGGTGCCCAGCACCATCCGAGTTACCTTTCCCTTTGCATCTTTGCTGATTTCCCTCTCTGTCCTGGTTTCCATGGCACAATCACCAAAGGGAGAACTTGGTGAAGCTTCAGTGATGCGCCCATGCCCAACTTTAGCAAATTGCCAATGCCTGCACCAAATTAATCATGGCCAAAAGAGTCGAGGTACTTTAAGAAATAAAGAAGCTCCTCTGCAACTATGCTGAAAAGGAGAATGAGTTTGCCTGGAAAAGGGTTAAGACAGAACACTGGGCAGACTAAAACAATAGGTGCCTCACAGACCGCCTTACTGGGTTTTCTATTTTCCTGGGTATACCGATATAGAATAAATTGAGCCTGAATAAAACAGTCCCTAAGCATCTCACATTGATTCTTCACATGAAAAACAAGTAAAACAAGACATTTTACAACATGCATTAAAAAACATTCTTTTTGCCACGTGTAGGAACACCACTTATAATACCCAAACGTACACAGGTCCACAGTTGGCCGAACTGCTTTGACCTGCTTCAGTATCTTCACTTTTAACAGCCATCCAATGTCACAGAAACACCTCTGCCTTTTTATGGGGCTCCTAAAATCTATTCATCTAGCACTAATATCATGAGTCTCAACCTTCAACACCGTGCTTAATCTCCCCAAATTCCTCCTTCAAATTCCCATAAAGCTCCAAGAAAAGGAAATGGAGTTGCATAACTGGAGCAAAGATGATTTCTACAATGACTGGGTTCATATCGAGTACCCGTGAGCATAAATAGTAAAATAAACACAGACATTTTGAAAAAGCAATAAACTCAATACATAAAGTGTGGGTAGGCCAGAACAATACAGAGGATAACCTGTAGAATGCTTTTAACATCATGACTCTAAGATGCACACAACATCGGATCCGGCTGAAAGATATTTTTTTTTCCCCTGTTATGATGAAACCACCCTCAGTAAATGTTTGTTTACTCACTCAATATGTTTTGTCTGAGTACAGTATATCAACATTTAAATAACATTGTTTTCCAGATATAATGTGCAAAGAAATGCTCGCATCATAGAAGCATGTCCTTAGTGACCTGGGGATATTTATTCACCTCAAAAATAAATTTACTACAGCAAGGAATAGATCCCAAATTATTCAATCAAAAGGAAATTATCTTCACTAAATTTTTTTGATCAATATATACCCTTTGCTGATTTCTCATTATAATGCTGTCAATATTCAGAAGGAAAAGATCAACAGACTGCGTGCGGGACCTGCAGCATCAGGAGGATATTTGCCATTTGAAGACACTGCATTGCTCATAGTAGATTGGTATGTTTCCCTCTAGTGGTTAAAAGGCATTTAACTCCATCAACGGAGTCACCCTTTGAAAAACAAAGTAGATATTGAGAACAAGGCAGCATTTAGTAAGGCAAAAATTAACATGGATCTCAAATTAAATGATTTGCAAGTAGAATCAAGTCTGGTTATGATGGAGAAACTAATTCATAGTTTAAATCCTGATCAATTTCCACAGGATGAACAAGGACAGAGAATATTTTAAACTCTGGTTGATGAGAGATGCTGATGATGAGTAAGGAAATGAAAATCAGAAGGGGAAACAATTAAAATACTTAGTAAAACCAATTCATTTTAATGTGGCACAAGATTAGTAATGAAGCAAGATTAGCAATTTTTAATACCACGCTGCATTACTTATTTAAAAATCCTTTATTAAAATAATTTCGTTTTTGAAAAAATAAAAATCCATGCGCTGGCTTCATTCCAGTGATGACTGACTGCATTTCTCCTGTGACCCTGCAGCCTCAGGGTGGGCAGTGTTATACTTCATAAGGAGGAAAGGCGGTGACGCTAATCACAGCAATCACTTGCTTAAATGTATCACCGGGCCAAAAATATTCCACTAAACAAGGCAAGGTAGTTTCTTTGCGATGGCACAGGTCACATTTAACTCTTTAAAATGCAAGACAATTACATAAAAGACTGTCTCTTGTTCTAAATACTACGAGCATGGTAGGCTATTGACAATCAACAGCAAAATGCCACACCAGCTCCAAATATGCACACTGGGGTTCCTTGAGCAATCAAACTTGCTGAAATTAAGGGTCAAAAGATCAGCACTGTAACTTTAGGCAACCCAGGGGAAGACAACAATCTTCCACCTTTGTTGTATTCTGTGAACTGGCCATGATCACAGAATGTGAAAAACAGCTATCAGATCACAGGATCATTTCTGCGCCAGAAAGCACCTGCAGTTATTATGTACAAAAGAAGCTCACAATGCCAGGCTTTCAGAGGCACATAAAGCTAGCTGTCCTCCCAATTTCTCATAGGGAAATATATGAACGATAGAGAGCAAAGAAAATGCCTATGATACAGACACATACATATAAATCCATCCCAGCTCCACTATTCAGACTTTGGTTTACACTATGAATTATTGAAAGAGCATGAAAAAGAAGAGCTAAAAACAGAAGCTAGAAATTAACAGCTCATCACCCATAAAGAGGCTATAGATCCTCAAGGAGAAAGGCTGAACAAAAAGAAACAATTATTCTACAATCCCTCTTTGCACTTAACAGGTTATAAACAATGCTGCCAATAAATGTATCTTGCCTTTCTAAGGCAAACAAACAGATGGAAATAGAACCGCATTCAATTATCGATCATTTACTTCATATATTTGTCCATTGTCCACAATGAGCTGGAGAGAAAATAGAGGAAGAATGCATCCAGCCTTCTAGAAAATGGAGTCAAAAGGACAGAAATACAAATCTGCTATTTAAATTTATCTCTTGTTTATATTTAACAGCAACTATGCAAAGCTACAGGAGATTGAGCAGAAGCTTCATGGGTTTTTTTTTTTTTTAGAAATCTTAGAGGAGGTTATCAGCTTTGAAACTCAAACTCTGAAAATTCAAAACACACTTATTTTTCCATGTTGTGGCCAGCTAAAGTGGATTGGTCACAAATATGTTAATTACTGAGTCGTGTCATGTCAACAAAGCAAAGGTGTGTGGAGGACCTTAATTGTTATCTTGTGCAAAAGATAATGTGTAAAAGGCTTCAACCAATAGCAAAGCACCTTAATAATCCAGTCATTTTTAGCTTCTTTGGTGTTTTTATTTTCTATTCAATTTTGGGACATTTATAAAATCTGAAACTTTTTTTTTTTTACCTCTTTAGCAAAGATGAGATTACAGGATGAGGAGAATTTCATGAAATGTGTCCTGATACCTATTTAATAAGCTATTTCAGTGATCTGAAATATCATTTGGCCTTTCTAGTTGACATGACATTAAAAATGAAGCTTGTGTTTTTGCATGCAGGATGCCTAATTTAGTCGTTGTAATTGCATAGAATTTGATAGGTATATATAAACAGAAGCATCGCTGTGTATGTCATAATCATCTTGGGGGAAATCCTATACCATGTTTGAAAAATAGAGCTTTTAATCTAGGAGGTCTGTCCTTTGATTGTAATATTGAGCCAAGCCAGATCTGGAGCTTAAGTTTCTTGACAAAGACCTGTTAAAATGAAAAAAAAAAAAAAAAAAAACTAAGGGTATCTTGGTAAAATGCTATTGCACTGGAAGACAGAAGATGGGCGATGAGAACACAGGGGCTGTGGGAAAGGCAATACACAGATGAAAGAAATAAAAGACCAGCAAATGAGAAATGGAAAATGGATGGCAGGCTCCATGCGCTTCTAGAAT
This sequence comes from Vulpes lagopus, assembly GCF_018345385.1. Taxonomy (NCBI): domain Eukaryota; kingdom Metazoa; phylum Chordata; class Mammalia; order Carnivora; family Canidae; genus Vulpes; species Vulpes lagopus. Next base: position 21,231,371 of record NC_054824.1, on the reverse strand, counting down.
ATCTTTCACGAAAAGAAAAGACCAATTGTCAAGAACACATATTAGAACTGTATCATGTTTTTTTCTCCCACAGTATACTAATTTCATTTTTTGAAGGGTGTGGAAGGGACTTTCTCCCTCTTCCCCGCCTATAAATTATTCTATACTGAGTGCTGCCTTCTGGACAAACAGAGGCACAAAGAGGCCAGGGCATTAGTATTTCCGAGGATGTGCACAGGGTGCCTAATGGAGGTAATGAGTGCCCTGGCCAGGAGCCAGAATGACAAGCTCCAGCCACAAAGTGGTGAGTCAAGTGCAAGACAACCGCAGACAAATGTGGAGGCCAACCAATCATTTTTGCTAAACAAATTTTTTTCTGCCCCTTGTAACCAGTTTCTCCCCCTTCCCTATCCCCCCAACCCCAGGTGGTTATTTCCTGGGCAGTTCTCTGAGTGGTGGCATTGAAATGCCATTTATCATAGAATAGAAAAGTAGGATTAAAGGTCTTAAGTGCCTGGGTAGGAAGCCAAAGAGAGAGGGCAAAAAAGCCATCCTTTTAATTGCAACAAGAAGCTACTTCTTGCCCCTGCCTTTTTACTCTGAGATTAGGACTCTAAAAAGTCAAAACAATTTTTTTTTAGCCTATCAAAAGCAACTCTAAATTTTCCTTAACACCAACAGCACAGATTAATTCTTAACAAATGCCAGTAAATAGCATGATGGCCATGAACATGAGAAAACATTCACCCAATTATCTCTATGACTTCCAATGGAAACTCGTTTGTGGACTATTGCACTGTTTAATAGGATATCTATTTTAAAACATTACCTAGTCTTCCCACCAATGTGCTCTTTCTTTCATATGTTCTATGAAACACTCTCTCTGTGTTGCACTCTCTCTCTCCTTGTCCTCCTCCCTCTCTTTTTCAGCAGCACAGGTAGAGAACTAAAAGGCCATATGGCCTAATGAGATGATTACACTGATGAACTGAACACCAGTGGCAATAGATGGGCACACTCATGCTTTATTTATATTTTCCCTATCAAGCCTGAAGGAGCCAAGAATTTGGAAAAAAAGGCTTTTGAAAGTTTATAAAGAATATATACTCCTCATATTTTATAGGATTTGTTTCAGTTATCTCCATTAGGTGCCCTATAAATCACATAGTCCAGCTAACGGACAATGCATACTCAACTATTCTAAATATAGAAAAGTTCATTTATACATGGTTTTACTAGTGAATCCAGAAAGCTTCCTGTATGTTCTTTCTAACATAAGTGTTTTAAGTTTTACCCACAAACCCAGCGGAGTGTAACACTACTTCGCTACAAGTCTGAGAGAACAGCACTAAGAGATGAAGAGTGGCTCCTAGAGGGTTTAACTGGGACAGAAGGAATCTTCTAGCTGAAAGAGAAGGGGACATCGAACATGCGCAGAAACAAGACGGCTAATTCCAAGGAAAGGAATTTGCGCTCCTTTCCACCTGCCCCCAACCCTATCTTCTTTCTGAACTACTGCACAAGGGTAAAAATTCCTCATGATTTCCTAACCATAGGGCTCTTATGTCTCGGGTATAAAGCATGCGAGACAGGCTACATTTAGAGATGAGCAGATTTTCCAAGCTGGGAAGAGATCATAGACTGATGTTACCTGGGAGGCAGACCCAGCATTACTAGCTCAGTTTGTAAAGAGAAGTGGCTTGTCAATTCAAGAAAAACTGAAAGGGAAATTTCAGCCTTTTCCAAGATTCTACATGGGCAGTTGACATCCTAAAAAGGTCAGGAATGCTGACTGGCCCCTTAAGTCCCCTGTATGATGCAAGAAAAAGGAACGGAGCCTTAAGTGACATAAGAGAAGTCAGTAGGTGAGGCGGACGATACACAGTTCCTGCCAGAGTGCTCAGTGTCTATATGCAATCTACATTCTTCACGTTGGATTATACATGTTATATATCTTCTGTGAATTAAACATCTTAGCATAACTCTCTGGCAGAATTATATGTCTTATAATTCACATATTTCCCAGAGTGCTGCAAAGTAACAAGAGTTGAATTTGCCACCCAGCAATATTCTAGGAAACTAATTACCTGGGGGAATTCATGAAAGATTGCATAGATTACTGTGCCTCAACAATAAAGTAATGAGACCGGTTTCCACAGGCATACATAAAAATCACATCTATCTGGTGTATTGATTTATGCACACATTTTAGAAGATCTATGCAAATCTTACCTGACTCAATCCTTTCCTCTTTACAAAGGCTTTCCCACTGATAAAGCTGAACCTCATATTTCTCTCCTCTGGACTTATTTTGCATGCCCCTCATTTAGAACCTAGTATTTATGCAGCGGGTGGTAGGTATCTTGCTATGTGTGTATGAATTACCCATTCAAAACTGCCTTTCCACTAAAATGGAAACTCTATTAGTTATCTATTGCTACATAACAAATTACCCCAAAACCTAGCAGTTTAAGACATTTCTTATCTTATCTAGTTTTGGGGGGGCGAGGCATCCAATAGCGACTTGGCAGGGTGGCTAGTTCAGTGCATCTTGTGGGGCTTCAGTCAAGTTGTCACTGAAGTCATTATGCGGACTGGAGGATATACCTGCCTTCGTTCACCACTTGTTGGAAACCTCAGTTCTTTACCATGTGAACCTCTACACTGGGATGCTCATGACAATGCAGCTTCCCAGAAATCCAAATTGCTGAGAAAGGAAAATAGAGAGAGAAAGAGGGACAGGGAGACAGGTACAACCAAGGCAGAGAGCCATAATATCTTTTATAACCTACTCTCAGAAAAGACAATATCATCACCCCTACCGTAGTCTAGAACTCCACTAGACCATATAAGAAGGGATTACACAACCATGTAAACACAGGAGGCAGGGATCTCTGGGAACCATCCTAGCAATCAGCTACCACAAAAACAACTTTGCTTCGCCACTCCCCCTTTTAGAGATTCTAACATGATACACTGTGTAGAATAAGGAGTCAATAAGTATTTGTTGAATTTATTATATCCTCCATATATCAGAATATATTATACAATTACTCCTTTATTCTTCACCAATTGTCACTGCATTGAAACACATTAATGATATAACATTGCATTACTCTCAGTCTATGTACTAACAAGTACAGTGTTACACTAGGACTAAAATGATGGAGGAACATTTTTACCATGAATGAATACATATGACTTTAAGTTAGGTTATTTGGTCACATTTTGTTTTTCTTTCTCAGCATTTATTCATACACAGAATATTTACTGACCATTCACATGCTGCTAAGGACAATACATTTATACAGTTTGATGAATATTATAGGAAGGGAAATAAGGAGTCAGGGGAACTGTAAATCTGAGAATACTTTTCCTGTAATATTTAGCAAAATTTAAAAACATGAAATGTAAAAAAAATATGGAATGTAAGAGAGAAAACAGGTCTATAAATATACTACTATTTCAAGGAAAAATTAAAGCATGTTTCTACAAGCTTGTGATTGTGTTGATTGTAGCAAAAATCATGACAACTGGATATGAAATTGGATCTCCTACTAGAAAATACAGATAAGAGACCCCACATATACTTTCATAAAAGAAGGGGGAACACAATGAGCGTATAGAGCCATGCAGAAGCTGTATTAACAGATTCTGTTGATAATCTACCTATCCTTCAACTCTTTATCTCATTTTCTTTTTCAAGAGATCCCAATGTTCAGATTCTACCTCCCTCCCATCCAAAGAATTCAGAGCCTCAGGGACTCTACTCAATCCTATGTGAATAATTACTTCAAATCATTTTTCCACTTAGCCTGAATATTTCATGGATAGAGTGACAAAGGTGGGCCTAAGAAAAAATTTGGAGTGATGTGAAATTTACTTGTAATATCTGTAGTGGGTTAAGCAGTAGCCTCCAAAAGATCTATCTACGTCCCAATTCCTGAAACCTACAAACATGGACTTATTTGGAAAAAAGGTCTTTACAGATGTAGTAATTAAGTTAAAAATATTGAGATGAATACATGGTGGGATTTGGGTGCCCCAAATCCAATGACAAGTGTCCTTACAAGAGGTGCAAACAAGAGACATGCAAAGAGAAAAGGAGAAGGCCATGTGAAGATGGAAGCAGAAATTGAAGTTGCAGAACCAAAACTTAAGACACTCCTGGAGCCACTGGGAGCTAGAAGAGGTGAAGGATATACTCATAAAGCCTCAGGAGAGAATACAATGCTCCTGGCAACAACACAGATTTTCCAATTCCAGACTCCTAGCCTCTGGAGTATATAAATTTCTATTGTTTCAAGTCACATAGCTTGTGGTATTTGTTCCAGCTACCTCAGGAAATTAATATACCCTCCAATCTAAATAATATCTCCATTCTAATTTACGGGTTGCTGTTGTGGTAGGCTCGGCCTTTACCAAAGCCAATACCAGTAAATGCCAACATCTGCATCTACTCTTCTCTACACCAGCACCCATGTTACTCAGGATTATCTGAGTAGCATGGAGTGAGTCAGCTTATCAATAAGCTGACTCAAACAATTGGTTAATAAATAAAAATACATTAATTGACTCATATCCATGTTACCTTTCATGAAGAATGTGATTATTAATAGGACCTTTCTAATGGCTATTTTTTAATTGAACAATTATTTATTGAGTACTTACTGCATATCAGACACTTTGTCAGTTCAGGGAAGATAGTAGTAAACAAGAGAGACAGATTGTCATCCATAAAGAACATATATGCTGTTTTTCACCTCAATGTACCATGTGCTTAACATACATAATTCAACTTAATTCTCACAATAATTTTATAAGAATGATTATCCCAGCTGATAGGTGAAGCAGCAGAGGTTCAGAAGATTTAAATTCCATGTTTGCACATGAATTAAGTTTCCAGAAGCAGGTCTGTCTGATTCTAGAATGCAAACCTGGGCTCCCAGGGCCAATTCTCTCTCTAGAATTGGCTCCCAGGGCCAATGGCCTCCTCTTGCAGAGCCTAGCCCCTTCCCCTGCCTTCACTCCTCCCCCTTCATCACATTCATCCTCTCTCTTGATAAATAGATAAATAGTGAGGTGTTGGGAACTTACTATTTTACCATTCCCAGCAGCAGCATCTTTTGATAGAAGACCTCAGGGAGAGGCAAACACTTAGCTGGGCGGCAGCCGCAAGCAGCAGGCGGGAGGGGGGGGCAGTTCCCGGTAGTGGTAGTAGCGGTGGTTAGCAGAACTCATCTGCTTGACAAGAGCTCTTGTGTACATACTTCTCGAGGCTCAGCTCACAGCATCTTTATGACTTAAGTACTCATTCTACCCCCACAATAGAGAGAAGACACAAAGGCCTAAAAATTACATAAGTGGTAGAAATAAAATTCGAATCCAGATTTACAGATTCCACATCAAGTATCTTTGTGAAAGTCTTTGCAAGTTACAGAGGAGTCTGTCAATGTTTGTACAATTGTCTGCTATCAAAAAAAAGTGCCTTTTCCATTATGCCATGTGGCCACCTAATGGCTATTTTCATCACATTTACAGTCAGACTTGAAGCAGGTTAGTGTTTATAAAACAACGCTCTCACCACTTAATAATCTCCCATTCTATGCATAGGCTTAGTCCCAGAGATAAATGTGGAGTAAACTGATGGAAGATGAATAAAAGAAAATATTTTAGTGACCAAAAAATATTATTTGTGAAGAAGTTGTGACTAGAATAGAAGATGAGAAAAAGAATCTAGATACTGATTGAAAGCCTGCAGAGTAGTGTTTCCCAGAGTGTGATTCAAAGAACAACAGTTCCAGAAAAGGCTTTTCAGGAGAAGTGTTGTCTGGTCCAATAAGCAACTGTGTACTAATTCCACTTTGGAGGTGAAATGTATTATCATTTCAAAATATTATGTTGTTTAAAAATCAGTGGAAAAATGAAGATTGAAGGAATCTGAGTGCTCGATCCACTGTATGTATATATATATGCATACACGCCTGGTTACTAGCTTAGTTAGGGTTATAATATCAAGGTAGAAGAATCTTGGAGTAAAACAGACAAACCTGTTTCTAAGCTACTACCCACTAGCTAAGTGATCTTCTGCAAATCACTTAGCAGTTTCAATTTCTTCACATGTAAAATAGAGAAGTACCTATTAGGTTATCTCGTGTTCCCTTGTTATAATTCATGTAAAACACCTATGCTTTTTACATGTAATGTGTCCTATGCTCATAAGTTTACAATAAATGGTTACTACTTTATTTTGTTATTTTGGTGGTTACTATAGTAGTCAGTAGCTGAGACTATAATAACCAACATCTCTGCTGCCACCTATCCCACTCGCAGAAATGCAATTATCTGAGAGGTTAAAGTTTTGAAATAAAAAATAATTGATCCCAGCAGAGATGGCAAAATAGACAGAGCTATTACTTCATGGGGGAAACTCTTCAGAAACCTGAAGGAATTTATTAGCATATCTAAAGAAAGAATCAATCCATCAAATAGGGCATTGGGCACCCTTGAAAGCCTGGAAAAGGAGAAACAGAAAGATAAAGCTTAGCACTCATGTCCAAGAGGAAGAACTTCAGCCAAGTTTCTCAAGTGTTCTGGTGCTTGAGGCAAAGTCAAACAGATTGTAGAAATAACTGTGGAATCATAGCCACTCGATTTAAAATGTCTTTGCCCTTTTGACAAAATGGTCCTGAGTTTGTATGTTTGTATCAAGCTTCCCACCTACATTACCCCGGTGCCCTTAAAAATTGGATTTCTCTAACTTCCTATCCTGGCTTGAAGAGTGTGCCCCCCCAAATTTGTATCCACCAGGAATTGGTGAATGTGATCTAATGTGAAAAGAGTCTTTGCAGATGTACTCAAGTTAGGATGATGTTGTACTGGGTCAGGGTAGACCCTAATTCCAAAATGACTGTTTTCTTATAAAAGGAGGGAATTTTGGACATAAAAACACACAGAAAAAAATGCCAATGAAACAAGGAGGGCAGACATTAGCAAGGCACTTATAAAGCAAGAAGGGTCAAGGATCACCAAACACCAGAAGGTAGTAAGAGGCAAGGAATAGTCTTCTCTAGAGCCTCAGAGAAAGTGTGGCTCTCCATATACCCCAATTCAAGCTTCTTGACTCCGGAACCATGGAAAAAAAATAGTCTTAAGCCATCAAATTTGTGGTAATTCGTTATGGCAGCCCTAGGAAACCAATATACTTCCCATCATTATGACATCATATTCACTAAAGCAGTTTTCTGGATAAGATTAGTTTCCCAAGGGGATGCCTGGGTGGCTCAGTGGTTGAGCATCTGCCTTTGGAATCCAGGATGCTGTCATCCTGATCCCTGGATCAGTCCTACATGGGGCTCCCTGCGAGGGGCCTGCTTCTTCCTCTGCCTGTGTCTCTGCCTCTCTCTGTGTATCTCCCATGAATAAATAAATAAAATCTTAATTTAAAAAAAAAGTTAGTTTCCCAAGAAGATGAATACATAAAATAAAACATAAATACTTGGATATACATAAGTTTCAAATTCCTGTCTTTATAACTATTTTGTATTTGCAAATTAGAATTAGAGCTTTTATCTAACTTATGAAGGTTTTTTATTTGGTTTTATTTATTTATTTGAGAGAGAGAGTACAAGCAGGAGGGGGGGCAAAGGGACAGTAGATTCCCCCCAAGCACCCTGAGATCAGGACCCAAGCCGAAGTCAGATGGTTAACTGAGATACCCAGGTGCCCCACCTTATGAACTTTTTAAACACAGTCTACCACGAAGATACACTTTCTCTTAGAGGATGTGGACAATATCAGTTTTCTGAATATATTATCCTGTGGCAAGAGATAATGAAAGAAGCCCCTCTTTGGAGCTCTAGGCCTGTGGTGTCTCTCTTGCTGATCTTGACACTATTATGTCTTCAACAGGGCCCTTGTTGGCAGAGCAGCCAGTAATTTTTCTTCAATAATATTTTATTGTTACTCTCCCACTTGGAACTCACAGATAGGTTTAATTACCACTGAGATATTGAAAAATGACTAAGGCACACAGAATTCACATCAGTAGTAACTCAAAAAAAAGTTAGCTTTCATAAATGTAACCAGATATTTGAAAATACAAGATTTCTTTTTTTTTTTTAATTTCACACTTTGTATCTTAGAAGAATAATAAACATTTTGGTATTTTGGACATAGCTGAGGTAATGAGATCAAGAAATAGGAATAATCAACACTTCAGTATACAACTTTCAGGCTAGACAAATTAAAATAATATAAATATATTAGACTTTCGCATTAATTTTCCCAAGGAATTGCACACATGACATAAGTATATGGAAAACATTTTCATTCATTAATTTATTCATTAAATCAATTAAGAGACATTTCTTGAGTACTTATGATGGGCCAGGAAATACACTAAGTGCTGGAAATACAAAAATAAATAGGACATGTGATCCATGCCTTCAAAGAACTTATTCTCATAGGGAAACAGACACAAACAGATAATTACAGTAGATTGATTCGAGTGCTATAATAAAGGTATAAACGAAATACTGTTAGGCCCCTGAAAAAGAGCTAATAAGTTCTTGAGGGAGGCAGGAAATGCTCATTCAGTTTCCTGGTAACATTAGGCTAAACAAGTACAACACAGCATATCTGGCAATATATCAATAAATTCTAACCAATTTATCGAAATCAATATTAGTCATGGCCTTTTGAATAAATCGAGTTCTGAGATTTTGTTTTTTAATTAGAAAGTAAATTCCAGGAAAATTCACATCAATTGAACCAATCTTTCTTTCCATGCCCATCATTCGGTAAGAAAATCTTTCTTTTTAAAAAGACTTTATTTATTTATTTGAGAGAGAAACAGAGAATGAGAGAGATGAGCAGGGGGAGTGATAGAAGATGAGCAGATTCCCCTCTGAGCAGGGTGTCCAACTCCAGGACTTGATCCTAGATCCCTGAGATCATGAACTGAGCCAAAGGCAGATGCTTAACAGATTGAGCCACCCAAGTGCCCCTCTAAGAAAATTTCTGATAATTGAGTTGCTTTACTTCATTAATAAATATTTTTCCCTGCACACACACTTTAGCCTTCTTTTACCACAGTATATCTAAAAGCAAAATCAGTTAAAAAGTAAAGCAAGAAACTTCTGGTTTCTTCCAGTCTTCTCTGACCTATTAACAGGTTAAAAGTCATGACTGCCATTCTTGTAGCAAGTAAAAAGGTGAATGAAAGGGGAATCAACTCTTCATGGGCCTATCAAAAAACTCAGGCTGGAAGGCAAACCAGCAACCACCCTGAAATCAGGAGAAACAGGCAAATAACAGCCATGACCTGCCTACTCGGAGCAGAAACCATAAACTGGTAGGAATACTCACATGGTAATTTTGACACATTGCTGGAGATGGAGTGTGGACTCCTTTGAGAGTGAGAACCTATTGGGGACCCTGATCATAGGGAGCAAGCACATGTGAGTGGTTACCTTCAGAAATCCCACCACACTCTCAAGCTTAGAAGCAGAGGAAAACTTCCATTCTTGGATATGCCCCGCAAGCCAAATGAAAAGAAGTCCTTCAGGGAAAAGAATCATGACAGATATCAGAAACTCAGATTTGCATAAAGGAAGAAAGAGCAGTAGAGAAAGTATAAATGAATCAATGATCTATGATAACTGCCAATAGTGGACACATGACATCATGCATGTGTTAATTCTCACCTAACTTTACCAATGAAGAGTGAACCTTAACATATCAAATAAATAAGGAAGGAAGTAAATAAATAAATAAACAAACAAACAATGGAACAAGAAACTTTTAGGAGATTGGATAATCTCAGAAAGGACTGAAGACTATTTTCAGAGAGTCTAATTCACTACTAAAAATGCGTGCAAAGAATCTCATGAAAGGACTTGGAGGCAGGAGCAGGTGTTGACCTAGGTAAGTGGAAATGGGTGAATTCTGTAAGACTGAAGGTGAAAGGAACTATAATACTGTCCTTTATTTGAGAAAGTTGTTTCCCATGTGGGTTAACAGTTCTAATACTGCTGTGCATGCATTCTGGAGCAAGCAATAATGCCGATGAATGGTGGGTGGTCTGAGTCAAATTTCTCACTATTCAAGTCAGTGTTTACTGATAAGCAAAAAGGAGGTATGGTAACAGACGAGAATGGGAGACATCAGAATGAACTCAAATTTGGCTTAATATAGATACAGATGGTTTCATATAGAAATATTTACAGATACGTGTATATATACAGATTAGTAAACACACATTTTTCTTTGTCCTGCCAGTTAAGAGGGCCTAAAAACAGTGAAATCCCAATAACAATGAATATAACTAGTACACAGATATTGGTCTGTAGTATCTTTCTTTTTTTCTCTTTAAGGAACCATCAACTCTTACATAAATAGCTGATCATAGGATTGGGGTAGGGAATACACAAGATAAATCTGTGTATCTTATAGAGCCCCAAAGTAAGGAAATCCTTAGACAAAATATATAAAGTGGCATTGAGTTTTAACCAAGAGTATAAAATAAATATCCATGAGTCCATACTGCTGGTAATAAATGATTGAACAATTAAACAGAAAGGAAAGTAGAAACAAAGCTCTCATGTTGAGGAATTCTAAATAATTTATGAGATACTCTGCCCTAAACAAAGGGAACATAACTCACTGCTCCCTAAGTGTGGACTGTACATAATGAATTTTTTCCAATGAGTACAGCATGAAAAAAGAGGTTAGTTACTTTACAGTGGAAATCCCTCACAAACACTGCCTCGGCTAGTGATAAATCAACATCGACAGTGATAAATCATGTCAATAGTTTGTACTATTGATATGATGTGAAAATGGCACTTTACCTCTGTAATCTTCTTTAATAAAACCCTGTAACTCTCATCTCAGAGAGAGAAAAACATCAGACAAATTCCAAACCAGGAGCATCCTATAAAATGAATTCCACAAAACTGCCAAGGTCGTAAAAACAAGAAATTCCAAGGAACTGTCACAGTCAAAGGGGTCTAAAGAGACACGACAACTAAACGTACTGTGGTATCCTGGAGAGTACCCTGCAACAGACAAAGGACCTTAGATAAAAACTAAGAGACTCTGACTAAATACAGGCTTTAGTTAACAACAGGTCAGTTTGGGTTCATTGGGTGTAGATTTATCAAGCTAATGTAAAATGTTAACAATCGGTGAAACTGGATGTAGGGTATATGGGAATTTTCTGTACTATTTTCCCAATTTTTCTTCAAATCTGAACTGCCCTAAATAATAAGGTTTATTAAAAAAAAAAAAAAAAAGAAGAAGAAGAAGAAGAAAAGAAAAAAGAGCGACACCTGGGTGGCTCAGGGGTTGAGTGTCTGCCTTTGGCTCAAGGTGATCCCAGGGTCCCACACTGAGTCCCCCATCGGGCTCCCTGCATGGAACCTGCTTCCCTCTGCCTATGTCTCTGCCTCTCTCTGTGTGTCTCTCATGAATAAATAAATAAAATGCTAAAAAAATAAATAAAAAGAAACTTACTCCCAATTAATAAAAGACACTATTATTCTAACTCTAATAAACAAAATGTAAAGGAAGAATTACACCACCTCTCTTTTAGTTCTCAAGTTTTTCTATTTTGGGGAGTTTTTACCCCATAAATACTCCAACAATACAGGAGCATTCTCAACTGTTACAGTCAAATATAGTTACTTTCAAGGATGTTGGAAATCAGTCACCTTCAATCAGCTTGACTGTCAACATAGCAAGAAAATACTGCAGGTTAGAATTAGGATCTCTCCTTCCCCCCCTTGAATGCGTGAAAAACAATACCCTTCTTTATTTTCTGTAGTCATCTTGTAGTATTTTTATCCAAGCACATGTTAGCACTGCAAGATACATGAAGTATGGCAGACAATAAAGGCTTTAGGTACTATGAATAGTCCTTAGACATTTTCATTAACAATAGGGTGCATTTTTGCCCTCCATAAGCTGCATTTCTATTTTTTTCTATTTATTTTTTGTAAGGCTATTTTAAACAAAATATACTTAGAATAAGAAGTGAAAACTAAAAAATAAAAGCCGCTTACAATTTTTAAGAGATAAAAACGATTGACAGGTGGCCCCATGCTTAATATTATTCATCTGGTTAAAACAAATGTTAATGTTATTAATTATCAGTAACTGATAAAGAGATAAAAAACTATTGAATAAATATTTTGCATATTGTACTTTAACAAAAAATTTTCACCAATCCATTCATTTTTTGATCATTCTAATAACAGACAAGCCAAGGGATTTTCAGTAGACATTTTCAGTAGACATGCATAAATACTCAATTAAATTATCTTTAAGAGGAAGGTGAGGTAAATTACTCCTGATTTCCCTTCTCTGACTGCTCCCTCTTCTGCCTGCTGTAGTCCAAAATCCATTCATTTTTTAAAATTCTTCATACACTTAATCCACAATTATTTGCTTAAATTCTCCAGCATTAATTGAATTCCTACAGCTCTTATAGCTTTGTAGCAGTCATCCTGGAAATTGCTATGCATTATTAGGTATTATATTCTCAGCAATATTTTAATTTTTAGAAATAATATAACATTTTTAGCCAATTGTATATTTCTAGAAGAGCAGAACCATGTCAAATACTTCTTTGATCTCACTTTCATTATCTAATAAAGTGCCAAACACCACTGGGCATTAAAGAAATACTTTTTGATTAATACAGTAATGGTGTAATCTAATCTATTCATTGAAGCAAGAATTTGTAAACAGCAATGTTTATTTGTATGTTGGCTTAATCTAAAAACCCATGGTTGAAAATGTTTTGCTAAGTTCTTTAATGGAATATTTTCTTTATTAATTATTTTAGCAAAAGCCAGACAGTACTGGAATATTTTCTCACCATTTTAATATACAAAAGGTTATCATATAAGTGAGACAATGTATTTATATTAAATAAAGAGCATGTTTCAGTGTGATAAACAAGTTAAATAATAGCAAAAAACAACCATGTACTAGATCATACATAAAGCCTTGATAAATTTTAAATATTTGACTTTATAGATAATGTTCTCCAATAATTATTCAATATAATTAGGAATCAATAGTAAAAGGATTGCCAGTTTCCAGTAAAGGTAGGTTTGTTGTTGTTGTTGTTGTTGTTGTTGTTTTTAAATTTGTTTTTTCCGACCCTCCTACAGAAACCAACCAAAAGTAATGGATAAAACAAGAGAATAATCTTCATAAAGGCAGCACAAATCTAAAGAAACATTAAAGAATTCTTAAGTAACAATCCAAAAGAACATAAAAACAAGAGAAATAATGAAGACTCTAACCCACTCTGCCATAAGGCATTTTCTGTCATTGAACCTGAATGTGGCTTGGAATGACTCCATAAAGCCTAAAGTCACTCAAGGTGAAGAAGTTGATTAGAGAGCTTAGCACATTAGTTGGTAACACTAAAGGCTACATTCGTTGTCATAGGAAGACTAACCTAAAGTAAACTTTCAATCTTTCTGCAATGGAATAGGGAAGAAATCCATTCCTTGAGTGCCTATAAATACATGTAACCCTCAACAGTGTATACAGCTCAACTTGTCTCACCAGCATTGGCCCAAAATAATCTCAAGACATGAATTTAGTTTAATGTGTTCCTGGGATGTTAGTGCCAACGGACACTGGAAAGAAATTAATGCACTTTGCTCTAGAGGATGGCATCTCTAGTTAGCCCCCTGAGAATGTTCACGAGAAAATGTTTATAATAATAAACTCAAATGGAAAAATAATAAAGTATACAAGACAATAAGGAAACATATATTAAATCTAGCAGAAACAACAGAAAACAGAAACAGTAAAAGACTTTAGGTAACTTATCAGCTGCAAAATCTTTTTAAAAATAGAGAAACAGGGATCCCTGGGTGGCGCAGCGGTTTGGCGCCTGCCTTTGGCCCAGGGCGCGATCCTGGAGACCCGGGATCGAATCCCACGTCGGGCTCCCGGTGCATGGAGCCTGCTTCTCCCTCTGCCTGTGTCTCTGCCTCTCTCTCTCTCTGTGTGACTATCATAAATAAATAAAAATTAAAAAAAAAAAAATAGAGAAACAGGGCAGCCCGGGTAGCTCAGTGGTTTACCACCACCTTCAACCCAGGGCCTGATCCTGGAGACCCGGGATCAAGTCCTGCATCAGGCTCCCTGAATTAAGCCTGCTTCTCCCTCTGCCTTTGTCTCTGCCTCTCTCTCTGTCTCTCATGAATAAATAAATAAAATCTTTACAAAAAAATAGAGAAACAGATTTATTTTTAAGAAAAAGGGGACAAACTTGGTGATAACATGTAATAAAAAATATTTTACAAAATACATACATTATTGAAAAAAGTTAGAGCTTAGAGGTAAAAAATATAACTGAAATTTAAAGCTAAATGCATGAGTATGGCAGCAGATTAGTCATAAAAGAAGAGAAAAATAGTAAAATTGAAGTTGAGCCAAAACAATTCTGAAAGTAGCACATAGAAAGATGCAAAGTGAAAAACACAAGAATGAATTCAAGAGGTATAGATGAAAGGGTGAAAAAGTCTAAAATATACTTATTTTGAATTCCATAGAAAGAAGAAAAGAAGAGGCAGAAAAGTATTTAAGGGGAAAATAGTTGAGAATATTCAACAGACAAATTAAAAATATTCCAAGCAAATTAAATAAAAATAAATGCAAACTTTGACACAGGCTAATAAAACCACAGAATATAAAGGACAGACTTTAAAAATCTTAAAATAGGAAAAAAACGGCTGTGAAAATTAGATTGATATTGAATTCTCAAGTGCAAAAATGGTAGATATTGATGTACCATTTAAATATTAATCAAAAGTCAGCTGATAGACAAAAATTTTGAAAGAAGAGTATTTTGTAACAATATAAAATTTTTAATTTATGAAAATAGTGTACCAGGTTTGGATTTGTATGCTTCAAAAAACATAGTCTTAAAATTCATAAAGGAAGAATATACAAATTTTCAAAGAGAAATAGACCATAATCTGCATGAGTGATTTTAACATACTTCTTAATAATTGACAGAGAAATCAGACAAAAAGGTTAGTGAACTTCCCTATAATCCAGCAATCACACTATTTGGTATTTATCCAAAGTATACAAAAACACTAATTCAAAGGGACGCATACATGTTTATTGAAGTATTATTATAATAGCCAAGATATGAAAGTAGCTTATTATCTGTTAGTAGATAAATAGATAGATAATGGGCAATAAATAGATAAATGGATGAAGATATGGTGTGTGTGTTTGTGTGTGTGTATATATACATATATATGTGTGTATGTATATATATAATGGAATATTATTCAGTCATAAAAAGAAATGAAATTTTGCCATTTGCTGGAGAGAAAAATGCCAAGTGAAATAAATCAGAGAAAGACAAATATCATATGATTTCACTCATATGTGGAACTTAAGAAATAAAAAAGCAAAGAAAAAAAGAATGAGGAGGAGGTGGGACAATGGGTGAAATAGGTGATGGGGATAAGGAGTGCACTTGTGATGAGCACTGGGTGTTGTGTGAAGTATTGGGGTGTACATCTGAAACTAATATAACCCTGTATTTTTACTGTACTGGAGTTAAAATAAAACTTAAAAAAAGGGTCAGTGAATTTATAGAAAATATGAACACACAAAGCATGCACACATGCATACACACATGAAAATAAAACTTCTTTTCTAGCACACATAAACTATTAACAAAAATTGATATACTGGACCACAAAATAAATTCTAAAAAGTTACAAAAGGATTAAAATCATATTAAGATGTTCTCTCATAAAACAATTAAGCAAGAAATAATCAAATAACTAAAACATTTCCCTATGATTGGAAATTTTAATTTTAATTTAAAAATTATCCATGAATTAAAAGTTTAAAAAGAACATTAGAATACACTGTAATCTCATATTTGTGAATTCAGCTACAATTATATTTATGGGGAAAATTTAAATCTTAAATACATATATTAGAGAAGAAGAAGCCAGACCTTAATGAATTAAGGATCCATCTCAACAAGTTAGAATAATAACAATAAAGAAAGCCAAGAAACTACAGTTGACCATTAAACAACATGAGTTTGGATTATCCAGGTCCACTTATTTTTTTAATAAATACAAGACAGAACTGGAAATTTATTTCTTATTCCCTATGATTTTTTAATAATATTGTTTCTAGATTATTTTATTGTAAGAATATAGTATAGAAGACATGGAACAATGAAACATGTTTGTGTTACCCACAAGGCTTCAGCCAACAGCAGACTATTAGTGGTTAACTTTTTGCGGAGTCAAAAGTTATACAGGAATTTTCGAATGCTCAGGACATTGGCATCTCTAACCACCACGTTATTCAAGGGTCAGCTGTAGAAGGAAGAAAAGTTGTATGAAGAGCAGGAGGTAATAAAATCAAAGAACAACAAACACTATAGAAAGGATCAATAGGCACAGATTTTATTCTTGGAAATTGTCAAGGAAATATTGTCTATCCCTCAAGAAACTAAGTTAGAAAAAGAATGCAAGAGTAAGCAATATCAGTAGCAAAAGAGGGAGCATAGCTACAATTTCTACAGACGTTAAAGGAATAATGTCTTATTAAAAATGTTATGCCTATAAATATAAAAGTTTAGAGAAATATAAAAATATAACAAAAGTGACTAAAAGGAAATGTTAATGTAGTCCATGAGATTGAGTCAGTAATTTTCTTCAAAGACAGCTGCAATGCAATATGTGTCCACCAGTAAGTCTAGTATTTTCTATCTTACATAAACTCTTCTTGAGGGGTAAATAATTAGAGAGAAGGAAAAGCGGGGGGAGGAGGAGAGGGTAATGGCCCAATTGGAACAAAAGTTGTTCAAACTGAATATCATAACATCTCAATTTCAAAAAACTCTAGTTCTCTCAATTTGGCTTTCCAGCAAGTATTATGCTTAAGAATGAGTTTGATATACTCCCCAAATTATTATTTTCTTTTTCCTATTGATATTAAAAATATTTTTTTCTTATTAGTGATGTTTTCCTGGTAATATTTTAAGAGTACCCACAGGAAAAGGAAAAAAATATAATTAATTACTTTAAAAAACATTTGCTGATATTTAAAATATCATAGCAATAGTTAAACATTCTAAATTTCCAAACTCATTAAACTCTTAAAATTATGGGTCATAGTAATCTCTATAAAAGTATACAAAATTATTTGTCTTAAAGTATTGTTCTATGCTTTGTGACCCTTCCAAACTTTTAAAAGACACCTTCCAGAGTCAGTGAGAATATATTTCAATGCTTCTGCAAAATGAGCTAAAAGACAGTTCAATATATTAGAATACATTTCTTAAACAAAAAAGATCTCTATGTGAATCTATGAATATTTAAACAGTCCAAATTAAGTAATATAATATAATCTCTGAGAAAAAATGAAAAGAAAAATAACAGTTTTCCTACCACCTACTGAGTTTTTCACTTTTTGAGTATGCAGTTTGGGAAGTAGGAATAGGACAGAGAAGAACACCTGTCCATAATAGGAAAAGAAGTTTCTCCAGGAGGCTACTCAAAGAAATGAGATGAAGAGCAGAAAGAGGAGAAGTGATTATATTGCCAGGGAGACATTGGGAGATTCACATGTGATCTCCTGACTCCAAATATTCCGTTAAGTTCAAGAACATAAAATTTATATGAAATATTTGGTATGACTAATTTCGTGTGGAACATTTAAGGAAGATACCATGTCTTCATTAATTTGGGGTATGGTACAGATGGTATACCGGTGTAGGAAATGAAGGCAGGAGTAAAGAGGAACCATACAGACACATTATAATATGTGTCCACCAAGCACATTCCCAAATTAAATGGATATTAGAATCAGCAGAAATCTAGAATCTTGATGAGGTTGTAGTATTTGCACAAGCCATAGAATTGGGGTTGAAGAATTGTTCAAGGCAATTTTACCTAGATCTTACTGGGGAAGAGAGACCCCAGCTCACATGTTTTTGTAAAGCATCTGTAGGGACTAACCCTTGTCTTCATGCTTGGAGCCTGTAGCCTCTCATGCACATCTTGGCACCACCAACTGTGAAAGTTTTAGACATAGAACATTCAAAACTGGAGCAGCAGATGTTTTCTTACTTTTATTCTAAGAGTTGGATATGGTAAAACTTTGAAATAAGTAGTACTATTTTGTCTTGAGCAGTCCCTAATCTTTGCTTCAGCAACCTCTTCCTTTATGCGAACAGCCAAAGAGAGACCTAATTCTCCCACAGGAGGCCTAAATATTCTAGGATTCTACTTTTTCTAAAGGTGCCTCACATACTTCTTTTCTCTCACCACGTTACTGCCATGATTAAAAATATAGTTTCAGCTGGGACAGTAAAATCTAGATTTTTGAGAATGTCTTATTACATTTCTTGTCTATAAGTCAGACTTTTTAATCCAAATAATAAATGAGAATTTTAAATGAGGCATTTCAGTGTCCATAATTGAAGGTAAAGGTATATGATGACAATATTTCATCTATTTCAGGCCAGGAAGGAGAGAATTCTATGGTGTGTGTGTGTGTGTGTGTGTGTGTGTGTGTGTGTGTGTGTACAATACATTTGAGAACACTCTGTGACCCTCAAAGCAAAACATTTATGTCACTCTTCTCAGTCATGAGAATTCCAGAATTTATGGGACAGAGAAGTATAAGAATATAACATACCAATTTCTACTATTCATTCAGATGAAGTAGCAAAACCAGTAGAGTCCTTCCCACAAGATCATATTGGCTTCCCTTTCCTCCCCACTATGAACCTTGTTCCCCGCATCAGATGAATTCAGGTACCACCTTTCTCCACCTGCAACATGTAGTATGGTGCATTGGACAAGTTCTGTCCAAAGAACCATTAAAGTTTGAGCCTCTGTCCTTGCTGAAGTTCGTCAGCATTCTTGGACTGGTGCATAAAGATTTTAGTCATCCTCCTGAACAGGGAGACCTGGTCCCTGTGCCTAATTATCCTTATCATTGAAGAAGGTAAGATCAAGGTCGGAGAGTAAAGAGGGACCAAGGGAGAGAGCCACTCTGAGCCAATAAAGAAGACTTTGTATTTACTTCTGGTTGCCAGCAGCGTGGCAGTGACTTATGACAACCAAACCAACTTCTGTTTTCAGCTCATCCAAATCCTTATATAGGGTAGCAAGGTCATTATTGCTGACACCATCAATTTTGGGATTCTTATCTCAGCAGTCACATTGCTTTCTGCCCGGGCCCAGGAGAATTGTTTGACTGATTCAGGCTTGACTTGCATAGTGGCAACCTTTTTTCAGGAGTCCATCTTAATCCATGGCATCTGCTGTTATTACAAGAGTAATATCTCTTTTTTTCACACAGTAGGAAGACTGACTTTTGTTATCTTCCCCTTCATATAAAAGTTCTTTTACACCAAGGAAGTCTAGCGTTGCAACAGTCACGTGATTTCTTTTGTTTTTCTTGCTCCATTTTAACATTCTATCTTTGTCGCTCTGAGCCACTAGCCTTAAATTTGGGCTATCTCTACCGTATGACATTTTCTAGGGTTGCAAGGCTGATTGATGTAGTTAGTCTATACTTCTTTGGGTCAGTATCTTATTTTCTGGTCACCTTCAAAAGCCTTATAAACCTAATCCAGGAAGTAAGAGCCCAAAAACTAGCCAGTGCTTCATCTATGATTTCCTGTGGGAGTTTAATTCTCTCATGAATTCTCCCTGACAATGCCAAAACTCCCTTACAGCAGCCAGTACCCACAGCAAAAAATAAATAAATTGATAGATAGATAGATAGATAGATAGATAGATAGATAGATAGATGATAGATAGATAGATAGATAAATTTAAGGTTGGCATGATAGACTGCAGGATGAGGATGTGCTGGGCTGTAAGATGGCTCAGTTATTACCATTCTTCTCAACAAATCTTATGTGCCTACCCCCCTTAACCCCCAAGCAAACCAGCTAAGATTCCAATGATTTTCTGAGTTTCTGCAACAGAGGTCATCAATACCCCTTGTTTCACCTGCATGGTGTACATTTCTGTGACTGAGTTCTTAAGGGGGTCAGAAACATCTGCTCTCCCTTTACCCTCAAGTAACTCTTAGTACCAGTTGTTATAATTGGGTAGATCTGAGGCTGACTACCAGTTTGGTAAGGAAACCCTCTCCCACCTCCAGGCTAGGAGACAGTTAGCAACAGCCAGGCAGTGCTTTGGCATCTGTATTTGAGCCTGTTTCCTAGTACTCATCCTGCAACCATCCCCTAATTCCTTCTCATCAACAAGCAATGAAGTATGGGACCATTTATTGACCATATTACTTTGTCAACACATCACTACTGATTCCCGTGGAGTTTACTCAAATCCTGTTAATTAGCCCACAAGATTGTCATCATTCCTCCTCCAGAAAGCCACGTTTCTGTAAGCATATCACCTATGTTATCAAAACTCCTCAACAAAACTCTAAAAGGTCAGACTTAGCTCGCCAAACTTCTTGGCTGCTGGCAGATGACACATAACTCCGGGGCCAAAGATAATAGTTGGTTTATTGCAATGGCAGTCCTAAGCATCAGCATTTGTACCATTTTCCTGAGCCTCAATTTTTATAAGGGGACATAAATTGGGCCATATGGTCTCTGACTTGTATTATAGGAGAGGAATATTTTATAGTGCACAGTGAGCATGCCTGCCCTTTCCTCCAGAGGGGGTCAACCATCTCAATCTTTCAGGACTGTAAACAAAACTGTTACTTGCTTCAGAAATTAACTGCACCATCCAAGCCTATTCTGTGTAAAAATATCCTTTAAAAGCTAATCTAGAACAAAGGGAAATCAATGCCCCTGCTACCAAAAAGTACAGAAATAAAGAGATCCAAGAAGACTTGTCTCCCAAGT
This sequence comes from Vulpes lagopus, assembly GCF_018345385.1. Classification (NCBI taxonomy): domain Eukaryota; kingdom Metazoa; phylum Chordata; class Mammalia; order Carnivora; family Canidae; genus Vulpes; species Vulpes lagopus. Next base: position 21,210,478 of record NC_054824.1, on the reverse strand, counting down.
TAAAGACGAGAATTTCAGAAATAAGTTGGTTTATCCAGTTAATTTTTTGCAACCAGAGAGCTATTTGACTATACTCTTTTTGTTAGGATTATTTGGCAGTACACTGAAACACATGCACACAAATACAACATGCAAGTACATTATTTTATATTGTTTTTGAAAAGAAACTTGAAGCCACTTTTGGAACTAAAGTTCTCCAGAGGTGGATAAGCAGTACATATTATCTACATCAGATATTCAAAAGGGAAAGGAAGAGGACGAGGAAATATAAGAATAATATAATGCAATAACTGCAAGTACAAATATAAAATGATACAGAGACACGAATGATGGAAGAAAATGAACACTCGATCAGATCAGCACAGTGGAGTGAGAACCAGAGATACATGGAGCAAGAATACGCTTTGGCTTTGCAGCTAAAGTAGATTTTGGCAGGATTAGATTTATTACTCTGAATTGCTCCTGTCTTTTGAAAATAAATATTGAAGATGATTCTATAATGTTGAATGATATAAAGGAAGTAAAACAAATTCTGAAACAGTAGAGATAGCTCAGTTTTAAGTTTTGGAGGTAAGAGAGGCAGTATTAAAATAGTACAAGAAAAACAAAGAAATGCACTTGATATTATAAAGCTAATCTTCTTTGGGAAAAGAATACTTACATGAAAAGAAAGACGGGGGGGGGGGATCTTTCTTCCTACTATTGGAGAACATTAAATAACTCATTTTATGTGATTTAAATGAACCTAAGGAAGAAACTCATTCTTACAATTTGCATGAATTCGAGTAAACTAGAACTTCAGATTCAGAAAAGCACTAAGTAAGCATCATCACTCTACTTGCATTCTGATCTCCATACCTGAGTCCTGAGTAATGTGAATACAGCAAGGGGGAGAAACAGCTAGAAGAAAGAGGAGGAAGTGGAATTGAAGGAAGAAAGAAGAAGGGAGACAGAAAAAAGGACTAAAAGAAACACCCCCTCCAAAAGAGAGAGAGAGAGAGACAGAGAGAGAAGGAGACAGAGAAAGAGGATGTCATGTAGTGCCTGAACATATAACCTATAATGGTGTTCCGGTTAATGATATTAGACAAAAAAAAAGTAATCTTTAAGATACTAATATATCATCTGTTTGGTTGTTTTTACTATGAAAAAATAGAAGCAGTCTGCAATTATATATCAGTAAAACAAAAATGGAGGCAAGTTAAAAGCCAAGTGTAGTTATTTATAGCAGATGCCCAAGTCCACTTTCTTCCAGTTCTTTCTTTTCTTTTCTTTTCTTTTCTTTTCTTTTCTTTTCTTTTCTTTTCTTTTCTTTTCTTTTCTTTTCTTTTCTTTCTTTTCTTTTCTTTTCTTTTCTTTCTTTTTTCTTTTTCTTTTCGTTTCTTTCCTTTCTTTTCTTCAGATTTTATTTATTTGAGAGAGAGAGGGAGAGAGAGATAGAACAAGCAGGGGGAGGGTTAGGCGGAGAGGGAGAAGCAGACCCCTCACTGAACAGGGAGCCTAATGTGGAGCTTGATCCCAGGACTCTGAGATCATGACCCAAGCCAAAGGCAGACACTTAACCAACTGAGCCACCCAGGTGTCCCTCCCCTGGTTCCTTTCTATCCAACTTCAGCATGTGCTCCTCAGACCACAACAGGGAAAGGGCTTGTCAATATTTGCACTGAATCCTGTTTTTAGACTTCTTAAAAGATAAATGATTAAAAGGTTGGAATCAAATGAATTACTGAGTTCCTTATCAACAGTTTCCAAACCATACTTGATATTTTCCAGAATTGTAGTAGATTTCTTTAAATGCTTTAACTTACCTTTTCAAGGACTTTGGCTTAATAATTTAAAGTCAAGATGTTTTATTGTCGTATTCTCTTTTTTGGCAGGGAAGTTGTAAAAAGCGTACTGAAGATCAGTCGATTCCATAAAAATAATTTTAGAAAATAGCTTTTTCATCAGTGTTATTAGAACATTAAAAGATTTATTTGTATAGCTAAAGTTTACTCCAATATTTGTCTTCCCTTTATCTATCTTACAAAAGCAAACAATGTACTCTCAGAAAGGCTGGGTTAATATTAATATCAGAAGCAGGAGGTTGAAAGTTGGATTGTATTACATTTGATATTCCTTTACCGACTACACCTTTGAATTTTTGTAGTGCTATCCAAATGATATACAATATAAACCATTTGACACAAAATCTCTTTAATAACTTGAGATTCTGTCAGAATTCAGACATTTTGTGTCTTGCCTGCTATTCAAGGGAAAATTATTTGCCCCATTTTGGTGTATTGATTTGTCTTCTTTGTTGTTTCCTGGAGAGATTCTGTTATTGAACTGAAAGAAATATTTAGCAGTCACTTTGCTCTGACTCTTTTAGAAGGAATTGTTTTAATATGATTATAAATTGAAGAGTAGAGTAAAATCTACCATAACTTTCTTAGCCAGCTCCACTTCTCTTTTTCTTTTTTTTTAAGATTTTATTTATTTATTCATAGAGACACACACAGAGAGAGAAAGAGAGGCAGAGACACAGGCAGAGGGAGAAGCGGGCTCCATGCAGGGAGCCCCACGTGGGATTCAATCCCGGGTCTCCAGGATCACACCCCCAGCTGCAGGTAGCGCTAAACTGCTGCGCCACTGGGGCTGCCCCACTTCTTTTCAACTGAAACTCTCTTCTAAGAATTACAAGCCAAGCATCAAATATCTGTGAACTTCACAACTGCAGGGGCCAACACAGTCCATCCTAAAATTACAGTTTTCAAAAAATATTTCATGACAAATGTGACATAAACTCAAGTATTGTGTTGCTCCTTCTAAGACGTTCTTTCACATTAGTCAGTATGGGGTAAATAAGACAGAGAATGTTGGTGAATTTGAACACATTTGATTCCATGTGCTGCCCTACCATTGTTCCCCTGAAAACAGAAACGACTATTATCCATTCTTGTTCAATGAGGCCAAATCTTCTCCACCTGGCTATGCTTCATAGAAACATCACCCTGGATTTCTGACCTACCAAAAGCTGAATATTTCAGGCTCTCTACACTAAATTAAAGTGATAGTTTTAAGATTGTTTCCTCTGTATCCCACTTGAGGTTTTCAACATTTCTCTTCACTAATATTCAAACAGCCTAATAGAAAAACAGAAAGAGGGAAGAAATAGAAATGTTCTTTCAAGGGTCGTGAAGGTCTTGTCACCTTTGAAATAGATTGGTGGAACGTGGGCTACTCTGTCCCTTCATCTTCCCATCAATCTACTGAACAGCGTGGCAACAGTCACTTACACACCAGGAAGAAATAAAGTCCCTGAACAACTGCTCGCTCAGTGTGTTATTAGCTCTCCCAATGTCAGTCGAAAGTGTTTTCATCCTTCAGTGTTTTCCCGGCCTGGCAGAAAAATGGGTAATGGATGATGATGCGGATGACAAAGTGCATGGACTCTGAAACGGATGAAGAGGAGAGAGAATTTGATAAGAAAAGGACCTCTGAGGCCACAGCATTATGAAACAATCTCAAATAAACACACCCACAAGTGGAGCCCCTTTGTTGATTCTCTGTTGTTGAACATGCTCTTCTGCTAAGCTCATGCCACCTCTCTTGGCTTATGTACAGTTGTAAAAAAGGCAGGCACACAAAGGCTGCTGATGGTCAGGAGCCTTATCATTTCTCCAGTAAGTGTCTAAGGTAGCTTTACAAATCCTTGCATCTTCAATTTCCAATTTTTTTTTAAGCTTTGAGATCACTGTGGGAAACGATCACCACTAACAATAATTCTTATTCTGCATATAAAGACCAAAGCTGGAAAAGATAAACCTTACGCGTACTGACATTCCGGCATGTTATCATGATGGGATGTATTGCACATTTGCCTGTTAGCGAGAACAGCATAAGCCTTTGGATGATGAATTGTATGACATGACAAACCTTGGTTGGGTGACCATAGTAGAAAAGAGTGAGGTTATAGTGTCAGGGGAGCAAAAGGAGCAAATACATGCAGCTGAATCAGTAAAAAAAATAAAATAAAATAATAAATAAAATAATAAAATAATAAGAAAAATTTTTCATCTGTCAGTTGCTCTGATTCCTTCAGTGATCCTTTTCCATCCAGGCTTTCCTCCACCTCCTCAGTGCCTGCTGCTTTAGTCCGTGTCACTGCCCTATAGAGCTCATTTAGTTTTATTATTTTTGTAATTAAGGACTTGTTTCCTTGCCTCTAACCCATAGTCACCCATTTTTCTTTTAATTCTTTTCTTGAACACGTGTGACATTCCTGCAGCACAACACCCTGGGCCCATGTGCTTGATCACACAACACAGGCCCTACCAGGTGCTCACTCAAGACTCACTTTGCTCATGTCCTCCTTTCTTTTCCACTCAAACAAGTCCCATTGTCTTTCTCAATTTTTCATGGTTGAGGTTTGTTAATGTTTCAAATCTCAGTTTTAAATCTCATTTTTTCCGAGAGGACCTCCTCATAACTCTATGGTAGGTTAATATGCTTGCTATTTGCTCCAATAAAACCTTGTCTGTACCAGGTTTGTCTTATTAAGAGCTGCATTTCTAGCTCCTAGTACTTTGGCCAGGTAATCGGTGTTCAATATATATTTGTTGTTTTAATGGAAATCAAGAAACATGAACTGAAAAATGGCAAAGGTCATGTTTTTCATCATAGTTTTATTTTCATATTTCAAAGAAAGCATCAATCATATTTAGAGCTAAGAAGGATGAATACATACATAAAAGGAGGTCAAGATCCTTTTATTTTTTTTTGATTATTCGATTACATTTATTTTCACATTACACATTTACAATAGATACTAGATTATTGTTTTTCCTGTTTATGGAGTTAAACTGTTCATTCAAAATGCTTTTGAATTATTTGTACTTTATATATGTGAAGGTACTTGCCTGCCTGCATATCCTCCTTTGATTTATATTTCATTCCCTATATCTTTCTTTACACTCTGGTGTTAGCATTATAGTTTTAAAGATAAATACTTGAGATGCACTGATAATACAATGGAAGTCCTCTCTTACTATTAGTATTTGAAATATTCTGAAATACACACTTAGTCATACAGACAAATGTAAAAATCAATGTATTAAGTTCAAAATTTTTCATTTAAACTACAGATTGGCTTTGATGGTATTGATGCCCTTCTTGTGCTGAATCTTTTACTAAGAGATAGTGTCTTATTGTAATAAGAGATTTTTATTTATTATTTTAAATCTATCAGGAATAAGACAGTTTTGATTGTAAAGACCCTACACAGTAGTTTTAACATTTTTTTATAAATTTATTTTTTATTGGTGTTCAATTTGCCAACATATAGAATAACACCCCATGCTCATCCCATCAAGTGCCCCCCTCAGTGCGTGTCACCCAGTCACCCCCACCCCCCGCCCACCTCCCCTTCTACCACCCCTTGTTCGTTTCCCAGAGTTAGGAGTCTCTGATGTTCTGTCTCCCTCCCTGATATTTCCCACTCATTTTTTCTCCTTTTAAATATACTACATTAAACCCTCATCCCACCTACTTCCAATTTGGCCTATTAAATAAGTTGATCAAACTGCAGAAATTTAAAAGAAGATTTAAAGATATGGAAATCCATTATATATATTTTCCACTTTTTGTTGGAAAGTATAAGTGAAAAGTATTCCAATTGCTGAGACTAAATTAAAATTATATGCGTAATAAAAGTGAGTGAAATGCGTATTGATTTTATGTAACAAGCTAGACAATCAGCCTTGTCCAACCTGAGAATTATTGCAAAAGCCCCATAAATCACGTGTGCACTGAGCTCCACATTTAAACCAGGTAACCATCCTGGTCTACCCTGGTCATCCAACACAATGCAGATTCCAAGCTTTGATAACTCACTCAACATAATCAAAAGCCAGGCTAGTGATCAGAATCTTGAACAAGAGACATGGCATCTATGTTCAGTGGTTACAATACTGATATGGAACTTAAATGGAAATTTTGTACCAGTGAGCATATTATTGCAAAGTATTTCTAATTATAATTTCAGTTCATTCGGATCCCAACAAGAATGATGTGTGCTTCCTATCTATAATAGATTTTCTATCTGTCCCTCTTACCTTCAAAGAATTCTTGGACTCTATTTATAGAGCCATTTTTCTCCTTAGATCATGTTTGGAGGCAGAATGGGGAAAAAAGGCAAATAATGCCTTTTGTCATTTGTCCAACACAACTCCTAGTATGACAAGTAAGCAGAAGAAATGTTCATTTCTTACTCTTCTCCTATCTCCTAAGTATTAAAAAATTTATAAAAATTAAATATACAATGCAATTCCTACAATAAATGACAATAATATAAGGTGAGATTAAATACCTTATTTTTCTGCAAGTCAGGTGAAAGATGTTCAAAGCCCATGTTACAGCAACATAAAGCTTTACCTATTTTTGGAGCCATAATGTTTTCCATAAATGACTACTTCATATTTAAACTAAGTCACAGCCCTTTAGCTATATATGATAAGCTACCATTACTGAGAGACAGAAAATAATTTCTAATTTTGAATAAATGTTTTGTGTGTTATAATCATTTCCCAAGAATATAAAGAAATATTATTCTGCTTGTGACTGTAAAGAAAAAAGATTAGTTTTCCTATGTGAATCACTAAAATAACCAAATTATTCTGTAATTATCATTTCTCTATGCTTTAGTGCTCATAAATTTTTAATTAAATCAATACTTAAGATAATTTTCTACTACATAGGTTTCATGGTTTTCAAAAATCTCTAATGAGAATTGCGGTATAAATAAAATGAAGACACGTGGGAGGTGATGTATGTTCATCTTCAACTAAAATTTTCAGTCCTTTCTCTTGGGGCCTCTTAATTTTTCATATTTGCCAAAGATTTTAGTAGCAACCATCATTTGCAACTTAAATACTTTTTAAGCATTGTTATATAGTTTTTAGTATAAGGTATAGTTAGTGAGACAATTCTATCACCTTTATCAAAAGTTTTTCTTAAATTTTTTTTTCTGAAAGAGGCTTTTTATTTAATATAGATATTTTGAAAATTTGAAATAAAATACTTCTGAAAATAAAATCAGCATAAAAATTCACTAACCACCTATATTTCAATAAATCTATGTTTCATTTCTCAATCAATAAGATACCTGATAATTAAGATAGTTTTTACCTCACAAAAAATACCCCAAATCTTAATCAATGGGGGAAAAGAGCATCCAATAGTGATTCAGAAGAAAGAAATTATTTTTATGTTTCAGGAAGCAGCATATTTCTCAACTTCAACTCTTGTCCTGAGATGGTGCTTCAAATAAATAAAAGCCAATAAATAGAGGCTTGCAGATTAAAGGGATACTGACTGACGGACGGTTGGCATTCTTATGTTTTGATCCTGCCAGGATCTTTAATCAGAAAAAGACACAGGAGGTCATTTACCTTCTCGTACAAAGTCGGGGCAAGTCTAGCTGCAGTAGCAGCGCGAAACTTTCATGGAAATGCTACTTGTGCATATCAAATGCAGAGCTGACATTATTTCTATTATCAGAGACTAAGCAAAACCCTGTGATTGCCATATAACTCTAAAATGTTAAAAAAAAAAAGTGAGGGCTTTGTTTCATAGTTGCTAGTGTTGGCAAAAATGAAATGTTACTTCCACAGCATAAAATTGACAGTTATTCCTCTTCTAAAAGTGCAGACTCTTATTAACATTTTGTGTTAATAAACGTGCAAAATTTAAGAATGCTTTGAAAATTTATATCTATAGGTGGGTAAAGATGCAAGTAATTGCAAATTGCACAAATTGCCTAATAGACACTACAGTTTCTGGTAGCCTTGTCATTTAATGCTCTGATGTGGCCACCTCAGGCCACATTTAAACACATATATTACACGCATATATATACACACACATTTCCCTTGTCTAGCTTTTCCATTTCTCTCCCACATTTTCATCTAGGACTATAATCTTCCCAACCCTGAATGGCAGATGCGGTATTATGGAACACAAACCATTTGGTGTGATATTGTCCAGTTTTCTAAAGGAGAAGTGGGAGAAATGATAATTAATCCTGGAACCAGATTATGGTTTCAGCATAGTTTTGAGATGCTTCTAGCAAGAGATTCAGACCAAGTCTCCAGGGTCATTTTGGTTTTACCCAAAGCCGATTTGAACTCTTTCAAGTGGGGGAACTTTGGTGTTACCCTAAACACACATCCTCTGTAGCTAAGCCATTCATCCAGGAAAAAAAATCCTTTCAAGTCATCATCACATGAGGACAGTTGTTTTCCAAGGATTAAAATGGAAATGAAAACTTAAAAGGTTGGTATTTTCTTAGTGGATACCATATTTAAAAATATGTTTAACATAATAGTCCAATTTAAAGGAAAATGCTATCATTACAGATGTAAGATAGTAGTCTTTTATTCTTAACTACACGCTAATCTCAAAGAATACAAAGCAAAGTATTTTCAACTACTAAACCTTAATATTACGATCTTTTCTTATTAAGCTTTCTTTCCTCTCCTTTGACTCTCTCACGTACTAAAAAGGCCCCATAAGGAGTTGAGAATCCTTTAGGATTATAACACACCATGAGAAATAGTCTGAATACATATACTTTAGTAAATATGTAGAATCGCAAAATGCAACTTTTGAGATTTAAATCTATAAATAAGTCACCATCCTTCTTGCAGCCAGCCTTAAGGAAAAAAGAAAGAAAAAAAAGTTTCTCCACCAACTTTTCTTTTTCATCACAAGGTCAATAGATGTAGGTGGGAAGCTATTTTGGCTTTTCAGTTTCCTGATTGCTCTAGATATATCAACTATTCACCTTCATGTTAGTGACTTCATTAAATTCTGATTTAGAAACTAATTTGAAAGAAGCCTGACCTTTGAAATACAGAGGGTGACAAGAGGGCAAAGAAAGGAGGTGGAGAAGATACTGCTGAGCAGATCTCAAATCACATTTATTCTTTAAAAGCTACCTTATGAGCCATTCACCATTCACAATTTAGCTTTTTAATCCAAATTTTAACTTGAAAGTAGCCCCTGCTGACTCAAAAGTGTTATAACATGCAGTGGCCAGGTGGGGGAGAAGTGCAACCTTCTCCCTTTGAAGCTTGGCTGCCCAAGATCAATAGGAGCTCACAGGTGGCCACACTTCAAAGAGGAGGCACAGGATCTCTGTTTAGGTCCAGGCCCTGGAACAGTTATTTTTGCCCCCAGCAGCTTGGAATTGGCTTTCATGTTACACTTTCACTTAGGAAAGTAAATGAAGAGCATTAGAGGCAGATCTTGATTAAAAGAAGCCAGCATCTTGAGAGGACCAGCTACCTTTTAAAACCTACTAATGCAATTGCTGGGTAGAAGGAAAGGTAAACCTGCAGGGGAGAGTTTTAAAAGCAACCCATCTGACATTTTAGCAACTAAGCTACATCGCTCCAATGAACTGTTATGTTTGGGGCAAATTATGCTCAGAGGCTGAGATCTGTCTTTGCCCCAGTAATTTATTTAACACAGGTTCGCTGCAGGAATCCTGATGTATAATAGTAATATTTCACAAGCCAACAGCATATAGGATCATACCTCTTAATAAGCCAATAGAGAAATAACATACTCCAAAGCAATGAGAGATTAATTACACTATTTTCCAAGCAAAAGGGAGAGGAGGAAATAAAGAGGTAAAGTCACACTTAGTTGAGGTGTACCTTTTTACAAGTTGGTTCCTCTTAGAGTTAGTGCTTCCAACTAAAATCTGGGTATCAGATTCTGGCTCAGGTCCCCCACTGCTGGGGCACATAGCTAGTGAGGTACGGTGCTGGAACTGGCAGGCAAGGCAGGCTGCTCTGAACCTATTCTCTGGGGACCATTACGTAGCTTGCACCGCTTGCCCATGAGCAGTAGCCTTACCAAGGTAGCAACAGATATCTCTCCTCCTGGGACTTCTAGGCAGTTCCACACCCCCACCAACCTGGGGTAGCCTAGCCAGAGCTAGAGCAAGTGCCTGAAGATCTTCAGAGAGTTACTTAGATCAATAAAGAATAGCCTTGCCCACATCAAACACTTTCAGTAGGACCTCACTGATTCTTGGTATTTGCAGATAAAATACCCATTACGTCACAGTCACTTCTTCACATGTTTGTATAGATAAGCGCAGGGTAGCACAATTCTGCTGTTCTCATCCTGACTCCTGCCTCCAAATTCACCCTTAGATCCAAACAGCTTCACTTAAGCCGTAAACAAGTAGATCAAAACAACTTCACTTAAGTCATAGTCAATGGATTTGAAATCATAACAAACCAACACACAAAACACGACGGTCCTAAACAGAAAGTCCATTTTGTATCTATTCAGTATGGAGGGAGATTGAGAAAATACCCAAACTGCTGAGTCCAGGTGGAAAGAACTTAGGGATACTAGTTGAGAAATAGCAATGACCAAATTTTAGCTGTTCAATGTATTTCTTTACAACCAACATATAAGAATATAGTTCTTGGGAACATTTATGCATCACATTCACTGAAAAATGATATATATTTATACATGTATATATTATATTGTTAAATCCATTTAAGTACATCTTATATACTTCATTTTCTATAAACAGGGACCTAAAATAATGGTGTTTCTCTTGTCATAGATGAACAAGTCAGGTAAATCCCAAAAGTTCATATAAATAATAAAAAACTGGAGAAATTATTTATAATGCAGAAAAAAATCTATCTCAACCTTGGCCACATCTTGAAATCATCTGGCATGCCTTAAGAAACAAAAGATGCCTGGACTCCATCTGGAGATTTTAATTTAATCAGGCTAGAGTGGGCCTGGGCATAGGAATTTGAAGAGCTCCCCAGGTGATTCTCATGTGCAGTAAGAATGAGAGGTGCTCCCCTAGAACAGAGCCTCTCAAATTCTCATGTGTATGTAACCACCTAGGGATCTTGTTAAACTAAATATTCTGATTCAGTAGGTCCAGAGTAGGGTCTGAGATTCGGCATTTTTAACAGGTTCCCAGGTGATGCCAGGCTGCTGTTCCTTAGACCAGTCAATGTGGAACTTTGTACTTCTCAGCTCAGGAAAAGGGTGTAGGTTGGAATCATTAAAGCATTCAGGTTGAAACTATTTATACTCTTATAACCTCCGATCTAACTAGACAATCTAACTAGACACTCACTGCCCCACCTGCCCCCAAATACCCCAACTCCATCTGCCACTATTTCTCATCTTTCGGGGTAGGCTTATTGCTGAAGGTCATTAAATCTGGTTCCTGAATAATCTCTGGAAGGCTGTGCCGAGACTTTCAACTGCAGTCACTAATATACATTGCATAACGGGATATTTCAAACGAAGAAACTGCTTACTACAGGTAACTAAAACAGCAGTTCTGCATTGTTAAATTTCTATCGTCAGTATGTTGAGCTTGATGCCGGTGAGAATGCCAAAATGGGGCCTTTACCCTGATTGGACCATATTCATAACATTTATTCGAGGAAAGGATAAGCTGAGTGAACGAGCCATCTACACCTAAGGAAGAAACAAAACAAAACAGATATCCAGATTGGCAGAGGGCAGGTGGTTCTCTGTGCATAGCGGGCACATTTCGTCAGGACCTGCAGTAAACCTTTCTGGTGTAGCCTGTGTGGCTCTCAGGCACCTGACTGCGCAGACTGCTCTCACCCTGCAATGAAAGTTTCAAGTTCTTTAAACATAGACCTTTTCATTTTTCCCCCATAGAACTCTTAAATACAAAATTTGAAAAGTATAAGCAAGAACTCCATACACTACATCTGGAATCATCTTGTGTCCTATGACAATGAGTTCTTTAGTAATATCCTGGGTTTTTGAATATGAAAAACTTGAGTTTTTGAGTTGTGGGTTCTGATAGAATTTATGAGTCTCTAGACACACTCATATAACATCTCTAAGCCTCCCAGTTACCTACTGAGGATCCTTCTATCCTGTAATGCCCTGGATTTCTGGGGGCCTGGGTCTTGGATTCTGCAGGTGTAGCTTTTCTAATTAATAAAGTCACTATTTTCAGAGCTCAAACAATGCACAGGAATAAGTGTAATTGGGAAGGCTTTCAACACCTACCACAAATCATGACATGACATAAAAGGAACAGTCAGTAGACTAAAGTTCCTTAGATTTCAGATATCTCTTCCTGCCATTTGGCCTTTGCTTGGGCAACCTTAATAGTCCTGGACCAGTATTCCTTACTCTAAATCCTGCAGACAAGAATTGGAGTTTATTCCTTCCCAAGAGATCACAAGGGATCTTATGCAAATTTACCCAACTGTTCCCTAGATATGAATTTAAAAAATCAAAATAAAATTGCTAAGACACACAAGGAAATAAGTTTTGTTATGTCCTGGCCTTTGGCATTGCATTACCTCATTGGTGTTCTCTTATCATTTAATCAGTCACTTGCTTACCATGTGGTAGACAATCTTTCAGAAACTAAGGATTTAGAAATTAAAAATATGGACAAAATCCTTGTCCCTGAACTGTAGATTCCCTAGATTGGGGGCAGAGGGCATCTACCATATTACAAGAAAACTCTATATGTTATTGCAAATTTACCATGTATCAGGTATGTTTAGAATCTTTTATAGATTTATCTATTCACTTCTCTCAGCAGTCTCTTGAGACATATATGGAGGAGATCAAACTTTAGCAGGTATCAGAATCACCTGCAGAGCTTGTTAAACTAGAGCGCACTGTCCCTAAACCCCAGAGTTTCTAATTCAATGTCAGAAGGACAGAATTTTCATCTCTCAGGGGTGCCTCAGGGGCTTAGTCAGTTAAGCCTCTGCTTTCGGCTCAGAACATGATCCCAGAGTCCTGGGATTGAGCCCCAAGTGGGGCCCCCTGCTCAGTGAAGAGTCTGTTTCTCCTTTTCCCTATCCACCCCCTCTCCTCCATCCCCCACACCAGCTCAACTCATGCTCTCTCTCTCTCCAATAAATAAATAAAATCTATTTTTTAAAAAAGGACTCTCTCAGGTGATGTTGATGCTACTAGGCACTACTGGGCATTAGTCTCAGAATTACTGGATTAGAGAATATTTGTTCAACAAATAAATATAGCCAACATAAATGACTACCTAGTGCATGGAAAGTACTGTTTTAAACATTTTATGTGAATTATGTCACTTAGTTCTTACAGCAATCCTATGAGATAAAAATTATGATTACCAGCTCAATTTCACAGGTGAGGAGGCTGAGGAATAGGCTAGTGATCTTCCCAAAGTCACATGGCTTGCAAATCTGTAACTCTGTTGGAGTATTAACTCAGTGCAAGCTCTAAACTCTTCCCTCTGTGCAAATCACTAGGTGCTTCTAACTAGTAAGTCATCCTCAGGTAGGAAAGATCCAGTAATGATCAAGACTAACAAAATCCTTGCATTCACAGAAAGAAGGACTGGAGGACTGGGTCTGCTGTACTTTTGGATGTAACATACGAATTGATGCATGCAGAATGAGGAGATGGCCAATTTACAGTCAGAGAGAATGTGAGCAAAGAACCTGACAGAGTGGCATCTAAATACTAGAAAGCAGTCAAGTAAGGGAAGAGTGACACAGACTGAAGTCAGAGAAAGACACCTTGCTCTAGTTCACCGCTCCACCCTGGAGGAGCCACCTGCACCCGCGGCCACCCTAGAGGAGGAGCAGGCCCCGGCCTGCAATCGGGGTCCCCAGACCTCAGAGCCACCACCTGCCTCCGGAACAACTGGCTTCCACCCCTGAGCAGCACCCTGACCACCTCGGGAGCCCGCCCCAGCTCCCACCGTGGGGCTCGTGATGGGTGCAGCCCAACGGAGGCTTGCCCTCCCCTGTCATTTCACTGTTTCTATATTTTGAGTTTTTCTTTAACGTGTATAATGGCTTATGAGTTTTATTGTAATAAAGTATAAGTTAACTTCAAAAAAAAAAAAGTTAAACTTATTTTCAGCTCATTGTAAAAAAAAAAAAGCTCATTGTAAAAAAAAAAGTTAAACTTATTTTCATGGCTTTGCAAACCTACTGAAGGTTCAGAAGTAATAGGATCTAATTTTTGTCTTTAAAAAGATTATATTTGTGGCTGCAATGAGAGTAGGCTATAAGAAAGTGGGTTTAGAAAGAGGAGGGCCAGTCAAGAGTCTATCGTAAGAGTCCAGGTGAAAGATGACAGAGCTTGGCTGATGTCAGAGGCATCACAGAATACTTGGCACAAAGTTAATGCTTAAAAAATGGCAGTGATCATTAACACAATCAGTCCAAGGAGGAGCTCTAGAGCCCCTCTACAGTGAGTTCTCATCAGGCTCTTGTTAGGGACCATGCCCATCATTGCCCCCCTACTTTCCCAAACAGCAGGAAGCATTTCTTTACTAAAACCAGATTGTCTGGAGTTCTGAAAAAGCATTTAAGGTAGTATGTTTCTCAATCTCATTATAGGATGCTAACTATAGCGTTTTAAAGATTCTGATATTGGCATAAGTAAGTAACTATAATTAGATAAAATCTTCTTTTTTCCTTGATCTTTATTCTCATGTAGTGGCATTTATGAATAAAAGTGGTAACAGATTTAAGTTACTCTATGTCCTCAATTCCAAAAGGTTACTACTTCTTTTAATAAGATTTTAAAGTGAAAAGAAAAAAGAAAAAAAAAAGATTTTAAAGTGTTCAGAGAAACCTTTCAAAATTATATGTATAATGAAGGGGATAATGGGGTGTTTTTTTTTCCCCGGAAAAAAAAAATGTTTTAAACAGGCAGTACACCATTCAATTAATACATTCTTGGAATCATCATAGTGTTCACAAATAATAAATACAGTCTGCTGTATATAGCATGCTGAATGTGGTCGTAGGCTGTCATTTGTTGACTCCCACTATTAGCCATTTTCTAGCTGTGTGACTTTGGACAGTTAATTTCAGTTCTTTAAAACTCAGTTTTCTCATCTACAAAAATGGGAATGATAATAGTTCTAAATTTAAAGGGTGAGGGTGGGAATCAAAAGGGGCAATATTTGTGGAACTCCTGGCATAATATCAGGTACATGTTAAATGCTCAATAAATCTTCCCATCATTATGACTTTTTATCCTTTATATACAGAATTATTTTAAACAGCCATATTAAGGTATAATTGACAGTCAACTGCATATATTTAAAGTGTACAACTCAAAAAGTTTCAATATGCCTATATACTCATGAAATCACTACAAAGAAATACATACATACATAAAACCAAAACAAAACAAACCCCATAATCCCAAAACATTATTGATTAGTAAATGAGACAGCTTTCTCAATACTGCAATACTGAGCATGACTTTTCACTCTGCAGTATACGACGAATATAACAGATAAAAAATTATGTATTATAGAAATTCACAATATTGAAACCTATAGCCATGATGAAATTCCTCTAGTACTATGAAAACTTGCTTCTCATTTGATTCAGGAAGAAAAATTTCAGGTTTTTAATTTAAACTATGATTTCAATAAAGACATCACCGAGGGAGAATGTTGTCCAGATGTGATAAGAGAATAAAAAGCATAAGCACAACAGAATGTTGAAAGAGTGTGATTAACCTCTGGCTTAAAAGAGACTTTCAGAAGGACTGCACCACTGCACAGATTTCTTTCAGGGTAAGGCTCGTGAATAGCTACATCATCTAAAGCACTATCCTATCCTTTAGGGATTAGGAGCAAAAATGAAATAGTAAGTTTTATTCTACATTATAGTGGGAAACTATAGCATATTATGACAAAGCTGTAGGAAACAACACAGGCAAAACGACGGCCCTTGTTAAATAAAATCGAAGTAAAAGAGGACTGGCAACATCTAAATGATCATCCTAACACTGAACCATTTTTCATAAAAGTGCAAATGCCTCGTGTTTTGCCCATTCTTTAAAATCTTTCTAAAGGTTGCCTGTGCAAGTCTTTGAGAAAAGTAGAAACTGCCACATTGACTTCTATTAAAATAGCACCTCAGTCATCCTCTGTCACTTTAGCTTCATTTCTTTGCTATCTAGTCTCTTCTAAATGATTAAGCATATAAATACTTTATGTGGAATAATTATCACGACTCTTTTTCATACAAATAAGTGCCACTAATTAAACTTCTTGAGTCACTTCTAATATTCAAAGACACTCTTCAATGAGCTAGTTACTGTGTGTGCTGTCTGGAGACGAAGTGCCTCCTTAAACAAAATGGCTGGAATCATATGTGGTAGAAGAACAGCTCTTGTTCTATGTATTCAATGCTCTAACCATGAGCAGGAATCATGAAAATTACCCCATTAGCGTCAATGGTTGAAAAATAATGTTTCCTCTATCTATTTGTGGGAAGCACTGCATATTATTCCACAATCTTGCCCATAAATTCATTCTTTACACCTGAGGGATATTGCACATGGCTGCTCTTTATTTCCCTCCCCAATTCTATAGCTTAATAGAAATGATCAATTCATTATATAGTATGCTTCATAAAATACATACAGCATTTACATTTTCATTCGTTTCCCATTATGTGTCTAGTATATTTTGTTAACCACCATAGGGAGCAAAATTGAATGACCTTTCCCGCTCTTCTCTTTATTTCAAGTTTGAGTTTTTCCTTTTACTTCCCCTAGAGATGACTGAAAGGGAGAAATTCAGGATACATAGTTTAGAATGCTGATTTCTAGGGCTCGTGGCCCTCCTGCTTTAACTCAATCAGCAAATCAGAGCTTTCCCTTTAAAACAGCGGGCTTCCTTGAAGAGAATAAACGGGCTCATTCCTATGCAGAGCTAGGTAGGAACATAACGGAGAGCCTGCCTTCTGACACAGCGTACAGCCATCAGCTGAAATGTCAGTAGAAACATAAAGGGGTTGAGCAGAGAAAAAAAAAAAGAGAGTAAGCAAGTAGATGAAGTTAGCAAAATTATGACCTACAGCAGGCACATTGTGGAAAATATAGAAAACTGTATTGTTCAAGATGGAACTTAGCTTTCTTCGATTCCTCTTGGCCTCATTGCAGCCATCCAGTCCACTAGGATGGGCCAAGCCTGGTATTCATCTGCTCCAGACCATCTCCCAAGTCCCACACTTCTCTTCCTTTCCCCTAGACGATCTGTGTATATAAATCGCCATCATCTCCCAGCTGGTCTCCTTTCTCCCACTCTGTCCCTAAAGTGACCCCCACCTAACACCATCCCCAAACCCATGCATAGGAGTCCTTTATCTTCCCTTACCTGGATCTTCTCACTCCCTCTGCCTTAAACCACTTCCAGGTCATTAATGGTAATAGAATAAAATCTGATTTCTTTACCAGTCTTTTGATCCCAACATAATGTGTGCCCATATTCCTCTTTTCATTTCACAACCCCCCTTCCCTTGTCTCTCAAGCTCCAGCCACAGCTGGCCTTTCTTCTGTTTCAGGAATATAAAAAAGCTCGTTTCTACTCTGGGTCTTTTCACTGTTTCTTCCCTGAGAGTGTCTTCATCCTGATTTTTGCATCCCCTGAATAAACGTTTTTCCTTCAGCTTCTCTCGTCAGATTTCAGCTTAAGATTCACCTTCTAGTAAAGAACCTCCCAGACTCCTTTATCTTAAGGAACCCTCTTTTTTTTCAATCCAGCACACGACCCAATTATATTTCTCTGCATCATACTCATCAGTAAGTATACCTTCTCCTTCTTGGTTTTTGTTCATCACCTGCTTCCCTTCTTTCACTATGTTGTAAGTTCCGCAATAGCAGGAACTGTCTTGTACGCCCCTCCACCTCCAGGCTTAGAAAAGTGCCAACATATACAGAGTGCTCACTATTTATTGGATGAATGAATGTTACACTCTTGCCTCTGCTCTTCACCCCATTAAATTAAGGTTGTCTATGATCTGCTAGCATTTCCTTTAGTTATCCCTTCTGGAACTTCATCATTTCTAGATAGAGATGCTGGGGTAGAGAGGTTCATAAAGAATTTATAATATCTAATGCAGCCAATTTTAATTGTATTAATTCATTTCAATTAGCATTTACTAAATATAGAAATGTTAAATATATAATATACTTAGAAAATCCTCAAATTCATGTCCAATTTGAGAAAGTCCTAACCAACCTGAATAAGTGCTTAGTCCGTGTGCTTGTGAACCATTACTACGTTTCCTAAATAACTTTCTTATATATTTTCCCCCTCTGTTAATTTATCACTACAGTTTGTCCTAGCTCTATACATCTCAGTGTATTTGTTATCTATTATATGAAACCTAAAATGCTGTGTATTTTAATTATGTACATTCTTAGCATTATAAGTAAATATTACCCTTCCAAAATGTTTTCTTTTTTACTTTTTTCTTGGAGATATTGTGGACAAGTCCATTTGGGATAAGACTGCCTGCTTAGAATTCTTCCTATTATGTTTTCAATACCTGACCTTGGAAGTCTGACAAGCTGCAATTTCATCTCCTATCGAGGATATAGTTATAGACTGACATATATATAAGTATCTAATGTCTCTCCAAATGCACACCAAATATTTATGTGCTACTGCCCACAGTCTCACCAAATATTGCTACAATCAATCCTTTAAAAGGGAGATTTTATATATTCAAGCAAACTTGACATGTAAAAAATCCAAAATTACATACAATATAAATAAGGGCATGATTATACAGTGAATAGTTCTAAAAGGAACAGAACTCCCAAATTTTTGCTTGAAAACTCCCCTTCGAAGCCATCTATTTTCTCTCTCTCCTGCATAGTTTAGGAACCAGCAACCTGAACAGAAAAGCTAGATTTGAAATAGATTTGGGAAAAGTAATAGAATAATATCTAAAACCTAGGCCACTCAATGTTCATATCCCAAATGTAAGAATTATTTAATTGCTCAGCATGCATATAGTCTGTTTTCAAAAAATACTTCTTGAGTTACTGCTAAAGGATGATCCTGTCTACTCTAGGTTAAAACAAATCACAGTACACATCATGTAAAGAAATCTTCTTGTGTTTATAGCATTGAATGATTGACATGCATTTTATTTTATTTTTAAGATTGTATTTATTTATATGAGAGCATGAGAGAGAGAGAGAGAGAGAGAGAGAGAGAGAGAGAGCAGGAACAGGGAGAGGGCAGAGGGAGAGGAAGAAACAGATTCCTTGCTGAGTAGGGAGCCTGACATGGGGCTCGATCCCAAAACCTTGGGATCATGACCTGAGCTGATGCTTAGCAGACTGAGCCACCCAGGCACCTCTTGATACACATTTCAAAAAATATTACTGAGCAAAGCATGCCTGAGTGTTAATTCTAATCTGCCAATGTCACATTTCAAACATGCAAAAACTGTACTCCTAGCCTAGGTCCCCAAATTAACATTTAACAATTCCCTTTTTAAGGGGATTGATCATAAGTATGCTTGAGGCTTAAGAGAACTGACCGATGGTCTCTCCCATGTAGCATTCAGGGAAATATTATCCTTGGCTTTAGAGCTACAGCTACTCTCTGTAGACCCCTGGCACAATTTGCATCTCTGCCTTTTTGAATCATGGTCAATGCCTTTGCTCATAAAGAACCACTCCATTCTGGTTGCTCAACGCCAGATTGTTCTCACTGCTATTGTCTCTCAGCAGGCCAAAGCTCTGTAGCATCCTTTAACACGGAGGGGTTTGTCGACATTCTCAGTTCTCCATATTTATGAAGTATTGCATTTCTGGGGATGAAATATAGCCAAATCCATATCATTTCCAGCCTGTCTTTTCCATAACTGTCATTTCTTTGGCTTGAGGTGGGTAACGCTTACTTTCCAGGGAGCAAATCTCGTCTTCTTTCAGAGTGGCGTTTGGAAAGGGATTTACGTTCTCATACTAAACAAACTTCTTGTTCTAAGACTATCAAAAATCAGTAGAATCACAAGAAAGAAAAAGACGAGGAAAAGATGCTGAAAAGTCCAGGAATATTTTGGAGTGTTTCAAAGCACAGAATGGGATTGAAAGCTCTTAGACACTAGCAAATATTGATGACATTTGTTATATTTGAGATCAATTAAAAAAATAATACCTGCTTAGTGCCTAAATATATCACCAATTCAGTTATACAAAATGTTATGACATTCGGAAACATGTATGGTTTTGCGCAACATGTAACTCAAGAACTACGTGCAGTGTGATAGAGGGATTGAACCATATTATAAGAAATACAATAAAAACGATGTAAATTCAATAGCCCGGAACAGGAGTATTAAGAGGTCTTAAAACTTTCACCCATTTTTTTCACCCATTCTTAATTCCAGATAGTAAATTATAAGTAAGTAACCATAACAGAGAAAATCTGTATCTTAAGATAACATTCCAAGAATGCTAAATCACAATATACCCATGAGTAGCGTAGGGACAGAACATGCGGTTGACAGCTTTCTGTTTCAGGCTGATCAGGAGTAAAGAAGTAACAAAAAGTCAGCTCACAACCATGGCTTTATGAATCAAACTCCATCTTCCATTGTTTCAAAATATTCCTTTTGACTTTTCATAATAAAACACTGTTAAGCAGACATAATTACCTGTTCATTAGGATGCAGTATTTTAATACTTAATGGACTGTTTTATTGGCTTTGGACGAAAACAAAGTATTGTAGGTGAATTTGAAGTAAGTCCAGTTATCTTGTGAGAGAAAATATGAAGTCAGTCTCTGCTATTCCGAAGAAAGAAAATTCCTCTATCTTAAATAGTGTCTTTGAATCTAAATTAAGCTAGAATTAAATTATTTTAGGAGTGATCTCTTCGTGATGCAGGCGATACTAGAGTACTGTTTTATTGTTCTAGCATAATTTTTCTTTGAGATGTCCTCCTTTTCATTGTACAACATCAAAGTTGTTTTATTCAGGGTAAAAAAAGCTGAAAACGTACAGAAGATGTAGGACAATAAGAATGCAAACATTATAAGAACATTAATCATGTAAATAGTTCAGCAAATATTATCTGTACCGTTGCAGCCCATTTGTCCTTTTTTGTTGTGTTTTATATCACTGTATTATGATAAACTATGGTTTCACATCATTCATCAGCAATTGGATTATAGCTGTATTGCAATTTGCTTAATTGGTATCAAAGCAAAAATTATGCTGTACTGGACAGGTTGTTAACAGAATGTAACAAAGGGAGAAAAATGTAGTCTCTAGCAAATCTGAGCATCGCAATATATGCTATCCCTATCAAAGCAAGTGGATTGGTTTTAAATGTCATGATGAATAATTAGGAACAGTGAGCACGATCTGTGATCATTCAGAAAGTATTTTGTTAAAATACTGTATACTGGCTACACATTTTGAATTTTTAAATCATGTATTAAAAAACACTAAAGAAAAGAGATAATCTTGTGCCATCAAAAGGAGAAAGGTAAGTTTTCCTGCTTTAGGAGCAAAAGGGCAATATATTATATATTTTTTAACTGAAACTCTCAAAATGAATGTACTTACCATGGGATGGACAAGAGCTTCATTTTCATCATCAGAATTCACATTTCTATCCACTTTGGAATGTAATTTGAGAGGCTAGTGGCCAATTTAAACATGGCCATATTCTAGTTAGATTCCTGACCTCTTTTTGCATCAAAGAACTGTGAAAATAATTCTTAAAATTCCTTAATTGGACAAAGTCACAGACTTTCAAAGATCTATTTTATTTAGACACACACACACACACACACACACACACACATAGCCCTATACCTACATCTCTCTATCTCATGTTTAGGTAAACAGAAAGCCTAAAACCAACTTTCAAAAATCCACTTGAAAATTAAATATCAGATTTAAATATTATATAATATAGACTTATCATACATAAATATAATTATTTGTAATAAATTTCACATGCCTAATTATGTTTAAAGGCCTTCTTTTAAAATCAAATGCTTCCCTCATCTTGTATTAATAGCAGAGAATAAAGATGTAACAATTAACTTCATGTCAATTGATAAACAACTTGCATTCAGAAAATAGAAATAGTAACATAAAATGATATTTCTCATGGAAAGCCAATATAATTGTGTTGAATTATATGCCTTATGAAAAATGCTTTTATATACAAATTCTGCTTTGACATATATCTGTGTACAAGTGAACAAATATAAGTATGTGAAGGCAAGAGTAAACACTCCCGTTCCTTCAATTAGTGATAGTTGAGAATTACTAACACGGTTCTTTGCTATTCCATCTGACAAATTCAAAAAGGGCATCGTAGATTCATTGAACATTGTGGCCAAAAGGGAATTTTGAAATCTTTTAGTACAAACTCATCATGCAGTTCAAAATGTCAATCAAAATATATTTAAATACATTATAGATGAATATTTTTCATCAAGCAGATCTTATGATAATGTACATACACATTGAGACAGACATTAGTCCTGACTACATATTAGAATAACCTGAGAAGTTTTTTAAAAAGCCTCCTGCCTGGGCTCCCTATCTCCAGAGGATTTATTTAATTTGGTGAAGTCTGGCCATCAGTGTTTTCTACAACTCACCATCAGTATATTTCCAAAGCACACACTCATGCGCAGCAGCCAGGGTTGAAAACCACTGACCCACATGAATCATATAAGCAGTCACTGTTAGGAGGAGATATCAAAATGCAAATGCAAAATGTCAAAAATGAGCAAAGTCTATTTCCAAGTTAAAACAAATTGTTAATATTGCAAACCGGATTCATACATGTAAATTCATATAAATCGTTCTTTCTGTGTTTATTAAGTGAATCATTATGCATACATATTTTTAAATTTTTAATTAAGGCTATTTTACATTTCTATGACATTGAAGTTGTTAAAAAGCACTTTACAAACATTAATTGTGCTTCACATTATTCCTATAAGCTACATATTATTATTTCTGTTTTACAAATGGGAAAACATAGGCATGAAGAGGCTAAACTAATTGCCCACAGTCAAACATCTAATGAATGTTACAGCTGGGAAAATAATATCCTAATTCTTAATTTCCTTATCTAATAATGTTTTCTATAGAGGTCAGAAAGGACAGGATCCTGCAAAAAAAAAAAAATGTTTTGAATTTGGTGCTTTCTTTTTTGGAAGGCACTCTGTCATTATCTACAAACATTTAGTTACATAACTTCTATGATAGGGTGGCAGGCCAGACACATGGAGCATGACGCAGCACAGGACCAACAACCTCCATTGCATGTACTGAATCAAGAACTTCATTCCACCTATAGGGCCAAGAACTTCCCTTATAAATGTAGAACTAAGGAATTCCATCTGAGGTGGGCAAAAATATGTACAAATATTAGGGGATGAGTAATCCTCCTCCCTTTCTTTTGTTATCAGTATCTATGAAGGAGAGTATAGAAGATAAAGTTCGGAAATGTGGTAAGGGCCAAAGGGTGAAAACACTTGAAGAGCAGTCTGAGAGATTTGGATATTACCATAACAGGCAATGGGCAGAACACTGATAATTTTTAAGTAGAGAGATTTCAAAAGTGAAGTACTACATGAGAATATTTATCCCAAACAGAATTGATAGGAAAAACTTAAAAGAGAGAGGCCAGAGGCAAAGACACTACTTAGGACATACGTTGTTGGATGAGGTGAATCTGGTCAATAACAGCAAATGTGGGAACAGAAAGACGCATATGGATTAGCAAGAACTTTGGGGTTAAAATAAGATGCAGACACACACACACACAGAACAAACAAACAAAAAACATTAAAAGATCTGGTAAGTAACTGACTACAGAAGGAGGTAGAAAAGAATTTAAAGGTGATAAACCTATCAGCATATGTATACTCTACATACCATCTAGCTGGGTCTTCAGTGTATTTTGTGGTGTATAACCCCCTTTTATATGGAGCAGCTCAACCCATATTAGGATAGTCCCAATTACCAGAGAGCTTGCTTTATTTAGCAAAAATTTCACTCCTAACTTTCACTCCTGACTTTCATCCATTGGTTCGAGTCGTATGCTTGTATCACTCTAGTTCACAGATGCAATTATTTTTTCTTTAAGGGGTCAGACAGTCGAAATTTTAGGCCTCGCAGGCCATATGGTCCCTGTCACAACTACTCAACTCTGATGTTGTAGGGAGAAAGCAGCCATAGACAATACATGAATGAATGTGGCTTTGTTCCAATAAAACTTTGTTTACACAAACAGATGGCAGGTCAATTCTGGCCCAAGGGCTATAGTTTGCTGACCCCTGCTGTAGCTCATAACTATGTTTAACATATTTTGAGGCACATTTTATCCTTCAAACTTCCTACAAAATCCCCTTCTCCAGGCTAGACATTGACTATTCCTAATAAGACAGGATTTTGAATCATACTTCCATATTTCTCAGCAATGTATCCACGTATTTTTTTTTTAGACTGGAGCTCTTACAGTTTAATAAATCTCTCTCAAAATGGTCAGGTAAGCAATAGAGTAGGGTTACTGACACCCCCCCTCCCCCACCTTTTTTGGACATGTAGTCTACTAACAAATTCTATGACTGAGTTAACTATTCATGAACAGCCACATTACTCTGTTGGCTAATGTATTAGATTAAAACTCGTTTCTGCATGACCTGCAGAAGACAGGTTGCTTTCAGGGTGCTATCCCTGCTGACTGTGACTTCCACTTTTGTTACCTGTGCACTGTGGCCACGAGATCAGTAAAGGCTGCTGTGTGCTTAAAGTTCTAGAAAAGCAGATGCAGATACCCAGTGCCTAATGGGCTGGCTCCCTACCTCCAAAACCCTAGTCCAGGCTATGCCTTCTCTGTTCCAGGTTCTAAATGATCCCTCTAGTTCTGGTGATTTCCTTTTTGTCCTGTGAGCTGCAGAGGGTCTGTGGAGTAATGGCCAACGCAGCCAGAGCTCAGATTAATCCACATGGCACTGTGCTCAAACTGGCCACAGGTAGAGGAGGCATTTGCTGAGACCAGAGAAGTGCCATTTCTGTCCTCTGGAGATGATGTACTTCCTGGATATTAAGCTGAATAATGTCTGCTATTGCGTCTGTAATTTTTGGTCTTCATTATACATTTTTTTTAACTTGAGGTTGAGTGAAAACCATCCAAAGAACGAGTGCTTTTACTACAACCAGCCACTCTTTATCAAGCCAACTTTTGTAATTGTCTTCATAGCTACATATCACTAGGTGAAATTATCTTATCTCCCTCCCTCATTTCCTCCCCTCCTTCCTTCCTCCTTTATTCTTCCCTCCTTCCCTGTTTATTTGTTCATGTTTCTTTCACTCAGTAGAGTGTAGCTCACTCCTAAGAGCAAAGACTTTTTTGACCTAGTAGCTGAAGTGTTCCAAGAACTGTTGTATGTAGAGGATCAGTGGCAAATTAGACCTGTGCTTTGCCCTTAAGGATCTAAACTTTGGAGAGACAACAAAAATATGAATAAAACTACAATATGGAATTATACCTAATGTGCTTATGGGTTTTTTTTGTATGAACTCTATCATAAATTCTCTACTATTTGCTAAGAACTTAACTTCTCATATCTATTCTAATTATCTGATGCCATGTTACAAACATCCTAAAATTTGGATTGAGAGAGACATACATGTATTCTGCTCTTGAATCTGTAATTTGAACAAGTCTCACTGCCTCTGTTACTTTGACTGTCAGCTGAAACAGCTGGAAGACTGGAATCCAACGAAGGCCTGTTTTCTCACAAATCTGGCTGCTGACTAGAAGATTGGCAGGGGCTGTTGGCTAGAATGCCTAAATGTGGCCTCTTGAGATAGTCTCACCTATCTCATGATACATGACTCAAAAGTTGATTTCAAAGAGGAGAATCCCAAAATAGCTTATTTGGAACCATGGTGCCTTTTCTAACTTAGCCTTACAGTCATGCACTGCCAAAGGTGCCTTATTCAGTTCATCAAAACAAAGTGCCTATGACCAGTTCCCCTGTTCTAGTAGAAGAGGAAACAGTCTCAATTTTTTTTTTTTAATAAGAGGAGTGTAGACATGCTTTAAAACCACAGCATTTCTTCTTCTGTGTACCACAAATTACTTGCATTTTCTTCAACATTAAAAATACCTCATCCTTTGGTAAGTCCTCCTAAAAGGCTCTACAGCACGGGTCTCAGAGCTGAAGTCTAGGATTTCATTGCCTTTGTCAGGTTATGGTGACCTGAGACTTCTGTCAAATTCTAGTTAGGCACATGTCACTAGTCCCAATTTCTGGAAACAGTTCTCAAAAGGTTGTAGTGCTGCCCTTGGGGCTCTTGACTCCACCCTCTGAGTCATCCTTCTTTTTACTTGAGACATGGCTGGTGTTCGTAGCTGGTTACTTTCCTTAGCCTTCTTACTGTCCATAATAGTTCCAGAACCCAGAGGACTCTTCACATTGTAATGTCTCTGCCTCTTTTAGTTCAAGCTGATACAATTAAAAAAAAAAAAAACCTTTAGAAGAAAGCTACCCACCCCTTCAACAAATTTCTTTAAGATGATTTCTGCTCTACTTTAGGTTCCCTGGAACACTGCTGCGGAGACAGTTCTCTCAAGATTCTTAGAGGGCCTTTGGTCCCTTTGAAAGGGTCTATACAGCACCCCCTTAAATCTTTCTGAGGTCTTAACAAAGGGATTAACAGTTACATCCTTGGTTTTATCTTTAGACCATGTTTCTCTGTGAGTGCCCTAGATTTGATCTTTGCCTGGGAGCTGTTATTTAATTATAGCATCTTTTGCAATCTGGAGGGTCTGGATATAAGAAACCATTTTATTTTGAACCCAGCAAGGCCAGGCCCCTTTATATTTAACTATTCTCTTATTTCTCTCAATTCATTCATTTTCTTTCTTTCTTTCTTTCTTTCTTCTTTCTTTCTTTTCTTTCTTTCTTTTTTTGTTTTCCCTCTTATTTTTTTCTCTCTCCCCTTACATTGTACTATGGATCAACTAGAAGAAGCTCAATAGCACCTTAAGCAGTCTACCTGGAAATCTTCTCAGCTGGGTCATTCAGTTCCTGGGGTACATTTTCTATTTTTCATTTTTAATGGCAGGAGTTTCAAAGTAGTTATAGACATATGTTAAAACCACCACAGTATCCAAGAGCAATAATAAACATGAGGTTAAGGAAAGATTACTGAGCCAGGAGTCTAAACAGATTTTAACTCCATCTTTTTATTAAGTAGTAATACGACCTTATCCAGATTAAAGTAAAATGAAGGTCTATGTGATTATTTTAAAAACATTAGGCATCTCTATCAGGCAAATAATTTTAATAAATAGAAAAACAGAATGTGGTTTAGTCTGACATAACTGTTCATATTCTATGATGACATCTGGAAATATTCCTATTTTACAAAATATTCCTAAAATAACCAATTATGAGTATACCAGGGATTAACACAAAACTATCTTTTTTTTTTTTGAAGTCGTGATCATTCACAGCTTTCTGATAACACTCTAGTTTCCCAGCATTCCTCAGAGGATAGAGATAACAGCTCAACATTTTAGTGTAAGCTCCTTAGAACCTAAGATAAAACTTTTCCCATACAGTAAGATTGAAGTCATGTTAAGTTAGATAAAATTTCCATGACCATTTCCCCATCAATCCTTACCTTCAATTTTATTCCAGAGAGATGAAATTATATCATTTCAGCAATAGAAAGAACCACTGTGGTCACCTAGCCTAGTGATCTGCCAATATCAATGACACATAGACTGGGAAACAGGACAGAATGAAATCATAAAAGACCTCGTAGAAGCAAAGAGAATTTCCCGGCATTAGCCATTAGGCAATGGAAAAATCACTGGAGAATTTCAAACATTGAAGTATTGAGGATAAAATGAGTTGGCAACTATATTACCATTGAATGATAGGAGTGACAAATTGTTATATTTATTAAATATTTAATAGAGTCAAAGTGAATTTAAAGATCAGCTTTATATAATTTAAAAATTGTGATAGAAAAGCCTTTGATAATAGTACTAACACTGTTGGTTTAAAAAAATGGTAAGAACCTGTATTTTTGGTAAAAAAAAAATCTTAAGGATTCTTTATGCCTCATGTGGTCTCAATTGCAAAAAAAAGAAAGAAAGAAAGAAAGAAAGAAAGAAATATACCTTACAAAAATTTTCAGAATCTGTGAAAGGATGGAGAATTTTGCTAAAACACATAGTAAATTTAACCTGATAATCACTCTTGGTTAATCAATTGGTTGGCCAAATGCTACCAAAGCTGTTATATGTAATATATACAAGCTATGACAAGGACTAGGAAACTAAATAGAAGATCTTCCTATAGAGAGCCAATCAGGATCTTTGAATAGAAATAAAATTAATTTTCAAAACATAATTTTCAATTTATGTTAACAAGCCATAGTTTGGGGTATGATCTATTGCTTACTATTCATAATGTTGAAAAAGATTTATAAGAGAAGACAGGTGAGAGTATTATTTTACTTTTAAAATAATAAAAAATAATTTTTTCTCTAAATCAAAAAAGAACATGAGAAATACACAACAAAAATGGAATTCCAAAAAATACTTATGGAAATTAGAATTAAAAAAATGTATTTGCATGATTATAAAGAAAAAGATTCATAAATAAGTGAGTCCAGAACTAATTTCTAAAGAACTATTTTCTATCCCTTACTGATATGGTATAATTTTGACTGAAGAGATATTGGAAAACAGTGAGCCATTATTTGAACCCTAATTTTGGTTTTCTCTAAATATTCAAGCATTAAAACATTGAAAAAAAAAGAGATTAAGGAATAATATATGGAACTAGATCTCTATTAAGAAGTGGTGAAATCATGTTATATGTGTCCACAATGTGTGTGCATAGTAATATTTTTTGTCTTAGTAATTTTAACGTGATATTCATTTCTGAATTCCAGTTGCCACAATATCAGCTGATTAAGGTTTCTTTTGATTGAATTTAAGAAAAATAAAAAAATACCTTAAGAAAGCTAGTATAATTTGACATTACTAACAATAGAACACAAATATATTAAGTGTCTTCTTGCAATAATTAATGCTATTGCCAAGAATAAATTTAGAGGAATAAATATGTACTAATTTATTAAGTCCATGTATCTTCATTATATTGTTAATTCAAAAGTTGTTGAGTGCTCAATGGACTATCCAGATATGTACAATAATAATGAAACTCATTTTGAATATTTTGCCAACTGTCATTTATTTTTCATATCTTTGTTAGATTCCACTAATTTAAAAATTATGGCCTTAAAAAATAAAAATAATAAAAATAAAAACTATGGCCTAACATACTTTTATATTTTGTCATTATGAAGGTATCTTTGTCCCGTAGTAGGGGATAATATTATATTTAACAGTATCTTCATTTGATTTACACACACACACACACACACACACACACATTGTATGTGGACCTCCATTCTTCCCTCTGGCTTTGCAAATTTTCTAGGCAGGACATTTTAATTTCTCTAGTCTGGATCCTTTTTTTGCTCCAGACTTTCTTACTTGACATCTCCAATGAATGTCTCACATATATTTTAAACTTAACATATCCAAAATAAATTCTTGATATCTTCCCAAATGTATGACTGTACTCCTCATTTGTATCTCACTATAAAGCACCCCCTAATTATTTGGTTATCAATGTCATCTGAAGGTCAGCCTCAACAAACCCAATCCATCATTTGTAGAGATTCCACATTCAACATATATTTTAAAACCTTTCTATTTCTGGAATTTAAAAAACAAAACAGACAATCCTAGAGGAAAGGAATTTAAAAAACAAAACAGACAATCCTAGAGGAAGGGAGGGAAAAATAAAATAAGACAAAATCAGAGTGGGAGACAAGCCATAATAAACTCTTAACTATAGGAAAAAGAATGAGGGTTGCTGGAGGGGAAGGAGGTGAGAAATGGGCTAATGGGGGAATGAGCACGAAGGAGGGCACTTGATATGATGAGCACTGGGTGTTATATGCAACTGACAAATCACTAAACTCTACCTCTGAAACTAATAATATACTAGATATTAATTAACAGAACTTAAATAAAAATTTTTAAAAATCTATTTCTGCTACCACTACCTTCATCCAATCCATAATCATATTTTTTTCATGATCATATTTTTAAATACATATTTTAACTTCTAATTGAGGAAATATTGGTAAGTATAATCCACATAACAAAGGCTCTTTGGGGTCCTCAATATTTAAAACCAAAACACTTGAATGGCCGCACTAGGGTATAAGGTCCAGTAGTGTAGAGATCATCTGCTTTTTTCACCATTGTGTACTAGCACTTAGTATAGAGTTTGGCACATGATGGTTCTTGAATGAATATATGCATGACTGAGGAAAGAGTTTCAGTGGAATTTGGGATGAGTACCAGACAGATAGAAGTTAGATAAGAGTCATCAGCATTAGTAAACAACTTCTTCCAGAGGTTTCTCAGCAAGTGAAATGAGATAAACAGGAACAGTGCTAAGGACCGAGGCACAGTCAAGAGATTGCTTCAAGACATGGAATTTGGCTCTGTTTAATTTGCATGTCCTCATAGTTGTGTGTGCAAGAATGTGTTCTAGAAGAATTCCTTTTGGCTCATGTGCCACAATAACTGTACTCTGTGTTTGTGGTCCTTTGATAGTCCTTTTCCAGAGGCCTCCTCTTCCACACTCCTGATATCAGGTCACAACATACGGACTAAAGCATTTTGTAAGTCTGATTGCCTTTAGGAGGTCTTCAAAGTACGCCATGTGCTCCTGTCTCACTGTGTTATCATGGCTACAAAGAAAAGATACACCAGTTGGACAAGTTGAAATATCAACCATCGTTTTGATATATAATCATAAATGAAAGAAACTGTCCTTCCTCCAGTTTGCAATGGGAAAGCAGCAGCAATTACTGATATCACAACCCCAGAAAACACCGAGGAGGGATGGAACACAGTATGAGATACAAATGCTGCCATGCAAGCATGTGCAAAGCTGCGAAGGAAGTAATCTGGGCAAGCGATTTCACGTAGTGCAGCGCCATTCACTCTTTAGAATAAACCTATACGTTTAAATGTGCTTTTCTCTGGGGTATTTTTATCTGAATCTCTCTCTTTTTTTTAAACTCTGATTTTGAACTGCCAGCTACTCTATTTTTATGTGACTTCGCCACTGCCTTAGTTCCCTTTAAGGTCAGGCCTGCTTGGCCAGTCAGAACACATGTGCCTCTCCCTTGCTGATTGTTCCCATTCACCAACTCAGACTTAGAAATGTTTTTTCTAGAATCAGAGGAGAAAGAAAAAAAGATGAAAACTAAATCCATGGTATAAGTTTAATAAGCACTCTAAATGTAAAATAAGTGATGGGTGTAAAAAAAAAATGGCTATCTGGAAATAATGTTAGTGTGATAAGGACAGCAATTTTCAGCCTAACAAAACATGTGTCCTCAGGATAATTGAAGAAACATGATGTTGTGGGCCGAATGGTGGCTCCCAAAAAGATGTGTTCATGTCCTGATCCTTGGAACCTGTGAATATTAGCTTATATGACAAAAAACTAAATATTACCTTACATGACAAAAGATAAGATTAAATGAGGAGATGCTTCTCCTGTATTATCCTGGTGGCCATAAATGCAATCACGTTTTCTCATAAGAGGGAGGGTTGAGACACAAACACAGGAGAAGAGAGAGAAGAAAAAGCAATGTGACCACAGAGACAGAGACTGGATGATGTGACCACAAGCCAAGAAATGCCTGTGGCCCCCCGAAGCTGGCAAGGCAAGGGACAAATTCTCTCCTAGTGATTCACATCGGAGCACTCTGCCGACACCTTGACTTCAGACTTCTGGCCTCCAGCATGGTGAGAGAAGACATTTCTGTTGTTTTAAGCCTCCCTGTTTGTGATTATTTGTTATTGTAGCCCCAGGAAACTAATATACAAGACAAACATTAGAGTAGCAATACTTTTGTTTCCTTCGGGTTCGATTGATACATGTATGCATGTATATGTATGTAAATACATGTATGCATGTATGCATATAATAATATATACGATGATCACTACTCTTTTGATAAGCTAATAGGAAAGTAAATTGAAAAAGTCCAAAACCCAAAATATATGGCACCTATGGGTCAGGGCAGAGCACTAACTATGTGCTGCGTCTCTCTCCTATAGACACACATATTTATAGTAGGTGAGATGCTTAAATTGGCAACAAGTGAGCTTTCTTAATATTGAGGGAACTGTTGATTACACTCATGTAGACATTAAAACCCCCTTCACAAAATAAATATCCCTTTGCAACAGAAGGTACCAGCATCCTATGAATGTATAAGTGGAATGTGATCACAATCATTGTACTGTAAACATCTGTTTGCATTTCCCAGGATCTTGCCATGATTCCTACATTTTGCCTAATTTGTCACGACACCATCTGTTTGAAGATAGATTGATCACTGGTGGTTGGATTATTGAGTAAGAAGTGCTTATGTTTACTATCATGTGCATAACAATACCTTAAAATTATATTTAATGTGAATTAATTTTTAGGTGACAATGGGTGTCCCCAAGGCCCCATTCCTTTACAAGCAGTGGGAACCACAGCAGAACAAAGATGCAATTGTATAATCAGTTATATACAAACATCCCCAGAAATGAGATTTCAGACTTGATCCTAAACCTTTTTAGATGTGAAAAGACTCCATTTGGTACCTTTGATAAGGACACATCCTACAAGTCTTGCAATCTTCACACCTGGCAATGACAGAGTAATTTACTAGCTGAGAAAGTATCCATGTGTGAACCCTGACAGAGCTCTAGGCAACCTCAAGGCTCAGTTTCTCAAGTCCTGAGTTTGTGGAAGAGATAGTTATCAGTAGGACTCAGTCTTGTATCTCGGGATCACAGCTACCGTGGGCGAGAATCACAAACTCTACCTCAATTATCTGATCTGTTGAATCGTTGGAAGTATGTTTCAAATTTCAAAAAAATTAAATATAACATTAAAAATCAAAATAGTAAATGTGGTTACTATGCCCAAACTTCAAATCATTTTAATTCACATATGAAATTTTATTTAGTGACCAAATTAGTTTTAATGATTCTAAACTTCCTATGCTATTGTATAACTTGCTCTCATCATCTGCTTAAGTTCTTAAGAATCTCTGTGCATCGTTTTATCCTATGGTCTTAAAGGCTGTATGGCTTCGTGGACATAATTAAAAATTTATCTAAAATAAATTAATTTTTAATAATATCTATTTCAATATGTCAATATGACAACACTTGAAGCTAAGATTCTATATGTCACTGTACCACATATTTTATTTATGTAGAGATATGGTTAAAACTGACACATATTAAACCTGAAATCAAAAGCATATACACACACACACACATTTGAGCACTATGCCAAATGATTATACTCAGCTATTGATTTGCCTCAGGTTACAATACCTTCATGCAACCAGCATTAAATCCTGCACTCCTAAATAGTCCTCAGAATTTCAAGTGACAGAAATACTTTTTGTACCTAATTATAAAGTAAAAAGAGATGGTTATGAGCAAACATAGAATACATATTTAAAACGCTGTAGAACTAAGTAATAGTAAGTGATTTTTTTTAGCTAGTCACAACAATTTATAATCGTACCTTATTTTCCATTCTGCACTCTTTATTACTATCAATATTAAAACGACATTTTCCATGAAAATACTATGACTAAATTCTATGATTATGAGTGCTTTTCTCCCTACCTCCCTATCCCACAACTTCATGGATCCAGGGAAGGTTTGATCTGATGGCCAGGATTCCAATATTCCCATAATCCTGAAACCTCCCAGAACTACCCAATCCCAAATTGTCTGATCAACCCAGTCAAGTACACCCGTCTTCTCCCCCAATTCCCCAAGAGTGTTTTATTTATGGGTGTAAAATTGAACTAATTGTGATACAAGGACATTCTTGCTGAAAAAGTGAGATTAAGTCTCCCAGAAATAAGAAGGGAAAATCTATGGATTTCTCCCTAGGATGCAAGCTACTGACAAAGACTCTTCTCCCTGGAACACTTGGTCAGATAGAATCTTCATAAGCTTTTTTTCACTAGGGATTAAGACCTGAAGGGGAAAATCAGATGTTTGGGAAAAGATGGCTGTCCCGAGGCTAAATTGTTCTGATTCAATCATGAGGACTACCAATTGATCCCTTCCTAGGGAAAGAAGAGTGTATCCTGAAAGGAGAGAAAGGCAGTTATGAGGGATCAGTTAGGTACATCACAGCATGATGACACTCAGCTTATAGAGAGGATGTTGGGACAAGAGGAACTTTTTTTTTTTACATCTGAAGGTCACAAGCAGCTTGTGAAAGGAAAAGAAGAGAAGCTTGCTGGGGGGGGGGGGGGGGGGGGGGGGAGGTGTCCCATGGATTCTTTAGGAAGAAACAAACCCTAAAGAATTAGTCCTTCAGGGAGCCTTTGGCATTATTGCTTAAGGAAAACCCCTGCCATGTAAGGTTGTGTGGAAAAAGAGTTCAGGAATGAGGTATCACCAATAGTAAGAGCACTTAGGAAGCAGAATGTCTAGATTTACATCCCAGTTCCCATCATAATTTTTTGGATGACTGTGGATAATCATTATACCACATATTGCTTCAGTATCCTCAGTAGTAAATCTGAGGCTACCAGAGTAATAATGTCAAAATTTATCTTCTACACATGTTGTAAAGATTTGTTAAGAGTTTATGTGTGTCAAATATTTAGCACTGATTCTGACCCATAGGAAGCACTCGATGATTGTTAAATAATAATTTTAGTTTTATAATTTTATTTAAGCCAGAAAAAAAAAGATGCTGACAAATACTGCAGGTTCAGGGACTTGACTAAAAGCTCACCTCAGTCTCACATGGAATTATTATTTTGTTGTGAGAGGGAGAGAGTTTCAATCCTATTCCATTCCCTGAATTGTTAGCATGAGCTTAGAAGTTAGACAATGTTTGGTTTTTTTTGTTTTTTTGTTTTTTGTCTGTGCTTGTTTATCTGGGGCTCATTACTGAACCATTTTGAGAGTCAATTACCTTTCCTGTTAATAAAGTGTGTTACGTAAGTGCCAAACTCATAGTAGGGATTCATTATAGTTGATTTTCCTGTGACCTGCCTCTGGACTTTGTACTTACATTAAAAAAGAAAAAGTAACACAAGTGACAGAAAATACAATAGGATCTTAGAAATAGCAAAATGTTTGTGCTTGGACCAATCTACATGCTAAATAGCTACAACTTCTTCTACTCTGTGCAAATTGTGGCTCCTGGGGGAGCAGCCTAGGCTACTTAAGGTTAATCACTGGTGCTTAGAGTTAATTGTTATCAATCCCTTTGTCAAA
Organism: Vulpes lagopus; assembly: GCF_018345385.1. NCBI lineage: Eukaryota > Metazoa > Chordata > Mammalia > Carnivora > Canidae > Vulpes > Vulpes lagopus. The sequence continues at coordinate 21,175,198 of NC_054824.1, read as the reverse complement.
GGCTGCTCGGTTGGAAACTTCTATACATAATAATCAGATCCAACAATTGCGCCAGGCCTAAAATGAGTTCTCCTTATACACTTCCCCATAATCAATTATCCAAATATACCAAAGGGTAAAAATGGGCCTTGTATCATTATATTTGTCTTCTAGATATGTAATTTTTGAAACTTGAGAGTGCATCAGAATCACTGGAAGGGTCTGTTAGAACAGATTTGCTGGGCCTCAGCCTCAAAGTTTCTCATTCAGCAGGTTCAGGATGGGGCCAGAGAACATTTTTCTCTCAAGTTTCTAGGTGCTACTGATGCAACTGGTACCAGAAAAGGAAAATAAACTTTTACTTTTTGTGGCAGTCCTAAAGAAGAAAGGCTGGTGAGCCAGTCTCTTCTGAGAGATCTCACTTGACTACAAATTGACAATTCTCTTTGTCCAAGGCAAGCTTTGCTGGACCCCATTCATTCCTAACCACATAGCCCAATCTCTTACCTATGGCCTTTTTAGCTCTCTCCCCCTTTCCATATCACCTATGAGGATACTTCTTTGTACCTCAAAAAATATGCAGACTATGAGGCCAAAATCCCCTCTAGAGCAGAGAAGCTTCTCTCTTCCCACCCCCACACTGCTCAATGTCAGAAAGTTTTGTAAGGGTGGAAATTTTTTTCCTTCCTCCCTTCTAGGTTCTTTGGCTGGCCTAATTACTAAATTGATATGAAAAAGAGTAACAGGAGAAAAACATTTAATTATGCATATACAGGAGCCCCTCAAAGGCATGAGAAGGAAGTTTAGGGCTTATATACCATCCTGAGCTGAGGAGAATGGGGTGGGGGTCTGGGGCTTCAAAGGGGAGGATGTGAAGAGCAAATGTTTGGGAGACAAATGTTTGTTGCACCATGCAGGTAAGTCTTCTGATACAAAAATTTACCTCTGGTAATAGCTCTCTCTTCCTGGTATATCTTTTAGGTAGTTAAGGGACAGGTTAAAAGCTTTCCTTGCATTTGCTGGGTTTTGATTGCCTTTAGCTCAAAATACTCCACATGCAAAAGTGGCACCTTTGGAACAGAATTTCCTGATCCCCTTTAGTTTCATGAGCCCTTCTGTCTTCACCTGAAACTCAAACCTTGGTATCCACAGATACTCATCTGCTCTGGCTCTGTAGCTTTAAAGTGGAATGCATTTGTTCAGAGAATAGGGAGTGACCAAGGTGGCCTTAACATTTCCTTCAGTTTGATTCTACTTTGAACAGATTTCTTCCCGACTATAGGCCCCTAACTTCCCCTTTCTTAAAGCATTTGCTTTAGAAACTATTCAATTATAAATTCTTTTTCTTCCCCTTTGAGATGTAAATGTTATAAAACCCTAGAATGTTATTTTCAAGAACCTGGGAGCCATCCCTTTGAAATGTTATAATCAAGAAAGAGAGTGCTTATCTCTCAGTCAATGTGGGAGGGAAGAAGCCAATTAGCAAACACAGATGGCCTAATCACCTTGACCAAGCTCCCCTCCTAAAATCCTCCAGGTACTTTTCCATCAGCTCATTCCAGCTTTTAAAAGCCCTCCAAACTTTTGTTTCAGCAGAGTTGAGTTCAATCTTTCTTCCTATTGTAATAGTCTTAAAAAACATTTTTCTTTTCTTTCTTTCTTTCTTTCTTTCTTTCTTTCTTTCTTTCTTTCTTTTCTTTCTTTCTTTTCTTTCTTCTTTCTTTCTTTCTTTTTTCCTGTTAATTCCATCTGGTGCAGTTTTCCTTTGGCAGAAGACTCTCCTCCCTGATTTGAATGAGCATTTCCCCTCACTGACTTGTTGAATAAGAGTGTCCCCTATTCCTATCCCTCACATACTTTCCTGTCCACTTGTTCCTAAAATTATGCCTATGATGCTTGTGATTCTATTGCAGCTACTGAATGAGGTGACAGGTTCAATGGTGCATTGTGACACTGGGGCCACAGTACTGGTCTCCTAATGGCATAAGGAAATCAAGGCATTTCCCATATATGCTTATATGCTTTCCTGGCATCCAGCACTAAGCTCTGGCAACACAAAGACAAATAATATGTGGCCCCTGCCATGACTATCAGACATGTTTTCATGAGCAGCGGAGATGAATATCATACCTAAATACCATATCCAGGCAAACTGGCTGTTTGCAGGAGGGAGATAACTCCTCAGATTTCCCTGATAAACAGAACGCAGGGGTCACCCTGAGGAACTGATTCAGTGCCATTTATCTAGACAGGGAGAGTGATTGAAGATTAAGAAAAATCAGACTTCAATGGCAGCCAGTCATTGATTCCACATGGAACTTTTTACTTATTCCTTAATACTAAGGTGACCTTTTACTTTATCAGGAAATCATGATACTTTTCAGTGGTAGGGATACTAGTAAACTCACTGGAACAATATGCAAAACCAGGACCACCCTGGGAAAACTGGGGTATTGGGTAACTCTAATACCAATCATGAAGTCGTTGCAGTAATTGAAGATCAGAAGATTCTCTCTTCACCAATGTACCTAATACCCATACATATGTATATGCATGAACGTATACAAACATATACACAGAGCCATGAAGAATATAAAATCATGTTTCATTTCAGGGCCAAGTCAGTATCAGGACAGCACCCTCTCTACATGTACCTCTGACAAATCCACAGCTTCAACTCTTTAACAAACAGACTCTCTCAAACTTCTTCCTCATGCCCCACCCCTACATCCCTCCTCTTCAATGACAGCCCTTCTGACCTATACTCTTACTGGCGGAGGAGTAGACAGGCAACATTAGGAGAGGTAGTCCAGCCCTGGGCAAAAATATATAAAAGCATGAAAAGAAAAATCTAAAAGAATGGCCATCTCATATTGCCAGGTTTAATTTCCTGCTAGCTTATCTTTGAGCATTATCTAAATGGAGTCTCCTTTTCTGAACCTGAGCCACATTACAAAAATCTCTTTTCTGTTACTTCGGCTTAAAAAGACCCTAACCTGGACAAGGGGAAAGTTTTAACGACCAGCTTCTCTTTCCACTTTGGTCTGGAATCTCCCTGGACTCTCCAAAGAGGTCAAAGCAACAATGGTTCAAGTTCCATATTCTCCCAGGGTATGAGCAAATGCAAATTCACTAATTCTATCTCCTGGCTGAGTTGCAAATGCAGGTAAATATTTTTGGCTTTGTGTTCTTATTCAATAACGCTGTCTTCCTTAGGTTAGTATAAGGGGATTCCACTTCAGCCATTCCCCAGCTCTGATAATTGGCAAAGGACCATGAGAATTAGGAACTCTGGATAAAAGACTAGCAGGTTTTCCTAGAAAGCTAATGAGACCTCACCCCCAGGCAGTCAGGGTTTCACAGGTCACAAAAACCAATGGATATAGGGGAGTAGAGAGTGTGGAAATGAGCAAAAGTGCCAATGTCACTAAGCCAGAGAAAGGGAACTGAATACTGCAGAAGACCAGAAGCAACGCTGAATACTCAGAGCACCAAGCCAGGTAACAGGCCACAGAAATATAAACATATGTTTAGTAGGTAGGCAGCAAGCAGTTCAGAACAAATGCCAGAGGCCCAGATGTCCTGCATAGTTGACTCTACAGGGGCCTCTGTCTAAGCTCTGAAAATGAGATGCTGTTTCTAAATGATCAGAGATAGAACCAAAACATTATCTGTTAAAGTCTGAATATTTTCCCATTTCTTTCCTTTAGGGTTAAGCCCACAAACAGCTGCACTCAAGTACAAAGTGTTCTACCTATACAAAACTTTCTAGACTCTTTTTTTTAGCTTTTCACATGCATTCCCTCAGTACCCCAGGAATATCCATCTATTTTTGAAAATACCTATACTTTTTAATTGTTCTGCCTAGGCAAACCCATAGTTAAACTTCACTGCTCTGAAATCTTCCAATAGCTATTGCACTATTCTATTCCCCATATCAAAATGTGTTTGGCATATAGAAAGTGCTTGAGAAGTTTAATTGACTGAACTGATGAGGGTTCCTATTCTTTCCAGCCCTGTGAATACTCTTGATATATCCTCCCTGGGGCCTGAATGATGAAGTCCATGAATGCTTATTCTTTGGTTAGAATTTCTGTTATATGTTGTAGGCTGCATCCATGACACCATAGTCTCTATGTCTGTCTCCTCTCTTGGACCCGGAAGATTTGGGAGGTCAGGAATAATGGTTACTTTTTAACCCTGACACCAAGAACATTAATGTTACATAAGTATTTCATCAGTGTTCACATACATAACTAATGTGTCTATGTTGCCTTAAAAAATGAATAAAATATAAACTAAAAATATAAAAATGGAAATTACAAATAAAAATATAAACCAGAATAAAATTTTAAATGTAAATTACATAAATATATAAATTATTTTATAATTTGTTTTTATTAATTTACTATTAATTTTATTTTAATATAAATAAAAATTTATATTTAAATGGAAATATGTGTATCAGTGAGCCATGAGCTATAAAAGTGTCATCTTTTTTCAAGCAATTATTCATTACAAAGTAAAGAATCCTCTTGGAAAACAAATGCTAGGATTTTAATGGATTCTAAAACCGGCTATAGAAATAAAGAACAATAAATACAGGATGAAGGCAAAGGTAAGCAGTAATTTACCTGGTAAAATTTCTGGGAGAAATTCTTGTATTGAGAGTTGTTATTAGAATTCAGTAGACCTAAACTTAAATTCTGTCTCCAACAGGCATTAGCTGTCTGTAGAGACATTTTACTGGAATGCTCTGAACTTCAGTGTCTTTGCCCATTTCACAGAGGTAATACTATCTGCCCTGAACGGTTGTTGTGAAAATTAAGTAAGAAAAGGACTCAATAACATCAGACATATACATAGGTGCCCCAAAACTTTAGGTTCCAACCATTTTTCTGACACTAAAATTAGGATATATCTGAAGATAATGGCATCTTTGAGGAAAAAAAAAATAAACAATAGACAGTGATCAATAGGTGAGATTGATGTTAACCAGCTAGGCAGAAAATTATTATATATTTCTTAAAGAAACAGTCTTATCCCCAAACTAGATTCCAAATCATTGATTTCTAATCATAGTTCAGATGTATTCTATTTTTAAAACAAAATATATATCATTTTTCTCATTACTTTTATCTCTTGGAAAATTAAACTACTTAATATCTGCAAATGAACACCCTGAGTTTTAAATTTACCCACATATTATAGATCACAACAAAAAGAACAATATTTTAATTTATTTTTTACGTCATTAAAAACGACTTAACATGAGACTTTCTTTGGTAAGAAAAGCAGATTGGGAACCCTAAACATTTGGACATCTTACTTTGTTAATTCAGAACAAGCTCTTGCAAAGGTTGCCCCTTTCCCCTCCCTTGAAATATTGGGCATTGTCTGCAGCTCCTTTTTCTGCTCCCTTGCCTTTCTCCTGTTTATACCCGCTCTAAAGAAGTGATCGTTAGACCCAACATCTCATCAAGAAAGGCTGGAAACATAGCATAGATAATTATCTTTCTCTTGAAGAGATGAATTCTGATCCTTCTTCTAGGTCACATGTAAATATGACATTTGAGATTTTTATAAATAGAAGCAATGATTTTGAAACAATGCAAAAATAAAGCATAATAAGAAGAAGCTGGTGGTGAGAAACCAAAAGGGAATTATTATTGTGATTATTTAGTAAACTGAATTTAGACTGGGAGTGACAGTCAAGATACATCCATTACCATATTTTCCATTAGCTACCTGCCATCCTAAGCAATATCACACTGCTATTTCATTGCTAATTTTAGCTTGAATAATATAAATTATTTCTTATGTTCAATTTACTTATTTGATATGACAATTTAAAAGAAATGTATACCTCTGAACTTAGTGTGAAAAATGGCATACAATATGCCTATTACTGGCAAAAGCAAGGGTCTGTTTCAATCCTTCCTGTCACCTTGGTGGTAGTTGTAGCAGTTATTGATTTCCCAGGTTTTGCATTTTGCTTCTTGTTCAAATCGGTGACATTAAAAACAAACAAACAAACACCAAAAAATGTGTTCATTTTTTCTGCACACTTCTTAAAACCAGTGCACATTCGGGTTCCTGTTAAGAAAAAAAACAAACTCTTTTGAAAAATGTTAACATTACAAGATATATAAAATTACCAGCCATAATTGATGTGATTATCATTTGGTAGGTAATCATAGTACTATGGTGAATATTTTTTATTTTGGAGTAAGAAGAGAAGAAATGTCCACTTTTTAGATAGGTGTTGAATTCCAAAACAAAGAATTATTAAGATATTAATACACATGTTTTATGAGGAACTTGTGTAACGATTGCATTTATTAGAAACATAATTTGGGGAAAAAAGATTTCAACATTTTTAATACATGAACTGGAGGATGGTTCAGCAACCTTGAGTATAATCAAACTTCTTTGGTAAATAAGTGGGGCTTTATGAAAGGGGAACATTTTGAAGGATCAAACACAGTTATCCTATGACATCATAAATATGGCCTTAATAATGGCATTTTATTTTAAAATCTCACTCTTCAAAAGATTATATTAAAAAGAATGGCTTTTTTTTCAAATAAATTAACATTAAGGTTCAGATTAATTACTTTTAAGTAAGCATGCCTCCAGTTCTCTTTTATTTAGGAAAGAAGCATTTATTACTTATCTTCTTTAGAAATGCAAAAGCAATTACAAAGGTGGCATTTTCCTTTAATATCAGCTCAAAACCAAAACTATTTGTTTGGGGGAAAGTTCACAAAATCATAGCAGTTCACGTTGAAAGCCACGTTCAATTATAGTGGGTTTTATAGATAGCGTAAAATAGCTATTTGAAAAAATATTGTTGAACTTCAGGTCTCCTAAAAGTCCCAAGATCTTAAATTGCACCTCATATTTTATAACATTTAATAACATTTCCCCTTTTTTGAGCCCCAAAGGTTAAAAAGCCATTTCAATGTGTTTAAGAAGAAGTATTGTGTCTTTTAAACTAATGTTTAAGAATAAGAGGTTCAATGAAAATAAATGTCTTATAATTAAAAGTCTATATACAACTACATGAAACAATTAAAAATTAGTTAAAAACTTTTAATTAAAAGTAAAATGTTTTTAGTTTAAAACTTTTAATTAAAAGTAAAATTTTTAACAGTCCCTCAATATATAATGCAAAAGAATATGATAATTCAGTTTAGTAACAAAATCGGCATTTAAAATATTGATAACAATTATGTTCATAGCCAAATTAGAAGAATATTAAATAGAGTATTCCAAAGACCTATCTCATATTTTCTTTAGCCATTTTTTTTCATTTTTTCCCAGTATCAGAATAATGGTTACATTTTACATTAATACATATTTATAATTAACAAATACATTAATACACAGTCTATAGAGTGAGACTAGATGCTGGTTCACAGGTGGAGGCTAGATTCTGAGCATGTTCTCCCAGGGAACTCAAACAAGATTTTAATACTTTTTATATATAAACAATAAAAACAATGTCTGCTGTTCACTCTCCAAAGAGAACACCAGAATGATACTTTGTTGATCAAGTAAAGCCTAGTTTTTTACTTACTGCAATAGGAAAAATACCATCCTGACTGAGGTTTAGCCTTATTTTGGAAGGGTTTGAAATTGAAGTGGGTATGTTTAAGGTTAGGGATCTCCTTGCCAATGATTGTGAATGTTTTAACGTGGGATCAAATTAAGGATTTGGCAAAGTTCTTAATAGTTTAGGACAGAAAGACAGAGGGAAGCAGAGTGAATATCAATAGATAGTTGTTTGATGGGCACATGGGTTTCACCAGTTGACTGATCCATTGCCCTGAGATGGGGGTTAGTTGAGTACTTTATTGTTTAGATAAATGACTTTTTCTAAGGTTACAAAAAAAAAAAAAAATAAAGTTATATATTGCTTTACAGTCTTATCTTCCTGAGTAAGAATTCCTTGGAATAAATTTTAAAGTCTTGTAACTTAGTCTCAGACCTGAGAGTTAGATTCTAGGACACAAGGCATATCCGTTTCAGTACTTGGAAATGATAACAACCATCACTGGATACACACACCAGAAGCAGAACATTGAAAAAGAAAAATAAATTCTTTCATGTAAATGTAAAACTAATCTTATATTCTTAAACTATAAAAATATAATAAAGACAAGACAGTTGCTAGATAAACACATTCACACACAATCCCAGAAGCATTCCACCCCAGAAAAAGTATAATATGAACTACTAGAATAATCTCTGTCCAATATGTATTGAAAATTGTTTTTCCTTTCTGAATTTTTGAAGAGGAATATTTTAATGATGAGCAATGACATTCAAGTTTGGCATCAGATCTCGGGTCATCAATTTGTTAAAGTATGTGTTAGTTGAAACTGAAATACATGCCTTTGAAGTCTTAGGATATTCCCAAGTATTCAAAATGTGGCACGATGAGAGATCTAAGCAGTACTGCAACTAAAAGGCCACATGGGCTATGTACCAAAGAGTCAACTATGTATAAAAATGAGTGGCCACAGGGCAGCCCAGGTGGCTCAGCTGTTTAGCACCGCCTTCAGCCCAGGGCCTGATCCTGGAGACCTGGATCGAGTCCCATGTCAGGCTCCCTGCATGGAGCCTGCTTCTCCCTCTGCCTGTGTCTGCCTCTCTCTCTGCGTCTTTCATGAATTAATAAATAGAAACTTAAAAAAAATGAGTAGCCACAGAGTTAGCCTCTTTCTAGGGTCCTTGCTCATACATAAGCAATATAGATTAATGAAATTAAATAGCACTTAACCTCCTAACAATATGCCTAAGATTATTTTCTTTAGAATACTCTTTATATTTAAGAAACATGTTGACTGTATGCATATTCCCTCTTTCTGACCTTCCTTTCATCCTGGCTTCCTCTCTTCTTCCCTTCCTTTCATTTCTTAATTTATTTTCTTTCTCTTCCTACAAATAGCTGTCTCCAGCTCCCACTAGCTACTCTATGAGGGCTGTGGGGGCAGAGGAAAATGAATCTTAACTATGCATATGGATTTACTACTGTCTTTTAAATGTATCTATTTATGTTATATTTTATTAAATGTAGTAATGAAAGCAACACTTGTAAATGTCAGATAATACTTTTCAGGCAAGTTTTTCTGACATCTCTCCAAGGACACCACATGCACTTAGCTCTGAAACACTGCTGTTTATTCTATGATTTCTCCTATTTCAAGAGATCTTTAAAATTAGTTCAAATCTACCTATTTATCTACGTAAACTATCTATGCTTCTTGCCATTACAAGTTTCTTTTTGGTGAGTAATGTCATTTAAATAAGGCAAAATTCTCACCAAATCACCAGAAATAAGGCCAACCTAATATATAAATATGCACTTCACATCTCTTGAATAAAATGGTAGCATTACTTCAGTGCTTTTCACTGGGCTTTGTTTAATTTGTAGCTAAATATCTAGTGAAAATAAAAAGAAATGGCATATAGAAAAAGGAAACATAAAATGTGTAACTGATCTGAGATCTTTTGTCTAATCATGGCTTCACATATCATGTATAATTCAAATGAAACATCTTAATCATTAATCTACTTCTCTCTTTCTTCAGTGCCATTATTACTATTACTAAATTAGAAATTAGTTCTTCTTATCTAAACTGGTGTTTGGTAGCTACTTGAGAGAGAAGGGTTATAGCAGTTCACTGGATGTTAAATTAAAAATTGTATATGATGCAAACAGAATAATAATTGCATTTTCATCTTATAAACAAGGACTGGAATTCTTAGATTAGTATAAATTATTCTGGCAAATTCTACATGCCTTTATGAGGGAAACACTTCAGCTAGTGATCAGCTAGTGCTATTTTCTAAAAAATAATGGAGTCTCAATAAATACCAATAATTGTCCTCTCATTTTTTGTAATAACTCAAAGCTAAAGCAAATTATTAACATATCACTTGTTCATAAATGAATGAATTGAAGTCATTAAATTTGTTCAAATAAAAATCAATAAAGTAGTGTTCCTATTATTTGCTTGTATCCTCCACTTCTTAGATAAGGCAATTGGTTTACTACCATTCACTATCAAATGCTTTGAAAATCAGGATAGTCTCTTAACATTTAGGGCATCTCAACAGCACAGCATTTGACAACCAACTGGTTCTGGCACATAAAGTTGTTTAGAAAAGTGAACTTTCAAAAATAAAAGTGCAAGGCACATCAGTCTTGTGATCATGTCAGCTTGAACAAATCACAATTAATTTGGGGTAAAAACAAAGTTAATGGCATATTCCTTTCCTTTCCACTTCACAGATGTCAGGAAATATGAAGTAAATGCCTCAGAAAAAAAGACACGTTATAAAACACAGGCTATCATTATGTTTTTAAATGATTAAAAATCATATTTTCAAAAATAGAGTAAACGTCTAAATATATCTATAAAGTATATTCAAACTTCAAACATCTGTGGTCTACCTATATAATCAAGGGAAGTAATCAGGAAAATGAATACTCCTAGAGGTTCAAGCAATCACTCTCAAAGATGCTACACTTAACAGTATAGATGAAATACAGGTCAGGAAAAAAAAAAAAAAAAAAAAGAAATACAGGTCAGGATTCAAGAATCATGGAGAAGCTTACATTTATGTCAGGTTAACGTGAGTCTTGCAGAAAGATGATGCCATTGAAAGAAGCAAGAATTACTAATATTAGACAGAATTCCCATTTCTTAAATTGTATACTATTTAGCTATGTTTGTTTGTTTGTTTGTTTATTTATTTATTTATTTATTTATTTATTTATTTATTAAGCTATGTTTAAAAAAGAAAACTAGGGGGCACCTGAGTGGCTCAGATAGTTGAGCAACTGTTGGTTTTAGCTCAGTTTATGATCTCAGAGTCCTGAGACTGAGCCTTGAATTGGCCTCAGTGCTCAGGGCAAATCTGCTTGAGATTCTCTCTCCTTTTCCTTCTGCCCCTCCCCCTACTCCCAAATGTGTGGGTACACATGTGCTCTCTTTCTAAAAACAAATGAATAAATATTAACACAAAAACTAGGATCACATTCTTATTGACAAGGCACCAAAATTAAAATATAATAATATAAAAGTTATATTTAAAGGTTTTAATCAATTTTAGCTGTTTATGCAAAGAATTCCATTTTCAAAGAAAAAAATATATAATGGAATTTGAAAACTATTTGCATGATTAAGAAAAAAATAAAAATAAAGTTGCAAATTTTTATGCGGTTCTAGTACTTAATATATGTGTATTCATATACAGTATAGAAAGAGAGAAAGGAAGGGAATTGATGAAGATTTAGAAGATTCAGTCTTTGGAAAATAGCATATGAGGCCTATAAGTCTATTATTAAAATAATCATATCAACTTGGGCAAATTGTAATCAATTTCCTGCAATCAGTATATTTATTTCAGATTGAATTCATGAGTGATAAATACAGAAAGATGATAAGATTAGAGCCTGAACCCCCATCATATAAAAAGCAAACACATTTTCATCTTTTTCTATTTTTAAAACAAATGTTCAACTCTAAAAATCATAAATCTTTTAACTTGGTTCCCTAACAGAAAAGGGAAGACTGAAGTCAATTCCAAAAAAAAAAAAATCAGTTTTGGTAAACATTTTGACTCTAGGATAAGAGGACTAAAAAAACTCCAACGTAAAACAAAAAACAAACACCACCAAAAAACAAAAACCAAATAAGCAATCAAAAGAACCCAATTTGAGAGAAATGCTGTTGATATTTTCTTCTAAGATGCTTTATGACAAAGATGCATTGATCTTAGATGCATTGATATTAGACATTAATGCAAGTCTTGAATTAGAATTAATAGCATCCATTACATTCTCCATAGCAGAAATTCAAGTACTGAATACATCAATGAGATTTGCATCATCAACCATTTAATTTTAAACATTTTTTTAAAAGATTTTATTTTTATTATTTGAGAGAGTGAGGGAGATAGAACATGAGTAGGTGCAGGAGAGGGGGAGAAGCAGGCTCCCTGCTAAGCAGGGACGTAGGGCTCAATTCCAGGACCCTGAGATCATGACCTGATTGTTTTCACAGCAAATATATTTTCCCCCAATGTAAAATGGGAAATTATAAAAATGCATACATTAATTTTATGAAAACCATGAAATAATTTTCCAAACAAATGGGCATGTCTTTTTATATTCTATTTCTGGGTCTTTTAGGAGATGTATAATAATAGTTAGTGCTTAGTGACTATGTGCCAGGCATGGTTCTAAATGCTTTCTATGGAGCATCTCATGTAATCTCGCCTGCAGCTCTGTATGAGAGAGGTACCTTTACTGTCCTCATTTTAAAATGAGGAACTAAGGCCCCTGGAGAATAGGAAAACTGCCAAAGGTAACAGAACCATAATTGGCAGAACCAGCATTTGAAGTGAGTCAGTTGAACTTTAGAACTTGTGCTCTTAACCACAACAATGTTTTTCTCACTCTGTAAAATATTAAATGTTCCTTGGTCAACACTAGAGTGCTTGAATTATCTAAAGAGGTTTTCAAAATAGCTATTCATCTCGTCTGCATGAAGTATGTAATGTGTTTGGTTTTCAAAAGTACCTAGAAGCAAGGTTTGCTCTTGGCCTTGACAGGCATCAAGCAGAATTGTGAGGAAACAGAGGGTGACATACCTCCTCCATGTGTTCAGTGATCCTCTTCCTGAGCGTTCTAGAAATCTTTCTATAAGGATTTAGTGACCTCAACTGTTTTAATATTAATATGCCCTTTCTTTTAGGCCATTATCAACCAATCCTTCTGGGTCAAACTTTAAAAACTATCCTAACATATTCTTGTTATTTATTATTTAATGTTTAATACAATTAAATTGTTCACAAAATCAGCCATTTTATGAAAGCAATCACTTTATGCAAAATCCAGTTATAAATTTTAGTTTAGCCAAGGGATTTAGGCTAAAATAAATAAATAAAATGAACTTTATATGGTTCATTCTCTGCCTGACCTGCAGAGAATAGAGTTCCAGAGGAGAGGGAGAAGAATTCATATCACCCTTCTCACAATGAGGTATAAACATCCTCATTGTACAGTGATGAGCCAGGTGTAAGTAAATGTGGGTGCTAAATGCTACAAGATAAATACAGTACAATTTCCAGAAACATGAATTTTACTACATGGTAATTATTTAAAATAATACTTTTCATTTTAAAAAAGAGATGTTATGAAATCAAATGCAACAGTCACATGATTTTTAAAGGATAAAACAGACTTGAGGCAAATTTCATGTTTTTACTTTTAAAACCAATATTCCAAATGCTTTCTTCCTTTCCTCAGGACAAAATCAAGATTTCCTGAACTCAGGGTCTTTTGGAGAACAGGTTGAAAATTACTTGATCAGGAATATATAGGATATTGAGAAATAAAGACACTCTTCAATTCATCGTATGATGGTTTCTTTTTGAGTTAACTCCAATTGAATAAAATATACTTGGATACTGACAGACAGATACCATCATCCTGTCTCTAAATTTAGTTACTATTATATTGAATTGGGTAGGACAAAAACATCAATATTGGCCTCTGTGCCAATGGTCAAATTTAGTAAGAGGTAAGATGTTTTAGAGTTAAAAGAGAAACTAAAAATTGCTTAGCCCAAGTTTGCATCTTCCAAATTGGGTACAAGTAACTGAAATGATGTGATTCAAGTTATGGGGTACATATTATAGTTGTGAGCAAGTCAGTACTAGAATCCAAGTCTCCTACTTCTCCTTTCATTCTCTCTCCATTGTGTCATGAATTAAATCCTTGTGTTCTGATTAACTGAGAAGTCTTTGCACCCCGAAGCTGCATGCTTCATTCTTTCTTTTGTAATTTTTGGCCTCCAAACAGAAAAGGAAGCAGCCAGGAAAAATAGCTGGTGTAGCAGAGGGTTGTCTCTGAGGCCTCTTACTAATGTAAACAACCCTAGTAGCAGTGGACAGAATAAGAACAGATTGGTTATCCTAGGATACAACAGTTATCAATCTTTAATGAGAGATAATCGTGGGAGGGAGACTACAACTGGGAAAATCAGAATAAAGCTTCCACAGCTGTCAGCTCTTGATCTGGCTTTGCTCTAAGTTCACCTTGGCTATCTATATAGACTTAGAGCCATGACTCAATCTCTATATAGTTTGCCCATTTGTAAAATAAGGCACCTAGACTAGATATTATACCTGAATTTATCAAAAGACCAAAAAGCAATGATTCATGATAATCTTCATGTTAACTTCTACTTCTTCTTCTTTTTTTAAAGATTTATTTATTTGAGAGAAAGAGAGAGAGAGAGAGTGCAGGAGTCGGGGAGAGTGAGAGGGAGAGAGAATCTCAAGCAGACTTCCCATTGAGTGCAGAGTCTGACACAGAGCTTTATCTCATGAGCCTGAGATCATGAGCAAGATCTTAACCTGAGCCAGAATCAAGAGTCATACACTTAATCAACTTAGCCAACCAATGTCCCAGTGTCTGCTTCTTAAATTCTATAATGCTATGACCACAAATGGATTATTCTTTCTCTAAACATTCAGTTTAATCATGTTCTATTAGATAAAGGTTAAAAAAAAAGAATTGGTTTGCACAATTATATGAAATACTCTAAATATTAAAAAAAAATTATTCTAAACATAACATAAAACCTGCCTAAAAGCATGGATGGAATTGGCAGTACCTCACTGGCCATCTTATAGCTACTGCACAAATGGAAACAGATGGTATCAAAGAATTAAATATGTTCTCATGTGTCAACCACTCCCATGAAGCCATCCTCTAAATAGGGGTTTATCCAATGACATTTTGAAGTCTGGGCATGATAAAATAAGACATTTGATGAAAGCCAAAAACATTCACTACCTGAAGTGAAACATCTACAGTTACAGAATTTCAGGAATGCTGAGAATTGTCAGGAAAAATATTTTGGGGTAGCCATATTTGCTAATAACCTTTTCACACCATTGAGGAGAAAATCGTATTGGTTTACATACCTGTGATGGTTTGGCCAAAGGCCACAGCCCAACTTTATTTCTACAAAGAAGGGTCTGCTTTTATCATTACCAACCAGAGCAAGCAAACATAATTTTATCATGAGAACTGTTCATCTTTGGTTGGAAAAATATCAACATGTTCCAGAGACATCATTCTCTCGTCTATGACTAGTACATTTTTATTCAGGGTGCTTTAGTTGTGTCGGAAGGAGCTGGAAATACCAATCTTCCTATGACTTACATTCATTCACTTAATAGCCTCCTTCCCAACTGGGTTCCATGGTATAAATTCAGAATATACCAGACAATGAGTTAACCATTTAATCACTGAACCCATAAACAGATAATATGATTGATTAAATGAATATTTACTAAATCCCTTATGTTCTCTATATGCTTAGCAGTAGGAATACAATAACAAAAAAATGCCAGTCTCCGTTTTCCTTTTGTTCCAAGATTGGCAAACACTCTGATTTACCAGCTAGATCTGTCTTGGTGCCCTAGTAACCTAGACCACATGAGTGGTGAGGCTCCTCCTCTTCACTTCTTCCAGGACTCAGAGTCAAAGGGGGTCTAAGGAAGAATCCCATCTCTTCTTACTTGCTCCTCTGGTTCTTATCATTCCAATATAAGAAGAAAGAGACCAAAAAGGAGACCTTCCCCCTTTAAATCTAGAGCAAAAGTGTTATATACCATCTCCAACCTTTACATTGCTTTATGCTCCTAATGTGGGGGGGGGGGTGGGAGCAAGCAGAAAATAGCTCTCTTCCCATCATATCACTTCTTCTTCATGAGCTAGAAACAAGTAGAAAAGAATAAGTTGACCATAAGGAAGAGCACAGTTCTTACATTCTATATTTATACTATTATATTTTACATAATTTTGTTTCTTCTACCAACTTTGACCATTGTTGTTATTTAGTTTGCCTCTAGTGCATGTCAAGTCCCAGCAGGGGAAGAGAGAGGAGAGAGAGAGAAGGCGGAGTAGCAGGAAGACAGTGGCCCATCAGGGGAACCTAGAGCCTCCTTCTAACTAAGGCTAGTCCATGAGGATTACACTGCATAGTATGCTCCGGAGGCAGCCTAAAAAAACACATGTATCCAGCTCAAGGAAAGATTCCAGGAAAGTGATGAAGATGATTCCCTTCCTGTTGTATTCTAGACAGCATATTATTCATGCTGTCGCTGGCACCAAAGGATAAATTAGACTGTCTGAATATTCTCAGCAGAACAGAAGCAATAATAGCAAACTGAGTTATACAACATTCTGAACGAAATGCAATAAGGCATGTAATAGGCCAAATCAACTCCAAAGTTAAGCTTAAGGAAAAGCCCTTTGCTCTTAGTTATGTGTTTGCATGGTAAAATATATTTTCTATTCTGGAATAAAGACAAAGTGAGAGCAGCTATGACATTACTAATCATCTAGATCACAGTGAGCTCCATCACACAGACAGTTTGTATCGAGTAAGATGATTTAAGAGAGGATTAAAATACATTATGGCAGGAAACATGTAGTTGGCTGATGAATTCATCATGATCACTGTCTTCTTAATTAATATTTGTTAAACAAAGAAATAATTATACTGTTGAGATATTCGAAGTGTCAACTAAATAGTGTACAGCTATGGATCAGTAGTCATTTAGGTAAATAAATAAGGTTGTCCTGTTGAGAATCTCAGTTTTCTTCACTCTCAAGCAAAATATGGCTAATATGAAAGTTGATCATCAAGATAGTCTCATTAATTCTATGCAGTTGTTTACACTTTTGGTTATTACTTCAATTCAAGTTTCAGTTGTTACATTATAAAAAGGGTTTTTTAGGTTTATGTGTGTTTACAATACTGCATTACACTCTCGTTAAAACCATATTCTCGGGGAGCCCCAGTGGCTTAACGGTTTAGCACCTGCCTTTGGCCCAGGGCAGGATCCTGGAGACCCGGGATCCAGTCCCACGTCGGGTTCCCTGCATGGAGCTTGCTTCTCCCTCTGCCTGTGTCTCTGCCTCTCTCTCCTTCTGTGCCTCTCATGAATAAATAAATAAAATCTTTAAAAAAAACATATTCTCAATTCACACATAAAGTTCTGTACTTCATGATCATGTGGACCTCAAAATTCTTAATAGTTATTCCAAGAAACAAAAGAACATAAAAACCCAAAGCAAAATGGAAAGCCATGTTTTGTTGTCATCAATACATGATCACTGAAATGTTCTTTCCTTTCTAATGGGAATATCCCATCAGGATTCAGAAGGTGATTTTGTGTAGCAGCTTTTGGTAGCAGATATGAAAACACAGAGGACCATCAAGAGTCAGAGGAGGGGGATCCCTGGGTGACTCAGTGGTTTAGTGCTTGCCTTTGGCCCAGGACACGATCCTGGAGTCTTGGGATGGAGTCCCAGGTCGGGATCCCAGCATGGAGCCTGCTTCTCCCTCCTCCTGTGTCTCTGCCTCTCTCTCTCTAGGTCTATCATAAATAAATATATCTTAAAAAAAAAAAAAAGAGTCAGAGGAAAAGGAATAGGACAAGGAGAGAAAAGTGATTCTCAATGTGCAATTCACCTACTATTCTTCAAGTCAATTTTTGCTTAGGAAAGGAAAACAACCTTATAAGATTTCATGGAAATTTTGTTGGAGAACAATTAACTGAGGATCAACTTGGTGACCAATAAAAAACTGTCTCATTATTCAGGCATGACATCAGCTAGCAGCAGAAACTGGTGGAAATTTAGAAAAATATATATATAGTTAGATGCAGTCAGAGGGGAGAACAGAATCATAACAGAAAGAAAATGGTATCCTCATGTATAAAACCCAATTGTAGACTTGAATATTCAATTGGACAAGCACCTCAAACTCACCATATCCCTTAGATGAATATAGAATCTAACCCCCCAAAATTGCTTCCTCTCATAATTACTTATCTCAATAAACTGAGTTACTGTCTTCTCTGTTGCCTGACCCAGAAATACAGAAGTTATCCTCATCCCCACCCTCTCCCTCACTCTCTACCCCCAAGCAATTACCAAATCTTAGAAAACAAACTATTCCCCCAAAAGAGATTCTGCACATTTGCCTTTACCCTCACTATCTCTAACCAAATAAAACCATCATACCATCATTTCTCTTTTGGATTCTGGATTCTTGGAGTGATTTCTCTTTTTCTGATCTTGCCCCTTCTACTAATCCATTGAATGCACTATAGCCAGTGATTTTTTGAAATGCAGATATAATCTTGCCAGTGACCTACTTAAAACCTCAGAGCTTTCTGAATGAAATGAAATCTTCCTAACACGGCCACACCTTCCTCTCTAGATTCATCTGTCAATGTCCTTACAAGTCTATAGCACGTTCCATGCACACTTACAAGGCTTCCAGGTGATTGAATGTGCTGGGGGCTTTATTTCACCACCGATAACAGACAGCATTTATTTGTATCTCTAATAAATTCACAGTTTTCAATTTAAAATATTCTTTTTTAATATTCTATCAGAATCTGGTTGAATTAAGTGGAAAAACCCCAATGCAGGCCTGATGAAAAATCTTTTCTTCTATGACTGGGCCAATTTGTTTAAATTTTACATGTAATTTACACATGAACCCATAGCCTTTTTGGACCAGCCTCACTATGGAATTAATAAATTCGAAGAATCACAGAGTGTGAATGAATAATAAAAGTAATTTCCATCTTTGTTTTCTTCTCTCAGAGGACACAGAAGACTCAATTTGTGATCAATAATTCTACCTATTTTGTCCCTCCCATCACGAAAACCTACCAAATATTCTCTCGCCTCCAGAGCTCATCTCTAAACTCTGCACTATGTCAGTAAACCTGGCTTCCTTGGGCTTCTTTTTAGTTTCACTTGTCTCACTCATTATCTTGATTCTTTAAAAATTCAAGCCCAGGAATTTGATGGGGCAAGCACATGGCATAGAAGTAGGGAAATTGAGCAGATCCATACATCAAGGACTTTTCTCCACTGTACATTTATAGCTTTGCCTCTACTACATAAGTATCACAACATTTCAGTGGTGCAATTACTATGATTCCCATGAGGAACACATCAAGAAGCAGTCTAAAATTTCAATGAAGCATAAGGGGAACTGATTGAAACTTTGCCTCGCTAAAAAATATGAACAACATGGAAGAAGAAGTTGCCAAATACAAAAGTGTGGCATCCAATTGAAAAGAGATTATAAAGGAGATTCAAGCTCTGAATGAGCCGAGGCCTGTCTTAATGTTAAGGAAACAGCAAGCATTTCTATTCTAAAACTTTTTTTTTTCCCTTCCCTCAGCTTAAAAATATGCTTGCCTATTGCATTGTAGCAGATATGACAGATAGACTAACTCAATATCCGTTCCAACCTCCTTATTGTATGGCTTCCTGCACTGCAGAAGCTGGGAAACTAAAAATCTACATTTCCTGGATGCCCTTGTAGCTAAATCTCAGGATGTGATTTAGGTTCTGTCAATCAGACAGTTTCACATGAAGCCTGAATGTGGAAGAGAGTCCAAGTATAGGTATCATAGTATTATTATTTTTTTAAACCTAATCTGGCTACATTGTATGTTCCAGTGTCAGTTAGTTTCAGTTAGACTTCTTTTGCTCCCTTCATATTTATACTATTTTTTATTTATGTACATTTGAAAGCCATCTTAAGAACTTTGTAGAACAACTAGTATTGAACTTATATTTAACGTGGAATTTTGAACATTTTTTCAATGACATTTTAAAAACTTTTTTATAAATCATATATATTTTCAAAATTTTTAAATTGTGGCTAATTTGTCATTGTTTTTGTTTGTTTGTTTGTTTAATTTTATTTTTATTTATTCATGAGAGACAGAGAGAGAGAGAGAGAGACACACAGGCAGAGGAAGAAGCAAGCTCCATGAAGGGAGCCGGACACGGAACTCAATCCATGGGCTCCAGGATTACACCATGGGTGGAAGGCAGGGGTTAAACCACTGAGCCATGCAGGCATCCCTAACCTGTCACTGTTTTAATCTGTATGCTGAATATTTATAGACCTTTGTTAGAAAATTACAATTTATGTTTTTTTTTTGCTCATATGTTTATTAGAACTTTATATTTATATTTTTAAAGCACATTGTCAGTATTTGGAGGATATTAGCTATTGTTTTATTTATTGCATACATCTTCTCAACTTATTTTTCAGCTTTTAATAGTGTCTATTTTTTAAACTCGTATTTAAAGGAGTTTGTAGCCAGGGCAATAAAGGGAAGGCTCATTGTTAAATATAATAAAAACATATAAAGCAAAACTGCTCAACATTTTATGTTACTCAGATTATTTCTTCATTGAACGACAGAATGAACATTGAAAGGGTAAATAAACTCAAGCATAAAACAGATGAGGAAGAAGACTTAAAACACATCTAATAATTCTAGATGAATACAAATTTCCCAACTATTAAAAGGCAGTTTGATGCCCCTCCCCTAGCAGCCCTCAGTGAGATCTTTCGAGCACACAGCAAAATTGTGGCTGCCTACAACTTGAAAGGCAAGCTCTCATCAGACATCAATGCTGTGGACACCTTGATCTTGGATTTCCAGCCTCCAAAATCTCTGAGAAAATAAATTTCTGTTGTTTAAGCCAAAAACATAAAAAAATAAATAAAAATTAGTTTGATACTATGTCTTAGAAAAATCCTAGCCTTGATAGCTAAATCAGATGATTTGTAAATATTTAAGAAGAGTGATCTATAAGAACCATGACAGTTCTAAATTAGTATATTTTCTTTTCAACTCAGATAACAAACTAGCAGATCAGGAAATTCCACCTTGTTGGGTTTGAGCTGAATATTTGGCAAATCTCTCATATATCATTGTTGTCAGAGAAAATAAGTATGGACTGCTGGGAAAATTCATACCTGGCTGAACAATGTTTTCTATAGAACTTTGATCGTTCAGTTCAGAAAAGTTTCCTAAAGTGGCAATCATCAAATGTTTTTGGTTTGAACATAAAAAGGAACATAGAAAACAGTTGTGAGTATCCACTCTATATCTACTCACATATAAATTATTTACATCTTTCTGTGCTAAAATTATGTTGATTATAAACCTACACAGAAGGTGAAATTGACAAGAATAAGATAAAGATTAAGCAAAATAATATCTGACTTATGAACATCCAAAAATTGCTCCAAATAAAAAATATATTATGAATAACATTTGGAATTCTTCCCTTTTAAATGTCCTACCATCTGTGATGCTTTCACTTAATTATTAAGCTAAATCCCAAGGCACAATATACATTTATAGCTGTGTTTACCTTTCTTGCCAAATCTGTTTAGATTCTCACGGTACATGTAACATGCCTGATTATGAGGTTATGCTAGACAGACAGTATCAGCTCTACTATTTTCTTCTCCTTTGCTTACATTTGCAAAATAATGTTATTTTATTTGCACTTCCTTAGAAGAAACCTTTTAAGCTACTTGTGCATTTAAATAACCAGGAAATTCACTTACAACACACAAACTACAATATATAGCGATATACCAAGTATGAACAAATTCTTTAGGTTGTATGCATTAAAACCTCTACTAAACAGCACTCATTCTTTCTGACACTAAAACCTAGTTTGATTATGACTCAAATAATATTAGAAATATTAATAAAATTGGTATTATGTTACTGTATAGGTGAAATATGTATAAGTAAAAGTCATCTAATTGTATCTTCTCCTTCCCAATGGTTCAGATCAACTTATGATATCCCTGGGATGAGAACACCTCACTTTATATATCATCATTTTTCATATTAATGACTTAGCTAAAGACATATGAAGTATGATTACTAAATTTATAGATGACACAAAATAGGAGGAGGAATTAACAGGCTTGATGAAGTCTTAATTAAATCCAAGCACCGTATCTCTCAAGAGTACAAATAGGACTGAGAATGGGAGGGTTCAGGAGGAATCTGCCAGTGACTAGTGTTTCAGTCTTCATGAAGTTGAATATGGATAAGGGGAATAAAAATCTCAGAAAGGGATGCTGA
Organism: Vulpes lagopus; assembly: GCF_018345385.1. NCBI lineage: Eukaryota > Metazoa > Chordata > Mammalia > Carnivora > Canidae > Vulpes > Vulpes lagopus. The sequence continues at coordinate 21,153,181 of NC_054824.1, read as the reverse complement.
ATGACAGGTCAAATAGGCAAATATCTGGAATAATAGATAATTTTTATTGATATTGGGATATTGAGCATTTAGGAGGTGAATACTATTATAATGACCATTTAAAGAGATCATGTTTGTTTCACTATACAAGTAGAAACACATTGGTTTTGCACTTTGAGACATTTACTTATGAGCCTTAAAATGAGATCAAATAGCCTTGAGGTATTTCAGGTCTTTCTTATGTATGTGAGCCTTCTTTCTCTAAGTACAACTTTTTCTTGTTTCTTTCTAAATATGTACATAGTAATTAAAAGAGCTAAGATGCAGGGGTGGCCTGGTGGCTCAGCTTGTTATGTTTCTGACTCTTGGTTTCAGCTGGCGTCATGATCTCAGAGTTGGGGATAGAGCTCCATGATGGGCCCCATGTAGGGCCTTGTGCTGGCCCCATGCTGGGTGTGGAGCCTGTTTAGGGTTCTCTCTCTTCCCTTCTTCCCCTTCTGGCAATGCATACTTGGGTACTCTTGAAAGGAAGGAAGGAAGGAAGGAAGGAAGGAAGGAAGGAAGGAAGGAAAAGGAAAAGGAAAAGGAAAAGGAAAAGGAAAAGGAAAAGGAAAAGGAAAAGGAAAAGGAAAAGGAAAAGGAAAAGGAAAAGGAAAAGGAAAAGGAAAAGGAAAAGGAAAAGGAAAAGGAAAAGGAAAAGGAAAAGGAAAAGGAAAAAAGAAAAGAAAAGAAAAGAAAAGAAAAGAAAAGAAAAGAAAGAAAAGAAAAGAGCTAAATATGTTAATGTTGGAATTTTTTATTTTATTTTTTTTAGAAAATACAAAGTAGTCTTAAAATATATGAAAAACTATAGAACAGAAAAAGGGCTTACACATAACTGGGAAATTTCCAGAGGGTAGAAACAAAACCAATGAGTAGAAAGTATTATTTAAGTAAACATTAAGAAAAAAAAAAAAAAAACAAGAAATGTTTTCCTAACATTTATTGAGCTATTCAAAAATAGTACTCTGTCCTGTGAAGCAGAGATAAGTGTTTAAGCAGAAAGAATGGTTACTTGATCACAAAACTTATATAACAATTTACTCCATAGTACATGGAATAAATTCACTCATCTTTAAGGGATTTACCTGCTATAAGATTCTGTGACTCTTCAAACCAATTTATACTTGAGGATAACTTTGTTTAGTCTTCTGAAAGTCTTCATTAACTTGCTATGTGTTTAAAAGATACACAAAAAGAATTCTCAAGTTATATTATTGTATGCATTAATTAGATCTTTTATTCAATGCCATGTAAACAATTTAAAACAAATTTTTTATTTTGCTGGTTCAAATACTATATTCTCCCTGCCAACTGAAGAAACCACATGAATCTATTTATTTTATCTATTTTAACAAATATTATATTGTATATTATACAATATAATATTGTATTTATTTTAACATAACAGGGGTATTATGTTCAAGTAATATAAACATAAGTAAAACAATATGAAAATTAAATATCTTTAGAATTGGCTGTTATCTAAAAGTATAACTAGAACCAAAATATAAGATTTTTATATTTATGTTTAAAAAAAAGATTTTATTCATTTATTCATAATAGACAGAGAGAGAGAGAAAGAGAGAGAGAGAGGCAGAGACACAAGCAGAGGGAGAAGCAGGGACCATGCAGGGAGCCTGACACAGGACTTGATCCTGGACCCCAGGGTCTCGCCTCCAGCTGAAGGCAGACACTCAACTGCTGAGCCACCCAGGTGTCCCTATATTTATGTGCTTGTGTGTCTATCTCACTATATCTACATAACTTGGAAACAAAAATTCAATAAATTTCACTAAAAACATTTCTACAGTTAGTAATTTTTAAATGCCCTTGTATAATATATATTCCAAAGTTATATAACTATTCTCTTAAATCAGAAATACATAAGAGATTTTTAAAGAAAAGGTATCTTTTCTTGAATATATATTTTAGATAGATTGTTTTATCTCCTGTATCTAATTCTTTCATAATACATGCAATGTCTTATCAGGGCAAAACTGTGACAGTTAAGTTCCACACAAGGTAAATAGAGTATTAGTAAATATTTGCTGATTACAAAGAACATTCTAGATATGCCATAAAATAGGGACTCATTTATGGTTCTATTCACATGCAGGATCAATCTATATTATCATTATACACAAAATTTTTAAAAAAATCTAATGGGCTTGTGGCACCCGAGTGGCTCAGTTGGTTAAGCATCTGACTCTTGATTTCAACTCAGGTCATGATCTCAGGATCTCAGGGCTCTGTGCCTGGTGGGGAGTCTGCTTCTCTCCATCTCCCTCACCTTCTCCCTCTCCTCCCATAAAATAAATAAATATTTTTAAGAAATCTAAATGGGCTTTGAATTCTGATATATGAAGATTAGCCAAGAACTGCATTTCAATTCATTGGATGCTATGATAGAATAAATATTTGTTAGTATTCAGAAAACTCCCCCCCCCCATTAAAAGAACACAAAGGACATCTTTTAAAAAATGTCCTGGGGGCACCTGATGCCTGGTGGTTCACCTCAGTTAAGTGGCCAGCTCTTAGTTTCTGCTCAGGTCATGATACCAGGATCCTGGGATCCAGCCCCCAGTAGAGCTCTGCATTCAGCGGGAAGTTTGCTGGAGATTCTCTCTCCTTATGCTTCTGCCCCTCCCCACAGTCCATGCTCTTGAATGTAAATAAATAAAATCTTAAAAAATAATAACATAAAAAACATCCTGAACACCAAAAAGACCACACTGCTAAGTATGAAGTTTCTATTTCAGTGAAAATCTATAAAGTACATACTGAATTTATAATTGTTGAAGAAGAGGCTTAATATTTGGTTTTATAAAGCTTTTTTTCCTCCTGAGACTTAATTCCTGGGTAATCTGAAGAAGACTTTACCTTAGCCAAATTCTTCAGAGTCTGCTTTCCTCAACTCACAAAATGACCTTTAAAAAGTAATTTATCAAGTGTATATATAGTTCAGTGCCATCCAGTAAATTCTATTTTCTGCTAAAATATATTTGTAGCCTAATCCCTCAAGATATCATCATTAGAATCAACTATTAATGAAACCATTGAAAAGTTAAATATTTTGTTTATCCATTCCTATTCACTCTAAATATCAAGTAAGTTTTTCAATAGCAGAGCATTATTCTTGTTTTATGGCAATGTTTGCTTGATTGGTCTCACCTTTCTCCCTCCTATTAAAATAGCTATATTGAATATTTGACCCCAACACTTCCTTGTTTTGTCATTTTTTTTTTTCTAATTGGGAAAAATTGAAACTCAATAATTAAATTTGACAGATTTACACTGGCAATTTTCTACTTAATCATAGTAACAACTTTTGTCTTCACTTTTTATTGTTTATGTCATTAATGATCAAAATCATTAATATACCATGACAGTCATTAATTTGCCAGTCCATAGTACTTCGCTAAATAACTTGTTATGTCATTAGTAAATGTTATCTTATATAAGAAAAATCCATTTGGACTTATCATATTTATCTTCAGGAAAATTAAGTATTAGATCTAGGAAAAAAAATCCCCCCCCCAAAAGAAACAATCCAAAAACCACCAACCCTCTCCACCCCCCCACCAAAAGAAAGCCTTCACATATAGATATAAAAAAAAAAAACAAAAAAACAAAAAAACTTGGACCTAAGTTCAGAGTGATACTTTAAATTCTAAATAATTTCTTTTTTAATGAAAAAGATAAAATAAAGTTATGTGTTTGTGGGGGAAAAATAAGAATACATTTAAGGTTAAAAATTATATCTAGTTCATGCAATGCTTTCACTGGAGACAGTTAAGTATTACCTCTCTCCTCAAGATGAGAGGGGAAAAAAAATCAAGATCTAAAGAGTTAGACTGTTTTTCTTACAAATACAGGGGAATTGTTGCCTTTAAGGCTGCAACTGACACTGGAATTTTTAGTAAGCCCTAATCAATCATAACTCTTGAAAGCAGCTATTAGGAAAGTCATACTGTGTGACATGAACTTTCCAAAAACCAGCATTGACAGCAGCTCTCTCTAAGGGCACTCATTTTCTTCCTCTTTGCTTGAGAAAAAAAAGAGAGAGAGGAGAGAGAGAAGAGAAAGAATGTGAATTCGTTCAAGTTCCAAAAATGGTACTTTTACCTATTAAATAATTCGAATATACAGAATCAACATTTTACACATAAGAACATTTTCAAACTGATTTAATGCACTCAGTACAGACACAAGATAAAGACAGGCAAACATTTACAGATGAAGAGCAATTAGCATGACTTTTTCTTTTAAAGAAATCCACCCAGACTAATTTTAGCTTTAAATGTATGTCAATAAATGAAGTTTCACAGAACTGTGTATCAGCTCTCTGATACAGAATCGATTTACAGATGACTTTGATTAGGATGGGCACAGAGAACGTTTATGTGCTTTTTATTTCTATTCATCAATCAAAAAAGATAATCATACTACTTACATAAATTTACGAAATGGAGATGGTTCAGCATATGTGTTTACATGTGATAATAAATCTCCCTCTGGAAAAGAAAGAAAACAGAATTCAAGCAGGCCATGTTTAATGAATAAACAGACAGCTCAGTAAAATTGGCCATAAATAGTAAATCTCAAAAACAAGAGACGTCTTCTTTTTAGCTGTTGTATTAGGGTAACCAAGAATTTGTTTTGTGAATGCCTTTCTTTTTCCCTCCATCCCATTTTGCCTGTTCACATACACCACTGGGGCAGGAGGCAGAAAGACAGAGTACTGTTGAAGGGATTCAGAATATGCCATCCCAAAATATTCCACTTTGACATAAGGATTATTTTGAGCTGAAGGCAGCTGAGGAACAGCAGACACAGGAGGAGCTAGCTGACTGCTCTTCCCCTTTCTGACTAAAAGCAGGGCATACACTTCCCTTTGTAAAGGTGATGTAAATTTCTATTTGTAAAGTCGTCCCCCCCCCCACCCCCTTGGTACCAGGAAGAACAGAATAGCTTTAGAGAGGGCCTTTATTTCTAGAAACAACTTGGGTCTGCATGACAGACCTTACTAAATAATCCTATCTACCATGTCTCTGCTACTAACCCTCCATAATTTATTAACTCAAGGAGCCTGAACTCTCTTTTCCTTTGTCTAGTCCCTTCTCCACAATAACTGCCTTTTTTCAAAATGGTATAAAAGCCCCCAAATCTAACTGCTTCCCTGTGTTTTCACTTCTTTGCTTTAAGGTCCTTGTGAAGGTAAAAATGGTTGAAAGATGTATAGGCCTTTTCTTCTGCTAATCTGCCTTTTTCCAGTTTAAATTGCAGGCTCCAGAAAAGAAACTTAAGAAAGTAGAGGAAAAGTTTTTTCCTCCCCTGCACTACTATTGTTTATCTAAGGGGTGACCCGGTATTAATGCCATGACCAGATGAAAACACGTTCAGCTTTCTATATTAAAAAAATGCAACTAGGATACTTTAAGTGCAAAAACTTGTTTTAGTTCAGATTTAGAAATTTTAATAAAAGGGATATTTTGATTTATGGAACCATCAAATTTTTTCCTTTATTGTTCACTAACAACGGAAATAAATCTCATTTAGCATCAAGGGTATAATTAACATAGATAAAAAAAAAGCCTAAAATTAGTTGACATATTTCCAAATCACGTTTATATCTCTGTTGGGTCTATCTATACTAGACTGACTTTTTAAATAAAATGCTGACCAAAAGATAGCTATATAATAGAGTCTAAAAGATAAATTTTCACCTAAGTAACTAAATATTTGAAGAAAAATTAGTATTATTTTCATGCTAATATATCTATATATGAATTGTTTCATTTATATATATAAAAACATGAAATTGTATATATATGAATGTATGCAATTACAGAGTTTTATAGTTGAATGATAGATAACTCAATTCAAATATATGTAGTAGATGAAATATAATATATATAAGGTATATATAATATGAAAAATATTACGTGGATGGATATATATCTTTATAATATATGATATATAATTATAATATACAGAATTATAATATATATAATATGATTCCTGTCTGTCAAAGTTTTAATCATCATGCAACACAAGCAGCACTAAATAAGTAACCAAATAAATTGTCTGAAGTTGAATAAATGTGATTAAGGTGTGTTTTTAATCTGAACAGTTTAAGATGTAACCGTTCTGCAAAATTTTGAAGTGAAAGAGATAATGATAAGACCGTTAAATCTGGGAATAGGAGAGAGGTAGACATTCTACATCACTAAAAACACAATCTTGAAAATCAAATATTTGCAACAGTGAGAAAAAAGCAAGTTCCTAATTCTATAAGACATTTCTTACTAGCGAATCATTGGCAATTGTGTTTAAACAATGATAATTATCCGACCTGGTTTATCTTTTAGGATGATTTTTAAAACCATTTCTACATTTTAAAGATTTCTAGGGTAGCAATTTTGATATACAGGTATAGTTAATACTAAAATGTTTGGTTTTGTTTTATTTTTGTTTTTGTTTTTTTAATACTAAAATGTTTTGCATCTCAGTGGAGAATTATTAGAATGTAAGACCTTTAGGAAGGATTGCAGAAAGGTGTCCTGATTTTACTGGACTTGGAGTTCTTTCCTAATACATAATATAACCTGTTATCCAAGAAAGAAATGTGGACAGGTTATGACAATTCTTAAGCCTGAAAAAACAGGAATTATCTCCAGTGACTTATATAATTAAAATTTTGGCCAAACTGCATCAGTGTCAGAAATTCAGTTTTGCTATACCAGAATATCTCTCCTAATAAGGATCATTGTCTTTATAGGAAAATTATATACAATGATGATACCATTTCTCTTATATTTGAAGAATTATAATTATCCTTCCATTTTTATTGGGTTATATAGCTGAGTATTAGTTGATGAGATTATTAAAACAAATATCACATCAAATTCTTTTATACCAGTACAGCTTTAATTACAGTGGCTAGAAGCCCTGGAAGCTACCACACAGGTAAAATCGATTCTTTGTATCAGTACAAGAAGGCAAAATGTGGCTAACCACAAAAAACAGATTTTATGACTATATTTGAAATATATTTTTAAAAAATTGATAATTAGTGAATCCACGGCTGCTTAGAGACATTTTCCCTCCTTTTTTTATCCCAGTTCATTCTCCTCTGGAAGTCCAAAATTCTTATAAAAGGCAAGTCACCCCACCCTACAAACAAAGCTTTAATAAACAATTTTTCCTGTAGAGAAGAGGTAGCAGAATAGAGCGCTTTTCTTGTGCGGTGCCTACTGTCAAGCAGTCACAGGTACCTGGAGGCATACCAACATAAGCAACAAAAGAATCAAATAAGTAGAATAATTGTTAGTTTGAAAGGAATGTTTGCTTGGTTTAAAATAGAAAACCTATACAAGAATTGGGGCTTATTTTCTGTCTTTCCAGCTTTATGTTTTTCAACTTTTTTTTTCTGTTTTTTTTTTTTTAAGATTTTATTTTCATGAGAGACACACAGAGAGAGGCAGAGATACAGGGGCACAAGGAGAAGCAGGCTCCCTGCAGGAAGCTCAGTGTGGGACTGGATCCCAGGGCCCCAGGATCACGCCCTGAGCCAAAGGCAGACGCTCACCCACTCAGCCACCGAGGCGTCCCTGTTTTTCAACATTTTAAATGAGAAATATCTTAAAGTCTCAAAATGCAGCTGTATGTGTTGATAATGAGGAAGGCAAAGTTTTATCACAGAAAGCATGAGATAGCACTCCCAGACACAGGGGACAGGGGCTCTCATGAACCTGGCTTACCTGTCTCTGTGTTTCAAGTGCACTCCCAAGTGCCTAAGTCTGAGTATACCTGGGAAACCAAGGGCCCAATCTGCATAATCTTTAAGAGTATTTCTGGCTCTAATACATTCGTGATTAACTTAACTCGAAAGATCTTACCTAAAAATAATCGGCATTACTCAGCTCTGTATTAAAGGTTCATAACTAAAGCTCCAGTTTTTATATCATGGGGCAACCAAGTAACTGAGGCACCTTACTGCTTTGCTTTGCTTTACTTTGCTTTGCTTTGCTTTTCTCTTTTCTTTTCTTTTCTTCTTTTCTTTCTTTTCTTTTCTTTTCTTTTTTTCTTTTCTTTCTTTTTTCTTTTTTTTCTGAACTGTTGTAGTCTCTGTCTCACGACACAACAGTTTTCATTACACTCATCAAAACTGATTGTTAACTAGATAAATTATGCACATTATATAAAGTATAAAAGTTGACTATATTAAGTGAGACTCACAGATGGTCAGAGTGATTGTCAGAACATCTTTCTGTGGTTAACCAAATGATTTTTCTCCAAATGCTGATGTGATTAAGCTAAATTTTATACGAAATGTGCATTATAAAAACAAGCATTCTATTTCTATAAATGTGTTCTACTTAAAAAATAAAAAAATCTGCAAGAAAAGATTCAGTTATGATTTCTTATGTGAGATGATTAAAACATTTAAGCTACACTTTTTCTTTTCAAATAACACCATGCAAAAACTACAAGGTTTTGCCTGTTTTGTGTAACTGTATTCATATAACTACGTAAATAACAGTGTTTAATGAGGTAATATTTTTATACAGATGTCTTCTTTTATTCTTCCTTTTGTAACAATATACTAAAATCTGGTTTCTTTTTTCTTTTGTTAGTAAAACTCGCACAATTGTGTAGGAATAGTTTGCCCTAGATCTACTAAAATCTGACAGACAGGATTCAGATGGATTTTTCCTATCTGAATAGAGGAATCCTCACAATCAAAGAAAGAGCAACATAATAGGGTTTCTTCAGCAAAGATCAGCTCAGTTTAAGATAATCATACCAATATGTTACAAATTGAATACTCTTCCTGCTTCAGTGAAAAAAACCACAAAATATATAAAGGCCTCAGTGCTGATGACATTTTGGTTTAAATCATTTTCTTTTGTAGACCATGTGTGTTCCTTCTCTTGACAGACTACAGATCGCATGAAGGCAATTATGTCTTTAGATTTGCCCTCTTTCGGGTCAGTGGTATAATTATAAGAGTTTGCACAGCTATGTTGGTAGGTGGTATATTTATTTAATTGTTTACCACTGGATTGTGAGCCAGGTTTAACAGAACAAAAGCCTGAGATTTGTGTACAGTCAGGTCCATCATAATTTATGGTTGGTTGGATTTGCTGCAGTCAAATCCTCTGGCAGAACCATGCCACGGTGACCCAGGAATGCCCAGCTCTTGACATATGCCTCGGTCGTGTTATCCAGTCATAACAAACACAACTTACCATTTCATGGACCTCTCAGTGTTTGTTTACCACATGTGCAATTGAATGATTCTAGTCACCATATGTGTGTATAAATCTCAGGAATATAATTTAATTATGCTAAATTAAATATCAAGTGTACATGATGCTAGTTCTGAATTAACTTATGTAGTTCCTAGAGCATATATATGAATAAGACATTCTTTTTAGAGGAGTACTTAAAACTATAGCAAACCACACAATGCTGATTTCTTTGTCTCTTTTTTCCCCTTTGGCAAATTTCTTCATAAAACTTGTTAGGTTTTCCCTAACTTCCTTAGATTCTTTAAATATATAAACATTTATTGAGCTTCTATTTGTGGCCCAGAACTATGGTACATATTAAGGTGCTATAATAATACCCTAACAAATGATTATGCCGTTACTGTGCCAGAAGTAAGGGACTGTTGTAGCCTCAGTCCCTAGCATATGGTAAGTGATCAAGTGATCAATAAATATTTGTATCTATCTATCTATCTATCTATCATCTATCTATCTATCTATCTATCTATCTATCTATCTATCTATCATCTATCTATCATCATCATCTATCATCGTAGATCAATAAATATTTGGTAATTGAATAAATTTGCTCAATACAGCTTGCCAGTTTTACGTGGTCGTAGGGTGAATGATTTTCTCCTGGAACACAAACTCAGCTTTAAGGATCAATTAAGCATCATAAGCAGCTACAAGGACAGTTAGCTATGAGAGTCCTTAAAGCAGATTATTGTGATTATTTGATAAAATCCAATATTTTAAAATGAGTAAAAGGGATTCACAAATAAAGAAGCAAGTAAAATTTGGGGGCTAATATAAAATATTCTTAAATTTTTAAAAGCTGTTTTTTTAAGTCTGTTTAGGATTTGAAAATCAGGAGGACTTAGGGGATGATTTTGCAGACACACGCAAATTTTAGGCTGTAAAGAACTACATCTTGTGCATAATGGAGGATTTGGATTATTGCCTTGTGGTTGGTAGAAACTGTCTTATTAATGAAGGACAGTAATGACTGGTTTCCATTTAGAATGTTTTTAATAAACTGTCAACACTTGTAAAAAATAGCTACCTCAGTCATTTGGTTCGCTAATTTTGCGTGTTTGTTTTATACAGAAACATTCAAGCATATCTTCATAGCTAATGAGAGGAAACACGTGCCACAGAAAACTAGATCAATTGAGGCCTGCATCGTTTTAGAAGAAGAAAACTGAACAAACATACTCAAATATCATTCTTTACCTGCCAGTGCCTGATTATTCTTTGGACCCTCTCCCCCAAACATGTGAAAAGTAGAAGCAGTGTACTAACACTCTGGAAACTAGAATGCATTGGGAATTACAACCTAAACAGGAAGTCAAAATGTTCACCTTTCCTCTACTAAATTGTTTTGTCCTATACAAGATTTTCCTCCTTAAAATGCAGCATGCCACATAGCAATCCTGTCCACAGCGAGCAGTCCTGAGTTTCTGCCTTCTTCATGTACTTTGTGGATCTTTCTGGCTGGGATGTCCCCCAGGGTGCTCCTGCTTCTGTTCTTTGCTCACCATCTGTAACCTAGACCCAGATCCTCTTTCAGTAGAATGACCCTCTTTCCTATCAACATGCATTCCTTATAATCAATTCCAAATCTTGGCTAGAGCAATGCTTTCTCCTTAATTTTCCAGTTGTATCTCTTTCAGAAAAATGTTTATTGATATATAACATGTACATAAGAGTGCACAAATCCTAAGTGTGTAGCTCTATATATTTTCACAAAGCAATTACACTTTAGTACACACACTGTATATAAAAATAGAGCATCAATAGCTATGCTACCCTCTCCCTCAACCTCCAGCCACTCCAAGGTTGTATTGGTATCCAGTTGTGGTGGTTTTAATTTACATTCTCCTGATGACTAATTTGAAGAAGGATATTATGTGTAGTGCCCTTCTTCCTCTAGGTATCTCTCTCTCTCCTCTCTCTCTCTCTCTCTCTCTCGTCTATTTCTGGTTGCATTGGTCTGATTTTGACTAACTAAAATTTTAGAGTTCTTTTATATATTCTGGATAGAGAACTGTAACATTTGTTGCAAATATCTCCTCCTACCTGTTGCTTACTTTTTCATCCATTTAATATTGTCTTTTGATGAACAGAAGTTTTTAATCTAGTCACCACTTTTTCTTCCTTTCTGGTTCATGTTTTTTTTTTTTTTCCCCCTGTTTAGGAAAATTTTGACTGCTCAAAAATTTAAAGATAAACAATATATTCTTTTCTATTTGGTACATTACTAATAATGTCATCCAAATATAATGACTGTTTTAGTTCTTCCTTTCAAATTCTTAGGATTTCTTTTTTTGTTACTCTCTTGCAGTATGTCAAAAATAGAAGTAATTATGGATGTGCTTGCCTCATCGTTGATCTCATAATAAAAGTTTTCACCATTTTACCGCTATGTATGAAGTTAGCTAAAAAAGTCTTTTTAAAAACTACTTATCCTCCATTTTATTACTTGCTTACTGTTTTTATTATAAATGGTTAAGTTGTATCAAATAATATTTATGCATATATTGATATAAACATGATTTTTCTCCCTTTTGAATGAATTACTTTGATTGATTTATAAATCATCATCCAACCTTGTATGTTGGATTAAAATCCATTGATTTTTTTTCCTAATTTATTCATGAGAAAGATTGGCTTATGAGAATTGTGAAGTCTCTTATTGGTGTTATCTTCCACAGTAGAAGGTTTCCCTTACTCACTCATAGGAAATTAGAGTGGGAACAGATCACGTTAATCCAATAAAAAAACAGAGCAGAGTCAAGTATAAGGGTCTGAGTTTTTATAAGACATGCTGTCTTTTGGATTTTCTTCTTTCCAAGTTGTAGTTCTATTGTTCCTAAAGCAGAGCAAATCTCCCCAACAGCATCTTTAGAAGAGTGACAAGATCTCAGAGAAAAGAAATAGGTGTATTTAGAAAATCTTTAAAAGATTCATATGTGTAAAGTGTAGCATAAAAATGACAGAGAATTAGGGATCCTAAGGATTCTTTTCTTGTTAATAGTCATTTTGAAGAATATGTATGTCCTTAGAACCTTTGTAATTTCTCCACATTTGCAATTATTATGGTCATCCATATGTTTCTCTATGGTAAAAAGTAGAAGGAAAACATTTACAAATCTGGGGGGAAAATGTCTCATATGTAGGTAGTTCAGGGGCATAAGGAAGGAGAAGATGGGAAGGAAGGGTTCTCTCTCTACAGCCAGTCAGTATCCACGGATGGTGTATTCATTAGGGGCCTAAGTTTTATTCCTGAAGGGGAAAGGTCTGACCTGGGCTCAGAAGGGATCTGAGACGTGACCTCAGGGCACAATCCTCACCAAGGAAGTCACATCTTCAAAATGTTAGGTGACATTTCCTCTTGAGAGATTATAATGACAACTTTCTTATGTGTACCTAGGTGTAGACAAGATAGTTCTAAAGGGGGATCCCTGGGTGGCGCAGCGGTTTGGCGCCTGCCTTTGGCCCAGGGCACGATCCTAGAGACCTGGGCTCGAATCCCACATCGGGCTCCCGGTGCATGGAGCCTGCTTCTCCCTCTGCCTGTGTCTCTCCCTCTCTCTCTGTGTGACTATCAAAAATTAAAAAAAAAAAAAAAAAAAGATAGTTCTAAAGGAAAGAAATTTTGTGAATTTAACTGCACAGGAAGACAAGCCTATCTAAGTGTCATATTACATACATATAAATATATATTATATATATAATTTTGTATTAGTCAGAATCAATCTAGCACAATGTATATGTAGGTGTCTAATAAATTGATTGACATATTTTAGGGATGTTCTTCTTACCATAACATCTCCTAATTTTTATGGGCTAATTTACCAGGTTATGGAATTTTCAAGCTATTTTTCTCTTGTTTTTAACGTCTACTACTTTCAGGCCCACTCTTGCTAGTGGGATCATCACAGAAAGGAGAAAAAGTAAAACTTCGGATTAGTGTATCTTGGGAAAAAAAGTATGGAATTGCCTCTTTGGGTTTTATATGGAAAGGTCTCTTCTGTTGGCATTTGACTTCACTTTCCACTTGTCTGACTACTTTTCTGTAGTCTCCTGCAAGGAGATGTCACTCACCTATTAAATGCATCTGTTCCCTTGGAATCCATCATCTTTCTTGGCTGACGCTAATATCTGCACACCTTTGCTCTGAGTGCAGCCTCATATAACTAGATGACAATCAGATGCCTTTTTTTCAGAAATTATGCAAATATCTCAAAGTTCATATTTCTGAATCAAAATTTCTGTATGCCTTAAACTTGTATATCTATATCTACCTATCTGTGATTTGTCACATCTCTTTTCTTTCCTTCCCCATTGTTAACACCTAAATTTAAAACTCATTACCTGTCAGATGGGTTATTCTTATTGCTGTGCCAAATGCTTTTCTTTATGCTTCCTGGGTGGACTCAACGCTCCTACAGTGAACTTTCTAAACATAAATCGGACCATATCATTAGGTATTTTTAAATCCTATGATGACTCCTGGTAGCTTTTGGAACAATATTGAAATGCTATTGCTTAACAGAATGTCACTTGTTATTTGGCAATTTCCTATTTGACATTACTTCTTATTCTGAACCTCAAAAGAGTCCTCTCTTCTCCATCCTTACTTTATTAAATAATACCTACTCATTTCCCAAAACTAAATACAAGTTTTCCATAGTCACCTATTTGGAGTTAGAAGTCTGCCTCAGTGCAATTTATAGAAAACTGTATTAAAGCAATTGCCACGCTTTATTGTAAACAGGCATTTCTTTCTTTTTACTCTCAAATTAAGCCTTAACAACTCTGAGGACAGAGATTTTTCCTTATTTGATATTGTAGCCCAGAGAAATAGCATAATGCCTAGCATATAACTGATGTCCAATAAACTTGTGCTGTACTTGTGGATAAATAGTTGAATGTTATAGATTTTATATATGCAAAGATAATCAATTTGTAATTCGACAATATAAATATAGAGAAAATAATTTCAATCCATAGAGTACTCAACAACCATAAACCATAAAGAGCTGACAAATCAAAAGGAACTGTTTACCTAATGTGACCACAATGTGATGAGTGATGAAGAAAGGATATTTCCTTTGAAATGTTATATTTAATTATACAATAAAAATGCATAGGATTATAAAATTTAATATAAGCTTTCTTATTTTAATAACACAAATGCCAACTTTTTAAACAGGGTTTTGGTAGAGTTGCTTTTATATAGTCCCTTTAAATTTGCCTCTTATATTAGGTCTGTTAATTGTTTCAATAAGTTTTCCAAATCAAAAAATGGCCAATGAGGAGTTGAGTTGTCAATTGCCTCTTAATTATAGTGATTTGGAGAAGTCTGGAAGATGACCCTGAGGGCACTTGGAAACACAGATTTTTTTTACTGCATTGCTGTGGTTTTGTTAATGTGGCTTGTGGTTATTTAGTTAATTAGGAGGAGTAGTTTATATAAACAACAGGCTTTCTGAATAAAATATTTCCCATAACTCTAAAGGCAGAGATTTATTGCCTTTGTTTTAAAACTCATAACTATACATTTGATAATTAAATTCTTGGTAACAGTGTCCTAAAACTCTAGTAGGAGAGATGAAAGGAACTTATCTTTAGTCTAAGTCTCGACATAAAAGAGGGAACCCTGATGTCTTATTTTCAGATGATTTCTGAACCATATGCTTTTATGTGTGTGTGTTTATATGTATACATTCATATGTCAAGGATCAGAGGGATGTGTACTTAATTACAATCTACTCCACACTATCTTGCCTTTGTTTTGTTATAACCTGCCTCTATAAGGGCTATTCAAAACAAATTGTGTCTACTTGTTCTCCACTTCAGTTTGTTTAATATATATATATAGTAAATATATCTACATATAAATGCTGTACTTTACTATATATAACTTTCATTCTTCCCTCTTGAACTGCTTTAAAATATCAGAACTTGAAGTATATTAATTTTAAAATATCTCCCCCAATAGGACACATTAAAATGCACGTTTACATTTCTCATAGCAGCACTTGTTGTGCAAGTGCCTTCAAATTTAAATATGTCAAAGTTATAATTATAGTAAAATGAAAGCAAATGCAAGAATGGCTCTGAGAGGTTTATCCTTTTAAACTGCAAATTTAGCTCTTTTACATAGGCAGGTTTAATTTCAAAGAATTTCACAGTGTAGGAACTAATTAATTAGTTAATAATGCATGAAGCCAGTAGAGCATTATCAGTGCTATATCCCAGATGGAAAACTAGAACAAATGGGGAAACTTGCATTTAATTTGACCCTTTTAAACATGAAAACTTGAGGTTTTTCTTGTTGTCTTCTTACATTTTCATCACTTTATCCTACATGTCTTTGGTCATCCCCTGCTCTGGCCCCACACGATTATAGAATTTTTAGACTCTTGGAGTGAAAAAAAGGAGATGCCAACAATCTGACAATGGCAAACCGTTAAATGGGCTTGATAAAGCTGATTTTAAAAATGAAAGTCATTCTTCAGTTTGGTAGTGCATTATCTTGTATGAGATGCTAGTGTCCATTTGCTACATTGCCTCCTCTATTAAAACAAATGGAAACTGGGTGTCTGAGGGACTTGATGCAGCAACTCTACCTACTTTACCTCCTCCTCCTCACACACGCATGCTAAAGAAACCAAGCAATCTCAGTGCTTTTTCTTTCCAGGTTATACTTATTATTCCCAAAGTGCTATATAAAAGCTAAATAATAGTGTGATTTTAATCATCAAATACAGTCCTTTCTTTCACATCTATTCTTATCAAGCCACAATGCTAATTTGACAGGTGAAATTTACTTAATGCTATGAAGTATTATCACTGTTCTACCCCTTCTGTGTTTTTATGATTTTCATAGGCAGAGGGTGCCCAAAAAAATCTACAAATTGAAATCTGCATTACTTATTATGTATCTCTCTTTTACTTTCAGGGTAAAATTCAAGCCTCTTCAGATCTGTGTCTCATTTCCCAGTAACAAGGCAATGTATTACAATGTAAGTATCGTCTCCCATTGTACTTAGGGAGTATTTTTTTTTTTTCTCTCTGAAAGATCTTAAATGAAGAAAGGACAAACTCTCATTCTGAGGGATGAATGGTGAAATTGTAAATTCTTAAGTCTCACTCCAAATAACAGAAACAGAAATACGATCATACGTTCTTCTTTCTGAAAGGTGTCTAGGTCTTGTCGTATTGAGTGCTGAGAATTATGGAATCACAGTTTGAAAGCACCGCTAAAAATAAATAGAATAATTTAAATGCATATCTATTATAATAAAAGTAGCTAAACTCTCTCCCCAAATGAAGAGGAGGTCATCAGCCCACTGGTCTGGTGCATGCACAGCTAAGGGATGGGAGAGGGCAGTTGCTGTCAAGAGAGACACAGAAGAGCATACAAAGGGAAACGCATCCGAAGAATTCCTCAGGATGAATTTTAGATTTTTTACACTTCCCTTTACCAAAAAGTGAGGACTGATGGGAAGGTCCTGATGTTTTGTTATAGATCGGTGATACTGAGAACAAACCCACATTTCAAGTTATTTCAGTCCAGAAGACTTAGTTTTGCCTTGAATTTAATGGAATCCATGAATAATCCCTCCTGCATTTGAAATTTTCTTTCTTCTTCTTCTTCTTCTCCTTCTTCTTCTTCTTCTTCTTCTTCTTCTTCTTCTTCTTCTTCTTCTTCTTCTTCTTCTTCTTTCTTCTTCTTCTTCTTCTTCTTCTTCTTCTCCTTCTCCTTCTTCTTCTTCTTCTTCCTTTTCTTCTTCTTCTTTCTTCTTCTTTTTTAAACTATATGCATTTACTACTTCATTTAACATTACTGCAGGTGCTCCGTTAGCTCCTGGAGATACAAGTGTGGATATAATGGGCAAATTTCTTGCTCTCACAGAACTTCCAATTTAGTTTGGGAATCAGATCATTAAGAAGCAATTACATTACTTCTAGTAATGCAGTCCATTGTGATAGAACCAGGGCTCCTGGGAGCACAAATCAGTGATGATAAACCAAGATTGTGGAGGTGGGGGAGGGGCAGGAATGGAAGTGAAGGATTTTCTTCAATGATAGTTAGAAAGTGGAGGAGGGTCAGTAAAGGATCCTCCAGGCTGAGAAGGCACTCTGAGGCTGAAAAACGAAGGAAGCCACTCCACACCACTTAAAGTTTTATCCAAGGTAACTTACTGACAGGAGCAAATGGGTGGAAAAACAAGGATCCAAGTAGCTACAGGGTGATTCTCCACCCCACCCTTCCCTTCTGGGCCTTAATCCACAGGTTTTATGGAGGGAGAAGCCTTGTGGTGAGGTCAAAGGGTAGTTATCTAGAGTGATGTTAACTGTGCACCACTTTAGGAAAGACCAGAACAGGCCAGGGCACATATTAATCTCCAGGGTCCTGGAACATGTAGCCCTGGGGACAATTATTACATGAGCGTCAACAAGAGCTCGGCTCGGCCAGAGATGGAGTCAGTGCTGTGGCTACTTCTACAGATATCAAATCTAACCTGTAAACCCAAGGAATGAGAAAAGTGTTAAGGTGGTGGCCAAGACAGAAAAGATTGTGTCAGAGAGAAAAGATTGTGTCTTTTGATTGTGTCACAATCAAAAGATTGTGAGTGGGCTGTTGGTGGTGACAGAGGAAGCAAATCATTCAATGAGATACATGATGAGCAGGATTGAGACATGGGATCATAGAAGGAATGGCGAGAAAAGGAACAAGTATGGTATGTGTATGTTAATTATTAAACTATCTTTCCAGTATTTTTGGTGTTATTTTGTAGTAGTAGCAGAATCTTGTGTGTGTGTTAATTATAGTTCAGCCAGAATACAATCTATTCTAGGACTAGGACAAGATCCTAAGCCAGCAAGACTGATGATTAGATGTTGAAACATGGGGAAAATGCTAAAGTCATCTCAACCAGAGCTGGAAGAGATCCTGTTATTTGAAATGTAAAGCATATTTCATTGTAAGCCTTCCCTCTACCTCTTCTCTCTTCTTGTCCCTCTGTTCATTTAATACTTCTTAATTTGGTAGAATTTTCAAAATAGCATCAGCTGCAAATATGGATTGATTTTTTCCCCAACCACTTAATTTACTGTAATTCTTGATTTCCTTTGCAAATTTCAACTTACTCTCTGCTACTGTTGCATTTTGAAAGTGGAAACTTTGTTTTCAGATGCTTTCCCATGCCTAAGTGCAAACATTTGATTTCTAATGTTATTTTCCAGTGCTGTACTGATAGTCAGCTCCTCCCACAAGCAACAAAATCACAACCCTTTGGGATATAAATTGTAAACTAATACAGTGAAAGCAACAATGGAAGTATTTTCTGTATATTCAGCACTTGGCATTTGTAGCATTTTCAAGCAGTTTGTGAAAGAAATAAGACACAGTTTGGCAGTCGGTCTTGAAGGAGAACTTGTGTTTAACTATTTTGTGCACATTTGCTTTTGTTGTTGTTTTCCTTCAGAAGTAGGTGAATAATAATTTAGCAAAGACAGCAGGTGATAACTGCAAAAATGAACTCAACCTGGATTTTCTTTTCCTCATCCAAAATCATAATCAAATTTTAATACATGTGACTTTCCTGAATCAGGTCTTCCCATGGACATGTGTGCTGGCTGAAATCTTAGTAACATAGCATTCTTTCCACTTTAATAGCTTTGTGATATTCAAAATACTAGAATCTATCAACATGGTCTAATCACCACATGAATGACTAGTTGTCAGAATCAAATGAAGCAAAAAATAATGATTTTATTCTATTTGTTAGGTCGGGACCTACTTGCCCATATGCGCTACTCCCTTAAAAAAGTATATTTGAACATACCACCACTTTGTTTTCTGATATCATCTTCAGTATAATGAGCCAAAAATGGTAATTTCCTCATTGGTCTGTAACCACTTCCCCGGAGGTGAATAAAAACAGTACAAAAACAAGCTGCCAACAGTCTGCATTGGGTCACTCAGTGTCTCTTTTCTAAAAAGAAATATTCAGCTGTAATACTTGGGTATAAATTGTGATCATTCAATTCAAACACAGAAGTATTTTGTTAAATAAAAAAATTTTGTCTTGGTCTTGACACAGAATTTATATAAGGAATTTATATAAGGAATTTTATAAGACAAAATATTACATCTATATGAAAAGTGTATTTAAATTATTCCCCTCATATACATACAAAATAATCTTATAAAAAAATTTACTACATCTAGATTTAATTCATCAGGCCATCTAAAATACCAGCTGATAAGGATGTGAGTAGGATTTGCCGATTTGACATTTATTCGATTCATCCTTTTCATTTCTTCTCTGTTTTTTTGTTTTTTTTTTCTTTTGAGTTGAGGGGTAGGAGATTAGCATCTTGGTTTTCCTTGGGCAGTTACCACTCCTTCATCCTTCCTCTATCATAGTTGAAGTGAGCTTGAAGCTACCTAACAGCTTCACAGGCAGGCATGTGCCCAAAGCCAGATCAATGAAACTTAATTCCAGGCCTTGCACTGGATCATTAGGAGAGAAAAGCTCTCTCTCCTCTTCTGCTGCTCAACTGAGA
Organism: Vulpes lagopus; assembly: GCF_018345385.1. Taxonomy (NCBI): domain Eukaryota; kingdom Metazoa; phylum Chordata; class Mammalia; order Carnivora; family Canidae; genus Vulpes; species Vulpes lagopus. The sequence goes on along the minus strand of NC_054824.1, from coordinate 21,133,295 downwards.
AGAATGTACACCTAAAGCTGGTTAGGGCTTCTAGGATGGGAGAACCTGCCTAAGAATTAAGCCAACAAAGAGAAAATAAATAGTCAACAGAGGGAGAGAGACAATTTTGACATTATTTGAGGACTCTGAACTAGCCATGTCTATGATGTGGGAAAAAAGGCAAAGGAAAACTTAAATCTCCTTACTACCTACAGCCCACTGATGACTCCTTGAAACAGACAGAGTGACATTCTTCCAGGAACTCAGCTGCCTCGATGTTAGTACTTTGCTAAAGGCAAAAGGCAATCTTAATCTGAGCCCCAGGATCCTGTAAATCTACTTTACCATAGAAAAATTTCTTTGGAAACTTCCTTTATCTCTTTCCCCTAAGACACAGGTTGGCAGGCATTCCCCAAGCATATGACCCATTGATATACATCTAAAGGGTCTCCTGACTCAGGTTTTATTAGACAGTAATAAATGACCATTTCCTAACAACTGCAAGCCCTCTCAAGCTTGCTTCTAAATTTCTTAGACTTCTGCCCTCCCTAACCTCCTCCCAATCTGAAAGTACATAACTGGCTACTCCTCATGATCCCTGTGCAGCTCGTTCTGCCAATGGGTCCTGGTCCATGGTTTAATAAAATCACCTTTTTACACCAAAGATGTCTGAAGAATTCTTTCTTGGCCATCAGCTCTGAACCCCAATATCGTTCCTGTATCACCTAGGCTTAACCATTTGTTGGGTTAAGTTTTCTGTTTTTGCATAAGGCAAGTTGAGGTTTTTTGTTATGTTTTGGATTTTTGTTTTGCCACTTGTATTTTGTATCTTGTGTTTTTGCTTTCTTATACAGAGAAAAATCCCTAATTGATACACAAGGGTCATTCCCAGGAAGTGGACTATGAACTCCCAAGAAATGACTGCTTTCTTCTGATCCACTGAACAAATCTCTCAGAAGTACAGGATTAAAACAGTGCATATTTTGATGAAGACTTTAATGAGAAGCACTGCTTTAGGAAATAAGTTCAACTAGGTTTGGGTCATATTTCGTTTGTCTTGTTATTCCCAGTGCCTTATGCTTGGTCTGGCATATAATTAAAAATCATTATTGAATAACGTATTTATAAAGTTCCATCATTAGTTGTGAAATAGATGTACAAAAAGGTACAAACAGGTCACTTTCCTTTGAGGAAAGCAGAAATTGTGTGATCAAATTATTGGAATGATTCACATTTTGTGCTTGTCCAAGAGTTATTAAATGATGTTCTCAAGAATTAAAAAGGGTTAATACAGGCCACAGCAAATTTGGGAAATCTACCTACTATTACTTTATTTTTTTTAAATTTTTTTAAATTTATTTATGATAGTCACAGAGAGAGAGAGAGAGAGAGAGAGAGAGAGAGAGAGAGGCAGAGACATAGGCAGAGGGAGAAGCAGGCTCCATGCACTGGGAGCCCGACGTGGGATTCGATCCTGGGTCTCCAGGATCGCGCCCTGGGCCAAAGGCAGGCGCCAAACCGCTGCGCCACCCAGGGATCCCCCTATTACTTTAATTACAATAAAAATCTCCAAGTACTTTAACACATTAAAGAATGCAAGAATTCTTACAGCCTCAGGAGTCAAGTCCGGTCTGCCAGACTTGCAAATGAAAACGTTTAAAAAACAAAACACCTATTAATATCTCATATTAGCATTCCACACATCACCATTAGAAAAGCTGCAGCAGAGCATGATAAGGACAATACTTTGAGAGTGGATGAAATGACTGAGGTGAAATCGTAAGTAAAGGATATTTGACAAGGCTCTAAGTCATTTTTGAGAGTGTGTCAGGAAGAGGAGGGATTTAGATATATTAGGGGTGGGGGGCAAAGTGGGTGTAAAGCCGTAGACTTTCTCAAGCGTTATGTGTACTGAGAAGGACAAAGATTCTCCACACTAATTCTTGAATAGCCTTGTCATTGGTGATTAACAATTTCTCCTTGTGTTATACGTTATTTTATGCAATTCTTATGAGTCTTTTTGTTTTGTTTTGTTTTTTGTTTTTTTTTTTTGTTTTGTTTTGTTTTTTTTTTGAAAACACTGGTCTTCCCTCTCTTTCTTAGTTATTAAGTGCTACCATCACCACTACTATTAATAATAATAGCAACAAAAATAAAGATACTATATGTCAGGGAGGTTTCTAAGGGTTTGTATGTTTAAATCCTCGAACTCTCACAATAAGAACTATTATATCATTATCCCCTTTTGGTACCAGACTATTAAGAGATGCTCAGTATCTCATTGTTCTGAGACAGAGAGATGTTAGTCACGTAAGGTCACAAGATGGCAGAGCCAAAGCCAACTGAGGAGGTCTGGCTTCAGCATTTGCACCCTTTAATGTCAGGTTCTACCATGTGTAAGCACTGGGTACGTGTGTATGTTGGCGAAGAAACAGACAAGTCCCCTGCCCTGATCATTCTATGATCTGTGAAGCATATTGACCAAAACAAACAAATGAAAAAACAAAAAAACTTATCTCAAAATAGGAACCCCACTCCTGAATTTTTTTTAAGCCAATGAAGCCAATTGAACAAAGGGAAGAGAAGTAATAGTTCGTGATGACTAATCCTTGCAAGGTCAATTATAATTTCCTTTGTATGAAGAAAGGCTTTAATTTCTAATGTCAGGATTTATTTTTAAGTGTTTTACCTTGGTAGTTTTTGAAAACTGATTCTCTGTAATCAATGTGATAAAATTTCCCTACAAATCTTAAATGAATGCAAAAATCAGAATTAAGTTCAGGGTGCCCGGGTGACTCAGTCAGTTAAGCATCCAACTCTTTTTTTTTTTTTTTTTTTTTTTTTTTTGTAGCATCCAACTCTTGATCTCAGCTCAGGTTTTGATCTCAGGGTCTTTAGTTCAAGCCCCATGTTGGGCTCCAAGCTGTGGAGCCTACTTTGAAAAAAAAAAAAGAAAAAAAAAAAAAACAGAATGAAGGGGCACTGGGTGGTTCAGTGGTTGAGCACCTGCCTTTGGCTCAGGTTGTGATCCCACACCAGTCTCCCTGCAGAGAGCCTGCTTTTCCTTCTGGCTCTGCTTCTCTCTGTATGTCTCTTATGAATAAATAAACTTAAAAAAAAAAAGAAAAAAGAAAAAAAAAAGTTAGAATACTGTCTGTTAGAGGACCCAAGAAGGAGGGACTGGTAATAGAGGGAGAAAGGCCTGAGCTGAGCCTCAAGATGCAAAAATGAGGCCAAAGAATAGAGGAAATAAGTAAGAAATGACTTCACCAAGTGCGTACATTTTGCTTGGTAAGTCCCTCCCCAGTGTTTCATCTCTTTCCTCAGGACACATAAAGGGAGTTGGCGAGTGAAGCCCAAATGACTAGAGTTAAATAAACACTACACCAGCCTCCAAACACCTACCACCCTTGCAGCCTGCTTTAGTTTTGCCTAACTCCTCCATCTCTCTTCAAGTTCTGAAACCACCTCCTGATTAGTCTACAAGTCTACTTCATCTATTTTCTTTGTTTCCAGAGACCAAAATCTAGATAATGATTACTTAATCTCCTTTCCTCCAAGCCCTACTGAAGATAATACAAACTATTGTCAGTTAGTGTGATTTGGCTATTACAGAACTGAGACCAGCTATGATAGTGATACACACAACCTTGAGAATTACTGTCTGAAAGCTCCAAATTTGACTCATATCCATGTTTGTGTGAGTTGAATACTGAAGAATCTGTATTTAACACTGTCCCTGTATGTCCCATCTTTATAGACAGAGTATATACAAAGTACAATCAAGAAAATAAAAACTAAGATAACAACAATAATGCTATCTATGTAAATACACAGGACCATGTGTCTTAACCAAGAGACTCAAATCTCTAGAGCATAACCATCCATTCGATATTCTAACACCTTTGAAAGGCTATGAAGTGTCAACCATGTGCTAAGCCAGAGAATGTTTTTTAAGAAATCATTTCCCCCATTTAATTGAGGCTCTCCAATCAATCCTAAATTCACTATCACATTATCTGCCCCAGAGAACACACCCTCAATACATATAAAGAAACTTAAGCTTTAAGAAGTCTGAAGGAAAAGCTGAACATGACCCTTACTTAAAAAGAGACTTAAAGCTTACTTCAGGAGAATAATTAAGTTAGAAATGAATTTTTTCCATCAAAAGATTACTCTTTTTTTTTTTCTAAGAGCACTAGAAAACACCTCCTGACTTACATTAAGGAGGTTTACAATGAATTAGAAGGAATCAAGGGTGAAGTAGTATACTCAAGTAAAAAAAGCTTATATTGACTTTTTAAAAAAATAATGTGATGAATAATCTAAAAATAAAATTGGATTGATAGTATTTAAATCTGGTGATTGCTTTAATCTGAACAGTTTACTTTCTTCAAATGTCAGTTATTCACCAGATTTTATAATACAAAAATAAAACTTATTGAAACTGAATAAGAGCCAGTCCCACATTTTATTTCCTGGAAAATGCATAAAATCTAATGATAAAAATTGGTTAATCTCTAAAATGATTTCAATAGAGTGTGTAAACTGATTGAGGTTGACACAACATACAGGAAGTGTTTTTGTCATATTATATAATTCAGGGTGACCTCAGAGAATTAATACCCATTACTCAAAGGACGAAAAAATGACTGCAAGTGTAGAAGTATAGGTGTTTAGCTACTCTTCAGTGTATGACATTTTACAAAAAAAAAAAAAAAAAAAAGGATGAATATCTATGCAAACATACTAAACCCATTTAGTAATTTAGGTCAAGATAAATGAAGTATGTAAATAATTTATATTTTTCAGTGAAGTACTTTGCAATGTTATCTAATTTACAGGGCAAAGAGCATCGCATAGAAATTTTTAGAATCTCATTAAAACATAAGTCCACTGATAGACCAGCCAGATTCTGAATTCTAGAGAATTTCTTCAATTTTGAATAATTAAAAAATAGACATTATAAGGAAAGCTTTAGTGATACATCAGCTCATCTACTTCTCCTGGCCCATGAATTTATACTGTTCACAGGGCCTTTCTACTAAAAGTAAAAATGAAACAGAATCTCTCAAGGGATTTGAAAGCTCTCTTCTGAAGTCTACTATGGTTTAAATTTCATGTATGGTTTCTATGCGCAAACATGAGGAAAAAATGTAATTTGGAGGAAGAACTTAGAAACAGTCCAATTCAAGGCTCTTATTTTACAGGTGATTGAATTCATCATAACTCTCCAGTAGAAGTCATTAGAAACATTGTGATTTTATTTCTCACGTACAGTTAATAAGGGAGCTTGTAATTTGTGGGATCTCGCTTCTCAGTATCATAAAATCTGACCCATCGCATCATCTTGAATATACTCTAAAAATTCCAGTTCCTTGAAATTCTCTATTTACCATCTTGTTTTATGACATACCAAAGGAGTATGCTATATTCCATTGCCCTGCTTTTCATCTTAGCAAAACTGAAATTAAAAAAAATAACACACAAACAAAAAACTTGTCATCCAACAGACATATCCATATTGCATATTGGATACTGCAGATAGTTTCAGTGATGTGTCTGGGAGGTATTTGGTTTCATACCAAAAATACAGTCCAGGACTCTAATTGTAGTTATTTTCTTTTAAGAAATGGATGGTAAATGACAAGATGATACTAAACCCTCATAACACAAAGTCATGAAATTTATTGATCCACCTCAAAACTGCTGGAGTTTCCATATATCAGGGCTTTCAAGTAGTAGTGTACTCTCTGTATATCATGCACATTAAGGTTTTATTAAAAATTCAATGAAATATTTATGTCTCAGTTATAAATCCCTGATGGGTAGATGAATGCAATCAAGACATAGTGATTTTCCAATGTGAGTTTTATACATAGAACATTTTGCCATGGCGATGGATGTCTTCTAGTTTTTAAAAGATAACAGTTGTTAAGTGTCCTACTTCTTACATGGGAATGACTTATTTGACCACTATTTCAACTCTTCTTCCCCACTCCTGCCCCACCCCCATCTTGAAGAGTAAAATTGATTTGCAAGAGGATTCCCATAGGACCTATTTCAAATTTCCCTGGGCGATTCAGAAATAATTCCAAATTTCCCTAGGTAATTCAGAAATAATTTCATAATAATGCATAATAAATTTCATGCAGATTTTAAAGTTATAATCCTTTCTATTAAAATTCCCAAGATAACATTTCTTACAATAATTCCATTATGTAAGTACAAAGGCAATTGTCAGTAATTCCAAACGATGTCGATATTTGCAGAGAGGGTTATCTATCTCTCCTGAGTTCCACCACCAGGGTTGCCCTCTTGCTTATCTCCAGGGGCAGCATTCACAGAGAACAGAAAGTCAATCACATCCTGGGAATAATGACACTGAGACTCTGGCCAAGGGACTCTCCTGAAAAAGTCACAATCAGGTGATTTGATTGTAAGTTTAAGATGATTTAAACAACTATATCTTTCTAGAAAGTCTCTTCTGCCTTTAAGAGATTTTTGTGCCTACCTTGAGTGCTAATAAAATCTAGAATAAAATTTATTTCTAGGCGATTTTTAAAAATTACAATAAACATCACTAATCAACATGAGAACCTTTTTGCTAGATGTCCTTTCAGGACTTTTAACCATATTCAGCGGTAGAGATGCAGGGACAACACATTACATAATCTATAAGAAAATAAGTAAATTCAATATCCTTTTCCAAATTATTTGATCCTGAGCTTCTTTATAAAACACACGTGTACAACATTATAGCCAAAGCCTGCTTTAGAAGGGTAGGAGGATCCGAACAACCAAACTTGATCTCTAACTTACTTCTCTTCCTCCCTTTGAATATCTCTGCTGATAATCTTTCCTTGTAGTGTTAAAGTGTTCACAGTCATCTAACAAAAATGATATCTTGAATTACATCTTTTGTCAAGTAATTTACAGTGCTATTTAGGCATCGTAAGTCGGGCAGCCTGGGTGGCTCAGCGACTTAGCACCACCTTCAGCACAGGGCGTGATCCTGGAGATGCAGGCTCAAGTCCCATGACAGGCTCCTTGCATGGAGCCCTCTACCTGTGTCTCTGCCTCTCTCTCCCTCTCTCTCTCTCTCTCTCTCTCTCTCTGTGTGTGTCTTTCATGAATAAATAAATACAATCTTAAAAAAAAAAAAGACATTGTAAGTCAACAAGTCATTTGCATATACAGAGGATTTAAAATGTAATCATTAGGATTCTCTACCTTGCATTTGTAGAAAAGGTAGTGGTTTAAAAATAATAATGTTAAAAATGAATATCTTCAATGCTTTCTTCTATAATATAGCTCAATTCTTCAAATGCCTTTTAGGAAGCATTTCTTTATATTTTTCAAAAACATTCACTGTAATCTTCACAGTCTTAACTTACCTTTACACTTTTAAAAGGTAGATACTGAGTAATTTTTAACGAATGACTAAGTAGACAAATAAGGCCACTGAGTGATGAGTGATAACTTGATGGACACACCTGCTTCAGAGAACACACAGGATTTTAATTGATGAAATTCCAAGACTCACAGAGAATCTCTATTATCTATTGTTTTCTTTATTTAATTCTATCCTTGAATCTTCTTCATTTGTGTTAACTTTAGGGAAGTAGATAATGAGGAGTGAAGTAATCTCATACAACCATCTTCAGGGTTGGGAGACATAGCACATTTGAAGTAGGTGGTGTTCGACACCTTGGAAAGAAAATTCAAATTGGATGATTTTTATACTGCAATTAAAAAAAAAAATCAGGAACACCTGGGTGGCTCAGCGGTTGAGCGTCTGTCTGCCTTTGGCTCAGGGCGTGATCCTGGAGTCCCAGGATTGAGTCCCACATCGGGCTCCCTGCATGGAGTCTGCTTCTCTCTCTGCTTCTCTGTGTCTCTCATGAATAAATAAATAAAATATTTTAAAAATTAAAAAAATCAACTTCTAGAAGAAATTGAGGACAACAGGAAGCTCTAAGAGAAAGATTTTGAGACAGTAAAACTCACTCTTTCTCAATAGTTTTACCATCTTCTATTCTTTAAGTTTCCAAGGAATTGACGTATATTAAAAGTAAAGCCAAATATTGTGCATCAGCCTGCCCCTAGTTTGTTCTACCATCACAGTCATGTCATGGCAGCACAGCAAAGGTCTGACATTGGCTGTTTTTTCTCCAGAGCCATGCCTAACCTCCGTAAATGTTGTTGATGTAACTGGCCTTCCTTGTACTTCTCCCATTTCCTCTCCAACCTGCATTATAAATTAAAGTGATTTCATCTCAAGTCTCGACTTTCTAAGCAGACTCCTCACAGATTAATTCTAGACACAACAGACCGGTAGCTGAGACCTTGAAGCTTTATACTTGAAAGTGGTAAGTGAAATGCACAGGAATTCCAGATTTTTGCATTTCTCTTTGTTTTTCTCTTTTTGTCTAAAAAAAAGGAGTGAATTCTCAAACTTCCTTCATCTAATGCTGGCACTGAACAAGTATTAGAATTCCTCTGAAAACATAAAATCACATCTCCCGGTACAGCTCAGATCAGAGTTTTGCAAATCTGATGATCTTTGACACACTTATTATTTTATGGTTGCATTGCTAGATATATTCATTACTGTACTAATTAACTCAAGTCTAATAGGACTTTTTAATCTAAAGAAAAGTGCGGTTGCTGCCTCCTGAATGATTTTCTTGAGGTCAGTACGAGGAAAGTGTACTTGCTGGAAGTATGCTTGATTGTCATTTGTTTAGCTTAAAGGATGATGAAGCTTTAGAATATAAAAGCAATTCCTGCATTCATTTCTCAGCATTCACTGCTGCCAGAAAATCGGTGGAAAACTTGGCTGTTAGGACAGCCAGCATTTTCCTGGACAATTTCCAAAATTTTCATGAGTTGTTATTAAAAGTAAAGTCTGTCTGGTTTACATAGACATAGAAATTTTGATTATACATTTAGAACAAAAATTCTCAAGAATTCTGTGACCTTTCTGAATATTTTGGCTACCTTTTCAAATTACCTGTCTTAGATAAAAGCTAAATAAAATAATCTTGTTTTTCTGGAAGTTTCCTTTCCTGAATGTACACCATTAAAACATATACATGTTTAAATGTGAATGAGGAACAAAGATATATTCATGACAGTCAGTAGTACTATCTAGATAAACGAAAATAATGTTCCATAAATTAGAACTTTTTCTGCATTGTTTGTATTTTTTATATCTTCAGTAACTGTTTTTAAACAGTTTTAACATGGTTACTCTAAAGCATAGTGCCAGACATTGCATGGACCAGAAAGATGCATAAGCACAATGCCTGGCCTCAAGTCTCTCACATTCTATTAAAGGGTAACACGGACAATCAAGAACCGGTATAGGATGCACAAAATGCCACCTGTACTGTAAAAACAAACAAAAACATTTCAAAAAAGAACAATGATTCTCAGTTATGAGAGTTAGATTAATCAAGGCATATTTTGTGACTGAGCCTTAAAGATTTTGTGACTGAGCCTTAAAGAGATAGTGATTTTGGTGGGTGGCATTCCAGGAGAAGAAACGAGTATGAACAAAGGTCAGAAAGCAAGGGATGCATATAAAATAGTGAGTAGTCAAGTTCAGACTCCAAAGCCTGACATATGACATTGTTCAGGTTAGCTATTGCTATGTATTATGTAACAAATCACCGCAAAACTCAGCAGTTTAAGAGAGAAACCATTTTATTGCCTGTGACGGTTTCTTTGGGTCAGGAATTGAGGAAGGGGTTGGCTTGACAGTATTATAGGCTCAGTATCTCTCATGAAGTTACAGTCAGACAGGGGTTGAAACTGGAAGCTGCATAAACCATGCAGCTGAAAGCTGGCTGAGCATCTGCTTCTCCTTATGTAGAGTCAGGTTCTCCAAGTGATCACTCTGTAGGCTCTAGTTTGGGCTTCCTCCCAGTGTGGTGGCCACTGGGCAGTCGAATGGCTTACGATATGGCTGGAGGCTCCAAGAGCCATTATTCTAAGGGATTGTGTGGAAGTTGATTGACCTCTATGACTTTGAGAAGCCTTGCAGAAATGCAGCATGTTACTGGTGCTACAGGCAGGTCACAAATCTTCCTAGATTCAGAGGGAAAGGGATTCGAGTCCCTTTCTTGGTGGAGGAATGGCAAGCTTGTGTAAGAATACATGAGACAGGAAATAGTGTTATTGTCTTTGGAAAATACAATCTGCCACAGAAATTCTTCATGACAGGATCCTGGCGAAACTTTTCCACATTTAATTCCTTCCATTTCTTCATATGAACCATGTATCTCCTATCCCAGAGACTGTTTTTGCATATCTGTCACTGAGACTGGTTGCTCTGCAGCAACTGCCCTTTCTCTTTGTGTCAACCCAGCAAAATCCTATTTGGCTTTACAACTAGCTGTCCTACACACAGCCTCTGCTGACTCTTGCAGAAAGTCTGTGTGCTTCTCTGTTGCCCAGGGGATTTTTTTTCCAACTTTTTAAACTCACTGTGGTATAATAGAGCTAACATAATGTTTACCATTTTAACCAAGAGTCCATCCAGTTCAGTGGTATTAAATATATTCACAGTTGTGCAATCGTCACCACTATCCATCTCCAGAACTTTTTCATCTCCCGTGTAAAAACTCTGTACCCACTAAACAATAAAAATGACTCTCTATTCTCCCTTCCCACAGCCCCTGGTAACCACTATTATACTTACTATCTCTATGAAAGTGGTACCCCACTTATGTACTCCACATAAGTAGAATTATAAGATATTTGTCCTCTGGCTTATTTCACTAGCACAAAGCATGTGGTAGCGTGGATCAGAATTGGGTACTTTTAAGACAAAATAATATTCCATTGAATGGATGGATGGACGTGCCATATTTTATTTATTGTACATTTGGGTTATTTTCACCTTTTGGCTATTGTGAATAATACTGCCATGGATATTGGTGTATTCTATGGGTATATAACTTAATCTTCTAAGAAAATTTATAATACTGTATTATAAACATTTTCCTACTTTCTATTTGAGCATCCTTCCAAAGACCCAAACTCTTCAAGTTTTAAGCTTAAAAATATTAATTTCTACATCTTCGTAACCTAGAACATAATAGATGCTTAATAAAAATATATGGGATATTGGACAGTGAACAATCAAGACAATGTCCGTAGCATAAGACCCATTTTGGGCCTTCCATTCTTATTTGCCAAAGCCTTTCTCATTTATTTGATCTGAATTTGAAATCGTTTTATATATGGATCAGAATGTACTAGATGCTGAAACAAACACAACTAAAAGAAGGCCTGATTTTCAGAAGCTCACATTTTATTTTATTTTATTTTATTTTTTATTTTTTTTTTAATTTTTATTTATTTATGATAGTCACAGAGAGATAGAGAGAGAGGCAGAGACACAGGCAGAGGGAGAAGCAGGCTCCATGCACCGGGAGCCCGACGTGGGATTCGATCCCGGGTCTCCAGGATCGTGCCCTGGGCCAAAGGCAGGCGCTAAACCGCTGCGCCACCCAGGGATCCCAAGAATCTCACATTTTAAAACTGAGATTGCACTCTCAGGAAGAAAAAAAAAAAAAAAAAACTGAGATTGCTTTCCTTTATGTGGTTTGAGAGGAAAAAAGCCACAAAAAGAAAGGGTAGATTTATTTTCTGATAGGCTTAAAATAATATGGCATTCTGGAAATCGGGTTATGATGCATTAAATTCCTAAGCTATACGAATGTAATTGTCTTTCCCCCCATAAACATATGTATTATCGTAATCTGTATGATGCTCTAGCTGGTCACATATTACTCTTAGGCTGTAAGCATAGGTGCTTCAAATTTAACAGTTATACCATAAATTGAGTTCCAATATTAATGACTAGATCCTACATAAAAATAAAGAGGCAAATATTAAGTTCTAAGAAACAGAGGGGAAATTATTGTGGTGGCTTTAGGATAATCTGCATAACATACCTGGCCACTGATTAACATCAATGACTGCAAAGCACCATTGTGTAGGGTTCTTAGATTCATAGAGTCCAGAGCTCAACAAATTCAGGGTTTCATTTATATATAAAGAAAACACATAGTGAGGAATGGAAGAAGTATCTGCATTTTATTGGATTTGCTCAATGAGAAGGAAAAAATATTTTAAGTGAGTTTTCATGCTATTGTTCTCAGTTTGAAACCTGTGTTGATCAAAATATTCTGATAACTCATTGTATAGAAACTATAGTAATTAATGGGAAGTGGTGCTTGAAAAACTTCCTCACTCATATTAGCTTTTATGTATTTTTTGTTTCTACATTGTGTACCCAGCCCCTAGCAGACTGCCTGAAATATTTAAGGCATTCAATCAATGTATAAATGATTTATGAATGTATAGATCTCAAATTTTGGTTAAAAATAGACATTTTACTATTTAAAGAAGTGAAAAAACAAAACTACTTAAAGGCCTTACAATAGCAAATAGGTAAATTATGGTATATGTATAAGCTAAGATATTATGAAGTCATTAAAATTATGTTTCTGAAAATTTTCAACAATTATGAAGTTGTTCAAAAGATAATAATTTAAGCGGTGCCTGGCTGGCTTAGTCAGTAGAACATGGGACTCTTGATCTTGGGTTTTGAGTTTGAGCTCCATGTTGGGTGTAAAGATTACTTTAAAAAATAAAATCTTGGGATCCCTGGTGGTGCAGTGGTTTGGCGCCTGCCTTTGGCCCAGGGCACGATCCTGGAGACCCAGGATCAAATCCCACATCGGGCTCCCGGTGCGTGGAGCCTGCTTCTCCCTCTGCCTGTGTCTCTGCCTCTCTCTCTCTCCCTGTGTGACTATCATAAATAAATAAATAAAAATTAAAAAAAATAAAAAATAAAAAAATAAAATCTTTAAAAAAAGGGTAATAACTTTAAAAATATACATTATAATGGTTCTACCTTTGTTTTAAATTATATACACACACATACTTTGTGTATACCAATATTTTTCATATATGTACATATACACAAGTTTTCCACATATATCTAGAAAATTTTTACTTGTATAATTTAAAAAAATTAAAGTTCTATGTAATATAATGCTATACCATGTAATCGATTCTCAGATTTAAGATGAATACATCCTTCACACTATTTTATTTGCCAATAGGAAAAAGGAACAGATGGCAATATATTTTTGTCAGAACACAAATCCTCTTAAATGAGATATTTGTGAAAGAGCATCTTTTCAATGACATTCTTAAAATGGACATAGAACTAAAATTGTAGGTAGAACTTTCTTTTGCTCACTAGAAAGGACTTGAATGATGTAAAAAGAATATTACTTTATGAGAAAAAAAGGGAATCTGAATTACTATGAAATATGTGTTTTTACAATGGAAATAGCAATATTGCCTAATAAGGTCACTTGACTCAATATTTCTTAATAAGATGATTTTCTGTTGGACTCAAATTCTATGTATTCTGTTTATGAGGTTCTTATTTAGAGTAACCATGAACCTAAATGATTATAACTCCTATTTTGTGTGTGTGTGTCTGTGTGTGTGTGTGTGTGTGTGTGTGTGAAGAAATGAACAAAGCAACCTAACAAAAGTTATGGAATGGGACAATATGTTATAACATAAGTAAATATAAAATAACCCAGTATTTTACATGATAAAATTGATGTGGACCAAAGGAATCTTATGGCAAGCCATATCCATAGGTAATAACAAAGAAAATATGAACAATATGGCAATTTGCTTTTATGGGATTGTAGGCCACAAATTTGATCATGTAAAAAGGACATGACACATCTGTTTATGATTGTTTGATGGGATATTATATATTGATTGACTTTTGCCACTGGAAACAACCATACATCCTACAATCCGAGGTAAAATTTTTATCATTGTACTTATAAAAATAAATTTAAAATTATAAAGACTTAGACCATAGTGTTTATAATTAATAATGCAAATAATGAAAAATATCACTCTAATAATTGTAAATACTTTTAAAAAGTTAGTATGGAAATAACAAGAGTAAAATTAAGGGACAATAGAGGGATTTGCAATTGTTTAAAAGTAATGCAATTATTGGGATGCCTGGTAGGCTTAGTGGTTGAGTGTGTCTGCCTTTGGCTCAGAGCATGATTCTGGAGTCTTAGGATCAAATTCTGTATCAGGGAGTCTGCTTCTCCTCTGCCTATGTCTCTGCCTCTCTCTGTGTGTCTCTCATGAATAAAAAAATAAAATATTTAAAAAATGCAATTATAGAACTATAATTATTGTGTATTATTGACTCCCATAATGCTACAATTATTTCTTCATTCTGTTCACTCATTGATACAAAGATTTTATAGCTTTTTTTAAATAAGAGCTACTTTTTCAGGTAAGATGAAAACTTAGGTGATAGTTACATTCTTTGTATATAAGATTTCACTATGCAGACAGGCATCAAATGTTTAGATTTATAAAAAGATCAGAAAATAGGTCCCCACATTTTGATATACAAGATTATAAATCTATTTTAGTGTTTAGCTTCATAATTTTTCAAAAATTATTAAACATCTACCAAATAATTGTTTTGGTATAATTCACGTATGCATCTTGGATCGTTAAATTCTATCCCAAATGTAAGTCATTCTATAGGAAAAGTTACACATTGATCTTTGAAGGATGATGCACACCAAAGATTCAATCCACTGTACTGACAATGGCAAAGGGAATCAATACCAGCCAAAGTACAAGGTTCATGAAGAACTTAAAAAAGAACGACACTGCTAAGCTAGTCATCATCCGTTAAGTTTTACAATTTTTATATGAAAAGAGAAAGAGGGCAAAGCCAGGGATGTGGATGAACCAGCCTCCTAGCTTTTTCACAGCATCACCTCCAACAATACAGAAATATGTCAAAGTCTGTGTGAAAAATGAAAACCAGTGACAATGAAAGCATTCAGCTTGAAAGATATATTACCTCTTTCCCATGTTGCACTTCAGAAACAATACAAAACACGATTACTAGTCCCAGAGGAAGGAAGGACTCTTTACAAGTGATATTACCATTTCAAAATATCTTTGTATAAAAGCAGAGCTAAATAAAGACTCTGAAACGTCAGGACTTCTGAGACAGAAGCTGGAATTTCAGTAAAGAGATATATTCCCGGATAGAAGAAGGTTGGCAGATGGGAGTGGAAAGGAGTCCATTCGTACATCACTGGTTCATGCTTAGTCCGAATACAGTCAAGGGAATAAAAAATGTGTGAATATAAAGGCCATAGATGTATTATTACCATGAGCATTGTGAGTTTTACAGAGCACAACATTTAAATCAAATGTTTGTATGTCACTGTCAGAGGAGCCAGTCACTCCAAAGGAAGTGTTCATTCAGAGAACAAAGGGTGAAATATCTGCAATTCAGTTGAAAATTAACACACAATCTACTTGGTGAAGAGGTTCCATTTCTGATCTGTGCTGGCCATTTTCTCAGACCTCTGGGAAGCTAAATGGGAAAGGGTAACATTACATCTCAAGTGCCACTTTCCTTGCCTTTTTCTCTTCAGGCACTATGCCATATGAACTCACTTTAACAAAAGTGAGGAATTTGCTATGAACTAAGGAAAAGAGTTCAACTTTTCTTTGAATTGTCTTAGTGTGCTCAGGAAGCCATAACAATATTCCACGGATTGGATGGCATTGTTTAAACTTATTTTCTCCAAGTTCTAGAAGCTAGAAGTCCAAGATCAAAGTAATCCAAGGTCAATCTGTGGTGAGAGCTCATCACGCCCTGGCTTGTAGATTGGCCACCTTCTCTCTGTGTCCTCACACAGCAATGGAGGAGAGGTGGAAAAAAATGCTCTCTGAAGCCTCTTCTTATAATCCTATCAAATCAGGCCCCCAGCCTTATGACCTCATTTCACCTCAAACACCTCCTAAAAACCCTGTGCCCAAAAATAGTCCCATTGAGGTTTAGGGCTCAATACATAAATTATAGGGGCACATGATTTAGTCCATAGCATAAACAAAATAAAAAAAAAAGTTATGAAACCCAACCTAATAAAGCTAAATGAGATGAAGGAGATCATTACTTCAAAACCATTTAAACTAATCTGAGTGGTTTTTTTTTTAATTTATTTTATTTTATTTATGATAGTCACAGAGAGAGAGAGAGAGGCAGAGGCACAGGCAGAGGGAGAAGCAGGCTCCATGCACCAGGAGCCCGATGTGGGATTCGATCCCGGGTCTCCAGGATCACGCCCTGGGCCAAAGGCAGGTGCCAAACCACTGTGCCACCCAGGGATCCCTAATCTGAGTGTTTTATTTTTTATTTATTTATTTATTTATTTTTTCCTAATCTGAGTGTTTTAAAAGTGACTCTACTGTACTTGCTTTAGTTGAAGGATGCCTCCTCCCCACTCCCCTGTTATGAGGCATGCAAATTTTCATGGCTGCTCTTCCCAGTTTGAGTAATTATTGTAATGATCATTTGTGTGTGCAGGCATACAAATGCATATGTTTTAAGACATTTTTCATTGTTATCATCTTGTTGGATCAACTATTAGTGCTAAAGAAATATAATTTGTTTATTTTAATATTTTATTTATCTAAAAAGAGCGTGAGCAGGGGGGAGGAACAGAGGGAGAGAGTGAGGGAGAAGCAGACTCTGTGCTGAGCAGGGAGCCTCATACAGGGCTCCAGCCCAAGACCCTGGGATCATGACCAGAGCTGGAGAAGGCAGATGCTTAACTGAGTGGGCCACCCAAGCATCCAGAGAAATTAACTCAATTAATTTTTATGTGTTGTTTCATCCTGAGCATATTTGGAATATTTGGAATATTTACTGAAGAAAGAAAACCTGTGATACATTCCAGAGCTAAGATATGGGACTCCACTTTGCTGAAAATCCCCTAGTACCTAGCTTTAGCCAAGATGCCCAAATGATGACTACACTCACAAAATATTTTGTGTCTTTTATTCATCCAAATATAACTACAGAAGATTATATCTATAAATACCGAGTAAATGAACATTAAATTATTTTCTAGTGTAACACAACAAACTATGTGACTAGTATTATAAAAAATATTTTCAAAAAAAATTTCCCCTAAATTCAAAGCTTATAATTTAATGAACAAACCACAGTTTAAAAATGATTACTTTAAAAAATGGTAATATAATAGTGAGATGTGAATATTTTGAAAATTTCAGAGAGGCATCTGACAATTTCCCCATTTCAACTGTAAAGATAACATACACATGCCTCACTTTATTGTTTAGTGAGAAAATATTTCTACTAATTTATCCACTTGGCTTAAGTAACAAGGAAGTATATATGATACTATATGAAGGGTTTTTTTTTATTCCTTTTATTCTAATATCAGGCAGGCTTTGACATAAAGGAACTTCCAACCTGTTTTAGACTGTTTAAATGAACCTCTTTCTGGGGTATCAAGTAGATATCAGAAGAGTAATGGCTGGTGTCTTCCTCAAGAGAGTGGCTTTTTGACAGAAAACATGGTAGGCCTACAATGGGAGGGCTCATTCACAGCCCAATGTTTCCTTAATTCCCTCTCATAATTTTGTCTATAATTTACAAATTCAGCCATTAGACATTCACCAAAGAATGCTGACTTCTTTGTACTTTAAACCCTAACTTGGGATCCCTGGGTGGCGCAGTGGTTTGGCGCTTGCCTTTGGCCCAGGGCGCGATCCTGGAGACCCGGGATTGAATCCCACATCAGGCTCCTGGTGCATGGAGCCTGCTTCTCCCTCTGCCTATGTCTCTGCCTCTCTCTCTCTCTCTCTCTCTCTCTCTCTCTCTGTGACTATCATAAATAAATAAAAATTAAAAAAAAAATTTTAAAAATAAACCCTAACTTTACAACTACTTTTAAAAATTCTTTGGCAGGATCTACTAAAGCTGAATATCGACTTACCCAGTAACCCAAAAAAAGACTCATACTAGAGTGTCCATAGCAGCAGAGTGCCCAGTAGGTCCAAACCAGTAGCTTCCAAAATGCTCTTCATTTTTGCCCATCAGTAGTAGGATGGATAATTAAACTGTTCTATATACACAGAATACTATACAGCAATGACAATGAGTAAACTGCAAATACATTTAAAAAATATGAATGAGAGTACTCAGTGGTATGTATAAGTGATGAATCACTAAATTCTGCTCCTGAAACTAATATTATATTATATGTTAACTACCTGGAATTTAAATAAAAACTTGAATCTATAAAAAATAAATAAAATAACTGTTTTTAATATTAAAAAATATATGAAAGAATCTCACAGGTAGAAAATAGAAGCCTGAACCAAAAGTTCAGTCTGTGTGATTCCATTTATGTAGAGTTTGAAAACTGTCAAAACAACCTATACTGTTAGAAGTCAGGAAAGAAGTTACCTTGGGTTGGGATTAGTGACTAGAGGAAACATAAGTGAGGCTTCCAGGGTGCTGACAATATTTTTTTGATCTTGGTGCTGGTTAAACAGTTACCTTCAGCTTATGAAAGTTCACTGAGCTTATGATTCGCACACTTTTGTACATTTATGATGTAATTTAATCAAAAGTAAAAGCAAGACAATTTAAATTACAATCTCTTTAGGGATGAGTATGTTAATGGATGGTTAAGGTAGCTTGAAATGATATAAGCTCAGTTTAAAGTGTATGAACCATAAAGCTTTTAAGCATCTGACTTACATTTCTTATGGATGCAAATATTTTAAACCTAAGAATTTAAAAACTAGTTATTGGGCATCTTATATAGATTTGGAATTATATAATTAAATTATGCCTTCTCAAAATATAGTTTTATCAATCTTTTAGATTTTCAAGAGTAGTGTAGGAACGTCCTCTGTGAAATGACTAATTTTCTCTTCTTGATTTCTGCCTTATGTTTATTCACCCTCCCACTTCTGTCTCTTTCATTATAGCTTCAGATTTCAGAAATTGATTTCCTTGACTTTGACTTCTTTAAAATTACTCTAAAATATATTCTTAGGTAGAAAGTAAAATATGTAGCATATGGCTCAAATTAAAAAATTCTAAGCAAACATCAAAATCAATGATCACCACTGCTCACCCATTTGCAAATCCTAAACAACAAATACCCTTCATCCATCTCCTTATCCACAATTTACCAAATTTAGGTTTCTAAACCTCAGCACAATGCATAAACATTTTAAAAATGAAAGTGATATAAACAGTTTGCAAATTAAATCAGGGCATTATAAACAGAAGGAGTCAATAAGGTCTGCCAAAAAAGTCAGGGGTGATCTTGTTTGGCTAATACAAGCACCACATGCAACAGTCTTAGAGGAGCCCATCTGGTTTCTCTGAGAATCAATGATTAAGGACAAAAGTAGTGAAAATAGATGCAAGTTCTAGAACATGCTATTTGAAAAACTCTAGTCAATTTTTCTATCTTGATGCAGTGAAAAGCTCATGGCCCACCTAAACAGAGAGCAAAGGAGCCATGCACCATGCATAAAATAAATTTCCTGGATACATTTTAGAGCATGTTTCTATGTTTCATACACCATAGAAACTGGACCAGGGTATGGGTTTAGATGAGTCTTAAGTCCTATTATTTTCTTTCTTCTTTCCCTCTGTATTCCCACAGCCCAGCATAGCGCATATAGCATACAGTAGACAACAAAAACATCTTTTGACTATATGCACGCATAACTTGAGAAATGAGTGGAGCCAAAGGGATTCAACAGTGGGTAATTCACTCTGGGCCTAACGAGCAGAACTGTGAATGCCCTATAAGAGTTAGAGACATGTGGGTGTGCATTAACAGATACTTAATGAGCAGTTTAATTACCATGCTGAGTCTGGCCTATATTACAATGCATTATTGTGAGGCTATAAATTATTTATATGGCTTAAACATATGTATCTGCTTTTATCCTCGCTTATTTTTTTCCTAAGTACTTTGTATTAACTAGCATCTTGACAAAAAAAAAAAAATACAATTATGTGTATTTCCTCAAGATAAGGGAGAAAATATATCTCAAACGGAAAATCAATTTGTTAAATCTATATTTTTCATGTTATAAAGTATTTTCACTTTGAGAATTACCAGGATTAATTGCCCTCATTTGTTCTCCATGTGGCAGTATTCAGACCTTCCAGTAGATGTATTCCCCCTGCCCCAAATGAGTGTACAATAATTTCCTAAAGCTCCTTTTGGAAACATTCCCAGATGTAAGTAAATATGTTGAAAATAATAGAACTGAGAAAATAGTGGTTTTCAAAGGGAAATTTCATAAAGGTAACTTTTAGATGGAAACTAATTTCTGTTGAATTAAAGAGGAATGTGTTAGCAGGGGCTAGTGAAATATAGTGTGATGGTAAGTAGTGAGCAAGTACATGGCTCATCAGGATTGCAGCAGGAATTTCAAACATTACTTTGAAGATGGAAGTGGGTATAATTCCACAAAGTTCTTAAAATAAAGCACACTTGGATCCATTGTATGGGCCTGAGCAGCGCTGCCCTTAGTGAAAACATAGGCGAACTGGGATCCATCAACTTAGAGCCACAATTGAAGGAAACCCAATTTTGTTAATGGATATAGGTTCCCAGAAAGATTGCATGAGATTATAATTAACTACTTAAGAAAGACAGGCAGGATGTTAGTCAATGTGGTAGGTTAAATTCTAAAATTGTGGCAGAAGCAAAAAGCAGTCAGAATAGCAAATGGCTCTATGACTTTTTTTTTTTTTGTAATTTGGGGGTAATGGTTTTCCTGCACTGCTGAAATTCAAAGAAAAACATTAAGAGAAAATCCACATTTGTTACAGCAAACTCTTTGTGTATGAAGCATAGAAAAAAATGGTCAAAAATGTGTCCCGGAAATTTCTTGTATGCACACTTAATGGCTACTTCACTCTCTAGATTCTGAATCTACCATGCTAAGACCAAATAAGTAATTTCAGTTTGAGCCACATAGCTTTGGATTGTCCCACAGTTATGAATTAAATTATGTAGTGAATAATTGTGACAAGAGATGAGAGATGCACCACAGAAGGAAAACAACTAAAATATATGGCTACTGAGAGTGTGCAATCATAACAGATACATGTACATACAAATGTATGAACCCACTCAGTCCCTCAACTAACATCTGTCCATGGGGCACCCCACTAGGGTATTGTGGATAAGGCACCGTGGGAAGTTTCTAAAGTTATAATAAAAAGATGATTGACTCTTCCCTCAATGAACTCAGGACATAATATTATAGTAGGGTCATAGACCAGTGATTCACTATGCAGCAAATCATATATACTCTGAAAATCAGACAAAAACTATGAGACCCTCTTTTAGGATTAAAAAAAAATTTGCACATATTTTTATATAATTCTACATGTAATTTGGGGGGTTCATATTATCTCTAAACTCTAACCATGGGGCCAGGATTTCACAGATCACAGATTACAAACCTTCCAGGATGTTCTTCTTCTTCCTAATTAACTACTATGATTCCTCATTTCATAGCTACCTGACACACTAAGGAAATTTTTACTATCACATTGTACTAGTTATACATTGTTGCCTGAGTCTTAATTTTTTTTTTTAATTTTTATTTATTTATGATAGTCACAGAGAGAGAGAGAGAGAGGCAGAGACACAGGCGGAGGGAGAAGCAGGCTCCATGCACCGGGAGCCTGATGTGGGATTCGATCCCGGGTCTCCAGGATCGCGCCCTGGGCCAAAGGCAGGCGCCAAACCGCTGCGCCACCCAGGGATCCCCCTGAGTCTTAATTATTTCAAATCTTAGCACCTAAAAACAAAAATTTACTATCTCATATGGATTCTGAGAATCAGGAATCTGAGAATGGCCACGTCAGTGGTTCTGGTGCAGGGTCTTTCATGAAACCGCAGGCCAGATGTTGGCTGTCACTCTAATCATCTTGATGTTTGACTAATTCAAGAAAATCTGCTTCCAAGTTCGTCACATTGCTGATGGCAGGACACCTCAGTTCCTTGCTGGCTGTCCTTGTAGTCCTCTGTTCTTCATTACATGGGCCTCTTCTCATGACTGCTCAGACTTGGCATCTGGCCTCTTCTAAGAGAATCAAAATCACTGGGAAGAGGAAGTCATAGACCCTTCTGTGACCTAGCTTTAGAAGTGAAATAATATGTTGTAATCTACCGGTCATGTAGACCAACACTGTTACAGGGTGGAAGGGCATTCCACAAGGGTATGAATACCAGGTGGTAGAAATCACTGGGGATTGTCTTGGAAACTGGCTACCATAACATTCAAATTAGAATAATAAAAATTACATTGAAATAGACATGGGACTTGGAATATAGTCCAGTTTCTGAAATTAAGTAATTGTATGATATTGACCAAGTCACTTACCTTTCATATATAAAATGAGGGGCTTTTGTTAATAAACTCTAGGTAGCTTCCAGCTTGAGTATTGTATGATTAGATGAACTTTCCTTTACAATTCCAATGTCTAGCAGTTATATAGCCATTAAAGAAGGAATTCTAAGATTCAGTCAAATCCCAGTGTAGAGTCAATCACTAAATGCTCCCAATTTGCTCACTCAGGATGACACAATTCATTTTAGTTTATTGTGCTAGGTGATAATTACTGATGGTACTGCTAGCCACAAATATATTGCTTTTACTCTGAATTTTCTTTTTCTTTAAATATTTTATCTATCTATTTATTTAAGATATAGATATATAGAGGGAGAGAGCACATGCACAAGCTGGAGGAGGAGCAGAAGGAGAGGGACAAGCAGACTCTGTACTGAGCTCAGAGCTCCACATGGGGCTCCATCCCAGGACTCTGAGATCATGACCGGAACTGAAATCAAGAGTCAGATGCATAATTGACTGAGCCACCTAAGCACCTCTACTCTGAATTTTATCTATCTGGTGATTATTGGTAAAATGAGAAAGGAACACATTGTCAACAATTTCTTTCAAAATATTTAGTGTTGCTGAACTGTTTTAGAATTCTGTTAGTGAAATCTGGCACATATTAAGACATCTGCAGCCTATAGATGACTTCTAACACACAAGGCCTATAAAGTTTTCTGAAATCCATTTTAGGTCATGTTGGGTATGTTGTCATCAGGAAGCACAAGTTCATGAACAACTGCCTCAAGGACTTTTGAGGAGGATTGCAAGTTATTGAAGTGGAAAAGCCTTTTAGGAGATCAAAATATATCCTAATATCAACCCTGAGGTCTCTTGTTGCATAGTCAAGCATGGCTGCATAAAATAGATTGAATAAAACTGGAGCCATTAGATAGTCCTGCTTCCCAGGATTAGTGATGGATGGCTCCGGCCAGATGCCATCAACACTAACTTGACCAGTCATTTCATCATGAAAGTTTCAAGCTGTTGGTAAACTTCTCTGGCAAACCAACGTATATTGTCATTGTCAGAACAGAGATTCTCTGCTGTCAGCAAAAGTTGTGGTAGATTAATAATCACAATGTTGACAGCTGAAGGAATGTCATATTCTTGTTCATTGTAAGATGGTATCACTGGAACCCAGTGACATAGCCTTAAAAATCTCACTGTGAGCTATTCTTAACTTTTGAAAACAAACTCAGTAAAGTACTCTTAACATTCAATCTGATTTAACAAATATTTAAGGAGGATACTTTAGTAAGATCAGCAGTATATTTACCCTCAGGTAACTTATAATCTAACCTATGGAGGGAAATAGAACAAATATTTACAGGACTGATGAATAGTAATTACCATAATCAGTTTTCATGATTCTTATAATTAAAGCCATTCCTAGAGCTCACAATTAAAACTTTGACAGTTTGACTATTTGACTACAACCTCATGCATTCTTCCTTCCCACCTCTCTCTTTCCCTCTCTCTCTCCCCATCTCTTTCTCTCCCTCTCACTCGCCTCTTTTTGTTCATTCCTTTCTGGATTATATATCTTCTCCTTGCTTTTCTGCCTCTCTCTACCCTGCTTTTTTGTTTTGTTTTGTTTTGTAGAGATTTTATTTATTTACTCATGAGAGACACAAAGAGAGAGGCAGAGATATAGCAGAAGGAGAAGCAGGCTCCCTGTGAGGAGCCTGATGTGGCACTTGATCCCAGGACCCTGAGATCACAACCTGAGCCAAAGGCAGATGTTCAACCACTGAGCCACACATGTGTCCCAGAATTTTGGTGTTTTTTCTTTTTTATCCTTAAGATTTTTATTTATTTATTTATTTTTTTGTCTACCCTGTTTTTGGCTTAGGATACTAATACTGAATGGAGTACATCAATAGACTTCCCTGTCTTCTAGTTTTCATTTGGGTTTGTCCAATGGAAAACGATACCAGGAGTAGAGAGAAGAGTAGATTGAACTCAGGGTGTTCATTCCCTCAGCTCCTTACTTTTTGGGGTCATCTTCAATTGGCCAAGTCCCTTAACTAATAAGTCACAAATTTTCTCCTTTCATCTTTTGATCCTAATACAGCAACAGCCCCAGAGTATTGCACTCTTCCCTGTGGTTTCTCTACACATATAACTTATACCTTTCACCATGGTTATTTTATCAACCCCCTCTTACGTTATCCTAATTTGAATGTTCTGTTTTCTGCTGAAAAACAGAAAAATTCAGCTCCATCTATGAGAACTCCTTGCCCTTAATTCTCTGTTTCCCTTATAGTAGCTTCACCACTGAGTCATTTGTCTTTTCTCCAGAGCAGATCATAGCTAATTTCAAAGATAAATAAAACCAAACAAGCTGACGAAACAAAAAGCTAGGCTCTGCAAGCAAGCATTACCTAAGACTCATCATTTGGCTCACTGGCTAGTAGTTCCTTGGAATTTTTGCTTCTAACTCTTTGTTTCTGCTTTGGTCAGGACTGAAAGAGAGAACTCGTTTTGTGGTCTCAGTGAGAGAGAAGAAGCAAAGTACAAAGTAAACAAGATAAATACTAGAAATGTAATGCTGCCAGGGCACAATCAACCCATATTACATTGGTAGGAATTTCTGGAACTGAGAGATCTCAAACTTGGGGCAGGAGAGGAGAAGAAGTAGAGGAGCTACGAGGGGAAAAGTATATTCTAAGAATGCCTCAGAAAAGCATAGACTTTTTCCACCCTGAATCTGAAAAATGAGGGCTTACTTACTTACTTTAATAAGAAAATTAATCATTGAATTCATTTTGGTAGAAAACTAAAGAGTAATTACAGTAACCATTTAGAATAATTCATACCTTTTCTATTTAAATTTCCTTTTAGTAGGACATTACTGGATAAAGTAGAGAAGATTTTGCCACTAAAGTGCTGAATGACAAATGTTTGTAAGGAAGAAAGATTTTTAATTCTATTAAAGCTACCCATGGACATGTGGAAGATAATGCAATTTTATCTAAGGTTATTTACTCACTGTGCAAAAGTCATTAGTGCCCACTTGTAAATAAAAGTATATGTACACTTCACATGCATGTTGGAATTTCACATCTGGACTGAATCTTTTTATAGAGACCTAAAACTTATTCAGATCTTTTTTATATATATTCTAGGATCATTCCTAACTAGCCAGTAATCACATTTCATTATAAAAATAGAAACAGGCTCTTGTGTAACTCAAAGATACAGATGGCAAATGGAGAAACCAATACTTGATGAAAGAAAGATTAGCATCTTTTTTTGGGGTTTTTTGTTTGTTTTGTTTGTTTGTTTTTAAAGATTTATTTATTTATTCATGAGAGACACAGAGGGAGAGAGAGGCAGAGACATAGGCAGAGGGAGAAGCAGGGTTCTTTGCAGGAGCCAGATGTGGGACCCGATCCCCAATCCCAGGATCACGACCTGAGCTGAAGGCAGCCGCCCAACCTCTGAGCCACCCAGGCGTGCCTGTTTTTCTTATTAAAACAATTAATGCTTATTATAACACAGTCAACTAGTAGAGTGTATCAGATTAAATATGGCCATGGGTTGTTACTGTTCCTCTCATTAGGAAATGGGGTCTAGGGATCCCTGGGTGGCGCAGTGGTTTGGCGCCTGCCTTTGGCCCAGGGCGAGATCCTGGAGACCCGGGATCGAATCCCACGTCGGGCTCCCGGTGCGTGGAGCCTGTTTCTCCCTCTGCCTATGTCTCTGCCTCTCTCTCTCTCTGTGTGACTATCATAAATAAATGAAAAATTAAAAAAAAAAAGGAAATGGGGTCTATTTCCTCATTTATTGAATGTGGGCTCATCTTGCTACTTGTTTTGAATGGTAAAATATAGCAAAAGTGGTGTTGGGGACTAGCAAGCCTTGTCTCCAAGAGGGTTTGCAGTGTTTTCATTTTTTTACCCTTTTGGAAAAATACTATCTGTGAAGGAAATTAGAGAGATCATAGGAGACAGAGGCCTGGCCGGCCATCTGAGCCATTCCAGCACAGGGCCTAGACATGGCAGTGAGGCCACTCAGGACTAGCCAACCCCTACTCCCCCAATGCTTGTAGAAGGAGTTCACCTAGATGTGACAAAGCATGCAGACAAGCTGGGCCAGTTAAACCTTGCCTAACCTGCCAGCCACAGAATTGTAAGCAAATAAATAGTCCTTGGTTTGAAGTCACTAAGCTTTTGATGCTTTGTTATATAGTAACAGACATCTAATACCCACAGAAAATTATGGGGCACCTGGGTATCTCACTCACAGTTAAGCAACTAACTCTTGGCTTCAGCTCAGGTCCTAATGTGTTGTGAGATCGAGCCCCACATCAGGCTCTGTGCTTAGCACAGAGTTCCCTTGGGACTCTCTTTCCATCTTCCTCTCCCCTCCTCCCTGCTCTCTCTCTCAAGTAAGTAAATTTTTTTAAAAAATAAAGGAAAATTGTAAAAGGATACATAAAAATTCTCCCTACACAGATTCTCCATACCTCATTTCCCCAAAATTATCATTATTACTATTTTTTAGTGTTGTTCATTGTTCTTGACATTTAATGTACCTTGATGAATGGGTAGATAGAAAGATAGATGAATGAATAAATAGATAGTGAGATTAACATATGATAGATAGAGAAAGATAGAAAGCTCTTTCATAACTGTCACTATATGATACTCTTCTATAACTTTTGCTTTATTTAAGAATATATCTTAGACAATTTTTCATTCTACCATATAAATACATTCTTCATTCTTTTCAACAACTGTGTAATATTAGCATTATCATGCAACACTTTATTTAACACTCCTTATTGGTAGGCAGTGAAGTGCTTTACATTTTTTTCTTATACAAATATTACTGCAATTTATATTATCATAGTCTTTTTTTAAAGATTTTATTTATTTATTAATGAGAGACACAGAGAGAGAGAGAGAGAGAGAGAGACAGGGACACATGCAGAGGGAGAAGCAGGCTCCATGCAGGAGCTCGTTGTGGGACTCGATCTCGGAACTCCAGGATCATGCCCTGGATCAAAGGTGGGCGCTAAACCACTGAGCCACCCAGGGAATTCCTATCATAGCCTTTTTTTTTTTTTTGACACTTTTGTACATCTGAATGAAAATAATGGTAATTGTTGGATAGAAAATGTTTACCTTTTGATCTTAAGACTAAGTTCCAAATTGGGACCCCACCAAATCAGTATCCATTTAGTTAATTTTTTCCTGAATTTCTGGGCTGATTTGTGTATTCTTGACCAACTTATATGAAGAGTAATAGGCTTGCTTCTACATGTTTATATTTCAAAGCACACTGATTGTTGTGGAGATGTTGCCTTTCTACTATGCTTGAGCACAACCTCAACTTCTAGGAGATTGCATGTTCACTTGTATTTGGAACAACCAGTTTATCCAATGCACATGATCCATTTAAAAATGGATTCAGGGGCACCTGGGTGGCTCAGTGGTTGAGCATTTGCCTTTGGCTCAGGGCGTGATCCCAGGGTCCTGGGATGGAGTCTCCACCTCAGGCTCCCTGCGGGGAGCCTGCTTCTCCCTCTGTCCATGTCTCTGTCTCTCTCTCTCTGTGTCTCTCATGAATAAATAAATAAAATCTTAAAAAAAAAAAATTAAGACCCTGCATTTAGAGTAAATGCAATTCACCTAAGCACACTGAAATCTGCTGATGGCCAGGGATATATGTTCAGTGCTCAGTCAAATCCATTCGGTTTGAAGGCAGTCATCCTTGGAGTCATTTTCATTGGGTTTTAATGAGATGGTGCATTATGGAAAATGACAAAAAGGAAGTGGAAATTTGTATGACTGAGTAAAATAAATAAATAAATACATACATACATACATACATAAGTAAATACATAAGTAAATAAAGTGATTAAATAAATAAATAAAATAAGCAAAGGCTGAGATTAGCTGAGAGCTATGAAACTTGACACAAACAAAAATTTAAAACTTTTTTAGGTGGGAGGAAGAAGCCTATTTCCATATATCCTGCAATATAGAATATACAAAAGAAAACACAGTAAATCTACTGAGATTTAAACTGCAGGTGTGTGGTTCCTGCTGCTTCCCTTCCAGATGTGTGATCCATCAAAGAGCTACCCCATATTAACCCTGGTGGTAAGGAGGCTGAGTAAGACAGAGAGTAGTCATTTCTTTGGTTCCTCAGGGATACCTGGTAGTCAGGGGGATGCAGAACTTTGGGCCCTGTCAGCGCCCAGATCTGAAATGTGCCTCACTGGCCCTTAGATAGTCCATGAGCTCACCAGGTCATGAGCCTGAAAAGGCAGCTGCAGAGGAGAGATGCCCCCCTCAGACTGGCTGCAGCCGTTCATTCTTTTCCCACCCCTCCATCACACTTGCTTCCCATAGCTCCAGAAGGAGCTGAACATATTTCTTATCCAAGTAGTTTTGTTGATTACCTGTAGCTAGGGAGAAATAACCACCATTCAGGTAAGTTTATATTACTGGATCAAAAGTCTAATTCCAACTATAATAATTTTACTTGCCTTTCAGCCCTTCTGCTTATTTTCCTGCCTTGATACCTGGTCCAGGCTTGTGAGAAGCTGTGACTACCCTATTCAGGGGTAAACTATTCATATCACTGAGACATACAGGCAAAGTCAGTTAAGTAGCAAACCAAATTACCTCTTCGATAAAAGTTCTGTTTAATTCCAGTAACTAAAAGTTGAGTTTTGCTTAATTTGGAGAACACTAAAGTTATATCCATAAATGAGACTTGAAGTTCATCTGAGAGCCAAAAGTTCGAAAAGTTCAAATAATTTCATCTTCTCTTAGACATAGTTTTATCAGAAAGAGTCAAGGAAGTAGCTAAAATCATTTATCTTTTTTTCTTCAAAACAAACATTCTAAAATGTGTCAAGGAGTCAGCCCATGTTTCAATAAAACCCCTAACTTAGATTTAGTCTTCACATTCTTGAGTATGAAGAAATACAGAGTCCTAGGTATTTAGGTGTAGCTAAGTACTGTTTTAGTGATACGGGTATCTTATATGGCTTAAAAACAAAGATAGTAAGTGCTTAATATATGTAAGCAATGTACCAAACAGCAGTCTAAGCACATTTTTATACCATTTATATTTTAAAACATTTCTATGAGTTCCCATAATATTACCAACATTTTAATTTAAGGAAATTCTAGTACAAGATCTTGCACAAAAGTAATTTACCCTAGTTCAATGAGCTAGTAAGTATCAGACTCAGAATTTAAATATGTGCATTTGATTAATTTATAAATGGTGACTTGTTACAGACAATTAAAAAAAACTCAACAATACATGTAATACTTTCTAGCAGTTACAGTAGTTCATTATCTAGTTTGCGCTTCAAATAATCTTGTCAGTTAAGTTCAGAGCTGTTATCTCTACCATTATGCAAATGAAATTAATGAGGTTCAAAGATTGACTTTTTCAAGGTCATCCAGTTACAACATTAAGGTGCATTTGGCACCCAAATCTAATTCTTTTGAGATGATTTTTTCTTAACTATCTCAAAACTAATCAAAGAGGCCTTTGGTAGAAAGTAAATTACAACTAAAATGTTATAAAGGAGATGAAAATTTTGAGCATTGTGATCAATTGATATGTGGTAAATTTTAATTCCAAGTGGTGAATTAAGAATATATATTATTAAGCAGAAGTTTATTTCGTATGACTTTATTTTCAGCACCAAGAATATGGCCTAACACATAATAGATGCTCAAATACTTGTTGATGGAGTAAATGGATACATGAACGAATCTATTACATCACTGTACTAAGATATTTTTCTTGTTGTTTTATTTAAACAATAAAGCAATTATCTAGCAATGAATATACATGTTGAATACTTAAAATTTAGTCCACTTCTGCTTAAAGTTGAGGAAAATATTTTTGGAAATAATCTAAAATTGATGTATATTCATTTAGTGTGACTTCTTGTGAAAAATAGAATAGTTCAAGGTACCAGACACATGAGAAGGCATTAACAATTATGCTACTATAAATTATCAGTACTCAATTTATTTATTTATTTCAGTACTCAATTTATTTATGGGTTTTTCAAAATTAACCAATATCTTCATTTTGGCCAAATCTCAAAAAATATATAGACAAAGGAGAGCTAGAGTCTGTTCAATTTAAAATGTAATGATTCTGCCCAAATGTTACACTTTAGTATCAAATACTAACATGCATTAGACTCACCTGCAGGGCTTGTGAAAATACAGATTACTGGGCCATCTCAGTAGGTCTGAGGCAGAACCTGAGAATTTGCTTTTCTAACCAGTTTCCATGATGTTGCTACTACCCATCTACATTTTCTGAACCACTACTAAGGTGAACTTCTGCTTTTAAAATGAACAGAAACAGCTCCTCTTAACCACCAACCTCCCTTCCCACATTACATCCCCAGATTTGGTACATTTGATTTACTTATATGCCATAGGCAATTTGTGTTTGTAAGAATCAACAGATTTCCTAAATTTAGAGGTTCCACACAGCTTCAGGGCTTTAGATTGAACATAGCATAGATTCAGCTTATAATGGAGGATCCAATGATTATAACAACAGTTTAAGAAGTCAAAATGCTAAATCATTACAATTGTTTAGTCTGTCTAATTGGAAGGTACATATAACTAAAAATGTAGTATTTTGCCATTATTCAGCAAAGGTGTATTAGGTGTTGCTAGTGCTAGTAGATCAATCTAATGAAAGGTATTGGCTACTTCAATCTGACTATATACACAGAGGAACCAGACCGAAACATACTGCCACGAGTAGCACTGGCTAGAAATAATTACTATGACCTTGGATATTTGACTTCATTTTTCACTGCCTTGCTTTTGTTATAGTCAAAATTATTCTGGCCATTATATACTGTAAAATCTGTGAAACATATGCTTTATGACTCCATGTGACGGTAGGCAGAGGACTGTGTTCAATTCAGGTTTAAAATGATATTTAGTTAAAAAGAAAGAAGAAATCTTAACCAAAGGCAAAAGAAATGATGTAGAACATTGTTAAAATGTTAGGATTTGTGAAAAATAATGAGGATTTCAAAATCTAAGGAAAAATAGAGATTTAAGACAGAGATTGCTACTTGATTAGGAAATGTTAGTCAAATGCCAGAATTAGAATAATAATGACCATCACTGATGTGTCCTTTATTATATTAGTACTGGTTCTTCCAACAACCCAGTTTTCAGATGAAGAAACTGAAGATCAAATATTTGACTTGTCCAAGTCCAGTTAGCTAATATATCAAAGAATGTCTTAATAATGTCTAAATAAGCTACATATGTTATAATAACCTGGTGTACTAAACAAGCCTGTGGAACAGGGGGGAAAAAGTTGTGTTTTATTGAGTTTCATGTACACCCTCATTAAGTCTCACACTTAAATAGTTCTCAGTGGCTTCTATTCTTTTCTTCATTATGAATTTGTATCAACACAACAGAATTTATATACTAATTGATTAATGCACTATATACCCAGCCTCCTTTACTTACTAAAGCAATGGCAACAGGAACTATTTGAGAATGATATAAAGTTGTAATATGTCTATTTAGTGACCAACAACTGACTCAAAAGTTTTTCCCTTTGTGGAAATTTCAGCACTTGCAATTCCATCATGTTTCTACACTGGCAATTAAAAGGTAATGTTTCTATTTAATCAAAGGAATATTTTGAGTACTATGGAGTTAACACATGTTATTCTCCTGAAATTGATGCAAAATAGATTATTTCAATGTGCTTTATCAAACTCAGCCAAATTTCTCAAGTGTGCATTTCCAGCTTTTGTAAGTTACTACTTTTGCAGCATTTCTATTGTGTTCTAATTATCCATATTACTTTTCTTCATTTCTCTTATTAAAGTAGCTTAGCATCTCAGTCATTTGAGGTTATCATTGATTTCTTTAATTTCATACCTCTCCTAATTTATTAGTGAGCCCATTTTTATCTCTCACTCTCTCTTTTTTATTTTTTTACTGATATGATTATAAAACCTCATCTTTTCTCCTCAATGTCTTTTTGCTTTCCTTATCTCAGGCTCCTTTTTTTTTTTTTTTTTCTGATTAACTTTCTGCATCCTATTAACTTTCCTACAATCCTTATTCAATGAAATATATTCTTTCTTGGTTCACATCCCTCTTCTCTGATAGTAAGTCTTTAAAAGTGTGTGTGTGTGCATGTGTGTGTGTGTGTGTACACATTTGTTCTTATAGAAAGGAGATATTTTAAATTAATTCAATTCACATGATACAATTACAGTATCTCCATCATAGTCTAGTATTCTATCTCAGGCTATTATTCTCTAACTATCCCTCCCTACATGTATTATATTAACTGTTCTTTATATTATGATTTTCATTTGGTTTTGCTCACACATTCCTTTAATATTATATTCACTCTCCTTAAATACTAAATCATTAAACAAAGTAATGAATTGATCCTAATTATTTATTTACATACTTTGGAAAACAAGAGGCAGCATTGTAAAAATAATGGACTATAGCCTGTAAGAATTAAGGAAACTTTAAAATTGCAACTTTCTTCACATCAGGTAATTTAAACTCTAGTTTATCATTTTGAAAATATAAATGCTTTATGATTAGAAACAGTATAGATTAAAAATAATTTAGGTGAAATCTTCTTATTCTCAAATAACATTTCACAAGAAGTGTTGTATTTGATGACATACCATTAAGATGTAAGTCTATGCTTTAAGCCATTTCAGTGGGAGAGTTCTTCCCACAAGCGTGAGCTAAGGGACCATCACAGGTAGGTTATATGGGTGCCCCTCCCTACTCCTGGACACAGACCATGTGACCAAAGAACAGCCACATCATAGGTTGGCAAATTATATTGAGTGGTCTGGTTTGAAAGCTTTGCCCTAAATTAGGGCAATCCTTACCTTGAACCTAGAAATACAGAAAAAAATCAAGTAATTAGCTCTAAATTCTACAACGTGAAGACTATATTCAGAGAGGCAAGATGAGTCAAAAATCCAGAAAAAAATATGTAGAAACTAGAAGAATGAAATATTGAAATAGTACACATTATAATAATGGTTTTCAATGAGCAAGAGTATGGAATGTATCTTCTGCCAAAAAAGATTCTCAGAGCATGGGTGGAATAAGTTTGATAATACCATGTAAGAGCTGCAGAGTAGAAAGTGAGAAGACCCCACGGATATAGCCACTGTAGACTGTTGTGAAGAAGCAGTAATAGTGAGGTGGTAGAATGAAGATTCACGAACTCTTGCTTCTGGAATTGCCAGAACCAGGTCAGACCTAGAATTTTCATCTCCTTCCAGTATCTGTAAGGCAACATACTAATGCATTTTCCAATCTTAGATTTTAATTAGCATCTCTCTTACTGTCACACTTATCTTTATAATAAATCGTCACCAAATTGAGCCATCTTGAGTGAGTTTCCTTTCCATATAATCAGTGGGAGCCCAGCAAAAGTACTTACTCTTGTCTCATTCTGTAAGTCCTTTTTGATCATTTGAAATGTGCAACAAACTGTGGTTGCTGATATGATATGATATGGATATCCAAAATATCTATTTATATGTATTAAAAAATGAATTGTGCACATGTTGTATTCTCGAGGAGCTTGCTGTCTAATAGAGAAAGAAAGTCCCTATAGAAATAATTGCAAACGATAAAATACCTCAAAGAGGAAAGGTCAATGCTTTGCGATGATTTTTTTCTTTTGTTTTGTTTCTGTATTATATTATTCTGATTAAGAGTGTTCTATGTTATTCTGATTAAGAGTGTTCTATGTTACATCTCACATACTATAGCTAAAAGTAGTGCTTGACCCCAAGCACTAAACTTAAGTAAGGAACACAGAAAAAGTTTTGAGGAAGAAAAATTTGGTTGTAGGAGATGAGAATAATAAAAAAACTGACTTATGGCATGATTTTATTTTTCAGAAAATAAATATAGTCAATATCCAGTGCAATTAATGGTAAATGTATCTAAGCCTGACATATCAAAATTCTTAACTATTATTGTTAGATCACAATGTGTTTTTCAAATTGTATCTCTTAAAAAATATTGGCCTTCACAAAAACCTCTAACAAAAGGAGAATAAGACTTTTGTTAAAACATGACAGTTATTCAGAGTTTGATGTTGTCTATCTAAGGACACTGCAGAAATTATCTGCAGTCATCGTAGTCATGAGTAATTATGAGTGAAGACTATTCTGATTGCACTGACAAGACAAGGAGAAGCAGGTTAAGAGAGCAGCAGATGGGATTCAGATTAAAAATCAGAATGACATTTCAACTCTAACTGAAATATGCTTTTTTGGCAAGAAGAAAGAATCCCTTTTCCCAGAAATTTCTGAGGACAATAACGACTAGGTATGGTGCTTCTCAGAAGCAGAAAGAAGGATTTAGGTTTCCACTTAAATTCAGATTCTGTTTCTAAATATATGTTTGTTATAAAAGTCACTCATATGCTTGAGCCAACAATACCACACTTCACAGCAATAAATTAAATATGTGTGCGTAGACACCTATATATACTTATCCATAACTACTTATCTTGCTTTTCAAAACAGCTTTACAATTATTTCTTGGAAGTACAGTATTTGTCTTACATGTTTACTAATCCATTCATCAAATATTCATTGAATGCACAGAGACGGTTGCTGTGAGGGTACAAAGGTAATCTGCACTATATTCTAGGAAAAGATTATCAACTAAATTTACTGCTCTGAGGTACTCGGTCTTTAGTATCACATCTGGCAGTGACCAAGGGACCAATTTTATTAAAGTAGCTTATCTTTTTTCCTTGTTGTTGTTTTTAAATTATGGCATTCCAACAAACAGTCCTATATAAGGAAATTAAAAGGAAAAAACCTCATGTACTCCTTATTGCACAAAATCTCAAGATGTTTCACAATGAGGACCCCCTACAAGCGAAACGAATTGATTCAAGCTAAGTTATACTATCGATTATACTCCTCTATTTTTATACAATCAACACTGTTTTTAACTCTACAGTCAAGCTATTGGAATAACTAATTAAATATTATTAAATTGGGTCAATAACAGAATGGTATATAGATCTAAACTGGCTTTTAATAATCTTGCAATTTTGTTTTATTTTCTTCAGCAATAAAAAAGTGAAAAATGTGAATTAAATTAAGTGTATTCATGCACTGTACAGTGCAAATAGTTGGGATTAGGTAGTTTATGAAAGCAATCTAACTTTATATAAATAAAAACAATAGCAATGATGAGTTCTTTAAAAAGAATGAATCAGACAGATAATCACAATTTAGTATTCAGAAATGTAAGCCATAAAAAGAATCAAGTGGATAAAATAGTCTCCCCACTGAGCATCATATTTTGTATTATCTTGTACAGGAGATGAAATTTACAGAAGAAACATTTTACCTTTAATGAACTCTAATTTTGATAATCGAGTTGCCAATTAACAGAATAATTGCAAGGGTAGATTAATGTCACAATTCTCATTCAGTTATCTTTCAGCCACTCTCTACGTATGTGGTAAATATGCAGAGCACATTCTTTTCTTTAGCATTTCCTCAACCCAGATTTTACCTTAACATAATTGACAAATTTGGAGGGCACATTTTACTACAAGAGCCTGAGGACCTGATCCTATCATTAAAAGCACCCCAGGAAGAAAAATTCAAATGCAAATTTCAACTGACCTTTGTGGGAACAACTCATATTATTTTGCATCAGTAGCCACTAGAGATTTGTCTGGCTATATATGGATTTCCACATCTGTCAGCTATAAGTGCACTTCATCTGTCTACTAAATCAGAGAGCCAGAAATAGATGACAGTGATCAAGTCTTTGAGCTTCTCTTAAATTAGCCATATCATGAGGTAGAGTTAGTTTTTCCACTGGGCTTTCATTCTAAAGGTTTACTCTTAAGAAACTTAGAGAAAAGAATACATCAGAAAAGCAAATGGAGTCTTACCTCTTACTTTCAGTGATTTTTTTTTTTTTTCTCCTTGGAATGGAGTGCTGACCGGACAGCCTGTCTGGGGATAGGTCCTGCTGGGAGAACTGAGCATAAATTACTCTTGTTTGCAGCTACCTAAGCTGTGCTACCAAAACACAACAGCAGCAAGAAAGCTATAATGAACTTCACCTGTGCCCGGGTTCCCTTGCAGAACTCTGTTCCTAACCTCCTACGGTTTCCTTCCTTTGTGAACTGATTTAAAATAAATAAATAAATAAAACCTTACTCACCCTTAGATTTGAGTCCCGGGGTGATATGTACACCAGCTGCTAATGTGGAAAATGCACTGATTTCATTTTTTTCTTATTCCTTTCCATCTCCACTCTTCATTAAATAAAGCTTCCCTGTGACGAGTTAGGGAGCTACACCCACCTGTATAAGACAGCACACTTCTGCCTAACATTTGGCTTCCCAGTTTGACTAGACTTTAGAAAATATTTTCTAAACTAAGGTTAAGGAAAAGCAAGACATCTCTGAGTCACTCTGTGTATCACCTGTGTATTATTTTCCACAGCGTGGTCATGTGGATAGAAAGAAGTGGTAGGGAAAAAAAATGTATAGAGAAATATCATACTGTAGAAAGTTCAAGAAAAAATGTTTTGTACTTATTCTGATAACGAAAATTCCTCTCCCCTCTTAGAACTATATTTTTAAAAATATTTTATTTATATATTCATGAGAGACAGAGAGAGAGGGGCAGAGGGAAAAGCAGGCAGAGGGAGAAGCAGGCTCCCTGCAGGAAGCCCAATGTGGGACTGGATCCCAGGACCCCAGGATCATGCCCTAGGTTGAAGGCAGGCACTAAACCGCTGAGCCACTCAGGGATCCCCAGAACTGTATTTTTAAGGTAGAGGCTCTATTATTAAGTACAAGAGATACTAAGTGTTGAATACTGCTTGGGCAATTATGGGCAGGATACCTTAACTAGAAATCCCACATTTTATTCTAGATATATAGAAGTGAACAATTGTGGTACATAAAGACTTAAGTCTTTATTCTTTCAAATATATTCAATTCTAATGGCCTTGATTTTATGATAGGTCTGGGAGTTTCAGGGAGAAATATAGTATGTAGTATATAACCAACTTATTATAATTCACTATATGGGTGTTAACATTGTACTTTTTGGCAAGCTGGGAAATCTTGATGCATGCCAAATGTCATTTTCTAGCCAAAAAGTCTTAAGGTAATATCATCAGCTCTTCTACATTAAGGTTAATAATTAAGCAGGCCTTCCAAGCTCATGCTAATATATTTGATATGATTAATAAGAGCAATTGTATATGAACTACAATTCAGGACCTATTGCCTTCACAAAGTTAATATCTACATTAATAATAGTTCTACCTTTTATCTAGGTGTGAAATAGACCAGTGTTATTATTTCCTATGTTATTAATAAGAACTTTCAAATGTCTACTTCTTAAGCCAGGTGGAATTTGATTTGGGTAAAACAGAAGAAGGAAGAGGAAAAGAAAAACCATCTGATGATAGGAAAATACACTTTACATCCATTTTTACTTCTCAGGAGATGTTTCCTATAACATTCCTTTTTATATCTCTGATAGTTTCTCTTAGAAACAGATTTGAAGGTTTTTTTTCTTTTTAAGATTTATTTATTATTTGGGGGAGGGCAGAAGAAGAAGGAGAGACAGAATTTCAAGTAGACTCTCTGTTGATCGTGAAGCCTAATGCAGGGCTCTACCTCATGACCCTGAGATCATGACCTGAGCTGAAATCAAGAGTTGGATTCTTGATTTTTATTCTTTTTTAGTCAAAAGTTTTAATTTTTTAAATCAGGTTATAGATTTCAGGTGAACACTTTGAAGAAAAAAATTTCATTTCTTTTCATTTGTTCTTCTTCCTCCTTTATTTTTTTATTTTTTTTTTTTTTTAGAGAGACAGAGGGAGAGAGAGAGACAGAGAGGAGAGGGGGAGTGACAGAGAGAGTGGGAAAGAGAATCTTAGGCAGGCTCCAGACGCAGCATGGAGCCCAATGTGGAACTTGAGCTCATGACCCTAGGATCATGACATAAGCCAAAACCAAGAGTGGGATGCCTAAACAACTGAGCCACACAGGCACCTGGTAAACAGATTTAAAGTTTTTAAGAGAGTCCAAAAGCTACTCTTCTCAAGGAAATATGTCTTCACCTAGGAAGGTTGGAAATACTTCTCAATTTTGGTTCAGGCTGTCATCTCAGGATTGTGAGATGAAGCCCTGCATTGGGCTCCATGCTGAGTGTGAAGCCGGTGTAGGAGTCTCTGCCTCTCCCTCTGCCTCACCCCAATGGCATGCTTGCTCTCTTTCTCTCAAAAAAAATGTGTATGTTTTATATCTTCATTTCATACTTAATAAACAATATTTCCAAAATGTTACCAGGAAGAGAGGGCAACTATAGAGAAACATATATTATTCCAGATCATAGATAAGAAATGAAGGCAACTCTGTAACCTTAGGCAAATTATTATTATGTTCATCACCTGTATAATGGAGAAATTCTATTCATTTCATAATATTATTGGGGAAATTGAATGAAATAATGTCTTTATATATATAATAACACATTATAGTCAATTAATATGAACAAGTAAAAAACAATAACAATTACTACTCTTATTTCATCATTTTGTAATTATTTTATTCTTACAATTTAAAGATTTTCTTAGATCAAATTCTCAAAATATGGCCCCATCATGTCCAATGTGTGTTCTTATTGATACAGATGTCACTTACTTTTCATTGCAACTCACTCAGATCACTATATGCCAAAAAAGTAGTTCATAACATCTCTTTCCCCAAATGATCTCTCATTCTTTCTCTGTGTCTCCTCAGGATTCTTATGCTGATACATCTTTTCATATTTCTAAGATTAACCCTATCAAAATGTTACCAGTATTTTTCCACAGAGCTAGGACACAATTCTAAAATTCATATGGAATCACCAAAGATCCTGAATAGCCAAAGCAATCTTGAAAAAGAAAAACAAAGCTGGAGGCATCACAATTCCAGACTTCAAGCTCTATTACAAAGCTGTAGTCATTAAGACAGGATGATACTGGTGCAAAAGCGACATACATCTGAATTTCCTTTAAAGTAGACCTGGACTCTTCTTAAAAATAATACTTCTATAGGAGAGTACAACACAGCATTTCCTAATTTTCTATGAAAAACAAAATCAACCAACTAAACAACAAATACCCTGCAAGCAAACAAGAAAACTATGAGAATTCAGAAAAGAAGATAAAATCCATATATTTTATCTTATTTTATTTATTTATTTTTTTTAAATCCATATATTTTATACTCTTGTTAATTTTTAGGCACTTCAGAGTCTCTGGAAGTGTGTAACAGCCAAGCAGGGATCTGATTTAGAGCAAGCACTTATTGAGAGCCCCCACCATATCCTTTGAAGCCCCTCCTAGAGACCGGTGTGAAGGAAAGGGCAGGTCTTTCAATAGAATTGAAGCCACCTGGTGAATTCATGGAAGCAGACCAGCAGCTGCACACATTACATACTCTCGCTTCTAGTTTTGTACCCTAATCATTTGATAGCTGTGTTAAGTCAACAATCCAGACAGCGACAAGTTGCATATTCTATCTGGTTCCAACAAGCATGCATAGAAATTATTCTCTTAAGAATTTATAAAGAGAAAAATAAAATGACACAAATATTAACAAACATAGAAGGCAAAATAACTTTTACAATTCAGGTCACAGAAAACGGATCAATCACACATATATTTCAAATAGTTTCTTCACGATAGAATCTAAACTAACAAGACATAAAGTAATGAAGAGTGTATATTTATTGGTGTGTACTGAAACCAAGTTTTAAATTTTAATATTGACTGGGAATCAGATTAGAAGAGTATATTTAAAAAAGAAAAGAAAATGGATTAAGAAGATACTATTTCAAAATTGATCACAACGATTAGAAAAACGAAAATTATAGAATGTTTTTTAAAAATGTAAAAGTAAGTAACCACTTACAGAATTTAAAAACTAAAGCCTGGAATTTCCAAAACATTAAAAAACATAAAAATGAAAAAAAAAAAAAGAGGAGAGTAAGAAAAAAAAGTAGAATTATATGATAGATATCAACAAACCAAAGCTGAAATGAAAAGTATGCTAGGTAAACACAAACTAAAAGAAATCAAGAATTACTACAGAATAAAATATTTTGAAGCAAGCAGACAAGGGATAATTCATACTACAAATGGGACAATTGTGAACAACTTGAATATATCCAATAACATTGCATTGGAATACATTTTTTAAAAAAAAGCTTTCAGGTGAGAGAAAAAGTGAAATAAAGATCAGAAGTAGAATAAGAATAGAAAGTTCTAATAAATTCTCTCTGTCTTAAAGAGGTTAGGGTAGTAAAAGTAATTAAGGATATGCAGGATTTAGAAAATACTATTATTAGCTTTGATTTCAATAGTTGCAGATTAAAATCTTTACTCTAAAATTAAAAAAAAAAACTTACTTAAAATACACAGATAATTTTTTAATGAAGTATAAATTTATAAATTCATAAAAAGAATTTAAAACTCAATAACTTATCCCACAATGGACTTCCATGTAACCATTACCAGGCAAAAAAAGTAGAAGTTTCTCAGTACCCCAGAAGGCCACTCTGTGGCACCCTGTAGTCATTATGTCTTCCTTCCTCCACAAGGAGAACTATTATTATGATTTCTTATACTATAAGTTTATTTTACCTTTCAATTTTTCAATTTTATGTTAATGGAATAATATAGTAGGCATTTTGGGATCCCCGGGTGGCGCAGCGGTTTGGCGCCTGCCTTTGGCCCAGGGCGCGATCCTGGAGACCCGGGATCGAATCCCACGTCGGGCTCCCGGTGCATGGAGCCTGCTTCTCCCTCTGCCTCTCTCTCTCTCTCTCTGTGACTATCATAAATAAATAAAAATTAAAAAAAAATATATTGTAGGCATTTTTTGTAACTTCTTTTGAGAAACATTATATAATGAGAATTATACATGTTTCATAAAACCGTCATTCATTCATCTTCATAGCTGTTGCTTATTGTCTTATTGCTATATAGGTTAAATCACATAAATAAATCAGAATCTACATTTTCTTTCTACTGTTGATGGATATAGGGGTTATTTCATTATTTTGGCTCATCATTATTAGTGTTGCTAAGGATAGCAACATTTTGCTTGCCTCTAAGTTTACACGTGCACTCATTTCTGTAAAATATACACCTTTAAATGAAACTTTTGATTTGTATCACATATATCCATACAACTTCAGTAGATACTGTCAAACTCTTTCATAAGTGCATCTACCAACTGAATTCTCATAAGCTTTAATGAAAATTTCCCATAGGCAAAATCTCCATTCCTCCCATCCTGTCAACATTTAAAATTGTTATTTTGATGTACAAATGTTATTACATTTGTAATTCCTTCACAAATAATGAAATTGACTACCTTTCATATGCTTATTTGCTTATTTCAACAAGTGCCTATTTATGCCTTCTATTCATTCTCCTATGAGGTATCTATCATTTTCTCATTGACTTTTGCAGTTCCTTATATAACTTGTACACAAGCCACCGTCACTGTATACATTGCAAATGTCTTCTCTTGCTCCACAGAGTGTCTTCTTATTATCAACTTTCATAAAGAAATAGACTTGAATTTAATGTAACACAAATTAACAATAATTTCCTTTAAGGTTATTGTTTTTTGCATTCTGTGTAAACAATCAACATCCATCCCAAGTTCATGAAAGTAATGTCCTTGTCAATTTCTTCTAAAAATTTTGTTTTCCTTTTAGATTTATATCAACAATACACCAGAAAATGATTTTTGTATATGATGTTAGGTAGAGGCCACGTTTTATCTTTTCCCACAATGGATATTCAACAGATTTTATAACATGACCTGAGTCAAAGACAGCCAGGAGCCCCTAAAATTACTCTTAATAATATTTTTTCATTCTCTTCAGCAGATGGACACACCATTTGTTAGATTTACTTCTTTTTTAAAATTAGTTTTATTTCTAAATTAAAAATTTTAGTATCATTAAAACAGCAATATATTTTTTTATTTTTATTTTATTTGAGAGAGAGAGAGAGAGAAATCCTGCAAGCAGTGGGGGCATGGGGAGGGGCAGAGGAAGAGGGAAAGAAAAAAATCTTAAGCAGGCTCCATGCCCAGAGCAGAGCTCAAGGCAAGGCTGGATCTCATGACTCTAAGATAATGACCTTAGCAGAAATCTAGAGTTGGGCACTTAACTGACTGAGTCACCCAGATGCCCTCCAAAATAGCATATTTTAAATTCTATTTCATTTTATTTCTTTTTAAAAAAGATTTATTTATTTTTGAGAGAAAGAATGGGGTGGGGTTGGGGGAGGCAGAAGGTGAGGGATAAAGAGTCTTAGGCAGACTCTGGGCTGAGCATAGAGCCTGATGGAGGACTCTATCTCACAACCCTGAGATCATAACCTGACCCAAAAGCAAGAGTCCAACTCTTAACCAACTGCACTACCCAGGCAACCCAATTCTACTTCATTTTCCTTGTTATAATAGAGTTCAATGAATTTTTGCATATTGATATGTATGCCTTACATCCAGCAACCTTCCTAAACTCATTTATTAATTCCTGTTATTTATCAATGGATTCATTTTGATTTGCTACATACACACACCATTAGCAAATAACATTTTGTTATTTTTTTTCCAATTCATATATGTTTTACTATTTTCTTATTTAATCACAATGATGGAATGGTGGGTCTCAATTGGGGGTGATTTTTCCCCTGTCCCCAGGGTACACTGGCCATATCTAAGAACATTTTTGGCTTTTACGACTGGGTGAGGGCAGGTTGACACTGGCATCCAGTGGATAGAGGTGAGGTGTGACGCTATACATCTTACAATGCATAAGACAGCCCTCCCCACAACAAAGAATTATCTGCCTCCAAAGAGTACTGAAGTTGCAAAACTATGGGTATGAACCTCTATGAAATGCTGAGAGGATATTGGAAAGAGCAGAAATCCTCATTTTATTCCCAGTCTCAGAGGAAAATATTTCAATATTTCACCATTAAATAGGCTGTGTTGTTTATATAGATAACATTTATAAGATTGAAATAATTCCTTCTATTTCTTGTTTGCAGTTTTTATCCTTAATAAATATTAATATTTATCAAATGCTTTTTAAGCATCTATTCAGATGATCATATGACTTTTTTTTCCTTTATTCTAGTAAGGTAGTAGATAAAATTTGTTTTTCAAATGTTAA
Source organism: Vulpes lagopus (assembly GCF_018345385.1). NCBI lineage: Eukaryota > Metazoa > Chordata > Mammalia > Carnivora > Canidae > Vulpes > Vulpes lagopus. The sequence continues at coordinate 21,089,662 of NC_054824.1, read as the reverse complement.
ACTAATCTTGGGACACCTGGGTGGGTCAGCGGTTGAACATCTGCCTTCGGCTCAGGGTGTGATCCCGGGATGCAGGATGGAGTCCCACATCAGGCTCCTCGTGAGGAGCCTGCTTCTTCCTCTGCCTGTGTCTCTGCCTCCCTCTCTCTCTGTGTCTCTCATGAGTAAATAAATGAAATCTTAAAAAAAAAAAAATGTTAAACTAATTTTGCATTCTTGAACTAATACCCTATAACCTATCTGGGCCTGTTTTTTCCACCTTTGAGGAGGTTTTAATTAAAGGTGGAAATTGGGGGATCTCTGGGTGGCTCAGCGGGTTAGCGCCTGCCTTTGGCCCAGGGCACGATCCTAGAGTCCTGTGATCGAGTCCCACATCGGCTCCCTGCATGGAGCCTGCTTCTCCCTCTGCCTGTGTATCATAAATAAATAAATAGATAAATAAATAAATAAATAAATCTTAAAAAAATAAAGGTGGAAATATGTATATGTGTACATATATATAACAAACATATATAATATCAATATGCATATATATGATATTATAATATGTATGTGTATAATATATATGTACTTAGAACCCTTCATACTTCCTAATCTTCTTATGTCAGTTTTGGCCAATTGTCTTATTCTAGCTACTTACTCATACAATCTATATTTTCAATTCATCAGTATTGAATTCTTTATAAGAACATTTTATGATATATTTAATATATGTAAGATTTATTGTCATAATTCCTTTTTTACTGCATATAGAGGTTATTTGTGCTTTTAATTGTTTTAAACACAAAACAAAATGAATTAGTAAAGAAATAATAAAACAGAGAACATAACAAAATACTAAAGACAGAGAATAACAACAACAAAAAATTCCATGTTAGAAAGTCTTCTGCTAGTAAAAAGAAGTTGGATCATTGAATTCCTAATACACACAAAATTATTTAACTTATTTTTTAATTAATTATTTTAATTTAATAAAAGTTCACCACAGCAAAAAAAAGAAAAAAGAAAAGGATAAGAACCTTGTGAAATAATTCAAAATATGCCAACAAAAGTAGGAAAACAAAATCCTAGGAGTCAAAGTTTAATGGGATACAGTAGGCATTTGTGTGTAGCAGATGCATGAATGATGCAAAAGAAAATCCCAGCAGCCTTCATCTTCCCTTCTGCTAGTCACCTGACCCTCCCAGGACAGAAAGTGGATTTTAAGCTATATATGCCCCTTCCCAAACATTTCTTTACTACTGTTTTTAGGTGATGGATGTCAAGGGGAATTCACAAATATAATTATGAAAAATAAAGCAATCAGTATTCTGCCTATTAAGCAAACAGGAAATTGAAAAAGCATAATATTGCAACTTTGTAAATATATAATATAACATATAAGAAAGAAATATTCTTGGAAGATATGAGTAACAGAAAAATAACCCTTATAAACTTCATGCTAAGGAGAGTCTAATAAAAATATGCATTCAAGGGATCCCTGGGTGGCGCAGCGGTTTGGCGCCTGCCTTTGGCCCAGGGCGCGATCCTGGAGACCCGGGATCGAATCCCACATCAGGCTCCCGGTGCATGGAGCCTGCTTCTCCCTCTGCCTGTGTCTCTGCCTCTCTCTCTCTCTCTCTGTGACTATCATAAATAAATTAAAAAAAAATGCATTCAATAAAACAGGGAGATTAGAAAGCAACTAATTTAGATGAAAAAATGGAAAGAAACACTGTGATTACAGAGCTAATTAATAATTGGAGACAGTAGGCCTAGAAGAGATACAGTTAAAATTCAAATTATATACATAGGTAAAAGGTTTCAGATAATCACAATGAACATAGAGGAAAAATACATATATGTAAATATTTGCAGAGGATTGTCAACACACATATTCACATGTATATTGTTCATGTACATATATATGAACATTTGCATATACAAAAGCATGTACCTGTTTGTGAGAATGGAGAGTGGGAGGCAGAGATATAATGATGAAAACAACAGAAAACTCACATTTTGAACAGAAAATATATCTAGAGGCATAAAAGAGTGACATTTCCTTTAAATAGAGAAAGAATGAAACGTGCCAAATCTGAACATATAAAGAATAATTTGCATTCAAACAGGAACAACTAATAAGGAGACATATCCTGGTTGTTTTTCAAATTCAAGATTAAAGGAAATTATTTAGAGATCTAAATAGAAATAGAGTTCTAAAGAAAAAAGATCAGCTACAAGAAGAGAAAAATAGAGTTAGCTTTATACTTTGGCATAGCAACTTTAAATGGCAAAGAACATTGAACAATGTCTCCCAGTTTTGAGAAGACAATTTGATCCATGAGTATTAGGCTTAGTCAAATTGTTGTTTGGGGTATAAATCAACAGACAGACATTCTAAAGATGAAATAACTCAGGGAAATACCACCCAGGGGTCCCTATTGAAAAACCACTTGGCAAGAATAAGTCAGTTAAATAGATGAATCAAAATATATAACTCAGAAGAGAAGAAATCATGGTAAAAAAGCTGAATGTGAAACTAAGATCCGTTTTAAATATAGAACTTAAATAAAACAACAGATGTTGTGTTTGCAGAACAAATCTAGACGTGTTACATTTTGAAAAATCATACATCTGGAGTGGAGAAGAGAGGGATGAAGAATTCAAGAACTAGAGATCAGTCTTTGTGATCAAGAGGTCAATTAACACTAAAAGGATATATGTAATAAAAAGAAAAGTGGAATGATTTCAAGCTTCGTGTTCTTACTGAACCGACAGTCATATATTTTCTTGGTAAAATACTATGTAGGTTTTTCTCAGCTTCACATCTATGTCTTTTTCTTCTATTAAATAAAAATTAAATTAAATGTGATATCTTCATTAGAATCCATAGTATGATCCCATTTTTATGTTACTAATTTGGTTTTTATGTCTGCCTATTAACACTTGTGTAAGTTTGTAGAGATACATGGCTGTACTACTGCTTACTAAATATTTGGAGTGGTTAGTATTTATGGTAAGTTAGTAGTGTCTATTTATTTTTTAATAGTTACCTGTATTGTTTAATTTTTAATAATAAGCATTTGCATTTTATAACAACAATGCTCTTAGAATAATATAACCAAAAGTATTTGATCACAAAGCAAAAATAATATAAAAATGCTAGCAATATGAAAGAATATTTTTTTAAAAACTTACCTTAGGTCAAAACAGAAAGGAGCATACCATTTTATTAGATGGGAAGGTTAAATAACATTAAAGGTTAATTTTTTCACAATTAACTCATGTAATTAAGTAATCTCAATTAATGAAGTAATTTCAATTTGACCCATTTTAATTTAGGAAATTATTTTTCCTTTTTCTTACAAGAATAAACAAGTGAGGAAAGCCAATAAATATCTGCAAAAGGAGTCTGTGAGGGAGAAAACACTTGGAATTATTTTTACCAAAAAACAAGCAAGCAAAAAATTATAAAGGAATAATATGTGGCAGTGTAGTACTGATGTGGTAGTAATTAAATCAGTAGAATAGTACTTATATTTACTTACAATTTTTTTAAATGCTATTTTGCAAATCTATTAAAAACATTGATGTAGTGTTCAGATATGTGAGGCTTTGGGAAAAATATAATCAAAATTTTTGCCACATACAGGGAAGATAGAGTCAACATAGATTAAAGAATTTAAAATGTTAAATAAAGTCATTAAAGAGTCATAAGAAATTGATTTGGATATAATTCCATTGTGTGAAAATCCATTCCCAAACAATAGGAATAGTCATAAAGTGTAAGTATTCTGTTTTTCAAGAAATACCAGAAGACCTTATGCCAAGATGGACTTGAATTTTTTTCTCAACTTCAAACATATCAATAATGGATAATATTTTTAGAACATTAGAAATACAGAACCTTATTCAAAGGGTGAGGTTTATAATTCTATAATAGAATAGAAACACAAAACATTACACCGGGGCCCAAGCCAAGAGCATCTAGGACTCTAGTAGTAGAAATGACTGGAAGTTTAACTGTATGTGTGTAGGGAAAGCAGAAACAGATCTGCTTGGAACCTGGGACTAAGATGGAGCTATGGAGCCTGCAAAACAAAGCCCAAAGTCTCCCTGAATGCTGCTATAGGGAAGGAAACAAAGAAACCCTCCTAGTACCTGAGACAAACCATCCTCTGGTTCTGCCCTCAAGACTCCTGGGACCAAGTGGAGATAGGTAAAACTACTGCCAAAGAGAAGAAACTGGGGAGAAAGAAATAGTCACCTCGTATGAACTTACAGATATATCATAGCCTTAGAGGGAGTACTTTATTAAGAAGCACATCCCTCAAATTTAACAATCGAAATATAAATTGAATTCTGATGAAATGTAAACAATAAAATACTTTCAAAATAATTAAAAATATGTTTGAAGTCATTATTCATTAGAAAGTTATGAAGAAAAAAGCAAAATAGATGAAAACAGGTTGATATGTATTAATAAGATGGACATAAAAAAGAACCAATTAGAATTCTTAGATCTGAAGGGCCTTATGATTGGCTCAGTTGGTAGAGTGTGTGACTCTAGATCTCAGGCTGGTGAATTTGAGCCCCCCATTGTGCATGGAGCCTACTTAAAAGGAAAGAGTTCCTATATCTGAAAAAAAAAAACAACCACAAAAAGTACTTATTAAAACTGTCAAAATTTTTGAATACATAGGACAAATTCTAAACAGAGCTGCAGAGAGGGCTAGTGAATTGGGAAAATATGCCTAAAGATTTTATGGTCAAAGACAGCAAAACAAGATAATGAGTAAATATATGAAAGAGGAGCTAAGATACAGAATAGAGATATAAACAAAAATCAAAATGCAGGGAAGTAATATTTGAAGAGATAATAGTTAAGGATTTCCCAGATCAGACGAGAGCTATATTATCAGACAAACTCTCTCATTGACCCCATCATGTGTCAGTGATGTATTTCTATTCCTGATGCAAAAGTCATTTTAAGAATATTCTTCCTATTGGTCTAATGAAATAAAAATTATGAAGGACACAATAAGTAATTTGCAGAAGAGAGATTAGCCAATAAACCAAATAAAATTATGTCCAACATCACCAGTAATCCTGGAAATGAAAATTAACATAAAAATGAGCAACTATTTCACTCCCACAAGATGACACTGGTCCTTCAGAAAGGGAAACTACATCTGGCAAAAGTCTAAGATCAAAAAAGATAAAGATTTACTATTGATAGGAATTTGTGCTTTCCCCTCTATCCCCATGATCATAGTTAAAGTCACAAACATAGGTGTGTTCCCCAAGGTAGAGCATTCATTGGGACATAGGCAAAGGATCAAGGACTGAATTTTAGGCACCCCTTGAAGTTAGGAGAAGGATAGAGGCTAAGAAGCAAACAAGTTATTGACAGAGAGAGGAGGAAAAAAAATAAAAGTGTAAAAACCTAGAGAGAGTTTCTAGAAAGATATCATGGTCAATATTACATTCCCAGATGACAAGAGTAGTGAACACTGAGGAAATAATATTGAATGTGATAACTAGAAGGTCTTTGGAAACTTCAGAAAATAGTTGCACCAATTTTGTTGGAAATAGAAGTCAGATTCTAGATATCCGTGAGCTGATGAAGAAGCAAATGTAGTAGTTAAGTTTCATTCAAGACATTTGACCAGTTTATGAGTTGCTTGGGGACAGAGATTGTTTTATTAATCTATACATTTGCAGTTCTTAGCCATTTCCTGGCATATAGCAAACTCTCAGTCACATGTTCTGAAATATTAATTACAGAAAGACAATTTTCCCCTCTAGTACTCATTTTTCAGCCTCCGCTAGATCTATATGCCAACCATCCCTCCATTCAAAGTGTTTGCTAAGGCTTCCAGTGGTTTTCAGATCACTAAATCCAGTGCATTTTTCTCTTAACTTTTCACCAGTTTGCAAACTTTTTAAACATTCACTCCTGATACAACCTCTATTCTCGATTTTCAAAGTAAAAGACTCCTAGTTTTCCTCCTCTGACTATTCCTGTTTCCTTCACAGATCCAAACTCCTTTTCTAAACTTATTTTAGAATTCCTCAAGACCTTAGATTATAACAAAATATAGTTGACTCGGAAATTTGTCTTCAGTGTGAACATTTATTTATTCTGCATTCCAAATATATCAACCTTTTACTTGATATCTATTTTGGGGTCATTTAAAGGAACTTCAAAACATATTTAAACTTTGAGCTTTATCTCAACAGAGTTGGTAGTCTTCCAGAAGTCCTTAGCACAAATAAATGGCACAGTCATATCAATGTGGTTAAGACAGAAACCTGGATACATCCCTGGTTCCTCCCTCTCCATCACCAACCATATACATCCAATCTCAACCCCTTTGATTTGGCCTCCTACATATCTATTACTTCCACTTCACTCCAAGTTTACTAATTCCTTCTAGGACCATGCTAAATCATTGCTCAACTTAGATTGCTGCCTCAAAGCCCCTAATTGTCCTACCTTTATCTCATCTGTCACATGATCTAATTCATTCTTTACACTGTAATCACTGTGATTTTTCTTGCCCCAAATACAAATCTAATCACTTATCTCCACATAATGTTTCAATGGTTTCTTTGATTCATGTGTTAAAAATTGAACATACAAGATTTAATAGGTTTATAAAGAAATCTGAACCAACCTTTGTTTACCTTTGTGGCCTCTCTCTGTTCAAGTCTCATCTCCTTTCTCTCCATTCTCTACATTCTCACACTTGCCTACATATGTTTGCGTGTGGAAGAGTTCTTCATGAAAAAAAAAAAATTGTCTTTTTTTTCAATCATTCATGACATCTCTTCCATCAGCTTTCACTTCTTTTATTTCCTATTAAATGGGTGCTTGCAGTCCCAAACTCTTGAATAGGGTGAGTACCATTGTAAACTTGCATTGTTTTGTGTGATTATTTAATTAACCTAGCTGTTCAATTAGACTGTAAACTCTGTGAGGGCACCACTGTTTTCAGTACTCAGTACAAAGTATATACTCAGTGTTTATTAAATAAACATGACAAATTAGGCTAAATTATGATTTATTAATTTTTTCAGAGAATCAGCTCCTGGTTTCATTGATCTGTTCTATTGTTTTATATCATTTATTTCTGCTCTAATAGTTATTATTTCCTTCCTTCTGGTGGTTTGGGGTTTTGCTTGTTTTTCTTCTAGCTCTTTTAGGTGTAAGATTACATTGCTTATTTGAGATTTTTCTTGCTTCTTGAGGTAGGCCTAAATTGCTATAAATTTCCCTCTTAGGACTGATTTTGCTGCATCTCAAAGGTTTTGAACCGTTGTGCTTTCATTTTCATTTATTTCTATGTATTTTAATTTCTTCTTTCATTTCCTGATTAACCCATTTATTGTTTAGTAGCATGTTGTTTAACCTCCATGTTTTTGTGTTCTTTCCATATTTTTTCTTATGGTTGACTTCAAGTTTCATAGGGTTGCGGTCAGAAAAGATGCATGGTATGATTTCAATTTTCCTGTATTTGTTGAAGCCTCTTTTGTTACCTAATATGTAATCTATTCTAGGGAATGTTCTATGTGCATTTGAAAAGAATGTATATTTTGGTTCTTAGGATGGAATGTTCTGAATATATTTGTTAAGTCCATCTGCTCCAGTGTCATTCAAAGCCATTGTTTCCTTGTTGGTTTTCTGTTTAGATGATCTGCTCATGATGTAACTGGAGTCTTAAAGTCCCCTGTCGTTATTGTGTTATTGTCAATTAGTTCTTTTATGCTCTTATTAATTGTTTTATATATTTGGGTGCTCCCATGTTGGGTGTATCATATTTACAATTCTATCTTCTTGTAGAATTGTTCCCTTTATGATTATAGGATGCTCTTCTTTGTCCCTTTTTACAGTGTTTGTTTTAAAATATAGTTTGTCCAATATACATATTGCTACTCCAGCTTTTTTTGGGCATTCATTTGTGTAATAAGTGTTTCTCCACCCCATCACTTTCTATGTGCAGGTGTTTTTAGGTCTAAAATGAGTCTCTTGTAGGCAGCATATAGATGGGTCTTGTTTTTGTTTTTGTGTTTTTTTAATCCATTCTGACACTCGATGTATTTTGGAATGTTTAGTCCATTTATATTCAAAGTAACTACTGATAGATATGTATCTATTGCCTTTGTCACTTGATCTCTCCTGTGCTCTCAGAGAGTTCCCTTGAATTATTTCTTGCAGGGCTAGTTTACTGGTCATAAGCAACTTTAGATTTTGTTTGTATGGGAAACTACCATAACTGAAACAGGAAGAAATAGAAAACTTCAACAGACTGATAATCAGCAAAGAAATTGAATCAGTATTCAGAAAACTTTCAACAAACTAAAATCCAGGACCAGATGGCTTCCCAGGGGAATTCTACCAAACAATTAAAGAAGAGTTAATGTCTATTCTTCTCAAACTATTACAAATAATAGAATGGGGGAATACTTCCAAACTAAAATTCTATGAGGCCATCATTAGCCTGGTACCAAACCCAAATAAAACTCCACACACAAGAAGAAAAGAATTAGTTCAAGGTGGTCCTAAGAGGGAAGTATATTGTAATACAGACCTTTCTCAAAAAAAAAAAAAAAAAATAGAGAGAAGTCTCAAATACACAACATACCATTCTACCTAAAGGAGCAAGAAAAAGAACAGCAAATAAAGCCTAAATCCGGCAGGAGGAGAGCAATAATAAAGATTAGAGCAGAAACCAATGACATAGAAACAAACAAATAAAAAATAGTAGAACAGATCAACAAAACAGAAGCTGATTCTTTGAAGGAATTAATTAGATCAACAAACCCCTAGCTACTTAGCAAAAATAAAACTGAAAGACCCAAATAAATAAAATCATGAATGAAAGAGGAGAGATCACAACCAACACCATAGAAATGCAAACAATTAAAAGAGAATATTATGAGCAATTATATGCAAACAAATTAGTCAATCTGAAAGAAATGAATGCACTTGTAAAAACATATGAACTACCAAAACTGAAACAGGAAGAAATAAAAAATCTGAACAGACCCATAACCAGCAAAGAAATTCAGTAATCAAAAATCTTCCAACAAACAAGATTCCAGGGCTGTATGATTTCTCAGGGGAATTCTATCAAGCATTTAAAGAATTAATAACTATTCTTCTGAAGCTATTTCAAAAAATAGAAATGGAAGGAAACCTTACAAACTCTGTGAGGCCACCATTACCTTGATTTCAAAACCAGACAAAGACCTCACCAAAAAGGAGAATTACAGACCAACATCCCTGATAAAACATGGATGCCAAGATACAAGCCAACACAAGCCAATAGTACATTAAAAGGATAATTCACCACAACCAAATGGGATTTATTCCTTGGCCACAAGGTGGTTCAATATCTGTAAATCAATCAATTTGATACACTACATTAATAAAAGAAAGGACAAGAACCATATGATCCTCTCAATAGATGCAGAAAAAGCATTTGACAAAGTACAATGTCCTTTCTTGATTAAAACTATTCGCAGTGTAGGGAGAGAAGAAACATACCTCAATATCATAAAAGCCATATATGAAAGGCTCACAGTGAATATCATTCCCAAGGGGGAAAATTGAGATCTTTTACCCTAAGATCAAGAAAATGGCAGGGATGTCCACTATCACCACTGCTGTTCAACATAGTACTAGAAGTCCTAGCCTCAGTAATCAGACAACAAAAAGAAATAAAAGGCATCCAAATTGGCAAAGAAGAAGTCAAACTCTCACTGTTCACAGATGACATGATACTCTATATGGAAAACCCAAAAGACTTCACCAAAAGCCTGCTAGAACTGATACACAAATTAAGTAAAGTTGAAGGATCCAAAATCAGCATACAGAAATCTTTTGCATATCTTTATAATAATGATATAATAATGAAACAGCAGAGAGAGAAATTAAGGAATCAGTTCCATTTTAAACTGCACAAAGACAATAAGATACCTAGGAATAAACCTAACCAAAGAAGTAAAAGATCTCTACTCTGAAAACTATAAAACACTGATGAAAGAAATTGAAGAAGACACAAAGAAATGTAAAAATCTGCCATGTTTATGGGTTGGAAGAACAATATTGCTAAAATGTCTATACTACCCAAAGAAATCTACACATTTAATCTAATCACTATCAAAATATCACCAACGTTTTTCACAGAGTTAGGACAATCCTAAAATTTGCATGGAACAACAAAGACTCTGAAAAGCCAAAGCAACCATGAAAAAGGAAAGCAAAGATAGAGGCATCACAATTTCAGATATACATATATATTATATATATGTGTGTGTGTGTGTATATATATATATATACATATATGTGTATATATAATGGAATATTACTCAACCATAGAAAAGAACAAAATCTTGCCATTTGCAACAACATGGAAGGAGCTGGAGAGCATTATGCTAAGTGAAATAGAGAAAGAAAGACAATTGCCATATGATTTCACTCATATATGGAATTTAAGACACAAAGCAAACAAGTGAAGGGGGGAAAAGAGAGACAAACCAAGAAATAGACTCATATCTATAGAGAACAAACTGATGGTTATCAGAGGGGAGGTGGGTGGGGGAATGGGTTAAGTAGGTGATGGGGATTAAGGAGGGCACTTGCTGTGATGGTGTTGTGTGGAAGTATTAAATCACTATACTATACACCTGAAACTATTATTATACTAAGTGTTACTTAACTAGACTTTAAAAAATACTTAAGAAAAAATAAAAATAAACATGAAATTTGCTAAATTCAATGAAAGCTGCTTAAAAATCAGCAGGACATGTGAAGGATCACTGACTATGTGACAAACACAAGTAAGAAGAAAGACAAAGAAATTACAAGAAAAGGAGATGTTAAAGATGACAGAGACAGGGAACACAGGAGGAAAGAGAGCGTGAACCTCACAAGGAAAGCACAATGCCCGGCATATTGTATTAACTCAATGCCTATTTGAAGATTGAATGAATTTTAGCACTGGAAACTAGAAATCATACTTTTTTCTCTGGAGATAAAGATGAAAGAATAAAGATCATTTTGAGTTTGAAGTTCAACAAATTCCCTTAGTTTATGATTTTTTAGAAGTAAAATGTTCCTTGCTGTCTGGATTGCAGAGCCATCCCTCTGCCTCAAGTCAAAACTGCTGTCCTTGCAGCTACTTGCATTGTAAATTGCTAGCATCGTATCAAATGTTCCAAAAGGAACACTATAAATTAACTTTCTTGTTCTGGGCTCTTAGCAACATGCTCCACTTTCCTGAACTAAGCATTTCATCTTATTTAGCTTATCCCAGCTTCCCTCTATTCTTATTCCCTTAACTTCTATTACATCAAACCAATTGACAGTTCTGACTCCTCAACTTGATTATCAGGGATTCTTATTCTCCCATTTGTAGATTGTCACTATCCCACTATGTCCACCCATAACATTTCCATGTTATTCTTCCTCTCGAGCATTAGCAAAACCAAGAGCTGTACTCCACCTTGATTTTAGGACAATATCTTTGTCTCATCCAAACTGGATGTGTCCCTTAATCTGAAATGACTCTGGAAGAGGAAATTTTTATCTCCTTCAGATGCATACTTTTCTGGCTAGCCTCAAGGCAAATTAATAGAGCTAGGTCAGGATATATATCCTGTCCTTCTTGATACTAAATAACTTGCACAAACAGCAGACATCTTCTGGCTATTTCCTAGGCAGGATTCCTTAGGGTTAAGCCACATTAAAAATTCTAATTCCCGCATACATAAACTGAAAAAAATATATACATGATGAAAGAAGTAATTGGAAGGCATTTTTTTCCTTCATGTCAATACTATTCCTTTTTTCTTCTTTGAATAATCTAGCGTACAGGTCTCTGGAAATAAAATGCCTTGAGACGGAAAATATCCCCCAAGTTTTGGACTGATAGCCAGTTGCCAAGGACAGTGAGGAGAATGGAATGATCTCACCCCATCAATGATCCTAAACATATAGACTCCAGCCTGAAATACTATAATATAATTCTTTACAGCACATAGAGGGAGATATTAATATCATAAAGCTTCCTTTCCCAATGGGTTCCATAAATGCAGAACTGAGATTTTATTTCTTCTCATCAGATCACAATGAATTTCCAGCTCTCTGGTAATATATGAGTTTTACTTCTTCCAAAAATAATTAGTTTACAGTGTTAATAATTTTAAAAATCCATTATGTGTAGACTAAATGTACTTCCTAGCTCACCCAAGACAGTACCAATTTAAGATTCTTGTTTCTGTGTAATTGTTAATGGTATCTTCTACTCTCAAAAGGTTGCATAATAAATTGTATGGCCACCTAATTATAAGGTTTTGATGACTAGCGCTAAATGTTCTAAAGTAACTTACAGGAAGAGTGCTCCACAAACCATATGTTTAAAAATGTAATATTTACCTATCTGAAGGCATACAATGTGTTTGTCTATTCAAAGAGCACTTTTTCAAAGAAAAAAAAAACTCTCAGCAGAGGCCCTGGGTATGAATATTTAGAATCCATGATTAGATTCCTTTGAAAATGTCACATTAGTTATTACCATTGCACTGTGCAAATTGCATTCATCTCCCTAGTGGTCATGAAACAAGAGGAACAATAGTTTATCATCCACTTCACAAATAGATGTAGTACCCAGCTAACAATTTCCTGGGGAATCTTCTCACATACTTGGTGTGGAAAGAACTGACACAAGTCAAACCTTATCACCTCTCTGTGTTTGAGTACAAGGTGTAGCAAGCTAAATCTTTGGGTTTTCCGGGGACAAATAAATATCACATTGGTGGATTAATGGAAAGACATTTAACTTCCAGTTTGCAAGACAAAAATATATCTGTAGCAAATCCTACCACAATGGTATTTGAACCATATGTTAATGGCTGGAAACATCTGCAACACTGTAACTAGTTCTAAAAACCCTGCTGCTTTTAGGCACTGATGGGAAACAGCATGTAGGCTCCAGGGAAAACTGTTCTTTGACAAATATCACCTCCCCCTTGCACCAGCTCACTCTCTTCCCACTTCAGGATACCCATATTGTTCACAAAGTATTGCTAGGAAGGAAATTCTAACTCCTCTCTCAGAGTTTGCCAACCCATCAAGAATCTAATTTGCACAGGCTACCCTCTAAAACTAAGAAAAAAAAAAAATCCAACACAGGAAAGGAAAGTCAAGTCTAGGATAACCCCAAGAATTAAAAACAAACAAACAAAACAAAAAACAAAGACAGAGCCACCTGGTAGTCTTCCTGTGAGAGAGTCATCACTGCACAGTAAGTTATGATTTCAAAGGAAATTCTTCTCTAATAAGATATAAAGTATACTTAAACAGGTTGATATAGGCAGAGAAGTCACACAAAGACGAGCATAGAGAATTATGAAAAGTATAAATAGCAAATACTATATTATTTATTTTAGATAAAAGCATGGGTTTAACATGAATTCTTAACTGTAGATGATATATATATATATATATATATATATATATATATATATATACATGCATACATGTAGATGAAATGTATAATCTAGAGTTTAGAGCAACCTAAAAGTGAAAGGAAAAGCGAAGCAAAACCAGGATAGACCATGCGACCATAAAAGAGTCATTTGGATACTTTAAAGAATTTCTTGGTGCCAGGCCTACCCAAATTATTTTCCAGGCACTTTAAAGAATCTGTGAATAAAATGCTTATGGAATGGAGACATGCCAGAGGACTGGAAACATTCATCTGTGCCCTGGTTTTTCAATGGCAGCAAAGGATCAGTTCTGGAAATTGCCAAAAAACTGCTTGATTAAAGCTCTTGGCAAAATTCTACATGGCACACTATTTTACATGCACAAAATTAGAAAAACAAAAGAAGAAATGTCAAGGATGGCCTGAAGTCTTCTCTTTTATGAGTTCAAAACTTACTTGTAGTTCCACAAAATAAAATTAGATTGCTGAGCAACTTTATGTTTTTATTTAGAAGGTGCCTCTTCAGCTGAAATTGCATGTCACTTCACATATTTGCCTCCTTTCCTGTGCTGTGAGGTGGAGTTGCTTCTAGGGAAGATGGTGGGGAATGGATGAAGAGATGCTGTAAAATGTCAAGTATGGAACCATTCCATGTTGTATATATGGTTTCCAACTTGTCTCTGCCGCTAGGTACATCTCCACAAAAGAAATAGAATACGTATTTCTACTATTGCATTAAAAAAACAAACAAAAATCCCTCGGACCCTCTTCCCTGAGTGTTAGTTTTCTCAGTGACCGATCACTGCCTGGCTGTTAGCCAACCAATAAATTACTAATATGTCATCCCCTCATTAGTCAAGACCAGTTGTATGTTTACCAAGAATCCCTTGTGTCAAGTTTTTCATTCTTCTTATGCCTCATCCCCAGATTCCAGCTTCTGAAGTGTATCAGGCTCTGGAAAACTTGGAAATGCTATTTCCCATGGCTCTAATTCTTGTGACATTTCCTAAGTCGTCCAATCCTCCCTATTCCTGTGTTGCCCAGTTACACTGGTTCTTCCTGTAATAAGATCCACATAGAGATTCCAGTTTCTTTTCATTTCCTCTCTCTCTCTCTCTCTCTCTCTCTCACACACACACACAGACACACCTTTTTAAAAAATTTTATTTGAGACAGAGAGACAGAGAGACAGAATGAGTAATCAGAGAGGGGCAGAGCGGGTAGAAAAGGGAGAAAGAATCCAAGGCAGACTCCACACCCAGCATGGAGCCCACAACCAGGAGATCATGACCCGGGCTGAAATCAAGAGTCAGATGCTTAAACAGCTGAGCCACCCAGGTGCCTCAACTCTCCTTTTTTAGTCCAAGAAGAAAGAAAACTTTACCCCAAAGTGACTTTTCATTCAACAAACAGATACTAGCCACTTACAATGTTTCAGACACTGTCCTTTAATCTTGTAGCTACATTAGACTTGCCTGAAGTATGAGATGGCCACTACCAGTGTGGAAATGTAAAGAACTCTGAGGTGAAGATATTATCAGGGAAGTCAATGCAGAATTTTCCAGCGATTTTGCCTAAATCAAAGCAATGATAGAAAATTTGTGAGCTTATTTATGGCATGAAAACTATTACATGGCTATGTGGCATCTTTGATGAAATTACGAAGAATAAAGGTATATATGAAAGATGAAGTAGAAGTTCTGAGTAAGAAGGAGTTCAGAGGTAGAGACAAGTTATACAAAATTAAGAGGGTGAGCTAGGTATCCAGTAGCAATAGGACAAGTAGAGAATAAAGAAACTTTGTAAAGGAAATATGTCATAAGGAAGACAGTATTTTAATTTTTCATGGGTCTTACTTCTTCTGTGGCCTGGATTTATTACATTTCTAACCTTCTCCAAATATTTACCATTTCTTTGACTTTCATACATTTGTATCTTTACAAGAATTTTACTGAAACAATACTTTCCAAAAATTATTGAGCAGTCAAAATGAACTATACAAAATGAAGCAACTGTGTGCTTTACATGTATTATGTATTCTAAATTTACAATAAAAAAGTAAATGTTGTCATTCCCATTTTTTTATAGTGGGAAACTGATGGTCAGACTGACTAAAAATAGTGTAGTGCTCAAATGGAAGAGTATTTTTACCAGAGATTAATTTTCTTCCTCTCTCCTATAGTGAGAAAATTGCCAGTTCAAGTTTTTCAATCTTAAGGTACAAAATCATCTTTAAACTTCTGAAGCTAGTCTTCAGAAAAGAGATGGTAACAAAACCTCTTAGTTTTAGTTTTGATTCCTTTATAAAAAAAAAAAAAGAAAGAGAGAAAGAAGGAAATTTTCTTATCTCTGAAGTGAATTGATTTTCAGGGAAACAAAGGGATTCAATTCCATGTCTTTGAGGTGGAGGATGCTGGAACTTATCCACACACACCAGCTGGCGGATTTCATAATAGGTGAAATGTATCTGAAGCAAGAGTTTTGACTCTAGGATTCAAGTGTAGTCTCTCTTGATCAGGCTTAGTCCTGAGGGAATGGGATAGCTGTCCCTACATGGACCAGTGAGCTCTGAGAAGGTCTCTAAATTAACAGCACCTTCAAGAATCATGCAAAGGCATCCCTGTTGGATAACTGGGGAGAAACCTTCAAAAGTGATAACACTAGGAAACTGACTGGATTCTAAGTCCTTGTAAGATTGGTGTGGAAATTCTTTGGACCGGTAATTGGGAAAATGAGGAGGAATGGCTCAAAGTTAGCATGCTATTAATAATGGAAGGTGAACTAAATGGTTAATTAAAACAATGAAATGAATTAGGTTTAATAGAATTCTTATCTCTTCTCTCCACCACAATTTGTGTAGTGGTTGATAGTGGCTTCAAAAATAATTTGCACCTAAATACACAGTTAGTAAAAATAAAAGCTAGGATTAAGTTCTACAAGCCTCCAATTCCAAATCCAAACACTTATGTCATGCTTCATCATCTCCCATTAATTCAAAAATGGTGAAAATAGTTTAGATACAAATATATGTATAAAATTAAAAATTGTCACTCATTTAGTTTGATGAACTATGGTTCATATTGTATATAATAATATTCCTTTTATCTTCCTTTTATTTATATTTCCATGTCAAAATATATGAATCCTATTTGTTCTTCTCTAAGAATATATTAAACATATAAATCTACCCAGTCATTTAGAGTTGAATGGTTTGTGGAAAAAGACTAAAACAATACTAATCCGTTTACCTTTCTAGTTATTTATCTTCTAATAGGAAGATGGACTACTGGTAAATAGACATGGGTGATTTTTTAATTTAATATATTCTTTTTTTTTTATTTTGTTTATTTATTCATGAGAGACAGAGAGAAAGGCAGAGACATAGGCTGAGGGAGAAGCAGGATCCCTACATGGAGCCTGATGTGGGACTCTATCCTAGGACCTTGGGATCATAACCCAAGCTGAAGGCAGATACTCAACCACTGAGCCATCCAGGTGCCCCTTATTTAATATATTCATTTGTAACCTGTCCATAATATTCTGAATCTACCTTGGTGAACAAAGAATATGGATAGAGGGAAGTTACCTAAGGAAGAGCATGGGATTAAATAGGTGCTGGAGAGGTTTGACAAGTAAGGGTAGTTACAGGTTTCACCGCCTGATTTTTCCAAAATTTGAAGATTTTTTTTTTGGTTATATCTCTAATAAAGATATAACCATTCCATTCTGTTGATTTGGACGATGAAATATGAGAGGAAGTGGCATGTGATACTTCCCAGAGAGGCTTTAAGAACCGTTGATTAATCCACTATTCTGCTTCTCCATATCCAAAGTAAGGGATGCTCCATTATTCTGGGCTTTGGAGTGAAGAACTGAACTGACTTATAGTGGACAAGTAGCATGAATAAGAAATAAATAAATGGTTGTTGTGAAGCCACTGAGATTTGGGATGTCATTTATTATTACAGTCTATTTTAGCCAAGCTGATTATGCAGAAAGTGGTAATCAAAAGTGTAATTCTGGGAAAAAAAAAAAAAGTGTAATTCTGCTCTAACAAAAACAAAAACAAAATATTGATTCTGGAGTATCAGTGAGTGGTGAGGAAATTATTATTATTATTATTTTTATGATAGTCACACACAGAGAGAGAAAGAGAGAGAGAGAGGCAGAGACATAGGCAGAGGGAGAAGCAGGCTCCATGCACCGGGAGCCCGAGGTGGGATTCGATCCCCGGTCCCCAGGATCAAGCCCTGGGGCAAAGGCAGGCGCTAAACCACTGCGCCACCCAGGGATCCCTGGTGAGGAAATTATTAGCATAGGTTGGAAAGACGATGGTATATGTTTGCAGTGGCAGAAAAAAAAATTGGTAAAACTCTCATGTATTATATCTTAGAAAGCAGATAGTGTACCTAATGTACATTTTTGCTTTGGTTGTAGATGTGGGAAAATAAGATATTAATAGCTTCACTTGGTTACATTTGACTAAGCACTACAAAATGAAATGAGTTCAAGACTTTACCAGATTTTAAACACATTTATAAGGCAATTGGGAAAATCCTGAAATTCCAGAGAGTGTAGAGTAGAAGGTGCAACCAGATGTCATTTCCAACAAGTAAAAGATGAAACTAAGAAGGCCTTTGAAAAACAATGGCTGGTAAAACAGTGTCCCGGAAAATTAGATGCAAAATAAGGCTACTTGTAACAACTTAAAATAGAAAAGAAAAAGAAAAGAAAGAAAAGAAAGAATAAAGAAAAGAAAGGAAAGAAAGAGAAAGAAAGAAAGAAAGAAAGAAAGAAAGAAAGAAAGAAAGAAAGAAAGAAGGAAGGAAGGAAGGAAGGAAGGAAGGAAGGAAGGAAGGAAATTCCTTGGGAATCTAGGCACCCAGTGAATCTTTTAAATTGGTTAAAGTAGGGATCCCTGGGTGGCTCAGCGGTTTGGCGCCTGCCTTTGGCCCAAGGCATGATCCCGGAGTCCTGGGATCGAGTCCCCCCATCGGGGCTCCCGGTATGGAGCCTGCTTCTCTCTCTCTCTCTCTCTCTCTCTCTCTCTTTCTCTCTTTCTCTCATGAGTGAATAAATAAAATCTTAAAAAAAACCCGTAAATTGGTTAAAGTAGCTCAAGTAAGAGACTAAAAGTATAGCTATCAAAGAAACTAAAAGTATAGCTATCATAAGAAAATTGATAGACTTAAATCACCAGCAAAATAGAGATAGAGACAGAGATGTTTGTCTTATTAAAAATGTGGATTTGGGTCATTTATATGCAGATCTCATTGTAACCAAATAAATAAAAAGCTGACTCAAGATATTAAGAGAACTGCATGGTCAAAAGAACCATCAGGCTAAAAGACTAATTAACTCACAAAACGACTTTTGCATGCCCAACCTTGTACTGACTGAAAGCAGGCTGAGAAATTTGCTCAGCCCTGAAGGAAGACATATTTTCTAATTTCCCTTCAAACATAAGCATGAAGGAAAATTGAAAAGCCAGTAAGCAGAACTCAGAGCCATGGGGAAGAAAAGATAGGGGAGCTACTCCTGGTGAGCAGAACCCACTCTTGGCCAAGAAGCCTCTGCTATTCTCAACTAAAACAATTACCTTTCCAACCACTTGACTCCAATAGAAAAAAACCTTTCTTAGAACACTAGATTTGTTGAAGCTTTCTCTGATGGTGTATTACTATTTATATTTTTAAAAGCCATTTTGTAATCATACATTTATTTTTGTGATTAATTAATCTATGTCTTACTTACAAAATAATAATCTCCGTGAAGGCAAAGATTCTATTTTGGCTCACCATAAGGGTCCCATTCCCAGAGCATGATAAAGTAACAGGCAATTATTTGTTACATAAGCATTTTTTTTCCTTCATTTCCTCCCGCTGAGAATATTTTGAAGATGGAGTTTCCAGCATTCCCCTGCCTTGTAGGATCAGGTTTACAGGTAGGCTGGGTAGCTATGAGTACTGATTCATTGACCTCCTTTTCTTTCCTTGGTACCTACTTTAATCCAGTTTGGGGGCAGCCCCGGTGGTGCAGCGGTTCAGCGCCGCCTGCAGCCCGGGGTGTGATCCTGGAGACCCAGGATTGAGTCCCACATCGGGCTTCCTGCATGGAGCCTGCTTCTCCCTCTGCTTGTGTCTCTGCCTCTCTCTTCGCTCTCTCTGAATGAATAAATAAATAAATCTTAAAAAAATAATAATAATCCAGTTTGGAACTGGGCACCATGATACTCTCCCTAGAGACTCTGAAGTATGGCAACAAGTTCACGTTTGTCTAGGATAAATATGGTTTTCACCAGGTGTCCAAGCATAATTATTAACAATGTCCTGGTTCAGTCTTAATAATAAACTATGTAGTGCCTCAATTTCTAGTGGTGCTACCCTGCTTGAAGCTTTGCATTCCAGGTCTAAAATGTCAAGATTCCCTAGTTCAAAATAGAGAAATAAAATTTACCCCATCAGGATCTGAAGTGACAAAGGTTGAAGCCCAATTAGAAATTTTTCCTGATGAGTTATTGTGTGTATTTAACATGGTCTATTAAAAAATAAAACCAGTTAGACACAGTTTTCTCAACTGAACAACAACAACAACAACAAATAGCAAAGGAGGTTAATAGCAACAATAAATTGCAGTGAGTACCAAACTGTTCTCCATTTTTAGGATCTGAAGACTGAAAAAGCTCCATACAAGACAAAAAGATATATGGGAATTTCTCTGCCTTGGAGAGACTCCCACACTGAGTTCAATTGTGATGTCTCTGCATTAGAGATCTTTATTGCTAGCACAAATGAAAATCCAATCTGAGGGGAGTAAAAAACTTGGAAAATCCCACACTGTTAGTAAATTAGGTCCTTTAAAGAAAGGAACATCCTAGCAAGCTCAAATAAATCATTGTGACTCTAAGAAACAGCATTGAAAGGTAAGTGCACTTTCACGGTTACATCTTTGTTCTACTTCTTAGCTATTTGACTCATGTGGTGAAGTAAATTTCTCCTGATTTTTTTTTTTTTTTCATGATCTACAAGTTACTGAGCCTGGCAGACTTACTCACCAGAGTTTTAATTACAAAGCAACACAGTTGCTGTGCAGAATGACAACGCCATGTTACTGCACCAACTGGGCCCTGAGATGTGTGGCTGGAATCCTGTATTCCCTTAGCTTTAGAAAGATGAGAGACTGACCAGATGCCCTAACAGCAGGGCTTCTTTTTGATAAAAGGTAATTAAACCTTACAGACAAATGCAGTGATTTAGTTCTTATAGAACCAAACCTGTTAACATGGTCTAAAAACACCAGCACAATAGACACAACAACTGAATGAGTCACTCTGATGGGATTTTCAAATATTTCTCTTCCTTCTCATTAACTTTTCAAAATAAATCATTAGTTATCCTATTCTTTTCCTTTTGTTCAAATGGAACAGCAACTCGGAATTACAAAAATATAATTTACCTGCTGAATTATGTGAGGAAAACAGTCCCGAGATATTCAAACTGCTCATACCTATTTAAGTGACCAGCTCTCCCAGTTCACTCAAAGATTGCGCTGATTTTCACACTAAAAGCCCTGTGTCCCAACATATACCCTCAGTCCTGAACAGGATAGGACAATTGGTCACCCTACTACTTGTTTTCAAAGAGATAGTCGATTTTATAAATTCAATGTCATTAAACCTCCCTACATTTATATATATTTATGTATATAGACCTATTTAATATACATAAACCTACTCACACTCAGTGTAGGTAGGCCTATTGGATGCTTTCTTTCTGTACACTTATTTTATTTTACTTATTTTTAGTCTATTTTTTACTTTGTAATTGAAAGAAAATATTTTTTTGAGGAATTTTTTATGAAATAGTAGATTGATATTGTAAAGCAGTATTTCCTATAGTTCTGTAGACAAGATTTCTATTGTCAGTAATAATGACCTCAAAGAGGCAATGGAGTAGGAAA
Source organism: Vulpes lagopus (assembly GCF_018345385.1). NCBI lineage: Eukaryota > Metazoa > Chordata > Mammalia > Carnivora > Canidae > Vulpes > Vulpes lagopus. Next base: position 21,068,225 of record NC_054824.1, on the reverse strand, counting down.
GACATGAGATGGAAGTGACAGCTCCTTTTTCTCAGTGACACAAGATTACATGAAGATAAGAGGAAAAGATTAAGGTGCATTTTCTGCAAATTCAGGGTAAGGCCAGGCTTTATAAATCTAGGAAAATTTCCTGAGGGAAGCATATTTTTTTAGTACTTGTGCTATCAACTTCAAAATGTCTACTGAGAGCAAGAGTATAAGGTAAGAATTGCAATATAAGTGAGCCTTTGTTAAGACATAATCAGAAATAATAACTGGTAAGGAAGCTTTATTCTTAGATTCAAAAAGAAAGCACAGCTATATCTGGGAATACATAGACAGTAGAGACAAATCTAAAAATTATTTGCAAAACTATAATTTTTACCTTATTATGATAACATATGAAAGCAGAAATTACAAATTAAATTTTATAGCAAAAACATTCTATACAGAGAGCTATTAAATTCTGCCACAAAAACTCAATTGCTAAAGGAAGACCATATCTAAAGGGTATCTAAGTATGTATACATTACATGAGGGTTTCTTTCAGTCAGAACTTTATGAACATAAATGATCTAATCTGAGTAATTTAAAACAGAAATTGAAATCATAAACATGCATATTGTGATGCAATTAATTTAAGGATAAGTATACTTAACATAATTTGACTGCAAAATAATTCAGTCCTAATATCAATATCTGTTTCCCAGTCAGTCACTAAAAACCTAGAATAGGCCACTATTGCTGAGAATATTTTTTCTATTCTTGTTTCCATGAGTATTCCTCTGCTTTCCTTCCAAGTTCTTCTGTCTTCCCTCTGTGTCTCACACTGGTTTCATTTCTGCTGGCTTGTGCTTTTCTGCTTATGTTTATGAGGCATATTGGCTTCCTGCCTGTCTATCTCCTATATCTCAATGTTTTGTAGTCTATGATTCTGATCATACTACAGGGAAAGAAGCTATGTTTTATAATGTTTTGAGAACCAGCTAACTTCCTGATTGGCATCCAAATTGAAAACTGATTTTCCCCATTGGCCAGAATCATGGAAACCATTGCAAGTTCTGTGGAACTTCTGTGATAGCATTAAACAGACTTTTGGCCACAACAATCCTAGATGGATCACTTTACAATGATTTCCCACTCAGCATCATGTGTGACACATATATAGTGCTAGCCTCTAAATATATGTTGTTTAAAACCTACATATTCATGTCCTGTGTTTTCTTTTTTAATCAGCTTTTGCAGTATATATTTGAGTGGTTATTCAAAATTTTAGTTAAATTTTGTAATTTTCAATTGTCTTCCTTAAAAGTGGCTTTGCCTTTTTGTGTGTAATAAAAAGATGACTCCCCAGTGAAATCAACCCATGGAGGTCCAACCAAGACACATAGTAATTAAAATGGCACAGACTAGAAATAAAAAGAGAAGTTTAAAAGCAGCAAGAAAAAAGAAAACAGTTACATACAAGGGAAACCCCAAAAGGCTATCAGCTGGTTTCTCAGTGGAAACTTTGCAGGCCAGAAGTGAGTAACATGATATTTTCAAAGTGCTGAAAGAAAAAAAAAATGCAGCCAAGAATATTCTATGTGGCAAGGTTATTATTCAGAATAGGAGAGATAAAGAGTTTCCCAGACCAAATAAATAAATAAATAAATAAATAAATAAATAAATAAATATAAAGAAATTCATGGCCAGGAAATCAGTCCTTCAAGAAATGTTAAGAGGACTCTGAGTGGAAAGGAAAGATCATAAGGAGGTGTAAGAAAATAGGAAGAAAAATAGAATATCTGTAAAAATCAGTTAAGGGATTCACAAAATAAAAGGATGTAAAATGTGATACCCATACCTAAAATGTGGCAGGGAAGAGGCATAAAAATGGTTTCAAATTTAAGTGACCATCAACTTAATGTAAACTGTTACATGCATAAGATGTTATATACAAATTTAATGATACAGTAAATCAAAAACCAGTAATAAATTTACAAAAAATAAAGAGAAAAGAATCAGGTATATTACAAAAGAAAGTCAGCAAACTGTGAGAGAAGAGACCAAAAAAAAAAAAAAAAAAAGGCACACAGAAGAACTATAAAAACAATCACAAATACAAGTAACTAAATGGCAATGGCAATAAGTACATACCTATCAATAATTACTTGGAATGTAAATGGACTAAATGCTCCAATCAAAAGACATAGGGTTACTGACTGGATAAAAAAGCAAGACTCATTTATATGATGCCTATCAGAGACTTATTTCAGACCTAAGGACACATGCAAGTTGAAAGTGTATGAGGACTCACAGGCTACTTTTTAGCATTTATTATACAAATGGAAGTGAAAAGAAAACTGGAGTAGCAACACTTATTATATTGGACAAAATAGATTATAATAAGAAAGGAAAGACAGTATATAATCATAAAGGGGACAATCCAACAAGAAGATATAACAATTGTGAATACTTATGCACCCAATATGAGAGCATTCAAACATATAAAGCAGCTAATAACAAATATAAAGGAAGTAATTGATAATAATACAATAAAAGTATAAGACTTTAACACCCTATTTACATCAATGGATAGATCATCCCAACAGAATATCAACAAGGAAACAGTGGTTGTAAATGGCACATTGGACCACATGGATTTAATAGATACTTCAAAACATCCCATCCTGAAACAGCAGAATACACATTCAAGTGCACATAGAACATTCCAAAAAACAGATCATATATTAGGCCACAAAATAAATCTCAAAAATTCAGGTCAAAATCATATTATGCATGTTTTCCAACCAAAATTCTATGAAAATAAAAATCAGTCACAGGAAAAATCTGGAAAGAACATAAGTACATGATGAGTAAATAACATGTTACTAAACAATGAATGGATTAACAAATAAATCAGAGGAAATAAAAAAATTCTTGGAGACAAATAGAAATGGAAACACATGTTCCAAAGACTCTGGGATGCAGCAAAAGCTGTTCTAAGGGAGACATTTATAGCAATACTGGTTTACCACAAAAGGCAAGAAAAATCTCAAATAAACAAACTAATATTACACATAAAGGAGCTATGAAAACAAAACAAAACAAAACAAAACCCTAACCCAGTAGAAGGAAAGGAAATAAGGGGTGCCTGTGTGGCCCAGTCAGTTAAGCATCTGCCTCTGGCTTATATCATTATCTCAGGGTCCTGAGAGCAAGCACTGCATTTGGGGTCCCTGCTCAATGGGGAGTCTGTTTCTCCCTCTTTGTTTGCCCTTCCCCTCACTCACGCTCTCTCTCTCTCTCAAATAAATAAACAAAATCTTTAAAATAGAAAGAAAGAACATAATAAAGATTAGAGAAGAAATAAATTAAATACAAACTAAAAAAAAGTAAAAGAACAAATCTATAAAACCATTTTTTCTTTGAAAAAATGATTAACTTCGTGAGATTCATCAAAAAAGAAAAAGAAAGAGAAAGAAGATTCATTACACAACAACAGAAGTGAAAGAGAAATAACAACCAGTACCACAGAAATACAAAGGATTATAAGAGAATATTATGAAAAATTATATGTCAACAGACTGGACAACCAAAAAAAATGGATAAATTCCTAGAAACAAACAAAAAGATTCCTAGAAACATATAACCTCCTAAAACTAAATCAGGAAGAAATAGAATATTTGAATAGACCAATTAGCAGCAATGAAATTGAATCAGTAGCCAAAAACCTCCCAAAAAACAAATGTCCAGAAATAGTTTCACAAGTGAATTCTACCAAATATTTAAATAAGATTAATATTCATTTTTCTCAAACTATTCCAAAAAAAAAAGAAGAGGAAGGAAAGCTCCCAAATGCATTCTATGCAGTCAGAATTATTCTGATAACAAAATAAGATAAACACACTATAATAAAAGAGAACTACGTGCTAATATATCTGATGAACATAGATGCAAAAATCTTCATCAAAATACTAGAAAATCGAAGCCAAAAAAACATGAAAAAATCATTTAGTACAATCCAGTGGGATTTATTCCTGGGATGCAAGGTGGTTCAAAATTTGTGAATAAATCAATGTGAAACATCACATCAACAAGAGACAGTTTAAAAAATATATGATCATTTCAACAGATGCAGAAAATCATTTGATAAAGTGCAGCATGCATTCATGATAAAAACCCTCAACAAAGTAGGTTTAGAGGGAACATACCTCAATATAATAAAGACCATTTATGAAAAACCTACCACTAGCATCATTCTCAATGGGGAAAAACTGAGAGCTTTCCTCCTAAGATCAAGAACAAGACAAGGATGTCCACTCTCACCACTTTTATTCAGCATAGCACTGGAAGGCCTAGCCACAGCAATCAGACAACAAAAATAAGTAGAAGCTATCCCAATTGGTAAGGAAGAAATAAAACTGTCACCATTTATGGATGACATGATAATCTATATAGAAAACCCTAAAGACTCTATTAGAGTTTAAGAACTACTAGAACTGATAAATTAATTCAACAGGGTCCTAGGATACAAAATCAAAATACAGAAATCCATTGCATTTCTTTTTTTTTCCATTGCATTTCTATACACTAATAATGAAGTGCCTGAAAGAGAAATTAAGAAAACAATCTCATTTATAACTGCACCAAAAAGAATAAATATGGGAATAAACTTAACCAAGGGAGGTAAAAGACCTGTACTCTGAACTATAAAACATTTTTGAAAGATATTGGAGATGACATGAACAAATGGAAAGACATTCCATGCTCATGGAATATCCTAATAATAGATTAGAACTGTATTGTTAAAATGTCCATAGTACTCAAAGCAATATATGGATTTAATCCAATCTTTATCAAAATACCAACAATATTTTTCACAGAACTAGGACAATTAATGTTAAAATTTGTATGGAACCTCAAAGGACCCCAGGTAGCCAAAGCAATCTTGAAAAGGAAGAGCAAAATAGGAGGTATCACAATTTCAGATTTCAAGTTAAACTATAAAACTATAGTAATCAAAACAGTATGATACTGGCACAAAAAATAGATACATAGATCAAAAGAACAAAATAGCCGAGAAATAAACCAAAGGTTTATGGTCATTCAGAGGAGGTAACAATACACTATGGGAAAAAGACAGTCTCTTCAACAAATGGTTAATGTTCCCAAAACTGAACAATTACATGCAAAAGAATGAAAATGGGCTACTTTTTACAGCATACACAAAAACAAATCCAAAATGGATTAAGGACCTAAATGTGAGACCTGAAACCATAAAAATCCTAGAAGAGAGCACAGGCAGTAATTTCTCTGATGTCAGTCACAGTGACATTTTTCTGGATATGTCTCTCAAGACAAGAAAAATAAAAGCAAAAATAAACTATTGGAACTACATCAAAATAAAAAGCTTCTGCACAAGGGAAAAAATCAACAAAACAAAAAGACAACCTACTGAATAGGAGAAGATATTTGCAAATGACCTATCCAATAAAGAATGAGTATCCAAAATATGTAAAAAAAAAAAAAAAACAACCTCATATGACTCAATACACACAACATAATCCAATTAGGGATCCCTGGGTGGCGCAATGGTTTGGCACCTGCCTTTGGCCCAGGGCGCGATCCTGGAGACCTGGGATCGAATCCCATGTCAGGCTCCTGGTGCATGGAGCCTGCTTCTCCCTCTGCCTATGTCTCTGCCTCTCTGTGTGTGTATGACTATCGGAGACAAAAAAAAAAAAAAAAGGCAGAAGACATGAATAGACATTTTTCCAAAGGAGACATGCAGATGGCCAACAGACACATGAAAAGATGTTCGACATCACTCATCATCAGGGAAATGCAAACCAAAACTACAATGAGGTATTATCTCATACCTGTCAGAATGGCTAAAATCAACCCATGAGAAATGACAACTGTTGGTGGGGATGTCGAGAAACAGGAATCCTGATGCACTGTTGACGGGAATGCAAACTGGTACAATGGATCTGGAAAACAGTATGGAGGCTCCTGAAAAAATTAAAAATATAATTACCATGAGATCCAGTAATTCCACTACTGGATGTTTACCCAAAGAATATGAAAACACAGATTCAAAAAGATATATGCACCTTTATGTTTATTGAAGCATTATTTACAATAGGCAAGATATGGAAGGAACCCAAGTGTCCATTGATAGATGAATGGATAAGAAGGTGTGGTATATGTAATGGAATATTGCTTAGCCATTAAAAAAAAAGGAATCAGGGTAGCCGGGGTGGCTCAGCAGCTTAGCACCACCTTTGGCCCAGGGCCTGATCCTAGAGAGATCGAGTCCCATGCTGGGCTCCTTGCATGGAGCCTGCTTCTCCCTCTGCCTGTGTCTCTGCCCCCCTCTCTCTCATATGAGTAAATAAATAAAATTAAAAGAAAAAAACAAAAAAGGAATCAGGGCACCTGGGTGGCTCAGTTGGTTAAGCGTCTGACTCTCAATTTTGGCTCAGGTCATGTTCTCAGGGTCTTAAGATCACACCCTCTATGAAGTTTAACATTCTGTCTCTTCCTCTCCCTTTGCCCCTACCCCTACCTCACCCCCAATCCCCACTGGTGTGCACACACATGTGCCCACTCTCTCTCTCCAAAAACAAAAACAAAAAAACAAAGAAAAAAAATCTTGCCATTTGCAACAACTGGTACGGAGCAAAAAGAGTATATAACGTGAAGGTGAAATAAGGTGAAATTAGTGGAATTAGGTGAAATAAGTCAGTAAGAGAAAGACAAATACCATATGATTTTACTCATTTGTGGAATTTAAGAAATGAAACAAATGAACGAACTAAAAAAGAGACAAGCCAAAAACAGACTCTTAATTATAGAGAACAAACTGTTGGTTACCAAAGGGGAGGTGGGTGGGTTGGATAGATGAAATAGGTGAAGAGGAACACTTACCATCATGAGCACTAAACAATCTATACAGTTGTTGTATCACTCTATTGTACACATGAAACTAATATAACATTGTATGTGAACAATTTTGGAAGAAATATTTTTTAAAAATGAAAAAAAAGAAGCTATACTCTCTCTAAAAATCATTATCATTTAAAGAGTATATCCAGACTGGTTCTTTTTTTTTTTTTTTTTCCTGTACAGTTTGAAATAATTTTGCCAGTCTAGGAAATCTTCCTTTAAAACAAATGAGCAAACAAACTTGTATTGTAAATATGCTACTCACCAGATAGGGAACCCGAACTCTGATCTGTATCAACAATCTGTAAATCCCATTCCCATGACCATCATGTTCAACGTTTGTGTTCCTAATGGGACACTAGTCAACCTGAAAAATGAAAAAAGCGAGAAGTGGGCAACCATGTTTCCCAGGTTAAATCACCATATTGCAATCTTATGACTTCTTTTGTGTTTTTTTTTTTTTTTTGACTTCTTTTGTTTATGCCTGAAGATTTCTAAGAAATCCTCTAGGAAGTAGTCAATAGGACACAGCGCTGTTCTACAAAGTGATGCAGTCCACTTTGCCATTCTAAAAGAAAGTTAGAAGAACAGACAAGATATCAATATGTAGTTGCAGCCATGGAGAAAATGACCTGCAGCTCACTAATTTCTTTTTTTATTGTGGCAAAAAAATACTAACAGAGGATCTACCTTTTCAGCAATATTTTAAGTGTACACTATAATATTGTTAACTATAAGCATAATGTGGTGCAGAAGAACTCTGGAACTTTTTCATCTAGCATAACTGAAATTTTATACCCATTGAATGACATCTAATTTTAACCACTAAGACCTTTTAAATCTTGCTATTCAAACTTGTTCCTCAGAGCAGCAGCTCCAGTATCATCCTGGAGCTTATGGCAATGCAGTATCTAGGCCCCGATGAAATAGCAAAAGAGTGTCAGGGATAAAAACTCAAAAATCAATTCAAAATTACATGTAGCTCATGGTCACTTAAATGAAAATCATGACAATTTTTTCAAACAACCAAAGAAGCAATAAATTGATTCTTCCGAATCAGAATCACCTGGGCAGGTTAACAACCTTTCCATTTGAAAGTACAATACAGGGATCCCTGGGTGGCGCAGCGGTTTGGCGCCTGCCTTTGGCCCAGGGCGTGATCCTGGAGACCCGGGATCGAATCCCATGTCGGGCTCCCGGTGCATGGAGCCTGCTTCTCCCTCTGCCTGTGTCTCTGCCTCTCTCTCTCTCTCTCTCTGTGTGACTATCATAAAAAAAAAAAAAAAAAAAAAATTGCTTTGGCTATTCAGGGTCTTTGTAGTTCTATAAAAATTTTAGAATTGAAAAAAAAAAAAAAAAAGAAAGTACAATACATTTTGAAAACCATGGCTTATTTAAAACCCTGCTCTGTTGTATGTCTCCAAGGCAAAAACCTTAGAAAAAGTCCATCTATTTGCTCTGCTATGGAATACAATGATGAAATTTGTGAAAAAAATGCTTAATATTTGAAATTTGTTGTTTGGGGTTACTAGTCTCTTCAAGGAGCCACTCTGAAGTTGAAACAGAAACATGATCTTCAATGAGGAAGGTTTCTGCTTTCAGAAGACCTCCCAATGTTGCTCCCTAAAGAACCTGCACATTTGTGAAATGATTCTGTTTCTGTGGCTTTACCTACAGAGCCTGCAAGTGTTGTGAAATGCATCTGTGCTATTCAGTGTGGCCATGCAGTTCTGCTTCTTTATTTTCACTACTTCTGTTGCTTTTTGCTCCGCTGTTGTAGGTGTCCTACGTCCTATGATGCTAAAGCAATCCAGTATGCAATTCTAAAAGCATCATTCACAACAAATAACTGCCTTGGTCCGATTTGAGAAAAATACCGTAAATGTGCTCTTTTATTCCCCCAAAGAGCTACAAGATAGAAAACACCCCTGAAAGTCATTTTCTTCAGGAATCATTTATACACAGATTTAGGGAGCTTTTTGGCACAGACATCTAGTTAGAATATGAATGTCACCAAGCCACTCTCCAAAGTCAGCAAGTAAAAAGCATGACATGGCAAATCTATTCTCCTCTTAGCATCAGGTTTACCTGGTTTCTCAATTGCTCTGGAGGTACTGGGGTTTGAGACCTTCAGACAAAATATAACAAAATGCTTATTTAATAGGGAAAAAAGTATATCTTACAATGGACTTTCCCCCACTTGTCTTTTTTATTCTTTCCTAAATCTATTTTTAATATTCTATCTCCAGAGCGATATTGGGCAATAATTGAAGAAATTCTGGGAACTTATGTTATATTATAAGTCTATGATATTCACCACAATTATGCTTTATTACTAGACATTTGTTAATCTTTTTCATTAAAAAATGAAAGGGTCTCCATAATTACTATTTAGGGGAGACATCTTGGATTTTAACCATATTTCCTAAACTGAAAATTGAACATATAAATGACTGCCAAGAGTCTGTTTCTTTCTCTGGGTAATGCAGGGAGGTTGAACTAGGAAAGTTAGTGGTTTCTGAGGCTTGTTGCTTGTAGAAAGAACCCAAATCATGTATTATCTATTTGATTTTGTAAGAATGTGATTTCATTTTCTCATTGTCTGGGTGAGTTGAGACTATAGCAAGCCCGGACCCCTTTTCTAATCCTCTTAGTCAGTTAGATTGCTAGAAGCTTTGCAATATAGCCTCATGAACCTTGAACTGCTAGCAATAGGAGATGACCTTTAGCCAGTATCGAGAAACCAGAAACTGGCAATCAATGCATCTGTCTAGGACAAGTCTCTTCCTTGTTAAAATAAGCAGCAAATGTAAAATACAAGTGTCCAGTCAATCACAATAATATAATAAGCCAAATTTAAGTCACAAAGTTAACAATTTATTTGCATCATCCAATTTGAAATCACTAGAATTGTATTAATACTCACAGTTTAAGCCATTAACATTCAGATATTTTATCTAACCTCTCCAAATTGCTAACATTCACATTTGAAACAAAAATGATACAACTCTGTGTGAAAGACAATTATAGAAAATGTTCTAGACTTAGAGCAGTGCCTCTCTCCCATTCTGGATGCAAGTGCTCCAGCTGCGAAGACCATGCCTGAACTTTCATCCTTACAATGTTAAAATGGCTATATGCATGTATATCCACAGTGAGGGCTTTCTCGTGTTTTTAATAAAAGAATTAAACTTTTCAGGAAAGTGAAAGGAAAAGTTGTTCTTAAAAAAAAAATAAAACATCACAGTATAGGTAAAACCTGTGGGGATTCCACAGTACTTGAAAGACTACTTTTAAGTGTTCTTGATCTCGATGATCTAAAGGGATTGTGAGAATTAATGAATAGTGGGTTGCCGAGTAGGTCACAACAGAACTTCTCTACCCTATTACCCCCAAAAGTTTTTATTGTAGACACATATTCTTATCACACTATTTGGGGTTTATTCACTTTGGATATTTGCATTTCAAAAAGTCATTTACATACCAGATAGTTGATGGAAATCTAATGAAATCACAGGAATAAAACCATTCCCTTTTCAAAATATGCCAGAACTCTATTAGAGAAATCGATTTGAAATGTGAATCATATAAACTCAACACATATTGAATCCCTGTTATGTATAAAACAAAATTTAGACACTTCAGGCTTCACCTTTGCTGTTCTTCACATAAATATCACCTAATCAGTAAAAAAGAAGAGCATGGAATATTTTAATTATTATTATTATTTTTTAGAGATTTTATTTATTCATGAGAGACACTGAGAGAGAGAGAGAGAGAGAGAGAGAGAGGCAGAGGGAGAAGCAGGCTCCATGCAGGGAGCCCAATGTGGGACTCGATTCCAGGACTCCAGGATCACACCCTGCGAGGAAGGCAGATGCTCAACCACTGAACCACCCAGGTGTCCTGGAATATTTTAATTAAAGTTACAAACAATGAATAAGAAATCTATGATACTTAATGTATCCCAGTTGATAATTGTAAAATGAAAGGAACAAATAATATCTGGAAGTCACCTATTTTGAACAGAGGATAAAATTTTGTCATGTATACACAGATACAATATTTTGGATGAAAAAAGCAAGCTAGTCTTGACTCTCTTCCATTAGGAACTCTACACCGAAAGTCAGCCAATTTTCTCTGTAAAGGACCAGACTGCATATATTTTGCTATTGTAGGTCATTCAGTTTTTTTTACAACTACTCAGCCTTACCACTGGAGTAGCAGCCACCGACAATGTGTGCAGATAAGAATGAAGTAGTTGGGGATCCCTGGGTGGCGCAGCGGTTTGGCGCCTGCCTTTGGCTCAGGGCGCGATCCTGGAGACCTGGGATCGAATCCCACGTCGGGCTCCCGGTGCATGGAGCCTGCTTCTCCCTCTGCCTGTGTCTCTGCCTCTCTCTCTCTCTGTGACTCTCGTAAATAAATAATAATAATAAAAAATTAAAAAAAAAAAAAAAAAAGAATGAAGTAGTTGTGTTCCAATAAAACCTTATTTACAAAAATAGGCAACGGGGTTAGATTTGGCCCACTGGTCATAGTTAGCCAATCCCTCTTCTACGTAATGCTTAATTTAGCACTTGAAAAGAAAATTCCTTCATGAGAGTGTTGGTTTTGGTGTTTGTATGTGTGATAATCCAACCACCACAGAATGTGTCTCTGAAGATCCGAACTCTGTCATGTGTGCTATTGTGATGAGTCAAGCACTGTAATTACTCAATATATTTTGAACAGGGGCCACTTAATGGCTTATGATGGGGAGGATAAAACAGTAGAGATTATTTTTCAAGGTACAATTTTTATTACAGCCTCAGGGGATAGAGTAGCTAAATTGTAACATTTTTTCCCATTTCCATTTTCTGTATTTTATGATTTATTCAAGAAGAACTAATGCAACCATTTTTTCTTTTTTTACTTTAGATTCCATGTATTGAAGCTTAATAAGCTACAACTACTAGTCAGAATAAACTATTTCTTTGAAATGACAAAAAAATTATTTTCACATTTACTTAAAGGAGATGTATTACAAACACATACTTACAGAGTTATCAAACTCGAGGCACCATAACCCATCCCAAATATCAACAGTTTCCCTAAATTAGAAAATATCTTTGCCATCTCGAATTTAATTCAGAGTTTACTACATTGGCTATACTTTTTATTCCCTAGGAAATTGTAAGAATAAAATGTTGTAGCTTTTATTCAAAGATGAGTGATCATGAAGGGTGAAAGAAAAACTGTATGAAATACTTGCAATAAAGAACTCAATATCTATCCGTAAAGATAGTAATAAAATAGTGCTTTGCATTGCAAATGGTCTTCTCTATGTTTCTCACTGGCCAGTTTTCAAAAATTGAAAAAGCAACAGTCTACTATGAGTCTAAACATCTGACTAGTTAAAGAGTAATTTTTAAGTTGACAACTGTAAGTATCTAGTACACAGAAACTTTACAAATAAATAGCACAAACTTGTGATATACCAAGTGTAATTTTTAAATCTGGTCTACTTAGATTTACTTCTCTTCAAGACTTAAAATTTGTAGCCATAAGTATATTTATGAGAAAGACTCTAAAGCCCTTTATTGAAAGATCCTAGAGCTACTTAGCTATTTATTTATATTTATTTATTTATTTATTTATTTATTTATTTATTTATTTATTTTAGATCCTAGAGCTTTTAAAATAAGTTTAACCAGGACATTTTTATTTTTGGGTTGTGAAGGGAGAGTGACTTTTTTATTGGTTTGTTTCAAGTTTTTATTTGAATTCTAGTTAACATTTAGTGCCATATTGATTTCAGGAGCAGAATTTAATGATTCATCGCTAACACGTAACACTCAGTGCTCATCACAAGTGCCCTCCTTAATACCCATTACCCATTTAGCCTTTCCCTCACGCACCTCCTCTTTATGCAGGGCATTTTAAAAACTTATTCCCCTATATAAGATGTTGAATTTTAAGAAGTTCAGTAATGAGCATAAATGATCTTTAAGAAAATATTTAAGTTTTTATGCATCTACAAATGTTCATGAGTGATCCAGCCTTTGTAACTCTAAATTACAATATAATTTTTCTTGAATATTTGTCCTATATATGCTCTGTGTATGCTCTGGGCTTTGTTTCAATTAGAGTTGTATCATTAATATTCTTAACATTCAAACTGCTTAAAAACCAGAAACTGGGTGGGAGGTGCATTGACTCATTTGAAGTCATGTTAGGATTTAATATTGTTCAGGCTCCTAGTGGCTTCTCTGGGGAAAAAAATGAAGTAATGGTATCTTTTTGTTTGATTTGGGGCTATCTCGCAGACTTGTTTCATACTTGCATTTACAAAAGTGTCATGACATGAGCAGATATAGGTAGAAAGCAAATAGAAACAGCTTCTTTTAGAATTCTTATGTAGAACTGTTTTTCCAGAAGGTGTTCCCAGATAGTCTCTAATTAGAGACTTTTCTTATTGATTGAATTTTCCCTCCAATAGATCTGTCAACATCTAAGGGTAAACCAACTTTTCAATAGGATATTCACATCCTTTTTTCTTATTTTCAGATTCTGTAACTCCAGACAGGAAAGAAGCAAACTAGATTATTTTGCAGTTAAGTCTTATTGAAATGTGTTTATTTCAAATGTATCTTCAATATGGACATTAATCTTGAATAAAAAGAAAACAATATTTTAGAGAGTTATAGCATTTTTACTTTTTTAATGTGATTTTTTTCCAAAGAATATTTGCTTTTGAGTTTTCACAGGTTGTAAAAACGTCCAGTAACCTAATATGGTGAATATGCATAGAAAAATTGAGTATGTCTACTACTGTGAACAATTTTAGATTGCATTTCTTAAAATTAATTCTATAATATCAAAATACACAATTTGTAATGAATGTGTATTTACCAGGCAGAATTTTGTGACTTATGGATACCCCCAGAATTCCCAATTATATGAGGAAAACTTAAAGTGAATTATTGCAATTCTATGGTCAATAATATACAACAGTGACAAGAATCTGAATTCAAATCCCATAGTCATCTTTGATTCTGAGATACCTTTCTAAATGCAGGTCTGTTTCTTCAGTTGGCCAAATGGAGAAACAAGCTGGGTACATTTTGGCAATCTTGGTTACTATTTCAAAATTCAATGTTCTTAAGGATTATCAAGTTCAGTATCTAGTTATTTATTTATTATTTCTTCACACAATGCAGGTAGGTATGCTTCATTTTTAGAGTTTTATTATTTAATTTGCTTTCCAATGACCTCCAAGTAAATCACAATACATTTTTTGTTAACTGAGTTTTAATAAAACTAATTATTCCTTAAGAAACCAATTATTCCCTATCATATAAGGCCAGACTATTAGTAAAATATCATAAGGAAAAAAATTACTGTAAGGAATAGCAAGAATAGACATTGGTTTTATATAGGCATGTATTCTGAGATAGGACAAAACCTATGCTTATCTGGACACTTGAATGATTAGGTTCAAATTAAATATGTTATAAATAGTTCCAGACCTAGCAATAATTTATTGGATAAAATAATCATAAAAATACTGTCATATTATATGCAATAATAAGGAAAAAACTATTATACATAGAATGATCTGTCACTATAAAAGAGAAATGAACTACTCTTATTCTTATCTAATAAACTTCAGGTAACAGTTTTGTTTCTTTTTTTTTTTTTAAAGATTTTATTTATTTATTCAGGAGAGACAGAGAGAGAGAGATAGAGAGAGAGAGAGAAAGGCAGAGACACAGGCAGAGGGAGAAGCCGGCTCCATCAGCCCGATGTGGGACTCAATCCCGGGACTCCAGGATTACTCCCTGGACGGAAGGCAGGCACTAAACCGCTGAACCACCCAGGGATCCCCAACAGAGTTTTCTTAGAGACACTAGAGGTCTGGTTTTAAGCTCATTAATTTACTTACATCTCCATTAACATTATATACTAACTTATAAGAAGACTCTGGCAGCTTATTTTGGTTAAACCTAAAAAATATATCTTCCTAGTTGAGGAACATGCTTCCATTTTTATCATTGTATTGTCCACAGCATCATTTGGTGTGGTTCTTGAAACACATTGTACAGAACAAATATATCCCAATTATATAAAAATTACCTCAGGAGAGAAAAACAATCATTAAAGAGATCTGTAAAGGAAAAAAAAATGCCTATTACAAAGCCAGAGGAAAGTAGTGTCCATAACTTAAGACTAACACAAATGTTTTCTTTTCAATGGTCATTAAATTTCGTGTGTATTTGTACACAAACAAGAAAATAATTTGTTTCATAGTAGCAAGAAGCAGCTCTAACTACAATTTTGAAATTATTTAGAATTTTTCCCGTTTTTTACACTGGTAAATTTTTATGAATTTAGGCTAAATGTGAATGTGGTTTGGCCAATGAGAAATATAAAATTAAAAGAAAGCATCAGTGTCCTCATTGTTTCAGAGGTTTCCAAGATTTCATAATTCTTTTGCATCATTTCATGAGAGCAAGTGTCAATAACTCCACAATGTAAAGTCCTTGCGCTGTGAGGTATACTTTATATGTTCACCGAATAGGATTTCTTTTAGAAGAATATTATTATTATTCAAACCTAGTTCAAGAAATATTCTCTTCTTAAAATATGAAAGAAAAAAGGTCTAGATTTTTACTGTGAAATTAGAAATCATAAAAGCCATTTATGAATGAGTGATGAGAGAGGATAATCCCAATGATATTGTAATTGGAAACTATTTTAGCAATCAAGCTGCCTGCTATCTGCCCTATGAGAGAGATGCCCTCCAGATGCATGCCAATGATGTGAGGGCAGCACACTCTGGAAGGGATACTGGCACATGTCTGATTCACTCACATTGGAACTACAAGTGGCATCATCTGGAAACAACTTGGAAAGCAAGTTGTGCTTTGGGTATGGAAAAGTCTTTAAGTCAAACTGAGTTAAAGTTGAAACGATTTAAATGGACAGATAGAATGCAGTTGTTTTGTTATTATACCACTTCCTACTGATGATGACACTGTCTTAGGATGTAAATTCAGAGCACAGAGGCAGCATTGTTCTAGCAAAGAGTTTCCAATATGTTTGTCATTTGTCACATGTAGCAAATCTGCTATAGTCAAACTATGGCAAATTGATGCTCTCCACTTCGTTAGAGACCAGGGTATGGGGAGGGATCAGTGTATTACCATGAATAGCAATAGCATTGTACCTCATGGCTTCCAATCACCAAACAAGAAAGATACTCTAAGGATAACTCCACTTTCTACCTGGTCCCTAGGGTTCAAAACATGAGCATGTCTAGGGTGGCTAACCGGTGGCTTAGCGGTTTAGCCCTGTCTTCAGCCCAGGGCATGATCCTGGAGACCCCAGATCGAGTCCCACATTGGGTTCCTTGCATGGAGCCTGCTTCTCCCTCTGCCTCTCTCTCTCTAATGAATAAATAAAATCTTTAAAAAAAAACAAAACATGAGCGTGTCTATAATCCTGATAGACACCAATGGACTGGGTTATACTGCATGGCATTGCCATTTTTATACCAAATATTAGCAAATGCATGTAGCTCTAATTTCAGATGAATCATGTTAAATTCTAAGAGATCTTCTTTTTAGGAATCGCTACTGACTGAGATCATAGCTAAACACAGGAAGAAGGAGGAACACCTCAATCCAATTTTTAAAAATAACCAGTGCTTATTGAGAGGCCAGCCCCATCAAGGACTAGCACTGCCCCAGCTCACCAGGCTCCCTGGGTAGCACAGGAGGATGACTGGGGAGGAGACTGAAGAGAAGAATCACATTTTAAATAAATGCAGTGTTTTTGAAAAGACAGTATCCTCTCCCCTCACATCCCTGCTGTAGAAGGTAAAAGTGGTACATCTCCTCCCCATAATAGAGTCAGATATAGAGCCCATAAGAAAAGGGATTGCTCATAAAATTAAGAAGTAATTATAGCAAGAGTTATTGACTGATTGGATATTGCTAGGGTGCCCAACTTGCTGTGGCACAGTGTGATAGAGTAATTGTGTCCCCCAAAATACATAGGTTGAAGAAGCCCTCACCCTCAGTGTAATGGGACTGAGACATGGGTCCTCTCTGGAGTTAATTAAATTTAGATGAGATCACGAGAGCAGGCTTCTCATGCTGCAATTAGTGCCCTTATAAGAAAAGACACCAAAAAGCACTGCCTCCCCATCTGAGGACACAGAAAGAAGGTGGCCATCTGCAAGCCAAGATGAAAGCTCTCACCAGGACCAAACCATGCTGGTACCCAGATCTCAGACATGCAGCTACCGGAACTATGAGAAAATAAATCCCTGTTGTTTAAGTCACTCAGTCTATGCTATTAGTATGGGCAGCCCAAGAAGACTAAGACAGAGAGCAAAGGAACCTTTCAAACCGATGTTGAGATGCAAGGCCAAAAAGAAGTCAAATGCTATCACCTTAATTTTTCAGTTTCTAAGTAATATGAAACTCATTGTCCATGAATTTTGTGATTATGGATGGTGGGTAAGACTGGAGGTCACAGTCTTGCCTGGAATCAAAGTCCTATGGGGCTCCTGGTATCATGCTCCCAGATGAGTTTCAGCCAATAAATGTCACAGGACCACCAGTGGTACAAAGAGCCCCTTGTTACAGGGTATATCGGAGTTTTCAAAAAAGATCAAACAAATAGACAACGATTCCAGATAATGCTAACACAGGGAAAGAGTTATGCCTTGGGACAGGAGAAGCCCTACCTCAAGCCCAAGATATCGAAGTCACAAATCTGCTACAATTCAAGTGTTAAGAGTGATGATCTCAAATCATCGGGACTGTTTTAAAAACAGAATTATATTGTTCTAGTAAACAAGCAAAAAAAAAAAAATCAAAAGAATGAAAAGTTAGAAAGTCAGACTGCTATATTTACCACTAATAATGTCTGCTATCCAGAGTGAGAGGGAGTAACCACACACAGTTAGTGGCAATTATAGGGAAAAACAAAATTACTCCATATTAGTAGCCCAACACTTTGAAGCTCTTTTATAAAGCATTTTTACCGATGTTTTCTAACATAATTACATTCTGAAACTATGGGTGTTTCTAGGAACATTCATTGTTTGCCATTCTTTTTATGTGTAGTGCTCTGAATTACCATAAAATTGTTTCTCAGGAGATTTATACCAGACACATGAAAACATTTTTGAATGTTTTGCATCAGAAAGTATCACCGACTCAGTTCCCGTAACCAACAAAAATTAATTTAGTACTATGAGTTGAAATTTCAAAGAAGGAAAATCATATCGCCCCTGACATCAACAAGCTCAACGTCTAGTAGGAGAGATGGCTATTCAATCAAACAATGAATTTTAACAATTAAGGATTTATAATATATATTTTATTTCTTTTCTGATTAAGCACATTTTTGTTACCATCCACTTAGAATTATACAAAAGAATGCATTGCTATTTAAATTGTTTATGCAAGCATGCTAAAATGTTCCAGAAAAGAAATTATATTTGTTAATTGGGCATCTTAGAAAATTAATGCTTTGCACACATGTAACAAATTTTGATTTAATATCTCACTGAAAATACTTTTTAAATGAAATTACAGGAATCATTAAGCACAGAACCCATGATGGAGATCTTCATAATTATTTACTCTCACTTCTATTTGGGTTGGTTTTCCTGTTTATTTCACTACAAATAGTTCATAAGTGATAACTGAAAATCTTTGAGTGACTATTCATATTTATCATGAAGTCTATTCATCTCTTAAAGTAAACCTAATAACTTCCCTAGATGTGTCCTATTGTCTACACACAAGAAGATTTGTGTAAATATCCCTACATTTCCAAAGGTTAGGCTTTTTGAAATCACAATTAATGATTTTCCTTGTATTACCTAATGCAGTTCACTTCATTAACACTTCATTAAGAAAGTAAGAGGTTATACACATTTTTGTTGTTTCTCAGCTCTCTAGTATCCTATAAATTTAACTAACATTTTCCACCAATACTTTGAAGGTTTTCTAATTTCCCGTCTCCTATTTCCCTTCATATTCCTGTTTCTTTGGTTATGGTTTACTGTGAGAGCTTCTTTTTGCTTCCAGTTTTTACCTGCCACATGCCATATTTTATAAATCTGTTGGGTCAACTATCTGCATTAAAAATGCATTGAGTGAATCTGATGTTTTAATGTTGCTTAGAACAAAGTCCATACTCTTCATAATAGCATTCTAGGTTCTTTATGGTCATTGACAGTTTCATTCCCAGGTTTTTTCTAATCTCTTTATTTTATATTCTAACCACACTTACTCCCCAAATATGCCATGAATGGGCATAAGCTGCATTACTGACTGGAAACAACATTAGCAGTGACTTTAAACAGCAAAGGTTTATTTCATAATCATTACAAGTTGACTGAGAATTTTGCTTCCTGTCCTCCTCACTCAGGGATGCAGGCTGACGGCACCTGCAGAAAATGGCTGGAGGAGGGAATGTGGAACATGTTGGACTGGTGGTTCTCATATGCCTTCATTCAGAAGTGATACAGATGTTATGCTCCCATTCTATTGGAAAAGCAAGTCGTGTGATCACACCTATGTGTGGAACTGAGAGTAGATAAAAATCACATGTCTTCATGATTCTGCTTATTCTAATTGCTCGTCTTCCTTTTGTTGCCCAAATTTACCCTTTTCTATATGATAAGAGACTTTCCATTCTTCATGGTTAAGCCCCTTATATGCCAACCACCATTGTGATAATGAGCTTCATTAATATTTCCCTCATTATAATAATAGGATTGATCATAGTAACATAACAGCACCAAAAGCATTACTTTCTGAGCACCGTGTGTCAAACCCTCCACTAGATACTTTATAAATATTATAATCAATGCAGACAAAAACCCTATGACCTATTAGGTATATACCCTTTTGGCAGAGAAGCAAGCTTGGGATCATGAAGGCTAAAGGATTTACAAAAGAATGCATTGCTATTTAAAGTGTTTATGCATGCTAATATATTCCAGAAAAGAAATTATATTTGTTAATTGGACATCTTAGAAAATTAATGCTTTGGTATTAAGGTAGAGTCATTCTACAGTCTCTACCTTGCAGAACAGAACCCAATCGGAGTTCTTTAAATTCACAGCCTTTTTCATAGTCTTTCTACATAAGGAGCTCTCAGTAAATAATCAGTGAATTATTTAGTATCATTAGTGTATTCTTTCATGACTTCATAGTCCTCTGCTTCTCTTAGAGAGGAGTAACAGTTCTTTAAATAAATAGTTTGGTTCATCTATATAGGATGAAAAAATGACTGTATGAAGCCCGGATTTATATTTATTGAAGACATCTTGTTAGACTTCACTTGTCATTTAACTATGGCTGAATCTATTGGCAGAGCAAGTAATGCCACTGCCTCTGGATTCCAGCTGGCCAATCCTGAAGTGCAAAGAAGCAATAGTAATTCAAAAAGAATTCTGAAATCTCCATGGGGTGCCATTTTAGAGTTGAATGCACAATACAACTCTGCCTCTATGAGGCAAGTTGGCTGCAATTTTTAAAATATATCTAGTTTCACTGTGTTTTAGCAGCCCATTTACATGTTACGAACTCTGACTACATTAATTATAGCTGCCACTTTCTATAAATAAATATCAGTAGCAAATAAAACTAGTATTCAATATTGTTTCGTACTTCTCCAGGCATAGCCTGTCAGTAAATTGGTTAGAGTCTTTGATAGTCATTTTACACTGAGCTTGGTTAGTGCCAGTATAATTGGTGTGAAAGTAATGAAATTACATCATAATTTCAGAAGCATTATAGCTACCATATGCTTGCATTACAATATAACTGTTGGTTTGTTTGCAGATTACATATGCCTCAGGCATCCTTTAGAGTCATTTCAATTTATTTAGAGAAACTTCTACATGCATCAATTGAAATGATGTTCAATGAAAAAATTAAAGAAAAATAATTGCTTAATTAAAAAATATATAGCATCTATGTTTATTCCCACAACTAATGATCAGGAAAAACAAAGTTTCTTAAGTTTGTACAAAGAAATTATGGATAGGCAAACAGAAAATCCTTAGAGTTGAATCTAAGGGAATTAACCCAAATAGAAAATATTTGTATACTTTTTAATGGTGGTGATTCATATGCTAATAGACGTCAATTTTTAAAATTATATCGATTGAAAATATCACTAAGTGTTTGGATTTTTTTCTTCATGACATCAAGGCTTCATGGGGAAGAGTGTCAAATTGGGATTGGCTGTGAAGACTAAAATACAATTTAAATAAGTGGAATTGAGAGTTGACCCTTCAGAGACAAAAATGAACAGTCTTGTGGATTAGAATTTGGACATGTGGGTGGGTGCTCCTTGTTCCTGAATCTTTATAGTTACAAAAACTTTGAAAGGATCATAGCAAATATTGCAGCATAAAAACAGAGTAAGATTTTTCTGGCCAATTACTTGATTTTTAATTTTTTAAGATAGAAATTTTCAAAGATTCAGAATGTGTATCCATATACTTAAAATGCATTAAGCAGAGTGTATTAAATATTCAATAATTCAGAAGATAGTCATTGCCTTGCTACCTCACAGTTAGCTCTGTAGGAGTCATTTATCATGGGCCCAGAGTTAAACATAAGCTGTCTACCAGTGTGATTTCAGAGGTATACCTCCTAGGCTAAACTTAGCTCTTCAAAAATGTTTGAAATGATTTTACCAGAGGACAAAAATCTTTAAATGCACTAATAGAGATAAGGCTTAAAATGTAAATATTCATGATTGAGGGAATATATTAGATAAGATTTGTAATAAGGCATACATGATGGCTCTTGGTTTTTTTCCCCCCAAGAGTCAGTTTTTATAGTTTGAAGGGAGTACTGGTGGATTCAAAATGAAGCCAGGAGCACCTTGGACTCTCTTCAACTCTGCTGTGATACGTTTCTGACTAGCCTGATGTAGGGGCTGGAGAATGTCAAAATGAAGCACTGTGTTACAGAACATCAGAGGAGCAGAAAGGAAGATGGGCACTAAAATCCAAAGATAAATAGGCACATAAAAATTTATCTACTTGAATTACTTACTTTAATTATCATCTCTGGATCACTCCCAAATTTAGATATCACTCCTTATCTCTTATGTACTTGTTCCATTGGATATACTTACCATCGTCTCAAACTCAGTGGATTGTAAGGAGCATTTTGGTCCTAAAATTATGATGAACATACAATATTTTTTTTCAGCTCCTTAGAAGCTATCTTTATCCTAGGAGAAAAACATCTACCCTCTTATTTCAATTCAGAATTCATACAATTTATTGCCTCTATATGTATTATTTCAAGGTTTCACGTTTGTTTCTTTGAAATTTTATATTCCACTCTTCTTCTCCACAGCCATATCCGTCATGTTATCCTGACCTTTGTTGTCATGTGTTCAAATAAGTTGATGGGCTCCCACTGGCTCTTATCTTTAATATCTGAAGTCACGTATCTTTAAACTTTTCACTTAGGCAACTTTCCTAAAACATTCTTTTTTGGGATAGATCTATTCGAGAATGTGCAATGGCTTCACATTGTGTATTTTTTAATAAGTATTATTTGTCATTACACCCTAATATACAGGTCATACTCTTACTCTGTCTTTGTGTAATGTACCATAAATGCAATTTCTTCACTTCACATATATAAAACTGAATCTATTCCTATTCTCACCCATTTATCTATCAAATTTTTTCAATCCTTAAAGATTCAGGTTGCGTGTTTTTGCTCCCATGATCTTCTATGCCACTAAGATTTTTCCCTTTGAAGTCCTGCCCCATTCATTGTCGGTGCTTACCCACTGTAAGCTAGGTAACAGCTAGCCCAAAGTTTCCTTGAGGACAAGGATGATATCCATATTATTTTTGTGTAACTTACCACTCATAGCCACTGATGGCTAGTATCAGGTACTAATACTTATCATCTTACATATTAATTTCCACGGAGTTTAGGGCTAACTTACTTGACTAGTTGTTACTATAAATTATCAAGTTGATTAATTACTTTTTGGTTTCCATGCAGGTGTTAAATCCCAGTAGGCAGTTATGTCTAGTCATTTCGTTAGGATTTATACTCTCTTTTCTACCCTCTTCTCTCCAAAATGGTTAATTGAGCGAGGTGACCACTAAACTTCTGTTCCATTCCTGAGATTTTATGATTCTGAAACTAGATGACTCATATGGGAAAGCAATATTAAAGTCAAATCAGCTTGTATAAAGTTAAGATGATCCATATAGGAACAATTCTGACACAGGTTGCTGGAAAATTTGAAAAGCAAACAAACAACAATGATAATAACATATAAATTTTATATTCTATATCCATAAAGATAAAATGATGTATCAGCAAAATTGCTAACAATTATTATAATAAGCTAGATTTCTGATGCAATATGAGCATTGGCTTAGTTATCAAAAACTGAAAGAAAAAGTTTAATAATAGAATTTAAATGTGATTCAGGGGCACCTGGGTGGCTCAGTTGGTTGTGTCTGCCTTTGGCTCACATCAGGATCTCAGAGTCCTGGGACCAAGCCTCGTATTGGACTTCCTGCTCTGTGGGGAGTCTGCTCAAGATTCTTTCTCTCCTTCTCCTTCTGCCTTTCCCCCCAATTCATGCTCTCTCCCTTGCTTTCCCTTTCAAATAAAATCTTCAAAAAATGATTCAAAAATTATAGGTAAAGTATAATTACTCTTATAACACACTTGTGTTCTTTTAAAATTGCATGTGCCCTATCAATACTATGGCTTCTCAGTTAAGGAGGTCAGGGATTTTAGGAAACCAATCCATACTTGGCTGGTCTCATCCTGTAACTGCACCATTAAATTGGCTAGTAGAAATCCCTGGACAATAGAATACCAGGGAATAAAATATCAGTATGTTATTTTTCTTCTTAATCGACAAAATTAGAATGCCTGTGTCCTCCCTTTTGGACTGTAATACTGTGCCACACCTCACCTTTCTTTCTCTCTGACTCCACCCTCCCTGCTCACTTACCCTTCTCATTTCCTACAAAGGAAAAGTTTTATATAAAGTTATCTATATAAATTCTAAATATGTGGGGGAAAGTTAAAGTCTTTGAAGGAAGTGGCTTTTATCCTATGTAAAATTGACTCAAACCCATTTTGGTTCAACAGGACATAAAAGCAAACCACACCCTTGTGTATGCCCATCCTATACATGACTTCTAACAGTGCTATTGGGATAATTAACATGGGAAATACTTGGGATAGGTTTTAGAGATGGACAACCCCCATAGGAATTACTATTTGGTAATAAACATACTTAACCCCCTCCTCCCATGACTGAATAAAAAAGTCTACAAAGTACACTAACAGAAGACAATGTTACTAAAGTATTATTGATTCTTAATGCCTTCTGGCATTTTGATAGTAAGATTCTTTGGCTTACTTCCAAGGAGGAAGTTGTTCAGACCAAATTGTAAACCAGCAAGTTTCTAGGGCAATTTGCTTGAAATAAGCATCTGTTTCTGAGAGGAACAGGTCTATGCAAGTGGATGTGGGATTACCTTCTTTGTGGATGGATTGATCTTCCCCCAGTGATAGGTGTTAGAGAGATTCTCTGTTAACTGGATTGTAGGCTAGGAACGAGATATAGGTTCTAACTGATACATTCATGCATGTAATTACTTACATAGCTAATGAAAATGCTATTAGTGGAGGATATCATTATATTTTATTGCAAATAAATTCTTAGAAAGGACACAAAGAACAACTGGATTTTTTAAAAAAAAATCAAACTTGAAACTAAAGAATTTAAAATACTAATAAACAAAAACATAAAACAAAAATGTTAATAAACATAAAATTTCTAGCTTTTTCTGGTACCATCTCTCTTTTCTTACTTTTACTTTTCAGAGAGAAAAAGCGTGTGTGCACAAGGGGAGAGAAGGGTGGGCAGAAAGAGTGGGAGAAAATCTTAAGGAGACCACACTGAGTGCAGAGCCCCATGAGAGGCTCAACCTCATGACTCTGAGATCATGACCTGAGCTGAAATCAAGAGTTGGAGGCTTAACCAACTGAGTCACTCAAGTACCCCATTTACTTCTTTCTTTACGATGGCAGGTCTGCTATGACTCAAGTATGGAGAATCTATTCTCTGAGAGTGACAGAAACACTGAGACTTAGAGATTTTGGTCTGTCCTCATATTGTTATCATTCAGGTGTCCCAAGATTTGCCACCAGAACATATATAGAATTCAATTTTAAAATTTCCCTCCATGTTATTCAGTATGTTGGTAAATTGAACACCAATAAAAAATTATTTTATTAAAAAAAATAGAAAATAAATTTTCCCTCCAACTCTTATTAAAGTTCTTGAAAAGTTAAATATATTACTTTAAAACAAGTTTAAAATAAGTGTTTTGCTAAGGGATTTTTAAAAAATTTTAAATATTATTTATTTATTTATTCATGAGAGACACACAGAGAGAGAGGCAGAGACATAGGCAGAGGGAGAAGCAGGCTCCCTATGGGGAGCCCGATGTGAGACTTGATTCCAGGCCCTGGGATTACACCCTGAGCCAAAGGCAGACGCTCAACCACTGAGCCACCCAGGCATCCCTTGCTATAGAATTTAAAGCAATAACAAAGCATCTGGAATTTGTAGAGAAGAGAATATGCTATTACATGAAAAAGGCTACTAAAATGAAAATGATTTTAAAGCATATGTACCTTCTCTTTTTTGAGTCGAGAGTTGTCATATGGACCCTGACAACTGGAATTTATTGACCTAGATATTACAAATTGTCAGATATTATCCTCAAATTCAAAGGGCTGTAGGAGCTTCCAACAGAAGTTTGTATTTGAAGTTCTAAAATGAAGACAACTTATGGGGAGTAGATAGAAGTCAGTTGTCACAAATGCCTAGTGTGTTGTTTATAATCATTAGTAATGTCTGCTGATTTGCAAAGTATGTTAAGAGGCTTTGTGCAGAAACAGCCACATGGTGATGAACTGGAGTAGGTATTATTGCATTCTGATATTAAATTATACTTTATAGTGTATCTGTAGGGTTGCATCAATCCAACAATATAACATTTGCTAAGCAAAAGTACTTTAATGTCTTTTCTAGGCAAGTAAATGGCAGAGCAAGTGTACATTATTCTCAACAGGGAAATTCAAGTATATTTTGCTGCTGCCGACGAAAAGATTAAATAAAGGAAATCCAATTTAAAATATCAGTGTTCCAGCACTAACCTGTAGTGAAAACAGAATTCTGAAATAAGAAATTTGTCACTGTCTTCAGGTATAGGGACTTGCACTGTTTAAGACAGTAAAAATATCATATCCTCTTTCATTTTTTTTTTTTTTAAAAGTAATCAGCAACTGCACTTTCATGCATGGATGCATGGATGTAGAAAAATGTATCTGCTTCTAAGGACAGGAATATGGTCATTTGAGTGCTTCCTAGATGTAAGATACAAGAATTAGCATTTAATAGACATTATCTAATTAAAACACTCCCAACAGTCTTAAAGAGAGTGTATTTTTCAGAATTTTACAAAGAACAAAAGAAGGATCAAAGAGTCTCACACATAATCCAGTGTTGCACAGCCAGAATATTGTAGACCCCAAATGCCAGCCTCTGTCCCTGCAACTTCAAGGTCAATTAGTGCCCTTACCTAGATGCTGCACTCACTTGTGCCATAAAGTTGTGTTCACCCAGTCTAGCACTTTTTGTGAATATTTCTTAATGTAATAATTTACATAAGTAATTTTTTGTAATGAGTCTCTTCTGTGATTTAAAGTAAAGTTGCAGGGGATCCCTGGGTGGCGCAGCGGTTTGGCGCCTGCCTTTGGCCCAGGGCGCGATCCTGGAGACCCGGGATCGAATCCCACGTCGGGCTCCCGGTGCATGGAGCCTGCTTCTCCCTCTGCCTGTGTCTCTGCCTCTCTCTCTCTCTCTGTATGACTATCATAAATAAAAAAAATTTAAAAAAAAAAAAAAAAAAAGTAAAGTTGCAGTAGTCGAAATATGGATGGACTTAATTTAGTAATTTCCCTTTAATAATTTACTATTATCATTTCACAAGCGTTTCAATGACAATAAGCCAAACGTAAGGGCAAGGGTAGAGAAAGAAATATGGTTCGTTTTCATTTTACATTTTAAAGTCATGAGTACCTGAGTGGCTCAGTGGTTGAGGTCTGCCTTTGGTTCAGGTTGTGATCCTGGGGTCCTGGGCTCTAGTCTTGCATCAGGCTCCCCACAGGGAGCCTGCTTCTCCCTCTGCCTATGTCTCTGCCTGTCTCTCATGAATAAATAAATAAAATCTTTTTTAAAAAGAAAAATAAAGTCACTAGTAATGCTGCATTATTTTCTTACAGAAATATAGGTCTGTATACATTAAACTGAGGTTAATAACTAATCTATATTTTAATAACTACTTTATAGTTGAAAAAGACATTTAGAATTGTCTTCAATCTATATTATCTTTAAATTCCTAGAATAATCATTTTAAATTCAGTTCTGCTCTTAAATATCATACACACTAACTTGGGAGTCATTTGGAAACGAACTTGCTCATCTCTAGCTATTCATTTTGCAAAATGTTTAGCTGTCCTAGATTTGTAAGGACACATTAAATTAGATGAATAATTTATTTCCTGGCCAACAAATACAACCCAATTCACCAAAAGCAAAAACAAATAAAACAAAAACAAAAATTTGCCAAAACAATCTCTATAATGAGACTACTAATTTGTTCCTTTAATACCTTAGTGTCTCTTTCTCACTTGGTAGTGAATCAAATATAATCAGTTTATGGTAAATTCTAGTGTCAAAAGACACTAGAAACGGAATTCATATGAATGTTTTCTTGCAATTTCCCTCATAGGCTGTATAACATTTCTCTCTGGGTTATTAAGTATTCAACTTACCTAAACGTGGAGGATGCCATAAATGTTTTTCTCACCAATTTTTTACACAAAGCTGGAAATCCAAGCTTAAGTCAGAAGGTTGATTTCTCCGACACAAGAAACAGTATGATTCTCTTCACACCCCTGCCAGATGCAATTATGGCTGCATTTAATTCCTGAATATA
The DNA here is from genome assembly GCF_018345385.1 of Vulpes lagopus. Taxonomy (NCBI): domain Eukaryota; kingdom Metazoa; phylum Chordata; class Mammalia; order Carnivora; family Canidae; genus Vulpes; species Vulpes lagopus. The sequence continues at coordinate 21,040,216 of NC_054824.1, read as the reverse complement.
CAGTTCTTTGAACTCTTATTCACAAACTCAGAAGGAAAAAATAATGAGCTTTGTGTCAAAATACAGTATCTATTTTCTCTTAAGACTTCATTTTTTAGGGTAGCTTTAAGTTCAAAGCAAAATTGAGGAGAAGGCACAGAGATATCCCACATATCCCTCACCCCACAGATACTTAGTTTCCCCATTATCAGCATCCCTCACCACAGTGGTACATTGGTGGCAATTGATGACTTACACTGACACAGCAGACTGACTTAAAGACCACAGTTTACACTATGCTTCACTCTTGATTGCCTACATTGAATGTGGTTTAGAGAAATGTATAATGACATATATCCATCATTATGGTATCATTATGAGGTATTTTCACTGCCCTAAAAATTCTCTGTGCTCTACCCATTCATCCATTCCCCACCTACAAAACCCTGGCAACTGCTGACCTTTTTATTTCCAGTATGATGTTAAAAAGGAGTGGTAGGAGACAACATCCTTATCTTGTACTTGATTTTATTTTATTTTTTAAAGATTTTATTTCCTTATTCATGAGAGACACACACAGAGAGAGAGGCAGAGACACAGGCAGAGGGAGAAGCAGGCTCCATGCAGGGAGCCTGACATGGGACTCCATCCCGGGGCTCCAGGATCATGCCCTGGGCTGAAGGTAGCACTAAATCACTGAGCCACCTGGGCTGCCCCCCTCACACCTGATTTTAATGGGGAGAGCTGAGTTTGTCACTATTACATATGATGTTAGCTGCAGGTTTTTTGGTAAATATTCTTTCCTTTTAAAGATTTATTTATGTATTTTAGAGAGGGAGCACAAGCAGGAGCAGCAGGAAGAGGGAGAGAGAATCTCAAGCCAACTCGACGCTGAGTGTGGAAACCCATCACAGGGCTGATCTCACAATCCTGAGATCATGACCTGAATCAAAACCAAGAATTGGACACTTAACTGACTGCACCACCCAAGTGCCCCTGTAAATATCCTTAATCAAGTTGAAATAGTTCCCCTCTATCCCTAGTAGACCGAGTGTTCTTATCATGAGTGGTTATTAGATTTTTGGGGTTTTTTTTCTGCATTTATTGCTATGATCATGTGATTTTCCTTTCATGCCCATTGATATGATGCAGCACATTAATTGATTTTTGAATGTTGAACCAGCCTTGCATGCCTGGGATAAATCCCACGTGGTATAAATTTTTTCATACATTATTAGATTTGATTTGCTGATATTTTATTGAGACTTTTTACATCTGTGGTCATGAGAAATACTGATGTGTAGTTTTCTTTTCTTCTAATGACTGTCTGATTTTGGTATTAGGGTAATGTTGGCCTCATAGAAGAAGTTAGGAAGCAGTCCCTTCATTCTCTGAAAGAGATCATAGAGAGTTGATATAACTATATTCTTAAATGTTTGATAGAATTTATCAATGAACCCGTATGGGCCTGATGCTCTCTATTTTGGAAGGTTTTATTTTATTTATTTTATTTTTTATTATTTTTTAAGATTTTATTTATTTATTCATTATAGACAGAGAGAGAGAGAGAGGCAGAGACACAGGCAGAGGGAGAAGCAGGCTCCATGTCGGGAGCCGGACGTGGGACTCAATCCCGGGACTCCAGGATCACACCCTGGGCCAAAGGCAGGCGCCAAACCGCTGAGCCACCCAGGGATCTCCCTGGATGTACACATTCTTACACAAACATGCACACACACACATGCACATGCAGTTAGACTAGGACTATGACATCACTGACTAATGCTACTTCTTTGGTAGGAAATGTCTAAGATAGTTCCCACTGTATATCTTTGCACATTGTTCTAAATGTGTAGGATAAAACGAAAAACTCTTTCATCCTTATGAACAAAGTGTTCTGTTTACTTTTACCAGGTCACTAGTGTGAAAAAAACAACAATGACTTATAATAATAACCTATGGTGTGTGCACAGTTCCTGAGCAGTGAATCATATTTCTAGTTTTCTAAGTGTGCATTGGACTTTAAGGTCTGCAAAGCTAGAGTTCATGCAGTATTCCCCTTTCTACGCCTAAAACCTAGCATAGGTTATGGCACTGAATAAGGTCTCAAAGTTTGTTGCACTCAATTGAACAAGGTAATAAAAGTAAGCAGTTTATTTTATATAACTTTGTATTCCATCATTCTTAGTATGATACATGATATATGCTTTCTTACATGTGTATGCCTATCTGGGTGTGTGTGAATGTATATGTGTGTGCACTCCCTGTCAGCAGATGATGTTTGTGGCTTTTTCTTCTGTAGTAGTAAAGGATTTCTTCCTTTATGACAATATTTCACATTTATTTGATGCCTGACCAGAAATATGAGTGAGGCCTCTGTTCATGATGTAGGCTAAGAAAAACAAACTTGTTTTCAACAGAATCTTGCTCACACAGCAACCAGAACAGTTTACTGACATCGATGCCTATTGTAAATTAAATGAGATTGGATGATGATGATAATGATGATGACAATAAAATAAAATGATCCTCTTAGTTATTTCTTACTCGTGTGTCTGTGAACAAAAATGGAAAGCCTACATGTTACAAATGAAAAAAAAAACTCATGATTTTAAAACAACAGATTGATTAAATGTATTAATATTGAGCTAATATATATTCTAATCCACACTAAACCCTTAAGCACAAATGCCTGGGTTATTAAAGACACATGGTGGTAAACTGTGCACGATTATTGTCTGGTAATCTAACTGCCAAAATAGCTGGAAAGTGGAATGTAACAAATGAGATTAGCCTTCTCATCTGAGTGCTAAATATCTCATTGCTCTCCAGAGCAGCCAAGGAAACCTCAAGGTCTCCTACAGCTGGGCACAAAGAAGAGGTAGAGTCAACCCAAAACATTTACATTTTTAGTGCATCCCTTCTTTCTACTAAGAGCTGTCTAACTGCTGTCTCATTTTCTCCATTAAAATCCCGGTTCTGGTCACTCTAGTCTGTCGTCAGCAATAAGCAAGTAATTAGTCAAACCCCAAGGAATAGTTAAAAGGAGTCCCTGTATAAGCCTGTGTCTGTGGTGTAATTATAGGTCTTCTCTATCCTGCCATTTTTCTTGAGCTCTCCGTACTCACATATGGGCAGGGACCATAACTGTCATCGGGAAGAAACTGGAACAGGTTTCTGAAAGGGTTCCAAGACCTTCTGCCCTCCCAGACCTTTTCTCCATTGCCCTTCTTAAAATTCTGCTTTGAGCCTCCTTCTATCCTTTCTCTCTATCCTTTTTGAATACGGCGTGATAAAACATTTTCTAGATGTCATAGTCTCTGCTGGGCCACAGCATTCTGGAACAAAAATTTTAAGGAAAGAATTGGGGCTGCTGTTGCTATTTTTTGTTTGCATTTAAACCAGTTTTATAATAAGGTATTATCCAAATAGCTTGAATACAAATCTATAAGCCACTAAAAATAGCGGAAAAATGAGAATAAAGCTTGTTTTCACAAAGACCAAAATAAAGCACAGCATAAAGAAGAGAGGATAAAGTGGTAGCCAAACATTAAAAAAAAAATTCTATTTTGGCATCGTAATCTGGCTTGACATTTTTTTCAACTAACGCATATGTGTGTGTGGGGGGGTACGGCTGGGGAGGCAGCAGGGAACAAACAATAATTCATTCAATTTGAATGCTTAAATGTGGTTATGGTTGAAGAAAGTTACCTAGGGACCTGCAGTCAGAGGCTATAGAAATGAATTGACCTATGTGTCAGGGAGCAACTGGATGGCCCCATCACATCAGCCCCACTCCTACCCTCTCCTCTCACAGGTGTGTGCATGGGGAGTTGGGGGGGCAGGTTTAGTCTTCCTTTATTTCTTTATCTAACCAACCTAATTTGGAGCATGATGCAAATGAAATTATTTTATGCATTTTTTTGTGTACAAAAACCAATGCACATTTCATATAGTATTCTCTAGAGAGCTGATTTTTTAATTGCACTTTTCACCACTATTTACGTGTTAAAATGACCATCAAACATATTTAGAGGAAAACACATTCTTAAAAATTTTATTAAGAAAACGTCTTAGAGACCAGTATTTCTTAACACAGTTATATATGCGCACACGTACACTATATAATTCACATATATTCAATACTTCTTAAAGTTATATAAGAGATTAAGGACTAGGCAAAGTCTAAGCCTGCAGGTCTCTCCATCCTACTCCACAAACATGTGTTCCAATATCAATGGGAACATTTTGCTCCCTGAAGGTGAATCTAATGTTTAAATTACCCATTTTTCATAAAGCACGGCCCCTACATACCACTCAGCTGCTCCTTTTGGTGCTCAGTGATGAATCAGTGATTAACTCTCTAGCAAGACTTTCAAAAGAACTGTTAAGAGGGCACGGTAGCTCCTCACAGAGCTCAGGCTGGTCACCCTATTTCCCGAGACTCGGTGGACCCTACTGACAAAGCTTCTGCACAAACTCCCCTCCCAGAGTTGTCCACGTCGCCCATGTTCCCACAAAGCCATGTAAGATAGTCGCTGGAGATACTAAAGAACACTGGCTGGTGCACAAGAGTGGACAGTAAGCTGGACTGCCTCACTGAGCCAAAACAGCTTCCCATTCCATGTCTCATGGTCTAAGTTTGAGCCATTGTTGAGAAAGCTCCTCTAATGCTGCAAAGCAGGGACACAGTGAGAGAGCGAGGCATTACCAAAGTGTGGTACTCACTTTTCTTTGTAGCTCCTCAGTTCTTTGGGATTTTTACTCTGTTTATCAGGAAAAATACTCTGTGGATGTGGCATGATGGAATTTGCTCTTATCTTTGGGTGTTTCTAAAAAAGTCTGCTTAACAGCCAGATAAAAAAGACACATGAAGCTCACTATTGTGGGCCCACACATCCAACTAAAGAGTAAACATCTTCTCTGTGATGGTATTTCTCCAGGACAGCTCCAAAGGCCATGCATAATCCATCATAGATGCTTCACCTGTCCATTGAAGATGAACGGTAGGAGCACAGTGCTCGTTAAGTGCTTTCATGGCCTTGAGCGCAATCACTGCTCCTCCCAGGACCAGTTGGAGTATGAATTCTGACTTCACCTATGGGAAAAGGGTCAATACCAAAGTCTAAGGGGCCTACAGATACACGTGGTCAGAGCAAGTGGCAAGCACCTTCATGAACTGAACTGTCAGTTTTGCAGAATAGTAGGAACTGAATGATCAGAAAGAAGCTGTGCAAAGAAAGAGAATGCACAGCACTGTGGGAAAGCTCAGAGCTCAGCTTCAGAATAGGTCATAATGACACAGTTTCCTGACCTCAGATCTGGATCTGGGTGTACTAGTTCCACACTTCTGGAAAGATAGACGTGGACAGAACTACAGTGAAAGAGGGATGAAGGATCCAGTCGGAGGCAAAGGCATCGCAATAGTCATTGCTGGCAGAAGAGTTTGACTTTTCTGAGTCTGATGAATCAGCAGAGAGTTTCCTAGAGAGCCCCGTAGAAAAGTTCAAGAACACCAGGGACTAAAGGGGCCATGCAGGTACTGAAAGGAGGGAAAGTGGTGGTGCCTCAGATGAGCTGGAGAGCTCAGGCTTGTCTAGAAGTGGAGCCTCTTTTCTGGTCCAGCAGATTTTTGTCCACAATTGGCAGAGTTCCTTTTCCTCAGAGAAGAAATTGCGTCTGGATGTGAAAACTCTTGTTCTGTTTTTGTTTTTTGTTTTTTTTTGTTGTTGTTGTCTTTGTTTTTAATTGGTTATTTATGCAGTTTTAAAAACAAATATACAAATAAGTACAATTTCTCCAACACTGGAGAAATAAATCACCTCCTCAAGATGAGTGTTGAAGAAGGGTCACCATTTTGCTGTCTCATTCCTGTTTAGAAGTGATGTTCTCTTCACTTAGGAGGGTGAGTAGGGTCTGGGTCAGTGAGCACTTGGCAGGAAATTACCAGAACATCAGCCACTCCCTCAGCAATCTCAATCCTGGCTCTGTGTTTTTGTTGTCTGGTGCCCTCTGCTGAGACCCAGCAGTGCATTTGTCAGTTTTGTCTACAACCCTATTTCTTTTTGGGTAGCTGCTTAATCAGCACTGTGTGCAAATAGTGTTGGTGGCAGAAAAAAATCAAACCAACTTGGCCTTATCTTATGAAAAACCAAAAGCTTCTTGTACCAGATCCTATCACTCACCCTTTCATTACTCAGGAATAGGTAAAGGGCGGATATGCTACCTAAATCTGGCCAGTTCAACTTTCTGTCCTGAGATTTTGCATTTCAGTAATGCAAGGATAATAAACAAAGAAATAAATAAATGAAGAAATAAATGTTGAGCTCCAGTGAAACTCTTAAGTGATCTCTTCTGTGAAGATCTTTGGTAACCATCTGGTCTTTACCCTTCTCATCAGCCTTCTCTTCCAGCCATATTCCTAAAGAAAGACAGATAAATCTCTGTCTCATCCAGGTCCCCAGTTCCCCAGAGTTTATTTCAGTTGCTTGCAACCAAAAAGTCCTAGCTGCTATACTCCCAGTGTTGATATGGAACAGTAGAGAAAAGGAGGAGACTCCACCCAGAATTCTATTGATCCTTTATAGGCGTGCTCTTTTGTGCTTATAACCATGGTCTTCAGCCCCCTCTCAAAGGATTCTGCTGTGCAATTTCCAGCTTGTATTGTCAGAGGGGATGCTTTCCCTGAGAACTGTCAAACTAGGCTCTACCAAAACATTCCACAAAGTGGAGCCTCTCCAGCCAGGCTTGTATAGAAATGAAAGAAATGGAGGAGGATTAAGAAGGCGACAAGGGGCAGGAGAACATCTCATATCCTGCTCATCTCTGTTTTTCCCTCTGGCCTCTGAGACACTCAGCATTAGCTAGTCAGTGCACCTCACAGGGAAGATTCACAACAGTCATTATAACCATGGGCTTTGCAGAGATTGATTGGAGTTCACATTCTAGGTTTGCCACTTACTAGCTTTGAACCCCAGGATAAGTTACTTCATATCTGAAGACATTTTTCTCATCTATAAAGGAAAAAGAATAACTTTCATTCCATCTCATTCAGATATTCTGAGAATTGGATGGCATGACGTTCCTAAGTGCTTACCATCAGGTCCAGAACACAATAAGGGATAATAAATGAACGTGCAGTAGCATATAAGCTCTATGATATTGACAGCTTCTATAAAGTAGTCAAGTGCAGAGTTAAAAGCTAAAGGTTAAGAGAAAATTATAGTCCCTTTTACAAGCTCAGTTTAGTAGGATCATTCCCACGTTCATTAATGTGATGGAGAAAGAGGCTAACAAAAATAAAAAGTTTTCCCAGAGCAAGAATAGAACTTACTTGGTAGTTAAGGACTTATTTTTCAGAACCTAGTCATAGTGTATTATTTTATTATGCTGTTTCACTCTTTTATTTTTGAAATAAATCACTTTAATATTAAAATGTTATAGCTGTCATTGATGAATTTGGCTTAATCTCTTAATATACTAATCTTAATATACTAAGTTGTTCTAAAATGTGGCTATATATTATTACTTAGGGGCCTCTTAAAAGGCCTCACCCTAGAGCAATCAAATCAAAATCTTTGGGGTGGGATTCAGGCATTAAGGGTTTTGTTATTTTTTTCCTAATGTTTATTTATTTATTTGAGAGGGAGAGAGACAGAGAGTTGGGAGAGGGGTGGAGAGAGAGAGAATCTTCAAGCAGACTCCCCACTGAATGTGGAACCCACTCAGGGCTCGATCCCACCACCCATGAGATCACAACCTAAGCCAAAACCAAGAGTCAGTTGCTTAACTGACTGAGCCACCCAGGCACCCCCAGGTATTAGGATTTTTAAAAGCTCCCATGGTGATTCTAGTATAGATACTAAGTTAAGAACCTCTATACTAAGGTAAGAAAAGGGAAAATATTGTCACTGTTATATAGGAAGTAGGAAATCTCAGAAATCAATGAGAAGCGAAAGTAATTTCAAAAACAAAGTCACCTGATTTTGAATAACAAATTTTAGGTGATTCTAAAGCCAGTGGGACAAGCCACGGAAAAGTTAAGTGGAAAGCATTATTGTCATAGGATAGTACGGATGTTTTCTAAACATCTGTGTTAAGTTGTAATGGTAAAAACAATACTGAAATGTAATTAAACTTGTCTACAAAACACAAGTATGACTTTGATTCAGTAATTTATAGTTTTAGCTCTATTTAAAAATCAAATCTAACTAAATATTCCTAATGGTAGTCTTTCCCCTTCACTTAAAATCAGGGTTTCTCAACTCTAACACTATGGACACTTGAGCCAGTGAATTCTTCTGGTGGGGGCTGTCCTGTGCATTGCAGGATATTTAGCAACATCCCTGACTTCTACCCATTAGATGCCAGCATCACTACCACCCCCAATTCTGACAGCCAAAATGTCTCCAGACGTTACCTTGTGTTCCCTGGGGGCAAAATCATGCCAGTTAAGAACAAGTGTGTTGAGCAGACTACCACACACATGCGACTTCAATCAATATTTGCCTTAACTGGTTCCATTTAAACACATTTCCTGGATTCAAAATGAGAAATAAGGAAACAAAGACTGATTTCAATTTAAACAATGTTTACTTCAAAAAAATTATAGAGGAATTTCCAGAAAAATGTTAGACTCAAGCTCTTCTAAGGAAGAAGACTGTGGGCTGCATAAAATGCTTGGCATTGAGTATTCCTGAAAGAAACAATATGGATTGTAGGGGGAAGAAAAATGACTTGGTTTGTGGTCCAGATCTGAATGGCTATGAGAGCAGAAGTACGGGAGATGTTTGGCTCAATTCTGTTCACCTCAGACGAGCTCTTCAGCGATCAGGGCATCCAGATGCCCATATTACAGCACAGCCATTAATACCATCCTTACTCCATACTTGTGTCAAACTTTAGTTATATCTGGTGTGGATTATTGACCGCATTTCAATAAACACACAATAAGTATTAAGTGCCAAAAATTATACTAAGTGCTAGGAAAGCCAGCATGAATACAAAGTATTTCTGAACTTTAAAGACTTCACATTCTATCAGAGTAAGACCATAATTTACAACTTAAAATCTCTACCATTGTGTAATTTTTAAAATATGAAATGTAAAGGTTATTAAAAAGACATGAGGATTTAATCAATCTTGTAGAAACTGGATTTAGCGATGATATTTATCTGGGAGATGAGTTTGGACTCTGAGGGAAGGGCTAACCTTTGCTGATCACCTATTTGTTATGTTCCAAATAGTGATTCGTTTTGCTCTCATGGTAATAGTGCAAAGTGATATGATTATCTCTGTTTTAAAAAGAACATTGAGATGCAGAGAAGGCAACTAGCTTATCCAAGACCACTCAGGATTTCAACCTGCATCTTTCTGATGTCAAAACCCATGAATTTTTAAATAAATTTATTTGGAATTAACTGTAAACATACAGAAAATGGCAAAAATAAGAAAGCATATAAATACCCATTACCAATACCAATACCCTTTACCTAGACTCACCTCTTATGAATAGTCTGTCCCATTTGCTTTGCCATGCTCTCTCTCTTTATATATACTGCATACTATAAATATTTAAATACAGATATTAATAATGTATAAATTAGTATATGAAGAATAATACAGCTATACAGTGTATATTAAAATATTACACGTCTATATAGTATATATCTATAATAATATGTCATATAATATTTAGACATATATAATATAGAGACATATATAATATAGATATATATATAATATTTTCCCTGAACATTTTAGAGTAGTTGCATACACAGTGGCCCTTTACACTAAATTACTCAGTGTCTTTCCTACAAATAAGGATATTCTCTTACTTAATCACGTGCAGATATCTATTGCAGTAAATTTTAGCTTCAATGCAGTGCTTTTATGTAATTTCACAATTATATTCCAACTTTAAAAAATTGACCCAATAATGATCTTTTAGTAAAATTTCCCTTTAGGATCCAGTTTAGAAGCAGGTATTATATTTCATTGTCATGCCTATTTTTTCCTCTCTTGATCTTGAATATTTCCACAACCTTCCTTTGTTTTTTGCTTTTTGTTTGTCATGACATAGGCATATTTGAGGAAGATAGCCTCCTCCTCATATCCTAGAGCATTCCTCATTTGGGGGTTGCCTGGGGTTTCTCCTTGAGTAGATTCAGATGCTTTGCTGGCTGAAATGCTATAATAGTGAAGGGTGTCTTTCCCAAGGCATTATAACAGAGGTACCTAATGCCCTTCTTTAGGAAATGTCCGTTTTCTAATTTATAAATTAATGTTATTGAAAATATAAAATGAAAATATGTATCATTCTCTTATATTTGTACTTATGCACATATGTATCTATTAGAAATTCATTGGTGCTATCTCCTTCCTTCTCATAATCATCCTTAGTCTTTTTTGCCTTAATTCCTAGGCCAAAAATTTTAAAAAGCTCACATGCTTTTAGCCAAACCTTGGCAAATCTTTCTTTATATAGAAGTAGTTACTCCTATTATGTCCCAGAATTATGAATATGGACAACCTTACATAATCACTACAACATTTAATTTCTAGAAACCACATAATTAAAACTAAGAAAATCTCACCTAGTTTCCTCCTTGGGACTTCCAAGTCCCATGATGATTAACTGTGGGGACATCATTTTCCTTCAGGGTCAATTGCAAGTTCTATCAAGAAAAATGTGGCCTATTCCCCAAATGCTGTCTCAAATTAATACAACACTTCTCAAAAATGGTGTTATTTTCTTCTCCGATATTCATCTGATAAACCCTGAATGGACCACTCACTCAGGCTGCTGATACTGGGGCAAATGTGACTGGCACCATAATCCCGACTATGGCATCTCTTGCACAAAGCAGAGTCAGTTGGATTCCAGAATCCCAAAGTGGAGACCTCACACACCAAGCAGAAGCACCTGGACAACTAATCTCAAACTGAGCACCACATATACTCAACAGACCATCTCCAGCTAACTCATAGCTTAAATAACAAACTCAGATGCAGTTAGCTCCTCAGCTTCATTCAGGGACCTTGCTTTCCTAATATGGGACAGTGGGGGAGTTGCAATCTTCTCCTTTGAAAAGACCCACTCCATTTCTCCTATCCCATTCCTCATTTTCAAGAGCCTTCCTAAACATGGTAGATTAGGTTCTCTGCTTGGCAATAAAACTTTTATTTCCACTCAGTGTTCAATCTTTGATTGCTGTAGTCTTTATTTTTTTTCTCTGTTATATACGTCTACCTAAGAAAGCCTTCTCACTGTGAATACTGTGAGTTTCTTGGCCTGAAGGCTTTTTCTTGAATGTGAGAGCACGATTCAGCACCCGCACAGAGCAAACTGTAAGTGCCATAGAATTAATATTCCCCAGATCTGCCCTTGGCCAAAAATGGACAAAATATCAGTGACAAATACGTTAATTTCTACCTCCTTGAGGCACGTAACTCTGAGGCATGTTCTAAACTGTCTATCAGATTTTGGCCAAAGAATGAGCTCTAATTGCCATATGTGGTCACTGGTTTCCTCACACACTTCTATTGGTTTTTCTATCTTCTTTGCTTCATGTTCTCTTCTCCCACTGGTATTTTTTCAGACTTGGCTTCACTTTCTAAGTCAACTATTTGCAGATAACCTTGTCTCAGAGTCTGCATCTAAGGAGACCCAAACCAAGAAAATTGTCTTCTTTTTTTCCCTATGAGATGTTCTTTATTATGTTTACAAATTATTAAAAAGTAGAAAACAAAGTATGAAAAATCAAGACGATTGTATTTTTATGGGTTTTTCTAAAGAATGAAATAAAAAGAAGTTGAATTCTGACCAAAATGACTGTTTTTAGTTTCCAAGCTTTGTGACAACTGATGACAATAAATTAAAAGAATATTCTAAGAATAATTAATAATCTTCAGGCATTCGGTAGTCTAATTCCAAATATAAGAGAGGAAAATCATTCTGAATCTTCAGAAGAACTCAATTTACCTTAAATGATTCGGCAAATAACTTATTTTTCATCCTCTGCATTTGGGAAGAACTCCAGGGAAAGTGAGTAGGTATTTTCTCTACACCTATGTGAATAAAAGGGCTCCACAATTTTGTTGAAAGGCCTCTATCCCAAAAGTAAATCCCAATCTCCACTTCCAGAGACAGAAAATTGCTGTAGCATTTGTTTTGTTTTTGTTGTTTTAAGTTTTTATTTAAGTAATCGCTACACCCAATGTAGGGCTCAAACTCGCACCCAGAGATCAAGAGTCACATGCTCATCTGACTAAGCCAGTCAAGTGTCCCTAAAATGTCATAGCTTTTAAACAGTCTTGTAGCATCATACTTTACATATAATACTACTGTTTTAAATATTATGGGGCACCTGAGGTGGTTCAGTCAATTATGCATATGACTCTTGATTTCAGCTCAGGTCATAATCTCAGGGTCATGAAATGGATCCCCCACATGGGGTTCCGTGCTCAGGAAAGAGTCGGCATGAGATTCTCTCTCCCTCTTCCCTCTGGCCCTTCTCTCTTTCATTTACTCTCCAAAATAAATAAATCTTTAAAAAATATATATTTATGCGATAGGCCTAACCCATCTTTATTCATCTAACATCTTTCAGATGAAATTTAGCTTAATGAAAATGGCTTCTCTGGAAAGTCTATAGTTACAATTTACCACACTATCAGTGCAACTCCAGGTTCCTTGAGGTAAAATAACAGGTGAGCAAAAGTATTTTGCTCAACTAATTTTGAAGCCAACCAACAATTAATGAATGGATTTCAGATATAAGATAAAATAGACTTAAAATAAAATATAAAGGTTAATAATGCAATTGAGCAGTGCAGTGATCCGTGAAACAATATAAATAAGGGTTGTATATAGTTTCCAAAATCACATTCCAGTGGTGTGCAAAGATTATTTTACCAGATCTCAGTTGGATTAGTTGGTTAGTAGAGTTAAATATGTAGTGTTGACAGTAATTCCAGTATATAGAAATGTGGTAAAGAGTCTTGCATAAATACACAATTAATGCACATTTGCAAATCATTATTAAGTATATTATGCTTTATTTATAAAACCTAAATGAACTTGTTATAAACTCATAATACTGTGTGTGTGTGTGTGTGTGTATAGGTCTTACACTAATCTATTTTGGGGCAAGAAATCTTGTGATATGCTAAGTGTTTGAATAAATTGTAAATATTACTGATAATGAGGTTTCTAGTAATAGAGTATTAGTACGTGACACAACCATGCTATTTAAAACCATAAGTGTAGTTTACCTAATTATATCTCAGCTTTGCTTTAGCCACTTTCCCAGAAACACATACTTTGTTCTTTATATTCAGTCTTTCACAGTGTTTATGTTCTAACTCCATTACCTTCCCTGGTTTATTAATTTTTATCAGATGGAAGAATGCTTGATGGCATAGCTACAATCTGTTGACCTGTTATTATGGCTATAATCTGGTGTATTTCATTTCACTTGATACTGCACACATTGTTAATGCCAATACTTTTAAGAATATATGGAAATCATAGACAAACTACATTCCTATGAAAGCCTAAAAGCTACCTAGTCAAGTCTAATTCAATCCTTTACAAAGACTCTTCATCTAAGATATTATCAGTAGTGTATTCAAAGAATACACACCCTTTAAGAAAATAAGCATAAGGGAAGGGATATTATTCTTTGAAAAATATAAATCAAGATCAAGCTGGGATGAATTCACAGGAAATGTGTCAACTTTACAAGACTGTTAAATTGAAATATAATTTAATAGGGCTTCTGTAAAAGAGTATAGACTTTCTAAGAGAAAAGGAAAAAAAAAACATAAACCAGTGGTAAATTATTAGAGAAGATGGGATACATAGATACTGAAATGAAAATATTTTTACACACAAGGTTACTTATCTGTTAGGAAGTTTCAAAGGGGGGGGGTAGAGCACATTACAAGACCATTCAGAGCTGTACTTTTGATAAATAAAAGACATTTAAAAATAAGGAGATCTCTCTTTTCCTCTACTCCCCCAACACGATGCTCGTAGGTCTCATGCAGCTCTCATCGTTATTAATTGCTCTGGAGAAGAGCCCTATCACTAGCCTGGGAGCCTCTGGGGGACAGCACTAAAACAGTCATTTCTGTGTCTCTATCCTTGGAGCACAGGCTCTGCTTAGGCTTTCTTAACTGCTTAAAGCTGAGTTCCAATTATTTTTCACAAGACTTTTAAAATTCATGCCTTCATAATTCTCTATTTGCACTTCAATATTAAGATATCACAAAATAGATGCATACTGCTATCCTATTAGCATAAAAAACTCACTGAAATTAATTTTGAAAAGAAAACAGCAACAATTCTACATTTGCAAACCATAATGTACTAAAACTCACTAATAACATTGCCTTAAAGTCTGTTTTCTTCTTTTAATTTAAGTCTAATACACAAAACTACTTCTTGCTACCCAGTTTTTATTCCTTTGAGGTCCATTCAGTGGCACAAATGGGAATGAGTGGTGGGAAGAAGAAAATGTCTGACTATATGCTAAGCCTATATGATTTGTATGGACAATATAGAGATATCTCATTGTCCATTTACCAGCAGAAACAAAGATGTTCTTGTTTTGTTCCCATATCGTTTTCATTGTCTTGTCATTTTCAAGAATTTTTAATTCCATATTTTTCATTACTTATTCAAGAACATGCAAGTAAAGCACTTATTATAATGACCAGAGCCTTCCTGAAATCTAGCTCTCTTTCAAAAGGAGGAAATACAGATTTCCATTATATGTTTGATTTCTTGACCTCTTTTGAAGTCATAGCATAGAATGAATATGAATTAATAATGATTTTAATTATGACTCCAGCTTCTGTTTTCAAGAGAATGTAATCGGGGGGCAAGTTTGGAAAGTTGATGTATCCAATACATGCCATGTGGACTTACTCCTGGGTTACTTACCACTGATGATTTATATGAAATACAGCTTTCTATATTTTGACTGAATTTCCCATTCTCAGTATTGAAGCCACATCAATCATTCCATTAGTGAGAGGGGTTATATTTCAGAACATCAAATTTGTTTTGAAGACACCGTAAAGAGAATTAAGTGTATTGTTAAGTATTCTTTCTTCAATGCTCTAAGTGTAAATTGTTGACATGCGGAGAGAAGAGATGCCACGCTGCAGATCATTCTTGTTGGATGAAGCACAAACTGAAGTATCACTTTCTAACAATTAAGAAATTAGCACTAACAATTATGTGTCATTTCTTCTCTAGAGCTCACAGCATGATTAGTTTATGCCTAATTAAGGGCCTAAATCAGCAAAGAAAGTCTGGCGCCAGCCTGAGGGGAAATTCCTATAGGCTACTTTCGAAGTTTTCTCTACTTAAATTAGAGCATAATTCAATTTTCAGTGATGATTTGAAAGGACTCTTTATTATCTCACAATTCTCTTGTTTCAAACAAACCTTTGATTTCTATCTCCTATCTTTTTCTATGTTGTCCTTTTAACTTGTTAAAACAAACAAAAATAGAATCAACTTAAAGAGAGAGACAAATGAAAAGAGAGACGACATAAAGTGGAAGAAAAGTTCCTGTAGGTTCGTACGGTCTTCCTTTTCCTTCCCAACAGGCTATCATTCTCGATAACTTCAAATTCCCCAGGAAACCTTTTAAAACTGAAACCTCTAACTCTGGACCAAAAGCCACACAACTTTCCCCCAAGACGGGAAAGTTTGATACACTTAAAGTGTTTCCTTGATTCTTCAGTTGGAGAGATTTTTTTTCAGATATCTGATTCAAAAATAGCAACACAAGGAAACGATTAGAGACAAAACTCCCAGAAAAATGAATGAAACAAATAAACAACTTGTATATATACGTGTGTGCCTATAAACACATATGCACACCTATATTTCATACACACACACTGTATATATATATATGTATATAAAGCATTTGCACACACACATGTGGAATTTATCATGCTTTATATTCTTACATGTATCATATCATATTATCTCTGTCGTACAGCTTAGGAAACTGGAAACCAAAGCTCAGAAGTGTTTATTAACTTTCACGCGGTCATACAGCTTGTAGAATGGCTGAAGCACAGAGTAAAGAAAACAGAACAGACTAACACAAAAATAAAGGTCAAAAGAGTGCAAATAAAATTCCTAATTTAATGTTGCCTTTATGATTAGTTACGCCCTTTCAAAACTAATTTAACCCTAAAGGAACGTCTTATTCAAAAATATAAAACAAATGGCTCTCACAGTTTATCAAAAATAAGAAAGAGGTTTTTAATGCAATTTTTCTCTTGCTTTTGACATTTCTTTGCATGGCAAATTTGGAAAATATGACCAAAGGGAAAGTTATTTTCCCTAAAAAAGAGAAATGACAAACTCTTGTGATATCAATAGTCTAAAAAAAAAAAAAAAGAAAGAAAAGGAAAGAAACCTCGAGCCTGTGGACATATAAACAGCAAAGCCTATACATTAGAAACTACCTACAAGACATTTTCCATATTTAACTGAAACTGGTTTCATCCTTCTCCAATTTCTAGAGTGGAAATCAATGACTTCTGAGGAATAAAAACAAAAGAAAACTAGAAGAGGAAGCAAAAAAGAAACAAATTATATTTCTTTAATTAGAAGACAAACTTGGAAGATGAAAAATGTCTTTTTATGTACCACATAGTAATCCCGGTGGCTCCCCTTCACTTGAAATTCAGTGATTTGGTTTACCAGAATGCTTGGGCGAAAGGCTTCCCCATCCATGTGTAGAATTAAATAAGAAAAAGCACTTTTTTTTTTTTCTTTGAGAAAGAAAACTAAAATGAACCAAGTTAAAATCTGAAGAAACTTATCCCCATCAGATGCACAATTTACCTTCAAAGTGCTTTTCAAAAACCTTAGAAAGACTGGCTGGGGACACCTGGATGGCTCAGGGGTTTAAGCTCTACTTTCAGCTCAGGGTGTGATCCTGGAGTTCAGAGATCCAGTACCACATTGGGCTCCCTGAGGGGAGCCTGCTTCTCCCTCTGCCTATGTCTGCCATTGTCTCTCATGGATAAATAAATAAAATCTTAAAAAAAAACAAAACTGGCTACTGTTGCTAGAAGGGGGCCACAAAAACAGCATTATTGATGACAACTGATGAATTGTTTTAATTTTCTGAGTATTTCAAATATATTTGTCATTGGGGGAACATTACTATAAATTGTAATTTTTTGAAGATCGATGTGTTAAAGCACGTGAATGTAAATGTACATATACATATATGTATTTCTATATAAATACACACCTACGTACACATATATACGTATCTAATCTAAAATACATACAGTGTTGGTAGTTGGATTTTATCATTAGCAATGCTTTGATCCTGGGTTCCCTGAAGAGCCAAATGGCACACAGTACAAAACATACCTATATTAGAGCGATTAACAACTATTCCAATAATTAGAGCAAAAAAAATCAGACTGGAGCTAAAGAAATCAGGGATTTGGGGACACCTGGGTGGCTCAGTGGTTGAGCGGCTGCCTTTGGCTCAGGGCGTGATCCTGGAGTCCTGGGATGGAGTCCCACATTGGGATCCCTGCAAGAAGCCTCCTTCTCCTTCTGTCTGTGTCTCTACCTCTCCTTCTCTGTCTCTCATGAATAATTAAATAAATAAATAAAATCTTAAAAAAAAAAAAAAAAGAAATCAGGGATTTGACCTGAAAAAACTTCTATGCCTTTATATGGTATTTATCTCTCCTGGAAGTGGAGTTTTACCTGGAGAACATAAAGTCTGGATTAGTTTTATGGGCATCACCACCATACATGCAGAAAATACAAGCCTCAAAAACTTATTGCAAAATATATTTTATCAGTCTCAAACTATTTCCTGCTGAGTTAGAAATAGGTTCTCCCCTCCAACTTCATATATGTAATAGATCAACATAATAGAATATTCCATTATCATTTTTTAAATTGTTTGATTAATAACAATACTTATGAAAATGCTGATTTCCTGGTATTCATTTTAAAGGACTTATAGGGCAATTTCCTCTTAATATTGATAACCATAAAATAAATAAATTCCTACATCTGAGAAACAGACCAAAAAATCATATATCAGCGTATTTCATACTTAGAAGTTATATGGTTAGAAAACATTTCTACAATGTTTTGCCATTTTTAAACAGTCTTCAGAAAACATCTTATATTTTTAAACCAGGGCAACAAAGCTTATCTTTGTTCTACACAAGGGCTGCAGTTTTAAACTCCTTTGTTTCCCCCTTCACAATACCTGTATTTCCATCATCTTGAAGAAGAGGAGGTGGTGGGGGGGGAAACAATGGCTTACTTATTTTACCCAGAGCTTCCACCTATTAAAAAGTCCCATAGACTTCACCTTGAGGATTAGGTTATAGCAAAATTCCAATGGATTTTTTTTTTAAACAGGAATTTTGCAATGTAAATGATCATTAAAACTTTTATATGTGTTGTAACTGAAATATACTACTTTAGGGCACAATACTATCGAAAGAAAGGGAGGAAGAAAGGAAGAGGAAAAAACAGTTATTTGGGGAACATGGGATTGAAAGGCACTGTAAATAACCACCTTTGCTAACATTTTTAATGTTATTTTTGTCCTACCTTTCTCAGTCTTAGAAAACAATTTATAATAAGGCATTGACCATTCCAGTCATCCAAATAGAAGGCCTCTTAATGACAAGTTTCTACTCTATAGTAGTATTCAATATTCATTTGATTTAAGAGCATTATGTAGTGAGCACAACTACTTTATAATGGGTAAATCAATGATTCATGTTGGACCAAAATATTCATCAATTAATAATAAAGAATACTGTCTGCTCTTTTGGAAACAAAATGAACAACAAATAAACATACAGAGACACACACACAAACACAAACCATCCAAATCTGGTCCTTCTCATTTGTCTCTGACAATGGGCAACTTCTGAGATATTAAAGAGGAATATTAATCCTTAATGAGGAGAATAATATGTTTGTGAAATATGAAAATAGAAGAAATAGTCCCTGGTCTGAGCTACTGATCTGGTTATGCTACTGGAAAAGATGGTTGCCTCTTAAATATTATCCTAAATAACATTAGAGTTGTCCAAATAAATGGCTAATCATTTTTGTCAAACTGCTTGTTAATAATTTATAGAACAACAAATGTGAAATAGAATACCAAGATTTCCCTAGTTACTGCCAATTATTAGAATTTGAGGAAATATTTGGGTAAATTTCTTGCTTTATGACAATATATATCTTTAGGAAAAATGATTTAGAAAACTTGGAACATTTCATGAAATACACAATAATTTCATTAACTGCCAATAAACAAACAACTTTAATGAAGTTATGGCTGCTTCAAAGGCTAAGCCATAGGTCTAGGGGAGCAAAAAGGTAACATAAGCGTTTGCCTGTCTGATTATGGCCTTGAGAGTGGAAGGAATTGAGTTGAGTACAGGTGTGATGACCTTCCCTTGGGTGATAAATTGGAGTTCCTTAGAGATCAGGAAACTTCTCATATATCTGTTGTTTCCCCAGTACCTAGCACAATGTCTAGCACATGACTTGTAGATTACAAATGTGTCTGTGATCATTTATGAAGTCTCTGAATTAAGAATTAAACATTCCAGTACATACTGGACTACATGAGGTAAAACCTCCACCAATGACATAAAAGAGGTTTGAGAAGAGAATCTCATTAAGAGACATAAAGTCTCACTACCCACCTAGTGAGGTTCTGGAGCACATCAGTTCCTGATGTCAAACTGATATCACAATTCAATGTCAGTAGGCAGACAAGGCTGGATATGAGTATGTAGGTGATGCAAATAAATGTTACCTTTTAAATTATGGGGCCAGACAATAATTCCCAACAAATTTTTGTGTCTTTTCCAGAAAGTGCCAATGTAAAAACACCCTTATGTGTTGTGATTAGGGAAACTAAGGCCATGCAAGGGGAAATATCAAACTTTGTGTCTTTGGGTAATTTACTTAACTTATCTGAACCTCAATTCCTCTTTAGTAAAATATGTGATGGTAATGGTGTGAGAATTAAATGCATTAATAAACTTAAGGTAACATTTGGAAACAAGGACCATAACATATTAAATATTAGGTATCGCTTATCTAGGGTTTGAGGCAGGACTGAAACTCCAGAGATAGCTCAAGGGTGGCCATACAGGTTTAAGATTCTAAGATTTAAGATTCTACGATCTTGAGTGAAGCCATGAGAATAAATGGTTTATGTAAGAAAAACAATACGATGAGAGAAGCACACAGGTCAAGTCTAGACTTTCACATAGATGCTTATTTATTTATTTATAAAGATTTATTTGAGAAAGAGTGAGTTGGGGAGGGTGTTGTGGAAGGGGCAGAGGGAGAGAGAGAATCTCAAGCAGGCTTCCTGATGGGGGCTTGATCTCAGGACCCTGAGAGGCAAAATCAAGAGTCAGGCCCTTAACCAACTGAGACACCCAGCTCCATCTCTGAGGCTTCTGACAGGAGTCTTTCAAAAGGTTAGGAAAGTTCTCTCCCCTACACACTTTGTTCCTTTTGATTAGAGAGAAACATATTTACCTGTTTGAGAAGTCTTTTTAGAGAATTTATATTCTCTTATGAGTTATCAACACTCTTATTCCTAGGAGGCAAAATAATGAAAAATATTCCTAAAAATTGTCAAAATTCTAGTTTAAATGAATTTTACAGATTTCTAAAATTGTACAGTTTTACAATTTATTATAATTGTATAAAGTTGTATAAATTGTATAAATTCACAATTTATAATTTATAAACTGTATTTATATATAGTTTAATTCTATATACTTACATAAAGAGAAAATTGAGGTACAATGAATGTTTATTATTTATTCTATATACAATAAGGGGAAATTCTGGATAGACCTACTTTGTCAGTTGGATCCCAGCATGATGATGAGGACAATGAGGGGTAGAGCCCCAGTCAACTCATCAGGATAAGTAGAGGAAATTTAGAAAAAGAGAAGAAAGAACGAGAAAAGAAAGAAAGAAAGAAAGAAAGAAAGAAAGAAAGAAAGAAAGAAAGAAAGAAAGAAAGAAAGAAAGAAAGAAAGGAAAAGAAAAGAAAATCCTCTGTCATTGAAAGTTACTGCTGCAAAATCTAGATTAGCCTGAGTGATGCACATCTGATGAGGAAAATCAAAGAAAAGAATCAGGAAATTCACAGAAGATGAAATATAAATGAAACGTAGATGAAATATGGACTGATGAAAGAGCTTTATCTTCATAAGTAATAAAGTTAAATCAATGATTGTGTATGTGCTTGCACATATATATTTTTAAATAGGAATCAACACAATGCTGGTAAGGATGTGGTATGCTAGCCACTGACTTTATCTTTCTAATAAGTAATCAAGAGCTTTAAAGAAACAATCAGAACTGCCTTCAACTGTTTATACACAAGGATTTCTTCATAATAATATTTATTACTCAGACAAAAAATCTACGCAAAATGTCTTTTGCTATTTCCAAGAGTAAGAGAATGGTTAAATATATTTTATACTTTCCTACTGTGACTATTATATAGACAATAAAAGCATATGTTTGAAGATGAGAATGTAGAAATGTGGATTTTTATATGAAGCTTAACATTTGTGTGATTCCCCGTACTTTGCAAGGCTCTGCGGTATAGACCAAATGTGCGTGTGTGTGTGTATGTGTGTGTGTGTGTGTGTGTGTGATTACATTCTGTAGCAAAGGTTTGTGACCTCTGAGTGTCAGATGTCAAGACAATTGAGCAATAGGAAACGGGAGAAACAATTTTGGTAGAGGACATCTGCTGTTAAGGTACTGAGCAAAATGCTATGCCCTGTGCAATGGGATTCATCCCTGTGAGGCCATCAATCTTCGTTTAAGTTGTAAAGATTCTCAAGGAAAGGTTTTCTGCATGTGCTCTAAAAATTTTCATTGTAAATATGTCTCCTATGACTTGGATTTGGGGGGATATTTTTGAAGGAACTGAATTTGGATCCAAAGTGGGGGTGGTCTGAAGAGTCAGCTTAATGGAAATTGTAGATATTATAGGTGTTCATAGAGCATTGATTCAGGGAGAAAAATGACAGGAAGTGGATATATCTAAATGTTAACAGTGATACCTCTACTTGGTATGATTTTAGAAAGTTATTTTTCTTCCTTATTTTTTATTATGGTACCCAAACATTCTATAGCAGGCCTACATTAGTTTGTAATCAGAAAAAGGATATAACTTTTCTAAGTAAGATTTCTTTTAAAAAGTGTGCCTATTGAGAAATTTTCAACATACTCTAAAAATTTTAATTATACATGTAGACCATTATATTAAATAATATGAGTGACCATAAATTCTTCTTTAAAGTTATATTAGTAAAAAGCTAGATTCTCCTAATGAATTAATTGTATTATGTTAAAGATTTTGTTTCCTTTTTTGAGAATTATTATATTTTTATTTTTGCTGCCAGAAAACTTAGAGCTAAATTTAATGTATATTTATAGCAAATTCCCTTTTCCTGGATTTTCTGTGTCCATATCTTATTAAAATCACATCTTAACATTCTTTTGTTATTATTTTTGTAGTTTCATTGTACATTTATCATGCTGTAAGCCGCATCCACTTTTTCAAAATTGTGTACTCCTGCCATGCTCTTCTTTGCTTTGTAGTAACCGAGTGTACAGCTCTCAAATGGATCACACCTCCGTGCCTATACATATATCATTCTTTCTGCCTAAAGTCTGCTTTCCTTTGTGGCCAGACTGGTGGGATCCTGACTCTCCAAGGTTCAGACTGATTATTAGCTCCTCTGGGTCCAGCAACAATTTGCATATTACTTTCAAGCAGTTTTTGTATTAAGTTGTAATGATCATTAGTCTTTCTTCCAGGCTTCGAGTTTTTTGTGGACTGCTGGAGTTAACCTTACCCATTTATTTCAGCAGAATGGCACACCACATGGCAGATGCTCAATAAATACTCAAATAATATTAAAATATAAGACAAATAAATGAGCTCAATCAACTACTCAAACAATTGCATTCAACTTCTATTTTAGGAATTTCTTTGCAATTTCTTTGGAATTGCAGATCATAAAAACCATGTTGCCTTTTATGAAAATCTGGCCTCCATTTATATGGTCTGATAGTTTGTTGTGTTCCATCCTGCCATTTGTCCATTTGCCAAATGTTTAGTGGGCATCCACATTGTGCCTTGTTTTTTTTTTTAAGATTATTTATTTATTTATTCATGAGAGACAGGGAGAGAGAGAGACAGAGACACAGGCAGAGGGAGAAACAGGCTCCATGCAGGGAGCCCGATGTGGGACTCGATCTCACAACTCCACGATCATGCAACTCCACTATGGCACCCTGGGCCAAAGGCAGGTGCTAAACCGCTGAGCCACCCACAGATCCCCCTACATTGTGCCTTGTATTGAGCTATAAGCCAGGGAATCAGTGGACTAGAATACAGACATGATCAATGCTGTCATGCAGTTTCATTAGAGCAGCAGGGCAGTTATTAAACAATCATTACCAATGTTAAAAAGCCAGGAGATGTGCATTATGGAGGTGAGGATGTTACATTTTGAACAATAAGCAGGAAATTAGTTTTTAAAGATGGTGAAGGTTGGAGAATGCAAACGTAGAGGTCTTAGAGATACAGCCATGGGAACATCAGTGTGAGTCCCCGACTCAAAGTCTTTTATAAACTGGTGGCTAAGAGATAAATACTACAGTTTGGAGTTATTGTTACTTTGAGAAAAGATAAATCTAAGACCTGAACTCTGCAGAAAGTTGAATTTCACAATAGAATTTCTCTCCACTAGACACCTTCATGAAAAGAAATGCTTTTCCATCTTTGTATGCTTAAGAACTAGCACACTACTGGGCACATCACAAATGCCTAAATATTTCTTGAGGTGTTGAATCCATTATCAGTGAAAAAATAATTCTTATTTTCTAGAGGAAACTAGGAATTTTTTGTTCATTTTCCTTGAGGAAAGTGAGAAAATGTTGACAGAGAACCCTTTAATATAGCACTATGATGAGCAGTGGGAAATGAACACTTACAAGCAAAAACCTAACTAAAAAAAAAAAAAAGTGCAGAAACACAGTCATTTAAGGAATGAAAGGGCCAAATCATACTAATGACATATGAGGAGAAAACTAAATTTCAATGTAACATGGCGTTTTTTTTCCTAATGTAAAATGTCTTATATTTGTATGTAGTTTCTATTCAATGCTCTTTAGCATAAATATCTCTTTTGATAGTTACAGTAATCCTTCCTATAAAATATTTTCAAGCTCTTCTTAAAAACTCCCAGCAGAATATGATTTACATTAAATCAAGTTTGTCAGCACTGAGCTAGGAACACATATATTTTATTACATTACAACCTGACTATTTTTGGTGCTTCTATTTTATCTCCTGTTCTAGAAATGGTACCTAACAGTGAATAACAACACTCCTGTGCATAGAATTGTCAATCAATAAAAATTTGCTTATTGATTTATTGATCTTGGTTGTATTTCATTTCTGTTGCCATCTTGGTCTTATGCAACTGAATTAATATATTTCATATTTTAAATCCATTTTGACAGAAAGTTTTTTTTTTTTCTTTTTACATCTTTCTACAAGTCTGCATAGCTTAATGACAAGGCCAGGTTTCAATAATATATTAATATGTACCAAATTAACCAGAATTAAAGCATATTTCTAGCCATTTAGATACATGTGATTTTGCATATCATGCCTATTTTTAACTGCATTAATTATCCAGTAGGCCATAACAATTCTTCAAAGTCACTTTGGTCTATCATCTAAATACATATGCTTATATAAGAATTAATTTTGACAACAGATTATTTATCCATTAGCCTGAAAAAGCTCAACTTGCAGCTGTTACTCTCTAATTGTGGAGGCTCATATTTTGGCTCTTTTTAATAAGAAAGCTTTTGACCCAAAATAGTACAATGGCTTTTTTTGTGTATTTTTTAGATAGCGAAATATTGACATAATTCTTCTATGATTAGTGTGAAGGTTTACAATATGTTCAGTAACAACAACAATGAGCAATCTGCTTTCTGCTTCACTGGGAAAAAATTCTCTAGAGAAATAAAAGGCTGATCCAATGGAAAATAATCTTTTGGGAAGTAAATTTCTACCATAACTCAGTAAAATATCAGATTTGATTGCAAAAGTAAACTTTAAGCTTCATATACACATACTCAATTCTTATTTAGAAGTTTAAAAATGAATAACTACAAATAAATTTGGGAAAAACAACTTTATTAAAAGTTGTTTGGTGTTATGGAAAATTGAGTTTACACTAGGACTCAAACCCTTTATTCTGAAATTTCTGTTGCAGTTAACACTGATTAAACATTCTGCCTCCCCCATCAAGGAATTTGTGATCCAAAGCCTTCTGGATTTACTTGAGAATTTTTTAGAGGTTTTTCATCTTACTTCACAGCATTTGTTAATAATAAAAATAAAATTATAATCACTTGGAGAAAAAAAAGGCAAAACTAGATTGTACACTAGATCTTAGTATTAATATGTCAGGGCACCCTGTGGAAATCATTCATTCATTCAGTGACTATTATTAATTTGCCTAGCTTCATCTGAAATCTCAGTTACCACTGAAATAAACCCCACACTCATCTCCACATTGCTGCTTGTTAGCCTCCCATTCATCTTCCAGATTGCATTTAGGGTAAATTTTTCAAGATACAAACACTACCACGCCACTCAAAATCTATCACCTTCTATATATCAACTCAAACATCCCCCTCTGTGTGCCCTGTAGTTGCCCACTTGGGATGGTCTCCTACCTATATCACAAGGCTTCCATATACCTTTTCATCATTACACTTATCACATTTATCATTTTTTATTTTGCTTTTACTCATTACCTCCCTTATTGGATTCATGAGCATAGGAGTAGAGTCTGGCTTTGCTTATCATTATAGTCTGGTGCATAGAACATTTTCTGGCACATAAGTTACTGCTTATTAACCCTTGCTACATTTCAGTGAGGACTAAACCAAGAATTGAAATCTGTGCACTCAATTTTTACTTGGCTACTTTTTAGAAGTCTAAACTTTGACCAGTGTGTTTGCATCTTACCCTCAGACCACAGAAGGGACATTTCTAAAGACTCTCAGCTTTGTGGGTAACTATACCTGAATGGTACATCTTCCACATTCATTGACTAGTCTAAGAGTGACAGATTTTCTTACTATAATTAGAATCAAAAGACTCTATTTAAATGTAGTGGCCTGTAGTTATATGGAGTCCACCAAGCCCAAGTTGGAACCATGGGAAGGCAAATAAATATACCAGTATGCCAAAGTCATTGGGCAACAGCAACCAAGAGAAAGCAGAGAGTTGTTCTAAGAAAGAAGAACTAGATGGAATAAGAGAAGTAGTGATAAGAGAGCATGTAGTTGGAGAGTGAGGGA
The DNA here is from genome assembly GCF_018345385.1 of Vulpes lagopus. Lineage (NCBI taxonomy): Eukaryota > Metazoa > Chordata > Mammalia > Carnivora > Canidae > Vulpes > Vulpes lagopus. The sequence continues at coordinate 21,013,749 of NC_054824.1, read as the reverse complement.
GACACAGGGAGATACAAAGGGACGGAGACAGTGTGTGGTTAGCTCTTTAGTGACTTTCCAATTGCTTCTGAGCCCTGGCTCTATTTCCTGCCCCACTTTTCCACATTTCCTTGTGTCCTTGGAAAAACTCCTATTTCTTCCTGAGCTAGACTGAGTGACATTGTGTTCATTTCAACCAACAATTCCTGACTAAGACATTGAGTTCCTTAAACTCTCTGACTCTCAGTTGTCTCATTGCTAAATGGATTTAATAATAAGTCTACTGCCTATCTCATGGTTCTGCTGTTAGAATAAAATGAAGTCATGCATCTGAAAGCACATATAGTTGTATAATTTTAATTTATTTGTTAATGTATTCATTCAATAAACATTAATTACATGCCAACTATGGGCCAGATATTGAGTCTATTCAGAGATTCAACAATGAGTGAAGTCTCTATAATACCTTTGAGAAGCTTGTCATGTAATGAAAAGCACTAAGCACAATCATTCATTGTTGTGATTTGAAACTATCAGAAATGTTTTATTTTCCATTTTTTCTGCATCAGATTATCTAAAATTTCTTGGGTCACTTACTATCTAGTTAGTCAAAGACAAGATATGAATTACTCCAATAAAGTCTGTTTTGTCCAAACTGTGAAGCTTATTGCCATTGTTATATAGAATTTTGTATGCTACTTAATGTAAATAAATAGTTAATTACTTAAAATGATCCAGTTAAATCACTAATGCAGGTTGCTGGTTGTAATTTTTTTCCAAGAAAAAGCACATAAGGGAAATATTACCTTACTCAGAAACAATATAGATTTAATCCTTTAAAAGGGATAATAGTCATGTTCATTGTCTGAATTTTCTAATATACACACTTTGAGATTCAACTCAGTGCTGCTAAAATTACACTACAAGATTCTAATGGGCATTATGTGAAAAATAGTTCTGAGGTAAACAAATAACTAGAGACATTCTCTCCTCCCATTTTCCTCCTATTTACTCTCCCTCCTAACTCCTATTTCAGAATATTTTCCAGAAAATATGTTGGGTGCCAGCAACACAGCACTGGTAAGGTAATCATTCTCCCAAATATTAAGGCCTGCGCCAGGCACTGGAGACAGATGTGCTGGAAAATTAAACAAACATTGCTCCTGCCATGTTGGACAGAAGGCAAAGAAATAGGGAGTAAGTAAGAAATGTAGATAAACAGTAACGAAGTATGATAAGAGTTATAAATAGAAACAATGGATTACCATGTGAGAATATTTCTGTGGGGAGGGGTTGGGATATATGTGAGAATGGACAAATAGGAAAGTGCTGTCATCGGAAAGAACGTTGAGCTGAGACCTGAAAAATGAGGTTAAGCCATGTTAGCAGAGTGCATTCTCTGGAAAACAGATTAAGATGGAGATGAGCATCCATTATGGAGGTCAGCATTATGCAATGAAAAGGAGAGTGCCAGATTGGCAGAAGGAGAAATTGGGCTAATGTTCTCTCAGTGAATGCCTCCCACAGAGATCTCTGAAACTGTAGTGACCCTAAGAGTTATCAGCTATGGGGAGAAAGAGAGAATATAAGGTTAGTGAGAAAAAAATGTCCATTGGATTTAGTGATGTGGAAGTCATTTAGATGTTCAGAGGAGAAATGAGAAGTAGGATTGCTGGGTAAAGTGTTAAGGCCCATTTAAGGTTAGATAACATGAAATGAAGGCCATATATGTTATTTTCTTCAGTAGCACTGACCATACTCATAGAGGTAGACTTTGAAAAGTTAAAAAGTTGGGATTTTTCTCCTTAAGTCTAACAAAGGAAAATAGGGATAAGGGAGATGAATATCTCCATCATAGAATTGCAATGATGAAACATGGAATCTAAGAATAATGAAAGAATTAAAGGCAGGAGGAGCTGAAGAATAGAAGGGAAGTAGTAAAGCTAATTGATTAAAAGACTCAATGATGAGATCTAAGAGTATAGCAGTCAGCACTTGAACTGAAGAGATAGAAAGATGTGGTTAAAGAGTTGGAGAAGGATATTTCCACTTGCTATTCCAGCATATTATTGGTAAAATAAATAGCATGTACTTTCATTCTCAAAACTTTCTGATTTTAAGTTATATGAGTACTTTAAGAACATTAAATTCATGAACTCTCATGTAGTATGTATTCTGGTATTGGCAATCCACTGAATGAGACCATAGAGATATCTTCATGATTTTCTTGAAGCAAAGAATCATTGACAATGAGATGGTAAGGAACTGGAAAGCCAAGATATCATCTATATAAATGTGAGTCATCAAGAATGATAATTAAAAGAACATTGCTTGCACGTCCACTAATAAGATAATTTTAAAGGAGGATGAATTTGATTTGTATTTTTTAAGATTTTATTTAATTATTTATTTATTTATTTATTTATTCATTCATTCATTCATTCATTCATGAGAAACACAGAGAGAGAGAGAGGTAGAGACACAGGTAGAGGGAGAAGCAGGCTCCATGAAGGGAGCCCAACGTGGGACTCGATCCTGGTCTCCAGGATCAGACCCTGGGTTGAAGGCATGCTCAACCACTGAGCCACCCGGGCTGCCCTGATTTTTTTTTTTTTTTAAGACAGTAATGGAGACTTATTTCTTGGGAGCTATCCTCTAAATCTTCAACATCCAAAATAAATTTCCAGATGTCCTTTTTGATCATTTATCTCTCTTATCTGGAAGCACATATCTTACAGGATAGAATCACATAGAAAAGTTTTTTCCTAAATTATCCCATGACTAATTATCACTAGTGATGATTGACTTCTATAAATAGAAAGAATGAACAAATTTTTCTTTTTGAATTTTTTTAAGATTTTATTTTTTATGAGAGCTTCAGAGAGAGGCAGAGACATGGGCAGAGGGAGGAGCAGGCTCCCTGCTGGGGAGCCTGATGTGGGACTGTATCCCATGACCCCAGGATCATGACCTGAACCAAAGGCGGATGCTCAACTACTTGGTCACTCAGGCATCCTGAGCAAGCTTTTCAACTTATTATACTTCCCTGTATAAATAATAAAGAGATTAACATGGAATAATGGAATAATTATAATTTAAAGATATGATAAGTATTGCAGAGCAAAGGAGAGAGAAACATCTTGCCCAAGTAAAGCAGAGGCATTAATTACTTAACGAATAAGCAAGTAATATTTGCTTGCTTATTATATGTTGTCCCACATTATATATGTTGTCCCACATTTCTCTATCCTTTCAGTTAGGTGGAGTTAGGTGATTTTTACTGTGTAGAGATATAACATGTGTTACTTATGAGTTCAGACATTTAAGAGAAGTTGTGAGTCTATACTCACCCTTTTTCCTGCTCTGGTAACCTGGAAGCCACATGCTAAAATCATGGAGCCGAAAGTGGACATAACCTGGATTCCTGATTCATTATGGGGCACCCACCCTGGGAAACCTTTGGATACACCTCAGAGTTTACACTGAGTTCTTGTGTGTTAATTCACTGAGATTTCAATTATGTAGCATAACCTGGCCTATTTCGACTCACATAACAAGTGAACAATGTTTCTACAGGAAAAAATATTAATAGCAAACAAGAAAAGTGAGTCATCATGATTCCCGTAAATAGTTACTTTAAATCTGTGATTACAATGGCATATCCTAGAACATTCAAATCAAAATTATAAATAATGTAAAAGGAAATGTTTTAAGGAGGTTGGACTAACAGATATTTATTCCTAGGTCTTTGTATCACTTTTCTTTAGAAAGTCTTTGATATACCCATCCTTCTAGACAAGGAAAGATAGTATACCACACACGTGAAGTTGTCCAAGAAGCCTATTTTGAATACTTATCAAACACACACTCTGACATTTTTCTTCAAAACATTCATTACGTGACATCCTCCTGCCCTTACCAAATAAGTCTGTCTTTGTAAACAGAGAAATGCTCTGGTTTTAGTCTGAAGAGATTATGGGAACAATGATTTATTGTTCTCCTGGATCTTGTGTTCTTTGGATAAATTGTGAAATCTCAGCTTCCTAGCAGCTCCCTATATCCATAACCTATTTGAGAAGCCACTGCTTGGGTAGAAGGTAACTGATCACAGCTTTCTTATGTTTTGAAAACCCAGAAAATAATAGTATTTTTGCCCCAGTTCTCATACATTATTGATTTGGAGAATGACTGCAGTGCATACTTAGCGAAGCAGGTGACAGTGGTTGGAGAAGAGGAAAGGAAGGCAAGGATAATTTTGCTTCGTGAGACCCCACCCCAGAGAGAACCAAGTGGGACTTACCAAAATCAGGAATTAGATCTGCAGTGTTACCCTCGGAGCCCTCTGACTGCCCTTCACAAAACTCCATGTTACAGTGGCAAAGCCAGGATCGCTGTGGTAGACACCAAATGGTGACCCTTCAAGGAGCCCAAATGACCAATCTGACAGTATCTGGAATTGCTTTGTTTGCAGTTAACCACATATTTTATCTCCGCTTCATGGTATCCTTTCTAATAAATCTAATAAATCCCTTGTTTTAGGGCTAGGAGTGAGTGGGATTGTTACTTTTGTTTTAGCGAACTCTAACGGGGTAGATAAACCCATGTGTTTTGAAAGAGCATAGAAGGTCAAAAATCAGGATGGGACCTTCTAACACTCTGGTAGCCAGGCAAAAGTAGAGAAAAGAGACCCATGTATGAGCCCTAGGTGGACTTGGCATTCAAGATAATTCAGTAAAGTAATTGTGAATTGAGTAAAGTCTGTATTCAATATAATTCTTGCAACCATCATAGGGCCATGCTGTATCTCCTTTGTTCATTTCATTACAGAATTTCAGCTTTTTTTCCTCCAAAAATTTAATGCCTTCAGGCTTCCCTGGGTCTCCACTGACATAAGGAAAGATAATTAAATGACAAATCAATTAGCATTAACCTGTGATTACTATATGTTTCAGCATTTTACTAAATATTTACATTTTATAAAGAATATGTGTGCATGCAACAAAAAAGCTTAATACAACAGTGTGAGTTCATGGTATTTATGAAACTTAACTATTTGGTGAATATATATGTGCAATATGGGGTAATATTTTAGAGAAGGGGCATTTCCAGTATTCCTCATATGATTCTGGATCGCTGATCACATACTATTTATAGGAGTAACAGTAGATTTGGAAGCTACTTTTTATCTTTTCCAAACAGTATCTTAGTGAAATAAATGAGAACACACGTTTACTAATGCTCCATCCACCCTTCTAGAATTCAGAACAGTGCCTGGAACGTAATAGTCATTCACTAAATATTTGCTGAATGACTCTAATATCTAGAAATTAGTTTTCATAACTTGACAGCCAAATTTTGGCAGGTAATCATTTGGTAATCAATCTTTTTGTGCTTTTCAGTAATCCAGTCATAAATGTTAAAGAATTAAGCCCTTTTGTCCATATAATAACAAACACATCTATAAGTCTAAAAAACTTAAATTCATAATAGGAAAGCTGTTTCTATTCAGTACACTGGGCAACACCCACTTCTTATACTAGATTATGCTATTTTCATCTACCTAAATATATAGTAACCAATACTGAGCACCAAATATGGTTTATGCATTGTTCTGGACATAACATTTATTATATCCAGAACTATAAAAAAACTATTTATTAATAGATTTTCATGTTTATACGAAATATTGACTAATTACTATTATGATCACATTTTTCAGGTAAAAAAAAAGAGATCCAGGAAAGTAAAGTAACTTGCTCAAATTCTCACAGCTAGAAATATAGAGAGAATTAGGATTTAGGATTCGGGCTTAATTATTTTCAATTCTGAAGCCTGGAGATTGTCTTCCTACTGTACAATATGATAAATTCTGCTTTAACACTTGAATATAGTACAAAACTAAATCTTAAATTATGTTTGTATTTATTAAATTATCTTCAATGGATATTTTGACTATATATATACAAATTAAGTTGATTTTTATTGTAAAGATAATAGATTTTTTCAAAAAATATGCCCAAGTAGCCACAGACTCTCCCAGAATTACAAAAACCCACAACACCAACTATCAGTTTCTGCCACCGCAAACATGCCTGTGTTTTCTCTCCAAAGTAAATTCCTCTAATTGTAACTGGCATCTAAAGACAGACAAAAAGTCTTTTACAACAAAATACTAGCAGACAACCAAGCATCAGAAAATATTTAAGGAAAGCCAGCATCATGGCAAAGAGGTGTAAAACTGGAAAGTATTTTTTGAAGACAGAAATTTTAAAAGGAAAAGAAAAGGTCATCCTTAGAGATATTGCATCCATAATGCATATAGATATATTATAAAATAACTAATTAGTAATATTGAAATTATATCATTTGATTAACAAAATGAAAAGGAGAAGTTTAAAAATAGAATAGTCACAACAAAAGAGCTACTTAGTGAGGTAAAAGAAATAAATATTTCTAATATGTATCCTCACACTTGAATTCACTTGGGATTCAAAATGACTTTTTCCAGTAGCCATTGTTCCCTACAGCCTCTTACAGCCTTTGTCTTATAGCCTCTAGTCAGTGAGAAACCTAACATTTGTCGGATTATTAATCTTTACTAGATAGTCTTCACATTTTTTAAATCAATGCTACTAGTACAATATTTTTCTCTTGTTGATTTTAAAATACCACTCACATATTTTAGTATCATTTTTTTACATAGAAATTGGTGAATCCTTTTGATCTTTGACTCTAGGAAATTTTATGGCAACGTTCATTTTTTCTATTATTTCACTTTTTACTTCCTTTACTTTTTACTTTCCCTGCATTGTCTCTATGCTTTCCTTCCAGAAATCATATTGTATGGATATCGAATCTTTTAAATTTATCTTCTGAATCTCTTGAATTTTCATATATCTTTCCACCCTTTATCTTTTTATGTTTTATTGTGGAAGATCATCTTTTACCAATATAATGAAAGAATTTATTATGTCTCATAAACACACAGTTCTAAAAGAGTATCAAAACAAATTAAAATTTCAATATGAATCCAAAGAAAAGGAAAGCATGGATTACAAGAAACAATGGTATGGAAAATATAATAAAGTAATGCCCTATATATATATATTTCAAGAAACTAGGGGGAAAAGAAAAAGAAAAACCTCAAATTAATTAGATTAATTACATATACAAATTCATAAAATAGAAAAAAAATTAAAAGCTGATTTTTTTCTTCTTGCTAATCAGACTATATAATTAAAAAATGAATAGGCATAACATTAAGATGAACAGGAAAAAAGTTGGAGAAAAATGGAGTAAAAAATTCTGTGACTAATAAAGATACTTTTATGTTAATATATTTGAAAAAAAAACACATGAATTAGAAAATTTTCCATGAAAATATAAGTGATCAAATTTGGTACAAATTTGGTACTAAAATATGAAAATAGACCAATAAACCACAAAAGAAATGTAAAAATGTAACCAAGGATCTACTAAAAAAGACATCAGATCAAGGTAGATTTATAGGTGAGGTCTATCAAAACTTCATGGAATAGTTAATTACTATCATCTCAGTCATTCCACAACATAAAAAATTATTTAATCTTTCAACTTGTTCTTACATTACTCTGATGTGAAAACCTAACAAAAGTACTGAATACATTACATGCGCACGCACACACACACACACACACACACTCATACACACATACAACCTCCAGCCCAAACATATGTGAATAAATGTAGGGGGAAAATATAAATGAAATATTAGCAGTTTGAATCCAGGAAAAGACTAAAATTTTATTACATCATGGCCAGGGGTGGTTCACCCCAGAAATAACATACTAAATAACATTTAATATAGCTTTTGGCTATATTATGACATTTAAGGTGAAAGAATGATTATCTTATTAGATGTTGATAATATATTAGATAAGATTTGACAACCATTTCTAATTTTAAAGAAAGAGAAATGGTCTCTTAGAAAGCTGGAAATAAAAGTTAGAAACAAGTCAAGAATACCTGCCCTCACTATTTCGAGTAAGCATTGCTCTGGACGGTCTAGCTAATGTTATATGAAAACAGTACAAAAATTCTGAACAATAGAAATAATGAAACAAAGAAAACAAAATGCCATTATTTTAGACTTTGCTGCAACTACACAGAAACTCTAAAATAATCCACTGTAATTTAATTATTTTTCTATGAGAATGTATGGATAGTTAAATTGTATATTTTTTAATTAAAAACTCAAGAAAAAGAATTTGATCCCAGGGTTCTCATACAAACACCTCCTAAATTTAAAACAAAACTCTCTTATCAGCTGACTCTATAATTGAATCTTTCTTTTAAATAGAGAGCAATTAAAGAAAGGAAAAGAAAACTCACTGATAATAAGAAGAGAAATGTTTTCATACCTACAGTACAGTCTTACAGGATTAAGACAATTAAAAATCATTTCTAAGGGGCCATCATTCCTTTATCTTGAGGAGATTAAGTTCACTGACCCTAGGGGTGTGTAGAGATCTATGGAATTCTAAGAGATTGAATTGCAGCCTGAGAAAATAGCTTAATTGTTATGATACTGAAATTGCCCTACACTCAGAACAGGCCCAAAGCAGTTGTCATATTGTTGTCGTCCATCTCTTTGCACGCTTAAGCTTTACATACTTCTACTCTGAAGACAAAATTTATGAAATGTTTATCTTGTTATCCTCAAGCTCCTTAATCTTTAATCTCATCTAAATTCCAGTCTTTAATCCAGTTTAGTAGTTACAAGAATTCTGAGGATAGAACTGGAAGATTATAAAGCTGAAAAAGAAATTACACTTAAAAGAAAAATCTCCTAAGAATTAAAACTCTGCAATTAAAAAATGAAGGACGAAGCAACTGTGGACTACCAAGAAAAGGTTAATGAGATTCAGTCCTTGGCATACTGGGAGGCAAAATAGCCTTGTGAATAAAAGCATAGACCGTGCTGCCAGATTTGTACTTCTTGGGTCCTCTTGGATGCTAACTAGTTGTGTGACATTGCTCATTTTATGTAACCTCTCTCGGGTAAGATTTCTATTTTCTATAAATTAGGGTAAATAAGACTTACCTCAAAATGTTGCTGGGAATTTTTAATGATATGTGGTTTCTGACTTATTATAAGCAATGTAGGTACTAAATAGAATGTCACCCCCAACTGCTGCATAAAATGAAATATGTATCACAACCAACCTATCGTAACAGATTTTTTTTAAGTTCTTTTTGATTCAAAATCAAAATATCATGTGACCTCTGTGAGGTGACAAGCCTAAATCAAAATTAACTGTATACACTTAGGCACTGAGCTCTAGTTATGTATGCTGAATTGTGTTATTAAAGGGAGACATTTTTAAGACTGGAAAGCATTTAGTGGTGTTTATAATATGATGCATTATAAACTGCATTTTTCCTGTAAACCATTAGTCTGCATCTGATAAGCAAATGCATCTTCAAGAAAGAATGAAGTTAGATTTTTAACGTGAGCCCTAGTCTTCTATTAAATTTGGTTGTGGCACAACTGGGAGAGATTCCAAATTGCCTGTGTTATGCTGGGTTTGCCTGATTTTATTTTACTTTTTTTTTTACATAAAAACCTTAGAAAAGTTTGTTTTGTATAATCTCTTCTATTTTTTGGGGAGATATTCTTGTATAATCATTTTACACAGTTATATCCTTGTGAACAGATCTTGTGTCAAACTAGTCAAGACAATTGTCTTTGATTTATTTTAGAAAAGAGACAGGGAAGGTATAAACTCTCACAGACTGTCACTATGTTTTCTTCTAGCTTTTAAAAAATAACCTCCATGAGATAGAATTTGTGGTATCTTAACCTTCATGAGGCAAGAAGAAATGAGACTTGAGATATAATGTGGTTATTTATACTTTTATCAAAAGAGGCTGAACTCCCTCTGCAGTAACACATTATGCAGATGATATTATTTTTTAATTGAGAAAATAACATCACAGGTGGTACAAGAAATCTCAGCTGTAGCCATTGCACATGTTAATTTCATTGGTAACAGAATCCAAAAGTCAGTATCCGATCTGGGCTTTCCATTCAGACAAACCCGGTTCTGAATTTTGGCTCTGTCAGCTACCACATTTGTGACTACAGACAATTTATTTAACCTTTCAAAGCCTCAGGTGTCTCATCTGAAAAACAAATGCTACTTACTTGAAGAATTGTGATAATTAGTGAGATGATGTGTGTTGTGTATGAGAATTTAGCATGCTGCCCTGAAATAGGCGTTAGCTAGTGTTAAAGCTTGGGAGAGAGGGGGTTGTGCATAGGAAGAGTCAGGGGGAGAAAACAGAATGGGGCGGGGGGGGGTTGTCAGTAATAGTACCAACATATTCTATTAAGCTTTCTGATTTTTAGCCTTTCTTTGAAAAACTAAACCTAGGGAACCAACTTCTTAATCCCTCTTTTTCACATATTGGAAAGAAAGCCATTAAATGAAATAGGATTTGAGGAGAGGAAGGCATTGGACTTCTCTTGCTGCTAATAATGTTGCCATTTTATTCTCAATTACTAAGTAGTCTTCCTCTCTTTGTAACAGATAAATTTCTACCTTTGGCATTGTTCCACTTCATTGATTTGTCAGGAAAAACCATAAATTAATGTCAAACCCAAGAAACAGGCTTCCTACCTTAGCTTTGTTATTGAATATGCATGTAGGACTGGTAACATCTTCAATATGACATATATAATGTTGAAGGTTTGGGGTCCCCAGTAATAGCACTCCAATTCTCCACCTGGCTCAAAGCAAATTGAGAAATAGAGCAAGAAAATAAGGAAGATGCAGAAAAAAAAAATATCTATTGCTGGTTATAACTGAGGTTAGAGAATGTGACACACATGCAGCATCATTGAGCCTCCTAATACTATCAGAGTTAGGCTTGCTTCCCTAATCTTCGGTCCTTGAGTCCCACCCCCTCCTCGCCCAGCTGCATTGCCCTCTCTGAAGTGCACAGTATGTGGTGTAGCAGAGCAAGTGCTTGGCAGGCAGCTCACTCTTGAAGAAAATAGCAGAAAGATCTGGCTACTTTCCCTCCCTGAGTTTTACCAGCTAGATCTAGTAGATCTCTTATCCTTCCCAGGGAAAGAATGGGGGAGGGAGTGGAGAGAGATCAGGAGTGCTAACATACGCTTTAGGTGTAAAGAACCATTAGGAAGGGGGATTAAATGAAACCCTTTTTCCCAATTTAACCCATCCATTAGGCTACTGTCTCACTTAACTAGTAACTCCCAAAGAGTGCCTATTGCCCTGGGGGATCAAATGGAGAACAGGCTATCAAGACAGGCTTCCTGGCATCTTCTTGGGTCCATGCCAACCACTACTTTTCTGTGTATTTTCTTGGAGAATGTGTAGGAAAAAAAATTAAGATTTTGGTCAAAAAAGGGCTATAGAGGATCCCTGGGTGGCTCAGTGGTTTAGCACCTGCCTTTGGCCCAGGGCGTGATCCTGGAGTCCGGGGATTGAGTCCCACATCAGGCTCCCGGAATGGAGCCTGCTTCTGCCTCCTCCTGTGTCTCTGCCTTTCTCTCTCTCTCTCTCTCTCTCTCTCTGTCTATCATAAATAAATAAATAAATCTTTAAAAAAAATAAATAATTTTAAAAAACCAAAAAAAAAAAAAAAAGAAAAGGGCTATAGTTTTAAACACTACATTAAACCAACTGGAAGCATACTCTGTACCCGAGTAACCACTGTACACTGTACATTGTCTCTCCTATTTCTTATCCCAAATTATGTCTCTTTACATTTTCCATTAGATCTCGCCAGAACTTCTGTAATATAAAGTTTAATAATATCATAGAGGTAGTTTAATAATTACATGCATTAACTCATTCTAATATTATTATATCGGAAAGAAGCCCTACATGTCAATAAAATACCTTTCTTTATCATTTTCTCAAATAAAGCTTAAAAACCACTTGTAAGATCAAGTTTAGGGACGCCTGGGTGGCTCAGGGTGTGATCCTAAGGTCCTGGGATCGAGTCCTGCATCAGGCTCCCTGAATGGAACCTGCTTCTCTCTCTGCCTGTGTCTCTCCCTCTCTCTGTGTGTCTCTCATGAATAAATAAATAAAATCTTCTTCAAAAAAGAAAGAAATTAGATCATCATCAGACTTTTCACATACTTAAAAAAAAAAAGACCAAGTTCAAAGACCACAGGAAATTAATATGCAAAATATTTTTCTTTTCTGAGCTAAAAGTCCAAGGACCCCACTCATCCTTGACCCCACTCATGTACACACACACACACACACACACACACACACTTTGTTATTATTATCCTGTTTCAACTATAGGCATTCTTTTTTATTTTAAAGGATTTATTTATTTATTTATTTATTTATTTATTTATTTATTTGGCAGAGTGCATGTACAATCAGGGAGAGGGGCAGAAGGAGAGGGAGAGAATTACAAGCAGACTCTGAATTGAGAGTGGAGCCCAATGTGGGGCTTAATTCCATGACCCTGAAATCTAGGACCTGAGCGGAACCCAAAAGTTGGATGCTTAATGGACTGAGCCACCCAGGAGCCCCTCAACCACAGGGATTCTTAATGCTTAGGTGGAGCTAAAGTTTCTTTAGCCAGCTATACACCACTGTCCATGGGTATATGAATCCTTTCTTAAGGGTTTCAGAAGTTGAATTGGCTCAATGGCAAACCTGATATGCCACACTTTTTAGAAACTCTAATAAAGTTCATGTAATTTGCAAGATGATCATAGCACAGGCCTCAAAGGAAGCCATTCCTAGCCTCACCATGACTAACCAAGATGCAAGTATATTCCTAGAAGACTGTAAATATGCTCCCAAAAATGTAGCAATGACTCAGAAGTGTTTCATTGAAGTAGGACAAATATAAACCTTCCCGGTTATAGCCTCACGAGGATGCCAGTCAGTCTTTGCTAATTGCCTGCGAATTTATTTAACTGGGAGAAGTCTCTGAGCAAGATGCTAATTTTTGCACTATGGCTGTTGCCTTGTCTGGGGAAAATGCCATCTGAGCATGTCTCCTCTCTCTGAGAGTGGGATTTGAGGCATTGAAAATATCTTGCAATGTTTATAAATTTGCAACGAAGACTGGTTCTTTCCAAGGTGCCTTTCTTTCTCTATCAGTATATCAAGAAGCCTTTGGTTTCCATTTCCCCTGTTAGTGTATGCTTGACACTAACAACTTCATTCTAGAACCTCATTGTGCTCTGCTTCAATATAGAACCCAACATCTGTATGGTTTAAAATTAATAAATTCTGTACCATCCACCAATGCATAAAGACCTGTTGAGAAAAGGGCTCTTTCACCTATAGACCATTGCCTCACAATCCACTGGGGCCTCTGTAGCATACCCGGCCTCCAAAGATTCCTCAGGAGCCTGTGCACATGTTTTAGGATGTCAGCACCTATTAAGTTCAAGATCAAGCCACAGATATATACATGTGTGATAAAAGTCCTCTGTGTGGACATTAGCTCTTTTGTTGAGACTGTGTAATTCAGTCGAAGGTTCCTGAGTCCCACAGTCCTCAGACTACCTCTCACAGGTGTGTAACAGGGAGGTGAGGCACCGTGAATGTTAAACTAACAGATGACCCTCTTCGTGAAATTGTCAGAACCATGGAAGAATCATTCCCTTCTCCTTCCTTAAAATGTGTATATGTGTTCTAAAATAGACTCACAGAAATCACTTTAGCTGTAAATTGGCCAACAGGGTGTATTCACATGCTCAAAACACTTAATTCAGAAGTAAAATCAGTATTAAGTATTATTATCATGAAAAATTTTTATTAAAATTCAACACCATAATTATGAGTTTAAAAACTAAGTTGTTTTAAGTTTATTAGGCTAAATACCCAATTAAAAATTTTTTAACTCATTAACTTAAGAGAGCTTTATTAACTTTCATTTTAACTCGTACATTTGAACTTAATGATAACAGGCTTTCCTTCTAAGATGTGTAATTAATGTTTAAATCTGGCAGCAATCTTACAATGGACGCAATCCTACCAGTGATGGGGTTAGTAAAAATAATCCTGGAGGCTAATGCTACAGTGGAAGTTCTCACAGATGACTAAATTTAATAAATGAGAAAAAGCATATGCCTTCTCTTTTTAATTATAAATGATAGGACAGTCATTTGTATAAAGAAATCCATGTTCAGCCATAACAACTAAAAAATACTTTTGTAGGCAAAATATGACAAATGTTTCCCTCATTCCTCATAACCTCGATGGAGTGGGTAGCACTTTGGTTCCATACTTAACCTTTATAGGTGCTGGCCACACTTATCTTGCTTATCTCACTCACTTTGAAGCTGAACATCAAGGGTCCTCAAGACTTTGACTTGGGTACCTTTTAATGACTTAAACACATTTAGTTTTTCTTCAGCCAATGTGCCACTTTTTTTTTTTAAACGCAAACCACTTTATCCCACAACCCAAAAATGTGGTGGAGGAGGTAGCTAATGAAATGTTTAAGAGTGTATTATTATACTTATCATCATCATTGTTAACACTCATTAGGGCTTTTCATCTCTTAAGTGTTCTGTATGTATTAGTAACCCCCTCCTGCCCACCTTGCCTGTCTCAGGAACTCTGATGGATCTTTTAACTTCAAATGACCTTTGAATTTTTATAAAGTGCAGTCATTGATGATGACTACCCTTTGGGGTCAGTCTTATCTAGTGGTAAAGAAGAACATGTGCCTTGAGGTTCAAAATTAATAAGAAATAAAATGCATTCCAAGTGGAATTCAAGAACTCCTTTGAAACACATCTTGCTTTACTCACCTCTCCATCCACCCCCGCTTCAAGTCTTTAAAGTAATGCAAACATGCCCACGCTGCTCGAACACGTGGGGTTGCACTGCCAGATAATTAGTAACTATGCCTGGACCCAGACTTCTTCTTGCCAGGAGATAATGGAAAAGCCAGTGTAAATTTTTAAGACTGAGGAAGAAAAGAATTCCACCAAATAGTCAACACGGGGTGGAATAGGTTAGTGCCAGAAAAGGTTATCTGTGAAGACAACATGTTTCAAAGAATTAGGACATACACTCCATCTGTAGAAGGACTGTCTGTTGTTCTTCATCAATGTCTTCCTCTGAAGGACTAGTCACAAGGGAGAATGAATTCCCAATGGCCACCCCAGAAGGAGCAGCCTTGAACATTAAACCCTAATCAACTAACTAGCTGAACAGGAAGAAGCAGAAACCAGAAGTGCCTATAAAGAAATGCTGAAGCGGCCTTCCTGAGAATCCAGGAGGGTTTGTTTTTGCTACAAAAAGTCACAGTTACAGATTTTCATCCGTGAAGCACTAGAGAAGGGATTTCATCCTCCTCGGCAAAGGGAAGCCTTCTTCCTGGGGACAACGGAGAAGACAATGAGAAAGGAATGGCATAGCATGTGTACGTGGGATGCTTTCCAGAAACGATGACTCCAGAGTTAGACTGGAGGGCTTCTGCTATTGTCAGGTGTGACTGGTGCTCCTTTAGTGTTTGCACCAGAACTATGATTGCAAGGGCCTGAAGAAAGGAAAATTTCTGAGGTCCCATCTGAAGTTATCCATTTTTGCATTTTCTTGGCATTCTTCCCTTAATCCTGAGAGGAACGTTAAGCAGTAAGAAAAGAATGTGGTTCTCCTTTTTGAAAAAGAGGGATGGGCCTGTGTTTTCTTTTTTAACTGTTTTAATCTGGGATAGGTTAGCCTGGGATATAAAGTGCTTGCCTTGGGCAAAAAAAACAAATATTCAACATTCACATTGTTTGTAAAACTCTTCAGCAATGATTTAATGTTTAGCAAATGGCAGCCCTAACAAAAGTTAACTTTTGATGAAGTATTACAGGGTTTCAAAGAACACTCACAATTATAGATTTCTGTATCCTTTGTTTTGTTTCCAGTGTCCTTTTTTTTTTATTTTTCCATACAAGAGAAAGTATTCAGCCTTTGTTAAAGTCACTTTGATAAAAACCTATTGCAAGTTAATCAGTTCCACATTTCTAATTGTTTTCTCAAAGAAGCTCAGGATTATTAATTTGGTGAAAGTTGTAAATGTTTGGCACTGGAGTTTCTGGGGAATACTTCGGTAAGATTTGTTGGAACCATGTGTTATAAACTATGCTCTACACCCTGCATTGATAGAATAACAGGATCCAATGTTTTTCAGCCTAATTGCTCTGTAGGGATCAAAGACATGTTGCTTACTCATCTTACGCTAGGTTTTGGGATCAGAAAGAAAAGTAGCCTGGTCCAAAAAAAAATTAAAAAAAAAACTGTTATGAAGCAAAATGGAGTGCAATAATCCATATTTGAGCCAGGAGAAAGGGGGAGCATAGTTTCCTAGTCAGTTTTGTATAATGGGCGATATAGGAAATATATGATCAGTAGGGAAGAAAATGATTCTAACTCATAGTTAACTTGGCAATTACAGTAAGAGGGTATATAAAGACATGCTGGAAAGTAGTTTTTTTCTTTAAGTATCTTAAAAATCACATATATTGGCAGAGTTTTAGATTAACCTTCCTTCCCCAAACTTAACCATTAAAGAAGAAAGGCTTTTGTTTGGATTAGAGTTTTGCACAGATCTGGACTTCTAAAATCACTCATTTATCCATTTGTTTATATATATAAAGTGAAATGTGAAGAAAAAAAAACTGACGAAAAACAGAATGTTGAAAAGAGTTCTTAAGATATCGAGAGAAGTAGAATAATTTATTTCCTAAAACGTTAAGTTTGTTAAAAATGAAGTAACGGAATTTCTTCATATCTAACTTGAAAGCTTATACCACTATCTTTATATCTTTGAAAAAGACTCAGAACTTTGCACTGAATTCTCTCAAATAATCCCCTCCCACTCTTCCATGCGTGTCCTATTGGAGTCATAATTTTCAACCCTAAACTGAGAGATTTACTATATTTAGCCCAAGAAGATCTAGATAATAGTCATAGCTGACATTTATCATGTAGTTGGTAAGTTGTTGACACTGACTTAAGAACTTTGTGTTCCTAATCTCCTTCTATACTTAGAACAGGTCCAAAAATAGAATTATAATTATCCTCACATTACAGATATGGAAACTGAGTCACTGACAATTTAAATGGTTTATTCAATATTCACCAAGATGGCAAACTCGGAGACCATGTTTTTTACTGTATTTTCTGTAAGCTTAGAAGCATCATTTCTTCTGTGTGTGTGTCAAATATGAATCACTTGTGGATCCAACTTCACCTAAATTGTTTCTCTTTTCACTCAGTTTGTCTATTTGCATGTCTGCTCTTCCTCCCTGACTCTACTTTCACATCTATGAAGCATCATTTATTATCTTGGTACCCTTATGGAACACAAAATACCTTCTTGCTCAAATCACATAGTGTTTGTGAAAATTATACTGAAAAGCACTGTAAAATGACTCCAGGGGCCCTCGGGTGCATTGGTGGGTTATTCGTCTGAC
The DNA here is from genome assembly GCF_018345385.1 of Vulpes lagopus. Classification (NCBI taxonomy): domain Eukaryota; kingdom Metazoa; phylum Chordata; class Mammalia; order Carnivora; family Canidae; genus Vulpes; species Vulpes lagopus. Next base: position 20,996,303 of record NC_054824.1, on the reverse strand, counting down.
TTCTGCTTGAGTTGTGATCTCCAGGTCTTGGGATCCAGCTCCCTGGGCTCTGTGCTTAGTAAGGAGTCTGCTTCTCCTTCTAACTGTCCCTCCCCACACTCCTGTGAGAGCTCTCTCTAAAATAATATATAAAATCTTTTAAAACACCCAACACTTCATTAAAAAGCCTCTGATATTCCAAAAATATTTTTTTAAAGGAAAAAAAAACTATCCTTTCATAAGAGATTTACTTTTCTTATTTTTCAAAACACGTTACTTTTATAGTTTCCTTCCTTTTTCTTTTTCTTTTTCTTTCTTTCTTCTATCTCTATTCACAACATTCATTTGCTAGCTCCACATTATCAAAAGCTGTCATTGTCCAAGCTAGAAGTGGACTAGTCTGACCTATAGGCCAGTGAACTGAAATAATAACTCAGGAAATAAGTGATATAAACAAAATTTCCCTGAAAAATGATTAGCACAGTAAAAGAAAACAAATGTTTGTCTAATGTACAAATCTACATATAAACCCAGCATAGTTTTAAGGTAACCAAGCTAAGGTGACTTCCAACAGACCATTATCCTATCTTTGTTAACAGAGCTGGAGTTTCAGATTTGAATTTGAAATAAAACCCATTTTTGTTAAAAATTCAGAATCATAATTAATACCAACTGGCGATTTGATCCCATATAATTAGACAGTCGTGGTCATGTTTCACTATCCTATGGGTTAATTTTCTTTAGTAATTTTCCATTTCTGTTCCTACTCTTAACATATTTGTAAATCAACTTAACATCTGTTAACCTGTAAATACTCAAGATAGGGTCTTCCTTGTTATTTGGTAGACTAGCATCCGGGACACCTGAATGTTTACTACAACGCTTGATGTGATGAGTATACGGATGACAAAACTGACAGTGATAACCTAAGTTTGAAGTTTGACATCTCTGGATTTATTTTACAACTTAAGAAGGCTATTGAATATTTAAATGGGAAACAAAATGTTAAACAACACAACAACAAACATTCTTAACACTGTCACCTTTGCCTTTCCAACTGAGTAATTATTTATTGTTGAAGTATTCTCATTAGAGATGTCATCCTCGATTTTCAAATCCCCTATTCCTCAGTTTGTTGTTTTGTTTTTTTCTTTGACTTAAAATAATTGTCTCCTTCCATGGTTTAAAAACAAAGTGCATGTTTTCTAGGTCTCATTGAGGTAGGAACCACTTCCCCACTACTGTATGAGCACGGGAACTATCTCTATTCTAGTCTTGGGACCTCGAAAACAATATCTACCCTGAATTTACAGCGTTTGCAATAGGCAGCATGTATTTGGGAAGCATTAAGGGTTTTTAAAGTCTCTGGCTCTTAGAATTTTTCTTAAGATCCTTTGCATTTTTCTTTTCAAAGGGGCTTCAATATGGGGACCTGGTAAAGAAGGATTAATGTAGTTTAACAAAGTGAAAAACTAATTGAATCATTAACTCACTATTCAGATTCAAATATCTTCATTCCAAACCGTATTCACTATTTACACTTCTGCTTTGCTCCTCTGCCTGACTCTTTTCTTCTCCCTTATTGGTAAAACTTCTTAGTCTTAGGTCTAACCCTGAAAAGGTCATGTGAAAATGCACATCAAGCATGTCAGAGAAAGTCAGGGCTTGCTAGAGTGAATGCTCAGAAGGCTTTTGCTCTACAGGTTTGAAATCTTACATGTCAATGTTTCTTTGAATACCTTAGAGTCCTGTTAAGTCACTTAAATCGATGCAAAAAAACATAATTATCACTTCTTTTTAAATAATCCGTATTTGATAGTTGTGAGTTCTTTTGTATGCCTTGTTGAACTATCTTATTCCTAATTAAAACAGAATTTGAATTCAAAGTTACAATTCAATGTCTGAAATTTTGCGATTGGCAGTGATTCCTTCAGATAGTAACACTCCTGTAGTTTTAATAACACTTAAAACAAACTGTGTAGAATGATTTAAAATCATATAGGGTCCAGTGTGGACAGGTAATCATTTCATACAGAGGAGAGAAAGAGAGAGAAAGGGGGGGCAGAATCTGTGATGGAGGAGGGGTGTGTTTGTAGGAGGCTATTTGACAAGCCCATCACTAATGAGACGTTCTGAAGAGTTACTTTCTATATCTCACCTTCCAGATTTTATTCGACCACAGGCAAATTTTACTCTTATATATTAAACCAGTGATAATAACATAACCGTCGTACGTGATATGTTCAATGTAGTATGAAAATTACATTTCTGTTAGTCTGATCTATTTTAAGCTCAATGATTTCTTCTGGACAGACACATGCTAATTTATATTGATGACACAATACAGCATTTAGTTGACTAAAAATAATATACTAACTAAGAGAATCCTCCATGGACTTTTACAAATAAGCAGTTTTCTCCTTGATCACTGGTAGACTCAGGTCCATTTTAGTTCATTCATCTTCACAATAGGTAATTATAAAACAAATCTGAGCAATTACTCAGATTTGTTTTAATCCCTTAAGTGGAAAGAGTTAGTCCTGAATTTAGATTTAAAGCAAAACTTACTCTCAGCAATGTTTAAACATTTGAAGAAAAAAAAAATCACTGCTTTCTTAAATAAGATCATGGCAGATAAAAATTAAATCTTAATTAAATGCAATTCCATTCGTGGAAGCACCTAACCGGAGTTCCTTGGATATAGTAGGTGCTCATTTGGTGATAATTATAGTTATTAGCAGAATTGGAACTAGACCAAATGTTCCAGGGCTCCCAGTCCCTTTCCCCATATCCTATTACCCTTATAAACCTCCAGAACCTTGTCCTATGCAATTTATCATGCTTGCACTAATCACACTCAAATTGCTGTTTCCAAGAGCAGGAAAGGGATGAACAAATCAGGAGTGCTTGTGTGCAGTATTATCACAGCCTTCCCTGAAAAGGCTCTGGTTTCAAATTGTTTAGAATATCAACTACAAATAACCATTATTTTTCTTCTTGTCCTGACTTACTGTCAGAGGCCAAATTGTACCCGAGTATCAGCACCCACATAGCAATTTAAAAAGTTAAAGTATTCTAGTGTTTGATGAAGTAAAGCTCCAAATCAGTCTCATCAGAGATTTGGGCCATCTATCATCATCATCAAAGATAACAAAAGGCATTGTCTCTTCTAAATACTGAAGTAAGGGACAAACATGGTCCAGAGCTTCACCGATTCTCTTCTTGATAGACCTCAAATCCATTGAGAAGACAGCTAATATTAGAATACAAAAGGGGGCTAAGTTCAAGGATAAAATGGGAGATTCCCCAATAGTTTTTAAAACAGTACAATATTTTGTCTCTAAAACTTCCTTGGTAATTTGGTGTCCACTAAACAAAAACAAACAGAAGAAATTTGAACATAGCAGGAAACTCTCCAAGGAGACTTTTGCTGCCTCCTCCACAGTGTTGAACTGCTCTGCGCCCAGAGCTGGCGCTGAAATCTATAGGAGGCCAGGCCAGGAAGGGGCCCCAGGGTCGTATGAAAAGTTTGACAATTTTCTTCTCTCCACAGTCCAGCTTATCCCTTCTGAGGGTGGGCATCTGAGGCATAGGCTTCATACTAACGCTTTCCGAAGAAATGAAACAAGCTGCTCCCTGTGCTTTTTTAGGTTGTTGCCTGGTCTAAACAAAAGGAGGACGCAATTTGGATTTACCTCATTCTCACCCTCTTTGCAGAGGCAGATGTCTTAAGCACTCTATTTTAAGGATTCAAAGCCCATAATATTACTAATAACTCCACATACTTGTTTGCATTTCCCATGTTACATATAAATGTCAGAGGCAATGACTTGCAGCCCCCTTTAATCTCGTGACAGCTTTATTATCATTGGTTGGCTGAACTTCAAGAAAAGTTATGACAGTGGCGAAGTTCTGCAAACTGCAGCACATATTTCGGTAATTAGGTAAAGGAGGGAGAGCTACATTTAGAATGCACAGCTGAAATTATTTGCTAAACACTTAAGATGCTGAGGTATATCACATTCCTCCCAGGACAGCTTTTGAAGGATGATTTACACAGCATTTCTTTTACCCGTTTTACCGTGGTTTTCTTTCCTTCCTTCCTTCCTTCCTTCCTTCCTTCCTTCCTTCCTTCCTTCCTTCTTCTTCTTTTTCTTTCTTTCTTTCTTTCTTTCTTTCTTTCTTTCTTTCTTTCTTTCTTTCTTTCTTCTTCTTCTTCTTTCTTTCTTTCTTTCTTTCTTTCTTTCTTCTTTTTCTTCTTTCTCTCTCTCTCTTTTTTTTTTCCACTTAGATTGTATTAGCAGCAGCTCTTACTTGAAAATGGATCTTCTGATAATGGAAATATTGTATTTGCAATATGAGAAGGTGGAAGGGGGGAGTGGTTTAAGAGGCTGTGTTTTTCATTTTCTCCTGTTTTGAACTCAACTTTCTCAAATGACTGCATCTCTTTCATGAATGCTTTAGCATTTAACACTGAAGTTGATTCTTTTTCATAGTTCTGGAACCAGGCCAAAGTTTTCCAATCTTGGGGGGAAAATAATATAAACTGCATGAAATGTATTTGATCCCACCCAAACAAAACCATTTGTCTTTTTTGGAAACTTCATTATCAATAAAGTTCATGCTAACAATTACCTAATAAAGTTGCTGGTTTTAGATCTTGTTAAAGGGTCATATACTTCAACAATTTCTTAAAGGAATTTTTTCCAGTGTGGTACTGGGTTTCTTTCTTTTTTTTTTTTAAGATTTTATTTATTCATGAGAGACACATGGAGAGAGGCAAAGACAGAGGCAGAGGGAGAAGCAGGCTCCCTTTGGGGAGCCTGATACGGGACTCGATCCCAGAACCCTGGGATCACGCCCTGGGCCAAAGGCAGATGCCAACCACTGAGCCACCCAGGCATCTCTAGTACTGAGTTTCAATAAAAAACCCAAAGTCGTGGGCAGGATAAGAGGGTAGAATCTGTAACTGAAAAGAATCCAGATATTACTTAAGTGCTTAAATTTAGTGTAATTAACACCCAATTTTAATGCCTGAAGTTAGCCTGTCCAGACTCATAATTAATAAAACCTATTCACTGACTGCTAAACCCTTAAGTTTTGTTTTGATCTGAGACTCAAACTATTTTGATCCAATTCCATAGCTTTCTTGAAAGTTAATCTGAGTACCATTTAACAAATCTATAGAAATTCTTAAGTTTCCATAGGAAAAAAAATGTGCTTATTATAAAGTGGAGAGGAAACTACCGATTCTATTTCTACTATCCCCTCTATTTCAAGGTACCATGCCTGATGTGAGGAGGAGTATAAAGCAATGTTCTCTCAGTATCCTCTTCTCTTTTCTATGTTATCTGGACCTTGACCCAAAATAAATTTAAAGAAACTTAAAATATATATAAAATAAGGAAAGATAAAATAAATTACAAGTACATAACAAGATTAAGCCAAGGAAAATAACAAGAGCTAGAAATGAGAATCTCACAAAATGTATGCCATTATCCGTATAATTTCTAAAAGTTGGCTGTGAATGGACGTTAAGCGAGATGAAAAGAGGGTGATTGGTTATGATTAGATTCTCAATGTTTTTGAGAAAGTGCAAAACCAAACACCAAGGGAAGCACTGACATCCTTAATCATAGAAGGAGAAAGAATTTCTTTCAAGGATACTTAAAAGAAGGACACTGTATATAGCATTATGGAATAAACAATGGCATTTACTAGGTAAGCAGCATTAAGAACTACATAGATTTATTTGTCATACTTGTCTTCCCATGGCTTCCTACCAATTCAGAAAATGCCATCCTACAAGTGGGCTAGCATGCTTTGGAATGGCCTGACTTAATTAGGAATATATGGTTTGCTACGTAAAACAATGGATGTGCTAAATATCTTTCGAATGACCTTAAATCAATATTGTTCCCTTTAGCTGAGTTTTGTTAGATACTGGAAAGCACTGAATATACTTTAGAAAGAATTTAAATTATAGCTAATCTGTGTTGCAATATGGGACAACCTTTTATGGTTTATCACTGAAAAGAATTTCAAAAGATTTGACTCTTTGTCTTATTGTAGGTAGATGCAGTCTAGAAAACTAAGGGTTTCCCCATTGTCAATCTTCAAGTTTACCATTCACAAGACTAGCAATAAATTACAAAAAGACAGAGACAAAAAGAGAGGTAAAATATAATATACTTTTCACAGAAAAGAGATTAGAAGTGCCTGGATGGCTCAGCCAGTAGACTGTATAACTCTTGATCTCAGGGTTGTGAGGCTGAGCCTCACATTGTTGTAGAGATTACTTTTAAAAAATCTTTAAGGGATCCCTGGGTGGCGCAGCGGTTTGGCGCCTGCCTTTGGCCCAGGGCTCCATCCTGGAGACCCGGGATCGAATCCCACGTCGGGCTCATGGAGCCTGCTTCTCCCTCTGCTTGTGTCTCTGCCTCTCTCTCTCTGTGACTATCATAAATAAAAATTAAAAAAACAAAAAAAAATTAAAAAAATAAAAAATCTTTAAAAAAGAAGAAGAGAGATCAGGAGAAAGTTTGATACCTATGCCAGTTAGTACATGAATAACACATGTTTGAATAAAAATTTTGTAATATCTGAATGTTTCAAAAAATTTGTGTTTTTGTACGTAAAATATATACATGAAAAAACATATTTTTGCGTTTCATTTTCTGAAGCATGTGCAAAACAATTTTTACCCACCACACATCACTTTAAAAAATGTGCTTTGATCAGCTATTTTTATTTTTGTTTTTTTGGCTTTCAAAATAAAGATTAGCATAACTTAAATGCAATAAATATTGATTTAAAATTTATATCAAAAGTAAATATGATACAAGCTCTGCACAGATAAGCATTTGATTTCTCTGAAAACCATTTATCTAAAGCTTAATCTGGTATTTGTTTTGTTATTAGAACTCATTAGCTATCCGATATTTTAAATTAGAAGTCGGAACTAATACAAAAACCCTCCTTGGAAGTTACAGAGTCCTGGAAAGTTAGAAAAATGAGTGTGGTAAATAATATAGATGCTCATATTTAACCTTGAAAAAAGAGTACTTGCTAGGTAGCAGCGCTGCCAAGATGACAACATAGGTTGATTCTGACTTAGTTCCCCTTCACCAGAACAATTAACAACTACTCAAGAACCAGACACCATTGAGTCTTCTGTTCCTCTATGGGAAAAGGAGAAGGAAGGACAACCTCCCCTCCCCAGCCCACCCCCTCCCCACCCCCAACCAGCAGTGTGGTTCTCTTTGTGGGAGCCACTGCTCTGACCTCCACTACGGGGATTTCAAGGGAATCTGTATGAACCAGCCACTAGGAATCTATGATGGAGAAGTGGAGAGGGGCTTGCAACAAACGGTGCACAGATCTTGGCAGACCAAGTTCACCCATGGAGCATCCAAATAGTAATTCCAACTGGTGGGTTTTGCTTATCTATATAACCAAGTCAGTATTGCACTCAGATCAGGGAACTTTGCAGGGTACAGATCCACTAGATTCTAAACCTTAAACAGAGGTTTGGCAGCCTTGGAGCCTGGTTTACCTGCAACCAAGCAAGGAGCTGAGTCCAAGCTGCACTTACTGTAGAGATTGTCTCTCTGCCAAATTTGACTAGAGGGGTTGGAGGGAACTCCAGGAGGCTGTGCAGCCCAGTGGGGCTTGAGCAGAGAGTCTGGGTGGCAAAACTGATTACCCTCAGAGCAGAGCCTGTACCAGGGGTGGCGAGTTCCCATGGTATACCCAAGCAGGGCAATTTATTCATAGCCAAGGCTGAAGGTAGTTTCTGGTCCTTCCTAACCAGAGAGCCTGTTTGGGAAATTGAGAGTGGCCTGAAGTAGACCCTCCCCTTCCTACCCAAACAAGGGAGCCAAGACATAGCTCTATCTACCTGCAGTAGCTTCCAGCCCCATCTGACCAAAAGAATTAGTGAGAATACCAGGAAGCTGTGTGACTCCTTGGCACTTGAGCCAAAAGAATGGCAAGCAGAGCTGATAGTGTGCAGGGCAATGCCAGTGGACCTGTTCAGCCAGGGAACTTGGGGCAACGCTTGAATTAAGATGACAAAGAGCTTTATTGGCCTTAGAGCTGCTTCTTTCACTATGCCTAGGCAGGGAAACTAATTCATAGCCCCACTCATTACTGAATACAGCCTCCACCTGCCTGACCAGGGAACTTAACCAGAAAACATGAAAAACAGCACAGCCCATCCAGCAGCCCCACTTACAGTGGCATTTGAAAAGAAAGCATAGCTGGTGGCTTTCCCTGTCTGCAGAGTAGAATGATGACATCACCTGACCAAGGAATTTCATGCTTACTCTTGTCTAAGTCAGATCCCCAAACAACAATCATACAGGGCCTGGCTTCCCTCTTGCTTCTCTGCCCTGGTGCTAATTCATAAACCCATCTATAACTTAATATAATACCCATTCCTGATCATCTGGGTAGCCTGACCAGAGCAACCACACAGCCCATCTTATGGCCTTACTTGAGTAGGGAACCAAGCCAGGAGTCATTCAACTGTTCTCAGCCAGCGGCAAAACCCTCCATCCCCAATATCAGAACTCAAACAGTTGCCTTTTCCAAAACTAGACTGTCATAGCAGTTCCCACCTGCCTAAAGACCTTACCAGTAGACATACCCAGAAACCCAAACTGAGCTGCCTGTTGTAGATTTGTCTCTGCCACAGTAAACCTGTAAAGTCTACAAGAGAACACTATTAGTCAAATTTGCAGATACCAATGTAAGGAATGAAGGATCATGAAAAACAGGTAAATGTGACATTACCAAAGGAAACTAATAAAGCTCTAATAACTGATCTTTAAGAAATGGAGATCTATGAACTGTCAGACAAAGAATTCAGAATAGCCCTGTTAAAGAAGTTTGATGAACTATCAAACACACAGACAACAAAACAGAATTAGGGAAAAAATATGCTGAAAATATAAAAAGATTGACAAAGCAATAGAAAACACTCACACACAAAAAATATCCTGGAGTTGAAAAATATAACAACTGAACAGAAGTGCTCAATAAAGAGTTTCAAAAACTGACTTGACCAACCAGAAGAAAGAATTGGCGATCTGGAGGATAAGATGTTTGAAATTAGAAGAGCAAAAAGGAAAAAAAAAAAAAAAGAAAGGTAAAAACGAATTTTTTAAATACTTATTTTTTTAAATTTAAATTCAATTTGCCAACATATAGTATAACACCCAGTGCTCATTCCATCAAGCGCCCTCCTTAGTGCCCCTCACCCAGTAACCCCATTGCCCTACCCACCTCCCCATCTGCAACCCTTTGTTTATTTCCCAGAGTTAGGAGTCTTTCACAGTTTGTCTTCCTCTTAATTTTTCCCCACCGAATTTCCTTCCTTTCCCTTATAATCCCTTTTGCTATTTCTTATATTCTACATATGAGTGGAACCATATGATGATTGTCTTTCTCTGATTGACTTATTTCACTCAGCATAATACCCTCGAATTCCATCTACATTGAAGCAAATGGTGGGTATTCCTCCTTTCTGATGGCTGAGTAATATTCCAAAGAAACAATAAAAAAGAATTTTAAAAGCCTATGGGAATTATAGGAAACAATGAAAAGATTCCAGAAACAGAAAAGAAAGAGAAAGGGACAGAAAGTATATTAAAGCAATAATGACTGAAAACTCCCCGAACCTGGAGAGAGAAATGGACATGTAGAGCCACAAGGCCCAAAAGATCCCAATAGTTTGAATCTGAATAGGGCTACACCAAAACACATTAAAATTAAATTGTCAAAAGTCAAAGACAAAAAAATAATTTTGAAACCAGCCAGAGAAAAGAGAGAAGTTACGTAAAAGGGGGCTTCCACTGGGCTATAGGCAGATTTCTTTTCTTTCTTTTTTTCTTTTCTTTTCTTTTCTTTTCTTTTCTTTTCTTTTCTTTTCTTTTCTCTTTTCTTTTCTTCTTTTCTTTTTTCTTTTCTTTTCTTTTCTTTCCTTTCTTTTCTTTTCTTTTTTTCTTTTCTTTTTTTAATTATTCATGAGAGACACACAGAGAGAGGCAGAGATACAGGCAGAGGGAGAAGCAGGCTCCATGCCGGAGCCCCATGTGGGACTCAATCCCGAGACTCCAGGATCACGTCCTGAGCCAAAGGCAGATGTCCAACCACTGAACTACCTAGGTGTCCCAATATAGGCAGCTGTCCAGAAATGAAGGAAAGCTAAAGTTTTTCCGAAATTAAGCCTAAGAATTTTATTACCGGGATCCCTGGGTGGCGCAGCGTTTTGGCGCCTGCCTTTGGCCCAGGGCGCAATCCTGGAGACCCGGGATCGAATCCCACGTTGGGCTCCCGGTGCATGGAGCCTGCTTCTCCCTCTGCCTGTGTCTCTGCCTCTCTCTCTCTCTCTCTCTCTCTCTCTCTCTCTCTCTCTGTGACTATCATAAATAAATAAAAATTTAAAAAAAAAAAAAAGAATTTTATTACCACTAGATCTGCCTGACAAGAAATGCTAAAGGGAGTTCTTTGAGTGGAAGTAAAAGATACAAATTAACATCACAAAAACATAAAAAGGGGGATGCTTGGATGGCTCAGAGGTTGAGCATCTGGCTTCGACTCAGATTGTGACCTCGGGGTCGCAGGATCAAGTACCCCATCCAGCTCCCTGCATGGAGCCTGCTTCTCCCTCTGCTTGTGTCTCTGCCTCTCCCTCTCTCTCTGTGTCTCTCATGAATAAATAAAATCTTTAAAAAAAGCATAAAAAGGTAGCATAAAACTCACTATTGCTGGTAAATGTATAGTCAGATTATATGTATTAAGTTAGATTCTGTAATTTGGCGGTGGACTAATGATGGTGCATAATGCACTTACAACTCTAGCTTAAAAGTCAAAAAAGAACACAGTAAAATAATAACCATGGCTACAATAAGCTGTTATTAGTTACATAATACAAAATATATGTAAATTGTAACCATATCCTAAAATGTAATGAAAGAAAGTAAAAGTGTAAAGTTTCTTTTTGAAAATTGTTTTCTGGGGCAGCCCTGGTGGCTCAGGGGTTTAACGCCACCTTCAGTCCAGGGCCTGATCCTGGGGACCCGGGATGGAGTCCCACATCGGGCTCCCTGCATGGAGCCTGCTTCTCCCTCTGCCTGTATCTCTGCCTCTCACTCTCTCTCTCTGTGTCTCTCAAGAATAAATAAATAAAATATCAAAAAAAATTTTTTTCTGTATTTTCTTTATATTGCATATATTGTATCTATATGAGATGATGCATGTTAGCTGAATGTATTTGGATGATTATTTCACAATATATGTAAACTAAACCATCATGTTTTACATTTTAGACATCTACAGTGATGTATGTTTATTCTCTTTCAATAAAACTGAGGGGAAAAAAGAATACTTGTTAATGTAATCTTGTTTCTTTAATCTTGCAAAAAAGGGAGGGAAATTAGGGGAAAAAATCTGAGGATAAAGGTTAATGTAGATCTGTGCATTTGTACAAGAAAACAGAAGTAAAAACATGGCTTTATTTATTTTCTATCACTGAAGTCATCAGGAGTAAGTAAATAAATGTTGACAACAACATTTTTTAAAAATTTTATTTATTTATTCATGAGAGACACAGAGAGGCAGAGACAGGCCGTGGGAGAAGCAGGCTCCCTTCAAGGACTCTGATGTGGGACTCCATCCCGAGTCCCAGGGGATCACGACCTGAGCCAAAGGCAGAAGCTCAACCGCTGAGCTACCCAGGCATCCCTTGGCAACATTTTAATGTCACATTGGGAATTGTTTGTATTTCAAAATGCTATGATCCATTTTACAAAAGAGATTATTGTGTTGCATGCAATATCATTAGCTCTTTAATGGGGTACCCAAAAATTTAGTTTTGTTACTCACAATCCTCTCTATAGTTAAAAATAATTAAAGGTCAACTTTCCTACTATCTTCAACGAATCAGTCATGCAGCCATGCTTACCCTCATAAAGAATCTATGAAAACCATGGCACATCTACTTTTCTGTAGTTTTGAAGTATGTACCGGTGAGCAAGCTGCCAAACATCTGAGCATGGCTTTTTTTTCACAGTAGTGTAAGAGGAAAATGGTATATAGCAAAATTGTTGAGTATCCTATAAATGAAGGTTCACTTACGTTCTATTCTTTAAGTGCTAAATGCAAAGGATATGAAAAAGAGCAAACCTAGGACTGTTATCAAGGAGCTTTCAGTTTAGTAGGAAGACAGTCATTCAAGTAAACCAGCCTCAGTGAAATATATAAAATAAAACTTTGGCAGCCAAAGTTGATAAGCCTATTCTCTGGCCATTGTGTCTTACTATGGTATAATAAGAAATATATTTGGTCTATGTCCCAAGTTGCTGGAACAGATCTCCTTAAAACCCATAGCATCTCCTAAGTGTGGAGATTGTCTTTTATTATTCATAAGGGGCCCCTTTGAGTACACTGAAGTTTATGTTAATGAGGTAATTTAAGGTGGGGCCCTTAGATAGCTTCAAGATGGAGCTGGTCACCAGAAAGACCAAGTGATTAGCAGTTGGAACTTTCAGCTCCACTCAACAACTTCAGGGGCAGGGAAAGGAAGGTAAAGATTAAGCTCTATAAAAACTCTGGAACAATGAGATTTGATGAGCTTCTGGACTAGTGAATGAATCTACACAATAGTAGGATGATGTATCCAGTTTCAGAGTGACAAAAACTCCTGTACTCATGGACCTTTTGAGACTTTGCCCTGTGTACCTTTCATCAGGCTATTTGTTTGTATCCCTTGTAATATCTTTATAATTAACTGATAAATATAAGTAAATGTTTCCCTGGCCTTTGTGGGCTATTCTAGCAAATTGTCAAATCTGAGAAGGGACTCATGGGAACCCAATGTATAGCTGATAGATCAGAAGTACAAGTCACAATCTAGACTTGGTGACTGGTTTCAGAGGTGGGGGTGGTCTTGTAGGGCTGAGCCCTTCACCTGTCAATGCCATCTCCAGGTAACTGGTGTCAGAATCCAGTTAAATTAGTCAGAGGCCCAGATGGTGTCCACTGAGAATTGGAGAAGTGCATGGTGGTATTGGAAAACACTCCAGACTTATATCACATTGTTTTTTAGGAGGACTCTGATTTTGTCCTGACACTGGACAGCCATCTGTTTCATGGGCCCCTCCCCAGCTCCAGGGTTTGGGTTGTTAATCAACCTAAGCCATTTAAGAAAACTCCACTATGCCTGACTATTCTACTTTAGTATTGGGTGTGATACAAAGGAGACCAATGAGATGTTAGGACTATGGGCTGGGAAAATCTTTCTTCCAAATAGATATGCCAACTGAGTATTCATCCTTCTTTGGGAGTTTTCATGTGAGTTGGAGAAGCCTGAATCTGCTGCAACTGCATGTGCTTTTAGGGCTGGCCTCCCAGGAACGTTTTATGTTGAAGATACTCGGTTTCACTTACCTCACATGACAAATTGCTGTGATAAAAAAAGAGTGCTCTTTTTTTTTTTTTTTTTTGATGACTGAGTAGTAATCTATTGCAGTAGTCCTATATTATACCACATCTTCTCAAATCTTGCCATTTGCAACAATGTAGATGGAAATAGAGGATATTATGCTAAGTGAAATAAGTCAATCAAGGAAAGACAATTATCATATGGTCTCACTCATCTGTGAAATTTAAGAAACAAAACAGAGGATCAAAAAGAATGGGAGGAAAAAATAAAACAAGACAAAATTAGAGAGGGAGCAAACCATAAGAAGCTCTTACTAACTCTTAATCATAGGAAACAAAGAGGTCACTGCAGGGGAGAGGGATGGAGTAACTGGATGATGGACATTAAGGAGGGCACGGATATAATGATAATGAGTGGTTTTTTTTTCATGAGAGACACAGAGAGAGAGAGAGAGAGAGAGAGAGAGAGAAAGAGAGAGGCAGAGACAGGCAGAGGGAAAAGAGAAGCAGGTCCATGCAGGGAGCCCGACGTGGGACTCCGTCCCAGGTCTCCAGGATCACACCCTGGGCTGAAGGCGGCGCTAAACCGCTGAGCCACCTGGGTTGCCCAATGAGTAATGAGTGTTATATAAGATTGATGAATCACTGATCTCCACCTCTGAAGCCAATAATACATTAAATGTTAATTAATTTAAATAAAAATTTTAAAATAGAGTGTTCTTAATGACTTTATTCACAGATAGATTTGTATATATAGATTGATAAAATCACCAGAATTATTCTTAATGTGGAAAATTAAGAAACTATGACAGGCAGTGGAGGAAGTATTTAAATGAGTCTATAATACCAGCATGCAAAAGCCCCTCTTTTTAATTTTTTTTAGGATTTTATTTATTTATTTGAGAGCAAGAGAGAGAGAGAGGTAATGAGCATTAGGGAGGGAGGGAGGGAAAGAGAGAGAGAGAGAAGTAGATTCCCTGCTGAGGAGGTGCTCAACGTAGGGCTCAACCGTAGGACCCAGATATCATGAACTGAGCCAAAGATAGATGCTTAACCAATTGAGTCACTCAGGTGTCCTGCGAATGGCCTTAGAAAGAGACTAAGTATCTTTTTATTTGTTTTTTATTTTTAATAATTTCACCTAAGTTCTCTTCATTTCCTTTTATACATTGCCTTTTTCTGTACTTTGGATTGTAACCTTTCAAGTCTTTCTCTATGCTCATACACAAGGACATTATTTGGGCATAGAAATTATAGGTACAAGGTTGTTTTTTTAAAAATAATTTTATTTATCAAAATGGGATCATATATTTTATTCTTAACAACTTCCTTTTCTGAATTAACAATTTTTACCTGCTGTAAGTCTTAGATATCTATATCACATACTGGATAAACAATAATTTGTTTAGCAATTATTTTATTTAAGAACATTGAGAACATCCCCTTCTCCCCCTACTGAAAGTGCCACTATAATGAAATTCTTTGTTTATATATCCTTATGTGTCATCTATGTTTGCTGTGTAAAATGTATGATATTTTTTTTCTCCTCATTTTTAAAGAAAGATTTCCCTTATTGGAAAAAATACATATATATATATTTTTTTTTTCTTTTTCAATCCCAAACCTTTTCCTCTTATAGAGAGTTGAATAAAATATATTCGAGTGTATTTACTTAGGTTTAATTGACCATAGAATATATGTTCTGAGACTACTTACCAAAGGGGCTACTACTATCTTCTTGAGATTACCCTATTGAATTTCATTGTACTTGTTCACTTGCAGAGTTAAATAAGAGATAGAAGAAAAATCTGACTTTATAATGCTAGAGTTCACGTTCTCCCATTATGGGATTGCCTCATGTTACATATCTCTGTACTAAATTATTTTGCAACCACTACTTTGCTATAGTGAGCCCACAACTCATAGTTCAAGTTCTTTATTGTTATTTCATTCAAAGACAATCTGACCTCAAATCTCTTGGTATTTAATCACTTCTTCCAGTTTACATAGAGACAAAATTTAAAAAGTACTCATTGATGATAAGTGGTGTGGTTTCTTTTCTCATCTCTTCAGTTTCAAAGTCAGCACTCAGAACCAACACTGTATTCTTATGAGGTATCTATTCTTCTGAAGAGACAGGTGTGAAACAGCAGCCAGACCAGCTGTGGAATTGGCAATGTTTCTGAAAAATGTTGCTTTGGTAAACCAGGAGGACATAAAGATAGTTCAAGGGGAGTCCAGGGAAGCCTTTTGTTTATTAGTTTATTCCTTCTGTATTAGTCCTGGAGCTTGTGACTAGCAGACACATAATTACAGTTGGCATTTTCCATGATAAGGTTGGCAAAGAGGCTACAATGGAGCGTCTCTCCTTTTTGGCCAGAAGCAGCCACGTTGGCAGGCTACCGCATAGAGGGTTGCCTGCTTTCTTTATCCACTCTTGTGACAAAGAGATCAGTGTCATCTGTCAGTCTGGCACCTTTCAGAAACATAAAATCCACACAAATATTAGGGATTGCAGAGAATCTTCATGATTGTGTGAAGCAGTAATCTGGAGAGATGAGACTTCTAAAGATACAGGATACAGCACAGTGTGGAGAATTGAAGTGACATGGCTGTTGAGAGGGTTCATTCCTAATTCTGGAGTGACTTATGATATGTTGAAATGAAATAGAAGACCCAGGCACATGAACAAAGTTAAAGAAAAGATAGGATATACACCTTACTCCTCACACTGGGCAGTCTAGTGTGGGGTTATCTTTAAAGCTGATACATCTTAATGAAATGATGGCTGAAATTGAACCTGCTTGATAGCAGAATATCTCGGAGTATAAAAGCAGAATCATTTACTACATAATGCCCTGTTGAGAATAATAGGCAAAGGAATATTAACCCTAATATTTTTAATATTGACTTAGCTGTCAGAGAGCCCTGAATTATAGGAGAAACTTGGCAGTTATCTAATCAAAACCCAGGAAATTGACACCCTTTGTCTCTGTTTTTTGTTTCTTTTTTAAGACTGGTGAAATTGAAATACTCCTTAAGATTACAGAGATAAAATATAATGATTTGAATAATATCTAATAGGTATTTACTGATGATCTAAATTCATTCTGACATGTCTATGCAATGCATTACATAGAATATCAAAAGCCAGTTTTTAACAGGAGATTAAGGTCAAGGTAAAATTATATGTTAAATGTAGAAAACATAGAGAGTAGTAATTCAGGTATCGGACTTGAGAATGAGTCAATGTCATTTAAAATTCCATTTTCATCATTTACTGTCTGTGGAACTTTAAACAGGTACCCTTTCTGTGCCGATTTTCTCACCTACAGAATGCTTGAGAATAATTATAATAATCAATGTCAAATGATTATTATCAATAATCAATGTCAATGCCTTAATCAATGTCAAATCTTAGAACAAAGTCTGAGGCATAACAGGTGCCCAGTAATATTAGCAAATATTGCTAGACAATTTGTCTTCACCAGGCCCAGTCTCCATCTTATCTTCCATTCTCTGTTGCTTAAATTCTTGGTTACTCTGTATCACCATCAGCACTTGTGAGAAAGAAAGGTCAAGAAAGATTCTATTCTTTTCTTAAAATTTAAGTCAATGTGTTACCCTCTCAGTGCTATTTAACTCTTGAGGGTTTTTTCCCTCTAATCGTACAATTAAACATTTGCCATCTGTCACAGATATGGCAGCAGCCCTGAGTGACTTGGAAAGGTATTTCAAGCCCAAAGGTGTGATTTCATACCACAGAGTAGATAGTCCTACTTTACTAATTCCACTGACTCAGACAGCCTGCTCCATCCAAACACTCCCAGGAATGTAAAGCAGATATCAAAGACTTAAAATGAGGATTTGTGTGTGTTTGTGTGTGTGTGTGTGTGTATATGTGTATGTTTAAAATCAAAATTTGACAATGGATTTTTAATTTGTCCTCTTTGATTTAAATTTTTTTCACATCTAGTTTTATTCTATAGAGATGTTTTAAATTAAATTCTACCCCCTTCTCTAGCTTTCTAAAAGATATAAAGTAAAAAACCAAAAAATTAGTTCACCAAACTATCACCCAGTGACAATTTTCTTTCAAGTAATTCAATTAGTCTACTTTTTAATCCCTCATTGTTGATTAAATCTATTCATTCTTTTCTGTGTAGATCTGCATGGCCATATGCAGCAGCACTTAAACGTACATGGCTACAAGAGCTTAAGTTTGGCTAGTACAAATTGAGATCCTAGAGTAAAATATATACTATATTTTGCAGACTTAGTTTGAAAGTATGTAAAATATATCATTAATAATTTTTAGGTTGTTATGTTGAGAACATTCTGTTTGGGTTAAAAATATATCATAAAATTCATTTTATCTGTTTATCTTTTTAAAAATATGACCTCTAGAAAATTGAAAAGTATATACAGGTTTGAATTTGTGGTTTTCAACTATTTCTATTGAAGAGTGCTGCTCTAAACTGATAAAAGGGAAACACCTTAAAACACACACACACACACACACACACATCAACTGGAATCTTAAAATAAAAATTTAGAAGAAAAATTTAATTCCAAAATTCCATTTCTATATGTCATAGAGTATTTCTTTTGTTAAAAACAACTATGGAAACTAAATTTATTACTCAGCCAACAAAAATTGTTTGAAGATATCAGAGAACTACTGAGTAAATCCATGCTTGAGAGCAGAATCCTAGGAGGAAGGTCATTACAGAGGAGTAAGCTGAAATAAAAGAGAGAATACACTGGCCTCTCCTGGAAACCAGGGAAACCAACAGAACTTCGGACAGCCTTTTAAGGGTGTAGAAAGACAAAAATTGGAGTTTAGAACTTTTAAGCATCTAGGATTTGAAGTTGAAGATTTAGGAAAGGAAGAAATAACAAAGAAGTGAACCCAACACTAGTGAATTTCCACTTCAGATATTTGCCAAATTTTTAAACTGTTCAAGGCTAAAGACTAAGAAGTTAAGCAAACAGTGTCTAAAAAGTAGAATGAATCACTTTATGATTCCAAGGAATTAAAAAGTGGGCTTTTAGGAGATGATGAGGAGGAAGAACCATAATAACTTCAAGCTCTCCACTGGGACCCCTGGAGGACCAAACCCTATTGAGGAGAACCAGAGTTTGATAGTCTTATGAAAATTTTACCCAGTCTAAGTAGGTAGAGCCCCCATTCTATAAATCTGCCAGACGGGTATCAACTCACTGGAGATAGTATCACTTAGAACCAATTTTTTCATACCAACTGAGCTATTTGATTAAAAATTACTAAGTACTTTAAGAAATAGAGCCCAAAGTTGGAAAAATAGATTAAAAAAACAGGCCTACAGATGACTCATGCTGTAATCTGAATGAGTTCCCCCAAAATTCATATGTTGAAATCTAATCTCTAACTGATGGTGTTAGAAGGTGGGACCTTTGAAGATTACTGGGTCATGAACCCTCAGGAATGGAAAAAAAAATTTTATTAAAAAAAAAAAAAACTCCAGAAAGCTCCCTTGTCTCTTCCGCTATATAAAGACATAGTGATAAGATACCCATTAGGAGGTGGGCCCTCACCAAACACTGGATCATTGTGATGCATTGATCTGGGTCTTTCCAGCTTCTAGAACTGTGAGAAATAAATTTATGTTATTTATAAGCTACCCAGTTTATGGTATTATCTTCTAGCAGCCCAAACGGACTGAGACAATCTAATGGGTAAAGTTATCAGATACAGTCTCTAATTAACAACTTAAAGGAAATATAGATGACAGATACAGAAATTAAGAATCAAATGGAAACTCTAGAACTAAAAATGCAATTACAGAAATTAAAAAAACTCAATAGATGGATTTAATAGAAGGAGATAGGCTTAGGGAGCTCTAAAATAGGTCAATGGAAAATATCAGACTTACTCAAGAGAGCAAAAATGATGGAAAATATGCAAAAGAAGGTAAGAGGCATATGTGTCTTGATAAAATGTTCCAATAAGAAGTATCAGTGGAGTCCTGGAAGAAGAGGAGAAAGACCACAGGCAGTAATCATATTTGAACAGTCACTGGCTGAGAATTTTCCAAAACTGTCAAAAGATATCAGACCTCAAAGGCAAGAATCCTACCAACCCGACTAGGATAAATATAAAGAAAATCATATTAGGTACATCATAGTAAAACTTTGGAAAAACAAAGACCGAGGGATAATCTTAAAAGTATGGGGGTTCAGGGTTGAGGGGCAGGAGCTAGGAGACCATTCACTTGCTGCAAGCAGGAAAGAATAGAACTTGGCAAATTGGGAGGCTGGATGAAATTAGGCATCAAAAGAATTCTGCAAAGCTCATAATTCAACATACTTGGAAAGGCTGCTGCGGATTAACATATGCCACATGCAACTCTCAAACTAATCCACACAGGAAAATGGTCAGTTAGCTGTAACAAATTATAGTCATTACATGGGTGCACAAGATTCTCAGTTCTCTGTTCACTATGGGGACAATATCTACCCGAAAGAAAGTGAAATAATAAATGACAATTAAGAAAGATGATCTATTTTAAAACCATTTCATTAGTTTTTTTAAATTGCCATAATTTTAGGCATATGTTAGCAGCAAATGCTGGAAATTTCCTTTGAGAGGTGTCGAGATGGAACAGCTATTGTAATAACATGACTCCAACTTCCTGTTTGAATAAGGGCTGTTGAACAGTTAACTCAGCCTTACAAACAACATCGTAACCTAAATCCTTCACGAACTGCAAAAAGTTTTACCAAATTTACTTTCTCTATTCATGTTTGTTCGTAACCTCCTCTGACAATAAATGCTATGAGTGCCTATTTTGCTGCAGCAATTATGAACGAACCCAGAGCAGAGCAGAAAGTTTTCTCCATCAAATAACACTGAGAAACACCAATAATAGGCAGAGGGAAATAAAAGGCAAGATGCACATGGCCATAAACATGTATGCCTATCACTGTACACCCTAAGTGTGTCCATTCCATCATCGCCCCCTATGCTGCGATGCCTGAACCATGTGGTCCATTGTGAGGTGAATTCATTGTGTGGTGGCCTGACCCCTTCGGATTTTAATAGTCTTCAACATCTCTCGCTCGGCTGTTTGTTCATTTTTTCATCCACTTATTCTGCAAACATTTATTGAGCATCCTCTGTATGGTAGGCACTGCTATAGACGTGGAGCCTATATAGAAGCGACGAGGTCATTGAGCAAAAGGCATGGTGCGTCAGATACTGATTAGCGTGGTGGAAAAAAATTAGGTGAAGAAGAGGTCAGGAATTGATGGGACACAATGTTAGACAGGGTAGCCAAGGTAAGAAGGTAATGTTAAAGACTCAGCAGAATTGAAGGAGTGGAGAAACTGGGAGCAAGCATTCAAGTCAAAGAGTCCAGTAAATGCAAAGGCCTTGGGGCAGGGGCAGAGCTGGGATGTTCAAGCATAAGGAGGCCCAGGGACTAGGGGAGAGGCAGCTTAGGGCACGTAACAAGAGACACGATCAGCAAAGTACCTGAAAGAAAGTTCCTAAAGGGCCTTGTTAAGTGATTGCAGAGCTTTGGATTTTATTCTGAATGAGATGGGATGCCACTGGAGAGTCTTGCACAGAGGAGTTCCGTGACTGAAGTTGGATTTTAAAGGTTCATTCTGGCTGTTCTGTGGAGGACACAGATTGAAGGGGGGCATGAGAAGGAGCAAGGGGACTAGTTAAGAGGTTATTACAATGATCCAGACGTAAAATAACGACGCCTTAGTTTAGAATGGTACTGGTACAGATGGTGAGTGATCATTGGATTCTGGATATATTTCACCCATAGAGTCAATAGCTTTTGCTGATGTTGCTGGCTATGAGGAAAAAAAAAAAAGGAGTTAGGGATGACCATAAGGTTTTTGGTATAAATAGCTGAGGAAAATGTAGTAGGCATCTGCTAAAATGGAAATTGCAGGAGGGGCAGATTTGGGAGATCTCGGTTTGGGACATGCTAAGTACGTATCTTATTCTGCATGTCCTATGGCAAAGAATTCAGAAGGGAAAGCAATTTAAAAGTAAATACTCTTTGTAATTTTCCACAATTAATTATTTAGATTCATAAAGTAAGTTATTAGAAGACACTCTCTTGGGTTTGGCTGCCCAGCATACTGTTATCCCCATCTTCTCACTGTGTTAAAACTATCTTTCTACACCAGAGGGGAGGTCCACATGATCCAGCCTTGTACAGTCGTAGAACCTTATGCTCTTTGATCATGTGATGTGGCCCAATCGAATGTCTTCCTGCTATTGATATTTTGATACTGTGAGTCAAGGGGAATACTTTCACTTTCTCTGAGGTTAACAATTTGGGGTCTTGTAAGTCTGCGGCTGCCAATCCCCTTCTTCCTTGATTGCATATGCTGCTGTAACAGGAGACTATAAAGACTGGACAGCAGAAGGACTGTTGGAAGGCTTGGAGGCCCTATACCAGCCTCTACTAAACAATTTCACCTTAGAACTTCACAGTTACTTGAGCTGATAAATTCCTCTTCTTCTTTCCCTTCCCCTTTCTCCTCCTCCTCTCCTTTTACCTCCTCCTCCTTCTTTTTTGATTAAACTATTTTGAGTTAAACTTCTCTCATATGCGACCAACACAAATAGAATTTTTTCCACAACAAAAAAAGAGGGGTCTTTAGAGATTTATTCATTTCTACATGTAAAAACTGAGACATGACAAGCTAATGAGATTTCTTTTGCTATTTTTTTCCAGAACTTCCTTAAGAAACAACAACTAAGATTTTGCCTTACAAAAATAGGTGCTATTTTGAAAATCAAAATTTATTAATGACTTATTCTGATTCTTCTCAGAGCCAACTTTCAACCATCTATGTAAGTGGAAGACAAAATTATTAAAATAAAATTATATCCACCAGAAAATTTCTAATCTATATTAAAATCAACTACTTTCATTCTCTATCTTAAGATATTTTTATAGAAATTCCAAGTTTTAGATGTTAAATATATATATATATAAGTCATGAATCTGGTCTTGCCTGTCTCATTTGTAAGTGATGTAATAATAATTTACCAAGCATATTGTCATTCTTCCTTTGCTGAAAAGATCAAACTTAGGATGGAAGTGACCATAGAAAGAAGACATACCTGGGGTTGACTGAGTCCATAGATTTTAGAGTTTGTTCGTAATGATTAAGTTTATTGTGTTAATGATCAAGAGCCCAGAAACCATTTTAAGAGAAACTGAGTTAAAATTAAGTCAGTAGTAGATTCTTAGCTAAACTTTGCATTGCTATTATTATTCTCAATCTTCAGCTTTCTACAGTTTATAATTATTTATTATTTATTATATCAGCTGGTAGATAGCTTGCCTTCTCAGTTCAACTATTCAGCACATGCTTGAAATTCTTTTCACATATGGGTTAGTTATTTTATAAATGTAACAATGGCTTGGAGGTTGTTCTAAAAAGCTGGGACTTTTGTTTCATGCTCTTCACAAGCCACCAAAATGCATGCATTTATTTCTGTCAGTAAATTCAGTATCCAATAAAGAATTTTTAAAAAATCAAATATGAATGAACACTCCTGAAAATGTCATCTCATGTTTTACTGGAGCAAAATTCTACCTTTTTTAGTTCTAAAAGTAAACTGTCTTTGCCCCCAAAGGGGACTGTTGCCAGATGAGGGTAAATTAAAAATAAACTGTTTTAGGTAATATTCAGCAGAGCAAGTATGACTCTAAAGGAGCGAGATTATTTCTCAGCTTTGCTCCGAAGATTGAGAGTGAAGATCATTCCCAGTGTCCTTATTGAAGATGGTTAACACAAATACAGTTCATGTCTGGAGGGGGGATAACAAAGATACCTTTATCTTAGGATTCCATGACTTGGAGACATCAACATTTTCTTCTAATTTAGTTCAATTCTTGAGTAACTCTGTAAGTCTAAGGATTAAAATGCCAAAAAGAAAATGAGAGGAGGCCTAAGATAGAGTGAGCTGTAGTTTAAACAAGAAGAGAGGCCCTGTGCATTATCTTCATGTGAATGGAGATCCCTTGGATAATGCCTACAGATTGGATAGGAAAAAAAGCTTTGCACACAGCCACCCATTGTTCAGGCTTTGTTAGGACCAGAATAAGTGGAGACTTGCTTTTCAGGCCCACTCTGTGAGTACTGAAGAGAGGAATGCCATTGGATCCCAACAGCGTTTGATGTCTTCATTTTCCAAGACTCCTCTGAGAGAGATCTGGCAGACAGGGGAAGTCTACATAGAGAAAAGGCTCCTCCTAAACCAAGTCACTTCCCTGATAATGAGCACTGGAGCACTCCTATTATGATAATGTGCTTCCCTTGTCATCTTAGAGCTAAGAGAGCTGTGATGACATCACATGTTCTGTAATGAAAACCAGTGCGAGGAGGGGAAGAGGAAAAGAGTCCCAGAAACCATGAAATTCCCCAGAAGGCCAAAAGTGCACCAGACAGATATGTGACATGTTACATTAGGCAAGAATGGAGAAATTACTGAAACTTTTAAGCCATCATCTCCGACTTCTGTCCAATTAGCCCATCCCCCTGGAAGGGTAGGAAATGGCAAAGTGAGAGATGCAGATAATTAACTATTACAAGTTTTCCGGGTTGGCTACCTGTGAGGATTTAGCCATTTTCTTAGAGGTAGGACTTTGGCATACTATATCCTTTATACGACTATTGATCTAGATTCAGAGATTTTTAGTTTTCGAAATATGATCATATCGTAATTTCAAATATATTGTAAAGATGCACTTCTTAAAGCCCCCGAATTGTGTCAGACAGCCATTTTATAGCTCTCTAGATTTCCACCACTCAGCAAAAATTACTGGCCTTAGAAAAAGCCAAGTTCATTGTCTTGTAAAATACTGTGGGTATTTATATCACAGCATGATAAATCTCAGAGAGAAGAGAAAGCGGGTATGAGATTTTTAGATCTATTACACCATTTAACTCAAAGAATGTTTATATGACCCACTGCACAAAGTTTAAATACATGAGGCAGTTTTGATTGTTAACTCCCTGAACTTGCTGGCGGAGCAAAGTGAGACAAGACATTTCTAAACAGTGTGCTCTGGTATTGTTATCTGCTAGAAGGCACTTTCTGTCTTGTCAGCTGCTTCAGACATCTGCTCAGCTCCATAAAACCTGCACACAGCATGGGTCATTTTTGTTTGTTTGGAGCTGAGGAGCATTAAGTATTAGTTGACTGTAAGTTAGCTCTGTTACTCAAAGTTAGATAAGACAAGAGAATCTTAGTGATAAAGTCAGTTCTCAAGAAAAAAGTTTGCGTAATCTACAGTCTGTTTCCTAGATATATTTCCATTTTTAAAAAGTTTATGTTATAGCATGTACTTTTATGTTACAGTAATTTGAACGGTAAAGAAAATGCTTCATCCTAATTTTCCACATAACTACCAGCTCATTTTAAAGTATTTTCATATAACGACTTGCACATTATTTAAATATATAGCAACATGAAATGTTGCACTTTATCATTTTCCCTTAATACGTTATTTCCTACGTTGCTTTTTCCTTCCTAGAGCAGCATTTCAAATTGCTGCATCATACGGAGATAAGAAAATTCACTTACTCATTACCCTATTGTTGATTTTTTCAGTTGGGCAGTGCTTCCGTGGGGCCCAGTTGTGAGCTAATCTTACGCTTACTTCTTATGCTTTTAGTTGTTCTTTCCCAAATTACACACCCAAGCAAATTTCTCTTCATTTTATTTAAAAGCAAAACCAAAACCAAAAAATGCCTAATTCACATATTAGCATTTGGACAAATTACTGGGTGTATTTTTTATTAGCCTTTAAAGCATACACATGATAAAATGCACCCAAGATGTGTGTTAGTATTCCAATGCTATGATTTCGGTACAATTCTGTCCTGGGGCTCACAAATACAGCCAGACTCACTTGGTATGTTCATTTATCAGAAGGATTCCTGCCAGGCAGGGGAATTAATCCTGCTTGGGAAGAATGGGTACAGGATTATGATAACTAGGGTCTTCCTTTTGGCTTAGAAAGAGAACTGATCCGGCTGTAGTTCTAGGGAAAACTTGCAAAGGTAAAGATTCTAAATTTAGATAGAATATATAATTAGACCTTTAAAGCTGTATGGACAAGGTAACCTTTATCTTTTGGACCCTCCCAACCATCTCCCTTCATGTCTTTCTCTCTTATTCTCTTCACCAGCCACTTTCTATTTGTTGAATCCTTGGTCCTGTTATTGTTGTTCTTGGGGAAATTGAAGGTTTGGCAGAGGTGAGTTACTACTCTTCATCTTGATTCCACTGCTACCAGGCCTGACTTAAATCCCCTTTCTACTGAGGCAGGTCAAAATTTGGCTCCTGCTCTTTGTTCTGAAGTGTCTAGCCACCAAGGATGTGGGCAGTAGGGCCAGAATAGAGCTGGGATATTATCCTGGAGACTGGCATCAAGGACATATCTCCAGGGGCAACTGGGCTGCTCAGTGGTTGAGCATCTGCCTTTGGCTCAGGTCACAATCCTGGGGCCCTGGGATCGAGTTCTGCATCAGGCTGTCTGCAGGGAGCCTGCTTCAACCTCTGCCTATGTCTCTGCCTCTCTTTGCCTCCCTCATGAATAGATAAATAAAATCTTTTTTTTTTAAAGGAACCTCTCCATCTTATCAAAATCCCAGCATGAGAACATTATATAACCCCAGATATCATGGAAATAGGGTTGAGCTCATGTATTTTAAACAGAGATCAAGACTACAGTCTTAAACAGGTATTTTTCACCAACAAAGGTCATTTTTTCGAAGATGTCATTTATTAATTTTTAGAGAGAAAGAATGCCTAGGTGCATAAAGGATGGAGTAGAAGAGGAGGAAGAGGGACAAGCAGACTCCACCCTGATTGGGGAGCTCTACCTGGGGCTTGGTCCCATGACCACAAGATCAGGACCAGAGCCGAAATCAAGAGTCTGACGCTCAATTGACTAAGCCACCCAGGTGCCCCAATCATTTTGAATTCAAAAATGTGTTTATTCTTTAAAAAAATAATTTAAAAATTTAAGATGCCCTAACATAAACTCATCAATTATGTAAGAATGTAAGAAGTTCCCTGTTATTTGCTGAATGTAATCTGGGCAACCCAATGGTCTGTCTGTGATATTACTATCACACAAACATTGTGTGTCAACACTGGTTTGCTTCAGTGCTAACATTCACATCTTACAGTAAATCATCTTCTCTTGACTTACGAATAATCTCTTGATCTACTTTTCCCTCAGTTACTGCAATACTTTGCTCCCCTTTTTAGTAAAACTTCTCCCTAGAGTTGTCCATATGGCTTTCCCCAATTCCATGCCTCTCCTTTTATCTTGGATACAACTTAGCCATCCTTTTACCTCAGCATCTGCCTGTAACTGCCTTGTCAAGGCCACTCATGATGTCCAGACTGATCAACCTTCTGCTACTTCTCACTGTTTTAGTCCAGACTCAGAGTTTAGTTCAGTTTCCCTCTTTTCTTCATGAAACATTTGGCCCATCTTACCTGATGATATTGCTGGCCCTCTTCATCTCTCAGACCTTCAAATCTAACATTAGAACATACCAGTTTTAATACCCTGATCCGGTAGTCATTTTTGTCTACACTCACTTCCTGGTTCACCTGTCAGTCCACAGGCTATAAATACCACACATCCATTGATGACGCCCAGCTTCACACCTCCATCCCAGTCCTCTTTCGATTTCCAGGCTTAACCACTCCACTTGGAAGAAAAATGAATAACTAAAAATTAATTGATCTGAAACCAAACTCTTGGTATTCCCTCTAAAAATCTTCTTCCTCTCATATTCTTCATTATTTCAGTAAATGATAACTCTGTCTTCAGTGGTACAGACAAAACCTTTGAAGTCCTCATTGATTCCTCTCACTCACAAAGTTCAAATCTGTCAACAAATCATATGGCTCTACAAAATGTATTCAGAAACTGGGGCACCTGGTTAAGCATCTGAGCCTTGATTTTGGCTCAGGTCATGATCTCAGGGTCATGAGATCAAGCCCCACATTGGGCTCTACACTCAGTGGGGAGTTGGATTGAGACTCTTTCTCCTTCTACTTCTGCTCCTCCCCCTTCTTCTCTCTCTCTTTCTCTCTCTAAAAAAAAATGTATTCAGAAACATACCACTTCTCATCACCACTGCTATTACTATCTGGTATAAGCCATCAACACACACCACCTGGATTATTATAATAGTACTCGAAGACTGTAATAAGATGGATTTGTATTAAATAATGTATTTTTTTTTTAAAGTTTTTTTTTTAATTTTTTTTTAATTTAATTTTATTTATTTATGATAGTCATACAGAGAGAAAGAGAGAGAGGCAGAGACACAGGCAGAGGGAGAAGCAGGCTCCATGCACCGGGAGCCTGATGTGGGATTCGATCCCGGGTCTCCAGGATCGCGCCCTGGGCCAAAGGCAGGCGCCAAACCGCTGCGCCACCCAGGGATCCCTGTATTAAATAATTTAGATAAATAATATAAGGAAGTCAGAAAATATCACACCTCTATTCAACCCAGAGGGTCTTCCCTTCTTACAGTAAAGTCTAAATTCCTTACCATGAAGATGTATAAAAACATCTTCCACTTTCTCTTGTTTATTTGCCTCCTTACTACACTCCATTATGTTCTTAAAACTGCCTTAGTGAAGAATTTTAGCTTTATTGTCTCCCCAGCCTGGAATATCTGTCTCCAAGATGCCACATGTCTCATTCCCTTTCTTCCTTTAAGGCTCTGTTCAAATGTCACCTTCTCAGGAAAGCCTTCACTGATCACCCACTGAAATGTACACTTCTCATTCCTCCAACAACTCTCCCCATTTTCTACTTTATTTTTCACCATTTGCCCTAGTATATATTTTCTTACCTGTCTCTCTCCACTTAAAAATAGGTTCCATGAGGAGCATCTGGTTGGCTTAGGTAAATATCCAATGCTTGACTTCAGCTCAAGTCATGATCTCATTTTCCTGGGATTGAGTTCCATGACATGAGGGGCTTCAAACTCAACACAGAGTGTGCTCAAGATTCTCTCTCTCTGCCCCTTCTTCCTGCTCATGCACTCTCTCAAATAAATAAGTAAATAAAATCTTTTAAAAAAATAAAAACAATAATAGATTCCATGAATAAAAAGGGCTTTCCTTTTATTCATTGTCATATCCTCACAACCTATGATAGTGCCAGGCATTTAGCAGATACTTGATAAATACTTGTTGACTGAATATATAAATAAATAAAAGGTAGAGGCAAAGATCAGGAAACTATCTCAATAGTCTAGGTGAGAAATTATGATGGCTTGAAAGAGGTGGTAGCTGTGGAGATTTTGCTAGATTGTAGAGGAAAAGCTAGCAAGAATGTTGGGATTCTTATTACTGCTATTTTTCTCACCATAGAAGTATAAATCTGCATTGTACTTGAATGCATCAATATTGGGGATTCATTAATGTGAGGCTCCTCCTTAAGAACTTGATGTACTCTCAATGTGCCCATAAAAATCTGATTGTTAGTCTAGAGAACTAAGGACCAGACTCTGAACTAGGGTTGTCAGATAAAATGCAGGATACACAGACATATTTGTATTTCAGATGAACAAGGAATAAAATTTAAGTATGCCCCAAATATTGCATAGGACATATTCATACTAAATCTACATATACATATAAATATATGTATAAATATTATATACATACTATATATACACAATATAATAAGTACATATATGTATACACATACATAATTCAAATATTGCATGGGATATATTTATACTAAATATACATATTATAAACATAAACATATGTGTGTAATGTGTATATATGTATATATAATATATATACATGTATATGTGTAATGTGTACATATATGCATATAATATGTATGTGTATATATATATACATACACTATGCATACTGAATGTGTGTGTTGTTTATGTCAAAACAAATCAAACCATCATTTTAAATTTAACTTTATTTATTTTTTTTTTAATTTTTTATTTATTTATGATAGTCACAGAGAGAGAGAGAGAGGCAGAGACACAGGCGGATGGAGAAGCAGGCTCCATGCACCGGGAGCCTGATGTGGGATTCGATCCCGGGTCTCCAGGATCACGCCCTGGGCCAAAGGCAGGCGCCAAACCGCTGCGCCACCCAGGGATCCCAAAATTTAACTTTATATATTTATTTGTTTGTTTATTGCTAAAGATGACAAACTTAACCTGGGCTACTGAAAATTCTTTAAAGTAATGAATGCTACTTTGAGTATCCTTTGGGGAAAAATAATTCTAGCTTTTTGTTGATAAGAATAAACTGAGGGAGCCCTATTTTTTCCCCTCAGACATTTATTTTATTTTGCAGTGATAGGGGCTATGAAAGTTCAGAGCCATAGTTTAATTGTCTTTAATTTCATTTACTTTTTAAAAAATATTTTATGTATTTATTTGTGAGCAAGAGGGAGAGCACACACGTACAAGCAGAGGGAGGGGCAGAGGGAGAGGGAGAAGCAGATTCCTTGCTGATCAGGGAGCTGGTTATAAGACTTAATCCCAGGATCCTGGGATCAAGACCTGAGCCAAAGGCAGACACTTAACAGACTGAACCACCCAGGTATCTCTCACTTACTTTCTTTATATCACCAAAGAATAATTTTCAGCTAATAACAATATCAAAATAGAAAAATTACCCGTCTCTATAATCTAGTCAATTAATATTACTTTGCACCTAGTAAAGTTAGATTTATTCCACAATTCTCTCAAGAATGTTTGTCTAATAGTCTGCACCTAACTCAATCAAAATTTATCAACAAATGAGAAGCAGGCCTGAGCTCTGCACCCCATGGTCCCAACTCTCTTAGGTTGATGCCATGCACAAATCGCATGCTATATCATGATCTCACAATCCTGCCAGGAGTCAGCAGTGGATGGACTTCTTCCATTTTACCAATGTGTTCCCTGGTCCTCTAACTCCTGCATTCGACCAGAGCAAACCAGTAGTAAGTAAAGAAAAGTCACAGAGAAAGGAGAGGAGCACAGCAGTCTTAATGACGTGAGCATAAGTAGAAAAAAATTCAAAGCAGAGAGTGTCTTGCATCGAACTGACAGCTCCTACATCTGCATTATCCCTTGTAGATGAAAAAAATATCTCAAATTTTATCTCATTCACATTTTATTTATTTATTTATTTTAATAAATGTAGACACTGAGGTTCATGTGTGGAAATACTGCATGAACAGGTAGTTGCAGAAATACTGTTGGAGATCAAATTGAAGTCCAGAGTGCTTCACCTTCTCCCTCTGGCAACTAGTTCTGAGTGAAAAGGGGAAACTCTAAAATAATGTCCCTTTGGGGCACCTGGGTGGCTCAGTTGGTTAAGCATCTACCTCAGCTCAGGTCATGATCCTGGGGTCCTTGGATCAAGACTCACTTTGCCTTCCCTGCTCAGTGGGAAGTCTACTTCTCCCTTTCCTTCTGCCCCTCTCTGCCTCCTGCTCCAGCTCTCTCAAATTAAATAAAGTCTTTAAAAACAAAACAAACAAAAAACAAAAAGCGTCACTTCAGCCTAAAGGAATTCTGGATGAATGGAAACTTGAAACAACTCCAAATTCATCAATATGTTGAACTGTTGGAGACATCAAGTGATTTTATGAATCTCTCTCTTAGGCAAATGATTTTTTTTTTTGAAAAAAAAAAGATGGAAAGAAAAATTTAAAAATGAACTTAAAAAGTGGTCAAAGACAAATCTGTATTCAAAAATTATCATATCTTATATAATCACACTAAAGTGGCAGCCAGGATGTATTTGGGGACCAATGGGTTTTATAATCTGTCTCTAACATATATATTTAGGCAAATCTTTTCCCACCAATCCTATTTAATTTTCAGTAATTCTTTAATTGGTTTTTCCTTGGCTAGATTATCACTTTATCTTAAGAGCCTTGTATACCACCTTGTTCACAATAGTTGCTCAAGACAAATTTCTCTATTGATGAATAAATTAGAGAAGTCACTACAGCCATATGAGAAATTGCCTCTCCGGGCAAGATATTTGCTCAGCACTCTGTGCTACTATAACTCTTTTGTTCAATTCCTCTTAATTGCATGTGTTAGCTTCATCTAAAAATGCCCTTTCAATCTTTCTCTTCCTGTCCAAATACTACCCATCCTTTAAATTCTTGCCCATTGGTGCTCTGAAGTCTTCACTGATATTTTCAATGTACACAGTTCAATCCTATTTCTAAACTTTTGTCATCTATAGGATTTAACATTTACTTATATACCGTCTCCTTTTATTCCTTATCTCTTCAGGATTAATGATGCCTTGAAATTAGAACATCTGATTCATTCACTTCCACCTATCTCAAATTTCTATCAAAACACCTAATGATTTATTGATGATATAAGTAGAAATAATGGTTTTTAACATCTACTAAATGAATGAGCAAGGAGTGGGACCAGTGAAGAGTACAGGAATTCAGAGACTAGTAACATATAGCTGACACTGTTGGGTCAGTGTCTTGACTATAATATTAAAAGTTAAAGAATAGCCTAGTGCCATACACATAAGAGCTTATAAATATTTATGGATTCATATATTAACAAATTAAGCCAATTTTATGCCCATGCTTAATTAAGCCTCTGTTCACGACTCCAACAGCATTCATCTTAGTGCCATTGGAAAAGTGAAATCACTACTTTTATTTTCTAATCTCTTGTTTTGGCCATATAAATAAGCTCCATCCAGATGAGTTGAAAGACATATGTGATCCTTTTTAGACATGGTATGTACCTATTACATCAAAAGCAATTAGAAGCAATAAAAAGACTTTAATAAAAATTACTGTTGTACATTGACAAATTAAATTGTGTGGAAATATATAGAAATAATAATTAAATAAAAATACTGTAAGACAAGGATCAGGACATAGAATAGTCTTAGTTAAGCAATTTAGAATATCAACCATAACTTGGTATTTTTAAATGAACACCAGATCACAATGATCAGTTATCAGTATGCACCAGAGATAAGGTTGCAGATGCAAATTAAAATAATAGGAGACATGGGACCAAATGGGAAATCCAGCAGTAACCACAGACATTTCATTAAGTCATTCATATTTGCTAGACTTTGAGTCATTTGCTTTAAAAAAAAAAAAAAAAAGGTAGTAAATGCTCTGCAGCTGCTTTGCTCCCAACAAAGCAGTGTGGCTACATTTTCCGGAATTAGTGAAACATAAGCTGAAATAGTCTTTTTCCAAATGGATCCCTCCATATCTGGAAAATCATCCTAATTACCATGGCTGTGTCCCTTGACTGTTACATCACTATTCCAAGATTGAGTTATCTCAATCCCATTGATGTATTGCTTACTTATTCTTTCAAAAGTATTTGTACAAATAATATAAACAGAGTTATTCCTCATCTTCTACAATTTCATGCCAGGGACTGTGGTGAGGACTTATTCCACATTCTGAACACCTAATATCTATCACTAGAAAGTGACATACCTACTCTTAGGACACAGGTCACAATTTTCTCCAAACTCTGTCTTTTGTGAGTATTCCCTATAGGCAATATTAAAAAGTGCATCTGTAATGTTAAGCAAAATGTGAAGCATTATGAAATCTTTGCTTTCCCCTAATATCATATTCCAGATAACACTATAATTCCAGATGAGCTGGGTGGAGGAAGTCTGACACCCAACATTTCCAGACGCTAACCTTACTTTCTCAGATTGTGCATCACAATTGTGTGTAATGGAATAACAATTGCAGCACTTATAAATCACTTTGCAGTTTACAATACATGTTCACCTCTATGACATTTGCACCAGAATACATTAGCAAGGTTCAGATGAATTCAAAATTCTCAAATAACAATTTATCACAAGTATAAAATGATCGTAGAATGCTTCAGATTTTTAAACAAGGGGGAAGAAAGGAGCAATTATGCAACTATGCATGCCCTATATCAGCCATATTTTTATAAATGATACCTTTGCAAGCACTGTGGATATGATCTTTTGGATATCCCCATCAGGATTGCCTGTGTACTATATAAAAATATGGAATCTTGGGCTTTGTATCATATCCCTGGAGTCACGTTTTGCATGCAAGTGAGAAAGGATGGGTTTCCCAAATTGGTATATTTTTACTAAGCTCCATTAGTTCATTCAAAGGCACATACTTGGTGGTGAAGTTTTGGCACTTGAAGGATTTTATTTTATGGAAGCAAACATATTTTATATCTTCAAAACCTCAGGCCTGGAGCAAATTATTTGGCACTTATTCTTTAGAAGTAGCCGATAAATAACAGGAAAATAGACTGACTTCATTAGTATGGTAAACCATCCATGGGCTAGATTGTACTTAATTGCTATTTTTACTAGAGATACCTAACTGTTTCATTCTTGGTATGAAACACTTTTCCAAAAGCACATAAGCCTCAGTCAATTATATTTACTTGTTAATTTGGCCTGCCTTGGTTTTTCTCTTCTTCCTTAATAGCTGCTTTTCATTGAACTTGAAGCAAGTGTTCCCCAAAACTCTAATCGGTGCAGGCTTTTGAAGAAGTCACATTACTTGGTGCTAATTTACTTCAGTTACTTCATTAAATGACTCCAGGCTTTCAAATAATTTTGGTAAGTGCTTTTTTCCTCCTAAATACTGATATCACTTAGGGTAGATGAATCTGACTCTGCTTGTCCATTTCAAGTCACAGAGATAATTATTTTTGCTGTGTAAGTTAGTGGAGATCATAATTGTACAGGATGATTTTCATTAGGAGATTGGAATTCATGTACATCCACTAACGGACTGTTAAACTCAAAATATTTTTTGACCCATTTAGTCCTTAGAACAGGAGATCTAAAAATATATAAACAAGTATCTCACCCAGAATGGTGAATTCTATTGATAGGTCTGCTTTCAGCCCAGGTTACTAACGTTGTTGTTGTTGTTGTTGTTGTTGTTGTTGTTGTTGTTGTTTTAACTTTAAATATTTATTTATTTATTTGAGAGAGAGAGCATGCATAGACACACATGGGGGGGGTGGTAGGGAGGGGCCAGAGGGGGAGAGAGAGAATCACAAGCCAACTCCTCACTGAACATGCAGTCTGACACAGGGCTCGAGCCCAGGACCCTACAATCATGACCTGAGTCGAAATCAAGAGTCTAACACTCAACAGACTGAGCCACCCAGGCACCCCATCAGCACCAGACACTGATGTCTTACTGAAAAAATGAGGCTACAAGAAATCACCTTCCATCTCCTAATGCCTATCTATAGACACACACACACACACACACACACACTACTCGAGGTAGAAGAGTTTCAGACAGCATGCTAGATTTTTAATAATCAGTTTAAAATGGTCTCTGACTCCTAGGGAAAGAATCATTCTGTCTTTTCTTTTCCAGGCTGCCACTTCCCCATCAGTGTACATTATTTTCCTCATGATGGTGCCTTCTCTCCCTCACCAAAATTACCTTCTCCAAACTCAGATGTCTCTCACTTCCTTGCGCCTTGTTTTCCTCTCTGCTTAGTGCTGTTTCAGATGACTTATGTTCTCATAGTTCTCCAGAGACTTCTTTCCTTTATACTCAGCAAAGGGCTCATGCAGAGTCCTGGGGTCCCCTTGTCCTCTGCCCATACTATAGGTACTAGGGTGCTGGTGCTATTCCAATCAAATCTTGTCTTTTGGTTCTTTTTTTTTTTTTTTTTAATTCCCTGAAGTGTAAAATAAAAGAGCAAAGAGCAAGGGCAAGTGATGTTTCTTCCAGATGGAGGACAGAGCCGAGTCTAGTCTCAATATACTTGCAGTTCAATATAACTCTCTGTGCCTCCTGGGAGGGGTCTGGGAGGATGGGAGACAGGATGGATTTTTTTCCACTTTTTCAGTTCTGTGAAGTATTTTTTAGGTATTTTTAATTTAAGATGAAGATTAATTTAAGGTTACATTAAGTCAAAATACAAACTCAAATGCTATTTTTGTTAGCTCAATTTCATCTTGCAAATATTTTGCTGTTGTTCTCAAGTTTAGGTAATAAGGTTTTTTTTTTCTCCTCCCTCTCAATAAGGGTTTTTATATTTGTAGCTCACTTAACAAAAGATGTCTGAATATAGGGATGAGATATTACATAAAATAGTCTTTCTGAGGGACGCCTAGGTGGCTCAGCAATTGAGCGTCTGACTTCGGCTCAGGGTGTGATCCTGGGGTCGAGTCCCACACCAGGCTTCCTGAGTCTTGCTTCTCTCTCTCTCTGTATCTCTGCCTCTGTCTCTCTGTGTCTCTCATGGATAAATAAATAA
Organism: Vulpes lagopus; assembly: GCF_018345385.1. Taxonomy (NCBI): domain Eukaryota; kingdom Metazoa; phylum Chordata; class Mammalia; order Carnivora; family Canidae; genus Vulpes; species Vulpes lagopus. The sequence continues at coordinate 20,960,537 of NC_054824.1, read as the reverse complement.
AATCTTTATTAAAAAAAAAAAAAAGAAGTCTCTCTGATTAATTTCAGCTAGTTTCTAGTAAGAGAGTCCCTGAGACTATCACCTCTGGAGCTCAGGAACTTCCAGGTAAATGCCATTTTGTGATGAGACTTTTTGTATCTGGTTCCCAGATCTCTCTCCTAGTACTTAAAACCCATAAGCATCAGATATAAAGGCAATGCAGACTTCTTATATTACTATTGTAGTCTGATCCAAATGTTGTATTTGTAATAATAGTGTAAGGTAAGTGTGGCCTGAACACTACTCACCTGGTCATCAGCAGTCCCCCCAACTCCTAGTATAGACTCTTTCATTAAGAGTCAGACCAGGGCACCTGGGTAGCTCAGTGGTTGAGCTTCTGCCCTAGGCCCAGGTCATGATCCTGAGATCCTAGGATCAAGTTCTACATCAGGCTCCCCGCAAGGAGCCGGCTTCTCCATCTGCTTATGCCTCTGCCTTTCTTTCTCTGTCTCACATGAATAAATAAATAAAATCTTTAAAAAGATTTTTAAAAAAGAGTTAGACCAAATCCAACTGGCCCTATAAGGGAACTGGGCCAGGACAGGCAAAGGCATGTTGGTGGATTCCTTCTGGATCAGGGTGGGCAACAAGGCAAATATTCACTATGCAACTCCTGCTCATGTTAGAAACCATTGATGGGATTTCTTTCTTTCCTTTGTTCTGTGAACAAAGGATTCTACTTTCTGAGGGCTACACACCAGCCATCTCCAGCTCTCTGTGTGAACATTAATCTCCTTGGAGTGAGGGAAATCACTAACTTCCAATACAGCTCTTTGGCCAAGAGTTCCCCTTTCTCCTCTCTACTGCTCTTGGCAGCAACAGGAGGTGACATGAATGTTAGCTTTGTTTTTATTCATATACTGAACCTGTGACACTGTGAAAAGTTGCTTCATCTAGAGAGAGAGAGAAGCTATTTAGTGTTATGTCTGAGTCTGAAAAATTAGTTTCTTTTGAGACTGTAAGGTGTTCACATCATTCTTCTTATTTAGTCAAAGGCTGAGGTACATTAATGACACCATGAGATAATAGAAAATATGTATTGGGCTCAGCTCCTGGTTCCTGGCACAGAGCTCCTAAGACCTTTATAATTTCTTGACCGATAAAAATGTTAGAAGCATCCCTTTTCTAATATTGGTCTTTGACCTTTGTTTGTGACACAGAGATCTTGAAACCCTTGTAGTTTCCTTGGTTATAAGAATGTCTTTTGTGTTAGTGAGGCAATTCTGGCTGGGTTCCTGGATGGCTCCTGGGTGAGGGCTAATCATGAGAAAGACCAAACCATCATCAGAAGCTGTGAATTTTCAGCCTGCCTTGCATTCTCCTAAAAAGGGAGAAGGGCTGGAAATGATCACTCCTTCACTATGAGGCTTCCATAAAATCCCCAAAGAGGAAGTTTGGAGGGCTTCCAGGTTGGGGAACAGTATGAGGAGTGGGGACAGTGCCATGCCTGGACAGGGCATGAAAGTCCTGCATCTCTTTCCACATACCTTGCTCTACACATCTCTTCCATATAGATGTTCATCTGTATCCTTTATCATATTCCTTAATAATAAACTGGTAAACATAAGTGTTTTGCTGTGTTCTTGAGCCACTCCAGCAAATTAAGTGAACCCAAGGAGAGAGTCGTAGGAACCTCTGATTTACAGCTGATGGGTCAGAAGCACAGGTAACAGGCTGGCCTCATGATTGCCATCCCAAGTGACATGAAGTTAGTCTTGTAGGACTGGGCACATAATCTGTGGAATCTGACACTATCTCTAAGTAGAGAGTGTCAGAATTAAGTTGAATTGTAGAACACCAAACTAGTGTCACAAAAATTGCCTGGTGTGAGGAAAAGTCTTCACATATTTTGACCACAGTGTCAGAAGTGAAGTGTTCTGTATGAGTAGTAAGGGAGACTCATAGGATAAAGATCCCTAATAGGGAAAAACTGGGATTTTCCTTATATAGGAAGGAGAAAACCTGAGTTTTTCTTTCAATTACCCATGGTATTAGAGCAGCAGTTGTGCTGCAATCAGTACTAAAGGTAACAGTTATCAGGAGAATTTAGAGGTAGATAGCACCTGGGAAATTGGTTCACTTGATGCATAAGGAAATACAAACTAAAGAAAAAGACAAAATATTCTACCCTTTAATTATCATTATCTATAACAGCCAAAAGTAAAAGAACATGCTGAGTTTGATCTCAATGCTAGACAAACTCAGATTTAACAAGTCTAAGCTTCAGTCACTCACCAAAGACTCAAAGTCACTCACCAAAGGTAAAAATTGTACAGGGACAAGAGAAAGTATTTCTGAGACCTCTGGTCATCAAGATGGCAATCAAGGTTGGAGGGACGACAAACAGAGAAACTATTGGAATCACAGTATAATATGAAGGAGTCATTTCATTTTATAAATCAGTTAATCATCTGCTTCCTAAGGAGCCTTCACTGAAGTGGATTCTGAAGTGGATTATGAGAGTGACATATTTAGGGGCAGTGTCTTTGGTTTTGAATGCTGCAGGGTGGAAGAGCACGTTATACAAGACCCACAGCTCACTATTGTGTAATCACAGATGGCTATATGTGATCCAGACACACAGGAGGTTATTCCTGCCGGAATAGTCACCCTGATGGACTGGTTAAAAGCCGCTGTAAGGTCTATTTAATCTCAGAAGAAGGACTGCCTATTTTTACCTATCATTGCCAAGTAGAATAACCAAGAGGAAGCAGCTGATATGCTTTGTATATAAGCCATGTGGAACTGACTTTGTGATAATGGGATATTTATTCACCCGCTGAATATGTCCACCATCCATGTCATGACTATAGTTAAGGGGGTTATATTTTAGTGGACACCCCATATAACCTCACTGTTGCAAAACCAAATGACAATTGGCAAAGCCTTTTCAAATTTGCTGTTTCATCTTCCCCTCGTGGGTCTTAAAGATACCAACAAAGTCTTAAGTTAATGGGCAGGAGAATGGGGAAAGACAGAAGAGAATTATGACACTGGTTTTAGCAGACTGGGAAATTTTAAATAGTTATTAAGGAATAAGGCTAATAAAGCAAATATTGATAGAAATTAAACAAAGAGGTAAAAGAAAGAGGAGAGTCATGGGATTGATTCTCCCCAGCAGGGGAAATTTTTTAAATATTTATTAAGATATGGGCTGAATAAAATGCACATTGAAGGGGTTAGAACAAAGGTTTTAGTATAGTACTACCCAAGGTGGGTGGACAAAGAGACCCTTGTTGGCACCCCAATACCATAGTGCACCAGATAAATCCAGTCTATTTCTCACAGTTCAGAAAAAAATTTAAAGCCTGAAGACAGGGATTAAAAGTTATGGGAAAAAAAAAAATAAAAAAAAATAAATAAATAAAAGTTATGGGAAACCTGTCTAACAATCTCTTGTACTTGTGACAAAGCAGATTACTCAAGTTCAAGATTGACAAAAGGGCCAAGATCCGTTGACTTAACCCCTCACTGAGGATGCAAAGTCTTTTTCACAGAATGAGTAAAATGGTCATGGGGTGAAAAAGAGACGTTTCCAGCACTCCTTGATACAGGAACCCACACACTGTGGTACCAGAATCCATTGTTGAAGCCCTGACATGGGCTATAGTTAGATGGAGAGAACATAAAAAACGTGAAAGCCACTAAGACAATGAAGTTGGAATGTTCAAACAGGTTTTATGTGAAGTGGTTGTGTCTCTTTTACCTGAATGTTCCATGAGAATGGATATCATGTCTGGCTGTGGGTCACTCCTGCTACGAAGCATCGTAAAACCAAAACCTGTTGATGAAATCCTAATAGAGGCTACACTTAGGAACATAACAATTGATGATATACAGGTGATAACATAAAGTTAGGAACATTAGGAGTTGATGGAGTTACAGGATGGTTTGTGAGAGAATTGGTGTGTTTGAGTAGGCTTGATCACCTGATTGTATTTGGGGATAAACATTGTGCCTGACTACAGAACATTTCCCTTATTTACTATTGTAAAACAGAAAGCATGTAAATTCACCCTTCAAGCAAAATTCATTGGACATGCTAAATGGGAACCAGTAATACTGCCTGAGCCCACAGAGTATGGAATAGGAGCTGGAGTTCTAGTAAGGACAAATTCTCTGTGTGATGACCCTATGTGCAGCCTACACTGGGGCTTATGGCCAAAGCCTGTGAGCAATTCCCAGCAATGACTATTGAAACATTAGACTGGAGAATTTCCATGTGAAGGATATTTGCTAACCTACTATCAGACATTAATTGACGCTACCCTGATGAATGAAGGATATAAAATGATCTTTTAAAATATCCATACTGTTGAGAGTGACATCAGATGGGGAAGGCAATGCCCAGAAGACTTCCAAAATAAAATGAAAATGGCTTATACAAGATTATGCTGCCTGGGAAATGCAAGGAGGAGATACTAAGAGCAGGGAGTTTTTCCCCCAGGACTGACTCTGGAACTGCGTGAAGAGCTGGGATTGTACTGTCACTTGGACAGTGCTCTACAAACAGCTCTCAACTGACCAACACGGAGCTGCTTGGTTTGTGGATGGCAGTTCCACAGTGAATGCACAATGCACAACATCCTGTTTGGAAGGCCACCACTCTGAATGAATAAGGTAAAACTAAATCAGCTCAGTGGGTTGGATTATATGCTATTTTCCTAGCAATGACAGAAGGATGGAGTGAAAAAAGCCCCTATGTTTGGGTTTTTACTGATGATTGGGCAGTGGCCAATGGCCTGGCTGTATGCTGTGGCAGGGAGGCAATGGAAACCTGGCCAATTAATGGGATGTTAAAATGCAGGGGCTAGCCTTATGGAAATCATTGTGGGAATTTGAAGGCTACATTAGACTCAGACATGACAGTGTCCATCATAAGAATCCCCTTTAGAAGACAATTGAAATCAACAAGCAGATATCCCTGTGTGTTCATCTAAGGTCGCCACCTGGGCCCACGAAATGAGTGGATGGATGTGTGAGTCCTGCAACAGGGCAGCATCCTTTTGCACCCTCTAAGGGGGGTGCAAAAGGGTCAGTCACTGCAGAAGGCTATGTGGCAGATTCCCTGGTGGCAAGTGAGACTGATGCTGATGCCCCTGGGGGCTGCAAATGGGTCTTGACAAGAATAGACCTTGACCCTAGACTGGGTTTTGCTTGCCGAGTGGTAGATGTTAGTACTCAGAATCCTATAAAAGAACCTGAACAGAAGATATTGCATCAATTTGGATTGCTGACCATGATTTCTTTGGACCGAAGGACACATTTTACAGTTTATAGTATCCAACACGGGTCAGAGAGCTATCTTCCTCAGAGGACTAGTTTCATAGAGAATTGGCTCAGGCAACTGAAACATTGGTTGTCTAAAAAGGAGAACATAAAGGCATGAAGGGCTGGCTTATACACCTTTATGAGTGTGCACTAACACTCAACATGGACACGACTTTAAAAACGTCCCCCTTGGGGATCCCTGGATGGCTCAGCAGTTTAGTGCCTGCCTTCGGCCCAGGGTGTCACCCTGGAGACCCGGGATCAAGTCCCACGTCGGGCTCCCTGCGTGGAGCCTGCTTCTCCCTCTGCCTGTGTCTCTGCCTCTCTCTCTCTCTCTCTCTCTCTCTCTCTGTGTGTGTGTGTGTGTGTCTCATGAATAAATAAATAATATCTTTAAAAAAAAGTCCCCCTTGGATGGATTCCTGCTTTCTAGTGGTCTAGGGAAGAGAAGGTAGGAAAGATGTTGGTATACACTTTTCATCACATCACCTCAATTTTTCCTCCTACTTGTGCAGGGGTCATTGGACCCGGGCTGCCACGACAATGGGGGATGATTCCTAAGCGAGAAATTGCAACTGTACTTTAACCCTTTTGTCAGAATGCCGAAGGGCCTCCCGGGGCAAAATATACCTTCACCCCCTCTGGCAAAATTGAGACTACCAGTGAAAGCAGCCACATTGCTGGTGATGAAGACGGCTCCCTAGTTCTGCCCCTGGATAACCTCACTCTTTGTGAACTGGAGCAGATTGAGGGTGAAGCACCTGCCCACCCCACCCCCCACCCCGCCCCAGTATTCCCGCCAGCAATCTAGACCAGCACAGCAGCCAAACCTGAAGTCCTTTCCAAAAGTAGAAGAGTTTGGCTACAAATGGAGAGAAAGAGGAAAAGTAGCCAAAGGTAAAGTAATGAATGAATAAATAAGTTTTATAATGAGGGGAATCCAATAGCACATTAACACCTAAGAAGAGGCTTTGAATAAGAGAAGATATTCTCATCTTAACCTCAATTCTATCAGATGCCTAAGAGGATAAAGCCATATGTTTGCCTAGACCACTCCTGATTTCAAAATTTGACAAGGGGGAATGGAGGTCTACAAACCTGAGTGGCCTGGCCCAGGAAATTATTTTACATATGACATGATGATGGACTGGAATGATTATTGATGATAGCACAGAATTCTAGTAATGTGTCAACGTCCTGAGTGAAATGTTATTTTTCTGTAAAGAGTTTGTGGCCAGAAATTAGCGGGTGGGCTGTGAGAGAATAGAAAATATCTAATGGTCTCTGCCCTCCACTCCTGATACAGACCTCCTAAGCCCTTGTCATTTCCTAAGTGATAAGAATGCTTGGAGCATCTCTTGTTCTATTATTAGCCTTTAACACCTCTGTTCCTAACGCAGAGCTCCTAAAACCCTAGATAGTGTCAGAGTTGTGTGGAATTGTAGGACACCCAGCTGCTGTCACAGACCATGCCTTGGTATGGGGTGGGGGTGTGGGGAAATCTCCACTTATTTGGTGACCAGAAGTGTCAGAAATTGTTTTATGTGAGTAGTAAAGGAGACTCACAGGGAAGACACACACAGTAGGGAAGAAACAGGATTTCCCCTGCACACGTGGAAATTGGAGTTTCTTATTTTCAGATACCACGTCCAGAGAGGAGTTAAATAAATCTTTATTGAACAGAACAGAATGTACTCAGGACCAGGACCAGATGACTTGCAGCATTTCCATTCCTACTCAAACGGGAGACTCACAGTGCAAAACACGAAACCTCCTCTCTACGTTTTCAATCATTCTCCTTCATAAGGACAAAATAATCTCAAATTAAAGTGAAGTTTATTTATATTCATGTAGAAGTGATATGCAATCCTTCCTTCCCCCGCCTCAAAGACTAGTTCTGTATGATTGCAGCAGTATCTAATCAGTTACAATTTGTGTGGTTTCTTGTTTCTTTTTCTTCCAGAATGCTATCAACACTTACATGATCAGCATGATACATATAAAAATACATGTTAATGTGAACTCAATCTGAATGATACCAAGTGTTACTAGTTTTATGGAGACGATTCTCCAGATGGAAGTGCTTGATTTTTTTTTCCCTTGCAAAATTAAAAAAAAAAAAAAACATTTTGGAATTTAGGAGCTAGTGAGAAGTTTAATTAAAGTGAAACAGGGGGAAAAAGTCTTTGAAGGCACAATCTTAAAATACCTAAATTTCAGTAAGTCATTCTACCAAATAATTATGGGTGCTGAAGGAATTTTCAAGCTTTCTAATGTTTGTGTCGTATCTTTATTCATCCCCCCCACCCCCTCCCCGTCTGATTCCAGGATTTAAGTTCCTTTTGAAGCCTGGAAGTAAATTGTTGGATTTAGTTTCTCTCCCACTTTCAGTTTTTTTGAACTAACACTTCTAATCAAGATCCTACCACACATGGTATGTGAGGCCAACATTATAAATCCCCGGTACTGATTTTCCCTTTCTCCTTTCCCCTCTCCCTTTGGTGATAGGCTCTCCTGGATACCATCTGTGAGGATTGAAAGTCCTTTTCTCAGTCCTCTTTTCAATGAGACATGGCCCTAAGTTCAATGAGACATGACTAAGTTCAGAACAAGGGGATATGGGTAGAAGCGAGGGATGCAATGAAATATCTGGACTTGTTTTTCTTTTTCTTCTGGTCTTATGTGGCTGCTGTCTTACTTTGGCCAAGCAAAAGGAAGGAGTAGCTTAGGAAAAAATGGGTCAGTAAAACAGAAGAAATCTGCATTCTTGAATGGTCGGAGGGAACATGGTACCCTACTGAGCTGGACCAATCATCTTTAGATTTGTGTATGAGAGAAGTGAACTTTAACTGTATCTAGCACACTGCATTTTTAAATCTCTTTGTTAAAGTGGTTTAGCCTTTGATCTATCTGATATCATTTATCAGAATCTGTAGTCTTAACATTAGCGGTATAAATAGACGGCTTTTGCTTTTCTGTGTTAGCTAACTCATCTATCTGGCTTAGGTCCCGGGCCCAAGATTCTGTTCTCATCACATAAACCCCAGTCACCTACTCCTGGTTGTAGGCTTTACTAACTGACATCCAAGGCAACTCTTAATTTCTTTTACTTTTAAGTTCTTTTTTTAAATTATGTGTTTCTTGTTTCAATGATATGCTAAAGTAGTTAATTGAGATCTCATAGGCAGTGTATTTCTCCATACTTAGAACTTCAGGATAAAGATTCTTAAACCTTTTCTGCTTAAGAGGTTTTGACTTCGTTTCTTTATGAATGCCAAATTTGTTTTAAAAAATATTGTGGTTGTAATAGTAATCGCTCACAGCAGGTGACATTAGATACATTGGGTTTTGAATTTTGGTATTTCGGTAGCCTTTATTTTTATTTTTTTTTATTTTTAATAATAAATTTATTTTTTATTGGTGTTCAATTTGCCAACATACAGAATAACACCCAGTGCTCAACCCGTCAAGTGCCCCCCTCAGTGCCCGTCACCCATTCACCCCCAGCCCCCGCCCTCCTCCCTTTTCACCACCTCTAGTTCGTTTCCCAGAGTTAGGAGTCTTTATGTTCTGTCTCCCTTTCTGATATTTCCTACCCATTTCTTCTCCCTTCCTTTCTATTCCCTTTCACTATTATTTATATTCCCCAAATGAATGAGAACATATAATGTTTGTCTTTCTCTGATTGACTTATTTCACTCAGCCTAATACCCTCCAGTTCCATCCACATCGAAGCAAATGGTGGGTATTTGTCAATTATAGAGTAGTTTTGCAGATTTCACCTGGCAAGAGCTCCTTCTTCCAAAAGAATCTTGAGACTCATTGCCAATTGAGTTTCTCCTTTGCTTAATTAATTGTTCCAGTTTACAATGGATCGATACTATTTGTTGAATGCATGGATAAGTAAGTAAATAAGTGTACATGATTTCCTTTAAAGAATAAAATTTTGCTAAGTGGTTAGGAAAAAGTAGTAGGAGTTTTCCACCATGACATGAGATGACAGGCATCTTCCAACTTTCCATTTGCCACCTAACAGCAAAATATTCCTATGTCTGAAGATTTTATTCTGTAAGCATAGTTTTGTGAAGTTTAAATTAAATCTTAACAAGAAAATCTCAGTTAACATAACAGGAAGGCACTGCATGAGGAAGCAGAGGAAAGCTATTAACATAGGTGTCAAAATAGATGTTTTTGGCCCCCGTGAAAAAAGGTGACTATATCACCTGTATTAATCTCATACTTTCCAGAATTGAATGTTGGTATAACGTTTTAAAATTTATATATTTTTTCATATGTTATTTACAATTCAATTTACTGATATTTTAAAGAAGGACACTGACATTTTGCTCAATCTCTTAGAAAGTATCTTCTGTTTGCTTTTTTCTTTAATTTATATGAAGAAATTATTCTGATTTAACTGCTTAATTGCATCCCAATTTTTAGCATCTTATTCTTTTGATATAGGTTTGGTGACATTAATATTCTTCATACTCCTTAGTGGTTGAAAGGTTACATAATGCCCCTTGAACTCTAAATACTTCCATGTATATTTCATAAAGGTAAGGATATTCTCTTAATTACAAAACTGCACAAACCAAAACTTTCAAATTCAGAAAGTTAGCATTATTGTAGTACTACTATCTAACTTAAGAATATATTCAAAAATTTGCAATTGTTACAATGTTTTTATATTTATTTATTTTAAAGATTTTTATTTATTTATTTGAGGGAGAGAGAGAGAGAGAGAGAGAGAGAGAGAGAGAGAGACAGCATGAGTGGGGGTTGGGGCAGACGGAAAGGGAGAAGTAGGCTCCCCACTGAGCAAAAAGCCTCATGTAGAGTATGATCCCAGGATCCTGGGATCATGACCTGAACCAAAGACAGATGCTTAACTGACTAAACCACCCAGGAGACCCAGGAATGTTTTTTATGAAAGAAAAACAATTCTGGTCCAGGATCCAGTCCAATATCACACATTACACTTAATTGTTCAATCTTTAGGCTCCTTTAGCACAGAGCAGTTCCACAGATTTTCTTTGACTGCCATAACCCTGGACAAATATGAATAATACAGTGCAATTATTCTGTAAATGTTCCTCAGTTTGAGTGAGTCTGATTTTCCTCACAATTGGACACAGCTATGCTTATTTGGACAGTAATACGGAAGTGATGTGTCTTTCTTTGGGCACCTGAGAAAGAAAGCACTCGTATAGATTTGGTCTGTTACTGAAGAGCAAAGTGTTCATTTTGATTACTTCGTAAGCTGATAGCTGCCACATTTCTCTACTATAAAGTTGCTATTCTTCCCTTTGCAAATAATAACTATTTTTTATCATTTTGTATTTATTTGTATTGCTATAGTTATTATTTATAAGGAAGAGCTTTTCTTTCTCACCGTTTTTCATTTATATCATATCACTATGGAGTCACAGGTGTCTATTTTCTTTAATGAGTTATCATCCATTATTATCACTATTCGGGCATTCAAATGGTCCTACCTTTGGCCAGCAGAATCCCCTTCATGCAGTCGTTGGCCTTTTGTGATATGCCCTCATCATTTTTTGAGCAGATCTTTATATCCCAGGGTATTCCAGGCCCATGTTGTCCTTTACCTGTGCTAGCCTGGAATCAGTCATTTCTCCAAGTGGTCTTGGTTTCTTGTAGTGGAGAATGGTTCAGAAACCACCATGTTAGAGGTAGGTATGCCTGATGTTACTGGAGAGACATTGACTACAGGATCTTTCAGCAGAGAGCTAATAGTTTTATGACTCTGTCTCTCTGTCTCCTTCTCTCACTCCAACACATGTATATCAATTAATTCTACTGCATCTTTGTATCTAACTATTTAATACTTGAAGATGATTTCAGGGGATCCCTGGGTGGCGCAGCAGTTTGGCGCCTGCCTTTGGCCCAGGGCGCGATCCTGGAGACCCGGGATCGAATCCCACGTCAGGCTCCCGGTGCATGGAGCCTGCTTCTCCCTCTGCCTATGTCTCTGCCTCTCTCTCTCTCTCTCTCTCTCTCTCTCTCTGTATGACTACATAAATAAATAATAAAAAAAAAGATGATTTCATTTTTATGCTTAAATATCTGATTTACTTACAGTTTAATTTTTGGCCTATTGTGTGGTTTGAGTCTAATTTAATATTTTTTTTCTAAAATCCACTCAACTGTCCCAGTACCATTTATTAAATAGTTCATTTTTTCCCTGGGTGATTTTTTTTTTTTTTCAGTCAGCTCTATGCCCTGGATAGAGCCCAACACAGTGCTTGACCTCATGACCCTGAAAGCAAGACCTGAGCTAGATCAAGAGTCACACACTAACCCAAATAAGCTGCCCAAGAGCCCCTCCCTCAGTGATTTTTGTTTATTTATGTATTTATTTATGTATTTATTTATTTAAAGATTTTATTTATTTATTCATGAGAAACACACACACACACAGAGAGAGAGAGAGAGAGAGGCAGAGACACAGGCAGAGGGAGAAGCAGGCTCCACGGAGGGAGCCTGACGTGGGACTTGATCCCGGGTCTTCAGGATCACACCGTGGGTGGAAGTGGGCACTAAACCACTGAGCTACCCAGACTGCCCTCCCTCAGTGATTTTTAGATGCCACTTTAATCATTGCAATATTTCGGTCACCTCAAAATGTCTCTATATATTTGGATCTATTTCTGCACTTAAAAAAAATTCACTAAACTGTGTCTCCACTTGAATCATCACAACACTGTTTCAATTGTGGAGTCTTCACAGTATGTTTTAACTTCTGGAAGCAGTGTGCCCTTACAATTTTCTTTTACTCTTTCCCCAGTTACTTACAATTTTCTTTTACTCTTTCCCCAGTTACCCTGGAATGCTTATTTTCCATATGAACAATAGTCTCAACTATGGCTACCTAAGAAGCTGGTTGTTTCATTTTGTTTTGCTTTAATTAGAAATGTCTTAGCTTCATAAATTAACTTAGGAGGATGTGACATCTTTATGCTGTTGAGTCATTTTGTCTGAAACAAGGGCCATTTTTCAAGTTAATTTTGTATTTTTTAGGAGCATACCAATCTTTTCTTTTTCTCATTAACTGGTCTGCAAATTTTCCTGTTCCTTTCATTTCATCTTCTTCACCAGAAGCATTGCCTTATCAATACTAACTTACTGAATTCCAAAGAAGCTTTAAGTCCTTACCATATGGTAAGACCTCTGGTTTCTAAGGCTTTTCAGTATCTTCACACTTGGAGTTGCCTTTCTTTTGGAGAGGATCTTACTCACTGTAGTCTTCTCCCTCCCACACAGCATTCCTACACCACCTTAGCAATACAGAAAGGTTGGCAACTGGGGCTCAAGAGTAGCTCTGCTGGAAATTGCTTTTTTTTTATTTAAGTAATTTTAAATCTTTCATGTCTTTAGCCTTCTGGTGATGCTGACTGCATTTCCGTGATTTTATTTGTTCCTTTTTTATAGTTTATTTGTAAGAGATTTCAGTTTTGACTAATGACATAACTTATCTACTCACAAGAAGAATCATTTTTCATTGTCAAGTTAGACACGACTAACATACAGTCCTTACAAAAGGATATTGGTTACAAAATCCTCCCATAATTAAATAATTCAATCCAGCTCAACCTTGTTCTTCCAGACAAATTTAGAATCTTCTTTCCATCAGTCAGTGATTTGTAACATATTGTGTTTTCTCTCTTTCAGGGGGAGGGAGATTCTGGTAACCAATATTTGTTGTCTAATTTAGGTCTAGATGAGTTAACCCTAAGTTCTCAGTGTAAATATTTATTTCTACCCTCCAGATCTGTGGTTTCAATTTGTGTTCCATAGAGTCTTAGTGGTTCTGTGAAGAAGGAAGAGTGGACATGTGGGCAGGCTAAACTATCATTTCATCAAAGCAGGTCAACTTTTCATGTGTCTTTCTGTTGGGTTTGATATAAATGATCATAGGAAAATATGGTTCAAAGCTTAAAAAGTACAAATAAAGAGAAAAAGAAAAAAATACATACCTCTAAACGAATTTGTGGGTTTTTTCCCTTCTAAAGATGCATTGCTATATGTTTATATATATATTTTTTTAGTAAACCGACTCCAATCCCACTTGAAAGTAGTTCAGTAGAAGTAGGCTATATGGATAAAAATTATATCCAGTTAGCATGTCACTGTTCTTCCTTATAATTGAATGTTATTATTTTAGTTATAGATCACTGAAAAAGATACAACTTTAAAACTTAGCATTTTAAAGTAGCAACACTGTTAACTCCTACAGTTCTGTGAGTTGACTGGGTTCACCTTGGCAGTGTTCTTCTCTTCTACTTGGAATAACGATGTGGCATTCAGATGTCAGTTGAGGATGAAGTCATCTGGACATTTGCCTGAGATGCTAAATGGCTGGGCCTCTATCCATCTCAACACAGTCTCAAGGACTCTCTCCATGTGGTCTTTTCACAGTCTCTTAATCAAAATAGCCAGACTCCTTACATAGTGGCTTAGGATTTCCAAAAGTGCAAAAGTGGAGGCTGTCAGGCTTTATTAGGGCATGGCCCACAACTGAGATGATGTTACTTCTTCCTTATTCTACTAGTTAAAGCTAGTCACAGGCCCAGCCCAGATTCAAGGGGTGGAGATGATAAAAGGGCTTAAATACCGGGAGGTATGTTTGATTGTGGTCTATCTTTGTTGTGCTCAAGAAGTGTTGCTGTACTCAGAAGTATTAGGCCAGGAGCAAAAAATTTCAGTTCTGCTATTTTCACAAAACAAATCAGTCTTCAAATGATGTCCCACTTCTTCACACATGTCCTGGTTTGCTATGTGCTTCTACTCTCTCACTTCTTACTTTCTATTTTATGGTTGTTTAGATTGCCAGGACTAACCACCAAACCATGAACATTTACTAGGCAAGTTTCTCCCCCCTGCTGCAGAATGTCTTTTAATATAGAAGATGCATTCCCTAAATATGCCTTATTCCTGACTTTCTTTTCTTTGGTATGAACAGAAAGGATATAAGAGTCAAAAGCCTTGATAGCTGGAAATCTGGTTGTTTGTTATCACATCACTTGCCCTGTACATAGTAAGTGATAAAACATACATGTACTGAAATGAATCCTGTATGAAATCCTTGCGCCCCGCATTCCCACTAAGGCAGTGAGAAATTGGGCCTAGACAAGATACTACTTTCTCAATAATTTCATTTCTCCTACACATACGCACAAAAACCATATTTGTGTTATGAGGTCTCCAGTCCTAGGCAACCTGGTATAGAAACCCTGGAATGAGATCCTCCCTTAACTTGCAAATCTATCGCTGAGAGTTCTGCTCTTGAATATGCTTCCCTTTTAGTCTTTGGTCATTATCAGAATGAATATAGTACTGAATACCCTAGAACTTCCATCCAACACATTCCATGCCTGAGTAAACTTTGTTAAATTTCATTTCCCAATGATTAGTTAATTAATGTACCAAAAAACTTCAAAAGAATAATCAGTTTAGATTTCGGTTGACAGTTTTCCCAAGCCTTATTCTTGTAATCAACTATGATATTTAAAAGCTACTTCTTGAACAGTTAATTTTACATGTCATTTTCAATCTCAAAATGCCGCCCAAAGATGAAGAAGGTTGGTGCATGTTCCAGCTAGATTTCATCTGATGGCTACATTTTCAGTATGCATCCAAATACGTCTTGATCTGTGTTCTGTGGCTCCTTTAAACTCTATCAACGGGGTGCCTACCAGGTACTGAACTAGTAAATTCTCTGCTGAACTTATCTCAGTAGGATTTTTCTCTACTGAACATTGCACAGCAGCATATCATCCAGTGTGTGGGTGTGTCTATTTCAGCAATTAGGAACCTATGGAATTTAACAATATAAGAAATAATTTTGAAGTAATGCCATCTTGGACTATAAGGTATCTGAGTTTTCGTCCTCAGAACATTTCTATGAGTAGAAACAAGAGAAAGCAGGTCACTATTTTTCAACCAAAAGAAAGAACATAGCTACCTGGCTTATTCCTTTCCCACACTTTAGTGCAAGGTCATAGTTCATCTTCCACAGGCCTGAGTAAGCCTTCCCAATCCTTTTTAGCAAAGGCCAATGTAAACAGGGGAGAACCAAGAGTTCACAACTTACATTGGTTGGTGGATATGTATGATATGTTGCTCCATTTACAGTATATTCATTTATAACCTCGAGGATCCATGTACATCACTGTGTAAACTCATCAGTGGAAAGTATTTCAGAGACTTCAGCTAGGTACCAACTACCACTATGCAGGGTGTATGTGTGTGATATCTACCAGTGTCTAAAAATTTGTCACTTAGGAGGAAAACACTGAAACATGTCTGAAGAACCTAGTTAGATTATGTAATCTACATATACACGTGTGTGCAAACATTTATATGTTCTCTCTCTCTCTCTATATATATATATATATATATACACACACATATTTATATATATATATATATATATATATATATATATATACATATTTTCCCCCCAGTTTGTTTGGTTTCAGTGATGCCAGTGCTCTGGCTTTGACCACGTCCTTTCTCCAACGGGCACAGTGGCTCCTTCTGCTGCTGCTTCTTGGTGTCAGGTTTTCCTCATGCTCTTCTGCCTGTGGCACATGGCAAAAGTCTTTTGGGGCCACAGATCCAAGGGCTTCTTACCCTCGTAGAATTTCCTGATGTTTTCTTTCTGTGCCTGGCTAATGACGGCGAGAACAGGGGTGATGGTTTTGCCAATACCCTGACTTTGGAGAGCTTGGAAGCCCCGCCCCTGTCACTACTGGATGCACAGCCAGAAGGGCTTCACCTTCAGGTCTTCCTGCTGCTGAAGCAGCTCCTTCTTGTTGCAAAGGTTTCTCAAGCCTTAATGCTGGCCATGTCTGCACAATCCGCTGCTGCCACCCTATAATTTCTAATTTGATTCATCTTGGACCTTATTTCTGTAATTTTGCTGAGAGGTTTTTGCTCTTCCTTGCTAAACTAATTTGATCTTCAAAGCTTCCCTGAGAGACTTGTCCTATGCTTTGACTCTGGCTAGGCTCCCTGACCACCTCCATTGATCATGAAAGAGGTAATTTTCTTTTTGTGTCAGCAAGATCCTGCTTCTCTCCAACATTTCTCTGCTTAAATTTTCCCCTGTTAGCTCAACCGTATTTCTTTGTTTTAATAATTAAAAGAAGAAAGAAAGAAAACACATAAAGATGGAATGAAAGGTATTACTAATCAATATTAATTATATTCTTAGAATGCTTCAGATTCACTCATCAAACTAATTTATTTTGTATTAGGTTACATTACTGCAGACTGGTAATAGTGAAAAAAATATTTGCAAGGGTAACTACAAGTAAAAGAGAAAAAAGTAAGTGCCATTCTCTTATTACAATATAGATAATTCCTTTTTAAAATTATTTTCTTTATTTCTTTATTTGAGAATGAGAGAGAGAGAGAGAGAGAGAGAGAGAGAGAGATCATGAACAGGGGGAGGGGCAAAGGGAGAGGGAAAAGAGGCTCCCAGCTGAGCAGGGAGCAACGGGGCACTGGAAGGGGGGCTGGACCCAAGACCCTGAGATCATGACCTGAGCCGAAGGCAGAGCTTAACCTACTAAGCCACCCAGATGCCCCAATAGGGACAATACTTTTATA
This sequence comes from Vulpes lagopus, assembly GCF_018345385.1. NCBI lineage: Eukaryota > Metazoa > Chordata > Mammalia > Carnivora > Canidae > Vulpes > Vulpes lagopus. Next base: position 20,943,587 of record NC_054824.1, on the reverse strand, counting down.
GTACCATCTATATGCTAAGCATCAGACCCATACCTTTATTAAGTCATTTAATTCTCAAAATACCTTTCAGAATTGGAGTGTCTGAAATTTGGTGTCATTGTTGTTCTTTCCTGTGGTAATGGGTCTTGCTTTGCTTACTGTTCTCATTTGAGGTAAAACAAACAAAACGATCATCTATAATGTTGGGCCAAGTAGCAGATACAGGGTAAAATATCAAAAACTGGAAAACTAAGGGTTAACTCATGGAAAAGAGAAAACAGTCAGGGGACTGAGTAAAAATGCAGGTAGAGCTGTGAGCCTCAGGAGAAATTAAAGATTTCTTCATCTGGGCAACCCCGGTGGCCCAGCGGTTTAGCGTCGCCTTCAGCCCGGGGTGCCATCCTGGAGACCCAGGATCAAGTTCTGTGTCAGGCTCCCTGCATGGAGACTGCTTCTCCCCTTGCCTGTGTCTCTGCCTCTCACTCTCTCTGTGTCTGTCACGAATAAATAAATAAAATCTTAACAACAAAAAAAGAGATTTCTTCATCTGAAGCTGGAAGAGAACACAGAACAGCATAGATTTTAAAGAATTGGTAGCTATGAAAATAAGAAAGTGATTTAGTTCAAATCACATATCCTTAATTTTCTTGGAAGAATTGGTGGTAAATTTATGTTCCGAAATGGGCTAGGGTATGACTTATTACATAGTGGAGTATTAACTCTATTTAGTATGAACAGCCAGAAGAAGGAAGCTGCAAACCCATGGCACAGGTACTCGATCACAGGAGAGCACAGCTCCCAGCAATGTGTACCTTCCAATTAGAGGATTAGAAGGAACTCCTGAACTCAGAGGGACTCTGAGTTCCCCACAATCTGACAACTGAGTTTTATTTTTGTAGTGCAGGGAATTTGGGATGCTCAAAGACAGAAATTGAAAATGAGTTTTGATCAACAATTTAAGTATTGAAAAGCTCTGTATAAATGATTGAGGCCACATTATCTTTATGGGGGGTACTTCGTCTTAGAATCCTAGCTAATTTTAAGAAATTAGATATGACTTTACCTTATTTAAGTCACATTTCTCTCAGAAACTTTACTTTTTGACCTATTCTATTATTTAGCATTAGGATCCTAGACCTAAGATATCTTATTATGGTTCCTTTCCCCCTACCCTTAGCCCCAGAAAATATATTTTAGAATGAGATTCAGTTGAAAACTGAGATAAAAATTTGAAATGGTTCTTTCTGAGTTACTAATGAAGGATGACCAGCATCTATGATTAATTCAATGAAGCTTTCCACCAAACAAAATTCTGACTTTTGTGTCTTTCTTTGACTTTGTAACGAATTCAGTGCCTACTTGACCTCTGGTGCTTAAAAAACCCTCTGTGGTTCTCTATAATTTCCTCGTACCTTTAAGAAATGGGTGCAGGACACAGCTACTCCTGGGCAAACCTGACCCAGCCAGTGTGGAGGCAGATTTGATAAATTATTTTTTCAAGGACTATATTCTAAATATAAATTCTTAGGACCTTTCTGATTTTCATCATAGCAACCAATTTATATGCTTGTATTAATTTGTGGGAGTTTTGATCTGTACATCATCAATATGTGACTGAATTCAATTTGGTTATGTTTTTATTTAATATGCTAGATAATTTGAGGCAAACATCAGATTTGACTGGCATTTTCACTAAATTGACAGTTGCTTTACTTACATGACTGGTTATTTTGGCATTGGATATAAGCAAAATCTCTCTAGTGAGTCCAAGATAATTTATGATAGCATTGTACTTCATGTGTCAAGCCAAATCTTATTTAACTAGCTTTTTTCACATCTAGTGACAACAATAGGCATTACTACTCGTTAAAATTCAGCAGTGCGCCACACATAAAATCTTCTTATCCCTTTATTTTAAAATAACCATAGTTATCGAATACAAACAAATAAGCACACATATATGTATGCCAGGATTACAAAGGCTTTTATAATGACTTTTCTAAGTAACTAAACTACACAGAGGCCAAAGAGCTTCTTCCCCTCTCCCCCTTGGATAATTTAAAGAGTGAACACAGAAGATGACATTATTTATAAAAATGGAGACAAATTAGTTTTCTGCTCTTTCAGGGTTCATTCTGGAATAAAAAAATGACTGGGTCAAACTTGGTCACCGATGGTATATATTCTAAAATCTAATTATTTTTTATCATCTGGCTAGTGATAGAAATATTTTTCTTACAATTTAGCATCAGATTACATGTACATATAGACATAATATACATACACATGTACATACGTACACACATACATATTCTTTATTCCCATCTGCTGTAGGTTTCACCACAATGTCCTCACAAATAAAAAATTCTATAAGCATCTATTACTTAAGTCTTAGAGGCTCAATCTCTTCAAAATGTATACTGAGAAAGAAAGACAAGTTAACAATGGGGATCTTATATTCATTGTGTAGGAGCACTTTGAAGCGAATCTTTTCCTTGTCAGCCCTTCTTCCTAGCACCTAACCCATGTCTGCAAATAGCTTCCATGATAACCATTTGCTTACATGTCCACTTGAAGAAAAATGCAGAACATTTTCCAGTTGCTTATAGGGAGACCAGAAAGCAGAAAACAGCAGTTTTTCTGTTATCAGACTAATTCCTATCTTCTTCCTAATAAAAGACCTTTTAAGTAAGCCTATTTTTGTCTGTAATCAAATACTTACGAGTGGCCTTTTAGTCATGTACGTGTACTTCTTTCCCTTGTTAGAATTCTTTCTCTAAAGTCAAGAGTCCTCTGCTGACTTTAAGCTCAACAACTTCTGGAAAATGCAACTTCCATTCTGCTGTTTTGGATTGATAGTAATCTCTCTGCACATGTATTCTAATATACAATGACATGGTCGCCAGTATTTCAACTGCCAGCGGAAATGCAATCCACTACTAGAAGGAAGCACTTATGAACTGGCAAAGAATAAATGGCTGCCGATGGGAATAAGTGCTTCTCATATCAAAGCTTTGGCAAACATATATGCTTAGAAGACTTAGTCTAATGAATTTCATCCACACCTACCAGATGTGATATCTAGGAATCTGCCAAATGTTTGTGCAAATATATATTGCCTGGGAAATTTTAGGAATAAATGAGATTTCATTTTGAAATTGATTAAAATTTTATTTTGGTAAATAGGACTGGTTTAGAAAAATTGGAAAACATATTTATGTATGCTCACCATTGTTCATTTTTGCCAAGTCATTGATATTTGAACAAGGAACATAATTAATCTGTAAGACATTTTATATCAGAACTTCCCAGTGTGTCTATAGCACAAGGGTGTTAAATACAGCATAAAGAAAAAGATATTTGAATGGGAATGATTATACCCAGCCATTTGCTAACAAAGCATTATTATTATTATTATTATTTAATCCTAGAAGTTATATTTTTTTATTTTTTATTTTTTTAATCCTAGAAGTTTTAGATGAACTTTTTGATTGTCTTTTGAACTTCTCTTTTTAAGACAGGTCAGAAGCTGCTTAAATTAATATGTTCTTCCTCAATTCAAATGCTAAATTGGTTTCTGGGATGCAGTCTAACAATATATCCAATAATTAGAAGAGGAAAGGGAAAGTAGACAGTCTTTAGGTGTTAACACCAGCGAAATTTCATCATCCAACAGAGAACAAAATCTGTCTAGAGAAGACTATAGTTGAATTACCTGTTGCCAACAGTTCAAAGAAATCAAAGCGGGATTAGTATTAATGACAAAACAAACATGTTGCATTGTCTTAAGCATAAATGAGATACAGAATATCTGTATTCACTGAAGATCAAAGGATAATTTTCAATGAAAGTGCAGCATACTTTCCAAAAAAGGCATGAGAAACCTAAAAGGAGAAGGAGTTCAGATTTCATTTTCTTTCCTCATGTGATTCTTTAATAAAGACAGATTGAAATTCTTTCTGGAAGGTGTCATATTTAGGTGTTGAAATGTGTAATCTTATTATTACAACTTTGCAACAGTAAAGTATCCTTTTTAGTGTATGTTCTGGCTTGTTAGTATTTGAATAGAGATATTGTAGGAAGAAATATTTAAACTATCAGAGTAGAGTTGGAGGAAAACAATGAAGACCTACAGACACTGTTGTAGCTTGGATTTTACCCCTTCTCCAAAGTGGGTAGCTGAAGACAAGGGTATTTCTCAGAACACCCTCATTCTAAGAAAGCCGAGGCAGAGGGTTCCTTTGACCTGTGGAAAAAAAAAATCAGATAAGGAGTAGGTTGCATGGTCATGAGACTTTATCTTTTGGAACCTATTTTCTAATACCACCACATTCTAACCTGTCACGAAAATGGGCTTTCCTGGAACACCTGGGTGGCTCAGTGTTAAGTGTCTGACTTTGGCTCAGGTCGTGATTCTAGGGGTCCTGGAATCGAGTCCCACGTGGGGCTCCCTGCATGGAGCCTGCTTCTCCCTCTGCCTGTGTCTCTGCCTCTCTCTCTGTGTCTCTCATGAATAAATAAATAAAAATTTTAAAAAAAGAAAAAGAAAAAGAAAATGGGCACTCCTAAAAATGTTGTATTTTCTCAACCCAAGGGATAATGTATCAAGTTGTTTTTCACTGTTTGGAATGCACTGCTCCTCTACTTCTTTTTTTTTCTTTTTCTTCATAGTTTTTTTTTTTTTTCTTTTTTAAATCATTATTATCTCATCACAGAGACTTTCTTGAATTCAAAACACTCTTGCCAGACTGGGCTAGATGCTCCTTTATCTTTCATCCTACTTACTAAACAATATTAGCGTTATAGATTTGCTTATCACATCTTCTGTTAGACTGTGAATTCCTCAAGGGCTCTAGGGTTATAACCATTATAATTCTCAAGTTCTTTTGATACTGTTGTCGTGGTAAATTTTCCTGAACATCATAAGATAAAACTTTCCTGGAGGTCTTCAATCCTGACCCATAATTGCATTCATGTCCACAAATTCACCTCGGTTTGCTGATGAGTCTTAGAATCTCTGAGAGGTGGAGACTGGACATATTCTCCTGTTCAATGTATCAGGTTCTTTCAATACCCCTGGTGACATGAAAAGGCCACAAACTACAGTCACCATCCAATAAGGGGACCATGGGCAACAACCAAATGTGTAACTTTCATTTCACATTGTCTTTTTACTCTATGATTCCTTTCAATGTTTACACATTGCTTTGTCGTCCTGTGACTCTTTCCAATGTTTTGATGTGTAAGTTAATAATGGTGGAGGTAAAAACTGAAGGTCAAGAGAGAGTTGTTCCCTGCCACTGCCACTGTGAGAAAAAACAATGTTAATGTTATCTCAGTTTCACTCCAAAAATTTCCCTTTCAATATTCTTTTGTATCTAAGAACCCAAATGGGAAGGAAGAAAATTTTGCAAAACAAATTAAAATTATTCACCCAAATACAATGCTATATTATTAAATATATGACTGCTCTGAAATGTTTAGGAGAATCTTTTCCCTAGTTCTTCATTATATAATTTTATTGATATATCACAGAATTATATTTCACCTCAGAGGTATCATTTGTGTCCCCAAATTACTAAACTGAAAAAAAAAGTTATTATAAGCTATTTTATGTACAAATCAGTCTATTGTCATTTGAACTGTTTGCAAGTTCGTAAATGAGAACTGTAGCTATGGCAAACATTTTCTGTGGTTTAAGAAGTTTATTAGGTGTTTGTGAGGTTAAAAAGAAAAGAATATTATCTGTTTCTACAGTATTATGTGTTTGAAAAATGTATCACAAACTAGTTAAAATCTTAGGCATAAAATAAGTTTATTACTTCCACTTAATAGAACATTCACTGCCTCAGAAAGAACTGGAGCTTGAATTAACAAGTGCTTGCTTCTCATGTATTTATTTAATCACTGCATATTGTAGTATACCTGCAATGTGGTACTCACTTTAATCTGACTCGTGGTATAACAGTGACCAAGAGCGCCTTCTTCTTACCATTATGTATTTTAAATGATTAAATATGTGGCCACATATTTGTGAAAAATCATCCCTCTTAGTTTTTCACCTATCAATAACTGTTATGGCTGTAGAGTTGCTATTTATGTAGAAGTTGTCCAAAGACTAGTGTGGGGTAATGGAGAGAGACTGAGCTAATGGGGGTGGGGTGGGAAGCATGAGGCAGAACAGGAGAGCTTGGACAGAACCAGATCATATGGGACCTTGTTGAACATGGCAAGTAGTTTTACTTATATTCAAAATACAATGGGAAACTATTGAAGGGTTTTAAAGCAAAAGAAAGATACAATCTTATCTGCATTTTAAAATGAGATGAGATAAAAACAGCATGAGCAGAAGTGGAGGGAACAGTTAGGAGCAGGAAGCCTGCAGCTCAAATGAGTGAAATGAAAGGAAAGATGGATGAGGTGGATGGATTTAAGATCTCTATTCTGGGTATAAGTGATAGGACCTTTGATTAATTAAATGTGGGGGGATTAGGTAAGAAAAAAGAATCAAGGTTTCTAGCTTAACAACTGAATGAATACTGATACCATTTTCTGATACAGGGAAGATTGAGGAATTGAGAAGAAAAAATTAGGAAAAGGGAATCATTTATTAGATTATTCATTGGACATGTTACATTTGAAATGTCTATGAGTAGAAAAAAAAAAAAAAAAAAAAAAATGAAATGTCTATGAGAAATACAAATGAAGATGTCGGGTAGGATTTGATGTGCCTGACTGGCATTGGACACATATGTGGGAAACATCAACTCTTAAATTCATGTAAGGCCATGAGACTGGGTGATACCATGTAAGGAGAGAGAGAAAAGAGAAGTCATAGAACAAAACACCAAAGTTCTTCAAAATATATGCCATATCCAGTCACTTTTTCCTACCTGTTCTTTGTCACTACAATAATCTTTCACTTGGATTATTTCAAAGCACCATCATCTCCCACCTATTTTGACTCTTGCTTCCAACAATGTAAACTTTTACTTTTACTTAAACTTTTGTTTACTTAAAACTTTTGTTTAACACAAAAGTGAGATGATCCTGGGGAAAATTAAGTTGTGTTTTAAACACTCCTCAGATTAAAAAAAGGGATCTTGTATGAACAGTGAGACCCTACTTGATCTGACATTTAGATCTCGGATTGAATCTTCTTCCAGTTACCCCCTATCCTCTCTCTGCTCTAGCCAGTCAGACTGCTTTCCTCACCATTGCTTGAATCCACTAGATGTGCACCTGCCTCCTATCTTTGCTCTTAATGTTCCTTCTGTCTGGAATGTTCTTTTCCTGTAGATGTATATGCCTCAGTTCTTTGCCTCCTTCAAGTTTTCACTCAAATATTACCTCAGTGATTTTTGTAACCACTCAGGATCATCTTTATGGGTGTGTGATGTGTAGAGTTTCACAGGATCCCAATATTAAAAGGGTCTGTTACTTGACTTAATGCTCTGCCACTGTGGTCTTGAAATTCTTAACAACATTTAAACAAGATGCCCTGCATTTGTATTTTGTACTGAGCCCCAGAAATTATATAGCTAGTTCTGTAACCACACAGTTCTAATCCTCTCTATCTTTTTCACCTTGATTTCTTTTTCTCCACTTCTAACCCATTGCATTTTATTATTTGGTTATCTGTTTCCATCAAAATTCCACAAAAGCAGGATATTGAAAAATTGTTTACTGCTGGGTGTCCAGTGCCTTTATGACTAACGCACTGTAGATGCTCAATAAGGATTTTTTAATAAAAGAATAAATAAATGATTGAATGAACTCCAACATTAAGAGTTAAGGTAGAGGAGGGGGAGCAGGCAAAGGAGACTACAATGGAGTAGTAAATGAAGTGGGAGAAAAACAAGGATGTTTCCCAACAGAAATTAGAGAATAGTGCTCCAAAAGGAAGAGTAGTCAGATGTGAAAATTAGGAAAGGGCCCAGTTAGATGAGGCCAGTGATTTGCTGTTGATTTCAGAAGAGAGATCCGATGACTGTGGTTGGGGACAAGGGGTCAAGACAGTTGAGAGTGAATTGGAAAGAGTAAATAGGACATAAGGAAGAATTGCTTTTTAATAAATTAGAAAAGTCTCTAGGCTATTGGTCTATTTATCATATATATCCCATGTGTATATCTATCTAAATAATTGTATTCAAATAAAAATGACCCCCATGAAATTTATTTTTACCCTAAACCTATAAAATTCAAATTGCTACAGCACTTTTTCTAGACCATACTCAATCTGCATTATTTTTGAATACTTCTGAGGGAGGAGATGAAAAAATATAAACATTTTCTCTGTACTCAGGAGCTTTCAACATAATTAAGAAAATAAGACAATCATCAAGTAAAGAAAAAAACCTGAATTTAAATAACATTTCAATGAAATATGAAAGAAATATCACAATGTTATACATAATGTATGATTTGTAACCAGCAATAATTACAGTTAAGGTTTCTGAAGAGAGAGAGAGTATTCAGATTGCAGCGGTTAAGCATAGTTTTAGAATAAAGGTAGACTTTCAAAGTGATCTGAAAGAATGAATAACACAGATGCAGATAGCAAATGTTTCCAAAAACACTCCACATCTTTAAAGAAAAAAATCAGGATTAGGAAAAATTAGGAGATCAGAAAGGATGAGATTGATTGAGGGAAACATCTTTTGAACTAAGTTCGAAATGAAGAGGTTGGGAAGATGAGAAACTAGATAAAGTAGATTGGGGACTTATGTATGACTACAAGGCAACATGGTGTAATCAAAATAGTATTTTTGGAGTCATAGAGACCTATATTTTTTATCCTGTTGCTTCTGCCTATTACCTAACTTGACTGTGTAGTAACTCACTATCTTTTTTTTTTTTAATTTTTTTAAATTTATTTATGATAGTCACAGAGAGAGAGAGAGAGAGAGAGAGAGAGAGAGAGAGGCAGAGACATAGGCAGAGGGAGAAGCAGGCTCCATGCACCGGGAGCCTGATGTGGGATTCGATCCTGGGTCTCCAGGATCGTGCCCTGGGCCAAAGGCAGGCGCCAAACCGCTGCGCCACCCAGGGATCCCTTTTTTTTTTTTTTTTTAATTTTTTTTTTAGTAACTCACTATCTTTAACCTAAAGTGTGAATAATGCTATTTAACTTAAAGGTTTGATGTAAGGGTTAAATCCACTAAAGGAACCAGTTGAATGCACCTGATATTTAATTAATTCCCAGTACCTGTTGGTTAGCATTGAGTTACGGATTCTTTGAATGTTTAAGATTTGCAGTTTACTGTCTAGACAGAGGGAAATCATTAAAGATTTCTAAATAGGCAGGCAATATATTTGAAAGTAGATATTTTGTTAAGATTACTCTGCTTCTATTGTGTAGGAAAATTCAAAGCAAGACTGGTTAGAAACCTTATGGGAATGTTGACATAGATTAGTAGAGATTACCCTGAACTAGTATTTTAGTTCTATTCCATATATCAATGATATTATAATCTTTAAATATGCCTAAAATATTAGTCCCAGTAAGCATTTCCTTCCTTAATAGTAAATAATGATCGGAAGGGCAAGTCTCATGTGTATAATTTGATGACTTTACAAAGAGTACAGACCTGTACACACATCATCCAGATCCAAATATAAAATATTCTCTCCCATCCATGAATCTTTTTGGTGCCTCCCCTGCACTGACCCCCCAGAATTTCCCTTCCCTGCTCTAAAAGGTAACCACTATTCAGTCACCATTCAGAAATTGTTTTGTTTAGTATTGAATTTTATATAAATAAGATCACACAGCATTTGCTCTTTTGTGCATGGCTCTTTCACTTTATATCTGTAAGATTCACCCATACTGAGGGGTGTAACAGTAGTTCATCCTTTCTCCTTGCTGTATACTATTCTATTGTATAAATTCATCCCAACCCATTTTATAATTGATCAAGAAGTGTTTCCACTTTTTGGCCACTATGAATAAAGACTCTATAAACATTCTTGCCCATATGATTTGGTACATAAATGTATTCATTTCTTCCAGATATATACCTTGAAACCAAGTTACCTGAATCCTAGCCCGTGTCAAGGAATAGCTACTAAACCAATTAAGATGTTTTATAGGTGAAGTTTCTAACAGATAACAAAGGAATGTATCTTTATAAACTTTAGGAAAGGAAATTTTTTTTAAATGTTTTAAATAAATCACTAACTCCAAGGAAAGTTTGAAACGTTGACCTTCACGAGAATTACAAATTTCAGTTTATCAAAAGTCACCTTTAAGAGTGAAAAGGCAAAAAAAAAAAAAAAAGAGTGAAAAGGCATGAGAGAACATGCTTTGAATTCATTTATCCAACAAAAGACTCATATCCAGAATATCTAAAGAACTCATTAACACATCAATAAGAAAAAAAAGACAATCCAACGTAATAAAAAGGGTAAAAAAAAAAAAAATCAAACAAGCACCTCGCAAAAGGAGCTACCCAAATAGCTGAGAAGCATATGAAAAATAAATGCTTCACTTTATTAGTCATCAGGAAAATGTAAATTAAATCCATAATGAAATATGACTACAAACACACTAAAATGTCTAGAATGAAAAAGGTTGACAGTATCATGTATTGGTAAGGATATAGAGCAAGTGTGACTCACAGCACTGCTGATGGATGTAAGTTGATACAACCATTTCATTCATATTTTTTTAATATGTAGGTCAAGCAAAAACGTATCTGCGGGCTGAATCTAGCAAGGACTGCCGATTTGCAACCTTGGACAACTCCTTCATGTAACAGATACGGACCCCGAGGCACAAAGAAGTTAATTGAAGTTTAATTCAAGGTCAAATAGCTAGAGCCCGTGTCTCCTGACTGCTCAATTGCTGTTTTTTCTGCCACACAGTGTGGCTTTCTCTAAATGACTGGACAGGAAATGAAGAGTAAAGTATATGCTTTGAAATTTAACATATTTCACATTGTACAAGTAAAATCCATTTCATGCAATCTTAAATGAATAAGAGGAATTTAAATCAAATTTATTTCAATGCTACTAAGGAAGTTTAAGGCTTAAAATAATAATAACAGTAAGCCTAGAACCACCTATTAGAGATTAAAATTTAGAAGGTTCAAATAGAAAAGCCTTTCATAAAAAGATATCTGGGTATTAGTCACCATTGTTTTCATACACTTGAAAGAACTTAATAACCCATCTAATTATTTTTTTTTTCTGGAGTACAAATGAACTGTTCCAAAAAGATCAATTAAATAATAGGGCTGAGAAGCATCTTTTTATCAGAGGAGTTTCTTGTGAATTTACTGCATTAAAGTTAATTCCCTTGCTATTATTGAGGAAATAGTATGGTCGTGTTGGAGTTTAAAAATTTCTACTGATGTAGGAGCAGAATTTCTTGGCAGATTAAACAATAGAATCTTTGGAAACACCAAAGTAGTCTTAAAAAATCATCTCTTTTAAATTGGTACATCTTTAATCAGAAAGAAGTTTTGTCTCACTATAAGAAAGCTTTTAATTCCACAGCTAGTGAAATAAATTATTATTTTCTGTCACATAGGAATTTTATGTACAAAAACTTAATACAGTCATATTTTTACATGCATAGATATGTAACTAGGTGTAGGTAGAAAGTACTAGTTCTTCAGATTTTTTTCTGGCTGAATGTCTTTCCCATCCATTGTGTTGAAGTTCCGTCTGCTTTTAATTAAAAGTAATTATCTAGGCTAGTAAATCAGAGAGACCATATAAAAGTCTTTGAAATGTCCACTGAGCTTCTCTAAATTTCTTAGGGAATGTTTAAATATTTTAATGATACTGAAAATTTTCAACTCACTGATGAATTTCTACCAATCGTGTAAACAATAAATGCAAATTATGTGCAATTAGCCAGGCCCATCATTTTGAAAAAAGAAATAAAAGACCATATACTACCCTTACTGTGGGACAATAAAAAAGCACACACTTTTCCACAAATATTAGTTCACATATAAAATGATCTACTGTGCTTTCCCCAACATGACAAAACTAAATGTGTTAGCCGTATAAAGGGCAAGGAGCCAAAACATCAGAGAGAGAAAAAAGAGGGAAATGAATTTCTGCAGCACATTGTGTAAAACTTTGTAGAAACTTTTATTCGCTGCTATTAATCCTTCACTTTGATGAGAAATGTATTCAATCATTATTCCTTTTTAAGAAAATGCTCTCAGCTTTTAAAACAGTAATTGAAAGACTTTTTTTAGACTTTAAATATCTGCTTTAAAGTGCTTAGAACAACTCGCTACATTCATTTGAATCCCTTTATTGACAAAAAATTGGAGGGGGAAAAATCTAACTGATAGAGTTAGATTTAAATAATTTATTTCCTCCGAATATTTAACACAACATGCATAGAGAAGTACAAACACAGACAGACCTTTAGTTTCTTGCCAACATTTTCAACATGCTAATGTTTCTATAATATCATTTACATGGTTTCAGATGTCTACAAGTGATCTCCATACTAAAAGGGGCATTGCAATTTCACTGTGACCTAAGGCTCTGTTCCTTTTCTTTTTCTTCTTTTCTATTTCTTCTTTCGCCCTCGAGAATTGCACACATATACAGAGAGAAACAGATAAAGTCACACACTCAAAACAGGACTCAGCATGCTATCAATTCATTTCATTCGGATGCCATATCATTTTACAGTTTGTGTGTTTGTTTTTCCTAAGTGGACAGATACGTGTCCTTTCATCAATGGCTTCTGATGAGCTCATCGGACTTTGAAACTGGTTTTCAGACAAAGCTTGATGAGCAAAACTAAGTAGACTGGAAACTATATTGTCATTCTCTTTGCTTGCTTTGTTTTTAAAGCATAAGAATCTTTTACATTATGAGTCATATCTATAACAACAGAAATATGCAGTTTCAACTGGGAGTATTATGTAGAAGAGCCCTAACAAAGAATGGAGAGGAGAAAAATTAAATTTACTTACACATACAACCTTCCCTAATATTTGGAGTTTACCCTTAGAGGTGCGGTTAAAGTCAAGCCAACGTATCATGCATTTTACTTGAAAATGCTTAATTGAATTTATAGACTATCAGAGTCAAAGGACTCTGAAACACATAGTTGAAATCTTAAATTTGTAACCTGAGATCTTGTTAGCCTATTTCAAAGAGGAAAAAAAAATAAAAAGATGCTGATACATACTTTCTCTCACTCAACCCCTTTGGAAGTTCTGAAATAAGCTTCATTAGATTCTCAGAAGAAACACGGATCACTGCTGGCTCCCCCAGAAGACCTACTAAATTTCTTCAAGTAAGGGAGATATTTTATAACTAAACATTTTCCACTGAATCACTCCACACTCTGGGCTCTATTATTCCATATACTGATAAGCCTGTCCGTTCCCCTCTAGAAAGCAGAGAGCAGTCCCATGTTTTACTTGCCCTTTCGTACCCTATAGAGCTGCCGGCATTTGGGAAGAGAGGGCCACATAGGTATGTCGGGTTATATAATTGGGTGATAAACTTTTCGTTTCAGTTCTAGACTACCCTTCATACTTCTGCTGAAAATATTTCTGATAAACAAATGAGTTAAATTCTTGATATTGCCATTGAACAGCACATATAATAAAGCTAGATGATTGCTACATTAAAATAAAAATTAATCATTCTTGCCTCATACTAAGAGCAGAGTCTATCTGTTCCTGCCAGCGTTTTCTCACTGCTTTCTTCAAGCTGTAAGTCTAGGAGGAAACAATGTGGTAAAAATAGCTGGGGCTGTGCTTGACCCCATTCTGCTGTGATCCAACTCTGGCCCATAAGCAAATGTGTTTGCTGCTGACATCTCGAAAGATGTTTGCTCGTAAAGGACAGATAATATTTCACAGGGGTGGATGTAGATCTCACAAGAGTATGTGATTGGCAATGACTAGTGAGGCATAAAAGTACACAAAAGTGTTAGATATTAAAATTGCATCTAGGTGGCTTTGGGCAAATCATTCAACCTTCTGTATCTCCATTTCTTGTCCATAAAAGACAAACCTGTTGATCTTTAAGTTACTTTTTGACGACGGCTCTAAATTTGTATTTATTAATGTTTAATAATTTGATGACTACATTACAGGGCCGAGAATAGAGCGTATGGTTGGTCATCACCAGGGTTGATGTAACTCAGTCCCTTGAATAAAAGCAGAAGTTTAGGCAGATTGGAAACATGAGAGCAATTCCTGAGACCCAGCCTAGACACCAGTTTGGGCTGACACTATACAAGGATTAAGAGCCGTCTCACCTTCGGATCCAGCCATCAGCTCTTATTATGGCTCACTTCTTCCCATTTTTTCAATATACAATGCTTTTGCCCTGATCCCTTTGGCAAAATATTTTTGTCTTTGATTACTTAGAATAATGCTTTTTGCACCAGCTGGAAAATTATGGTTCCTTACTTCGAATCCAAATTGTTTTTCAAGATCTCTTCTTCTACTCCTCCAAGCCAACGGGGCCTCTCATATTTTCCTTCTTTAGTCATTTTCCCAATCTCCAGAGTTTTTTTCCATAACTTTTCAAAATTCATATTCAATTATTCCATGGATTCTTTCTCATGGTTCCCCAAAATAACAAGACAACATATGTTATTATAGAATGACCAGCAGTTCTACATTTAACATTTTATTAGTCAAAAAGTCAACATGTCATCCACCGATAGATGAAATTTGGTAACAGAGGATACAAAAAAAGACAGAGAGAAAATGCTGTTAACCTTCATTCTTTCAACACAAAGTCAGGCCTGATCAGATAACTAAAGTATAAATCACCTGGTGTAGGAACGAGGACAAAGTAGAATGAGAAAAAGAGAGAAAATGACTTTTAAGAAGTCAGTTGCATTCAAATAAGTATGTGGGACCATGATGTCTTAGAGTACATATATTATTGCTGATCTGCTAAATGATAGTTTGGGAAATCTGGGGAGGATATAAGTATCTTTGGACTAAAAAAAAAAAAGTAGATAAGATATTGAAATTCCCCCAAAGAAAATTAGAAACCCAACTGTTCGGTTCAATTGTGCAAATTATTATTCCCCCTGCCAAGAATTAAATTTGTTTGATTAGAAGCTCATATTCTTCCTATGAAATCATTTCTTGCACAGTATCTTCCTGCTTCATGTGGCATCAAACAGTTTGAGCCTGGTGGGGGGCATAGGAGAATTTCTGTACAAGCATCCCGTAAGGTGTAGACACTGCAGGGAAGATGCAGGGCTCACACATGAGGGTGCCAGGAGGGGAGGTAACTTCCTTCACAACTAGCCTCATATCCAGAGAGAATGAGCACTTGTATCAGAAAATCACACATCACATTGTGCCAGGACATTGGCTCAAAAGTTACTGTAGGAGGAAGAATAACCCTAGTCACTTTTACCTTCATCTGTGCTTTAGAATAGTTCACACAGGACAGCCATACTGATACTGCCTATTTTTCCCAACATATTTTTCCCAAAGAGAGTTGAAATGGACAAACTTAATTATAAGTTCAAGAGGCGATCTGGGTAGACGATAGTCCCAGTCAGCATGCTCTTCCAAGCAGCCAGCCATGTGATCTCTCAGCACCTCCCCAGTAACTCAATTGCCAGCAGCCTCCAAAGACATCTGAGAGAATTTAAATCTTTCTGCTTCCATCATGACTTATCCTACATGGAGTGTTGCAGGGGTTTTAATTTGGAATTGTCTAGCATTATGTCTAGTAAGTGAATCATAGCTTTTTATTATTCATTAGGTACCACAAATATACAAAAGTAGGCATCCATTTTTAATGAAAGATAATGTTTTGAAAGATAATAATGGGTCAAGAAAATGCATACGTTTTAAGTGGCTTTTTAAAAATCAAATTGCACACTTTTCTCCATTTGAAATATCTCCACCTCTCTCCAAGCGTTAGCATGTCAGTCAGGTAGGATGAAAGAACGTAGAGGTGATGACAGAATGAAATAAGTTGTAGGCAGTGGAACAAAGCCACTTAAAACAGAATTTATCAGGGTGTAGGGGAATTCTTAACAACTTCACTCCTGCATTCATGTTTACTTTATACATATGCAATATGTAATGGAGGCATCCATATTCATTATCCACCTACTTCATCAGAATGGTATCATTAACATTAGAGCTAAATGTGCATTTATAATCTTTAAGTCATTCAGATGTATTTCTTTAAACTTAAAGCAGAGCCAACTTGTTTATAGGACATCATACTAAGAACCATGGGTCATGCTGTGTAGTCCCAAAGGATTTTTCAGGATGCCATCTCAGTATCTTAGTTTTTTGCTAAGGAAAATTATAGACCTGCCTTTACAATTAACAATATAAAAGAATGTTCCTTTTTTCAAAGTTTCCTCTATGGTAGTACTGAGTCCTATCCTACTTTCTTATTCCTACAGTATGAACAAGGTCTAAGTTCTTTAATCAGTAGTACTATGTGACCAGTAGTTGTTTCTTGAAACTAAGGGGGTAAATACAGGTTTTTTTTTTTTTTTGAGGTGTAGGATGTGTTGATTTGATACATGTATGTACTGCAATATGATCACCATAAAAATATAGTGCTCTTATCGCAAAACCATGATATGTTTTAAGAACAGGCAAACAAAATTAATCCCATAAAAGTGAAAAAGACCAAGTGGGTGAAGAGAGTATTAATAGGTTTAAAATATTCTAACTTAGGTTAGTGGATAATAGTATCATTTTGTATGTACAAAATGTAAGGGCTTAAATCATGATATTATGTTAAGAATGATCTATGATCAATGATTTCAACTGATAATTTTAAAGCATATAGAAACTAAATAGGAGTTAAATTTAAATGTCAATTAAAAATTAAATTAAATATGAACATTAAAAATTATATATATTTTGGAGATTTGAAATCATTCATATTCTTCATCTTTTAATTGGTGTTAGTGATTTAGAGTTTTCAGCATAAAAGTTAGTGTCCTCTAAAATCTAAGAAGTGTGCACAGTAATAGATGTCATACTAGATAATGGAAATCAATTGCATGGCCTGCTTCAAGAAGTGTAATGATTACTGACTGGCCTCATCCCCATGCTAGCCAGTAGCATGAGTCAAACATAAGATAATCAGAGATGCTTCTTTTACACTCTTGTTTGTTTTCTCCTAATTAAATATCTTTTGAAAAGAAGGCAGAAATATCATTCCCACTGAAATGACTCTCCTATTGTAAAATAGACAAATTTAGAGAGAAAAAATTTCAAGGAAGAACAATAAAAGCAATATTGAAAAATTAAGATTTTTACAGGGGTAAGGTGAAATATAAGGAGAAATCCTCCTAAAAGTTTATTTGTAACGTTTCCTGGGTGCTAACATATTATTTTAATTAAATTTAAAATCTCTTTACTATTTTTAGAGAAATATGGTTTCAGTAATACCTAACAGTCCATCCTAATAATGGAGACTATAATCTCCAAACCTTACTACCCAACATTATTATATGTATTTAACTTTAAAGTTCTGTAAAATTGTCAAAGGAGTCCCGAAAGATTAAAAAAAAATTCTGAATATGGCAGAGCCCTATGTTTACATAGCCACATGTTTATATAAGTTTATACATAAAGCTGAAGTTTAGGACTACATAGTTATAAAAATAAAAGACTGTACCTATTGATTCTTTCAGTGTAAAAGCAGTAAGACCCCATGTCTTAACAAAATTAACAACACAAATTTGTATCTTTATTCAGTAACATTCAAGTATATATCAAATTTTACATGAGTCTCTCTACTGCCAAACTATGCATTTCAATTTTTCAGTTAAGAGGCTGAATGAAAACAAACTACAAATAAACAGCCATTCAACGCAATTGATGTACTCAAATGGATCTCTGGGAATCATTTTGCCTAAAATATTTACATTAGTCAGCTGTTTGTGGAGTCTTAATTGCAATTTTCCTTTTTTAATTTTTAATTTTATAATTTTATGGTTTGCTGAGAGGAATTTAAAGTAAAATGAATCGAGACTATCCTTTTTATTTTCTCTTTGCTGTGTTTACTTGGCATGTACTCTCCACTCTGCCAGCTGACTAGGTGAGGGGTTGCTGTTCTTGCCTTTGGGAGCTTTTCTACTTTTAGACAGTTCAGAGCTCAGACTTCTTTTTTTTTTAAGATTTTATTTATTTAATTTTAGAGAGAGCAAGAAAGCAAGGGGGGAGGAGCAGAGGGAGAGAGAGAATCTCAAGCAGACTCCACCATCAATGCAGAGCCCCACGTGGGGCTCCATCTCAGGACCCTGAAATCATGACCAAAGCTCAGATTTCTATAAGCAATACCTTCATGACCAGGAGTCCCTGAACATGGAGGAAAGATAAAAACCAAACTTGCTGATCAAAATGGAAGTTGAAAGCATTGGGAAATTTTTTTTTAGAGAAGTCATCAAAGATAAGGAGTGAGGCTTGCTTGAAAAGTCTTAAAATTAGAAATGAAGTAAAATTTAATGGATCTGGATGCTAAGGAAATGCTTTTCCATAGATATTTAGTGAATTCAATATCGCCTAAATTATTTGAAATCAGTTGATCTGAATATATAAATACCAAAGTTTAAGTCCAAAAGAATTGAGTTCTATTTATATACCAGTGAATTTCACAAAACTGTTTTATAATGTGCAATTATAGAGGGCAGAAGGCATCTTTTACTAGATAAAATATAGTGATTGCAAATCGACATGATAAAGAGAGAAAACAAAGTCTATTAATTATACTAATAAAGGAGAGAATGTAATATATGAAACTGTACCAGTTAGCTAGATTACTAACATCCTCCCAATCTATAACCGTATCCCTCTTCAGCCAAACTCAATAAACTTGTCTCTATGTTTCTACAAAAGAAACTCTACACTTACATAGGAAAACATTTAGTTATTACCCCTTCCTTTTTGGGAGTTAGGTGGTGAGGTAGTTGGAGAGAGAGAATAGATGTGTTCACATAATGCTACCTAGCTCTAAACACCAATTGGTATCTTACACAAACAGGATATTACTCTTCATATATATTGTTGATTATCATTCTTACATGTCTTACATATAAGTGTAAATAAAGCTTTCTTTTTTTAAAATTTTTATTTATTTATGATAGTCACACACACAGAGAGAGAGAGAGAGAGGCAGAGACACAGGCAGAGAGAGAAGCAGGCTCCATGCAGGGAGCCTGACGTGGGACTCCATCCCCGGTCTCCAGGATGGCGCCCTGGGCCAAAGGCAGGCGCTAAACCGCTGTGCCACCCAGGGATCCCCATGAATAAAGCTTTCTAATAAAGCTTTTAACAGTGACTGCTCTTTGCCTATTATTAAGAAACTTTAGGGGCACCTGGGTGGTTCAGTTGGTTAAGCGGTTGCTTTCAGCTCAGGTCATGATCCCAGGTCCTAAGATCGAGCCCTGTGCCCTATTCCCTGTTCAATAGGGAGCCTGTTTCTCCCTCTTTCTCACTCCCCCCTGCTCATACTCTTTCTTTCTCTCTCAAATAAATGAAATCTTAAGAAAAAAGAGGAACTTTGGAGACCTTCACATCTTACTTTCTTAGCAGATGCTCCAGGTTTTCAGAGTCTCAGATAGAGAGCAATAGCTATCAAATTATTAGCTTTCCCTTTAGATGGCCAAGCTCTAGTAATTTATATCAAAATCAAGTCACCTATCTATCTACCTGTTCACATTGGTGAAATACACTGGCTCCTTTTTATGCACAGCCCCTTTTTTATTAAGTAGCCAAAAAGCTGAAATAGAACATTTGGTCTCTGGGGATAAACAACTTACCTCTCAACTTGGAATTTCTGCCACTGAGATCCCCAGTGAGATGGTCCCACACAAATTAATCTCCCTGACCTCTTCCCTTAGAATTAGATTCCACTAATCATGAATCTCAGTGGGAACTATTTTAGCAGGAAGATTAAAAACACATAAATGAAATAAATGGTTAAAGGTGGAATTAGCTTTGTGTCTAAAGCATCAAATATATTTTTTTTAAAGTCAAATTATTTTCCAGTTTTTGCCATTCATTTGTCTCACCACAAATTTACTGTGTTATAATCGGGTTGGTGAATAGCCAAAAAACAAAGCTGCAAATAAGTTACATTCTATAGGTTATTTGCTCATAATTAAACATATGACCAGCTCTTAGCTATACTAAGACTTAAGAAGAAAATGAGTGTCATTATTAAAAGTGTTTCCAAGTTAGAATATTTAATATTGCCCATAACCACATTGCTGATTTTATTTCTATTATAAACGCACACCAAACATGTTTTCAATAAGTTAGCATTTGGGGCTTTCTGGGCACATAGCATTGTACTTACCACACTACCTCTGCAGCCAATCTCATATTTGAAATATTAATCTCTCGTAAGAGTGGCTTTATTCCTGCTGTTGTGGTCTTCATTTTTTATTTATCCCTTTTAATAACCTCATGAATAGTTCCACTTGGACTTTGTTAATATCTCTCTAACCTGGCTTTGGATTTCCTTCTCTTATGCACTAATGGAATAACCATTTTTCTCCACTCCCTCCCCCATTCCCTGTGTTTAAACATAGGGGGAAAAAAAAACAAAGAAAAACTCGAAAGTTGGGAGGTAAAACTTTGAGAGGCCTAGGAAAAATCATAAGACATGCAAATCATACATTCACAAACGTGCAAGGCTCCAGTCTATACATATATTTGAACTACTTATCAGATGAGAATTTTGCTTTAAGAACTCAAAAATCAATGGAAAAGAAAAAAAAAATATTACACAGATTTCCCTTCCTGGTACTTGTAGGCATGCATCTCTCTTGCCCTGACATTTCTGAAGTCTTAAATACAGGATGCTATGTCACAAGCTCATTGCCTTCTCTGATCTGTATTGAAGTTGCATGTGGATCCCATCCAAGATTAATAACTGTACATCTGTTCATTGAACAGTGCAGCAAGTTCGTGATCAATCGACCTACACATGTATTTGAAATGATCAGTAAGTCTGAATGAGGCTAACAATGTAATTACAGAAAATATCTTTTTTACAAATCATCTATGTCTCTGTGTTTCAATGATGTTGACTACTATAATATTAAGATTGTTTGAAAATAAGTGCAATGGGAAAATCAAAACTGTCTATTCACATGATCTCCTTTAACCTTTAATTAAGCTATCAAGATAGGAAACACTGTCTTGTTAACAAAACTGTCTTGTAAATAGAACATTCTACTAAGGGATGATATTTTTAGGAAACAGTCCAAATTTCTTTCAGCCTCCAGATATTACCTTCAGATATGCTGAAAAATATGTTAAAACTTAAAAAAATATCATGAGGGATTTATAAATGAGAATATCAATAGGATCATCTGGAGAAATTTAGGCACAAGTGATCAAAAAAAAAAAAAAGCTGTCAATCATCTCTCCCCAGCTTAGTTTAAATTCCCAACAAAAAATATGGGGAGTTTCATACTTGGAATCTAAAAAACAAAGCCAATGAATAAACAAACACATAAAAAGCAGAACCAGACCTATAAATACAGAGAACAAACTGACAATTGCCAGAGGGAAAGGGGCAGAATGGGTGAAGGGAAGTGGGAGGTGCAGGCTCCCAGATATGGAATAAAGAAGCCATGAGAATAAAAGGTACAGCCGAGGGAATATAGTCAATAATATCGTACTAGTGCTGTATGGTGACAGATGGTAGCTACTCTTGTGGTGAGAAGAGCATAACATAGAGAGAAGTTGAGTCACTATGTTGTACACTTAAAACTAGTATAACATTGTGCTCAACTGTACTCGAATAAAAAAAAAAATTAAAAAGACCACAGGGATTTCTTTCTGTTTTTTTAAGTTAGTACTTATTCTTTTTTTTAAGATTTTTTAAAATTTATTTATTCATTAGACAGAGAGAGACACACACAGAGAGAGAGAGAGAGATTGAGAGAGAGAGGCAGAGACAGAAGCCGGCTCCATGCTGGGAGCCAGACACAGGGCTCGATCCAGGGACTCTAGGATCACACCCTGGGCCAAAGGCAAGTGCTAAACAGCTGAGCCACCCAGGGATCCCAGTTAGTAGTTGTTCTAATATGAGCCTCAGTAAACTCATCTATAGAGAGCTCTCTTGTTGAACATAGCATCTCACTGAGAAGACATGTTAATTTGTTAAGTTTACCAGCAATGAAAGATTTCTTTAGCTTTCCTTAGCTATAGATTTTAATTTTGCCACATTTTGTTTGCAAACAGCCATATAAAATAATTGTAACTAATTAATAAATGTGTATCTTTTGGAGTATAGGTGTTTTTGGTCAAAATAAACATAGTTCAATGCCATGTTCCTTCTACATTAGTGGGTGTTTTTATACAATCTAATGATTTTTATTGTTATCCTTAAACTAATGTTAACCATAGTTTACCTCTAATATTGACTATATATCTCTAGACCAATGCCTCTTGGATATATTAACTTATTCTACCCTGGATGCAGCATCTTCCTGCACGTAAACTAGCTCCCGTCCCTTAGGCCTGTAATTCACAAAATAGACACCTGAAAATCAGTTATGACTACTTGCTCTTTTTCTTTTTCTTTCTCCTTTTTTCTAAATAACCAATTAATCCTTATATCATGTGGGATTATCTCTGGTTTCTGCTTTCAGATTTATTAAAATCTGTGTTTATAATTGTTATTGTTATTCTGTGTCATTCTCTATATACAAGTCATTCCGTGTCTCTACGCACTTGTTGGGGATACTTCCCCTAACAGAAATGTTCTTCCAATTTTCAACTGATTGTTAGGGAATGCAGGGTTGAAATCAAAGTTAATTCAAACTTAGTCACTGATTTACCATATGTCGCTTGAGATTTTGTTCATTCTGTTTTAGCCTGGTAGCCACATCTGTTAAGTGGGCAGCTTTAAGGAGGAAATAGATACATACTTCATGGAATTTTTTTTTTTTCAGGATCAAATTAAGTAGCACATACAGTGTTTGGAAAAATAACATGGAGTAAGTACTTAGAAAGTTTATTTTATTAATATTATTGGTTTCACTTAAGTATTTTCTCCACCACAGATCCTTCCACTAATTCTCAGTATCCATTACACTGGTCCTTTTATAGTATGGGCTCCCATACGAACTTATGTCCATTATTCTTCCTCATAATGAATGGAATCTGCTTTCCTGTAATTTCTACCTATTGGGCCTTGTTCTGTTCTCTGGAATGAAACAGAACAACCACTTACCCTCCTTTTCAAACTAGAGAATAAAGATTTGGTTTTAGAAAAAAAAAAAAAAAAATTCTATCTCTTACAATACACTGAAATTTCCTCTTGACACGCCATTGTACTATAAGCACCTCTGGAGCAGAGTTTGTTCTTAATCATCTATGTGTGCATTTAGCATAACTCCTAGTCCTAGGTGAGCATTCAATAAATTTTTGTTGAACATAATTATATAACCACAAAGTAATCAAGAGATTTTGAGCAATCTTATTAATACATCAAAAATGAATAAATGAATGAATGAATAATTGAACATTTGTTAAGTATCTTTGCGACAGGTACTGTGCTAGATATGTATCAAAGGAACTACAGTAATCTTGTGACATGATGATTATCATCTCCAATTTACAAGTGAGATCATTGAGATTCAAAGAGTTTATATGCCCAGATCATATTGCCAGTAAGAGTTATAAATCAAATTGCAATTTTCGGCTCCAAATTGAAATATCATTTTATGAAAAATATGGAGTTATATATTAAAATCAAATTATTGGTAAAATTGGTTATTTCTGTTTTACCTTGGATCAGGATTTTTTAACCTAGAGTCTGAAGATAGCTTTCAAAAGGTCCATAAATCTTCTATGAGTCCACGTACAATTGTATGTATGTACAATTTGCCAGGAATAGCATCCATGGCTTTTATCATAGTCTCAAAATAATTTATGACCTGAAAAATGTTATGAAGTAATGTTCTAGATGATAGTTTTTCATTACTCGAAATATTTGATTAAACAGGACACTTTATTTTTTACTATTGCTTATTTGCCATCAGCTTGTATGTAAAACTAGCGTCCAATGCTAATAGCTTATGAGTAACACAATTTAATTTGCATTTCATAAAAACAATAAAACTAATTAATTTGATGCCAATTTTTCAAGGTGATATTCAGTCATAATGTTACCAGACCTACTAAGCCATCGTAACTTTCAAAGTAAATACCTATTCCATCTAAATGAGCCAACTAATTTTCAAGAATCACTATTCACATCAAATGATGTGTTAATTACACATCGTACTTTCTATTAAGACACGCCCCAAAGAAATTTATTTGATAATATGTTGTTAGTGGTTACTAGATATTTTGGTAAACATTATCTTTATCTGCTTCAAAAAATATTTTAATGAAGAAGGCCGACCTAGTTGGCCTCAAAGTCCCTTACAATATGGTTATAATTTAACTTCTTGATTCATGTGAATAATTCAGACTTTTTATTAAAAAAAATCTACAACTCAAATAAATCACAAATGCACTTCTAACAAAATCTAAGAAAAATAATACCATATGCTTTTTCAATGAAATGAGCCCATCCTGGGTTGAGACTCCATATGCTCATTTGTTCGTCCATTTTCTCACCTTTACTGGTTCCTCTACACATCTCTTTCCTTTATCACATTTGAGATATCAGCAATATTCACTGATATCTCTTTCCTTTTCTTTTTTCAAATACTCCCCTGTGTTAGAGGATTTGCTGTCATAGGTAGCATGCATTAGAGTTCTACACATTTTCAACTTCCTTTTAACTTGTTGTCATGTTATAGGTGCCAAACAGCTTAAAAACCAAACTTCCCAGGCTCCATTGCAGATTAGGGCCTGGGAACTAACCCAGGTTTCCTAAGATGACGAGCCCACACAGAAGACCTGGAAGCAGATGGAAGCCTGGGGAGCATCTGTAGCTCAAAAGCACATTGAATCCTCTGGTGAGTAGGTGATGGAGTCATTTGGTTCTTCTGAGGTTGCTGTCTTGGTCTCCACTTGCAGAATTGTAGGAATCAAGTGGCAGGTGGCAAAGGCAGTGGTGCATCCTCGAACGGTTCTGCTTAATGTGGCCACCTTCGCTTGCATCCAATAGTGAATGACCACACTACTTCCTTATTGAGAAAATCTCACCACGAAAATAATTGTCAACTAAACTAAATTGTGTGCCTGGCAACGCAGTTCATTTGCAATCCGGTGCAGGCACTTTTTCTTATCCCAGACTAGGAACAGTATGCGGATCAGCAGCTGGTACGCAGCCTACATTTTAAGTGGCAATACCTAGGTTGTTAGACATTTTTCCTAGTTGTGTTTTCTTCTGTGTAGCTTTAAGCTATAATAGTGTCTTAACCCGATTCATTGAGTCTTCTAACGAGTCTATGAACTGCATTGCCCTTTTTTTCTTATATTAGCTACAGTGAAGTTTGTTTCCTCTAATTAATATGGTTCTCACATGGGAATTTGTCCCTGATAATATTATTCGCTGATCAGTTAGACCTCTGACTTTAAGTCAGATTTATTGGTAATGCAGGCTTTGGCCTGTGTGTTACTTAAACTTTTAGGTCTCAGATTTCTTTTGAACAAATCCTACATTTTTTTCCTATGGTTACCTCAACTTAATATGCATGTGTTCATGCAAATAACCCTTTGAAGAATACTGAGTTCTCAAATTTCCCACATGACTTTTTTTTTTTTACCTTCAGCCTATCCTATCTTGCCTGACTTTATATACATTTTTTTTTTTAAACTTGGGAATGGCAATTGTTTAATAATTACATTATACCTAAAATAACCAAAGTTATGTTATTTGCTTATTAAGCACTTGCTAAGTATTACATTCTTATGACACTATTCACATCTAAAGAATACATACTATGTGTCTAAAAGAATGACAAATTATATACCTTCAAAGTGAGCTAGGGGAATATACAAGCCAAAAAAGGTCAGACACTCCGAAATTAGCTAACGAAAGACAAATTGGGATTTCCCTGATGTCATTTCCCAAGCAAATTCACTAAACAGCTTTCTCTTTCCTACTGTGAGTAGTAAAAGCCTGTGACTTCCTAGGGCTTTATCCAATTTACCAAATTTTAGATTCTGACTTTTCCGTAACATTAAATGTAAAATATATCTGAAGTTTTTATTATTAAAAACATTCTCCCAAGGTTACAGGTCACTCTTGCTCTGATAGAACTCCATTGAGATTCATGAGGACTTACTAGATGAGTCTACCTGCTGGGTATTTTATGAAGGACTTAGGAGTGAATTGAATAGTCAAAGTCATTGACCTACAGAAACAAAGCCCAGAACATTTTAGTTGTACAAAGAGAATTGATAACATTACAAACATGTTAACTAGGAAAAATAAAACCAAAAAGATCAATTATGAGTGATAAAGAGCCTAAATGTCATATAAGATGCTGAACCAGTCATGGCCTTTCTAAACAAATTAGGCCAAAAGGATTCCCTTCCTCCCACAGGAGTGAGTATGAGTTTATAAAATTTAAAATATATTTCAATTTTAAACAAAACTCAGTATTGTTGAAAAAACAAATAATTTAGATAGAATTAAATAAAAAGTGACCATTCCTTACCACTTCTCTTCCACGCCCCCAAATTCTCTTAACAATTAGACATGTCTCCTTTTATCCATTTCCTGTTGTGGGAATTTGGAATACCAAATATCCCATGTACTCCCTTACATTTCTTTTTTTTTTAAGATTTTATTTATTTATTCATGAGAGACACACACACAGAGAGAGAGAGAGAGAGAGAGAGGCAGAGACACAGGTAGAGGGAGAAGCAGGCTCCACGCAGGGAGCCCGAGGAGGGCCTGGATCCTGGGTCTCCTGCTGAAGGCAGGCACTAAACCGTTAGGCTACCGGGGCTGCCCCTCCCCTACATTTCTTAACCTCTGCGCAGGTAGGCAAGCCTCATTCAGTAACTATGTCTATAATGTTTGAGTAGAAATGATGTATGTCCCTTCCAAGCAAGACAGTGTGCAAAGCCCCACACGTTTCTCCAGTTTCCTTTTCCTTCTTCTGGGTCAACTGACCACACCTTTTATTCAGGCAGCAGAGCAGAAAATCACTGAGTCCCTGGAGAGGACACTTATCCGGTAAAGGCTGCCACCCCCACAATGGACAAATAATGGTAAGCCTTCCATTCCTGTTGCTTTAAATCACTGAGACTTTAAAATCGTATACTACCACAAGAAAACCTTTCCTATCCCGACTGATATACTATGCATATAAACATACATGGAGAGTTAAACAAGGGTATATAAAAACATTTTCACTTTTATGTTTTTAAAATTGAGATGATGGTATAAATACCAATTCACAACTTGCCTTCACAAACACCATATCTCTTGGTTAGTCCAAAGAAAATTTAATATCCTTGATATTAATCAAGCATGTAATAAGCAACTGACACCAGGAACAAATTTGTACCTTAGTAATGGAGAAATATTTATAACTATCCTATAAAATCTGTCCAATCAAATGATGACCTGTGATGATATTGATAATCGAGGCCTGTTTATAGTTTCTGTAATAAACTGTATTAGAGTAAGTATGGTTACTCATGATACACTTCAAGTTTATTTTGGAAGCTTTGTTTTCCCCATTTAAGGTCACCATTAAAATGTCATTCTTCCAAGCATACTTGCTTTGTGCAGAAAAAGTAGAAGGTTCCAAAAAAAAAATTATTTTTGTGTGTCTGCCAGGTGCTAGTAAGGGTGAATTTGCTCCCAAATCATCTAATAGATACAGGTACCCAAAAGTGACAAAGGGTAAAACATGGGAATATATTAGAACTTAGTGGCCCAAACCCACACGTAAAAACAAACAAACAAACAAAACCTCTCCCTGTCCCCAAATTTAAAAATCTAATTATGTGTATTGAGAGTGTTCTCCCTGGTTCCTATTTTGGTGAATACCATCACAAGAAGAACACCGATGACTATTTCTATCCCCAGATCTTGGGTTCACAGTAGGGTGAGAATCTAGAGATCGTGTTCAATTAAATATGAATGGATTTTGTTTAATTCTGTGAGAATGCTTGATAGGTTTATCTACAAGGCACTGTTAGTGTTCCGGTTAATTAGGCTAGGCCAGTAACTTGTTTATCTTCCCACACAAGTGATTCTTTTAAATCAAAAGTCAGAAGCAAAATTTACAAAGTTGCTCGATCGACCAGTTTGGTTAAGTGGCAGCCTATATAGCTGCCATTCAAATGATTTCAACAAGCCTTGTAATTGCTAGTGTGGACTTGACCTTGAAAAAAAAGGTAGCTTGAGGATTACCTGGTGTATTGTTCAATACCCTCTGTATTGTCAAGCCACCCAGACTTTAAAAAGCAACAGGATGTTATATAGTATTGTTTTCACATCCTGTTTTTAGGATGATCAAACATGTCACAGAAAAGGCTCAGAGATTCTTCTTTCTTTAGTGTATTACGTCCGGAGAATGATTACTTTATTCCAGATGACTTTATTTTATAGCTCTTGTCTGTTCCGTAAGCTTGGAATGGGTTACAGTTCTACAAGCACAAAACATCCCCTTTCTCTACATTCCTACAAAATAAATTGTGGCCGACTCTGCCAACTTTCTACACTTTCTAAAAACTCCCAAAATAGGAAAATCTTATTGCGAGAAATAAAGGAAAGAAGCCGCGTAAAAACAAACTTTCTAGTGTGTGGGAAGGAGGAGTGAGTGGGGACCTAAAGCAGTGAACCAACTAGGCTTATTAAAACAATGTGACTTTTTCACTGAGCTCACCTGAGGAAATTCACAGGTTCCAGCAGGAACCATCAATTAACTTAACTGACAGCAACTTCAGTCTGCTTCCCATTGAAGACTTAGACCCTTTTGTGAAAAGCAAAAGCACACTTTCTCCATGAGCTTTATAATCACTTAAGACTACAAAGTCCTACCAAGCAAATTTACAAAGAGAACTATGAACAATAACGTGGCATTGTACTTTATTTCCTTTAAAATCCCCAGCATAGAATTTGTTTGCCCTTTTTTTTTTTTTTTTTTTTTTTTTTTTTTTTTTTTTTTTTTATAATGCACTTAGTTGCCACAGTTACTGTGTAAGAAGGCATTAGGGCCAGTTTCAAGCAGAAGTGATTGAACCTTTGCTCTCTGAGTTATTGCTCAGGTTCCAGCAACATTGTCCTCACCTGAGAGCTTGTTAGATATGCAGATTCCCAGACCTACTAAGTGAAAAATCTGCATTATAACAAGCCCACCAGGTTACTTACAAGTCACAGTAAAGTTTGAGAAATGCTAGGTCCATTATGGAGAGACATGCTTTTTGTATTTTTTGGTTCAGTGGCTTAGGTTCTCATGGAAGACTATTTCTGAGGGCATTCATTAACTCAGTCAGGATATGGGCACTTACTGTATCCCAGACACTCTTCTAGACTCTTCTCAAGACAAAAATCCTTACTTTAGTGCAGCCATAGAGTTTAACTCCTAATGTCCTTAAGCAAATAAAGCACGTGATTTCTACAGAAAATTTTGATGCATCATCCTTGTTAACTGGTTGGTGAAGCAGCATAATTTAAACAGAGTGGGGCTTTGGATCCAATACTACACAATTACATATTGATGATCTACATAGTATATTTAACTTTTGTTCTTTACTTCTTCAGAATGGTTGAAATGGTGGTATTACCTAAAAGGCCTTTAATAAATCAGTATTTTACTTGCTTAGTATTAGTATTACTTAGAATAATCTTTTTCTTTGGATATCTATTTCCAGGATAATCCCTGGAGAAGAAGCATAAAAACATTTAAGCAGTCACAGAACACTTAATAAGAAAATAATTGCAAAATTCTATTTCATAGAGAAAATTATTAGTTCTGGGGTGAAACAGATAATTCTATAAATTGTGAGTTAACTTATTGGCCACCTTGAAACATAGTCTTACATTTCTAAAAGTGAGTCCCATTATATAGTTAGACCCATAAGAAAAACAAGAATAAATCAGTGATGTTTTTAACCTTGACTACGTGGTACACAGAATTTCTGTGCTATTGTTAATATTTCAATTAGTACTTAAGTATTCAGTAATGAACTAATTCATTCATAGTTCTCAGTGTCTAACATCAAATAGAATAAAAAGTGCATATGCTGGAAAAAACTGTTCTCCATCATTTTATATATTTTTGTGTACATACACACATACCCATGCATATGCATGAATATACATATATTTATATACATACATACACACATGTGCACACAAACACAGTATCCTGAGTGAGTACACTGCTGATTGTGTTGGTAAAAAACAGAAGACAAAAATGTTTAAAATTATTCATCCAGATGTAGAATTATGGTATATATGAATAAGAGCTTCTGAAAGAGCCTTTCTTTTCCCATATCTGCTAAGTATGCCCGTGGATGTTTCTTTATTTTTTTTTTAAGATTTATTTAATTTATTTATTTGAGAGAGAGAGGAAGAGCATGAGTAGGGGGGGTACAAAGGGAGAGACACTCTGAAGCAGACTCTGAGCTGAGGACTGAGCCCCACGCAGGGCTCAAAACAATGACCTTGAGATCATGACCTGAGTCAAAATCAAGAGTCTGTCACTCAACAGACTGAGCCACGCAGGTGCCCCCCTATGGATGTTTCTTTTATCCCTGCTACCTGATTCTCAAGAATCCTACTTTGTTTCAAAACCTCTACCAACAAACATGGATTGAGCATCCACTGCAAATTCAAGAGGAGTTCTCTAAAAACAGATACAGACTTTGTGAAATGCTCACGTAGGCTCAGTTATCAAATATATTTGCAAAAATTGGGGACAATGGTATGAAGAAGATCACAGTTGATTCTTGTGGCAGTATATTTGTAATACACAAATATAGGTTTGGGGTGAAAATAAAAAAGTTTCCACAACTTTAAGAAGAGACATTGTTCCTCAGCCATGGTATCAAGTAGCCCCTAAGCACCTACAGATGATGTCAACCCACTTGCGTTTGCGAATGTATGTCAACGCCTGTACTCTATCCTTCTCTAAAACCCGCATGAGATCAGTTGTCTGCTCTGCTTTGAGACACTATGCTCAACCCAGAAAGCTCTCCTGTAATACATTCATCTTTGTGCTTTTTATTTTAGGTTTTGTGCAACGGTGTCATCACCTTTTGACAATGGATAGCATACCTAGGAAGAAGAGAAAGGCACCCTGATTGCCCCGTTTCTTCATAGTAGAGGGTCCTGTAATACTCTCTTCAAAGTGTGTTATCAGCAGCGTCAAGCATCTCCTGGGAGCTTGTTAGAAATGCAAATTCTTCAGCCATTCCCAGACTTATTGGACAAGGAATCTCTCTAATGAGCTCTGCTAAAGTTAAAGAAGCACTAATGTGAGGTACTGAGCCTAAATATTATTGAGCCAAAATTCAAATCCCTGGAATAGCACCTCCTAAATATTTGACCTTGGGTAATTTACTTAACTGTTCTGTGCTTCAGCTTCCTAAATAATTAGGGGATAATACAGTACTTAACTTCTAAGGTTATTGTAAAGAGTAAAGGACATAATGATTTTAAAGTGTTTAACCTGGCATGTCATAAGTACTGCCTAATCGCTATTTTGTTATATTTATTATTATTAGTTATTAAATCCATTCAAGTGTAACTTCATAAATTCACTGATAACTATATTCAAGTATATGCAAATTATTTACGAGGAAAATAGATAGCATTTTGTATCGCTACTTGCTCTGATTGATAATCAGCGGCAGTTTAATTTAGAGAATCATTTAAACAAATGCTAATAACAAAAGCCAAAAAGTAAACTATCTTGACCTAAGATTACCATCCATCTTACACAATGCAGACCAGTGCTTCTCAATTTAGCCATTGTCAAGAATCAGCCTTTATTATTTTTTCTCCAGTCTTAGACCAATCTAACTCAGCAGCTTGAACTCCAAGTGACTCACAAAGAAGTCAAACAAAATAGAAACCGATCTATACCTTGTTCGATGAGATGCGTCCACCAATTTTGTGTTTGTGAGGCATGAACAATGTCAAACCGTCATGAAAGTTTCTCAACTCTCACTCTCAATTTTTGTAACTCTTTAATTAGCAATTAGGGATCTGCAGTTCACAGATCACAATATAACACTGAAATAGACAATAAAGACAGCTGAACTCCAATAAACATTTTTTTCCTTTTCCATATCGTTAAATAACACACATACATGCAGGTAGAGGCAACTTTCATCAAAATTATCTAAAAATGGATAAATCTTTAAAAATGTATAACATTATAGGACTCTTCACATAATGAGTATTTATTTATTTATTTATTTATTTATTTATTTATTTATTTATTTTTCCTGGCTGGGGGGAGTGGAAGGGAGAAGCAGAGGAAGAGGGAGAAAGAGACTCTTAAGCAGGCTCCATGCCCAGCACCAAGCCTAATGCAGGGCGCAGTCTTGCAACCCTAAGATCACAAACTGAGCCAAAACCAAGAGTCAGACACCCAACCAAGTGAGCCACCCAGGCACTCTTAATGAGTATTTTTATACCAACGTTAATTATTAAAGTGAATTATTTCTCAATCTCTGAACATAAGTATACTACTGTAATATGGACTACTAGGCATAAGAAGTTAAGACACGTGACTTCAGGACACTTGGAATCCAAAGCAACAAGTAAACTGCTCAGTAGTGAGTATTTGAGGACTGTGAGCAATGACTTTTTTGTTAAACTAAAGGAGGCAGATTCTACTACCTTCATGTTTTAGGCAATCTTCAGTTTTGACATATTAATTTTGTTTGTGTGTGCATGCATGAGTGGGTTTGGGTGTGCATATGTACTGCAAATTTTTTCAGCTATTTTGAGATATAATTCATATATAATTGTGTAAGATGAAGGTGTACAATGTGATAATTTGAGACATATATATTGTGAACTGATTACCACAATAAGGTTAGCTAACACTTCTGTTAACTCACGTAATTATTCTTTTGCGTGAGTGGTGAGAATATTTAAGATCTGCTCTCAGCAACTTTTAAGGATGTGATACAGTATAGTTAGCTATAGTCATGATTCATCTTTTAACCAGAAGTTTATATTCTTTGATTAACATCTCCCTGTTCCCCTCATCCTCCAGTTCCTGGTAACCACCATTCATACTCTCTTGTTTCTATGAGCTTGGCCTGTTTAGATTCCACATATAAATTGGATTATACAGTATTTCTCTTTCCCTGTCTGACTCATTTCACTCAGCAAAATGCCCTCAAATTTTATCCTTATTGTCACAAATGACAGGATTTCCTTCTTTTTTGAACTGTCCATTCTTTAAGAAGATTTTTAAAAATTTGTCATTTAAATGTGTCTTGAAAATTTTAATGTATATATGGTAGTCAGTTGTTTTTCTTAAGATTTTCTTATGTAGGGGCACCCAGGTGCCCCGGTAGTCAGTTTCAAATGAAAAAGTATTCAGCTTGCTTATAATGCAAAATTATAATTATCAATTATAATTTAGTTATATGCTATAATAAAGAGCATGTTGTATTTTAATGATATTTATTAATTATGTTATATTATAAATTAATATATGGTTATAATAAATAACTTTATAAAAGGATGGTTTGCATTTATAATTGAAAATGTCTGACCAAATTCTGTATAGCCATTGAGGCTAGTAATTCTGGAAACAGTGTGCCTACTTACTTGGCAAAGGATGACTAGAGGAGTGTGATTAGTGGCCTCTGTACTTGCCACACCAGTGTGGATATTCAGAGTTCTTTGGAGAGCCACTGGAATTTTATGCCAACCTTACTGTAAAGGCATTGCTGACTATTCACCAATTTCTAACATTTTAAACCAATGACAACATCTTTAAAACTTAGACCTCGGTATTCATTCATTTTTTTAAAAAAATAGGTAGCTTCCCTTCCCCTGCTCCGCACTCCTTTATGTACTCTTTTGTTTATAGTATCTATTCCTGGACGTAATAAACTGAGCATGAATAAGAGAGCCCAACTGACAGATTGTTTATTTTTTTTTTTAAAATCATCTAAGGATAGCTAGTAACACTGTGATGCTGTCATGATACCACAATACCACTCTATAATACAATGTTCTTAAGAGTTCACTGGATTTATTCATCAGCATATATACTTGAATTAAATTTATTATATCACTAAAATTATGATTTTCTGCACCTTATAGCTTTTAATGGTCACATTCATCCCTAAAATAGTGTAAATGAAGATGACTTTTTCCCCCTAATTGAATGAACTTTGTCTTTCTTTCTTCTGATTTTTGAGAAATTTAATCTTGCTAATTCATGAATAGAGTTGCCTCTAGTTGAACACTCTGTCTCTAGTATTTTAAGATGTATCTGCTTTCATATTGTTCCCTTTTCTTTTTCTTCCCTTGTTCAATGAGATGATCCAATTTACCAGGACTTTGTTTTGTCCTGGCATCAGGAGACAACAGTCTTGTCTGAGAGCCACACTATGGCCTTGCCCTTCGATGGCTGGATAAATCAATCAAAATAGATGCGATAATACTGCCAGCCCCAAATCTCAGTGCTTAAAACAACAGGACTTTCTTTCTTTCTCATGTTCCGTGATCAAAGTGGGTCAATAGATGGCTTTGCCCAAATCTCTTACCACTAACTTTGTCTTTTAATGACCCAGGTTGATGGAGCCTCCATCACCTTACGATGGTGACATTTAAATACATTTGCACAATAGTCATGGTAGGGAAGAGGGGGAGATTCACACACACTAGCAATACATGCTTCCTCCACAGTGACACATTTTATCAATTGTCATGTTTCACTGGCCAAAGAGAGCCAATTGCCATGCTTAACTTCAAAATACAACCTTTCCCAGTGGCCCAAAGGGGTAGAGAACCAAGTATCAGTGAATAATGGGTGTGTCTAGCACAAGAGTCCTACTGGACTTTTAGGAGTCATTTCCTGTGCTGAAGGAAATGTCACAGCCTTTGCTGAAGCAGAAGCATGTCCCTGCATACTGTGCTGTCCTTCACTATGCTCACACACAGCACTCTTGGGAACTCTCCACATCGTCCCAGGATCCATCTGCAAGGACTCCTCTCCAAGTCTCTGCTGATCTGTCACTCAATCACCTCTTTGGACTTGTCCATGAGACTGGCAGGAACCAGGCTAGATACATGGGAGCTAAACAGTAGCTCATAGGTTGCCCAAATTTCACTGGGGATATACAAAATTTCAATGGATGTCAGTGGAATTTCAACCCCCAGAGAGACCAGAATACCATCCTTCCACAGCATCACCAGCTTCTGGGCTCTATTCTACATTCATGTTTATATCATTCTACTATGACTCTACTGCTAGTTGTTCCAAAATGTATTCTTTCCTTCCTCCTGCAATCCTTTACTTTTTTTCACTTCCTTCCACCAACTCCCATAGGACAAGACCTTTAGAATACATTTGTTTCTCTCCCTCTTCTCTCACTCTCCTCCGTACCCCAAGACTGTGAGAATGTCTCCAACCTCTCTTCTCTCACTCACACCCACTCCCAACCTCTAGATTTTGCCAGAATAATTCAGTGATTATTGGAATTGTTTTTGCATTAAGTCTCTTAAGTTTTAAAAGTCCTCATGTCTTCATTTACTGAATTAACGTATTTTAGGTTTCATTTTTCACCACTACTTCATCTTCCTATATTTTGTGTTCTCTCTTTTGTTTAATGATTATCTTTATTTAGAGTCTTTTCTCAAGTATTTTCCTTGGAGAGCATACTTGCATGGAAAACTGAGTTTTTACATTTACAGGAAAATTAAGTATAGGATTCTTTGCATGCTAGTTCATTAGTTTGTTTTTCTCTTGAGAGTACTAAATAATTTCCTATTGTCTAATAGCTTCCAAAGTCAAATAATAAGGCCTGTGGCTTATTAAGGAACTTTGTCAGTCCTTTCAATTTCTAGACTCAAATCTTTTCTCAGTTCAGGAAAATTTATGTGAGAAGTTGTATAGTAATACCTCACTCCCATCCCCTCCTTTTCCCTCTTCCAAATCATCTTTGTTTTTTGTTATTTAAGCTATCCTCATAATTTCTCTTCTTTGTGTGACTTACCTATATGGCTTTTTTTTTCTATAATTTGAGATATTTCTTCTACTTAGATCATCTATTCTCAATAGTAACTCTTCTCCCCTTTAATTTTATATTAAATTTTTTAGTTGCCAATTCAAGAATTTGTGTGTGTTGCATTTGTGTTTAAAAGTTTCCTTCTTTCCCTCCTTCTTTCTTCCTTCCTTCTTTTCCTGATTCTTTTAAATTTAGTTGTTAATTTGCTCATATATCATTGGATGAATATTCAGTATTTCAATCTGATCCTCTTCTCTCTAGCTGCTATGGACCCTTAAAGGGGACATTATTTTTTCAAGCAGCTCACTGGATCCCAGTTCTGTTGGCTAAAATTTATTTGGGACAGAAATTCTATACAGGATAAAAGGCTCAAGAGTTATCTTTTTTTTTTTCTTTCCTTTTTATCTTCTCATGTTTTCAATGGTAGGCTATCAGCCTCTTCCAGAGACAGCCAAAGTGGCCTCTCTATTTTCTGCTTTCCTTGCATTTCCACAGGTGTAGGATCAGGAAAGAATCCGCCAAGACCCTAATTCTGGCTTTTAGGGGATCATTTAACCAGGGTTAAAAGAAGGGATCATAAACCTCCTTTGGTGATAGAGTGTACACACTCCCAAACACTGAGATCTTTCTAAGACCCACTACTCACCTTGCCCTCTTCTCTGGGCTTTGATACTATTCTTTGGTCAACTGAGTAGCTGATATGAGCGGGACCCAAGCAGAGCCAGGAATCCATCCACCTCAGTCATTTATAAGTCTCAGTGGCTACCAGACTCAGAAGTGACAAACTGCTTGCAATTGAGAGCTGAAGGAAAGTGAGAGAGTCTCTAGGTCATTTCTTTGTTGTTATTGTTTAGCTTGGGGAGATAGGAGCTAGTAAATACTACCATGTAAAATAAGCCAAAAATGTATTAAATACATAATAAACTATAGTATTAGGGTTCATGTGATCATGGCACATATAAGGCAGAACAGGACAGAATAGTGGATTGTATTGATTGCTTGCTCAAAAGGCATCACTTTCTCCTCCTTCTTGCAGCCAAAGCCCCTAATTTTCTCAGACCGTCATCTTCTTCTATGATGTGCTTTGTGGGCTGTTCCTCCTTCCAGAATGAAGCATAACCCATATAGGCTAGACAAAGTGGTATCAATGCCTTTGTCAGTGTCTGGTTGAGGCTTTCTAATGTGAATCTAATACTAGGGGAGGAAATATGTTCTGTGGCTTCTGGAAGTTTTTCTCATTGATCAAAACAAACTCAGGATGAGAAATGTCCCTTTTGTTCATTAGATATCATGTGTCTCCTACAACTACTTTACAAATTTAGCAATTTTGATTTTACTCTTCTTTTGTGAATTATCTGTTTATTATTTGAATATTTGTATGGATCTTCTGACATTTGAAGCTAAAAACAGTCTCCCTAACACATGTTGTAAAAAAAATATAGACTTTGGGGTCAGATCTAAATTTAAATGGAAATTCTGCAATGTATTTAATCACATTAAGTCTGCTCTTTCATCAGTGATTACCTACTTTATTGGTTTGTGTTACAATTACATTTGATAGTTTATATAAGACCCTTATATATTAAATATTACCTTGTGGTCACCCTACAGAGGACCAATTCTTTACCCAATATTTTGTTCAGATGTTGAAACACCATGCATGCACCAAGAGGGTATGAAAACATTTATTACTCATAGAAGGAAGGATATAGGTGGCTCCTAACGAAGTTTGAAAATGACTTGAGAGAGGAAGGACGAGCAATTGTTTTGGGGATTGTGTTTTGAGGGCAGGTCTGGAGTGAGGCTTCCCAGGCACCAGCAGGTAGCATAGTTTGGTAGTTTGAGTCTCCTTCCCACTGGCACAAGATATGGAGCTCCAGAACCCTCTTATTAATTTTCTCAGAAGTGAGGCAAGAAAAAAATGGAGTCAGGATCCATTATAGATTCTCATTTAATGCTCCTGCATTGTCATTTTCAGTGATGCATCATGAAACAATGATTAGGAGATTCATTTTAAAAAGATAGAGTAAATGTGTTCTCAATATGAAAAATAACATATGTCCCCATTATTTTTCATGTCTTTTTATTTAAAGGAACAGAAAACATTTGAACTCATTTTACATGTCTCTTAATACTGATGTTAGACTCCTAACAGACCTTATTTTAGAATAAGATCTAATGCATGGGCCATCAAACAGATAGCAAACAGATAAACGAATGAGTGACTGAATAAATGCTTTCCTGGTCCCATGTAACATCTATGTTTAATTTCTACTAGTCTGAAAATTTTGTTAGGTAGAGGTTAAAAGAAAACATTCCTTTTCATGATGTTCTCTCATTGGAGATCTGTGTTTTCTTCCTCCACATTGACAGTGAACTGTAATCTTTTGCAAACTTAACACCAAAATCCAAAAAAAGAAACCCCCCAAACCCCAACATGTTAAGAGGACTGGTGTTTCCTTCTGCTGTCTGCAAGTTTATTTGGCTCTGTTGCAGCCAGTACTGCAGGCCTACAGCTAACAATGCTGCGCAGCAGGAACCACGCGCTTGTTGCCTGAGTTCTCACAGAGACAAGGAGAGGCAGCTCTGGTTTACACATTCCCCTCCATTTGCTTTAAAGATCAAAAAGAAGCATGCAGCAACATAGCTCGTTATGGGCACAAAGATGAGTGATTATGAGCTTTTGGCTTTCTATTGCCTTTGTCACCAGGCACCTTAGATAGTGAATGTTTAAAATATTGGTGACGCGGTCAGCTACCTGTCCCTCAGCTCGGAAAGGAGATGAATCCTCATTATAACATTCGGTCTCTTCCAAAGTTGACTAGTCATGCTGTGCAAAGAGTTTACTGTATGCTTCTTTCCCAGCGATCACACAACCTTGTCAGTGCAATTTTTTATATGTTCTCTGTGCTCTCTAGCTCAAAAAATTTCTTTTCAGTTCATTGCCATGAGCTTTTAGAATAAAAAAAAAGCATGTGGATCCAGCTCATTCAACTCAATATGCTCTTGATCTCAGGCAGGCCTTCACTGCCAACAACCAACTGCCCCCACCTCCCATCCCAGTGCCTTCTCTTGGCTACTTCAAAACAGGTCTAAGCACCTGCCCACCAGTCAGGAACAACATGCAGGCCCACGATAGAGCTGTTTACACAACACAACATAGTCTGTTTTCTATTTCATTAGGGATAAACAAACATTAGTTTACTTTCCAAACCAATGTGTAGTCACTCAATCAGTTACAAATATTCGATAGTTTGGTAGCCTGTGGTTTCTTAGATTATAATGAATTATGGGACTTTACCATCAGGCTGGAGATCTGTCGTCAGCAGTCATAAGAAAAGACAAAGCTCAGGTTTCTGACAGCAAGGAGTTTGAAAGCCGAAAAGATGCTCAAAACTGTGACTTTTCCTCTCCCTTACAATTCACTTGCAGTGAGAGAGACGATTTGATTTGGGGTGGGGGAAAGGGCTTAGAGTAGGAAGTAGGAAAAGGAGATCCAGTTCCCTATTGGCCACTAATTGATTACTTGTGTGAGTATGTTTAAGTTACAGCCCCTGGACCTCGATTTCTTTAGCTGTAGAATCAGGGTATCAGATTTCTAAAGTCCTTTTCAGCTCCAGCCTTCAATCAAGGTGGCCGCATCTTCCTGACCCCATTTCTTCCCGGTTGCCCCTTGAGCTTCAGTATCTTTTTTTTTTTTTTTGTCCTTTCTTCCATTCAAAGTTGCTCTTTAACTTGATATCTCCTGCAAATAAACATGGGAGAGATTGGAAAAGGGAACCAGAATCTCCAGAGAAACGGCCCTGTTTCCATACCAGTGTACCAAACACTAATGTGAGATACAAAGAAATGTCTTTGCCTTTGAGAGTCCCCTGTTGAAAAATAGGGGAAAAAATAAACACAAGCACTTTCACCTTTGCTCTTGAGGACTCTAATATTTTTCACAGATTTAGAGAGGCTGGCAAGATTTATAAAAGGTTTGGACTTCTCTTTTCTAAAAAAAGAATCTAATAAAATCCTAAAGCCAATACTTTTTTTTTTCTCAGTGAGCTTTCATAAAACAGAGTCAACACCTCACATGAATACACGTGCATAAACCAGGGAACAAACTGCAAGTTTACATAGATATCCAGCGATTTCCATGTTTTCCTTAGTTGTTTGCTTAACTCAAACCACAACATGCGGTCATTTGGTTTTG
Organism: Vulpes lagopus; assembly: GCF_018345385.1. NCBI lineage: Eukaryota > Metazoa > Chordata > Mammalia > Carnivora > Canidae > Vulpes > Vulpes lagopus. The sequence continues at coordinate 20,903,318 of NC_054824.1, read as the reverse complement.
TTTGGCTTTATGATTATTGCAACTCTATAGAACGGGGTATAAACACTTATGACAAAAATCCTCACTCTCTGTAGCCAATGCCAAAATTTTTGTTCTCATTCTTCTTGGTCTAGATATAGTTTTAAAAGATCTAAAAAAAAATAAATAAAAAAATAAAGATCTCTAATAGTTATGTATTTTTGCATAACACAAAACAGAACTATATCGAATGGCCAAAAATACCTATGGAGAAAGACCAAAAATGTGTCTAAGCAGAATTCTTAATATGATCTCAGGTATCTGTGGCTGTTGGCTTACATTGTACAGGCTACAGAAGGAAACATGTATCCTAAACAACTCTACAGTGGCTTCCCAACTACCAGGCTGTGTAGTCACTCGACCTCTCAGAAAAATCAAAGTTTATCCTTTTTATTGCCATTGCTGTCAAAGTCCTCTTGCAAACATGCATCATCCTCAAGCCCGAGCCCTCAGAGGGTTTTGTGGGCACCACCTTTGAGCAGCTGCCCACTGATCATCAGCTATGACCTCTCCATCTCAATCTATCTCCAAATATATACCGATAGCCAATATTGATGGGCCACACACTTATCTCAGTGCTAAGAAAACAGAAAAGAATAAGAAGAAGCAGTTCTACTCTCAAGGAAATCAGAATCTGTTTGGGAAGATAAAATTTAAATATGAGACGACTAAAGATCTGGTATAAGATTATTTATAGCCAAGTACTAAATCATGTAATTCAGACAATAAATATGTTTAGAATTTGGAAAAACGACAGAGCAATAAAGAGCCTTTAATAGTCTCCTTGCTTCTCCTAAGAGACCCAAGCTTGAGGTAGAGAAAAATGACAATGTCAGTAGTTGTATGTATGATTTGATGGTAACTTCCTTCCTCACTAACATTTAGGTCATGGGAAATAGAATATTCAAATTCTGTGGTTTCCTTTGCAGGCGAATGTCTTTTTTTTTTTTTTTTTTTGTCTCAGCTCCCTCTCCCCAGCTCTCTCACTCTCCTCAGCTTGCTCTCTCTCTCTCTCTCTCTCTCTCTCCTCATCTCCCTCTCTATCCCCCCTCCTTCTCTCTCCCCGTATTCCTCTCCTTCACATTCTCTCTCAGCTGACAGAGATTTCCCTAAGCACATTTCCCTGAACTTTGCTAGGTTGAGTCATAAAGATAGCACATCTTTTCAGAAAAATAATTGTAAAACTTTAAATGCTTAACGTTTCTCATATTAAGGTCAGAAGTTTTCTTTCATTGACTTAAGGCTTTACTCTCACAGAGAGGACAATTTTCATAGTAAAATCATTTGAGGCATCACTACTGTGAGGACCATGTGTAAAATGTTAACCAAGCAGGGCGATATCTGAGAATAGGAAGGCAGGGGAATGGTATCAGAGAGAAAACAAATGTTTTAGATTAGGAGAAAATGTGTACCCTAAAAGAAGAGCTCCTCTGGTAGTAGAGTAAGAAAGTTTAGGCCAAAGAGGCTAGACTTCTCTTAAAGAAAAAGAGAAGACGCAGAGGAGAGAAAAGATAGTGAATGAAAGTAGAGGTAGTACAGGAAAACTATCATTGCAAAACAAATAGACTAATAAAACTTATGACCATCTCCCAAGTTGCACAAAATGGGACTTTATAGCTCCTTCATGCTTAATTAATTTTATCATATTTGTTTTCCATTCCTGTAAAAAAAATTATCACCAGCAAGAAGGTAAATTATTCTGTTTTCATTTGTCTACTTTGTATTTATTTTGTTTTTATATTCAATGAAGGACATTCTATCCACCAGGACTCTGTGACACATGAGCTTACTAACTGTGTTTTGTAATATCAGAGAAAAGTTGAATAGATTGAGATGAATAAACACACACACACATACATTCCTTAATGCTACTTAATTTCTGATTTTTGCTCATCAAAGCTAAATAAGGCAGCAGACATTGTTATTTCTAGATTCAAACTGTTACCGATTTCCTGTTCACAACACGATTTATTTGTGCCATAAAACAAAGAATGCTTTCACTCTTCTTTTTGAAAACTTCATTCCGGATATAGAGAAGCAAACAATTTGGCAGCTTTGCTTAATTATTATGTGTTTCCATAAAAAGCAATGAGTTTTATTACCATAGACCTGGATACAACTAAAACAAGTGTCAAAGTTCATAGTAGAGTCTGTTGGTACCCAAGGAATTTGAAATCGATATCCAAAAACATGGTTAAATGGGAGAAAAATAAACCAAATAAAACAAAAGTGACAATTTCAAAAATAATGTGCCTACCAATAAATACAGAACAAACAATGAGGTGTATTACTTGGCTAGTGACTTAATATTTATATTCAAGATTTTTGCTAATAGTTAGGAGCTCACCTAAAATTCAATTTGAAGTAGTTTCTGGAATGGCGCGGGTCTACCAACCCAGATTTTTTTTTAAAATGTAATCCCTTAGAAGAAAAAGTTAAGAAAGTTTTCTAAATTCACCTTTAGAATACCTTGCAGAAACAAGTCCTTTAAGAGAAGCAGCTTTTATATATGAGGGAATATGATCATTTCATTTTCAAGTTAAAATACAGACACCTACCTTACATTTCCATAAAAGAATCAAGGAGCCATTTGAGAAGCCACCTACATAAATGCTATACACTGAAATATACCCAGAGGAAAAAGAATTGCAGGAGTTATAAAGTCAGATATTTTTCTTTTCCATCATTTCTGCCATCAGCAATAGCTTAGGGAGAAAGCCTTTAACTAGGATTAAAAATATCAAATGTTCTATTAGGTGACATTAAGTGTAATGGAATCTCAAGGTTGAATTAATTTTGTAGCTTCCCTTATCACTCCAAAGATTACTATCTCAATAACTGGCATCAACAGTCAACACAAGAAGACTTGAATAATTGGTGATCAATCATGACAATTGGGTGACCTCATCCTTCCTCAACCTTAAAAACCTTAGAGATCTTGTTTAGAAACAGTAAATAGAAAAACATAGCCACAGTTAGGTATGAGTTTAATTTGCCTGTTTGAAAGTACAGTCTAACCTTGCATTTCAAATTTTCATTATACTATGCTAATAAGCACATGAGAATTTTATGGGCTTGGTAGTTACTCATTTAGGAATGTTTCATATCACTGAAAGTAATACATTTAACTACTAGTCAAACAACCTCATAAAATTCTCAGAGATAAGATTTCATAAAACTTGGACAGCACTAAGGGATGAAAAAAATTTCATCATAATGAAATTCCAAGACAGGCATCATATTTCTACGTGAAATAGTTCCACACAGAAGACACTTTACATCGGAGAATCTAAATTAGGACGAGTGCATCTTGGAGCAGAAGCCCACCATTGAGAGGGGTTTCAACAAATTCTCTTCTCAAGACCAGCCCTCTATGAAAATAAAAATATTTACACATCTATTTAGTCAGTGACAAACAGAGAGGAAACCATCTGGCCATTTGAATCAGTGCAAATTGCCCAACCGCTCTTGTGAAAAGAGGAAGCTAGTCAAATTAAATGCTTATTTTGTTTTGGAGCTAAACAATTGTCCTAAACTGTAATCATAAAATCCACATTGGCAGTATCAAATAAACAAAGGCAAATCAGTGAAGAAAACTTGTTTTTGTGTCGTAATTGGCAGGAGGATTAGCATTTCAGTGGATCCGATTTCCTAAACCTCCTCATTCCTGATAACAGCTTCGGCAGTGAGGTGACACACCAAAAAGCATAAATTATCTAAAGCTGGAGATAAGCAGAGGCCATTTGGGGGTTCGGAGTGCAACATAAATAGATGCAAAACAGTAGGAGAACCAGCCCGTCCAAAACCTCCGAAGGATTAGCTGTGTGAGCTCTGACTCCTTTGCTGTTGTTAGCTGTGATTTATCATCAGACGGTAAGGGAGACTCGGCCTTATCTGTGATAATTCAATGGCTTAATGGCAGTACCTTTATCTGGAGGTCATAATTAAGCTTGTTTGATCAGGCTGCGAACAAGCACCTATGCTGCGCTTGGGCCCTAACTATTGCTTTCGGTGTCAGGGGTAGAGCGTAACAAGAACAGCCCTGGAAATGGCATCAGTAATTTCATTCAAGGGCTGTGGCAAGTTATTAGTTATCCATAAAACACAATCCCCAAACTGGGAGGAAGAACAATGCATTCCAAATTTAGAAACTTCTGTATCATTTAGGGTTTAAGAATGCTGGGTAGCTTTGGTCTCAGGTGCCTGGACTTAAAACCAATTTGTTTTTTTTTTTTTTTTTTTTTTTTTTTTTTTTAAATTTTTATTTATTATTTATGATAGGCACACAGTGAGAGAGAGAGAAGCAGAGACATAGGCAGCGGGAGAAGCAGGCTCCATGCACGGGGAGCCCGACGTGGGATTCGATCCCGGGTCTCCAAGATCGCGCCCCGGGCCAAAGGCAGGCGCCAAACCGCTGCGCCACCCAGGGATCCCTTAAAACCAATTTGAATATAAAACTCAAAAGGAAGGACTACTGTAACACTAGCTTCAGCTAATAAAAGCAAATGCTTGTTAAAAGGAGAATGAACATTTATCGCATCCTACAACTGAAACGTCTTAACAAAGTCCCGGGTCTCTTCAAAAGTAATGGGAATTAGAGGCCCGGATTCCAATAGGCCTAATAAAACTTCATTAATCTGAAATTACTGGATGGAAGTTTCATTCGATTTTGAAAAATATCTGAACTGTTAAATATTTTAAATGAACTATATTTTATTGCTTTAAAGTGCTTAGCATAATTTGAGCTAGCTGCTACATATTGCTAAAAGGAGATCGTGTCAGGTCTAAATTTAATAGGATGCGCTGCATTTAGCCCTGCCATTTGGTCGCAAAGAATGAGCCTGTTAAAACACGCAGCAAGAGTTTATTTTTTTGACTGCGTCAAAAAAAAAATCACTTGTAATTTTACAAGCAACACTCTTTTCTTAAAAACGCGCACAGGTAGATTTTATCTAGCTTAGGTATAATTATTCACAAAGTCTGAATTAAAATCTTATAAATAGATGATGTCTTGCAGCATTTGATAGCAGATGTACATCACTGCTGAGCTTTATACAAATTAAATAAAATTCCTTTATAAAGTATGATCACATAAAACTGAATTGATTTAATGAATACCCCGTCCTCTCTGTCTTTATATGTAATATGGGATTTTGTTTTGTTCTGCTTCGTAGTATGGGATTTTTATAAAGTCCTCTCTTTCCAACGTTTAACAAGTGCCCACAGACTCAAACATCACTGGGGGAGTCATATGCACTGGGTTCAAGTCACTGTTATGCCCCACACTGTGTGACCTTGGAAAATGATTTAATCTAAGTTTCATTTTTGTCCCATGTAAAAGGAAGCTAATAATTACACCTGATGGAGATGTGAGGCTCCAGTAAAACAATTCCTATGAAGCATTTTGCACAATGCTCACCACACCCTAATTATACTGCATGCTGGCTCTCCAATCAATACTTCTTCTCCCCCCCCCTTTTTTTTAAAAAAAGATTTTACTTATTTATTCATGAGAGACACACAGAGAGAGACAGAGACACAGGCAGAGGAAGAAGCAAGCCCCCTGCGAGGAGCCTGATGCGGGACTCGATTCCGGATCCCAGGATCACACCCTGAGCCGAAGACAGATGCTCAACTGCTGAGCCACCCAGCTGTCCCTCAATACTCCTCATCTCCACCCAGCCAAGAATCAAGGATAATTTCCTTAAAAATTAAGGTACCAGAGAATTTAAGAAATCTAGATATTAAGAGTGATCAAACAGATGAGGCAGTCAGGACAATAGTCTAAGTAACAAATCAACTCATTTTCACTGATTAATAAATGATTCTACTGATTTTTAACCTCTTTCAAAAGCTTGAGTATCCTTGGTAGTAACAAATATCCTCTTTTCTTTCTCCTGTCCATAATTATATTTATAACCTCTTGGAGTAAATTGTCAGAAGGAAATATATATGTATGGTATATTATACATATGGTAATATACATGCATAAATATGGATTAAGTGTGGCCTATTTTTGTTTTACTAAATAGAAGGAATTTTTCATCTCTTTAGTAAGAAAAAACACTATTTATATAATAATTGATATATCATACAAAGGAGTTGTTTGAATGATGATGTATGATTATTTGCCTTGAAAACTCTATTTCTTGCCAGACCCCCAATAAAAATTTTGGTATATATGATTACTGAATTTAATCACTTTTGTTGTCAGTAAACAGTCGCAGCATAGAAATTGCAGCCTTTTTAGCTCCATGTTGCTAAACCTCAGGTCCTGTATAAGGATGTGCCCCAATATTCCCGAGCCTCTGAACAGTGGAATGATCACATAAACCTGATCTCTGAAGCTGGAGCCCATTAAAACCCACAAAGGTGAAGGAAAATCCCCATTCTCTTCCAAGGTGCGAGATATTTTGTTAAATATACCATGTTAGGTGTCAGATTCCTATTCTCCATCTTCTTCCCTATTATAACAACAACAACATAAAAGGACAAAAACCAAAAAACAAAAAAAAAAAAGAAGACTGAGATTGAGGGAGAGCCATGTAGAAACGAGTTGAGAATGCACAATCACCTTTGGGTTATGCCTTCCTCCTAGAAAAAAAAGCTTGAGTACAGAATCCTTGCAAGCAAAAAAAAAAAAAAAAAGTGGAAAGAAAGATTCAGGTTAGATTGTCACCAGATTTTCTAGTATCACATTTTTACAGACCATTTCAAGGTCATCTATTCCATCTACCAATCTATTCCAACAGGAAGCTTTCCATCTCATAAAACAGGTCCTTTCTTTGGAAACTATTACTACAAGTTCTTGTAGTTTTCTGCAACTTCCATTTATTTGTACTTGTTCTTCCCCTTAGATTCATATTAGGCAATCTGAACTTTGATGTGAGATCCCTTAGAACATCCGAAATTGTATAGGACATCTCATATGATATGTATAAAGCTAAGCCAAGGCATGGTTTTGAAAGTCCATATTAAGAAAATCAGGAGACTGGGGTGGTAGTCAGGTGAGAGAACTTTCTAACTGTCCCTTACCCTCCCAACCACCACCTTAGGCTCTACCAGAGAGGTGATTCCAATGTGTAGCCATGTCTGGCAATCAGTGCCCTATAGCCCTCACTATTAACACATTCATAATGTCAGAATTTATGTTTTTTGTTGCTCTGTTTGAGGGGAAATGATATTCTGCTAGTGTTTCTAATATGATATCTCTAATTACTGGTGAGGTTGACCACGATTTCCTCTGCTTCTGGCATTCTAATGCTGTCCTTTGGGATTGCCTCTTCATAGCACTTGATTGACTTTGTATCTAGTAGGTTGCTTTCTCTCACTGATTTATTAGAAGTTTTGTATTCTATTGATATTGAGTCTTCATATTGCAATGTTTCCTTGTGATCACTTGTCTTTAGATTTTTTTTACTTCATTTTAATTTTTTCCAAGATCTGATTTTTAGGTAATCTCTACACTCAAATAGGGAGCTCAAATTTACAACCCCGAGGTCAGGAGTCTTGTGCTCCACTGGCTGAACCAGCCAGGTGCTCCTAGAGTTTTACTTTAAATGGTATGTCTTGTGCAGTGCTGTAAAATAAATGCAGATTTTTTTTTATTGCTGGTAGTCTTGTGGCTTGTGTTAAAAAACCTTCCCTACTTCCCAAGAAAATTCACTTCTTCCTGATGTTACATTGACCAGTTTATGAACAAAATGTAAATCTCCATTTATTCAGGCCTTATATTGTGTCTTTTAATAGAATTTTTTAGATTAACACCCATATATTTATTGTATGCTTTCTACTATATTATCTCTGGTCCTTGCTGGTGCCCAGGGATGCTGCTGACCTTAGGGTACTTTTTTCTTAATCTGACAATCTTGCTGAAGTCTTTTATTGGTTCTAATAGCTTTTTGTTTCTTTTTTTCCCCTTTGGTTTCTAGATAAATTACCAAATTATCCAGAAATAATGTCTGTGTTTTCTACTCCACACATTTCCAGGATCTTCCATAATATATTGCACAATGGGGACAATCCAAAGAATCCAAACCTTGGAAATAATATTTCTAAAATTCCTTGTCCATTTGCTTTGTTTTTTTTTTTTTTTGGAAAACAGCTTTTATCAAGTTAAGAAATTCCCTGTCTGCTCATGCTTTCTATACACCTTTACCATTATTAAGTGCTGAAATCTCTCAACTGATTTTTCCATGGATGAAAAAGTATGTGATTTCTTTTCCTCCATTAATGTGGTGGAAGATATTGGGAGATACTCTGCTATTTAACTACCTTTGCATTTTCTGAATAAAATCTACTCAATTTTAAAGTATCATTTGTTGATATCCTGTTCTTTTTGATCAGCTAATGTTAATTTTGAATTTTTACATCTATATTCATTTGGAATGTGTCTATAATTTTGTTTTCTTAGTTTAGTATCAAAGTCATACTTACATAATGAAATTAATTGGACACTTTGCCTGACATAATATACGGATTTAATTTGCAGAAACATATTGAGAAAGAGAAATACAATCTGTTCATTGACATCCTGATAGTATTTACTTGTAATGTTCTCTAGGTCTAGAAGTATTTGAAGAGGATGCCTGTTTATTGCATTCCTATTTCTTTGTTAGTTATAAGTCTGTTCACATTTTTATCTTTTCTTGCACCAATTTGGGCATTTTTCTTGTTTCCCCAAAATTCATCCATATTTTCATGTTTATTGACATGTAACTGAACACAATATTCTTTATTTTGTATATCTATTTCACTTAAGGTTATTTCTGGCTTTTATTCAATATTTGGTCTATTAAGTCTGTTTTATGAAGTGCTTAGCATATTAACCCTGCTTCATGGACCTTCCATGAAATTTTTAATGTCTTTTTCATGATATTGACCTTCTTAGTGAGGCTGATGATTCTTGGTTATGGGCAAAAGTTCTGCAACAGCATTATCCTATCTTGGCCTTTGGCCAACACATAAATGGCACATCCATTTTCTAGAATACTAGAAAGCTATCTGACAGATAGTTTTTAGGAACCTTGCAAAAAGTGCTTTTATCTGGTTCCTCAAATCTCTCTAAAGTGCCAGGCAGGGGACTTGACTTGCTACAGAAGATGTCATTCTTCCCTGCCTGGCTTGGCCTGAGGTGCTGCTTATCAAATAGACTTAGCTTGGAGCCAGTGGCTTACAGACATGAGATGTTACAACTCCTCTCCCTCCTTTAATGGCTTCTGTACTTAGAAGAAGTTGAGGATGGAAACCCTTGTACATAGTCAGGAAAACCTTGAGAACAGAATGGGACTTGACCTAGACTCTGTCAAAATTGTTAGAGATCAACAGAACCAGATTATCTGGTATAGGAATACAGCCTCTGGACCACAGTTTCTAACCCCCATAGCAATGTGGGCACCATATTCATTTCTGTCCTTAATCAGTGTTCTGGTAAGTTTTCTGAATTTTTTTCTAGACAATTATTTTTTTTATATGTGCTCAAAATTATCTTAAATTGTAAAGCTATTCATCCACAATCACTAAATTGTTACTTATTTTATGAACCTATTTACTAACTCCCACTGCTCAGGTCATATTTCAATATATGGGAAAATTTTACATTCTTGCTCTGTTGTAGCATCTCTAAAATGCTTACTTACTTCCAAATATCTCTCTTTTATGGCATAAGTTTCACTTTCAGAATGCAGCCTCTATTTCCAAATTGTATACATATTTCCAAAGGTTCATCATTCCCATTATAGTATTAGCCTATCCCAACTCCTTAGCTCAGATGAAAGCCTCAGAGTGTAGGTCCAGGCAATAGGGACGTTTATATTTCATAGAACTCTGGCAGCATTATCATGTAGCACTCCAGAGTTTGGATACAGCTTTTAAGAGGAATTTTGAGTATGAACTATTGGCCTTACATTACTTTGCATGCTACTCCTTCTTGAATATACTTCAGGAACAAAGAAAGGTTGTTGCAAAATTCTTAAAAAAAAAAAAAAGTCTCTATTCAGCCATATACTTAGTACACTGTATATGTAATTAGTTCTGACAGTCCACCATCATGTTTGCCTTGTGTGTCTTAGGACAATCACAGCCAGTGTCCAGGGTTAATAATTGGACTTTAGCAAAACTCTGCATTTGTGGAGGATGGTGAGCAAACTCCAAGCAGTCCCAACATGTAATAGGTTGATCCTCAGTACATGATCATAGATGTGCACCAGAGTGTCTGCTCTATCAGGCCAAAGATTTTTGACTACTTTTTCTTCAGCTCTGTTACCAGCCCCTAGAACAGTGCTTAGAACAGAGGCGATACTGAATAAGTATTTGTTAAGTGAATAAAGCATCACTTTCTTTTCTGTATGTCCACCTAAATTCTGATTTCAAATGAGATAGCTGAAAATTTAGACTCCGTCATGGTTAGCACTTCTTGTTCACTGAATTTGGGTCAAGGGACTGGAATCCAGGCTGACTCGAGCAGATCTATGCTGAGCCAAGAAATGCTATTTGTTTGTTTTGCTCAACTAATATAAGAAAATAATTTAAACATACACATGAACACAATGAAGCTCAATTATGGATGCATACTTCTCAAGCTCTAAAACTAGAATATATCTCCTTCCTCTCTGCATCTGTGTTCATGGAAAGAGTGTTGCAAACAGACTAAGAAATTTGGTGGAAGCTGCATGAATGGGATGTTGAAAAAAGAGAAGTCTTGCCCCCATCCTCATCCAGCGGGACAGGGTGGCCTTCTCCCTGTAGAGTGGCATGGATGCGTACACAGTAACTATACCAGAACGTCCTCACTAATCATACAAATGGTTACATATGATTTTTTTTAATTTGTCTTTTTCTATAAGAGGCAGGACAAAGAAATATGTGTGGTAATAACTGTTTCTTGGAGCTGAAGGATACAGTCCCGACCCAGAGAAAGTCAAAGAAGGTGATTTATGACAGCTCTTTTTCTCCATGGCAAAATTTAGAAAGGAATAAGAACAAAGTGCTCTGACACCTCTGAGAGAATAAAACACCCGCAATTTACAAAATAAGTGCTTTAAGTGACCTATGACCAAACTGACAGCCTCTTTAAAAGCAGATATAACTTGCCAAGATAGACAGAAAAGCTATGACCTGTTCAGAAAGATACAGGTCTCTAGCAGGAGGGGATGACATTTTTGACATCAGCAACATCAAAGGCATTGCCCTATGAAAAGACCAATTAGTTCTCTGGAACATATCTAAATTCAAGTGGGATGATTGATTGGCATTGGAACTTCTATTTTATACCCAACGGTCTCTGAAATTTTATGGGTCAAAAAGGAAAAAGCAAAGGTCAGAATAATGTGGTTGAGGTACTGCTGGGAACACTGAGCTTGAAGATGGTCTCTCCAAAGATTTCCCTTATAAAATTGTTTAGAAATGTTTTTATTGATGTTGATTTAGTTAACATAGGTAACAGGCAGGCCTTTCTATTTGCTGTATTCTGATCTGGTAACTAAATGAACAAATAAGTGCCATTTGAAGAGGAAGGAGTAGAAAGAGAAGCAGGAGGAAGTGAAGTTAGAGGAAGAGAAGGAGAATAAGGAAGGAAAAAAAAGAGCAGGAGGAGGGAGGAGGAGAACACCATGACCACAATCTGTGTTAGAGCCCGCATCCCTTCTGTGAATATCAAAAGTGGAAAATGAGTTCTTACTCCATTTGGGGGTCAGTCTGGACAAATTAATTAAAATGAAAATATAAAATAAAATCTAGTTAATGAATCTCCCTCTTATATTGTTGGTTTAGATCTTTTCATGTAATGATTGCAAAAATGAAAGTATGGTAATTATATTTGCTTTTATTGTTTAAAGAAGACTAATTGCAAATGGTAAAATTGCTTCTTTGTATAGGCAAATTAGACTTCTAGAGAAAAATTTAATCATGAGAATATTATTTCATTTTTCTATTTAAACAAATAAATCACAGTTTGGATTTGAGTCCTTAATTTTTCTCCTAGTACCACTGTGCTCTTTGAGAGATAGCTTAAAGACAAATTTGTCCCTTGACCAATAATTCTGAGTGTTTGTCAATATTTTACTTTAAATTAAAAAAATACACATGCATGCATTTTCGTTTTAAAGACTTGATCAATATAGAAGTAACGAGAACAAAATGTAAATGTCCCATTCACTTTTCTTATACTGATTCCCTTTTCCTTCATCAGAGGTAAGAACTATGAGAGATTAAGTATCATCTTTTAGGGATCTATTCCTGTGCACACACACATATACACACATCCTCTGTCCTTTTGCTAGTTATGCTATTAGAAATACACTGCATAGTTCTAAGGCTTCATTTTTTTTCTTAGTTTTCTTGAGGTCGTTTCATGTCATTCCTTATCCTTCATTGTTGCATATAATTCCATTGTATAGATGTACTATAACTTACATGACCACTGCCCTAAAGGCACAATTTTGTTTTATTTTTCCAATTTCAAATAATGCTGCAAAGAGCATGCTTGTATATTTATCTTTATGAAGCTGTCATTCAGCTGTTAACATTCACAGTAAAGACAAACCAAGGCTATAGTTTATGTTGAGAACATGGTTAAGTACGCTTTCTATTTTCCTTTTATGAGAAAATGTAGGTATTTCAAGGGTGAATTTGTATATGTTTTTAGCTCTTATTAAAAAGCATAAATATTAATTATTAGATTTACTAAGTTCTTTATTTTAAGGCTATACTAAAAAATTTAAATGCAAACTCTTGTGTGAATTATAGTATGCATATCTTTTGTTTTAGGAATGGTGATATTTATGCATATCACCAGGAATAGGATGAAAAGTAAACTTTATGTTTTGAGCCAAGGAGCAAGGGATCAAAGTGATATTTACAGAGTTCCTATTATGTGTTCAAGCATGTGAAGTAATAATCTTCATATAAATTTTATGAGGTAGATGTTTTTATTTTATTTCACTTTTCACCTGTGTCTCTGGTTCACAATTAAATATTTTTTTTTTGTCAAGAGCCTCTGTTATATTAGAGAAAAGCATATTTATATCAGCTGAAATTTTAAATTTCCTTCCAACTTGGTATCAATCCATTGAATCTAGATTCTCAGAGTACTTATTCAGCCAGTTCATACCCTTCAAACCAATCCTCAAAGTGACAATGGAGCTACTATGAAATGTCTCGCTGAAATCAAGATTGTGATATGCACAGAGTTCTCCTGACTTCCCCACCTAATAATAATCATAAAGCAAAGCAAGTATGATCAGGCATGTGGTTAGTTCCTTTTTCTTGGGTTCAGGATTCAAATCCAGTCTGTAATTTTACCCAAGGTTGTCAATGGCACAGTTTCTGAGTTCTGTTTCTGCCATTTCCTTTGAACAGTAAGAAGGAATTTGATGTCCCCTGTCATCTGGCAGTTTCCCATTCCTTATGACATCTCACAGAGTGGCACAAACACTTTTACAATCACAATTACAAATAAAAGCACTTCAAGGACATGATCTTTATCTTCTTTATTCTCTGCTGCATGAGCATATACTTAGAACAGTACTGGCACTTGGTAGGAACTCAACAAATATTTACTGAATCAGTGAAGGAATTGTTACACTGAACTGGGTTTTCATTTGTTTAAATATTTAAAATATTTAACTACCATCTTACTATCATGCATATTCTTTTTTTTTTCTCTTCTGAATTTGAATTCACTCTTACCACCATCTGTTTTACCATTTCTAGGTTGGGGATTCTCTTTTGCAGAAAAAACTTAACACAGACATGAGGACAAGATGAAATCATGTGAGAGTGCTTCCAGGACAACTTTGTTTGCCTTCCCAGGTGCTCCTCTCAGGAAAGATTCTTGGCTCCCTTGCCACATGTGATTGCTTATTCGAAGTAGGCTTTTATGCCTTCTGAGGTCAGTGTCAGAGACCAGGTCAGGGCCATTCATTTCACAGACTGTCAGGAAAGTGCAAAGTTAAACATCCTCTGCTGACTCCTGCCTTACCTTTAAACCAGAGGGCTATGGCGGCCTTGAACACAGGTGCACCTCTCCCAGGTAAGCTGATCCTAGGGGCAGATATGCAGTGGTCCTTATGATCCCTGCTTTCCTGTCAGGCCACAAGGGGGATACTCTGATGCTCCAGGTTTTCCAGTCCCTAAAAATGCCTTCAGAAGCACACAGAAGGATTGGAAGTCATCCAATCCAGGAGAATTCATAATTTTTTTTTAAGCTGGAAAAGATCTTAGCAATCAGGAAACTAGAAACAGACACATATGTGATTTGTCTAATTATAAGAGTGATTAATTAAGCCTATTGCTTTTCTAAGCTTAAGGTATATGACAAATCCAAAAGAAAAATTAGATGATATATGTTCATAACCCTTCTTTCATGCACGCAGACACAAACACAGACCACTTTGTCAGGAGGTTTCCATTTTTTACCTCTTTTGAAGTCAAGCATTTCTTAATCTAAAAGATGGGTAGAAAAGAATTTGAAAGAAGACTGGAAAGTATGTACTGATTTACATTAGAGAGGCAGACACAAGAGACTACGTAGGTGAGCAGAGAAAGAAAAACTCCTACTCAGACTTGGTCTGAAAAGGGTTTCTGGGCAGAATTAGTGCTGAGTCTTTGGGGTCTGGCTGAGCTGAAGACGGGGGATTCTGGGAGAATGGAATGAATGGAATTTGTGTCTGGTGCCTCCCGTGTCTCTCCGTAGAATGCTCAAAATGGTTTTAAATTCTCTTTTAAACACTGGATAATATTTAGGTTTATATTTGTTTGCTTTCTTAATCTAAAACAGATAAATGACACTTTGCCTAAATTAGAGGTGGGTGTTGTGTTCTAACATATAAAAGAAGAAGCTGAGATTTCTACTTCTGACCAAAATGGAACAACAGAGAACAAACTGATGTTTCTAATGAAGCAACCAAAATAAATGAAAAAAAATATATATATATCTACACAAAACAATGGACCTCAAGACTCTGGACATCAAGCCAAAAAGAATAGTGATCCCTGAGGGGTGGGAAGCCTATCAGATGAACCTACAATTGCTCCAGCTTTCCTCTTTAGAAATTTTCTAGGTTATAGTTCAGAAAGGGGGACCCAGACAGATCATGGTGAGGCAGACTCTCTGAGTTGAAGAGACAAAGCTGGGAGTCTGGGGAGATCAAGGTGCTAGACTTTGTAAAACAGAGTAATAAATAAGTGGGTGTTGCACAGTGAGAGAACTCTGATGATCTCAAGAGGATCCTTCTAGATTATTCAGCATAGTGTTGAGTAGCACATGAGAGGAAGGAAGCTACCCCATACTAGGGGAAAAAATACTCAAGAAAATTAGGGAGAACAGTACCCAATAGTCATGCATACAAAACCAGTATCTTCCTCTACCAATCAGACTGGAAATCCTCATAATTCATGGGGCAATGGGTACAGTGCTCAGAAGGGTTATGCTTCAGTAACAGGGAAAATTTAGACTGAGATCAAATGCAGACCCAGTCCCTCTTATCAAAACTTAAGACCAATGTCTGAAAGAATTGGACTATTTACAAGTAACTTATTTTATCCCAGAACAAAGCTCAAAAATATTTATAAAAACACAAAAATATCAAATTAGAAAAAATATCAACAAAATAATGGAATGGGAGTTTTCTACATCTTCTTCTCAAAAACATTCATTGTGATAATCTCTCACAGACAAAAGTTCTAGTCCAGGAGTCCAGAAAAAAGTTCCAACACACTGTGGGAAGAAAAAAAAAAAGATTAGATGAAGTGAAGACAGTAAGGCAACAGTTTCACTTTACCCACCGCTCTCCTCCTTTAAGGCAGTACACTTCATTGCCAAGAGAGACTATCTCAGCCTGAGAGACAGAGAAGGTAAGAGTGCCTGAGTGAGTGCTTGACTTCCCCAGCTTTGAAAGATGCTGCCAAAGAGGCCCACTTTTTTCTAATCCCATCCAGAATACCAAAGTGTGCTGCTGAAATAGGGTTGGGGAGGAGTTGGGAAAACATTAGCCAGGGAATCTCAGGAAGCATTTAAGGGGACACCAATTCTACTGCCTGCACTGTAGACTCCATCAGGAAACCACCCAAGAACCATTTGGGACACCTCACCTGACATCAACTTAAGATAGACTGTTAGCAATAGAAGTTGTTATATGTAAACCTCATGGTAACCACAAAGCGAAGGCCTATAGTAAATACACGAAAAATAAAGAGAAAGGAATATAAGTGTACTGGAAAAGACAGTCGTGAAATCACAAAGGAAGAGAGGAAGAGATGAAAGGAACTGTGAGGAACTATAATAGTCAGAAAATAATCAGCAAAATGGCAATATGAACATACTTATCAAGAATTACTTTAAATGTAAATGGACTAGATTCTCTAATCAAAAGATCTAGAGTGATTGAATAAAAAAAATAATAAAAGACTCATCTACATGCTGCTTACAAAAAAATTGTAAGGACACAAGGACTAAAAGAGAAGGTGATGGAAAATGATGTTTCCTCCAAATGGAAACCAAAGAAAGTTGGGGAAGCTACACTTGTGTCAGACAAAATGGACTTTAAAGCAAAGACTATACTAGGAGACAAAGAAGGGTGTTACATAATAGTAAAGGAATCAATCCAATGGGAAGATATAACATTTATAAATATTTATGAACCAAACATAGGAGTACCTTAACAAATAAAGAAAATATTGACAGACCCAAAGGGAGAAAAAGACAACAATATAACAACAGTAGTGGATTTAATACCCCACTTATGTCAATGGATAAATCATCCAGATAGAAAATCAATAAGGAAATATTGGCCTTAAGTGACATATTAGACCAAATAGACTTAACAGATATTTATAGAATATTTCATTCAAAAACAATTGAATGCATATTCTTCCCAAGTACACATGGAACATTCTCCAAGATAGATCATAAGTTAGGTTACAAAACAAGTCAATAAATTTAAGAGGATTGAAATCATATCAAGCATCTTTTCCAACCACAATGGAAAACAGCATATACTATTTAGACATTGGGGCAAGTATAAATGAATCTTAATCAATGGACAAAAGACAAAAGCTTAAACACATTTTCTTTAATTCTTTGGTTGCTATAAAATGTTATCAAAATATTATCATCTAAACATAGGGAAGTGTTAGCTTATTTGTGTCCATTTCATAGTAACATCTTCTTTAAACCCAAAATTGTGTTTTGTTTCTATGGCAAGTTTATATCATTGTTTAAAAAAATTATTCTTAAAATCACAAGTTGAGAAAAATTAAAAACCATGATGTGAAGTTACAATAATATATGTAGATATATGCTGAATACTGTGCATTTCACAGATTACTTGGCAATCTTCTGATTGTTAAAGTTTCTTCAGAAATAAATGCAGATGGCTAAATTTTATCAAAGAATTTGTGCATTTCTCTTTCATACAGAAGTTTATAAATATTGTTTTAAATCTCACAACAATACTGTCTACATCAAAGGCCAAGGGAAGGCCTGAACTGATCTCCTTTCACCTGATGATCCTTGTGCAGTCCTAATGTTTCATCATTTTGGGGAGGAATTACAGATAACCAAGTAATTGATGAAGCACAGAGCCTCCTTTTAACATCTAAATTTTATTCTTAAAATTCTAAGTAAATAAAATGTCAATTTGACACTAAAAGCCAATTTTCATGTTGATAGGGTAAGACAGCATCAATTTTTCAGTATGGCATTGAATGGGGCAGATAGGTGGGAGGATATGACCATGAGGTCTATGGAATGAAAGTTTTGGCAGAAACACCAAACAAAGGGTGGCAGACTATATATTCAGAGATGTTCACACTCTATTCCCTGACCCACATGCCCTTTTGCAATGACACCTTGACATTCCCCATCAAACATAGAATTTATTGCTCCACTTTATAGAAGTTGGTAGACCCTGTGACTTCTTTGGCAAATAGAAATAACTGCAGAAATAATATTGTGCCAGTTCCAGGTTCCAATCTTATCTGGCCAGAAAGCTTCTACTTCCTTCCTCTTGGAAGCCATTTGCTCTGTAAGAGGTGGCTCCACTAGAGAGCACCATGCTATAAAAAGCCTGCGTGAGGTGGTGAGGCCCTGAAGGGTGAGAAACCATGTGGAGAGGGACAAAGAAGCCAATGAACATTGAGGTACCAGACATGTTAGCAAAGAGGCCATCTTGGAAGTGCATCTTCAATGCCAACTGCCCCAGGTGATATCACGTGGTCAGAGACAGACACCCAACCAAGTTCTTCCCAAGTTCCTGATACACAAAATTATGCAGAGTAACATAGTTGTTATAAGTCACTAAACTTTGTAGTAATGTTTTTTTTTTTTTCTTCAGCAATAAATAACTGAAACAGAAATTATATCTTGAGATCACATCCTGCTATAAGGAAAACCTGAAACAAAAAGCATTTTCTTTAGAGCTAGAAGGCAGGTGGAACCTAAAGAAGCCTTGGGAAGACCATTAGTGAAGAATGAGGATACTGTTATTGGAGCTAAAGAGACACCTTCTGTTACGTTACGGAGGAAAGTTTGCCAACACTGTCACCTGTAATAACAAGGAAAATAGAATGTGCCTACCTGGTGGGTTTCACTAAGGAGATTTCCAGGCAGAATGATGAAAGTGACAACTTTTGTTAGCCGTATGGTAAAGAGAGAGAGAAACAAGCTTAAAATGGAATTATACAGGGTCTGAGACAGCCTTTCCAGCTAAGGAAAAGTTTCTCCAAGTAAGAAATGGTCTTGGGGTAAAGATAAAGTCAAGGATACAATGCTAAGATCCTTTGTTGAGAACTCAAAAAGATTTAAGGGTATGATCAGAGACTCTCTAAGAAAAAAAGAATGAGACTTCTAAGAATCTTGAAGATATGCCATTTAGATACTTGGCTAGATAAAAGGACGTTAATGGATCCTACCGGTGTTGTTTCACAGCCACCTTGACTCAAAGTAGAAGAACCTGTATCTAAGAGATCAACAAAGCTGGCTTTTGCCTAATAGAGCAGACCCCCGATGTGATTTAGAAGAACTCATAAAGTTCATAAGAAAATGTTACTTGCTAGCTTGGATTTAAAAAGACAGGATAATTCAAAATGAAAAAAAAAAGTCCTCTGGGCCCCCAATCTTCTGGGGCGAGAATCAGGCTGAGAAAGATTTGCAACTGCATACCTGGACCAAAGCTCAAGCCCTGGAGCACCTGGGTGGCTCAGCGGTTGAGCGTCTGCCTTTGGCTCAGGTCGTGATCCCGGGGTCCTGGGATGGAGTCTCACATCAGGCTCTCTGCAGGGGGGCTGCTTCTCCCTCTGCCTATGTCTCTGCCTCTCTCTGTGTCTCCCATGAATAAATAAATCTTAAAAAACAAACAAAAAAAGCTCAGAGCACAAAGCCTAAATCCACAATCACTTGCAAGGGAGCAGAATTGGAGCCTGGCTAGATTTCAGAAATGCTTTTTATGAGTCACTGTCACATATTTCCCATTTTACACTCTCTGCTTTGCGTACTGGACCATTTCTTACATTACCGTATTCTTCAATCAGCATTGTATGCTAGATGTGTGGGAGACAGATTATTTGTCTCCTTAGTTCACAGGTCTCAGATTTAGAGTAACTACACTTGAGAAACCTTTACCACACCTGGACCTTGTTTAGAGAGTGAGCTCCTGGACTTTGAGCTAATGTCATACCGAAATGAGAACATGCAGGCCTTCAGATGGGGCTGAGTGTATTTTCCAAGTGAAAGAATAGTCCATTCTGGCCAGGGGCAAATTGGCAAATAGTCTTTTTTTTTTTTTTTTGGCAAATAATCTTGTTCTCTAAACACATGCAACTTCTCATATTAACAAGTGGAATCTAATATCTTCTCTTTGAATATGATAGGCTAATCCCAGTGGTTTAATTGGCTCATAGACTACAGTGGAAATGACAGTCTGGGACTCCTGAGGCTTAATCATAAGAAACCTTTTAGTTCTAACTTGGGTCTCTTGGAATAGGCCCCAATTACACATCGCGTGGACCAGAGATAAACCTCTCAACCAAGTTCTTCCCAAGTTCCCAATGTACAAAATTGTAAGCAATTATTATAATATATTGTACTATATTGTACAATATATAGAATATATAATAACATAATATGTAATATATTCATATAATGTAATTATAATACCTGTATAATATATATTTATATATGATATATTATGTAACATATATTATAGCTATGTGATATCTAACAGTTGTTATAATCCCTCTCAAACCTAGGAGCCATGCTGCTGAACACTCAACAGCCACATCCAAAGCCTAAGTGTGTGTTCTAGTCAACAACCCCAGAGGAGCTCTCGGCCAACAGCCAGTCTGAACAGCCATTCAGGTGAGTGAACCATCTTGGATGTTCAGCCCAGTTTGAACTTCACATGACTCCAGCTTCAGGCACCATCTGCCTCCATGTGAGTGAGAGATGGGAATAAATTGTTTTTTTAAACCATGAAGTTTGGGATAGTTTGTTACACAACAGTAGACGATCTATACAAAAGGCTTGTGTTCAGTCAGAAGAAAGGAATTGTTACCTTAGAGAAGTTACTTCAGTTGAAACATGTCCAAATTATAACAGACCCTACAGATGACCCTGCCTTCTTCCTCTTCCTTTGCTAAACATCATTGATTAAGGAGCCAAATCCCTTGCAATGTGGAAGATAACAATCTCTCCAGTAGCCAAAAAAAAAGGTAAATTACTGGGATCCCTGGGTGGCTCAGTGGTTTGGCGCCTACCTTTGGCCCAGGGTGTGATCCTGGAGTCTTGGGATCGAGTCCTGCGTCCGGCTCCCGGCATGGAGCCTGCTTTTCCCTCTTTCTGTGTCTCTGCCTCTCTCTCTCTCTATGTCTATCATAAATAAATAAATCTTTTAAAAAAAAAGTAAATTATTCACATGACTTCTGGTCTGGGTTGTGCAAATGTTTGTACACTCAATACTTCTAAAAATAACAATAATATATTTTAAGGTCACCTTCCTTGATTTTATTTTAAAGTGAGATATGTGTGGAAAACACATGGGGAAAACATTTTTAGTACAATTTGTTGGAAGGGCAAATATTTTAATGCACACATTCTAAAAGAAACATTTTCCATTATTTCTTTTTGAAGTATGATAGATAAAAGGTTTTAGAATCTGTCCCACTGGATGTTTCCAGCATATGAGAACTCTCCCAGGACGATTGCACTTCTTTACGAGTGAACCAAACCAGCCTGAGGTAAAGCATTTATTTTTGGTCTTTGGGATTCTTGGCAATCCTCTTTCTCCTCAAACTCCTGCTATATCAGCAGTGCTCACATACACCTCGCATCCCATTATCTCTCCCCGTATTAGTCTTGTAGGCCCAACCACAGTGCTCTTCCTGCAGGCCACTGAATGGTGAGGAGCCTGCTTTTTTTGTATTCCTCCCAGAGCCAGGCCTGGTGATATGCTCAAAATAGCTGCTCAGATAGCCGCTGAACGAGAGCGTATCTTCAAAGTACAGAGCATGGAAAGCCACGTTGCATTTCATTTCTACCCCGGGCAAGGGTTCTTTCGCTGTGCTCACCGTAGACTCTGTTCCCAGAGAAGCATTTCACATTAGCACGCATCATTACTTTCAAAGAAAATCCCCCATGTTCATAACATTGTCCCACCTAAAGAACATGAATGAAGTTTAGGGAGGGAGAGGCGGCAGGAAGGTGGTTGTCTGAGAGAAAGACTGGTTTGATCACTGAGCTTTAAAGTTGTGACTTGTCATGAAAAGGCCTGGGAGGCCCTGGAGAGTGAAGATCATGGGAACAGAGGTCGGGTTGTTAGGAGATAGGTAGCATGGAGAGGTTAGAGAAAGCAGGAAGCCAGAGCCCTGAGAGTCAGCCAGAGTTAGAGGAGGCACACGTAGTGAGAGAGAAGCAGTAATAGGTAGATAAGGAGGAACCAGCAGGGAATTGCCAGGTGGGCCATGAAAGCCAGGTGTGTGGTTAAGAACCTCAGTGGAAAAAAAAAAAAAAAAAAAAAAGAACCTCAGTGGATCTGCAGGGAGTTTCTCGGCAGGCCTGGAGGTACTCTATCAGGTGATGACACCAATCCACAAAGAGAAGGATTTCTTTCAGCCCATCTATTCATAAAAAATAAGTAAGTACTCATCGACGGCCTTTGATGAACTCAGTGCCAGGGTGCTGGGATACAGACATATCACCACAGACCCATTTGTTCCTTTCAGAGAACTTACCTTCTAGGGTAGAAGTACTAAACTCAATGCATATCACCAGCCACATAGGAGTAAGGGCAGAGAGAGTTCTTCCGGGGCAGGAATGTATTCCCCACCTCCAGTTTGGGGGGGCCATCCCACCTGCCTGTGTCCTGTCTGGAGATGAGCACCTAGCAGCGTGCAAATGGATGGCCCTGGAAACCTCTCTCACAGTGGCAGGGACAGAGGAGCCAGTGGAATCCAACCAAGGAATGCTGTTCCATGAGCGCTCTCGCTGCACAGTGTTGGGAAGTCACACACATCTCAGCACAGGAGGGTCCTCAACACCTGGTGGGGAGTGACCACTGCCCTGGATTTGGCCAACTAATGAATGCTGAGCCGGTTATAGATGGCTGCTCTTATTAGGGTGTCAAAGCAGAGCCTGCCCCAGGAATTTTTGAACATGGAGCAGGGACATGAACATGGCAATGCTGAGTAATTTTGTCAAGAACAAAGAGAGCAAAGCTTGTTGCCCTCTGTGAAAGGTCAACTATACCCCCACCTGATTCACAGGCTCATTCTGTGGACCTGGCATGCTTCCTAAATCTCTTTTTAAGCTCTCTGCTCTGGTTCCAACCCACCCAGACACTACCATTGCTCTCGGCATGTTACCATGCAGGCAGAGGCTGCTTCTAAATGATTCCCTTGTTTAAAAAAAAAAAAAGACAATGAAAGAAAAAAAAGAAAAGCCTATGAGCAACCAGCACTGACTGGCATTTCTCATAAGCTCAGTTTATAATGACAGCCTTGCCTCCTTCGTGTGCATTGTTTGGTAGCTTCCTCTCATTGTCACCTGAATACTAATGAGAAACCTGTTCTCAATATCACAGCAAAAGAGAGTTTTTGAAATATAAATAGGGCATAGGAAGAGTAGCTGCCCATAAGAAGCAAGATCTAAAGTAATGAGATAGAAAAAATCATAAAACAAAGAAAAATAAATGCATATATCTTTGTATTATATATATATATATATATATATATATATATATATAGGCTAGAAGTGATGCTCTTGCTTCTAATTTTTTAAATGGTATTTTAGGGAGCCATGCAAGTTCTCATTCTGAGAAATAATTAGTGGTTAGATTTTGAAATTTGGAATCAGACCTTGATTTGAATCTCAGCTCTGTCACATTCCAGCTGTGTGATTTTGAGTGAGATATTTAATCACTTATTATGTCTCAATTTTACCATCTACAAAAGAGAGGAAATAATCTTATTACTCTACAGGCCAAAAAAGAAAATAGATTAGAAGTCTCTTGACATATATTAAGCCCTCAAGAAATGGTAGTCAAGTAGCCATATGAAAAGCCACCTGGGCTAGTGTTGGAGGGGACTGGGCGGTGGGGATTGCCTCTGATACCAGCAGTTGGCAGGTGTGGTAAGCAAAATCCCTCACAGAATCTTGCCTCCAGAAGGCCTGCAAGACCTGTTCATGCCCTTTTGCAAAATGTCCTCATTGTTCATAGATGTCATTGATGTCATGGATCGTTCCCACTCTAAATGGGCACCGGGAGGAAATAGAATCTCCAGTTGTCTGTATATGCAACTTTATAAATAAGGCAAAGATGAATTAGTCTCTGCTAATATTAATAGAGACCTAAGCTGGCCCTGTCCCACCCCTGGTGTGGGACAACTGCATGACATGGAGAGTCTCTGAGAGAGGGGTAAGCTGTGATGGGACGCTAAGTGTCCATTAGCTTTTAGCAGTTTGGAGTGTTTGCAGTTTACCTGTGGCTAATTGCATGAATTTTTGATTTTAACAAAATCAACACTCACAAAATAGGCAGGGCGCTTAAAAGGATTTCCACCAAATGAGTCTGGCTGTTGATAAAATTAATAATGCCAGCACAATTAATAATGCCAGTACAGTGAGGAGGAAACCTCTGATGCTCGTTTCTTGGACTGGCATCCACATTGTGGCTGTTTCTCCTGTGAGACCGGTGGGCATGGGGTGCCCCTCTCTGATCTCCCAGTGAGAAAGAAGTGTGGTGGGGGGGCACGGGGGTGCTGCAGGGAAGAGTTAGCTGATGGCCTCTGGGCATTCATGCTGTATCATCTGCCTCTGGTCTATGCTGGCACCCCACACCCCACCCCAGCAATGACTGAGCCCTGGGGGAAGGGAGGACCCCACATTTCTGCCCAGTGCAGGACTCCTTCTGGGCCATCCTTACTCTAGAGCTCCCTGTTGGCGTGGTGGAGACATTTTCAGATCAGCAGCTCTGACAGAGGCTTTCCCTGTCCACTCCTGCTCCTCTCCACCTCTGCCCCCCCTAGCTCTGCCCTCCCTCCCATGCATGTCAGTCCTGCAGCCTGGCAGTCTGAAGCTTCATTCTGATTCTACCCAACAAAACTCTTGGACCAGCATCTCAGCCTCACTTCCCACGGAACCTAAATGACACAGGGAGTCCACAAATGTTTAATAACTGAGACTTGGGACCTGGAAATTGAGTTCTCACAGAAAGTGAATAAGTATGATATTATTGCCCTTTTCTTTTGCTTCTTCAGTTGTCTACTTTGTTTCCTGTACCTTTAATAATCAACATTTCACTCACTATTTTCAGCATATCTCGCATTGCTTCCTTTGGATTTGTTTTTACATCATTGTTCACATAGAATCTTGGTAGATTTGTGTTTTGTTTTTTTTTTAAGATTTTATTTATCCATTCATGAGAGACACAGAGAGAGAGAGGCAGAGTCACAGGCAGAGGGAGAAGCAGGCTCCATGCAGGGAGCCCGATGTGGGACTCGATCCCGGGTCTCCAGGATCACGCCATGGGCTGAAGGCGGCGCTAAACTGCTGAGCCACCCGGGTCACCCCAGATTTGCTATTAAAACACTTTTGTCCACTACCTCTTTATGATCTTTCCTAACTTACCACCGAACTAATTTTTCAAAAGGTAAGTAGTTTTACAATGAATTGATAAAAGATTTATTGAATTTTTACCCTGTGCACTGCTGAGTGCTGAGGGAATATCTGCAGATAGCCTGACAGTCAAGATTTTCTGCATTTGTGGCATTTATGTTGTCGTGAAGGAGAGAGCAACAGGCAACAAGCAAACCAACCGCCTGTCTGGATCACCGCTCAAACCTACCCAAGGCTTTGTCCCTCACTTCATTCTGGTCTCTTCTCTCATGTCACCTTGTAGAGTCCTTCTATGGGCATTTCAACTCAAATAGCACCTTCCCTTTATCTTACTGACTTTTGCTTCCTTGCCCAGCTTGCTTTAGAGACTACAGTTGCTTGTTTCTTATTTTAGCTGTTTTCCCCAGTAGGAGGCAATCCTCTTGAAGCCAGGCAGGCTCCGTGAAGCCAGGGACTTTGTCCAGATCTCCAATTATCAGAGCTCTTTTCCAACCACACTAAGAGAAAAACAATGACAATGTGAGTAGAGGTTATTCCCCTTAAAATTACATAAGCAAGGGAATTATTTGAATAGTATTATTGATATGACAGATTTCTTTTTAAATGCACATTGCCCCTTGAGAAATCAGATAGCCTAGCCATATGAAGTCACGATGAAAAAAATGTAATATGTTCCCTCTTCAGGTAATTCTTTAGACTGTCCACATCTGTGTATGTTTAGATGTCCCGATTTAGAAACAAATAAATGGATAAATATTGTGGGTATGCACTGAGAATATTTTTAAATAGGCTATACACTCAAATACAGTTGGTAACCACTGCTCTAAGCATGAGTTTTAAGTTGTTTACTACAAAAGAAAATGTTATAGCTAAATTGTGCCCCATTGCCTCAAATTCTTATGCTGAATTCTCTCAGTATTTAAGAATGTGACTGCATTTGGAGAAGACATACAGTCTTAAAGAGGTAGGGAAGTTAAAATAAGGCCACTAGTGTCAGCCCAATCCAGTATGATTGGTGTCCTTCTAAAAAGAAGAAATCTGGATACAGAGAAACACAGAAAAAAACCACCTGAAGACACAAGAAGAAGACAGCCATCCATGAGCCACAGAGAGAGACAGAAGAGACCAATCCTGCCAACACTTTGATCTTGGACTTCTAGCCTCTGGGACTGTGAGGCAATCAATTTCTGTTGTTTAAGCCACCCAGTGTCTGGTATTTGCCTTAGTAGCCCCAGAAAACTAATGAAACAGAAGATACAGATTTCTTTTTTTAATTTTTTTTTAAGTAGGCTCCACACTCAATGTACGGCTAGAACTCATGACCCTGCAATCAAGAGTTGCCAGGTCTACCAACTGAGCCTACCACCAGGTGCCCTGAGACAATACAGATTTCTGTAAAATTCTGCACAAATGTGTCCTTATTCTTTCCAGTCAGTTTTCAGGGATTTCTTTTTTTATATACATAAGTGTGCTTGTTATAGATATTTAAAATCTGATATTTTAAAATTATACCATATATGAATGATACATCCATTTAAATCTTCTATGCCTGCATCTAGAAATCTCCAGACATAAATTACAGTTATCATATAGTCTGAGATCACTATATACATATATGTGTGTGTATCTGTGTTAAAATTCGTGTAATTTATGTAATTATAAATTTGTCTATTCTTGCTAATTATTATAAGTGGAAAAATTCAATGCTCAAATGGAATAGTTTAGGGAAAAATATCTTTCCCCAAATTGCAGGGGCTTTGTGTATGTTATTGAAATCTGTTTGTACTGAAGTTGAAACCAAGTAGACTGCTAGGAACACATTGCTCAAAAGAGCCAACCTTTTTTGGTCTGTCTAGTGATACACTGAGCTCAGGATTATGAATGTGGGTTATCAAAAACACTCAACAGTGTCTCAGCCTCTGCCATGACCCAGTATCAGGCATCTCGTAGATGCTGTTGAAATACCAGCATTGCCAAATGAAACTGCTATCCAGAAACAAAGAAAAAAGATTGGGTTTTGTTCTACTTTCTGTGACAAACCAGTCACAAAATCTGTAAAACAATACAACTCCAGAACTGATGGATTCTAGCCAGGATTTAATAAGAAATACATATATATGTGTGGTTAGAAATGCTCCAACTAAATTATTTGAGAATTCCAGGGTAAAAAGTAATTTACTATAGATGTTCAGATGAGCCAAACTGCACTAATACTAAAGAAAAATAAACCAGCTAAGGAATGTTCTTCTTTACCCACTAATATCCCTAGGATTCAGTCCAAGGTACTGGTTGACATTTTGGCTCACAGATTAGAAGGGTATTTAATGGTGTGAATCAAAGAGTAGATTCTCATTCAAAAGGATAACATTATTAATAATTTTATTGCATGCCATACATCTCAATCATCACAGTGGACAAAAAGGCACAGATGTTTTATTAGATGTTAAGAAGGAATTTATTAAATTAATTGCCATGTAAGTTTTACATTTAGTAAAATGTCTAATAGCAAGTAAATCTTTCCAAAAGATTAAGATATAAACTCCAAGGGGGGAAGCCTAACATCAGTACTCTCGATCTTCAATTTCTCTTCTCTCCTTCTCCCTTGAAACAACTCCAGTAAATATTTCCCCCCACCACTCAGCAAACACCGCTGTTGTAAAGGTCACCCTGGGTCGGTATCTCGTCCTCATTTTATTTGATTCATCTGCAACATTTGACAGAGTTGATCACTTCTTCCTGCATGAAGCCCTCTTTCCTCTGTATCCCAGGATAATGCTCTCTCCTGGTTTTCTTCCTTTCTCCTTCCTCTCCTTTGGTGGTTCCTCCTCTCTCTGGCCTCAGGAATACCCCAGATTTGTCCTTGGCCTACTTTTTTATCTACACTCATTGCAGATGATCTCATCCAGTTTCGTGGTTTTACTTGCCATCTACATGCTAATGCCTTCTGAACTTATCTCCCAGCTTCAGCGTCTACCCTAAACCCAGACCCTCTTGCCAAACTACTGTTCACCACCTCCACTGCTTTATCCAATGACCCCTGCTGCAAATCAGCATTGCCAAAAACAAACTAATTTCTGCCTAGCCTCAAATAGACTCTTCTTCCAGGACCCTCATCTACCTTGCTCTTTTTCAGCTGTTTAGTCCTTCAAGTAATGCTTAACTGCTCTGCTTCTTTAGCCCACACCTTACTCCAATAAGTGTTGGTTTGTCTTTACCTCAAAACAGATCCACAATCTAATTTTTCTGACCAACTCTACCCCTGCCACCAGCTCCATGCCACCATCATCTCTCTCCTGGATATTGCTTCTTAGGCGATCAGGCTGTGTCATAGAATAGAATATAACACGGGTGCAACCAAGGTCAAAAGTCAGACAAACATCACACAGAGTATGATCTGAGGTCACCAAGAGCAAACAACATGTACAGCAGGCTTAAGTGCTACAGCAAGAAGAGAGAGTACACAAGATCCAGCCCCTTGCAATGTGTTGATCCCCTATGGTCAATGGATCCATTCTCCAGCTGAGGCGGGCATGCACTGCACTTTATAGTAGAAGGACTTTGACCCTGAAAAAGTGAGGTCTGAAATACAGAAAGCCGAGGGCATGTCCGAGGGCCACTGGCCATGGGCATAGCCAAGGAAAGTTTATGTGTCCGATTTGTGGGAACAGGGGTATCCTGACTGCTCTGAGCTCTTTCCATGCAATGGGATTGTGAGCTTGCCAGCTTATTCTGTACAAAGTACAAGGTCCTTTTAGGGAAAAGAAGAAAGGCATCAGCTGGGCTAGGATCCTTCCCTCACAATACTCTTGGTGGGCTTCTTCCTTGAGCCTGTACTCCACAAAGAAGCTAGAATAATCCTAAAACAGTACATCAGAGAATCACACTTCTCTGTTTAAACCTCCCAGTGACTCACAATCTCACTCAGAATGAAAGCTGAAACTGTTATAATGGTCCAGAAGGCTCTACATCATCTCTGCCCCTTATTACCTTTCAGATTTTCTATTCGTCTTCCCTTATTTTTTTTTCCCCTCAAACTTATTCAGCTTTCTTCTACCCCAGAGCTTTGTACTTGCTCTTCCTAGAATTTCTCTGCCTGGAATGTTCTGGCTTCTTCATTTGCTTTAAGAGTGCTTAAATCATGCCTTCTCACCAGAGTCTTCCCCAACCATCCTCTATAAGGCTGACACACAGACCTGGGCTTTCAACAAAGCCTACAGTATGTTGCTCCGTTTTGACCATATTTTTCTTGATAGCATGATCAACATCTAACAAACAATATATTTTACTTAATCATTCTTTGTTCATTACCTTTTAGAGTCTAGAATGTGAGGTTTTAAATTTCTGTGGACTTTCATTCACTGCTGCAACTTAGCCTAGAACAGTGCTTTCTTGTGTAAATAGGCTTTCAGAAAGTAGTTGTTGAATAAGTGCACATAATGAATATAACTATTATTGTACTTAATTCCACCAGATGGAAACATGGGTTATAACGAAGCCCTTTACAGTAATGATTTGAGGAGAGGCATTAATTGTAAGACTTATCGATGACTACATATGTTCCAAGAACATTCTGAAATAAGTTAATTCATTTCATTCTTACAACAGCCTGTGTAGACAGATACCATTATTGTCCCATTTTATAGATAATAAGACAGGTAAACTGAGTGTATGAAGTTTCAGAATTGGTCAGTGACATACATAGGATATCCAAATAACCTAGTTTAGGTTTTATGCTTTAAACATCATAATTTATTAATTCTCTTCAGTAAGAGACTAAACTTGATCTTAAAGTTTGAGAACTTCATTTTCTAGTAACAGACATCCAAGCCAGATTAGTTTACAGGTCAAAAGGAACTTATTGTTATATTTTATTATGATAGAACCGGTCTCAGTGACTCAAGGGACTCACATTTTATCTTTAGGACTTTCCTTCTCCCTATTTAATCTTTGCTTTTCTGAGCATGTTTCCTTTCCTTTTTTGTTTAATGGTTTGCTTGTTTTTGTTTTGTTTTATTTTTTTTTTCAGATAGATTTTCTTCAGAAAATTGCAGGTGGGGGAGATTGGGAATAGTGCATGGGTCCTAAAATCCTAGATAGGAGAATGTCACCATCTCTCAGCATCAGTGTGTAACTTATCATTCTGATGATCTTTCTTTGGTGACATATCCGTCCTTGGTCTACCCACAGTAGCCAGGTGGTGCTTTTGCCATGACTGATCAGGCCTGGATCACATGCCCATCCTGTGGATAGTTAGGGTCTTTGCATTGGCAGACCACCAGAATGATATGAAGCAGGCAGAGGTGGTTCCCCAGAGAAAGGTTGTGGACAGTAAGAAAACAAAAACAAAAAAATGTCCACTATCACCTAGTTGGTCAGATGGCCAGAGTGTAATACCTCTATTTATTTGACCTTTAACAAAATCAGTACAAGTAATTAACTTGTCGATATTATAACAATTTCATAGTTAAACCTTTAAGATATCGGATCCATGTGTTCTTATTACAATGTTAAACTCACTACTTAACTAAATAAATATATAAAAATGGGTCAGATTTAGACCAGCGAAATAAGTGCATCAAAAGTCAAAGACCATTAATCCAAACTGTATACCTAATTCAAATAACAAAATTAAATTAAAAAGTTTCATGAAATAGCGTCCTACTCTCGGATATAGAGTACCACCAGGAGGATGAAGCAATGAATGGTGGGAAGGGAACTGACAAATACTCACCATGGCAGCATATTGTCTAGTCGTTCTTCACTAGGGAAAGTATTTATGGACAAAACCTGAAGTGTGCTAATGCTGGACATTCACACTTTCTTGCTCCAAGCTTGTCTATATTCTATGTCACTATGCTTTCACCCTGTGCCCATCTCTCTGTGAAGAGCTGCTCAGGAGAAGACTATAATAATTAGCCATAGTACCTTTGTGCCTGTTAACTCAATGTTTTACCTTCCCCGAAGTGCTTGAAATCATAACCTTATTTAAAGTTGAAACTGAGGGGGCACCTGGGTGGCTCAGTGATTGAGCATCTGCCTTTGGCTCTGGTCGTGAACTGGGGTCCTGGGATCAAGTCCCACATTGGGCTCCCTGCATGGAGCCTGCTTCTCCCTCTGCCTATGTTTCTGCCTCTCTCTCTGTGTTTCTCTGAATAAATAAATAAACTATTTTAAAAAATAAAGTTGAGACTGATTGTCTATACTCTCTTAAGTTAAATGTAAGAATAATCACAAAAGTATGGGAGGAGGAGTTTTTGAGATTTGAATTTTTTTCTTAACACATTTTAATAATTTAAAAATTATTTTAAAAAACCATATGCATGTACACATACATGTACATATGTGACTAGACTTTTCTTTTGATTTATATGATTGACTAAAATGTGTGATAATTCTGTAGTTCAGTCTAGACATTAAAGGGAATTTGAAAAATATTTTAAATTGGATTCTATTTAAATTAACATTTTCTATGGCAACCTTTATAATCAATCCTTACAGTATTTTTTATTTTTATTTTTTAAAAATATTTTATTTATTTATCAAGAGAGACACACAGAGAGAGAGGCAAAGATATAGGCAGGGGGGAGAAGCAGGCTCTCTGCGGGGAGCCCAATGTGGGACTCGATCCCAGGACGCTGGGGTCACACTCTGAGCTAAAGGCAGATGCTCAACTGCTGAGTCACCTAGGCAACTTATTGAACATTTTCTTTCCACCAAGCAATTAGTGTTTTTACTCATGTGATGATAATCTAAAAGAACTACATTCTGACACTTAGCAACATGAGTAGAACTGTCATTAGTCTTGATTCTTTATTCTTTACTATTTGTGCCACCATACTAAGTTCAGAACCTATTGGTAATTGAGGAACATTTAACAACCTATGTGTCTCCTCTTTCAGACTTTATCTCAGTGTCTGAAATGACCAGCAATCATACAATTATAATGTTATGACCATACTATCCTTACTTTTATTTTTCATTATTTATTATAACAATATTTACAATAAGGAATTATACTAAATTGCCTACAGTGGACAATTTATGACGAAGTCCAGATGAAAAACCTTGGCTACCAAACGTTAAGAATAAAGGTCCCAGCTGGTACTCAGGAGCCAAGCTAGAGTACAGAAGTGTTAAATCCAGCACAAGAAGAACATGAAGCCTGGCTGACAGAACAAGGATTTCTTTCTCTCTCACTTCCTTGGGTGGATGGCACACCTCAACACTCAGCTCTACTGGCTTGGCCAGCCCAGGATTTAAGACGAGATCAGCAAGTCTGCAGGTAACTTAGGATGTTAGGAGATAAAAAAAAAGACTCTTCTTGCCTGTAATAAGGTGTCTTAAATTACACCTATGTTTTCCACATAGAGAAGACACAGTCTAAACCCAACACCAATAAGGTGTGTGGATTGAGTATAAAAGGGATGGAAGGCAATGCAATCTTTTCAGACCTTATATATGTGGAAAAACTAATTTGGATTTGTTGTGAGGAAATTGTGAGGAAACTGACCAAAGCATCCCAAGCCCCATAGCTATTGTGAGAGCATGGCCTTGTTGGTCTATGAGTCTGCCCTTGGATCCCTCCTTTGCAGACAATTCTTTGCCAAGCATTGCAGTAACATCTGTGTGGCAGGAGAGCACCTGAAATATCAGACAACTTTATAACCTTGCCCCGGACTCATGACTGCTAAAGAGCTCTTGTTGAACTTGTCTCTTCGAAAGGGGGGGAAAAAAGCACTATGGAACTGATATTTATACCCAGAACTCGTATCAAAGCTGACACATCAGATATACATTCAAACTACTATGCTGGGCTGTGATAATGATTATTCTGACTGTTGGTATCATTGTGTTCACACTATTACCCAGAAAAATTGCACCTTGAGATTGTTGTGTTGATTCAGATTTGAATCTATTCATGTCTAGAGCATATAGAGATACCAAAATAATTTCAAAATCTTTCCTCAGTGGAAAGATACGGTATCAGGCACATCTCTCTAAAGCAAGATTGAGCTAACGCATAATTTAGTGACCCAGGTGGAAAAAAAAAAAAAAAACTTTAGTTAAACTGTTTTTTTTTTTTTTCCTTTAAGTAGCAAGCTTCTGAGGAAGCTAATTCCTCTGTCTTCACTTCTGGTACTGTTAATAATAAGAACAGTAGACAAAAGACAATTGGTTAGTTATAGTATAGGTTTCATTTTCCTAAAAAAGATGCCAGAAAATACTAATGTTTATCCATACTCACACTAGCCAGTACAAGGATATGGTTATTCTATCATTTGTGTAATAAAAATGTGAAAAGGCCAGTATTACAATACTGTTGGAGGAAAAATTGGAGAAATGTGCTGAAATCTTCACATAGAAAGACCAGAATGATGGACACAAGGAACCTGAGATAGCATCTAAGTCAGTCATTTGCAAAGGCCTGCAGCAGCAGCATCATTCGGGAACTTGTTGGACATGTACGTTCCGCCACTTGACCTCAATGCCAAAGAATCAGAAACTCTGGGTAGAGCGTGGTATCTGTGTGACAAGCCCTCCTGTTGACAGCAATGCCCACTGGAGTTTGAGAGCCACTGATCCCATTCAGGGTCCTCACTTGGCTGAAGACTGAGGCTCAGACTGGTTACCAGATTCATCATTTTGGGCAAAGTGAGATTAGAAACCAAGTTTCTTTTGCCGGTGGTATTTGTTCTTTTCATACCTGAGCACTTGCTTATATTTTGAACTTGAGTCATGAATTAAGTAATCATTTTCTTCAGAGAACAGCTGTGAGAACTTAGAGGTAAAAAAGTCTGCAGGGTAGAAACAAAGAAGCAGAACCACAGTGGTAGGATCGTGTGTTTCTCAAGGATTTCAGCCTTGAATTATTATCAGAGACCCAGCATTCTGCTACAACTCTAGGGCACCAATAACATTAATTGCAGGTGTTTGTAATTAATGATTATAAAATTACTGTAGTCTTTTCTGCTTTTTCAGTTTTAAGTTGCTTGGATATTTTTCTCATATTTTATTCCATTTATGCTCTATTTTTTTTCTCCAGATAGCATAAATCGTCAGGCCCCCTACACCTGAAAGACTAGGTCTGGGTTTTTCCAGCATCTACTGGAAAGATGGAGTCTTTGTTGACTATTCACATTTCAAAATGCTTTCATGTTGCCTATTAGCGATTATTAAGGTATTTCTTTCAATGTTTTTATTTTTTAAAGATTTTTATCTATTTATTCATGAGAGACACACAAAGAGAGAGAGAGAGAGAGAGAGAGAGAGAGAGGCAGAGACACAGGCAGAGGGAGAAGCAGGCTCCATGCAGGGAGTCCCATGTGGGACTTGATCCTAGGTCTCCAGGATCATGCCCTGGGCGGAAGGCGGCGTTAAACCACTGAGCCACCGGGTTGCCCTCTTTCAATGTTTTTAAACTATACTTCTCATTTGGGAACTTCAAGATATCAAATTTTGTTATGTTTCTGAATGGAAGCTATTTGAAAGACTAAACCAATCACTAAACAAGTCTGAAATAAAGACTATTTTCAGTAAAAGCATTTCTTAATTTACATTTTTGATCATTTAATGGAGAGTACAAGATATTTACATTCCCTGGTTCTTGAAAGCTTTTAGGACAAAGTTCCAGGGATATATGCCTATATTTCTCTCCTGCTCAGCAAGAGCCCTTTTAAAAACAGGAAAGCAAACAAACAAACAAACAAAAACAAATAGATTATTATCATATGCAGAAAAGAGCATGATGTTTCAGAGTTAAATATAGCTATGAAGGCTATAAGATCCTGGATATATTACTTAACTGCTTTAGAACTTGGCTTTCCCATTTGTGGACTGAGAATGATGATAGTACCTGTCTCATAGAATTATGATAAATAAAAAGAGACCAATATATTGAGTCTAGCAATGCACTCCCCTACAGATGGCTATGATGTAATGATGCCAGCCATCAACAGTTAATTATTAGATTTATATATGCCTCTTTATTCTCTCATCAAAAGACTACATAATCCTATGTGTACCTAATATGTATGAATGTGTGTATGTGTGTGTGTGTGTGTGTGTGTGTGTGTGTGTATTTTCAGCAGCTTCAAATACCCCAGCATCATCTCTGAATTAAGGACAATTTTTATTCTTGCAATTCTGTTTATGTTTATCACTACTTCTGATATGGTTTTTCAGTCTGTATCCAAAATGTAGTGAATTCATTTTTAAATGGAAACTCTTCTTTTTTAGAATTTATAGACAATTAGCTTATTAGATATTCCGTCTAAAAAGTAGCTAATTTCTATGTGCAATTATGGAATGACAATGATTTGCAAGAGGAACTGTTGAATTCTAGGTATTGTCTTAACACATCAGAACACATATCACCGCGTGAATGTAGCTGCAAGAAAAACCTAACATTTTTTTGTTTTTGTTTTTGTTTTTGTTTTTTACTGGAAGTCCTTGAAAGGAAGCAGTCACGGGTTAAGCTGTTTAAGTTTGATGTTCTAAAGAATCTGGTCCCTGATGCTCCTATGTTGTCAGATAATAGGAGGGTGAAGGAGGGATATGAGGTTTACACCATAAATGGACAATACATGTTCTTCTATTTAATGTATAAGTTTATATATTTTAAGAGCTCCATTAATATATATCCAGATGGTGATAATTCATATAGAATCTTTAGTATTTTAAATGTATATGTTTTGAAAAAAACCTTTTGGATTTTGTTATTTATCTATTCATTTATGTAAGAACAGAGATAACATGTAAGCGATCGCAAGTATTTGGATAAAAATAAAATAAAATCCATATCTACTAATGTTTCTAAATATCTGAACAAAAGCCAATAAATAGTGACTGGCTTTTAAGCTTTCCTTCAGGTTGTTTAGATGTAACACATTTACTTAAGCTCTTAATGTATTATGTTACAGTGAACATGGATTCTGGAGATAACTTACCCAGGTTTGAATCCTGGCTCTTATTGGTCTGTGTGCAACTAAGGGAAATCATTTAATCTCTCTAATCTTATTTCCACATCTAGGAAGTGGGGATAATAAAAATTCTTACCTTAATGAACTTTAGATGGGATAATTGAAATAATTCATGTACCATGTGTAGCATATTCTTGGCAAAAGGTTAACTACTATTATTGTTAATAGTACTTTAATTATTATTATTTTTATTACTGATTATTTAAATATATTTGGAAACATGCTTAGTTAATACTAATTAAGAAAAGAAGGAAAACAGATCAGCTCAAGAGCTCCTGATATAGTCAATAAATTAAATCTGCCAGTAGGAAGGAGAGTGGGAGATGGGCAAAATGGGTGAAGGAGAAGAGGAGATACAGGTTTCCAGTTAAGGAGTGAATAAGACAGAAATAAAAGGCATCAAAAGGACTATAGTCAAGAATACTGCAATAGTGATTGTAGGTGACACAGGTAGCTACACTTGTGGTGAGCATAGCATAATGTAGAGAGATGTTGAATGTTATACACCTTAAACTAATGTAGCACTATGTG
The DNA here is from genome assembly GCF_018345385.1 of Vulpes lagopus. Classification (NCBI taxonomy): domain Eukaryota; kingdom Metazoa; phylum Chordata; class Mammalia; order Carnivora; family Canidae; genus Vulpes; species Vulpes lagopus. The sequence goes on along the minus strand of NC_054824.1, from coordinate 20,866,685 downwards.
TCAACTATACTCAAATAAATAATAAAAGTTTAGAGACTAAAAAAAATGATTGATTATATATATGTAAAGAACACTTCTAATATTTAAAATATAAGAAATTACAAACCAATTTCAGTACGATGAAATCTATGAAAATACCCTTTGTCTCATTTTTAGTCCATCTAAAACGGTTCTAAAAGCATATTTATCTCAAGTCTAATAAAAATCAGTCAAACTTTATAATCATTTATGTATTTTGTCTTGTAACGATGTTACAAAGCCCTATTATTACTTGTCTGAAAATTGTCATTTATTTGAAAATCCCACTGAAGAGAGAGAGCAGAAAATATTTTCCACAAAGAAGCAAAATCATGATGACTACTATAGAGTTAAATTGGCATACTCATACAGAATCACTTAGAATTCTGAAATAATAACATTGGGAAATTAAAAAAAAGTCATAGCCTTTGGTATTCTACATGGTATAGAATGACCCACAGGGAAATATAGTGCTATTTCGTGAATCTTTTACAAACCTGAAGGATGTATTCAAATTGGCCCCAAACAATTTTATGGCAATGATAAACATATTTCTGTTGATCCAGAGGGATGATCTCAACTTCCCATTTCTTGGCTAAGGAGGATTAACATAATTAAGATGAATATCCTTCCCCGTACATTCCCCCATTGTAGACATGTCTGAAGCTTTATGAAAAATCACGAGACAGAGGCAACTGTTTCATTTTCCCTGAGGTTATGAGGGGTGGGGGTGGAAAGGAAACTTGCAAACAATCATCATTTATAAGATTTCTTGTAGGCGAGGAAAGAGCTGAGAGAGTGCTATTCTGGACCATCCCAAAGCATGTAAATCCACATTCCACATCAGTGGTTCCCAAACTTTGCTGCAAAAGAAAATCACCTGGATTTTAAAAAATAAAACTCCACATGTGTAGATCGCACCTCCAACAAATTATATCAAAATATTGGTGATGGACTCAAGGCATCAGTAATTTTAAAAGACCCCCAATGGATTCTTCCATGTGTCCCAGTATGGAAATCATCGGCTCAAATGTGAGCGTGGAGACCTCAGCCCTAGGCTCTGTTCTCTTATATGTAGCAGCAGTTGGCAAACTAAAGTTTTCCATACTCAGGCAGACATTTCGGTGAAATTATTTGGGGTTGCCTTCTTGCTATGAATTTTGGCCTCTGTATGAGTAATACCCAAGGAAAGTGGGAAAATGAAAAAAAATAAGATATTTCTATCTGGCAAGATTTCAAACCGTGTAAGTAACATATCAGGGCTGCTATAGAGGGTGTGCAAGGTGCAAGGGGTGCTAGCAGTTATGAGATGGGCAAGAGAATTAGAATGCTTGGGCTTAGATAATTATAGAAAACACTATTTATAGCTTACTAAGCAATGGGAACTCTGATTCCTAATATAAACAAAAAGGCTATTCTCCTACACTGTTTTGAAGTAAAATTAAGTGTGTGTGTGTGTGTGTGTGTGTGTGTGTGTGTGTGCGTGTTTTAAATGCCAGGGTCCCTCAAGGTTTTTGACAAATGATTCCCAACCTGGTGGTAGTGTGAGAAGTAATAGTTATTGGAGGAGTTTTGACCAATGTGCTTCTATTTAGCTCTAAAGACAGCTAAGCAATTGCAAATATTTCCTGATAGTTCTATGAAAATTATATGAGGTAAACATGGAAATTGTACTTCTGTCAAGACAATCTTAGGTGACCTAATACTCCATTACTTGTTTGCTTGCCTGATTATTTTTGGTTATTTAAAAAATAAGGCTAACTCTTCTTTCTTTTTCCTTAAGATCCCAACAAATACGTTCTCATGGCTTCTCCCTCAGAAACAGTTAAGACACTGAAAGCTTTAAAAAATAGTTTCAAGTAAGCCTCAACTGTTACCTTTCAGATGAAAGAAAAAGAAATAGAAAACATCTAACACTGAAAGCTTGATCAATAGGTGGAAATGCTTCCAAAAATGCAGGAATTCACCATTGGAATTCTATAATATAGAAATCATGACATTACTTTGATTTTTAAAAGCTTCCCCAATATTTCAAATGGAGATTTTGTCCAGTACAACATTAGCCTGGATAGAACTGTAAGTTTGAAGACTATCTGCTCTCCAACTAGAAGTTTACATGCTCCCATTTTAAAACATTCATATAAGGATGAGATGTAGATACTTTCTTGACTTACATTTTATTGCTTAGCTGAAGCTCTTTGCATAGTTATTCAAATAGATTACCTTTTATATGCTGAACTGTGCATGAAGGCAAGATATTATTTTTCCTACCGGTGACACAATATAGAATGCATATCAAGATAAAGTAGAGGAAGATTGTGTTTTTCTATAATTTTCATGATTCTGCCTACAGCTATTTAGAAAATAGGAAAGAAATGGGTTTTGTAAACCTATGCAGTTTTAGAAAGACGGGCTGTTGCTATACTTTCTTGAAAATTAACTTTCAATAAGTAGTAGTAGTAAAAGGAAAGGGAATTTGGGCAAAAAGGGACATTAAGTTATAAAAATAATAATTAGGCATTTCTCTTTCTTTGCCTTACATTTCATCACTATTTAAATCATCAAGTTCTGATAGAGAGTTAATCTTATCCTCACTACCAGCAGAATTAGATTACATTATTCCTACTAGGTTATCCTGTGTATTCACAAACACCCTGTTCAATGAGCTTATTTCTGGTGTGTGTGTGTGTGTGTGTGTGTGTGTGTGTGTGTGCATTGCATCAATATACCTCTGCTTCCACAAATAATTGGCTTTTAATCTCTTTCACCTTGACTATTTCTCCCCTCTTTTTCTACTTGGATTCTGTATATCTGTGATCTCAGCTGAGTTTTAGGAAATACCAAACCTCAATTTGGAGTAATCCAAATACTTTTGCTGCATCTTTAAAAAATTAGTATCCTGATTATGTTTTGATCATGCAGGCTACTGGTGCAGACTGAATGTTTCATGTCTGCTTCCCTCCAGAAACTCTGTACCTAATCTTAACAAAAACTAGGGGTAATAATAATAATGAATTTAGGCTGTGCCATACCTTGATGGCACCTTACTAGGGAGAGAATTTTGGGTGTAGATAAACTGGAAAAATTTGCTCCCTCGGCTTCCTTGGCAAAAAGAGAGCAGCCAGGGTATTCTTGTATGCTGTGGAAATGTGGTCACTGCTACCCCTGCCTGGGCTGCAGCATTTCTTGTCTCTGGGGACAGAACCTGGTAGACCAGGGAAAAGGTGCACTCTACCTCAATGTGTCCTGTTGAGGCCTTGGTGGTGTCAAGGAGAGGAACATAAGGATTGTATTATATGAGTAGACAGTAGGCTTTGTTCTCTCTCTCTCTCTTTTTTTTCTCAAAGCCACACTTGGAGGCAAATATTTTAGCCTCACTTCGTGGGTGAGGACACAGGTTCAAATAGCTCCAGGGGATTCCTCAAAGTCACAATGAATGAATGGCCAAGTCTGTACCATAAGCAAAGTGTGTCTTGCCCCAATATCTGTGCAATTGTCTCATCCACAACTGATTAGGAAGAGGTTTAAGAAACCCACAGTTCACATTTGCATCCTAAGGCAGTGCCTGGGCAGGTTTCTCCCAAAAGTTTACGCTGACTCCAGAAATCTGCATATTGGGCATAGATCCTTCTTTTGAAAGTTCTCTATAGGTGTTTTCTGGATTCTCTAACATCTTTTATCATTAACTCTTCCACAATCACAGGGCTCTGAGGCCTAACAAAATGCTTAACATTTAAGTTGCTTCCAGAGAACCTTTCTGGATATGTAAAATAAAGCAAACCATCCTCTAATGGGTTCCTGCCTCTTAATTGACAGGTACTGCAGGGTCCTTAGTCACAAAGCTTAACGATTAAAATAGAAACCTCCAGGCATGCTTCTAAGATCTTCACATACATTAATTTATTTAATTTAAGGAGCAACTTTATGAAACAGGTGCTATTTATCATTCTTATTCTAACAAAAAAGAAAATGAGCCAATCATGGTTGTGTAACAAGCCCAAGGTCATATCCCTAATAGTGGATAGAACTTGGATTTGAAAGAAGAAACAAAGTAGTTTCTTACCTTATTCTGTCACAAAAAGTACTAACCTTTCCCTCTAGCCAAGGGCAAGTATGTGCAGATGCCTAACTTGCTCAAACTTGTTATAATTTGACTGAGAACAGAAGAGACTTAATTGTCATGTCTTAGAATCCCACTAAGGTGACAATTTCACACATCTGCTTCAGAAATGCAAACAGGGACCACCTTTGGCCATCAGATTTTCAAAAGTTAAATTGAGAAAAAGATGGTGCAAACTTGATAACCAGTGAGTTTTGAGAAGCGGAATGGCAGGAGATTTTTAGGAACCTGCAAAATGCAAATCAAGACACAAGGTGCCATATATTATAAAAATTATGCATATCTGAACTTGATAATAATTATAATTTTGCAGTCAAAGGTAGAAGAACTACCAAGTAAATCAAGTTTATTTCAGTAACTGTGAAATATATTTCTTTCGTCTCAATAGCATTTATGGATTAACTTTCCCAATCGCAATAGTTTTGAAATGGTTAGCTTTTAAGTATTGCTATTTATACCTATGCAAACATATTTCTACCTGAGATATATTAAAATAAAAAGGTAGAATGGAGTCTATTTTATTTTAAATGGAATGAGCCATTTGAAAATCCAAAGAGTAATCAGAAACAAAACAAAAAACAGTCCCCCAAATACCAGTCGTCTTCTTACCTGATTTTGAGATCATCTGAAACACAGTGAGAAGGGCCACAAAGGCCTGCCATGGTTGAATTCGATGGGAATATTTACACCCAAGTTATAAATCTCTACAATTATACAGAGCCTAGAAGCAATGTTGACCCAACCTTAGTCATGTTGTTTCAATTCTAGATGTTTTGCTCTGGTCCTGTGGCTGACATTTCAAGATAAGCAAACTCTAGATAATAACGTTAGCTAAACACTCTCCACACAGTGCTAAACCAACAAGCATAATTAGAGATGCGTACCAACAAGATTAAAATAGAGAAATCAAAATTTTCTGTACCCCAGAGCACTGCCGAACAAGCAAACATGACTTGTAAGTGCAGAAGTTACAGATGTTACATTTAGGCAGCTTACACGTGTGCTGGGTGACACCTGCCTCCCAGAACGTAGGGGCCCACACACAGAATTCATGGCAACTGAGAAACTCCGGGTGGGCTGTAACAACAGATAAATGGTATGTCGTTTGGAGATTTGGGGATATGATTTAGAGTTTATGGGATTAGGGGACCTAGCAGGTTACATGCCGTCAGATTGTAGGAAGCTTTAGAAGCTAAAACACCTTGAGTTTGAGCCTTCGCTTGACTGGAACCCACTGAAGTGAAAGCAAAGTGGAGAAATTCTTAGGTTACATAATGTCCAAGTCAGGAAGCTTTCAAAGCCATAGTGAAATTAGGAAATACCAATCCAGATCAGAAGAAAATATACCAAAGTCATGAATAAATAAGGAACTGTCGATGTCTTTTCCGACACACAATATTTAGAATTTGTCAGGCTAACTGGAAATTGTAAAAAACAGTTGGCAAGAAGACAGCATGTCAAATTCAATTCAAAAAAAATAAAATCATCATAATCTGAATTTAAAACTTGCTCTATATTATTTAAATCTCATTTGTCTGCTTAATTTTATATGTTCTTCATAAAATTGCCATTAAGAAAAAAGGAAGGCAGATATATCCAATCTGATGAATGAGAAAACTGAGTTTCATAGATCTGAATTGTTCTGTCAAGGTCAAGGAATCAGTAAATGATGAAATTGAGGCTAATACTTCTAAAAATGAGAGCTTCTGAATTTCCCATCCGACTTGGTTCTTATTTATCCTTTCCAAGCGTGAAGATTCTTTGTTGATATTTAATTGATATGACTTACATATGATGGTAGTTAAAACTTAGTAGTCAAAATTGAGATATCATAAAAGAAGTAAAAGGTTGTATTTCAGTTAAACTTGAAATTGTAATTTTTTTTAGCCCCCATGGCAACTACATCATTGTTCATCCAGTCAAAATTATTGATTAGTACCTACCATGTGCAAACACTATTTATTCAGCCTCTAGGCAATGCTAGGTAAATATATGGGAAGGAAGCTCCCTTGCAGTAACTCCAGGGCCACAGTTCATGCATAGAGAAAATTTGCACTGCTATAATAGTAAATTCAACCTCTATTTATTAAAGACAGAAAGAAACAGGATAATATATTTACTTCTGAAAGGTGGCAAAAGCATGTAATTAAATGCATGTCTCTAGTAACAAATTTTGGTTCTTATCATTGACGCACTGAATGTATAAAGGCAGCAGATGCAAAGATGCTTCAGCACTCTTCCCAAACACACTGCTTGGGCAGGTAGCAGGGTCTGCTCCTGCATGGGGAGCAGATAACAGAGATAGAGTAAGAATTACAGAAGCCTGTGTTTAGCCTATTTAACTCAGCTTACATGTATAAATAAATGATGAAGCATGAAGGTATGCATTTTAAGAATACTAGAGTCAAGAAAACAGGCTAAATACTAAGCATGATACTGCTCTGTGCTAAGGCCATACAGACCTCTTGCCAAAAGAGAGAAGTGGCTATAAGGCTAGGAAAATATGTAAATCACTTAATCGATTATTTGGTAAAAGATAAGTAGAAGAAATAAATAGATATTATGGCAGCTGCCATATTTAAACTAGTCCAAATTTGAAACGATGGAGTTATAATTCCATATCTGTTTCCCAAACAAAAAAGTTTGTGAGCAGTTAGTTAAATATAATATGATGCTTTATCCAATCAAAAACTGAGATGTGACCCTCAACTGCTGATTTCTTTTGGATCATGTGTAGGTACAAAGTGTTTTGATCATTGTGATACTGTGGTCTTGAGGTTCCTAATGGGGTTATACACAGCTTCAAGGTCAATACAGATGAGGGCTGTGTGAGGAACGGCACAGGGCAGCATCTGGGAAATTTCTGTGACATTGAAAAGAGAAACACTTTAGTAGGCTGAGAGTGATTAAGAGGCTCAGTTCGGGAGATTGGTCTTCCTGCATGAGGTTGGGACCAACTGCAGGAGTATCAGAGCCCCCGACCCGAGGGTCACGTGACTTGCAGTCACTCAACACATACCTTTTAAGAATCTACTAGGTGCTAGGCACTGTGCCAGGCTTTGAAATAGAAATGTGAGCCGGACAAAATTTCTACTTCCTGTCTGTGAGGCAACATAATTGACACATAAAGGAAAATCTAAGATAAATATAATATAATATAATATAATATAATATAATATAATATAATATAATATGACTGGGTAAAGGAAAATGAGAGGTTTTCCAAATTCCAGACAAGATGCTGAATAAAGCCATGCAGAAATCTACCCACCACTTCTTCAATACATAACAGTAAAAGACAAAATTTTAAATGTATGTTTAGAGGAAAGAAAATGTCAATTAGCATGTCGATATGTAGATTGTGATTTTCTACTATAGCTCAGAATGCAATGTTTATTAACCTGTTTTTCTTATAGTTTCCAGAGGCATATTTAAGTCATTGAAGGAGATGCATAAAAAGTGGGAAAATGATATTAAGATATCAATTACGAATTGAGGGGGATTATGTGTTTTTCCTCAGACTTAACTTTTTTTGTCAAATATGTGTTTTAAAGGTAATTACATATTCTTGCTTTGGGGTATGGGAATAGAAACTATTTCTGTCCTTTAAACCTGGGTTGAGCTCAATAGTTACTAGGTGAAATAAAAGACATTCCCCTGCCCTCACCGGAAAAATCATAATGACAAGGGCGTGTGAAAGAATTTTGTATGACAAAGACACAAATTGGTTAGTCCAGCAGGAGGTGATAATGGTGAAGATCACACAGGCAGGATCTCAACTGATGATGCTGTGTTACAGAGGTGAATTCATTTCTCCAATTAGTGAGGGGCCGTTAAAATCTTTTAAACTGGGGGAAAACATGATCAGACACGTGTTAGAGAAATGACTCTGAAAGTTATAATTAAAAAGGCTTAGAGGAAGAGAAACAGAGTAGAGGATGTGACATTAGTCTAGGTGAGAAGTGATGAAAACCTAACTTAGGACAGTGGCTGGGAGGATGGTGGTAGATTCCAGAGATATCAAAGAGGTATAATCAGCTGGACATAGTGAAAGATGGTTTATGGCCAGATAAGTGAAGTTTGACTCTTTGGGTCCTGACTTGAAAGATATGTTAAATGGTGATTAAAAAACAAACAAACAAACAAACAAAAAACCAAAAAAACCCTCAAAACCTGAAAAAAGGATAAGGATGAAATTTGGGACAAAAACACATAATTTATTTCTAAAATTCCTTGTGTGTTAGGTCAGAATTCACAAAAGTGTGTTCATTAGTGTTTGTTAAATAGATAATTAGAAATATAGACAAAAATATTTCTTCTAAAGTTATAAGAGCTAACATGTATTAAGTACCTACTGTTATGAGAACTTTCCAACTATCAGTTCACAAATTAGACAACTCTTAAAGTGGGTGTTTTTTTATGTCTATTTTACAAATAAGATAGGACGAAGGAAACAGAGAAATTAAGTCATTTGCCCCACGTTGCACGGGTAGTGACAGGAATCCCACCCCTGTGGTCTGTCTTCAAAGCCTCTGCCATCACCTACCACAACTGCCTCTTCATGATGTAAATGGTAAGTAGACTTACAGGCTGGCTCACGAAAGTCAATTTTATGATATATTGATTTAACTATGGAATTACTGACGCTGTCTTGAGTTTGAGAGAGCTGGAAGTGAGGGGTGTTTTCATCATAGAAGAAGAAAAAGAGTCTTTTCCCTTGTCTAAGCCTGATTTTGAATTAGTCACAATCACATCTCATTTATTTTTGCAGATTACTGTTCCTTAAAAAAAAAACAACAAAAACCACTTTTGTCACGCCTCTGTCTCATCAAACAAGATATTGGTAAATAGCCCTTCATTGTTTCTCTCATCAAGTCCAATTTCTTCTGCTTGATTTCAAGTTCCTCTTTAATCTTGCTCAGTTATTTACAACCAGGGATACCTCCTCCTCTCCAACAGCTGGAAGATCCTGGATTTGATGCATCCTCGTCTTGCTTGCTAATCAGCTCCTTCTGCCTCCCTTTCTTACACAGGTCCATGTGTCCGCATTCCTCTGCAGGGTCCCTTGGGCCATCCTGCTGCCCCAACCTATCACAGGAGCAGCCATCCGTGCTCGGAAATTAGTTTTCTCCCTCAGCACCCGGTTTACTACCACCTTCACTGCACCCCATTCATCCTTCAGAGCACCTGATCCTCACTACCTTTTAAGAAGAAGCCAATTTGAATTAATTTGCACTTCAAGGATTCTAAAATATTTATAGAGTGTCTACCGAGTGCCAGAAACTGCTAAATCCCCAAGGACGCAAAACAAAGATTTCCATTTGGCTTCTGCCCCTCCAAGAGTACTTGATCCAGTGGGAGGGACACACGTACAAATAGTCTGACAGAGCACAGTGGGAAAACCGCAGCACAAGCAGCCAACAAAACAAAACAAAACAAAACAAACAACCAAAAAAACAAAGCACAGGAAAGAGAATTCTGGCTCCTGGGGGTCAGGAAGAGAAGACTTGGAGGAAGGAACTTCTGAGATGCGTCTTGGAGAATTTTCCCCGTTTAGAAAAGTAAGAGGGCAGGTGAAAATCAAGAGCCAAGAAATGGAGGCATAGGGTATGTTCTAGGGCTCTGATCCAGAAATAAAAAATAATTAATTCGTATTTCAGGCACCACCGCCAGACTGTGGTCCTTCAGACTTCATTCCCACCATATCCTTATTCTGGTGGGAATTGTCAACAGCTCTCCATTGCTTCTCTCATTAAATTCAGGGTCTCCTAGCTGACTCCCTTGGCTTCCTGTCATTTATCCCTGCCTCTTATCTAAAGGGTAGCATTAGTTGGTGTTTGCTGGCTTTGTTTTGTCCGTAGATCAGAGGAGGTTTAGCTGCTCTGGGTTCTGCTGGCTCCACACCACACCTGACCTAACAGGCAGCACTTCATTTGGATGAGTGCAGTCAGTGAACCAGCAGTAAAGCCCGTGCCTGAACTCCCATCCACCCGTCAGGTAGAGCTCAGCAGGTCTGCTTGTGGCATCAGGTTCCTGTTTTATTCTTCGTTACGTTGGGTTCTGGTGAACACACATGGAGCTTGGTGTGCAACTGGCAAAGATCTAGTGAAAACATGGAATCACAATAATGCATGACCAGCAGATCCCCTGCCCAGCAGAGCCTTGAAGACACTTGTGCAAATGTCAGAGCTGAAGAAGTGTGTGGGTCTCTTTCCTCAGGAAAGAGCACATCTTAGCCTCGTATTCTATCCAGTTTTTAATGTTAGCAGTGTCTGTACCTCTAGCAAATCGTCAAGAGGGATAGCAGGTTAAACTTAGGACTTCCTCTTTTAATTTGCCTCAGAGTCTAGCCTAGCAGTGTACTAAGTATCTGCAAATTCGCACCACTTTTAAAAAGCATTCTTGAGTTGGGTGCCTCATTTCTATGCATTGCAAAAATATTTTTAAAAGAAGCATATGACTTCCCTGAACACTCGTTCTACATATATAGTTTAATTTTCTCTTTTTGTTTTACTAGTTTGTTGTCCAGTAGTTGTCTTTAATTAGTTTTGGTTACATAGAGAAAGGTGAGATTTGAACGGTATAGGTTTGTTCTCTACTAAGCCAGACCCAACATTACTTAAAAATAAATGTGCCCCTGAGTATCTGTACTAGGGGCACTCATTTCAAAATATTTTGTGCATTCTTTATTTAGATATAAAATCCACAAATATATTTAATTAAAGGCTGTAGATTTCAAAAGGGAAACAAGGATAATTTTCAGCAATAGAACCTTGGGATATTCGAAATGATGATACACACACTGCAGGTTATATCTGATTGAGCTTTGTTATTTATGGAGGCTTTGAATAGATAACACCTCACTTGTTACTATCTCCAAATCATCAAATGTTGGAAATTTAGAAATCCCCACTACTGTTAGACACAAAGAATTCCTAGTGCTGTTACATACCTACAGAACACTAGAGCTACTTATTGCTACTTACCAAACTTTGTGCAATAGGTCCAATTAAATTAGATCAATTAATTAAATTTCTCTTAACCTCAAGGTCAATCAGAAGAGGTCTTTTATTGTTTAATTATAGATTTAATTACATTCCATCACTGAACTTGAAAAAAATATCCCCTTACAGCACTTAAACCTGATGAGGCTCACAGAAGCATTCCTGTTGAAATATTATATTCTCCTGCCTGTATTCTTCAAGTTGAGATGTACTAGCCAGAGGTAGAAGAGCAGGGACACAAGGGGTATTGAGGGGACACTGTCACTAAACCAAAAGGATGGCATTCCGTTAGGGCACTTTGGACCTTTGCCAGTCACCATGCACTCTTTTCTCATTCGTTAGAATCAGTAGTTAGTTAACGATTTTTTGCATTCAGGAATTTGATCACCTTTTTGCTTTACCTGTCTTCCTTTCAGCAGCTTTCTTCAAAATTGATACTGAGTTTTCACTGCAGCTAATAACGTAAAACAAAATGGTAAAGGTAGGAGTTAAGAATACTTAACAAAAAAAAAAAAAAAAAAAAAAAGAATACTTAACAAACGATTGTTACTGATGATCACCATGAGTTTCACATCTACTTTTTTTGCCTAGTGATAGAAATTGTGTATCTTTAATAGCTTTATTATTTTGCAGAGAAATGGGTGCTGGTAGGAGAGCGTATTTTGCTACTACTTACGAATCCAGTCCTTTTAATCATCATGCGACTGCCCCTCGGTGTTTTGAGCCATATTATTCTCACCGTGTGAACTTCACAAGAGCTTTGCCTGTAGGAAAGTCAGGGATAGCCAAGACTTCAAGGTTCAACTTTGCATTTCAGCTTAGCCTCGCCTGAACCTCAGCATCACAACTGATCAGCAATGGTAGCACCTTATCTGGTCTTTGTCTACTCTCATTTTTGGAAGCATGTTTAGATATTTGTTAAGAGTGTCTAGAGCTTAAGTTGGCGATGCTGCAGAATAGGGAGCGCTTAGTTCAATGCATTGCAGGGGCAAGTTGGAATGATCACTGACTCAGTGTCAATGGCAAACGACCCAATCAGACCACCGAGCTTCACCTTTTCTGTTTGCTCTGGATCCTGTGTTTGCATCCTGCAGCATCTTAAATGCAAAACCTCCCCAGGTTGCCTTTTTATATCAAGTGTCTAAAATATTTGTCCCAATTTGATGACAAAATATTTCCTTTCACACGCAAATATCCTGGTTAGGATCATGTAAGTGCAGTTTCAAAAAAAGAACAATAAAGGTTTTAACTAAAATGCTTGATAGCAGGGCTCTTTGAAGATACAGTCTTAACTTGTTATTCTGTAATAATTAAAGTGGAATTAAGTCACTGTGCAAAAGGATGAAGGGAATCAGTGGCTATTAATTTTCTTCATATTCTGATTGGTCCACTGAAATATTTCAATGAAACCTTTACTCTAGACATCTCCTTTCATGATATTGTGTAATAAAATAAATGAGTAAAGGACATAAAGGAACCCGCCAATGATTGGAGACAGGATTTTCTTTACATTGTCTAATAGACTCGTTTATTATTTTAAGCTGGTAAAAAGAGACTTATGATTCGTGTTGAAGAAAGAGTTATTTGTGCTTGATACATTGAAGACACTGTTCAAAAGCAGTTTGTCCTTATAAAAGGATGACCCCTGTAGTAATTCTTAGGCAAGGAGGGACAAATTCAACCAACAAAAAGCACATCTCGCCCCAAGTTCCCCATGATTTCTCCACATAGAGCAAAAAAATACACATCAGTAATTTATTTGAACATGCACATCAGCGAGTAGCCCAGTTCTGGCTACTCGGGAAACAAAAGGGAGAATATTAGCATTACCTAAATTAAAAAAAGAAAAGAGGTGAATTACACCATTTTAATTGTCTTAAAAACACGGATAAGAGGAGCAATTAAAATATAGTCCTAAATAGTACTAGCTAATGTAGATTACATAAGTATACAATATGATTCAACTAATAGTGCTCTGACAAGCATAAACCACCAGTTCTAGTAAACAAGGCCCAGATCAATTGCTGAGAAAATGTTAGATTCAGATGTAATAAAAGTTACTTTTATTTCAGTACTGAATGCAAAACACAAGTCAAGTGTGAAGACAGCATTCTTAAAAAGGTGGCTCTATTAAAGCAAGGAGGCCATTTCCTTTTGCATTTTTATAATTTCTCAATTCTATTTTTGACGTTTGCTTTCTCTACCTTTCCTCCCCTGAGCACTAATTTATCAAAAAAAGACTTCAAGGTGCAAGTTGTACATTCTTATCATTATACCACTTCGTCTCTTTCTGGAAGAGAGTATTACAATCAGCATTACAACGTTAATTCTTTTTCTCTGAATATTTGTTTCACATACATGTATTTCGAAATCATAACGTTGATTGGGAAAAGAAACCTACGAACGAGAGAGTGATGTATTCATACACTTCCTATTGTGCTGTGTGTCTTTCCCATCCCTTCTCCCCTTTCCCTGTAAAGAGCTGTAAAAAATTTAAGGCAGATGAGGTATATTGCTGAAGAAAAAAGTTATTTTTGAAAAAAAACTCAAAAAAACTTTTATTCTGCCCTTCTACTCAAGAAAGACTACTCAACTATAAATCTAGTGCTAGAAAAAAGCAGGAAAGACACCGTTTGCATGTACCATACTATGTCTTCTATTTCTAGAATGGCTTTTTGTTAATTTAATTTTAATAGAAAAAATAAGCACCTTAAGCTATGAACAGGAAAAGAACTTCATTATTAGTGAGTTTAGAATCCAAACGGAATTAGGAACACTCACTCAAACTCTTTCACTCATTCTCTCAAAGGCCAATGCTACTGATTAGAATTGTAAAGTGCTGTACTTAGTATAAACACTTGTATACACTGCGGACACTGAAAAATAACCCTCAAGCACATTGTGTTATAGTTCCAAAAATATATTTACAGTCTATTACAAAGATTACAAATGGAAGTGTCTAGGTGACTGTATTATGCTAATTAAAATTATTTTACAGATTAGTTTTCCTTAGGGACAAAAAACATTTTAGTGAAATTAAAATGATTTTTCTAGTCAATCAAAAAATAAATTAAAATATCAAATAACACTGTACAGTGATTTAAAAGGAAAAAAAAAAAAGGGTGGGGAGGGGTTTGGGAAGCAATCCATTTGAGTTTTTCTATAGCCATCTTTGGTCCTAAATGTGGGAAAACACATTATGTAGCACTGAAAATACCTGTTCTTTTGTGATGCTCTGCAAGTAAAATAGAAAAATATAGTGCATTTTCAATGTATTCAGAGCCCACTACAGAGAAATGTGTGTACAAAACAAGACAGTATAAATAAAATTTACAAGTTTTACAAAGGAACATTTACAGGTTTTTGTTTCTGTTATTTGTTTGTTTGTGGATGCCCACATTATCAAACAAGACCAATTATGACCGATCCCTGGGATCTTTCTCTATTAAAATCATTATAAACAGCCCAATTCTCTTTGGAAGTACAACAGTTCAATTCTGGGGTAGTTCATGATTTTCGTAACTTTGAAAGCATTACTCACAATATGTATACATTCCTGAAATATCTATAAAGACACATTTAATTATTGCTTATGAAATTCTAACACAGTAATCAAATAATATGGTTTAATAAATAAAGCTTAAAAAAAGAAAAGCCAGATCCTTCACCTCTTCCTCATACGGTAAAAAGAGTTCTTTCAGTTAATAAGTTTCTTATGTCAGCGTTCACAAATAAAAGACTTTAAAACCTGCAGTGGTGATCTTCTCTGCAGCCAATTTGTGAGAGGTGAAAATGTGAACTGCCCCTTTTCTCACGCTTTGGAGTTCTAATATAAAACTTCTTTCTTTTCGTGTTTGGACTGCTAACAGAATAGGATACAAAATATACGTCAACTATTTCTCCTAAATTTCCTAATGTCTCAATATTGAAAAAAAACCTTGATGTGCTCGGATTAAACTTTAGGTAACACTGGATAGTTCTTGCTCTCAGAGACTTGCCTTCACCAACACTCTTTAGATGAAGTGCCTCAGTTTTTGTTTTTTTTTTTTTTATAGTCACAAACCTACAATTTGAGTTTTGTTTATTCTATTAAATTCTGTCTAGTAAAATCACTCTATAAACAATCTGTTAAAAGTGCCTTATAGTACTTATGGATCATTATTGCTTTTTTTTCATTGAAAAGATAGCGTGTTGTCTGATCTTTACAAAAAAATTTCTTTTTAAAAAATACCAGAGCTCTTGGCAACTTGCATTTTCTTGACTACCTGCCAATTAGCAAACATATCAAAACAGCACTGATTAAACAAAATAAAATGGCACACAAAGGATACCAATGTTCTGACGGAAATAGATCTTCAATCATGCTATGTGTTTGTTTGTTTGTTTGTTTTAATTTGAGATTCTTTCAAAGGTACCCAGTGTAGTAATGTGTCATAGATTAACACTAAAAAGGTCCAAAGCTATAAACAACTTTCTAAAACAAAGTCCTTATGAAGAATAAACACAAATGGTTTTAAAAAGCAATCGTCTGAAATCACATATTTAAGGAAAATATTTCATTGATTTTAACAATAAGATCATGATTTTATTTGACAAATATATTCTTTCTTAAATTCTTTATGTACATTTTAAAAAGTCTATAAGATAAAAAGGAGGTTAGAGAGCTCAAGGTGTTTGGATGTTTTCAGGTAGTACTTTGTTTATTGTCACTGCTGTTTTCCTGGCCACCAGTGGTGGATTCTAAATTCCCTTTTTATGTATTCTGGTGGCACTTAGGAGTTCAAGTCTATAGGTGCTTCTTAGATCTTCTCTTCACTGGAGGAAGGACCCAGGACTTCAACTGTCTTCTAGCAGCATTCTTATGCATATACCGAAGGCCAGTACTGTTCTCTCATATAGTCCGTAATCTCCCTCATAAGGGAGAAATGCTTATCACACTTGGATGCCAGTTCCATGTAAATGTAGCATTTGTGCTCTCATAGTCTGAATGCTGCTCATGATTTTCTTTTGGTGGCCAACCAGTGTGATCCCTAAACTCATCACATCTCTGAAAAAGACAAATGCATTTTGTTAGTTACCCTACAAAGAATTTATTTGGTACTGAACTGTCATCAGCGCTTTAATTAAATCACCTGTTTATCATGAACAAACAGATCTTATCTTAGTGGGCTTGGGTATTATGATCCTATTCCTGCCGTGGGTCAGATTGGCAAACTGTTTCAGCGTGCTCCTTTGCAAGAACCTAACTACTCAGGCTCTCAGTTCACAATAAGTCATTTTTAAACTGATTTGAAATTTTGTATATGGAATTGTCAATCTTAAAATTATTCTTAACTTAAGGTATGATCAGGAAATGTTATTTGAAACACTGCATCCTTGAACCTAGGTGAAGTCTAAAATTTTAAATTGTCACAAAAGAATACAGTATGAATGTGAGAATCAAGAATCTTCGGGCAGCTCGGGGGGCTCAGCCTTTAGCCCAGGGTGTGATCCTGGAGACCCAGGATTGAGTCCCACATTGGGCTCCCTGCATGGAGCTTGCTTCTCCCTCTGCCTGTGTCCCTGCCTCTCTTTCTCTGTCTCTCTCTCTGTGTCTCTCATGAATAAATAAATAAAATCTTTAAAAAAGAGAAGAATCTTCGATGATCACAGAAGATTTATACTGAGTTTAATTACCATGTGGTAATCCTGAGCAGATATTATTGGTTGCATACTCAACCCCGGTTCAGTTCAATCATTTATTAACTCAATTTTAGAAAAAAAATTGCTTTCTATGTTTAATAGTGTAAATGTGACACCAACTAACTGTGTCTCTGTGTGTGCACTTCTACCTTTCCTAATAGCCACAGAGGTTGAGCTTAGGTGTTCGCAAGCAGCTAAAATATAGCAAGAGTATAGTGCCATAATATTTCCTAGTAGTGGTCCAATAAGACTTTGAGAATCCTAGTTTTTCAGGGAAGTAGATTGCTTTGGAGAGATAAGGTATAATTATGCTAGCTCTACCCACGTGATGAACAGAAGTAAACCAAACAAGATAGCATGCACATGCTTAAACTTTTGGAGATGCCACTTCCTGACCCACCAGGAAAGAGCGTTGATTGCTGGCCTTCTCAGCTGAAAAATGTGAAACCCTTTGCACAACAGAACCTAAGCTGGATAGAACCTCCATAACTGTTTCCTGTTTTCACACATAGGGAATGAGAGGAACTTCGTTGCCCATAAGAGTTATGTTGCAGACAAAGAAGCTGAAGTTCAGAGATAAGAAGTGGATACCCTAAGACCACATAGTCAGTGATGCATTGGTATTGGGTTTGAAGCTTTGAGTTTTTAATGTCATACAAACACAGTGAAAGAAATCCTTCTTTGCGGTGGCAAAAGTTCCTTCAGTGAATAGGCATCTAAATGATACTGTGGTTAAGGAAAGAGGAAGACTCACTGTGTGTTTAGAACACTGGCTATGGAGACAAATTAGCTACCCCTTACTAGTTGAGTCAGTTCAGGGAAAATATATACATTCTCTAGGCCTGAGCCTTTTGTACAAAACTAATGACTGAATAAAATTATTGCTGTGAGAGCCTAAAAATATACCGTAAATTCAGAGGTCTATTTAGCACAATGCCTGGCACATAGTAGGCACTTATTAAAGAGATGACCTTCTCTCTGATTTTCTGGCTTACCCCTCTTTAATAATATGGCAGATGACCTGATGTAAAAAGCTTGGAATGTACGTAATATATACTTAAATAGAGTTTTGAAAGTTTCAACTTACTCAATAGTCATCCTGGCCACTGATTCAAGGGAGTTGTAACCAGCTGCTGTGAAGTTATCTTTATATCTTTCCATCTTAATAGCTTGTAGCCATTCTCCAACTGAACAAAAGGTAGTGAAGTCAGGAGTGTTTTGATCCAAAAGAGGACTTATTGGCCTAGACACAAATGAAACAGAAAGGAAATTTTTTTTTTCATCAACTACTAAAGAAAGAATGTCTTGGCTCATACAAAAATGAGAGCATAAAGAATAAAATTACATATCCTAATGGGTGTTACAGTAACGGATAAACAGACAAGTTAATAAAAAGCTAAAGGTTGGGCAGCCCTGGTGGTACAGTGGTTTGGCACCGCTTGCAACCTGTGGTGTGGTCCTGGGGACCCAGGATCGAGTCCCGCGTTGGGCTCCCTGCATGGAGCCTGCTTCTCCCTCTGCTTGTGTTTCTGCCTCTCTCTCTCTCTCTCTGTGGCTATGAATAAGTAAATAAAATCTTAAAAAAAAAAAAAAAAGCTAAAGGTTGCCTGGTCACTACAAACTCCAAAAGCTACAGTTTATTTAGATTTGACAATCACCCAGATGTGTCTTCCATGTATTTTTTAAAAGTATTTGTAATCAGTCTACATTTATTTGTTCATCTGCTTCACCAAAAGTGACAGGGAGTAAAGGAAGGAAGCACAGTTGGCTGTGGACTACTTGTTTGGACTAAGTGGTGCCATTGAGAAGTTGTACCTTTGCTGTGCCATTGGACCCTTGTGGGTACCTTGTGAGCTCACACACCTCCACAAAGGCACAATGAGCATCAGGTTTACCTGGTAGCTGGAGCTGAATAATTTCTAGTGTTCCTCACAATGGTGCAAGCCAAGTGCAGAGAATGGATGGAGTATTTTGGGCTCCTTTTAATGGGTAAGCTAAGCCTTGTTCATCACACACTGAGCTACTGTCATAAAATTTAACTTCCCAGAGTCATTTTATGAAAAGACTCAAAGTAAAGAAAATACAGCATGCAAAAAAGTAAGGCGAGAGAAATAAAGACCCACGTAACAATATTACTGACTTGAAAATGTGAAATGCCACCTAATCACAAAATTCCAGTTTGGAAAGTCTTCTAAAAATGACAGCCAGTGATATCTGCCATCACTTTTAAGAAAAAACAACAACAACAAAAGGCAATAATAATAATAGGTCTCTTTACACACTAATTTAGTTAAGGTAAGCCATCTGAAAAAACAAAAACTTCAAGAACACAATAAACTTCACACTGATTTATAGTTTAACACAAATGTCAACTTGCCATTGAGTTAGGACTGAGGAGATAAATGATTTAAGTGAGTATCTGAATGACCCCCAGATTCCCTTCCCATAGGTATTTCTTACCTACTACAAGTTCCCAGGGGTGTTTTCAGACTATTTGGGTTTCGAATCATTTTGTCTAGAATTCCAACTATCTGTTCAAACTTTGGCCTTTCTGCACGTTCCTTTTGCCAACAATCCAGCATCAACTGGTGAAGACCAGCCGGGCAGTCCATGGGTGCTGGTAAACGATAACCTTCTTCTATCGCTTTTATAACCTAATAGCCAAAGGGACATTAAAATTATTACTGATTGAGGTTCAATTATAATAAAATGCATTATCTAGTAGGCAAAGTAGTTCATCTAGATAAGAGTGAAGCACACTTTGAGGCTTTGCGGAAGACTTGCTTATTTTATTCCCAAACACCCATGAACGTTAAATATGTAATTAAGGGGTGCATGAAGAGCATGACCCCATGACACTTCCTTGATAATTCAGCAATTAGGAGCAGTGATTAAAGTCCCCCAGGGTGCAAAAGATAGAAAAAAAACTTGTGTCATCCCAGAGATTTCGAAAAGGGAATATTTTCTGATACCATTTTACCTGGATATGGTTGTACGTGTACATATTTATCTATGAATGTCTGAATTCTTCAGGTTGTAAGAGGGCGGTCTAAGTTACCCAGAATTGATCCCCCAAAAGTTTCACTTTTTTGCAGGGTACAAATGACACTTTCAAACAAGATCTCAAAGTACGTGCATATGCTATGATAGAAAATATTACCAAGAACACTATAACTTTAAATAATACAGAGCCTATAAAACTTTTGAAATGTACAGTGTTATAATCTACAATGGTATGCCAGAGCAAGTAGTAAACAGGTGGCTCAATGAAGGTGAACGTACCAATTTCCAGGTTTAGTGACTTCACACTAGCAGAGTGAAATCAGCCCTGGGAAGGGCACAGTGCAGGTAACACCAGGAAATCAGGAAAGGTTAGAAATTAGGGCTCTCCCACTCTGAGTGCTGGTTGTTGAACTTTTATGAGCACGTCACTTTCTATTTATATCTAATAACAGTCTAAGACACTGAATCAAGCTTTGAATGTTCATGAAAAGTAAGTCTCCAGAGATATTGGTACACGGCAATCAAAAAGTCTGAAAGCTACTTATTCAGACTTGATTCTTTTTATTTATATGGAAAGCAAAAATAGATCTTAAAAATCAGAAATTGTTATAAATCTGAGCAGCACAGCAAAATAATTAAGAAGGTAAGCAACACAAATAAGGTCTTGTAAAACATTTATGTAATATCAAGCGGGATTAACAAATCCTTTTTGATACTGACTGACAAATAGCAGTAGAAATAAAAAAAAAAAAAAAGGTGACTCTAGAAAGAAACAGAGGTAATCTTGAGTTTCTCAAGAAAATAAAGCCAAATGTAGGCAGACTAAAAGCTGGCTTTAAGAAATGTTGATTAGCTTAATATTTGTAGGGAAACATATCCCTAAGAGGCTTGTTGACATTCAAGAATAGCATATTAAAATGTAAAAGATTGCAGAACGGGATGAATAAAGTAGCTGGATCAACAATTTTTACAGGAAATTCTTTGTACGAGAAAAGTCAAAAAAGTATACTTTAAGAAAAATCAATGTTTGTATGCAAATTGATACAATTTAAAAGATAAATAAATTAGTTATAGTAATTTTTGAGAAGTATTGTATGATAAAATCCTCAGGTGAAATTCTCCCCTGATTCAGTTTGTATGTCCTCACATCAGTTTACTTGTACTTTGGAAAGCTGGGTTAAGTTATTTAAATAGTGGCTTAAGTTGTGAATAAGAAAAGTTAACAATTTCTAAAAATTTACATATTGAAAATGACCAAATAATAAACAATTGAGAACCATTTTTTTATGGGGAAAGGAGGGGCTTTCCTTATTTTTGTGGTTGCTTGTATTTGAACATAAGCAGTCTCTTTCTGATTTGACAGGACTCCATTCCCACGTTCATGACATTAGTGCAGTCATTATTTTGAACCACCTTCTAATCTATGTCCCTTCTTGTAGTTTGTCTTCAGATGTCCAGAAAGGAACAATGCATGTAGACTGATCTTTCCTTTTTCCTTGCCCTGTAAATAATCTTTAAGGATGGGAATCTAGGAGTGCCTGGATGGCTCAGTCGATGGAGCATTTGAGCCCCAGTTTGGGGTAGCAATTACTTAAAAATAAAATAAAATGTAAATCTAAATCTTATCATGATTCTCCTGACATTAATACTCTTCAGCAGCTCTCTAAGCCTTCATAAAAACATTTAGAATTCACCATCGAACACAATATATTCTTAAGTCTTTGTCCCAATGAACATAGTACCATTAAGTGATTCCTACAGGGTTGAGTTAATGAACCCTCTGGAGTTAGTCCTGTTGCATTATAGGAATTTCATGATTCCTATTACTACAGCAGGAAACATTTATCTCAGCACCAAATGAAACTTCTGGCTTTCAAAGATTCAGCGGTTTACACATTTTTAAAGGAACAGCAGCTGAGGATGGCATTTAAAATAAGAGATGCTTTGGGTGGGGAATGGACTTAAGAACTCTAAATTTCCCATTAGCAATCATGCACCTACCTCTAGGAGCACTAGAGATAATTGCCTGGAACCTTCATCTTCTCTAGGACACAGGTTGGCATAATCCAAGATATACATACCCTTGTAGGGTAAACCTGCTGATGGGTGATGATGAAGGCACAAACTGAATCTAGAGGTTCTGCAGTTTTTGTTTGGTTAGCTGCATTTCATTGCAATTGGGAAAATACAAAGCACTTTCTGCAAATAGTTATACATTCTTGGAAACAACAAGGCACACAGGTAAAATGATTGTATCTACACTTCTTAGAGCATTATGTAAGTCTTCACAGAATTCACTTAAAACATTTTTTTTTTGTGTGTGAAATTACCAGAAACCCCTTGGACAGGGGTTTGCCTATCCAGGTCTGGCCTTAATCTTCTAACAAAAGTCAAAGAAAAAAGAAAAATGTTAAGCAATTTCCAATTCTAGATAGGTCCCAGATTAATAGGAAGTGACTTTTGGTAAATGACATTTATAAAGGGAGCACTTCTTTGGTATATATTGTAAAGAAAAACTTAGACATAAAAACAAAAGTTGCTTGCTGCAAAGTGTTTCAGTATTATTATAGTATGATCATTGTAATTAAGAGAAAAATGAATACAGAAAGACTCCATGATAATGGGCCTATAATAACTCAAAATGTGATCTAATGAGACTGACTTTGTTTTTTTGTTCATGCTCATTTCCATTCCATTAACCTTACAATAATATATGACCCACATTTTATGCAATTAAATATTTTGGACCCCACATACAGGATGATAGCAAGTTTTGCCAAAAAATCACAATTTTCTTTCTACCATAATATAAAAAATTCAAAGTCATAAACCAGTGGTGAATTTTAAAAGGAAAGCTGAAGTGCTCACAATTTATTTTTATTTAAATTTAATTTGCTAACATATAGAGGGCTCACAATTCAACTGAGTGCATTTAGTTAAAGTGTATTATATTTTTGAAGCTCTTAAAATGTTTTTAGTGAGCCACTTTAAAAATTTATCTTTATGTCCCATATCTTATGGAACTTTAGCTGTTCTTATCATCCTTCTGACTATCTACTAGCGGAACTAACAAGCTATTGGTCTAGCTTAAAGTGAGAAGAAATGACTTTATTGAATATATGAACAGAAAAAAAATAATCTATATAAAGAATTTCAAATTTCAAAATTACCCTCAAAGAATTGAGGGTAAAAGTCTTATTTGAAATATTTAAGACATGGATTTAACTAAAATATAGTTACTGAGAATGCCAAATAAGACCATTTTCAATTTCTGTAATATTTACTATGGACTGAATTTACATACATACAGATTTTTCTTTGAAAGGCCATTACAGAAAAGGCTAAACATCTGCAGATTTTTAATGAAAATTAGAAATTTATTTGGGAAGCTCACTGTCACTTTCATTAGCAAATAACTAAATTTTGACTGCTTCTGTTGCAGTAAAAATTCAAGAAAGTTGTAAGTATGTGAAAATACGGTAAGAATCTGTTCAAGTGTTAATCAAGTGATAACCTGTTTGGATGTGGGTATCATCAGAACACACATACTATCTTTTCCCAAGTTTTTCTTGCTCACTGCCCTGCCTAGCATGCAAATAAAGCCTTCTGGAAACTATCTACCTCACTGACTTCTAAAATACCCCTTTTCTGTTCAGAGTGATCACAGAAACCTCCCTTTATTCAGCCTGGAATTTTGTGGACTTGCTTACAAACATAACCATCAATTTACAGTTTCTTTCTCACGGTGTCTTATGAAAAGTCTTAAGATCCAAGGCATTTGAAATTTGAAGGCTTTCTAAAATTCCTGACAAATTCCTAGCTACTAAATTTGAACAATTCAATTAACTCACTTAATAGATCAACCCTGGCTAATTAAAAATAATATCTAGTTAGATCTGTTGAAAGCAAACTTCCCCAATAATACAATCTATTCACACACACACACAGGATTTGCATATGCATCGAAGGGCTGTCATATCTCTTAAATTTCTCCAGGGAATACTACTCCTACCAGAAACTTATAGTAAAAACAACAAAAAACAAAACAAAACAAAACAAAAAAACAACAAAAACACTTTTATCTAGGTAATTTTTTGCCAGAATGAAATTATTTTGAATTATCCATTTTTTTCACCATTTGCATTTTGAAACTTAAACGTGTAGTTGCTCAAATAGCACTTTAACAACATAAGTATAAACTAATGAATATTATTCTATAAGAGGAGTATTAATATAAATTTCAGTATAAAAACTGAACTGTGTAGGTAATCTCTTACTATTAATATGAACTTCTGTCTGAATTTTTAAATCAGACTTTCAAAATCACAAAAAAGAAGAAAGATCGTGCTAAGCATTCTAGGTCAGAAGTCAGTGTTATTGAAGACATAATTTCTTTGATCAGCAAAAATATTTATTAATTCTTGATATAATAATTATAGATTTTTGACATTTCATTTTCAGGAAAAACAAAAGAACAATATTTAAGGACTTCTAAAAATTAGAATTGAAGATTTTTTTTCTTATAGCCATTTCTATTATCTGATTTTTGGAAGTTAAGTGAACTTTGAATTTAAGTCATCTTATATTCCTGTCATTCCCTTTATGTTTGAATCTGGTACAGAAGGAAGGTGTCAAAAGAAATGAAACTCCACTGAGTGTCTAGGGAATGTAAATATTTCTCTTTCTCTGCCCCAAGGATTTGTTTGCCCATATTTTGACAGTCCATGAAATCTTTGACACTGAGTCCTGTCAAATATTAACAACTTTGCCTCTGCCAAACGGACTCATCATTTAGACTTTTATCTTTGAAAAGCAGAAACCAAAACCAAAAAAACAAAAAAGTTTCATGTCATCTCTCAGTTCAAAACACCAAAACATTTAGATGACTTAAAAAGCTCCACCTCTTCAGGCTGTGAACTTCTCAGCCAATTCAGAAATTTGTGGGAAAGTGTCCTGAAAATAACCTTACCAACAAACAATCTGATTTTAGTTGTCAAAAAATAACTATCTACAAGTTTCAGGAATTTGATATGGTAAATTCTAATAAACAAAACAAAACAAAATGCAAATATGGATTTGATATAACAATGCTTATGACCTCTTTTTGAAAAATAAGTCATTTTTAACCTTACTCACCTTTTGCTCTGCATGTTTATAATACTTCCAGAATTCATTATTCCACTTTGCTGGTCACATCCTTCTTTTAAATGGCAATATAGACTTTCCTTAAGCACCACTTGTGTCTTTACTCGTAAGGAACATGCATTTGTACCATTTCCAAACTCCTTCATAAAGCCTTTGATCAATTTGTCCCAACTTAATCAGCATATCAAATCACTACCAATGTGTACATCTCTGTTGTAGGACAGGGAGTCTATTTGGCTGGTCTCCACACACTTTACTAAGTTTTTGCTCCTGGACTGTTGAATATGCCCCCTTGGAAAATCCTCTCATTAGCTATGACCAAAGTCATCTCCAGATTTCTAGTTCAAATCTAGGGTACTTTCCTAGATTTTATACTTACTCTACTTTTATCTAAATTTCACTCCTATTTTCAGTAAGTTGAACTATATGAATCTGCCAGTATTTGAAAGTTACTGACCTATACAAATGCTGATTTCATAAGATTCAACCTATGAGAAGCAAATATTCACTCGCACTTATGCTATATTGTTTTATAAGTGGTCTCTTGCTATGGGATGTATGACCCTAAGAACTGCCATCACCTTCATTTCTCCAGGGAATACTGGAAATATTGGATATATCCAATATCCTGGATAACAATATGTTTTATGCCTTAGTATGTATCAAGATACATATTTAATAAGCACTGAATTTTTAGGAATTTCCAAAAGTACTCCCATGTGATTGCATTCTAAAATAACACTAGGAAATACTTACCAATGTTGATCATAATCTCTAGTTTGTCTCATGAAATTAAAATTTAATCAAATCAACCAACAATAGATAGTTTAAACTAGTTTTCTCAGAACATTAAAAGAAAAAGAAAGATAAGCTTCGAAGACAAAACACAGGCCTCCTTCCCCTCCTCTCTGCAAATGATCTTTCTTGTGTGACTTTTCCTCTACAGCCGTGCAAGTACAGTATCATTATCTTTATTAGGAGGACATATCCTTTGCACACTTCTATTATATCAAGAAGATTAAAAAAAAAAAAGGAAAGAGAAAGCAAGTCTTCAAAATGAAATTAACTGAACCACTAATTTACAGTAATTTTTGTGGGAATAACTGAAAACTCAGCAATCATATTTTAAAAATCCTATGTTTCTTTTTTATGAGCCGTTACCTACATGTTCCAATAACAATGGGTATCAATGTATGAAATCCTTTTTGTTTAAATAGTGTAACACCTACATCTTGGTTTGACATGTCCCAATAAGGTCTTTCTCCGTAAGACATAACTTCCCACATGACTATTCCATAGCTCCATACGTCACTGGCTGATGTGAATTTCCGGTATTGGATGGCTTCAGGTGCTGTCCACCTTACTGGAATTTTTCCGCCCTGTTATAAAAAGATATTGAAATTTTAAATATGCATAATAACTTATAAATCATTTATAGCAAAACTATATAGCTACAGTTAAACATTTATATATTGGTTAGCAATTCAGCAGTATCGCATCTATCCATCTTGATTCTCTCTTAAGTGTATTTAAACTTACTAATCTGGTTTTAAAATATCACCACAAGTTTTCATTTTTAAGGCAACTCAATTAATTAATTAATTTATTTATTTATTTATTTATTTTAAGGCAACTCAATTTAATGGACCCTTTGGTGGTCTTAGGGCAAGAGTCTAGTGGAAAGACAATGACATATCAGGCAGCATAATTATGAAAATGGAATGAAATGTGGGGAATTTAAATTCTCACATATTTTCCTTTTTTAATCTCACAAAAGTTGTAAGAATTAGGATAGTTCATATTCTTTGAAAATATTTATTGGAAATGGGACTATATTTCTCTCCTGCAATTATGAGAGCTAGCAACTAGATGAAATTGCGTAACTGTGTGTTATATATTGGAACACTTTGATACAGGACAAACATGTTGCTACTCTTATCACACTTCTTCTCTTAGTCTATACATAGAGTGAAAAGCAGCAATGATTCTTCCAAAAGGAAAAAAAAAAAAAAAACAGCAACAACAAAAAGCTGAGATCAATTGGTCTCTTTTCTACTGTTTAGTTTCATGTTAAGTCCTGCCTTCTTGGTAGGAAAATCTTAGGAAGATGAAGAGGTGCAGTAAGAGACTTTTTTTCTTACAGTTGTCGTATAGACAGCTTCTGGATCGTCCTCTATAACCCGGGACAGGCCGAAATCTGACACTTTACAAACAAGATTGCTGTTGACAAGAATATTGCGAGCTGCAAGGTCCCTGTGAACGTATCCCATGTCGGCCAAATATCTCATTCCAGCAGCAATTCCTCTCAGCATTCCTACTAACTGAATGACGGTAAATTGCCCATCGTGTTTCTACAGGAAGACAAGAATAAAAGTCCTTTACTGTACTTTCAAAGGGAAAAAACTGCAGTGAAAACTGTCTGCATGCTAGTCATTTACTATAGTATAATAGGAATTATTAACTACTTTTCTATGTAATACAGACTTTTTTTAATTGGAGTTCAATTTGCAAACATATAGCATAACACCCAGTGCTCATCCCGCCAAGTGCCCCCCTCAGTAATACAGACATTTGTAAAAAAAACAAAACAGCTGCTGATTCAACTGACCTTCAAAGAATACAAAATAGAGTTTTGGTAATTGCTTACTTATTTAGATTGATGCCATTTGTGTTGATTAAAAATAGTATCAGGTTAGTCAGATCCAACAGGATACAAAGATTTTTGAGGCAAAGATAGGGAATGGAATATGTGAAAATTTTATCCCTGACTAGTCAGGGCTAAATTTTTTTTTTTTTTGCTAAAAAGTTATGTAAACAATCTAGAAATATATAAAGGGAAAGGAGAAAGTTTTCGATTAAAAATGAAGAGAAACTAGGAAGTAGAAAATGATTATCCTAGCTGACTTTATTTTCATTTTATATTTTTTGTTGTTTTGCTGTTGGTGAGAATATTACTTGCAACAAAGATTCTCTAAAACAGATGCACTAGCAAGTGGGATTGAGAGCTCTTTGCAAAAAACAGGCCACCATATATTATTATTTTTTTTAATTTTATTTATTTTTTCATGAGAGACACACACACAGAGAGGCAGAGACACAGGCAGAGGGAGAAGCAGGCTCCACGCTGGGAGCCTGATGCGGGATCCTTGGACTGCAGGATCACGCCCTGGGCCGAAGGCAGACGCTAAACCGCTGAGCCACCCAGGCATCCCCCACCATCTATTTCTAAGCTGTTTTTAACTCATAGATTTCTCCTGAATTTACAATTGGATTTTAAATATGATGCATGACAATACTGGTTTGAGTTAATAAACTTGCTGGGTGATGCTTTATTCCAAAGAATTGATAATTATGTATATCATAAAGATGAGAAAAAAAGTTTCTCTAAATCTTCCAATTGCTTATAAATTTAAGTTTAATGTATCATTCCAGATTACATATGATAAAACTGGAAGTCCTCTTATTCCTCAGACTATTTTCTCCTTGCCTTTTGGAAAAATGTTAACGTGTTTATATACGTAGGAGAAAAGTCTCAGAGCAAAACTGTGTATGTTTATATATTTAGAATTTACTACAAAAATAACCACATATTGTTAATTTCCAAAATGTTAGTGATTCTGTCCTTTACATTCATTGTTCACATTGCAATATGATAGAAATGGTCCCATAGAGCAGAATTGGGATCATCATGCCAGTATTGGATGGTGATCTCAATTTTTAGTCTTCTCTGTACTACTTCTTTGTCCTGAAAAAGTACAATGTTACTCTACAACATATATTCAAAGTAAAGGGCTTCAGGTAGGTATCCTCTGTACTTGAGGGAACATATTAATGAAAACTATTGTTTAAACTACTACAATGTATCACTTATGTGCTCAAAAAGATTATAGTTCAATCCAGACTAGGAAACTGATTTTTAACCTATTTTGCTTTTTTGAAAGCAATTTTCTGATCAGTTAAAGTTTATAATGTTTACATTTTATACTATAAAAAGAAAATCAAACAACTATAGCGGTAGTATGGATTGTATATTTAGAATGAGAAGACGGTTTTGTTACTTACCCTGAGAAATGCATCAAGGGCTCCATTTTCCATGAATTCTATTACTATCATGACTGGTTTCCCTAAAATTAAAAGAAATGCACACACACATATATATATATATATGTATACATAAGGAAAAAAGCATTGCTCGAGGAACCATAACCTAGACTTCAGGCATATTCCCATTATCACCCTGGATAAAATACATGGTACTCTTCTGAGAGGCTGAATGGGTGAGCTGTGAGTGTTTCTAATGTCCACAGTGCTGCTGCTAAACTCAGCATCATTTACTGTCTGTTTGGAAGATGCTTATGATTCACAAAATTAAACAACAAAGTCAGTGTGCTCTTCTGATTCCTGCTCTATGAATGAAACTCAAGAGAAAATGACACTTGATATAAAGTGTAAAGACTAAAGTGTATCATTTTTATGGATGTTGAAACTGAATGAAAATATCAGTCGCTCCATCTGTCTATCAGATTTATTCTTTGACTCTCATCTTGTCTTCATTTATACGGATTTTTTTCAGAGGTAGTAACATAAAAGAAGAAGTTAGTCTGTTATATACCAAGAAAAACATTCATTTAGAATATGCAATATGTTCATAACTTGGTTTTTTAACTAGGTACAGAATAACACTAATTTCTGACAGTCCACTTGATAAATGAAAGATCAATATCTACCTCTTGTAACCACCCCTTCCAAATGGACAACATTCGGGTGGTCAAACTGCCCCATGATGCTGGCTTCACATAAAAAGTCTCTCCTTTGTTTTTCTGTGTAACCAACTTTGAGGGTTTTTATGGCTACTGCAACATCTCTTTTCCCTGGAAGTTTCAAACGACCACTGCAGACTTCTCCAAATTCTCCTGAAGTAATAGAACAGGCAGGTATATTTTAATCTCAAAAATATTTCTTCTCTCAAAGTCAATGCATAATTCTAGAAACAGTTTTAAGGTTTACTAAACTATTTGTTAAACTACTATTTTTCAACTGGATTAGCACAAACTTTTTATGAAAAAAAAACATTTAGATTTGAAATACAGTATATAATGTACACTGGTGACAAAAGCATAAGGTCACATTTGCAAATTCTGAACATTGCTATTGCTTTTACTGTTTGAGAAGGGAATATTTTTTAAAGATTTAAAAGTCTGGAATTCGTGTGTACCATTACTGCTAAATTTAATGGAGTTGGACCCAACATGGATAATTACTATGAAAATATGTTGTATACATAGGAAATAACATTCCTTGTAAATAAGTCACATATATTAATTTTCTGCATGGAATTAAATGGCTGATACCTACAAATACATGAAAAAAAGATAAAATTAAAGCCTGGTAAGAAGACGGTAAATCAAGTAAGAGGAAATGTATATTCCAGCAAAATTCAGCAATATTAAGAAATTTAATATTAATTAAAATAAAATACTAAGTCATTTCCTAAACAACATTCCAGAACTATTATGAAGTAGCTTCCAGTAGAATGATATGTTAAAAATCCAACAGAAGACAAAAGATGCACAGATTCTCTGTGCCACATGCTTCTTTTTCACTTTTTTTTTTCCTTGAGCTCTCATAAACAAGTACAGCCTCATTGCTTCCAACAGTTCAGGTAAATGCAAAAGTTCTATACTTGAGGTATAATTATTTGCCTGTCATTATGATGTATGACTTTCGATCCTGGCTAAATGGAACAGCTGAACAAGGAAGCTACAACAGCCTTACCTGCACCAATCACACGCTCAATTTTAATACAGGAGGCATCTAGCTCCTTGGCGAATTGATGGACAGCTCTATTTGGGTCCTCATAGGTTTCAGGGTCAATGTAGGTTTTGGTGCCTGGAAATTTAACTGTAATGATGTAAGAAAGCATGACTGTGATGAAGCAAAGCACTTATTGTGCAGTCAGCCCAGGAATTTCATTATGCAGAGTGCTCCTTGGAACAGTGAACTTGCTTCCACATCACCTGATTCACAGCAGTTTCAACAGACTACTTCAGTCTGTTGGCGTATAGGTATTATCTGCAAGCTTCTATAGGTAACATAGGATCCAGCTCATAGGTTACTAACTGAATTGCTTTTCCAGTAAATCAACAAAAGACATCACCAAAATTCTCTGACATGACTCTTATCAGAGTGGAGGTTTAATTAAATTCACTGCTATCATGGCATAGTTCAAGCCATATTGAGGTTTGTAATGGACTTGGAAACACATTTGTAAATCTATCAGTCAGTCAATCAATCAAATTAATACACTGGGAAAAGAAGACATTTCATTTACAGGTAGCCTACTACACTGACAGCAATATTAAAAACATTTAGACATCTTACTTATTCCTTTGATTTATTTTCTTAAAGACCAACCACCGTTGACATATACATAAAATTAGTACAAGATGTGAGGGACCGCTATCACAGAATCAGAGAGAAATCTACTAAAGACACAGTTTCATCTTCACCTTGAAGGGCAGTAGAGGCCAGATACAAAATGCAGAGTAAAGTTAGAAAATTTACAATATTCCTGGGATCTGCTAACCATGTATGACAGCAATTTGAAAAGGAATGGTTTATATGAACTTTCAATTATAAGGCTCTGGAAAGAGGTAGCCAATATGCCTCAGAAAAGGTAGTCAAAATTCAAACAACATAGAATCATCTTAAAAGTTAAAATTCGTCTTAAAATGCACCCAGAAGCATGCAGGTAACAGATAATGCTATGTCAACTTTAAATCAAATTCAATTACAATAATGTATTCCAAATCTAATCATTTGGTTAAAGACAAAGATAAGATAGATAGGCATATATTTGGTTATATTAATGCAATAAAAAGAATTACACTATATCCTCAAAAAAACTTTATTGTTTTTAACAAAGCCACTGAACAATCTTTTCATTAAATCTTACTATTTTGAGAACAATATATTTCTTTATGTATTACACTGCAGCCTAACTGTGCTTATGTCATTACATTAACTTAAAATTATATTTTAAAAATAAACACATAACAAACAAAAAGAAGCAGAATGTCTAAAGAAAATGGGATTTAAAAATCTTGATTTATTCTGTTGTAGTTGATTGTTTATCCAAAATTGATTGTCTTAAACAATTATTGTTGCAGTTTATAAAACTGACAGATGCTCATTTGTTACTAAAGCTGAACATGAAAAAAAAAACACAAGAAGAAAAGAGAGAGGGGATAGAAAGAGAAAAGATAGAAGAAGGAGTACAGGGAAGAGGGGGAAAGAGAAAAAGAGAGAAGGGAAGAAAACAATAGGTTAACCTCCTAGATTGGCAGGCAGATGGAGAATGAGCCATCTTCTCCCTTTTTATTCTTTCTTTCTTTCTTTCTTTCACTGTTTTTTTTTTTTTTTTTTTGGTTTTGTTTTGTGATAAGGGAGCTAGATTGGAGGTAACCTTCTGCATCTCAAATGGGTCTCTGATGGTTCTTTATTCAAGCTGTCATAAAACATTTTGACAGGCCAGAGCAATTTTGGCATAAAAACATGAAATACTGCCCAGCTTGGATTCAAAGACATTGTTAGAAGAAATGGTAGGAGGAAACAAAATGTAAATTGGAATTGCTTCACTAAACTTCTCCATTGTGTTTATATCTTTAAATGTAGCATTTGGGGCCATGGAGAGTTGAGGGCGCCTGATACAAATGACTGGACATTCTATTAAATTCAGTGCTCTAAAAGCTAGTTAAATGGTTGCTTTCATGTTCCTGTAAAAATTCAATCTGGTGTCTTAGCACCTAAGAAAATTGTCTGTATACTAATGAAATAAAAGGACACTGACTTGTAAATAGCTGGTGACCATAGCATTGTGCTTTACGTATTTTAGATACAGCTATAAAATCAAATAAAATGCCTGGTTCTCATCAAATGACAAGAAAAGATATCTTTGTAAAAAAGGTGATTCTAAAATATCCAGGATTTACCAGGAGGGGATATTGTGAAGTGCACTTTGGCTTTTCATTACTCATCTAAAAATGGATGTTCCGAAGTAAGGAAAACATTAACATAATTTCTGAATTTGTGGTTTGTTGCTTCTCTCAA
The DNA here is from genome assembly GCF_018345385.1 of Vulpes lagopus. Lineage (NCBI taxonomy): Eukaryota > Metazoa > Chordata > Mammalia > Carnivora > Canidae > Vulpes > Vulpes lagopus. The sequence continues at coordinate 20,833,604 of NC_054824.1, read as the reverse complement.
TTTAAGAGTATAAGCTTTTTTGTGTTTTAATATCTCATTTACATTTCTCACAAGTGTTAAATATCTTAAAACCACCATTCATATTTTGCTCTAGAGATGAAAACTGTTTTTATATAGTAAGTTTATCTTGTCTATGTCAGCAAGTAAAACATGCGGCTCTATTTTTTTCTGATTACAAACTTGATGTCAAAGGTAAAAGAAGCAAATGGCATCAAAATATTAAAACTGAGTGATGACAATTTAACATAAGGTTATACAACATGTTTTAGATATGCCATGTTTCAATTTACCTTCTGCATTAACCTGAAAGCTAAAAGCAAATAAGCTAAAAGGTATTTGATAATTTGGGGATATCTCAGATATGCTCAATAACGGAAAGAAAAGTGACATACTGATGAAGGTAAAATTAAATGACTCTGTCATAAAATTATTCACAAATGGGTAGAATTGGGCATTTTCGAAACTGTAGGTTACTATTCTATATACATTTTAAACTAGATATAAAAGTTTAGGCATTCAGGTTTCAATCTGCTCCTTTCTGTTGGGGAAGTGTTACAAATAATTCATGTTGTGAAAGAGAAAAAAATGTAACCTCCATTTTTTCTATGTATCTTCTATAAACTGTCTATGGCACTCTCATCACTGATAATAGTAATGATAATAACAATGTGCACAATTTGTGTCTTTAACCCACACATTTTCTTGATTGATGTTTATACATTTTTGTGACTTTAGAATGGGTACATGGCAGTGTCTTTTTAGATACTGACAAAGTAATTTGATAAATGACACTATAATTGATGTAATTCTTAGGCCAATTTATCTATCCATGAGAAATTTTAGTAAAGATTATGCTACCAAGAAAAATAATAAATGCAATTTTCTTTTAATCTTTTCAAGGATTAACAATAAAAACAATAGGCTTGTAGAAGAACATCATTAATTGTCCGAACTAAAATCATATGATTGTGAGGTTTTTACTTTGGCTACATGAACTAATAACATTTATTTGCATAGCTCTCATTTTTTTACTTGCCATCCACATTGCAATAGGAATAAGATTAACACAGATGGGCATCTGTTTTGTTGGGTTTCTGAAGATCTCATCAAAATATGATTTCTATAATCAACTTTTAAGAGTCAGGTAACCCAAATCCTCAGAAAAACACTGGAAAATTGAATCCCATTATTATGTAATTTATATCTGGGGCAATATCTGTCTGACAGACAATGTATGGTAGCTGAAGAGAAAAGGCTCCATAGCTTTGTCTTTCGTGGTAGCATCACCCACTGGGTGGGAAATCAAGGGTCTACCCTTCTAATTCCAAATGGATTCCTTAGCTAGAATATGGGCAATACAACAATTAATGGAGTATTGTTACAATGGTATGAAACACTTGGGCCTATTTTGCAAAAAGAAAAATCGTGACATAAAAGTAGCTAAATATCCTACAGGAATATTAAAATCTCTTGTGAGAGATTACATTTCTCAATCTATTTTATGATTTTAAAATTCACATCATATGATTTTCATTCTAAATGTCTTGTTCAAATGCTTTAAAGCAACATTTGAGCTCATTACATATTCTGAAGCATGAGACATTAGGAATTTATTCATGCCAATACTAACAACCAGGTGTCTGCATTAATTGGGGTACATAATAATAAAGAAAAGCCAAACACTTACAATGAAAGTAAAGCTCTTCATCCCCTTCTTGGTCAGCTTTGCTATAACCACAGTGCCTAGAAAAAAATCAGATTTGTGATGATCCCAATCAATGATCCTACTTTATATATTTAAAATTCAGTACAACATACCTTAATTCTTTAACAACATGCTAGTTAGAGCAATAAACAAAATACAGAAACTTCCTGTCCATAGTTATGGACTCATTAATAATAACATACTAACTTATATGATTAAAAACATACAGAATATAAAATCTTTGTGTGAAACAAAATAGAAGGAACATAGTTCATAGATTTAGATTTATCAGTAAGTGAATAGTTGCTTATACCTTTTTCTGAAAAACAACAATGACAACAACAGATTTTAAATGGTCTCCACAGACCAGTAAGTGAAAGCATACATTTTCCCCCAGCTATCTCCTATATTTATTATGAAAACCTAACTAAAAGTAACTAATAAAAACGCATCCAAAAGAAATTACAATATTCATTGCTCTTAAATGAAAGGCAGTGGATGATTAAACTCACATTGTATTTTGACCTTGGGAGAAGTGAAATTTACTGACCTTTAATATTTTATATCAAAGAGCTTTTGCATTTACTTTCTAACATTCTAATACACTAAATAGTAAGTAATAGGCTGACATAATCCTGAAAAATCAATACATTCTGTGTTAAAGATTAGAACAAATTTGTGTTCTACCTTCTTCCAATGATGAAGCCAAACACCATGAACACCAAAATGATGGTCCCTGCCACTGCAACCACGGCAATTATAATAACAGGATTCTGTTCACTGGAGACGGCTGTTGCTAGAAAGAGAGAAAATAGGCTCAAAAACACTCAATACCATGTAAGAACTTGAGAGGGCAAACAAAATCTTGTGCATAAGAGATATCTATGCTTTGTAATTTACCTCTAATTTTAAATAAATGCATTATATTATAATAATATAAATTTAAATAAATGCTTATGTTTTGCATTTTGAGGGTGTGGCAACGACAATACTTTCATCTATTTTATATTTCTCAGCTATGAAAGATACTTATAAAATGCCTTTATTGAATGGCTATCCCCCGCTTAGCTGTTGAAAACTTAGTTATGAATCAATGGAGAGAGATCTTTGATCTACAATCGTTATTAACTTTCCATCTTTTCCCCAGCAAGGTATTCGATCTCTGTGTCTCTTCTTCTGATATGTTTAAAAAGGAAGCAACACATACTGTTAATTTTTTCAAAGCATCTTAAGTGCTTTATCTCTCATACCATCAATATAAAATAAAAATAATCATGGGTTCATAGTAAATCTTCCTGATTTTATAATGTACCATAATTCAGGAAAAAGATAAGCAGAATTATTTGTACTCATTTGACAAAGTATGCTATACACCCAATTGAGAGTTTAGGTTAGAGATGAGGTAGGCTATTTATGAGAGAGCAAACTCTTTGGAAATACTTTAAAATATTTTAGCATTATCTAATTGCAGATACTTCCTGTACAATGCTAAGTGATTCTTCTAAGCTTATTAATAAGACAAGCCTAGCTAGACCTTTCTCTTGAGAGTCTCTTTGGGAGCAGTGTATGTTTACATGTCCTTTAAAGCAGGCCCTGATTCCGATTCCTCATCAAGTCACATGGCTTTCTCACTTCCATTTTTCCAAATTAGAAAAGTTTTACTTACACGATAATTCATAATTGTCATATTTTCCCCAGAGTATTATATTTTCAATACCAGTGCAGATTTCATGAAACAATCAAAAGAGTGTAAAAAACAATGGAAATGTGTATTCCAACAAATGATCCAGTTCCAAATATCATTTAATTTATAATGTCAAACTAATATAGTTTGCTTATTGTTGAAACAATCAACAGCTGTAATCTTTAATATAAGGCCGGATGGAAAATACTACTCCTTCTCGGTGGCAGCAAGGGACTAGGTCTCCAGAGCAGTAAATTATATGTAGGCAGAGTATGTCTTGCCACAACAAGCAGCATGAAGCTTTCTCTGATTGGCTCTTCTCTATTTATCTATGTTCTTCTCTTGACCACTCATTTCTTAATTTTGTATTCCTATGCTAACTATAGATATATTTTATATCGAAAAACAGTGAAGTAGCTCCGGTGTAATTGACAGTTTCTGAACAAAGGCATATACACTCTCCCTAATTCACCACCTGCTGATTAGCTCCCTGAGGGAATTACACAAGGAAGGAAGGTTGGGAAAGAAGAAAAAGAAAACTTTTAGGCTTTAATTTCTGAATTGCAGCTATTATTCTACAAAGAAAAACTTTCAAGTATTTTTGATTTTTGGTTTGGTTTGGTTGTTTATTTCAAATTTTTATCTATCTTTCTATTCCCCCCTCTCTCTATATATGAACAGAGTAGTTCATAACTACTGTTCATAAGGGAGGAAAACATTATACGTCTATGTGTAGAAATTGTTTCCATTCAGTCTATGTGTCTCATGGGTCTAATTCTTTGCTTGTCTTAGGCTTCGTTCTGTGTTAGTGTCAGAAACATAACTCCAATGAGAAAATTGAACTCAAGTGAATGATGATTAGAATTTGTGAATATTTATACGTTTTTATATATAGACAGGGTCACACTTTAATCTTTCCACAGTCAACATTTATGGTTAATATTTTCATCTATTTCATGGGTAATAAATTTTAAAAGTAATCTTTAAGTGCCATAATCACCACACCATGGTTTTATCATTGTAAAAACACTAGGATTGACTCTGAAGAGATGGGGATTTTAGGATATATGTGCAATGGAATAATCTGTTTAATTTCCCTTTTCAAACACTGCTCAAGGGACTTCTCTTTGGTGGCATGTTCTCTTTTTCCCTTCTTCCAAGCATAGTGGATCACTGTTTCCTGATACTCCGATAGCATTGGGACATGCACTCCAATGCTTAATTGTATAGCAGAATTTGTGTACAAGTCTCTCTCTTTCAAAGTACTTTCAACAGAGAATAATTGTGTCATGTGTCTCTCTGCATCTCTAATTCTTAGCACAGTACCCTGCTTGCAAAGGGTGGTCTGGAAACCTAGTGGTCCCTCAAGAGCTTTTCAGAGGATCTGCAGGCTATAAAACTATTTTATACGATATGATGTTATTTGCCTTTTTCACACTCATATGCTCACAGGTGCATAGTTGAGTATTCTGGAAGTTACATGACATGTGAAAACATCATTATTCTGATGGCAAATGAAATATTTGTTTGTGTGTTTGAAACTTTTCTCAGTTTTAATTTCTAATGGTGAATATTGATAGATATAACCGAAATAATCAAAATCTCTTTGGAGATCCTCAGTATTTTTTAGTAGAACAAAAGCTTGGGAATGGCTGTGCTAAATAGTAAATAAAAACTAACTTTCTGCATGTACTCTGTGTGCATTAACTTAGGTCATATTCAGAATACCATTGAATTAGGTATTGCCATCCTAGCAATTAGGGTACATGAACTTATGCAGTCTTACAACTGGATATAGTGGAGCTAAGATGTGAAACCAGAAATATGCCTACTGCACTGATTGATAGTGGTAATCTGCTCTATGTTGATAATTGTGAGGTATTCATTCCTTGCTTCTTTACTGAGTGCCTTCTACCTGTCAAGCACTGATAGTAGGAACTGGTATGACAATAGCAAGGGAAAATATATGGATTATACTTCCATCAACTTTATATTCTAGTGGAAGAGAATATTCTGATGATAAAAATTGCAAATTCTTTCCAGTGCAAAAATTTAGTTTTAACATTAATTTCATATGATCATTCAGGTTCTACTACTGCATCTTACTTTCTTTGAATCTTATTTAATTTTTAAATAATGAAAATAATATCTATGAATCTCAGGCATCAATAAAAAATAGTTTAGCCCAATATCCTCAACTTATGAACTGAACACAATGAACAAATTCATTTTGAAAGTTTTCAAACCTAGAGGTTTAACTGATAAAGAATGATTAGATAAATGTGAGACAACTAATTAATGTGTCTAACTTAAGTTTAAACTCTTCATTAGAATAAAAAAAAATCATTTAAGGTTTTGTTATATGAGAAATCACAAAGTGGTATTATGAGATCAGTCTAAAATGAAAACCACTAGAACACATTTGATACAAGACCACTCAAATGTTCAAATGTTGAAACCTTAACATAAAAGGATTTAATGTTTTTGTTGCCATTGAACTTAGATGCTCTCATTTTTAATCTTAGATACTCCACTTTGAAAAGATAATAAAGAATAATGGTGTTAAGTTTATCAAACAAAATTAAGTGACATTTTTTCAACTGATGCCTTTGTGTCTATAATTCTATATAAATAATTTCTATTTCAAACTTATTTCAATGTCTGTTTTATTATTTGAGGTTCTGAGAGGTAAAGCTTGATTTAAAAACATAGCAACATATTTTGAAAGAAAAATGCAGTTAGTGAACTTACAGAGGATTTGTTAATCAAAGAACATTTGTCAATTTGCCTTTTAAGAGAGCCATAAAAATATTTTTCTGAAGTCAAAATAATTGATCAAAGTTATACTGATTTAATTTACTAAAAAAAAAAAAAATAATTTACTTAAAAACTTTTTACTAAAAATTGAGGAAAGAAAAAAATCACATAATAGTTTTTAGCTCATGTTTGTTTAGACTTTTGTGGGTAGACCATACTGGCAAGACAACAAGGTAACAGCTGGGTGAACCCTAGGTCTGAGCAGTAATATCAGGAGAAATCAAGAGCAAAATGCTGAAACACACCCTGATTCCTCAGTGAATGGAAGAACAACCAGGATAGTACTCAAGCTTTTCTGATCCTGCTTTCTGACAATAAACAGGGACATGCATTCCAACATATATCTGCTTATCTGTGCTACCCTATAGACACATACATTTTTGTTATGTTCTGCTGAATTATAAAACAAACAAAATGATAGAGGGGATTCAAGATACATAATGTTCTATTTTTAGGCTGAGTGGTTGACACAGAGATATTCATTTAATTATTATTCCTAATATTTCATATATACTTTGAATATATTCTCTAGGATGCTTGAAATATTTTATAAAAGATGAAAAGTGATGATAAAAATAAAAAAAAATACATACAACATCTAAGATCTTCTCTCTGAACTGCCATTATTGAAATCATTGTTAAAATCCAAGTGGCTTCAATTAACAAAGATTTTTATAGATCATCTTTCTCTGGCTCACCCTGTGTATATCCTGGCTTCATTTGGGGGTTTCTTTGAAGGAGTACCTTTGGCTGACGTAATCAGGGTAATATTGTTCTGGGTTCTATAGAAACATCTTGTGTCAGTACACAATTGAACATGTCCTGTTTCTATTTCTGACTTCATCTTTTCCAAATAAACCCAGTGTGTATTAAAGAGACTCATTTGAATTATAAGATTATAACACTGAGAAACAAAACAGCAAATTTTAAAGTGTTATTCTGTATAACCTTTACATATTTACATATTTACCTTTATATATAAAAATAATCTTAAACCAAATCAGTACCCTCATACTGGGAAAAAAATTGACAGTTATAGAATAGGAATCCAAACCAAAGGTGGTAATTACCTTCAAACATTTTACCTGTAGCTTCCTCTAGTGTAGCAACGTCAAGTCTGGGGCTGTAATTTCCATAACCAGCAGCAGTAAAAGCCCGAATCTGGAAAACATACACTGTTCCTGGCTTCAGGTTATTAATGGAAGCTGAAGTGGACTTGGTTTTTACTGTCGAATAGGTCCGTTCCCTTTGATCCTGGAAACAATATATTCAGGGAATATTTAATTGTAATTGCAACCAGGCAATCTGACAGCCAATTCTTGCAATTTATTTCAATTTGCTGCATTGTTTTTATAAAGGCTACATTGTACCCTGTGGAATATTGTAACATTGAGTTGTTTCTAAGATAATATAAAATGTAAATGTGAACACATGCCTTTGTTCTATAAATTTCAAAGAGAAATAATTTTGTTAAATCATTTATATGTTTTGAGCTTTTGCTTTGTTGGTAGAGGGTACAGTGGTGAGAACTATTTAGCCATAAATATAATCAAATGTCCTATTGAACAAAACCTGGGTACACTTGCAAAATCCATGGTTTAGTAGAGGTTTTTCCTTAATAATGTAGTTCCTTTAATATTTTTCCTGAATGTTATTCAGCAAGCAAAAGTTCATATGCACAAAATAAAGAAAGGTATTAAATAAAGACATTTAGCTAATACCACACCATATTCACCTATCAATTGCTCTCATTAAAAACTGCATTTCTCACAAAATAAAATAACAGTATTTAATGGAGTATTTTAAATTAAAATTATCAACATAAAGTTAAAGTAGTGTATAATTTATGGTTTGGCGATATTTTAAAGATCACTTAGTTCAATGTCCTCACTATTCAGAGGCCTAGAGCTTAAAAATATGTTTGTCATATTATATATGATAAGACTAAAAATTAAAGAAGTATAAAAATTCAAGAATATAAAAAACAGGGAATTCCTGGGTGGCTCAGTGGTTTGGCGCCTGCCTTTGGCCCAAGGAGTGATCCTGGAGTCCTGGGATCAAGTGCCGCATTGGGCTTTCTGAATTCCTGCATGGAGCCTGCTTCTCCTCTGTCTGTGTCTCTGCCTCTCTCTCTATCTGGGTCTCTCATGAATAAATAGATAAAATCTTTAAAAAAAAAAGAATATAAAAAATATTCCATCAAAACAATCTTGATTGATATGACTCTAATGGACTTTTTATTTAAAAAGCTAAAAACTATCCATCAAAATATATAATTTTAGATAGTGTCTTATTTGTTTTATATTAAATAGCTATGTTCTACTATGTCTGACAATAAAACTATTCATTGAAATCTGAAAATGTCAGTCTGGTTGTTTGATTTGCTTTCACATTGATATTTGCAAAAGTGTAAAGAAATGTATACTTAAACTGTATTTAGTGAAGCTAGTTTGTGATTGTCTTAATTATAATTATTTATAAAAATGTTGGTATCATAAATATACATTTATCTCAAAATAAAGAACTTGGCATAACTGATACTAAATGACATGATGATATCTAGAGATCGCATGCTTACGTACATTACAATGCAATATATTATTCTGTTCTAATAATTGTCTAATTTGTAAGTTCAGCAAATGTAGATACATTCTGTTTTTATCATGCAAAATAGAAAAGAAACTATTTGAACAAATCTATTCTAGAGTAAGGATGTGCAAAATATTTCCTTGCCCTGTGAGAAACTTCACTCTCATTTACCACTCAACATATTTTTTGAATGTATTGCATTGCTTTTGAAATCTGATGAAATTTCAGAAGACACTGACTATAAACTCTTAGAACTCACTGGAAAAGAGACATAACAAAACCAACAGTAAAACAAGGATTCCCTCAGAAACACATTTGATGGGGCAAGAAATGTACTTCCTGGTACAAAAATAAAGTGTTTAAAATGTAACTTTGGCCATGGAGGTCATTAATTCATAATGCAAATAATAACCAAAAATATAAACAATCTGAACACTGAAACTAATCTTGAATTGTTTTTTCTTCAAAGGGAAAAATGTATCTATTGCCAATGCACTATATGCATTTAAATTATTCAAACAAGTCAATTCAGCCCCCAAGATTTTCCAAAGCTTTGGGTTCCTATTTTGAAATTCTGTCTAAATGGTTAAAACGGCCATGTATGTTACAGTATCTTAGCTAACTTAAGTCGATAAGTAACAGTTGTATTAATAATAACCTTAATGTTAATTACTAATATTAATATTGGTAATAGTAATCATTCCATGTTTCACACCTTGAACCAAGTCTTTCTGTGAAGTGGAGCCTATGTAATGATTTGTGAACAGGGGGCAGCCCGGTGGCCCAGCTATTTAGCACGGCCCTCAGCCCAGGGTGTGATCCTGGAGACCCGGGATCGAGTCCCATATCAGGCTCCCTGCATGGAGCCTGCTTCTCCCTCTGCCTGTGTCTCTGCCTCTCTCTCTGTGTGTGTCTCTCATGAATAAATAAATAAAAATATTTTAAAAAATAATAATTTGTGAACAGGTGCCCATCCCCCTCCAGATGGGTCAGAAATAAACGCATGCATACACTCAATTATGTGACTATATACTAAATTCGAGTCAGCATGAAGAGATTAAAGGGCAGTGCTTGGGTTTTAGCCATCCCATTTTTCATGGAGAAAGGAGTGTGAAGAAGTGGTAGATATGATTTAGTATAACATATGTGGGATAAATTTCAGGAGGAATTTAAAGGAGCAGAATATCATCAGGAGATTCCAAAGTTTAGAGGAACTACATTATTTATTACAGAAAACATTTTTGTTTTTTCAAATTGCTAAATTATTTGAGGCCATCATCATTATCAATAAAACCACATAAATAAAATCATTAAATGCCCAAGTAGAGATCATAAAAGAACCACTTCTTTTTTCAAAAATGCATTGGGCTGTGTGGCCCCATGATACTAAAACATCTTGTATCTAATAACTATATCAAAAATCAAACAAATATACCACTAGTGGAATATTTTCCTTTGTGTAACCTAGAAACAATATATAGCAATCATAATAACGATGAACCTGAGATGCAATAGGATGGTTATTAAAAATGGCTAAAATTAACTATGAATTGCAAAATAGCTCCAAATAGTTGGCATAATGACCAAGTTCAGTCTACAGTGCAGTAGGATGACATGAGACACATCGGCTGCACATTTCAGCTGTTCTTAGCACTTACTTTCTCGTAATACTTGATTTCATATTCGGTGATGACTCCATTGGGATGCTCTGGTTCCTGCCAGGAAAGCTCGACACTCCGCTGCAGCACCCTCTCCTTCATCACTCCGCTCACTTGCGAGGGAGCTGTTTGGACAAGACATGTCAATAAACAATGAGAAAATTCACTGGATGCCTCAAATCAAATGTCACAACTGATCAGTCCCATGCTGTGCCAGTTTCATTAAGGTAAAAGAAAGCACCTTTTCATAGCTCACAATTCAGAAGCTAATGAATATTCAAACAGGACCTTATTACTGTTCATAAACCTTAATAGAAATTTAAATTAAAGTGCAAACAGCAGAAGATAGCATTGTTCAAGTTAGTGAAAAATGGAAATGATGGGGCTGAGAATGACAATTAAGCAAATGAATGCTAATTAAGGCTACAAAATATGATTTCAGATTAATCTCCAGTGATAAACTAAGTCCAAATATTTACTTCACATGCAATGGCAATACACTTTTTAAAAGAAAAAAAGTAGTTTAATACTGTGTAAGAAAAAATGATATGAAATGGCTACTTTGGCCTTCAATTAAAGGGATCACACTTTAAAAAAAAAAAACGTTTTTATGTTTTAACTGTGTGTAGGGGCGTGTGTGCAAGTGCATGCGTGCATGTGTGTGTGTATTCCCAAAGAATTCCAATTAACCTTGGGAAAAATTTTTTACACTTCATTAGGTCAAGATGCAAGAGAACGCTAAAGCTGCTGCTACTTAAATATGTGTATGAATGCACACACGCACACACACACACACACATATAGACTCACACATATAATTCTATGTAACCTAGGCTTCAAGCTTTGATAGAAGCAATTCAAGCTACAATTTTGCTCTCTCTTTCTATATAGATAATAATATGCTTAGAGTCCTTTCATTCTAATTAGTGGCATATACTCTTTTTGGTAGCTAAGACTGTGGAATGTAGCAAACTAATTTGCTCTGTCTAATTTGCTCGGTGATGATTAACTAGTTGTCTTCTCTGTCTAAATGAGTAGCTGTACTGGGTTGGCTGAATTTCAGTGGGGTCATTATGTTTCATGTATCATGCTCTATCTCATTCTGTAAAATATTTTCAGGCTGTTAATTTAATTTTCAGATGTCCAAAATTGTTAATAATCCTGCTGACAGAAAAGCAATTATATAGGGCCAAAGCTGTTTAAGCAAGCTTCTGATGTTTATCCTTTTGACTTTATTTTGTTTCTTCTACTTCTTAATATTGTCTTGTATCAATGTCTAAGAAAAAGCATTTTTCACTTCTCTCTGGCTTGGCGATTTTCAGGGAAGGACGTGGAAGATGCATGATTCCCATTTCCTATCAGATTACTAACAGAAGCGTAACTAGGGCATATTAAGTGGAGCAACTTTCCCTTTAGGGGGATGCAGCTGAAGTACTCAGCAGACTGTGTTTACAGACTAGATGCATTTCTGATATGTTTCCAATGAAACAAATTTCTAATAAGAAGTCTTATTTTGCTATAACTTTTAAAACTTGAATGTAGTGCAGAAGAAGAATTTGTTTCTAAATTCTAAAGAATTTGTCTCTCCATCCAGAACATGCTTAGCATATTTCAGCCGCCTAGGATGTTCAAGAGGCTACATCCTCAAGCCTGAGCCTGGGGAAATACAAACCCCACTGAATTTTGAGGTGAGATTCTACTTAGCAAATAATCTCCAGTACTCTAATTCACTTAAAATCATTCGGAAAAAATCTGTATTTAAATTGTAATAATAATTAAAAAAAACCCTAGAATGCAGCACAAGTAAGACTACTGCAGTAGTAGCCAATAGGCTGAATTACTCAGTAAGGCTGTTGGTCTCTGATTGGGGTTTATGATATGATGTGGGCTATTTGGAAACATTCGCTGGAAATAGAGAGCTGGGAGGTGCCATCTAGGTCTCTTTCACACAACACACCCGGCTTAATGTGATTTTCAGTGTAAAGCAAACTATATGACACTTTGTTTAGTTTCTATCCTAAATAGTAAGGTGAAGAGAGACTGCATTCTCCAAGGTATGGAGGAGACTTGCGGCATAGATGTACCTCAGTTTGTTTATGACACATCCTAGCAAAATCTAAGTATATAATGAGATTTGATTTCAGCAAGTTACACTGTAAAATTATATTCATTATTTTCTCCTGGAAAAGCACTTTTACCAATAAAATTATGGTAATTTGGGGCTTGGGGGAAAAAGATGTCAAAAAATGCATTTGTAATATACGGTATTTTGAAACCCATATCACAGCATTAACAATGACTTTTCCCTCTTTTGTACAAGGAGCCACAGCTATAAATGACTATACTCGTGATTTTCTAGATATCTCCTTTTTAAAAATGTGTCCCTTGCTGATACTATATCGAGTCACACATTTAAGAGGGTCAGAGCTAGAAGTACTAGCACATGGCCCTTGAGGATAGGCAAAATGCAAGATAGGAAATATCTCTGTCTGCTGTATGTCCTTCAAATACAACATTTTGGTACAAGAGAATTGATAATATTTTCCCTTGAGTTTCAATATCTTAGGCATAAAGATATATACCTTATAAACAAAAATATCTCTAAGCTAGTTGGATTCTAACAGTCATTACTTTCAGACAAAGTTATATGTAAAGGTAAAATTGAAGTGCTACAAAGACCTTAATCTTAAGACACAATGATCTCTATGCTTAATATAGTTGATCTAAATTAATCACATTGTAACAATTTAAATGATACACTCACTGTTACACCAAAATATCCAATTAACTACAATCTGAAGTTCAGTTTGAAAAGAAATGTCTACAACTAAAATATATACATACTTAAGATCAAGTTAGGTGTTATGACATTTAAATTATAATTTTTGTACTTAGTAAAGTGAAACAAAACCTACTGTCATTGAAATTGATGTGATGCTAATAAATAGTAATTAAATAAATTTCCTAAATTGGAAAATGTAGGAAAAACAAATACTACATAGAGAGGAGTTCTTAAATATAAATTTTTAACAGGGTTTCTAACAAAAATTTAACACATTCATTTCTCACCTAAGTTTCTAGCAATATTTGAATATAAAAATTAATTTCAACCGAAGAAACAGATGGAACTTTTTCTACCCCTAAAGATTCTCACAACTTATTAGGGACATATATGGAGTCTCTACAATTGACAGTGAAAGATCTTAGAAAATTCAGAAAATGGTTTCTACCGCTCAAAGTGGAAAATCTCAACACAAAAGAACAAAGTTGATGAAGTTGATGTAAGGAAATCGAAGGTCTAATAACAGACCAAAATAAAACCTGTGGGCTGCAATTGTTAGTACAAGGATTTGAATTTAAAAATAATCAGTAAGAATGGTGGGTTTACGTACAAACCTGAGCCAATCAACGTTTTACAGATTTTAAGCTTCTAGTACTGGTGCAAGGTTTCAATCTTAATCAAGTTCTTTTTTAATTCTTTAAAATTTCATTTATTTATTTATTTACTTACTTACTTATTAATTATTTATTTATTTATTTATTTATTTTTATTAGAGAGAGAGACAGTGAGCAAGAGAGAGTGCATGAGTGGTGGTGGGAGGTGAGGAGCAGAGGGAGAAGGAGAAGCAGACTCCATGCAGAGCAGGGAGCCTGATGTGGAGCTCAAAGCTAGGACTATGGAATCATGATCTGAGTCAAAGGCAGATGCTTAACTGACTGAGCCACTGAGGCATCTCGATCTTAATCAATTTCTAATTAAAATCAAGTATAGCAGATATATTTAAATTACAAGATAGAGAATACTTATAAGGACTCTATTTTTTCCTGATAAAATATTAAATTTACTACATACATGGGAAAATTTCCCAGCATGAAGTGGAGGAAAAAGATAATTTAAAAACATTGTATAATAGATAAATGGCCCTCTAAAGATGTCCATACTCTAGTATCTGGAACATGTGGATATGTAACATTACATGTCAAAGGGGACACTGCAGATGTAATTAAGGTTATACACCTTCCAATAAAGGTATTGTCCTGGATCTTTGCCTGTTGGCCCAATCTAATCACATCAGCTCTTAGGAGCAGAGAAATTTCTCCAGCCAGAGTCAGAGAGATGCTATAGAAGGAAGAGCCAGAGAGATTTTAAATATGAGAATAAATCAACCTGCCATTGTTGGAGGGGCCACATGGGAAACATGAGAAGATACGGAGTGTAGTAGTTTTTAGGATCAGAGACTGGCCCTGGCTGACAGTGAAAGGGAAATGGAGGCCACAATACTACAAGTACAAAAGCCCCAAATTCTGACAACATCATGAATGAACTTGGATGTGGGTCTTCCCCAGAGCCTCCATGTAACAGGCCAGTGCAGCTAACAACCTGTTTTCAGCTAGTGAGGCTGGCAATTGAGAATCCAGTTGAGCCCTGCTGCACCCACAATTCTGACCCACAGAGCTAGAAGATAACAAACAAGTGTTGCTTTAAGGTTTCTGCGGTAGTTTTTTATGGGAGCAAGAGAAAACTAATAAACATTGTAAAAAATAAAAATAGACTTCCTGGAATTTTAATGAAGTCTACGAAAAAAGGTTAGTGATAGTTTAATAATGTGATCTGTCAGACTTTATGTTGAAATAGCATGGAGTCAAAGAATTTTGATCTTCATTAGGACTCAAAATTCAATGTCTTATAGGAAAAAAAAATCTCCAATACATATTTGGAAGTGTGTGTGTGTGTGTGTGTGTGTGTGTGTGTGTGTGTGTTTGGTGGAACGTGAACGAAGCTCATAAATTTGATTTTGGCTTTAAAAAGTAATTTATTTACACTAGTCATTATTTTTATTGTAGTTAAGCATTCTCACCGAATTTCAATAAAGAATGGTGCGTGAAAAAATAGTATTTGTATTTCTAAACAATACAGTGAGGTATTGTTGGATAGATGAACATGAAATGACCTCTTACCATGTATCTCAAGTTGCTAAATATATTGACAGTTGTTAGATTTCCATGTGGTAAATACAAACAATGAAAATGAAGAAATTTTTAGAATACAGTCAAATGCAAATCTGACAATAATCGAATAAGTCTTTATTTAATGCTTTATTTGCTATCCAGTATGGAATTCATTTGTAACAATTGTTTGAAATAGCCAATATGTGTATTCCTAGAAGCTTAGCATTTTATTTTATTTTATTTTATTTTATTTTATTTTATTTTATTTTTTATTTTATTTTATTTTATTTTATTTTCTGTTATTTCTTTTTTTTCTTTTTACTTTTTTATTATTTTTTTATTTTTTTTAAATTTTTTTTTTAAATTAATTTTTATTGGTGTTCAATTTACCAACATACAGAAAAACACCCAGGGCTCATCCCGTCAAGTGTCCGCCTCAGTGCCCGTCACCCATCCCCTCCAAGCTTAGCATTTTATAACCCAACTTTTAGCATTCTCACTTTTCCCCACAGATGTTTCATTTTTATGCTACTGGACAAATATATAAAAAAATATATATAAATTTACTTCAATAACAAACACTAGGCCATAAGTAGACATGACCCAGTGGAGTATCATTGTAACATATCAATTCTATTTTTAGGGTATGTTAGAATACATAAAAAATTCTAACAAATGGGGTGTCTCGGTGGCTTAGTTGGTTGAGCATCCAACTCTTGGTTTTGGCTCAGGTTGTGATCTCAGGGTCCTGAGACTGAGTGCCATTGTGGGGTTCTGTGCTTAGCAGGGTGTCTGCTTGAGGATTTTTTCCCTCTGTCTATCCCCCCACCCAGTTGTGTGTGCTCCCCCACTCAAAAAATAAATACATCTTTAAAAAAAAGTTTTAACATGTGATTTCACTAATCTCATGAAAAAATAGTCACTAATAATATTATGAGTAATACTTACAAAATTCTATATGAAAGAAAAAGTGCAGGGACTAAGGGCATTTGAGTCTGCAGCAATTATGAACAACCCATTTGCAATAGATGTCTGTCAAATTATTTTTGGTTGGATAAAAGCATGATCTGAGGCTAAAACAGACAAGGTCTCATTCCATAAGTAGTTGAAAAAAAAAAAAAACCAGTGGGAAATAAATTGATCTTTTTTTTCAAAATTAAATTACATACTTTGCATTGCTACACAGTTAGCATACCAATGAGGATGATGATGTTTTATTCAAAATGTAAGATTTACAACAGAATAAATAAGATGTATCACAGAAGAGACTTTGAAATAACATTTAAAAACAACTACTAAAAAGACAACTTGAGTGAGAGCTAAAAATAACCTCTGAAAGTTCTGTGAAAAAGTGATATTGATGTTGAACTAACAGTGCAGGAAAAGAGAGCATCCTGGATTGGAATCCAAGTCAGGGATATATGTAAGTCATGTCAATACATTTCCGGTAGAGTGATAAAATACATAACAGGAACAACAGAAGTCACTACTCCGCTATCTGAATAACTAAGAATGGCCTTGTCTTTAAAGATACAGTCACAACATCTCTGTAAAAATGATCTGAGAAAACATCTTGCTAATAATAAAATTGTCTTCTCTGCTACTATCAGATGATTAACAACCAATTGTTTGCATGTTTAATTAATTACCATAGGAGTTAGCACTCCCCGGCAAAATCTCTATGCAAAATGCATTAAGGGCAAGGAGGTGAGGGTGTGGAGAAAAGCTACATACAGCAGCAATTGGTCCTAAATGTATAATGGGACTCCTGCTAACTTCTAAAATGTAAATTGATGAGGGCTTAATTTGTCATTTTCATATAACTACAATGTAATTGCAACTCTCAATGTAAATAAAGTAAAATGTTGGATAAACAGTAGGTATAAAATAGGCATCTTCCCAGAACTAGCTGTACTCTTCACGTCAGTCATGCCAACAAAGGAGTAACTAAATGATGATCTAATATAACAATTCAGAAAGGTTAAGGAATCCTCAATATTAAATCATACATTTTAATCTATCATTTTAAGAACAGGTAATGCTTTTTTACTACAGATCTCCCTCAACTTATGTTGGGGTCATGCCCAGATTAATGCATCTAAGTTGAAAATATATTAAGTTAGAAATGCATTAAAATACACCTAACCTACCAAACCTCACAGCAGTTAGCCTAGTCTACCTTAAACATGCTCAGAACACTTAGATTAGCCTACACTTGGCCAAAATCATCTAACACATAACCTATTCTAGAATAAAGTACTGAGTATCTCATGTAATTGATTTAATACTGTACTGAAAGCAAAAAACAGGATGCTTGTAAGCATATCAGCCGTTCACCCTTGCGATGGAGCGGCTGAATGGGAGCTACAGCTCAGGGCCGCTGTCCAGTCTCACAAGAGAGGATCGTACCACATTATCACTAGCTCAGGAAAACATCAACGTTCAAAATTAGAAGTACAAGTACAATTCTGAGAAAATATGCATCACTTTTGCCCCTTTTGTAAGGTTAAAAAATCATAAGTCAAAACATTTTAAGCCTAACCATTATAAATTGGGGACCTCCTGTAGTTCAGTTCTACGTAACACGTACGTGTTTGGCATTTATTATGTGCAGGGAACTGTGGCAAATCTATAAATCTATTACAGTCTGCAATATTTATATATGTAATCTTCTTTATATAGTAATACATATGTATATAATCTTCTTTCTTCTGTACTACAACCCTGTGAAGTAGGTACTGTTCTATTTTATTGGTGAAGAAACTAAGGGTTACAGAAACTTAAGTAGCTTCCACTCAGGGGCAGATTTTATTATTTATTTATTTTTAAAGATTTTTATTTATTTATTCATGAGAGACACACACACACAGAGGCAGAGACATAGGCAGAGGGAGAAGCCTCGGGAGAAGCCCAGGGGCCTGATGCAGGGTTTGATCCCAGGACCTCAGGATCATGCCCTGAGCTGAGGGCAGATGCTCAAGCACTAAGCCACCCAGCTGCCCCTCATGGGCAGATTTTATTTTATTTTATTTTATTTTATTTTATTTATTATTTTATTTTATTTTTAAAATTTTTATTTATTTATGATAGTCACACAGAGAGAGAGAGGCAGAGACACTGGCAGAGGGAGAAGCAGGCTCCATGCACTGGAAGCCCGACGTGGGATTCGATCCCGGGTCTCCAGGATCGCGCCCTGGGCCAAAGGCAGGTGCTAAACCGCTGCGCCACCCAGGGATCCCTCAGGGGCAGATTTTAAATTGAATCCCGTGTTTTTAAGTTCTCAGTCCCATCTGGTTTCAACTATAGCACAATAATTCCAGGTGAGAGCAGACTCTAGAAGGGGGAAAGCAGAGCATTCATTCATTCATTCAACATTTGTTGAGAATCCATGATGTGCCATAATGATGAAGAGACCCTTAGGGATCTGCTCAGTAGGCAACAGTCCCAGAACCTGCGTATACCAGAAGAGGTTAAATGGAATAGAGATTTTTTTTAAGGGGCAAATTCATGTATATGCTACAAAATTTGAAAGGTATAAGACTCTCTCCCAATCTGGTCCCATGTCACAAAGTTACTCTTCTCTAGCAACCATTCTTAGTTTCTTTGCTTTCTTTCCAGAAATAGTCTAGGTGTGTATAAATATATGCAGTTTTTACATGAATGGCAATATTCTCATAGCACAGTTGAAAACCTTGATGTTTCAAAAATTGCATTACACACACGGATCTGCTAGCTCTTTCATCAGCTGTTTATTTCATTATACACATGTACTATAATATATTTGACCAGCCCTTTACCAATAAGCATGGGTCTTCCCCATATGTTTCTCTTGTAAATTATGCTTCAATAAAACTGCTGGTAAACCAGTATTTAATATGAATCCTCTAAGGAGAATAAAATATTTCAGAGCAGTCTAGTGCCAGCTAGTGACAAAAAGGTGGGTGAGGTTACATGGATAGGACAGGCAAAATGTGGCCATTGTTAAAATTCATTTAGAGTCATTGCTTAATAAAAGGAAATGAGTAGTAAATAAATTTATTATCACTTAAATGTTTAAGACAGTGCCACTCCAGGATCCCTGGGTGGCGCAGCGGTTTGGCGCCTGCCTTTGGCCCAGGGTGTGATCCTGGAGACCCGGGATCGAATCCCACGTCGGGCTCCCGGTGCATGGAGCCTGCTTCTCCCTCTGCCTATGTCTCTGCCCCTCTCTCTCTCTCTCTCTCTCTCTCTCTCTCTGACTATCATAAATAAATAAAAATTAAAAAAAATTAAAAAAAAAGACAGCACCACTCTAAGTGCAGATTGGCTACTCTCTGTGCAGCTGTCAGTCAATGGCCTTTGAGGAGGTGAGGAATTTATGTCAGATATACATCTACAACAGTATGTTTTCTTTTTTTTTTATTATTGCTCAGCTGACATCTTTTTCCTTCGCAAAACTTTCTTGATGAAAGAAGCATTTCTTTTTCTTTGCAGACTCCTTGATGATCTTCTTTATGGGACAAGCTACTTATCATATATTAGCATTCTGAGTAGCAATGTCTTTTAAAAGTACTCTAGCATTAGTCTTAAGTACCTTTCACTATTACACTAAAATGCCTAGAAGGTAAGATCACTCTAACAACACGGTTATTGATTTCTGATGAGAGTTTCTTTTTATTATAAATTCAACATAAAAATTTTCATGACTGAAAAATATAAACTGAGAATTGTATGGACTACTGAGATGATGAGGCCAAAATTCTCACTTTCAGGAGATTTTAATGTAGAAATCGAGTTAAAATGTGAATATGCACATTTTGAATGCACATGTAAATGTAATAGTCTAGATGAGATGTGAACCAAGTGCTAGTAAATTCCTGGGACGCAGTAAAGAGCAAACCACACAAAAAAATTTCCTGTTTCTTTCTTTTTTTTTTTTAAGATTTATTTATTCATGAGAGACACAGAGAGGGAGGCAGATACATAGGCAGAGAGTGAAGCAGGCTTCCTGCAGGGAGCCTGATATGGGACTTGATCACAGCACCCTAGGATCATGACCTGAGCAGAAGGCAGACACTCAACCACTGAGCCACCCAAGTGCCCCCCGAATTTCCCTGTTACAAAAAAAATCATTTCTAATGCAGTGTTTAACTGTATAACTACATATTTAAACTTATTATCAGGAATGCTGCCATCAAGTCTATAATCTGCAAGAGAGAACTTTATATCAACTGAATAACAACAGTGCATGATTTTTCTGTAACGGCTTCCACTAATAAGTCACAACTTATGGAAACATCCTTTCTCTGCTTCAGCTAATACAGAATTATAACTTTTTTCCTAAAATAATATTTCCTTTGTTAACAGTACTATAAGATGTAACATTTAATTATTTTGTAGTTTTTTTTTTTTTTTTTAATCTAAGCAGTAGAGTGTAGGAGTGAAGGGCATGGCCCCCATGAACTAGTATACTGGATCCGATCATGGGTTCCACTGTTTATTTGCAAATTATGCAGCCTTGAGCAAGGAACCAAACTTCCTGTGCCTTAGCTTTCTCAGCTTTAACATACCCATAATCAGATCGCATGCTTCATAAATAGAATTGTTCTAGAAATTTAATGTATAAATATACATTAAATGCTTAAAACCATTCCTGGCATATGGTAAGAATTCAAAACAAAATATAATGTATTATTATCCTATACTTTTTAAAAATCTATATTGGATTTACTGATGCCTGGGATTCATTTCAGAATACTCTACAGTTAGAGTCAGCCATCAGTATTTTTCAAATGTTTCTCAGATGAAGCTAATGTACAGCTGAGTTTGATAACAATTCCTTTCCGGCTATGGGAGGAATGTAAATCTCAAGGTGTTCTCCCTAATTAATACTGACAACAGTTGCATTTTTAAATATTATATTGAGTTTTTATTCAATTTCTAGAATTTAGAAACAACTAAATTCTGTAATTTATACTATTTTATATGTGCCAGATAGACAGAAAGACATTAATGTTATTCGGAAAGAACATATCATTCTAAAAAAAGAAATAACACCCAAAATGGGACATATATTATAATATATGTTGAATTCAGAACAAAATACGATGAAGCAACCTCTCTGTTTGGGGTAGTAAAAAAGCAAATATTTTGAATGTTAGTTTTAAAAACCCCTATCACATGTGGTCTATCAGGAAATCTGCCTCCATCTCTAATTTTCCATGAATCCATAGAAGGCTAAAGACTTTGTTATTTATAAGGCCAATGATATGACTTTGATCCACAACCAGATTTTTTTAATAATTGAAATGAACCCTTAGGTAGAATAAGAGATGTGTGTGTGTGTGTGTGTGTGTGTGTATTTGTTATTGACCAAAACCTCCCCTATATGTCATCAAAGTATCATTTTCAGTTGTGTACATTTTCTTTGGTCTTGGAACACGTTTTATTATAAATAAAGAATTGTGTTGTATTTTAATCAAAACCAGCAATAATACCAGTTGATAATTTTTGAAATGTTAATTTAGTACAAATTCTTATGTTATGAATATCTTTAATTTTCATAGTTACCTAAGTTCTTTACAACATAAATATTCTTTCTATTAATTGATTTTAAATAAATATTGTAAATTGTTTTTATGTTTGAATATTTGCATTTGGCTACTGTAACTAGATGGTCTTACAGTATGTATATGAATGTAATCTCTTATTTAGGTAAGTTTAATTTATATACTATTCCATATATCATGAAATCTCATGAATATTCTTAAATTATGTAATGATACACTAATATTTATATAAATTTACATATATATATATAAATTTGTGGCTAAGCAAGCTCATTAGTTCCTCTCCTAAATATCCACACAATGTTTAAAATATTGTTCAGTATATTATAACAATATTCTGAAATCCACAGATTTGGTTTATTTTTCAGGAGCAGTAAAGAGTGTATTTAAATAAGTAGGTTGTTTACTAACAGGAATGTTGTTAACAAGAATATTAAGGAAAGAGGGGACAAGAGTTTTGCCTTAAAGCAGTGTATTAGTTATATACTTTCAGAATAAA
The DNA here is from genome assembly GCF_018345385.1 of Vulpes lagopus. NCBI lineage: Eukaryota > Metazoa > Chordata > Mammalia > Carnivora > Canidae > Vulpes > Vulpes lagopus. Next base: position 20,811,154 of record NC_054824.1, on the reverse strand, counting down.
TCAGATTTTCTATTAGAATAAAACTTGCATTACTGACTGCCACTGTATGCTTACTATGTGCCTCCACTGCATTTAGAGCTTACAAATTCTTTCCCAGAATACCACTATTTTTCATTGTTGAAAAATCAATACAATGTATTGCCACCAGAATTTTTAAAAATTAATGAAAGAATAAAAATCGAGTGTTCATTGGTATGATGATGGGGTTTCATAAAAATGTTTCACATGTGAGTATTCATATATATATTTACCAAAGTAAAGATATACAACATGTCTCTGTGAATTACTACTAGTAAATATATTAACATTTTTTGAAAGCCACTTCCTTATATGAGATATATAATTCAGGGTTTATACACTTATAGAATGATATACACGTGTTTAAAGTCATACAATACTAAATGTAAGGCAGCAAATATTCACAATTTCATATTGTACTCTTCTTTTACTGTATCTCAAAGTTCTCGATAATAATTAAAGAAAATGACCAATTCTATTAAGTCTGCTATCAATTTCATACTTTTCCACTTTATGGTTTCATTTTATTCTCTATCAGAGAATTGTTTTTAACTCTTTTTCTGTAGACCTAAAACTCATATGTATCCAAACCATCCTACTTTCTAAAATATTATCTAACAATTTTCTTTTTTTTTGTAGAAATTGTTCCCCATTTGTGCTTTTGTTAATTTTAATTTTTAACTTTTTTTTCCCCAAAATCACACTATGGTGGTTTGCTCACAATTAATTTTGATTTTCATTTTAATCTCATTATAAGTTGAATTGTTCAAGAGGAGAAGAAGGAAAAAATGAAAGGAAAGGAAGGGAGAAGCTACGGATAAAGAAAAGAAGAAGAAAAATAAAACCTAAAGTACCTCAAAACTGACTAAAATTACTTCACTTAAAATGTGTAAGTATAAAATGTTATCACTTTGATTTCTCTAGGTATTCTGAATATATTTTCTCTCCAATGTGCATAAACTTAACACATTTATATTACTTAATATATTATCAATACCAGTCATGAATTATTAGTTGACTACAGAACTTACTATAAATGAAGCACTTCGTTTAATAGAGTCTGCTAAATACATTTCACCTAGCACTGCAGCTTGGATTTTAAAGTTGCTGTTTCACAATATATAAGCTCAGTAGTGCCTAGGAAGTTAGGCATAAATGAAAACTTCATTAAATTCTCTAAACCTGTATGATGCCAATAGTGCACTATGGCATTAATTTACTAAATAATATTTTAGTTCCAAGAGAAAATTACTGCCGTTTACTATAGTGGCCAATTAATACCCAAGGAGTAACTTTTATGCACTGGGAAAATCTAGCTTATAATGAATAGTTCTATGTAGGGAGAGTTACTGATTCATGAATGTTTGGTTCCAAAAGTTAATTTGAGGTTTAGTTGTTTGTAATTTGGACTCCATCTCTCATAGAAACGCTATTATAAATAGCATTTTGATTGCCACGTTAGTATACAAACACATATTTGACCGCAAATATTCTACACTGGTTCAAAAAAGGAGTTAAACAATCCTATTTTAATAATAGGGACTAGTATTAAACAGAAAGAAAACAATATAGTGAATAAAATGTGTTTGTAATCACTACTGAGCAAAGTGTTCAATGCAATAATTAAGATCTTCCCAAATCCCCCTAAAAAATTCTGATGTCTCTTAGCCAGAGACAGAAACTGATCAACTTCTGCTTGCTCTCTGCTTCCCTCCTCTTCTTGCCATTTATGCAGTTTTAAACCTTATTCCTACATATTACCCAGTCTCCAAGAAATAACTATGTCAGTAACTAACTAGAACATAAATACAATTAAGAAAACATCTTCAATTTTACCTTTCATCAGTTAGAGCATGGGTCAATGACCATGAGTCAAACCTGGCTAGTCAACTGTTCCTATAAATAAAATTTAAGTGCTTAAAATAGCTGCATCTTTCTGTTTATACACTGTCTATAGCTGCTCTTGTGTTAAAATATCAAAGATGAGAAATTGCAATGGAGAAAATATGGCCTGTAAAATGTAAAATATTTATTATCTATTTAATACTTTTCAGAAAAAGTTTGTGTACCCCTGACTTAGAGTCTGTTTGGCTGCAAGTAGGAAAAAGCAAATAAACAGTGTTTTAAGTTTTTTATTTTTGTTTCCTCATGCAAAAAAAAAAAAAAAAGTACTCTGCAGATGGGCAGTTGCTATATTTTGTTCAGTGGCTCCAGAATTTAAAGATGATAGTTGTGGCCTTTCCCTCATGGCTTCAATATGCTGCTGTTGCTGCTACTACAGCTCTCACTCACATCCACATGGCTGGCATGCAATGAAAAGGCAATGTGGAATGCTCAAGATCTAAATAAGGAAAGCCAACTTTTCCAGCAAGCTCTAGCAATCTTCTGTTTACATCTCATTCATCTCATTCCCTAGACTGGAAATGGATTTTTAAAACTTAAGCTGGGTATATTGCTGCCCTAAAAAATAATAATAAAAAGAGAAAAAAGAACTTGATATTAAAGAGGAAAGTAATAGTGCCTGCCACTGTCATCTTCCCAATAGCAGAGGAAAGTAAGATTATTCACATGATGCCCATCCCACCCCCCACCTCCTTAATTCATGTTTCTTCAGAATACAGAATAGTAAGGACCAAGGGAAGTCATTCAGATTCCTAAATGAAGGCACTAGATCATGAACAAAAAGTAAAGTTATGTAAACTAGGACTCCGCGAGATATTTATGACACCACTAAGTCCTTATCTGTCACGTTTAAGAGGTAGGTGGGAAAAAATTGTTTTCCTTGTTTGACTGTATCAAGGATTATTTCAGGTAAGGATTTTCCCTGTAGGGCCAGAAAGTTGTAGGAAACATGAGCAGAGTAACACCAGTTCTGAAAAGGTTGTACCAAGTGATTTAAACATTTACTATACACCATGAATAATATGTCTACTAACATAAATACAGACCTTTTTAGAAGGACACCTTCAATGACATTTTTTCATTTAACCATTTTATACTTGGGAAATTCCTTTGTGAAAAAGAGGGTCTCACACTGATTCACAGTACTAGCAAGAAACACTCCACCATCCATATTTTAGACATTTAGTATATGCTAACTAAATGGATAAATTTATTATGTTACAAATCCCTCATTATTTTTTATATAACTAATCTCTTTCTTTCCATTAGATTTTTTCTAACAGATTTATTTTATTTTATTTTATTTTTTTAAAGATTTTATTTATTTACTCATGAGAAACAGAGAGACAGAGAGGTAGAGACACAGGCAGAGGGAGGAGCAGACTCCATGCAGGGAGCCCTATGTGGGACTTGACCCAGGGACTCCAGGATCATGCCCTGGGCCAAAGGTGGTGCTAAACCCCTAAGCCACCCGGGCTGCCCTTCCTAACATTTTACATAAACTCAACTTTCTCCCATGGAAATAAAATTCTTTCTCGAGCCTATATTCCCTTTCCATCTGCTAAGGAATCTTTCTTTTTCCCATTATATACAAACATGTCAAAAAAAGTTGTCTAGGTTCTTTGTTTTCATTACTTCAACTTCCATTCACACTCCAACCTTCTCCAGTAGGGTTGCAGTATTCTCATCCTATCTACTGAGTTGTTGATAAGGCTACTGGTGCCCTCATCTAACCACAGGAAAGTATTCTTCTCATTCTTCATCTTTCTTGGATTCTTTGTGACATTAATATTGTTACTCTTTATCTCCTTCCCTCCTTGGCTTTCATGACATATTCTAGCTTTTCTGAGTGGCTACTTCTTTAATCTGTCCTTTGCAAGCCCCTTCTTCACAAAAAAAAAGTCTAATTTCCTCAAGGTTGCATAAAATGGAGCTCCTTTTCAATGGTCATTAAGGAAATGCAAATTAAAGCCATGTTAAGATACCGCTTGCTACCCATTAGAATGGCCACAATCAAAAAGACAGATAATAACAAGTGTTAAAACAAAGATGGGGACAAAGGTACTCTTCTTATACATTGTTGGTGGAAATGTAAAACGAAGCAGCTACTTTGGAAAAGCAGTTTGGTAATTTTGAGAGTTAAACATAAAGTTACCATATGACCCAGTAATTCCACTCTTAGCTGCCCACCCAGGAGGAAACATAGGTCTACATGAGTTCATAAATCTGGATGCCCACAACAGCATTATTCATGTAGGAAAAAAAAATCCTAAAAGAAGAAACCTAAAGATCCTCAACTGGTGAACAGATAAAATAGAATACATACAAAGGAACAGTATTAATCTATAAAAATGAATGGACCTGCTATATGGGACAACAGGGATGAACCTCAAAAAACATTATGCTATGTGAAAAATTCCTGATGCAGAAAACTCACATTGCATGATTCTATTTACATGAAATGTTTAGAAAATGACCCAATATAGACACAAAATAGATTAGTTTTTAGCTAGGTCCAGGGGTAGAAATGGAGAGTGAAGGTAAATGGTTATGGTGACTATTACTGAATTTATTGTTATTTATTGTTATTGAAGTAACAGAAATGTTTTAATACTGGACTCGGGTGTGATTGCAGAACTCTAAATTTACTAAAAATCCATTGAATTATACACTTGAAGTATGTGCGTTTTATTGTATGCAAATTATATCTAATGAAAGCTGTTAAAAATTGGCTTTGAATGACTTCTAGAATAAGAACCAAAATTCTTAATATGACTTACTCTCCATCTATCTTTCCAACCTTATCATTAATCTCCCCTCATTGTCTGCATCTGACACTCCATTTTATTTTATTTTATTTTATTTTAACTATTTATTTATTCATGAGCAACAACAGAGAGAAGCAGAGACATATGCAGAGGGAGAAGGAAACTCCCTATGGGGAGCCTGGATGTGGAACCGGATCCCAGGACCTGGGGATCAGGACCAAATCCAAAGGCAGATGCTCAACCATTGAGCCACCCAGGCTCCCCCCTTGGACTCCATTTTATTCCTCGGCTGTGTCAAATTCCTTTTTTGCATTGAGTTAAAACATCATTCTGACTGTTCCTCTTAGAGTATATTTCCCAACTTCTCTTCTCTGATACAACCCAACATATTATGTGTCCTCCTGGAATTAGGGAATGCCCCATTACAGCACTTTAGAGCTGGAAACTGACATGTGTTTGTAGGATTATTTGATGAATGTCTGTTTCCCCCATTAGACTGTAAGTTCCATACAGTTGGGAGGTCATGTTTGGTTCTGCTAGCCAGTATGTCCCCACTATTTATCCCAGTCTTTACGTGTCCGTTAAATTCTGGTTTAATGAATAAATAATAACTCTCAATTATTATGAATTTTCATCTAGAATGCAAATGTGTATTTCTTATTCTACTTCCAGGTTAATTCTTCTTTCAAATTACAGTGCTAAAATATCTCATAAAAATTTGTAATGTATTATATATACCTTAAGATCAGACTTCATTTTTTTGACTACCGCTTGCAATGTATAGTGCAATTCTTTAAGGGAAAAGATCACAAAATTCCAAATGATTTTTTTAAGAAGAAACAAATTAGGGATACCAATCTGTGTTAATTAGGATAAGTTAAAACTCAGGCATTAATATTTAGTAATTTTCAGTATATCACTAAGACCAATTTTGATAGCAATGAGTCCAAACTATTAATTAAAATAGTTTTTAAACTAATAGCTTTTGAAAGTACCTAGCATAATTTTGCTTATGGTATTCTGGGGCTTTATTTTATCTTATTAAAAAGTTTTTTCACATGCAACCAAGTTCTCTCATTTTGTCTTATTCTATGTGCCTTTCAGGATTCTGGAGATCAAGTAGGACATATAAAATAATTGGTCATACATAATACACTTGTTAATAAAATAAAGCCTATTAAAATGAAACTAACATAACATTGTGTGTCAATTATATGCCAATTAAAAAATTAGTAATTAGGGGTGCCTGGGTGGCTCAGTCAGTTAAACATCTGACTTGTGATTTTGGCTCAGGTCATGATTTTAAGGTCCTGAGTTCAAGTGCTAAGTTGGGCTCTGCATTCAGTGGGAGCCTGCTTGAGACTCTCTTTCCCCCTCCTTCAGCTCCTCCTCTCACTCTCTCTCTCTTTCAAATAAATAAGTAAATAAATACAATTTAAAAAAATTAGCAATAAAGAAAAATGTTAGTTTCAATTCCCTGAATTTTATTTAAATTGTTATTATAATGATGGATTTAGTTTATACTTATTTTTTAATCAAAAGTGATAATATATATCTTATTTATAAAACTTATCTTCTTAATATTTATTCTAAGTAATTTTCCATTTAATGGAATGGTTATAGTCCTTAATTTATAGTTTCTAAACAGTCATAAAAATGACTTTTAAATAGAAGTCATATATGAACATATGCAAATATATGTACATATACATAATGATATTTATATAAAAATTTCTTTATATTTGCAGCTGGCAATTTATGACCAACATGTCTTGCTAATTCCATGGTTAATTTCCTTCATGTGGTAACTACAGAAAGATATTGTAAATGAAAAGACTTATACATTCTTAAAGACATTTCTCATTTGTGTAAGACATAGCCTCAGAAATTTTATTGGCTGAGATTTTCTAAAAATAAACTCCATATTTAATAAAGGTATGGAATTGACAACACTTCAACTCCCTGTTCAAAAAGAGTTAGTGTATGAGAAATAGCATTAGACGTTCCTCAGTTCTGTGGGGTCAGGTTTAATTTTAAGGGACTATTGTCACTGTAGTTCATTTTTGTTACAAAATTCTGATCTAAACTTTTCCTCTGGAATTGAAAGAAATTTTTTTCTTCTTCATCTTTCTTTCTCTCTCCTGTCTTAGTTTTAGTTTTAGGTTAATCATTTAGTTTTGTATCTTTTCGCCTTAAATCAGTAGAGTATTCACACACAACTCTTGTTCTTGAGAAGGGCAGCAGTGAAGGGGTATCAGCACCTTTCATTACATGTTCATATACCAATCTTAGTTCACTCAGTGCCATAGCAAGGCTCCTCAGGATCCCACTGTCTGGGCCATTTAAGATTAGAGTCTTGGTAGAAAGTTACATAAATGACTCATTAAAGATCATTCTACTTTCTGGTTAATACAAATCTGATTCATTATTATCATAAAACAAAACAACACAAAAAATACAACTGCAGACAATGACTACAACACTGAAATATATCACCATTGTCTGTGTTGCAAATAGTACCCTACTAATGTTCACTTGATATTTGTAATCAGTAGCCCCCATGTGTTTAATTACCTTTTAAAATGTGTACATTCTCTCTTTTGTCCACTAGTAAGATGTGTCCAGTGTTTTATTCTCTGGAAAACATCAAATTTCTGAACACATTACTTATTTTTGTTCTAAATTGCCTTGGAAGGCAAGCAGAAGAAAGTGTATAACATATTCTGTGCTATATATATCAATGAAAAACGATAGGCAGATTCTGAATGGTTTGTACTTACTAAGAATTTACTTTAAATAGAAGTTTCCTAGGGATGCCTGGGTCGCTCAGCGGTTGAGGGTCTGCTTTTGCCTCAGGGCATGATCCCCGGGGGTGGGGGGATAGGGGGGTAGGGGGTAGGGGGGTGAGAGGGATAGAGTCCACATCAGGCTCCCTGCAAGGAGCCTGCTTCTCCCTCTGCCTATGTCTCTGCCTCTCTCTGTGTGTCTCTCATGAATAAATAAATAAGTAAATAAATAAATAAATAAATAAAATCTTTAAAAAAAAAATAAATACAAGTTTCCTTCCATAGTATTTTAAGTTAAGAACTTTTGAATTGCTCTTCTTTTAAGAAACAGACTCCTAACTACAGAGAATAAGTTTACTGGTTACTAGAAGGGAAGTGGGCAGGGGAAAGGTGAAATAGGTGATGGAGATTAAGGGGGGCACTTGTGATGAGTACAGAGTGTTGTATGAAGTGCTGAATCACTATATTATAAACCTGAAACTAATATTATACTGTATGTTAATTAACTAAAATTTAAGTAAAAACTTTAAAAATTATAAATAAAATAAGAACTTTTGAACTGAAGTCTAGTGGTTTTATGGTTTTGGAGGTTTTTTTAGTCAAACACAAAAGAAAGGATTATCATTAAGTACCTAGCCACACAAGCCAAATAAAATATTTGCTAAAAGTTGCAAAAGAGATTACTATTCTACCATTAAATAACAGACAAAGAATAATTTTCTGGTGCCAGATTACTAGGTTATGTGTTGAAGAAATGGAGAACCATTACAATAGCTTATGCCCACTATCCTTTTCGAAAACTGTATGTCACACAGAAAAGATCCCATCCCAACTCTGCCACTTATGAGCTACACCATCTTGCTCAATTTGCTAAACTGCCCTGAGGCATATGTTTCACCTGTAAAATGGGAATAAAAAGAACGTTGCAAGGATTTAGAAATCACTTAGCACAATACTTAGCAATCTTCCAATAAATGTTAGTATTACTATGAAAAAAATTAAAGAATAAACATGTCAAATGACTTTACAAAGCAACAAATCAAGAATCATTTCTTTTTTATTATTTTTTTAAGATTTTATTTATTTATTCACGAGAGACACAGATCGAGAGAGAGGCAGAGACACAGGCAGAGGTGACATGCTGGGAGCCCGACGTGGGACTCGATCCCAGGACTCCAGGATCATGCCCTGGGCTGAAGGCGGCGTCAAACCGCTGAGCCACTGGCGCTACACTCAAGAACCATTTCTACTCAGGTCATTACAATATTTGCATTTGTTTTAATGTAAACTGGCATTTTAAAATTTAACAAAATTTTAAATGCAATATATTTGGAATCCTGACATTTTAAGTCCACAAGGATACACTATATTTAGGAATCTGCTGAGGTGCAGAGATGAACCATCTTATTGAATTATTGTGTCCTATATAATTTATTTTTATTTTTGAACATGACTTGGTAAATGCTCTACAAAATCCATCCATATTGATTCTAATGTAAGGAGGACACTACATAAAATATTATATGTTAAACTCTGGATATTAATTATAAACTATAGTATATTCCTGATTATAGGGAGATTTCTTTACTAATATGTTGGTTTGTTAATTTAACTGATCTGGAAGTATAACCTTAACACTTCTTTATAACATTATTATAACCTTTTAAAACATATTTTGAGGGCAGCCCTCTGCCTGTGCCTCTGCTTCTCTCTCTGTGTCTCCTGTGTATTCTCATGAACAAATAATAAAATCTTTAAAAAATAAAAATAAAAAAATAAAACATATTTTGATTATGTTATTATGGCACTTTGAAGTGCTTTTGATAAATTCCAATTGAGAGTCACAGGGTGTATACCTTAAGCTGTGTGACTTTGGACACATTTCATTTCATTATGCTTCAGTTATCTAACTTCTCAAGTCGAGATAATATTGAATTTTAAGATAATACTGAGTTGCTGAAAGCATAAAATGAGAAACGATGGGAAGTGTATATCATTCTAAGTATAGAATGAATGGTAGCTGGCATAATATTAGCACAGCATACAAGGTCTGTCATGGTTGGCCTCTGTTTACTCCTCCAGCACCACTGCCCATCATTTCCTTTTCATACTTAGACGTCAAGTTTGCAAAATGCCTCCAAGTCTATTTAAAAGGAAAATCTCTCTCTTTTTGTTTTTTTTTTTTTTTTTTTTTTTTTTTTTTTTTTTTTTTTTTTTTTTATCTTTTTTTTTTATCTCTCTCTTTTTGAACAGTTCATGCTATTTCATTACTCCATCATTACGGCTGCCTGATTTACTCTACACGGAAATCCTTATACCCTAGCCTGCTGGCCAACTTCCTGCTCACCACTTCAAGACAACTGAAGTGTCTCTGTACTTGGTGTCCACTTCATCTAGGCAACCACTTGCTTCTATGCCTGCTCTCTTACAGGATATGAGCTCCACTGGGGGACATCCCTGACACTGCATAGTACCATACACAAAGAAGGCACTTCATGCATTTCTGTGCAACAAACTGAAAGGCTTTTTTTTTTTTTTTTAAATCACATTTGGACAATACTTAAAGAAGCTTTTAAATCAATCTGTCATGTGAACACAATATTCACATCTCTATGTTCAATGCTTCTCACTATTGTTGATATCACCTGAGCATTTTAAATATCTGTGTCTAAACCGAAGATACTCATTAGATAACAATAGCAGATACACTTGTTATTGAAAACTGCTGCTTTAAGAAAAGACGAGGAAAAATGCAGCACTCTTATTTGTACTGAAAGGTTTTGCTTTGTTCTTCAGTTAAGATGCCAAATGACAAAGCTGACCCTGATAAAGGGTTATGGAGTACCACTGTATTATGCTATAAATGCCTATTGCTTTAGATCAATATCCCAGAAATTCCCTGCTGTGTTTACAAGCCCAGCATACTAACGTGGGCATAAATAAATCATTTATTTTACACCAACAATAGCCTACAGAGAAGTAACTTAACTTCCTCTAGCAAACTTTCATTCTGGAGTATAAAAATAACAGAATGCTTACAATTTCTGTACATGCTAGGTAGACAGCCGAACAACTCAACCCTAAGTAAAGGAGGAGTAAATAGAGGTATTTAAGTCAAACCTATGCTCTTACCAATGCTCTAATTTCTAATCATCTACTCCCATTTTAGGACAAATATAAGCTCTTTATAATTTGCTGATGTATGCGAGCAAAGAGAGAGATGAAGGTGTTACCCTTTTGGTTAGTCTGTTACAAGTGAAAGGAATAATTCTAGATCTTGCAAAATTGAAAAGGAATGATAAATTGTTTTTTCCTAACAAGCTGGAGATTATTAAAAATATCGATAAATGTATATGCTTAAGAACTAAATTATTGAAAAACAAATAATACGTAGAAAACACTATGCAAAGCCACACATGATGCACAATGATTTTTGTTATTCATAATTTAGTTTGTAAAATTTTATCTGTTTTTAAATTTATTTGCACATATGATTATATATTTTTTATTTAAAACAATTAAAATTTTGGTGATAAGGATTTTTTAGAATACTTTGATATTTCAGTGTCAAGAGATAAATTCTGAAATATTTTCTTATTTTAAAATATGCATGTCTCACAATGTGAAATAAGCTTCAGAAAGAAATATAAAATTACATAAGTCATTTAGGAAAATTAGATAGGAAGATTTATCTGTCATGTGTTTATGGTTAGTGCTTGCTCCCAAGATCATCTTTATGAAATCCCTTGTTCCTTTCTTTGACATTTGAAAGAAAACATCGTCATTCTTATGTCTTTTTTAAACCAATCTGTCGACACTGGTATTAAACAACTTTGAACTGATGTTGAGTTGTGTAACAAGTGACAATATCAACTCCCAAGACAGCCGAAATGCTTGCTTCATGAATGCATTTGACAGGTCAGACACCAACCTGATACTTACAAATGTGCAGCAGCAATAAGAAGATTTCAAAAATAGCAAAGGAAAGCTTCTACTTCTTTGGAAGACATGTTTATATTCTCCGGAAAATATTATATATTAATTATCACTCAATTGCCTGGTGTTTGTTGTGACTCAGCTCTGGCACTATATTTTTCAACAGCAAAATGTTTGTCACCTGCTCGTGGATAAAAACTGGCCCGTAGGTACTGCTGTTTGTAAATGACTCCCAAAGGCAACAGGACATCGTTTTCCCAGGTGGGCTACTCATTTACTTTCTGTTTTCTTTCTCCCACTATTCATCTATGCTGACAAGTGTCAATTATGGACAGGAGATTTATGGGATGGGAAAGATAAAGCCCAATTTACAAATCATTTCCTGCGCAAGCAGACAGGTGCAATGACAGAGCCGGCTTTCTGTAATTGAATTTCTTGCTGCTATCTACTCAGTCACAAGAAGATGTCAACCTCAAGGATGTTAGCTGTGGAAAAAGTCTTAATACACTATGATTTTGAATGTGTAGATGACAATATAGCGTAGGTTTTACCCCTGGACTCGGAATAGGATATACCAAACTAATTTTTTTTTTCATGTAATAAGGATATTCCTTACCCCTGAAATAGGCCATGCACCAGGGATAAGGTGTCAAGGTAGTCTAACTTTAAATTCAGTGACAAGTATTGTTAAGAAAATAAACTCCATTTTGATGTATCAAAAAGCTGGTTTCTATAGAACTCTTGATAACATGAAGAAGAATATTTGTTGGAGAAATGCATATTTTTTGATGGGTAACTAGTTTGATCCTTATTAAGGTGAATGTTTGCCAACATATACCGGTTTTTAGAAAATAAGATTATGATGTCATCAATTCATTAAGCATTAAACATTGTTTTCACATTTGTTAAAGAAATGTTAAATGTTGCTTTGTACCAAAGAATATATGAATATAATATATATCATCATAGAAAACTATAGTTACATTAATTGCAGCTTACCAGCTCTCAAAAACATCCATGCCTCCCTTGATTATTATTTTTTTCATGCTTAGTTTAAATCCAACTTTTTCAGTGTATCTGTTAATAGGCAAAGATTCACATAGGGCACTGATAGTATGTCAAAATTTGGGAAGTCTACAGAAAGTAGAATGCAACTAATACTTTTGTTTTGATTACACACATTTTACTTAATTCACTTGGAACATGTGACATTTCTATTTTAAAACAGACTGGCTTGTTTGATAATCATTCTCTCAAAGTTTCAGATTTACCATTTTTGAAAAAAATTTATTTTCTGAAAAAATCTCCTAAATCTTACAAAGTGTGATTACGTTTTGAAATTGAGAGAAAGAGAGGAAGAAAGAAAAGAGGAGGGAGAGACGGAGGGAGCTTTGGACAAAATTAAGAAATTAAAAAAAAAACTCCTAATCTAAAAATAGAAATAAAATTGTTAACCTAGTAGCTATTGTCTTAATAGACATTTAATCTCCATTTTTATTTGTAGATAATTGATACAGTGAACTACTGTGTGTGTGTGTACTACAGTTTCATTAGTAATATTCTTTTCAGTTTAACAGATATTGCTACATTAAGCAGTTTTGTAAATTCTTAGTTTCATCAGGAATTTATAAAATTTCCCTTTTTATGCATTTAATTGCCGTTCATTTTTGCATTTTCCTATTTATTGATTTATTATCTATTCTTGTTTCTTCAGTTTCATATATCTGGTTTTCTTTTTCTTAGTATTTCACACTTTTCTTTTAATATAAACTACTTCCCTATCCCTTGGTCAAATATATAACATCTAATGCCCAGCCTGCCCATTATATTTTCACTTTCACAGTCAATTTTATCAATATTTTCTTTATGGGCTGCATTTACTGGAAATTGCCTCTCTTATCAAAGGGCATAAAGATAGCCTTCTATATTTTCTTCAAAATTATTTAAGTTATAATGTTCTCCCCTCACAGTTGTCTTCATTCTATGGAATTGATATTTATTATGTACAGTGCAATAAATAGTATTGTAGTACTATTTGTTTAATTATATCACCTCTGTCACAGATCATATTTCCATATATGTTTAAGATATTTATCTTTTTGTATTAGGGTGCTTACCTGTCTTTTGCTATGAGCATATTTTCTTAATTATATAGCTTTATGTGATGTCTTGCTACCATTTTTTTCCAAAATTGTTTTAGTTATTCCTAGCCATTTTCCCTTTTCATTCAATTTAGGAATGGGGTTTTACATACATGCACACACTGTATTAGAAATCTGATTTTAATCACATTGAATATATAAATCCATTTAGGAGGGTTTTATATATTTATGGTATGAAGAATTCCAAGCAATAAATACTATCTATTTTCTATATTTTGAGGTTTTCTTTATGCCATTTGGGAATGTTTTGTAATTTTCTCTATAAAATCATGCATATATCATTGCTCCTTATGATTTTTGTCTGTTAATTTTTACAGCTGCCAATTGCATTTTTAAAATTATGTTTTCTCTTCATACAGAATTCATTTTCATCATTCATTAGCAACACGGTATGGTACACACTGAGGAAGATGCCCTATAGAAGCACCTAATTTAATCATGAAAACAGTCCTTGGAGAAGACATTTTCATAATTTTACTGATAGGAAACAGGTTAAAAGAATTTATATAACTTTCTCAAGGTCACTAAACCTATAACACTAAAAGCTGACAAGTACAATATAGATTCTGCATGGAGTAGGCCTAACTTAATTCTTTTTAAGAAAGTGAGCTTAATTACTTGCAGGTTATTGCATATGAATCTTAAGAAAAGCATTTCTTTTAACCAAAGTTCTCTTTGTTCTGTAGCTGTAAAGACCCTAAACCACATTTTGTAAGAATAAGGTTTGGTGCTCTCTACTACTCAAAAATCTTCCTTTCTTTGTCTCCCATTTAGTCCTGTGTTAATAATTGGTTTAGGATCACTATACCAGAGGTGGCTGCAATTCTGTTGTAGCTATTCTGAACTAAAGAAGGATTTTGAGAAATGCAAGGTTCTTTATAAGTGCAAGTTGCCACTGGTTATTAAAATAAAAGCTTTCTCATATACAACCTTGTCAGCAATAGCACTTAGTGACCTACAGGGATTTACTATTTACTAAAAACAGGAACTCGGTAATTGAGGCTCCTATATACTATATCTGCAAGCTTGCACCAAAACATACTACAAAGGCTTGAGCTAAATGCTTTTTAAGCCGCTAAAGTTTCTACTTCAGCATATGTCTCTGCCCAAAATACCCAGGTCACCACTATTTCCATTATGATATTTCATATGTAATTCCCCATTGATTAGAGTTGGAATTATCCTAAGTTTCAATAGGAACAAAATTAGCCTTCAACTAAACAAGCTCTGCCTTCAGATACATGGCATTTCGGAGACTGCCTTTCCAGGAGGTATATGGTAGATCAGTATCCTGTACAACAGAGAGGCTGCTGCTGTGTCTTATGCTTCCTTGATTTTTGACCTACTGTGATATTTATGTTGACCTCAACCTAATATAATTCACAGGTAAAGAAAAGTTCCAATTTTAGGGGATGTTGAACAGAGCTAAAAATTAACATTTGTTGAACACAGTTTTTTTAAGGATCTATATTAGAATCTTCACAAATATTGTCCCATTCACTCCACAAAATAAACCAGCAAAGTAGCTATTATTATAGTCTCTACACATGAGCATTTTGAAGTTCAGAGAGGTAAAGGTAAAGAAGCGTGTCCATAGGCACATGCAGAAACTGACTAAATTTAAGTAAAAATACACAGGTTACAAAGCCTAGAATATTACACGATGCTATTATCTGAGCCTTTGGTTTTGGTATTAGCTACCAATTTACTGTATTTGGTTTCCAGTAACTATGATAAATTTCTTGATTATAACTTAAGGGTTAGTTCCCTTCCTCTCCCCACTTCATCAAAATTTGCAATAGGCACAGAGAATATTAGAATCAGAATAGTTCTTGGTGCGCTAGAATCTGACTTCCATGAGGACACAGACTTTGCCTTATTCACTCCCATATATTCAGCAAGAAGAAGAGTATTAGGAACACAGTAAGAACAGAGTGAATAAAGTAAAATACATTTTCAGTTCAATATCTTGAATTTTATAGCTAGGACACTGAGACTTCAAAAAGCGAAGTGAAAGTGTTTAGTTAGTAGGAGATTAGATTATGATTTGGTTTACTTGTATTATGGTCAGTGGGTTCTCTAGTATTTAAAATGGCCCCTTCTGGACAGCCATAAGACAACTTTTTTCTGATCTATGTATTAGAAGTACAAAGGACAGAAACAAAAAACATTTCCACTTATGGGTGTCTTTTTGTTAGAGAGTTTAAACAGTTGGACTGCTGAGCATGGTGTGAAGCACTTTCAAGAAATTCTCAGTTGAGAAAATTGGTTGAGAAAGAATACATGATCAGTTATTCATAGTGAACTAATGACCTTCAAGATATAGCACATACTTGTAAATTTTATGAATTGAAATTTTGGTTTTCTTATTCTATAGACTTAGTCTTACAGCTCTGAAAGTCAACAGCTATTTTATTTTCCTTCAGATGCAAAAACTCTTTAAGAATTATCACCTATGAATAACCCTAAGAAATGAACAGGACTTATATAAAGAAAATATTAATTCTTTAGTCAGCTACAAAGAGACATATATAATTTTAAAAAGGTATAGAATGTTTTCCGATAGGAAGACTCAATATTGGACAGATATTTACTTTATTCAAATTATGACATAATTTTTTTAAAGGCCAACTCACTGAGAACTTCAAAAAGGATTTTTTTTAAAAAACTCAACAAAAAGATACTACCATTTACCTGGGCAAATAATATTTGAGAAAAAATAAATAAAATTAAGAATGATGATTATAATTTAGTGGCAGAAATGACAAAATGTAAGAATCTAAATCTACATTAAGTTACAAATGTGATATTAGGCAAAAAACAAACAAACAATGAAAAGTTAGGATTAGAAAGTCCAGAAATAGGCAGCAGTCCCTACGTGGCATTGGTAGACAATTTAAGCATTTTAAAATACTGTGAGAAGGATAAATTTTACAGTAAATAATATCAAAGCCACTGAAAAGATTAGTGGAAGTCATCAGAAACACCTTCATGCTGTATATATATCCTTGATAACTAAGTATTTTAACATAAGATCTAAGCCACTGAATAAAAAAACGTATGAATAAGTATTTTTATAATGTTGTTAAAGGTTTTTCAAAACATACTGTATTCACCAGCCATTAAGCAAATGATAGACAAAAAACTTAAACTTCTCTGTGTCATGGGGCAGCCTATATAAAATTAAAACACAACAAACTGGAAACATCTGTATGTAAATAATTTGAAATATATCCTATTTGTTTTATTCATTCAATTAATAAATATTTAGTGTCTAAGATATCCTAAGTACTTTTTAAAGCTCTGAGCTAAACAATGTATAAAATAGATTTAAAAATACATATCTAATTCTAAGGAACTTATATCCTAATAGACGTAGGAAGGAGATATCTAGAAAGTAATATGAATAAGTAGAATCGATAGTTAGCTACTAGTGAGAAGTACTAACCAGGAAAAATAAAGCAGGGGTGAGATATGGGAAACATTGTTGATGGGTGCAATTTTAAATTTTTTCTAATTTTATTTATTTATGATAGTCATACAGAGAGAAAGAGAGAGAGGCAGAGACACAGGCAGAGGGAGAAGCAGGCTCCATGCACCGGGAGCCTGATGTGGGATTCGATCCCGGGTCTCCAGGATCGCGCCCTGGGCCAAAGGCAAGCGCCAAGATGGGTGCAATTTTAGATCGAGCATACAGATCACCTTAAGTAGTACAACTTTACCATATATTCCTTTTTGAGACATAAAATGGAAATAAATGGAGACAAAAGCAGCACATGATCAGCATTGTACCAGCTCTGCATTTTTAAATTAAATTAAATAGGCTTTTACTGGAGATTTTCTAATTTTGTAATTTCATCAGTAGATAGGTGATTTAGGATTCTGTAAAAATGGGAGGTGAAGTTGTGTTTTTGAAGTATGAAGAAGCAAGGCAAAGACCACTCTTTTTATCCTATGAATGTCCACAGAAACCTCACTGATCTCTCAGTCACCTTTTTCCATGAATTGTTCCTCCTGATTTTCTTTGATTGAATTGTCAAGCATTATCTGTGGAAACCTTTCTACTATTACCTAACTGCCACTTAATATGCTTCTCACATGCTGCAAGACATAAATGTATGAGAAATGAATAGAAGAAAGATGATTTCGCATCTGTTGTTAAAGACAGCCGTCACTGCACTCAAATGAAGAGAACATTCATTGGAAAATTTTCTGGTTAAATCACAGGATCCGCTAAAAAAAAAAAGTATAAAGGACTAATAGGCAGTTTAGGACAGAGGGACCTTTAATACTTAAGTTCTACATTTTGGATACTTGTTCAAACTACGTGTTTTGAAAGGCAATAAAAAGACACCCTGAGGGTCTGTGATTGATTCTTGGTTCTAGATTGAAGACAGAAAAGCAGTTTCTATCGGACTGCTTGTATTTACAAGGTAAACTAATGAATCTGTGTAGAAAAGATGTCTGGGGTTGCTAATGCTGGTAGCAATGCTTGCTTTATCTGTTCTGCTCCAGCCTCCCAAACCAAATCAATGATTATTTACTGAATGCCACTACAACCACCTACTTTATTCTTGATGCTCTAGGGGATACAGAATGATTGATTATACCTTATGTCCTTGACTTAAAGGAGGATATAATCAGGTCAAGAAAGTAAGGCATAAGTGCAGAAAATAAGACATACACTTTAAAGAATGCCATGGGCTTACAGAAGTCTTTGAAACCCTGAGTCAGATTATGTCATTCTTCTGCTGAAACTCTCTAATGGCTTCCCAAGTACCTCAGTTAAAAAGCCCAAGTCCTTAGAGGGGGGCTACTTGACTTCATCGCCTACTACCATCTCCCTCTTGAATTTTTAGCAATAGTCTTGCCATATTACCACAACTCACCAGGCAGTTCAGCCTGATGGCTTCACATGGGGTGTTCAATCTGTCTGGAACATTCCTCCCTTTGTTATGCACAGGCTTGCCCTCTTTCTTCCTCCTTATTATTAAGGTCACCCTTTTACTATTAGAATTGTCAATCCGCCCCTGCCTTACCACTTCATTCCTATTCCTATTCTTCTTTGTTGCCTTCTAAAATATCATACAGTTTATTATTTTTTTGTTGATTATGTCCTTCATCTCTCTAGTATTTATTTAAAAAATAAATTCTAAAATTTAATTTTAAAATTTATTTAAAAGAATAAATTGCAGCTCCAATGGGGTCTGTAATTTTTGTCTGTCTTTTCCCCCCACAGTAATTTGATGGCCTCCTGATACTAAATACATGTATATAGAATCAATGAGCAACTGAAAGAGTTCACAGAAGAAAAGCATGTACTGAACCTAAAATAAAGGGAGAAATATGATTAAGCAAGGAGAAAGAAATATAAAAGGTGAGGACAGCGAAGAGAAAAATTATGCAAGAAAAAGTACAAGGAATTATATGAAAGGCTGAAGCAGTTCTGTTATACAGAATATAGTGGATTAAAATCCCCTAATAATTCCCAAATGCTGGTTATAAATCACTTTTTAAAGGAATCTTTCCTCCTACAATTTCGCTATAACCATTAAAAGCCACATGGGCAACTCCAACCTAAAATGACCATGTAGGGGATCCCTGGGTGGCTCAGTGGTTTAGTGCCTGCCCTTGGCCCACGGCGTGATCCTGGAGTTCTGGAATCCAGTTGTAGGTCTGGCTCCCTGCATGGAGCCTGCTTCTCCCTCTGCCTGTGTCTCTACTTCTCTCTCTCTCTCTGTCTCTCATGAATAAATAAATAAAAAATCTTTAAAGGGACAAGATTTGGGTCAACTTTCCCCCTCCTTTAAAAAATAATAAAATAAAATAAAATAAAATAAAATAAAATAAAATAACCATGTAAGGGAAAAATACTTTAATAATAAAAAAAAAAAAACACAATACATACAATGATACAAGTAAGTGACCAATAACTAGTAATTCTGAAAGTGGCTTTCTTGCTAATTTTTTGTGTTAATGCTAATTTATACTTATTAGACATATTTAGGTTACTGTGAAAAATAATGTAGACTAGTAACTGCCAAGCAAATAAAAATCAGTCTTTATTCTATTACCTCTATGAATAGATACTAGGAAATAGGCAATTTTTTTGTTGTCAATACCTCCATTTTTGACATCTTTGCAAACTTGTAGAAAGATAAAATAGTTTTTGCTCCCATATACTCTGAATGCTCACAGAGATATAATGATATTTATACAAACACCAGTACTCATTTACAGATATTCAGTTAACATCCAGACTTTTTTGCTTTAAAATAAATCAATCTGCATAATGAATGCCACAATAAAATATCAGAATAAAACCTATTTTAGTATAGGAAGTGGAAATATTTGCTAATATTTTTACATTAAAGAAAAACTAACATGGGAGTGCCTGGGTGGCTCAATCACAAAGTGTTTGCCTTTGGCTCAGGTCCTGATCCCGGGATCTTGGAATCAAGCCTCACATCGGGCTCTCTGCTCAGTGGGGAGTCTGCTTCTCCTTTTCCTCCCAGCTAATGCTCTCCCTCAGTATCTCTCTCTCTCTCATAATTAATTAATTAATTAATTAAAAAATGAGTGTGAAAATCACTATTTACGCTAGAATCATACTTATTTGAACTAAGTAAATCCACACATATCTCTAACTTTAGAAGAACTTTAAAGAAAATATGATTTGGCTGGAGAATTGGAGAAACAGCCCACAATTTTTTCTCCTCTCTCATAAAGCCTCCCAGGAATCCCAGTTGGATGACTCTTTATTTGGCTGATGTGCCAGAGATTATACTGAGAACTTTCCACTTTATCTCATTTAATGGAATAAGGGAACCATAATGTTAGCTTCTGTGGGAATGAAAATATAAAGAACGCCCTTAGGGAGTTTGCCAAGTATCAAGTTTCTACAAAGTACCAAAAAGTTGTAGGAATACATTTCTCAGCTACTCAAACAGATTTAATTAAGTAGCAATTTATGTTGATGTAGCCAACCCCCAAATGTGTCCATGACACAGTACTGTGGACTTAAAAATTCTAAAATATGAAGAATTAGAGGAAAATAAAGACCTAAAGCTAGGCAATATTTCACACAGTCTGTGGTACTGAACTAAACACAAGCTTTTTTAAAAAATGTGAAATTAGTTCCAATGGTTAATATAACTCATTGTAAATAGGTTGATTTTCCCCCTAATTTCTAAGCTAAATTCCATGTATGTGCAACTCAAATTAATTTATATATTTATAAAATATGTAAGTAATATAGAACCTTTATAGATAACCTAAATAAATTTGCTAAGGCTCAAGACCACTAGTCCTCAGTTTATTTCCAACTAGGCTAAAATTGGAACTGAATTCTGGAACCTACAATGGAAACAACAGCTTTTGGTTTATCAGATGAAAGAAATCAACTCTTTCTTGAAAGAGAGAAATCCCTCTGTGAAGATAAACCAAGGAATTTCGTTGTTCTGGTAGAAATTATTTAACAGAAAATATCATAGTGGATATGTACACTTAGAATTATTCCATTTTCAATTTAATCTTAATAGGATACAATTGTATGAAAGGAGTATAAATATGAATATTATATTTGAAAACATAACTGGTAATAAAGTGAAATCAGACTGTAAATCATCAAACCTATCTAAATTGCATCTGTTTACAAAAGAAATGCTTATGTTGTCATCATTGTATCAACTAAATATTAAGTTATCCATATTTTCTGTGTTAGAAAACCAGCCAGTCTGACAATATGTAGTATAAAAAAAAAAATTCACCATGATGACAAACATAAAATTCTAATTGAGAAGATACTGTGTATACAGTATAGCAGAAATAAATCAAAGATAACAAACCTTTAAAACTATTCAGCTAATTAATTGAGTTGTTTTGACTCTGATGACACATTTTGAATAACCTTTTCTGTATAATCTTCAGCTTTCTCTGGATTAAATGTCACCCACAAAACCTCAGCAATAGTTATTATGAAAAGTAGATTAACCTCACTCCCTTTCTCTTCCTAACTTAGAAGACTACCAGGGTACTGAATCTATTCAATCAAAGCTATATATCCAATTAAATATCTATTCAATAAAATATATATGTATTTTATTTTTATTTTAAATTTTATTCTAGGGATGCCTGGGTGGCTCAGTGGTCAGGCACCTGCCTTTGGCTCACGTTGCGATCCCGGGATCTAGGATCGAGTCCCGCATCAGGCTCCCTGTGAGGAGCCTGCTTCTCCCTCTGCCTATGTCTCTGCCTCTCTCTCTCAGTCTGTGTCTCTCGTGAATAAATAAATCTTTAAAAATAAATAAATCTTTAAAAATAAATAAATAAATTTTATTCTGGAGAGTATAGAATTTTCAAGTAAAGTTTATTTATTCTCCTCAGGCTGATTAATACAAATTGAATTTCATGGCATTGAGATCAACTGTTAGTAGACAGTGGAAAAAGAAGAACAGTTATGTTAAAATATGTATGCACCTGTGACACATATTAATACAGACCAGTCGTTATGACTGTTTTCCTTATCCCCTGACAATTATGTGATCATATGGGGTCCTTTTCATTCTGGAGAGAGCACTCATCCAAGCTCTGAGCCTGGGTGAAACCAGGGAGATCTACCAATAACAACAGTACCCTGTACGGTCACTTGAAACTAGTGAAAGTAGTTGGTTCTCAGATATCAATATTTTTTTATAATGAATATGAATGTGGACATTTCTGTTCCAATGTCATCACTGTCAGAATAAAAGAAGAACATTATCCTGAATTCTTCCATTTTCAGTGTTCCTGGTGAAGGGTGGAGGGTGGGAGAGATGTGGGTGAGTGGAATAAGCTAATAGAAGCAGACTAACAGTATCAGTCACAGAAACTTGACACTGTCCAAACAGAAAGCATACCCATTGTTATCTCATGAAATGCTGACCGTTTTTAATCTTTTGAGGTTTAATCACTATTGAGTGATATGCTATATGATAACTCAAACTCTGTCTCAGGCTCCAGCCATCCCTTCTGCTCAGGATACTAGAACTTTTTCTCTGTGGCTCACTGAACTAAGCACACAGTCCCTTCCACACCTGCTCTGGCTGCCATGCAACAGATTAATACACAAAAGGAAAGAGTATTCTATTATTTCTGTTGTTATAATCAGTAGAATCAATGCACTATTAATTCTGATAACTTTTAACTATTTGTATGTAGATTTATATGGATATTTATATTTAGATTTCATATGATATTTTTATGAGTGATTCAAATACTTTTAAAAATATTTTACTTATTAATTTGAGAGATAGAGAGAGAGTGCACAAGCCGAGGAGGAGGGGTGGCAGGTAGAGGGAGAGGGAGACTCAGATTCCTCACTAAACAGGAGCTTGACACTGGGCTTGATCCCAAGAACCTAGGATCATGATCTAAGACAAAGGCAGAAACTTAACCAAATGAGCCACCCAGGTGACCCTCAAATATTTTTTTAATAAATAAATTTCAGAGCTCTCTTTCCCTTGAAAGGGTACGTATAGTAATCTTAAATTTCAAAACTCTTCATATGAGAGCTATTTTTAAAATGATCTGTATTAGATACTTTACCATAGGAAATGCCGATAGTAAGAAATCATTGTAGTTACCAAAGTTCTAAATTTTTTCAAGGCACAACTTTTTTCCAGCATTACCACAAAAATACTTTCATTGAAAAGCTGATCTAAAAAAAAAAAAAAAAAAGAAAAGAAAAGCTGATCTTGATTTAAAAATTAATGGCTTATAAAGAAATTATCATTCTTATTGAAATAATTCAAAAAATCCCTGTCACCCAATATGGCTAATCAAAGATATCTTTATTATGTATACCCTTCAAATGAAATCTATTTTTCAAATTTCATAAATTATAGTCATAAGCAATGTATAAAATTAATATAAGTATATAAAATGCATACCTATACACAAATATTATACTAGTATTAAAATATTTTATCATAAGACATTTTATTCTTCCGTTCAATTTAAGTAAAGAGTAAAATAAATGTTCACGTGGAGACTAGCAATTAAAAGCTTTAACATAGTTTCTCATAGTAGAGATATGAGTAGTCTCACAATTAAATGAACAATGTAGGTAAATATTCTGTTAATCTCACTAACATCAGAAAATAACATTTTCCAGTTCTTACTTTTTAAAAGGCAAACAAGAAAAGTGAGATCAGGAGTGTGGAGAATAAATTTTTAAGAGGTGGATTTTAACCACTTCAGTCACTTTGTATTTGGTTCACAGTCCTTAATTCCTTGACAGCTTTACTGCTTTATCAGGCATCTAACAAGTGCATTTAAAGAGACTAAAAGGGGGTATGCTTTTGAACAGTCTTAATAAAGATGAATTATAATTCATTTACATTTTCATGGTGCTGAGTTTTGGAATAAATTACTTGGCCTATGACATGAGTCAAGTTCATATAAATTTTGGTTATAGCCTCAGTGGAGAAAATTGTCACGCCCAACCCCCATATAATTTTTCAGTTTCTTTGTGGGAAGACATTGTAAATTGAATGAAAATCAGAAATGGAAAATCCCCCAAATAGAGGACATCAATTTTTCTGCATATAGTGTTTCACTTTATAGACTCCTTAAAATTCAAAATGAAACAAGCTCACAGCAAGTTTTCTCCTATACTGTTAGTTACAATATACACTGAAATAATCCATTTACAAAGTAATTTAACAATAAGCACCAAATCTTTGTGTAAGTCTACTTCAGTAATAAATGTACCAAATAGATTATAAAAGATCTATTTTTAAAGAAATAGGAGGGTATTATCAATAATGGTGGAGAATTGAAAACAACGTAAATATCCTATTATTATTATTATAAAACCAGAAAGTGATGTAACATTTTCAAAAATACTTCTATTCATGAGAAAATGATACTATATGATATTGAGAAAAAAGTAACATCAAATACATGTTAGCATATATTAAATATATATATCAATATATAGAATCAAATATATGTTATTAATAAAAATTTGGGTAGATTTTAACAGTTGATTATCTTCTTCCTTGTTTGTACAATGTACATATCTGAATTTCCTATTTTATAACAAACACATATATTTTATAGCTAAAAACAATAAATGTTGTGAGACCCTCATATAGTAAAACATTATTTTATATTCTCACTCCTAACATCTTTTTTTTCAATCCTTCTACTTCTGTCTTACAGCTTATACTTTTTTTCTCCATTACTTTTCTATTCCATCAACTGCCTTATCCCTCTATTTATCCATTTCTGGATAGAAATGGGTAGAGTGTTTTGAAAATAGTCATATTGAAACAATCTTATAGTGTTCACATCTTTCCCCTTGAGGCTAAACAAGCAAATTCCATAGGAAATATTGCTTTTTATTCAGGAAAATATCTAAAGTAATTTGTTTTTAAAAATACAATATGTCAAAATAAATTACACCAGAAAATAAATTTTGAGAAGTTTCATTTTGGTTAAATTGTTCATTTTTAAAGAGAGTTATTATGAAAAAAATAGTCTACATAATATACCCATTACCACTACCAGCATTTCTAATACTAATTATCTATTATTTAAGTGGCATAGTAATCAACCTAATAACTATTATTGTGATTCCAATTTCAGAGACAAAGAATTTTAGACTTGGATGAGCATTTAACAAGGTAGCATACGAACATCCAACTGCAAAGGGGCAGAGGAGGTTTCCCAGATTCGTTCTGGCCCCCACATTGCTCTTAACGTGCTTCACCATCATTAATTAGAATATTCATTTACTAAGCTTTGACAGAGAACTCAGTTCAACCAACAGAGTAGCAAGTAAACCTTATGTACATGATCCACAACCACGACCAACTATTAGAACCACATTAATGGACATTATTCTGAAGAAAAACACATGACAATCTTTGAACTCTAAACACCTTCCACTATTGGCCGACCTTTCCTTGTTCAACTTGTTACCTATGGTCTTCCATGCTTTTGCCTTGCGAATTTCATGGCTCGTGAAGCTGTTTAAGCTTTCCACAATGCGTTCTTTTACTCATGATTAAAGTGCTCATTACTCATTCTCAGTTTTGATCCTCTCCTTAGAGAACCAGTTTGTTTTATAAGCCCTATTGCAGGACTGGGCCTCCTGGAATGGGTACCTTAAGATATACCTTTAATGGCTTATGAAAAAGTAAATTCCATTGGTCCTGTTATAGAACTTAAAGTTCATCAGGTTCAAAGAAGAAATGCCTGAGCTAAGCTCCTACCTTTTTTTGAAAATGGTTAGAGGGTGCAATGAGAACACACGATTTTTTTTTAAAAAGCATGAGATTAAAAAAAAATAATAATAAAAAAAAAAAATAAAAAAAAAAAATAAAAAAAAAAAATAAAAAGCATGAGATTTATTTATGCTACCATAGGAAGGTTCTGCACTGCCATAGTTATAATGATAGAGTGAAGCCAACAGATAATTAGGTGAGTGTACTTTACTCTCTCAAAACACAAATGATAATGCAGGCAAGAATTGATTTCTAATTTTTTTCTATTCAACAATGAATATGTGGCAGATTATCTATGTTTAAGAATGAGAACATGAAAAAAAAAAAAAAAAAAAAAAAAAAAGAATGAGAACATGACATCCCTTTTCTAACTTCCTAAATAATTTAATGTTGAAAACTAAATCCTTAAAAGTTTTTCATTTGTTGAACTGAACATGTCAAGCAGCTTATAATATTAGGATTTACTCTTACAGAATCAACTGGAAAATATTTAAGGTTTCTTCATCTGAAGCCATAGATATTTTTAGAGATCTTGAAAGCTATCATTTTGATGTATATCATTTTGATTTGTATTTGATTACATATTACACTTAAAGGATTTCTAGGTTGTGTATAATACAACTTCACTGCAAACATCTACACTTTTTAAGCAATATCTGTTCTTCTAAATTACTACTTATCAGGTCTCAAGTTGCTTATTTGATATGTGATTAATCATTTACACATAAAATATCAACTAGAAATTGTAATTACTTCCTATACCAGTTGCTAAAAATGACTAAGTAAACCTAAGGCATACATTTTTATTATGTCTGATTAAAGAAGAATGATATATTTTCAAGAACTTTCTATTGATTATTGAGCTTCTATATTACATAAATTAATGGTGTTCATTTGAAGATTCTCTGGACATATATCCTATATGTATGGCTTCTAAATGTATAAGTGATGCAGCTATAAAAACAAATATTGGAAACACTTAGAAGTTGGATGGAAAATAACAATTAGCCTTGACAAGAGAAAACTGAACCACAACCTTAAGATGGAATGTAGTAATTTCATATTGCACATTTAGTAAAGCTACCTGCTGTGTTTACTAGGGTCATTCCTCCCTAGCTGCTCTTTGCCAAACAAATAATAACATGCTGGACACTTTGGATTTCCTCTCTTCTCTCTGCTAGGACGAAAGTAAGCTTAAGGGCAGATACTTTTTGGGGCTTTACTCTATACTGTGTATGTTGTATGTTTGCTTGGATAGACATACAACGATGTTGCAGAAACCCCATAACCTTCTGGCTTTGGAATTTATCAGAGGAATTTTAAAGATCTACTACTATTTTAATTATGTTTCAAATAAACTAACATGAAAACAAATTCACATGCTCCTGCATGATAGGTGGAAGTGTGTCCTAGGAATGTACAGTATGAACCACAATAGAGGTCAGCTTGGAAACAGAGTTCAGAATGGAGAGGTACTAGTTTGTGAGACACACTTATGTAAGACTCAGCTTTGTGCTGCTTTTGGTCCTTTATGTGTGAATTATGGGCCATGATTGATTCTCTGACATATTTTTCAGGGTATTTCATTTTAAGAATAGCAAAGTGATTAATCCAACTATGAACTTTCTTTTAATAGGGCCTTGCCAAATGAAGATTTAGTCTTAAGCAGCATTTATACTTGATCCCAGAGTTATACATAATTACAAGTTTAAATATTAACTGCTTGGGCAGAACCAATTTTACTGGAATAAAAACATTGCTCAGTTGTATACTCCCCCACATAAATCCTACCCATCCCCAATCCCTTCAGCTGTTATAAAAGCAGAAATCCTTGACCTTGTCTAGCACCTACAATATGTGAAACTGGCTCCTGCTGCCATCACAGCTGGCTTAAGAATCCCTTGGAGAGTCATTAGCTACAGAAAGAAATGAAATAGCTTATCTAATGAGGTTACAATGTGAGTTGGAACTCTTCATCCTCCTTCACGTCAGCCACCCAATAATCATAGCACTCATTCTCACCTCCATATCTTCTTCAGTGTCATTTTTTTTTTTTTTTTGTATCTGGAACACTCTATCATTTCTTTTTGATCAAAATACTACATTGCATGAAGCTTGGAGAGCTAATCCAATTATGGCATTACCCTCAGAAGAAAAATGTTGTACTTATAAGACATACTGTATTCCTATGTGTTAACATCTCTCTCTTGCTAATTCATGGGTTTCTTAAATGAAATAATATATATGAAAACACTAACACAGCGCTTGGTATATAATATGGCTCTCAAAACTGTGAGTTTCTTTCTCTTGCCTTTATTTTGCCTACAGATTCTCACACAGTTTTCAATGCATGGCAGAATGAATTGGCCTGCATGTCTCCATAGCTTGCCACGATGCTGCCATCTGCTTGGTGAGAAAGTGAAAGAAATGTGTGGAAAGAAACTACTTGGAATCTGGCATTTTGAAGCCAATGAGTTCACTAATTTATGGTATCTAAGTACAGGTTTGTGGACTGGTGCAACTCCTTAATGTAGTTTTCATTTCAATGTAGTAGAAAGAAGAAAAAGACAGATAATGCTATAAATTAGTGCATATTTAATAAAGACAAATGTATTTATTTTGTTAGATGTACTTAATCATACAACTTTATTTTCTGCCTGTACAATTTTTAAACAACAATTGCTTTTACGAAATAGTGGAGAATAAGTATATTGTCATTTGGGGGTATTTTGGGGTTTTCTGCTTTCCTGGCTATGTTATTACCATCATGGCAATAGGATAATGGAATTAGTTGTTAATGCTTCATGCAGTTTTTCTCATTTGTCAGGCTTTCTTTCTTTTCTTTTTTAATTTTAAAATCGCCTAAAATTCTAGAACCAGAAAACTACTGTCGTGGCTGACAGAAAAAAAAAAATGATGGTCTTTTCTGATAAGTATAACAAATTTTTTCTGGTGTTTCAACTTTTCAATCTTTGTTGTTATTTAAATTTAATTAAAATTCTGAACTATAATATATATACAATAGTTCATTTTCCTAATGTCACAATTCAATTCAAACTTACAAATATTTATTAAGGGCTTACTATGTTCACACTACTCTTGAGAAGTTTAAGGGACATAAAATCAAGGAAAAGAAAGATCTATTCTAATGAAGTTACATTTGCCAGAAGGAAGATAGACAATAATAAACCTAACAACTCAGAAAATTGTATGGTATGGAAAGTGAAAAGTGATCTGGAAAAAAAGAAAACAGTAGAGCAGGGTCAGGGTGTCAAGATGCTGAGAAGTAACAAGCTGTCATATTAAGTACGTTGTCAAGATAGACCTAATTGAAAACAGAGGGGTTGAAGGATGATTTGAAGGAGAGGAGTTAGCCAAAGAGACATCCAGATGAAGATAATTCTAAGGTAGCAAGATTAGCTGGAACAGGGCCCAAAGGTAGGCACATTCCTGATGTGTTTTCAGGACCATGGGAGAGACTGATGTGGTTGGAATAAATGAGAGCAGAGGGCAATGGTAAGAGATGAGGCTGGCGGAGTTAAGGAGGTGGGGCAAGAAGCAGAGCACATAAGGTCTGGTGGACTTTTCATTTTGCTCTGAGTGAGATGAGGGGCCATAGCTGCTTTCTGAGCAAAGGAATAAAATAGCCTATACTATAAAAAGGTTCTAGTTGTTATGTTGAGAACAGACTGTAAGGGGCCAAGTGTAGAACAACAGAAACCTAAATGAAAGTTTTGCAGTCATCCAGGTAAAAATTGCTAGTTGCCTGGAACAGCCAGACAGCCTTGCATGTGGAAAAGTAGTCAGATTCTCTCTACATATTTTTTATTAATGTATAAAAATGTAGAGTCAATAGAATTTCCTGAGAGACTGCATATATTGACAATCAAGTATTATAGTAATCTTTATTTAGGAACCAATAACTGATAATTATAAACTCACATAAAAAAACTATAAATCAATGATACAGTTCATTTTATAGTTTTTTTTTCCTCATTTCTGTAGGAAGCTGAAAAATAAATTTTCTATACTGAAGCTCTCTCTTACTAGTATATATTTACTAGCTATTTAGATGATGGACTGTGTATTGAATTGGGTAAAATGTTGCCATAAGAAAGTTTGGTAGATAATGAAAGCTGTGACTCAGTGGCAAAATCTGTAACAAGCATTGTGTGCTAGTATTACCAGGTTACTCATTTAAGAAAAAGAAAATCACTGAAAAAAAAAGAAAGAAGAAAGAAAAGAAAGAAAGAAAGAAAGAAGAAAGAAAGAAAGAAAGAAAGAAAGAAAGAAAGAAAGAAAGAAAGAAGAAAGAAAGAAAGAAGAAAGAAAGAAAGAAAGAAAAGAAAAGAAAATCGCTGATCCATTTCATTAATTAACCTCCTTTGGAAATTTTACTCAATATTATATTTTCATGCCTGGTTTTATTTTACTCAGAAGTGCTCTAATAAATGTCATATTTTAATACTAAGAAGCTGCAGCATGTTGGAATATCCTACAGGTTTAACAAAAGCTTAGCAAAGCATTTTGATATACATGTAAAATTCAAATAAACACTCAGTATATTAGTTCCTTCATTCCAAAAGAGAATTCTTTAAAATTAACATTATATTACAGTGATAGGCAGAGTGATTAGACACTGAATATGCTTGGCTATTTTAAAAGAATACAATCATTAGCACAAAATGATTTGTACTGCAATTTTGCTTCAATTGGGAGGAAAACAATTCCCTTTCATATTTAGTAAATATACTTAAGAATGTAGCTAGATAAAAGAAAGAATGGAGCTAGAAAAATCAGGTTCTATATAAGCATAATGCTTACTTTTTTCTTGCATGGTTTTAAAAAGGTGCCACTAGACACAGGTCAGATGTACAATTAAAACTGAGGAAAATAGATATATTTTGTAATAAAGAAATATATTGCATTTTAAATTTCATAAGCATTACTCAGAAAATATAATTTAGAAAATTATATTTAATGCTTACACAGCTTTACTAGTATATAATGCTTTAGAGACAAGATGGCCCAACACAATTAGCCAAATCCTGAGGCAGCATTAAAACCCTGAAATACGACATTGTAGAAGCTTCTCAAGTAAGAAGTTTTCCAAAATAATTTTGATTAGTTAAAATATAATTTCACTTATAAAATGTCCCATGGTTTACTCAAGATTCTGTATATTTTTATATATTTTGTTATCATGTACAACTACTAAATAAAAATAGCAATAAGTTTTACTTATCATAAGTTCTATGAGGAAGGCTTAAAAAAAAGAGGTCTTTAATACACAACCTATGCCCTGAAGAAGAAAATGAATTTGTACTTTTATGCATCGCTTTTAAATTAGTATATCACAAAGTGCTATGTAAACATTTGGCAACCATATTAAAATCCTAAGAATCACCTGCATACATATAAATAATGCACAGAACTAGGCTCCACTCCAGTTATGTACAGAATGAGGACTTCTTAAATGTGGGCCCCAGTATCTGCATTTGTAACATGCATCTGACATGAATTTTGGGGACATAAAATTTTGAGACTCAAAGAATGGGCAACAGTAAAACATTATTAATTGTTGGTATATATGTATCAATCACAGTGGCTGAGAATATGGTCTATAAAGATCAGTAGAAAAAAAGGAGACTGGAGCAGATCTTTAAGGATAGGTAGAATTTGAATGCACATATTTAAATTTGTGAATTTGAAGGAGGAAGGCATTTCTGGATTTTTAGGGAATTGTTGAAAACAGTAGTGGTATGACTTAGGTGGTCAAAGTGATTTGGGTTAGACTGGGGATAGCAGGCTGTTGTATGTATAATCCAGATCTCCAAAACTTACTTTTTGGTACTTAAGTGTTTTGGAGACTGACAGCTTATGATTATCACTTTGACAATTGTTCCGGGCTCATAAGAACACCCTGGCCCAAGTTCACACCTTCAGATAGGGGCCATATCCAATGACTACTTAATGGCAGAAGTAGGGATGGCATGAAGACCTGGCTCCTTACCCCAATCAGGACAACTGTAGAGTGCCCTCCCAACTCCAAAGCACTCATGGGATTACTAAAGAGATTGTTTGGGATGCTCAAGGATTTCCTCTATCCGATCCTGCTCCCTCTGCACCCACATGTTTTCATTTCAAGAGCTGTCCTCCATAAATTTCCTGCACACATCTCTGTCTCAAAGTTTTTTGTTGTTGTTGTTTTTGTTTTTGTTTTGTTGTTGTTGTTGTTTTTTGTCTCAAAGTTTTTTAACCTTGGAATTCAACCCACAATGCCTGGCTATAGCTGAGTTTACAAATTAGTTCTCCTCTAGTTCTTTCCTATATATCTGTTTTGTTTGACACAATGAAAGCATCATTTGCTTTAAGACTGAATTATTAGGGATGCCTGGTGGCTCAGTGGTTGAGCATTTGCCTTCAGCTCAGGGGATAATCCTGGGATCCTGGGATCAAGTCCCACATTGGGTTCCCTGCAAGGAGCCTGCTTCTCCCTCTGCTTGTGTCTCTGCCTCTCTCTGTCTCTCATGAATAAATAAATAAAATCTTTAACAAAAAATACTGAATTATTAGACAAAAATTGCACAATATGAAGATTTTACTGAAAAATATAGATTTCTGGAATGGACATATGGCCCCACATATGAATGCATGCATCTTCAACCAGAACTGGGAGGCCACTGTTTCCCTCAAGAAGAGTAATTCCCTCTCCATGTCCCCTTAGTCCACAACTCCACATTGGCTTCAACATCAATAGGTCAGTTGTTCAGGACTTTGTTTAAATGAATTGGTCAGTTATCTAAACTCCACCCTTTAAGACTTAATATTGGCTTTTAAAAGCACTAGAAAATGAGGAAAAGCCACAGGCATAGTGAATAAGAGCATGATTTGGGGTTTGATTTCTGCCTCTGTACAGCCTTGACTTACCCAAACCCTCTACACCTTTACTTTCTTATCTGTAAAATGGGGAAATTAACACTACTTACATTAGAGAGTATTGTGAAGATTCATTGAAATAGTGGGTGCAAAAACAACACAGAAGTCAGTATAAAGTAAATGAAGAAATCAGTTTTTCACACCACACAGATGCATACATTCACATATTTTATGTATATAATACATATATATACACATATACATATAAAATTTATACTCTATGTAATTTATATAGCTATAATATACTATATAATTTTATACTGTATCAAAGTGAAATAAGCAAGTAAATTTAAGATGGATATTTGAAGAAAGGAAATAAAGTATTTATTAACATTCTTTTTAAAATTTAGGAAAAAATATTCCAATAAAAATTACATGGATATTGGAAGCAAGCGACTTTTATAGTCTTTGCATAACAATTATTTTATTTTTGTCTTGCTTTATAAAACATGAAACTTCCTGGAGAATAAAAAAGATTTTTATTTCATAGAAGGATGCATTTCTGATAGAGTACATAGATACTTTTCCTTAAACAGTTTCTAAATTTGAACTCACTAGTTCATGCTCACTAAGAATCATGCTTTTTCCAGTCCACGTTTTAGGTATGGGGATAAAGCAGTTAGCTATGGTTATATCAATGACTAAATCAGGGCTGCATATTAGTGACTCTCTTATCCTGACTTTATTTCTGTAAACCTTAGGTCCCAAATTCATGAGGTACTTGCATCAAATCAGACTAAAAAATTATCTGTGGTTTCAGTGGTTCACATAATCTCTGAGGCAAGACTTCCAAAAGTCACTCGCAGATACTTTTACTCACTATATTAAGTAGTTTCAAGTACTCAGGGATATTGCATCCCCTACTGTGTGTGTGTGTGTGTGTGTGTGTGTGTGCGCGCGCGCATACATGCATGTATCTGTGTCAGAGAGAGAGAGAGAGAGTGAGTTTTAACAATTATATGAATAAATACATTAATGCTCTCTGGGGACCATATAAAACAATACTTAAACTGGTCGTTTTCAGTGAAACCAATTTATAAGTTTGAATTCAGACTTTATTAATACAGTATCCAAAGGGGAAGCCAAACAGAAAATATGATGTGAAATTCTTTATCAACTGCAATTAAAACTTTTGTTCATTGCTCTCAATTCAAGTGGACAAATTAAAATGTGCAATATAGAACTTTTTGAGTATGTGTATTTAAGTATTTTAATAGTATACTTCTAAATATTTATCTCTCTAGTAAAGAAATGAGTAAGTGGTCTATATTAATCAGCCAAATATACATGCCTTAAAGTTTAGGGCTAAATATATTATTCTACCTTCCTAAAATGGCCTTTTAACTCCTCATCTGGGCTCCAATAGGGAAAAATGTGTTCCTATATATTTAGGACGCCTGTCATTCTTCCCCAAATGCTCTCCTTCTCTCTCTCACAATTCTACTCATTATCTCCTGCCATTTCTTACAGTTTAGCTCATGAAATCAAAATAATGATTTGAGGTATATAGAATAGAAAGTTCTGGGAAATGTGAAAGATTTTGTATGCTTACAGATATATCCTATTCATTAGGTACTAGATTTCAACACACAAAGTAGCATGTGTTTCCTGGCCTACTGTAATCAAGATTTTGGAAAGGCAGCTGTTTGACAATTTTATTTACATTTTCTCAGATTTTATTTTTGAAATTGAAAATTCCATCTGGATTAAAATATATTCCTACAAGGTTAGAAAATCAGAAATGAAAGAACGCTACCCCTAACTGATCCTACTGGCTTTCACACAGTGCTGCTCCTTAGCATCTTTCAGCTTGATATCATTTTTGGATGTAGCTAAATGCCAGATACCCTGACAAACATACACTCTACCAGCTGGATCTCCATCTGCTCAACTAAACATTTTCACACCAAATCTGTATAAAAAGCTATGTTTTCAAAGACAGTTATCTACAACTGAAATATTAAAATCTTAACTCCAGGAGTCCTTCCACTTACATATTTCACATGCATTTAAGCACGAATACAAAACTACCTCCGAGTACTATCAGTGGTATGCTTG
This sequence comes from Vulpes lagopus, assembly GCF_018345385.1. Lineage (NCBI taxonomy): Eukaryota > Metazoa > Chordata > Mammalia > Carnivora > Canidae > Vulpes > Vulpes lagopus. Next base: position 20,776,313 of record NC_054824.1, on the reverse strand, counting down.
CTCTCTGTTGTCAAAAGTTATCTTAAACTATCCATGAAGGGGCAGACAGACTTCTGAGCAAAAGAAATATTTTTTAGATTTTTCACAGAAGTTTGGCTTAGCAGCTTTTGACATGTTTGCTTAGGAAAAAATAACCTGCAAAATTAATGTTAGTGGACAGGATGATTTTGTAGAAATACGCATTAAGCTTGTCTTGGGAGAGCTTTTATTTTTTTGCCTACATATGAATTAATTAATTGTCAATAAATGTGTTTATAATTAAATCTTTATAATAGTTATCAAAGGCTTTTTAGGGGGATCCCTGGGTGGCGCAGCGGTTTGGCGCCTGCCTTTGGCCCAGGGCGCGATCCTGGAGACCCGGGATTGAATCCCACATCAGGCTCCCGGTGCATGGAGCCTGCTTCTCCCTCCACCTGTGTCTCTGCCTCTCTCTCTCTCTCTCTGTGACTATCATAAATAAATAAAAATTAAAAAAAAAAAAAAGAAAATCAAAGGCTTTTTATTTGGGCCTCCATTATACAAAGGGGCCAATGACATCTCAAGTAATTTTTAAACATTTCTACCTGAAAAACAAAATTAATTAAGATGGTTCCATAAGCCTCCATGGCTATTAGATTTTCTAGCTTGGGGAAGAATCATCTATAAAGGATTATTAGATTTTAGGAAACGTAAGAGCAGATGAAAGGTATGAAGTAGAAAAATATAGTGATATTGCCATTGAGGCAAAAGTGGGATCATGGAATTCATACAACATATTACTGAATAATAGGAAAAGTTTGGAAACAGGAAACTGTATGCTCTCAGAACTGTGTATACTACCTTAGGTAATATCGATGGACATCCTTTTAAAAATTTGTGTAAGTATGTTGGGGCAAGTAGGAGGAGTCCACTCTCTCATATTCAAGAAAGCAAAGGATTAATGATGACTTCAAGATTTACAGAGAGAAACACAAATCTGCATTTCTTAGCACCTCGGCAAACAAACATGAAGCATTCAGAACTTTGCAATTTTTTACACATCAAGTCTTTGGCCAGGAAGCAGAGTGAAATGTTTGTGTGTTCCTAGCAAGAGCAGAAGAGAGGTTCTTTTTCCAAGAGGGAGAAGGGGTGTATAAGACCTTTATCCATATGTTTTCCATTAACTATTCTATTCTTCACTTATTAATAACAATCCAGAAAAAACATTATTTCAGGTAAATATCTTTTCCAGGATGGGGGTTATATACGATAAAAAATGGGTGTGGATGGGAGAAGGGTGATTTGAGAGGAAGAGAGTACACATAGAGAGGTTTTGTTCAGGTAAGTAAGTATCTTACAAGAAAAACACCTTTCAGCTTCCAACTCTGTACTTCCTCTAAGGAGACAAATTAAGGATCCAAATCACAATGCATAAGAACACCTATGGTGGAGGCCAAAATTTCTTATAAGATTCTACCAGCAGAAAAAAAAAACTAGAAATACAAAGAATAATATATGTACATAGGGAAACACTTGTAAAAATATAGCTCAATTCTAGTGCTGAATTCAAAGAGACCAATGGAATTTAGAAAGAATTAGTCCTAAATGGTTTTTACTTCACAGAAATCTCAATATTACCTCACCTATTCTATATTTTTTTAATAATCAAAACTCTTTAGGGCAGCCTGGGTGGCTCAACGGTTTAGCGCCGCCTTCAGCCCAGGGCATGATCCTGGAGACCTGGGATCGAGTCCCACGTCAGGCTCCCTGCCGTGGAGCCTGCTTCTCCCTCTGCCTGTGTCTCTGCCTCTCTCTCTCTCTCTCTCTCTCTCTCTCTCTCTTCATGTCTTTCATGAATAAATAAAATCTAAAAAAAAACCCTCTTTAAGTAAAAAACTCTTCAACTTATCCTTCTAAAAGAGATAATGTCCCCCTTTATCAAAATAAATATCAGGACTTTTCAGTTATATAACACAGGCCGGACCAGAGATGGGTAACTGACTCAAAATAAAAATCTTCTAGAATCAATTGTCTAAAACTTTCCATAATTGCAAGCTTTGTTTAAAGCTGTAAAAGTTAGGAAATAACATCCTGCTATACTACACTGTTTCCACCCTCCACACCTATTCCTGATCTTGCCAAAATATAACCACCTAAGGCACCCAGGTGAAAAATAAAAGATAAAATAAGAAAGGGAATTTAAAAACTGTGCCAACAAGATGACTACCACTTTTCTTAATATTGAAAACAGGTGTACACTTAACCAACATTGATTGCAGTAAAAAAAATTGTTTTGAACACACTGGTATGCTTAATACTTTATATTTATCCAGACACACTTTGCAGAATCTGAATATATTTAATTGGCTGAAAAAAAGGACTTTGAATCATAGAAATATCAATGAAGAAAACTTGCTTAATTCAAGCATTTGCCAAGAAAAAATGGTTATCATCAAACACGAGATTAAATAATTATCTGTTTTCTTTGCTGGCTCAAGATAGATGTAGTGCTGATGCATACGCTAACTGAAAACAATGGCATAACATCCTATCTTTGCCGTTAGTTAGATCCATTAAAGATTCAAGAACAATAATTGTAGATTTATATGCTGTCTGATGTCCTCAACCAAACATCAGCCACATAGCAGATAATTTTATCCATGGGCTAATGTCCGTTCATGAAAATCTTATAAGAACACTCAAGAATAACACCATAGTGATGATGGAAGCAAAGAGCAAAGGGGATTGATGTCTATCTCTCCCAATAATGTAGGTTCCATGAGACACTATGAACATTTCACTACTGAGTTCCCAGCCCTCAGCAAAATTATTTGAGTGTCAAATATCTAATGAAAAGTATAACTAGAACTTATTTAGGAGAACGGCTGACTAGCCTGTGATCTAAAATCCTCCATATCTGATGATTTCTAGTAATTCACTGAAAATTATAAGCAGAAGCAAACATATAGAGTGATTTTTAAAATAGAAATTATTTGTCCCTGGATTTTTTAAGGTAAAATTATATTCGTTCCTTCTTCTTCATCCATTTTAGTGGGCGAGTTTCCTGCTAATATGGAAATATCCAGAGACCTGGGATCTTATCATGATCTAGCACAGTTTTAGATTAAAATTCTTTAGACATTATACTCCACGAACACAGGACTCTTGTCTTCTTTGCATACTACTTGATCTCTAGTGGCTAGCAGAGTGTTTGACACATTATAGGCATTTAATATTTATTGAATAAATGAGTGAATGGGCAGAGATTACTTAGACAAATTGTAAAGAAAACTCTTCCTAAGAAATAAAGCTTCGTAGTTCTTCAAAGATTACTATCATATCTTCCTCAGTTTTCTCCATGTTAGCTAAACCCGTTCTTTCAACTGTGACTTACATTTCATAATTGGACACAATAGTCCCAGATGGAGGTGACAAGTGTAGAGCAGAGCTGAATGTCAGCCACCCTTAGTCTATAGGTTAGTGCAATATAAGATATATAAGATATTCTGATGGCCATTAGACTCATACTGAGTTGATTTTATCCAAAGTTCAGTTTTTACTCCTCACCTTGCAGGGCTATTAACATTTGACACAGATCACTGCCTCTTCCTTGAAACATTTCTTTTCACTTCAGGGCATGAAACTGAATTTTCCTCCAATCTCACCAGACATTCATTCTCTGTCACTCTTCTAATTGTTCTTCATCATCCAATGCTCTGGCACTCAGATCTGAACTTTTTAAAAATTTTATTGATATGCATTCTCCATACTATCATATTTAGTTTCATTACTTTAAATTCCATATCTATGCGGATAACTCCAGATTTATATCACAGCCTCAAATCTCACACATAAAACTCCAGATGTGTATATACAACCAGAAGTCAACTACATGCATCTTAAAGTTACCATGAACAAAACTGAGTTTCTAAACTTCCAACATGTCCCTTTCATAATCTCCTGTATCTGAGATACCAGCAATATCATCTTTTCAGTTGCTCTAGCTAAAATCCTCAGTCACCCTTAGTCTTTCTCATTACCTCACATTCTAAGGGCCAACTAATCTTGTTGACTCTGTTCAAAATGTACCCAGGTTGACCAGCACTTACCATTCTACTGATAATAGTCTAAGCCAACCCAATGTCAGTTTTCTTCTAGATTATTGCAAAATCCCTCCCAAACTACTCTCCTGTTTCCACCCTTGAGCCCCTTTTGTCTATTCTGAATATAGCACGCAAATGGTATTGTTAAAATGGAAGTAGATTGATACCTCTCTTCTGTTCCAATCCCCAATGGCTCTCTATCGCAATCTAAAGCCAGAGATTACACAGAACCCCTCCTTATTTGGGGTGGTAATGTTCTAAGACTCCAGTGGATGCCTGAAACTGCATATTGTACCAAAATCTATATATACTATGTTTCTTTCTATACATATATACTTACAATGAAGTTTAATTTATCAAATAGGTATAGAAGCTAACAAGAATAATTATAAAATGGAAAAATATATAATATCTATAATAAAAGTTATGTGACTGTGGTCTCTCATGGAAAATGTCTTATTGTTCTATATTCACCATTCTTCTTATGGTAATGTAAGATGATACAATGCCTGTGTGGTGAGATGAAGTGAGGTGAATGACATAGGCATTGTGACACAGTGTTAGGCTACTATTGACCTTCTGGTGATCTCTTAGAAAGAGAATCATCTACTTCTAGACCGAAGCTGACTGTGGGTAACTGAAGCCATGGATAAGAGAGGGAATACTGACTATCATGACCTGCAAGGACCAATAAAACATCCTCCAACCCCATTGGTGTTCTGATAGCCACTTCTACTTTCTCTCTCTCCACACCAGCCATGCTCACATGCATGCTGAACATACCAAACATGCTTTTTGCTCAGGACCTTACATAGACTGTTCTTTCTAACTGAAACAGTCTTCTTCTTTTTTTTTTTTTTTTTTTTTTTTTTGGTTTTGCTTTTCTACCTTATTTAGGCTTTTATTCAAAGTCAACTTTGAAGTCTATCCTGACAACCTTTTAAAAACTGCATCCCTTCTGTTACTCTATTCATGCCTTTCCTACAACTATTTATATGGACATCATCTAATGTTTAAATATTCCCTATGTTTAATATATTTTTGTCTGTTGCACCTTGTATCTTACTCCTACTAAAAGTTTCATAAGGGCAGATTTGTGTGTGTGTATGTGTCTTCTGTGTTTTCCCAGTATCTAGAACAATGTGTAAAAGTTATCATCCGCTGAATAAATATTTTTGAATGATAAAAGAATGAATGAAAGTTTTAAGGAGAAACATTTCACTTGTACACTTTCAAGTATCAGCCAGCTGGGAAGAGTTTTGGTGTGACAAAATCCATACCTTCCTAGAAGTACACCATATGTCACACTCCATTGAATTTTTTTCTCACTCAAAATAGAGATAAGCTGGTCTTACCCAACTTTATTATCTTCGGATGTCAAAATTTCTCCTTGGACATTGGTTCCTGAGTGACACCAATTTTAAAGCATACTATGATTACTATTCACTCTGGGAAATTATATATTCTCATTAGAAAACTCCCATGGAAGCCCTAAATAATCAATGTGACCCCTCAAAGAACATAACTTAAATAACAGGAGAGAAATCTGCCAGGGGAAGATAGCATGGTCCCTTAAGCAAACTACATACAACCACAGTCAAAATAAAACTTGTACTAAAAAAAAAAAAAAAAAAAAAAAGCTAAATAAACAAATAAGAAAATAAGCGAACATTCTAAGTTCCTAATTTAAAGATAACAAAATTAAGAAACAAAGAGAAAAGTACAATTTGTAGAATAAATTAACCAAAACTATACTATAAAAATCTGTGGACATCTTTCATGATCAAAACAACTTGCGATGATGACACCATTATTGTGAAAGTCTCATCATTTTAACACACACAATTAACTAAATCCTCATGGAATTGTCATTAATTAAATAATGCAGTTTTTTTATTACCATTAACTTTTAACTATTGTCTCCTTTAGAAATTTTATATCTTAGCATCAGTTAGACTGAATGAAAATATTTTTTTTTTCAGATCTGTATTGTAATGATAAAAGTAACACATGCCTGAGATAAATGACTTCAGGGAATGTTCCTCAAGTTTTGAATGAGACATTGGCCTCCAAACATTTATCTATATGTTAAGCAGAAATAATTAAAAATTTTAATTGCTAACATTAGCAGTTTATATTTCAGATACAAGTTTGATTTTGTCAATTAACATCTAAGTAGGACCATAAGCAAGGTTAACACAAAAAATAAATAAAATTGTCATACAACACTGCAACAGCATGTGGTCAAAGAGCCTTTTCAAGAATTTTACTCCACACTTAATAAAGAATAGGTGTTCATTACCATTTACTACAAATGCTGATATATGGGATTTTGCAAGCATTTTTCCAACACAGATGTTATCTGTATACTTTGGAAAATAAGGGGACATCCATTGGAAAGTATGATTGAGGTTCAATAAATTTAGGCTATCCTAAATCCTCTCAAATATCCTTGCCGTTTTCTCAAATATTTTTGAGAATGTTATGTATAAAATAATTTTTCTATGCATAGTCTACTTCCCACAATAATAATACAGCAGAAGTAGGTAAAACCATGTCTCTCTTGCTCAAGGGCTCATTTTCTTTCCACTATACCAAACATTTGAAGTGAAACCAGAAACAAAAACCAGGCTTGGAACAGAAGATACTGAACAAGGATACTGATAATTAAATTATTAGCAATGTAAACTCTCACTATACTCTAAAGTATAACCAGATCTATTATTTTACTTTGATTAAGATAAACTACATTTTTAGGGCAATGAAGAAAATGTGATAATCAGTGGAATGAGGGGAGGGCATGACTATGGGTAATTGGAATAATCCTTACTATACATTATTAAACATAGTAACTAAGTTCTTTTTCAAACAATGCATAAATTGGTAATCATAGAATGAAAGTGACTCTTTTTCCAAGGCAATCAACAGCATTTTCTCCAAAGACAAAAAATGTTTTATTCTCTCTCTTCATTGTTAGCTTGGGCATCGGCCAAAAAGGCATCTCAAAAGGTATTAAGCATTTATTGGAGTCCTTACTCTGGAAGTGATCATAGGACTCCGCTTTATGGAGAACACACACATTTAACTACAATCTTGAACCCCGAGCATTTCTTTTTTCTTTTTTCTTTTTTTTAAGATTTTATTTATTTACTCATGAGAGACAGAGAGAGAGAGAGAGAGAGAGAGAGGCAGAAACACAGGCAGAGGAAGAAGCAGGCTCCATGCAGGAAGCCCGATTCAGGACTTGATCCCGGGACTCCAGGATCATGGCCTGGGCCAAAGGCAGGCACTAAACGACTGAGCCACCCAGGGACCCCCTGCTAGGCCACCCAGGGATCCCCCACTGAGCCACCCAGGGATCCCCGAACCCCAAGCATTTCTTAAGTGGCATTACATTAGAAGATCTTCTGATCAAGTTCACATTCAAGAGTGGGCATATGGATCAAACATTTCAATAAAGCAATGACTATTTGAAGGAAAAATATTGCAAATGTTGGAATATAAATTAGCAACATAGAAATGTAGTAAAAGTATGAGTTTAAATATAACTTTTGGCAAAAAATGTGTAAATGAGAATACTACAAATAAAGTATATCACTGTTCTTTAGGAAAATAAGTAGAGAGGTAGCCTACCAGGTTTCTCTAGTTTTATTATACTCCACATAATATAGTTGCATTACGATCATAATGCATTTTCTAAGGTCTCCATTGATATTCTTCCAGCTAAATCTGAATTTATTCTCTCATTTTCTTCACCCATAAACCCTTTCCAAATCTGTAACTCTTGAATACATACATGCCTTCCTGAAATATGCAGATTATATCTTTAGCAGAAAACAAATATAAGAAGCATATATTGGAGCTCCCTCAAACATTGACATAGTTTTTTTTTTTTTTCTTTTAGAACTTAGTAAAAGAGATTCCTTCTAGAATGTATACTAGATTTATTTACAAACACGCATAGCATTTTTCAAAGAAATTATCATGGAGAGTTAAAGAAATAACCTCCTTAACTGAGGACAATTTTTTTTTTTCACTTAAAATATGCAAACAATTGAGGTAATGATGCTTTCTCACCCAATGAATCTCCAATGTAATCTGTGTGTGGCAAACAGCAACAACTACATTTTGCATTGTTTAGTTTATCAATGATTGCTTCAAAGGTACGTATTTTTCACTTTTTAGTTGCTAGTGCAAACTACTGTGCCATTTTATCTGTTCTGTGGTATCCACAAGCCAATATTGAATGAATAGTCTTTCGTTTTATTAACTCTGCCTTAAGGGGAACATACACAACTCTAAGTCACATTCACTCACATAGTTCAATTCAAAAGAAATAACGTCTTAACCCATTTTCTCAAAAAAACCCCACATATTATGCACCTGCTATGCACCTGCATTTTTAGGTGCTTGGCTTTAGAAAACAAGTTTAATAAAGAGTACTTATTCAAGAATATTCTCACAGAATTGGATTCAAAGTATGTTTACAGCAGAGCTCAGAGAACCTAGTGGGAACTGAGAAGTAGATAAAAATCAAGCAAAAAATGTAAAAAATAATCTTGGAAACTTAATAGATGAATAATAATATTCAGAAAATAAAATACAGGGATCCCTGGGTGGCGCAGCAGTTTGGCGCCTGCCTTTGGCCCAGGGCGCGATCCTGGAGACCCGGGATCGAGTCCCACATCGGGCTCCCGGTGCATGGAGCCTGCTTCTCCCTCTGCCTGTGTCTCTGCCTCTCTCTCTCACTGTGTGCCTATCATAAATAAATAAATAAATAAATAAATTAAAAAAAGAAAAAACCTTTTAAAAAAAAAAAAAAAAAAAAAAAAAAAAAAAGAAAATAAAATACAATAACTAAAATTATAATTCCTTTTACCCTCACTCTGGCAAGTTACATTTCTGCTAATTCTGGCTATGATTTTAAGAGAACATGCTATAAACAATGAATAGTTATTTACAGAATGTGGGCTTTGTATATTTGTCATCTTTAAACTGACAAACTTTTATAAAAATTTCAAATTCATTTCTCTCTGGTAGGTGGCTTATATTTTTATTACATGCAATTTCTACAGTGGAACACAATCATAACTGTAATAAAGTTTAATTTTTGTGCTACACTTTAATGTATTTGCTCATGGCAACATAAGCAAGTTTGTATGAACATTAGTATTGGTTTTGTGCACATCTTTTTAATACACCTTAAATTCTGAAGCCAAAGGCAAGAATTTTTTTAGAAAAATGCCTTAAAGTTTTGGTACAATTAATTACAAATATTAGAACATTTTTGAATTTCAAATTTTCAAATAAACTGATTTGATCAACAATGTGATCAGGCAAAGATTTAAAGCAATTAAATTGTGCAGTGTTAATGAAAATGTGAAAAATGATGGTTCAAAATCATCAAAATAATAGAAATTAATATATTTCTAGCAAAAGCTCTCTAATCTTAATATACAATAGGTACAGTTTGAAATACTTTCCAATTACTACAGAGCAAACTTAACGTATAGTGTTAGAAAAAGTGTCCAAAGAAGCATATTAAATGTTATCATGACTGCTACTCTGTTATGTCCTTGTGGGTTTTTCCATGCATTGTAATTAGGATATATTCTGAATAAAATCCAAAAATACCAGGGTTAAAAGTGTGATGCAAATCCATTTAATTCCCTGATAACCATGAATCTATTTGGATGTTTCCCTGTTATACTTAACCCAAAAGTAGTATAGATTGTGATGTGTAGACCATATTTAGAAATTTTCCAGTATGAGTATGCATCACATGTTTATTAGAATTGACATTTTCTCCAGAAATAGGACAACACAACCATAAAAATCAAGAGCAGAAAGAGATAATATAACCTAGGGAAAAAGAGGATTGGCCACAGGGACTGTCTGACGTCACTGGTCATTTCACTCAGCCACTTTACAGCCTATCACCTTGGGCAAATTGTTAACTTCTTCCTGTGTTCTGAATAATAACATATTCTTCATAAAATTGTTGAGAATTTGATACCTAGGGAGTCAATAAAGTGTTAACAGGCAGAGCTGAATCCTTAAATATCTTTTATGTTACTCCATTCTTTCTTTTTCTGCTTCCAAATAGTATGGGTGGAGGGGTGAGGGGAGAGACTCAAGAAATATTATACAAATTCTCCTTACTTCTGTTTGTAGTATTAGAATGAAATGAGACTTTTCATCCAATGTAAAGCATAATCATCTACATATGTGTTATATTATCTGTCTAGGGTTGTAATATAAGCTTTTTGCCCTTACCAAATCTGGGACATGAATTCTATTTAAAATTTTACAACTTCATTGGTATTTACATTATAATTCCAAAGGATTAAAGTTCTGGGTGTCATTAGAGACATAAGGAATTACTTAAAAAAAAAAAAAAACTAGTGAAATAATTATATTTTTAAAAAGCACCTGTGTCTTGTAAGACCACCAGAAAAGATATAGAGCAGTGAAAACAAAAAGAAAGAGGCAAGAAGGAAAAACCTATTGGACCCTAAGTTAAACTGTAATTTGGTAACACTGAAATAATCATCTACAGGTTTTTTTTTTTTATTTTTAAATCTAATGTTATTTATAGCAATCAAAATGGAGACCTAAAAACTAGGTATAGTTTCTGAATTCTCATAATGATAATTTCTTACTAGCATGTGAATAATTGTAAATTTTCCTTTGCATTTGGTGAAATCTTAGGGAGAGAAACGATTAGTAATAATGAAAAAAAGATTATTAGGATTCAAATCACTCATGGGGAAACTCCCTTATATATCTCTTGATATTCCAGAGAAACAGTGGGATAGAGATCTGAAGATCTATTGGGATATGAGAGATAACACTGCCTCTTTCTCTCTGTAACCTAGAAAAGTGGCACAATTATTTTTATCCTAGTTATCCAATATAAATTTTATTTGTATTATTTGTATTGTATTTATTGCTTTTATTTATATTATTTTTATTAATGTTATATTTTTACTTATATTATATATTATTAATTATATATTATATTTATTTATATTTATATTTATATTGTTTTATTGTATTTATTGTTTAATTCCAATTTATAAATTTTGAAAAGTACATGTAAAGTAGTATCATAAAAGAGAAAAAAGTTAGTTCACATAGTGTATTGAGTACCAAAGACTTTCGAGCCTTTCAAAAATTACTATGGCTGTTTAATATAAAAGAGAAAAATAATATACAAGCATTGCATAACTGTAACTGTAACATGGTTCTTGATTTTTAAGATTGCCCAGAGGGATACTCTTTACACTCTCTTCAATGAGTTTAGCATCAGTAAACCATGCAAGTGCATGGCATACATGAAAGTTTCAGATTCTATTCATATGCCATATGTTACAAACTGCTTTGATATGATATGCCATCACTTTGAAAGCCTAGTGGGCAGTCACATGTACCACCCAACAAAGCCTTTTAAACCGCTTATAAGAACAGAAGCAGACAGATCTTCCTCAACACTAACTCCAATAGCAACTACTGCTCCAGCAGCCAAGGTAACCTTTTGCTTCCAATTTAACAATTTTACCATAAATTAGAAGAATGTTTAAAGTGATAAAAATTGGATACCCTTCATAAAAAACTGTACAAGGGAAAGAAAACACAAACAGGCTCATATCGGCTAACCTGTTCCTTTGTTCGGCATATGTAGGGATGAGGGTTGGAAATGGTCAGGAAAAAGGCATGAGTGAAGTATAAACGAGTGATTAAAAGTGATTGATGGTGTTGTTTTAGGGTATTTGGCAAAGGCACACTCACTATAGTGAGAATCTTTACAGAAAGTACCTTAAACAACAGAAGAGTGTATTGCTGCTTTGTTTTCAAATCCACAATTCAAAACCTCACTTTTCTCCCATGGGAGACTGACCCAGAACACTAGAGAAAGATCCTCAAGGATAAGGTTGCTGAATAATGTCAAAGATTACTAGTGATCAAAAGCAAGGTTCCAGTGACCGCACACCATTTCCAAAAGGTCAGAATCACGAGATCTTGTAGTAAGTGACTGTATTTACAGACTGATTGAGTAAGACTTTAACAAAAGACTCTATTTTCATTCTTTGGAATACAGATTAGAAATGAGACCTACTTTTCTGTGGGAAGTTCTTTGACAAATTCTACCCTTAGAAAAAGCTACTCTTACAAATATAAAATCAGTTTGTTCATAATGCTGCTTTTTACTTAGGAGAATTCTAAAGTATCTCAAGGAAAGAAAATCTGTTTTGAAGGGGCCTTAAACAACTACTTTTTAAGAACACTCATTCTTATTTGTATAAATGTATTCAGCAGAAATTGAGAGATTTATCTTATAGAGGGCTAGCAGAAAAAGAAAATATTCCAATATTTTTCCATATCAAATAGTACAGCATCTGAAACAAGTCTGTTGTTATTTTCACTACTGATCTCAAACCTGCAGCTCTCAAGTTAGATGTACGTCAGAAAGAAAAGTAAATATCACAGGATGTAAAAATCTGCAGCATCCTGGAGGCAAAGAAATGAATTCTCAGGGAACAGCCCGTTCTTTGTTCACCATTTATAGGACTCTTGTGACATTGGAATAGTGGTTGCCAATTGTTTCATGCTTTTTCCTGTACCTAGCGGCTCATGGGCAAACCAGATAGGAGGTCAAGAAAGGCAGGAAGGAGAGAAAAACAGAGATGAAGCGGTGAAAGGAGGAGTAAGGAAGTTAAAAAAATAAGTAAAGAAAAGAAAGTAAGGGAGGGAGCAGGGAGGAGGATAAAGGAGAAAGAAAGAAGAGAAAAAGAGAGAGGGGACATGTCAAATAGCATACAGATCTAGGGCAGGAAGTCCAAGAATATTGACAAGTTTCCAAAAATCCTCATCAACAGCCCCTGGGGGTAGAAATGTAAAAGGCAAAGGCAATAACTTTCTAAGGTAAAGGTCTGTCTGGAATTGCTGCTATGTATTATTCTACCCATAATTAGAATACTAGCGTAAGGGAAACCTGGATGCCTCAGTGGTTGACCTTCTGTGTTGGGCTCAGGTTGTGATCCTGGGATCCTGGAATCGAGTCCTGCATCAGGTTCCCCACAGGGTACGGGCTTCTCCCTCTGCCTATGTCTCTGACTCTCTTTCTGTATCTCTCATGAATAAATAAATACAATCTTTAAAAAAAAGGGATAGATATGCAAAATTATGTTCTTCTCCTTCCTTGCTTTTTTTTTTTTTTTAATTCTATTTTACATCTTTTGGCTTTCTAATTCTTGCCTTTGTTTTCCCAATAGTTTGAAGTAATCTAAGAGGGATGTGCATACAAGGATGTGTATTCAAGGGCTCATTTTCTATCCAACAGAGAAAGAACCAATGGAAAACCAGAAACCAGCGAAATATATTACATGAGAGAAAAACTTTGAGGTACTCTGGAAGCTTTTACAGAGTCACAAAAGGGTGATTCTATACCACATCTGAAATTCTGAAATTCAACTTTCTAAATTAGTACTTCAATAAATCCTATTTCTCCTGCTCCCAGTTTGCCAAAAGTGGGTTTATATTTCAAATGTAGATGTTCCTAAACATTTAAAATTTCCTCAAAGATTGCATATCTGAATGTTAAATAAATTTAAAAAGTCATTTAAATCTTTTTCTTCTTATGTGATAAAGATGGACAGCAGAGTATCTTTTAAAAATTTAATAAAAATTATTGATCTTTAGATAATCTTTCAATTGTTTCTATAAAATCATTCTCTCTCAATTTTATCTTATTCTCAAAATACTATATAAATTGGATCCGATAGTGGAAGCAGTTCTGTATTCTGAGAGAGCAATAGAGAAAAGTATACATGGATATGAGATCTACACCTAGAGATATAATTCTAGGTATACCTAGAGAACTAAATTTTATGTTAAATTAAGTAAACATTAAACTTAAGGTAAACACTTACACATATAGTATCATGAGGTGCCAAATATTTTAACACTACTTAATTTGTTTTAAAACTAGGGATAAAATACATTAATACTTAGCATCTTTTTCTCAAAGTATAACAATATGAAAACTGACAAAAGAAATAGTTTTAAAATTTTTTGTGTCTTGGCAGCCTGGGTGGCTCAGCGGTTTAGTTCTGCCTTCAGCCCAGGACGTAATCAAGGAGACCTGGGATCGAGTCCCATGTCGGGCTCCGTGCATCCCTCCCTCTGTCTGTGTCTAGGCCTCTCTGTCTCTCTCTGTGTCTCTCATGAATAAATAAAAAAAATATTTATAAATAAATAAATAAATAAATAAATAAATAAATAAATAAATAAACAAATAAAATTTCTTGCGTCTTAAGAATTCAAGATTCACTTTAAGGGGTGGATTATATCTAACACACCTCTTATAAATTCCTGGAACTCTATGAATTACAATGGTTTTGCCCAGAAATAAGTTTTTAGAAATGCCTTCGCTTTTGTAGTCCTGTCTATTGAGACGGCTGAATTTTGTGAGAAAGAAGTCAACATTAATTTGTATTATAATCGGCATTATTTTGCTAACTTTTCCAAGACTGTGCCTCGCTATAGCTAAATTTATAGCACAATTGTTCAAAATTATATTCTTGTATATCAATATCACCACAGTCAACAATAAAGTGTTTTTATTTTCTAACACACTTTTCCATGCATTGCTTCATGTAATACTGATATTAACTAGCAAGATATAAAGATTGTATTACTTGCCCAAAGTCAAAAAGCAACCTGTTCAACTTGTATTCAAATATTCTGAATTAAATCCAGTGTTCTACATAGTGATTCAAAGGTGTACATGCACCCCCAATGTTTACAGCACAATGTCCACAATGGCCACATGGAAAGAGCCCAGATGTCCATCGACAGATGAATGGATAAATATAGATAGATAGATAGATAGATAGATAGATAGATAGATGATAGATAGATAGATATCTGGAATATTACTCAGCCATCAAAAAGAATGAAATCTTGCCATTTGCAATGACATGAAAAGAACTAGAGTATATTAGCCTAGAGAAACAAGTCACTCAGACAAAGACAAATACCATATGATCTCACTCATATGTGGAATTTAAGAAACAAAACAGATGAACATAGGGGAAGGATGGAAAACAAAGTAAGACAAACACAGAGAAGGAGGTAAACCATAAGAGACTCTCAATTATAGGGAAAAAAACTGAGTATTACTGGAGGGGAAGTAGGAGGGGGATGGAGCAACTGGGTGTTGAGCATTAAGAAGGGAACTTGAAATAATGAGCACTGAGTGTTATATGCAACTGATGAATCACTAAATTTTACCCCCTGAAGCTAATAATGCCATATGTTAACTAACTTGAATTTAAATTTTAAAAAGTAAAATAAATACATATATATGTATACACACACATATTTTTTTCAGTGTTCTGAGTCCAACTTGTCTGATAAATTTCTGAAGCCTATATTTCTACACATGCATCACTATATAAAAACAGATTTTATTTTGATAGAAATAAAATAATCTGCTCAACTCAGTATATGTATTGACTATGTAAAGAGCTTACACAATACATATTTTTGGCAAGTCAATACACTGAGATCTACAACTAAGAATATATAGGAGAAAGGCAAAATAACTCAATTGGAATGTTTCTGGTTAACAAGCCATTTGACCCTACTGGCTCATTATATAATGCTACACAAATAGTCTTCTTGTTTAAGTCTCAATTCCTTGACCTGCAAACATTAAATTAATTATATGTTTAAAAATAAATAAATGCATATATTTTTATATTTATAATTCAAAATGGTGTTATGGCAAACAATAATAATTACTGTAAAATATAAACTTTTGATTCAGAAATGCCAAAAAGAAACTAAATGTAAAAAAGCCATAAACTGCTTGGCTGTTAATATTTAAGAGGAAATATATCTAACTACTTAAGAGATAATAAGCCTAATTATTAGAGACAGTATATATTTATAGTATAGTCACAAATGAAAGAATTCCTTTAAATATGAATTTATTTATATTCATATGGCATAAATATGCATGTCTGAGTATGCATGCATGCATGTACAAATACATGTGCACATACTTTACTGAGAAATTCACAAAAGTGAACCATTCAGTAATAAATATTCCTAGATAATTTAAATTCTGAGTTAATCTATACCATCTTAAAAGCAATATTTTGAACATATCATATTAGTATTAAATTGTTACATCTTCATGTGGAAACATTATGGATAGTAAAATATTTCTGTATATTCTTGCAATCAAATCATTAAGAAAAAAATAAATAGAAGATTCATTTCTGTGTGATGAGAGAAACCAACACTTGGATAAAGAAATATGCAGTTTTTACAAAGTAATATCAAATGTTTCAGAAATCCATTTTAATACATATTACATTAAAACATATTCAATTATTTGCATAAAAACAAAGGATCAAATTAAAGTTACATTAAGAGATTTTTAAAAAATAAAGTTAGATTTTAGTTGTATAGAATTTGATTTGATGGTGAAATACTTATATATCCAATCATAACCTACAGTTTTGTAAAAATACAAGGCAGGAATTTGTGTGAGCGAGAACAGTCTTAGAGGCACAGATTTATAGAGTTAACTATATAGATGAGATAGCAGAAGATGAAGAAATACTCATCCTTTTCCCCAGTAATATCAGAACAAATTTTCCAAAATATCTTACTTTACTGTGTAAACATTATAACCTATTCAGTCTTCTAAGTATTGGACACATTCTCTTGTGCTAATCAGGCCATCTATAGCTTAAAATATTGTTGAATATTTAGATCACCTTCAATCAGACAGCTAATCTATTTACACTATATTTCAACTTGACTTTCAAGGAGCTCCCAGAGTTTTTTAAAATGTCTTCAGAGAAGAGAAGTAAAACACCATACATATAATAAACACCCTCTCCAAATTAAAACATTATAAAACACTTAATGCATTTTTGCACTAGACTATTAAACAAGACTATTACAAAAAGGCAAATTATATAGGTCAGAATTATTGTATGTGTATGTGTGTAAACCAAGTTGGTAAGATCATTGAACTTTGGCATCAATTGGTATAAGTAATTAAGGAATACAAATTATTAAAATCAAAGGATAGGTAAAACATAAAAGGCAAATTGTCTATTAATTCAGAATAAAGAAAATTGTAGAAAACAGAGTATATGACTGCATATAAAGCAGAATAATTCTGATTCTAATTTTTATCTAATCATCTTTTAACCTAAAGATTCACCTAAATTCATACAAATAAATCCTGAAGTAAAAGAACATGCCTAAATTTAGGTGGTAACTGTGGCAAATTTATATCAGCAAATTGATACAGATGTTAGCTACAGTTAACAATTTTAACACATACATCCCACAAACAAAAGGACATGCAGATTGGTTACACCTAGAAGTGAAGCCTTTCATGATTACAATAATCTATAGGCTTCACTGAATATGGAAGTGTATTTGTGATGCCAAATATAATTTAATCATAATATTTAAGGAAAAAAAAAAAAAAAACTTCTGAGATACAGTTCCAGGATTTGGAAGGCCCCGGATCTTTTTCAGGGTCTGCCCAGTTAAAAAGACCCAAGACCCATTCAGGCACACATAATTCAGGAGGCCTGCCTGCCAGCAATAAAGGCCGAAATTGGATACTTGGTGAGATTAATTACCTAGATAGGGCTTGATAATGCAAGTCAAATGGGAATGTAATTAAAGTGCACCTTCCATGAAAATTATTCATTGCTGATGGATCAGGTGACAGATAAATCAAAAGACATTTTAAAAAAGACTACAGGTTAACTTGAAGCAGGTCTTTCCTCTTTATGAAACTCTGTAATTGCAGGTGTGGAATTCACTCTTCCTGTCCTATCCTCATCATGATACCATGAGACAAAAAAAAAAAAAAAATTAGATTGTAATGTAACCTATTAAAAATAGAAGCCAATAGAAAAACCATTAGGATCACAGTTACAAACAAAAGGTCAGCTAGACTGGAACCAGTTGGCTGGCAGCTTTCAGAAGAGAGTATCACTCTATGTTCATACTATAATGGGGATTGCAACCATAAAAAGAACAAGTGATGAATTAATAAGTTGACTAGTCCCCAGGGCGCAATTCTTACAGATGAAAGGCATGCTGGGGTAATCAAACAGAGTTATAAATTAGATAAATTGAATGGCATAAGAAGTATTTTACATCATCATTATTAAATAAAGTCTTCCTGGATGTGTTGTTAATTCTTTACTGTCAATATATTTATTTACAGTCTAAGAACAATAAAAAACAGTGTTTTATAACAACAGCAGGGTAATTTCAGTTACCCAGAGGGATACTAAATCTAATTTCTACCTTGAGTTCTTTTAGATGTGTTTATTATACACCTAAGAGAAGACAGATGAAACAAAATGTCCAATTAAATGATAGTTATTGGAAAATATGGCTTTATATGTTACTCATTTGGTTGCTCTAACTAATGAACATAACTTGCTTTTATCGGCCTGTATAAAAATGCATAACAGTTTTCTTGTCTGCAAGAATAAAGTTAATGCTGAATGGGAATACTGTGTCATCTAGTAGATGGCATACAAAGTTCACAAAAAAGGACAATCACTGTTAGAAAAAAACATAACAGTATAAAACTTGAAAAATCTTTGTTCTATGGAAATCTTTAATACCAATGTAGATATTGCCTTATTATGACACACATTTGAGTAATTGTGTAACCTTTCTAAAAATTCCCACTTTATATTTTATTTAAACTTGAAAAAAAGACAAAATTTGAGTTGAAATTCCCCTCAAGAATCCACTCATTTCAATATCACATAAAAATCCTTCCAATTAAGAGACCATCAAAATAACAAAAACTGATTTTGCAATATTACCTATAGGCAATTAAGAGGCTTATTGCAAATACTCTAACCTAATAAAGTAATATTTCTAAAATTGTTTTCAATAAAAATAAATTTTACATTGCAGCTCTTTTCACATGGAGAAAACTCAGAAGAAAATTGACAGGCAAATACGTAACAAGATTTTAGACATGTAAATTTGATATATGAGGGTCTGTGTTTGAAGTGCTATAAGTAAATGTATAAAAAATACATCTGTCAAAAATTATCTGTTTATAGTTCCCAACTCCTAAAGGTTACTTACTAATTAAAGTTGAAAATAGGCATGGCAAACACCCAAGATATTTTATCAGAAGACACTGCTTTTATGTTCTCTGCAGGTTCCAGTAAGTAACTTAATCCCAACCAAACTATAAAGTAAACTGTTCATGATTTGTCAGATTAGCTGATGCTTGTCCAGAAAAATGGTCTGAAAAAAAGAGTCACCAGGACACTATAATTAAGATTCATTCATCCATTTCATCCCCGGATTGAAGAAAATAATGAAACATCAAAGTAGTCAGACAGCAATCTAAAGAAGGTCAGTTAGTATCTTTTCAAACATAACACTGGTATTTAATGCTGCAGGTGCACCAGAAGTAACTTACAGATCATATTAATATCCCAGGTTGGTTGCAATAGCATTATGGATTTGTTATTTATGTCATTTTTAAAAATAAAGGAAATGTGGTTAAAAATAAAAGGTAAAGTCTAGTATTAATATACAGACTGAAGATAGCAAGAATAAAGTTTCCAAACTTTATTTAGGTGGGTCTCCAACTTTTCTATGGGTGAGTACAGGAGAGGTGGCATGTTTTAAAATGTCTGGGAGAAAAAAAAGAAACTAGGAAGACAAAGAAATGTGAAAATAAAAGTATAAAATATAACTATAAATATACATATATACCATATATGTTATATATAATAACAGACACAGTCTTTATGAGATCCGTGCAGTCATTTGATTTGATAACAATATTTCATATTACGAATGACAATAAAAATATTAGAGGAGACAGTGTTACAAATGCAGAGTTTATCTTTATGGAATTAACATCTTTCCTTTTATGACCTCTACTGAGATTACCAGGTTCTCAACAATGAAATTTATGTGAGGCTAAATTTGGGTTCTTAGTGATGTCAGAGACGTGCGAAAATAGGATGAGATGTCAAAACAAGGAGAAAACAAGGTTATGATAATGTATTAGAAAAGAACAAAGGCAGTAATTTTTTTCCAAACAAAATTCAGACTCATAATCTATCTTAGGGTTTTTACCAGTCTGATAAATGTTGTATGAAATCAGCATAAAAAGTAATCTATTACAATTCAATTCAGCCAACACTGAGCACTTACACCACATATGCCATAGCGTTATGCTTTGTTTTCAACCATGACAAATACGATTATGACATTTTCTACTCCGAGTTGTCTATCAAAATTGTTTCTCATGGCTCAAAACTGTCAAATCCAATGGACTTTCTTCTGTCTTCATTCTACTGACCTCCTGTGACATTTGATTCTATGATTAACTGACTTGGAAAATATCCCTTCCTCGAGTTACTATGACACCCTACCATCCCAACTGGCCTGGGTACTCCTTTTTGATCTTCATCATGTTGTTTTGATAGCCAGCCAGCTCCTGTGGTATTCTCAAAACTCCTCTCTCAAACTTTTAAATTATAGCTCTCCCTCCTCTTCCCCACAAAAAGGTCATTCATTAACTTGTCATCTATAGGTTCCTGATTCCCAAATCTGTAACACTTAGGCTCCTCTACCATTTCAACACCTATTCTCATAGGAATATATATGTGTTCATAAAATGTATGAAATTTAAAAGTACATATAATCAAAACTGTCTATATACATGCCTATACACACAGATACATCACATTACAGGTGATATAGCTTGATGTCACAGGAGCTAAAGGTGCTATGTTTAAGTATATTAGGAACATTTGAATGAACTGTACAATAGTGATATGGCTTAACCAGTATCTCTGCATTTTATTTCCGTATATGATTGCCATTATGAATGCTATACTCAGACAATGTCCTGCATCTTTCTATATGCTGAAGTTAATGATCAACTATTATTAAAAATTGGACACTAATTATCTAATGTCAACATGCTATGGATAATTAAGAACTGTGTGCATTTAAGCTATGATAATTGTTTTTCACAGATCTTTTCTAATGCTTGTGTCTTAAACAAGTCAAGCAGCTACAGGACTGCAAGTACATCTCTGCCCCCTACTTTGTCAGAGGACATACATCATCTACTCTGCCTTCTCCTTGATTAATTTTGTTCGGTTGCAGTAATTATCTCTCCCTGTGCAACAGACCTCTTTGTAAATGAAATGCAAGAAATTTGGATAATTTTTCCTGGTTTTTACTCTTAATTGATCCTTGTTTCTTGCTTACAGTAGTATAAAGGGAACTGAAGTCAGAAAGCAGCTGGAATTGACACAAGTACCAACAGGGTTCTGCACTAGTAATCGACACATCTGAAAAGCAAGACCTTGATAGTGTTCTTTCCTTTACCCTATTACTTAGATCATTTGGTTAAAACTGTTAATGATCCTCTTGGATCAATGTCTTTTGCTCGTAGCTCTAATTTACTGCATTGGATGATTAGTACAGATGTTTTTGTGGATGGCTCTGCATCATTCCACCAAATTGCTTGTCTGAATCAAATTTGCTTCAATTCATCACCAATGAAGCAAGGAATAAAATAATCAACATTTACTTTCTCTTAACACTGGTACCAAAAATAGAACAACTAAACACTTGTCAATTTTAGAACCATCTCTAACCTTTTTCAAAGCTATGTCCCTCAGCCTACCCAAGGGCTTAAAATGGTTTGTATGGTGTGGTGTAGCAGTGTAGGAAACGGAACCAAGAGGAACCAAAATATGTACTTCAAATTCATGAGCCTGAGTTTTTTTTAATTGAAGTATAATTGACATACATTATATTAGTTTCATCATCAAATTTTTATCGTCATCATCATAATCATCCTCCTCCTCATCACCAATTCGCATGTGTATTCATCTATATATGAATAATGTACGAAATTACCATCCACTGGCTTTTCATTCTCTGAAATGCGGCTTATTGATTTCTTGCTCTTAAATGATTTCTTTCTGAAACAGTGTCTGTCTTCACAATCCAATTCCTTTAATAATACTTCGGGGGAATGATTGTGATAGTTTGCTCTATAAGAAATAAGCAAACAACTCCCAGATCAAAACCATTTTGTACTGTGGAACAGCACCAAGTAAATCAGGTAACCAGTTTTGGTCAACTAAAAATCAAACAAAAATCACTTCCTGATTCAATTCATATTGACAATCTTTTACAAATGTGTTAATTTGTATTCTTAGCACAGTAATCCTCCTACATACATATATTTTGCTGTTTTATTATTTATAATTGTGTAATACTTCCAGAAAAAGAGACTGAATTCAATATATATTGACTGGGGTTTGTACTCTGAAAAAATTCTTGCATATTTTATTTAAGTCTCTGGTGGTAACTTGCTTTTTATATTATTTCCTGCTAAATTTGAAGAGTAGGTGGTCTTGTTAGTCACATTTGAGTTAAAACGGATTTTCTATTTCTCACTTGAACAAATTTCTTGACTTTAAAAGTAAAGTAGCTATTTCTTTACAAATAATACTCTAGTGAATGCATTTTCAATTCTCTACAATCTCCACTCAATAAACTTAACAGTAGCAAAATGAAGGACCTCCTATTAAGGGCAAGACATATAATAAGAATTACTTTACATAATTCCATCATTATCTACTATTCCAGGACAATGATCCTAATGGGCAGTCATATATTTTGTTGAAGAGCCTATTTAGAGGAAGCTTAAATTTAACAAGTTACAAATTTAAATCTCCAAAATACAGTTATAAAAACTTTTTCACTAGAAAACCTAAAAGAGCACTCACTTCTTAATCATGTTGAAATTGCTAGTTTAAAATTGCCAAGAATTTGACAAACTTGCTCAAGCTTAAAAATTCAGAGACAAACCACATAACTTCCTTTATACAGAATGTTCTGCTACCATCAAAGTAGCACCTTCTATAATTTATGAGATAATAAATTGGCTCTGTTAAAAAAAAACTGCCTTGGATGTCAAAAGCAAAATATTACTATTGGTCTTTCTGGCACTTACCAATGCATTGCAATAAATAAGTTTAGTGCCATTTGGAAGGGGAGAAACCATAGAAATGCATAAAATTCCTTCAACTCCCACCACTTGACCCACCCACAAAAGTGTCTATGCCTGTCGTAGGCATATGGAAAATAAGTACTTTCCTTCAGCATGATAAGATGGAACTAAATTATGTCAGGGATGGATACTTGTATTAGCCCATTCAGAATGCCATAATACTATAGACTGGGTGTCTCAAAAACACAGAAATTTATTATCTCCTAGTTTTAGAGGCTGGAAGTCCCAGATCAAGGTCTAGTGGGATTCACATTCTGATGAGACCACACTTCCTGGCTTGTAGATGGCTACCTTCTCACAGTGTCCTCACATGCTCTACATCAGTGAATGTGCATGGGGAGAGAGCAAGCTCTCTGGTGTCTCTTTTCATAAGGACACTAAACCTATCAAGATCAGGGCCCCAACCTTATGATCTCTTTTAACCTTAATTACCTCCCTATAGTCCCTGTCTTCAAATAGTTACACTGGGGGTCAGGGTTTCAACACATGAATTTAGAGGAGGACACAATTCAATCCATAGCAATGTTATAAATGAGTTATTATACAAATTAAACTCTTTCTTCTCAGATACTTAAGTATCACTATCCACAAAATAGCAAAGCTGAGATGAAAGAACTTGAGAAAAGATTAAGATATATTAAATTGAAAAATATGAGAGGCTACTTAAAACACCTTACAACACTAGAGTTCTTTCAAATGTTTACAGAGTCCTTCCACTCAAGAGTGTACAGATCAACTTGTTAACCTCAACCTAACCTCAACATAAGCAAAATAGTTCATCATAAGTATTTATAAAATTAGAAAAGGGGAGATATGACAGCTCACATAGACACTGGGACTGGAAAACATAGAGGTCGCAAGAAAGTGATGATATGGGGTTGAGAACAAGGTTATTTAAGGACATCTCCTTACATATATTTTAATTGAGGAAATTCATATAACAGCTATATGTTATAGTCTTATCAAGTCACAAAACCACAAAAGGGAAAGAGATTAAGTTATGAAAAAAAAATATTTTAAGTTGGGCGTGGAGCCCAACAAGGGGCTCAAACTCAAAATCCTGAGATCAAGACTTGAGCTTAGATCAAGAGCCAGACACCCCATCACCTGAACGAGCCACCTAGGTGCCCTTATATTCAATGTTATATTAAAAGAAAATAATAATTCTATTTCCAGTAGGTTTTCAAACCATGAAGAACTGTAAAAATTTTCAAATATAAAGGTCATTTATACCTTAGTATTTTGAAATACAAGTCCTTTAAGCTTTTCTTTTAAATCTCTACTTAAATATCAAGTTATGGTGAAAATTCATTTTAAGATTCTAAATATGTCTATAGTTTCAAGACCAAATCACAAAGTTTTTATACTTGAAATTATTATCTTCTATACTTATTGCATAATTTAAATAAAATTATATTGAATTTGAGTTGAACTAACCCTTTATACTAATCTTGATAATCCTACAAAATCTCTTAATATTTTTATATACAAAGAATTTATATATTTAATCCAATGAATTTACTAAGCATGGACCCTAGGCCCAAATAGTTACAGAGGCTAGAGAGTAAGACCAAAGATGTCACTGTTTTCTTACACTGAATTCTAATAGGAAGTCTACTATGTGACAAATATTGTAAGAAAATCCATGAGCTATTTACTGTAAGACTATGTCACAGAAAGATGTAATTTTCTTCTAAATGTCCATTATAAGTTTGGGATGTGAAGATACTGTGTAGGCATACAGGTCTTTACATATAAAGTGGTTGGCACATACTAAATATTCATTAAGTCCTAGTTGTCAGTGTCAATGCCAATATGGTCACCAATTTGATTAAAATAGTATTGAAAAGATCTTCATATATATATATATGTTTTAATTGCTAATAGCAACTAAAGAAAAAAACATAAATGTACCTACATGTTTATTTTTAAATTATGTCAAAAATACCTAAGCTTTAAAGAATTAAATATCACTAATATAGTCTAAGACTCTGACTTGCTAAACAAAATTATATATATAAATTTCTAAAATATCATGCCCTGGGATGCCTGGATGGCTCAGTGGTTGAGCATCTGCCTTTGGCTTAGGTCATGATCCTTGGGTCCTGGGATGGAGTCCCGAATTAGGCTCCCTGCAGGGCTTCTCCCTCTGCCTATGCCTCTGCCTCTCTCTGTATGTCTTTCATGAATAAATAAGTAAAATCCTTCGGAAAAAAATAAAATGAAGTATCATGCCCTAAGGCATGAATTAGTATGACTGAATCCTGGTCTGCCTTTCAGATGCATCAGATTTATAAAATAACTAGAAACATGACAGAAATGTGTATTTTGAATGGCTTACTGTTGAAGGAATCTTATTCGGTTGATTTTTCTGCTGTAGAGTACATGTATGTTTATGTACATATGTTTTAAGAAAACTAACACTATTTCCGCAAAATGTTTTTTTGCTGGTAGTGGTGGCAGATTTTGTTTTTTTTGCATTTATCTCATTCACTTTACGGAGATTGCTGCATTTCACATTACTTGATATAATCAGTAAATGCTCTCAAACAAGAAAATATATTCTCTTAACATCTTGTTCCTTTAAAATATAAATCAAGCTTATAAATTCCAAAGAAATATCAAAATGTATAAACTTAAATAAGAATAATTTATTTTACTTACAGGACACATAACTTGATGGCCTACCATTTTAAATCATTGAAAAGAGATGATCTGAGTTAATTTATGAGAAAATAGTCACAGTTGAGTCACACTAATAAAAGTGAGTGAAGATATATCTAACATATTTAGGAAATGACTTTTTCTATCTCCTTTCCGTATAGATTTGCTTATGTATGATGTTATATAACTCTATGGTTATATTTCATTTGGGGCACTATATAAACATTATAAATCTAAATAAAGAGAACAGTGAAGCAAATGTTAATTTTGACAGAAAAAAAATATGGGCATTTGAAAACATAAGACAAATTAGTCAAATTATGATATGCAGGGGTATTTTTAAAGTTTCTTATAAAAGGGTAATAAAATCATAGCCAGAGGCAAATGCTACAGCCAATGTTCTCGGCAAGAGATTTTGTTATTAACATCCTCAGCAGATAACACCTCTTAGTACGTCCCTTTTTCACTGAAGAATAATTTATTACCAATCCATTAAAACAAGTAGTCCATGATAAGATGACATAATACTTAATAATTCTAGGTAAGCAGTGTATTTGACTGCAATAACCTGGGATGCTGTGATGGACTGCCCACATTTTCCTCAGTGAAGAACTGAAGAATTTGTTTGCCCAGCTGCCAAGATGGCTGCTAAAAAGCAAACCTAGTTCCCTACCCCACTTTAGAATTTCCTTGACTGAAAAATGACACCTTCCTCCTTCCTAGGCTCCTTCCTGTAGCCATGTAGGGACAATACAAAGGTATGAAAGCCTGCCGCTCTCTCCTCAACTCTGGGCAATATGAAGATTCCATACAGGTGGAGAGCTCCCCCATGGAGTAGGCTGAGGATTCCGTGAGATTGCATCACATCTCAGCTGCTTCTCTGCTCCATACTTGCTCCCTTCCTTTCTCTTCCTATGGCACTGGTCCCAAGGGCATGGCCTAATATATACCATTCCTGCACAGTAGTCTCCATCTAAGTGTCTGCTTCATGGGGAGCCCAACGTGGAAAATTAGATCCTCTTTCAAGAGATTACAGTTTTCATCTTTAATTCTGACTCAGTGCTTTCTACAGCATTCTAAAATTATCAATCCCATTAAAATCATGGTATCTGTACCTGTATTATTCAGCTATAAATTAATCCATAATTTCAATCAACAACATACTGCACAATGTATAGTTTGTATGGTATTATGACTGTCCATTTAACTATGGGCATAAAACAGGCTCGTAGAGGTCTTCTGTCCCAAACCTCTCCTTTATTTAGGAGGGCTACATGAGTTCAAAGGAGTTAAGTGATTCAATTGGCATTCTCTTTATGTACATTTTACATATGAAAAATATCAAGACCATAGTAAGTATTCAGTAACTCATCACTCTTACTATTATTTCCACTATTATAATTGTTATAGTACTATAACACACTTTTCTATTCTAATAAATGTAACTGGTGTTAAGCTAAAAGCTCAATTTTATAATATGAGGAGTCAAGTGCATGATACCATTTCAGGAGAAAATTCAAGTTCAAAGAGCTGAAATAATTTATCTAAAATTAAGTAATTATGTCATCGAATATCAAATCCTATGCCTTTTCCATTCATGTCTCAATGTTTCCACTCTTGTAAAATCATTTAACTTTTCTTGTGTATGACTAGTTTTCCCATTGGAATTAATTGCACAACATTCAGCAAGACTGAAAGAACTGTGTTACATGGTAAAGGTACAGATGAACATAACATATAATCACTGACCTGAAGAATAATTACTGAGTCCTTTAAATCTCTCCAGGGGTAAGACCACATATTATAAATGCTTTTAAAACTGTCTAATTGTTTAAGTGATCAGGCAGTGAACTGAGGTATTATAAAAAGAGACAACAATTTTTGGAACTTTAATACTTCTGCAGACCAGAAGTTTGTGTTAATGCACTTAGTCTGTAGAAGGAATGTAGTGGCACTTATACAATGTTTTAATAGGCGAGATCCTTTTAAGGGCCTAGAACATGATTCACTTGTCCTTCTGGCAAAATCATGTTTATTCCAATGTTCTACACTGCCTGGCATCTTTTCTGTGAGTACCTCACTTTTTCCCCAAAGATAGAATGAATTATTCCTTCTTGGGATTCCTGTATTTTGTTCCTAATGTTCGACAATATGCATCACATTCTATTCAAGCACTCTGCCTTATTAGATGTGCAACTAAATATATCTACTACAATATAGAATCCTTATAAGGGTAGACCCAAACTTTACCTTGCTATCCCCACCATCCTCTATACTGTTTGATACACACAGTTGGCTGAATTAACATTATAATTGTTATAAAAAATAGCATTTAAATACTCAGCTGTAAAGAACACTTATGTAATTATTAAGACCATTTCTGTTCAAGAGAACCTTCCAATGTAAGGAAGAATCAGGATTATAACATCTAATATTAAGTGTATGTGCTTTCCCCCTCACTTATATATTTTTAAAAATACCTTCAACATACATATGTTTGATATGTGTCATATCATTCCTAACCAAATAAAACAAAAATGAGAAATATATATATTAGACTGTTTATGTAGGTCATATATTCCTAATAAATGCATACAAAAATTATCTAGATATGAATATCATATATTGTTCTCTATACACTTTTCATCTTAAAGCTAATTATTAGTTTAAAGTAGAATCTCAGTCTTAAGATAGCCTGTGACTAGATAATAGTCCCATTTTACATAGGCAAAACAAAATTAATCTCTTTCTCCTCCAATGTTATGAAACATAATTGCTAATTCCCCCCACACTTCGATAAAGATTTTACAGTGTTTTGCCTTGACAGGTTCACAAAGAGTTATATAAAAAGAGGATTAATTCAGCATTCATTTTGCAACTCACTACAATAATATTTTTATGACAATAAAGAGTTTTCAATTTTTTTCTAATATCTATCATCAAACATTTTATCTCCATTTTAGTTATGTTGATCTTCAGTGATCCAGCAAAGAGCACATAACTCATAAGGGGCAGGGGAGGGGCTAGGGCACAGATTCTTTAACACGAATACCTTACTCCTACCCTGAACAAAGCATAAGGGGTCTTAGTGTAGTTCCATGTCCACAAACACCGGTGGGGAGAGAGGTCTTGTGCTCTAGACTCCAAACTAAAAGAAACTACAAAGTGTACACACTACCTTTCAAACACTGGCTGATTATTTTCCATCTTCACTCTATTCTTGCCCAGACACATGTAGATTCCCCTAATAAATCTTTTTATAGCAGGCATCAGTGGATTGCTGATGAGGGGGATAACTGACCAGAGATCCAGATTTAAAATCATTATTGAAATGACTGTAGCATAAACTAGGTGGGAGGTGATGCTGTTTAGTTAATAGAGAATGAGAATTTCAAGGATCATTGCAGGTTTCCATGGACAGTAATGAACATAGGCAAAATTTCAAATCATTCCTCCTTTAGAAAGAGCAAAAATACTGGTGATGGGGAGCAGCGGGAAGTGAGTATACAAATTCCATAGAGCAATCACTAATATAATCTAAATTTCCTCTGTTAAAAAATAAGGAAAAACTTCTGCCCCATGTTGGGACTCCCCGCTCAGTGGGGAATCTCCTACTTCCTCTCTGTCTGCCCCTTTGCAGACAGATTGTCCCTCCCACAATCCTGCTCATGCTCCCTCGCATGCATGTGCACACACTCTCTCTCAAGTAAATAAAATCCTCAAAAAATAATAAAGGAAAACGTTTACAATTATCACAGATTAATCACAATTGTGATTACAATTATCACAGGTGCATTTCTTTTTGAAAGTAAAAAAAAGCTAACTTTAAATTCATGGGGTCTTAGCATTTGAGATGCAGTAGAGACTATACAGTTGTGAATTAATACTTTAACATAGAAGTATAAACATGGTTTGCTTTTTAACTTTCTTATATTTATTCTTTTAAAAATTTTTAATAGTTTTATTGAGGTATAATTTATATACCATAAAAATTACTCTTTTTAAGTATACAATTCAATATTTTCTTTAGTATATGTACAGAGCTCTGTAATCATCACAATCTAATTTTTGTACGTTTGAATTACCTCCTCCCTCCCTCCCTATAAACAAACAAAACTACTTTGCTCTTAACCAGAAGAGAATCAACACCCAAAACCACTTTACCTAACTACTGTAAGATATTTGATTCAAGAATTTATGGGAAAAATCTATGGCCTATTTAGCCCATGAAGTATTAACCTGAAAAATTAAACGACAATAAATAAATAAATAAATAAATAAATAAACAAACAAACCCCCAAAGCAGCCTATTTGGTGAACTCTATTTGTGGCATCAGTTCAGCACCTTTGGGTCATATTCAAAAATAAATAAAAATGTCCCTTCTAACTTGATATCAGCAGGGATAAAAGAACATACCAACACAGTAGACCTAAGAGTTTCTATTAATAGTTCCAAAGATAGCTATAGTGTCACAATCATGATCCTAAAATGATTCAAACCCACTCACTGTAAAGTTAGAGTGACATATCCCAATGTAAAACAACACAGGCAAAAATTTCTTTCATTTAATTTTTGAAAATTTTAAATTTTCTAGGTTGTTTTTCCCCCAGATTTCTGCTTTTACACAGGAGATCGGATTTGCAATAGCCTTTCAAATAAACATCAAAATGAAACCTTTAGATTAAGACTCACTAATTTGTTCAAAATGGTAAGCATGAGACCATATGCATAGTTTTCATTCTGCAGATACAATTTAAATAGGTAACATTTTGTTAAAATTGGCATAGAAGTGAAGAATAGATTAATCTATGTCCAGGAATTTGGGATAATACTGGTTTCTGACAACTAGCCAAAGATCAAGAAGACTTTGTTATAAGCTTATTATGATGCTCACACAACTCAGTACTCCAGTACAGGTCCCATTTTATTAATGATGATGACATGGCACTTGGTTACATCTACTACACAGCATCTTCTTTCAGCAGCTAGAGGTTGAGAAAGCCCTCAATTTCTGAAACGTCTTTCAGTAATAAGATTTTTCTGAAGGTTTAGAAAGTCTCCAATTTCTGAAACTTGCTTTCCAATTTGTATTTTCCAAAACATACCACAACAAAGGACTGAGTAGGATACCTCAAATTCCAAGAAGAAAGTAAATGAAAACTGCTTTTAGGCTAAATTACAAGTTCACAGTCATCATGGTTATTATTTCCTAATTCATTTCTTTTGAAACCCTCATGAGATCTTCCAAGTATTCTATTATTATGAACAGTAATATGATCTCTAATATTATGAACAGTAATATGATCACAAATCTACTGATGAACTTAAAATTCCCTCATGCAAATTTTAACAGACTTGCCATATATTACAAATATCACCTTCAATGTGGTAAAATATTGGCTAACACAATGTGAGACAGCGCACTCAACTCTTCCATCATTACTAATTATCATGTAGATTTTGATCATAAGCATGTACCACACAAAAAAGTAAAACTGCAAGAATTAGCCTACATCTTATTTTGTCCAATATTTTCACTCTCTTCCTCAAGATCTTTCAGCAGAGTTGCCTGTCTTCGAACAGTCTTAACTGGTTTACAATTTATCCCTTTTTATTTCTCTGGCCAGATCTCTGGAGGAGATGTTAATGAGTCTAGCAAATGGTTTAATAGGCGACAGGAGAAATAACAAAGAAAAGTTAAAGGTGTGAATAATCAACAGGCTGGAATAATTGTGTTCTGTGTAGCCAAGTTAACTAAATATCCAAGTGAGACACCTCACTTATGTAGTCACATTATTCACTTAGTGAAGACAAACACAAAAACATACCTGCTTGACCAGTGGTGATACTGACAGCCGCAAAGAGCCTCTGGGATCGGCTTAAGTCAGAAACTCCATTGACAGCTTCCACTTCAAAAGTATAATTAGCGTGGGCTAGCAGGTCCATGACAGTGACATAGTTATCCTCTAATCCAGTCTGCTGTGGCATGTATCCAATGTTACTCCCACAGGGAACACATTCGCCCTGTTCCCAACTGCACCGCTTACACAATATTCTGTAGGTCACATCATTTCTTCCTCCATTATCTGCAGGAGGACTCCATTCCAAACTTACTGTGGTTTGGTTGATGTTGAAAATGAGGTTCTGTGGCGCAGATGGAGGCCCTTTGGAAATAAAAAATAAGTAAACAAATAAACAAAAATAGAAAAAAAATGAATGAAAGGTTCTACATGGGCCATTAAGCTAGTGGCTCAATTACCATACAGAAAACTAGTTGAAATGCTTTCTTTTACATAAACATTTCATTACCTTGCCTAGGGAAGCTGCATAAAAGCCTCCTTGAATTCACTTGGCAAGAGGCTTTATTTATTTTCCATTTAATATGTCAAAATGAAAACAGGATAACAACTGTCTTTGTACTTTTGCCACAGTCTTTAGTTATTTTTCTTCTAAGCAATTAAAAAGAACAGTTAATGCACCTAAAAAAAAAAAGTTGTGCAATTGCTTAAAAATAGTCTCCCATTTAACTATATAACAGAGAATACATCTATTCATTCTTAATGTGCTCAAGAATGATTTACAGCAAGTCTGGGATCGGCTTTGGATTTGGGTCTCTCCAACATTCATTAATTGAAGCACCAAGATGTGAGATTTGCTCTAGTTAGTGATGGAATTTTAATTTGGAAATCATGACTTTTTAATCACATTTCATATCCACGTTAAGACTCAAATAAGTTTTACATTTATTTATGATTCCCATTAGATATATGTGAAAAATATTATTAAATGTATCTTGATTTTACAAATGTGAAAGTCTCACTAAAGACAGCATAAGATGTGTCTATTTTATGTTATTATTTAGCCTTATCGGTTCATGAAAAAATGCAGACATTTAATAATAATTAAGGATGCATTCACAAATCCGATGACTATCTCAACAATGTTACACTAGTACAAACAAGTGGAAGGATTCTGAAAGTCCTTTCCTATTTTATTATTATGAACTTACTTGTGCAGGCAACATACGGTGGATCAGATGGAGCCCTGTAATACCCATCCTCACATTCACATCTTGAGGAGCCTTCTTTATCAGAAAAACTGTGAGTTGGACAACGAGCGCACTGAAGATCTTGAGAGGAAGATTTGTAGAACCCACGGCCACAGGCTGGGTATGCAAAAGAAAGTGAAAATAGCAATATGAACAAATAGACTTACTTTTTGATTTTAGTAATATTTAGCAAAGAATAAAATATGAATTTAATTTCTGAAACCCAAGCTCTCTATGACAAAATTTTAGTGTATATCAATAACCTAGTTTTATGATACTACATTTTAAAACGAAATAATAAAAACCAAATGATACAGTGACCTTGCACCTGTAGTTGGGATCAGTTCAAAATCTAGAGCCCCAAACTGAACAAAAGCATAATTTAGCTCAACAAAAACTCAGGTTATTTAATTCACGGTAACTTCAATTTCAATATAATTAACTTATTTGTTGATACATATTCATATACTTCAAAGTTTTGTTTTCTAAATATAATGTAGCTGTAAATTAACTTTGTATGTGTTAATTTGGTTCATATAGAAAAATATTAAAATAATGTTAATTACCTTACAGAAAGAACATTGGTATAAAAAATATCAACTGATAATGACAGAAATGTATGCCCCCCCCCAAATTTTCAGAAAATTTCAAGATATAATTTCAACCAATTCTTAATTATAAGGCAGGCTGCCTTCCACTAGTGGATTCCCTTGTTACTAAAAATAACAAAATCCTATGAAAAGGAGAAACCTATTCCCCCAGAAATAAGGAGAAAGCCTTCAACTGTAAACAGATGAGGACTGTTCCTACTCTGCTGAGAGAGGTTAACACTACAATCATACTAACATGGCAATTGCTCTCAGCAATGAATAGACAGGTACAAAGAATGTCTCTATCACCTCCTAGTGAAGTTGCTCTTACTCATTTAGATCCTATTTTCTATTAAATCAAGTAACCTTGAACCATTTTCTATTACTTTTCATTTTTTACGTTTAATTGAAATTCAGCAAATTAAATTTTCATTATTTCAACAATTTTATTAATTAATGGCATTATACACTGAATATATTAAATAAGTTTAATTTACCCTTCATATTTATCAAATGAATATGTTAAAATTTTAGTGACTTTCATATTTAATAAAAATTAATCATATTTCTAAAGAAAGATTAGTGAATATTTAACATAAGTTCAATTATGACTTTTAACTTATGATATTCACATTTGTTTAATGTCCTCAACTTGGGCATCACTCAGGAACTTACTCACATTTTCACTCTTAGGTGGGATAAACAGTCCTATCTTACCAAAATGGTATACTGAGTCATTCTCTACTTGTGTTCACATGCTCAATATTTTAACAAGTTATTCTGATCTACCTGAGAGTTTACAATCATCTTTTGAGCTTCAAGAGCATAAGGCTATTTCACACAAATGAGACATGTATTTTAGATAATTTACAAACTTAAAGGTGTGTTATATTGCAACAGACAAGGGATAGATGTATAAACAGAGAACTACATCCATCTCCTTGTAAATATATGATCCACTACTGTCCTCGGAAGCCAGTCTACCTTTAGTTGGCTTCCTCAATTCATACAGGAGGAAAACACTCACAAATATTTTAGGAAAAGAAGCTTAATACAACTTCACATGTTCTCAGTAGCAATTGCTACAAGTCACAGAGAGAACAATGAGATTGATCATAAAATAGCATAACCAAAGATCACACTTTTAAATGTTTCTTTTTTTTCTTTTATTTTTTTAAATGTTTCTAAAGACAGAATGCCACATAAAAAAAAAATGGTTAACTGGTAAGATAAAGGATTTGGCATGGGTTTCTCAGGATAGAAATTCCTCTTTGTAAGTATTCATTGTATCTTGCTTTATGTATTATCTATAATGCAATGATCACATATGATATCCGTAAAATAGAGAAGACCGTGCTTTACTCACAACCTGCAGCTTGATAACTAAGGACAAGAGAATTAACAAAGAAAAAGAAAGAGACAGAGAGAAGAGGTATGTGCTGACACTCTTTAATGACATGTGTATATTAGTTTTTAGGAAGCAGGGAGATGGGGCCCACAATGGTAACATAACTTAACATGTACTAGGGAAGGCTTCCAGAATTAGTAGGCAGCACAGTACCTAGTGGAATTCTGCAGAATCCTAATTCTCCCATTGCAAATAAAATCTTCTAATAAAGTCATACTCCTATTTTTCTTACAAATAAAGAGGGACATTGCTTGTTCAACTTGCATGGTTTGTAGAATATATATGGTACCTAACGTAGAGAAATTTAAAACCCTTATCACTCAACTTTCAAAGTTACACTAAATTCTGTTACCACTTTAACAGATGGGAAAGCAGATTTGAAGCAAAAGTAACCTGAGTTCTTCAAATAATTCTGTTTGTCTAGGTTAAAACTGGATTTAGAACACAGGACTACTGATACTCAACCATATGCTCTTCCACCAGCCTTGACTGCTCAATGAGCCAAAGTCTGGCACTTATTCAATGGGTCTCCAGGGCTTTAGCAACCCTAAAAATTAATTTTCTATGGGTCCTTGTTGTCTTTTATTATACCCCTTTACTAATTTAAAACTATTATTTTAATTTAGAAAACTATGAAATAATAGCCTCGCACACCTCACAGAAGAGATACTAAGTACATGCTCTCAATTGCACTGTGAATTCTGGCACCAAAGATGCCTGCAAAATTGTGGAGTACATGCATGGCTATCATTAAATAGATAATGATAGAGGCAGTACCGGAAAAATGTGGTCATCAAAGTCTTAACATTTTTTCTTTGAAGTAATATGCTGTTTCAGTTCAGTTAATATTGAAAATAATAAGTTGTGACAAGACAGTTTTCACTTAATCTCTAGGAAGACTATTAATTTAGAGTTATTAAAAATAAGTACAAAATCTTTGGAGCTATGGTGTTAAAAGTAAAGCCAAGAACATGCAAAGGCATAAGCTGTATCTCTTAGGATAATAGTGAACGACTGGGTGGTAAAAAAGTTTGGGAAGGAAGTAACAGATGCTCTTAAAATTAAAATTTTAGATGAGATATCATACAAAATAGCTTGAGTAAAATACTCAGTGCGAGAAACTGGGGTGAAGTGACATATCTGAGAGTCAGCCACATAAGAACTAGGTGATCTCTCCAATGGCTCCCAAAAAGCCTATGTGGAAATCAAGGGAATTTCTCCTTTCTACAAATGCAGCTGGTTTTCTTTTTCTTTCCTTTTTTTTATTTTTTCAGCTGGTTTTCTAAAATGTACTAATACAAAAGGTTTTAGAGGGGATCCCTGGGTGGCGCAGTGGTTTGGCGCCTGCCTTTGGCCCAGGGCGCGATCCTGGAGACCCGGGATCGAATCCCACGTCGGGCTCCCAGTGCATGGAGCCTGCTTCTCCCTCCGCCTGTGTCTCTGCCTCTCTCTCTCTCTCTCTGTGTGTGACTATCATAAATAATAATAATAATAATAATAAAAAGTTTTTTAGAGGTAAAGGCCTTCTAAAACCTTAAAGAAAAATTCCCTTTATACGCAACTATGAAGTATGCAAGAATAACTTTCTAGGAATTGTGCAAATGCAATTTTAAAACTTTCTTTGCCTTATTTCTCAAATTGTTCAACAGCATTTGAACTCAAAGCAAGATCTAATTAATGCAGTATGAGCACTATGGTAAGTTAGTTGCAAAAAAAACATACAATTGTAATTTCCTGCCTTTTGATGTTTTTGAATTTTTAATTGTATATTATTTTAAGTTAACGTTCACTAGATTGATGAAGACTGGGAATATGTATAAAATTTGTTTACAATATTTAATTACTTTGGTAAAAATAATCTTTCAGTTATCATTTGATTAATAGTTTTTTAGCAGTGTTACCACAAAGGCCTGGGATTGATTCTTTCGACTGTTTTTTTTTTTTTCAGTCTTTTAGGGTCCTAATGAATAAAATAACGTAAGTTCATTATCCTAGAGCCAAGAACCATAATCTTGTCAGATTTCATACCTCAAGCAAGCTTTCACTTATTCTACTCTTTAAATGAAAAACCACCAAAGTAAAAGGAATCTAGGAAGCATGCGAAACGTCTATTTACCACGCACTAACAATATATTGCAATACAGCCACTAAATGATGTTACAATAAGCTATATTACAAGATGTTATATTATCTACTGTGATGAAATAAATATAATTTATTATGTTTAATTTCAACTATTTTTCAATAAGAGTAGTGCCCCTATTTGACTGCATTGGTTCAAATAATGTTTGAGATTTCAATTCTTTTAAAAAAAGAACACAAAGACAACAGAGTTTCCCATTTAGAAATGAATTACTTAAAAGTAATAATACTGTAACAAATTCTGAACATGAGGACATTTAAATACATGATAGTTGATACTAAAACCTGGCATTCTGATTTCTTGGTTGAACTCTTCTAACAATCAGATTCCATACTTGTCTTCAATGGATGTCAAGTGTTTAAGCAACAAGGTGCCAGGCCTTTGAGTATATACTTGCATGATGCATGTAGTCTATGGAACAATCAGGGTACTAGTAGAACAAATCTGTGTTCAACACAGATGAACAATTCTAAAGGTCATCCTAAAAGCCACAGACAGATTTCTGGGTAGGTTAAGCAATTAGGAGAAATGAAATATCTTTCTTGTGAAAGAGGGTGCAGATTCTCACACTGGCTCTGGTTCTTCAGGTTTATGACCTATAAAGGTAAACTTGGGGGATATCCTATCGATTGTATTTCTAAAGACCCTTTCCCACAAACTGGTTATCCCAGAAAATCCACATGCTTTTAGAGTTCCTCTACAGATAAGAAAGATTTTCTGGTCATTAATGGACTCATTTTTTGGAAGTCTTAAGCTCCACTTCTAATCTCAGACACACTTGACACCATCCTGGACTTTAAGGCACTGATAATCTATATCTTAGTCAGCTGTCTTCCATGACTACACATTAGGGACTCTTTGAAAGAACACTAATAACTTAGCCTTATCAAAATAATTGAATCATTATTAAGGTCCGGACATTTCTATATTTTAAAATCTTTCTACGTGTTTAGAACTATCATCCTGTAAGTCCCAGGTCTTTTTTCCAACTAGCAAAGTTTCTAAAGAATGCATGACAAGATATCTCCATCATAAAATTGATGGTAAAATGAGATATTATGAAGAAATCTAGCAAATTAGAATTTTAAGAAAAATAAAAATGAAAATTCATTAATAAGCCAATCAAAAATAGGCAGAGGATTTGAACAGCTATTTCTATATGGAGGACATAACAACAGCCAATGAACACACACAAAAATGATCAATATCATTAGCCATCAGAGAAATGCAAATCAAAACCACAGTGAGATATAACTTTTACCCACTAGGATGGCAATAAGAAAAAAAAAAGGCAGATATAACAAATGTTGGTAAGGATATGAAGGAGTTAGAAGCCTCATACCGTGCTGTGAAGAATGTAAAATTGTGCAACCACTTAAAACAAAAACTGGCAATTTCTCAAAAAGCTAAATATAGTTACCAGATTAACCAAAAACTCCACTCCTAGGTATATACTCAAGAGAAATAAAAATGCATATTGACACAAAAACTTGTACGTAAAGGTTCACAGTGATATTATTCATAATAGCCAAAAAACCCCAAAACAACCCAAATGTGCATCAACTAATAAATAAACACAATGGAATATTATTCAGCAATCAAACATGGATGAACCTTGGAAACATTAGGCTATGTGAAAGAATCCAGTCACAAAAATATATTTCCCTTATATGAAATGTCCAGAATACACAAACCCTTAAAAACACAAAGTAGATTAGTGGTTGCCAGGGGCTGAGGCAGTGAGTAGAAATGGCAAGAGATTATTAATGAGTGTAGGGTTTCATTTTGGGGTAATTCAAATGCTCTAAATTTGATTTGTAGTGATAGTCATACAAATCAGGACTCTACTGAAAAGCCACTGAATTGTTCACTTTGGTGGATGAATTGTATGGTATGTGAATTACATTTCAGTAAAGCTGGCATATATAATGAAATCCATTAATAATTCAACTTCAAATTGAACATACGAGCAAGCAAACATTAAGGAAAAATGCCAATTTACATGTTAATAATATATTAATTTGTCTTTCTAACACATATACTCTATATTCATCTATTTTTATAAAGCTGTAGTCAGGGGGCACCAGGGGGGTTCAGTCAGTTAAGCACCTGACTTGATTTCAACTAAGGTCATGATCTTAAGGTCCTGAAATCAAGCCTGCAAATAGGGCTCCCTGCTCCACACTCAATTGGGAGTCCACTTCACTCCCTTTCCTTCTCCCTCTCCTGCCCCTCCTCCACTTGTAAGCTCTTGCTTTTTCTTTTTGTCTCTCTCTAAAATAAATAAATAAATCTTTTAAAAAATTAAGGCCATCGTTAGATGTAATAAATTAACTATGAATTATAAAAAACATTAGAAAATTTTAAATCTATAATCTACATCATAATCTATAATCAATATATTCATTTCACCCATTTGTTAATTTTAGAGTTTCATAAATAATAACTTATCTTTTATCTGAGGGATAGCAATTTCATTTTATAAATTTTATAAAGAAGGAAATAGATTCTTATCAAAATCAAGCTTATAATTAGGAGAGATTTTTAATTATACAAAGTTAATTTT
Organism: Vulpes lagopus; assembly: GCF_018345385.1. NCBI lineage: Eukaryota > Metazoa > Chordata > Mammalia > Carnivora > Canidae > Vulpes > Vulpes lagopus. The sequence goes on along the minus strand of NC_054824.1, from coordinate 20,736,694 downwards.
GTGTGAATATCTGAATAGGTCTTAAACATTATTTTATTTTAACCCATCTCTTTGCTAGGCAAGAAAAGCCCAGCAGCTCTTTCTCCTACCATAAACTAACTGAATACAACTAGATTCAGCTTCTTCAAGTCTTACTCTGTTTCCAGACCTGTGATTTTAAGCACAATTGAACTTTTTCTGAAGGAATTATGTTTATGTGTCTGTGTGTAAAATACGAGGCTTTGCAGATGTTTCCGGCCACAGTTATGCAGCTGCAAAGAGTTTATTAATTATGAACTATAAGTGGATTGTTCTGTAATTGAAACTTTCTGGGCTTTAATATTGTAGAATCTATACACATACATAGTTAGGGATACTAACGAATGTTGTTATTTTATTTATTGCAGATGGACACTGTACTTAATCCAGAGCTTAATTCAGAAAAAGCTAGTCCGTTTCCATAGGATCGTTCAAATATTTGTGTCATATTAATGTCTATGCTCTATAATGCGAAGGGGAAAAGCACAGCTTGTAGAAATAGTACTCCCACTGCTCAAAGTGCTGACCTCATCTGGGATGGACAGATCCAGAATCTGTTTTTTAATCCTATTGACAGTGCCTCAGTGGGAATAATTACAAAAGTCTGCCTGAACGCCAGACCTCCTGTCACTGATATGCTATGATTTTTCACATTGAGAATGAACAGCGGGCAGAGAGGATAAAAACAACATGATGCAACGAGTATATTATAGCTTGTGAGGCACCATCCACATTACCCTACAGATAACTTGTAAGAGTTTGGAGAAGAAATGATGCATTACATAAAGTTTGTGATAACAGGTGCTCAATTGCCAAAAATATTGGGGGATTTTAAAAACTAAAAAACAAAAAAAAAAACAACTAATTTCAGGGCATTATAAATATATCTGTGTTATTTATCTGTGTTAGTTAATTGAGAACTTGATGTTTTATTAATACCATACAGTGGAAAAGAAACATGTAAAATAAGAACCTTCTAAAAGTTTTATTTTAAAACTTCTTTAAAACTATAAAAGAAAAGAAAATAAAGGATTACATAAAGACAGGTTTTTTTGTTCTGTATTAAATTATTAGTTTAGAATATGCTAGGAATTTTGCTGAGGTCTGGCATTAAAATACTCTTTATTTTACCAGAAAATCACTGTAATTTTGACGTCATTGCCAAAATGATAAAAAAAAAAGATGAAAAAAAATCAAGTTAGAACATTCAAATCTCTTTTCTCTTCTTATTCTATTTTATAAATATTAGGTTTTATTAAATAGGTAATGTGATATAGCAAAAGAGAACTGAATTTTAATTTAAAAAATCCATGTTCAAATCTACTGTACCATTTAGTGGCATGTAATTTGGATAAGGCTACTTCACATCCTGGGCTTCGATGTCTTTGTTTCCTCATTACTAATTATTAAGTGCTATGGAGACATTAGTGTGTTTGTGTATATATAAATATATATATATTTTTTCTAGTTACAAAAACTTGTTTTAACAATAACACAGTTATCTAGCTGTTAAGCTCCCATACAATTGGTTTTTATTGAAATGTGTATTTCAGCCACCATCACCAAACCCCCAAAACCCCACATATAAACTTAGACCCACTTAGTGTTTCAGCTGTGCATCAGCAAGAGTGTGAAAGACGGGTTCTGAAGAGCTGGTCTGCCTCTGCATGCCATCCTTGATAGGCAGTGGCATGCACTGTGTCAGAGATGCATCTGCCTAGCAGTTCACCTCCAGCTCTCCCTATGCCATTGTTGTCAAACACCGTCTGTGTTCCCAGAGACGTGCATGTTCATTCTGGTTCATGCAGATATGAATCCAAAAGCGGAGTTTTTAAATTATGTAAATAACTTAAAAACCAACTCCCATAAAAGGAAAGATGCAGAATGAAATCAGACCCTTCTGGATCTCACTCAATATTGTCCTCATAGGTCCATTCTGAGATCAACCTTCAGATAAAAAAAAAAAAACTGAATTACCTACACAAACTTAGAATTTAGTTACCTACTGGAAAAGGGATAAACCAGAGTATTTTAGCCCTAATTCAACTCTATAGAAAAACAATACAATTACTGGGTTCCCATGAATTAAAAACACTTATATTAGGGGAAGCCAACTTCACACATTACTTATTCATAGTGACTAAAAAAAGTCACTTATTTATGATACAGTATTATTTTATTTTACTATAGATTTCCTTGAGAGCATTGTCATTAAGAACAAGAGGCTGCAAAGAGGAGCGCTCTTAAATAGCAATTGGTGCTGGGAAGATTTCAGGCAGGGGCACAAATTACTATATCATTTAGGCCACTGTCAAGTTTATTTTTAAATATTTCTCTTGTATTTATTATAGTACTGTAAGTTTTATAATTTCAGTTTTATTATTCATTTTCACTATACTAAGCCATTCCTCACAGTTTTGAAAATATACCTAAAAAGGTCAGACAATGTAGCCAATGTAGCAATAAGACAAAAAATGATGCAAAATATAGGAGTGAGGATTCCTCTTTTGAAAGATCAATACTCTGGTTTTAGCACAATCGTTTTTATTTATTTTTTTTAACACAATCGTTTTTAAAACAGCACTTCTTAAAAGATAAAATTCATATTCTGAATGACAGATATTGTTAATTTCACCACAGAAAGTCTTACTTCAACAATCCTGAAAAGGCAATACAACTTGCCCTTTACATAAATTATGACATTGGTTTCCCCTCTAGCCTGTACTAGCTGTGTAACCTTTGCAAATCTGCTTAAGTTCTCTGAGCCCAGTTTGTCCATATTAAAAATAGAGAAACCTAATAATACGACTATCTCATAAGGCTATTGTGAATTAAAGTGCTAATTCATGTGAAAAATATAGCACACTGCCTGGCAGAGAATAAGCACTCAATAAATAACTATTATGATTATTTCACAATGCCAATGTCCATGCTGTTTTGATTTCACCCTAGTTTCTACCTCTGATAAACAATGAGCCACTTCTCTATTATCAGATGTGTATGCAAACAAAAAACACAAATTAATTATTAGGTAAATACAGCCAAATTACTATTCCTTCCCTGACTAAATAATTATTGTTTGCCTACTCTTTGCATTGTGCTAGGCAGTGGACCAAAGTTATGTCCACTAAAAAAACAAATACGATGATCTCTAAATACATTTTACCTCTGACCTGGTATCAAATACTATGTATAATCAGTTGGTTATGTGCTTAAAGCTAATTAAATTTCTGATATGTGATTAGAAATTATTATATAAATTATAAATATTGTGTCTTAATTTGTATATTTTGCAATATGCTTAATTATCTCCCAATTCAGTGGTGAATATAGACACTAAAGTCACCTTTCCTGCCAGGGCTGTAGCATTTCATCAATGTGAAGAGAGAGAATTCAGCACAGGTTGACATGCAGGAAATGTGGGTAGGGACTTATTGACCAATTATATTTAAACTAGAGAGTTATTTGTGGCAGTTACTGTTTTGTCTTTCACTGAGGCTAATAGTGGATCTGGCAATATCAAAATATTTCATAAAAGCAGGTGACTTTAAGTTCAAAAAACTTTAGGTGGGTAAGAAATAGTATATAAATACAAATGTTTGAAATTTAATTATTTAATAAAATGAACATTTTTAGTTCAAAGACTGAAAATTAAACTATCTTATGAGTGATTCATCAATAATCAGTTTTTCTCCCACAATACACTTAAATCTACCTATCTGTAGAAAAAGTCTGCAAGATCCACAGACAAAATGAAAGAAATAATTCCATTTGAATTTCTTAAAACAAAGTGCAGTCATTCCATTTCAAGTAGTATAAAATGTGGGCTTTTCACTATAATTTTCAGCAAAAATTTCAAAAATTATTAAAACAAAATCATCAGTTAAGACAATCTTTCTAGCTCTTTTATGAAGACTAGTTTTTTCCTTAGTCAGTTATATAATGTGAATCAATACTAAGTCTTGTGAAGCAAATAACCCTAAAGCAGTTTAAGGCAGTTTGAACATGTGGGGAGATAAATAATCATTTCTGTTATGTCAGTGGAAAATTTTCTGAAGATCATAAAGAAATCAGTTTGCCCTGAAGCATGACATTTTAAAAAGATGCATTAGGACAATGAGGATATTCACTCAATCCTTAATTCTTAGAAATAAAAGAAAATAACAGACAGAATAAATCCTCACAACAAATGATAATGTTGAGCTCAAACCTTTTTTCAAAAAACAGGAGCTCACTACACACACACACACACACATACACACACACAAAAGCAGACAGGCTTCTACATATATATATACACATATGTATGTATGTATGTATGTATAGAGAGTTTTGAGATAAACAAAATTGTTAGAAATAAAACAGTAAGGAGATGCCTGGGTGGCTCAGCGGTTAAGTGTCTGCCTTTGGCTCAGGGTGTGATCCTGGAGTCCCAGGATCAAGTCCCACATCAGGCTCCCTGCATGGAGCCTGCTTCTCCCTCTGCCTATGTCTCTGCCTCTCTCTGTGTGTCTCTCATGAATAAATAAATAAAATCTTTAAAAAAATAAAGAAAACAATAAGAATTTTGTAACTGAATCCCCATATTTTCTACTCCTTAATAACAGAAAACGAAATAATTGTTCATTTTTATCTCCACACAAAGCAAACAATCTGACACAGCTCTATCTGTATCTGATCCACTTTGCATTCATGGCATTTTGCAAAAAGTGAATGTATGTAAGACCAGAATATTGTTTAATATGTTTTTTAATAAAAACTATTTTTAGAAATGGTAGCTATGTTAGCATGCAAAAAGACATCTGGTTTAGTTCTTGTTTTAATGAATAACTAACTCACCCTTCATGAATCAGTTAAAAGCCTAACTCCTCCTAAAGCTACTAAAGTGGACAGTACAAACTGGTCTGTATGACATACCACAATTATGGCATTAATGCTGTCATATTTATTTTTCCATGTATATGTCTTCCAGTTCCCTGTGCGACCTTCAAGGGCAGAGATTATGATATGTGTATCTATACAACCCAGAGCCTAGCACAATGTCTAGCACATAGCAAAAAGTTAACCTGCATTTACTGAATGAATCATTATTCATCTTGCAATATTAGGCATCTGGTAATAACTGTCCCATTTACCAAAGGCTAATTCACCAAAACAACTTAGTAAACTTTTTATAGTAATCAGATCCATGGAAACAGCATGGCACATTCTTAAGTAGAATGTAGCAGAATCCTGACTGTATCGGTTAAAGGAAGATATTTCATGGGCTCTTATTCTTAAGGAGGTTCCCCTTATGCTGTAGAAGGAGACAATTGCACACCCATGTTTAGATTAATGCTTTAGATAATTTCTAACATGATCCTATGAGCATCCTTAACACAGTAACATGAATAAGTGAAGGAGATGTGAAATATTTTATAAGCATATAATTAGAGCATTTTTCTTTGAACATGGTAAAGAAAAGTTCCAGAAGGAAAACTACTAGTTGTGAATTATAAATCATAATAAAACTGTCAGTGTAAGGTTCTTTTCTAAGACAAAAAAGATCAAGTGATAGCTCCCCATTCTTAAAAAGACCATTTTTCCTTAAATATATGACCTACCCAACCTCAAAAACAAGAATATCCTAGTTGTAGATAATCTAGAATTCCCATATTCTAGAAAGTACACATATACTTTCATTTCTGTTAGTAATTTGAAACTAGACAGGCCACTATTAAAATAAATTCTTGTAATTAACATTTCTATTGGAAAACACAGAAATATCACTGATGCCTTACATTATGAAAAATGATTTCAATTTATTTCTTACTGGCTCTCTTTTAAATTTTAAAAACAATTATTGTAAACAAAAAAGCTAATTTAAATACAATGGGCCGTTACATCTTTTCTTTTAAGTATAAACACACAAATATCCACACACCATTCTGTATCTTTGTCTTTTTGCATTGAATTTCAGATGTCTCTAAGATAAATTAATTCATTCTGCATATGACCTATGCAGAGGGGCATGACAAAAGTAAGGGTTAAAGCCTACTTATATGTACATATATTTTACTTTTTTCATATTTAAAAAAATATTTTATTTTTTTATTCATGAGAGATGCAGAGGCAGAGACACAGGCAGAGGGTGAAGCAGACTCCCTGCAAGGAGCCTGATGTGGGACTTGATTCCAGGACCCTGGGATCATGACCTGAGCCAAAGCCAGATGCTCAACCACTGAGCCACCCAGCCATCCCCTCTCTTTTCAAATAAAAACTAACAGACAAGAAAACTGGATAAGAACATTAAGTACCTTACCATAAAGAATGAGCTCAAAAAAAGTAATGTAAGTACTACAAAGTACATTTAAATATGAAATAATTGAAAACTTCGTAAGTTAAATATTGATTTTTACATGGTAGAGGATAATAATGTAAATGTGTATATTTCCAAACAAAAAATGTGTTGGACATTCTTGCAAAGGAAAGTATAAACTGGAATATAACGATCCATTCTATTTCTACACCAATGATGCTATAATATAGCACAATATATGCACAAAAGTTGGCAGTGCATTAAATATTCCTAGTTAATCAGAATCAAGTAATCTCAACACCTACCTAAAGGTTTTGAAAATATCAACCTATACTAACCAGATTACAGGTAGTCAAGAAGGAAAAAAGCAGTTCAAAGATTGTGTGCAATATTAATGGTAAAGAACATACAGGAGAAAAACAATAACTCATTGTGAAGACACACTGTGACAGTTGGAAACCAGGTGGAATAGGTCAGACAATACTTTTAGAATAATTTTTTTCAACATTTAAGTTGAATTACTCTTTTATAAATGTTCAACAGAGTGATTAGAATACCAGTTGTGTATATGTCTAAATAAACAGAATGTCTATAAGCCACAATGTAATAGACTTTTAGGGAAAATCAAGCATTGTATAAGAATTTGTGAAACCCTTTTATAAGTGGATGTATACCAATGAAAAATGAGGCATCTGATGCTTGAAAATTTTCATATGTTCTTATTTTATTTCACCATAATGAAAATAGCAAATAATAACTATGGCATGATAAGACCGATGGAGATCCCTGCCAAATGCCAATGATGATAAGAGGAGAGAGTCCTAACCTCACAAGAATATGACTTTTGCCATTTTTCAATATGACTATCTTAGAGTTTAAATTAGCAGTCCTTTAGGAGGCTAAAAAGCTGAATCTTTTCAAAGCTACAAATGTTAAAATGGTATGTCTAATCATAATGTCAGTAAAGCTTTGGAGTTCTAGAATTCTCCCAAAATGAAGTCCTTCTTTTTTTTAAGATTTTATTTATTTATTCATGAGAGACACAGAGAGAGGCAGAGACATAGGCAGAGGGAGAAACAGGCCCCGTGCAGGGAGCCCGATGTGGGACTCGATCCCAGGACTCCTGGATCATGTCCTGAGCTGAAGGCAGATGCTTAACCCCTGAGTCACTCAGGCATCCCCAAATCTTTCTTTTATCAAAGAAAGAAAGGGACAATACCACCTCACACCAGTGAGAATGGGGAAAATTAACAAGGCAGGAAACCACAAATGTTGGAGAGGATGTGGAGAAAGGGGAACCCTCTTGCACTGTTGGTGGGAATGTGAACTGGTGCAGCCACTCTGGAAAACTGTGTGGAGGTTCCTCAAAGAGTTAAAAATAGATCTGCCCTACGACCCTGCAATTGCACTGCTGGGGATTTACCCCAAAGTGAAATGCCAGGACACCTGCATCCCGATGTTTATAGCATCAATGCCCACAGTAGCCAAACTGTGGAAGAAGCCTCGGTGTCCATCGAAAGATGAATGGATAAAGAAGATGTAGTTTATGTATACAATGGAATATTACTCAGCCATTAGAAATGACAAATACCCACCATTTGCTTTGATGTGGATGGACCTGGAGGGTATAATGCTGAGTGAAATAAGTCAATCGGAGAAGGGCAAACATTATATGGTCTCATTCATTTGGGGAATATAAAAAAGAGTGAAAGGGAGTAAAGGGGAAAGGAGAAAAAATGAGTGGGAAATATCAGAAAGGGAGTCAGGACATGAGAGACTCCTAACTCTGAGAAACGAACAAGGGGTAGTAAAAAAGGGAGGTGGGTGGGGGGTGGGGTAACTGGGTGATGGGCACTGAGGGGGGCACTTGATGGGATGAGCACTGGGTGTTATGCTGTATGTTGGCAAATTGAGCTCCAATAAAAAAAAAAAGAAAAAGAAAAGAAAAAAAAAAGAAAGGGACAAGTGTTGAGTGCTATAAAAATATTTTGCAAAATTAGAATTTGGAGGAAACAATTTTTTATCAAGATAAGGTATATCACTCTTTACTTACTATCTTCATTATATCTTTGCTTTATTAAGTTTTCCATCTAAGTTGTATCACGCAAAGTAAACTGGCATTCCAATGCATCCCCTTCTGAAGAATCATGAGCTTAACATAAGCATGCTATTTACTAATGGATAAATATATTGCATGCTTTCTTGAAAAAGGAAAAAAAATAAATTGTATTCTGATTCCCATTTTACATATTTTATTAATAATATATGAAGGAACAAATCCTTTTACAATACACCTCAGTGTTTCATAAATACCCCTACTATTAACTTCCAGAGAGAAACAGCGTAACAATAAATAAAGAAGCATTTATCAAATGTCAGAAGAAACAATAAGAAAGTAGTAGAATATTGGGGCACCTGGGTGGGTCAGTGGTTGAGTGTCTGCCTTTGGCTCAGGGTCCTGGGATTGAGTCCCTCATCGGGTTCCTCACAAGAAGCTACTTCTCCCTCTGCCTATGTCTCTGCCTCTCTCTGTGTCTCTCGTGAATAAAAAAATAAAATCTTAAAAAAGTAGTAGAATATTGAATTTCCAACTAACAGAAAGCACTAAAATTACATGGAGTCTTATAAAAGGTATTTAACTAGAGCATTTTTTTAAGTCAGGCTTGAATTTAGAGCCATTTATATCAAGAAGTAAGCTATGTGGTGCTAAACTTTCTGAAGAAGATTCATTACAAATGCATTTGCTATAATTCCAAATCTCATCTCCCTATGAAGCCATATCTGACCTCTGGTTTAAACAACTGAGTCCCTCCTGTCTCTTCCCATTTCTATAATTAATCACTATAGCTAAAATGTATACTTCTGTCTCTGTCTGTCCATCTATCTATCTCATGCAGGGTACATTACACTCTCACTGCAATCTTGCAAGATAGTTATCATACTCTTCCAATCAAATATAAAGGTGTTAATTATATTTCCTTGATATTTCACAAGAGTTTGGTCCTTCGAAGACTTCCTTCTGAGTGTAATGCCTGACTAAGCAAGTCTGTAATAGTGCCCAGGATGATAGGGTCTCAAGCATAGTTACGTATTTTGCAATTTTACCTGCCAAAATAGAAGAATCCTGTATACATGAATATATATTGACGATTAAAAAAAAGTTTATAGATCAGTAGAGAACAGTATTTATAAGAAGGCAACCTATGGGACCAAACACCTTATGTTCAAACCCTAGGTTTGAATGCCAGATCTACCACTAGACCACTAGATAGGAAACTGCCTAGGAAAAGTAAGTTTGTTTTTTTTTTTTCATAATAGAATTCTTATGTGAACTAAAGAAATTACAAAAGTGCCTAGCACACATGAGCATTTTATACATGTCAATAATATTATAATTACTATGTTAACATAGTAGAGAACACTATTTTTTAATTAAGAATATTTAGCTTCCACTAAAATGTAAAAAAAGAAAAAAACACTTCTGGAATATTCTCCAACATTTTTACAAGCAATCTGTTTAACTGCATCATTATAGAAATTATGTAGCTAAATGTCTGGAAGTTTCATTTTAGGAATTCATTTAATAGGTTTGACAGTTAAAGAAATCATATACAAAGAGTTCTTTGAAATAACATCATTTTAAAAAATCTTCACTTGAAATTTAACCTATTTTCTCTTCTGTTGTTTTGGTCTGAATAAATCTACTTTGTTTAGTATGTTATTTAGGTAGAGGTACAATTTCACCCTATACTCTACAATGAAAGGAAATATGCCAAATACACATTTCAAACTGTGTAACTTGCCATGTAATAACCAAAATAAAACAACATAAGACAGGCTGATAAAAACTCGGAGATTTGAAAGGGTCAAGAAAAACTCTAATACACTACAGGCAGCTATTACAGATAAAACATTCACTGAAAAGAGAGGCAGAGAGAGAGAAAGAGAGAAGGAAGGAAAAGTCATGAAGAAAGAATAGATTTCTATGAAAATACAACTTATTTTCAAGTTAGTTACTGAGTTTTCTTTGCTATTCTTAACAGTAATGTAATCATCCATACACATGATAGCAATCTGCTTTCCATCCATATCTGTAAAGTCTGACATTTTTTTCTAAAGACAACTAAGAAAAATGAAAACTACCATTCTCTTTCTTCATGACCACTAAAGAAGAAAAATCACAGTATTTTAGGACTTCTGTCATTATTTCTCTTAGCAAGCATGTCCACAAAGCCTTCATTATGAGAGATTTATGATATATAGACATGAGAGAAGTTAGGCAGAAGGAAGTGGGGCCTTCTCATAATTAATAACAAGTCTGAAGATAATAATCGAGAGAGAGAGAACACTCCAGAAAGCATGCCATACTGTCAGCATCAGTGACCAAGTGACATTTCGTGGTTTCATTTTCACATACTAATACAACACTGGTAGTCCACAAACAACTCACATGAAAACAACTGATCGTAGTGTATGATAACAGAACCCCAAAGATGTCTCACCCACGTACAGGAATATATGCAGCTGATTTTCTGGAAAATTGTATCCATCCATTATAAGAACCATTCACTGTCTTCCATTCAGGTGCATTTGAACAAAAACAAAGACTATATACATAAGTGCATCCCCAATAACTCAAGCCCTGCCCTTTGGGAAGAAATGTAAGACTTCTTCAATTCTTCAGTCCTGGGTCCCAAGTCAAAGACTCATGCAGACTCATTCATTCTCTCTTTACACCTTTAAGGCAGATCCTCAAAGCACAAATTCACTGTCTTTTCTTATCTTATATTTCTGTCATTCATTCTATTCCTCGGACGTCTTTGCCTTCTGAAACAAGTAGTCCAGAGTCCTCATCACTTTCACATTCCTCACAAAATCTAAAAGTAGTCACATTGATCCTTTACATTTTGCTAATTATCATCAAATATAGATCTAAAAACAATTTACATAGGAATTAAAAGGCTCCAATATATTATAAAGTTATCCATGTGACATAGGGGTATAATTTTTAACTTTCCAGTGCAATACTTCCCAAGTGGGGGTTATTTTGCCCCCAGGAAACATTTTGCAATGCCTGCAGACATTTGTGATCATTTTAACTGAGTGATGTTACTGGCATCTGGTGGGTAAATATCAGCGGTGCTGCTAAACAACCTACAGAACTTGCCACAACAACAATTATCTGGCACAAATGTCAACAGTGCTACTCTTGAGAAACCTTGCTTTCCTACAAATAGGTATCTGTTCATCCTACTTCTGAGTCCTAGTTGTCACCTTGTTAAGGAAGTCCTGTCCTAACCAGGGGGAAAAAAATTACAGTTAGACTTTTTGATATGCAAACAAAATAGGACATGATTTTGCCATAAAAGTTAGTTTTAGCTTTTATAAACTTAGTTTTTCTCAAAATTTCTCCAGCTAAAGCCCTAGATTATTTGCTTAAAAAATAACCTCGCTTGAAATTTCTATTTAAAAAGGTTTAAAATTTTTTTTAAAATGCTACATAGATGTGACAGAAACATTCTTCTTATCACTATCCCCTCTCTCCTATCAGTGTCACCATTTCAAATTTCCATCTACATATAAGGTATGTCTCCAGTTAAGAAATCCAGCTTAACGTAGAATTAAACAACAACAACAACAACAACAAAAAATAAAGCCTGAACTTGTTTTTCCTTCAGAAGCAGGAAACATGGAGGTTTTACTTCCTTCTCCCTTAATATCAAGCTAATTCTTGTCCATTATTCTTTTGACAATCTCAATACAGTAACCCTGTGACAAATGTTTATCTTATTTACTCTACTATCTTCCTGTACAGTTATTCACGTATTCATCATCCAACAAATATTATGAATGTTTCTTACGTGCTCACTATGCAAAGAACTGTAGACATTATGGGAAGAAAGACAGGCATAATCCTTGTCCTCACAGAGTTCTGTCTGGTGGAAGGCCAATAATTCAACAAGCAATTCTAAAAAGCGTGATGTATCACGAACAGGAATCAGTGCAAGGACACAGATAAGTGGCATCTCTTCTGGTGTAAGTGAAACCTGCAGAATAAGTAGGAAAAATGCGAAAGAGAGGGGAAGGAGATTCTTCACAGGCAAAGACAGAACAGAGAGGAAAAAGATCATGGCAATCTGAGGCAATGGCAGGATGTCAATATGCCGGAATGTAGGATACAGATGGCAGAGGAGCAAGTGATGATGCTGGTAAGAGGCAGGGGCGAGAGTTAAGGAGCTTTTATTTCATTCTAAGAGGAACAGAAAGCCACAGAAGGATTTTGAGTAGACAACGTTTATATGATAAGACTCATATTTAGAAACATCACTGTAGCTGCAGTGGATCAGCAGGAAGCAGAAAAAGGGAAGAGAGAAAAGACAGGGCCATGGTAACAGGTGGAAGATCATGGTGTGGTGGACTGGAACAGGACGCAGGGGTTCATTTGAGAGAGCTGGACATTCAGTAAATCTATGGGAGGTAGAATCAAGAGATTTTTATTAGATAGTCCCCAGTTTCTACTCTTACATTTTTCCAATTATCCAGCTCACGCCAGCAGTTTTGGTTTTAAAATATTGGAAATTAAAATGCAGTTTGATTTACGATAGCTAAGAGGGTCCTCACAGCACCATATGAGATATGCAATGCAAGCAAATTTCCCTCATTCAATAGATAAAGTGGAGGCTTAGAGACGTTAAGTAACTGATACCAATTTATAATGTTACTAGGTGGTAATAATGGGCTTAGAACCCAGCCAGCAGTTTCTGAATCCAGTTCAGTTTCTAGTGGCATGTTTCTTCTGGAACTACACCTCTGCCAAAGTCCTGGGCTGTTTGGTGGATACTGTGCAGTCTTGCACCTGATTACTGTCAAGTATAATTTTCTAATCACTTCATAAATGTGTATGTATATTCAGTAACCATCTCACAAAGAAATGGGGGGGGAAAGTCATAAACTCTGATTATATGGAATATAACTAAATGAATAAAATCATAAATAGACATTTATATTAATATAAGCAATACAGGAAAAAAGAGATCTATTAGTGCTGTCCAGGCTAAAACTATGTTTCACATGGATTAGTTGGCAGTATGATCAGAATATAAATATTTAATGAATTATGAAAATCAAATTTGCCTTCATGTAAGTTCACTCTAAATGCACATTAATTCCAGAGAAGCAAAAAAAGTTAAATTGCCTCTTCCCCCAAAACATAATTTTTCTTTCCATCTAGTTGCATTTGACAAGTAATCCTATAAGGTGCTTTACCTTCTCAGCTCTAAATTTGACTCAAAAAAAGCCTATAATTAATTTGCTATCATGAAATATGAATACCCGAGTCACAATTTAATGACTTAACTATAGGATAAAATAATTACTTTTGTTAGTAGATATAACTACCAGTTACACATACATAAATTTTATTTTGTATATGGGAGGTAACAACTTTATATTCTAAAAAACCAAAACATACTAGAATATAAATTAAAAAGTGATTATTTTGGAAATTTATAAAATGTGTGGTGAGAGGACACCAAATGCCTTACATAGAAGGTAACTATATAATTCATCATCTCGGCCAGGACCCTTTCAAGACTGAAAGGAGGGCCATTAATAACAACGGAATGAGTGTCACCTTAATCACTAGAATGAGATAACAACAAGGGGAAATGGCTTTTCTAAGAGTTCCTGAAATTCCAATGATGAGCCCCTAATAAAATTCACTTTAGTATACAACTGTAGTAACTAAATAACCTGGACATATACCAAAATTCCAAAATTTGGAGATTTGGGAAATTTTAGCAGCAAGCTCCTCTACACGTTTTTTGAATTAAGATCAATATACTTCACAATAACAACTTGCTTAAAACTGAGTTTAAAACTGTGAGAAGGTTTTATGGCTATTTGCTTTTAACCTTCTTCCACAGTAACTAAAGTACCCCGTATACTGCTAGAACCGGGGGTCCTTGCCACAAGTTACAAATCAGATGTCAATCTCCAATAGCATTTTAAAAAATCTATTATTATTTCCATTAACTCTATTAAATCTGTAAGAACAATACCCAATTAACTTTGAAAAGTACAGCACAAACACCAAACAAATCCAACAAATAATAGGGTTATTTCTCTCACAATTCTTGCATGTCAGTTTTAAACTGTCACAGGACAAAGTAAATATTTTGGTAGGGGCAAAGAAAAATGCTTTAACTCAGAACCATTACGGTGTGAGCTGTGACAAGAACCACTCACAATATATAATACAAAAGCAATATGCTGCCACAGAAGCATTCCTCCATGGATAGGAGACATTTTAATCCGTTTTTTGTAAAGAACGGGAGGAATTACAGAGTTGAAACAGAAACAGAACTTTTTAACATGCCTGGAGAAAGAAATATCCATTAGTAAGCAGCATTCTCACTGGGATTGCATTTCTTGAATATTCTCCATCAAGGAGATGAGAATATCAGTTTTTACACGTTAGTCCAGGAAAGTGATAGTCTGAAATTAGAGCTGCTAAAAACAGGCAGGTACTGTGAAATTCAAGGAAATGCTGCATCAAGAAGCTGGGGGAACGAAAAAAAGGATAAAATTCTCTTTATCCTTACAAAATTGGCACATTATTCCAAGTGAGGTAACAGGCAGAGCCTCACAGCAGATTAAAAAGAATTTGAGGACAAATGTTTCATTCAGTAGGTCTTTCTATATAGCAGATAACTTTCCACCCAGTAAAGGAAAGCCTCGTCTTTTATTAACTCCATTTGAAGGTTTGTGTTACTATATAAAACCCCTCTTTTTCACATAGTCATGAATGTGTTGGCGAGTGCCTCTACATCATTCATACTTATAAAATCCAACATGGCAGGTGGTCCTTAATTTTTCACTGTTAAAAGCTCTGCAGAAGGTGACTGCCTTGTTGCCATTTGCTTTTCATTTGCTTCACTTACCATTTTAAAAAAGTGCCTCCCTGAACATTTTCAAAGAGCATCTTAGTTAAAAATAATAGTCTTCTTTAGAAAAACACAGAGTAGATTTTTCTGATTTTTGTTTTTTTTTTTACTGTTTTACAATCAGGTATACTCATTTCAAAGGATCACATTTGCTATTTACAAATCCATCTATTTTCACTACTCCCTGTACATATGTCCTTGACAATACCATTATACACAGAGAAAATTCCAAGGTGATGAATTTTAAGTTAAAAGGAAAATAAGCAGTAAAAGCAAGTCATTATTTTTTTTAAGTTACTGGGTTGGTAAGTAATTCATATTTTCATAAATTAAGAACTTAAAAGAAATAGTGGGGAATGCAAGTAAGATCTAATGCAATATGCCTTTAAAAGATAATACCGTGTTTTACTAAATTCCCTGAAACAAAACAAAGATTTCTGTTTAAAAAAAAAATTCATTTTGAAATATGTCCTTAAAAACCAGAACCTTTCTGTTTAATTTATTCTGTAGGGCAAATAAGCTGCTTCTTTTGACTTTGTGATTATTAACACATGTAGTTAGTAATTCTAACAACTGGATAATTAATAAACATTAGCAAATTAATCACAAATTAAGTTAAATTAATCACAAATTATTTCACAAATTAAAAAGCTTAAAAACTGTATCAAAGGTTGTTGGAACCAATGAGCTAATAAGTTAGGAGAAAAAAGTCATTACAGTCTGGAATTCTAAGAGAATCCCCTCTCCCCCACCCCCACCCTTTTTCTCACACCCTGTGATCCTCTCATCTCAATTCTTTAGCTTCATTTTTGGAGAGATGAATTGATAGCATTTCTGTCTGTCAACATGCCCAGCCATACTTATGCCACCATCATCAATCAGAATTTTATTTTTTTTATTTCCCACTCACAAACTGAAATGACTCACTTTGATCTCAGTCTTGAATCTTGTTCCTTTCCCACTATAATCCTGCTTTCTATGCTCTTCTCCTACAAGGATCCTAGATGATCATTTTCCCAACTGTGTTTGCAAACACTGCTCCAAATATAGTAATATTTGAACTACACAAAAAGGATTTATCTTAAAGTCAACCCTCCACATTCTATCAATCAAATAAGTTTAGCAAACTCTGGACAGAAACGGTCTTTAATACAATCTTTCAAAGCTTTCTTCTCTTATTATGAACTCTCCAAATGGAACAGATCCCATTTTATGTGCACTATCCAAATAACTTAACTCTTAACGACTTTGCAACAATTTACTTTGTTATTGCCTTCTTTTCTTCAAGACAAAACTGTTTATTCTCATTCCAGCGATTTTCTCACATTACCATTCATTCTTGGCTCATGTGAATTTGGTTTCTGCCCTTACCATTATCTAGGTGATGGAATGACACCCCCGTGAAAAGCCCTCCTACCAGGATTTAATCTAACTTGTCTCCCCAGCTTTCTCCACTACTTTCTACTACTACCACTTTCACAGATTATCTCTGACAAGCCACTACTACACACAGCCAACATCTACAACCACATTCATTTTAAAGGGAGAAGCCCACACTGTCAGGTTTTCTGACCTGTCAAGGATGAGACTAGCAAATGCAGGTATTTGAAACTACTCTCTCATTCTTTGTCCAATGTACTCAATCAAAGTCTTTATCTTATTTTTAGGAGCCCAGCATTAAGAGTTCAATTTAAGTGACCCATCCTTTGATAGGAGAGTCTCATTCCCCATTGTCTTAAATCTTTGAGGTAATTTACATCATTTCACACACCACACAAGCAGTTAGACTAAAATTTACCAAGCACTAATTTTTGATCTTGGGATGTCACTCAGTAATATGCATTATATAATTTAATGTTAATAATAATATCAGATATCACTCAGAATCCATAGATTCTATCGTCATACTCAATTTGAAATGAAGAATCTGAAATTATATGAGATTAAGTAATTTGCCTAAGGTCATAATTAGTAAATAAAATAAAAATTTGACTCCAACTAAAATGTCGTAACTTAGAAAATTAACTTAATTTTCATAAGAAGCAGAAAAATTAAATATTCTGGGACTTCTAGAACAAGGAAGTTCAATTTTGACCTTGAAGATCAGAGGGGCTTACCTGAAGAAGCTAACACTTGGGCTTTTGAAGGACACAAAATATATGAATATTTTGTGAAGATATGGAAGAAAAGCCATGTCAAGAAAATGAAATAAGCAAAATAGAAAATATTGAAAACAAAAAAGTAAAGGCTACATTTAGAAACTACTGACAAACCAAATCAGTCTGGCTGAAGTAAAACGGGCTTTAAAAGAATAGTAGTAATGGGGTGCCTGAGTGCTATAGTCAGTTTAAGCCTCCAGCTCTTAGTTTTGGCTTAGGTCTTGATCTCAGGGTCATGGGATGCAACCTGGCAGCAGGCTCCACGCTGGGAGCTTAAGATTCTCTCCCCTCCCCCAGCCCCACTCTCTCACTCTTCATCTCTCTAAAAAATTTTTTAAAAAATTAAAAAAAAATTAAAAAAAAGAATCTCTCCCTCTGCCCCCCCATATATATATATATATATATATATATATATATACATATATATATATATATATTTTTTTTTTTTTTTTTTTAAGGATAGTAGGGGGGTAACTGGGTGGCTCAGTGGTCCAGCGTCTGCCTTTAGCTCAGGTCGTGATCCTGGGGTCCCAGAATCAGAGTCTCACATTGGGCTCCCCACAGGCACCCTGCTTCTCCTTCTGTGTCTCTGCCTCTGTGTGTCTCTCATTAATAAATAAATTAAATATTTAAAAAATAACAAATAATAATAATTAATTTTTAAAAAGGAGAGTAGTAAAAGATAACTCAAAATTCTAATGCCATGTGTCACCCTTTAGATGTTGTCTTTCCAAGCATTAGTTCTACCTCTGTGTTGTCCCTAACACAACCCTTGCTTCCCATTCTCCATAACAGGGTCCTTGAGTCACTGGAAAGGAGCTGTTGCTTTCAGCTTCTCCCACCTCTAATCCAGTTTCCAACTTCCTTTTCATTTATTACCATAACACAACTTTAATTATATACCCTTCTTAAAAGTTCTTGATGATCTCCTCATGTCTATAAAAGGTACTACAAATTCCTTCATATAACATAAAAAGCCACCTCTCCCAAGATTTAATACAATTTATCATCTATTTTTCCAGCTTTAGTACTATAATCCTTTTCACACAAACCCCAACTATCTGATCACCAAGTATGACCTATAATTTCACATATCCCCCGTCTTTGCTCATAACATTCACAGGGCCTGGAAGTACCTTTTTATGACTTCATATCTATTGATTAAAACTCAGTGCATATACCATCTCCTGCAAGCCTTTATTTTATCCCCAATTGAAATTTATTTCCTTGTTTAATCAGAATTTGTGTGCAATTAGAATTTCCTGGCTTATGTTGTAACTAATTATTTAAACATTCATTTGTTGATGAAAATATGAAGTCTACTTGAGGTGCAGAGAATAAATGCTCAATACAATTTTGCCTTATTTTTGTAGTTTGTTTTATATAGGACTAAGCAGGGCTAGAGGCTGTAAGTTTATATATCTTAAAAAAATCCTCTTATTATACTTTACATAATTCACAGATGATTTATCTCCCTAAAATATGTTCTGTAGTCTAATATGAAAGTGAGTCTTAATTCCTTAAAAGAAATCTACCGAATGGCAGGTAAGTTAAAAATTCTATTATTAAGGGGTACCTGGGTGGCTCATTTGGTTGAACAACAGATTCTTGACTTTGGCTCATGTCATGATCTTAGAGTCCTGGGATCAAGCCCCATATCAGGCTCAGTGCTCAGCCCTCTTCCTCTGTTCCTATCCAGCTCATGCTCTCTCTCTAAGAAATAAATAAATCTAAAATAAAAAAACTGTATTCTTGATAGAACTAAGAAGCCCAGAGAATTTAGATATGCTGTATCAGACAATAAAAATGACTTGCACTACAAATACTAATGTGTATGTAATACACAGAATATACCAAGACTCAGTATGTGTTGAAAAAATTGTTTCATGATATTCACTTCCTTTGAGTAGTTTTTTATTTTGGTATCATTTTATAGTTAATATGCAATTATATATCAATTTCTTCCTCACACAAAAAACACACTTACATTTGGGGAATTAATATATAAAACCTATTACAACTCATGCTACCCATTTGGAGCTTATTCTATAAGTGGTATTCATTGCCACAAAACAATACAATTGACTGAAAATGCATAATGGCTTATTACTAACAGCAGTATCTCAAGGATTACCAATCTATAAGAGTTCTAAACTATGTATTTGTGTATATATACGTACAACGTAATTCATTTTGATAAATTTTAAATATTACAATGTGTTTAAATAGTGTAGTCTGTTCATCCAGCATTCAGAAAGAAACCATAAAAATTAAAACACTTCATAATTTTTTAAACTCCACGAAGTCCCTGTTTTCCTGCTACACCAAGTTGGTCTAGATTATATTTTAAATTAATACTAAAATATTCCTGAAAATAAGGAACCTTCTATTTGTTAACTAGAATGGTAGCCCATATTTTTAAATGACAACCAAAAATAGTACTTGTCCCCCAAATATTAATGAGAGTGAAGAACAAGGCAAGGATAGGTTGGTTAATTTTGTCATGTTCTACTTCTTTGCTCCTTTTTTTCTTTGTAAAGTTAGAGATAGATCAGATAGATAGATGCGTGTGTACATACATATGCATATACACACAGAGCAATACATGATCAATGCAGAAAACATAAAGATCATAGAATAGTCTAAAGAAAACTAAACATAACCTATATCTCACTGACCATGGATGATTCATATTAACAGTTTCATGTATGTTTTTGCACTCTTTTCCTAAAAATTCAGTTACACTATTTTTGTACTGCTTTCTTATTTGGCCTAATACAGTGAACATTTTCCCATAAATACATATATAATTTAACAACATGATTTCGGAGTCTATATGACATCTCATCTTATGGATATTCATAACAGTCTTCATCTCCTATTCTTGGATATTTAGGGTGGTACCTCCTTCCCAAGAGTCAAAGGTCTTTTTCTTACTCTAAAATAATAATTTTATAATATATAAAATTATTATAATTACCACCATCAAAATTACTTGTTGGCAATTAACTGAATATTGGACATTTATAATCTTTGTATCCTGCCTTATAGGAGTTAACCTAACTTCATGTATATGGTCAATCATTCCTCTTTTATTTACTGAGCAAGGAGGGTTAGCTATGTAGGGTGCTAGTTGTATATAAAGGTGCTAGAAGGACATAAAGGAATGCCATTATTCTGTAGAACCTATAATCTAATGGAGCCCATTACAGTAAGGCTAATGCACATCGGAAATTTGTCTGACCAGCATGACTGTGGCCTTATGGGGAAGGGTACACAGAGTTGGGAGGGGACGATGAGGAGATTAGAAGTCTTCCCCAATTAGATGGAATTTAGGCAGAAAATGATAATATATGAAAATTGCAGTGGGGAATTCAGCAGTTAGGATGCTTCAAATTATTCAGTATGGTTGAGTAATGGGGAAAAAGATAAGCAGAGGCGAGTCAGAAAGGATTTTGAATAAGATGTTAAAAAATATCTTGGGGAAAAATATATCTTTTGAATAAGATGTTAAAAAATATCTTGGGGAAAAAATATATCTTGGAAACTACATGAAGAAATGATACGTTTTAAAGAAAGCTATGGTGAGGTGGTTCAATTGGTTAAGCATCAGCCTTTAGCTCAGGTCCTGGGATCAAGCCCCATGTCAGGCTCCCTGCTCAGTGGGAAGCCCGCTTCTTTATCTCCCTCTGCCATTCCCCCCCACTTGTGTTCTCTGGCTCTATCTCTCTGTCAAATAAATAAATAAATAAAATCCTTAAAAAAATCAAAAAGAAACAAAGCCATGATATAACTCAATCTGCATTTTAAAAATAACTTCAAAGAGTAAGTAGAAAAAATTCTGAAAAGGAATAAGGCAAACTCAAACAAATAAATTAGGAGGCTACCAACTCCTGTAAGGTAGGTATGACACAGACTTAAACCAAGATAGTGTCAGTGAGATGGGGAAAACTGATTAGATATATTGAAAAGATTTTATGGAAGTAGAATCGATATGATTTCTGGATCTTTTCCAGCCACATTTACCAAAATAGAAACACAGAGCAATTCTGAGAATAATAACAATTGCAGGTAACATTTATTGATTACTCAACCTGTGTTAGACAATATGCCAAATGCTCTACAAGCACCATCCCATTTTTATGCACATGTATTATCCATTTTCTGTGTGCAAGTGTTTCCTGTATATTAGATTATTTGGTCCATACACAATCTCTGGAATTGATAGTTAATATTTTTCACTTTGAATATAAGAGACCAAGGCCTAGAAAGATTATGTAGCTTGCCTGAGCACACAGCTAATTGACCCTATGTATATCTAGTCAGAAGAGGTATTTTTAACCATTATTTAATTATTTTAGTAGAGCGATGCTACCAATCTGAAAGATGTCTCAAAAAGACTTCTGAAAATAAAATACTATTCACTCATTACAAAAGATACATAACAATAAAGATGTATTAAACTTCTCTTCAGGGATCCCTGGGTGGCGCAGCGGTTTGGCGCCTGCCTTTGGCCCAGGGTGCGATCCTGGAGACCTGGGATCGAATCCCACGTCGGGTTCCCGGTGCATGGAGCCTGCTTCTCCCTCTGCCTGTGTCTCTGCCTCTCTCTCTCTGTCTCTCATGAATAAATAAATAAATCTTTAAAAAAAATAAATAAAAAATAAAAAAAAAAATAAACTTCTCTTCAGAGGTTTAAAAAACAAGCAAAAAATTTTAAAAAGAGTAGGACAAAGACGAGAAGATGTGGGCTAAAATTTAAATCCTAAAAATTAAACCTGACTTCAAAGTAAATATAATTAATATTCAATTTCATTCTTCTTTAAGCAGAAATTATTTCTCTTTAAGTAAATACTCAGTAGATATAATTTTTTTAAAAAAATATATTATTAGAATCTGAGTCTATAGCACTATTCAAGACAAATTGAGACTAGAAAAAGGAAACTTTCTTACAGAATAAAACTTCTAAATGTATAAGGAAGAAGAAAATATAAAAATCAACATTTTGCGGGGCACCTGGGTGGCTCACTGGTTTACTAATTAGCTACAAACAGAAAACAGTAAACTTAAAACAGAAGAATCTGGTATACATAACCTTAACCAAGTCATCAAACTTAGCATCACAAATAAGGGGACATGATGTGATGCAATGGAAAGCAAATCACATCAAGGATATTGTATCCCTGCCAAAAATTTAACTTGAACTGAATAATGAAGAGACAACCAGGCAAATATAGAATGTGGCATTATTCTAAGAGTAACTGGTTTAGATTCTTAAAAGGTCAAACAAAACAAAAGTTAAGGGAAAGTTCTAGATTAAAAGAGAAGAAAAGAAATATGACAACCAAAGAAATATAGGATCCTTAATTAGATCATGGATTTAAAAAAAGTCAACTATAAAGACCGTCTGAGGCAACTGGAAAATTGGCATGTGTATTATTTATTAAACTTTTTAATGAATGTTGAATTTCTTGTGTTTGAAATATAGTTTTGTGTTTATCTGGCAGAAAGTCTTTGTTTTGGGGAAATATGCTAGAATAATTTAGTAGGAGTTAAGTGTAATGACATCAGCAACTTATTATCAAATGGTTCAGCCAGGAAAAAAAAAATTACACACACACACACACACACACACACACACACACACACACACACACACAAGGGTGGGGAGAGGTAAACATACACAAATGTGGCGGTATTTTAAAAACTGGAGACTCTGAAGACCAGTAGGGTGATTAATGTGTTATTCTTTATACTTTTCTATTGGCTAAACATTTGAAAAAGAATAAAAAATTATAAGGTAGAAATTTCCCAAACGGAGTTAAAAATTCATCACTGGATTGTTAACATTATTAATTTTAAGTGTTTTTGGCAATCTATAAGCTCATGTAATTTTATCTCTCCCAGACAAATTTATCATAGTTATCTATAAACAAAAAGCACTCAAGAAATGTTTGTTGAACTAAATTGAATTGGTTTTATATCCCAAACATCTTTCCCCAAAAGTCTTAGAGTGCTGAATTCTTTTTAACTTCAATATTTTTGTATTGTTTGATCTTTTACTTCCCACGCAGCACTGCAGAATTCCTAATCTCCCTGTATATTATATGCCTGTCAGTTTCATACTTTTTTCTCAGTAAAATGCATGAAATCTTGGCAATAATTAAAATTGTCAACAAATATTTAAATCTAGCTTAATATGTAGCCTTGCTAGGAATATACTCTAATGAGAGCAATCCCTCTGGAATTTTATACCAGATACTAACCCTCCAGAGGTTCCTACAGATTCCAAAACATGCATCTCTGCCTTGAGGGTAAGAAAGGTCATTACAGGTCTAAAAGTGTGAATGGAAACTTCAGTGTCACCTTCTCTGGAAAAACTAATACGATACCACTGTCCAAGAAATAAACAGAAACAGACAACTGGAAAGAGGAAAAGAAAACTAGAAAACACTTTATAGTATACAAATGATGAAGCACAATTCTATGGTTTTACAAAGAACAAAAGAGAGCGTCTTGACCTTCTCACGTCGATGTTTATGTCCTGGTGGAATGGAACCAGGACCAAAAGGAAGTAAAATGAATAGGAATATCCTCAGTCACAAAAGAAAAGATGCAGATAAACAAGGATATACTGCAGAGCCTGCTGGCCTCAGAAAACATATGAATATGTCTATATGACTATGACCTATATGTATTATATTTATGAATATGAATAACAGAAAGGAAGGAAGAAGGATGGAAGGGAGGAATGGAGGAAGGGGAGCTGGTTCTCTAGTTAACTAGCTAAAAGATAAAGGGAACCAAATAAAATAATTCACTCTTGTAACCTATTACTTCTTCATTTAATTTCCAGCTAGTTAAAAATAGAAGTTAAAAACTCTTCATGGCTTAGGAGAAAGAAAATCTAAACCTGAAAACTGAACACCTGAATTGTAGTTGGATGTCATCTCATTATAATGTTTATAGTTTGGAATAATCTGTCAGTCACCATTAGGCATGATTCCCTTAAATATGAAGCGACACAACCTAAAATTAAAAAAAAAAATTATGGTACAATCAAAAATTTGAAAAATTATATAGTCATTTCCTGCTTTACAGAAGAAAGCAATTTTTGTACTGAATTCCTTCCATCTCAAGATTCTTTCACAACTGTCAAAAAAAAAAAAAAAAAAAGCCACAGCTATGCTGACAAAGCAGTGTGGAGTAAACCCCAATCTACACATAACTTCGGAGACCTGCAGGTATAGAGAGTAAAATCACCCACTTTTCCTGACAGCAAACATAGGTCATGTTTCTCCAGAAATCCTTGACCCCGAGAGCACAGTAAGAATCAGAAGTAAAATCAACCCTGCCCTCAAAGGGATGGTTACCGTGTGGGTTATAGTGTGTGCTTTTGCCTGGCTGCCTCAATAGGAAAAGATGGGAAATGTCAGACTGGGAATTGGAAATGCCGGTTTATTTTTCCTTCCAGATGGACACAAAGGAATTAAATAACTTTCATGGCGATCTGGTTAGAGATGTCACTGTTCACCTGATGATTCTCTTCCATTGATAAGACTGCAAATACCCTCTTTTTTTCTGTACTTTTTTTAAACAAGAAAAATAAAAAAAGCCCTTAAAACTAAATGCTACTCTCCATTTACCTGATTTTTCCATAAATTGCACCTTAAGGATACGAAAGCAACATTTAGTGCACTGTGACACAGTGTGTAAAGTCACTACCAAGGAAAAGACTAACTTTCAGGGAGGACATTTAAATGCATAGTAATTTCTTTCATATTTAAAAATATAAGCACGTGAAGCTTGTCCTTTACAAAATAAACATCGTTTATTATTTTAATAACAAGTGTAATTCCTATTTTGAAATCATATATTTCCCAGGCAAGATCTAAAAAATAAAGCATAAAATACAAAATTAAGAATGCTACTTGAAATATTTCAATTTATAAAGATAAATAGAACCAAATTTTTGTTGGGAATGATTGTTTAATAAACATGTGAACTAATTAAATTATAGCAACCTCTTACTCTGAAGAACATCATTAGTTATGACCAAATATCTCATTTAATAATAATGTATGGCAATAATTACAATAAACTCTGAAAAAGGATGCTTTGATCCTGCAGACTGATTGAATGTAAAACTCTCTGAAATTCACTTTATGACCTGTTCTAACAAATCACAATTCATATGGACGTGCCATCATTTATTTAGCCATTACTAATAACCCTATTGGTATCTTTTCTCAAATCATAGCCCTCAGCAATCTAGGAAGCCCAATTATTTCAGGCATTGCTTGGTGCCTAAAAAAATCTGAACTATAAATCAATATTGTATGTGACTATAGTATCTAATATAATTTTGAATGAGGTAACTCAATGAGTGATTGTTATATACATAAATGAAAGATGTTTAGTACTGTCCTAGTCTCAAAATTTCCCATCCAAAATAGTGTCCTGTGAGATTACTCCACGGGTTCAAATGATTCAACAAGGGATGATTTTGGAAACTTACCAAAAACCTTTATGATACCATAATACACTGATTCGCATATAAAACACCCTCTACTAGGCTTGCAGAACTGAACTGGACTGAACTCTGTAAGCTCTCAGGGCAAAGGGGCTGATACTTAGCAGCATAAAACGACACTGGTTTCTAACTTCAGTGTTACTAATCCAAACTGACTTCTGCAGATCATAAAGTACAATTGGCCTTTTCAATTTAGATTCAAACACCTGGCTAAATCCATTAGCCAGTGATTCCATGAAGCAAAACCCACTTCCTTTTACCAATACTTACTTTCTTTCCTTTTGGAAGCTCTTTGTTTTTGAGGAAATCAAGAAAATATACAACAAAATAAAAAATAAGCAAAATTGTATCTGTACCCCAGACAACTTTTCACAAATTTTTATCAAAGAGAACAGACTGTACCGATCACTAAGAACAAACTTATATCCAGGATAGGAGGCTCCTGTCGTTCCTGGAGTATGTGTATTTATGTCACTGGATTCATCTGAAAGACCCTCTGCACATACTAATGTAATTCAACAGATGTGAAAATCAGCTCAATTTAGTCCATCACCCTTACTGCCACCACCATCATAATCACCGCTACGACCAGGCACAGTAATATAATTTAGGAAGTTACTCTTTTTCAGAGTATTGCCTGGAAAATTATGGATTCACAGACTGAGTTTAACACCTGTATGTGTAGAGGTAGCATATAATTCATAAACAAAACTACCACTTTAATACTTGCATCTTATATGTACATCATTGTTAAATCTTGCAGAAGATAACCAACTAATGAGAAAGAGCTGTCAGAACTCAGTGAAGGTACTATCAACACGATAACTTCGCTTTGGTGTTTGAGCATCACTTTACTTAGAAGAGTGCTTAGATTCAGACAAATGTGGGGAAAAATAAGAATTGACAAAACACATGTTTATTGTCTTTGTATGATTAGGTTCAGGCACACCGCCAGGAGAAAACTTTGTCTATGATCTCATCTGATCTTAGTTACTTGTCAAAAAAGAAGGAAGAAGAAAATTTCTTACTCATTAGATGGTGTCTTTTTAAGTTTGGTGGAACAAAAACCATGTTCATTCCTTTAATAAGTACAAATAAACAAGACTGATGAGGTGAACAACAATCAATACACAGATTCTAAAAATTTTACAACTGTTTATTTTCAGTTCAAACATGATTGATGTCAATTAGATGCAGATCTGTCCTGGTGATTCTCATGAATCCACCATGTCAGATAATCACCTTCCATGGAACTCTTTGAAAATCCAATGCTGTGCTTTATCTTTTCCCTAAATCCTTAAATTCCACAATTTTAAAAAAATCATTGTTTTATATTTATCACAGCTATTTTTCTTTTTTTGTCAGTGGTAATGTTTTACTTACAGAGTACAGAGGCTACTTAGTATTGTTGATGTAATGGACATTTATGATCACTGGTACATGTTAACCTTCATTTTTGCGAGAAATTTTTAAGTGCTATGAAAAATACTTCAGAGTGAAAAATGCACACTATACAATTTAAAGTGTAATCCTCAGTAAGCAAAATATATGAAAATCTTGATTTATAGACAAAGAAAGACTATTAGATTGCAACAAAAATTGCTAACTAGGAAAAAAAAGGTGCTTTTAGACAATGCTGTAAAAATAACAAAATCTAGCCTTTCTGACTTAGTCTTTAAGGAGACCATTCCACTTTTTATAATCACAAAGAAATATATTGTTTCATTATGTTTTAAATGCAAACTAGTAACTCAGAATTTTCTGGAAATTTACATATTTTATTAGTGAAAACTCAATCTTCTTTTCCTGTGACAAGGCACTGTCACAAAGACTAAAGAAGCCAAATAAGAGCTTGTCTACAGCACAGTCAAGCTCTGCATATAAAGTGTCATGACATGTAAATGAAAATAATACAAAGCTAAATTGGTGTCTAAATGGTAAATCTGTGGCTACTGTGAAAAATCAACTAAAAATATGGAGGGGCGAAAGGATATATATTTGCTTACTTGACCAACACACACACACACACACACACACACACACACACACACATTCTGTCCATCATTCACTTTTTGAAGTGTCAGAAAACATTATTTCTCAAATGACACACAGGGCTTCATTTGCTATGCATAAGGTCAGTGAATATTAGCTTCATTTACACTTGGCTGAGAATCAGTTGGTGTCAACAGGAGAGGCTTAGTTCCTCTACTGAGCCGGGTTAGAATCTGACAGAGAGCTGCCACTGAAGAAGATGGATGATCTTCTTTGCTGACCCTGCTCCCCTAAAGTGTCATAGTTTGGGTCTCTTTCTATCTCCACAACAAAAGACCCTCTCTGAGCTTCCCAGTGGCCTTCAGCTTTATTGGTGCTAACAGGTCCAGACATTTTCATCGATTGGATTCTCTACCTTTTAAACACAAGAGCTTGGCCCTTTTGGCTAGCTAAACCTTGGCACAGATGTCTTTTTTTGTAATTGCGTCTTTGCTGTCTATTGGAAAGGATGCAGTCAGACAGGCAAACATCATGTCAGCACAGAAAATGTTGAACTATTTATCTCAGTTTCCCAATGTCATTTTAATGAAAGTGATATGTCATCTGCCTGAAGGAATTAACCCTTAGATAATCTCATGGTATACTTCTAAATGGAAAGTCAAAATCTCATGCCTATTTGATGACTAATATATGTAAAATACGTTATGTGGAACTAGTCAGCAGGTAGGAAAAAAAGTACTTTTCATTTTATGGAAGTAGTTACCGACAACCATATTTTAAAACAAATATACCCAAAAATATTCTATATGATTTTCATTCTATATGATTCTATTCCATATAATTTTTCCATTTTGCTTTGTACTACTGGCTGACACTGTGAAATATGGCCTTCTCTGACTAAAAAATATATATAAAAATATTTAATATATAACAAAGATGCTGTAATGATATAATAAATTACATGTTGCTTTGAGATCCTGGCTGTGAGCTATTTTAATAAGTTAGAGATTTGTTATTGATATTTGAATAATCTGAAAGAAATTACCTAACCTCAAATTCAAATTTTCTAAAACACATATGCTAAAATGATGAAAAGTTCTTACAAACAGATTTACATGTAACACATTTTACGAGAAATGACTATTTTGAGTATGTGTGGATAACTCAGACGCTCTAAAATATTATAATATGTAACTGTCACCATTATTTATTCCATGCAAAATATAATTTAACATATTGGCATAGATGGAATTGCAGTTAACTAATAAATATATATGTATGTAAAATATAGTGATCTCAGTACAAAAAGAGAGAACTAAAAATAAAAATAAATTATACAAAAATGAAGATAAGGATATACCAATTGTATCTCAAGTTAACCCTTTTGTTAAACTGCAGACAAAATATAATGTGATCATTTTCGTGTACTCTGAAATAAAAATATTAAGCCTCTATTAAAAGATTCTGAAATTCTGCCTATTATTTTTAGTGTTAATGCTTTCATACAAATTGAGAAAATTAGCAAATTACAGTTGAAAGTAACTATTAATTAAAATCTCCATAGCCAAACATTTTGTTCTAGATAAATTATTAACAACTCTCAATAAAATAAGTATATTTATCAAAGCTGAGGAATCCACTTAAAAATATAGTGTTGAGAGCATTCAAGGAAAAAAGTTTCAAGAACACAGCTTCCTTTTATTTTTAATATCATATGGACTGTACATCAGTGACTTTTAGCTTTTATTCTCTAAATTTAATAGTATTCCCTTAATACAATGCCAATAATTTCAAGTATGTATGCATGAAGCAACTATCAGCCTCTCTCTCTCTATTTTTTTTTTTTCACTTCTTTTTCTGGAGGAGAGAATGAACAAAGTCAACATTTGCCTCTAGGATGTGAGCCAGAAGGATCAGGAACCTGATTTTTAAAAAAAATCAAATCAGTTACTACTTTAATTTGATAATTATGACACTAAACAACTAAGATTAATATTAAGATCCGATGAGTTCTTCAGACTATGCAATGTTTTTTAAAAATAAAAATACCAGTAAGATTCCTCATGCCCAATCTGGGTCCAGGATGGTTTTATGTGTTCAACTGACCCAAGCAGTCTGCCTATGAAGATCCTCAGGAGCATGTCCGTCAATCAATGTCAACATTCTGTCAGAATCCACTCTGACTGCCAGTGACAGTCAGTTATCTATTGACATTAATGAATAATAAATAAGTATGCCCTTTAGGTTTATATGAATACGATGTATATTATTGTCAGTATAGATTAGCCTATATGCAAAAGCAGATTTGTTTTTTTGTTGGGGGGGGGGTGTTTGTTTCTCATCTAATCCATTAGGCAATGGTAAAAAAAAAAAAAAATACGCAAGCAAAAACAAAAGCAAGTGGCTGCAATAAAAGATGTGCTTAATGTGAACTCTGGAATACATTTGTATTTTGCTTTTCAACAAGTCAACCTTGTCGCAGCTTGTATCATATAAGCTTCAATGAGCTGTATTCACAGGCCCCTGAATATTTATGCTGTCTTTTACGGACCTAACACGTAGTTTGTTGTCTCTACGATAGAGTATTTGATGACAGAAAATCTTTAAAAAACTAAAGATCGGAAGACGTTGTGGCAGTATCCTAACCTTGCTTGTCTTTGTATTCACCCTTAATCTTCCTTCCTGGTGGGAAAAACTATTTAAGTTATTACTAACTCTCCTTTGTTGTTAAGTCCCCATCTCCCTTTCTCATACCATAACAAAACTGTTATAGCTTTTTGAAAAATAAGAATTAAGAACTTTAATTAAACATTCATATATACTTGACTAAATTCCTTTTTGACACTGACATGATAATTCTAGAATTATATAGTCGCAGTCCAAACATTACAAAAGGGATGATAACCTCCAGCATTGATCAAAGTATAGTTTATTTTCTTAGCTTAGTAAAAAAAAAAAAAAGTTAGAATTCAAATTATAAAAGATTTGCCACATATTATGAGTTGTGATTTTTTTTATTTTTAAATTGACCATTTTACCTTCCCATTATGAAACTCTCTTCTCAATTTATTAAAAGCTTTATTTTATAAATTTTTGTAAATAATGAACACTATTGATGATTTGAAAAGGTTTAAAAAATAGATTTCCTTTTATGTCTAATTAAGGTTTCTATTCAAAACATAAAAGGATAGAGAGTAGTTCAAAACACAAAGGTATGCCACCATTAGATTAAATTTTGCAACAATAATGAATAATAGTTTTTAATAAGGTTTAATATGTTTGAATTGATATGCATAGCACGAAATCATAATATGTGAAATCACTGTCACGTAAGGAAGGCAAAAAGACATAATGTTGCCAACTATATGCATAGATTCAATAAGTGATGGGTAATACCTTCACTATTTTAATGCACTTGGTAGATGGGAAGGTTTGTCCTGAAAAGTTTCAATCCAGGGAATAGCGTAGAATTTTCTAAAAAGTAAATGAAAAGCTATTGCCAAAGTCTACAACACTGTGGGAAAAGATATGGAGGGGAAAAAAAGAAGAAAATAGAGGGAAGTGGAGATGGGAAAGAACATCTACTTTACCACATTGAAAGAGGAAGGATATTAGAAAGAGAGATGGCTATACATACTGGGATAGCCTCGTAGATAATCTTGAAAATCAACAAGAGAGCTGTTTGAAATTTGAAGTGAACAGCAATGTTGTTATATTGGAAAAAGCTAAGAAGCAGTAAAATGATCAAACCATTATGTTCAGCCTTGAATAACACAGTATTCTTGTATATAACGTTTGCGCAGAATAAACATGAGAAACAGCAAGGAGCATGGCTGAAATAGCAAACTTTAAAAGTTCCTATCAGGTTTCATTTGCAAACTAAAATACTATCTCAACATATTAAGCTTGGAGACACATGTTTTCCCAGCTCCAGCTCACAACTTGAATGCCTAAGCTTAGTATGTTTTAATTTTAAAGGTCAGTTTGAGAAATAGATTTTGCAAAAGTCTGACTGTCCCTCTGCCCTTGCAGGGTCCAAGGGACTAAGGTCTGAAGGTTTCTCAGAAGACATCCAGGCAGAAATCTAGGTTAAATGGCAGAGTCTCTACTTCCTTCCAAATTCTAGGTTTCTGGTAATGTAAGAGGTGTCCACTATCCTGTGTTGAAGCACATTTATATACAATTGTCACAATATCCAAAACGTGTTCATTGCTAAAAATTCACCTTCCTAAGAGCTGGTAAAATAAAAGAACTGAACATTTAAAAAAAACAAAGCAAAAGAAAGAAATAAAATAGGACTTTACTTTCTTAAATGGCAGAGGAAACCTGAAACAACCTACTTAAAAATAAAGAAGTAACGTTAGTTTATGTTACTCTTTGTGAAGGAAAATTTAATGACATTGCTGAAGTAGCTTTTGTTTTTTTTTTTCTTTTTTGAATATGCAGTAATCCAAGAATATCCTGTAAGAGTTTTCAGCCTCCTTGTAAAAGTCAACTGAGATTTCCACAGAGAAGGAAGACTTAACTATTCAGCACTTACAAATTAAAATATTAGTGCAGAGCAATTTAGAAATCTAAAAATGGGTCAAGGAAAAAATAAACTTAATTTTTTGTTCCCTTATATTGACTTATGCTTTTTTACCCTTGAGGCAGGGAGAGGTGAGCAGTTAATGGGCGTGTGTGTGTGTGTGTGTGCATGTATCTGTATATGTATACATACATATATACGTATGTGTGTGCATATGTATGTGTTGTCTGTAATGTCAACTTAGAAAAAAAAAAGGAAAGAGTAAGTTCTGATTTCACTTTGGGATCTGCCATGAATGAACTGTTAGAACTATAAATGAGGTCTTTAGTTGTCCCACTTATTAAAAAAAAAAGAGAGAGAGAGAGAAAAACCCTCTAATTTATTTTATATAATCTTTAAGGTACACTCAAACTCCAAGAACTGATAATTCTAATTGTCTTGGAAAGGATTATACCCTCAAGGAGTGCAAGAATGTCCACAGAACAGTTTTGTTATAATGAATTTATATATTTGAGTAGTAAGGTGCCTGTCCTATCTCACATCTCTTTTCAAGGATAAAAGTACTTTATAGGAAAAGGTCAAGTGAAATAGGAGCACTGTGTAGTATAAGTTATTTTGCCTGTGAAATGTAATAGATATGAAGAAATGGTTTTAAAATCAATCAGGTTTATTTATTTGAGCATTCTACTAGTTTAAATTAAGTACATTCGTTAATGTCATTAGGTAAGTTAATGCCATTAGATGTCATTGTTTAAACGGAACCAGTTTAGCTAATAATGGTAAACTACTAAATAAACGCAGAACATAAAAATCACTGGAAAATACAGAGTAGTATAGTAAAGTCACTAATATTCAGCTTCTTTTTCTTAGAATAAACTTTTATTATATCTAGTGATTCTTTAGATATATTCTATCCCTCCATACCTTCCACTCCCATCCTTAATCCCTCTC
Source organism: Vulpes lagopus (assembly GCF_018345385.1). NCBI lineage: Eukaryota > Metazoa > Chordata > Mammalia > Carnivora > Canidae > Vulpes > Vulpes lagopus. The sequence continues at coordinate 20,703,270 of NC_054824.1, read as the reverse complement.
TTATCCTACTCTGTTATAGAATGTTCTTAAAAAGAAAAGTAGGTAATACTAACATAATAGATTGTTAACCAACTCTAATAAGTGAAAAATGCAAAATATGCAGATAATAATTATATCTGATTGTCTATTTTATTAATAAAACCATCATGGTGTTCCCTTCACCAAATCTATGTTTTCAATAAAAGGCTGTAATTTAGTGTCAATGGCTTCAGTGCAGGTCAGAAGCTAATATCCTAAGTGAGAAGCTAAACTAGGTTCTAGTTGAACCTAAATATAAAACACAGTATGTGTCCATTCAAAGGCTCCTGGTTTTCTCTTAGAAGCAAGAGATATTATCATCAACTGTAATTTTTTCATTTCAAATGAAAAAATTCAAAACCCACAACACAAAAAACATAACCTTGAAAAATATTTTCACACTCCTATACCCTAGAATATATTCTCCCTGGTTTTCTGTATCATTCATTGACCCCAGACTAAACAATGTAAATCAAATAATAAACCTTCCATACTTGTTCATAAGACCACAGAATTTGAAAGAAAAAATACACATTTACTTCAACTAAGGTTTATCTTATTCTGTGTTCCCGTGACAAGCTGTTGGATGGGGAAAATACTATGATATATATACACAGATGTTACAATCTTTAACAAAGTTGATATCACAGGTAGAAAGCAAAAAGTTATGTTTATAATTCATTAGTTTGACCTAAACTCAAAGCTGAACTGCTTTTGTTATCAGATTTTTTAAAACCTCAAATTATATAGGCTCAAAACCTACTTTTCACATAATAACACGACATGACTATCCTAATAAAGACATGCCTCCATAAACTGAATTACTAAAGTATTTTGCAGATGATGAGATAACTAAATTCTATTAAATGTGAGGGAAATTAGAATAAAGAGACTTTCTGAAATGTTCCTCTCTGAATCATGCATCAGATTTTTATACACAGAGGAAAATATCAAAAGTATAGCTAGGTCAAATTTCTCCCATGAAAAAAAAATATTATTTGCACAAAATAACTATATTATACACAATATCATCATAAAGAAAATCTTTTGTGGGTTGTAATTATAGTGATAATAATCTTAGAGGAAATGGCTAGAAGTTCGATACAGAAATCAAACCAAATATAAAATTATCAGGTATCATTGATTTGTATTATGACACTGCCTGCCAGAAATTAACGACAATTTAACCTTCCACTGAAATATAAAAGATTGACCATATACTTGCCAAAGTTAGGATAATTAGAAAGGTTCTGAAGTCATATAAATCATAGAAAGGTATAAATTCTATACATTAATTTCATATTTCCTTGCTCCCTTAATTTTCCCTCACTTCAGATCTTCCTTCTTCCTGTCCTTTCTGTAGTGAGTAGTTACCATGTTCAATGCACAGTGGGTACATACAAAGATGAATGAAGATTAGTAAAAAGCAGTATAATTTTAAGTGAAGTCTACAATGTCCTGGTAGGAAATTATAGTATGATTCTAATTTAACTATGATCATGATATTTATCTGTATTTTTAAAGACTAATGAGCACATATCTCTGTAAAGACAGAAAAAAATGCTAACAGTAGGTACACTAGGAAAAGGCCCTGTGAGACAGGAGCACAGGTATGGCACTCATTACAGATCTACGTACATTACCTGTTCAAAAATGCCTTAAACAAGTATCACGAGCTTCTGAGTGAATGATTGAAGAGTATAAAAAATCTGTAATGTAGTTATAACTCAAATAGAAATATATATGGACATGATATCCAATTTATATAATTCCTGATTTGTAGAACACAGTATAATATTAGCTTAGGGGTTGATTTTTCAGGTTTGTTTCTATTATTTCATTTTGTTTGGCAATTCAAGATAGTATTTATAGTATATAATTTGGAAGCAAAATAATCTTATAAAAATCACTTTCCCATGTAAGATCAACATAAATATACTTCAAGAGTTTCTTTTTTTTTAAGTCTATTTATTTTCTTTTAGTAATATCTATACCCAATGTGGGACTCAAAGTCACAACTTCGAGATCAAGATTTGCATGCTCTTCTGACCGAACTACCCACATGCCCCAAGTCCTTCTTATTTAAGAAAATGTTACCAGGCTCTTGGAACTAAATATTTCTCAAAACACAGATATTAGTAACAGGACTAGCTTTCAATCCATCAGAGGAGGGAGAAGCAGAAATTGAAAGAAAGACACAAAGACACAGAGAATGAAAATATGACAATGAACAAAGAAAAATAGTTGTATTATTCACAGAAATAAATTCCATATCTGAAGCAGACTCCCATTCAGGTTTTCTAATGATTAGCATATCATCTTGCTATATGCTATAAGGAGAACAAAACAGAATAAAGGGTTCTCATACTCATCAAGTTTAAGGCTAATAACAGAAGCTAGCCATATATGGCAAGAAATTAAATAGTTATATGAATATGAAATTTAAAAAATATTTGCCTTGGAAGTGGGCAGTGTATGATTAATTCTTTAAGAAAGTTGAAAAACATTTACTGGAAGACTAAGGTGGTATAAGAACTGTACTTAGGTGGGTACAATGGCTGGTAGGAAAAAACCATAAGTTTTGATTGTTAAGGAGCTTAGAAGCTATAAAAGGAATGACAAATAAAGATTAAAATCAGATTTCCTATGATGATTCCTACAGGGAAAGTGCAAAGTATTTATAAGTATCCACAAAAAGAGGTGATCTAAAAGGGAATAAGAGGCATTTAACTTGAAATTGTAAGGAAAGGCAAAATTTCAACCTGCTGGCACAAGCTAGCTAGCACTGCAGGTAGAAGCAAGGCATGGTAAGTACCCAGAGAGTGTTACTACCAGTAACTGCTATCAGAATCTGGAAGAGAAAGGTCATTGAAGAATTTGGGAATGTGCAGGATTAAGATACAATAACTGTGAGAGGCCCTGATGGGTTTTATTTTTTCTGTGTATGTGGGGCCAAATGTTAAGTAATAGGGCATCATAAAAATATCTATGAGTGTACTTACGGTAGAATGACAGATCTGTACCAGGCCGGGGAACAGGGGCTCTGAGTATGATACATATGTGACAGAAAAAGAGAAAAGAAGATTCAAGTTGAAGGGAGTTAAATGCCAGCCTAGAAAACAACAGATTTTTTTTTTTGGTAATGAGGAGCTTGAAACCTTCTGATTAATAAAGTAATGTGTGTGTTGTGTTTGACAAAGCTGCATTCTGACTGCCACATGAAAAAAAAAAAACTGGGAGAGGAAAGATAATGGCAAAACTGATGAAATATTTAGGATGTGGGGAAAGACAGAGATAGAAGTATTTTGAAATTTTAAATAAAAGAAAATGTTAAGAGTTGTAGCAACTTTCGAGATTTAGAAAGACCGTTTATTTTTATAAAAGACTGATAGATAAAATGCCCATCTCTAAAGACGTGAGCTCTGCTTTGGGTAGGGGCAAGGATTCCTGAGCCAGACCACTTTGAGTAAATAGCAGTCTACCACTCTATGTGGATTGTGGGCACGTAACCCACTTCTCACCGTGCTTTGGTTTCCTTACATAAAAAGGTGTGTGCGAGTGTGTGTGTGTGTGTGTGTGTGTGAATTTGCATCTACATATCATATGTATATGTAAATGTACATATGCACATCTTATACACATATCTCAATATATATAGTATAGAAAAATAATGTGATACTTCAGTAGGAGTATTTTGTTGTACTTTAAACAGGGTGATAATAGTACCTACCTACTGGATGAAATAGTAACATCCCTCTAAGACTAAATGAATTAATATATGGTGAAAACACTTAAAACAATCTCTTGCTATCTATTAATAACTAGAAAGCACCCAAAATCTATGACCTGCTTTTGTTGAAGGCCTTGAATCTCCTTCTTTTTTTTTTTGAATCTCCTTCTTTTAAATTATTTAAACTATGTCTTCTGCTTACTACTCCATCACCTGAGCCCTGTATTTTACACAGATGCTAACTTAATTTTAAAACACATATATTCAAGATACAATTCAAGCTGTTGTTATATGAAATACCAGGTTACACATAACTTATAATTGTTAAAAAAAAGATCAATGTTCAAGATAACTTAAAAACTCAGAGAACAAAAGATCACCCACGATCCCACCAGTATATAAATTGTGTTATTTATGCTTGCATCTATTCTTTCCCCATGCATATCTTGCATAGTCTAATATCAATGTCTGCAAAATTGTATCCTTTATTTTTCATTCAAAATTATATTTTTTAAGATTCTATTTATTTATTCATGAGAGACACACAGAAAGAGAGGCAGAGACATAAGCAGAGGGAGAAGAAGGCTCCCTGTGGGGAACCCAATGAGGAACTCGATCCCAGGGCCCTGGGATCATGCCCTGAGCTGAAGGCAGACGCTCAACCGCTGAGCTATCTGGGCATCCTTCATTCAAAATTATTAATAGAGAGCAATTTAAAATTCCTATATCACATTGCTGATATTTTAAGGACTAATTTCAATCAAGGTGATGCACTTAACTTCAGACATTTAGGTTATTTCCAATATTTCAAATCATATACATTGCTGGAGAAAGAAAAGGTTATGTGAAAAATTATTTTCTTTGAAATATCTTCTCCAAAAAATTACCAAGGATAAGATTACTGTCTTAAAGGGTATTTAACCATTTGTGGCCCGTGAGATCTAGCCTCATTTAGTCATTGCCATAAGATTTCTTTACTTAGCAAACTCCTTGTTGCATTATTAATAACAAGGTAATAGCAAGCATTCATTGATTATTTGCTATGTCCCAGATACTATTCTTAGGGTTTTTACATGCATTATTTCATTCAATTCTAACAAGAACCCTATGCAGGAGTACTCTTCTTATTAGCCCCATTTAATACTAAAGGAAATTAAGACTTAGTGAGATTGTCCTAGTTTATACACTTGGTATGTTGTAGAGAATTTGAAAACTCTGTGACTCTACATCTGAGCTCTTAACCTTATACTTTAACTTACTTTTCTATTTATATTTAATTATAAATGAGATATCTTATAAAGACTCACTTGTTATCATAAAAAGTGATGGTACAAATTATATGTTACTTAAAAAAAAACATAGTCTTCAAAAATCTAATCAACACAGATTTTAATATTATCAATGCTTTCAAATTGAATAAACGTTTTCATTTACTTAACTATAGATATGTCCACTAATTGTATGCTAATAAAATAATGACATATCTGTTAATATATTAATATAAAGTATTAAGAAGCAATTATTAGGGAAATCCCTTATAATAAAAATTAGGAATCGAAAATTATTTGAGTTCTCCTTTACATTAACCTCATCAAAAAAGAAATTCCTAAATTTTTGTTTTAATTCAGAAAATCAAAATTAAGCAATATAAATAATGCAAGTATATCATATCTTTATGATCTGACATATGTGCATATGAACTGTGTAACATTCTTGGACTTTTTACAGTTAGGGAGACCATATATTTTACCATCTAAATCTGAACACTTTGGAAAGCAAAGAGAGACAATATTAACAGAACAATTACCCCAGGCAACTGAGGGAGAGAGTCACCTTAGTTAGAATAAAGTTTCATCATTTCTTCAGTAACTAGAATCCATTGGTTAAAATCCAGGACAAATTTTAGGACGCAGTGTAGTATAGTGGGGAAAAAAGGCTTAAATTGGTAAACAGGATATTGGATTCTTACCCAATTTTCTTACATACTAATATCCTTGAGCTTCAGTTTCTTCATATGTTGAGTGAGTGAAAAAATAATACTTTCAATCTCTTAGTGATGTGGTAAGGATTAATTGATAAAATGAACATGATTTAGTGTAAACTGAAAATCACCCATAGAAACCCGTTATAATATTAATAAGTTCCACACTTTACAAATACTATTCTACTTTTTTAATCCTCCTTTCATTTTTTAATTAAAATTATTCAAAAGTTCCAAAATTTTCAAAATATATTTCAGAATACAATTTTATTAATCTTCTGAATAAATTTATATATGTAAATATAATATAACCTGCTAATGTGCATAGAAGCTACAACAACTCATAGTAATTTTTTTAAATGACTTTTTGACAGTAAAAGCTTGCTAACCAACTGGAATTATATATTTTTAAATGACTGAAGAGATGTCTTCATTAAAGGATTATCATAAAGAATTACAAGTTCTCCATAGATTGGCTGACTTGAGAAACATTTGGCTCTCAAAATTGAGTAATTTTTTCAAAATCATGAAGAAAAAAAAGCTCATATCAATTAATCAAAACTGTGATCAGTTTTCACACTTATTCATATTTCAAATTATACTCTAAGAAATATCACCATAGAACTTCCTCTCTACAAAGTGCCTTGATAAACTTGCCTTTAAGTGGCTAACCACCCTCATTTGGCTAGAGACTCACTAGCATCCTCTCCCAAACACTTCAGTTTTCCTCAATATGGGACTGGAATTTGTTTTCAAACTCTTAACAGGATCATTGAAAGGAAACAGGAGAAATACTATAAAGGCAGGCCTGGATTGATTCCAGAGGCAAGTACTCTCACAGCAATGCACTGGAATTATGCCAAGGAGGGAAGTGTTTTTGCAAATGAACATAGTGCCAGAGTTAAGTATAAGGTCTTTAATTCCTTTGTCAACATCACCAAGGTTAAAATTTAAGAAAGTTATGTGATAAACAATTTACTTGACTTATAACAGTGCACACATACTCTTTCAAGTTGAACCATAAAGGAGGCATCTTGACTAATTACAGTTTTTTTTTTTTTTTTAACAAACTCTTTTTAATAGTTAATTCCATCTACTTCAATGCAGGGTTAATGCATATGACAGAGAAGTCATTGTACTTTATTTTTAACTACCTGAGTGTGGTTTGCAGGTAACAATGATTTTGGTACACAAATGTGGTCCCAATTCTTGAAACTGAAATAAATAAATGTGGATAATTTTAATAGTACCGCATTTAATGAGATTATTTTGCTGATTTGGAAGAAATTGAGAGTGTTTTCTTCACGGTAAATGTCTCTATTGTAGTTAAAGACTGTTTTTCTTACTAAGTTCTATATTTGTAAGTATAAAAATCAAATAGTTCCTGTTTGTTTTTAATAAATGCAAAAATCATTTAGATTAAATTACACAAAATAATAAAAAAATACAATAATTTTCTTTAAAAATCTTTAAGCCTTAAAAGGGCACGAGGAACTTTTAACGTTATTTCCTAGACTTTTCTTAGACAGATTTATTTGGGCATTTTTATATATATTCTCGCTTTATCTACTATGTTTCCCATTTTTAATAGTGCGAAAGTTTAAATTCCACTTTCACATCAATCAAAAACCAACATACTATTCAAACTGGCTGTTTTTTCAGCTATCGTGTAATAGTTTTTTCTTAAATTTTCTTATTATAAGTAATTGTTGTTAACTTTCAGTCAATAAGAATATTGCCTTTCATTGAATTGATTAGTTCACTAAGAAGATTTCAACATATAGGAAATAAGTGGTATAGGATTCCACCTACGAGTACTGATAAATTTTCAATAGTTTTTCATTTCCACATATATGGAACCTGCAGGGTGATCTACTCAATAAGAAATTCTACCAGCATAAGGGATAGGGTAAGACGACAGTTGGGTAGGACAGGTTGTACTCCTTCACAGGGGTGTCAAAGGAAGTTGCTAAACTGGCCTATAGAACCTGAACCTATAGCATCTGTTTGTTTTGCCCAGAGTTCACTTCACAACATTAGTTATAGCATGGATCATAATTGAGTGCTGGTTCCTCAGTACTTTACATGCTAGCAGCCATCCACTCCACATGAAGTATTTAACTCTTCAATCAGGATAGAAAAGTATATTTGCTCTGTTACTCTATCTATATAGTTTATTTAACTATTTGGTTGGACAATGTAATATATTGTCCAATATATTGTCCAATATATATATATATATAATTAAGAAAGTTATGTGATAAACAATTTACCTGACTTACAACTTATATATTGGACAATATAATATAGAAGTATGTAAGTAATTTTTAAATTTCTAAAACCCACATTAAAAAGAAAAGAAACAAAAAAAAAGAAAAGAAAAGAAAAGAAACAATTAAAATTAATTTTAATATTATAATTTATTTAACCCGGTCTATCTAAAGTATGATTCTTTCAACATGTAAGCAGTATAAATATTATTAATGATATGTCACATTCTTTTTTTTTTCCTACTAAGCCACTGAAATTCAGTTAGCAAATTTTACTTATAGTACATCTCAATTTAGAATAGCCAATTTTTAGACCCTAAGAGCCATGTGTGGGTGGCTCCTAGTTACCATGTTGGGCAACACAGATCTAAATATTTTTTTAAGATTTCATTTATTTATTCCTGAGAGACACACACACACACAGAGAGAGGCAGAGACATAGGCAGAGAGAGAAGCAGGCTCCATGCAGCCTGATGTGGGACTCGATTCCCAGACTCTAGGATCACGCCCTGAGCTGAAGGCAGACACTCAACCACGGAGCCACCCAGGCATCCCTAAATATTTTTTAAGACCATTTTTTTCTTTAACTATTCTGTTAGAAAGAGAATTTTATGAGAAAGTAATGTTTCATTTACCAAATTAATAAGACCAAGACATGTGAGTTCAGTTCAGAGTATTTGCCAGGATTCTCTTTGCTTTGTGCAGAAACCAGGTCAATATTGTAGCTAAAAGCCCAAGCTCGGGAATCAGAATGCCCTGAATTTGATTCTAAGCTAAGACAGATATTATTTCCTAAAGTAACGACAAGCAAGCAGTTTACCCTTGATAGTGCCAATATTTTTGTCCTATAAAACATATATGATAATGAAATCTACCTCATTAAATAAACTAGTATATACAAAGCAGATGGAAGAGTATTTCCAAATAGTAAGTTACTACTGTTAGCTCCAGTCCCCTCTAAATTAGGATTTGCAATTATTTAAACTATGTTGCTGGCTTTGAAGTACAAAGAGTATATAAAAGTTATTTTGGGAATGTATTTTGTTCTATAACTTATAAATTAAATCATATATAAATAATATAACCTTATTATAGAATATTTTGGGATATCCACAAATAGAAAAATATCTATCAATTTTGAAGGTCGATGTGACATAGTTTTAAATAGAAAAATACTGGGCAATTATAATGACTACAAAATACTATATAAGAAAAAAATCCTGTTTTGCCAAATAAAGGAAAAGTTTCACTAATTCGTATGCTCTTATTGTTTTAAAACATAGGGAATGTCCAACTGATGTATTAGAATAACTAAAGCTTTGCTTTGGCCCACTTCCACAAAAAAGGTGGTCCACGATAACATGACTTATCAGAAAAGCATTCATTTTATTATTTAGTGCAGAAAAGAAAGATGGCTTTGGCAGAAGTAACCTCAGAGATTTATCAAGTGGAATTTGATGATTTTTGTACCAAAGTTTTAGTAGTTATTAAGAAAATTCTGAAAGTTTAGAAATATATTTTAATGTGCCCTGTCCAGAGAGCTCTTGTTAGCAGACCCCTGAAATCTCCTTTTTTTGTGTGATTTACAAGTCCAGAGAATACAGATTTCACAATAGGAGGAATCCCCTATCACTGAATCCTGATTAATATCACACCTCACTCTGCTCACTCTTCTTTCTTAATCTCGTGGACCAAGGTGCAACTGTCAACTTCTAGGTCAAACATAGGGCAAATTAAATCTTAGTAGCAAACCTCATTATTGCCAATATTCATTGTATATCATTCATGCAGTTATCACTGTGGAGAAACTTTGAGAGTTCAACAGTGACTTCGCTTAAGATCGGCTGGATCGGAATGCTGGGGTAGCACAGACTTGCTTGTTAAAATAACTATCATTACTCAGTATATCTGATATTGAAACAGAAAAAAATGCAAAGTGGAATTTTAATAGCACATATTACTTACGTTCACAAGTGTCCCCTTTTTGCTGGTAGCCTGCTTTGCAGATACACTTTCCAATGGGCACTAACCATTCTCCTTCTGCACTGCAGTGCATCCTGGGGGAGTTTTCCGCCTCTTCCTCTGCACTGCTGACACATGTCCCTCGAACCTCGACTAAAGAGGAAAATTCTGAACCAGTCACTGTATCTGGAAAGATAGCTAAATTCTCAATAATGGACCAGCACTTCTTGTAGTATACTTTGACAGAAACCAAAGCTATGCAAGCCCCTACATCCTGAAAGGCAAGATAGAATCCCTTTTTGGACAAAGGTCCAATCTCTCTCACCTCAGTGTTAAGCTTCATCTTTCTTTCACCAAGGTCACCTTGGGTAAAACTTTCATCGGCAGCAATGGTGTCTATTTTTACATAGAGATTTTCTCTTATATTCCTGCCAGTGTCGTAGTCTGTTTCATAATAGTACAAATTAAAGGTTTCCTTGCAAGTTCCCAGGACTCCAGGAAGACTGTTACAATCCCTCAGGGTAAATTTCAATTCTACAAAAATCCTTTGTGCGTTGCCTTTCGAAATCCAGTTAGTCCGCAGCCAGTTGTTCTGGTTGGGTTCCATGACCTGGCACACCTGGTACGTTCGTATTGGGGTGTAGTTCTCATCCAAACCACTGATTTCTTCCCACTGTAAAATTTTTTTTAAAAGGCTATCAGTCAATCAGCAAAGAATAAATAATAAATAAAAAACATTTGTATTTTGAAAGTACATGAGGAACCTTTAGTAGCACAAATAATTATCTTTGAAGGAGTTAGGTAGATTCCTACCGTGGCCAACACTGTCACCTGAGAATACAGGGCTCTTAGCTCAGCTTCATCCTGGTAGCGGGACATCATTCAGGTTGCTTGTATCGTTTGCACATACAATAAATATTTCATTTTGTTTAATGTCTGTTTGCTAGTGTATTAGTGTTTCTTTTTACATGTTTGCTTATGTCTATAGTCTCCACTGAGATTATAACTTTTATAGACTAAGCGCACAACACATCGCTTAAATTACCATTTAATGCATATGCATATGGACACATGGCAGAATTTTTGATAACTCAGTTGACATTTTAAGTGTTGATGTTCAACTTAGAGCACCTAAAAAACAAGGGAAGAAAATGCCAAGAGTCCTCTGAAATGCAAAAGCATTCCACAACATGTTGATATTCATAATGCGAAATCTTTTACCATCTTTTCAAAATTAGATATAAGGGAGCAACATTTTACAGAGTTCGTTATTTATTGCAGTGTTATATATAATACTGTACATAAGCCACAAAACTATAAATAAGTAGTTATAAAAGCATGATTCATCTTTATAAATAAATTGCTTTCAATAGACAATCAAATGTACATGGCAAATCAGCATGCTGGATCATATTTCAGTAATAAGCTTTTTGACAGGAAAAATATCACATGTTTAAAAATGTCCATTCACATGCTGATGCAATATATACTATAGCAAACATATATTTTCATAAAAAGGGAAAATAATAAGTTTAGCAGAACTTGCAACAATTAAAAGACTATTAAGCCATGTATAATAATATCTATACTGCTCATTAGCAAATAAATTGATTTCACCTAAAATAGTCCTAGAAGTCTAAAATAACAGTTGATTATGTCCTTTCTTACCCATATTACAAAATTTCCCACTTTATATTTAGGCTATCTTAATAGTGAAATCATCATCCACTTGTATTCATTTCCCCAAAATAAAATGCCAAATATGAAAATATGTTCGTATTCAATTCAAAAATCATACAGCATGTAATATTTAAACCATTGTTTCAAGAAAAGCAGATAGGAAAATAAACTAGTAAGCCTGTGGCAATGAGTTTTATTTGTAAAACTTGATTAGAGAATCAATTTATTAAAATACTTTAAAATATTAATATCTACTTTTAAAATTGTTTTTTAGAAAACTGACAAATTAGCAAAATACTATCATTCAGAAATCTCTTGTATGACATTATATATTTGCTACAATTTTATTATATATATCAAAATTCCTCAAATGCAGCAAAGAACCCTTTATCATGTGCAGGTTTCATTCAACACAACTTGAGTTTGTGACTAGTTAATGGTGTGCATATTTCCCTTTGTCTCAGTTAGCTGCTTGTTATAATCTGTCTGAATGGCACTTAGCCAAATATAACCAAATTCATCCATTTGGATGCGTAGATTTTAGTCTCTTAATTAGATCGAAATTATTAAAAGTAAAACTAATAATGATATCTACCAAGAAATCAAAAGCTCTAAAGAAAAATGTGCTCTTTTTAACAATTCCCCAGCCTGAAGAATCCAAGGCTAATTATTATAAAGGCATATCTCAGGATTTCCTTTTTCTAACTTCAAGAACGGTCGTGTTACTTTGTTTTACGTATGAAAAATCAATTTCACTACTTATGAAACCCAGTTAATTTTTATTTTTATTTAAAAAATTTATTCCTGTGGGAAAAATTTCAAGACAACTATAGTATAGATCACAAATACTGAGACTACACAAATGCATTTAACACAACTTTTGTTTTATTATCTCACTTTTCTAAGAGATTGCAATCATTTCTAGAAATGACATCATTAGGAAAGAAGCCTTAATTCAGATACTATGCTTTTATAGTATACTTCTAAAAATGTTTTCTAGAAACATTATCTTAATAACACTTTATTACCTGCAAGATATTTAATCACATGAAAGTCAATCCATTTCATATATAAAAAAAATTCTGCGATCAACATTTCCTAATATTATCTGTTGATTCCTCCAAATATGTAGGGTTAACTGTTAAGATATTTGGACTGATAAAAAATGCCCATTTGAGTCAAAGATAACATAGACAGTCATAATTTATCATTTTGCGGATTACATTGATGAAATACTACAATCACTACAATCCTGTATCAGTTTACTTCTCCTTAGAGAGAGATAAAAACTATCCTCTACCTCCATTTGTTTTAATTGACGGATGGTAGAAAATAGTCTACATCTGTCACTGGTAAGAAAGATGTTTCTTTTTAATTGTGAATGTCTTCCTGAAATGTGTATTATTTTACTCATGGAAACTATTCCACTTACGAGAAAAGTATGACATTCTTACCTTAAGCCCAGAACACTTTTTATTATTAATCTGTAAAATACTTGTCATTTTTTCATAATTCAATCTGACCTATACAGATAACTACAATATGATCTTCAGCAATCTCAAATATTAATTGAATAAAAAAAAATCTCAATATTTTAAGCAGACTTGCATTGTTCACATTTTGCATTATTAAACTGACTTCCAGTTCGTGACATATTGATTTTATGCCCTTCTTATACTAAAAAAAATCCCTTTCAGACTTTCCTTCTTCTCTTTGCAAAATGTGTTATACTTTTTATATCCTCACTTATGCTTCTTACTGTAAGGAAGATCAACTTAAGTAACAATGAGATATACACTCTCCTTTCTCAGAGCCCCTTTCTTCATAAGGATAAAGTATGTGCCCTCTCTCACAATTAAAATAAGACCTAAAGTCAAAGACATTGAACTACATTTAAGTAAGTGATATACCTTTCCTGACATGTGAAATGTAATGGTCAGAATTATCTTTACTTATATTTTCATAAATTTTTATTGGGCAGCTTTTACTCATATCTATTATGGTAGGTTTTTAATATGTACATGTCCTGCCATCGTTTCTGATTAACAACAGCAGATAACACATGATAAAAACTTGGAGAATCCAAATAATATTTTACAGCAAATTCCATGCCAAAATATTGAGCATACTGCACTTTCAGTTACCTTTTAAAGTGTATTTTGAATGATGCTAAAACTGTTTTTAAAAGAGGAAACATATCACATACTGTTTTAAAGAACTACATACAACCTACCTAGTGATTATACTAAGAAGTATAAAGCAACTAAAGAGGTTTAAGTGAGTTTGTTCCCTGTAATTAGTTAGCATTTATAGCCTGGAAACTGAGGTATGATTCCTCTCACAATAAGAACTCAAAAGATTATGGTTATAGAGACTTTTTTAAAATCCATTTCCCCAAGTACTAAGTATACCCTCTCTTAACTCAAAGAACTCAATGTCTCATTATAACACAACAAAATGTTGAATGAGACATTTGGAATTAAAACAGTTTAAATAAGAAGAATGTGAATAATTCCATAGGGGAAGGGAGGAGGTTGTATTTCTTACTTTCAAAAATAAAAGGTGATTTTTCTATGAGGAGAAGCACTTACCCCATTGGGGGGAGAGGAAATCCATTCCAACTCTGTTTGTTGTGCTTTAGAATCCAGCAGTAGTACTGAAAAAGAAAGTTTTAGTTCCAAATGTTACATGAAATATGTAAACATATCTGTAAAAGTTATTAATGTGAATCCAATTTTTATAAAATTATCACTTTATGATCTAAGATATGTAAACAGCTATCTATGTAAATGAATGATGAAATGAATACCCACCTGCTACAAGTATATCCCCCTTTCTTAGGGAGAAAAGATGTCAAAATACCATATGATTTTTGATATTTTTTAATTAAATAAGTTCAAAAGCTGAAAAATAGCAGGAAAGTAACATAAGAAAAAGATTCGTGGTATATTGATTCTATATAATTATATATTGTAAAGAATTTTATAAAGCATTGAGCACTCCAAATTTTGTCAGATATAACAACATGAACATAACAAAATGTAATTCTGTATTAGTCCTCGGCTAATCATTAATTTGTAATATTGTGCCAAAAGTATCTCCTAGCACCTTTTGAGAATTGAAGTTTATTATTTAAAAACTTTTCCATACAGTATCTTCTCTTAAGCCAAAACGACTACAATAGAAAATTTTATCAGACAATGTCATCATGAGAAAAGTAAATTGCCCATTTTTTTTTACAAGATATATTTCTGGGTTAGTCAAACATCTGTTTTCAATATTTCTATTTTTTAAAATTTCCAAATATTTCAAAGCATTAGCTAATTCTCAAAATGATATATTTAAACTCTGACTTGACTTTGTTCCCGACTTGATTTTTTAAAAACGGTTGTATTCCACTTTTATGCTATCAAAAAGCATAAATAATTCATTTAAATGTATATAAATGTAACAAATGTTCCGGATAGTAATAAGACAACGTATTCAAATGTTATACATTAATGTAGATCATACCTCCAATTCAATACACTTTATTGCTTTTTAAGACAGTTACTCTCCTAAAGCAATCTCTGTGCTCAAACTGATTAAGAGTTTTTATCCTTTAAAAATATTCCTGACCCTACAGCGTTCTAACAAATGGATCAATTTGTCCAGAAATAATAGTGGATGTATGTCCAATCTCGTAATTATGCTTAACATCAACCTCAACAAAGATGTCAAAATCTGGGTTTAAACAAAATATACGCTTATATGAACTTTTAAATAATCACTAGAGGAAAAAAAAAGTGTATTTAAAAGGTAATGGAAATGTGTTACGCTAAGAAAACAAAGGAATGCATTGATTATGTGTTCAGCTCCTTCACACCAGTCAAGGTTATTCTCTGCAACTGAAAACACATGGATAAAGGGACACTTTTTTTGCAAAGATGTTTCACACTTAAGACTCTTGGGAAGCCCAGGAAAGCACAAACCTCGGTCACAAGCACTTGCTGATAAGGGGGCGGGGTGGGGGGGGGGGACACACTTTCAAAACACCAACTTGTATCTGGCCCTGGGAACACCGCTAAATCGTCGGGTTAGTGAATTTATGTAAAGGGATGTTTGAAGTTTATTTTGTTTTCGTCCTCAACCACACAGACGAAGCACAACGAAACAACGTGGGATCTGGGCCCCTTTTGGGGTGATTTATCATCACTCCTATTATTTTTGTCTCCTGCACTGGCTGGAGACAAGTGGATTTTAAACCCCGGTGACCTTCGGGTCATTCTGGAGTGAAACGAGGGACGTGATGATTGTTTACTGCCGCCCTGCAACCCTCCGCGCGGCCCGGGGGGGGGGCGGGTGCAGGGGCCGCGGAGCGCGGGCGACGCCGAACCAGCAAAGGGGGAAACAGGCCGAAGCGGACGCGGCCCCGGGGCGCTCAGGCGGGGCAGCTCCGGGGCGCTCAGGAGGGGCAGCCCCGGGGCGCTCAGGCGGGGCAGCTCCGGGGCGCTCAGGCGGGGCAGCCCCGGGGCGCTCAGGCGGGGCAGCTCCGGGGCGCTCAGCCGGGGCAGCTCCGGGGCGCTCAGCCGGGGCTCCCGCCGTCCGCTCTCGGCGCGCGCTTCTGCCTGCCCGCGCGGGGCTCCCCCACCTCCACGCCCACCGAGGCGCAGCCCCGCGCCCCCCAGGGCTTGGGGCGCCCAGGCCGAGGCCTCGGGACCCCGCGCCCCGCCGCGCGGGGTAAGGGCTACGGGGCAGGGTGCGGGGCGCGCGGCTGCCGAGCCTGCGGGGCCGGGGCGGGGCGGGGCGGGGCCCCCGGCGGGGCGGGGCGGGGCCGGGGCTGCCAGACGGGCGCGCCCGCCGCGCCGAGCATCCATCACGCCCCCGCCGGCCCGGCCGCTCCGGGGGGCCGTGGCGCCCAAGCTCCAGAAGGGGCCGGGAGGAGGCGACAGGCTTTCGGGAAGCGTCTCCTCGGAGGGAGCGGCGGCGGCGGCGGCGGCATTTACGAAGACGAGAAACAGCAGCTGCACTTCGCCTCCAAGCGTCAGGCTCGGACTTTGACACGCGCTCCCCGGAGCCAGAACTGACCTCCCGAGAGAGAACGCGCGGGAGCAAAGTGCAGGGAGGAGGCCCCCCCTCATCTTCCCCCGTGCAGCCCGCGCCCCCCACCCCCCGCCCCCGCCCCCGCCCCGGGGAGGCCTGGCCGGCACCTGCGCGAGGCGTTTCCCAGCGCGCGCCCCGGGTCCCGCTCGCTCGCCCCGGAACCGCGGCTCGGGACCTCGCCCCCCCGCCCACCTCTGAAGCATCTCACTTCTGCACTGAAAGAATTCAGCCTCCTAGAACCAGAATCCTCTCCGCGTATCCTGCACGCGCCAGGGAAGAGCGAGCGAGCGAGCGAGCGAGGCGTCCAGGCTGCGGGAGCCTCTCCCCCTAGTGCCGCAGTTGTTTATAGCTCAGACTCCTGCCGGCTCCGCGCGAGCCTGCGCGCCCCGCTCCGCCGCAGCGGTGCAAACTTTTCCGGGGGTCCCGCTCTTGCGGAGCGGTCGGTGCAAGGCTCCGGGATCGAATGCTCCTAATCGCTAACGCTATGCGAGGAGCAAAGCGTGCACTTTGGCGTGGAGGGCTGTGTGTTTCGGGCAGACGTCGGTGCACACGCTACCGCCTAACCGACAGCTCGGAGTCGTGCTTTTTCTCCGAAAATTTCTCTGAATGGGTTCGGCGTCAGCACCGGTTGCAGATGTGGAAACGCGGGGAGTGGGGGGGGGGGGGAGGGAGTGTCAGAAGGTCAGGCTGGCTCAAGAAGTAGGACAGGGCGTTGGGTTGGGGGGAGTGTGGTTTGAGTGAAAGAAGAGGGGTGCACGAAAGGAATGCAAAAAAAAAAAAAAGAAAAGAAAAAAAGCAGCACTGAATCACTAAGTTTTCAGGGCAACCTGAAGCGAGAACCGGTATGGATCGCAGCCCCCCTCCCACCCACCCCCGCCCCGCATCACCACCGTGACCTATATCTGATAGCAGGTTCCTCCCGCCTCCGGGAACAATTCAGCATCAGTATTGTGCTGCTAAACCCCGGGAAACCAACCTTAGGTGTTCAGTCTGGAAGGCAAGGTGCGGGGAGCCGGGCGCGCGGGGGGCGGGGGGTGATGGGGATGGTGACATTGCTCAACAAGCAAGACCTTTCCATTGAGAGGATTTATTTTTCCCCAGCTCCGACTACAGGCACCGAAAGGTATTTTACCTTGTCAGTGGTTCAAAGGAGAAGAAACAATGATGATGATGATGATGACCATGTATACTAAGGCGTTGTGTGGCCGCGCACACGAAACCGGCTCCCTCCATCCCGAACCAGCCTTCAGGGTCCGGGTCCTCCGCAAGGTCTGACCAGTCGGGACAAAACTGCCCGCCGGGCAGCTGCTGGGGGACTTGAAGTGGCCCGGGCGGCACCTCGTTGTGGGTTCCGCGGCCCCAGCCCCCCCCCCCCGCGCGTCCCCCTCCCCCGCCTCCCGGGCCGGCCGAGCCCCGCGGCTCCGGGACCCACGCGCGGCGCGCGCTGATCGGGGCTCGCCCGGCTCGCTCGCTCGCTCCACCTCCACCTCCACCTCCACCTCCACCTCCACCTCCACCTCCACCTCCACCGCCGCCGCGTTATTGTTCCGCGCCGGCGGCCGAGCGCCCACCGCAGGCCCGCGCCGCCGCCTCCCACGCAGGGAGCGCCCCATTAGTCACCCGAGCGTTCGGGGCCCACGCGAGTCACGGCCCCGCCGGGAGGGCTCGGGCGCCGGCGGGCTGGCCCGGACTCGAGACGCGGCGCTCGCTCCCCCGCCGCGACCAACTCCGGCCGCAGCTCGCCCCGCCGGAGGCGAACACCGAGAGGAGGAGGAGAGGGGGGAGGCGGCGGCGGAGGAGAGGGCCCGCGCGGAGACCTGCCCCGCCCGCGCTCCGAGGGAACCGGCCCGCCGGGGAGGGTGATGCCCGCGGCAGCCCACCCCGCCCCGCCGCCCCCCGCCGCTGCTCACGCCCTCCGCACTGCCCGCGCCCGAAGCCCGCTCCCGTCGGGCGGGCGGCCCCGGGCCCCGGGCCCCGGGCCCCGGGCTCCGGGCTCCGGGCTCCGGGCCGAAGGCGCTTCGGAGCAGCCCAGCTCGCCGGGAGCCGCGGGAGCCGCGGGAGCCGCGGGAGCGGGGAGGGGGCGGGGAGCCGGCGGGGGAGGGTCGCCCGAGCCCCGCGGACCCGGCGGCCCGAGCAGGTAGACCGCTAAATAAATAAGTCAGAACAAACTTTGCTTTCCCATCACCTTACCTTCCTTGGCAGCCTGCGCCTCCCCGGTGTGTGCAAAGCGGAGCAGCCAGATGTAGCATAAAATAATCCACGAAGGGTGCCGAGTTTGAAAAACCATGGTGCATGAGCAGGTTTTATTTTAGGTTTCAGTTGAGTCGCAGCTTTTTTCAAAAAAAAAAAAAAAAATGCTGTTTGCTCCGAAGTGGGTTCTTTTGTATTGCGCTTTTCGCATCGAATTCCCCTGCTCGATCTCCGGCCGGCTGCTCCACGTTTAGCTTGCTTGCTTGCTTGCCTTTTTTTTTTTTTTTTTTTTTTTTTTTTTTTAATTTTTTTTTCTCCCCCCGCCCCTCCTGTTCGTTCGCACCGTGTTTGCTGCCTGCAAGTCTCCGACTGCAGACCGGCCGCTTGCTCCACACTCCAATAATATCAATTAGGGGGGAGGGGGCGGGGCTCCGAGCCGAGAGCCTCCGCCACTCGGGCTGATTGGCAGGCGCACCGGCCTGCCAGGCGGCGATTCCCAGGGCCGAGGGGCGGGGCCCGGGGAAAAGGCCGCCCCGGCCGCGGGGGCGGGCCTGGCGGCGCCGGCCAATCGGCGGCGAGCGGAGTCAGGTTGCGGGTCCAGGATTCCCTCCAGGTTCTGAGCTTCCAGCTTTCGCTGTAGATGCTCGCAAAGGGAGGACGCGGGTGGCAGCCGCGGTGCGTGCTGCTGCGGGCGCTCGGCTTTTAGCGACCGCAGCTCGCGTGCAGCGGAATCAATCCGAGGATAAGGCTCCCAGCTTAGAGCCCTGTGTATGTACATGTAACGGTTCTCCTCGTGGTCTTTTAGGAACCAGAGGCAGTGCCAGCCACCTCTCAGCTACCAAGCACGGAACCAGGAAAGTGAAATACGCTGTGTCTTTGAGTAGAGTGCCTTCTACTTTTTTTTTTTTTTCTTTTTTTTTTTTTACTCAAAACCTCCGCGAGTCGGGTAACTTTGTTCTTTTCATTTCTTGAAAGGTTTCCACTTTTCCTGTTTCTGTTACTCCACAGCAGTCAGCTCTAGGCACCACCCCGCACAGACCCTGGAAGAAGAAAAGTATCCAAGTGTATTATGTTCAAACAATGTTTCCAAGAGTTTGCAACAAGCTCTGGCAAAAGAAACAGAGGAAAAGGGAGTGGAGAAAGGAAGTCTTTTGTTTTAGGTGCCCTCTTCACCCTCTCCCCCCCCCCCCCGCCCTATCATCTCACAATAGTTTGTGGGGTGAAGTAGGACTCTAAGAACGTGTAGAAGGTTCCATGTCACATTTCTTATATGTTTTAATGTTTTTTGAGGTGTTCCTTGGATTGCCCCATTTTGAATGTTTCCCATTTCGTTGCGTGAATTACACTTAGTTTTAAAGAATGTTACCACGCGTTGAATTCATAAGGCAAGACCTCTTTAGCAAATCGATACATTCCAATAATTAGCCAATTATATAATTACTATTACTCAATCTTTCAAGGGAAACTGAGAATAAAAAGTATAACCTACATCTCCAGTTGAATTCATCCAATTAAAATAGCAAGGGCGACTGCGTAGAGAAATCCGTTTACCGTTAGGCAGTTTCGGACACGTTGCAATTCAAGAAGTGAGTAATGTAATAAGAGGAAGAACTTGAAAACCTTAATTGCCAAATCACCAATTTCAAAGGTCACAGCAGAGTAACTTGATCACATGTTTAAGATGAGCTCTGTGTTCTTGTCTCATATTTCTTCCTTTAAAAAAAAAATCTGCCATTCATTCATGATTTGCCTTTATTTATGATAAGCACAAAGTTTGATCTTGCCTAAAACTCCAAACTTTTCCTTCCCTTTCTATATAGAAATATAAAGTAAATTGAGTTGTTTCTGGTATTTGTAGCCAAGAACTCTCAGAGATGACAGATCCCTGGATTTTAAGTTGTATTTTATGGTAAATTGTCTCCTGTAGTTTTAACTTGCCTAATGCAATTACAAAGAAGAAAGAAATGAAATTTCCTTCCCTAGCCTCTCTTTGCTTCTGTAGTTTATTTCTTAAATGTTACTTGTTCCTAGCCATTATGCCTATTAAATATTTCAGAAATTTTGTCTAAAAGCATCTTAAGTGCCCTTAAAAGGATGCATAGAAAATGTAAACTGCTTAATAGATTAACCTTGAAAAGAGACCCCCCCCCCCCCCCCCGGAAAAAAATGTAGAGTGTACTTGTTACAGAGAAAATCAAGTGGTATTTACACAAACAAATGCTTTAGAGTAAAAAATTGTAAGGCAAAACATAATTAAAAACATAAATCTCCACACATATGCTATAAAACTATTAATCTCAGAACCACAAACTCACAAATATTAAACCACTTCTAATAGTTAAAATAATTCTACAGGATTTCAGCACTTTCTCCAGGGTCTCATCCCCACTACTTACAATGACACCAAGGTAGCCTTTAAAGTTTAAAATATTCCTTTCATCTATTGAATGACTAATACTCAGTGATGTGAATACAAATAACTTTCCATTAAACCTGGAAACCAAAGAAGTAACATCCTTCACTCTGATGAGTGTAGGTGGTATAGGGAGTCCCCTTATTGTGTCCCTTCTGTCTGTCAGACATAGGGGCATGTGCAGCCTTGCTTTTATTTTTAGAGACAAGAGGCTTCACATTAAATGCACATGTGCCAGGCTGCTGACAGTTTTCCCTGCAGAATTGCATAGTGATACTCATTTTTAGGTTTACCAACCTTCTTTCTTTTGTATCTAGGTATTGATAAAGAAGTCAAAACATTTAAATAAAAGTGAATGACTTAGTCAACAAAAGAATGCTTATCGTGCAGTGTTATGCAGCATACATTTTAGTATAGGAATTGTTAATAGACAGTATTCAGGTAACAGAAAAGCATATAAACCTATTTGTACATGAAGCCCTTGAAATAAAAAATAATCAGTTCACGAAACTTTCACGTTTTAAAATAACATTTAATGGTGAATCTCATTCTACCACTTTAGAAATGGTTTAGTTTAGCTTCACATCTATGATTTTTGTTATTATCTCTATAGAAAATTCTAGAAAAGTAAAGGGTTGTGTGTATACAAAATGAGCTAGAAAAGAATTCATCTTCCTGAGCTATATGAAATGATGTATATAACCAACACATGTGAGCCAAAGCAGAAATTCTGAAACTATTTTTTTTATTTTTATGTATTAATTTTGCAGTGCAGTTGATGGAGTAGCCTATATATATTTAGCTAATATGAAATAAATGGAAAAAATAGAGCTACATCTTAACATTTCCGTTTACATGCCTTCTTTTGAAACATCTATCATAAATGTATAGTAGAAAGATGAAAATACCTATTTTTAGATGCAAGAAGATATGCCTAATTTTTCTGCACCATGTTATTTTCATCTAATTACTAATAATCACACATAACCATATATATATATGAAAATAAATGTACAAATTCAAGACACACATTCCAAATGAGGATATAGCTGTTTTCTCCCTTTAACATGCTTCAATACTCATATTCACCTCACTGCTTATCTCTGGGAGATATTCTATGACTTTAAGGAAGAAATAGTAACTTAGGAGTAAATCATAGTGACTTTGGGGAATGAATTTTCAAATAAAAAGCCATTTTGTGTGTGTGTGTATGTGCACGTGCATATAGTAAACAGGCCTTTAGAGGATAAAGTACAATCTGAGACTTCGGTATGTTACAAATCCAAGGCTGCCAAACTAAATAGTTAACAACAACAATGAAATCAAAGGGCTGTTTCTGAACCTACTACTTTTGCACTTACTGTCTAAATGCATTCACAGCTGGTAAATGTGAAAATGCAAGTTCATCACAGAAAAAGGGGTAATTTAAACTGAATTAGAAAAGGTACTGTGCAGAAGAAACTGATTATAAACAGAAAAGAAACATTATGTCTCTGTTAATAGATATTACAGAAAATTGGGTTCTCTATTTGTGATTTCAGTCAAAATGTAAACAATCTTTCCACTGTGCAGGAAAACCATTTACATATTTACATTAGCATGATTTATGTAGTATATATAAAATATTTATTTGCAGTCCAGTGTAAAAAAAAGTACATAAGCTAGGTTCATAAAACACATAGTCATAATTTCACCTATTTTTTCTAAGCTTCAGATTTAGCCAACGGTATAGGAAGTCAGAGGTCAGGAATCAAATTATAAGTCAAGACTGTATCTTGTGTAGAAAAGTTTATTCATTTCTGTAAGGTCAGATAAATAGATACTGCTATGAAAACAACAAATATAATTCTCTAGCTGCAATTATTGAGTTGCTGTAAGACCACTTAACAGAATTTAGAAAAAAAGTTATATCAAAATTGTAAGAGTCCAGTTGAATTTGCTAAGGTGTCACTCAGAAATTTTCTAATCATTTACAGTATTCAAAAGTGTTGAGTCAAATAACTTTTATTATTTGATATAGTATTAAAAGAACTGCTAAGAGAAAGTGGCACATTATACTCACAATCACTTACCCCACGTTCAGTACTCGAGAATTTATTTTTTTTTAAATTTGATTTTGCCTGCAGAGGTTCTTCCTTTCTATTAGTTATATTTCATTTTGCCATAAGTTGCCAGCGCTGATAGGAAGAACTAGCTTAAATTATGCAAATTACTTCTACATGCTTTCGTAGTTTCTCATCTTGCAATCTTTTTAGCTCTTTGAAACCTTTGGATTTTAGGTGTCAAGGATATCTGCGATGATTCAGTGACCACCAGGGGGCACCAGGATCTCTGGGTGTTCTGGCCAATCAAGTCCACACGGAATGAAGACAAGGTAATTATGAAATTAAATATATAATTATATGTATTTATATCTATATAACGTGATATGTAATTAATATATATTTGCCCCATTGGCACTTTTGAGTTTCTTATTCTCTTTTTACCCGTGCCAGCCAACTGAAGGCCTTCATAAAAATTTGTGAGATGTTCTGTGACCTATTTCAGTCTATAGAGACCAAGTTAACTGAAGGGGCTCCAAAAGTACCTTAGAAGGTGAATATCTTGCAGGAAAGCTCTCTCCAGTTTTTTAAAACTTAACATCTGAGGGACTCTGAGTCCCTAGATAGACCTCAGATATTCTCTTTCTTATTCTCCACCCACTTAACTCCCAAAAGTCTTTTTTACCTGGGAAATAGTACCAGGCTGAGATTGAGTGTTCTCTCCAACTTGATGGTTCTGAGTTTTAAGGATCCTGTGAAGTTCTTAGAACTCTCTCTAGCTTACGGGGCATGTTAGAGACTACTTCTTACCATAGCCTTCTGCCATGGTTAATACTAAAAATGAAATTCTATCAAAATCTGCCTGGCTACTCTCTCAAGGAGGTGTAAGAAAAGGTCTGAACAGTAGGAATTTCTATGTATCAAAGTAATTTAGGAATAGATTTTATAGGTTCAGAGAGAAAATGGATTTGAAGAGTACCCCCAACCTATAAAATTATAAAACTGCAGGTACTCTCTGCACTAAGAATGAAGTTCTGTACACTGCCAAAGGTGGTGACTTATACTAACCCCTTGACCTGATATGCAGTGTTGTTCCCTATGAAGAAAGTGAGCAACTTTGTATAAGACAAAGATCCTCCTGGGAGGAGAGGTATCATAAATCCCCATCCCAATCTGGATGTTTCAACAATATTAGAAGTTCTGAAATATTATAATGGTTCTGACTATTTAAAAAAAAAAAATGACCTAGAGAACCTCAAAGAAGTACCCATTGTGAGGGAAAGATAATTCTAGGCTTAATATTTGCTAGGTGAAGTGTCATATACCTGACGGTCAAAAGCTCTATGAACCCAGCAACTTGGATCTGTAAGTAAGAATGAACTAAAAGAGCTGTACTGTTGTAGCTCAAATGTGAAATAACATAGCTGAGAAAGGAACTACAGAGTAAGGCATCACTAGTAATTCTCTATAAAGCCAGGTTTCAAAAGCTACACAGTTAAAGCAGTAATGAAAATAAAATGGACTTAGGACGCCTGGGTGGCTCAGCGGTTAAGCGTCTGCCTTTGGCTCAGGGCGTAATCCTGGAGTCCCGGGATCGAGTCCCACATCCAACTCCCTGCATGGAGCCTGCTTCTCCCTCTGCCTGTGTCTCTGCCTTGCCTCTCTTTCTGTGTCTCTCATGAGTAAATGAGTAAAATCTTAAAAAAAAAAAAAAAAAAAAGGAAAGAAAATGGACTGAACATACTACTCATTTGGAAAAAAATCTGAACCCTTTGTACTACTGAGTGTACTTCTAGGAGTTCGTAGTTATGGAGAGGAGAAGGCCTCAAGAAGGAGATGCTGGATTTCCTATTTAGTTGGACAAGCCGACTTAAAAGGGATATGACTATATTTCTTCCTAATGATATGGATCAAGTTGATTACAGATTCATAATCTAACTAGCATAATATCTCAGAAGGAGAATGCTAACAGAAACCTCAATTAAGAATAGGATTTGGGGGAACCTGGCTGGTTCAGTTGGTGAAGCATGGGATTCCTGATCTTGGGGTTGTGTGTTCAAGCCCCACATTGGGTCTCAGCCTGCTAAAAAAAATAGAATGTTCAAGCATTTATTGTATATTTAGAAAGGCATCAAAGGAGCATATGCAGGTGAATAAAGCTTAGCCCAATACTCCAGAGACCAAATATCATCAGCAGGATTCCTTTGTGACTCATATTTCCTTTTAGAATCAAGGAGATCATATGTTTAGAGAAATAGGTAACTAGCCAGTTTTCCTCAGTGTTGATTTCAGTCATGTCAACAGTGATGATGTCTTCATAATCACAGTATTGACATAAACTGCAAGATGATTCAGTGTACAATACGATTTTATCATCTGGCTTATCCAAGATTGTTTCATTTTCCCCTGTCTGCACTCAGATCAGATAGAAAATTTTCATGAAAATTTACACTCCATCTCAGATTCTATGGGGTTATTATTATCATTGTTTGGTTTTATAGATGCATTGCTTTAGCTAAAGCTATAGAGTTAACCTGGCACATTCTTCAGTTGATTTTAGATTGATGAAATGACTGAGGTCAATCTCAGTTTAATTAAGTATTTTAATATCTGATAGTCACTCTCTTGTCAGTCTTTTAACAGGCAAGCTCCGGTGGCAAAGTCTGTAAAACTGCATGTGAAAAGCATGGCAGAAGGTTGCTTCATTTAAGGAAAGACGAGAACCATAAAAGACAAAACCTCCTTTATCTACCTCACAAGTGTAGGAATAGAATAAATTATCCTACAATACAATAAAGAAGGCCAGGACTCCTTATGAGAGTGTTTTCAGATCTCAACAGGGATTTAAAGTTTCTTTTTTTAAAAAAAATATTTTATTTATTTATTCATGAGCGACAGAGAGAGAGAGAGAGAGAGAGGCAGAGACACAGGCTGGGGGAGAAACAGGCTCCATGCAGGGAGCCTGATGTGAGGCTTGATCCTGGGTCTCTAGGATCACACCCTGGGCTGAAGGCGGCGCTAAACCACTGAGCCACCTGGGCTGCCTGAGATTTAATGTTTCTATACTATCAAAAATCTCTCTTCATTTTAACAATTTATATTTACATATATTTTTGAATTAACCTTTTGAGGAAATAATTACCTTCTAAATTTGAATAAAGATATATTATAATAACATACATGTCTCCAGGTACTTTTGGGAAACTGTCCAGTACATCATCACATTTTAGCTAAAAAATAGTTGCATTCATTTTACAAAATAATAGCTATGACTCAATTGGTTGTATTTGTTCTCAAGGCTATACAACAGGATGGTAAAGATACTGAATAAAACAGGGAAAAATGCAGTTACAAGCTTAGAATTAATGTTAGAGTTCTATGTATTCAAATATCTCAAAATGAATATTTTAAAAATTTTACTCTATATTCACCATTTAAATGTCTTTATTTTATTTTATTATTATGGGGGGGGGGTGTGCAGTGCAGGGAGGAGCAGAGAGAGAGGGAGAGAATCTTAAACAGGCTCCACACCCAACACAGGGCTAGATCTCACAACCCTGAGATCATGACCCAAGCAGAAATCAAGAGTCAGACACCTAACCAACTGAACCACCCAGGTAAACCATTCATTTAAATGTCTTTAATAAAGTTTAGTACTTCAAAAAAATAGATTCATTTTTGACCAGATAATGAAAGTATAAATTTCATATAAATTTTGCTGTTGGAGATATGTGTGTATATCTATATCTATATCTATATCTATATCTATATCTATATCTATATCATCTATATCTGTATCTATCTATATCTGTGTCTATATCTATCTATATATAAAGATCTTTAAAGTTCTATATGAAATTTAGCTATGATGGTATATATTTTTGTACAATTGTGAAAATATATAATTTTGATTTTCTCATATTTTATTGTTTATTGTGAAATATACTCTGTTAGTAATATCTGTTATTCAAAATTAAAATGTTTTCAGGTTATTCTTATAAGGCAATGTTAAGAGTAATGCTTTTCCTATCACATTTACTTATTTAAACATAAATAATAGGAATAATGAACACAGATCCAGAAATATTCACTATTCAGATACACATATAATGCACCATTTCTAAGATTTGCTTGACTCACAGTCTTTGTATATTTCTCTATACCTAGTAGAAACCAGTAGACTTTCACATTTAGTCTCTATCCTAACTAAGCCTAGTCTTCGGAAGCAGAATTCAAGGAGAATGAGTTAAACACTCAGAGAACCTATGTTTCATTCTTGAATCAAGGCCTGTATCTGGTTTTCTAAATCTGGTATTCAAATCCCCGTCTTAGCCCCTAAGTGTGAGTCCCTTAAGTAAGTCCCTTCCCACTACCCATCCCTCTAATGGGATTCCTGTTCTAAAACCTAGCCCTATGACTTAGGCCTCTTAGACTTTTCTCATTACTGGTTATGATGTGAACTATCTGCCATCTGCCTCTGTGCTAACTGCTCTTCAGTGCCTTTTTTATTTTTTTTTTCCTCCTGCCACCTGCTATACTTTTCTGAATCTGTCTTATCTCTACTATTTATATGTAATATCTCTACTATTTATATGTAGTACCATTTTTTCCCATCAAATTTTTTATTAATTGTCCAGTAAATACCATCTGCCTTTCTAGAGCCCTTAATCACCTGCAGATTTAGGTATTTCGTTTATCAAGCCTAGGTATACCTTATTTCAGCCCTGACCCTTTCTTTTTTTTTTTTTTAATTTTTTTTTAAATTTTTTATTTATTTATGATAGTCACAGAGAGAGAGAGAGGCAGAGACACAGGCAGAGGGATAAGCAGGCTCCATGCACCGGAAGCCCGACGTGGGATTCGATCCCGGGTCTTCAGGATCGCGCCCTGGGCCAAAGGCAGGCGCCAAACCGCTGCGCCACCCAGGGATCCCAAGCCCTGACCCTTTCTACTATCATATTTTTTTTTCTACATTTAGCCTGCAATGTCTTTGCCACATCATGAGATGCCATAGAATGTATTATTCCTCTGATTATCAAAAGTCATGTTGTAATTACTATACCTAGTAGGATAAGGCCTGGTTTTAGAATTACCTCTCCCTTTTGGCGTCTCTTCCTTTTGTCCTTCTTACTCTCTCTTTTGCTCCTTCCCTCCTTTATTTCCTCTTTCCCTTCATTCATCACATTTTACAAAGCACTTCCAATTATTTAGCCTTTGGCTAGGTATTGGTATGCAAAAATAAAGAGGAAATGATCCTCCTGATACATGACAGAAATAAACACAATTCAGAGATTAAAGTGCCTTTTAAATGACAGAGGTGGTCTGTTAGATGTGCTTAGAGCAATAAATCAGACTGGGAGAGCATTCTAGAAGGGACTGGCATTTTAGATTAATTTGGTGTTGCACAGACCTGGTCAGATAAAATAAAGGTGATAGGGGAAAGGTAATTTCATACAGCAGAGATAATATTCAGGGAGTGTATAAGTTATAGTTTACTGAAGAAACAGAAACCACTCTAGATATTTTAAGCTGAGGTAATTTAACTTAAATGACCTTGAAAGTAGATCTTATGATGTGTGAGTTAGGAAATGAATCCTCCCTGAGTTGAGCTTTGAGATGACCACAGTCCCAACTGGCATTTTGACTGCAGCTGGTAAGAGACCCTTTAGCTAGAGGATCCAAACAAATGTCACAGGATTCCTGACCCACAGGAACTGGGATAATAAATCTTAGTTGTGTTAAGCAGATGACTTATTATGCAATTATATGAAACTAATACAAAAACTTACACAAATTGTTGTGAGCACCTAATTTCCAAAATGAATCTCTTCAACTTAAAATGCCTAGGTTAGTTTCTTTTTTCTCAAATCATCTATCAGATCACCTAGGTATGAGGGTTGAGTTGCTGCTGATAGTAACCAACACTTAATATTTTCCACATTTTTATTTTAGCCATTCTATGTGGTGATATCATACTGTGGTTACAATTTTCATTTATCTGATGACTATTCAAGTTGAATACTCCTTTATATGTTTACTGGCCATCAGAATATTATCATTTGTGAAGGGTCCATTTTTTAAAAAATTGTACTTTTATTCTGAGTTGTCCTTTTGTTAGAGATTGTAGGAATTTTTCAGATATACAGATAGGCATCATTTGTCAGATATATATGTCTTGCTGTACTTTGTGGTTTGCCTTTCACTCTGCTCATGACATCTTTTGATAAAAAGTTCTTCATTTTATTTTATTATTTTAAGTTAGCTCTACACCCAGCATGGGGCTTGAACTTACAACCCTGAGATAAAGAGTCACATACTGTACTGACTGACCCAACTAGGCATCCCCAAATTTCTTCATTGTAATATGGTCCAATTAATTATTATTTTCTTCTGTGATAGGTAATTTTAGCATTCTGTTCAAGAAATCTTGGCCTAATTCAAGGTCACAAAGATAGTTCTGTTTTCCTCTAAAATAAATACTGTTTTACCTTTTATATTTGGATCTTCAATCCATCTGGAATTGATTGTATTTATGGTGAGAGTTAGGGATCAAGTTGTATTTTCTTTCCCATTTACTATTCAATGAACCCAGCATCACATTTGAGAAGACCAACTTTTCTGTATTGCAGTGCAATAGAGCTTGGGTCCATAGATCCACAGTGTATGACTGTGTGTAGAAGAGCCTACTAAGTTGTTGTTGTTGTTGTTTTTAAAATTTTATTTATTTATTCATGAGAGACACAGAGAGAGAGAGAGGCAGAGACACAGGCAGAGGGAGAAGGAGGCTCCATGCAGGAAGCCTGGTGTGGGACTCAATTCTGTGTCTCCAGGATCATGCCCTGGGCTGAAGGCAGATGCTCAAATGCTGAGCCACCTAGGCATCCCCCAATCCTACTAAGTTTTTAAGGAAATTCTATTGTCAGAAAAAAATGTGCTAGTCAGAAATCTGCATATTTATCTATTTGTGTAAGAGAGAGAAATGTGCTGTTTGAAATTCTGTGCCCTCACATACAGCTCTACAAAGATCCCAATTTTGTTAATAGGACTTCAAAAAATCTTACTCTATATTTTGAGACACTATCTAGTTATTATCTATTTTAAGTTTCCCTTGATCCTTGGAAAGTATATTGCTTGATGTAGACAAGCCCACAGATGTTTTATCTTGCTCCCATTTCACTGGATAGGAAGTAGCAAGCAGTGCCATGAATGATATTATGAATCATGGCCAGGACAGAAAAGCTTTTAATAGTATGTCCATCAACTTTTTCCAAGATAAAAGAGATCCAGGAGCCATGTTCCTGCAGCTTCCTGTTCTTGCACTTCTTGCATTATCCAACCTGGGACAGGGTACAAGCTGAAAGTGATTGTAAATTAAGTGATTAAAGTAACTTCGAAATTTAGGTATAAAATACAGCATTTAAGTTTAAAATACATTACCTATCTCCTATAATTTTGTATTATTCTGTTAACTGGGCTCTGTGCTTCTGGCACTGAGGGAACACTTGCCAGAGGGATCTTTTTATCTTATTTATTTGTTTGTTTATTTTGGTTGGTTCACATCTCTTTAATGAGATCAAAGACTCCTGTGTATCTTTGGTGGGGTAGACTTAATACAGTCCCCCAAACACTGCCACTTTCCTCAGGACTTCACCCCTTCCAGGCAGATTCTAAGAGGGCAGGGAGAGGCCAAGGAGAGCTCAGGAGTTGGGACCAGGGATGTTTCTAGTGGGCAAGTAATGGACCCACGGTCCTAAAACTGTTTCATTATTTATTTATTTATTTATTATTTATTTATTTATTTATTTATTTCAAAGATTTAATTTGATGACATTGTTTATTTAGAGAGAGAGCATCTGAAACAGACTCCACACAGAGCATGCCTGTGGGGCTCAATTTCACAACCAAGATTATGACCTCAACTCAAACCAATGAACCACCCAAGTGCCCCGTGGGATTCTTTTAAAAACTTATATCAGAACACACCACTCTTCCACTGGAAACTCTCCAGTGGGGCCCATCTCACTTGGTGGTAAAACTCAAGTTCACTGATAAAAATAAAAGGCCTAACAATCCCACCAAACTAGGATCCATCTGACTCCCCCTGTCTTGCCTCTTTCCCCCTTCTTACTTTTTCCATGACACTGACATCTTGCTTTTCTCATAAGCCAGGCAAGCTTCAACATCTGGGCATTCAGATTCCCTGTGTCCCCTGCCTGGCATGTAATTCCTCTAGACATGTACATAAATCATTCCTTCACCTCCTACAGTTTTACTCAATCATCTCTTCTCTCAAAGGTTTCCCTTGGGCTTTTCTATCCCTTTTGGGTTTTTTTCACAGATTTTATCACATCTCAATATATCATAGCTTTACTTACCTTGTACATTGTCCTTCTCTCCAAACTAGAATGAGGACTCATAAAGATGGGGAATGTTTAAATTCTACATTCCTGGTGCCTAGAACAGTGCCTGCACACATATACCAGCTACTTAATTGTTAAATAAATGAATGGTTTTCAATTAGTTTGACCATGTGTTTTATAATTAGCTTTTAAAGCTATTTCTAGAGAAATGTTTTATGAGGACATTTCTTGCAGTTTAGATTACTTGGAGGCAAGATTTTTGGCAATGCCACTGGTAATAACAATTCAAATCTTTAAAGAGCATTAGAGTAGCTAATATATAAAATTCAACAGAGGGAACAACATATCAGAGGATATATATTCATTTTAAAGAGGGCTATAACTATTAAAATATAGCCGATAATTATTAGGGAAATAAGGAAGAATTAAGCAAAATAAGTTCTCTTTCTAATGCTTAGTCTAAAAAAAAATCATTTCTGAGAGTTCAGGAAGATCTAGGTGGAAAAGTTCATCCTACTGCAGTTTACCTACTTAGAAATGAAATGTGATAATAAAGGACATGAAAAAGTATTATTCACTAAAACACAAGTTTCTTAAAAGTAAGTTATATAGGGGATCCCTGGGTGGCGCAGCGGTTCGGCGCCTGCCTTTGGCCCAGGGCGCGATCCTGGAGACCCGGGATCGAATCCCACATCGGGCTCCCGGTGCATGGAGCCTGCTTCTCCCTCTGCCTGTGTCTCTGCCTCTCTCTCTCTCTCTGTGACTATCATAAATAAATTAAAAAAAAAATTAAAAAAATAAATAAAAAAATAAACTGAGAGAAATGTTTTAAAAGAAAAAGTAAGTTATATAAAAGCGATAGAGCAATTCTTTATATGATGACTAGAACTACCTTGAAAATGTATGCAAATCATGTGTAAAAGTTTATTTTCTTGGGAGAGAGGTTAGTTTCCCAAATCTAATTGTCTAATTGTCCCAAATCTAATCCAAGCTGAAAAAAAAAAAAAAAAAACAGAAGCCAAATTTAGATCAATGATTTTCATATCTGGTAACACGTTAAAATCATCTAGGAAGCTTTTTTAAAATTATTAACACCAGGGCCTCATTATAAGCAGTTTGATCTAATATAGTGTAGGGTATAGGCACTAGTTTTTTTTAGCTCCTTGGGTGATTCTATTGTATATTCAGAACTAAAAATAATGGTTCTAGAGGAGTGCTGTTGAATAGACATATAACGTAAGCCATATGTAATTTAAAATTTTGTAGTTGCCATATTAAAAATATTAAAAAACAATAAGTTAAGGAAGATATTGCTCAAAGGGTAATAAATTTCCAGTAATAAGATGAGTATGTTCTGGGGATCTAATATATAGCATGATGACTATAATTAACAATACTGTATTATATACTTGTAATTTGTTAAGAGAGTAGATCTCAAGTGATCTCAACACAAGAGCAAAAAAAAATTGTAACTTAGTGAAGTGATGGATGTTAATTAAACTTATTATGGTAATCATTTTGCAATATGTATATCAAATCATCTTGTTATATACCTTAAACTTATGCAATGTCATATGTCAGTTCTATCTTAATAGAGCTGCAAAGAATTTTAAATAAATATTGAAACTCATTTTATAAATACATTCTACTTAACCTAATACATAAAAAATATTATCATTTCAGCATGTGTCACTGGCCACATTTCAAGTGTTCGATAGTTACATGTGGCTAGTGGCTAGCCTATTGGATACAGTATGAATAAGAATCACCTAAATATTTTATTAAGATCGCTTCCTCAGAGTTTCTGAACCAATAGGTCTAGGCTGGGACCTGAGAATTTACATGACTAATAGGTTTTCAAGTGATATTTTGCTTCTGATTTGGGGATCACACCATGAAAGCCACTGCTTTGAAACAATGGTTTTTAATGTTGACTGTTTATTGGAATCCCTTAGGAAAATTTTAACATGATACTACACCTAGAGGTTCTGGCTTAACTGATCTGAGATGAGGCCTGGGCTTGGTTTTTTAAATAGATTGTTAGGTGATATTTTTAAACTTTTTATTTTTAAATAACTATAGCTTCACAGATGTTACAGAAAGTGTACAGAGAGGGACTATATGCCATTCATCCAGTTTCCTTTGATATCAATACTTTGTGCAACTATTGTAAATATTAAAGCTGTAAAATTGACACCGGTCTAATACATGGAGCATATTCAGGCGTCATCCGTTTTACGTGTATATGTGTGTTTGTGTTTATGCAATTTTATTACATGTGTAGATTCCTGTAGCCACCACTGTAATCTACATACAGAATTGTTATATCAACACAAAGATTCCACATGCTCCCTGTTTATAGTCACAGCCCCTCCCGCCAGCATTTCTAACTATGGCAACCACTAATACTTTCCCCATCTCTATCATTTTGTTATTTCAATAACGTACAAATGGAAGCGTACAGTCTAGAACCTTCTGAGACTGGCTTTTTAACTCAGCATGATATGTGTGAGGTTCATCCAATTTGTTGAATGTATCAATGGCTCATTCTCTTTTTGATGAGTAGCATTCAGTTATATGAATGTACCACCGTTTATTTACCCATTCATCTACTGGAGGACATTTGGATTGTTTCTAGATTTTAACCATTACAGATAAAACTATGAGTGTTCATGTATGGGTTTTCGTATCTTCATAAACTTCCATTTCTCTAGAATAAATACCCAAAATTACAACTATTGGATTATATGGTAAGTACAAGCTCCATAAAAAAGTGAAACTGCTAAAATCTTTTTCAAAGTAGCTGTATCATTTTACATTATGATTAGCATGCATGAGTGATCAAATTTTGCACATCATTGCCAGCATTTGGTGTTATCACTTTAAAAAAAATTATTAAATTAGAAATGTAGTGATAGCTCATTGTGGTTTTAATTTGCATTTTACTAGCATCTAATGAGACTGAATATTCTCTTATGTGCTTTTCTGCCATCTATATATCCTCTTTGATGAAATGACTCTATATATTTTGTCTATTTTGTAGTTATATTATTTGGGTTTTTGTTTTTGTACTGTTGAGTTTTGAGGGTTTTTATATATTCTAGATACTGAACCTTTTATAGATATGTGCTTTATAAATATCATCTCTCAGGCTGTAGCTGGTTTTTTTTTTTTATCCTCTCCACAAGGTCTTTAACAGGAAAAAGGTTTTAATTTTGGTGAGGTCCAATTTATTGATTTTTTTCTTTTATAAATTGTGTATTTATTATCAAGGCTAAAATCTCTTTGCTTGCCCTAAGAAAGACTTAGGACTTTCTTCTATGTTTTTCATTGTGTGTGTGTGTGTGTGTGTGTGTGTGTGTGTTTCTAAAAGTTTG
This sequence comes from Vulpes lagopus, assembly GCF_018345385.1. Classification (NCBI taxonomy): domain Eukaryota; kingdom Metazoa; phylum Chordata; class Mammalia; order Carnivora; family Canidae; genus Vulpes; species Vulpes lagopus. The sequence continues at coordinate 20,668,165 of NC_054824.1, read as the reverse complement.
AAAGATCTACATATTATATTTAAAACTGTTGGGATGCCTGGGTGGCTCTGTGGTTGCATGCCTGTCTTCGGCCCAAGGCGTGATCCTGGTGTCCCAGGATCGAGTCCCATATCTGGTTCCCTGCATGGAGCCTGCTTCTCTCTCTGCCTATATGTCTTTGTGTCTCTCATGAATAAATAAATAAAATCTTAAAAAAAAATGTGATCCTTTGAATTTAATGCTCTCGTATAAGGTGGAAGATTTAGGTAAAGTTTCATTTTAGGGGCCTATGCTCCAATTGCTCCCACACTACTTAATGATAATACTTCCCCAGCAAAGTCTGAAAACCATTGTGAACTGTCAGATTATTACCCTTACATCTACCACACCTGTTCTAGTGCATTCTGTAAGTTATTTAGAAGTATCTTTCAAGTGTCTCAGGTTCCAAATTTACTGAAACATCTGGGGTTTGGCTAATTCAAGTATTTTAAGTTGAGGTCCAGTTTTATAAATACATTTCTTCGCTTTCTTCTCCATGTCTCCTTCTTCCTTCTTATACTCTTCCTCCTCCCCTCCTTTTTATTCCTCTTCCATTTCTCCTCTTCTTTCTCCTTCTCATAGCAAGATTAGGTTGCAGATACTGGGATATAGCAATGAACAAATCATACTTGTCTTCATGGAATTTATACTCTGCATGAATGAGACATGATGTGAACTAAAAGCAATGTAATTTTAGTAATAAGTATTTAGAAACTAGTAAATGTTAGTAATATAATAAAGTTTATTAGCAGAAAAGACTACTATAAATCAAGATGTAAGCAAAATCCTTTCTTAAGAAGTACTATTTAAGCTGAATTTTGAATTCATGAGATGGAAGGAGGCAGAGAAAAATCTGGGGAAAAGGCTTTTCAGGTTGAAGGAATGGTTGGAACAAAGGCTTTAAGTTGTCATTGAAACCGATCCTTTTTTGGGACACCTGGGTGGCTGAGTGGTTGAGCATCTGTTTTTGGCTCAGGTCATGATCCCAGGACCCTGGGATCAAGTCCCACATTAGGCTCCCCACAGGGAGCCTGCTTCTCCCTTTGCCTATTCTCTCTCATGAATAAATAAATAAAATCTTAAAAATAAAAAAAAATGATCCCTTTGAAGAACACACAAGGTCAGTATGGCTGAAGTTGGAGAAGACAGTTTGATTCTATTTTGGAGTTGGTTGAAAGAGACCAAATCATATGCATTCTTCTAGGCATAGGTAAGAAGTTTTTATTTTACTGTCATTCCATGGGTCGATGGTGGTAGGTTATAAATAGAGAAGTAATGCAGGCACATTGTAATTTTTTAAAGATTTTATTTATTTATTTATTTATATTTATTTATTTATTTATTTATTTATTTATTTATTTATATATTCATGAGAGACACAGAGAGAAGCAGAGACATGACAGAGGGAGAAACAGGCTCCTCACAGGGAGCCCAATGTGGGACTTGGTCCCCAGTCCAGGATCACACCCTGAGCCAAAGGCAGATGCTCAACGGCTGAGCCACCCAGGCGTCCCAGTGCACACATTTTAAAATGATCCCCTTGACTAATAAGTCAAACAAAATAGTCAAAGGACTCTTGGAGAATTCTCAGTAAGAGATGATGGTGGTGTGGACCAGGGTAGTAACAGTGGGGATAGAGAGAGGTACTTGGATTCCAACTACATTTTGGAGTTGGGTGAAAAGATTTGTATATATAATAAATATATGGAGTGAGCATAAGAGAAGAATCAAAGGTAAATTCAATGATATGAGAGATTGTCTAAATAATGTTATAGTTTACTGAGATAGGTAAAAACTGGTGGAAAATAAATCTGTGAAGTGTTGAGTGTCCTACGTCTATTTTGTGCTTGGCTAATTCTGAGATGCTTACAATATATCCAAGTTGAGATGTTAAGTAGTCAAATGGACTTACAAATCTGGAGGTCAAAGGAAAGGTCAGGTACAAACACATGCATTTGTCATATAGTAATTAAAGCCTCAGATCTTGATGAAATCACATAGAGTGAGAATGTAGATATAGAAGAGGATATATAAGGATCCCAATATACAGGAATTGTCAAGGAGTAAAAGAAAGTGAGGCATGTTGCGGGATCATTGAGTGCAATGATCAAGAAAGAATTCTTGAGATGTTTTACAGGGCAACTTAGTAAGTTTATTTAAGTAGCACAGGGACAAGACCCGTGGGTAGAAACAGCTGTGCTTTTGCTGTACAAAGCTGGTGGTTATATGCTTAGTGCTCAAGGAGGAGGGAACATGCAGGAAGTATTAAATCATAAACATTTTCCTCAAATTTCTACTCATAAAACAACATTTTTTAAAGATTTTATTTATTTATTCATGAGAGACACACAGCGAGAGGCAGAGACACAGGCAGATGGAGAAGCAGGCTCCGTGCAGGGAGCCTGATGTGGGACTCGGTCCCCGGTCTCCAGGACCTGGCCTGGGCTCAAGGCGGCACTAAACCGCTGAGCCACCTGGGCTGCTCTCATAAAACAAATTTTGCAAGATTTCACTGATGTTTATCATTCATTTTGATATTAACTATGGGTGAAATTTACAATCAGTCATGAGACCTTTTAAGAATGTGGCAACCCCGGGACACTTGGGTGGCTCAGACAGGTTAGTTTCTGCCCTGGTTCAGGTCATGAGCTCAGGGTCCTGGGATCAAGCCCTGCATTGGGCTCCCTGCTCAGTGGAGAGCCTGCTTCTCCCTTTCCCTCTGCTACTTTCCTGGCTTGTGCTCGTTCTCTCCCTCTCTCTCTCTCTGTCAAATAAATAAAATCTTTAAAAAATATAATTTAGCAACCAGCACTTACTTGATTGTTATTGAAACTATGCAGGCTATTGGTCAGTCTTCTAGGCTAAAGGTGTACCTTTTTCTGCTTCTATCCCTCATAAAGGAAGCCAAGTAAACTGGAGTACGATATGGAAATGTCTTCCAGGAAGTGGTCAGTTCTGCCAAATACTGACAAGAGGTCAAGCATAAGGAGTATTTGATTAAGATAGAGAAGTGCTCATGGACTTTATGTACGTGGACTTTATGGTGATGGAAATATGATGGCAGAATTTTATGTTTCTCTGGTCCTACAGTCTGAAGAAAAGATAGAAGCAAAATTTGAGAAGTTGATTCATAATAAGTTTTGCAATATTGTGGCACATACAGGGTTGAAAAGTGAAAGCAAAATAACTTAAGCTAGATGAAAACTTACTGACTCATACAAGGAATTGACGAGTTCAGGCTGATTTTAAGTCTATCTGAGGCTGGGGAATCAATCATTTCCAAGGCTCTCTTTCTGACTGTGTCTTTCATTCTCTACCACTCCCTTCCACCTCTGGCTTTATTGGGTGAACTTGTTTCTGGGAGTGGTACATTCTCTGGAGGTTCTAGGACATAGGTGGGGAGAGGACATTGCAGGGAGGTTGGGGGTCTGTAGGAGTAGATTGGGACAATAACCAGGATTATGTAGGTTGCAATTAATTCAACAAACACATTTTCGACTTTTCCTTACTTCCATCTATGAAATAGTCTATTGAAGAGTTGACTGTATCCTCATCATGTACATAAAAATGTTCATATGTATGTTCACACATCATGTGTGACATATAAATGCATATTTATGTATGTGTATAATATATATATATATATATACACTCATGAGCACACAAATAAATGACTTTTAATACGTTTTTGATTTTTAAAAATTGAAATACAGTGTTTCTAAAAAGTAGATGGTCTTGTTGATCTAGTAGTTTCCTTAACTGCCTCTGCAAAGTACTGGGCAATGTTTGTTTGTTTATTTTAATATGAAGCAATTATGGGAACATATTCATGGGCAAAATCTGGGATTTGTTTAAGGAGACTGTGTATCTTCGTGATGTAAATCTAGCTTTAGTCTTTTTTTTTTTTTTAAAGATTTTATTGATTTACTCATGAGAGACATACAGAGAGAGAGAGAGAGAGAGAGAGAGAAAGGCAGAGACACAGGCAGAGGGAGAAGCAGGCTCCATGCAGGGAGCCCAATGTGGGACTCGATCCGGGTCTCCAGGATCACGCCTTGGGCTGAAGGCAGGCACCAAGCCGCTGAGCCACCCGGACTGCCCTAGCTTTAGTCTTTTATGCTCAAACTATCCTCATAATAGACTGTATTATGTATAGCATATACTTGATCACTATTTTCAATATGTAGAACAAATTTTAAAAGAAAAGAGGTCAAAAGATAACCCACTAAAAGAAAAGTAGATTTAAAAGGGAAAACATAGTGTTACTTAACTTGCCTTAAGCCCAACTCCTAGGTCCTAATTCAGCTGTTCATGAGATGTAAAATGATCAAATGCCACTGACACACTCCCTTTGCATCTACTGTAACAAGGCAGAAGCTCCTTGCAAGGAAAACATCTTGAAAGGAAGAATATGAGACTAGAGTTCCCAACAGAGTTCCCTGTCAGAGTTTGATGGAATAAGATCCTTTTAGCTTACTACAGAGACTTATGCCTTGACAGAAGTCATATATATGTGTGTGTGTATAATATATGTGTATGTATATAAAATATGTGGGTACGTGTGTATATATGTATATTCATACATGCATGTGTACACATATATGCACACACGTGTATATATATGCAGCTGATCAGAGAAATACACTCCACATACTTGTAACAGATTAACTTGTTCTTTATACCCAGAGCTACCCATAAACAAATTCTCTCTGCACGTTGCAGATCCCACAACTTATCAATTATTTTTAATAACCTTGTCTAAATTCAGTTGGGCAGGTGAATATAGTTGCAAAATGCTATCCATATATCATTGTCTTTCAAAGACAAAACTACTTTTAGAGAAAAGGAATTATTAAAGCAACTCATAATCTACCATGTGTGCTATATATGGACAGACTGGGGAAACAAGTAGGTTTCCAGGGTAGATTTCTTGGTACTATGTGTGATGGTTTTATCCATTCAAAGAAGGTTTCCATATAACAGCTCTCTTTTTGTCTCTTCTTCAGGTATAGGTTCTAGCATCATATAACCTCAAATAGTCCTCATTAAATTTTCTGAGCACCTGCTTTATTCCCTCTGTTTCCATCATACAAAAGTTGATAATGAATTCTCTATTCCATCTCACCATTTACTTTCATCCATTTTTCTCAAAGGTTTTCAATAAGTATAGCTTCAATAACTCAGGCCTGACTAAGTTCTAAGACCGCACTGTTAGAAAAATTGTATGAAAGGGAAAGAATTGATGGTACCTATTCACTAATTGAATGTGATTTTTGTAATAAGTCCAGCTCTTAGTTCCAGACATATATCTTGGAAATAAATACTATCCAGGGAACACTATCAAAAAGGTTATTACAGCCTTACTCTGGGGTACATTATTAAATAATACATAATGATATACACATGCACATCTAGGGTCAAATCCCAGTCCCATTCTTATATGCTTTGTGATTTAGGGCAGGTCTCTTCTAGCTGTTGAGTATCAGTTTTCTCATCTGTCTGGCAGAGATGAAAATATGCGTCTCCCAGAGTAATTTTAATGACTCAAAATTATGAATATAGCTCACCTTACAGTGCTTTGCAGTCAAATTTTACAATTAAACTTTTAAGCAAAAACATTTTATTAGTCTTTAACAAAACACATTTATAGGTAATTATATATGAAATCTGTGTATATATTTTATATATTATAAAATTGTGGACCTGTTGTGGACTACTTAGCAGCCTAATTGATATGGAGAAAATTGCTAAATGTGTCCTGGTTCCTTTGCCCAGTCTTTGACTCTATCCCAACATTCCTACTAAGTGCCTCACCCTCTCCAGTCTCCTCTGTGTCTTACTTGGAACAAGTTACAGATCTCTGCCATGCTTGAGCCCTCATATATCTGGGGTAGGTTTGAGGAGCCCAAAAGCCTGAATGCTTCTGCAGAGTGAACACAGTATCAGTCTGTGCCACTCTTCCCCAATCTCCTGGCAACCTGGTACTAATTAAATTAAAAACACTAAGTTACCTCCCACTTCTACATGAGTAACTCTCCTCTGCTTACTTGCCTCTTTTGCATGAAGGAAAAAGCTTTCTGCTCCACTAGGCTAGACAGACTTGACTAGAAGAAGAGAGGATACCTCTAACTGTATAGAGATACAGACAGAAGGCAATGTTACCCCTCAGGGTCCTTGAGAAATTCTATAATTTACCCTTTCTCATCAGAAGTGTAATTTTCTTGCTAGACTCATTTTCATGCTGGTCAGGAAGTTAGTGCAAAAATTTATTTTGCTTCAAATCCTTGTTCTTTGACTCTTCCTACTTCTACTTTACTTTCATCCAGTTTCTTAAAGGGAATTACAACTTTCTTTCAGAATTCACATCTTAAAAGACAGTTCCGTTGAATACACACACACACACACACACACACACAGTTTTAAAACTGAGATATATTTAACACACAATGTTATATTAATTCCAAGTGTACAACACAGTGGTTTGACAAGTCTATATGTTATGCATGCTTACCACAAATGTTACTACCATCTGAGAACAGAGATTCTAAGCACAATAATTTCTTAATTTTCTTAAATAATATCCTACATATTTAAATCTGAAATAAGTATCTCATACTTCTAATCTTTTTTCTTCAAAGAAACATTGCATTTCTAATTCAGATTTAAATTGCTCTCCCCTCACTGTCTCGCTCTCCCAATCGGTGGTGATTGAAGGAGCATTTACTGTAATACATGCCATCAGGCAAAGTTCATATTTGAACAACTGTATGCCACAGAATTTCCAAAAAAGGCTAGATTTAAAACAAAAAAGAATTATAAAATGAGTCTTAAACATTGCACAATGTTAGTTTTGAATGTGCTTGTGACATGTACTTGTATCTTTCTCTTTTGAGTTAACTGAAAGTTTCAAATAGAATTCTCCATAGTTAAAGCCGGTTTTGGAAAAAGAGAGCTAATCCAATAGTGCTTTGTTGAGCTGGAAAAAGTTGCTCTTCTAAACATAATAATCCAATTACTTGAAATCAAAGTTATACTACTTTCGGTGTTAAGTAAAACTAATATATAATAAGAGTTGAATCAATGTAAACTTGCAAACAGTATAAGAGATGAGCTTTAGATGAACTATTTAATGCAGACCAGAAAGGCAAATCCCAAACCATTATCAGACATGAAGAGAAATAAATGAAGGAAAACTGAATGATTAAATGCTTTCATCTGGAAATTTGATTTCAATATTCAGAAACTCTACAATTCTCCTAATTCATCATGGTCTTTGTTTATTACTAATAAATTAGTGTGCTGATGGAAAGAATTCATTACCCTTTCTACACACTTCACTAGTTGCAGGTCATTTATTAATCTGTGTTATCTGGTAGGACTAAAACAGCTGTAATTACATTGTTAAACATTGATTAATAAGCAACTCTCATCACTAATAAAAGAAACATGTAAAATGTGTATTCTTTCAAGTATTCAGCTTAAAGTTTTACTCTCCTCTTGGGAATAAGGAATTTCAGAGTGTCATTAATATTCTTTCTGAGCAAACTTGATTTGCTTTTGCAGCTGCTTCCGGTCACACCTATGAAACCCGATTACCAAAAAGAATTCAATTACATTGAAGAAACTCATCTTGCCCACAAAATAATATTAATTCCCTAAAATTAGCATTCAAAATGGAAATCGATTTTTTATGATTTTCAGTTATTTTTTTAAATTTAATTTTAAAAGGCTAGTCAATCAAAGCTGTGTTTTTATTTCCTCTATTTTGATTATGCTATCGATTACACATCCCTTTGCGGTTTGGAATTCAAATATTTTACAGATTGGCAGTACTTCAACAGCCAGAAGCATATTAAAAAGACTCTGTAGTTACTGTTTACTAGGTTTCCAGGGTAATCAGGTTGATTTAAATGTTACCCAGAACATTATTACACGTCAGATATTTTGATTATCATTAACAGTAAACAAGCAGATTATCTCTGACACGTGAACAAATTATACAATTTCCTTTCTGTATATCAAAGAAAATATCATAGAAAATAAAATGTCAATTTAAGAAAGAGTTTTCCAGTAGATGTTTTACATATAACCCAGTCAAATTCATGGCTTCTTAATAAAATGCCTCTTGCTGTCAAAAATTCATCTCGAAATTTAAGGTGCTATATAGTCACTTACCTTTGTCACTGAACTGACTTCTGCCACTGATTTTCTCACACACATATTTGAGTGCCAGGATCTTCAAAGAGGTAGCTGTCATTTTTAGGCAGGGTGAGAGTGTAGCGGAGCTGAAGGTGGGCGCCAGGTCCCAAGCCCAGCTGTGCCACTACATAGCAGTGACTTGGGAAGTTACCTAAAGTTTCTTATGGTAAGAATGAATGGAGATAATGTTTTTAAAAAGTACAGTGTGGTTGACTTACAGGAGACAAGTACAGAGTGTTATTTTCCCTCGTTTTTAAGCAGGGTGGTCAGCATGCTAACTACTGATTTTTTTTTTTAAGACTAACAGGATGATCCTCCTATTCTCCAAATATTTTAACTAATTGTGTGCCTCTGACAACTGAAAAATTATCGGTTATCTTATCAAGCTTCTATCAGTGATACAGACCTAAGTGAATTCAAATATTGTTATTACTGAATGTCCAAAGATGATATTGAGATTTAAAAAAAATCACAAATTTAATATGATGGGTAGACATGGGAAGAGAAAGGCCCCAGATGAGGACAGAGTCAGCACAAAGAGAGGACCCAGTAAGACACTAAAGAAGGGGACTAAGTGACTGGATAAGGAGGACCGGACAAATAGGGAAGGGATAGGCCCAGGTTACAGATGTAAAAGAAAGACTCCAGTGGTTCCATGGGAAATCTGGTGTTATCCAACTGGCAACTTGACCCTGAAAACAGGAATCATACACATTAAGATGCTCTTGGGTACTCATAACAGAAGGCAACAAGAACATTTATTGGGAGAATTTTTGGAGATTATGTAATTACAGAGAAGCTGGAAGGCTAGGTTAGTGGAATGGATTGACCTAAGTGCTTCCAGTAGTAAAAGTACAGAAGGTACTACAAATGTTCAGAGGCTCCTACTGCTGCTGCTAAGGAAATGAGCAGATCTTCTTCTGCTTGGAATAAATCCTAATTCCTTAGGTAATATTGTTTACTTCCTCCAAATTTAAAACTTGTGAAGATGCATCTCATTCAGGGCTCTTAGTTCCAGAGACTCACCTTAGCGGTGAGAGGACAGCAAGAGGAAAGGTCTATCTGTCTAGCTTTCACAGTCCAAGGCAGGAACACTTTTCCCCACTTGCCCATGGAAACGATAAACAGTGACAAATTCCCTCAAAATAAAAAAGGGGGTTTGATGCTGTTGAAAGCAAACAAGGAAGAAATAGCACATTAAAGTATTTGCCTTATGTGCAAGTCTTCCAAAGTGAAAGAGAAAATGAAACTTCGCTACTGTTGAAATAGGGGTTCCACTTCATTTTTGCTTGAAGAAAATTATATAATACAGGATCTGGGCAACTTGCTAAAGGAAAACTCATTTATTTTCTTTCTGGAGGATGTGCTAGCGATTTTTTTCCCTCACTCTGCTTTGTGCTAGGAAAGGCTGACTTTTACGGCCACATCAATTGGTCTCCCTTATCTTCTGATTAGGTTCAGAATGGGAGACAAAGCCAGAAATTGGAGATCAGGAGGACATGAGTTTGAGATATTCATTCGTCCAGCTGCCTACCTGTCAGGCTGCATTCAGGTTGGGTGTAGCTATTTCTCTGTTGAAGGCCACAGCTCCTGTTCTCCTTTTCCTACAGTTGCATGTTTACCTGGGTTCTAGTAAATATTCTCTCCTTACTCAGGCCTGAGGCTGAGAGTTCTTCCCACTATCCTGAACATCTAAGGACGGTATACCATTCTTTATTGTTTTCCTTTCACTGTGTCAAAACCTTTGTAAAACACTCCCTTCTGTGAATTCTCTTCAATCACATACTCCTTTGGAGCACGTCTGGTTTCCTGCCATAACATGGCCAATGCAGGTGGGCTATGGGACACATCATTGTCTGGGAATGGACTTACTCTGTTCCAGAAATATATTTGTTAGTATTAGGGGGAGAGGGTAATCAGTATAAATCTTGGGCATAATGCATGCTTTCACTAATATTTCTTTCATTCTTCTAAAATAAGGATGAATCAGTATCAAGGTCAATTTGAAAAAAGTCACCACAGCCTTGCTTGAAGGTTTTTTTTATTATTTCAAATCCTCATCTATCCTTAGATTCAAGAAGTGTTCTAGAATAAAATAGGAGTCATTGTTCTCTTTACTGATCCCTTTGTGATCTATGTATCCTGAAAATAAATTTATTTAAATTCAAGTTTAAGAAAGAGTTTAGGGATGCCTGAGTGGCTCAGTGGTTGAGTGTCTGCCTTAGACTCAGGGCTTGACCCCAGGATCTTGGGATGGAGTCCCACATTGGGCTTCCCGCAGGAAGCTGCTTCTCCCTCTGCCTCTGTCTCCGCCTCTCTCCCTCTCTGTGTCTCTCATTATTTATTTATTCATGAGGTCTATGAATAAGGAGACCTATGCAGGACTCAATCCTGGACCCCATGATCATACCATGATCGTCTGAGCCAAAGGCAGACGCTCAACCACTGAGCCACCCAGACGTCCCAAGAGTTTATAATTTGTAATCTGTCTCACAAGCTTTTAAATATAAGAATTTAAAAAATCATTTTAGAATGCATTCATACTCTCATATGTGTTAAACTTCTCACAGAACAAATAAAAATCACTTACCTAAAAGATTGTTTAAGACTATTTGTATCTCTTCTCTCACTTTTTATTCCCTTAAAATGTATTGCAATCTGAATCCTCTTGAAACAATAAACTCCAGATTGCCAAATTCATTTGGACTGAACCTCCTGACTGCATGGGATTTCTCATCTCTTTATTGGAAATTGTTCCTCTCTTGACTTTCATGGCAGCAAATCTGTTTTCTTACCTGCTTGACCATTCTTAGAATTGTTTTCATAGCACTTCTTTCTCCAAATTTTCAGCTGTTATTCAAGGAAAACATTCTTCTCCTTCCCTCCTTTCCTTTTGTTGTCTCTCTCCTTATCTTTTACTCTCCTCCTTTCTCCTATAAGTGATTTCATTAAAAAGTAACAGCTTTAGCTTTGACCTAGACCAGAGGCTGAAAATGTAAACATCATCAGGGGCTCACAAGTAATACAAATGAATGAGGCAGATGGAGGTATATGTATGTGCCTCCTCACTAAGTAGTGGAGTAGAGAGGAGGGGGTATGTCTTCTGAAAGGCCATCCTTTACTTAGTAAGTGGAAGAATTATATGTTAATTTAGTTCAGGCCTCCCTAAACTTGTTGTATCTCAAGAAGAGATGAAATCAGTCTCCAAATGTTGTCGTATTAGTCCAGAAACATATTTCAACATTGTGTATATCAAGCAAAACACTTGTATAGACTAGATTTGATTTCAGTGTGGCTAATTTTTGATGTTTAATCTCAATCTTTATTTTTATGACTCTAAATTTGATTTTATATAATTTCTCTGGAAAGCTCTATTTATCTGTATGGCTTCCTCCTGAAACTCACTCAGAATGTTCCCAAACTGTGTCAACTATGTTTATTTGCAAATGTCCCTCTCTTTATTTGTGATTTTCAAAAATATCATCATCATTGAGACCAACTGCCCAAGGTAGGAACCTTGACTTATGCTTTATCTCTCAATGTTTCCAGTCAAGAGATCCTGCATTTCTTGAGTCAGTTCCCTTTTCTCTGTTATCACTGTTTTATGGCTCTGTACATTTTCAACATCATTTAAAAATCCACCCTAACATCCAAGTATTTCATATATATTTTTCCATTGCCTTTTTACTCCCTCATGAGATTTTTCAAATCTGCTTTTTAAATTTTTCAAATCTGCTTTCTCAGATAATGCATGGGAATTTTAGAAACCCCAAACTGATTGTGGTTGTGCTTACTGTAGTACCCATTTTACTCATTTGTAAGTGGGTCAAAATATCCCTTTAATGTTATGACAAACAAAAGAGTAGAATGAAAAATTCTCATTAATTTTCAAGATAAAGTATAAGATTTATATATTTTTTTGCTTGTAGTAGAATACTACTACAGATGTTGCCAACAGACCTGTAGTGTGTAAGTTCACTATCTTCTCTCTGTATTATTATGACAAAAAGTTTGAAAAGCATATCTTAAGGACAAAATTTAAGCTATTTTCATGTCATATGAGCCTTTAATAATTTGGTTCTAATTCATCATTTCTAATTCATCTCATTTTTGTCCTTTACTCCCATTCACTCTTTGTCCACATCACTCTGAATTTTTGTGGTTTCCCAAACATACCAGACCCTCTCACTTCATGCTTTTGCAGAAGCTCTATTCTCTGTCTAGATCATTCTTTTTTGAAGTCTCAGGTCAAAAGTTAGCTTTTTAAGAAGGCTTCTCTGTTCTGAGGTCTTTAACCACTTTCACTTACATTGTCTTCTAATTGCTTGCTAAATTTCTCTCTTTCACTACAGTGTGAATTTCTGGAAAGCAGAGATCTCCTTTTTAATCCCTAGTGCCTAGCAGAGTGCATGATAATGATTGAAAGAATGGATAATGAACGTAGCTGTTGAATATATTAAGTGTGTGTGTGTGTGTGTATGTGTGTGTGTGAATAAATACCAGAAAGTATTTCCTCTAACATATTTAGTAATGAGATTTGTGTTAGGCCAGATGTTGAACTCTATCAATAATAGTAATCAAAATCAAAAGTAATTCAAATAATTCTTGGCTGTAATTACTAACACTGTTCAATAATTATTATAATTTAAACACCTTAGATAATAGTTTTGAAGAAGATTTAAATACCTTAGATGTCAGTTTAGGAGAAAAACTTCTGCTCTGGCTATGTATTTTTGGCTTCAACATTGCTGGTTTGCTCCTCTAGATTCTCTACCCTCTTCTTTCTCTACCTTGTTCTCTGAGAAATCTGAACAACTTGGCCTATAGCCATTGGCCTCTTGTGCCCAGAAGCTTCTAGTTGGGTCTAGCGGTCTAGCACCCTGTGGAATATCTGAAAGAGGGAAGAGAATAAACTCAGTTATTTATTCTCTTGGTCCTCTTTATGCAGTGGTCCAGTACCTGCCCCCTCTCTTGTCCTTTGGGTCAAGGTGCTGCAACTACACAGTTACTGCTAAGCTCTCATTGCTGCATTGTACTTTGTGGTTGCTCTGCACCCCTATCTCTGCAAATAGCCCCATATTTGGGTGGTTTGTTGAGTTATCCTCATTTGAGTGTGACATCTGTTTTTTATTGGGAACCTGACTGATATAATTCTCTCCTATTTCCATGATTGCTTATTCCTTAGACAAAATTCAAAGTGAATAAAGATGGCTTTTTCTGTGTGTGTGTCTGTGTGCGTGTGCGCATGTGTAATTTTACAACTTTATATAACCATAGATTTTATTCACCTGTAGGCAGATGCATGTGTGTGCAAGACTAACTGAAAAATGAACAATGGCATGTTTTTTTTTAATTTTTATTATTATTATTTATTTATGATAGTCACAGAGAGAGAGAGAGAGGCAGAGACATAGGCAGAGGGAGAAGCAGGCTCCATGCACCGGGAGCCCGATGTGAGATTCGATCCCGGGTCTCCAGGATCGCGCCCTGGGCCAAAGGCAGGCGCCGAAACGCTGCGCCACCCAGGGATCCCCAACAATGGCATGTTGTAGTAAAATGTATCTTTATTAGAGACCGATAATTCAAAATTATATAAATCGAAGTTGAATAGCATGTGCATTTTAAGAAAATTTTCTATTAAGCAGAATTATTTATTAAAGAGCAGAAATCAGAGGCACCTAGGTGGCTCAATGGTTGAACATCTGTCTTTAGCTCAGGGCATGATCCTGGAGTCCTGGGATCAAGTCCCGCATTGGGCTCCCCGCAAGGAAACTGCTTCTCCCTCTGCCTATGTCTCTGTCTCTTTCTCTGTGTCTCTCATGAATAAATATACAAAATCTTAAAAAATAAAGAGCATAAATCAAATTAAAATAGAGTATTTTTTCAGGGTAACTCGGGTTAAGAAAAGCTTTCATGGGGGCACCTGGGTGGCTCAGTTGGGTAAGCATCTGCCTTTGGCTCAGGTCATGATCTCAGAGTCCTGGGATCAAGCTCTATATTGGGCTCCCTCCTCCTAGAGAAACTGCTTCACCTTCTCCTCTCTGCTTGTGCTCTCTCCTTATTTCTCTCTCCCTCAAGTAAGTAAATAAAATCTTAAAAAAAGAAAAAGGAAAGAAAAGCTTTCATGAAAGTTTTGTGTTTAGAACAAACAAAAGCTAGTTTTATACTTTCTATGGAAAATAATTAAAATCAACAGTAAGGAAGATTGATAATTTAAATAATTTTCAAACATTTTAATATATTTTTATTTTTTATTTTTATTTTTTTCTTCATTTTAATATATTTTAAAAGGTGAAAGTTAAAGATATCACCAATAGTGACACGTTCTTGGTATTAATAAATTATTTTTAAGACCATTAAATAATTTTTTAGCATTCTTGTCATAGATTCTTAGTGTACTGTTTTAGTTTCTAACCAAATTCTGGTTTTTATTCCAAAGTATTAAAATACAAAAATATACTAAACATTGCTAAAACACTGTACTCAGGGTTCCTGTTGTGAAATCATTTTAAGATCCTCCTGGTATTTTAATGAATACCCTTCCTCCAGATGATGCTCAAATAGACTTGCTTCTTCTATAATGTTTTGTCTAGTGAAGAACCTAGCTTGTACAACATGGTTTCCACACATAGCTGCTTAAGAGTCAATCCTTAATATTTAAAAAGATAATTTTAAAAAACATTTTAACAAGGGAAATTTTCTGAAGCGAAGATTATACCTTTAACTGCTCTATTTTATACGCATATTTGTTTCTATGTTTCTGTAGCCTTATTCCTTTTATTTTTCATGTCATAGCTTTTTTTAAAAAAAAACCTGTACTCCTCCCCTGCCCCATTTTTTTGAACCTTCCCAAATGAGAGACCAGGTTGCATAATCAAGATTGGTGACTCTGATTTGTCATTTTTCAAAGTACGGCCTATAGGTGAAATTGATTGAACTGGTCATAAAGTCAGGTTTGTGTTTTTTGTTTTGTTTTTGTTTTTGATGTTTTTTGTGGCATGTTCATATACTATAGAAGTTTTGACAGCACTGGTGCTCATGTTTTGGGTCATACTTCAAACTTCCTAAGAATAACACCAGTATGAAAAAAACACTAACCCATGATCTGACATTCTGATGAATGTGATCTTGAAGTCCATCTATAAGAAGAAACACAAGTGACTATAAATCATTTGATACAGTCTAGGTAGAGATATGAACAAATAGAAAACCTGAAGACAACCAACATATTGATTTAGTCACAACTAGAGAATCTCATTGACTGCTGGACACAAATTCTGCCAATCTCCTAGACCTTATGTTAATTTTTTAACCTAAATCATTGTTTTACCATGCTCTCTTTGACAGAGTCTATGTCCATTCTCTTGACTCTACTGTCCCAGTGGAGTCTCTTGACTCCACCAATAGAACCGAGTCCACTTCTCTACAGCACAACTTCGTATTCCCAGTTCCTAAACCATCTGACTTAGGAATGAACTATTGAACTGGTGAACAGCCTAAGACATCAACCTGAAGATTTTTAGTGAGTAAGTGACTCTTCTAGCCTGAGGCTCTGGAATGTAGCCCTTAGAGTCATTCTCACTCTTATCCCTAGGGGATCCCGTTCCCAGAAAAGGACTAATAAATAAGCCAGTCTCTTTTTCTCTTCCCTTCTAGATGTACAAAAATGTTGCTTCTAAACACCTACCTATTAATTGGGCCCTTAGTTTCCACCTACAGACCTGTTTCTGAATAGTGACCTTTTTTTTTTTTCTTACAAAATTTCCTGGGCCATCAACCAGATTATAGCCATGCTCTGCCTTCCTGCTGGGATCTAACACCTGCTCTTGTAAACCCCTTTTTGACTTTTGTCTGAATCCAAATTGAGTTTATTGCATTCTTTGTACATTGTTCATGGCTCATACTACCTCCTACACCCCTTCCCTTTTCAACTGCACTTTGTAGTTTGTCTCATAATAAATCTAACTATTGATTCCTAAACATAATCTCCACACCTGTTCTGTCCAGTGGATTTAGATTAAGGTCCAAATGGCTTCATCCTTTCCACTCTTTTGTTTGGCTGATTGGAGCTCCAAATCTCATACCCCAGCCCAATGTGTGACATGTCCCAACACCCTATGCTTCCTCACTCCCTCAGTAATTCCACAGCACATTCTATGGTATTCTAAGCTTTCTGAGCTCTCTACATCTGCAGCCAGGTTGTTTATCATTGCTTAAAAAAAGAAAAAAAAATCCTAAGACTGTCAATGTAATCCACTACAGGTTCATTGTTACCCCTCAAAGAAACTTTGGTGCTAATTTTTATATCCCTGAGAAGCTGTTTTACACTCACTCGTTTCTTTCCAGCTTCTAAGAACATTTCTGCCATCCCCATCACTTCCACTCCCCCTCTCCTCCCTTACTATCTTTTGCCCTTACTCTCCGAGAAAATAAAGAACAAGCCTCTTTGTGAAGAGAACTATAGACACTCTAGGGGTGCTCCCTACAATGGCTTTATTTGCTTCTAATATTTCTCACTGTCAACTCTTTTCCATTTTCCTTGTGTCTAACAGAAAGATGTGCCTGACACCATTCTTTAACACAGCTTCTTTTTTTTTTCCTTTAAAGATTTTATTTATTTATTCATGAAAGACACAGGAAGAGAGGCAGAGACACAGGCAGAGGGAGAAGCAGGTTCCCTGCGGGGGAGCCGGATAGGGGACTTGATCCCAGGATCACTACTTGAGCCAAAGGCAGAAGCTCAACCACTGAATCACCCAGGTGCCCCTAACACAGCTTCTTTAACATTCTCTAGTTTCTATAATTCTCTCTCTTACTATAGTCCTCTCCTCTTAATTTTCAATCTATTTCATCATGGTCATCAGAACACCTAAAACATTTCCTCTCTCTTCCCCTGGTACTTCTTGAACGTTTTCAGATCTATTCTCTTCCTTTTACCATGGAGGAGACTGTAATTGTCACTCATCTCATTCTCTTCACAATTGCTTAAAATATTTTTTTTAATTCACAAACAGGTGTATATAATTATTTAAAAAATGGGACAGTGAGCACACATGTGCCTATCCAGTTAAGAACTAGATCATTACTAATACAATTGAATAGGCCCGTGATAATTGCCTCCTTTCATTCCATCCTAGAGGTAATTGCTATCCTAAATTTTGTGATAATCATATCTTTGTTCTTCTTTATGGTTTTATATATGTGCGTGTATCTCTAATTAATATGTTGTGTGTATTAATGCAATATTTGTCACCACTCTTTTCCACCCAGCAGACACCCCTCTGTTGTGGTTTCAGAGACCTGAGCTTTCATCTCATAGCATTTATCACATTTATTTTACTTCAGTTCCTTAGACTATGAGCTCTTTGTACATTTTTTAATTCTCAGAACTTAATCAGTGCCCGTAGGCATTCAATAAATATTATTTAAATAAATTAATAAAAGAAGAAATTGTGGGCACAACCTCTTTGTGGGTTCAGAGGTCCTGTATTTTCATTTTAAAACATTTAAGTAGGTGAACACATTCTGGAGTAGAAAATTTTCAATCACAAGATTGAAACAAAAAGCATGTTCTAGTTAAATTTCTCTTATAATCCCAGTTCTGTCACTAATTGACTGCCACCTTGGGCCATTTACTTAACCTCTTGGTCCTCTGTTGCCTAATCTATAAAATGAGGTTGGACTAAATGATCCCCAAGGTACTTTCCAGCTGTGAAATTCTATGATTGTCATCGATGATTGTATAAATAAAAAATTCAATTAACAAGAACATCTTAATCCCTAAGCATTATCACTAAATTGAGATTTTACTTTTTCAAAAAGCAATTATTTTATATACACAGAAGGAAAAGAAAGTGTTCACATACCTTCTTTTCCAGTTACAATTCAACTTCATCAACAGAGGTTTTTTTTTTTTTTTCTTTCCACAATGTGCATAATGCTCTTCCTATTCAAACATAGGGATTTCTTTTCCTTGAAGGGGGATCACTGAGAGATCTTTTCTTTGTTTAATCAGCAAATTCATTGCCTACCTTAAATAGAAGTGTCACTTGTCTTACTCTAGTCCAATGAAATATGTTAGGCTCTCCAAATCTAACTAGACAGTCTAGACTGTCCCTGTTGGGTGACTAGCCTGAGCAGATCTCTTGTATCTTTAATTACTGACCTTGGCATACATATGCTCCTGGACTTTTCAAAACTCATTTCATCTCACTAACCCATGTTCACCTTTCTTATTCCTCTGGTTTTCCCTTCCTATTGCTTCTTTGTCTTCCCTCCTATGTGTAGATTCTATGGAGAGACTTCTGTGTAACATCCCCTCCCTAAAAGTCCTATGTGACTTCCTTCCATAAGCCTTTCCCTTGAGGGAAATTCTTCACCCACTATGTTACTGGTACAAAGTCAGAATCTGGCCACAAAATTATATAATCACAGAATATTGAAAATAAACATAAAAGGTAATACATGGTCATTGTGAATTTTTAAGTTCTATTATGATGTAAATGGCCTATACTAAATTATATATATATTACATATATACTGTGTATCTAATGTATATTTTGATAAGCTTTGATGAATGTCTACGCCTGTGAATCCATCAATAGGACAAGATAATGCATCTTTCATTCCCTAAACTAATCTCATAACCCTTTAGAATTCCTGTTTTCTGTTAGAATTCCTGTTTTCTGCCCTTCCCATGCTCCTGTCACTCTGCCCCTCTCAGACTCTTGGTGCCACTCATCTGCTTTCTTTATAGATTATCTAACATTTTCTATAATACTATATACATGAAGTAATAGAATATTCATACATTTTATCTGGCTTTTTTCACTTAACATATCATTTTGAATTTACCCATATCATTTCATGTATCAGTAAGTTCATTCCTTCCATTGACAGAATAGTATTCTGTTATATGAAAGTACTACTATTCATTTATCTGTTGATCTATTGAAGATTTTTTTCCAATTTTAGGCTATTACAAATAAAGTAACTATGGAAATTTGTATTCAAGTCTTTGTTCAGACGTATTCTTTTGTTTATTTTGGGTAAATGCTAGCAATGGTATACCTGGATCATATAGTAAATACTTTAAGAAACTGCCAAACTGTTTTCCCAAGTGGTTGTACCATTTTACCAGCAACAGTGAATGAGAGTTCCAGTTCCTTTACAACATTTTCATACTTGGTATTGTCAGTTATCCTAATAGGTGTAGAATAAGACCTCACCATGTAGCATATATATATATATACATATATATAATAAAATAAAATAATATTATAAAATAAAATAATATATTATGATATAATAAAAATATTATAAAATAAAATAATATTATTTTATATATAAAACATTCAAATTTCACTAATAAAGAAACTAATAAAAATGTAGAAAAGATTTTTGAAAATATGGAAAAGTTTTGAATAGACATTTCACTAAAGAAGATACACTGATGGCAAATAAGCACATGAAATGATGCGCAGCACCATTTGTCATTAGGACAATGCATATTACAGATATTTTGATTCATATAAGAATCAATTAACATGAACTACAATTTACAAAACTTCCTACTATTTTCCTATCTGGTTGAACATAGTTAAAATCATATTACATATTCAATTTATTCCTGTTTTTACCCTAATGCAGTGTAGAAGAATTTAGTGCATAAATATGGTGTTTCAGATTATGTCCTTGTTATGCTTTCAATTACCAAGAGTGAAATTACAGGACATAGCAATACATATTTTCATACTACTTCTCATAAACATTGTACTATGGTCAAACTTCCATTAATGGATGAAACTTTTTCTCTTCACCCACTTGTAAAATTATTAACCTTAAAAATATCTTTGCAAAGCTATTTCTTGAAGAATTGATTTTTATCTTAATTAAGATGCATTTCATTACACTTGATAGTCAACATTTTTATACAGTTATACATTTTATACATTTAAGTGAAATTCCTTTTCAGTGAATTGTCTCATATTCTTTATCTGTTGTCTCAATACTGTCTCAAACTTTGGTTTCTATTAATAATGTTTATGATACCTTCAACTTTCAGTTTTATATTTTCACGTTGCCAATATATTAATTGTATCCTCCCTGTTTTTTTCCAATGACTTTAAACATATAAGTTTTAATTGTATGTTTTTTTGCTTGTTTTATGTGTCTTGGTATTTTATATTTAAGTTTTTAATTAATCTAAATATATTTTGGTATGTCATATAAAGAATTGATATCTTTCTATTACCTGACCATTTATTCAAGACAATGATTATGTTCCACATTTTTTAATCATATATTCCTTTCATCATGTAAACCAATTGCTTTATGTAAATTTCCAAAAAAATTGTTTGATTCCTGCTTGTCTGTTCATGAATGTATATATATTTTTTAATTATGGTAAGACCTCTTTGGAGTTTTAATTAAAAATACTATTACATGTTTAAAGTAGTTTGGAAACAATTAGGTATTTATATATTTTGTAATCATGTCCACAGATAACTCATGACTTTCAATTCATTCAAATATTATTTTCTGGCTTTCAGAAAGTTTGTAGTTTATTTTATACAAATCTCATATATTTCTTGTTCGTTTCTTACTGAGTACCTGAAATTTAATACTAGTATATATGTTTTTTTAATTATACTTTTCATTGTTTAATACTGATACACAGGAAGTTATGTCATTTTGTATTTGTTTTAAGCTACCTTATTACATTTTCTTGTAGTTCTATAGTATCCTTCTTTATTCTTTTGGGTTTCCTAGCTAAATAAACATATTATCCATAAAAAGGATGTTTTTAATTCTGATTAGTTAACATATTGCATTATATTAATCTCAAGTGTATGATATGGTGATTCGACAATTCCATACATCAGCCAGTACTCATCACAAGTGCCCTCCCTAATCCCCATCACCTGTTTCATCCTTCCTCCCCCCACCAACCCATCAGTAACCACTCCAATAGTAACCATGAGTTTGTTCTCTATAGTTCAGTCTGTTTCTTGGTTTGTCTCTCTTTCTTCCCCTTTGTTCATTTGTTTTGTTTCTTAAATTCCATATGTGAGTGATATCATATGGGACTTGTCTTTTTCTGACTGACTTTTAATTTCTATTTTTGATTAGTTGTAGTGGATAGAACTTCAAAAGGCATTAACAATTATGGCAGTTTTACTGGAGATTCTTGTTTTCCCCCCTGATTTTATTAGTGTTTTATATTTAGTATGAAGTTATCTCTGCTTTTATTTTATATTTTAAAGCCAGTAGTAAAGTTTACTCAAGTTGCCTCAAATATCAGAATTATTCCTCATTTGATCAGATAGTGATCTTCTAATTGTGTGAGGATAAGAATAAGAAGTATAGCATTGCAAAACATCAAATATATTCCCTCAGATTACCATTACCTTTAGAAATTGATTTCTTATTTCTAATCCGAACCACTAATGGTCAGAGAAATCAATTGATGGATGTATTCAGTTAACAAAAATTTATCAATTTCCTCTCTTAGACTTTTGAGACCTACTCTGCCCCTCGATTCGTATAACATGTATTTGAGGATGATAAGAAACGTCTCAACCATTGAGTATTTCAGATTTGGTAAGTCGCTTTCCTTTTTGCATCAATGGGATTCTTAATTGGCAATCAACACCTTTGTAAATTTGAGCAAATTGGTTCATTTTCCCCAGTTTTGTTACCTCATTTATTTATAAAAGGATAAGATAGAGTATCTCTACTATCTTTTTAATTAACACTTTCTGTCACTTTATAACAATGTTTGTTAGAGATAAGGCATATATATGTGGAAATATATATAACCAAAAACAACAACAACAACAATAAAAAAACCCTCAAGAGTCAATGTGGTATTGTAGAAATATCAGGGATTTTCGCTCAGATTATTCCATATCAAAATTTTGGTGCTACCTTACTTTCTGTGTGACATTAGGTAACTTATTTAAACTCTACAAGCCCAAGTTTCATTGACGTCAATAGGAAATATTAAAATTAGTATCTGTCATCTTTGTGATGAGAACTAGGTAATGGTCTTGTACCATGTGGGTCTGTGTCTGTTATAGTACCAGCAAGAAACAGCACACCTGCACTAGGTTCATTCTAGAATAATGTATTATAGAGATACTAATTATGGAGGTATAGGTGTATGGTAACCACAAAGGATATTGCAATAATGTAGAGCAGCATATCAGGAGACAAATTGTTACCACACTTGGATCCAGGGGGTATTGTGGAGGAAGAAGTTTTGGAGCTTGGAGGGACACAGTCAGCCTAAGACAGAAATAAATTTCATTCAGAAAGGTATAAACTTGGTTATCAGCCTCATTTAATCAAATCTGGGCTCCTGAATTTCAACTCTAATAATATCTGTGTGGTTTAGGTATCTTCATATAAATAGATATTCAGAGAAGTTTCTTCACACTGAAACTTAATGAAGGTAGCAACTTTTGTTTGTCCAGAGTAACTGAGTCCATAAACCAAAGGAGGACTTTATAAAATTTACAGTATATTCAGATAAGATTTATAATGGAAAGGGTGTAAGTCCTGATACTTCCAAATTACTCTCACATAAAACTTGTAACATTCATTTAACAATATGATATATCCAATCTGGGTTCTGATCTCTCTGTCTCAAGTTTGTCTTGCCCAAATCTATCTGACCTAGCTCCAGGATCCTTAATACAAGATTCTCAGTCTTTTCCTATTTTCCTTCCTGAATGCGTACTCTTTAAGTACTAGATCTTTATCAATTGATTTCTACAGAAAGCTGTGTTTCACTTCAATATGTTCTGGAAACTGCTGTCCGGGAGTAGTTTCCAGCTGCTCTCTGCCCTTCTATTCTGAGAGCTCTGTGCCTACTGGCAGCTGTTTTCTCTTTGTAGAATTAGTATTCTCTTCTTTACTTTGCTGATGCAAGAGGGGTTTTTAGTTCCTTGTTTTAAAGCTCACATCCTGCTTGGAATCAGAACTGGATCTGCTGTTGCAGGGAAACATTGATGTCATGACACTTCCTTAGGTAGCAATAGCTCAAGGCACCATTCTTTAATTATTTCATGTCCTACCTGTCAGGAAATTAACAGAGGTGGATGATGGTATGATACAAAGCATGCTGGACAGAAATTTCAACCTTGGGCTATTGTTGGTTAGTTGTCCATTTTCTAGCCATGCGGTTTGAAAAATTACTTAAATTTCTAATCCTCATTTTTTTCTTATTTGTAAAAATGAAATACGCTTTTATGCTTACCTCACATGACTGCTATAAGATTCAAATGAATTAATGTAGCAA
Source organism: Vulpes lagopus (assembly GCF_018345385.1). Taxonomy (NCBI): domain Eukaryota; kingdom Metazoa; phylum Chordata; class Mammalia; order Carnivora; family Canidae; genus Vulpes; species Vulpes lagopus. The sequence continues at coordinate 20,644,644 of NC_054824.1, read as the reverse complement.
TATAATTTGCAAAGTATAAAGTGGAAGGCATTATTACTATCTAGAAAAATGCATATTCTTGAGCCTTTGGAAACAGTAACAGTATGTTATGTAAATTAGTATTGACTTTGTGTTCGTATTTTCCCACCTGACTAGCCAAATGAAAAAGACATGTATTTCTCATGCAAATCTCAAGGGATATTAACCAATCTTCCTTCAGTATATTTAATATAATTCTAAGAATTAATAGGCAACACTTAGAGTAATCACAGATACAAGACTGCACAAATCAAATCATAATCATGTTCATTTCACACTAATAAAATTTCCAAGAGTAGAGTGTACCTTTGCTATTCGTGACTTACTTGAAATAGTTTTCAAGCCTCCATATAGTTTTTTCTTCAGTTATAAAACTTCAAAATTATTATATTAACATGAAGAAGGAAATTGATTGACCTTCATTAAAAGCAATGACTATTATTAATTTATTAATGCAGGAATTATTGTATACTATTCACATGAATCAGCCTACTGCATGGTTGTTTGGATCTTTAAATGTTTATGTGAGTTAAAGTTTTATTAGGGGATGTTATTTTCCTTATATTTCTTCTTTTATAAACCAAATCATAATAATTGCATTATTATTGCTTAATATTATATCTTTATTAGTAGTAATTAGGTTCTGTACTATTTTTCAATGTGCAGCAAAGAGTATTTTAAGAAGGAAGATAAGGATATTAAATCAATATTTCAAAACACTAACATTTCTTCTACTGTTTTAGAATTTTAAAATAATTACCACACTTTATTTTCTCTATTTCAGTCAGACACTTAAATATATTTGTTATCATTTGAACATTTTCCCACAATCTTCACACATTTTTGCTATTTTATTGCTGTCATCTACTTTTTTTGAAATATGGCATTTATTGAGTGCTTATCTGATAGTTGACACGAGGTACTGTAGGAAGTCAAAAGAGGTGCTTTCTCTTATGAAGATTATACCTTCCAATAGAGAGAACAGGTATAAACATATCCCCAAATAGTTAAACAAGACATTTTTATATGGTAATAAGTGCTGTAATAATAAAACTAAAATATGGGATCAGGAGTGGTTGAGGAAGATAAAGAAGAGAGAGCTGCTTTAAATAAGATGTCCAAGGAAGATCTCTTTCAGGAGGTAACATTTGAGCTGAGACTTGAATTATTAGAATGGACCACAGCTTTGGAGTATAAGGGCAAGGACATTTTAATCTAATTACAATGAGAATCCATTGGAAGATGTCATCAGATGAGTGATTTGATTAACATTTTTGAAAGTTTGCCCTGGTTAGCATGTGGAAAATGAGCTATGTGAAAGCCAATGATGGAAACTGAGAAACAGATTGGGGGGCTGTTACAATATTCCAGATGAGAGAAGAAGGTAACAATCAAGGTGGTCAATGTTCAATGGAAATGGTCAGATTTGGGATATATGTAAGAAGTATAGTGATTAGATCTCCCTGGTAGATTGTTTGTGGTAGGTGATGAAAGAGATTAATAAATTTTATCTTTTATATTTGTAGTGTGATCATCTAGGTATCATTGACCATGAGTGAGGAAATCTAAAAAGAGAATGAGTTTTGGGGTACAGTATTTGGGGCTAAGGTGGAGTCAAGACTTTTATTTTTTTTTTTCAGATTTTTATCTATTTATTCATGAGAGACAGAGAGAGAGAGAGAGAGAGAGGCAGAGACATTAGCAGAGGAAGAAGTAGGCTCCATGAGGGAGCCTAATGTGGGATTCAATCTGGGACTCTAGGATCACACCCTGAGCCTAAGGCAGATGCTTAACCGCTGAGCCATACAGGCATCCCAAGACTTTTGTTTTATACTTGTTAATTGAGATGCCAATTGGGTACACAAATAAAGAGATGAGTAACCATTTAGGTATATTATTCTAGAATATGGACTATTCATCCTTTTTTCTAAATTCATTCATTCATTCATTTATTCATTCACTCATTCATGAGAGACACAGAGATAAAGGCAGAGAGAGAGAGGCAGAGACACAGGCAGAGGGAGAAGTAGGCTCCATGCAGGGAGCCAGATGTGGGACTCAATCCCGGGTCTCCAGGATCACGCCCTGGGCCAAAAGCAGGCGCCAAACCGCTGAGCCACCCAGGCATCCCTGGATTATTCATTTTATTTTATTTTATTTTTTTTAATTTTTATTTATTTATGATAGTCACAGAGAGAGAGAGAGAGGCAGAGACACAGGCGGAGGGAGAAGCAGGCTCCATGCACCGGGAGCCTGATGTGGGATTCGATCCCGGGTCTCCAGGATCGCGCCCTGGGCCAAAGGCAGGCGCCAAACCGCTGCGCCACCCAGGGATCCCGGATTATTCATTTTAATGGAAGACACCATTAAGTTTAGCCAGTCAAAACTAGAAACAGATTTAACATTTTTGACCACTATTATATACTAAGATCTTAGGTATCATAATTCAGAAAAATGTTCACAATACTGTCAAGTATTCATTATTTCTCAAAATCTTAATTGAGAGAAGGCTATCTCTTAGATAACTCACATAGTGATAAAGCACAAGATTCAAATTCAGGTATATTAGATTTGAAACTTCATGCTCTTTCCAGTAAAACCCACTCATACCTTTCAGGTATTAGTATTATTGTAACTTACATTCCTATCACCTATTTAACAAAAATTGAAAATATTAAAACCAGTTGTATTTTTGCATAATGGATCTACTACACCATGATAAAGCTACTCTTGATACCATTTCCACAAATCAACTGAAAGAACATTCTTGCAGGTACTCCAGTTTTGTTTCAACTCTAATTGTATACCATAGTAACTAGCATGGCTTCTATAGTGAAAAATAGAGCTACTTTATGAACAGTTAAGTTTAAGTTTGAAGTATAGATATATTGTTGAAAGGGCTCTTAAAAGGCATTTTTTCCCTCCACCTGTTTAAGAATTTGTTCTGTGGTATTATTCAGCCCTGAGATAGAAGGACATCTTGCCATTTGCAACAACACGTTTGGGTCTTGAACATATGCTAACTAAAATAAGTCAGACAGAGGAGTGCTCTCTGATATCACTTATATGCAGAATATAAGAAAGCCAACTAGTAATAACAGAAAGTAAAATGGTGCTCCAGGAGATGGGGTTGAGGGGATAGGGTGGATATTGTTTAAGAGGAAAATTTGCAATCAGTAGTAAATAAGTCCTAGAAATATAGTTCACCATAAAATGAATATAAGCAACAATATTGTGTTATAATCATTAAATTTGCTGAGACTAGAAGTAATGATTCCAACCACTGAAAAGAAGGATCATCATGTGATGTGTTAGAGATGCTATTTTTATGTGAAGACAGAGGCAGAGATAAGATGCAGTGACAAAGAATGTGAGGAACCACCAGAAGTTGGAAGAGGAAAGGAATAATCGGTTCTCCCTTAGAGCCTTCTAAGGGAGTGTGACAGCTTGATTTTGGACTTTTGGCCTTCAGAGCTATAAGTGAATAAATTTCTGTTGTTTAAACACCACCACTACGCCCAGTTGGTGGTAATTGTCATGGTAGTCTCAGAAAATTATACCATGCAGTGACCAAGCAACAGTTCAGTTTTGGAAGGATTTAAGTTCTAAACCTGACTTCATTATTTATTGGTTCTGTGACTTTGATCAAGTGATATAGCCAGGGAGCATCAGTTTCCTCATTTCTAGAAGAGGGGTAACAACACTTAACCTATGATATTCCCAACTGTCAATGAAACAAAGCATAGAAACAGTAAAATACTATATAGACAGGAGTGTTTCTATGTCTCCTTAGATAAATCTTTGAGACCTTTACCTCTTCCTTATACAATATGGGTTCCAAATCCTTCATCAAAATGGCTATCTTTTTATGGAAGGACTAAATTCTACTATTCTGAATATAGATTTTATCTACCATCAGACTATAAATCAATTAAAGTTAAAAGAGAGAGGGAAAGAAGAGGAAGAAGGAGGAGAAGAAAGAGAAAGGAAGAGGCGGAGAGGAAAGGGAGAAAGTTATAGCAAAAGAAAGAAGCCTGAAATTTGAACTAATGTCATAAGTTATATCAGAAAACAACACAAAATTCATCATTATTCATAGGGTAGAAATTGGAAAGAAGTGGAAGCAACCAAAACACTAATCAATGGGAGAAATTAGGAAATAAATGATATTATATACCTATAATAAAAGTTATTTAGAGCTAAAACAAATAGCTTCAATAGATATGTACCAAAGTGGCTATTTCAAAAATACAATATTTGATAAAAATGTTCAAGTTGCAGAATGATACAAAAAGTATAATGTCATTCATATAAAGTGTATAAACACATGGAACAATATAGAACAATGCTGCATCTTGTATGTTGATACATAACATGTGATATAAAAGAATTAAAACATGGAAAGGACAATAGAAAGCAGGTTCTGGATCGAGGCTACCAGTGGGGGGAGATAGGGAATGAGATTAGCAAATGTAGTAAGTAGCTTTAAGATTAGACTATAATGTTTAATTAAAAAAGAATAAAATGAAGGAAGGAAGAATATCTGAAGCAAATATGGCAAACTGATAACGAATCTAGGTGGTACATTCTTGGGTTCATTCTTTTTTTAATAGCTTTTCATATCATTGAAATGTTTTATCGCTGCCAAACCAGTATTAGAAAGTATCCTTTAAGTAACTCTAATTCTGTAAATAAATTTACCTTTAGTGTTGTTTTTCAGAGATATACCTTACTTTCGAATCTTCTTTGTAAACGTGATTACGTTTGTGGCCTCCTTGCTGCCTAACAGAGAACATCTTTGAAGTCTAAGCATTTTATTTATGACTGTGTTTTTAAGGTTTGGTTCAGAAAGGAAGGGGACAGATCTTCTGGTTTATACTTTTCGTTAATCTGGTAAATGACACTGTTCATTCACCTAATGGAAGAGTCTTAGGGTTTGGTTAAACAAGAGGCAAAGAGATATAATATGATAGTGCAAGCAATAGTATTTCTGAAATATATTTTGAGAAGATTATATTCAATTATGTGTTTAATTTTGTTCTAATCATACATAGTTGACATCTCTAATGGTCTTCAACTTATGATGATGCAGAACATCCCTTTTACTATGATATTCTTGACTGTGGGTATGTGGCTGGGATTACATTATGAGTTTTGATGGTGCTCAGACTCCACTACACTAATTTGGTTTCTTTCCTTAAATGAATGATATCCTGGGTTCAATATACCTCTGTGTTTGGGATACTATTTTGTTTAGTAATGTTATAAAGTGATCCAAAGTGGTATGGAGGCCACATAATACCTCTGTTAAATTTTATAAAATCTGGTTACCAAAAACAGTTTTTAAAAAAGAATTTAACTTTGCTGCAACTGTCCCTGTTAATGGAGGAGAACATCCTTTCTTAGCAGAGTTATCATGTGTGCTTTAGGTTAACTGACATATTTCTGCTAGAGCTATATATGCTTATGATGCTTGGAAGGTAGTAAGGAAGGGAAGAGGGGAGCTACAAAGGAAGAGAGCAGTCTTTACCACAGATGCATTGTTTTAAAACTAATACAGAATTGCATGGATTATTCTGATGTTTTACTTGAATACTGAAGTTTAAGCTTATTCTGGTGCTCTAAATCATTAATAGATTAAAACCTGTCCAATCTGTTTACTTAAAAAAATAAGTTTTGTATGGGCAGTATATCAACTTGATATCAAACTTGTTGCAATTGAAAAATACTCATTTGTTAATTTTGTGTAATGAATTCATAAATCTTTATTTTGTTGTTGAAATACCAAATACTATTTGTTGAGCAATTTTAAAATGGTTTGTCATGTACAATAATACATTGTTAGTAGGATATATTTTACTTTCTTTTTTTTAAAGAATTTTATCGTTTTTTAAAAGATTTTATTTATTTATTCATGAGAGACACAGAAAGAGACAGAGAGGTAGAGACACAGGCAAAGGGAGAAGCAGGCTCCATGCAGGGAGCCCAACGCGGGACTCAATCCTGGGTCTCCAGGATCATGCCCTGGGCCGTAGGCAGGTGCTCAACCGCTGAGCTACCTAGGGATCCCCCAGAATTTTATTTTTTTAATCTTATTTATTTGACAGAGAGAGAACACAAGCAGAAGGCAGGGTTAGAGGGAGAGGAAGAAGACTCCCCACTGAGCAGAGAGGCTGCCAAGGGCTGAATCCCAGGATCCTGGGATCAGGACCTGAGCCAAAGGCAGACACCCAACCAACTGAGCCACCCAGGCACCCTGGATATATTTTACTCTCATCCTACATTACCTTCTTTACGTTTGTGAGAAAACCCAGAAGCTTGTTGGCATTGAAGAGCAAAATGTCTAATTGACATGCACAGTGAAAGTTTTCCTAGCTTTGCCCCTTGTTTTTTTTTTTTCTTGAGTTTTTCATTGTTGATGAAATATTTTAACTCTTTTGTTTAGAGTCTCTTCACAGGAAATCCTTTCCTATATACATATATTTTTTTTTTCTTTTTTCTTTTTTTTTTGCAGTAGAGCCACTTGCTCAGTATATATAGTTGATGAAAGAGTTCCTGGCAATCCATAAAAGAACAGGCTGTGGGGATCCTCATTAATCTTCTAATAGTTTCTGCTGTCGTCCCTCACTAAAGTTCCTTGCCTTGTAAAGTATTTGTGGTAGAGCAACAGCGCTTTTGCTTTCCCCTAAGCAAGGTCATTCAGCCAGATCCCAACAAAAGCCACATCACCCTTTCAAATAGTTTCAGCCCTCAGCTGTATTATTGGCTGGGATTCTGAACCATGAAAGGGAGACACTATTTGTTTAACTGTTCTTCACAATACAAACAAGCCGAGAAAATACAACTCCTCTGGCCTTCTTTGGTGTCTCCTGATAGTAATATAGTTTTACTCTTAGTGACTGCAAAATTACTTTGCAAACAGATGTTAGGCATTTTTTTTAAGTTTGTAAGCATTTCTTTAAATATGGTACCTTAATAATATAGTTATGTGTAGAGTTATCAGAGGATATCTTGCTGGTTCCATTAAAAATAACATGACAACAATCTGTAAAATGTATTTCATATTAAGCCACAAATGTGACTATAAATTAGAATTTAATAAGTTATTTAAGAAAAGTAATTTCTAGCCAACTTTTAATGTGTTTTCTTTTTATAATATTAGTCAATATTTAATTTCAAGATTAGGTTTATAGGGTAAACTTATTGAAAAGAAAAGGCATATCTAAGTAATACCAAAAATTTGTTCTCAAAACCTGATAGGAATTGTGCTATGCAAAATTTTATTTATACTATTCTAATTCCTATTAAAATAAGTGATTTTCTCTGTAAAAGAGAAAATAATGGGACTCATCTAACACAAAGTCTCACTTACTTTTTATGGTCTGTATGTGCTCTGGAAAACTGCAAACAATACTTTGTAATATTGTCTATTTAGAAAGATCAACTTGAAGCATATGACTATTTTTTCAATGTAAAGAACCCTTTCTCTTAAGTGAAACTCCCACCTAAAATTGAAGGTAATGTAGGAAGAAAGATTTACATATGTAAATGTTTCCCTTTATGAAAATTTACATTTCTAGTTTTTGGTTTGTTTGTTTTTGTTTTTTAGGATCCAAGTGCCCAGATGAAAAGAATGTATAGGGAAACCATCCTTGAAAAAAGGGAGGTATAAAATTTAAAACATACTTAACTATAAAATTTTAAATAATATCAATTAACTCTAAGGCAATAGTCCCAGTCATTTAAAATTATATGCAAATCAAAATGGTTAATGCTTGGTTTTAAGACTCACATAGCACACACTGCATTGTGATTCTCAAAGTGAGATCTCTCAACTAGCAGTTCAACATCACTTGGAAACTTGTTAGAGTTGCAAATTCTTTAGCTCCATTCTAGGCCTAATGAGTCCAAAACTCTGGGGGTGGTATCCCAAATAAACTGAATTTTAACAAGCCTCCAGGTGATTCTGATATACACTTATGTTTGAAAACCACTGCTTTATGCAGCATACAAGGTTGGCAAGAACTAATTCTGAGCTTACCTCAGTACAGTCTTCCTAAATTGTAAATCCATGGGAAATGCAAGCCAACACTTGGTCGCTTGATAAAATGGGTCTTTTGTTTCATTTGCCATCTTGAATTTCTCAAGCAAGCAAGATCTTTTGGAGGTCACATGAAGAAAATATTTATTCTTCAAAGACAGGATGTTATTTTGAAAATCTCCCTAAGAGAAGGTGTGACTCAGGAATACCAAAGTATATTTCATTCAGTCACTTTGGTAGTATTTGTGGTTTATTCCAGAATCAGATCTGGACCATTGTTTTCCATATATATATATATATTATATATTTTTCGTATATATATATATATAATATATATATTATATATATATATATGAGAGAGAGAGAAACAGAGCACATGTGCACACAAGCAAGATATTACCACTATAAAGATGTATCCGCTTCTCCTAACCTCTGCATTCTGTTAATTATTCTAGTATAATAGCTATGGCATATGAAGCAGAATATCAGATTTTAAACACAATTCTAGTATTTAGGGATGTAGGTGGAGTACATTGAACAGCCAATGGGATACTTGGAGAAATGTAGCTATATTTTTGATAGACACAAATTATACTGTAATCTAGTAGTAAGAACATTAAAAAAATCAGCAAAGTTTTTTACTCTGTAGGTAAAATATTTCCTATTCTACTATTGATCAAATGTTACTGTTAATTGCCTTCTAACAGAGTATGTTATTTATAAATCTTGGTAAGGCAAAATATTTAATTTCTTTGGATCTCAATGTTCTCATCTATGATTTGGGGATAAATTTCTATCTAAATATGTATTTGCTAAAATTGGAGTAACCTTGAGCAAAAATTGAGATTTGAAAATGAACAGCACTTAATATGATGCCTGGCAAGTAATAACTAATCATTTGATATCAGCTATTGCTACTATTATTTTTATCTTATTATTTCATTATCAATTTCTGAAATCAGGAATATAAAATATATCATTGTGGTGATCATTTTGTATTATATATAATCATTATATTGTACATTTGGAATCAATATTTATATATTAATTATAACTCAAAAAGTTAATTAAAAATTAAATTTAAAAACTAAAAATATCCTATTGTATGATACTGAGTGTTGTAAAAATCCTTTTTAAATATGAGAGAATACACTTTCTATTTTAAAAAGAGACTCAGTAAAATTCATTTACAGGTTATAAAATAACTGTTGTGTTGAGCATTCCATCCCTAAATATATACTTGCTTTGTTTTTCATCTAAAGTTTTCCCGTTACATTCTGAAACAGAGCTAGGAATAGCAATAGTTAAAGGAATACCGCACAAAATAGTCATTTCTCAAGAGACACAATCCACACACCTACTGTACATTTTTGGAATGTGCTTTAAGTCACTCTTTGAAAGTAGTATAATAAAGTGCACATCAGGAATGGGAATGAGTCCATTCTCACCATCTGTTCTTAATTTTTTTTTTTAGCTGAAAACTCTGTATTATTAAACCACTGTGTAAAATGTTAAAATGGTATTAGAAATCTGCATTAAATCCAGAAGACTTCAGAGAACTTGAGGTTACTTGAACAAATATTGATAGAAGCATTACAGTGATGGGTAAAATAAAGTTAGCCCCTTATTCTCAGGTAACCCTGAACTTTATTTTCTAAACTTCCCACAAATTTAAAGTTCTGGCAAGTATATTGTTAGCCAAATTAGATATATATGTAATTTCTATATAAACATGAACAGTGTTGTACCCTGCTTCCTTTACCCTTATTTTAACTAATAAGAATTTTAATATATTCTCTAGCTCCCAAATCACAAAATTTTAAGAGCTCACATGGTCCCATGACAGAACTTTTGTGACTTTCTGAAGACCTCACAATTTCAGACTGTTTTCAACACAATTGGTAAGTGATTCGACTTGATTTTCCCAAGGAATGTGGACATTTGTGGCATCCTTGACAACTCCCTGAAACGTCTATAAAAACTGCCTGAGTTAAGATTCATTCTTGGTATAGACAGGTTTCTGATGGGATTTGAAAAGATGCAGGGTGCCTGGGTGGCTCAACTAGCTGGGCTGCTGACTCTAGATTTTGGCTCAAGTCATGATCTCAGTGTCCTGGGTTTGAACCTCATGTTGGGCTCTGTGTTCTGTGGGAAGTTTGCTTGAGGATTCTCTCTCCCTCTGCCCCTCCCCCTGCTTGTGCTCTCTTTCTCTCTTTCTAAAATAAATAAATGATAAGAAAAGAAGAAAGAAAGAAGAAAGAAAGAAAGAAAGAAAGAAAGAAAGAAAGAAAGAAAGAAAGAAAGAAAGAAAAAGCAAGCAAACAAGCAAAAGTCTTCTTGGCTCCAAAATATCTTCATCTGTATTCCTGCCAATGTCCTAGAAAGTCCCCCATCAATACTCTGTACTGGGATTAAAATGTAAATGTAGTGTTAGATATAGTTAACATTTATTCGGCACTTAAACTGAGGCAAGCATTGTAGTATGTTGGTTTACATAAATGTAAATCTTTCAGCATGAGAGAAGACTTGCACTATCTTTGCTCCAATCAAGGGTGTCAGATGGGCATTTGAGTATGTGGAGGATGCCCTGCTTATTTTCTTAGGAGATAAAAGCCTAGTTAATTAATTTATTCTTAAGATGTTCTTGGAAATGTCTCACACAACCTGATTGGGTGGCAACAGTCTGTCTCAAAAACTCTCCCTGGGAAGTTAGGCTAATTACTTGATCCCATTCTTTTATGAATTCATATCACATTGGTTCCTAGGGAATATTGATGTCTGAGCCCCCTTTTGACTGAGGTTATACTCCTTTCTAATTTATCTTGGTTCATTTCCAATGGACAAAACTCTGAATAGTTTTCTGTTCGTAATCTCTTTCAATTTTCTGATGTGTCTCCTGAGCTGACCTGAATTTCTTCTGATACATTCACTGTTTTTGCTTTGCACTGATGTTGCTGCTCTGCCACCACATTCCAGTCTGAGAAGAACCATTTATTCTTACACCGCTCTCCTCTCTAATCCTCGGAGTTTGGCTTCAAACTGTCTTAATTATCTGTGCGCATTTCTAAGGTCATCCTCCTTGACCATCCATCCACCATAAGACTTTCCTACTTACTGATTCCACTTCCATCCTGACACAATCCCCCCCCCCCCCTTTTGCCCTCTCACCACTTTATAGTCTGTGCATTTTTTACTTCTAGGCTGGAATCAAACACTGACCGTACACATCCCTATGTTTATGGATATGGGACCTCCCCTTTCCTCTTAGTAGATTGCTTTTGAATTTGTGTGTGTATGTGTGTGTGTGTGTGTGTGTGTGTGTGTCTATGTTCTCCATTCTTCTGCAAGCCCCTCTCACAGTACAGGAAACATTGTCTTCTCTCCTACCTATCTCACACGCATCACACGATCCATCTGGTATTTTATCCTGCCTTAGTATCACTCCAGGGTAGGGCCAACAATAAAAGGTAAAATAATGAAAATAATAATGACTAACACCATTGAGTTCTTACATGTGCAATGTATTTGCTTCTAGTGTTTTGCATTTATTATCATGTTTAATTAGTTTAATTCTCAGACAACTTTATGAAGTTGATAATATTATCACTATCCTAAGAAAACTAAAGAACAACTTGTGAGGCAAGATTAATATTGATCTGGGTAAGAACAATGGGATAGAAAGAGGAGAAATAACTCTGTGAAGCTGATCTTCTTTTTTTTTTATTTTTATTTTTTTATGATAGTCACACACAGAGAGAGAGAGAGAGGCAGAGACATAGGCAGAAGGAGAAGCAGGCTCCATGCACCAGGAGCCCAACGTGGGATTCGATCCCGGGTCTCCAGGATCACACCCTGGGCCAAAGGCAGTCGCCAAACTGATGCGCCACCCAGGGATCCCGAAGCTGATCTTCTATTAACCTTCTGCTACTTCTTCTAGTAAGTATGCTGATGTCTTCCCATCTTTACCTTTCTCCCTTCTCTCTCCTGCACTTTATCTGGAGAACATCCCATGCACTGACTCCCAGCCCTAGCACAGAAGAAATGCTCCGATATTCTCAGGATTATATTCCTCTCAAAAGTGGATAGGACTTATTTCTGTTGTTTATGTACCCAAATCTGCCATTAGCTCTTATTGAAGGATATTATTCTTGATTTTTATTTTTCATAGAGTATGATAAGGAGGAGAGAGGAAGCAGAATAAGGTTCTTTATTCTTTTGCCTTAATTGATTGCAATGACATTATAATAAAATCTTCAATATGTTGTATACTTAGTTTTGGAAGAGATTGAGGGGAGAAGGCAGGAAATTAATTATCTATTCTGTCATATCAGGTATGGTATAGAAACCTTTGTTGGGAAAATGGTTGCAAAAACAGTCTTGCCATGTAAACACTTAGATTTGTTTAAAAAAATAAAAAGAAAAGAAAAGAAAAACAATGAAGAGGGATAGAGAGCAAGAGAAAGAGAGACACAGAGAGAGCAAGCGCTGGAGAGAGGGGGGGAGAAATGATGTAAAAGTATTCAAGTTGGAAAATGATCACCAAGGAAGTCCACTAACAGGAGGTCCACCAGTCCCTCCGTGGCCAAACCACCTGAGCTAGTTCATGAAAACTGGGATGGATGACTCAGTCGGCTTGACTGCAAAGATATTTAAAGGAAACTTATTCTAAATATCTTACTTTTCTTCTGTATGCTTTCCCTTCCCACAGACACGAAGGTGCACTAGTTGACTGGTTCCCACAGTATTATGATGCAATTTACTGGAGTGCATTAATATTCTGTAGGCAGAGGAGGTGAGCATTTACTAAGTCCTTACTCTGTATGCCCTTAGGATATTTTATGTAATCAACATACCAACTCCTATAGAATAAGTGTTTTTGTCTCTCTTTTAAAGATTTTATTTATTCATGAGAGATACACAGAGAGAGGCAGAGACACAGGCAGAGGGAGAAGCAGGCTTCCCTCAGGGAACCTAACATGGGACTTGATCCCCAAACCTGAGGATCACACCCTGAGCCAAAGGCAGACACTCAACAACAGAGCCACCCAGGCATCCCTGTCCTTCTTTTAATGATGAGGAAACTTAGAAAGTTTACGTAATTTGTCTTGGGTTATACTTAGGGTACAATGTCTCCAGATCTTCTTTTATTTGAAAACCTTTGCTGTTTTTGACTATACCAGTAGCTTGTTCGCTCGTCCGATCGCTCTCTCTCTTTTGGTCATCACAACCCAGTTGTGAATACTAGAATTTTTGACAGTACACTTGAATCAAGTGATTAAAAGACTCAAAAGGACACTAAACAGGTTAGCAATAATTACAATGCAATCACTACCACAGCATAACAATGTCTCACAGTATCTATAAAAAACCCATGGTTCTTTAGCACAGGCCACTGTTGGAGCTGGACTGTTTACTGCCCATTTAAACAAGCGTGGTTATATGCTCGCCAGGGAGCCTTCTCACATGTCACGCTTAATCTGAGTTTATTCTCCGTTACCCGCTTAACGCTAAACTGTGCTTAAAACTCGTACATAGAGCATCTTGTACCAGCTCTGAACCATAATAAAGGACTCTCATCTCAGTGTTCACTCTATAGACATTGTTGTTTAACATTATGTATATTCTGTTTTAACAAAATTAAATAGTATACGTGGACCAAAATATATCAGTGCATTAGAACCTCAAAGTACCAATCATTCTAGTGGGAGACATAAATGAAGGTGAGGTGTGAATTCCCATGAGATGAGAGAGGTCATAGAAGACATGACAGAAGTAGTACTTTGGATCTAGACCATGAAGAAAAAGTAGGCTTTTATCAAATGAGGAAGGGCGGAAAGGCATTCCATTTAAAGGAGCAGCATGATAAAGGGCCTGAATAGCCAAGCCCAGGCATTGTTTGGAATTGCTGAGTGGATTATATTGGGTGGAACAAAAAGTTAAAGTGAGAAAATAGCAGGATAAGAGACTGAAAGCTAAGGTATCAGAGAGATCATAAAGATGGTGACAATAAAACTTTTTTTTTTTTTTTTTTAAGATTTTATTTATTCATGAGAGACACAGAGAGAGAGGCAGAGACACAGGCAGGGGAAGAAGCAGGCTCCATGCAGGGAGCCCGATGTGGGACTTGATGCCGGGACTCCGGGACTCCGGGATCACTCCCTGAGTCAGAGGCAGAGGCTTAACCACTGAGCGCAACAATAAAACTTTTTGGATAGAATACTTTGAGAATGAAAGGAGGTGGTATAAACAATGACACCAAAACAACAAATATAAGCTTGGCCTTTCCTGAACAAAACAAGATAAATAGTCATCTAGGGCATAAAGAGCCTTGAATGTTATGCTAAGAAAGTAATTGAGATATCTAGTCACAGACACATTTTTAAGATATCTAGACACACAGACACAGGCAGTAGAGTCAAAAGAAGTATCAGCAAAGAATTGGGAATGACATAGCCATTAAAAGGTAAGGTCAGTGAACCAGGTTGATACTAGGGACTTAATTTCTCTCAATCTCTGCCTGAAGTTTCACGTGCTTCAAGGAGCCTTCCTTGAGCTCATTGATGGATTCTTTTTTTAAAGATTTTTTAAAGATTTTATTTTTTTAAAGATTTTATTTATGTATTTATTTATTTTAAAGATTTTATTTATTTATTTATTTATTTATTTATTTATTTATTTATTTATTTATGATAGAGACACAAAGAGAGGCAGAGACACAGGCAGAGTGAGAAGCAGGCTCCATGCAGGGAGCCCGATGTGGGACTCCATCCCTAGACTCCAGGATCAGGCCCTGGGCCAAAGGCAGGTGCTAAACCACTGAGCCACCTAAGGATCCCCCTCATTGCTGGATTCTTTGAAGAGGCCAGCCACTCCCTAGAACTGTCTTCTTCACTCAAATTATAAACCAAATGGAGAAAAGAAAAAGAGATAATAAGCAGATGTAGCTAAAATATCACCTTTCTTACTGATAAAGTCTGTGTTAAAGAATGTGGCTTCTATCTGTAGGCATGCATGCTTCCTAATACCAAATTCCAAACCATAGGCAGCTCTGGGATGAGGCAAGATGCCTCTGCTTCCTGGAGTAGCACCTAATCTTGGCAGTGCTGGCCAGTCATTCCCAAAAGAGAAAAAGGGAAATGTTAAATTCAAGTTTTTCAATGAGAAAAGGCATTGTAGTTCTCTGGATTAAAGAGAATTAAAGAGGCAGAGAGAGGTTAGGGGTATTCCACTGATTTTTATCTACACTCACATGAACGGAAATATTATATTTAGGTGGGGGGTGAAAAAAAATCTGTTACCTCCTAACATGCTTTATCTTGAAAAATTCTTTCTGGACTCATTATTTGCCATATAATGTCCATTCAGTTTATTAGATATTGTTATTAATATGTATTTATATATTCACTACATTCTTCTATAGTGATTTCTACCACATTTTTACACACTTGTTTATATGTGTATGTGTTATCCCCAAATACAGTAAAGTCTCTTGCCTGGTCTCCACTGAACACAGCTGCTGGATTAACAGGCACTCAGCTATCCCTTTGTAAATGATGCTACCTGCTGCCCAAAACACAGTGAACACTTGTAACCATACTCCAGTATTCACTGTGCACTTCTGTTTCACCAGATACTCATATGCTTAACAAAAGTTAGATGAATTTGTTTTCAGATCTGTTTATAATAGTTTAAATAAAATTTTAATTATGTAAAGTACTTAAATACTATAAAATAACAAAATATAAGTATGACAAGAGTTGGACCTATGAAAACTAAGTCAAATTCTTTGAAAAGGCTCAGTATGTAGTCATCAAAGAAAACTATCCTAAAATTTACATAAGTAAATCCCTAATAACAGAGTAGACAAAGGAAAAAATCTAGAAGGATTTTGTACACATAAATCTTCAGAGTAGTCTTAAACTCTCACTTTAAGGAAACAAAGTCTAGAAATTATAAATAATGTATTATGGTCCAATTACTAGACCTATGTTTTTTTAAAGTTCTTACATCAAAAGATTGGCGAATGGGTGGTCATTTATAGATTTAAAGTTAACATAGAATCTTTAACCTATATATTATCATTATTTATAATCCTGACGGAACTGTATTTCACTACTACACATGGAGGCCCATTGACAGCAGGGATTATGTTAAATAATCTTTTGTATTCTCACTAAGGTACTTTTATTGTTTTAATTATTGTTGCTAGAGGTGGCAGTGATGGTGATGGTGGTGGTGGCAGGCATTAATAACAGACTAGATTTGAAGAATAGGAAGGCATCTTGGAGACTACATCATTTAATACACTAATAGCAGATGAGTAAACTAATACTCCCAAAGGATTTGATCATTGTCACACACATAGTTAACAGCTGATGTTTAATAAAGGATGAAGGTTGGATAGTTTTGTCTTCAGTTGGTTTTAGAATTCAAATATGCTCAGAAATGTTATTAAAAATAAAATTTTTCTTTTATTTCTTCTTCCTTTCTTTCATATGAATCTAAATGCTCATGCTTTCTGCTATTCTGAACTCTCTTAGCCCTTCATATAGTTCATAGTGCTCACTCTCACCATGATGAGAATTCTCCAACATTTCTTGCTCAATTATCACAAGGAATTAACTTTAAAAGATAATATTCTGGCAAAATGCATGCTTACCTCTGAAAGAAAAAGATACCTTTCACCAAACAGAAAAACACAAGACACTTACGTGGGCCTTAAGTGCACATGTGTGTTTACATGGGATATTTTGTGTTAATTCACTATATTTACTTGAGGAGAAAAAAAGTCATGCACCATAGATGTCGCTTTGGAGAAGAGAAGAATTACCTTTAGAGAAGAGAAGGATGAGAACCTGTGATACATGACCAAGTACAGGTTGGAGTACAGTCATGAGTCTGCTCTGCCTTAAATAATGCACAGATGAGAATGAATGTAGAAGAAAGATACAGCCTTGTGTCCCAGTGATTAGAGAATCTTTTCAAGTTAAATCTGAAGACCTAGATACATCTGAATGTTGCTGTAATATGAGAACAAAATGCTATTGTATTCAATTACTTCCTGTAGAAAACACTTTATTAAGGTATGATTTTCTCAAAATTGTTCTTCAATAGCTCCTTTAAAGGAAAAGTAGAGAGCTGTTTAATACCTAGGAGAAGAGTAAAAATAGAAATGTGAAATTTCCTACATGGGAAGTGTGTTTATATAAGCCATTTAAAAACTTATACATCAGTAATAAATATTGGAATTAGATAAGTCAAAGTACCAAAATAATTGTATTTGAATGGAACTGTCAGTGAGTTTTCTTCCTTCTGTTTTCTACATTTTTTGTTTTGTTTCATACTAGATTTGTATTTTAGAAGTATATAAATATTTTTTTATTATCCTGGGTGGAAAACAACTGCCAACTTAGGCTTTTTCCCCACATGAGAATAGAGCACTCTGGCAAACGTTATAGCTTTTGCTTGTCAGAATAACTTTTGACATTAAAGACTAAGATTACCAGTATTTTTGTTTGTTGCCTATTATATTCCTCTATTCATTCAGATATTGTACTCTGTTCCAAGTTTTGGGGGAACTCATAAATGGTGTTTCTGGTCATTCTGTCACTAACCAACCTTGTGGACACATAACTCATGGTCTCAGTTGTTCATTTATAAAATGATGTAAGTAGACTAGCGTACATAAGATCCATTCCAATGCCAATATTAGATTATTATAATATTATTATATTCTTGGGCAATGGCTACTATGGATTTGCAAGTAGTACCAGCATATTTCTTTAGAATATTCCTCTCAGATGATGATTAATTTTCTATTTTAACATCTCCAGTGAGGGGAAACTTTGAATTTCCCCATAACATATATTGAGTGTTCAAATTATCATAATATTGTTAATGAAAAGCTTTGTAATTTAAAAATATTCCTCCTTACTTTGAACTTCAGAAATATAATCACCCATATTTACATTGTGATACTCATTTCTGTTCCTTGGGCTGTGAAATTAGTTGACTATTTCTAACTATAATATGTTTAAAATATTTGGAAACTATTGTTAATTTTCTTCCCTGCAATTCTTTTACCTGATATATATATATATATATATATATATATATTTTAGAGTATACTCATTCAGCTACACTTCCTTGGGTACTTACTGGCTAGGCTTATATTGTCTGCTTTAAACTATATCACATAGAATGGGGGGAAAAATCCAGAAATATTTTCATCCTTGTGGAAATGTAGGAGATACTCATAGTGAATATCTCTGGTAGACACCAATTGAGGTCTTTTCCAGCCTCTGACCACAACTCTTTTCCTAGTTTTGTACAGGGCCAAAGATGATTGATTCAAGGCAGATGAGGCCTCAGTCAGATCCTCTTTCTTGGGAATTTGAAACCTCCCGGAATGTTAGGAATCACTGGACTAAAAGACTTTATTAGTAAAACCATGGGGAAAGGTTTCCAGATTTCTGTAGTTCAGTTTTGAGAACTTCTCAGTTTTCTTCTCTTCTTCAGCACTCTTTCTGATTTTATATTGTACCTCTGCACCCTGCCCTTAAATTCTACCCCTCTTTTTCTTTTGATTGAAGATCAAGCCTTAAGAAGTATGCCATATCGAGATCCACAGAAAGGCAGGTTGAGGGAAAGACAAAGCATCAGAGGAGATGGGGAAAGGGAGGTGCTCTATCACAGAAGGCAGTAGAGGAAAATTTCAAATAGGAAAAAGAGGCTATCAATGGAGACATTGTTAAGGAAATGTGAAAAACTAGGGAAAGTGTCCTGATTTTGGCAATTAGTAGATCACTGTGCAACTTTGAAAATGGAGTTTGAAGGAAAAAATAGCTTTGTTGTAAAAAAATTAAAGAGTAACATGAGTAGAGATAAATAGCATTTTTGAGATGTTTGACATACAATAAATATAATTTAACTTGATGAGTTAACAAGTCACAATGGGGTTCCTCATTTGAGTTGCAGATATAAAATCATGTTTGAGGACATTGAAGAGTGAACAAGTAAAAATGAATATTTCTTAAGAAATAGGAGATCACGGAATTAATAATTCAACAATAAACTTTCCTTGGAAAAGGAGAAGTGAATAAGAAGTAAGGGCTGATGGAGGCTACCTGTTATTTTGAAGTGATGAAGCAGGTGGACATGGAAGCTACTATAAGAGTATATTATTACCTCCATTAGGACACAGGACCTACTACATAATTTGAGTGGCCAAGAGAAAAATAAAAATGAGGAGCCCATGGTTCAAAAATTAGTAATTTCAGGATAATAATAGCAGAGCTTTAAGCCAAGCTATTTAAGAGTGGAAGCCTAAAGTATAAATGAACTTAATATTATTGCAAACAAATAACATAACAATACTGAAGGGATGGAGAAAAAAAGGAACTAAAATAAGTAACTTTGATTAACAATATTTTGATTATATCATCTAAGAACACAGACAAAAATAAATTTCATATATAATAACTATCATATTTCAGTAGGAGAGTGGGTGAGTAATTGAGCAAATAAGTGGATATTATGAGTAATAAGTGCCAGATTTCTTATTGTGAAGTAAAGAAGTTGTAAATCAGTAAAGATAGGAGGCTACACATTGTTGGAGTGGAATTAAAAATATCCTCATAAATTCATTATTTCTAATATTATTTCTAATATTTCTAATATAGACATATGTACATACATACATTGATAAAAATCAATGTGTGTATATTAATATATATATTTATAAATATATATATATATATATATGTATATGTAATCTTAAAAAAAAGAGAGAAGAGGAGAGAAGAGACCAAGATCTGGGCACGAGGCATGTTGATTGCTAGTTGGTTTTTTATTGCTTCCAGGCCCTTTCAGTAAACAAAATTCTGAAAAAAAAAAATATATATATATTTGGTAATTTGGTATATAAATATATATATATATATATATATTTATCTACTAAAAGATAGACAAAACTATCAGTAGACAAAACTCTGAAATCTATCGATCTATCTATCTATCATCTATCTATCTATCTATCTATCTATCTATCTATCTATCTATCTATCTATATTTATCTACTAAAAGGGCCTGGAAGCAATAAAAAACCAACTAGTAATCAACATGCCCAGTGCCTAGATCTTGGTCTCTTCTCTTCTCTTCTCTTCTCTTCTCTTCTCTTCTCTCTTCTCTCTTCTCTCTTCTCTCCTCTCTGTTCTCTCTTCTCTCCTCTCTCCTGTCTCCTCTTCTCTTCTCTTCTCTTCTCTTCTCTTCTCTTCTCTTCTCTTCTCTTCTCTTCTCTCCTCTCCTCTCCTCTCCTCTCCTCTCCTCTTCTCTTCTTTCTCTTCTCTTCTCTTCTCTTCTCTTCTCTTCTCTTCTCTTCTCTTCTCTTCTCTTCTCTTCTCTCTCTTCTCTCTCTTCTCTTCTCTCTCTTCTCTTCTTTCTTCTCTTCTCTTCTCTTCTCTTCTCTTCTCTTCTCTTCTCTTCTTTTCTCTTCTCTCTTTCTCCTCTTCACTTCTCTTTTCTCTCTCCTTTTTAAAAGAATTTATTTATTCATGAGAGACACAAAGAGAGAGGCAGAGACATAGGCAGAGGGAGAAGCAGGCTCCTCATGGGAGCCTGATGCGAGATTTGATCCCAGGACCCCAGGATCACGACCTGAGCCAAAAGCAGATGCTCAACCATTGAGCCATCCAGGCATCCCTGGATCTTGGTTTCTTAATGCTACTCTCCAACAGACAGAGTCATTCCCTTTGAGAAATAGCAGATTCTAGGGCAGGGAAAGTCCATGATAAGACAAGAATCTAGTATCTTGTGATACTAGAAAGTAAAGGAGTGTTCAAAAAATTATTGAGGTAGGTTTCAATGGCCAAAATCTGGTACAATTTGAGCAAGAAAATAAACAGCAATAGTAATGGATTATAAAACATAAAAGAAAACAAATATATTTGAATCCATACTGATGTATATGAATATATATTATAAATAAATATAAATACATATCTGAATAAATAAATAAAATTATTCTTATACATATATCTGAAAAATAATTAAATGAGAAGTGATAGCCCTTCCTTATAGTAAAACTCAAATGAATAATTGTAGAGGAATCAATGGATAAAGAAAATTGCCATTTCATAAACACTGAAATTATGATTGTTTTAAGCAAGAATTATCAAAGAATGCTAAAATTAATAGGTGAAAGTATGATGAGAAATAGAGTATTTACATAATTCTCAAGTATCTTCTCATTAGATACTTATGAAATTCAAAGGGAAAAAAATATTAGCTTTATTGCAGAACGACCTATCAGATCCCATCTCAGTGAACAGAGTTAATGTCGCTAGTAATGGGACATATCAATAACTTGAGGTTCCTGATATTATGCAGTAAAAAGGACACAACATTACTTCTGTGACATACTTGCCAAAAATGCATACTCGGAACTATCAGAACACCTGAAATTGCGGGGTACTCTATAAGATAATTGGCCAGTACTCTTCAAAAGATTCAAAGTCATAAATGATAAAAACTGAAGAATTGTTCCAGACTAAAGCAGTCCAAGAAAACATGATATTTAAATGCAATATGTGGTCCTGATTGAATCCTGGACCAGAAAAAAAGACATTAATAGGACAATTGATGAAATTTCAGCGAGGTCTCTAGATTAATACTAGTATTATATCATTGTTAATTTGCTATCTTTGAAAATTTAGTTGTGCTGTAAAGGATGTTAACATTTGGAGAAGATGAGTGAAAGATACAAAATATTTGTACTGAATTTAAAATGTTTTTGTAGATCTGGAGTAATCTAAAAACAAAAAGTGAAAAAAAATTGACTAATGACACAGGATATGTCTTTTTCCTGATACACTGATAATGTAAAAAAAGAAGTAGACTACAAATGAGTATGTACATTGCAATGTGTGTGAATATTTTAGTGATATATG
Organism: Vulpes lagopus; assembly: GCF_018345385.1. Classification (NCBI taxonomy): domain Eukaryota; kingdom Metazoa; phylum Chordata; class Mammalia; order Carnivora; family Canidae; genus Vulpes; species Vulpes lagopus. The sequence goes on along the minus strand of NC_054824.1, from coordinate 20,622,639 downwards.
TAATACATTTTAGAAACAACATACACTAAAATATTGAAAACAATTACCTCTGAGAGGTTAGATAATTAATTTTTTTTCTTTTCTCTTCTTTTTCTTCTTCTTTTTCTCTTTTTCTTCTTTTCCCCCTTTTCTTTCTCTTTTCCTTCCATCTTTTCTTTCTTCCTTCCATCTTTTTCTTTTTTCCCCCTTTTTCTTTCTTGTTTCCTTCCATCCCTTTCTCCTTTTTTTCCTTTCATCTCTCTTTTCTCTTACTCCCTTCCTCCTTTCTTACTCCCTTCCTTTGATCCTTTCCTTTTTTCTGCCTTTCTCTTGACTCTTCTGTACTTTCCAAATTTTCTACAATTTGTATATGTTGTTTGGAATCAAAAGAAATCATACGATAATTTTACAACACGTTGCACAAGAAAAATTGAAATCTTCTATTTTTATTTTAGTATCTGAGAATAGAGATTATCAAAATAATTTTATTTGGGACCCCTGGGTGGCTCAGTGGTTTAGCGTCTGCCTTTGGCCCAGAGCGCGATCCTGGAGTCCTGGGATGGAGTCCTGCGTCAGGCTCCCGGCATGGAGCCTGCTTCTCCCTCCTCCTGTGTCTCTGCCTCTCTCTCTCTCTCTCTCTCTCTCTGTCTATAATAAATAAATAGATAAATCTTTATTTTATTTGTGATTATTTTCTTTTTTATTGTCTTTATCTTAATTAAGCCACAAGTGGCTATTATGAATCCTTGGACCAAAGCCAGGTAAAAATGGCCCTGTGATGAATGTTTCCTCTAACTTCTCTTTATAGACTATCCTAATGGTCTCTGTTTCTCTTCTTATAGTATTACTAAAATAGTTAAATTCAAGTGGAACAACATACACCCATAATGGCCACATATTAAGGAATTCCTTTTCAGCTTTGAAAAAAGTCCAAGTGTTAGCTCTTCATGTATAGATATTTTTTTTTTTTTTTTTTTTTTTTATTTATGATAGGCACACAGTGAGAGAGAGAGGCAGAGACACAGACAGAGGGAGAAGCAGGCTCCATGCACCGGGAGCCTGACGTGGGATTCGATCCCGGGTCTCCAGGATCGCGCCCTGGGCCAAAGGCAGGCGCCAAACCGCTGCGCCACCCAGGGATCCCAACTTGCTTGATTTTAAATCACAACTCCAAAACTCTGTATCTGTGTGACCTTAAACAAGTTACCTAAACTGTCGGTGCCTCAGTTTCTCATATGTAAGATGTACTAATGATATGAGCACTCTCTTAGGGTCATTTTAGAAGGAGATGAATGATTAAATGTATCCCTGGCACATGATAGGTATCCAGTTAAGTGTGACCTAATATAATTTCTACTATACAAACTGAGCTCCTGTTCAGAGTGACCTTCAAATGATAAACTTCATCCTTACATTAATCAAAGAAAGGTTTGCTATAATTTCTACCTATCTTTCTACATTAGAATGAGAATTAACCACACATAAAATATCTTCTCTCTAAAGCTGTCTTGGCATATTTAACATACCTTACCTTTAAAAACTAAATGCCTGATATTATTTAGAACTTATAGTTGAAATAGATTTTTTCCATAAATTACCTATTTCAGTTTAAACTTCACACTTTGTTACATCCTAAATAATAGAGTCCCCAGTCTGTAGGAGTGCTAATTACCTGAAAGAGTTCTGTACATTCAAACTCCAAGTTGCAGTTAATTAACTTAATTAATTTTTCATCATAATTTGATCCCTAAAGTCCCATTTTGGTTGTAATTTCTTGTAGTGTTCCGAGCTAACCAACGAAGCACACAAGATATAGCATAATATTCCAGCTGTGACTTATATCCTGTATAACAAGAGACAACCAAACAAAATTTATAGCTAATAGACACTAAGTTACATGAAAAGTAGAAAAAAAAAAAAGATGGAGAAGTGGGCTAGCTGATGCTATGGATAAGTAAAAAGGAAGAGGCACCTCAGGAAAAGGGGAGAAGGTAGAAGAATTCATTAAAGAAGGAATCAATAAGGGAATAGAAAATATATGGGATTAAAAGAAAACAACAACAACAACAAAAAACCAAGTCAGGAGAAGGTAGAGAGAAATAGTTCTCAGTCAATAGGGCTAAAAATTGAGGGGAGATAGAGCATGGTTTCTAAGACAGCTTATGTGAAGGGGGAGCAATGAGGGAAATGTTCCTTTGAAACATGGAAATACTAGCTCAAAAATATCTTAAATATCTGACCTAAAATCAATTAAAAGTGAATCCACATTTGCTTTAAATCAATTACAACATCAGAGCAAAAGTAGTAGGTCAAGGCTGATAAGCAGGTGATTGAGCGATTGGGATTCTAGAAGGTCCTTCAGGGGCTGGAGAAGTGGGCTCTATAGTTTATTACGACATGAAAGAATATGCAACATGATCTCACATTGTACAAGGAAAAGACTCCTAGGAAGCTCAGCACTCGTCTCTCCATCCTCTCTTCTGAAAAGCATTAAGGAACTTTCTTGTCTCTATCTCTTGAGGGAAAATGTCACCGAAGAGAAATCGAAATCCCAAGTCTATCTTATGTGTACATGGCAAATATTCAACATAAAAATTGGTCTGAGATCAATGAAGTCCTTGGAACATCCAGAATAAACAAGCCAGAACATCTGTGAAGTGACATTTCCTCAACAACTTTAGGGCCTCCACTAGAAAATAATAAAAAATAGATAAATATAATTGAAACTAACAAAAATTACTAATGCATAGCAAATTATTAATGCATAGCATTACTAATGAGAATTGGCAGATATAATGGAGAAGAATGACCAAACTTGACATCATAACATTTAAAATAAGAACATTAAGAATGATTAAAGAGATTTTTTCTTAAATATTTATTTATTCATAAGAGACAGAGAGAGAGAGAGAGGAGACATAGACAGAGGAAGAAGCAGGCTCCTCATAGGGAGCCTGATGCAGTCCTCGATCCCAGATCCCAGGATCATGCCCTGAGCCGAAGACAGATGCTCAACAACTGACCCACCCAGGCGTCCCGATTAAAGAGGTTTTTTAAAAAGCAATAAAACTCTAAGAAAATAACAGCAAAATAAAGGGGCCTGAATTCAGAGCCCTAAAGTCCTGGGATTGACTGAGCTTATCAATAAGTAGTTGAATAACTGGTGTTTAATTTCTGTGGACTTTAATTTTCTCATGAAAATATTGGTCTATCTGTCTCATCGTGTTTGTATAAGGATTGACTGAGAAAATGCATGCAGAATTCCCAGAAAATTAGAAGTACTCAATAAATATCAATGTTTTTCTTACTGTTTATGAAGGAGTAAGTTAGAATTGAAGCTTGGTCAACTCTTTATTTGCCAATCTAAGTATCAAAATATATTTGATGGACATAAAATTTTGAAACATCAGTTTCCTTCTTAGGAAGATTGTAAGAAATTAGTATAGAATAAGGAACCTATCAAGATACGAAGTTAACTTACGACAGCTACATACTAAATATTCTATGTAATTTCTACCTTTCTATGCAGTATCTTCTTCAGGGAGGTGTAAAATATAGTCTAATGCTTCCCTTAAGTATGGCCTACCCTAAGAGGAGAGGGTGCAAGGACAGCAACATCTTTTTCCAGATATAGCTTAGAATTCTTTTTGTCAAATTTGAAATATATCCTTTTGGGATATTGGTTAGAATTTCATTGTATTTACCGAAAGTTCTTGGAAAATGGATACTTTTATAATTCTCTTATTCAACCAGAAATCTGGTGTTTCTCTCCTTCTATTTATCTTTAATTTTTTTTTTTTTGTTCCCTAGTGAAGTTTTGTGATATTCTTCTTAAACATTTCTTTTACAATTAATTCCTTGGGGGTCATGGGAGTCTCCTGGGACCTCTGGAACTGCCTAGGAACTGCAGGAGCTGGCAGGACGGGAGTGAACTGGGACTCTGGGTCTTTGGAAGCTTGACAAGACCTCTGTGCCACATATGTTGGGGGGCACAGGAGCCACTTGAGGGTATAGAAGCTGGCAGGTGCCAGTGTGATCAGTGGCCTGGGATGTGGGAGCCTGTAGGGGGCTACCTACGGCCAAGGCATCCATCTGGTGCTGGGCAAGCCAGCTCTGGGGTCCATGGTGAAGTCAAGTGCTCATTTCTCTCTCCTCCCACAGGGAGAGTGTCCTTATGTGGATGGGCTGCCCAGTCTAGGAGGAAGGCTGATGAATGTAGTGTGGATTTATGTTTCCTACACTCTGCAGTCCATCTTTTTGTATTTCAATGCTTCACCCAGGTGCTGGAATCCCTCACCTGGAACCCTTTGCCTGGAATCTTCTCTGTCATCCTCTTCACACTTTTCTTCTAGGACTACTATGAATTCAATAAAAAATGTAAATATTTAGTGAAAGCTATTATGTTTTAAGTATTTTTCTAGGTATTATGTGATGTCAGCCTTGGATTCATGTTGAATATTATTTTATCCTCAGTATATCATAACTTATCTCTCATTTTATCTCTGAGAGATTATCTACCTAGTTCTTCATGCTATTCTGGATTATTTTGCCACAGTCATCTTTTTCCTACCCCTCCTGTATTTTCATCTCTTTCTGCTTTTTTTCTGCAAAGATCTTTAATTTAGAGCTAAAATTTTAATTTATGGAAGCACAATTTGATCTCTTCTAAATCTACCAATTTTTTTCTACACCACCTTGTAGTTTCCTCATGAAATATTATAGATATTTAGTTTTAATACATATCAGATTTAACTCTTACATGACCTGTTAAGGCTAAAATGTTAACATCATTGTTGATTCATCTTTTTTGTTCACCAACATCTGATGCTTGACCTCTGTCTTCCATGTGATATCTGGAATCTGTCCACTTTATACCACTTCCACTGGGATAAGTGAGGTACAACCTCCATCAAGAATGCCTGGATTATTGCATCAGTCTCCTAACTAGTCTCTTTGCTTCTAAGCTTGTTCACTGTCCCCAGTGTATTCTGAACCTCAGCCAGAGTGGATGCTTTAAAGGGTAAGTCAGATTATGTTTGTTTCTGAGTTTAAAATTTCTATCTACTCTCCATCTTTCTCAATATAAAAACCAAAATCCTTTCTTTTTTTAAGTCTCTTAAAATTTCTTTTTATTTATATTTTTAGTTAGATTTTCTTATTTTTATTTATTTTTTAATTTAAAATCAATTAACAGATAGTGTAATATTAGTGTCAGAGGTAGAGTTTAGTGATTCATCAGTTGCATATGACACCCAGCTCCTTATCAGATGTTTGTAGAGAGCCAGTGCTGTAGGCTTTGCAGCAGGGAGCTTTCCTCTGCATTAAAGAGGGAACCTTTAATTAAAGATAGAAGAAGAGGGGACCTATATTAAAGAGAGAACCTTTTTGTATTTTTCATGGCAGCCATTACTTTACAGAGGCAGTTGCATGAATACACTGTGAGCCATTGTTTTGGGATCCAGACACACAAGGCAAGAGTACTTGGGCACTTACTGAGACTCTGATGGGGTCACGTTTTGCTGTATTACTCTCCTAATATCCAATTTGGCCTTCCACCTGTTGCTGCAAGGAGTTCTTTTGAGATATCTTCACTTATTTTTCCAAACAAGCAATCTTTTGTACTGAGTCTCCTTATATAGAGAATTTTCTTGAAGTTCCTGGTATGCAACTGTTTTTCTTCCATGTTTGTAACACTAATACAGAATTTTCCCCGTATATACTGAATATTTAGATAGTAATTTTAATATGATTTGAGAAATAAGTTAGATATATGTGTTTGATTTACTATTTAATTAGGAAATCCACATTATATACTTAGCATTAGATTCTTAAGGGGACTATCATTGACCATTTTAGCCAAAGGAGGTCCTTTCTTTTAATTTTCAGGCATTGCATCTACATTTTCCCCTCAGAACACTTAAACAAATTTAAGTTATTTAGTTGCTTGTTGGCTCATTCTTTTATCTCTCTCTTTCATTTTGAAAGTTCCTCATGGTTAGAAATGCTATCTCTTTTGCCTATTGTATCTCTACTGCCTGACATAGTGCCTGAAAGTCAATAGGAATTTAAAACATATACATTTCCAGAATAAAGGAATAATTATAATTTTAGACAAAATCCCAGGCATATGAGATGAGTGAGGTAGAACCTATTTAGTCTATGCCAGATCAGGCCACAGACCTTCACAACTTTTACTCTTAAATGTGCCTATTTTGTGGTATTCATTTCTTAAAGGAATAAAGAGAAATATGAAAATACAAGGAAATACATCTAACTTTAACTTGTCAGGAACAGCTAAAGGAGCAAGTGTTATTAAATCTGGCAAAATAGTAAGCTTTACGAAATAAATATATGCACCATTATACAAATATAACAATAAAACTGATTGTATTTTCTTTAACATTATTAAAGACACAGCAAGAAGACCTGGCATTTACCTGTATAGAAAAAAATAAAAGCTGAACTACAACAAATAACTTCACAGTTAGATCATTAATGACAGGAAAAATTGCCAAAGGGCATTACAGAATATCCTTTTTTTTTCTTTTTTTTTCAATATCCTCTGGAAAAGAAGTACCAGTTAGGTGTTACAGATTCAGCCTTTATAAACTCAAGCCATCTTTTAAAATTTCTTTCAGATGTAGAAATAAACCAGAGTAAAATATTTTAGACATATTTTTGACACAAGCTAAATGTAAGCCTAGAATAATTTGCTAAATGTCACAAGAGAGGGAAAAAAAATTAGTCAGAATAAATAGCTGCCTTTAAGCTTAACTAGTATTTTCTTGTATCTGTGCTTTAAAAATCACCCCTGTTAGCTAGCAGAACATGTTAAATCAAAAGGATTTAGCATTGTGGTTAATGTCTTGTTCTTTATGATCTGCACGGGCCTAGATATTGCAGCACATATTTTACATATGTAATTCTGCTTTGGGACCTACTTTAAAACCAACGTACAATATGCTGAATTAATAATGCTTATAAATGTAATATATATGGGGAGAGTTTGAAAAACTCTTGATGAAAGGTGATATATATTTATGAGGTGCCAGATGTTTGCCTTTAAAAGTAATTTTTACTAACCCACACTATTGAGATTGGTATTGAAGTGGTCTCTTTGTGGTAGTATATTATTTAAAATATGTTCTGTGAGACCTAGGCACAATGGGGTGAATAAAAGAATAAGTACCTGTCTAAATTTTATGTATTTTTTAAAATTAGGCCATTGGGGTACATTTTTAATGCAGGTGCTGTGGATTAGACAGAAAACAATAAAAAGAGTTATATATTTCATATACAACTGCAGGTGGTGAAAATATACATATTATTGTTATTTTAATATTTTCTTGCCTTTTTTATTATGGAGGTAATCATGATATCATATGCTTATATATCATATTTCTTCCAAGGTGTTCAAACACGTTATGGTCATTAATTATTTTACATTTCATAACTTCCCTAGAGGGTAGCAGGGACAAATATTATTGCCCCATTTTACAGATGAGGTAACCGATTACCAAATGGCCACTCTCCAAATGTCTCCAGAATATTTTCAAGCAATTTGCCAGGGAGTTTTTCCTCTGGCCTTTCACACTATGTGTCCACTGGGCTGTTTCTGTTGCTGTTGACAGTCAGGAACATCACTCTGGTACTGCCCCTGCTGCTATGACTAGAACATTGAGGAAAGTGTTCATTTCTTCCCAAACACAAGTCAGAGTCCACACAGCATATTGTAATGAAAGCTTACCAATCATTTGGGAAACTAAAAGGTGTATGTTAACACACACACACACACACACACACACACACACACACACCAAAAAAAAAAAAAAAAACCAACAAAACTGAGTACTTTCAACAACTGCCCAGGTCCGGATCCGTCATAAATCTCCTTTATTGGCCTGCTTCCTCTCCTACTTTTAACCCTTTTCCTTGTGGCCAGGGCAATTTATCTCTTACCACATCTCACATCTGACCCACTCTTGGCTCCACTAAAAGCAGAATGAGTTTTCTTCCCTTAATCTAAAATCCCCTTCCTGAGGTCCCAGGACTAACTTTTTCCCAGGATGGAAATCTCCATTTTTCTTAAAGGAAACTCCATCCTCTTCTACAGAAGTACGTTTCATCTTATGGCCATAATAACACCAAATTTACAAAGTAGTCAAATTTATTATGTCTGGTTTCTTTCCCTTGAATAAAATCGTGTGTGTGACAAAAACAGCCTGGCCAGATGTGCCTGTACCTAACTATTTCTCCTCATGAGGGAGTTAGTATATACTGGTGTTCAGTCTCACTCAAGTCCTCTTTCTGTGATGTATGATCCTGGGGTGGATTGTGGTAACGCACACAGTTCAGAAGATCCTAAAGTTCTAAGGCCCATCAATACCCTGGCACCTTGTTTGAGTCTCATGTATCAGACATTGTGTTCTTCACTCAATTATTGATTTATTTAATGCTTGTCTGTGTGAGTGTGATGGTAGCAGAACCATGCCATTAAGACAAAGTAGACAGCGTCTCTGCCTTCAGTCATCTTATAGTTTAGGTAAAGCAAAATACAGGCAATTGCCAACATTTCTCCTTTATAAAAATGTATTCCACTCTTCACCTACAGATCAGCCCTTTTCTACTGGACACCAACTGGAGGGACTGTAAATCACAGGTACTCTAATATGGAATGGACATCACTGGTTCTCTTCATCTCCGCCTCCCTCTGTTTCTCTGGAAACACAGAAAGTCAGGCTTCTAGAAGTCTCTTTACTCATGTGATAATTCATAGCATCATTCATAGCCCACTTGCTCCAACTAATCCAGAGAAATAACAATAAGAGTTTGGGTAGCTAGAAGATCTGAATGGCTCAGTGGTTGAGCATCTGCCTTCATCTGGGGTGGTGATCCCAGGGTCCTGGGATCAAGTCCTGCATCAGGCTCCCATCAGAGAGCCTGCTCCTCCCTGTCTAGGTCTCTGCCTCTCCCTTTGTGTCTCTCATGAATAAATAAATAAAATTAAAAAAAAAAAAGATTTTGGGCAGCTAAAGCATCTGCAGATTTTTCTAAAGCAAGATAAATATTTTTCTGAAGGTCAGCCTCAAACATAAACCTAAAATTAACAATAACTAAAGATTATGTATAACTGTAGGCTGGGTTCCTTTTTTGGAAATTCTTAGGAAATACTTGATGGGAAAGGGTTTTCAAATACCATTATCATTTCACCTTACAAATATGACATTTCATTTGTGCACATAGATTACAAACATATTTATTTTAAAATTTGAAATGTTAGGGAATTCCATAATTTATTATGACAATTATGAATTAGCTTTAGAGAAACTTGAAAATGGAATTTCCTGAGTTTGTTCAATACTCAGAGATTAAAATTAAATAGAAAGTATGATTTATTTTGAAATCTTATCATGGAAATCATCTTTTTTCTCATATTTGTTAGTTTGATCTTTAAAGACTTTATTCATTTATTTGAGAGAGAGCAAGAATGAGAGAGATCATAGAGGGAGAGGGAGAAGCAAACTCCCCACTGAGCAGGGAGTCTGATGTGGGACTCACCCAGGACTGTGGATCATGACCTTAGCTGAAAGCAGGTGCCTAACTGACTGAGCCACCCAGGTTCCCCTTCCCTTATGTTTGTGACTCAATTAGAATAGTTTGCTTTTTTATTCTTTTTACATGATTTCATGGAATCTTAAGAGTTGGAAGGTACCTTAGAAGTCTTTTCATTTTAACTCCCAATGAACACTGAAATCCCTTTACCCTCATAATAGATAGGTTTTACTCTTTATTTGAACCCATAAAAAGTGGAAAATTCACTCTTTTTGAGGAAGTTTATTTCACTGTTGGACGGGCTTGTTGGCTGTCAGGAATTCTCCATTATTCCTAAAATTCTTCCCTGTTTATTGTCTACATATTGGCTTGTTTATTGCTATGTCTTTAAATATTTGAAATGCAAAATAATGTGCCTTCCACTGCCCCTTCTCTTTTCTAGGCTGAAACACTTACTTTATGGCAAGAGAAGGACAAGTTATTTCAAGCCTAGGGAAGCACCTTATGCATTAAGCTAACAGCTTTGGCTAGAGCATGGAATTCATGAGGAATTGTAAAAAAAAAAAAAAATAGACAAGTTAGAAATGAAGACTGAAGTCTTACTGTAAATAACTGTAGGCAAGAAAGTCTTTGATGTTTTCATGAGGCATTGTAGTGATAACATCAGAGATCTGCTTCAGGGAGATTGATCAGATCATCACTAATCACGTAGAGCATGAACTTTTGGTCAGTTCTTCCCTCCATAGGTTAGCTTTTCTGCATTCCAGCTCTTGTGTCATCCCCTTTCCTTGAGTGTGGGTTAGATTCTAATCAATAGGAAATGGTGAAAGTGCGGGGATGTCACTTTATGATTACTTTATGACTTCCATTGTAATATTGGCTCTCTGTATTGCCTGGTTTCATAAAACAATCTGGCACTTTACAAAGGCCCATGTGAAAGAATGGAGAGTTTCCTCTGGTCAACCACCAGTGAGAAACTGAGGCTCTCAGTCCAACAGCTCACAAAGAACTGAATCCTGCCAACAACCATGTGAACTTATAAGTGGATCTTGCTCTAGTTAAGCCTTGAGATGACTCCATCCTGGCTGATTCATGGATTGCAGCCCAGAAGAGATCCTGGAACAGAAGACTCAGCTTACCCATGCTTGGATTCCTGACTTGAGAAACTTAGGTAATAAGTGTGCATTGTTTTGAACACCTAACTTTTTATAGTAAGTTATTACATGGCAATGGATAACTAATACAGGGTATGTGTGTAATATTTTGAAAGCTAATACTAATGCGCCAAGCAAGTGTAAGCTGAGTAAGCTGCCAAACCTTAACCCAATGCATACATTTTGAGAATGCAAATGTTATGAACAAGAGTATATTTATACCCAAATGATGGGGGATTACAAATATTCAGATTATGATTGGTTGGTTCTGGTATGTGTGCATTCAGAGAGTTCATTCATGTTCGACAATAAAACACAGAACTGTATTATCTGGACTGAGGTATTGCTGACAGTAAAAAATATATATATTCTTGTGTCCCTAAAGAGTGCACTTTATACATTTTTATAAGCAATTTTGGAGATGCAAAGCATGTGCACGGCTAAAATGTTCAAGTTTTTTTTTTTTTTTTTTTTTTTTTTTTTTACTGGCAGAAGACCAGCCAAATGAAGGCTTTATATGGAACCTCAGAAGTTAAAATACGGGTTAGCCCTATGTTTTAATGTGTTCTTACCATTTTTGTCAAGTGAAAAATCCATTCCAAATACGTGAACTTATAGAGCAGATCTTTGGCACTGTAGCCAAAAGCATAAAAACTAAACAAGTCCTAAAACACAAACAAAATGAAGTGCTGCCAAATCAAATCAGACTACTTTATTTCATTCTGCCAACTCCAAAAATTGAGACCTTCCTTATTGTGAAAATAACCCTTAATGAGTTTTTCTATGACACTGCATTTTGTTAAAGAAATATTGACTAGCTAGTGTCATCAGGTTTCCTCATTGAGAGAACTAAAGTGCTGAGGGAAGAATATCTGAGGACAATTCCTTTGAGATGCAGAGATGTAACAAGGCAAGAAGAATTGCAGGGCCAACATCCAGGGAGAGATAGACACTCTAAGAGATAGAAACCCAATATTTGGGGCTGCTCTTCTTCTAATCTTAGAGGCACCTATAAATTCTATTAGAAACAGACTGAGCAGAACTTTTGATAGATTATCGATACCAAGGAGCAGAAATTCTGATCTATGCTGGCCAAATGAGAAAAGTCCTATCATTTGAATTAGAATCTCCAAAGGGCTACACTGCAGAAGAAAAGGTAATTCAGAAATAAGAAATAAATATCCTCACCTTAATGGGGACTGAAGCCCAAATTTGAACCATCTGAATCTCAGTAACTGGATTAAGGTGACAAATAATCTCAATGCCTCCGATTTACCTAAATCAAACATAAACCCTCAGAGAGGTTCACTTCTGAGTAAGGTGAAACATTTCAACACAGATCAAAAATAATTACAGAGTAGAAAATCTGGAAAAATTACAAAATCATTGATTTAAAGGCACCAGAGTATTCCAGAAGCCACAAAGACTGAAAAGAGTAGAATTCTGGCCAAGATGTAAATTTATGGAAGAGAGCTAATGATTTTCTGCTTTCTTTGCAAGCATTTGTTGGTTTTAGGTTTGAGACAAAAGCAGAGAGTTTCCCCATGCATAGGGCTGCTACTAGAGAGAAAGAATGACCAGCAGAGATTTGAGGAGAAGGAGGTAGCATGAGCCTGGTTTGACATAATTAGTTAGAGGTTTCAGGAAGCTCAAACACAGCTGGTCTCCTCCCAAAGCATGTCCTGAACCTTAATGCTGCACAGAACCAGAGACCAAGGAACTAAGACCAAAGATTAAATGCCCCAAAGACAAGGGAGTACAGTGTATTTTTGAATTAGATTATTAATTATTGAAAATATGTCAATTTTTCCTAAACTTCTTTAAGGATTCAGTGCAATCCCAACCAGAATCCTAGAGAGAACTTATTTTTAGGGAAAATTGGTAAACTGATATCAAAGCTTAAGATCTATTAAAAAGCTATGGTAATTAAGACAGTAGGTATTGGCATAGGGACAGAAGTTGCAGCCAATGAAATGAAGGGTCCAGAAACATATTACCTGATTTATGACACAGGTAACACCACAATGCCAAGGACCAAAGACATTCTTTTTAATAACTTCTCTTGTGTCAACAGTACATCTATATGGCAAAAAAATGAAATTGGACACTTACCTCCCAATTACATGAAAATCAATTCCTGGTGGCTTATAGATATAAATATAAAAAATGAAGCAATGCATTTTCTAAAAAATAATATAGGGGGAATCATCTTGACCTTGAGAAAGGGAAAAACTTTATAATCATTGTAAAAGTGCCAATCATAAAGCATAGGCTGAAAAATCAGATTAAAATAAAAACCATTATGTTTATCAGAAGACACCATTTGAAGAATAAAAATGCAAGCCCCCCAAAGTGGATGGAATTATTTTAATTACATATAACTGAGAGAAAATTTTTATCTGGAATTTATAAAGGACTACTAAAATCAGTAAGAGAAAAGGACAAATCCACAGAGTAATTTAAAGGACTCTGCAAGGAAATCAGAGAACACAACCACATTAATCATCAGGAAGATGTAAGTTCAACTCACACCGAGATATTACTACTCATATGACAGAAGGGGTAACATTTAAAAACTAAAATACCAAAATTGGGTAAAGAGATGGGATAGTGGGAACACCAGTGCCATTGTTATTGGGGATGTCAACTGGTAGAACCACTTCAGAAAACAATTTGTCATTCTACACCAACACTGAAGACATGTGTGCTTTTTGATATAGAAATTTTAGTGGAAAGTGTATACTGATCAGAAATATATAAGCCTGAGCTCCAACAGACATACAGCAGAATTTTCACAACAATAATCACAAGAGTCCCAAACTATACATTAATAAAAATGCATCTCTTGTATATAATGTGGAGCAAAATAAGCCAGACACAAAAGAATATAAACTATATTGTTGGATTCATAAAGAGTTCAAAAGCAGAGTAAACAAAGATATTGTGTTGGAAGTAGGAATAGTGGTTACTTTGAGAGATGGGAAGGGGTAGGGGGAGAGAGAGGAAACACAGAAGGGCCTTCTGGGTGATGATATGAGTTATCTATTGCTGTGTAACAGATTACTCCAAAACTCAATGGCTTAAAACAACAAATAATCATACCAGTTTCTATGGGTCAGGAATCAGAACACAACAGGTGCTTTTGCCTCAATATCTTTCAAGAAGCTGAAATTAAAGTGTCCAGCCAGAACAGTCATCCCAAGCCTCCACTGGGGCTGAAGGATTTTATTCTAAGCTCACTGATATGGTTTTGGTACTTTGAAATCTTCTAAGCTCACCTATGTGGGACTCTCCGCAAGGTTGCCTCATGAATTTGAGCCTGGCTTCAGTCATTTTGAGTAATTTGAGGGAGAACAAGAGAGGTAATTCCAAGAGAGAAGCCATTGTCTTTTTATTACCTAATTTCAGAAGTAACATCCCATCACCTCTGCCCCATTTTATTTGCTAGAAGCAAGTCACTAAATTCAGTCCATAGAAAGGCATGAATGAACAGGAAGTGGGGATCATTCAGTAGGCCCATCTTCGAGGTTGACTACCATAGATGGTAATGTTCAATTTCTTCACATTGGTGGAGAGGTTGCATGAGTAATTGTTTTACGATATTTTGTAAAGATTTTATTTATTTATTCCTGAGAGACACAATGAGAGAGAGGCACAGAGACATAGGCAGAGGGAGAAGCAGACTCCCTGCAGGGAGTCCAATGCTTGTCTCGATCCTGGGATCCTGGGATCACAATGTGAGTCAAAGGCAGATAGATGCTCAACCACTGAGCCATCCAGATGCCCCAATTGTTTTATGATTATTCATTGGATTGTATATCTTCTGTGTGTGGGTGTGCATGTTATCTTTTATAATAGAAATATTTTTAATTAAAGGATGTACGGTCATAGAGATTTCTTCAAGCTTCATATCCTCATAGAATGGAATTGAGATTCTACACAACTCCAAAGAACTTCTCCTTACCTACTTACTTAGATATATGAACTGCCTTAGGAATATTTAGGAATTTTGGCTAAGTATCCCAGTTACAAAGAAGTAAACTCACTAATGTTCAAAATAGAAATTGATAAATTAAATTGACTACTCTTTTTCCTTGGGGAGCAATTGTCCTCAAGACTCTTATTTATAAAACATTTCTTTCTTAGTATGTTTTTTCAGCTGATTGTGGACAATTATACTAAAAGAAAGTGTCAAATTTCAAATTCGCCACAAATGCCATTCTCAGTGTGAACTTAATAATTCTCCTAATCAATTTCTTAATTATAATTTTCTAAATTTCAAAATAAAAATTATATTTCATGGAGGCTGCAGTACAGACTGAGTGGAAAAAGAAAAAGCTCAACTGATGGTATATTTTTGCCACATATAAATAGTGAGACAGAAAACATTGTCATTAGTTCTTTAAAATTAGCATTATGCTTTTAATGGAAACATAGACAATGCACATGATATTAATAGAAAAATAATTTAATTTGTGGTACTCATCCAATAACAATACACAGATATAAATAAATAATTTCATGGATAAGAGAGGAGTTACTTACATCAAAATGTACTTCTCACTCATTCCTTGACAAACTTGACAAATGGCACAGCCCAGGCAGTCAACCTGCCCTTTTTGATGGGGAAGAGCACAGATGTGAACATGGGTATGAAACACTTCTGTCACTTTCCCTCAAGTAAAGAAATCCAGAGGGAACTTGAGAATGGGTTAAGAAGGACTAAGGAAAAATATGATGTTTCCTTTTTATGTCATCCTTTAGAATAACTAAAAAGCATTAAATACTAAGATTTTTAAAAATATATGCAAATAGTGTACATCAATCTTGATTTTTTTAAAAGCATATATTATGAAATCTAAATCTTCAGATTTTGAGAAGAATTTCACAATAATGACAATAATAAAGATAAGTGTCATTTTTGAACTATTCTTTCTCTCGTTTTTTAAGATTGATTTATTTATTCACGAGAGACAGAGAGAGAGAGAGAGAGAGAGAGAGAGAGAGGCAGAGACACAGGCAGAGGGAGAAGCAGGCTCCATGCAGGGAGCCCAATGTGGGATTTGACCCAAGGTCTCCAGGATCAGGCCCTGGGCCAAAGGTGGCCCTAAACTGCTGAGCCACCTGGGCTGCCCCTATTCTTTCCTTGACTCAAAACCTATCTTTCTATTCCATGATGCTGGGGTAGAAACATTGCAAACCACATTGCCATCTGCTTCCCTATAGGCTCCACTAATAGCATCACAAGAGAAGGCTTGGAAGGTCAGAGGTAGGCATGTTGCTCTGTTATCTTTGCTTGGTGGAGCTGATAACACTTCACCCTGGCAGGGGCAGTTGATTCCAGTGCCTGATTTTCATGTCTGCTCCTAGACTCATTAGAGGTACAGGGAGTCAATGCCCCTGCCTCAGAATTTGGAGTCTCAGCTTTTGGGGCTCTTTACCCAGCTCCTTTATTGTTCCCCTGCCTCAGAAGTGGTGGCTGCTTCCAACAGAAATTGTCTCTGTTACATCAACATTTCCTTTATATATTTCCAGTTCTCTAGGGTATCCTTAGCAATTCCTTATACTGGGTTCTCTATGTTGAAATAACAGATACAGGTTCTGCTTTCCTGACTGTATCTCTATGGATACATATTAATGTGCCATTGTTAACAATTGTATAATTATTACAAAATGTATTATGGTCATATGTGAGCCTATACCTTAGTTTGCTGAAAAGGAAGCTGTTTTTCTTCTGCCATTTGATATGAAAATGATTTCATTGGTTTAAGAAGAAAAATACTGGGGATCCCTGGGTGGCTCAGTGGTTTAGCACCTGCATTCGGCCCAGGGCGTGCTCCTGGAGTCCCAGGATCGAGTCCCACATCAGGTTCCCTGCATGGAGCCTGCTTCTCCCTCTGTCTGTGTCTCTGCCCCTCTCTCTCTCTCTCTCTCTCTGTCTCTCATGAATAAATAAATAAAATCCTTTTTAAAAAAGAAAAGAGGAAAAATACTGATTATCATTTAAATTTATGGAAGTCTACATGTAAATAATTTCTATTCTAGATCCGTTTAACTGCTTCATAAAATATCAAGATGTCATTGCTTGTGATATGATAAGAATAAACTTTAACTGATTATTAACATGTATCCTTATAAGAAGGCACATTGCCATACTATGTATGACAAATTATAAACAATCTGTGTGTTATATAAATAAAGTGAAAATAATTACTTCATTAAAATTACAGAAAAAATAAATGTTAATTTCTCTTCAATGTTGATCAAAACAACTAATAAGAATCATTTTAAAATTACACAAATACTTGACAGTTGACCAACCCAATACCGCCTTCAGTTGGATATAACTTTTGAAAAATACTAATAAAATTGGTTTCCATTGCATAAGTATGCATGTTTCAAAATAAATAGTTTTAAATAGTTGTAATGACCACTATATCATGTTATATACATATTTCTGATGAGAAGGTGAAAGCCTCTGAAAAATGTTTGTCATAGAATTCCAGAGATGACAGTTGTACACAATTTTTTTTAATAGAAATCACTTTCTGCCTATGATTTACAGCTTCATATTTATGATTTCTTTGGTGATTTCTTCTCTTTTTTGAAAAGGGCACAATAGTAATTTTGAGAATAAAGAATTAATTGAAAAACGTGAAGAAAGTGGGGCATAGAATTCTACATTTTAACAGATTATTAATTAACTTACATTAAGATATTTGGAAGCATCTGACTTTTGTTCAATAATATAAAACTACTTGATTGCAAACCTATCAAAATGCAAAATTGACCACTTTAATATGTTATAATATAGTAGGATATAATAGTATTAAATCACTTATTAAAATAATAATAAAAATGATAAAATAATTATTTTTATGACATATGGATTTTTTTCTGTTCTTGAAGATTCTAAATATGTTGGATTTTCCCTGTTTGTGGAAAGAGGGTTCTTGAGTGAAAGCTGCTTTGATTACTCATGTGACTGAAGCTGGTCTCCAAAATGTCTCGTAATTTCTAATTGCCAAAATCATTACATATAAAAGCGTAGGTAATAATTAAAGCCCATAAAGTCAGCGTTCTTGCCATCTACTGGGCCATACAATACTTTATATGTTTATGTGGACACCATGAGATCCCTATCAGTATCCATAATTCCACGGCTGAAGTGAGAAATATGTAATGTTTGGTATCTGGTGGTGTTATTGGTATTGACCCTAAAGAATTCTTGCATTAGATATCTGGAAAAGGAGTAGAAATACATATCTATCTTAGGGGAAAACCACCAAATAGCCTGTGATACTAGGCTCACCCATATATACCTCACGATATGCTAAAAATCACTCAGAGGCATTTTGAGTGGGCATTTTAAAGACAAACATTGGAGGTCCATTGTCAAACCAATCTTCCCAAGTCTTTCAAAGTGCAATATAATGGCTGAAGTGGTAGTATACTTATGACTAGATGAACAAAATGTTATTCCTTTAATTCAGGCAATGTGCAACTAGGAATGTTCTCTTATCACCCTCTGGAAGTCTGACCATCAGTTATTTTGTTTTTTTAAAAACCATCAACTGATTTTGATTGAGGGCCAGCAAGAGATGTGATAGAAAAAAAAAATCTGTGGGAGGTGCATTGTGATTCACTGTATCTTAAAATACAAAGGCAATATTTATTTAAACAATGGCAGAGATTTGCCCCAGGGTAAATGACTATTCCTATCACTTCATCCCTAGGAAAAATGATAGAAGAATTTACAGTGGTGATCCACTAGAAAAAAGGAAAGGGGTTAATCTTATGTCTGTTTATGTTTAAATGCTGTGCTTCTGTGTATACTCAACCCGTGGGTATACACCTGTCAGAAGGAATCCTTAAATTAATGCTTCCCTGCCATGAAATACACACAAGAATCAATGATTTCGTGACAAACATCAATGCTTGTTCTATGGCCTGTGGGCTGCCAAAGCACCTAGGATAGTGTAAACACTTGAGGCCACAGGTTCAAGTCCACACTGAATTCATCAGGCTTCATATTTGTGAGGAAAAATATTTATTCTTATTCTCAGTGTTATTTCTACCTTGTAGTAAGAAACTGTCTTTTCAATTTCAAAAATGTGAACTACATAGCACATTATTGTTTAGATTCTGTTTTGCTTTGTTTTTGCAAATAAGCAGATTCCTATGTGGTTAAACCAGCCTGGAGCCTTCATTTGCATTGGTAGTAATGATACGTCTGGGAAGATGATGAAAATTGATAGGAAACAATATTCCCTCACAATGACAGTCTATGAATGGTAGAGATCCTGATTTAGACCTGAAAAGATAATCCACAATGAATGTGCTGCTCTGTCTTTCCTCCCTTATGAAATTTTGAAGGCAAAGGTTGGAAATTACTGACTTATTGCCTCATGAATTCATTTGAAGTGGCATATATTGAAATTGAAAGCACTATTACATGGGTAGCCCATTGTATGTGGTGATAAGGAAGCTATTACTTAACTTGGCTGAACACTTGTCAAGGATTGCTCTTGAAATGAGTCCTATTCATACGTAGGCTCTGCCATCAGGAAAACAAACTCATTCTTTATAACAAGAGATACCAAATCATGATCCAAAAACATGGACAAGTCTTGTCAATGTCCCCGTGAGAGGGACTTCAGGGCCATGTGAAAATTAAATACTGAGAATTCTAGGTTATAAAATAGAAATAGTTAATTATTTTTTGATAAATTATTGCTGTAATTACTGAGTTGATAATTACATTAGTCAGGATAGATTAAGTGGTACTGTGGTGGCAAATGACCTCAGAAACCTCACTGGCTTTAAAAAACAATAGTTTATTTCTCACCCATGTTGTATATCTTTTGTTGGTTGGCTGTATCCCCTTCTCTCTGGCATCTCTCTTTTTCACGTTGGAATTGAGCATGATAAAGCATCTCCTTTCAAGAATATTGCCAGGGTAATTACAGAAAGAAAAAAGCAAGGTACCAAAGAATGCAGTGACTTTCAAAACTTCTGCTCAGAAGTGGCACATATCACTTCCACTTTTATTCCATTGGCCAAAGCATCAATAGTGACTTTGCTCATGGGTCCTTTATAAAAGCATTGAATGGTCAAAGACAGAGGTGAGTGACCATTGAATGAATCATCTCATCCTCCTTATTATTTAGTGTTTCTTCTGCACCAGAAACTCGTTACTCGGCACTGAGATGTAAGACATAAAGATTTGTGCCTTTGTGTCCACTCCCACAGGAGCGGGATAAAAGATTGGGAATTTCAACCACATTAGCTGACACCAACTTTCAGCTCTCTCTCACTTGATCTTTGTAATTATATAGGTCAATGATACCCTTGTTGGATATCCATGTGTCTCACTCCTAGGAGCACCATAGTCTATTAGCCATCAGTACAGATCCCAGCAAGTCAGGTGTTCTGGTTGCCATTTTAGATTTATTACCTGATATGGCAATTATGAACACCTTGCCTCTGACAGTTGCTTTCATCTGACCTGTACTATTCAGAATCCCATTCTTTCTTTGCCTCTAAAGAACCCAGCAGCTTTTTCTACTATCAACTCTGACCTACAAAGGAGAGCTATAACTGAGCTCCTTAGTAATGCTAGTGCCCTCACCACTTGATCATCCTTTATTGCTTTAATAAATGAAGTATCCTCTAGATTCTCCTGGGGAGCATAGGCAGGTTATGGGGTTCACTGATCAGTAACGTATGGGATTTCTGATAATATGTAATAAATCCATTCTAGCATGCCAACCTTTCTGAACTTCTTAACCCTTCCTCAGTACTATGCCAAGGCAAATTTTATATCTACCTTTCATTTTTACTAGGAGCCATCATGTTTTCCAAGCTTCAAGGAGCCATTCCAGCAGTGTATCCAGATTAGCTCTTGATGTCTTTGTTTATTGTTAAATCTGGAACTATACAAGGGGGTTTCCCATTAATAAATTTCAGAAAATCTTGGATTTGTTTTTAGTTTGCTTCTTTTCCTCAGAATTATTGGACATATTCTGAAATACTTTTTTTTAAATTTTTATTTATTTACGTTAGTCACACACAGAGAGAGAGAGAGAGAGAGAAGAGGCAGAGACACAGGCAGAGGGAGAAGCAGGCTCCATGCACCGGAAGCCCGACGTGGGACTCGATCCCGGTTCTCCAGGATCGCGTCCTGAGCCAAAGGCAGGCGCCAAACCGCTGTGCCACCCAGGGATCCCCATATTCTGAAATACTTAATTGTATATAATGCTTTAGTCAAAATGAAGGATGTTAATCCTGATAATTAAAAGTTATATTGGAAAAATACAGAGTGAAGTTTAACTAATACAAACCAGACCCTTACTGGAGCATAAAAATATTCTTTCCCAGAGTGTCTGTTTTCTGGCTTCTTGTCTGGTAATATCAACTGAGTGTGAATATAGGTTACTTACCACATAGTACATGCTATTAACTTAATTCTTTGTGGGCACAGGTATAAAATGTGTTCTTAGCTATGTCCATATAAGAGGAGATTAGAAGCAACAGAGCAAATCTCCCAAGACAGGATCAAGAGAGCTGGCCCATGTGGCAGGCCTTGAGTGCTTTGCAATTAACACTTAGTTCACTTTCTATGGACATCACCAGGATCAAAATGACCCCTAAAAATATGATGTAGAGGAGATCGTAGTGAGTTTCCTTACATACCAAAAGTTATTCTGGGGAGAGAAAATGTGATTTGGTTATTTGCAACCCCCAGTAGATTTTACGGTTGGTCAATTCCATTATCTGTTGAGTGTCAACAAATTTCTGCTGGAGCCACAATACTAATTTTACCAGGTACAAGAGAGCCTAAATCTGCCCTTGATATGTCAAGCACCATGTCCAGACTTAGAACCATGTCTGTAAAAAAGCTACCCTTGAATTTAGGCATTGGGAGATCCACATAGGAATTTACAACTATTCTTTTTCAAAGTTGGGTGAAGTTGTATGATGATCATCATCATCACC
Organism: Vulpes lagopus; assembly: GCF_018345385.1. Lineage (NCBI taxonomy): Eukaryota > Metazoa > Chordata > Mammalia > Carnivora > Canidae > Vulpes > Vulpes lagopus. The sequence continues at coordinate 20,600,956 of NC_054824.1, read as the reverse complement.
ATCAATATAACCTTATATATAAATAAGACTTGCTGATCTTTTCTGGATATGTTTATTTCTTATGTATCTATTTTATTCATTTGTGTTAGGCTGATATCAACAGTTACATAAAACATATTGTCTTTTTGAGTGCCCTATTTTATTATTAAAATAGATGTATTCAGGGATAGAACAAAATTAGGAAGACTCATATAGTTGGATAATGAAGAAGTGTATTGTGATTGATTTGAGTAGAATGATGTTAATAATTAACAGTAAGTGTTATAAAGTGGCTTGGATGGCAAATTAAATCACAGTGAGAGAGGACAAATATATGTTGTGAGGTCCACTCTCAATAAGTAATTTAATAAATAGCAATAAAAAAAGGAGAAAATAAACAACCACTAGACTATGGGTGTTATCTTAAGGGAAATCAAGGGCCAAAATGTTTGTTCTCATATGATCTGGAGTATATGCATTTGACTGAGTTATAAGTACATAATGATCACTCCACTCATTATACAGCTCCTATTAAGAAAAAAAAGCAAGGTCATAAGGAGTAGAGAAATTCGAATTGAATATATATTCATATGAAAGGTAGTTAGTTGAATAACTTTTAATGAGTTTAGTTATTTTTTTTAAGATTTTATTTATTGATGAGAGACACAGAGAGGGGGAGGGGGACAGGGAGAGAGAGAGTATGAGCGGCAGACACACAAGCAGAGGGAGAAGCAGGCTCCATTTGGGAAGCCCGACATGGGACTCGATCCAGGGTCTCCAGGATCAGGCCCTGGGCCGAAGGTGGCGCCAAACCACTGAGCCACCCAGGCTGCCCAGTTTAGTTATTTTTAATTCCAAGCTATACCTTTGAGTGGAAATACTTATCAATATAACTTGATCTGTCGTATATGAGTGGAATTTTACTTCTCTTGATATTTTGGTGAATTTACCAGCTCTGCACTAGTCATTTTACTGAGATTTGATGCCATGGAGATTCTGCAGTAAGGAATTCTCTCAGGCACACTGACGGCTGCTGCTTCAAGGAAATTTCTGAAAGAGTTCATCTACAATAAGTGGTCTTTTACAATTTCACTTTGATTATATTGTATAAGAGATATGGGAAGGAAACTTTAAAAATATATTTGAGTACAACTTCACATGAAGCATTCCTAGATAAATTGCTAGCAAAAGGCAAGGGCAGAAAGCACAACTAGGCATGCAGTAATCAGAGATAAGATACATTTTTCAACAAGAATAATCGCTTAGAATATGATTCAGAACAGTTCTATGAAAATAGTCCAGTGGCTGCAGCTTCAAACTAAAAACGACCTTCACAGGTGTGCTGTGCAACAAAACTATGGAAGTGCTTTGACAACGTCCTGTGCATAGTGCATTATTACTGATTTATAGTGGATTGCACATGATAATGACAATTACCATATATATGAGCTAGCCAAATCTCAGCTCTTGTCTAGAAGACAATTAATAGAAGATTTTTGACAACATTTAACTTTATATGCCCAAACTAGAGAACAGATGATGCTACTTTCCAATGTTTGCTAAAAATTATCTGTCAAAATGGTATGAATAGTTACTTGATTTCTTCTCTACAATAAGTTTTGTGATCTGTAATAATAAACTTCCTTAAGAGTAGATAATAAATCAATGACATTTTTGTGCTCTTTAGAGTCAAGTAATTTTGGATATTGTGAAATATACAAAGATATATTTGATAAATGCATATCTACTTGTTCAATTACTTAAAATTTTCTCTAACTTCAGTTTTCTCAGCTGTGAAGTGGGCAAAATAATAGTGCTTATCCAGTAGGATGCCAAACCATCAGGAGTCTCACATAAGATTTACAGAAGCTGTGCCAAATTTCTGGGGCAAGTACTATATGTGTGTGTGTCGGCAGGAAGGTACTGAGAAGCCAAGAACATAAGCCCAAGTGTAAGTATCATAAATAGGAATTATTTTTAAATTTTGTGCCTTTTTAGATCATGGGTACATTTTTGCCACTTAGATTGCCATGAAAGTTTTGAAAAAACAAAGGTGAGGAACTATAAGCTGTCATAAATTTAGATTTATATTAAAGCAAAATTATTAAGATAGTGTAATATTGGTACTAGAGTAGAGAAAATCACCAATGAGACAGTAAAGAGATTCCAGATGCAAACACATAAATTTATTGGAACTTGATATATGACCAAGATGGCCAGGTACAACAATGATGAAAGGAAAGGCAAATCATCAGTATTTGGAAAAAAATACCTAAGAGAATACCTTTTGAAACGTTAAGGTAGGGAAGGAATTTTAAACAAGACATAGAAATCATAAAACAGAGCTAAAAATGCTATAAAAATTATTTTTAAGAGGCAAAAACTATAAGAAGATATTTGGAAAACATAATTTACAAATGATTACTGCCTAGAATATATAAAATTCCCTAAACATTGATTTAAAAAAATCTAATAAAAATGGACAAATGATATGAGGAGATATTTCACAGAATAGGAAACACAAATGGTTGATAAAAATATGAAATAATATACATTATAATTAGGAAAATGAAAATTATACATTAATTTCTTCAACCAAAAGAAAAGATTAATAAACACTATCGTGATTAAAGATGTGGAACAAGAAGGACTCATATGAACTTATACAATCACTTAAAAAATAACAATTAGGTATTATGTAATACTAAGGCATTAAAGCATAGCCTTAGAAAATTAGTATATGTCAGTAGAAGACGTGTACCTGAATATCTAAAGTATATTGTTTATAATAGATATAAAATTTAAAGAATCTTAATGTCATTAACAGCAGAATGGGTTAACGTATTAGAGTGAAGTTTTGTAACTTCCAAAACAAAGAGATTCTAATGTTTTGTAGAGATTAAAAACAGGTTACCAAAAGAAGAACAAACATTGGTTTGACTTCATATATCACTACACAAGAAATATATAACCAAAAAAAAAAAAACAGTAAAACTGTATTTTTAAATTACAAAAAATCTGAAAGTAGAGCCTAGAATTTTAACTAAATAAACTATTATTTATACATGAGAAAAATGAAGATATTTTTAGGCACATGATTAGTAAAATACCGAAGAACCTTAAAACACACACACACACACACACACACCGATTTTAGAAGAAATTCCCCGTAAGAAAAGAAATAAAAATGTGGGACAAAATTATAACATGAATCAAAGGTGGAGAATCAGAGAGTGAGAGAAAATTGGAAGTTTGTTCAGTTATATTACCTTTTTTAGAGGGAAGCTACAGGTATTGATATACTAATGAAATTGATAAGAAAAATTAAACAGAAGTTTTGGTCCCAGAAAGCTAAGGAGCACTAGCATAGAAATAATCATAGAAGCCATGGATTTCATAATAATAGAGAAAAAATTAAATTTGCTTAGTGAGGATAGGGTAAATGGTAAAAATACAACATTAAATAAGATAGCCTAAATAAATATGAATATAAGGAAATTAAGTAAATAAGTTAAACTCAGAAAAAACTTCTTAGAAGCCACTAAAAATCTATTCATCAAAATGTTACCCACAAGAAATATACATAAAAAACACAAGGCAAAAAAAAAATGGAAACCAATAAATAAACATTACCCAAAAGAAAACTGGGGAAGAAATTTGAGGATTAGACAAAAACATGAGATAAAATGAGACAACATATATTTAGTTGGAACAATCAATCGGAATTATATAACATTTATGAACATGTATATACTCCTAAAACAAAACTATGATTTTCAAAGTATATAAAGCAACAGATGATAAAACAACGGAGGGAATTAGTTAAATCAACAAATTACTTGGAGATTTTAATATATTCTTCTCTGACACAACACATAATGCACAACAAAACCAACCCAAGATATAGAAGATTTAGAAAACATAATTAATATACTTGATTTAAGTGTAGACTGAAGTTTGGCTTTAGCTTGGTGTTAGCCACAATTTTCTTAGTAAGATCAAATATCTAATGCAGAATTATCAGCATGATTTCTGACATCATCTGTGTGTAATCAGTGTATAGTAATTTCAGTAGTATGAATAAGTCAAGTGCTTCAGATTTATTGTTAATTTCTGACTATTAACATTTAAATATAAGCATTTCACATGCAGCTTGCAGTGGAAATTTCTTTATGTGCTATGTGTTGAAATTCTATCATTCTTTTTAATTCATGTGTTGGTTTACTATTACAAAGGCAAAGAGCTCTATTAGTTAATTAGACACTTGGAAGTTTCTTATTATAAACAGAAAAGTAATTATTAAAAACTTTCAAATATTTACAACAAGAAGAAAATAGATTGATGATTAAAAATGAATGTTCAGAGAGTCTTAGCTAGATAACTAGAGAGAGATATATATTCTTTTAGCAAAAAAAATGCTAATACAAATTTAAATGACACAAAGGAACTAATGGAGATTATATTAAATCATAATTCTAATCTTTGTGGATTGTACTAGTATTCATAATATTCAATAAAATATCATTTAATAACTGTATTTAATTTGTAGTTATTCATCAGTGGTATGAGTTTTTAAAGAAACAGTTCTATTTGAAAATTTCTCATCATGTGGGGCTAAATTAAAAGCAGAACTTTCCAATTCAAATCTTATGAGGAATTCAACTTTTTAAAATCATGGACAATGATATTTATGACAAATTATCTTTGATGCATACACAGTTAGATTTATAAAGAATATGAAGAGAACAAGAAAGGAGTAAAATCAGCTGCCCTAAATTTATTTTGTTCTCATTAAACAAACTTGAAAATGACAGATTTTACAAGAAAGTTTGAAAGTATCATTTTACTACTTTACTGCCATAACTCTATTTCACTGGGACTTTCAATCCATTGAGCCTATCAACTTTTCACTGTTTCTCATTCCATTTATATCCTTACTTCTTATTCAACTGAAATTCCAAATCCATGGTCAATCAATATAATCACTCCCATATTTATTTATTTGACTCCCTTGACCCTCTCTTACTTTATCTTGTTTGCTTGAATAACTGCTTGAATCCAGACATCTACTATATTCCTGAGCAAGATGAATCAGACTAGATAAAAACATGAATTCATCGATGCGTCCCATTTTAAATTCATGATCATTAACTCAAGAAGTTCCTTGAGTCCTCTTGGGCAATCTCATATTTCCCTGGTTCATTCACTCAGCCACTTCCTTAGGTGACTACTATTTTACACCTTCTCCTCTCTTCAAACTTGAACACTTCCTCTTATATCCTCCTTCTTAGCTGATGACCTTCCTTCCTATTTGATTGAGGACTTTAAAACAATCAGAAGAAAACTTTCACAGACCCACTAACCATATACTCACCACCAGCATGTACACCCACATACTTGGGCATCCTATCTGTGATCAGAGATGAACTATTCCAATAGACAATTTCCCCATCCTTTTTGGCTCACCCAATAGTCCTAGGTTTTCTCCTCTATTTTATCACTATTTGCTCTCTACTGCATCACTCTCTTATCTAAAAATTGTTATCATTTCTTCTTGCTTGAAAATATATTTTTTAAAAAAACCTACTTACCATCAAACTTATTTTAAAGCAAATGAAATCAATAACAAAAAAAATTTTTCTTACCACCCAACTTGTACTATACTGTTTTTCTGCTTTTGTTAGCAAAATTCTTCTTGTTCTAATTCTTCAATACTCTCTTGAGCCTCTTAAATTAGAATTTTGCTCCCAAATTTCCACTAAAACTGCTTTTGTGAAAGCCATCACTGAACTCCAGGTAGCTAAAGCAAAAGGATATTTCTTACTGTAGCACCTGACCAGTGAATCATTCCTCCCTCTCTGATAGTCTTCTTTTACTGGGCTTTTGGAACAGCTCATTCTACTGGATTTAATAGTTCTCCCACATAATTCACATACATCTGGAACATATAAATGTAACATTATTTGGAAATAGGAGTCTTTTACAAATGTAAGTAAGTTAAAGTCATATTGGGTTAGGGTGTGCCCTAGATCCAATATGAATGGTGTCGATGAGAAGAGGGAAATTTGGACACAGAGACAGGAACAGAAGGAAGACAATGTGAAGACAGACACATGGGAGAAGAGGTTATGTGAAGATGGAGGTAGAGAGTGGCATGATGTATATACAAGTCAAGTAATGCCAAGAATTGCTGGCAACCACGAGAAGCTGGAAGAGGCAAGGAAGGGAAGGATTCTTCTCTAAAGCTTTGGGAGAGAGCATGAGCCTGAATGATACCTTGATTTTCTACTTCTAACTTCCAGAAATGTGAGAGAAGAAATTTCTGTTGTTCTGTTTAAGGAACTCAGTTTCTGGTCTTTTGTTATAGCAGCCCTAGGAAACTAATAAATCTACTCTTTTGGTTTTACTTCTTCCTCACTGGTCACTCTTGATCAGTCACCTGTATTAGTTCTCTGCTTTCCTCTAACCTCTTAATGTTGGAGTTCCCTGAGGCTCAGTCTTTGATTTTTTTTCCTCTACATGTATTTTGTAGAGAAATGTGTCAGTGCTCTGGTGAGATTTTTTGGCTCCCTTTTTATTATATTAATGTGTTTGCAGGCACATGGGAGTGGGAAGTTTCAATGTCATTTTACTGACACCAGCCAGCACTTGTAGCTCTCTTTCTCTCTCTTTTAAAGAAATACCTTTGAGGGACGCCTGGGTGGCTTGGTTGGTTGTCTGATTCTTGGTTTCAGCTAAGGTCATGATCTCATGGGTCATGGAATCAAGCCCTGTGTCGGGCTCCATGCTCAGCAGGATCTCTCTCAAATACATAAATCTTAAAAAAAAAAAAAAAAAAAGAAAGAAAGAAATACCATTGAGTTTTAGAGCCTGTTTTGGTCTCCACTACCCATTGAAGGGTTTTTGAGAGGTATAGTAACATAAACATATTTATATTCTAAATGGGTGGTGGGTCTGCTCTATTGGTAATAAATGGTGCAGGGGCAGGGATAGATTCACAGAGATTCATTAGTAGTTTACTGCAATATTCTCCACCCTCAGCAGGCACACACACACACACATCTGAGCTCACTTAGCATGGGAAAACATGAGTAAGGATATTCTTTTACCTAATTCATTTTTCCAAGTAATACTGGGAATCTCTAATGATTGCCTAGATGTCCAACAAATCCATCTTGGATGTGGGTCCACCTTCTATCTTTGCTTTGAAATGAGCATGTCCTAGAATTTGGAAAGAAACTCTTATCTTGGGGGATCCCTCGGTGGCTCAGCGGTTTGGCACCTGCCTTTGGCCCAGGGCGTGAGCCTGGAGTCCTGGGATCAAGTCCCGCATCGGGCTCCCTGCGTGGAGCCTCGCTCTGTGTCTATCATAAAAACAAAAACAAAAACAAAAACAAAAACCCAAAAAACTCTTATCTATTCTGTAACTGCTTTTCCAGTGTTTTATTTTCTCCTCATTGTTTCTGCTTCAAGTATTTTTATTAATGCCCACCTACCTCATCCCTTTAATTTTTCCAAATATGCATAAGAGCAGGCTATGACAAACTGTTGACTTCAAGAGAAGGAAAGTCCAACAGGAGATGAGTAGAAATACCATCATCTGTAAATTGATAGGGGCCTTGTTAAATAAATTATGGCACATCCTGCTGCCAAATAAAAGAAATGCAGAAAGCTCTCTATGTGTTGATATTGAAAGATCTCTAAAATACACAGCTGAGTAAAGCAAGGTGCAAAAGAAGAGGGTAGGAAGTAACCTACCATTTGTGTTAATAAGACAAGAAGGATATGTTCATAATCGCTAGTAGATGCACTCATGGAAACAGTAGCTCAGCCCAATTCTTATTTCAACCTTTGTCACTCAGTGGAATCTTATCATCTATGCAAGTATTTGAAAAAATACTTTCTTCCCCCTAAACAAATAATTTTCTGGATTAATGTATACAAAATTTAGGAAAACAAAAGTAATTTATTTCTTCAATCTGTGCACACAGCACTTTATTAAAGATACCTAATTTATGGGGAAATTTAAACAGATCTTACCAATGAAGCCTGAATCATTGGAATTCAAATTCATGGTGAGTTTAAAATTATTATTTTCTAATGAAAATAGGGTGCAGACTAATAATTTTATAAGAACTTGTTTTATCATTTAACTTTTAAAATGAAAATCTATTTCTATCCTGAATTGGTGGACTTCTCTCTAGGGAGAAATATATGAGGATTTTTTATTGAACTCTGCATTATAAAAATTTCAGAACTCATTGAAAATTAGAGTGAGAACACTTATATAGTCATGATTGAGATTTAACAATTGTGATTTTGTCATATTTGTATTATGTTAATTTTGATGAATTCTTTTACACTTCATATTAAATACTTCAGAATGTTGCTCTAAATAGTAAGGAGATTTTCCTATAAAAGAGATTTTTAAAGCTATAAATAGCTAACAATAAATCTGTAATATGTAAAAACCACCTTTGACTTTTTAATTTGTTCAAATCAGTGCCTAATCAAAGACCATGATTTGCATTTGAGTTTGGGAGTTCTGAAGTTTCTCTTCCCCTATTCTCAACTTTTTGATAGCATTGACTTGCCAAACAAATTAACAATATGCTCTATACATCGTGTAGAATAGGTGGACAAATTTTAAGTAGTACTTGTTCAGTGTCAAAATAATGGCAACCTCAAAAAGCCTACCATATATATATTTATATATGGATATACCATATGTATATATATATATATACACACATACATGTATATATATATCTTTTAATAAAGGTTTTTCTTTCTTAATCATTTAAAGCAAGCATTTTTATATTTGGAACTTAGAAAACATAATTTTATTAATGTTTCTTATGAACAAACCATCCTCCTTTACTTGGGTTGTTTCTAATTTCTCTTATTACAACTTACACTGTAACAAATGCCTGTGTACATAAATATTCTCTCCCATATCTATTTATTTCTTTATGACAGAGTCCCCTAAGCAGAATTCTGATCAAGAGTAGGATGATAAATTTTGCCAGATAGCTTTCTATAAATAGAAACTTTTTAAGTCAACACTGGTTGTGAGTGCTGGTGTCACAACACTCTCCGCAGCACTGAGTATTAGGCTTCTCACATGTTTGTATTTGTGTGAAAAAATAAAACCTCTTTTTCTTAATTCAAATTAACTTCACTACTAAGAGGTTTGAATTTTTTCATATCCCTATTATCTATTTCTATTTATTCTTTGAGAACTCTGTTTCTCTTTTTGCCCATTTTCCTATTGAAATTATAAAGTTATTCTTTTCTGTTTTCCTGTTGCTTTTGCTTTCATTGTTAAAAACTCCTTTTTAAGTAAGGGACATTAACTCCTTGTCATATTTGTTGCTACATTTTTTTTTTTTTACAGTTTGCATTTACCTTTACTTTTGCATTTGTTTTTGACTTGAACATTTACTTCATTTCTTGTTCTTGTTCTATTAATTTCCTTTAATGACCATAACCAGAATCCCATTTCCCTCCCTCCCTACCCAATCACTTTAATGTTTCATGTATATTTTTTATTTGAATGCATTGCAGCGTATATAATATTTTACATGTGTATAAATAGCAGTATGTTACATGGATGAATATTATTATGTTATATATCACATTCTGTTTTCTATTTTAAAAAGTTAAGCATTGTTATAAAAAAATTAAAAATAGAATTACTGATTCAGCAATTCCAGTACTGATATTTACTCAAAGAAAATGGAAACACTAATGTGAAAAGATACCAGAGCCCCTGTATTTATTGCAATGTTATTTACAATAGCCAAGATTTGAAAGCAACCCAAGTGTCCATTGATTGATCAATGGATAATGATATATATATATATATATATATATATATATATATATATATAATGGAATATTACTCAGCCATAAAAAGGGATGGAATCCTGCTATTTGCAACAATATGGATGGGCCTATGTGCTAAGTGAAATAAATCATACAGAGAGAGCCAAATAAGATTTCATTCATGTATGGAATTCACAAAACAAAACAAAGAAAAAGGAGATAATTGAACATAAAAATCATAGTCTTAAATGCAGACAACAAACTGGTTGCCAGAGGAGAGGTGGGTGAAGAGAATGAGTAAAATAGATAAAGAGATTAAGTCTCCACTTGTCATGTGGCACCTGGGTGGCTCAGTTGGTAAAGTGTCTGCCCTTGGATCAGATCATGGTCTCAGGTCCTGGGATCAAGCCCCAAGTCAGGCTCTCTGCTAGGCAGGGAATCTTCTTCTCCCTCTTACTTTCCCTCTGTGTTCTTTCCATCTCTTTCTCTTTCTCAAATAAATAAATAAAAACTTAAAAAAAAGAATATACTTGTCATGATGAGCACTGAGTAATGTATAAAAGTGTTGAATCAGGGGTACCTGAATGGCTCAGCAGTTGAGCATCTGCTTTCAGCTCAGGTAGTAATCCCTAGGGGTTTTTTGGATTGAGTCCCGCACTGGGCTCCTTGCCAGGAGCCTGCTTTTCCCTCTGCCTATGTCTCTGCCTCTCTGTGTCTCTCATGAATGAATGAATGAATGAATGAATACATAACTAACTAAATGAATGAATGTTGAATGATTGTATTGTACACCTGAAACTAGTATAAACACTATGTTAATTATACTTCAATTTTAAAACATGAGGCACTGTCCGTAAGATCTATCTTTGCTGATGGTTATGCATTTTTCATTTAGTCAGTGTTGCTAAATGTTGCATATTACTCCAAGGTGAATATCTGTCATATTTTAGTAGACCATCTTTTCTGTGAACAAAAAAGTTGTTTTTACCTTCAGAATTTCCGTCACACACTTGGATAACCATCGATAGATAGATAGATAAGATAGATAGATAGATAGATAGATAGATAGATAGATAGATCTACCCCTTTATGAACTCAAGTAAAATTTTCCTAGGTATACATATTCATTAGTGGACCTGCTGTTTATATATATATATATATATATATATATATATATATATATATACACATATATAGATATATATATCTTGACTAATTGTTCCTTGAAAGCTTTCCAGATTGTATACTTGACAGACTTACTAGCAAAGTATGAAGGTTCCTATGTCTTGACATCCCTTTCAACACTTAGCATTATAAAACTGTTTATTTTTTTTCACTGCAGTTTAAATTTTCATTTTTCTTTTTACTAATGATTTTCTGTCTTATCAATTACTAAATAAATTGAAACATATGAAACTGCTGCTATCTAAACATTTTTGATTTACAAAATATGAGAGTTAAATATGGTTCAACCTAATAGCTTTTGGGGTTTCCTCTTCTATAAATAATCTGTTTTATGCTGTTACTCATTTTTCAATTTGCTTTCTTTTACTTTACTTTTTTTTGCAGACATTTCTTATATTCTAAAGGTTAATGTCTTATGATCTTTAGACACTGGCAAATATTCTCTCCCCTTCTCTCTCCTGTTACCTTGTTCATGGTACTATTCTTGATCAGAAATTCTTGATTTGGGAATAGTAGTATGGGTAGTAGCCAGTAGACAATTTTTTAGCATTTACAGTGTATGGGTATTCTTATACATATTTTGCATATATGAATCACTTAATACCCATTTTAAAGATGTGGAATTTGAGGTATATAGGAGTTAGGGATTGTCCAACTTCACTTAGCCAACATGTGTTGGAGCTCTTATCCATGAATCTATTAAATTTTTTGTCTTAGGGTTTGAACTTCAGAAGTTTTTTTCTTTTTTTTTTATAATGCTACTTTGTAACTAACACTCTTTACTTTCATCTACACTTTGCTTTTACATGTAGATTAGGTGAGGATCCCATCTTATTTTCTATCAGGCAATCTGTCTTTCCCCCTTTTGATTGTGGTGCTATATTAATTTTATGTCAAATTCTCTTATATATGGAGCAATCTCTATTTCACTGGCATTTTTGTCCATTCCTATATTTTTCACTACCATGGTTGTGAGGTTTATCTTGATATATGATAAAGCAAGGTGTCCACTTTCGTCATGTCTTATGACTTTACTATTTATGTTTCTTTAATCCTCCATACACATCTTAAAATAGTTTTAGAAATATGCTTTAAAAAACAACAGATAAGACACACCAATGAAATTATTATAATAGTAAAATACAAAGTTTAAAGTGAGAGCACAGTTTTGGAAGGCAAGTCCTTGAAAATCTGGTCAACCTAGAGAAATATGTAGGTCTAGGTCAAAATTGTCCTGAATCAATCTTATGCTGTAAAGGCAGACAAATGGCAACACAAAGTAGCTGAATGAATCCTTCATATTATCCACGTGGATAATTGGATAATTATCCAATTGAACTCTGAGGCTTAGGAAGCCAGCATGACCTATCTCTGTCCCCACACAGGAAGCCATTTTTGGAAAACACTGACAAGAATTTGGTCAAATTTCACACAAATAAATATTGTAATAAAAAGATGACAATTAATCAGATGATACCTTGACAGTAGAGGAAAATGTTCTTAAATCATTGCCACACATGGGGTGCCCAGGTGGCTCAGTCGGATAAGTGTCTGACTCTTGGTTTTGGCTCAGGTGGTGATCTCTGGATCCTAGGATCGAACCCCACACTAAGAGCAGAGCCTGCCTGCCTGACTGACATTCTCACTCTCTCTCCCTCTGTTCCTTCCCCTGCTTGTGCTCTCTTTCTCTCTCACTCTGGCTCTAAAATAAATGAATATAAATAAATAAATAAATAAATAAATAAATAAATAAATAAATAATAAATTATTGTCACACAGAAGATGAACACAGAATCCTAATGTTCCAAAATAACTTAGAGGATATTAGGCAAATTCTCAAGGTCTGAATACTATTCATCAGAACAGCTCAGGAATAAGGTGGCTTCACAAGAAAAAGAAAAGAATGTCTCAAAAAAAAAAAAAAAAAAAAAAAAAGAAAAGAAGAACTTGCAGAATTTAGGAATAAGAGTAAAAAACTAGAAGAAAAATAAGTCTGAAAATAAACGAAAGGAAATATAAAAACACACATATATCACGTAAAGCAGAGTAAAGGGATTGAAATGAATCGGGTAGAAATAGAGACTAAAAGGAAAAAAAAATAGTATCCAGAAAAGTGGTAAATATAGAAGACAAACACATGAGATGTAGGATACTGTGTGTGGTTGTAGGATGCTAAGAAAAGAAGTAAAGCCATGGCTGGAATGAATATTTTCAACTGTAATTCAGATAAAACTGTCCTGAAATAATTATGATTATAAATTGAAAAGACAAAAAGGGAAACTGGATGCTTGAACTTGAATGTCAAACTCTCAAATGTACCCTAACAAAGTGACTTAACTTTAAAGATTTATAAAGCATGTGTTGTGTTTCCAGAAAAATGACTAACTTCAACTAGCTGTTGGTTAAAAAGAAAACAGATCAGTATATAAGGGAAATAAAATCAAATTAGTATCAGACTTCTTGGCTGTACTGTTTTATGCCAGAAGACCTTGGAACAACATTATTTATACATTTAGAAAATGTGAGTCAGGGACGCCTGTGTGGCTCAACAGTTGAGTGTCTGCCTTTGGCTCAGGGCGTGATCCTGGAGTCCCAGGATTGAGTCCCACATCAGGCTTCCTGCATGGAGCCTGCTTCTCCCTCTGTCTCTGCCTCCCTCTCTCTGTGTCTCTCATGAATAAATAAATAAAATCTTTAAAAGAAAAGAAAAAAGAAAATGTGAGTCAGGTATTTAAAATTTGACTGTGCTGTTTTAGCAAACATTTATGGACATGGACAAACTTCAAGATTATTGTTCCATGTGGCTAGCCTGAAGAACCAACTAGAAAATAAGATTCAGCTTATCCAGCATATGATTGATGAAGTCTTGCCATGACTGATGAGCATATATAGTATTAAAACTTTATACCTAGACTAACTAGTAGACATAAGAATGACAGAAATATGTGTTAATGTAGAATTAATGCCACCAGCAAATATAAGAGAATGGGGAAAGTCCATGGAAAATGGAAAAACTCACAAGTATAAACGAGAACTAAAAGGCAATCAGTTTTGATATGATACAGGGGGAAAAGTACAGGAACATTATTGTGACTCAGTAGTGTCTGAAAAGAGAATTGCATTTTATATATTTAGAAATTAGTAAAAATATATCCCAATAAAACAACATTATAAACTTCCCCTGAAAATTAGAATGCATGTGGTGAAGGGCTTTAAATGGTATGTGTATATGAGAATATGTGTGCTTGTGCACATGTATAAAAGTATGGGAGAACCAATAATGCTTTACCCTTCCCTCTTAAAGATACTGTGATTCATTGAAAAATGGCTAATTTGACAAGAAATGTACAGGATGGGTCTATAACATCTTTTTGTGCCAGGAAACAAATATGCTCGAAAACTAATATGGCCAGTCAAAATGACAAGGAAGACAACTAGAAAGAACTATCAGTTGCTAAAGTTAAGACAGTTTAAGCATCAAAACAAATAATGACTACAATTGCATACAACATATTCAGCATATAAGAATCACGAATTGGCCAGAGTGTATAGAATAATTTTGAATAATAGTAACAGTGACCGCCATGCTTCTTTGGTCCTAATTATAACAAGACTACTGTTAGTGGTTCACCATTAAAATATTATTTTAAGGATTAGGTTTTAAAAAGTAGGAAGAATTTTTGGGATTTGTTAAAAGATTTCTTTACATTTATAAGTTAATTAATATGCATATAATTTTTGTTTATTTTGACAAAGATATAAATGTGTTTTACTAATAAATTTATTAAATTAAATCACCTATTTCCTCTTAGTATAAATGCTGTTCATCACTGACATTGGAAGTAAGATACAACTCACTTACAAACTCTCTAGAACTCTTTTCAATACTGTTTTCTGGATTTGGTCTGTTCCTATGATTTCTTCTTATATATTTTGCTCTTTACCCGTGTGATTTTTAAATCAATAGTGATACTACTTTTGGTGAAAGTAGGAACTATCTTCACTTCTAAATTTATTTTCATTTACTTACCTACTCTCTCAAAATAGATTATAGACATTTCACTTTTCTTTTCCTAGAGGCTTTATGATTTATTCAATATTGCTTGTTTGAATCAAATGATACCAAACTATTATTATTAGTATAGTCTGCTGGACACTCGATTACCAGCTGTACAATAGGAAGGTGAAGAAGTTGAGTTTGAGAAATACTATAAATACACAATTACTAATTATTAGTTCAAGGTGCTATAATTAAATAAGGAGTTTTTTAAAGAAAAATATACATGAATCCTCTATAAGGTGTGATATTTGGGTCACAGTTTTTGAAGTTCCTTTTAAGATTTCTAATTCCTTGAACAGTTTAAAGGAAATCAGGTAAATGAAGTGAAAAGCTATCTTTTCACTATCCTTTTAATAAGGCAAAGTACTCTGATCTAAGGATGTCAGAATGTGTGTAGTGTATAAATATATATATGTATATATAATGCTTCATTAAGAATATTTAGAAGTCATTTTTTCCTTTTTTTTAACAGAAATGGATTTTTTAAATCTTATGCATCAAGTATGTGGATTTGTTTACTTAGTTTCAAGTTTTTATTCAAATTCCAGTTAGCAATAGTAGTTTCAAGAGTAGAAATTAGTGATCATCACTTACATATAACAGAACTTTCAAACAAACTGTCTTCAAAAAAGAAGTCTTACAATGGTATTAGAATACAGAATAAGGGGGATCCCTGGGTGGCGCAGCGGTTTGGCGCCTGCCTTTGGCCCAGGGCGCAATCCTGGAGACCCGGGTTCGAATCCCACATCGGGCTCCCTGCATGGAGCCTGCTTCTCCCTCTGCCTGTGTCTCTGCCTCTCTCTGTGTGTCTCTCATGAATAAATAAATAAAATCTTTAAAAAAAAGAATGCAGAATAAATAGAATTGTTCTACCAAGTGAATGTTGATGTGATTGGAGTTCCTATTTGTAAGAAAGTTTTATACCTTAGAACGTTGGACATATGTAGATTAGAATATCTTCATTATTGCTTTCACCATAACTGTTATTTGATTGCTACATGAAATTAACTAATAATTATTCTACATTATTAGCTACTCACCAAAAGCTAGAGTGAATCCTCTTGAATAGAGATAAGTCACATATATATTAGAGTACACAGCTTATCCTAGGAATATAATAGACATTCAGCTAACATTTACTGATGTTCAATGTACTGATTAACTGATTGATTTTGTTATTATCAATCTTAAAAGGTTTTTACTGGAATAATGTTTGTTTTTTGACCATTCAAATAGAAATTCATATTTTCTATTTATTTGATCATGCTATACACCCATAGTGACCTCAGCATCAGATGTATCTTCTTCTTTGGTACATTCCAGGATACCATTAATATGAATACATTCACAATAATGTTTACTCACCTCAATCTATTACTTTCTGACATTGCCTTTTGATCTCTTCAACCTTGGTAACTATTATCACATTAAGCAACCTTTTACAATTATTAGTATTTAGAAAAGAATAACCCAAGGAGCAATTAAATGTGTTGCCCTTCTTGTAGTCTGTAATTTTCCCTTTTCCTATTAAGTAGTGGACTTATACTCTTCAGTGACATTCTTTTGATTCTCAGGCACTTACAGTAAGTGTTTCCTTATTTCTTTTTATAACCTTTGCTAATCGGGTTTCATTCCGTGACTCTGTCTCATGACTTTGCCCTAACACAGACCAAGTAATTACTACTCTTACATTTTTACCTTGTAACTACATTTTCTCTGCCTTTTTAATGTAATTTCAGTAGTGCCCTATACTCAAGTTAGGGCATTCTAGGTTTCTGAAGGTGATTTTCTGAGATGAGACATATAATCAGAGTTCTAACTACTTCTATTCACAGCACTTAATTGAAATACATTGTACACTAATATTTCTGCACTTAAGAACATCAGAAATTTGAAACATTTATTTCGAACAACAAACAAGTATTATGAATATTTGACTCATTTTTCCAGGAGTAATTGTCTACTAAACACTGTATTTGAGTTTATAAAATATAAGACTAAAAAGGCACAAAAAAACTCTAAATTATGCACTGATAACTGACAATGGATTTTTATTGTTGATTTTGCATATATCTGATTAATTCTGTAAAAACAAATAAGCAAACTCTAGTGTAAAATGAAACATTTCTCATTGTCCATTAAGGTAAATGTTTCACAAATTCTAGGTCTAGTAAATTATACAAGTTTACTGAGAAGTGTGTGCATGAAGAACTCTTGTAATTATATTGAAGGTCAAGCAGTTCATATTCTTCAAGGGGAAAATCTAGCCCCAAACTTTATTACTCAGCATGGCCAGACACATATCTGGCCAGCTGGCCTTGGCAGTGGGATGGGAACTTCATGAAACAACCTATTGTTTATACCTTAAACTGTTGTTTCTAAAATACCAATATTATCACCTCCTTGTGTACCCTAGGTTTCTAGGACTTTCAAAGGTGATCTCTAGGGTGATGAACATTTGCTAGGTCATTTTGGTTCATGAAGGAAAAACACACACATGCACACACACACACTTACCCTGCTTTCAGAATTCAACTTTAAATTCACAAAAAGTCTATTCATTGTAATGCTAATCTAGTGCTTGTTTAGCTTTTCTTCAGCTTTCAGTGTCTGAAAATTCCATTTGAAATACTGAAAAAAATAGACGACACCTATTTTCTTTTGGAAAGTGGTAAGTGGGATGGATCACTCAGCCTAAAATAGAATGTGCAAAGCAGAGAGATATATTTGCTTTGATTTATGGCAATGTGCGTGTTTCAGCTTAATAAAGATTTTACTCTTGGGAACAGTTAAAGAATGGATTGTAGTGTTTTCATGGAGAAGGCAAAGGAGATCTTGTTTTGTTCTGATTGGTTTCCCCATTTAATCTCAGACAGTCTTAGGAAGTCCTGCAGCAATAGTTGAATATTCTTTAAAAATGAGCCAAGTTTTCGACATATATTATATGGAAACTAAAACAAGGAAACTTGCTTTGATCGAATTGTGGAACATTTGGTGTATTAGACATTTGCAGAGTAACTCACATGGGAAAGGAGTGCAATTGTCCAGCAAAAACTTTGTCCCATCAGGCATCTTTTTATATTATGAATTTTTATCAATTTTCAGGAATATAAAAGAATCATGATTGACAACTTAAAACCTAAATATGCTGCCAAGGCAGCACCAGGGCAGCAATGGCGCAGAAGAGAAGGAAAGAGATTGAGTGACTGTCAATGATCATAATTGTGTGCATAGCACCGGTAGCTCTGTGCACAGCACAGAGTCTAAATGAAATGTCTCTCTCCATGGGTCTTAGAGTCTGACGTGATCATACTGACAACCAAAAAGGGGCTGCTTCTTTTTTTTTTCTTTGAAAAAGGAGTTTCTTTTTATTTTCATTGTCAGTCACTTGATAGTGGCATCTCCCTGACTGAAGAAAATGCATGAGCCATATCTGAATGATCAGCATCCAAAATAGAACTAAGTAAACTTTTTTTGATGTAAGCTTTATTGTCTTTTTGTTATACAAAATTAATATACATCCATTTTAGAAAATTCAAACTAGCACAAAATGCAATTTAAAATTCTGCATAACCTTATTAGCTAAAGGTATCCTATATTAATACTTTGTTTCTGTTTTTCCCAAACATCATCAATTTGTCAATCGTATATCTAAGTTTAGCAATTTTGGACACAATTGGAGCCAGTCTGTATTTTCAGCATGCTGCCCATTTTACCTCGATATATCACTAACAATTCCCCATTGTTTTAACATTCTTCTCTATGTTCATATTCATGGTTTTGGCAACTCAATCTTACGGATGTCTCGGAGTTTATTTGTAAGTCATATTCATAAAAGTCACTTTATTTCTTGAGGTCCAGAACAAAAATGTCTGAAACTATAAACATTTTTGTGATAAGTGGAGACATTCATTTTCTTTTTTTTTCTGCCCTATTTGTTCCAATCACTCCGATCTCTGCCTTTTGTATTCCATAACATTACGCTTTGTTGTGGGGTTTGGTAGCTCTCATTTTCAAAAGGGATCAGATGTATATTCTCTTCTTTCAGCCAAAAGTGACTCTGTACCATAACTTTTTATAAATTTTTGCTGCTAATTTTATTAAGGTATCATTTGAAAAAAAAAATTTATTTTTAATAGAGATACTCAGAAATAATATGCTTTAATATTTGATGGCTGGTGATAGTTTAAGAAAGATTCTTAATGTTCCTGGTACATATTAAGGGGATGCATTATTTATTTTTATGGAAAGTACCTGGTATTATGTAATACATTCATTTTTCATCAACACAGAGGAAGCTTCAAATCATTGCAATGCCAATAAATAGTGTGGTCTGAGGCAAATTGTTTAACATTGTTGAGATTGGTTCCTTATCTAAAATAATGAAGCCTGTTTTATATGGTTTTTAGGAAGGGAGATAAAATCTATGTTGCAGAATTTTTAGGAAGTTTAGTGATACATTATTTATTAATATATCTATATATAAAGTTTGCCACAGTAAATGACAGGTACTCAAAGAATTATAGATACTGATATAATCAGCAGTTCATTTCTGTTCATGCTGTTCAGGATGAGCACAGGGCTTATCTGTCTTATTTTTCTCCTTTTTGCCTGCTTTCTCATCCTCTTTCCCTCTTCCTTCCTTTTCTTTCTCTCTTTCTCTTTTCTTTCTTTCTTTCTTTCTTTCTTTCTTTCTTTCTTTCTTTCTCTCTCTGTTTCTTTCTGTCTCTTTGATTTTAGCTCCTACTAACTATAGGAATAAGTTATATTTTGTAACAAAAAATTACTCAGAAACTCTATAGAGATGGTTCAAATATTATCCAGACGTTCTAATTCCATACTGTGCATTTTTTTCTTCCCTTAAGCCAATGCCCAGTTACTTACCTAATAATATTTACTACAACCTTATTTTCAAGTTTGCTACTGCTAAGTGTTAATTGTGCAGATAGTTATGTTCCTACTGCCAGAGTTGACTTAATATATTTTCTTTGAAGTTAATGATCATACAACACCCTAAAGTGGTGTTTTTAAAATATATGCTATTCGGCAATGTATCCAAAAAGTAATTTCAAATAATTAATTTTTTTTATTTTGTTTTGACTCAAGTACCACAGCCTGAAATATTTTTCTCAGTTAAAAGTCTGTTTTAACCTACTGCTGGTTGAAGATTTCTATTTACAGAAATAGGCAGAGTTTTTTTCAGGTTTCTAGAGGAAAAGACAAAGAAGAAGTTAAGGCAAAATACTGAGTTTAATATGGAAATTATAGAAGTGTATTAAAGTGAAGATGGAGGGGGCTATCTGAAATCAAGCTCTGCAGGGTGGAAAAGGAGAAAAGTCCCTCAGCTTAAGATTGGAAAACCTGGGTTCGATTCCTGGAATTGCTACTTACTCATTTTTGTTTTTAGAGAAACCACTTAACCTTGCTCTGCCTTTGTAGTATTGTTAAAGTCACTTAGCCTTTTTAACCTTAGTATCCCCATTTATAGATTAAAGATAAATAAAATCTATTTTGGATAATTCCTATGAGAATTAACTGAGGTATTTCAAATTTAAGTGGTTTGCAAAGTGGCGCTTTTTTATTTTTATTTTTTTAGATAAGCATTTCTTTTTTAAATGGTGAAAGACAATGAAGTGATTTAAAAATAGACACAGCAGAGATGATGAGTTCAGGGACCAGAAGGGAGATAAACTTGAACATTGAGTCTGAGCTTGTAACCTATCTGTAAGTCAAAAGAGTGCTTGGATTAACTGTATAATGGAGGTGGGGAAAGTAGAAGAAAAAAATAGATTTACTATTTAATGAGTGTATTAGACACTTTTACTCATGTCATGTTATTAAATCCATAGGACAACTTGAAGGTAAGTTTTATTATCCTCATTTCACAGATGATTAAATAGATGCAAAATAAATGTTCTAAGTAACTTGTTCAATATCATATAGCAAATGAAGAGGAGAAGCCGGAAATCAATCAAACCCAGACCATCATGCCAAAAACATGCTCGAGCTGTCACACCACAACTCTAATGCAACTAGAAAAAGGCATACAGACATATATTAGCAATGAGCTTATACTGCTATTAGGTCTTCTGTTAGCTAATAAGATAAATAAAGGGGCAAGAACAATGGCCTCTGTCTGATTTGGAGTACAATTCCTAAGGAAAATAAGTTCTCATTAACACAGAAGCCCAAATAGTAATACCTCTGATGTGCTATTTCTGTGACAATATGTAGCAACCAACAATGTACTCTACAAGGTTGGGAAAAAATACTCACATTTTCTAATAAAGGGGGACACTGTCTCAAGAAAATTGCCAAAAAAGTATATATCTGAGGATGATGATGAAATCATTCCTTGAAATGTGAAGATGTGAACAAATAACCTAAAATATCTCTTCTCCAAATGGCAGCCCATACCCCTCTGCTCACAATGCGACAAATGAGGGGACAACAAGGGCTAATGGACAAAAGGGAAAGACAAAGTCACATATTAGGATTATGAAAATTTGCCTTAATACCTCCATAGGAAGGTAAATTCACCTTCCTTTCCCCAATTTAGAGTGTATATAATTTATTTGATTTAAAGTAGTTGAAACTTTTTTTTAGAAATTATGTAAGAAAAATTAATTTAGGTCACAGTCCAGATTCAACTTAATGAGCATACTACCTTCTATTTGTCTCACGCTAATAAAGCCAAGAACTCTAAAGGAAGGACTGAACTCTATGGGTAGACCATTGCTGCATTATTATTTCTCCAGCTGCCAGAAGCTTAAGTATGTGGTGCCCTGTCCGAGAATGTGAAAGGAACATATGATATGAAAGCATTATGGTGTGTGATTACTTTGCATGTGGTGTGTGATAAAGGTTAGCAGACTCTTCTTTCCATTTGGTTTCAGCTTTGCACACACTTTCAGGAAAGTTTGCCAAAAAGCTTTCCTCTTCTTTCTCTATTTCTAAATTTATTCTTGCTAAGAGGTGAATCTTTATAGGCTCTATTCTAATGCAAAGATCATGGTTATAGTACCTTTCCTAGGATTTGCAGGAAACATATGGAGAGCAGATTATTCAGGTTGTAAAAATTACCACTTCAGATTTGGTTCACTTGACTTGTCATCCTTCCTGTCATCCAGTACTCTCTTTTCACCCACCATGTAAACATCACTTTGGCACAAGATTTCACTTCTTAAGTTGATGAGATCTCATGGGTTCTTTGTGTTGTGTAGGTGTGCATGAACAGGCTGCAAAATGTGAACATCTCTTTTGATGTGAGAGGAAAGGAAGAATTGATTCTTTATTCTGTAGATACGTGCAAAGTCAACATTCATTTACTTTTAATTGAACCCAAGTATTTTCAAAGCAAAAGAATTTGTTGAGAATTGGGGCAGGACAAAATAGATATGATGACTGATGCTGATGAGCTTGAGTCTACCAGCCAAGAAAAGATACTTTTCATGGATAAAGAAGTACAGGAAAAGATAGAAGGCAAATGTCAAAAGAAAAACAAGTTTCTGAAAAAATTAAAAATAGGGAGAAATTCTGACTTGGGAACCTAGAACACTTACTAGAGGAGGAAGACTTTAAAGGGAGTCTTTAAAGATGATCAAAGACACTCTGGGGTTGGAGATGTTTAAGAGAGTGATCTTTGGTATCAAAAATTGTGATCATAGGCACAGAGGCAGGAAAGCACAGGCCTAGTTTATTGAATTGAGACTGCAATTGTGAAGTGAGGGTATGTGGAGCTCGGTTGTAGGGAGAACTAGGAAGCTCATTTGGGGGTTGTAGGATACCTCAAATGCCTTGCTTAGCAGATTATGAATTTCTCAGGCAATGCATATCACTGAGATTTCAAAAGCAAAAATTAGATGAGAAGTGTGATTTGGAAAAACTATTCTTATAATAATATAAAATATAGATCTGAGACAGGGAAGTAAGGTGTGGAAAGACCAATTAGTAAGCTATGACAATTCAGAAAAGAAGCAATCAAAACACACATTTGTATCATTGTGGAAGGAGTCAACAGAAAGATAACAAAGCAGAAATATTATAGGGAAAATCTGCACAGAAATACAATGTACTAGACTCAAATATGGTTGAAAGGGAAGAAAAATAAAATAAAAATAGAACTTAAGCAGAATATTTGTCATGGGGTGAAGAACCTAGGTAGCTAACAGGTAACTGGTAATTGGGGTTAATTCACTTTACCTCCTAGGTTGTATTCTCTCTGCTTTTGGATGAGCAAGAGTCAGGAAATGTCATTTTTAAGATAAGAAAGTTCAAAAACTTGCTGAGTAGAGAGGAAGGAACCAGTGTAGAGAGAGTTTGAAACACAATGAAGAGAAAGGAGACTGACTGATGGTACAAGGAGGCTAGGAGACAAGATCATAGGAGCCTTGAAAAACAGGAAGAGTTTCATATTTCTCTAACTCAGTAGAGGAAAGAGGAAAGAACAGATGAAAACATACAGATATTTTCAGGTGGGATAGGGTAAATTTGAGGGACATAGACTTAAATAGCCTGGATCAGAATAAAGTCAAAGGTGAGGTGATTTTTTTTTTCATGGTGAGGAATTTATAATTGTGGCTGAAACAGAAAGAGTGTAGATAAAATGGAGAAGACTCACTGGGGAGTAAGACCCTGCAACATCCTGTACAAGGGCTTACAGCTGTAAACCCTCATGAAGAAGTTCACACCAGCTGTGGGAAGTTGGTCTTACACTCAATCTGCCCATGTCAACCATTTTGCTACAGCTCAGATGGAATTTGAATCCCAACTACACTAAATAAGTCATAATAGGTTCTGCAAATATTATTATTTCCCTGTTCCTTGAGTGATTGTTCTTCTACTTTTATTTTATTTTATTTTATTTTATTTTATTTTATTTTATTTTATTTTATTTTATTTTATTTTATTTTATTTTATTTTATTTTATTTTTTGAAACCACTTTTATTTTTAATTGTCCCTTTACAAATTGTATTTAGATGTGTAAACTCCTTCAAATCTTTTTCAGGAGTTTGTGACATAAGTATATATACTTCTCTGGTTTTATTTTTAAATTTTTTAAATTTAAATTAAACTTGCCAACATATAGTGTAACACCCAGTGCTCATCCCATCAAGTGCCTTCCTTAGTGCCTGTAACCCAGTCACTCCCATCCCCCTACTCTCCTCCCCTTCTGCAGCCCTCTGTTTCCCAGAATTAGGAGTCTCATGGTTTGTCTTCCTCTCTAATTTTTCCCCACTCAGTTTCCCTCCTTTCCCTTGTAGTCCCTTTCAGTATTTCTTATATCCCATATATGAGTAAAACCATATCATGATGTCTTTCTCTGATTGACTTATTTCACTCAGCATAATACCCTCCAGTTCCATCCACATTGAAGCAAATGGTGGGTATTCGTCTTTTCTGATGGCTGAGTAATATTCCATTGTATATATATATATATATATATATATATATATATAGAGAGAGAGAGAGAGAGAGAGAGAGAGCACATCTTCTTTATCCATTCATCTGTCAAATGATAATCATGGCTTCTTCCACATTTCGGCTATTGTGGACATTGCTGCTGTGAACATTGGGATGCAGGTCCCGGCATTTCACTACATCAGTATCTTTGGGATGATAAATACCCAGTAGTGCAATTGCTGAGTCATACTTCGCTGGTTTATTGACAGATGTTTAATCTTACACTCTTTTGTTCAAGTGTTGGCGATCCCAAATTCCATTTTCTTTCTAAAATAGAGGTAATAATCATCATTTTTTACAGAAGAACATATAGGTGTAGAGCTGATTTGCTCTTTATCTTTTTTGTAAACAATACATACTTTTATTTGCTTAGTGCTTTCAGTTGATAGAAAGCTTTAACCATTTCACATCAAACCTGAAGCAAGGATAGTTTTTCTTGTGACAAAACCGAGTTGTAGAGAGGTTACACAACTTCCCCAGAGTCCCCAGGTTGACTTCACTTGGTAAATGGGAAGAACCAACCTAAATACTGATCTTCATACTCCCTCCCCTGTATTATGTCCATTCACCTAATTAAGTTGGAGTTTGGGGATCCCTATATAAGTATTAGTTTTTATTATTCTTTATTTTAAATTTAATTTAGTTGTTCTATCAAGAAGTTATCCTTAGACACAATTTGAGGACTTCTGTCGGAAATCAACTAAGTAGAAGGATTATCTCAGTGCTCTTAGGAAATTGGTATTCTACTGAGGAATTTATGACACATGTACGCCAATCTTCTTGGTGACAGGGTATATGAGGAGGAAGGTATTTATACTACAGATTCCTCATTTCCTGCTATTTTTTGCTCTCTCTACATTGGTCACTTTCTGGATCCAGAAAAATAAAAATGAAAACAAAACCCAAAAAATGTTTAGTTGGAAAAGATTGTGGTTTAAGAGTCATCAAATCACAAAAATTTCATTTATTCATCAAAAATGATTACACAAAGGGGAGGAGAGTTGGGGGATGGGGTAGTTGAGTGATGGGCACTAAGGAGGGCACTTGATGGGATGAGTACTGGGTGTTAACAATATATGTTGGCAAATTGAATTTAAATAAAATATTAAGAAAAAATCATCACAAAAATTTGAACCTAGTTAGAAGTAAATACAGGAAATGATATCTGCTAGGATGAGTCTGTTACATCAAAAACATATTTACAGATAAAAATAATTCTCATATATGTCTCATATATGTCTCTGCATACATAATATTATATGAGCCCCAAATATGCTTTTCTTTCTTTAAACACCAATGCTAAAACTGCATTCACAGGGAAGAAATGATAGAACAACATATTATTTATGAAAGATATATCTTTGGTATATAAGAGAGTTGCTTTTAAAATAAGAACTGTCAGTTTCTTACGCCCCTATAATAGTTACCTCTCTCTCTCTCTTTCTCTCTCTCTCTTTTTTCATATTCTCATGAAGTCCTATTGCTGCTCTGTATCCTTTTGAGAACAAAGCAAAAATAACTGAATTACTATCTTTAAACAAATTGTTGTTAACCACTTAGTAGCCACTGAAATAAGCTTTTGGCTTCGGTAAAATTTCATTATAGTGTGTTTAAGTTTTCCCCTTTACCATTGCTTAACTTTTAGGACTCATGGTTTAGATTAATGAAGACAAAAAAGGACATCGAAAATGATATTGATTGGTTAGTGTTCTCAAATTTGAAGAGAAAGGCACATTCCCTCTTAAGCCAAAAATTGATTTGCTTTTCAGGGCTTCTTTGAGGGCACTAGAGAAGAGAGAAATCTTCATAGCCTCTATATTGTATAAATTCAACATTCTTATTATATCTAGGATTGGATTCTATATACCTATATCAACAATATCCAGATTCTACACAAAATAGGACTTAGAAATAATTTAACTTTAATTTCTAATATTTATGTAATCTTTGTATCATCTGACATTTAGGCTTTGTTTTATATTTCCCTTAGCATTATTCAAGATGTTCTACATCAATTGATCTTGACCAGGAAATATTTATAGTAAATGGCCCTAGGCCAATAATATGCCTTTCGCTTAATAAAATTGCACTCTGAATAGTTTAAAAGGTGCCTGTATTTAATAGCAAATATAACACTGGCTGCTCCTTTTCTGTGCCAAGTTGCTGTCTAGTTCAAGGTGTTAAATAGCATAATGAGTTTGGTCTCTTCTAATACTGAAAATAAAGACCCAAGAGAACTTCCACAGAGAGGGAGTTTTACAATAGGAGATGACAAGTCGTTGTGAATATGACTTTCCAAGAGAAAGTCTAACTTTTCAAGGCCATGTTCATTCTCCTAATTCATGAGGTGGTCAGAAAGCTCTGTCAGACAGAATTGTCAATAGTCTAAGGTATATTTCAAACCCCAGCATTCAAAGATGTTAATATTTCTTTTTTCTGATTCTGCCTGTGTGAACAATGCTCTGCTCAGAGCAAGTGATTTAGTAAAATACTCTTTTATTTTCACAAAATCAATTCTGTGTATAAAGTATGAATTAAATCCTTCAGATATCCTAAATTGTGTTTTAGTTTGGATGGAATAGGTGTTTTTCTGGCTATGGATTTTTTTTGTGTGTGTGTGTGGGGGGGGAGGAAGTAGAGATTACATGATTTGATTTAAGATTTGGAAATAATTCCCATGGATTTACATGCATATTAATGGTAGAATTTAAAAAAAATGAGTTTGATTTTTAAAAATTAATTACTAATTCTTGGAATTCACAGACTATAGCAAATCTTATTTAAAAACTACTGTTTTAAAATAATAATTCTTATGCTTTTTAGATAATTCTTAAAGTATTAGAATTTGCTATTTTACATACTTAATAACACGGCTTACTAATTTTTTTATGTGAAAGATAAGCTTAAGACCAAGAAGTGAGAGCTAATGTAGGAAATTTCTAAAAATAAATACCACTAGTAAACTATAAGAATGATATATAATGTAAAGACTTCTATTGTTTATATCACACTCTGCCATTGAGTACATTGATATCATATTGAGGCAGCTGTTTCCAAAGATGATGTAGAAGATTAGCTATTATCCCGAACTAATTTCTGATGAATTATACTTAGCTAGAACTTAGTCTTCCAAATTTAAACAGATATTACATTTTATCACAGAACTTCTCAGAACCTTTCCTATGTTAAATCTCATTGAGATTATCCAAACGGATGTCTGTACTTAGAATGCATTTCCTAAATTTTAAAATCAAGAAAGACTTTATTTATAGAGAATCTCTGTGGGATATTCTGTACAAAGCAGGGATCGAGTCTTGTCATACTTCCATCAAAAAACCCACAATATTTCTCTTTGGCCTATAAAATAGAGTTCAAATTCTAGCACAGTTTATAATTTACTCTTTATATTGGTCCTCATCTATCTTTTCATTTACAGAAACATTTTCCTATTTCTTTCCCCTTTCCACTAGAAGAAAATGGAATATCTTCACTTTCAAATAATTCAGCTACTTATACCTTCAGTTATCTAACTCTTGTCTTTTTCATGAAGAAAAACTTGTTGTACATGGTAAACTTAAAACAATATTTCCCTCAGGTTACATGGCCTGAGACTATCACCTAAGGCTGTTTGGTTGAAGTTTATAACAGATAATGCTTGTACAAAACTCTTTACAACAACAAATATTACAGCAAAATTTTATTTTTTTAAAGATTTATTTATTTATGATAGACAGATAGAGAGAGAGAGAGAGGTAGAGACACAGGAGGAGGGAGAAGCAGGCCCCATGCCGGGAGCCCGACGTGGGATTCCATCCCGGGACTCTAGGATCGTGCCCTGGGCCAAAGGCAGGCACCAAATCGCTGAGCCACCCAGGGATCCCCCAAAATCTTAATTTTTATATGTATGTGTGTATAACTGATATATTCTACTAATTTAAATAAGATACACTGAAATTGAATTTTTAAAAATCCTATTATCTTTCCTTTGCTTGATAAAGTCCTCAGAATAGGTGCTGAAACAAAATTACCAGGATCATAGTGTTAAATTTTCATGAGAATAAAATAGCATAGATGTATTTAACTTTAAAACTTATAAATATATCTGTTAACTCTCTTTGGAAAAATTGTGTATCTATAATTAAGCCTAAATAGGTAACTAAAACTTTCAATGGAGACAAAAAAATCCATTAATGAAACCTCTACTAATTTTTGATCAAGGGTTCAGATACCACTCAATTCCATTTATGAATAAAGTCTATGTTATATAAATGATGAATCAGTTATATCTGGTCATTTATCAGTAAGTCTCATAAAGTCCTTAAAAATAATCTGCAGTTTAATTAAAGTGGTATGATTTGAGCTCAGTACAGAGTCACTAGGTAATTTTTATTTAGTATTATGAAATAAAAATAACTATTTTTATTTTAGTTTAATTTATCTATTATAAAAATTATTCTGTTTGGTTATACTATAAAAGAACACACTTAAAATTTTGAAACACAGAAATATAAACATGATAAATATTAACCATAAACAATCCAGTCAAACATAGTAGCATTTTATAATGGTTCCTAAGTTCATATACACATTCATACATATAAATTTACTTATATACATAACATATACATTATGTAAATACATTACTTAAACATGTATGGATAATAAAAACACATTAAAATTGAGATTGTAAGCAGCATTTCTCAATCTTATGTTGTATGTGCTTTTCTCACTTTTTATATGATCTAAGAAAACGTTCACTAGGCCTTCATCCATATTTCATCATTTAGTTGGTCATTATTTTCAAATATTGACTATTATAAATAATATTGGCATGAATGTTTGTTTATGACTTTTCAAATGGATAATATTAGATCTATAAGATGAAATTCTAAAACTAGATTTATTAGTTCAAGCATACTAGGTAAAATTGCTATTTTTTGACCATTTACTATTCCTAACTGCAATGTATAGAAATATATGCATTGTTGTCCCTACCAGAGCATTGGTGTATAATATTTTAAAATATTTTGAAAACCTAATACTTTAAAGAACTACATACTTTTTGCTTAATCAGCATATTGACTTATTTGGAAGATGGAATATTTTTGTATGTATTGTCCATATTTTTGCTTTTGCTAATTATCAGTGTAGCTCCATTTCTTTTAAAAATTGGCATATTCATTTTTTATTTAATTAGGAGATATTTATATTTTTAGCCCTGAAAATACCCTATGTGTAGCAAATATTTTTCCAATAGGTCTTCTGCATTTTCACTTCACTTATAAGGCTATCATAACATGGAAATTTACATTTTTAACTTGAGTAGCAACAGTATCACACACATTCCTCCCAGATCTCAAGAGTACTTTCCTGAGTTAACCCCATTTGCCAGTTCTATTTTTATTTCTTCAGGCACTCACATGTAGATGTCTAAATAATTTTCTTGTAATAAAAAAAAAATGTCTTCAATTGAATCCTTGATAAATGAAGAGTTAGTTAATTTATGCCTTCTTCCACTTCTATCTCTATGTCCAGTTGTTTTGTAAACCCATCTTTACTCCCTCTATTGCTTATTATTAGATCTTTAAATCATTTCCTTGAACCTCTAGGGAGTAAATATTTCTCAATTTCCTTGGAACTTGTAAGTGAATTTATCCAGGACTCTGTCATCTCATTCTCTTTCTCCACTCTCTTACTTCTGTATTTTGCACTCCTTATTAAATGTTTCTGGCTTTATCTACATGTTGGTTCTAAAAATGAAATAAACATTGATGTGATTATGACTGGATAGATAAAATTCACTACAAAGTCATGTAGTTTTCTATAATTATACCTCCTCTTCTATACTTTCAGTGTCGCAACTCCAGTGTCACTCAGAGTATTCGTCTTTGTTAAAGCCTAGTGCGTGTCTAAAATTAGAGTGTTTGTTCTCTTTCCTATTTGCATCAGGCTTTTCTTGAATTGTAGTTTTCTCCTGGAGTTGCTAATTGCTTTTCTTTTGTTGTGTTGGGAAAAAAAATTATACATGCTTTTTATTTTTTAATACATGCTTTTATTCCACAGCTCTCATAATATTCATGTTTTTAATGAAATTCTATTTTTATTTTTACTATATCCCTCCATTCTGGTTTTCTTTTGAATACCAAAATCTTGTTTTGTCTTGGACTGGCTTCTTCACAATTGATCTGTGGCTTTCTACTACTTGCTTGTTTTTCCTGACGTTTCTGATTGGCTGTTTTTTCTTCCTGATGTTTTATGCATTTTTCGTATCTTATTTCTTCTACTAAGGTCTCCATCATGGTGATATTCTGTGAAGCATCTTTCTCTCAAGCCTTACTGTTTCTCTCAAGCCTTACTGTTTCTCTCAAGCCTACTGTAGATCTAAAGAGATCAGCTTAATCTTGGATCTCTTTACTGCTTTTTGTCTGTTGTACTCATGCATTTTTAAAAATACATCCTCAGTATGTATCATCCTCAGAAGATATCTGAGAAGTGAGTTTTTTCATGAATGAAATGCCTTTGTTCTGCCTTCATATTTGATTGTTTAAATAAAGAAATTAATCTATTTCTAAGTCTGTTTTCTTTGCACACAATGCTTTAAAATTTGATGTGCTTAGATAAACCGTTATTTTCCTCTATGATAACTTCCATTGCTTTCATATTAAGCAAATAATTCTTAATCCTTCAAACAGATCAAAAGTCACTCAATTTCCTGTTATTTCATTTTAATTTGTTATTCTGAAATGTGGAATGTAGTGTATGATAAAAAAAGAAAATGAATCCAAGTTGACACATTTCTCCATACCATTTGATGAATAAGCCATCTTTTCCCCTAATTTATCTGTGATATATCTTTTGGTGTATTCTAAATATCAACTCCCTATATTGAAATATCAACAATATCAATTCTGATTGACCTGTATGTTGATTTCTATACCAGTACTAAATTATATAAATTATTAAAACATTGTATATGATTTAACATCTTGAAGACAAGTCTTCTTTTCTTTTCTTTTTTAAGATTTTATTTATTTATTCATGAGAGACTCAGAGAAAGAGGCAGAGACATAGGCAGAGGGAGAGGGAGACATAGGCATAGGCTCCCCCTGCAGGGAGCCTGATGCGTGACTCTTGATGCCAGGACCCCAGGATCACCACCTGAGACAAAGGCCGACACTCAACCACAGAGCAATCCAGGTACACCAACTCTTCTTTTTTTATCCATTTTATTGCTACTCTTATTTTTTTCTGATAAAGGATATTTGCATATCTTTCTACACATAAAGATTATCATTATAAATTATAACCAGTTATTATAATCACTGTTAAAAAATTATGTATATAAAAAGAGGAAAATGAATGTCAATGTATGTATAGAGGCACAAGGGAAACTGTACACATCCATTGCTCTGTGTATCATGATTACATAGAACTCCATTGCAAACATGTCCAACATCACTTTATGTGGTTAAAACTGGTGGACATTTGAGTTAAATCTAATTTTGTCTATTAAAAACAGTGCTGCTATGGATATCCCTACACACATGTCTTTGAACTTATCAGATTATTTAATTGATACAAATTCCCATAAATAGAATTTTTATATATGCCCATTTCATAATTGTGATGTACAGGTAGTTTCATATGACAGTTTATGAATTTATGTCAAAAACTCTACTAAAATCCATTAAGAGGCCTGATTTCTTCCATCATCATCATTATTATTATTATGTCAACATTATTATTATTATTATAGTCAGGAAAAGAAAAAGTTTCTTCTATATACAAAAATGATATCTCATCTTTATTATAATTTGTACCTATTATATTGCTAATAATGATTATGGGTGATATGCATAAATTTTTTAAATTACACGTTCATCTTGTTTTTCTATTTCTATTACATAGTAACTTTTTCTTAATGATGTGTAGAAGCAGCTTAGTTGACTGTCAAATGTTGCACATTTCCCAGTTTGTCATTTGTCTGTTAAAGATGCTGTCATGTTTTTACCACAAGTAGTGTTTATATTTTTAAAATTAATTTTGTGCAGTTTTTTTCTGGTTTTATATCAGTATTAGAAAGGGTTTGACATGCATAAGATTTGTTTTATTTCAATTTTCATTTTATTCTAGAACTTTGAATAACTCCATTTCATATTTAATTTAAAAATGAATATGGAATTTATTCAGGTATATGGAATAAAGTAAGAATTCAACATTTCTCATAAATGACTAGTCATTTATCCTAATGCTGTATTTTCTCCTCAGATTTGAAATATTATTTTAAAATTTGGTTCTGTTTCTGGATTCAATTCTGTTTTAGCAAGCTATATTTCTACTTTTGTTCTAGTTTTTAAATTACATCAGGTTCTTAAAATATTTTAATATTATTACCAATTGGCACGTTATGTTCCCATTAATAATTTATTTTTTAATTTGGAGACTTAAAACTTAAGTCCTCTCTCTCAGAAGCCCTGGATGGTTTGCTCTTTTTTTTTTTTTTTTCTCTTCTTCTTCTTCTTCCATTTGCATTGAAAACTTCTTGGTCTCACCTGAGTCTCCTGGACCTTGTGCTTTTTCAGAGTGGGAGACTCCATACTTCCATAAGCCAACCATCATGTTCTAGTCCAAATTCCACAAAACTTACAGAGGAGGTTATAAAGTGTCAAACTAATAATAACTTTTCCCATTGATTCCATTTGTGAACATTCACAAAATGCATAGCTACTTCAAGAATCTCAGAAGGGAGAGATACCTGAGCCAATTTAGAATTCAGGCTTCCCTCTCAGATGCCCTGGTCAATCTTTGTAGTTTCCCAGAGCACATCAACATCCCTAATTTTGTGCTGTGTTCCACCAAAAAGCTACGCAAAATCTCACTTTTACTTTCATAGTCATCTGCATCAACATATACTACTTTACTGTTTCAATTAGGAATATTTGCTGAATTTTATAAAATGCTTTATTTTTTTAATAAAATGCTTTAAATATATCTATGCCGATAATCATATTTTTGTCTTTTAACGTGTGTGTGAGCAAATTATATGATAGAGTTCCTAATAATGTTGAAACAACCATCCCTGCATTTGTAGGATAAATTATAATCAGTTTATGGTCAATTATCCTTTTTGTGCACTGCCGTATTTAATTTATGGTCATATAAAAATGTGGATTAAATTGTTTATTAGTATCTAACTTATATCTATCAGTTGTTTACAGGTCTACTCATAAATAAGAAATAAGAAATTGACGAATATCTATCGAGTGCCTACTGTATGGTCAACAGTGTCCAAAACACGGAGGTTTTAGCTGTGTCTTTGTAGAGTTTACCCTCCAGTGGCCAGAGATAAACATGTTTTAAAAAAGGGGAATAAAAAGTAAAATTAATTCACATTGTGGTTCAACAAGTAAAATAAAATTAGTTGAAATAGACAGCAAGTGCCTGGGGCAGCACCAGTCTTCAAGGGAGTGTTCAGGGAAGGACCTCAAAAAGTTGCCATTGGAGCCTTAGTGATGAGAGGGATTCACAACTTAAGGAAGACTGTTCCTGGAAGAAAGCAAGAAACAAAAGTCCCAGGAAAGTTTGTTTTTTATGAATTCTTTTGGATTTGGTAATTCTAGTATTTTAAACTTGTTGGGAGAAATTTTAGAATTTTCCATTTTCTAGGATACATTCTGGATAATTTCAGCACAATAAAGAATATTTACTTGCTAAAGGTATCATAACATTTGCAAAAAAAAATCCTAAGAACCTAGCTGAATCCGGTTTGGTGATTATTTGATACCTTTTCTATTTTTGTTTCTGGTTATTGGATAGCTCCTAGGTTTTCTACCATTTTAATACTTACTTTTTAAAAAGATTTATTTATTTATTGATGAGAGACACAGACTGAGAGAGAGAAAGGCAGAGACATAGGCAGAGGAAGAAGCAGGGTCCTCACAGGGAGCCTGATGCAGGACTCGATCTCGAATCCCGGGATCATGACCTGAACTGAAGGCAGGCACCCAGCTGCTGAGCCACGCAGGGGTCCCAATTTTCATACTTACTTAAAACAAATCCTTGTTTTCAAATGTATTTCCATCATGTGTGGAATATTTTCTCATAGTTTTTAATAAACCTTCTGTGATTGCTAGTTTTTTTTTTAATTGCTCTTGTCAAGTAATTTTCTTTATTTCCTCTAAAAGCATTTCCAAGGTTTGCTGTTTTTGTTGTTGTCACTGCTAGTTGTCATCTTTTAACAAAGTATCACACTAAGAATCATGAGAAACCTTTTCTTTTGCTTCTTAATTCCTTATGTATTGGGTATTATCTTCTTGTCCTGTTTTTTCAGCAACTTAGATCAAGTTTTTTAACTAATAAATTGTCTTCCCCATAAAAAACTCTCTTTGATGACATCCCATAAGTTTGGATACATAGTATTGCAGTAATCACAGTCTTCTCTTTGATCCAATATTACATAATAAGAGGATCAAATATTTTTAAGTTTTCATGGCTCTTACTTCTGTATAACACATTGGAGCCACCAATTAACTTTTACGCATTTTTAGTTTGATTAGCCTTGTAGTTTGTAGAAGTTTCTTCCAGGTGTTAATAATAAGTAGACTTCTTTTAGCTAAAGTTTTCAAAGTTTAAATAAATCTATGTACTTTTATTTATATATATAATTATACTCATGGGAACTAAATAGTAAATACGTTAGGAGATAGGAACCTGATATCACTTTAATTCATTCATTCATTCATTCCTTAATTTAACAGATATTTATTGGACCCCTACCTTGCACAAACTGTTGTCCCAAGAAATGAGGAAAAGATACAGATAAGAGAAGATCCTGGTTTTATGTATCATTATAAATGGAATTTATAATGTGAAAAAAGGGGTGCCTGGCTGACTCAGTCAGTTAGTCATCTGACTCTTGATTTTGGCTTAGGTCAGGATCTCAGGGTCCTGAAATCAAGCGTGTGGCTGGCCCAGGCCTATGCACATGTGCACTCTCTCTCTCTCTCTCTCTCTTTCTCACTCTCTCTCTTTCTCTCAAATAAACAAATAAAAAAAATTTTTAAAAGGTGAACAAAAGTACACATAACCAGAAAGATATGAAATCGTTTACAGTACTGTTCCACAAGGATGACCACTTACCATGTTGCTGTACTTATTTTCTGTTTTTCATAATAAGGCTTAAAATGAGAGATTTGGAGAAGAGATTTCACTCCTCTTTTAAACATAACAAGCCAAATTCTGAAGGCGATCACATTAGATTTTAAGGGTCTTAGGTGGGTCAAGTGAGAAACCTAAACCACTTGAACCAATGTCCTCAACCTTTTTGAAAACTGAAAATAAGCCAGGCTTTCTTTGTTGCATGCTTTCCACTAGCTGTTGCTTAACAGAGAACATTTCAGAAGCCTCTCTTTGCATTGCTGTCTTGATTTTCTTTTTTTCAATTTCAGCAGAGTGGCTCATAAATAAACATGTTCACGGCTCCGGTTGGGAGTGACAGTTTATTCCTACTATTTTGATGGATTGTACAAGATATCTACAGTTCTCTTCTCTAACTAAACATCCATGCATGGACTGTAAAATTAATCATAACATGGCAGGATGCCTAAGAATTTGGAACTGTTTCTCTCTTGGTGACTCTCAGTGTCAAAGTGAAACTTTCATTTCAGTAATGATAATTAACAAAACCTTTTGGAGATTTACTAAGTGATGTATATACTGCCCTTTCTCTCAGATACAAGGCTGCGTGTGCTCAGATGTCTATAGATTCTTTTGATTAGAAAGTAAATCTTTTGGTTATTGATTCATCATTGATGCTTTTAATAGAAACTTGTTGTGATATCTTTCACATATTTGCTGATGGCCTAGATGTATGTGTACATAGGCAGTGCTGCATCATTAGAGATTGGCACCCAACTGTGGTAATGCCCTTCTGTGAACCCCAGCTGCTGTGCACCTTGAGAAGAAGCTTGGCCCTAATTTCAGGGGAAATGGGAGGTGGAGGGAAGGCTATGTATATATCACTTACCCCCAATACAAGGGGATGTCACACTTGTTCAAATGTTTACTCTCTTTTTTATTCTTCTTCCAGCTGAGTTCTTTCAACTTACTGGGAAGAGGCTGGTGCTTGAGATCTGAAGGTCATGAATTCTATCTCACTGGCAGGTTTCATGGATGTGGTTAGCAGATGACTATGATGCCTGTATTCTTTGTATATAGGGTCACAGATCATTAAACATCACTTCCATTAACATCTGCTTCTGTCTTTCAACAATAATGTATGTGAGCCAATGGAATGTCTTAACAGGGGAAAGGTAACAAATTTATTGGCCCTGCTTTACAGGCATCTCTGCACGCATAGACACAGAAAATATTAATGGCTGTACATTATATGATCATCACAAGAAATATTTTCTCTTGTAGGCTACATAAAATCAACGTGACTGAATGAATATTTCAAAAAAGTAGAACCCCCTTTCTTGAGATCCTACTATCTCAGCCTCTATGATGTCCCTCTTTCCTTTCACTTCTCTTGTTTCCCGTTGCATACCGTTTGTTCACAGTCCTGGACAACTGCAGAGGCTCCTATCTAGTCTCCCCATCTCTAATGTGGTCTCATGTGTCTGTGTCATATTGGTTCATTTATAGGACTCTTTTGTGCATCAGCCTCCTGCTCAAAATCCATTAATGGCTCCTTTTTGACACCAAGCATCCAAATTCCTTAGTTTGATATTCAGAGTTCCTTATGATATGAACTAAGCCTCCCTTTTAATCATTGTCTCTTACTGCTATGCTGCTATACTTCTGTGGCCAAGTGAGTCACACTGTGTGAGAAAGCGTTTCATAGTCAATGCCTATGGTAGAGAGCTGAATGGGTCTGTAGTTTTGACACCAGTCTTACCTCTTATGATGCATTTCTAAAAATCATTAAATTTTGAGCCTCTCCTTCACTGGGTACAACCACCAGTTTTGCTGGATAATGAATGAATGGAGGCAAGTGCCTGAAAGGAGCTTGAGGCATGGTAGATACTCTATAAAGGATGCTGGTGGTAATAGTGACAGTGCTGGCAGATTTTCCCAGCTCATACTTCCCAATCATTTGCGTTACTCAAGTCCAATCCTTCAGTTAAGTGACAAAAATTTTCCTTCTTGTCTTACGAAGTTGTTTTTATGATTTTCCAGCTACTAGATTTTTGCGCCCCTCCCCATTCTAACAATATAATTGTCTGCATCATTAATTTGTGTTTTAAATTCTCCTGTTTGGGGATACCTGGTTGGTTCAGCAGTTGAGCATCTGCTTTGGCTCAGGGCGTGATCCCAGAATCCCGGGATCGAGTCCCACATTGAGTTCCCTGTATGGAGCCTGCTTCTCCCTCTGCCATTCACAATGGCCCTTTAATATTAGAAGGGCAAAAGGGATGCCTGAGGTGGTCCAGTGGTTGAGCATCTGCCTTTAGCTCAGGGCATGAACCTGGGCACCCATTATCAAGTCCTACATCAGGCTCCCCGCGGGAAGCCTGCTTATCCCTATGCCTGTGTCTCTGCCTCTCTCTGTGTGTGTGTCTCTCATGAATAAATAAATAAAATCTTTAAAAATAAAAATAAATAAATATATTCTCTTGTTTTATTTTCCCTATCAAGTTGGGAAGCTGCTAGAAGGGAAATCCCTTATGTTATATTGTTGTCAGTTCTTTGCTAAAATGGCAATCTCACAATTTTGCAGAGAATTTAATGTATATTTGTTGGTTAATTTATATGATATATTACAGAGTCAATGCCATACATCTAAGGAATATAGATTTATGGCTAGTTTAAATGGAACTTAATATTTTTATGTGAACTTTCACTAATAGCCTGAGTTCAACTTTAAGAGATATAAATGCAATTTACTAGTTGGTGGCAGCAATTTCAAAATAGACAAGTTTTCACTTCTTTTGATTTCAGCTAACTTTTTTACATCACACAGATCCTTGTTGAACCAAGTAACACCACCAGCTTATTTTTATCCTATCTACTTTGTGTCAGGAACATGCTAATCCCATACATTGCCCTCAACATGTTATGTTATTATTCTCATTTTACAGATGATAACAGTAAACTCATAGACAATAAGGAAAGTGCCCAAATGTGGAGAGCTACTTTGATAGAATGGAGTAAGTCATCAAATATTCACTCATGTCTCTGATCCCTTCTTGGGGATTGCCTCATTTTGATCTGGCCAGTTGACTTTGGCAATGGAATATCCATAACTGGGTATTATATAAGCAGAGACTTTAAAATGCATTATGTAGTTTAGCTTGTTTTTGCCTTTCTGTTATTTACTCTGATAAGAACATACCTCGGTGGCCACTGATTCATGGAGGATGCATATAAACCTGACCTGTACTGAGAAGTCAAGTCCAACCTCACCACTGCTTGAAGCAAAACTCCCCATCCAAGCACAGCTCATAGGGACAAATTGCCTTGACCTATAGACCCTTGAACTAGAAAATCATATTGGGGATGGTTTGTTAAGTAGCATGACAATAGATGATGAATCTTTTTTTTTTTTTAAGATTTTATTTATTCATGAGAGACACACAGAGAGAGAAAGAGACACAGGCAGAGGGAGAAGTGGCTCCCTGCAGAGACCTGATGCAGGACTAAATCCCAGGGCCCTAGGATCACTCCCTGAGCCAAAGGCAGATGCTCAAACATTGAGCCATCCAGGCATCCCTAGATGACGAATCTACTAAAAATTGGATGAGCTGAGATTTGAACTCAGATCTTTCTAAATCCATGTGCTTTTCACTCTACCACACTTCACCAGTAAAATGTACACAGAAGGACTGCATTTGGAGTTTTATTCAAAATCTCAGCTTATATGAGTTCATATTGATCAAAATAACATTCTGCTTTCCTTACATTGCCACAAGAATACTTCTATGAAAAGCACTCTGATTGTCAAAATGAATGTCATTAAAAATCCTTTCTTGATGTCTGTGAATCCATTTTTGGCATACTATTTGTACAGTGAGGACAACCAAACCACAAAACTGCTTCAAATGTCTGCTCTCACATATGTACACTACTCTAAACAGATCCTGCTTGAGGTGAATTCATTACCACGAGATATTCTAAATCAAATATAAAGTTTAGGAACTGATTATATATTCACCAATGGTAAACAGTAATTTTTCAGAGGTAGAGGATAAGCTTCTTACTTTAGAAAGTCACATCAAATTGGAGAGTGGATGATTAACAAAATGTTAATTGCCAAATGTGGTAGGTAATTGAAAATGTGATAATTGACATATAATTTTGGCTATTAGCACATCATTCACCACTTATAATATTTGTGTGTCCTTCTGATGAAAATACTGAGTGTCTAGAACAGATTACCAACACAACCGAACTGGCTTGAATCTATGATACCGTATTAACTGGTGCTAACTAGTAGTTTCTATTTGGCATCTAACATTGCCAACATCTCAGTATGTTCATTATCATTTTTCAATTTTATTTTCAAGTCCCAAAATCCTTAAATAGTAGCAACCTTGTTGAAAAAAAAATGTTGATTTTTCATTTGACATGTAAATGTCACACATTGCAATTCCTGTTAGCTACCACTTCTCTTTCCTTAGTGCTAGCTTGATAGTGATTGTAGAGATGGCTGCAAAGATGGCTGCCAACAATTCATCACATTCACCTACATGCATATCGCACCTGCCACCCGTGAGATGGAATCCATTTTCCCTCTCCTCCAATCTTAGTTGACCTTGTGACTTGCTATGACCAACAGAATGTGGAAGAAATGACACTATACCAGTTGCAGATCTGTGCCCTAAAAAGCTTTAGTTTTTGCACTATTGGCATCCAGCTTCCCTGTAAAGAAGTGTGGGCAAGACTTCTGAGTGATGAAAGACTATGAGTACAGGAAGAGTCCCAGCCAGCCCTACAGCTCTTCTAACTCCTCTATCTGAGGTGCCAGACATGTCAGCAAAGCCATCTCTGGTCCTCAAGACCTAGTCAAGCTACCCCAGACAATGCCAAGTACAGCAGAGAAAGATGCCTCCAAATTGCTGAAAGATGACAAATAAAAAATGTAATTATTGTGTTAAGGCAGTAAGTTTGAAGTAGTTTGTTGAACTGGTTATGTAACACCAATTACTGAAATAGTGTTATAAGATAAATACAAGACAGAGCCTTTCACAATATTTTTTAACCTTTCCTATGTATGACCTCAGTTCTAATAAAAGCATTTCACCAATATCTTTTTCCATTTTTATTAAAGTCATTAAAAAATCATGCTTTATCACATCCTTTTCTCATTTTTATTCAATTTGCATTATTGGATAGCTCAACTATCTTTCAATCATCATTTTTTTTACAGATGTATACATATATTTAGCAGAAAAACTAAAGTCTATATGTAAAATATAAATGAGAAAACCTTTAGTTCAATGATTTTTAATTTTGTCTTATAATAATACATATTGAAAATGAGTCATTTGATAGATTTTTCAACAGTAGAGGATAATGATCACCCAAACTTTGGAAAATATTTACTTCCATAGAATATTTTGATGTTCTTTGAATATATTTTTTATATCCAAATCTGCCATAGTATGGAATAATTAGCTACTCTTTCATAATAACTGTGTTTAAAAGTGAGTTATAATTAAGTGCAGTTAATTACAAAGTAGCAATAGAAAGAATAATGGTTTAAACTTTGCTTTAAACTTATGATAATTCCTTTCCTTCAAACTGTGGGCATATACATAATTTGAAAATATTTTGTTAAAACTCTGTACAGATAATTATGACCATAGTAATCTTAGTATATTAATTTTAAATTCATGTACTCCTGACCACTGTGTCTGACAAGCAAAATGAAACTGCCCAAAATAAACAGACAATGAATATGTTCCTGTACATACCAAATCAACTGAGAATCATTTTACCTACATTTTTAGGATTAAATAAGTCTGTATTAAGTAGAAAAGTCAATGACAAAAAGGCAGAAGATCAATATTAAAGCTAATTTAGTCAATGTTTGGATATCACGTTAGATCAAAAGTCAGCATCACTCATATGAAGATAATAGAGGTGAATTGGAAACAAACTATGGTATAACTCTCCTGATTTGATATGTCTATTGAATAGAAATTATGGTTTTGGAATTCTTGACTCAGATTGCCCAGATGAACACTGAACATTTGGAACCTCAAGAGGCATAAGAGGACTGAGAGAAGTAATTGACCTCAAGTTTAGAATCAGAAATGTTTACCTTTGATTCTAACCGAGGCAAGCTCAAAAATTAAATGGCTGGGAATGCCACAGGATTTTTAAAGATTCATCCTTTTTTAACAATCATGAGAGCAGGAAGGGGCTTGGGAAATACACCTGCATACTGCAAGATGAGAAGAGAAGAGCAAGAACCATAGTATATCATCATTTTAGGCATGAAAATATTCAGGATTGGGTAGGAGTGCTGGGCTGCTTTTAAAGAATCTGCACCTCGGTCACAATTTGGATTGTATTTGTAGAGTAGTTCGAGAATTAAGTGACCTAAACAGCTGGCTCTAGAATTCTAACTATAAGAGGAAAACTGTCTTTGTTTGGGGAAAATATTTTTTCAGGTCACTTGGAGGTAGTAGGTGAGACTCCATAGAAGCCATGCCAGTAAAGGAGGTTGTAATACTTCCTTACACTGGGTAAATAGAAATGCTCACTCTCCTGTTTGAGAGAGAGAGGGAATTGGGACAAAGAAAATGGCCCGGGTGTAGGAAGATAAAACCTGAACCAAGGAAGTGGCCATGAAGCCTTAGAAGCAGTAGTATTTCCAATGTGGAATATCTTTTTTTAATTGACTTTATGTTTCAGAGCAGTTTTAGATTCTCAGTGAAAGTACAGAGAGTTTGTATATGCCCGGTGTCCCACCCTTGCTTCTACCACTTGTCAACATCCCACAGCAGTCTGGAACGTTTGCTATAATTGATGAAACAACACTGACACATTTTCATTACCCAAAGACTATACCTCACATTAGGGTTCACTCTTGGTTTTGTTCATTGAATGCATTTTGACAAATGTGTAAAAATATGTACCCCCCATTATAGTACCAAACAGAGTAGTTTCCCATGCCCTATGTATCATTTGCGCTCTCCCTATTGATTCCTCCTTCCCCCTAACCACACACTGTGGGATTGTTTTTTTGTTTGTTTTTTTTTTAACATTTATTAATTCAGACACCTGGGCGGCTGAGGGGTTGAACATCTGCCTTCAGCTCAGGGCGTGATCGTGGGGTCCTGGAATCAAATCCTGCATCCAGCTCCCTGAAGGGAGCCTGCTTCTCCCTCTGCCTATGCCTCTGCCTCTCTCTGTGTCTCTCATGAGTCAATAAATAAAATCTTTAAATAAATAAATAAATAAATGAATGAATAAATAAATATAAATAAATAAATATGGATTTATTTATTTAAGAGAGAGAAAGCATAAGTGGGAGGGGCAGAGGCAGAGGAAAACAGAATCTCAAGCAGACTCTGTGCTGACTGTGGAGCTTGACAGGGACTCGATCTCAAGGCTCTGAGATCAGGACCTGAGCTGAAACCAAGAGTCAGACGCTTACCCACTTGTGCCACCCAGCACCTCTCCCTGTGGGATTTTAAGTTGTGAGCCTTCTATTCCTCTAACCTTTAATGAAGCTTTATATATGAAGTATACTGAGTTCCTCTTTAGTGTTAGCATTTAAAAACGGGATGAGACAATCCACACACTTAGTCAATTCCTAAATATAAATAAGAGAGCATTTGCAAAGTAAAAATATCTTCAGAAATCCATAGAAATCTTGAGGAAGATATTTGAATCTCCGTAAAGTGTAGCATAGAGCTTTGAAACAATTTAATTAAGATCCAAAGAAACAGGGGCACCTGGGTGGTTCAGTCGGTTAAGTGTCCAGCTCTTTATTTTGGCTCAGGTCATGATCCCAGGATGGTGAGATCAAGCCCTGTGTCAGGCTCCACTAGGTGTAGAGCCTACTTAAGATTCCCTCTGCTCTTTCTCTTTTTTTCTCTATCCCTCTTTCAAAAAGATCCAAAGAAAAAAAGTTTTAGCTGACATCTACATTAAACAAGTTTGATATTATTTTAAATGCATTTGATGATAAACAAAAAATATAGCCTTCAATTTGGGAGTGGTAGCAGTAGCCATTGTAAAATTAAATAAATTGCCCAGTCTCTTTGTAAGCTTCATCAAAGGCACTCAGATCACCATTTCCTTAGAGTGAGTCTAGCAGAGTCGTACACAAATAAACTGGCCAATCAAATCTTAAACGGGTCAGCCTTCAAGTAATACTTTTGCTATTCATAAAGAGCTGACAATTTTTGACGTATGGATTTTTTTTTTACGTGGAGAGGACTCTTTCAAGTAAGTGGAAAGGAATTTCAGAGTATTGCTCTCTCAGGGAACATTGTTAAAAAATAAAACAAAACAACATCAACAATAACAAAAACCTCAAAGGATTTTTTTCACTGAAGGAATGGATTTTTCTAAAGGAAAGATTCTCATTTAAACCATATGTAATCAAAATAAATCAGGGAATGAGCTATTTTGGGTAGAGGAGGAAATCTTTGATC
This sequence comes from Vulpes lagopus, assembly GCF_018345385.1. Taxonomy (NCBI): domain Eukaryota; kingdom Metazoa; phylum Chordata; class Mammalia; order Carnivora; family Canidae; genus Vulpes; species Vulpes lagopus. The sequence continues at coordinate 20,556,828 of NC_054824.1, read as the reverse complement.
CAGCAGCCTCGAGAGCATAGATTGAATAGAAATGTCAGCAGAGAGACAGGAGGACGTCGTCTTGTGTTAAAGCTGGATGAGTGGTATGGGAAGGGAGAAAAAACAGACACAGCACTGACAGCAATCAGAGAGAAGCAATGAGGACCCTATTGAGTTTGAAGAGATCGCTGCAGGGAGCCTGTCCCATGGAGAAAATAAAAGGGTTAAAAATATCAGTGAACGGACAAAAGGAAAGAAAAGGTAAAAAAATATTAATTCGTGCAGCGAAGGGAAAAAAGCATTGTGATAATAGTGATACCTGAACTATTGTGCAATTGAAATAATTAAACCAAAAATTAAACCATAAGCTCTAGAACCAGCACACTTGTACCTCAGTTTTTTTTCAACTGTGTAATGGGGATACTGATTGCATTCTTCCTCATTGGGCCACAAGGATTGCATGTGCTAATCTACATAAAAGCACTTGGAAGGGTGTTAACATGTAGTGAGTGCTCAATACATATTAGGTATTAATATTATTAATATTAACCAATTTTTAATAATGATAACAATGAAATATTAGAACTGGTTATATAAGTAAACCATTGCAATATAAAACAACTGGAAAAGAAATAGTACAACAGAACAGTTAATTGGAATAGGTTGGTTCATGAGGACAACTTGTGGCATGTAAGAAATTAGCTCAAGAGAAAGCACACAAAAGAAGGCTCAGATCTGCAACTGAGGTTGTTCTTCAATCCTTCACAAGGACCGGCACAGCCTCAGTTGACCTCTTTTGTATATTTCATATAGAGATGTCTGAATTAATTGCATATAACTAATAAAAAAAAGCTTAATAAATCATGTTATGTTTTTTTAGCCATATCATTCTCATCAAACAAGTCTCAGTTCTGTTTTTGTGTATGGTCTCAATTTTTAAACCCTAACTAGGAAATTTCATAGAAATGATGCCCGGATCAGCCTGAAGTCCACTGACCTTGCCCAGGGATGAGCCTCCTAGGGTAAAGGAGCTGTGTTGGCCACGTCTATAGTCCCATGAATATCAAAGAGCATCCTGAGAGTCCAATAGCATCAAAGGAGAACTGGCACCTCCTTTCTGGATTTATCTACCCCTTGCCTGGGAAAGGTTATCCAGGCTCACACACATTAGCTATTTACTGAGGGGCTTTCTCTGTGAAAGCGATTTTCAGTAGTACGATCAGTACGTGATCCTAAATGTATGATTAATTATGTTTTCATGCAATGATAGAAATGTTTAGGTGAGAGAAAGCATAAACAACATGCAAGTATCTCATAGGAAAGTACATGAGTACAAAGAGATTAGGCGGATTTTCTCTGATCCTACAGCCTGGAAATAAAAAACCAGGGCAAGAAACCAGATAGCTTTATTCTTATTCCTCCACATACCTAAAAAACCTCCCTTGCTCACAGGATCCTTTCTTTAGGCACAGAATCATGATGGTTTTCAAAAGCCAGAATAAAAATGATAGTACAAAGTTATCAAAAGGAGTAGGGACAAGACAATGGCTCCTTAAGTTATAGAAATCCTTCTAACATGCTTATCATGTAAATGCACATTTGGCATTTATAAGTAGTATTCCCCTGAATCACATAGATTGCTGCCTTGGCTTAAATCCTGTTTACTTAGTAATCATTTTGATCTTTTGATCCCCGTTTATTTAGTAACCATTATATTTTGTGTGTCTATGACATTCCATTTTTTTATCTCTAAATTACCATGGACTCTTTCATAAATTATACTAAATTATACCTCCAAAAGGTTGATTCAAACAAATGAGTGGCAACCAAAATAAAAGCACTCTTTTCTACTCTGGCCATATTTTGTTACTCATATGTTGAGTGCATGTGAGTTATATCTCTACTATATATATATATACCGTGTCTATGCCTATCTTATTGTCTGTGTGTATCTATATATGCACATTTCTGTGTCACTCAACCTTGCTTTCTATCTGTATTACTTTTATGCATCCGCCCAACTAAGTATGTTTCAGGGAAATCTTCTAATGTGTCTGTAGCCCCATGAACTAGGACTTGACAAAATAATAACTTCATATGTAGAGCACATCAGTTAACAGAGATCTGGGGGGAAGAATGCTTGGGAAGAGTGGGGAAAAAGTCAAGAGCAAAAGGAAAGGTCTGAAGTCTGGGAGTGATGCTGAATCCTGAAAATAGGAGACAGGAAGTGTAATGAGTCCAGGGCAGAAATGTTAAAGAATATTTAAGAATTCTAAAAGAACTTCTTACTATTTACTTAAACATTTTCCTGGGCTCTGATTCGGTGAAAATTACTACCCCCCCCCACACACACACACTGTCCTAAATCCACACATAGTGTTTGACACACACACATCTGTGAACTGGCAGTGCTTTAGAGGATGAAATGTTCAGGGCTATAACCTGGAGGTACAATAATGTGGAAATGAACACATGCCTGGAAGACAGGGGGAGTGGAGAAGCAGCTGGCTGATGGGTGGCTGGGGTGTGGAGACAACACTCCAACTTTGCCCACTTTTTTAAAACGATGTTACCCTTGAAGGAAGATGGGAAACTGATTTTTGGATTACATATACCATGTGACCATGAAGGTCTCCTGCACAGCCAAGAGCTGTAACCAAAATTATGTATATCTCTGTTAATCATTTTAGTTTCCAAGTGTAGACATAAACTGCAAAGAGATTCAATCATTCTCTCACTACTCTTCTTGTGAAGGCTTAACTTCACTGTGAGAGAGGCTTAGTTTATACCCCATGATACTCTATATAATAATAATGTGGTTTCTCTGTAGCAGTACCCCTAAAAATAGTACCATATCTCTATAATTGCGAGCACAGTTGAGAGTCTTTGTACACTATGCAGGAATGTCTCATTCCAGAAATCATTTACAACTGCCACCGTCACCCAACGCTCATAATCTTAAGCAAATAAAAATGAACATATGTCTATTCCCCCAGACAACTGCATGCATACTCTGGCCCATAGGTCTTCCCCAGTCTGATGTTTTTGGTTACGACCAGAAAAATAACACTTCTATTTTGGTAACTTTTGGTATTCTTCTGGTGTTCTTTAGAGCTTTATCTCCTAACAAAGCGTGAGAGAATTCTAAACGTGGGTGATGTGACCACCCTAAACCATGTTGTATAAAGGTGCACTCTATTCTATTACATGACTTAACATCACATCCTTGACAAGACTGGATTTAGAAATTTAACTTACCTGAAGACTATATTCCTGTGTAAAAAGAATCAATATAAGATTTGATCATTGTGACCATTTTAAGCCCAATCTAGTCTCATTAAATTTCCTGTGAAAGAGGCTCCAGATCCTTTTTTTTTTTAAGATTTTATTTATTCATGACAGACACACAGAGAGAGACAGAGACACAGGCAGAGGGAGAAGTAGGCTCCCCGCGAGGAGCCTGATGCAAGACTCGATCCCAGGACTCCCAGATCACGCCCTGAGCCAAAGGCAGATGCTCAACCACTGAGCCACTCAGGCATATCGAGGCTTCAAGTTGTTAAAGGGAGAACAATGCAAATCAAGACAGGTGTGATGTGGCACAGGAGTCATTCTGCTCTTTCTGTGACTACATAGCAAAGGGACAGAAGATGGGAAAATAATTCATATCTTCATGACGCCAACAGTGTAGGATTCAAATTCTTACCTTAAGATATTGCTTCAAAATATTCTATCTTTATTATAATCTAGTTACATTAATATAAGTGATTGTTTAAGACCATATATAGTTATAGAATTTCTATGATGCAAAATACTCGCTTAGACTGATTCTTCCCCCTCTGAACTGAGTAAAGGTACACTCTATTACCATTTAACCAGCCCTTTTGTGTCTTTCACCCATGAATTGAAAAAAATTATACAAGTTGGTAGTAGAATTGCACCTAGTGTCGACATCACCCTGCACATTGTAACCATCGAGTAAATATTTGTCATAGACAAATATGTCATTGACGTATGCAAGTTTTTGCTAGACCAGCACCCATTCCAACTTCTAGTACCCAATTTTTCTTTAGGGATTCAGTCCTCCTTCACATTCAGGACACGTTATTTGAGACTGACCCTACTGTCTAACCTAAAAAGCATGGACACGCGATCTACGTCTAACACTTTGCATATTTTACATATGCCTTTTCCTGGCCAAAGTGAGAATGTGATTTCAACCGGGATGATAGACACTCAATTCTAAGATGTCAGTTGGAATTTTTTTGGGGAAAAAACTTGCTTTCAAAAAACAAATTCTGGCTGCAGAAAATGACATGAGTCTGGAAATGTCAGATTTCTCCACATCAGCAATGTCTGTTTGGGAAAGAGTTCAAAACAAGAAAAAACAGAAAGAGAGAAAGAGAGAGCGAGAGCAAGAAAGAGAGACCTGATAAAATTGGCTGAATTCCTGTATTGTGCCATGCTTAAAGCCAAACACATTTCTGTATTTTTCAGGCATGCAATATTTTTTTTGGATTTATATTTATCTGAATTGGGTTACAGTTACTTGCAATGAAAGAATTCTGATTAATACATTTTAAATGGTCTCATATTCCTCACAAAGCGAATAATGTGTTTCATTCATGAAACAAAGTGGGCCAAATAGAGTATGTCATGTTTCTAGGGTAGGATGGGGGAGTTGCACATAAATTTCTGTAGGCTGATCAAATAAAAACACCTTAGAGAATGTCAGTAGAAGGCTAAAACAGGAGAAATTACATATATTTTTCTAGCTCTTATTTCCTCTGGAATGGGAGGGTGTAATTGGCAGTCCCTAAAATGACCCCATAATTCCACTCCTGGATTCTGTGCCTTTGTATAATCTATCCCCGCTGAGTGTGGGCTCGGTTTAGTGACTCACTTCTAACCAAAGAAACCTGCAGAAGAGATATGATGTCACTTCTACAGTCAGGTTATAATGAGACAGTAGCTTTCTCTTGAAGATCTTCTTTTGCTCTCTCCTCAATTTCTCATCAGATCATGAAGCTGTGCTGTGGGGAGGGGAGCTCCGTGTGAATGAGATTTGTATCGGATCATACTCTGGTCAAATCTCAGGTCAGACTCCAGATCATGGGCTGAGAGCAACCTCCTGAGAGAGTTTGTGGCAAAAGCACACAGCACCCCCGAACATGTGAGGATAACAATTGGAATTGGTTTAAGTTACTAATGTTAGCATAGTGTATTTCATAGAAATGCATAAGGATATACAGGAGAGAACTAGGATCAGCGACAATACAATGGAATCCACTTTTCTATCACAAAACCATAGCCATCGCTACCGCCAATTAGTAAAAAGGAACCAGACAAAGAAAATTTGGCTTCTTTCACCTTCCCCTGAAATCGACCAGCCACTAGGATCCTCATGAAGGACTTGAATCAAGCTATCTCCTCCATGCAAACTCTACCTGTTGTTTCAGTTTCCCCCCCCCTTATATTTTCAGTCTGCCACTATGTGATTTTACTTAGCATTTTGGAATTTGAGTAGAACTCACTATTGTGTAACCTGCAATTATTACCTTTAAAACACAAACAGGTTCTGAAAAGTAATTGCAAAGAAACTCCACTTCTGTGAACAAGAACAAACTAAATGAGGGCTGAACAATTTCAGGGCTATCCGGGTAAAATATTGCTAGAAGTTCCCTCTAGAGGACTTTCAGGCTCAAATATGCTATTACATACTCTCACTTTTGGAGTTATAATTTTATAAAGGTCTTGTGAATTTTCTTAAAGTTCATGTGTATTGAGCTTCTAAACTTTGATTATGTATCTGAGAATTCAGAGACCTAAAATCTAATCCTGGCAAAACAAACTATTCAGGGAACAAGGAAGCAAGTAGCAGCAGAAAGAGAATGTTAGCATATGCTCTGAATAAAATCACGTTTCCTTTCTGACATCTTTGAAACAACTATTTATTTAATAGACTCTCCCTCCAAACTGGTAAATTTAGATTCTCTAGTATAGTTTTAATGTAGCCAAATTGATTGTTTTCTACCTCATTTCTTTTTCTTTAAAACCCAAATCATGAAGCTGCCATCGTGAGTAATCTCCTTGACTGTACAAATCTACTTATGACCTTTTCAAGGAAGCATATTCCAGAATCTTCTAAAAAGAGACCTAGAATTTCTAGAGAATTTCCAAAATATTCTATCTTCCCACACAACTGCTATGTTGGCTGCTCTGAAATGGTCTTAATGTGGAAAATTCAATCAGAATCAGAGAGAACCAAAGGCAGAGCACTATGGTGAATATGACACCTTTTGAGTTTTCTGGTGAAATCAAGTTACATCAATCCATAAGCCTCTTTTGTTTCTTTGCATAGTCACACTGGCAAAATTATTGTCCATTTATTTACTAATGTGAGTCATTGCCACGGAGCGTAGGAGAAAGAAAGCTAGATGAGAGAGGGAGAGAGATAAAGAGAGAGAGATAGAGAGAGAGATTCCGTACCTATCTTTTATAGGGCAACACTTGCAGGAGCTACCAAGGTCTCCCATATATACCAATGAGAAAAGTAAAAGTAACCCCTCTTCTCAAAGAGAAGAGAAATTGGGAGGATTGAGAAGAGGGATAGAAACTGTTAACTCCACACTTCGCTCTTGTTGAGAAAAGCAGACATCTTGTTTCTGTCAGAGTATGAAGGAATAAGTAATACTCTTCACAGATAATTCTTCCCACCCTGGGAAGAATAGCCTTCTGTTCCAGAGAGTTATTCTTTTACTCATTCAACAGTGCCTCTCAAACTTAAATATGTATACAGATTACATGGTGATCTTGTAAAATGTGGATTTGACTCTGTTGGCCTGGGTGAGGTCTGGGACTCTGCATTTCTAACAAGCTTCCAGGTGATGTCAGTCCATGAACTACATTTTAGTCACAAGAGTTGGAACAACTGATATGTGCAAGACTCTCTCTCTGTTCGTTACTGTGGAAATATATGCAGACTCGGTTCTCAAGGAGCCTACAGTATATTCAAAAAAGAAAGTCAATCTGGGTGTAAAAATAGCTCATGCATTAACAAAATTGATAGCAATTAGTGCACTGAGAAGGTACAGACAGGGCTGGCTTCATGGGCATGTGACCTGTGCAGCCTCACAGGGCCCTGTGCCTAGAAGGGCCTACCCTTGTTTTAATACTTCGCTGTCACTGCCTCAAAATTCTTATTACGTTTTGAACAAGCGGCATTTCATTTCCGTTTTGTACTGGACCCCACAAATCATGTAACTGGGTACAGATAAGGTCCTACAGGGGCATGAAATAGGGTGAAATCACCTCTGGCTGAAAGGAATAAGAAAGAGTTTCAAAAGGCAGGAGCAGTGGAGTCCCGCCTTAAAGAATGGGCAAGATCTAAACAGAGATATATGTGGTGAAGTAATGGGGGAGAGCAATCTGGGCAGATGGGTTGGTACGATCAAAGGAGTGAAGGCTAGAAAGAGTGGCGTGTGGGAGGAATGGCAAGTAGTTTAGTCTGACTGGAACATAAAATGCTGAGCACATAGGAGGCACTCAATAAATTTTTGTTGAATGAAGTTCTTCTGAATGAGTGTCCCAGAGATCAAGGTACAGTCTGTATTGCCAAACTACCAGAGAGAAACAGTGATAGCACTGTATTAAGCTGTAGCCAGTACTGCGGCCTGCACTTTTGGAGTTCAAAAGTAGACATGGTTAAGGGGGAAGATTCAAATAAGGTTTGTTAGCAGGTATGTTTCCCAGCCCTGCAAAATGGTGGGTTCTTTAATTTGTCACCAAATGTACCCTATGTAGTTGGGGATGGGTTTTTTTTTTTTTTTTTAAGATTTTATTAATTCATGAGAGAAAGGCAGAGACATAGGTAGAGGGAGAAGCAGGCTCCTTGTGGGGAGCCTGATGTGGGACTTGACTCCAGGATCACACCCTGGGCGGAAGGCAGATGCTCAACCACTGAGCCACCCAGGTGCCCTAGAGTTCTTCACTGACCAAGAAAGAATTAGTTTTTAACCTGTGGTTCTGTACGGATCCAACTCTCCATCAGCTGTCATTTTATTTTTGATGATTGCTGAGGTCCCCCAAGCAGAAGTAACTCTTTGCTGATGGTAGGAGGAGTAGCAGAATTAGGCAATAACACCCTAATTACCTAATTAATTAGAGGCACCCTATGTGATTGGCTGTGGGGACACATTGGGCTTTTTCTGGTTCATCCTAGGTGAAAGTGAGGATAGGGGCAAACATTAGGGAAGTTCTCCATCGTTGATGTGGTCCTGGAGAGTTTGGGCTGTTTTGAACTGACTGCTACAGAGGTTATGGGTCAGAGTTCTCATCTATGTTCTGGCTCCTGTCCATTTGCATGTCCAGTCTGTCAGGCTATACTAGAGTTTCTCAACTTGGCACCATTGATGCTTTGGGCTGGATAACTTTTTGTAGTGGGGGACTGATCTGAGAATTATGAGATGCTCAGCCTCCATTTGGATACGTGCCAGCAGCACCCTCCTCTCCCCAGTGCCACAACCAAAAATGCCTCCTGGTGCTGCCAGATGTCACCAGACATGCAAAACCCACCTCTGGTTGAGAACCACTGTTACACCAGTACTCATGTTAACAGAGTCCAGTCCTGTACATGCAGGTGATAGCAAAGGTAAAGCTAGCTCAGGTGCTCTGAGAAATTGGAAGAGTTTAACCTAACAAATATCAGTGTTAAAGCTGCAAATAGTGTACTACCTGTGATCTTCTACCCATTTTCTGGGTTCTATTCCTTGCCTCAAGTGTCCCTTAAGTCTCTTCCCACATGTATGAGGTCCTCACTTTATACAAACAGTTCTGATACCAAACATTAGTACATTTTGACCATTAGTCAGAGCCTTAAAGATGTTTACTGGGGATGCCCAGCTTTGTCTTTTTTATTGTGACCTTGTCAAAAGTCACCAATCCATGATAGTAGAACTTTCAGAATTATCCTACCAAGGCCTAGAAAAGTGAAATTTTCCTAGTATCCATCTTTTGAACTTTCTAGAAGATTTTGGGTTAAAACCATTTCAGATTTTACTCCTCTATCTTGCCTCCTGTATCCTCAAAACTAGAAAGACTTCCTGCTTCTGTGCTTGTATTGCTCTCTGAATCTAAAACTAACTTTTCTCAGATGGATTAAAAAATGTTTAGGCAATAATCTCCATTAAAATCTTTGAAGGGAAACAGAAGGAGTCTTTTTCTAAGATATTAGGGCTTTTCCTCTCAGCCTCTGAACCTGGGAAAAGTATCTGGGATTCCTTCCCTGGGATAAGGAGATCAGCCTTTAATAAGGCTGATAGGAAAACTTGAGTATGGTGCTGTGAGGAAAATCACTTCAAAATGGCCCACATCTATGGTGAAAAAAGGAAATGCTGTCATTGATGATTAGGACTATATATATATAAAAAAAAAAATGGGGTGGGGATGGGGTGGGGATTTCCCTTTCACTAAAACATTGTATTTTAATGTTCATCCATCTGGAGAAATTCTGTCTTATAGAATTTTGGACATTTTAGAGAAGGCACACACTGAAGCAAAAAGAAGGGGGCAAAAAGATGTGTTTGAACAGAATTAGAACTGAGGTTAAACCATTACTACAATACGTCATTTTAAAAATAAGTATCAGTGAACAGTATACGAACAAGTATTCATATCACATTTGAAGAAACCCATACGTAAGCGTCTGAAAGGACTGAAATAACCACGAAACAGTGGAAGAGCAGTGCACACTTCTGCTAATTTTTCTCTTTATTAGATATGACTACCAAGCATACGCTTTTATTTGTCTGTTTTTGTAAGAATGGGGCTATCGTTTTGAAATAAATTCACTTGGGGAAGGCATACAACTTGCTGAGGCTTATCTTTCTCCTCTACAACTCTTGTTTAGTGTCCAAACTGACAGCTGGGGAAATTGTCATGCCTGACCGCAGTGCTGCTTGGCCCCTTTGCTCTCTAGGCGCCTCTTCACTTCCCCGGGTGACTCCTCCTCAATCCCCTTTCCCCTTCTGCCCCTGCAGGGACAAATGAAGAGGATGTCACAGGCAGAGCCATCCAGTCAGTTCCCACACGAGATACCGAATGCATAGGCCAGAATGCTTAGTACGTTGTCCCACCACAAGGCCATCTCCTGGGCCAACTCTGTACCAAGGTTCCCTCTGAAACCAAGAACAAAAGCAACATTGCTACAGGCATTACCCATGGTGGATCTTGCAGCAATGGAATATGCCCTGGATCCGTAAATCCCCTCTGTTGGCTACTCTAGAGCTACTTTTGCATGGTGTGATTGGTAATGCAGGAATATTTTATCAAAAGCTTACATAAAGCAGGCCCTGTGCTTTGTATATGATACAGTCACACAGTTTCTTTTGCCCTTCCATTTTGTAATTGTTGTAATTGTAATTAATTTTCCTATTCCGAAAACAACTTCTTAAAATAAAACCTTGAAAGGAAAGAGATGCATCAAAAGCTTTAAAAAAAAAAAAAAAACATGAATATTTAACCTGACAGTTTATTTCTGAAGAAAACAGAACAGGACAAAAATCCAGCGGAGATGCAGCAAGCTTTTCTTTTATTATTATTCTATTATTATTCTAGAAACAAAAGTCTGTCTAGAAATTATGTTGTAAAATGGATATTGATAATCCACAATTAGATGAAGTATGCCTGAATTGCAAAAAAAAAAAAAAAAAAAAGATTTTTAAAGAGCCATATTTAAAATGTTAATTTCCTTATCTTTGGGGTCTTCAATCAAAAAGCAAATACTGTTTTTGTCTCCTATCTATGAGTCAGCGTATTATCTATCCAGTTGGCCAGACTGTGCTCATCAAGTATAAATGCAGATATAGTGAGTTACAGGGCAAACTACAAACTTGGTGCCTTGGGTCAGCTTTTTCATATATGGTCTGTATCGGAGGTCTTCATTGCTCTCATTAATCAGACACTTTCTAAATACTATGTTCCTTTAGTGTCACAGAGATTAAGTGAAATTTCCCAGTTGAGGAAACAGGTTGGCTCCTTGGTGCTGAGTCTCTCTGGCTTTTAAACAGAAATAAAACAGACCCACTTTGTACTGCTGTTGTTTGGATTGTCTCACTTATGCTCTCAGGTACCTGAGACGGTTAGTCCTTAGAAAATACTTTTTTTTTTTTTTTTTTTTTTTGCTATGGGGACACTGACGTGCACAGAGGACAGACTAATGTCATTGGATTGGCAAGTTTCCATAGCCGGACTAAAGTGTGAAGTGCTGTAATTAATTGGGATGTTTCAGACAGAAACCTATTAGCCAAATAGTTAAAGGAATTGTGGGATAAGGGTTCCTTGCTTGAGTTATTCAATAATGACTTTCAATTTCACTTTGGCTATGAAAATGTGCCAGTGGACACCAGATTTGTGTCATCTTGGTCTAACTGAACCCACTGGCATGGTTGCCATGGTGAAAGATTTAGGAAACTCAACTGCTTTGTAAAAAAAAAAGGGGGGGTCGGGTTTTTAATTTATCCTTAAACCTGAACACATGTAGGCACTCTTTTCCTCTCACAATTAAACCTTTTATGTATTAGGGACCATTACCAAAAGCAAGATGTCTAAATGAGATAATTGCTGAGTTCTAAAAGTATATATACAAAACATTAACGAGACAAAGCGTGATGATGTCATAACATTCTCCATTAATGGTGGCTGAGATATTTAATTTCTCTAGTTCAACATTAACCTCGTAATTTTTAGGAACATGTCTTAAGACACAAAGAAAGTTTAGCTCATTCATTAAGTAATAAGATACAACATATGCACCTTGAAAGAGGGACCAGATTCATCATGGGAAGTCTGAGTTTCTTATTCATGAAATATTATACTAACACGAGGGATTTAAACAAAAATATTAACTGTGTTCACTTTCTATTTTAATTACCTATCACATTTTTCTAAAATAAGAATGTTCCTGTAACTTTAAATGCTTCAATAGCCAAACTGCCTGGTGTTTACCCAATACTCAACTTCTGGGTAGGACTGGTAGGAGTGGGTGGGAGAAATGGGAGTGGTTCTTTCTCCACAGGGCTCTGATTTTAGCCCAAACAGTTATATAGACATCAAAGAACACCCCAGGATGACCAGCTTAGAACAGCTGCGAACTTACTTTGAACTCTGCTCAATGACCTCTTCATCATATTTAGTGTCCTTCTTAGTCTGGGGAATTTTTTTTGAATCCCCATTATTTCTAGGGAAGCTACTGACTATATTACCAAAATATTTTCCAGAGGGAAAGATCTGTATTAATAGAAGTGTTTCCTATGGACTGTTGGTTTTCTATGCCTAGTTAGTATTGAGGTCTTTGGGTCTTTGGTTTTTTTACCTCTCTCTTTCTGACACAGCAACATCCCAATCTATTGTAATTGGGCTGCAATTAGCAGGAGAACCTTGATAATTCAGGGCTTGTCATCTACGGGCTGCCTGTCTTTTGTTTCTTCAGTATTTAATCATTCCACTGATGTTGTTCTCTTTATAACATAAATTAGTTGGAGGGAAGAAATTCTCAAATCACACAATTAGTTACTAACTCTAATAAAAAGATTGGTTGGGAAAAAAGCAACTGAAATAAATAATGTACTGATTTCAATTTTTCATGTCCTATGTTCTGGAAAAATAATTATGAACATGGTTAGGACATTTACACAATTGTGAACCTTCTGTTCAGTATTCAGACTTTTTTTTAGATCAGTTATTTCAAAACTATGAATGACTTATTTTATAGATATTTCACTTACTTCCATTGCACTACTATTAACTTATCCAAAATTTGCTAAATACTGACTATAGAATAGACACCATGCTAGGGTTCCTGTGGGAAATTAGAAGGGGAAAAAAGTAAAAAGTAAGCAGCCCAGGATCCTCCTGGTCAGTTGACCCACACCCAAGAAAAAAACTGATACAGAGAGAAAAAGTGATATGCAATAATTGACAAAAATAATTGAAGATCTATTTATTCAAATTGACAGGCAGAGTACTGTTTTAATGGAAAAGGAAGGACTTGAAGAATTCAGTTCTTTGTTATAAAAATACGTTATGCATACAGCATCTTGGACACCTGAATAAATTTATTTATCTTCTTATTCCTAAGTGTATCTGTAGTAAAAAAAAAACAAACAAACAAACAAACAAACAAAAAAACCTGTGGATTTCTCCAGGTGTAATGTCAAAAGCTTTACCATCCCAGTGCTTTGGAGAACACGTTATAGAAAGAACTGAATTCACTTTGTCCATTAACTGTTTTTTTTTTTTTTTTTTTGTCCATTAACTTTTTGATTCATTTCTTTTTTTGTTGCCATAGCACTTATGGTAGTAGAAGACAATCAGCAGGAATGATTTGCATGTTAATCAATGCAATCCAATAGTAAATATATAATTTTTTAAAGATTTTATTTATTTATTCATGAGAGACACAGAGAAAGAGGCAGAAACATAGGCAGAGGGAGAAGCAGGCTTCCTGTGGGAAGCCTGATGCAGGACTTGATCCCAGGACCCTGGGACCATGACCTGAGCCAAAGGCGAATGCTCAGCCACTGATCACTTTCTCTCCAATGAATTACAGGTAGGCTTATAGAAATGAATTATGGTGCTCAAGAAATTGGCATATTATGTGAAGTCACTGTTTGATCTTCACTTCTTCCCAGAAACCTGGCTAGCTAAAGGCTATCTACTGTAATTCTCAATGATCCTAGCCCTCCTTCTTTTTTTTTTTTAATTAAAAAAAATTCTTTTTTAATTTATTTATGATAGTCAGAGAGAGAGAGAGAGAGAGAGAGAGAGAGAGAGAGAAAGAGAGAGGCAGAGGGAGAAGCAGGCTCCATGCACCGGGAGCCCGATGTGGGATTTGATCCCGGGTCTCCAGGATCGTGCCCTGGGCCAAAGGCAGGCGCCAAACTGCTGCGCCACCCAGGGATCTCCTCCTTCCTTATAGTATATGGCATCCTTGTGATTCCTACTCACATCATTGCTAAACTATAATGTCTATGAGGGGAAGGGCTTCTTTACTACTGCATACCCAGAGCTATAGAGTAGGTAAATAACTATTTCCTTAGTAAACAGATAAGGAAGAACTATATTATAGGATATATAAAACTCTTTTAAAACTATGGCCAAATAGTTTATACATTTAAAAAAAATGATGGGAGCTTCCTGGTTGGTGGGAACACATGGAGGTGCTGGGAACATGGCTCACTCAGAATGCCTGGAAGCTCCACTCCCCTTCTTCCACGCTGAGCCTTATAGCATCTCTTCCATCTGGCTGTTCCTGAGTTATGTTGTTTTAAAATAAACTGGCAACCTTGTTTAAAAAAATGATGTATCTCTTCTTCTCTCTGTGCCATAAATATACTTTATAGACTTCTATGAAATAATATCCCTCATGGCATGATTTCACTGTCTGTTTCTCTTGTCTAACCTCCAGATCTGAGGAAAGAGTGCCCTGGAGAAGTGCAGTATTTAGAAGGGGGATCTCCAGGCTGAGACCTGGCAAATAAAGAGGAACATTTACTCAGGATGGCTGAAATATGAAACAGTACAGCCAGAAGGAGAACTTGAACTATTGTCTGGAAGGATCTACAGATAGTTAAAAAAAAAAAAAAAAAAAAAAAGGGTTGTCTTTCAGACTCATGCTTAAGATAAATCAAAAACATAAATTCGGGTAGTAAGGTTCAATTCTAGAGGGTAAAAAAGAGGGAGAGATCAAGAGTGAAATGCAAAGAGGAAAAATAATGGCCAAGCAAGGCCTTAATCTGTCAAGGAACACTGAAACTGCCTTTTTATTAATCCCTAGTAAACTAGAGTGGCTAAAATTGCCGTATCTGACTAAACTATTAACTGCTACATTATGTCTTATCTTTGAATTTCTAACACTGCACAGTTGTTGAATATATGATAGATACCAGTAAGTATTTATTGAATTTATGGATAAATCATTCAGTCTTTCAAATTCCAAAGAACTCTGTCTTCTGGTTCTACTGGATTATTTTATGTTGCAATGAGTATGTTTCCAAAACAATTTGACATTGTGAGCGTCATAAAGTGTATTGCTAAAGCAATTAACAATTGTGATTAAATGCCTTGTATGACTAATGACCTTAAATTCTTATGATATATACATATAAATGTTTAAGAATGAAGTAGTAATATAAAATTGAATTTATTTCCCAGATTGACATTCTGGGCTTAAAGTTTCTACCAGCAATATTGTCTAATATTAAATATATCGAATTTCTGATAATTTAGCATTTTACTGAAGAAGATAGTTAAAATGTGGATTATGCTATTTAATTCATAGAATCTGAGTAGAAAATAGAATTCATTTCCAGGTACTCTCATTTCCAGTTTATCATCAATAACATCATTTTTAAATATATATCATATTTATGTACTTTTAATTATATCATAGATAATGATGAATATATATAATATTTATGTAATTTTAATTCTGCAAGGGGTATTGTTCATTAGTAAAATTGAACTGATGATTAATACACATTTATTTTAAAATTAGTTTAAAATTTTCCTTTTCTAAAGTATTTTTTTTTTTAATTTTTATTTATTTATGATAGTCACAGAGAGAGAGAGAGAGAGAGGCAGAGACACAGGCGGAGGGAGAAGCAGGCTCCATGCACCGGGAGCCTGATGTGGGATTCGATCCCGGGTCTCCAGGATCGCGCCCTGGGCCAAAGGCAGGCGCCAAACCGCTACGCCACCCAGGGATCCCTAAAATTTTCCTTTTCAAACGTAAGTACTTAAGCCTTTGAAAAAGGGATATGGAATGCTCCAGAACAGGAGAAATAAAGATATCAGAAAGAAGTCTACACAAACTGGGCTTGATCAGAGCAGAGGAGCATTATTGAGAACAATTATTCATGACATAACCATGCTCTTGCCAGCTCGAGGAAGAGTAGCAGGCTAGACAAAGACCAAAAGAAAGACCTTAACTCATTCTATACCAATGGTCTCTCTCTTCCAATACAATCTCTCAAAATCTTGAGTCCTCATATAAACAATTAAATAATACATTGGAAATCAAAACCAAGCAAAAATGAATGTTTTAATGTGACCTTATCATTGCCAGAAGAAGGTGATAGGGAGCCCCCTTAGTGTGTGATTCCTGACTCAGGGAAGTTTCCTGGAGAAGGGAGGCAAGAGGGTGGATGGAAGAACCCAGGCAGATGCAAAAGTCTGAGTGGTAGGCCAGGCCCTCCGTCAGTGTTGAGTCGGGCTTCGCATAACCTCAAAAGTTGACTTGCTCACTTTTTTTGCTTCGCCTCCATCGAGAGATAGAAGCAACAAAAGAACAAAATAAGGATAGAATAAAGTCATGATAATAATGAAAATCATAATAAATGTTAATAATAATAAATGAAGTAGAAGAAATAGAATTTTTAAAATATAAAGGAATAAAGAACATTTTTAAGCTCAATTATAATTTTAATCACAAAATTCTCCTCTATGGTTAAGATTTAAGCCCTCTGTATCTAGGCACAATTTATGGATTTAACATTGTAAACTCAATACCAAAATTACTGAGAGTGTGTCAAAAGCAGTGGGTCAAAAAAAAAACAAAAACAAAAACAAAAAAAACAAACAAAAAAAAAACAGTGGTTCACTGGGCAAACTCTAATATTTAGGACACCAAGACGTACTTAACAGATAGTCTCCTCTGGAATGGTGGTAGGAGAATAATAGCCACTATTTGCTTTAAAAGGTAAGCATAACTATGAAAATATAGTTCCTGGTCTTGAAAAATATTTATCTTTTTTTTTTTTACAAACCAAAACCAATACTTATATACAATTTCATTACATTTTGACTTTGATCTTTAATTGTTAATAATGACTGATTATTCTAGTAGTAGTTTACATTCCGTTTTGAATAGATGGCACTTTCAACCATCTTGAATATTTTAAATTAAAGTTAAAATGTTTTCAAAGTGCATGCACTGCTCCAGGGCTTTAGGCCAATATCCATCAATTGCTTTGCTCTTTCGGTTGAGTGCGAGTCTCATCCATGACAGCTTTCTGTAAATTAGAGATAAAGCCTTACTCTGCCTTTCTAACATTTTCCATGCAGCTTGATAACTTCTGCATCTTTTCTTTTCCAGGGCTAAAGAAGAAAATTTGTGTTAGATTTACTCCTCTGTCCCTCTCTGTCATCAATTACTTGCCTTACATTTATATAAAGTTTTGTCTTATTAGCAATCAGATTAATGTCACAAATTGTGCTCGGATGCCCAATGCTTTCCATTAAAGGAACGTATGTCTTCTTGGAAGACAAATGATTTTTAAAATCACTTTTAAACATAACAAGATTTCAAAACTGAGATATACACTGAGCTTGCCATATGGCTTTTGTCCTCGCTTTGTGAAGCTATTGAAATACCTTACCACACCCTATCTCATTCATTGGCATATACTGACTTTCTCTTTGTATGAAAAATACTCTGCAGTTATTCACGGTTACGCTTATCTTTGCATTTTAAATTATTGGTACTGTAACAAAAGCTTAAAAATAAAATTTCTGTTCACTTAATTTCAGCTTTTATGCCTTTTCCTTTATTAATTGGGAGATATTCTGGTTACTGAGTATAGAATATAATTTTCACATTAACAGTTTTAAAATATGACAGATAACTTTTATTCTGTATTGTGACGATGACTTTTATGGCATTTTATACATAAATTTACATTTCTGTGGCTTTTATTTTCATACTAGCTATATTTATTTGTTTATTTATTTCAGTTTATTTTGTTTTTCATACTAAAGAAGTAGCAGTTTCCAGTTGCTATTATTGGCTCTTGCTATTTTTGTCAAGATGGATTAACAGAAATGAGCCTTTATTCAGGGTGAATTTTGACACCTTGGGCTAAATGAATGGCTGCTGAATCTCAGGAGTGAATCAGGCGTTGCTGTTCAGACAGAAGAACACAAATCCTATGTCCCATGACTTTCTGGACTCAGTGTTTTATATATATATATATATATATATATATATATATATATATATATATATATTTATAAAGTTACTTTAGCCTGTTGTAGAATTTATAGGTGTACATATGATGTCTCGGCTCAGCATCATCCATGAATTACATGCAAACCCCCTCTAGTCCTCCTTCTGGTCGTTGGAGCAGGTGATAATGAACCAGGCAGGCCCACCATCATTCCCCATCGGACTCCACAGAGCAGGCTCAGAGTCCTCCAAGCCACACCAACCATGCCCGGTTATGATGCCCTTTCCTTTATGTGTAGTTCTCATGTGTTTCTCATCTGTTTGGGTAGGCATATGTAACTAGAAGTATTTTAAAGTGCAGTTTCACCAGTCACTGTATCAAATGCTTTACAAAAGTCCATGTATTCCATCTACTATATTCTTTTATCTTCTATTCTTGTCTATAATAAAACATAGCCCCCTCCCTGCCACCAGATGCTTCTCCTAGATGCCTCTCATTAACCAAAAAGAAGTCTGCAATTCCCCGCAGCTGCGGCAGGCTCCAACCCCACCTCCCCCATTCCACTTTCAAATCTCTCATTTTTATACTACCTCCCTGTGATGAGAAGCCCACTAATATATTCTCACTCTCAGCTGCACAACTTCCTGGAATAGCTCCCAATATCAAGACTAAAGCTTCCTCCTTCAGCTGCACGATTTTAAATCCTCCCTACTACAAGCAGACTGAGACACTTACCTTGTATCCTAAAGAAGCATCCTTCCATTCACAGCTAAGGATATGGGGGTGATCCCCATAGCTAAGAATATGGTAGAAACATCACTAGCCTTGTCCTGCCAGAAGCCCCCAATGCCTCGTAAAAAATATCACCCACTCTGTCTTTAACTAAATGGAATAAAAACTTAAAATCGTTATGAGCATACAGGGCCGGGGAGATACAAATGTGGGGAAGTGGCTGTATAAAATAATTCATGCTGAGGAAAATAGCATCCGGAATGCCAGTCATATAAACAAAGACAGGAAAATTGGTTTAATGGACTAACACGGATATTGAGTCTAGAAAAGAAGGCTGTGTTTGCACAATTCTAAATATCTTCGTGAAGGGCAAAACTTTAGTCAGTCAACCACATGTTAGCCGGGCTATTTGGGTTAGCTGTGTATTTGATATTAGCTGGATATTTGATATTGGCTGTATATTGTGAACAGTTACATTTATAGCTATCCCCAGATTTTCTAAGTATTTACTGAAAATAAACATAATAAAAACGGTTTTTGAAAAGGAAGATGAGAATTACTGACCAAATTCAATACTACCACATCTCAGTACAGATTCCTTTTATCCCTTGAGGGTCTGTGAAATCTGACACTGCTCCGCAGGCAAGCTACAGCAGTGTGTCCAGAATACCATCTAACATCAGAGGACACATGGCTTCAGTTTCAACAACCTTGACAGATGTGCACATCTCCATTATAGAACTAGGGCACACATATGAGTAGATGCCCTTGCCCTCGGTTACTTCTGCTTTATCAATGCAAATACCAGTTTAATTAAATGATGGACTGGAATAGGCTTCCCAGACAGAAATGAGCCTCCATCGAAAGTATCTGGATTTGAAAACATTGAGAGGAAAACACATCTATTTAGTTTAAGAAGTATTTAGAAGGTCATGTTGTCAGAAAAATCAGTGACCTGCTGTGAGTCTTTTTCTAATTTTAAGCTGTGATGGATTATCCATGCACAGGCAGCGTGCACTTATAAACCAAAGCACAGATAGGTTTGCTATGATACAGTGGTTTTAAACTGTGCTTTAATTTGCAGCTATTTGAACCACTTCCATTTTTTACAGATATTGAAAATTGGAAATGAGTCAAGCAGTAGCATGTTCCAACATATTGCTCCAAGTAACGGCATATCGCTTCACCATGTACAGTGAGAGTCTGAAAATTAATAACCAAGCAAAAGACATTTAGCTAAAAAAAATCACAAAATAAGAGACTAAGACAGGCTTTTATTAAAACCTGACTCTTGTGGGGGGAAAGTGCTAAATAGATAGAATCCAGAAGTCTTGGCAGTGACAGTTGCTCATTCTGTGACATTGGTCAAATACATTTTCTTTAAGCCTCAGGTTCCATACCTATCAGATGGGAAAAATATCAGCCATTGCATAGAAGCATGATTAATGTGAGAATCAAAAGAAGTACCAGAATTTGAACATGGAGAGCTCTACGATGTCTGGTTTCATTATCATCTTCATAACCATTACGATTGGTCAGTACAATATGATTGCATCAAAATAATTATTAACATATTTTCTCCATGTCTGGTTCTCAAATATATCTTTCGCATTATCCCTTCATTCACGCATTTATCATATACTGAATTTGTCATTAATATGCAAACCACGTTTCTTTTCCTCACGGATCTCTACCTGATAGGAGACATTGATATAGATAATTATATTTTTAAAAAAGGAAACAGGAATATAGACATGTAAGCCATGTTAATGCCACATTGAGAGAATAATCAACTAACCCCTTTTGGAGGAGTGAAGAATTACTTCATAGAGAGTGCGATGGTTAATTTTATGCATCCATTTGGCAGGGCCACAAGATTCCAGACAGTTGATCAAAATTATTCTGGCTGTTTTTGTGTGAGGGTATTTTTGAATAAGATTAGTATTTAAATCAGTGGATTTGAGTAAAGCAGATTGCCCTCCTTATTGTGAGTGGATCTCATCCAGTCAAAGATCTGAACAGAACAAAAAAGATGCCCCCAAGTAAGGGACAATTCTCCAGCTGACCGCCTTCAGATTTCATCTGCATCCCTGACTCTTCCACCTGTTGGCCTTTGAACCAGAACATCAGCTTTCTCTGGATTTCCTGTATGACTGGCCCACTCTGCAGATTTTGGACTTACCAGATTCCATAATTCTATGAGCCAATTCCTTACAACATATCTCATATATGTAAAACACATTTGTATCTATCTAGAAATGATTCGTCTTCTCTTGAGCACCGTAAGACAGAGTGGGCCCCTTTATCTGAATATCAAATTAAGTAGGGTTTGAGAAGTAGATGAAGAGGTAAAGGACTATGTGAGAAGAGAAAGGAGGATATGAAAAATTAGAATTGGATTGTGGGGAAACTCAGAGAAGTTCAGTGTGAGCATCAAGGTTGGCAGTTAGTATGAGGGGAAGGGGGGTACGGAGGCAAGACATGAGGCTGGGTGTGTGAGATCATCGAAGGGCCTTGTATGCCATATAGAAGCACTTGGACTTTAACCTATAGGAAATGAGAAGCCATTTGAAGGATTTAAACAGGGAAATAAGATGATTAAATTTGCATTTTAAAAGATTACTCTATCTACAGTGTCAGGTATGGATTAGAGAGGGTCAAGGCTGCTGGCAGGGAGATTATTGAACCAGTATAAGCCAGGATAATGAGGTCTTGCACTAAGTCAGGAGTGGTGGAAATGGAAACAGAGATGGATATAAAAGATACAAAAGAGATAGGATCTAGAGAATTCAATAAGTCGTTTGGCATGGGGATAAGGGGTAGGGGTTAGATAAACTAAGCAGGATGCCCAGCATTCAGGCCTGGGAAACAGAGTAGAACTGATTTTGTAATACAGATGGAGGAGGTTGGGGAAAAGGAATATTAGTTCTACTTTGAGGATGTAGCACTTAGGACACAGTAGTAGCCCCGGGGGCGGGGGGTGGAGGGAGATGTCTAGCTGGCATTCAGGTAGAGGGATCTAGAGAGAAATTAGAAGTTGAGGCTAAAGTGACCAAGCTAGGGACACAAGAAGCTGATATAAATTGTTAGTGTTGATGAGAACATTCAAGAAACCTGTGAAAAGTAGAAAAGAAATTTCTGGATACGGACATTTACGGAGTTAGGGAGCAAATAAAGACCCTTTACAAGATGTTCCTTAAAAGGTAACAGATATTTAACTTAAACACTAGTTATGATTTATATATATTTGATGCTGCTTTGACACACCATCACCTGCCTTTCAATCTCGTTGTTAACTACATCTACAGAGTCTGTACTTTAGTGAGATGCAAATGCTTTAGAAATCTCGGGAAAAGAGAACTGGCATTGATTTAAGCTGGTGACTTAAAACCTACCTGGTATCTCTGTAGAGAATTATAGGAAGTAACACACAGTCACTTTCTTCTCTGAGTTTTCTCACTTGGGAAGCAAATTGGTGTTAAATGATTTTAAGGCCATGTCTAGTAGTAACAGCCCAAAGTCCTGTGGTTAGTATCCTTCTAATGTTCTTAAATAAGTAGTTCCTCAGTGCTGCATTACTTGTTGTATGGAAGGACCAATTTGGGCATTTTAGGAGGAGGGGGGACAGAGGGAAGGGTAGGAGAAGAGAGGAAAAAAAAAAAAAGGAGAAGCAGCAACCAAAACAGAGGCTGGCCCATAAAGATATCTATCTATCTATATCTATATCATCTATATCTATGCCTATATCTATATCTATCTATAATCTATATCATCTATATCTATCTATATCTTTATCTTCATCTATATCTATATATCCCTCTAGAAGAAAAGATTGCTAACACCTGCATAGAGATTGTAGGTGAAAACAACATTCAGGTCTGAGCGCAAATAATCAAATTAATATAATCTCCAGAGAACAAAAACAACCCACCACCACCATCACCAAAAAACAATTTTTTTTTTTCTGAGTCAACCTAAATGCCTAGTAATTTGTATCTGTTTCTTTTTGCTTGCAATGTCTCCTTCCTGAAAGGAGCCCTTTGGGGAGAGTTGATTTCATCTCCAGCAAAAACCCCAAAGGTTGCAGAGAGACGCACTAAGTAACCAGGCATAGGAGCAAGCAGTAAATGTCCCCATTAGTCACGAGTGTCTTACTGGCCTCTTGCAACAGCCTCAGCTCCTACTTCAGCTCTCTGCCAGGAAACCACAAGGCTGATCTACGAAGAACCAAGTCACCAGTCCCAACATACCAAACAAGTCTTTTCCCCCAAATCCACATATTTTACATTTCTAATTTTTCCAGAAAAAGTTAAAGAAAAATTAATTGCTGTGCTTACTGATGGGAAGACAAAAGTTCTTGGAAATGGTGGTCTAAGGTTTTGTTTTGTTTTGTTTTGTTTTTAAACAGCTGCATGTGGGTTTTCTTCTTTAGTAGTCTTCCACCAACTTTCACATAGCTCTGTTTTTCTTCACTTATTCCTTAAGAAATTCCTCACCCATACCTCTCACCTGCTCCCTTTGTTTTTCCCCACCTGAGGAAGGAGTGCAGGTTCCAACAGCAACAAAACACTGACACAAGGACGCACCACACTTACACACATTCTTCCTGCCCGCGTCCATTTCTATTTGCTTCCCACCTAATCCAGGAGATCCATTATTTTTTGCTGTTTATTTTACCTCCTGGTATAAAGATCATTTATTCTGCTCTTCTGAGAACCCAGTATTGTTATGACTAGGATTTTTAAAATGATTTCTAAGAGTTTTGAACAGAATAACGGTGCTAATTACTATGAGAAAGAAATAGTTAAGAATCTCTAACAACATAAAATGTGGAAATGTCATTGTAACAAATGATTGCATCTATTCAAAGAAAAAACAAGTAACTAAAGAGATGCAATGTCCGGGGCACCTGGGTGGCTTAGGGGTTGAGTGTCTGCCTCTGGCTCAGGTCATGATCCCTGGTCCAGGGTTCAAGTCCTGCATGTGGGAAGCCTGCTTCTCCCTCTGCCAATGTCTTTGTGTCTCTTTCTGTGTCTCTCATGAATAAATGAATAAAATCTTAAAGAAGAGAGAGAGAGAGAGAGAGAGAGAGAGAGATGCAATATCCCATCAAACTGAGCAAAACTATAATTCAAAATGTGTTGTCAGTTATAAGATAAATAAGTCTTGAGGATATGATGTACACTATGGTGACTTTAGTTAACAATACTGTATTGTACATTTGAAGGTTGCTAGAAAATAGATCTTAGAAGTTTTCACCACAAAAAAGAGAATCTGTAACAGTGTAGTGATAGATTTTAATTAAACTTATTGTGGTGAGCATTTTACAATATATACATGCATTAAATATTTGCTTTGTACACCTAAAACTAATACAATGTTATATATTGGTCATACCTCAATTAAGAAAAAAACCCCTAGAAAACAAAAGGCATGCTGGAATCCTAAACTATCACAGAGCAATCCAAAAAGTAAAGTAATGTGTATTTCCCCAATTTCTAATTATTTTGTACCCAAGGAAAATCGGGTTAGCAGGATTCTGCTTACTTATGACTTTTCTGTTTAAGTGCATCTTGTCATGTGAGGATGTTCGAGACCTGGGGAGACACATTTGTGCTACAGTAGACAGTACACCAAAAAGATGAGGAGTGATAATTTTATTTTTCTTAGCCTAATAGGCTGCTAACCCAATTTGTTGATGCAATTTTGTAAGGTATACACAGGCCACTTGAACAAGGGAAATGAAATTAATCACTGAAACCTCACTCAGGAGAAATGACCTTCAGCTAATGTCCCTTTAGAAACAGAAAAATTTCAAACTTCTAGAGAATTATAAGAAGCTCTGTGGAGCAGGCACTGCTGTGCTGTTTTGAACCCCCAGTGAAGCCTGTGAACGCTCCTCAATCCCACTACAGCAAGGTGGATCATCTTACTGTTTCCACAGCTGCCAGGGTATTAAATCCTGACTGCATCCAATGCTGTGATCATCGTACTGTGTCTAACTACACACCAGTCAAGTGTTGGGCCGAATGCTGGCAGAGGACTTCTCCTTCCTGGAGGCTGTCAGGCTCTGATAAGTACAAGTCCTCTTGTTCCCCAACGATCTGTCCATCAGCCACAAGGGCTCCTCACTGACTGCCACTAACCCCTCCTGACTCCACATGCATTCTGTGTGATTTCCTCTTGGAGCCATCTTTTTATGAGGGTTATTAATCCTATTATCTTAAAAATCAAAAGTTTACTTACTAACACAAAAAGGAAGCTTTATTTTTTAAAGGGAGTGATGGCATTTACCACCACTTTAAAATCTTAGATAGGTATTATTTAGCCAATAAGAAACAGAGCAAATGAAGATAAATGGGATATTCTTTAGCACACACCAGTCTCTTGACCATAATTTCGGAAACTACCACATTGGAATTATTAAATTATGTCATATACTTTGCATTCCCATGGAAAGGCTAGTATACACAATCACCTTTGGAAAAGATACCAAAGATAATCCCATGCTAAAATAAAATGCCATTTTATTGATTCCATGTGTGGTAAATGGTTATAGAAGATTTATGTAGTGTCTCTAAAGAGGTCCCACTGTGTGTATGTGAAAGTGGTACTGTTAACACTTTAAAAAAAATCTATGAAACATTTAAAAAAATAAATTGAGTTTTCTTTCTACTGTTTGTAAA
This sequence comes from Vulpes lagopus, assembly GCF_018345385.1. Lineage (NCBI taxonomy): Eukaryota > Metazoa > Chordata > Mammalia > Carnivora > Canidae > Vulpes > Vulpes lagopus. The sequence goes on along the minus strand of NC_054824.1, from coordinate 20,531,429 downwards.
TTGTTCTCTTTCAAAATAATAATATTCTAAATAATAATAATAATATTCTTAAAAAGAAAACGCATACATAAATATCTCTATATAAGTGTATATGCAAAATTTTCCATATAGCACTTTACCTTTTCACAAAATTACATTCTCCCTAATTTTTATTTCCCAAGAACGACAGGAATTAAAGTCTTCAGATTGAGTTTGTGCAAATCATCAAAAATACTTTAGATTTCATCCTCAGTAGTAACCATTCATGTAGACTTTGAAAGTACAAATAAGAAATATATTTCTGGAGAATGCATTTTGAAGCAGGAAAAATATAAGAATGAAGAGAATAATCACTTGTGAATAACCGCCAATTATCATTCTTTTATAGTTTCAAAAACTCCCTAAGAAATAAAATCGACCAGATAAAACTTATAACTTTCTAATAATTAGTTTTATCACAGTTGTAAATTACAGAAAGATAAACTTCACAAAACAAAATAACCTAAGGTAATACCAGTGTTAGCATACAAATATTTTAAATACAAATTATGCTGAATTCTCTAGCAAACAATTATTATAACACTTGGAGATAAAACCAAGATTTAAATTGCCATTAGATGTTATGTTGCACTTAGTGGTGTGTAATTTCATGCCATATTTTTTTGCAGTAATTTCTCTAATTTCTCACAACTGTTCTGTGCTGCAAATTAAAATCAACTGTTTCTTTCTAAAGAAAATAGAAAGGTGAATGCATGACGATGTTTGCTGAAAAGCACATAGACAATTCCTGATTGGAGCAGTGTAAGTCTTTAGTTTGTAGCTTTACTCATATTTATAAAGAGTTGAAAGTGTCTCATCTTAGGAAATGTACATTCAAAGAACTAAAAGGGAATTAGGAAGAAATTATGCACAATTGAGATTCAAATGTCTGATAAAAGATAGCATATGGTCATTTCCTTATAGGCAATTTGAAATAATAATAAAACAATGAACATTTTTGAGTGCTTATGGTGTGCCAGGCAATGTGTTAAGAATATTATGTGAACTACCTATTTTAATTCTCATAGCAATATGGGAGCAATTTTCCTATCATTTCTATTTTATATGAAAGAAAATTAGGTCTTAGGTTAAGAAATTTCCCTAAGGATATAGAGCTATTCTGTGACAGTCTTTCTGATGCCAACATCTGTGCTTCTAATCACTACTTAAAATAAAGGTGAAAGTAACCACTCAGGTGAACAAAACAGAATTTGCAGCCCAGATTTAGAAACAATCCAAAAAGCAAAAGGAATATTTTCAACATTTTTTCTAGAATTACAATTTTAGCATTATTACTGATTCTTCCCTTTATTTCAGATGCTTTCCTCACATCATTGAACTTGACTTTCATAGACTTTTCATAGGCTATGCATTTTAGCTATGCTATAAGATCTTACCAATTGGAACTTTTGGGAGATATTATTAAATTCTTTGTGTCCATAGCTTAAATATATCTGTATTATAAATAGCACATGTATAGTGAATGATTATAGGGTGGGAGAGAGCAGAGTGGGAAATCAATCCTAATCTTTAAGAAGTTGCCTTATTCTTCTCTAGGCCTTTGTTCCCACTCCAAATCCTAGGCTACCTTCAGTTTCACATCATGAGACATTGCCCTCTGCCTGGATCCTTCTGTCTCAGCATCTATCTGTCATTCCACTTATGTTTTTACAGAATTGTCTCTCCCTCTACAATCTAAATTCCCACAGTAAATAGAAAGATATTTATTTACCTCTGTGTCTCCCACTGACATCCTGGTGCTTACCACAAAGAGATCTTTTCATATTTAATTTTTTAAATGAGTGACTGAATAAATGATTACAACATTAGATAGTGGACCTTACTTTGAGGGGAGTTTGGAATACATCTGCAATTATGTGCCTAATATTACAGGTCAATTGAGGGAAAGTTCATGTGTGTGTTTTCGAATTTGAGGCCTAATATTTAGTATATTATCTAATCTTTGAATTAATTATAGAGAGCATGAAAAAAGAGAAATAATGTGGCACATGTTAATATACTATCACTCAGCTTAAGAAATAAACCACTTTCTATATGATTGAAGATCTCTCTTCCACTTGATCTTAGCCAAAAGACCGAGAAGCGATGAAGAAGGTCTCTCTTCCTCTCGTTCCTACAAAGAACTTATCTCCATCCCTGACATAAAGATTTATTACTTCCATATAGTTCTTTATGGTTTTATCATGCCTTAGTATATCTATGAAATTTTTTTTCATATTTGTATTCATATTTATAAAATTGGTTTTGGTGTCAAATTTATATTAAGGATGATGTCAAACTATATTCTTCTACATTTCTCACCCAACATTTTATGACTCACCAATGCTTTGTGTCTAGCTCTAATTTGTGAGACCTAATTTTGAAAAGTTACAAACAAAAACAGCATAGACTGAGTACTTGGAGAAGGCCAGACAAAATCTGATCAGAATGAGTCAGCATTCCTCAGCTATATTTGGAGTTGCTTCTTATAGGTGTGATGGTTATGGATTGGTACACAGAATGGGGAGTCAAGTCCATGAAGGGCATGAAGAATAAGAGGAGAGCCATTGGGGATTCAGTGAGCTGTAAACAGGGAAACAGAGGTTGATGTTCTCTGGGACTTATAAGCTATTGACCTCATGCTGAAAATGGGGCACAATGGATGGTCATGAAAAATTAACTTAGAAGCAGATAAGAAGTAGATGTGCACCCTGGGGTCAGTGAGAAGAATTTATGTTTGGTGATGGGAGATAAGTAATTATGTAGGGTTCTGAGGGAGAATACTATAATGATTATGAGTGGAATATATTGGAGAAGATACAGACTCATGTCAGGGAGGTCAGTCATTAAGAGCATTCATTAAGTTAGGAATCAGCCATGGAGAGCATGTGCGACAGTGGAAGCCCTATCAAGGTAGAGAGGGATAAAACCGATAGATAATTGTAGGGGGAAATAGGCATAACATCTCGACTAATCTCCTTCACAAGAGGAGTGAAGAAAAGATTGGGGTTAATATGCATATCAGTGTTTCAAACCAGAAAATGAAAGTTTTTTTCTTTTAAAATACAAATTATGCAAATTAGGAAAACTATCCCAATTGATAGAAAAATGTACTGGTTGATGACTAGCCAACGGTATAGACGATTAGAAATTAAAGGATGATGAAAGACTGAATTGTTTCAGCCCCTCATTTAACTCTGTTAGGACTCTGTGCAGGTTGTGGAGATCAGTGGGCAGAGATGAACAAAAGTACACACAGAGGGCAGAAAAAGAGACTCTGCAAGAGGCTTTGGGGAATGGATTACTTTATTCAAAGGTAAAATCAAAACTCTGAGACAGAACTACCACCCTCACCCTGCCAACAGTGGTTCTGATGTTAGCTAACCTGCAACTTTATTTTGCTTTAAGTGTTTAATTTATCTGTGCCCAAGTAAGCCCAATTGCCTCAAGCATGACATTCTTGAGGTCAAAGTCTTGGGTTCGATGCTCCTACAGAATAATTAACTTGGTGCTAAGTTATGGTCACAGCTCATATCCCAGCCCCCGACAAGTTGTCTTTCTTCCTAAGAAGGAGACCAGATGAAAGAATAGGACTGTGAGAACTACAACCCCAAAGCACAGTCAGCGGACAGGGATCAGTTATGCCATGCTTGTTTTTAAAGTATTCCATTTGGATTCCTGATTTTCATTATGTGTTCTTCCAAAAAAGAAAACTTAAAACTTGCTGTAGAACATATGTCAAGTTAAAAGCTTCTAAATTAGCAAACTGAAGGAATGCACTTAAAGATAAAAATATTATAGCAATTTAAAAATCTTATTTCCTACCATATAACATGACTAGAACATCTATAGTTAAATAATCTAATTTACCATTGCAAGAAACAAGGTTTATGTTATAAACCTTTTTTTTTTCCAGAAGATTAGCATGATTTTTGTATTGAAATTAGAGTCAGGTTTTTACCTCAATTTTCAATTGATTTCACTTATTTTCTCTTTATTTAGATCCGAAAAGTCATTAGCATTGCTCAAAGAAACTGGAAAATCTAATATTCATTCTAAGGTAAATCGGGATTAGTTAAAGATTACTTCCATGCTTAAAAGTCAAGAAAAACAAGTTTTTAAAATATTATGGACTTTATTTGAATTGAGAACTATTATAAGGAGATTTATTGTTGTTTGTTTTGCTTTTGTAGAATCCCTTACCATCACGGAATTCTTTTTGCTTTCTAATAATTTTAAAAATATTTCTCTGCATTCCAGTGCATTTATATATTGTTCTTTATTTAATCAATGATTTTGGAATATAAAAAATTCATTTATTACTTAATCTACTTGGTTGCTTTAAAAATACAGTGAGAAAGCTAATGTATAACACATTTTGTATTTCCTCCTCTATAATCAATATACTTATGAGTATCATGTTTGTCATGTAATTGACTAACAAAATTATTTTCTTGTCTTCATGAAGAAATACTTGTATATTGAATATATTCTTCCTCTTTATAATCTTACTTCTCTATCTCACCCGCTATTAGATTGTGTATCAGATTTGAAACTTTAATTTTTTCCAATTTTTTTTTTAATTTCATCATTATCAAACAGTTTTCTCATTTGCCTTGTCTTCAAGTCTCTAGTGAGGGAAGGAAAAAACAAAAAACAAAGATAGCCTTCACCATGCTTGTGAATCCACTATCGTGTTATCAGTGTCACTATAAACTAAAATGATAAAACTATGAGAGTTATTAAGTATTACAGAGCCCCAATATATTCTATCGTTATGTGTATTCTATCATTCTCCATGAGGCAGAGATTTCATTCAGTTAAGCTTTCTTGTTTATGTCCAAGGACTAGACTACTTTTTGACACTTAACATTTACAGCAAGTTTGTTAAATTAAATTACATAACAATAATAATGGCTAACATTTCAAATACTCTTATGTACTAAATAATCTCACAAATTCATTAGACATATTAACATATTTCATCCTGTAAACAACTCTATAATGTATAAACTACTATTTTTCCACTTTACAAATTAGGAAACAGGATAGATACTCAAAGATAATAAATAGAAGGTCCAAGATGAGTGGTCATTTTCTTTATCTTATTTTTTATTTTTCAAAAATAATTACAAAAGTCCTCTACCTACTTCTGCAATGTTCCTCAATTACTCACTAATTCCTTACAAGATGTATTAACTGAAATATCTGTTTCTTTTTCTTATATTAACTATATAAATGCTTTTTTAAATATATTTCATCCTATAAACAATTCTATGTATGGACTACTACTTTTCCACTTTACAAATTAGGTAATCTTTTATCCCTGTGATTAGCTCCAGTGGTTATAAATACGCTAAAAAAAGTCTCTGGGCACCTGGGTGGCTCAGTGGTTGAGCATCTGCTTTTGGCTCAGGTCATAATGCCAGGGTCCTGGGATCAAGTCCTGCATCAGCCTCCTTTCAGGGAGCATGCTTATCCCTCTGCCTATGTCTCTGCCTCTCTCTGTGTGTCTCTCATGAAAAAATAAATAAAATCTAAAACAATAAGTTTCACAAATTTTAATAGAGTGCTCATTCATTGATGTCTTGATAAACACTGGGTGATAAATAGTTGGGTTCACCCAACATTGATAAGAATGTGTATGTTTGTGTATGTGCATTTTGAAAGTAGGGGTTCTTTTTTGTTTTATTTTTAAGATTGTATTTTTGAGAGAGAGAGAGAGAGAGAGCACAGGCTGGGGTGGGGGCAGAGGGAGAGGCAGACTCCCCACTGAACAGGGAGCTTGATGCAAGGCTCAATACCAGGACCCCCAAGATCACAAACTGAGCTGAAGGCAAACCCTCAACTGACTAAGCCACCCAGGTGCCCCAAGAGTCCTTTTTGCAAGTAGGAGTTACTAATACATTTTCTTTTCTTCTTTTTATGTTGAACTGTAATATATTGAAGGCCTTAAGCAAGCTAAGAGATTCTCTAAGCAGCCCCTTAAAACATGTCAACGAAATAATACAGGGTAATTATTTTGTTCTATTTTTAAAGATGGCACATAGAGGTTAGGTAATTTTCTTGAAAGCAGAACATTTACATACTGTATTTTTAATTAAGCATCTTAAATTACCTGTCCAATTTACTCCTAAAATTTTTATGAATGTACATATGGTTCAAAAGCTAGCAACCTGATGATTCAGAAGGCAAAGAGCCAACAAGTTTGTGGTAAAAAAGAAAAAAAAATCACTAACAACCATTACAATCTCTGTCTATTAAAATGGCCTAGTGATATGTAATTGTAGTCATTATTTAGATGAACTGAGTAATGGAGGTTAATTAAAATCAGCACAGTATAAAGAAAAGTAAAATTTGGGTTAGTTAAAACAGTCTTTTGGAATCAAAATTCCATAGCAGATTAAACTCTGAAAATACAAACAAAGCTAAATAGAAGTTGACTGCTATATTTTATTTGGTATATGGGCACTTACTAGGCAAATAATCTGTCATAGCATTTATCTATGACTTCTTGATTGTGTTTGTGTGTGTATGTGTGCAGACAAAAATGAAGCTCATATACAAGTGGTCGATTTTATAAAACAATGAAAACAAAAGTTAGGAATTGACAAATTTATATAGTTTTTCTTTTGGTAACATGATTACTAAAGGTAAGATAAAAATGAATGAAGACAAGGAAGTGAGTGAAGACTGAGGTGATATGGCTTTTGTGTGTCTGTATCATGTATGGTACACAGATACAGAAAGAAACTTCATGAAACTTTTCTAAACTTTCTAAGGGAACTTTACTAAAGATCTACTTCTCAAGTGTGCCCATTTTAGGCATTATTCCTTCATGTGTATGAATTAGCAATATCTTATGTGGTAGAAAGTTCTTGAAAAGAGTATCATCATTTCTTTCCTTCCCTGCATGCATATGCTGATTGTCATTTGCTCCTGGTCTAGCCTCAGTGACTTATTTACCCAATAGAATGCACTGGAAATAACATCCTTGGTCTTAAAAGATCAGATCAAAAGAAGTCTTGATTTAAGCTTCTTGAATGCCTGCTCTGGGGATATTTTCACTTGGAAACCAGTCGTTGGGCTGTGAAAATCAGTGGGAGCCACATGGAAAGACCACGTGTCACTCTCTGGTAGGCAATAAAGATGAACTTCTAGGAAACATTTAGCATCCCTGACAACAATATGAATGAGCCCCTTTAGATATCTAGCCCAGTAGATCCTTCATATCACTCCAGTCCCAGCTTCCAACTTATTGTCACTTCATGAGGACTCCATGGTGACAATCAAATAGTTAAAACCAATCAGTTTACAAAAGCAGGGGAAATCACAATAAATTGTTTCAAGCCACTGATATTTTGTTTTTTGTTTTTTTTCACAGTCATAAATAACCAGAACAAGAATTAGTATCAGAAGTTAGCTTCTGCCATCACAAAACCTTAAAACACTTTTTTGTAACTAAAAGTCAGGCACAGTTTTAAGGGATCTCAAGGAAATTATGGCAGTCTTGAAAGGCAAAGAGGGCATTTAGTTAGAGGATGAATAAAAGTGACCCATTTAACATAGCAGCAAAGTGTTTGCTACAGTGTTACTTGGGATTAGGAACAAAATAGAAAATACATATAATGAGTTTTGATTAAGACTTGTAACAACACTGGGGCATATGGGTGGCTCAGTCAGTTAAGCGTCCAAGTCTTTGAGTTTGTCTCAGGTCGTGATCTCAGGGTTGTGAGATTGAGCCCCATGTTGAACTGCATGCTGGGCATGGAGCCTCCTTAAGATTCTCTCCCTCTCCTTCTCCCTCTGAACCCTCCCACCCTCACTCCCCTTAAAAAAAAAAAAAAAAAAAAAAAAAAAAAAAAGATTTCTAACACCATAAAAGTGCAATTGCTTTTTGAAAGCCATGGATGAATAAGTACATACAAGGTGGAGATAAAAAGTGAATTGTTCAGTTTCGGGAAGAATTTTGAGGAAATATAATAGGCCTGGAAATGCTGGTTCAAAATTAAACTGTTTCTCATTCTCAGACTTTCATGATGACAAAAAAGCTTTCAAAGCAAGGAATGGACTCCAGGCGAAGATCAAATACAAGGTGTTGCCAGTAAAATGAGGCTTCAGGGTAGCAATGTTCAGACTGAGGGTGTGGTTATATGACCTTTTGTTAAGACCTCAGAAATATTTAAGGAAGTGCTTTGTGTACCATCTCAGCCAGATAAAAAGATTTCTAAGAATCTTAAGGGTATACTTCCCAGACATTTCCAGCTGGGGAGTCTAATAATGATGTATCTTTTAGACTCTCTCTAGGCAAAAAGATTTATAAAATTTTAATAACACTGTGCCTTGCGCCATGACTCTCAGCCCTCAAAGAAATTATTGACTATGCCTTCAGTCAAGTAAATTGAATTTCAATAATATTTATAAGAAATATCTAACATCTTAGGAATATTGGATTAACACAAATGTCATGGTTCAGAGTAAAAAAAAGCAGAGGTAGTTCAAAATGAAAGGCTTTGGGGTCTCCCACCATCTGTGGGCAGAAAGTAGGAGGAGAGGTACTTACCTACATACACAGTCTCATGGATGACTTGGATTGCAAAACCAAGTGTCCAGAGGATGAATCCAGAGCTATGAAGAATCACTCCTAGAGAGATTTTAAAATAATGAGTTAACTGGTAATATGTACAGAACTGGATTTCAGAATTGCTCTAGACTGATAATGGCTATGTACTGCCTGTCCTTTCTCTCACTTTTGTAGGTTTTTTATTTTTTTAGATTTTATTTATTTATTTGAGAGAGAGAGCATGAACAGGGGAGAGACAGAGGAAAAGGGAAAAGCAGACTCCCTACTGAGCAGGGAGCCCTATGACATGAGGCTTAATCCCAGGACCCTAGGATCATGACCTGAGCCAAAGGCAGTGCTTAACAAACTGAGCCACCAGGTACCTCTTTTCTCTCACTTTTGAAATCAAAGGTCTATTTCAATTATCTTACTTTATGTCACCATTTTATATTGTGTTTGGGAGGTGAGCAGAAGAGGCAAAGAAATAACCTTTCTCTCTCACAGATTTTCAGAAAGAGAGGAGTCATACCTGATAACCTGAATCCAAACACAACTTAGATGTTAAAACCCTGGATTTAGAACCAGTACTATAATGAGATGACTTTTGAGGTCTTGATTGGAAAACAAGTGTATGGTACATGTAGAAGGGACTTAAATTATGGTTTTCACAGGATATTATGTGGAGAATAATCTCAAAGATGCTCATCTTCAATTCCTTTCCTTATTATACGGCCTACTGCTCCTCACATCAAGAGGTCAAATTACCTCTCCACCTAACATAAACTGGCTTTAGTGGCTTATTTGACTAATATAATATCATGAATATTGATGCAGGAAAAGACATTAATGTTTGAAGCCTATGCCAAGAAAGAATTCTTGATACATCTTTGGTACAGAAAAGTAATTTTATTAAAGCATGGGGACAGGACCTGTTGGCTAGAGCTGCACCTGGGTCATGTGGAGTGGAAAATTATATACTTTCAAGTTGGAAGGCAGTTAGGGATAGTGTAAATCTCTAAGGAATTTTGGAAGCAAGGTTTCCAAGGTCCAGGGGGAAGGGGGGGTAGCTATTGTTAGGAAATAACTGTCATAAATGACCTTCTAATATAACCTTAGTCATGAGACCCTTCAGATGTATACTGATGGGCCATATGCTTGGGGGATGATTGCTAACATGTACCATGGGGGGATAGAGATAAAGGAAATTTCTAAAGAAATTTTTTTTAAAGATTTTATTTATTTATTCATTAGAAACACACACAGAGAGGCAGAGACACAGGCATAGGGAGAAGCAGGCTCCATCCAGGGAGCCTGACATAGGACTCAATCCCAGGACTCCAGGATTACACCCTGGGCCAAAGGCAGATGCTCAACCACTGAACCACCCAGGTGTCCCATCTAAAGGAATTTTTTTTTAAAGGAATTTTTATATGTTAAAGTAAACTTAAAGATCCTGGATTGGGATAAGATTGCCTTTTGTTCTTAGCAAAGTATTAATACTGAGGCAGTTTAGTCCCTAGATGAATGTCACTCTGCTTGTTTCATGGACTTGTCAATGGACTGTAAGTAGTAAGGAAATTTAACAATTTTTCTTCTGCCTTTTATTTCCCCACATCAAATATGACATCCTGAGGCTAAGTTTCAGACTTGTGGTCCACTTGGGTATCTTAAAAAACTGATTCTTAGAATTCACCTTCTCTAAAAGGACCACCACAGTATAAGAAGCATAAGCCACACGTGTAGCCACTCCCTGAAAAAAATCAGAGTTTTATGTGAAAGCCATAATCAACTATCAGCCTTGGGAATGGACTATTTTGGGCATTCAGCTTTCAGATGGCTCCAGCCTCAGCCTCCTTTTGATTGCAAGTACATGAAAGACTACAAGTTAAGACTACCAAGGTGGGCCTGCCAACATTGAGAACTATGAAAAATACTAACAAATTAATCTTGAACCAATGAGTGCTATTTTATCTTCAGCAATAGATAACTAGAACATCATCATTGTAGGATTCTGAGAGCAGGATAGGACACTAGAGAGAGCTTATACATGATGACGGCATGAAGGAAATAATTGCTGGATGTTGGGGACAGGCACTTCTGTGAACCCTCCTGTCATATGAAGCAGAACCTTAAGTTGCTTGGGGTGAGGCAGCAAACACCCATATTCACAAAATGAAAATGGGCTGATAAGCAGTAGCACAGGGAATAGATGCAAAGCTCTGCCCTCTTTCCAGAGTTCTTCTCTATGATGAAGCAATAGTCTCTGGGGCAAGGACATATGCTCTTAAGCCTTATATGAATACCAAGCAGAGGCTTCCTACTACTAAAGTAATTCCAATCACAGGCACAAGTATGAATTAGAATGCCATGAGGAGGTGAAGTATTAATGTCAAGAAAATCCCACCCCAAGGTCTAGGAGCATATGGCCTCCATAAAACTAAAGTGAGATCAGAATAGCATGTAGAACCTGTGCCCCTCCAAAAACAAGAAAATAAAAAACAGAAAACAGAGCTAGTATACAATAATAAGCAATATCAGCCAACCAGTGAGGGAAAAACAAGAATGTGGATAGAGTCCTTTCTGTGGATTAGGACATATAGATAGTATCTGAAGGTGGAATACAAACACTAAAAAGAAGCTGTCACCACCCACCCCCCCGCCCCGTTACCTTCCCATACACATAGCACAATGGCAGTTGACAACTGGAGGAACTAAAGCTTGTGATATATTGACATTAACTGTTGAAGCAACAAAAGTGAAACTCAGCTCAATTTCTGATTAGACTGACTCAACACCCACTTTAATGGTGTGAATGAAGAAGAGAAATGCTCATATTCAATTTAAACTCTACTTAAAATGCTCTATAGAACTAAGGATAATGTCTAGAATTCAATGAACAATTACAAGACACACCGAAAAAGTAAGAAAAAAAGCCTATTGTTAAATGATAGGTAATCAATAGGATCAGACTCACCCATGACTCAGATGTTAGAACTCAGAGGTGATTATGATGTTGGGTATTTAAAATAACTATTATTAAGGGCCACCTGGGAAACTCAGTTAAACATCTGACTCTTGGTTTTGGCTCAGGTCCTGATCTCATTGGTCATGGGACTGATCCCTGTGTCAGGCTCCATGCTCAGCAGGAGTTAGCTTGGATATTCTCCCCTTCTGTCCCTTTCCCCTGCTCATATGCACTCTCTCTCTCAAAATACATAAATAAAATATTTTTTAAAAATAACTATGATTAAAATGTTAAAGGATGTAGTGGAAAATGTAGACAATGTACATGAGAAGATGGGAAATGTCACAGAGATACGACAAATATAAGGAGCATAATGGAAGTACAAGGAAAAACAAAACAAAAATACTATTTCAGATAAAAATTCCTTCATTATGTCCAACAGTAGACTAGATATAGTTGAAGAAAGAATTAATGAACTTGTCAATATTTCAGCAGCAATAACAAAAGCTAACACAAAAAAATAAAATAAAAAAAAAATAAAATAAAAAAAAAAAAAACAAAAAAAAAAACAAAAGCTAACACACAAAGAGAAGAATGAAAGGTAAATAGATAAAAACAGAAAATCCAAAAGCTGCAGGACAATACCAGATATGTGGACAATACCACATATATAATTTGGTCCTTCAGAAAGAGAAGAAATTTTAAAAAGAGAGAGAAATAGAGAAAGAGAAAAGAATTAGAGAATGAAAAAAAAAAAAAGAATTAGAGAATGATGCAGATAAAATATGTGAATCAATGACTGAGAATTTTCCAAACATGATAAGATACAATATATCATGAATCTGGGCAGCCCCGGTGGCGCAGCGGTTTGGTGCCGCCTGCAGCCGGGGGTGTGATCCTGGAGACTGGGGATCGAGTCCCACATCGGGCTTCCTGCATGGAGCCTGCTTCTCCCTCTGCCTGTGTCTCTGCCTCTCTCTCTCGCTCTCTCTGAATGAATAAATAAATAAATTCAAAAAAATAAATTCAAAAAAATATATATATATATCATGAATCTAAAAAGTTCAGAGAATACCATATATGATAAATAGAGCAAAAAGAAAAGAAAACAAAACAAAACAAAAAGATAAATAGAGCAGTAGTAATTACTACTAGCACTACAACAAAAAGAGACATAAAGATATATTAGAGTAAAACCCATAAAAAGCAAAGGTGCAGAGAACATTTTGAAGGAGCCAAAGAAAAATAACACATAGCAAATAGAGGTGAGTAGTGGGGAGGTTAAGGATTATAGTAAACTTCTTCAGAAACTACATAATTTAAATGACATTTTAATAGTCCTGAAAGAGTATTAATCCAGAATTCTATAACCAGTTGAAGGATTTTTCAAAAATGAAGACAGAGTAAAGATTTTTTAAACAAAAGAAGAAGGGAGTGGGGAGAGAGGGGAGGAGAGAGAGAGAGAGAGAGAGAGAGAGAGAGACTCTTTTCTATCAGACCTGCACAAGGAATGTTCTTCATACCAACAAAATAGGATACAGAAAGGACTCCTTTCTCTACAAAGAAATGAAGTGCTCAAGAAAGAGGAAAATGGACGGTATGTATATGTACCACTATGTGTCACTCCACTCTCCCTTTCATTATTTATGAAAATGTAGATAGTACTTCTTAATGGACTAATAGTATATGTTTTTACTAACCTTTGCTTTCTGTGGAACTTAGGACAGACATTGGGCAGCTATCAGATTGGTTAACTAAACTGATTGCACAGGGGTATACAGCTACACACAGATCTAGGTTTTGTCCCATGTTCCTGCTCCACCATCATTATGTTAACTTTTCTCTTGATTGCAAGATGTGGATTTGATTCTTGTGATAACATCTCAGATCAGAAAGAGAGCTTTTATCAGGGTAGAAAACCTTTCCCAAATGACAGCCAGCAATGTTCTTCACAAACAACCTTGGCCGGACCCCTATTGCATGCCAGGCCTAAAATAATCACTGGCAAATGAAATGAGACAAACTGTGACCCATGTAAAACAAATAATGATTTGGTCTTGGGCCAGAGGAGAGTGACCATCTCCCATGAAAGATATGAAGCACATGGGTGTAATCTTTTTTTTTTTAATTTTATTTATTTATTTGAGAGAGAGAATGAACAAGAGAGAGCACCAGAAGGATGGAAGAGCAGGGGGAGAGAGAGCAGCAGACTCCTCACTGATCAGGGAGCCTGACATGGGGCTCAATCTCAGCTCCCTGGGATCATGACCTGAGCAAAAGGGAAGTCACTTAGCCTGTTGAGCCACCCAGCCACCCCTTGTCCCCTATGGGGGTAATCTTGAAAAATCAGAGTTTAGTTAGGAAAGAAGAATATGCCTTCTATAAATCTTAATCAGGCAATCGTTTCCCCTTACACAACATTTTGTCCAAGGGCTACTTCAAGCTCTCCTATTGAATATTGACAAAGAATCAAGCATAGAGAGAGCAAGCAGGCATTTCTCAGGTTGAGAGCATGGATCACTGAATATGTAACATAAAAGCTATCCATCCGCCAAGTAAGCATTCAAGCCACTGGAATTTTGCAGTGTGTGCTGGGGAGGAACAACACTTCTTTGGTAATAACAACATGTCTTAAAATAAACACTTAATATACACTGATGATGTGTCCTAAAAGGGATGATGACCAAACCAGGACAGAATAGAATATTACATGAAGAATGTGGAAGGCGAGTAATAGGATTAAGCTAAAGCTGCACAAGGAAACAAGAGGAATTCAGACCAAATCAGAACAACTTATACAGTTTTTACCACTTCCTTAGGAGTAGGAATGGGCATTAGAATCAGGAAGAAACTTAAGAGTTGTTGGATCTAATTATGCCCAGATTAGATCTATATTCAATATAATCCTATTCAATAGGACATTCACACATTCTCCTCTCTTTCTCTTTGTCTGCACTCTCATTCTCATACACACACACACACACACACACACACACACACTCTTTATAAAATCTGTAGTCCAAATATTTGGACTAAGTGGAAATTATAATTATATTGAAAATTGTCACACCCTTACAAAGTATTGCATTAACATGTCATAGATTCTATTTTTCTGTTTACACATTACAATAGCACATTCCCTTTCTAAAATGACCCCTACAATAGCATAGCATTCTATATTTGGCTTTGTGGGTATACACATATTGTTACATCCCATAAGCATGTCATTAAGAACTACTTATGGTCTATTTATTCCTCTGTCAAGACTCTTATTTTTTCTCTTCCATTGACCAAAATTTCTCACTTTTTAATTTCCATTAAGCTTCTATTCATGAGCATTGTTCACTTATCTTTCTTACTTCAGTTGTTTTTAAATTTGACAGGCTAAAAACCCATTACAGAATTGAAGTTAATACTTCAGAAAAGGGCATGACTTTAGAATTCATACTTTTATTACAGTAATATCTTATGCTTTAATGCATCTAAATATACAAGCAGCTTATTCTTAAATGGAAATAACTTTTAAAAGGGTACAATAACCAAGGCTCTCCCAATATTAAATGACAAAAAAGTAATTAACTTAATATTCTCATTCCTCCAAAAGCTTTTATGCAATGCCTTCCTGTTATTTATTCCACAAAAAATGTATACTTTGGATATTTAATTATAAAATTTCTAGAGATTTTACTCAAATAAGAGTCACCCACCAATTAACTATACACTGAGATTAAGGCTACCTCATGATTTTCAGATGAATCATTTAGAAAAGGAATTTGTATTAATAACCTCAGAATTATTATTATTATTTTTTTTAAAGAATTTTATTTTATTTTATTTATGATAGTCACAGAGAGAGAGAGAGGCAGAGACACAGGCAGAAGGAGAAGCAGGCTCCATGCACCAGGAGCCCGACGTGGGATTCGATCCCGGGTCTCCAGGATCGCGCCCTGGGCCAAAGGCAGGCGCCAAACCGCTGCGCCACCCAGGGATCCCATGAATTATTATTATTAATCACTGTTATATATATATTTATATTTCTGTCTGTTGTATGATTTTCTCTTTTTTTGTATGATTTTCTTAACAATGATCTTATTCTATGTAACTAATAATTCACACGTCTAAAAAAAAATAATTCACACATCTGTGTCTACCAATCAAATGCATACCTAGAAGAGTATTTGATACATGAGGCTCCTGAGCTGCAAGTTTAAAGAATAAATAGATGGATAAATAAATAACAGATAGCTTAGTGCATCTACCATCTATTGGGTGCCACATATTATAATTAATATACTATAACAAAAGCTTTGCTCTTCTAAGAAAATAAACAGAGAGTCCCCCCTCCCCCAATGTCAAGGGCAGCTTGATTAGCTTTGGGTAACTAGGTGGCAAGTGAAGGAACTTTATTCCTCTCATATGCTCACATTGACATTTTGTGTTATAAGGTCTTAAAATTCCACGATTTCTTCCTCTCTTCATTGTATACATTGTTTTTTACACATGCACATAAATTTTCCTTGGCTCTGAACCTCTTCTAACCCTTATACAGTGATAGTTGCTTCACTAAGTCTATACATGTCCACATGTACAGGAAAATGATAAATAGAATGAACAGAATCTGGGTGAACTGACCCAACATCTGTACTAACTAATTGACTTTCCAGTTTCTTTTCTTTTTTCCATACCATCACATTTTGCATTTTGAAGGTAAAAATAAATAAATAAATAAATAAATAAATAAATAAATAGACAAATATTTTGATAATGAAGGGCCTACATCCTTTACTGGAAAAAATGTCTCTTTGGGAGAATTCTGGAAGAATGTTCCATTGACCGATAGAGAGTCCCTTTGATTTCAAAATTTTATGGTAGAACATCAATTGTACAATTATTGCTAATGAATATTTTCCATCTGTAGTCTTCGATTATGACAAAACTTATTAAGCAAATTACTTTCTCTAAATAAAGAATTTTAGCTGAAAACAGTATAAAATAATAAGGTTATGGTACATGTATATATGTAATTAATTTTTAATTCAGATATAATTTCATGATTTTCTAGAAGTATTGAATTTTTAAAATATAGGTACAAGTGAGGTGTATCTGTTAATGGTTCTCATCTTGAAAGGCAGTAATACATTTACTGAATGTGTATCAACATTATATCAAATTAGCAATCTACCTCAGTAGTATAGAATTACATGCAAATTTACATATGAACAAAAACATATTGGGACATAATTTGTACACAACTAAGCATCTTCACTGTCAAACTTACCTAAACTAGGATAAAAGAAAAAAAAAAAAGTCCTTTCAGTTCTATAAGTTCAAATCCATCTGGTGGCAAAGAGAAGTGAATTGGCAATCAGTGAATTAAGAGGATGAGACTCTATATTCTAGTGCACTGAGCCAAGGCATTATTTTATTATTTCCTTAAATGTAAGGGCTGAATATCTTATTTCATTAAAAATGATGGTGTAGTAAGTTTAGATTCTCTATTTGCATATTACTTCTGCATCTATGAATTAACATTTGATGTACTCTCTTTAGTCAATTTGTGCATATGCACAGACAGATTTTCATTAGATCTATGACAAGCTGCTGCCTGAGATCTTAAAGTCAAAGAATAGACCCTTCTGAAATGGTCTAGAAGAAATCTTCAAGATTAATAAAATGTTAGTTGAGCCCTCTGGATTTAAGAATTAAAGATGAAAGAAGGAAAAGACAAAAAAAAGAAAAGGAAGAGAAACACATTTTGGACAGGTTCCTCTGTGATGAGCTTACTTGTGAAGTCACTACATGTGAATTGACTTTAAATATGAAAACATTCCTCAGGAAGCAGTGATTACTTCTAAAATGACTTGTTTGAGAACAGAAAGTAATACAAAGGGAATGTAACCACTGCCAAGGGTAAACATTTTCTTTTTAATATTGTTTCAGTGGAAAATTAGTAATTTCCACAGGCCCTAGCCTAGCCCCTGCTTGAAGGGCCAGCTGTTTCTTAAGGAAATTCTTTTGCCCACCCTGAGAGCCCCATGCAGAAACTGGGCAAAGTGCCCTGGCTAAGGGCTCACCATGTGCAGCGAAGGTGACTATAAAGACACTATTTTTCTTTTTATCTGTGAATAATAGGCTTCTTCAGGCATATTTTCTTACAGGATATGTGCCCACTTAAGGGCTTTAAGCACTGGATAGGAAAGATTAAAATAGCTGGTCTTCTAGATTAAAAAATAAAACATCTATAGTTGCTACTCTGAGTCCTAACTTCTCTCCAGGTGGCCTGTCTTTGGGAACCTTGCTTTAGTTCTTTCTCAGCAGATGCGAAGGTCAGAATCCAGAGTTCTATTTAAACAGTGCAGTCCCACAAGGTCAGCAGGTTAACTTTCCTAACAATCAATATACAGAACAACTGGTTAACACAACAAAGATGCTGCCCTAAAGAGTAACTAAAATGATGTCCTTGGTGGTTGGATTTGTGATTAAAGCACACCCCACATAGGCACCTGAAACCTCCATCCTTTATATTTTAGTTTGTTAAACAAAAGCCTTCCTAATTTCTATCCTGTGTGTGTCCCCAGGAGGAAATGCACCATAGAAGTGTTTAAGTCATTTAAACAGATTAGGGCAAGAGGACATGAGGGAGAAAAGTAAAAAGTCACCTTGTGCTGAACCCAAGAGAAGCAGGCACAAAAGAGAGTAAGTGGGGAATATCAAACTCCTCAAAATGACCGTGTCTGCTTTTTAAGAATGGGAGTGGGCATCCGGCAGAAAATAACTCTAGAAGTAGCTAAATTTGGGTTCTTTCTCTGAACTGATATCCATCCAGGAATATGGAGCTAGTTTGCAAATTTAGGGAAGACCAGAATGTGTCCTAATTTAAAAACGTTAACATAATGAAATTTGGCATACAATGTGTGTGGGAGTGTTGATGATTAGATTAGGCAGTTTTTACATTTTACATGAAGAATTGGATTACTGGAAGTAACCAGTAATCACATATACAAGCATCTTGAAATTGCAACTAAACTTAATTATTTTTTAAAGTTTGAACTTTTTCAAGTAAGTGTTCCCTTTGATATAATTAAAAATTGTGGCTATTTGCATTTGTTGAAGCATGTTTCTTATCTTTCTTATTACCTTTTCTTGTGGTGGGGGGCCAGAGTGGGACAAAAGGATTACACAGGCTTTGGTGAGGATCTGCAAAAAACACAACAGATCTGAAGTCCTTTCATCTCCATCCTTAGTAAATCTCTAGCCTGGACAGCACTAAGAAGTATGGCTACTTTTCTTGTTTATAAAGAAGTCCTAGTCAACTAATCTGCCAAGCATGGCATAAAAAGGCAGGAGCAAAACCTGGTTCTCACTTTACCCTCACGCTGTTGGATGCCATTGAAAGAAATTAATCTGAGCAGATTTAGGACTGAGGGCTTTATGTCCATATGGATTGGCAGTTGGTGAGACCTCACTATTAACGGTGCACAATTAATAAATAATATGTCTCTGTTTGCTTCGGTAGCTGTTCAAGCATTAAAAAGCTTATAAAAAGATTGCTTAGACAAAAGCCCCACATATGGGCAAGGTCTTGATCCATGCTGGATGTCTTCCATTCAGAAATCCCATTTGCATTTTGCATGGTACATCGCCCCCCAAACACCAATTTGTTATTCAGTTTACCAAGACGGAACAGATGAGTTATGTACACTTATCAGTAATTGAAATAAATAAATAAATAGCATTAAAAATATAAAGAACAATCATATCCTACAATGGAACAATGTTACTGGTCCAACATGCAGGCAAAAATTGGAATCTTACAGCATGAACCTGTGGCTTCTTAACATTTATACTCTCCCACATAATAAATGACTCTAAGACACTACTTCAGTTCTAATTTCAGAAGCAAATTAAGATTCAAAATTAAGACAAATTTAATTTTCAATACTCTTTTGTAACACTTGTCTGTGGCAGACCTTACTAAGAAAAACTGCAGGTTCTGTGATCCTAAGAGATTTTCGACCTGAATTAAACCTGGGGACTGAAAAGATAAAGACACTAACCAATGAAGGCTTCTGCTAAAATACTTTATCTAGCATAATGCTAACTCATATTTGAAGGCTGCTCTGTGTTTGCAAAATCTTAGTCCAAGTTATATCAAACCCAATCCATAAAATGATACATTTTAATTATTTTTATTTTATACTAAGGGCAATTGAATACATGCAATGCTGTTTAAAAAATAATCTGGAAGGTCCTGGATGGCTCAATTGGTTAAGCTTCCAACTCTTGGTTTTGGCTCAGGTCATGGTCTCAGGGTCATGGAATGGAGCCCTGCCTTGGGTTCCATGCTCAGTGAGGAGTCTGCTTGAGATTCTTTCCTCTCCCTCTTCCTCTGACCCTCTTCCAGCTCACACACACACACACACACACTCTCTCTCTCTCTCTAAAATAAATAAATCTTAAAAAACAAAGAATAATCTGATCATCATATATTAATAGTAACTTTGTAAATGAACTGAAAAATAAAATGGGAATTAAAACATCTCAACCCAATGTCTCTAAAAATTGGCTCATATATCATGGACATATGTTGACATTATAGAATATGGTATTATGAGGGTATCTTCATTTTCTGTAATTCTTCCAGGTGAAAGTATATGCCTGAACTTTTCTTTCCTTTTCTTTTTTTTCCTTCCTCTTCTTCTCTTTTCTTTCTTTCTTTTTTCTTTTTTCTTTCTTTATTTTATTTTATTTTTTTAATTTTAAGGGAACTTGTACTCTTTTACAAGTAAAACTTTCCAGGAAAGTCTATATGGCATTACTGTTACATGAGTGACATTTGCAAATATTGAGCATAATTCAGTTTCCTTTGAAATTGGTCACAGCTTTTCTACAAGAAATTCAGTTTAATGGATAGGTTGTAGTGAATCTGCAGATAAATCAGGTAATTTTGGATATACTAAATAAAGTCCCAATTCTCTTATACTCTTTATTGTATTACTCTGTAATACACACATTTAAGGCTGGCATATGTTTAAAAGTCTTATATCATATTTCCTTTCAAAATTAGCACAATAATTTCATTATTTTGGTTGATTTATTAAATTTATTCATTGCCAAAAAGTCTGGGCAAATGAACAAACACATTCGTTAAACAAGGGGGAAAAATCAACCCTACAACTTCTTTTTCTAGAATAAAGCTTCCCGGACCTTCAGCAAAGCAATTACTAAAATAGTTGCTGCATTCTCTTGGAAATTACATGGTTA
Organism: Vulpes lagopus; assembly: GCF_018345385.1. Classification (NCBI taxonomy): domain Eukaryota; kingdom Metazoa; phylum Chordata; class Mammalia; order Carnivora; family Canidae; genus Vulpes; species Vulpes lagopus. The sequence goes on along the minus strand of NC_054824.1, from coordinate 20,510,619 downwards.
CATACAAACAAGGCTTTATGCAGGATTTTCAAATGCAGATTTCTAGGAGTAACTTTTATTCCACTGAGAATCAGGAGAAATTACATTTTGTATTGTAATGTAGATTTAGTGTAACCATGGTAAAATGGGGCAGGTTGGGAATCTTGTCAGTCACTGCTTTAAGGTTTAACTGTAGAAAAACACTTAAAAACAACACCCCCAGGACCATCATAAGCTCATCTTTATTGTCAAAGTGTCAGAATACTACATCAGGTAGCCACTAACCTTAAAAGTGATTTGTGACTAAAAAACAAAACTAAAGATTAGGTTAAGTATATCATTTTGAAAACTATATGAGAAGATCTTTAAAATTATATCTTTTTTCTGCTCTTTGCAATACAACCCACAACAGAGCAGTTAGCTCATAAAAAGAACGTACATTATAAGAATGTTCTAAATTTTCACATTTTGTTTATATTTTATTGCTTTTACTCGGGTTAACATGTGGTACATTTTTACAAAGCCTGATTGTTCACATATTTAATTTCTATGGCCATAAAGCCATATATTTTTAATACAATCCAACCAGCAGGAAATGATCAGACTCTACTAAATATTTTAATATTAGCCTGAAGTTGTGAAGTGAAATATAAAAGGGAAAGTGGTTTTAGAGCCTGTGACATTTCACACTATTCCATCAGTAATAAAGATATATAAATCAACTTTTCTGGAATGTAATTTGGGAATTTTAAAATCCTAATGCCAATACTATGAAATAATTAATGAAATATGATATGTAAAGTCAACAATGAACATAACACAAGAGTATATTTCTTTTTGTTACTAACCTCTTTTCCATTATTAATGCAAGAAGTTTTCATTTTAAAAGACAATCCATTCATTACACAAACAGGAATTCTGATGGTTTTTAAATTGAAATCTTGTATTGTTCTCATACCTGACATATAAAACTGCTGATCAATTTATTTAATCCTAAATTTTAGGCATGTTTAAAGAATCACATCTCTGTTAACAGAAGCACAATTTTTACATCCTTTCTTTTGGCTTTTAAGTTGTAGTTTTGTATACATCCCAATTATATATTAAATAGATGCCTGCTTATAATCCCAGTTATATTAAGCAGAGGGTTGTTGCAACTCTTGTGTGGTAAGCAGGAAAGATATTTTAAATATCCCAGAAATAGGTATACTAAAGATTTTTCACTCCAACTTCTGAAGCCAGACTATGTCTAAGGGGCAGAAAAAATATAAGGACTTTAATCTTTTAAAAATAATGAAGGAGGATCATTTAAGTGGACTCTTCAAATGTTCCTTTCTCACATAAAACCATAAAAAAGTAATTGTAGACCTTTGTATGCAATCTTTACAGGGGATATTCTGTGAATATATTCACATTAAAGGAGGGTCTCATCTAAAATTATTTATAACATTGATTTGTAACATAAGAAAACAGAAACAGAAAAAATTAACATTTATAATAAAGAGACATTTATAAAAGATGGATTAGAGACACAGTGTCTCAAAGCTTTAAAGTCAAATATTGAACAATATCAGTGAGAGCAGGTATTTCAGTGAGGCTCAGTTCTTCTATGTGGCTAGAATCTGTGTGGAATGGAAAAGGATATCAGAGATAACACAACCCAGAGAAGGACCGAACAGAAGAATTTGTTCTAGAACTTGGAGAAAAGAGCATTTGATAATTGCTACTCTGCTCTTTAAAAGTGTTTGAGGGCAGCCCAGATGGCCCAGTGGTTTAGAGCTGCCTTCCAACCCAGGGTGTGATCCTGGAGTCCCGCATTGGGCTCCCTGCAGAGACTCTGCTTCTCCCTCTGCCTGTGTCTCTGCCTCTCTCTCTCTCTCTCTCTCTGTGTGTGTGTCTGTCATGAATTATGAGATTCATGTATATAATATACATATATATTATGAATTATATATATAAAGGGTTTGATGTCTTCCTAATTTCCTAGATCTAAAATACTTAACTTTCTAAAATACTTAACTTTCTACATACATCTCTTCTTTAATTATTTCTTGAACAGTTCACCATTTCCCAAATACAACTTCTATGTTAATTAACCACTTATAGATTCCTGTTAGTGCCTCTGCAGCTTAGCACATGCTCTGCCCCATGTTCAAAATACACTTTCCTTCCTAACCTATCAGGAACTTCTACCCACCTGAGTATTAATGTGTTGCCAATTGGAGGAAATCTTGTCTAATCCACTTTAGGTTTTGTCCTTTATGTCGCCATTATCATTTCAATGGATTTTTATTAATTTATCAGAGTGTATTACAAATATTTAAAAATATATTTCCTACCTCTTAGGCCTTAAACTCCTTATCAGAAGGAAAATTAACTTATTCCCTATACCTTTGGTTTCTAACATAATGCATGGTATATAAGAGATGTAATCCATTTTTGGTGAACAAATGAGTGGACAATGAGTGGGTATTTGCTTAGGTACTACTGGTTAGGGACATTACCAAATAACCAATAAAAAATAGAATTAGACATTTTATTTCATTGATATATTTATTTTCTACTGCGTAAGACATTCTTTGAAGGTTCTATGAAAAAAAATGCTGAGCTGATAGAAGAGAAAAGGGATTAAAATCATAGTCATGGTAATCTAGTATTTGGATCCACTTGTATATTTTTTTAAAAGTGCATAAAAGATTGCTGTTTTCTCAAATACTTCATTCATCTGGATTGTATTTTTCTCTGCACATCACTGGTCTTTGACTGGACCACTTGAGTTCCATGATTATAAAGGTTAGCCACTTTCAGCTTTCTATCTATTCATTCAAATACATGTACCCAAGGGTCATTTTGCCAACAATCTCTAAGATAGCAGGAAAGTTAAATCACTTTTTTAGCTAATGCTACAAAGTAATAAAGCTCCCAAACAACATATATATATATATATATATATATATATATATATATATACAATTTCTTTATAATAATAGTGAAGAATTAGTGAGCTCTCACTTTCTGCCAGGCACTGTCAGGTTCTTTATATGTATTATCTCCTTTAATCTCAGCAGTTTATGAAGCAATTATTATTTGGAGCCTATTTGTAGATGAGGAAGCTAAAACATGAAGTTGTCCAAGGTCACATTTCTAATTAGTAAGCATATGAGAAAATCAAGCCATAAGGAATTTACTTGAGAAAGTATGAAACTTGTTTCTCACATATCAACAACACAAGTGTTCTCCAGTGAATCTTCCCTATTTACATATGCCATTGCTTATTTTTGAAATACCTGATCTTATTTCCGAGTTCGACTTCAGTGTCAATAAAATGATTGCCATTTGCTACAGGGGAAAAAAAATACTCCATCAAACATTCTAATTTTAACCAGATTTTTATATGTGAATCTATGCTTCTTCACCATAATCTTTCAAAAAAAAAGTCTTCTATATTTTAAGAAAATAATAAAAATATTATTAAATTTCAATTAGTATTAATACTATAATCATTTTTTAGCTACCCTTCATATCTTGAGACATTTTGTATATTCAATGTATTTAATTAATTTATTATACTTTTGTACATCTTGGAACTATTTCAAATTTTATAAATGTTAGTAGTCATATTACTTCGAACTTTGTTACATATTGCAATATATTTATTACATATATTTGGAGCCCTGACTTTGTCCCTGGGATTTCATTCTAAGTCTCCAACTGCCCGCTGGGCTCTCCAGAGATCTTCAACCATTATCTAATTTTTAGTTATCCAAAAACACATTCATTATCTTTTTCCAAATATAGTTCACATATCAGAAGGCTTTTTTTTCTATCATTGACATAATAATTCTCCCAAGGTCCTCACTTGAAACCTTGGAGTCATGGCTGACTTCATTCTCAATCATTCTCTCTACAGACATTAAATCATCATGCCCTTTCTCTGTTGATTTCTTTGCCTTCCTTTTCTTTCCTACTTGACCTACCTTGATCCAGATCCTACCACAGCAATGGAGAATATAATTGGAAATTCATATTCACCTTCCTGAAACTGCTTTGATACATATTTCCTTAAACATTTAAAAGGAATATGGCCAATTAAATGATACCCCCTTTTTTGTTTGTTTGCTTGTTTGCTGTTTAGCATCTTTGACTATTAGCACTTTGGCTATTTCTTATCTCTCTAAATATGTCCTCATCTGTACTCTTTCAACAATTATTCTTCTGTTCATCCTAATCACATTTCTAGTTGTTCACTTTTTTTCTCTTTATTTTTGTTGTCTAAAGTGTCCCTCCTCTTCTTTCTTGCCATACGTTGGGCATCATTTTGTCCTCAGAGCTCAACTCAAGCCTCACCTATTCCATTATCTCACAACCATTCTATCACATCTCTTCTCAGCTGCTTTCTGACTTCCTTTCCATGTCACTCATTGGACACTTAGTGTATGTAGCTATCTACTTACATTTATGGTTTTACATGAATATCTTATCTCCTTCACTGGGCTACAAATACTTAAAAGCAGGATTTAAAAAAAAAATATCTGTAAACTTATACCTTGTATTTGTATGGGTAACAACTATGTCAACCTCTGTCTGCTTATTGAATGTTATTGAATGCACACTGTGTGCTTTTCTTAATATAATAAAGTCATTTTTTTCCTAAAATGTAGAGTTTGCTCAGTTTATATCATGTTTAACCTCAAAAGTCTTCATTGACTCTCAATTTTCCATAGAAAATAGTCCTACTTTGGTATACATTGCCCTAATAGTGACATTTCTCTTTGCACATTTACACATTTGTAATGGTCAGGTCCAAACACATAATGTACTGACCCCTTATATGCCAGATGCACATTCATGACTTTTTCTGTTTCTGTCAAGGAGAGTCCTTTATCCTAGAATTCCATTCTCCTGTGAAATGCAAGTAAACTTTCTATGTTTCACTCAAAAGTTACTTTGTTGAAAAAGTTTCCTTCCTATTTGCTGCCAAAGCACTTTGCTTGCCTTTCTATTAGAAAATTTCATTCATATTTGTGTTCTAGTCATGCATGCATGCATATTACTTTTTCTGTACAAAATTGTAAGCCTCTTGAGGTCAACTGCTGTGTAAAATTTGTCTCTTTATCTCTATTGATATTCCATCATTATAGTGTAGCAAGTATGCAATGAATTTACAAGAAAATATTCTTCATAATTTAATATAGGAATCTATTTTCCTATTTGGATTCCCATACTGAATATTGCGACCTTGTATTCACATAGAAAGGAACTAGGAATAGGTGCTATTTGTAACTGAAGCATGTTCCAACTACCTAGTTCATTCTCATGTTGTCTCTCACTAAGGACTTCTTTTAAGCAATAAAATTTGGTAATGTTTCATTGGCATTCTGGCTTCTCTAGCTGGCAGTTGGAGGACAGTCAGCTCATGAGGATTTTTAAACTTGGTCCTTGGGAGACTTTATATGCAATTCTGTGATATTTTAGGGCCATCAAAGACTACTTCTAAGAGCAATAGGATTCTTCCATTTTTAGTGGGTTTCTATAAGAGGCACAGAGTTTACATTTACTACCAGGCATTTGCCATGCTCATTGGGGGTAATTCCATCAGTTTTATAGAGTACAGGTGAACAACATAGTTTTCTTCATGTGCCTTAGCTGAATCATTTAAGAACTCTGCAGTCTGTCTTTTTGTGGTGAGATATGTCATCAAATTCAATCCTGCCATTTTCACTGTGTTGAAGCACAACACTGTATCAAGCAAAAACAAAGAAATAAAAAATATCTGGAGTAGCAAGGGACTAAAAGGGTCATTTACAAAAGTAATTTCTGTGTTTTGGAATCAGTTTAGAAACACACTTGACTCTTGATATTGTTCTTTATTTTTTTATAACCACTAATATGTAACCCAATGTATGAAATATAATGTCCAACTAGGCCATAGTTTGCCATGAAATTCAGGGTTCAGTTGAAATTGTCGTGTTAGGAGAAGACATCTCCATAGATAAATGGAGGGCCTCAGTAAACTTTACATCAACACGATCTTTTTATGTTGGAGCATCATAATTCTTGGCCCAATGCTGACTATGAAAAATCACAAAATCTGAATGATGAGTCCTTCTTGAATTAAAATAAAATTTAAGAAAATCAGATCTATGTGAACATAGTAGTTATTTCTGTACTAGCAGAATGCTAGTTACTGTATATATTTGTGCACCCCACATTATGACTTCAAATCTACTATAGCAAAGAATTGCTCCTAATTTGAAATATCTGATCTATTCAGAGTTAGTGTCAGACTCTACAGGTTTAAGAATTGAGTCCCACAAGACTGCCCTCCCTTCAGAGGCCAGCAGCAAGTCAAGTAACATATCCCAAAAGTACCCACTTGTATTTAACTTGGCTTCAAGGTCAGGGTTCCTCCCATACCATTCAATAATTTGTTATAATGGCCTATAGAACATTTTACTTATGTTTATCAATCTATTATAAAGGATAAAGATGAGTGACCAGATAAGAGGTACATAAAGTGAGGTCTGCAAGGGTCCTGGGAATAGGAGCTTCTTTCCATTTGCAGTTAGAGTATGCCACCCTCCCAGCACATAGATGTGTCCACTAATTTGGCAAGTCTCCAAACTCCTTCTTTAGGGTTTTTATGGAGATTTTATTATGTGGACATGATTGCTTAAATCATTGACCACTGATGATTAAATCAAACATCAGCCCCTCTTCCATCTCTGGAAATTAGGGGTGAAGTTGAAAGTTCCAACTTTCACTTGGTGAAAGTTCCTTGACAACCAGCTTCATCTTCTGAGAGTTACTTCATTAGTACAAACTCAGGTATGGTTGAAAACAGCTTGTTATAAAAAAAAAAAAAAAAAAAAAAAAAAAAAAAAAAAAGGTCCTTTGACTTCAATCATTTAGGAAATTATAAGGGTATTAGGAGCTCTATACCAGGAACAGAGGTTGAAGACATTCTCAAGTAAATCAGTGATTGAAAAGACAATCAGGGCAATGTAAATAACAGTAAAAGAAAAGAATGAAACAGAAAACATGAGTATTTTTGCTATACAAGATTTCAAAGTCAAGTGTACTAATGACTATTAGCTTGAAACAGATCTGTGAAGTTCTGATTAGGATGAAAGTTCCTTTCTTTAGTGCTTCAAATTGGGTGAGGATTGAGCATTGCAAATTTTCTTCTTTACTAGTATTGATAGACTTTAACTGTCATTTTCTTTTGTTATTTAGCACAAATATTTTCTAAACATTTTTTCACTAAACAATTTTTATATTATTATAAGCATCTATTGTTTTATATATTTTGGTGATATTTTCATAATGCTAATTTCTTTGTTTATTCCTACTACCTACTCTATTGTTAAATAAATATTTACAAAAAAATTCTTTATGTTTCCTCCTTTCTATACATCTTCTTGATTTTGTAATTAAATTTCTATAGAAAAAAGAATATTGTAAAGTTAGAATTTCTACTGAAGAGTAGAATCATCTAGATGTAATTACTAGTTTTCATTGTTATTAAACACAACGTACCTCTCTAGAGTAAAATAATTCATATCTATATTTGAAAAATAAAAGAAAAAATAAGATAATTAAGAAAAATACATTAGAAATTATTTTGTTTTCCCTATATTCTTTTCTTTCCCTAAGTAGGAACAGAAACACTGTGAATATAAGATGATGACATTTAAATTTAAATTATTGATTATTGTTCTTTTTTTTCTCCTTTTGCTAATTTCATTACTTTACATTTTTTCTAGTTACATTTCTTAGATTTAAACACCATTAAGGACATCTCTTTTAGTTAAGTAATGTTATAATTTGTCAATTTCACACTTTAAAAAATTATATCCATAAAGTTTCAGCATTGAATATAATATGGAATTTCTCAAGTATCAAATTTTTAAAAATCCATACCAAAGTTTAATAAACATACAACTCAAATTTTCCAAAATTCTAAATATTTATTCTAGAATATACATTCATCCTTCCAATTTACCTTCCAATAGTTAGATAGAGACAATTCTGGATGTGTAACTCCCCATTTCTGATAGCTAGTGATTATATAACACCTCTTCAGCAAAACTCTAACAAGACTGGTCTAGTAAAGAATATTTGAAATATTTCAAAATCAGTATCATAGTTAGTGACTTGCACATGGTCAGGTGGCTTTTCATTGATTGAATAGGTGGGAAAGAGGGAAGAATGGAGAATGATATATTGATCTCTAATGTGGACAATTAAATAAAAAGTGATTTTTTTTCTTGATATAAAGAATAACAGAACATTTTATGGGGGAGGATAATGAGCTCATCTTTAATATAGGAAACCTGGTGCTTATGGGACACTCAAATGGAAATATCTAGTTGGAAGTAAAATATATAGATTTGAGCTAGGGACCAAAATCAAGCATTGATGTTATTACCATGTGAGTATTATAATTGAAGCCATAAAAAAAAGGGAGTAAGATCACCTAGAATAATGTGAAAAGAATAAGACAAAATTCTCGAGAATATCAGAATGAAGGAACATCTTAGGGTAAATTTTGAGAAATTCTTGTCAGAAGAGGGGCAGTGATAAGAAACCATGGTGTCACACAGATAAAAGTGAAAATAAGTTTCAGATGATATAGTACTATACAAAGAAAATCCTAAAGACTCCATCAAAAATTGTTAGAAATAATAGATAAATTCAACAAAGTTACAGGAGACAAAAGTAATATACAAAAATCTGTTGCATTTCTATATGCTAATAACAAAGTGGCAGAAAGAGAAATTAAGAAAATAATTCCATTTACAACTGCACCAAAAGGAATAAAATACATAGGAATAAACTTAACCAAAAAGGTGAAAGATCTGTACTTTAAATTGTAAAATATTGATGAAAGAAATTTGAGATGACACAACAAATGGAAAGATACTCTGTGATTGCGGATTAGAACAATTAACATTGTTAAAATGTCTATACCATCCAAAGCAATATTTAGATTTAATGTAATCCCTATTAAAATACTAAGTAATTTTCACAGAACTGAAACAAATTAATACTAACATTTATATGGAACCACAAAAGATCCTAAATTGCCAAGCAATCTTGAGAAACAACAAAGATGGAGCTATCACAATCACAGATTTCAAGATACACTATAAAGCTGTACCGATCAAAAAAGTATGACAACTGGCACCATGTTTTTATGGTCAATTAATCTTTGACAAAAAAAGTCAAGAATATACAATGGAGAAAAGAATGTCATTCCAATAAATGCTGCTGGAACACCTGAAAAGTTACATGCAAAAGAATAAATCTGGACCACTTTCTTAAACTACATGCAAAAATTAACCCAAAATGGATTAAAGACCTAAATGTGAGACCCAAATCATGAAAGTTGTAGAAGAAAATATAGGCAGTAATTTCTTTAACATCAGACTTAACTACATTTTTCTAGATATGCTTCTTCAGGCAAGAGAAACAAACTTGGGACTACACCAAAATAAAAAAAAGCTTCTGCACAGTGGAATAAACTATCTACAAAACAGAAAGGCAACCTACTGAACAGGAGAAGATTTTTGCGAATGATATATCTGATAAGGGGTTAATATCCACAATATATAAAGAACTTACACAAGTCAACATTAAAAGAAACCAAAAACCTGATTAAAAGTGGGCAGAGAACATGAATAGGCATGTTCTATTCTATAGAACATAGAAGACATACAAATGATCAACAGGAACCTGAAAGGATGCTCCATATCATTTTTTTTTTTTTTAATTTATGATAGTCACACACACAGAGAGACAGAGAGAGAGGCAGAGACATAGGCAGAGGGAGAAGCAGGCTCCATGCACCGGGAGCCCAACGTGGGATTTGATCCCGGGTCTCCAGGATCGCGCCCTGGGCCAAAGGCAGGCGCCAAATCGCTGCGCCACCCAGGGATCCCACCCATATCATTAATCATCAGGGAAATACAAATCAAAACTATAATGAGATATCACTTTACATCTATCAGAAAGCCTAGTCAAAAGGACAAAAAACAACATCTTTTAGTGAGGATATGGAGAAAAAGGAACTCTGTGTACCATTGCTGGGAAAGTAAATTGGTGCAGACACTGTGGACAACAGTATGGGTTCCTCAAAAAACTAAAAATATATATATTTAAAATATAATGACCATGAGATCCAGTAATTCCACTACTGGATATACACTCAAAGAAAATGAAAGCATTAATTTCAAAGGATATATGTATCCCTATGTGTTTATTGCAAGACTATTTACAATAGCCTACATATAGAAGCACACCAAGTGTCCATTGATAGACAAATGGATAAAGATGGTGTGAGATATATATATACTCAGCCATAAAAATTAATGAGATCTGGCCATTTGCAAAAACACAGGTGATCCTAGAGAGCATCCACACTCAGTAGGAAGTCTGCTTTTCTTTTTTGTCCTGTCCCTTTGCCCTTCTCCACCCCTGTGCACACAGGTGTGTGCACTCTTTCAAATAAAAATAAATAAATAAATAAATAAATAAATAAATAAATAAATAAAAATAAATAAATCTTAAAAAAAAAAAAGCAGCACAGATCGGAGTGATATGATACAAGGCAAGGAATGCCATAGCTTCTAGAAGCTTGAAGAAGCAAGAATATATTCTCGCTTGGAGTCTCCAGAAGGAAGTAGCCCTGCTAATATCTTGATTTTAGCCCCATAAATTCTTTTAGACTTCAGAACTCTAAAACAGTGAGAGAAAAAGGTTGTGTTAAGTCCCTAAGTCTGTGGAAGTTTATTATAACAGCCAAAGGACACTAACCTGATTGACAATCTAAATACTCTTAAGAACAAACATTTCCTTGTTTCCAAGAATAATAGTAAGCATAGACAATGTAGTAGTGAAAATAACAATAGTAGTAGTAGCTTACACTTACTGAGATTCCATTATTGACGAGACATTCCTCTGAGTGGCTTATTTTATTTAGTTCATTTAGTATCACTACAAAATGTATATTACTATGTTCATATTACAGAAACAAAATCATAGAAACCAATTTACCCACTGAATGACTGACTAGCAGAGGCAGGATTTGAACACAGGACTGTGTGATATCAATTTAAAAATTGGTACATTGTACCAGCAAAACACAAATTAATGAAGAGAAGTTATTTCTTTTATTTTTTTGTTAATGAAGAGAAGTTAAACATGATGGAAAGAAGTGTTGAAACCTATAATAAGCAGTGTTAGAAGTTGGAATGTCTCTCTCCAGAAAAGTTATATTAGAGTCCTAACCCACAGTCCCTCACAATGTGATCTTATTTGGAAAGATTTACAGAAGTAATCAAGTTAAAATGAGGTCATTAGGGTGGACCCTGATCCAATATGACTGATGTCCTTACAAAAAGGGGAAATTTCATTACGTAGGTAGAACACTATGGGAAGACAAAGGCAGAGATTGGGATAATGCTTCTATAAGCCAAGTGCACCAAAGAATGCCAGCAAATCTCCAGAAAGTAGGGGAGAGGCATGCAACAGTGTTCCTCACAAAGCTCAGAAGGAGTCAACCTTTTTGACATCTTGAACTTGGATTTCTGGCCTCCAGAACTGTGAAATAATAAATCTTTGCTATCTAAGCCATCCAGTTGGCATTCCTTTATGGAGTTCTAGTAGACTAATACGAGCACCAATGATGATGGTGACGATGATCACGATAATGAAATCGGGGGCTGTTTTAAAAAATCAATATCCATTCAGTATAATTATAAAATTTAAAAATGCATTCCTTAGAAAGGCAATAAAGGTTTTATGCATATTAGCCTAGTGTATTTAAATAATCACTTTAAAGAGGGGCCTTTCGGGATCCCTGGGTGGCGCAGCGGTTTGGCGCCTGCCTTTGGCCCAGGGCGCGATCCTGGAGACCCGGGATCGAATCCCATGTCGGGCTCCCGGTGCATGGAGCCTGCTTCTCCCTCTGCCTATGTCTCTGCCTCTCTCTCTCTCTCTGTGACTATCATAAATAAATAAAAATTAAAAAAAAAAAAATTTAAAAAAAAAAGAGGGGCCTTTCAATAAAACTTGATCACATTTTCTATTTAATCAAACACCTTCAGACATTATAAACAGCAATTATAAAGACAATATTTTCTATCTTCTTGAGTACTTAAACAACTTTTAATAAATTAGCTTAGAAATATGTTGAATCCTAAGGAATATTAAATGTTCCAATACTGTATATAGATGGTAAGATTTTAACTTAAAATTGTAATCCTAAATCAAGTACAGAGCTAGACATTTAAATTCATTCTTATGGTATATAAGCACAAAAAGATACAAAAAACCCTTAACCCATATATTTAAAAGTTACGGGGCAGATTCACCCAAACATTCCTATCCTGAATTTTAAATCTTTCTCAGTTTGAAAGATACTTATGAGGGAATAGAAATAATTTATCACTCCACACAATTCTGAGGTTACCTTCTCACTTTGCTGAAGCTACCTAAAGAAGAAGAGAGAGAAGCCGAGGCATGACTGAGGTCATGTCTATGCACAGGTAGGAACTCTAAGCCTTATTTGTGGCCTGTAACAGGGCCTTAAGGAAGAAAATAGTCTCATGTCCCATATGCCTGATATTTGAGTCAAGTTCTTATTTATTTTTTAAGCCAACATAAATTCTGGACCTTTACCCATGTGACTATACCAATTGAGGGGTTTTGCTTTTCTCTGGCTCTAAAAAGCAAACACTACTATGATGTTAACATGCCAAGTATAGGTCTAAGTATCCCAGATACAGTAACTCATCCAAACTGTGACTTGAGACTCTGTTCCAGTGGTGGACTCAGCATTTTATTAGCATCAACAAATGAGGGATGTCTACTTCACATAATGAAAATGTCCTGTAGCTAGATGGACAGGGATCACCAAGACAAATCTGTTCAATAATCATTGGAGGAACAACACATTAGAGTTATTTAGTTTGAATATAACCAATTCTAGTAAGGAGAGAAATGGAACCCACCCCACAGTGACAGATCAGTCAGAGAGTAATAGGCTCTGCAGACTCTAATTTTCTACTGTACCAACTGTGACAACTCATAGCTCCAGGAGACTTGTTCCCACAGCTTGGTTGTGTTTTTGTGTCTCTACTCACTCTTAAAAGTCAAAGTCTCTGGCTGGATCCTTGGGACCTATCCCTGATGAGGCCTGGCACAGGATTGACACTCAGTAAACCTAGAAGTAGTGAAAACATCCATAATGATTAGGTAATGAATGGGCCATCAGATGCACCCAACCTCAAGTTTAAGGTATTGTGGCCTTGAATACCAACTCTAAAGCATGAGAGTGTGCTGTATTTGTTACTTAGAAAGTTTATTTTGAATAGATTAATTAATTTTCATAATGGAAAAATTTTACAGCGAATATTCCCAAAATAAATAAAAGCTTAAACATATAAGCCAGTGAACTGGACATAAATGTGGTTTTTGATAAAATTCTAACACTGTAAATTTGACAATGTCTTCCATATATCCAATGGTACAATTCTTGTAAAACCTCTGAGTTACCAATTATGGGACTGAGCCTCACCGGAAATTAGTAAAAACGCTGATCAGTAAGAAGCAAAGCTATGATTCAAATCCAGTGCTATTTGAATCCCATACTAGCGCTCTTGAATGTTCCATTGTTTTCCCTGCCCAGTGATTTCAAAGGGCTTTTAGCCTCTTGCAGTTGGTTTAGGGAGAAGATCTTTGTGAGATTACTATATACTGAAATTGTGGATTAAAAGACAAAGAACATGAGACCGTTATAAGACCTATTCCTTATTTCAGTTACTGATAAATGACAAAAGATAAAAATGATAACCTTTTGGAGTTTGTGACAAATAGGAATTAACCTATTAGACAACAAAGAAAAAGACAGAGGTAGATCCTCACTATATTTTCTTTGGATTGGGAGGGAAGTTTATTTCAGGTGGAAGATAGGAATGGGAGGTATTTCAAGTTTGGCATTTCAAGCTATCAAACTTGAAAAATGGCAATATTTCTAATCATTATCTCATAATGGCTACAAATCTTGGTGCAAATCCTTCCATTATTTCAGTGATTTAATACATACAGCACCCAGCAACTTACATTTTAATAAGATGACAATTTATTGCTGGAAGTAATTTTGTTTAAGCTATTTTTACTTCTTTTCCCTCTCTTGTTAACTGTTGGAAATACTCCGATCAGCATATTCAGCCCTTTCCTTGTTATGGAAGTGTTACATGCTGCTGTGGTTTGTAGCTTTCCCTTTGTTTAAGGCCAGGGAAAATATTCTGGATAATTCATTTTTATTGTTCCCTTTTCCAAGAGTTTGTGTTCATTTTTAAAGCAGTAAGCTTTATTTTCCTTTCTGCCAGACAATCTACAAATTACAAACATACCGCAAAAATTCTTGAACATAATGAACCCATACCTTTTGCAACTAAAACTAAAACTTCAGTTTACAACATTTTTTCAAAACAATGATCTCTGTGTTTATTCTTTTTAGGCTGTTTAATTTAAAACACGGTCAGAGTCAACAGTTGGCATATTTCAACGCTATCCAGACTTAATTTTCTCCTCCTCGGCCGCCTCTGATCTTGCTCCAATCCTACCTTGAAGCAGGATCAACATTTTGGTGGATCCTAACTCCACGAGATATTAGACTTTTCACTGAGGAGTCCATGGGGAATGAAGGCATTTATTTAATAAAGTTCCCCAGTCGATGTCTCTTTTTCCCCACACAGTTCCCCCGTGACTTCCATTAAACACTTTATCTCCCATTTCTCAGACTTAATGGGACACACAAAGAGCCCATTAGATAAATTTTGCAGTAAACAATTTTGAAATGATTGTTATAACTTTGCTTTTGAAATTATTTAGCAAGAATATACTTACAATAAAATTACAACTGGTTCTAATTGTACTGTATTAATCACGGTAACTCATGGGTTCTTACAAAGTGAGAAAATGTAACCTAAAACTGTTCTCATATATCATGCCTTTTTTTAGAATTCAAAATTTAACAATTAATGAAGTTGACATAGGGTTATGCATTTGTAGACATTTAATTAAAATTTAATTAAATATTTATTTTTCACTATGTAGTTTTTTTTTTTTTTCCCTGTGTTTTGAAGCCAATGCTTCTCTCAGGTCTGACATATTTTCAGAGAACCCTGTAGATGCTCAGAACAACACCTTCAAGTGCCAGTGGATAAAACATCCACAGCTCTAGGAAAAATTCCTTCAGTGTTCTCATCCTGTTAGCCCTAGCCCTCGATTCAGGTAATAATAATGCACTCAGAAAAACAAACGTTTGGTAATTAGCACTCCCTTAGCCCCTCTGAAAGATTTATACAGGTTTTGTCCTCCTGGATGCCTCAACATAATAAGGAAATACAAATTTGATAAGAGTACATCTTTCACTTGAGAGGATACTAACTCTAAGAATAATGCTTTTCCTCCAGTTACATACCTCCTCCTCAACCAGTGTACATTTGCTACCCTCAGCAAATCTCCATAAGCTGCTTTCCAACCAGATATAGTTCGGACAGGTGCAAGAGTCTCCTTCTGGCACAGGAGGAGGTGTAACAGAGGTTGGGCCATCACAGCCTGCCCACGGCTAGACTGGGATCCGATCTTACCACTTAACCTCCTCACACCCTGTCCAAGCCACCAAGTCTCTGGCTGTGCTGTTTCGGTGGCTCCTCACTGATCTCCTGTTTCAGTCCTTGGTGGTCTTCAGCCAGTGCTCAACACTGCAGCCAGAGGGGTCTTGTTCAAGGTGTCAGTCCTTTGTCATCACCCGCCTCTCACTACACATAAAAGCCAGAGTCCTTGAGATGGATGGCCAAGCCGTATCTAAGCCTGCTTTTTTTCCCCGACTGATCCTCTCTCTAGCATACTCCACCCCAGCTGCATGGGCCCCTGTGCTGTCCCTGGAACATAAGACTTCTGTTGATGGCCTTTGAACTTGCTCACTATGCTTGGTCCCCTCTTCTCCTGGTTGTTGATCCATTTCCCTCCTTTGCATCTTCCTGTAGACCCCTTCTAGTTTTCTCCTTAGCACTCGTTACCATTAAAACATGCCATATACCTGGCTATTGTCTGTCTGTCTTCACTAGACTGTAAGTGCTAGGAGGCAGAGGTTTTTTTTTGTTTTGTTTTTTGTTTTTTCTGTATTATACAGTGCCAAACCTCTTGTGCCTAGGAGCGTGCATAGCTTGTTTTGTATGGTATCTTAATATTTGTTCAATGTCTGGGTACATAAAATGGTACTTTCTTAAAGGAGTCAATGAAAAAATCGACATATTTATGAAAAGGATCTAGGTCTCTACCACATCAAGACTCAAAGATTCTTCCCCTAATCCAACCCCTAATTTCCTTTCCCAGGAGGGTGGGCCAGCTCAACATCAGGATACATCTGATCCCATCTGTATCAGTTCTGCTGTGATGAATATACTAGAAATAGGATTCAAAAAGGCTGGGGACTGGGAGGTGATGCTTGCTTTCTAGCTGGGTCCAGCACATTCTAGGACAAGACTAGACTCTGTTATGAAACCCATGATCAAATGTTGAGAAGGTATCTGCTTATCCTCCTCCACCTGAAACCCATGCCTTGGAGGACTGAACTTCAAGGGTGGGCACCACTTTCCTGTTCTTGACATAAACCATCCATCCCACCTGGCTAGTCTTATTCTGTGTAGAAAGTAGAAGTTACCTCCTTACTTTCTTCCCCCTATTCTCTCACAACAGCGATAGCTCAGAAAGTCCTTGGTGACATTTTTCCAGCAGTAGATCCATAGCCCACATAAATTTCTCACTTGGTGATCTGAACCCCTCAGGTCAGACTTCATAGAGCTTTCACACCAGTAGAGCCCCTATAGCATTCTACAAAACCCCCCTGTCCCAGAGCCATCCTTTGTCTCCTGCTCATGCCATCTCTGCTGCTCTTTTTTTTTTTTTTTTTTTCTGCTGCTCTTTTATAGGGGTGGTCATCCCTATGGCTCCTCTAGTGAATGATTTAAGCACAATTCAACTATTTTCTCTAGTCGCTGGTATTTCTCTCCTAACACATCCTCTGTCTTTCCTGCTTTATAATCTGCATGAGAAAAAAGGAGCTTCTTCAGTTCATGTGACTGGTCCAGATGATATGGGAAACAAAGGCAAAAGAAAAAATTAAATTTACTTACTACCTACAGCCCATTGGCAAGTCCTTAAAACAGGCAGAGGAACATTCCTCCAAGAACTCAGCTACCTCGATGTTAATACTTTGCTAAGGGCGAAAGGAAATCTTACCCTGACCCCCCAGGATCCTAGAAGTCTCCTTTAATATAGAAAAATTCCTTTAGAAATTTCCTTTATCTCTAACCCCCAAAATATAAGTTGGCAATCATCTCCCAAGCAGAAGACCCATCTACTGATACACATCTGAAAGTTTTCATGACTAAAGTTTTAATTGACAGTATTAAATGACCTTTTCCTAACAATAATAGCTAGCCCCCTCAAGGTCCTGGAAACTTTGCCTCCAAAATTCCTTAGATTCTTACACAATTCCTAACCCCCTCCCAACTTGAAAGTATATAATGAGCCACTCTTCATAACCCCAGGGTGTAGTTCTTTTTGCCCTTGGGTCCAGTCCCCTTGCTTTAATAAAGCCACCTTTTTGCACCAAACACACCTCAAGAATTCTGTTTTGGTCATGGGCTCTGAACCCCACATCCTCCCTACGTTACAGACACAATCTGGCATACATGATCTGAATCTCTCAAGATCCCTTTCGACACTAAAAATAAAATAAAATAAAGAATGACTCAAAATAGTTGTCATGCTGTTAGTGGCTGCTCAGTGATTGAATTAGAAAAATTGTGTGTGTGTAAATTTTATCTATAATTTGCCTACAGAATCATGGATTTAATTAATTTGTTATAGTAAATGCATCAGGAGTCTTGATAAAAGCCTGGCATACTTAAAATAGGATCATTTGAGATAAATTTATTTACAAAAAGGCAATTTATTTCAAAAGTGTGAGTGTAGGGAACCACTAAGGATAGTGGATAACGCAGAGCTGCTAACTGCCCAGCTTTTACCACCCTTCATCCTGAAAGGGGGTGGAGAGCAGTTCTGGGAATCCGGGAAGTGCATCAGCTGGCTACCTTGCCAGGAGCAGTAACTTCTGGTCAAGTGCTTTAAGGCAGTCAAGAGAACAGATACTCTGAACACATTTTCCTCTCTTTCATCTTCTGCTGGTATTGCCATCCTCCTGCAAGTCTAAGGGCATAGGAGTCCTTCTATTTAGTCCCTTTGGGTTGCTTACCACCCCAGGAAAGGGAATGGATTTGGAGGAGCAGATAGAATGAGCTTGTCTCAATTTCCTACGCTATTGTGATTCTGTGGCATTTCTTCATTCCTCAGACATTTCTGTCTCTCAGTGCTGTGCAAGACTCCACCTTAGAAAGGCCTTCTAATGTTGCAGGATTTCTCTGCCTTTAGTGCCTGCAGTTCTTGGTCACACTGCTTCGAAGAATAAAGAGGTGGACCAGATAAAGAGCAGTGGGCAGCAAGGCAAAGTTTATTGAACAAAAGTACAAAGCTTCCAGAGAAGGAGGGAGGCCTGAGAAGGTTCCCCCCGCTGGAGTTTCTATGTTTAGGGGTTTGTATGAGCTTTTCTGCAGAACCATCTTAAGCAGTCAGGGTGTGCTGAGTCGTGCCAGTCAGGGCTTTGGTCACGGATCTGTGAATCTATTAGGATAATACCCACGTACTGATGGTCTTTTTTGGTTCATATCTGGGGTTTATGCCTTCACTGTCCCTTGCCTGTGATAGTGACCAATGCTTTGCAGTTAATTGTTTTATTTTAGGATGTTTTGCAGAAGCACTTTCTGCAAAGGCTGCAAAACAGAATGCTAGTGAGCTCTTGTCTAAGCTGCAAAACAGAATATTACTGCTGTTTTATCTTAGTTGTCCTGACTCCATATTGTCTTCTTGGGGACTCTGGCTTGATCACTCTACTGTCAACTAACTCCTCTAACACACCTGCACTTTTTGTCGTTTAATGAGATTTCAAAAATAAATGGTCATTAATAAATAGCAGTTACGAAAACATAAGGGAAATTCAAAGAGAGCAAATAGAAAACTACTGAATGTTTCACAGATCGAAGAATTAGAAAGATAGAAAATCCTACAGAGAATTTCTGAGGCTGAAATTTTAAAATGCATTGAAACCATCTGGAGGTTGATTTTGAAGTTTATGTGTCTGAAAATTTTTTTCTTTTAAAGCTTCCATTCAGGTTTTCAGACGTTGATGTATTGCCTACAGGGAATACACAGCAATCCATGAGGCAGTAGGGTGGGCTACAGAACTCTGCAGCCTCAGGTTATATTACCAGATACCTAGATTTTGGATTTGTTAAGAGGATCCTTGTAGAGATTCTTGCCGAATTACAGCGTTCTCTTTGCATATTGATATTGAGTACATAGGTAACAGATTTTTTAAGGGTATGCATATTTATATATGAAACAGTATGTATTAAATAAGCTAAACTTATTTTAAAAACAGGAGAATATTTTTTTCCTAGAACCATTTAGCAGAAACAAAAAAGAAACACAACCCAGTTAGTATAATGACAGTTTTAACAAAAACTTGATAAGATTAAGGAGTTGTCGGAAATTATACAATGGGCATTTGGGAGGCTATTTTTAAAAGTCATTTCTAATTACTTTTTAATGGGAAGATTTCATACAGTGAGTGTGTGTGTGTGTGTGTGCGCACGCTCGCATGTGCTTCAGATTAGCTCAGATGAACACCAACTACAAAAAAGCTGACTGCTTTGTTTTACAGATGCATTTTTAATTTGTCTTTATACAAATAAACAGATCTCTATCTTTAATTTCATAGCATTTCCATTTCATGTTTTGATGAAAAGACTCAATCCTTTGGCTTTCTTATTATCTGAAGTGCTTTTGTATTAACCTACTTGGAAAGAAAAAGAAGAAAACAGAGCTCTTATTCTAGGAAAGAAATTTCCACGCCAAACTTGAGAGTGATGCTTTGAGCTTGTAGTGGACAATTTTTATGATAATGTTGCCATTCGAATGCATTTGAGATTTTACAAATAAATAGTAGCATTTTTCATTTAACTTTGGGTGTAAATTTGCCAAGACACCTTAGTCATATTCCTTTTCTGCTCAATCTGAAATTGTCTTTGGTATCTTCTGCCTATGTCCTATCAGAAAGGATGCTGTCAGAATGCATTATTTATTTTTTTGGAGAATGCAGTTAATATAACAAAAATGATTTGTTTTAACTCTTCCTAATTTTATGTTTGTTTGATGTTAAATTTTAACTTTGGCTATTTAGAATCTAAAGCAGTTATTGTGACACATTTATAATAATTTTCATGATTTAGCAACCAATTGTTAATTCTATCGTTTGGTGTTATTTTTTGTGAGGAAAAAATAATGACATTGGTTTAGGGCTTCGGCAGTATTTTTAAAATGGCACAAAGGGAAAGACTGATAAATTTTAATGCATTCAAATTAAAACCTGTATACGATAAAAGACATGATTAAATTAAAGTTTGGGATTAGTCTGAGAAGATACATTTTCATCATATGTAATACTCTAAGAACTACTATCTAGGATATATAAACTACACCTAGGAAGCAAAATGAAAATGATCAACGATAGGAAAATAAGCAATGAATGTAATTCGAGAAAGAGGAAACAGATTGGCTAAAAATATTTTAAAAATCAAATTTTAATGACAATCAAGAAAATGCAATTTCAAACAAAGATTATGATTTTCAGTTATTGAACTGGCAAAAATAAATATCTGATAATCACAAGTTTCAATGAAATTGTGGAGAGGCAGGAAGCATTATATACTCCTGGTAAGAACGCATAGTGCTACAGAATTAAGCAAAATGAAATAAAATTATAAATGCTATAGTAGGCAGAATTCCAAAATGGCCTCCATGATCCCTCCTCCCCCCTCCCCTGGTATTAGGCTCTTTATAATCCCCCCTCCTCAAGTGTGAGCAGGATCTATTACCTGTGTCTAGCCAAAATATGTGGTAAAGGTGATAGAATGTCATTCATGGTCAGGTGACAATATACAGTCAGTCCTTGCTTTGCACAGTTCTGAAATATGCACAAATTTCGTTTATCATAGTTTAGGTAAATACTATTAGTCCTCCAACTATATAATCTAAATAGTTTAGTGTACATTGTGATTAATTGCAAAGATATAAAATTTGCTGTTAGTTCTTCAGTCTATATGTCACTATATAAGTAGTAGATGCACATCATGATCAGTGACCAACCACTGACTTTCTTTCAGTCTGTTAGTCATTGGTTAGTCACTCCATACACAGACAGCAAAGCATGTAGGTGTACTGTCTCCTTGTCTCTCTAATAAATCATGTAGCATTTTATAGAAAAGGATAATTAATAGAGGGGGTTGACTAACAAAGACGAAAGTATAGCAAACAAATAAAAAGTGAAAACACTGGGAGTAAAATTGGATTTGATTAAAATATTTGAATATAGAGAAAGTAAAGTAAAAATAGGACAAGCCTGAAAGAAGGTACTTTTTCAATTATATGTCATTGACATTAAAAAAGGACAATGAAAATACACATATTTTTATTTTTTAAAAGATCTTATTTATTTATTCATGAGAAACACAGAGAGAGGCAAAGACATAGGAGAGGTAGAAGTAGTCTCCCCATGGGGAGCCTGATGTGGGACTCAATCCCTGGACCCTGAGATCACAACCTGAGCCAAAGGCAGACGCTCAACAGCTGAGCCACCCAGGCACCCTGAAAAAAATTTTTAAAAGGCAAAGTTGTATCAATATTTTCAGTTAAAATTACATTAGAAATGGAGTGCTTTCTTTCATTTTGGATTACAGACTGTAATCATAATAGTAACAATCCCATTCAGTTTGTCTAGCATTCAGGCCAAAGTATTGGATTTGGTTGCCTCATTGGAAAAAAAAAAGGCAATTACTGAAGCTGAAGGAGTAAATTTTACTGCCAGTAGAGGTTGGTTTCATTGTTTCATAAGTCAAATACAATGATGATTAGCACTGGTGAAGCCATTAGAGCTTGGTAAGAAAGCAACTGTATAATCTGCAATCAGATTCCAAGTATTGGTTAAGGTGGTTATAATGATTATCAAATATTTAATGTTGATGAGACAAGTTATTTTTGGAACACAACTCAAAGACTTTTGGAAGGAAGACACAGAACTGCAAAATGACCATAAAGGAGGGACACTACATATGCCCAATGGAAAAGTTAGTGAAGGTGAACTAATTGACACAAATGATGGAAGGGATTATGATGGAAGGCTTGAAGATTAAAGGAATTCTTAGAGACATTTCATTAACATTTTGGAAGCTGACTCAAACTTATAAAGTACCATGACACTCACCAAGGCATAGAGAAGATACTTATTCCATTCCCCATTCCAAGATGGGGGCAAATCTGTTACCATCTCAACATCAATCAACTAATTAATCCCCATTATGTTGGCTTCCGTTTCCTTCTTCCAAGTAGCACCATCCTGTTTCATTTCACAAATTGTGCCCCCAGCAGCTCTAGACAATGGTCATAGAGTCCATAGCTACGGCCTCTGTGCCTTGTAGAACCAGGCCTTCCTTCTTGATGGTGTAGGCAAATGAGGTGAAGGGAGCCAGCGGGGACTTGGCGATAAATTGTGTGATGAGAAGAACACAAGCACTATTCAAACTACTCTTGATAAGATTTTTTTAACAAAGCAATCAAACACTAATTCTGAATATGTCTACTGTTTGAAATTACAGTTCTAAATATATTTTAGTTTTGCTATTTTAAACTCTTTTTCTGTGTATTTTTAATCTATAATAGGAGAGTTTTTAATGTTTTGATAAAAGTTTTAACAAAAATTTTAAAAAGTCATGGAAAAATAGTAATGAAAATGGTAATTTATCATTGATCATCAAGATCACTCTGCATGCTGTCAGTTTGGACTCTCATTTGTATATTCCCACAATACTGTGCAAAGTGAGTAATGCCTGTGTATATAGCACTCAGGCTTACTAGCGTACACACCAGAAGATGGGCGTGCTGGCCTTGAAGAATTAAGTTGTCCTGTTGTGAACTGCCAGTGGAGGGGGTCATGTGGAAGGCAACGGCTGCCCTCCAACTCGACAACTTCAAGGAGCTGAGTTCTGCCAACAACTACATCAGCATGGAAGAGAATCTTAGTCTCTAGATGAGTCCATTAGCCCTCACTGTCACCTTGATTACAGCCGGTAGACTTGGAACAGAGCACCAGGTAAGCCATGGCTGGACTCCTGACTCATAGGAATTGTGAGATAGTAAATATATATTGTGTCAAGCTAGATTTATGTTAGTGTATCATTTTAAGCTACATTTATTTCAAACGCCTGTTGACGAAACTGGAGTTCTCATTGTCAACATGAATAGATTAAAAATATTTTTACTGACACAATCAAATACCAGAATGAAACACATCATTTGAAGTTATTTATACAAATTAAAAAAAAAAATTCAAGGGACACCTGGGTGGCTCAGTGGTTGAGCATCCACCTTTGGCTCAGGGCATGGTTCTGGAGACTTGGGATCAAGTCCCCACAGTGAGCCTGCTTCTCCCTCTGGATGTCTCTGCCTCTCTCTCTCTGTGTCTCTAATGAATAAATAAATAAAATCTTAAAAAAAAACATTCAAAATGCCATATATTTTCTATGAGAGAATATGTATATATAAACGTAAAGAAAATGAACTAGAAGTGTTTACACTGCATCCCGAACAATGGTTGTCTCTTGGGGATGGAAATGGGGTACTAAGAATGTGACCTGGAGTATTAAATAGTAGGACTTTCAACTTTAACAGAAAGAATTTATATTAAAAAAGAATACAATCACAAAAATATCAATAACTTGAAGTTGAATGGCAGTTCACAGGTATTTCTTATTTGCAATCTCCCCATATTTTTAACGCTATAAAGGGAAAGACTGAATTCTCATCTCTGACTCACATTTAAATCCACAGAAAGATGATGAGGAATTAGTAAGGAAAATGTTCAAAATGTTTTATTGAGGGTAGAAGAAATTAATTTTTGACTATCAGAGAATACAACCAAAACTGAATAGCTTCTTCCTTTCTGCTCCAGAATGGTTGCTGTCTGGGTTACAGGAAAACCTCTCTTCAGCCTCCTGCTAACTGCTTGCACTTATTCCTAGGCAAAAGCGAGACTCAGCTGGCTTCCACTGGGAGGAAGTTCAAAAGCACTTCAGCATATCTCTCCAGGTAGTTTGTGATGATCTGTTTCAGAATCGCCTGGAGTGAGTGCTTATTAATGATACAGATGCTTGTGCCCACAGCACATTGACGGAGTCAAAATTTCTGGGGATTGTGGCTAGGAATGTTCATTTTTACAAACTCTCTGGGAAGCTCTTATGCACTCTCATTTTAAAAGTGATTATTACTACTTTAATAGCAAAATAGAGTGCAGGAAAGTGACAGAATGTTTGAAAATTTTAATAACTATATACATGAGTAACATTTTATTGGAAACAGATCTTTTAAGGAGATGGACAGGAGGCATTTATGGTGCCATGATTAAAAATGTGTAATTTTCTCTTTGTTTGACAGACTCCACTCCCACCCTTGGGTAATGTACCATAGTAAATTCAGGATGAATGAAAAGTACCTTACTCCTTTGTTCTTTCAATCTTTCTTTGAACTTTTAATTAAAAAAAAAATTACAAGTGAATTAAAAAGTTGCAAGAATACTTTAATGAACTTCCTTATTTCCTTCACGCACATTCACCCGTTGTTAGCTTTTGTCACATTTACTCTGTGTGCGTGTTTACATGTATTTGCTGAACAATTTTAGAGTAAATTAAAGATACCATGAATGTTTACCTCTCGATATTTCAGTTTGTATATGTTCTTCAAAAAGGACATTCTTTTATATACAATGGTATTATAAAATATTTAATATTGTTAAAATGCTATTATTTTATTTACTGTCCATAGTAAAATTTGGCCAAATGTCCCAATGAAGTCCTATATAACATTTTTCTTCTAATCCAAGCTTCATGTATCTTAAGCCTTATTTATTCTGGGATGGTTCATCTCCTTTTGTTGTTCATGACATTGGCATTTTTTATCAGTAGTAGTCAATAGTTTTATTGAACATTCCTTAATTTGTTTTTTTCTGAGTGTTGCCTCATGGATAGATGTAGGCTATGTGTTTCTGTCAAGAATACAAGTTATTTCTTGTCCATGTCAGTGCATCATATCAGGACACACATGATGTCTGCCATTATTTGGTAATGTTAAGTTTGGTGACTTTTGGTAAGGTGCTGTTTGCCAGGCTTGACTGAAAAGTTACCTTTTTAAAATAATTAATAAATAATCAGTTATCACAAATACTGAAACTATAAATATTCTATCCCCTATCAAACTTTTTTTTTTTTAGTTTTAGCATACGCTGATGATTTTTTTCTTGAATCAATTATCTCTGTGATTATAAAAAAGGATTTTATAAGGATAATTTTTCCATTTTATTGTGAGGAAGCGCTTCCTCTTATTTATTTATTTAGTATCAAGATGTAGCTATTGAAAGCACTTTATGTTTTTAACGTTACTGTCATTTTTGAGCACTTTAAAACTTTGTGGCAAATAGAAAATATTCCAGACTCGTTTGCACTTTTCCTCCATGACCCTTCAGTTTGCCATTTCTCCTTAGTTCCTTGATTCTACTTAGAATGAAATGATATGTTAGAAATGAAAATGTGCTCACATATGCTCATGGCTATGGGTGTCTATACTTCTCAGCTCTTCATCCAGCAGTACTTGTGCCTCTCATTTTGTCCTTCAGGATTTTCCATTTCTTTTCCCATTCAATATCCGTGTCTTCTTTTTTTTCATGGTGAGATTCAAGGATCTAAACTTTTAGTTAATTTTGAGAAGCAATACAACAATAGATCTGAATGCACTGTGCATGAATGCCTGCAGAACAAATACAACTCCTATGTGAACCTTGGAAGCCAATGGGAATATGTGGTATCCCCCCCGCCTTGGTTCTGTATTCAGTCACACTGGACGGTGCTATCCAATGACTAGAGAATATTACCAAGAAATTTTTCACCCATGCTGGAAAGGGCAATAAGGCACCACTGCCCTATGAATGATGTATTCTGAACAATCAAGCTGATTTATCTTAGGGTTCTTTTTTAACCCCAGGGAGTAGAGTCATATGGAGTAAAGGTAGAGGTTAGTATGGATACTGTATTCTATACTTGGTTATGATTTTGTAGATTTGTACTTGTATTTTTAAATGATACCATATGAGAAAAAGCTAAATATTCTTATCATTATCTGATAAGATTTTAATAAAAATCAGAAAACAAAGAAGTGAAAATAAATTCTGTTCTATCTCCATACATAGTTGATTCAAGGAAACATTAATAGCAAAAATGGGAAGGCATTAATTTGTTTGAAAAACATTTCCCTATTTTAATTTCATGTCAATAAAAATAATTTCAGTTACAGCTTATGCTTTCCTGTTTCTCTTTGAATATAATAATAACTACTAATATTTATATATTGAGTGGTATAATAAGCACATCACATGCCTTATATTTAAGTCTTGAAACAATTATGGATGGAAGAAATTGCTAGCCCACTTTACAGACACAGAATGTGGTGTTTGGAGAGGTTGAACAACTTGTCTGCATCCACAAAGCTAGTTACTGATCAAATCAGTATTTATAAAAGTTCTGCCAGTTGAAGCCAATACATGTTGATGTAATATACTAACTAAAATATGAAAATCAATAGTTTTAACTTTTTAGAAGTAAAGAGAGTCTTTCATGTAGTTTACTTTTGCTCCTTTTAACTTAGGAAATGTTCATTTTAATTCATTACTTTCAGACAACTTAATTCTTTTGAATTCAATAGCTAAAAAGAGTAAAATACAATTTCTTATCTTTCATTGTCATATCTTCACCATCTAAACATAGAAACACTATATTGCACTGGGTTCAAAGTACTCATCATCATTAGAAAGCATTTAACAAGATTCAAAAATTATTTGAATGCGTAGTGTGCATTCTAGAAGTTCAGCATCAGTGTCAACCTAAAAATAGTTATTACTTAGATTAAATTAAGATATAATTTTCCTCATTATTGAATTATTATTAAAATATTTCTTGCACTTGTGCTTTACAGCTTAGTGCTTATATAAAATTATTACATATAACTCTTACAAATCCATCATACACTTGAGTAATTGCCTTGTTAAAGAGCCTATTCTAACTAGAGTTAACTCTAGCCATTCTTGGTCCTATAGGTCACTTGTTTAGTCACCTGAACCAGAGAAAGGCAATTTTTTTTTTTAATCAATCAGGGCTGGGAAACAACCTTAGAACTGTTTGGCTGGCTGGTGAAATGATCACTTTGTGATGTTCCCCAGGTCTGGGGAATCTTCCTCCGTACTTCCTGAGAAAAAATTCCTATGCTCCATTCTGTTTAAGTGTAAAATATCACCTTTAGAAAACTTTAGAAGGCATAACTTTTGAAAGGCTTCACTGTAAATTATCAAAAAAGGAAAAGACTCAGGATCCCTATTCAGTTCTTTGAGTTTATGCCTTACATTCTGGAAATAAATTATTACAAAAATATAATACTTTTGCATATTAAATTATATATGTACAAACATTTTCTCTTAGTGAAAAAGTATTGTAAACTGGCTCCTTTCTGTGAGTAGAAATATGGTATACATAGGAATTATTTATATATTTTTTAATTAGGGAGGAGGGGAATTCTTACTTAAAGCAATATAATTTAGAAAATAAGGAACAAATCCTGGAGTCAATTCAATATAATTTTAAACCACAAATGATGATGGTGATGATGATGATGATGCATATGCCTTACATAGTACTTACCATTTACATCATAATTTTAAGCTTTTTACACACACATGCAACATATATATATGTGTATGTGTGTATATATGACACTTTACATGTATGTATACATACATACATTTTATATAGCTACTCTATGAATTAGTACCACAGTTACGTGTATTTACCAAATGGGGAAAATAAGGCACTCAGAGTTTTAGTAACATGCCCAAGATCACTCAGTGACTACCAACTATGTTAAAGATCTGGGTATTTCTGTGAGGATTTAATGACATCTGGAGTACCTCAAACTACTTCAAAACTGGAAACTTGGGATGTCTGGGTGGCTCAGCAGTTGAGCATCTGCCTTTGGCTCAGGGAGTGATCCTTGGATCCAGGATCAAGTCCCACATCAGGCTCTCTGTGAAGAGCCTGTTTCTCCCTCTGCCTAGGTCTCTGCCTTACTCTCTGTGTCTCTCATGAATAAGTAAATAAATCTTTAAAAAAATAAAACTGGAAACTGGTCTTGCAAAATAAAAAAAGAAATGGAAACTGGTCTTGCATATAGTAGATGTGAGAAACGTAGAACTTACCTTTGTAGAATTGATATGGAAATAAGATTAGAAAAGAGTACAACATAATCATACATGTCAACTGTATTTCCATTAAAAGAGTTGGGCAAAGATCAATATGAGGAGAATAGAATTTAAAAACTCAATGTAAAATCTTTCTTACACAGCTGGGGTCATTCTTCTGTTTGAAAATTATTTTATTGTTCTCGAGGCAGGCAGAAGGGACCAGTGATAGGACATGGCCTTAGAAGTAGATGGATGTGGGTATGAAGCTCAGCTTTATGATATTTTTTCTACCTGAATAACAAGTTACTGTCTTGTCTAAAGTTCTTGTTACTCACTAATGAGCTGTACACACTTTTTTTGCGAGATGTAAAAGGATTTTATGAGAATCCTATGCAATAGAACCTAGCACAGCTGCTTGGTTCAACAAGGTTATTTTATTGCAGTTTTCCTCCTTGCAACTTGACTTCTCCTAGGCCACATACATTTACTAAATTTTACTTTCCCAGTCCTTTCTTCCTTTCCCTCTCACTCTCATCAAACCTTTTTTGCCTCCTTCTCTATCCAGAGAAGTATATCAGGTGTAAATGATATAATTTGTCTAGTTTACCAGTTTAACTTCTTCTAGTTGGGAAGACAGGCACTAAACTAGCACAGACTCACATGTTCATTAATTATAATCATGTATTCACAAGGAGAAGCACAGTTCTGAGGATGTATAACCTGTGAGTGTTTTGAAGGTACAACACACCACTTGGATAAGTGAATCTTCATCTGTAACATCTGGACTAGCTTAATCAAAGTGAAGTAGAGTGTCTAGAAATACAGAGACTATTGTTCCCACCCTAGAACTTCTGAATCAGTACCTGTGGAGATAGAACCCTGTAATATGTAGTCTTAGTAAGCTTCCCAGTGTTCTAATGACCTGAAATTTGAGTGTAACTAACTGTATTTTCATTTACCAAGAGACTAATGCTTCCTGTGAGGATAACACAAAAATAGTTCAATGAAAAACTAGCTGAGACAAATGGAAGTCTCTGTCATTTCTAAAGGAAAGCCATTTTTTTTGTTAAACTCACCACAAATTGCATACTTAGGTTTTGGTATCTACTCTCTTACCATGTCTGTGTGTTTCAGACAGTGGCAGAGGGGATGAACTTTGCAGTGAGACTCCCTGTTTGGTACACGTGGCTCTATCTGATCCAGGGTCCCTTAAATATGCTCACGTCCTCTATTTCTGCTTTGCCCCTGCTCCACAGGCTTCATTACCTCATATACTAAGCACATTTCCCTTTTTGCCCTTTTTTGCACTTGCTGCTCTGTCTCCCAGAATTTTCTTCCTTTAGATGTTCCTTTAATCTTTGCCAAGTGGCACTTCCTAATGAGACTTCCTTGAACCTACTCATTTAAAATTGCAACTAAATACCATACTTGCTTGCGGTTCTCAACCCATCTTTCCTGGTTTATTTCTTTCCAAAGCACTTAATAATTTTGAATATGAAAAAATATTTATTTTATTACATGTTTTCCCCAATCAGATTATAAATTCTTTGGTGGCAAGGCTTTAGTTGTTTTTTTTTTTCATTACTATAACTTGAATAAATAGAACAGCACCTGATATATAAATGCTCAATAAACACTTTTTGACTAACCTGGTATGTAAGTTTTAATCTTCGATTATTCATGTTTGACATCCTATCAAATCCATCTGAATATATGTATATATAACTCATGTAATTTCCTCCTCTTAGAATTTGAATTTTTAGATGGTAGATAACATGTTTAAGTCTTCAAATTCAGATAAAGTCTACATGTAAATCAGAAAGTATATTTTTGATACCATGACTTACATAAATAGCAATGGGGAAACATGATTACAAATAAAATAGTGTAAACATGAAAACATTGGGACTTATATAATAATTGAGCCGGGAGAGTTGACAATTTCTCTTGTTTTTGTCATTCACAGTAGATTGTACCACCTAAGGCTGTAGGTTTAAAAAATTAAATCAGAAGAATAGCATTAAAGATAGCCCTTCCAAAGTTCTTCAGAAATAAAAGAAAAATTCCATTCAATGTTTTAATGATAAGAAGATGCCTTACTGGGGATCCCTGGGTGGCTCAGCGGTTTGGTGCCTGCCTTCAGCCCAGGGCATGATCCTGGAGTCCCAGGATCGAGTCCTGCATTGGGATCCTGGCATGGAGCCTGCTTCTCCCTCTGCCTGTGTCTCTGCACCCCACCCTCTCTATCATGAATGAATAAATAAAATCTTAAAAAAAAAAAGAAGATGCCTTCCTGATATGGTGGATTTTAATTCAAATATTTATCAATCACTCAAAATATATGTAAATTTGAAAAATCAGGGGATGCATTAAATTTTTTAGTTTAGATTTATGGTAAAATGTTAAATACTTTGTTCCACTATCTATTCATTCTATTCTTCACTTCTCACTAAGCCTCTGCTGCCATTATAGGGCAAACCACCTTCATCTTTCTTCTAGACAATCCCTACAGATGATATGAACTGTATGTAATACTTTAGAAATTGTTAAAGAGCTTTTCTCTTCTGCCTTTCTGATTACATGATTTTCGTCCAAGTGTTCTGGAAGCACCCATGTGCCTCAAGATCTAGGGAGTGGGCTGTGTAGACGGAATTTGTTGCAGAATGAAGACAAAGAAATATGGAAAATATACCCTTCTTCCAGTCTTCATGAGGGTATTTTGCAGGGAGATTATCTCTTCATAGGGAATTTTGTTGAGATAGGATAATCTGTATTCTTTCATGTCCACCTTTATTTTTACAAGAGGCAAAGGATTAGAACTCATTTTACAATATTTACTATTGTTGAAAAAAGTTCTCCTTCCACAGATAACATCAAGTACTGCTTTCTGGTGTCAAGAGGATTTGACAGAAGGGAAGTAACCTGGCCCTTTCTGACCTGGAGAATAGAGAGTAGAGAATAGGGTAGAGGGAGAAAGAAGAGAATCTGAAAACCACCAGTCTCCCTTCATTTCCTACCCGCATGAGATCACCCAGCTAGCCAGGAATTTGGAAATATCCAAATGAAACTTTTAGGGAGAGAATCTGGGAGTGGGGAGGGAAGCTGGGTGACAGCGTTTTTATCCCTGAGAGATTAAACATCACAGGAACTGTAACTATCAGGTCCATTAATTTTTATGCAGGATCAAGAATTTAGTTATGCCCCTCTTTGCTGACCAATGGGTAAGAGATGAGAGGCAGTTAAAGACAAATAAAAGAAAATGTATAGATAAGCAACAAAATCCGTATATTGTTATGCACATCTGTAATATAGTTTTAGTTAAGTACTGTGATTAATTAGATTCTGTGATCTAAATCGAATTATCTCAACCCTGTGTTTAAAAACTTTAATGTTGGGATGCCTGGGTGGCTCAGTGGTTGAGCATCTGCCTTTGCCTTAGGTCGTGATCCTGGGGTCCAGGAATCAAGTCCCATATTGGGCTCCCCACAGGGAGCCCGCTTCTCCCTCTGCCTATGTCTCTGCCTCTCTCTCTCCGTGTCTCTCATGAATAAATAAATAAAATCTTTAAAAACAAAAACAAAAAACCTTAATATCTTTCCCTTAGTATAATGTATGACTTCTTAATATGCTAGGCCTAGGGTCTATGGAATCTGGCCTTTGCTTATTTAAATAATACCATCTTGCTCCAGCTTCTGCCTAGGTCACAGGCTTTGACAGATATTTTAATTCCTTAAATGTACCAAACACTTTGCTGCATAGCATCTCCCTAGAGCATTCCACTTTCTATTTTTCACCTGTCTATTCTAACTTGTCCTCCAGTGCTTACTTGAAATGCTATTTTTAGGTAATATAATGAGTTTTTCTCAATCTATAATGGCTCTTATATTATTATTATTATTATTATTATTGACATTCTTTCCTTTTATTCTTTGTACTATAATATTCTTTAATTATATACTTATTTGGGTGTATCTGTGCCTATCAGCTCTGTGTTTTATGTATTTACCCCTACCTATTCAGGGACTGGCACATAGTAGATATTCCATATTGTTAGAGAATGAAAACCAATTTTTTCCCATGAAAGCCAGGTATAAATTGCTTTCAAGGCAACTTTATTATCTGTTCTATCTAGTTTATGTATTTATAACATCAACATTTCACGTTTAGCTATATTCTTTAATACCGTTAGTATTGTTTGGTCTAACTTTAGCTCAAGTGATTTTAACTTCTAATACACTGTCTTAAGTGTACTGGATTTTTAAATGTATACAAAGTCTTTGGAATGAAAGTAAAAAAAAGATAAGAAATTATGAACTGCAACTAACTGGGAGTCATGTCCACTCTCATCCCTGACTCACTTGCAACAATAAGATTTTAAACACCAATAAGCTACTGTTTCAGGGGTACTTTTATATCTCAGGGAAAAAAAAAGTATGTAGAGATAAAATGGAGTGCAGTTAGCAATTGGTCTGTGGTGTTAACATGATGATTTATGTTTGAAGAAATGAAAAAAAGTGTGTTTTGATATGCTGGAAGATAATTGGTCAACTCGAAGTATGGACAGGTTTATTGAGTATGTGGTGAGATTACAAGTATAGATTCATGCAAGACTCTGATGGTGACTTTTTGTTATTAACATCACAATGTTTCTGAGGGTGGCTCTGGAATTTAGGGAAATAACATCATCTCGCAAGGTTATGGAGATTCCCTGGTTGGCCTACTCCTTCATTATCTGTGTGGGCTCAGGTAACTCGGTTAATGCTCTCAACTTTGGAGTCATCTGCTGTAAAATAGGGATACTTATAAATGGCCTTACCACTGTTAATATATATGAAGCACTAAACACTGGGTCTTCACAGTGTAGATACTCAATTAATGGCAGCTATTTTAAGGAACAGAGCCACTCTCAGCATAGGAAGTGCATATATACTGTGTCATACAGAGTTTAGTCTCTGAGGCTGTACAAATAAGATGCATTAGGAAGGTCACTTTCTTTTAACTTTTCATTATCTGGAGCATCGAGTGAAAAGTGATTTTATTTTTATCTCTTCTCTATTGCATAGAATAACAAACACATTGTTTATGCATTTATAAATGACTATCTTTTGGGCATGTCTACACAAAATGGTAAAGGACTTATAATTGAACTGGGATCAAGCTGGTGTTCTGCACACACCAGATGCTCAATATATATTTGTTAGTCAGTTAGCTGTTGCCTTTTCTTAAAAAAAAAACATTTGTTTTTCAGATTTTCTCTTGGGGTTCTCTGTCTTTCTCATACGCTTTAATATTGCTTATGCTCATTTTTTTCCCATTTAAAAATTTTGATGGTTTCTGATTCAATTCTATTTCAGGATCATCCCTGTTTTTTAGACTTGTATTAAAGATAGCTAAATGTCCTCTCACTCAAAGTATGCCAAAGAAACAAGTTATAATGACCCTGTACACAAATGCATATTAAAAAACAATGTTATATCTGAATAACTGAAGACATATTTAACTGTTTAGTAACTGATATTAACTGTCCACCAGCAGGGAATTTGATTAGACTCAGCAGTCTGACCTGGCCAGTCACCTCAGCCAAGACGAGGCACTGCACACATAAGTATATGAATATAATAACATTGCTGACATTGGCACTTTGGAATTTAAAATACAGTCAAAATTTTAATCAAAAACTGTCAGTGATAATGGAAAATTTATATGTAAAATAGAGAAGTATTAGACCCTTTTTTCAATGCAACTTTAAAATATTCATATCCACTTTCTACTTTGTCAAGAAGAGCCCTGTGTAAAGTTCTGTACACTCACTGTGTTCTTTTTGAGTTTTCATTCAGACATCAGAAACTGTTTGATCTCTAACAAACACACAAAGTCTCTAGGAAAAAGGATTGTTAAATGTGAAATATGTATTAAAGAACTTGCTTTAAAAATGGGCTCTATCAATATGCAAGATACGGAAGAAGACATCTGCATAAAGGGAAGTATTTGGTAAGGGTAAATAGCAAGTAATCATCAGCCAGAGAATCACTAGATGTCCTTACTCAACTTAAAATTATTTGCAACATGTTCTTATTTTCTTTACTGTTTTCTTTAATTCCGAATAATAGATTCATTACATGTCATTTTTCATTTATTTAAATTTTAAGCTCTGCTGTGATCTTTATTACTGTAATGAAAGTACACCAAATTTTAAAAAGTAAAAAAAAAAAAAAGAAATAGAAATAGAAAAAAGGAAAGAAAGAAAAATAAATTACTTTCACATGTGTTTCTTATGTGATATTCAGTATAACATCAAGATAAACAAGTAAACTTTTACTGTTCCATACTTTCTTGGCCATTGTAAAATGAATCTACAAAATAAGACCTTGGTAGGGTAAATACCTAGACACTTTGCTGATCTCATTTAAAGAGCAGGTAGGAAAACTATATTGGATGTTAGTAACTTGAGTTTATTACAGTGGTCATATATCCCAAAAGCAAACCCTGAGAAATTATTTACTAGAAATTTATTTAAGGATGAATTTCTAGAAGTGTAGATTTCTCCAAGAAGTCAAAAGAAGCTTCAAAGTAGAAGCTCTACTGAAGTCTGTTAGTATTTTCCTCAAATCACCTTGTGAAGTTCTAGGATTATCCTTTATTTTAGGAGAATTTCTGAATTGCGAGTGGGTGGGCTTATACACAGAGGAGACCCTTTGGAAAAGAGTATATTATCTATAAGCTCTTGAAGAGGTCTTGTTAAGTCTCATAGAGCTACCCTAGAATTTCACAATGTGAATTCCAAAGTCTAGAGTCCATTTACAGTGGACATAAACAAATAATATTTAGGTACATAACACTTTAAACATGTCCTTTTCATCAGTGAGACCTAGTTATCAGGCATTTCCAAGGTAATTTATATGGAGAACCTCTAACAGTGCCAGTTATCAAAGCTGAGTGGAACAAATATGCAATCAAACTTTATTTATTTCGCTCAAATATATGAATTAGTTCCTGCTGTTTTAACAAGTATCCAACCGGCATTCGTTAGAATTAAATGATGATCTCCAAGTGAGAAATATAGTATGTTGGTAATCATTAGCATTTTATTGACCAATTTGGAATCACTGAATAAAACTGAAATCAAACAAATGGCTGTTTGTATAGTAAATAAGAGAAAAGAAAAGGTCTTTCCCCTCTGGAACCATTAATTCCTCTCAAATGACTAATGACGAAATATAAACAGGAAGTCAAAAAAATAACCCACCTATCAGATTTAGCATTAGCCTCCAAAGGGCATGTAACATAAACTCGATTATTGAAATTCTTAGAGATTCCCAATTCCTATTTATATTTGGGCAACAGTGTCCTTAAACTAACAGAATTGAAATCTGGAGTATTTATGGTCTTTAATAAAACTTGTTTTCACTTTGTTTACATAGCTAATGTTGCAAAATTTTGCATAAATATTTGAGTTATTGTTTTCCCAAGATGTTCACAATGCTTTAATAATACTTTCTCTAATAATGTTTTCCCTTTTTGGTGACACAGGGGTGTCTCTAGCATTTTTACAGTTTTTTTGAGGCAGGGAATTTAGAGGGTTTTGAATTATTGAGATAGATGCGGGACTACAGTAGCAATGTTCCGTGAAGATACACTGAGACAGGTAAAAGAAAAGAGAAGAAAGGAAATAAAGGGAAGGATGGTAAGGGAGGAGCTCAGGAATTCAGAGGGCTACTTTCACAAAGAACATTCTGTGTGTCCTCTCATTTACTCCTTACACTTGCCATGGGAAAAAAACAAAAACAAAAACAAAACAGTGCTCAAATTCTAACAATAAGATAAATGAGTCCCAGATAGTTAAGTAACTAGTAGGACAACTCACAATTCTAATAGAAGAAGGATTTGAACTCAAGTCTCTCTGAAACCATACATTTTCACTACATCCCGGTTGGCTAATATGTTTTGAAACTTTAATCAATATTTAGACACTGTGTAAACAGGGGTAAAGACTGATGGTGAAATTTGCAGATTTGCAAAACTAAAGTGTGTATTCCCACCAGATCTCTTATGGTAAGTTAAGGGGGGGGGGTGGTTGGGGAAAACCAGGCCCCACAGGTATGCCTTGCAATCAATTGGACACAGATGAGATTGAGTATTTGAACCCTCAAATCTGCCTGAACATACCTTTGTGATGGAGTAGCCCCTTCTACCATCCTACCTCTCCAACTACTTATCCCTGTCTAAGAGAGCCAGACTTCTCCCATATTATGAATAAAACCACAAGAAAACAAATGTTTAATGATATCTTAGGTGCAGATACTTCCTAAGGAGATACTGATTCTCTTCAGCATATACACCCAGTGTCCCTCATTGACTCCATGTCCCAAATGAGCATTAAGTCCAAGCATAGCACAGAGCAACTGATCAGGGCCTCCTCTAGGAGTAAATTGCTACTACACCAAGACAGTTGTCATCTTGTGGGAAATTCTCTTCATTAAGGCATTAAGCAATACATTGTTGAGGGGATCACTGGAATTCATGCAAAAGGGTTGTTCTCAGTAGGGTAGAGAAGACAGTGAGCTCTGCTGCAATGGAATTAGGTTCCCTGGCCGAAACTATGGGACCCTGGAGTGTTAGAGGTCAGGTGTTGGCATGTAACCTTTAGAGACAGAGTGGGCACCATTACCATAATTAGCCACAGAGGTCTATAGCAGCAGCTAATTATTCCCAGGGCTCTGGGAATGGAGTAGCTGGGCAGCCTCCTAATGTGCTGTTTGACTTAGATAAGCAGAAAAATTCCAGGTCTGCTGAGCAAAAACAAGACTTGAACTACTGCAGTGGGGTTCATGGCCTCTTATTCAATTCTAAACCTAAATCATCTCACAGACCAAATGACTTAATCAGCCAGGATGTCAGCCCCTTTTGAAGAAAGACCCTTGAAAGGGACCTCCACTCTTTACTGTGAATCTCCTTCCAAGTCCTCTCTGGATGCTTAATCCTTAATAATGTGACTAAAAAAAAAGCAAAATAACCAGACCATAAGTGACAATAAGGTTCTAGCTCTGTACAGAACCATGTAGTCCACTGGTCCAATCAGGGACTGGTGGAGATTAGGTGAAAGATGAAATCTTGGAGAAGCCAATCTTACCCTAAATTATTTGGGACTGTGTCCCCCATTATCTCTCTAGTCCTGAAGTATTTGGAGCAAACATAGATACTGAGTCACTGGCAGAGTCCTCATATTGATTCTCTATACTATGGAATGAGGCTACAGCAGACAGTGAGTGAGCTCTGCTGCAGTGGAATTAGGGATCCCAGAGTGGCAGAGGTCAAGTGCTGGCAGGTAACTTCAGAGATATGGTGAGCATAATTACCATAATTAGCCATGGAAGTCCATAGCAATGGCAAATAATTGTAGAAATGTTCCATACAACTTCCTCTCACTGTGTCCTCACCCAAAATGCAGGATCAAAAGCAAGACTACATTCTTGGCAGGTATTATAGACACTATCAAGAACATAAGAGATAACAGAGTAGATGTTTCTATTTTATACCCATTTAACTTTCCTGTTTACTGCAAAAATTAGATCTTGGAGAATGTGAATTATAACGACCTTAATCAGATGTTCTAGATATGATATCTTCACTGGAGCAAATGAATAGATGCCCTTGGACCCTGGTATGCTATGTTATTTACCCTAGAAACACTGTCTTTAACTGCCAGCAAATTAACACAATCAGAAACAGGGTATCTTCATGTTTCAGGGACAGGCAACAATTACCTTTTTTCTTTTTTTTTTTTTTTTTTTCACTTCTATGACAAATCTTTTGCTTTCCATCTTGATCTAGTGTAGAAGAAACTTCATTGTTTACTTGTGGCATTCCAAAGACTACATACTGATTCACTGAATCATGCTAATTAAAGCAGGTAAGAAGGAAGTAACAAGCACCAAAGTTGTTTTAATGAGTTACATCAGGCTTGCAAAATCCGTGAGGTTTCTTGGGGTCCCTCAGGTGGGGCATGTCTGGGGATACTCTCCTAAAGTGAAAGACAAGTTGCTGCATGTTTTGCCATCCTCTAAGAAGGAAAAAAAATAAAAAATAAAAATGCTTTATCTAACCTCTTTAGAATTTGGAGCAAATATATAAAATATTTGGGCATGTTATTTTAATATATTTATCAGGTGGCATTTAAAAGTGCAGTTTTGAGTAGGGCCTAAAGCAAAAGGTGACTACACAGCAGGTCTAGGCTGTAGCACAGGCTCCTTTCACACATGGACCTTATAACCCAGCAGGCACAATGGTCCCGAAAAGGACAGTGGTAAATAGAGGTACTTTGAGAGGTCTCCACCACGTCTAAACATGAGAATAACAACAGAGACCACTTGGGTTTTAGCTTAGATCCATTCTCTATGCCGCCAGCAATTATTCTCCATTTGAACACCAACTTCTGGTGTGCACCTGGGTTTTGGTAAGTAAACTCTAATTGCCTAATCACAGGACACCATGTGATTTTATGAGTCACGTTGTCCCAAATGAAAAGGCAGAAAAGAGGTAGTTCTGAGAGGGTACAATGCTGAGGGGTAAATTGCGCCAATTATTCTATGTTTGTTCTTCCAATTCAGTTCTTTACTCTTTTCCATCCTGTTGTGTGCTCTGTGAGGCCAAAAGTATATCGTGGGCTCCTTTGCTCTGTAGCTTTTAGTTGTATTTGGCCAATGGGAGGTAAGGAAATGGAGGGCAAGAGGAGATTGATTATTACTTCATTCCCTAGGTTCCTGTCTGAGGTTTAGCAATAGTTATATGACTTCTTTAAGGCCACACCTCCTCTTCCTATGACTGCACCCGGAACTCCTTGTAACAGCTAGGAGGATCGTGTTGATTCCCCTCCAACCTTTGCTAGTCCTTGGGACCCTTAACATCTTGTGTTGCTCTTAATCTTTTTCACACCTTTATAGATAGTTCCCTTATTTAACACCCAGATAATTATTCCTTTGAGTATACAATCATTTTTCCCCCTAGAATACATGACGGAACAAAAAGGGGATCCTGGGAAAATATCAGGTCATATTGTACTACGCATTTATGGACTTTTTAGTGAGAGATAAATAAAATCTATCATTTTCAAAGACACTCTTATTTTGGGGTTTTCTATTATAGGCAGCCAAGCATAATCCTCAATGATAGAGCTCCTCACTTTGATAACTCCTTCTCCCACTTGTCTGGAAAGTGCTGCTTTTTTGGTCTCATCCCAGCATCCACTTGTATCCCATAGATGTCTCCCCTTCCTCTGAGTGTCAACAGACTTAGTGTCTTTAGTGCTTATTCTGGGCTGAGAATCGCTGAATGTTTCATTATCTACCATTCCCGTATCATCCACTATTCCTTAACCAAAATATAGAAAACATGCCCTGAACTTAGTAGGTAATCAAAGTATGTTGTTGATAAGAATGATACTTTACCCCTTTATTTCGGAGAAGTCAAATTTCACAGCCTTCTAAGTGCAGAAGACTAATAGTTTTAAGCATTTTCTTTCTGGATTCTTGCCGTAAATCTGTCTTATGAGAAACTGGGGTTGTTTTTTTCTTTTTTTCTTTTTTTCCTGACTCAGTGACTTAGCCTGAAAATCAGTGTGGAAGAATGTCATTGGGGGATATTTAGTGAAGAGGAGAGAAGGGCTATGGCAGAGATTCAAGCTCTGTTTCATCTGGCTCCATGGTCATGTATTGGGGCAGCCTTTGGAGTCGATGGCTCTCAAAGACCTTTCTACAAGGTGTGGTCCTGTCAACATCTGCTCACTTACCTCCAGTGAAAACTCCTCTTTTGTACCCACACCTATCGCTCCAAAAGCTGTAGATAAGTTTGCCAGCATCTCACTGAAGGGTGATTTTGTCTGTATGTGTCTGACTGGCACAAATGAGATTAGAGGCACTAGAAGGGCAAAGACTTTTTCTGCCTTAGGTACTTTAGCAGCTAACACATGTCTGGTTCATAACAGGAAGTCAAAGAAGTAATTTCAAACAAAATAGTAAACACATCTTCAAGATCTCACTCAGAACCCAGCATAGTACTCCTCCATAAAAACTTGCTTTGCACTATTTTTTATTACCTTCAAAATGCTATAACTGATAGTTAGATTTTACTCCCTCTGTAATTCCATCGTAATTCCTATATGTTTCTCTTACAGCTTTTGTCAAGGTACCTCACAATTATATATGTCTTTCCCTCTAGCCTATATAATTATCAAGCACAATAGCTATACAACTGAGTGTCAGGGTTTAAATCCTTGGGCTCTGAATTCTAGCTTTGCTACTTCATACCTATGTCATCTCAAGTTACTTAACTGCTAAGATTCAGGTTCCTTATTCATAAAATGGATATAATTCATTCATTATATATTTATCGTTGATGTATTTACTATGTTTCAGTTGTCAATGTAGGTATTGATGATAGAGTTAGGAGAACAGAAAAATAAAAAGGAAAGTAAAGAGGAGGAAAAGAAGGTAGACAATGTTCTCGCCCTTACAGCCAGTACATTCTAACTGGAGATATACCCATATCTATCTATCCATGTCCAGATCTTCAAAACAAACTGACAATATAATTTCATGCATTTACAAGTAATCCAAAACAAACCAAGCAAGGTAAGGGAATCGAACTTGAAATAGCTGGCAGAAAGTCCTGGTGCTCGTTAGAGAAGCTGATTTGTGAATTAAAGGAGACTCTGACATCCTTAGGGCTGTGCATACACGTTCTGTTTCTTCTTGATGCATTGATGGGATTATACTTTCTACAATCTCTAGAGTTAGGCAGGATCTTGTGACTTGCTTTGGCTCATGAAAGGTGGATAGAAGAGAGTCTCTCTCATGCAGAATTTTTAATAATTATTATTATTATTATTTAGCTTAGACCATCATGATGACCCACACTGGACATTGGCCCATGATTTGGGCATTGGTTTACTATAGCATAATGTGACCTGTGCTTACTGACACATGCCTAATCACAGCATCTGGCACCCAGAAAGTTCTTGGTAAGTTCTTCTTCTTATTATTATTAATTTTATTTTGGTAACATTTGTATTGTCAGTGTTGAAATGTAGTAGGGGGT
This sequence comes from Vulpes lagopus, assembly GCF_018345385.1. NCBI lineage: Eukaryota > Metazoa > Chordata > Mammalia > Carnivora > Canidae > Vulpes > Vulpes lagopus. Next base: position 20,469,023 of record NC_054824.1, on the reverse strand, counting down.
CAATATCTTTTTCTTGACAAGCATGAGTTTTAAGGCCTTAAAGTGTAAGTCTTTTGAGCTGGCCTTCACAAATAAGAAAAGTAAAGTCCAAGTAATTCAAATTACCTGTCAAGAGGGCAGAGTAGCAGCACTTAGATCCAAAGAGGTCCCCCTGTGGGGGAAATTAAACTTTATGTTTCTAATGCTATTTTTCTATTGATTAGCAATATAAAACTAGATACACATACTTTTGAAGTTATTTTATTCAACGACATAATAAATCTAATTATAAATTCAGAAAACCCTCAAAAATCAAGTATATAAATAAAAAATGTTCACTCTAGTAAAATACTATTAGGAATAGTGAACTTTGTCTCAAAAATGCCAATATAAAATAACAATGGTTATTTATTTTGAGTCACAAAAATTAAATTTTAAAAGAAATAACTAAGTAACTTAAGTGGACAGTAATGTCAGTTTGAACTGAAATGTCGCTCAGTTTCTCTTAAACTTTTGCACAGGAGCCACAGGAAAAAAAAAACCCATAACTTTCTCTTATGGCAGAAATTGCTAACAGCACCAGAGTAAATCTGCTGGTTGTGAAACATGTAAGGACAGATCTGGAGAAGGGGAGAGAAATGCAAAACACATCAGAGGCAATTTTTCAGTGGATAAAATTAAAGCAAAGGAAAAGCAAGTTTACTGGAACATAAATATAAATGATAAAATGAGAACTACATTTTCTAAAATAAGAATGTATCCCTTAAGTATTTCAGTAGTATCTATAAAATCAACTCCATGATTTAAAATTCTATAAATGAAATCTTAAATATTCTATTTCTGATGTATACTAAAAACTAGTGACTTGATTATATTGTTTCTTTTTAGAGCCCACTATCTACCACAACAATTGCTGCAGCAAAAGAATTAAATTGAATTCATATTGTATCTTAATAACAAATACAGTACAATCACCACAGTAGCTTTGATAGACTTGACTTGAGATCATGTGCTTTAATAAGCTAGATTTGAAAATATGTAGGTAATGCTTTTTCTAAGTCATTGGAAAAACCAGTACAACTTCCTTCACTCTGGGAACTGAACAAGAAAAAAATTTATTCAATAGACTAGGACATAGAGTTACACTGTGCCTTTAATTTTCCTGTTGTTTGACAAGACATGTTAACCTAAATAGAATAGATTTGTAAAATGTGTTCAGGTAAGAGTGAGGATTTTCCTTTCGCTTTACCTTTAGACTTTTTTTCTTTTTATTCTAAACTCACAGTGCTGATTATGTGACTATTAGAAGAAATCTTAACCAACCAACCAAGTTTCCAGAAGGCAGTTTCTAGGAATTGCACAGTTCAATTGTGTAAGTATGAGAAAAAAACAAACAAAATGGATAGACCTATACACAAATTACCACAATAAAAATTATCTATTTCTTAAGCTTGTATCAATAAAAACTTATTTTAATTTATTTATATATCCATTTCAGTTGATAAGTCCCTTTGAGATTTTGAAAACTGAATATGACATCTTTTCAAATAATAAACCCTAAAGAAAAATAATTATATTTTTAAGGAAAAGATATTGATATATATCCTATATTAAGTCATGTATATACTATCCATGACTACGTATGTGTGTATAGTTTACATATATAGATATATATGAATATGTATATTTTCATATCTATATATGTGTGTATTATACACAACACACATACATACACACACATATACAAGAAGCATATGTGTGTGGCTAAAGTTCTGTGATTGTGTACAGTACTGGAAACAATATGAACAAACGTTGAACTAATTTAAACCAAAAAAAAATCATGTTTTCTTTTGTTCTAATGTGAAAATACGGATCCTGTCCTTTCCTTGAGTTCAATGAGGGTACCTTAAATGGCTTGACACTACTGTGTTAACAGGGATAGTCAGACTCCCTGGAATTTCTAAAATGTATTAAATGAAAGACCCTTCCACTAACAAATTCCACTAGAATTATCAATTCTTCACCACTGAAGTTTAGTCATTAGGCAGATGGATGGGTTTTTACTCCTCCTATCATTTTTAATTGTCATGGAATTACATTTATCCTCCCTAAACCAGTACAATGTATGCTGTTCTTGCTTCAGTTGAAAGGGATGCACCCTAGAAGAGATAAATTATTCCATTATCACCAAAACATTTATTAAATGTCCATATTTTTAGGAGGCAGGGCTGAATGTTATAGACAGGAATTAATTAGGTTCAGTTCCTGCCTCATTGGAGGTAGAGTGTGAGATGTCCAGACAGCAATGATGCAGGCATCTGTAGGCCATGCATCAAGCATGGAGAAAGAGATGAGTTGAGTAAGTTGCTATCATGAACATTTGCACCCTTGAGCAAAGTATATCAGTGAACTGGGTGAAAAAGGAGACCCTCCGGACATGCATGTCACAGTGATTCACAACCACTCCACCAATCATGTAGGAAAGACCCCTGCTGAAAGAAATCCCAGGATTTAACTGAGTGCTGTTCAAATAAGAGCATGATAAGAAGGGGTAGGCGCATTGGGATTTTCCCTAAATCTTTCATATCTCATCTCAGAAATTACCAAAGGGAAGGGATTGCCAGCTACATCTGCTCTACATATTGTTAAAATGCCTTTGTGCTGTTGGGGAGAGGGGTCAAATAGGATTTGGCAAACATGAAGAACTACATTAGGGCAGTGAATACCTTTCATACTGGTAGAAATTTAAGTACATGCTTAGAGAATTATACCCATTTTATACATCAGGCACCCCTAATACACCAACTTATCACTACCTCTCCTTTACTCTCCAGCTTTAAGTGGTTACTGGGTCTTACTCATTCTACCACATTTCTATCTCTCAATTTACCTCTCAAAACAACCAAATTAACATAGATTGTTAATCTTTTCTTTCTGTAAAATTGTAGTAAGTGTCTAGTCTTTTTTTTAAATCTCTACTCTATCAATCCTTTCCGTAATAGGTCCATATGGCCTATGAATTTGAGGTTATTTTTTTTAAAAAAATATACATCATATTATACACTTTTCACCTTAAAAATCCAAAAGCTTTCCATCAACTGGGCAATGAAATCTTGAATTACCAAAATAATAAATGAATAACTCTTCTATATCAGTTTTGTTTTTTTTTTTTCCTTCAGGAACCTCTGGATCACTACCTTGCCACTCCCCCATCTCAGCCATGAGTTTGATGAACTCATTGTGAGTTTTTATGCTTATCTGTATGTGTAAATATTGTTCCCTCTGTTCAAAATATTGTTTTTTATTTCTTCTCCATTTGAAGAGCCCATCCCATACCTCCCATATCAAGTCTAAGTGTTGTCTTTCCTATGAAGGTTTTCTGGTATGTTCCAAGGCAGCTACACACTCCCTACTGTTTTATCTATGATATTTTATGGGCTTGATTCTTCCAATGTACGGGAGCTCTTAAAAGGCATAAATTAACTGAACTCTACCAGTTAATTAATATCTTCTTATAACATGCTGGTTTTTGTTTTCATGATTATTTCAAGCACATTGTTTCATTTGTGCTTTCAATGATTTTGCAAAATATTACACCACAGATGTTCCCATATAACAGATAAGGAAATTGAGTATTAAAACCACCAAATATATTATTTTAGTTTTGTTTTAAAGATTTGCTTTGTTTTGTTTTACTTATAGCTTAATATCTTTCCAGTATATCATAGCATTTGTTATATGAACATTACATTCAATAACATGAATATGTGTGAGTTTCCTTTTTCTAGAAGGTAAAAAGAAAAATTATCCCTTTGTATGTATATGACTTCCTTTGAACATTCATTAAGGATCAGCATTATATAAACAACTAAAAAAAAATCTCTTTTCCTTTATTTCTTTCATTTTGACTCTAACCTCATCATGACATAAACTATGGCTTGACAGATGATCCAACCAAGGTACTATAAAACATTTTTGATAGGTGCTTTAGGATAATGATTTATGAAATAATTGTTGAGGTCAACTACTATGAACAGAGCATTCCAAAAGTCTTAGTTCAAAAGTTCTAATAGATCATATCCTTTGTGCACTTTAGGGGAGGTAGCCATAAATTTATTTTGATAATGTCTGTGTCAGTTGGTATGTTTTATTTTTCTTTTATGCAAAACAATGTTATTAATATAAGTGAAAACCTGTGATTAATGGAAGCAAATACAAAAGAAACTAGTTAATGTTGTTCCTACATTTCCATGTTGAAAATAAACCAAATTTAGTTTTCATCCTACATGAGAAGAAGTCAGGCGGGGTTGGAGGGGGTGTGGGGTGGTTGTGGATAATATTAGCCATTATAACCAACTCATTTTTCTTTCCATAAAACAAGATTTAAGAACATAGGGAAATAATGGAAAGAAGAACACTCAGGCAGTTTTAGAACTCTGAAAGGTAAAGCAAATGACTAGATGATGGGTTTTGTGGAACAGCATTGTGTTTTCCTATATACAACAAAGCAACGCAAGCAGCTTTCAGTGGGGTACATTGCTTCAATTGTTTCCATAGTGGCTGTGATTGTTTTGTCCTGGTTCATTCACATTTGGTTACCCAGTCCTCATTTGTGTGCACAGCCTTGCATTTATAAGCAGATGCCTGGGGTCTGTTAGTGACTTTCTTCTGATGAGCTGTGTGCTTAAAAATATCTCTCCTTATCTGAACATTTGCAGTAAAATTTGGTAAATCGTGTAAGATTCAGGAGGGAAGACATAAATCAAAACTAAAATAATGTTTTCAATGCCTTGAACTCTTGCTGTATGTTTTGTCACTCTTGGGCCTTCCTCAAATGGTTAATGAGACCCAAATTATTTGAAATTCATGTCTTTAAAATTTAAGTGTGATGCAACCACATTTGAGTACAGAGCTATTAAAATGATGAAATCATTATATTGTATCCAGGGATAAAAGACATTGTAAATATTTAGTCTTTCATAGTCACAAACCACTTAAATGGATGAATATAGTCTAGTCATTGGTTTATGGTTCTAATAACCTCCAGGAAATGTCAAATTCACATGTTGTCCCAGAACACAAGATTTAGCTTTTGGATTTTTAATTTAACTAAAAGATGTGTAAAAACACACAGTCATCCAGCTCCCTATTGGCTCCACATCTGTGTAGGATTATATGCAAACAATATTTGAGCTAGCATTGGCAGTCACATAGGTTTGCTAGCTTGAATGTAATTAATTATTTTTTTTTTTTCAGATAGACACAAAAAGAATGAAGGAGGACAATTTGGAGAAGCACTGTTTTCAGCAATAATCTTACATATGAGGTAAGGCTCAAAGTTGCCAAAATAGAATCTGGAAATAGAGATCCATCATCCTTGTGTCTAAAGTAAATCATAATTGTTCTGAAAATGATTAACGCTGGGTGACAGCCAATGTTCCTTTGATAAAATAGTACTTAGTTTGATTCTACAACTAAGCAGACAGGAAATGGCTCACCTTTTTGGTAATGAATTAACTCTTTCACAGAAGGCTATAGGAATTCCAAAATATAAGCCCCCTGAATGTCGAGGATGCCAGGAAATTAAACAGAGCTTCGAAGGGTAGCACACAGTTGCTATTTTTCTATCATTGTCTTACATTTCTTACTTTTATTCTTATCTGCAGATTTTGGTGGACAATGTGACTATTCAAAGAGCTTCTTAAAAATTCTCTCTGCGGATTCAGCTGCATCAAAGTAGAAGTTATCATACCAAACAATGGTATGATGGTACTCCTTGGTGATTTTTTTCATCTTGCAAAAGTTACACAAAATATCTTTCAATAAGGTAAGATATAGGCAGAGCAAATTCCCCCCATTTGTCAAATGTTGTCAATAAAACTGTAACAAGATCTTGAAATTTCCTGATTTCTGGAATGCATGAAAAAACCAAAACCAAAACCAAACAAAACCCACCCCACCCCCCAGCAAACTACTAAGCTGGATCGCTGTCATCATATGGTGTGTTTAAATGCCTCTTTTAGACAATCATCTCCCCATTCTACACCATACTCCCTATATGCAACAGTGCCAAGTCCAGGCTCTTCCTTCCCATGAGGATAACTTAAATCCATCTAGAAAATGATTTGATCTGCAGAATGCAGGTCATTTTAAACTGGGATGAAGAATAAAGCCTTGGAGACAGCACAGAATGTGGTTATAGTAGTCCACGTTAAAAATGACCAGAGCATCAACATGGGATTTGGCCGCTAGACTAGTGTGGTTATTAATGGATAAATGCTCTTTCTTCAACCGGGGAACTGTTTCTACTCCTTGTGGTTATGGGAATAGGAAATGGAAGGAGACAACACTTTACTGGCAGACACATTACTGACCCTGCAGAGGCAGCAAGAATAATGAGCAGAGAAGGCTTTAGAGAAGAGTGTCCTGCCAAGCAGAATAATTGCTGCAGGAAGTACAGGATACATTGGACATGATGTTGACTAGGTTGGATCATCTTCTATCAGAGTAAGATGGATCAACCAAAAGGGCTGGTGAATCAAATTGTCCTAGAATGTTGAAAATGCTGGGTAGGAAGCAAGGGCATCCTGATTCCTGTCCATTTGTGACTCATGGATATGTGAAGGAACCAACTTTTTATTTCATTTATGACACATGTGGATGGTTATTTGCTACCCATATATCTGCAATAGTCCTGAGTTCAGATATTCATTCTGTAATCAGAATATGTCCTGAATTTTTGCTTTAAGGACTATGGCAATCAAAATGATGTAGAAACACAGTTTCAGGTTAGCACAAGTCTCCGAGAAAATCTTCAAACAAACAAAAGACTCAGGATTTTTTTTTTAATTATAGATTTTTAGCAGGTATGTTTGGTTAGAAGTGAGCAAATATTAAATGTATGTTTTTTGATTTGATATTTTGCTCATTTCACATTTCAAAATGGTTTACTTATGACAGAATCAAATCCTTATGAAAAACATATTTGGAACTAGAGTCAATACAATATAATGCATAAAACAGATGAAGGAGAAATAAATAATGAAAGAACATAAATAAATAAAATTAAGTGGGAAAACAAGCCATGTTACTGTAGGCTAAATAATATCTAGACAGGCCCCTCCTTGGAAGCAGATATTCTGTTTAGTGTTTTTTCTCTTTTCTCTAACACTTTGACTTAGGGAGCCCAGAGAATACCTTCTGGGAACAAGAGCATGATTAAAAGAGTCAAGCAGAGGGACAAACCAGTACTCTCCTCTGCTACTTAGAACTTGAGGCGTAAGTGGATAATTTCTGAAGCAAGGTGGCTTTTGCAGAACTAGGTTTTGGAGATGCTTAAAATTCCTCCACTAACAATGTATTCTTCCGCTTGTGATTTATTATTGAATCTTAGGGCAGGAATTTATCGAGGCTTTTTGGGCCTTTAAAAAACAATTTGTTTAAATGAAACTGCCCCTGGAAAGGGTCAGAACATTATGAGCAGACACTCAGGCAGTTTTCTTTGTAATCATGTTAGAAAAGCTTGCTTGCTGGAAAGGGAAAATAAGATGACCCTCTAAGGAGCTATGGGAAAAGGAAAATGGGTGCCTCGACTGGGAAGAAATGGAAGTGGAAAGGTATTAAAATGGATTTCCTCTGGATCTCTGCCTTTTCTGCAGTTTGCCCCACTCTGCACACAAAGGGGTCCAGCTCAGGCTGCTCTTCCTGATGATATTATTGGCAGCCAGCTAAAAGTCTGCACGGAGAATGCCACAGTCACGGCAGGATTGTTTCTGTATTGAAAAAGCAGAGACCAACTTCTTGGCACTCCATCAGAAGAGAAGTGATTTCCTAGCGAAAGCGGAATGCTCAATCAGAAGAGTTGTTGGAACTTTCCCCTCTGCCACGAAACCCAGTGAATGGTTTGAGTTTTTCCAAAATTATTTCAAATTTAGCTGCTAGGAGGCTGTGCCGACCATTCCAATTTTTCTTTCAATTTTGCATTTTGTTGGATGCTTCCCTCAAGTCTTCCAGTATAGCTCAGTCATTAGTCAGAGCTGGAAGGTTTATTATTTATTTTGACAGTCACCAGCCTATTTTGTCAAACAGTACACATTACTGCTCCATTTGACAGGTGTTACTCTTAAAATCCTTCAGTTTCTTTTCTCCTCCTTTGAGAGAGGCTTCTATATCTGCTGTCTTGTTTGCCTTCCCAAAGGAAGCACAGTACATTTTCTGGCTGATAAAAGCTTTGCTTTGTTGCTACTTTGCAGTGACAGATTAGGCAGCCATTGGTCAAAAACTTTTTTCTTGATTTAATCTAAATTTTGGTGATATGCTTAAACTGGGATCCAGTGGGAGATAAAAGAGAAGAACAAAAGAAAAGATAGTGGGCACAATGTAACTAAAGGCAAGAAAGCCATGCTCTTCCCCCAGCAAGATGCATACTGTGAGGTTTCTAAGGTCAAAATGAGTTTTAAGGTTAATGGTGTGAGGTTCGGGTTTAAGAAAAAAAAGTCACATCATGTATTTGATACTCTCACACAAGAAAATACAGGTGGCTATGATGACATAGAAGAGAATACTAGGTCAGATGAGAGATGTTAGGGAGGTCTTTCTAAAAAAGATGGCTTCTGAATTGATTTTTAAAGATAAATGATTATGTAGGCAAAAGAAGAGATGGTGGGAAGGGCCCTCTATAATGATGCCAATACAAGTGGGATGGTTAATTTGGTTTTGGATGTGTCACTCATAACATATTATCAAACATTTGGGAATTAAGTGTTCTCTGATATTCCTGTCCATCGTTGTTATCCATTTGAATCACTGACTTCCTAATCTACTCAAAGGTCACCTCCCCAGGAAGCCTTCTATGACTACCCAATGCAAATATTTTTCTACCAACTCCTTAATAACTCTCTACCCTGTTAAGCTCTGTCTTATATTTCTTTTTTCTTTTTCTTAAAAAAAATATTTTATTTATTTGAGAGAGAGAGAGAGAATGAGCAGTGGCAGGAGCAGGGCAGAAGGAGAGGGAGAAGCAGGCTCCCTGTTGAGCAAGGATCCACATGGACCCTGACATCATGACCTGAGCCTAAGGCAAATGCCTAACTGTCTGAGCCACCCAGGCACCGATCCTCTTTATGTTTCTTAATAAAATATTTCATTGTATAACACGAAGAAAAAGCAAATATTTGTTTAATGACTTGTTAGTCTCCTTCTGGGTTTTAGCAGTACTGTGCAGTACAGCACATTCCCCTAACACTAAATGGATAAAATGTAACATGTTTATTAATTACGATTCTGTGGTTCAGGAATTTAAGCAGGGCCCATCAGAGATGATTAATCTCTGCTCTTTTGTGTTAACACGGCTTACTTATTCAGGTGGTAGCTGGGTTGGAGGATCAAGAATGGCCTCACTCAGTTGTCAGGGGCCAAACTGCTGTACTCTTGGCTGTGGCTCCTCTCTTCACATGGCTCCTTTCTGCAGATGGACATCCTGGGCTTCTTTACCAGGAGCCTCAGGATAGCAAAAGAATGCCATATCTCCTAAAGCCTACACCCTGAACTAGTAGAGCATCACTACCACATTCTATTGGTCAAGTCCAAAACCAAACCCAGTTTCAAGGGGAGAAGAAATGGATTCCATTTTTTAATCTGAAGAGTTGCATGCATAATTTATGGTTGATCATTTATTACTATTTTTTCTCAGTATGTCATTGAAACACTGTTGAGTACCATGCCCACATTTCTAATCCTGATTTCTCTTTTTTTAAACTAGAATCATTTATCTCTGTTTATTGGGCATTTCTTCTTATGTGGCCTAGTGTCACTTCAGAAATAATCTGTTACAAATAAACTCATCTCCCCTCCCATGCCAGTTTTTTCCTCTCATAATTCTTCTATTGCATAATGCTATTACCTTAGCCTTTTATTATCATCAAGGACTTAAAATTAGGAGTTATTTCCCTCTCTTCTTTTTGCATCAGATGGAACCAGAAGCACATATGAAAATTGGTTCTGCATTATTTTGGTTCTGCATTTCTTGTGGAATTGAAGGAATTACTTAATCATTCTGATCCTATTTATTCATCATTTCAAATTGGTATGATACTTTCATCTCAGGGTGATTTTGGAGATTAGTTTTGAGGAAAAAAATTCTAGAGGACCTGAATATGTTAAGTACTCACTAAATGCAAATTTATATCTTCATGAAATCTTTCTATAGTACTCTTGTGCACCATTTTGATTGGCAACATTTTACATACATACTATATCTTCACAATTAGAGAGTAAACTACTTGAAGGCAGTGACTCCCCAAATCCTTGGCTTAGGACCATACACATTTAGAATTTGAAACATGTTAAGCCCTGCTGATTAACACATTAACATTACTTTAAAAATATAAGCACAATTTTGGGTGAGGGAGTAAATGTGAACTCCCTGGCTTTACTGAAATTAAGGCAATGTTTATTAGTTTGTCTTTGTTTTGCATTGTGCATTATGTTGTCTTCTGTATAAAGCAAACTTAAAAGAAATGTATATAAGAAAATAAGAGGGCTGGTGTAAAGGGACTGAGCAGAGGAGGGTTTTCAAAACCTAATGCCAGATGTTGGGTCAATCTTGGGAATCATACTCCTTTTAGTTTTACATTAAGAACTTTATATCTCCTTTTAAGACATCCAATAATATTGCAGCAATTACATTTTGAGGCAAAAGCATTTTAGAGACCAAATGCTTTCTTCCCCATCTCTCTGAAATATGATTATTTCAATTACTAGTAACAACAATTAATCACTAGCTGATTCATCAGCCTGCAGCTGGGATTGGAGAGCTGACTTCCTTTCTTTATTCCTATTTTATGTTCTACTGTGCTCAGCAGGGATTGAGTAATAGCAAGCTAATAACCTTTCCTTACCCTCAGTACCTTTTTCTAATACCAGCAAAGAAAATTTTGAATGTTTTTCCCAAGTATGTCTTTCCCACATGCATTTCAGAAGGGAACTTTATCATTACAAGTGTTGATCCATTTTGCTGTAATAAGGCATTATAGAAAGATATTTCCTTAAGGTTTGACCAACCATTCTTTGCTATGTTTTGTTAAACAACTTATGCTAGAGCAATATATATATATATATATATATATATATATATATATATATATAGAATATATATAGAGAGAGGAATATATATATATGAGGAATATAAATATAGAGGAATATATATATGAGGAATATATATATATATATATATATATATATATATATATCGCTCCAAATGGGTAATGCTTTTTTATTTCTTGGAATTTATCTAAGTCATATGACTCCAGATATATGATATATTAGATCTTTAAGCAATAGATTTTCAAGCATTCTAGTGTTCTAATTATGAATATATTACACTTTCTAGAACTCAGTGAGAAGATACTGTAATGTATTTGGGTTAGTTTGAGGAGATGCCAGAAGTTTGGTCTAGGAGAAGCATACTAATCTTCTACTCCCGAAGAATAGGTTCTCTTAGAGCAAGGGTTCTCAATATAAAAAATCCATAAACTTCTGGGGCACCAGGGTGGCTCAGTTGGTTGAGCATATGGCTCTTGATCTCAACTCAGATCTTGATCTAAGGGTCATGAGCTCAAGCCCAGTGTTGGGCTCCACAATGAGTGTGGAACCTCCTTTTTAAAAAGATCCATAGACTTCAAACTATCTGCAAATGCCAAAGCACAATTTGTGTCGTTTGGACATTTTCTATATTTTTCATCAGTTTCTCCAAAATATTAAAATAAATCCCCCTTAGTGGAAACCAGAGTTCCCCTCAGGATATAGGAATAACCTTCTATATAACCACAGTAATTTATTCACTTAATATTTTAAAGTCTGGTATCCTTTGAAAATGTTAGCTACAAGGTCTGTAGACTAAAGTCTATTCTCCTTAATGTAACTGAAATCATAATTAGTATGCCTTAGTCATAAAGATGTCAAGAACTTAGTAAGGTCTGAGACTTTACCCTACCTATGTGCCAAGTTAGCTTGCTATAGCTTCATGAGTGCTGGCAGAAGACATGAGACTCCTGAATCAGGAACAAAGAACTTTATTACTCACAGCAATAGTAGTAGTCAGAGTACCAGCATCTTATGCCGATGTCCCTCAGGGCAATGCTATGTTGGCCAAGTGTCTGCTCACACATTGTGGTTTATATTATAGGAGTAGTATTCCAACTGTAGGAAAAATGAATCTTTTATAATGGACAGTAAACCTGACTGATCTTTGCCACAAAGGGAAACAATATCTGAACAATAAACATGCAGTACCCATGGAGAATTGTCTTCTAACTGTAATTACTCCTTGATTCAACACTGTTTTGATTTCTGGAAAAATTTCCTATGAGTATGCCACTCTGTCAGGCACATTGATCAATATGGCTCATAGAGATTAAGACTAAATCTGTTAAATTTGTCTCATACTACATTTAATGAAGGTTACTATCAATAGGACTCTGAGCAGCAGGATGAGGCAATATTCAGTATTAACATCAAGTGTCCCAGACCCAATCAACTAAGCAAATCTCATAAACCATCTGGATCTACCTTAGAAATCCAGGTGTATTTCTCCTAAAGCTTCCACATTGACCTTTCCACTTGGCTCAAGGCATTAATCCAGGTATAGCTGGATATTTTAGAAATCACACAGACTCTACCTTGCCCTGCAAGGAGAAAATCTATGGCCAATATCATCTATAACAAGCCTGGCCACTGAGTTAATGCTAACCTGAATGCATTCTAGGATTGAGTTTGTATCTTTGATCACCTCAACTAATATCAAAGACAAATTTTGTATCACCTTTTCTTCGTGAATTTGTATGCCATCCTTGCACAGGGTCCATGTTAATCTTTGTATCATTCCAATTTTAGTGTATGTGCTACTGAAGCGAGCACTTGTATCACCTTTTCTAATAGAATTTTCTAATTCTAATGTTCCTTACAATGAATCATATTGTAGGGAAAACCAACTATGAAGTTGGTGTAAGTAGCAAATCAACTACCTCTCTGGGGAGATTCCCCAAGCAACTAAGTGTAGCTCAGTTTGGAGAGAACTGTATTCAGGGCTACAGTATCTCCTGGGGGTGTTCCCTTAAAACCTTGGAGATCTCTTATGATTACTCCTAAGAGGACAATCATCATTTTGGGGGAGAGAAACAAGCCAATATTTGGCTTCCACACAAGACCTGCTCCCAAGAGTACACTTGGTATTCCTAAAAAAGAGAGCTGTTTACAATGAGTGGAGCTCCTGAAGTGGAATCTACATCATGCAAGAGCACAAGGTGACAGCGCTCTAGTGTGGTCTCCTAGCCATCTGGTAGGTCTTCAGTTTCTATAATTGAGTCTAGTGGTTGTTTCTGAAGGTAATGTTTGAGGATGTCTACAGTATTTGTACCGGGGTGAGGGGAGGATTTGTACTGGGAAGTGTAGGGACTAGAGTCCATTCTGTCTGGTCCAAACCATCAGCCAGATAACCCTCATCCAATCCCAGAAATCACTATGCTACATCAGTGGGAATGTGGATGAAACAGATAACTAAAGATGCTTACAAGTTTTGTACTGGGAAGTGTAAGGACTACAGTTATCACTTTCTCTTTTGGTAATTTTAAGATGAATGGCTATCAAATGGTGATAAGAGCAGCCTTGTGGGGAGTTATCATCCAGAAATTAGTTAAATTTAAGTGCTTGATAATTTGGAAGAGACACACAGAGGATTTTTTTCTGAAGAAGCCTCCAGGAGTGGTCTAAAGGAAAAAAAAGAAAGACATATTCATGTCCTTTTGTCATCCATGTCTCCCAGGGTCTAAGATGAACCTTCTGCAGATGCCACCTTGTTGCTCTTCCTCCAGTCCCATAAAATATTTGTGTCCCATTACAATTGTTATAACTTTACATTTTCTCAATCACCCCCTACTTATACTCCAAGTTTTCATTTAGAAGGGATAGGTGCAAAAGTTACAAAAGAAATTTAACTAAACTTATAATGCTTTGTTTTTCCCCTCACTTTGGCCAGTGTGGACCACCATAGGGGAACTTAGCAAGCAGTGTACTCAGCTAAGTGATCATTATCTTTTTCATGTAACTATGTCACTCTTCTAAGAGAACCCAGGTACTTGAATAAGAATTAAATTCAAGTTGTACAAACCAAGCCACCCTGGAGTTGATATTGGGAAAAATAATAAGCACTATGCTCCCATGCTCAATAATGGTCAGGGCAGATTCCCAAAATTTCGAAAAGCTTCATTTGGTGGTCAAACTGATTGATGAAGAAGAGTTGAGGAAAGTAGAGCCAGAAACCTTTTTGGGTCAATTTTTGAGGCTATTCCAATGCTCTACAATATCAAATGCCTATGGTCATAGAGAGTCAATTGAGTAACTTGATTATTAGCTCACTGTCATGTGACTTTTAGATAAAAGATGTTTGGCTGTAAATTGTCCATAAAGCTGAACACATGACACAGACAAGCTTAAAGAGCCACAGTGGTGTGTCAGACTATGCCGATCAGACATGGAATAGCAACACGGTAATCTGAAAAATGTCAAGAGCTGTGAGGCAATGCTGATACCCCTGAAAGGGGTCCACAGTTTGGTTTAGTCAATATGCTATGCATAGGTGAGTGCAATCTCCAATGTGATGTGTTTTCTCCTACCATAGGAAAAACATCCACTTATGGTAAGATTCATATATCTGGTGTGCAGTGATGGACTGCCTATTTTAAACCTATGGTTCTTTACTTTTCACTCAATCTATGGTGATGGATATGTTGCCATATCTAGTAGAAAGTAAGTCCAGTGGACTGACTCCACTTAGTCTCATCGAAGAACAGGCCCTGACTGTTCACTAGAGGCATCTCCATGATTGGCCCAGATGGTTTAAGAGGCAGCATTTTTTTTTTCCAAGTTGGCAGTGTTAAAGGGAAGTGTTTCTAATCTGCCAGTCTTTAGTTTACCAGGTGTCAGAATAAATAGTCTAGACTACTGGCAATAGCTCAAGAGGCAGTATACACAAAATGAGTTTCATCAAGAAGAGCATTGGCTTACTGAATTGAACAATCATGTCCATGTTCAGTTCTGCATAGCTGGTGTTGTGGTTGTACAGCTGCAGTAGTCCAGCGGACACCATCAGTGTCAGTTTAGATTAAATAACAGTGAATCAGGCCTCGGGATTTAAGGCAACCTCTGTGAATCAAAGATCTTATTATGCCAACAGCTTTGTTTCATTGGTGGAGAGGAAGATAAAGATTCCCCCAAAGAGATGATCACCAACTTTTTTTCCTCATGTAAATTAAAGATGGTATAGTGGCCAGCCAGGTCAGCACCATTGTTGAATACACCATTTTTACCTGACAAGAGAAGATTATTGAACCCTTCCTTGTTAGCCATTGTTAGTCACTGAATCCAAGTCAACCCAACTCCAGATGGTAATATTAGGCTGAAAAGTCACAAAGCCTTCAAGGGTAAGATATGTGTTTTGGCTAGTGTCTCATAGCAAGCTGATTGCTGAATTGCTTTCTTTTCTTTTCTTTTCTTTTCTTTTCTTTTCTTTTCTTTTCTTTTCTTTTCTTCTTTTCTTTTCTTTTAGTTTAAGTTCAATTAGTACATCTTTAGTTTCAGATGTAGTGTCAAATGATTTATTAGTTGCATATAATACCCAGTGCTCATCACATCACATGCACTCTTTAATGCTCATCACCCTATTACCCCATCCCCTCACTTGCCTCCCCTTGAGCAACCATCAGTTTGTTTCCTTTAGTTAAGAGTCTCTTATGGTTTGTTTCCCTCTCTGATTAATTTCCATTCAATTTTCCCACCCTCTCCTATGATCCTCTGTGTTGTTTCTTCTATTCCACAAATGAGGGAAGCCATATGATGATTGTCTTTCTCTGGTTGACTTATTTCACTCAGTGATTACTGATTTTCAAAAGGGGTATACCTGGTAACTGTGTCACAGAAGCAACAAATCCAAAACCTCTAAGAGTATCACTGAATGTAGGATGCTTCCTTTTGCCAGA
Source organism: Vulpes lagopus (assembly GCF_018345385.1). Classification (NCBI taxonomy): domain Eukaryota; kingdom Metazoa; phylum Chordata; class Mammalia; order Carnivora; family Canidae; genus Vulpes; species Vulpes lagopus. The sequence goes on along the minus strand of NC_054824.1, from coordinate 20,453,013 downwards.
TACTCCAAACAGCAAAATTATCAGTCAGAGAGACTTGCAGCTTAAAGAGGACAGTAATTTAGAGAGCATGCAAAGCTCATTGGATAGCTTCCAACACACACTTTTGGTCTGGATCCCATTCAAAGGATGCTTATTTGTGGACTAGCCAATATAATGTTCCAAGTAGAATGCCCATTTGCTTCCAATATCTAGAGTTCAATAAATTGTTGGATCTCTCTTTGGGGAATAGCAAAGTGACAGTAGTTTTTCCTTGACTGCTGGAGGTTTGAGAGTTTTGATATAAACTCACATAGACCCAAGATACACTTTGGCTGACAGTCCTCTAAATTACGTTGGGATTTATCAGCCACTCTTGCTGGTAGAAATGTAATAACACTGCAGTCAAGGTCATTGACACTAAGGCTTCTGACTTGCCAATGTACAAATCATCTATTTAGTGAAAACTTCAGACATTAGGAGGTGGAGGCATTAATGTTACCCTAGCTCAACCCCTGGTGGCAAATAACAGGAGAACATATATACTCATAGAAAGTACTGCAAATGTATATTGAAGGCCTTACTACATTGGTCTTGGTCCTTGGGTGCCAGTGGGACAGAAAAGAAGATATTTGCCGTGTCTAACACAACACATCTAGTGTCATCAGTCTGTGCAATGGAGTCATTTATAAGACTACAGCAGCAACAGTTGGATCCCACTGGTAATAATCCATTGTAAAGCCCCATCTCCCATTACCATTTCTCATTGGCCATATGGGCCGTTGTGTTAATATTGAAACCTACTCCTTAAGATTTCATCGCAGCTGTGATTTCCATTTGTCTTCCTTGGATTATATTGTTTCTGTTGGACCACTCTAAGTAGGATAGGCAGACATATTGGGATGTGACTCATATATGTCACTAGCAATTTCCTATATATAACACTTCCTGCTTAGAAGAATCCACTCTGGATTCTATAAGTATTCACAGCATATACATTAATATACATTATATATTGAATTGGTCCAGAGATCCCCATCCACAAGGATATATTACCTCTCCTTCCCCAATGTGTACCTAGCTCAAGTTTTATTGCCTGATTCTGGATATCCCTACACTTCCAAAACCAGATGACTATTAATTGGGCACCTTTCTCCAACAGAATTATATAAATTTGAGTTTCTTTATTCCTCCAAATTTGCCAACTTACCTAAATGGATATACATGACCTTGGTTCTCCTTGGGGCCAGGGACACCTAGAACTCATTCAAAATCATCTTTTCCAAAGTGGCTTAAGTCAGGCTAATGAATAGAGGAATCAGAGAGCCTAGAGGAATTAGAGGGCAAGGCATACTTGCTTTCAGATTTAAACAGAGTGGTCATGGCATGCAGCTCAATCAAATGAACCTCTTATGTTTTCAGTCCACCCAAAGCCTCACATGAGCAGTAAGACCATCCTTACTGATACCATCTATTTTAGATTTGGAGACACCTTCTTTCAACTGCCATTGTCACATTGCATGCTGGTTGAGGCTGTGGAATTTATTTCCTTTGGCTTATTTGGATTTGAGTTTGACATATACAGTGGTACTTTTTTTTTTTTTTTTTTTTTTTTTTTTTTACAGATGTCATCTTAACCTTACAGCATCTGAGGTCCTGTTATCAAAGTAACAACTCCTAAGTTCTTGCCGGGTTTCTACATAAGGCCTAGGGGAGTTTTTGAAGGTGGCATGGCTTGTTAAACAAATTTATCTAGATTTCTTTGGGTCTATTTCTCATTTGTTAGTGAGTCATTGTCATCAGCATTGTAAAGATCATCCAGGGCAGTAAGACCCCTAATACTAGTCAATGCCTTATCTGTGGTTTCTCAAAGGAGTTTGTCCTTCCCATGGAGCTCTCCCTTAAAGGGCCAAAGCTCCCATTGCAAAAAGCCTTGTTGACATTTACTGTCATCTCTGAAAGGATCTGGGATTGGCATGCTACAGTACAGAAGGAGATAAGCCATAAGACAACCCACATATGGCCATTCTTCCTTAGCAGGCATATGTATTTTATGTCAAGCATTATACCCCCATGTTAACTAACAAAAACTCATCCTTTGCCTGCTTTCTGCCTACAATAGTTATAAATTTCCTTCTGTTCTTCCTTGGAGCATCTCTTTTGAATGAAAGGCAGTAGAACTTTTTGCCATCAAACCCCAGAACAAATTTTAGTATCAGCTGTTGCAAAGCCACAGATGTGAGGATGATCACCAGATTGGAGCCCCATTTCACCTCTTACAAGAGAATTGGCAGGACCTAGGGCATCATTTGAGTAGCTGTCTTTATACTTAATTCCTAGTGCTTTGCCTGAAACCGTCTCCTTAATTCCTCTTAATTAAAAGGTAATAGAGGACCTTACTTACTTACTTTACCATACATGAGCTTTCCTCTACTCCTATTAATAGGCCAATAAGACACTAATCTTTCCTGTTGCAGAAAACCATGTCTCCATCAGCATCCCATCTTTCAGAAAAATGATGAGGTTGAGATTTCACCTAACAAATTATTCTGCTTCTCTTTCATGGATGCTCAGAGAGACAATCAATCAACCAATCAATCTCTTGGACAAAAAGCAAAGGGCTTTTCTATTTCCAATGACTGTTATAGTCCAAGTATCAGTTTATACTCAAGCTCCAGTTCCCACAGAGTAGCATGGAGAGCTTCATGTGATATCTATATACATATTGGGTTATCATATAAGGGAGAAAACATGAGTTAGAGAAGCCAACTCCTTTCTAAGAAGTAGAAAGCATGCCTGATTTTTCCACAAAGGGAAAGGTATTTTTGTTTTACTGGACAGTAGTGTTAATGACAACAACAATAAAAATCAACAAAAACAACCAACAACCAACAAAACAAACAAAACAACAAAAAAACTCCACCACAAAAAAACAACCAACCAATCAATGAACTGCTTTTGCTCCGGAGGAAGAAAGTACCTCTATCTCCTGAGGATATTTGCTACACTAACATCCTTGAAATCATAATCCAGAACAAAATCCTATGTCTCTGCTCACAAAACATGCAGAAATGTCAGAGACCCATGAAGAATTGTCTCCCAACATTACCTGTAGAATATATATTAAAGTGCATGCTGTCTCTATTTTTGTCTCAATCTCCATCTGTTCCTCTCTTTTCCACACACACATAGAGCAAGTTAAAGAAGTGTTTTCGAGGTGTCTTACAGCTTTAAAACATTCCCCAGAAAATTTATAATAAAAATATCAGGATGTTCATTTGAGGTGAACATCACAATTTCTTTAATAACTGATAGGATTAAAAAAAAACCTGACTTTTTTAGTAATCATTAATGGAAAATGGAATGAATTCTAGCCATATTCATAAACTAGATAAGAGGAATGACGGTAGAGAATAAATGGGAAACTGATATGTGGCAATGTTGAAAGTCACAGAATTAGGGACATTATGTGTAGCTAAGCAGATATCAGGCTGAGGAAATAGGCTGGAATGAGAAAGTTTGGCAAATATTTGAAAAAAAGAAAACAATTCAAGTTAAATTTATAAATGAAAAGAAATCCAGTCAGTTAAGGTGATGGAGGAGGAGTGAGGGTAAAGCCGTCCCGCTTCACTGAGCAAGATAATAGTCTGCTCAGAGTATTCTGGACCCTGGAATTTTAGAGACTAAAGATTTAAGGTGGCTATAAAAGAATGAATTGTAGTAGTTGACATAGGAAGGATGAATAAGGATATCAATTGAAGCCTACTCAGTGTAAGAAAAATCTGGCAATGTTTCAGAGATGATGATAGTCAAAACTATATGTGGAAGAAGAAAAAAATTCCTCTCAGAATTTTTCAGTACAGAAGCCATTTAATTCACATGGAAGTGAAGGTCTTTGGGACAACCAGCTATTTCACAGGACATAAAGATCTTCTCCAGTGGGAGGTAACAGATATAGCCCTCCCAGCTTCTGTCTGAAGATATATGCAGCACAAGTTTAGGAAATGCCTATTATTATATTATTTTTATTGTACCATAAATATTCATAGCATCATACCACAGAGGAAAATTGTGCCGAAGGAGAGATAGAATTCCAACATCAATGAACTTATGGAGCAATGTAATATGCAGAAGGAACAGAAGGAGAAATGTAATATACTGACTTTTAATTTGTATTTGAGACTGATGTTCATGACTATCTAAAGCCAGGCTCATTAGTAGAGGAGCAAAATAAATTATATTAGTACAGGAGAGAAGCATACTACAAATCTTAAACTCTAGTTTTGACAGACTTATTTATTGCATAAATATGATGAAAATGTAACGATTACCATTTATAATTATGCTTTGCCGCCAGGTTTTGTTTTCCCTTTTTAGAAATGCACACATGTAATGTGCAAGAGTTATTGAATAGGGACAGTTTTTTCTCTCAAGAACAAATATCTTTGTATGGTCAAGGGTCTCACACAGGGTATACACATAGAATGGGCACTTCCTTTTTGATATTCCCATCTGGATCTGCCTTGAAATTGAGAACTAAAAGGAGCAATGAAGAAATTTAATATATTAAGACTTAGTCTTCCTAAAATCTCTAGCAAAACCTCATAATGAAATAGAATTCATTTGTGCTTAGCTTTCTCAGAAGCCACCTACTGCAACTGCCTTGAATCATGCTGCCTGTGTAGTTTTTCTTGCAACAAAATCTGAGTTTATTTGTATTCGTATGACAGAAGCTAAACACATCTGGAAAGTAGGACTGTGGAAACACATTTGTATAGATTTGTGTATATTTTTATGTACACAACAAAGCAGATCTGTTTTTAACTGCCACTTTGGAATACAGTTCTATCAGTAGCTTTGTGTAGATATGAGTATATGGAATTGACTTTGAATTCTAGGAATATGGGTCTGGTTTGATTTTATTTGCTACATCTTGAGGGAAACCACAGTATCAATAAATAATAGTTAATTACCTAACATTTATTCAGTCCTTTCCATATGTCAGGCATGAGATAAACATTTATATGTAATTTCTTATTCAACACTCATCAGGATTCTATGAGGCAGGTACTATTATTTATTATCTCAGTTACATACATGAGGAAATGCAGGTTTACAAGGTTATGTAACTTTCCTGAACTCACAAACCAGTTAAATGATATTATCAAGACTTAGGCCAATTTTTCTATGACTCTGGAGTCTGAGTTCTTGATCAAGATCTCTGTGTGACCTTGAGAAACACCTAAATGCAGTCTACGATTCTGCAAAGAAATAAATCTAAAATTGTTTTGAAAAAGAAAGATGAGGCATGCAATTCAGCTAACTCAATTTGTTAGAACATGTTATTTAAAAATGTTTTCTGTTACACTCTCCCACATTGGAAAGTTATCTTTATCAGGAATCCTGAGTCACAGAGTGAAAATCCAACCTAGGAAACTTCCCTGCAAATACAAGCTGCTTCTTTGAAAGGCCCGTGTATCATTGTGGGTGGTTCAGCATGAGACATCACCTTTTTCAGAATCTCATAGTCAGTCCAGTATAATCTTAATAGTAATTCCAATATCTCAACATTATAGCTGAGTCTCTCAACAATAGTTTGTTTTGAAAAATAATTTTATAAGTTAAGGAAACACCTTTAAAAGGCTTCAAGTTACAGAATCCATGTTTAGACATATCATTGAGTACAGAGCAGTCATACTTAGGAGTTCAATATATATTGATCAGGAATAATAGTTATTTAATCTTGCAAAATGATTTACTCAATAAAAATCTTTAAAAGATCTATATAAAAAATGCAGGTGAAAGCTGAACAATTACATTATTTAATTGTGCTCAATTATTTTCCTGTGAAAATAAAATGGACTCTGATTAAAATTTTGATAGAATAAATTAATCATCACTTTGTATGATCATTAGAAGACAAGGGTATTAAAAGAAATATAGCCACAATAATTTGTTAATGGATACACAAAGTGAAAAGATGTAAATTATAACATCAAAAACTAAACATGTGTGTGGGGGGATGAGAGTTAAAATGTAGAACTTTATTAATGCATTCAAAGTTAAACTGTTACCAGCTTAAACTAGATCGATGTAGATATGATGTCTATTTTTATTTATATATATATATATTTTTTACATATTTATTTATTCATGACAGACACACAGAGAGAGAGAGAGAGGCAGAGACACAGGCAGAGGGAGAAGCAGTCTCCTCGCAGGGAACCTGATGTGGGACTTGATCCAGAATCCCAGGATCACACCCTGAGCTGAAGACAGATGCTTAACCACTGAGCCACCCAGGTGTCCCAGATATGATGCTTAAATATAGGAAATGAACTAGTGGTTGCCAGAGGGGAGATAGGTAGAAGGATTTGAGAAATAGATTAGAGGGGATTAAGAGGTACAAACTTCCGGTTATAAAATAAATAAGTCATGAAGGGGCACTTTTGTGCTCAGTTGGTTAAGCATTAGACTCGATTCAGGACTCAGGTCCTGATCTCAGAGTCATGAAATTGAGTCTCATGTCAGGCTCCATGCTCAGTGCTGAGTCTGCTTGAGATTGTCTCTCATCCTTTCCCTCTGCCCCTCTGCTTGAATGCTCTCTGTTTGTCTCTAAATAAATTAATTAATTAAATAAATAAATAAATAAATAAATCCGTCAGTCAGTCAGTTGTGGAAATAAAAGACACAGCACAGGAAATACAGTCAATAATATCACTATAATCTATATAACTTTGTATGATGACAGACAATAACTATACCTATTGTGGTTAACATTTCATGATGTATACGACTGTCAAACCACTATGTTGTTCACTTGAAACTAATATAGTATATGTTAATTATACTCCAATTAAAGAAATGGGTAAAATATGTTTTATGTAAACCTCCTGGTAACCACAAAGCAAAAGGCTATAGTAGATTCACAAAAGAGAAAGGAATCTGAGGATAGGATTATAGAAAATGATCACATCACAAAGGAAGAGAGCAAGAGAAAAGGAAAGGAACAAAGAGATTATTAAGCACAAAATAATTAACAATATGGCAAAAGTAAGTCCATACCTATCAATAATTGCTATAAATGTAAATGGACTAAATTCTCCAACCAAAAGACATAGAAAGACTGAATGGATGAATAAAATAGCACCCAATTATAAGCTGCCTACATTTCAGCTTTAAGGACAAACAGATTGAAAGTGAAGGGATAGAAAAAAGATTTTCCATGCAAATGGAAACAAAAAGAGGGCAGGAGTAACAATACTTAGACAAAATAGACTTTAAGACAAAGATAGTAATAAGAAACAAAGAAGGTCATTATATACTGATAAAGATGTCAATCCAACAAAAAGATGTAAATTTCTAAATATTTATACATTTGACATCAGACCACCTAAATGTATAAACAAATAGCAATAGAATTGGGGAGAAATAGACAGCAAATACAATAATAGTAGGAAACTTTGATATATCACACTTTCTTTTTTTCTTTTTAAAGTTTTATTTATTTGAGAGAGGGAGAGAGAGAATGAGAGGAGGGGCAAATGGAAAAGAAGAGAGAATTTCAAGCAGACTACCTGATGAATGTGGAACCTGGTATGAGACTCATACTCAGGACCCAAGATCATGACCCCAGCTGAAATCAAGAGTTGGCTGCTCAATGGAATGAGCCATCTATGCACCCCTGATATCCCATTTTCAACAATTGATAACACATCCAGACAGAAAATCAATAAGGAAACATTGAACTCTATGCATTATACCAGATGGACCTAACAGACATACACAGAACATGTCAACCAAAAGCAACAAAAAAAAAAAAAAGAAAGAAAAGAAAAGAAAAAGAAAGAAGAAAGAAAGAAAGAAAGAAAGAAAGAAAGAAAGAAAGAAAGAAAATCCAAAACCAAAACAAAACAAACCCCCAAAGCAACAAAACACACGTTCTTCTCAAGTGTACATGGAACATTCTCAAGGATAGATCATATGTTGAGCCTGAAAGGGGCCTGGTGTCCATGCAGACATGGTCAGGAGGGACTAGAGGACTCACCCTGGTTTGTGGAAGAGCAGGAGGTTAGACCAACATGAATATCTGGCACTGGACAGAATGGGTCACCACCAACTGGTCCAAGAGGAAACACTATGAGATCTTGGTCTATATTATTGTAGAGAATGCAAGATCATTGAGCTGAACCAAGTAGAAAGCAAGGCAAAGCAGCAACAAAGGAAAGCCAATTTTCTTCTATGAGTGGGACACCAAACTGAACTAGAAATGTACAATTAAGGAATCTGGTGTAAAGCACAAAGGATGGATTGAAATACCCAGTCTTTCAGAAGAAAATGAAGTCAATGACACCAGGATGAATTTGAGTGAAAAAAGAAATGATGATGGGACACTTGGATGGCTCAGTGGTTGAGCATCTGCCTTCGGCTCAGGGCGTGATCCCGGAGTCCCGGGCTTCCTGCATGGAGCCTGCTTCCCCCTCTGCTTATGTCTCTGCCTCTCTTTCTCTCTCTCTCTGTCTCTCTATCTGTGTCTTTCATGAATAAATAAATAAAATCTTTAAAAAATGTTGGAGATATAGTGAAGGATATTAAAAATCTTTTATCACCACCAAGTCAGAGAGGTCCCTGAAGATTGCCTAAAGCCATTTGAGACAGAATTTACAATGGGAATGGTTTTACCATGGAAAATTTTGGCAACCCAGGAATTGACTGCTAAATGGAAACTGGAGTGAGAATACTTTGCAGGCCTCATCTCCAGTGCACTGGGGGAGTAAGGATTCTCACTGTGGCACTACTCATGATGGAGCTGTTCAGCACAGCTGTGAAACAGCTGCACAACATCTGCACTGTGAAAGATATGGTGCAAAAATTTTCTGAAAAGGGAGGGAAGTTCCAGATGTTTGATTGGTACATTACTAGTGAATATGTAAAATTATTAACAAATGAAAAGATCATCATGAAATGGAGACGTAGGAACTAGCTAGAAGAACACTATGCAACAGTTGCACTGAATTTTGTGTCTGCTTCAGGGCAAATGGAATTACAGTTGAAATGTAGGGGAGATTCTGTCTCTAAAGAAAAGAGCATGAAATTCTGTTGGCAGAAGCAGCTTTTTGAAGAAATAAAAGATTTACTGCAGCTGACCACTTTGAATGGCTAATTGGAAGATTCTATAAGGGTATTACCTTCTGTAAGCAGAAAAGGCATCAAGTTTCCGTGTTCCTGTTAAAAAAGAAAACAAACACTATTAGATTATTTGGACAAAATCCATGAACTTATAAGGAATATAAAATATTGTTTCAATCTTTACTATAGTTAGATTCTGCATTGAATTAAAAGCAACAAGCAACCTGAAATCAGGTATTAATCTTACTGCCCATAGATGCTCCTCTGGGAACAGATTGAGTCCCTGAATACAGATAATTGAAGTTTCCCAAGCTAAAGTTTGTCCAAGCCAGTTTACTTGCACCTGTGGTTTTATTCATGAAGAAAAAATTAATAAATTACATGTTGATAATTTTTTATTGAAAAACCAATAATAAAAAAATAAAACAAAAACTTCAGAAACAATTAAAACACAACAAAAACCTCAACATGAAAACTTTAAAATATTTATTCTTTTCTTCGTGTTTTTATGCTTTAGTAGAGACAAGTTCAACTTGACCTCTCATTAAGTTTTCTTGAAAAGAGCAATGTACCTATTATCTATTCAAATTGTTCTGCTAAAAAGCCAGGAAAAAAGTTAAGCGCAGTACTTACCAAATTATTAATACTTTAGAACTGTAATAGCCATTTTTGTTTACATTTTGAAATTAGACTCACAAAGGAAACAGACCATCCATTATGGAAAATCTTTAAAAGTTCAAACTATAATTTTAAAATAACCCCTTCATTCTCCCTGTTCTGTTAATACAGGGTGGATATGGATAATATATTAGCTTTGAAAAAGAAAGGATTCAAAAACTACAAAATGGACTGCCCAGAAGAGGAGAGAGACCCAAGTCATGTTCCTAGGAGTTTTGCTAGTGCTGGTGTGGGCTTCAGTTGTAAGATCAACAGCAATTACTAACAAACCACTCTTGCCTTCATGCAGTGTGAAAAGCCTTTACAAAAAGCTATGAAATGAAGCCCTTGGCTGTTCTTGGTTTCAGCAGGACCATAAAATCTCAGTCCATACAGAGCAGTTCTGGCACTCCCTTGAGGGTTGGAAATAGTCACAGAAGAGGCCAGCATTGGACCCAGCACAGTCAGAAGATTCTGTATAAAATGAAGTAACGAGGTTTTATTGAAGTGGGGATCAGTTTAGAATGCTCCCAGGGATCATGAACAAAACCAGATGGTCTCTGAGGTAAACTGACAAAGTTCCCAGGATTTCTTGAACTTGGAATGATCCATCCATGACTCTACTATAAACTTCTCTGGTCCCTTAATGGGAATAGTCCTTTCAGAATTTCCTTAAATCTCCAAGTTTTTATCTGTGTAAAAGTTCATGACTGGGAAAAATGTCTGTGCTGCTGATTCCTGCCCTCAGATTCAGGCATACTACACAGGGACACTGGGCAGTTGCCTCAGATTCACAGAACTCAGAAATCTGTTCTCACCATAGGAAGTCCAACAATCCTAGAGACCAGTGCACAAGGAGCCAACAGAGATGGGCCCATTCTTTGTGTAAAAGAGTTTGATACATTGCCCTGTGTCTTGCAATCTTGTTATAATCACTTATCAGCTCCAGGAGGTTTTTGTTGTTGTTTGTCAATTCTTTTGGGTTTTCTACATGGATAATCTTGTCCTCTATGTCATCTATTTCTTCATTTTCAATCTGTATTATTATATTTTTTTTCTTCTTTCTTCTTGAGAGTTTTTATCATGAATGGTGGCTGTATTTTGCCAAATGCCTTCTTTTGTTTATATTATCATGTGATTTTTCTTTTTTAGCCTATTGATGTGATGAATTAATCAATCAGTTTTTGCATGTTGAACAAGCCTTGCATATCTGGGGTAAATATCACTTGGCCATGTTGCATAATGCTTTTTATACATTGTTGGATTCAATTTGCTAATATTTTTTGGGATATTTTTGCATCTATGTTCATGAAAGATGTTGGTTTTAGTTTCCTTTTTTTTTGTAATGTCTCTATCTGGGGTTGGTATTAGGGTAATACTGGTCTTATAGAATGAGTTAGGTTATACTCCTTCTGCTTCTGTCTTCTGAAAGAGTTTTCAGAGAATTGGTATAAATTATTCCTTAAATATTTGGTAGAAACCATTTTCTGTTTTCAGAGATTGTTAATTATTGGTTCAATTTCATTAATAGATATAGGCCTATTCAGATTATGTATTTTTTGTGTGGGTTTGGCAGATTTTATATTTTCCTTAAAATATAAATTGATCCACTTCATTTAGGTTATAAGATGCATAGGCATTGAGTTTTTCATAGTATCTAGTTTGCTTTATTTTCTTTTTGCTGTCTAATCCCTACCTAGTTTCCTAAACTGAAAACATAGATTATTGACTTAGATCTTTCCTCTTTTCTAGTACATTTATTTAATAATATGTATTTCCCTCAACTTACTGCTTTCACTGTACCTTACAACTTTTATTAAATTGTATTTTCATTTAGTTCAAGAAATTTTGAAATGTGTCCTCAGATATTTTCTTTGATCCATGTGTTATTTATTTATTTACTTACTTACTTGCTTACTTACTTACTTACTTACTTACTTATTTAAAGATTTTACTTATTTGCTTGAGAGCAGACAAGAGAGAGCACAAGCCATGGAAGGGGAGCAGAGGGAGAAGGAGAAGCAGACTTCCTGCCAAGCAGGGAGCCTATTGTGGGGCTTTGATCCCAGTGAGTTAGGGACAAATGAGGCAGAGAAAGATAAGGGAAAGGCCGAGAGTCAGGCTCAGACAAATCTCTGGGCTCCCATAAATCCCAAGGACACCGAGAAGCCCTAGGGTCAGGCTCCCATAAATCCCAAGGACATGGTAATGCAACAAACACATAGATAAGGAAGTAAGTCTGACCTCCTGACTCCAAAATACTAGGGAGTATCTTCCTTTGATTGCTATCAAGTAATCACTGAGACTCAACACAGGCATTTCATTCACTCAAAATGGCACAAGAAATCTCAAGTCCATCAACTCTCTCATTCTCTAGTCAGGTTTTCTATAAAATGCCAGCCAGAAAAGCCCTCACTGGCAGACTTGTTGGGACATCTCTCACTTCTGAGAACTTTCTCTCTATCTTTGCTTAATAAGTTTCTATCGCTTTACTCACTCTCCTTTGTCTCCGAGATTCATTCTCCGACTTCGTGAGACAATAACCAAACTCTTCTGCTTCACCAGGACCTTGAGATCATGACCTGAGCTGAAGGCTCAGAACTTAACTGACTGAGCCACCCAGGCACCCCACCTCAGGTGTTATTTAGAGGTGGATTTTTTCTGACACTATTCAATATGTAGTCTATTTTTTCCTCAATGATTTTTAAAATCACACAATAGGCAAATTTGTAAATATACACAAATATATTTCATGCTTCATATTTTGTTTTACTGACTTGTCTATTCCTGTGTGTACACTATAGTGTTGTGCCTATTTGGTTCATAGTGTGATTTGATATCTTCCACATGGCTAATTCTCAGTATCATGTTGCTTCAGCTCACTAAGGAATATTTGGAAGGTGTAGAGTATCTTAGGGTGTCACAATGACGAAAATGTGCCATTTGCTTTTACTAAGTGAAGGCCAGAAAAGTTAACATATTCCAATATATGAAAGAGTGCCATTGAACAACAACAAAAAAATAATCAACATATCAACAATACCTTATTTGAGAAACCCTGTTCAAGGAAAAACAAAAATAAAACAAAGCAGAAAAGAAACAAAAATCAAATAAAGTTTAGAATCATTTGGTAAAGTTCAATTTAAAAAAAAAATGAATTTGACTTGGCATTCTTTTAAACCTACTAACTGATTTGGAGGAGAGGTAACAGTTAAGGAGAATTAAGAATGAAGATTAAAGCTGATCATCCAAAGAAAACCAGTGTCTTCAGAAAAGTTCATTTTTTCCCCTCTACTTAATTAATTAAGAATAATCCTTTTCAGATTAATCCACAGGAGCCATATAGGTTTTGCTACTACCATGAGTGAAATTTGTCTTTTATTTTGTGTGATATTTTCTATTATATATTTCCTCTGTATTTTCTAGGAGTTATAGCAATATGTAAGAATGGGAAAGCCACCAAGTTGTTTTCTTTTTTTTTTTTCCTATATACTTAATAACTTTTCAGAACTCTTTTATTAAACCTAATTTTTAAAATTTGTTTGTTTGGTTTATTAATTCTCTTATTATCTGGAGATAGACTATAATGATTTTTGAAAGATATTGTTTTTTCTTACCATTCAAGTACCTCATGTATATATTACTTTGTATAATTACATTAACTAGAAACTCAAGTAGTAATAATACTGGTATCTTGTTTCTCACTTTAATGGAGTATCACTAATATTTTATCAAAAATACTACTGACTCTATTTCTATGAGATATGTTTACCCAAATTTCCCTTTTATTCCAAGAATATTAACATTTCTATAAACTTTATTCTGGGGCAGCCCAGGAGGCTCAGCAGTTTAGTGCCACCTTCAGCCGAGGGCTTGATCCTAGAGACCCAGGATCAAGTCCCACATCAGGCTCCCTACATGGAGCCTGCTTCTCCCTCTGCCTGGGTCTCTGCCCCCTCCCCCCAGGTTTCTCATGAATAAATATATAAAATCTTTAAAAATAAATAAACTTTAATCTGAAGACAAAATATATACACTGTAAAAATACTTATTCAATTATTATGATTTAATTCTTCAATATAAGATGAAAAGTGGGAGATACTGAATTGACCAAGTTGTTTCAATGGCAGTTTTAAAATTAATTATAGTAACAATTCCCCAAATGCTCTCTTCTCTTTGTATTTACAAATTTGTATTTATTTTCTTCAGATTTGAAGTGTCTCTAATATTGTTTTTGCCTCAATATTACTACTACTAGTTAACTAACACCTGTACCTGTATAGTATACAGGTACATACTACATGCTGGATATTACTCTTAAGGGTTTTGTATATACTTCTCATTTTTCCCTCATGACATTCTCATGCAGATATTAATACCTTTGTTATAGAGATAAAGAACCAATCACAGGAAAGATAAGTGACTCATACAACTGATAATTGACAATAATGGAAGATATCGGATGAAGATGGCATATTAATCAAATGTCTCTTAAAATTTTTCCCACTTAATCTCAAATACTGAATCCCTCTATTGCATTCCTGTGTATCATTGACAGAAATGGCATTTTGTTTTTCTTCTGTTTGTTTTTCATTCTTTCTGATACTTATCAGTGATCTACATCATATAGGAATGTCCTTTAGATTCATGATCTATCATTTTCTGGTGCATGTGGCATGGGTTGTATCCAGGAGCAGATCTGTTCAATGGCACCAGTAGTACCTATGGGGCAATTAAACAAGTGCATTTCTTCAGCAGAATCTTGGCTGTGGTTCCTCCTACAAAGCTTTTGTTGTTTTCTGCCCATTTTCCTAGCAGGTCTTCCATCCTGCCAGCTAATTCTGTGAGCTATCCAACATTCTTTCAACAAATTTATTTTCTCGTTTTATTAGCTAGAGCTATTTTTGCTACCCACAACCAAAATCCCTAACTGAGAAAGTGTTACCAGGGAATGGGGTGCATTAGATACCTGCAAGGGGATGTGGAGCCTATCAATCGTTTATCTGGCATAGCTGGGTCAGAAACTAGTTAAAATCTTACTTAAATACCAATATGGGAATTCAACAGCAATGAAAAAGCTAATCAAATCATTGCCTGTGGTGACCTGGCATCAAGTGCTCATTGCAGGCATGACTTGTGGGGATTGAGTTGCTCCTACCATACAACAATAGGATGTACATGAAGAATTTATGGACTTAGTAAAGGGGCAGCTGCTTTAAACATCAATGGGAAGTTTAAAAAAAGAGAATGACAAGTTAAAATCCTTGAATTCTAGGCTCATAGCACTGACTAAAATCCAGGGAGTTTCTAGGATCAAGATAAAAAGAATCTCTTATCTTTTGTTGCTGCAGGGACTGAGCTGAGTAAAAAACAAAATGTGGTCTTGGAGATAGTAAAATTAGACTATCAGTTGAATTGAGAGCTTTTCCTTCTCTCTTATGTGAAAACTAGAGAATTGGTAGGAAAAGAGAATGCTGGTGTTCTGAGCACTACCTTCCACTCATAGTCCATTGACACTATAAAACATACTAGAAAGCTTCCTCATAATTCTCCCTAAAGACACCTGTAGCCACAAGGTAAGGGTTTATTCCCTGGGGAAAGTGGAATACGCAAATCTTTGGGAGATGCTTATATATAAACCTTAAGCATTTATTGGCCCATTGCGACTATTGGGAGGATTTACTTTCTCTATGACCTACAAGGCCACTTGTAGAGCTCATGGAACATTCCACAGGAAGTCCAGTTTTCTCTGGTCCTAGTATATAACGTAGAGTTTCACAATTGTTTCATTTTGCTATGAGAAAAGATCTACCAGAATTTATGGGAAGCAACTGATGGTTTTCCTAGATAGTAAGGAATCTCAAAGGAACTGAATTTGGAGATTAATAACAAAGGTTTGGAGAATAGTGGAGAAGTAGGGAAGAATTCCTTAAAATGAGCTCAGAACATAAAAACTATCCACACTGCATGTTAACTCAAAGGACATTTCTACTCATAATAATTAGTGACAAGGGAACATAATTTCTCAGTGTCAGTTATTTCCCATTCATGGCAACTTCAGTACTTACGTAATGAACAAAGCGACTATAGTGATAAAGAGGAATGCTGTTTACAAGTGCAGCAACACAGGATTATCTTTACTAGTGTATGAGGATAATTTTCCAAAAATGATAAAAGTGAACCTATAATATTGTGCCATTTGTTTTGCTGTCAGTTTTTTTTTTCCACAAATTTTGTCATGGAAAGTTCCTAATAATGTGTATTAGATATGTATTTTGGATTTGGATTTGTTTGATTTCTTCATCCATCATATTGCAAGAATTTCTGAGACTACTGGATACTTTATTCAACATGATGATATCTCTCATAATTTCTTTCAAGCAAGGGACCTAACTTCCCATAGAAGAAGAAAGACAATTGGATAACTCCCTCAGGTAATTTTAGTCCTATCACACACCTTATTGAAGAATCAATATTGGCACCAAATCAGAGGATACTATTTAATTTTTGAAATATTAACTGATATATGTACCATTTCTTGCAGAGTTGGTATATATGAGTCCAAAAAATGAGGATTAGAATTGGGATTAACATCTCTCCCAATTTTACCTAATCAATCACATTTTTTTTTATTCCCACTCCTGAAATTGTGGCAACTACTTGTTTAGAGGTTAGTAATAACAAGGAAGAAACACTGTATTATAGAATTTAGCAGGTTTACGTAGAAGTAAACAATGACATCTAGACAATTTAGAGTCTGATGACAAAGAGTCAGTAAATATTGCGGGTAATAGATCCTGAATATCAAGAGAAAAGAAGATTGATTATGCATCAAGGAGGATGAGTACCCAACTGTTCCCTGGGGGGATTTTCATATAAGCTGTAGTTGTGAAAGACTGAGATTCTAATTATAGGACTAGCAAGAGCTCAGAATCCTTAGGAATAAAGGGTAGGGGATACTACTGGCTAAAGAACTCTACAATAGCTCATGACAAAAGAAATATGAGAGAAAAATATGGAAAAATACGAGTCATATATATATATATAAAACTTTGCAACAACAGTAAAAATGATTATGGCTCCGATATATATATTTAATCTTCACACATGCACAATCTCTGCAAATCTGATTATTTAAAATATATTCTCTTAATTTTAATCTATTTCTCCTTTCCTTTCCTCATCAGTATGACAGCAATAAGTGTCAATAAAGTGTCAAAATAAATTGACAATTTTGGATATATTTTGCTGAATGTCAAGATTGGATCCAAGAGAACTAAGGTCAGAATGGACATTATTCAAGGATTCTGGTCTTGGAGTTAGATGGAGAGTGACTAAAGAGACTTATAGTGTCTCTTTTTGAGACATTGGTGAAAATGGATTTTTCTATGAGAGGAAATTGCATAGTGTTAGAAGGAGGTTTTTTTTTTTTTCTGTCATAATAGGAAGAAGATTTTATATGAATGCTGGATTGCCAGAGGGACAATCTCTGGTGGCCATATTTGGGGACCACCATGCATTGCCTTATTTGGGAATAAAGTCCCCATTATATGGATCTTGGAAGGAGTCAGTGTTCAAGATCAGAAAAATAGGGTCAAGTACTCTTCATTCTTCCTTCAAGCACCTAGAGCAGGCAACTGACCTAAGTTCTACCAATTGGATGCCCATTTTTAACTTTGAGGAAGTGACACAAATAAAGATTTGTTAAAAATTGATTGACTATAGTAGTTTTCCATGGTACTAGTGTCCAAGGTCTTATTTTCAACTCTGAGGGGCCCCTGCTCAAGGTTTGTATATTTGCAACCTCCAGTTAAAGCAGGTCTAGTACAGAGATATCCAGGGACAGCAGAGCAAGTGACACCTGTGTTCTAATAAAGGAATTCCTCTGCTGGAACTTACCTGTGGCTTTTGATGTCTGACTTTCCTGTTTTCCAAAATATGATTCTCTAGCTTCAAGTCAATTCCAATCTCAATAATGGAACACTTTGACCCCTACATAACTAATTTAAATGCTACTTCAAAAGCTTTGTATTATTGTCTCTATCATTATATGTCTTATATTATAGTTGCTCTACCATAGTAACTGTCCAGTTAGAAATGGGTCTAAAATCATCCCATGGTTAAGACAGTCGAGTCTCACACAGAGCCTGATGTAAAGCAGGAACTCTGAAACTGTGTTTCTAGTAAAGGAAATATGGCTGATTTTTCTGGCCATGACCTATTCCAGTTATTAAGCATTGCCTTTTAGCTCAAATTCTTTCTTCTAGACTCTGTTCTGTGATGTTAGGGCTAGAAATTTGCAAACTATGTTTGCTTTAGCAGCTGCCTCTCTGTTACTGTTGGTCAGTAGAAAGCAGCAGAGGGAGCTGTAAGGATGGAGGAAGAAGAGGGTCTCACTGCATCTTTGCTTGCTGTTGGCTTCCTGTGCCTTTTGATACTACCCTGGCCTCATCTTCTCTCTTTTCCCTGGCAAGAGCAGTTTGTTTCAGCAAAATGTTGAATTGGTTTTGTGTGTTTCAGCACTTGCAGAACCAGTCTTGATGTGCTCAGTTGTTCAGTATTCCCCTTTAGATGTCTGGGTCCTGGTCCCATGGGGCTGCACCTCCAAGCAAACAGACACTAGCACAGGTCAAGGAGCACCTCCTTCTCCAAGGTCTTATTTTCAACTCTGAGGAGCCCCTGCTCAAGGTTTGTATATTTGCAACCTCCAGCCCTAGGATGGTAGCATAACCTGTAGACACTCCTATATAATTTAACTTTCCTTCTTAATTCTTCAATACGTAATTATCCACTTTAAAAAAAGAAAATATTTTATTTATTTATTTGAAAGAGTGTGTGTGTGTGTGCTCATGAGGGAATTGAGGAAGTGGGAAAGAGCAGAAGTAGAGTTGACCAGAGCCCAATGCATGGCTCAATCCTAGGACCCTGAGATCATGACCTGAGCCTGAAATCAAGAGTCAGATGCTTAACCAGCTGAGCCACCTAGGCACCCCCTAATTATCGGCTTTTATATAAAACTATTCATGTTGAAATCATTGATTTGATTTTTTTTCTTAACCTGGACCCCAACTGAGATAAACTGCTTCCCAAAGTAGTGGATGAAAAACCATGTCTATTTTATCCCGAACTTCTTTTCTGGACTATTTAAATCTTAACTAGCTCTGAAAAGTGCATCTTTCTGCTTGTGTTTCTGCATGTGATATATTGACTCAGAGAACTAGAGAAATCCAGGTGCTTAAGCCAATTTAAATTGTATTTTCAGTATTCACAATCAAAATATGTAATGAGGATGTTCATGTTTTACTCTATTTTTGTATTGTTTGAATAATTTACAAGAAGAATCATGTATCAATCAAGGTCCTGCAGAAAACAGATTACATATTCAAATCAAGTAATTTGAGATGAATTTAATAAAAAGACTCTTTAAAAAAGCTAGGGTAGGGTCTAGGGGAAACAAGAGGGATGATGCAGTAGCTCAGGATGACTTATGTGGACAGACCTGTTACCACCCTTAGATCTGAAAGGACTAAAATCCATAGGGAGACCTGCCAGCAAGAATCAGCTGTCAGGAGCTGTGACCTTTGGCTGAGGTACATAGTCAACCTGCAGAGATGGAGCAAAGGGAATAAATCCCCCCTCCACCCATATCAGATCTCCTGCCAGGCATCCCCATTAGCAGAACTCAACTGGAAATTGGAGGGCAAGGGGATTGCTTGATGCAGTTCACAGAGGTCAGTCTCCTGGAGTTCTAGCTGGGTGGAGAAGGGGAACAGAGGATCTAGAAGAGTCCTTGCGTAAATGGGTTAATCGCCCATGTAATTAAAATGTTTTTAATAACAGCACCGTGTTTAGGAAGAAATTGTTTTTGAATCAACAAAGAAAATACACTGAGGGCAAAGAGGTAGTAGGGCAGGAAGAGGAGAGGAGCATATTCACAAAACATTTCTGGAAGCACAGAAGTTAAATATCAAAGAGAATCACTCTGTCATCTGAAAACATGAAAGGAATTGGAAACACAACCGTTTGAAATAACATTTTTATTTTTAACAATAAATAAAGATTTTTTTAACAAACTTCCATCTTGATTCTGGAAAGCATTTTAGTGCTAAATAGCACAAAAAAACACTGAAACAGTTTGACAAATAACTCTACACACATATAACATGTGTATATATGTATGCTTTAACATTTCAAAATATAATATGTGATAAGTTGCAGAGCATTTATAATTAATTAAGCTGTTTTCACAGCCCTCTAGAAGAATATTTTTCCAGGATAGCTGACTGCATAATGTTGTGCATGATTTATTTATAGACTACTAATGAAGACATATCTAATCATCATAATTAATTGGTATTTTTATGCTTTGGGGCCTAATCACAAAATCTTTCATATGCTGGCTCAAAGTAAACCTGGCTATGGGGCAAACATTTAGGACAAACCCTGCTTGTTTTTTATAATATACAGCTCCATTGTATTGATTTATTTATTCAACATTTCTGGCTGTTTTTATACAATGCCGGGGCAAGTAGCCCATTTGGTCAATCCAGTTTTTGAAAATATTTTCCTGAATAAATCAGCAAACAAAAAGAAACCAGAGGAGTCATATGTGGCATAGTAGATGAACACTTGAGTTGTTTACATTACTTATTGTGTTGTATTATTATCAGATCTTCATATTATTTATAAGAATTTTGATTATCTTGAAGTCAAAGCAGAATTTTGAAGGAGCTTTACCACTGTAGTATCAAAAGATACATTTTTTCCCTTCGGATTAACTTCTTAATTTCTTATTTTTTTTTTTACTTATGTTAAAAATTATTCAAACTCATTGCTATGAAACAGATAAGGATTTTGTTTATTCTATCCTAGTTATTGGGAGTTTCTGAGGAAGACCCTCAGAGTACTCTTTCATATTTGGATACTGAAATGGTAAGGAATTACACAATGAGTAGTGATGGATATGGTCAGGTTTAGAATGTGGATTATATTTGCAAGATTAGGCTGGTTCTTACCCTCCGCTCAGAGGAAGCCCCTTGTGGAAGGCATGTCCTGGAACAGCATGCGGGAACCCATGCTATCTCTGAGCAGCTTCCACAGATGAGTAAGGACAGAGTGAAGCTGCAATTCCCAGCTACTCTTACCCACACCTGTAAATTGCTTAAATCACTTCACCTCTGAAGAATGAAATAAGTAAAGAGTTAGAGAAAAGACCAGTGTTATGCTAATAAATATCCTTTCAAAGGAGAGTTGGGGATAAAAGGTTTGGTTACATGACAAAGAAACAGAAAACAATATTTTATTTTTGCCAACAGCTTTATTCAGTTTTAGCAATTCTTTGAATATTTTAGGATTAAAATATTCTAAGCATTTTATTTCATATGTCTGCTAGTAATCAAACAACCTATACTATGGCTGTTGTTCCAAAGGAGAGAATAGGCACTTGGGTATTAAGATTTCCTCCCTGTACTATTCACCCCAGGTAAAATGTGTGGTAAAAAGAAATTAGCCATTTGGTGGGTCTAATGGAGCAAGAGTTGTGACCAGAACATCATTAGATGGCCAGTGTGGTCTTCCACAGTGAGTCAGTTTTTCCAAAAGTAACCAAGTGACCTTAGAAGGCTGGGTGGTTGGGTATGTACATGGCAGAAGGTAGCCAGAGGCAATGCACTTATTTCAACAGTCAGTATATTTGTTAAAATATTCTGAAACAGAACATTATTTAGGATGTTCAGAACTTAGTTTTACCCACACTGGAATGGAAGTGGGTCATCCTAAATATCTAGGTGTCGTGGAAAAACTGACATGAGCCAATTTGATTCCACTCGGCTATAGGAAGGGCATTTAGCAGACATCACCAGCAGTCAGCCCTTTCAGGATCTGTCTCAGCTCCAGAGAGCTACTTTGACCCTCCCAGAGCAGCCTCCATGCAGTTTCTAACTGAAGTGGGGGTAAAAAGGCCAGGCCATTTGGATCCAAAGCAGGTCAACTCTGATGGGCAACATTGCCCCAGACTTGATCAGGTCTGCCTCATAATCTTACTTTTCTCTCTTCCCAGACGTGAAAATCCCTCTTAAATATCTTGCCTCCCAAACTCCTCCTCAGCGTTTGCTCAGAGAATCCAACATATGACAAGGTGCCCTCCCCTATTTTTTTTAAATGACTGTGAGCATGTTCTCATAATGAGATACTAATTAAGTAGATTATAAGGCAATGATCAAATATAACAGTAATGGTAAGAAATTAGAATATGCCCTTCCTTATATTTAGCTTTTTATTTAAACTTATCCAAGTTTTTGAACACTCTTTTACTTTTTAACTAAAAATACTAGTTGTTTGGTCATCTGCAAAGTATAGAGTGTCTTCTGGACATTAATTTCTACTGAATTTCCTAGAATTGTAATAAGTTTCATAATTAAATTAGTAAATCAGCTAATTTTCTTTTTTATGATTCCTCTGTATCTGTGCATTTCATTTAAGCCTTCTCCTTATTGACTCAGTGTTATTTACTTCTATAAAACTTAAAATAATTAAATCATTCTTATTGAAGACCTCCTGAGAAACCACTAAAATGGGGGGAAAAAAAGTGACTACTCTGTCAACAAAAAGGAATCAGACTAAAGGAAATAATATAACTGGCATGAGTTAATCTGCTATAATTATTTGGAAATTCAAGTGTTAGGAAAATTTGTAGTAAAAAGGGGGCACATTTCTAAAGCATTGCATTTGTGAAGATATGAATTATCTATTTCATTAGTCAGCTTGAGCTGCTAAAACAAAATGCTACAGATTGTATGACTTAAACACCAGACATTTATTTCTCACAGTTCTAGAGACTAGGAAGTCCAGGATCAAGATGCCAGCGGACTCGGTTGCTGGTGAAAGCCCTCTTCCTGGATTGCAGATGGTCTTCTCTCTGTCCTTATGTGGCAGAGAGAAAATGCAGTATCTCTTTCTCATCTCATCATGAGTACCCCGCCCTGATGACTTTCATTTAAGCCAGATTCCCTCCCAAAAGTCTTATCTCCAAATACCATTACTTTGGAAATTAAGGCTTCAACATATGAATTTTGGGAGTATGCAATTCAATCTATACCAGTATTCACAAAGGAACATTTTGAGGTGAGCAGAAAAATGAGTTTTCCAGATTGTGGAGAGACATTCAGTCCAGCGGGTATTGTTAGGACAATGTTGAACTGAAAGTGAAGACACAGGAAATATCTAGGACTTTGACCTTCTTTGGGAGTAATCTGGGACCACCAAAAGATTTTTCCACAAAGTTGTTGTGTATTTCTAAATTAGATAAGGAATATGCTGTGTCAAAACACTAATGGAAAATTACAGGTAATATATCATGGAGATTACTTCTTCATTTTAGAGACTGACATATGAATTAAATTTTTGACGTGATCATGAGAATGACAAACTATTTAGAGAAAGAGCAACTTGGAAAAAAAGAAGAATTGATATGTAAGAAAATATCTGGAGAACTCTATTTGAAGCTTTCTACCACTGATTGTCTTACTAATATTTCTATGCTTCTTATTGGATACTATTCTTCCCAAAAAGTTTTATTTCCTTTCTTTAAAATGGAATCTACGAGATTTTAAATTGTATTTTTTACATTCAGTTGCTCTAATCACTTAAGCAGAGTTGAATGGTTTCATAAACAGTACTGTCTGAACTAATGGGTAATTTGTTAAAGAAACAAAAGAAAACAAGAGAAAAAAAAAACAACACACTGAGATTGGGAAGAGAGACAGTGCATATCAAGAGACCTTTGTGTTAGAGCATTGGGTTAATTATTATTTTCCAGAAGTTAATGATGAGAACTATTGGCTCCAACATAAGTGTGAGGAAAAGAACACAAATAAACTCAATAGTTATTTGTTTTTGAAGTGTGAGAAAGTATCATTTCCCTAGAATGTGACTATCTATTTTTATGGGTATCCAGTTAACCTTTAGGGATTGCGCCCAGCCAACATTAGTTATTGGTAAGAGGTGTGCTGCAATATGTTTGACTAGCACTACAAAGCAGATATTTTCCAAATGAACACTTTTTTTTTGTAATTTTATTAAATATAATCACACATTCTCTCCTTTCCCTCCTGTCTTCCTCCACTTGTTAAACATTTGTCATCCATCTTTAAAAATTATGCAAAAGACACACAAAAGCCCTTTACAGCTTAAACAATAAATTGCACAGAATAGATACACAAGTTTAGCTAGCAGAGGGACAGAAGACCTGCTGTGTTTTATTCCAAGTATAAAAATAGAAATGATCCCTAGTGTAGTTTGATAGATAATGATGGAAATTGCAAAAATTATTGTGACTAATTGTGTTTATCCTTTTTGGTTAAGCTAATTGAAAATCAAAGTGGAATCTCCCTCTAGATAAATTCTATATTTCATTACATTTATAAAATAATAAAACAGTATGTCATCCTCAATTTTAAAAAAATATATTGTTCTTGAAACTGTCAGAACATATTTTTTGACGATGTATTACACAAAGAGGTAAGCACTCAGATAGGGTGACCTAAATGTTTCCAGTTTAGCCATTACAAGACTTGGTTCTCTGGATTCTGTTTGGAAAGAGTGAATGAATTGCATCTTATGTTTGCCTACGGTGAGAGATCTATTATGATAACATACCAAATACTAGAGATTTTTGTTCTATAAAAGGTTTCAGATTCTTAACTTCTTCATTAGGGTTCTACATTTTACAAACTTTGATGAAACTAGTATCTTTTTATCCTCCTAAGACAAAAGGAATACTTTAAATCCATTTTGAGAATCCAAACTTTGTGGTCATTTGTCTTCTTTTGTTTTCCAAGTTTGCAATTAATGAGGTCTAAATAAAACTCCAATCTGGTGAATAAACTGGTTTGGGCTTTAGATTTAATTGATTGGTCAGCTTGAAAATTGCCAATCAATTAGTTTGCTTTCACTACCCCCTTCTTCTTCCCCAGCCCCCAGACCTGGATTGAGCTATTGTTTATCCAAGTAACTTATTAGCCTGGTTGAATGTATTAGCATAGTCTCAGGTGAAGAAGCTTATCCAAATATATTTGCACTTTGATAAAGCACTTGCTCAATAGAAAGGACTGTAAAAGTGTCATATTTTTATGTGCATTACTCAATAAAAAGCATGATTCGTTGAAATGTAACTGAGTGCAGTATTAGATGGGGTGTAAGCTCCAAAATGAAAATAGAGATCTTTCCCTGCTGGTGAGGAAAGTACATCTACATCCAGCACCATCCATGTTGTAAGGATGTTGGGAAGCAGGCAGCTGGATGAAATCCTGAATCACCTCACACACAGCTGCTGCTTCACTTTCTGCAAGAGCAGGGATATGCTGATTAAGCTATGAGAATCTGAAGAGGTGTTGGTGGTGGTGGTGTTGTTTCTTTCTCTCTTGTCTGGCCATCTGTAAATCATGGACAAACAGGAATGGGTGGCTCTCTCCCTGCAATATCATGTTATCAATGCAAATACTCCTCTCACACACATAATTTGGCCCAGGCCAAACTATTTTTCATTATTTGATCAGGTTCTGAATTTTCTGGTACCTTTCATCTTGTGTCCTCTGCCTAAAATGATTTTACTCCAATTTTCATTTATTAAAAGGTAGCAATGACCACATTTCCACTGAAACCTTTGCTTATCACTTGTTCTCATATACTTATAAATGCTTTGCCTATACCACTGTTATGAGATTTTTTTTTACATGTATCCTTGCATTTCTTGTTATTTTAAAGTTATATCCACAAATTCTTTGATACTTCCTATTGCAAAAGGTGCAGCTTAATTCAGCAATCCCTTGAGTGGAGGCTGGATTCTTCTAGTGAATAGAATGTGGAAGAAGTAATGGAGTGTCACTTGCAAGAATAGATTATAAAGAACTGTAGTTCCCTTCCAAGACGTTATGTCTTATTCTCTCCTGAATCACTCTCTCTAGGGAAAACCAGGATGGAGAGAAGACTCAGAAGACCTGCTGAGAGGCTCATGTGGTAAGGAAGAATGGAGACCTGCCAAAAGCAGTGACCTTAAAAGGGAATCCTTCCGGGATCCCTGGGTGGCGCAGTGGTTTGGCACTTGCCTTTGGCCCAGGGCACGATCCTGGAGACCCGGGATCGAATCCCCCATCAGGCTCCCGGTGCATGGAGTCTGCTTCTCCCTCTGCCTGTGTCTCTGCCTCTCTCTCTCTCTCTGTGACTATCATAAATAAATAAAAATTAAAAAAATAATAATAAAAAAAAAAGGGAATCCTTCCCATTGAACCTTGAGATGCCTCCAATTCCAGCCAACAGCCTGACTGAAACTTTAAGAGAAACCCCCCAGGGAAGAATCATCCAGCTAAGTCATGTGGGATAGGCCTTGATCCAAAGGAACACTGAGATAATGTTTACTGTTTACTCTGCTAAGTTTGGGGTTACTTGCTTTGTAGTAAGTAATACAGTTATATTTCCTTACTTTCTCTTTTATTAAAGTATGAACTTTTTGACAACTATCGATATTCTATTTTTAGGCAAGAAAATACATGCCCGCAGCTGTAAAAATGAAATCTCAGAAACTTAATGCAATAAACTAAATAATAAACTAAAGTTTATTTTTTACTAACTAACAGTTTATTTTTTACTAAATCCAATGAGGGCATATTTTCTCCAAGTGGTGACTCAGGTATTTAGGCTCCTGATATCTTTTGGCTCCATTGTTCACTAGAGTCACCTCAGAGGCATACATTCCTTTCCCTGCAGCTGGAGGGCTGAGAAACAAAAAGTAAAGGAAGCGTGTTGGCTTTTTAATGTCTTAGAATGGAAGAGATCCATCCCATTTTCACACACGTTTCATTCCATTTAGAACTCAACTGCATGGATCCACCTAGTCACACAGGAGGCTAGAAAATACAGTTTTCTTTTGTTGCTAAGGAGGAAGAGAACCAGATATGGGAGAAAACTAGCAATGTCTTCCACAGGTTTCTAACCTTTATAATATTTAAGTCAATGTTCTACAAAATTAGTACTCTAAAGAATTTGTTCAATGAATGGATGTAAATTAATAAATTATCATAGAAAAATATTATTTTAAAATTAGTTTTATAAATATTAATTCAAGTCAAATACTTATTGAACAGTTACTATATTACAGAATCAGTACTCCACGTTAGTTCATAGCACACAGCATTAGTGACCAACGAGGATAAAATCTACTCCTGACATTCTAGTGAGTGAAAGATAGTAACAAACAAGTCAATAAGATAATTTCCAATAGTAGTGAATGAATTTGACAGATGACTGAGGAAGGGAAAGTGGAGGGTAAATTTAGACAAGAGTATTTAGAAAGGCTTCTAGGAGAAGTTGATATTAGAACTAAAATCTGAACTTGCCAAATTGGCTCTACAAAGATCCCAGGATGAGTATTCCAGACTGAAGAAAAAGAGAAAACGGCCTGAAGAAGGACTCTCCTCTTTAGCTGGTTGACAGGAAATCATGTCAGATAGGTAGGAAGCCACCAGTTAAAGAAATGTTTTGTGGGCAGCAATGAAGAGGTTGGAATTCATTGGAAAGTTTCACACAGAGAGATAACATAATTTGATATAGATTATTGAACTTTTAGTATCTTAGTTTGGGTTTTCTAGAAGCAGAGCATGAGACCATAAGCAGTATCAGGAGGGAAACAAGAATGGTCTCAACAGAGATTAGCCTCAGTCTGAATACATGGGTAGGCTCTAAAGCAAAAATTGCAGCACGGAGTTATTCCCTGAGGCAGGAACCAGTCTTTTTTTTTTTTTAATTTTTTAATTTTTATTTGTTTATGATAGTCACAGAGAGAGAGAGGCAGAGACACAGGCGGAGGGAGAAGCAAGCTCCATGCACCGGGAGCCTGATGTGGGATTCGATCCCGGGTCTCCAGGATCGCACCCTGGGCCAAAGGCAGGCGCCAAACCACTGCGCCACCCAGGGATCCCAGGAACCAGTCTTTTAAATGCTACCTATCAGTCACTGGCCATTTTGGAGCCATAAGAGGGTATAGCCTCTGGAAAAGACAGCTCCTATTTGATGTAAGTCAATATTCTAGCTGGGATAATCTGTGTATTATTATTAACCAACCATCATAATAGCTGCAAAAGGAGACCAACACTGGTCTCCAAAAAAATCTCACATTGGCCATTGAGTAGAGAATTGATCCAGTTATTTTCTATCAGCTGGGAACTAAGAAGACTTGCAAAAATGCAAAACATTGCCACTCATTGTTTTTTTAAACTATAGCTAGTTTTATAAATATTCTATTGTAACATGTAACATGTTTCTGTTATTTTTTAAAAGAGTATTTTAAAACTTTTTACCCCAAAAAATGAAAAAGTAAAAGCTTTTTCCATTACGTTTTCTAATAAGGAAAGTCAAGGTATAACACACAGAAACTAAAGCTCTTGAGGGGGACACCTGGATGGTTCAGCGGTTGAGCTTCTGCTTCAGCTCAGGGCGTGATCCTGGGATCCGAGATTGAGTCCCACACAGGGCTCCCTGCAAGGAACTTGTTTCTTCTTCTGCCTGTGTCTCTGTGTCTCTCTGTCTCTCTGTCTCTCTCTGTCTCTCATGAATGAATAAATAAATCTTAAAAAAAAAAGAGAACCATTGCTGCAAAGATTATCTAGGTTTTGTGCCAAATGGCAATTACTATACTCTTCTACTGAGCTGCTATTAACTTGGAAAAAAAAATGCTATCATCTGGTTATTTAGTAATCATATTTCAGAGGTTCCATTCTGAAACAAATATCCAAAGTTGCTAGATAAGAAGTAAAATACTCTTCATGACAGCAATTTAGTGTTGCTCATAGCTATGTCAGGTCAAAATCTATTTACTGAATGGACTCAAGTCAATATCAGAATAGGCTCAACATAACAGAGCATTGTTTCTTTCTCCTACTTTTTTTGTCTATCCTACTCCCATGTTCCATAATTAAAAATGGTAGGCATTTTATAATATAAATAAAAGAGAAATTGAGGTATCCAAAATCCATTAGCAATCCAAGAAATTCTCTGAACCAATGAATTGCTTTTGATGAAGTATGAAACTCACTTAAGACATCTTACATAGAAGAGATTGCAATCGGGATGCCTGGATGACTCTGGTTGAACGTCTGCTTTTGGCCCATGGCATGATACTGGGGTCCTGGGATCAAGTCCCATATTGGGCTCCCTGCATGGAGTCTGCTTCTCCCTCTCCCTATGTCTCTCTCTCTCTCTCTCTCTCTCTCTCTCTCTCTCTGTATGCCTCTCATGAATAAAAAAATAAAATCTTTATATAAAAAAAAAGAAGAGATTGTAATATAGGGATAGTTGAGACCTAAAAATAGGGCAGTAGCATCACTATGGACACAGCTAAATGCTGACTCTTAATCTTGGTCCATGTTTTTTTTCCTTAATGCCCTTCACATTTCTCATTTCTCCTCTTTTCACTGCTTGGTACCATTCTTTGTATTTTCCAGGGGGGGGGGGGTCCTGGAAAATTGTATTTTCCAATTCTATAGGGGGTCACTTGCTTCAATCATCCGAGCCCTCGGGCTAGGCCTCCACAGGTACTATTGGAGCACTGTGCCCACTACTAGCCCATCCTTGGCAGCTCCTCTCAAAATTCATCTCCAGTTTGCAGTCAGGAAAGTTTCAGCAAACAGGCAGCACAGGCCATGGAAGCTATATATGACTTTTTTTGCACATCTGTTTAATAATTTTGAAAAGAAGCTACAGCTTTTCAAAAATCACAAAATTGAAAAAAAAATCACAAAATTGTGAGTTACTTTGAAGGCTCTCATGTTGGTAGTCATTTCTAATATAGTCACTGTTGTTATTCAGGCCAATTTTTCCCCCCATTTGATGTTGTCTTAATGTGGACTTTCACACTTTGACCTAAAATTAGAAGTGGAGAAATCCAAAGTTTTTCCTCCAGGTCACCTCTTAAATATGTTAAAACTGTTCCTTTTCTTTGGTTAAAAAGATCCTCTATTCATTCTATTAAGGACAATTTTTGAAGAATTAATCATAGGAAAGAAGATTTAAAAGAAGATAGAAAAATCTGAAAGTGAACAAACAAACCAATTGATGAATGTTGTTGTAATGTACAGTAGATATCCATAATAGTTGTAACAAGTTATTGAAAAAGTGCTTGTCATTTGGTGCTAAAAAGCAGATTCTAGGAAGAAAAATCTTTTGCCAGACAATAGGTTCTGTGGTAATTTGGGCAAGAAAATACTCTGCTAAATAAGATAGGGAATGTTAGTCACGTGGTCATTATCACCATGATCCCTAAAAAATAGAAACATGATATATAAAGCACGAAGATACATACATGGCTCCAGAAATGTGTCATTGATTCAGATTTGCAAAAGCCGGCAGCTTCCTGTCCCATTGTACTAATGGAAGCGTCAGATTTCATCCCGCGCAGATGTGCGCTCTAAGTGCACAATTAACTTCTACTGAGATCCATAATCAGGGATTGTTTCTAGTTTTAAATTTAGACTGTTTATCAGAAGAGGCTTTTCATAGGCAGTTTAAAGCCATGAGAACTGATTTTTTTCCAGCTTTATTGAGATGTAATTGACTTATGACATTATGTAAGTATAAAGTGTACAGTGTGATGACTTGTGAAATGATGACCACAATAAGATTAGTTACCACATCCATGACCTCCCATAGTTTTCATTTTTTGTGTGATGAGAACACTAAAACTCTACTCCCTAGCACCTTTCAAATATACAATGCACAGTGTGTTAACCACAGTCACCATGCCATATGCTAGATCTCCAGAACTTATTCATCTTAGACACAAAAGTTTGTAGGCTTTGACCAACACACTCCTATCCCTTCATCCCCCCCTCCAGCCTCTTGGAACCACTGATTTATTCTCTGCTTCAATAAATTCAACTTTTCTGAACTTAAAATATTTAGAGGTAGATTTTATTTTTACAAGAATTTCATAGACATTATGATATTGTGATAGACTCAAATACTTCTGATTTGCTTTAACTTTGAATTAAAAACTCATTAATATGGAAAATCATAGGGAGGAAATTTCAAGAAGATTTATAAAAAGTTATTCTTAATGCAAGGGTAAGTACACGAATATTCCTGATAAATATTCAATGAAAAATTGCTAGGTAGATATCTTTTAATCTATATAAGATTAGTTTATCATAAATAATCTAATACCACACCAAAATATATTTTAAAATATTTTAAGTTTCTTCCAGATATCTTCATTGCTCTCTTGGTATTCTTAATGTATTCTCTTTCTCCTCTTTAATTTCAGGTCTCATTCTATTTAAATCATCATAAATTCTCAATTAGTGAAAATAGCATTGCAAAGATTTTACTGAATTGCTGAGAGTATTAGTTCATTTTAATTTTGAAATTAAATTATAAACTGGTTTGTTACATAATAAAGAGAGCTAATAGAATTGGAAGGGTGATTAAGTAATTTTAAAATAAATATGTATTTAGTAGTCATAATTCTCACAGTTCTAGATTATAATCTCTCTCTCACACATACATACCCCAGATGAGAAAATGTGGAAATAGAGATCCACACAGGTTAAGTAACAATGCTAAAATTACAAAGCTAATTTCACTTTAAATTTTGTTCAATAGTAAAACAAATTGGATTTCTTTTTGTTTTGAGAAATTTAGTGAGAAAATGACAACTAGAGACAGACCCCTGTACTCTGATGTAGGAGACTCAGTCTGCATTTGTTTTCTACTGCCATGTAACGCATTTCTACATACTTAGTGACTTAAAACAATACCAGTTATTGTCTCACAGTTTCTTTAGCCATAGCTTAACGGGGTCCCTGCTTCAGGTCTCACAAGCTTGAAATCAAGATGTCACCTGGGGCTGTAAACTTATCCAAAGCTCAAAATCTACTTTCAAGCTCTCTGATTGTTGGTGCAATTCATTTTCTTGTAGATATAGAAGAGAGGAACTTGTTTCCTAGAGGTCATTCATTGTTATCCTCCATATGACTCTCTCCACAGCATGAAAATTGTATTTCTTTAAGGTCGGTATGAGCACATCTACTGCTGCTTCCTATCTTTTACCTCAAGATCCTCTTTTAAATGTTTCACCTGATTGGGACAGACCCACCAGGTGAAACTTTTTTGATTAACACAAGCTCCCAGAATAGAGACCTTAATTATATCTTCACATTCCTTGTGTCTTTTCCATATAAAGTAATCTAATCACAGAAATAATCTCATTATATTTATAAATCCCACCCACTCACAACTTAAGCAGAGGAATTATAAAATGGGCTCATGTTACAGTTTCATCATAGTTGATATTGTGGTCATCTCAAGATCTATTTCACTTTTTTCCCCTATATAAAAGTCATGCAGTTTGAGGACAATATTTTGTCTCCTGGAGTAAGCCCTGATTAGAATAAACAAGTGCTTTTAAACATTTTTAATGCAATTGATAAACACATAAATATGCTGTATTGCAATCTAATGCAGACACACACACACATAAATATATAACACATAAATGAAAACATCTAGGATTACGATGTATAATTCACTCTATTATTTTCTAGTCCAGTCTAGTCTCCTCCACTCCACAATTAAATGTTAGTCATACTTCAGTACATTGATATCACAAAGCCTTTAATGTATTACCATAGGAGGTAAAGAAACACTGGACTAAGACAACCATTGTAATTCTATTCCCTTAGCAATGACTCTTGTAAGAAATCTAAGCATCTTACCCCTCAAAACAGGACAGATGAAAAATTCCAAGGGAATGAGTTCCCCAGAAAGATAATTAGTGGGAAAATTAGGGCATTTTAAAGCAAAGAATCTGGAATACATGAATTTGCAATACATGAATTGCAAATATTCCTTAGAAATACTTGCAAATATAAATGGAAGACACATTACAAATTAATATTTTGTTATCCCACTATGGCTGTCCTGGGTTTTAGTAAGCCTTGTTAGCATTGATGGCATCCCTATTCATTCTATATATTCTTCTTAATTGAGTAAAGCAGTATTGTGGTCAAAGCCTTGTCTCGTTTCATTTATTTTATGTCACCATGCTTAGGAATGTAATGGAAGACCTGGAAGCTAGTGTCACGGTTTTATGTGCACAATGGCAGTGCCAGTTGTCTGAAATTCAGATTTAGAGGATCAGATTTGCCTACCATGTGAAGACTAATTGTATAAATGTCAATCTTTTTTGGGGCTCATTAAATTATGATACTTAATTAACATCAATGTCAGCGAAAGAAAAAAATACCCAAAGCTTTCCTAAAAGACGTTCATATTCAAATATATGTTGATTGATAGAAGCCTATTGTTTCTCAGTGCCTGGTAATGTTCTTCACTGCATATATTACATGGAGATTTCACCAAACACAGATATTTGCAACTCCAAAAAAAAAATATCTTCTGTTGTTAGATAGAAAGTGCAATTTTATGAGCTGACTTAGTGACGCTCCCTATCCATCTACTGAGTATGTATCTGAAATTTGATTGATTTCGACACATTCTTTACTAGCTAGTTATTGGTCACAGAATCCCATGAATAAGAATAAGAATCTATTTATTGGTTGGCATATCAGAACATGTTAGGAAGGCATGGTTTCAATTTATGAAGTATCATATTGACTCCATTCCTAGATAATATGGAATAATAATAAACGTGAAACTATGTGGTTTCTTAATTTAAATAGACTTACCCAATATAATCTAAATTAATTTTGTAAAATACTTAGTGATTACTAAGTAATGAAAACAATTAGGCCAGGAATAGGGTTAAACTATAAAGAAACCATGCTGCTATCAAGTAATACTGTGAATGGAAATATGAATCTAGTCACATCTTTCTTGAACCTTATTATTGGCTACGTAAAATGTATTAGTTCTATGATATTTGTAGGCAAAAAAATGATTCTTACTTCTTTTGCAGAATAGGAAGAAACATGAAGCGATGAACCGTATTGAACAATGCAAATGGTAGATATCCATGATCAGTTTCAATGAATATTCGCATGATTTAAGATGAATAGGTTATAGCAATCACAGTGATCCTACTGTGGGATAAAGTGCAAACAAAGAACAAAGAGATAAATTAAATAAAAATCAAATGTATTTATTAAGAAGCACAAAATGTATGGCATGTTTTTATTTTGCGTATAAAGAAATTGTTTATCAAAGTCTTCAGCATGTGGCAAAAATGAATTATTTCTTTCCCTGTGCCCTTAAATGCCTTTAAAGTCATCAAAAAGAATAATGCAGTAGTAGAGAATAAGCCTAGAAATAGAAAAAAGAAGTAGAGAAAAACACAAACAAGTGAATCTATAAACCAACAATCTAAGTCTTAATGAGAGAGGAAAAACTATAAGAATAGATTCAAATAAAAGCTACAGTTATAATATAGTATTAACCTCCAAACAAAATGTAATTAAGTATAGAGGCAAGACCTAGTTCCATAAATAGCTATCCATAATCATATACAATTGGCATGCCATTATTTTCTATTAGAAAAAAATGTAAACGAGAATAAAATGCAATATTAAATGTCTGATAGAATTGAGCTCCTAATTAAGTCTTCAACTGAATTAAGTAAGCATTTCCCTTTCACTTTTTCTTTATGTGTCATGTATAGGCTGTTAAAAATGCTTGGCATAATTACAGTCAAAATAGATGTATTTTTGCCTGTTCTGAACAACATGAAGTTTGGCAGGAAATGAAGCACCCAAACCACAGCCAAATTACTGAATCCTTGAATTGCTCATGCAAGCAAAAAAACCTATGGTCTCCTAAGCTGGAAAAATAATTATACTTTTGTGACTTCTCCGTCCAGCACATAGTTTACAACAACAACTTCCTGCCACATTCAAAATAATCCTTAACTGACATTCAACTATAAGCAGTAGTTTAATCCACTGAATATTTATTATATGATCTTCAGTAATATTTCCTATATTAGTAAATTTTAAGCAAAGGTTCAAGTCTTTTGCCACTTGTAAAGGGTGACTTTTTCCTCCAAATTGGTCACATTTCATTAGACTATTACACTTTGGCCTTTTTTAATAAGCTTGAAATCTCTGTATTTCAATTCCTAGAAAGGCTCAATTTTGTGACTAAAGGAAAACATAAGAGATATACAGCCTTTTAGTAGTAAGTTTTACATTTAAATCCAGTGTCCATTGTCGATAGCCAAGGATCCTTGTATTTCATGACCATTCTAGAGCTGCTACAGAAGATTTAGTTAACTCCATTTAATTTCTAGTGAATATGCTGTATTTATTACTTCAAACTAAAACCATGTCTGACTGAAAGTCTTAGCTGAGTCAACAATTACATGGGTCAATAAATAAGCTACATTCTTAGTCTTTGTGTGTGGAAATTCTAGTTCATATGGGAAGTTTTTGCTCTCTTCTATATTTTCTAAGAACTTTAGAAAGAAAAAAATATTTTAATCAAAATTTCCCATTAATATAATTATTTTAAAAAGTGAGAGATTGACTAAGTTATGAAACTTTCTTTTTTTTTAATTTTTATTTTTTATTTATGATAGTCACAGAGAGAGAGAGAGAGAGAGGCAGAGACATAGGCAGAGGGAGAAGCAGGCTCCATTCACCGGGAGCCCGACGTGGGATTCGATCCCGGGTCTCCAGGATCGCGCCCTGGGCCAAAGGCAGGCGCTAAACCGCTGCGCCACCCAGGGATCCCCTAAGTTATGAAACTTTAAAGTACGTTTCACCTATATTAAAAAACAAAAATACTTAGGACTTCTGTTTTTGGCCATGATGAAGTAGCTGGTATTACCATTATTATAGGAGCTTCTTCTTTTTGTCATACACAACTATAAATGTTGGAAATACGTATAAAACAACTTTTTGAGACATTATATAGCAAGCAGAAGAGTGCCATAATTCTTGAGAAAAGGACAACACACGAAGTAAGTCATACATTTTACATGACTTTCTCTCAGAAGCCATTTTCCAAGTTATATAAGGACTTCGAACTTAAGCTGGGAGCAATTCTGAATGGGAAAGTGGAGACTGATGTTCAGGCTTGCTAAAGGGGGCTGCGTTAGGAGGGGGCAGTGGACAGAATAGAAGGGAACTACAAAGACCAAATCGCAAAATTCTGCATAAAAACTCCCAAATAGATCCTTGGCTAACTCATAAGTTATATATACACAAGATAAGACATTAGGAGGTATCACAGCTGAATAGAGATTTCAGAAGTTGTAAACTGCTGTGGAGATATTAGATTTCAAGCCTAGCCAGAGTGGAATGAACTTGATGAACAACCCAGGCATTGAGTGGAGACTTCAAAGGGCCAAGCTCTTGTAGTCAGGGCTATCTCTACGAAGTAAGAACAAAATTAAATCAGACCTAAAAAGTAAGGACAAATTAAAACAGACCTGCTCCAGAAGGTTAGAACCAAGTCTTGAAGTGATTCAACTGCCCACTGGAAAATAAAATAACCTTCTTCAGAAGGCATAACATAATATAGAACCTCAGCAATGGCTGGCATCCAATACAGACTCACTAGGCATGTGACTACAAAAGAAATAAGTGACAGATAATTCAACAGATAAAGTAGTCTGTAGTCACAGACCCAAGGAGGAGCTAGAAGTGAATGTTAACAGCAAAACTTCAAATCTGATTAAATATTAAGGTACATATTAAGAAATGCAGGAAAATATGAATGCAAAGGACTAACAGATGAAGTAATTAGAGAATAAGACCATTAAAAAGGATCAAAAGATACCTTAAAGTTGGAAAACACAGTATCTGAAATAAGAACTCTTTGATAGCTCTTGATTTTCATCAGCAGTGTCACTGCAATTCAGTGGGGGAAGGAAAGTACTTTAAACAAGTGGAGCTATCTACAGCAGGGAGATAGCTATATGGCAAAAACATGAACTTTGACTCATTTCATTCCATTAACAAGAATCAAATCTGAAGTAGATCAAAAACCTAAATGTTAAAGTCAGAACAATAAACTTCTATAAGCAAAACATATGAAAGCATCTTCATACTTTGGAGAATGCAAAGATTTTAGTAATACACAAAAGGTACTAACAATAAAAAACTATAAATTTGACTTTATCAAAATTTGATATTTTGCTCACTCAAGATACTATTAAAATTGTAAATTCAAGGCAGATACTGGTAGAAAAAGTTACCTTATATATGTCTAACAAAGACTTTTATCTATAAAACATAACTTACCAGTCAGGTTTAAAAAAAACAAACATGTTTTCTATTTTAACAGACAAAAGACTGGAACAGATATACACACAAAAAATCAAAAATAAAAAAGAATATCTGAAAGGTCAATCAGATTGTTCCTCAACATCATCCATCAACAGAGAAATGAAATTTAAATTTATAAATTAAAGTTAAAGTAGAAACTTAAAACATACTTTCTAGATTGGGTAAACTAAGCCGACTGGCAACATCAAAAGTTGGCAATGATAGAGAGCCTTATATCACTGGTAGTAGGTGGTAAAGCATAAGCAATTTGTAAAATGTTTGATAGTATTTTATAAATTGACACAGTAATTCCATTATTAGGTATATAATTCTTCCAGGAAGAAAAGTATACCCTTCCAAATTATGGCCAGTTTATTCACAATAGGCCAAAAGTAAAGAAATTAATCTACAGTTCCAAAAATGAGAGTGAACTTTTTCTAATCAGAAAAAAGAAATAAGGAAAAATAATTAACCCATATTATGATCAAAAACTGCTAAAAACTATAAAATGGAGTATTAAAAACATCAAGAGGAAAAGAATGACACATTACCTTCAGTGAACAAGATAAATACGTCTGACTTTTCAACAACACTATGGAAGCCAAAAGACAGTGAATAGATATCTTTAAAATGGTAAAAGAAAAAAATGCTCACCTAGAATCTATATTTATTTGAAATATGTTCCTTCAAATAAGCATGATATATAAGTTATTTAAAATAAACCCTGAGTATCTGTCATCAAAAGGTTTACACTACAAGAAATACTAAAGGAAGTTCTTTAGCCTAAAAAATTATCTCATATAGAAGTATGAAACTCCAAGAATGAATTAGTAGCACAGAATGAATGTATATCAAAATGTGAGTGAAAATTGTTTAAAACAACATGAATTTTAACATCCCATGGGGTTTATAACATATGAAGAAATAAAATATATGAAAATAATAGAATAAAGATGGGCATTAGGGATGAAATTAAACACTGGGCCACCCAGGAACCTGAGCCAACCAGGTTCCCCAAGAAGTCACAGATATTTTATTTTATTTTATTTTATTATTTTATTTTTAAGATTTTTATTTTTTTTAGTCATGAGAGTCACAGAGAAAGAGAGAGAGGCAGAGACACAGGCAGAGGGAGAAGCAGGCTTTACGCAGGGAGCCCAAAGTGGGATTGGAGCCCAACGTGGGATTCGATCCCAGGTCCCCAGGGTCACGCCCTGAGCCGAAGGTGGTGCTAAATCACTGAGCCACCAGGGCTGCCCAAAGTCACAGATTTTAAAGTCCGGCTCCCATTCTCATGTTTATCCATCATGTTCAATTTATTATATGTTAAGTATGCTATAGTATTATGAGCGACAGGTGATATACTGGATGGATATACTTTATATCACAGGAAATGCAATCATTCATAAAGGATAAAAATTACATAAATTTATCTGTGTATTAAGAATATTCTGTGTTTTTCACATTTTGTTTTAACATTTTTATCACAGTTCAACAATTTTGTTAAATAAGCATTTGTGTATCAGTGAGCATTTGTGTATCAGCATATAGCTGCTGATTAAGTGGGTCTGGTATCCCAGAAAGATAGTGCATTAAGATGTGATATTGATATAAATCAGAGTTCATGAATACAAACAATACTGTGTGAAATCAATCAGTGTAGAGTTCCAGTCAATGGGCCTGTTAGATTAAACCTATGAAACACCCTTGAAAACTCTTCCATACTCCTTAAGCAAAATGACCTTCATTGTTCAGTCAGTTCAGGTCTCCATCTGCCAGGACTTGATACCTCTGTAGAGCTCCATGAATTTTTCATCCTGATTGTTTAATATTTTCAGATAGACATTTTTTTGCATCATACTAGAAATACAAATTTATAAATTTTGATAAATATAAAATTATACAGAACATTTAATTATTAAATTGTGAATACAATTATTATTTTTCATCAGCTGAGAGATAGTAAGAGAATTGAACGATAATGTAAGCAAAATGCAAAAAATAAAATAAGAGAAGCAAGATTTTGCAATGTTTAGAGACTAATTCTTTTATCAGCTTCTAAAATACAAACAGCTTGGTAAAATATGAACAGCTTCTATTCTGATAGTGTATTACTTCTCATTGCCTCAGCAAAACTATTTTTGAATCTACAAAGCTTTTGCCACTATCCTATTCATGGGAAATCTATCACAGTTCTGCAAATCACTCAAATTTTGTAGGAAATTATAATGCTGAAAATGATCACACAAGGCTCCATTTTAGCTTCAGCCTAGTTCTGTTCTTGGATATCAGAATATGCTGCAGGTGTTTAATCCTGAGACGACTCTACAAAATTTGATTCTTACTACCATTGAGGTATTCATTCCTTTTCAAAAGTTATCAATTTCATATTAATCCTGATGGCAACTTACTCAATTTTTATGATTAACATATATTAAAAATTCATGTTTCCAATTATTTGAAGTCAATATTTTTATATTTACTGCTAATGTTTTAATAGTAAAATATTACATTTTGAACATATTATAATTCTAAATCTATCTGCCTTGAGGTTGAACATTATCATGATTTGCTAGAGGATAAAGTAGGGTAGGCAATTTGAAAAGAAGGAAAGTCTTGAATGGAGTTAGGAATTGGTTCATAAAAGCAGTAAATGGACTTGGGAAATGAGACACACATACTTTGTGCAAGTAACAGCCTCTCTTGTTGGCCATGGCTTTCCATATAATTTTTGAATCACCTTAGAAACAAAAGCATACTTTTTTGTTGTTTGACTGATTGATTTGGGGCCAGTAACTACTTACTTCTATCAAAGTTAAAACTTTTTTAAAAGTATCATTTGTAGGCATGTACTTTTAAATTTCTTTTTAGCTAAGGCAAATGAGAATTTTAAGATATTAGAAAAATACTTCTCCAAACACTACAATGTTCCAATAACTTTATGAAATTGCATTAAAATGAGTAAATTGACCTAGTAGGCTGCTGAAGTAAAATGAACAATTAAAAGTTGGTATTTGAGATATTAGAAGATATTGAAATAGATTTATTTCATATGGAATATTTGATTCCTAAAATATTAATTAATTTCATAATTACTATAAAAGTTTTAGACAAACTATATATTAGATTTAGATTTAAATCAGAAACTAATTAAGGTTTGTTATAATTATATGCATTCTTATGTAGATTCTCACTTATCCACCACCACCGGATTTCTGTTTTTATAATCTAGAGACAAAATTTGCTAAAATTCCCATATGAAATCAGGATAAAGTCAAGCAAATATACGAAAGCTTTGTTTCTTCCTCTTTCTCACTCTCTCTGATGTGAAAACCTGGATGCTGAGAGAGTTCAACTCTTCTGAAAAATTAAGGAGCACAAAATCCTCTTGTCATTTTCAAGTAACTCCTGCTGCTAGGTTGGTATTACCAGGAACAGACCTATTTTGATGGTCATGGCTTGTAGTAATTCTTGCATATTTATTTCTTAAATCATTTGAGTTAATAACCATAAAAGGCCAAATGCATTTGAGCTATGGTTTCTCACAATTCTAAAATTTCCAACTTAGTTATCTTTGCTCATAAGACATATTGTAACTGGTCAAGTAATGTTTTATGGGAAGAAAATCCAACTTTAACTCAAAATCAGAGTCAAGATGTTCAACTCTGTGGAAACAAGTTCTTGAGATCATGTGGACAACTAGGCAATATATGAATTTTTTAGAAGATTTTATCCATATCTTGTAATTCTAAAAGGGATAGGCTTTATGATTAAACAGTTCCGGTTCTGCTAGTTGTGGGGCTTATGGTAGTTTCATTGCAGCCCTAAATATTAAGTTTTCTCAACATTAAAATGAGTTTATTAATTTAGTAAGGAATTGACTGTTTTCAAGCAAAAAATGAAACATCATGCAATGTGTAAAAACAGAGAACCTATGGTGGTGAGGAATATTAAAATAGGTATTCCATAATACCCAAGGATAAGTCAAGCAATAGACCTCAGGACTATCTAGAAAGAAGAACTTAGAAAGACATTAATGATCCATCAAGGATATGTCCTGTGTTATGTAGGGATACAGGGGCTCAAACTTTCACTTCTCTCTAGCTCTGCTTGGTTATTTGTTCTTTCTGTAGATTTCTTTTTCTGCCTCACTTATATAAGGTGGATTTACATCACTATTTCTAGCAATAGTAATATAGTACTCTTAATAATCTGCAAAATAATCTTAAACTTTACCCAGTTTACTGTCAATAGTGATATAATAATATAATTTTGAAACCATTTTATAAAGATTGTATGAATATATATATATATGGTGTGTGTGTGTGTGTGTGTGTGTGTGTGTTTGTATGTGTGTATAAGAATACATAGATAGATAGATGATGGGGACACCTGAGTGGCTCAGCGGTTGAGCATCTGCCTTTGGCTCAGGGCATGATCCCAGAATCTGGGATCGAGTGCAGCGTCAGGCTCCCTGCAAGAAGCTTGCTTCTCCCTCTGACTGTCTTTGCCTCTCTCTCTGTGTTTCTCTCATGAATAAATAAATAAAATCTTGAAAGAAAGAAAGAAAGAAGAAAGAAAGAAAGAAAAAGAAAGAAAAAAAGAAAGAAAGAAAGAAAGAAGAAAGAAAGAAAGAAAGAAAAAAAGAAAGAAAGAAAGAAAGAAAGAAAGAAAGAAAGAAAGAAAGAAAGAAAAAAGAGAAAGAAGAAAGAAAGACTTATTATGAGGAATTAGCTCACATACAGCTGAGAAGCCCCATGATCTGCCAAGTGCAAACTGTACACTCAAGGAAGCTGGTGGTGTAATTCCACACACTGAATCTGAATGCTTGACTATCAGGGGAGCTGATGGTGTGAATACCAGTTGAAGAGCAAAAGACTAGTGTCTCAGCTCAACAGGTGGCCAGGAAGTAGAAGAGGTGAATTCTTCTTTTCTCCACCTTTTGTTCTATTTAGGCCCTCAAGAGATTGAGGATGCCCCTACCTTACTAAGTCTACAGTTTCAAATGCTAATCTCATTTAGAAATATCCCCACTGACACAGTGGAAATAATGTTTAATCTGACCACTCCCATGGCAATTAAGTTGACTAACAAATTTAAATATCACACTACCACAGTGAAGTGATCAAATTTGGCATCATTAATGGAAGGACAACTTAACAATATGTGCCTTCTGTATAACACAAGAAAAAAGTATACTGCTTATAAAGTGTATTTTTTTCTGCCAGAACATGTATCTTCATAAGGCAAATTAATTTATACTCAATTGGTAAATTGGGAAGTAATGTCAATGGAATATAGAAGACATGATGGTTCATTTATGATATTTCTTAGTCAAGAAAAGCAGGAGTAGAATTATGATCTGACCTAATGCTGTCAAAGAAAAACTTGCCTCAAAGAAGAAAAGGTCTTCAGGGCTTAAGGCAGAAAGTTTTTAGCATGTAGAGAACCAGTCAATAACAAGCAATAACAGGTACAGGTGTATTCACAGGTGGGCTGAGAAAGAAGGTAGGACATTATCACAATTAGCTAAAACCATAAATATATTCTTCCTTGATATCCTCTAATAAAAGCATTATATTAATACTTTTAACATTTAGTACTATGATTCATATAGAATGAGATGTCAAAGTTTGTTTTTTTTAATATTCATATTCCATTTAGGTAGGATCATTTATTAAAGAGATTGCACTTTTTCCCATCTAACCTCCATTAGACTAGTGTGATTATAAATGGTTTTATTTAAAAAAATAATTCTTCTTTGCTGCTAGTATATATAACTATGATTGATTTTTATAGAAACGTCATGTCTGGTCCAGTGATGTAACTCAATTCGTCAACTCTAAGAATGTAAGTGTGTATTCTTTTGAACTTTCCACGGGAAAATCATGTAGTCTGCATATAAGAAAATTTTTATTTCAGACAGCAGCATCATCATCATTTTAATACTATTTGATTTATTGCACCAGGTAGGACTAGCAGGAAAATGTGTAAACAAGTCATAGGAGCCATCCTTGTTCCACTCCAAAACTCAGAATCCTTCATCTTATCACTAAATCTGTTATTGTTGTTTTAAATAGATGCCTTGTATCAGAATAGGAAAATTCTATTCAATTTCTAGTTCTCTATTATTTAAAATTATGAATGAGTTTTGAGATAATTATTATAATTCCTTTCATTATTTTTTGTTAAATTAGAAAATTACATGGATTTATTTAAAAATTTTAATCGACCCTTTAAGTCTTGGAATAAAT
This sequence comes from Vulpes lagopus, assembly GCF_018345385.1. Lineage (NCBI taxonomy): Eukaryota > Metazoa > Chordata > Mammalia > Carnivora > Canidae > Vulpes > Vulpes lagopus. The sequence goes on along the minus strand of NC_054824.1, from coordinate 20,409,728 downwards.
ATACTTTTTTATGACATTGTCTTCTTCTTTTGAGGGAGATGGGGCAGAAAGAGAGAGGGAGAGAGAATCTTAAGCAAGCTCCATCCCCAGTGCCAAAGTCCAATGCAGGGCTTGATCTCAGGATCCTGAGAATGACCTGAGCCAAAACCAAGAGTCAGATGCTTAACTGACTAAACCACACAGGCACCCCTCCCTGACATATTGTCTTTTTAATTAGTTGATGGACTCCTTTTGATAATAGTTTATAGGGTTTTTGTATCTATTCATTAGAGATATTGATCTTTTAGGGGTTTTGGTGTCAAGCTACGCTGGGGTCATAAAGAGTTTTGAATATTCCTACTCTTGAGTTTATCAAAGTAGTCATTTAAGATTGGAATTTTTTGTTTGTTTAAAGATTTTCACTTGATGTTTTATCCAAAACTTTATTTTAATTACATTCAATTATAAAAAGACTAGATTTTTATTTCTTCTATCAATTTTGGGAAAACTATTTTTCTAGGAATTTTGTTTAAATTTTCATGTTTATTGGCATAAAATCAGCTTATCCTTAAAAAAAATTTTTTTTTTTGGTCCCTCTACAATAGTTCTGTGAAACAAACTACCTTAAGGATTATTGGCTTAAAAGATACACTGCTTTTTGTGCATTGATGATGTATCCAGTGAACTACATATACTCCTTAATTTTAATGGTTTAAATGCAGATTTTTAAATATTTACATAGAAATATGTTATCTTCAAATAACAATCTTGTTCCTGCCTCTCCAGTCTTACACATCTGTCATCTATCTATTATCTCTGTTGGCTTTATACTTTCTTTTTTGTCACTTTAACATAGGTCATAGGGTGTAACCTGTACTTGAGGGGGTCACATGCTTCCTCAGCCAGTTGTATTAAGCTGGGTGGTTTTGCTAATATGGGCTGGGCCCCTTTCCACAAATTTGGAGACTCAGCTTTGTCTTTTGGGCTTATTCAGCCTTGCTCCACATGGTCTCTCATCTGTTCAGACTAGTATGGATTTGTTTATAAGGAGAAAGTGGGGGTTCAACAGAAAGAAGATGGTAATCATAGAAGGCATCTTGAGATCTGGTCTTAGAACTTACCTGCCATAATTTTCCACCACATATTTTTAGCAAAGACAATGATAAGACTCAATTCCAAGTATCTTGAAATAGACTCAACCTTTCTTTAGGAGGAGCTAAAAAAGTCACTGAGGAAAGCAAAGATAAGAGGAAAAATGGAATTAGAAGCCATTTTCGCAATCAACTATACTTTTATTTTCATTGCCTTTACCATTGTAGTCTTTCACTTTTAAAATTTTTGATATTGATTAATTGTGCCCTCTTTTTCTGTTTCATGGTAAATTTTTACAGGTTTCTTAGTACTTAATCTTTGAAAAAAAAGCTATATTTGGCTTTGCTGCTTTTTTTCTTTTTTATTTCATTAATTTCTGCTCTAATTATTTCTTTCATTCAGCTTTTTGATACATTAATTATCTATTCCAACTTTTTACAGAAATTCTTAAATAACTGACTTCTAAATGTTCTTAAATAAGTCTTTTAAATTTCCCTAGTATATATGCATTTCAAATATTTTCTACTTTGCAATGTGATCTCTTATTTGAGAAATAAGCTACTTATATGAGTTTATTTCAAAATATTTGGGAATTAATCAATAAATGTTTATCATTTCTATATAATTTTATTCTTTTCAAGAACAAAATACATGTTTTCAATTTTGAGGTGTTTGGTTGTTTTTTTTTTACCCAGCATATGATTTTTTTTTCGGTTGTATGAGTATTTGAAAAACATGTGTAATAATCTTTGTTGGCTACAGTTTCTTATGTGTAGCATTAGGTCAAGTTTGTTCATCATTCTGCTCAAATATTGGTTGCCTTTTATCTTTCTGAAAAAAACATATGCTATAATTTCTACCATGATTGTGGATTCACTTATTTCTCTTTTAAAATTCCATTTTATTTTAAATTGTTAAGTATAAGCAATTTTGAATAAGAACTGTATATTAAATTATTTTAGGAAATTATTATTGAGTTTCTTAGGTATGACAATGGCATATTTATGTTGGCTAATATTATTTTTAGAGAATGCATAATGAATAATTTAGGGGAAAAGGATCTGATGTTGAAAACTATTATCAACATTTTAGGCAATAAATTTTGTTTTTTTACACATATAAAAACATAACTTTTAGCAAAAAGTTGACAATTACTGATGCTAGAGGTTAGGTCTATGAATGTTTTAGTATAATTATTTCAATATTCTATGTTTAAAATTCTTATAGTTAAAAATATTGAATGGATATTTAGAATGTTGTGAACTTGCTCTTTAGATGTCTCATCCTGCTGACTACAGACAAAAAATTCTTATGGTAGAATGGGTATAAATTCCTTTTTGCATGTTAATGCTAGCATTTCAGTACATATGTGAATCTTTTTCACAAAATCTTGCCTAATGTATTCAGAAGTAATCACTTAATCAATTTGTCTCTGTATTACCAATCCACTTAGAATATTCTCTGGCAGAAATTACCTGATTCCTGATATCACACCCTTAACGAACATGTGTTGAGTGACTTCAGACAAAGATCTACGTTCCACAGTACACTAATTTTCCAATTTAGGGCATTACAATTAGTTCCAATTCGATCCAATAGCAATTCTATGTACTCCACGTTTTCTCTAAGGGTCTCATTGCTTCCAATTCCACTCAAAGAATAAATATCAGTATTGAGCCTTGTTTAATTGCAAGAGGCAGAAGCATACTTAAGTTTGATCAAGTAAAAGGAGATTTATTATGCAGCTATTAATGAAAAAGGGAATGCTGATCAAAGCCTCAGAAATAGAGGAAATTTGGGCTGTCATAATTTGTTAATAAGAGATTGCTTTTAGCTTCTTTTCTTAGTTTTTTTTTTTTAAATCTCCTTATCTCCTCAACATTTTTGTCTCAGATTTACCAGAAGAGACTATCTAATTGAATCAGTCTAATTAATGAATTATTTTTTGGAGTAGGAGTCTTCCTTCCCTTCATTCAGATAAACTTAGGTTGGGAGGGAACTTGCATGTCCCATATTCCAAATGGGAAAACAATAGCTGTTGGCCAGAAAGACATTTTCAGAAGAGATTATAGGCTGAAAAAAAGTGATCAACATCTTCAGGACATCTTGTCAACTCAAGCATTGTCAAAGTAACATTAGCAAACTGAGCCAGTTTTCAGCAATGATTCTAACCGGGAAAAGCAGAAGGATTAGGTCTGCATGTGCATACATCCAGCTAATATTTTATAATAAATGAGAAGAACATTTAAAAAAAATCTTATATGTTTCATGATCAGCTTTCTGGAAGGAGAGACTGCCCTGAATACATTACTTCATTAGTATTATACTAAATGCCTCAGACCTTCATCAAGATGTAACACTGGCTAGATAAAATAGCCAATTTGTAATTCCAGCACTGATAGAATCTGCTCTGTTATCTGATCCGTGGGTCTGCCACAAGAAGCTCCTTGAATCTATGCTAAAGAGGGGAGAATAGATTTACATTTACATCTGTCTTCCTACAGAAATATGAATGAAAGGAATTTCATGCATTTTAAAGAGGTTTCCAATGGATGAACTCTGGTTGGACCCACCTGTCTCATAGACAGGACTCTTTAATTCAACTTGGCAAACATATATCTATTATAGCTTAAGAATACTAAATTTAGGGGGAGATTAATACAAAGTTAATACCCTCATAGAACTTAAAGTATTTATAATTATAAAGTACACATTAGTTTGTGAACAATACTGTTAACATATGACAAATTGTTAAGTATCTGGTATAGACTATGTGAAAGAGTATAGTCTGGAGCAGAAATTATTAAGAAATTTTCAGGTGTGGTGCATAATGGTTTTGACAAATGGGTAAATTTTGGATAAATGGAAATGAGAAGGGAGATACAAGCAGAATGGAGAAATATTATAAACAGAGTGTGATAAATTAAATTTAGCGTACTAAAGACCATAGTCTCAAACTGTTTATAATTTTACTAGAAATTTTTAGAGAAAGGCAAGGGGAACATTTTGTCTCCACTATGATTTTATGGAAGAAGTTGTTGTGCTTTGTGGAATTAGGACTGGAAATTTATGCTGAAAAGTCTGGTGAATTTGAAAAAGATGTTTCATTTCTTTGCTAATCTAACTGAATTTATAATGACTCAGGAAGATGCAAGTGTCATTTTTGCGATTCAATGTTATCTATTTTCACAAGTCCCATCCAAATACTGAAACAAACACAAAGACAAACCATGGATTGTTTGCTGCTTTTTGGCAGTTGTACAGTAAATGGTTTTACTAAATTATATGTTTATTTTCAAATATCGTAATGAAAGTCTGACAAAAATTCTATTAAGTAATATTTTTTTGTGTGAAAGATACACATTTTTAAGGGTCTTTTAATTTGAAGTACCAAGAATACTTTTGACTATTTTTTCTAGGAATCTCTCAAAAACCCCAAAAATTCTTTTTCATATAGATTAAAAGTTCATGTTAAGTAATAAAATGTGTAATTTATTGTTATAGCTTATCACCAAAAAATAATTCTTATCTTTTTCTCCCACTAGCACATTTTAAAAAACTATCTTCCACATTTTTATTTATCAAATGTAGCTAGTGATATCTCTCTGTGGGGTTATACTGGGAGTTAAATGAGATATTTGAGTAGATTTAAATGTACAAACCTGAGTAGGAGCAGCTAAAATAATCTAGGCAATAATCTAACAACAAAGTGTATTCATAGGGAGATATAATTCATATTTAACTATTCATTCCATGTCAAACATAGCAGCATGTAGTATCACTACATTGTAAACAGGCAACCTTTTACTCCTCTCTTTAGACATTGTTTCAACCTTGTCCCTTATTTCTTATAACCAATATCAATACTCTTTCTTGAAATATCTGTTTTTTCATCAGCCAACCTATTATTCATCAACAAACATTCCTTCAATATTTAGAATGTGAGATTTAAATTCCAGGTTTCATATAATACAGAATATATCTAAGTTCTCTGCTGTGACTTCAAGATGTGAATAGGTCTTTAAGAACTCTGAACAAATTGACTAAATATAGCTTCAGAATGGTCCAAAATATTACCTTCTTATTTGTATTGGAGGATGAATCACTATTCTATCACAAGGAGGTGTTAAAGCTCATGAGCTGAAGGAAAAGTGGAAATGTTTTATCCACATTCCCCTGGAACAGCAGAGGATATTGGGAGAAATTTCTTTTTCATGGGCTAAGGAAGGAATGCAGAAAATAAAAAGGACATGTCCTTCTACACCATGCCACCTGTTCAGAGTTGGGAAGTAAGATCTATGTGCAGTTTCTTAGTGATCAAGAGAATATTTATACCAAAGGGGATATTAACAAATATTCCTCTGAGGTTTCAAAATGCATGTTTCCCCGACATGCCTGTGATAATTCTACTTTGACCTTATGTCTCATCCCAATATTGATGTTTTTGGCAAAATTTCAATCTCTATACTATTTTAATAGATTGCTGTCCCTGAAACTCTAAGAGACTACTGTTTTTAGTGAACCCATAAATTTCTTCCTTTATTTTAAAACCTGACAATTCTTTCCTTGAGAATAGCCTAAGGAGTCCCATTACAGCAAAACTTGATCTTACTGAATAGTCCGTACTTAGAACATCTTCACAATTAGTTAAACAAAGCTATTCTTTTTTATTTAAATTTTTGGCCCTTTTCTGGAGATATAGCATAGAGATTTTATTAAGAAATAGGCCTAAGATTTCTTTTCCCTTCCTTTATATTCCCTTTCACTATTTTTTATAGTCCCCAAATGAATGTTGGGAAATATCAGGAAGGGAGACAGAACATAAAGACTCCTAACTCTGGGAAACAAACTAGGGGTGTTGGAAGGGGAGGAGGGCGGGGGGTGGAGGGGAATGGGTGACGGGCACTGAGGCGGACACTTGACGGGATGAGCACTGGGTGTTTCTCTGTATGTTGGTAAATTGAACACCAATAAAAATTAATTAAAAAAAAAGAAAAAAAAAAAGAAATAGGCCTAAGTTATTTGAAACCTCTGTGAATATGTTCATAAGGCTAATATTTCACAAAATAAATCCCTCTGTATTCCACCATCCTACTTTCTAGTTAATGTGAGTTAATTCATCTTCTGTGTAGGTTTTATTCTTTATACACTGAAGATAAAGCTATTAACAACATAATATACTTAATTTACTGTTAGCGATGGTATTGTATATGGAAAAATGACTTCAGCTACATGTGATGGAAACTGATTCAAACTGGCTCCAACAGTCAAGAAATCTGTTGTCTCATAAATGGTTGTTTAAAGATAGCATAAATTTCAGTGCCAGTTGATTTCAGTACCCTGGTTCCACTTGTGTGTGTGTGTGTGTGTGTGTGTGTGTGTATCTTAATTCTTAATTGTGCATGTTGGCTTACACTTCACGAAGCATTTCTTAAGGTGGCTCCAGTTTTCCATGGCATACTTCAGCATGGAAAGAAAGAGATAAATGCTTTTGTCTTAAAATCACTAGGAAAACTCTAAGATTCACTACAACTGGAATGTTTGACTCATATATGTACCCTGATGATTGTCATGGGAATAGAATACACTTGATTAATTTAAGCCAAACTTAGGAATTAGGGATATGGTTGGTTATACACAAGGCATAACTATGGCTAAAAGTTTGGATGTCTTAACCAGATTAGGATTTTTATTCCTAAAGGAGAAAAAGTTGTATAAATGATCAACCTGCCCACTATAATGATCCTCTTTTGAAACATAACCTTTTGTCCAGTGTCCTTTTTTCACGATCAAAAGCAACTTTATTCCACATTGTACAAAAGATAAAAGCTGCTCTGTGTTGGTGTAGAAAAAATTTTCCCCTTTATAAAACTTACAAGTACATATTTAGTTAAATATCATGATCCTTAGCATCCCACTTAAATTTCTGGGCTAATTATCTCAAAGGTGATCCATTACATGATTAAGGACAACATTTATATTATTAAGATCTATTGATTATTTGTCTAATTTATTCACAGTGATGGTATTTCTAATCATTTCACTCAGAATGTGCTATCTACTTATATTCGCTAAAATTGTGTTTTAAAAGTAATATTTTACAATCATTCTTCAAATATTCTGAGGTTTGCATTTCTGGAAAAATCAGTGTATGTTAAAATGAGGGATATCAGATCCAATGTTCCACAGAAACAATTTTATAATGGGAAGTTATGTTGCAGACCAAGGGCCTGATCTATTTTTAGTTTTGTTTTGCTTTAGAAATGGCTACAAATAAATTGCTTTATCAACTCTTAAATTAAATATAAAAATATATACTTATAAGACAAATAGTATGCTTTTCAGTGGGTCATTGAATAGGGCAACATGGTGCCCAAGTACATAAGATTTAATGAATTCTGATAGAACTCTAGAATGAATATTTTTAAAGATTATTTATTTATTCATGAGAGACACAGAGAAAGAGAGACAGAGACACAGGCAGAGGGAGAAGCAGGCATCACGCAGTGAGCCTGATGTGGGATTCCATCCCGGGACTCCAGGATCACACCCTGGACCAACGGCAGGTGCTAAACCACTGAGCCACCCAGGGATCCCCCATAGAATGGATATTTTTTAACTTTAAGAAATTAGAGATATAGAAAACATGAGTCGGAAACATAGAATGTTAAGTGGCTCCTTTGAAACAATTTTAATAGGAAACTTCAAGCTATTTTTAGGGATACAGAGGACGACTGCTGGATTTGTTTGAGTACTTAGTTGCTTTGTTTTTTTTGTTTGTTTGTTTGTTTGTTTGGAAGTTGGTTCATGAATGCTTATTTCAATAACTTCTATCGATCATTGTAATATTCTCTGCAGCCAAAATAAGTTTGGAGTCCTCTGTATTTGACATCGTATCTATTTCTTCATGACTGAGTAACATAATTGTGTTATATTGAAACTGTTTCAGAAAATTTATATGCATTTAAAGTACAGTGTTAGAACTATCTTTGCCAATATTTAATGATCTATATTTATTTTTCCAGCTTTATTTGATACCTTATTTCATTTGGAAGCAAGAGATTGTAGAAAGAGGGAACATAGATCTTCCTGTCCAATTGTTTATTCATTGGGAATTCCTGTTTTGAGGAGGTGGGGGTAGAATTCTTTCTACTGCAGGATTGTCAGTGCTGTCCATGAGAGATGTTAGGGAGATACTTGTTTCAAGCTTGCTGAAGCCAACACAAAAGTTTTAATCAGATCACAGAACTAAGAAGTTCAGGAATGGAGTGGGGGTTGCAAGAGTGGACATCAAGAGCATTCCCCTTCTGTTCAGATTCTCTGAGTGCTTGTCTCCTTCTCTTCTCCTCTATATGCTCCCTCCTTGTACTACTGCCAGCTTCAAGGTTTAATCAGTTTTAGCTCCAGATTCAAGAAAAAGAGGGCCTTTCTCTCTGTCTCCATATATAAAACACCAGGTAGTAAAGTCCAAATAGTCAGACGTGGGTCATAAGTTCACAGTCTGAACTCATGAAACTGATCTATCATATCAATGTAATATAATCCAAAGTCCATGTATAGAATCCTGTATACAAGGAGAAGTAGAGTGCTGTGATTGGACTCACTCCATCAAATCTACATGCAGCTGGGGAGAAGAAGTACTTTATAAAATGAAGATGATCATAAGAAGAAGAATGTATGAAGAGATGGTGGGAAAATAGAAATAACAGGTACCCAAACGTCTCTTTATACCTATGGTAGGCTGTATAATGACCCTAAAAGACAGCCACATCCTAATCCTTGGAATATATGAATGTTACCTTATGTGACAAAAAAAGGACTTTGCAGATAAGATTAAGTTGATAATTTCAACAAGGGGAGATTATCCTGGCAGGCCCTAAATACAATACCAGGTGTTCTTATATGAGAGAGCCAGAGAACAATTTGACACAGGATGGAAATGAAAAGATATTGTACCACAAAGGTAGAGATTAAAGTGATGAGGCCACAAGCCAGGGAATGCTGGCAACCACTAGAACCTGGCACAGACAAGGAATGGAGTCTCCCCTAGGTCCTCAAGAGGGCATGCAGGCCTGCCCACACCTTGATTTGGGGCCAGGGATACTGATTTAGGACCTCTAGCCTCCAAAACTGTGAGAGAATATATTTGTTTTAAGTCATCAAGTTTGTGGTAATTGTCCTAGAAGCCACAGAAAACTAAAACAATGCCCAGCAGATTGATATTTGCCTCATTGTAATTGTTACTCATTGATGAATACTGGCTGGATGTCTCAACAGCCAAAAATAGGTTCATCTGTTTTTGTTTCTTCTTGGTCCTTCTGGATATTTTTCAGAAAAACTCTCATGGATTTTCTTGTTATGGCTACATGTAGATAGTTTTGTATAATTCTGATCCCTCAGCTTCCTTCCACTGTAATATGTATGCCTCAAATCCTTTTAGGAAGGGAAAAAAAAAAAGGTTGAGAAGAAAGACCATGCTTGTTTTAATGAAGATAAACAGGTTCAAGGCTGGTTTCAACCTTCTCAATTATTTGATTTTGTACATATTAACTGACTTCGTTGAGGTATACATATGCACACATTAATGGCACACTCAGGAAATTTGTCATGCTGAAGGCACTAAAATGCTCTTAGTTAAATTTCTCTCTTTTTTAGAGATTTTATTTATTTATTAATGAGGGATACACACAGAGAGAGAGAGAGAGAGAGAGAGAGAGAGAGAGAGAGGCAGAGACACAGGCAGAGGGAGAAGCAGGCTCTATGCAGGGACCCGGACGTGGGACTCGATCCCGGGTCTCCAGGATCAGGCCCTGGGCTGAAGGCGGCACTAAACCTCTGAGCCCAGGCTGCCCACATTTCTCAATTCACTATCACCTTCCTGTTCATGCACATATAGAGATATTCCCTTTTGTTAATGGTCAACATCTCTCTTAAAATATTGCGCTGGAATCAATGTAATTATTAGCAGAATAAGCTATAGGTGGACTAGTTAGGATATAGTTAATTCATATGGGCATGGGACATAATTAATTCAATTAAATTATCTGTAATACACACACACACACATTTTTTATTACAAAGTATTTCAACTGATCATAAAACAACATTACAGATATCAATTGTGAGATTGTGATTTATAAAAAAATATATATGCATTTGGTCATCCAGATGACCAAAATATATCGCTTACATACATTTGTCTTAATCCATGACTCCTGGTTCGTAGTTCTCAAACCCTTGGAATTTCCTAAGTGTTGAGAGTAATAAACATATCTTTCATTATGTCAATAAAGGGACTTTTGGAAAGCACCTAAGGATGGGAGCTGGTTGCCAGTGGACCCAACCAGTGATTAGAGGGTTGGAATTTTAACTCTACCCCTTGGGCTTGTAGGGAGGGGAGAGGGGCTGGAGATTAAATTCAATCACCCATTGTCAGTGATTTAATGTCATGCTTGTGTAACGAAGCCTGCATAAAAACCCAAAGATATGAGGTTCAGAGAACTTCCAGATTGGTGAACACAATAGAGGGACTGGGAGAGTGGTGTATGCATGAAAGCTCCATGCCCTTTCCCCATACCCTGCCCTATTTGTGTCTTCCATCTGGCTTTTATAATAAACTAGTAATCTAGTAAGTAAAATGTTTTCCCAAGTTCTGTGAACCACTCTAGCAAAAATAATTGTACCCAAGGAGGGAGTCGTGGGAACCTTTGATTTATAGCTAGTTGGTCAGAAGTACAAGTTAAGATCTAGACTTGTGAGTGGCATCTGAACTCCAAGGAAGAGGTCATGGGAACCTCTGATCTGTACCTAGTTGGTCAGAAGTACAGGTAACAACTTGAGTTTGTGACTGGCATCTGAATGTGTATGTGTGAATCTTGTGGGACTGATGCTTTAACCAGTAGAATTTGATGCTATCTCCAGGAAACAGCACCAGAATTGGGTTGAATTCTCAGACACCCTGCTGACATTTGAGATTTGTTTGCTGGTGTGAGAAGATTACACACACACACACACACACACACACATACACATAAACACACACACATATGCATTGAAATCAGGTTCAGGAACCCCTTTACCAATATACCACAAACCACATTAAAATAGATATTAAACATTAGTCATTATTGCTTCATGAGAAGAAATAAAATTTGACAGGTTTATCAAAGTTCATCTTTACCACCCTTACTCATTTAATCTCTGCAGGGAAAGACTCACTTGAAATCAACACATTTCAATCTGATATATGTTTTGGTCACTTGGCAGATATAAATGCATTTATAGCCATTGTGTTATTGCTTTATATGGTTTAAAAATACAAAAATTGTATAATGTATATACTACCTTTTAATTTCCTTTTATGATTCAAAAATATTTTAAAGTGGAGGGACCTGGAGGGTATTATGCTGAGTGAAATAAGTCAATCGGAAAAGGACAAACATTATATGGTCTCATTCACTTGGGGAATATAAAAAATAGTGAAAGGAAATAAAGGGAAAGGAGACAAGGTGAGTGAAAATATCAGGGAGGGTGACAAAACATGAGAGACACCTAACTCTAGGAAATGAACAAGGGGTAGTGAAAGGGGAAGTGGGTGGGGTGTTGGGGTGACTGGGTGATGGGCACTGAGGGGGGTTATCACTTGGCAGGATGAGCACTGGGTGTTATGCTATATGTTGGCAAATTGAATTCCAAGAAAAAAATCTAAAGAATATATAAATAAATAAATAAATAAATAAATAACAAATAAATAAAATATTTTATAAACAAACAAATAAAATATTTTAAAGATTTATCCATACTGAATACAGGTGCAGAATCTGTTCATTTATTTAAATTATTTTTTTGCTACTCAACTGTTTGTTAAATACATTTATTCAAATCATTTCATTTATATATTCCCTTGCTGAAGAATTATTAGGTTCTTCCATCTTTCCTCTATTACAAGCAGTCATGCAATTAATATGCTTAAATATTTTTTCTTGTACAGTGTAGCCTGTGAACCCATGAGTGTAAATATTGAGTAATAAGGGATATGAAAATTTATCATTTTACTACATACTTTCAGATTGCTTTGCAAAGGAATTGTACCTCATTGCTTTACCAATGGCGATGCAAGAGAAATTCTATTTCCCCACTGCTTCATCAACACTTAGTGTTTCCAAGCTTCCAATTTGTGATCATGATTTTAATGATATCGTATAATTTTGATTTGCATTTTCTGTCTTTTAGTGAAATTAGATTGACAGTATGTTTAATATTGTCAATTTAATTTTCCTGTTTCATAAATTGTCTATTCAGAACTTTCCTCATGTTTTTTGTTGGGGGTGTTTTTCTTGCTCACTTAATAGATCTATAGGAGTTTCATATTCTCTAAATGTTAAACTTCTTTTTTTTTAAATGTTGAACTTCTATTAATTAGATATATTGCAAATATTTTCTCCAAGGCTTTACCTTATTTTTCATTTGATGGTTGTTTTCGTTTTTAGGATTTTATTAATGTACAAATTTAAGTGTCAATGTTATCAAATTTAATGACCTTATTTGACATCATAAATATATTTTCTACATCATATTATAATAACTCATATTTACACCTTTAACCCACTTGGTATTTAATGTATAGGTATGAGTTAGGATCCAATTAAAATGTTTCCATATAGATTGCCAGTTATTCCATTCTTTCTCCAGTGTTGGTAATGTCATTTCCCATTTATATGTATATATATATATATATATATGTCTGCTCCCAGATTCTCTCATTTGTTGCACTGCCTCAGTTTTTTTTACAGCATCTTAAAATTAGTCTAATTATATTGTGAGTTTTATGTGTTGTTGGATAGCTCTTCAAAGTTAGCTGGGCTATTCTTGGACCGGAAATCTCACATATACATTTGTTTTAGCTTAGCTTTACAAGTTCATAAAGTATCATGTTGGGATTTTAATTGAAGCTGCTTTATGTTTAATTTCATATTTAACTTGGGCGGGATGACATCTTTATAATTTTGAGTCTTCTGATCCTGAATATGTTATAATCTCTCTATTTATTTGCCCTCTTTTATGCCCTCCAATAAAGTTTTATTTTTTTTCCATAGAGAATTTGCACTAATCTTTGGTTGGATTAATTCCCAGAAATCTTATGATTTGGGTTGATTTCATGAATGTTATATTTATTAAGCTGCATTTCTTAATTATTTTATTGTGGCAAAGTAATGGTAATGATTTCAGAAATTGTTCTCAGATCCATCAAACATAATTAACTATATAGTCTATCAATTATGAATAATTATAGCTTTTTTTCTCACTCACTTTCAGTTTTTTATTCTTGACTTGCACTGAATATGATCTCCAGTACAATATGTACAGATACAAAGATTCATGAGCCTTCTTGTCTTGCTTTTGATTTTAAAGATAACGCCTCCAGAAATATAACAGTAAGAATATTTTCTATATTTTATTGTTAGTTACAAATACCAGATTAGAGAAGTTTGTTCTAGCAGTTTGCCATGGGTTTTCTTTATAAATGGATATTATGTTTCCTCTGCATTTAGCAAAACTGGTTTTCTTTGGTTTTCTCCTTTAATTTGTTAATATGATGACTAATATTAGCAGATTATCTACTATTCAATACCTGAGTTGAGAAGATAAATCCAGAAGTCTGTAAATGTGTCTTAAATTTTCCAAGTGTATGATAATCAGAAGCTAGTTTTTCTTTGCTTGTACTACTTTGCATAGTTTTGCATCATGAACAGCTAAGCTGACCAATCATCCCAGTTTTCTTGGGGCTGTCTTAAATTAGTACCAAAAGCCTGGATCTCAAAAAGTCCCACTTTTCAAAAAATAAATAAATAAAAATAAAAATAAAAAACAAAAAGTCCCACTTTTCATTGATACATGTGGATCTTTGGGAGAAAGGTGTAAAAGCCATTTAGCAACCAAAAATAAGTACTAGAAGCAACATCATTTTTTTGTATTCAATGGACACAGCAGGGATTGCTGCCTTCCGTTGTTCCTGTTTCTAGTTTTCCCTGATGGCTGATGTTGGCAGTCACGATTTGTACTTCCTCAATAGAAGATCATCCAATGTTGCCGTCATTTGATTAATGCTAGGTAATTGCGTGACTTAAATATGTTGTGTTTGTGAACATTAACAATTTGCCTGACTTTGCTTTTGGATTAACTATTGTCCATGTATCAAGATATCACTAGTTTAGTTTTAAACATTGTGAATATTGTGACCAGCTTTTCCAAGAGTTTAGATGATGAAAATGAGAAAAAAATATATTAGCATCACCATGACATGGAACTCAATGGAAAAGAAGACTAAACAACTGCGTAATCTTAATGACACATAAGAAGGAACTTAGGAGCTATGTAACCAAACAAATCATACTATAAAATATGAAGAAAATAATTTGAGAGTGGGCATGGGGGAGAAAGCCTATATGAAAACTGAATCTCAGAAGTGAAAACCAACCAATTACTTCTAAATCAATCATGATATTGTTTTATCTCCCAAAGACACCTCTGCTCAGTCAAAAATAATGGTTGCTGAATTAGCTCGAACAGATCACATGCATAAACATAGATGATCATATTTATCCATTGATTAGTCAATGGGAGTGAGTAATGTTATGTTTCCTGATACAGAGGTTGCAACTAAAATGTATTCTACTAAAAAATAAATAAAATGTCTAGTGTTTGTTCCTCGCCATGTAGAGCTAATTCTATAAAATCTTAACTGTTTCTCATTTTTTTATAGTTTATCAAGTGAAGAGGTCAAATCACAGCAACAAAAAACGAAAAAATAACAAAAAATGTTCCTCTTATCTCCTACATACGTAAATTTCTGAAATGAAGATACAAATAGTCTGCTTAATTTCTGTGAACATTTTAATGAAATCATAGAAACTACAAAAGAATAGATTGCTGATATCTCGTCTCAGTACAAGCCAGGCCTTGCTCATCTGTCTGTATATTCAGCAGAAAGTGTAAATACAAAATTTGGCAATTTCCATTCATCTATAAACATTTTATCCAAGAAAATGAACAACTCTAATCTGCTAAAAATGTCCTGCATACCTTAGTATACACTAAGAAAAGGCGTAATTTGCTTACCTACACTTATGCTATTATAATGAAAGTTTTTTATCATTGCTTCATCAAAAGCATATAACATAATGAAGTCTCTGACCTGTAGAAGTTCTTGTGAAATGTGTATCATTATTGCCTCCCATAGAAATTTTTTTTTTAAAAAATCTGTAAATTCATATTTTTGAAGTGTGGGAAAGAAGAATGTCTTCTCCCAACTGGAAATACTTTGAGGAGTGTAGAGGAAACAATTACAGTAAAATAAAAAATTCTATACAGTTTCTCTGAAATTCTTTGATGGTCTTTTGAAGACGACATAAGGAGTCTAGGAAAGAAGTTAACTGACCACGGATGGAATTGCTAGCTGTGATATGTAGATTGTGACAAAAATGTATCATGAAAAATGAACAACTTTTTAAATAGAAAGAGGACTGCTGGGCAGCCTGGGTGGCTCAGAGATTTAGCACCTGCCTTCAGCCCAGGGCCTGATCCTAGAGACCCGGGATCCAGTCCCATGTCAGGCTCCTTGCATGGAGCCTGCTTCTCCCTCTGCCTGCGTCTCTGCCTCCCTCTCTCTCTCTCTCTCTCTCTCTCTCTCTCTCTCAATAACAAATAAATAAAATCTTAAAAAAAAAGAAGACTGCTTCAAACCCAAGATATGACCAGAAAAGGACAGTGAGGTAAGCAGGATTTCTTCAATTTCTTTATGAAAACTGTAACTTAGTGAAATGTAATTTCAATTTCACAAATTCTAATTGTCCCTTTGCTTTAGAATATTTTTTTTTTCCTTGAAAAAGAGAGGTTTAAAATCTGATGACAATCAATGGGTGTCAGTGTTTAAAAATGTCGGCTATTTTAGAGATGGATATTCTCTATGGTGAATTTATAGATGCAAAGGACCTGATTGCAAAAACTGGCTTACCTGAACAAGTCTGTAGGTATAAGGTTTAGGGGTGATTTTGGAGAGCCAGAAAGTAATCCCAACAATTTTAAAAATTTACTATTGCAGGGAAGTAAAATACTTCCTGGAAAGTATTCCATGCTCAAATGCTATTATTATTTTTTTCAAATGCTATTATTGAGAGGTTATTCAGCTTAATGTTATTAGACTGACACCAGAAATGAGTGTAAGGGTGACTTGCTCAAAATAGAAATGGAAATTGAAATTAATCTTACAATTGATTGTATTCAGCTTTACCTTTAAATAAAAGAAAAAGGATTATGCCCTAAAGGCAGTTCATGGAAGAATTATCAGAAAAAGGAGCAGAAGGGTAAAAACACCTTAGTATATCTTAAAATAGAAGGAAACGTGTCATTATTATTTCATATAGGTAACATATGTTAATTACTCCTGTTATGTTTTTATCTTATTTTAAAAGGTATCACATTTACACATTGGAAACACAATAACATATTTTATATAATTTAACATTCAATAAAAGCAAAAAAGAAAATAACTTTCAGTGTCAGAAGGCAGAAAAATATTTCAAATGAGCACCAGTTCATATATTTTAAAAGAAAAACATGTATGTGTCTAACAATTCTGTAGTATTTACTCTTACTTATTGTTGTTGTCATTATTATTATTATTGACTAGTGTGGCTGTGTCTTAAGTTTACTCTCTAAAATATTGACTATGCAGGGCTCCTGGGTGCTCCGTTGGTTAAGTGTCTGCCTTCTGCTTAGGCCTCCATCCTGGGGTCCTGGGATGGAGCTCCCTCGTTGGGCTCCCTGCTTAACAGGGAATCTGCTTTTCCCTCTGCCTCAGCAACCCCCACCCCATTCATGCTCTCTCTATTGCTTGCTTGCTCTCTCAAATAAATGTCATTAAAAAATAAAAATAAAATAAAATACTGACTATGCTATGTGCATCTATATAATATGATCCTTGGTACATGGTTAATTTTTGCTTGAAGAGAATAGAATAATTAATTGTAAGGGTTAAGAGTTTACACGTCACTATACAGAGATTAATATTTGTTTTGTTTAAATCATTTATTTTCTTACTTTTGTCCTGATGGAGCTGTTAGTTTCTGAAGAAAAGAGTATAATTGTCCTCCACACTAATTGAAGATATGTCCAGTTGTCCTCACAACACAGGCAGATTTTGAATTATTTATTTTGAGAACATTTTAAGCTCGTGCCTGTTTTGAATTATAGCATCTTGTCAAATTATTCCTTTAATCATGGTGTAATGACTTTATGTCTAATAATCATTCTGTTGTAAATTCAAACCTGTCTGATTAACATCAGTTTATCAACTTAGCTCTCCTTAGTATTTGCCTATGTCATTTTACATATTTTCACAGGCAATCTTTCTCTGTCATTTTGTTTTATGTGTGCTACTTGTATACATCATGCAGCAGATTTATTTTAAAATACTTTTTAAGAATTTCTGTCAACTAATGATATTGACTTGTATCTATTTATTGTGACTACTGATATAATTAGATTTATTTCTGCTTCCATAGTTTATACTTTATATTTGCCATGCTTTTATTAGCTCCTTTTCCCTTACTTTTTAAAAACTTAAAGTTTATTTTTAGAGCAATTTTAGGTTCACAGCAAAATTGAGTAGAAAGTACAGACAGTTCCCATCTATCCCTCCTTCCCAAACATATACAATCTTCCCCACTATCAATATTTCCATGGTGGTACATTTGTTACAATGCTGGGCCCACATTGACACATCATTATCACTCATAGTTTATATTAGGTGACTTAGTCCCTCAGGCTTCTATAATAGAATGTTATAAGCTGAGTGGCCTGTAAACAACAAAAATGCATTTCTCATACTTCTGCAGTCTGCAAAATCCAAGGAAAAGTTCTGAAAAATTCAATATCTGGTGACAGCCAGTTTCCTGGGTCATAAGTAGCTGTCTTCTTGCCATGTTCTCATAGAGCGGAAGGGATGAAGGATCTCTCTGGGGTCTTTTCATAAGGGAGCTAATCTCATTCATGAGGATGCCACACTCATGATTTAATCACCCCTACAGGTCCCATCTCCAAATATCACTACATTGGAAAGTTCAACATATGAATCTGAGGGGACATGCATACACTTTCAGCATTGAACCTATAGCATTAAGGTTCAATCTCAGTGTTATACATTTTATGGATTTGGACAAATGTATAATGGCATGCATTCACCATGATAGTGTCATACAGAATAGTTTCCACTGCCCTAAAAATCCTCTGTGCTTTTCCCCAACCACTGGCAACCACTGATAGTTTTATTACCTCCATGGGTTTGTCTTTTTCAAAATGTCAAGTAGTTGAAATCATGCAGTAAGTAGCTGGCTCAGATTGGCTTAGTGATAAGCATTTAAGTGCCCCCCACCCCATGTCCTTTCATGGTTTGGTAGCCCAATTCTTTTTGGCAGTGAATAATACCTATTGTTTGGACGTACTACAGTTTATTTATTCATTCACTTACTGAAAAACATCTTGGTTAGTTCCAAGTTTTTTCAATTATGAATAATCTTACAATTTGTGTGTGTGTGTGTGGGGAGGTATGTTTTCAATTTATTTGGGAAAATGCCAAAGAGCATGATAGCTGGATCACATACTTACCACAGTACGGTAAGAGTACTTTTAGTTTTATAAAAACTGACAAACCGCCTTCTGAAGTGACTGTACCATTTTGCATTCCCACCAGTAATGAATGAAAGTTCCTATTGCTGTTGCTCTACATTCCCACCGTTGATATTTTTAGTGTTTTGGATTTTGGCTGTTCTAATAGGTGTGTAATGGTGTCTCATTGTTGTCTTAATTTGCAATTCCCTAATGATATATTATGTTGAATATCTTTTCTTATGGTTATTTGCCATCTGTTTATACTCTTTGATGAGGTGTCTATTAAGGTCTTTAGTCTTTAGTTCATTTTTTAAATTGGGTTTTCTTATTGTTGAGTTTTAAGAATTCTTTGTATATTTTGGATAACAGTCCTTTATCAGATGTAGCTCTTACAAATATTTTCTCCCGCTATGTAGCTTGTCTTCTCATTTTCTTGAAACTCTTTTTCAGTGCCAAAGTTTTTAATTTTTATGAGTCCAGATTATCAATTATTTCTTCCATAGATGATCCCTTTGGTGTTTAACCCAAAAAATCATCACCATAGCCAAGATCATTTATGTTTTCTTCTATATTATGTACTAGGAGTTTTGTAGCTTTGCATTTTATAGTTAGGTTAATAATATATTTTGAGTTAATTTTTGCAAAGTGATTAACTTTTTGTGTTTTTTTTTTTTATTAACTTTTTTTTTTCCATGTGTATATCCAACTGTTCCAGCACCATTTGTTAAAAAGACTATCTTTTTGGGGGTACCTGGGTGGCTCAGTTGGTTAGCCTGCTGTTTTCTGCTCAGGTTGTGATCCCAGAGTCCTGGGATCAAGCCTCATATAGGGTTTCCTGATCAGTGGGGAGCCTGCTTCTCCTTTTCCCTTTGCCTGCCACTCCCCTTGCTTGTGCTCTCTTTCTCTGTCAAATGAATAAATCAAATCTTTAAAAACAAAAACAAAAACAAAACAAAACTGTATTTTCTCTGTTGCATTGTCTTTGTTCCTCTCAAATTAAATTAATGGTGATCAATTTCTGGGCTCTCAGTTCTGTTCCATTGACCCATTTGTCTTTTCTTTCACCACTACCACAATGTGTATCACTACAGCTTTATTGTAAGTCTTGAAATTGCATAGGATCAGTACTCTGACTTTGTTCTTCTTCAATATTGAGATGACTATTTTGGGGGTTTAGTCTATCCATAAATACTTTAGAAGCAGTTTGTCAATATTCACAAAATAAGTTGCTTGGGATTTTGATCAGGATTATGTTGAATCTATAGGTCATACTGGGAAGACCTGACAGTTTTTAATATTGAGTCGTATGTCCATGAATATGGAATATCTCTTCATATATTTAGTTCTTTGATTTCATTTCAGGGTTTTGTATTTTCCCTCATATAGTAGAGCTTGTATACACTTTGTTAGATTTATATCTAAATATTTTACTCTTTTTGAGTGCAAATGTTAATAGTATTGTGATATATAGTTATAGTTGTATATAATTTCAAATTTCACTGGTTGATTGCTAGTTTATAGGAAAATGACTGACTTTTATATATTAACCTTGTATCCTACAACCTTGCTATAATTGTTTATTAGTTCCAGGAGTTTTTGTCTAGGCTTTTGGATTTCCTAAATAGATTATTATGTCATCTGCAAATAAACACAGTTTCATTTCTTCCTTCCTAATTTATAATATGGGATGTTTGGGATCTTTGATGTATGTATTTCCCACCATTTGGAGTGATGCAATGGGCAAGGAGAAAACTTAGTATGCAGGGAAGAGTAAGTAAAAACGGAAAAAAAAATCCTGGGATGATTTCAAGTGCCTGGTAGTTTTAGAGGCTGAGCAAGAACACTCCACCTTTCAGAAAATGAAAGTTAATCATTGTTCAGGATAATGTTCTGCAAATATCAATTAGATTGTTTTGGTTGATGGGGTTCAAATTGCTAGAGCCTTAGTGATTTTCCATCTCTTTTTTTTCTATCAACTACTGATCATTGTCAATGATCAAGTTTTTGAAGCATGTATTTTGAAATTCTGCTACTAGATGCATTCAGATTTAGAATTATTAATGCCTCTGTATTTAAGCTTTGTTTATCCCATATGGTTAGAGCAAAAGACAAAAGACACTAACCAAAAATACATGTGACTGCATTTTTTCATAAATTCCAATTTTTAAATAAGTAGTAATAAAGATAAGCACAAACAGAAAAGAATAAAAATCAAGCATCATCCGGCCTCTAAAGAGATAAACAGAATTGCTATTTTAGAACATCTTTCAAAATGTTTTTCGTGAACCTTGTAATGTCCCTTTGTAGCCAAATCATCATGAACATTTGTATGTCATTATTACTTTATTATTATTTGACATTATTTTTAATGGGCATGTAATATTCCATTTATGAATAACTACAACAAAATTAACTTCATATTAAAAAAAAGAATTTGAAGCTTAAAATTCCCTTCAATTTTTTTATGCAAACTACGATCTTTCAACAGCTGCTTCTTTCCCCAAAACCAATTTGAATAGCTTTTGTCACTTGCATACAAATTTATCTTGATATAATCACATTAGAATGTCAAGTTAAAAAAAAATGGAAATAAAACTGTATTTACAAGTTAACCTGAAACATGCAAAGTAAAATGTTTTTTAATTGTATAAAAATTATAATCCATTCACTAAAAATACCATTGAGCACATACTCTATTAGCTGTGTTGTTATAGGCACTGGAGTTATAATAATTTTTGTCTTTCAATATTAAGTTACTGTTAATTTTATTACTTGTTTTTCTTTTCAAAATGTTTTAAAATGAACTGATAATTCTAAAGAAAATATAGGAAGTGGAGTGGAAAGTATAACTGTTGTTACAATATAAGCAAATAGATACAAAGACTAGTTGTAGCAAGTGTACTGAGATTATATTGTTAAAATGATAAGAAATGGAGATAGCAGAACATTAATCTTATTTATCAGAGTTTTCTAACCTGTGTGCTGAGGAATGTAGTATGCTCACAAATAGGCTAAAGAGGTGCTGATTTTTCTTATAACATTTTTTTAAAGATTTTATTTGTTTATTCATGAGAGACCGAGAGAGAGAGAGAGAGGTAGAGACACAGGCAGAGGGAGAAGCAGGCTCCACTTAGGGAGCCTGATGCAGGATTCGATCCTGGGTCTCCAGGATCACATCCTGGGCTGAAGGCGGCCTAAACCACTGGGCCACCCGGGCTGCCCAGGAGGTGCCAATTTAAGATCTTAGCTTCTTAGATTTAAGATCTCTCCACTTAGGAGCTGAGTGGAGCCTGTGGTGGCTGGTTGCCTACATTGGTTTCTGCAAACTAAAAGAAGACTTACATAGTCTACCTCTATTACCACTTTTTAAACAGCCCATAGCAGAGGTTTGGGGACATTGTTTTAAGTGATCACTTAAAAGATGTCCATAAATTTTGAGTATCACATTCAGTTCCACTGAGATGACAGATGGACCAAATAAAAAACCCTTCTGCTACGAATAGCTAAAAAATATCTGAAATAAAATAATCAAGATAATTTGAATGCATGACCATGTTCCTAAAAATGGAAAAGAAATTTGAAGTTTCCAAAATTGGAGTGAAAGGCAAAAAAATAAACATCCCATCAAGTTATCACATGAGGATAACTCCCCCTCTCCGCATTTTGACATGAATTCCCTGCCTCTCTTTCCTGGCTGCCAGAGCCATTTTTAGGGCTTCTTACAGGTACAAGAAAAAAATACATATATCCTGGGGGGCCTAGGGGGCTCAGCCACTTCAGTGTCTGACTCAATCTCAGCTCAAGTCTTGATATCAGTGTTGTGAGTTCAAAACAAGCACAGAGCATACTTTAAAAAAAAAAAAACATGCATACATAGATATATAGTATGGTGTGTGTATATATATATATATATATAGTTCGGTCCCAGATAAACTGTAAAGGGGTGGGTGGGGGAAAATCTGTGTGGCTGCTTCTGACTATCTGTTCAGAGGTCCATGCCTTCATTTGTTTTCCCATACTCTTCACCCCATGCTAATATGAAGAAATTCTGTGTGGCTCCCAAGACTGAAAGGAAGGGATGGAGTGGAGGAATGTGAGGAAGGCAAGAAATCCCTCCATTCCAGGATTTTTGTCACCCTTCCCCCAACCTTATTAGAGGCCCATATACTTTTTGAACTGACTTTTGTTTCTGTTTTGTGTCATTTAACATTCTTGTTAGTCTTTGGTTTATAACATAAATGTTTAGAGTCCTTCAATGTGCTGAGCTTTAGCTTTTAGAACTCATGAATATCATCTTTAGTCTATTGTTTGGACCAAGAGGTCCAAAGACCTAATTTGAATTTCAAAGCTGGGAATTTTTTGTTTTCTTTTCGAATGTGACAACCCTTTCCTGCAGCCCCAGATGAATCAGCCTCACATCTAATTTAAGGAGAGAGTCCACAGACTAATAAGGGAATTACAGTAAATAAAGAACACACGGTCTGATATAACAAAAGGTTATCCTGTCACTTTGTTGTAACTTTGCTTTCCTCTCTCCTGTGGAGCACATCCACTTTCCTGAGTCATTGCCTGTATAAGAAGATCCAAGCGAAGCAAAAGACTGACTGCAAGGGTGAAGTCCCTGGTCAACCCTGACAGGGGTAGAAGGCAACAGACTTCAGCTTTTCTGAAATTTCTGGTTTCCTTCTACAGTGGAAATACCTGGACAGTGGAACAGAATAGGCCATGAGGAATTGGACCACAGGTTTATTAACTATATTGACTTAATTAGAGTCAACAGGAGGACCAACAGAAGACAATATTTGTTCCATTTTTACATGAGACAAAACTCAAACTCTGCATATAGAACTCACTGACATTATGGCAATGAGAAACAAGCTCCATATTTCATTAATTTTCTATTACTGCTGTGACAAAGTACTCTGAATTTAGTGTTTTAAAACAGTAACTACTTATTATCTTTTTAAAAATGTTTCCATTTATTATCTTATAGTGTCTATGTGTCAGAAATCCAGGTGGGCTTTGCTTAGGGTCTAACAGGGTGTAAACCAAAGTGATCCTGGCTGAGTGCTTAGCTAAAGATTCTAGGATCCATTTACAAGCTTATTTAGCTTCTGGGCATAATTTGGTTCTTTGTGGTTATGGTACTGATGTCCTATTTCTTTGACATGTTGCCCACACCATCTTCAAGACAGTAACACTGCTTCAAATATTTCTTGTCCTTTAAATCTCTCTGACTTCTGTCAAATCTCTCCGATGTCCTCCTGTGCTTTAAAGAGCTCATGGGATTACACTGGGCCGTCCAGATAATCCAGAATAATCTCACTATGTTGAGGTCACCAGATCTGTCACTTTAATTATATTTGTAATGTCTCTTTTGCCATGTAACATGATAAATTCGCAGGTGTTACACAAGGGGACAAAGACCAGCGGGGCCAGAGTTTTGCTTATCACATAAAAATTTTAAAGATGACACAGATTAACATATTGCACAGTGAGATTCTATACTTTCAACATTCATGCACAATAAGCATGCCCTGCACATGTTATCTGGCATCATAGAGAAACAGAAAAGCCTCTTCTAGTCTTTGCTTACACATTATATCACTTGGGACACATCATTTAGTCTCTCTGTGCCTCTTTATTTTTATCTTGAAATAGGAATAGTGCATATTACCATACCTAACTTGCTGAGCTGATGTAAACCTCACAAGGAATCAGTAAATAGTGGTAAACACAGTATTTCAGAATTCAATTCCTATTTCTTATTTCTCATCATGGAGACTAGACCCTGATTAGAACCACTGCTCTTGGAGTTTAAAAAAATTTTAAAAAGAAAATTAAAAAAAAATCAATGGTTAGAAGAATATGTAGTTAGTATTATTTAACTCTAATGAACTTTAAAAATCTTATGGAAAATTCCATATGGTGCGTATAAGTGCAAATAGATAGAAAGAAAAATCAGATGAGAAATCTATTTCTTTTCATGTTTCATTTTGCCAAGAGATAATGCAGTCCTCGCTCTGGAATCTCATCTGTCACACTGTGCTCTATAAAGTGACAGGACACGATGTGACATGTTGATGAGACCCAACGTGACACAGGGCATGGTTTGTGGTCTGTGTTGGCATAGGTAATTAGGAAAACCCTGGAAAAGGGTAGTTTGAGAAGGATTTAATGAAGAATTATATGACAGATAAATAAAAAGTAAGAATGAGCATACCTTTTTTAATAAAATAAAACATGCAGAATATTAGCTGGTCTTCCCCTGACCCTCAAATTTTATAATCATCTGTTTGGCATTTAACCTTCATATATGATTAAGATAGCAAACCTCATACCACAGCATTCCCCTGTAAGAGGAGAATATAGTGATATGAGGTAATTGAATTTTGTTCTGACCCTCTTTGGCCTCTGTGCAGAAGCAATTTGTGAATTATTTAGGAAAAAAGGAAAAGGATATTTGCCTCAAGAGAGAAATGCTGGGTGCAAAGAAGAATTTAGTTCAGTGGTGCTGTCTCTTAGAATACATCTGCTTTCCCAGCTTGAAATGAAAATCGAAATGGAAATTTCTATTCATCCTTATGCATTAACAAGATCCCTTCCTTTCACTGCCATGCTTCATATGTCCTAAACTAGACCAATGGCAGATCTAAAACTTTACAAATCATTCTGAAGCCTTTGTTATTAAAATGACAATCTATGACTGAACCAATGAAAGAAAGTAACCCCATTGTAAATAAATACAGCAAGCACATTTGAGCTTCTCAAGCCAAAACTAAGGCAAATTAAGAGCAGTGTAGATGTTAATTGTAGCATTTCTGTTCCATTATACCTCTTTATATTTATACACTTTAAAAAAGAACTGCAGCTTATAAGCAAAAGAATAGTGGTGAAATGAATAAAAAATTATTTTTTCTCGTCTCCTTCTTTGGTTTTAAAGTTCTTTTTAATGTTGTGATTATATAACTTTCCTTGTGAAAGAATAAAAAATGCCGATATTATCATCGGGCTTTAAAATAAGTCACCAATATGTCTAAAGAACACTGTTCTCCGAAGATTACGAATACACTACTTCTTATAGCCATCGACAGTATTGGCATGTATGTGACAGCAAAACGGGCAGAATGAAAATGATTTAATAAAGAAATTCCAAACTAACACAAAAAAATGAAATTGCAACCAGACTGTCACAGCCTTAGAGAGTTGAGAGGCCAGTATGAAACATTTTGTTTTATTTCTAAGGCTTTGATTGGCCTGCCAACATGCATTTGGGCTGTCACTCTGAGGACACTTCTAGTAGCACTGAAGTGGCAGGCAGCTCTTGATTGATGAGTGTTTGCATCCATTTTATTATTTGTTGCATATTTCTTCCCTGACATGTTTAACTAAAAAAAAAAATCATATGATAACTTTTACAATTATGTGAGTCAACCCGCACCAGAATTCCATTTCGGTGTGGTTAACAGACTGCAGCAAAGACAAACACACAAACACAACAGGTTTCTCGGAGATAAGCAATATAACGTCAGTTCCATAACAACATTAATATATTCCTGTTGAAGAAAGGAGGAACAAAGAATTTAATAATACCAAAAATACAACGTTGTAAATACATCAGACGTGGCTAAGAACTTTCCGAGATCCTTTCTTTGCTATCTTATTTTTTGTTGCATTTTTTGGAGGGGGGGGTAAAAGGTAAAGAACCTCAAGATTGAGACTTTAAATTACAGCATTTGATTGTCTAAATATTAGCAAACAATGTTTAGAGACTACAGTGGCCTTGTAATCAAGGACTTAGCATTCTCATTTCATGAGCTTCTGTGGGTTTGTACAGGGTGAAAGCCGTGTTAAGCCCGAGGTTGGCTCAGGGTGCGGGTTGGAGACGCATATTGGCTTCTACTTGGTCTTTTATTGTGCCACCTGGCTGAATAAAAGGCATGCAAAATATATTCTCCTCTTAATTATTCTCCCCTTGATTTCTCTTCCCTATTATAAAGGAGCAGCTTTTGTGTGTGTTAGGGCTCTCTACATTTCAGTTAAAAAGAAAGTAATTCAAACTGGCTTAAATGATACATGATATGGGGGGAGTTTTGCTTGTTTGTTCTGACTTTAATAACTAGAGGATCCAGGGGTGGCATAAATCAAGACTGACTTGCATTAGCTGCTCAGGGCATTGCCACATCTTCAGCCTGGCTTCTCTCCGAGCTGCAAAATGACTGCCACAGATTTATGCTTCTCATTCACCCACCTCAGAGACAGGAGTACAACACGAGGCTAGCTTCTTTCTCAGAATCCACCGAAAGCTTAATTGTCCTAGTTGAATCAAAGATTCTTTCCTGAGCCACGATAAAGAGCAGGGCTGATAATCAGCAAACACCAAACACAAAACAAAATTAATTTAAAAGAATTTTAAGGCTCATGAGTTAAGGATTAGTCTGTTGATGAGGGTGGTGAAGAAATTTTTGTGGAAATAGAATTAATTAGTATTAAAAGTTTTCCTGAAAGAAATTATAGCTTTAAGAGAGACCAGAAATATAAGAAATAAGTGTGAGCAACTAGGAGGGGTGTGCACGTGTAATCATTCCTACTTCAGTACTTGTATGTCAGCTTCCGAGATGCACTTAAAAACAGCTTCCGTATCGAGCACTATTCTAAGTGCTGTGGTAAGCTCTTCATAAATATTATTTCATATGTTTAGAATTGGATATTATCATATTTATTTTGTAGATAAAGGGACTGCATTTCAGAGAGATTCAATAACTCTTCCAAGATCATTGATAGAAAGTGATGGAGGATAATTTGAATTCGTATCTTCCTTAAATTTTTCTGAGTATTATTGACACATAGTGTTACATTAGTTTCAGGTGCATGAAATAGTGATTTGATATCTCTATACATTATGCAATGTTTACCGAAAGTGTAGCTACCATCTGTTAGCACACAATGCTATTATAATACCATTGACCCATATTCTGTATGTTTTGCCTTTTATTTTATTTTTTAATAATAAATTTATTTGTTATTGGTGTTCCATTTGCCAACATACAGAATGACACCCAGTGCTCATCCCATCAAGTGCCCCCCTCAGTGCCCGCCACCCAGTCACCCCCACCCCCCACCCTCCTCCCCTTCCACCACCCCTAGTTCGTTTCCCAGAGTTAGGAGTCTCTCATGTTCTGTCTCCCTTTCTGATATTTCCCACCCATTTCTTCTCCCTTCCCCTCTATTCCCTTTCACTATTATTTATATTCCCCAAATGAATGAAACCATATAATGTTTGTCCTTCTCCGATTGACTTATTTCACTCAGCAAAATACCCTGTAGTTGCTTCGACGTGGATGTTTTGCCTTTTATTCCTGTTATTTCTTCATCCCATAACTTAGATTCTGTTTCACCCATACCCCTTTACCTATTTGTCCTTGTCCTATCGGTTTCCCTCTGGCAACCATCAGTTTGTTTTCTATATTTAAAGGTCTGATTCTGTTTTTTGTTTGCTTCATTTGTTTTGTTCTTTAAAATCCATATATGAATGAAATCATATGGTATTTATCTTTCTCACTCTGACTTATTTCACTTAGTATAATAACCTCCAGGTCCATCCATGTTGTTGCAAATGGCAAGATCTCATCCTTTTTGACTGAGTAATATTCCACTGTGCATGCATGCACATGGGTGCAGAGATATATAATATATATATATTATATATATATATATAAAATCTTCCTTATACACTCATATATTGATGGACATTTAGGTTGCCTTCATAATTTGGATATTGTAAATATTGTAAATAATGCTGCAATAAACATAGGGATGCAAATTTCTTCTTCATTAAGTATTTTCATTTTCTTTGGATAAATATCCAGAGTAGAATTACTGGATCATATGATATTTCTTTTTTTTTTTTAAGATTTTATTTATTTATTCATGAAACTCAGAGAGAGAAAGAGAGAGAGAGAGAGAGAGAGAGAGAGAGAGAGGTAGAGACACAGGCAGAGGGAGAAGCAGGCTCCATTCAGGGAGCACAACGTGGGACTCGATCCTGGGTCTTCAGGATCACACCCTGGGCTAAAGGCAGTGCTAAACCTCTGAGCCACCCAGGCTGCCCGATACTTTTATTTTTTTTATTATTATTTTTTCAATATTTCTATTTTTATCTTCTAATTTCAAAGTTTATGATCCTAACAACTATATTATTGTTATACCTATATTTCTTTTGGTTTATAGGTCAATCTCTTACTATATGTGAACTTCCCAAGGGCAGGGATTTTTTTTGCTTCTTTAACTATCAAGACTTCAGTGCCTGAAATAGAATCTGGCTTTTGGTAGATGCTTAGTTAATATTTAAACATTGTTGAATAAAGGGTTAACTATATCCCTTTGGCTAGAAAAAATGATATTTGATGATTGGTTTTGGGGAATCATGAAGTTTATTGCTATATAAGACTAGAGGAATAGAATTTACCATAGGAAAATAAAATAACTACAATGTCTACAATGTCTGTGGGTATTCTGGATTTGAAATTTGACCTCAGTTTTTATTAGCTCTATAACTTAAATATAATTTTTTTGCCTGTTTCCTCACTTTAAGAATTATAATTTACAGTATGCGTTATATTGTTCTAGTATGTGTCACGGAGATGATTAGAAATAAGGTCACATATTAAGACAGTCATCATGCTTTCTGCTGAAAGTAAGCACTCACTTAATATTAAATATTTTTATTATTATTACCCTCTTTTATTTCAATATCATCATCATCTTCATCGCCATCATCAAGAGGTCTCAAAGTGGCTTATTTATATATATCCTGAGGGATACTATCATTATGATATGTTTTAAAGTGTAAGATAGTCCTTAATGGCATCAATAAATCTGTTTCAATTGGATAAGTATGCCTGAGAAGAATATTTGGACTTATTTGTCCTAAATCAGAAACTCCCTAGAGACTGTCCTCATCAGAAGTCATTTAAAATTCTATCTAATGAGGGCTTTGCCAGTAGCAACACAAAGAACTTAAAGGATGCCTTTGATATCGAAACAGAATATTTTTCATTCTGACTTAGTAGACCCAGGTAGCTGAAATAAATTACTCAATTTTTCAGTTTCTGGAAAGGTAGAATTTAGGAATTCTGTAAAATATATTTTAGCTCTGAAGACTTAATTAAATTTTATTCCCACTCTGTAAGACTGATCTTAAATTCACCTCTATTTTAGAAAACTGTTTTTAATCACTTTTCATCCACTGAAATGTTAATGCTCACACCTGACATTTGTAGCTATTTATCACACAGAATCTGACAGTATTAGTTGTTGTTTAATGTGTATTAGACTTGCTTTTCTAAAAATTTTTGATCATTGCATATTCTCATGGTGACAGCATCTTCCAACCTTAAAAACTCACAATATAATTAATGTGTATACACACACATACACACAGAGTACTTAGAAATTCTTTTAAAACACAAACCTCATATAACATATAATTTTTTTTGCCGTGAAAAAAAGTCTAAATTTCAAAGCATTAAGTCATTTATTCAAAGTTACTCATCTAGTAGGTGACAGACCCCAGATTTCTACTCAAGAAGGTCTTTACACTTCTAATGGGGTACTTTGGGTTCTTATCTAATATAAATATTGCTGCCGTATATGTATATACTTGTAGACTTGGCATATTTATGAAAGCAGGTGCTTTTTCTTCATTTCTTTATGCCTCTCAGAATGTTCAATGTATTTCTCAGAATACACATAGTGGCTATAAAAAAAGTATGCTTAATTGATAAGAAAGGAAACTCAGAAGCATGTACAAAGGCTGAGGGTTGGAATGATGTCCTGTCTTCTGTAGACATTTTCAACTAATAGCTTTAGACAAGGCTGAAATACAGCTTCTTAGTTTATAGAACACTAGAAATGGCACACTCAAATCTGGATAACTTGGTCACTGTTTATTTAAAAAATAGTAATCACAGTAATGTGATGGGATGTAGAGAAACTGTGGGGAATAGTGTAGGGACCTGAGAGTTGTCTCCATCCTCAGGCTTGAAGAACCTGGAAGGAAAGAAAATCTGTAAAGCAGACCCTTAGTCAACTGGAGTCCTTTTATAAGAGGGAAACATGGAAAGAAGGAATCTGACACCACTCTCCTTCTTTTCTGCCCAAATTTTTCTTTTTTTAAGATTTATTCATTTATTCATGAGAGACACAGAGTGAGAGGCAGAGATATAGGCAGAAGGAGAAGCCGGCTCCCTGTGGGAAGCCCGATGTGGGACTCGATCCCAGGATCCCAGGATCACCTGAGCCAAAGACAGATGCTCAATCACTGAGCCACCCAGGAGCCCTCTTACCCTAATCTTTTGACGTGGAAGAGCAGTCTATTTTTATGGTCTTTGGAGGCTGATCTAGAGAAGTAGAGGGGATGAGGAGGTGTGGAGAATAGATCTGGAGTACAACAAAGATATTAAAAACACACTGATCTTTCTGTGTAGTGAGAAATAATAAAATCATGTATGTAAATGTGCCTGGTAAACTGAAATGAATAAAAGTATGCTTTATTTTGTGTTACTTGAAGGCTTATTAAAAAAATTATTATTTAATTTAATGAGAGTATAATTCTTTTTCTTAAAAAATACAGATCTGTAACTTGTCCAGCTAAAGAACAAAATATTAGTTTTATTTCTATTACATTTTCTAGGGAAATATGGTGGTTCAGAATATCTCAACTATTTTTTTTAAGTTGCTAAGTGAACTAACCTTATAACTAATATAAAAAAATCACACAAAAACAAAAATTGCGTTTGGGCTGCAAATGTCATCAGCTGTTTCCATCTTCAAGTCCTCTGCATCTACTTTAATAATCCTTTTAATGGAGCAAACTCTTTTCTCTAAAACTCAGATAAATAAGAAAAGTAAGTGAAATGATTCAGAATTTTACACTTAAAAGAAATTGAAGATGATTAAGTCCTCCATTTTCTATCTATACATGATAGAAGTTCAGAAACACAAAGTAACTTGTCCAGGGTCATGGAACTCCCAGATGGGATTGAATATGAAAGTTCTGACTTCCAACATGGGGCTCTTTGTGTTATTCTATCCTCATTCAGCTAAACTCACTGATGAGTGCTAACTTATTTAGGCAACTTCTGATTTTTTTCCTGACTTTTTTCTCAGTGTTTTTATTTTCTGAACATTTTGTATAACATATAGAATATGAGAGTAGTGTATCACTCCAGTGACCCTCAGAACTGGCTCATTTGACAATATAAGCAATTACTATGTACCAGTCTCTGTTCTAAACAGTTCACATGTGTTGGCTCAATTAATGTTTGTACATGTCTGACAGATAGGTATTATTATTTATTTTATCATACAAATGATAACAATAGGGACTCAAATAAATTAAGTAAATTTCTCAAGGTGGTTATATAGCTACATAGTGACAAAACTAAGGCTTAAAACTATACTGTCTGTCTGAAAAATCCAAGTTCCATACTGTACTTCCTTGCAATCTAAGAGCTGTGTGTATACTACTATGTCAGTCATAAAATTCTATGATAGATAATTATTTGTGTACATGTGCCATTTTTTTTTCTGCTAGATTTTTAGCCCCACAGAAAAAGAAGCCGTATTTCATGTACCTGGGGCTTACCAAAAGTATCTATCTTCATGTTTTGTAAGTGATTACTTTAGAGACGAATTAAGGAATAAATGACCACCTCTTTGTATACATTTGTAACTAAAGAAAACATATGAATTATATCAAATATAAGGAATGAGCCAAACACACTGAGCAAAATTTGCGAATACATTTTGTAATAGAAAATGTAGCCTCTTATAGTAATGCAGGATGAGCTTAATGCTCAAAGAATAATCCTGTTCTATTGTTAAATCAAATAGGATGTCTAATTAGCTAAGCATAGATTTTTCTTTCTTTTTTCCTCCCCCAGAAACCCATTCAATTTTTAAAATATTCAAAATTCCTAAACGAAACAATTTTAATCATCTATCTGTAAGTTGGTAGCACTATAGGAAATTGACAGCCTGGCATCAGAGTTAAACACCCTTTTAATTCTTCTTGCTCCTAATTTGTATCATTAGCGTATCTTAGTCTGTCAAAGTAATCAAAGCCATCAGTGGGGGAGAAAAGGTGACTTGTACGTACGGGTATCATGTATTTATTAATATGATTATTTAAATCATTTAGTTGGAGAGAAGCTTATTTGTAATGAGTACAGTTGCTGACCATGTATATATTAGCGTCTTTCTACAATGGCAAAGGTCCTACTCGGAAGTAAGCAAGCTGTGACTAGCATCAAGGATTGATAATACAGCTCTGAGTAATGTGTGCTCATGCACTATGAGGGCATACATGTGTGGCCTTTGTGTAAGGCATAAGCAAACTGGTAAAATCAAATCAAAGACATCTGGGATAACATCTCTTATTTCATTATTCTCCAATTAGAATAATATGAAACCTTGTGGGCATGTTATCTGGAATGAAAAACCAAATTTCACCCCGAGTATGCACACATGGTGCACCTTAATTATTGACAAGAAATGTTTCTCTCTTGTCAATAAGTGTCTTTCTCAGCCCATTGCCTGCCAGGAGCCTCTATGTGGGGCTGCGGAAGAGCTTCCTCTGTAGCACCAGGTGGACGATTGGGAACGTCTACCTGCCTTACTCCTGGCTTCTCACAGCGCGTGTGTGCTCTGATGCTACAACTGCAAATCTTCTGATACACACCAAACTGAGTTTGGTCAGTGCCAGTTGCCAGAATTGTAAACGTGATTTGAGGAAACTAACATTTGCTTTTGGTCTTCAGTATGGACTCCTTTTTCCTCTTTCTCTTGACCATTGCCTGACTCTCAGTAAAAGAAAATGCACATGACCATGGACATGTGCGTCAGCTATACATATGAAAATATATAGTCGCATCCATAGATGAGAAACACACTTAGCCATTCAGAATTCCCTAGGAGGAAGAGCACAACTTAATAGAATGCAGTGTTTTATTTTTAGTTTTGAGAAAGTATTCATTAAGGGTAAAACAGGAAAGACGATCAAAGCACATGAAAGAGAAACTGCATTCTTTGTACTTTCCTTGTTGTCTTGAATGAAATTTAGTCCTCTTCACCTCTTGCCCCACTGGATTCACTAACCTCCAGTTTTCTTCTCCCTATTGTGCTAAACTCAAAAAAGTGCCTAGAAACCAAAGAATAAGGTTGCCTGTGACTTATGTATGTTTGGAATAGGGAATTACCATACCTAAGCTTTTTCAGATACTTTTGAATTATTTTTACCCCCTCAAGGAAATGGAATCTATTTTTTTTTCCTTGTTTCTTCCCTGTCCCACTCCCACTCGCCTTTGTCGGTTTAGATGTTGTCTGAAATAGGTACTGTGAAAACACTGGGTGGCAGTCCCTCTCCCTCCCAGCCACTAACACCGGAATGGATTGTCATCACCAGTGCTCCAGCTATATAGCATTGCATTATTTCCCTGTGTTTGCTTGCTGCACTGAAACTCTAAATTCTGCAGAAGCCCAGCAGTTCAGTAGAGACAGGGCAATGCAGAGCAGCAGAAATAACAGCTTTTCCACAAAGCATGTGTCACAAAGCAAAACCATGAGATTTCCGAGGTCAGCCAAAAACACGAAAGCTGGAAGTGAAAAATGTCCTGTTCAGTGATCCAGTCAATGGGATTAAATCACAAAACTCCCAACAGTTGTTTTCAGTAATCTCACCCGTGATGTTCTGAGTACAGATCACATCCGTACTTGTGATCCGTGCCTTTTTCTGCCTTCCACTTCTAGTCTATGTACCATCATCATTTATATGAGTTTCCTGCAATGAAAGCATCTATAAGCTCTAGCATCCGGAGTCTTATGCCATACTCTGCTTCTTTCCTTTTATTCTCCAAACGCACCCTTCCCCTCATCTCATTCAAGACATGACTTTGTATTATGGAGCTCCAAAGTAGCACAGGACAGCTTGCTCGCTGGGGCCCTGCAGTACCCCAGCACAGGACTTACCAGTCAGCTCCTTCTGAACTCCTGAGTGCTGCTGGATGGATAGATTTTTTTTCGATTAGCTTTAGAGATTTAAAAATATGACAATGCAAGACATTCAGA
Organism: Vulpes lagopus; assembly: GCF_018345385.1. NCBI lineage: Eukaryota > Metazoa > Chordata > Mammalia > Carnivora > Canidae > Vulpes > Vulpes lagopus. Next base: position 20,374,862 of record NC_054824.1, on the reverse strand, counting down.
AAGTAATTACATAGTCATTGTGTGATGGTATAAATATTGTAAGCAAAAAAAAAAATCCCATATGGTATATCTAAGATATTTAAACTAAAATAATCTAAACCATTTAAAGAGCCTGAGTTTCCATCAGGAAGAAGCAGGTGGTTTAACCAGATGTCATGAGAATTGTACCTAAATGGAAGTTAGCCGTATCTGTATCTTTATCTACATGTAGTCTTTTTTATTGTTGATGCTATACCACTAATCACCTAAAACTCAAAATAAGTAAACAAACAAAGTGAATAAATACATTCAAAAATGCAAAGGTAATTTTTCTTGGCAACAAGTTCACCACAAAATACTCTATGTCTCTTAAAAGTACATTTTTCTTTATTATCAACTGCCCATAATGAGTTAATAGGAGTCAGATTTCTTCAATGTTGATTATTGCAAAGTTAAGTTAAACAAGTTAATTAGTAATTTAAAATATAGCCTCCAAAATCGTGCGTAAGAGTCAGAAAAGGGTTGTAAGAATTTATCACTCAAGTAATTTTTCAAACAATAAGAATTTATTAATAATTCCTCTTTTAACAAACAGTGCTTGAGTTTCTTCTATACGGTAGATTTTGTTACAGGTTTCTGGAGATTTAGCATTGCACAAAATAGATGAAGCCGTGCTCATAGGGCGTATACCTCATATATCAAGCATCTATCTTCAATTCCACATTAAAAGGTGAGGTAACCATTTCTTATACATCATTAAATTATCTAGTGCCTTATCTTAGTCATTGGAGATGCTCAAATTTTGTTATTAAAGTAAATTAATTACTAATGCCTTTGACAACAGGATGCTTGTTTGTAAAAAAGCAATGTGCCTGAATGTAAAATGATCAGCCAAAAGATTTTTTAAATGCATACTTAATTATAAACAAAAATTACATTAAAGTCTGTATTGTAATGTTAATTATAATATGTGGCATTTTGATAGCAAGTTTCTAGAGGCATTAATAGTTTGCTTACTCTTCAGCCTACAATTTAATTTAAATATTTATAATAATAACACAGAAATTATAACATTTTACTTTTACCAGAAATTCAATATTAAAGTTTTTATATATAAAATGGAAAATCTTGCCCATGTGACTCATACATTGTGCCTGTGACTTTAATGCCTTTAACAAGACAGCCTAATGGCCCATTATTGTTTTTAACATGCCACCTTAAAATAACCTTTCGGCAAATTTTCTGACATATTTTATCTTAGCCTCCATTTATTTCATTTATATTGACCCTGGTCCCTTTAAAATAGCTGGTTTTTGAGAAACATTGGAGTAAGCACAGCATTTCTGCAAAGACTTTCGGATTCTTCCAGTAATTCCACATTGACGTTGCTTAGTTTTATGGGTAGCAATCTGCTCTTCTTTTGGAATCTGTCAGGATCAGAAAAATACACATTAATCATTTACTATAGGAGCCTGTACAGCTCCAAATGTCCCCTATTTCAAGATGACAATTGGACACTTATCAGGAATTACCCATATCCTTACAAGTGAGTAGTTGGCTGTGCTGTGCAAATCGTGGACTGGAACTCCTCATCAGGTGGTGTTCTTAGAGACCTAGGATGGACGTCTATAGATTGTCATGTTAATTCATGACTGGCATAAAAATGTTCTTTATTTACTGATGTGCTATATTTACTGATGTACTGTAGTGACTGTTTCACTTCCAAACTGAATCTGAACCTTGATGCAGCTCCAAAGGGGCAAGGCAGCTACTAAAGGACCTTTGAGTCAGGTGCAATACCACCTGCAAAAGCCCTCTTCAGGCTGGCGTTGGGCCTAATAGTGGAGGAGCCCGGGAAGACCGTGGTTCTAAACTGGACAAGCAGTGTTGTAGGGATTCAGGGAGAGAGTTAGTTTCTCCCTCGCAGATGTGAAAACAGCTCTTTGACTGTTTGACATTGTGTGAAGATGTGTGGTCCCCAGAAATCATTAAACAGAAGCCTTGTAGAATAATTTTCACCAATGGAATGTCTTTGCATTTTTTGTTATTTTTGAGATTCTTACCTTGTCTAACATTCTGGCCTAGGCTCCTAGTCTTTTAATTCCTCTTCCCATCTCTAGCAGGTCGTATCCTCAATTGGGGCAGTGTTGGGGGAGAGGGGGACAACCCTCCCACATAGCTCTTGGAAATGCAAAACCCAGAGTCAGCTAGAATGCAAATGTTACTTTTCTAAAATATATGATAACTGAATCACTCTTTTTTAGCATATAAGTCAGGCAAAACACTCTAGAGAAATATATATGCTATTTCCTACTTAATCCTAGATCATTCTGTCTCTGAAAATATACAATTTTTAATATTTTGACTCATGCTATCTCCAAGATTACTGGGTTATTTATAGTGTTACTCCTACTCTCATGTCCACCTATATTTTCAGTTTGAAAGAGAAAAAAAAGAGACTTAATACATCAATTCATGCCTATTCATTTCTTTGTATCTTTTCACATTTTATTCACATCTATTTTATTCTCTTCAATATCAAGAGTTTAAAACTGGAAAGTAAAGATTTAATAAGTAGTAAAAGATGAATTATAATATGAGTGGAAATCAAGCATTGAATTAAAATATTAAATTAAAAAATCTCAAACACATGAATATTTTTGTAATGCAAATTCAATATTGTCAGACATGCACATAGATAAGGTGTGAGAGATAAAATGAAAAAAAGTTATGAAAGACATTGAAACTTGTGTCCTTAAAAATTTCTTTGGATAAATTCACAATCTTTTCAATGAAAACAATCAGAGAGTAATTTAAATGTTATATCCAATGAGGATATGTAATTCCAGTCCATGCTCGGTCTCCAAATGTTGTTGAATAAATGAATGAGTGGATGAGTCAGCAAGTCAATAAATGAATGAATAAATACATACATACATACATACATACATACATACATATATACATACAGGAATAGTTCAGGAAAGGTTGCTGTTGTTTGGATTTCATGAAAAATCAAATCTGGCCCTTTAATGAAAGAAATCTGAAAAATAGGAAGAGCAGGGTGCTATATTAACATTCAACATGTGGAGCTGAGAGTATAGAGGGCATCTTTAGCAACTGAGGTTAGAAAAAGAGGGGAACATTTTTTTAAAAATTATGTAAGTGATGTATTGAAAGTGATTTTTGGGGAAGATCAATCTGGCAAAGTAGGAATACAAATTAGTAGGAAACTTTCTACCCAATAACTTGATAAAATGTATTAAAACCCTGAATTTGAATATTTAGTATTTATCTGGCCATCCAAATTTAAAAATTTACCTTGAGATAGCTGAAGATACATAAAAGTGTATGACTATAGGGGTGCCTGGATGGTTCAGGCGATAGAGCATGCAACTCTTGGTTTCAGGGTCAGGAGTTCAAGTCCCATGTTGGACATAGAGCTTACTTGCTTAAAAAGGAGAGTTTATGACTATTGATACTCATTTTAGTATTGGTTTTAACGATAAAAGAAAGAGACAGAGAATGGAAGAAACCAAATAGTTAAAACAGGCTTATAGGTTAAATAAATACATCCATAAAGTGTGCAAATAATTTCTGATGTGGAAAAATTGCCCAGACTATACTTATTGAAGAAAAAATAAGTTATGGAAAGATTGTATTATATAATCCCTTTATTAAAAATATATATTTCTGCTTTTGGGTTTTTCCTGAATCTTTTTATAATATGCAATATGACCTTTTTATGGCATTCCATGGTTTCCTTGCTTTGAATCTACATTTTTAAGGTTCTCACATCTATGTGTATGTATCTATCTATCCATCTAAATTTACCTATTAACTCCAGTTAAGAAGACCTCGTCCTTAAATACAGATTTCTTGGGACACCTAGGTGGCTCAGTTGGTTAAACATCCAACTTTTGATTTTGGCTCAGGTCATGACCTCAGCATCATAAGATCAAGTCCCTCATCGGACTCCACAGTCAGCATGTAGCCTTACATGCTGTAGCTTAGAGTAGCTACAGCATGTAGCTTAGAGTGAACCTGGAAACAGTCACATCAGTGGCTGTATAAGCCAAAAGTGAGACCTGGTGTGGGGCTGGGACCTGGGGAAGGCTGTATGTCCAGGTTGCAAGATTATTTTCTCTTCATTACAGCAGACTTGAGAATCCTCTCGTTCTCGAGTTCTTTCCGGTGTCTTAGAAACCGAGCAAATGAAAAAAGGCTGCTGAGTTGTTTAAAATTCAACATTTCAGAGGTTCATTTGTAACAAAACTCAAAACATTTAAAATAAACGTAGAAATTTAAAAAAAAAATACTCCTGACCACCTATTGGCTTATAGGTGGCTTATTGGGTTTCCTTCTCTCCACCTCCTTCTGCTCCTACCACTGCTCACACATTCTCTCTTAAAAAAAAAAAAAAAAAAGCAAGCAAGCTAACAAATTGGTCTTTCTCCATTTGGCAATGCTGCTCTTTTGCCTTGGCTATGATGACCTATTCACTGGGACTGTTAAGGTACTATTAAAGTCATCCTTGATCTTCCAGGCCACACATGACCTCAAAACTTCTAAGGCACTGTGACCATGAGAAAATCCTGATGCCCATATCAATACCACATGGATTTGATTCTCCATCTCCTCCCTTCTTAGCTCTGGTCTGAAGGAACTAAATTGTGCTATCTGAACCCCAGACTCTTCATCCTTAAAATGGGGCCATTATGTGTGAATTCACAAGTGTTTTATAGATGACATATGCAGACCACCTAGATTAATGTGCCCAACTCAGGGGAAGGGCTCTAGACATATGAGCTCTTTCTCCAGGTTTTATGTTTATATGATATTTTCCTGATTGTACTGAATAGATTTTTTTAAAGATTTTATTTATTTATTCATGAGACACACACACAGAGGCAGAGACACAGGCAGAGGGAGAAGCAGGCTCCATGCAGGAAGTCTGATGTAGGACTCGATCCCAGGACTCCAGGATCACACCCTGAGCCAAAGGCAGACGCTCAACTGCTGAGCCACCCAGGTGTCCCACGTTGAATAGTTTTTAAGGGTGATTAAGTTGGAATCATTTTATCCCTTGTAATATGATAATGCACCATGCATCTTGCAGTAATTTAATGAATATTTGTGGACAGTGTGACTATAAATTCACCATAATAGAAATTTGAAACAACTTTTTAAAATACCTTTTTTGGGAGACAAATGTAAAATGGAAGTATTTCCGAGAATACACACTGTTTTCTCTTTCCAGATGCCTGTACCTCTCTAAGATAACAGGAAAATGTTCACTAATGCAATGGGAAAAGGAAAACAATAATCTTGGTGAAGTATACATTGATGATTTTCTAGTTGGTCACCTACTTACTCAGGCGATAGAACCACAGAAGAGGCAGAGATAAGGCTCAGAAAATTTGAGAGAACTCAGCAAAGGAGGTTATGGAGTTTTTCAAAATTATTAAAATAGCTTACTTTTTAAGAGATGTGATTTGTTTTGAGGAATGTTTTTTCTTATTAATGAAATGTATTGGCCTTGTTAATTTTTTATAATTGTCTTCTTGGTCAGGGAGAGATATTGTTGGGGACAGTATGATGGGGGCTTTGATCGCCTCAGCTATTTCCTTTATGGCTGGCAAGCAGTCAAAAGAGCAAACAAACAAAGATCATTGAGAGAAAGGAAGCAAGATTTGTCTACTGAATCTCCTATTAATTACACAGGAGATAGGGGCATTTCAGTAAAAGCAGACAAACTGTGACCTTGTAAATTTATTTTTTAGGTAAGAGTCAATATAATGTAATACTCTGATTATCCCCAAAGTAAAAAGATACTGTCACTTGTTTCAGGCATTTACTTGGCATAAACAAAGACATTTACCTGGCTTAAAGGGGGTAATGGCAGTAGAGACTAGAACATGTTTTGTTGGAGTGAATATCAGCATATTCAAAAAAAATTTGCTCAAGTCATTTGAAAAATGCACTACAAACTAAATTGGAAAAAAATTGCAAGGCCTGGCTTCCACATTTAATCAGGTGGCAGCTATGGGCTCTTAGCTAACAGACTATAAATGAATTCTGTAACATTATTAGTAATTGTAGCATCACATTTCACAAAACAAGCTAAAAATAATGGCAATGTGTAAATCTCATTGCCATAAGGTCCCCACTGCTGAGCCGTTTATTTTGCATCATATCCTCACCAAAATAATAATAATAAAAAAGATCAATAGAACTGTCACTGAGTCATCGACAGTTCTTAACTGTTCCCTTCCGACAGATGCGGCACCTGCTGTAGTTCCTGGTTTTGCGCTCTTGCTTGCCTCCAGAGTGATGGTATTTACTAGCAATTGTAGGAACAGAGCAGGGTCTGACTCAGTGTCACAGAGGCCAATGTACCATGCCCCCTGTAGGTAAGGAGAACTGCCAACAAGATGTTCTTAATTCACAATGGACAGATTGTGAAACTGAAACAAGAACACAGAAACTGTGTAGGAGGAGGAGGAAGAAGAAATGAGAAGTAGAAGGAGAAAGTGGCAGATGTAATTTTGTTTTTCGTTTTTTCCTCAGTGGTTCAGGGTCTTGATAAAGAACTAATGATTGGAGTGACTTAGCCATGCTTTTTAAAAGACGATGTTTAAAGACCCATTTCTGGCTAGAAGGCCAAAAGATATTACTTTGAATCCTGGAATAAGGAAAGTGTCATTATTTTCCACCTATATTTCTTTTTCTCCCCCACCACCCCCATACCACACCACCTCCATCCCTCCTACTTCCCTTCCTCCTCTTCTCCTTCCCTTCTTCCTTCCTTTTTCAAAGTATACAATCACTGAAACAACTTTTAGATAAATATTTCTGAAAGGAAGAAAATGTTTCTGTATGTGTGTATATATGCGGGGGGGAGGCATTGTTATAAAGTAACATTTTGCTCTTTCCTTTGCTTATTTTAAATCCTTCTCCTGATTTTTTTTTATTTTGCCAGAAATGTATTTATTTTTCTTTATTTAGATATAATAATTTAAATTCTCAAAACTTATGTGACCACATCAGCATATGATACTTTTTCATCTAAATATTTAAGATTTAATTTAAATGTTCTTATATGTACCTAGGAAAAATGAAAATAGTGACTACAATCGACATTTTCTTGGAGTAACTAAAATAACGTGTGTTCGGTGGAAACAGCACAAATTCAGCCTTTTGACAATGGAAGAAAAAATTGGTTCACCCTCATTTTACTAAAGCAAAATTGTGTTACGGCATACCATTTGTAAAATAACAGCAAAACCTGAATCTTTAATATAAATACTCGCAAGAATTGTTTTGTTTCTTGGGTCTGGATTACATAAATCTAAATTATAAAATGATTTGATGCATAAAATATTTAGCAAGTTATTGTGCTGTAGAAAGAAATCATTTGAAGTAGTGCTATTTTCAAAGAATCTTTCCGTCTACAATATATCAAGGATGTGAAAATGACTTTATATGTTAGAAAATTGGCCTTTAACGAGAAAAAAATTTTAGACAATTTTAAGTGCAAAGCTATTAACTGGCTGATTTCTGATCCCTGACACAGGATGTCATCCTCAACCCAGTGCCTGGCTGTTCAGCATCCTGTGGGAACCACCGGCTTCCGAAGATTTCTCTTTACAAATAACAATCAGTTTAGATAGAGGAGACACAAGGAGAGCCAGTTAAATCTTTCACATCATTACCAGCCTCATTGTTTTGCAAATCAGTAGCATAAAGTAGAACACGTGCATGAATCCCCTTACAGGTTCCTGAATGCTAGGGATTTCAAATACGTGAATCCTGTTGATTAGCAGCAAATGAGTAACCCGAATGATAAATCATTACCTTTATCAGCCAGGTAGCTAGCTTAAATTAAAGACTGCAGGTTATAGTTTGAATTCATCAAGACTTGTCCATCTGAAACGACGAGGCTTACCCCTAGCCATATGTCAGGCCGTCATTATTGTCAAGTCTGCCACTAGCTCACTTGAATAGCTCAAAACAGCATTTTGAAAGTATCCTATTTATAGTAGAGATATGTAGAGTAATCCAAAACACTGTCTGCTTTAACATGCTAACCCTCTCTTGGCAAGCAATTCTTCTCAGGAGACTCCAATTTCTGAAATGATCAGGTCCCAAAGCTGAGTGCCACAACAATGGGATAAAAAGTGATTTATCTGTGTTTTAATTGGCTGTTCGCCAGCCCCCCCCCCTTGTAATTTGCTTTTACAAATGCGATTATTCATTTTCTTCAGTAGGTGTCTTAGTTGATCATATTGCACTTATAGGTATTTAATATTCATTTTCTTGTAATGATTTTTCAGTACTATTTCCCACAAATGTCAAAATCCCGAGTTGTTTATTTCAATCCTGCGTTATCCCTCTAACAATGAGAGGCTCTAATTATACAGTGCAGTGAACTAGGAAGCAGAGAGAGAGCTTGCATCCCGAATATTACTACTAACATCGAGACATAAGATGAATACTAGTAACCTCTTTACAACACATTCCCTACTTTCTGGTGTTTGGATACAGATTGTTATTTTACTTTTAGAGGGGTTACAGCAAGCTCTGGAGTTAGAAACTCCTTAACCTTGTTTGTACTCTCTGTTCACATTGAATTTCATCTCTATCAGCAGAGAACTCACCTGAAGCTTATTACCCTGTAGGTAGGGGTGAAGACAACTGTTCCCTCACTCAACTAAAATAAGCAGCAAAGAAAACAGAGTTGGCATTGATCCTCACCCTCAATCATTCATGTGGGTGGTGCAATGCCACTCCACTCTCAAACACTTGTTTGTTATACATATCTAAACAATATTAGTTATAGGGAGCACACAAGGAAAAAAAAAGTTTTCCCCTCCTACTCCCCATCTGTTGTGGAAAACACACAGGTTTTTCCACCACAGGTTTAGAACAACCTCATGTCCTTGGAGCACAGATTCAGGTTGTGTTGTAATAGCAGTGTGAACCTTCCTCCCACTCCTCAACCCACAAACCTATTTTTAAGGCTGCATATTGAGAATAGCCTTCACCGTGATGCTGTTGGAACAGAAGCAACCATGTTAAACAGCAATGGCATGACACTGACTAATCATAGTGAAATGACCAGCTGGCTGGCTCACTAGCTCCTCTGCAGAGCAGTAGTGACTATAAGCCTTGCCTGGCATCTATGGGTTGGGATACCTTCACTAATCTCTCAAAAAAGGTAAATGGTATAAAACTACTCTTCATCAAGGCAAAGCCTAATTACCCTTTGTTTAAAAAAATAATTTAGCACATTTAGTATTTTCACAAAATATTTGCTGATTTTTTAATTAAATATTCAAATGCAATGTCTACATCAGTTGTTAACATATTGCTTCATCCATGGATTCAATGATTAGAAAATACATATGAGGGATAAAAACGACTTAAAAGATATAGACCTAACTAAAGAAGAACACTGAAGAAATAGCTGATTTGGCAACAAAGCTGAATTAAAACTCAGAATAACTCTCTCCTGAATAGCACAAGTGATGGGACATATAAGAAAAATTAGATGGAGATATCTGATTACAGAGCTATGAATCCAAAGGCCTAGGTTCTATTCTTGGCTTGATTACAGGTAATTTGTAGAGTCTTTCCTAAATTATTTTTAACCATTTCTCCTAATATTAAAATAGAGTCAACATTCATTTAACTGCTACACTTCTAATTTCAAAATAACATTTATTAGCAACCAATTCTATGGAATGTTCAGAAAACAAGATGCATATAGTCCCTATAGATCTTACAACATATTTGGTTTTAAACATATTTTTAGTATCACTCAAAAATTTTAAAAAAATGATAATGACTGAACTAAAACAAGGGAACCTAACATATAACAGCCAATAATGTGTGGCTTATGTTATTGTTAATAATTTTACCTCAAGATTTATTCAATAATGAATTTTTATATAGTCAAAAAGTGACAGGGTTCTACATATAATGTTATTTATGATTGAATTTTTAAAAAGATTTTATTTATTTATTTGAGAGAGAGAGAGGGCAGGAATGAGGAAAGAGGTGGCGCACAGGAGAGGAAGAGGGACAAATAGACTCCCAGCTGAAGGCAGAACCACATGGGGATTGATCCTGGGATCCCAAGATCATGACCTGAGCCAAAGTCAGATGTTTAACCAACTGAGCCCCTGCAGGCAACCCTACAATGATTATTTTTTTATGAAACTTAAAATTAATTTTAAATACATAATAAAATAAGAATGAGTACATAGCACTTCCTACTGATTTCCCTGAAATCAAAGACTTGAGAAGAATGGAGACTTGATTCTGCTACACATAATATCAGCTTATTTAAATATTAAGTGGAAAGGAAGTACACTTCATTCTTTCATAGGCTAACCTAGTGGTGAAATCTTAAGTTCTGAAGAGAGAATGAGAATGATAATTGTTTTATTTTTTCAAGGTAGCTGTTATATGAAAAACTAACTCTCCATAGCTAAACTTTATGCTTCCAATTAAGCTTCTTAAATCTTACCTATTGATAACTAACTTTTCATAAATATCCCTTTAATTAATTTATCACGACCAACCCTTCATACCTCAAATATATGGTCATTACTTTTTGTTAAGGATTCTTTTATTTATTTTAGAGACAGAGAGCATGTTGGGGACAGGAGTTGGGGGGCAGAGAGAAAGGGAGAGAATCTGAAGCAGACTCCCTGCTGAGTGTGGAGCCCAACTTGGGGCTCAATCTTTCAACCCTGAGATCATGACATGATCCCAAGTCAAGAGTTGGATGCTCAACTGACTGAGCCACCCAGGTGCCTCGTCATTACCTTTTATATCTGCTAACATCCTTACACTGCTTGGTATTTACACATAGTACTCATTGGTGAACCTGCTGACTGGTTGGTGCTTTCCTTCTGCCACTCTAAAATGAGTAGAATCCTCTCTTTGTAGCTGTGTCTCTAAAGAAGATTTGAATTTTTACCTCATATGTCTCTCAAAATACTACTATAAGACAATAGTGAGAACAATGGAAACCAACTAACTTGAACAAAAATCAGTATATATTAATATAGTAATTGATTATATATATCAGAATAACTTGAGGATCTTTTCTTTGTATTTATAGAGAACTAAATTTATTTGAAACAAAAAAAGTATTAGTTGTAAAAAATTAAATGGAAAAATAAATGGACATCAATATGAACTAAAGTAGTAGACTTGATATAATTTTTTAAAAAAATGATAAGTAAAAAATGAAATTATTCAATGATGAGCTTTTTTAATCCAAAGTTAGAATGGGGATAGCTAATATCCCAATGTCATTCATCTCTTTTATTCTTTTACCATATCAGTGAGGAATAGGGGCCAATTCTCAGTAATACTTTGGATACTTAGAAACCCTAGTGGTTTACTTGAGCTTACACTATATAAACTTACGTACTCCCAGAGAACTTGTAATGCCGATGGCGTTTATCAGGTATTGTTTGTAAAGGATATGAATAATAATAGTCCATCTGCTATATTCCCTTTTCAGCAGAGGAATCATACAAATTAATGTTGGCCTGGATGTAATCCATTTAGGATGACTCATGAGAGTCATAAAAATGAGATATCTCTCTTTAAAAAAATTTCCCTAGCAAGTATTTGTCCACTAATTATTTTTCCTGCTCTTTTTGTAAAGTCCATATTAACGTTCTTTAACTCTGTCAAGTATTTTATGACTATCTGGGAAAAATACCCAATATTGACAGGACCACCACAGTCAACAGTGATGTTAAATTTATATTTGCAAAGATCTAAGCTCATACTGTGATACTTATGAGAGAAGGAAAAAAGAGAATATATGAAGATGCATCAAGTATCACAATATAAGAAAATGAAAACTAATATTTATCGAGTGCTTACCACCAACTTTAGAAATATTATCTCCTTTTGATTTTCACAGTATCTCTTTGAGGCAGATTCACAAATTAACCTCATTTTACAATTGAGGAAACAGAACTTTAGTAAACAGAGAACATCATCCTGAGGTCACACATTGAGGACATGACAGAGCCAGTACTGAAACACTGGTCTATTTTCTGACAAATGTTTGCTCGTAGTTACAATGAAAAATAGTCTTTGTTCATGGGCTGATGGAAAGCAAACCTACATATAAATAAAGTGGTAAAATGACAAGATTTTGTGACTACATTGATTTTATTTATTAATAATGAAAATCACCAATATACAATACTTTTTAATATTGGTAAACAGTTTACACCTGATATAATTTATGTCAGTTATCATTCATAAGCTAATACAATTTCCTCTCCAAATTTTATGGGGAAAGGAGCAAACAAATTATATTTAATTATATCTTTACATTTTCTGGTACATGACAAAATGGAAGATTGATAATAGCTTAGACATAATAAGTAAAAATAATACTTGGACAGCACATGAGTGGAAACTATCCCAAATCTTACAAAGATTAGAACATATGCAGTTTTGGGGGAATACTTCCTTTCATATACATTCTGGTTTTTCCTTAATTTGTTCTTCTTTTATAAACATATTTCCATCATCTCCCATCCTTCCTTCTTCCCCCAAATTGATCTATTCTTTCCATGTCCCATTACAATCTCCTTTCTTTAACTTATTCATTACTAATATTATCACAGTGTAAACAATTGAAGCAGGGGGGAAAAGATTACGGAAAAGATTATGGAGTTTTTTATTTCAAAATATAAGATCTATTGTTTGAGTGACTTCCTTTTGGGCAATAAAGGACCCTGTCTTATGCTCCCTTACTAGATGGAAAGGCGGTATAGAAAATGCAAAGATTAAGGGTTCACACATATTGAGATTTAACTTTTAGCTCAGCCACCTACTAAGTATGAACATTTGACCAAGTAATTCTTGTGTTCTAATCCTATGTGTGCATTAGAATTAATAATACTTATGTTTTTTTTAGAAAGTTAAGGATAATTCATATATTTAATTCAATTTTAAAAAATGTATTGAGGGTCACTTGGGTAGTTCAGTGGCTGAGTGTCTGCCTTTGGCTCAGATAATGATCCCAGGGTCCTGGATGAGTTCCGGTATCAGGCTCCTGGCAGGGAGCCTGCTTCTCCCTCTGCGTCTCTTTCTGTCTCTCATCAGTAAATAAAATAAAATCTTAAAAAAATATATTAGGTGCTTACCAAGAGCCTAGTAATTTTCCAGGTTCTTGAATATACCATGAACAAAGATAATTATCTCACTACTTATGGAATTTACATTTTAAAGAGGGGAGATAGAAAGTAGATAATTAACATTATAAACAAATCATTCTTATGTTAGAAAGCGACTTGGAAAAAAAAGTAAGGGTGTGCCTGGGTGGCTCAGTCTGTTAAACATCTGCATTTTGGCTCAGGTCATGATCCCAAGGTCCTGGGATGGAGCCTCACATTGGTCTCTCAGCTCAGTGGGGAGCCTGCTTCTCCCTTCCTCTGCCTACCGCTCCCTCGGCTTATACTCTCTCTCTCTCTGCCAAATAGATAAATAAAATCTTTAAAAAAAGAAACGTAGGAAAAAAAAAGTAGGATAAGGGATTTGGGAGTGCTGGGCATGGAACACATTGTAATTTTGAATATGCAATGTTGGGTAGATATTATTGAGGGGATGACTGAAGAAAAGAAAGAAAGAAGAAAACTGAAGAACTGAAGAAAAAGAAGAAAGACTTTATGAATCTTCCAGAAGAAAGGTTACAGCCAGTGCAAAGACTCTACAGAGGCAGTGCCCTATAATAGAACAAGATGTGGTGTGCCTTGGAGGCCAGCAGGAGATAACTCATAGATATCGCAGAGATGTATAGGTCATGTAGGGTCTTGCTTCCAGAAAACAGTTCATGCAACTGTTATGGTGTTAAGATGTCAAATGTTAGGCTTAACAACAGAAAAAAAAAATATATTGCCTTGTAACTGAAAAAAATAAACATAGACTTGTAAGTTTTTATTTAATATTGTTTGTGTGTCAAACATTACACTGATGAATAAAAAAAATTCTCATTTATTTCCCCATGAAATAGTATGTGGAAAATGCCATTTCTATATCCACTATACAGATGAGAAAACGGAGTCTCTTATAGGTTAAGTACCTTGCTCAGGGTCACATTCTTATATAATGACAGAGGTATTATCCCATGCCTTATTATGATTCCTTTTTGTTTAATGTTGAATGCATGTATTCCTTTGCTTCTATCCAACACACACTTGTGATGTTCTTTTCATTTCCAGATTAGCCCTTTACTTACTTTTACTTCTTAGATGGGCTCCTTAAGCTCTTTATCATTATGTCCTTTTGTAAAAGGTATTCAGTACACAAGTTGTGAGAACTAAATTACTTTTCCCCAGCTTTCTTCTGTATTCTTCTTTCATGAGGAACTGGATTCGATTGTCCTCTAGCTATCATTAGCTCATTGTGCAGAGATTTTATTTTAAACATGGCCAAACTACATTTTTGTGATTTAATTTCCTAAATCATATATTTTAGGGATCTTTCTTATTTATTGTTGGTGTTATATTACCTCTGAAGGTATTCTTACTTGCATTAGTAATGATTTACTCATTCATTGGATTTTGGTTATTTTTTTTTCTCTGAATGATTTTATTATGTTAAAAAGAGAATTATCATTATATTTTTGTTTCAATTTTTACATAACAATATGCAAATCATATGATCAGATTTTATTGTTGGCAATATTACAAAAACCCTGCTGCTGAACTCATATGAAATAAAGGTATTAAATATACATGTTTTTCCTTTCAAAAATTATCATCTATTCCTTATTATCAATTTCATATTTTCAAAATTCACCATGAGAGCAACATAAATTCTAATATATCTTCTAAATCTAGAATGATATTTTTTGATTAAAACATAATATTATAGGAGTGCCTTGGTGGCTTAGTTGGTTAAATAAACAATTCTTGATTTTGGCTCAAGTCATGATCTTGGAGTCCTAAGATTGAGCCCTGCCTCCCAGAACATGGAATCTGCTTGAGATTCTGTCTCTCCCTAACCTTGTGCCCCACCCCCATGCACACATACTCTCTCTCTAAAATAAACAAATGAATAAGGTCTTTTAAAAACATATTATTTCAAGGTTAATATCTATAAGCCATAACATCTCCTTGTTTTTATATTCTTTATATAATTTTTAAGACCATGGCTTAATATTTATATTCCCCCTAATTTTACCTCTCTTGCTTCTAAGTCTATATGCTTGTGACAAAGAATGAAAGCTTATTATCAGAGGATTCAAACTTTAAGAAGTGCAAAGTTATAAAATAGCTTACTTATCAGAAGTATACAAGGGATCATTTGCTATTGAGAGCATTTAGATAGTTGGATTTTCTACTCTTAATCTGATTCTTTTAGCATACTATGGACAAACCCGAATTTTTATATCTTTAGGCAAGGCTGACACAATTTTTCAATAACCTAAGGGTTATACTCAGTGTACTAAGAATCTCTAGTTTCCAACACAGAAATTTGTTATGTTCCCTTCATTATATCAAGGTACAATACCTATCAGCACAAATGAAATTAACTACAAAATCTTGATCTCCACTCAAT
The DNA here is from genome assembly GCF_018345385.1 of Vulpes lagopus. Lineage (NCBI taxonomy): Eukaryota > Metazoa > Chordata > Mammalia > Carnivora > Canidae > Vulpes > Vulpes lagopus. The sequence goes on along the minus strand of NC_054824.1, from coordinate 20,359,274 downwards.
CACTCATAAATGAATCCATTGATTACGACAACCAGGTATTAGAGTCATCAACAAATACAACCTTATGATTTAAGAAAATTAAGAGGTTACATGACCCAGAATGCTTATTGGACACTTGGAATTTTCATAAAAAGAAGGAACTGCTCAAATACATATGTGACCTTAGTCTTAAAACAGTTTGAAAATTGATGTCACATAAATGGGTCAAGCAGCAACATTCATTGATTATTTGGTATTTGTGAGAAACTGAAATATTTAAATTAAACCATGGCAAATAGTTATGATTTAATATTGAAAGAAAGTGTGATTTTCAGCTAAAAATTCTCCAAGACCATTTATAGTTCTCAATAATAGAGTACACAAAGTGAGCTTCATGATTTTTGTTACCTATAACAGTGAGGTATATTATTAAAGGTAGGGGCGGTGAGAGGTGAAAAAGACAAGGCATTATTGAGATGAATCAGTGAAAATTGAAGATCTAAAAAAGTAACTTAAATGTTCAATCAAATACTTTACCCAAAGGACAGAAATATCTATCATGTTACAAATGAGAAAAAAAAAATGTCATGTTGAATCAGGAAGAAAAGAACTTTTTTTTAAGGAGAACTTTTAACTGTTTCATGTCACTTAAACTTTTCAATCCTAGTAGAATATTGAGAGTAAAAGTTGCTGCATGAAGAAACTAAGGTGACTATACAAATAACGATAAATTAATACCAGCTGCTTATCTTTGCAATTTTTTTCATGTAGATTATCCTATTCTGACATACATTCTGTAATCTATCACTATTTTGTCCTAAGATTTTTCAGTGTCTTGAAAGAATGAGGTATGTTCATGAGAGGTATTTGTTATTCAATATGATAGGTCCTAATTTGAAAAAGAAAAAAAAAAAAGTCAGTATGGACTACTGTGCAGATCCCACTTGAGTTTGGAAAATGTCATGTGATTATATATTGCCATATATATATATATATACCAAGTTATCACCAAATATAGCTAGTAGATTTGAAATTTTTTTTCTAACTAAAATGAAGAGTTTTATTGTTTTTCTGGCATAACATTAGACTTTACTTTTTTATGTTTCCTTTGTTTTACATCTTTAAGTGTCAGGAACTTCATCTAAACTAAAAAATTTAAAAATTAAAAACATCTCATCTAATTTTAGTTTTAATACATATAAAATACTCATTATCATCCCTATTTTATAGATTAGGAAGCTGATGCTCAGAAATTAACTGATTTATTCAATATTATTGAGTTACTATATATAACTCAAGAAATTTAAACCCCAGAGACCATGAGATTTCTACTATATAAACTTTCTAATTGTCACATATCTTATAGAACAATGTCAGTAGAGTAAAAATATGTAGCAATTGATAATGACTTCAACTTTATTTTTAGGCAAGTTCTTCAAGAAAGTTAACCTTTTATATGTTATTTAAAAAAAAAATCTTGGAAAGAAATGGGCTTATATTCTTAATTTTCCAACCCACAGCAATCACAGTTTCCATTAAGATCCTCTTGTCTTATAGAAGCAGAAATACAATCAATGTAGGTTACTGATCATTCTCCCAAAAGATTAAAAGGGTAGCTCAGAGTTAGGAAACACAATTACACTGCTAAAATAAAACTTTCTTCACTGTGATATACAGTATGTGTCTGGCATGAAGGCAAAAATGGATAAAATGAACACTTTACCTGTATTAGAAATTTAGTGCAGTTAGTTTTTATGTGACTTAAATGATTTTTCTTTTGCAAAACATTGTGCTGTTTGTCTTTGACCTCTCTCAATTTGAGAGTGTTTTTATTTGTATATATTATTCTTTACAACAGCTGAAAATAAATCACTTTTATTTTTAATATCTAAATTAATATTTTCATTTATTCAATCATTGAGTTTTAGACAACAATTGATCCACATGAGGTACTGTTCTAGAATCTAGAAACACAGCTGTGAAACAGAGTGACGTCTTTGTTGCCGAGGAACTTGTGGTTTAGTGGTAGGTACAGACAACGTGATTTGGTACAACACAGGATAAGGGTTGTGAATAGAAACATATGAATTCAATAGATGCTGGGAACTAGAAGGATCTACTAATCTGGAGTTGGCATATTCAACATTTTTTTTTCAGCATCAAAGGTGGAGTCTGATGGGTAAGGCAAAGTTAGTAAAATAATGGGAAAAGGAAAAAGGATAAAGTGGGCAGAGAGAATAGGAGAAGCCAAAGAACTTGATGAATAGTGAGATATAGAGAGTGATAGAGAGAAAAGAGTCAAGCACTGGGAAAAAAAGCAATGCCATTCCACATTGAAAAAGGTATGGAGGGGGGAGAGAAGAGACCAAAGTAAGGGATAGATATATTGATTTTAGTTTTTTGGACACAGTTTTTGGTGAACATGAGATGATCACTGCTGACACATGCATATATTCATGCACACATATATTTTATTTTATTGTTTTTAAGAAGAATGTATTTTCACATTTCAATTTTCTAACATCCAAAATGCAGAGCACAAGCCAAAGTATCTTACAATTATAATTGCCAGTGGGCTTTCTTTCTTCCTTGTACGTAAAGTATTGGTGCATATTATAGTGTCTCAAATTGAATGAAATATGATATGCCATGGATTTCAGTCTCATCCTGCAATATTTAACTTGAACTTAAATCATTCATAGCCAACTTCCAGCCATTATATATCATTTTTGATATCTTTAGTGAACTTCAAACTCTCTTCACCCTGAAACCAATTCCAAATCCAGGCAGCACAGCACTTTCTAAGTCATGATTAGAATCCCAAAACAGGTATGCTTCCATCATGCTGTTTAACAGAGTGATTTAGAGCCATATTATGATTTTATAATTCTCTATCTCTCAATCCCCACAATGTATCTGGAAAACAAGAGAACATTCTTACCTGCGATATCATCCAAGTACCCTGCCATGAATACAGCATATCTTACAGGCAGAGTCCAGATAAGAACCCATGTCTCCCTAACTGCCTCCTACTCCAATTGGCAGTATTCTGAGACCACGTGCACACTTGTGTCAAACCTGCTGAGATTTGAGACAACCATCTCCCAGATTTCTTTTCTCTCACCTCTTTTTCATTGGTCTTTTGCAAGAACCATGCAATAACTCCAAGTCATTTTTAAAATGACCTTCCATTTAGTAACTCTATGAGACCTCATGCTAATTAAGGGCTTAGGGGTGTTAAACTAACAGAAAATATATCTCAGACTGTCTCTCCTGAGATTCCAGGGAATGTGCTTAGTTGAAGATTAAAGCTTCGGCTAGAATGTTGTGCTTGATTTTTTTTTTTTTTTTTGTGAGTCTTCTTGTGGTATTCAGAAAGAGTAGTTTGCTTTTTTTTCCCCCAATGAACAAAAGGTTACTAAATAACTAAGCTAAGTTATTTTCAGTTTTAATTCATTTATGTTTAATTTTTATTTTTATTTCTTTTTCTGAAGTTTTTAATTCCATTATGGTTAACATATAGTTTTAACTTATTTTTAAACTATAAAATAAACTTTAAATAAAGTGTGTGTGTGTGTGTGTGTACATTACTAAGGATACAGATAATGAAAAGATGCAAGGCACATATCTTTTCATCGAGTGGTAGACACACATATAAACATTCTCTTTCAGTAGAATGAGGGAAAGCAGAAAAACAGAACAAAGGCAGTAAAGATTTAATCTGTAGGTGAGGGGGCTTTAAAGAAGTAGGTGTAGTTGAGATATGTTTGATCACTGGGGGATTAGAGGAGGCCATTAACGGCTGGGGAGTTAGATGCAGATGCCTAGAAGCATAATGTTTATCCATGGAATGACAACAATCCTCTGTGGTAAGATAATAAGGTCCATAGAAGGCTAAAGTGGGAAATGCAGCTTCAAAGGTAGTTTATACACAGGGTCAGACCATTGGGTTATGCTCAGCTGTGGTTATTATTTTGAGGGGATGGAGAAACTATCGGAGGCTTCTGAAGACTAGAGAGCCATTACTGAACCCCTGCAAAGCTTCAACATTGAACAATACCTTGGATGTACGCAATCTTACACTACGCCAAGGTGAGGAAACAAAGCTCCAAAGAGAAAGCTGGTCAGTATTAACCTTGTTCAGCCGACTGTCCTGTTATTTGAAAAAGAACAAATTAGCTTTAACAATATCATTATTATAATTACTGAGCAAAATATTTAGGGATTCTAAATAAGAAATGTTTCGAGGACCTAATATTTAACTACACAGGTAAGATATTTTTAAATTAGAGTCACAAAAGCATCCCTAAAACAGAGGAGCCCCCTGCCAGCTCTCACCAGTATAATCAATCGACAGATGTGATGATATGCTTGGGGCAGGGGGGATGCATATGCATCGAGGCTACACTGGGTCATAGGAGGGCTCAGTTTATTCCTGGTCCTTGCCTACTGGCTCACATTCCCATGAGAGAATCAGGATATGGATAGAAGATCATAGTAACTTATCTGAGGGGAAAAGAGGTGACTATATCACTATTTAAGCCTGTATCAGAAAAAAATGCATATGTGTAAATTTGGGGTGAGAGATGGAAGAGTTGAGAAGGAAGAAGAGATGTTGAGTTTTATTTCTGCTTTGACTACTTATTCTAACAATCTTTTCATTATCTTCAATCCTCAATTTAAGGCACCTATTTTTTCCCTATTGAATCAAATGAATAAAAAAAACAGTGAAGAGTATGAACTTTTAGTAATATAACACCATTAAGTCTGATATAAAACTGATCCTGTCCATTAAATATAGGATAATGTTAGTGAGCTTAGGCTATCATAACAAAATATCATAGATTGGGTAACTGAAACAACAGAAATTGATTTTCTCACAGTTCTGGAGGCTGGAAGTTCGATATTAGGATGCCTGCATGATTAGTAAGTACTTATTGGCTTGCATAATTGGCAAGGACCCTTCTTGGCTTGCAGATGGCCACCTTCTTGCTGTGTGCTGACATGGCCTTTCTTCAGTGAATGTACGTGGAGAGAGAGAGAGAGAGAGAGAGAGAGGGAGAGAGAGAAAGATACTTTTTCCTCTTGAAAGGCTTTAATTTTAGAAAATTAAAATGTGAAAATATATTCTTAAAAGCAATAAAATATATATGTGTGTGTATATATTCATGTGTCACCTCTTGAAATGCCACCAGTCTTAATCAAATTATGACTATATTATCACATCATCATTTAAACATAATTACCTCCCAAAAAACCCTATCTCTACATAAAGTCACATTAGAGGGTAGGGGTTCATCACGTGAATATGGGAATGGGGATAATTCAGTCCATAACAAGTCATTATGGAAAATTTGGAAAGTGGAGAATGACATTCTAAAGGAAACACCAACATTGTTCAGTCCTTCTCTCAAAGATAACCACTCTAAGCTTTATGAAATAATAGTTATTAATATTTTAAAAATACTTGACATGTCTTTTCCCTTTAACTCTCGGAGAAGTTGATAGAACTCCTCAGGAGTGTAGTCAGAGAAACCCTGGAAATAAAACTGAAGAAGTCAGATATATGATGGATGACACATGTTCGTTCGTTCGTTCGTTCGTTCATTCATTCATTCACTTAAAATTTACTGTGTCAGGTCTGTTCCTGACAGTTTATGCAATGAAGTGGAGATAGGAATTAAACATATAATCACAGGTTAACATAAAACTGATAAAGCAATGAAAAAATGCAGAGTATATGGTAAATAGACTAATTTTGGCCTTATGTAAAGGTAAGGAGATCAGAAATTCCTCTTTGACGAGAAGTGCCGTTAATATTGTAGAGGATTCACTGCATGTGGTGCATTATTTTACTCTTGATGCCTTTTAGATTTTCTTTTTGTCTTTGTCTTTTGAAAGTTTAGCTATGATAACCTTGGTATGGATTCCTTTGAAATTATTCTACTGGAGTTTGTTGAGCTTCTCGGATGTAAAAATTAATGAGTTTCACCAAATTTGGAAAGTTTCTGGCCATACTTTCTCAAATACGCTTCTTGCCCCTTTCTCTTTTACTTTCCTTCTGGGACCCCTATTATGCACATGTTGGAACACTTGATAGTGTCCCACAGGTTTGAGAGGCTTTGTTCATTTTTCTTCATTATTTTTTTCTTTCTCTTCCTCACACTGGATAATCTCTATTGACCTATTGTCAAGTTCACTCTTTCTTTTTTCTGCAAGTGTAAAGGTAGTGTTGAGCCCCTCTAGTTAAATATTTCATTTCAGTTAGTGTACTTTTCAATAGCAGAATTCCTGTTTGTTTCTATTTTCTAATTTCTTTAATTTTTATCTAAGTAAATTTTAGATTTAGATAACTGATCGATTATATTATTCATTGATAAATAGACTGTTGATATTCTCAATAAAAGGCTGATTTAATAATTTTGTTAGGCAGGTCCAAAATCCGGCTGCCACAGGAATAGTTTCTATTTTTCTCCCCTTATATTTTCCCTTTTCTTTAAAGTTATTTAACTTTTTGCTGATGACTGGACATTTTAAGTACTATATTGTAGCACTATGAAAATCATATTCTTCTCTACCCAGTGTTTTTTCTTATTATTTTTGTTTGGTTAGTGACCTTCTTGGACTAATGCTACAAAGTCTGTATCTCATGAAGTTTGTGTTCACTGAAATTTCTGTTCACTTGGCTTAGTGCTCAGCTAATTCTTAGTCAGAGATTTCCCTAAATGCCTTAATCTGGTAAATCTCCTATCTTTTGTTGAGGGATATTGCATGTATGGGGAGGAGGAAAGCTTACAAACTTTGGTCCATCTCTGCTTTAGACTTTAAATCCTGCTTGTGCAGGGCCTCCAGTTCATCCAGAGATGAGTAATTGGATCCTCTTAGTTATTTTCTAGGCATTTTCACAGCCCTGTGTGTGTGTGTGTGTGTGTATTCAGCCCTCCAGATCACCAGGATTGTGTCAGAGCTTTTCAGAATGTCCATGGTCATCTCTTTCTACAAATCTTCCTTTAATTTTTTTTGTAAGGTCTTGCTTGCCCCAACTTGTATCTCAGTCTCAGGCAACTGTGATATTAAATAATTGCAGGTGATGTTTCTCAACAAACATGCTGGGGAAAGAGCTTTTCTTGAGAAAGAACTATAAGTTACATCAAATAACAGCAATGCATTGTGAATGATGATTTTTCAGGAAGCCATGAGACAATTCAAATAGTAGCAATACTCAGAATGGGAAGTTTTAAGGAACTCCAGGCCTGGGTACTCTCTCTGATGACTGTAAAGTGGCTAATTTTCAAAGCTACCACTATTATAATGCTGTTTTTCAAAACTACTGCAGGGCTGGCAAGAGGAGATGAGAATAGGCTCAGGTAAAAAGTTAAGAATCCTGCTGTTATATTGTTCAGCAGTTTGTTTTCTTAATAAACTGCTGTTATGATTGTTTTAACTCTTTAATATCCAGAATTTTGAAAAAATGATTTCAATAATTTTCCCATATTGTGTAGCCTTCATGGAGCATTTATATATTTATATTTATGGTGGTCCTTTACTCTGTTATTTATGATATATTTATGGTGGTCCTTGCTGTGCTATTCTTGAAGTCCCACCAAGAAATCCACTTTGAAAAACTAAATTTGTTTAAAAATGGAAAGATCAGGGAAGCCTATGTCACTCAGCGGTTGAATGTCTGCCTTTTGCTCAGGGCATGATCCCGAGGTCTGGAATCAAGTCCTGAATAGGGCTCCCCGTGAGGAGCCTGCTTCTCCTTCTGCCTGTCTCTGCCTCTCTCTGTGTCTCTCGTGAATAAATAAATAAAATATTTCAAAAAATAAAAAAAAACATCGAAATATCAGTAGAAGTTTGTTAGATGATGACAAGTTAGCATGTGCAAAGTCCTTGAGACGAGAAAGAGTCTACTAAGAGAAACATAGGGAAGATTAGTAAAGTTAGAGTACAAAGAGTGGAAAGATAAGATTACAAACATGATTTTGCACATTGCAATGAGGTATTAGGGATAACAAATTGAAGAGTAATAAGAAACTAACATGACTAAATTTTACTAGAAAGAGTACTTAGGTTATTATGTTGAGAAGTAAATGAAATACCGTAAGAGAAATATTTGTTATCCAGTTGAAAAGGCTCTACTATAAAACAGGCCAAAAATGATCTCTAGTTAGAAAATAATAATAAGTAGAAGTAGCTGAAATGCAATGAACACTGTTGTAGTACCCATGTATGTGATACTTTCACAATATGTTGCAAGATCAACACTATTGTTAGTCTTATTTTGAAGATAAAGAAACAAGTTGGCAACGGGATAAATGGGATACATAGTTTTCCAGGTAGTATAGCTATTAGATGGTAGAGAAAGAATTGAAACACAGTCATTTTGGCTCTGGACCCTTGGAGGAAGCTGGATAATCTGTAAGGTCCAAAGGAATATTTTGGAGTAAAGATCAGTGGGAGTGGGCAATAGACAAGATTAGAAGTATAAAGGGGAAAGGAATTATTGTTCTGAATCCGTAGAAAAAAACTACTTATATAAATGAAGTTGCCATTTATCGAATGGAAAATACTGGAAGATAAATATTTTGAGAGAAAGAGGAAATTTGGAATTCAGTTTGAGATATGTGTAAATATACACATATAATGTATATTCGTCTATGTAGAAATATCAAAAGTTTAATTAGTTTCATTACTAACATTCAGAGGAACAATCTGGACTGGAACAATAAATGTGTGACTCTGAGAATATATGTGCCATCTGAAATCATAGCAGTAGATAAGATAGTTTAGGGATAAAGAAGGGACCAGAAAAATGATGATGAGGCATGCCAATTTAGGTTTTGGGTACTGGCTTCTATAACACAAATACATAAAAATTAGCTTTCCTCAGGAAATAATAATTGGTATAGTAGTGTATATCCTCTCAGTTGCTTAGTCATTTATATTTATTTTTTATTAAATAGTTTTTTCAGTTTTATTTAAATTAGTTAACATACTGTGTAATGTTAGTTGTAGGTATAGAATTTAGTGATTCATCACTCACGTACAACACCCAGCACTCATCACAAGTGCTTTCCTCATACCTATCACCTTTCTAACCCATCCCTCCTGCCCCCCTCCCCTCTGATAACCCTCAGTTTGGTCTTTTCTGATTTCCTCTCTCTCTCCCACTCCATGTTCATCTGTTTTGTTTCTTAAATTACACATATGAATGAAATCATATATCTTTCTCTGACTGACTTATTTTGCTTAGGCTAATACTCTCTAGCTCCATCCATGTCATTGCAAATGGCAAGATTTCATTTTTTTTTAAGGCTGACTAATATTCCATGTGTGTATGTGTGTATACACACATATATGTAGTGTATATACACATATATACATATAGAAGAAGATATGTGTGTGTGTGTGTGTGTGTGTGTGTGTCTTTATCCATTCATCAGTTGATGGACATTTGGGCTCTTTCCATAATTTGTCTATTTTTGATAAGGCTGCTTTAAACATTGGGGTGCATGTGTCCCATCTGATCAATATTTTGTATATTTTGGGTAAATACCTAGTAATGCAATTGCTGGATCTTAGAGTTGTTATATTTTTAACCTTCTGACGAACTTATATACTGGTTTCCAGAGTGCCTGAAGCAGTTTGCACTCCCACCAACAGTGTCAAAGGGTTCCCCTTTCTTTACATCCTTGTCAACACCTGTTGTTTCCTGTGTTGTTAATTCTAACCATTGCGAGAGGTGTGAAATTATATCTCATTGTCATTTTAATTTGTATTTCTCTGATGATGAGTGATGTTTAGCATCTTTTCATGTATTTCTTAACCATAAGAAATGGTTTTTCTGAAGATCTACAGATCTTCAGAAAAATGTCTATGGCTTCTGCCCATTTTTTAACTATATTATTTGGGTTTGGGTGTTCAGTTTTACCAGTTCTTTATATATTTTGGATACTAACCCTTTATCAAATACATCATTTGCAAGTTTTTCCCATTCCAAAGGTTGCCTTTTAGTTTTATTGATTTTTTTCAGTGTGCAGAAATTTTTATATTGATGAAGTCCCAATAGTTATTTTTGCTTTTGTTTCCCTTGCCTCTGGAGATATATCTATTAAGAAGCTGCTATGGCCGGTGTCAACGAGGTTACTGCCTGTGTTATTCTCTAAGATTTTGATGGTTTCCTGTCTCACAGTTAGGTCTTTCCATTTGAATTTCTTTTTGAGAGTGCTGTAAGTGGTGCAGTTTCATGCTTTTGCATGTTGCTGTTCAGTTTTCCGTATACCATTTGTTGAAAAGACTTTTCCCATTGAATATTCTTCCCTGCTTTGTCAAAGATTAGTTGACTATATATTTGTGGGTTCATTTCTACATTTTCTTCTGTTCCATTGATCTATGTGTCTGTTTTTGTGCCGGTACCATGCTGTCTTGATAACTACATCTTTGTAATATAGCTTGAAGTCCACAATTGTGATGGCCCCAGCTTTGCTTTTTCAAGATTACTTTGACCATTGAAGTCTTTTATGGTTCCATATAAGTTTTAGCATGGTTTGTTCTAGCTCTGTGAAAAATGCTGGCAGTATTTTGAAAGAGTTTGCATTAAATGTGTAGACTGCTTTAGGTAGTATGGATATTTTAATAATATTTTTCTACCAATCCATGAACATGTAAGTCTTTCCATTTCTTTGTATTATCTTCAGTTTCTTTTATCAGAAAAGTTTTATTTCTAGTTTTCAGAGTACAGATCTTTTACCTCTTTGGTTAGGTTTATTCCTAGGCAACCTAGGGTTTTTGGTACAATTGCAAGTGGGATCAATTGCTTGATTTCTCTTTCTGCTGCTTCATTATTAGTGTATAGAAATGCAACTGATTTTTATACATTGATTTTATATCCTGCAACCTCACTGAATTTGTGTATCAGTTCTAGCAATTTTTTGGTGGAGTCTTTTGGGTTTGGTATATAGAGTGTCGTGTCACTTGCAAATAGTAAAAGTTGGACTTTTTCCTTGACAATTTAGATGTCTTTTTTTTCTTTTTGTTGTTTGATTGTTGAGGCTGGGACTTCCAATACTATATTAAATGACAGTGGTGAGAGTGGGCATCCCCGTCTTATTCCTAACCATAGAGGAACAAGTTTTTCCCCATTGAAGATGATATTAGCTTTGGGTTTTTCATATATGGCCTTTATGATGTTGAGGTATACTTCCTCTGTCTCTACTTTGTTGAGGATCGTTATCAAAAATGGATGCTGAACTTTGTCAAATTTTCTTTTATGCACCTATTAAGAAAATCATATAATTCTTATCCCTTACTTTATTAATGTGGCATATCACATTGATTGATTTGTAAATATTAAATCACCTTGACAGCACAGGAATAAATCCCACTTGATCATGGTGAATAATTCTTTTAATATACTGCTGTATTCGATTTGCTACTATTTTGTTAAGAATTTTTGCTTCTATTTCATTAGGGATATTGGCCTGTAGTTCTCTTTTCTGGTGGAGTGTTGGTTGGGTTTCATAATCCAGGTAATGCGGGCCTCATAGAATGCATTTAGAAGTTTTTCTTCCATTTCTATTCTTTGGAATAGTTTGAGAAGAATAGGTATTAACTCTTCTTTAAATGTTTGGTAGAATTCCCCTGGAAAGCCATGGGGCTTTAAACTTTTGTTCTTGGGAGAATTTTGATTAGTAATTCCATTTCTTTGCTGGAAATCAGTCTATTCAAGTTTTCTATTTCTTCCTGTTTCAGTTTTGGTAGTTTACATGTTTCTAGATATTTATCCATTTCTTCCAAGTTGTCCAGTTTGTTGGCATAAAATTGGGCATAATATTCTCTTATAATCATTTGTATTTCTGCAGTTTTGGCTGTTATTTCTCCTGCCTCATTTGTGATTTTATTTATTTGGGTCCTTTATCTTTTTTTTTTTTTTTTAGAAGTCTGGCTTTTTTTTTTTTTTTTTTTTTGAGAATGTGTTTACCAATTTTATTAGTTCTTTCAAAGAACCTGTTCTTGGTTTTATTGATCTGTTCTACTGTGGTTTATTTTAATTTTCTTTTTGTTTTATTGTTTTATTTTTTATTTCTTAGTTTCTACATCTTTAATTGTTGCTCTAATTCTTATTATTTTCCTTCTTCTACGGTTTTGTACTTGGTAAAGCCTGGTTTGTGTCCTAGTATGTGATATATTCTAGAGAGTGTCCCATATGCACTTGAAAAGAATGTGTTATGCTGCTTTAGGACAAAATTGTTCTGAGTATATCTGTCAAGTGTATCTGATCTAGTGTGTCATTCAAAGCCATTGTCTCCTCGATTTTTTGCTTAGATGATCTGTCCAGTTATGTAAGTAGGGTATGAAAATCCCCTATATCACTATTATTATCAATGAATTCTTCTATGTTTGTTACTGCCATGTTGAGGGCACAAATATTTATAATTGTTAGATTTTCTTGTCAGATAGTCTCCTTTATTATGATATAGTGCTCTTCTTCAACTTTTGCTACAGTCTTTAGTTTATTTTTTATTTTTTTTAAAGATTGTATTTATTTATTCATGAGAGACAGAGAGAGAGGCAGAGAAACAGGCAGAGGGAGAAGCAGGCTCCATGCAGGGAGCCCAATGGGACTTGATCCCAGGACTATGGAATCACACCCTGAGCCAAAGGCAGATGCTCAATCCTCAATCGCTGAGCCACCCAGACATCCCCAGTCTTTAGTTTAAAATCCAGTTTGCATGATATAAAGACTGCTATTCCAGCTTTTGTTTGACTTCCATTTGCAAAACAAATGCTTTTCCATCCCCTCACTTTCAAACTGCAGATGTCTTTAGGTCTAAAATGAGTCTCCTGAAGGCAGCATATAGTTGGGTTTTGTTTTGTTTTGTTTTAATCTGTTCTGACACCCTCTCTTTTTATTGGAGCACTTAGTCCATCTACATTCAGAATATTTATTGATTATTGATTATTGATTATTTAGTGCCATTTAATTACTTGTTCTGTCATTGTTTCTGGAGATTTTCTCTGTTCCATTTGATTCTATGTCACTTTGGTCTTTCTTTCCTACTGAAAGAGTCCCCTTTAATATTTCTTGCAGGGCTGGTTTAGTGGTCATGAAGTCTGGGGAACTCATCTCTCCTTCTGTTCTGAATGACAGCCTTGCTGGATGATATATTCTTGGCTGCATATTTTTCCTATTGAGCTCGTTGAATATATCATGCCACTTTCTTCTGGCTTGCCAAGTTTCTGTGGATAAATCTGGAGCTAGGATTGTGGATCTTCCCCTGTAAGGTGGGGACTACTTTTCATCTTGCTGCTTTTTGAATTTTTTTCTTTATCAGTATATTTTACAAATTTAACTACAATATGTCTTGGTGTTGGCCTGCTTCTGTTGATTTTGATGGGAGCACTCTGTGCTCCCTGATTTGGATGTCTGTTTCCTTCCCCAGATGAAGGAAGTTTTCAGTTATTGTTTCTTGAAATAAATTTCCTGCCTCCTTTCTCTCTCTTGTTCTGGGATTCCTCTGATATGAATGTTATTACATTTGATGGAGTTACTAAGTTCCCTAAGTCTATCCTTGTGATCTATATTTTTCCTTTCTCTCTTTTGTTCATTATTCTATCTTCTACATCACTTATTCATTCCCTTTCTTCTTCCATCCTTGTGGCCATTACATCCAGTCAGTTTTGAATCTTGGTAATTGTATTTTTTATTTCTGTTTTTTAACTCTTATTTCTATGGTAAGGGTCTCCATGATATCTTACTTGCTTTTCATAAGCCCAGTGAGTATCCTTATGATTATTGCTTTTAATTCTCTATCAGGCATATTACTTATATCTGTTTCAATTAGATCTCTGAATGTGACCTTTCCTTGTTCTTTCTTTTGGAATAAATTCTTCCATTTTGGCATTTTGTCTATATCTCTGTCTTCTTCTCTGTGTTAGGAAATCAATCCTTTTATGTTTCCTGTTCCTGAGAGCAATGGCTTTATGAAGAAGAGGTCATATAGTGTCCATGGCCTGGTTTTAAAGAATGTCTCTGGTGTGTGTTGCATGCACTCTGCTGCTGTGTTTTGGCTGCTTTATCTCTTAGGTTAGTCACCTATAGAGGCTCTCTTTGCCTGCAGTACACAGTGTTCAGACCTTAGCCATGTTGTGGTGAGTTTTAACTAGATGTGCTCTGATTGGGTTGCTAAAAAAGACCTTATGCTATTTCCACTAGAATTGAAGTTTTGCAGAACTCCATGGTCAGTAAATGTAGTGTGTACAGTGCTTTGTGCTGGTCTTCTGAGGAAGGGGCCACTGTGCTGGTCCTTAGGTATACTTGCCCAAGAAAAGCAGTGTCAGCAAAGCACTGGGAGGTGGAACTTGGTGTGAGCAGGTTAGGCAGCCAGTGTTGGCACTGTGCTGTTACTAAAGTTAGTTTATGCAAGGGGCAGGGCAGGAAATGGCAAAAACTCACTAAAATCAGCCCCTCTTATTTTTCCCAGCCAAGTTCCTTAAGGAAGTCTTTATCTCTTGCATATTCCTGTGCACTCCTCTCTCTGTCTTGCCTTTCTCTGCCACCATGGCTTCCTCACCTCCACAGCAACCAAAATCTGTTTCTCCCCCAAAGCATGTCTCTGCATTTCCTATCTTCCTTGATATGGCTCCTTCTAGTTGTGCATTTTGTTCTGTCAATCCTCAGGTTGATTTCTTGGTTATTCAAGAATGATTTGATAGTGATCCAGTTGTGTTTGAGGGACAGGCAAGCCTACGGTCTTCCTACTGCACCACTATCTTAGCTCCTCCCTCTCTTAGTACATTTTTACAAAAGACATTGGAATTTAGTTATTAATGCATTTATGCTTGATATGCAATGTTGGTCATCTTTATGTAACTTGTCAAGAAGATTAAAGGTTCTGTAGATGGTTTCTGAGAAAGTCAACTAAAACAAGTATGCAGTCATAAGAAACCAAATAGGTTATGTGTGGCAGGGTCAAAAATTAACACTAGAGATTCACATCTATAGAGGAGAAGTTGGTTTTATTGCAATCTTGAAATACCAAATTCCAAAAACTGAGATTGCTATTTGTTGTTTTGTGTTATTTCTTGGGAGGAAAAATAGAGCCCACATTGCTAATAAAGGATATTTAGTTGTTCAAATGGATTAATTTGTAGTTTAGTGATATAAAGTATTGCTGATAGGATATGTGAGGAAAGGTTGAGATCATCATGGTTTAGAGGAGCATGTATGAATGTTAGATGGTGAATTTCCCTGTTGTTAACAATAATTGCAACAAGTGCTATTTATTGAGTACTTAATCTCCTAGGAAATGTTCTACAGGCTTTATATGAATTGACTCAATTAATCCTCAGAGCAACCTTATAAGGTAGGTATTACAATTATACTTAAAAGAGGAAAGAGTCAACAGAACATGTCCAAGCTCAGTTTTTAAATGGCAGAGCCAGACTTCCAGTCAGTCAGTCTGACTCTTGAGTCCTTTATCTGAACAACCACCAGGCTTACCAAAAAATTAAGGAAATGTCTTGTAAAGCCAGATACCTGTTTTGTAATATGAAAAGTTAAAAATTCTTGTAATTAAGGAAGATATGTTTCATAATGTACAAACATCTTCTTAATAAAAGTTATTGAAAAGACACTAAGTTGTCAGTAACTTTTATTTAAGTGTATGAGTTGTTGGATATACAACACATGACTTCTGTTTGCCTACTTGATATACAATCAGAAATTTTATCTATTGTTAAAAAATTAAACCAGACCACTAGCATTTTAAAAAATAGTAAATTTATTTACTTGTCAAGCCGGAGATGTACCAATGAAGATGTTCATTGAGTAGTTCACTGGAGTGGAAAAATCAAGATTTTCACTGATGGGGAAAATCAGGAATTTATAAGTGCTAGAAATGTGAGGATTCATGAAGGTTATACTATTTTGTGTATAGTATTATGATTATACCTGCATGAAGTTATATTATGCAACTTTAAAAGTTGGAGTGCTTACAGAAGTATTGATTTATAGACATTCTTCATGTATTTTGGATACAGGTCATTTGTCAGAATTAATATTGAAAATATTTTCACCTAGTCTGTAGCTTGCCTATTCATTTTCTTAATTCAATGTTTCAATACGCAGAAGATTTTATATGATAAAGTTCAATTTGTCAATTTAATTTTTTTTTTCAATTTAATTTTTTATATTTACCACATTTTGTATTTTATTTAAGCAATTTTTTTCCATTCCACGGTTATGAAGATAGACTCGTATGGGCTTTTCTTTTTTAATTTGAGAAATTGTATTATTTTATCTTTGATACTTAAAGTCTGATCCATCTCAAATTATTTTTCTATATGGTCTGAGGTAGGGGTTGAGAATCTTTTATCTCCATATGTACATCCAATAACTCTTATACCACTTGTTTAAATTTTTTCCTTCTTTATTGAATTAACGTTGTGGCTTTATAGAAAATCAATTGACTATACATATATAGATCCATTTCTAGAATCTCACTTTCCCTTTCAATGATCCAGATGTCTATTTTTTTTTTTTTTTTTTTTAAGTAGACTCCACATCTAGTGTGGAGCCCAATGCATGGCTCAACCTTACAACTCTGAGTTGAGATCAAGATTTGGAAGGTCAACTGACTGAACCACCCAGGTGCCCTCCAAATGTCCAGTTTTACACCAGTCTTACTCTTTCTTAATTGTTGTAGCTTTATAATAAGTCCAAAATCATGTAGTGCATTCTCCATCTTAGTTTTCCTTTTTTTTCTTAAGATTCTGTTTATTTATTTGATAGAGAGACAGAGAAAGACAGCAGGAAGAGGGAGAGGGAAAGAACCTACAGCAAACTCCGAACTGAGCACAGAGCCTGCTGTGGAGCCTAATCCCATGACCTTGAGATCATGACCTGTGTTGAAACCAAGAGTTAGGCACTCAGTTGACTGAGCCACCCAGGCTTAGTTTTCCTTTTTTATTCTTTCCATCCTATTTTATACATTTTTCTTTATAAATTTTCGAATAAACTTCACTTATACAAAAAAAAATGGCCTGTTGAAATTTTGAGTGGGATAGCAATTAATCTACAGATCAATTTTGAGAGAATTGACACTTAAAAATATTGAGCTTACTCTTCTATAGATATGGTATATATTTCCATTTATTTAAGTCTTTATTTATATGCAGTTTATATTGCTATTTATGCTATGTAAATGGATTTTCCTTTTTTTCTAATATACCATAATATATAGAATTATAATTGATTTTTGTAAAAAATCTTTTATATGAAGTTTATCATTTTTGTAATTAATTATAGTAGTTTTTCTGTAAATCCAAATCACTTGGGAATAAAGAAATTTTTACCTTATCATTCCAATCTTTATGTCATTTACTTATTTTCCTTGCTAGAGATCCAAAAAATACTGCATATAAGGGCTGAGAATAGATATCATTGACTGACAATTTTAAAATATGTATTTATTATTTTACCATTAAGTATGATGTTTTTTTTTTTTAATTTTTTTAAATTTTTATTTATTTATGATAGTCACACACAGAGAGAGAGGCAGAGACACAGGCAGAGGGAGAAGCAGGCTCCATGCACCGGGAGCCCGACGTGGGATTCGATCCCGGATCTCCAGGATCGCGCCCTGGGCCAAAGGCAGGCGCCAAACCGCTGCGCCACCCAGGGATCCCAAGTATGATGTTACTATAGGTTTTCATGAATGTCTTTTATCATAAATAGGATATATTTTTCTATTTATATCCTATATATTTATTGTTGTAGCTTTATTGTTATATAAAGCTATATATTATATCTAATAACTTTTATACCACTTGTTTAAAAATTTTTCTTCTCTATTGAATTAGCTTTGTGGCTTCGTAGAAAATCAATTAACACTACATATATAGGCACATTTCTAGACTCTCACTTTCTAGTTTGCTGAGACTTTTTATCATGAATACATATAAAATTTTGTAAAAGATTTATTTTAATCTATTGGAGATAATTATGTCTTTTATCCCCTTACTTTATAAGTATGATGAATTACATTGGTTTTCAAATGTAAAATTAGCCTATATTCTGAGATAGACCCCTTTGGTAATATTACTACTTTTTTGTGTTGTTGGATTCAATTTACTAATATTTTTAATGATTATAATGCTCTCCTTGTGTGAAATATTGGTGTGTAGTATCTCTTAGATTTTGTAGCAGTGCAATGCTAGCATCCTAGAATAAATTGTGAAATGCTCCTTGCTCTTCTACTTTTTTAAACAATCAATATAGAATTGATTGTTTTTGTTCCCTAAATGTTTGATAGAATTCACCAGTGAAACCATCTGAGACTGAAGTTTATTCATGGGCAGATTATTTTCCAACTTTATTTAATTATAATTGATATCTAAAAATGTGTACATATTTAAAGTGTATGAATTGATGGATGATATCATACATACATGCCCACAAGACCACTACTATACATGTCTCTCCTCATCATGCTCCCTTTTCATATTTATAACCAAATTCTTTGGCATTGATAAGCCCAAATCTTAATTTTTTTTGTATGCTTAACTTTTTGATCAACCTCTTGGTAAGTAACCAACTTCTTGTTACTACCACCACTATACCCCACCCCCACTCAGGTGGATGTCCTCCATATCCTACTTAAGGTCTAACACCCTGCCCTGTACCATCACTTCTGCTCTCCTATTTAGATAACTTATTTTCCTTGTCAAGGTTCCAATTCTGTCTCCCATCCCATGTAGGTTGCAATTATGAATTGAATTATGTCCCCCTAAACTTAATAATTTGAAGCCCTAAGCTTTCATATGATTGTATTTGGGGATGAAGCCCCTAAAGAGGTCTGTAAGGTTAGATATCATAAGAATGAGGTATTAACCTATTGACTGATAATGCTTATAAGAAGAGACTCCAAGGATGTAGATGTACAAAGAAAATACCACATCAGAAAATAGTGAGAAGATGGCATCAGCAAGCTATGGAGAGAGGCTAAGGAAAAACTAAACCTGCAAACACCTTGATCTTGAAATTTCAGCCTCTAGAATTATAAGAAAATAAATTTCTGTTGTTTTAGCCACCTGGTCTTTGGTACTTTGTTATTGCAACCTTACCACACTAAGAGAGTTACCTCCTCAGATTGCTCAAATTCCAGCACTTCATGCTCAATCATCCTACTAGGGAGAAATCTCTCTTCAGGCCTCAACAACTGCCAGCAGGCCAACATACCCTACTGTCTCCCTTCAATTCTTCCAGACTGCACCCTCATGGGAAGTCCTATTAATACCATTTGCACTCCAATTCTCCATTGTAGGTTATCTTCTCTAGTGGCCGATTTCTTCTTATATCATAGTAGACTACCTTTCTGTAGCTTCCAACCCTCATCCTCTGATACTATATTTTTGCATCCATGTGTGGAAGCTATTATTACTACATATGGATTTTCACACTGTACATCAGGCTGGCCTTCTCCAGCGACATTAGGTCATCCTTCACTTGAATATCACTCTATGTTTGGGCTTCAACAACTTGTGTAAAACTTCCTCTGCTACTTGGATGCATTTTTCATGTTAAACTTTGATATCTCACACCAAGAACCCTTCACATGGACTCATTTCTCATTCTGCTCAGGCTCCAACTCTGTACTCTATGTAACTGTGAATCCTCCTTTACCACTCTCTCAAACGTGTATGTTTAGTTTGCCTACTACCTGGCTATACCCAATGACTTAATGATTAATATTTTATTAATATTAGTATTTTAATACATTATTGATAATTAATATTTTATTAATATTGGTTATTTTATTAATTGATATTTTTATATTTCATTTTATTTCATTTATTTTTAGGAAGAGAAAGGAAATAAACAAAGAGAAAAATGAGAGTTGTGTAGAAACATTTTACTCTGTACTGGACATTGTGGATATTACGCCGTAGAAACTCTGGATTTAATTTTCTTGGGGCACCTGGATGGCTCAGTCAGAAAAGCATGCTACTCTTGACTTTGAGTGGTAAGTCTGAGCCCCACATTGGGTGTAGAGATTACTAAAACAAACAAACAAGCAAACAAACTTGGAAAAAATTATTAGTTTTCTTCCTTGAGGAGTACTGATTTTTGTTGTGCCAGGAAGTTAATTGTGGCTGATCACATTGAACTTGCGTAAGCTTAGGTTGATACTTTTTATAGAGTGGTCTTTTTAAGTTTTGCCTTTCCCACTAGTTCTATCTTTTTTGTCTCTAAATATAGCTCTATTCCTAAAGCAAGAACCCTATGGTGATTTAATTGGAAAGTACAAGATATTTATCAAACTCTTCTAATTTGCTGGGACTCAAATTCCAAAGTATCTCCTTTGTAGTAGGCACAAGCTGCAAATCTCTGCTCAGGCTTTTCAAATTTGTAGCTTTTCTCTGGACCACTTGAAGTCTCCTGTTCAATTCAGTGGTAAGTCAAAGGATATAATGGCAATTTATACATAGTTTTGAGGTTCTCTCTCTTTTGGGTCTTTCGATGATTTTCTTCCTCAATTTCCATCTGCATTAATGGTCTGATACTTCAACTTTTGTCACCCCAACTCTATGAAATAAACTTTTTCCTTAAATTCCAGATAATATCACAGTGTAGCAGGAGCTGTACTCTTAGGAGAAAAGCTATCTTAATGTTGGTATTACTAAGTTTCATTCCATGTTTTCAAAAGTCATGTGGGTCCAGTTTCCACCTGTAATTGTTATATATCAGTATCTTCAAGTATTTGCATGTGTTTTTTTTAAGTTGTATTCTAACTTTATAGTTGCTATTAGCAGGAGGCTCAGTCCAAAATGAGTAATTTTACCATTAACAGTATTGAGACCGTGCCTTGTATTCAGTTTAATATCTCTTAAGCATGTTCCAAGTAGTTGAAAATTTTATTTTTTTTCTGTCATAAAGTGTTACAGATATTTTGAAGAAACAATACATATGTTCATCTTACAAATAAGGACATGAATGTAACACGTACATATTTTGATATGGTATACGAAGGGGAAAAAAATCATGCATATATTCCAGAAAATTCCTTGTCGGTTTGGTAATTGTGATTTAAATATCTGTTCTACAACTTTCTTTGAATAATTAAACAAATCTATATTGATGACAAGCTGATGAATAAAACATGACACTGTAAAAAGTATTTTGAAATAGGGCTAATATTTGAGTTTTCCAATTACAAATTTTATGCAAAATATATGGCATTTTGTATCATGCTTATGTATTTGGTAAAAATCGAATTCTTTTTATATTATTTATAAATTTAACTCAACTCAAATATATTGAAAATGGAAAAGCAAAACACTGAACTCAATTGAAATTTAATGATTTTGATGGATTCTCCTACCTTGTTCAGCTGATAAAGCCAACATTCAAACCTAAGCATTACCAACTAGATTTAACTATCTTTTTTTTTTTTTTTAGATTTTATTTATTTATTCATGAGAGACACAAAGAGAGAGGCAGAGACATAGGCAAAGAGAGCAGCAGGCTCCATGCAAGGATCCCTGCATGTGGGGGACTAGATCCCAGGATTCCAGGATCATGCCCTGGGCCGAAGGCAGGTGCTCAACCACTGAGCCACCCAGGCATCTATAACTTTCTATCTATCCATACATACCTATATATATGCTCCTAAATATATATATATACACACACACACATATATATAAACATATGTACACACAAATACACATTTCTTTTAAATTGTCTTTTTAATAAGCACTTAAATTATTTATAGTTTTTATGCGTGTAATAAGTACTTGAACATAATATATGCTTTTATGGTTATACTAGCTGTACTACTTTATATTATTAGGAGCAGAATTATGGGATCAAATAATTTTTTAAATTCGCATTTTAATATGGCTAAATAGATTTCAATTTAGGGTCAAATAATTCCTTCATACATATCAAAGACTAAACAATTTAAAATATGCGATTTCTTTTGATTTTGCTTAATTTTGCGAAATAGTTTGTACAAAAGACAGTTTCATGTTGTTGTAAGTTGTATTTCCCTGATATGCACCTTAACTTCCCTGTCAGGTTGACATTCTGTTCACCTGTTTTTCAAATTGTCTGGTCACATATTTTACTTACTTCTCTATTAGACTGTGTTTGGGTAGCTATATAGAGTTCCCTTTGTATTATGAATAATTAAGCTATTTTTGTTACATTCATCTTAAATAGTTCTTTTTTTTCAGTTAATTGCTTGTTTTTGAAATTCATTGTGGATGATTTGTCATGCAGAGTTTTCAATCTTCTTAATCAAATCTACTGGACTTTTTTTTTTTTCCTGAATTTTTGATACTTTAGAAACACTTGTCACTCTAAAATTATACATCTAAAAAGATTCTGCATGTCTTCATTGATATATGGGTATTAAATTATTATCCTTTACTTTTAGTAATTTAATCTACATTTCTTTTGATAATGGATTGAGATAGTTATAACATCTTATTTCTTCAATGGCTCATCAGATGACTCAAAATTTATATATTATGTATCCTTCTATAACTGTTATTTTCTATAAAGCCACTTATTTCTTTTAAAACTATTTTTAATTACTGTGTTTTGATATTATTAATTTAAATAAATGGACCTTCTTATCTCCATTCTTATCAAAAATATTTTAGTCATGATAAAATTTTAATATAAACATTTGGTCAATTTTTTTTCCATGTATTTAACTTTTCTTTGAAAAAATTTTCTTTCTAAATTACCTGTTTACATTTTTAGGTATATATGTATATATTTATGAATGTATTTATACCCTGTCTCATGCAGAAAGAAATTTAAGGCAGCTTCAAAGATCATAGAGTACAAAGATATAACTTCAAATGAAATGCATTTGTGGGAAAAGAAAGGAAAATATTTGAGATAGAAAATTGTTCCATACGTGAGATGAGAAGTGAAACACACCAATCTACCTACATGCTAAACTGTTGCCGTCTATGAAGGAGAAACAAAGACCAGACTTACCCTACATCTTTAGCTATGGAAACTTAGAAAAATTATATAAAACATTGATTTTGTATTGTTAATTAATAGCCATTGCAAGGAATCATCCATGAGAAAAGGAGAATAAATAAATTGCCCTGTGAGAGTCTTACCTTAGTGTCTGGAGAGAATTTCCACACTATAGTCTAGAAAAGGAGAATCAAACAAAGCAAAACAGTCTCACTGTGTAGAGAATATACAGTTTGGCATTTAGGGAGGCCAATGAAGCTAGAATCTGCAGAGCAAAATATCAGAGTGAAAAAGAGCTACAAAAAGAGCGTTCCAGAGATCTGCGAAGGGATTACCTCAAGTCTTCGACAGAATCCTTACCTGAACATTTGAGGAAAATTCCCAAGGAGGGTAATGATGAAACAGTCACTTAATAAAAGTGAACCGAACAATCCCTGAGACTCACACACTGCTAGAAATAATTTTTGTTTCTGCTAGTCCAAGTTAAACGTCCTTCTAATACTGGCATCATGTAGAATCCTCAAAACTGTTGCCTCAGTTATGGGGACAACTAATTAGACTGTGACTTAGACTAAAGACTGCCCTGGACACATGTTATCAAACTTAACACAAGTCATTGAGGAGCAAAATTATCCAAATTAACATAACAATACCCCAGAACAATGCTAAAGAAAGTGTAAGGAAATGTGGCCCTAAATTAGCATAAATTTCCAAATGCTTAGTATGGAGTGAAAAGAGGGACATTTGACCCATAACTAGAAAAAATGATCAAGAAAAATAGACCTATGATATAGATGATATAGATATAATGATATAGACTATAGAATTAGGGGTTTAAGACATTAAAAGCATTATTATAAAGAGATTGCGTATTTCTAAGAAGGTAAGACATAAACATGATGAGAGAAATGGAAGGTGTAACAAGATACAAATCATATTTCTAGAGATGAAAAATATACATCAAATGAAATATACTTTGGATAAAATTAATAGAGAAGATGTTTCAGAAGAAACTATTAGTGAGAGAGAAAACATAGCAATATAATATATTCAAAAGAAAGTACACAGAGAAATAAAAACATTTAAAAAATGAACTCAGAGTCAGTAACAACTTAGTAAAACACAAAAAGGAGGACAGGAGCTGAAAACTATTGGCCAGAACTTTTCTAATTTTATAATATCTATAAACTCACAACACTAAGAATTTCAATGAACTCTAAACAGAAATAATTATGAAAAAATCAAACCAAGACATAATCAAATAAAATTCCTAAAACCTGATAAAAAGTAAACCTTAAAAGTATCTAAAGGGATGGGGTAGGGGAGAAGAAATAAATTATGTATATTAAAAATATATATGTGTAACAGTTGACTTGTCATAAAAAATCATGCTTTATTGAAGAAAAGGGAGTAAAATCTTTAGATTATTGAAAGAAAATAAAACCACCAACTTGGAATGCTACACCTATAAACTTATCTTTAAAAAATGTAAGTAAAGTTTCATATGGACAACCAAAGCTGAAAGAATTTACTGCCAGCATATCTATCCTATAAGAAGTGTTGAAGGACATTATTAAAATAGGCAGAAGGAGATCTGGGTCTGCACAAAGGAATTCAGAGCACCTCAAATAACAAATATGTGGGTAAACATATTTCTTTAAAATCCTCTTTTTTTCTTTATGTCAAATCATTTAAAAATATCATTGATAATAAAGCAGAGTAATAACAATGTGCTATGGAGCCTATACCATAAGTAGAAGAAAATTACATGCCATCAATAGAACAAAGGGCAGAATGTCTAGAAATATAATTGTACATTTTAAACTTCTTGTAATAAACATGAGGTAGGATCCTTAAAGATGAAATGTTGCATGCTTTTCCCTTAAGATAGGGAATAGAGTTAAAAATATCCTTTTCACCATGCCTATTCAACATTATACTTGAAATCCTAGCCAGTTTAATAAGGCAAAAGTAAATAAATAAAAGGATTGGAAGTTGTAAAATAATAAAGCTATCTATGTGTACATACTCCATTGGGTATGTAGAAAGCCCTAAAAAGTATACAATAAAGATATTAGAAATAATAAGTGAATTTAGCAATATTGCAGGTTGGAAGTCATTATATGAAAAAAAAAAACTCTTTTTAAATAAATTAGCAATAAGTAATGCCATCTGAGAAATGAAAATATGTCATGTATAATGGCATCAAAAATATGATACATTTTAAGATAAATTATCAAATACATGCTGGAATTGTACAATTAAAACTAAAAATATCACTAATAGAAAAACATTTAATTAAAGGTACGTCATGTTTATGAATTGGAAGATGCAGATAGTTAAGGTATAAATTCCCCCAATTTTCCTCTATTTACACACCACTAACAAAATTCCAGAAAAAAAAATGTCTTTTAGAGAGTCTATTTATTCATGAGACAGAGAGAGAGAGAGGCAGAGACACAGGCAGAGGGAGAAGCAGGCTTCCCACAAGGAACCTGATGTGAGACTCTATCCTGGATCCCGGGATCACGCCCTGAGCCAAAGGCAGACGTTCAACCGCTGAGCCACCCAGGCGTCCCCCAGAAAAAAAAAATTTAATAGAAATTGGCAAACTGATTCCAAAATTTATATGGAAGTACAAAGGACCTAAAATGGCAAAAACTATTTTAAAATATAAGGACAGAGAGAATTTACATCATCTTATTTTAAGACTTACTGTTAAAGTGAGATACTGTGGTGATATACTTGTGTGATGGCAAGATACTGTGGTTTTGGCTTAAAGACAAGCTAGGGTCAACTCAACAGAAGAAAGTCCAGAAGTAGACATGTGCATATACAAAAGAATGTTTTTTACTATTATTTCCAAAGGGAAATTTAATAGAGAAATTTAATAGAATTTAATAGAGGAAGAATAGTTTAAAACAAATAATGTTTAAAGAAATGTATATTCATAAGTAAAAGAAAAGAACATTGACTCATATTATACCATACACAAATTTTAACTCTAAATAGAAGATAGCCCAACATAAAGAATAAGTATAAAACATTATAGGAAATATAAAAAGATAATAAAGACAAAAATCTTTATTTCCTTAGGTTTGGCAAACATTTTTTAGATTAAAAATAAATTAATTAATTAGCCTCCACAGTAGACATCTTTTATGTACTTTATGTCCTTCTTAGATATCATTTTGTGAAGTGTCTGTTAAAATATTTTGTCCATTTTCACTAGGTCAATTAATAATAATTGGGTTTCAAATAGGTTTTAAATGATACTTACATATTCTATGTATAGTCATTAATCAGATATATTTTTTGCAAATATTTTCTCTCAGTCAGTGGTTTTCTTTATTTTTTGAACAGTATTTCTTGTAGAGCAGAATTATTTAATTTTTGTGGAGGCTAATTAATTAATTTATTTTTAGTCTAAAAAATTCTATTATTTAACACCATAATGAAAACCTTTTATACACATTTTAGAATTTCTAAAACAAATTAACTGGCAAAACCCAAATGCTGGCAAGATTTCAGAGCAACTGAAACTCTTTTACATTGCCGTTGGGATTGTAAAATTATACAAGCATTTTGGAAAACAGTTTGGCAATTTTTTATGAAGTTAAACATATACTTACCATGAGACCCAGCCACTCCACTCTTAGTTGAAATGAAAACATTTTCCCACAGAAACATTTGAACATGAATGTTTACTACAGCTTTATTTATAAGAAGTCCAAACCGGAAACAACATAAATATAACAGTTATATGGCTAAAAAAATAACGATATGCTCATAAATGGAAAAGTGTTCAGCAATAGAACAGAATGATCTATTGAAGACATGCAACAACATGGATGAATCTTAGCAACATTATCCTGAGTGAAAGAAGCCTGACACAATTTCATTTGTTTTAAAATCTAGCAGAGACAAATAGAATCATTGTGACAAATGGAAGTTTGGTAATTGCCACAGTGTTGGGAATGGACTAGAAAGGGTTTATAGAGAACCACTTTGGGATGATGATGATCTTCTGCATTTTAATTGTAGCAGTGGTTGCACAAATGGACCAATTTATCAAAACTCATGAGTACAGTGTGTTGCGGTTTGCACATATTCATAGGATCCATAAAATAGACAAAGAACTTTCCTCATACAGCACAGTGATACAGTGCATTGATCAAAGTGTGAAGTAGCCATCTCGAAACATCAGTATTCATAAAATAGAATAAAAAGTCAAAGTTTAAAAGCTTAATCAAGAAAAATAAAGATATTTTAAAAGTTTGCAGAAAAAAAGATTAATCTTAATATATGGAAATGCTTCTATCAGTAGTTTTCTGCTACACTGAGCAAAAAGTTAATCAGTAATATTTGATTATATTATTAACATTGTGAGACCAAAGAACACTTAAGATATTAAGCATTTATTCTGAAACAAAATATTTTTATGAGAAGACACTATGGGCAAAATGATGGAACACATCCAATGTTTAAATAGCTTGAAATTTGACAGATGCTAGGGTTTTCTTTTTGTCACTATTCCATGGCATTCTCGTATAAATCAGAATATCTTTACAGAAAAGAATATACCAATTCCTTTATTTATGTTAGCAGGTTAATTCCACTGTCATTCCCATAATACCTCTTTCTGAAAATCACTAGCTCTGACATTCTTCTGTGGTTTAGAAATAGAATCTCGGAGTTAAAAACAATGACATGAAAATCTCATTCCTGAAATTCAATTTCAGTAAAAAAACAAACAAAAAAAGTGAAGCCATAGTGAAATAACTGGCTAAGAGAAGAACAGATCAAGAGCCGACTTATTTTAGAAGAAATGAAGAATCAACAAGAAAAATAAAACAAACAAACATTATGGAAATGGATGGTCTTTGTTACTGAGGCATTATTTGACTATTCAAAGTACCTACATCAAGTGATTACAATTCTTTTCTAGCTTTTAGAAAATTAAACAAAGATTACATTCAAATATTTTTAAATTAAAATATATATTCAACATAAGTATTTTTTACACTCAAAATTTTGGTCGACTCAAAACATTACATTAGTTACAGTTATGCAAGGTAGTGATTCAACATATCTGTACATTATGCTCTGCTTACCCCAACTGTAGCTACCGTCTGTCACCATACAACTCTATTACAATATTACTGAATATACTCCCTATGCTGTACCTTTTATTCCCATGACTTATTCATTCCATGACTGGAAGCCTGCGTCTATCACTCTGTTCACCCATTTTGCCCATTCCCCAACCCTTTCCCTCTGACAACCATCAGTTTGTTCTTTCTATTTATAGGTTTGATTCTGCTTTTTGTTTGCCTGTTTGCTTTGTTTTCTAAAATCCACGTATAAGTGAAATCATATGACTTTTATCTTTCCCAGTCTGACCTATTTCACATAGCTTACTACCCCCTAGATCCATCCATGTTGTCACAAATAACAAGACCTCATCCCTTTTTTGGTGGCTACATAATATTCCAGTATGTGCGTGTGTGTCTGTGAGCATGTACCATACCTTATGTATCTATTCACCTATAGATGAACACCTATAGATTGTTGCTTCCACAGCTTGACTATTGTAAATAATGCTTTAATAAACACAAAGTGAACACATCTTTTTTTTTTTAAGATTTATTTATTTAATTGAGAAGGAGAAAGAGTGACAGAGAGAGCAGGGTGGAAGGGCAGTGGAGAGAGTCTTAAGCAGAATTCATGCTGAGCGTGGAGCTGAATGTGGAGCTCCATCTTATGACCCTGAGATCATAGCCTAAACTGAAACCGAGTCAGACACTTCACCAACTGTGCCACCCAGGCACCTCAACATCTTTTTGAATTAGTTTCCTTGGCAATATGAGTATAGTGGTAAGACAAAAATCTCTACTTTCACTGATTAGTACTACATAAAATTTGTGGCTATATGTAAGGAATTAGGCCTTTGGTATCTGATTTCTGAGTTGTAATTTTACTTAATGTTTTTTACTTGAGCAGGATATTTCACATTACCAAGCCTCAGGTTTCTCTTGTATAAAATGGGGATAATAACACAAACTTCATGTGTTTTCTGTGAGGATTCCTCGAGCTAATGACCATAGAGCACTTAGTATGCAGTAAATAGTAAAAAACTTTTAAAAGAATTATTTGATCAAAGGAGCTTCTACTGTCTGCCACCACTGTACTTATTTTGCCCTCTGGTCACCTCTTACACTGTGACTTTCCTTCCACTGGACCTTCGGTGGGGCTCCCTGGTCTATCATCTTAAGCCATCCTTAGTGCCTTGGAATCCCAATGAGGCTATACTTTTAAAAATGGGGGCAGTCTCTGTACAATGTGTTACTTCACCCTATATTTACATGGGTAAGGATCTTTCTTCACCTTTCCAATAGTGTTCAGTTGATATACTTCAAGGTAAAAGTTTTCTGAACCAATCTATGATTGGTTCAGAAATATTTAGCTGTTTAACCACACAGAAAAAATACATGTGTGTGTGTATGTGTGTGTGTATATTCATGTCCTAGTAGATACACTGTTGAATAGAAAATGGTTTGCTATGATTTTAATGTTGTCTCCTTTCCTGGTTCTATATAATTACCCATATAGTCTCTATTCTTTTATACATTGGCTTCAATGATTTGTGAGAAAACATAAACTATAATGAAGAATTTATCTGAATCTCTCTCTTTCCTCTCCACATGCCCATGTCTTACATGTATGTCATCCGTTCAGTAATGATATTGCTTCTAATTATTTACCATCAATTGCCACTTTAACATCTTTTTCAGATGCTATTTAATATCAAAATTCAGTACTTAAGCTTTGTGTTTCCTTTTTTGCTTTATTTTTATTTTTAGAGCAGGGGCTTAAGTGCCATTTAATTTCCATTCTGTATAGTAAGAATGCTAAAAGGCATTTTAGAACTGAAATAACTATTTCATTTTCCTTACATTTATTATTATAGGTTCCCTTAAACTCAGCAGTTTTAAAGCTTTATTTTTAGAGGCAAGTCACTCTTAGATGGCAAGGGACTATTATTTGGCGCTGAAACAATGAACTGTGTCCCATTCTTCTTTGAGACCTTTCTATTTTTTTTGTCAGCAAATAGCCAATTGTGAAGAGTCTATTTTTTCTCAGTTTTTAGTTCCAAAGTCCCATCAATCAAATCAGACCTGAGGGGAGAAGGCATCATGTGTGCACTACATTTTCAAGCCCAAATGTAGTGCACAATGTGTTGCTGCTCTCTGTAGCAGTACCATCTGCTCTGAGCCAAGTTTAAAGCCAAGGGACTCCAGAAAACTAACACGTCAAAAACTTCCCACTATGCAAGGAAATCATTCTAAAGAATCTGTGTGAAATATGAACACACACATCAAAAGAAGGAAATAATATTTGAGATAACACCATAGAATTCAGAGTGCCTATTATAGAGCTCACAAAGAAGCAGCTATACCAGGAGGTGGCACATGCCAAAGAAAAGTACAAAAATTAAAGTGACATAAAAAAGAAAAAAGCTGATCAGAATATTACATTTAAATAAATATAAACATACTTTAGTTATATTGAGGAGAGAAAAGCACCTTCTAAAGTTTGAAAGTACTTGAAGATCTTTTTTGCGAAAAAAGTTGTAGCTCTCTTTCTTTTAAAATTTTTCTTAGAATGGTATTTTAAAGTAATTTTTAGGATGCTCAATGTTTAAAATATTTTAAACCATAATATTATATTAATTTAAACAAATTAATAG
Source organism: Vulpes lagopus (assembly GCF_018345385.1). NCBI lineage: Eukaryota > Metazoa > Chordata > Mammalia > Carnivora > Canidae > Vulpes > Vulpes lagopus. The sequence continues at coordinate 20,328,537 of NC_054824.1, read as the reverse complement.
GGCATTCAAAGATGTTTATAAAGTTCTAAATCTATGAGATGATCATGTTGTCGGGGAAGAATTTTTAAATGAAATAATACAGATATTATTTTTATGCAGTTGTTTAGAGCTAACAATGCTTTTATTTAAATGGTTTAAGTGCTCTTAAGTTCATTATGTTTAAATGTATTTTCCTACAGAAAAGATGAAATAATAGAATTTATATTCCTAAGCAGAGCTTAATATATACCAAATTATATAAGTGAATATATGCATCGTATTTAATTTTGACATATGTTTTTCTCCTGGAAGTTTATCATGGTAATACAACAGCCAGAAAAAAAGGTACATTTTTAATTTTTTCTTATGATTGTTTAATTTTGTCTTCATTTGTAGCGTATTATTTTGTATAGAAAGCCTACATTGCAGCTTGGGGGTAAAAAAGGATAACAGAGGTTTTGGTAGAGGAGAGAGAAATAAGAAATCATGAAGAAAATGTCTATGCGGAAATAATGAGCTTGAAAGACTTCCAGAAAAGGCAAATTTGAAAGCAGGAAAGTCTCCTAAAAGTCAAGAATGAAGGTATATTTTAATACATGCAAAAATATTGACTAGGGTTGTGAGGGGATTGGGGTGTTTTTGTTTTTGTTTTCTGTTATGAATGTTAAATATTGCCTCAGTTGCCATTTTGCAGTAAAATAAATCACTCCAAAATTTAGTGGCTTAAAACAGCATTTATGATTGTTTCTCACAGTTCTCGGTGTTGACTGGTATTGGTAAGGTCATTTTCACTCAGTGTCTTCCATGCAGATGTAGTTCAGATGGCTAAAATATTCTTTTGCTAGTGTCACTACTCTAAAACAAATATAGGTGCTATATTTTCAATGAAACAAAGTTTAAATTTCTTAATGGAATATACAAGATTTTTTTTTTTTATTTATGTTGTTACCTTCTGCTCTAAACTGCTTAACAAAATGGTTTCCTTATTCATTAGCACCTATACATCTGCAATGTTTTAACATCTGGACTTGAAGTTATTCTTAGGGATGTACATCTCTCTAAAACCAGTTGTCAGTTTAATCAAACTTTCTATAAATATGACAAAAACTAGTCATGCCCCTTTTCTTGAAATACTTTGGTATCTTAGTTGGTTTCTTTATTAATTCATTGGGGGGAATTTCTTGTTAATCTTTTTTATTACTTCTCCCTTCTCCCAGACCCCTTTCTTAAATTTCATATAACTTCTAGGCGCTTACCAGGTCCCATTGTATACTTTTGGACCAGAACTCTCACTTGGCTCCAGATTTGATTGTCTACAGAGAATCACAACCATTCCATGGCCAAAGTGAAATGAATGACCATCACATGCCCTCACCAAATCAGCTTTCCTCTGATTTTTTTTCCTTATGAGTAATCTCTAATTTTCTCATTTTTATACATTTCATTTCTAATTCATTAACAATTTTTGTCAGCACTGTCTTCAAAATTACATGAGTCTAACCACTTCTCACTACTCCCACTGTCAAAACTCTAGTCCAGATTCCTTCATCTCTCTTCCAGTAATAATCTCATTGGTCTCCTTCCCTCTGCTTAGGCTCTTCTACAAGTTCATCTCCCATACAGGAACAAAGCAACCTCTAAAACATAAATCAGATTACATCAGTCCCTGCTTATATTATGCCACAGGCTACCAATTATACATGTAATGTAAGACAATGTTCTTAATGTAGTTTACAAAACTTTGCATAATCTGGTCCCTCCCTGCATCCTTGATGCAATCTAGTCTCTACCATGTACTGTGTATTCTAGTCAAACTGGCTTTTTCACTATACTTCAAACACATAAAGTATGTTCCTTTCTCACTATGTTGATATTGTAAAAGTTATTCTCTTATGTGCTCTTTTAAAATAATTATTTTTGAGAACAGTGTGAAGTACAGATTACAGTTATTTTTTTTTCATAAAGATGTTGAGTGGTTTCATCAATATTTGTTGAAAATATTACACTTCCCTACTGAATTGCCTTATGTCATTGTCTAAAATCCATTGTACATGGGTAAATCTATTTCTGTGTTCTATTCCCTTCCATTATTCTATGTACCATCTCTATACTGTCTTGATTTCTGTAACTTTCTAAGTCTTGCAATTAGATAGTATAAGCCTCCTAATTTTGGTCTCCTTTTTTTAAAAAAAAAATTGTTTTGGTCCTGTAGGTCAGTTATTCATAAAGCAATATATCTTTTTTTCCCTCTGGAGCACTTAATATCACTTTGATGTTTACAATTATGGTACAATATGCCTAGTTTATAAAACATCATAAAATTTTGTTCTACTTGGAACTCAGCTATGATAATCCCAATGAATATTCAGAGACTCATTGTATCACTTCTGTTTTTAGGAGTCTAGTGTTCTGTGGAATGATAGAACATCCCATACAAAGTAAGGAATAAATTACTTTATCATACAGGTGCCATTATCTGAAGAAGAGGTAGGCCTGTCTGTGATCTGGGAAAGCATATTTCATACTTGGAATACTTTTCCAACTCTTTTATTTTATTGAGTAACTTGGATGGCTATCATGTTTGCATAGAGCAAGAGCTCTGTAGCAGGTTCGAGTCTCACTGGAAGCAGTACCAAGCTTCGGGCCGAAAACCCTGGACTATCCTATGGAAGAATCTCTGTGGAAAAAGATACCATGTGAAATTTGTGACAAGTTCTGGTGGGAGAATCTCACTGTAGACATCTAGGTTTCTGGAGCAAAGTAAAACTTTCTAAAGCATATATCATTTAAAAAAATCTTAAAATCTTTTAAAAATAGTCCCCCAAATGCTAATAAAGCCTGGTAGAAATTGAGCCTCTTGCCATGGAACATAAATGATTCTGAATCTAGATTTTAACCAATTATAAATTTAAGCAGATGAAGGGACAATTTATCATATCATGGAAGTGACAATTATAGGATTAGGCATCAGCAGAGGGTACAGAAAAGCTTTAAAAACAGATAAGCCAATACATCTCCCTTAGTTTACATCTAAGACCACATGAAGGAGTTTACTATGTCCAGCTGACCAAAAGGAAAAAGTCAAACTTGGATAATGAGTGAGTCATGTGGTGGATACAAGCTGAAAAGGGACTGCTACTATTTTGCAGTTCCAACCATTGGTCATCCACTTGGGTACAAGGTAAAACCTGATCCAAAGTTACAATTACATGTGGATTCATGAGTGGTGGCCTATGGCTTGGCTATTCAGTGAGAGGCTTAGAAAGAAAATATCATGGGCTGAAGAATGGGAGTAAATATTTGCAAATAATATATCTGATAAAGGGTTAATATCTGGAATCATAATGAACTCTTACAACTCAACAGCAACAACATAACAAGTAGCCTTTTAAAAAATGGAAAAAGGATTTGAATAGACATTTTTCCAAAGATCAGACACAAATGGCCGACAAGAATGAAAAGACTTTCAATATCACTAATTATTAGAGAAAGGCAAATCAAAACCACAGTATGATATCAATACATACCCATTGGAATAACTACTATATGACTCTGCTAGAGTGTCCTTAACAAATACCATAGTCTTGGTGCCTTGAACAATAATTTATTTCCCACAAGTACAAAATCAAGTAATTGAAAAGTATGATTTCTCTCGAGACTTCTCCCTTCGGCTTACAGATAGCTGCCTTCTCACTATGTCATCACGTGGCCTTGTCCTCACTGTGCAGGCACACTTCTGGGGTCTCTTTTTTTGTGCAAATATCCTTATTTGATAAGGACATCAACCTGGAAGGATCGGGGCCCACACCAATGTTCTCGTTTCTACTTATCAATTGCCTCGTCACAATTATCTCCACATATGCCCTCCCTCCTGGTCTAACATTCAGTTTGTGGCTTATTTTCTACAGTGATTATACATATCCAGTCTTCAGGCCAGAGAGAGGCTTGATTTTCATCTTAGAATCTTGGTTATACATATGTCTTCCTGAAGGGTAGAGCCATAGTAGGTCAGCAGCAATATCACCAGTCATCTGACAGTAGCACTATTGCTTTTTTTTTTTAAAGGTTCCACTCATGAACAGGTGGAATATATTCCAATACTTGAATTCCAGCAGTAAGTAGGCTCTGAGTCTGTCTTGCCTTAAATAGACTTAGTCTTTTTACTCACAACAGTTAAACTCCTGGCCACCAGGAAGCCATAACCTGCAGTTGTATGGCTTTAGCTTTACATCTGTGTTCTCTTTGTATTCTAAAATATAATCTCTGTTTTTGATACCAGTTTTTATTTTGCTTTGTTTTCTTATTTGATATATCATTGTCATGCACATGGGGCAGACGCCACGGCAATGCTGGAAAATTGTCAGCATCATCTACCAACTCTTCCTGTCACAATCAGCTTCTGATTCTGTATTTTAGTATATAAAATCCTCCTTCAATACCACAAATATATACCATTGTCAGTTTCCATGCGCTATAAACTTTTAGTATGGTCATCATCATACATCCTTCATAATTTTTAACACAATGATTTTCATAGGGTAGACTAAATTAAAAATTTGTTAATAATGATGAGTCTAAAGAAAATTCCATTTAGAGAAAGAAAACAGCAGAAAGATGTACCTCGTAGGATCCCCACAAGGTTAAGTCAATCTTCTTTTTTTCCTTTTTTTTTTTTTTTTTGGTTAAGTCAATCTTTAAGGTCTACTTTTTCCTTAGTAGTTTATATCTAAAAGTGCTCAATTAAATTTCTTCACATTGTTGTAGTGTAGTAATAAAATTATGGTACCCAATAATAGAGATAGAGTTTGTTAGTTTTCTAAATAGCCCTTAATGAAGGGAAAAGCTATGACAAAAGACACATATAGCTTTTGGAGGAGCAGTTGCCAAAACATATCTAAGCTTGACATGTTACTTAAAAAATAGAGTTCCCGGGGCACCTGGGTGGCTGGCTCAGTGGTTGGGTGTCTGCCTTTGGCTCAGGTTGTGACCCCAGGGTCTGGGATCAAGTCTCACATTAGGCTCCCTGCAGAAAGCCTGCTTCTCTTTGTGCCTATGTCTCTGCCTCTCTCTCTCTGTGTCTCTCATGAATAAATAAATAAATAAAAGTCTTTAAAAAATAGAGTTCCCAGTGTGTTCTCTTTATATATATTTGTGTGTATTGGCTTTAGGGGAGAGGGGCTCCCTTGGTTATCAGGAGCCAGTGCAAAGGTCCTGGGTGCCTAGGGGAACACAGAGCAAATATGACATAAAACTATCAATATTGCCAATTTCTCAATTTTCTGAAAACTATCTCTAGTTGATTGCAATACTTGTTTAATGGTTTATTTACTTTGAATCTTTGAATTTCACAAATATATATATATATATTATATATATTACATTACATGTGTATCTTCTTTAAGGATTAGGGGTGAGGTTTAGATTTAATAATCGGAGAAAAAAGATAATATAACAAAATAGTAGAGAACAAGAAAAAAGACACTTTCTAAACATTACTTCTAATTTTTACAGCACCTAAAGCATTTTTGGCAGGAAATCTTAGCATATGACCCTATCACTTTAATTTTGTTTCCATGGCCTAATGAATTGTATTACAGTATTAGAATGTGAGCTTATTAAAACTATGGTTCTTCAGTAGACAAAGTGTTTATCTTGCTTTTTTTTGATATTCGATTCAATTATTTGTTATGTATTGTGGCTAAACTAAAAATTGTTAATTTAAATATTACTGCATATCTAAATGAGTGGTTTATTTTACTGCAACTGTACTTTTATGCTTAATTTTTTTTATTGCCACCAATTTTCAACAGTTCAATAATCCCACTGTGATTTTTACATTGAGATAAAAGAACTAAAAAGAGAAGCTTTGCAACCCACTGCTTACCAAGGTAAGCTCTGCACAGCTCCCAGGCTTAGATCCCTACACTCACAAGACCTAAAAATTATTTTGAGCTTTAAAAAAGTCATGACACTGAGATGAAAACAGAATCGATTTGGAACAATATTTGAAAATACAATACTGGGTTAAAACGTAAAGTATTTCTCTAAGGTAACAAATCAGATATACTTATTTTTATAAACCAAATTCAATTTATTAAAAGTTAAGTTTTAAAGATTTACAACATTCAATGTATCAGCCACCTGTCTAAACTGATATTAACTCAATTAATATAGTAAGACTTGTTTCATAATGCTTTTTCAAGAGGGAATTTAAAGAAAACAAATTGAAAATTTTGTTAAACCTTAAGTTTCCTAGTATAAATTTATCTTTTTAAAAAGATTTTGTTTATTTATTCATGAGAGACACAGAGAGAGAGAGAGAGAGAGAGAGAGACAGAGACACAGGCAGAAGGAGAAGCAGGCTCCATGCAAGGAGCCCGACGTGGGACTCGATCCCAGGACTCTAGGATCACGCGCTGGGCTGAAGGCAGACACTAAACTGCTGAGCCACCCAGGAATCCCCATCCTAATATAAACTTAAAGGTACAGTTGCCACAGAATGTTTTGAGGGAAAGCTCACATAATCTTAAATGTGGTTTATGTCAAATCTGGCCTACGTATTGAGTAAAGTGCCTTTTGATAGTGTTCGTCAGAAATATCTGGCACCAGGTGCCAGTGGCCTGGAGGCAGAAAGCACCAAAAGAGATGAGAAAGGTATCAGAACATGGCTATACTGCCAGAGTTTGAATCTTGGCTCTGCTGCTACTAAAAAGCTTTAGGAATTTGGATAAATTATTGAATCCCTGCTGCCTCAGTTTCCACACCTGTAAAATCTAGATGATGATAATAATAGTACTAAGCTCACAGAGGACTTGTGAGCATTAAGAAAGTCAGTAAGTTAATGTGTATAAAATATTTATAGCAGTGTTTGAAATATTGTGCACTCCCAATAAATGTTAGCTATTATAATTATTGTTTGTATAAATTATTAAAACTCAAAATGTTAAAAAAAAAAAAAAAAACGGAACGTTTGTAGTAAGTGCTTTGGAAGCCTTTCCACTGTTCCACTGATATCATCATTGCTCACAACTTATTTGCAAGCCTTTCCTTGACACTGCTTTCAAAACCTATAGAACAAAAACGTTCAGCTCACATTGAATACTTGGCAACACTGAATGTAAGATATTATTCTTGGTGCTGGGGATGAAAAATGAGTAAGACACACTTGCCCTCAATAAGTTTATACTCCAGTGGGAGAGATAGAATACACAAATAAGCACCACAGCAGAGCATCCTCTCTGTATTTTAGTACAGAATTCTTGACATTGAGCTATATTTGAGGATTTACATGCAATCTTGATTCTTATGGGACTAAAATGTATACAGAGTAAGGATTGCCCATAACCAGCACTGGGACTGACAACAGATAAGTATCCAAGAAATGATTGCTAAAGGAATATAAACAGTAACAAATATACATTAAAAAAATGGTAATGATAGTGGAAACTGCCAAAGCTTCATAAGAATGAATAATGTGTTCATTACTCATTAGCTTTTGAATGCTAGATAAGAGTTTATGAGGTAGGGAATCAAAAAATAATTTTGTGTGTCCACAGAATTGTAAAGAGTTTTTATTGGTATGGTATTTAAAAAATATAAAACTTTTCTAAGCCATCTCAAGAAGGAGAGGCCCCCTGAAGGGAGGTTATCCAGAATGGAAAGTATAGTAATGTGAGACTGGAATCAAGGCTGAAGGAGAAGACTGAATCTGAACAAATTTAGGAATTATTATCTGTACAATTTGGAGATGAACTGAATGAGGAGTGGTGTGTGAGAGAGTACTGGGGTGTTTTTAGATTTCAGTGTAAGGTGAATCATGGAATGAGCAGAGTGGTGATAATTCTGTATTTTCATGGCCAGTTTTAGAAACATCTAAAATTTTTAGAGCCATTATTTTTTAATAAAGTGGTGTTTAAATGAAATTTCAGCAAAAAGATACCGTTTTTCTTTTCTGGCATATCTGATGGTTATGTAGACATCACGAGATGAGCTTCCAAACATTTTAATTAATGGAAACTTATGGGAATTTCTGTAGAGCCTATATGGAGTTAATTATAAAGATGAAATTTAGTTGAATGAATAAGTTCTTATTTATTTAATATCATCTTATGATTGTATTATCATATCTTATATTTGTTACTACTCTATGGCACTGGGAACTTATGACAGTGCTATAGGACCTCTCACTAACCAAGAATTACTCTTTGTCTTCCTTGATCTAGAGTTGCAAAATGTTGATAGAAATTGAGGGGGGAAAAAAAAAAAAAAAAAAAGAAATTGAGGGGGGAAATATTTGTTGTTGGTGTTGGGATATCCAGTTAGTCATTTAGATAATTGCATCTGAGGAACTTAAGAATACTATAACCTGGGTGATCTGTCTCTCTGCCTATTTCCTATATTTCAGAAATAATGATATGATATTTGTGAGGCATCTGGTTTTCTAACCTCATTTTAAGTGTTCATAAGTCCCTCTTTCTGTTCAAGCTTTCTTGTGATCCTTAAACTGAAGAAAATATCTTTAGAATATTTTTGTGCTCAAGTTTTAACAGTGTGTGCAACTTCAGTTGCTTGGGTCTAACATCTAACTTGTCCTAAGATTCAGGACAAATCCAGAGGCTTACATTTTTAAAATTCTGAGGCAGCAAAAATTCCATTAATATACACTTACTATATGTATAAGAAGACAAATTTCAGGTAAGAATCTAAGTTAAAGACTATTGACATTTTTATTCTAGATTTCCATGTACTTTAAAAAAAAGGAATGCCTATAGGTACACTCAGTTACCACATATATTTCTTTAAACCTTTTATTCATGCAAGGTATTTATATGCAGACCTTAGCAAATCTGCATATCAATGCCCGCTATGGTACCAGTGCATGAAATACAATTAACACAGACATGCAGGTACCAAGTTCAGCATAATGAAAAATTAAGTATACACTTTATATAAACAAGATACTTTCTGATAATTTTGGGTGGTAGATTAATTGCTCTCAAGGCACTTTTAACCCAAACCACATAGAACTCCCCTAAATTGGACCATGAATGACTCAGTCTGTTTCATATCCTTTTTACTTAAATTCTAGTGATTTTTTTTTTACCATATTTTATGGAGCAGCTGCGGGGTCTGAGCTTCTTTTTGTCTTGAAAAAAATAAAGGCCTCATTTAGCTCGTGGTGGAGCTATGAGCTGCAATGTGTTTGTTAGTCTAATGCATCCGTCCTTTGTGTAGCCACTAACTCCAGACAGCATCGTGACTCCCTTCCCTGCTCAACTATGTGAGAAGACAGTAGGTCATTGCTGCAGTCTGCCATCCAACAAAAGAAAGAGAGGTGTGAAGAAAATGTTTGTGTACATTTGAGATGCAGTGACTATCGCTAAGTAATTAGCATAAGACAGAGGCTGGCCCATAACCACAGGAAGGATAAGAAATTTTACTGACAGCTAAATTGGAACTATGCTAATCTGGCAAAGATTGTGTAGAAAGGATGCTTGTATTTAGTTACCGATGCCATACCCTGTACAGTTTTCTTTATCGTTAGGCGATATTCAAAATTCTTGGTGAAAGCAGTCAGTGTCCTGATTTGTGCGGTGTGAAACCATGGTCAGTTGTAACCATGACTACCCTGTCACCCAGAAGTCTGGCAGACAATGGAATCCACTAATTATAACATTATAACCCTCCTTTATCTCTAGTTTACCAAATTCTTCACAGGATTACTGCATTTAATTTGTCTCTTAGTGAACGACCTGAAAACCCCACAGCTCGCTTACAAATCTTATCAGAGTTGCTGTTTACCATTTCCAGAAACTTCCCTGAGCTCTAGCTACAAGACAACCTTTAGACTTTCCTCTTCCCCAGATGTCTTTTCAAGCAGTACAAACTTCTTTCTAGTTGGAAGATTTACTTTCACCCATTAATCATGTGTAATTGTTTCCATGTTACACAGTTTTTAGTACATTCTCAATGATGTGATTTATTAAATTTTATGTTTTAAATGACTTAGTTATGCTCAGAAGCAGTAAAAGACATGCACAGTGCATTCAGGAAACACTACTCTGAGTTACAGGTGGTAATTACCTTAACATACTCGAGTGATTTCTCCCATTTCAGAGTCATAATTCATAACCACTTTTATGACCTAATTTTAGGATACTTGGAATAAAGAAGATGAACTTTTATTAATCTTTATACTTTTCAAATGCATATACCTACATGTTTGTTAGTACTAGGAACAGTAGTGAGAGATTTAATATTCTTAAATGATAGGAAGAAAGTTCACACTATTATTTCACATCATGACTTTTGCTTAGGTCGTTGGCAACTTCAGTATCTCTAAAAGGAAGACCAATATTATGTCTGCATTATGAAGTAGTCATGAAACAATGTTTGAAGTGCTATTAAGTATAAAATTGTATGTTTGGAATGTTAACACAGACAGCAGTTCAGGTAGTTAAACCATAAAACATCATTATAGATAAAATGAAAATAATTATAGGAACAAAACCAGATACCAGATAGAGACAAACTTAACTATACATCAAACAGAAAAATACATGTTCTATAATTGTACCTAAAAGAATGAAAATATAAAATAAATATACTATATTATGTCATAAATCATAAATAAGTCATAATTTTTCAACTTTTGGTCTAAAGTTCCATATGATTTGTTATAGATGTAAGGTAAATTTTATTTTAATTTACTATTATATAACACTTAAAATCCCTATACTCTTTCCAATAGTTTGATGTTGAGAATTATACCTTACAGATTTTTAGGAAGAGGGCTACACTAGATATAATTTATTTAGACCAGTAGAGGTAATTAAACACCTGAAAGCAAATATCAAAGAAAGAGGAAGGGGATCCCTGGGTGGCTCAGCGGTTTAGTGCCTGCTTTCGGTCCAGGGCGTGATCCTGGAGTCCCGGGATCGAGTCCCACATCAGGCTCCCTGCATGGAGCCTGCTTCTCCTTCTGCCTATGTCTCTGCCTCTCTCTCTCTGTCTCTCTCTCTCTCTCTCTGTGTCTCTCATGAATAAATGAATAAAATCTTAAAAAAATAAAGGGGGAGAAGTAACCCCAAGAAGAAACTTCTAAGTGTTGAATTGTATGCTCCCCAAATTCATATGTTGAAACCCTAAACCCCAATATGGCTATTTTTCAGATAGGGCTTTTAGGTAATAAAGGTTAAGTAAAGTCATGATGCTAAAGTCCTAATGCAATAAGACTGATGGTCTTATGAAAAGAGGAATGAAGAGAGATTTCCCTGTCCATGCACATGCACAGATGAAGGCCTTGTGAGCACACAGTGAGAAGATGGACATCTGCCAGCCAAGAAGAAAGCTCTTACCATGACCTGACCCTCCTGGCACCCTGATCTCAGACTTCTAGCCTCCAGACTGTGGGAAAATAGTTTTCTGTTGTTTGAGCCACCCCATCTATGGTATTCTGTTATGGCAGCTCCAACTGACCAATGCAGAAGCACAACATAAAAATTACTCATTTATGTCTGAATAATTTTTATGTCATGAAAACTGTAAATCTCCTCCATTGTATACTTTTTAAAAAAGATTTTATTTATTTATTCATGAAAGACACAGACAGAGAGGCTGAGACAGATAGAGGGAGAAGCAGGCTCCCTGTGGGGAGCCAGATGTGGGACTAGATCCCAGGACTCTGAGATCACAACCTGAGCCAAAGGGAGATGCTCAACCACTGAGCCACCCAGGTGTCCCCATTGCATGCTTAATTAAAGACGTTAATTTCATTATAGGTCATAGAGCAGAAATGTAAAGCTTTGTAACTAGAGATTTTTATAAATATTTCAATACCAGCCATCTTGAGATATAAGAAGTAGGATTTTTATCCACCATCTTTTCTATCTTGTTCAAATTTATTTTCAGATAACTGGAAAAGGAAATGGATGTATAATTGTACACTAAGTATTCTCAGTTATAGATTACTTCTTATTGAGGAGGGCAGTTATTGAGACTATGTTTTTGAAGATCACTGATCATTGTTTTCCTTATCCTTCCTTAAATATAAATAAAATCATGAGATATAAAAAGAAATAAGCACCAGTCTACATAAGTGACAAGTAAGGAAAATAACAGTGCCATATGTGAGATAGACTATTACTAGTTTTCCACAAAAGAAAGCTGGTGTGTGTTTTTGAGGATATTTTCAAATAATACCCTTAATTAAAATGTATTATTGTGGATGATGTGCAGACTCTCCTTTTAGAACCAAGGAACTCATTCTCACAGCTGCCTGGAATGCTTCCTGTTGAAGAACCTCCCCTCACTGATTGCTAAGAGTTCCTTTGCCCAGAGGGAATTGCCTCACCTGAGTTCTTTGTGCTCCCAAAGGACAGTTCATACACAATGACTAACTGATGAATAGTACAAAGGTTGCTCCCCTCTTTTAACTGGGGACATCTCTGAAGGGCCCTTTGAGCTCCAGATCCCTTCTAGAATCATAAGCATTGGAATTCATGTACCCAATTATACCTTCCTCACTCCCTTTCAGGTGTGGTTCCCCAGAACACTCCTCAATAAATGTCATCTGGTCAAATCTTCATTTCAAGCATCAATTTTCAATTCCTTATTGAAAAACTTATTTTATATAAAAAGTCACATGGGGAACATTTGATATATATCAAATAAGAATTTATGAAAAGTCACCTGGGAATGGTACAACTATTTAAGGGTAACTCACTGTCATGTCTTCCAATGTGTGGGTGATGCTCCAATGTACTTCCTAAATTGTCTTACAGGAGTGTAAGGACTGTTTTCTAAGCTGTCGGGAACATTGTCAGATTATCTTTAACTTTCAGCCATCTTTGTGGATTTCCTTGGATGATAAAAACTGCCTCATTGCAGGCCATGCCTCTCTCAGAGGCGGAGTGCATCCAATGGCATATTAAAGTGAAGTTAAAGCCAGCTCCCAAAGAACATCCCAGTTGAGGAGTTACTGGTAGGTTTGGCTAAGAAGTGACAAAACTCCCTTAATCCAAGGGTAATCTTCAGAAAAAGAAAGCACTCTAAATTTTGGCAGCCAGTATTCTAATCACCCCTGGGAGTTAATTCCTGATTCTGAAGGAGGAACAGGGAGGCTGGGGGTGGGGGGTGGGGCATCACAGCATCCATTTCCTTCTGCCTAATCTTCCCTCCCTTCCCTTTCTTTTGTATGGGCTCATGAGCATTCACTAACACAGTCTACAAGGCTAAAATTTGCCTAGACTTCTTTCAAGGGAGCCCAACCAGGTGACTTCTAACTCGGTTGCATATTTAATAGCTTAAATGTCAGAAGTCATCTTTCTTAGCTTTCTTGTCCACTTTAGTAGGATTATATCTTGCAGAAGTCAAGATAGCATTTTGTATACTTTATATTAGTATAAATACTACTTCTTCCTTTTCTGCCCATCATGTGCTTCGTTAACAGAGAAACCCAATGAACTACAGTAAGAAGGATGCTTGTAGAATGAATTATAATTCTGTGCTCTGTTTTGATATATTATGAAGTAAGTAATTGGATAGTCTCTTCTCCTATTAACTATGATCCCCTAATATCAACAGTATAGATTTAGTGAAATATTTTCTTCTTATTGGATCACTCGGTATATATATTTTGCTAATTTTTTTAAGATTTTATTTATTTATTCATGAGAGACACAAAGAGAGAGAGAGGCAGAAAGACAGGCAAAGGGAGAAGCAGGGTCCACAAGAGCAGCCCGACACAGGACTCTGTCCAGGCCTCCAGGATCACACCCTGAATCAAAGGCAGATGCTCAACTGCTGAGCCACCCAGGTGTCCCAATATATTGCTAATTTTTGTGACGCTAATGTTAATGGAAACAAAAGAACATATCTTCAGTTTATAGAACTTTTAGCTCTGCTAGCTCTGAAGTAGGAGTACAGGTAAAGATGTTAAGTACTGTGCTTGGCATTTGCCATGTTTTCTTTTTTTTTTTTTTAATTTTTTATTTATATATGATAGTCACACAGAGAGAGAGAGAGGCAGAGATACAGGCAGAGGGAGAAGCAGGCTCCATGCACCGGGAGCCTGACGTGGGATTCGATCCCGGGTCTCCAGGATCGCACCCTGGGCCAAAGGCAGGCGCCAAACCGCTGCGCCACCCAGGGATCCCTGCCATGTTTTCTTTAACTACACCACTAAACTGCTGGTAGTTCCATATGTGAATTATTTTTGCACTTATTTTTCAGTTACCCAAGTAGCCAATTTTGGGAAATCAGTCTAGGATAAAAAGAACTATAACTATAACTCATATGTCAGGTTGTCATGTACAATTTAATGTTATATAGATATATAAGCTTACAGTGGATATGGGCTCTTGCAACTTAGTTTTGATGCAGTTATCAGAGATAACAGATTATAGCTGGGTCCTCATACTTGGGATAGTGATTCTGATAGAGAGGATCCTGATGTGCATACATGCAACATATAATATAGATATTCTTGTCTAGTGGATTGCCCAGAAAGTCTCCCTTGAGATGGATGGGTTCCTCATTTGAGCATCATTAGGAAAAGTAGAATGGCCTTTGATGGAAATAACAGTGCATATAACAAGTTGGTAACAAGCTAGTTTGTTGTAGCATAAAATAGGAAAAGTGTAAAATTATAAATATAGGTGTTAATAAACTACAAAGTGAATAGGTGGTGGAAAAAATATGATCACTCTTATCCAATGGAACAAAGAACAGATGAAAGCTACCTACAATTGTTGAGCTATGTTTTCAGATTCACAATTGACTGAAGGAAAACCTCAGAGGAAAAAATAATAACAATACTTTTGTTATTTTATGGAATTTAGTAATGGTAGGTATAACCTTTTATTAATTTTATTGTGGAGGCAAAAATGTAGGAAAAGAATAGTAAAAAGGAAGCTAAAAAGAATAAAATACCTAGAAATAAACTTCATCAAGGAAGTGAGGGACTTGTACTCTGAAAACTACAAAACACTGATGAAATTGAAAATGACATAAACAAATGAAAAGATATTCCATTCTCATGGATTAGAATAATCAATATTGTTAAAATGTTCATACTACCCAAAGAAATCTACATATTTAATACAGTCTCTATCAAAATGAAACAGCATTTTCACAGAACTAAAACAAATAATACTAAAATATATATGCAACTACAAAAGACCCTGAACAACCAAAGTAATCTTGAGAAAGAAGAACAAAGCTTGAGATATCATAAACCCAGATTTCAAAATATACTACAAGCCAATAGTAATCAAAATGGTATGGTACTGGCACAAAAAGAGACACATAAATCAATGCAATAGAATAGGGAGTCCAGAAATAAACCCGCACTTACATGGTCACTTAATCTGTGACAAAGGAAGCAAGAAAAGATAGTCACTTTAATAAATGGTGCTGAGAAAACTGAACAACCACATGAAAAGAAAGAAACTGGGCCACTCTCACACCATACACAAAAATTGACTCAAAATGGATTAAAGACCTAAATGTGAGGCCTGAAACCATAAA
The DNA here is from genome assembly GCF_018345385.1 of Vulpes lagopus. Classification (NCBI taxonomy): domain Eukaryota; kingdom Metazoa; phylum Chordata; class Mammalia; order Carnivora; family Canidae; genus Vulpes; species Vulpes lagopus. The sequence goes on along the minus strand of NC_054824.1, from coordinate 20,313,030 downwards.
ACTCTTAGAAAAAATCAAGGCAGTAATTTCAGTGACACCAGCCTTAGCAACACCTTTCTAGATATGTGTCCTCAAGCAAAGGAAACAAAAGCACCAATGAACTACTGGATCTACATCAAAATGAAAAGCTCTTGCACAGCAAAGGAAACTATCAACAAAATAAAAAGGCAACCTATAAATGGGAGAAGATATCTGCAAATGATATATCTAATAAGGGGCTAATATCCAAAATATACAAAAAGCTTATACAACTCCACAGGAAAAACAAAAACCAATAACCCATTTAAAAATGGGCAGAGGACCTATGAAAATGAATAGACATTTTTTTCCAAAGGAGGCACACAGATAGCCAACAGACACAGGAAAACGTGCTCAACATCTCTGATCATCAGGGTGATGCACATCAAAACCACACTTCACACTTGTCAGAATGGCTGGACTCAAAAGGATAAGAATAACAAGTGTTGGTGAGGATGGGAAAAAAAGGGAATTCTCATGCACTGTTGGTGGAAATGTAAATTGTTGCAGCCCCTCGGGAAAACAGAAATAAAGAGAGAAATATCAGATGATCCAATGATTCTACCACTGGATTTTAAGAAAGAAAATGAAAATACTAATTTGGAAAGATATACACACCTGTATGCTTATTGAAGCATTCTTTGTATTAGTTGTGGAAATTGTAGAACAACCCGTGTCCATGGTTATAGATGAATGGATAAAGAAGTGATATATACATACATACATATGTATGGGGAGGATGGTGGGAGGGATGGACAAAATGGGTAAAGGGGAGTGGGACATACAGGCTTCCAGTTATGGAATGAATACATCACAGGGATAAAAAGTACAGCATAGGGAATATAGTCAATATTTTTTAATACTGTTATATCGTGACAGATGGTTACTACACTTTTGATGAGCATAACATAATGTATAAAGTTGTGGAATCACTATGTTGTACACCTGACTCTTACATAACATTATGTGTCAACTGTGCTTGGTTAAAAAAAAAAAAAAAAAAGAATTGCTAAAAGAACAGGGTAAAATATAGGGCTCTTTTTATGAGGAGACAAAAATTTAGGAAAGCATATATAAGTGAGGGAATATTAATTGGCTTCTATTAACAGTGGGGAAATTAAATGGAGAAAATGTATTTTATGGAGCAAGGGGATGCTATGATATTAGAATAAAGTACGGTAAGATGCTTAAAATTAAGGATATATTTGGCAGTTCAACTGCTGACCAAATATAATAAGAAGAGAGTAAACTATTAATATTTTTCTTTTTGTAACCAAATCATTTAAGGGGAGGCAATAACACAATAGGAGTTAAACTCCAAGTAGAATTTTGTAATATGCAAAGGCCCTGAGAATGGACTACCCACCCTATAATAACAAACATAACGTGCAAATGAAGTAACCAGAAACCAGATGCTAAGCTATAGCTAGTCCAGTTAGCTCTACACCGGAGGGAAGGAGGGAGAAAGAATCTGACTTTGTGAGATGATCAAAGCATAAGTTAAAAAGAAAAAAATCTGAGTAATGCTCACAGGGTTCGATTTAATGTGCAAACCTAAGAGTGCTTTTTGGATACTATGGAACTTGGTTTCATCCTAGTGAATCTGATCAAGTCAATGCAGTTACATAGTTAATCTCATGCTCTATTTCTTGAGAAGTAAGATGTCAAGAAAGAAATTGCAGGGGATCAAGACCCGGGAAAAGGCTGATGTTCCTTCTCCTGACCAGCACATTTAATGTAGGGACAGCATGAGAGTCTCACTGTGTTTCACATCTGCCCAGGGGCACTGAAATGGGAGAACAACAGGTAGCGAAGGCATTAAAGACACAGATTCCTAGGCTTAATATAGCATGAAAACTTCATTCAAGGATTTTGTTCAGGCAACTCCTGACTAATTCTTCTAGGATTCTGGACTCTCGTGTTTCATGTTTTCAAATTAAAAAAAAAAATGTATTAGACTGCACTGTTTTCTTTGTGTGAATTCATATGATAATTTGGTAACAAATTGCCTTCTTCAGTGTTCCATATTATTTTCTGTAGCATGTATAACACAGAGAATCATCGATCACAGTCATTTTCTGTGTGCCTTATATTTACAATTAGTATAGAGATCTCCAAAGGCAGGAACTAGGATACTATTGATCACTTTGTCTTTAAACTATCTATATGCAATAAATGTATACTCCGGGATTGCATTTGAAACATCACCAGTAAGGATAAAGCTGTGGCTACTATACCTTGTAAAAAACAAAGCCTTTAACTCTTTGACAACTCCTGAATTTACAAGCCAACTCCTGAGGGCTGTATTAGTCATAGCGTCAACTTGAATATACTGTTAATATACCTCACTGGATAAGTCTGAATGTTTTGCTTTTTATCATAAATATGAAGGGCCTATAACTCAAAACTGCAAACCCAGTTGAGCTATTAAAAAATTTCTCTTAGAGAAAACAAAACAAAAGACAAACAAAAGCTTAGTTTATGATAAGATCTTTGTTGTTGAACTGCTCTGTTTAAACATAAAAAGCATAAAGCCTAGCCTTTAAAAAACAATGAAACATTAGGAAAGTATAATAGAAGTTCAAATAGAATTAGTTACAGAGCTTTCACAAATTTTTAGCAAGCCCACTGAGAAAGGCAGTGAATGATTTCATGAGACCTCACTCTTAAAATAGACTAGAAATTTATTTAACATTATGCAGTTTATTATTTTAAATATCATGACATACAAGTTCAGTTGCATCTGACATGATTAATGTGGGCAACTGCTAAGGAGATGTTGAATAATGACTCAGAAAGAAGCTAACTAATCTCCATGAAATTTGGTGCATCGTAATGATCCAGTATCTTCTACCTAATGTACACAACAGTATCAGCATTAGTATCTTTGTCTTATAAACCTATGCAGAAAGAAGACTCTGACTTGTCTTTACATTAGATAAAGGGCCTAATATTCATGGAAAAATTTTGAAGCACTAAATATGAATAGTTATAAGATTAAAAATAAATCAATCTTGATAACATATGTTTTAAATCTAAAACAAAACATAGTTTTTAATGTGTAACAATTATCCCAAATCTCACAACTTAGAACTGGTGACATTTCTACTTTGGTGTGATTTCTTACAACTTTTTTATCTATGCTTTTTTTTTTTTTTTAACTAAGTCGAAATCCTAGTATGTAATTACCATTTGTTTTGCTTTTCCATTTAACATACACTTACTATTTTCATATATCTTAAACTGGACATTTAAAACAATAAAGGTATCATTTATCTTTTAAATCCAATCCCCTGCTGGTATCCCCCATTGCATAAGTGACACCACCCCTTCACTCTTGTTGCTTACAACAGACACTTGAGAGCCATCCTTTGCACTGCTTCTCCCTCTATTCTACTCTTGCCTTGGCATAGTCACTCTTGCCCCTGCCAATATCATTTTCACACAAGAGTCAGAATGAGTTTTTCAAAATTGAAATATGGTCTTGCTACTTCTCTGCTTAAAACATGTCAATGATGTTGGCTTGCTCTTAGTAAATTCCTTAATGTTGGCCCTTATGATCTGGTTCTTATATCTGTTCAGCCTTCTCTCTCTCACCCTGGTCTTCTTCCACTAGTTCAGATATTTGAAACTCCCTTATACTCTCTGAACATCTCATTGTCTGCTCCTTCTGCCTGTAATGTCTCCCTTTGCCCCTTTCCCCTTAATATTCTTTAGGGCTTACCTGAAACATACCATTTGTTTACTAAAATCTTTCCTGTTGTGTATTCTTAAAGTATTTCTTGTACTTCTGCTTAGTAGCACTCATCAAAATTTAGCTTGTATAACTCCTTGTATAATATTTATTTACCTTGTGTCTCAAAAATTATAAGATCTACAAGTACAGGAGTACATTTTTTTCAACACTTTATGCTCACTATATCAACATTAATATCTAGGCCAGCATCTGACACATCTGGGGACTCAGTAAATGGTTGTTATTGCTTTGAATAAGTGAAAGAGGGCACTGACTCTAGTATTGTTTTTCTGATCTATTTGTTATGAATATTCTTCCACTTTAGTTTTGATTTTTCACTACATAGTCATATCTATAAAACATTTTCAATGTGATATGTTCCATATGTTTATGCTTGAGTGTGCTCATTACCTAGATACTTTATAAGTATTCATTTCTACTTCCAACTGATTGTTTTAGATTTTATATGAAGTTAATGAATCTACATTGAATTATTTGGTATTTGTTATAGGTTTTTAAATTTTCCTAAAATCATTTATTATAATGCATTTCCATGTCTCTTCTGGTCTCTGATGTCACTCATTATTGTATTCCTATCTAGACCAGATTCTGACTCCTTGACAAATGTGTCAAAAGGATCAGTTCTACATTTCAGGGGTTTGGGAATTTATTAAAAATTCTATTCTTATTTTATTGTTTAGTTGCACTGTAATATTCTTCACAAATGTTAGATCCTCCATTTTTGTGGAAATTACTGCCTCCCCCACACACTTTGTAAGTTCTCAGTATTATGTGTATATGTGTGCTTCCTTGTTTTGTGCATTGGAAAGTGCTTATCTTAATGAAAATTTACCAGAGAATTTAACAGACTTCAGGGTGCTTCCATTTGAACTTGCGAACTTAAGGGTTTATTATTTATTATAATGAAATGAAAAGCTGCCTTGAACCTAGTTGAGCTTCCCACTCAAACCTTCCTTTGAAGCTTGTGTTCAACCAACTTTTCTTGACTAATTTCATACAGCCCTCTTGTTGGGACATGATATATCTTATAAGATATAGCATCGTGTCTATTGCTTGTCTTTCCCCAGCCAGAATTAGAATTGTCTATCACAGCTGATAAAATCATCTAATTTTTCCTCTGAAGAAAATACTAGTCTGAGTCTTGAATTTTTTGTTACATGTATTTACTAGGTGATTAAAATATGGTATGAAAATACTAAAAATGAATTCCATTATTACCACAAACCATAAAACATGTAACTTTGAGCCTACTATATGCCATGATCAGTGAAAGACAGTTATTTTTCATTAAAAAATGCAGCATTGGGACACCTGGGTGGCTCAACAGTTTAGCGCCTGCCTTGGGCCCAGGGCATGATCCTGGAGTCCTGGGATCAAGTCCCACATCAGGCTCCCTGCATGGAGTGTGTTCCTCCCTCTGCCTGTGTGTCTATCTCTGCCTTTCTCTCTCTCTCTCTTTCTCCCTGTCTCTCAAGAAAATAAATAAAATCTTTTAAAAATGCAGCATTATTATTCATAGATATAAAACAAAATTTAGATTTGGAAAAGTTAAATAATTTCCTAAAGCCTAATAAATTCTCAGGCCAGAATTTAATCCAAATTTGATTCCAAATTATAATTTCTTTTTACTTAATCATAGAGAAGTGACCTAATTATCCAATACTATGGCATAAAATGGTAAGTGACATTCTTTTGCCAATAAGGTAAATTAAGAACACATTCTCTTGTATTTGATATTGAGTTTTGTTAGAATTAGAAAGGATTAGGAAAACCATGTAATAACTAATGGTTGGTATATCAGAAAATATGGAACTATATATTGGCTCTCATACTGTTCCACAGACATGGGCTTCAAGTAAAGCAGAAAAAATGAATCTAAGAAAACTTTGGGACAAATAGAGCCTATGTTTATGCCAGTGATAGAATGAGTAAAGTACATTCTTCACTATTTATAATATTTCACAGGAAGTAGATAATCAACAAATGTATTGGATTATAATCTTATCCAATTTGATGAATAATAACTTAAAAATCAATGTATAGAGAATCACTAATAGTTCAAAGGAGAAGGAATATATTAATCAGTGAATCACAACCCAATGACTGCTTTGCAAATTGTAAAGAAAACCAGTATATCCATAATTTCATACCTTACCTCAAAACAAACCCCAAGTATGTTAAATATTCACATATTTATAAAACCAGGAGAAAATAAAAATGAATATTTATTAAATCTAGGTACAGGTAGTAGGAAGCAGATGTTCTAGATTCAGATGTAATGGAGAAAAAGCACAAAGAGAAGATTAATAAATTTAAGCACATGGTAATAGGAAACACTTGTGTATTTAATACACAAAAAAGTGAACACATGAAAATAATTGGTGTGAAAATAAAGTAGGTAGTTAAAACATAAATCATTTCAATATATAATCAAACCCAAACCTTAAAATGTAAGTGGTGAGAAAAAAAATCATCATAACTAACAAATAACTAATTTGAAAAAATCATAATAATTATTAGTAAGCAAAGAAATACCAATTAAGTCATCAGTGAAACATGTATTTTCACTTTCAACTTGGAAAATAAAAAAGAACAATTTAGGTTGATAAAAGAGAACTAAAATGTTTATTTTCTTTGGTGGTGGAAGTCAATTGGAATGAACAATCTTAAAAATAATTTTGCAATATTTATTAAGCATTTCACCCAATTCCATTTCCTGGGTTTTAGTATAAAGAACTTATCCTGGGCCAAAGGGCAAATTAGGCAAATATATGTCTAGTGAGGCATTATTCACAATGTTAACATTTGGAAATGACTTCAGTATCTAACAATTACGAGTATGTGTGTACTGTGGGATAGTCATTCAACATTACATAGTTCTTAAAATGATATTTTTTAATGATATGTTTAAAAAGAAGTACTATCATCTTACTTTTCATGTAATTTTTCTTTTATAATTTTAAGGAATCTAGCACAATGCAAAATAATTTTGGTCTACTTTAATTTAGGGTTTTACTAGAAAGGTTTCTCTTTTTTCATCAATGAAATTGATGGAAAACTAAGAAATTATGTTTTTGGTTGTTTCAATGTTGAAATGTTGACTTTTCCCTAGTTTCTACCTATCTGTGGTTGTAAATTACTGACATTAGTATCCCTTAAAATCTCTTGGATGGTGCTGCTACCTGCAAATGTAGGAACTCCGTTTTCACTGCCCACACCATCACACAGCCCATTGCCTGCCAAGATTTCAAGAATTTTGGCTAGAGTCCTCTGGTTTCTTTTTTTTTTTTTTTTTTATGATAGTCACAGAGAGATAGAGAGAGGTAGAGACACAGGCAGAGGGAGAAGCAGGCTCCATGCACCGGGAGCCCGACGTGGGATTCGATCCCGGGTCTCCAGGATCGTGCCCTGGGCCAAAGGCAGGCGCCAAACCGCTGCGCCACCCAGGGATCCCCAGTCCTCTGGTTTCTACATGTGCTTGTGACTCAGCCCACTTTTGTTGGGGCTGCTTCTTCTCTCCTGAAGTCATTTTCCAAGAGGTGGTATTTGTGTGTGTTGTTCCCTAGTGTATGTAATAGGTCACTAACCTAGCCATCTACACTGGAAGTGGTTTTACTATTGCTTTAGATTTAAATGATCTTTTTTTCCTTCCTGAGCCCACTCCTATTCCACTGACACTGCAGTTTCCACTGCCTTTTTATGGTCTTCAAGATTGCCTTGATTAGGCCTGCTGCTTTCTGCTTTCCAGGGTATTCACATGCACTTGGAAATCCCTGATGCACTGCCAGAAAGTTCAACTTCTTCACCAAACAGCTGGAACTGCTTCACCAGGTACAAGGACGATTTCACTGCACTTCCAGGTAAATCCATCTGTGTCTTGTGCTCCTGAGTCTGTCTCTCACTTGCCCCTGCTGCCAAGCACTCATGGAGAGCCAAAAGAGTATGACAACTATATCAAAGGGAATGTAGCAAGGAAAAGAAAAAAAGCTTTTTTCCCCCCTTAAGGTCACATTTCACTGGAGGATCCCAAAGCAGTGCGGCTTGAGATCCAAGCTTTTGCAAAATGTGCTTTCCATTTTTTTTTTCTTACAACTGTTTTCATTACAAAGATCTAAATTCAAGAAACAGCCACTCTTGTGTATTCATAATCGCCAGTCTTTTCTGATGACTAAAATCTTTTTACTGGATTAAGATTCTCACATCTGGCTTTATGCCTTGCACTTCTTCCTAGGAATCCAGCTGTCCACTTCTAGTCCTTTAAACCAACACCAAGCAACTTTCTTGAATAGAATCTAAATGCTGACTCTCTTTCCTGCATATCCCACATGTGTTCCATGAGAAACATACACACATTTTTCACTCTGAGAAACTCTGGAGTCTAGGTCAAATCCAATGTAGCAACTTCTCTTATAGGTCATCAATGGAATATTCACTCAGTTCATTGTTTACTTCTTAAATTTTGCAGCTGGGATTCAGGCTAGAGATTTTAAAACTAGACAAATGGTTCTCAGAACTCACTTTGGAAATGAATACCTCTACTTCCCTTGTAGAACCTATGTATCACTATTACTGTCTCAGGGAACTTCCCCTTTAATATAAATTCTGAGTGTCAACAAAATCACAACTGTCGAATTCAGTCAAATCATGGGTTTTCTGTATATAAAAGTAATAACTAATTTAATGCATTTTATCATGTGTATTTTAACAGAGCAGGTTATATTAATGGTGCTGTGCCTAAATAGTATCTAAATAATTTACATGTCTTCCTGACACTTTCATAATTGTCACCTGAATACATTACCAAATAGACATGTTGATTTATGATAAGCTATAGATCAGCAATTGAACTTCAACCTTTCACAAAAATGTTGCTATGAAAAGATAAAATTGCTACAGACTTCTTGAAAGAATGGATCCTGAATTATCACAATATCATAATGTAAGTTCAAATTTAAAATAGGTCAAATTTCCTTGAGTGAAATTTTTATACTTTACTTGGATTTGCATTTAGAGTCCTTCATAAATAATAACAAAATGCTAATAATGCATAAAGAACGGTTATATTATCAGTTGTCACTATGTAAAGTTTATTGTGAAAAGTCTTATGGATCAAAGTAATATTGAGGTGTTGCTGAACTTTTGAATATACATCTAAAATAAATCAGATCTCCAATTTTCCCCCCTGGAAACAGGCATATTGATTTGTCTTTCTCATAATGTGATTTAGCTCTCTAAAACAAGATGTTTAGAGGAAGCACTTCACCTGTCCTCCCTAACAATTTTAAAGGCAATAGCTATGGATCGCCACTCCATCTTTATACACACACGCACACACACACACACACACATAGAATGTATATTATATGTGTATATGTGTGTATATATGTGTGTATGGAATGAATGCACATATAAAAATAATACATATTACATCATGTGTTTATGTACATGTGGAAGGTATATTTTATATATGGACTGCATACACAAACATATGAATGCATATGTGTACATATATAAATAAATACTCTTTAAATAAACATAATAAAACTAAATAATGAATTCATTTGAAATGTTTAAAGATCCTTAAATTTCAACCTATTGGTTGCTTAGTAATTATTCCCTAGTTTCTCACCTGCATTCCTTAAAATGGTAAGTAAATTTCTGTTGCTATGGTTTAGAATTTTGAACAGAAGACTGACAATTACATGATTCAAAGTAGATGACAGTTTGCCTTTTTGGAGGTAGTATTTATAGTCTAAAATAATAATTATCTGTAAGATTGTCAAGGAGTTACAAAGTTATTACAATTATTAAACACTTTTATTCATCATAGTAATTTGGAATGCAGTGTTAAATGGTTAGTCTCTACCTTTGTAGTAGAAATTATACATTTTTCATATAATGAGTGAGGTAAAAGATTGAAAAGAGAAAATCCAAATAAATTAGGCACTGACAATCAGATAATAGATATCTTAGTATAGAAGACTTGGCATACTGATCAGACCAATGGTACCTCTTTTCCATGATTCAATTTCTTGATAATTTTGGCCAGTTAATATAATGGCAAAGTTAGGATAGCAGTACAAATATACATTTAATGGATTGTTTTTGTCTTTTGATTAGGAATTTAACTTAACCTTTTATTCTATATAATATCTGGTAGTGTGGAAATTTGTAACCCTCCCATCTACTGTATAAAGAATTTTTAATTTGATTTATTTTTAAATAGCCTCTTTCATGATTCATAAGAAACAAATTATTAGAACATTCTGTGATTCTTTACATACGTCCATGTAACTAATATCAATATCCCTCATAATTCTAGAAACTTAACCTCATTCAATCTTCATATTTCCAAAATAAAGATCTTATATGATTTTGTTTAATAGAATAATAGTTATCCTTTTGATTGTCTTGTGCTTCTAAATATTCTACCTTTCTCTTTTTTGTTTTTATTTTTTTAGAGATTTTATTTATTTATTTGAAAGAGAGAAAGAGAGAGCGAAGGAGCACAAGCAGGGGGAGTGGCAGAAGGAGAGGGAAAAGCAAGCTTCTTGCTGAACAGGGAACCTGATGTGGGGCTCAATTCCAGGACCCTGGGATCATGATCTGAGTAGAAGGCAGATGCTCAATCAGCTAAGCTACCCGGGAGCCTGTGTTTTGTTTTTATTTTGTTTTGTATTTTAATAAATGGTAATCCCACACTGTATTCAGGTGTTCTTATTTTGAGGCTTTAGTGTGGGAGGAGCCTAAGTTAATGAGATTAATAAAAAATATTTGTTCTTAATCAAAATCTTGGCTACCATCAATATCAGGCACAACCTCATGCAATTTACTTTGCCTCTTTGGCCCTTAATTTTGTTATTTATAAGATATAACAATATATTACTCATTGAATTTTTATCATATATAACTGAGAGGGCATACAAATAGTATTTAGGCATTTCTACACATTGTATAGAAGCTCAATAAACAACAACCTTTATTATAACCATTATCATTAGACCCAATGAGGGCAAAGCATAGCTGCTCAACAACCTGACCTCAGGGGTATGCAATACTGTATTTTGTTTTTTCTGTTCATCTTCTACTCTGCTCCCAAAGAGAAAGGCCAATACAAGAGCCAAGGCCACAATCTTAGATACATGTTCTTTATTTCTAGAAATCCATTTCTTGGAATGTTTCTATCTCTTCCACTTGCAAATATAGAGTAACTGTTTACTTGGAAGATGAGTAGGCCTAGAAAGACCAAGATTTCACAAATTCTTAGATTTCACAAATTCTACTGTTTTTATGCATGTGGATATAGTTTTTGTTTTTTCAGATTAACTTTCTCTTACCACTGAAGTATGAGAATCAATGCAGACCAGGAAAGGAATCCTTAAGTGTGCCTTTAACCTAGAAAAAAGAGTGCCTCACCAGGCCAGCTTAAGAAAAGAATCACATTGGACTTTGATGGCAAAGTGTAATAGCAAGAAAAGTGTGTAGATTTGGACTTGGACTCTGCATATATATTTCTTTGGGAGACCTTAAGAAGATTTGACAGTAATTGAACAAGACTATATTTTTATATGACTTATGAAAATCCATGGTCAAATATTTAATAGAGTCCATATGATAAAGCATACGGTTTATTGTTTGTTATTTTTACTCTGCGTCTCTAAGCTAGTCTGGCCAATTCTCAAACAGTGTGGTTGATCAGTGGTTAGTAAAAATACACGTAGAGTTACTTTCAGCATTAACTCTCACTTTTGCTTCTTTCCATCATCAGCTTCTCTAATGTTGTGTTTGTCTCAATGACTGAATTTGTCTTCCTTAGCTTTGATCTTTGATACACACCCTAGGGTATAAGTTTCATTTATTCATTTAGTCTTATAAACAAACAAAAGCTACAATGTGATTAAAAGTTTGACCTTCTGGGTAACCACTGCCAGATCTCTCTGCTGCAACTCCCTTGGTAAATGGTCCAGATGGACACAGAGTGGGCGCCCTCGCAGAATGATCTAAATCCTGTTGCATTTTATAACTCATTTTATTGTAAAAATGCAACACATACACAGAAAAGTACAGGAAACAAAAATAAAAGCTATCAATTATCATAAAGTGAGCAAATTTACTAAGATAAGGATATAAAACATAGCCAGCACCCTTGAAGCTCCTTTTTGGTCCATTCTTCCAAAGATAACCAATACCTTGGCTTTTATGATAATCCTTTTCTGATATTCTTTATGGCATTGTTACATAATTATGCATTCTTAAATATTAGAATTAATTTTCCCAGATTTTTAAACTTTATTGCAAAGAAACATACTATGTATTTTATTTATTTCTTTCACTAAATAATGTGTGTGGTGTTTACTCTTGTTTGTAGGATTTCTTAATTACTTATCCAGTGTGTGAATATTTCATAATTTAAGTGCTTATTCTAGTTTCTTTCCAGTTTCTTCGACATTCAGTTTTTTGCTAGTATTGACTAATGAAAATCGCTAATACTAATATGAAGTATTTATATTCATATCCTTTCATGCATATAATTACACAATCTTTTTGGATGTATTCCTACGTGTGGACTTACTAGATCAATAGGATAAAGGTATGTTCAGCAATAGGAGACAATGCCAAAAGTTTTCTGAAGGATTATATCAATTTGCATGACAACCACCAGTGTCTGAGATTTTCCATTACATTACACCTTCTTCAATTCTTATAATTTACCGACTTTTTATTTTGCTATTCTAAGGAGGATATAAAAATGATTTGTCTTAGTTTTAATAGGCATTTCTTCAATAATTAATAATATTGAATATCTTTTTGTATATTTATTGGCCTTGTAAAATTGGCCTATTTTGTGAAATGTTTTTGTACAGACCCTATTGGATTCTTTATCTTTTCTTTTTGGGATAAAGAATTCTTTATATATTTTGGACATGTTAGATTTTAAGGTAGATTTTTAAAAATAAAATGCTACCATTTAATTTATTGAGTGTCCAAAAATTTCATTTACAGAATTTTGGCCTCATTATATTTTCATGGATTAACTTAATAATAAATAAATGAAATAAATCTTAATTTAAAATAAGCATATATCAATAAAAATATTGAATTTATATTTTATGGATATGATTTCTACTTAACATTTGACTTAAACATAGACAACTCCACAAAAAATAATTGAAAACCACTGCACCCAGAAAATGCAAACAAACAAAAGCCACATGAATTTATCAAGCAGATCTAAGCTTTTTCCCAATTGACGCTGAGAAATGCCATTTCCCTATTAAAGATACAAACTTTATACATTTTTGGAATATCTTTTAAAATTAGGCTTCTTAACCTCTCATTTGTGGAATCTGAAGGAATTTTCAGAATAAGCTTTATGGTGTTTTGGACCCCCTGTACATTTCTGCAAAACTGTCTGTCTATATTGGGGGGAGGGGTTGCAAGAAGAAGATACCAAAACCTTAATTACATTATTACTATGACTAGCCAGATAAAAGTATATGCAGAATTAAAGGAATTTGGAGTTTCCCAGTCCCAAGCAAAAGAGAACTCTCTGGAAGAGACATTATGATTTTTCTAACTTTGCAGGTTTTGTATATGTTATAGAAAAAGACTCCATCTATCTGTTGAGGCACTTTTCAGATTTTGATCCTTTTATTGTCATTCAAAGAATCCAATACTGGTTGTCCTTCTGGGTTCTATGTGGAATATTAAACTTCTATCTTCAGGGAAATCAAATACTCAAATAAGTGTTTAATACTTCAGAACCCATCATCTTTTAGATTGGTTAGGATAAATTATTCTAAATATGTCACATTATACAAATGGACTTTGAAGGTTTGCATTTAAAAAAATTTTTTTTCAGATTTACTTATTTATTTATGAGACACACACACACACACACACACACACGCACAGAGGCAGAGACACAGGCAGAGGGAGAAGCAGGCTCCACGCAGGAAGTCTAATGTGGGACTTGATCCCCAGACTCTGGGATCACATTCTGTGCCACAAAGACAGACACTCAACCGCTGAGCCACCGAGACGTCCCAAAAAAAGATTTGTTTATTTAAGCAAGATAGAGAAAGAGAGAGAGCTTGGGAGGCAGAGGGTAGAGGGAGAGGAAAAAAGAGAGAATCTCAAGGGGACTCTCTGCTGAGTGTGGCAGGGGGGTGAAGATGGTCGATCTCAGGAACATGAGACATGACCTGAGCTGAAATCAAGAGTTGGACACTCAACTGACTGAGCCACCCAGGCACCTTGAAGGTTTGCATTTTATTTTTTAAGGCAATTATAGGACTTATTAATGAATCTCTAACATGTTCAAACTCAAATGTTAGTCTTTTCTTTCATTCGATCTTAAGATCAGAATGTCACTTCCTCTTTGACAAAACCTTCAATTTTAAGATTACTGGATAATATTTTTTAATGTTATCGATACAATAATTAATCATCCTTACAAAATTTTGTTTTAGGTAGAACAACATGTTTATGTTTATGTTCCCATTTTAATAAAGATGTTTATTTAACTCCTATACACATTTTCAACTGGTTTCTTAGATGTCTCTTAGCTCAGCCAATCATAATTCCCTCAAACAATAGAATTATTTTTTTCTTATATGGATTATACTAGATGAATAGTTTGTGTTTCTGCAAATTTTATATGTTTTATAAGGTTGGAATGGATATCATTAGCTTTTTAAAATAAAATTGTTCAATAGAACAATCTGCTAGGTTGGCAATGGCCACCACATATAGCAACTGAGCATTTGAAATGTGACTGGTACATCTGAAGGATTGATTTTTAATTTTATTTAATTAATTTAAATTAAAATAACTACATTGACCAATGTGTACACTTTGAACAGTGCAGGTCAAAAATTTATCCTCCTAGAAAAAATTCAGAAGCATTTCTTATACTTTCAAGAACCATGTTGACAAGCTGTCATTCTTCAAGCATAATGGCAGTTTCTGAAAATCCTAAATTCTATACAACTTTTTGAAACTTTATATTGATATTTCTCAAAATATCCTGGTCTTTTGATTTATTTATATCTGCTATGCTGATATCTAGTTTCCTAATAAGAGTAATGGAATATCCTAAACATTTACATGAGTTTATATTATCTTAATTTTCTTATTTATTGCCTTTTTCAAAAGAATTACTAAAAAGAATTCACCAAAAAATCTAGTGAAAATATGTTGTTGAGCTTTACTCCTATATCACATCATTCTTTTTGTACACCGTTTAACAAATGGTCTCAATTAAACATTAAAAAAAAAAAAAAAGAAAGAAAGAAAGAAAAAGGAAGCTTGCTTTAGAATTTGAATGGCTTATTTAAAAGGTGTTTGTCTTTTTGCTAAAAAATTTCCCCAATTTTATATAGCATTTAACCCATGACAGTTTGCTGTGTAATTATTTTCATTTTCCTACTTTTTAAAAAAAATGATCTATCTTGATACTTAACAATGTGAGCTATAAACAATGGTTTTTCTGTATCAAGATTTGACTTTTTGGTACAAAGAACACACAAAACGTTTTTAAAAATAATGTACTCAGTAGTTTTCACTTTAAAAATAATATTGTTTTTAACATTTTCTTATTGCTTGTATTTTACTGAAGTTTCCTTTTCAAAAATTGGTAAGCACATATGTTTTTTTTTTTAATTTGTGTTTATTCTTCTGAATGTTGGCTTGTATTCTGATCAATATTTTTTAGAGCTAAATTTTCTGTACTCATTTCTGTCCTTTCCTCAAAATCAAATTCATGTCCTGGCTTGTTACTTTATGGGTCTAAGTAAATTTGCTTAAGGAGGCAGCTGTAACTCTACCTTAAAACCTTACCTCAGCATTGCATCATAGTAGACTATTTTATGCGTGTTTGTGTGGAAAAGATAATTGAAGTGTCCTACTATTTTAGCGACAGTTTCCAAATATCGTTAACTTGTTAACATAGTTCATCTATAGAGTAATTATTTCTGCAGTTAGTACTAAAGACTATATAGTTTGCAATTATTAAATTGTTGGAGAGTTTAACATATCTTCAGAAATGTTCAGTTTGAATCTTTGTACGGTTAAAATTATTCCCAAGCATGAATTTTGAGAAAGAACAGAATACAACTAATAACTTAGGAGAAAATAGTGCTGAAAACAAGAAAATAAGATTGAGAAATAAGGACAGAGAGATGGGGGTGTGAATTCCAAAGTATCACAGTGTTACAGAGAAGTCAGAAGGAATACATGTTTTCTTCATGAATGTTGATATTTTCCCGAGGTTTTTGTTTTGTTTTGTGTTGTCTATTCCCTACTCCTTTTTCTGACAATCCATCCACATTCAGAAAGTCAATGAAATTGTCAATTTATTAGTAAACTTTAATATCCCATGTCAAATACTTTGAGGAAATATGCCTGAGGGTCAGGAACCACTTATCAAACCAACCAAATACTAAAAATCAAGTATCTGCTCTAATTGAAAGCACCTTTTAATTTATAGATTTTTTTCATGTTTAATCATTTAGTTAAGATGCTTGGAATAAGAAAAATCATAATTGTAGCTCTTTCTGAGAAGAATACTTCAAAACTTAGATGATGTACATCCTAAGTTACAGAATAAATTGAAAAACGTAGCAATAGATAATTTCACTTCTCCGTGTTCATTCAGTAGACTGATAAATCTTAACATGTGAGTTGGCAAAATCTTCTACATTGTGTTGACAAATGAGCCATATTTATGCCTAATTCACCTCATTTGATGAAACTCTAACACGAATTTTAAATCTGTGATCTGGTTTGTAGCCTGATTTTAATGATAAACTCTAAAGCACCTATTGCTGATGGGGGGGTGGGGGGTGTGGGGCGGGGGAGAAAGCAACAATATCTATTGATTCTAAAGTAAGTTTTGCTTTTTTACCATTTCTCTTTGTTTAATCCTGAGATGGTGGTGTGGTCTTTGGCCTCCTCATTTTGCTTCATTTATTTCTCCAGTTCTTTTGAAATACATTCTCAAGACATTAGTGAAATTGATAACAGAAACAAAATTATTGGAAGTCATTATGTGAGACAAAAGACAAACAACATGCCACAAAAGTGATCTCTTATGACGACTTTAAGAAGATTGTCATTGACGCCATGACTTTTTTCTCCTAATCATCAGGACACAGTGGTTAAATTATTTAAAAAAATAAGTACATTTTCAAAAACTGTACTAGAATTTTTTAAGAGGCAGAACATTTTAATAGAGCTCAGAGAACTTAAGTAAATAGAACTGCCTATAACTTCACATCAACATTCTTTTTGTTGTTAAAGGCAACAATCAGTGATAATGTTGGCAGCTAATAGCATAACAGTGAAGATTTGACATCGACCTCTGACAGCACATTTTAGCTTCCATTTATTACTAAGACATCAGCTAACAAAGATTGGAAGGGACAGTCTGTCCCTCCCACCCCTACTTTGGTGTGTTACAGCAGAAGAAAATTGATTTAAGTGACAAAGTCTCAATTACCACTGTTCTTTTCACGCAGTATTTAATGGATTCTAAATCTGTGGAGAGAATCATACTCAGACAGTGTCTAATTCTAAATAGCATCCTAACCATAAAAATGTGACTCCTCTGTCAGCACAACATAGACCTCCTATGGAAAATTTTAAAAGAACCATGCACAGAGCTGCAAATATTTCATTTTAACTTCCATACCATCCCATGCTGTGATGTTTTCCTTGTTCCTTATGTGCAGGTCAGTCTGCATATTTCCCACAGAATTCCCGCAGAGGACCTTTGACTTGTACACGAAGTTATAAAAACATTTAGTTGAGCTAGGCTATGAAATAAGGAGACACATTCCAAAACTTTACCCTGTAAAATCCTATGAAAATAGTTACAAAGGGAAAGCTAATTACCTGAGTGAGAAATTGCCTTTATTCAATTTCTTTATGATCACTTTTTAAATGATGTTTCCACAAATGCCCATGGAAACTACAATCACTAACTTAAAATGAAAATACACATATTTAAACATATTTTCTTTGCCTACGTTGGTGGCCTGAAGATGGTAAGAGGGGAGAAACTTTTGTTTTGGGTGATCGCTAATATCAAGAATAGTACTATGTCATCTATGTGTGCAGTCAGGGGTATTCTTCTTACTTTCCAAAAGGTACCTTTGAAGTAAGTAGAATTAAGTATGAACTCAGGTCAAAGGGCAACAGTTGGTGTTCATCACATGGCTATTTGGTTGGTTCATAATGTTGAAACCAGCACCGTTTATAAGTGAAGATATCAATTAATTAATTAATTAATTAAAACAAGGTCAATGCCACAGTTGTAATTCATGAACACAAAGCTTTATAAAAAATATATTACAAGTAGAAGACACACAAATGTCTTTGTTTAAAAATCTCAGTGTCTGGCCTGAAAGTAAGAGATGTGGTTTACAACTGAGTCTGCTAATTTTTTGTCATCACCTTTACAAGAACAATATTTTTGGACCATATGAGTTATCCATTTTATCTGTGTTTATTCTGAACATAATGGTATTTTTAAAAACAATCCTTATAATTTAAAATGGTTTTAGACTTAAAAAATTGCAGATAGTACAGAGAGTTCCCATTTATACAACATGCAAATTCCTCTGTATTTTATATCTTATGTTCATATGGTACATGTGTTCCAATACACTAACCAATAGTTATACAGAATTATTATAATTGAAGTTCATACTTTATTCATATACAAATATTATGTTTAGTGGAGGAAAATTAGAGGTCTTATGGAGAGCAGAAAACTTTAGGATTACAGACCTAAGCTTTGTTTAGTGTCCAGTTAGTGTCTTTGATTTGTGTCCTTCTTCATTTTCTGGTCTGAAATTCCCCATCTTCAAATAAAAGGTCAAATGCTATAAACTGCAATTTCTCTCTTGTCTCTAAATTATCTGATTATATTACTTATGACAAATCTACACAATAGACATTTAATAATATACTACTAATTAAGCATACTAAAACTTTGCTTGGTTTTCAAAAGTAGTAGTATTAGAAAGAATCTCATTGAAGCTTTTTGCCAACCCATTGACTTTCTTTTTTTTTTTTTTTAAGATTTTATTTATTTATTCGTAACAGATACAGAGAGAGGGAGAGCAAGGCAGAAACGCAGGCAGAAGGAGAAGCAAGCTCCATGCAGGGAGCCCGACGTGGGACTCGATCCTGGGTCCCCAGGATCACACCCTGGGCTGAAGGTGGCACCAAACCACTGAGCCACCATGGTTGCCCCAACCCATTGACTTTCAATCAAATTATCTCATTCAACAAATATCTATTGAGTTCTTACTATATGCCAAGTACTTTTAAAGCACCATGAATAAAAGTATTAATAAAATAGGCATAAACCTCTACCTTCATGGAATTTACATTTCACTAGAGAAAATTAGAATTTTACCCAATAACTCTAAATAAGTTCATATCTGTTCATATTATATATTTAGAATTTAAAGAATACAAATTTCAAAACAAAGATCTTCCAATGAAGAAACACAGATTAATTTAGGTTATAAATAAGGATTTATGGCAAAATATAATGAAGAAAAACTGAAAGCAAAAATAACCACTGCACATTTCACATACACAAAACGGGGGAGGGGGGGAATCCCAAAAAGAACAGTAATACCTTTCATCTATTTGGCCAAATTATTTTGGTTTAGGACCATTGTTAAAGTTCTTAACAGGCTTCATTTACATTATTAAAAATGTCTAAGTTTGGACAGTAAATTATCTGTTTAACTTACCCAAAATGTAGGAAAATATAAGGGTATAAATCAATATAAATCAAATCTAAAAGTATCTTGTACCTCATGTAAGGGATTTTTACTACATGAGACAATAATATTGGGCCAGCAGATAATGACAGGCAAGTGCCTGATGAGATTTAAGTGATACATAATTCTCTTATAATAGTAATATTTTTTCTATTAAGACAATTTATAATTATTTTAGAAAACATGCCATGTATTAGAAAAGTATAAGAAAGATAATATAAGGTGCATGAATCCTATCATTCAAATAGTATTTTTATGCATATTATCCCAGTGTTTTCTGATTTTTTAAAAAATATTTTATTTATTTATTTATGAGAGACACACAGAGAGAGAGAGGGAGAGGCAGAGACACAGGCAGATGGAGAAGCAGGCTCCATGCAGGGATCCTAATGTGGGACTTGATCCCAGGACTCCAGGACCATGCCCTGGGCCAAAGGCAGGTGCTAAACCACTGAGCCACCCAGGGATCCCCTGTTTTTTTATTTTTATTTCTTTTATTCTATACACACATGTACAGATACCATGATCTAATTGCTGGCCCAGGATGAGTGTGGGAAAATATCAGAAATAGCAAGACCAGAAAATGTACTGCTATAATAATTTTGATTAAAATAAATGATTCAGGGATTAGAATAAGCACTAGCTACAGAAATGGGAAAATACAAATTCCGGAGATGCAAAGAGACCCAGAAGAACTTAATGGGCTTGTTTAGTATGAAAGCTGAAGGAAAAAGAGAATTCCAGGAGGACTACCATATTTCAGGGTTAAATAATAGGCCTTATCTGGGACAAAATGACAGTAAATGCTGCATTAAACAGGAAGTATTCATTGATTCATTTATTTATTCAAAGTGAATCAATAGTGATGTTTTTTTTCCAATTTAACATCATATTTTCTTTTACATATTCTCAGAGTACCAATCCTGTGGCCTGTGGGTACTGATCGGCACAAATCATGCATAACAAAGATATATTTCATGGCAATTTATTTTTTAAATTACTTTAAGACATATTCTTATACCTTGATTTAGAAACTGGAAGTAACCTGTTTTTAAATAGAAACCTATGAGTAAAATTAACAAATCATGTTTTAATTTAAGCCAATTAAAAATAATGTGCCACAGAGTGTTTTCCAGTCTTCTCAAAGTCTCCTCCTCTAAGTTGATTCTTAATTGCTTTAACATATACCCCTAACTTGAAAGACACCTTTGAAATTTTGGCATCACCACATGTGATATTGCAATCTTTGTGGGTTTCTAGAGAAGATGATTAGAAGTAATATCAATAGTAAATTAAGAGAATGAATATTGACATTAAACTGGAACCAGTTCATTCTGTGTACAGCAATGTATGCTGAAGGGAGGGGACAGCCCTCATTGCCTAGCCTCCCTGAGGTAATTGGCTTCTTTATGTCTCATCTTTTAAAAGGGAAGCCTAGTGAGAAGTAAGTTTAATATGATGGCCTACCCTTTGGGTTGAAAGAGTTCATTAATGTTGAGTTTTATGGGAGAGTAACAGGCTTCTCTGATGTTGAGCACACCTGTCCAGTGTTCTTTCATACATAACTTTTCCTTTCAAGAAGTTGGTGAATCATTTTCCAGATGAAAAATGAAACTTATGCACCATGGTTCTTTGCAAATTATCGCCAACCTACTTCCTGCCGTCCTGCAGCACCCCCTATAGCCTTGAAAACCTCTGGTTGGCATCCTGTAATGCTTAGTTTTCAGATGGTCTGAACATTCCAGATGACTTGCAGGAGGAGAACACCTAGCCCTAGACCTGGAACATGGACGGGAACAATCCATGCTCTTCCTGTTGGCTATTTGCCCCATTTAGGTTTTCTCTAACTTTAATCTTTCTCTTTCTTTATGCTTATTCTATTTCCTCTGAATTTCTATCCATCTCTAAAGGTTTCCAGAGTTTGTATTTTATAACATGCTCCTAATTAACTAAAATTAAGAAGAAAGAATAATATATGATGTGTTTCCTTGTTTTCTTATAAAAAAAGACAAACATACATATTAACTCATTTTATTTTTCTTCCTATAAAAGAAATCTAGTTGAATAAAATGGCTCATGAGCCAAATGAGAAATTTTATCTTTTCATAAATAATGATCCTCATTTGCCTCTCCCTAGAGCTTAAATATGGGAGACATAAATGTAACTGTTCTGAAAATTTGCTTTATTTTAAGCAACTCAGAAGGTGCTATTATTTAGATGATCAGAGCCCCAAACATTCAAGATTTTTTTTTTAAGTTAGATACAGAGATACAGAGAGCATGTGTATGAGTAGAGGGGCTGGGAGCAGAGGGATCTGGAGCGAGAGAATCTTAACCAGGCTCCACACCAAGTGTGGGGCCTGATGTAGGGCTCAATCTCACAACCTGGAGATCATGGCCTGAGCTGAAACCAAGAGTTAGACACTTAACTGACTGAGCCACCCAGGTGCCCCCTGAATCATTCAAGATTTAATAAATTTCCTTTATTTTTGGAAACTCTATCAAATATAAACAGTAATAATGAATCAAGTGTTGTTTATCAAATACGACCAGTATTCTTTCTCCTTCACTAATGTATTTTTCTGACAATATTCACTTTTTAGGTAGCCTACATCATGACATATTGTAGTCAAATAATTGGAAACATCTTTTTTTTTTTTTTTTTTTTTGGCGGGGGGGGAGGGCTGAGGGAGAGGGAGAGAGAGAATCCTAAGCAGGCTCCACTCCCAGTGTGGAGTCCAACATGGGACTCAATCTCTTGACCCTGAGATCAAGATTTGAGCTGAAATTAAGCTTTGGATGCTTAACTGACTGAGCCACAAAGGCACCACAGTAATATCTTTTAATGTTAGGAAGACCCTAATATTCATACATGCTTTCATTCAATAGTAAAAGACTATTAACCAAACAATGTATGAGGTGTATTGCACCATGATACTTTAGTGATAAAATTATATAGGTAACCTGGTCCCTGGCTCCAAAGAGCTTACACTTAAGAAAAAATAAATTATGAAATGCTTATGAACTAAGGTACATAATGGTGTTATAAATGAGGTTCAAGAAAGTCTGTGGGACTGAGGGGTACCTGGTGGCTCAGTCGGTTAAGTGTCTGCCTTTGGCTCAGGTCATGACCTCAGGATCCTGTGATCCATCCCAGGGGGAACCTGCTTCTTCTTCCTCTTTTCCTCTCCCCTCTCATGCTCACTGTCATGTTCTCTCAATAAATAAATGAATAAATATTTTTTAAAAAGTTTATGAAACTGAAGTGAGATTCGACTTCTGGCTAGAAGATAATTAAATTTGTCAAAAGAAATAACATGTGAGCTAGACCTAGAAGAATGTATAGGAGCTCAACAGGGGAGGGCCGTTAGAAAGAGGATGTTATGAGCAAAGACAAAGCAATTGAAACATATGCTCAGCAACAAAACAACCCTCTGCAGGAGAAATGTTCTACATGGAGTGGTAGCGAATTTTAGTTAAAAGGATTGACTTTGGTATTAAAAAACCTGGAATTTCAAAACCACACGTCTCCACATAGTTTTCAGTAAGCAATGAGGAAAAATTAGTTACTTCTAAATTGAAAGTGTGTGCCCTTTATTTTTTTAAATTTTTTTTTTAATTTTTATTTATTTATGATAGTCACACAGAGAGAGAGAGAGAGGGGCAGAGACACAGGCAGAGGGAGAAGCAGGCTCCATGCACTGGGAGCCCGATGTGGGATTCGATCCCGGGTCTCCAGGATCGCGCCCTGGGCCAAAGGCAGGCGCTAAACCGCTGCGCCACCCAGGGATCCCTATTTTTTAAAATTTTTAAAAGATTTTATTTCCTTATTCATGAGAGACACACAGAGAGAGGCAGAGACATAGGCAGAGGGAGAAGCAGGCTCTCCTCAAGGAGCCTGATCTGGGACTCCATCTGGGAATCCCGGGGTCATGCCCTGAGCCAAAGGCAGATGCTCAACCACTGAGCCACCCAGGCATCCTGAAAGTGAGTGTCCTTTAAAAAAATATTACACAATGACTTCAGATACTTTAGAAATAGGTGATTATACATCACAGGGGATGATACAAGTGAGTTGAAAATCTTATCTTTCATATTAGAGAATCACTACAGATTATCTTGAATAGATGAATCAAGAAAAGAAGAAGCACTCTAATATTTAGAATTATGGATGTAACTACTAGAACAAAAAAATGGAAACCTAAAGAGGTCATCTCAGGGAAATGAGGATGGAGGTAATAAGGTGTGGAAATGGATTGTCATTTCCTAAGTTCTTACTGAGAGGAGAGTGATAAGGATATGAATGACTCTCAAATACATATCTTCAACATAAACATTCCACTGAGATATGGACTCACATATCCAACTATTATAAGACTATAAGCCTAAATGTCTATTAATTGCATTAAAATATAAATTCTATGAAACTGAGAGCACTGATGGTCTTGTTCACTAAGTCATGTCCAATCTTAACCCTTAATAGCATGTGGCCTATTATAGGCACTGAATAAATATTTTGCCATTAAATAGTCTTCTCAAACTTAACGTGTCTATAAATATAACTATTGTTTCCTTTACTGCAGGTGGATTCCATTATTCAAACAAAGTTTGAAGGGCCTCAAACTTCTCACAATAGCATACAAAAAGTGGCCAACAATGTTTTGATAATAATTTAATGAAAGAAGAACACAAAGTCTTTGGGTACCTTTCAACTAAAAAAAATATTTTAAAAATTGTTCCTTTAAAAAAAAACCCATTTGTGCTTCAAGGTTAAGTCCTGTTTGTTTTTGTTTTGTTTTGTTTATATTTATCTATTTATGTATACATTGGAACTTATTGATCATTATCAATAGAATCTCAGTAGCTATGATTACTTGTTTCATGTCTTAATAAACTGAATAGAGCATGAAGCAGATAAGAAAAAAATATGGTATATTTAACAATAATTTTCTGACAGCCAGAATGTTAAAAAAAAAAAAAAAGTCTGGTGACAGAATTACTGTTTTCTTCTAAGAAAACAATTTTCATAGTTTTTCACAGTTAGGTGGAGTTGACAAAGCCCATAATTATAAGGGTAGGTATATAGCAAAAAGCTTAAAACGTTTTTTACCCTAGCACTAGAGACACATAATAACCCACCTATAATCTCTGAAATCTAAGATATTTGCAAAGGTTTGGAAGATGGAGGGAGATAGTAGGGGTAGAGGGGAAGAAAATGCAGAAATGCAGTAATAAAAAATCCATTGGATGTGAGTGATATTATTCTATTCCTGGATTAGGCAAGAATTTAAACTTTGACAAAATGAGAGGTGGCTTCCTTCCATGACCTACTCCTCCTTCAGGTCCATTATCGCCTCCCTTGTACTTCCTAATGTTTGAAGTTCTCCTCCAGCCTCTCTTAGCAGGAGGGTGCATGGGGGAGGTGGCCTCTAGTACCTCTTCTTTCTCCCCTTTTCTCCCCTTTCTCTTATCTTTCCCATTCTGCTTTAGATTTCTTGATTATCAATCTGTCACATCCGGTGATTGTTTTGGTTTCTGTTCCCTTTCCAACTGCCTGAGGAGCTCAGAACCCCAGGATTCCCTTCTTTTCACCATCTTCTTTTTGGTGGGTAAATAGAAGGGACTGAAATTGTGGGTAAAATGTAGGGGGCACATCAATAAGGAAGAAACCACCAAGCTGGAAAAAAAAAGTAAAAGAATTTAAGCTTTGTACCTTTTGGTTTCAAGAATCATTGCATTCTTGTTTGGATTCAAGCAAATAGTTTGAAAGTTGAGTTTTCTGCAACTCAAATCATCCTCAATGTTCTTACATTCATCCCTGCCTTAGCTAAAAGCTATTTATTTTAAGCTAATTTCTGAAGAGGAAAAAACAAACAAATAAACAAGCAGCTAGGATATTAACATTCTATTTTATTATTTTTCAGTAATACGCTTATTTTGGGCTTTCTTAGAGAATTATATAATAAGCAAATGATTTGCTGTTAATCCATTAGAAATTGAGAGGGATAATTGGAAAATAATTATGATATTTCAATTGCTGAGCATCAATATACTGAGACTACTTTTCTATATGGATATAAAATGAATAAAGCAGATCTTGAACTATGAAAAGGTCTAGTCTAATAGGCAGAAATATAAACACATAATTAAAACTCAATGCAGACAAATAATGAGAGAAATGCGCACATTTGCGACTTGAAGTATTATAGGAAAGCCACCTAAATTCGATTTTAATGGAAAAAAAGAACATTTATTTGAGCAAAAATAACACAAAAAAATAAATGGAAAGGAAGAACAACTTTCAAGGGAAAAGGGACGCAGAAGCAAAGTCCTGACAGGAATGAATGGCATGGTGTGTACAGCTTCACCGTTGCTGGTGTGTAAAGCATTTCCTCTGTGAAGTTTTCCATGATTACTGTTTGATTTCATGTCATTCCTCTTGTCTACCACAAGAATCTTCTACTATTCTCCAGAATTATTTTTGCTTCATGCATCCATTAAGGCATTAAGCTCTTTAATGGCAGCAAAATATATGCCAAAATTTAAGAATGAACACACATACATTAGATTACATTGATCTAAATACTTAAAGATAATTTCTTCCTTACTCATGCTTTTTGTTTTATAAAATGTTTGAAGACAATGACTGAATTGGTGATCAAAAAATCCAATACAAGAAAAACTAATAATCAGTGAGAAGAAATTGAGTATACGATGTTTTTGGCTTATTCAGTTATCAAGATAATGATATTCCTAAGGATTATTTAGAAGACCCTGAAATTACTATAAAATGCTGTTTATAATTAAGGCAGAACTTCCCTAAATTTCGTTTTTACTTGATTACCTTTCTAAAAAGTTTTAAAGCAAGGAATATAATTTTTTGAGACTAAAATAAAAGGCAGAATGAGTTCAGTTCTCAACACTATAGCTACAACTTATTAAGAAAATGTCAATAATTTTTAGGCTTCTACTAACACACTTTCAGAACAAAGTAGCATGTTCAAGAACATATTCTCACCTTGACTTCTAATCGCTTCTTTCCTAGGAATTCATAGGAGGAGTCACAAACATAAACTCTCCAAAACATTCAAAATTTTAAGATTATATAAACCTGATGTTCATCCCGCCTTTTTGGAGAAAACAAAATGTTGCAGTGATAAGTCATAGCATGCCTTTTCACAGCTATGTGTCTGGCCCTTAGCAAAATATTGAAGTCAGTGAAAGCTTAAGAGTTCTCTGACTTATATTTTCAAATGCTTTATAGCTTGGCTTGGGGATGCTATGGGCCAATTTGCCTGCACTTTGAGCACTCTGTGCTCTTAATGTGGGCAGTACTCGATGCATTCAAGATAGACCTCTTTCCTCTCCTATCTAACAGATCTTCTCTCTCCATCAAACCATTCTCCTCAAACTCTCTGACTCTTGGTGCCAGTGGGAACAGTGAAGGTACATTTTTAATCATGAAGAGAATGATGTATGTCAAACTCATAGCTAGGTAAAATACTTTAGACTTCTTGGAGAATCCTGTCCTTTGGCCCACTTAAAATAAAATCTTATTGAGAAATACATGCCTGAAGGTATGATATTAATGGTGAAGAATTTCAACATAAGGGCAAGCCAGCTGAATAGCATAGAGTAGATATTTTAGGACCAGTTTTTGTGCCACTTAAATCAGATCAGTGAAATGATTTATTTCATTTCCATGTAAAATTAGGCCTTCCCATGAGGTCAGAATTGAACAGTGGAAGAGAACACGGAAAATATTAGCCAGATAATTCATACATCAAAGTAAAGATTAGATTTGAGAGATAAATTTCAACCCCATCTTCTTTTGTGTGTGCAACTGGTTATTTTTTGTAAACGGATAGTAATATTTTTAAGACATTGCTTGCTCTTATCAACTCTTACTGTAAAAACTCTGAGAAAAAAGTAATGACCTGGTTTCCAACAAAATATATACCTTTACAGTGAAATATAAACTATGTATCACGAGGGTTGGGTTGAGGGAAGAAATGGGATTGGGAATAGTTGCTATTCAGACTCAGTTGTCTATAAGACTAAATCCACACTCTATTCTCAGGAAGTAAGATTTAAAAATAGGCCTTTCTAGTCCATGCCACTTTATAGTCTTTCTTTCATACTGTGGGGGTTTTTTTCCCCCGCAAATTTATATCATCCCTGTTGAAATTTTAACAAGAGTTTGACTACAAAGAAGCTCAAGAGCATCTGGTCAACAATTCATAAAATCACCACTTGTATACTTCAAGGCAGTTATTAAATCATTCCTCATGCTTCTCCTTTACAATCACACATTTCAAATAACATTATTGCTTCTTTGAAATTCCAATTTTCTAATCACTTAATCTAATTCTGTCTTTTGGGCCCTCTACAAATTCTCCAGATTTCAGCTGTCCAAAATCAGACATACTATCTAAACTTTAAGCTGATCAATGTAAAATGTAGATGAAGTTTTATCTTATTTTTTTTCATCAGAATAGTCCTTTTCTTATAGTATATTCCATACTATGTATTCAAGCCTCTAAAATAATGCTGCTGAGCTGAATTATGTTCAATTCATGTCCCCTGTGATCTCTAGGTTCTTTTCTGCCATGATCATGCCTAATTAGTCATTCCCCGTCTTGCATGGATCATGTTTTCCCGTACAGTAGTTCCTGCTTTATATCTGACCCCAGGATTTTCATTATTTCCAACTACTCTTCCAAATTGTCAAGGTCAATTTGAATTATAATCTTCTCCTCTAAAGGGCTAGCCAACATACACATTTATTCTTCTAGGTCACTGACAAAATATATAAAACTGTACTCAATTCAGAACCTATAAAATAGCTTCTACTACTTCTGTATAGCAAGTATTAATAGTACAGTGTTAATTGAAAATGTATCTGTGTAGTAGCCAATTAGGTAAAGAATGCCCAGGTTATAACTCTAACCTTACACCAACCCATCAGCTTTTCTATACTTCATAATCACAGACAATACTTCTGACTCTTGTCATAAGCAACATAAAGAGATGAATATGCAACATTTGAATGGTAAAATGAATATCAAAGAACATTAAATGTCATATTGTTATTTATAGGATATAACCTATTATAAGTTGATATACCTACCAGTATCAAGATGTAAACTAACTATGAAGGCAAAATGTAGACAATCAAGGCCAGCAATTCAGGCTAAAATAGTCAACCAATCCTAAGTAAGAGAATTGTAATAAGAAGCAAGGAGGGTTGAATTCTTAAAAGGTAGAGATGATGCAATAATTTATTCATTTTATTCCCCTTATGATTCTCACCGTACATAGAGAGTGATCTTTATAAAGCTATGTTAAATATTTGTCTTGAATGTTTTAAGAAGATGATAAAATAATTTTATGAACCAAAGGTTTTTGAAAACAGAAGTAATAAGTATTGTAAGAAGCAGCCTTTTTCTCCTTATAGAAATTCAGAATAAAATTTTATATGTATAGAGTATAAATACAAATTCTAAGTAGAAATTTTTATACAAAGATTATTCATACAGATATTGAGTTGCCATTTCCCTTGATGTATAAGACTCGCATGTGGAGGAATAAACTTGCCTTCCAGATCAACACACCCAAGGGATGTTCTACTTATTGAATGGCAGCTAGTCTAGTGTCTCTAGTCTCCTTTGCTAGGATCTCCTCATCTTTCTGGCCTTTTAAAGTTAGAGGAGTTCAGAGATCAGCCTCTGGCTCATTTCTATTTTCTATCACCTTTATTTGCATAAATGTATCCAATCTCATAGGTTTATATCCGACATACATATTAAATCTTACATGTCTATATCTATATCATCTATATCTATATCTATCCAGGTTAAATGTTTTCCTTTGACTCCTTAAGCACAACTCTTACTATTCATTATATTCCACTCCACACGTGGTGACCTCTTTATAATACTTGGAGTACTCAAGCATACAAGTACCTTAGGACATTTGCATTGGTTTCTCTCTTGATCTCTCTTACCCCACATTTGAACATTATGTATTTTCCTCCCTTTTCAATACTTCACTCAAAAGTTACACAAAGAGATCTTCCCTGATCACCCAACCACAATTCCCTACTCCCCTCACTTATTTAATTTTCTCTTTAACAACAATTATATTAAAATAATATTTTTTCTTAATTATTTTGACTACCCTAGACCAAAATGCAGATTGTTTTTCTCAGTTTTGTTTACTATTGGGTTTCTAATGCATAGAAAGATGTGTGGCATATAATGGCATTTCAATAAATATTGTCTACAAAATGGGGATTACCGCTATGTATTAGTAGACAAAGAATACAGAGTGGTTAAAATGTGTGCTCTTAAATTAAATTGCCTGAGTTTACAAGCCCAGCTTCATCACTCTAATTGTTTGACTTCCAGCAAGTCATTAACTCCATTTGGCTTTGGATTCTTTATCTTTAAATGGAATGATAATAGCTGCTACTGGTATTCCTAGGGCTGCTGTTACAGATTACTGCAAATTGCTTGGCTTAAAACAACAGAAATGTATGCTTTCATAGTTCAGGAGGTGGAGCCAAGCTTCCTCTCCAGGATCTGGGAGATAATTTATCTCATGCCTTGCCATTCCTTAGGATTCTTTGGCGTCTAGTTGTATCACTCTACTCTTTGCCCCCATTGCCAGATGAGCTTCTCACTTTGTCTCTCTATGTCTCTAGTTCCTCTCTGTATGAAGATATGTCATTGGCTTTAAGGTTAACTCACTTAATACAGTCTGACCTCAACTTACCTCTACTATATCTGCAAGTACCCTATTTCCAAATAAAATACCATTCAGGTCATTGTAAGAAAAATGATAATGATGAAAAAAATTTAATAAAATAGCTATCTCATACTATATACTCTATGTTATGCACTATTCTGTAATTTGCATGTATTAAGTAATTTGAACCTCTTAACAACTCAGTTGGTTAAAAGTATTATTTTCTCTTAATTACTGACTGAAAAGGAAGGCACAGAGAGGTTAAATAAATTGCCTGAAGGCACAGAGTAAGTGGTAGAGCCAGAGTTAGAACTAAGGATGTCTGGCCCTAGAGCTTTGGCTCAGGATCTTATAGTGCCTCTTGGTAATATAATCTCTCTTTTTGTTCTACATTTCTCTTAAACTGTGAATTCCGTCAAAGCTGAGCACCTTCTCTCTTGCTCACAGTATGTACTCAGGGTCTGACATACGTTTTGGCATCAAATAAATACTTTATTTAATAAATGACTGGCTATGCTATTGGTAGGGTGGGAGTTGATACTCTATGTTTATAAAAAATATTTTTATTTTTATTTATTTATTTTTAATTTTTATTTATGATAGTCACAGAGAGAGAGAGAGAGAGGCAGAGACACAGGCAGAGGGAGAAGCAGGCTCCATGCACCGGGAGCCCGATGTGGGATTCAATCCTGGGTCTCCAGGATCGCGCCCTGGGCCAAAGGCAGGCGCCAAACCGCTGCGCCACCCAGGGATCCCCTATAAAAATATTTTTAACAGAAACTTTGAACCCCACTTCTCTTTAAATTAGAAAGGCATGAGCCTAAAAACAGTGGTTTTTGTCTAAATATTATGTGGATGTATTACCAATTGATTAGTTCTGAAATCATTTATGTCACCTTATAATCAATAATCCATTTAATAACTGATGTGAGAGTATTTCTTAAATAATGCTTTCAGAAGAATTATTATCACAAATGCAATATGCTTGTTTGATCATATCTCCTCTTTCAAGATAGTTCAGATTCTTTCACTTAGCATTCTTTTACAGTAGAAATGATATGATTCTAATCATTGGGTGGTATCACACATCTAAAATGCTCAAATCTTTTTAGGTGATTTTCAAAAAGCAAATGCAAAATATGCACTTGCCATTGACTGTAAACAAAATGATCATTCATTACACCATTGTGTATTTTCTCTTATTTTACATGTAACAGAATAAATATATGTAAAATATCCTCAGTTTAAAGAACTCTCAAATGACTAGAGTGTTACCTCTAGATATGAAGTATATTGCTTGTTAAAAATATTAAGTAGATAACTTATAATATTAGTATTGTAACATTTAAATATTACATATGTATATGAATGTACGTGTATATACATATATGCACTACATCCACAAAATAGCATGAAAATACTCAGGATTTAATGGGGGCCAATATATAAATATAGGATGGAAAAGATTGAATATGTCATAATATGCAGAGAACATGATTACATATTATAGAAAATGGATTGATGGGACAGAACAAAGAGGTGAGACATAAACCATCACATATATGGAAAACCAACACAGGATAGAGGTGAAAAGAATTCAGTGGAGAAGGGATAGATTCTTCAACTCTGCTAGCAAAATTTGATTATATAAAAAAAAGGTCTATTGCTCTGCATTAAAATGGATTATATATGCATGAAATAATTAAATGTCAAAAAACCTTTAAAATGTTAAGAGAGGATGTACAAAATCCACTTTTAAAACATAAATACAGTGGCAGATTTCTAAAACAGGATGTAAAAATGCAAACTCTTAGAAATAAGTTTGATTTATTTAACTATGTTAATATAAAAAAGCTTCCATACTACAGGGGTGCCTGTGTGGCTCAATCGATAGCTTCTAACTCTTGATTTTAGCTCAGTCATGATCTCAGCATCATGAGATTGAGCACCAGGTCAGGCTAAATTCTGGACTTGGAGTCTGCTTAAGATTCTCTCTCTCCCCTTCTCCCTCTACCCATAGCTTTCTCTCATTCTCTCTCTCTCTCTCTGTCTCTAAAACATAGAAAATAAAAAACAACTTCCATACTTCAAAAGGACCCATGAACAAAGTTAAACATGCCAAAGAGTGTTTAGAGGAGTTTTACAACACATGTGAAAGGCAAAAGATGGCACCCAGATACATAATTAACTCTTTAATTCATTTATTATTTTAAAGCTTGAATATTAAGTACTTGTTTCATGTCAGGCACATTTGTAGGCTCTTGGGATATGGTAAACAAAGGAAAAAGAAATCTGAACCTTTTCAGAGTTCACATTTTAGCTAGGAGATACTACAGAGTTATAAATGTTATGTGGGCAAATGTAAAAGAAAACTAGCCATGAGAATTGGGAGTACGGAGACAGGGAGATGAATTATAATTTTAAGTCTAATGGTTAGGATAGGCCATGTTAATAACTTTACATTTAAGTGAAAACCTACAGAAGTATGGAGTCAGCTTTTCATGTACCCAATCTGTAGGCAGAATAACTTTTCAAAGGATCTAATGTTGGAACTTGTCAGTGTATTCAAGGAAACAAAATAAACTAGTGCAGCTTGGAGTGAAATGAGGAAGAAGTTGAAGATGTCAGAAAAATAAGGAGCTTCAAGTTATGTAGAATCTAATGGGCCACTGTTAGGATGAGGGCTTTTTTTTTTTTTTTTTTTTTTTTTTTTTTAGGATGAGGGCTTTTAATCTGAGTGAATTAGGTGGCTTTTCAGGAATTTTCCCAGTGTGGTAATAAGATATATATTTTTAAAAAAGAACACAGTTTGGAGAATAAATTACATTTAGGATCATGAGCACTGAATAATGTATAGAATTTTTGTATCATTATATTGTAACCTGAAACTAATATGACTGTGTATGATAACTCCACTGAAATTAAAATTTTGAAAAAAAAATAAAAGAGCACAATTTCAAATCAATAAAGAAATTACAAATATAATTGGTAAGTAAGTAAAGGATATAAATAGATAATTCACAAAATAGAAAATCAGGTCAATTTATAAACATGAAACATGCTCAAGCTCACTGGTAAACAGAATCATACAAATTAAAAGTGAATAAAACAATATTCTATGGTCATATAATTGTCAAAAATGTTGAAGCCTGATACCATCATCTGTTGGGGATAGTGGGCTTTCCTGTACATTGACTATGGGAGTGTATTAATTGGTACAAATAACTTGGGAAAACAACGTGAAACCAAGTAGAAAAGATGAAGAGCTATATACCAATGAACAACTCTCTTACATATTCTGCTTGTATAAACTAGATGTTGTCTGGATACTGTAATTGGAATTTTTGCCAATATAATAGACAAAAAGTAGTATTGCTTAGTTTGCATATCATTAATTATTAGTTAAGCTGAGCAGTTTTCACAAGCTGGTCTCCTGTTTATTATCCTTGCTTTTTAAAAACATCATACTGTCTTTTTCTAAGAAAATTGTAGGTGCTTATGATATGTTGAGATAAATAATGTACTTGCAAGATATATTACAGAGACTCATATCTCAACATATTAAAAAAATTATTGCCAATGCCAATGTGGAGGAGCTATTTCCCTGTTTTCTTCTGAGTATTATGGTTTCAGCTCTCACTTTTAAGTTTTTAATCCATATTGAATTGATTTTTATATATGATGTAAGATAAGAGTCTGATTTCATTCTTTTGCATATTGATATTCAGTTTTCCCAATGACATTTATTCAATAGGTTTCTTTTCTACATTGTGTATTCTTGGCATTCATGTTGAAAATTACTTAACTATATATTTAGAGGTTTAATTCTGAATTTTTTATTTGTGCCATTGTTCTATTTGTCTATTTTCATGCTATACTGTTTTGACTCTTATATCTTTGTAATATAGTTTGAAATGAAAAGTGTGATGTCTCCAAGTCTTTTCTTTCTCAAGATTGCTTTGTGGTTCCATAAAATTTTTATTTTTTCCTATTTCTAATAAAAATGCCATTAAAATTTGGTAGGAATTGTATTGGGTCCCTTACAGTAATTGAATTGTATATTGCATTGGATAATAAGTACATTTTAACAGTATTACTCTTCCAATCCATGAACATGGGATAGTTTTTCATTGATTTATGTCTTCAATTTCTTTCATCAATGTTTTACAGATTTTTTTATTTAAGAGAGAGAGCAGAGAGCACAAGCAGGGAGTAGCAGTGGGGGAGAGGGCAGAGGGAGATGGAGAAGCAGACTCCCTGCTGAGTGGGGAGCCCAATGAGGGGTTCAATCCCAGGACCCCACTATCATGAACTAAGCTGAAGATTAATGCTTAAGCAACTGAGGTACCCAGGCATCCTAATTTTTATGTACAAGCATTTCATCCCCTTGGTTAAATTTGTTCCTAGTGTTTTTTTTTTTTCTTTTTGATACTGTCATAAATAAGATTATTTTCTTGATTTCATTTTTATTTATTTTTTATTTTTTAAAGATTTTATTTATTTATTCATGAAAGACACAGAGAAAGAGAGAGAGAGAGAGAGAGAGAGAGAGGCAGAGGAATAGGCGGAGGGAGAAGCAGGCTTAATGCAAGTAGCCTGATGTGGGACTCCATTCTGGGACTCCAGGATCATGGACTGAGCTGAAAGCAGATGCTTATCCACTGAGCCACCCAGGCATCCCTTGATTTTATTTTTAAATATATTATTGTTAATATAAAGAAATGCAAAAGGTCTTTTTATTTTATTCTTACTTTTTAAATATTTTATTTATTTATTTGACAGTACCAGCAAGGGGAGCAGCAAGCAGAGGGAGAAGAAGAAGCAGACTCCCCGTTGAGCAAGTCTTCAGGTCATGAATGGAGGGGAAGGCAGATGTTTAACTGACAGAGCCACTCAAATGCCCCTTATTTGTATTTTTTAAAGTAAGCTCTATACCCAAGGTGGGGCCTGAACTCATGACCCCAAAATGAAGGATCACATGCTCTACCAACTAAGCCAGCCAGGCAAACCTTGATTTTTAAGTTTGATTTTGTCTCCTGAAACTTTACTGGATTTATTAGTTATAATATTTTTTATTTTAGTCTTTACGGTTCTACATATGGGATCATGTCATCTGTTAGCAGGGGCAACTTTCCATTTTCCTTTCTGATTTTTGATATCTTCTATTTCTTTTGCATGAATGTTCTTACCAGAACTTCCAGTGTTATGCTGAATAGAAGTGGTGAACGTGAATTTATCCCCTAATTTCACCAGATCTTAGAGGAGAACGCTTTCAGTTTTTCTGCATTGATTATGATGTTAATGTTGGCTTTTCAGAAGTTGTCTTTATTGTGTTAAGGACATTTCCTTAACAGTTTTTATCATAAATGGATGTTGAGTTTTGTCGATAGCCTGCATCTATTGAGATTATCATTTGGTTTTTATCTTTTATATTAGTAATGTAATATAACACACTGATTGATATTTGTATGTTAAACTTATCTTGCATCCCAGAGGTAAATCCCATTTGATTATGGTATGTAATCATTTTAATTTGTTGTTGAATTTGGTTTGCTACCATTTTACTGAGGATTTTTGCATTTATGGTTTTCTTTGGTGGCAGGGATTTGGCCTTAGTTTTCTTTCCTTGTGCTATATTTATCTAACTTTGATGTTAGAGTGATGCTGGCCTTAATTTATTTTATTTTTTTAAGATTTTATGTACTTACTTGACAGAGAGAGGAAGACAGAGAAAAAGCGCACAAGCAGGAAGAGTGGCAGGCAGAGGGAGAAGGAGAAGCAGACTCCCCGTTGAGCAGGGAACCTGATGTAGGGCTCAAACCCAGGACCCTGGGATCATGACTGAGCTGAAGGCAGATGCTTAACCAACTGAGCCACCCAGATGCCCCTGATGCTGGCCTTATAAAATGAGTTTGGATTACTTCCTCCACTTCTATTTTTTTTTTTTTTTTTGGATGAGTTAAAAAAGGGTTGACACTAATTTTTTTGATTTTTTTTTTTAGAATTCATCCATGAAGCCATCTGTTCCTAGGCTTTTCTTTGTTGGGACATTTGGATTACTACTTCAATCTCTATTTGTTATTAGTCTGTTTAGTTTTTTATTTCTTCTTATAGCTTTGTTTGGTTGTATATTTCTAGTGATTTATCCATTTCTTCTAGATTATCTAATTTGCTTCTATATTCTTGTTCATAATTTTCTCTTAGGATCTTTTCATCTCATTTCATTACATCTCATTTCATTCCTGAGGCATGTCTTTTCCATTTATGACTTTGTTTATTTGAATCTTTTCTCTTTTTTCTCTTAGTCAAGTCTTTATTGTTTGATACTGTGTATGTCTACAAAAAAACCCACTATTCTTAGCTTTGCTGATTTTTTCTATTGTTTTTCTGTTTTCTGTTTCTACTCTGATCTCTACCATTTCCTTTGTTTTATTAAATTGGCTTTAGTATTTCTTCTTTTTCCAATTCCTTGAAGTGAAAAATTAGATTGTTTATTGGACATATTATTTTCTTAAGGTAAGCATGTATTGCTATAAACTTCCCTGTTAGTGCTGATTTTACTGCATTTCAGAAATCTGGTAAGTTGTGTTTTCATTTTCATTTGTCTTAAGGTATTTTTACAATTTTCTCTTGATTTCTTTTTTAGCCTAGTGGTTATTCAATATTACGTTAGTTTCTATATATTTGTGAGTTTTCCCATTTTCTTATTGTTATTGATTTCTAGTTTCATTCCATTATAGTCAGAAAAGATACATTGTATGATTTTGATCTTAAATTTGTTGAGATTTATTCTGTGACCTAACATATGATCTTTACTGGAGTATGTTCTGTGTGCACTTGAGGATAATATGCATTCTTCTTTGCTGTTAGGTGAATATGTATTTTTTTAAAGATTGTATTTATTTATTTATGAGAGACACAGTGAGAGAGGCAGAGACATAGGCAGAGGGAGAAACAGGCTCCTTGCAAGGAGCCTGATGCAGAACCCAATCCCAGGACCCCAGAATCACTCCCAGAATCGAAGGCAGACACTAAATCACTGAGCCACCCAGGCGTCCCAGGTTGTATGTCTTTTAAATAACACTAGCAAGAGCAGCCTGAGAGGCTTAGCAGTTTAGTGCTGCCTTCAGCCCAGGGCCTGATCCTGGAGACCCGGGATCGAGTCCCACGTCAGGCTCCCTGCATGGAGCCTGGTTCTCCCTCTGGCTGTATTTCTACCTTTTTCTTTCTCTCTGTGTCTCTCATGAATAAAAAAATAAAATCTTTAAAAATAAAAAATAAAATAAAATCCTAAAAAATAAAATAAACAACACTAGCAAGATTTTTTTGTTCTGTACTATTTTAAACATACTTTTCTTATATTTTAATAGACTTTATAACAAAAGTTTTTTACTTTGTATATCAGAATTAAATATTAGCTAATCCTTTCCCATGATTCTAGTACACTTTTAATTATTTCTCATTATGAAAATACTATATCCAAATATAAAAAGCATTAAAAATACTGAAATATAAAAGAAGCAATAAAATAAAAGAAAAATAAAAATATAAATAAAAAATTATCTTGTAAGTCAATGGTAATAACTATTATGATCTCTTTTTTCTATGCAATTTGTGACTATTGTCAAGTCTCCTAGTTTATAAAGTAACTTTCTATAATATGTAGCAAAGCTTGGGTTTTGTAAGTAAAATTTAATTGATATCCTTATTAATACATTTTTGCACATACCTTTAGTATATTTTTCAAGATATTCAGTATTTGGGTCAAGGATTGTTCATATCTATGTTCTTAAACATATTGCAAATTACTCTCTTGAAATGTATAAATTTATTTCCACTTCAAATATATGAAAGAACCCATTTATAGCCTTCATTTGCAAACAGTGGTATTATATTTCAATCTTTTACCAATTTATGGGTCATAAAATAGCATTTCATTGATCTAATATGAATATATGCAGAATTTGAACTATTTCTGAATATGCTTCATGAGTATTTCAGCTTTTCCTTTTCAGTTTCTTCTATTTTATTCAATTTTTCTCTTTATTATCATAACTAAAATAGTTTTAATTGCAATAATCAATGCATCTCGTTTTATTTCTAATTTCATTCTATGCTTATTTCATTTTTTTCATCTCTGGTCTTATTCTAAATTGAATTAGGATCTTTCCACCTTTTCTCTCTCCATCAGTTAAAAAGATATGCAACACCCCCTCCACCCTGAGCTGCTAATTATTTTATGTTCTCTACAATGATAAATTCATTTCCCTTTATTATTCAACTTCATGAAAGGAACTATAGACTGTGCTAATATAAGGTGAGAACTAGAGTAATTCCTTATTCTTTGCATTCTTTTTCTACTTAGAGATTTCATAACATGCAACTGTTACTTGAAATTTTGCAATACATTTTTTTTGCAAGTGAATTTGTCTCCTTTCAGTTGGCTTTTCAGATATTTCTAACACAATTGACATTATGCTGTGTTAGGATCTCCAGTCTATTTCTTGTCATGTGTACTCTCAATTAATTAGCTCTTTTTTTCCTACTTATTTCCTTTTCCCACCATCTTAAAACCCTATTTAATTATTGTAACATTTTTGGAACACACAGACTTCATTGATCCTTTTCTTTTGTTGCCTCAAAAGTCAAAGATCTAACCCTAGGTCAATATAATTCTCCTTTTTGTTTTAATTTTCCTTTTTGCCAAAATCAAGGACAATTAGACACAACTGAAGGAAATCATAGGGCAAGCAAGCATACACTGTAAAGTCTCATCAGCCCCAGTTCACCCTAGCAACCTTACTATGATTTCCTGTATAATTCACATACTTAACATCAATCATACCATTTCAAACCATCTCCATTTTCCTTAAACATCAGAAACCCCCTGCATCTTCTCTCATCTTGCTTTATACTTCTCAATGAAAACAGAAGCCATTAGACCTACCAAAATACAAACTTATCCATGTTTGCATCCATCCTGTTCTTTCTTGCTAAAATAAAGAACTATCTTCCCCTTTAACCATTCATTCTCAAATAGATCCTTTTTGTTAACTTTAAACTGGCTTAGGGTTTTTTATTATTTTTTTTAGAAAAACCTCATCCCTTTTTTCTTCCAGCTACTACCTGGTGCTTTACCTCTCAGTCAACCTGTCTCTATTTCTGCACTATTCACTGTCTTTATTTCCTCAAGTCTAATAACTGTAAGGTCACCAGGAACCTCTACATTGCTAAATACAATGGATATCCCTTAACTCTTTTAGTGAAACCTAGTTTTCATTTGCTCAGTAACTTTCAGTTACTTCTGACAAAAGAAACTCAATTTACTATAAAAAATTTTTTACTATGAGATTTAGTTGGAATTGACATTATTTTTGAAATCCTAATTGAGTGGGCCTATCAAATCAGAATGCTTTATTCATATTGCTCAATGACTGGGCAAAGAGCAAGCACATGATTCAAGCAAAATTGAGCCAGAAACTATCACTGCCCAGCTTGTCTTCCCACATCATTCTTTAGGAAAATTATAAGAACAATACCAAGAGTGGTTAAAACTTTTATTCCTGAACTTGAGTGTTGAATAGCTCATCTCTTCCATTTCATGGATGGGGATATATATATATATATATATATATACAATCTATATATTTCTACATTGACATAGTAAGGTTTTTACTGAGAGGAGAACAGAAGGAACACAATCCTGGTTGCTTCAGAATACATGTTGCCTGTGGTGAAAGTGTGCTCATTCACATAGGCTGGTGTACCTTATATAGTCCAATCTTTGCTCTGAAAGTAGAAGTGCGTCTGATCTTGCTCTTCCACTTCCATTTTTTTTGGTAGCATTGTTTTATAAACTTTACATTAGCTATGTCTTTATTAGTTCATCTGTTTCTCGGTTTATTGCAGATAGTAAAGTTCTTCATTGATTCTAGTAGTATGGTTAACTTTTATCCTTTATTTCTGATCTCACTGAAATTCTTTTACCTTCTTTTTGTTTTTATATCTATTCAAAAAGAGAAGACACCAGGCTTTGTTAAATCTCTGCCATTTCAATCTATGTTTTTATTATGTGTGTTACTTTTTATCATTTGTATTAATAATTATAATTATTTTTATTATCCATAATGATCCCCAAATACAAAGGAAACATTGTGCTAAACACTTTGGGTGAATTTTATATTTTTATCCTGTCAACCCTTCAAGATTACAATTGTTATATCCATTTTACAAATGAAAAAACAACTTCAGCAAGGTCACATGAGTAATAACGATCATAGAGTTGGTTAGTGGTGAAGAGGAAATTGAAGTCAGATTCTCTGCTCCAAAGTTCATACAATTTATCATTATGCAATACTAATTAATTTTTAAGCATTTTAATACATATGCCCTAATCTGTAGATAACACACTGTCATTTTAGAACATGTATTTTTTAGGCAAATCACTCATACTCTTATTCATGGATACTAGCATGTGTAAAGGACACATCAATAAATTTAAATTCATACTATAAAAGCATCTACTTTTTGCTGAAAAATTAAAATTAAGTTTTAGTTTATTTAGTAGTATTTATTTTAATTTTTGTTATATTTATTTTTATATTATTATTTGCTGCTTATTTTCAGTAACAAAGAAAATGTCATTTCCTTAGTTTTAAATCATTGCAATAAATACTTATATATTAATGTTTTTCTTCTCACAGATAAATTTTAAAATATTACTAATTAATGTTTATTTCTAGGCATTTGTTTCATTTTCATTGAAGTAAGCTTTTCAATATAGCACATTTTATTTCCAGAAAAAACAACTGGAACTAGTCACATTTCCAGGGACAGATAGATTCATGTTGTATTGGTTGAGAATAAATAGGATATTTGATTACAAAGTGATAAGTGACCTTTTGGAAATAGCAATTAAAGTTAACTTGATATGGTTAATAAACCAAACAGAGGAGGACAAATTGAGTGCAAATTACTTCTTTTCTAGTGATCAAACATGGGCATTATTAGGAGTGATATTTATTAATTCTTAGAATCGAAATTACATACATATGAGAATCAGTCAAAATCTCTTAAATAACTATTATCTGTTCCTTTTATTTACATGAAAAGTTTTAGTTGTTTTTTCACATCAAAAAAATTCAAAGAGAAATAATTATTTTTTCATACAATACACTCATATTAGAATGGACTAGAGAGATTCTGTTTCTAGAACCTAGAATTCAAATATTAGTTTGTATTCTGTTTAATAATTGGATCTGGGAATAATAGAGACTTAGTTGATAAAGACCTTGTAATACAGGCAGCCTGAGTGGCTTGGTGGTTTAGCGCCACCTTTGGCCCAGGGCCTGATCTTGGAGACCTGGGATCGAGTCCCGCGTCAGGCTCCCTGCATGGAGTCAGCTTCTCCCTCTGCCTGTGTCTCTGCCGCGCTGTCTTTTTGTGTCTCTCATGAATAAATAAATATATAAAAATTTTAAAAAATACCTTGTAATACATACCAAAAATGATGTCTCTTTATTAGGTATCCATCCTTTTTGGTGTGTATATAAATTGATAAACCTGTTTGTTCATTTGCTTCTTTTAGATTGATAGAAGAAAAAACAATATATTGAGGAAAAGGATCTTTCCCCTCCAGTTATACAGAGGTCAATTATAATAGCCCCATTAAACTTTAGAAGGCCAAAAAATAAAAATAAAATAAAATAAATCTGGTGACAATCATTTTAGGCAATCATTAAGAGGTCCAACATGTGGGTGGAGTTGAGAACAGTAAGTCATACTATCCTTCCTGTTTTATAACTTAATCTTTTTGCTGAGAGAATATTTGATTGCTCTCTTGTGTTATGCAAAAATGCAGCCACGATTACATAATATCTTAGTAAATCAAAAGACTGAACACATTTTTTACAAATTTATGGTCAGTGTTAATTTTGGTAACCTGCTTTTTAGAAGTCACAGACCATAGAGTAAATTTTAAGCCAAAGAGAATTGAGCTAGATATTACACTCAAAAACGGAGACAAAAGCTGAAGCTCCTACATGGATTTGGTTATTACACTTGTTAATTTGTATGTATCAGGTTTAATAATACAACTTAGGATAAGTGAAGTCTGGATAAAATTTATTTTGAACTAGACAGAATCAATTATCCCTAAACTTTTGCTGCTAGGAAGATGTTTAATGATGTGACACTGGATGTGCCAAGTTGCTTCCCAACAGAAAGTCAACTTTCTTGGAAACGCAATGAGAAATTGCTTTCCTCAACAAAGTGAGCAGACAATGCACCATGTCCGTCACTGCCACATAGGAGATAATGTCAATTGCAATACAAAACTAAGATTCCTTAGGAGTCCTCCCTTAGAGAAGAAATACTTTTGCAAAAACAAAACACAGAACGAAAAAGACCCTTCACAGACCATAAATGAAGGAAGAGGACTTTATTAAAATGTTAAAAGTTTCACTTAAACTTAACTCTTAAACTCACTATGAATATATTAGTAGCAACTCTGAG
The DNA here is from genome assembly GCF_018345385.1 of Vulpes lagopus. NCBI lineage: Eukaryota > Metazoa > Chordata > Mammalia > Carnivora > Canidae > Vulpes > Vulpes lagopus. Next base: position 20,270,190 of record NC_054824.1, on the reverse strand, counting down.
ACGAAATAGCCATTAACTTGGGATTAAAAAAATATGGAGTAAGAAAACGTTAAAGATTGACAGGAAAGCAGGGCAAAACTTGAGCAGTAAAGGGGAACAAACCAACCAGACCACAAAGATGACAACTCAGCAACCGAGTTGTTGGAAATGGATAGCATTTATGGTTCTCCCTCTAACAAAACATAAAATATTACTTCTCACTGTAAAACTCTGGCTTATTCCTTTTTCAGTAATCATATTTTTCCTTAAATATCCCAAGTTATTCATCCCAAGTATTACTGCGTAGACCATTGAAGGGAAATAAAGATAAAGTAAAAGGGAATCAACCAGCTGCTGGTGATGATGTAAAAGAATGGGTATACAACCCACTAGAGGTGATTTGACAATACATTTTTAAAAATTAGGTTTTTAGATCCTATGATACAGGAATTTCTCTTCTGGATTGATCCTAAGAAATAATGAGACTAAGACCAAATATTTATTATATTAGGATATTAATTGAAATTTTCAATTATGAAAAAATAGGTGCAACAGTTAATTTTATGTCAATTTGACTGGACTGTGGGGTGCTGGAGATTTAGTTAAACATATATAGAATGTGTCCATTTTGATGTTGCTGGATGAAATTAACGTTTAAATTGGTGGACCTCAGTAAAGCTGATTGTTCTCCTCAGTGCAGACAGGCTTCATCTAGCCAGCTGAAGATTTGACCACAACAAAAAGCCAGTGTAAGGGAAAACTTACTCTATCTTCAAGCTGGGACATCAATCTTCTAGTGGCTTTGAATTTAGACTCTGACTCAGATTGAAACTTACACCACTAGCTCTGCTGATTCTCAGGTCTTCAAACTCAGACAGAAATATAAAATCAGTGCTCTTGGGTCTCCAGCTTGCCTTATGCAGATCTGGGAACTTCTCAGCCTCCACAATCACACGAGCCAATTCCCCATCATATATAATGAGGAGGACCATGCAGCCATATGGAAAGTCCCATGTGGCAGATAATTGGAATTCCAATATGAGCATTTCTCTTAAACTCCTAACTAAAGTCAGAATCAACTTCCTACCCATGAGAGTGAGCCATCTAATTGACCCTCCAGTTTCAGTTGAGCATCCACAGCTGGGGTTATATCATTCAGGGAGAAACTATCCCTTGAGCCTTATCTAAATTACAAAACCAAAATGATGAGCATATTAGAGATGGTTATTTATTTATTTATTTATTTATTTATTATTTATTTATTTATTTATTTTTAGAGAGAGAGTGCAAGTGGAGGGCGGTGGGGGCAGGGAAGGAGAGAAGAACCTCAAACAAACTTCACACCCAGCTCCAAGCCCAACATGGGGCTCAATCTCACCACCCTGAGATCATGACCTGAGCCAAAATCACAAATCAAGCACTTAACTGACAGAGCCACGCTGGGGGCCCCTAGTGATGGTTAATTCAACGTAAGTGTGCAATTTATTTTTTAAAGAATTTTATTTATGTATTCATGAGAAACAGAGAGAAGAGAGGAGAGAGAGAGAGAGAGCGAGAGTGAGAGAAAGAGAGAGAGAGAGGCAGAGACACAGGCAGAGGGAGAAGCAGGCTCCACGCAGGGAACCCGACACAGGGGTCCCCAGGATCACGCCCTGGACCAAAGGCAGCGCTAAACAGCTGAGCCACCCAGGCTGCCCGTAAGTGTGCAATTTCTAAGAAACATCTCAGAGTACTTTAGTGAACCCCCAGGGTTTCCATGGGTCAATATAAATTTTAGAGACAAATACAATACTTGATGCCTATTGGATACTGCATGATTCACTAGTTTCATGTAATTCACAGTTTCAACGTTGTAAAATGACCTATAATTTTTTTCAGTGACACTGTACCTTTACAAAGCTGGAGTTTGGTAGTTCTAGGGAGAAAAACAAGTACTGTGCGAAAATCAGTGTGGAAAAGGAAATAAGACAAGTATTGTCCAATGTAACTCCAAGATTTGAAGAGCAGACAATGACCAGAGATACAGACATTCCATCAGTGATAGTGGTTATTTAGAAATACGATGTTTTTTTTTTTCTGTATTTTATGTGCATTCTTTTTCAAATGGCATGAAGATATAAATTCTTCTTAAGGACAATAATGCTATATATTAAGGACATAAAGGCATATTAAGAGTAATATTATTAGAATATTAATGTTTATTCAGTAGTTTGCTCTTAACTTTTTAATAAATAGAACTATCATTTTTTTTTTCCTAGAGGGGCTGTGAAGAACAAATTCTAAGATGCTAAGAGGTCTATGAACTGAGAAAACTTGGGAAACTGCTATAAATCCTTACAGAATATTATTTGGTCCATAAAATAAACACTTAATTTCTTGTGAAAATATTCATGATAAACCTTTGAGTGAAAATAGTTTGTAAAATAATATATATAATATAGTATATAGTATGATCTGAATTTTATGCTTATAGCATGATATGTATATGTAACACGTGTATAATTATATATATATATATTCTGTGTGTAATGCTTGCTTTAAATAAATATTGAAAATAGATATGCCTGAATATTGATAATATTTATTTCTAATTAATGGATTATGGACTGTAGAGAGGTAAAGTTTCAAGTCCTGATATCAGACTCTATCTGTATTCTATCAATTACTATCTGTAGGACCTTGGATATGTTACATTTTTGTCTCAGTTTCTTCATCTTTAAAGTGGATGCAGTTATAGGATCAAATTCATGAAGTTCTTGTGAAAATGATTTAATTATTTTAACAATGGGTAGCATAGAACTCAATAAATATTAACAATGACTATTATGATGATGACATTTCTAATTCTTTATACTTCATAAAATGAATTGCTTTGTAATGCTAAATATTATTAGAAGTGTTATTCAAGCAGAGGCATTGGGATGCCTGGGTGGCTGAGTGTCTGCCTTCTGCTTAGGGTGTGATCCCATAGTCTTGGGATCAAGTCCCACATCAGGCTCTGCAAGGAGCCTGCTTCTCTCTCTACCTATGTCTCCACCTCTCTCTCTCTCTCTCTCTCTCTCTCTCTCTCTCTCTCTCCCTCTCTCTCTCATAAATAAATAAAATCTTAAAAACATAAAAAGCAGAGGCATTTATGTTACTCTTCCCTGGGTTACATATACATACTTTTTCCAGTCTGTTGCATATATTCTTCTCTTCCCCATTATTCAGGGTTTGATCTTGTTTACAGAAACTGACAGAAATAATAGTGGGAATATCACAATGTGAACTCTATTGAAATGTGTATTCTAGAAGCAATGCTGAACCAAATCTGTTTTAGTGAGGGATTTTTTAGGATAAAAAATCAAAAAAGAAATAGAATAGAGACTTAATATTGAACCTGGAATGTACCTAGAACATTTAGTTCAAAGAACCAGTTCTAATTGTATATGGGAAAATTGACCAGGAGAGGTTTAAAAGTAAGGCAGGCTGTGGTGCCACAAACAAGCCACAGTGAATGGTCTAGGACTTAAGAGAGGCTAGAGAGTGGGCATAGGTGTCTGGTTCACATTTGTCTCATTTGTGTTTGAGTGTGTGTATGCGCACATATGTGTGGGTTTGTATGTGTTCACACATGCTTGTGTGTGTAATGAAGAGAATGTCCAGTTTAAATAAGTTGAGCAATTCTTCCTTTCTCTTCTGTCATTATGTTGTGCAGTTCTTGTACTTGCGAATAGGCATAGATATAAGTAAAATGAAATTAAAAGGTTAGCGGATTTGAGAAAATGTGCTTTAATATTGCCCCCAAATAAATAGATGCCTTTCTGCCTCATTATGGGACTGAAGAGTAATGTCTTTCAAAATATGGCATTGAGGTTACTTAAGATTAAACATGTTGAACATGTCTTTTTTAAAATTCATAATATATTAATATATTTAAAAATAAACTATTGGGTTTACTTTAATATGAAGTAATACTGAAGTTTTATTTATAATAATGATATAAATTTTAGATCATTAAGTAAAACTATGACTTGGTTAAAATTAGATGTAGTACTTAAATATAACATAAATCATAAAGTTGATACATGACTAACTCAAATTTGGGAAACATTGCTGGATTTGACAAGTTAGAGAAATGGGAAGAGCAAAGTGATGAAGACTGTGTTCTGAATATTTTGGTAGAGGGATAAAATACCTTTGTCTTTCTCCCTGTAACTTTGCTTCCCTAATTTACCGAAAATACCTATTGTCCCTTGCCTTTGACGTATAGTATTGTGAATGTGTCACAGTAAAGGCCAGTTCTTGATTGGTGATCTTTTCCAGATGACTGGCAAGGGCACCAGGGTGTTCCACAGCTTGTATCCGTCACCCAGGAGGGCACACATTCCTGCCGCTCATCGATGAACATTCCACAAGCTGATAAATATACTCCCTTTCCGTGAAGGATACATTTTCCAACCCAAACTTTTAATTGTCACAGGAAGGGCAAGAGTCAATACATTTATTATCTATCATTGTAAAGCTAGAGTCATATAAGGAAAATTAGAGTCCTTCCCAAGGCAACAGTTAATTTCAGTAAACACCTGTTCTATTATTCTTGACAATTGTAATACTATATTTTTTGAAACAGGAAATTATTTCATGCATAACTAAAGGCCCTGAATTTTATATAAGTAAAGGGAATAACAAAAACTTAGAGAGAAATTAGTACATATACTTGTGGACAATGTGTGTAAATCAGAAGTGTCCAACTTGAATTCCAGTGTCACAATATTAGAGATTTCTAATAGTTCTAATGTTTATTACAACCTCAAACGCTATTACTTATCAAGTAGCATTACCATCTGTTTAAAAGTCACCCACAAAACTTTCAAATAATTGGAGAACTATATATATCTCATAAGTTCTCAAAGTAAATATGAAACTTTCAAGATAATAGGAAACTATATCAAAGGTTCTGTGTGTATGTTAGCCAAAATAAAATAATGTATGCTGTACTTCTTTAGATGTTTCTTAATAAAATGTTAGTTTCTACAGGGGGAAGGGTTACAGTAAAGTTTTTCCAAACGTAGATGTTGTTCTTCCCTTAACGTTTTACATAACGTCTTCATGTTAATAAGAGGAATCATGTATCCCAAGATTGACCATCCTTATTTTCTTTCTCTCTCCTCTACCCTATGGGAGTAACATGCTTGTAAAAAAGCAGACAGATGATGATAGTGTATACAACTTTGTTCCTTAGTGTTACTCATGATAATTGTAAAATAGTATCATGCTGTTTGTGAAGATTTAAGGATAGCTGAGTGAAATCATGTATCTTTTTCACTCCATTAATTTAATAATTTTCCTAATAAAATTTGTCTTAGTAAAGAACAATAAAAAGCACTCATGCTGACAAATACTTACATGTTGGCTCAAAAGCAGAAACATTTTTTAGTGTCTGATCAATATGCTTGGACACAATCTACAGTAACAGTCTTGCATAAGCCTAGTTCTTATCTTTAAACTGCATTACCAAGCAGTTTTGAAGTGTTATGAAATCATACATGTTCTTGGGAAATACCATACTTTATGTATCAGAAGTGCTCATAGTAGAAATGGGAGAAATTTAGTAAAAGGCTAAAGCAGCTTCAGCATTTTGTTGTGTGATAAAAGAACTGTTTTAAATATAGAGATGTTGTTATCAATTTGTATAATCTTTTAAGCTCCACCCCCACTCCACCCAATGCTACTGGTTTCTTCAAAGGAATGAAATGCTTTATCTTCTTGACAGAACAAATTGACTGGAAAATTACATAAACCCCTTAGCAGATGTTCTTTTCCACTTTGTTTGGGAATTTGCACTGCTATACAGTGTTTCCAAGACCCATGTGGAGATGGGCTCGTGGGGTGCAATCAACCTGTGCAGAGTGTACTACAATGAATGGAAAGGCTACTGGTTATTCTTTGGTTGTATGGCCAAGTACAATTTGGGCAATAAACAATGATACTATTTCCTCATATTAACAAAATCACTAAACATCCAAAAGATTTGAGCTATTCAAATTAGCCCTACAAACACTAAGCATTTTCCGACCCAAGTGAAATTCCAAGCTCTTAATTGCTATAAATGTGTTTGCCATATCATTCGGTCTTGGAGTCAAGGATGTCAGGCAGCAAAGAATAGGAAAAAGAAACCAATTTTGACTTCTGATCCCTTGCATCAGCTCTTTATCAGTCTGGCATACTAATCTGTGCAAATCAGATGACATCTTCAAAATTATAATGCACACCATTGAGTTAACATCTGTACAATAATCTCAATTGTCATCCATCTCTCTGTGAACAGTATACTGCAACTTAGTGTCACTAAATGCTAAATGGCATCCATCTACATAGTCTGCTTCTCTGTCTAACATGGTAAGCTTATAATTTTATTTCATCTCTTTATTTTTTAGGTTTTGCAAAAATCTCTTTTTCCATGCAGTTAAAAATAAGAGAAACTAATGCAACTAGCTCAATACAAGGTTATCAAGTTGTTCAATGAATTATATATTGAAAACATCCAAAGTAGATGTTTACATTCCCAAAACATTGCAAATTCTTAGCAACTCTTTGAAATGCACTGACATTTTCAGCTAAAGAGATTATTTTAAGAGGGAAAGCGGAGTGAGATATCCAGAAATGAAATAAATATTTTAATGAAAATTCCAAAAGTTACAGCAAATCAGAAAAAAAATCAAGATAATATTGATGTAAACTAAGCTATTGATCGCCATAATAACATGATTTGGAGATGGGCAGCTGTTCTATGGATGAGCTTTCCTTTCATAAGTTGGGTTCTACTAAAGTGTTGACTATGAGTCATCTAAGTCATACTTCATAGAAATTATCACCCTCTGGTCAGTTAGAATTTGCTAGTTCAATCCAAATAGATTTTCTAATAACTAATTAAAATTTCATTTTTGGTTATTTCTTCTAATTATTTTATTTTAAACATAAGAGAAGAATAATTTTTCATCATTTATTATTATTATTGTTATTGTTATTGTTATTGTTATTGTTATTTTACTTAAATGACTCAGGTTTGCATTGATTAAGAGCTACACCTGCCTCTAAAATACTTGAATTCTACTTCAGGCTTTCCTAGTAATTAAATGTGTTTTGTTGTTCAAGTCATTGTCTGGATGCCATGTTTCCCATATATAAAATTTTGGAAGTTTATTGCTCCTCCTTAAGATCCATTGCACACCATAGAAGAGAAGTTTGGAGAAGTTGACAAAATCGGTTCTTTTGGAAGATTTTAATCTCACATCAAGTGATATGGGTTTCATCCTATAGGGAAAGGGCTTGTTGATGTGTTTCAGCCAAAGCACCAACATTAATTATCACTGCTTTAAGGCTGGAGGTTTGAAGAACATCAAACAAAATAAAAATTGACTTCCAAAACTGATTTGCTAAGTAATAATTGCAAGAAAAAATACATTTTACGTGTTGCATGATGTTATTAAATCAGTTATAGGAAAAGGAAAATACAGTGTGAAAAAATATGTAGCAAGCAGATATTTTCTTTGATTTTTGCTTCATTTCTCATGATGGAAAATATTTTATTGAAATGCTCCATTATTTTTTTCCTAAAAAGCAGATACTTCTTTTTTGAGATGTGATTGGGACATACAAAAAATAGACTTCATTCATACACCAAGATTCTCAAAAAGAAATTTTTTAGTTCAATTTTGTACAATGGTCAGTATTTCTATCATTTAAATAGAATCTGGTCAACTTCTGAGACTATTATAATTATGATACTAGCTCGACACTAGGTAGTCTCAGTTCTGACATTAAAGCTTCTGTGATATCACAACAAAATTAGAATGCCTTTAGATTAGTAACTAACTATTGTCAATAGCCTAATTCCCTTTTTTTATTAAGTATACTCTCAGCAAATAAAATATAATACATAACTTTGTGAATAATAAGTATATATAATTTTGTGAATAATAAATAGCGAAAGGTAGGGCCTTTCTCTATTTTTTTCCTTTGGATACTCTAAAAAACTATGCTATGTAAGCAGAAAGTTCCAACTAATATGAGTTTACTAAGCACCACCATTGCTATTTATCACTGCAAGTGCTTCGCAACCTAGAAGCATGTGAAGCCAGCATGGTTGCGATGAATATTCAAACTCTTCATTGTTTTGGAAAATATCATGTGAACACAAATAAATGCAAGTGAAAAAACAACATCACCCCCCCCCCCAAAAAAAACATATAATATTGTTTCAGGATGATAATGCTATGACAGAAAATATCTGTAAATAATCATGAAATCATGCTTTCCTATAAATCAAATAGGCAGATGCTCCATTTTTTCCTTATTCTTTTTTTTTAAGATTTTATTTATTTATTCATGAGAGACACGGAGAGAGAGAGAGACAGAGGCACAGGCAGAGGGAGAAGCAGGCTCAATGCAGGGAGCCCAATGCAGGACTTGATCTCAGTACTCCGGGACCACACCCTGAGCCAAAGTCAGACGCCCAACTGCTGAGCCACCCAGGTGTCCGTCTTTATTCTTAAAATACCATTTCTTTTCTACCACCAGATAAGTTTGGTTAATCTAACTTTATATATCTATGAACTGGCATTTCAGGAATATTGCCATTTTATGAGATAATCATCTTATTTAAATTTTTACAGTTTACACAGAGTAGTAATTTTAAATTCATGATTTAAAAAAAAAAATGACGGTGTTGGGGGCACCTGGGTGGCTCAGTTGGTTAAATGACTGACTCTTGATCTCAGCTAAGGTCTTGATCTCAGGGTCATGAGTTTGAGCCCCACATTGGGTTCCACACTGGGCATGAGCCTACTTGAAAAAAATATGAAATGACAGTGTGAATGAGATACTTTTATTTTAACTAAAAGACAAACCCTCTGAAAGTTCCCCGTATAGGAGACAAAATCACCATGAGAAGGAATTTACCATAATGGTAGATTAAAACAAAACGTGCCTGAGTTTATCATGAGGTAAAAATGCATATTTCCAGTCACAGGGCTCTCTAGATACCAGTTTACTGCATGTGCTTCAGCAAAGGAGGTCCAGCTGATGTAGGGCTGCATTCACTCAGACCCTGTATCTCTGATTTACATTGCCTTATGTGACTCTGACTTGAAATACATTATCCATCAAATCCTTTTCAAATCATCTGACTAGAATGAATATTATCTATTTTGTTATGTGCTCTTTCCGTTTTAATCCACCTCTATTTCCACACTCCTGCATATATGTTTGTTTAGCAAGCCTTGGTTTTGTCTGATCATCAGTCCAATTATTTACACATCATTTAAATTTTAATAACTTAAATCACAGGAATTTAAAGAATAATGGGGCTCAATCGAAGTTAGTAAATATTCTCTTGTTAGAAATGTTCACACACAATATAAATTAACTCTCCATGGACCAAAGCTTGTGTGATTATGGTGCATTTTAGAAAATTCTGGAGGGGACTGCATCCTGCTTATAGTTCATGGGCACCAGGAAAGTTAGGGCTGGAAGGTGGGCGGAATAGTTTCTTAGGAAAAACTATAGCTAAAATGTAAAGAGGTATTCAACTCCTTGTCATAATCAAAAAGAAAGGATCAAAACTAAATCTATTTAGAATAAGCCAGTAGTGTTGTTACTCCATATTTTACCCCCAGCCAAAACCATTCAATATTTATAAAATATACAAAAATTCCTAAGAATCAATTAGGTCCTGTTTTATTCTTTGGTTCTCTACTGTGTATAACGTTCTCAATTTCATAATTCCAGTTTCAGGAATATCCTTGGGATTTCTTCAAACAAAGTCAGAAGGGAATATAGTCAATAATATTTTAACAATTTTGAGTGGTGACAAGTGGTAACTAAACTTACCCTGGTGAGCATTTCATACTGTGTATAAATGTCAAATCACCATGTTATATACCTGAAACTAATAGGATATTTTATGTAACTTGTACTCCTTAAAAAAAAAAAAGTTAAAAGTACTCCACAAATAACTACAGAGAATCACTTTATTTCCACTTACTGTCACCATTATCTCTGTAAATTATTTCACATAGTGATACAGGTCTAGGAGAAGTAGGAAGGTTTATAGCTTAAGAATGCATTTCATGGGCATCTGGGTGGCTTGGTTGGTTAAGCATCCAACTCTTGATTTCCACTCAAGTCATGATCTCAGGGTCTTGAGATCAAGCCCCATGTGAGGCTCTGTGCTGAGCTTGGAGCCTGATTAAGATTCTTTCTCTCCCTCTGCCCTTCCCCACCTTATTTCTTTTTTTAAGATTTTACTTATTTATTCATGAGAGCCAGAGAGAGAGAGAGAGAGAGAGAGAGAGAGAGAGGCAGAGACACAGGCAGAGGGAGATGCAGGCTCCATGTAGGGAGCCTGATATGAGACTCCATCCTGGGACTCCAGGATCATGCCTTGAGCCAAAGGCAAGCACTAAACTGCTGAGCCGCCCAGGGATTGCCTCCCAACACCGACCTTCTTTCTTAAAAAAAAAAAAAAAAAAGAAAGAAAAGAAAAGAAAAAAGAAAAAGAAAGAAAGAAAGAAAGAAATGTGTTTCCAAAGAATGTGATCTCAGCATTGTGTGATCTTTAATAACCTGTAAGAGTAAAGAAGCCAATTGGAAATTTTTCTTACTCTCAGGTGTATTAGGTGCCATTGTTCTTGTTTATTTAAAAACGAAGACAGGGATCCTTGGGTGGCGCAGCGGTTTGGCGCCTGCCTTTGACCCAGGGCGCGATCCTGGAGACCCGGAATCGAGTCCCACGTTGGGCGTCCGGTGCATGGAGCCTGCTTCTCCCTCTGCCTGTGTCTCTGCCTCTCTCTCTCTCTCCCTGTGTGACTATAATAAATAAATAAAAATTTAAAAAGTAAAAACGAAGACAAATGGACACAGCACATTCAGAGCCCACCAAACTGGCATTCTAAGTGTGTGGTCAAATGTATCACAACCCTCTAAAATAATAAAAACCTCATTTGGTTATAAGAATAATAGTTAAGGAAACTCTGACTATTTGATTTCAGGTCATGTAGAAATATTGTAAAGAAAAATAAAAAGAAAAAAAGAAATATTGTAAAGAAAAATAAAGTTTTAAAAAAAACATTTCAAGTAACAATAGAAATGCAGGTGGTATTTATTTGAAATTTATAAAAATTTCCAAATAAGTATTAAATTGGCACAGAAAATACACAAAGGGGTCTGGTGTGTGTGTGTGTGTGTGTGTGTGTGTGTGCACATGCGTGCATGTGCGGGTAAGGGGCAATGGATTATAATAATATAGGATATATTAAATAGGATATATAATAACGATGACAAAGATAAAATATCTGACAGAAAAGAAAATTATATTCTGGTGATAGATTTACAACAATAAATAGTTAAGGGTGCTATGGTTCTAAATCATACTATTGAGGGCATTCTATGGCCCATGCTTTCATATATATATATTATATATATATGATATATATACGATATATATATGTTTATATATATAAATATATAAAATCTCCCTCTTAAATAAACATTTAACAATTATGCTTAAAATCATTCCACCATGCAAAATATAAGCTCACAGGTACATAAATAAATGGACAATGAATGATCTTCTACAGATGAATACACTTTGGCAATTTTATTCTCTAGAGACATTTTTCCTTCCCTGAGCACAACTATTGTAAAAGGTCATTAATTTGAAAAATTGAACGTTTTGAAAAAAATCATTTAGTCAAGTTATTATTATCTAAAATCCACAATCTAAGTTAACTAAGAAAACCAGTTTTCTTTTTTCTTTTTTTTTCATAAATATAAATCATGCTACAAGTTGCAAGTCCTAGTTCAAATAGATAAAAGTAAAAAATAGAGTGCTGTCATTTACATGTTACATTACTGTAATTGCTGCTAATGTCATTGATTTCAGGTAGGTATTATTTCGGTAAGATAGTTATAGTGGACTTTGTAATTATTAGTGGATGATACTACAGATGCTAACTTATCCTCTTTTTAATATTTATCTTTATTTGTATAATTTATTCTTCTGGATATAGATTATAGATTCTGTAAAACAAGCTAATATTTACATAGGAGTAGTTGGCTGCCTATTACATAAAGAAAAATCTGTTTTTCCTTACATCTGTATATTGGATTTGTACACACATACACATACACACACATGCTTATATTTTGCAGAGCATTTTAATTCAGGAAACTGATTTTGAAATTTAGAAAATAAATATATCAAATATGAAATATTAGGTCACTAAGAATTTTTCTGGTTTCTATATTTTCTGGGCAATAATGTTCTCCATGAAAAAAAAGAGCCTTATGTAATATGAATTCACAACTCCTTCTTGCTATTAAGCACAGATTCGCACTAAATTTTTCCAAATTTCTTTAGACTTGACATTCTAGCACTTTCAAAAGAAGTCTATAGATATGAATAAAAAATTTTTATGAGTTAAATTACTTTATTCAACATTATCAACACTGAAACCATGACTTAAAAGATGAAAAGAGTATTTTAATAGCATAAAATTTTTCCTATCACGAAAACAGGAAGAATTTTAGATTGAGTCTGAAATTAAGAACTGGAAATTTCATCATTGTTTCCAACTTCCTAAATGTATTCAGCAGATAAGCATCTGTAGGCACAATCTCTAAAGTTAACTCTAGAGAGCCAAGTTACTAAGTAATATAATCCTCTTCTGTTTGACTCTTCCAACCAGAAAATGGACAAGTGATTCTAAAATAATGGGAGAGGACTGAAATATTCCTACCATAAGAACTAAAAATATAAATATGTTTAGAAGAACTAAAGGAAGGGAAAGCATGGTAATATTTCCATGACTATGAAATACAGCCTTGACTTTTTACTTAACTTACATTGACTAATAAGATTTTCGCAGCTTCCTGTTTGTACCAGCTCCTCAAATTATTTTTGGTCCTTCTTCAATTCCCAGTGTGGTAATAATGAACTTTATTAAAGGGTCTTAATAGAGATGATTATTATTTACTAAAGCATGTTCCACATAATACTGATCCTTAAAATATTCTAGGAGAAAAGGAGATTTGTATCAAAGTAACTTTATGAAAGTTTGCACATTGTATCGCACTCTTGGAGGTTTCTAATGCACCAATGTCACTCTATATTGCATCATGACTGTGTTTCTGCTATATTCACTGATTTTGAAAATACTTTTAAATGATTGCATAATCAACCAATATATAATTTATCCATTTCTCTACTGTTAACAGAAGGATTTTCAAGCCTTATTTTATTAACAATATTGTACACAAGGCTTCATGCATATTTTTGATAGTTTTTAGGGAATAAAACACTAGAATTAGAAATAACAATGGATCATGCTGAGTGAGTGTTGTAATGGCCCTAATAAATATTGTCAAGTTGCTTTCCAGAAAGTTATGCCAATATGAGGGTATTACTGCCTATATTCCCCAAGTTACACACATAAGAGCTTTTACAAATCAACATAAAAATCCCAAAAGAACAATGAGCAAAGCCCTTAAAAATGGGAAATTCAAATAGTTATAAATGGAAAAATAATGTGCAAACTATTGAATAATTAAAATAATGCAAATTAAAGCAATGACTAAATATGCTTAATCTGTTGGATTAACCAAAGCAATTTGATAATTAAAATAATATGGTAGACATTCTTATATACTGCTGATAGGATGTCAAAGTGGCCCAAAATTTCAGGAAAGCAATTTAGTGATATTTAAATAAATAAATAAATAAATAAATAAATAAATGCCTAAAATAACTAATTTCCCTGATAATTTTTTAGAAAATTAGAAATATGGATAGAAATATTTTGTTTTAGAGTGATCAACACAGCATCATTAATAGCAACTACATTTTTTAAATTTTTTTTTATTTATTTATGATAGTTACACAGAGAGAGAGAGAGAGAAAGAGATGCAGAGACACAGGCAGAGGGAGAAGCAGGCTCCATGCACCGGGAGCCCGATGTGGGATTCGATCCCGGGTCTCCAGGATCGCGCCCTGGGCCAAAGACAGGCGCCAAACCACTGCGCCACCCAGGGATCCCGCAACTACATTTTTTAAATGGCCAAGAGAAGACAGAAATATTTATATTGATACTGCTAATATTGCCTAATGCTCCATTTTCTCCTACATCCTTTACTAAAGCAACTCTCAGATGTTAATTAATATATGGCCACCTAGAAAAATACTGTAAATCTAAGCTTTTCTCTTTGTTAAGGTTGTTACATGACTATTTTCAGGCCAATTGGATGTATGCAAAAAATAAATCTGCAACCTCTGTAACCTTAGAATGAAGGATAGCCCACTACTACTTCTCACTCCTTGCTATAATGTGGACTTGGTAGAATGAGCTAGAACAACCATGTTCATTCATGAAATAGGAACATGGATGACAGAGAAATAAAGTTAATGATCTTGGATCTCTGATGATTTTGGAAATCAGGAAATTACTAGCTCACCTGCCTCTGAGACTTCTATATGAAGGATAAAGGTCTGTCTTGTTAAATATTGTTTTTTGGGCTTCTTTTGTTACAGTAGTTCAGACTACTTCTTAGGTACATGATCCATACAGTAGGGATGGTATGCAGCAACTAAAAGCCCTAATAGCAAGGAAGAAACCAATAAAATAATGGTGCAGAAAGAAAAATGTATCACGTTAGTTTTTCAATTATGATATTAAAGGAAAGTAATCTCCAAAATGCTAATGGGAGTAAAGTCTTAATGGTTAAGATTAGTGGTGATTTTAAGATGTGCTTTTATTTCTAATCTAATTATAAGAAAAATATCAGACCGATCCCAAATGACACTTTACGAAATACCTGACCAGTACTTTTCAATACTGTCAAGGTCATTAAAAGTGAGGCAAGTTGAGAAAGTGTTATAGCCAAGAAGAGTCTAAGAAGTCATAATGACTAAATGTAACATGGAATCCTGGATAAGATCTTGAAAAAGAAAAAAAAAAAAAGATAATAACTAAGGAAATCTGAAAATGGGTTTTGGTTAATAATATTTTAATAGTATTACTTCATCAATTGTGATAAACTTACTATAGTAATATAAAGTGTTAACAATAGAGAAAACTGGATGTGAGCTATATGGAAAGAGTCAAGTAGCACACAGTGCATGGCAACCAATGACAAGGGAAGATTCCAACCTCGTGGAGGGTAGCAAAGATCATCACATTCCAGACTCTAGGAATGGAAGTCCAAAGACTTCTGTCTACTGCATCTTGGTATTTGCATCGCCAAGGAAAACACAACACAGCCAAATGCTGGATGGTACAATGCCTTTACTCACATAGAGAAGAGACAGTACAAGATCAGTTCCAAAACTGTCAACCCTCATGGGGAGTAGGTGTCCCTGGCAGCCAATGCAGGGAAGCTGGCCTATGTTCCTTCCACTAATGCCTCCATAAGGACCCTGACTTCTCTACAGTCAAATATTGAAAGCCATGAGCAAGACTGAAGGCCATTAATTGGCGATAGTTGTGGGCTCTATCTCTTGGTAAGGGAGATTTAAATCCCAAGGCCTATTTTTATATGGCTGAGCTAGATTCCAAAAACCACGTGCATGACATTGCCTTTCCTAACAGAAAGGCTTGTACTGTCTTCACAAGTTTTCTATAAATATAAATCTATTTTAAATTTAAATAGATATAGATACAGATATATAGCAAAAAAGAATAATTCAGGTACTATTGTAGGCCACAGACTTTGCCACCGACCTGTTGCTCACTTTGTGTGGACAGAAGCCAGGCCTGCAGTATCTTAAATATCTGCCAAATTCCCCTTTTAGCATCTCTGACTTCCACATGCATGTTTTAGCTCCATGGTCAAAGACATTTCCCTTCAAGCTACTGGCGTCATTGAACTTGGAGGTTTGGAGGTAGGGATGAGTCAATCTGGGCCTCAGTCTTTTCATGGATTCCACTTTTCTTTTGCTCTCCACTCCTGTCATGTCCCTTTCACCTTTTCAGTTGCCTACCATGCTGACCTCAGATCCAGGGGCTGAGGCAACAGATGAATACAAACTGTTCAAATAGTTTTGAAACTAGGTAAAAACCATATAATAAATCCCATGTATTATATTTTTCCTCTTGGTTATGATTCTCTGATCAAATCTTGCCTGCTATATCTATGTAATCCTAGGACCACTTATTAAAAATCTTACGTATTTAGCACTAACAGTCTTATTTCAAGGGCTAAGGGTCACAGAATCAATCAATCAATCACAAGGAAGCTAAAGATTAAAAGACAACATGTCCTTGAATTCTGATACAGTAGGTTAGAAGTTCCTTAAATGTTGCCATTTTCCAAAATGGATCAAGATAAACAACCATTTTGTTGAGCTCTCCATTGAAGAATTAATAATATTAATGAAATCTACTATCTAATCACTATATATTCTAGCTCTTTTCTAATTTCGAATTCATTACATCTGTAATGAAAATAAAAGATATTCTTAGTGGTCAAAAGACATAAAATGATTAATCACATATCTACTAATGACATTTTAAAAGTACCTCAGCCCAGAAATGTGACACTACAATCATTAAAAATCAGATTCAATTTTCAAAGATACTAATCTTAAACTTTATACTGCTGGCAGAAACATAAAATTATATCCAGTAAGCTCAGATGCTCTGGATAATGGAAAAGCTTAGTTCTATGGTGCTGCCAGAAAATAATATGCTTTTAGAAATTCTGCAAGTTGAGTAGAGAGATAACTGATCAGAATATGACAAAGTGATGTTACAAATTGTTCAGAACAGAAAAATTCCAGATCCAAAGACTTTTTTTTTGAGACACTGATTGAGGTCCAAGAGCAGCATAATGGTACCAAATGGATAAAAACAACAATAAAGTCACTTCTCATGCATTATGCATAGGCATTCTCTATTGGAGTTGATATCACCATCTGGTGTCTAATTATTCCCGCCTCATACCACACGGTGGTATGCACCTAATGGAATGACTGTACATTATAATAACTCAGTACACAGACTCTTTGCTGCTAATTATAAGGTGTGAGTTTTTGTTGTTGTTGTTTTAAAGATCATGGAAATCCCAGGGAATTTGGTGTTCATGGCTTAAAATAAGTATTTTGTAGGGTGTCACTAGGAAAAGGGAATGCCAGTTAACTTTTATTTTTCCAAAAGACCTATTATTCCTCTATGTTTAGTTCATTTCTTCCAACATCTGTACCACAGAAATTAATTAAGGTCCTGATTCCCTATTCTCATCACGTGATCCTTTTTTCAAATTGCATCTTTCTTCAAACTGAATACTCTTATTTTGATTTATTCATATATACCTTCAAGTTGTAGGAATCAGGATTAACAGTTATTTGTTCTCCCTGAAAAGAACAAAAAAAGACAACAATGGTAATGTAACCAGACATTTATTCATCATGCATTCTTTCATTCAATAAGCATTTGTGGCATATTTACTAAAATTTGGAAAGGCTAGAGTCTGAGGAAATAATTTATTACCACTTGAGAAGGACTAAGGCTAATTAATGAAAAGAAGAGAGAAATTATAACAATAAAGCTTTGTAAATGCAGTGATGGAAATATTTGTAGGTTCTTCATTGAGAGGAGAGATTCTTCAGGATATTATTTAACCCCTGCAGATACTGCTTGTTTTCTTGGTTGCAGTTTTAGTTATTTACTGCTGCACAATAAACTTCCCCCAAATGTAGTGGTTTAAACTGACAATTAGTCACTGATAATTTTATAATTTAGTCAGGGCTTGGAAGCAGCAGTTCATGCTTGTTCCACATGATATCTTTAGGAAGGCTTTACTGGAAAAACAAGAGGATCAACTTGAGATGGCTCACTCACCTGAAATAAAAGTTGATCTGGCTTTAGCTGGTAGCTTAGATAGGATGGTCAGTTGGGGGTCTCAATCATCTACCATGTGTGGTCGCTTGGGCTTCCTCACAGAATGACAACCAAGTTACAAAAGAGCAGAAGTAGAAGTTGCCAGCCTTTTTAAAGTGTAGGCCCAGAATTGGCAGAGTATCAATCTTCTACTGTCTTCAATGTAAGAAGACAGAGGTTCAGTTCAGATTCAATGGATTGAAGAATCAGACTGTACTTCTCAGAGGTCTATTTTGGGCTATCTTTAATTCACTAGTTAGTATAAAATTTACCAGGTAAGTATAATTCAGAAATTAAGGAGAAATGTAAAAGCTTACTTTTTTAGAAAACCCAGAGTCTCAGTGTCCATTGAAAGATGAATAGATAAAGCAGATGTGGTCTATATATACAATGGAATATTACTCAGCCTTTAGAAACAACGAACACCAACCATTTGTTTCGACGTGGATGGAACTGAAGGGTATTATGCTGAGTGAAGTAAATCAATCGGAAAAGGACAAACATTATATGGTTTCATTCGTATGGGGGAATATAAAAAATAGTGAAAGGGATTAAAGGAGAAAGGAAAGAAAATGAGTGAGAAAAATCAGAGAGGGTGATAGAACATGAGAAACTCCTAACTCTGAGAAACGAACAAGGGGTAGTGGAAGAGGAGGTGGGCAGGGGGATGGGGTGATGGGGTGACTGGGTGAAGGGCACTGAAGGGGGCACTTGACGGGATGGACGCTGGGTGCTATACTATATGTTGGTAAATCAAACTCCAATAAAAAAATAAACACACACACACACACACACAAAAAAACACCTCACTTCTCACAATCTCAAAAACAAACAAAAAACAACCCAGTGTTTCTATATGTAAAATTCCATTTTAATACCGTGGTTCTAAAAAGGAAACTATAGTCCATGGAATATTGGAAAGATAGGGTTTAATTCTAAGTTTCCTGAAATAGTTGTGCTAATGAAGATAAATTTTTAATCTATATCAATACATGTTAGGTAAATCTAATTTCAAATCTAATTCTATGTACATGGCAAACATTTAGAAATACTTGTTATATACCATACGGTGACAAATATTTTATATGCTACTTCATTCACTCAAAAAGTTCAGGCAAAATTATTATTTCCCGAAGAAAACTGAGGCTAAGGGAAATTAGTAGTTTATTTGAACTTCTACAACTAATATGTGGAAGTCTTGGATTCAAGCATGGGATGCCTTTCTCCAAAGTGTTACATTGCTTAAGCACAAATTAAATGTTAAGTTTTACAAAGTGTATTTTTATCTATTTTCCCTTCTGATATATTAAGTGTCCACTCACAAATAAAATCTATTATTATTTATTACACATTCTATAAAAAATGTTAATTTATAAAACTGCAATGAAAGTATGTGTTACCAGGTATATATGTGTATCACAAATAAACATTTGGAATAAAATAGGTAAAACTAAGAGATAAAATTATTTATGTTCAAAGATCAGATTTAGGTACCAGATTATAAGCTGGATCATCTAGTTGCTTAAGTATTTACCTTTTCTAATGCGTTCTTTTTCTATTTCATAAACAATGATGGACAAAAATAGGCCTCTTACTTTATACAGAAGGCTGAGTTTAGTAGGTATTGAATGAGGGGAATTAGTTGTAAAAGTCCTATGAAAAATTTATGAAAACAATTAATTGGTTGAAAAGTCAATCAGAAAACCCAAATCCATAATACTAGGTCAACTGTAATCATACTGGAAAATTTCCCTGGGAGTCCTTTGCTCTACATTTTTCTGTTATGCAAAGAGAAAATTACATGAGAGTAGATTATAGTTATACTTTGAGACAATTATTTCAAGACCATTTGAGAGCAAAGAAGTACTGAAGAGCTTTTTGAAAAATTACAGTTGTATTTTTTTAGAAGGTTTCTCCATTAACGTTAATTATGTTCTCCCTAGTGTCATGAGCTTAGGAGCCTTATGAAAAGAAAAATTTATTCACCAACAGGTGAATGTTTTAAGTTTTCAATTCATTACCATTTGACCTGAAACATTTAGAGTTGCTTCTTTTTCTTTAAAAAAAAGAAGCTTTATTGAGATATAATTTATGTACCAAAAAGTTCACCCAATTAACGTTATAATTCATTGGCTTTCAGTTTGCCTACTGGGTTTTGTGATCATCATCACGCTTAGAATATTTTCATCACTCCAAAAGAAAATTAGAATATTTTCATCACTCCAAAAAGGAACCTTTAACTGAATAGCAATTGCCCCCCACAGCCTCACATTCCTACCCTCTATGTTGCCGTAGGCAACATAATCTATTCTGATTTGTCTTTCAGTTCAAATAGAGAAGTGGGCAAAGCAAAGTATTCTCAGATTATGTGTAATTCATAGACCTAGATTGCCTATATGTCAGTCTTGTGTTAATAATCTTAAAGACCAAGAAATATAGCTTTAAGTATATCCTATGAAGCAACCAAAATGATTTTAATGAAACACAAAGTTATAGTAGTGGAGGCTGGCTCAACTTTCATCTCAAGAATCTTGAATTATAGTCACTTTCAGAGACCTCATTAAGAATAAGTGGAGAGAAAAGCACATATTTCAAATTTACAGGCTTCCTGCACACTTGTTTTGTGCCGTAATTTTTTTCATTTCTTTTATTCCTCAAATATGTTTATGTATCTACAATCATTTTCATTTCTTTATTTTCTAAGATTTATTTATTTATTTTAGAGAGAGAGGAAGAGAGAAAGAGAGCCCACAAGTGAGGGGAGCAGTAGAGGGAGAGAAACTTCAAGCCAACTCCGTGCTCAACAGGGGAGTCAGAGTCCTGGCTCCATCCCACAACCCTGAGATCAAGACTTGAGCTGAAACCAAGAGGGACTGCTTCACCAACTGCACAACCCAGGTGCCCCTCCTCTTTTTTAAAAACTCTTCCCACATAATCTATTACAGTAACTTTAATTTCACTAACTCAACATTCTTGTGATTCTCCTCTTCCTAATCCTGCCCCACTCAAAATACACACAGTTTTTCACAGCTTTTATTTCTTTTTAATTTTCTTTTTTTGTTTGTTTGTTTTTTCTTTTCTTTTGTTTGTTTTGTTCTCACAAACACTCTCTGTTCAGACCACTGATTTACTTGGAGACTTTTTTTTTACCTTGCACCTTGGACAATTTCTTCTCCTTTTCTCTCTTTTTCTCAGTTTTCAAAAGTAACATTTTATACCCTTACTTAGCCCTCTAGCGGGTCCTTGCTTTTGTTTAGGGAAGCCTATTAAACATGTCTTGTTGCATAACTTAATGTAAATGATGTCCCTAACAAATTTAGCAGCAGCATATCTGTGCGTCTCGGGGCAGCTTTTCTGGTATTGAAATAAATAAGTGTATGGGCATTTTTTTCTGACATTCTTAACATAATTGTACAACAGAATATAACATAATAAAATGAATAAAGACATGGCTTTGGGGTCATACAATAGACATAAATTCCTGATTCTGACTCTAAATCCCAAGTCGCTTGAATTATCTAAACTATAAACTTATCATCTGTAAAAATAGGAATGATAATACTGCTCCCATAGAATAGTAAAGAGAAAATAATGTATTCAAACAGCAGAATGCCAAAACTGACCAGTAATATTAGCCATCACATTATTTTTATTACTACTCTTCATACACATTAAACTTTCACTAGACTTATTTTGGGTGAATCTGGGTAAAATACATTTTAAGCATGATTTTTATGGGAAAATAAATTCCAAATAACAAACTAACTTAAACCATTTTTTCATAGTACTGTCTTACTTGCTGAAGACTCATTGTGTAAAAATAACATAAATGTTAAAAGATGATCTAGTTGATTCTCTGCTCTGTAGTCAGGAATGTATACAAATTCATCTGCTTCTTAAATTTCTCCACAAATATGATGTCATTAACTGTTTTTTGACAAACTAAATGGAACCAAAACATTTTTTAAAAACATGTGTTTGCCATCAAAACTTGTTAGGTATAAAGGGGAAAAAAGAAAAAAAAAGTACAGTCTTGTCATGTCATCATGGAAATATTTCTTATAAATCTGAGAAAATAATAAATGCTTTTATCTCTCATTGTAAATCAAATTTTATCAAAGTTTTTTTCCAAGAAACATATGTTTGCTGTCAATTAACCTGATAATTAAGATATAAGGAAATAGAGACATAAGGCAAAGCTGGAATCCATTTCTTTTTTTTTTTTTAAGATTTTATTTATTTATTCATAAGAGACAGAGAGAGAAAGAAAGAGACAGCCAGAGGGAGAAGCAGGCATGATGTGGGACACGATCGCAGGAACCTGATGTGGGACTCGATCCGGGGACTCCAGGATCATGCCCTGGGCTGAAGGCAGGCGCTAAACCACTGGGCCACCCAGGGATCCCCATGGAATCCATTTCTTAAGTTGATTAACCCTCCTCATCCCTTTGACTGACTTCCCTAAACACACTCTTACTCTATATATGTGCTCTCTTAAATAAAATTTCGTTTTTAAAAAATATTTTATGTATTTATTTGAGAGAGAGAGAGAGAGAGAACAACAGGGAGAAGGGCTAAGGGAAAGGGAGATGCAGACTCCCCTCTGAGCAGCAAGCTCATACTGGGACTCAATCTGAGGATCCCAGGGTCATGACCTGAGTTGAAGGCTGACATTTAACTGACTGAGCCACCCAGGTGTCCCAATAAATTCTTAGTCATCCATTTTCCCTCCCAATTTTTAAGTTCCCTGAAAGCAGACACCTTATCTCTATGTATTGCTAATCTCTACAATAAATTGCCATTGAATGAACTAATAAAAGAGTGAATTCAGAAGGATTTTTTAGGCTTATTAAATGGGAAATAATGCCTTATTCCAAATAGATTCCTTTGAAAAGAAAAATAAGACATTGGCATCTAAAAATCACAAAATATCTTTTACTCAATATGTATATGTGTATGAAGCCAAATATATTTTCCAAGGCTGTTAAACACAGTCACTTACATACATACATATCAGCAGGGTTAATAGAGTCTGATTGATGAGTAATTTTTTTGATACCCTGAGAAACCTAACTAGCTAAGTGGCACCCCTAATAACATATTGTATAAATTAGGTTTATTCCAGGGATCCCTGGGTGGCTCAGCGTTTTGGCGCCTGCCTTCGGCCCAGGGCATGATCCTGGAGTCCTGGGATCGAATCCCACGTCAGGCTCCCTGCATGGAGCCTGTTTCTCCCTCTGCCTATGTCTCTGCCTCTTTCTCTCTCTCTCATGAATAAATAAATAAAATCTTTAAAAAAAATTAGGTTTACTCCAGTCTTATTGTTCTCTGGGAAACATAAGCATTGTTTCTGTGGCCCACTCCAGAAATAAAAGCATAAATATTCACTGAATACTCACTGAAAACTCTGATTAAACACAAAATGCCAGGAATCATGGTTAATATGATTAACAGTTTTAACTGAAAATTTTGGAAAACAATTTCTAGTATTATAATAATAAAAGTATAATATGACTAAGAAATAGTTCTAAAATTAAGTGACTAAAGAACACTGGTGTTCTGCTAGCTTGACCAAGGCAAAAAGATTATAGAAAGACCTTTCAAATTGTTAAAAAGAAAGAAAAAAAAAACAAATGGGTAGAGTATTCTCAACTTAAAGATTTTCTCACATTAGCTTTTCTTAAATCTTTGGCACCATCCAGAAAGTAGGAGCAGATGAGAAAATGAGTATGTAGCAAGTGGCTACTAACAGATGAACTTGGAATTAAATGATCACAGTTAAGTGTAACAGCTCTTTTCTTCTCCTCATAGAATGATTTAGTTTGCATCCATAATATCATAGTGGCGTTTATTTTCTAGCAGGAAAATTAGTTTTAAACTTATATTATGAAATTGCTATGCCAATATTTCATGGAATAACACAAAAAAAGAAAAGGACAGGCTGACACTCACAAGTCTGCTAGCTGGCCCTACCTGAGAGGCGCTGGGGTATAAAATAAAACTAGGTATGTACAAATCCCAGCCAGTTGTCTTGAGAGTAGGACCAATATTTCTATCTTCTTTGTACCTCTTGCCACTATGACAAAGCATTGCTCATGGTCATTTCTGCTTGTTTGTTTGTTTTTTTAATAAATAAACACAACACCACCTGGTGAGCCCTGGGAAATATCTAAATAATCTAGAACGTGGAAAAGTGTGCATGTTCATGTGCATCTGTGTGTCTGTGTAAGCAAGGGAAAGTGAGGGGTTAAATAATCTGAACAAAAATCTGTTATATCATTATTGTCTTCCTTGCCTAAAATATGTAAAAGATATAAAAATCCATCTTGTTTATTTTGGTCAATATGTTTTTAGCAGACAAAATTTGAGAGAAGAGTATAATTTTTATTTTAAGAATGTGCCCCTATTTTTCTATCAGCAGTTTAAAAATGTGGGTGTTTGCAGCAGTTGGCAAGAAACCCAAAGATTTATCTATAGGCACCAGCTGATGCCCACACAAGGCCTCACAGGATGCTGTTCTGCTGGTGGCCATGATGGTTTAGGGCCTGAATTATTACTTTTAAATTAAAAAACATAGTTTGGTTGCTATACCAAATGCAATAAGTTACTCAGGCCAAACATGCTTATTAAATCATAAGTGATCCTCTGGGAAAAGTCAAATATTTGTAGTTTCTGCTAACTCAGGCATTCATTCCTTCTCACAAACTCTTTTCTCTGACTGAAATACCCTTTTCCAGGTGTTCTGACAAACTGTTCAATCCATCCAGGTTCAGTTCAAATACAGCTCAAGCACAAACGACCTCTGGCTTTGGAGTTCTTCCTCTACGTCAAACTGCATTCTAGATAAAACTCCCTTATAATCATCATTTTGTTGTTTGTTAGCTTGCCTGTCTCTTCCATAATGCAATTCTCCTTGGTGTGTAGAGACCATACACCTGCGGCCCTTCATTTCTTGTCACTGACATTGGACAGAATTCCTTGAGAGTCAAAACGCAAAAAAAATTTTTTTAAAGGAATCAAAGGACAGAAATAATGGAAAGATGAATGTATAAAGTGCCTTATGAAACATTTATTTGCATGTAAATCATATATACAAATAATTTGACAATATTTGTATTTATTAAACAGGTCATTCTCTTTGTAGCTGTTGCATGAAGAGTAAGGAATCAGAGCTAGGAGAAGTGAATTCGGTCATCTTAATAAATGAAGGAAACAATTGGAATAATAGGGTAGTCTAACAAATAAGTATATACCAGCACTGTAGAGCTATATCCTCCCACCAGACAGAACATTCCTGCTGCTCCATACCATGATGAATTTAATAAGAAGATCAATATAATAATTTTATATTAATTTTGTAGCGCAGAGAGGAAGAGGTCAACTCTTCTTGAGATTTTAACAGCTTTACCCACTTGTCACCTATCCTCCCACCTCCAACTTATGTTTTTAGTTAGAAAAATACTATTATTTAAGGTACAGATTATATTTGCAGATAACCTTTTTATAATTTTTAAACCTAGTCTGGGATCCAGGTTTATTGTAGCTTTAATGCCATATTTTTTAAGAGCCCAGCATTGTGTCTGGAAACCTAGGAACACTGCATATTGCTAAATAAATATAATGGAGTCATATTAATTTTCAGGTAATTTCTTCATCTAATGTGTTATCTATATAATATATTAATTTTTCTTAGGGTCAGTGAGTCACCATCAGTAACCATTATGTCTTCGTTTCATTGCAAGGTTATGTTGCCAGAAATGTAAATATGAAGTATATGAGAGAAAACATGAAAATGTTCATAATTAATCTATTATATATTTTAGCTCATTTAATTGTTTCTGGTTTCACTAGCTTACACACTCACAAAAAGAAGTATTGATGTTTAGATAGTCAATAAAAGTAGAATCAACTTGTACGAAAGGACTATGATGTCATGCCTTTAATGTAACCCTGTGAATTCATTCATTTTTATATCTATTTATAATTATGCAGTCTTTCAGAAATGATTGTGAGATATAAATTATATTTAGCTTTGCATGTGAAGAATGACCTTACTTTTAGGTGTACCATCAAGAAGATCTATAATCATGGCCAGCAAATACAACCTCTGAATCCAATTTTTCTCTTCTGTGAATTGAATTAATTAATCTCTGAATTTCTTTCCAGGTATGAGAGCCTATTGTTCTGTTTGATAATGGAATACTATCAGGGATCCAGGAGACTTCAGAGTTATCATAAAATGTCCATAACAATATGGCAACATTGTTTCAGGGTAATTTCCCTCTTGATGGATACTCCCCACTGCAACAACATTCATCATTTAAATTGACACCTGCAAGCTCAAAGCTCAATTAAAAGTGATTAGTAGCACATTAGAAAAAATTATAAGGCTATATGTAGACACATCTGAAAAAAATAATCCTCTAAGACTAGATTAGGTCTGCATTGCAAATGTCTGTTTACTGTTCCAGATCTACCACAAGAATTAAAACATTTTGAAGTAAGGGAGCACATATTAGTCAATTTTATTTCTTCATTTCCTCATAAGTAGTACTTAGCTGGTTAAGTGTCAAACTGTTGGTTTTGCCCCTGGTCCTGATCTCATGGGTTCCAAAATCAAGGGTTCTGAGATCATGAGTTCTGAAATTGAGCCCTGTGTAGTGCTCCAAGCTCAGCAGAAGTCTGCCTGGATACTCTCTCCCTCTGCCCCTTCCTTCTTTGCAGGTGTGTAAGCATGCACTGTCTCTCAAAGAAATAAATCTTAAAAAAAGAAAAAGAAAGTTTATATAATTTACATATTTAGATATCTCATATTTCTTCTTGCTATCACCTGGAAATACATAAGCAGCTTACATTATTATAATATTCCATATATAAGTACCCAAAGTATAAATGACTCTAGGAACAGTTGTGAAGTAGGCCAAAACTGTAGTATCTCCACAACTCTTTTTGTCCTGAATTATTTGGCTAGATTCCCAGATATCAGTGCTACATCTTCTATCTTTCTTCCTCCCATTAATGGTTAACTTCACTTAAAAATGTGTAGTTTTGTGTGTGTGTGAGTGTGCAGTGTGCTGAGGATGATGAGTAGATATGGACATATCCAATAAGGAAAGTGTTAATACATTTTGTTCCATTACTTACATTTGAATGTTCCAAGTTGCACATAATAATATGGTAAGCACTGTGAGGGTTAAAAAAATAATGACCTACCGTCCCTCAGATTCAGATTTATGTTTAAATAGGAAAACTCCTATAATAGTAAACATATAGCCATGTGAGTGACTGATAATTCTCACCACATCACTATTTGCCTACTTAGCTTTTACCAATAACTGGCTATCACTTTGTTGTCTAATTTCTACTCCCTTAGATGAATGCAGGCTGCCTTGCCACAATTCTTCCACTGGGTTCTTCACAGCAGAATGTACAGAAGCCTACCAGTTATGCTGCTTCAGTCAGTTCTTATAGACATCAGAAAGAATTCAGACAGTAAAATAGCCTTTGCTATCAAAATGTTTGAATTATAACAGCCAGGCAAGTGCTAATTTCTTTGGAGAATTATCCATTCTGTTTTCAAGTGCAAATTTATTTTGAATTAGACAAAAGTGATAGATATTTGCAAATCTTATCATACCAGTGAAATAATCTATATACCATTTTGGAGGTTTCTAATGTGAGAGTGTTATAAAACTATCCTTAGGCATCAATTGGATTTGGATTTGGATTTTGAAAAATAATGGAAGTCCATTAAAGAAAGGATTTCAACCATGCTTGTAATTTCAATTTAAAAAAGAACTGCAGAGTTTCTCAGAGTAGGACAAGCTACCATTATCTTAATATGGTATTGTCCCACTAGTGATCTGCACATTTATAAAATCAAAATAGGGACCAACGTGCTACTATACACAATCCACTTTCTCTTCCTCGCCTTTCCCAAAAAAAAGTATTTTATTGAACGTGATTGTCCTGAGAATTAGACCTACTGTTATATAAAGAAACTAATTTAGGAATAACATAAAAATCCTATAGCCTCCAGCAATTGCTTTTGATGTAGAATACTTTGTTCTCTAACTTGTCCTTTGCCAATCCAGAAGAACCTGGGGTGCGAATTTTCTGTTTTCTTTCCCCCCCCCCTTTTTGCTTTGGGACTACCCATAACCCTCCTAAGGCTGAGGTCAGGCCAGGGGAACATCTGTAAAAATGCAGATCAGGTTTGCTGTGCTCAGAGAAATGAGTGGTTTTAAAATAAGCATTTTCTCATCAGTATTCTGTGCCACCATCTTAGCATGAAGGAGAAAAATACAACAATGAACCTAAGAAGAGAAGAAGATAAAAGGCAATGGCTCAGAAGGGGGAAAAAGAAGTTTCTTCTTAATTGAGTTTAAAAGTAAGAAAAAGGGGAAAATAGTTCCACAGCCTTCTCTTAGGGAGATATCTTCGGATCATTTTGAAGTATATGTATTTGTATGACATCCACTTTTAGTGCACCAGATGGAATATAGTTAGAAGTAGAAAAAAGGCTTATGGGTATTGTGGACACAGAAGCTGAGCACCACCTGAGGGAAAGAGCTGGCAAAGCACAGAGGCTAGGACTCTGGCGATAGTCAAATTCATCACCTGATCCTTGTTACAGTCCAGAAATACTGAAGTTATTTTGCCTCCTCTCTCCCTCGTCTCTACATAGATATAATTTTATTTTATTTTATTTTATTTTATTTTATTTTATTTTATTTTATTTATTTTATTTTATTTTATTTTATTTTATTTTATTTTATTTTATTTTATTTTATTTTATTTATTTTTCATAGAGGTACACTTTTAAATGAGGAAGCTATTTGTATTTGCAAGATTATTTTCTTATGAACTACCTCCTAAAGTCAAGTTCTTTCTAACAGGTACTCAAACCCAAACGTAGTAATTTCACTTCATCAAGTCGTACTTAACCTGAAGTAACAGTTTTCTAACATTTTGTCCTCCTTGTAGTTGCAATCGATCAATGACACTTTAATGATACTATCAAGATCTTGTCTTCCTCAAACATGACTTTCTTCATGTCATTTGCCAATTTAAGACATTCCAAAAGTTTTGCATGCCCTGTCTAATCATGAAGAGGACAAATGATGTGTTATAAACACGTATAGTTCCTCGTTCTGCTCCTTTTGAAATAGTCATCCTGGAGAAAGTCTTTTAATTTTTCCAAGAGCTGATCACTTCTGTAATTGATGCAGATTGGAGAAGCATAAAGGGAACTAAAACATCTTGTAAAACATCATCCATTAATCATCCAGAGCCCTAAAACTCAATCATCTTTTTCTCTGCTCACCTTCCACCATCTGATTCATCCTTTGCTTCTGGACAACCTACTTTCCAAAGAGCTCTGGACAGAGGGTGGGAAGTTGTAATCTGATAGTGGGTGAGTGCTGTGACCAGTTGGACATTCTCCTGTGAGCTGAGGCATGTCCAGATCCACCACCACTGTTACAGATGCCTAAAGCTTATTTTCGGAAGTTTTGTTATAAGATATACTATGTACTGTACTTACTGTCTGCAAACATTCAATTTGTGGTCTCTTTTTCCTGTCTCCCCAGGAAACTATAAGTAAAACTCCACATTATTCTTTGTGTGTTTTAGACAGTCTCTTTTTAAATGATTTTATTTATTTATTAGAGAAGGAGAGAGAGAGTGAGGGCATAAGTAGGTGGAATGGCAGACAGAGGGAGAAGGAGAAGCAGGCTCCCCGCTGAGCAGAGAGCCTGATACAGGGCTCCATTCCAGGATGCTGGGATCATCACCTGAGCTGAAGGCAGATGCTTAACTGACTGAGCCACCCAGGTGTCCCACATTTTAGACAGACTCATTTGTGGTTTGCCCACCCTTCTCCAAGCCATGGCAGAAATTGGTCTCCAGGCAGGGCTTGGGTAACAGCACAGCTGACTCAAGGAGACCTAATAACACTCTTGTAATACTCATTAGATTTTGAGATCTAGAATCAAGGACTTTTGAATCTTGGATATAGTATTTAGCTGCTCCTTTGATTAATTCATCATCCAGGAAACCCAACAGCGCAATTCACTATGGTGGGCAAGTTGTTAGACTTAACAACACAAGCAATAGGAGAGTGGCCTGACGGGAGACGTAATGATTCTTGATAAACAATTTAAAAGTCATAGGTAAATCATGTCAACTACTCTTCAGATCAAAATTGAGGAGAGGCATTTTTCTAAATGAATGGACTGTCTATCATGAGAAGCTAGGTATATACCATATTATGCATTTTCAATAGACTGAGGAAGTACAAAAAACACCATTCTTTATTGCCATGTAAATTCTTTTTTTTTTTTTGACATGTAAATTCTTAATGCAAGGAGATCTTTCCTCAATAGAGAAAGAGATATGGAAAATATTGTGATTCATTTGGGATATTTTCTAGGCTTCTTAGTCTGGTCCTGGTCTTCAAACCTCCAGGCTCAAGCTAATAGGCAACAGATTCAGCCTACATGTTCCCAGAAGACAAAGGTGCAGACTGCAGAAGCAAAGCTACGAAATATAGACTTGAATGTTATGAAGAAATGCTGCTGAAATGTTACTGGAGTTAATAAGGAATGAGAAGGCAGGGTTAAAGAAAGTCTTGAAGGCAGAGAAACGGAGGAGATTATAGTATTTAGACTATAAAAATAAAAGTCTTTACGCCTCTATTTCTCAATTGGAAGCTCAGATTCCATGATTCTCAATTCTAGTTGTTTATTATTAACTCTTGAGTGATCATCTTTAAATAAAAAAAAAAGAAAAAACCAATGCCTGCCCTGATCCCAACTCAAACCTAAAGCAAGGGGGACGCGGCCTGGGCATCTTCATCAATTTTTGAAAGTTCCACGGGTCTTTTTAATGTGTAGTAAGGGCTGAGAATCACCTACTGAACTTGAAAGAATATGTGACAATACCGAGTGTTGCCTTAACGTGGATGAAGCACTTACCTACAAGTTCTTAGGGAGAAAAGAAGTCCTCTGCCCACGTGCGCAGATAGCAGAAATCTCTGTCGCCATAGGACAAGAGGTTGAGAAGGGACAAGAAGGAGACAAGCGAAGTTTAGCATTGGCCAAGTACTTTACACACAAATCTTACTGAACACACTTGGGCTTTATCAGAATTCTCCCTGCTGATAAATCTGAGGATGAAAAGAGTGAAAGATTCTTCCCCATTATACTGAAAAAAAAGCCAAAGTGAGACACTGGAATACAAGTCTTATGGTAGGTCTGAGAAGCTGGGAGCAAAGCCAGTATGATGCACCCTTAAGGTTAAGTTTCTAGTAGTAACTTAGAGGTTGGCATAGGAAGTTTCCAGGTTCTAAATCAGAGAGGCATCTTGAAGCCTGCTGGGACCTATCAGAGGCTACTCTCCCAGAGGTGCATGCTGTTCTAGTTACATTACTGATTCAAAACCCTCACTCTAAAAGTGAAAGCCACTATCAGTATGTTCTTATCATTCACCAAACCACATGCTTGTTAGAACACAAAATCACTTCAGTCAAACCTGCCTTCTTTTCCATTTTTATCAATTTCTACACTATTTTGATTTTTTTTTTTACCATTTTGATAATATGATTCTTTCCTTTTCCTAACCTGTCTTGCCATGACAAATTCATTAGATATTTTTAATCCTGGCTTGTTATCTGGCTCCATCCATTAATTGACTTGCTCATACGCCCGCTTTTCACCTTAGTGTTCATTCATTATTTATATTGTCAATTTATGCATTTCTCATGCATATTCCTGGGTAAATGAGTTCTTTATTTTCAAATGCCTTGCCTCATCATCTTTAAACTGAATATACTGGCTCCATCGTTGCCTTTCCTAGCTCCCTCAAGCCACTAAGCATTGTGACAAAAGATCAAGGAGTAACTCTGATTGGTACTAATTAAAAGTCATGGTTTCCATTCAGCACCCAGATTCTTCTTCACTGCCCCCAGCATTCATTATTCTACTCCTTAATCAATTCTTCTAAATCTCTATCACTCTTTTTAATCATTAGATGTAACAATTTCTCAGATTTTCTCTTGTTTTTGATAATTTTGACAGTTTTGAGACTTTTTTTCATGTTGCAACAAAGATTATGAATTTGGGGTAGAAGGGCCTCAGAAATAAAATGCCACTCTCATCACATCATATGAAGGGGTGCATACTATCCAGAAGACTTATCACTGTCAATGTTAACCATGATCATCTGGTTTAGGTAGTATTTGCCAAGTACCCTACTGAAAATTTACTCATTTCCCCTCTTTCTATACTTTAATCTAGGAAGTCACTAAACACAATCCATATTTAAAGGATAGCCAGTTAAATATCACTTCTTGGAGGGCAGAGTACCTATCTAAATTATTGAAAATTCTTCTTTTTTAAGAGTGTGCAATAGCTTCTTATTTGATATTCCTCATCTACCATCTCCGTGTCCTCTGTGTTCTTCCATACTATAGACGCAGGGGTCATTTTAAAGTAGACATGTGTCCTCTGTTTAAAGCCTCCCAATAGCTGCTGATTAATAGAAATATAAGACGCTAAGTCCTAACCTCAAGTTATAAAGCACTACATACCCTCTCCACTATAAACCAGTGGATCTCAACCTTGGTTCACCTGGGAATCAGCAAGTTGCTTTGGAGTGTGCGGATGCCTGGTCCCCACTCTAAAGCTCTCCAATTTATTAGTGAAACATGCCTTTGAAATATTTTAGTACATATTACCTTTTTATTATTATAAAATATGTATTCTCACACAATTATTTTATAAAAGCCATCATTCCAATAATTATATTTACTTATTATATTATTCATAAATTTTCTAGTTTTTTTTTTCCAGTTGATTATTTGGAGCCAGTGATTGCCTTTTGATGTTTCAAGTACTTGGGTACATGTTATAAGCATTTCAATTCCCTCTCATTTCTACATTTTTAGTAAAGTGTTTCCATGGTGCTGAAAAAATGTAATTACTTTATAATCAAGAAATGTATTTTAATGCTGTTACAGACCTCTAGAGCAATGGAAACTTCTAATCTAAGATATTCCCCAGATAAACTATGTTATGAAGTATCGTCTGCACATAAGTTATTAATTTTCTCTTCATAATCTCTGACCTCATTTACCTATACTAAATCATATTAATCATTTATTTAAATAATTATTGTAGAATATTCTCAAATTGGTTTATTAAAACATAAAATAATGATTACTTACAATGTACTTACATGTAAAGAAACAATGAAATTAGAGGACATTTACTAAATATTAGAAAAAAGTGTATTGAACCATACCACCCTTTGATTTTGAAAGATTTTATTTCTAAATTAATACTCTAAAATTCAAATCTGAAAAATGCAAGATTAATGTTTCACAACCAAAAAAGCCTTTATTTTACACTATAAGAAAGTATACCGTTTTCTTGATCCAAACATAACTATTTCAAATTTAAGGTATATCAAGAATGAGATGTTGTTATTTTGGATATGATTTGATAATTCCTTTTTAAAATTTCTCTTTCTGGAAATAACTTCATTGATATTTCTGGTTATCAAAGTCACATGTTATCAAAATAAGAAAATTAGAATGTAGAAAAGCTATAATTTCTCTGTAAAGCCATACCATCCACAATTTCTACCACGTAAAACTATCCTTGTAGAAAATATCATATCATATGATTTCATTTCATATTATATATCATTATCATATCATATCAAAGTAATAAAGGAAGAAATAATTACAGAAGTCAAACAGAAGAAAGCAGAGTAAGTGATCTCAGAGTGCAGCTCCCATGCATCATGTTAAGTCAGACCTAGGTGCAGAAGTTGTGCTGTTGCCAGATCCTCTCCCCAGGAAGACTCAGTGAGAATTCTGGGGAGATTAGGTGAAATGAGCAGGTCTCTGACAGGGTCTCAGATTGACTATATAAAATATATGACACTTTATAGTGCTAAAAAAGGGCAGAAATCTAGTTCCTCAAAATAATTTTAAAACATGAAGCACATATTGACAGGTTATGAAGAAGATTTATAAATCTATCATCATAGGTTGAGATTACTTCTATCAGTAATCTAGGTCAAGAGGACAAACATTTAAGGAAAGATATTGTAAGATTTGACCACAGAAAACCACAAACTTGATCTGCTGGATATATACCTCCACAGGAAACAGGAATCATATTTGAAGCCCCTCACCTCCCTCCCACTATATAGCCACATGTTGACCTCCACTGACAAACTCTGTATTCCCTCTTTTATATCAGAGGTCTTTCTGTTGTACCTAAAATCAATTCTCCAACTCTACTATATCTCCCAGCCCCTTCCCATATCTTTCTTAGTAATGTAAGGGCACTCTTTAAAAGACAAATCCAGGGGGATCCCTGGGTGGCTCAGCGGTTTAGCACCTGCCTTTGGCCCAGGGCCTGATCCTGGAGACCTGGGATCAAGTCCCACGTCAGGCTCCCTGCATGGAGCCTGCTTCTCCCTCTGCCTGTGTCTCTGCCTCTCTCTCTGTGTGTGTGTGTGTGTGTCTTTCATGAATAAATAAAATCTTTAAAAAAAATAACAAAAGACAAATCCAGACTTTTTTTGAGAGAAGAGAAAAATCACATACATTTTATGTACCCGTATTAACTTTTTATATCCACTGCTCCTTACTTCTTTTAGATCTTTTCTGAAGCAATACTTATTATGCTGGAATTAAATTTCCCACCTCAAATAGTGAATATACTTGACTGAGCAAACTCTTCTTCTGAGATTCCTTTCTAGTCTATTGCACACTAGTAAAAAAAGTTATCTAAAAAGAATATCTCACATGCTCCCAGGAAGAGCTATAGAAAAATAAACAGATATATACAAGTCGGTTTCAATTCACTGACTTTTGTTTCAATACAATTATAATTAGAAAAGGTAAATGAGGGATCCCTGGGTGGCGCAGCGGTTTGGTGCCTGCCTTTGGCCCAGGGCACGATCCTGGAGACCCGGGATCGAATCCCACATCAGGCTCCCGGTGCATGGAGCCTGCTTCTCCCTCTGCCTGTGTCTCTGCCTCTCTCTCTTTCTCTCTGTATGACTATCATAAATAAATAAAAAAAAATTAAAAAAAAAAAACAAAAAAAAGAAAAGGTAAATGAATATCCATAATTTTTTTCACCTTCACAAGACCATTCTGTTTTCTCACTCATTGGACAGAAAATTTGCTACAATTGTAACTATTCAAATGAGGTAATAGTCAAAGCAAAAGGCTTAAAGCCATGGATGAAATAATTAAGCCAACCTCTATTAAATACTTACTATGTGTCAGGCATTGTGATAAGTGTTGGGAATACAAATTTAAATGAGAGACAGTATGGATCAGTTATGTGTTGAGTTTGGAGATCTGATTCATAGAGTTGAAAAGAACACAAATGTTTATTATCTCATATATACGAAGGTCAGAGGAAAACCCTGCAGTGGTGATTCTGTAGCTATACAAAATTATCACACTCCTTGGTTCCTTCTGCTTCTCTTCCCTGCCTCTCAAAGTTACCTCATGGAGCGATATGGCTGCTGGAACTTCAGCTATTATATACTTGGCTCAAGGAGCAGGAAGACAGAAGGAGAAGAAAATTTAAAAGTAGCTTGTCCTAACCTGCTTTTACAGAAGTTCCATACAACATTTCTCAGAACTTAGTCACATGGCATCATATAGCTTTAGAAAGCTCTGTACTCTGTAGCCTTCCAGTGGGGCTCATTATCTCAATAAATAACATCGGGATTTTAGTAATAAGTATGAAAGGAAAAATGTGTGTTTTGGTAGGCAATCACCTGTCTTCATCTCACAGTTTCTCCCTGACTTCAAGGTATATAGGATCTAGCAAAACAGATTAATAGATACATGGAAAAAGAAAGAGCAATGAAAAATTAAGAGGTATGAAAAAGGCCTTTTCTTTGGTACTGTGGGTCATAACGGGTATAGTTAGGACATAAGTGTACTTTGGAAGGTCATAAACACAATAATGTGCATATTTTTATTAATACTATTAGTTTTAAAGTGTCTCCAATATGTTGCAAAATTTTCCAAAAGGTTAGAGAAATTGGACTAACAGTTTAGTGTCAGGTGTTTTACTTGCAATTTTTCATTTAATCTGAATTTAACCCTATGAAGTATTATTTCCATTTCTCTGATAGAGACATGGCTTTTTGAACCTTAACAAAAACTTACCCAGGACTATTAGCAGTGAATGAGAGTAATATTGAAATCTAGGTCTTTCTCCTGCTTTGATTAGTTTTTTAATAATATCATAAATTATCAAAACCATTCCAACCCAAGATGCAAAATTGGAAAAGAAATCCCTTGGTCTTTTATTGAAGTGTATTGTTAAAAATCATTTCAAGAGATCTTCCTAATTGTATATTCTTCATCTTACTAATATTCCAAGATTTTAGATTTCAAACGTTTGCCTGCATGAAAGTCATCCTTTTCTAATAATCCCTTTAGGAACTCCCCATATTTTTCTGGCTTCCCAACATCTTTTAAACAACCTTGCCATGTTCTGCTTGCTTTAAAAATCCCACTTCCCCAGAGTAGAAGCCAGGAAATGAACATTCTTGCTCTCCATTGCAGTGCAACTCAGGATCATGATTTAGGATTCCAACAATTGCACTTGTCCAAAAAAGCTCTATTTGGCACCAGTCCACTTACTTGGGTGGTAAAGTACACCCTGTGTCAAGTTCATTTGATGGACATTGGATTTCCAGGAGTGGTTGGTAATGGTTACAGTTCTGACTTCTGGTCCAAGAACTGATACCACCTGGGGTGGAGTTTTGGTGGTAATCAGGATGAGTTCTTGGCAGCTGGTATAAGCCATTTGCCTCAGGCCAACTTGTGGAATGTTCTGGGCCATTGTTTCTGGATTTTGAGCACTTAGCCACCTTTCCAGCATTTCTGTGAGCTTCTTGGTGTATTTTTGATCAACTCTTCTTGCCTTACAGAGCTAAAAATTGCTTCTGTTGCTTT
The DNA here is from genome assembly GCF_018345385.1 of Vulpes lagopus. Taxonomy (NCBI): domain Eukaryota; kingdom Metazoa; phylum Chordata; class Mammalia; order Carnivora; family Canidae; genus Vulpes; species Vulpes lagopus. Next base: position 20,233,290 of record NC_054824.1, on the reverse strand, counting down.
CAACTAATGATTATGAATAATACAGTCCTTACACTAAATAAAATTAGAGGAGAAAGCAAAATTATTATGACTAAAAGGTAATGTTTCTTGAGAAAGAATGCTGAATTGGGGTTAGCATATTAGGTTTCTCACTACTTTTGTGACTAGAAAAAAAAACATTTCACTTCTTAGAAGTATTTTTCCCCCTTTAATATGTGGATAAATGTAGTATTAAGATTTTCCTACTTTCAATGTCCTTTTCTCACTTCATGAATGGATGCAGTGAGGTTGAGCAAAGAACATAAAGCCACTTAATTTTTCAGAGCTCCCTAATGGCGATGGTTAATTCTAGTTTCTCCACTCTCTGGACTTGGTAACAATCCCCTAAGTTCTGTCTCAGTTTTCTCATTTGAAAATTGCATACTTACAGTACCTGAATTATGAGGTTGTTCTGGAGAATTAAATGAGTTAAGATATGAAAAGGGTTTTGAAAATGGTTGACACTTTATTTGAAACTTTTATTAAATGATTGTGTTAGCTATGATTATTGCTGTTGCTATTGTGTTTTTGACAATACTTGGCACACTTTATTAAAATACAGATTCCAGGGCCTCAACCTAACCTAACTAATTCAGAAACTCCAAAAGTGATGCTTAATCAGTGTATTAGAATAATGATATACACTGATTTTTTTTTTTAGCACAACTAAGGTTGAGAACCACTGAGTCATAATATTTGGGGTCATTATTAATGCTAGCCACATGGTAAAAGCTTTCTATTTTCAACACACGTCAGTAAAAACACACAAAAACACTTTAAATTGAATAGGAAAAAAAAATATGGTGAAGATACTGAAGTAGCATGATATCATGGAAAGTGCCCTCAAAAAAGATCAGAAGACATGTCCTAGATTCTGGGTCTCAGACCCACACACTCACTGACCTTGGACCTTGGACCACTCACATAATCTCTTTGAGCTGCAGTTTCCTAAACCAAAACCAAGGAGGATTGATTAGATGAACTAGAATGGTTTTACCTTGACAGCAATTGACTGAACTATTTGGGAGGAAATATACTTGTATGTGTGTATATATACATGTACAGTTATGTATATGTAAATATTGTATGTAGGGTAGATAGGACTCAGGAATCAGAAAGATATTACTAAGCCATCTATTAGTATTTGACCCTGAATAAGCATCTTAATCAATCATCTTTCCTTCATAAAACTGTGCTATGTGAGATTTATATATAATAACAGCTAAGGGATCCCTGGGTGGCGCAGTGGTTTGACGCCTGCCTTTGCCCCAGGGCGCGATCCTGGAGACCCAGGATCGAATCCCACGTCGGGCTCCCGGTGCATGGAGCCTTTGAATTAAAAAAAATAAATAAATAAAATAAAATAACAGCTAAAATAAATTGAAAAAAATAATTAGAAAAAAATAATTAGGAACTAAATAAACAATAGTATCCTTTGAATTCTACAATTTCATAATCATTTAAATTAAGCTGGACCTATGCTATGTTTAATCACTTTGATCTAGGTTGATATTTTGTCTTGTATGCACATCCAAAAATAATGCATGGCAATAATAGAACCTCAGAAATCTTATGATAGGAACTATTAGGACACATTTTATTTTATTTTATTTTTTACATTTTAAAATATATTTAAAATCTTTTGTTTTTCACATGAAACTTCTTAGTTTATTAATCCTCTCATGAAAAACTTGCACAATCACCACAGATAAAGTCACTGCAGAATCTTGATTCCTTTTAGCCAGCACCAACACTGGCTTTTGCAGTCCCCCCGACTTTCTTCATTCTGTTCTTGCATTCTTTTCACTGTTCTCTTGAGGTCTTTTTCTTCTCAGACAGGCCATTTCTTGCAAGTCTGTTAGAATTCTTCTTCTTCTTCTTCTTCTTCTTCTTCTTCTTCTTCTTCTTCTTCTTCTTCTTCTTCTTCTTTTTTGCATACTCCAAGGAATCCTAAATCATGCCAGCCAGTTGTCTAGTCACCACAAAGATCGGTTCTGAATCCAAATACAAAAATGACATCTGATGTAGTTTTGTACATTTTGGCTAGTTTTTGCCAAATTTCTGTCTTAGGTAATGTTGCCTTTCTGATGAAGAACATCAATGACCATTTGTTTCCACTGGAGTAGTTGATTGGTCATGAACTTCCTGGTCCATATAGTTACTGTGTTGTTTATAATGGTGGCAGAGCTTCAAGTAGGCACGGAGGAAAACAGAACTACTGTTCGCTTACAAATCATATATTTAAAATCTTGACATAATGAAGGCTTTAACCAAAAATACATGGTAGTTGATGATTTGCACATTTGCCCTTTCTGTTCTACTTTCAGTGTTACTGAGTGCTTTCATGCTATACCCAGTATCTTAGTTTATTTTATGCCACTTTGGAAGTGATTATTTTTTTATAGAATTGGATGATGTGATAGCTAACCACAAGAAAACACTAAAAGGTCAAAGGCAGTAAAGTATGTTTTTTTCTAAACAGAAGTAAAAATGACTTTACGCCTCTGTAATGTTTCACTTTCATGCTTTTTATATTGGCTCGGTCAGGAAATACATCTCATTCACATTGATCATTATAGCACATGCCATCAGGATAGACATTGTAGACTGTCAGAAAATAAATCAGCTAGACACCAATGAACATCAAGAAGTAGTACTTTCGAGTTCCCTACAGTCTGTAACCCATACATTTATGTCAACTTGCAGGGAAATACATAGACAATAAGTCAGTATTAATACAACAATTTTAGATGAAAGAACATAAGTATGGTTATTACATAAGAATTTCAGATGTTGACTTTTAAATTAGATCATTTACTACTTAATAATTGTTTATATACTCTCCTTCCTTTCAGCATGCAATTCTCATCTTTCCTCTTTATTTATAAATATTCTTACCTACACTATTTACTTTTAATGTTTTACAAAATACAGTACTGAGCATCTTTATCAAAAGATCTTTAAATGGGTTAGCCTGAGTCCTTACATTTTTTCAAATAGCTACTCTTGACTCTTGAGATTTTCTTATCACTTAAAAATATTCTGTGCCCCGCTGTTCATTTGGTATTAATTTAGCTTTCTTTTTTCAACCTTTATTTCTTGTGATTCTTTATTCTTAGTTCAAGTTCAAATGTTTAAGAATTAAAAGAATCAGTTATTTAGGAATCAGGTGTTACTTATTAGAATTATCTTTTTTATTTCTCTAGACATTCTTTCTTGAGATTATCCGCCTGTTGTGATTGGTAACATAAATTTCTAAAACGTCAAGTGTCGGTAATAGGGCCTATTTAATATTCCACATGGTTTCAAACAATATGTGAAATCATTATTTGACCAAAAAAAACAACAACAAGTATTTGTCAATTATAACCTCACAGAATGAATTAGAAAAATATGAGTCCTTAAAATCTGTAATTCCCACTCTTGTTTTCATGCTTCTTTTTAGCTTACAATATCTAGGGGTGTATGATTCTACATAAAATTTTCATGATATTCCCAATGGAACATCTCTGTTTTCTGTTTTGCCATATTTGTTGAAAAGTAGGGGATAAAGGTGATCTTCTTTTCAAGTTTGAAAAATGTGTATTGAAGAATCTAAATAACAGAAAAGGCAAAAATATTCAAATATTACCTAGTTTTTCTTCTTTTCCCCCTAAGACATTTAGTTTTCAGTTGAAAAAGGAAGAAATGGTTATAAAAAAGAATTAAAAGGCAGCAAGTAGATAAGAAGTAATTTTACCCAGCCCTTGGAGAATGTAAATAGATAGATGTCTTCAAATAATCACTACTTAGAATACTGAGAGAATTTCTATTTTTAGAATGTCCATTCCCCACCTATATCCCTTGTCTTTCTGATTCATGCTATTTCTTCAAAAATCAGTCTACACAGTATGTCTTCTGTGAATCCTTTCCTCTTTTTCCTTTGTGCAGCCCCCTGTACTCCATACTTGTATCATCTATTGCACTTAAAACACTGAATTCCTATATGAACAACGTTGGATATTTAAAAAATAAATCTTTCACCTAAATTGTAAGTTTCCTGAGGATAAGATTTATGTTTTATTTTTTTAAATAATCTATTTTGAGGATTAGAGGTATAGTTTTTTTTTGGGGCGGGGGGCGGGGCAAGCATGCATGTGTTCACAGAGTTAAGGGGGAATGGCAAAGGGAGAGGGAGAGAGAATCCTAAGCAGGCTCCATGCCCAGTGCAGGAGCCTGACATAGACCTCAGTCCCTTGACCGTAAAATCATGACCTGAGCTGAAATCAAGAGTCAGCTTCCTAACTGACTGAACCATCCAGGCACTCCAAGATTTGTGTTTTATTAATGTTAGTATCATTGCTAAGCTCCTGATGAGAGTTCTTAAATGATTTAATCACAACTCAATTTATAAACCTTTAGAAACTCTTAAAATATTGAGGAGGCACTACAATATTTTTATCAATTACTTTCACATGGTGTTCTACAATGTCCTACTAGTAGTCCCTTACAGAACTGGAATGGAGTGTAAGCAAAAAGAAGAGAGGTCAACAGTTGCTCTCTACTCTTACTATAAAATCCAGGTATTGCCATCCCTTGTCACTTTGACAAGGGCAGCTTAACTTTTTAAAATTTATATATTAACATTCTTCATAACGTTTTATTTTAATAAATGATTTTTCTACTAGGAAAACAAGATCTGAAATTCTAATTTTAGATGATCTAATGACTCCATTTTGAAAAGCAAAAAAATTATGTTCTATAAGTGCACTGTCCAATGTGGTAACCAATAGCCATATGTATTTTCTTAAATTAGAATTAATTACAATTAAATAAAATTTTGAATTCAGTTCATCAATCACATTAACTTGGTTTCAAGTGCACAATAGCAATGATGCCTACTAGATATTATTTTGAACATTATACACCATATAATATTTCCATCATCATAGAAAGTTGGACAGTTTTGTCTGAAACTACTTTTTTTTAAAGATTTTACTTATTTATTTATTCATGAGAGACAGAGAGAGAGAGAGAGAGGCAGAGACACACACAGAGGGAGAAGCAGGCTCCATGCAGGGAGCCTGATATGGGACTCAATTCCAGGACTCCAGGATCATGCCCTGGGCCGAAGGCAGGTACTAAATTGCTGAGCCACTCAGGGATTCCCTGAAACTACTTTTATTGAGTAGAATATCCATTATTTTAAAATCCTAGAAGAATCCAAGAAACTAAATGGGAAAAATTAATAAGAAAGTACAAGAGATGTCTATTTGACTTGTATTAAAAGACCTTCCCCATACTAATTCCTGAATGTTTTCTAAGTCATATTATAGGATAGAAGATTAGCAGACTGGTTGAAAGTTGGAAGCCTAGAGCGAAGGTTTTCAAAAGTAAAGCACTACCTGTAACTCCAATCAGGTTCCCTAACAATTGTAATTAATGTGTCTTCCAAAAAATGGGTAATAATAGTATTTAGTTCATAGGGATGGCCTGAGGATGAAGCAAGACAAAGCACACATGGATTTAGCATAGTCCTTTATACATTTTAGTAATCAAATATATATCATTACCAAGTTAATGTTAGTCTAAGTTACTACATATTGGTGGGTTCTCCTAGCACTTGAAGGCTATATCTAGGGGTATTTTGATAGATTATGTGTTGCTTTGCAGGACAACAATATGGGTTATTTGAGGACAAGTAAGGCAGCACTGTGGATGATAATATAAATATATAATTGTTTAAAGCAGAGTGAGGGAAGTCAGAATCTACCAAATGACTTACAGTCTCCAAATGGTCAGGGCCTAGAACTCTTACTATACTTTCTTGCATTATCCATCATGGTTCAAAAAAAACAGACTCTCTGAGCACCTGGGTAGCACAGTTAAGTATCTGCCTTTGGCTTGAGTCATGATCCCAGGGTCCTGGAATAGAGGACCCCATATCTGACTCCCTATTCAGGGAGGAGTTTACTTCTCCCTCTGCACCCCATTCTGCTCTCTCCCTCTCTCTCTCTCTCCCTCTCAAATAAATAAATAAATATTTTTTTTAGAACGACTCTCAGTCAAAACAATATGATATCGGCACAAAAATAGACACATAGGTCACTGGAACAGAAATAGAGCCAAGAAATAAATCCACAGTATATAGTCAATTAATTTATGACAATGGAGGCAAGAATATATACAATGGAGAACAGATAATCTCTTCAATACATGGTTCTGGGAAAAGGTCAGCTACATGCATACCCCAAACACAAAAATAAACTGTACTAAAGACCTAAATGTAAGACCTGAAACCATAAAACTTTTAGAAGAAAACATATGTAGTAATTTTTTTAACATCAGCCTTAGCAACATTTTTCTAGTTATGTCTTCTTTGGCAAGGGAAATAAAAGCAAAATTAAATTATTGGGACTATACCAAAATAAAGAGCTTTTGCACAGTGAAGGAAACTATTAATCATATCAAAAGGCAATCTACTGAATGAAAGAAGATATTTGCAAATGATATATCTGATAAGGGGTTAGTACATAAAATATATTAAGAACTTACATAACTCAACATGAAAACTCCATATAACCTGATTGAAAGATGGGCAGAAGACATGAATAAACATTTTTTTGAAGAAGAAATACAGAAGGCTGACAGAAATGTCAAGATATGTCCCACATCACTAATCTTCAGGGAAATGCACATAAAAACCTGAAACATATCACCTTATACCTGTTAGAGTGGCTAGAATAAAAAAGACAATAAGTAACAAGTGTTGGCAAGAATGTGGAGAAAAAGGAATCCTTGTGCACTCTTAGTGGGAATGTAAATTGGTACACCCCCTGTAGAAGACTGTATGGAGTCTCCTGAAGAAATTAAAAACAGATATACCACATGATCTGGTAATTTCACTATTGATTATTTGTCCCTCCAAAAATGAAAATACTAATTTGAAAAGATACATGCACCCTTATGCTTACTGCAGCATAATTTACAATATCCAAGATAGGGAAGCAGCCCAAATGTCCATCCACAGATGAATGGATAAAGAAGGTGTGGTGTATACATACAATGGAATATTACTCAGCCATAAAGAAAGGAGATCTTGCCATTTCAAACAACATAGATGCACCCATTAAGTCAAATAAGTCAGACAGAGAAAGAAAAATCTGTATGATTTCATTTATATGTGGAATTTAAAAATAAAATGAATGGATAAGCAGAGAAACAAAAAGAATCAAAACTATAGAGACGCCTGGGTGGCTCAGCAGTTGAGCGTCTGCCTTCAGCCCAGGGCATGGTCCTGTGATCCATGATAGAGTCTCACATTCGGCTCCCTGTAGGGATCCTGCTTCTTCCTCTGCCTGTGTCTCTGCCTCTCTATCTGTGTCTCTCATGAATAAATAAATAAATCTTTAAAAAAAAAAGAATCAAAACTATAAATACAGAGAGCAAACTGATGATTGCCAGAGGAGAAGGGGTGGTGGAGTGAGCAAAATGAGTGAAGGAGAGTAGGAGAATAACAGGCTCTCAGGATGGAAAAATAAGTCACAGGATTAAAAGGTACAGCTTAGGTTATATAGCTAATGGTACTATAATATCATTGCATGGTGACAGATGGTAGCTATACTTGCAGCGAGCATAGCATGACATATAGAGTTGTTGAATCACTCTGCTGTGTACCTAAAACTAATGTTAACATCATGTGTCAACTATACTCAAATAAAAAAAAATAAAGAAAACAGACTCTCAGTGGTCATAAAGTCTTAATACATACAATCCCGTTTCTTATTATACCATAATTTATACAACAAAACAAAATATATTGAACATATATTCAATACAAAGAAAATGTATTTGGCATTTTTGGTATTAATAGTAGATCTCAGAAGTTATTTGTTCCTTTATTCTCTCTCATTTAAATGTGATTAGAAGAATCTATCTTTACAGTCTGATAATGATTCATTAATGATAATCAAATGATGATTGATAATGAGTGCTTAATGTGTTAATGATTTTAAGTGCCCCCTTTCTACCACTAATTTCTGGATTTCTTATATCACAACTCTCCAAACAGAACACCATCTCTGTTTCCACACTACTTACAGCAGGTAACACAAGACTTTGAGGGCAAACTGGGTACAAATGCGAGAGCCTGAATCCTGGCTCCGTGGAAAGGACTGACACTTTCTGCCTCAACCATAGGATCTTTTGCCCTCCTGTGACCTGCCATTCTTAAATAACTATATTTCAACTGTGTTTTGCTAATACACAAAATCAGATCTGTTTCTCTGTCACTGGATAAGTTATTTCCACAGATGGGTGGAGGTTATGGCAACAAAGTAATATCTCCTGGTTTCAGTATTTCCTAGAGCACTGTACAAATTTCATCCTTAATTGCATAATTCTCAACTTTTGGAACCATCATTTTTATTTTCAGTCATGGATTTCAGCTGTGAAAATCAAATAAATATTGTCTTTTCCATGTCTCAGTGACTTCTCGAGCATGGGCTCATGAGGATTTCTAATGAGACACGTTCTCAAGTAATTTAATTTCTTTATCATATGACTTTGAAAGGATCAAGAACAAATCAGAATATGGGATGCTTTAAAAATTCTAAACTAGCCTCACTTTCACTTTCTAAGGATTTTTTTAAATTTTGTTTGAGAGAGAGAAGGAGACAAACAGGGGGGGCAGCAGTGGGAGAGGAGAAGCAGGCTCTCGGATAAGCAGGAAGCCCGATGTGGGGCTCCATCCTAGGACCCTGAGATCATGACCTGAGCTGAAAACAGAAGCATAACCTACTGAGCCACCCAGGCACCCCCATTTTCCAAGGATTATAAAACAAAGGACTATAAAGTAGCAACTATAGACACATCTAGGATTTTAATTCCTCCATGGGCTTTCCAAAGCCTTCCAAGAGATCTTCACTTAAAATCTAGAAAAATAAATTCTGAATTTAGTGAAGGGTTTGTAGTTGGTAGGGCAAACATGCTAGAAGAGTGACAATTAAGCAAGTCAGTACGTTTTTAGTGTAATAGGAGATTATACTTACTAGGCTTTTCATCAGAATTCCAGAAGTATACATCACATAAAAAATTTGGTATCAGCAAGGTGCAAGTTGTATTCTGATATCTGATGTCATGGGTCTTTAACCCACGTTGAATGTTTTTGAATGAACACATCAATGAACACATTTACGAATGTAATAAGATAGCTTTTGTAGCTTTTCAACAGCTACAGCATGATGAAACTGTGGTTTAAAGCACTTAAATCTAAGTACTATCCACAGAAATAAAAGTTAGGGCATGCATTCATGTTCATAAAATTAACTGCATAAGTACACTAAAAACAAACAGCTCTGGTTCTGTAGCTGTTTGTGTGAAAATATACAACAGCAATTTCAGTTGCTATAAAAACATTGTTTAACACATTAAAGGAATTTAACTCATTAATAGCACTATATTAGTGAAAATAAGAAATACGCTATTGCATTCTGTATTGATAAAATGCACTGGGCCCAGTTAAGTTCTTATTTTGGAGGGAGAATTGAAAATATGAGTGTACTCTAAGGCTGACATCCAGAAGGAGAAGTGCATGAAAATAATACCATTGAAATAAGTCTTAATTGAATAAGAAAGTTGAATCCAGAGAAGAGAAGTCCTATCATGGTCACAATACCTCTTTTATACACTTGAATGATTGCCTTGGTTGCATTTGTTTGTTTCTCCTACATCTTATGGGCAAAAGTCAGATAAAAAGCAACAAAGTTACAAGGAAATGTATATGCCTAATGATAAGGATATGCTTCCTTATATTCAGAATTGGCCAGCAATGTGAATAGTATATCAATTCCTCATTCATGAAGATATCCAAGGTAAACAGGAATGTTGGAGAAAAAAAAATCTTCATTGGAAGATGTGGGTCACTAAATGCTAAATAAGGGTACAGGCAATCCAGAAAAGAAAATGACAATACCTCAAGATCACACATGCCATGTCTAATAATTTAGCAACCGAGCTAAACCTTTAAACCATAATTAAATTACTAGAAAAAAATAACAAAGATACAGATATCAGATGGTGTAAAATACTGTGGGATGAGATACAAATACTAATGCTTGCTAAATGTTAATTCAGAGTACTGATGCTAAGCCTTTAATATATACATTAGAATTCACATGACACCTTTTTTTTTTTTTTTGACTATTTATTTAAGCAGGCTCTATGTCCAACGTGAGGCTTGAACTCATGGCCACAAAATCAAGAGTCACATGGTCTACTGGACTGAGCCAGCCAGGTGCTCTTCGCATGACAAATTTAAATAGTCAAGGAAAAAAATCTCAAACCCATTCTGCTTTTTACCTAAAGAAGGTATACTCTGTTAACCATCAGGAAGATTAACAATTTATATAATCTCTAAAAACTTTTATGGAATATATAACAGGTAAAGAAAGACTATAAAGTCTAAAGTCTGAAACGATTCCCTTCCCTGATGCTTTAAGTATTGAATGATTTTAACCTAAGGTCTTTCGAAGCCTACCACTTTGCAGTAGTATTCAGCTCTCCTGTGCTAGGAGTCACACATCTCTAAATCATGTTTTCTCTGATGTGATCAAGTGGTCTATGACAAAAGCTTTAAACTTATGTGTATTATAGCTACCAACTCTCCCCCCACCAGCTTGCTACTAACTAGCAAGTGCCCGTAACTAGCTGTGCTTCTTTGGCATATAACTTACTCTCCTGTGCTCAGATTCCTATCTGTAAAATTAGAGGGTTAGGTAGGCTGGCTTTTAAGCATAGTATATTTATCCTCTGAAATTATTTGATTCTCTGCCGGCAAAATCCAAACAGAACCTACTTTCTCAGGGGAATTTTGATGACAGATGGCCTCTACCTTTTATCTACTCTGCAACACCAGAGAGGCTTATACTGGTCTCTCTTCATCCTGTTATGTATAGGAATCATAGCTTTTCATAGGTACTTACCAGAAAGCCTTTAGTCAGGGATTCTTCTGTTTTGCTTTCCAAGAATTCAAGGAATCTGAAATCCACAGACAAAAATGGCCTTTTCAACTCAGTTTTGCTTTTTAGCTTTTGCTGGAACCAAATAAGTAAAACTCAAAGGCTAGCACAGCAGTCTGGGTCCTGCCCTGGTTTGATGGCAGTTTTGCCTTATCAGAAAGCACCCAGAATGAGTTTCCTGCATGATCGCTCTGCGTTTTCAATTCTCCACCTGCTCCTTAGGACATGTGTAAAATATATTTTGCGTCTGCTATCTCTAGTTTTAGCATTTTCCCATTTCCCATTCTTAAGCTCATAGAATTTTAAAGTAGCCAATCCTTTTCCTTAATGAATATTTTTAAATAATTTGAATATTCAAAATAGAGCAAAATAGTTGAAAGAAAAGTTTTTCACATAAAAACAAGAACATATTTTACAGACTTCACACTTGTTCCTTTTTTTACTTGCTCTAGTCTAAAATGACTTTTGGGTACAGACAAAAACCTAGCTACCAGCTGTCCAGATTTCTTTCCCTAAATTGTCCAATTTGAATTATTGTTTGATATCATGAGGCTAACTTCTGATAATACTTAGTATTCTGCAGCAATAATTTTCAAAGTGGTTTCTGAAAATATTTGAAATGAGGGTAACACTGAAAAAGTCTATTATGTCCCAAGAAGTAACTGAGCATATAACTAAGCCAACTCAGTCTAAGTCCAATCAAAAGACAGAAATCACACAGTAATTTTAGCAAAGTTCAATATAAAGAATTTGAAACCTTCTTAGGTATGCAGAAAAATAGTTAACAGGCCTAAGACTATTATCCTTAGGAAGGCCTGCTTGTAAGGTCGGCCTTTGGCATTTGGGAACTTGTATTTTGGAAGGATTTTCACCATTCCCTGATAACTATGGCTCACTGTGCCTAAATTGTTGATGCAAACAATATGTTTTATGGCGAACCCTTGCTATTCTTCTGGGAATCCTGAATTTTGGCATATATCTGGCAGATGGTTCCTATGTGACCAGTCTCTAATGAAATCCCTGGCCACTGAGTTTGTAATGAGCACACTGGTAGATAGATAATACTTCATATGTGTTGTTACTCTTTGATGCTGAAGGAATTAAGTAAGTCGGTGTGGTTCAGCTTGGTAAAAACGGTTATAACCTGTGCGTGGTTCCATGCAACTTTTCCCTTGGCTAGTTTTTCTATGTATTTTTTTCCTGTAATAAATCATAACCATGAATACAGCTATCTGCTAATTCCCGTGAATACTTCTAGTGAATCATGGAAACCTTGACACACTAGGTTACTATAAAAATATAAAGAGAATTGAGAAGGGTACTCTAGGACACAGAGAACATCTCAGAAAAGACAAATTTGGAAGGATGGCCATGCCCCTCAAGGCTGGGATTCTGAAGAAGAAGAAGGTCTTCTGAAGAAGAAGAAGTTGCAGCCCAGTGGGTGGCAGAAAATGTTGCTGGCTTGCCAGAGCTAGATCTAGTCGAGTCATTGAACAAGTAAGAAACAGTTTCACAGAGCTCAGGCAAGACAAGGTTGGAGGGAAGATACACAGAGGGAGTTAGTGGGTCCTCTAGAAAGCTTGGAGCTTACATTCTCTGAGGCTCCATCGAACAAAAGATGGTGAATGGGAATGCAGATGAAATCTATGCCATGTAGACTTGAGTTCTGGATCATGCAGTGCTGGCAAGTCAGGGGGGCCATGGCTGCAAGGTCATTGAGGGACTGCCCAGTCCAGGCTTGGAGTTGGAGAGAATGTCCCTCCTCCTCCCACCACAATACATGACTGATATTCTATACAGTAGGAGCAAGTTAAAGCAGAAGTACAACTTTGGAACCAGGAAGATAACCACCATTTCTGCTTGCCCTACTTCTTCCTGAAATGCCCCTCCAGCTCCCTCTACTGACAAAGTTTAACATGTTCACTGTAAAGGTAATAACGCTGAAAGAGCCCAAATACTGATATTTCAGTATCAAATCAGATACTGAAATAAGAATTTGCATCTGAGAGACAATATATTGATATCTGGGTGGCACATAGAGTGAGACCCAGAGACAATATATCGATATCTGGGTGAGACATAGAGTGAGTGGTCTAAGAGACCACTAAACAAACTTCCTTTTTCAGAATTCTAAATTGCCAATCGATGTAAATCAAACCAAATCCCATTATTTCTATTTCTTACAAATAAATACACAATAAATTTGTATTCTCTTTGGTTCAGGTTTAATATCTCAGTACATAACCTTCTTGAAGCCCTCATTATTTTCCTACACATAGTATGTCTTTGACTTGTTCACGTATTTTTTTAAATAGTAAATAAAATGCCAAGATAATAAATATACAAATAATTTAAATTTTAATATTGTCTGGAAGTCACTAGTCTCTCCTTGTTTCACTGTCTATGGTAAGTTAGTACACAGTAAATGTACAATAACACAACTAATTTGGAATAAAAAAAAGTGCTACTTAATTTTTAATCTGTATTCTGCTTGTTTACTATTCACATTTTACTCAATTGAATTTTACTCAATTAGATTTCAGTATTTTTTTCTCCATTTTGTTCTCCCAGGCTACCCTGAATGTTTAAATCAGAAAAAGTGTTATTGATTTTTTTCTTTTTCGTATCATGAAAATGTTTCTGGTCTTATTAGGTTGGTGAACTTATTTCTTAACAGAACTTACATTTCCAACTTAAATTACTTTGTAGTACAACCTAATGTCCCATGCAATGATGTTATACCTGTATTTGTGTCAAATCTAATTATGAAGGCTTGATTTGCGTAATGTGCAAGAAATTATTTCCACTTTCCCTACCATGCAAACAGATCAATTTTCTCATTAGCCTTTTCCATCAGTTCTGATTGCTTTAAGCTTATGCTTTTTATATTACTTTATTTTCTAGCCAAATTTGGTTCTCACCTCAAATATGGACAGTACTACATTTCAGGAGATTTATTCATGTTGACATATTAACTATGTAAATCAGTAATAGTGCAATATTTTTCATTATTTCCTCTATTACTAATGATTTATACTGACCCATCACAATCCTTCTACACTTTCTAACAGATTTCTTTTTGCCTTTTTCTTTATGTCAGAACTTAGAGAAGAACAAATAAGGAGATGAACCGAAAAGTAAGTGACAATAAAAGATGAAGAGGAAGTGGGAGGTATAACTCATTGTAGGAGCAAAGCTTTGGATAAAAGACTCTAAGGGGACGTCTTCAGGCTCTGTGCTCTGACAAAAGGAGTTATGTGGTGGTGCATAATTTTCCCACAGATCTTTTGTTCTTTGATGTGTTTGATGCACAAATAAAAATGTGGGTTGAAAGTTTGCAGACTAGAGTTTGTGTGTTTACAAAGGGGGTTGTAAAGTGAATATGCTGATGTCTGTGAAGTCAAACCTGCTGTAGATAATGGACACTATTAGGAAGATACGCTCAAAAAAGAGTTTTCAGAATGCCACCTGCTTCTGTGAATGCCAGGTTTTGTTTATTGTCCTCATGTAACAACCATTCACCAAGTACATATGCAGAGCATTTGCTAATAAAATGCTCTCTAACAGGAAGATTGATCCTGTTTCATCAATGGAAAGATTGAAGTAGTATTTACATAATAAAAATAGGAGTACCAGTTTGGTGACCCCTTCCTTTATAATTTTGAATCTTTCAGTGTCTGGTACTCAAACAAGATGATAATAAAATACCTCTATTTTTCTTTGCAGTTTCACTAGAAACATTTGTGTAGTTTCTACCAAACTTTCTTTTCTTAATCTGTTTCTACATGTATATATATATAGAAATTGTATAACCCCTCTCTATCTGTTTACGGTTTATATTGCCTAAACTTAAAAGTCATTAGGGATGAGACCAAAATATTTCCTGTTTGAGGTCCCCAAGTACGTAATTCTTAGAATTGCTCTTCTCTACTCTACTTTATAAAATCCTTTAATTTCCCAGTGAGGCATCAGGATCACAGTAAGATGAAAAACTTTTTGTGCTGACTATTATATTTAAAGACCAACGCAGCCCAGTGTGTAGTAATATTTAATAAACAAATATGTATTGCATGAAAAAGCAAGTAAGTGAAAGAATAAACAACCCTGCTGTCCCACCTTAACGCTGACCCTATTGTTCTCAGATGTCAATGGTCTGGTTTTCCAGAGCCTGACTGTCAGAAAGAAGTCTATATTTGAGATAAACTTTTTCCAGTCACCTAGTCACTGCTGTCAAGTAGCATTCTGAACCTGAATTTATTCCTATTAAGGCTCAAATGTGGCCAAGGAAAGACAACTTTTCTGCTCCATGGGGGCACATTCAGGAATCAGTCTTGGACTTCTGACAGATGTACATGAAGGAGAAGCAGACTCCATCAGTAATCAGACAGCCAGACTGTCTCTGGGGCCAAAGAAAGTTCCATCTTTGTTTGAAGCACTGGCCAAATCTGCAGCCTTGGATTCCAAAGGTTGTCCACAACAATGAGGCACTTTTTAGCCTCATCACAGGTTAAGGGTTGAATTTAAAGTGATTGTATCATTCCCCATTCAAGCTGACACTCTTCTGAGAGTGGAAATGGTGAGGGTGATGCCAACACCAGAGAATGGGAAAATCAGGGGTATGTATGTAAAATAAACAAGGATTTACAGTCATGCTCTCCATGAGAATACTTTTTCTCCTAGTTCAAGTTTCCCAAAGAAGGCTCTTCTGTGGAAATAATAACATCTTCACTCTTTTTGAGGTCCCTTATTTCACTTCAGAGGAGCCAGGAAGTTGTTGACTTTTGATGACATGGTTCTGCTTTTGTTTGAAATAGGTATCACACAGTAATAGTGATTGGGCCTTTCCCTTTGTTTTTGTTTTTTTTTTTCTCTTTGCATTGATAGATTTTTGCCTGTTTCATTCATGAAAACTATCCCAAACCCCTAAAACTATGTACTATAGTACATATGTACTATATACATATGTACATATGTACATATACTATATACATATGTACTATACATACATATGTACATATGTACATATGTACATATAACTATGTACTATAGCTATATACAATAGCTATGTATAATAGCTATTGTTAGATGAATATGTTATGTACATTGTATATTTGCATCATAATAATATTTCTATAACTAAGTGCTAGTTTCCCCTATTTTTAAAAGTATTCTTTTTTCTCTAGTTTATATGAGGAAGATGACTAGTCCTATGTTGGTTTTTGCATTTCTCTGTCTCTCTTTTGTAAAAGATTTTTATTTATTCATGAGACACACACACACACACACACACACACATACAGAGAGAGAGAGAGAGAAGCAGGCTCCATGCAGGGAGCTTGACATGGGACTCGATCCCAGGTCTCCAGGATCATGCCCTGGGCTGAAGGTGACGCTAAACTGCTGAGCCACCCAGGCTGCCCGGTTTTTGCATTTTTCATTTGAAGTCTCTCCTACAAATTGCATGTTCCTCCCCAACCACTATTAGTTTCTACTCACTTTTATGAAGGCCCTAAGATTTCCAATATCATCTTGATTTGTTAAGATTGTGCCATACTTTCAGAGCTTCAGTGGAGGATGGAGGTGATATTGGAGCATAGTTCATTCCCTTTTTTTGGTCGCATCCTTTGTGTTCCTTTCACAATACCACAACACCAAGTTGGTCGGTGGTATCAACATCACTGAAAATGTCAAAAACTAAAAATCAGAATGCATTTTTACGTCATGTACTTTGTATTTGCTGCCCATTATCCACATAACTTCCTAGTGAAAGAGTAAATAGCCACTTGTTAGGGCTCAGCTAAATTTTTAGATAAGAATCCTCATAGTCTTCATTTTTAGTGAGATATGTGTTAGGGCATTAGGGAGTGGGATAGGGAAAGGCCATTATACATAAAGCAAAGAGGATGGAAAGGTAGAAAGAATATGTCCTTCAGTTAAGAGTTCACACATAAAGTACAGTATCAGATCATATAGCCCTATACAAACACACACAGACACATATATACACATACACACAACAAATTTGCATGATTCTGTTTCTGGTTAAGATGTGTGTTAAATATCAGCAAATCAAAATTATGAAGAGAACAGATTTTTTCTTGTTCGACAAAATTTATTTGGGATTACTATCAAGGCATATAATTATTAGAACTCTAGATAAATCACTGGAGATGTACGTGAAGGAGAAGCAACCTCCATCAGTGATCAAACAGCCAGACTATCTCTGGGGCCAAAGAAAGTTCTATCTCTGTTTGAAGCACTGGCCAAATACTGAATTCCTGTTGCTCATGGGTACACACTAAACATTTACCACAGTAAATAATTTCATTTTTTAACCAACTCTGAGACTAGAATATACTTTTAGAGGATATAAAAACATCCAAATAACTACACTGTGAATATTCTAAGAAAACATGAGAAATATAATTACTAATTCTGTCATTTGAGGTTGAATATTTTTGTTATGATAATCATTCTGGGAAGAATAGATTTGGAAGATGGCCCATGTGGCCATTAATGTCTAATCAATTGTTTTCTAAAGTTTGTGTAAAATATGTCATATGATCTCAATTTTGCTGGTATCCCTATGCCTATCTCCTGTTCATAGATCCCAGAAAACCCAACACTTGTAGCCAAAAGAATGGAGAGTCAGTGCTCAGCAGCAATGTGGAAGACATTTTTCTTTCTTGAAAAGATTTCCCAGGGTCTGGATGGAAGCAGCTGGAGGCAATAATGGAGATCTCATCCCGTTGGAAATGGTAGGATACGCCTATTGACAAACAGAGTGGCTTGTTGAGCAATAAGGAACTTGTAATTCTTATCAGAGTGTGAAATTTAACAATGACTCTTCAGTGCTTCCTAGCAGTTGAGCTTTTTGTTGGTTTTTGGTTTTTGGTATTTTAAGGAGGACTCTAACTTAAATGAATTCTCATTCAGAGTATTCTTCATTTTAACTGAAGACCAATGTCTATTTACTAACAGGCACAGAAGATCTTGACAATTTGCTCTGTAAGTTTGTACCTGAATTCCTTGTGAAGGGGCATGTTTATGTGCTTTTCTACCTGGTTTCAGATGGAGAGATCACCATCAGGGTAATTCTACTGGCCCCCTATGTTTCTTCTTTCCTTCTCCTTCCAGGAATGAATGGTCAGTTTTAAAGAAGAAATTAAGCTTGTTTAATTTAGCACTTGTGTTCTTGCTTTTGTCTTTGGAAAATGTCTATGTGAAGAAAACATACATTCCCTACTGCTTTGTATAGTAGGTTCTATAGAAGTAGTATTTTTAGGGAAGGCCAATGATTTTCTAGCTATGCCCATACCGGGATGGGAACATTCTTTCAGGGTTACATTTTGAGCAAGCTCATTTGCTTAACAGACTAAACCATGTCAAATGGTCTAGCTTTTATTATTATAAAGGTGATGGGCTGACCTCTTTGCCTGACTACTCTCAATATCTCAAAGGTTTATTAATGATGTTGATGACAATTTTAAATATATATAAAATCTATATCTATATCCATCTATCTATCTATCTAGTCCCATAAATTACTAAACTTCTCAGTTTGTCCTTCTTCCATAGTCCTTAATTTTAATATAATTTCTATTATTTAATATCTTAAGAAAATTTCATGTGAACTAATGTAATATTCTTTACCATAGGAGAATACATTGAAACCTAGTGCATTATTTTTCTTGCTATGTACGTCTGTCAAAGTTCAGCAATTAGTCACAGAAAACACAGTATATGTATTTTGTGTGTGTGTATAAAAAGTGGGTACTAATAAGACTTGTCTGCTCAGTCTTATTATTATATTTTTATGTCTGAAATCATCAATTAAATATATTAAATAAAAAAATGTTGTGCGTGACAACTTTACTGAGAGATACAGGATGACATTTTAAAACTTCCTTGAGCTAAACTACCAAGATACATTAAGAGGAAAAAAAAATCAAAGCTGAATAAAAGCTTATGAAAGACAGAGTAAATCCTTTAGGATGATTAGTTCAGTGAAATGTTAAAAGAATATTTTGTGTGCATGTCAGGTCTCTTGCTATTCTCAAACTAGTAATTTGGATTCACTTCATTATAGCCACTGAAGTACCTTAGCAGAGTCTGGGAAGAGGAGTGAAGAGCCAGACAGAAAGAGCAATAACACTTAAAGGATGGAGTTGCTCTCATAATTCAGCTCTAGATAACTCAAACAAGCACCTTGCAAAATGACAATGCAGGGCTGAGCTCCACTCACTGTGAATGAAAATGCATAAGACACAGGAGCCCTCTAGGAGCTCCTTCAAGGAGCCTCAAAATGAATATTCCAAAGATGTAACTCATTTCTCTTTGTTTCAAGAGCTGAGACTTCCATTTTAACGCAAGGATACTTTTCAAACCAATATTATTTGACACTATGGCTGACTTTTAGGTAATAAAAGTCGTCATATTTTGTAAAAAAAACAAAACAACACATGGATGTTTACATATTGGTGGCTTGATTAATGGGAAACTTTTTAA
The DNA here is from genome assembly GCF_018345385.1 of Vulpes lagopus. Classification (NCBI taxonomy): domain Eukaryota; kingdom Metazoa; phylum Chordata; class Mammalia; order Carnivora; family Canidae; genus Vulpes; species Vulpes lagopus. The sequence continues at coordinate 20,213,767 of NC_054824.1, read as the reverse complement.
TTCTTTACCTATTTGGTATGAGTTTCCAATGGCAATATCATAAAGTATGGCATTTTCTGAATGACCTAATTATGTATTCTTCTGGAAATTTTTCAAGGAAAACTTGATATTCAAAGAAACACTTTAATGATAATAAGCATGTTTGAATTATTTGCTAGCAAAAAAAAAAAGGAAGGGGGCTTGGAGTAGAGGCTCAGAATTTAGACAGACATGGATATAGGACAGAAGTCTAGATCCAAATCTTAATAATTGTGTGACCGTTGCAAATAAATTGACTTCTCTGTGCTTCCATTTCCTGATCTTTAAAATGGGAATCATATTAGTATTAACCTTGTAAGTTTGTGTGGATGTAAATATAAATAACAAAAACCCATTATTAAATGTATTTTGCTGCACACCAAACACTCAGTCAATTGCATTTTGTGATTTAATTTAATCTTCACAGCCACTATTTGAGAATACAGACTACATTTTCATATGTGGTAGCTGTCTCTCCCATGGCCAAATAGTCCCAAAGTCTGACTTCTAGTTCAAAATACTCGTCTTAGCTCTAGGCCTGTATATTTCTGCACTGTCTCATCTGGCCATCTGCCGAGCACCTTTATAACTTTATAAGCCCAACTGTACTCATCATCTTTAATCCTGTCCTATTCTTTTGTTTATCCTGTTCTCCCTGGTAAGTGGCAACACTATCCAAACAGTGCCCAAGCTATAAACCTAGAAGTTTTTCAGTCATCCCATATTATGTTCATTTATCTCAAACCCATCCATTCACCCCTTGCAACTGTCCTAATCATCTGACACCTCAACTATTCTTACAGCCTCATAAGTGGCCTTCCTGTAACAGATTTGCCTCCTTCCCATCCATCCTGAAATCCATTACTTATATTGGATCCAAAGTGTCATTTTAGAAACTCACATGTGATTATGTTGCCCTATTGCACAAAAAACTTTTAATTTTCCTTTAGATAAAGATGAAATTATTTAACATGACTTATAGGGTCCTGATGGGTTGGCTTCTGCAGTTTTACTATACTTCATTTGGCACTCACTGTCTATGCTTCAGTCATACTAGTCATGTTTCTTTTCCTCCAATGTATCTTCCCCTATATTGTCTCAAGACCTTCATTCATACTTTACCACTGTCTGCAATACTTTCTCGTACTTTCTCAATACTTTTCATTGTAGCAAGCTCATTGACAACTTTCAGGTTGAGAAGTAGATTAGTCTTCACCCTTTGCATCCATATGACTTTATCCTTTTTGAGTTCTCATCACATTTGAAAATACTGCAATTGTCCATATCATTTGCTGGTTTGTAAGCTCCATGATGACAGGAAAAATGTCTGTCACCTTATTGTAAATCCAGCACAGAGTATTGCTCATTGCTCATTGTGGGTACTCAGTACTCTCTGTTGAATCAATTGAAAGTCTAAGCAGGCACTTGTAATCTGTTTCTTTTACCTTTTAGGTTCTAGGAATTGTTTTCAAGCTAGAGAGAAATAGAACAATAGAGAGTGAGAGAGAGAGTGAGCAGGGGAGACAGAGAGAGAGAGGTGGTGTATAGAAGAAAATAATGAGAGATAAAATCATGAAGGCTCAGCACATGGGCAGTGCTACCTTGAGATCAATGTGCAGAAGGGGCAAAGAAGGTTATCATCTTATTCCCACCTGCCTCCTTCACTCTAAAATGCTGAATAGCTTTAACCCAGTGAGGACATTGCTGCTATTATTAATAACTTCCATTTACTAAATGCTTCCTATGTGTTTACAGATTTACCTCATTTAATCCTAACACGCTTATGAGGTAGACTCCTCTGCTTCCCTTATTTTATATTATCCTATGGTAGAAACAAAAAGATCTTAAGTAACCCACCCAAAGTGATAGAAGAACAGAGATGCAAGCCCAGGAAATCTGACTCCAGAGCTTGTGCACTTACAAACTATGTCCTTTGACATCGAGATGCCTCAACCACTACAGCAGTCAGGGAGCACTGGCTAGTAGTATATTGATGAGAAAAATGGTCTGGGTAATCCTGACACTGAGGAACTGAGGAAATTCAAAGCAAGACTGCCAGCAGGTGAATAACATATGACAGATATTCTGATCTCATTCTGAACAAGCCTTTTTTGAAAGAATGGTCATATGTGTTTGTACGTGTGTGGTCTCTGGGTGTTAAAATAAAAAATTCACCAAAAATTTGGATACTATAAGAATTTAGGTGACTTTCTTATGACTTGTCACTTAACTGCTCCTGGAAGGCATGAATCCTCAGCCACTCAGCTCCTGAACCTAGATATATACATTTGTCTGGTAGGGCTACCACAGCAAAATATCACAGCCTGGATGGTTTAAAGAACAGAATTTATTTATTTTTTTTTGCAGTTCTATAGGCTAGAAGTCCAAGATCAAGGTGTCAACACATATGGTTTCCACTGAGGCTTTTCTCCTTGGCTTGTAGATGTCTGCCTTCTCATATGTTATTTCTTCTGTGCACAGACATCTCTTGTCACCATCCCTTCTTATAAGGACACCAGTCATATTGGATTAGGACTCAATTATATGATTCCAAATTACCTTTTTATAGGCCCTATCTTTAAATACAGTCTCATGCTGAGGTATGGGGCATTAGGATTTCAACATGTGAATTTGGAGCAAGGGGCACAAAACTTAGCCCATAATACCATCCTTTCTATAAATGTATAAAACTCTACTAAGGTCTATGGGAATAATTAACCAGAACTGGTCAGTCTCAGCCTGTAAAATCTTTAGAGAATAAAGGCAAAACCAGTAGTACTTTTCTTTGTTTTTCATCAGTGGCAAAGGTGGAGGCAGGAACATCCATAGTGGATGTTTTCTGAACTACCCTCTGGTAGCCTCACTGCTTGAAGCAGCTAAAATAGCCAACATAAGAATTTTAGATGACTGGCAATTTCTGGGACTAATAAAGAATTTGTATTATAATATCTAATGTTGAAATATGCAGCTGATTTATTGCTTTTTATGATAAGAATCAACAGGATTGAGTCGCATTTGTAAAGAAGTCATTTTCTAACTCTTCCTTTGTCACAAAAGTCCTTTTTAGGGGGGAGGGGAAGAACACTAATTTTGTTCAGAAATGGGTAGTCATGTACTTTAGTGAAGACTAAACCCTTCGTTATCCAGGAATGAAATATGCTTAGTATATACTAACCGTGGACATTGTTCTTCCTCCCAGCTAATTAATGGTTTAGAAAGGGCAACCATTTCTTATGAATGAGACATGAGGGAATGTATTCTGGTTGGAACCACTAGAAATTTCAGAAATTTCTTTATCCTAAGAATGAGAAAACAAGTAGAGATAGTCTTTCTTTCATGATTCTATATCTGGTTATGCTGAGAAGGTGAGGTCTGCAACAGCAGGCATTCTGCAAATATGAGGGAACTGGTGAAAGACCAAGTGTGCTGGATTGAACAATATCTCCCCCCAAATTCATGTCATCCAGAACCTGTGAATGTGAACTTACTTGAGCACAAAGCCTTTGCAGACATAATCACATTAAGATGAGGTCATATTTGTTGATAGCAGGATCTAATCCAATGATTGGTATCATTATAAGAAGAGGGAAATGTGGACACATGGAGATATGCAGGGACAATACCATGTAATGGATGTAGCAGAAATTGGAGTTGCAAGCCAAGGAACATCGACTCTTGTCAACAAAGTAAGGGGAGGCAGGGACAGTTTCTTCCCTAGAGGGACCATTGCCCTTTTGACACCTTTGGCATCAAACTTTTAGTCTCCAAAACAGTGGGATCATAAATTCACATATTTTTTAAGACTAGGTGGCTCCTTTGTTACAGTGGCCCTTGGAAAGTAGGACACAAGGCAGCCCTCGTAATGATAGTGTGGCCATGAAAACAAAATGGGTCCTTGATGATGCTAGTTAACCCAAATGGAACTACACTACCTCTAGTCTTCTTGTTATTTAATGATATTTTTTCTTCCTATTTTAGTCAATTCTGGTTGTTTTTCTTGTTGTTATTTATTGTTGAGATATCCCAAAGTGATATGTAATATTTGGGGTGTTGCGAGTATTTGGGGAAGAATACTTGGAATAGCCTCAAATTCCCTCTGCTAGCCAAACAGGTGGAGGCTCCAGGTGTAGAGATTTGGGGGATTAATGTAATGTGACCTCATGTGTTCTCACAGTCTGGTGAAGCTTTGCACTTATCATTTACTTCTGTTACTTATTGTCACTCCATGACTATCCCAGACTGGTGTGGCCTGGGGAAACACTGGCGATATTTGCTTGGTGGCCAAGCAACATACAAGTAAATTCCACTTGCCTCATATCAAGATCCTAGTCTGAGTTTTGATTAAAGATAAAGAGATGCAAAAATACCCAAATCACATGCATGAAAACAAAATGTCTGCTTTTTCAGATACTTCTATTTTTGTGTCTATAATTCTGTTCACCAACTGCATGTGTAACCTTTCTTTAAATTTGCAAAATAATTCAGAAGTTTTCATGCTGCCAATTGCTAATCAAACCTTCTTCATCAACATCCACGCCCTCTTCCCATTTGTCATCTTATTCATACATTGCAAACAGTGGCTCATGCAGCTCCCTCTTCTCTTTGCCTCAGGAAAACAGGCTGTGTATCCAAGGGGAAGCTTATTAGCAGCTAAAAGCTAATTTTTAATGCTACCTAATCAGGCTGCTGACTCATTTAAATTATGAACTTTAAGGGAAAAAAATCCTCATTTAATGATTCAAATATTAGTATGGCTTGTCACACAGTGACTTTAATATTGCTTGCTTCCTCTTGAGGAGTTCAAGTCCTAATCCTTTGTGAGAATAAATGGGTAAACCTGTTTCTTTCTCAGTGCATATGGTGAAAACCTATGAGATCTGTTTGATTTATATAAGTGTATTTGGCTGCTATTTTATATTTATCCAAGCTATATTATAAAGTACAAGTAAGGCTTAGCTCCAAGAATAAGATTTTTTTTTAATATAAAGACTGGACATGTCAGTGAATATGGCACATGCAGACCTCCTAATTATGACTGGCTTACTAAATTGATTTCATTCATTCTACTTCATGTTATTTGTTTTCATTATTGATTTTTCCTATAAGTTAATGAATGAAAATGCAGGTGCTTGAAATTTTCATATATTTTAAATATGTTTTTAAAGCTTCAAGATGGTAAAGGTATTTTTATAGCGTTTGGAATTTTTCTAACTGGGCATATTTTGATTTGTTAAGAAGAGGAAAAACCCGTGGCAACATTTTGGCATCTCTCTGCTTCCCGTTGCCACTGTCAAGGAACTGATTTGAAAGGGAATCAACAACTAAAGGACACTCTCCTTTCCAGCATGAATTAGACATGCATGCAGGTCATGTAAATTTACATATAGTAATTTCATGTGGCATGAAGCCCATGATTTGCTCACTTAGAGGAAATTATTTCAGGAGCTACTCATGAGTATCAGTGAAGCATCCAACCACATTCGTAGAATCAGCATCTGCCATCTATGAAGGAAGTTTTGCTCCCTTTAGAAGTTTCAAATTTTCCAAGTTTACTCTAGAATGGTTCAATTTATACATTCTTTTTTTAAAAGATTTATTTCTTTATTCATGAGAGATACAGTGAGAGAGGTGGAGACATAGAGGCAGAAGCAGGCTCCCTAGAGGGAACAAGATGTGGGACTTGATCCCAAGACCCCAGGATCATGACCTGAGCCAAAGGCAGACACTTAACCACTGAGCCACCCAGGTGTCTCTGATACATTCTTAACATATGAGCTATATAATTAATATTAGAGGAGACTTACAACAACCTGCTACCTGGAAACAAGGAATATTTGAACAACATGGAAGATGATTATCTGGCCTCTGACTGAGGATTACAGAAAGAAAAATTTTACTGATCCCAATTTTCAGGTTTAAGGCCCTTCTAAAGAGAGTAATTTCTTCTCTGCAACATAAAAAAAAAAAAAAAAAAACTCACAAAACCTTATACCATCTTCCCTCCCACATGGCATTCTTTCAAATATCTGAAAATTGTTATGTCTTCATACATATTTCAAGGCAAAATAACCTCAGTATCTTCATCCACCTTGCCGTCCTCTTCTTTATACTCTTTAATGGTGATGCTTGGTATTAAATACAACATTCTGGCTTGATATGACACACATGGAATATAGGATTACGATACCCTGTAGAGTGTATATGGAGACATAAAGAGATGATTTTTAAGGGAAAATATTTAATTTTAAAAGAGAATAAATCCTTCTTCCCTCCATGTCTTCCTACCTACCTTTGTCTCTTCCTTCCTAAATGATTTAGTCTACAATCAATTATATTGTGCTGATCAAGATAGGTTTTTTTCACCCAGAACAGAACTGCAGAGCAATGTGAGTTGTTCTATCTTCCGCAGTGCAGGTTGTTGGACAGTGGAGACTGTCCACATTGTGGTGGCTGTTTCTATGAGGGGAACTGAAGAAAGCATTATAAATTTCTCTCCATTTATTTAGATCTCCTTTTGTTTCTTTCAGCAATGTTTCATACTTTTCTTTTGCAACTCCTTGTATTTCTTTTGTTAACTTCTGAATTTTATTTCTTATGCTATTTTGAAGAGAATTATTTTTATATAACTTCATTTTTGGATTGTTCATTTTTAGTATATGGAAATACAGTTTAGTTTTATATTTTGATCTTGTATTTTGCAACCTTGCTAAACTCATTTTTTAGTTCTAACAGTGTGTGGTGCACTTATGTGTATATTCCCTGGGTTTTTCTATATATAGAATTATGTCATCTGTTATTACAGTTTAACTTCTTCCTTTCTAATCTCTCGATGGTGTTAAGTCAGAAATTTTCTTTTGCCTTATTGCACTGCCTAGAACCTATAGAACACTGTTGAACAGAAGTGGTGAGAGCAGACATTCTTGCCCTATCTTTAGTAATGAAGAGTAAGCATTCAAGCTTTCAACACTAAGGATGATGTTAGCTGTGGGTTTTTCACAGATGTGTTTTATCAGTTCCTTTGTAGTTGTAGTTCTAGTTTTTTGAGGGTCTTTATGATAAGTGAATCTTGAATTCTGTCAAGTTTTATTATTATTATTATTATTATTATTATTATTATTATTATTATTTATTGGGATGACCATGTGATTTTTGGGGTCTTTATTCTACTAGTATGATGTGATAGAATGAATAATGGCCCCAAAAATATGTCCAGATGCCCACCCCTATCCCTGGAACCTGTAAATATATATTATCTTGAGTAACAATAGGAAACTAATGCAGATCTTAGAACTTGGAAATGGGATCCTGCTCTAAAAATTCCTAAAAATATGGAAGTGGCTTTGGAATTGGGTACAATTGAAAAAAATTATGATGAATATATTAGAACAATTCTAGATTGTGTTGAATATGCTGGATGTTAAAGGCACCATTGGTGAGAACTCAGGAGGAAGTAAGGAACATAGTAGGCAAAAAAATCTATTTTCTTGGAGAATACTTAAATAGTCATACATAAACAGATGGCATAAATATAAGTATTAAGGGTGCTTCTGGTGAGGGTTCAAAATGAAATTAAGAACATATTTTTGGAAACTGGAAGACAGGGAATCCTTGTTACATAATGGGAAGAAGCTTAGCTGAGTTGTGCCTTACAGGCTATATGAATAGTAGAACTTGTAAGAAAGGAACTCTAATATTTAGCGGAGATTTTCAAGAAGTGTTGAGGGTGTGGCTTGTTTTCTTCTTAACGTTTATAACAAGGCCCAGAAGATTGTTTCAAGCCCTTGAAACCAAATAGTTTGCCTGGTTGGATTTTCACTTTATTGGGCAGATAATTCTTTTCATCCTTTCATGTTCTTCATTTTTTAATATAAATTTATTTTTTATTGGTGTTCAATTTGCCAACATATAGAATAACACCCAGTGCTCATCCCGTCAAGTGCCCACCTCAGTGCCCATCACCCAGTCACCCCCACCCCCCGCCCACCTCCCCTTCTCCCACCCCTAGTTTTTTTCCCAGAGTTAGGAACTTTCAGTTCTGTCTCCCTTTCTGATATTTCCACTCATTTTTTCTCTTTTCCTCTTTATTCCCTTTCACTAATTTTTATATTCCCCAACTGAATAAGACTATGTAATGTTTGTCCTTCTCCGATTGACTTATTTCACTCAGCTGTTCTTCATTTTTGAATGATGACATCTGACATCTATAACTGTTTCCTATACCTGTCTGCATTGCATTTAGGGAGTGGTTAACTTATTTTCCAGTTTTACAGGTACACAGTTGGAGAGGAATTTTGTCTCAGGATGGATTATGCCCAGAGTTTCACCCATAGCAAATTTTGATAATTTAAATGATGACATTTGGGGCTTTTGAACAGGTAAGTCTTAAGTGAGATTTAGACTTGAATTAATATTATATTGAAGACCTTAGAATGTGGCGAATATATTTTCTGTGGGCTGGCGCCCTTTGTGACAAAAGGGAGTACCATGGCAGGCTGACTAATAGCCCTCAAAGTTATAATCCCCAGGTCCTATGAAAATGTTACTTTACATAGCAATAGAAAACCAAGACATGATATATTATGTGAACTTATGTTTGGATGTTAAATTCACTTTCCACCTCTTAATTGGATATTTCTTATTTGGTCATGATGTTTAATACTTAAAATTCATATATATATATATATATATATCCTGATTTAGTTTACTAATATTTTGATAAGGATTTGTAATTAACTTTTAAACACTCACAGTGGTACTTTATTTTTATGTCTGTTAAAATTTACCTTCTGTGTGCCTTTTCTAGACAATTGAAACTATCATGCTATAGCTATAACTTGTCTCACAGTAAGTTATTAAATGTAATATTGTTACAACAATATTAACCTTCATTGGTTGAACAATGTGTAATACATTTCTATAGTTAAATTATTTCTCTTTGGTTCTACTTTAATCTTAAATGCATGCATATTTTTATGTAACTTTTGTACTTTTGAAAAATTTTACTTCCTTTCTTAACCATCTATGTTATTCATTTGGAACTGAATATATCCTTGAAATGTCATAACCTGTAATATGAAGTATATTCATTCAACTGTGTGAAATATCAAAATATCCTTATATACTCCTTATTTTATCATTAATTTACAGAAATATGATTTCATACATTCTTCACAGCCCCATTAGGAATAACTCTTTGAAAAATAGGGAGGGATAACACTGGTTGAGCTGGGCTATTTCTTTAAAGTAGTTGGAGTCTCCAATAAAATGAAGATAACTCAACCTCTGTTTCTTTTTTCAAGTTACTCTAAGACAATTTTATTCAGATTTTGACTTTTCTTAATTTTGTTGTCCTTCCTATGATCTTTCATAATCTGGCTGTCTTCTCAGTTTCAATAATTCCAACAAACTTTATCTTTGTTCCTATGGTACATAATTGATTACATGGTTTGCCTATGATTTATTCCTCTTTTTAGTTTCTCATTTCACATGCAAATCCTCACTTACAATTCTAGATTCATGGCTTCTGGACATGCTTTCCAGTTCTACTTAAGGGCAATTAGATCCTCCTGGATCTTACTCTCTAGAACTTTCAATCTGACCACTCCTCCTATAGCTCTAGGTGGCACTAACTCCACTAACCTCTGAGTTCTGGGCATCTTTACGATATTGTTCCTGTCATATCATAGATATTAGCCCAGTAAGATTATATACCATTTTAGCTGCGTTTTATTATTATTGTTTCTTAAAATTCAATTTAAAGAATTCTTGATTACATCACTGAAATATATCAGAAAAATACCTCATCTCCTCAATCAAATGTCATCATTATTAAAATACAAATGTCAAGTGTCATCGTTATTAAAATAGAAATGTCATTTGTTCAATACAAATAATTCAGTATCACTATGTACTAAATCACTATTCTATGCATTGGAATACATAGATAATTAAGCCTTGTCTGAACTCTCAAGCCGCTCATGGTCTATTATAGGAGTGATGATGATCAACTATTAGTTGCTATTGATGACAAGAAAAAATAGTGATTTTTTAAAAATAGCGACAATTTTAAAAGTTGGAGAATATTTTCCAAGTAAATGCTCACAAACCATAATGTAAGGGGGTATGGGACTTTCTTGTGAATCATGTGTAGACCAAGGATTCTAGAAAAGTGTAATGACATGTCCAAAAGTTGATGAGTATGGCAGAGGCTTAGTGTGGGTTCCTCAGAAATAAAACCTTAGAAAACATCTTAAATACATCTTGAATATTTGGGAGAGTGGACCTCATAAATAAAACTGAGGGAAAGTGCACAGTGAAAAAGGAAAAGAAGTAAAAACAACAAAAGGTTTCATTTTGAGTTCTGCTGGAAGCAACAGAGACTCAGTCCAACAGTGTCTCTGAATATAAAGGTAAGGCCTCCAAACTGTTCCCCTAAAAGTCAGGATGATAGAATATTTCTCCACCACTCTGCCCACTATTGGTTGAGGATTTCACCAGGGGAGGTGCTCAGAGACAGAGCTTGTGTGAACTGTCCATCACAGCCTGTCTGCAATCAGTGGTAGACAGACATGTGACACCAGCTCCAGAGGCATTTTCTAACTGGGGACTTGAAGGTTACTTGATGCAGGTGAGGCAGAGGACACATGCATGTGCATGTGTAGTGGGGTGTAGAGGACGGTGGGCTGTGAGTGGTAGGGCAGGGGACTGAAAAAGCAATGGGAGTAAGATTATTAGTGATTGAAGGGGCCAAAGTATGAAATTTGAACTCTCCTTGAGATAAGCATTGGAGAACAGACAAAAATTCATAAGTGGAAGTAATGTGGTGGTATATGTGTTTGAGAACCTTACTTTGAAAATAATTTTTGTATAGCTTGAGAAGGTAAGAAAGTTGAGAGTAGCAGATAAAAGCAGTGCTTCCTTTGGGGGATGAAGTAGTAATACTGAGATTGGATATTAGGGACTGTATAATGGAGAATGTATAAGGCATAGTCCAGAAACTAGTATTTAATTCAACGTAGAAAGTAAAAAAAAATGAGAAAAGAATAATGATTTATATCTTTGCAGAAGAATGAGTGACATGGTGGCCCCAGGGATGAAGTTTGCATATTCAACTGGTTAAGGATACCAGGAGGCATTTGGAGCTTAAGGAATAGAAAAGATTCTGGGTTGGGGTACGGATTTGCAATTTTCTATAACTGAGTAGCACAACAATCTTCTATTGTGCATTGATCATTCACAAATAATATACACAAAGAGAAAAGATAAGAGCTGAGGACTCTGAATAACACCACAATCTAAGGAGTGTGAGGAAGAAGAGAAACCACAAATGATAATGTAAGGAGTGAGTGGGAAAAATTCAACGAGGAAAGACCGTAGTCATACAAACTTAGAGGCTAAAACTAAAAGGAGAATTTATTAAATTGCAGACATTTTGATAGTGGTAGCAGTGGTCAGTAGTGTTAAATATCTCTTACATTCAAGTAACGTGAGACTGATGAGTGGAAACTAGAGTTTGTAGTTAGACTATTAGTGACTTTGCAAGAGAAATTTCTGTGTAGTGGTGAGAAAAGTCAGCTCACAAGGAGTTAAGGAGAGAATAGAAGGGAAAGCAAAGTAACCTGGCTAGGATGGAAAGATGAGAAGTGAACAAAAAGAGGGTATGATGTAAGAATAAATTGGGGCTTTTTTAATATAAGAGAAATGTGAACATCTTTAGATGCTTAGAAGAAAGGACCAGCTCACATAGGAGAAAGAGGAAAAAATAATAGAGTAAGACATAAGGTGAGAGCAGTGTTTAGAGCGTGATAGCTTAGTGTTGGATATAAAAAGGGATACATCTTTCTTTTAAGCAAAAAAGGAAAAGAAAGAGACTGGAAACATAGTTAAGTTTAGGTGCTTTAAATTACAACATATTAATAGTCCAGCTACGTACAATTTTAACGGGAGTAAAATTAGACAAAATGGATTTTGGCTCCATGATGACATTGGTTATTAGGGAGAACTTCGCCTTAATAGAATTTGTTAATGAATTGGTAATGCTTCTCTAGGAGATCTTTAAGGACAACAGAAATAGCCATCAATCAGGAGTGATTTAGGTGAAGCCTAGTGATGAGGCTCCTGTTGATACCTCCCAGCACTATTCATTCTGTCAGTAGACTGTATCAGATAAAGCTCATTTTGGAAGTGGCAGTTCTTAGCTCAGTTGTAGGTAAATGGTACACAGTAAGTACTTAATAAATAGCTATTAACTTAATGACATAACATCTTCTACATTTTAAAAAGAAAGATACATCAATAGTTTAATTAATTATTATCCTTGGACCAGAAAATCCTAGCACCACTGGGGTTCTAATTAGGAAAATTATTAATAGAAAGACATCTTATCTGCAAGATTTGCTTAATTTGTATTTATGAGATAAATTTTACACATTTCTGTAGTAATGTGCTTTTGTGATTTTAGTTCCTGTCTTTGAACATAGAAAATCCCTGTGTTTTAAACAATCAAAAAAAGGCACAGGATCTCAAGACCTGTTTTTAGAAGTGCAATATCTAGGGCATCATTGGGTCAGTTTCTGATATTGCCTGAAGCCTCTGTGGAGTTGATCCAGAGATGGCTATCTCATTTGTTCACAATAGGGCTCACACCAACTCTCAGGTGGGGCCCCTTAAGAGGTAGGGAACTTGAAGAAAAATTGCCCAGTCTCCAGTCAATAGGCAATTGTTTTCTTAACCAAGAATTATTCACTTGCCTTGACCCACCTTATGGGTTTCCTCGTCACTCTGCAGTTCTAAATGCCAGGGAAAACCTGCTGAGAATGAGGCTGTCTGCCTGTTTTCTACTGAAATTAGACAATTCTTTTCATGTCATGAGAGCAAATCTGCCTTCGAAGTATGAGAATCAGATCCATGGCTAGGTTGTCTAAACTTTGACACTATGAAAATATAACCTGTGGTTTTTACTGCTATAATATTTGGCGTTTCTATAATATTTTGACTGACGTAATTCTCCTCAGACATTAGCATTCTGTTTCAAACAAGTTATTTGGAGAATGTTTCCCCTTAAATAAAACAACTATTTTAAACTCTTATGTTATGTAGATGACACATAATATAAAATTATGGTTTCTACAGGAGCTATGATATAATGGTCTTATTCTTTACTCTTTTTTTTTAATACAAAGAGATAGATCCCTTTAAGTGTATATTGTGGAGCACTAATGCATCCTTATGAAGGGACACAAATAACTCTCCTTCTTGCAAGTTTCAGACACAATGAAAAGAATACACATGAATGAAGTGTATTTGAATGAAGTGTCACCCAAACAGAACCATGTCTTGGCTAAGATGTCATTGTCCATTGAGTGATGTTTATCCAGTACAATTACAGTTTTCAGTTAGATTCTTCAAGTCCAAAGGTTCTTTAACTTTGGAATTATGAAAGATACACTAAAGACATATTGAGAATATTGAGTCCACACTAGAATGAAAATGATTGACAGTTTTCAAAGCTGTCTACTCATATATAATCGTCTATTCCACAAATTATCCACGTTTTGATATAGGATTCTGTGTTATAGGTAATTACCATGATAAAAGTTCTAAATCATCAAAGTCTTGGCTTATTTTTTTATAATTTCAAATAATATTTTTAATCACTTGTTCTTATGGTGAAATACCAGGTAACTACTTCTTTAGAAAAATTCTAATTGCTTTCAAATATATCTGAAGTCTCTTGTTCAAAAGAGGTAGGATATATCCTTACGAATTTTTTACAAAAAAAAAAAAAATCACACTTGTGCCTCTTAAATCATATGCATAAGATCAGCACTGTAGCTTAGAATATTAGCACTCATCAGAGAATATCATTTCAGACTCGTAATTATTTTTCCAGAATTTAGAAGAACCTTTTTACTATAAATAACAGAAGTATTTACTTTGGCTCATAGGCCACAAGTTGGTGTTCCATACCCCAAATGAGCTTACGTGTAAGTCTTTTATTCAGCTCATAGTACCCAAAACTTATCTTCAAATTAGATAACAATATTTCCAAATCAAGAGATTTCACATAAAATTAGAATATTTGACTTTTTGTGGGACACTGGCAACCTATGTTGTTACAAGTTTATAATTTACACAGGTTTAAGCAGACCTCATTGTATCTTCTTTATTCACTAAGTACCTTTGTAGTCACTTAAGTTTGCTATCCATGCCTACAAGGACCTGGTTTCAGTTCTAGCTCCACTTATTAATTGTTTCAGCTTGAAAAAATAGTTCTATAATTTTACTACTCAGTTCTTTCATGTATCAAATGTGAATCGCAATACCTGCTTTGCTAAATCATTCCTGGAAAAGTACATTCTAGATAGTTCAGAGTATAGATAATCCCTATGATTAATATGGTAATACTGGGGAAACTGTAGCTAGCTCAGTTTCACTTCGGATTCCTTGGATCAGGAATTTATGAGGTAATCCAGAAACTGTCCTATTTTTTACAGACTCCAAAACTTGATTGGTCAGCATCCAGTGTTAATTCATATTAATGAACTCTACAATTCTGAAGTTTAACATTCAGATTTTACTATTTGGTTGAATAAATACTAATTGTTGAGGTATTAGACATTTGAGTCCTATGGCCAACACATTTTTGCCTTTGGATAGTATATGTGAATTGTCAGACTCCAACTAGGAGGCTGTTCATTCATAGTTAGAAATACAATGGGCTAGATTACATACTATTTGAATCCCTGGGCTGGGTATTCTATTCTTCAGATACTTCAATGGGAAAATACAGCTCTGTCAGTAGATGGCTTGGTGAATATGATATCACACACACACACACACACACACACACACACAAAAACAGAGTTAATTATAAGATTTGAATAGCTGATGGAATTAGATGGAGCTGCACTGTTACAACTGGACAGGAAAAGGCTTTGGCCTATGGCACCCACTTCCTTGGGTTGTCCTTGGATGGATAGTGATTATATTTGACACTGAACTCTGCTTGTTTTATTTTTCATGCTTAACCTACGCTCCTTCTGATTGATATTGATATTTTGTTGGATGTGTGAATTCATGCAATCAGGATTCATTCAAGGCTTGCTCTTCTGAGAGAATCTTTGTCTTTCTAAGATAGGTTGTCCATTCCTGTCCAGGTTGATTATGTCTTGATCTACCTGTTTAATCCTCAAAAGATATCTTATTTGCAAATTCTTTGTAACCTTCTAGTTACAATTTAGACTGGCTCTTTTTTTCTTTTAGCTCCTTGTAAAGATTTGCTACCCAAATTCCACTAATTATCTTTTTCAACATGTTTGTCTGTGTGTTGTTTGTATGTCTCTATCCTGTGTGTATGCCTGTGTGCTTTGGGAAGCACGTTTAATGGAATCTGCCATTTACATCTCTTAGTTTTTAAGGAAAATATCCTCTGTAGCTTCCGTTTTTTTAAATCTCCCATATATGGTGATATCTGATGGTTACCAGAGGAAAAGTGAGGGGAGGTGGGGGGGGAGAGTAAAATAGGGGATGGAGATTAAAGAGCACACTTAACATGATAAAAGAAATAATTTAAAAAAGAATATCTGAAATCCTTTCCATTTAAAGTTCCTCTAATTTCATGATGAATCTTAATCTTAAAAATGTCATAATATTGATTGATAAACAGCAATTTGTAGCATATTTTACCTAAAAGTCTCAAATAACTTTGCAAAAATCATATGTACTTGTTATAAGTTATAAAATAAATAACTTGAATTTCTCTAGATTTTACTGGCAGATCTAAAAAGGCAAAAATATTTGCTACAGAAATGTGGTACTTAATTTTACTTCAATGGCTGATACATTTATCTAAAAAAAGGGGTACAGCTTTTTTTCTGTCCCTTTCCTCTATTCAACATGTCTGAGCAAGGACATGGTGGGTCCTCGAGTGCAAAATTCTGGATTTGTCTGTCTTTTCTGGTCAGAGCTGTGATCAACTGTGCTGACAATATGGAAACCAAAAATCTGTATTATCTCTGTGAAGGGGATCAAAGGAGGATAGTAAAGAGTTCTTGCTGCTGGTGTGGATGTCATGGTAATGGCCACAGTGAAGAAAGGCAAACCAGAGCTCACTTTCCAAGGAGAGAGACAAACAGAGCAGTCCGTTTGTGTTTGAACTTTCGGGGGAGCAGTGGACGGAGCTCCCCGATTCCTTGAAGGAGCAGACACACCTGAAAGAATGGCACATCAGTAATACCCTGATTCAAAACATTCCTACATATATTGAGCTGTTTCAAGCGATGAGAATTCTGGATCTGCCAAAAAACCAAATCTCCCGACTTCCAGCTGAAATTGGTTGTTTGAAGAACCTGGAAGAGCTCAGTGTGAGTTTCAACCATCTTCCTCCAGTTCTGAAGGAAGAGCATTCCTCCAGAACTGGGGGACTGTGAAAATCTAGAGAGATTGGACTGTTCTGGAAACCTAGAATTAACCGAGCTCCCCTTTGAAGCTCGAAGAACTGCAGACCTTTCTCTTGTATAAGAACAAGCTGACCTATCTTCCTTATGCCTTGCTTAACTTAAAGAAGCTCACCTTATTAGTCGTCAGTGGGGACCATTTAGTGGAGCTCCCAACGGCGCTGTGTGACTCTTCCACACCTTTAAAATTCGTGAGCCTCATGGACAATCCTCTTGTTAACACCCAGTGTCAAGATGATGTCGAAGTGATGGAAAGTGAAAGAGATCGTCAATGCTTTGATAAAGAAGTTTTGAAAGCCTATCTTGAAGATCTTAAAGAAAGAGAATCTGTTCCCAGTTATACCACCAAAGTATCTTTTAGCCTTCAGCTTTGATACCATCCATCAGAAGACTACATAATCTCCCTGTGCTGTGGAGCTGTAAATCTTGGTATTGTGAAATAATGGTTTGTGCTTAAGGACAAAGTCTAGAAACCACAGTCATAGTTAGGAAAAATGCCTTTCAAATTTCACATTTGTGAATTCTTCCCTCTGTTGACTGGAGAATTGATAAGCTGGTTTATATATAAAGGCTGATTTGCAAATACTTGTATCTAAATAATGCACATTTAATATTTTAGAAAATGTGTTTTTCTAAAAAAATTATAACTCAAAGACCAAAATCTGAAAAAAAAAAAAAAAAAGGTACCTTCGAAAGAAGGTACATCCAGCAGTGATAATTCCGTAATGAAAATCATACTGGAGAAAAGATGTTTTTGTTGTTGTTGTTGTTGTTGTTGTTGTTGTTGTTTTAAGATAATACAGGGGTCATAGTAAACACTAATACAACCATTAGCTCCAACATAGTAACCAGTTTGAAAGAAAATTACTGGAGGAATAAAGCACCTCCAAACAAGAGGAAAACAACAACAAAAAAAAGAGGAAAACATAATACAATAATCTCATCGTGGCAATAGCTTTCTCTAGAATATATATGGCTTTCCCATTACCCAAAAGTATAGTCCATTTGTAATGTGATTTTCAAGATTTTCATTTTTTTCAACTGATCTCTATTATACAGAATAAATATACAATAAAACTTGACATCTAAAATGGAGTTATCCTCACAATACTAAATAGCGTGTTTATCCTTTCCTCTCTACCTCTGCCTATGCCATCTCCATGACCTGAAATCTCATCTTTGAGCTTATCTGTCTTTCTAAATTACACGCAGATTTTAGTTTTCACTTTAGCCTTCTTTAACCATGCCAGTTCAGGGTGTACACTAAATCTTCTTTACTAATACATTTGGAAAGCTTTCTTTCATCCAGTAATTTGCCATATGCCCTTCCCAGAGACACCTTTGTGGAATTATGTGGTGTTTGGAAAGTATGGAATTTTGTTATTCTGGTGTTTGTCTATAATATGTCAACACAGGATTTTAGACTGGAAAATTGGAGTGACTTGCCTAAGCTCACTAAAATGGTAGACAGCAAGATTAAGACTAGAGCCACAAGTTAGTTTGACTCATGAGTTTGAAGCTTTTTCCGATGTAGAATTCTGTACGCTTTTTAGTCCTTCAGATTTTTGGTAATTTTTGAAGACCAGATGCTAGGAAACTTTCCAAAGCCACACACCTTTCTCATTTCTCTCTCTCTCTCTCTCTCTCTCTCTCTCTTTCTCTTTCTCTCTCTTCCTCTCTCTCTCTCTCTTTTCCCATCCCCCTCTCTTCCTCTTGCTCTCACTGTTTCACTCTTGTTCTCCTTCTTTTTCTGGAATTATTTCTGTTGCTTTTAAATTTGTAGCTGCCTTTCTCATTACTGTATGCAAATAATAAGCCAGGGCCATAAGTTATATTAATGTGAATCTAATGCCTATGTCATTAGACATTCATAGAGGCTGATATGACACAAGATGAACAAATTTGTTCCCACCCCATTTGTCATCAATCCTAGGTCAAAAGGGAACTCAATACATTATACTTGTTTTTTTCAGATCCAAAGAAGCTTTTGGCTACCAAATGGAGATCCCAAATGTTTATCATAAAATTTACTGTATTAATTATTCTATCTTACCACCAGAAAAAATTGTATTAGTTTCTAAAGAAAAAGACACATAGCAGTTTAGTGTTTTGTGAACATGGGCATGTCATGGTTTAAGGATTATGATCTTTGTGTACTCCACAAAGTATGTGATAGTTGTTGTGTTTGTTAGTGTCAGCCCAGTGTAAGGTCTAGAATTTTAATCTCAGCATTCTCAATAACAACTAGTCTAGTGTCATGAATAGAGTATGAGCTGAATTACTGATAGTTGATATATTGTGTGGCCCACATGGCAGAGAGAGCTCTGCTTAGTAAATGACACAGCAAGTAATAGAATTCAATTAAGTTACTTTCTCATTGATATATTTAGTACAATGAGATTACAATTTCTTATTCATACTGCAGCAATGATGTAAGTATGACTTATGTCACTACAGTTTCTTGCCTAATATCCTTTTTGTCCTCCAGCCTTACTAATATCATATTAATTTAGTGTAAAAAAGTGTTGTTTTCTTGGCTACTTTGCCTCTAAGGGTTGGCATATGGCAAAGTTCTAGCCAATGAAATGTAATCAGAAATTGAATTGGGGTGGAGGGAATCATGCAAGTCATTTTTTTCTTAAAACAAAGGGACAAACTCAAGGGCACAGTCCTGATGACCTTTACCTTTTTTCCCTATCGTTTTGACTCTGATGTGAGGCAGCAGCTTGTGAGTGGGAGAAAGGAAGGAGCTTGGTTAATTCTTTTTTGTAACATGGACCAATCCTAAATGGCTTACTTCCAGACTTCTGTGTTATGTGAAAAAACAATTTGTTTAAGCTGGATAATTGAGTTCTTTCATCTGCAGCCAAACATAATCCCAATTACTACAATCTTTTTCAAATTGAATCTAGTATATAGTAAAAGAAGCAAAGTACAAGTATCCTTATTAACCACGAAGACCTGATTTTAGGGGTACTGGTGATCATAACTTGTGTAATAAAGTCCCCGATAGCTGTTGCACACTGGAGAGCAACATATTCCAACAAGGTCAAGGTCAAAACCAATATTATACTCCAGTAAGTTTTCCAGGCTTTATGGTTAACTGAAATCTTCCAAATCTGAAATCAGAAGGGAGAACTTCCCTGGAATAATGAAATATTGAAAGAATGAAATGCTATTTGGCATTTGTTTTTGGAACAGTGACTTATTTATAAATGACTTTCACTCAAGCTTAGCCATATGTCTAAAACTTTTATTAATTAACAAATAATCATTGAGAGTTTATTGTGTATACTAGATATCACCTTAGCTACAGTTGGCTTCTACCAGCTTTTGAAAGCCTGCTATCCCTTCTCAATTCTCACTTCAGTGTCATTATATTTTTAGTTTGAAATCTGCCAGACTGGGAATTCTTACACTAAAGAAATTGGCTAATTCTGCAGATCAATCCTGTATGTGTGTGTGGGTGGGTGGGTGAGTGTTGGGATGGGGCTACCAGTTGTTTGGCACCATCTGATACCACTACAAAGGATATAAAACTAAGACACCGTCTTTATTTCTTCAACAAATATTAACTTAGCCTAATTTTATGTCATACATAGTTAGTTCCATGAATACTATAAAGATTATACTGCATAATCCTTTCATTCTTTCATGAAAATTCTTAAAATGTCCATTGCAAGCAGACATGCATTGCTGCTATTTGGAGTTTACATTCTAGTGAGCAAGGTCTTCAACTCAAGCTTTTTACAATATAGCAGGGGTTATTCCACCTTTTCACACACCACAGTAGTGCAAGGCAGCGTGTGATAAGGACTGAGGGAAGACAAAGTCAATGGGTAATGTAATTTCGAGCAGGAGAGAGAACTTGTGCATGATCTGGTAAGTCTTACAATGCTTCACTGAAGTGGTACCATTTGTCCTGAATCTCAACATTTAGAGAAGAAATTCATATATTAAGGTGATTATGGGTGGTGGGTAGATAACTTCCTATTTTGAACTTATTTCTGTTATTTCCTCATCTTATTATAATAGCGTGTACGTGTCTTTTTTTCCCATTATGCTTTGAGAACTCTTCACAAAGCAGAAGATGAATATTAGTCTGTTTTGTCTCCTGGCACAGAAACTGTCACAGTGCAAATCCTCAACAAATGCCTCTGGACTGAATTCAGATGGGAGAAATAGAAGGGAAATGCAAGCTGTGTTTAGGAAATGGTGAGCCCTGTAATTTGGTTGAAGGAAAGATTATGGGAGGTAAAGTGCATTCAGACAGATAAATAAGAAAATAAGGTAAAATCAGATCATGAATGTGTTACATAGACAGAAACTGACCTTTATTTTTAATGGGCATTTAAAGAATACTTAATAGGGGAGAATGACCAAAGCATCTAGAAGGATAATCTCACAGCAGGGTTTGAATATGGATATAGAGTAGAGACAATAATGAACATTTAGAATATAATGAAATAACATAGTTTGCAAATCAAAATAGACTGAACTACCAAGGGGGCAAAAAAGGAATGAAGCGATAGAATATAGTAGATGTTTAGTAGTTGTCAGTCATTAATATAAACAAAATGAAATGGCTAATCAAATTGGTATGTTATTTGCTAAGAGAATAACACTATCTATTCCCAAAAGTTCCATTGAATTTATGTGAGTTTCACATATAGCATAATGACTTCTTTTTTCCCAGTTTCACTGAGATATAACTGACATACTCATTGCAGAAGTTTATAGCATATTGATTTAACTTTAGATGTGTGACCTAGAAGTGCACCTTATGCTATAAATTCATATTTAATGGGATTGATGGTTCTTATCTAAATGACAATAGAACACAAAGTTTTGTTTACACCTAATTCATTTGCTTGATTTTAATGTGAAATGGTTATATTGACTCCTTCTGGATGGTAAATTAACCCTTTTTTTGCTACTAGCTGTTTACTAAAAGCAAGCTATTTTTATTTTCTTTATTAAAATGAGGCCTATTACCAATTCTGTAAAACCATCCATGAAATGACTTTTTCCATTAAGTAAATGATGCAGAATAATATTTGACTCTATTTGCCTCAGAAGAACATTTCTAAAAGATTTGTTTATTTATTTATTTATTTTAGAGAGAGAGAGTACACAAGCAAGGAGAAGGGCAGAAAGAGGGGAAGAGAATCTCAAGCAGATTCCTTGCTGAGTACAGAGCCTAATGCTAGGCTTGATCTCACCCTGGGATTATGACCTGAGCTGAAATCAAGAGCTGGCTATTTAACCAACTGAGCCAGCCAGGTGCCCCTCAGAAGAACATTTTTGAGAAAGAGTTAGTTTTAAATGCTCTGAATTGTTAAGAGGAGAAATTTCTGTTTAGTAGTTTCAAAGTATTATTATGATGATGAGTATATGAAAACAATAATATGAACAATAACTTTATAGGCTAGAAATACTAGCAAAGACCTCAGAATTAAGAGACCAAAACTGATAAGTAGCATAATAGGAAATTTACTTTAACTGCCACCAATACTTTGGGGCCCTAGATGAGTTAATAAAGATGCAGATTAACTATTCTTTGGCTTCTCAGGGAAAAAAAAATAAGACAACACACTAAATTTTCATCAGAGTTTCTTATCTGTTATGAATTCTTAAAATATTCATTTCAGAAAAGTATAACTAAGGTATGTGAGAGTGTGTATATGTGTATATTGTTGCTAGGTATGATTTTTATTAAAATATATATGAATACAAAGAATTATGAACCTGAATTAAAGAATCCTCTGACAGCAGCAAACATCAAGGTAAATATTGACTATCAAGGGGAAATGGTATTGGACTATGATTGAAACATAATAACATGTTTCAAAATAACATAAGACTATGGTTGAAACATAATGAAAATAATAAATTGGGAAATATTCCAACTGTCTCTTTCTTGCCCTGTGTTTTTAGTAATATACAAATGAAGAAACTTAGAATATCATATAGGAAAGGCACTCTACGATTTTTTTAAATGTATAATATATGATATAAAATCAGTTTGGGAGTGAAAAACAGTTGTATGGAAGTGAGTAGGGCATGTGTTTATTTCATTGAATATTTATTTCTGACTGATTAATAACACCATAATTTTTTACTTTCTACTCAAAGTGAGCCTGCAAGTCACATTTTACTTAATTTTTTTTCCTTAGAGAATAATGTTACTGCTTTTCGATGAAGTTAACAAAGATTCTGAGTTGGTCACATTGATAATTTACTCCCTTATCCAAATGACTAATTGTCTTTTTTAGTTATAAGTTGATGGACAGAACATCACTTTATTGAAGAAATGATTAGAGGTTAATAAAATCTAGTTTTCTCATCAGAAACAATCTTTGGTAACTAGGCAGAGTCACTGATGATGCAGTTTTTGAATGGAGAATATTATGCCCATTGTACATTGAAGGGTAGTTTAGTGCATTTAAAAATGAGAGTTGGTTCCAAATTCTTCTTAGGTTTTTACTTTATCATAATGATTAATAAACTATGTTGATACATCAAGGAAAATTACATGATAGAACAAAAACATAATTCTTAGAATAATTAATAACTCTGACTCATTAACTATGTCCTAAAATGTGTTTTTCTTAATCTATCAATGATGTCAAACATATATAAAGAATCTAAGAAACTTCCTACCACTCTGCTTCAGATTCACTAATATCTTTGGCCAGAATTATTGTAATGATCCCCAATGGGTCTCCCTACCACTACCCTTTATCCCTACAAGATATTTTTAACCCAGTATCCAGAATAATCCTAGAAGTCAGACCACTCCTATTTTCAAAACCCTGAGGAAAAGCAAATTCCTTACAATGGTTAAAATCCCTACATTATATGCCCTACACCCCTTAGTCATCTTTCTAACCTTATCTTTTGCTATTGGCTTCGCATACCATTCCAACGGCGCTAGTTTTGCTTTCCACCATAATCCCTGACATGTTTCCACATTACTGTTTTCCACATTATTCTGGCTGCTCAAACATTGTTTCCCCATATATCCACATGTCTAACTCCTTTATGCCCTTCCAATCACCATCTCATCAAGGTTACCTAGTCCACCCTATTTAAAATAACACTTTCGGAGACCCCTGGGTGGCTCAGTGGTTGAGGATCTGCCTTCACCTCAGGGCATGATCCTAGAGTCCTAGGATGGAGTTTCACATCAGGCTTCCTGCATGGAGCTTGCTTCTCTGTCTGCCTATGTCTCTGGCTCTCTCTGTGTCTCTCATGAAAAAATAAATAAAATCTTTAAAATAATTAAAAATAAAAAAATAAATTAAATAAAAATAATACTTTCCACACAATATCCATGGCCCTCTTAAACCTGCTTTTCTCTATGGTATTTATTGCCTTCTAACTTACATATAACTTACTTGCTTATTATGTTTATTGTGTGCTCCCTTGTTAAATTTTTTTCTTCCTTTGATAACTGCTAAATCCTAAGAGCTAGAAAAGTAGGGTATAGGAGTTTCTCAACAAATATTTGTTAAATAGGGATCCCTGGGTGGCGCAGCGGGTTAGCGCCTGTCTTTGGCCCAGGGTGCGATCCTGGAGACCCGGGATCGAATCCCACGTCAGGCTCCCGGTGCATGGAGCCTGCTTCTCCCTCTGCCTGTGTCTCTGCCTCTCTCTCTCTCTCTCTCTCTCTCTCTGTAACTATCATAAATAATAAATAAATAAATAAATAAATAAATAAATATTGTTAAATGAATGAATGAATGAATGAAGACTTTACTATAGTTAAAGAGTTGGGGAAAAAAGACAATAATCTCCTACTATTTCAAGAAAAGTAATTAGGCCAACAATAAAGCTTAGAATGCTAATTAGTTAGTGAGCATAAATAATTAAACTGCCACTGAAAAGCAAGACAGGTACTTATTAAATATTTGCCTTCCTTTATATGATTTAAGTGTCTGTTCCATTTCTAGGCAGATTATAATGAAAGCTATAGAGCAGTCATTGTGTACATAGAGTTCTTGGTTGCTCATAATCAGAGAACTAAAGGGAAAAAGCACACCACTATTTTCTTTTTTTTTTTTTAAGATTTTATTTATTTTTTTGAGAAAGAGAATGAGCAAGGAGGAGGTACAGAGGGAGAGACAGAGAGAAGCAGACTCCCTGCTAAGCAGGGAGCACAATGCACACTCACTCCCGCTGGATCTGGCATCATGACCTGAGCTGAAAGTAGATGCTTAACTGACTGAGCCACCCAGGCACCCCACATCACTATTTTCTTAAATGTTAAATTCAGTGTAATATCATACTAAAGTATTTTAAATAAATATACACCCAGTATATATTAGATGATAAAATAATCTGAACTCCAAGTATACAAAAAATATATATGTTCATTTCTTAAGGTTGTTCACCTATTGTAACGATTGTAGGAACATGATATATTCAATGGTGTAGAAAGTGTGTGGGGTTCCAATTTCTTTAAGAGGATTTTATAATGTCATGAAAAGTCAGTACTGGCTTAGATTTCAGATGTCCTTTAAACTCATTCAGCTGAAATTCCTCTTAGCTTCTGTTGTTCAAAGATTATAATTTTTTTCAAGCACAAGTAAGTCCTTTAAAAAAAAATCACACAACCCCCTCCCCCCCCAAAAAAAAATCAGCTTACCATTGAGAATACATCTCTGTTAAGCAGGGCAGTAGGATATACTTCTGTACCAAAGCCACAGAAATGGATGGAAGAAACTTTGTGAGTTTAAAGTGCATCATTCTAATCAAAGCTAATGATGATAGACAAAAGCTATGTTTGTTGAAGTATTGTTTCATCTTGATTATGAAATAAAATTCATATCAGCTCTTTTAAGGAGGACAATTGTACATTTGGCCCAAGATCAGGATGTAGCAACTTAGGTTTCCTTTGAGAAAAAAAAATATTTCAGCTGTTTTTTTTAATTAAAAAAGAGAAGTAAAAAAGTGAATACTGCTTTTCAAACTTTATCTAACTAAGCACAAAGCACATGGAAAGATGCATAAATGTAAAATTAACTTTTTGCTGTTCAGAAAAAGAATTTGGATTTGAGAGCAAGTGAGCTAAAATAAAAACATGCATAATTTACACTACAGATGGGTATATTCTCTGCATTAAATGATACCTAGCAATTTCAGGGAGAAAGAAAATAAAGTGACAATCAACATTAAGAAGGTGGCAGAAGTAATCAAACACATGCCATGTGTAAGAAAAGGCATAATGAAGTTTCCATAAGAATCTTTTTTTCATGACTCAGACACCAAATAACTATTTCACAAGCTTCAGCAGAAGTTCCCAGTGTACTTATCAATAATGCATCCAGTCACAGCTTTAGATATTAAAACAAGAGGAAGTTGGCTATATCAAAGATCTAAAGTTCAAATATATTATACTATGGAGCTTAAAACCAGACAAGGAAAATGCGGGGGTGAAGAAGGTGGATTTGTGTGTGCAGATACAAAAAACCCTACTTTTGTTTGAAGGTGGAGAATAAATTAGTAATGAGATACAGGGCCTTAAATCTTACAAATCAGAGTTATAGCAAAGATCCCATAGGTCTGAACAAAATGTTCACCATTTAAATAATATCTGTTAGGCAATGGAAAGATGGAGATCATTGTAATTTAAAGTATTTGCATTGCATGAGACAATTCCATTGGCAACTACCACGTTTGCTGAAAATCTCAGCAGACGACAAAGAGCTATAATGTAGACCTTTACATTCAGAATTGAAGCACGTTAATAAAGCAACAAAGTGCACATTGCCAGTTTGATAATTATGGTTGCATAATTGCAGGCAGAGATTCAATCTGGCCCTAATCATAATTCATAAATAAAATGTTAATGGGAAAAAAATCCTTGTTATAAATATAACTGAGAACATCATTTGTTGTGCTTTAACAAAGATTATAGTCAGTACATGGTATTTTAATTTACTTGATCCTTACCATTTTGTTTTGTTTTTCTGTTTACCATAATCTATGGAAACATTCTGGAAATAGTTTATTTAAGAGAGTAAGTCTACAAAATGCATTATTTATGGCACTCTAAGTTTCTGATATCTGAAAATTATCTCTTGATTAATTAATAGGGCAAGTAATTAATTAATAGGGCAAATAATTATAAGTCAAGTAAGTAGACAGTCTTTGCTTTTTATATTTGGTTCTATGGTAGCCAACCAAATGAACTTCAAGTCTAGACAGAGCTATTAGGTAGCAAAAATTCAGAAGATTTAGCAGATGGCAATCACATGTGTAAAATATGTTTTTAGAGTACCAAAAATTTTAGTTTGGGTAAATTTTAGAAATTTTCTTTTGAAGTTAATTAGGATGCTGTTTTCAAGCTTGGTATCTTAAAGGTTTAGCTTGGATCATGGCTATGGTTTCTATGCTTGGGAATCTAACCTAAAGATTTAAATCTGATAAAGCCTGTATCTGGATCATTCTCACATTTCCTTGATTCAGATTATACTGTAGTTAAGTAGCAAGGAACTCATGTGTCTACCTTACTTCTTCATTAGACCCACCCAGAAATCTTAACTCTAATAAAATTTAAGGAAGAAAAATATATATCAAGCTAAAACTAAAAATATAAAGCTGTCGATATCTTTGTGACCATCTAAAAGTTACCCTTAAAATAAGAAATAATGTATATTTCTCTCATGAACTATCAATATGGTGTTTCTGGACAGAATAGTGGCTTAGTTTTCCAGTAGGAGAACAATTCAAACCCCTAAATAATTTCTTGGTGTAAAGATGTTTTAACTGCCAAACCAGCAGCAGTAGGCTTCCATTCCAGAACTGAATAGCACATCATTAAGTTGCTGTATCTTTAAAAAAGGAGGTGCTCCTCTCAATTGACAGCATTAGTTGTTAAAAACTTAAGGGGAGCAGAATTGAAGAAACTATGTTCTATTTGGGTTCACAGTGCTCAGAATACACTTTAGTAACTTTAATATATGGTTTAATCCACTTTAGAAAGAATGGTGTCACTGACAAGGACAGAACTTGTAATGGGACTTTCTTAGAGACTATTTTCACTTCAGATGGTCTCCCTGCAATCATGACCAAGCATGCAGAGGGGCATTAGTTTATGGATCTCAAGTTGGCAAGGCCACAGGGAGATATACATGAAATTAAACAAATGTCACTGCTGAGTGTTTTAATTTTTATTTTTCTGTTAAGTAGGCCAACTAAAATGATTGTAAGGTGTTATTTTCTATTTGTATTGTAATCCAAAGCAAGTAAAATTTTGGGAAATGAAGTAAAAAATTACGGAAAGACAATTCAGAAATACTGACTTTGATTGTTCTTAAATATATCCTAACTTGATTTGATATTCATTTCAAATTCTACTTCAAGCAATGAAGGATGCCCCAAACTTTTCCCCCCAAAGTGACCAAAGTAAACCACTTATGATATTAAAAATAGTTCAATGGCACAGTTGTCTTCAAACATGCTTTCTGAATTATAGTGACCAGATTTCAGAAATTAAATTTACATGCATTTTAATATTCTTCATAGATACTATACTAGCCTAAATGTTTCCTTCAGTTAATACCATTTTTCGTTCTATTGAAAAAAAAAAAAAGACTAGAGATTCCTGGGTAAAAGTAAGGATATTACGTGGAATCCCAGTTACCAGCTGGGATTATATAGTACATGATGTTGAGAAAATTATTTTCATATTATGTGTCTTGCTTCCTCTGAACAATGGGACAATAATAGTTCTCTAAGAGTGCTGCATAGGGACGCCTGGGTGGCTCAGTGGTTGAACATGATCTTGGAGTCTCTGGATCCAGTCCTGCATCAGGCTCCCTGCATGATGCAGTCATTCATGGAATGTCTCTGTCTCTGCCTCCTTCTCTGTAACTCTCATGAATAAATAAATAAAACCTTAAAAAGAGAGAGAGAGAGTGTTGAGTCAACTATACTCAAACATAAAAAAAAGAGATTCATCAAAAAAAAATGCTGTGGGCATACGGTAAACTATGAAATGTTAGTTAATACTAATTTTAAAAAGTCTTTTTATTCTTCAAACATACATTCTTAAGAGAGCTGATCTATTGTTTTTGTACTGAAAGATTAAAACATGTTTCAAGCAAGGTGAAAGATTAAAGCATGTTTCAAGCAATTTCTGAACACACCCATTGAGTACTTTGATTACCCTATGGAGGTGTTAAGTTCTGTGGGTCAAATGGATAAAAACATTGTCCTACTTTGTTACTAATATGCTGAACTGTTGTTCAACAACGTCATGCTTTCAGGTTTGTTTTTGCAATTTCTGTATAATTTTTATTTTTCCAGGATAATGTTCAGCAGCAAAGCAGAACAATCACATTAAGACAAAAGTTTTCAAGATGATGGATAAATGCATAAATTACAACTCTGCCGATAGATTATCAAAAAATTGAGGCTAGATATGTGCAGTTAGCGGACTGTACTTTAACATTCAAACTTGCCATTTAATTATTTTTTCCTGGTAGCCTTTTTGATTAATGTGGGTGATATTAATGCAAATTGGGAAAGGAACTGCTGCAGGTGTAAACAATGCCGCTTCAATGCTCTATTTAGCTAAATACAAACTAGAGCTACGCTGATTACAAGTAGCCTGGATTGTCTTTTGCAACACGGTCATTTTTCTGATTACTACTATGAGCTAGCTTTTTTCTATAAGATTTCACTATTATCTAGAGTTCTTTGTGCACAGATATTATCTCTTCCAAGTGATTAAATAGTCTCTTTGTATATAAGGAGTATTTCCCCAGTATCTAGCAATTCTTTGTTTCAAAATTGAAGTGAGTGAAAACAATCAAGTACCCAGGGACAGAAAAAAAAAAAAAAAGAATAAAATGGAACTCTTGAAGCCAGAAGTTCAGAAATCCTTGAAAAAAATAGCATTTCATTATAATCAGTAGAATTGTTCAAAAATAGATCTAATCTATTTTAGATTTGAACAATATGCCACAGTTCATTTTAATATAAACAGAAAAGGAGCATTCCACTAGGTTGAACAAAAAAAGGTTTCTGATTATTTTTCAAAACGTTTATACTTTTACAACAGATGTTATTAGGCAACTTGAAAGATCTTGTATACTCATTCAGTTGCCTCTAATGATTTTACTCTCATTGTGTATATATTTCCAAGCATATGAAAACAACTGATTGTGCTAAAAGATAGTCTATGTAGTGAAGTATGTGGTATTATCACAAATTTCAAACAAAAGCAATTAATAAAATGTAAACATAAAAATAAAATAGCTGTCAAAATAATATTTAGCTTATCCAGTAAAAAAATAACTTTTATTTTCTCTGCATTCATGGTGAAATCCAAAATTGATTACAGCAGAGCAATAATTAAGGGATTATTTTTAGAATTTTTAATTATAGTGGAATTCTTAAAATGGAGTTGAATTACCAATAAGAGAAGAGAAAACATAAGAGTGGATATGTACAATACAATGCCATAATAATCCAATTACTTTTCATAGTCCAGAAATAACATGTAACTTCCACACATGGGAATATGGTAGGATGTTATTTACAGTTTGGTGCTGAATATATAGTAAAACTTATTTTTTCTGGGCCTATTTTATTCTCCTTCTCTATTCCTAAGTTAAAAGTGATGTTTCTTTAGCCTGCTGTTTGGCTTGACAAACAACATTGTTCCTTCTTCTCCTGGGATAGACTTGATTGAAGGAGATGGATCAACTAGGGAAGTTAAAGTTTGTTTCCCTATTGTTTCCCTATTGCCTGCTGCTGGCTTCCCATAAGGGAGATGACAGCAGTTTCATAGGGTCTCTGCAATTTCATATTTGCCGGAAAAGGGACATAAAATTTAAACCACTTATAGGAGCGATATACAATCTGGATTGGAAGGAGAAGCAATTCTATTTAAACTTAATCCCTGCTTTCAATTTGGCAACTCTCCCATTGAAGAATGTGAACATTTGAAACTTACTATTTGGGAAAGAACCTATATTGCTTCGATGAAAGGAGAAAATTTTTTCATATTTTACCATTTGTCTGCAACAAAAATACTTGATTTGGTGGTTGAATTCTTAGTCCTTAGAAACACTAAATTGACTTTATTCAGATATCTATGCTATTTATATTTTTTGTAAAAATAAATAGATTATATTTGTTTCTGGAAAATGTATGAAGTCCACAAATTAAATACAGAAAGAGAAAAAAAAATAGCTAGTCAATTTTGAGAAAACACAGTGAAATAGTGTTTTGATAGAGATGTTTTTCTGTCAAATAACTTGATTCAAAGTATTTACCTTCATTTCCATAGAATTGGAAATGATCATAACTAAAAGCGTTTTAGTTCCTTAAAGCAAACCTAATGGAGCAGGCCTGATTTTCCACATGTCATTTCTTTCATTCTTGATTTCTAGAACTCTTTA
Source organism: Vulpes lagopus (assembly GCF_018345385.1). Lineage (NCBI taxonomy): Eukaryota > Metazoa > Chordata > Mammalia > Carnivora > Canidae > Vulpes > Vulpes lagopus. The sequence goes on along the minus strand of NC_054824.1, from coordinate 20,182,875 downwards.
TTTTTGATTCACCACTTAAGCCAAAACAGGCATATTTATTGGATGCATTGTGATTTCTGTCATCTACTATTTAAGTGCCCAGATATTTCCCAAATGTATCATCTGGTCATTTGGTGGCTTGAAGTTTTGGCAAACACTGAGTAGGTGAATACTCCTACGTCACCCTCAAGAGCACCACAAATATATCTCCCCATACTTGGGTTAATATAATGCTATATTATAAACTAAGAGAGCTTAAATCAGTAACAAAAAAAAAAAAAAGAAAAAAAAAACAGAAAAAGAAAAAGAAAAAGAAAGAAAAGAAAAGAAAAGAAAAAAAAAGAAAAGAAAAGAAAGGAAAAGAAAAGAAAAGAAGAAAAGAAAAGAAAAAAAAGAAAAGAAAAGAAAAGAAAAGAAAAAAATCAGTAACCTAAACCACCACTTTTAAATACTAGAAAAAGGGAATCTAAACTGAAAGTAAGACAAAGGAAGGAAATTGTACAGATTGGATTGGAAATAAAAAGGACACAGAAAACAGAAAGCCAATAGAAAAAAAGTCAACAAAACCAATGATTAGTTCTTTGAAAAGATTTATTTTGAATGACTAAACCTTTAGCTAGACTCACCAGGAAAGAAAGAGACAAGACTTAAGTTACTAGAAGCAGAGATTAATAAGAAATGTATGGATTGTAATGGACTACAATTAACAGAATTTATGCCATCATGCTAGATAATCTAGATGAGATGGACAGAGAAACACAAAGTACTGAGTCTGACTCAAGAAGTAGAACGTCTGAATAGATATAACAACTAAAGAATTTGAAATAGTAATAATTGAATCTTTCACAAGGGAAATACCAAGAGCAAATGGTTCGACGGGTGAATTCTCGGAATAGCTACAATAACAAAGACAGATAATGATATGTGTTGGCAAGGATGTGGAAAAATTGGAGCCCTCATATATAGGTGGGACTATAAGTGGTCACAGCTGCTTTGGAAAGCATGTTGGCAACTCCCCAAAATGGTATGCATTATCATACAATCCAGCAATTGACTTGCTTTGGTAGGCAATATTTTAAGAGATGCAATGCAAGCAGGACCCTAAAATGTACTTGTTAGTCAGGATTACTTACTTCTGCCTCTATAATAAATATGCATGAATGTACCCAGCCTAGTTCAGGGTCCCAGAAGGAAGATTGCGGAAGTGGATGCCAGTGTGGTGCGTGAGGTCTGCTCCAAGTACTTCTATGACCAGTGTCCGGCAGTAGCTGGATTGGGCCCCATTGAGCAGCTCCCAGACTACAACCGGATCCGGAGCGACATGTTCTGGCTGCGTTTCTAGGCAAGAAGGCTGTACCGGCAAGAGGGCTGGGCCAGGGTTCATGGTCCCTCCCCACCACAAACATGCCACCTCGGCTCTTCAGACCTGTGTGCAGATTACCTTACCTCCAATAAAGTCCTGTGTTGAGAAAAAAAAAAAAAAAAAAGCCAAGCCCTCCTAGATTAGGTGACCTACAGTTTATGTGCAGCCAACTGACCTGTGAGGGTCCTACAGAGATAATGAGGGCAGCCCAGGTGGCTCAGTGGTTGAGCGCAGCAGCCTTCAGCCCAGGGTGTGATCCTGGAGACCTGGGATCGAGTCTCATGTCAGGCTTCTCCATGGAGCCTGCTTCTCCCTCTGCCTGTGTCTCTCCTCTCTCTTTCTCTCTCTCTGTGTCTCTCATGAATAAATAAATACCATCTTTAAAAAATAGATGATTGTTATTAATTACTAATATTGCATAATTTATTTCCCAAAATAGTAATCCAATTCACCTCTATTTTTTCTTTCCTCTGAGAAGTCCATAAAATTTGAAAGTAGCTAAATTATTTGATCTCAAAAAAAGGGCCCAGTTTAAAAACATTCTTGATTATAGTACTGTATTATTGAAACAATCTTCAAAGAAAAAGAAGGAATAGAACATGATCCATAGGTTCAACTAGATCTAAATAAATTCCTACACAGGACAAATTTTAGTATATAATGAAAAATAAATTTCTGTCAATCAGAAACTATTTAAAATTTATCATTGATTCCATTTCATTACCCAACTTGAATTGTGTTGTCTTCCGAATTTCCTTACCAAATCTTGTCTTTCCAAATTCACATATTTTTGTGTTAAATTTAAGCTTTTATTTAAAATAATACCATCAAATTAGATTTTAAATTACCTTAAACATTATACAATCTCTGTTTCTTTATACATTCTTACATATTATAGATCAATTAATGTCTGTAGGTTTTTTTTTTTTTTTTTTTTTATGATTGGTACAACATTTCAGCTAGTTACCTAAGGCTGGCCCCATGTCTAAACCAGGTTGAATAAATGTAATTTATATTTTTAAAAGTTATGTAATTATACACATTTTAAGTCATTAAACTACTCATTAAATTATATTTCATTTCATGGTATCTTACTTAACAAATTTCTTTCTCTTTTTTCATCTGAGTTAACGTTTCTGTAAAAGGTTATCTACAAAATATTCTGACTGATAAACTACTTAGAGTTCCTCCTAGGTAGAATATTCTGCTTCTAACCCTGTAAGATCTGCAGCTAATGCTCATTTTTGGTTCTTTATCTTTTAAACTGTACATTTTTTTGTCTCGTTAGATGAATCAGAGGGATATCATAGTGTTCTTTGTGGAGTCAGAAAGAATTGTTCATGGCAAATTTTAATATTGAAGCTATATCCATGCACAAATGCACATGCCCAGATTGTACTTTTAAACCCTTTTATTTTGAAATGTAAATCGTGGTTCTGTAATGGGAGTCTCTGACAGCTTTCACTGTGTTTGAGACTCTGAAGTGAATTTAAGTTTATGTAATCTCATATTAAAGCAGAAGGAAATAAGGTAGAAAAAAAACATACTTTCTTCAAGACTTAGATTTCTGAGGTTAGTTTGATGTCTCATCCTCAGTAACCTCAGGTGCCATAGCAACAAAATATTCTTTACGATTGAGAAAATTCCACCTGCTAGATATGCTGCTGATTTAATGGATAATGGTTAGGGAAGTGAAGTAAGGCAATCTCCTCACAGTCTCCTTTAGGATCCATAGATCCTTGATAGCCACCTGCCACCTTATCTTTGCAGCCAACAACATATTTCTCAAACTTATTTTGATGTTTTCTATGAAGAAAGAGATGCCATGTCCTATTGGATGATTTTTAAAACTGAGCACCTACTGTGTGCCAGGTTGGGCCACATACAAATATTTTATTACCTTCTAATTTTGAATTCCAACTTGGAAAGGATTAGGGAAAACAAATGAAAAAAAGAAACCATTTTTACTTCTTCACAATATAAATTTTATGTTTTCAAAATATCTTCAGTGGATCACACAATCAAGTTAACTGTCATGTATAAACTATTCTGCTTGGTAAAATAATGACTCTAAAAGATACCTATGTCATAATCATAGAATCTATGAATACATTTTCTCACACGGCCAAAAGGACTTGGCAGATGGAAGTAAGTTAAGGATATTGAGATAATAACATCATCTTGAATATCTAGATTGGCCTGATGTAAGCACAAGAGTTTTGTAAAAGGGAATCAGATATGATGATGAAAGTAGAAGATGGAATGATGCGGGGCTGGGAGCCAGGGAAGGACAAACTCTTCCACCACACTGGAAAAAGCCAGGAGATGAATTCTCACCTCTAGCCTCCAGAAGGAATGCAGCCTCACAACAGCTTGGTTTTAGCCAAGTGAAAGTAATTTCTGATTTTGTATCTTTAGATTACAAAATAATAAATTTGTGTTGGTTTCAGCTTCTAAATTTGTGGTAATTTGTTACAGCAGCAATAGAAAACTAATACATTTATTATCTCCCACGTTTGTCTTTTTTTTCTCTCCTACTATAGTTGTCATTAAGAGATAATACATCTCAGGAGTCTCCACAAAAAGGTGTAATCCTTATAGCCTGCTTCTAAATTCATCTACACATACCTTCCAGGAGAAATACAAGACATAATTTAAATACTCCTTACATTTATCTTTTTAGCTGTACTGCTGTTGTTGCATTCAAACATAAGCAAAACAAAATTATTTTAATATGTGCTTAAAAATAAAACCTCTGTAATTGTTATGGTTCGCACTTAAAATAGAGGTCATATCTCAACCAATCTTTTTATTATAAATAAATGACTATAAAATGATGAGAAATCATTTTTTAAAAAAATTTTCAGTGTATTTGTTTTATTATTCCATAATCCAAAAATCATTTTAAAAAAAAAATTCAGTGTATCTGTTTTATTATTCCATAATCCAAAAACCATTGCTAGTTTTTAGAAATATCATTTCTGAGAGTAAGAGAAGAGAACACTTAAGAGTAATATGCATCTGTGTATAGATACACACACATACATGGCTTTATTAGCAATTAGATATAAATTAAGCACCAGGAGCCACCCAAAGAAAAAAACATTTTTCTTGTCAAATCTGAAAATACATTTTCAAAACACCTCAAATGCCTCTTGTATCAAAACTGGAAGAGACTTTAAAACAATATTTCAGATAGCAGAAAAGGAGGCAAGAATGGCCCTATGTATTATGCTTTATATGTCATTTAGCTAAATATCCTGTAATAGGTATGACGAATGTCACTTCTAACAGTTTTTCATTCAAATAAAATAAGAATGAGTAGACAACTGAGTAAAAAAAAAAAATCATGAAATTTAAATGTTTAAGGGTATCAGTGAAAGCAGGAAATATGGGAAATCAGGATATGTTCTTGTCCTACTTTTTTTAAAAAAGATTTTTTTTATTTATTCATGATAGACATAAAGAGAGAGAAAGAGGCAGGAGACAGGCAGAGGGAGAAGCAGGCCCCATGACGGGAGCCTGGCATGGGACTCGATCTCGGGACATCAGGATCACACCTTGGGCCAAAGGCAGGCACCAAATCTTATCCCACTTTTATAAAACTTATGTTCTCTCATTTCTGAGTAAGTTATAGAGTTCAGTTTGCAAGGTTCATCTGCTTTTCTCATACTATTCGTAATTTCCTCTCTATACTTTGTCTCACCCTTCCTTTGCAATCCACCCTGACTTAATTTTGTAAAATTAAAATGCAAATACAGGTTCCATCATTTATTTTAGTTATAAGGAGTAAACTAGAATGTTTCTGTTTGTTGTATAATATTGGTCCCCAACTCAAATGGAGGCTACTGGGAAAGAACGCTTTGCATATCAAAACCAGACAGAATGAGAAAAAATTTAATTGAACATCAGTTAATTCATACACTTAGCAAAAATTTTTAAAATATTTTATTTTTAAGTAATTTCTACACCCAATATGAGGCTTGAACTCAAAACCTGGAGATCCAAAGTCATACACTCTACTGACTAAGCCAGTCAGGAGCCCCAACAAATAGTTTTTGAGCATCAAACATATGTCAGACATGAGGATTGAAGAAACAATTTTGGTCAAATTTGTCCTCATAGAGCTTAAATATGTTTAGAATATTAAAAATGCTGCCCAGATATCTCCCCTGACTTCTGATTGCAATACTTTTTATCTAAATCACTATATTCTTCTTAAATCTATGTGATAGTATATATAATCTCCCCATGACTAATCAAAATAGGAAGTGAGAGTCTCCTTCCAGAGTGCCAGTCAATAATTGACTATGTCTTCACTTCTCCCTTTGATGCTTATGAAAGAGATTAAACTACCTCTTTTTGGGGGGGGTTTTGGGGTGGTTATTGTTTTTTGTTTTTGTTTTTTTACAACTTAAGCCTTCTGTAAGTACATGAGAGCCATGGTTTTTGCTCATTTACCCATTTAAGATTATACCTGCCTTCTCTAAACTGTCCTTGAAAGAATGTGAAGTGGAATCATTTGGCCAAACTCTCCAGTTGCCACACAATTATATAGATTTATCTTCCTTTCCCTTGCAAGAGGTGTTAAAGTTCATTTGCAAATAACTTGTTCACATAAAAAACAAAGAACTACCAACAGACATTATTGATTCCAGAACTAATCTGGCACATGTTAATTGTCGGTTACTAATTCTTAATGTAATCCTTCAAACTCTGGAAGCATAATGATCTCAACACTTTAAAACTTTAAGAGGTCTTTCAAAATGAAAAGTGTTATCTTCTCTTGTTCAGATATTAATAAATATTTTGTTAACTTCATTTTTGTGCTCCTAGCCCACTTCTTTAATTGACATGCTCTTTCCTTTGTGTGTTAAAGACATCTTTATAGATTTAAAAATATATACCCTTTCTTTTGTTATACAGGGTTTAATAATTTTTTGAGTTTTCTTTTTTATTTTAACTTAATGTATATAGTTGGAGCAGTGTAATTTTATTGGCATCGCATTTGATTCACAGATAAATTTAGGAAGAACTGACACAATGTAACTGAGTGAATACACTCAGAAATTTGATATGGTTCATATTCTAATAAATTTATGACCCTTAGAAGATGTTTAATCTTGTTTCCTTCATTTTATTCCTTAGTATTTAATATTTTTGTTTGCTATAATGCGTGGGATTATTTTAATCAATACATTTTTAAATGAAACTTATAAGTATATGTTACATCCTTTTGAGTTTGTGTACATATTTTATAATTGATTACTTTATTTAGTTATTAAGCCATTTTGTCTGGCATTTAATATTATGATTTCAGTTAGAACAAATTAATGTATTTATGTATGAAGAAAATGTAGGGAAAATGATCAGTGGTAGATTCTATCCTCAATCTTGAGATTCAATGTTTTAGATACATCTGGATATTGGTTACATTTTGTAAACTTTGTCTGCAATATTGTGAGCCCGTTTTTCCAATATGCCCATAAAAGGTGTAAATATAGAATTGGCTTTCCAAAAATAGTAGCCATTAGCCACAGGTTCTTACATAATTTTTAGTTAATTGAAATCAGTTGCTTAATCACTTCACATTAGACACATTTGGATTGTTTAAAACTTAGAGGAGAAAACTATTTTGTAGGAGAGAGAGAATATTTTTTTAAAATAACAAATTACCACAAACTGAGTGGCTTAAAAATAATAGAAATGCATTCCCTAGAGGCTAGAAGTCCAAAATTGGGGCTATTGGAAAGAATCTGTTCCATGTCCTTCTCTTAGCTTCTGGTATTACTAGTAATCCTTGGCATTTCTTGGTTTATAGATGCGTCACTCCAATTTCTGTCTCTGTTATCACATGCATTTCCCCTGTGTCTCTGTATCCATTCTTCTTTCCTTAAAAAGGGAAAAGTCATATTGGATTAAAGCCTCATCCTGCTCCAGTACGACCTCATCTTAACTTCAATGATCCTATTTCCAAATGAGGTTGCGTTGTTAGGTTCTGGGTAGGATATACATTTTAGAGGAAACTCTAATCCAGTATGGTCCTCAACTGTTCTCTATTAGGATCCATGCTCTTTGAGATGTATAAAGTGTTCTTCCACTTATGAATAAGCTGACCACATAAATCCATAGACCAATAGACTTGCTTCTGAAAATTGTTCATCTTAGTTTGCATATGGTTTTGATTACAGTGCCCTTTGCCTCTTCCTTGAGCAATACTCACCTCAAACCCTTGCTCCTCACTTTGACATTAGATTCCTTCAGTTTCCTGAGATTTCTTTACTGTGCTACTTCCTGCAAACCTAGTTCAGAAAGGTCTATTCTTGATATATAACACAATGTATATTTCCTCTTCCACTTCTGATTTGGTGGTTTTGAAATGCTACTAAGTCATGACAGTGAAAGGGTAATTGATTTTAAATATGTGTATGTCTAACTAATGTCTTCTAATAGAGAAGGGCATTTGCCAAATTACCCTTAACTAAATAAAGCTGAGTCCTTCCACTGGGAAAGTCATCCTATTTTTCTTGAATGAGGGATAGGTGAACATGATAAAAAAAGGAATAAGTCTCCTGTCTAACCACCTAGAGAAGAAAATTAAATCTTGGGAATTGTTTGGCTTGTTTTTGTCAGAGTTGGATTGATTTCATATATTTGTTCCACTAGGGCACTTACTTTAAGTGACAGAAAAGGCCAAAGTGAAATTCTTCCCTATTGATTTTACAAGCACTAATAACAAAATAAGTACCTTAAAAAAGAGATTAAACATTAATTTAAAGATGAAAGGTTAAATACATGAAATACTCAGAGAATCCAATGAAAGGGAAATAAATCAAGACAAATCTACAAAGAATGGAACATGGAGAAAATTAATACATAATTTTGGTAACTAAAGGCAGATATACAAATAATAACTCTCTAATCAGAAGAGAGAAATCTGTCAGTAAGGAAAGTACTGTGTTTTAATTAATTAGTTAGTTAAAATTAATTTTAGAGAGAAAGCATGCCAGTGGGAGTTGGGAGGGAAAGAGGGAGAGGGAGAAAGAGAGTCTTAAGCAGACTCCATGCTCAGCATGGAGACTGGTACAGGGCTCCATCTCACAACCCTGAGATAATAACCTGAGCTGAAATCAAGAGGTGGGTGCGTAATGAACTGAGCCACCTAGGTACTCTGGAAAGCACTATGTTATGACAGTCATTCAAAGAGGTATGGATTGGTGGCAAAAGGTATCACTAAAGATCAGGGATTGAATGTGGGGCTGACACAAGAGACTTGTTTACAAGTCCATATAAGAAATATTGAGACCCCCAGATCTCCTCCACAGTGATCGTAGAAAATCAGAAAGATTAACGGAGGGTGAAGGACACTAGGCCTATTGTAGTATGGCATATTACACTCATAAGAGGATGATGAAAGTGAATATTTACATGATGAATTCTGATTCCCAGCACCCATCTCTCAGTCATGTCTAGAATGTTAGCAGACTGGATTATTATTCAAGATATGGGAATAGAAATTTTCTTCTCAAAATCCAGCCACTGCAAAAAAAAAAAAAGATATTTATGTTAGTGGTCCCCAATGAAATGGTCCCATCAGATTAGCCAAAAATGAAGTTCACATTTGATGTATTAAAATTGCTCTCATAATTTCCAAATAGCTTTTTAGTCCTTCATTATTCACTCTAAGCAGTCAAGGATTGCATTATGTAAGAAATAACTTCAAAGATAAAGACGGAAGGAAGGAAGGAAGGAAAGAAAGAAAGAAAGAAAGAAAGAAAGAAAGAAAGAAAGGAAGAAAGGAAGGAAGGAAGAAAGAAAGAACATCAACAAAACTAAGAGGAAAAGCTATTTTGTAGGAAGGAGAGAATTTGAAAAAAAAAGAGTAAAAATAAAAATTATTATTATTCTCAGAGAGATTGATGGATATAATATCCTTAAAATAAGAGCAGCTGTTATAAAAAAGAAATTTTGTAAGATCAAGAATTAACTCTTACAAATATAAAGCATAATAGCAAAAACATTTAAAATATAAGAAGTAGTGAAAGGGATTACAGGGAAAGAGGGGGAAATGAGTGACAAAAATTAGAGAGGGTGACAAAACATGAGACTCCTAACTCTGGGAATGAACAAGGGGTAGTGGAAGGGGAGGCGGCTGGGAGAATGGAGTGACTGGGTGATGGGCACCGAGGGGGGCACTTGACAGGATGAGCACTGGGTGTTATACTATATGTTGGCAAATCAAACGTCAATAAAAATATACATAAAATAAAATAAAATAAAATTTGACAGAAAAATTGAGAGATATGTTCCTGAAAATAGAGTAAAAATGTAAAAAGATAAAAAATTATTTTGAAGATGTTTTGGACAGTGAATTTCAACCCAGGTTTTACCAAGTTAGAAATACTTTGGAAGTACATCAGTGAAAACTTACACATCTAAATTTAAAAAGAAAGTTCTTGATATTAAAAAATTAGGACTATTTTAATTAAGAAGAAAAATGACGATTATGAACAGTTGATACTTAAAACCCTTATGACAATGATGAAAATCACACATTTGTCTTGGCAATATCCTGAAAGGTAAAGTGGGGACTTGTCTGAGACTGAGGAAAACAGGACTAGGTCTATCCTTACCCCTACCCTAATGAATAACAAATATGCCACTTACCTCACTGTCATCCAATTTCCTCATATTGGGTTGTTTCTCTTTGAATTTCTTTAAAGTTCAAATGTCCTATGATTTAATACTAAATCTCCACTAATACTGTAGAATGTGTGTACATATACATAGATATTTTATATATCTGCTTTTCCTAGCTTCAGGTGGACATGCACATCATAGTGCTGTCATTAAACTTCTGAGTTATTCACACTGGACAGTTTTCCAGTTTAACTATTCACTCCTGGGTCCTGCCAGTTCTGTCTTGTTTTAGGCCTGCTGTGCTGTTGCCAACTACTCAGTGGGACATCAGAATGACAGTGAATTGGCAGAAAAGTTGATAAATGATACAGAGTGAGGGCCACTTTGAAGTCCTGCAGAGTCACCAGAAATGCCACAGTGAAACCAAAACAATGAGAAGTAGGGGGCAGAGCATGAACCACCACAAAAACTGGTCCTTAAGGGATAGAAAAACAGTTCCCAGAAAAAAAATATTAACAGGGAAAGGAGACGGTACCAGAAGAGAAAAGACAAAAAATAATAGAGATTATATAAATCTTTTAATTTTATTCATATAGTTTTCTAAAATTCATGATGGGTTAGCCTCAGAGGCTTTCCATTTAGGACATTGCTGGGGCTGCTGTTCAACGTGTCCACCTATAAATTGTGAGATGATAGTGGTGATAGACACTCATTATGTGGGCTTTTATTCTGAGCGTCGTCCCCGCTGTTTCATCATCTGTTTCATTTTTGAAAAGTACACTTGACTACTGAAGAAAGGGTCAGAAAAAGTAAAGGGCACAGTGATGATATCTATTTAGTGATATGTGAATCCACTTGATGCGAATTCTCAAAAGTAGAAGTGAAAAAACGTGATCTACTCATAGGAAAACACCAAGAGTATCAGGTGCAAGTGTATCAAGCTACACGCCCTGGCAGAAACAAACCTCATTAGGGCAGCATCTGTTTATTGGGCCCCAGAATCAATGTTAGAGACAGGTAAGACCTAAAGAATAAGTGTCAGAGTCTGTAGGAATTCTTTATACAGAGACTTTATCAGGACGGCAAATTACTTTCGAAGAAAATTGTGTGCACTCTAAAGGAAAACAACTTTTGCTTAAAAGAAAAAAAATACATACATATATAATAAAAAGTTAACAATCAACCAATAGATAATAGGTAGCTAGCTAGCTTAAGGTCAGTAATATAAATTATGGAAGTAGAATATAATATATATATATTATATATTATATATTATATATAACTCTTAGCTAAGAGATTATGATCAATCTTAGCCCCTATAGCTAAGGAGGCTGTCCTGGTCTAGTGATTCTTGGTACTACGTCTGTTCCAGGAAAGCCTTCTACTCTGAACAACCAGTTGTTATTTTCTCTTGTGAATTTTCTCAAAGCATTACCTTCAGAAGCAATGCCTCAAAAGCATTGAGGATTAGTCCTCAAATCTGGGTGCACATGATACCTCACTTCATTTACACATTGAATATATATAAATTCAGTGTATCAATTTGCTGTATCCATTCTCTAGGAATTCATTAAACACCAAAGTATTCATGAACATGGGGTGGATATGGGTATACTAGAATCTGGTCTTGCACATGATTGGCTCAGGCAGGCATCTGCTGGGATATCTCTCACTCCTCTTGGCAATACAACTTTAGATCTAGCAGCCTTCACAGTTAATTCTGTGCCATGCATTGGCACACAGAAATCATTCTGCCCCTTCCAAGTCATGCTGGGGCAGAGGAATATCTCTGAAATTACTGAAGTCAATATATGCCCAAGCACATCACAGAAATATTTCCGCCCTTGGGTGTTGCCTGCTGTTTATGGCATAAATCTCCTCAGCCCTCAGAACCAGATGCTCAATTGATATTTTTCCTATCTCCCTGTTCTCTGCTAGGGAAGTGAGGCATGGAGTCTCCCTCTCAATTGACCCACTAACTGTGCACTCATATCATTTGTACTCCGATCCCTGGCATTTACTGTCATCTTTTGGGTCAGAGTTGCAGGGTCCTTAAATATACCGATCTTATAGCACATTGTTTCTACCCTAAATTCTGTCTGTAAGTGGAATCTTTTCATTTCCATGAAAGCAAGTGTCTCTTAGGTAGCTTTAGACTCAAGACAGGTAACATAAGTAAATCTAGTAGTTGTAAGATAATAAAGATGACTGATATTGTGCTCAGTGCTGGAGAGACAAAGGCTTGGGTTGAGACTAAGGCTATTGAGAGAGCATGTGTCCCAGGCAAACCAGACAGCTGATAACTAGATCCATCTACTGGTGCCATGTGCGAATATTGCCCCAGTTGCAATATTGGAATCTTCCAGAGAAGCCAGAAAGCTAGATATAAATATTAAATTTTCTAATTTCAAGTATTGGCCACTGTTTCTAGTTTAAAACAATGTGTGGGCCAATGTTAACTAACCAACAAAACATTTTCTCCAGGCAAGATTTGGCCTGAAGCCTGCTAACTGGAGACCTCTACTTTAAACACTTTGCACCTTTAGAAATTGAAGCCAGGAAGAATCCTTAGCTTCTGCTTTTCATGAGCAGAGAATGGCCTAGTTGTTTGAATAAGGGGAGGAAAAGAAGGGAAATTCTGGGTTAAAAAAAAAAAAAGCAAGTTAATAATTCAGTGAAATCATACCACTGTAGGCTTTTTTTTTAAATTTTGAAATAATAGGGAAATATGCAATATATGAGGTAGATGTGGTCTCAAAACCTAGAAATCAAATATATTGGGATAGTTTTAACACCCCAATTTGTGAGTTGATGAGTTGTTAATAGTTTATGAGAATACATATAAGAGTTTCTTCAGTTTGGGAAGGACACAAAACAAAAACAATATTTTTTGAATGATAAATAGCCAATAAAAACTGAAATAATTATTGATGATTTCCAAGAGGAGTATTAGAATGGTTTGCATCCTTAATTATCACTACTGGAATGACATCCAGACCATTTTCTGAGAGGAGAAAAAATGCTTAATGGCAGACAACTGGCTAATGCTTAGCCAAAACCTAGTTGGCTACATAGTAACTTTCAAATCTTTTCTCTTAAAGCCTATTTGAGAAAGAGAATCTGATAATTTGTAATTCTGTGGTTTACTCTTTGAAGTGTACTCCTGAAGTACATAGTGAAAACAAAAAATTGGAGAAAAATGCAAGCATTCAGATGCCAGGCATAGGATATTTATTTACATGAAATATATCCTTCAATTAGTTTAGTCCAAGAAATTGTCTAAGAATGAATTATTTTCGTCACAAGGAACAAAGATTAATTTATTTTTTAGCACATACAAAACTTACAAATAATGTCCATTTTTCCCAATTGGTTCAGGAAAAACTAATGAGTTTTTCTGGAATGTACTCATTTTTACTATCATTTCTTCATCAGGGGAGATAATTCCTCTATGTTCCTAGTTTACTGAGAGTTTTCATTATGAATGGGTTTTGGATTTTGTTAAATGCTCTTTCTGCATATATTGGTATTATTATGTGATTTTCATTTTTTAGTTTGTTGATGTGATGGATTACATTAATTCATTTTTGAATGTTGAACTAGCCCTGTGTACCTGGGATAAATATCACTTGGTTGTGGTATATATTTTTAAATAATTTTTTGCAATGGATTTGCTAATATTTTACTGAGGATATTTGCATGTATCTTCATGAAATATATTTGTCTTCACTTTTTTTTTTCTCTTGTAATGTCTTTGTCTAGTTTTAGTATTAGAGTAATGATAGCCACATAGAATGAGTTAGAAAGTCTTCCCTCTGCTTTCATCCTCTGAAGGGGACTGTAGAGAATTGATATAATTTCTTTCTTAAGTGTTTGAGAGAAATCACCAGTGAACCAATCTTGGCCTGGTGCTTTCTGTTTGGGAAGCTTTAAAAATAATGATTCAATTATTTAATACATATACGTCCTTTCAGATAGTCTATTTGTTCTTGTGTGAATATTGACTGATGTGTTTTCCAAGAAATTAGTCCAATCATCTAAGTTATTAAATTTGCAGGCATAGAGTTGTTCATCGTTTTATTTTATTATCCTTTTCATTTCCATTGCATTTGCAGTCATGTCCCCTGTTTCACTTCTGGTATGAGGAATTTGTGTCCTCTCTCTCTCTCTCTCTCTCTTTCTCTCTCTATCTTCCTTCTCTCTGTCTTTTTCTCTTAGGTAGTCTGGCTGGAAGATTATTGGTTTTATTTTCAAAGAATCAGCTTTTTGTTTTGTTGATTTTCTCTAATAATTTCCTCCTTTCAATTTTATTGATATCCACTCTAATTCTTTTTTTTTTTCTGCTTACTTTGGATTTACGTTACTTCTCTTTATACAGTTTTGTAAGGTGGAAATTTGGATTCTTGATCTTAAATCTTTATTCTTTGCCATCATTCTTTTCCTTTTAAATATATGATAATATTTTTGGTATTTATTCCCTTAATATAAAAAGGTATATACACAAATTGGCTTTATATTTAATGATTAATATTCAAATACTACATTTCATTCTTATCTGATACATCATAAAATGTATATTATTACATTGAATGAAGTTCAAAATTTGGCAGGTGCAGATTTTTTAAGCAGCAATAACTGAAATACCAACAAGCCGGGCTACATTTGGCACTTGAGTCTTTAAGCAACAAAGCAAGGAGCCCTTTCTCTCCGTAACCAAAAAACAACAATAACTATGTGAGTTAATTATGCATGAAATGATTGCACCTGCACTTAATTGTAGATGCAAAAGGAAAATTAGTAGAACTCTTTTTGAATTGGCTTTACATAAGTATTTTTCTTTTATTGTTGTTATTTATTTGAATTTGATTAGAAGCTGTAAATACAGCCTGTTTAGTATATAAAGAGCTCTTATGCGTGTATATTGGTAGGTGATACATTTGCCCATCATTCACTGAGGAAATTTTCAAGATGATTCCTGTTCACTGGCTAGGTGATTTTTCACCTAGAATCTAGGCATAAAATTATTTAATGTGTTTTTAAAATCCTCTGTGAGAAGAAATTACTTAATATTACTTTGATCTTATCATATTATTTAGTTTCTTTTCCAGAATTCTTACTGCAATGCATAAAGGATACTGTTGTTTTTTTCCTTCCCCCTTCTCCCTCCCCCTCTCTCTACCCTCCATCCTTCCTTATTTCCTATCTATTTATTTTTTTCTAAGAGTGTCTTGTATGGTTTTGATATCAGGATAATACTGGCCTCATAGAATGAGTTGAAAGAATATTTCCTCTTATGTTTTGTAAAAGTGTGAAGAAATGGTGCTAATTTTTCTTTAAATGTTTAGGAGATTTCACTAGTGAATCCATCTAGGCCTATACTTTTCATTACAGAAAAATTATTTTTTTTAAACTAATTCAATCACTTCATGTTTTACAGGTCTATTCAAATTTTCAATTTCTTCTCGAATAAGTTTCATAGTTTGTGCCTTTCTGGTAGTTTATTCATTTTACCTGGGTTATCTAATATGTTGGCTTTGGTTGTTAATAATATCATCCTATAATCTTATTTATTTCTCTAGCTTATACAGTGATATCCCAAATTTATGTTCTATTTAGTAATTTCAGTCTTCTCTCCTTTTCTCTTGGTCGGTATAATACACTTAAGGTTTCTTAATTTTGTTGACCTTCCTGAAGATTTTTCTAAGAAGCAAGATTTAGTTTGTTAATTTTCTATTTTATTGTTGTCTATGTCATTTACTTCTTTTTAATATTTATTATTTCCTTCCTTATGTAGTCTTTGGTTTTCTTTTTCTAGTCTCTTAAGGCCTTATTGTTGGGTTATTGATTTGAGATCTTTCTTTTTTTAATGTAGGCCTTTAGGATTATACATTTCTTTGTAAAGACTGTTTTAGCTCCATCCGATAACTTTTGGTAGGTTATATTTTCATTTTTATTCATCTTAAAGATATTTTCTATTTTTACTCATTATTTTTTTCTTTGAACCATTGGTTAGAGGTGTGTTGTTCAACTTCCATATATTTGTGAATTCCCCATATTTCGTATTATTATATATAATTTACTTTCATATTTATTGAATAACATAATTTGCATGATTTCAGTCCTCTTAGGTGAATTAGTTTTTTTTTTTTTTTAATAACATATAACTCTGGACAAAGTTCCAGGTGCAGTTGGGAAGAATATGTATCGTTCTTACCTGGGGTATAATGTTCTATAAATGCCTGGTAGTTTGAGTTTGTTTGTAGTGTTATTCAATTCTTCTATTTCCTTGATGACCTTCTGCCTGGGTACCTATACATTATTGAAAGTAAGGTATTGAGGTCTTCTTATTTTTCTTACTTTTTATTGATGTATACTCAAAGTATTATTTTGAATTGTTACTTTCTCCATTCAATTCTATCAGTTTTGCTTCTTGTATTTTGGGGCTCAGTTGCAAGAAATATGTGCTTATAGTCATAATTTCTGGATGAATTGGCACTTTTATCAATATTAAAAAGCTTTCTTTGCTCCTAGTAACAATTTTTGTCTTAAAATCTATTTTGTCTGATATTATCTTAGCCACTCCAACTCTTTATTTCTTATTTGCTTGATATATCTTTTTTTTACACTTTTACTTGCTGTTCCTTATGCTATTTTTCTTGGGTATTTTTATTAGTGGCTATCCTGGTAAATACAATTAACACCTTAATTTGAGCTGTCTAGTTCACAGTAATACTAACTTAACTTTAAAAAGTCTGCTCTAATAGGGGTTCATTTCCTCCTTAATCCATTTTGCTATTATTATTACCCAAACTATGTCTTCATTATTTATAAGCCTATCACCACATCATTATAATTATTGCCCTATGCACATGTAGTTTAATTCTGGTAGGGGAAGAGAAGAATTACAAACAAAAAAACTTAATACTGTCTATTATGTCTACCTGTGTAGCTAATTTTCCTGGTGCCCTTTACTTCTTTGTGTGGATTAAAGTTTCAGTCTAGTGTCCCTTCATCTCAGCCTGAGGATTTCCTTTAGTATTTCTTATAGAGCAGGTGCTAGTTAGCAACAAATTCTTTCATTTAAAAAAATATAAATATGTCTTATTTTTTTATTCATTTTTGAAGGATAGTTCTGATGGATGCGGAATTCTTGAAAAAAGTTTCTTTTTGAATTCAACACTTTGAATATGTCACTCTATCGCCTTCTGGACTTTTAAATTTAGCTATTAATCTTTTGCAGACTCTGTAAATGATGAGACATTTTTCTGCTTTCAAGATTCTTTGTTTTTGTTTTCAAAAATTTAATTATGCTGTACCTAGATGTGGATCTCTTTGAGAATAGCCTACTTTGAGCTCACTGTACTTCTTGGATGTGTAGATTAATTTTTTAAATTGAATCTGGGAATCTTGAGCCTTTATTTTTCAGATATTCTTTCTGTCACTTTTATTTTCTCTTCTATGTCTGGATTTGCATTATGCATATGTAGGTGTGCTTTTTGGTATCCCACAGGTCTCTGAGTCTCTGTTGATCTTCATTTTTCTTTTTGTTCTTAAGATTAGGTCATCTAAAAAAGATTAGATCATCTCATTTGACACATTTTCAGATTTGCTTATTCTTTTTTCTGCCACCATAGACCTGCTGTTGAACTCTTATAGTAAAATTTTCATTTCATTTATTATACTTTTCAACTCCAGAATTTCTATTTGCTTTTTCTCCCCTCTAATTTCAATTTCTTATGTATGTTCTATTTGGTGAAGTATATATTCTGCTTTCTTTGAATTCTATAGATATGATTTCTTTTATTTTTTGAACATATGTATATAATAGCTGATTGAAAACCTTTGTCTAGGGACACCTGGGTGGCTCAGTGTTGAGTGTCTGCCTTTGGCTCAGGGTGTGATACCAGGGTCCTGGGATTGAGTCCCACATCAGGCTCCTCCACAGGGAGTCTGCTTCTCCTTCTGCCTATGTCTTTGCCTCTGTGTGTGTGTGTCTCTCATGAATAAATACATAAATACAATCTTTGAAAAAATAAAAACCGAAACCTTTCTCTAGTAAATGCATCATCTGGATACCTATAGGAACAGATTCTATTACTTCTTCCTTGTATTTGGGCCATATTTTCCTATCTTTTTATGTAATATATGTATGTATATATATATTGTAATATATGTATGTATATATAGTGCATATATTTGAAAACTGGACCTTTTAATTTATATAATGTAATAATCCTAGGAGTCATTCCTCTCCCTCCCCAGGATGTATTATTATTACTGCTGTTTGTTATTATTGTTGCTATTGCTGATTTTTTAGTGCTTTACCTGTATTAATTCTGTAAAGTCTGTATTTTTGTCTTGTATAGTCACTTAAGTTTCTACTTATTTAATTTAGTGGTCAAAGAATGATTGAACAGGGATTTCTTAAAATCCCTAGCACATTAGTTCTTCCATTTTTGCCTAAGGAGCTCTTGATCTCTGTTGGGGTAGGTTTTCATTGTTCTAGAACTTTATAAACTTTACCTTATAAACTTTATTCTACTTCCTGCCTGTTCAGAGCTTCAAGATCAGGAGGTCTGAGAGATTAGATGTCCTCAGGCTATTCCTGGTC
The DNA here is from genome assembly GCF_018345385.1 of Vulpes lagopus. NCBI lineage: Eukaryota > Metazoa > Chordata > Mammalia > Carnivora > Canidae > Vulpes > Vulpes lagopus. The sequence goes on along the minus strand of NC_054824.1, from coordinate 20,164,282 downwards.
ATTAGCACAGTCCTGTACATATGCATGACCTTCTAGATTTCCAAGAATTTTTCAGTTCCTCATGTACTTCCCTTCTCCAAGATTTCCTTTTAAATGTGTTGACCAAACTCTTTTGACTCCAAATGATATCACAACGTCATGTAACTGTGTGTTAAATCATTGCCACTTATTTTTTAGATAAACAGAAGAAGATATAGCTTTCCCATCAAGTGAGCTCTGAATCAGTCAAATAAAGGGTCAAATAAAGATAAGCTTTTGCATGAGGATTTTCCAGAAAACTCCAGGCAGATCAATATTGATAGTACTCTGGGGGTGACCTCCAAACCCATTCTTCCCTCCTCAGTGGCTGCTAGGCTCCTAGTTTTCACTGGGACCATGGTTATGAGGCTGCTCATTTTCTATACTCCTGGTAATCTGTGAAGAAGGGATGGAAAGAGAGCTTACTATTCTTACTGAGAGTCAGCCAGTTTTCTTAAATAAATATTCCTCAAACTGCTTAAAGGCCTTCAGTTAATTTCTAGAGTTCTGAAAAAGTTAATTTTGATAATTCCTCTTATGCCCTCATTATTTTTCTGTAGAAGGAGGTTTTTAGAGGTACTTACTCCATCCTTCTGGAAGTACTTATCTTTGGTGGCATTAATTTTGATCACTTGGTATCTACCAGGCTTCTACATTTCAAAATTATTTGTTTTTCTTATAATTAATATTTTGTGCAGAGGTACTTTGGGTCGATGAAGTTATCCTGTTTCTAATTGAAATTTCTCTTTATTCATGAATTTATGGATTCCTATTTTATTCATTTTATTCAATAAATTAAATGATTACTGTCATTATCTATTTCAATAACTGAATCATCCCAAAGTTGATGGATTGAGGCCACTGTAAGTAGGCTTTTGCCTTTTGTCATGTTCTCATCAGATTCTGAGCATTTCTTCATTTTTATACAAGATATTCCAGATCATCTTTATCTTCCTTGCCTCGCCCTGAAATAAATTATTTCTGTAGGGTCCTCTGATTCAGTAGATAATGGTATATAGAAACCAATACCTGAGTACTAGTTGTGCCTATTTTCATGAGAGTGTCATAATGTCTAAGCCTCTGCAGCTGACAGAGTTAAGGAATTTGTGTGTGTGTATTTCATATATGCATTGTACACAAGCAAGCAAATATATGTACATACACATATGTATGTCATGCTTTCATATACATTCACTTCTAGAAATAGCTATATTTGTTGAAAACTCAGACTTTACCCCAATAACTCTAGTTCCATTAGCACCCAAAAAGCTTTAATCTAATTTTCCTCCTTCTCATATATATTACACTCCACCTCCAATAACTACCCTTATCATCAATACATTTACTTATTTAAACAAATCTTCCTTTATCTAGCCAAACTTCCATTGTCATTGTCTCCATGCTGACATCCTTTTCTTGTCAACGTCCCCTTTGCTTCATTTTGGTTCATACACTTTCACCAGGCCACACTCGCATCCTCATCACAAGGGTGTTCTTTCCACTTGGCTCCTACATCCTGAGCCAAGCCACTGCCCCTACAAACACCCTCCTCCTGTGCACTGACTGAAACCCCACAGCTGACTTCTGTGTTACTCAGATATCCTCCTTACTCCCCTCGATTTCTGAGACCCCCGCACTGCACCGGATCTCCTCACTTATGAGTATGCTCTTCTTATCCCACTTAGGCACTGGCACTCTGTCGTTGGCCATCACCCACACAGAAGCCTTCTTCATCCTGCCTGGGCTCTGACGCAACATATCTAGCTGTCTTCAGTGGGAACACCCTGCTTATGGCACTCAAGCCCCATACCCTGGAGCCAGGTCACCCTTCTGTGTTTGTGGTCTGTTTACTTGAGCGAATCTCTTATATGCAGCTACAAAGATTAAAATGTTCCCTGTGCTGAGTGCTACCTTGCATCACCCTGCATGATGGCTGTCAAAGTGAATTGATCAGAAAGTAAAAGCAAGAGGAAGAGGAAAAGGAAGAAAGCATTTGGAAATTTCGTATCACATTTTTTATGAAATATACCTTATATTCCAAAGCTACACATATGCAATTTGTCCAGTAAATTTGTCTCTGCATTTACACTTTTAGTACTCTGTCTTTTCTTTTTTAATTCTAAAATCTTTGACCAAGTGCTGCTATATTTTGTTTGTAGCATACATTTCTTAGCTTAAAGCAATTATTAAAGAATGAAGGCTAACAAAGTCGTAACTTCAGATTTTTTAATTGAATTTATAGAAATAATATTCTTGGGATCCCTGGGTGGCGCAGTGGTTTGGCGCTTGCCTTTGGCCCGGGGCGCGATCCTGGAGACCTGGGATCGAATCCCACATCGGGCTCCCGGTGCATGGAGCCTGCTTCTCCCTCTGCCTGTGTCTCTGCCTCTCTCTCTCTCTCTGTGTGACTATCATAAATAAATAAGAAAAAAATTAAAAAAAATTAAAAAAAAAAGAAATAATATTCTTGTAACATTCAAAGGACTTAAACTGAGAGATATCTAACAAGGGAGTACAAAAACTGCTCCCATATACTACCCAAATACCTTTAGATTTTTACTGGCTTAAAATATAAATGTAAGTAATTTCTAAATAGATTTTACAGCCTCTTAAATTATTCACAATTACACAAAATTTGGAAAAATACAGTCATTTGCAATAATACATAAATGTATTCTAAATAGAAAATACAATATGCAGGAGCACCTGGGTGGCTCAGTCGGTTAAGCATCCAAGTCTTGATTTTGGGTCAGGTCATGATCTCAGTGTCCTGGGATGAGCCCCACATTGGGCTCTACACTCAGTGGGGAGTCTGCCTGGGATCCTCTCCCTCTCCTTCTCCCTCTACTCCTCCCTCTGCTCTCTCTTTCTCTCTAATAAAAAAAAAAATCTTAAAAAATTATAACATACATAAATAAGTATATTGTATTATATAGTATGTGTGTGTATCTATCGTATAATCAGTCATGTTAATCTGTTTTAGTATCTGTATGTTATGTGAATATAGATAGAAACACACAGTTAATGTATATATTATTATGCATGTGTTTTTCAGAAGTACTCATTTTTTATTACATTAAGAATTGAGGCTAGAAAGCTTGTTCTCTTTACTTGGAAGAACAAACAGTCATTGTTTACTTTTATTCTCAGAGCTGTCTTGCAAAAATAAAATAAAATAGAAAAAAAATGAGTTTTCACAATGTGATAAGTCCTTCTCACTTCAAGCTGATGTCCAGAGAGAAATTAAGACAACAAGGAAAAATGAAAACCCACTAACACATTCCCCATTTTTCACTGAATATACCTTTAACTGATCAAGTCAAGGAACGTTGAAGTCTGAATAAGAATATATCATGGCATCAACATTCTTAAAAAAAGAAGGGAGGGGGCCAAAGATAAAATATATTGTCAAAAAATATATATATAGTCAATTGTTGATAATTATCATGTCAACCTATGAGAGTTTCATTGTGAGTAAGGATAGTTTAAAACTGGATTCTCTAGATTTGGGGGTATAATGGGATATTGGGATAATGGATTATTCCCTATATTTGTATCCAAATAAATCTTATAAAATTCTAAAAGTGAATTTCGGAAGCAAAACATGAGGAATTGTATTCCAAAAGCCATAATTGCAGCAAAATCAATTAGACAATTTTTCTTGATCGCATTTGAAGCTTTGACATCACACATTCCGTTTATTTGCTTCTGGCCTAATAATCCTCTGCATGCTGGGAAAAATCTTTGTTCTCTGATAGAAGTAATAAAGCTGTCTGCACGATTCCCTCTTGTGAGACATGGAGTGTTCCTATTTTATTTAATCTATTGGTGTGCAGCCTTTTCAAAGTAAATACTTCACACACACTGAACAGAGAAAGACATGCAAGGGGGCTGGCCCGAGAAGTGTAAAAATTAAAAAGTGCCCTGTGAAGAAATAATGATGGCTCTCTAAAAAATTAAATAAATGGGAATCTCAGGTCAAGCGGGCCTTGACTCTCATTGCTGCCGGAGTGTGCAGTGCTTCATATTCTCCCAACCCCCCTGTTCCATTCAGTTGTTCCTGTTGAATAGAAAGCATCGAGAAAATGAAGAGATCTAAATGCCAGCAGGAGACGAGCTGCATTCTTCTAGGCATGTCCTGAGCCTAGTCACCCAGAACAACTTGTGATCCCTGGACAAAGCCGTTCACAGCAGGTGGCCATATCAAGAAATTTTCCTCCTGGAATTAGATATTATCCCAGGAATCACTACTGAGTCAAACATAATGCCCCATCCTGCTGGGTCAAGTAGGATTCCATTTCAATTTCTTTACACAACGATGCGTTTCATCTTGTCTGCGTACAATGACAGTGCTCAGGCATGAAATAAATTGAAGTGCCTGAAAGGCAGAATTATCCCTTGAACCTGCAGCATTCCCAACCCCAAAAACATACATTGTCAAGTGAGTTCCAGATAAGCAGGATCTTCAGCAAGTGTTTGTGCTGGTTGGCTTCCTTTAATCATACTCCCTTTTGTAAAACGGATTTTCGAGGGGAAAGATAAATCATTGCTGAGAAAAAAAAAAAAAAAGGTCATTTTAAAAAGGCTTAAGAGGTTCATTTTGTGTGGCTTTCCAAGGTGAAACAGGTAATTCAGGGTAGTGAAAGTCTTTTGTGATCAACTTAATGCATCCTTCATATTACGAAGAAAAAACTATTGAAATAAAACTGAATAAAGTTCTTTACAGCAATGCTCCTGCAGATAGAAAGTGATTGCTTATTTGCTAGGATACTATCCAAACTCTAGCAAATGAAAGTTTTGGTGGAGAAGCAGGTTTTCTTGCACATTGTCTTCAGAAAATGTAGCAGTTTTCCAGGATGCCTGGCAGATACATTTCAGACTTTTATCAACAAGGTACCTTTGCCTCCAGAGCACCAAGCTGGCTTCAGTGTGGCTGTGTGGCCAGAGGACATTGTTCACCCCCATAAGGTTATGTATGAGCCCTTTGGATATACAGACATAGGAGAAAATCCAAGAAATAGGCTTTTATTTTTCTGTTATGAAAGATATTTCTTTAGCAGTCAAATGTTTTTTAATCTTAAAATATATTATGCCTGTAAGAATAGTTTTTTGAATATATCTCGGAAAGCACTGATACAGAAATTAGAGGTATTTTAAATTTTAATAATTCTGAACAGCTTAAAAACTATTATCCAGAAATCACTATTAGAACAAAAGGAATGACAATTAAAATGTATAGAAGAGTTTGGGACTTAACATAGAATTCCTGTAAAATTATTCCTTTGGTTTTGATTTCTTTGATTTAAATGTTCATTTTTAAGCCATGAGCATGGTGCTTCAGAATGCAGAAATAACTGTACATTTCAAGTTGTTGCCTGAGTTTTAAACTCTGTTAGTACCATTTTTACCTTTGTAAATGAGTATTCAACAGTAATCCCAACCTTTGCTTTTCTCCAAAGTGTATTAGGTTATTTGGTTGTATATATTGTGGAATGAATTGCTTTAATCCTGCAAATTAACTATAGCTAGGTAAAAAATCAAGCAGTTATTAATGCACGTTTTGACCACTAACCACACAGAATTTAATCTGAGTGGCCTAGGGACTCTAGAAAGAGAGAAACAGTTGCTACATGGTATTTACTTGGGAAGGAAAATTTAAAAACAATCCCATTTAGAAAAGAAAAACACTAAACTTTTGAAAATTATGTTAAAATATAAATCGATTACAAGGCGTTTTTAATATTTTTATTGTTTAATGACTTTAATGTTTTTCATTAGTACTTTATTCCCTTAAATTTGAAAAGTTCCACTCAGGCATGTTCAAGACAATCTGTACTAACAATGTATTTTTTTCTTTTTCTCCAAATTCTTATAGTGTTCCTTCCTTATTTATATCAATATATAAATATTTCTCTGAAATATTGATGTTTTTTCTATGTAAATACTATGAAGTTGTAACTCATGTTACATGAGTTTATATACTTCATTACATTTAGGTCAGGGTTTGATATCTCAAATTGGTCAAAACCTGTGTGATAAATGTACCAAAAATTAAATGTTCTATTTATTAAACAAAGCCGCATTTTAAACCTATTTACAAAAAGTAAACAGTTGATGACTATTTACCTTATAAGATTGTTCTCATTTTGAAATAGATATTTCTCAGCTTTAAATTTAAATATCAATATCTTAAATCTAGGAAACAATTTAATACCTAAATTTTAAATTCTACATACTTTTCCAAAATTGAATTTCAAAATTCTAAGTAGACGTTTATATAAAAATTATTGTTATAGAAGAAATTTCTCCCATGAATTCTTCATTAACATATTTTAAGGTTCCTTATAAAGTATTTCCAGGGCTAATTTTTCAAAGCACTGAAAACTTTTGTTTTTCCCACTTCCATGTTTTTAAGACTATTCCTTACAAATATTTGTCATAAGCTTTGCCTGAATGTTCTTATTCAGCCATTTGTTAGTCTTCAAAGGAAAGACACCTTTTTTCCCCCTCCGGTTTTATAATCTATAAGAAGAAACAAAACTTTCTTCTCCAAAAGAAGATGGTCTATGATGTTGTCCACTGGCAAAGATGGAGCGATAATAGAAATGTTAACTTCTGCTTTTTCATTTTTAAAATGTAAAACCATCAAGGCTTAAGGAAAGGAGTTTTGTTTTAACAATCTATATAAATAGTGGAAAATTTCTGCATTTGGGTTTCTGTGCAAAGATGTTAGAAAGCCAAACGTGTCAAACAGGCTGGCCTGGGATATAGTGCAGTAATAATTAACCACCAAAACCCATCCACTTAAACCGGCATCTCCTTTGCCCTACATGACATCATGTGGCATCAGGGCTCTCTTGCTAAGTGGTGTTTGGAAGCCCAGGCTGAGGAAGCAGTGATCGTCTCAAACATTGCTCATCACCACACCAGAAGGAAAAGGAGAGTGTGACAAATTGCACATGGGCTGTGAAAGCTATTATGTGGAAGTGACACAAGTCACTTCCACTTAGACTTCACTGGCCAAAGCAAACCATATGGTCACCACTAAGTACAAGAGCATAAGGAAGTGTAATCCTATCATGTGCCTGCAAGAGAGAAGAAGCAGAATTCTTAGTGAGCAGAATTCATCATTGCCTAAGCAATTTTTCCCATCAGTTTTTTTTTCCCCTCCAAAATTTTAAATTTCTCCTATGTCTCTGACTTTAAGAATCATTCAGGACATATTCATTTAAAGCCTCCTATTTGAAAAACGCCTGGCTCTCCATGTAGAAATATGACAGTTTCTCCACTCAGCTGGACTCCTCTTAAAACAATTTGTTTGATAACACTGATGATAAATTTCTGCACATTTTTAATTGGATATCCTACTGATTAGTGGCCACCATTGCAATCAATGTATTTTCTTTATTATTAACATCAGTATCTTAGTTATTAACAAGAGTATCTTAATTAACTAATAAAACCACCTGTGAGCACTTTAAGACAGTGAAGCATTGTACAGAACATAAAGGCTTATAGTTCACTTAAACACAGGCATTGACCAACTGCCATCCAGGGTCAAGGATAAAAGGGGTGAAGGGATAGCCAGGTCCAGAGATGCATTCTAGTAATAAATTCTGTGCCCCCCACAGCGTTGTGTCCTGAAGATTATTTCTCTTATAGCATCTGTTCTCAAAACATTTCAGACCCACCATGGGAGAGACAGTATCTGCCCCCAGGGACCAGAGAAAACATGTTTTTAAAAGAAGAAGAAAGGACTGTTTGTTTTGGATGGTGTTTTAGAGATGTGAAGGAAGAAATAGGATTTGGAATACATAAAATGTGGAATGAGAGGTGGTATGGCTGTGAACCACATGTCTAAGAGACAAAAAGATGATATTGATTGAATGAAGGCAAATAAAACAAGACCAATAGGACATAGAGGACTTGTGATGATTTCTAGTCTTGATGTAGATTACTGATTTATCAATGGAAAATATGAAAGCTTAATTTAGCTTAAAATAGGAAGTCTGGAACACCTAATCTTGCCTAAAGAAAGGAATCACAAAGTATTACTTAAGAAAATAAAAAATCAAAATTATCCAAACAAAAAATAAACCATGAGAGTCCAAATGAGAAATAAGAAATATAATGTCAAGATATCACGAGGATAATAGTTAGTTTTCATAATTTTATATTGAGGATAAATACATATGTTCTGTTCAAGATGTCTTCTATCTTCTAGGCAAAGAAATATTTAAACTTAATTAAAAGTATATTTATAGATGATTGTGTTATGGAGAGGGAAAAAGTGTAAGCTATCTTAGATATTTGAGGTTAATAAAAATAGTGAAACATTTTCCTCTTGTAACCAAGGGTTTTGAAAGTAGAGATGAAAAATGATACAATGACAACTTTGTAGAAGGTCAAAGAAATAGTAAAGAAGAAACACATACTATGAAGAATTCTCAGCAAATGTAGAAAAATTAACTAAACTGTACTATTGTAAGATACGGGAAGACTTATTCTTACCATACATATAAGCCTAATATTTTATAGCAAACTCCTTTTACTTCATTTTTTTTCCGAAGAAAATAGACTTTGATATAGAGATTTTATGGAGAAAAAAAAAAACCAAAAACAAAAACAAAAACCCTGCTATGTACAACCATAACTTCCTGAGTGGATGTGAGCAGCAAAGGTGCACAAGGAGGTTAATGGTGGGCTGGTTACAGCTGAATCACTTTGAATAATTGAGGGAGAAGAGTTGAAGGGAAGTAGTGAAGCAGAACGTGGAGAAAGCAATCAGAGAGTCAGTAAGGTGGCATGAAGCTAGGGACATTGTGCTGGGAAGTGATCACTAAAAAAAAAAAAAAAAAAAATCTCTGGTAGTTGATCCAATGGCTTTCAGAAAAACTATGTGTAACGTCAAATATTAGAGTTGAGGTAATTTGTGTCTACAAAATTAGCACTCCATCCGAGCCTCACATCCCCTGATAGAGCCCCATACACATATTTGCACATGTATGTATTTGGCAATAGAGAGTTTTCTGTGCGTGTGAAACTCAACAATAGCTCAGCATTACGCCTCGGTCCCAGGCAATTCAAAACATAGGTAACATACAGGAGATGATGACAAGAGCCAAGGACTGAATTAAGTCACTAGAGAAAAGAGGTGAGATGCAGAGTTAAGTATGAGAACGAAAGGCCATCAGATGGCCTTCAATCCAGCAGAGAAATCTTGGAGAACCCACAAGAATTCCAATGGTAATGATACGAGGGAGAAGTATCCTCGAAGCAAACAGTTACATTTCAATGGGCAGGGCAACTTCTGATATCTGGCTTGCACGTTAAGATAAGAAATATATTCTTCGGTTGTTCACTGTGATTATTACATTCTTCTTCAATGTTCTTGGCTAATGGGCAGCAGGTTTCATCTCTTCAGTTCAATCCGGCTGACAATTATTGAGGTCCCCTCATAGATAATTATGTAAGTGTCAGACATACAAGTGTGAATAAAATACAGCCTCTATTAGTAAAGTCCTCACTATCTATTCATCTCTTGAGCAGGATTGGAGACATAGACTGGAAAACCACCCTTACAAACACAAGGAAATAGTTCTATGGCAGCAGTGTGAACCAAGGGCTGTGAAGGTAGAGATGAAGGGAGCAGGAAAGGATCACTTCAGACAAGATAACGCTTTTGATCAGGAGCTCAAAGGATGAACAGAGTTTCACTAGACAGAAAAATATGGCTATTTGGAAGCTGCCAAATAAGCATATAGAGAACGAAATTGCTTTGTGTGATTGGGGTCAGCTTGGGAGTAATTTGGTGTAGCATGAGAGAAGGGTGGGGTGCCTCCTTTGGCTAGCGAGTAGGCAGGCATCAGTACTACAAAGAAACAAGATGCGAACAATAAGAAAACATGCACGAGATGTTATAAAGCTTTTTCTTGTTGCTGATCCTGTTACTGCATACAACTGTTGATTCACATTCCCCATATCCATTCTCTTTGTCTTTTCTCGCATTAAGTCTTCCTCCTGTGCTTGTGTCCCAGTCACCGTCACCTTCCTCCAAACGACCAAGCCAGAGAGCTTAAAGTCACAATTCATAGTACAAATTTACCTTTTCTATTTCCAAAATCTTTGGGCTTGGGGAAAAACAAAAGCAAAAACCAAAAAAAAAAAAAAAACAAAAGCCAGAAACAAAGGAAAAATAAAACCCACTCCTCCTTATCATAACCGACTTCTAAGTGGTCCCTAACTTTACTCAGTGCATCCTATACGATGATCCCAATTTTGCTGATTTCTCTCCATTCTTATTGCAGAATCCCAGACTCAGATCTTCATAATTACAGATTTGAATTTCTGCTTTTATTTTTCTACTAGCTTCCCTGCATTCGCCTTATCAATTTCTTTAAGCCATTATCCAAACTGCCTCCAGATGTGTCTCTCTAAAGTTCAGAAACAGGCATGTCACTTCTCTCATCATGAATCTCAGTGGCAAAATGTTTGATTTGACATTTAAGACCATTATTTCCCTGCCTGCAAATTGCAACTAATTTTGCAAAATTATTCTCTGTCAATAATAGTTAACAACGTTAGGGCATTCTTGGAGTTATCTTTCCTCGGATTGCCTTTTAAATCCATATATATGGATATAGAGGAAATGGTAAATAGAGCCTCCACAACTCTGTTGACTGCACTATCTGAAATAAATGTTATCTAAATACAAATATGTATTAAATAAAAATATATATTTGCTATATATAGTGTGTATTTCCCATGATTTTCCCATTCCAAGCCTCAGTCCGTTGGAAATCTAGTGTTAGCTTGTACTTTCATATTAATATCACGGCTTTCAATTTGCTAAAAATTCACAGAAAACATTTGAGGGGATTAAGGTGTTACTAATATAAGTTCTAATTTGACTTCATTTACAAATGCTCATATTAACTAAATCTATAGAGCCTTGAGGTGAGGGGCGTAAAACGGAATATGGAACTCAACTTTTAGATACAGTGCCTGATGTCTTGCACCTCAGAATGTGTAATTCCCAAAGGAGAGAAGCTGGAGAAAAGGAAGAAAGTCCTGAAAGTCCTGATTTATGGAAGCTTTCTGCCTGTACAGCTGCACAAGCCCTGGGTGAACTGTGATTCACACTGTTTGTTGTGTCAAGCTTTTCCCGTGTCAGTGCATAGCATCTCCTTTTGGTGTTAAGAAAGAGTGGGCAGTCTTACAATGAAGCTGGATCCCTTTACTATATATGATTTAAAGCTTTCTTTTTAAAGAATTTACCCACCAGCAAAGTTGCAAAATGTGCCATGGTATCATAAGCAATAAGAAGCTAAATCCTAAATTAAGCCCAGGAAGGCAGATAATGTCTCCTTCATTGCTTAAGTTATGAAAGTAACTTGTCCTCATTTTTGGTCAGAAGTATCGCATTTTCCTAATGTAGCTTTCTTATTTATGAAAGAATCACCTAAGTTTGTAATTTGAAACCCAAGATCAGATCAGAGATTTCATGAGCAAAGGAATGGTTAGGTTGAAATGCATTCTGTGAGTTTGACTGTATGAAGACAAATAGAGAAATAGTATTTTATATTTTAAAATTTTGTTTGCATAGGTTTGCTGTTGAATAAAAAATCTTTACATAATAAGGGCAATGGAATGCAATCACTTTTTTTTATCTTATCATGGTGAGTGACCTAACCAATTTTAAATCATGTAACTGAGAAAATCTGAACATGAAAGATTAAAATATCTTTCTATACTGTATGCAAAAATGACAAGTAGAGACCCTGTGGTAAGGGAAAACACAGTATTGAAATCCACTGAAACAGAAGGTTATATTGAAAGGACTTTACATCTTTTTTTAAAAAAAGATTTTATTTATTTATTCATGAAAGACACAGAGAGAGAGGCAGAGACACAGGCGGAGGGAGAAGCAGGCTCCATGCAGGGAACCCGTTGCGGGACTCGATCCTGGGACTCCAGGATCACGCCCCAGGCTGAAGGCAGACACTCAACTGCTGAGCCCACCCAGGTGTCCCAAAAGGACATATTTTTTTTTAAAGATTTTATTTATTTATTCATGAGAGAGAAAGAGAGAGAGAGGCAGAGACACAGGTAGAGGGAGAAGCAGGTTCCATGCATGCAAGGAGCTTGATGTGGGACTCGATCCCGGGTCTGCAGGATCAGGCCCCGGACTGTAGGCGGCGCTAAACAGCTGAGCCACCCGGGCTGCCCACCAAAAGGACATCTTAATGAAGGGTTGAAAATTAACCTAAGATTATCTACTTCCCATGAGATGAACATTAAGCATCCAATGCAGCAATTCCTTTACTGCTTTTATAAAATCTCAGAGTATAAAAAATATAAAATATTTTGAATATTTTACTGTGGAAGGTCATTTAAAATAATCTTTGAAAGGACATTATTTGAGGAGTTCTTTATTATTATTAATGTGGTAAGAGCACTAGCAGCAGTAGGAACCACTTAAAGAGAGGTTCAAATGCCCTATGAAGATAGGACAAGATTTCAGTATTTATTTATTTATTTATTTATTTATTTATTTATTTATTTATTTATTTTTAAAGATTTTATTTTAGAGAGAGAAAGAGAGCATGAGCAGAATGAAGGGCAGAGGGAGAGGGAGAAGCAGACTCCCTGTGGAGCAGCTTAACTAACTCAGGCCCCAGGCGCCCTAAGATTTTAGTATTTATTATTATTATTATTGTTGTTATTATTATTATTTAGATTTTAGTATTTAATACAGAAAGTGGACTGATACAATTTCCTTTGGGGTTTCTTCAATATATGGCTATACAATATATAATATATGGCTATAGAATATAATGGCTATACAATAGCCATTATAATACAGCAAGTATTACTGACATGAAACTAATAAAGTGGGATTTTTATCTTTCTTTCAGCTTTTTCCCACCCATTCTTATATACGAATATGAGGTAACTTAAAGATAACTAGAATTCAACTGTACCATACTTGCAGGAGGGACAATATGGTCCACTCATGTGGAAACCCAATGTCCCTTCCTGAAATTGTAAGCTTTTAATGTGGCATCTACCTGCAGAATGGTGTGGCATTGCAAAAGGGGAAAAAAATGGTGCTTCGTTGATAACTGAAATTATTCTGATCAAAACTATACCGTGTATCATTTGTAAAAACAAATAATTCAATAGCCAAATAAGCCAAGATCAAGAATAACTAAATAAATCTTCAGGTTTTCATTTAAAAAGAAGAACATGGAATAATAATAAAAACCTACACTGTGTTCATCATGAAAATAGTCATTGGCAAACATTTTCCAATTTATTTCACAAGTTTAACTAAATTCTTCTCTCTTCTGGTACAGAGAGGCGTGAAATATTCTTGAGGATTGAACACTTAATGCAATGTATTTCTTCAGATAGGGAAGCGTAGATGCAAAGTTTAAGAGCTCTTCACTTTTGGAAAGTGGCAGCTTGAAGATATGCTAACATTCCTCAGCTCTTTAATGCCTTTTTCATGCTGCTCACGTTCATGGGAGTGTGTGCGCGCGCACACACACACACACACACACACACACACATCAGCACTATACTCAGTTAATGGCAAATTGTTGCTGTTTCTGTTTGAACTGATTAAGATATATTTTTAAAAATAGGCTTTTGGCTTTTGAAATGGCACCCGTAATACCAAAGTGACATAACACTGCACTTCTGTAATTCAAATGGGCTGCCATTGAGGCAAGGGAAGCAAGTGCCTCTGTGCAATTTTCCTCCTTTTTTTGTGAGTTAAGCAGATTTACTCTTTAACGGTGGAGCTTCAGCGGATGATTATGACATCAAAGTGTGACAGACAGTGATTATGTACTGCAGGGAGAAAAGGCGGTTAAAAAGAGACAATTCATTCCCATAGCTTAAAGGGACAATTTCCTTGGCCAAAAGTGAAATAAACTCTGTCCTGCCAGGCTTCTTTTTCAAAGAAATGAGAGTGGAGGCTTAGTCTGTTTCGTTTGATTTTTCATTTCCTTTCATATTTTGAATCACACTGTCTCCCCTCACACCCAAGTATCTTTCCTATCACACTCACTGACCGTCTGCATATCCTGTGGAATGTGCTTTTTGACCCAATTATTTGGTGGATTTGAGTATTTTTATCAGCAGATTTCTCAATATCAGGAGATTTTACTTTAATGAAACTGACATCTGGTGTTTCAGCCTGTTTTTTTTTTTCCAACTCAGCTATAATCTTTTCAGTTTGTGACCTCTCTTTGGTTTTTATAATGCTGTTGGAAATTGTACATGCAGAGTTATTCCATTAGATCTTAGTTCATTTATTAGAAAAATGAAAAATTTGCCATCATTTGCTCATTTTATATTTAATTTTACTCTTTCTAATTCTCGGTCCATTCAAATACCTTTTTTTTTTCTCAAATATAATAATTACATGAGCTAAACTTTATATCATATGCTACTGAATTTAACAAAACCAAAAGTAACTTACCATATTTAATTTGTAGCCTACTTAGCAAAAGCTCCATGATTATTAGCCAGATGCACTGCTCTAAATCCAAAACTAATGTATAATATCTGAGATGTTAAAATGAATGTCAATACAGTTATTGTGACATTTTAAATAGTAATTTAAATATTCAACTTGATTTTCTCCTAAAAAATTGTCAATCATCTTTATGGTATGTGAGTTGTTTTTAAATATACTCTTAGAGACCTATATATCTCATTTTGTTATACTACCTAGATAGTGGAAACTATTATTTAAACATATGAATATCCTTGTTATTAAATTTATTCTCATAATGATACTAAGAAAAGTAGTAATGAACAGAATGGCCTTAGTATGCTTATTCGAGCATCAATTTGGTTTCTTTTGTGAATTGAGTGGTCACCTAAGTAGAATTTGTAACAAAATTCTGCTGAGGTGTCCATAAATTTTCTACTTGGGAAAGGAAACAAGCTATATAGAATACATTCAAAATGTGGATAGTTCCTATTAAAAACATTTGAAAATAAAACTCAGTACCACTCAAATAGATAATGTTAACAATATTTTCTATAGATAGAATTTCTAGAAAATGCATTTAAATGTATTTATTCCTACATATTAAAATTTTAATACCACAGAAAACAGAGTGTGCTACAAAAGTGTAGTGTCAAGAGCAAGTATTAAATAAAGAGATTCTTAATCCTACTATTTTACTAACCAGAAACACTCAACTAATAGTTTGTCACATATTCCACAATCTTCTCTTCTCGTGTGCTGTGTTTTAAAATATTTATCATGCTGCTGCTGCTCTTGTGGTTGTTTTTGTTTTATTTTTATATTTAATTTAAGAGACTGTGCCCTTAATTTAGACTAGCACTCACTTACACATGGGCTATTCATTTTAATATCCCTATGCGAAGGATTTCAATATAGTGTTACCTGCCTAAACACAGTGTTGGAGTGTTATCACTTGTTTGTTATCTGGTCTACCTTGTCTGTTTGTCTGCCTCTCTATCTGTCTATCTTGGTGGAATAGGCATCTATCTATAGGGAAGCAGATACATAAGTGTATACACCAAATGATAAGAAACACTGTTAGAGTCTTAATTGGCAGTTTTTTTCCTTATCAGTAGTAAGTAAAATAATGGTGCCTCTTAAAACCAGTAACTTTGATGCTGTAAGTCATAGAGTACTTCCCAAACTCGCTCCAGCCACTCCACTCATACTACCTGTGCATCTGCAGTATTTACTCCTTACGCACTTTTATCTCTGAATGCCTATGTACAAGCTCTTCCTAATTCCTCCACTTCATATGTTCAATTATTTTTAAGTCCATTTTATTTAAGATCACTTCAAAAGGCTCTTTCCTAGTGAAGTTTTTCTCTCTTATAACAGAATTATTATTCTGTCCATGCTTTACTTAGTGTACAGACTGTGAATTTCTCTCCCTGTCCCCCAGAAACTATGTATATATGTAGGGAGTGTGAGACAGTCTACTATGACTATAGTAGGTATATATTTTTTTTTTATATGAAGCTGTTATTTAGTTGATTGCAATCTTGAGAGCAAGTACTGGGTTCTTCTGAATAATGTCACCTCAGGAGACAGCACAGTGCATGGAATGCAAGCTATCAATAAACAATATCTATTATGCGTTTGGTGAGGTCCAGTAACTATTATTTGAAATAATAAGGAAATAAAAGTACTAGTGAATATATCATATACTTTCATAATATGTATTTTGCAACCATAGGTTATCAAGTTAGTTAGTGTGACAGTGTTGAGGCTAAACCTAAGAAGTAAATATTTCTGGGCCTATTACCCATTTATATCCATTATGCACACACAGTGTTTGCTCTTGGTTATTGCTGATACTCAAGAAGATTCTGAATGGATTAGTGCAATTTACCCTCACTATGTGAAAAAATCAGTACTTGATGGAAGGTTAAAATTTGTAATTTTCAAAAATTACAGTAAAATAACATGTTTATATTAATGTATTGATGGTACATATTTTCAAATAACTAAAAAATCTTATATTTATAACATTTTTATCTTTATTAGTTTTCAAAAGTTTTTGCAAAACTAAGATATTTAGGCTATAAAGCCATTTAAGCCTTTTACTTTTACTGTGTCCTCAAACATTAATGAGATGAGGCAAACATGAAGGAAATACACATGATCTAAGCATTTGCTTGAATATTATAGTTAAGGTA
The DNA here is from genome assembly GCF_018345385.1 of Vulpes lagopus. Classification (NCBI taxonomy): domain Eukaryota; kingdom Metazoa; phylum Chordata; class Mammalia; order Carnivora; family Canidae; genus Vulpes; species Vulpes lagopus. Next base: position 20,147,557 of record NC_054824.1, on the reverse strand, counting down.
CCAAACTTTATGGGTATTTTATCTAAAGATTGATCATGCTTAAACTTGAACATTAACCTGATCATAATAGGACATCCAAGTTGTTTGTTGCATCCTTATTTATTTATGTTTTGGCTGTATATTTTTGGTTGCAATTAGTCTCTAACGGCATTTTACAGAACTACCCAAAACCTATTATTTGAATACTTTCTTCTCTATTCATCCCCATTTCTTTGATAAAATGTTTCATTTTTCAGGCTTATTATTTAACTATACCTGCTCTACTTAGCAGGATCTCTCAACTGTCATTGACTTTGGCTTCCATATTTGAGGCTGTTGGTTCTGTTTTAAAATACATTTTATTTTGAAAGAAGTTTTAATAAATCTCACTTCTCCTTTTAGTATCTCTGTACCATGGGTGTTTTACCACCCTGTGCCTAAATTTCATCATGTGTAACATTGAGATAATAATAAGACCTCACAGGGCTTTTGTGAGGATTAAACGGATTAAGACATACAGTATATACTTAGAACAGGGTATATTAATTATTTGAAAGTTACTTTTGAGATTATTGTCATTATTCCACTTGGTTAAAAAGAACTGACGAAAATGTTTTCCATGCACTATTATGCTTTCCCATCTCAAATAAATCAATCTCTTCTGCTACAGAAAAGAAGGATAGGCTTATCATATGATTCAAATACAGCAGGACAAAAAGGTGAAAACAAAAAGTAGATTTAAGCCCAGTATGTAAAAAAGCTCTGGGAGTCTTCAACAAGTGAAATTACTTGCTTCATGAATCAGTGAGCTTTGTGCCTGGACAACTCTTCAGATACTGAGGAGGTTCCTTAGTTTGATGAGAGGTTGGCTCAGAGGGCTGGTATTCTTACCAAAGAGTTGGTATTATTTGAAAGTAGAATAGATCAAGCTAAATGGGATAATCTGAGGAGTGGCTCCTTCATTCATTCCCTGAAGTAACGTTTGCAATACCATGTCTCTGAATTTCGAGTCCACAGCTAACATACACATATAAAAAGGAACTCTCTTATTGTAATTGTTTAATGATTATCTAAGACAAAAAAAAAAGGCATGTTAAATTCTAGAAGATGTGAAATCTCGGAAGAAAGTAAATTAGTGGAGCACTAAAAACAAATTGCTTCTACCTCTTAATTTGAACCAGTCAAACCTGTTACGCAGTCACCAATTCTCACAGTTATGCCACAGAGGAACGCCCGGGTCTCCAGGTGTCTTCCTGTGAGAGGAAGTGACTCTTAGCAAAGGTCAGTGCTGTTAAACCAGATGAATAAGTCACAGGACAGTGAAGGAATACCTCATAAAGATTTCTTCCTGGGAGCATGTACATAAAGCAGTTCCTAATGGGACCACTGTGCTTCTGAAAAGCTTAAGTTTGACCTTAGAGTGTTAGAATGCAATTATGCATAATAATAGCGTGCAATAGAGCTTCATTGTATTGTAATGTGAGAAACCTAGTGATGAAAATGGTAGGGAAAGTGACCTGATTAATTTTATTAATTAAATTTCAAGGCTACTTTCAACCTGGCTCCCACCTTGCAAACATATTGTTCACCTTATGGGTTCTTCCCGTCTTGATTATTCATTCAGTCATTGTCATCCCCTGCATTCATCTCCCCCCCATTTTGGAAGTCTCACATGTGCAAATATTGGCATGGTACAGCATGCAGCCCAGGTCTTGCCGTGCTCTGGACTGGAGCTCCATCACTAATGAGTTTTTGTTGCTGCTCCTACCAGTCCTTCAGCAGGCTTCTATGGATACCAATCTAGAGCAGCCCAGCATATACTAGCATGGATCCAAATCTTCACATGTTCAGAGTCCTCACTGACCTCACTGCGACTTCTAGGAAACAGATGCCCCAAGTTAATATAGGAAAATAATTTTAAGACACAACTCTCTAAATGGATCCCCTTTGTTTTTGCCCTCCATATTTGCATAGATAAAGGTACAGTGATAGAACATTCAGAGTGAAGTCCTAGGCCGTGACTCATAATCACAGTTATAAGAATGGTCAAGTATTCTTTTATGATCATTTAAGTTTTTAGAGGTATAATTAAAAAGGAAACAGTGGAAAAAATAGCTAGAGTGATGAGCTGTAAATTATATAGATGAGAATATGTGCTCAGTTGTCTGTAAAAATATATAAATATGCATCCTGGCTACAGTCCATCTAGAGCTTAAAGAAACTCAGAATGAAGACAAAAATATCCTATGTAAATTTTTTATAAAGGTTTTGTTGGTGGTAAATGAATTTTAAAAGAATAATGATATAGTGTCTTAACTCTGCAATATTTAAGTTTTGTTATTTTATTCTTATAAAAATGTAGAATTATAAAGGCATCATAATTTGAAATCTATATAACTGGAAGAAAATATAATTTTATGCATTTTTGGCAACTTTTCAATACTGCAAAACAGGTAAGTTTCAAATATGAATAAAAGCATCGACTTTATGTTACTCTTTGCTGTGGGGTAAGCTTCTGTCAATATGTATATTGCATATATCAGTAATATCTACAAATTATGAAGCTTTGTATTAATTGAACAGGAGAACTTATATTATCTTTCATCTGTTTCCTTCTAATTAGTACCAAGGAAAATAAATTCAATAATGAAACTAAGATACAACTTTAATGCAATTCTCATAAATTTTACTTCAAAGTTTAGGTCTTATATTCTTATTTATAAGGCTTGGTTTTAATTCAAACTATCATTAAAGGAGGGTTATTGTTTCCCATTTCAAGGTATGCATCTCTTAAATACAGTAACTTGCTTGGAAGTAATATTTACTTATAGACTATTGATGACTTTAGTTTAAAAAAAACCCGTCATTTTCTAATATTCCCACATCTTCATTTTTCCTTCACACTTGACAATATTCTTAGAAATTGGGATAAATCTGATTGATACTTTTTTCATTTTAGAAATAATTTCCAAATATGTAAAATGTTTTGTTATAAATATTTTTATATTTAGTATTGAATATTAATAGTTAAGTGTAAATAGCACTTTATGTTTCCTAAATTGTTTTACATATGAAAATAATTTTAGTCATCACTGTTATCCAGTGTTATGAGTTGAATATCATCTGCCCCAAATTCATCTGTTGTAGCACTAAACCCCAAAGTTATTGTATTTAGAGACAGAACCTTTAGAGAAGTAATTAAGGCTAAATCAAATCATAAAGGGGGTGGAGTCCTAATCTGATAGTTTTAATGTCCTTCTAAGAAGAGAAAGAGACATCATAAAGCATCTCCCAGATGTCCAGAAAACCCCATGTGAGGACACAGCAAGAAGGCAGCGTTCTACAAGCCAGGAAGAGAACCTTCACTGAAAACCAAATTTGCTGACACCTTTATCACAGACTGATAACCTCTAGAATTTAGAGAAAATAAACGTTCATTTTTTAAGCCACTCAGTCTGCAATATTTTGTTGTGGCTTACTACATGTGCCCATGCTTACTAATATGGACTATCATTACTAATTTCTTCTTACTGAGAATCAGCAGTGTACAGAATTGATCATAATTTTTGGTTCTTAACCACTATTATCAGTTGTCCTTTGCCAGACCATATTTTATTTTATTTATTTATTTAACTGGACAACTGGAACAACAACTTATCTAGTGGCATGTACCTTACCTACACTGTCTGCCAACATTCTATTTGTGTTTAAAGTTCCTTTATGTTCCTTTTTCAGTTTTCTCACTAAGTAATATGTTGTTTAGTTTAATTTTACTAAATATTGACTCCTTGAACTCACTTAAAAAAAATCAATAATATGTTCCCAAGCTTTTCTCATGCAATTGCTTGCCATTGGGGTTCATTTTCACTATTATATAATACTCCATTTTGTAAATACATCACGATGCAGTAATACTTTCTCCTGCTAGTGGAAACTTACCTTGTTTCCAATGGGAACAATGGGGTATGAGTATTTTTGTACCATATTCTGGTACATATGTGCCAAACTTCTCCTGAACATTTTCTCACAAGCTTATTGCTATGCTGTAAGGTTTGCGAATATTCGGTTTACCAGCTAATGACAAATTCTTTTCCAAGTGTACCAGTTAGCACTGTTACTAGTTCAATATGTTTTGTATTGTAATTGTGTCTTTCACATATGCTTAAGTTAAATTGTAAAATCCATATGGTTAGAAGAATAATATATTGTTGAAAATATAGAAACCATTATACTAACAATTGGTTAACTTTGCCTTATGCTGCAGGAGATATTTATAATTTTAGGGATATTCTGTTATTCCATATATGAAGTGGAATGAGAGAACGGTCATGCAGTAAATACAACTAAAGCACTTCAAGATTATCTTTAAAAATTTATTTTGTCTCTCTCTTATTAAAAGAAATTCTACAGAGCCTGCCTCACCTAGGAGCATGAATATTTCAATAATTATAACATGCAATAACTGGAGGAGAGGAAGCAAAGACATATGCTACAAGAGGAAAATTATTATCTGAAACATTGATATCTGAAATCATTTAGATGTTAATTTCATAGTCATCTTAACTGGTCATATCAGTCGGTAAAATGATTGGATAAAATATTTTTCTTTATATGTTTTTTTCTTCTATCCAGGGCAGGGTCCATTCACAATTATTGAAGTAAATAATTCACTTACTGATGATTTCGTAGCATTAACATAGCACTTCTCATAATCCATTCACCAATTCAGTTACTTTCTGACCTTGTAATTAAAGCATTTTACAGCATATATTTCTAGTGTCTGCTAGATTTTTTATCTTGTTTATTTATAGTCAGATGAAAGTTTGTTCTATTACTCTTAGTTATAACATTTTAAATGTTGCAATGGTTTTTCAGATATTCTTAATATTAACTTAGAACTGAGTTGTCTCAAATGATTAATTAATAAAATTACCAGTGGGTATAGTATTGAAGAAAACAGAGCACCTTACTTGCTTATATAATGCAATAGTGAAAAAAATTAACTAGGTAAAATTAACTAACCATAATTTTGCACAACCATATTCTCATTGAAGCAAACTCTGCTCTTAGGTTTTCTGTAGTTGCTTTTCAGATATTTAGCAAGAAGCAATTATATAGATCTGTGGGCAGAATTCATGCTGAAATTAATAACTGAACTCATGTGTGAGAGATGGAATGTATTCTACAATAACCATGTACTATGCTTTCCTCTTAGTCATGCTTGTACAAAATTCCTAGACATATAATTATTAAAGAAAGCTCTCTTTCAGTTTTCACGATATTTAAAAGTTAACAGAAATTGATAAAGACAACCAGACACAATAGGACTTTGAATGAAATCACCTCAACTAATGAATTGTATTTATGTCAAGATGGTTCAAACAGTTATACAATTTTTACTTAAAACTCAAATCAGAATCTACAGATGTTTCTATTCCATCTGTATTTGTTGAATTTTCTGTTCTCAATGATCTGTATTCTTTGTTCCCCAACATCTAAAAAAATGCTAAGAATTTGGAAGGCTTTATGCAACCCTAGTTGTCAGAACACAAAACAGGAAACTATCTCAAATGCTCCTAGTTGATCCATCTTTGTGTTTGAAGCACAATGCCTCAAAAATCCACCTGCTGGAAGTCGGGTGGTGTATGCAAAGGGATGTCATGGTAATTTAAAAACTGTTGAATACAGAACAGAAGCTTTTCCTGCCCTCAAACTCACCACACTGGTTTGTCTGGCTCACTACATGCCAAAACTTTTGATTGATGTGCTCACTTCAGTCACGGGTAATTTTAACTCATATATTAAGTAGCTGCTGTTTCCACTCCATTATTGTTCCTTGTATGGGGCAAATCAGAGTTCTGGTTTTGTCTGTATTGGGTTGACCCAGAGCCATAGTGTGCTTTTGTTTGGATTTAAGTAGGAGGCAAGCTAATATTTCAAAACTAGCAAACTTTTACAATCTCTGCTTTTCTTAATTGTAGGGATCCCTGTGGTAAAGAGCTTTTTATTTCTACCACATAGCTCTTTAGGAGCCCCAAGGAAGCCAGAAATGTCGTTAAAGGCTTTCTAAATACATAGACATTCTTTTGAAATGTAGGAGATTTAAGTGGATTAATTCAATATAACCAACTGTGGCAGCATTTCCCCTTTTATCTGTTTGTATTTGTGGCAGACAATATGCCTTAACAGTAATTTTAGGTTGTGTATATCAGTGTCTGCAGTAGATCTGGAGACTGAGAACATTTCTATTCGTTACCATCTTAGGGGCCACTGGTTGTACAGAATATGAACTCTAATAGAAATGACAATATCAACAGTAGATTATGATGTACATTTCCATTAAATTTCAGTCTTAATATAAATTCACATCAGTCTGCATAGAAAATAATATAAAAAGAATTCATTCATATCAATAATCCTTGCCTCTCTTCAAAACAATTATCTACTAACTAGAATTAAAAATTAAAGTTAAACCAATCAAGTTATTATTATTATTATTATTATTATTATTATTACTTAAACATACAATTTACACTGGGACACATTCTTTCCTCCCAAGAGATTGAATAATATTTCTGAAGTGAAATAAAATTTGTTAAAATGTTAAAAAAAATTTTTTGGCAAATCCTAGAGAATGTGAACTATTAAATATACTGATATTCACAACAGAAACTTGTATTATATACTCTAGATTATATTCAACAAATGCCTGATATTTATGTAAGGAAAACAAGTCTGAAAGGGCAAAAATAGACAATATTTTATAAATTCCTCAGAAGAAATATAAAAATGAACCTAAAGTACTTGTCCAGAGGTATATAAAAAGCCTTTTTATTATATATTATTTTTTGGCACTAGTTGGCATAAGAATACATGCCAAGCCCAACAACCTCCCAGTCAAATCTCCTTCCATTTAAACCAAATAAAATGAAATTGCCCATAGAATGAAAGGTTGTAAATATTACATTATTTTAACTCCTGAGACTCTTAAGTCTAAGCTACACAATCCAAATTATAGGAGGCTTGGGAATTATCTAGTCTTAGATGCCAGTCTGGAGAAACTAGGCAAAATGAGTGTTTTTCCAGAAAGTTGGGCAAATATCTATGTATTTAGTTTATTTTAAAGTGTGTATTACCCAGAAAGGTACTAATGTAGATTTTAAAATAAGATTATTTACTTTATTTTAAAATACTTAGTTGTAAATAAAAATAGTTAAAAAGGGAGTCACCTAAGGACCATAGCCCAAATTTAGCTTGCTTCTTGTTTTTATAAATAAAGTTTTATTTACAAAACTTTATTTTTATTAATAAATAAAACAAAAAACAGACTCAGGCATGTCTATTGATGTTTATATTGCCCATAGCTCCTTTCATGCTATAAAGGTAGAGTTGAGCAGTTGAGACAGAGAACGTATGGCTTGCAAAAACTAAAATACCATCTGACCCTTTATTAAAAAATATATATTGTTAATGCTTGATTTATAATAAATATTTTATGTTAAAGACAAAGGCCATGATAATAAAGTTTCAATATTTTTAAAATATTTGAATATTTTCAAATATGGAGTTATAATAAGAATAATAAAACAATTGGAAATATATTCCATAATCATTGTTTCAACATAACTATCATCTCATAGTAATGTACTCAATATCACATACAACATGCCAGAGGAATTATTCACACATCTTAAGGAAAAAGAGATAATATATAAAAACGAATTCTAGGCGCTATGTGTGATTTCTTCATATATTTTTTCATATATATTATGGTGAGGAAAAAAAAATTTAAGTTCCCATTTCCTAATCATTAGTTTTTATTTTATAAAAGTAAAATAACTCTACCTTTAACAAAATTCCTAGGGAGTTTTTATGATGTATTCTAATTTCCCAGCACTCCAGCACAAGCCATAAAAAAGTCACGGTTTTCTCTCCTATGAAACACAGCATGCATATGATTATAGCTCAATTAAGAGACCGGAAACACTCACATGAGGTACTCAACTTGTACGCTCTGGGTGGCTGAGTCAGACAAGCATTGCTGGAAGAAGGTGACTCCATTAGCACTCTTTAAAGAAGCCATCAACTAAGCAGCCATTAGTTTTTTTGTATCTCCAAGTCAAAGAGGTGGCATTTCCTTTCTTAAACACCCTTCAGTATTTAATGACTTCTTACTGAAAATTTGATATTTATTCATTATATTTTGATTGTAATAGGGAATGAGAGAAAAGTATCTGGGGATAAATGAAGAGAATACAGAAAAAAAAAAAAAAAACAGTAAATTTACGGAGATAATGAAATTAAATATAAATAGAGCCAGCTGACCCAAGGGAAAAAAATCATAAGGGTTAACAATATTTTAATGGCTTCCTTAATTCTATCCTGGCCTTTGCCAGTTATTATTTTTAAATTTTACCTCAAGATTTTGTTGACATCTACTAGTGCTTCTAAAAAATGAGGCACAGAGATTACCTAGAGATCTTGTCAAAATGCACATTCTGATTCAGTGGGTCTACAGCTAGGCCTAATGATCTGTAGTTCTAGCAAGATCCCCAGAGACTGATACTTTTGTTTTCGGAATACACTCTAAATAGGAAGACCTTAGATGACACAAATAAGGACTAAATATTAGGGTATTAGAAAAAAGGCAAATGCATTTTGCTTAAGAAGAATTTGATTGTTATTTCATTACTTTTGTACAAATAGTTAAAAAAAATTGAATAAAAGCTGACAAAATTTAGTCCATAAAGGACTTTTCTACAGATATTCTTAGTAGGGAAGACATAAAAATATCCTTTCATGTCCACAAATAACCATTCTACTTCACTTTTAAAATGTTTCTGCATCTCAATAAACCCAAGTATATTTTGGGGATTACTCTTAATAAATATAGGTGAGAAAAATATTTGCAGTTATCTCTTTAAGTAATTATAGTTTTCATATGTTCTTTGAAATACATAATTGATTTTGAATATTTTTCTTACTCAGGGGTACAAAGTGGTAAGTTAAGCTATTTCATGTGTTTCCTTTCACTGATAAATATATTCATATATATGTGCATAATACATGCATATTAACAAGACAATTCTATTTTTTCTATTAATTCAATGTATGGTTATCATAAGAGAATCTAGTTCTTGAAAAATAACAAATCTAAAAAACAGATCTAAATAAATAAAGACCAGATCCAAATAAACAGATAAAAATATTCTTTATACTTTAAACATTAAAAGAAATATTTAAGCCTTACAAAAATGTTCTCTAGATTTTTTTTAATTAAACCTATATATGGAGGGGAAAAAAGCATATAAATAAAATCTGGGTTTTCAAACAAATATTCAAAAAAGTGATGTAATGTAGTATTTAGTGTGAAATAAAGCTTTTTCCTAAAAAATATACATTCACAAGGAGTGATGTGGAGACTCTTTGGTAGTGTTTGCATCTAAAAGTGCCAGGCATCATCAGAAATTCACTACAGAAAGAACTAAGAATTAAAATTATTATTATGATTTTTAAGATATTAACAATTTTCACTGAGTAACACAAAATCCAATGTATCTAACCACTAACTATTTTAAGGAAGAAATTCCAAGAAAAAGACATACTGTGGGGTTTTCCATGAATTACACCCCCACATGGGAAGGAAGTGACAAAGAGTTTCAAGAAATTCCTTTACAAATGTTGTTGAACTTCTTCAAAGCCATAAATAGGAGATAAAGAACATTATTAAACTTCACAGGAGGAAGTAAGAAATCCACTTAGCCTGTTGCTAATCTTCTAAAATTCTTCCAATGAACACTGATAAAGATATAAAATCTGGGATTATCTAATATTCTTTCTTCTACTCTTCTTAATTCTCCCCATTGATTTAAGCCCTATGAAAACTGGAATGCTTGGAGTTACAACTAGAGAAAAAGTATTCTGAAATGCTGGATACCTTGACATTAAAAAACAATGCATCTTGAGATCTTCACATATTCTTAACTATCATGAAAGTAAATAAATTACATGACTATAGAACTGATAAAGGATGGTAATTCACTTGGAACACCAATGATTCTGCAAATACAGGCTGAAAGTTAGTTAAATAGCTTTTTAAATAAAGTTAGCCACTTAACATAAACTTTTTAGTATTTAAAGAAATAATTAGGAACTGACTTCAATCTTTATTCACACTTCCCATTTTCTAGCCAAAGAAAAAATCCACATTTTTTAGATATTTTCATTTTTTTCTTAACAACATTGCTGGATATTTACTTTCATATATGTATATATGTACACACATATATGTATGTATATATATGATAGCATATACATACATGACAACAAAATATTTGGTAAATACTTATTACTTGCCTGCTCTGGATTGTCTCACAACCTCTTATGAGGAAATCAATTACATATACTAAACTCCTTTATTCCAGTAGCACAAGTGTTCATCTGTTTCTTAAAAATCAGCATGTAACACTTCACTGTACTTTGTTTGTTAATATCCCTCTATCTCAACATTTGTGATCTTCTAAATTATTTGCTTTCTTTCACACATGACCTTCATAACTAAGCCTGTATTTTTTTGGAAATCAAGGCATATACTAAAAACATATTTTCTCTTCTGAATCAATCAACTTTAGCTCATTATTCTGAACTCTACACGAGTGTCATATGCATTACCTTCATGTAAAAAGGTAGGAAGAGGAGATAATAATTTTACATTTCTAAAACGAAGGAAAACATTTAATTGGCTCTAAAGTATATAAAAAATTAATAACCTCCATATACATATAACAATTTAGCTAATACAGTATGATTTGGAAATAGATCGCAGAAAGCCTCTAGATAGCTCTATCAGAGGCAATTGAATTAATTTATTACAATCAGACAATCTGAAAGATGCAAGCAAAGACGAGAGGTTTCCATTAACACATTGCATTGTTTCTTCAGAAGCTTTTGCTTTGATCTCTTCCAATGACAAAAGAACTACTTTGGAATCAGAATATAATACAGATGTCAGAGATGATTGATGGAGAGAAGGTGGAGGCGGGGGAGAGGTTTACAGGGTTAAGCCATTGGACACACCAAATGCGTATATGTGCTGTTATCATTTTATTTTTGTTATTGTGACTGTTGTTTCCTCTTTTCTTGCTGGTCTTCCTGTTAACTACAGTTTACATAGGATTCTTTATACCTTGATTATTGGTTCTGGTTAGTTCTTTTTTATAGGCAACTGCTATGGATTCTTTTTTTAGTTACAATAAACGAAGTATTATTGTAAAAATTGTTACCACACTCCTTTTGCTCTCAGGAGATACATTTCTGCTTTTTCCTAGGTTTGTTTGTTGGGTAGTTTATTTCCTACCTCCGAAACAAACTGGAGATAACTTTCAGCTCAAGTTAGTATTGAAATAAAAATTTCTCTTTTGTAAAAACATACTTTCTTCAGCAACTTTCAAAATTGTCCTTACGCACAGTGTCCTAGTGAAAAACATGAATTTAATAAAGTTTAATACTTTTGACATGATTTCTTTGAAAAACTTGCTAGATATTTTCATATGCAAAGAAAAAAAACAAGTTGATCTGAACTTGTCCAAGGAGAGCTCTCTACTGGCAGCACAGTGCCCCCTAAAGTTATCCTTGAGAGAAAATAACACAATATCTCAAAATGAATTATATATTACTTAATAAAATATTATCACTTGATTTCATTTTGCCAAATAGATAAATTTTCCATCAAAAATAGTACAATTCATACAAGAAACTACAAAAATTTTGTTTTGTGTCAATGATAAATTTAATCACAAGTAAAATATATATTTTGTTATGAGTTTCCATTCTATGCTATTGAAAAACTAATAATAAAATGAAATATGCTAATGCTGAGGACTCAGTTAAAGGTTTATTCTGATTACAAAATACGGTGTGCCAATAACATCCTCATAATTCTAGAATCTGAATGGAATACATTTGCTGACAGAAGGCAAAATAATTTTCAAATGGGAGCTTGCATTTAATAAAATATAAAGCAATGTCTGTCTCAGAGCAGTACTTGAACAGTCAACAAAAGTGGGGAAAGTATTTAAAGAGAATGTCTACAAATTTATTAATAAGCTATAGCTTTATTACTACATTTGTAAATTTTAAAGTACGTAAATACTTTAAATAAGTAAATAAGTAAATAAGTAAACTATTGAGTTGATGTTATGAAAATAAGAATAAACTATTGAGTAAACTATTGAGTAATGTTATGAAAATAACATAACTAAACTATTGAGTTGATGTTATGAAAATAAGATAAGTAAATAAGTAAACTATTGAGTTGATGTTATGAAAATAAGAATAAACTCAGTTTGATAAATCAAAACAAACCAGCCATTGCATTTGTCTTTCTTATAAACCAATTTTCTTTTTTAAAAAATTCAAATCTCCCACTTATAAAACAAACAATAAATTCATATCAACTCCCAAATATTCTACAACATACGCTACCTAAAAGATATTATAAGATACACAGTGTATATACATTTGTCTTGCTCAAAATATGTTTTTAACATGTCTTTTAGTTTTTATTATTTGTGTACTTATGTATTTATTTATTTATAAAGATTTTATTTATTTACTCATGAGAGACAGAGAGAGAGAGAGAGAGAGGGAGGCAGAGACACAGGCAGATGGAGAAGCAGGCTCCATGCAGGGAGCCCGATGTAGGACATGCTCCAGGGACTTCCAGGATCATGCTCTGAGGTGAAGGCAGACGCTTAACTGCTGAGCCACCCAGGTGCCCTATAATGCTTTTCTTTTTTAAACAAATCTTTTTTATTTTCTGGTAGAGCCATAGGTACAATCATGATGCTAAGATACACAAGATGGTAACAGAAATTGAACCTGTTAATATTGGATCCATTCCTGTTTGTACAGTAACTACTTTTGTCTAGGAATTGAAGTAAACTTGTCAAGATGAGAGGAGCTAGGTTTCAAAGTGGCTACCCAAATTAAAGTTTTAATGTCTCCTCCTTAGGATTAGAAATTTATTCAGTGATAACCATAGTAGACTAAATATAAAAAGTAAATCTCAAATATTAATTTTTTATGGCTGCAACATTTTGTTTGTGGTCGACATTTTGTTTGTGGGGCTCCTGGGTGGCTCAGTGGTTTAGCAACTGCCTTTGGCTCAGATAGTGATCCCCGGGTCCTGGGATCAAGTTCTGCATCAGGCTTCCCATAGGAGCCTGCTTCTCCCTCTGCCTATTTCTCTGCCTCTCTCTCTTTCTCATGAATGAATAAATAAAGTCTTTTTAAAAATTCAAAGACAAACATCTTAAAATCCACAAAAACTATATATTGGAGAAAATAAAGACTATAGGCAAGCCAGGAGTCATTTTTCCATAATGTTTATTAATACCCCCTCATCTTACCAGCTAGAGATGGAGTAGAAATAGTACTAATTCTTACATTACAAAGTGCTTTGGGTCAACTTATAACCAATGGGAATGGACAAAAGTGTCAATCCCCACTTTTACAGATATAGTCTGCATCTTTTCAAGACCAAAAAGCAACTAAATCCAATTCATTTGGAAAAATCTATTGAGTTTCAATTAAATTGCTCCCAGATCCATCCATTGCTGGACCTAAGAACACAAACTTCTTTATGAGTCCTGCGTGTAAAAGGAAGAAAATATGCATTTGATTAAGTACTCAGTAATTGTCCATCACTGTAATTCCATATATGACTTAATTTTATTCTCTGATAATAACTTTGTGAATATGTTTTATTATTCCCATTTTTGAGCAATTCAAGGCTGTTTCTCTAAATTGCCCAATGTCAGACCGCTAATACATAGTAAAGTTAGAATTAAAATTTCTTTTTTAAAAATTTTTATTTATCTATGATAGTCACACAGAGAGAGAGAGAGAGAGGCAGAGATACAGGCAGAGGGAGAAGCAGGCTCCATGCACCGGGAGCCCAACGTGGGACTCGACCCTGGGTCTCCAGGATCCCGCCCTGGGCCAAAGGCAGGCGCCAAACCTCTGCGCCACCCAGGGATTCCAGAATTAAAATCTCTTTTCTTACTTCTGAGATAATGCTCTTTCCAATTCATCACAAGGGCCAATGGGTGACTAGAAATGCTCAGGACTATAGAAACCTATTGCCAGAAGAGTGGATCTGTACATTTGCCCATAACATCAAACCATTTGTAGGATGATACTTTATCAAAACATCTAGTTTGTTTTGAAAGTTCTGTGTAGCTATTAATCTCCATGTCTGGATATCTATCATTTTTCTCTTCCCCTCTTTATTTTATTCTTTCTTTTCTTTCTTCTTTCTTTCCTTTCTTTCTTTCTTTCTTTTTTTCTTTCTTTCTCTTTCTCTGTTAATCTTGATGACCTATTCTTGATTCTTCTAAACCTAATTAAGGATGCTATCACATTCCATATTTGTAATCTATAGACTGTTTTCTTAATATTTCAATTTCTTATGAAACAGATAATAGAAACCAGTTAAACTTCTTTCAATGTATCTCATTCCCCCTACTACCCTGAAAAATATATAGTCCTGTTTTTCATCATTATTCATCATAGCCTTTGTGTAAATATTTTCAGCTTAGAAGAAAAGATGATGGCTAGTTTTTAGTTATATCCAGCTTTCCATGATCTTGGAACATTTCATAACTTCATTTTTCTAAGCCTCTAAAAATTAAGTGATACAAAAAATGTATTATAATATTGCCAACTTCAGAAAGTTTTAAATTTGTGTGGAAAAAATAAGCATATCCTTAATTGATACAATGGCACTTTTTTAAAATAAGAGAAATGTTGAAATAATTACCTGTGTGCTTTTTGATAAAGTTCTGCTATAGAAATATAATTCTCCAAATACATTTATACCCAAAAATAGCATGTAGAGAAAAACATGTATGTAATGTTAAATTTCATAAAATGAGCCCAATTTTAAGTGCACACTGTTAGTTAACAGCAGGGATGGTTTTAAATGTAAATCCTAAAATGACACGATTGAGGCTAATGATCTGTTTTGCCAATCCTAAATCTGCATATTTAATTTTCATGACCGGAAATACATCTAAATAGGATCTCCATTATTTAATTGGAGTGAAAGAGTTTTATTGAAGAAAAGTAAATTGCAGAAATCATGTATTTATTTTCTTTCATTAAAAGGTCACTTGGAATTATAGTAAAGCTCCTTATCATTAATATGATTGTTGAAGCAGAAAGCAGTTAACCAAAAATCATGCTCCTTTCCACTACTTATAATGACTGATATTACTTCCTTTAATGCTTCTTGGACTTATCCTTAAGGAAGTCTCAGGGTTGGCACAAATTTGGTAACTTTATTTTCCTCTCTGAGCTTATGTTTCAGATCATGCCTTCATTCAGCCCACACAGGGTGCAATGCCTGCCCTCTATAGCCCACTTTTTCCCCCTCAAATCTTTGATCCCTGGATTATTTACAGTTAATGATTTCTTTCATGTTCAAAATAATTCTTCTGTGGAGAGTGATTATATTCCAGCAATATTTTCTCAGTATCTTCTTTTTAATGATGAATATGTATATATTTTTCATTAAGTGTTGCCAATTTCAAAGAGACTATTTCCCAGGAGGTACTTTAGAAATAATCTCACAAGCAGCATATAAGAAGGCAGAATGATTTTTAGAGATTGCAAAGAGCTATGAAGAAAGACATCAGTAAAAAGACTTTCTATCTTGAGAGCCAATTTGGAAAATATTTTTAAATGTAAATTAAATAAGTATAATATATGCATAACAAGTCAATCAACCAGTGGTATTGCACTGCTGTAACAAGTAGTCTCAATAGAACCTATAAATGAATCTTCTTTTAAATATTTCAGTTTACCATTTCTTATAGCACAAAAGGAATTATATATACATATATACTGGCCAAAAATCACAGACACTTCCAAGGATACAGAATTGAGATTTTTGTCCTCCTTTGTTGGAAAACATACATGCACACACTACATATGGAAAAGCCTCTGGCAAATAAAAATCTGACAATAATCTTTTACAGCTATTAGAGATTTTAGTTATCATTCTTTATTCTTCAAATAAGATTTTTTTTTCCTCAAAAGTATTGGCTATGTAGAGAATATCTTTAAGGAAAAACTCCTTGGTCTTCAAAAAAGTAAATATGAATTAATGTATATACATCAGTAATCAAACATCATTTAGGAGATTGTGTTAAATGAAATATAAGAAGTTTATCAGATTTCAATATCACAGAGAAAAGTTACTGTTATCTTTTAGTATATGTTGATTGCTCCCTGCAGAAATTTCATTTATTATGTACTCACCAATTTCTTTGTGTATTACTGAAAATGCTAGTTTAGGGTTTTTCTGTTTTGATATGCAAAATCTTTTGCTTGTTTTGAGTCCTTTTAAAAACACACAATTGGGATCCCTGGGTGGCGCAGCGGTTTGGCGCCTGCCTTTGGCCCAGGGCGCGATCCTGGAGACCCGGGATCGAATCCCACGTCGGGCTCCCGGTGCATGGAGCCTGCTTCTCCCTCTGCCTGTGTCTCTGCCTCTCTCTCTCTCTGACTATCATAAATAAACAAAAAAAACAAAAAAAAAATTAAAAACACACAATTATTTTATTGAACATGATATAAGCAACAGTACAGAAGTAGATTTCTTTAGTTTAAAAATGAAAAATTGTTGTTTTGAAATACTTTTTTCACATGATTTCAGACACTGGTACATTTTGGCAAAATATTACCAAATGAGTATATAAAACTTCATCTGAGCTATGAAGATACAGGGCCAATTAGATTTGCACATAAAGTATTTGGATAAGTGCTAAAAAATTTAACATGGTCAGTCTTCATATCTTCTAATGAAGAAAATGCTTGAAAAGAAGACCTTTTTAAACTTCAGGAAACCAATCCAACTGAAAATTATTTTTATTAATGACTGATTCATTTACATTTTCTTTAAATTATGAAATTACAAACAGCCTTAGTTAATTAAAATCTTTCAATTAATCACTTAGAGTAATTACTTATCACTATAAAGAGTTATGAATATCTTAGTGAAAAAAGAAGGAATTTTCATTGGAATTTAGAATTTTTAAATATACCATTTAGTAATTACACATTGTCCAAGTACACATCCAGCAGTCTGTGGTGAATGCATTTGTGATGACTGCACATGTGTGGGTCAATGAACTCCATGAGAAATCTACCTTAGGTACCCATGATCAAGTACGGACACATCACCAGGTGATCAGCCAATGGCAATATGATTCATGGTTAATTTTTCACCTTGGTCAGACACTTTAAAATTAGTGAAATCCTCTCTTATAATTAGTTTCTATGAATAGTAACTTCCTATTAGAGAAGAGTTTTCCCTTGAAATATTACTTTACATTCATTAAAAAGCATTCTCCTATCTTTTCAAAGACTAATGCCTGGAACTAGATTTGTCTTTAAAACTGTTTCTTTCAGAAGAAATATTTTCTGTCCCTTTTTCTACTACGGAGTAAATGTTCAACAGTAAAGATTACCCTTCAATGATTTTTTATTTACCTATGTGTGTATAATTTATACATGCATAATTTTTGTATATATAATGATTTCTTTTGCTATTTCCATTTTGTTTGACATTTATTGTACTTAATCAACAATACGTCCATAATCAATGTCATTTATGGCATTAATTTATTGTATAAAGAAATTACCATATAAAATCATGCAGCCAAGAAATAAAGTTAACATCTGTTATCTTTCCCCTTACTTTTTATTAGAATGTATGCTTTCTAATTATGGCAAGCAAATTTAGCTAGCTGCATAGCTACTTTATTGAATGATTTTGTT
This sequence comes from Vulpes lagopus, assembly GCF_018345385.1. Lineage (NCBI taxonomy): Eukaryota > Metazoa > Chordata > Mammalia > Carnivora > Canidae > Vulpes > Vulpes lagopus. Next base: position 20,129,734 of record NC_054824.1, on the reverse strand, counting down.
TTTTTAAATTGGTACTATTTTCCTTTTATAAAAAAATGTAGCAACTGAAACTACAACCTAAGCTTTCCAACGTAAAATGAAAGCTATTTTGTGCATATGAACCATTCGTATATGACATTGCTTTTAATAATTATATTGTCTAAATAGTTTTGTCTTGTGCTTCTTTTTTTTTACATTTTTAAAACACATGTTCATGGTTTGTGATTGACTTCATGATTTTATTTTTAGTTTTTTATTATTTTTTAAAGATTTTATTTATTTTTTTCATGAGACATGGAGAGAGAGAGAGGCAGAGACACAGGCAGAGGGAGAAGCAGGCTCCATGCAGGGAGCCCGATGTGGGACTGGATCCCAGGTCTCCAGGATCATGCCCTAGGCCAAAGGGAGATGCTCATCGGTTAAGCTACCTAGGCGTCCCCGACTTCATGATTTTAATGTTAATAGTTGCCTTATATTTCGTGAACTCTAATCTAATTATTAATTTGTTTTGGGATATTTAGGTTATTTTAATTTATTTAGTTATAACATTTATGTTTGTTTCGTTGCATATAACAATGAAACAAATTTATTCATGCAATAGTCATCATTATCTTTTGAAAATAATGTTTATTTCTCTGAGATAAATTTCATAGGGTATCATATTTCATGTGAACATGATCACTGAAATGTTTTTGTTATATTTTTTCAAGCAGTGAATAACCTAGTTTATCAAACTCAGTAGTTTACTGATATGGAATGAGATAATAAATCTATTTTCATCTGTATTAAATAATCCTTTCTAAATAATTCTTAATAAAAATATATCTTTAACCATTCATATATTTTCCTGAATAAATTATTTTACAGAGAAAATTTGAAGTATAATCATGTCAGCACATTTCTGTGATATTTTTTAATTTCTATAAACTTTCAAGTTATTATATAAACTGATAAATGTTCCATTTTCCTTATACTATGTTTTTGTATATTTTTATATGCGATTTACCAGTTCATCATGATTCTATATTAATATTTTACTCCTTTGTTTTAATTGTTTCTAAGCAGATAACATCACATTGTATACTCACAAAAGAGTACTGTTTCAGAGAATAAACTGATTTTGATGTTACTCTAAGAAATGCAAAGAAAGTATCTCTTATTTCCCCTATCAAGGGGTGCCTGGGTGGATTAGTCCATTAAGTGACCAAATCTTGATTTTGGCTCAAGTCATATCTCAGGTTCAAGACTGAGCCCCACTGTTAGCTCTGCCTTCAGCGGGGAGTCTTGCTTGAGATTTTCTCCTCTCCCTCTGCCCTTCTCCTGACTGTACACACACACAAAAAAAAAAAACTCTTTTCTTTCTTTTTACCTGCAGAGAGAAGAGTTCCAGCAACACTGAAAAAATGAAAAATAAAAAAAATAATTTTCTAATTATATAGGATAATAAAATATAGTTTAATTATAAACAGAGGAATAGATGTCTCCTTTGTTCATGTTCTATTGTTATTTGATCATGCATTGCTAGAATAACTTAAATATATGTAACTATGTATCAAATTTGACCTAAAAAAATCAGTTAATCACTGAAAAGTACTAAAATCAATAGTTATTTCTACCATAGATTTACCAAGTTCAATCCACGGAAGCCTTTGGATAGGACACAAAGTTTTCCAATTTAGAGAATCATTTATTACTTATAAGGATTATTATTGCACCTAAACTTAGATATCTTTTATATTTCTATGAAATATTAGAATAATCAAAATAGCTATAAATACATATATAGTATATAATGTTCTACAACTATATATAGTTATATACAAAATTGAAGGATATGTAATTAATAATATAATGTATGTCTTATAATTATGTGGTAATTAAATGTAAATATACTTAATATATTTCAAAATCTTAATGGTTTTTCTGTTTAACATTTTTCATTCTACCAGCATAGTTATTCACAATGTCAAAACAATTTAATATTTATAAATATAAATTGTCATGCTAATCAAAGCTATTTATAGGATACAAATTCCCCCAACTTTTATGTTGATGTTATTTTGAATTCTATGCCCATAAATAATTCAGTCTTTATAAATGTTTTCAGTAATTTATTTCTTATAATCAATCCATGGTTTAAGTTTGAAATTTGGTAAGTTAGTTTATATGTTTACTAAAATCCTTTGTAACTTTTAATTTAGATTTCATAGTCCCAGGTTATAAGAACACAATATTCTTTGCACCAGTGCTATGAAGGAGAATAGAGTCAATCAGGGAAACATTATAAGGAATGTATAAATAAGTACATAAGTTTCAAATTTGTTGGTGATTTGGAATGTCTTTTTTTTTTTTTTCTTTTTCAGGATTAAACCCAGTGAGGAAACAAGTCAGTTTTCAAGAAAAGGGAAAAGTCAACTTTATTCTTAATTTATTTTTGATGTATTTTTAATTTATTTTAATTAATTAATTTATTTATTTTCAAAGATTTTATGTATTGGGCGGGCGGTGCAGAGACCCAGGCAGAGGGAGAAGTAGGCTCCATGCAGGGAGCCTGACATGGGACTCGATCCTGGGTCTCCAGGATCATGCCCTGGGCTGAAGGTGGCGCTAAACCGCTAATCCACCACGGCTGCCCTGTATTTTTAATTTAAATTCAACTAATTAACATATAATATATTATTGATTTCAGAGGTAGAGGTCAGTGAGTCATCATTTTTATATATAATGAACACTGGGTATCATACAGAAGTCAACTTTAATTGGAGCCTAGTCTTGTATATAACAATGGTGGATTCTAAAGGTAGGAGGAAATGGCAAAGTCAGAAGTCATAAATTCAAGTCAGAAAATACACAGATGAATTTGAATTTCATTCTATGTGCAATGCACATAGCCAGTTGTATTCAGTTGGAATTCATAGATTCTGATATTTTAAATTTTGATAATAGAATATGCCAGTAATACTTGAATTTTCTTTATTCTTCTTAGAGTCTTTTGGTCTTCTAACCACATAGAATATGCTTGATCCCCCAATTTCTAATCCCATTTTACCGATCCAAATTATGTTTGCAATTGTTTAAATTTATTGAATCATATAACAAACAACAATAACAACAAAATCCTTAGTAATCATACTTCAAAGAAGAGATGATAGATAAGGTCAACCAGAACCACAATAGCTAGTAGACAGCATATACTTGTCTTTCTCCATTTTCTAAATGTATCATTTACCAAAGTGGAGAAAACTCTTTCCAAATTACACATATACTCCACTATGGCTCAGTTAGATATAATCATTAGTCTTGCAGAAAGTACAGTGTTCCTATAGTTCTGACAAGTTAAAAGAACCCGAAATCTGTGTTGCATCTCTGCTAAGGAAAAAAACAAAACAAAAAACAAAAAAACAAAAAACCAAAAATACCCAAAAGACTATAAAAACAAGTGATAGAACTTTGTAGAGGGTATCCTCAAAGGATATAAAACTAAAATAAGAAAAATGCTGGTCATATAACTGAAATAGTAACAACAATAAACTTCACTTAAACCCACTCACACTCTAAGGAGTTTTTAAATTTGTGAAATTTACTAAGTTAAAAGATGTTATGTTTATAATTTTATCCTAGGAGATAAAAACAGGATATAATTTAAGTGTTCATAAAATTTGTATATAAACATTTGTGTTGCAGTCTATTTTTAAATTTGAATGCAATATGAGTTACACATAAAACTTCCAATCATGAGGGTAAAATAAATAATGTACTTAAGAATTATACTCAGTCCACAAAAGGCTTAGAGAAAAATCACTGAAACCACAGTACAGCCTAAATTGAAAGCATAAAGAATTTGACAAAGTTAATCTCAAATATTTAGTTTGACAATAAATATAAATGGTTTATATTTAAATATAAACTTCTCCATTAGAGAGCAAGGAATCCCAGATTGGTTCAAAGCAATATTAATAACAAATAGAGGCAAGTTTCTATGCATTCCACAATGCATAGACATTAAATAAGCAATGAGTGAAACAGAAATGCAAAAACAGAGAAAGCAAGATCTTGAATATTAATATCAAATAGAACAAGAGGCAAAGCAGAAGTTTTATATTTGACTTTATATCACCAAACATATATTACTTGATAAAGATGATGAGAACATTGCTGTTACAAATGACATTACACTGAAAATAAAAAATAATGTTGATTATAAATAAAAAATCATTTTTGGATGGATCTGATGGATACTAATGAAAACTACAGAGGGTTTTTTAACATATAAGGAATACAGCAGATTTTATTTTTAAATTTACCTAATTGCATACCTTGAAATAGAGAATATGTTTACTTTTCAAATGCTAGTCCAATGAACAATTACAATAACTGATCATACTTAGAAAAGCAATATCAGTTAATTATAAAACATTAGACATTCGACTTAGCACACCTCTGGCCACAATGCAATGCAACCAATAACTGCAACTTTATTTTTTTTAAATGAGAAACAAATGTGAAAATATAAACCAAGACATAAAACTCCCGCAGAAGAAAAATAAATGTTAAAAATTGTAAGTGGACTATGATTCAACAATCACTGGCATCACAGAATGTCAGAATTTATAAGATTCAAATTTAAAACTATGATCAGATAAAAAAATTCATTGTTATATAGATCTTATTATTAATGCAAATTAAGATAAATGAACTGGATATTTAATTTAGTTGAATAAATGACAATATAGAAAGACCAAGGAAATGGGAAGAAAAATTTAGTATAACTAATTACTTGTGTTCAACTTTGACATCAATCTATCTAACAGCTGATGGATGGATTTGCCCAGAATTAGTACTTTTTTTAACTATGACTTTAAGGAGAAAAAGATTGTTTTAAAAATAGACAAAAGTCACAATATATTAGCAGTCTAAGCCAATTGTATTGACTTAACCAGGAGTTTAATTTGCCACATAGGGGACTAAAGTAATAATTCCATTTGTCCCTCTTCATTTTCTTAATTATTGTGTGCTTCTTTCTTCTTCCTCATTTTCCTTACAAAAATTACGATTTCTCTAATATTCTTTTCACAGTTATGGAGTCATCCCTCCCAATGACCAACATTACTTTATAATGTTTATTCATGAAGTATGCCACTATCATTGCTAAATCCTAGCTTCAGTGGTTTCTCAGATGAAATTTATTATTCTTTAGGTTTTCTTTTTATATGCTGGACCCTACTGCTATGTCATGCTGTGCCCGGTTTCTCTCATGTTCATTTTTGAAAGTCATTTTTGAAATTTATACCACTTTGAAAAAATTCACTTATCCATTATGCATTGAGTGCCTTAGTATTAGTCAATGTGGAAAGTAAATCCAGAAATGGAAATAAACAAAAACTAAAACTAAAAAACATGTCCCTGACCTCATGAAGTCGAAAGTCTAGTACATGGTTGCCCAGATGTGCTTGTTTATAAAACTCCTGGGACATTTGCTAAAAATTCAGATTTTCACTAATATTTTTTAAAGAGTCTAAATTTCAAGATGTAGTCATTTTTTACTAGGCTGAAACCTTTATTTTTAATAAATTTGCCAGGTGATATTTAGGATCAAGCAAATTTGGAAAATACTTGTCCTTTAACTTTAGTCATTGATTGCTTAGGCTGAAATATGCATGTAAGTTCTCCTGATAGTCTATGAAAAATTCATTTGGATTATCTGGTCATAGGTGTGACCTACATAGTACATCATCTTTTTTTTTTTTTAATTATGTTGATCGTACTGAGGAATAACTGAGCTGATAAATCCAGCCTCAAAATTCCCCACTATGATGCTTTTCAGGGCTCTTCACTGGAAAGAAGTGAACTTTTAGGTACTTTGGTGGTTTGGGACAGAAATAAGTACTTCTCAAAAGAATCCTACTTTAAATAACTGGAATTTGGAAGAAGAAAATTTTCTTTATTTTCTTATTTATTTGATCATTTATTTCTGGGAATTTGTTCCAGAAATAATTTCTGGGAATTTATTTCCATTTTTATAAGGCCTTTACTATTGGCCATTTATTACCATATGCTTAGAGGTTCAGCTGCATCAGAATGAGCAATTGAAATTAAAATTGTAGTACTAAAACAAATCCCAGGGTCTCATACCTCAAAATTCTCATTCAGTAGGCATGTTTTGGAAAATAGCCAAAAATTCTAAATGGGGGCACCTGGGTTACTCAGTAGGTTAAGTGTCTGCCTTCGGTTCAGGTCATGATTCCAGGGTCATGGGATGGAGCCCCATGGCAGGCTCCCTGCTCAGCAAAGGGTCTGCTTCTCCCTCTCCCTCTGCCACTCTTCCCTGCTTATGTTCTGTTTCTCACAAAAATTAATAAGTAAAATTTTAAAAATCTATTGTAAATGAACACTCTCTAGTTCTTTGATTCTAATGGCATAATAATGGTTAAGAAATACTTCTAGGTGGCCAGCAATTTCTCTGAATGGCTACACTTTTTCTCCAGCTGACAAGAGACTGGTCACGTTGTATTAGGAAAAGCATAACTTTAGAAAATGACTACACTAGTTTAGATTCAAGTATTTTATATCTACATGGCTCAGGTTCATCATTTTCATATGTATCATATATGCAAGTGTAAATACTCACCATCTGGACAAGCAATAGTTATAATGTAAATTGAGGAATAAGATTGACTCTCCTCTGGTTCCCTTTCCCTACTCTGATTAAAAAACACTGGTAAATTAAAAAAAACACTGGTAAATTAAAAAAAACTGGTAAATAGTTTATATCCCTGGGCAGGGAAATGGAATACTAGTATTTGTAGGAAACAAATAAATAAGAAAAAATAATACCTAATCATTATATTTGATAATCCTCCTGATAGAATGGCAAGATCACCCTTAAATCAATCATACTACACTGTACGTTATCGTTCAAAAATTCCCTGACACATGTATCCATTCACAGAGCTTATTACAATTAGCTTTTTGGACCTTCATTCTCAAATATTAACAGAGTGAACACCAGATTCTCTAGTATAAAAGACAGAGAATAATATAACCACATCAAATCAGGTAAACACAGAAATAGAAATGACTGTTGGAAATTGAAATAATGGAGAAAGAATTTACACACACACACACACACACACACAAAGATGTTACGTCAATGAAATAAAAACAAGTTGTTATTACAGAAAAGAAGTACATAATCAGAGAACAGCAGAAACTCTCCCAGGGGTTAAAAATGAAATAGCAGAAACTGAAAATTGGATAGAATGTTTAAAAGAAGAATCCAAGAAAATCTTCCAGAAAAAGAGAACAGAAAGAGAATGTCAGAGGAAGTCAGAGAAGTCAGCCAATGATTTATAGTATTAAATTAGGAGTCCTGGGGTTAAAACAGACAGAAGCTTGCCTGGTGTGTATACATGTCATAGATATAGAGGAAAAGGAGAGAGAGAGAGAGAATGAGAGAGAGTCTGAATGAGAGGAAAAATCAGAAGTCCCATCTAACACAGCCAACAGAGAGAAAAGAGAACATAGAAGAGAAGTAATCTTTAACAATCTTTCATAAAACAATTCCATAACATTCTCAGGACTGAAGAACATGGTTTTGCATATTACAGAAGCTGAATAAATGCCCAGCAAAGATAGATTTTTTGTAAACATCCACACCAAGGTGCATATATATATTTTTTTTAATTTTCAAAACATGGGGGAGAAAAAGAAGATCCTAAAACCTTTCAAAGATGGAGGATGGGGTGGGGATGAAGTATACAAAGAAAATACATAAGCTACATGAAATACAAATTCTCACTGTATCCATTTGCTTTTGAACAGCTTATCGCACTGTACCTTTTCACTGATTCTCATTATAATATATCCTATTTCACATAAAGAGTACAATAAAGAGGCAAGGTCAGGGTGAGGGAGGGTGGGGTATGTGGATGAGGCACTACAGACTTTTTTTTGCTTCACCTTTGCTTTTCTCTAAGACACTCTGAATAATGCTTTTTCTTTAATCCTAAAATGAGCTGATCATTTTAGGATTCAGTTCTCATTTTGGCTTTGAAGTTTCCTTTCCAACTTTAATTGCCTTTGATGGTAGGGTAAGACTCTTGCACAGAAGAATTTATATACTTAGGTTAATATAGCATAAATTAAAAAAGAAAAAGGAAAAAAAAAAACCCTTTAGCTTGAAGCAGCATTTTAAACTGTAAGGACACATCACATTGACACACACTCAATAATAACATTTAACAGCTTTTAACTAAGCTGCTAAGTGTTCTTTTTCCCCACCCCCTCTTGGAGACAGCTGCCCCTTCCAGCTCATGTACTGTTTTTTTGCTGATAGACTGATGTCTTTATTTAGGGAGTTATAAAGCATTGCTTCTAGTCATCAGCAGTTTCAAAAACTAGCCATTGAAGGAGGGATAAAGCCTATTCAGAAGATGGATGACAGCTTTTCATTTGAGGATCATACAGAAGGATATTTCCTTCTATAAAAATAGATTCTACAGTGTAGCTTGAGACTTACATTTTGCAAGGGATAGCCACTCTAAAAAACGACGCTGAAAATTGGAGACTAAAAGACAGAGGCATTCTTTCTTTTCATGTAAAAAGGGCCACACATGTCAAAATTGTTTCAAATCAAGTTATACTATTTAATACAAAAAAGAGGTTTCTAAAACTTGTGCTTACCATAATTCCATTTTTTTAAAAGATTTTATTTATTTATTCATGAGAAACAGAGAGAGGCAGAGACACAGGCAGAGGGAGAAGCAGGCTCCATGCAGGGAGCCCGACGTGGGACTCAATCCCAGGTCTCCAGGGTCACACACTGGCCTGAAGGTGGCGCTAAATCGCTGAGCCACCTGGGCTGTCCGTTTTTCTAAAGCATTATACTTGGGGAAAAAATGGCAAGCTATCCTATATAAATAAACATTTTGTTTTCTAAGACCAAATTCTTTCTAATTAAATTAGTTTTGAATGATGGTTCAGTACATTGATTAATAAGTAACTTAATAAACATTAAAAAACACACAAAGCTTCACTTCCCACTTCTGCAAAATAGGGATAATAATGCCTAAACATTAAATGTCAGAAAAATTAAATGTTAGAATCTATATAAGGAATTTTGGTAACATTGGTAATAGGCAGCTATGTAGATTAGCCGTAGCACATTCATACATTTATAGGAGGCTTTTACAAAGAGGTGTTAATAGATCAAAACTGCACATCACAAATCATATTTTAGAATATGTTATCATGAAGATTAATTTTTATATGAAGATTACTTTCATTAGGAAATGTACTCTATAATTATTAATTGCCTTTAATCCTTTTGTCCTGATTTACTGTTCTTTATACACTTAACACTGCATCTATGTATCTATGTGTCTATATTTTTTCATTTGACAGTTGTCTCTCTCACCTACCATAATGGAATCCATGAGCACAGCAACTTTGCTATGACTCTACTATGTCTCCAGCTCCAGGTATAGAGTACACGATTAATATGTATTTGTTGAAAATATAAGTAAGTAAAAATAAAAGCGACTTATTTTTATATTTAGGCATTTAGGCACTCAAACTATACAGAACATAACAAATTCATGCATATGTTTGTTAATTAAATTTATATCATGGTGAACGTATAACATATGAACTTAAAAAAAGAAAACAATATTAGCTTGTCTCTCACCACTTATCGTGCTGCCACTACAATATTAGCTGTCTCTCACCATTTATCTGCTGCCACTATGTAAACATTTGATAGAGAACAACAGAAGGCAGCTATAAACAAAATGACTTAATTCTAAGGGGTGGAAGCATCTTCCTGATAGCATTCAAACTAGGAATTATTTATTCAGGTAAATTCCTCTCACCACATCAACATGGTGAACTTTATAAATAAAGGGAATTTGGAAGAGTAGAAGTAATCTCATATTTAAGAAAGATCTATTCTCACTAGGTTAGAATTTCTACATTTTCATTTAGCCTATACATTTAGGTATTAGCTAATAAGAATAGAAGAGTAATAAATGTGCTTTCAATAAATTTGAACTTTTTCACTGCTGAATTTTGAGCAATCTTAAGAGGACTGATAACTCTTGGTGATCTAAATGTTAGGACTCATGTATTGAGAAGGGGAGATGACAGTATGGAATTTAGGCTATATGGACCACAGATGTAGATCAGCCCAAAAAACAAAGAGGATATTAAGAGATCATATGAGTCAGGAAGAAGCCATTTAAGTAAGACTTTAGAATGACTGGACATTATAGATGGGGTTTAGCAGGCTAAGACAGAATGGAAGCATCCAGGGGCAAAACAGAATATGATGGGAACAGAGTCAGGTAGTGGAGGATGTTTGAAGAACTGAGCAGTGGTATGCTAGTGTATGTTTAATAAATGGCTTTTTGAAGGAAAAAAAAAGTCAAGTGTGATTTGTGGCATTTACAATTTCCATGGTACCAATACCTTTACTATGGCTTAAGTCAAGTTAAAAAGATTTAATAACTAGATTGCAAAATTATTGAAAATGTGTCACATATACTTGGCTCAGCATGCCAATTGTGGTCAGGAATCATATCTAGGTGAACATGTGGTATGTGGGTCCTACTGGAAATGCAAGTGAGAAATATATTAGATTTCAGGCTAATGAATTCAGACTAATGAATTTGCTCTTTATTCTGTAGGAAATAATGACCTGTAGTAGGCTTTGAGGGGTGTGATGTGTTCAGACCAGACTATTCATAGGCTTTATAATGTTAGAATGAGGTTAATGAATTATAAACTAAAAGCTAAAATAGAGCCATATATTTCAGATTGCCAGAGGAAGTACACACTGAATGTATAAATGTATTTAATGGGAAATAAATTCCTTTCATCATTCTCCTTTTCCTTTTCCCTCTAGTGATATCTCTTTGAAATAAAATCTTGTATTAAAATAGATATTTTACTCTATTCTCTCTTTCCTTTAACTCTCTGTGAAACTTGCTTTTCTAAGAGATCACACTTGCTTTGGCATAATGCAACTTCCCCACATATGAAAATGGAAGAAACATAAAAATGCTGTTATTTTGTTGGCTCTATATCTATCAATAAACCTATTCTTTAGTAATAGTTCTAATTGGTTTGCCATTCTTCACAGAACATGTCCCCCATAACCATCTCTGAATTCATGTCAAACCCCTCTGTGGCAGGAGAGGGAAGGGGAAAAAAATGGAGGCAACTATGAAAAGAGAGAAAAAGGCAAGCAGAGAGGTGCCTCTCCAGAGAGATATGTTTAAAGGCCTCATTAAGGAGGCCCATTTCTTAACCTCCAAGATATGAAAATCCCCATAGATAAGTGTTAGCTCTTTGATATTTATACTTATTTTTGTCTTGCTTCTTATTTTGCCCAAATTAATATGAGCTCTTGAGAGCTAAAGCAAATTTTTCTACTTTTTAGGAATTTTCCTGGATTCTATGTGCTGTGACACATGACAGGTCTGAAATCTATTTTATTAGTATCTCTAATGATCTTACTCTGAGTTTAAGCAACTTTCATTAAAATGTTCAACTCATCAAGTCATGATAAGTAATTTAAAAACTCCTTCACTTCTTTTCTTGATGAAAGACATGTAAAGCGTAATTGGATGCTATTGTTGCAGATAGCATTTGGTATGATTATTCCTGACACTTTGCTTATCACAGTACAATCTTCAGATAAATAAAATAACAACTCACTTCCCTTCACAACAAAGAATATACTCGGAGATAACAATGATTGGGGAATTTTGAAACTCTACTAAATTCATATGTTAATGAACAGCTGTGATGGTTCCCAGGCACATTACTAAAGAGAAGACAATTCCCAGGTTTCTGTACAATCTGAAAACTTTTTACAAAGACTCAAACTAAGAGCTGAAAGCAAAAATATCAATATTTTTCACAGTATGTCCATATGCCTTCGTGATTCTGAATTGTCACTCTGCTTGGGTAGGAAGGTCTAAATATCCTATCAGTATTTTTCTTTATACTCTTCAATCTTTATGAAAAAGCTGATGTCTTAAAAGAGCCAACACTGTTCAAGTTGTTGCAATTGTTTATTTTTTTCTCCTGAAACATTAACGGAGAAACTGAGGGTGCATCAGGAAAGAGATGCTGTTTAAATTAACAATTATGTCAACATATTTGTAAGATAATTACAGCATTTGTTTATTTTCTCCCTCAATGCAGCATGGAAACCTATGTGCCAACCAATGGAATTAGTAGATGGATACAAAGATGATTGAGAGTCCTCAAAGAGCTCTCAGTCAGATGTACTTTCAAAAACATATTCCTTGCCATCACAGATTTTAGAAGTTAGTTGGAGAGGCAAGACATATGTACATGAAATGTAAAATAACCACAAAAATTTGAAATTAGATACATTCTTATATTTCTTCTGTGACTAAGTCCTCTTGGAAATAACACTGAAAATTTATGATTTTCTACCTTTCAGTATAAATTAACATGAAAAGCTATTTAGAAGCATATAATGCTGCTTTCATATCAGGGTAGGATATGGCTACTTGGTTTACTTTATTTCTAGTTGGTCTGTTAATATGATTGGTAAAGATTTGTCACTCTGACATTCACACTGATAGGACATTTTCAATGGAAAGCAATTCAAATACTTCTCATTGTCTGTTCAGTCAGCTGTGCCATGAATACATGAATGCATCCAAATAATATTATGTTAATCAAGCCTACCAAATGGTAGGTGCCATGAGAAATAGAACTCTTTCTCAACAACCATATATATCCACTAGTATTTGATTTTTTTTAAAGAAGATATTTCAAAAAGAGGTATTAGTTTATATTTACTGTAGTTTGTATCTATATTCAACTTCTAGAAACCTGGGACACTTCTCAACAAACCACCTCAACAAGCTTGCCAGGGCATAACTTTATCACTTAGTTTGGACATCAGGTTATATGTATCCTTTATTTTATTTTTTTGGTCACAATCAGTGTTAGCTACTTCAATTCTGCAATTGCGTAGAAGGCAGGGATAATATCTAACAGATTTAGGGAACTTACTACCTTCTACAGGGCTCAGTACAAATAGTCTTAGTAAATATTTGCACAAGCTTATTTTCATGGTAGAACTTCTTTAACCATTTCTTCTGTTGAATCTTACCCTATCTGTTGATTTTCATCGCCTGTCTTAGTTTTAATCTTCTTTATGTACTAATTACTTCTCTAAGGCTACAAACATGCTGAAAACTCTTTCATATTAAAGAATTCTCCCTTGATCCTGGTTTCCTCCCTTCCTCCTTGCTACACACAATAAATTTGCATTCCCCTTCTGCTTAAGTACCTCTAAGGAATATTTGACCCCCTCTGAGCAATTAAATCATAGAATCAGAACTAGTAAACCCCCTAGTGGACTTCTAATTGCCCAATTCAATATACTTCGTTTAATTCTTTAATTTGACTTCTGTGACATTTAAATATGTTGATCATTTCTTGAAACCAGCATATCTGGGCCTTTATTCTAATTATCTTCTGACCTTTAAATATTCCTTCCTTTTCTTCACTAATTCCATTTATTTGCTATTTCTTAATCTGATATCTCCCAGGTGCAGTCCTTGGTCTTCCTCTTGGCAGTACCCTCCATTCAAGTGACTTCAATCACCATGCATATGAGGGAATCTAAATCTAAAGTGCATATCAGAACACAGGAAGAAGTTTGCAAAATAGTATCTATGTCCCTCCCCCAGGAATCTGTCAGTAGATTTGGATTGGGGCCATGGTCTCTGGAAATGAGAGAAAAAAAGAGTGATTCTGATGTATGCTCCTGTTTGAGAAGCCCTGATGAATATGGTATTAGGTCTCTAAGCTCCAAACCCATAGATCTAACTGCCTGCTGAGTATATTCATTGTAAGCACCCAGAGATAATTCCAACTTTTCTTAGACTAAAACAGAAATCATCTTCTCTTCTAATATAAAACTACTGAATCTTCTATATTCCTTAACTCTGTCATTAGCATTATCACCTATGCAATAACCCAAGTTGCAAGCTTGGAGACATAACTGATTCTTCATTTTAATCAATCTCATATGCAGTCTTTCCATTTCTAATGTCATCTTTGTTTACAATTTTCCCTTTGTGTGAATGCTGTTGTTTTTCATTATATATATATATACATATATATATATATATATATATATTTATATATCAGAATTCAGTTCTAACTCAATTTTCTAATAACATCTAATCCATCTTTTATACATCATACCTTTCTCTCTTTTCCCTAAAATAATATTCTTGTTTGTGACTCTCATTGTTCTCTATATTATTTCTATAACTATGCTTGAAATTCTAAAAAATCTATATGAATATCATTCTAATAGGCTGAATGTGCCTTGATGCAAGAACCATCAGCTTTTATGATTTTTACTGATTAGCAGAATATCAAACCTATCGTAGAGACTTAAATGTTTGATATGTATGTGTGTGCATGTGTGTGTGCTTAATATTCACATGGATGTGACTAAAGACCTTATATTGCTTTTATAATCTATCATTTTATACATTATTTATGGTTTTCTACATTTCTTTAAAAGAGATTGGGTTTTGAAACAGTATATATATTTACTCTCTGACATTGATGTTATTTTTAGTTAATGTATAGCACACTAAAGTATAAAGATTTAGAACTTATTCAATTTCACATGGTACATCATTAGTAAAGTCAGAAATCTATCTATAAGACTTCTTATCTAGTGCTATTTCAAATGGAAGAATAAAGTCACAAATATCAGGAATACCAAGATAGTTGCCACTATTCTAAATGTGAGATTTGGAAGAATTTTCAATAGACTCCAATAAGGTTGCGAGTGTCTCCATTTAAATTCTGCTTGAGTATTTAAAACCATTTAAAACCACCTGTTTGTGCATTCAATTTCTCATGTTGCACACATAAATGTGAGTTTTTGCAAGCAAAAACAGATGCACTCCTAAAATGTGTCAGCACATTTTCAAAAGCCTACTGAAAATGTGTCCTCATATGTCTCCAGACTTTGTTATAACTTACATCCAGTGAGCTGTATAAATTGGTTTCTTAAATATCTATTAATGCAAATTACCAGGCCAAGAAAACACCACACAAGGACCTGTAAAATCACAAAATATAACATCTTTCCTAGGAGGGCACTAAAGAGAACAAAGTTATGCTAGAATTTTTTTTTTATATATCCTACAGGGAATCTTGGAGGTAAAGATAACTTATTAGGATATGTATGCATATATTCTAAATCATTAATGAATTGGGTCATGCCAGTCACCGACAGAAGCCCAAGTCAACTCTTATACCTTGGACCTTAATCATTATAAAATTCTGCACTTTACCCTTATTTTACCCTCTCTCATGTTTTCCAATCTTTAAACCATGTCACTGTACCATCTAGATCCCATGGTCAATAATCAACAAATCCCCTCCATCCTCAATCTCTGTGTCTTTTTGTTCTAGTTGAAATCTGGCTTTCATGTGATGCTGCTTCCCAAGAAGTCCTCTTTGATAGGAGTGTTTTTTCTTCTGTATCTTTTGTACTGGGGGGGCTGCAACTGCCTAAAACACAGGGTATAGGTTCATTCAATATTTACTGAGTCAAGTTGTTTGATGAATTTCGCTCACATTTTCTTTTTTCCTAACTTTTATAAGTACCTTTAACTTTTAAACCTCTAACATTGTTTTATACATTAAACTGCTAAATTATATTAATAAATTATAATTGTTTTCAGTGTACTCAAGGAGTCAAAGTTAGTAGCACATGGTTTATAAATGTGTCCTCACTGTCTTAGGCTGATTATTGTAGTATAATGACTGCCAACATGGTATCCACAGAATAGCAACAGGACCTGGGAACTGTTAGAATACAGACTCTTAGGCTCCACTACAGACCTACAGCAACAGCAATCTGTTTTCACAAACCCTCCTGGTGACTCTGGTAGCAACAAAACTTTGAGAATCCCTAGAACATAGATCGATAATGACAAGGTTGACTGTATCAGGATTCTTATGCAGGTGCTTTATTTAGGAAGTGTTTTGGAGTGAAAACTGCAGAGAAGTGAGGGAGAGCATGTTGGCCAAGATGTGAATTCAGCTCAAGTCTAGCCACAATCTAACCCCTGGGGAAATTTGCAGTGTCAATGAGTCCTAAATTGAGGCAAGTGAATAGAATTTGTTACTCTTAAATCATGATGGTGCTCCTAGAGTAAAGGAGTAGCCTCAAGGCATTTTTGCATAAGATGGCTCTAGTAGGCCCAAGGAAATTCTCACAATGCTACCATAAGCCTTTGACCTTCAGCACTCACAGAACTTTGGACTAGATGGACTATTGAAAGAGTATAAGAAGGACATGCGTGGCACATGTACTTTATGCCACATTTTATTTGAAATTCCTCAGAAAGAGAGAGAATATTTAGGTTTTTATGAATATTTTCCTTTGGAAAACAATAAAAGAATATTTTATCCACAGACAAAAAAAATAAAGATAAAAATTTCCAGTGCCTTCAAGATAATTTTAATTAGCCCTTTAATCAGGTGCATAATTTACAGTCTTTCTCAACATTTTCTTTAATTTTTGCCAATTCATTTTATCCTCAGTCTTAAAGCAAAAAGGTTTTTAATTTTTTTAATTTAAAATATTTTTATGAAATGACCTCTTGACCACATAATGAATCTATCCTCTTATCTATTAATTCCTTCAAATCCTGAGTATTTTAAATTGCTCAAGCCCTATTTGGTCTAGACGATTATGCTGTTTCTTGTGATTTTACTCCTAAAAGTTGATAGTATGTTCATTTTAGAATCATGAATTAAGCCATAATCCTAAATAAATTGCTCAATAATAATTTAAGCTTCTGAAGGTCTGATTAAGAATGCTAAGGGATTATAAAAAGAGTATGATGACCAAGTATAGGGGAACAAAATGGACTGTCTTCTAAACTTTTTTTAAGTATCCATACTTGGAAATTAATAATATTAAATATTGTTTTCACACTTTACCTTTCAGAAAGAAAATGCAGATGCAAAGTTAGTTCTAAATAATTAGGCACTATTTGAGTAATTTTATAAAAACGTATTAGCATATTATCTTGTCTTGTATTAATTTAAAAAATAGTCCCAAAAGAATTAAAAGACTTTAGATTGTCATTTCTACTGATGCAGAGAACCAGAAATTATATGTCTTGTGTTCTACTGGTAGGCCCATGCTCCTATCTCATCCCTTTTAAAATAGTTATGCTTTGTCTCTTTTGAAAATGTGTATATGATAGACAAGTTTTTTTCATAGTTGGGATCAAGATACGTTTTCCTCCAGGTTTGTTTCGAATGCTTCTTCTTTCCTATCTTCTTCCTCCATCAGTTTTTCTGTAGGTTATTTCTCCTTTACCAATTGCTTTGGTGTTATCTATTTCTCTTGAGATATAACCTAAAGAGGATGGAAGTAAAATTATTTTACGCATAATTCTGTATCTATATGTCCTTGATTCCTCTCATTGACATTTATCTTTTTACAAAAAAGTCTAGTCATACTGGTACTCTGGATAGCTCTCCATTTTTTTTCTACTCTTTTCTTTTCTCCTCAATCCATGTAAACCTCTCTGCTCCCCTGTGTGAGGTGATATGCCAAGTTGGTTAAGAACGTGCATTCTGGGATGCCTGGGTGGCTTAGTAGTTGAACCTTTGGCTCAGGGAGTGATCCCAGAGTCCTGGATGGTCCCACATTAGGCTCTCTGCAGGGGGCCTGCTTCTCCTTCTGCCTATGTTTCTGCCTCTCTCTCTCTCTGTGTCTCATGAATGAATAAATAAAATCTTAAAAAAATAAAAGGACATACATTCTGGTGAGAGAAGCCTGACTTCAAATTTTGAGTTCTAAGCTATGGATCAGGTTAGTGAAGCTTTCCATTGCCTACTTCTGAGCTTTCCCATGTGTAAATTGTGGGTAGGTAATGATCTACCTGTAGTAGACATTGTGCCCCACTGAGATTCCCTTCCTATGGCTGGTGCATAGGTCCCCACAACTGCCCCTTTTCTCTAGCTGATACCTTTCTGCTGATAGCAACCCTCCTATCCAGGAGGTTGACCACTTCACAACCTTACCCTTATCCTGATAGCAACAAAGAAGCAATGACAGATACATCAGTAGGAAGGCTGACCACTTTTTTCCAGGGGATACAACTCTGGTAGATATTTGTGCTACAGAGATTTCTACTTGCCCCAGAGATTAGGCCAAGAATAGACACTTGAGGCCACATCCTTGCCCAATTAATTACCTGTCTCTATCCTACTTCCCACATTTCCTTATAGGTTTTACTGCAGTACCTCTTCAATTCATCATGTATGTCCAAATTCTTGTCTCAAGCATTGCTTCTAGAAAGTCTGATCTAAAAATTGTGCTAGCAGGAGTGATTCTAGAAAGCAGGCACAAAGGATGGGATTCTGGAGCTCAGTCATCTATTGGTCATCAGGCAATTAAAACACCATCACTGATGGTCAGTGAAGTATTGATAGATCTTGGAAGTATGACTGCTAAGATTTTAACCTGTAGTTTAAAAAGATGGAATACAGGTATAGAGTACATACAGGATGTACTTGTCTGTGAAATATCTCTGGCCTTTTAGAAATAGTGAGGGAATAGTAATTATAAGCAGTAGGGATTTTGGTGACTGCTGCTAAACATCATTAATGCTTAAAGAGGGAAAATGACAGGCTCAGGGAAATCAATCATTAATTCAAAACATAGTGTGATAGTCAGAGTATCTCCCTGGCAGCCTCTTACCTCCTGCTGACAGAGCTCAAAGCTAAGCATTGAGTCATCACTGAATTCAAACTAGTACAATAACTACTTGTATTGGTAAATAAGCCACCAAAAATAGGTTAAATCATGGTTTGTATTCTTTGTTTAAGGATTCAGGTAAGCACAAAATATAGTATGGACTGACTTCAATAAAAATTTTTAAGTGTTCTTACTGAAATAATTTAAAAGATATTCATTATGTATTGTAAATAACTGAGTTTTAGACTGAAATGTCCACATTTTGCAGACAGGAAAGGAATATTGCACATTTTTAATGCCTATGCATTATATGTAATCACTTTTAATTTTCACAAATATCCTAGGGAGGCAGATACTATTCTAATAACCATTATACAGATAGAAAATAATAGGTAAAGAATGGCTAAAACTTTTAAAAGTCAAGCACTGCAAGTGGCAGAGCTAAAAGTCAAAATCAAGTCTTCATTCCACAAAATGCTATGCTGTTTGCCTATATAGTTCTTCCCTTTTCTGAACAGCTGGAGAATTTTTCAATTATAGTTTTTTTTATTGTTTATTTTTCTTTGTTGGACATGGGGGAAATGTGTAGTCTGCATACTTAAGAACTAAGGGTGTTGTGTAGAGAAACAAAATTGCCTAAAAAATTCACTTAGTGAAATCATATATGAGCAACATAATCCTTTGTGCTAAACATAGCAGTGGTCTAGACTTAGAGATGCCGTTTCGGACACATAGAAGAGTTCATTTGCATTAAAAGTGAGAAGTCTCCTGGAAAATAAGTCATCTAAGGCAGGGGTAGGATGGGGTGGGTATGAGATGTTTAAGGGCAATGGGAAGATGAAGATTTAAAGGAAGGAAATCTAATTGTGGTCTGTTGTGTTGGTAAGAACTTTTGGGTTCAGCATCTGCAAACTCACTCAGATGATATTAAGAAGTGAGAGATTTTACTGCAAGGATTCACATAGATTGGAAACACAGTCATTTGGAATCTGAGACATCTCTATATGCTATTATCTCAAACCTTGAAAGGTATCTTTATATCCTCTTTTCTTGCATCTGTTCTCTTGTCACTAATTCCCTTCATAATATGTTGTCCAGATTGATTGACCTAGTTTATTGGTTCAATGCCTAGTAGGTAGAGATCTTTTTTTAGAATCACTGACCAGTCTCTATATTCTACCTGTGTATCAGATGCTCACCCAAAGAATGTTCAACTTTGCACATGGTATATTTCTTTCATTTTCCTAAGCAGAGGCCTTTGCTTTGGATAGGAAATTTCAGATGGGAGTATTTTTTTTTGGCAGCAATATGACTGAGACATTAGTATATAAATTACATTACTCTAATATTTCAGTGATCAAAAATAAGTCATTTCTGAGAGGGAAATGGACGCTCTTAAAAATTACATTAAATCAATACGCATAATTGAGACTCTCTCCCAAAATGGAATGCATATCCACTTTTCCTATGGCTCTGACTTTTATTCTTCTCTTCTAAAGTTGGGAGATAAATGCCATGTTCATCTGTTGAGAGTTCTAATGCAACATGGTATCATCAGTGTTAGTAATAAAGCCCAGATCAGTGGTTTCAGAACTGTTCAAGATTTCAGTTGTCAAAAAAGTAAATAAATAAAAATAAAAAAATTAAAAATTAAAAAAAAAAGATTTCAGTTGTGGAGCAACTTTGTGTCTTAAATGTAGCCCCATAGACTTACAACCAAATATCACTGAGATATTTCCTTGTGGGTTGATAGCAAAATGCTAGAAAATAAGGACTATTAAGGAAGTTATAGAACTGGAAAGGGAAAATGCTTATGAGAAATTCCCTACTCTCTGTTAGTGCTTGATAAATTGATTTCCTTTATCCTCAGTTCCTGATGGTGCTTCATAAAGACTGACAAGCATATGCAAAAAATAAGTTTTGTAGATTTGAAGCAATTAGCAGAAAATCAATTGGATTCAGAAGATGAGTAAATTCTTAACTGTGTATTTTCAGTCAAGTCACTTAAACTTTCTGGATTTCAGTAGCCTTGATTAAAAAATTATTACTCCAATATGAAATCTGAAAGTATTTACTTTGATAGGTTAATAATATTGGAAGAAAGTAATCAGAATATCAGATAGAACTGATTTTATAAATGAGACCAAAGCCACATTTAGAGTTATAATTTGCAATCTGTGTTAATCTGGTTCCTTCTAGAAGCAAATACTAAGAAAGAATTCAATGTGCAAGGACTATATTAAGCAATTACTTATAAGAGAAATGGGGATGGATCTGTGGAAGGCTGGGAGTGCTGCCAGACAATACAAGTCTGATCCATGAGAATGAGAGAGAAAAGGATGGTTGGTAGAAGTGTCCTACACTGTCATGCATTCTAAAGATTTGGTTAGGCTCTCAAAGAGACTGCAAGTCTACCTTAGTACTAATATATTGCTGTGCACAGACATTGGCTTTGAATAACCCATGGGGAATATGGTTTTGGTGCAAATGTGGCAATGGATTTCAACGTCAGAAGCTTTGCTAGAGGACTGTTTCTCTACAAAGATTCAGGGTTCAGCTCCATGAATTCATGGTTCTCTTGAGCCATTCTTCCTTAAAGAAAACTTATTGTGATAGAACACATCTCTCATTTCTGTGGTTGACCTCTAGCATGTAACTGGTGCTCATGTTCTTCTCCACTATCCCCATTCTAAATTGCCCTCACTCTGATCACCTGAGCAAGCTCTGGTTATTTGCCAGGTAAGAACCCTCATTACCAAGGAGTCTCTCTGTCCTTGGTAGTTTTCTCTTCTCAGTCCTGTGCACATTGATGCACAGGTAAAATGGGGGCAAAGGAATACCAGGAGGTGCCCTGGTAGATCCTCTGTGTTTAACATATATTTTCCCTTGTTCCCTTTGTATAAAAGCATCCCTAAACAACAACAGCAACCAAAAAACAAACAAAAAAGAGACCAGAAAACAAAACAAAAAAAACCTTAGGCTGTTCAGAGTTAATTAATTCTGTCAGGACAGTTATTATTGATCATGGTTGTCTGGCACTGGGCACAAGAATGTCAAACTTGTAATTCAGTGGGACCCTTTCTGTGTCCCCTGGTAAGCTCGTGTTTGAGGGACTCGACACTCCACATAACTCACTCTACAGAGCCCAAAGCTGTCAGACAGAGGGCACAAAATTCCCAGGTGGGTCATTAGGAGTAATGGTAAAAGAAGCACTCCAGCTTCCATATTTTAGTTCCTGGGATCATATATCCCTCTTACTGAAAATGCAGCACAAAAGGATTCTCTGATTTAATAAATACACTGTGTCCTATAGGATAGTATCCCATTTTTTTAGACTCTAGAGTTTCAGCTTCACTTTCAGAAGGCCATTCTGGTGTTCCAGGAACATGATGTGTTATGTGATAAATAACAAATTCCATGGTCATGGGCCCACTCTTTCTCCTCTTTTACCAGAAAGTGTGTCCCCTGCCCATACTTGTGGATCAGGCATTATGAAAGTCCCAAGATATTAGTGCTGGTCAAAGATTTGCAGGCAGGAAAATTGATACCTAGAATAGGTATCTAATCCTGTCAGAACAAATGTATGGAACATCTAGGATAGACAGGAATCAATATAGAAAATTTGCCAAAAAGTGACTGATTGGTCATCTAAAGAAATAATGCCTTATTGTGTTGCTGAAAAGATAGGCACATGCAATATAATCATCTCATGAAATAAAATCTATGGCTTACTTGATTTAGAATCATTAAAATCCAATTCATGAATGCTATTCTCACTCATGCCAGTAGCCAAAAAGTTCTTGCAATTATTTAGAAGTATGGTGTCTTCCCTCTAGCAGCCAAGCAAGTTCCTAGAGAGGTTATGCTGGAATTTTACCTTAGTTTTTAGCCTGGCAGCCAGGAGGTCAAGGAAGGGAAGCTCCTGAGAGGGGCATCCGTTGCTTCATGTGGGAGTGGTTTCTGCAACATCTTCTACCACAGTAAAAGTAAAGTAAAAATGTAAAAGTTAGAGCTAATATTATAGAATCTGATTCCTTGTACAAGTTTAGAAAGTCTGAGGGAAGTTGAAAACTTAACATCTTTGGGGATATCCTTTTATATATTATTAGTCAAGATCTCAGGTTTTCCCCACCAGGGCCCGACTTTAAGTAGCTTGGCTTTGGATGAGCAATCAAATGTCTCTAAAACACTGTGACTCTAAAAATTATGACTTCAGCAACACACTTCAGAAGATAAAGACACTTTACAAGTTATCACAGAGCCCTCTGGCTCTCACACTTACCCATTAACTGTGTGTTACCATCCCACAGCCTCCACACATTCTTCTGCAGGGTATTAGTACAATAGCAGTAACCACCCAACTCTGTTGTAGGCATAATTCTTTTCATAATTTTCAAATTCCTTTATCATCACACCTATTACAAAGTAACTCTTCTCTATACCAGGATATTTTCCTAGGTTACTTCTCATAAAATCTTTGATATTGAGGTGCTATTTTTTCCCAGTAATTATCCATGTTCCAGCCTATGAACCAAACCTCCAACTCACTGCCTACATTCTGTGACAAATATGTATACACATACACACAAGTAATACCAAAACAAGTAGTATCTATACAAAGTATAAAATGTATATTTAATATACCTTATATTTGATTTTGAGGGAATACAGACAAAAAGAAACCTATGTGGAAACATTCTAGACCACTATGCATTTATACAATCTAAGGAAAGTTTGACAAGGCTGCCACAAGACCCTCAGGCCAAAAGCAACCATCAGAAGAGTTTCAATTCTCTGGAATAAGCCTGCTATTCCTTTTGTAAATGAGGCTACTGGGAAAGAAAATGCAACTACAGAGAAAATAAAATTCAAGCATATGTTTTCTAATATATATGATTTTTCAACATATATAGTATATTTATTGAAAAGAAAATTTAAAGGACTGCATGATGGCTGGTGAAATTCAGTGTTCTTTCAAGTAATAAATAGTAGAGTTTTATTTCTTATTTGATTTGGAAACTTAAGAAAGTAAAAAAAAAACTTTAATTATGGAAAGACTCTTTTAAAAAAAAGGAAAAGAAGCAATAAAATATCATTACTGGTGCCCTGTGAATTTTAACAACTTGTGTGGCATGAAACATCAGGAACTCATCAAGGAAGGAGGGCGAATTCCTATTCTGATCACATGTGGCTTAACAGACAACTAATATGTTTTTATCTTTTAAATCATGTGTATGTATATCACAAATGTATGTCTCTGCCTGTTAAACTATGTGCAATCAGAATACAGACTTGCCTCTTTCTATGATGTGTGTGCATATATATACACATATACATACATATATGTATTTGTATATAATATACACACATATATACATGAGTTTATGTGCATGTATATACACATAAACACAGACTATACATATATTATATATACACTTTGATAGGTTATAATAATTGTCATTACTGAATAGATATTTAAAAATTATAATGTTTCATTCCACCTCATTAAATTATCTCTGCTGCATTTCTTATTCATCTTGAAAGGAAATTCTATGTCATATATTATTTGAGATTCCATTGTTCTGAACCATTGGCTATATATTTCGCAACGTAGTGAAGAGCAATGGTGTATGTCTTTTCATAAAAGTCCTGGATAATGAAAGAAGCCAAACTGTCTACAAAGAGTAAGCAAAAATGGATATCCTATTGTAAATAAGACCTTGGAAATGAATGGCAATTCTGTAAAATTTACCATCTATTCTTTGGCTACACTTCTGTAGTAACATCTGTGAAAAGTGTAAACTTATATGTGTATAAGTATGTAAGTGCATGTGCACATATATTTTTATGTGAAAATTTCACACTTAACATTGTTGTTAGAAAAATATTTTCCTAAAAAACGAAAGTATACATTTTTCAGTTATAAAGAAAATGCACTTTAAGAAAGCTGATACCCTGTAGTGTAATTTATTTCCGTGTTTTTAAAAATAAAGCCCACCCTAGGAGAGAAAACTAAATATCTGAGGACATATGAACTGACTAGATTTCATGGCAGAGTTGCTATAGGACTTTAATAAGTCACCTTGGTCCCAAGATAATCTGTTTTCTAAATTACATCAATTGTTAACTACCTCATGTTCAGTATTAAGTAATAAAAAATCCAGAAAGTATACAGAGCTACAAAAAAAAGACTATAACAAAAGCAAAACAACATTTTTGTTGTTAATAATATTAATATTATATATTATTATTATGTAATATTATATATATGGAATATATATGAAAAAATATATATGGAATACATATATACTTTTCTACTGTGTAATATATTTTCAACTGGGGGAAGGGGATAAAAAATACAATAAAAATAAAATAAAAATACATTTTTGTTTAATTTGTTTGATTTTCTACCTATATAGAAGGATAAATCTTTAACTTGCAGTCTTTTTGACTATGGTGAGAGAGCATATAGGTGTGTGAGAGCATGTGTGTATACACATCAATGTAGACGCTATAATTGTGATCTGAAGACCAGTTTTGACTTATGTATGAGTCACAGGTCCCTACACTACTGGATTGGGGAACGGCAATGCTACTGCTGTGAGACGTTCCTTTGACACCAGACTGAGCTCTGGTTATAGCTCTTCCAGGTGCAGAGTAGCTGAGAGGCAAGAGGAGTTTCTTATTAAAAATGCTCCATAGGGGCAGCCCAGGTTTCTCAGCAGTTAGCGCTGCCTCCAGCCCAGGGCGTGATCCAGGAGACCAGGGATCGAGTCCCTCATCAGGCTCCCTGCATGGAGCCTGCTTCTCCCTCTGCCTGTCTCTCTGCTTCTCTCTGTGTGTCTCTCATGAATGAATAAATAAAATCTTTAAGAAAAATGCTCCATAGCTGGAATCCTGCTTTTACTAACAGCCTATGCCTCTGGGCTTTAACCTTTTAGAGGAGGCTCTAGAAGATTTTCCATTACTGTTTATTTTATTATTTTATTTTATTTTATTTTATTTTATTATTTTACTTTATTTTTTTCAAGTTTGTATTTAAATTGTAGTTAGTTAACATACAGTGTAATAGTAGTTTCAGGTGTAAAATTTAGTGATTCATCACTTACATAAAACACCCAGTACTCATCACAAGTTTCCTTCTTAATACCCAACACCTATTCACCCCATTCTCCTGCCCACCTCCCCTCTAGTAACCATCAGTTTGTTCTCGATAGTTAATAGTTAAAAGTTTTTGTTTGTTTGTTTGCTTCTCTTTTTTCCCATTTTCGCTCATTTGTTTTGCTTCTTAGATTCCACATATAAGTGAAGTCATATGGCATTTGTCTTTCTCTAACTGATTTATCTTGCTTAGCACAATACTCTCTAGATCCATCCATGTCAATGCAAATGGCAAGACTTCATTCTTGTTGATGGCTGAGTAATATTCCATTGCATATGTGTGTGTGTGTGTGTGTGTGTGTGTGTGTGTAAATATGTACATCTCACATATTCTTTATCCATTCATTAATGGACATTTAGACTCTTTCCATGTGTTTCTTTAATAGAATTTTACACCTATTTCTGCTATATACCTGGATAACTTAGGTGTCAAATGATGTCATCTTCTTTGAGATTTAAATGCAATGGTTTTAAATCTCTATCTCATATTGTAGGGACCATATTAACATACCAAATCCCTCTAGATTCCCAAAGCTAAAGGAAGGAAGCAAGCATTGTTTAACAATGCTGTATATTTTTCTTAGTCATATATGGATTCATGTTCTGGTTTAGACCTAATAGATCTATTTTCTGAACCATCCATGAATGCTATATTATATAAATGTAATTGGCATACATCCACAAAGAACTTAAAATTGAATGATCAGCAACTAGGCATTTTCTTCTTAGTTTTCATCCACATACCATTTTGCAGGACAATTCTATTATGTTGTACCATTTTACCAATGTATTACCACAAAATTCTTATATGAAACAGCTGAACCATATGTTATATTTTATCAAAATGTCTTAGGAACTCATCATTGACACTTGAAAATAATTTTCTAGACAATCACACTTCTGTACCAGAGTGAGGTTCTGTGACAGTTACAATTCTACCCTCAAGATATAGAATTCTACATAGGACTCTATCTTCCAATTCTTTCCCCATGCTTATAGTATTGGGTTCTCACATTTATTCAAGAACCAGTAAGTACTTACTGACCATACTTTGAATTAGATAAAAAAACAATCACACCTAAGATGTCGAGGACTTAATTCCCATGTTTCACCTTAAGTAAGGCATATACTTTGCCCAGTGTTTTTGCAGTTAAGTATACAAATCAGAGTAAAACATATACTGTAACATTTTATTATAAAATGTATGTCATTAAATATACAACATATTAAGTGAATTTTTTGCACAAAATTTATGAATTGTATAATATTGTATATTTATTATGTCCAATTATTCTATATAATTGAGAAGCAATTATTTACCAATTGTTTTCAAGATATCCAGGGCAGCAGGATTTATGGTGGAGAAAATTATATGCCAATTATCCTTAATGAATGAACATCATGACCAAGTTCTGAGAATACCAAGGAATAGAAACAAAGTGATATTATAGGGTACTAGCTCCTACTTCAAGCTTTATTAATTCCTTCAGTCTGCAAACTTTCTGTTTATTTTTTGATCTTACTGTTTTTCTTTTTATAATTTTACTCTTAGTTCTATATTTTCAGTATTTCTTTTTTGTTTTAACAACTCAGACTGAGGTATCATTGACATAAAATGTACTCAGTATATTAAAAGTGTACAATTTGATAAATTTTAACTTATGTGAATACTTATATATACTATCACCACAATAAAGATAATGAACACACCCATTACCCTCAAATAGTCACCCAGCTTATTTACAATCCTTCCCACAGGCCCTTCCTCATTGCCCCCAACCCATTCCCTGGCAACTGCTGAAATGCTTCCTGTCAGTATAAGTTAATTTGATTTTTCTAGATATACAACTGAATCATATAAAGTACTCGTTTTCGTGTCACTTTTTTCATTTATTATAATTATTTGGAGGTTTAATTGTGATGTTGCATGTGTTGCATTTTATATGGTAGCATTCCATTTTAAGTGTGGGCAGTTAGGTTTGGGTTTTGATTTGCTTTGTCTATTACAATTTAAGCTGCTAAAAATATTCATGTATAGGTTTTTATGTAGACATAAAAAGAAACTTTCATTTCTCTTAGGCAACTATCTAAGAATGAAATAACTGGTTCATATGGTAGTTGTATATTCAAATACTTGAGAAAATGATAATATGTTTTCCAAAGTGATTATGCCAATTTTTATTTCCACTAACATTGTATAAGAGTTCCAGTACCTGCACAGACTTATCAACAATTGGTATGACAGTTTTTGTAAATTTAGCCATCATAATAAGAATGTAGTAGCATATTGTTGTGATTTTAATTAACATTTCCCAAATGACAAATGGTGTTGCATCTTTTCATGTACTTATTTGCCATCCCTATCTCTCCTAGAGGCAACATAGCTTCGAATACTTTGCCCATTTTTTAAAATTGGGTTTTGCTCGGAATTATATTATCAATTAGTTTTAAGGGCCTTCTTAGATTTGACAGAATGTCCTACATAGATGATCTTATTATCTCTAAATCAAAACTATTTTAATTTTTCTTTCTACTCTGTATGTGTTTCATATCTTATTTTTGCTTTATTGTACTGGTTAGAAATTTCAACACAATGTTGGGAAGATGTGATGAAGCAGAAATCCTAGTCTTGTCCTGATGTTAAAGGTGATACCACTTAGTCCTTCGCCATTAAGTATAATATAAGCTGTTGGGGTTTTGTTTGTTTGCTTGCTTGATTTGTTAGTAGAGATTGAGAAAGACAGAGGAGGGGCAGAGGGACAGGGAGAGGAAGAAAAAGAATCTTTAGCAGGCTCCACACCCAGCATGGAGTTGGATGCTGTAGGACTCTATCTCACACCCCTGAGATCATGATATGAGCAGAAATCAAGAGTCCGATGCTTAATCGACTGAGCCACCTAGGCACTCCAGCTGTTGGTTTTCCTAGATGTTCCTTGCAAGGTGGAGGATGTTGTATGTTCCTAGCTTCCTGAGAATTTTTATTTCAAAACGGATGTTAGATTTTTCAAATGCTTTTCTGCATTTTTCATCATATTTTTCTCCTATATAGTTTTCTGTTATGATGACTTACTTTCATTGCTTTTCAAATATTAAAACAAACTTTAAGCCTTGGAATAAAGTCCACTGGATCATTATTTAGAGTCTTTATACATGGTTGTATTAGATTTGCTAAATTTTATTCAGAATTTTGCATTTAGGCTCATGTGTGATATTTACCTATAGTTTTTATTTTTCTGTAATATCTTTGATTTTGGTTTCAGATTAAAGGTCATCTCATAAAATGAGTTGAAAGTTTTCCCACTTCTTTGATTTCCTTCCAGTAAGACTTTATGTATAATGGATATTTTTTTCCTCTTAAATAGTTTGGCAGAATTGTAAAATTCACATGGAAGTAATTTGTGCCTGAATTTTATCTTTGTGGGAAGCTTCTTTATAAGTTTAATTTTTGAAATTAGTTATCTATTTCTTTTCTTAATTTTGATTTCAGTATAGTTAAACAGTGTTATATTGGTTTCAGGTGTCCAATATACTGATTCAACATTTCTATACATTACTCTGTATTCATCGTGTTAAGTGTACTCTTAATTCCCCTCACCTATTTCACCCATCCCCCCAGCTACTTCTTTGGTAACCATCAGTTTGTTCTCTATAGTTAAGAGTGTAGTTAAAAGTCTTTTGGGTCTATTTCTTTTTTTCTCTTTGTTTTGTTTCTTAAATTTCTCATATAAGTGAGGTCATATATGTCTTTCTCTGACTTATTTCACTTAGCATTATATGCTCTAGATCTATCCATGTTGCTGCTAATGACAAGATTCCATTCTTTTTATGGTTGGGTAACATTCTATTATGTATATATGCACCACAATTTCTTTATCTGTTCATCTATCGATAAATACATGGGCTGTTTCCATAATTTGGCTATTGTAAATAATGCTGCAGTAAACCTAGGAATGCATATGTCTTTTTGAATTAGCATTTTTGCGTTCATTGGATAAATATCCAGTAGTGCAATATTACATCATATGGTAATTTTATATCTAATTTTTTGAGGAACCTTCCACTGTCTTCCACAGTGGCTGCACCAGTTTGCATTCCTACCAATAGAGCATGAGGATTCCTTTTTCTCCACATCCTCACCCAAACTTGCTGTTTCTTGTGTTTTTTATTTTAGTAATTTTCCCAGGTATGAGGTGATACCTCATTTTAGTTTCAATTTGTATTTCCCTCATTATGAGTGATATTGAGCAACTTTTCATGTGTCTGTGGCCATATGTATGTCTTCTTTAGAGAAATTCTGTTCATATCTTCTGCCTACTTTTAATTAGATTATTTTTTATTTTTAGTGTTGAGTTGTATAAGCTATTTATATATTTTTTGATGTTAAACCTTTACTGGATATGTCATTTGCAAATATCTTCTCTCATTCAGTAGATTATCTTTTAGTTTTGTTGACTGTTTCCTTAGTTGTGTGGAAACTTTTTATTGTGATGTGGTTGCAATAGTTTAATTTTGCTTTTGTTTCCTTTGCCTCAGAAGACATATCTAAAAAAAAATGTTGTTAAGGCCAATGCCAGAGAAATTATTTCCCATGCTCTCTTCTGGGATTTTTATGGTTTCTGGTCTCATATTTAAGTCTTTAACCCACTTTAAGTTTATTTTTGTGTATGGTATGATAAAGTGATCCAGTTTCATTGTTTTGCATGTAGTTGTCCAATTTTTCCAACATCATATATTGAACAGGCTTTTTCCCATTGCATGTTCTTGCCTCTTGTATCAAAGATTAATTGACCATATTAGTATGAGTTTATATCTGGCCTCTCTATTCCATTCTATTGATCTGTATGTCTAATTTTTGTCAGTACCATACTGTTTTCATGACCACAGCTTTGCAGTATAGCTTCAAATCTGGAATTGTGATAGCTCCAGTTCTGTTCTTTTTCAAGATTGCTCTGGGTATTTGGAGTCTTTTGCAGTTGCATATGAATTTTAGAATTATTTGTTCTAGTTCTGCGAAAAATGCTGTTGGTATTTTGACAGGGATTACATTAAATCTATATATTGCTGACATTTTAACTATATTTGTTTTTCCAATCCATGAGCATGGAATATATTTCCACTTGTTTGTGTCATTTTCAAATTCTTCCATCAATATTTTAGAGTTTTCAGAGTTATAGTCTTTCACCTCCTCTGTTAAGTTTATTCCTAGGTATTTTCTTATTTTTGTTGCAGTGGTAAATGGGATAGTTTTCTTAATTTCTCTTTTTGCTACTTCATTTTTAGTATACAGAAATGCAACAGATCTCTGCACATTGATTTTTTATCCTGTGACCTTACTGAACGCATTCATCAGTTCTCCTCTAGGAGGAGTCTTTCGGGTTTCCTATATATATACTATCATGCCATCTGCAAATTGTGAAAGTTTTATTTCTTTCTTACCAATTTGGAAGCTTTTATTTATTTGTCTTGTCTGATTTCTGTGGATAGAACTTCCAGTACTATGTTAAATAAAAGTACTGAAAGTGTACATCCTTGTCTTGTTCCTGATCTTAGGGTGAAAGCTCTCAGTTTTTCATCATTGAGTATGATGTTAGACGTGGGCTTTTCATAGATGGTCTTTATTATGTCGAGGTGTATTCCCTCTAACCCTACTTTGCTGAGGGTGTTTTTTTTTTTTTAATTGTGAATGGATGTTGTACTTTGTCAAATGCTTTTTCTACATCTATTGAAATGATCATATGATTTTTATCATATTTGCAAATATTAAACCACCCTTCCATCCTAGGAATAAACCCCACTTGATCATGATGAATGATTTATTTAATATATTGTTGCATTCAGTTTGCTAATATTTGTTGAAGATTTTTGTATCTATGTTCCTCAAAAATATTTGCCTGTAATTCTCTCTTTTAGTGTCTTTTTCTGGTTTTGGTATCAAGGTAATGCTGGCCTCATAGAATGAATTTGAAAAATCCCCTTCATCTATTTTTTTTTGAATAGTTGAGAAGGATAGCTATTAATTCTTTAAGTGTTTGGTAGAATTTACCTGTGAAACCTTCTGATCTTGGACCTTTGTTCATTAAGAATGTTTGATTACTGATTTAATTTCATTGCTGGTAATTGGTCTGTTCAAATTTTCTATTTCTTTCTGCTTTCACTTTGGTAGCTTATATATTTCTAGGAATTTATCCATTTCTTCTAGGTTGTCTAATGATTTCCCATAATATTCTCTTGTAATCCTTTGTACTTCTGTGGAGTCAGTTTTTATTTGTACTTTTTCATTACTGATTTTGTTTATTTAAATCCTCTTATGCCCACACTACCCCCTTTTTTTGAGTCTGGGTAAAGATTTATCTCTTTTTTGTTGTTGTTGTTTTTAGAGTACTACTTCCTGGGTTCATTGATCCCTTCTAGTGTTTTTTGGTTTTCTTTTTTTAGTTTTTTTTTTCTATTTTTTTATTTTACTTTTTTTATTTATTTATGATAGTCACAGAGAGAGAGAGAGAGAGGCAGAGACACAGGCAGAGGGAGAAGCAGGCTCCATGCACCCGGAGCCTGACGTGGGATTCGATCCCGGGTCTCCAGGATCACGCCCTGGGCCAAAGGCAGGCGCCAAACCGCTGCGCCACCCAGGGATCCCTCTTTTTTTAGTTTCTATTTTGTTTATTTCTGCTCTAATCTTCATTATTTTCTTCCTTCAACTGATGTTTGGTTTTGTCTGTACTTCTAGTTCCTTTAGGTGTAAGGTTACATAATTTATTTGATATTTTTCTTGCTTCTTGCAGTTGGCCTATATTGCCTTAAACTTCCCTCTTAGAACAGTTTTTGTTACACCCCAAAGATTTTGAAATAATATGACTTCATTCTTATTTGTTTACATGTATTTTTGATTTCCTTTTATATTTCTCAGTTGACCCATTCACTGTTGTACCATGTTATTTAACCTCTATATATTTGTGTTCTTTCCAGCTTTTTTGTTGTTGGTTTCTAGTTTCATAACATTTTGTTAGAAAATCTGCATGGTATGACTTCAATCTTTCTGAATTTGTTGAGACTGGTTTTGTAGCCTAGCATGTGATCTTCTGGAGAATGTTCCATGTGCACTTGAAAAGAATGCACATTCTGCTGTTTTAGGATGGAATGTTCTGAATATATCTGTTAGATCCACCTGGTCCAATGTGTAATTCAAAGCCACTGTTTCCTTGTTGATTTTCTGTTTGGATGATTTATCCATTGATGCAAGTGGAGTGATAAAATCTCTTCCTATTATTATATTACTATTGACTACTTCCTTTATTTTTGTCATTTGCTGCTTTATTTATTTGGCTGCTCCCATGTAAGGTACATAAGTATTTAAAATTGTTATATATTTTTGTTGGATTGTTCTCTTTATGATTATATAGTGTCTTTGTTTGTCTCTTGTTAGTCTTTGTTGTAAAGTCTATTTTGTCCAATATAAGTACTGCTACCCTGGCTTTCTTTTCACTTTCATTTGCATGATAAATCCTTTTCCATCCCTTCACTATCACCCTGCATGTGTCTTTAGGTCTGAAATGAGTCTTTTGTAGGCAGCATATAGATGGATCTTGCTTTTTTAGCCATTCTATCACCCCGTGTTTTTTGATTGGGACATTTTGTCCGTTTACACTCAAAGTAATTATTGATAAGTGTGTATTTATTGCTATTTTCTTTCCTGTTTTATGGTTGTTTTTATAGTTTCCCTCTGTTCCTTTCTTCTCTTGCTCTTTTTTGTCATGATTTGCTGGGTTCCTTTAGTGATATTCTTGTATTTGTTCCTCACTGTTTTTTTTGTGTGTGGGGGGGTTTTTTTTGTTTGTTTGGTTTTTTTTGTTTTGTTTTGTTTTTTTTGCTTACCTATTATTGGTTTTTGATCTGCTATTACCATTAGATTTATATCTTTTTTAATTTTTTTTAATTTAAAGATTTTATTTATTCATGATAAATGAGAGAGAATGAGAGAGAGAGAGGCAGAGGGAAAAGCAGACTCATGCAGGGAGCCCAATGTGGAACTTCATCCCGGGTCTCCAGGATCAGGCCTTGGACTGAAGGCAGTGTTAAATCGCTGAGCCACTGGGGCTGCCCTAGATTTATATCTTAAGCACATGGCAGTCTACATTAAGTTGATGTTCACTTAAATTTACACACATTTTTCCTCCTCTCCTTCACATGTTTTATGTATATGTGTCATACTTTACAGCCCTTTATTTTATAAATCCTTAACTTATTTTTATAGATATATTTAATTTTACTGCTTTTGTGTGTCCTACTTTTCTTTCTCCTACTTATGGTTTTTCCTTTCCACTCAAAGAGACAACTTTAACATTTCTTGGTTTAGTGGTGGTAAATTCCTTTAACTTTTTTTTTTTTTTTTTTGCCTGGGAAACTCTTTATCTTTCCTTCCTTCTGAATGATGGCTTTGTTGGATAGAGTATTCTTTGTTGTAAGTTTGTTTTTTTTTTGTTTGTTTGTTTGCTTGTTTTGTTTTTCTTTCAGCCATTTGGATATATCATGCCTTTTTTTTCTGGCCTACACAGTTTCTCCTGAAAAATCCACCGATAGCCTTATAAGATTACCCTTGATTGTAACAGTTTTATCTTGCTGCTTTTCAAATTCTCTCTTCATCATCATGTCTTGCCATTTTAATTACTATATATTTTGGTGTGGATCTCCTTGGGTTGATTTTATGGGGGCTTTCTGTGCTACCTGGGTTGAGATTTATTTTTTCTTTTTCTTTTTTGATTTCTGTTTTCTTCACCAGATTAGTTAAATTTTCAGCTATTATTATTATTATTATTATTATTATTATTGCAAATAAATATCCTGCCTCCCACTTACCCCTCTTTTCTGTGATCCTTTATAATGTAAATGTTGTTATACCTAGTGGTGCTGCTGAGTTTCCTTAACCTATTTTCATTCTTTATTAGTCTTTCTTCTCTCTCTTGTTCAGCTTGATTGATTTCTATCATTCTGCCTTCCAGGCTGCTCTTCCACTCTGCTGCTTCCTCTAGTCTACTATTTATTCCCTCTAGTGAATTTTTAATTTCATTTATTGACTTTTTCATCTCCGATTGGTTCTTCTTTATGTTTCCTATCTGTTGAAGGTCTCACTGAGATCCTCCACTCCCTTCTCAAATCCAGTGAGTATCTTTATGACTATTATTTTATATTCTCTATCAGGCATGGTATTTATCTCTGTTTCATTTAGCTCTTTTGCTGTGATTTTGTCCTGTTCTTTCCTTTGGGGCATATTCCTCTGTCTCCACATTTTGCCTATGTCTCAGGGTCTGTTTAAATGTATTAGGAAAGTCACCTACATCTCCTGCTCTTGGAAATAATGTCCTTTTGAAGTCCTTTAGCATCCTACAGTGTAGTATCTCCTACTCAGCAGAACCTGATGCTTAGGTATTTCCTAAATGTGTTGCATGTAACCTACTGTTGTGGCCAAGCTGCATTTTCCTTTGGTCCAGTTGTTTACAATGGCTCTCTTTGCCCATTTTTGGCAGGGTTTAGTCTCTGTGTTGTTAGTGGGTTTTTCTGGAGCCTCCTTGGGCTCGACTTGAGTCAGATTAGGCATTTGCCAAAGATGCATTATCACTGAACTGCAGGGTATTTCCCCTCTGTTATCCCCTGAGAAGCTTTAATTGGTGCGTGGGGCCTGCATTTAGACCACGTGTCTGCCCCAGCTATCACTACTGGGGCCACAATCAGACTGGTGTGGTTATCTTTCACTTTGCCTAAGTAGGAGTTACTTTAGAGTGGTAATGGCCCCTGTCAAGGCTGCTTGCACACTATTAGTCTTGTGGCATCACTTTTTGATGGGCTTCAACGAAGGGTTTATTGGAGGGCACAGGTCTGCAGGTGAACTCAGAGCCAGACATGTGCTGCCTGCAAGTTTCATGCTGCTCTACTGCCAGAGTGAAGTTACAGCCGCTCAATCCTGCCTAGGCCAGGATGCAGGAAATGTTTTCTCAGGAGACTATAGGGCTGGGGGTGCTGTTACCAAGCTAAATAGATTGCATTTGTTAGTGTTTGTGCTGTGCTGGTCTCTACAAGTGTTCACACAGGTAGGCTGGGGAGCTGGGGAGAGAAATTATGCCTACCAGCTCTTTTGAGCTTAGACAAGTCCCTCACAAATCCATACTCCACCAGCACATGGTTTGAGATCAGTAAATATATCTCCTTTTCATATAGTATACCCCAGGCTTCTATCAAATTGCTGCTTCTATGCTGTATCTCACCAGGGCTGTTGTGCTGTCTCTTTAAGAGTTGGGACTCCACACTGCTGGGTATCTTAGAGCCTCGCTTACTGATTTTTAAAGTTCCTACTTATTGTTAGGTGTAAAGCCCTACTTATTGTTAGGCCCCTTTGGTATTCAAAAGCAAATTGTATGGAGATTTGTCTTTGGGGTCTCCATGTCTGGGGTCTGGTCTTCTCCCCTCTCCATCTAGTTGTATCCATGGAATGAAGTGAGCTAAGGATCCTCCCTACTCTGCCATCTTCCCCAGAAGTCCAGTTATCTATTTCTTTTAGAGTGAACTTTGATGTTTGATAGTTCATGCTTTTTCTAAGGACTTTTTCATTTTGTCTAAGTTGTCAAATTTATTGGTATATGTAATATAATGTGAATTTATTATTTTAGTTTCTGAAGAAGATGCAATGGTATCATTTCTCTTGATATTGATATTTTTTCTTTTTATATTGATGACTTGTCACAGTTTTATTCAATCTATTTGGTGTTTACAAAAAAACAATAGTTGGTTTCATTAATTTCCTCTATTATTTTTCTGTTTTTTTCGCTTTGTCAGTTTCTGCTATGGTTTTTACTATTTTCTTTTTAGTGTTTATTTTGGGTAAGATTTGCTCTTTTTGTTCTTGTTTTAAGTAAACAAAAAAATTAATAGAACTGTTCAATAAAAAAGTTTTCCTTTGTGCTATTTTAGCTCCATTTCATAAATTCTAATATGTTGTATTTTCATTTTTATGCTTTTCAGAATGCTTTCTAAGTTGCATTTTGATCTCACTGACCCATATGTTATTAAATTATGTTATTTAATTTCTAAAGATATTGTTCGATAGTTTCCTGACACCCAGAGTTGTTGAAGAAATGTCTGATATTTGTTCTTTTGTAAGGAACTGGAATTTTGACTATGGATTCTTTTAGGAATTTAATATGTTATTCTTGGGACTCCAAAACTTCACCAAGATATCTTGGCTATAATACTCACTTGCTTGGCACCCTTGTGGTTTGAAATTTCCCTCAATTTTAAGAAGTATTTTTGATTGTGGATCTGCTTTTCCCCATTTTCTTTACTTCGTTATCTACATTTGATTGATTTTGGAATTTCTGTATCTATTCCCCCGTCTCATTTTTTTCTTTCTTTTCTTTCTTTCTTTTCTTTCTTTCTTTCTTCTTTTCTTTCTTTTCTTTCTTTCTTTCTTTCTTTCTTTTTCTTTCATTTAAACTGTGGTTCATTTTTGGCTAAGCCAGAAGAAAATACCACCTAATACAGAAGGTTACAATGAATTTTATGGAGTTTAGTGTGAAAAGAGTAGTTGTACTGAACTATAACTGTTTTTTGTTTATTTGTTTGTTTGCTTTTACTTCTAGGCATCCTAAAAGAAAGAGCCAAGAGAAAGAAAAATACAATTTTAAAAATAATAACTAATAACAGAATAGAGAGTTAAAGCAGGAGGCCTAAAAGGAACCAGACATTGTTCTTCTAAATAAATTTTAAAAAAGGAAAAAAAGAAAGAAAGAAAAAGAAAAAGCATAGAAAAGGAAAAGAACAAGAACTAGAAAAAGAAAAAGAAAAAGAAAAAGAAAAGAAAAAAATAGTAGGTCTGAGATGCACAGGCTTCCAGATGAACTAGACATCAATGAAAGGAGGGTTATCAAGGCAGAATGCCAAAGCAAGTATTTCCAAATGTGCAAATAAATTATAATAAATATGTTATACTTTAAAATACATGTGTTAAGTAACTCAGTATTTTTTCTCATTCTGAGTTTTTTTAAGAAGTCTTTTTTAACTGCTCTAAAGTCATTTACCAAAAATATTGTGCTTTCATTACATCATTTTCCTAGTCTTTTTTTCTTTACCATTTTCCTAGTCTTTTTTTCTTTACCATTACAGTTAAAAGTCCTATAAAATACACAAATGTATTTACAAAAAAACTGAGCCAGAATCATTTAAACAACCCTGTTTCTCAAAATTCCTTGTTAACAGTTTTCAGAAATTTCTCAAGGATTGTTTGTTTTTCTTTATCTTCTTTAAGGTTTGTGTATTGTTTAGTTGTTTTAAGATAAAAGTTCCCAGGTCTCCCTTGCCTGGAAAGTCTCTAGAGAAAGCAAGGAAGTTGAGTGCAGTGGAAGGGGTCAAGGGTGGGCACCCACGAGCCTGAGAGTGTGGATGATTCTGGCCTGGCTTAGGGGTCAATGGTTTTGACAGAACTCATGGGGAGAAGGGGTGAGCACGGAGTCTAAACTCTACAAAAGTACAGCCATACCACATCTGAGATTTTATCAGTAATGCTAACATCTATAAGGTTTTCTCTTTTAATTAAAAAAAATGCTTTCCTCTAATTTTTTTCTACATATGGGTATTTCACACTTCTCCTTTTAAAAGGTCTACACGATTATGATCTTAAGAGGGGAAAGGAGCATTTATAGACTTTCATAACAATTATCTTGTTTTGCCAGTTCCTTTTTTAACCTCTTTGTTTTCTCATACTTCATGGTTAATGAGTTTTAATATTTTTGTTGTTTTCCCCAAATATCCACCCATTTGTTCATCTTATGTGTTATGCCAGACATACAATATAGAAAAACAGTAGGAAAGTGCCATAGACATGAATGAGGGTAATCAAAGCACATCTCAAAGTACCAAAGTACTATTATTTTCCTGTTTTAAGAGCACTGAAGCATTTTCCTTTTTTGTTGTTGTTGTTTTTTTGTAGTTTTTAAATTTAGTTTTTTTATCTTTATTTTTTTCAGAGAATCACTCTAAGCTGTTTCAAGAACAGCCAGCCATAAGGCAGAGAGGAGGTTCTCTTCCACCCACCCTCTATTTGACATAAAGCTATACATCTGCAATAAAAACTTTGGTCTTTTGGTTCTAAAATAGCTAAAGGAATAATAGAGATGCTCAGTGCCAACTTCTTAGCTGCCCCCTAGAAAGCAGGCCTGCCACCCAGCTCCCACATGCCTTACTTCAGGTGTCCCTAGCCTGCCTCCAGTGCCTCCCGGCTGGAAAAGCCCTGAGGATCAGTAAGCAGCCTCTCTTCCTAGTTCCGGGCCTTCCACATCACCATTTGGTCTCAAATTATTTTGTTGTAAAATTGCCCTTTTTTGTGTGTTTTTTCCCCCTCATCATCTCTGTATGTCATATATATTTTCCTGCAAACATGTGCCCCTTGAACCCCGCAAATTCTATATTTTCCTTAACGAAATATTACAGCTCACAGAATATTTCTGGCATGTTCAGCTTGATTAATATAAGCTGATGGTCATTGGTTCTCATTTTTAAATATATATAGAGAGAGGTTTGGTTTTTAATGTAGCCCATTAAGCATCCCGCCCTGTGTAGTCTTGGTCTCGCTCAGGGAGGGGACAGGGGTTGAGGGTTGGGAAAGGGGGACAAAGGAAGAGACACTAGCAATAAATATGGGTGGTTGGGCTTTCCGGGCTGCCTGCCCTCAGAGCCTCTTCATGTCCATCTGGAAGCAGTTCATGGCCTGGCTGCTGGTCTGTGCTCTGACCGGGTTGTTGGAGCTCACAAAGCCTTCACTCTGTTGCTGGCAGAGGGCTGGAAGTTACTGAGAATAGAAAGACCTGCCTTTCCTGACCATAGTCAGCACTGTAGGAGGCTGCACAAGCATACTTCCGACTCCAGTGCAGCCCTGCTGCAGGGGGTCTGTGGTCGTGGGACTCTGTGCTGGGTAGGGGTGGATGTTGTTGGTAAGCATGGCTTCCACTGAAGGTTGCAGGAGGCTGGTGAGCAGTCCGCCCCAGCAGGGGACTGGATGCTAGGCAAGCACCGCTGGTGAAATGATGCCCTGCCAGGTGCTGCCGCCTGAGGCTGGGGCTC
The DNA here is from genome assembly GCF_018345385.1 of Vulpes lagopus. Lineage (NCBI taxonomy): Eukaryota > Metazoa > Chordata > Mammalia > Carnivora > Canidae > Vulpes > Vulpes lagopus. The sequence continues at coordinate 20,089,692 of NC_054824.1, read as the reverse complement.
TGGGTGAGGCCGCCAGGTCGTTCATGTTGAGAGCAGCAATGAAGGTAGTAGCCATGGGGTTCCAATAGCCATCCTGCTCGCCTGGCGCCAATAGTGCCACTTGCTGCTATGTCAGTGCCTATGTGTCAGTGTCTATGTGTCAGTGCCATGAGCCCTAACACGATGGCTGTGTGGTGAACATGCACCTCTGGCCAGCCACCTGCTGCATTCACTGCATCATGTACTCTGTCCGTGTCAGCAAACTTGACCAGCAGACTGGATGAGGCTCCCACATAGTCTAGCTCTTTCTTTTCTTCTCCTGCTCCTGCTCCTTCTCCTGTTCCCTCTCTTGCTCGTCCTCCCCCTCTTCTTTCGTCTTCTTTCTTCTTTCTTCTTCTTCCTTCTTCTTCTTCTTCTTTTCTTCTTCTTCTTTCTTCCTCTTCCTCTTCCTCTTCTTCCTCTTCTTCTTTGTTTATAAAACTAAGAAAATCCTCTGGGATCTTCCTCCATTTGTTTAATTTGATCTCCAGTATTGTACATTTTTCTCTTCTGCCTGTTATTTGAAATAATTTTAATTTTACCTTTCTGAATTTATTTCAGTTTTTAGGGAATCTAATACTTTTTTTTTATAAGAAAAAATGTTATCCTAACCACCCTGATGAAATTATTTATACTTACTTAAAGTCTCTGACTTTCTTATTAATTCTGTCACTTCAGCTGTTAATTCCTTAGTTTGTTAATTTTGGAACTTAAATTACAGTGTTTTTTTCTCAATTTTTTTCTGAATCATATTCTTTTGTCCAGATTTTTAAAAAGACGCACTTTGCTTGAGCACTTACCTTCTGCCCCATTCACACTCCTCTATGCTTCCCTGTGTATTTTAAGGAGTGGGGATTGACATTGCTTAGAGTTCCTTGCCAGCTGGTTTCTGGTCGGGCTCTACCAATGTTAGGAGGAGGAGGATTGATATCGGCAGTAATATAGCAGTGGCTGACACCTATTCTGGAAGAGCCTTTTTCCCACAGTCAGCAGTCAGAATCAGCACCTTGTCTACCTTGGTGGTCTTATTAATCCCCACATGGCACTTTTTCCCAGGTTCATACTTTGACTTGGGTACTTCCTCCGCTGTGTACAGTATCAATGGCAGAGTCCCTTGTAAAGGTCTCTGTACAGCCATGCAACCTCTCCTGTTCATTATGGACTCCAGGAAAATAAGCTCTTCCCTTTGTTCCCCCAACCCTGAAAATCATAGTCCTTTCCTGTAGTAACTAATATCTGAGTTACTTATTTCCCTTTTGCTCTCTTAGGCCTTCCAGCACCCATGTAACATTTTTCTGTATTACATTTTCTCTGAAATACATAAAATGATTTCTGTTTTCCTTACTGGCCTTTGAAGATATTCTTATTATCTTTCTTTGGAAGTTTATTATATAGAGTTTCCAGATAAAATACAGGAGGCAATATTTAGTATATTCTTATATTAGAGAAATTGTACATTGCCTATCTAAAATTTAAATTTAATTGAACATCCTACATTTTTATTAAATCTGATAGCCCTATGGTTATATTCCTCATCAACCTGCTCTTCTGGACATGGTAGATTATGGTTTGGAATATACCCCTAGGAGAGATGTGGCACTGCTGGTATTCTGTATAAGGTTTCTTGCCTATTTCTTGAAGTATCTACCTGCGGCATTGTTCTCCCTATCCAGTTCTACAGTCAGCACTCATTGCCTTAGACCAGCAACAAGTGCAGACGCTGCTGCAAAAACAGCGCCCTTTGGGTTTAGGGAATCATACTGTGTTGGAATTCATCATATGAAATCATTAATGTTAAGGGACAATTTTCTTGAAATGATCCATATGGTTTTATCCAGAATAATTTTTTATTTGAAGATTTATATTCTATTCTTCTTCCATTCAATTGTGCTGAATGTGTGCATCTGTTTATTGAATAGTTAATATGTGAATATACTGAAACATTTAACTTACCAATCTCTAAATATAATAAGCCACGTATGCATGCTATCTTGTCCTATGACACTGTAGAAGATAACTACTTAAATTTCCATTTTTCTTTTAAATTAAGAGAAACAAATGAAAGATAAACACACAGCTTGTGATTAATGTGGAACCTTGAATTTAATCAGTCATGCAAGGAATTTTTGGACTTCATGTGCAAGACCTATTAGATATAATGGCACATCTACTCAGAATCAGGAAGCAGATTTAATTAGACAATTAGTATTTTCTAGCTCAGTTCCCATTTTGATTGTCTTCCCTATTACTCTGGATTTCAACAGATCTCATGTATACTATGCCAACATTTAGTTAAATCCTTTCCCTACTCCATAAATTAAGCTTTTTTGGAGGGAGCTTAAATGAAAAACCTGATTCTGCTAAAACAAGGTTATATTTTATTACATTTTCTAATATATTTGTTTTCTATATGTGGCAAAATATACAAATAGGGTAATTTGGCAATAAAAGGTAAAGATACAGGAACAGTTGTGTATGAGAGAGGGAAAGATGGAAAACATCTTTCTAAATATGAGAAATCTAGTCCATTAAAAGTAATTTTAAGTGAATAAAGGAAAATACTTTAGGCAAGAGCCTGATTTTTATTAACTTAATTCTTTTTTCATGGCTTATAGAAAAATCTAGGCAAATAATTTATCCACTGTTCTATTTGTACTTACACTTAAAAGGAGTTATTTTCCAACTTAAATTATTGAAAAACATAGGCAACTAAATTGTAAAAAAATGAATGCTAAACAATGAATATTAACTCTGTTTTCATTATATATATAATATATATATTATATATATTCCAATGAAATAGGGGATATATATATAATATATTCAATTGCATTCTGGTTAAGATCGTAATGTTTGGAGTGGGAGAAGCATGGCCAAAGTTATTTAACTCTATGATGTACATTATTCAAACTGCTAAGTAGGACATTTGATACAAGTTAAAAAAAAATAAAATTCTCTGTGCCTCTGATCTGTAGTTACATGATTAGGGCAATAAGAAAAGCAAAAAAAAAAAAAAAATAGAGTGGAACAAGAATATCCATATACCAAATGTTTGATTGTATCTAGCAGGTTCAGACATTACTTGTTGTGACAAGACTTTCTAAAGATATAGGAGATAATTATACAGGCCCTCTATCTTTGAAAAGTTCAAACACACACACCTAGTTCTAAGGTCACTGTTCATTTAGGCCTCTATGTGGACACTGCTATTTCCCTTTCAAACACTGAAAATATATAAACCTTTATATTTAACTAGATTTCATTATAGGTCTATTTGGTCTCTTATGCTTGTCCTTCTCTAGGGAAGAACAGAACACACAAAGTACATTGTCTAAAATTACCTTATATTTCTCTGAATCTCATGAGAGAATTATAGGCAAACCCTTCCTATAGTAAGATATTTTTAAACATCAAAAATTCAATTGCTAGACTAGGTCCAAACAATGATAATGTTAATAGATTTAAAACGAAATTATTGTCCTATAAAACTATTTCTACTAAGTTCAAAAAATATCCATTTGGAAATATCTTGTAGTTCACCTTGTTTAATATGCACTTATATGAGATACAGACTCAGAAATCAAGGTTACATAGTAAATTAATTGAAGAAACAGGACCAGATACAATTTGTTGGACATATATAAGCAGTGTGGAATAGATGTTTAATAAATGTTAAAAAAATATGTTCCTCAGTCATATGTCATATATATGTCATATATAATGTGTTAATATATATGACATATATAACACATTTCCATAAACAATGTGGAGTATACTAATATGGAACAGTTTCTCATCCTATACCTCAATCATGTCATATATAATTTAAGAGAGAATTTTATTATTGGTGGAAAAAATAAAAACTGATTGAGCACCCAGATGGCTCAATCAGTTGACTTTGGATCAGGTCATGATCTCAGGGTCATGAGATCGAGCTCCACGTGGGGCACTGTGCTGAGTGTGGAGCATGCTTAAATCTCTCTCTCTCCCTCTCCTTCTGCCCCTCCCCCTGCTCACACAATCTCTCTCAACAACAAGAAATAATAATTAGATATTTCAAAATATAATATGAATTTAGAATGAATATATTTTATAAAATGATATACTTTGTTATCAAATGTACATATTCTATGATTTATAGATTTTTCCGGGACAGTTAAGTAGCTGAACTACTAATGAACCTTATGTACAAATACAATATTTTTCCAAAACCTCTTTTTAAGATATCTTTTGGGGATGTCTTTACTCACTTGAAGATCAGTCAGAGGTAAACTATTGATGGTTCCTAAATTCTTATTTTAAAAAGAGAGGTGGGGCCTACAGCAATCACACAGAGTTAATAGCTAAATAAATAAAAGTTAACAGTTTTTGCAGTTCTATATTGGGTTGTCAACCAACAAGGTGAGAGCTCTGTTATTCTAAATGTTGATCTGCCTTCTTTAATTTCTAAACACAATCGTTGTAGTCTTTGGTGAAAACAGGTATAGCACACAAACAAAAAAAACCTATGTTAATTTCTTATAAATTAGTTCATAATATAATAAATCCATCAAATGATTCATATGTTTCCTAATTATTTTAATAAAACACTATAGAAATTTAATACTTTCTAATACAGAGCAAGTATAAATACATTAGTAAAAAACAGAAGAAAGGTCATCATTCTTCTATGAATAAATTAAAGATGGCTTTATTTTTATATCATTTATGCTAATAATGTGAGAGTATATACCTAGGTTTAAATAAAATATAATTATTTACTTCTCTTAAAGAGTATCATTGTAGAAGAGAATAAACATTAGACACATATTGCTAGACATATGGAAGGATCTTTGCTTTTAGCTTTACAGGAAGGGAATACTAGAATTCTAAATTTTGGAATAAATTTTCTTTAGTGTTATTTGAAGCTGAAGAATAAGTTAATATGTCTTTCCTGAGTTTGTTTATAGGGACTTTGTAATGTCTATTGATAAATTAAGTTTGCAAACACTTGAGCCTGCCAATTTGGCTTCCTCTCACTTTTTAGGCTCCTATACAAGACTATTTAGTAAGGTGTTTTTTGTTTTTAATTTAGGAAAATTTTGTTTTCCCTTCCAGTAGTACCAGGGTCCAAGGTCCAGGGATTTTTTTGTTGTTGTTATGTGGTATTAAGATAAAAATAATTTCTCCATACTTTTTGTCCTGTGATTGTTAATGAATTTTAGTGTCCAAAGTCCTTTTAATGATCTCTCCTATTAAAAAAAAAAGGAAAGAAAGGAAAAAGCCATTTTAAAGTTATGTTTAAGGAAGCATCACAGCAGGGCTGAGTTTAAAGAGTAGGATCTGACTGTCCATTTACGGTCCTAGGGAGCAAAGTACACTTAATTGATCTTTTCTTCAGTTTCCTCATATGTAAGTGGTACAAATTCTTGTCAGAAAAAGATGCTGTAAGAATTAATGAGCAATTCCATTTAAGACACCTAGCTCTATGTCTGACAACTGGTAGACATTTAAAAATGCTTGTTGTATTATTGTTGTCATTGCTACCATTATGATGGTTCAGTTACAAATATTCCTGACAGCAGTTCAATTCCACTCACAAGAAAAGTAAATAATCAGGAAAAACTTTTGAAGAAATATCATTAAAGAAGATGTAATACATTTATCCAATGTATTTTCATCGGGTAAAATGTATTTTGTACTTGACAATAGGGAATGCAAGTATTTTAATTACTGAGCCCATCGTACTCTCCGGCATTTCAAAAATAAAAGCTTATAGACAATTACAGATTAGTTGATAATTCTCTAAAATGAAACTTTGGCCCGTTGACACTTCTCAGTCCCCATTACAGATTGTCTAGAGGATTGGATGAAGCCAGGAGGCTAAACAAATTATAGAAAATCTATATTAATATACAAATCCTGCAGCAAAACCTGAGTGATTATCAAACTGAAACAGAAATGCTGTTTCGACAATTTTCCTGAGTTATTACTGGGCACAAGAATGTGCTGGTTCTATCAGAATGTTTTTAGGTGGAAGACTATCATCTTTTTCCAGTGATCTCTTTGCAGAGAACACAAAATGCACAGAAAAGGTTTGAATATGAGTACTATTCAGAAAGACCTTCTGAGTCTCTTGCCTTCTGTTTTATTCTCTAAACACATGAAAGAATTTAACAAGTGCATAGTGATTTAAAGGATCAAGTAACAAGTCAATAAATTAAACTATTTGTTTTGATAAAACCCATGTGTTAATTCTACCTAACACACACACACACACACACACCAGAAAAGTCAAGATAAAATTTCTGTCTGAATTCTATCAGAGCAGAGTCCTAAGAACAGTATATCTGAATCTGTATAACTAGGTCTCCCCCCTTTTTTTTGTTGAGAAAGCTTATTATGTATCATCAGAGATTTAGATCCTAGATCAGAATATCCCTGGTAAATATAAGAGGCACTAACAATTTATGTAAAGAGATAACACAAGGAAGCTTATTTTAATCACTATCAAGCAGTATCAGCTATTCTTTGAGTAATAACTATCATTCTCCCCAGATTTAACATGTAGAGTAAAGTCAAAATTCATTTTCATCCTTAACTGTACTTCTATTTCCTATCTATGCTAAAGAGTGCTGCTTTTCTCTGCTCTGTAATTTTTGGAAATATTGGCCTCAATCACTATACAATTTTGTCGGCAGTATTTGCTCTGAATCTTTTATTCTATTTGAAATTAAACATCAATTTCATGAACATCAGAGCATCCATTTTCCTCTCCAAAGCATCCGTGTGCTCACACATGTGCCTATATCCACATGTAGGTCTATCTGTGTGCGTGAGGATGTTCACCATAGGAATGTCACATGATTTCTTGAAAACAATGCACATGCATACAGTCCAGACAAAAAAAATAGGGGAGGGAGAAAAAAGATGATGCATTGATCAATGATGTAAAAGTCTTTAAAACATGGCTGCATCACTGACAGAAATAGGAAAGTGGCAGAGTTCATTTTTTTTTTTAGTTCATTTTTAAATGAAGTTGAGGCATATGATACGCGGCTGTTGAGGTTGAATTGACCAGCAGATTGGCAACTGAACAGTGTTTCCCCTCTTAGTTTCCTTTATTCCTAAGTTTAATCAACCCAGCATTCTTTTTCTTGTGCATCTACACAATATATAGATTCTATACTCACAAACTAGATAGCTACCCTTTAATAAACATCTACCATTTGATTGAGTGATTTCAACAGACTGTAATAATAACAGATATTATTCTTCTACATTATGGTGAGGATTTGGCTGCTACATACAATTATTAGTTTTCTAGTTATTAGAGTTCTCTATTTAAAAAAGGTACAATCTCTTTTCTATAAAAAACTGCTATAAAATGCTATCATTACTGGAGCACCTGGATGGCTCAGTGGGTTCAACGTCCAGACTCTTAATTTCAGCTCAGATCATGATCTCACAGTGGTGAGATTAAGCCCCACATTCCCAGTCAGCCTGGAGTTTGCCTGAGATTCTCTTTCTGCCTCTCTCTCTCTCTGCCCTTCCGCTGGCTCACATGAGCACTCTCTCTCTGTCTCTCTCAAAATAAATAAATGAAATCTTTAAAATATAAAAATAAATTCCAGTCATTACTATATAATGAAAAATCAGGGATGCCTGGATGGCTTAGCTAACAGCATCTGCCTTCAACCCAGGGCATGATCCTGGAATCCTGGGATCAAGTCCCACATCAGGCTCCCTGCATGGAGCCTGCTTCTCCCTCTGCCTGTGTCTTTCTCTCTCAATCTCTCTCTCTCTCTCTCTCTCTCTGTGTGTGTGTGTGTGTGTCTCATGAATAAATAAATAAAATTTAAATAAATAAATAAATAAATAAATAAATAAATATAATGAAAAATCACTTTTCTGGTGATTTAGTGGAATGAGAATGAGCTACTTTCCATTCTCAGTGGAGATGGATGATTTCTTATGATATTTTATATTCTTAAGTATATTATCCCTTTTCTTAGAAATGCATCATTTGGCCAATCGCTACAATACTTTGTGCATTTTAGTTTGTTAATTGTACTGGATATTTTTTCTTACTCCTACAGTTCTGCTCTTCACTCTCCACTTTGCTCTGTTCCCCAGAAAGCTGATCTTTATGAACTGCACTAAATGATTTCCCTTCTTTTCTGGCTTCCAGTTGGTTTGGCCAGTGGAACTACTAGCAGTGCATTAGTGGTTGATTAGAAAGACAAGATATTTATAAAGCCAGATCCTTCACTGCCTGGTTGTAAGTTGATCATGGTGGAGACCTTCTCTCAAGGGGACAGCAGCCCTCCCCTATACTTGTAGGTGTTCCAGAGTTCTGGTATCAGCTTTCTTCCTTATTACTTCACCCATAGAGGTGGTAACAGATTTCTGCTAAAAGTATCCCTCATTGGTTTCTCTTAACTGCCAACAGCTTTGTAAAACAAAACATCTTAGTATCAATCTCTCTTGAATCACCCCTTTTGTGTGTGCCATGTGTTTCCTCCTGGGAACTTAAATGATGACCAAATTACATTATTTTTCCCTCTAAAATTTTTCCTCCAAGTAATCTTTTTGCAAAAACTTGAGAACTGATTTTATAGCACCTGAGTTTTATATTTCAGATTCTCAGGTGTGGACTTCCTATTGGATATGTCAAAAATGAAGTCTTTTCTACATGATGATTTCAAGTTATTGCAGAAACAAGAGGATCAGTGGGTATGAAACAGTAATTTTAAGCCTGAAAATGAGCTTAGCAAAAAATTCATTTTGATAATTTTCTTCATAATTTAAAAGAGAAAAAATATTTAATACTATCATTCTTATCATTATTAAATGTGGCTTAAAAATAGTTTTTAAAGGACTGTGACTCTCATATTCTTGTGAACCTAGTTTTCCACACCACTGAAAAAAAATCCTGTTTCTTTTCCTCACCCCTTAATATTTTGCCATAACACTAAATAAAACTTAAATTATAGAGTAACTTCACAGATGAGGATCATTTACTTATCCAAAGACTTTTAAAAACCTCTGGGCCAGAAATCCTTAATTAATTAGGAGGACAAAAAAATGTAGGTCAACCTCTCTATGTCAGATGGACAAAATATATACATAAGAAGTCACAGAAAATATTTGGTTTTCTCTTAAAGTTCAGGGAAAACAAATGCAAAATGTGATATGTCAGCAAAAGATAAAAAATAGATGGGAGCTGAAGAGGGATTTAAAATTCAGAATAATCAATTTAAAATACAGTATATTGCTTTGGGCTTCTTGTTATACATAAGGCCAAATCAATAGTTATTATTATTATTTTGCCCACAACTAAGTCTAATAATTCTATAATAAATGGTATTATTGTGTGGTTCTTTGAATTCAACCACTTACAGAGATCTACTATAGAAAAGTCAAGTAACTAATCAAACTGAAACCAATGCAAACCAGTGATTTTATCTGCAAATGCATATGAAAATGAAGAAATGTAGCAAGGTAATGTTTGCTTCCTGATTCTTATTTAAGCTGATATATGCCAATACTGAATTTTTCCATTCACAAGCTACATAAGTGATTTAAGTGCTACCTTAAATCCCATTTACTTTTATTTTGAGGTTTTAATAATGACCTAAAGAAAATGTGCAGAATAAACAGAAATTCCAACTTCATTTAGCTGGTTTGAGTCATCTCTGTAACCCTAAGAAAAGCTGTCAATGTTTGAGTTGAAGCGTTAGGGAAGAAATGTCTGAAATAGAGTTTAGATATGAAGAATGAAATGAGATTAAAGAAAGTCTACATTGTCTTTTGTAAACTTAATCTCTATATAAAAACTAACATCTGAAGAGTAAATCTATGGAGTATTCTTTTGCCAAGCACGTCTATTAATTTAAATGGGAGAATGAGTGAAACATTTGCAGGTTTCAGAAGAAGTAAATACATGCCTCCAGGAGTGAAAGACATTAACATCTTATGGTTTGTTTGTTTGTTTTTAATAATATATGTCAATCAAAGACTTATAAATAAAAAAACAAAAAAGCCCGCTATGCCAAACAAATTAGACACAGAGAGCTAAGTAAAGGAAGATGGATAGAATTGTTCATGGGGCAGATAATCTTTCCCCTTTCTTGCTAAGAATAAGCAGAGCTGCATTTGTGGAAACTTAACTAAGCAGAAACCTGCAGTGTCTGCTCAGTGCCGCTGACCTGCCAGCTGGAAAGAGCGCTGAGTTTAAAGGGTTTAAGCTCTCAAAGAAGCCAAGACTTGGCTGATCATCTTGGGCTCAGCATATTGTGAGGCATATGAACACTCTCTTCAAAACTGGCAGAGAAAAAGGAAGGAAAATTGAAAATCTAAACACAGTAGCCAGTTAAAATTCAGACAATTGTGAGGGTTGTGTTTTCTCTGAAGCATTCGCTTATACTCTACGCTACTGAATAAGGAAATGAATGGATTTACTTTTTGGAGGGAAGAGCAGCACTTGAGATTACTGCATTACTCTTTGGTACACTGAAAAAAAAAAAGGCAAAAGGAGAGAACATACGCATATTCTAGTATGAAATAAAGAAATTTGTGTCATTTTTCTTCATGTGATCTAGTTTTTTTCCACTGTCCCTAGAATTTGTTTATATTATTTACTAACATGTTTTATTATTCATTTTAACAAAATTAAATAAGTTTAAATATATTTAACATAATATTCACCATTCTAATGAATAAACTTCAAAGGCATGCTTTTCCAAATGAGTATTGCAATAACTCAAAAGTAACAATGGCATATTCATTATTCTTACTTTTTAGAAGTAAAAAAATGACTTGGCTCAAATAGAGTTAAATATATTAATTTCTGTTCCATTTTGTTTTCTACTTTAACATTTCTGGGTTTACTGTATGAGAGAAAACAATGCCGCTCCCTCCTGGGAACGTAAAAACATGTTGCCAACAACATCTCAAACTGACACAGTTTTGATTTATTACATTGATTAAAAAAAAAATACTAAACACATTCAAAGTTCACCACTCCTGGGTACTTGATAGGCTGAGGGCCTGAATGGCAGATGCTGCCCACATATCTGCTATCAGCATTTCTCCTGATTCCACCCAGAACTGCTGAGCTACAAGTTGAGAACTGAATACTTATTGGTCACATTACTGACAAGTTTTTGAGAGGTATATGGATAAAGCATTCACTGAAGTTATAATAAACAGTTTTGCATTATATTTTCATTCACATTTCACAGCTGAAACTGAAGTCCAGTTTCAATACAGAAAAATGTCTTTTCTGAAGAAAATGAGAAACACATGAGAATAAAATACATCTATCATCTGAGATTCAAATCTGAATGATTTCAAACATACACTTGAATATTAAGAAACTTTTATTTTTTGTATTTATTACTAAATAGGAATTGTTTTAGCTTAATCTCTTTAAATTACTCTTTCAGTTTTGGATTAACTCTGATTAGCGTTTCAAAATATAATTATTATTCTAGAAATCAAAGTAGAACTCAATATTCTACAAAATTTCTACCATGAATAGAGACATTAACTATATCAGTAGGGCAGAAAAATGAAATTTTTAAAAAGCAATTTAAACATTCTTTACTGTTAACACAAATTCGACAGAAAAGGGAGGGTAGGACTTTTTGATTGCCTCCAACCAATAAATCACAGGCTATTTTAAATGGCTCTTTTGTTTGAGAAGTACATCCTTTTTTAGGAAATAGGTTTTCTTTCTGCTATGCTCTTGCTCAAAATCTTTTCAGTTGAGCTGTTTTCATTGTGCCAAATTGAAGTTTTTATAAATTGTTTATGGGTGTCAAAGTTCCTTAATAGTTCAGTTGGACTGTTTACTCTCCAAGCAATAGTAAGGAGGCAACAACATTTCTGTCAGTGTTAAAAGTTGATCTGCCAAGTTTTAATGCGTGGCTCAAGCAGGAGAAGCAGTTTGGTAGGGAAGCAAGCTGTCCAGTACTTGACAAGATTTGGTTTGTCAACAGTATGGCTGAAGGTGTTTGACATGATACATTCTTTCTCCATCATACTTCCAGCCCTATGTCAGAATGTATATCCTCACCTGGAGTCAATCTGCTGAATTCTTTTTACCTTTAACAAGAAAAGGAAAACTATGATTAAGGAAAAACAGTAAAGAATATTAGAGAGCTTTTACACATTGATTTTCAATGAGACTACGACTAGAGTTAATGAATGCTTCTATACATCCAGCAGTAAATTCCCTCACCTCTGCATATGAAGAAAAAAAAAGTCTCTTAAAAAAAAAAAGTTGTATCATAAGAAATCTACTTTACCAAACTAAGGAAAAGTGCAGACACTGTGCAACTGAAGGAATTGCTCTGCAATCTGAAATGGCTGTCTTACTTGGCTGTAAATCTCCCTCACACAATGCCCGGGGTCTTGCTTGCAGGGATGTAATGAAGTTACACTGCCTGAATGAAAATTTTAAAAACAAATTAGGGCAGAGGACCTTGCCAGCTATACATGATTTGTGGCAGTGCTTATCAGTAGCCAGTGTGGGGTGATTCACCATGAGAACACCAAATCTCTTTGTCCCAGGCCGCCATGTTTCACTCCAGTGTCAATACATCAGGGGAAATGAATGCTAAGCTGTAACAGTCATAGTTAGTGTCAGGCATGTTTGTAACACATGCACAGAGAAATTTACAGCTGGGAAAAACTATTGACACATACCCTAGTGACTTGTTTTATAGAGTTCTTGCTTCTGACTGATTCAGTAGCAACAACACACCTTTAGACATGGTGACCTCGCTGATCTTGAGAATGTTTTCAACATAGCTGTATGTATTAAATTACTTTATGAATTAGAGCACTTAAAATCACCCTGTTGTATCTGTTTAAAGAGAAGTTCCTCAAAATTCAAAGTCTACCTTTTAAATATTTATATAAGTACTCATGAACTAAAACTTTACTAATTTGGGACCCGTGTGTGGCTCAGTGGTTGAGCATCTGCCTTTGGCTCAAGGTGTGATTCCAGGGTCCTGGGATCGAGTCTCGCATCTGGCTCCCTGTGAGGATCCTGCTTCTCCCTCTGCCTGTGTCTCTACCTCTCTCTCTCTCTGTATCTCTCATGAATAAATAAATAAAATCTTAAAAAAAACAAACTTTACTAATTTGAACTTTCTGATAACTCAGACCAAGAACAATACTCTTTCCTATTATCTCTAAATAAAGAATATTTTATACCAATTATATGTTATATTAACCTTATAAATTTTTGGATTTGTTTTATACAATTTCATAAAAATAAAAACTCTTTGTAGACACCAGAGGCAATTTAGAGACATTTTCATAAATTGACTATTAGCTTAAAATAATTTTTATTAATACGTTAAAATTCTTTGCTAGCTTAGCTAAACTTAATTGATATAAAGCTTATTTTCCTATTTCGGAGAACACATTATCAGAGTTAGCACCTATCAGGCTGAACACACTTCAGCCAACTCTTCTGTCCTGTGTACCCAAGACATACTTTTTCAAACATGAGATCTTTGTACACCCATGGATGTTGGAAGAGGAGATTGCAGGATTTTAAAAATAGAATGTGTTATAACTGGTTAAAGAAAAAAAAAAAGTGGTGGTGGTGAAGGTGGGGGGTGGTGTCCAAATAATGAAATCAATGTTAAGGCTAAACAGAAGCCTCATGGGCAGTAAAAGAAACCGATCCTAAGCACTTAGAAAGCAAAGCATATCCAATCAATGGGACAATTAACCTTTATTTCCAGAAGTGGCAAAACCTGATCCTTGATTCTGCTCAGAAACAGATTAATGTAACAGGCCTACAACTGTCCTCTACCAAGTTGTCTAGTCATGTAATCTTCAGATGCTTTTGCTAGTATAGTAACAGAGTTTTCTCTTTTTTTTTTTTTTTTTTTGTTTGTAACAGAGTTTTCTGAATATTTACATCTGGAGAAATGACACCATCACTCACATGCCTCAAATAGAAGCTGAGAGGAGATCAAATTGGAAGACCTCTCCTTGAACAATTCCTGTGGCCCCTATATCTTTAAAATCTCTCTGAAAATTGTCACCTCTCTCAGGTTTGCATTCCATTTTACAAGTACACAAGAAAATATATGCAGTCAATTTGAATATGATTCCAGTTTAAGAATTACATCTATTGTTGTCATAAGCAGTTCCAATTTTAGTTAATCATTTCTGATATTTGTGTAAACTGTACATTTAATATTCCATTGGATTGAGAATGGGTGATCTAGACATGGTCAGCCAGTAGGTACTGCAGGTTTTTCCTCTTGGTATGGAACGACCAAACTGCTTCTTAAAAACACATTTTTAAAGATTGCCATAGACGCTAATCTATTAAACACTTTTGGCTCATAAATTTGTTTTTGTCCTTAATGGCAAAGATGAATGTCATAACCAAGAAGTTGAGACCAAAGCAATTAATATCCATGTATCTAAAATCATTTTTCTGCTTTATTTCTCTTGACTGTCACTGGAATTCAGGAACAAAGTCCCAATGCTACCCTTTGCTCTTCCTTCTTCTCATAGGTCAGCTACAATCAATGATTCCTCTCTATTTTTGTCTCTCTCAGCCCCTTTTCCAACTCTGATTATTTATATAGAAAAGCATTACTTTTGAGTTACTACAATAATCTTATATTTGTATTTATTGACTTCAGTTTCTTTACAGGTCACTCTGTACAACTACTTATTTAAGCTTCCTAAAATACCAGGCAAATGGCCTGCTCAAAATTTTGGATGAGACCCCATTGGATGAATGTCCAGGGTATATTCAAATTTTTTGTCCTCTAATCATGTCATTTTACTGCATCCTACAAGTTTTGATTTGTAGTGTTTTCAATGTTTTCTAATTTCTACTTTGATTACTCCTTTGACCCAATGGGGCAAAAAGGAATTTCTAGATGCTGGCTATGTTTTATTTCTTGACTAGGGTAGTGATTATATGGTCTGGACTAATTTTACGTTTATCTATATGTAGAGAGGTATAGTTATGTTTGAATACTTTTCTGCACTGAGTTATTCTTCAATTTAAAAAAAAAAAAGGTTCATTTGAAAAACAGACCAAATATTTAAGTAATAGAAACACTTCAACTTGGGTTGTTGAAATTAGAATCCAAAGTGTGTTTTGAGGCAACCATCATGTTACACAAAGTAGGACACCTCCTGAAAATGGATCCAATTAATGGAAACCAGAGTTTAAAAGTGTAAAGAAGGCAACACTGACATAGACCTAAGAATATATTACTTTATTTGTCTTTAGATACACAGTATAAATTGTATGCTATAATAGCAAGTGTAAAAGTCCAACATTATATGCCAAGCCTTTACTAAAACATTTAATAAGAATTTTCTTCTATAATATTACAGTTAACTTTCAAATATATTACTACTTCTTAGTTACCTTTTTGTTAGTGATTCCAGGGTGATTACAGAACCTACTATGTATATTATCAATCGTTAAAAGCTTGTTGAAGTTTACTTGCTTTGTGGAGCAGCATATGGTTACTTTTTATAAATGCACTAGGAAGGATTGGAACAAATGTGTTTTCTGTAGAGTTCTATATATAAATGCCAATCAAATTCTAAGGTTAAATAATTATGCTGTTCAAATGCTTATATCCTTCCCGATATTTTTATTCCTGTGTTCCAATCCATAGTTTAAGAGTTGTATTGATTTGGGGCACCTGGGTGGCTCAGTGGTTGAGCAACAGCTTTTGGCTCAGGTTGTGATCCTCAGTCTTGCATCGGGTTCCCTGCATGGAGCCTTCTTCTCCTCTGCCTATGTCTTTGCCTCTTTCTCTGTGTCTCTAATGAATAAATGAATAAAATCTTTTAAAAAAAAGAGTTGTATTGATTTGCAGTTTTAGAATTCATTTGACTATTTTATATAGCCTCTAGGTTGCTGTCAACATTTATTGTCATTACAACTCTTGAAATATTCATTATTTATTTATTTATTTACTTACCAGAGACTAAATACTCCAATTTCTAAATCTCCATTTTATCTGTTTTTATCACCTGTTTTTTTCTCTTGGTTTTTAGTTATTTCTTTTATTATGAATTATTTTGGTTGGATTTTTAATTGAATAGGGAAAGTTAGTATAAAATTAGATGATTTTAAGGAATAAGTAATATATTCATACAGATTTTCCTTCCCTTTCAGGTTAGGTACTATTTGTATTTTTGGCTGGATAATTCTTTGTTTTATTCTTTGTTTCATAAAGATGCCAGTTGCATTTTCCCAACTCTGACAATCAAAATTGTTTCTATACATGGTCTAATGTCTCCTGGGGGTTGACTCTGGTGTCATCCCTGCAATAAGAACTAATGCCTTAACCCATTAGGAGCTGAGTTAAGTTAAAGTTTGTTTAGGCCTTTTCTAGGCCTAGAGTATTTATCAGTTTCCAACTTTGAGTCCCCCACCTTATGAAACTAACTAAAACTTTTCTACATCTTAGTCCCTCAACTACCTATTCTGGCTCAGGTTCTCAGCAGAATTCCCATTCTCTGCTTCTTGGCAAATATCTGAGATGAAGGTGATGCCAAATGTCAAATTCACTTTCTGGACTTTTCTTGCTATACTGATACATTCTCAATCCCTTTAAAGAGGTGCTTTATATTAGCTTTCCAGCTATTTTAGTTGTTTTTGAATGGTTGTCTTGTGTAAAGTAATCTAGCCTGCCATTGTCAGAGGCTAAATTTTTTTTTTTTCAGACCAACTGTTTAAATGTAGTTTCAGGGATCCCTGGGTGGCGCAGCAGTTTGGCGCCTGCCTTTGGCCCAGGGCGCGATCCTGGAGACCCGGAATCGAATCCCACATCGGGCTCCCGGTGCATGGAGCCTGCTTCTCCCTCTGCCTGTGTCTCTGCCTCTCTCTCTCTCTCTGTATGACTATCAAAAATAAATAATTAAAAAAAAATGTAGTTTCACGACTGAATTTTCCTATCCTTATTGATCTCGTGGGTGTCACCTGCTCATCCCGGAATAAGTCACTGTACTCAGGAAAACAAAATGCTCAATTTTCTGAGCTCTATGTCCATACCCAAAGATGTGGATGTGGTAAAATTTACTTGAAATATGTAGAGATAGATGATGGGCAGTTCTACAAATAATGGCTGTTACCTAAACAAGCAAACAAAGAGGAGTAGTTAACAGCAAAGATTTTGGCTTTTTCTTCATGACATGATGTGTGGGAACAGCCTTAAATTAGGAATCAGAAGTGAGTGTGTTAGCCAGATTCTTGAACTTTTTTCTTCATTTGTAATAAAGTTTGGGTGGGTCATTTATAGTAAAGAGAGGGGAGGGGGGAAACACAGGTGGATATTGGCAGCCGAAAATCAATAGTTTTCTACCAAACAAAAGTGAAAGCTGAAATAAAGCTGTTGCTCTATTAAGTGTTAGATTCCAGGGAGCCCTGGGTGGCTTAGCAGTTAAGCATTTGCCTTCAGCTCAGGGCGTGATCCTGGAGTCCCAGGATCAGTATGAGACCTGTATGGGCTCCCTGCATGGAGCCTACTTCTTCCTCTGCCTACGTCTCTGCCTCTTTCTCTCTGTGTATCTCATGAATAAATAAATAAAATCTTTTTAAAAATTCCCTTAAAAATATTTTACTGATTTATAACACATTTTCTTAAAAATTTAATCTCTAAACATTAAGTTTAAGAGAATATATTTTGAATGTCTGATATACTAATTGAACTCAGTGTATGAGGAAAATTGAATAAACAGAAAGAGACTGCAAGTTAACTCAGAGGGAACTGGATTTAAAGATAGATATACTTTCTCATTAATGTTGGTGAATCACTTCAAAATATTATATGTCTTGTGGTCAGAAAATGTTTTACCTACTACCATGCATTTGTCATGCCTGGTAGACAAAGTAATGCATTGATTTCAGATATCTGGAATGGGGAAAGGGAGAGAGAAATTAATAAATAGCAACTATAAACTATCATCAAGTCCTTTGTACACATTTTTTTTTAAAAAGCAATTTTTGTATTGAAGTATACATATAATTAAATATGAGAAAAGCATTATTTAGGTGTTTTGTTAGGCAGGCATTTTTAGTGAAAACACTTAGTAAAGTCAACATGAGGTGTTCTGAAACTATTATTTTTCAATTGTAAATGATTGCCTTTATGGTTATCAGTTGTAATGAATGGTGATTGGTGTTCCTCAGATAAGCATGTACTACCCTATCTCATTAATACTATTACTATCACCATTTCAAATCCTGATTAATTTATCAAGTATATTATATATATGTGTGTATGCATGTATCCATTTATAGACACATACCTAAATTTGACCACTGATTTAAAAATCAAACGCTTAGTGTTTATTTCTATTAATAGCATGCACACAGCAAACAAGTATTGATAAAAATGTTCACTCTCTTGGTAGTTAGGCTATTATATATCAATTCCCTACCATTTCTGTATGCATTGTTGCTAATAAAGCCCAAGTCAATTTCTACCCAGAATCATCCAATTTGTTTATTTAGTTTATGAAAACAGACTGCCTGCCAAGTGCTAGCCAGCCATCTCTCACTCATTTGCCATTGGCAGAAAACTATCAGAAGAGCTTATTTCAGAGGATCACTGCAAATTAGACTCACCTGTCTTTCAGAAATTAAAACTTCATTTTTCATATATATATTGAATATATTTTTATATTTTTGTTTTTTGCCTTTTTTAAAGTTTTTTTTTAAGTTTTTAATTAAGTTCTAGATAACATACAGTGTAATACTAGTTTCAGGTGTACAATACAGGGATTCAACACTGCCATAAGAGACTGATGCTCATCACAAGTGCACTCCTTAGTCCACATCACCTATTTACCCCCACCCCTCCACCCATCTCCCCTCTGGTAAGGTGTTCTCTATAATTTAGAATGTGTTTCTTGGTGTGCCTCTCTCTCTCTGTCTCTTTTTTTCCCTGTGTTCATAAAACTGCACTTTAAGGTGGGTGGGGAAATGCATAAAATAGATGAAGGGGATTAAGAGTATCTATAGTGATGAATATAGAGTAATGTACAGAACTGCTGAATCACTATATTGTACATCTGAAACTAATATAACATTGTATATTAATTATACATTAATTATACTGGAATATAAGAAAAACACTGCATTTTATACTTGTAGATTCTAGTATGTCTGAGAAGGAGGGGGAGGGAGGAATGGAGAAAGCAGTATTGTTTTGCATAAAAAATGGTTGAAGGGCAGCATTATCATAACTTTTATCATAAAGGAATATCAAACTTTGTATCTATGACATATTTGCATTTTTAAATAGGCAGTAAATAAATCATTAATGACTGGGACAATTATTGAATGTAATTTGGTAAGAAATTCACAGAGTATAAAAAGACTAAGAGATTCTCTGAACCTAGAGAATAGGCAAAATAGGATTGACCTGCCATCACAGATGAAAAGGATTTTATTTTCCAATTCCATTAGTAATATAACTGGAACCAGAGGAAAAATTGTAGAAGTACGGATTGGTTAGCTTAGCTTTAGTGGACTTCTTCAGGAGAAAAAAAGTCACTATTGCAAGTTCATAACTAAGATATCAAGCTGTTGAAAATCCAAGTGTTTGCCACAGTACAGGCGTATTTCACAGAAAACATATACATACACTGTCAATTTCTTTTCTGCGACTGTCATAGTAAAAAAAGAATGTCACATTTCTTTAGGGAAGAAACAGTTTTTGTGATGATAAAGTCAAAATGTTCTAAAGGAGTTTTGCTTTTGTTTTCCTAATGCAGATAGAAAGAAAAAACAACAAGAAAAGTGCACTTAAAAATACTTCCACTAGCCTATGTCATCATTTTCTGAAATAAAGAAAACTTATAAATATACATCTAAGTGAAGAGAAAAAAGGACAACCATGCTTCTTGACATCATGGGAATTAACTTCTTCAATTAACACCTACCCTGGAGAAAGGAGAGGGGAGAGAGTGGCGTCCACGATATAGCAACAACAACCAAAGCTAAGAGATGCAGTGGGACAGAAGATGATTCTGAAAATGCTGTGTGGACTGTGGGTGGTTGTAGCCCAGATAGATTTTGGCCAGCCATGGTGGTAAGAGAATGATGGATAAGACACAAATTTTAGTTGGAGTTTGTTATTCATCCCCATATTCCACTTTCCCTCCCGCACCACCACCTTAGAACAGTCATCAGCTGGTCCTTTCTGGGGAAGTCAGTGGGTACTATTAAAACCCCACAAAAGCCTTATGATGAGGTGCTGAAGGATGTACATGAGATATGATTGATTTTCTATATATTTTAAATGATTTTTATAAAAAACATTGCCTTTTCCCAATGTTCCTCCCTTTTAGGATTTAAGGTGAAGTCCTAAAACTGACCTTGTGAAAATTATAGCAAATACATGCAATTAACAATGGTTTGATGATGCCTGGACTTCTCTACCCAAGGGTTCTTCCTCTCTAGCCTTCTTGAACTCATGTGAGCCAGTTGCTAGCCTTCAATCTCTTAATACATATTTTAAAGTAGATGATAGAACCAGGAAAATAAGGACTCATACAATAAAGAAACCTAAATATTTAAAGAGAATGGTTACCTTTAAAGGAAGAAAGACTAAACATTATACACTATCAGAAGCAGAAATATTAGAACAGCCAGACCAAAAATTTAAGAAAGTAAATAAGTTATACTAGAAAATTCAATAGGAATGAGAAATCTTAAAAGAGCCAGGAAGAAATATCAGTTGATATAAAAAAGATGATATAACGATATAAATTAAATTTATAATAAATTTAATATTTAAATTATAATAAAGACATGATAAATGAGAATTGTGAATAGAATTCAGCTGAGGATAAAGTTGTTTAGTCAATCATATAAAGGAATCCTCTCAGAAGGAAACAAGAAAGAGAAAGAGAAATTGCAAAATTTAAGAGCTATGAAAGATAAAAGGAAAACGACATTCAGATAAAATAAATTGTCAAAAATAAATAGAGAGGAATTATTTTTTTAATGATAATAATTTCCCTGAATTAGGAAAGGATAGCCTAAACTGTATATGGAGGAACAAAATGCCAAGATCCACCAACAACAGAAAAGAAGAAGGAATTGCTTAACTTATATATTACTGTAAAATATTATAATTAAAATGGCTTGGTATTCGTGAAGGGATAGACTAAATTGATCTGTGGAGATCAAAGAGAGCCTAGACTCACATTAACCTAAAACCTTGAGAAATGATACAAATGAAATGAAAAAATCCCTGGGGAAATAAGGAATAATTCAATAAGTGGGGTTGGAAAAAACATCCCTAACTCATTTCATACACAAAAATAAACTCTGAATTAAAAACTTAAATGTGAAACAGAAAAATTTAAAACTTATAGAAAAAAATGCACTGTGTATCTTTCTGATTTGAGGAAAGATAAGAGATTTTAATAAGTACAAAATCATAAAGGAAAATAATACTAAACGTAGCACTAAAATTAAAATTAATTCATCAAAAGACATTTAAAGAAAGTAAAAGTTCTTTAAATGTTCAAGAAATTGAGGAGATGTTCAATATTATTATTAGCCAAAGAAAAGCAAATTAAAACATAAACGAGATACCAGTTTAGAAATATTTGAGTGGCACAATGTGAAAGGACTGACCATATCAAAGATTTGAGGGTCTTTACATAATCTGTATTTCTAAAACATTTCCAGTGAGAATTTTCAGCCACTTTCTAAAACAATTTGGCAATATTTTATAAATTTGAGAATCATAAAGGAGCAACTCAGGTCATCTACAATGAAAACTTCTGAGTAAGAATTTTATAGAAGTGATCTTTTCATTACCAGGAAAACTGGAAGAAAATGAAATACTCATTGGCCAAAAATGGACAAAAATAAAATATACTGATTCCTACTATATAGCAATAAAAATAAAATAATAGCAGGCAAATTTAATAATGATTAATATTTTTAGCACTGTATCTATGTTGGAAGAGAACTCCTCGTAGAAAATACATGTAATATCATTTTATATGGATTGAAAGCAAGTAAAAATTATCTATATATTATTTAGGCATTAATTATACAAGTGATAAATGAGAAAATGAGAATATAAAAATAGCAGTTATTTCTGAAGGGAAGACTTCAAGATGATACACAGGGAGGTTTGCCTAGTTAGATATAAGTACTATAGAGTATGCTAGTTTTGAGATTGGATGATATGTTCATGGTGATTTAATATATTATGAAATATATGAATAAAAAACATAAAACAGCTTATGAAAATGGACTATGCATAGACACAGGATGATAATGTCCTGTGAACAGAGAATTGATGACTTCTGTTCTATATATCTAAGCTTGGATTAAGCAAAAATGCAAATAAGGGGGCATAAAATAAACTAATTTGTGTCCTCAAATTCTTATTTTTTTGCTACTAAAAGTAAATTTGTTTCTTTCAATCTAAAAATCAAACCATTTTTTCACTCATTAACGCTCATCTTGGAATCTCTACACAATTATTTTTAAAAGTTTTTAGTGGTTATAATGGTCTACTGAAGAGAGTACAAAATATACCTAAAAGATAAAAAATCAAAATTAATGGAAAATATAACTAAGAAAACAGTAGATATAATTATATTTTCAAGTTATAGACACGATTGTAGTTGGCAACTTCATACAGACCATATACCACTGATTTTATCATTACAATATTTAGGTATCTTGTATGATCCATATTTTTTCTCAAAAACATTGTTATAGGGAGCAGCCCGGGTGTCTCAGTGGTTTAGTGCTGCCTTTGGCCCGGGGCCTGTTCCTGGGGACCAGGGATTGAGTCCCATGTAGGGCTCCCTGCATGGAGCCTGCTTCTCCCTCTGCCTTGTGTCTCTGCCTCTCTCCCTCTGTGTGTGTGTCTCTCATGAATAAAAAAATAAAAATCTTAAAAAAAAATTGTTATACAAGTAACTGATTATAGTAGACAGAGTTCACTTTTTCCCTTTTATATTGGGATATAATTCACATGCCATAAAATTCATCCTTTTAGTGTACAATTCAGTAGCTTTTAATATATTCACAAAGTTGTACAATTGGTATCATTATCTAATTACTGAGGATTTTCATACTATACTCATTAGCATCACTGCTCATTCCCCAGTTGCCCCACTCCTGGCAATTACTATGGTCTCCACAGATCTGTCAATTCTGCATATATCACATCAATGAAATCAGGCAACACTGGGCCTTTTGTTTCTGGCTTCTTTCACTTCATACAATGTTTTCAAATTTCATCTATTTGGTACCATGAATCAATATTTAATTTTTTTTTATTTATTTAAATTTTAGTTAACATACAGCACAATATTGGTTTCAGGACTAGAATTCAGTGATTCATTACTTACATGCAACATCCAGTGCTCATCACAACAAATGCCCTCTTTAATACCCATCTAACCCATCCCCCACCCACTTCCTCCATCAACACTTAGTTTTTTCTCTATCTTTAAGAGTCTTTTATGGTGGCACCTGAGTGGCTGAGTCAGCTAAATAGTCAAATCTTGATTTTGACTCAGGTCATCAGAAAGTCCTGCCACAGGCTCAGCAATGGAGCAGGGAGCTGCTTAAATTCTCTCTGGTGCTCTCCTGCCCCCTCCCCACCATTTCCTGTGTTCCCATTCTCTCAGAAAAAAAAAAAAGAGTCTTTTATGGCTTGTTTCCCTCTCTCCTTTCCCCCCCCTTGCCATATGTTCATCTGTTTTCTTTCTTACGTTCTACATATGAATGAGATCATATGGTATTTGTCTTTGACTTCTTTCACTTAGCATAACACACTCTGTCATTCTTAGTTTATGCTAAATAATATGCCATTGTATGGATATACCATAGTTTGTTTATCCATTCATCTGCTGATGGATATGTGGGTTATTACTAGAGTTCGGCTTTTAGGAATTAATGCTGCTCTAAACATTTGTGTACAAGTTCTTGTGTGGACAGAGGTTGCCAGTTCTCTTGAGTATGTACCTAAGAGTGGAATACTGGGTCATTTGGTAACTCTATGTTCACTTTTTGAGGAAATGCTAAAACAGTTTTCCAAAGCAACTGCTTCATTTACCATCCCACCAGCAATGTATGGTTTTCTAATTTTTCCACATCCTCCTTACCACCTATTATTGTCTACCTTTTTTATTATAGCCATTCTACTGGGCATGGAATTTTTATCTTCCTGTGGTTTTGATTTTACAATTCTCTACCAGCTAAACAAGTTGAGCATCTTTTCACATACTTATTAGATATTTATGTATCTTTTTTTGAGAAATGTCTGTTCAAATCCTTTGCCAATTTTTAATTTGTTGATTTTTGTTTTTATTGTTAAGGTATATACAGAATTCTTTATATACTCTGGATACAAATATAAACAAATCAAATCATAAATATAGGATTAGAAAATATTTCCTATTTTTGACTTGTCTTTTCACTCTCTTGATAGTGTTCTCTGAAGGAAATAATAGTAATGATAATAATTTTGATAAAGTACAATTTATCTATTTTTGCTTTGATTGGTTGTGTTTTAGTTGCCATATTTAACAAGCCAATGCTTAATCCAAGGTCTATGGCTTCTTCTAAGAGTTTTATAGTTTAGCTCTGACATATAGATATTTGATCTATTTTGTGTTCATTTTTTATATGATGTGAGGTAGAGTCCATCTTCATTTTTTTTCTGGTTTTTATACAGTTGTTCTGGTATCATTTGTTTAAAAGACCATATTAAGGCAGTTAGGATTTTGATTGGATTATACTGAATCTATAGATTGATTTGGGAGATATTACATCTTAACAAAACCAAGTTCTCCAATACACAAACAAGGCTACCTTTTCATTTATTTCAGTGATGTGGTTTTCAATGTACATGTCTTTTTTTTTTGTTTTGACTTTATTACTAGGCATTTAAGTCCACTTCATAATTCCATTTTCATATTGGTGTATACAAATACATTTTCTGTATAGTGATCAGGTATCCTGCAACCTTTATTACTTTACAAAAAGTAAAGTACTTTTTGTACTTTTAAAAAGTACAAAAAAAGTTTAAAAACTTTTTAAAAAAGTTTTAAGAACTTTTTGTAAAGTTCTTAAGATTTTCTGTATCCTGAAGAATATGGAATTTATAAATAGAGATATATTTGTTCCCTTCTAAACTGTATGCCTTTTGTTTCTTTTTCTTAATTACCCTGGCTAGAATTTCCAGTAAAATGTTTAATATTAGTGGTGAGAGGGGACAGCATTGTCTTCTTCCTAATCTTAGTAGAAAAACTGTCTGTTTTTCACTATTAAGTTATTTGTGGGTTATTTGCAGATGCCTTTATAGGTTAGGTTCCTCCATGTTTTTAGTTCATATAATATTTGTTATTAAGAAAGGGTATTGAGGGCAGCCCAGGTGGATCATCGGTTTAGTGCTGCCCTCCGCCCAGTGATCCTGGAGCCCCAGAATCGAATCCCACGTCGGGCTCCCTGCATGGAGCCTGCTTCTCCCTCTGCCTGTGTCTCTGCCTCCCTCTCTCTCTGTGTGTCTCTCATGAATAAATAAATAAAATATTAAAAAAGGGGTATTGAATTTTATTAAATTCTTTTTTGCATTTATTGATCATGTGGTTTTTGTTTGTTATCCTGTTAATAAGTATATACAATTGATTGACTTCTGATTTCTGTATTTTGAGACAGATTACCATACCTGGTTTATATTCAGTTTGCTCCTGCAGTATACTTCTTTCTATATCTTGCTGGATTCACTTTGCTAGTTTTTATTGATAATTTATATTTCTATACTCATAAGTGATATTGGTTTGCAGTTTTCTTTTCTTATGATGTCATTGGTTTTGCTACCAGGTTAATAAAGGTCTCATAAAATGATTTTGCAAGTGTTTCCTCTTCTATTTTTTTGGCAGTTTGGGAAGAAGTGATGTTAATTCTTCTTGCATATTTCACCAGTGAAGTCATCTGTTTTGGTGTTTTCTTTGTTGAAAATTGTTTTGATCACTAGTTTACTTTTTTGGCCTGCTAGAAGTCTATTCAGATTTTCTATTTATAGTGTCAGTTTCATTAATGTATGTGTTCCTAGAAGTTTATCCATTTCATTATTTAAATTTAATTTGTTGTCATACAACTGTTCATAGTATTCCCTTAAAATACTTTCTATTACCATAAGTTTGGTAGTGATTTCCTCAGTTTCATTCCCAATACCAGTCAATTGTATTCTTTTATTTTACCTCCCTTGGTCAGTCTACATAATAATTTGCCAATTTTGTTGATCTTTTTAGAAAAATAACTTTTGCCTTTGTTGATTTTTTTCTGTTACTTTTCTAGTCTCTAATTTATTTCCACTCTTTTGGGTTTTTTTTTTCCCCAGTAAGTTGTATGCCTTTTTTATTCCTTTATCTTTCCAATACTGTTTTCTTTCGTTTTGAATATATATTTTTTAAAGATTTTATTTATTTATTCATAGAGACAGAAACAGAGAGAGAGAGGCAGAGACACAGGCAGATGGAGAAGCAGGCTCCATACAGAGAGCCTGATGTGGGACTCTATCCGGGGTCCCCAGGATCACGTCCTGGGCTGCAGGCGGCGCTAAACCACTGCGCCACCAGGGCTGCCCTATTTTGAATAGATATTTTCTACAGCTTCTGTCAAATTCCCTTATTCTTTTTTTAGTAATTCTCTTAGGTATTACCTGTGAATGGCAATATTTTAATTTCTAACAAGCTAGTCTGCAATAATGCTACCATAAATGCAATAGAATACAAAACTCTTCTCTTACATAGCTCTATCCTTCACTCATCCATTGTATGGTCTTCTCATACAAATCATATCTTAATTCATTTTATACTCAACACAAATAATTGTTTATTTAGTTATCTTTTAAGTAGGATAGAAGACAAAAAGAGTTTCAAACAAAAATTACATTTATACTGTATTTTACTTTTATCTTTGTAATTACCAGTGCTCTTTATTTCTTCCCATGGAAGTTATTCTCTAATGTTATCCTCTTCCAGTCTGAAGGGTGTTTTTCATATCTCTTATAGGGCATGTCTGGTGATGACTCTGTTTTTGGTTATCTGGAAATATTTGTTTCTCCTTCATTTTTTTAGAAAATTTATTTACTTATTTTAGAAAGTGTGACACAAGCGGGGGGGGGGGCAATGGGAGAAGAGAGAAGCAGACTCCCCACTGAGCATGGAGTCTGGCACAGGGTTGGATTTCTTGACTCAGATAATGACCTGCACTGAAATCAAATTCAAAAGTATGACCTCAACTGTCTGAGCCACCCAAGTGCCCTGATTCTTCCTTCATTTTTGAAGGAGTCTGCCGTCAACTGAATAAGTCACCCAGGTGTCCTTGTTCTTCCTTTATTTTAAGTATAGTTTTGCTGAATAGAGAACTCTTAGTTGACAATATTTTCCTCTCACCACTTTGTTTTTTGTTTTGTTTTCTCATCTTTTTCTTTCACCCCTTTGAATATGTCATCCTGCTGCTTTCTGGCCTCCATGGTCCTGAGGAAATGTAGCTCAATATTATTGACTATTCCCTCTACTAGATGAAAGTTTTTCTGTTGCTGCTTTTAAGATATCCTTTATCTTTGTCTTTCAAGTGTTTGCTTATGATGCATCTAGTTTGAGTCTTCTTGAATTTATCCTGATTAGAGTTTATTTTCCTTATTGGCTATTTAGATTAGTGTATTTTGTTGAATTTGTCAAGTTTTAAGCCTTTATTCCTTCAAAAATTTTTTTCTCTTGTTTTCTCTGTCTCTTCTCATTCTGGGACTCCAGTTATGTAGCTTTTCGTACGCTTGATAATATCCTGTGGATGTCTGAGACTATTGAATTGTTCTTTATTCTTTCCCCCAACATTTGCTTGATCCATGAAATCTCAATTTATCTATCTTCATGTTTGCTGAATTTATTTTGTAAGCTCAAATATGCTATTCAGATCCTACAGTGAATTTTTCATTTTAATTATTATACTTTTCACCTCCAGTAACCTTTTTTTTTAGATTTTTAAAAATTTATTTATTTGAGAGAGAGAGAGAGAAAGAAAGAGAACAGAGGGAGACTGAGAGGGAGAAGCAGATTTCCTGCCAGGAAGAAAGACTGATGTGGGGCTTAATCCCAGGACCCTGGGATCATGACCTGAGCTGAAGGCAAATACTTTACTGACTGAACCACTCAGGTGCTCCTCACTTCCAGTACTTCTATTTGGAGATCTCTCTCTCTCTCTATCCCTATATATAGGTCATATATATATATATATATATATATATATATATATATATATATATTCATATATTCATACATGTTCATATATTCATATATCTTTAAATTATTTATTTATTTATTTATTTGAGAGAGACAGAGAGAGAGAGAGAGAGAGAGAGAGAGAATAAGCACAAACAATGGGGAGCAGTAGAGGGAGAGGGAGAAGCAGACTCCTCACTGAGCAGGGAGCCTCACTGAGCAGGGAGCTCAATCCCAGGACCATTACCCAAGCCTAAGGCAGACACTCAGCTGACTGAGTCACCCAGGTGCCTCTATATATAATTTCTATGTATAGTGAAACTCTTTATGTGATGAGTGAGACATTATTCTCACACATTCTTTTCATGGCTTCCTTTGGTTCTTTGAACATATTTAAATTTAACTAATTTTGAGTTTTATCTAGTAATTCCAGCATCTGGGCTGCCTCAGAAACAGTCTATCAGCTTCCTTTTTTTCTGTAAAAGAAACTTTTTTTTTTTTAATGCATACTGTTTTTGGTGAAAGAAAAGGATATTTTATGTAATACAATATGACGACTCTGGCAATCAGGTTCTCCCTCTATCCTCCTTGGTTTGTTGTTGTTTGCTTATTTATTGATTATTCTGAACTGAGTCTGTATGAATATTTTGTGTGTCTGTAGCCCAAGTCTCTGTTTGATTAGGTAGTCAGCTGATGATCGGACTGAGATATTTTTATCTGCTTGGAACTAATAAGTCTCCTGGTCTCTACCAAAAGGCTCCATGTACATTTTGAATCATGACTCCAACACTCAGCAGGTAGTTTTCAACTACACCTTAACCTTTACATCTTCTTTCAAAATTAGTCAGAATTGAGGCTTTAGAGGCTGTTAAATCTTTCCTAAGAATGCACAACACTCTTGGTTTGTGTATAACCCTACATATGTATATGCCCTTCTAGATTCCTTGGAATATATTGAAACTTTTAAAGCCCCATATGGATATCTCACTTCACAGCTTTTTCTTCTAAGTTTTTTGGTTAGCTGATTGTTTTCTCCAACTATTATCCACTGCCTTGGGCAATTCAGTCATTCAAAAATTCAACAATTGCTTCTGATTGTTTTTGACAAACATTCCACAGGAGAAGACTGCTTGGACTGAGCAAGCTCAGAGTCAGGTCCAATAAATATGGTCTCTTCAATAAGGTCTCCCTGAGAACCACAGATAAGTCAAATAATGACAATTTCATGAATGGGGCTCTGAAAGTACTCCAATCCCATGCAGCCTCTTTCCATTTCTGCCAGATTGCTGATTTTTTACTGTAATTGTTAATATCAAAGACTGCTGGAAGCTGAGGAGGATTGCATTAAATTGTGTTCAAATGCCATAAAACTTGTAGGGTTCCTGGGTAGTTGGTTAAGTGTTGGACTCTTGATTTCAGCTCAGGTCATAATACCAATATCTCAGCATCCTGAGATTTGAGCCCTGCGTCAGACTCTGCACTTATCACATAGTCTGTCCCTCTACCTCTTTCTGCTTGCACTCACTCTTTGACATAAATAAATAAATAAGCAAACAAACAAATAAATCTATCTAAAAAAAACAAAAACAAAAAACATAAAGCTCATTTTTTTCTTAATGAAATTCAGCTTTTCCCCCCACTGAATAAACATTCCCTTGATTGGTCACAGTCTGGTTAATTTGAAGAGTTCTAAAAGGTTGATTCTGACCATTTTTGCCAGCGTTCTTATTGCTTTTATAATAGGAAGAATTTCTAAGAGAATTTCCTCTGCCATTTTTACTCATGTAATTATGACAAAGTTATTTCTTAAAAAATAAAATGACATTCATTGGATTGACCCCACTGAATTAGTATATTTTTGTATAAAATGAAATCTTAAATTGATTTTTAAACCATAAATTAAAGGGCTATTATAACAGCTGTAACATTTACAATGGTTAAAATCATTGGTTAATCAATTCTCTTGTGTGGTATAAAAACTATAAACCTATCAGAAGATGTTTATCTCACAAGTTTTAAGTTACAATTCAGTCTAATTACACACCAATAAAAATAGTCTTTCCATATAATTTTATTCTTTTTCTTTCTGAACAAAGTTAATTATGATTTTTGAAGATGCAGAACCCAATTCCTTAACAAAAAGGCAATTCTAAATCTAATATGTTAGAAGAAATCTTAGTTAATAACATTGGGTTATTGATGAATACAGCAGTTATTATATGGTAAACTACATTAGAATTTGTATATTTTTTTCTTTTTATAAAAATATTTTATTTATTTATTCATGAGACACCCACACACACACACACACACACAGAGGCAGAGACACAGGCATTGGGAGAAGCAGGCTCCATGCAAGGAGCCTGATGTGGGACTCGATCCTGGGTCTCCAGATAATAATTTGAGAATGGGAGTTGATAAATTTTACATATTTTTCTTTTTTTAGGCCTATTTCTTATTCATATTTATCGTGCAGCCTCACATGAAGAATAAACAAACCACTAATAACTTAGTATCCCTTAAAAAGCAATGAGAAGCTAGTCTAAATAACTTTAAAGGACTGATAAAAGTTTAGGAGTTAATGTGTAATGTTAACTAATATATTGGTCTGATGTCAGTTAACAAAAGAATATAAAATAAAGACCACGATAGTGCTCATTTCTGACTAATTGTTTTCTGCAGAAGGTATCCTGGCTGATGGTCAAATTCACACTTAAAAAAGAAAAAGAAAAAGAAATTCATAGAAGAAAGCATGGCAGCATAAGTAGATCCTTATAGGACTTTAAACATATGAATGGAGTCCACTAAAGATTTTTAGATATTTTTTACTGCTCATCAACTTCAAACCCATCTTATACCTCTCAATAATAAATTCTTGGCTTTTTGATACTTTTCACTATGACTTCAGGTGGATATGATTATATAGAAAGAAAATTCTTGATACTGTGTAAATATTTACCTTAAAAGATGAGTATGAGTTTACTGGAGGAGAAAGAAGGAAGCAGATCTGGTGACACATTAGGATAATATTTTTCTGTTCTTGAAATTGAAATATGCTTACATAAAATAGATTGCCAGGTTCAATAAAGGAATTCAATATATTGACTAAAATATTGAACATGTGATTAGTAAATACTTGCCCCAGTAATTTAGATGCCATTTCTTTCATACCCCACACAGAAATCTAAAATTACTGGTCAGTTGACCAAAAATAGGTACTGCTTCAAATCTTCTATAATTTTACCTCTGGTATGATAGAAAAAATTATAGTGCAAATTGTTTAACTTCCCTAGTATCACTAGAAGTTTTCTTTCTTTTTTTTCTTTTTTTGTATGATTTCAGGGGTATTTTATACCCAACCAGCAGAAAGTTTCTGATTTAAAATTTAGGCAAGAATAGAAGAAAATATTTCATGTGTATCTAAGTGTTTTGTGGATGAGAACAGGAAACTCATATAATTGAGAACGTGTGGAATAAAAGGAATTTTTCATAAATCAGAAAACTCACATAAGGATTTTAAATATGAGGCTGAAATTTTCTAACATCATCACTGGGGAAACTGATGCAAATTTCAGTGGTCAGTCCCCTCACATACACATATAAACATATTAATACACACATAGATACACAAGAACAAAAAATAAAATTTGTACATGTTCTGCTACTCTATAGAAATCAGAAGGAAGGAAGGATAAAAGTAAATATTGACTAAAGGAAGGGAAAAAAGCATGAAGCATCAAACTGAATGTTGATGGTGATGGTCTAAATGCTTAGGTTTCAAAAAAACATAAATGCTTAAGTTTCAGCTGTGTCTACGGTCATGTAGTAAGTTTCCTTCTGTTGCCAAACAAAAATTCCAAGAAGCTAAAATTTTCAAGATCCTAGATAAATTTAATGTCAAGTATCCGAGTCTCACAATTCTCAAGCCAGTGTTCTTCATTACATCAGTTTATTCAGGCATCACCAAAATATTTGTAGAGATACACAAAATACAAATGGCATTCCTGAAGGAAGACAGTTATCAACAAGAAAGAGTTCATGTACATTCATCCTGTTCTCTATAAGAACAAAACTCATTGAGCTATGGTCACTGGTGAAGGTCTTTGGCAAAGATCTGATATAGCCAGTCCCACAGCTATGGCCATCCAATAATACACATCCAATAATACACATTTTAATGCTCCCATTTTTATTAGACTCAAGTATTTCCTATGTCTGCGGCTACTTTAATCTTACTATCTCCTATATTATTTATTCAATTAGTGTGCTACTGCTGTTCATGCATAAAATTGACCCACGCCACTAGGAACAGGTAGAAAGTGTACATTTCAGTAACAAAGTTATCTTTTAATACAAGTATTAATATAAACAATAAGATTTTTTTTAGAATTTTGAGATTCTAGATAATATTTTGTTTTTATCAAAATGGTATTCGGGCAATTTGCGTTTTGTATAAAATATTAGCGATGTTCTTAAAATCCTAACATTTATTTTCTTATCTCTTGTTGAATTCAATAGCTTTCCCATTCTAAAGTTAATCCAAGAATGCCCATCCTTTTCTAACTTTTCTATCTCTTTTTTATGGTTTTAATGTGATGTTATCTAAAAATCAGGAGCCTTCTTATAGGCAATAGATTGTCAGATATTTTTATGTACATTATACCTCTGGAAGATAGATACAAAATTATATAATAAGGCTTATTAACATTTATAATGGTAAAAATAGACATTCAAACCAAATTCTACCTTCAATTATATTGAGTCTAACTCTCATTATGATGAAACATGCTAACAGAGTTTAACAAATGCCACATGGTCTAAATTGAATAAATGTTTATAGGAATATATATGGAACAGTAAACAGAGTTCTTATGAATAAAAATTCAATTCTGCTGACAAAACCTAAAGACACCGACAGAATGGAGAAGATATTTGCAAATGTTTCATCAGATAAAGTGTGAGTATCCGAAATCTATAAAGAACTTATCAAACTCAACACACAAATAACAAATAGTTCAATCAAGAAATGGGCAGAAGACATGAACAGATATTTCTCCAAGGAAGACATACAAATGGCCAACAGACACATACAAAAAATGCTCAACATCATTTGGCATCAGGGAAATAAAATCAAAACCACAGTGAGGTACCTACCACCTCACACCTGTCAGAATGGCTAAAATTAACAAATCGGAAACAGATGTTGGTGAAGATTTGGAGAAAGGGAAATCCTCTTACACTGTTGGCGGGAATACAAGCAGGTGCATCCACTCTGGAAAACAGTATGGAGGTTCCTCAAAAAGTTGAAAGTAGAGCTACTCTATGACCCAGCAATTGCACTACTAGGTATTGACTGCAAAGATACAAATTTAGTGATCTGAAGGGGCATCTGCATCCCAACATTTATAGCAGCAATCTTCACAATAGCCAAATTATGGAAAGAGCCCAGATGCCCATTAACAGATGAATGGATAAAGAAGATGTGAGATATATATATATATATATATATTTGCAAAATAAGTCAATCAGAGAAGGAATATATGATCTGACTCATATGTGGAATTTAAGAAACAAGAGAAAATCATAAGAAAAGGAAGAGAAAAATAAAACAAGATGGAATCATAGAGGGAGAAAAACCATAAGAGACTCTTAAGCATAGGATAGAGATTGAGGGTTGCTAAAGGGGAAGAAGGTCAGGGAATGGAGTAACCGGGTGATGGACATTAAGGAGAGCATGTGATGTAATAAGCACTGGGTATTATATAAAACTGATGAATCACTGAACTCTACCTCTGAAACTAATAATACACTATACGTTAATTAATTGAATTTAAATTTAAAAAATAAAATTCTGAAAAAAATAAAATAAATAAAAAACTCAGTTCTGAATTGGCCTGCAAATGTTAAACTCTGTGATAAAAATTAGTCCTTTCCATTCATAAATACTGGTTTTGATATTCTACATTCCTATCTTTGGTTTAAAAATTGGCTTTGAAATTTGCCTATTCTATTATTTTAATCTGTTCATTTTCTATCTGTAATGTTTCAAAAGGGCAAATGTCTTAAGTATTACTTTGACTTTCGAGGACAACCTTTTTCTTAATATGACCACCAAAATATATGTTTAAGAGAAAAGGTAAAAAAAAAATCTTTCTTTCCTTTCAAATAATGGAAAACCTGTAAGGAAATGCTTTTCATGTCATCTTTTCTGTCAAAGCTCCAAAACGACTTTTACTGAAAATATACTTGTAAAAATGTGTATACAGCTTTTGTTTGCTTTTCTTTATACATAAAATTTTTCTAATTCTTCCCCACACTTCTGAATTGTTATATATTAATTCTGCCTTGAAAAAAAATAGCTCAATTAATAGGCTGATTTTTTGTTCTCTTTTTTTCAAAATAGCAAGAAGAAAGCTTGAGTGGATAAAAATTTGAAATAAAATTATTTTAAAACAACAAAAATAATTAAATGAAATGAAAATTTATTTTTAATTTATTTTTCATTTCCCCCCAGTCTTCTTTAGGAGGAAGAACTTGATAGAGTATCCTTTTTCTTTTCTTTTTTTTTTCTTTCCCTTCCTCAGTATATAGTACAGTACTTGGCACATCATGAAGGCTCAATAAATATTTGATCAATGAATGAATGTGTGAGTAAAAAAAAAATCACATATGCAATTAACTACACTCCAAGTGATTCTTGTATGTGCCATTACCCATTCTTGTTTCAATTTTTATGGAAAAGTGACTACTGGAAACTCTCTTTAGAAATTTCACCCAGAATGACTCACATCTGATTCAAATCAGAAGAACAATCAATTTGGCGCCATCATAAGAGCTCTCAGATGTTAAAGGTGACAAAATGGGCAGAACTCCTCCTAACAGATTATAGATACCATGTGTGACAGAATTAAGTGGGAAAGTGTTCATAGAAATGCTGAAGTGGAAGGCATGTCATGCCCATGTGGCTTGGCTGCAGGATACAATGCATTCACTGACATGATGGCAAAGTTGGGTGGCATATCACGTATGGCATATGGCAGGCTTCTGCTTCAGCAAATGCATACCACATGCCAAAAAGTCGCGTAGTTTCTACTGATTATTCTGTTTCTTTTTCTTTCAAGTTTTTAAAATTAATATTAAGGTTTTTTTAGCAACACAAAAAAAGAACCGAAGAAGTCCAAACATACTTTAACTCATTCCACAGTGGGTTTCCATATTAATTATTTGTCCACCTTAAAAATTGCATATATACACATTATTCCTCAAAATATAAACTAAGAAGGATCTGAAAGGAAAAAATAATCTCATATTTAGTCAAAACAGAAAGAATCACTTTCAAAAACCAAGTGTACATATGGATACTAGTTCATAAGGTTTCATATTCTACTTCTTTATATTCATGTTTACTTACTTAGCTCTTCAGTGGGTGCTGTTTGCTTCACTAATTCCTTCTTTCAAGGAGCTTACAGTCTAGATAGGGAAAAAGTGTGTGTGGGGGGGAAGCAAGCAAATAAAAAACCCTAAGCAACAATGTGAGAACTACAGTAGGGGGAGAGGGGTAGTCCTGAGAAAGGTAAAAAATAATTAATTGGAAAGTATCTCAGAGTAGATAGTCCTCTAATTGGTTTCTAAAGAAATTTTGGATTAACCATGTAAGAAGGGAAAAAATAATACTATGAGTAAAAGGAGCATTTGCAAAAGCAAAGAAACAAAAATTAATATATTGATTTTCAGGTGCTGCAAGTAATTTAGTATAGATAGAGCACAGCGTAGAAAAATATGGCAATACGTCAAGAGGACAGAGGCCAGAAATTACTACATGTTGAGATTAGATTTTATTCTAAAGAGGATACAAAACCACAAAAGTGTTTTAAGTGGAGAGTGATTATCAGGTATATGTATTAAAGACATCAACCTGCAGGAGTTGTAAGAATGGGTAAGAAAATTATAATATCGAAGGCTGCTGCAGTAGTCTATATGGTAACAACCAGGGCCTCACTAAGATGTTACCAATGCAGTTGGAAAAAGGAGGACTGCTCTTAAAATCATGTTGACAATAGAACTGGCAGGACGTATGGACCAAGTGAAAGCCTCTGGACAAGGGATAGAAGTAGTTTAAGATGACTCTAAGAGTTCTTGCTCATTGAACTGGTTAAAGTAGGGAAAAAAAGAGGATATGAGAAAGATTTATTAAATAGATATAAATACAGTTTTGGAAATTTTGAATTTGATGCAGCAATGGATTTATCCAATTGGAACTGTAGTAAAGATGTTAATGTGTGGACTTTGAGGAGAAGACATACTGAAGAAAACACTTTGATCTTGAACAGAATGTGTATTCTTCTATTTGGGGGAATGCTGTGTGTTGTATGTGTCTAATAGGTCACCATTTTGGATTTATATGAAGGAAAATATATTTTCTTTGCCAATATTTTGTTAGGAAATCTACACCTATGCTCTAGAGTAAGATTATTTTTTAGTTTCTCTCTCTCTCTCTCTCTCTCTCTTTAGTATTATCAATATCTAATGTTATTATTAAAAGTATGTTTGCCTCATAAAGATTGAGAAATTATTCTTTCTTTTCTCTCTCTGTAAGGGTTATATTAAAATTGGATTATTTATTCTTTGGATGTTATCATCTAAGTCAGATGTTTTCTTTGTGGGAAGATGTTTAACACATTCAATTCCTTTAATGATTTCTCAAGTTATATACATACATAATTATAGTTGCATATATAGTTATAGGTAATATATGTGTAGTTTTATGTGTGTGTATATATATAATTGATATATATCATATATATGTAATTGTAATATTTTCCTTTTAAATAAGTTTATCTCTCTCATCTAAGTTTATGAATATGCTGGTGTGTAATTGCTGAAAATACCTTCTCTTTATCTTTTCTGATCTCCGAAATATCTGTAGTTAAGCCTCTTTTCATCCTTCATGTTGTTTATTTCAATTAGGTCAATTATATAACTTATTAGCCAAACCAAGGTACTTTTTAGAATTAAAGGAGATGCTATTACTTATACCACAGTAATAGGTATAACCTTAGAGTATCATGATATAGGACATATGGACCCCAGGGGAATATCTAGTTAGCTTCATATTCTTATCATTTGGCAATGATGTTTCTTTCTTTCTTTTATTTTACATTTCTTTTCATTTAGCTGTTCCTGTGATTATAATGCCATTCAAAACACATTTTAATAAAAAATAGAATTAGACATCTTTTTAAAAAATTAAACAAGGTAATAAGAGGGTGATGCTATTTACATTTTATAAACAGCTAGTGATAATAGTGATTGCTTAATGAGATTATATGTAACTTTTATGGGACAATAAAAGAGTGAAATGTATATTACAAACAATGAGAAATGCAAAGCCATATGGCATTTATTGAGGATTTACTATGTGTAGACTTCATGTAATCCTCCCTAAAATCTGCATGTCTAATATTATCTCTACAGGGAAGATGGAAAATCTAAGACTTTGTTCAAAGTCGCATGACTGAGAAGTAGTGGAATTGTAATACAACTTGGGGTCATAAATTCTTGGTGAACAGTTAGCATATTGAAAATTACCAATAATAATCAGTATATACCCAAAAACTTTTCAAAATATGCTTAACTATGAATCTTATCTTTTTAATATAAAAGGGTCACTCTGGTTATCTTACAGGCATTAGTGAATTATTTACTGAAAAATTTGAAGTTGCCTATATTATCCTAACATATCCAAATGCCTAAGCACTTTTCCCAATAATGTTTGAAAACTTTAAATCACTCATTCATTCAAGCAAAACCTCAGTATGAACCACATTTTACTGACAGTGCTAGGTACAGTTTTGATTGCTAGACATACAATGTTGAACTGAAGAGAGACAGCTCCTGCTTTCAAGGAGTTTCTGATTTGAGTGGGAGAGCAAAAACTAATGAACTAAGCAAACATACAATGAAATTCAGCGTAATACTTAGTTCTAGGAATAAAATAAAGTACTATGAAGGCATAAAGAGTAATGGATATGGATGTGGTAATAGGTCAGATCCAGCTGAAGCAATGGAAAAAATCCTATAAAATGCTGCAGGTAGCTTCCTAGGCCTGGCCATAAGAGTGGGCAAAGTCCTCCCCACCAGGTAGAAAACAGTCAAGTGCTTTCAGTTTGGCAGTAACAAGGTCAGTGAGCAAGGAAAGTTTCAAGGAATAAATTTAGAGAGGTAAAATAGGATCCCACTGGAGATTAAGTGTTAACATTTTCTGTTTTGTTTATTACTAATAACTAACTAGGCACAATATACTCCCTACCATCTCTGACCACATGCTATCCTTGATATTAATGATACTTTTGGTACTCTGAAAGATGCAAAATACACTTGTTAGTAAAAGGCTGTATTCTCATAAATACAGAAGCTGAAGGAGGATGTAAAGTGGCAAGGTAGATAGGAAAACCATATCTCAAACTGAGGGTTTGTAATGACTTTGTGGTGTATCAGTTTCCCTAGGCTAAAATTCCCTTTCTAGTATGTGTGTATATAGGAGAGGAAGGATAATTCAAAATATAATTTCTTGCAACTGTTTGAAGAAGTAAGAAAATCAAGTCATTTCCTAGCATATGCATTAATACACACACACACACACACACACACACACACACACACTTTCTCCCAGTTATTCAGTCAAATCAAATCTAGGTGCAGCTCTGAAAGGATTCTGCAAATGTAATTAATGTTTCTAATCAGATGACTTTAATTTAGTAGATTGTTTTGGGTAGACCTGACTTAAATAGTTATTAGCCTTTTGCAAAAAGGACATAAGCCTTCCCTGA
This sequence comes from Vulpes lagopus, assembly GCF_018345385.1. NCBI lineage: Eukaryota > Metazoa > Chordata > Mammalia > Carnivora > Canidae > Vulpes > Vulpes lagopus. The sequence goes on along the minus strand of NC_054824.1, from coordinate 20,050,576 downwards.
GATTGAAAAAGAGTGAGCAATTAGTGGACAACATGCTTAGGTCCTTGCTCATGGTGTTTCAATCTGCTTGTGATCCTTTCTTCTTGATTGCTGGCCTGTGAACTTAAGACTTACTTAGTCACCCAACACGATTGGATAAGATGATTTCTTGTCATAATCTATACATTTATGTATCTCCTCCTGGGTCTTTTTCTCTAGGTGAACTCAAATAAGGAGGAACTCATCACAATACTCAGCATCACAATACTTAGACACCAAAGAACACATGGAAATATCTATAAGTCAGTTTTAAATACCTGCCAGATCCAGAGATCCTGAGGCCAGGTCACAGAATCACCAGTGAAGTAAGTACTTTTTATTCTTTTTACCTCTTCTCCCTTTCTTCAGTTTAAATTGCCGAGGTCAGACATTTTGAATGGAAATCTGGCAAAGTCTTTTTCATGGGTTGTAACTTGTTTAATTTTAAAGGGCAAAGACAAATATGACCATGCCCCCAAATCTAGGAATATGGTGTATTAGTTTTGAATGGCTGCTGTACAAATTACTATAAGCTTAGTGACTTAAAGCACCACAGATTTACTTCACAGTTCTACAGATTGAAAGCACATCTCTCACTGGGCTAAAATCAAAGCACCAGAAGAAATCAGCTGCTTTCTGTAAGCTCCAGGGGAGAATCCATTTCTTGCCTTTTCTAGCTTCTAGGGGCTCCTGTGTTTCTTAGCACATGGACCCCTACCTTCACCTTCAAAACTAGCAATGGGTGGGTGGAGTCCTCCTAACATAGAATCACTCTTTCTCTTTTACCTCCCTCCTCAGCTTCTAAGGCTCCTGTGATTATATTGGACTCACTCTGATTATCCAGGATAATTTACTTATATAAAGGGCAGCTGCTTAACAACCATTATTCCATCTACAACTTTGATCTATAACATAATACAGTCACTAGTGGTGGAATCTGGACTTCAGCAACTTTGGCAGAGGTGAGTAGTTGGGTAATTATTTAGTTTATCATATATGAGTTCTTTGGTTATTTGGATCTGGAAACTTAGCACTTAAGCACTTCTTTCATCTCTTGATAAAACAAACTTTTATTGAGACAAATGAATCCCAATAGACAGGAAATCTCTTTTGTGATTACAGAGATGGAAAAACCTGAATTTGTGAACTGACTGGCACTTGATCTATGTCCAAAGAAAGAATTTCTCTTTTTATTGCTATGTATCTTAACACAAATTGTCATTTTCATCTAGCACTCATTTTTTTACCTGAAAGGCATTATCCTCAGAGTAGAGTTTATATAAATATATTTTTCTATAGTTCTAAGTGGTATCCTGTATTTCTATACATGTGTTTTCCAATATATTGCTAAAAGGTAGCTTTTAATGTGAACAGGATAATGGCCTAATATTCAAACCTATTTCAAAAAGCATTTGCTTAAAAATGTTAAAAATGGAGGTCATTAGACAAAATTGACTCCAAATGGCTTCTTAGTCAAGGAGAGATAATTAGGTGCTTCCCTGAAGAAAGTGGTATATTAGGAAATTAATCTCCATGGAATTGGTAACCTTTCTGAATTTCAGTGATTTTTCAGTTCTTATATTTGATTATATAATCTGGAAACCTCCAAATACACCAGCAAACCCACAGGCCTGACTGACAGCTGCTTGAGCAGTCAGGCAGAAGAAAATAAAAAAGAATTGAAAACAACAAAAAAAAAAGCCCCCAAACCTCAGTTTTGATTTTACCAGCAAGATTTCAAGATGGTTCTGAAAGTATGAGAACTTTCTTGTATATTTCATCAGTACTAGTTAAAAAACATGATTAAAAAGGAGGCAGCTTTAAATAGGAACAGGTAGGGATGAAGAGGGAAATGTGAGGATGGGCAGTGCATTAATGCCATATATGAAATGTTTGTTCAGGAAAGAAAGGGATCAATTAGCTTAAAAGTTTTAAAGCTACTTTGGCATAGTTTTAAAGACAAAAGAAAAATCATCCTGCAGAAATGCAGTTCATTGTTGAGAGGAGATGAGCAATGAACAATGAATTCCATCAGTTTTGTAGGCAACATTCCTTTTCCTTCATACAGTACTATCCATTATTAATGAGCACTATTTCTGAGTGTGAAAGAACTGTTTGAAAAACATTAACATAGTCTATTGGATGTGATTGACATTGTCATTCCTTTCATTTTGCTGTTGGCAAGAGGCATCCCTGTAGACTTATGTGCATCTGGACATTACTAATATTCTCCTTGTTATGCACTCTGGGCAGCTGTGATATGGAAATTTTTGCATTGTATTTTATGGTATATTTTTCAGCTTTTACATTGTGTTCTGTTACAAAATGTATAAGTGAAGCCTTTTTGTATGCAATGATCAATCAAAAAATTATCTCTTTTCTAATCTGACTCTTCTCCAAATTTTAAAAAGAATTTATTCCAATTCTAGAGATGTGCAATGACCGTCTGGTAGCCAGACAGTTATTTAGAACCATGTCTATTCATGGTATTTCTTTTTTACAATCCAGTTTTCAAAGCTGATTACATTTTTAATTGTCCTACTGCATAAAAGAACTATAGTTACCGTCTACCTGCTGTTCAGTAACACCACAGCACTGACTAACCCACACACATAATACCTTTTAATCAGTGAAATTGAAGGTAACAAAGTCAAGGATTAGAGGAGTAATGAATACAAGAAAAAAAATTAACCATCACATCCTCTTGACTTTTAAATATGTATGTAACTAAGCTTCTTTTCTCCTCTCAGCTGCCCTGCCTCCTCACAGCCCATATGCACACCCACACAGAGATCTGCGTTCCTAAGTGTTGCTGACTTTCTTTATATGAGCATACCACAAGTCGATCTGTTTCTCTGTACATTAATAAGCTATCAGTGAAATGGAGACTAAAATATTTTCAGTCAGCTAATGCTAATAGTTATTAAGAGACGGAGGCATAATACAACTGCTCCCATTCTCATTTTTGATATTCTACTGCCAGTTCTACCAAGTGGTTTGACTGGTCTAAAAATTCATCTGAAAAAAGGGATCCCAAAATCATGTTTTGTCTCTTGGATTATCAATACGTGTAATGAAAAAGAGAGAGAGAGAGAGAAACAGAGAGAGAGAGAGAGAGGAGGAGGAGGAGTTATTCTATTGTAAAAGTAATGTGAAAATGTTCTATGTCAATACTTTAGAGTACATCAGAGCCAGATAAGCTCTTATAAGGCTGTCATACAACAGGATTCCCCAATAAAGGTATTATAATTATATGATTTTCTTAAAATTATCTTACTCTAGAATGTTTTCCCCTTACAGACTTCTAGAGTTATTAGTGTTCTATGAAACACATTTTTGGAAATTGCTGATTTAACTGAATCTCCCTATTAAGCATACCATTATACTAATGAACCTAGTTTAGGGGAAAACAACAACATCAGCATAAGAATTTTACTTTCTACTCTTTCCATATGCAATGTAGTATGGTGACTGAAAGGACTGGCTCCAGACTTCCACTTCTGGATTTAAATATCAGCAACTCTAATTACTCGTAATTACTACTACTTGAGTAATCATCTACCCCTTCTTTGACTCAATTTTCTCTACAGCAAAATGAGAAAAATTAATAGTCCTTTAGACATGAAATAATATGCATAAAGTGGTAGGCTCTAATAATTGCTGTAACTTTCTCCTAAAACCTTTATATCTGAAGCATGTTATCTCTTTTATATCAGGAAGACATGCTATGGCTAAGTGATATGGTATACTTTGTCTTATCTAAGATGTCCTACATATTGGAGAACATTCCAGAGATTGTCATGAGTAACAAAATTCACTGTCAAACTTCAGACACTCTGGTTTTCCAGTAATTAAATAGGTTTTATGAATTATCCCATTCTAAAGAAATAGTACAAAAAAGCTATAGGCTACACCAGTTAGCTTTTTTGTACTATTTCTTTAGAATGGGCTAATAGCTATAGGCTACACCAGTTAGTTTTTTTTTTTTTTTCTGCATTCTCTAGGGGATAGCACTTCCATTTCTCCATTATTTGTTAAGGCATGTGTTAGTCTAAAGTTAGAAAGTTCAAGACTATCAAGAATGACAAGCAAAAGACCCTTTAAAATCTATTCAGATCCTGTAATAGTGGCAATTTATTCAACATTTTTTATTGCATACCCATCATGTTTTAGTCACTGTTGTAATTAAAATCAGAAAACCAGTACTTAAAATATTACATGCCCAAGAGAAATTCAGAGAACAATGAGTGATAAAAACTAAATGGGTGATATGATAAAGAATGGCAGAGGTATGATAGGAATGAAGAACTTCAGCTTGTGATCAGGAAAAGCAACTGCAGAAGTGCCACTTAGATTGGAATATTGGTAAAAGAAGGAGCTAGCCATGCAAAGGAGTATTGTCAAGAATGAAGGTGCTGTCTATCTTGCTAACACAATATGCCTAACCCCTACATTTTCCTGTAGACTGCCCCATCCAACCAACCTTTCTTGGCAGCAGGTCCTCCAAAATGGTGCCTAATGCCTCTCATTTTGCAAGCAGTCCCAACAGTGGCCAGTACCACTCAAAAGTGACTCTTGCCCTAGGAATAGGGGAAGATGACCACACACAGCAGTTCAACTGCAGTCCCAGCATTATGATGAAGGCAGACAGCTGACTGGTTGCCAGCCTTGACCATCACCAAAAATATCACATGTAGCAGCATGAAGAGAGAGCCCTGTTTGGTTCACTGCAACCCAAATAGAGTAGGCACAAACATCTAGTCTGCCTTCAGGTCCAACAACCAACAGAATTCTTTAGGGGATAATGCAGGGAGAGGGCCCTGCAGTTGAGGGTGAGCCCAGCTTCAGTAAACAAGCTGAGGGGAAACATCTAGACTGAACTAACCAAAGCAGCAACAGACTGGCCCCTTAATAGCACAGAGACCAAACCCTGCCCAGGAGAGGCAAAGTGGACCACTACAGTCAACTGGACAGAAGACAAACATGGCTCAACCACAACAGTAGGCCACATACAACGTAAGACATTCCTAAAGTGCCAGGTGCTGGAGAAAAGGAGACACTGTACTACAGGGCACTATATGCCCTCTTCATAAGGCCGCTACTTTCAAGGTCAGTGGATATATCTGAATTTCCTAATATATAAAAACAAACAGGGGATCCCTGGGTGGCACAGCGGTTTGGCACCTGCCTTTGGCCCAGGGCGTGATCCTGGAGACCCAAGATCGAATCCCACGTCAGGCTCCCGGTGCATGGAGCCTGCTTCTCCCTCTGCCTGTGTCTCTGCCTCTCTCTCTCTCACTGTGTGCCTATCATAAATAAATAAAAATTTAAAAAATAAAAAATAAAAAAAATAAAAACAAACAGAGAGCTAGACAAAATGAGGAGACAGAGAAATATGTTCCAAACGAAAGAACAGGACAAAATCACAGCAAAACAGCTAAATGAAATTGAGATAAACAATATACCTGGTAGAGCAAAGTAATAGTCATAAAGATACTAGACTTGAGAAAAGAGTGGAGGAGCTCATTGAGACCTTCAAAAAAGAGACAGTAAATATAAAAAAGAGCCAATCATAGATGAAGAACTAAGTAATTGAAATTAAAAATATATTGCAGAGAAAAAATATATACATACTGCAGAGAATAAAATGTAGACTAGAGAAAGCAGAGGAATGGATTAGCAACCAAGAAGGCAGAGTAATAAAAAGCAACCAAGGTGAATAGCAAATAATAATAATAATAATAATAATAATATCATAAAAAATGAGAATAGGTTAAGGGAACTCAGCAACATCATCAAGTGTAATCTAGTCAATAATACTCTATCTAGCAACGCTATCATTTAGAATAGAAGCAGAGATAAAGAGTTTTCCAGACAAACAAAAGCTAAATGAATTCATTAACACTAAACCAGCCTTATAAGACATTGTGAAGATAATTCATTGAGTGGAAAGAATAGCTATTTTCAGGAATAAGAAAATTAGGAAAGGAAAAAAAATTCAGGTATACACAAACATCATAAAAGTAGTAGGTTGGTCACTAATAATCACCAGTGCAGAGAAAAAATCAAAAAGCAGTAAAATCAAATATACCTATGAAACTCAATCAACCAATTCACAAAGGATGTAGAGTATGAGATCATATGCATAAAATGTGGGTAGGGAAGTAAAAATTTTGGTTTTAGGATTAAAATCTGTATAAGCATGCAACAAATAAAGATAAATAAAGGAATCTAAGCAAATCACTAAAAAAGTCATTAAACCACAAGGAAAGAGAGCAAGAGAAGAAAGGAATAGATCCTATCAATCATTACTTTGAATGTAAATGGACTAAATGCTCCAATCAAAGGACATAAGGTGACTGAATGGAAAAAAATTAAAAAGCAACACCCTGCTATATTTTGCCCACCAGACTCACTTCAGACCTAAAGATGCATGAAGACTGAAAGTAAAGAGATGTTAAAACATCATCATGCAAATGGAAGCAAAAAGAAAGCTGGGGTAGTAATATTTACATTGAACAAAATAAACTGTAAAACCAACACTGTAACAAGAGACAAAGAACACTACATAATTATAGGTGGAACAATTAACAAGAAGATTTAATAAATATAAGTATTTGTGCACTCAACATAGCACATCCAAAAATATAAAGCCACTTTGAACAGACATAATGGGAGAAATTGATAGTAATACAATAATAGCAGGTAACTTGAACATCCTAATTAGATCAATGGATAGATCATCCAAACAGAAAATCAACAAGTAAACAATGGCTTTGAATCACACATTGGACCAGACAGATCTAATAGATACTTTCAGAGCATTTCACCCAAAAGCAGATGAATACATATTTTTTCAAGTGCACATGGAACATTATCCAGAGCAGATCATGTTAGTCCCCAAAACAAGTCTCAACAAATTTAAAAAAAAAATGAAATCATATCATGCATTTTTTATGACCACAATAGTATGACCATATAAATCAGTTACAAGAAAAAAAAAATCCAGAAAGAACACAAATACATGGATGTTAAATAGCATGCTACTATACAATGAATGGGTCAACCAAGAAATCAAAGAGGAAACCAAAAAATACATAGAGACAAATGAAAATGAAAACACAATGACCCTTTGGATGCAGCAAAACCTCTTCTAAGAGAGAAGATAATAGCAATACAAACCTACCTTAAAAAGCAAGAAAAATCTCAAATAAGCAACCTAACCTTATTCCTAAAAAAGCCAGAAAAAGAACAAAGCCCAAAGCCAGTAGAAGGAAAGAAATAAAGATTTTAAAAGATTAAAGCAGATATAAATGAAATAGAAACTAAAAAAAAAAAAAAAAATGGCACAGATCAGTGAAACCAGGAGCTAATTCTTTGAAAAGATCAACAAGATTGATAAACATTTAGCCAGACTCAACAACACCAACAGACAGAGAGGAACAGAGGGAGGGGGTGAGGGGAGGGAGAGAAAGAGAGAACTTGAAAAAATAAAATCATAATTAAAAAGGAGAAATAACAGAAACAAAAAACATTATAAGAATATTATGAAAACTTACATGCCAACCAATTGGACAGTTTAGAAGAAATGGATAAATTTCTAGAAACATATAACCTTCGAAAACTGAATCAAGAAGAAATAGAAAATTTGAACAGACCAATTACTAGAAATCAAATTGAATCAATAATCAAAAAACCTCCAATGAACGTATGTATAGTACCAGACCACTGCATAGATGAATTCTACCACACATTAATCAGAGATTTAATACCTATTCATCTGAAACCATTCAAAAAAATAGAAGGAGAAAGAAAGCCTCCAAATTCATTCTGTGAAACCCGCATTACCCTGATACCAAAACCAGAGAAAGACACTTAAATAAGAAACCTACACACCAATATCTGTGATAAATATAGATGCAAAAATCCTCAACAAAATAGTAACTGAATACAACAATATATTTTTAAAAAATAATTCACCATGATCAAGTGGGTTTTACTCAGAGATGAGAGGGTGGTTCAATAATGCACAACAACATGATACCTCACATTGATAAGACAAAGGATAAAAACTATAATCATTTCAATAGATTTTGCAGAAAAGCATTTGACAAAGTACAATATCCATTCATTTTTTAAAATTTTTATTTATTTATGATAGTCACACACACACAGAGAGAGAGAGGCAGAGACATAGGCAGAAGGAGAAGCAGGCTCCATGCACCGGGAGCCTGACATGGGATTCGATCCCGGGTCTCCAGGATCGCGCCCTGGGCCAAAGGCAGGCGCCAAACCGCTGCGCCACCCAGGGATCCCCTACAATATCCATTCATGATAAAAACTCTCAAAAAGCTTTAGAAGGATCACACCTCTACATAATGAAGGCAATCTGTGGTAAAAACAGAGCTTTTCTTCTAAGATCAGGAATAAGAAAAGAATATCTACTCCATCACTTTTATTCAACATAATAATGGAAATCCTACTCAGAGCAATCAGACAAGAAAAAGAAATAGGCATCTAAATTGGCAGTGAAGAAGTAAAACTTTCACTATTTGCAGATGACATGATAGTCCATGTAGAAAATCCTAAAGGCTCCATCAAAAAATTACTAGAACTGATAAATGAACTCAGTAAGGTCACAGGATTCAAAGTTAATATACAGAAATCTTTTATTTCTATACACTAATAATGAAGTGGCAGCAAGAAAATTTATGAAAAAAATCCAAATTTCAATTGCACCAAAAATAATAAAATTCCTAAGAATAAACTTAACCAAGGAGGTGAAAGACTTGAACTCTGAAAACCATAAAATGCTGATGAAAGAAACTGAAGATAGCACAAGCAAGTGAAAAGATATTCTACGCTCATGGATTGGGAAAACCAGTTTTGTTAAAATGTCCATACTACACAAAGAAATCCACAGATTTAATGCAATTACACTCAAAATACCAACAGCATTTTTCACAGAACTAAAGCAAATAATCCTATAATGTGTATGCAACACAAAATTGAAAAACAAAAACTAAATAGGAAGTATCACAATCCCAGATTTCAAGATATACAACAAAGCTGTAGTAATGAAAACAGAATGGTACTTGCACAAAATAGACCCATAGATCAATACAATTTAATAGACATCCCAGAAATTAACCTGCATTTTTATAGCCAATTAACCTAAACAAAGGAAGCAAAAATATACAAGGGAAAAAAACACCTCTTCAACAAATTGTGTTGGGAACACTGGACAGCTACATGCAAAAGAATAAAACTGGACCATTAAAAAAAAAACCCTCAAAATGGTTTTAAAAACCTAAATGTGAGACCCAAAACCATAAAAGTCCTAGAAGAAAATATAAGGAGTAATTTCTCTGCTATCAGCTGAAGAAACATTTTTCTAGATATGTCTCCTTAGGCAACAGAAAAAAAGGCAAAATTAAACTACACCAAAATAAAAAAGTTTTGCATAGTGAAGGGAACCATGAACAAAATAAACAGACAACCTGATGAATGGGAGAAGACATTGTAAATGATATAAGTAATAAGAGGTAAATATTCAAAATATATAAAGAGCTTACACAATTCAACACCAAACAAATGAACAAACAAACCCAAATAATCCAGTTAACCTCTGGACAGAGGACATAGATAGACATTTTGCCAAAGAAGACACAGAAATGGCAGACACATGAAAAAATACTCAACATCACTAAGTATAGGGAAATATATATCAATGAAATATCACCCCTCACTTGTCAGAATGTCTAAAATCCAAAATACAAGAATTAAGAAGTGTTCTTGAGGATGTGGAGAAAAATGAACCCTGGTGCACTATTGGTAGGAATGTAAGCTGTTGCAGGCACTGTGGGAAATAATACAAGCTTCCTCAAAAAATAAAAAATAGAATTACTCTATGATCTAGTAATTCTACTACTGTGTATTTACCCAAGAAAAATGAAAACGCTAATTAGAAAATATATGTGCACCCCCCCTGTTAACTGCAACATTATTTACAATATCCAAGATATGGAAGTAATTTAAGTGTCCATTGATGGATGAATGAATAAAGAAGATGTAAAGAGAAAAAGAAAAAATGTGATGTGTATATGTATGTCTATACACAAATATATAAGTACATACACATGCAATGGAATATTACTCATCCATAAAAAAGAATGAAATTTTGCTTTTGCAACAACATCGATGGATCTAAAGCAACAAGTCTGCTAGGGATTCTCTCTTCTTCTCCCTCTGTCCGCACCCCACCCCCACCACTTGTGCTCTCTGTCTCTTTCTCTTTAAAAATAAATAAACTGTTTAAAAAAGTTTTTAAAAAATCTTATCTAAAGAACAGACTCACTGGAGATGTGCAGATAGAGCATGGAAGCAGGAAGACCACTTCAGCAGCAACAGCAGTAATACATGCCAGAGTAATGCAAGTTGGCCCAAGATGAAAGCAGTGGAAAACCCGTTAAGTATCAGATTTAGCATATTTTTAGAAGTACAGCTGACAAGATTTGGAGATGTGTATTTCCCTATAGTTAGAGATGTAATGGTAGGAAGGAATCAGAGATGATGCCTAAATTTTGGCTTGAGAAACAGTTAATGATAATATTTTGAAGCCTAGGTAAAACTTGATGAATGGTGGACATAAATTCAGCATTCTGCTTTGGTCACAATAATTTTACATGGCTCCTAGATACTCAAATGGGGAAGTAAAATTGGCAGATGGGTATAAAATACAAATTGGAGCTCAGCAAATAGATCTGTGTTAGGAAACTATTGTGGACCAGACACTGTGCTAGTTGCTGGAAATAAAATGGTGAGGAACATTATATATGTGTAAGACAGAGTTCTGAAATGACCACCAGCACCCCAACCCTGATATATTTATCCAGCATAATCTCCTCTTGAGAATGGGTGTCATGTAAATTTACTCATGTAAATATGATGAGTATCATCCCCATGTTATGTGATATGGCATAATTTGCTTTTTTTTTTTTTTAAAAAAAGGGAGATTATCTTAGGTGATTCCAATCTAATCAGAAGAACCCTAGAGAGATTGGACTTTTCCTGAGGAGAGGGAATATGTAAATTCAATTAGCATGAGAGATATTGGAAATAGAGGGGGCCATGTCTCAAGGACTCGAGGATAGCCTCTAGAAATTTAGAGCTGTGTCGGGCCAACAGCCAGCAAGAAAAGAAGAACAACTTACTTAAAAATAAAAATCTTAAAAAAAACAATTAAACAAACAAATAAAACCAAAGCAGGGACCTAATGCAATCATAAAGAGATATATTCTACCAAAGGTGAACTTGGAAGTGGCCTTTGCTGCGTCTCCAGATGAGGACATGACATACTCAGCTGACATCTTGATTTCAACCTGGTGAGAACCCAACCATGTTATGCTGAATTCCTGGCCCATGGAAACAGAGATAATACATTTGTGTTTTTTTGAGCTACATTCGTGGTAGTTTCTCACACAACCATAGATAACTAATACAATATATTTCATCTGGTTCATGGAACCTACAGTTTGCTAGAAAAGAGGAAAGAGAAGAGCAGATACGTGGTATCAATTCTCATTTTTAAAAGAAGTCTCTTAATCAGTATGAGATTAGTGTTGAATGGCATGGGAATGGGATGTTTTATGACAGAATAGACAGGTGGGTGGTTGACTACTGAAGTCGAAGTAAAAGACCTCAGATTAGTGTGATAGTAGCAGAGATTGAGCAAAGAGGACATATTTAAGAGATATCATTAGACAATATTGAGGGCCTGGAATAATATGATATGAAAGAAGATGGGCTCCCCACTGGGCCAGCCCTAGTCCACAGTATTGGCTCAGTCCCTTAAATCTAAATCATGCTGGGACACCGGCTTCTAGCTATAACAAGAGAAAATTGGGAGGGAGATCATTTAACATACCATCAACTTTTGTTTATACAGTTACATTATTTATGCACACTCAAAAAATGTATTATTATCGTTATTCTATACTTTTACTCAATGTTATATAGCACATGCAAAGACATAAATATAATAGTATCAAAGCCCAAGAACTTCTGTAATTTAAATATCCTACAATATTAATGGTTGAACTCTAATGATGCTAAACTAGCTAAATGACCCAGTTGAATTATAACACAACCTTTGATAACAACTTTTAGAATCAATTTTTCTATACTTATATCACAGATTATCAACTTTGAATTTGTGACTTATTTAATCTGTTGATTACTAGATCTTGCATTCAAGCAATTAGCAAAATATTTACATGGATTATTTATAACCTTTTGTTTTTTAAGTAGGATTCTCTTTCCTGGATCCTTAAATGTCAAAATCAATTTAGCTCTGTAAAAGTTGTGGCATAGTATTTCCCCTCAAAGATTTATAAATGTTACTTATTGTCTTCTGTCATTTAGTGTTGCAGAGATAGCTGAGGCTAGGTTGATTTTAGTTTTTACTGCAGAATGTATGGCATTTCATTTTGTTTTGCCTTTACTGTTTGTTTTGTTGTTTTTTTTATTAAATGAGAGAAAAATATTTTTATCATTTATATTCATTTATCTGTTTTTAAATTTGCATTGCTGTTGTTATGGTTTGTGTTGATATTTCCCAAAATATAGTACTTTCATAGTGTGTATATCTGAAACTACCTCAGCTCTCCAAAGTTGTCTTCACTTCTGTCTTTCTTATACGAATTTCAATCATTATATCAGATAATTTTCATTCTTTCCTCCATTTCCTTTTTATTCTTTGAGAGATTTATTTCAGAACTTTTCTCAAAATTTGATTTGATTTTCCTTTGTGCCAATTCTGTTTTTCATTGGTTTGCACAAAACATTTTATATTAATTTTTTTTAGACTTCTTAAATTTTTGTTTCTTTTATGTATATACTTTTATATTATTTCTGTTTCCACAGAAATTTATTATATGTTCCAACTGATTATTTTTCACTTATTCTATTGATTTTTAAGGATGGGAAAAGATTGACAGGAAGAGAGCAATAATTATTTTTAAATAAAAAAGTAATTTCTTATCAAATAGTACTTTCCTATTTCTGAAAATAAATATAAACATTATACTACTTATACTTCAAATCGTATGTGTTGTCAGAGAGGGTATTGTTCTATAGATGACACAAATGCTTATTGTGTTGATTTATCAACATCATGTTGAAAGAGATACGAAATAAATATGCATGCTACCTAGCATCATAGCCCTAAAAAAGAAGCAGTTATTTGCATACACACAAGTGAGGCTCATAACCTGGGAAGCTTCCCTCAGAGCCTTTATGTGACAGTAGAATATAGTACTCTTCAGTCTCCATCACCAATAACTCAATCTGATTTCTATCCTTCAGGAGCAACTGTCATCTAGGAAATTTGCTTAAATAACAGCAACAACATAGATTGTCATTTATTTTATTATTCTATTCCTGGCCTAGCTAGATAAGAGCAGAAAGATAATTAAGTCAGTGATGAGTTACAGGTAAAATGCCATTTCAGCTATTAAGAAATATATGGAGGATTACAGTAGAGAGACATGGTGGCAGACCTGTGAGGGACATCACTTTAATTTCTTTTCAGGCTCTGTTTGTCCTCAAGAATAAATATTCATTATTTAGGACAGCAGTCCAGGCAATTATATGTGAGATAGATAGACAGATGTTTTATAGATGTATATTAGAACCAAAATATCTTAAAAGTTTACCTACTTTTTTCTATCAAAAATTTTTCCTTTTAAAAAATAATTCGGATGGACATAGTTACTCTTTAAGTATGAAAATAGTCATCATTGGATGGTAAATACTATCACACCAATATAAAAAACATATCTTATAATCTAACCTATGCTGCTGATAATCACAAGAATTATGTGCATCTGGTAAATATTTGCAATATTATAAAATGTTAAACTTTAAAGATAACATGTTTATGTTATAAACAGCAGAAATATAGCTAAATGCCAAAAAAGGGCAAACTAAATGACCCACATAAGCAAAAAATTCATACATAAAACTTGAAAAAAATTCATTCATATTGCGTTAATATATATGACAAAATGGTCACATAAATGGGTATGTTATTTTTAATCAAAGTCCATAATCCTGCATTCCCCATCTTGATTAACATCATGTATCTAAAGTTTATATTCTGAAGGTATTCTGGAGGTTGCAGAAGGTAATGGATCAGACCTTGCTTATATTTTCCTAACTCTATACAAATAAGATATAATTATTTTCTTATTTTACATTAATATTTTTAAGAATATACTTTTATTTATACTGTAAAAAACTTAGAAATTTCTCTTTTTTCATCACTTTCTCCCTTCCATAAATATTGGTTGTCTACTATGTTTCAGGAACTGTACGATGCAATTACATTAAATAAGACTTCATTTTTTGCCTAAAGGAGATTACAATCTAAAAAAAAAAAAAAAGGAAATATCAAGGATTCCTATAGAGTCTGAAAAAAGAAATAAAAATTAGACTACTGGATAGTCAGGAAAAAACTTCCATAAAAGAATATAGTTGATGTGAGTGTTGAAAGATAAATAATAATTAGCAAGTAAATTTTAAAAAGGGTATGAGTGTGTGTCGACAGAACACAGACCTGAAGGTTCAGGATGTAAAATAAATAGAGATATAAAACATATCCATTGTGGCACCTGGGTGCTTCAACTTTTGATTTTGGCTCAGGCCATGACCTCAGGGTCCTGGGATCAAGCCCCTCTTTAGGCTTTGTGCTCAATACGGAGTCTGCTTGAGATTCTTTCTCTCTATCCCTCCCCTGTTTGTTCTCTCTCTCTTGCTCTCTCTCCCTCAAAATAAATAATCTTTTTTAAAAAGCACACACACACAAAAATATCCAGTATTTATTTAGTGCCCTATTATTGTAAGAACCCTGGAAAGAAAAATAAGATTTTTTTTCCTTTCTCATAAATCTTATAAACTAATAAAGAAAAAAAAATCATAACCATATCAAAAATACATGCCATTGTAATACAAGGTTGAATGAGCCACAAATTAAATATCAAAAATGCTTCAGAAGTTCAACAAGGCAAGTAAACATGTCTGGTTATAGGCATCATGAAGTATGTGGCTTTGAAATAATAGTTAAAGAATAGGTAGGATTTCTGTAGACCTGTTTTTGAGGAATAATTCAGTCATGAGTGACAAAAATGGTAATGGAAAACATTGAATATCCTGGGAAAACTGACCAGTTTGATTGAAGAGATGCAGTTTGCTTTAAAGACAAGTAGAAAAATCAAAGAAACAAAAGTGACTTTGCTATGTGAATGCTAAGGCAAAAAGCTTGTATATTTATATATTTATATAGTTACCTTTTTAAAAAAGATTTATTTATTTGAAAAAGAGATAGTGCCCGGGGAGCCATAGAGGGCGAGAGAATGTGTCAAGCAGACTAGACTCCCTGCCAAGCGTAGCCTGATGGGGGCTCCCTCCCACCACCCTAAGATCACTACCTGAGCTGAAACCAAGAGTCAGGAGCTTAACTGCTTAACTGACTATGCCACCCAGGTGCTCCACAGTTATTTTTATAGTGCATAACAGGGGAGAATTCAAAATGTTTAAATAGCTCACCTAATTGTATTGTGTTATGACATAAGGGTGGAACACATCAATGATTATTATGCATGTAAATACACACAAACACAAACGAACACAAATGTTTTAACAACAATGGATCAACTGCACACTCTATTTTTTAATCTATTTTAATGTAATATAATTGTGAATATTTTCCATACTACTAATGATTTTGTACTAATGATTTAAAGTGAAAATGACCATACAGAAGTAGTTAATCAAAGGAATAAGTGCCATATATATGGTATATATATATATATATATATATATATATATATATATATATATATATTTTTTTATATACACACACACATACACACACAAATATAGATATAGGTTTCTATTTAGGTTGTTTTATACTATTATTATATCATCTTATGTAATTTTTAAAAGATTAACAACTCTAGTGAATATACTTGAGCAGGAGTCAACATGACAATTCCTAGATATTTTCTACAAATATTTCCTAGGAGATTCCTGCATTGATAGATGTAAACATTTTAAGAATGAGTATCTTTGTCTTTTACTTCCAGTCAAGACAAAGTAATTTGTGTCTGGCTATAAGAATAGACAAAATATATAAAGAATAGGTAATATATACAGTCTTTGAATAACACAAGTAGGTGGGATCCCGGAGAGAAGTGCATTGAGTGAGAACCGTGATTGTCACAGGTTTCTGTTTGCAAACACTTTCCAGATTATCATGCACTGGGAAATGGAGCCCAATGAGAAGTCTCTTCTGGGCTAAAAAGAAAGAAATAAATTTCAGAAGATGATAATGGATGGAATTTTCAAGTAAAGACATTAGACAGAAGGAAGTTTTATGAGAGATGGGTTGAAATAACCCAGAAGCCTTATATGGAGAATCTGTAAGTCCTTGGCCAAAGATGGGGCCCTGAACTTGTATGGTAGAACTTGTAAAGGCTCACAAGGAGGAACCACTGGCGAACAAAGAGCTGAACGGGTTCCATAGGTTGTCCACGAGAGGAGTGGAAAGCCCTCATTGGGCATCTCATTCTGTTGAGACTCCAGGAGGCAATGACCATGTATAAAGGGGCCATGACCTAAAACTAAAGACAAAGGCAAAATGAAGTCATCACAAAAAAGTAAAAACGAAACAAAACAAAACAGAAACAGAAAAGCAGACCTGAATGGATCAAGGGGATTGTTCTCTAATATAAGCTTCTGGCAGAATGAAGCTCAACACAAGGAATCATTCATAATGTTTAACATAACTTAAAGTCTACTAGACATATAAAGAAGTAGGAAGTGAAATTGGTGAAAATGGAGTGGGCAGCTCCAAGCCACTCGTTCTTTTACAGAAACTTTAAAATATCAAGCAAAAATGGACAGAATCCAATTTTGTCAGAACTCTGAAAAACATTCAAAGCTTATAGCAACCAAGCAAATGGTGAATCAAAGAAAAGCAACCAAAATAGAATGAGAAAGCGTTGTGATGTTTCTGTTCGCCCTTGCCGGATCCCTCTCCCAGTACTACAGATATTCTGAAGAGGGCACCCCCCATTCCAGTGTGGACCTGGCCTCTGTTTCTGGAAGATGCAGGACAAACCTTATTGACAAACAATTGGGTTTGCTTCTTCGAATCTATCTGGAGCCTACCTGAAGGTCTGATGCCAGCTGCTTGCCTTTGGTCTGCCTGACAAGAAACCTACTCAAAGTGAGTAGATTGCATTCCTCAAAACATTATAAAGTCAAGGAGCAGCCCAGAGCAGCCTGAATCAAAAGGTGACATCCGTGAGGCATTCTCAAGAGCACTAAAGTCCTGGGAGAAAAAGCTAGGGAAAATTCCTTCGGGAGATTAGATGATTAAAAAGTGCCATGTATCCATGTATCCACTAGACAGGACATATCCTCAGAAAAGACTAGTAAAACGCTGAACTTTCACCTCTGAGTTGCAAGTAAGAAGTGAAGGCAACGGCAGAGGTGTGAATGGCCTGGCTAAGTGGGGAAAAAGAGCCTCAGCACAGAGCCAATGTGCCAAGAAGTGGGGGAAGGGTAGTTTTTATCTCCTTTTGTTTTTCCCTCCTCCTCTTTCTAAATATATGATAATTTAATAGGAATAGGTACAATATCTCATTTTCTAAAGTGACTTCATTTTGTTTCTTGGACTGTTGATATCTTTTATGAATTTTCACTGATATATATACATATATTTAATCTTTTATGAATTTTCACTGATACATATATATATATATTTAATCTTTTGAACTATCATTTTATGCCCTTTTACACCCTGAAGTGTAATGATTCCATACTGTTTGAGGATATGGGTAAGCTGCCAATGGATTTAATTTAACAACAATTAAACTGTCTAGAATAAGTCTTAGTCTTGAGAAATGTAGCGTTTAAGACAACTGCATAAGTCGAATCAAATTTGGAAATAATCATGTGAAAGAATTTCTTAAAAAGAATAAATGGTATTATGCCAGGGGGAAAAAAACAGAAAACAATAAATTCCATATGTTTAAAAAAAAACTGCCTCTTTAGAACACCTATACTTTTGGCTTTCAGGGGAATTTTATGTTTGTAGGAAAACTTCAGGGACATCTGCTCTAGGCAGATGTTAATGGTCTCAACTTAGCATTTTGGTAATGAGAGGGAAAAAATATACATGAGGGAAAAGTATTGAGCCTTGTGAGGTCAAAAGGGTTGCTACAAACAGTGCAGTCTAAAGAAAGAATGAGAATGATTGCAAAACTCTTATAACTGCATTCCTATTGCTACCATATTAACATATTTCTAAAAAGTGTCCCATCCTTTTAAATAGAAAATCTTAACATTATATAGAATATTCACTAAAAATGAAATGCAAGACAAAGAACTGACTTAATAAGAAATTAGGTCAAACTAAGAAAATGGATGATTAAAATTTTCTTTTAATCGTCTCTAGATGTGATTAAACTTGCTGAATCTAAATCGTTGCATATAATTTGACAGCCTTCAGAGTTAAATGCAAATGCATGAATCCAATTGGAAGCAACAGGAAAAAGGAGGCATGTTGTTTAGTATATTAAATTTCCATAGCAGGTGTATGCAATGAGGACAATGGCAAAATCAGACATGATTGGCCTACTAAGAGAAAGATTCTGATGCTGTAATTCATTCTGGCAATGATAGGAAATGTAAGACTCTCTTATGGCAGCTAAAGAAACATAGATTCCTCTGTCCACTGGGTCTGAAATAATTGTGGGATGAACTAGTCACATTTTCTGACTTACTTATTCAAATTTACTATATTCCGTTTCATTTTTTAATTACTGATTGCATGCTAATTCCAAATTGTTTTGAAATGTACTTTTTCTGTTACTATAAAAGTGAATTCCTTATTAAATAAACATATGAATTGCCACTAAAAGGCCATGCATAAATAAAGTATACATGAATATGAACAATCTGTTAACTATTTTGCCATAATAATCCTGTTGTCAGATAATTTACTAATATAGACACATAAATAGCTTCTACCTTATATTATCCCTTTGTCCTCTCCTCACATTCTTCCATTCAACTAACTGTGATATTACAGCTACTAGAAAATCTGTGAATTCAAAACTAAAGAAGAGAATAAACCCTACAATTATGGAGAGTTATGGCAGTAGATCCTCAGGTAGGATTCTTATGCTGTCCTAGACTCTCTACAGGTAACCTCTCATCCCAAAATATGAACTCCTTTCATTTTCTGGAAAATTGCTTTTTGTTCTGTAGTCCTCCTTTTATTCTACAGACAATTTTGAATTGGATAGTCGTCATTTGTGAATAAATGAGTCAATCCCCTCAAAACCCCAAGGGTCAAGGAACTATAATTGCATGTTTGCACACATTAGTTTGATAAAATTGCTAAATTCCTAATGCCTAAATAGCTCAGTTGAAATTACAGTTGACTGAAATTTTAATATAAAGCAATTAAACAAATAACAAAAAAGAACAGAAATTAATTATATCAAATTTCTGAATGTGTGAGTACTTTTTAAACTCAATAGCAATTTTAGAAATAATAAACTTAAAAATTGATTGCATGCATTAATTGTAAAATTATCTATATGCAGCATATATAATTGAATGCAAATCACAAACTAGAAGTAGTAAAACAAATGTGAACAATTTTATATCCTTATTTTGTAGACATCATTTAAATTATTACCAAAAAGTTAAGAAGTGGATGGACAAAATGACAAAAGAATGAAAATTAAACAGAATACCCGATGAATATATAGAAACTACCAGTTTTAGAAGTGATTGCTTACACATCAGCTAAAATATTACGAGATGATTATTTTACCAAATTAGTAATTATAAAAATGAGAATACTCAAGGCTAGTGAGATATGACACTTTCATAGTTGGATCTTCAACACAGAAACAGTTGTAAATATTGTGGAAAGCAGTGCAATAATATGCTTCAAGTGTTTTCATTTCAGTGTCTTTTTACCCAATAGTTCTGCTTCTTGGTGTCTATATTAAGAACAACCAAAAAATGAAAAATATGTCCATTATAATAAATACTAAAAGAGTGGATGTAATTGAATGTCTAGCAATGAGGACATTTTGATTTATAGTTACATCCATAAATGAATTATAATATGACCATTAAAATTATGTTCAGCAAATATTTCTAGGAGGAAGAAATATTTAGGCTATAATGTTAAGTGATAATAAAAGGTATTAAAATTATGCAGTAAATACACAGAAAAATAATGGAATGAAATCTGAAATATTAATGATAAACTCCATGTTATAAAATCCACATGCTTTGTAAAAATTCTCCTTCATACTTTGCAGTATTATCCGCATTTTCTTGCATGTATTATTTTAAATCACATTTTGATGTTATTTAACAGAGGTATAAAAGAGAAAGATTGTTTAATTTTGGTTAAAAATGGTCTCAGTGCATGCGCTTATTCATGCATTCAATTGGCAGATAACAAACAACAAAGGGAAGGGATATGTAAAGAAAAAAAGGACACTATATGTGGATACTTCTAGTGTTTCTGTAGACATGAATAGTGCATATAGGAGAAAAATTAAGCTTAATAAAGAAACTTTGTGAAGGTCAAAGAAGCTACTGACTGAATTTATTTTAAAGATTTTATTTATTTGTTCATGAGAGACACAGAGAGAGGCAGAGACAAAGGCAGGGAGAGAAGCAGGTTCCCTTTGGGGAGCCTGATGTGCGACTTGATCCCAGGACCACTTTCTGAGTCAAAGGCAAATGCTTAACCACTAGCCACCCAGGTGCCCTGCTACTGACTGAAATTAAATGGAAAAATAAAGCTATCTTTGTACTATAGAGAGACTACTCTGAAAGAACTACAGAAGATGAGTTGGAATGAAAGAAGGCGGGAAACAGATATTGCATAGGTGGGTTCCATGATAGTTCTATGGAATACTAGGAACACGTGAACTAGAAGACTGGCAGTTGAAGTGTGAAGAAGACAAGTAAGAATGTAAGGCATCCGCAGGATGGAGGACCAGCAGGACCTGATAAATAATGGCATGTGTTGGTGAAGGAAGAGAGGCATCAAGCTGTCCATTTATTGTCTCAGGCAACTCAGTGGGTAGTGACGTCATGCACTGAGATACACAAAAGTCATAGATTTTTTGCTTTAAAAAATACTGGGATTATTAGAAGAGTTCCGACCTTAAGCTCTAATCATTTTGTATCTTGCATGTAATCAGTTCCACAGATACTAAGAGCAAGACCCTGCACAGGACCCAGAACAAGCACCAACTTCAAGATTTTGCCGGGGGGCAGCCCTGGGTACAAATAACTTGTATAATTTCCATAATGGGATTTTAATGGATAAAACTCTCTGGGTTTTTTTTTTTTTCTTCCTTTCAGAAGAGTGCCAATATCTTATGCAATACCAATATATGAGTATTAACAGGATATATTAGGAGAACAGCCTTAGGCTGTTTTTATACATGTGGTATCAGGGGTGATTACAATATCATTTTCGCACATAACTTAGTCAGACACAACTCCTCTATGTAGGGATGCATAGCTGTCATCTAGCAAGTCACAGTTGACCTATTTGAACAAATTAGTGAGCAAACATCCTGTGACTATTTCAACAGAGAGAATACTCATGGCAGTCTGTTTTTTACTCACAAACTAAAAGCTTTTAAAGCAATTCAGATTAGACAGCATTTGCAAAGCAAATTGAAAGGCCTATGATTCGTGTTTCCTAAATAGAATTGTCTTGACAAAATTTACGAATTACATTTATAGAAATAAAAAGAGAAATGCTCCTTTGTGGCTGCATGGGGTTTCCAGATATTTATGGCTAAAAATATTGATGTATCATGGGTTTACTAAAATTTGATATAAAATTGTAGAAAAATCTAACACAGACTTTAAAGAATCAACCTGTGGGTCTCTGCTGAATGATCAATTTATTTCTAGCCTATGATGCCACATTTCATCCACTTAATTTTACATTTGAATTTCCATGGTTTGAATAGAATCCTGCTAGTTATGTTTGTTTGTTTTGGGGCATGATTGCATAATTACTAATAATGATTGCCTCCTTCATGCATGAAATAACATTTGATTTTAATAAATAATGCTAATAGTTTAATTTGTAGGTACAGTGATATAGGAATACTCTTCAAACCATAGATATAGTATGATTCAGTCATGTCCTACTGGTGAACTCAGAGGAAGAAAAAAAAACATGCTCAGTTATAGTACAAAATACAAACAAGTTGCATTGCATAGTTATTTGATTTAAAATTTTATTGTACTTTGAAGATTTTCAATCAGCAATTATACATGTTTATGTAATAAACACAAGCATCAACTTGTATACTAAATATATCCTTAGTTCTTATAGGAAGCAAAAACAGAGGAAAATAAGCGAAACATAAAATTCCTAGAAAAGAAAATGTAAGTAGATATACTGAACTTGTAGAATAAAGAAATTTTACCTAGGTTCAGGTTTCTATTTACATGTTACAAAAGTATTTACCAACTGATATTCCTAATAGAAGCTTACAAATTTTAGGTCGATTATTACTCATGTGGCTGCTGAGTACCAAACAGTAAGAGACATTCAATTCTAACTAGAAATAGCACCTACTAGAGTACACTTTTAAAGTTTATGAAACCAAATATATTTAAAAGGTTTTCTCTATTTCCTTTGATTTTCAACCTTGATCAATTTTCATTTGAAGAGGTAATTGTAAAATCCCCAGAGTCCCCAAAACAACATAATTAGACATTCAAGCACAAATTCAAACAAAATGAATTCCCATTTACCAAAGTAAATGATGTGAACATCTTGCCTTTTGTCTAAGTACATTGATCATTTTAAGCACAAATCATGGGAAAAATAAAGGGAATCGCAACATTCAATATACAGCATATATTGTATATGCACGCGTGTATATATATAATATATATATATATATATATTATGCCTTAAAATGTTGTGGGCAACATATATTGTATGTGCACACATATGTGGGCACATATATTGTATCTGCGCGCCCGTATATATATAAATATATATATGGTATACATATATATGGTATATATATGTGTGTGTGTGTATATATATATGTATATATATATATATATATTTATGCCTTAAAATGATGTGGGCAACAAGCCACAATATTACAATAAAATGTGACTTTAAAATACTGAGTGCACATTGGTTATGCATTATTTTTCATATTATATACATTTAAAACTTGTTTTCTGTGTAGGAGGCAAATTTATTTCAGGGAAAGAACTGTAATATTCTTCCTACTATGAGAGTGGGATCTAAATTAGTTGATTGCAGGATTGCCATTTGGAGGTCATAAAAAGTCTCTGTAAATTCAGACAAAATTTGTACTTGGAAATGTAACCTTTGTCCTAGTTCTGGGAGGACAGGTGTGTATATATGTGTGTGTGGGGGGGGTGTAGTGCAACACAATTGCACTACTCTCAGAAAGTTTACCAATGAGTGCACTTTAGTCTAAAAATTAAATCTTTTGATTTTTATAAAGATTAATACAAGTAAATTTTTTTAGTACTCTTCTGATTGTAAAGATGGACCTTGAATAAGAATAAAGTAGAAATAAGCCGTTGTGTACAGGGCACTGTATTAAGGTCTTTGACAACTGTGATAGGCCAAGGAGTCAGAAAGACATGTCAAATATGGGTCTTACTTGTGAACTTTCAAAGCTGTATTGTTTTATTCTTTTTCCCCCACTTCTTCACTACTTTGTAAAGTTCTCATTTTCATTAAGATTTCAGGAAAACCTTATTAGTTCTACTTAGTTCTGTTTAGAGAAAAGTAAATCAGTGAGCCCATCAGTAGCCAGAAAATTGTAACAGGTGACCCAAATTGATGAGTAGGCAACAATCCATTAGAGGGGATAGCAATCCAGTTGAGTCAACAAGAATTCTCAGGGATTTTCAGCAATAGTAAATGAGATATGTTGGAAGGAGGAGGAAAGGAGAGAAAGAAGGAAAGCAGGTAGAGGGGCACCTGCGTGGCTCAGTGGTTGAACGTCTGCCTTTGGCTCAGGTCGTGATCCTAGGATCCTAAGATGAAGTCCCACATCAGGCTCCTCACAGGGAGCCTACTTCTCCCTCTGCCTATGTCTCTACCTCTCTCTGTGTCTCTCATGAATAAATAAATAATATCTTAAGAGCAAAATAATTCTTGTAGATAGGTAGAAAGGAGGACCTATGTTGGCCAGGTATTCAAAGCAGAGGCAATATTCTAAAGTCTGGGGAACTTCAGGTTTTGTAGAATAATTTGGAGTTACATGTCTATTGCAACATTTACTTTTCACCACAGTGAGGGGAACTCCTCTTCATGAGAAGAGAGAGAGAGAGAGAAAGAAAGAAAGAAAGAAAGAAAGAAAGAAAGAAAGAAAGAAAGAAAGAAAGAAAGAAAGAAAGAAAGAAAGAAAGACGGAAAGAAAAAAACAAAGAAACAAAGAAACAAAGAAAGAAAGAAAACAAAAGAAAGACAAAATCACAATCAATACCTAAATTTTAATTTATTTAATCATATTCAAATTGGGTTAAATATTGTGAAGAAGCACTGACCATAACAATGAGGAGTGATCTGTAGAATCATAGAGTAAGAAAAGTGCCTAAGTGGGAGAGGAGGACAGAAGGGAGTGGCAGGTGGACAAAAGCAGACTGACAAAAATACCTTGGCATATTTCTCTAATGACACCCAATCCTTAACCCTGTTACTGAGAGTGCATTTTTTTTTGTGGCTGATATATTCATCTATGGGTATGAAGACAGCATTCATCCATGTCTGACGTTTCTCTTCTTCACACTGACATACCACTGCCCAGCCTGCTGTGGATAATTTGAAATAATGATCTATCCCACATTCATGATTTTATGAAATTTGTTCTATTTTTCTAAGATCTACACTTTTAAGATAAAGAACTTCAGCAAATTAGTGATGATTTAAAGTGAAACTTTTTAAAGCCAATGACGTATTCATATAGAAGCTGATCATTTCTCTTCCTATAGATGAACTATAAACCTACTTCTCTTAACCTCTTAAGTACTCTGCTGTTCATTTGACAAAAACCTAATCAATATATTCCAGAAAAGATTGATTTGAGGATATATTTTCTATAAAAGGGGAAATGTTACACTTAACTCAAGGTGATCACAAATCTGAAAACACAGTCAGAAGCCAGCTACCCAAGTGACCATAACTGAGATGCCATTCGTCTGTCTTAGCAGGCTACAGCCATCCAGCAGCCACTCATCATACACTTTGGGGGTATATTGTTCACAAATCTAAAATTAACAAAAGGAAGGCTTTATAACCATCCTACCCATGCTGCATAGATGCGTGTGGGAGCTGAGGAACTTGTTCTGTCTCTCTCTCTTTCTTTTTAATAACCCCAATGTACATATTCTGAACTGTAAATGGAAGACCTACACTAATTTTGTTATATTTTAAATAATTGCTATTTTAATAACTGTACTTACATTTATTTTACAATAACAGATAAGACATATAGCTTTGCCACTTTTTAGGGATTTTCAATTCATGGTATATTAGCAGATAAATTATCACATAATTTATCTTTTAAAAAAATTCCCTGTTAGTATGATCTCAGATGATACTCTGCATGCTGAGGGAGATTTTATATATTTATGTGATATCAAATTGAATAGTGGCTACTTTACTCCTTTTCCTGACACTCCAGTTAATAATCAATTATTTCTTAGTGATCTATGATTTTATTGCTGGGTACATTGCTGTATAAAATTGAGGACGCATTGTTTGAAGAAACTGCATTTATTAATATGTAGCCAAAAATAATTGCATTAGTTAATGAAAGATGTGGCTATGTTAGGTATGAGAGGTTAAGTTTTCCACAAATTTGTGTTCATTTACTGCAAGCCCTGGCCTTTCTGTCCTTCTTATACTCAATTAACTAGTATATAAAGATGCTCATCCTATTATTAATTTAGGGGAAAAAAATCTGAAAACCTTCTTTCCAGAGTTATTTTCAAAAGCAAATCATATGTGATTCTAATGTAGTTTACTTAAATTACTAATTAAAAAGACAGTATAAGATCTTATTTTTTCATAGGTCTACAATGTTTAGTGATTTATTTTAAAAATGTGCTTATTATATTATGTATACTAAATTCCTCTTGCTTTTCAAAATTCTAGTCAATTTTCTTTCATTTTTTTCCTCAAAGAAAAAGATTTTGTTAGTCACCAATTTAATAAAACAATTTTAGAACTCCTCGTGGAGTGTAATTAAGCTTTTCCCTTTTCACATTAAGTAATACTGTGAGTTCAAACCCTAAGCCACAAGCACAAGTCTTAGAAAGAACTTCTTTTCCCTTATTAGCTATAAAATAATTAGAGGTTGAGGAAAATGGCAACTGAGGGTTATGAGGGCAAATGGTGAAAAGAATTTTTTCTTTTCATTTCATTATTATAAGAATGACCTTTGAATGGAGGAAACTATTAAGGATCAATATATCATTAAATCATAAAATATTATTAAAATCTCACAAAACATGTATTTTAGCTAAAAAGTTCTGCTCAGTTGCACACCTTTTGGTTCCTTGGCACTGTATGATATAAGTAAGTTTCTCTTTTGGGACAAATCTGCATAATGGATAGGATTGATATGTCAATATTCTCTAAGTTATGTTGCAAACACCACCTTCAACCCTTCAGTCTTTCTCTTGATTTTCAAAAATCTGAAGAATAGATAAGTAGAGAGAAAAAAAAATAATTTGCTGCCTTGTTCTACCAATCCAGAGAAGCCTTTCTTGGTTTAGGGTATCCAGCCTATGTTTTCATTCTTAACCATCCTCCTCAGGGGTCAGCCAGTTGTTTTGAGATGCCCAATTATTCAACATGTCCTGGCAGGCTTCTACTTCTGTCTTTTTCTTTCCACATTATTTAAGTGCTCTGTAACCTGGAACTTATGAAGATGGACAGCATAGAACAAGAAAGTCATATAGAAACTTTTAAACAAGGACAGTAACTCTTTCAGTCACTGCATGACAATTCCAGGAAAAGTTTTTGGTTTTTTTTTGTTTTTACTATTTTGTCATTTCGTTAAATAACAAACAAAAAAAGATCTCAATACTTAGGGAATTTGTCTTGGGCAAAAATGTAGTACTTTCTGCCAAACGATTCTACACTTTAAGGACAAATTTAGTTTTCTACTACCATATTTTATTATGTCATATTTGTCACTAAAACATTCCAACACCAACATGTGTAAGTAATGATGGCTTTTTTCAGTGCTTCATGCTACTGTGTAACAATGATAAAATCAACTGGACAAATGTCTATCTTTTTCTCTTTGTTGATCATTTCTGTACATTAATATTCTTGATGACTTTGGACAGTAATCTTTAACTTATCACATTCTATCACAATAGCCTATACATTACTTTTTATTCAATCTTTGCTTTTGAAATTCTTCCATCTTACAGTCATGATTATTCACCATCATCATCATCATCATCTTCCACATCATCACCACTGTGTCCTTATTTAATAATTCCCCAATACCTGAGTTTCCTCTAATGCTTTGCATATTATTCCTCTGGTCTGTTATTAAAATCCAATATGGTACAACTGAAAGGAGGGCCAATAATCTCAAAGTGAGAACTTTACTTAGTGACATTTTAAAATTTATATTTTTACACTAACCAGTTTTTATTGAGTTCTTACTATGCAGTAGTTAATTTTGTTGGCAAATATAGAGATAAACACATTTTTGCCAGACCCCTTACTACTTCTACTTTAGTATAATTTAAAAATACTTAATGAAGATAAGAGATATAACAAATGAAATAGCAAAGCAGAAGAAGGAACAACTGATTTTGCCTCCGTGAGTCAGGGAAGCATTTAAGTTGAATTTGGAAAGGAGAAAAATATATCTTTAAGGCAGATATTTGGGGAGGAGGCAGAGGTAAAAGTAATTACTAAGGAGTACACAAGCATTAGTGTATGGATTTTATAACAATCTTGTATTGCTTAGAGGTGATTCTTCTGTCCTTGCAAAATATGTTCTAAAATGATGAAATTGGCAGGTAAATATACTTTAGAGTATATTGTATATAGTATGGAGATGAGAGACAGAATTGAGTTGTGCTTTATACTAATGATCACTGGACTGAATAGATTGAAAAAAGAAATTATTTTTCAGTACCAGAGGACATAATGAGAAGCTACTCTACTCACACATGGATCTAGCTGAGACTCAGATAATAATTTGTACACACAAAAGCACTGGTCTTTGATTATAAAAGTTTTTTTTTTTTTAATTTTTTATTTATTTATGATAGTCACAGAGAGAGAGAGAGAGGCAGAGACACAGGCGGAGGGAGAAGCAGGCTCCATGCACCGGGAGCCTGACGTGGGATTCGATCCCGGTTCTCCAGGATCGCGCCCTGGGCCAAAGGCAGGCGCCAAACCGCTGCGCCACCCAGGGATCCCTGGTCTTTGATTATAAGAAGATGCCTTTTAATATACTTTTAATATGTAACTGATCCGTTAAACTATATTTAAATATTCCTGAAAAGCTATATATACCAAGAATAAATTTTACTCATGTTTAATAAATATTAACATCAATAAACTCATGTAACATAAATATTTCTAAACAATGGATTTTATATTTGCGAGTTGGAGACTTTTTATGCCATTGATGAAAAACTTTCTAAATTTCAGTGCTAATTACTCCTCCCAGTTCTTGACCATTGTGCTGTATTAATACGAAAGAAGTATGGGCACTAGCATATAACAGCTTTGTTTCTCAAGGTATCTTTATTTTCTGCATTGTTGAATATCTTTAACAGCTTACAACTTCTTCTAGATTTTACTATTTGTCAATATATTGAAGCAGTATTTATCCACTGCTCGTAACTGAAGGAAACACATAGCTAGGTTCAAAGATTCCCATTAATAACCATTCTATGCTTCAAGTATTCTCAATATTGGAGTGATAGCAATGTACACTTTCCCCTTCACATAAGTTCCTAGTCTCTGAGCCTTAAACAATTTAAGTGTGTGCCAAGCATTTGAATTTTAAAGGAATAAGAGCTGGCACTGAATACAATGCAGTGGGCAACACTGCCACAAAATAAAGCATTTAAATTTAAAAATAAAGCCCATCTGGCAACTGCCAGTACCAACAGAAAGGAAGCACAACAAGGAGAACAAGACAAACTCCTCAAAAGAACGGGAAAAAAAAACATGGTGATAGAATTTGGGGGTTTGTGCTTTCATTCTCATTATATTTCCTTTTGGAGTGGGGGTAGCTCTAAGCAGAGATTTAAATATTGGCTGAGGAATATTTTTTCATGTGGAATGTCTCCAGGGAATTTCTGACTGAGATCCAAATTCAAGCCTATTGTAATCTCCTTGCATGGTGTGACATATGGAGCAGCAGATTTGTGCAGGATGGTGTTGTGCAGATGTAGGATGGTGATGATGCTACACCGTGAAGCTGAAGAGCATCTAGGGGTATTCAAAACTATCAGTTTCACTCCCTGGTTTGAAAAAAGGTAGAAAGATATTCAGTTTGAGAATATGATTGTGCCTGGAGGAAAATAACAGAACATATATTGAAACACTTAATAATCGAATGGAAACTGAAACCAAGCTAGGCTAAAAAGAACTGGATAGATAACAAAAATCAGACTTGATATGTGTCAGAAATGAGACGCAGCATTTGAAAACATGATACTTTGTCATACTTGATCTCATCGATAACTTATTCAGATTGTATACCAAATTGGAGGAAAAATGTTGATGACTTAGAAGGCCAGTAAGGTAGAAGCAAAATTAAAAACTTAATATGAAAAGAGAGTGTTTGAAAAATTACCTTCTCAAAAAATTGAGTGAGAAGATATTATTTAAATACTTAAAAGTATGAGAGTAATTTATATAAAACTATATAAGTCTATGCAATTAAAAGCAAAGAGAAGACTGTTTAAAAAGGGGTAAAAATAAGCCATTAGATCAATACCATAATAGGAAGATGGCACTTGATGATTTTATGACATTCGTTCTTTTAAAGATTCTACTGTTTATCTGAGAGAGAGAGAGAAAGAGGGGAAAAAAAAGAAAGAGAGAATGCAAGTAGTTGTAGGGGGGAAGGGCAGAGGGACAAGTAAACTCCTCAAACAGGAGCCCTGTGCTGGGCTCCCAGGGAGCTGGATCCCAGAAGCCGGAGATCATAATCTGAGCCAAAGTCAGACACAACTGACTGAACCACCCAGGTGCCCTGATTTTATGAAATTCTTAAGGGAAGGTGTGAAATTTGCTACTTGAAACAGTTTTTAGAATACTTGTCCAGCCCATCTATTCAATTCACCAAGTCAAATTGGATCAGAAATGGCATTTAGACTAACAAAGCAACATTTTGAAGATATTTTCTTTCCAACTAATTTTTCATTTGTTAAGCAATATTAAGTAAAAGCCATGAGCCAATTATCAACATAATAGTAATAATTATTTTATTTTACTTATTTATTTTTTAAAAGATTTTTCAATTAATTAATTAATTAATTTGAGAGAGAGAGAGAGCATGCACACACGGGGTGGGATGAGAGGAGGATTAGAGGAAGAGGGACAAAAAGACTCCAGACTGAGGATGAAGCCAAATTCAGGGCTCGATCTCATGACCCTGATATCATGACCTGAGCCTACATACGTCAAGAGTCAGTCGCTGAACCAACTGAGCCACCTAGACATCTGTAGTAATAACTATGTTAATACCATAAATAACAATGTCAAGGTTTAATGTAAGGCCATCAACTTTTTTTTTCTTTTGCTTTGCAATTAAACATTCAAAAGGCTATAGTTTTCCCTTTGATAATATCAAATTATAAGCTACAAATTCAAATAGTAATTTTATACTGTTAAAGCCAGAGAAATTCTTTCTGGGTTTAGTTTGTTTCAGTCTCAATATGAGTTATTTTCTGGATAGTTTAATATAATAAGTCTAGTACAGGATCTATGCCCCATGTTAGTGTTAGCTATTTTCATTTAATTAGACATATTTATTGAAGCAGGATCACATGGAGTCTAAGATGCTAAACTTTTACATACAAATAAGTCATATAGAGAAAGAAAAGAAATCCTACCAAGAAAAATATGAAACAATAAAGAGTAATTGTGTAGTTTTTTTTTTTAACTTTTTAAAAATATTTTATTTATTTATTCATGAGAGACAGAAACAGAGAGAGAGAGGCAGAGACACAGGCAGAGGGAGAAGCAGGCTCCATGCAGGGAGCCCAATGTGGGACTTGATCCCAGGTCTCCAGGATCACGCCCTGGGCTGAAGACAGAGCTAAACCGCTGAGCCACCAGGGTTGCCCCATTGTGTAGTTTTTTAATCTTAAAATGAGGAAAATCATATGTGCCAAGTCTTTTAACTAGTATTTTTAAAATTATAAAACAAGCATAGGCAAAAATATATATTACATGTCTGGATACCATTGTGACCCTTTATCCTTATGGAGTTCTTTTAACCTGAGGAGCTAAAATTTAAGTGAAAAATCCTTAGCATTATGTATATTTCTTTGTAAGTAACTTATTAAGGTAACTACTCCAATTATTTGCTTGTTTTTTTTTGCAAAAATATCCAACATGTTTTCTGAATGAATCTCTTTTTATTGCAATTATGTCATGCATAAACAGATTGTGATATTTAAATTTTAACTACTATCACACATATCTAAATTCAATAGCAATTCTTTCACTTGGCAACTATTTATTCAGTGTACTTGTATGCTAGTCTCATTTTTAGGCATAGAAAATTAAGACAGAAATAGGCAAAACTTTGCCCTCATAAAACTTACATTTTAATGAGGGAAGAAAACAAACAAATGCATAATATAATGCCATGTAGTGATACATCTATTAAACCAATAAAATACAGTGAAGCATGAAATGTGATGGTAAGAGGCAGAGAAAGGATGAACAATTTTAGATAAGGGATTTGGGGGGAGGCTTGCTAAGAAGGTGACATTTGAGCAGATGCAGGAAGGAAATATGACTGTAGAACAACAAATAAGGGAATGGGAAGGGATAAGAGAAGGAGGCATCAGGGTCAGCAAGAAGTCATATTTTGTACAGAGTTGGAATTTCATTGTAATTCTGATGGACGACATTGACTGCTTTTGAACAAGAGCTGTAAGATCTGATTTACATTTTTAAATGCCCATTATGCAGCCTATTTTGGTTTGTTCTGCAATATTCCTTGGAGTAGGACAGCAATAGTGGAAGTAGAGAAAGCATAGCCAAGAGAACATACTGGTACAAGGTGAAGAGTAGAATTGAGATGATTTCCATTTTTATGTCATTCAAATTGATGAACGTTGGTGTCACTCACTAATAAGGAAAATACTGGAAGATCAGCTGGTAGGAAAAATAAAGAATGTGCTGCTAATCAGGGAATGTTATGTCTGAAGTGATTATTAGACTTTTAAAATTACATATGTAGAGGTAGAGTTGGTACGGTTAGAAATACAGATTTGGGAACTCTCACAGACTCATCTTCACTGCCTATCCTCTTATTTTAGCTGCAGCTACTATAGTTATTCCCCGCAAGTTCAGATAAAACTTAACTAGCTCTTCATAAATTTTATCTAGGAGCATCTCCAATGCCAATAGGAACCCATTTAGTTCAGATAGGAAGAATAGGGGGTCTGGCACTATTCTAGGTGTATTTACTGGAAGTCGAGAACAACTGAGCTTTGCTGCTTTGTGATGATTAATTTTATATGTCAACTTAGCTAGGCCACAGTATTCAGATATTTATTCAAATGCTAGTGTAAATGTCACTGTGAAGGTATTTGTTAGGTAAGAGTAACATTTAGATCAACAGACTTTAAGGAAAGCAGACTGCACTCCATACATAGTAGGCCTCAACCTATTAGTTGAAGATATTGAGAAGAAAAAGAACAGAAGTCCCCAGAGCAAGAGGGAATTCTGTCTCCAGATTACCTTGGAAGTCAAGGTACAACATCAACTCTTTTCTTAGTCTCTTCCTTGCCAGCCTACCCTGCAGAATTTAAATTTGCCAGTCTCTACAAAAGCATGGGCCAATTGCCAATCTCTTTCTCACTCTTTCCTTAATGTTTCTTTTCTTTATAAAATTGTGACTAATACAGATCTGGGGGCCAAGCGTGATTCTGGAGGACCAGAATTTTAAGTATCAGTTTTCTGAATTAGTTCTGAGTTTCCCAGAATTTTTTTTAAATCTGATTATATTTAAAAGCACTATGACTCTTACCTCCAGTAGTAAAATGAGCACTAATAATCCATGGCATTAGGTGTGAATAGAGATACACAGAATATCATCACCATTAGATATTCCTAATCAAGAGTATAAAAGGCAAGTCTTTAGGTCATGACATATATACCTTTGAAATTTACTGTCAAATTAATTAGGGCTTGGGATCCCTGGGTGGCACAGCGGTTTGGTGCCTGCCTTTGGCCCAGGGCGCGATCCTGGAGACCCAGGATCGAATCCCACATCGGGCTCCCGGTGCATGGAGCCTGCTTCTCCCTCTGCCTGTGTCTCTGCCTCTCTCTCTCTCTCTGTGACTATCATAAATAAATAAAAATTAAAAAAAAATTAATTAGGGCTTTAGTTTCACATGTGAAATGGGAATAGTGGTTTCTAGCTCAGTCATTATAAAAATGAAAGAATAAATGAGAAAACTGACACACAGTATACACTCACTAAATTGTTGTATTATCAAGGCAAACATTATGGCTCTTGTCAATTGATTATAGTCTTTCATTTATTGCTATCAATGAATCAACATTTCTTAACCATCTATATATTCCAAACAATATTCTAGTCATTGAAATTCATTGGTGAGGATGACTGACAATCCCTCTGTTCTCTTAGAGCGTAACTTCTACATTGGAAGAAAAGAAAATTCTTGAAAGAACCTTGAAAACACTGTATATATTCTAAAATAAAGGCAAGAGCAAAGGCATTTTGGATGAGGAAAAAAAATGGGCTTGACTTGATTGGAGTGGAGGACCTTTCGGGAAGTGGTAGATAGGAAAAAGTGGGGTTGTGGTTGAATATTCATAAGAGCCAAAGGAGCTAAATCATAAGACTTTAAAAGAATAACAGATTTATTAGAAAAATTTAGGTAAGTGTTAAAATTGTCACCTTACTGGACTTTATGGAATGCCAGGGTTGTGTGACCATCTTGAAATTTGGAAATATTTCCACTGAGTTTGTTCGCAGTTCTCAGGTTGCAACCTCAATTTTTTTGTTGTTTCTTCCTTTTTTAAAAACTTTATTTATTTGTTTGAGAAAGAGAGAGAGAAAGAGCATTATGAGCAGAGGGGGGGAGAGGGAGAAGCAGACTCCCCACTGAGCAGGGGTCCTGATGCAAGGCTAATCCTAGGAAACCTAGATCAGGACCTGAGCCAAAGGTAGCCACTTAACTGACTGAACCACCCAGGTACACCTTTTTCTGGTTCTTAAAATAGAAACTCATACAGATAGAAATGTTGCTCAGTGTAGTAGTGTAGTCATCTATTTAAGATTCCAAGTTTAAAATACCAGGTGTCCTCTACCTTTTTTTTTTTTTTTTTTAGTAGGCTCCATGTCCACTGTGGAACTCAATGCAGGGCTTGAACTCAGGACCCTGAGATCAGACACTTAATGGACTGAGCTACCCAGGTTCTTCTGTTCCCTACATTTTTACATAAATAGTTATTTTATTTATCCACAGTTACCTATAATTTGCCCCCCAGATTAACAGATATGTAACTATTAACCAAAAAATTTTTTTTAATCAAAGCCAATTTCTTCTTTTATTTATGTATAATACTTGAAATGTTTCAGGCATTTCACTAGGTTTGAATTATTATGAAATAGCATGATTTCAATTATTTTCATCACAGCATGTATAATTTGTTTTTTTAAATATAAACATATAGATATATTTATTATAAACATTATTATTTATGTGTATATGTTTATATTTAAGTCTGATAATTTAATAGAAATATCTGATAATTCATTAGAGATGATCAGGGCGCCATGTCTTTGAATGATGAATTTTTAGGTTTATTCATTGAAACTTCAATTTTTTACCCATACTGTCATGACAAAATAAATAAATAAAAAGAAAGAGAAAAAGAAAGGGCCACCATATTTTTACTTTAATTAAGGATAGACAAACTAAATCTAAAACTAGGGTATACAATTTAACCAAAAGGTGTTTTAAATATCTTTGAATTCATTGGAAAAATACTCTACATTAAAAAAAATAAGAAGAAAGAAAAATGAAGGTAGGGATAAGTTTTGGATAAGAAACATTGTTTTGTTGGACTTTCACAAAAAGGATAACTAATTACTGCATCAAATAATTCTGATCTTTGTCACAAACTATAGCATTAGAAACCAAAGCAATCCCCAGTGTCAGCCTTAATATGCACTTGACTTTCCAATCACGTTATTAGCATATTTTACATTTATTTCATAGAAATAAATAACTTGCATTTCTTTTCTCAAGGGACCTCTGCATTTTTTTTTCAGTAAGGCAGACATTATTATAAAATTGAATTCCACTAGACTCTTGTGAACTGGAATTTTTATTTGCATCAGAGTAAATTTTCAAATACTAGGGAATTTTGAGGTCCTTATTCATTTGTTTTTCGTCCTAAGAGGTATATTGGCCTACTTTTTTATTGCATTTTCATTTGAAATTTGTAACATCAAAGCAACAAATGTTCTCTTTAGAGTTTGTCTGTAATTCACAGACTCTTCCCCACCTTGGGAGATTTAGACATCACAGAGCATAAGGCACCAGGAGCTGCAGTGTAGAGCTATTACATACACTATCAGATCTTCACATTGAAGTCCATGTAAGCAGCCCCATTTGTGGACCTCTTGACTTATAAATAATAAAGGGGAAGATTGCTAGTTTTGTTCTTATATATTTAGTAAATTACTAAGCACTGTTCTCCTTTGTGTAAAATTGTGATGGCTAGTGACTAACATTACTTTGCTGTAAAAAATTATTCTTAGTTCCCATGTACTGAATATATGGATTACAGGATAAAAAATTTTAAAACCAGTAAATTACATTCAATATAGTCAGAGTATTTCAAACAATAAAAATCAATTCTGTGGTAGTAAGTAGTAATGAAGCAAGTTTCTTTTTATTTATTTATTTTTTTTGCAAGTTTCTTTTTAACAGTAATCTAGATATTAGTTGTATAAGAATTAATTTTTTTAATCCTTTAACCAAAAATTTATGACAAGTAATGAAAATTTGTTATTTTCAAAATTCATAAAAAAGAACTGTTTCCATTAGAAATACTCCTTTGTTAATAATATAACAAGTAAATAAAGCACTAAAAAGACCATTGGTCTGCTTTTAATAAGAATTATATTGGAAAACAAATACCAAGTACTTCTCGGATGAACATCTTTATATCTCCTCGAAATAAAATAGTAAAATTATATCATTTAATTGTCAAACTATTTACAAGTCTATATAGCTGTAATATTAATGTTATTTGTTTTAAGAAAATGTATGTCTTAAATATTCCACACGATTATGAAGTAAACTATAATTTTTAAAAAGTGATAAATTTAGGTGAGGTATATCATCCATAGCTATGAAAACTGCATTTTACTTCATATGGTTAAATACATAATTTAAGGGGCACCTGAGTGGCTCAGCTGGTTAAACCTCTGACTCTTAGTTTTGGCTCAAATTTTGATCTCATGAGTCCTGAGATGAAGCCCTTTGTCTGCTTTGCACTCAATATGGAGTCTGCTTGAAGATTTTCTCCCTTTGTGTAAATTATACATATTTATAATTGAAAATACTCATGGCAACAAATATTAAATCATTAGGTATAAAAGTAATTTGCCATCAAAATCTAATTCAAGAAATGTTAAGAATCTATAGTTGAACTGAGTATAATATGAAAGAAGTATTCTAATTATTTGTAGTAAATTCTCCAGTATTCTCCTTTTCTGAAAACTAATATACTATAACAGAAGTTCAACCTTAGAATCAAAAGTACTCTTAAAAGACTTAGAAATGACCCTTTCTTAAGATTTAAGAATGATATAAGGAATATTTAGACAACAAATTATACAAAAATGGTTGACAAAAATTATAACTCTTAATATTGCTATCATTGTTTTTAAATTTTAAAGATTTTATTTATTTATTCATGAGAGACACAGAGAGGCAGAGACATAGGCAGAGGGAGAAGCAAGCTCTCCGTGCAGGGAGATATGGCACTTGATCCCAAGACCCTGGGATCATGCCCAGAGCCAAAGGCAGATGTTTAACCTCTGAGCCACCCAGGTGTCCCGCTATCATTGATTTTAATACAGCATTATGTCCAAGTTAGAAAATACGTGTCTACTGTCAAGTCTGTGAGTAGTTATTATTTTTTTAATACAGGTCAATTGCCCAAAATTAGTATTGAGAATTTGTGTTTCTATAGAAGTTAAATTCCTCTGAGTTGATATTTGGTCTCAATGATGTGTATATACACAAACACACACACATGCAGTCACACATACATACACACAAATTTACAAATATATTAAATTAGCCAAAGATAACATATGTGTATATGTAAGTGTATGTGTGTGTATGTGTAAATAGTGCACTTACATCGTTTTGTTAATTTTGGTATATTAAAGTGGCTGAGGCTCAACAAAGATCCATAAATAAGATGAAGAGGGATCCCTGGGTGGCGCAGCGGTTTGGCGCCTGCCTTTGGCCCAGGGCGCGATCCTGGAGACCCGGGATCGAATCCCACATCAGGCTCCCGGTGCATGGAGCCTGCTTCTCCCTCTGCCTGTGTCTCTGCCTCTCTTTCTCTCTGTATGACTATCATAAAAAAAAAAAAAAAAATTTATAAAAAAAAATAAGATGAAGAAATTAAGGGTGATTTTTCCCAAAATCTCACATACATTGGTTGTCAAGAAAACTGCAAGAGAAAGAAGGTATAAACATATTTTGCCCATATCCAAATGTCAGTGTGTGGATGCTGCTTTTATCTCCTTGTAAAACTCTCTACCCTTCTTTTGCAACTCCCTTGGGAAATTTATTATTATTTTTTGTGTACTACTTTCTTTAAACACAACTTTAACTGTGATGGTTTTCCCTTATGATTGCATTCTTTATTACTAAGAAGCTCTCAGTAGAAGTTAAACTTAACTCAATATTAGATATATATACAAACACACATATAGTAAGAAAGCTTGATTTTCCCAAACTCATATTCATTGTCCTCCAAACCTAACTTTGAATAGTTTTGAGCAAGTGAATGCTTAATTACATAAAGGAACTAAGAATAGTAAAGAAATTCAGGTATGGTCCAAGTTGATGTATTCTGATTTTGAGGGCCTTAAACAATCAGGGATGTCCTCATTAAAAAAGAAATAATTCAAAATTACTAATTAAAAATATGCACAAGGCCTTGGAAAGAGCTCATATAATCAGGAGCTATGAAGCTTACACTTCAATAGATTCACAACATTATCTATCTGTGACAGTTTTTTATATTCTATTCAGTAACTGATAAGAATATTATTTATCATTTCTCACATCTTGTCTACTCACTATTGCTGATGTCTTATGATGTATCACAATAACACCAATAATCAGTGATTATTCCTGATCTTCCTGCATCACTTGCCTAAACTGAACACGTGAGTACAATGATAGAGGTATGGACGTACTTTTGGTTATATCAACTAACCACTGATACTTAGAAGTTTTTGGATATAACCTGCAAGCATGAAGAGATTTGGGATATTTGTACTATTCTAAGATACTTCTGAACTATGTCCCAAAGAACATTTTGTAAACATAATTAAATTAGGATGCTAGGGTTATTTATTTTTAATCTCTAGAATTATGTCACAATCTCTTCTCAGGCAAATAGCGTTCTTTAAATTGCTCTTCATTTTACCGTGTTTCATATTTATTGTTCTTAAAATTTTTACTAAAAACATAATCTTTTACTGTTTCTTCTCATTGATTTTTCAGACCAAAAGTAAAAATGATGATTTTTTTTTTTTATGATTTTGCTTTTGAAGGATGTCAAATGGTCACATAGTTCTTCAGCAAATTAAACTCTAAATTTGAAATATATTTTTTGAAAGAAATCTCTTCTAAAATGTAAGGATAGGTCTTTGGAACATATTTATTAAAGTTTGAATACAGATTAAACTCTGCAAGGTTAAATGACAAGGTTAAGTGTCTAATTTCGCAGCCCTTTTATACCTGGTGAGTGCTAAGGCTTTCCTAATGATAGGATTAAATATGGTTTCTAGCTACAAACAGTTGCTTGTCATTCCCTGTAGGTTAGCCTCTATATTCTGTGCTTATCACAAACAGAGAGGAAATAACTTTCTAGGCCTTTTGTGAGTCATTTAAAATGCACGGACTTTAGGGAAATCATATTTTCTTGAAGGAAATGAGGCATGACCAATCACACAAAACGTGAGAAAATCCCTTGATAGATGACCTTTGCCACATGTAAAAGAAACTGTTCAGTGGCTGAGGTTTCATGGATTTCATGCATGGAAATCAGATTTTCTGGCCACCAGTGCTGTTCAGTAAATAAATAATCCATCATTGTGTCAAACAGTTGAAACATGGAGATACTGCCCTTGCTATATGAATGGACATTTCGAGTTAGTAACTTATATAAACTGTTTGCATGTCAGCAGTTGTGTAAGCAGTGTTCTAGTTTTCACTAAGTAAAATAAAATCACTTAGCTTTGGTGATGTTAACCTAATGGTGAGAGCGTTCATTTGATTCTGCGTACACTTATGAATTTACTGGTGTGTGATGAAGCCATTAATATGAGAGTTTTCATGTGGATTCTGTGGTGTGTCACAGGATAGTGCTAAATCCTTAGTAGACACTTCCAATGACAATATTAAATAAGCCTACATATTATTTCAATAAAACCAATTACAAAACGTTTCCTAAAATATGTTGGCATGATTCTCCCTGAATTCTGTTATGTTTACATTTTTAGTACATTGTATTATTACAATAAAGTTGGTTAAAAATGATCCTTGACACCTAAAGATTATCTTTAATTTTCATTGGGCAAGTCATATCTACTTTAGGCTATATTAATCATTTATTTTTACTGATGTAGCTAGTTTTAGTTCTTATATTTTAATTCTGTATTATTTTTGTTTAGTATTTATTCAACTGTATTTGCAAAATATCAACACACACACACACACACACACACACACACACACACATTCTTCATTTAGGTCCCAGATCTATCTCTATTAATGAATCACTTCAGGTTTCCACTTTGCTTCTGTTTTTCCTAAAATAGGAAGAAATATCAAAGTATTTCAACCATGTTCCTGGCATTAAACACATTTATATTGCTTTTCAGCTCTCTTCCACACTCACCTTTGATATTTAAAATACGTTTTTGCTAAAATGTCAGGCCCCTTCCACAACAACAAAAGAGTTTCTCTTTCCTATCTTATCTTCTAGGTATTTAAATGGCTCCTCACTTACAATAACCTTTTTTACTCTTCTAGAAAACAATGGGCATTCTTTTGCTTTGAGCACAAGAAGTGCTCATTTCTTTCTAAGCAGCCTGTCCAGCATTTTGAGAAAATTCTTCTGAAATTAGTCTATGAAATGGGTATAAAATAAGATATAAGGAAAAGCTACCTGAAAATGGGGAAAAAACTGTAAGCATTAAAAGTACTACATGTTTTCATTCCAAATGACTTAGTCAAAATTTTTATGATGTTTTATCAAAGATACGTACTATAGTTATGCTCTAATTTAATTCTGTAAGAAAGTCACTTTTAGAAATGTTTTCAGAGATATCTACCAGATTAGATTTTAGTCAAAATAAAAGTTGAATTTGGTTTTTAACTATGTTATAATAAAGATTGTTTTGCTTTTCATCTGGCACCTGTTTAAAGTCCTTACACATTGTTGGTTTGGGTTTTATTTACTTAAAAAAAGGGGGAACCCAAAGACTATGAGAATACTACTAAATCTAATAAGTAAATTAATTTAAAAACCTGACTTTAAATTACAAGCCAGGTAATAAAGCAAGGAAACTTAAACATGACTTCATTTATGTTCTTGCTTATATTTTAAAATGAATTAATCATAGGACACTTGTTTTTCAGCTTCTTAAGGTAAAAGTCCAACCTAGGAAAACTCAACATATTGTGAGTATTCTTAAGAAAATCTGGAGTTTAAGACAGTCATTCATCAGTAATATTGTTCTATACTAACACTAAAAAAAAATCCACATGTTTGTGGATCACCTCACTTGAAATATGATTTATTTTTAAAATCTATCATTCATTTGCCACAAAAGGGATTTATGTCCAGGTAGCACAAAGTAATTGACAATATCACAAGGGTTTGCTTCAGTGGACATAGAAGTGCTGCTCTACAGGCTAGGAGAATGAAAACTAGGAAAGCCATATTCAGTCATTCTGGAAGTGAAAGGATTACAAAGAACATGCTATCAGTGATTGCAGCCATATCTCAATATCAAAGAGAGTGATTCTGAAGACCATGTCTGTGGGCACCTGAGAGCTGTCGGAGACCTTAGATGCTTCAGGACTCAAGTGGGTGATTCTCAGGTGGGGCTTCCAAAACCACAATTTGTATGTGTACAACTGCCTTTAGAAAATAAGGATTCTCTTTTGCCTTCAGAATCTGACCTGAAACATTCTGCAATGGATCATGAGAAATGAACTTCTAGTTTCTCCCTTGAGATGGTAGAAAAGATGAAGGTGAGTTGACACAGGACATTAAAAATAGTCCTCAGTGTTTTAGTGGCTATATTCTATATTATGGATTTCCATGATTTTCTTAGTTAATGTTATTTTTTGGAAATATTGCCTCCAATTTTGCTAATTTAACTACTGAATATATTTATACATTCAATATCAATAGTTCTAGTTTTATATATACTTATAAATCTATATCTAAGTAGTTATAAATATGTATAATTTAAACATTTGACTTACAATCTAGAAAAAATAATAATCTAAAAGAGAACACAAGTTAATTCAGGAAATAAAATCTAGTATTTAAAAGAAATGCATAACAACCTTAATTTTCAAAAATTTGGGTTTGGGGTAATATGTGAATCTCCAAATAATTATCAAAATTTAATAATTCATTATTTCATATATCCATTTATCCCAAACTAGTAGTAAAATAATCTATTCCATGGAGAATACTGTGAAAAGTACACAGAGAGATGAAAATGTGTTTTAAGGTGAAATTTCTGTGATCTAGACTTGTGGATCCAACCTACAAACCAACTTGGTGAAATATGACATATAGTTTGCAATTAAAATAAAAAACAAACAGAAAACCTCAATGGAGGCGATGTGGCTAAATGTATCAACTTCCCGGACTGATATTTTAAGGACAAAATATTCCCAAATGCAGAGACTAGAGCTGAGCATATTATTAGGCCAATATACAGATTTAAGTAAGTATTGTTAAAAACAATACAAGTCTAAAATAGAGTTGCATTTGCTAAACCCTGCATCAACAAACCAAGACTTAGTTTTGGCTGTCCCAGAAACGGAATCTTAAACCAGTCAATCAGGAATTGCCAGATCAGCACTAGCTAGGTAATCTGATAGACCCCTGCCATTCCCTCAAGGAAAGTAACTTTACAATAACCAATTCACTTTTTTGCCAATATACCTTCTTTGTTCCCACTCCCTTCTATCTATACAAGTCTTTAATTTTGTACAGCTCCTTGGAGCTCCTTTCTATCTGTTAGATTTGATATTGCCTGTTTCCAAAATATTTTTGCTCAAGTAAACTCTTGAAATTTTTATTACACTTCAGCTTACCCTTTAACAGTATTAATTATATATTTTGATGGGAAATTCTTCCTATCTTATGGAGAAAATTCTGTGTAAAACTCTTAGATAAAATTGTCAGGGGGAAATTTTCTTCTCATATAAATAAAACAAATAGAAATAAATATTTTTAAAACATTTATTTACCGTTTCTTGGCTATTCAGAGTCCTATTTGAGTTTTTGTTAATAATCTTTAAATTGCCTAAAATTTAAAAATGCATTTTGAAAGAATTAAGTTAAAAGAAGCTTAGATGGTCAGTGATATAAATATATTCATCTCATACATTCTATTAACTTAGAGAATTAGATATTTTCTAAAGATATTAGAGAGTGATAGTGAGAGAGATATTAAGAGAGTATTTAGAATGTTATATTTCAAATGCCATGTTAATATAGCCCTTAGGGCCACAAATGTCAGTTTTATTCCAAAGTCCACCCATATTTTTAGTCATTTTCTGTCTTAAAAATGCACTTTCCTTCTAGTTTCAGACATACGTTTTTTTAAAGAAAACAACCTATTTTTTCCTTTTTGATGTAACAAAAAAACAAGTATCTTTAGACTGTGACTATATAATCCTCAGCATGAGAAGCAATCCCTTCATTAAAAATAAATAAATAAATAAGGAAGAGACTGTATCTTACACCCTGGAGAAATCCTGAGTGTGGTTTGATACCCAAGAAGAAAAGCCTTTGAA
The DNA here is from genome assembly GCF_018345385.1 of Vulpes lagopus. Lineage (NCBI taxonomy): Eukaryota > Metazoa > Chordata > Mammalia > Carnivora > Canidae > Vulpes > Vulpes lagopus. The sequence goes on along the minus strand of NC_054824.1, from coordinate 20,006,848 downwards.
ATGAATCTAATGTCACGTTATTGAAAACGTAGCTGCACAGATTAACTTTTTTCATTCTGCAATGGCTTACAAAGCTTCAAATGCCCAGAAATCTCCTAAACCAGACCATTTAAGGAATCTAAATAAGCTTGCATGGTTTTAAGCTTTCCGACTTTGAATGCTAGCTTTGAAGTTTTGCCAGAACCTGACTGCAGAAGAGTTGCTTTTAAACTGAATTCATGACACTGGAATTAGTGTTGTAGGTTCAATATGTCTAATAATGATTTTGACCACGCTAACCATAGACAGGCATCACATATGGTAACTCTGAATTAATAACTCTCCAAAGATAAGATGTGTAGCATTCTGGCTAAAATATTTATTTATTTTTCATCTTTATACACTGAGCTTTGGATAGTGTCCAGTTTAAAGAGCCAATTGCTTTCATGGCACATGGCATTTGTCCATGGATAAAAGAACATGGAAAGAAAAAGAAAAGAAAGAAGCTTATAAGGCTGAACTACAAATGTCCCAATATCATATTCCTTTACCTCCCCCCCACGCTTCATTTTCTCTTTTATTAGCTGAAAACCTACAGCAAAATTCTGGGCAAAACTCCACTGGCAAGTTTCCTTTTGCCAATTTCTAACTATGATCAATTCTAACTCCTGTCTTCTCTGTACCTTTACATGAGCAAATTTCTCCTTGTAACATGAGGTTAATAACAAGCCTTTTTAATAACAGCATATACACTTAATTTAATTTGAAAACCTGCATTTTGCCACTTGTGGGGGGGCAGGCTATCATGTGGGTCTTCCCTCCCATCCTAAATTTGATTTAAATTTCCAACTCAACTTAAAAAAGATAATCCCAAGTCTATCTCTTTGGAAGGTACTGTATCCATTCCACATATGGAGAGATTTATTATTATCTTCAATTCTCCAGATTTTCCAGGAAAACATCAGTGCTGTTATTAGTATATAAGTCTGGTATCTCTCACAAAATTTAGAGTTAAGAATGTTGCCCTATAAGTTTTATGATTCTGCCAACTAAAATATTTGATCAGTAGTTCTAATAAAAAGAAGCAAGTAGATATATTCAGTAAGTACATGAAAATAAGCTTCAGAAAACAAATATGCATGTGCATAGAGAAATATCTCAAGTAGCTATTTCAAATGTTCATCTAATTTTTTTAAATTCTTTTTTAAGATTTTATTTATTTATTCATGAGACAGAGAGAGAGAGAGAGAGAGAGAGAGAGAGAGAGAGAGAGAGAAAGGCAGAAACACAGGCAGAGGGAGAAGCAGGATTCATGCAGGGAGCCCAACGTGGGACTCAATAACCTGTCTCCATGATCAGGCCCTGAGCTGAAGGCTGCGCTAAACCGCTGAGCCACCTGGGCTGCCCCTTTTTTTAAATTCTTGAGGCACTTCAGTGGCTCAGTCAGTTAAGCATCTGACTCTTGGTTTCAGTTCAGGTCATGATCTCAGTGTCCTGAGATCAAGCCTTGTGTCAGGCTCCAAGTTCAGTGGGGAGTCTGCTTGTCCCTCCGCTCCTCCCTACCTTCTGTCTCTAAAATAAATAAATAAAATATTTAAAATCTCTTACAAATAAGTTTTAAATTCTTGATGTAATGACTTTTTGCATATTATTTTGTGAGATCTACTAAATGTGACCCCAGGTAAATAAACATGTTTAGTATTTCAAATAATAATTTTAATCAACTATGAGTTTCTACTGTGTCTTAAAAATGTTTTATATATTTGATCTGAAAATATAGTTAACAAATGTAAGAAAGATACCATGCATTGATTTCCTATGTAGTTACATTTATGCAAGATGTCAAAAATAATAAAATTTAAGGGGAACCTCTTACACTATTGGTGGGAATGCAAACTGATGCAGTCACTGTGGAAAACAGTATGGAGTTTCTCAAAAAGTTAAAAATAGAATTACCCCACTATCCATCAAATGCACTACTAGGTATTTTCCCAAAGGATACAAAAGTACGAATTCGGAGGGATACATGCACCCTGATGTTTATAGCAGCATTATCAACAATAGCCAAATGACCAAAAGAGACTATATGTCCATAGCCTGATGAGTGGATAAAGAAGTTGCAGTATGTGTATATATATATATACACACTCATATATATATGCACATATATATAAACATATATATATGCAATGAAGTATTACTCAATCTTAAAAAAGAATGAAAACTTGATGTTTGCAATGATGTGGATGGAGCTAGAAATTATTATGCTAAGTGAAATAAGTCGTACAAATGCCATATGATTTCACTCATATGTGGAATTTAAGAAACAAAACGAATGAACATGGGGGTTGGGAAAAGAGAAGAAAACTAAGAAACAGACTCTTAACTGTAAGAGCAGGTTGATGGTTGCCAGAGGGGAGGTGGGTGGGGGAAATGGGTTAAATAGGTATTAGAGATTAAGGAAGGCATTTGTGATGGGCACCAGGGGTTGTACGTAAGTGTGAATCACTACATTCTACACCTGAAACTAATATTACACTGTATGATAACTAATTGAGATTTAAATAAAAACATGAAAAAAATAGTAACATTTGTTTATGTTTTTACTTTTAGCATATAAACATAAAACTTAAGAAAAGTACATATTTTTATAATTCTTTCCAATCACACTTCTACATCCTCAACTGCTTAAGTATTTTTAATGGAGATTAGAGGACAATTTTAATAAGTTTACTGATTTGCTAAAATACTAATTTTCAAGTGAATTTTTAATATAAAATTATTTATTTATTTATTCATTCATTCATTCATTCATTCATGAGAGACACAGAGAGAGGCAGAGACACAGGCGGAGGAAGGAGAAGGTTCCCCGCAGGGAGCCTGATGCAGGACTTGACCCCAGGACCCTGGAATCAAGCCCTGAACCAAGAGCAAATGCTCAACCACTGAACCACCGAGGTGTCCCAAAAAACAGAATTCTTAAATAATAAATAAGTAAGCTGTATCATAACTTTTTAAAAATATTTGTAAAGTATAAAATCAGATGGGATATTTTATAGTGAAACTATATTGCTGATTAACAAACATAAAAACCATGCTAAAAGGAAATGAAACAGAGGTACCCAGGTGGCTCAGTCAGGTAAGCATTCAACTCTGATTTTGGCTCAGGTCATGATCTCATGGGTAATGAGATCAAGACCAGAGTGGAGTCCTGCACTTAGCATGGAGTCTGCTTGAAATTCTCTGTCTCTACTCCTCTCTCTGCCTGGTCATGTGCTCTCTTGCTCTCTTGCTCTCTCTCTCTCTCTCTCAAATAAATAAATAAAATATTTACAAAAATAAAAGGAAATGGAACAACTGCAATAATTGCCAGTTGACTTTAATCAACAATCAGCCAATATGAATATTTTCTGCCTGTTAATGTGGACCCTACACGGAGACATACAAAAAATAATAATTTTTATGTGTTCTTGAACTGTTAGTTTCCTTCCTTCTTTTCTTCCTTTCCTTATTTATTGTTAAAAATCTTTTAGAAAAGATAGGTTAATTAAATATATATATTATATATATAATATATAATATATATATATATTGCTTAGTGGTACTGCCTATTCTTGTCTTTTAACTCATTCAACAGTTACTGAACACTGAAAACCATCACAGCTTTGGTTTAAGTGTTGGTGATATTTAGATGAAAATGAAAAATGTCCTGAATGTGAGGATTACTCAAGTCTACTGGTTAGATGAGTGCAATATAGTAACACAAGTGCCATAACAATAGTGTACTGTGTTTGAATTTTATGCAAATTTGAATTATGCAAATTTGAAAGAGCATCATATAAAATATTAATAAAGTCTTACTTTATGCAAAACTTTAAAATAGGGTAAATCAACCTCAAATTAAAAATTCATCAAATGAGCATAATTTTAAAATTTATAGGCAGAATGAACTATGAACTTGGCTGTCTATTGAACTTGGCTATCTATTGATGCGTGGTTGTGTCAATTTTAATTGTTGTTGTTAAAACAACAATTGTTAAATTGTTAATTGTTAAAAATTATGTACCACTTTTTCAGAAGTAGATTTGAATTATTTGAGTTATTCCAAATGAAATTTTCCAGTTTATCTCTCAAAACAAACAAATACAAATCAGATCAGATGATACATAAAATGTATTGTTATGAAAGTAAGAACCTAAGCCTAAATAAGGCTTCTATAGAATGCTTTGGGATGTAACAATGATTTAATTAAACTTCAGAGTTTGTGTACAAGTTTTCTAGTTAAGTGAGGTAGAAAAAACTGCCATGCTGAAAAATAAGTGTATACAAACATGGCATGTTGAAGACTAAGCATGTAGAATGACTTCTACTCAAGAATTAAGAGAGTGGTGAACAAATTAGGCTGGTCAGATAAACAAAAGATACACACACACACACACACACACACACACACAATGATCTGGATATGCTATACTGGCGATGATGAGTTGTGGAGAGACTAGGTTTTTACCATAATTTCTCAATATAAAACCTTATAACTATTCATTTTTAGAAACGGTCATAATATCAAAAGGCTCTACTAGATCTGTTTCCTTATAATTGAATTTTTCACTAAAGGATAAAATATATTCCTGTGATATACAAGATTGAAAATGATTCAATCCAAATTAATAATAAATACTGGTGGAGACTGTGTAACAATGTTTCCTCTCATTGGTGCTTAACAGGGTAACTTGCAAAAAGTAAGCAAAGTATGTTTTGAATTGAATCACATCTTATTTTATCAAATAAATCAGTTGTAATTTACTTACTCCTCCGTTTCCAGGTTGAACATTTCCTTTCCTGTTTCTATATATAATTAAGAATTTTCTTTTCTTTTTTTTTTAATTTTTTTTTTTTATTTATGATAGTCACAGAGAGAGAGAGAGAGGCAGAGACACAGGCAGAGGGAGAAGCAGGCTCCATGCACGGGGAGCCCGATGTGGGACTCGATCCCGGGTCTCCAGGATCGCGCCCCGGGCCAAAGGCAGGCACCATCCCCTAATTAAGAATTTTCTAACACTCAAAGAGCTCAGTCTCAAATTTCAGATCTATAAAATTCTTGCTTTGCCTATTTCAAACTCCTTTCTTCGATAAAAAGATTATTTTGTAAAAGTATAAACTTGTCTTTGCAAGTTTAAAACACATAATGTAATGTGACTTATAACCATTAATCTGGTTTGTAGTAAGCACTCAATGAATATTTTAATATATGAATAGAGAAAATCCTATATGGTTTTGTTCTATTTTTTAACTCTTTGCTGACAGATGTATGTTAGATTCTAAATTATCTTAGCCAAGAAGGCATTAAGTCATTATCTCCATTTTCCACTTTTTTTCTACTAATTTTAAGATATATTAATTATATAATTGGGGACTTTCTGCTTCAAGCTTTGGTGGATGAATTTGTTTCAGATAAATTTTTGTGCTGAAAACACTTGAAAATTTAATAGAAAAATAAATCTGTTTGAAGTCATCTGAAACCTACCAAGGCAGTGAGAATTTAATCCCAGAGAGAAGGGGAAATCCAGAGAGGAAAGCCCAGTACTTAGTATTGCTTTTGCCTTCAAAGCATGTACTGATTCAAACATAGCTGAAAAGCTTCACAGAGTTTATGAAGACTTACCTGGTTGATAAAAAAAAAAAAAAGGAGGAATTTAATATGTGTCTGAGAGGTGGGACCTTGGTTTTAAAAATACCCAGTTGGGGATGCCTTGCTGGCTCAGTGGTCGAGTGTCTGCCTTTGGCTCAGGGCATGATCCCAGAGTCCTGGGATCAAATCCTGCCTGCATTGGGCTTCCTGCATGGAGCCTGCTTCTCCCTTTGCCTATGTCTCTGCCTCTCCCTCTTTTTCTGTATTTCTCATCAATCAATAAATAAAATCATTAAAAAATAAAAATACCCAGTTGGGGCTCCAAGGAGCTATTCGTATGAGTGAGGGATTGATACCACCTAATCAACATAAGCTCAATTTTTGATCAGATTAAGGACATCTCCTAGCCTATGGTGTATTAGAAGCAAAACTAAATTGCCTCTGGGGGAATATAACATCAATAAGATTATATCTTCAATTTTTCATGGATAGCATGCACCATTCATTAAAAAGAGCAATTATGAAAAATACAAAGGTTCACTAAAAAGCAGGAGGGAAAACAAAATAGAAACAGACACGTTGAAGATCCATACTAAAGCTACTGGATACAAATTTATTTATTTATTTATTTATTTATTTATTTATTTATTTATTTACAAATTTATGTATGATCGTGATTATTAATATGTTGAACAAATTAGAGACAGGTTGAGAATTTCAGCAGAGTATGAAAAAAATCAAGTGAATATGCCAGAACACCAAAAAAAGTATTAATAAAATTAAACAAAATGGAATAATCAGAAACAAATGTTCCTTCCTTAGAATCTTCCCTGCTCAAAATAGCTCAAATCTGAAAAATACACATAAAACAATAGTTTTCAAGAAACTGGATTTCAGGCAATGAAGAAAAATTATCCCTAAAGACAAGAAACAATTTAGATGTACCCAATAATTGTCCAAGGTTACAGACAACTCTCAGGTTATAGTCTGAGAGTTTCAAACTATATTGTGAAGAGGGGTTCCCTTGAGAAGGTGGAGCTAATAACTCGGAAAGACCAAGGAGAATGGAGTTTGCAGAACAGACTCCTAGAAGGAAGGAGGAAGCTCTGAGAAAGAAAGGTGGAGATCTCTAGAGGGTCATCTTAGAGTATTCAGCATGAATCATCTAGAGTAATCAGGGCACGCAGGTCTAATTGCTTAAGACAAAAAGAAAAAACTCGTAAGTAACAGCGCCTAGTTGACATTCACATAGGGTCAGGAATAGTGTTAGTTTTCACTAAACAGACTAGAAACCTCTTAATTCATGTGACATTGAAAATAATACCCAGATAAGTCGGGGATTCCTGGGTGGCTCAGCTGTTTAGCGCCTGCCTTCAGACCAGGACTTGATCCTGTAGACCTGGGATCGAATACCACATCAGGCTCCCTGCATGCAGCCTGCTTCTCCCTCTGCCTCTCTCTCTCTCTCTCTCTTTCTCTCTCTCATGAATAAATAAATAAAATCTTAAAAAAAAAAACAGATAAGTCTTATGTTATATTTGGAAAAAAATTAGCTTTAAAATAAGTACTGCTCTGGTGCTGCCCAACTGATAATAAAAGTGAGAGCTGAAAGCATCAAACCATTTCCAAGTTAACTTAATTGCATTCTAGAACAAAGCTCAAGATTTATAGGGATACAAAAGCATCAGGCATATAACAAGGTAAAAATCACAATATCTGGGATCCAATGCAAAAATTACCAGGCATGAAGAAAAGGCAAGAAAATGCAACTCATGATGAAAAGTGAGTTAATTGAAACTAACCCAGAACTAACACTATAGATATAAGTATATGTGGGCTATATTCAAAAAGATAATTACCAATAGGAAAAAATATAAAAGTACTAAAAAATTCTAGCATGAAATCTATACTGGCTGTGATATTTTAAAAAGGCAGTGAATAGAATTAATGGCAGATTAGGGATTACAAAGAAAATAATACTGAATTTGCCAACAACAGATAATCCAAAATGAAATGTGGAGAGGAGGGGAAAAATTTAGAAATGTAAAGAGCATCACTCTTCTGTAGAACAACTTTAAGTGCCTTAATAAAAAAATAATAATAATCTTGGAAATTTATACAAATTCCATAAAAACTATGAAAAATGGTCCAATTATTTCAAGGAACTCCAAGCACACAAAGCATTAAGAAAACAGTTCTGAGGATAACTATAATCATGTTGCTCAAAACCCAGACTGCATGGGAAAAAAACACTAAAGATGCCAGAGAAAAACACATTGTATGTTCAGGAAAATACAGATGAGATTGAGAGCCAGGTTTTTAATTGGAAAAAAAATGCAAAAATGGAGATAGTGGAAAACCACTTAAACTACTGAAAGTAAAAAGAAAAATGACTCAATCCAGAATTCTTTTTTTTAATTTATTTATTTTTATTTATGATAGTCACACACAGAGAGAGAGAGAGAGAGAGGCAGAGACACAGGCAGAGGGAGAAACAGGCTCCATGCATCGGGAGCCTGATGTGGGATTCGATCCCCGGTCTCCAGGATCGCGCCCTGGACCAAAGGCAGGCGCCAAATCACTGCGCCACCCAGAGATCCCGTCAACCCAGAATTCTATACAGAGTATAAACTTTATATAGAAAGTTTTATATATATTTAAATATATATTTTATATATTTATATATATTTTAAAATAGAAGCAAATGAAGACTTTTTAGACTTACAAAAACTAAAATATTTAATTTCCATCAGACCCACAGCCCAATAGCTATTAAAGAAAGTCCTTTAAGTAGAAAAAAAAAAAGTGATACCAAAAGGAGATGCAAATCTACACAAAAGTGATGCCAAAAGAAACAAAGGGCACTCTCTTTGAAAATATAGCTGTCTCTAAAAAATGGTGTACTGTGGGGTTTATAACATTAAATGCACAATGTATGGAAATGGTAACATAAAGGCTGCAGGTTTCTTTCTTATATATTTTTTTAAGATTTTATTTATTTATTCATGAGAGACACAGAGAGAGAGAGAGAGAGAGAGAGGCAGAGATACAGGCAGAGGGAGAAGCAGCGTCCATGAAGGGAACCCAACGTGGGACTTGATCCAGGTCTCCAGGATCAGGCCCCGGGCTGAAGGTTGCAATGCTAAGATATTAATTGAATGTAGATTGATAATTTAACTATAAAAACTGTAAATCTTAAACCAACCACTAAAATATCAAAACAAAATTTATAACTAATAAGTTGAAAGGGAGGATGAAAATTAGAAAATACTTAATTCAAAAAAAACCCACAGAAAGTGGAAAAGAGCTAAGAACATGTGAGATAGAAAATCAGCAACAAGATAACAGACTTTAACCTCACCATATCAATAATCACATGAAATAAATTACTTAAATGTTCCTAATTAAAAGTCAGATGTAGAATGGAGAAATGAGCAAGACCCAAGTACTTGCTACCTAAGAAAGACACTTTAAATATAAAAATGCAAGTAGGCTATAAATAAAGGGATGGAACAAGATACCATATTAACACTAATTAAAAGCAAGCTGAATTTGCTTCATTATTCATTATTGTATGTATAAGGATACAAAATTAAAAGATTAGAAAAGATTTATTTATTTAATTCCTCAAAAGAGATAAACATGAATTTGACTTAAGTATAAAGAGAAAGAAATTGATTCATAATCACACAATGAGAGATTCTAACACTCATCTCTCAGTGAATATTAGTAATAAAACAACAGGGATCCCTGGGTGGCACAGCGGTTTAGCGCCTGCCTTTGGCCCAGGGCGCGATCCTGGAGACCAGGATCGAATCCCACGTCGGGCTCCCGGTGCATGGAGCCTGCTTCTCCCTCTGCCTATGTCTCTGCCTCTCTCTCTCTCTCTCTCTCTCTGTGACTATCATAAATTTAAAAAAAAAAAAGTAATAAAACAACAAAAAATAATGCATTTAGTATATAAAAAACTGAACAAATATGACCAAGAAATTTATGTAATTTTTAAAATAATCCATGAGGCAAAGAGGTCTAAGAGAGATCAGAGAATATTTGGTAATGTTCTGAAATCAAATCATAATAGAAAAACTACATGTCAAAATTTGTGGGATTCAGCTAAATTCATGCTTTGGAGGAGATTCACAGACTTCAAACCATACATCGGAAAAACATTGAAAAAATAAAAATAAACCATCCATGTGTCCATGAAAAAGTTAGAAAAAGAATATAAAATTAAAGAAAGCAGTAGGAATAACTAACAAAGATAAGCACAGACATTAGTGAAATAAAAACAAACAATGATAGAGTGGATGAACAAAAGAAATGTTCATTCTTTGAAAAGACTAATACAATGATAATCTTTGGCAAGACTGATAAGAAAAAGAGCGGAGATATAATAAGCAATAGCAGGAAAAAAAAACTGAACATTAAAAATTTTAGGTTCACTATAATCTATTTTCTATGAAATGCCTAAACTAGACACTCATGTCCTTTCACACTGAATTTTTATGAAATATAGACCACTTTGTAAAATATTCTTTCAAGACTCAATTTTCTACTTTGATCTTGGCTAGGCAATTTTTAGTAAAGTTTAATGACCCTTAATTTTTCTGAATTAATGATCCTTAATTTTTCTGAACTTTTCTTAACTATATGTGGACTGGCTTCTGAAATCAGTAAAAGTTCCCTTATCTTTTTTTCCATAAAAATTTATTATTTCCAAAAAATATTTATTATTTCCACTTACTTTTAATTTCTAAAGGAAGGAACTATAGCCCTAACAATGTTTAATACATTTAAACAATTAAGCTAGGTCTTTTTTTCTTTGTTGTGTATCATTAGGAGTTCATGAATTCTTACTTTTTGCTTTGTACCAATAAATATTAAGTCTTTTTAAAAAAGATTTATTTATTTATTTTAGAGAGAAGGGGGAGAAAGAGAGAGAGCACCAGTGAGCAGAGGGGCTGAGGGAGAGGGAGAAAATATAAGCATACTTTGCTGAGCACAGAGCCCTATGTGGCTCACTCCCACGACCCTGAGATCATGACCTGAGCCAAAACCAAGAGTCAGGCACTCAAAGGACTGAGTCACCTGGGAGCCCCAATTATAGTCTTTTTTAAATGCTCAGGTTGTCTTCTCATATGCCAATGAGAGCTTCTTCAGGTTGACTCAAATGTCGCTTTCACATGACCACATTAGTCTTTGACAAATTCCTTGATTCCTGGGAAAAAGACATTCTAGATTCCTCTAGTACATTCATATCCTTCCCTAGACCTGAAATCAGCCATTTCCCCAAAGATCTCTGATTCCTTTAGTGAAATTATATTTAGAGACCAAAAGTGGATGTTCTTTGCCATTGGGTTGCTATTGATTCTTGCTCTTTTTAGTATATGCATAGAAATACATATTTTAGAAATAAAATATAAATTATAAGTTTATACTGGTATCATTAATTCAAATGTAGGATTATAAAGTTTTTCTTGACCTATCTGATTTTATGTTTGTATTTCTTTTTCCTACATTGATTGAAATCTTGGTTTTAATAATATTAACATGTAGTCTACTTCCTCTATATAAACACATAAAAGTTTCAAAATAATATTTATGTTATTACTACTCATTGTATTGATTGTGATTTAAGATTTCTCTCTCTCTCTCATCCTTACCCTATAACTAACTAGAAATATATAGTCAAAATGCATTGTCTTAAAGTCACTTGAAATAATTCTTTTCTTTGTATGGTTATGTTACCATGCAATTACTATTTAGAAAAAATATTGTATCATTTAGACTTTTTTAATGGCTTATAAGTTGAAAGGGATATATTTGTTCATGTAATTAAAAAAAATAAGACAAGGCACAGACTGGGAAAGAATATCTGACAAGATATATCTAGTAAAGGACTATTTGCCACAATATACAAAGAACTCTTAAAATTCAATAATAAGAAAATGATCAACCAAATTTAAAAATATGTAAAAGGCCTAAACTGACACCTCACTAAAAAGATACACAGGGCAAATAACCCTGTGCAAAGATGCTCCATATTATGTGTTATCAGGAAATTAAACAGTTAGATACTACCACATACTTATTAGAATGGTCAAAATCCAGAATTGCTAACACCACGAAAATGCTAGTGAGGTTGTGGAGCAAGAACTCTCATTCATTGTTATAGGAATGCAAAATGTGTGACTACTCTGAAAAACAGTTTGGTAGTTTCCTACAAAGCTAAACATGCTCTTTCCATATGATCCAACAATCATACTCCTTGGTATTTACCCAAATGAATTGAAAACTTTGTCTATAAAAAACCCTGCAGACAGATTTTTTAGTTGCTTTATTCATAATTTCCAATGTTTGCAAGCAACCATAATACCCTTTAGCATGTGAATGGATAAGTGGTGGGACACTCACACAATGGATTATTCAGTGCTAAAAAGAAATGAGCTACCATGCCTTGAATAGACATAGTGGGGCTACTTAAATGAATATTACTTTGTGAATGAAGTTTTATGAAAAGGCTACATTCTGTATGATTCCAACTAACATTCTGGAAAAGGCAAAATTATGGAGACAGTAAAAAGATCAGCAATTGGCAGGGATCGGTTATGGGGAGGAAGGAATAAATAGATAGAACAGAGAGGATTCTTAGGTCAGTAAAACTTTCCTACATGATAGTATAATAATGGATAAATGCCATTGCACATTTGTCCAAACCCACAGAAAATACAATACCAAGAAAAAAAAAAAACTTAATGTAAACTTTGGGTGATAATGATGAGTCACTGCAGATCCATCAACTATAAAAATGTATCATTCTGGTATGGGATGTTGACAGTGGCAGACACTGTTTCTGCAGGGGTTATAAGAGATTTCTTTATCATCTTTATCTTTATGATCAATGTTGCTGTGAACCTAAAACTGCTCTAAAAATAAAGTGTATTTTAAAATGTGAAAGTTAGTAATGCTTGATCTACTGTTTAAAATGGTATCACCAAGGACTTGACCTTGACCTATATTTCTTTGCTTTCTGAGGTGTTTTGTCTCTAATATATTTTATGGTGGCTTCCTCTGGAATCTTCTGTATTTGTAAATTATAGTGGCAGCTTGAGTCTTACGTTCCCACAAAAATAGAGAGTAAAAGAGAGATAGTTTTTTTCCTTAGGGACTCATTGACAGATTGGGGAGGAAATGTTTCTTCCTTAGAAACAGAATGTTTGGGATACCTGGGTGGCTCAGTGGTTAAGTGTCTACCTTCGGTTCAGGGTGTGATCCTGGAATCCTTGGATCAAGTCCCACATCGGGCTCCTGTATGTAGCCTGCTTCTCCCTCTGCCTATGTTTCTGCCTCTTTCTCTCTCTCTTTCTCATGAATAAATAAATAAAATCTTAAAAAGAAAGAAAGAAACACAATGTTCTCCCTGAAATTCAATTGCCCTAAGTTTTGTGTACCTCCCTGAGCGAATCATGGAGACAGCAGTATAGGATAGATTAATGGACCAAGATTAATCAAGGAGAAGAGGATAGAAAACCCAGCACTGATCATTTGTGTAAGTGAATGGTTCTTCAGAATAAATAAAAAGTTAATAGTTGCATTTTCTAAGTTCTTATTTCTTCTTGTGAATTTGAGTTTTCATCTTGTTTCCTTTCAGCTTGAATGGTTTCTTTAGAATTTCTTTAAAAGTATTTTGTTCAAACTCTTATTTTTTTATTTATCTAGGAATGTTTTTATATCAGTTTATTTTTGAAGAATAAATTTGCTGGATATAGAATTCTTAGATGATTTTTTTGAATCAGTATTTGAATGCTGTACATTATTCCATTGCTTTCTGGCTTTGTTCCTGATGAAATATTAGTCATTAATCATATAGATACTCCTATACATGACGGTTTGTTTTGTTTTGTTTTATTTTGTTTTACTAGTCTTCTCAAGATATTTTGTCTTTGGTTTTTAAGTTTGACTATGATGTTTTTAGAAGTTGATTTCTTTGTGTTCCTTCTCTTTGGGATTGGTTGAAATCCCTGGATCTGCAGATTAATGTTTTTCTTCAAATTGTAGACATTTCCAGTTATTATTTTCTCACATAGTGTTCTCATCTCTGTTGGGAACTCCAATTACATTTACACTGGTATATGTGACCTTTTCCTATAGGTCTCTGAGGCTCTTTTTCTTTTCTGTTCAATCTATTTTCTCTTTGGTCATTAGATAGTATAATTTCTGTTTCTTGATTCTGCCATCTTGAAACTGCTATTAAAATTTCACCAGTGAAATATTTATTTAAATTATTGTATTCTTCAATTCCAGAATTATCATTTTGTTCTTTTTAATAATTTACACATCTGTATTGAGAATCTTAGTTGGCTCATTGTTGTCATACTTTCCCCAAATTTGTTAAACACAGTTCCATTATTGGAATATGATGGACATATTTATAGTAGATTCTTTGAAGTCCTAGTACACTATATACTACATCTGGGAATATTAAGAGAGAGTTTCTATTGATTGATTTTAACCTGAATATGGGTTACAATTTCCAGTTTCTTTACAAATATCACACTTTTTATTGATAACTGGATATTTCAGATAATTTTTATAGCAACTCTGGGTTCTGAGGGCATTTTTGAAGGTTGTTGTTATTCCTTTTTTATTTGTTTCTGTGTTTCATAACTTGCCTAGGCTAAATCTAAAAGATGTATCTCCTCCAGTGTGGGGCCCCTGAAAACTCTACTCAATTTTTCATTCGTTTTTATTTTTTCCTTTATTTTCCTTGTGTTTGTTGTTGTTGTTATCCTAATTGGCAAGCCTAGTTTTAGATATTGACATTTATGTCCATAGATTAGTAGTTACTGAATGATTTGAGAGAGATTGTGTTTAAACATTTAGAGCTGGCAGTTTTTCCTAGCTTTAGGTAGTGGCCACTGCTGGCTCCATTTTCTCCAGGGGGTGAGGCAGTATGGACAGAGCCAGCCACCCCATACCTCACCATCTGCAGCTCACTGCCTCTTGCCTCAGCACCCAGATGCAGGCCATCAGATGTGTGGTGGTAGGAGATGGATCTGTAGGTAAAACTTTTCTACTGATCAGTTACATAACCACTGCATTTCCTAGATAATATGTCCCCACTGTTTAGGTATATACTTGTCAATATTATGGTAGATGGAAAACTGGTGAGTCTGGGTTTATCAGATACAGCTGGACAAGAAGATTATGAGAGATTAAATCCTCTAACCGATCTGCAAACAGATGTATTTGTAATGTTTTTATCTAAATTCTAGTTAGTTAACACATAGTGTAATATTGGTTTCAGGAGTAGAGTTTAGAGATTCTTCATTTACATGTAATACCCATTGAGCATCACAACAAATTTCCTCTTTAATACCCATCACCCATTTAGCCTTTTCCTGGCCTACCTCCCCTCCAGCAGTCCTCAGTTTGTTCTCTGAAGGTAAGTGTCTTATGGTTTGTCTCACTCTCTCTCCCTTTTTTTTACCCTTTCCCCTATGTTAATCTGTTTTGTTTCTTAAATTTCATATATGAGTGAAATCATGTAGTATTTGTCTTTCTCTAACTGACTTATTTCACTTAACCTAATACACTTTAGCTCCATCTATGCTGTTGCACATGGCAAGATTTTATTATTTTTGATGGTGGAGTAATGTTCATTGTGTAGGATACCTGAGTGGCTCAGTTATCCTATCTGTATGTCTTCCTTGGAAAAATGTCTGTTCATGTTTTCTGCTCATTTCTTAACTGGATTACTTGTTTTCTTGGGTGTTTAGTTTGATTTCTTTATAGATTTTAGATACAAACTCCTTATCAGATGTGCCATTTGCAAATATCTTCTCCTATTCCATAGGTTACCGTTTAGTTTTGTTTCTTTCTCTGTGCAAAAGCTTTTTATCTTGATGCAGTCCCAATAATTCATTTTTGTTTTTGTTTCTTTTGGCTCTGGAGATGTGTCTAGTAAGAAGTTGCTGTGACAGAGGTGAAGAGATTGCTGCCTATGCTCTCCTCTAGGATTTTGCTGGTGTACTGTGTTACATTTAGGTTTTTCACCCATTTGGAATTTATTTTTGTGTGTGGTGTAAGAAAGTGATCCAGTTTCATTCTTCTGCATGTTACTATGCAGTTTTCCCAAAGCCATTTGTTGAAGAGACTATTTTTTCCACTGGATACTCTTTCTTACTTGTTGAAGGTTAGTTGACCATATAGTTTCTGGGTTTTCTATTCTTTTCCATTGATCTGTGGTCTGTTTTTATGCCAGTACCATACTGTCTTGATGACTACAGCTTTGTAACATAGCTCTAATCTACAGCTTTGCCTTTCTTTTTCAATATTGCTTTGGTTAGGGGATCCCTGGGTGTCGCAGTGGTTTGGCGCCTGCCGTTGGCCCAGGGCGCGATCCTGGAGACCCAGGATCGAATCCCACATCGGGCTCCCGGTGCATGGAGCCTGCTTCTCCCTCTGCCTGTGTCTCTGCCTCTCTCTCTCTGTGTGTGTGTGACTAACATAAATAAATAAAGAAAAAAAAATTTTAAAAATAAATAAAAGAAAAAAAAAAGATTGCTTTGGTTATTTGAGGTCTCTTGTTGTTCCATACAAATTTGAAAATTATTTGTTCTAGCTCTGTAAAAACTGCTGATGGTATTTTTTTTAATTTTTATTTATTTGTGATAGTCACACACACACACACACAGAGAGAGAGAGAGGCAGAGACATAGGCAAAGGGAGCCCGACGTGGGACTCGATCCCGGGTCTCCAGGATCGCGCCCTGGGCCAAAGGCAGGCGCTAAACCGCTGCGCCACCCGGGGATCCCCGCTGATGGTATTTTGATAGAGATTGTATTAAATGTGTAAACTGCTCTGGATAGTAGAGAAGTTTTAACAATCTTTGTTCTTCCAGTCCATGAGCACAGAATGTTTTTCCATTTAAACAGATTATTCTTTTAACTGATGTATTCTTAATTTGTTTTTCTCTTGTGACTCCTGCAACTTTTGAAAGTGGTCAAGAAAAGTAATACCCTAAGTGTTACCACCACTGTCCCAGTACCCCCATCATCCTGGTGAGGGCTCTACTTGATCTCAGATGAAAAAGACATGATTGAAAAACTGAAGGAGAAAAAGTTGACTCCTATCACCTACCTACGGGTTTGGCGATGGCTAAGATCACTGCTGTAAAATATCTGGAATGCTCGACTCTCAAACAGCAAAGCCTCAAGACAGTGTTTGATGAAGCTAATTGAGCAGTTCTCCGTTCCCATCAAGAAGAGGAAGAGAAAATTTCTGCTGTTGTAAATGTCTGGGCCCCTCTCCTGCCCTTTCCCTCTTGGAAATTTTGGCACACTTTGTTAAAAAATGATGGAACCTTCACAGTCTATGACAAATTTTTGTTACAGATTAGTTTTTCCATAAAACCATTTTGAGCCAAAAAAAAGGCCTGAAGCCAGTAAGACTTATATGTTGTGTGTGTGGGTAAAAAAGAACATTCAATGTTTAAGTCATTTACATAGTTGTCCTGGCCTTTACTTGCTACTGGACCTTTTTGAGAGTCCTATGTTTATATTCACAAGCTCATGATGTGACAGGAGTTTAAATAGCTCAGGGCCTTGGTCCATTCTCCAGGAAGGCCTTTTTGGTTCTACTGCAGAAGAATGCTAAGAATATGTTTGCCAAACCTAAATGTAACATCTGATTAGTGGAGCAAGACAATGTCTATGCCTCACATGCTACTTCCAAAATATAATTTTCTCAGGAAATAATGAGGCCTTTTGTCCATGGCAAAGAATCTACAGGACCTCATGACCTACCTTGCCTAGAACTTTTACATTGCCCATGTTGGGAGTGGGAAGGTGGGATCAGCTCTAGACCTGAAGGAAGAGATTCTCATTTTTCTTGCCTCAAGTTCAATTATTTTCAAATATAAATGCTTTTCAGATTGTTTGGTAAATTGCCAAAGTCTTGAAATGGTTGTTTTAATCATGCTCATTTGATAGCTACTTTTTGAGGAGTAACTTATTCATCCATAGCCATAAGTTCCCTACAGTCTCTTTCATGAGCATAATAAGCAAGAAATGATCAGAAGCTCATGAGCAGAAAGAATAATTAAACATATGTGTTTATTTTTAAAACAGTACAAGATCCTCAAAATAAAATAATTCAATGACCTTGCCATATTTTTGGTTTCTATATGAAAATCTACATACTCTAATTAACTTCCTATTGTTACATTTTTATAAATTTCAGGCTAGAATATTTTACTAAAGTAATTCTTTAAGGAACTCCTTATGTGTATTTTAGCTCTCCATTGTTTAGATCTTAAATGGTAAATCCTTTATTTATTTAATAAAATTTTACTATTTTTCTAATATATGCTAAATGTTGTTCTATGAAATTAGAAAAAACAGTGACAAAGATACATATTTTATATTCAGGGAAATCATAATCAAAGGCAGAAGCTAAATATTTGAACCCTATTAAAATATTAGCTGGTAGCACAGAAGGTACATTATTTGACCTTCACAATACCTCCAGTAGAAAATTTTCATTTCACAAATGGTGTTCTGTTGCCTTTGCAACCTTTGCCTCAACATACTTTCATGTAAGCAGCATCTATTGGTCCCCTGTGTGTACAGAGAGTAGCACAAAAACCTATAAGGTTTTAGAAAGCTGCACCAATAAATTTTCTGGGAGTCACTATCTTTTCTCAAAGCCTTCTTTCTTTCCCAGAGCTTTCAGTACACCCCTCCCTTGATTCTTCTGAATCCCCTAAACCTTGGTGTTTTCTAAAATCTTAATTGAGTACTTAAAAAAATAAAAATGAAACTACATCTTTTTAAGACAAAAACATTTCCAACCTTTTGTGATTAATACCAAGAAAACAGAAAATCTTCATAATGATCAACTAAACAATTGTTCATTCATTGTCATTTCCAAGGAAATAAATGTCAAAGTGTGCTTTTATAGTGAAACACTACTGCAATAACCTATAAATTCCCCAGTGAAAGCAGCTCTATAGGGTAGATTCATGATGGGATGAAATGAAAGAAACAGGATTAAGCAACAGTCAACTGATATTAAAATGTCAAACACAAGGTGAAAATAATCCTTTGATTGAAGATAGTACAGTTTGTGGAATTCACATGTTTTCACAAGGATGAACAACTATTTCAATAAAGATATTTTCTTTCATTTACTTGACAAGATATTATACTGTTGAGTAAGTTGAGAAAAAAAGAAAAGGAATACTAATACTTAACTCCTGCATAAATTAAAATAGGTTAATTTATGTGATGATGATAAACTAACCTCAAATTCTCAGCAGCTCAAAACCACAAAAAGTTACTTATTTTTGTTGCAGTTTCCACGCAGGGTGGTGACAAGGTCTCTGCTCATTATAGACACTGAGGCTGATGGAAGCTCTGTTTCAGCACTTGCTTTCACAATCACCAAGGCACAGGGAGGAGACATAGTAAATTGCGCATTGATTGTTAAAGTTTCTATCTGAAAGTGACATGCTTATTTCCTTGACCAAAAATGGTTCATGGCACTTCCTAACTACAAGAGCAAGAATGTGAAGTCCTTCCAGCTACCTAGAGGTACAACCAGAAATTTTGTGAACAGTCCTACCTACTACCTCTGCTCTTTATGCAATCTCCAATTAGACATCTACTCCTGTGTCATTGTAAGAAGAGATATAAGAACCAACAAGTATAATGATAAAAATATAAAGGTAATGACAATAAAAATGTTAATAATGTCTAAGTTTTATCAATTTGTTTCTTTGTCATCATTCTAAATGTTTTTCTAAGGTACAAGTATTGCATTTAATTCCCAACTCTATGAAGTAGGTAGTAATGTTATTATCTTCTTTCTTTTACAGGAGAGAAAACTGATGTACAGAGAGGTTAAGTGACTCACCCATTATATATATTATATATATGTATATATATATAATATAGTTAAATATAGTTAATATAATTAGTTATTATACACACACACACACACACACACATATTAGAGCCATAATTAGAACCTAAGAATCTCATTCTTCAGCCTGTCCTCTATAGACTATAGGACATAATAACCTGTTTGCCATAGTGCTTTTATTTTCAACCTTTATTTTCAATTTACAAGATATGTCTTCACCTAAAATCTTGCTTAGAAAGTTGTTATAAAACTAATCCAAATGAAGCATCTTTTGTTAAAATGGTGAGAAAAAGCTGGAGCCCATACCACTTGGGACAGCATGTCCTGTCTTCCAGCTACAGATCTAGAAAGCTGGCATTAACATAAAAATACTTGACACTTCTTTATTTGCTAAAAATATGACTAATTAATTTGACCCTTCACATCTTCATACCTTAGGTAAATTATCTATTTTTAACACGTGTTATAATGACATTAAAAAACAGAAAAACCAAGTACCCTGAGACACAACGTCAGGAGTCTTTTGTCAGGCTAAAATTGAATAAACTAATTTTTTTTTATTTCTAGAGCTCAATATTTTAAAAACTTTTCTCAACTACATGTATGCAAACAAATCCAGGATTAAGAAAACTATAAAGGGAGGAATGGACAATGCTCCATAAAAAGGATGAAAAGCACTATCCTACCAGTTAATTATTAGCCAGCTGGGTAATCTTGTTTAATTCTATAAAGAGGCCAAAAATCACAGCTATCTGGCAGCCGCCAGCAGAGAAGGAGAGTTTGAATACCCTCTATACTCCATGAAATCCATGCACCTGTCGAAAGTATTTGCTCTTCCAATCTTAAATGTGCTTCACGTTACTTTTTATTCATTGAGATGATAAAAATACTAAGATATATATTTTTCTAACTTCTCTATTATGAATTTCTTTCTTTTAAATTGTCTAAATATAAGAAACACAAAGCTGATATTTATAATATTTCTACTCAGGGATCCCTGGGTGGCGCAGCGGTTTGGCACCTGCCTTTGGCCCAGGACGCGATCCTGGAGACCCGGGATCGAATCCCATGTCAGGCTCCCGGTGCATGGAGCCTGCTTCTCCCTCTGCCTATGTCTCTGCCTCTCTCTCTCTGACTATCATAAATAAATAAAAAAAAATAAATATAAATATAATATTTCTACTCAGAATACAGCATTTAACATTAATAGTCATCACTACATATTGTTTTAAGGAAACAAATAATTAAGAACAAGCAATTTTAGTTTCTAGTCACCAATAAAATAAATATTTGGCGTTTTTACTACCTTTAAAATAATTAGGTAGTAATATGAAATATGAGAAATAATTTAAATAACTACAAAAATAAATACCTAAATACCTATAATAAATATATGGATATTCTACACACCTCTCTTTCCCACACACAAACACAGAGCCACTTTCATTCACTGAACACTTCCATTTTCTATTGTTCTCCCTTAACTAACCTCATGCATATATTAATGCATTTCAGCCATACCACATAAAACTATTTTTTAACCTTCATAGTTATAACTGGATGTCAGTAAGCTTTTAAAAGAATAAAATATTTCAAATTTTAGATTATTTTCAACTGTAGTATTATTGAGATTAATTGATGAATGTAAATTTGAAAAAGCATTTTAGGATTAGGCAGTGAAATTGATATTTCAAATGTATTTGTTCTACCTATAAAGTTAAATTAGAAAACATGATAAATTTACTGTTGAAAACCAGTATAACATAAAGTATTTTCTTTAAAGTGCTTTTATATTTTTTAAAACCTTAAAATATATCTCTAGTATAACTTCTACATATTCTCTGTGTCTTATACTACAGGGTGTGCTATTGGACACAAAACTCAAAGCCTCTTAATTTTTAAAGAAACCTTAAGTGATTAGTATGATTTAATTAGAATTTTTTATTGTCCTTGTAGAAGTTTGACACCAGACATACAACACAGTAAATAATTCTAAAGAAATGAAAAACAGACAAAAAAAAAAAAAAACACAATCATTTTAGACATTGTTGATTTTCAAATCTTGTCTTGAATTTCCCATCAATGGGACTTTTCTCTCAAGTTGTTCCTTGCTTAATGATTGTCTCATTCTCTAAAACACTTAAAATTCCTCATCCCCTTTTTATTACAACCATGGTACTTAATATCATATTTGTGTTGGGCAATGAATTTCCCCAACAAAATAGTTACATTTGTTTAATCAGGTTACTTACCTCCCAAGAACAAGAAAACTGTTTATATTCTCAATGCTATGGCTATAAAATTTGATATTAGATTTATTTTTTATATTCCACAAGAATCTTCCATATATTTGTTCCTCTATTATAATGGGACATTTCTATAAAACACTATAGACAATGATATTATCATCACTGTTCCAATATGCTATAAGGTTCCATTGCTGTTATGAAAGACTCACCTGCCAAGTTAGAAATACTTCTGTTTTAACAAATGTCTTTCCTGCTATCCAAATGGTCACAGCTGCCACAGTAACAAATGCCATCCTTCCTCAGTATCTATTTTTCTAAGTCTCTAAAGAGTAACATCTGAACAAGAAATAAAAGGGGTAAAATCACATAGGGCCTGATTATATTCTTGGAATGAGTTCTATTACTTGTAACTGAAGAGTTTAAGTGGAATGGGGAAAAAATAAAATTTCTCCTTAATATAATTTTTTCTCTATATATGAGTATTATTGTGTTTAATTTCTGAAGATTTCTGCTCTGGGTTAGTAGGGCATTTTAAACCAAATAATTTCATTTGGCTTTGAGAAGTGCCCTGTTAAGCATAATAGAAGTTTAGCAGATTTTCTAACTCCCCTTTGATTTATTATGTAACCTTAAAGTTCTTTAATATCACTTTTTTTTGTAAACTGACCTCTCAGTTACGTTGTCATACATGTTTCCTGCTCTCTCAAAGGGAGGTGATCTAGATTAATGAGTTTGAACTCCACAGATTAATACTCTATAAGTAGAAATCATTTTTCAATTGGTATTATTTCACTATTTCAATTTTCTCAAATCACTCGGGACCCACACTAACCTAGAGGGATGACAAACAATAAGATTAAGCTAGAACAGGCATGATGTAAATTCTCACACAACTTTCAGAAAAGTATGACTACCAATGTTGTTAGGATTAGACTAGGACCAGTTTACTGCTGCCAAAGCAGAAAGACAATTTGTTCCTTAAAGGATCTTACAAAGCTCTTTCCCTAAGGCTTGCCCTCTAACTAAAATAATGCCCAGGAGATAAATGGAAGCCAGTGAGATACAGAATGTTTACTGAAGCCAGTAAGATACACTGCACAGAAGCACAGAATGATTACTGAAATTTGATCAAAGACAATCAGACTACCAGAGCATTGAGACCGCATTGGTGATGCAAATTAGTCTAGAAGGGTGGTGTCATGACTGTGACAGTCTCCCATACTATCAAGATTTGTTAAAATTGAGCATGTGGTCTAGAAATGTAGGCAGAATACTGTCGGAAAATTAATGAACAAATTCAACAGTTGGAATATTAATATTACATGTGATTGAACATATATTAAATGTTATTCATGATAATACATGTATTTTAGAAGAAAAAACTCAACATTGAGGTTTTTAACTGTCTTTAAAAGCTTCAGATGCTGTTACCCTGTTCTTTTAGGATAGTAGTATGGTAGTGATAGTACTAGGAGTAGTAGCACTGGTAGTAATAATAATAATCTGAAGCAATTGGTAACTTCCAAATGATTGCAGTAGTTTATACACAGTAACTCGTGAATGGGAAAAAGCATTCACTTTTAAAGATATACCATAGGGGCACCTGGGTGACTCAGTGGTTGAGTATCTACCTTTGGCTTAGGTCGTAATCCTGGAATTCTGGGATTGAGTCCCATATCAGGTGTCCCTCAGGGAGCCTGCTTCCCCCTCTACTTATGTCTCTGCCCCTCTCTGTGTATCTCTCATAAATAAATAAATAAAATCTAAAAAAATAAGGATATACTATTAATAACAAGTAACATTTATGATACTGCTTACTACATTATGAGTACATACCAAGTGTTTTAAATACAGTGCCTCATAGCAGTGAGGTACAGAAAGGAACATTTCTCAAAAGTGCATGATATTCACTAAAAGTTGATCCAAGAGAAATTTGACTACCACTTAAAATCACAACATCATCAATAAAATAATCTATCTTCCATATGAATATATGAATATATATTCATATATATGAATATATGTGAATATGTATGAATATAGGTGAATATGTATAAATATATATATTCAATACAATAAAAGTACCCTGAACAGTTGTTTGACTTCATTCAAACAGTTGTTTGACATACATTCAATATATGAATATATATATGATTATATATTCATAAGGAAAAGGTTAAATTAACACAGTTAAAGGATAATAAGAATTGTGTAGCAAACATTTGAATGAAGACATATGACCACCATAGAGTTTATTTATTTATCATCATATGATCATGTGAATATTCAATACAATAAAAATGCCCTGAACAGTTGTTTGACTTTGAAAGTACAGCCTTCGGGGCACAACTGACAATTTAGTGTGCTTTCAGGGTAAAAATATTACTGAAATCAAATTACAAACTTGTATTTATAATATGCTATGTAGTGTAAATTTCTAGGAATCTACACCTGGGAGGAAAAGCAAAGTACATAAAAAAAAAAAAAATAGAAAACAAAACAAGTCAAAAAAGTCCAAAATACACACACACACACACACACACACAAACACACACACACACACACACAAAGAGAAAACTTAGTATTTAAGTAGTGGTTAAATAGCAATAAAAGCACTGTCGCAAAAACTGTAGACTTAATCCCCCATTAACTGATATAAGAAATTAAAAATCATTCAAAAGCTAAAGGCAATCAGGTAAGTTTTATCAGAAAAGAATTTATGTAAGGGATTTAGAAGAATTCACATGTGAGAAGACAGGAGTGTTATTAATGATCAAAGAAGTTTCATGTGGCAATATGTCATGCACACTAAAAATATAAAAGAAGACTTTTATTTATGTATGGTAAATGGGTGGTTTTTGAACTGGTGAAAAAAATGATTGGAGGGCAGCCCGGGTGGCTCAGTGGTTTAGTGCCGCCTTAGACCAGGGTGTGATCCTGGAGACCTGGGATGGAGTCCCACATTGAGCTCCCTGCATGGAGCCTGCTTCTCCCTCTGCCTCTGTGTGTGTGTGTCTCTCTCATGAGGAAATAAAACAAAATCTTTTACAAAAATGAGTGGATAACATTACAAAATACTCTTGTCTTGAAAAAATGTATGGAGAAAAATAAATGCTGGAGAGTGTGTTGTAATGTTAGGTTTTACATGGAGAGAAAAAAATGCAGTGGATTTGATTCCCAGTTATCTCTTAAAAGAATCTGATCTGTTAACATATACAAAATTTCTAGGCAAGTATAATGATCAGGAATTCTGTTCAAAATCTACACATGAAAAACAAAACTTAAAATAAGATTGGATGATTTCATGCAATTAACTATCAGATAATAAGACTGAACCACTAAAGGTAATACATGGAAGAAAGGGGGATGAATTAAGTTTTAAAGGGTTGGTATTATTTTGAGTAATGAATAATTTTCTGGAAAATAAACTTTTATTTTTATTTTTTTTTAAGATTTATTTATTTATTTATCATAGACAGAGAGAGAAAGAGGCAGAGACACAGGAGGAGGGAGAAGCAGGCTCCATGCCGGGAGCCTGACGTACGACTCGATCCCGAGACTCCAGGATCGCACCCTGGGCCAAAGGCAGGCGCCAAACCGCTGAGCCACTCAGGGATCCCCGAAAATAAACTTTTAGAGTGTAGTGTAATCTGATAAAGTTAATAACACTAATGATACAACCTATTAAAAAAGATGTATTGAATATCTTCTCTTACACACACACAAGCTAGACCTCAAAAACATATGAATGAATTTTGGAAGATTGCCTTCCCTAAAGTACTTTTTAATTTAATGAAAGAAACAGATATGCATCACCAAAATAAAAGTCAGATTTTTACACTGTTCAAATATTTGTCATAACAGATATTGATTGATTTGGAGATGATTTTTAACTTCATCTACAATTGACATACAGGTTTAATGCAATTCCTGACATTTCAGGAACTGTTTAATAGATATAGCCAATATTATCCTAAAGTCTCTATGGAAAGACAAGGAACAAGAATAAACAAAGCAATTTTAAAAAATAAAAATAAAGTGGGAGAAGTCAGTCAACTTGGTTTCAAACTAACACATAGCTACAGTAATAAAGACAGTGATATTGGTCGAGGGATATAGTCATAAATGAGTGAAACAGAATGAGGGATCCCTGGGTGGCTCAGCAGTTGAGAGCCTGCCTTCAGCCCAGGGCGTGATCCTGGAGTCCCAGGATCGAGCTCCACATCGGGCTTCCTGCATGGAGCCTGCTTCTTCCTCTCACCGTGTCTCTGCTTCTCTCTGTGTGTCTCATGAATAAATAAATAGAAAATATTAAAAAAAAAACAACTATAGAACAGTCTTCCAGAACAGCTATAACATTTTGCATTCTCGGGATCCCTCGGTGGTGCAGTGGTTTGATGCTTGCCTTTGGCCCAGGGCGCGATCCTGGAGACTCGGGATCGAATCCCACGTCGGGCTCCCGGTGCATGGAGCCTGCTTCTCCCTATGCCTGTGTCTCTGCCTCTCTCTCTCTCTCTCTCTGTGTGACTATCATAAATAAAAAAATAAAAAATAAAAACATTTTGCATTCTCACCAGCCACGAATGACAGTTCTTATTGCTCCACAATTTCATGAATATTTGCTGTTTTCCGTTTTCCAGATTTCAATTGTTCTAAAAGGTGTGTAGTGCTATCCAATTGTTTATTTATTTATTTTATAACTATTTTTCTGATGACATATCATGCAGAATAGCTTTTCATTTGTTTGTCACATGTATATCTTCTTTCTTGAAGTGTCTGTTGAAGTCTTTGGTTCATTTTTAAATTAGAGTGTTTATTTTTTGTTGTTTTAAGAGTTTTTTGAAAAGCAGACTTTTATAGACGTGTGATTTTCTTTTTTCTTTTTCTTTTCTTTTTTCTCTTAATAGAGGGGAAGGTGAGCTGGGGGAGAGAATGAGAAAGTGAGAGAGAGAGAGAGAATATTAAGCAGGCTCTATGCCCAATGTGGAGTCTGAGGCTCAGGGCTGCATCTCACAACCCTGAGATCATGACTTGAGCCAAAATCAAGAGCTGGATTCTCAACTTACCAAGCCATCTAGGAACTCCTATATGTTTCATTTTCAAATATTTTCCTTCCAATCTGTAATTTTTCTTTTTTTTTTAATTTTTTTTTTTATTTATGATAGGCACACAGTGAGAGAGAGAGAGGCAGAGACACAGGCAGAGGGAGAAGCAGGCTCCATGCACCGGAGCGGGACGTGGGATTCGATCCCGGGTCTCCAGGATCGCGCCCTGGGCCAAAGGCAGGCGCCAAACCGCTGCGCCACCCAGGTATCCCCCAATCTGTGATTTTTCTACTCATTCTTTTGTGATTTTCATAGAGCAGGAGTTTTAAACGTTAATGATGTCCAGCTTATTTCTCACATGGGTCATGCCTTTGGTACTGTATCTAAAAAGTCATCATACCTAAAGTCATCTAGGCTTTCTTCTATGTTATCTTAGAAGAGTTTTATAGTTTTATGTTTTACATTTAATCTGTGATCCATTTTTAGTTAGTTTTGTGAAGAGTGCAAAGTCTGTATCTAAATTACTTTTTTTCTTTTCTTCTTCTTCTTCTTCTTCTTCTTCTTCTTCTTCTTCTTCTTCTTCTTTTTTTTTTTTTTTTGCATGTGGATATCCAATTGTTTCAGTAACATTTGTTGTTTCATCACATTGACTTTGCTCCTTCATCAAAGATCAGTCGATTATGTTTATAGAGTTCTATTTCTGGGCTATCTATTCTGTTCTATTGGTCTGTTTCTCTTCTGCCAATACCACATTGTCTTAATTACTATAGCTTTATAGTTAGTCTTTGAACCAGGTAGTATCCTCCAACATTGTTCTTCTTCAATACTGTGTTTGCTATTCTGGGTCTTATTCTTCTCCACATAAATTTTAGAATCAGTTTGTCAATATACACAAAACAACTTGTTGGGTTTTTACTGGGATTGTATTGAATCTTAGATCAATTTGGGAAGAATTTACATCTTAACAATATCAAATCATCTATCCATGAACATGGAATATCTCTCCATTTATTCAGTTCTTCTTTGAAATAAGACTTAAGAATCTTGAGGTTTTCCTCATGTAGATATTATACATATTTTATCAGACATATCTATTTCATTTTTTTTTGGTTACTATTCTATAATAGATGGTATTATGTTTTTAATTTCAAATTCTTGTTCATTGCAGGGATATAAGAAAGCTAGTGACTCTTGTGTATTAATCCCGAATCCAGCAACATTGCTATAATCTCTTATTAATTCTAGAGGGTGATTTTAATTCTTTTGAATTTTCTTCATAGATAATAGTGTTATTATTTATTTTCTTGCCTTTTTGTATTATCTAGAACTTCCTGTACTACCTTGAAAAAAGTAGTGAAAGTGACATATTTGCTTGTATTTGATCTTCTTTTTTTTAAGATTTTATTTATTTATTCATGAAAAACACACACACACACAGAGAGAGAGAGAGAGAGAGAGAGAGAGAGAGAGAGAGGCAGAGACACAGGCAGAGGGAGAAGCAGGATCCATGCAGGGATCCCAATGTGGGACTCAATCCTGGGACTTCAGGATCACACCCTGGGCCAAAGACAGGTGCTAAACCACTGAGCCACCCAGGGATCCCCTGTATCTAATCTTCTAATCTTAGTGGAAAGCTTTGTATTTTTTTTAACTATGAAATACAACATTAGTTGTATTTTTTGTAGATATTTGTTATCAAGTTTATAAAGTTATCCTCTATTACTAATTTACTGTGAATTCTTATCATAAATATATATTAGATTTTATGACTTTTTTCTGCATCTTTAATATGATCATTTGGGTTTTTTTTAGCTATTGATGGGATGGATTGCAATAGTTGATTTCAAGTGTTAAATTAGCTTTATATACCTGATATAAATCCCACTTTATTATGGTGTATATGTTTTATACTTGTTTGCACTTTATTTGTTAATATTTCAATGAGAATTTTTACATCGGTGTTTGTGAGAAATATTGGTCAATAGTGTTCTCTTCTTGCAATTTCTTTGTCTGGTTTTAGTATTAGAGTAATGCTGGCTTCATAGAATGAGTTAGGAAGTAGTTTCTTTTCTTTTATCCTCTGAAAGAAATTATAGAGAATTACTGGAATTTCTTTCTTAAATCTTTGGTAGAATTTACCAGTGAACCCATCTAGTCCTGGTGCTTTCTTTTTTGAAGAGATATAATTATTGAATCAATTTCTTTTATAGATCTAACCTTATTCAGATTGTCTATTTCTTCTTTTTTAATTTTTTAATTTTTTTATTTATTTATGACAGTCACACACACAAACACAGAGAGAGAGAGAGAGAGAGAGAGAAAGAGAGAGGCAGAGACACAGGCATAGGGAGAAGCAGGCTCCATGCACCGGGAGCCCGACTTGGGATTCAATCCCGGGTCTCCAGGATCGCACCCTGGGCCAAAGGCAGGCGCCAAACTGCTGCGCCACCCAGGGATCCCTGGTCTATTTCTTCTTATGTGGTTTTGGCAAATTATGTCTTTCAAGAAATTGGTTTATTTCATTTGGGTTATCAATTTTGTGGGCATTGAGTTTTCAAAGCCCAACTGATTTTGACAAAGATGCAAAAGCAATTTGATGAAAAGATAGCTTCCTCAAAAAATCATGCTGGGGTAATTAAATATCAATAAGCAAAAATAATAATCCTTACCAAGTTCCACACCTTGTACACAAATTAAGTAAAAAAAAAAAGGATCATGAACATAAAGTTTAAAAATTTTATAAAAACACATTGGAAAATGTTTTCAAGATCTAGGTCAAGTAAAAATATTATCAGACTTGATGTACAATTGATTGTCTACAAAAACAGAAAATGCATAAGTTTGATTTAATTAACATTAAAAATATTTCCTCTATTGTGTTTTTGTCAGGAGAATTAATAGATAAATACAAGACAGGGAGAAAATATTTCTAATTACATATCCAAGAGACTAGTAACTCAAACATATCAAGAACTCTCAAAACTCAACTGGAGAATAAAAAACAAATAATTCCATTAAAATGTGGGCAAAAGACATGAAGAGACATTTCACTGAAGAAATAAATGAGTAAAACTTTTTAAAATTTTTATTAACTAATTAAAAAATAAAGTGAAAGATGTTAACCATTATTTGTCTTTATGTAAATGCAAATTAAAACCCTAAGATTAAAAAGCGAAACCTCAAGAGTTACTGTCAAACACTTCTTGGAATGGCAAAGGAAAAAAAAAATGACCACCCAGTACGTGAAAATACTGGGTCACTCATATATTGCTGTTGGGAATCTAAAATGGTACAACCACTATAGAAAACTAGCAGTTTAACATGCAACTGCCAACTCAGCAACTACACTCCCGAGAACTTATCCAAAGAAAGGATGACTTACATTCATCCAAAAATCTATACACAACTGTTTGTATATCAGTTTTATTCATAACAGCCTCAAACTAGAAATAACCCAGATGTCCCTCAACAAGCAAATAAAGTAACTAAACAAAACATGAAATACTACTCAGCAATGAAAATAAATGCATTGTTGATCTGAATAAATCTCCAAACAATTAGACCATGTGAAAAAAGCCTATCCTCAAAGGTTACATGCTGTGTGATTTCACTTGTATCACATTCTCAAAATGACAAATTTATGAGATAGAGAAAAGACTAGTCATTGCCAGGGATAAAGGAGGGGGTAGGGGCAGGTAGGAAGCATGTGTCACTACAAAAGGACAACACAAAAGATCCTTCAGTGATGTGAATATTCTGTATATTGACTATATCGGTGTCAATATCTCAGTTATGATACTGTACTATACTTTTGAACAACATTACCAGTGGGGGAAAGTAGGTAAAAGGTAAAATCTGTCAGTATCATTTCCTTAAAATGCATGCAGGTCTGTAATTTTCTCAAAACCAAAGCCTAATTTTAAAAAATGAAAATAAGGTCTTCATTTTTATTTTATATTATTTTTTAAAAGATTTTATTTATTTATTTGAGAAAGGGAGAGAGAGAGAGAGAAGTGCAAGCAGGCAAGAAAGGGAAGGGGCAAAAGGAGAAGCAGGATCCCTGATGAGCAGGGAGCCCTACACGAGGCTCAATCCTAGGACCTCGAGATGATGACCAAAGCTGAAGGCAGACACTTAACTGACTGAACCACCCAGGCACCCTCTATTTTTAGACCAGGAGGTTATGTGTAAGAAAACCCAGAAAAGGAAACCATTTGTGGTCAATGTTCACATTTTAAAAATACTGATTTTTATATGCCCATAAAAATTTTGTACAGCTTGCATTCTTCTAGAGGTAGATTTGAAGATGAACCCTGTTCATGTACCCTAGATTTTTGTGAAGGGTAGAATTTACGAATTATGAAATTGAGTAGTTAGCTGAAGCTACTTCCAATAAAATGCTGAAGGTGTGCCTCTTGTTCTCCTGATTGCTTATAATAAAATGCCAGAAGAGAGAAATGAATTAAAGATGAAATTTTAATCAAAAAGGAAGCAGAACTTAAAGATTTGTAAAATTGTCAGCCTATCCATATTGAAAAAAATGAAAAAGTCTGCTCAGAAGAGAACACTAACGGTGTGGCTAACCAACCTTTCCTAAAGAGATTAGTCAACCACTTCCATGGAAGCCAGAAACTATTGTTCAAGAAGAGGAAGAATGAGTTCTCTCCAGAGCAAGCCATTTCAGAGATCCTTAGCGTTGCCACTCTCATCACAGGCCCAGAGTACCGGGGCGGCCACAGGGACTGAGTGATTCAAAGGAAGAGGCACAGCCTGTGGGGACTAGGGCACATAAAAGACTCTGTTTCTCTTATTTGACCTTTATTTTGATTCCTTTACCTGACTGGGTCCTGTTTACTGTTTATGAGATCACCAAGGAAGAAAATGTGGAACCTCGGTGGGGAGGAACCAACTATATATAGATATATATATCTTTATATGTATATACCTTTACATATATCTACATAAATATTTATATATATCTTTACTTTGATAGACCCTGTGATATTTATAATCTTAACAACAATCCTAAATAGAAGGTTTAATTCTTATTTGTCCAGAGAGGATAGTGACTTTCAGGGAAATTAAATAAGTTGTAATTTAGGTCACAAGAGCCAGGATAGCAGAGCTGGATTTGAACCAAAACTGCTTAATTCCAATTTCATGATTTTTAGGCCCCACAACATAGGTTATTATTATTCAAGCTGACAACAAAAGCAATCATTTACTTATCTATTTTCATATTGGAAGAAATCATATTCTACTTTATTATTTTAAAAGTTAATTATCTTTCATTTTCTACACAAAGCAACAAAATGTGAAAAATCAGGGATTTTAATAGTAGCATCCACAGTACAATAAATAGGTCCATATTAAGTTCATAAGAGAGATGATATCTCCAATATTCTTAATCATCAAAATGGAGAATTAATGTTATTCCCATATTATAGATGACATAATGGACTCAGTATATCCTGCTTGAGGTTATCATATTTTTAGATAAACAAAGATCTAAAGAATAGAAAGTTAAAAGGATAAAACATCGAAAAGAAATTTGGGATTTCCTTTTTGTCACTAAAATTATATGTAAATTTCTGTAAGTTTTAATGAGACCATGAGCTTAATTTCAGAGTGTGAATATTATATTTCTCAGAACATGTTTAACAATTAGATTTATTTTCTTTTCAAATGTGGAATATTTTTACATTACATAGGACCTAGTTAGGTAAAATTATATAAGCATAGAAATTTCATAATTATATATAAGTAAAAACTATTGTTCAAAAATAGGATAATAGCATTCTAAGGGTTCACTTTAAATGAACCTTTACTTTTGTTTTCTCCCTTTATTTACCTGCTAACTTAGGCTAAGGGCAAGTTTCTCCTCCCCTACCAATTTTGTAATTGGTGGCACATTAAGTGCTGTAGAAAGCCCTTATAGGAGGTTGTTTTTCTAAAGAGGCAACCCATTATTTTATCTTGCCCCAACACAAGAAAAATATGTTCCTCCATTCATCAATAGGTCTGGAATCTCTCTCTCTCTCCTACACATTCAGAGCTCCCCACCAGGTTTAGTGTGCACAAGAGATATGCTCCCATTAGGTGTCAGTTCCTTTCATCAGGGAGACATGGGCAAAATGTTGAAAGCATATTTTTGCCACCATTTGTTAATCAAAAAATAACCATAATAAAGCCAGATGAGTGTGTTACATTATCAAAAAAAAGCAAACAAAAATTTGGAAATATTATTCACAGAAATTTGTAATTATTATTCTTATTATTATTATTTCAAGATTTTATTTATTTATTCATGAGAGACACACACAGAGAGAGAGGCAAAGACACAGGCAGAGAGAGAAGCAGGCTCCATGCAGGGAGTCTGATGTGGGTCTTGATCCCAGGAGCCCAGGATCACACCTTGGGTGGAAGGGAGATGCTCAACCAGTAAGCCACCCAGGTGTCCTCATAGAAATGTATTAGATATTCAACTACACATCTGCATTTTACTTTTGGGAGATACATATTAATATTAAGAGTTACACTAAAGTCAGGACACCACTTTTTCATTTATATAAATCTTTCACAAGTCATATCACTCAAATCTTCATTAATTCAGGGATATAATCTATTTAAGATTAATTTGTCCATATTCTAAATGCATAATAATTGTTTGAGTAAAGTTGGATAACATGAATATTTATACCTCAAAGCTTAAACTTTATGTAACTTTATTATGTTAATTTATCATTAAAATTATAAAAAATTATAAAGACATCAGTAAAATTTCATAAACCATTAACATTTTCACCAAAGAACAGAATTCTGAGAGTAAAAATATTGAAACTTTCAGCACTGTTTTACCAACTAAATATTATATATATTAATGTATACTTTCATTTGCTTTTCAAATGCTATTTAGAATATGGTATCAAAATAAAACTTATTTTAATACAAAATAAATTTGTCAGAGATTACTTTTCTAAAGTGTTGTTCTACATTTTATCTTTTCCCCAGATTTTGAGCCATTCTATGATACACACTGGAAACCAATGATTAATATATAAATATACTTCATATTGTTTATTTGTTACCAAATAAAAAATGTACAAAGCTAAGAAAAAATGAATTACAACAGTGCCATTCTGAAGCTTGTTCAGTTTATCAATAGAAAACATTGTTTCTTTAACTTTTTAAATTAACATATGCCATTTGCTGAAGTTTAAGAGCTAATTATTTATCAAATATCCTTTTATTAGTCATTGCCAATGCCTTTCTTTAAACATAAAATAAACCCATATTTTAAGAAAAACATGAAGATAAATATGTGTCTAATTCATCTACTTACAAGGATGAAATAAGAGGTCATAGGCAAAGTGCTTTGATAGATCCTTCAAGTATAATAGAAATGGATTAACATTAAACATAATGGCAAAATACCACCTCTTTTGAGCTTACAATGGTTAAAAAAAATAAAACAGGAAAAGACTCTTTATAAAAGCATGAACACAGTTTTAAAAAACCTTCCCACTTTCTACTGCAGAAAACATAAATTATATACTTTGCAACCAGCTGTAATGGTAGGCATAGGCAGCTGGTCCAATTTACTGTATAGTACTATTGTACATATTGTTTGATGCACAAATTACTTATAATTTCTAGAAGTGCATCTTTGCAGTTTGATATTTTTAAGTAGCACTCCAACAACTTGAAAAGTTGTAGACTTTTGGAGAGGCTAATTCTGAAAAGGCTTTACCATTGCTGAGTATGTTTTTTCACACCATGGTTTACAATAGTC
This sequence comes from Vulpes lagopus, assembly GCF_018345385.1. Classification (NCBI taxonomy): domain Eukaryota; kingdom Metazoa; phylum Chordata; class Mammalia; order Carnivora; family Canidae; genus Vulpes; species Vulpes lagopus. The sequence goes on along the minus strand of NC_054824.1, from coordinate 19,972,225 downwards.
CATTTTATATGTTCAAAAAAGTAAACAGAAATACATGATGTTTTCCATATGCTTCAGGAAAGAACTTAGAAAAATTTTGATGATTTCTATGTTCTGATTCTTAATGTTAAATCTTTTAGCTGTGTCCAGTGCAAAAATAAATCCACACCTCAAAATTCTGCCATCATCATAATTAGAAAAAAGAATTCAAAACTTCAGAGAACATTGAATTTGGGTCAAGTATATCGGAAAAGAATTCAAGAATTTGAGCAAAGAGTTATTAAAAGAAAACTCCTGGTTTTCTCAAACCAAAGAGGAAAAGCAAGCACCTAGATTAAACTCAAAGGTCACTTTACCCACTGTGAAATTGTTAGAAGAGTGAAACAAGCACTTTTTTCTAAGTATCTGAATTTTTCTTTTTTATGTTTCAATGTGTTGAATCAAGAGGAGAGAAGGTTAAAAATCTCTTTTCTCTCTTATAGTACCTTGTCACTGCATGCCAAGTGCCCTAGGATGGCCTCTTCTGTCAGTACAAATCCTGTGTTTTCTGGCTTCTACAGCCCCTTGGACTGTCTGCATACAGTTGTTGCCACCGAACACTACCCAGATCTATCTGCCCATGAAAGTGTGGGTTCCATTTTTGTTCATATACTAGCTTCTCCAATATGTGGTCCTTATTCTTGTATCTCTATTGTTCTCCTGCAATGATAGTCACAGATGGTAAGTCAATAATGGTTCTGTAAAAGTAATATAAACTGGCATTGAATGGACTCTAATTGTAAGTTCATTGAATGATTATGAATGATCTTTTCCCTAAAAATTTCCTTTGATATTTAATGCTCACTGCATTTTCCTTTGAAAATCATGGTAGACTTAAATAAGGATTAACTCATTATAACCCTTGTAGATCTCCTCCACTAATCCTGGCCTTGTGTTCTAGGCATTTTATCTTTATTCCACCTTACATATTCAGCATTTGTAAAATATTTTAAGTATTAACATTTCTTTTACCTTTACTCCTTTGTAGGAAGTTCATAGTAACACCCAATAGACATAGAAATAGAGGGCAAATCTACACAATTATATCCAAATATCTATATAGTAATGAATCTCACCTTGTGTATAAGGTTTCAATGATATTTTACATATTATGTGGTTTGTAGATTGCTATTTCTAATACAGACATCTCTCGGAGCTTCAGATCCACTGATTGAGTTATATACATGGTTTCTCAATTTGATTCCTCAATAACATTGTAAACTCAATTTAACCTGTAAGCTCTGATTTCCATTCCCTAGATCACTCTTTCTTATAACTTTTAAATATCGGGAAGTACAACTACAAAACATCTAGTTTCAAAAAAAAAAAAAAAAAAGGAAATAAGCCTGTATTGGTTAGCTAGGGTTGCCAAAATAAAGTACCACAGATGTGGTGGCTTATACAAGAGATTTATTTTCTCATATTTATTTTCTCATAATTCTGGGATACGGAAGTCAAAGGTCAAGATGTTGAAGTAGATGATACTCCTGAAATATCATCAGAAAGTCAATAGCAGCCTAAGGCTATGTCACAATCATTTACCTTACTCCATCTCACACATAGGCATTTTATCATCTCACATCACAAGAAGATGAGAGAGTGTAGTACTAGAAGATGTTTTTAGAGAGAGTACACACATAACTTTTATTACCATATGTTATAATCATGCTATTTTACTATTAGTTATTGTTGCTAACCTCTTAGTGTGCCTAATTTATAAATTAAACTTCATCATATGTAGGAATAAGAAAAAAAACATAGTACATATAGGGTTCAGCATCATCTGTGGTTTCAGGCATCCAATGGGGATTTCGGAACATATCTCCTTCAAATAAGGGAGGACTACTGTGTCTTCCTGTTTCTTAATATGAGTTCCCCTCTGTACCTGCATCTTCTTCTTTTTTTTTTTTAAAGATGTTTATTTATTCATGAGAGACACAGAGAGAGAGACAGAGACATAGAGGGAGAAGCAGGCTCCCTACAGGGAGCCTGATGTGGGACTTGAATCCAGGACCCTGGGATCACAATCTGAGCCAAAGGCAGACACTCAACCACTGAGCCACCAGGTGCCCCTGCCTCTTCTTCTTATAAAGACACCAATCACATTGGATTAGGCCCACCCTAATGGCTTCACTTAAACTTATTAAAGACCCTCTATCTCCAAATACACTCACATTCTGAGGTACTGGGGATTAGAACTTCAACATGAATTTTGACATAATATGTCCTTAATCTCTTCCTCATCCTCACTTCCCTATCTTCAGCCACTGAACTCTGTTAATTCTACCTATTAAATATATCTCTAATATGTCTACTTTTCTCTATCACATTTCACTAACCTAATCTATGATTGTATGAAGTTTCAATTTTATAAACCCTGACGCTGGGACAAGGGTAAGGAAGAGAGCTAGTAGTAGAAAAATACTGGATACTGAGTCAGTGTGGGGAAAAGTGCCTTCAAGGTATCCCCTTCCTCTCATCTCTTCTATAAGGAACTCTGCCCAAGGGTTCACACAGAGATCTAGCATTGTGATGCCTGGGCTAGCAACGCAAATATTCCTAAGATCATGACTGTCCAGGGGAATCTGAGTCCTTGACTACAGTTCCCTTGAAAGCAACTGTAATATTTTAGCTATACATTAAGTCTGGTGTGTGTGTGTGTGTGTGTGTGTGTGTGTGTGTGTGTGTGATGGGATACTGGAGAAATGAGGAGCAGCAGGATCCCATGAAGACTCCCAGGTAAAGCCTCTGTTATTGCCTATTGTCACACCTGAAAAATGACATAAAATATTTTAACCAGGATCTGGACTCCTCAAGTAGTAGTCAGGAGGGTTAAATTTTATAAAGTTAGAATCAGATTCCATGCATTCAAATTGTGACTCTGACATTTACAAGTTCTGGATCTTGGGACAATATCTAAATTTCTGTACTTTACTTAACCAAATTAAATTTGGTATAACAATAACACATATATTTCATGGATTTTTGTGTGTCTTAAGTGAGTTAATGAAAAATTCTTAAAACATCACCTTGCATATACTGATTAGTACATGTTAGCAATCATCAGTATAAACATGATCATTATTACTATGATATTTAAGAGGAACATAACTAAAAAATATGTATGCTAAAATTAATTTAATCACCTTATAGTTTCAGCTTATAAATATGTATGTTTCTATAGACAATTTAGAAGAACAATAAAAAGAACAAATGGTCATGATGTAGTGCAAATTACCTTATTATGTCATTAAGGGAAGGCAACATAGGTAAATATTTCTATATGTAAAAATGGGATGCCTATGAGAATACTAAATAGTAAACACTAAATTATGTAAAACGGACATATTTTTCTATCTTAAAGATGAAACATGTAAAGGTCTTATCTTCTCTCTCAAAACATTAAAAGAGGGTTATCTATCACCATCTGGTGCCTTGAATCAAAATAATCAGTATGCTGAATACAAATCATAAAATTACCTTAACAATTATGCTGTCTATCTCTGGGTTAAAATGTTCTGGACAATAAATGAGGTAATAATATGAGGCCTTTAATCATAGGAGTATGATCAGTACAACACTTGGCTGAATATTTAGAAGAATTACTCCATTACCTAAGTTTCGATCATCCTTTTTCTTTTTTTTTTTTTTTAAAGCTCTAGCTCTCCACATATATTGTGGCCTTTCCATGAAAAGAAATATTTAAAATATTCATTCAGTAAAAATTCTGAGTAATAATTTTGTTAAAGTGAAAAGCATAGAACAATCTAATAAATGCATATTATAATAATATGGCCCCCCTGAAATTTCTTACCATGTACAATTTCAGAAAAAAAAATTCAGGATGGAATCAGTATTTCTAATGCAGGCCAGCCAACATTTATTTAACAAGAGATATAGGAAATCTGAGGTTGTTTGTAAATAGATGTTGGCAGATCTCTAGAGAATTGTGATTACTCTAAAGCTTGATAAAACCTGGTAACCCTGAATACTATATGCTTACGTAATTGATAATGGCTGGGTTTTATTAACTTAGTAATAGGATTGAAATGTGTATAATGGTTCTGCACATCTAACCCTTATATAGATTCTGTTTGTATGATTTAGCAGCAAACATCAGAATTTTTGGTTTTGAAGTCATAACTTGAATTAAGGGGGTTTTCAACTTATTCCTAAAACTAAATCTCAAAAAGCAAGCTGCATTTCACTATTGACAATCTTTAAAATTAAGTAGTGTAATCACTTTCATTTAAGCATATCAGAGAAGCTTACTCTACCAGAAGGCATGCCTTTATTGTCTATTATCTATTATCACCATCAGTTAACAATCTCACTATCTTTTTTTTCCATTCCTTTTCATGTGAAAAGACTCTCATATTACACTATTGTTTTTGCCTGTGAAAGTGGTGTTTCTGCTTAACTGCAAGGATAAGTGGTCAAACAACCTGGTTAAAAGTCTAAGCAGGTAGTGACAAGCTAAAAGATAAAATATTGAATCCTGAGACTCCATTTGTAATGAATCTATATCCCACATGCCAAAATCATTTGGCTACCCATAGTTTAAGGGATCCAAGAGAACACTTCAAAGAAATAGATACAAGGGAGGATGAGTCTTTGAACTAGGAGATTCTTTTAGAGTGAAAACACGAATTGCCAAAAAACCACAGATGTTCACCACATGAACAGGTGAAAAAATACTACTCTTTCAAATATATTTATCAAAGTCTTTTCTGCCTTTCTGTAATTTCATTTTAAATGGGCCTTACTTTTCAGCTGTTCTCTGCTTAAAAACCTTAATAAGTAAAGACAGATTGTATGACTTCATTAACAATAGTGAGCCAGAATCTCAAGGCCTTTTCTGGGCCTCTTTTCTCAGCATATGTAATTTTCTAATTGCTGTTCTCTAAAGCAAGAACTGCAATTAGAAAAATGTTATCTGAGGACACAACTCAACTGAACATTATTTGGCATTTCAATTTGTTTTCTAGCATTGAATCATTGTAATGGAAATTCTACTTGAAAATTTGGTTTGTCATAATCACCTGCTTATAGTTTATCTGCATGTATGGATTTCCTTTTTCTAAATCTTCAATGGCCCATAAGCATATTCATTAGCACTCATGAAAAGTTCATCGGGAATGTCCCTAATAAGCAACTAGTGCAAGAAGACAGAGGAGCAAAATTCATGTTTTTAAATACATTCATTTATTTACTTATTAGCAGCACTGCGGAATTATTAAGATGGTTTGTGGAAGATTAAAGATGAGTACAAATTCTTTGTGACTTCTGAGAGGTGGAGTCCAGTTTCCTTTCCCTTGAATTGGTGCTGTCCTCAGTGAACTGTTTGGTCAAAAAATACTGCAAGAATGCTTTGAGACTTCTAAGTCTTGCAGCTTTCATTTGGGCCTTTTGGAACATTTGTTCATTGAAATCACTTGCCAATTTGTAAGGACACACATGCAGACCCATGGAAAGGCTCATGTGAAGAACTGTGGCACCCAGATGACACCCTCTCTGAGCTTCCAGCTGACAGCCAACATGAACTTGCCAGCTATGTGAATGAGCCACCTTTGGAAGTGAATTATTCAGCCTCACTTAAATCATCCCAGCTGATGCTGCATCAAGTAGAAAAGCCATTCTGTCAAGCCCTGCAGAAAGTGTAGATTTATGAGCAAAACTAATGATTGCTGTTCACTTTACATTGCTATATTTTGAGATTTAGTAATTTGTTAGTAATGCAGAAATAGATAACCAGAACAAGAAGAGTGGCTTAAATAAAATTATGCAAAAAGGAAGAAGAGAGAGGGGTTTTAATTTTTCTTTTTACTTATTTAATATGTTACAATTTTTTAAAAGATTTATTTATTTATTTATTTATTTATTTATTTATTTATTTATTTATTTAATATGATAGACACAAAGAGAAAGAGAGAGAGGCAGAGACACAGGCAGAGGGAGAAGCAGGCTCCATGCCGGGAGCCTGACGCGGGATTTGATCCCGGTACTCCAGGATCACGCCCTGGGCCAAAGGCAGGCACCAAACCACTGAGCCACCCAGGGATCCCCTATATTACAATTTTTATTACTATTCTCTTTAGAGTTTAATTATTAATAAACATTCTTGTAATCTACCAATCAAGATGTTTGTAAAACTTAAAGATTTTTCTAAATTGCTTGTACTGATTACTACGCCTTGAAGAGACCACTGCAATAGCTTCCTAACAGAAGTTTCTTTAGAGAACTTCCTCTATCCTGGTAATTCTTAGTAATGAGAACTAAGAACATACATTAATTTGGTCAAAACAACATCACTCTACATAGGCTAGAAAATAAATATGAAATAAGGAAAGTAATGATAATGATCATTATTGATATAGTAAGAGAACACTAGTTGCCTCAGACTCTCTCTCCCTACACAGTAGCTGATAATATAACTACCCAATTACTTGGATCTGAGTGATATTTGAGTCTTTCACATCACTGAGACCTTGAAATTCCATTACCATGGGTTCTATCCAAATTATAGCTCATACCTATCCACTTATCTCCATTTCTTTTGCAAACTCCATGGGTTAAGTCACTTTCTTACCTATACAACCACAAAAATAAAGTTCCCTAATTCCCCTTTTCTTCAATAGAACCCATTCTCAAATGAGAAGCTAGAGTGATTACACCTAGTTTATATCGCTGAAACTCTACAGTGAAAGGAAAATGACACTAAGTGTATATTCCTAAAACTCTACAATGGAATCTCTACAGGTCTTTGTAAGACCTAATCTCCAACCACTTCATCCAGGAACCTGTTTTGACCACTTTCTATCACTCGGACACTATAGCAACTACACTACCATCATACTTCCTTCCTTTGCTACTTCAGAGGATCTCCTTAATGCCTTGAATACCCTAACCTGGATCTTCAAGTATCAGGCCCTTCTTGTTTCTTAGTTCTCAAATCTCAATCCAAGTAACCCTGACCACTGCGGTAATCGACAGTTTTTGGCCTCTTGCAAGCTCATTCAATATTAGTTTCTTCATAAACTAACTGCAATCTGAGATTCTTTTGTTGACTTTTTTTAACTTGTTACCTAATGAATATCTGTCCATATCACCTTGTACAAAAGTGCTGAAAAAACAGGTATCGCATTCTTTACTGTTCTTTGCTGTCCCAGAGCCAAGAAATATCCTAGCTCATGGTAGGTTTTGCATAAATATTTGCTAAATGAACAAATGAATATTTCTTATATTTGTTTCTATAATATGTTTCTCAAAGGACTTTGAAACACATAATAGGCATAATGCCATAAATTCTAATTCTAAAGAAACATAATTGTAAGAAACTTTATCTTTTGTAAATGGCCCAGATACACTAAATTATTCTTTACCAAGTTATGTTAAGCAAAGATAAGGACTAAAAATGAGCCAGTCTCTTCATTTTAGACCCACTCTAATTTTCTGTGTTTTTTATTGTTTTTCACTCAAATGCATTCACTCGAATAGGAAAATGTCTTAAATGATCTTTTAAAAAAAAGTACCTCAAGAAGAGAAAATGTAACCACAATAACCAAGAAGAATGGAAAAGATATATTATAGATGAGACATGATATTAGTATTCTTTTTAATGGCCATATGCACTGGGAAGTGAAATAATTTTGAAATGATTAAAAACTTTTAAATATCAACAAATTTGTTTTCTGAGGAGACATAAAATGTTTTTCCAATTTCCCTCATTTAATACAAGGTAGAAAATTGTGGAGCATCAAATTACTATATTTTTGGAGTTTAAAAAAAATCAAATTTGAGTCCTGCTAGAATGAAAGGTTAAATTTTCAAAATTGGTGGTGAAAGTTTCAGTGCTGAAGGATGTTGGAAATTTTTACAAAGTCTCTCATCCACAGAAGTTTTATATCAACGTGTAACTTGGTTCTAAATATTTTTTTATTTCTAATATTCTTTAGAAAGTATTAACTGAATTTGTTTCTAAACTTAAAAAAAAACCTCTTCCGTTCAGAAGTATCTGTGTTAGTAATATATAACTTTTATATAGATCTAAAGTAGAGAATTTATTAGACCACTGTTACTGCCATCTGGCATCTCTTATATTTGTACCAATAAAATGAAAATTGGTAAAACATAAAGATTTGATAAGTCTCTCCCCTACTTCATACCTCCTAAAAGCATAAATAAGTACCATAAGAAACTTGAGGAAAAAATTCAGCAATAGTTTGTAACATTTTTAGTTATCGATAGAAACATATTTCAGTAAATGTGTCTATTGAATTTTCTATCTTTAGAGCAAATCACGCAATGATTTAATCTTTCAAAATAAAGCAGAGTATTGCTCATCTTGAAAATGAACATTTAATAATAAGAAGGATGAAACAAAAGTGAAGATAAAGTTAACAATTACTAAATGTTTACCATGTGTCATGCGTTAAATTATTTTCATTAATTTATTTCAATAATTAGATTAATTAATTTAATCCTCATAATAATCTGATAGGGTATAAACTACTTTTATACCCAGACAGTAGTGCTAAGAAATGTTAAATAACTTTCCTTACTCAAGTCATATAGCCAATGCATTGAAATTAGCATTCAGACCAAGGTGGGTAGGCTAACTCCTCAGCAGAAGTTCCTGATTATTGTACTGTGCTGCCTCCCAATGGAAGTTTTAGGTTTTCAGCACATATAGGTTTATCCATTATAGCACACTTAGAAGATCAGGATCTTTGGAGTTAGGCATAAATGTTCAAATACCAGTTCTGCCACATACTATTTTTTGTCATTTTGAAGTTCCCTAACTTTGAGCTTTATTTTTCCATCTTCAGTAAAAAATGATTTTTCCCACCTCTCAGGAATCATTATAAGAATGAAATATTTTTACATAATGAGGTGTCCAGCATTGTGCTTGACATGAGCTTGGTGATTAATACGTGTTAATTTCCATTCCTTACTTTTTAATATGACAAGGAATGTGTATAGAAGTCAGAGTGTGTGGCATAGTCATCACACATGAATTTAAGTACTAAGAAGACTCCTAAAAGTCATTTATTAAAATAGAGCTGACTTCCTAAATAATCTCAATGCTCTTTTGGCTGAGAGAAGAAACTGTCACTAGCTAAAGGAATATACCCAAGGTTGTCTCATAGATTTTACTCGGAGATATCATTCACAGAGAGTTGAAAAATGTTTCATCTATATTTGGAAGTCAGTTCAAGGTCATAATAAATTATGATTGATAGCAGTTCTGGGTTAGTGATAATGGTTCCTGTTCAGAACATTAGAATCTCAATAGAAAATCATGCAGTGGACTTGCATGGGCATAGAGATATAATGAGACTACTGGGGATGGCTGTGCTGAGTGTGTCCAGCAGAAAATACCCAGTGTACATGGTGACTGAAACTTAGTCAGTGTTCCATGTGCCAAACCCTCCAGTTAAGCACTGGAAATAAACAGTAACAATACTATAAAGAGTAAGATCAGTGAATGCTCAAATATATGCTCCCCATTCTCTAAACAAACAAAATCACAGGGTGACCAGGGACCCAGAATGTGACGACCTTGTATATATATATTTTTAAAGATTTTATTTACTTATTCGTGTGAGACACAGAGGGAGAGGTGCGGAGACATAGGCAGAGGGAGCAGCAGGCTCGATGCAGGAAGCACGATGTGGGACTGGATCTCGGGACTCCTGGATCACGCCCTGAGCCAAAGTTTTTGTTTTAAATAAATTACCAAATTGTTCTTAAGAAATGTGATCTTTTACTTAACCAACAGTAAAGCCTTGATATGCTATTATTCTTTATCTTCAAATACTTAACAAAAGGTAATATATTATAATATTAATTATGTTCTATTATTATATTAATCTTTCTTCAGAAAGAACCATTTGCTTATTTTCCTTTGAAAATTACCTAATCATAAATTTTACCTATCCTGCTATTTGGGTGTTCATTTTTTCTTAACGGTGTAAAAGTATTCTTTCAAATTGGTTCTGGAAAAAAAATAAAGAACAAAAATCTTAGCTACAACTGGAAGCATTTTATAAATTAAACACAATACATGCATAACCCATATGAATGTATGGGATATTATCAACGCTACAAAAGTCTCTTTTTTTTCATCTTCTTCCATTCATTTTGGAAGGTAACCACTATTTTGATTTCTATCACTACAGAAAGTTTTTGCCTGTTTTTGAACTTTATATAATTAAAATCATATAATGTCTGGCTTTTTTTGATTCTTAATTTTTATGGTATTGATCCTAGATTTTGCTAGAAGGAATTATTTTTTTTCACCATTTGTAGAAGCATTAGTTCATCACTCTTACTTTATGGACTGACTACAATATATTTATTTTATATTATACAATTTATGGACATTTCTTTCCAGCTTTTGATTATCTTGAATAAAGTGGCCATGAATATTTTTGTATGTATCTTTGGGAACATATATTTACCTATTTTGGTTGTATGTCTACAGAGGAGGAGAATTATTGTTTTTTAGGATTTGTGTATCTTCAACTTTAATACATGCTGACAGTGTTTTCAAGTGGTTGTACTCATTTACACTTCTAGTAGCAGCTTATGAGAGTTCTGGTTGCCCTATCTCTTTGCCAACAAATAGTCATCTGGTGAATATTTATAATTTATTGTAGTTTAACTAGGTACTTCCCTGATGACTAACGATGTTGAACAATATGTTCACTGTTCACTATTCATCAGGATATTCTCTTTAGCAAGGTAATTCTCAAGTCTTTCACTTGTATTTCTATTAAGTTACTAGGTTTTTTTCCATGTGGATTTGTAAATTCTTCATAAAGTTTTAATAATATGTATTGCAAATATCTCCTCCCATGTTGTGCTTTTTCATGGTTGTACTGGTTCAGTTTTGAGAACCAGTGATTTTTGATGCTATAATGAACATTCTAGAAAATGTAGTTTTTCAAAATATTTTCTTTATACAAGAGTGTCACATTTATTGGAACAGCATTTAACAATTTATCATCTTATAAGTATTTCAATGTCCTTTTATTCTTATTTGGTCATTTTCATTTTTAATTGTATGCTTTGTTAATCACTCCCCCTTTTTCTTTTTTTTACTCCCCCTTTTCTTGATTAAGCTTTTAAAGATTTATTTTTTTTATTATTTTGTATTTATTAAATACTTTTTCTAATTAATTTATTACTGTTTTCATCTGTACTTATAGTTTTTCCATCTTCCCTTACATTTATTTTGGCCATCTCTCTTATTACTTTTAGTTGAATACTAAAATCTGTTATTTTAATATTTGTTTAGAAAATAAAAGTGTTTAGGACATAGGTCTTCATCTGAAATCTTCTGTAATTGTGTTCACAGATACTGATATATACTGTTTTCATTATATTTATTTTTTGACAGTAAGCAACTTAGGTATTGCTTTTCACTTTGTCAACAGGAATTTTTTAAAAGAGGAGTTTGGATGTTCTTGTTTTTGTTTGGATATCTGGTAATGTTAAGAGGCTGGAATTTTTTTTGTTAATCTTTTATAGACATTTTTTTTTTAGAGCAGTGTTAGGTTTACAGCATCATTGAGAGGAAGGTATGAAGATTTGCCATATATCCCCTTGCCCCCACACATTTATAGCTCCTCATCTCTATCTCCCACCAGACTGGTAGAGTCTTTACAATTAATAAATTTACATTGATACATCCTTATCATCCAAAGACCACAGTTTACATTAGGATTCATGTAAACTAACTTGTAATTTAATTGCAGTATGGCCAGAGACTATGGTATATACTATTTCTATTTTTATAGAATTTCTTGAAGAATGAGAATTATCAGGGTCTGTTTCCATGCTTCACGAGCATGAGAAATAAGAGCACATTGTTCATGTTCAGGGCATGAAATATATTTGAAGGTGTGTGTGTGTGTGTGTGTGTGTGTGTCTGTGTAAAAAATCAAGAGTGAGATAAATAGAATGTTATACCTCTTTATTAGTTTACAGTATTCTAAATGCTATTAACATTCTAATATCTTCATTTGTTCGTGTCTATATAAGCAGTAATGGAGTGAGTTTAAATTTCTTATAATTGATTTGTTTCCTACAAAAATTTATTTTTGTATTTACAGAAACTTTTAATATATAAATTCTGATCCATACATAAACCTTTATAATTGCCCATTGTAGATTTTTGTAGTTTATCATTATAGATAAGTTCTCTTTGCTTCATTTTATACTTTTTATATTAAATTTGATATCTCATTATTTGTTTTGATTCTCATTTATCAGGTAGTTTTTTTAACTTTCAAGTAGCTATATAGCACATAGAAGATGTCTAATCTACACTTTTGATCAAATATAAGAGTATTCAGTTTTTCAAAAAAGTTGGATATCATTTACAAATATTGATATATCAAATATTTTTGTGTTCAGACATATCTTATATATTTTGATATTTGTTTCCCTTTTTTTCAGTATTTTCATCAGCAGTTTCCAGTGTCCTGTTTTTACTATGATATATATCCACTTTTCATCCTCCCTTAGTTTGATTATTACAATCATTCTTTATATTTTAGGTTTTTAATTACTCCTCCTTTTACTGAAGATAATTTTGTTGGTGATGGTACAGAATTCTTTTTTATTGTTTGATTTATTCATTGGTTCTAGGATTATAGCTAGGAATTGGCATAGAAATGCCTTTACAGGACTGTTTTTAAAATGAAAATTATGTTGCTTATTTAATAAGTTAGTGAGGTTTTTATCTGATTCCAATTGAACCACTGTCTTGTGCTAGGTAGTGTAGAATGCAGCTCTGCCCATCATGTGGCCACACCCAATGACTAGTGCCATGGCTAGTGGAAAAAACAACAAAAAGCAGTCTTTTAATTATGAACTGATAACCACATATGCTAATTAACAATGATTTATAGGACAGATACACAAGAAGCATGGATGAGGGTCATGACATTTAGGATAAATGAAAAAAATCACAGGTAATTTGAAATTAATATGTAACTGCTCTGTGTCTCTAACTCCATTCTCAACAGGCCCATGTTATCAAAGTGAAGTTTGTTTTGGAAGACTATTCTTTCTTGACAATGCTTTTTAACTGACTGCACAGTTCTTACTGAAATACTTTCCTATGCCTTGGCTGCTTTATTTGTAAAACTGAATATTGATGACATTATTCTTACCAATTTGTGTGGGTACTTTTGGAAATGCTTTGTAAAGTTTTATTCAAACAACTGTGGCACTATTATCTGAATTAATATAACTTCTGGAAAAATACTAGCAAGGAAAGGAAGCCAATATTCAATAACAAAAGAAATAAAGCTTGTATTATTTTCGTTAGTAATCCAGCAAAGGTTATAAAAATACCCATGGCATATAATTCAAGTGGGTGTGTTCCAGCACACTGGCCTTAGTCACTCTTAACTTGAAGTCTAATGACCTCATCTCCTCCTACCAGTATTTTTTTTTAGTCCACCTGCTAAACTGCTGTGCAAATTTGTTCTTAGTTGTTAATCAGTTTAACCAATCTGGAGAGAAGATGAAAAATTTTCAGTGATGATTAACCTCACTCCTCTGTAGTTATTATCAAGGACATTATGCTCATTATTATTATTTTTAAAATTCTCATTTTAAATGTATTATTAATCTTTCCTTTCTCCAGATGACAAAAGCAAAGCTGGGTGATTATTTAACAACCAAGCACCACCAGCTGGTACTCCAGGCTGGTGGAAGTTACCATGTGTTCCCACTTCATCCTACCATAAATCCTTTAAAATGAGAATGTGAAAAGCAAATTAAGTTCATAAATGTCTTTGGATATGAACCATGAAGAAACATCAATATTTTAATGCTATAACTAACCATCAAGGAGATGGGGTGGGAAATGAAGGATATCAAGAAAAATTGATATACATTAATTAGTTTAGCTAACTTATGTGACTTTCATTGTAAGTGTCCTCTGAAAGTGTCAAGATGCCAAACTTAGAATTTAAATGCAAATAGTGCATGTTTAGTAATGTCAAAAAAGATTAATCCAATTATAAAGATATAGAAGCAATGAAAAAATGAGAATGAGCAGCATGCATTAATTAACTTATTTTGGTCCTTTTTACAGTTATGCCACTGCTTTATTGCTTATTTTAGGACAATTATGCTTTATATGGATCATATAAAGTAATTTCTTTTCTTTCATTAATTGTAAAGTGTAGACTCTATTATTAACTCATAAACTACTCCATTGACTTACCTCTTCTCCTCAAGCACTCAGGGAAAAGATGGTTAATTTTAGATTTGATGCCTTAAATCATTAAGTGCTTCATTTACAGAATTAAAACTTCCTAAATTACAAAACAAAAATGTAATGAAAATGTTTTAATTTTGGAAAATGATAAAAGTAGGCTGTAAGCTTTTTTTGCATTATTCAATATATTTTATTAAATCAGGAGAAAAAATGAGTGGGAAATATCAGAAAGGAAGACAGAACATGAGAGACTCCTAACTCTGGGAAACGAACTGGGAGTGGTGGAAGGGGAGATGGACGGAGGGTGGGGGGTGTGGGGGGGTGTGGGGGGGTGACTGGGTGACAGGCACTGAGGGGGGCACTTGATGGGATGAGCACTGGGTGTTATTCTATATGTTGGCAAATTGAACACCAATACAAAACTAAATTTATAAAAAAATAAAAAAATAAATCAGAGAAAGAAGAGTGACATTTTGAGTTATAGATGAACTATAGTTGCCACTTTGCTGGGAAGATAAAATAAGGGAGGGTCTGAGACAAATGTGAAGTGCTCCTTAGACAGCAGTTAACTTTCTTACTGTTTATCTCACTAATACTCTCTCCTTTTTTTTTTAATTTTTATTTATTTATGATAGTCACAGAGAGAGAGAGAGAGAGAGAGGCAGAGACACAGGCAGAGGGAGAAGCAGGCTCCATGCACCGGGAGCCCGACGTGGGATTCGAACCCGAGTCTGAACCGGTGCGCCACCCAGGGATCCCATACTCTCTCCTTCTAAGCTCAGATTCTCCTGTTAGGTCTGACTTAGGGAACTGATCGCTTACACGAATCTCTCTTTTGAATTACAGCAGGAAGAAAAATGATCTAACCATTCTACTTCTGTGTCACTACTCTCATTCTCTCTATATCTTTCTTTCGCTTTGCTCCTCGAAGCCGCTGGAAATTTGGGTGGCCATAGCACAAAGCAGGAATAGGTGATCCCTTTATCCTTTCCACCCTTGGGAGGGAGGTCACACTGCCTTTGAGAGTACTCTGACAGGGTTGTGGGCAAACATGAATAGTTTTAACACTCAGCTGGCTCCTTGCACATAACTTTGTAATGTTTTATCTTGATAGTTACAATTAGGAAGAAATGGGAAATAATCTGGTATGGTGTTATAGCCTCTAACTGAGAGAGAAGGTGAGAGGGCAAAAGATGATCCAGACTGGTGTCATGAAGGAATAAAAACCTGAAGGCTTCTATGGCCAGTTTGACCTCATGTAGATGCTCTGACTGGTGTGGAATATTGACTATCATGAATGCATAATTTAAATATTCAGTACCTTTTAGCAATTTAAATCATCATCTGGATATTTCAAGTCTGCCGGAATTCATTTTATTTCTAAAAGATGAAAACAGAAAGTAAGTAATTTTATAATGTTAGATGAGATAAAACAGACAACTTTAAGATGAAATTATTTTTAAACATTCACTTATAAGTTGTTTGAAATTCAGAGCATCAATTTTTCCCCCAAATAAGTTTATAAAGCCAGGTTATATTTCCAAATCATCTAAAGGCCTTTTGAGGGCCCTGTCACTTCATCTCTCCACTTCTCATTCCAAGTACCATTTGACAATTTTCCTTTCATAGTCCCTGCATGTAATTTTGGTCCTGTCCCAGATTAGATCTAGCATTCATTAGCACTTTTTTCTTATTCCTATCCAAAACCACTGACCTTGGAAACTTAGTTCTCATGATTGACTGAGTTTTTGCTTTGTTTCTTTTGATAAAATATTTTTTATAACATTAATCTCCCTAAGACTTTAACACTAGCTCGTAAATGATATTTTGCTGTTAACCTTTCCCAATAAAAACAACATTTGTGGAATAGTGCTATAAACCATTCATATGTATAATTTCATATCATTATTATAACCTTCTGTGGCTGGGACAGTTTAAGAAACTGAAGCACAGAGTAATTAAATAGCTTTCCCCAAATCACAGCACTAAATACTCAGAAGACCTGGGATTTGAACCTGGGTAGGTCAGGCCTCAAATCTGTGTTGGGGAACATTTTTAATCACTTAGTCTTCTTGGTTCATCATATAACTTTCCTCTAAACTCCTTGTTTCCATGTTACGCTCTCTGATCCTGGCCCCACTGGAATGTCTACCCATTACTCCTTGTAGGACTCCCTGACATGCTTATAGCTATCCTATCAGTGTTGTCTCCTCTCTATATATACCAGAGGCAAGTCAGCCCACATCAATTTGGCTTAGGAATTATTCCTCCAATACAGAAAAAAAAAATCTGCCTTTCATGAACTTACAAAGGGTAATAACTGTCCTGGAAACAAACGGCAGAGCATGATAAGAATGATATTAAAAAAACTAGACAAAATGTTTTTCCTTGAGTAGTGCAACTGAGACACTGCCCTTGGCCCCATGCGTGGGTAAGAGGTAACCCATTGAACAATGTAAATACAAATCTTCTTTGGATCTCACCAAAATTTAGTTTCAAACTCTACTTTTTAATACTGCTGGCTAAATTACTTGAACTTCTTTGGCTTAGACAGGAGTTACTTTTATGAGGTAAAATAAGATGGTTGTATTTGTGCTAAGAAAAAAAATGACAAAATTCTATCAGTTCTACAATAACTAGAGTAGAAACAGGGTTTGTAATATATTGAAATAATCCAAACAAAAGCATTTGTGGTTCAACATTGGATGGGGTACAGTTAGAGAGGGAAAGGAGTATTTGAAAGTAGACTCCACAGGATTTAATAGTCAATATGTATTGTTGATTTCAATTCCTTAATTTAAGCTGAATTGTTTGGGTGTTGAGAACGAGTTCAGTTTAGAAACTATTTAACTGGAGGTGAGTGGTTAAGAGTGAGAGCAAGAGTGAGTGAGCACATGGGAGCGAGAGAACGCTAGTGACAGCCAGAGAGTAAGAGAGCAGGCTTAGCCTGAAATAAGAACATTTTAATTTTACCTTCTCGATTTCTTGCTACTGAGCCTGCTTGCCAACACCTGTCCCACAAAGACAGATTCATTTAGTGGCTGGGCAGGTGTATGCACCTTCTGTTCTGACCTGCACCCCTGGCTAACCTGCTGATCCTTTGACATCAGCAGACAAAATCAACTGAAGTAAAAAATTGTCTGATGATAAAACAGAACTCTACAATGCAATGACCTTGTTCTGCATGTTTTTTCTATGGAGATGAAGGATAATAGTTATTATTTATTGAACACTTACATGTTCAAACATAATATTCCCAGATTCTAATATATTATCTCATTGATTCCTACAAGACCCCGTAGGGTAAATGTTCTTCCTCTTATTATTTCGCAGATAAGAAATTGAGGCTTAAAAAGTTTTAATCAATTACCTAAACAACTATAAGTGATAGAGCCATTCCTCAAATCCAGCTCTCTTTGATTCCAAAGCCCAACATTTAAACATTATCCTAAACTGCCTCTCCAAATTTTTCCTGATTCCAGTAGGGTAATGCAAGATTACATCTCCATCATCTATATTATGATAGAATTCACACTGGGCAGAATTTAATTCCAGAAATTTTATGTATAGCTTGTGTAAGAAGTTCAGTTTGGCTTTAGCTCATTCTCTGAGATATATCAATCCTTTCTGTGAACTAAATCCCATCAATCCCCACACTGTTCTTCAACATACCATGCTCTTTTTTTATACCTCTTAAAGATTTTTCAACTCTACTTTGTTGCTGTAGCATTTTGCATATAATTTTATCATGTACATATTATTATTATTTGTTCTTCCATTTTTTTAAGTCTTATTTATTTAATTGAGAGAAAGAGAGCACAAGTAGGAGGGGCAGGGAGAGAGAGAAACAATTTCAGACAGACTCCATGTTGAGCACAGAGCTTGCCTTGGAGCTCAATCTCAAAACCCTGAGATCAGGACCTGAGCTGAAACCAAGAGTAGAACACTTAATCCACGGCACTACCCAGGTGCCTCAATTGTACTTCCATTTCAGATTCTCTCCTTAGACTCTGCACATCTCAAGAATCTTGTTTTATTCATTTCTGTGTCCTCTTCAAGTACTGACAGTCATTATGTTGGTACCGAATCACATTTGGAAAACCAAAACCTAAGATGCTCTACTTGCGGAGAAACTATGAGATTCCTTTATTCTCTCCCTCTGTTTATCTAAAAAATGGCAGTTAAGACAGCTTAGTAGACAGACAAGGGTTAGGAGATGAAAAGGCTAGGTGGAAGCAAGTTCTAGGGCAGGTTGGTGCAGTGCTCTGGACAGAGTTCAGGGAAAAGAAAGAAGACATTCCTTTCACTGTGTTGCTTTTTCATAAATTAATCTTTAATTCATTATACATGAAGCAAATGACTATTAGTTTTTCTCTTGAAATATCTTCCTAATAGAAGATAAAAGTGGTCTTAATACTGAAATATTTTGAGAGGAAGGATTACTGCCTGATAGTGGAATAACGAATGAGTATAATAGGAGAGACCAGAAGTAGAGCAAAACCACTTTTGCCTTTTTTTTTTGTTTTGTTTTTGAAACAATGCAATCACTGTCAAGAATTTTTAAAAAAACACAACTTCAAATTTTTACTGGGCTCCTTCCGGTTCTGACGTATTTTGACAAACATTATGTTCTTAATTATTTGCCAGAGAATAAAACATTAGGAAACACAGTTGGGATCAAATATTGAAGCTGATAAAAATAAATGAAGAAGGAAATTAACATTTGAAATACTTTTAAATAGTAGATAAGTTCCTTTCTTTAGGAGGAAAACTTTATAAACGATATATACCCTCAATGTTTTAAAGTATTAAATAATTAATGACAGCAATACTGTAATATAAATTTTACAAAGCAATGATTATAGATAAATTGAAGTGTTCAGTCATAATGCCATTGAAGAGGGAAATGGGATTAAGAGAAATTGAGAAAAGATGGATTTTAAACGGTAATGCTAAAAGAGGAGACAAAAGTTACAAAACATTAACTATATTTTCCATATTTGGTTTATCTGATCAGACCAAAGAATGTTCACAGCTCAGAGATTTTTTTTTTTTTTAACAATATGGGAGAGTAAAAGAGTCACCCTGAGACAAAATTAGTTCTGTAAAGTGGTATATTATGTTAAGCTAGGTGGCAGCCTGTAGAGCATGACTAGAGTAGTGGTGACAAGTCAGACTAGCCAAAAATGTTTGTTTTTCACTTTAAAAATGTTTATAATGTAAGATATTCACCCTACACACATTTTGCTGGCAGGTTACCCTCTAGCTCTCAACCATGAACAGTTAATAGGTTCAAATTGATTCCTAAGATTAGTGAGTTGACCCCTTGCAGCCAAACCAAAAGAAATAAAATATACGGAGTGGAATTTCCCTTGGGAAAATCCAGGAGGGAATTGTAGAATTAAAGAGTTGCCTAGAAGTAGTGTAATTAGGAAGAAGGATTTGGGATTAGGTAACAGGGCACTGGAGGTTGTTTATAATCAATGATATCAATATTAACTGATTTTCTGAAGACAGAAGGATACCATAAAAGGTGATATTGGCACCTGAAGTAAGCGTAATATGTCACTGTCTTGGTGAAAGCTGACCCGGTCTTAAAGATGGTGGTGGAATTCATGTAAATTCTCTGTATGAACAGTTTCAGTAATTTCTCCCGGTTGATTCTAAGAGACCCACAAGGAACACATGTGGAAGATGACATGATTTTTTATGCTCAAATCTTATTGTGAAGAAACTATTAAATGCTTTATAAGTGAGAAAATAGTCATCAGAAAATATTTAGACATTGATTATTGTGTTATTTTATTATTACTTAAATATCCTCTCAACAATAAAAAAGTTTAAATGATTCCAAGAACTTAACTACAGACCTTAACTTACCTTCCCTAGGGAAACTAGGCTATTTCCACATGGACTTGAAATAGTATCTTTTCCCTTAGTTTTGAACAGTGTTAAACATTTCCCCTAAGGAATTTTAGCAACAGTAGAACATTATTTTTAAATTAACTTTTTCATTAAATGCTTGTTTCCTTTGAAAAGGGAGCAGCTGTTAGTGCTGGCAGACTTTTCTCCCCCCAATCTATGAGTACAAATCAAAAACAATTTGTTTTGTGAATAATCTACAGTATGACAATTTGTCTACAAATATGTCACTGCCTGTTTACCTCAGTGTGTGTCAATTGGATTTAGCCCCTTATTTGCAGAGAAGAGAGAAAGGCAATCTTGACAGCATCCCTGCCTGCAGGCCTGGCACTGCAGCCTCTCTCTCCCCCAACTTCCTGTTGCCACTAAGAACCACAGGGAGTGAGAAGCCACACACTGTGCAGACTGTGGGCTTCGCAGGACTAGGCCAGCTACAAAATTAGAGACCTGGGCTCTCACCGAGAGACTAGAGAGCTGTTCACACAGAGGCAGATCTTTCTGTACAACACTTTGATTAAGTCTAGGAAGAACCTTAATAGACTGCCATTTACTAGAAAGGAACCTTTAGAGACAAGTGTTGTGGGGGATGGAGTTTGATTTTTTTTCTTCTATCAGCTCCCTCTATACTGAACAGCTGATGCTTGCATTAAAGGAAGATCAAATAAAAGGCTTATTCAGCATTTATCAGATTTCCAGGAAGGAAAAAAAAAAAAATGTCAGCTTTCGCACACGTATATATAGGTATATCCCTTTCTATGTCAGCTTATATCACCCTATGTGGCATTTAATTCACCCTGTGTATTTAGTATTATAGTGAAGTGCCCTCCCATCACTGGGCACAGTGCACTCTTTTCACATAGGCATTTGTGCTGCATACATTAATTCACAAGATTGACCTAAGGAAATGAACCCAAGAACTGCACTAGGCTGTTTCTATGGTCTCTGGATTACTAAAAGAGATCCTAACATTGTTATTTTGTAATAAATGATAAATGTTCCTTTTCATAGCATTCAGCAGCAGCATTAGTGTTTTGGTAACTGAATTATAAGCTCTATCTCTTTTCCAACTTTTTATATATATATGTTTTTCAAAACTGAGATGCGGGAAGGAAATGGCAGACTCAACAGTGAAATTATTTAAAGAACAAAACTTACTGTAGAGCATGTATGTATGACTTGAGTATATATTATAGATCTTTACTTATTTTTTTTATTTTATTCATTTATTCATGACAGACACAGAAAGAGAGTGGCAGAGACACAGGCAGAAGGAGAAGCAGGCTCCATGAAGGGAGCCTGATGTGGGACTCGATCCTGGGTCTCCAGGATCACACCCCAGGCTGAAGGTGGTGCTCAACTGCTGGGCCACCCGGGCTGCCCTAGATCTTTACTTATTAACAGCTTCAGGTGTGTTTAGAAAATAAATTTCAAGACCAACAGCATCTAAAGATATCTAAGAAAAAAATTAAGAAGGTAAAATTTTAAGCAAAAATGCAAATGCCATTTCTTTTATACTGAGACCTTTCATATATATTGTGATATTACTTACATAGGGACAGGGGCTACTTCCTTCTTTAAAATGTATCTGTAAAATCACAAATTTTACACTATACACAGAATTCTTTATGAGAGAAAAGTCCTGGATTGGTTTCTGTTCAGATCCCATTATAATAAGAAAATAATAATATAGAGGGCCCCAAGTGGGGAAAGAAGAGTATCTCTCTATCCCAGTTATAATGAATGACTACCTTAAAATAGCTTAAAACAGAATGTCTATGTGGAGAGGGTAAACACATCTTTTTTTTTAATATGTAAAAAATACTTAAGATATAATTAGAGACTATTAGATAAAAATTGAGAAAATTTAGATAAAACTTTGAGATAATTACAAATGATTCCTTCTTAATTCCTCTATATATAGGACAAGAGAATTGTATATAATAATGAAAATGCATAGTAAACTTTTGAAAAAAATAAGCAAAAGGTGAGGTAGAGGAAAGCATAAACCTTTCCATATTGAGAGTAAGAGGCCAGGGACGTATATTGATAAAGATGATGGGTTGAATACCGCATTAATTTTTGCTTTCCACTACAAAGAGAGAAAAGGATTTTCAAAAAGGCTTATACCTACAAGTATAAAGAAAACAAGGAAAAACAAAACAACAACTAACTTCCTGGAATCTGGAATGGTGACAGATCCATGTGACTGATTCAGCATATCCGAGACCTGAATCCTGAACTGGTAGTGGGAAAAGTTGAGTAGCACAATTTATACAACAGAATTGTGAAAAGATGTAAAGATTGCCAGCACTGGATGCTTTGTGAAGTGATAAAAGCAAAACAAAACAAAAGAAAAAACAAAAACAGAAAAATGAAACCAGAATTGTATTAAAGTTTGTTGGAGGGATCCCTGGGTGGCGCAGCGGTTTAGCGCCTGCCTTTGGCCCAGGGCGCGATCCTGGAGACCCGGGATCGAATCCCACGTCGGGCTCCCGGTGCATGGAGCCTGCTTCTCCCTCTGCGTGTGTCCTGCCTCTCTCTCTCTCTCTCTCTCTCTCTCTCTCTCTGTGACTATCATAAATAAATAAAAATGAAAAAAAAAAGTTTGTTGGAGTAGTAGTAGTACTGGAATCTCCATCATCCCCCATGCAGTTCTTGAGAATGTTAGTGACACTGTTTATTCCAAAGAATGGTCCCGATTCAGTGAATGACTTGTGACTTGTCATCATCAGACTTCTATGAGTGGGCTACAAACAGACATTAGGTGTTAGCCCTCAGAAGGCCATCTCAGACAAGGTCTCAGCCTGACTCATGGTGGCCTACATCTAATGGCTAATCAATGCAGGATGATAAAAGCCTTGCTTGTTAAGCACAAATAGTACCAACTCTGAAGGACTGTTTTAGTTTCATAGATGTGGGGGTCAGTTGAGTCTGTCTATGGGACTATATTGTATCTTGTCCCCTCCTATCTATGGATAACCGAACCCAAGGGTTTGCCTTAATACCCATCCTTTGCACTGATTCTCTCAGAGCATCCTTTCTAGAAACTAGATCTGCAGCAATGACTCATCCTACTCTCCAAAGAAGACTGGTGACTTATTCTTACTCTGTAAAGCAAAGAACCTACTTATGAAGGGAAGTACTAGCGAGAGTTGAGGGAGGGAAAGAATTTTATGCCTAATAAAATTCAAATAAGTGAATATTTATACATCAAGGCAGAAATACAAGCTTTCTTCTTTCAAAGATTGCCTTAAAAAACAAAAAAAGATTGCCTTTAGGTCCAATAAATCCTCCTCTGGAGAATCTGAAGAGCCTAATAAATAAGACATAAATATATCTATATTAAGATGGAATGGCCCAAGCAGATCACCCTTACAATGAAGCCCAAAGATGAGTCTGATGTTGGCAAAGAACTTATAATAAACTATTTTGTTGCTTTAGAAGAAAATCAGACATTAATAGGCATGCATTAGAAACCCTATAACATAAAAAAAATCAATAAATAGAATATATCTTTTAAAAACTTGGAGAAATCACAGATGATTAAAGGATTAAGAAAATAAAATCATTATTCTCAGAGAGAAAACAGAAGGTATTATACACATGAAATAAGAAAAAGATACTATAAAAAAGAATGAAAAAAATTCTGGGAAATTAAATTTAATTAAATTAAATTAATTTAGAAGATAAAGGAGAACTGAGACTACCTATTTGAAAATATGACACAAAGGCAAGGATATGGAGCATAAGATGGAAATTATGAGATATATGGAGGCTCACTCTAGAAGTTTCAGCATATAAACTCATGAAATTCTCCAAAAATATAATTGAGAAAAAAGAAGAAATTATCAATAAAATATTCAAGAAAATCTTTTAGTTTCCAAATTAAAGGAGTCAAGAAAGTGCCAGCAAATAGGTGAAGCAAAATGGAATTCTACAATGTCCTTGGAATGGGATGTAATAGGGTATATAAAGAGTTTTTTTTTTTTTTTTTAATTTCTCAGAGCGATCTTACAAGGTAGGAGATAGTGGAGCAATAGAACATGTTAATGTCAGTAAGATACAATCAACAAAATTCTGCTATACAAATGACTAATTGCCTCAATAAAACAATGTTATAAGGCTGGGCATGGTAGAATTGTTAGATATCAAAAAAACAAGAGGCATAGGAACAAAATACAGCAAATGGATCATATGGACCTTCTTTGCTTAGATATTTATTCTCATCAGCCAACTGAAAACATCGAGAGAGAGAGAGAGAGAGAGAGCAAACATAATCTAGTTATAAAATATATTAATTTTTAAGTTATTGGTTGTGTTGCTGTCATTGTAGTTCTGGTTTAAAAAAATTAGCTCTTATTTGGTCTAGATACATACCGAATTATTTACAATCAACATTATGATTTCAGGAATTTTCTTTAAAATTCATCTGTGCTTTTTCTTTTCCTCTACAAGAAAAGTATGGAGTATGAGTAGATGACACAGTATTATAGAAAAGTTGTTGGATAGTGATGCTGGGGGATGGGCACAAGGAGATCAGGGCATTATCCTTTCCCCTTTTGTATATGTTTGATAATAGGCATTATTATAAAATAATTATAAAATATATAGTAGATATTTTTTCATTCTAAAGAGACACCCATCTAAATAATCAAGTGAAGAGATAAAATATGTAGAAATTTTTAGAAATAAAAGAGCTCAAAAAATTTATCTCTCAGATATACTTTCCTTGAAAGTTATTGGAGGGGATGGTGCTTCAAAATGAGAGAGAAAGAAGGGGAAAAAATACATGTGGTAGTGTAAAGGACATTGGAAAAACAACACACAAGAGACATAAAGAGAATATCTTAGAATTTCTGATTATATTTGTGCTTCTTGTGACTGATCAGACCAACAGAAAACACACACCTCTATTGTGTATGTGCACACACACCTCTATTTTTCCACTGACGTCTAGTTCCAGCTCACTCCCTACAGAACCAGATTACTTTAGGTAAGTTAAGAAACAAACTTTCATCAGAGTTTACAGGAAACATACTTCATAGGATTTTAGTACTCATAGGTCCTAAAATATTAGATTAAAAAGAAAACTGTTAGAATAATTAAGAAATTCAAGTCCATAAAGGTTAAACAAATTAGATAAAAATTTTGCATTAACAGGTACTAGAACTGGCTCAGAATGTAACCCTCAATTTATCAATTCCTTTTTTTTTCTTCTATTTATCAATTCCAACTAAACCTAGAGCTCTTTCTTTGCAATAGGAGCCCTGGGGGTTTTCAAAATTTCTTTCTCCTTAAGACTGTGGTTTTCGTCACATCTAATGTTTACAAGTATCTAATGTAGACATTGTTCTGCTTAAGCTTATATAATGTTGTGTTCACAATATAAGTATTTATTAATACTTCATGTTGGAAAACAGTGTTGTAGTATATTAGAGTGATGTATATAGAAATTTATTAAAGACAAAAATATGATTTTCTACTCTTCTAAGAAAGTTAGTAATGGAAAAATATTTTAAATATTGATTGGCATAAAAAATGATGCTTGAAATAAGCAATTTACTTTAGAAATTCTCAAAATAGCAATATTTTATAGAATAAAAATCAACTTAATACCTTTAGTGTTTCATGTTACATTGGACCTGAACTTATTTTAGGCTACTGTATCATGTAAGTTGTAGTTCACTTTTTAGTTTCTGATTTCTATTAGTGTGTAAAGGATTTTACATTTGCATTTAAATAGAAAGGAAATGTGATAAAGATTTCAATTAAAAGACTGTCTATTTGGGTTAATTCATTTTTAATAGGAACAGTAAATATTTTTCAATTGTTTTAGCTCTTACCACAAGATCAGTTCATTGTTCTTTTTTTCTAGTTATGTCAGGTGATGCTCAATAAAAAACACTATGTCAGCCTCTTCTATTTAAGAAACATTTTTCATTTCTTCATTGATTTTTGAGAAGCCAAAGCAAATTTCTGAATAGGACTTGAGAAAACTGATGGCATCAGATCATGGCATTAGCACAAAAGATTCTTAACACATATAAAATATATGTTACTTATTAATGTGTGTTCCAGCAAGTGCATACATAGACCTAAACACATATGGAGCAGATTTTTCATACTAAAGTCATTTGATGGAAAAAAAAAAAAAAAAGAAAAACTATCCCATCTTGAAAGTTTGGCTAAGTCTTCAGTCTCATCTAGTTTTTAGGGATAGCTATATAAAATGGATGACCATCATTAATTAGGTTCTGTAATGGCAATATCAATCTTAGTCTGAAGTCCCATAAACTTTTTTACTTCTGAAGCTAGTTCTTTGAAATTTGGTTACTTATCTGTTGATTTTAAGTGTGCCCTTAGATTCTAAATAAATTCAGTTAGTTAGGTGGGATCTACTTGAAATATCATATCTTAAAAAATAATTTATACATTTTATCATATTTCAAGAGGTTATTTTTTTCATTTTGTTTGTAGCTACAATTATACAATTTGTAATGTTTCTTTATTTACCAGTTCCTAAGAAAATAGCTCACTTTCTCCTTTGAGAACCCTAAAACTGCACTGGACATATATTTTGGAGGATTAGGGGAGAAATATAGACATTTAAATAATGAACTGAAGTGTTTATTAATGTATTCTGGCTTGCAGCTAACAGAACATCACACTATTAAGTAAATGGATTAAGTTTCCTGTAATGCCAGCTAGGAGATATCTCGACAGTTGTGTTTTTCATTCTCAGGTGTCTAGTTAAGAAAAACACAGGGGTCCAATTCAACCTTTAAAAATGTTATCTTTTGACTAGAAAGATTACTGCTTTGAGATGCAATGAGATTTTCCACAGCAAACTTAGCAGAGGATTAGGCGTTTCATTACTCTCTGAATGAAAAACGGAGTGAATAGATGCTGTAAATAGAGGATATTTCTAGAGAGAATTTCTGTAGAAATTATGAGTTATCTTTATCATTTTTACAAAATATTCATAAAGAAAGAAAATGGCAGTTGGATTAAAAAAAGATCCATATTATTTCGAGAAAATGGTCCTAACCTCCCAAAATAGGGGATTTCAAGTGTTAAAATAAATTCTATTTCACCTCAACTTGTTTTCAGCTGTTTTATTCAATTTTTTTTTATTATCATTAGAATCTATTTTCCCCACAGTATGAGTTTATTTTTTAGGCAGTCTCTAAATTGACTGTTTCATGGTTGATTTTTTTCCAGCCATATTTAACCACTGCTCACAGCCGAATTGATTAGAGTGAGTGTGGAGTAATTCAAACAGATAAGATGGCTGAGCTCACCAAACAAGCCATGTCATGGTCCAGTAATTGTGTTCCTATAACTACAACCTAATCCACTGCAGTAAGTTAGACATGTTGAGAACACAAACTGTAAGAGCTACTTATAATAAAGTTTACAGTTTTTATACTAGATTTTTTAACTCTAATTTAGTGATGTGAGTCTTTAAGCAGACTTGACTGCAGAACTAGTAAGCTTTAAGAAACATAGAGATAATTTGAAATAGAAAAAGGATGAACATTAAGTTCAGCATCAACAATTCCAAACATCTTTGTTCAGTACAGGTAAAAGAAGTATTCAACTGAAAAATTCCTAGGACTTTTCATAGTAAATTCCAATTAATGTTTGACCAGTGTCTGCAAAGTGAAAAAAAAAAAAAAAAAAAAAGTAGTAATTGCTGGAAACTGTCAAGTTAAAAAAATAAAATAAAAAAGATAAAAAGCCTAAAGCAAGTTATTTTTTCCATAATTTTGTTAGAACCTGAAAGTTTAAAAACTTGTATGTGTACATACACAGACACACACACAAGGTCATATGAGCAAAAGTATGCACTAAGTCTCTAATACTATTCAAAATGTTTTCACAAATGTTTTACAAATAAACCTATGTTCACAATTTATCATAGACTATACACAGCACAGATTTGAGTCACGTTGTATTTTCTACTCTGTGTAAGTGTAAAAAGCCTGTGACAACATGTCCAACATCTACCATTTTAATAAGTGCTGCTAGACACTTCAGATGAATAACCAGTAAACCATCAAGCAAATCTGACTTTTTTTTTTTTTTGTGGTGAAAATCAGCAAGTTACTTGAATGAATGTATTTAAGTGTTTATTTTTATAATAGTTAAAAACAAAAAACTATTCATGTAGGTTCATAGTTATTATCTGAAACACTTTCTACTTACAAGTTTGACCTTATAATTTCTTAAAATATTTTATTTATTTATTAATGAGAGACACACCGAGAGAGGCAGAGACATAGGCAGAGGGAGGAGAAGCAGGCTCCTGGCAGGGAGCCCAATGTGGGACTTGATCCTGGATCCCAGGATCACACCTTCAGCCGAAGACAGAGCTTCAACCACTGAGCCACCCAGGCATCCTTAATGTGCAGTTTTTAAATAATTGTAAAATTATAAGGTCAGGGACGCCTGGGTGGTTCAGTGGTTGAGGCTCTGCCTTCGGCTCAAGGTGTGATCCTGGGATCCAGGATCAAGTCGCACATTGGGCTCCCTGCCAGGAGCCTGCTTCTCCTCCCTCTGCCTGTGTCTCTGCCTCTCTCTCTCTCTTTCTCTCTCTCATAAATAAATAAATAAATCTTAAAAAAACCTGCACATTATATTTTTCTCAAAAGCAATTGCGAATTTCCAAACTGCAATAAAGCTACCTGAGTATTTCCTAGCAATCATTAGTTATTGAGTATAGCTAGGCCACTTTTAATCTATGTAGAGAAAAATAAAATTATTCTTCTATTTTAATGTTGAAACCATGAGCTGTACACATGAAACTACTGTTTAGGGATTCTCTTGGGTTTATCACTAATGCTTTTTTCCCCCACAGTTAGCATTACTTAAGCATCATATGCAGGACACAGCATTTTATAAAAGAGCTACTGCTGTTATATGGGTCAATGGTAAATGACTTGTGGCAAATTAGAGACCTCTTCAAGTTTAGTTTAGTTAGAAAATTTCATGTGCACTGATTTCATTATTAAGCAAATAAATATGCAATCTGAATATAATTTTTATTTTCTCATCTCACTCTTTGCTTATACTAAAATTTAAGTCTTCTACGAAGAGAGTGGTATGGTATGATTTGGAATATTTTAGGAACACATTTTAAGAGGTTCTTTCTTCTGGAACTTATGTTTCTCTTTACTAAGAATTACTGCCTCATTATGTACTCACATGAGAATATATGTTATGTCTATGCATATGTACAAAAATATTCATTTGAAATAACTTCTCTTTTTGAGAAGCAACCCTTCTAATGATAGTTATAAACCATTATTTTTACGTTTTTTCTTGTTTTAATTTTTACTTACTACTAATTTTTTTTCAGGCACAACTCTTCATGTTAAGCACCTATTAATGGAAAGCATTATATATATATTTTATTTCTTTTATTTCTTTTTATTTTATTTTTTAAAGATTTTATTTATTTTTTTATTTATTCATGAGAAACAGAGAGACAGAGAGAAGCAGAGACATAGACAGAGGAAGAAGCAGGCTCTATGCAGGGAGCCTGATGTGGGACTGGATCCCGGTACTCCAGGATCATGCCCTGAGCCAAAGGCAGATGCGCTTAACCACTGAGCCACCCAGGTGTCCCAAATATATTCCTTTTAGTAGACTTCTTTTGAAGTCTCTGAATGCCTGCATATTGAATAACATCTTCTTTAGCTGATAGAAGACCTACAATGAAATACTGTCACTTTGGTAAAATGAGATCTTGGCAAACCTTGTTAAAACTTATAGGCTGGAAGGGAGAGGGAATAGAAAGTATTGGTAAAATCTAGTTCAAAATTTATAAGTAAATTTTAATGGCATACATACACACACTGAAATTAAATTCGTGTTAAACGCAATAGGAAGACTTAATTGACCTAATCCTTAACATTGCTCATTTTGTGAAATTATTGATAAAAAGGCAATCTTATTAGAGTTTTATAGATTTCAAATGATCTGTTTTGCAATTTAGAAATTATTGCAAAGCCATAAGATTGGTTTCATTTCCCCTTGATGCATGATGAAACTGAAGTTCAGAAATTTAATTGACATTCATACTCAAAGTTATGTAATTAATTAGTAGTGGATCCAAACTCAGGTTTTCCAACTCCCGGGTTGTTACTGCATTTGGAAATAAATATTATCTTACAAAAGCCATTAAAATCTACAGTGTTTTCTTTGCATAAATATACATTTATGAATATACATATATAAGTATTTAAATATAGTATCAAAATCTATGAGTATATTTCATATTAATAGATTAAAAATTAAGAGTCTAAAATGGAGCAAGGGGTATAAAGGAAAAAAAAAAGAAAACTGAAGCCAAAATGATTCAGACCACTATGCTTTTCATAACTTTGTTGTAATTTATGCTGTATTAAAAAGTTTCAAAGTTATCCAAACAGCCAGTATGATCCTGGTCTTTAGTGTTTTGGTGGGATCCTTCAGTAGAGTTCAGGCAGCATTGGTCAGTCAAAAGTCATTTACCTTTGGCTTGATCCTAGTCAAATTCTGTCATAACAGATTTTTTTTTTTAATTTCTAAAAACTTATTAATGTACTTTGAAGCTACAGATGCTTTTACAAATAAAAGACTATGTGGTGGTAAACATTTTTACTGTTTTGAAAGTAAAGAATAAGCATATGTCTCTGGGACAGGCATACAAGTTATGAACAGTACTGTTGATCTACCTCATTCTTTCAGGGAATCTCAATATTATGAAGAAGTGTGAAAAAGTTACCTTTAATACTTATAAACACAGACCAAAAAGGATGCAGTCAGTTAAAACTGATTAGAATTATGTTTGAGTGTCATGTTCTTCAAAGCACAAAGTAGCACATTTTGTTTTAATTATTTTTTTCATTTTGTTTTAATTAAAAGCATTGTATTTATTTCCATTAAATTCAAACATTAAAAATACGGAATCCTGCTAAATATTCAGAAGATACAGATTTAAAGCAATGGCGGACTTCAGCTTAGCAAGTAGTTTAACATTTATAGCAACTACAAAAGTTTTTTTTTTTTTTTTTTTTTGCAACTACGAAAGTTAATGCTGAAACTTTCTTTTCAAGATACTCAATTTACATGTGAAATTGACAACCAGGATAGAAAGATAGGTAAAATAAATTGAAGACCCCTATGTTGAGTTTATATATAATAAAAAAGCATACAGAGGATGATAGAAGCTAACGTGAGTTGAAATATGTCTTCTTTGTGTGTGAAAATAACTATACTTTATTCCCTTAAGATCTGTATGTTGACTTGGCTGCTCATAGAAACAAGGACCTTTTAGTATTTTACTATAAAAATTATGAATCCAGTTTCTTGTACCATATGTCTATGGCTCTCTATACATTATTTAAGAAAATAGTTCTCTCCTAAAATATATATTGCTAAATGAAACAATAACAAAATATAGATCAGTTTTGTTAAGAAATGTTTTTAAATTTATTCTTACAAATATATACAGATTCACAAATATACAAAAGAATTATGATAGATAATCGTCTTGGACCTTTCCTGGTTTTCTATTCTAAAGGGTTCCATATTTTGAACACATATTACTCTAAGTAAAATAGGAGACTCTGCATCTCTAATATATGAATATTTATTCAATATTAATTGAATTATTAATACACACAGTTATATTAATAATTAGTACAGAAAGAGAACTGAAATATGAAGAAATTGAAAAATCAGAAATAAAATTTCAATATTGCCATTCTGCTCCCTATGGATCACCTTGTACACCTATTGGGAAGTGTATAACCACTTGTTTGGGGGACGCTTGGTCTACAGTAAAAGCATGCCAGTCTCCTAATGTTGAAGTATAATTCAATGGGAATATGGGTCAGGACCAAGGCAGTACACTCTGGGGAATAATATTAAAATGCTGTCAGGGATCTAAAAGGAAAGTTAACTCTCCCTCATTCTCTAAGATGGAAGTGTTACTGAATTGACTGGAGGTTATATAATGGGTTCTCTAGCGTCTTATAAATGTAGCCTCCATATTCCATTTCAGTCTTCTCGTTTTATTGTCAAGACTTCTGTCACTGGGCAGTGTACACCTCTGGAATGGTGATATTCCAGTTGTTAGCATAAAAAGCAATAACAACAACCCTTGGGCCAACTTACTACAATATAAGAATAACTATATGAGTAGACGGACTCTCTCAATAGGATATAAGAGCTGTCAGTTTAAAAGTAAACATTTTCTTTTTTTTAAGATTTTATTTATTTATTCATGAGAGACACACAGAGAGAGAGAGAGAGAGAGAGAGGCAGAGACACAGGCAGAGGGAGAAGCAGGCTCCATGCAGGGAGCCCTATGTGGGACTCGATCCCGGGACACCAGGATCACACCCTGGGCTGAAGGCGACGCTAAACTGCTGAGCCACCAGGGCTGCCCAAAAGCAAACATTTTCAATTGCATATTCTAATTTACTTAGTTGAAGAACATTTTCCACATTTGGTTGGATTTGTTTTGTAGTCCTAGCCAAGGCTGGAGTCCCTACTTGTTATGGCACCCTTAGGGTAAATTCCTAGTTAAAATAAACATCATAAGATCATAAAGTCATCTCAGGTTTCTACTGAGGACCTGAGACCACATTTTGTATATGTCTCAAGCAGTGGTTTTGGAACTTTAATACACATATGATTCTGATTCAGTATTTTGCTTTTCTAACAATATCCCAGATGACATAAGTGCTTTTGGCCAATGAATCACAGTTTGAGCAGCAAGGTCCTAAGCAATGTTTACCAGCAGCTGTTACATCTATTCAGCAGAGGGCTATGTAGACAAGTGTACATGAAGTGGCATTTATTATCCAGTAAAGGTAGAAATGGTAGAATTTGCATAAGGATTAATGTCTCATCATAAAGTTAAGAAACTGATGAAGTATGAATCCCAGTCTCAATGAAGTCTTATTAGAAATTGATCAAATTAATAGCTATGGTTAGGATAAGGAAAATGAGATGATTTTAATGAGCACTCATCATAGTATAATATATCTGAGTTTTCAAAACTTTTTGTCTAATTTGAGTCATCAGAATAAAAAATGCTAGATCTTTTTTTTTTCAAAACAATGAGTACATAAGTTATGGAAAATGAGAAGTTTTTGGAGACTTCTTATAGGTTTAGCTTCAGTAGCACTACTCTAGCAACTCATCCAATACTTTAAATATATTTGATTTAATCATTCTGCTGAAGTAATTACCTATATTACCTAGATGTGTTTTCACTTTGAGTTATATGAAGATCCCTACAGTTGTTAGGGAAGCATATGTATTTATAACTAGATCAATATACAAAAATTGGGTATCATTTATTACCCACCATAGCAGATATTGGCAAATTATGATCCATGGGTCCACTCCATCCTGCAGCCTGAGCCTACTTTTATAAATACAAATTTATTCAAATATAACCATGCCCATTTGTTTACATTTTGTCTATAGCTGCTTTCCCACTACAATGATAGAGTTACATAGTTGCAACAGAGATCATCTGGCCTGCAAAGTCTAAAATGTTTATTATCTGGCCCTTTAAAAAAAAAGTTTGCTGATTTCTATTCCAAACTCATATAAAACTATAAAATAATAAAATTCACTCTCTATGAATTATTCTAAAACACAGTCTATGAGAAAATTCTACAGATAATAATCCAAATGTAATTATATATTTAGTGTGAGTTCTTATTCTAAGTGCCTATGCACATTTGGGTTCCTTGAGGAGTCTGAATTATATGCTGGTGTTGTATATTTCCGTTTAGTGAGGCCATATTTGTACTTTTCCTCCTCTGAGTCTGCTGAAAAGAATATTAATAGTCTCAACCACCTGACACATTAAATAAGAGTTGAAGCACGTTAAATACAAACAACTTGATTCAACTGGACTACCATAGGTGTCACCTAATGGAAAATGTATTTTATGGTGATTTCTGCAGCATGTTAGTGTTTCATCTGACAAAATAAATCCATTGATTGTAGTCTCAAATGGAATCTATGGGTTGAAACTTCGGTTGAGATAACAGAAGATAAAAGTCTTTGACCCCAATAGTTGCTTTGTTTTGGTCTGTGGTATAATTTGGGCAAAGCTAAAATGCCTACAGTCAAAAAATCCACAATGAGATCTAGACTAACAGAGATCCCTTTAGCTGCTATACGCTAACAGCAGCGCTTAGCACACGTCAGACATAGTGTGAAATTAGTCCATAAATTGCTATTATAGCTATATCATCTCCTCATATCTTCAATTTCCTTAGGTGTAAAAAGTCCAAACTATAACTTTGTGTACTAGAATTTTCCAGAAGGCTTTGAAATAATGTCCTAGACCCCTTTGTAACTAATTAAATCAGAAATTTGAAGTAGTTTTATAACCAATTAAATCAGAAAACTTGAGTAGTTTTAATGTGGGCTAGGTTTTAAAATTATTAGGCTAAATTAATAATAGTGCCAAATTTTTCACTGATGATGCCAAATATGTGATAACATCGCTCCTCTGATTTCTATCTGGCATGTTAAGAGACAATGATGCTGGAAATTCGGCAGAATAAAAGGCTCAGGGCTTGCCTACTGCCATTTGCCTTCACTGGTAACATAAATAGAGAAGAGAGGAACACATACATTTATGGTTACAGCAAATAGAACAACAAGACTGAGGTTATATGAGCAATTTCACGGACATGTTTCTTAAGCAGAATGAGTGTGAGTTTTGTTCTGTTTTGTTTCAACTCAACATTTCAACCAGTAGATTTTATTTAAAAAAAATCAGATTTCCAATTTCTTTTAAACAATCTACTAACATTATATCTGAATTTCCACAAGACAAAAGTTGTCAAGATCTGAGTAACCAGCTATTCTTTTTAGATGGGACATAAACTGCCCAAATCAACAATCTCCACCATTTTTTTCATCCTCCTGACATCACAGAAGAATAACAGTTGCCACTTATTGTTGGCCTTATTCTGCTGCTTTTCTTATACTATAGAAATATTATCTGTGCCAATGCTTTTTGTCAAAAAGGAAAGACAAAAGAAGATTCATAGGCTTTAGATTTCAAGGAAATTGGAAAAAAAAAAACATTTATTTGTGGCCCATCATATTTCTTTACATTACTTGCAAGTGTATGATAGCCATTTTAGTTTTTTACTCAATCTAGGCCAAAAACATATGCTTGTCCCAATATTTCTTTGCTCTGAGATTGAGTTTTTACTGATGACAAATTCAGAGTGGCTAATGCTTGCCAAATATTTAGGAGGGCTAACTCCAAGCTTTCTAAAGACTATGTGTGTGCATACACTTACTTGTGTGTTAAACATCTTAACCAAGGCTTAGATACTATGTCTTTACACAATCATCTCATTCAATCCTAAAAATTAGGTTTAACCTTTTTAATAATGTGGAAACTGTTGGTCCAAAGAGAAGTAAGTAGCTCAAGGTCATATAGTTACTACTTCCTGTAATGTGTAGTATTGTTGTGTTTATGCCACTTCACATCCTCTTAGTCTGGACCGTGCTGTCTCCATAATTTGAGAGGCTAAGTTATTTCACCAAGTTCAAACAGATGCAATATTCTCAAAATTGATGTGCTAAGACTTGGTATCAATATGTTAAAATTGGTATGTTAAAATCCTCCTCTTTAAATTTAAGCATTCCACGAATTTACTATTTTCCAAGATACTAGTTTCCTGGTTACCTTTGACGACTTGAGACTCATAATCTGGCTTTGAACCTCAATGGTACTTTCTCCTTCTTTTGAGACACCTAACAAATGCCATTACATTATCTTCATAATTACTTTGTCTTCCTTCATACAATTTTAAGAATAAATGCCTTGAGGACTTTTTAAGGATTATTTTTATGCCTACATTTGTGTCTTCAAGAGTATTGAATTGAATGGAATATTGAATCTGCTCAACAGTAGTGGTTAATGTAAAGGGAGTCCATAAGCTCTCTGGAAGCTACTCAGTAGACTAAAAATGAAAAGCCTTGCAAATGATCAGGTGGTGAGAGGACTCTCATTCAAGCCCACAGGAATGAAGACCTTGTTTGTTTTGTTTGCTACATATCTTTCCTAATTAGAAATGAGGAAATCTGATTTACTTTAGGTACTATGGGCTAAGTGGCTTCTAGGAATAAGCTTCTAAGATTTGAGTTCAGTAGTGGATTGGGAAGAAAGGTCTGGCAATTGACACAGTTCAAGCACAAAGTACGGCTTTGTGCTACAATCTGCAGTGAGTTTCTCGCAGAGTTCACCATGTCTGTTTTACAAGCAGGTAGTGGGTGTCTGCGAATTTTAAAATTCAGTCACATATCATTCTTGGATAGGTTTCTTAATAAACTCAGCCTGCTGTATTGTAAAGTATTTGTTACCATGTTCGTTGGCTTCAGTCTTCAAACAGCAAGAAAACAAATGAAAGTTTCTGGTTCAAGTCTTAAATTCCTGACATAATAGAAAAAGAGCCTGGACATTTATCTCCATGTAAGGGATAGATCTTACTCTGTAGTTATATAAATAGCATCTAAATATTGCTTAACATTCCCCAAATGAATGAGACCATATAATGTTTGTCCTTCTCTGATTGACTTATTTCACTCAGCATAATACCCTCCAGTTCCATCCTTGTCGAAAATAGTGAAAGGGAATAAAATGAGTGGGAAATATCAGGGAGGGAGAAGAACATGAGAGACTCCTAACTCTGGGAAACGAACTAAGGGTGGTGGAAGGGGAGGTGGGCGGGGGGTGGGGGTGACTGAGTAACGGGCACTGAGGGGGGCACTTGATGGGATGAGCACTGGGTATTATTCTATATGTTGGCAAATTGAACACCAATAAAAAATAAATTTATTAAAAAAAAGAACGCAGCTAAAAAAATAAATAAATATTGCTTAACAGAACCTTAGCAAGAGTAAAGTGAAACAATTATTTATTAGAGGTTGGATTGAGCGAAGACATTATTTGAATTTTTCTCTCATCTCTAGGTCATAATAAGACTTGGAATTTTGGCTGCAGAATGCATATGGAGTACGGCTTTGTGCTACAATCTGCAGTGAGTTACTGATACTTGTAATCTGTCCATGAGAATCTTTTCCTGATGGTCAGCATTAAAAATATCTCATAAAGTGAAATAGTTGCAAAGTTGTGTCACTATTATTTGACACACTCCTAAACACTTGGTATTGTAGCCCATAGAAGTCTACCTTTCAGAGAGCATGCATTCAGAGTTTGCTTTTATAATGTGAGTTTAGATCCCTCAGGCACTCAGCATGTTGGCAATCCCCTATAAAACGATATCAGCAGGGGACAAAGTGAAGTAAAGCGGATTGTATCTGACAGAGCTCCTTAAATAAGTTGTTCAATTGACAGGGGAGGTAGGAAGCCTTCTCTGGGTGATTAATTTGAATGATCTAAACTAGTTGATGTGTACTTTTAAATGATTAGTTTCTTATTATTTTCCTAAAGAATAGTAAAAAATGCATTCCAGAGAAAAAGTATTGTGTAAAAGTTTAAACATTTAAAGTCCTATGTTATAAAATAATTTACCTAAAGGTAGTTGTTCTCAAAATTAAGTCCACAGGAGAATATTTCAGGAATGCTTTTTCTATCATGTTGATTTCTTAGGTTCCAGTATGGAAAGTCTGTTTCTGGGCTGGAGCCTAGGAAACTAGATTTTTAACAAGCATTTCTGGTATTCATGATGCAGATAATTTAGGGTTTGGTGTTAATAAGACAAACTTCAAGAGAACATGTAAAGGTGGTCTCTAATTGAGACTTTCCTCTACTTACTTATACAGATTAACCTTTGGTCAGGAAGTTTAGGCAGATATTACTACAACTAAAGAACCAGAAGAATGTCAGCTAAGGTGCTTAGTGGAAAATTAAAGAACTAGAGCTCCCTGATTAGAAGGTGTCCTGGAAAGTAGCCTGGAAAGTGTTAAAGGAAAAATTACCAAAGTATTGGTCTGTACCTCTGTCTATATTTTGTTTCAGGCATTCTTTTTTCAAGTATAAAATTTTTCCTAGTCTCTTTAAGAATTAATCTGTTAAAGAGCTTTCTCAGTCACACTTTAGGAGTAATGTAAAATTAATATAAAAAAACTGATTTAAAAAAGTCTAAATCATGCTTAGATTTGGGCCTACTGAGAAATCATAGATACATGTTTGTCCTAAATATTGCATTTTTGATCCTCTGTAAGATTCTTAGGAATTTGTCGTGTTGTCACAGAAAATAAACTATGAATAAAGTGTAATAAACTGAAGTTTACTTTAATAAGAAACACTTTCCATATAATACTATATTTGTCATATAGATTTCTAATTTTTTTACATTATATAAAGTATTGTACAGTATGTAAAGTCTTGAATTTCAATGACTAATGTTTCTGCCTCTGATTCCATTGACATTGTTTCTGTGTCACTCACTCTTATAACTTTCCTTTGTAATAGATGAACACGTTACCTGTCTATTCTATATTAAACATGGGGTCCAAATGCTCGCAACTAACATCCCTTTGAGAAAATCACACCTTTTTATATATCCATTAATTATAGCTCTATTTCCAATGCTGAATGATATGAAGAGAGTAATATAAGCTCATATAATTTTAAAATAAGAAAAATTCAATGATTTGGAGAAAGAAAAAACAATTTGTTATATATTCAGTTTTTTTTTCTTTTTGCTAATGCTATAATTAAGATCTAAAAAATATAAGAGAAGGGGAGGTTGAGCTATCAATTAAGTTAAAGGCTATGATAGCTTTTTTGATGTGTCAGGCTGGTAAGACTATAGTCTTTCAATCACATTATTTGTGTTTTGTTAGAAAAGGATTTTTTCAGGTTCAATTAAAATCCTAAGCAGTTTACCTTTTGTAAGAGGAATTATTCTAGATAACCTGGGTGGGCCTGCCTTATTCAGTTGTAAAGCCTTGAAAGCTTTTCCAAGGAAGAAGAAATTCCATCTGTGGATAATACCATTGGTCTGAAAAAAAAAAAAAAAAAAAAAAAAAGAAAAAGAAAAAAGAAAAGAAAAAGAAAAACAAAAACAAAAAACAAAAAACAAAAACATTGGTCTGCACTAACGGAATACTCTACTATTCATAACCTTCCCTCCTGACTACCGGCTTTTCTGATTTTGGATTTGTTTGGGCAGCCCCCATAATCATATAAGGCAGTTCCTTGCAATGAATCTTAATATAAATCTTAATAATAAATCAATATATTTTAACATAAATATCTCTGTCTCTAAGTATGTGTGCATGTGTGTACAGGGCAGTATTGGTATCAGACTCCAGAAAAATTTCAGTATCATAAACGATATAAAGTAGCCTTACTTGGGAAAAACAGGTCAAGACTGATACCTTTAAATAGGACTACTTATGTGTATTTTGATTCCTCTGATAATTTACATTATTATTTTTCCAATTATGATAATGCTAGGATAAACTATTTAGATAGTGTGTTGTTTAGATTCACTAAGTGTATAACTGAATAGAAACTTTTATTAGGTATATCCCTTTTCCCTTAGAAAAAATAGAAAGTCCTATGATAGCCTGTTAAAATAGTATTATCAGCACTTATGGTAAGGTTCATCTATAGGAATTAATTTTTGTTTCTAATTGAACCATAATTAATACTACCTCTAAAATATATTATTGATTTCTTCAATAATAGATTATTGGTGATATTATTCAGCAGTTTTTGAGAAAAATAAAAGTATCACGGTTAAAATTGTTAAAGGGATGAACATGGCATTGCAGTGATTCTTGTACATATAAAATAACAACCTCAGTTACAGAGAATAACATGTTTTCTGTAAAGTATAATGTTGCTGATGGTCTGACATCACTGGAAGTATCTGATAATACTGTTTAACATAAAGCAATTTATCAGAAACATATCATTGCACTAGTTAGACTAACTACATTTTTCCCTCTTAAAACTCAATAAATACTTTTACTGTATAGTCTCAGAAACCTGAGAAGTATCCTTTTAAGATATATCAATTTTTTTCTTGTTAAGGTCCTTCTAAGTTTGTGTATTTGTATAGAGGTAATATTGTTGCACAATGCACACATTAGAAAAAGGAGAAAGTTTGCCGCTGAGAAACAGTTTTGTATCCTATTTTGATGATTTAAAAATAGTACCTAATAGCTAAAATCTTATAGTTTTTAGCAATAATGTGCCCATCAAAGTGCAGATATCCCAAGAGGAATCAGAGATAATATTTTCCAACTGTAATGTGGCATACAAAATATTTTTATTACCATAATAATCATTGCAAATGAAAGTGTTGCTGCCATATAAGCTCAGCAAAAAGAATCTTAACTTGCTGGATGCAACGTTGCTAGACAGTAACATTTCTTTAGTTATTTACTAAAACAATGTGGTATTTGCTTTGTAGTGAATACTTTCAGCTGTGTTTGGATAAATGCTTCATAACAAATCAAAAGCAGTCCAAATACTTATAGTTCCATAAAGTAAGGAAGTGCTTAAACACAGACATGCACACACACACACACACATACACACACACACACACACACACACACAAAGTGGTAGAGCAATAAAGTATTGGAGCATGCGTAAAGTATATGGGGACCAAGGGCTGT
Organism: Vulpes lagopus; assembly: GCF_018345385.1. Taxonomy (NCBI): domain Eukaryota; kingdom Metazoa; phylum Chordata; class Mammalia; order Carnivora; family Canidae; genus Vulpes; species Vulpes lagopus. Next base: position 19,931,403 of record NC_054824.1, on the reverse strand, counting down.
CCTGAAAGAGCTCCCAATGGTCAAAGATGGAATAATATGTGCAACAAATAAATATTTAAAGTATTAGATTATAACCCAAGAATCAAATAAATACATAGGATGTATTTATTGATTAATACATATATGCTGGTCTGAACTCAAAGAATCAAATAAATGACATAAATTGGGAAGGAAGGAAGGAAGGAAGGAAGGAAGGAAGGAAGGAAGGAAGGAAGGACACATCTTTCCTACAGAAGAATTCCAAATGATAAATATAGAAAGGATAAAAAACAATAGAAAATCACCAATAGAAGAGCACAGTAATAGTTGCTGAAGACAAAATTAGTAAAGTAAATTTTAGGATATATATGGGAAGACAAAATAGAAACTTTATAGGAAGAAGATTGTTATCTACTACCTGAATCAAATGATCAAGCAACATTTTCAGTAAGACATCCTAAAACATGTATATGGCATGATGCAATGAGAAGAACACTTTGCCTTTATAAAAAATTCCTACAAATTCATTAACTCCAGTTTAGGTATGGGAAAACATCAGACAGATATCAGTTGAGGGAGATTCTATAATCTGATTAGTTACTCTTCAAAAGTGTCAAAGTCAAAAAGGGTTAGTATCCAAAGTATGTAAAGAACTTATAAAGCTCAACACCAAAAACTCCCACAAATAATCCAATTAAAAATGGGCAAACACATGAACAGAAACATTTTTCCAATGAAGACATATGGATGGTCAACAGACATGGAAAGATGTTCAACATCACTAATTATCAGGGAAATACAAATCAAAACCACAAAGGAGATAGCACCTCATACCTGATCAGAATGGCTAAAATAAAAAACACAAGAAACAACAAGTGTTGGTGAGGATGTAGAGAAAAGGGAACCCTCTTTGTACTGTTTTTGGGAATGCAAAATGGTACAGCCACTGTGGAAAAAAGTACGGAGTTTTCTCAAAAAGTTAAAAATAGAACTACCTTATGATCCAGTAATTGAAGTACTGGGCATTTACTCAAAAAATACAAAAACACTAATTCAAAGGGATACATGCACCCCTATGTTTATAGAAACATTATCACAATAGTTTGGGCTATTTACAATAGCCCAATTATGGAAGCAGCCCAAGCATTCATGGTAGTAGAACAAAGAAATCAGATGTGGTGTGTGTGTGTGTGTGTGTGTGTGTGTGTATACCCACACATACACAAAATGTAACATTATTCAGCCATAAAAAAGAATGAAATCTTGCCATTTGCAACAACATGGATAGAGATAAGGAGTATAATGTTAAGCAAAATAAGTCAGAAAAACAAATACCACATGATTTCACTCATATGTAGAATTTAAGTAACTAACAAAAATAACTAGCAAAAGAAAAAAGAGAGAGACAAACCAAGAAACAGACTCTTAACTACAGAGAACAATTTGACAGTTATCAAAGGGAAGGTTGGTGGGTGGATAGGCATTAAGGAGTGCACTTGCTGTGATGAGCACTGGGTGATGAATGGAATTGTTGAATCACTGCATTGTGCACCTGAAACTAATATAACACTGTATGTTAACTATACTAGAATATAAAATAAAATATAAAAAATAAAAAAGAGGTACTCTACGAATATTAATCATGTTATTTCTATCTTCATTCCTAATTAATTTTCTTGTTAATTATATCAGTATATCAGTATTATAAATGCTGATATAAATGCTGAGGCATACCGGGTCACCTAGGTGGCTCAGTGGTTGAGCATCTGCCTTCAGCTCAGGGAGTGATCCTGGGGTCCTGGGATTGAGTCCTGCATTAGGCTCCCTTATGGGAGCCTACTTCTCCCTCTGCCTCTCTCTCTGTGTTTCTCATGAATAAATAAATAAAATCTTTTTAAAAAATGCTAATGCATATTTAACATCCTGTACACTTACGTATTGGATGATTCTGTATCAAAAAGGATTGAACTATGTGACATTGACACCTAACACTAGTGTAGTGATACAAACTATAAAGCTAACAGTCTGCTTACCTTTTTGCATCCATCCATTCATGTAAGAATGTAGGAAACCAAGAAGAGCTGTCCAAGGGCTTCTTACATGCAGCAGCACTTACCTAGGAGGTATCAAAATCATGAAGAAATAATGAGTAGAAACTTCCAATTCCTGGTGAAAGACAAATTAGAGATTCAAGAAGATCAGAGATATAAAACAGAATAAGATCAAAGCGTTCCCTCCCTAAGTAGATCATAATAAAAATGCTGAGAAACAAAAATAAGGAAAAATTCTTAGAGGGACCCTTGGGTGGTTCAGCGATTAAGCATCTGCCTTTGGCTCAGAGCATGATCCTGGTCCTGGGATGGAGTCCCACATCAGATTTCCTAGAAGGAGCCTACTTCTCTCTCTGTCTATGCCTCTGCCTCTCTGTCTGTCTTTCATGAATAAATAAATAAAATCTTTAAAAAAAAGCTTGTGGACTATTTTCCAGGATAGATCAAGTGTCGAGATATAAAACAAGCCTAAATTCATTTTAGGTGATTAAAAAAATCAACAAATATCAATAAGAAATATCAATAGAACAAAAAATTGGTTCTTTGAAAATGAGTAAAATTCAAATTTAGTTAGACTCTCTAGAAATATGTGTACGTGTTTACATGTGTTTGTATATATATATGTGTATATATATATGTTGTGTGTGTGTATATATTTGTGTCTATAGACACAAATTAGCACTGAAATAGAAGTGTATAGGACATCATTACAGACACTGCAGAAATTAAAAGCATTATTAGAGAGTAGTACAAATATTTTATGCCTAAAATTAGACAACCTCAATTTAATGGACAAATACCTGGAAAAATAAAAATCCCTGTACTTGATTTAAGGAGAAGTAAAAAACATCAATAGACTTACAACAAGTAAAGAAATTGGATTAGTAAATAAAATGCTTCCACAAAAAGCGCAGGTGCTAAAATTTCACTAATGAGTTTAGTAAATATTAGCATACTATACCAGAAAGATATAAAATCAATTATACATCATCACTAAGTGAATTTATAAAATGGGCAAATAATTTGAATAGACATTTTATAAAATAAGATGTATTGCTGCTAAAAAGAACATGAAAGGATGCTCAACATCATTAATCATTAAGGAAATACAAATTAAAATTACAATGAAATACGACTACACACCTTATTAGAATAATTATAGTGTTATAAACTGTCAATACCAGGTATTGTCAATGTAGTAGAGGAAGTAGTACCCTTATACATTGCTGGTGGGAATGTAAAGTGACACTGCCATTTTGGAAGAGAGGTTTTGTTTTGTTTTGTTTTTAAGGATGAATATTACTTACTCTGTGAACCAAGAACCCACTACTATGTATTCACCCAAGAGAACCAGAATCTTACATCCACTCAAAGATTTGTCTGTATTTTCATAGCAACATTATTCAAAATAGCTGAGATTAGAATCTAGCCAATAGGATAATAACTGGTGAATGGATAAACAAATGAAGTATATAATGGGATACTTTTCAGAAATAAAAAGGGACAACATACCCTACACTATTCATAAGCCTAAAAAATTTTATAGCAAGAGAAACAAACCAGAAGAAAAAATATAATTTATGAGTCCATTTATATGAAATTTCTAGTTGATGCAAACCTTATAGGCATTAAGCAACCAGCATAACTGGGGTGGGGAGCAGATTCTGGGACTAAGGGTAGAGCAGCAATTGACTGCCACTGAGTATGAGGGAACTTTTAGGAGCGATAAAAAATGCACTGGAACTGTCTCTTGATGATCACTGAACAACTCTTTTTCATTGAACAGTACAGTAAAAATAGGTGAATTTTATGTTGGTATTTTATGTTTCAATAAAGTTGTTAAAAAAGTGCAAAATTAAATAAACATGTCAACTATATATATACATGTAGATATGACAAACACATAATTAGTATCGAACATGATTCATCATTTGAGCAAAACAAATTAAAACCACAATAAGCAGCTATATTCATAATTGCCAAAACTTGGAAGCAACCAAGATATCCTTCAGTAAGTGAATAAATTGGTACATCCAGACATATTATGGAATATTATAGCATATTATCCTGCACTTAAAAATATGAACTACCAAGCTATGAAAAGACATTGAGGAACCCTAAATGTTTATTACTAAGTGAAAGAAGCCAAACTGAAGAGGCTACAAATTGTAAGATTTTAACTTATATGAGATTCGAGAAAAGGATGTGTCTATGTCTCTCCAAAAGTTTGGAGACAATAAAAAAAAAAATCATTGATCGCTAGGGCTTGGGAGTGGGGTAGAGGGATGTATAGACAGAGCTTAGAGGAGTTGCAAGGCAGTGAAAATATTTTGTCATGAGACCATAATGATAGGTACAGATCATTAGACATTTGTCTAAACCCACAGAATGTACAACACCATGATAGATCTATAATGGAAATTACAGGCTTTGGGGAATAATGATGTGTCGAAACGTTCACCGATTATTACAAATGTACTGCTTTGTTGGGGAATGATCACAATGGGGGAGGCTCTGTGGAGGGGAGGGGAGGGAACATCTGGGAATAGTCTGGACTTCCTGCTCAATTTTGTTATAAATTCAAAACTCCTCTAAAAAAATAAAGCCTATTTAAAGACCACAATGCGATACTATTTACACATATATTAGGAGTCTAAAACTTAAAAGTATGATCATTTGAAGTGTTGGTGCAGATATGGAGGCACTGGAATTCTCATGTGTATTCTGTGGGCAGAAATGTTCATTCATACAGATACTTGGAAAACAGGTTTGACAGTTTTTTAAAAAATTAAACAAGAACCTATGTCTAGATATTTACCTAATATAAATGAAAGCAAATATCCATACAAAGAATTTCCTACCAATGTCATAGTAGCCTTAATTTTTACAGCCAAAATTTAGAAACAACTCAAATGTTCATCTTCTTCAGGTGAATGTATAAATAAATAATGTTATGTCTGTACAATGGGATACACTATTCAGCAACAGAGAAGAAAAAATATTAATACACACAATAGTATGAATTATACTTAATGAACAAAACAGGAAAATAAAGTATACACTATATGGTTGCATTTATATAAAATTCTAGAAAAAGCTAACTATGACAGAAAGTGTCATTAAAAAGTATCGTAAAGTGAGAGAGTGATCAGTGGTTACCCACGATGGGGTTAGGCATGGAGAGGTGAAGGAGAGGTATTACAAAGAGACATTACTAGGAGCGTTAGAAATATTAATTACATTGATTGTGATAATATGATTTGTACACATATGAACACTTATAAAATTATATACTACAAATGGAGCTTATTGTCTATCAATCCCTAAAAAAGGTGTTAAAAAGATACTGAAATGATCTATTTTTATACCGTTCAAGAAATCAGTCTTTACTGTTTTTATTCTCAACAGCTATGCAATATTAGTTTGCTAATGAAGTTTATAACACATTTTCTGACCCCTAGTTCAGCAAGTCAACCAGTTGAGAAGATAATCATGTTATTTCAGGTAAAGTAATGCAGAAATGGGGAAGGATGGATTCTGCTGTTTCTGTCCAAAATATTTTCAGAATGCCATGTAATTTATTTATTTATTTATTTTTAAAGATTTTATTTATTTATTCATGAGAGGTAGAGAGAGAAGCAGGCTCCATGCAAGGAGCCTGATGTGGGACTCGATCCCAGGACTCCAGTATCATACTCTGGGCGGAAGGGAGGCGCTGAATGGCTGAGCCACCCAGGCATCCCAAATACCATCTAATTTAAAAGCAAAAGCTTTCAGTTATAGATGGTTGGTTGTTTCAGGGACTCTTAAATGCATGTTGGATTCATTGTTTTATTCAATTTTTCCCCCTGAAATTAGACCTCAAATAAAACACATTTTTGTCATTTTTGTCAGTTCTACATGCTATTTATAGAAAGGCTAGTCTCTGTGTGGTTTATAATATGTGGAGGTCATCATGTTCAGAGAGAAATGGCATGGTAATGATTCCACTCCGGAGAGATATTCTGATAAAGCACAAGCTCAAACTTTGTAGGTTCTTTTGACCTTAATAATAATGGCTAACATTTAGTGAATGCTTAATATGTGCAATATATTATCTTATTAAATCTCCCCTATCACCTCTTGAGGTCTGTACTGTAAATACCTTCAATTTGTAGATGAGGACACAGAAATATAGAAGTTAAGCAGTTTGCTCAAGGGAGCAAGTGAGGAGCAAAATTTCCAACTCAGATGTGTCTAAGTACAGAACTGAGCTCTACGTCCCTATACTTTGTGTCTCCTTCTTAATCACAGAAAAATAAGCATTAGACATAAAGATGAAAATTAATGTCATTATTTTAAGATTGTAGGTGTTCAATATGAAGATCATCTGGTCACCTGATTGATTTCATTCAACCACTTACGTATCCCTGTATACCTGTAAACCTGTATACCTGTATACCTGTAAACAAGGTATGATTTCATAGCTATATATTATGTGATTGATTCCATACAATTTTGGAGATGATAAAGTTGTAGTCAAGGTCACCACAATATACAAAATTGTAACTCTTCATTCACTGCCTTCTTAGTTCTATGACAAAGGATGCTTTTATAATTTGAGCATAAAAAATAAGCAGCTGAGTAAAGAATCAGCTATCATTTTTTAAGGCAATAAGTAATAACTCTCAGAGGCCCACCACCTCAAAAGGGCAATTGCAACTTTTTCATACATACCTAAGAACTTATTGTTCTTTCTGTATGTTTCTACCACTTCATGTTTCTATCTCAGTGTATGGTTCTTCCTTCCTAAGTCAGAAATGAGATACCGTTAGTTAAAGCAGCTCTGCTTGAGGAATTTTCTGGCTAGGAAAATTAAATCGAACCTTCTTGACTTTCCTCTTTAACTTTCTACTTGCTACCTAATTTACCACTGCCAGTACCTAAGTGAGTCCTGTCCACAGTGCTAGAGACATCCCAAGATGTCCTCATGATGCTGGTAATCTCCATATCTGGTCTGACCACTGCAAACTCCACTATGTTTACCTTCCATTCTGCATCAATCTCACAGGCAGGACCCCTGGTCTATCTACTATTATCATTCATTTTGCACAATACAAAGTTTTATGGTAATCTACATATTTCTCTTCCCTGCCTTTTGCCTAATTTTCACTTCCCTTCTGTTTGCTTGACCCTCTACTATATCTCTTATTTACTCTCACTCCCACTTTCCTTGATTCTAACATATGCAATAATCTCTTCTCTAAACATATTTTAACTCTGAATTTCCATAGATATAGACATTATTATAATCATATAAAATATGTGAAAAGATTTATTTAAAAAGAATCAGGTTGGGGTAATAATTCCCAAGCTGGGGGAATGTGTCTGTAGGTGCATGTAATTTCATATTATTTTGTTACCCAATATCCACAAAAACATATAGTAATGGGCATAATATTATGCTAATTATGAGCTAGAATATATAGCTTATTTCGTAGATTGTATGATGATGATATTTACAGTTCCAAAAGTGTATGTTCCATGAATAATTATTTATACTAGAATTGTCTTCTTTTTAATCTCAATGCCAGCAAGATCTACTCAAAACCCACGTTTTAGTTCTTTATTTTATTTAAATTCAATTAATTAGCAATAGTGTACAATAACCAAACTATGGAAAGAGCTCAGATGTCCATATATAGATGAATGGATAAAGATTATATATAATATATATATATATATATATATATGTGTGTGTGTGTGTGTATATATATATATATATATATATCAGCAGCAGAGTGTAAGGCTGCCCTTAGGTGGTGAAGCAGCCGACAGCACCAGGGGGAAGCCTGCTTGTCTGATCCGCTCCTCCAGGCTTGCCCCAAGCCCCGGGAGACCTGGCTGGGACCCAGCACCCGGAGGCCCCAGGGGAGGGACAGACCCCATGTCCTCCGCCCACAGCTGGCGCTGTCATCTTGAGCCCTGTGTTGTATGTATAATATAAAAATGTTTTCTTTCAATAAATACATATATATATACACACATATATGTATATACACACACACACACACAGTGGAATACTACTCAGCCAACAAAAAAAGAAATATTGCCATTTGCAATAACATGGATGGAACTAGAGGATATCATGCTAAGTAAAATAAGTCAGTCAGACAACGATTATCAGATGTGGAATTTAAGAAACAAAACCGAGGATCATAGGGGAAGAGAGGAAAAAGTAAAACAAGACAAAATCATGGAAGGAGACAAAACATAAGAGACTCAATCATAGGGAACAAACTGAGGGTCGCTGGAGGGGAGGGGAGTGGGGGGAAGGAGTAACTGGGTGATGGACATTAAGGAGGGCACATGATGGAATGAGCACTGGGTATTTTATAAGACTGATGAGTTACTGACCTCTACATCTGAAACCAAGTTTTATTTCTTAATAAGCAGTTGAATCAAAACAAACTAGTTAATTTTAGCTCAGATAAAGTAAAAAGCCTCAGGCCTCTTTAGACATCCCCTCAGGGGTTCAGTTGGTATTATAGGTTAGATAATCAGTCTTGGAGAAAGGATACCAGATCTGTAATCTTGATTCCATGCTCCCAAGTTCATGTGGTTTTATAAGACATTTAACTTCTCTTAGACTTTATTTCCTCATACCTAGAATGAGAGTGTTGAAGATAGTGTATAGAACAGCAGTCTTCAGACTTTGGTATGTAGAAAAGAAAAAAAAAATCTAAAGTAAAAGCTACTTTACTGTTACTACTACTTTAACTTTTACTACTACTTCAACTTTTACTACTGTAAAAGTTACTAAGAACAAAAAGAAAACAAAAAGTAGATTCCTCCAGCCCAATCCTCAAAATCTCAGACATTTTGACTCAGTGGTCATTGTTGAAACATTTTAGGTGACTCTGATAGATAAAATTTGGACTTTGAAGAATACTTCATACTTTGTGAAGATTTAATGAATGAATAAATAAATAAAATAACGTGGCACATAATAAGCACTTGCAAAGGAATTATACCAGCAGGTTGTAGATTATGTAATTTATGGAAATATACTAAAATATTGAATCAAGGGAATCCAGAGAGTATGGTCCACAATATCTGTTCCTGGGGATTACACAATTTTAAAGATGCAGGTACGTCGAATAAGTAGTAGGCATTTAAAAAAATTCCAAAATCTTAATTTCAAAGGTATTATAATATTTTATGTAGATCAATGCTACTCTGGTAATAACAAATCAGAAGCAATACAACAATAAGGACAGAATAAGATTTAGGAGTACTAAAGAAATAGAGAAAATCAACTAAGTCATAATTAATAGAGCCATAAAAAACTTAAATCATTCAGCCTTTGGCTTAAGTGTAGTCAAATAAATATAGCAATGAAAAATATGACACAATTATTCTAAAAATCCAAAGAACCAAAATACAGATATTTCTAAAGATAAATAATTATGGATAAATTTTTGCAAATGACAGAAATAAAGTTTATTGTTAAGGAGATACAGATACTTAGAGAAAGAACCTTCTTCATTGATAATAAAAGTCATGCATAATAATGAGTTAAAATACTTTAATGATTAATTTTATATCTGTTAATCTAATAAAAATCATTAACCTGGTTTGCGAGGCTATGTAGAGGCACATACGTGTTAAATCTTGTTAGTGGTTTGTTTCATAATTTGCTCAGTTATTCTGGAGACCAATCAAATAATATATGTCAAAGCTTATGAAATACTTATTGAAAAAAAGTCATTGAATGTTCTCAGGTCAGCATTTTGGAAATATATAGCAATTAAACAACCATCTTAAAATATGAATGCTTGTCATAAAAGTGCATAATATTAAAAAAAGACAAGAAAAAAAGAAAAGAATGAAACCCTTGTAAGGGCCTACTTAATGGACAAGTGAAAAATTACAGAAGGTAAATGTTTATTTAAATGAATGAATGGAGTTGATGGAAGATAATATAGCTATTAGAAAAATCAAGTATAGTCTTAGAAAAAATTCTTAAGAAAGAATAACTGGCATATTGATTTAATATGTCCAAAGTAACATCTATAACAAATATTTTAGATCACTAGTTATAAAGTCTATGCTTATTTCACACTAAATATTTAAAATATTTGGCAAACACTTTAAAATGCTTTGGAATGATTCCCTTAAATTGTGTATAATGACATGGAAGATATTTCAGAAAAATGAGCTCTATTGGTAAAACATTACTTTGGAATTCTCAACTAGAAATTGCTAATTAAGATTGGATTGTATGTTTCCTGGCTAAGTTTATCCTTCCTAGGATTAAAGTGAGATTTAGGGCTAAGCAATTGATTGCTTCAAGTGATTTATTAATTTTGGTGAAGCAATTAGCTTGTTGATTGTTTTCACTAAATCAATTAAATGTTGGAAAAATTAACCAAATTCATTATTTGTTTGCTGACATTGCTTTAATCATTTCCACTTTCTTCCTTATTTTTTTCCAGGTGGAAATTGGATCTTAAACACAGAAATAATGTGAGGATATATAAAGTGGGAAAGAAAAGGCTCTTTTAGTTCAGGTGCTATTTTTTGTTACAACATTTAGACCATGAGATGTAATGGATTGATGAATAATAATAATAATAATAAATTACAAATACTTAAAAGTCTTCATCATAGTTTTTCTATGACAAAAATTTGGTACTTTATACTTAGCTGAAAAAGCAGCATGACTTCAGGGAAAAGAATAACCAATTCTTAGGAGATATTGTAACTGTGACATGACACACCAGAGTCTCTAATTATTCCGTTCACAATATGAAATGCAGTTTTATTCATGATAGCAAATGACAATTTAGCAAAGAATGATCCAATTAGGCCACCTGGATAGCTCAGCGGTTTAGCGCCGCCTTCAGCCCAGGGTGTGATCCTGGAGATCTGGGATCGAGTCCCATGTAGGGCTCCCTGCATGGAGCCTGCTTCTCCCTCTGCCTGTGTCTCTGCCTCTTCCTCTCTCTGTGTCTCTCATGAATAAATAAATAAAATATTCTAGAATGATCCAATTATTGATATCTGAGCATTAGAAATCATCCTATTTTGATGCCATACATTTTATCTAAAAAAAAAAAAAATCTATGTTGAAGTAGAGAAATATGTCTAGAACAAAATCTACAAAACTATCCGTTGACTAAACTCTCCTACTATAGTTGTAACATCCTTTTTTGTTCTCAGTATTAAAATATATAGGAGAATAGGAATTACCAAAGCAAAGAAAATATCTAACTCCATGTATCTCTGTAAAAATTTTCCCTTTTGAGAGTAGTTAGAGTTTTCAAATGGCATTGGTTCTATTAGCATTGGATGGATGTTGGTGTAAAAACCCAGGGGCCAGAGCTATAGTGACAAATTTCCTAAGGCTATTTATGATATGATTCCCATCATGTGTCCCCCCAAATTATCAATGATATCTAATAAACTCAAGAATTCCACTGATGACAGGATGCCTTGGTGGCTCAGCGGTTGAGAGTCTGCCTTTGGCTCAGGGTGTGATCCCAGAGGGATTGAATCCCACATCAGGCTCCCTGCATGGAGCCTGCTTCTCCCTCTGCCTGTGTCTCTGCCTCTCTCTCTCTCTCTCTCTCTCTCTCTCTTTCTCTGTGTTTCTCATGAATAAATAAAATCCTAAAGAAAAAAAGAATCCCACTGATTTCAAGGCATGAATTGCTCATTTTCCCCTTCAGTTCTTTTTTTTAAAGATTTTATTTATTTGAGAGGACAGTGAGAGAGCACCAGCATGGGGGAGAAGCAGAGGAAGAAGCAGATATCCATTGCATGGGGAGCCCCACATTGGCTGGATCCCAGGGCCCTGGGATCATGACCTCAGCTGAAGGCAGACCCGTTGCTGACTGAGTCACCCGGGTGCCTCCTCTTCAGTTCTCAAACGACTTTGGACTCAGAAATTCAGGAATGGAAGTCTAAAATCCTTTTTGTCAGTAGGCAACAACTTTTTTGGTACAGTGCAGGATTTGGGAAGGAATTTTTTTATTTTTATTATTCATTTATTCATGAGAGACAGACATAGCTGATGGAGAAACAGGCTCCCTCTGGGGATCCTGATGCGGGACTTGATCCCAGGACCTAGGGATCATGACCTGAGCTGAAGGCAGATGCTCAACCACTGAGCCACCCAGGTACTCCTGGTAGGGGAAATTTTAAGCAGCTTTTGCACAAACCACTAAACCTTTTCACTGCAGTTGAGAAGAATTTTGACAACCCTGATGCTTAAGAGCCTAAACAAAAATAATACCTACCACATTACCCCAATAATAACTGATATCTTTTGATAGGACAGATTCTCTGTATTCTCAAGAATTTTATGATTTTTGAGTCAAAATAGGAATCAATAAAGAAGACCTGTGCTATATTGTAACTAGAAGAGAGAATATGAAAATATTCAGTCTTGATCTGTTTGATCAGATCTGTAAGGGAAAAATATAGTGGGGAAAATCACTATGTCCTTTCATATTATTATTGATCTCTGATGTGTTTTGAAAAACAGACTTAGTACCAGTTTCAAAGAATCAACTACTTAGAGCTGGGAGTGGGGAGGGAGGCAGTGGTGATAAAGGAGAATAATACTACATTAGTTCCATTTGAGAATGAAGTAACTGGAATTTCAGGTGTGTCCTCTTTTGTGAGAAGTAGCTTCCAAAAACCTTTAGGTAAAAATTTTGTAGATACCTCTCATGTGATATTTGTATTTTATTGGCTTAAATAGATATATCCCTAATAGCTGCTGATATACTTTTTGATGACATGCATTTCATTAGCACACATTTGCAAAATCATTCCACATGAATGTCATAAATATTTTGTATGCATAGGGAATTCAGAGCACTCTGTAGTGACTCTGGTGTTCACCGATTGGAATTTATTACTCCAGATCTTCAGCAAGGAAAGATTTTGCTAAATAAAACTAATTTGAAGTGCCATTCAAAACAAGTTGAGGAGGCATTAAAAAAAAAAAAAAAAAAGGTTTGGGCAGCCCCGGTGGTGCAGCGGTTTGGAGCCCCCTGCAGCCTGGGGTGTGATCCTGGTGACCCGGGATCGAGGAGTCCCACATCGGGCTCCCTGCATGGAGCCTGCTTTTGTCTGTGTTTCTGCCCCTCTCTCTCTATTTCTATGAATAAATAAATAAAATCTTTTAAAAAAAATGTTTGCTTAGCACAAATGAAATAAACTAGAAGACCTTATTAAACAATGAATAGGGAGTGTTAGGAAAGGGGGAAATAGGGGATGTAAGGAATTAGAAGTCTGGAGAGAGGTGCAGTGCTCTATATCTTGAATGGATGGAAGAGTGAGAGTCTGGGGGATAACTGAGAAGTGGATGCACAAATATAGGAAGGTTAAATATGCAACACGGGTGCATTCCTTACAAAATCCTTACAAAATTGTAAGCAATGGCTAAGTTAAGATTTTGAACTGAAATAATATAATTTTGTAAATTCTGTACTTAGATCCTTCTAAAATCTTCATTGTATTGATTATAGATTCTTTGCATGAAGACATTGTCTAATATAAACATCTTGATTTGGGGAGAGCAAAAATAAGCTTTCTCTGGGCACAGTCTAAAAATGATATCAGACATGACTGAATAGAGGCATTTCCATATTCTTCCACTTGGTTCTGAGAGTGGAGACAGGCATTGATATTCATAAATAGCACTGTAACCTGTCACTGATAACTCTCATGGATCTTTTTGCTCTTTTATCAATGGGATGAGTCAAGTGAGAGCAAACATTTCAAAGCCTTAGAAAGTCCAAGTGAAAGTAAAGGGCTTCATCTCTTTAAGACCATTGTATGAAAATTCAACACTTTTATGCCAATAAAGGTAAATAAAATAGAATGTAACATAGTCAAATTTATGAGTTTTAATTTAAGGTTAAGCCTCTGCTGCAATATATAATAATGTGTGAATTATATCCGATACAAATAAAAAATACATCTATGTATATGTACATAAATATCTATTATTACCTAAATAAAAGTACATTATTTCACACACACTGCCCTTACTATGGGTAGACGTGCATCTTTTTTTATTGTAATCTCAAGTTTTTAAGAGAAAAAAAATGCTATCTAAAACAGAGAAAGAGCAATTTTTTTAAATACATGAAGTACTGCATTAGACTGTAAGTTATGACATTCATTCAAAGAAACTTTAATGTGTTTCAAGTGAAGTTAATTAAAAGAATAAACAGAAAGGCTTATATTTACCAGGATGATTTTACCTCACTAGAAATGTGGATAGATTCTAAAGGCAAATAAAAAGAGGATTTTAGACTGAGAACCATTTACAAGTATAGTCTGGAGAATATTAGAAGAATCCTTAAAGTCTTATTTTAATAGTCCTAATGGAAATCATTTGCAAAAGAACAGAATAACTTGCTCTTTTCATGGTGTACTATTGTCACTTGGTCAATGGTTCTCCAGCGAATGTACATGGGAAGAGGACAGCTTTCAACCATAGTTGCTCAACTCACACCTCAAAAACACTGATTCAAAGGGCTTGGAATAAGAAAGGAAGTGACTGGGAGATGCATAAGGAAACACTAGTTTAGGCTTCTAAGGTGTTTTCAAATGTTACTTCTCCTCCAAATTGAGGATCTTTGACTTGACAAGGCCTCAAGCAGTAGTCCTCAAGAGAATGAGCTAAATCATTAATCAGAATTAAAAGTCAGTGACCGTTAAAAAAAAATGTTAAAGTTTTGTTCTGTTTTGGTTCTAAAACACCTAACAACATAGAATGCTGAACTTAAAAGAGAAAGACCTTTTTTTTCCTCCAAGTTATTAATTAGTATAACATAATATGATAGAGTATTGTGTCAGTAAATAAGATTTACACAGTGATTTTCAGTTGTCAAAACAAAAGCTTTTACATGCTTATTAGTTTGTAGTCACCATCATACAAAGTGTGTTCAAACTGTAAGACCAAATCATTTAGAGAGACTCTCATATACTCTAAATTTATAAGTATCATATACGAAGATTTGTCTTTTGAAATATCAGATTTTCACTTAAAAACTTCAGTACTTCTAGAAAATATCAATAGCCTTTTAAACTTCTTTATCGGGATCCCTGGGTGGCGCAGCGGTTTGGCGCCTGCCTTTGGCCCAGGGCGCGATCCTGGAGACCCGGGATCGAATCCCACATCGGGCTCCCGGTGCATGGAGCCTGCTTCTCCCTCCGCCTGTGTCTCTGCCTCTCTCTCTCTCTCTCTGTGTGACTATCATAAATAAATAAAAAATTAAAAAAAAAAAACTTCTTTATCATAAAAAACAATTTCCTTATAATAAAACTAATTTGGCCCAACAAAGAGTGCCCAACTGCCATGAGAAGTTTGGTATGACTCTATTGATCACTCATACATTTATATATAATTTTTCAAGTACCTGTTATGAGCCTATTTAGCCTACAAGGCTAAATATCTAAGATAAAATAATTACAAAGGCACTGTTTATACTCCAAAGAACTCACATAATGGAAGAAAATATAGAGAAGCAAATAGATAACCTTATATACGGCAAATGAATAAGTGCTGTCACATAGATAAGAAATGGGTACTTATGGGGGAACACAGAAAAAGCACTGTGAAGGCAAGCTTACATGGGGAGGGAAGTCTTCTCTAAAGGAAAATACATTTGAACTGAGATCTGAAGAATGAATAGGATAAAGCAGGAGAGAGAAAAACAGGAGGAGTAAAAGTATGAGGAAAGAAGGAAAATATAAATTGTTTTTGAAAGAATTCAAATTGTTTATGAGACCAAAAGACTAATAAGTTAAGAATGCTAGAAAGTCAACTGCAGAGGTGGGATGAGGCCCTGCTGTAAAATTACTGGTAGGCAAAATGAAGTTTGGACTTAACTAAAAAAAAAAAAAAAAAAAAAAAGTATCACTGAAGGTTGCTGTGATAGACTGGATTCCCAGTATGATTGTTAATATTTCAAACTATAAATCTGGGGTGAGGGGCAAAATCAACCCACAATAGAGGAACATGTTAATATTTCAATATATAAATCTGGGGTGAGGGGCACAATCAACCCACAATAGAGGAACATGATCATCCCCAATCTTCTTTACTGAAGTGTTCTTTTCACTGAGTGTCCCAGGTTGACAACTTGAAAGCCTCTTGTGTACCTTTGTGATCTGCAAAATTCATAGTACCACATTATAAACTTCTCTTTTACTAGAGGTTATGTGCTTTTACTCTATACTAAAATAGTCTATATTGCTTTCTGTGCTTACTCTTTCTGCAAAAATCTGTAGCATAATGTAACTTACTAAATATATTATGCACTTTCATTAAAGAACTTGAATACAGGTAGTGGTAAATGTGTGATACAGGCAAAACTTTCCCTGAATGCTCACTCAGTGTTTATAATGACCCTTTATTCATCATATGAACTGTCCTTTTTATAATCAGTGAAGAATATGTATATACTTCAGCAGCAGCAGGGTTTGACAAAGAACCAAGAAATCAGGGTGAGAGTCTTTCAGTATGAGCTCTATTTCCTCATTTTTCCTGTGCATAATCAATTTTTAAAACGTTTAGTAACCGTACTTTTCTAACTATAAATTTATTAATACTGATTGTATTTCATAGGAAAATGTAAAATATACAAAGAAAATAATCCAGTGCTTCTAGTCAAGAAAACACTAAAGAAGAACACGTTTGTTTATTTCCAATCTTCTAGTCTTCCTGCTTCTCTTTCTCCTCACCCTCTTTCTTATTACCACACCCTTCCCACCTAATTGCATACTATTTATACCCATTGTTTCCTCCATATACCATTCATCAGGAGCATTTCCTAGATGGAAAGTGAATTATTGGAATTAGGGTTTGGCTGAGAGTAACAACAGCAATAGCAACAAAAAAAGTCTATCCCATTAAATTCAAAATGTTTTCCTAAGTGGAAGAAGTTAGTTTACAAGCTGTATATGATTTTCCTAGTGTCAGAGACTAGGATCCTTCTACTTGCTCTCCATAGAAAGCTTCCATTGCCAAGGTTATCACATAGTCCTAGATGGCTCTATATCTCTAACTAGTACATGTTTGTTAATATGAGAGTTGTTGGGGCAGCCCGGATGGCTCAGCGGTTTAGCGCCCCCTTCAGCCCAGGGCGTGATCCTGGAGACGTGGGATCGAATCCCACGTCCGGCTCCCTGCATGGAGCCTGCTTCTCCCTCTGCCTGTGTCTCTGCCTCTCTCTCTCTCTCTCTCTTTGTGTTTCTCATGAACAAATAAAATGTTAAAAAAAAATATGAGAGTTGTCTTCCTTAACAATGTATAAAATTCCACTCACTCTTTTCCATCTAAAAGTCAACACTCATGGTCACTTAAAAATCTTGCCTAGAGGGACGCCTGAGTGCCTCAGGGGTTGAACGCCTGCCTTCTGCCCAGGGGTTGATCCTGGAGTCCTGGGACTGAGTTCCACATCAGGCTTCCTGCTTGGAGCCTGCTTTTCTCTCTCTGCCTATGTCTCTGCCTCTCTCTCTCTCTCTGTCTCTGTCTCTGTCTCTCATGAATAAATAAATAAAATCTTAAAAAAAAAAATCTTGCCTAGATGCTAGCCTAAGGTCAGCACTTTGTGACTTACTTTATAAACAACCACTTATACACAGCACGATACCATCCTATATTGGGTATCAATAACTTCAACTGTAGGAATATTCTCCCATTAGTAAATTTATGCTAGTTACTGTGAAAGAAATATTCAAAATTTTTCTATATTTAGAACATATACTCTTTAATTAGAGTTTAGACACCAGAACCTGTATCCATCTAAAATGTATTTTCATTGAAATACAATAAACAACTTTACAAGGCACAATATTTGAAGGACAATGGCAAAATAGAGAACTTTATTAAGGCAATGGGCCTTTTAGTTAGTTTGATACAAACGCTGTCAAACTTTCACTTTCTCAGTGTTGAAGAACATGATATTACAAACACTGATTTTGGAAATGGCTAAAATCTTTAGTTGTATTATTTCTCAGGGGAAAACAGTAGCTCAAACTAACCATATCATTTGCTATAAACAATGTCTATATCCATGGCTACATAACTAGTGTCCATAGAGCAATGTGGGGATAAGCATGATGAATTGGCATTCAACAAAATTGCTTTAAAAGTGGATACTACACATTCAAATATTTTTCTTTCAAGTTTCTTCATAGCACTAATTTATGTGCTAAAAAATAAAACACTGTAATAGCATATCACTACTATTTTCTGCCTTATTAGACAAGATGAATTGTGTAATCTTCTTTCATAGCACACAGTGAGGTAGAGAGTCATTTAATTACCTGTGAATCAAAGCAATTTAGGTAACTCTTTCTGATCATTATTACAAAGACTCAAGGAACCAAAATGCTCAATAATCAATAACAACATCAACTTCAAAACAAATTTAAGCCCTTGCAATTTTCCTAGAATTGGAAGGCTCACTGTTAGACCAAGTAGGATTGCACTGACTCCAGAATTCCTCAATGCCCTCTCCTCTGACATGGTTCATCACTGCTTTAGGTGGTGCTTTGTGCCTGTTTCTATTCTTAACACTTATCACACTTACTATTTCTTTTTTCCTTATGTAGTATATTCTAGTAAGCAACCTTTAAAGGCACCAGAGTGTCTGTGTATACTCAATACCTAGAACTATATCTGCTAATTTTGGGCACCAAATATATAATTTATTGAAAAAAAAAAGTTAAAAAATATTTACAACACTTTTTACAGACCTCCCTTTAGAGCATACTTAAGCTACAGGTGTTTCTTCATGACACAGTGACAAAGGATAATTCTATTTCTTTAGATAGTGTGCAAATTTCATTCCACGGGTTCTAGCTGTGAGAAATAATAATAGGTTCTTCCCCCAAACAGGAAACACAAAACCCACTATGTTAACAATAAAAAGTCCTATAAAAAATAAAAACATTGAGGAAAGGCTATTCTGTTGATAGTCACATAACTAACATACTGAAGTGTTCAGTGGTGCTACACTTAAGACATAGTTTTATCTTATTTAACTAATTTTCTTGTTTATTTGTTTATTTAAATAAAAATTCTTGAGCACCTGGGCGACTCAGTGGTTGAGTATGTGCCATTAGCTCAGGTCAAGATCCAGGGGTCCTGGGATTGAGGCCATATCAGGTTCCCCGCAGGGAGCCTGTTTCTCCCTCTGCCTATGCCTCTGCCTCTCTGTGTCTCTCATGAATAAATAAAATAATAAATAAATAAAATTGTAAATCAATCAAACTTCTTTCACACAGAGTCACCTTTTTGTTTTGGAAGACATCATTTTGGGAAATTATAAGTAACAAGTATTACTGGGGAGCCTTGTGCTTTTTACTAGCTTGTGCCATTGTGTTTGTGAGGCATTTGCAAAGTGCATGACAGTGATGCTGAGTTTTTATAATTTTAAATTTCATTTTCAGCAGTTTTTTGTACATTTATTTTCAATAACTGCCAAATTTGTCAGCATTGCATGTAAGTAATTGTGTTAATTATTTAATACTTGTGTTAATTATACATCATAATGTGTGTACAATTTGCTTTTTCCTGTTAATTCTTTTTTTTTTTTTTTTAAGATTTTATTTATTCATGAGAGACAGAGAGAGAGACAGAAACATAGGCAGAGGGAGAAGCAGGGTGCCCATGGGGAACCTGATGTGGGACTCAATCCCAGGACCCCAGGATCATAACCTGAGCCAAAGGCAGACACTCAACCACTGAGCCACCCAGATGCCCTTTCCTGTTTATTCTGATAAGCATTTATCAACAACTACTCTACTCCAGGCTATACAGATAAATCACCTTACCCTCAGTAACACAATACAAAAGTTACACAAACAGAAACAAACTGAGGTAGAGAAATGCATGGCTTCAGCACGACTAATTATTTGAACATGTACAATATTTGAAAGGCAAAGCTTTTTTTTTTTTTTTTTTTTTGGCAATAGCTTATTCTTATGCCCTGAGTTCAAATTCACATTTAAGAATCAATTGTTCACTGAACTATAGTCTAGTCCTTTAGAATCAATTTCTTATAGTTATCTTGAAACAGTCTAATTTGATAATTTTTAAGCTACTGGGAGGTGTCCTGATAACTTTAAGTCAGTTGTGTAAAATTTTAAGAAATACACAATCTCTAAAAATATACCCATATGTACAAATCCTATTGGGTTGCAAACCTCAAAAAGCTTTACTTAAGGGATGTTTTATCATCTTTATTTTCAGAGGGAAATAAAGTTCAAAAAGGCCAAATAATTTATCTGTGAATATCAGCTGATAAATGAAGAAGTGAGAATTGAAACTCAAGACCTTGAAGCCTTTGTCTAATTATTCTTTTCCCCAGACCACAGCTGCCTTTTCCTTTGCATGCCTGACATTAAACTTTTATGGCGTTTTTTTGTTAGAAGAATTTTTTTTTGCAGTGCTTTCTCAAGTTAATTAAATAAACAACAATTTAGATTAACTTTATTATTAAAACTAGATATAAAAATTATTTGGTAGAGAAAATGCTTAAGGAATTAAATGCCTTTAGAATTCATTAATTTGAACTATACAGTTCCCACAGCATTTCATTTGTGAGGGCATCATTTTGTTTGTTATTTCTGGAGTATTTATAGAATAATACTTCAACCAACACTTGCTCCTAGGATGCTTAGGTAATGGTTCGAGATGAATAGATGGTACAGATTATTATCAATCTGTTAGCATTGGCTAGTAAGGTTTACCACTTTTGCCACTGAATCAGGCAATATCTGAAGACTCTTGGATTTTCTCCAAGTACCCTTAACTAACACCTCCAAAGACAAAGATGACCATATCAATTTTACATCATCTATTGGCCTTATAGGACTTTTCTTTTCACCCTTTCACTATTTTTCTGATATGATAGAACTAGAATAAGGTTGACTTTTGTTATGAGATCTATGTTATACAGAGTCTTCAAGAAAGTTTATAGATTAATGTTCTTTTC
Source organism: Vulpes lagopus (assembly GCF_018345385.1). Taxonomy (NCBI): domain Eukaryota; kingdom Metazoa; phylum Chordata; class Mammalia; order Carnivora; family Canidae; genus Vulpes; species Vulpes lagopus. The sequence continues at coordinate 19,910,360 of NC_054824.1, read as the reverse complement.
ATATTGCTATATGTTAAAGGCCATAAGATACAGAGTGAAATCATAGTTCTACCACCATAAGATACATGAAGTTGTGAATATTCTTTAGCTTCAATGAAGTTTTTTTAAAAATCTATATAAAGATCAAATCTTTCTCAAAAAAAGATAAAATCTAATCTTTCTAATCTGTATAATAAAGATTCAATGCTTATTTAAATGGGTTGCAGTGAGGAAAGAAACAAGTGCAATCATAGTTTTAGTCTTTATATGCAGGTATTGTCGTTATGGCTGGCATTTATTAAATAATAAATAAAATTCAGTTTCCATGAATATTTTTAAAGCAATCCTCTCTCCAAGTTCTTTGATTATAGGCTATTATAGCAGAAAGTCTTCACCACAATTTTCTGTATAGATTTATTGGCTAAATCTAGAACACACAGTACCGTGAAAGTAAGAGTATGTCCATTGCATCTGCTAAAAGGAAGTCAGTTACAGAACAGGTTCAAAAAGGTTAGTACCTATTTTGGATTAAAATATACACACAAACTTCACAAGGAGGGTAGAATCTATTTTATGTTGGATTACACTGGGTACACTGGGTTTTTATTTGTTCATAGTACCTCCCAATTTGTGTCTGTTTTAAGATTAGAGTTAGTCCACACTGCTGATGATATAGTAATTTGATTTTTAAAAATTGAGAAATATACTTAAATATGTCTCTGTTTTTTTAATTAACTTTCAAAATATAAAGACATTTTTTTTTTAAAAGAAAAGTATTAGGTTCACAGCAAAAGTGAGAGGAAGGTACAGAAATTACTCATATGTCCCCTGCCCCAAAACATGTATAGTCTTCCCAATTATCTACATTCTCCACCAGAGTGGTACATTTGTTAGAACTGATGAACTACATGGACACATAGTAATTATATTACCATTCACTCTTGGCATTGGATTTTATGAGTTTGGGCAAATGCATAATGACATATCATTATGGCATCATAGAGAGTATATTCATTGCCCTAAAAGTACTCTGTGTTCTACCTATTTATCTCTCTCCCCCAGGCCCTAGAAACTGCTGCTTTTTTTTTTCCTGTCTCCTAATTCCGTATCTTTCAACATATCATAAAGTTTGAACCTTACAGTATACAGCCTTCTCAAATTGGCTTTTTTCACTAAGCAATATGTATTTAAGTTTCTTTCGTGACATCCATTTGCTATTAAATGAGATTAAAAACTATTTTATTTATTCATGAGAAACAGACACAGGCGGGGGGGTGGTGGGGGAGGAGAAAGACAGACAGAGACATAGGTAGAGGGAGAAGCTGGCTCCCTACAGGGAGCCCAATATGGGACTCGATCCCGGGATTCCAGGATCACGTCCTGGGCTGAAGGCAGGCGCTAAACCACTGAGCCGCCCAGGCATCCCATCAGATGTGTTTTTATATTTATGGTGGGTTTCTTACAGATAGCATGTAATTCTCTTAGCTTTTCAGTTTTTTGAGGTTTCTATTAATATAACCACTAGCTCAGAGATTCTTTCCTCAGCCATGCAGTCTTCTAATAAACCCATTAAAAATATTCTTCTCTTCTGTTAGTGTTTTTGATCGCTAGAATCTTTTTCTTTTATTCTTTCTTAGGATTTCCACCTCTCTGTTTCCTTGACTATCTGTTCTTCTATGCTGTCTACTATATCTATTGGATCCATTAAAATATTAATCATGGTCGTTTTAAATTCCTGGTCTGAGAACTCTAACATCCCTGTCATATCTGATCCTGATGCTCGCTCTCTTCAGATTGTGATATTTTGCCTTTTGATATGCCTTGTAATTTATTCTTGATAGCTAGACATTATGTAAATGCTGTAAAGAAATGTTATAACTAGACCTTTAGTTGGATGGTAAGGTGTGGGGTGAGGGAGAGTTTTCTACAGTGCTATGATTAGATCACCAGTATTTTAGTGAGCCTGTTGCTCTGGACTGTGAGCTCGTGTCTTTCTTTACCTTAGTGTTTTGTTTTGGTTTTCCTCCCCTTAGTTTGGATAGGGTGGCTAGAATGGGCTGAAGTTGGTATTTTCCTTCATCTCATAATTCCCCAGCAAATTAGGTTCTGATTAACTAGTTTCCCTTGAGGGCAGGGCTTGTTAAGAAAAACAAAGCATTATTGGATATATCAAAATAATTATTTTACCCATTCCCCTGCGAAGCCAGAGAGAATTTTTCCCAATTTATAATGTGGGAAACCAGTGGAGATTCTGGAGGTAAATCTCATAAAATTGTGAGTATGTGTGGGGGAGGGGTTGACTGGATGCCCCCAAAGTTCTTAACTCTCAGAATTATCCGCACTAAGCTTCCTGTTATTCATCAGTCACAGCTCACATATTCCTACCACAGTACTTATCGGCTATTTCTGCTCATGAGTTTTTGCTTTGGTAAGTTGTGACTCCTTGTATTCACATGTCTGACTCCCCAATATTGCGGACATTGGTTTTCCCTGTCTCCTCTCTTCTCATATGAATCTCAGATTTGTTGATTTATGTGTCCAGCTTCTTACTGTTGGGTTTGGGTGCTGACTTCCAAGGGTAGAATCAGAAACCAAAAGCAAATCTTTTAATAAACTTTTTATTCTAAAATAGTTACTGATCATGTCCAGATTTATAAAGTGTTTATAAATTTTCATTTTAAGGAATCTATCCTAGAGGCTTGATATAAAATGAAAAAAACATAAAAGAGCTATTCATTTACTAATTCATCCTTTTATCTAGGTTTTAAGTGCCAGCTACAACCCAGACACAGGTCTAAGTTCTCAGATACAAAGATAATTGAAGTGAAACCTCTATAACCTCTATTCATCATGAACTCATCAAGTCAGGAGCATGGCATGCGTTTTACTCCATGTTACTTTAAGGAAAACAACCCTTCACAAAAATCTGCCTATAGTGTCTCACTTCAGTCATTAGGAACCCTCCCTCACATTTTCTAGACTCATCACTCTGGCTCCTCCAAAAAGCAATTGGTGGGACGATTGGGTGGCTCAGGGGTTGGGCATCTGCCTTCAGCTCAGGGTGTGATCCCGGTCCAGGGATCCAGTCTCGCATCGGGTTCCCTGCAGGGACCCTGCATCTCCCTCTATCTCTCTGCCCCTTTCTCTGTGTCTCTCATGAATAAATAACTGAATAAAAACTTAAAAAAAAAAAAAAAGCAATTGGTATGGGTGTATGGCCGCAGGTGTGCACATGCTGGCAATGGGAAAATGACTGCCTAACAGCTATTTTCTTCTCATTTGGCAATGAAGGCCAGTTTCCTCTTGGGGAATTACCACATATTCATTGCCCACAATCAGACTAAGGGTTGAAATATTAACCTAGGCGCTATGCTTGATCATGATGTTGAAAATGACCCAATCTACATAGATAAATTGTTTTTTATCCTGGAATCCATTATTGAACAGAGAAAGCTAACCCAACATTTGTGCTGGGATTAAACTGGAAATTAGCTGTTGCTGTGTTTTTAAATCTAGATCTTGGTGGCCATGACTACTGATCTTTACTCAGCTGGGTTTTCAAGACTTTGTGTTATTTCTGTGAGTCTTGCTAAATGCTTACCATTGATTCCCTTCTGGTTTGAATTAGAGTGGATTTCTATTACTTATAAAGAATTTTAATCAATATGTCCAGATTTAGTATTTCCTGTGCCTTTTTGTTCATTCTTGAGAGTTCTATTTTTTATTTATTTTCTTGATGTATTCTAAGATGCTGTATTCCAAGATGTATTCCATCACTGCTACCCCAAAGAGATTTAACCTGTTTTTCTCTGATTCTTTAGCCCAGAGCTCCTCATTGGTCAGTTCCACAGCTCTTGGTATAAAATACCTAGGCTGTGCTCTGGTCACAGCAATCAGTGCCTTGTTGGAGATTGGTATTAAATCTATACTAAAACTTAATAAAAATAATAATATAATAAAGCTATTTATGAAAGAAAGACATGCATCCTCTAAAAAAAGCTTAAATGAATTTGAGTATCCTCTCCAACCTCTTCCCATGACCTTCCCATAACCTCACACAGCATTCTGGCCATACCAACCATTATCCCCAAGCAAATTGCTTTATTCAGGACTCCATGAACTAGCAACACTATTCCCTCACCCAGAATATCTTTTTCATCTTTTCTCCCAGTCTCTGCTTATGAACTCCATACCATATGCCTATCACAAGTGATCAGTTTGTAAGTATTTATGGGATTCTTTAGTTAATTTCAAGGCACTGTGCTAGCTTTACATGGATTATCACATTAAAGCCTCTTAAAAACATAAAGTAGGTACTATATAGCCTACTTTATAGATTGAGGAAACTGGCTTTGTAATATCATGCAGTAGGGAAGTAGCAAAAGTTGGATTTTGAGTCAAAGCAGATGTAGCCTGTGATTGAGCTCCTAATGACTATAGTAAACAGACTTTCTATGGAGTCTGTGGTTATTTATGTGTCTACACTTAAAACATAACTGTGTGTATACTATATTTAATTGCATGTCTCCTGGTTTTTGTTAAAGAACTTTGATTAAACAAGAACCTTTTCCTTTAGCAAACCTTATCTGACTTCATTAATATTTTTATTTTCTCACCAGTATAGCAAGAGACTCACATCTGTTTTAGTTCTTGTTTCATCCTAACTTTATTATACTTACCTCATTATATCTCTGCCTTTTATTTATCTTTAAGCTTCTTAAAAGTAAGAAACAGTTACAGCAGGGAAAGTGTGGGATATATAGTAAAGGGCATGAGCCCCGAAGAGAAGTATGTCTGGACAAAAATCCCAGATTTTGACATACTAGGCTTTAAAACAAAGGCTCCTAAGACTCAGTTTTCTTATCTGTAAAGTGAAAATTACAATCCTCTATTGCAGGGTGTTAAGGAGTGTCTTATTCATAGCAGGTATGGAGTAATTATTGAATCAATGTTATTTAAGGATTCAATATAAGCTATCATTGAACTTCCACTTATCTCTTTAAGATCTTGGAGAATGTTTTCCCTTATCTCTTTAAGATCTTTCATAATATAACATGTGTTTTTTCATTGTTCAAAGATATAATAATGTAAAAAATTAAACTTTTAATACACCTCATTACATGATTACAACAAAATATGTAAAATATTTTAATGACTACATGTGAATGAATGAAAATGAATGAATTTAACCTTCAGTGTAAATGTAAATATATACAGGAATCCATCTCTTTATCTTTCAAAATATTTTGGTCTGTGGACCACAGCTTTATATTTTTTTTTCTGGATAGTTGTAAATAAAATTTTAATTTTTTTGCACTACATCTCTGCACCTTTCCACCTACCTGCCCCTCTTCCACATATAACACTGCTGCATCATCCTGTGTGGTTAAAGTGTGACCAAATGTAATTTAGTAAGGAGAGAGGTGAAGTGACACGAAGCATGAAATTTAAAAATGAATGTCACACTGCTTTTCATATTGAATACTTAGCATTAATTCACACTGCAAGCAACTCAATGCAAATATTTTGTTGCAAAATAGAGAAAAGTAAAGGACTTCCTTATATTCACTGTAGTTGCGGGGAAGTTTGAAGAATTTCTATTCAAAGTATCAGACATAGGCACTTAACTATGTACTGAGATTCAACTTCTGGCAATTTGAATATATATCCCTCACCCAATTATACTCACACTATTAACTTAGGGCACTGACATATCTGGTACCACATGGATGCACCTATGTGATTCAGGCTGATTTCTGATGGCATCTTATAAAGCTACAGTATGGCTCCTTAGTTCTGACTCTATCTTGTATACTTCTTCCCCCAGGACAATATCTTTGCTTTTTGCCAGTTCTATTCCTACTATTTTTTTTTTTTTTAACTTTGGAGAGAAGAAATCAATTTAAACTGACTAAAGGCAGAAAAAAAAAAGGATAAAGAAAATAGAAAAGAAGTGTCAATGGATATTAGAGAATGTTTCTAATACCTTGGTCAGACTGACAAGACATTACTAAGAGATCCTTCCAAGAGATATTTCCAAAACCATTTTCAACAATTAACATATGTTGCCAGGTGAGTTTAATAAGTCAAAATATAGGCTCACTGTCCCAGGCTCAACTGTGAAATTATTTCTGAGCTGCCTGGATTATACAATGAATCCTGTCTTCCATCTCACATTTTAAAAATAATTTGGCCTATTTTTTTTAAAGATTTTACTTATTTATTTGAGAGAAAGAGAGAGAGAGCACAAGCAGGGGGAGGGGTAGAGATAGAGGGAGAAGCAGGACGGGGGCTGGATCCCAGGACCCCAGGGATTTCAACCTGAGCCAAGGCAGACTCTTAACTGACTGAGCCACTCAGGCACCCTAATTTGGCCTCTTATAAGAAAGACTTGGTACATCTATTTATACATTATCTTGATCTCAAGTATTGGCATTTTAAATGTTTTATTGCAATTTTGGTGTTATATGAATTATAACTTCAACTCCCACTTTAGATAATAAAAAAGTTTGTGGGATACATGAATGATAATTGTAAAGAAATTTTGCTAAATCCACATCAATGAAAAACAGACTGGAAGAAATCTCTCCTTTGGCCATATAATCTAGACATACCAATGAAAGTACATGAGGTACCAATGGTATGCCTTTGAAGGAATATATGCAATTGGATGTTTAAATTCTTTGCTTGTTAACCCCCAGACTCACTTCCTCAAAGCCATAAATCAAGTTCTCAAATGTCCTTCAGAATGCTGGATGAAAGGAATAAAAGCAATACTTTAATTCCCATTGCAATCTACAGACAGTAAAATGTTGGATTTTTGGCTAGGCAACCTTTTGATTTTGTGGGTTTCAGATCAAACTTAGTGCTTTCTACTTTATGTTTGGCACCATTCAAACCAAAGCTTTGAGGCTTTTAGACCCTGTAAAGCGCCAGGTAAAGTATCAAACGATAAAAAAATTCAGTGCAAATCACTTTGGTATATTCATTTTAAAGGCATATACACCTATGTCAGAGGGTAGTGTGAAGCTGATTTTTCCTGACTACCCACAAAAACAGAATTGTTTTCTTTCAAAAATATAATTTATTATTTGTTTGCTACAACCTATGCTTGCTATAAAGGAATTTACAATGAGAAAATTGAAGTTGACAAGACCGTATAAAAAGCAAAGTAACTGTAATTGACTAAAAATGATTTCTCTTCCAAATTCTATGTATCTGGTGATTTTTTTTCCTTAGAGTTAAATTAATTATACAATTGATATTAAAATTATGTTTTAAAATTGTAAAAAAAAAATACAACTAAGGCTTTCTTTAGTTTTTTTTTTTTTTTACTTAACCCAATTTACTCATTATCAGAGCCCATACATTATAGAAATCTAACTTTTTAATAAATTGTATTAAAATACTCTTCATTGGCTTAAGATGTCTTTATCTTATTGTGTTCCAATATGTAATCAGATTCAACTTATTTTACTTCCAAATAAACTACCTTCTCTAGAAAGTATGCACATAGAAATATAGCTTTCATTTACTTATCTCTTCTATGACACAGCAAAATATTTTAATCTAACCTGTCTACTTGGAGTATTCATAATCATTTCAATGTAGTTTACTCTATCTTACACTATCTTTAAGACAAACTAAGTTTTCAGACAGAAGTAGAAAAAATATTAACTGTGAAAGATTTGCACCTTACAAGGCAATTCTATAGTTTTGGAAAGATAATTGATAATAAATGGAGACAGAATGATTTTGAATAAAATAATTAAATTATATTTAATTACATAACCTTGTTATGTACTTGCCTCAAGGCAATATTTATTTCAAACACTTTTGTTTAAGGGGAACATAAAATACATATTTAACACGCACTTTTTTCAAGATTAGTCAAATGTGTATTCTATTTGTTTCAGTGGGTATTGGACATCCAAGACAACATAAACAGCTAGCCTATTACCATATTGTAGATATCAGAAGAAGACACTAGATTACTGGGTCAGAGTAAAATGTATTTTTAGAGCAAAGCAGTAACTAGAACATAGGCAGCATGTTGTTCACACTGCTTCTCCATGTCCTTTAAGTTCCAGGATGGTGGCTCAGTGCCTATGGTGGATGCCTGCATACATAGTGGGTTGTGTTAATGGGGAGATTATTATATTCACCACTTTCATAGTATCTAAAAGGATGTCTGATTTTTGTCCAGAGAGAGATATTCCTTCATCCCTCATGGTTATTCACTGTTAATACAAAAAAATGATTTAAGCCCAAGAAATGGCTCAAATAAAGAGCACTGAGAGACTTCATTTTTTGGAATGCTTAGCAAGAATTTTAAGAACCTGTGATAGATCACCTTTACAACAGACTATTTAAGAAAGATTACACATGTTATAGATCTTCAAACAACAAAAAAAAACTATAAAAAATTATATAGAAGATTTTCAAAACAATGAGATACAATTCATAGAAATGAACAATACTATAAAGATGAATTCAATGAATAGATTAAACAGAATAGCTACATAAAGAAGTAGTAAACTGGAAGATCAGAAGAATCCTTTAGAATAAAGCACAGAGATACAATTTTGGAAAAGAAGGTAGGATAAAATAATACAACAGGAAGATTAAACATCTAATAAAGTCCTACAATTAGAAAATTTAGGTAGAGAAAGTATTTAAGCATAATGGCTGAAGATTTTCAAAAAATGAACAAAAGACATCATACTCATATTTAAAAAATCCAAAAGAATTCTTAGGTTAAATTAACTGCAGTCTATACCTAGGTTCAACATATTAAAATTATTGAAAGACATAGCTAAAGTGAAAAATTTAAAATAAACCAAAAAGATGGCAAAGAGAAAGAACTCTCACAAAGAACCTATAGGTAAACATCTGAATTCCCAGAGTTAGTTTTGCCTATTTAACAGTTAATAAAAGAAGAAATCCACTGAAGTCAGGGTATTTGGTGCTCCACGGACTTGTACAGAATACAACAATGCCCCCTTGGAGGGATTTATATAATACACTGCATAATCTTCTTGTCACCTGTTGTCTCAGTGGTTTTTCCTTTTCTCTTCATCTTGCTTTTCCCATCCTCTTATTTCTCATAAGCGAGAAACTCTAGACTTTGAGTGAGAGTCACTGCTAGAGTCTCTCCCCCATCCCCTCCAAGTTTTAGCTCTCATTCTAATCTGGATAATTAGAGAATGTCTTCCCATCAAATAAAATGATATTCCTGAAATAAAATTTTGCTGAAATAAATCTGGTTATTATATATATTTTTCAACTCACAATACACATATAAACTTATGCCTTAATCAGTCAATGAAAAGTTATTCCAAAGTTGCATCATTAAGAAAATATGGATTCTATAACCATATGTACGTGTGTATGTGTATTTTCAAATTTCTCCTATCTTCTAAATAGTAAGAACAATACTAACCCAAATAAATAGTTTTACTCTTTTCATTTGCACCTTCAAAAAATATTCTATTTCTAGATTCTCTACAGCTATATTCATGGAATTTTCTCCTTTTTTTGCTTGTCTGATATTACTCTTTTTCTCCTGCTTTTTGGGTTGTGAAATGAGGTACTGAAACATGAAGGCTTTGATGTCTTATGTTTTACCTCAGTCCTGCTATACAGGAGCTCTGTGATTTTGAAAATATTGTGCAAGCAAAGTCTCAGCCTTCTCATTATTGAAATAGTAACGAACATATTGCAGGCTCTTTTGAGAATTAAATATTTTAACATATAAATGGCTCAGGTTATATTGTATGTTTATTAAATGTTAGGTACCTCAATGTGCTGCTTCTTTCCTTTACCTTAACACATCTCAAGTGTACCTAACAGCTTTACTGATTGATTCATCTCTCGAATACTCCCAGTCCAAGGCTTTTAATCTTAGGCTTGACCAAAGCATTCTTTTCTAAATAAATAATCCCATCCATGCATATGACTTCTAGCCACTTTACAGTGAAGATATTTTTATCTTCATATCTAGCTTTGCTATCTCTTTCTCTCATGAATTATAAGTCATTTGGAAAGTTTTGCTCACATAAAACACAGGCAGACTCACAGCCTCATCATTTCATCAAGCCTGGTCTTCCTTTACTGTAGTAAATGACTTCACTACATAGCCACTTTTATAAAAGTAAAGAACTGCAAGAAGTTTACACAATCCCTTCCTCATTTTCCATAAGAATAAGCAACTAGATCTAGCTGATTTCATCTTCTAAATGTTTCTCAAATATGTCTTCTCTCTTATACTCTTCATACATGATTTCTCAGGTGCAGTACATCAATAGTCTGTAACACCTGTCTTCAGGATAAGTTCAAGCCATCTTACATATCATTGGCAAAGTAATCATTCTAAAATCTAAATGCATTCCTCTACCTGGAATATTCACTTCTCATATTATGTTTCTCCTAAGTCACTGTCATATAAATGAAAAAAAAAAAACTGTATAAAGCAACTCAAGCATTAACTTCTCAGGGAACAGTGGCCTTATCTCCAAACCATAGATTGCATTCTGCATCTTGGTAGTACCATCAGAACAGGGACATACTTTTCAGGGACACAGGAAAGTGCTTATCTTTCTCAGAACATATTTTATCAGACTGTAAGTAGGGGTATCATTTTCTGTGTCTCTCACTAGATAAGGAGTTTTTTTAATATCATGTGTAACAAACATTTATTCAGTGATTAATAATTGCCAGGGAGTATGCTAAGCCTATATATAGATTATACCATTTAATCCTCATAAATCCCCATGAGGTAGATAGTATTATTATGCACATTTAACAGATGAGAAAACTAAAGTCACAGAAGTTAAGTAACTTGCTGAATGTCTCTTAGCTAGATGGTAATGAAGACAAAATTCAAACTTAGACAAGGTGGCTCCAGAGCTGATTTTCTCTATATTACAACTATACTATACTCTCTCCATTAGAGATTAAGAGCCATTTCTCTGTTTATATATCTTCAATGTATAGGACAATAATAAAACACTATTAGACACTTTGTAAATATTTACTGGATGATTATTACATAAATGACAAAGAATAAATTAATATTTTAATCAAGTGCTTTTCACGTTAGTGTACTAGATTTGCATTAAAAATGAGACTTGGCCAGAGAACAAGAAACTGCACTTAAATACCAATAAAAACTATGCTTGAGGCAAAACATAATAAAAGGTAAAAAGTAATAGTATTTTTAAAATTTGGGAATATTCTTATAGATTAGAAGAATTAAATGATTACTGTGTTTTGAATAAATGTATAAGCTTCTGTTTTATGCTTAGATTTAAAAATATAGCCATGTATGTAGAAAACTGAATCTGCAAAATTGTCTTTGCTTTCCACCTCCCACTGACAAATTTAGCAATTTTGGATATGGTGACCATGAGCAGTCTAACAAAATACAGTATCATCAAATTTCTCATCTGTAAAATGAGGACAATGGGCTATGGCATCTCAAAGGTCCCTTCTCGTTCCATCATTCATAATCTTCTGACTTAATTTATATCATATGTTTTACTAGTGCACAACATGTTTTCTTTTAGTTCCAGACTAATTTCTTTCTTTTTCTAAGTCTATAGACTAGTGCTAATTGTCATGCCTAATCTACAGGCCAATTTGTAAGGGAAAAAAATCCATTGGGGACATTGCAAAGAATCCACAATTTGCAGAGGGTAGAGTGGGAAACCTGCTGTGCCTGGATTGAAACAGCTGTTTCAAGAACCTTAAGCATCTGGGGAAGTCATCCAGAGAAAGGCCATCCACTGTGCTTTGATCTCTCCACTGAAGCACTGCCTGCCCATATGCTTGGTGAGAGTCCAGCCTGTTAGACCCATGCCTAGGGCTAGCTTTTCCCCTTGTTTCTGCCCAGGAAATGGCACCAGAGTGTTTCTAAAGTGTAAGTGAAATAAAATTTCATTATGGCAGAGCTTTGTATGAAACTGAGGTTACATGATATTACATTAATTAAGCTGAGTAAGTCAACATTGTGCTTTATAACTGAGTAAAGGAGAAAATAAAAAGGGATAAAAGGGTAATGGTCAAAAACATGTGTGCAGAACTGGACGTTTTTTATAATGCTTCTCAAAGATTTTCTCCTTTAATCCCCATAAGAGTCCTCTAAGTATACTCTAGTTACTTCCATTTTATAGATGGAGAAAATTTCATATAGTTGCTTAAGAGCCCCTAATTAGTAAACATGGGTCTGGGCCCAAACTGAAACCTCTTGTTACAACCTCCTTATCCTTCCCATCACCATGCATCAACCTAAGAGAAAGAAGGATAGATAGGATAGGTATACTTAAAGCATGTTTAACTTCCTAAAATAAATTGCATTCATATATAGAAAGCAAACATTTTTTTTATGGAATAAAAAATAATTTGCATTGGTTGTCATTTAAGAGACAATTTTATGTAACTTATTTCTCTCAGAACACAAATTATTTTCACAGAATATTCAATTGTATTCTTATTCTCTATCAGTGAAACCAATTAAGAATATAATGGGGCATTGATGATGTATACTAATCAAGCATTATTTGATTCATACAAAAAAGATATTTAAAGTCTTAGATGTCAACCTTTCTCCCTAAACCATGGGAAAGGTCAAGAACATTACTCTATCAGGACTAACTTGTTTTTTATACCTACCTTTGTCAGAAGTCATTAATTGCCTACCTTACCTAGTCTTTTCCTCTTGACTACTAATAATACTTCAAATAACTAAAAACAGCATTTTACACACTTCCTAAGCATATAACCTATAAGTTGCACATAGTAGCTGTTGGATGGCTCTTAAGATTCTTTAAGTGAAAAAAAAATCACTAGAATTAATATTTTGCCTTTTTGTCTTTTCCTTTTTTCCTGTGGAATGTGGGTATTGTGTGAGTTGGGTAGCTGCCATTTTGGGACTATGAAGAGACAAGTATGAAACATACTGTCTGCCAATGATGGCTGAAAAGAGAAAGAACATAGTTAATATTGTGATGGATAATGCAGCCACTGACCCTGTCCCAGCCTGCCTGGCTCTAGGCTTTTTCCACAATACAAATAAACTGATATTTAGTTAAATTGCTATTATTTGGGTTCTCAGTTATATACAGCTGAATACAATACTTAGCATATTTACCCTGAAACAATCACTATATTCAGAGAGAATGATGGGAACTGACTGGCTTATATCTGTCTACTGCCTCTCATCTCATTAATGTCTGTCTATATATCCAGTCAATCAGGGCCCACACCACAAAAAGCATATAGATGCTATAAAATGGGAGAAAATCCAGGTCCTGTGAGAAACGGAAAAAGAAATAATGAATGATGTGTAGTCCCTCACAAATATCCATTATAATATCCATGTACCATATTTTATTTAACGAGTCCTCCATTTGTGGATATTTAAGACTATTCCTATTTTATTATTTTCATAAGCAAGATCTTGTTAAACTCTTGTAGATAAGTGATTGTAAGAGTTTATGTGTGTGTATATGTGTTTTGTTTTCTTTTTAACGGATTACTAGGAAGAGAATTACTGGTACAAGTCTTACTTATTAAAATTGTTTATACTCCTTGACATATTTTGCTAAATTGATTTTAATGTTTGTTTCAATTTAAACTTCTGCCCCAAGTATATACGAATGTTCATTCAAAGTAAAGTTACCATCATCATCACCATTTATTTCTAACGTCATATATATTTTGCTTAGTTGCATATGCAAAAAATATTTCATATATTAAATTTATTTGATTTAAACAAATATTTTGGGACACCTGTGTAACTCAGCAGTTGAGCATCATCTGCCTTCAGCTCAGGGTGTGATCCCAGAGTCCCAGGATCGAGTCTTACATAAGGATCCCTGCATGGAGCCTGCTTCTTCCTCTGCCTGTGTCTCTGTGTCTCTGCCTCTCTCTCTCTCTCTCTCTCTCTGTCATGAATAAAGAAATAAAATCTTAAAAAATAAATATTTTTTTTGTTTTAGCTTTTGAATAGTATTTTTATTTGTAAATCATGAAGTAGTTAATAAAATTTTCAAAGTATGTGAAGTACAATTTTAAATAAATGTCAATTAAAATCTCCAAGGCAGTGGTTCTCAAGTTTGAGGGTATACATCAGAATCACCTGAAGGGTTTTTTCCCTTTAGCTTTACTGAAATATAATTGGCAAATAAACTTGTATATATTTAAGTTGTACAACACTGTAATTTTATATATACACATTATGGAATGATTACTACAATCAAGTTAATTAACACATCATATTGCAGTTACCATTGTTATAAAAGTGTGTGATGAGAACACTTTAGATTTACTTTAATCAAATTATAAGTATACAATAGAGTATTATTAACGATAGTCATCATTCTGTACATTAGATCCCCCAAACTTATTCATCATAAAGTTTTTTCCCTTTCACCAACATCTCCCCATTTTGGCCATTTCCTACTCCCTGACAAACACAATAGATACCACATATAAGTGAGATCATACAGTATTTATCTTTCTCTGACTGTTTTTTTTAGTTAGCATTATGCCCTCCAGGCTCATCAATATCATCACAAATATATACACACATATATATATCTCCATATCATCACATATATATACATATGTGTGTATATATCCATATCACAATATATCATATATAACACATAATTCATATATAAAATTATATATAATTCTAATTATATAAATGTATTGTTATGCATATTTATATAATATATAATTAAACTATATATTATATATAAAATATATAAGTCATCCATCACAAATATATATGTACATGTACACATTTCCATATCATCACAAATATATATATGCATATGTGTGTGTGTATATCACATTATCTTTATCCATTTATTCCTTAATAGACACTCACCTGGTTTCTGTGTGTTGGCTATTGTGAATAATGCTGGCAATGAACATGGGAGTGCAGATATCTCTTTGGAATACAGATTTCATATCCTTCAGATATATAGAAGGGACTGCTACATCATATGGCAATTCTATTTTTAATTTTAACTGTTTTTCTTTTTTGTAAACAGTTTATGCCCTTAATTAATCTTTCTAAGGATTGTGTTGTCTTTGTCTAAGGATAGTCTTTGTCTTTATCAGATGTGCTAAATATTTTTCTAGTTCCTTAACTGTATTTAAAACTTTTTAAAATATTTCAAACTTCAAGATTTCAAGTTTTAGAATAGTCCAAGTTTATGAAGTATCTTTTGTGTTCCTACATTGCTTTTATA
Source organism: Vulpes lagopus (assembly GCF_018345385.1). Taxonomy (NCBI): domain Eukaryota; kingdom Metazoa; phylum Chordata; class Mammalia; order Carnivora; family Canidae; genus Vulpes; species Vulpes lagopus. The sequence continues at coordinate 19,895,118 of NC_054824.1, read as the reverse complement.
TTTAATTATAAATCAGTTCAGTACTCATTTGTATTTTCTTATACAAAGGTATTTTATTAGTCTTTAAAAATAGCTTCTTGTTTTATTGATTAGTGTATGGATAGTTGATTAATCTGATTTCTTTTTAAAATGTTATTATTTTTATTTTTACCACTTTCTTTTATACAGTTCCTTTCGGTTGATGATTATGTGTGCACCATGTTCAGGAAATGCTCAACAATATTTAATATTTTCTATTTTCTTTTTAAAAATTTTACCTATTTATTTATTTGAGAGAGTACCTGGTGCACTGCAGGAGCATGAGCAGAGGGAGGAGAGAGGGGGAGGGAATCTCAAGAAGACTCCTCCAGGAAAGGAGGCCCATCCCCAGCTGGATCTCAGGACTCTGACATCATGACCTCAGCTGAAATCAAGATTCTGACACTTAACCAACTGAGCCACCCAGCTGCCCTTAATATTTCCTATTTTCTAAAACACATTTAAGAATATAAATTTCCATCCAAGTTCTTATTTAGCTTCATTAAACTTCACACATCATGTTGCTGTTCAATAATAATTAGCTTAGGGATCCCTGGGTGGCGCAGCGGTTTGGCGCCTGCCTTTGGCCCAGGGCGCGATCCTGGAGACGCGGGATTGAATCCCACGTCGGGCTCCCAGTGCATGGAGCCTGCTTCTCCCTCCGCCTATGTCTCTGCCCCTCTCTCTCTCTCTCTGTGACTATCATAAATAAATAAAAATTTAAAAAAATAATAATTAGCTTATAGCAGTTAATAAAGTACTTATTTACTCTTCATAAACCCATTTTTATATTCCAGATCTGTAAGTCTGAGGACATGTTAGCGAATTACTAATCTTATGCTGTAATCAGGAATGCTCATCTATGCAGAGTTGATATTTTATAATTTAATGGCACTTACTTTACAACCTGGAAACATTTTTTTTTTTTAATGCTGCATGTACCTGAAAAGAAGAGAGCGAGTCACATTAAAAAAAATTACAAAATGTGGTGAAACAGAACATTCCTGATTCTTCCTCCTTCCCAAAAGGGCTGCAAGTAATAAGCAGCTACAGGTGTAGGATGGCTCTCTGAAAAAGCCCAGAAACTGGTTGAGAATCTCCTATACACCCATTGGTTGAGAAAATACACACGTTGAACAGGTAGGAAAAGATGAAACACACTCTCACCCTAAACCCCATCCCTGGCACAGCACCATACAATCCAGAAGGAATCTTCCCCTAATCCCACCTTTTTCCCCGAGGATTGAAGAAAAATTTAGACCACACATCCAATGCACCAACCTTTAACTATCGCCTCCCTAACATATGTATTTCTGGGAGCTGACACTCATTAGTCCCCCTGGGACCACAGAGAATGAAGAACCCGCTTTATTTATTTAAGATTTTATTTATTCATTATTCAGAGAGAGAGAGAGAGAGAGAATGAGGAGGGGGGAAGAGGTAGATGGAGAGGGAGCCCTGGATTCCCCGCTGCCCCACAGCTGGAAGTAGAGCTGGATCCCAGGATCTGGAGATCATGACCTGAGCCAGACAGGCACACCCGAAGAGTCTTTTTTTTTTTTTTTTTTTTGATTTTCCTTTCTTTTCTTCTTTTTTTTTCTTTTCTTTTCCTTTTCTTTCTTTTCTTTTATTTCTTTTCCTTCATTTCCTTTTTTTTTCTTATTTATTTTAAAAATATTTATTCATGAAAGACAGAGAGAGAGAGAGGCAGAGAGAGACACAGGCAGAGGGAGCAGCAGGCTCCATGCAGGGAGCCCGACGTGGGACTCGATCCTGGGTCTCCAGGAGCACGCCCTGAGCCAGGGGCAGGTGCTAAACCACTGAGCCACCAGGCGTCCCTGAAGAGTCCACTTTATTTTTTTAAGATTTTATTTATTTATTCATGAAAGACACACAGAGAAAAGCAGAGGTGGAGGCAGAGGGAGCAGCAGGCTCCAGGCAGCGAGCCCGACGTGGGACTCGACCCTGCGACGGCGGATCACGGCCTGAGCCACTTCCGGCGCCGCCCCACGACTCTGCCGGGGTGAGCCCCTGCCCTCAGGCCCAGCTCCCGCTTCCCCCTGGCAGGAGCCAGTCCGGGCTCTCGAGCCGCAGGGCCGGGTCAGGTTTGTGACCGGCCGCAGGGCTCTCTGGGAGCCGGGCCGCCCCCAGCCGAGGACACCTCGGGCCCTGGGCGACGCCGCCCCGCAGCGCAGCGCTTCGCCTCAGGCCCTGGGCCGGGGCCGCACGTGAGGTGGAAGAGGCGCGCGGGCACTTCCGGCCTCGCTCCGCCCCCTTTTGGGGAAAAGAACCGCCAAACCCTCGCCTCTGCCCGGAAGGAAGTGCCCCCCCCCCCGCGGCTGCCTGCGCGTCTAACCCCCGGGGGTGTCTCCCAGCCCCTCCGGCCGCGTGAACCAAGCCGGCGAGGGACTCCGCAGGCTCCTCTGCGGTGACGCCCGCCTCCCCCCACGGCTTCCGCCTCGGTTTTCCCAGCTGCTTCCTCCGAGTGTGGCTCCTAACTGGCTGGTCTCTGGCAGGTGACCCGAAAGGGGCGGTGGGGCCTTCCTGCAGCACCCCCGCGCCCCGGCTCCAGGGGCGCCGCCAGGCCTTCAGCTAACGCGTCCGTCGGAGCCGGTGAGGCCTGCCCTTTGCTCGTGCCCCCCGCCCCCACCCCCACCCCCGCACGCGTGAGGCAGCACCGGGGCAGGAAAGGGCACGCGCGTCTGAACAGGAGTCAGGCACCTACCACAGCTCCTCGCCCAGTCAGTGCGCAGCGGGTGGGCCCGGCGGCTCCCAGGTTGTCCTCGAGGGCAGAAGGACTTGGGCTGCACACCCGCCCCCAGCTTCTCCAGCTGCCCCTGGAAGGGCTGGCTTCTGTGTTCCTGCCTCAGGCTGAAAGGATCTGGCACACCCTGGTTTCCTGGGGAGGAAGATGACGACTCCGCGAGGAGATGGATGCGTCACGATTAGCTGCACCGTAGTAATCGTTTCACTACGTGTATCAAAACACCATGCTCCATGCATTATATATAGTTCTTACTTAAAAAAAAAATTAAAAGGGGGTCGCCTGGGTGGCTCAGTGGCTGAGCGTCTGCCTTCAGCTCAGGGCCTGATGGAGTCCCACGTCGGGCTCCCTGCACGGAGCCTGCTTCTCCCTCTGCCTGTGTCTCTGCCTCTCTCTCTCTCTCTCTCTCTCTCTCTGTGCGACTATCATAAATAAATAATTAAAAAAGAATTAAAAAAAATTTCTAATCCCACTCCGTTTCAAAACTCTGCTGCTCACATATCTTAGGTAACACCTTTTATGCTATCCTTAACTCACCCAAACCCTCATCAGTATTATTAAAGTCCTCAATTCCAAAATTGACTTCTGGGACTTACAAGAGGATGCTCCCTTATTGGCAGATTTTGCTTATTGATATTGAGAAGAGCAAGACACATTTCACTGTAGTGTATGACTTATATGTATGGCTGATTTTTAAAGCATATCCTCATAAAATATACATAAAATTTAATGTTGATTTAATATTGTATAAGCCCAACAATTTATTTTAGGTTAATCTTAAGTATCTATCATAAGAGATTGTACTTGATTCTTCTAATTTTCAAATCAATTATATATTTTAATCAGTCAATTTCACGGACTCATTCTTAATGATAAACACATGGAAGACTTAAAGTGCCTGTTGACAAAAAAAAAAAAAAAAAAAAAAAAAAGTGCCTGTTGACTTAAATCTAATACTTCCACTATGAGGATTATGCCATTGCTTTTTGAGGGACCAGAACCCTGAGGTTCATCATTCTTGACGTCCCAGCCTGGTATAAATGTGCATTGGACTAAATTCTAATCAGAAGGTTTCCTGAGGGATAACATATAGTGATTAAGTTATAACTTTTTCTAAGTTTGATGATTGCTTTTTTTCCCCTGTAAGTGTACTCTAGTCATCTTGATTGGATTTGAGGATATTCCACATATTTACAAATTGTCCCTAAGGATGAGCTACTTCTAGGATGGCGCCTCTCAAATATTACCTCTTGATTTTTCTATCTTTTCCCCTCAGTGTGTAATTTTTTATTGAAATTAAAAGGACACATCTTTCAATCTCATTCTCAAAATTCTCACTTGATTAATTTTAAGTCTTCTTCCTATCAAAATTCTCACTTGATTAATTTTAAGTCTTCTTCCTATCCTTAAGCTGCTGGAAGTAAATCAGAACCATTCGAAATGTTTCTTGACCTATAACTAGACTTGACCTATTTTGATAACAGAAGTTTCACTAAACTAAATGCTTTTAATATGTATATTTATTTGGCTTATAATACTTTAAAATATATTGAAGCACCACTGGTTGGAAAAGAGTAAAAAAAACATATTTTATAGATACATTTTCAGTTTTAAATGATAAAAATGATTTTCTTGTATCACATAATTTTCTATCCAAAATTCTATAATTCTGTGTTTGTGATTATATAATCATAGAGTCCTAAAATATGGCCATGTAAATCTTCAAGATCTCTTAATGTTTTATGCACACTAACTCATCTTATTCTCATACTATTTTACAGATGAGGAGATGAGTCACAGTGAAACCAGATGACTTTCCTAGATCAAAAAGCTAGTAAGGGGATCCCTGGGTGGCGCAGAGGTTTGGTGCCTGCCTTTGGCCCAGGGCGCGATCCTGGAGACCTGGGATCGAATCCCACGTCGGGCTCCCGGTGCATGGAGCCTGTTTCTCCCTCTGCCTGTGTCTCTGCCTCTCTCTCTGTGTGTGACTATCATAAATAAATGAAAAATTAAAAAAAATATATATATATATAGAAAAAAAAAGCTAGTAAGAAGTGAACCAAAGACTTCAATCTGAGTAGCCTTGTTTGGAGTCCTGTGGACATTATTGGAACTTCTGGCGACATGTGATAAACAACAATAAATAAAACTACATATTACATACAAGAGAGTATGGGAAACTTGGCAAAGTGATATAAGAATCCAAAGAGAAAAAATATAACACTGGCTTGAAAATGGAATCACGGGGATCTCTGGGTGGCACAGCGGTTTGGCGCCTGCCTTTGGCCCAGGGCGCGATCCTGGAGACCCGGGATTGAATCCCACATCGGGCTCCCGGTGCATGGAGCCTGCTTCTCCCTCTGCCTATGTCTCTGCCTCTCTCTCTCTCTGTGACTATCATAAATAAATAAAAAAATTTAAAAAAAAAAAAGAAAATGGAATCACAACATACCAATCTGGGGCAGTATTTTTAACAAGGTAAGTGTAAAGTAGAAATTTAATAGTTCCATTCTTTCTACTACTTATTAGCTTATTTTCTCTTTTTATAACCCCAAAAGATTTTCGGACCTGTTTGTAAAAATGTCACAATCACTCCTATCATTACATATTTTTTTTCTTGGAAGTTTTAGGTAATAATCAGGAAAACTAAAGAAAAAGATATTTGAAAGAAAGGAAAATTATTAGTAGTATTTGCAGGAGTAAGTATATTCTTTTTTAAAATTTTTAGTATAGTTAACATATAGTATTATATTAGTTTCAGGCATGCAATGATTCCACAATTCTGTACATTACTCAGTGTTCATCATGCTAAGTGTACTCTTAATCCCCTTCACCTATTTCACATATCCCCTTTCCCCACCCTCTCTTCTGATAACCATCAATTAGTTCTTTATAGTTAGGAGTCTGTTTTGTTTTGTTTTGTTTTAATTTTTGGTTTGTCTCCTTTTTCTTTGCTCATTTGTTTTGTTTCTTAAATTACACATATAAGTGAAATCATATGGCATTTGTCTTTGTCTTATTTTGCTTAGCATTATACACTTTCTATTCATCCATATTGCACATGATAAGATTTCATTCTTTTTTATGGGTAGGTAACATTCAATTGTATGTGTATATGCCACATCATCTTTACCCATTCATCTGTTGATGGACACTTGGGTTGCTTTCATATTTGGTTATTGTAAATAATGCAATAAACATTGAGGTGCATATATCTTTTCAGATTAGTGTTTTCACATTCTTTGGGTAAATACCTAGTAGTGGAGTTACTGGATCATGTGTTAATACTAGTTTTTAATTTTTTGAGGAACCTCCATGCTGTTTTCCACAGTGGCTGCGCCAGTTTGCATTCCTCCAACAGTGCATGAGGGTTCCATTTTCTCCACATCCTTGCCAACACTTATTGTTTCTTGTTTTTGATTTTGGCCATTCTGACGAGTCTGAGGTTTTTTTTAAAAAATTTTTTTAATTTTTTATTTATTTATGATAGTCACAGAGAGAGAGAGAGAGGCAGAGACACAGGCGGAGGGAGAAGCAGGCTCCATGCACTGGGAGCCTGATGTGGGATTCGATCCCGGGTCTCCAGGATCGCGCCCTGGGCCAAAGGCAGGCGCCAAACCGCTGCGCCACCCAGGGATCCCGAGTCTGAGGTTTTGATTTGTATTTCCCTGATGATGAGTGATGTTGAGCATCTTTTCATGTGTCTGTTCATCATCTGTATGTTTTCTTTGAAGAAGTATCTGTTCATGTCTTCTCATTTTTTAATTGAATATGTGTGTGTGTGTATGTGTGTGTTGAAATGCATAAGTTCTTAATATATTTTAGATTAAATCCTTCATTAGATATGTCATTTTCAAATATCTTCTCCCATTAAGTAAGTTGTTTTATAATTTTTTGGTTGTTGTTTTTCTGTGCATAAGCTTTTTACTTTATGCAGTTGCAATAGTTTGATTTTTCTTTTGTTTCCCTGGCCTCAGACATATCTAGAAAAATGTCAGAGAAGTTACTGCCAGTGCTCTCTTTTAGGATTTTTATGGTTTCAGGTCCCACATTTAGGTCTTTAATCCATTTTGAGTTTATCTTTGTGTATGGTTTGAGCAGGTGGTCCATTTTATTCTTTTACATATAGCTGTCCAGTTTTCCCAATACTATTTGTTAAAGGACTGTCTCTTTCCATTGCATATTCTTGTCTTTTTTGTCAAAGATTAATTGATCACATAATTTGGGTTTAATATCTCCCAAGAAGTTCAAATAAAACATTGTTGGAATTCAAAAATTCATCTCATTTGAAAATATAATATGAATAGTTTCATATGGCAATGTAAAATATAAAATGCCTGATAATGTATAAAATATACAGAACTTAAAAATGTGCATTATAAATGTCTCTTGGCAATTGAAGCAAACAAATAAGTGGATTATATACCTAATAATAGGTGGTATTATTTCTATTAATTTATTGAGCACATATTTATTTATTTAACTTTAAAAATTTTATTTATTCATGAGAGACACAGAGAGAGACAGAGACATAGGTAGAGGGATAAGCAGACTCCCTGTGGGGAACGTGATGTAGGATTTGATCCCAGCACCCTGGGATCATGACCTGAGCCAAAGGCAGGTGCTCAATCACTGAGCCACCCAGGCATCCCATTGAGCACATATTTATTGAGTAATCAGTATATGGCAAGTACTCCCTGGATAAAATGTGGGAGCCAAACATTGCCTTTATAGAACTTACTATTGAGTGGCAGAAGGATTAGTCACATGGCCTATAAAGTTATTATATAATATAAAAGACTGTAGCCTAGAAATGAATTCATGGAAATTACCCTAAGAAAGAGACAATATACATAAAATCTAAAATAAATTGAAGAGGATCCTAGCTGCAGAGGGTGGGAGTGGATAGCCCCTTCGAGGCAGAAGGAATCTTTAAGACCCTGGTGGGAACAGAAAGAGCAGTATTAGGGAAGAAAAAAAAACCTGTGGAGTTAAAGTACAGTGAGTGAAAAGAAGTACAGTGAAAAGTCAAACTGTGATAGTGGGTACATATCAAATATTAGTCCTGCTCATATATGTTAAAGATGTGTTCTTAAGAGTAAAAGGAGACAGTGGTCACATTTCAAGTAAGAAGAAAGAGTGGTCCTATTTGTGTTTTATAAATATCCCCCTGGCTTCAGTGAGAGAACAAATTAAAAAGGGGATAAGAATTCCCAGAAATACAGGAGAGCACAGAGGATGAAGACAAGGAAGACACCAAGGTTTCTGATGGGAGTAGTGTCAGTTAGTGACATAGAAATATTGAAAGAACTGGGGTAGCTGGGTGACTCAGTTGAGTGTCTGACTCTTGGTTTCAAGTCAGGTGGTGATCTCAGGGTTGTGAGATTCAGCTCTTCATTGAGCTTTTGTCTCAATGGGGAGTCTGCTTGAGATTCTCTTTCGCCCTCTGCCCCTCCCCCAGTGCTCGCGCTCTCTCTCTCTCTCTCTCATATAAATAAATAGTACTTTTATTTTAATATGGAAAGAACAAAAGGTTTGGGGAAATCAGAAAATAGAAAAAGGAATTAAAAAAACAACACAGAACAACCAAGCATCTGTGTATCTCTATCCCATTTCTCTCCCTTCATCAGAATTCACTGTGTAAAAAAGAATTTTATATAATGAGAGAGAATTATTCAATGAATAGTGATGGGACAAAAACTATGGGAAACAATTCAATTATAACAATTTCAAAACATTTAACAAAATTCAAATACATATATATTTTTTTCTTAAGATTTTATTTATTTATTCATGAGAGATGCAGAGAGAGAGAGAGTGAGAGGCAGAGACACAGGTAGAGGGAGAAGCAGGCTCCATTCCATGCATTGAGCCTGATGTGGGAGTCAATCCTGGGTCTCCAGGACCACACCCTGGACTGAAGGCAGCACTAAACCACTGAGCCACCCGGGGTGCCCATCAAATATATTGTTTTAAAATCATGTTTAAAAATTTTAAATTTGGGGTACTTGAGTGGCTCAGTAGTTAAATGTCTGCTTTTGGTTCAGGTCATGATCCCAGGTTCTTGGGATGGAGCCTGCTTCTCCCTCTGCCTATGTCTCTGCCTCTCTCTTTGTGTCTCTCATGAATAAATAAAATCTTAAAGCTTTTAAAAATATTTAATTAGAAAATTATCCAAGTAAAATATAAACTAAATATTCTATATTAGGGAATATTCTGGTTATTAAACTAATGATCTTGACTTCAAACTGACCCTTTTGTACCCCTTTGAAGTGGGGCTAGAGTTTTGCAAAAACACTTTTCTCCTTTGATTGATGGTTTCTATTAGATTCTATCAGTAGAAGTAAATAGAGGAAGGCTGTAGGAAGAAGGACCTGCTATTTCTGTTTGCTTCCTGCTTCTGTTGATTCACCACAGCACTTCTTCATCCTTAGAGCAATAGAGAACTGATTTCCTATGTTGGCAGCTAATTCTACTATTTAGTCCTTTAATGCTGTGGGAAAGTATAATATTTTGCTGAGGCATCTCCTAGGTAGCCCCAATTTAGCATCACTCCTTCCTCAGAGATCTGAGTTCCAGATTACAGGACTCTTCCTCCATGTTTCCAAATGCTAACTATTCCAACCTTACCTCTTTGTTCCCCGGCCATGAAAGTGGTAATTGCTTCCTTCTGTTATACTTTAGTGTCTCCTTATTGTGTTTCTAGTTCTCTGAGACATAGTTTATAATTCTTTATACCAAAAACTCTGTGAAACTGTCTGATGAAATTTTTGTATCTGGACTAGACTGGCTGATACAGAACTGCTATTTAACTATGACATCCATTAAAGAAAGCTTAAAATAAAAGATTTACAGATTTGTTAATATTAGAAAACCTACCAATATTCCATGGGAACCTACTACTTTTTAAGTACTTCCCTAAGTGCTAGAAACACAGGAGTAAAGACAAACTAACTCCTTGACCTTAAGGAGCTTACTTGATAGTGAGGGTTAGATGTGAGATAAGGGTTGAACATGTAAGCAAGATAAGTTCAAGTGTTGCTAAGTGCTTTTTTAAAGATAAAATATGAATGCTTTGCTAGAATTATAATAATATCTAGGGAAGGGAGTGGAACAGATATTTGATGAGATACATACCAAGAAAGCCATAAAGAGATTCATGAAGGAAGAGATTCATGTAGGAAGAGCTTCCTAAACATGGAGTCCTGAGAGGAACATGAGCTGGCATTCTTTTTATTTTTGAAAGAAAGGGAAAAATGCATTTGTTCCTGCAAGAAAATAAATGAATAAATAAAGGAGAGTAGAAAGAAATGAAATTATATAATAAAATTGATTAAATAATTAATTAATTAGATAAAATTAGCAACATTTCTCTATCATATGAAGACAAAACAGGTAAACATACACTCAACAGTCAAAAACAAGTTTATATTTTCAAAGCTATTCTTTATGTAATTGAAAGATATCAAGTCCAACTTAATTGATATATGTCTCATATTAAGAATTTTGAAAATTTTCTTCTTTACAGCATTTTTCTATGAATGATTGTTTAATGGATATTAATACATCAAATTGCAGAAACATAATGATTATGAAGCTTTAAGACCAAAAAAGCTGGGGCTCCCTGGGTGGCTCAGCAGTTTAGCGCCTGCCTTCAGCCCAGGGTGTGATCCTGGAGTCTTGGATCAAGTCCCGCGGTGGGCTCCCTGCTTGGAGCCTGCTTCTCCCTCTGCCTGTGTCTCTGCCTTTCTCTCTCTCTCTCTGTCTCTCATGAATAAATAAATAAAATCTTAAAAAAAAAGACCTAGAAAGCTTTCAAATATACCTCATCCATTTATGTATGACATAAAGAATAACTGAATGAACAAGCATTTTCCTAATGATTTTCTCATTATTTCTTAAAATTATATGACTTCCTTTAACCACTCTTTCTCATGAAGCAAGTTCATATTGAATTCCTACTGTATGCCTTATACTCTTGCATGTGCTGATGATTTTCTTGCCTCCATGATAAGGCATAAATACCATCAATATGTAAAAAAAAAAAAAAATAGTTAACTGACACTTTAATGTTTAAAGTCTTGCAAGTTTTTTTTTTTTTTGAATCAATACTTATCCAAGGATTTGAAATCCCCTAGACAAGGTAATACAGAGTATTTCTCCTCTAATCCATCCCCACCTCCCTTTTTGAATTGATGTAATTTAATAGAAGAAGCACCTTGATTGAAGAAATCACTGTATTAACATACCTTTTGAGCAACATACTGTCATGCTCATACTGCAACTCTGAATTACATACCACACGTGTCAATTTCAAACATCTCAGATGACAAGTGTTCTGATTTCTGGCCATTCTCTTCTACTTTCTTAATCTATGTCCTATTTTCTATTCTCATATACTAATTTAAAAATGTTTCAACCTAATAGTACCTCTAGTTTCTTAACCCTATGCTATTTGCAGGATGAGAGGTGTATCATTTTTCCTTTTTCAATTTATAACCTGATCTAGCACTATAATCATTATGAATACAACCTCTAATATTCCTTTTTTTCCCCTCCACCTTTCGTACTTATCTGACAAAATCTAAATTTCTGCAGTATATCCAGACTGCTGAATGTAGGGGCTAGAGAAGAAAATGAAATCTCACTCACTGGTCTGTCTTTGAATTGATGGCTACAAACCTCAAGTGAGCCTTCAGACCTTCCATAAATCCTGTTGCATTTCTATCAGACATTTTCTCGTCGTCTCTCTAGATCCATTCTTTATACTTCTCAAAACTGTTCTTTTTCTTGGGAGATTGATCTATATGGAACCTCTAGGTTTGCAAAATTTCGGTCTTTACTGGGAGCAGGAGTAAAGGAGTGAGGGATGGAGACTCATTTATCATATCTGTATTTGGATCACTTGAAATTATTGGAGTTTCTACTATCAGCTCACCCCACTAACAAAAACTTAGGCATAGGAGTACCCATGCTTCTCAGGGCCTTACACTAGTACCTTGATTCTTTTTACTTTCTAATTTCCTCCCTTTTTAGGGCAAGGTTATCTGGTTTCCAGGGAGTAGAAGTATTACACTTCTCAATTGCACGTCTAACACTATCCCTATAGCATACGATCTTTACATCCCACTCCTAAAAGCTAAGCTTGTAACTTTCTATCAAGATTTTTCTGATATTTTGCATTGTACCGTATCTCCAAACAACATGTTGAGCTATATGAATGGGTTGGAAACATTGGGAGAGCATGAAATATTAAAGAATATTGAGGAATAGGGTAACATTTCACTCAAAAATATATATGAAACTAAAGTTTTCTAAATTAGCCCTGAAAACACATTAACACTAAATTGAAGAGGCTTTTTCAGCTGGTAATAAGTTCCATTTATGGAGGTATTAAGGTGAATTAGAACAATAATCTCTCTAGTATATTGTCCAGTAAATTAGTACATTATAAAGAGATTGAAGAAGGTAGCTTTCTAAAAAGGATGAATTTTATGGTTCACTCAAACTGTAGTTTTACACTTCTAGTTCTTCAAAGTCCTTTTCCTAAGATAATATTTTTCCTTGATGCACTGCCATGTGACTATGACAAATTCGAGCATGTTCTGGATTGTTTTAGGTATCTAGTGTGTAAAAGAAGTGTAAAAGAATGATGATATTCTCGTAAACATTTTCCCAACCTCGGCAACCTCTTCTATTGTTTTTAGACCCCATATGACCTTGAAATTTTGGAAGATAATTGGTTAGGAGAAGAGTGTTAGGTGTCCTGTGGTTCTCAAGAAAGAGTTATTTCTTTTGTGGACAGACCTTAACCAATTATTTTACTTATATGGATTTGTGAAACTATTTTAGAAGGTACAATAGATCACATGATGGAAATATAGAAGATATCACCTCAAGCTCCAATTATATGTATTTAAGATATTAAAGATATATGTAATCATAAGATTAAGGCAGAAAAATACATACTTTAATTGAAGTAGACATGTCTGCCATGTGTCTACTTCACTAGGAAGGCTCCTAGTGAAAAGTGATGTGATGAATAAAATTTTGAAAAATAGATGACAAGAGAATTGAAAAGATTTGGGTAAAAATGGAAGTGGGGAAGGAGTGAAGAGTACTTAACTGATTTTAAGAGGCTCTTTGTTCTGTGATCATAGCATGGGATGAAATTAAGTTTTCAAAATCACTAGAGTCAGTTGTGTTAGGTGAAATTATGGTGATCCTAGCAGTACTCTAACAAGCAAATGAAGGTTTTCTTCTGGTTCCTTCCAATTCTTAGGAGCCTACAAGGCCAGTTTGTTCTATTTGTTTGAACATAGTGTTATCTTAAAGCTACTGGTTGCCATTTGAATTTTGTTTTATTTTAAACCTTTAATTACATCAAAACCATGGAGTCCCACAAAGCAATTCCATATCTAGTTCTTCATGGAGAATATATTTTGTTTGCCATAGGTAACTATATATGCCTGCCTCTTTCCACAGTGAGTTCCTTGATACCTAGGGTGACCATTTTTCTTGTTTAACCTCAAAAGTTCCCAGTATAAACCTGTTGTCCAGATTTAATTGTTATTAGTTATCCCTTTCACTCTCAGAATAAAAATGAATGATAAATCACATGGCCACTCAAAATATAGCACAAAAGTATTGAAAATGTTTTGTTATATATGTCATGTTTATCTTTTTAAATTTACTTTAAAAGTATAATTATTAGGGCACCTGGGTGGCCCAGTTAAATGTCTGATTCTTGATTTCAGGTCATGATCTCAAGGTCCTGAGATGGAGCCCTGCATTGGGATCCCCACTCAGTGGGGAATTTGCTTGCTTCCCATGCCCTCTATCCCTCTCCCTGCATCCTCTCTCTGTCTCTGTCAAATAAATAAATATATCTTTTAACAATGTAATTATTATACTATAATTAAATAGTATTCACCCATAAAAGAGAATTAATTTTTTCTGTATGCTACAACATCATGGACCTTTAAAATATTATACTTAGTATAATAAGCCAGACAGAGGGCAATATTTTATGACTGCATTTATATGAGGTACCTAGAAGAAGCACATTTATAGAAACAAAAAGTAGAATGGAGGTTACTATGGATGGGGGAAGAAAAAATAGAGTTATTGTTTAGTGAGTACAGAATTTTTGTGGAGGATGTTGAAAATTGTGGGTTACAGATTGTGATAGTTATACAATATTGTGAATGTATTTAATGTCACTGGATTTTATAATTACAAATAGTTAAAATGATAAATATGCTATGTATGATTATGACAATAAAATAAAGAAGACATGCACTAGCCTAAAACAATATTATATCAAGAATTGTTTGATAAACAAGCTGAATTAGGTGAACTGGCATGTTTTACTGTCCCAAATTTGGCTGGTTTGTAGATACTCTGGGGAACAAGATGAATGCACTGCAATAACTTTGATTCTGACTATTTATCCTTGTATTGTGGGGTTTTTTTTTTCCTCTTTCCCTAGTGCTTTTTCCCAGGGGTTACCCTGAGCTCATGAGGGAATATCTCGATTGTGGAATTTCAAACTGAATATATCATAATGAAAGATGTTAAAAATGTAATTGTTTAAAGTTATGATTTTGTCTGGCTCATGGATCAGTTAAAAAATAGAGAGCTTAAACTATAGTTCAGACCCTATGAACATATATAAAATACTGAGAATAGGTCATTATTCATTGATTATTGTGCTGCTCATGGAATTTTCGATAAAACTTCTAACTACAAAATTGGTAAGATGTAAAATACAGATGAAATATAATTAATGAATTGGTATTAATAACAATACATTTAACACTAGGATGTCCTTGCATAGTTATTTTAAAATGGGTTTATTAAGGTGGAGTTGCAAATACAGTTATTTAATTTCAAATTGTTAGGGATTTGTCACAATGTTTACGAAGAGTGTAAGTTTGTAGTAACAAATGTATATAGATGCTGTAATCTACTTTTAGGAAGTATTAAGTAAAATAACTATGCAGACTGAAGAACACACATAAGAGGACTTTATGGAATGGTTTGCGCCATGTGACAACTTCCTATATATAAACTTTGTGTTACATTTCTATGATTTTCAAAAATTATCTAAACGAGAAAATTTAAAAGGTTATTGCATGCATTTTAGTTACTATTAAAGATAATATTTTAAAAAAATATTAATAACATACCATATTAGTGAGATGCTAATATTTTGTTTATCTCTAGTTGTTAATATTATGGGATATTTTTAGTGCACTGTTATAATTACAACTACTCTAGTGCAAATAGTGTGGGAATATTAAAATATTAAAGCTTAGATATTACACTTATGGATGCTATACAATATCAACTATTCACCAGAGAGACTGATGATTAAAAAATCTTCCAAGGATATATATGTACATATTTATCTTGTATTACATATTTTATATATTTTATTTTAGATTTGGCGTGTTGAGAGATAATTTTGTTCTTTGACATTAATTTTAATCCTATGGGGGTAGGGTGGTGGTGGAAATAGTTCACAAAGATTTCTTGGGCAGACAAAAATGTTGATAGACATAATAGTAATAGGATTTGCAGCTATTTTAAGTCAAAATGAGTTCTTTAATTCTCTATGTAGTGCAGGTAGAATTAATTCATTACTAACCTCACAACAAATTTCAAGGAAACTAGGTCTGCTGTAACTGTTAAATTGTGATAGAAATTAGGAAATGTTGAAATAGTCTCATCAAGAAACTGCATAATGTCATTTAGTACATTAGCAGAGGCCCCCAAATCTTGTTCAAAAGTGTCTTTTTCTATCTTTATTTCACCATTGCGTGGCTCATTTGAAACAGCCAGCATGTCTGAAGCAGTTTATAACTGTGGCTAAAGAAACTATTCAGCACAGCTCGTTAACTAGCAATTTTACCTCAAGACCATCCTGAGTATTTGATTCCTCGTGGTTTATTCTTCTGAACAGAAAATAAATAAATAAATAGTGCATGCTATAAATATACTTCTTGAGTGTGGGTTGTTTCTTGATGAGTCAACTGATAATATTAATTCAGTTTGTTGGCTAACAACGATTGTGTTGTGCGTGTCTGTGCATGGATTGCTAGGGTAGTGACAAAATTCTTTAAACAACAGCAGTTTGAATGCTTAATGTTCTATCTTTGTTGTTAATTCCTTCCTCTTCCCCTGAAGTTTCATAAAGTGAAGATAGTCAAGTAATTTGGGTTCTAGTCCCTGTTGTATAGTTGGCTCGATATACCTGAGTAAACACCAAAACAGTGCTGATTCTTAACAGAAGTGTTCATTCCAATTGGTTGCAATAAGGACTGCCTCATTCTCTATCTCTCTCTCACACACACACATTCCCCCTTCCCCCTTTATTCCCCATTTCCCTTCTCTCCACAAGCAATCAGATTAAGTTTTATTTTTGATGTTTATGGTAGTTGTCTTTATAGTTCTTTTTTTTTTTTTTAAGATTTTATTTATTTATTCATGAGACAGAGAAGCAGAGACATAGGCAGTGGGAGAAGCAGGCTCTCTTCAGGGAGCCGGATGTGGGACTCAATCCCAGGACTCAGTGATCATGCCCTGAGACAAAGACAGACACTAAACCACTGAGCCACCCAGGAGTCCCTGTCTTTACAGTTCTAAATAATGTGTTTATATGACCATGTTTTGATTAATCTATTTTGACATGTCTGATGACCTTCTACAAAGAATAAGAGATTAATTTATCCTTACCCTCTAATCCTTCAATTTTTAACTTACTTTTTTATTATTAAATCATCCATTGGTTGATTTAATAGTATTTCTTGATACACCAAAATTCAATATTTATATTATTAGCCTTGTGTAAAAAGAAACTTCTGTCATTAGTTGTTTCTCTAATTTTCCTGTCTTTTAACCCGCCCAATTTGTTCTTCTATACCAGTCTTATATTTTCATGTTAATAAAGCTGTATTTATTCATGAAGATATATATTTTCTATTCAATGTCTAAGAAATGAAAACTAATAATATTCAATATATTATGATTATTTTTTTATTATTTTCTACCTTAAACTTTTGACTATGGGGAAACTTCCCATTCTTTGCTGTGTTGCTGTGGAGACTGGGGAAAGCCTGGTCTATAAGCTTTTGGGTTGAAGTGGAAATCTCAAAACCTGGTACTTCAGCTAGACACAACTCACACTCTATAGCACAAGGTGAATCTTACTATACTTAGTAAGCTTCTTAGAAGCTTCTTTCTCTTTGATAGTTCTGTTAGCAGATAGAGTGAAGCCAGAGCTTACTATAACCAGGAAAGAAGCTCATTCTTCTATTTATATCCTCCTTTTACCAGTGATGTGTTCAGTGGACACATTTTACCAGTGAGAAACTGAGAAGTTACCTAGACTTAGTGTTTTTAGCACTTATCTTGACATAAGTTCTTCATTTAATCTATAGTTCCTAATAAGTCAAGCACACTAATTTGCCTATTTCCATCTATTCACATATTCACCACATTATAGAAAGATTACATATCATATCTGCTTTACTGTGCAATTAAATGTTATGAGTTTTTACCGTACTTCCAGTTTTGGTACCTTCTTTTATCTATTCCCTTTAACATGATCCTCGAGCAACATGGGTTTGAGCTATGTGAGTCCACTTATATGCAGATCTTTTCCAGTAAATAAAATATAGTACTGTAAATTTATTTTCTTTTCCTAGTGATTTTCTTAATAAAGTCTTTTCTATAGTTTAATTTACTATAAGTATATAGTGTATAATACATAGAACATATAAAATTTGTATTAATTGGCTATTTATGTTACCGGTAAGGCTTCCAGTGAAGAGTAAGCTATTAGTAGTGAAGTTTTTGGGGAATCGAAAGTTATATGTGGATTTTACCCTTAACCCTCACAATGTTTAAGGATCAACTATATATTTCTTCATATACTTAAAAACATTCTATCTGTATTTCCTTGCATTTTTGATGGCCAGTATACAACCTGATATGTGGTCACATTGGTACTGAGATAACCACACTTAAGTATTTCATACATATTGACTCATTTAATTATCACAACAACTCTATGAGGTTGGTCCAGTTATTGTTCATTTTACAAATGAAGAAACTGACACAGAGGTAAATGACTTGGCAAAGATCAGGAACTAATAATTGGTGCAGTAGACAGTGGGACACTAAAGTCAAGGCTGTCAATCAGTCCAGTATTCTTTTTTTTTTTAATTTTTATTTATTTATGATAGTCACAGAGAGAGAGAGAGAGGCAGAGACATAGGCAGAGGGAGAAGCAGGCTCCATGCACCGGGAGCCTGATGTGGGATTCGATCCCGGGTCTCCAGGATCGCGCCCTGGGCCAAAGGCAGGCGCCAAACCGCTGCGCCACCCAGGGATCCCCAGTCCAGTATTCTGTCTCATATTCCTATAGTTGTCAAATTTGTTATGGAGAATTGGCTTCATTATTTAAGATGGTCTTCTCCCACTTCTTTCTTATTCCACCTTAGACAGAAAAATAAATGGAATTTAATTCTTGAATTTCTGAACAATTGAAAATGCTTTTACTATATATTTGATAGCTTTCTAGTTTGGATATTGTAGGTAGAATCAGTTTTCCTATAAAGAGTTAAAATCATTGTTCCATCTTTCTCTAGCATCCAATATGATGATAAGGAATTTGAGGATCATTTTATGTTCATATATTTATAGGTTAAGCTGATTTTCTTCCCCCTCAAAGATTTTGTAGCTTCTATTTTTCTCTGATATTCTAAAATTTACAAGCCACATGTCTGAACAGAAGTGTTTTCATTTGTCTTGTTGAGCCCTAACCCTGAAAACATGCTTAATAATATTTTGTATATTTCATTACTTTTTCCTTCATCGTTTCTGCTTAATTTTTACCTTTTAAACTTTTATTCAATTTTTTGAGAACCATATTTTATTTTTCTAGAGTCGTTTCTTCTTGAATCTTTCGTTATGACTAACTCTAGATTTATTCATTATAATTAATATCTTAAAGGTTTTGTTCCTTTTGGCTTAAGTTCTCTTTCTTCAACTGGATTCTTTGTATTATTAATTTTCCTCAGATGCCCAGTAGTTCTTATGAAAATGGTGAATTTAGGACTAGAATTATGAAGGGAAGCTAGTATATATGACATTGTGTTTTCACAGCAGGCCTTTTCTCAGTTCGGAGATTTACCTGGGTGAACTGAGTATGTGGGAAGGTCTTCTTGACTAGCAATACTCGTTTTCAGGCTTAATGAGAAATAGATGAACATTTTGGGGTCCATACTAGTACAGAAATTTAAAAAATAGAATCACTTTTAGAATCTAATAGCATACTAGGTGCCCTACTCCTTCTCAGACTTACTGCTTTTTTAGACTAGAGAGTAGAAATATCCCTGTACACAGGGCAGGATATAGAGCAACATGACAGCTTGCCATGTTGTAATACGGAAGGGGCAAATAGGTAGGATATCCTCAGTTTTGTGAATGCATCTTTTAATTAACCTGATTATTTCTCACAGCCTCTTACTCTTCTCAGTATTCACTAAGCTGGGAGACTTTCTGCCATTCTGCATGCTAATGAGTATGTTCTGGTCTGTGTCTTCCTCCACTCTTGCTCATTCCTTAAAAGAATTGATGATATGATAATGAAAGATAAAATATTGTCCTGCCATTCTCAGAGCTACAATAGATTTTCATTTAAATGAGATTTGGGGAGGTTCTATACCAAAACATATGTGTTGTAAGTTTTCAGTATTGAATTGGAAGCTCTAAATAAGTTCTAATTGCTGATGTCTATTGGCTGGGGCAGTTTGAATTTCATGTGAATATTACATTTTTAATGGTATTAGGCATTGAATTTACTTAAAAGCACAAGCATCTCTTGGCTTTACCGAATTCCTACTTCTTTTTCCAACTCTACTTTTTACATTTTTCTCCTTCTTCATGGTAAAATTTCAATAAAAGGGTCTAATTTCACAGCCTCCAATATCTCCTCATTCTTACTTGAGAGTTTTTTTTTTTTTTAGATTTTATTTATTTATTCATGAGAGAGACAGCCGTAGGCAGAGGGAGAGGCAGGCTGCCTGCAAGGATCCTGATGCAGGACTCAATCCCAGGACTGCGGGATCACAACCTGAGCCAAAGGTAGACACTCAACCACTGAGCTACCCATGTACTCCTATGTGAGAGGTCTTTAAGACTTTCTCCCCACACTCGGATCCCTGGTGGCTCAGCGGTTTAGCGCCCACCTTAGGCCCAGGGCGTGATCCTGGAGTCCCAGGATCGAGTCCCACATCGGGCTCCCTGCATGGAGCCTGCCTCTCCCTCTGCCGGTGTCTCTGCCTCTCTCATGAATAAATAAATGAAATCTTAAAAGACTTTCTCCTCACACTCTAGTGAGACTATTCCTTCTAAGGATGTAAAGACCTCCGTAATACTAAATCCAGTATTCATGACACTTGTATTATTTGACTTACCATCAATATTTGGCCCCACTGATAATTGAGTTCTGTTCAGAACATATATTTTCTACTTTTCTTGAGGTAACCTCCTAACTCAAAGGTAATTTCTTCTAGTTATCTAGAATAAGGAGGCTGAGTCCCTTTTTTTGTTTTTTTAAATTTCACTGCAGACATTTTTTCAGCCTTACTTACTCTTTCCTCTTCTCCTTTAGCCCCGCATCTAAGCTAATTTTTAAGAAAACCTGGGTGCTCCCTCCTTTGGGAGCAGCAGATGGCAGATTTAAACCACACAAGTTCCTGGTTGTGCACAGGAATCCTCGATCTGACTCTACCCTGAAGCATAATAAAAATTCCAAGCCACTCTCTTCTGTGCTCTCTCAAGCCATTTTGGATCAATTTGGGAGGACTTCCCTGCTATCTCCCTAAAGACTCTTGGGAGTAATAAACATTTTTGTATCTTCCTGGTACATGTGTGTTATCAGTTTCCACATTTGAGCAAAATTTCTCAACACTTTAACCTCTTAATAAGCATCAATGAAAGGACCTCTTCTTTATTTTAATCCCAACTATATTATCTACATCAATTTCCAAATTTATTATGTACATCAGTCCCTCCGTTCAATTCCTAACATGTATATCAATTACATGATGGCTCTCCTTAGATGACTTATACACATCTCAAACCCAGTATTCAATACTGAGCTCCTAATCTCCCCCAAACCTTTTCCTCCCACATTTTGTTTATTTAGTTTCTTGGCCCAAAATCTTGGAATAATTCTTGGCTTCTTTCCTTCATAAGTATATATGCAAACCTTTTGTGCTATGCAGTCTAAATGTTCACAAAACCTTACCACCTTACTCTGCTGTTACTGCGGAGACTGTTATGCAAGGCAATACCATTTTCAAACTGTGATTAATGAAACAACCTGTGAACTGACATTTCTTCTTTAGCCCTTACCCTACATCTTCAGATTCTTCTAAACAGTAGAAGCCAAAGTGGTTTTATTAAAATTAGACCATGTCACTTCTCTGATAAGTCCCACTCAGTGGCTTCCTAGTTTACTAAGAGTGAAAAATAAATTCTTTTAAATTGCATACAGAAACCAATGTATAAAGTTGAGGGTCCACTTCTGGATTCTCTATTCTGGTCAAATAATATCTGATAAAGGAGGAAAGACTATCCACTGGAAGAAAGACAGTCTCTTCAATAAATGGTGCTGGGAAAATTGGACATCCACATGCAGAAGAATGAAACTAGACCACTCTCTTTCACCATACACAAAGATAAACTCAAAATGGATGAAAGTTCTAAATGTGAGACAAGATTCCATCAAAATCCTAGAGGAGAACACAGGCAACACCCTTTTGAACTTGGCCACAGTAACTTCTTGCAAGATACATCCATGAAGGCAAAAGAGACAAAAGCAAAAATGAACTATTGGGACTTCATCAATATAAGAAGCTTTTGCACAGCAAAAGATACAGTCAACAAAACTTAAAGACAACCTACAGAATGGGAGAAGATATTTGCAAATGACGTATCAGATAAAGGGCTAGTTTCCAAGATCTATAAAGAACTTCTTAAACTCAACACCAAAGAAACAAACAATCCAGTCATGAAATGGGCAAAAGACATGAAGAGAAATCTCACAGAGGAAGACATAGACATGGCCAACACTCACATGAGAAAATGCTCTGCATCACTTGCCATCAGGGAAATACAAATCAAAACCACAATGAGATACCACCTCACACCAGTGAGAATGGGGAAAATTAATAAGGCAAAATGTTGGAAACCACAAATGTTGGAGAGGTTGCAGAGAAAAGGGAACCCTCTTACACTGTTGGTGGGAATGTGAACTGGTGCAGCCACTCTGGAAAACTGTGTGGAGGTTCCTCAAAGAGTTAAAAATAGACCTGCCCTACGACCCAGCAATTGCACTGCTGGGGATTTACCCCAAAGATGCAGATGCAATGAAACGCCAGGACACCTGCACCCTGATGTTTATAGCAGCAATGTCCACAATAGCCAAACTGTGGAAGGAGCCTTGGTATTCATCGAAAGATGAATGGATAAAGAAGATCTGGTTTATGTATACAATGGAATATTACTCAGCCATTAGAAACGACAAATACCCACCATTTGCTTCAACGTGGATGGAACTGGAGGGTATTATGCTGAGTGAAATAAGTCAGTTGAAGAAGGACAAACATTATATGGTCTCATTCATTTGGGGAATATAAATAATAGTGAAAGGAAATAGAAGGGATGGGAGAAGAAATGGGCAGGAAATATCAGAAAGGGAACAGAACATGAAGACTCCTAACTCTGGGAAATGAACTAGGGGTGGTGGAAGGGGAGGGGGGTGGGGGTGAATGGGTGATGGGCACTGAGGGGGGCACTTGACGGGATGAGCACTGGGTGTTATTCTGTATGTTGGCAAATTGAACGATAAAAAATAAATTTATTTAAAAAATGTAATTTGATATCCATGATTCTCTGACTTTATCTCCTATTACGTCCTCCTTAATTTGTTCTACACTAGCCACAGTGGCTACCTCTCTTCTCCTTAAATACAACAGATATATTTCTCTCATACACTTTTGCATTTACTGTTTCCTGTGTCTGGAATGAAATTATTCTATGTAATTCATTGCCCATCTCTCATGTGCTTTAAGTCATTACTGAGCTCTCACTCTCTGGGAAGTCTCTTACCTCAATAGCATTATCTGTCCTCTACATTTCTGTACTGCCCTTATGAAATCAACAGCTAATATATTGTTTTATATTTTAAGTTAACTTATTTTCCACCACTAAAATATAAGCTTCATGACAACATGGATTTTTTTCTGTTTTGTTCATTGCTAGAACAGTATTTATTTATTTATTTATTTATTTTTTTAATTTTATTTATTTATGATAGTCATACAGAGAGAAAGAGAGAGGCAGAGACACAGGCGGAGGGAGAAGCAGGCTCCATGCACCGGGAGCCCGACGTGGGATTCGATCCCGGGTCTCCAGGATCGCGCCCTGGGCCAAAGGCAGGCGCCAAACCGCTGCGCCACCCAGGGATCCCTGCTAGAACAGTATTTAACACGTAAATGGTGCTGATAATTATTTGTTGAAAAACTAATTAAAAATAATTAGCTTGATAATTAAATAATTTTGTTAAAATTAATATTAAATAAATGATTAGTTTTATGTAAGATAGCATTGCTAAAGTATTTCTAGTTGAGTTTCTTTTTTTTTTTAAGATTTTATTTATTTATTCATGAGGGACACAGAGAAAGAGGCAGAGACACAGGTAGAGGGAGAAGCAGGCCCCCTGCAGGGAGCCCAATGGGGGAGGGACTCCATCCAGAACTCCAGGATCACACTCTGAGCTAAAGACAGAGGCTCAACCACTGAGCCACAAAGGCGCCCCTCTAGCTGAATTTCTTAATGTTCATTTTATAATTCAATCAGTATAATTATATCCTTTAACTTGCTTTCTCCATTTCTATAATGGATACCATAATACTGTGTTAACAGGCTTGATAATAAGAAGTAATCTGTATGATCTAACCCATGGTGAGGTTATTATGTTTTAGTCAAGTTCTGAAATAGCTGAATATATTAAATATTGGGCATGTATATGTTTTAATTTTTCCACCCTTTAAATATATTTCCTTAAGAGCAAAGATTAATAAGTGAACTAATAATTATTAGTTATCACCCACTGTAAATAACTCAATCTGATTCCCTGTCTCCTGGGTGCTGAGTAATGGACTAATTTGGGATAGATGATGATCAGGTTCTGAAACTGAGAAAGAAAACTTCACCATATAGATTGTAGAAGATATATAGAAGGTGGGATGAGTTAGTAGAACCAAGACCTAAGTGTGCAATTAAAGTCCAATAAACATAATAGAGATGGCATAAAAAAGTGGCCAAAAGTAGACATTAAAGTGAATATATATAGCAAGGATCATTGGAACCAGGTAAACAAAACACAGCAACCTGAGTTGGGGAGAGTTGATGAACCAGTATAATTGCCTGGGATAAACCTCGTTACTTGTGGTTGAACTTTATATGTGGTGTGGGATAGGACAAATAGATATTCTGACCTCAAAGAGATTACAATATAATGAAAAAACATCAAACTATGTAAAATATCAATAATGTGTAACAACAAGCACTTTTTTTAAATTTTTTTTTTTATTTATTTATGATAGTCATACAGAGAGAGAGAGAGAGAGGCAGAGATACAGGCAGAGGGAGAAGCAGGCTCCATGCACCGGGAGCCCGACGTGGGATTCGATCCCGGGTCTCCAGGATCGCGCCCTGGGCCAAAGGCAGGCGCCAAACCGCTGCGCCACCCAGGGATCCCAACAAGCACTTTTTTAAATTGAATTACAAAAAAATTTAAGTCTTAATAGTTGCAATTAAAATGAAAGCACATAATGGATAAAACTTTCAAATTTAAGTGAATATAAGAAACAACTAGCTTCCCTTAAAACATTTTTAAGCATAGTACATGAGTGTTTTAGACCATCTTTGTTCAATAATATGTTTTTAAATGAAACGAAAAGTCATAAAAAGAGTTACCTTTAACTATATTCCTATATTATTAAGCTGTCTGTGGAAATAACTAATCCTTAGTAAGGGTTCTTTCTAGCAGGGAATATTGTTACAAGGAGATTACTTAAATCTGATGATATATCCAGATTTTATGTTATTAATATTTTTATATTTAACTTGTACCATATAAAAATAAATGATTTGTTCTAATTTTAAAAAAATTAAGTTTGATATTAATGGATTATGGAGTTAAAAAAATAAACTCTTGGAAAGAGACAATTAATTTACATTTTAATATGTCAGACTGCTTCTATCCAAGGTGGCCAAACCTCTTTTGAAAAAAAAAAACAAAACAGGTTAAGTGTATTAATGGTTGGACTGTTAAGCACATCACTTAATATTGTTCACTAACATTTATTGATTCTTGGAAGAGACTTGCTAGTAAAGCCTCATTCCTGTACTGCTAAGATTAGGTTTATCCTACATTAATGCTTTAGTTTGATCATTTAAATGTTCTCAAGTTCAAGTTTTTACATTTTAATTTATTCTTGGCCTATGACAATGCAACTAGAACTTTAAGACTCTGCTCACTGGAATGTTTTAGCCTTGATTTTAATAAGCCTAAGCAAATTGGCAGCTTTAAATAACACACAAAAAGCAGTATTTTTGAGGCTTTTTGTACATAACTACACATGATTATCAATGTTATGAACAATGGGATGTGATTGTTCATGGAAGAAGAAAATTTGCTTTTTTAAATTACAATGCATCTTTCTCTCCAAGTAAGAAACTTCACAATAGATTTGAATTTTTTTTTTAATAGCCAGTGGGATGGGGAGTAGAGTATAGAATTAGTCAATCAAATTAAAAGATGACTACTTTTTTCTTATTTTAATATTGTCTCTGGGTTTACTCATGAAAAGGAAAATTACCCAAATTTGCAAACCAGAGTATCAGAAGTTAAAGATGTATATAATTATTAAAAACTGTCTTCTTGGGGATCCCTAGGGTGGCTCAGCGATGTAGTGCCTGCCTTCAACCCAGGGTATGATGATCCGGGAGTCCCAGGATCAAATCTCACACTGTGCTCCCTGCATGGAGCCTGCTTCTCCCTCTGCCTGTGTCTCTGCCACTTTCTCTCTCTCTGTGTCTCATGAATAAATAAATAAAAACTTAAAATAAATAAAATAAAAACTCTTCTTCATAGACTTTGTTTTTCTGTAGTTTATTTTTATAAGCATGATGGTCTCATTTGATGTCACTTCAAGTGATCGTAAAATATATTTTTTGCGGGGTATGGAATATGAGTCATAACAATCAATAAAACTCACTTTTTTAAGTAGTCATTGAGGTGTTTGGCCATAGATATATCACCTTTTTGTTATATTGACATCCTTCAAATATTTTCTATCTCCCCTTCCTATTTTTTTTCTTAAATTTCTATTGATATAGTCTTAGGAACCTATTGAATTTCTTAGAAAACATTTCACTTAATTTTAATAGGATATATATAAATATATATACATATGCCCCATAAACAAGCCATTTCTACCTACTCTTGCAAAACAAAACAAAACAAACAAACAAAAAAACAACAAGGTGAAATACATCTGAATGCTCAGACAGCCAGGGTAGCTGACCTGAGGAAGGCAGAATTCCTGTAATAACTATGTATTAGGGATGTGAATGAGCTCCTATGTTAAATTTTTAATACTTTTAAAAAGTCACATTAATACATGGATTGGCCAAAAGATGACAGATTAAATCTGAAGCAATACTTCAATCAAGCAGTTACTGATTTCAAAGAAGAAAAGAAAAAGTTTGCTTAAGGATCACACATTCTAGAGGAAATATAAGATATTTGGGCAATAATAAATATAGCCAGTGTATTTAACACATTTATTATTATCCCTTAACTGCAGATTTGCTTTCTATTGATATTATAAGAATCACAAAGTGAATAATAATTGACCTTAATTTAAGAGTTAGGAAGAGAGGGATCCCTGGGTGGCGCAGTGGTTTGGCGCTTGCCTTTGGCCCAGGGCGCGATCCTGGAGACCCGGGATCGAATCCCACGTCGGGCTCCCGGTGCATGGAGCCTGCTTCTCCCTCTGCCTGTATCTCTGCCTCTCTCTCTCTCTCTCTCTCTCTCTCTCTCTGTGACTATCATAAATAAATAAAAATTAAAAAAAAAAAAAAAAAAGAGTTAGGAAGAGAGGGTAGCCAGGGTGGCTCAGCGGTGTTAGCGCCGCCTTCTGCCTAGGGCCTGGTCCTGGAGACCCAGGCTCAAGTCCCACGTTGGGCTCCCTGCGTGGAGCCTGCTTCTCCCTCTGCCTGTGTCTGTGCCTCTTTCTCTCTCTGTTTCTCATGAATAAATAAATAAAATATTTAAAGAAAAAAAAAAAGATTCATGACTATCTCAGCATATGCCACAAAGTCATAGGACAAAATTTAAAAATATTTCTGATTTTTAACCTTAGCAAAATAGTAGTAATTGACTTTCTAAAATATACTTGAAAAATGAACCTTTTTAGGTCATAACTTTCTAATATTTCATTGGAAACATTACTGAAACACTGAAACGGATATTAGAATCATTTCTGTTGAAGGCTATTAGGAATAAAACAGCCCAATATCTTTTTAAAAAATACCGATTTAGGACAGCCTGGGTGGCTCAGCGGTTTAGCACCACCTTCAGCCCAGGGTGTGATTCTGGAGTCCCAGAATAGAGTGCCATTGTCCCACTCCCTGCATGGAGCCTGCTCCTCCCTCTGCCTCTGTCTCTGCCTCTCTCTCTCAATAATAAATAAATAAAATCTTTAAACAAAGATAATGATTTAGAAGTGCTGGCCATTGCAAGAAGAAAAGAGATGTTAAAAAAAACTTTTATTGAATTAAGCAAAATTGCATTGGGGAAAGTGTGGGTTGATGAAGGAGGTTGATGTGAGGTTGATGGAGGCAGATGTCATATTATGTAGGAAGGCATTGGCCACTACTAATGATGGTCAGTTATTGGAAAGTCCATGGAGAACCATTTGGAGTCTCAGAGGGCATCTCATGAATGATTCTAATGGTTAGTTATCAAAAAGTTTTTCCCAATAGTTTTTCTCTTCTATTTTAATTTTCACACAAGAAATTGCTAAACATTATTTCCACATCCATGTTGTCAGTTTCATTCATGGAAATGTTCTGTGAATAGCTTCCATCTCTCCTTTTTCATACTTGTTGCAGCAGACCTCTGCCTGTGGTCCCAAAGGTGCCCTAGCTGCCTCAAAACCAATGATAGAATTAGCAAAAGTGTAATCTTTCTTTTCAATTCCATTGTGTATTTTTGTCCTCTAGCTCTACAGGTAGTAACTCTTTATGTTGAATCTAACAATCTTCAAAATAAAACATAGGATCCTACCCATAACCCTTTCTCCCATGAACCAGGATGGTATCTTTCATTCTCCATTTCCATGTCTTTGGACATTTTTATATGCCTCTTGTGCTTAGTTTCCTTTTTTGTAAACTAAACAAAGCAAACAAACACAATTGAAACCTTCAAACATATTCACTAATACAAATGCATATCAGTGTCTCTCGTACCAGGCTCCACCAGGCCAACAACTACTCAGGCCCAAATGAGACAATCTCTTACAGGGCCATTTATTAAAAAAAAAAAGTATCCATTAGACTAAGTAATAATCTAATTTCTACCCATTAAAGAGACTGAAAAAAATCATATGTGTAAGTTTGATTTTATCTGTGTTACTACAAGAACATTTTTTTTTTAAATTAAAACTCTCCAGATTATAAAAGGACTATGTATTTATTTTGGAAATTGTGCAAAAGTACAAAAAAGAGAATGGTAAAGACTCATAATCTACCATTCAAAGTGAATGGCTGCTAACATTTTGTAAGTATTGGTGTGTGTATGCATTTGGTAATTATGTGTTTGCACCATTTGAGAAGTTGATTTTGCCCCTTTGTTTTGAGCATTTTTCCACATCTTAAATATCTTATGATAATTTGATTTTATAGTCAGTATCTTGGTTTAATGTCATATTTTAGGTCTATTTATATTCTGTTTTCTATAGGTACAAGAGTTTGGTGCTCTTTATTCTCTATTGAGGTTTTGCTTAAACATAATTAAAACTTGATATCATCAATGTTAATATTTCAAATGAAATTCCTATAATCATTATTTTTGATATTTAGATGAAGTTTTATTATCTTATTAAAGTAATTACATCTATGTTTTACTGGATACATTGAATATTACTGGTTCTTTTATTATAAAAGGTCCCATTCTAGGATTTTAGGATTTGAATGATCTCTGTTATTTGGAGTGTGTCACTGAGTACTTGTTTTTCTTAACTAAAATGTAGATGGCATATTTTATGAGACATTTCTCTAAGAACAACTTTTAAAATTTATTTTTTAATTGTTTTTGCATTTCTGCATAAAAATAAGATTGGATCCATCTAGAAATCTTGTTTTACAGTTTTCATTATCTTTTGGCAATCTTACTTTCAGAGAGTTTGAAGTCAGCCAGTTATTTTCCCTTTTCATAGATACTCATCGGTTTTTTTCTTTTTCTTTTTTTCCCTAGAAGCTCATGGAAAGTCCATGAAACACTTTCACAAAGGCATGTCAGAGTTCTGGTATCTTTTAACTAATGTTGAGTTCAGTCTTCTATAAACTTTTCCTATACATAAATTCAATTATTTAGTACAGAAGTATTTTTAATTATTAAATTATTAATCTGCCATTTTACACCTGTCATCTTTGTTCCTTCCTTCTGGGTTGGATCATCTTAATCAGTATTCTATCTTTTTCCTCATTTGCTTCTGAGATAATTACTTAAGACTGTTATTTATTTTATTAATCTTATTTTCCTAAATGCCCAATCTGATGATCTCATCTCCTTTGTGGTTTTTATTTAAGCAGTCATACAGTCATGCTCTGTCTTTTCTATTTCCTAATCAGAAAGTAATTAGTCTTGCATAAATTGTATTGAATTGTTTTGAGAACTTGAATAAGACATTTTCTAAAAGTTCTTTCTTATTGTAGCATCGTTTATAATTGTCTTTCAGAGTGATTTCCTTTCTATTAAGACACAGAGTTTTCATATAGCTCATGAGTTCTTTTTTCCCGTTACTTACTTTATTTTGATACCCTGATATTCATATTTGAAATGCATTCTGTTGATATATTGAGATCCAGACAAATGAAGAGGAAAAATATTCAATTTCCTATAATTGACTGATCTACTTCATATACTCTGTTTGAAGATAAAGGTAAGGTGGCTAAAGCTCAATATAATTTGACTAGAAAGCGTCTTCTCTCCTTGGTGTTCGTCATGGCTTTCTTAATTTGGTAGGTGACTGTTTCCACTGTATATTAGCATGGTAATCATTCTTAAAAAACAAATTTAGCAATGTGTTTCCTTTTTGCCTATTATGGATGTAAGACACAAACAACAGCTACAGCTACCTAAGGCAGAAAATCTAAAATGTCCAAGTAATAAAGACAAAACAAGTACCAATGGTGCTTGAATGAAAGGATGTGTTGGACTAGCTTATTCAGAGAATGCACTGGAATTTTAACTGGGACTTGAAAGAGGGATTTGGTTTCAGTAAGTGTGAGGAGCAGTTATCCTAGTAAGGGGAAAGGAATGGAATTCTGAACCTGAGAAGCATGCTAGAGAGATTTAATGCATTGCTTATTAGGATTGTTCACCATAATGTCTACTCGAACTTCAGCATGTTTGCAGCTAAAATTTGGTTAGTTATTATTTTTAAGGCAATTTGTATTTTTGGATAACTGTATCTTGAATCATTCTTCTATAGTGAGTTTACAATGAAATCATGCAATTTGAGCAGCTTAAATTGAAGGTTTTGAGAATATCAGCTTACATCGTTTCTATTAAAAATATTTCTTTTCTCCAACTGTTTTAGGAAAGAGTTTGATCAAACAGGAAAAAGTAACTTGATCTCAATGAACTTTTGTTACCAAAGTTTCACCTAAATTTTTGCTCTATACAAAATTGGATGTCAACATAATCTAAGAATCTGAATAACTTTAATTTAACAAAAGTATTTTTCTTGTTTGTACTGATAGTTTTCCGCAGCATTAAACTACTGTATTGAAAAAGAAAACATCCATTTACACGAAAATCCAATGATGTGTAAATACATTGGGCATTATCAACTACTGACCCTAATTTCTTAATATTTAATGTTTTCCACTACCAACAATGTTGATTTTTCCAGTTTAAAATAAAATCAAAGAAAAACATTTTATTCAAAGGGATTATATTAGGCACTTTGTTTTTATCTGTTTTTGGATAATCAAGATATTGTGACGTCTTGTAAAGATCCAGGGAAAAAATTAGAATCACTGAGTTTTGTTGGATACCAGCATATTTTCAGTAGTGGATTGAATGATATATAGCCTTGTTATGCAAATTCAGAATACTGTGTCATCATAACACAATATTTACACTAGATAGAGTAATTCTGAGAAAACTTATTTTCTCTCCCCCACAGATTAGGGTTTTATATGTTTCTGATCATTTTTAGTTTGAAACAAAATAATTTGCTCCAAAAGGTCTGTGATTTCTCTTACATGTTTAAATGTTATTAAATCCTAAGAAAGTGTAACATTAAAGGTATTGAATTTAAAGTCAAATAAATAAAAAAAAATAAAAAAAATAAAAAATAAATAAAGTCAAATAAATGCATGTGCAAATATGGGCTTAAATAGTGACAAATTGTGTAATCCTGGGTAAATGATTTTGTATCAATTGTTTGAGTAAATCTTTCTGAAAGAAAGTTTGAGTAAATCTTTATGATAGAGAGTTTGAGTAAATCTTTATGATAGGAACAAATACATTTAGATGGACATAATATACAAATCAAGGAAAATTTTATAAAACTGCTTAGAAGTTGATGTTTATTGAGAATTCATGTTAGATGGTGTACAAATATATTATGTTAAATTTATTTCAACCCTCTAAAGTGGATTCTATATGTATTTTCACTTTACAGTGAAGACAATTAAGGTTATATATTTTCTTAATTTGCTCTAAGGTCACATAACTAAGAACACAGAATTTAACTTAAAATCAAGGATATTATATATATGCACATATATAATATTATATATATAATTTGCGTATAGATTCTACACTGGTGTATATATATATATACACACACACTAGATTATATGGTGTGTGTGTGCATATGTATGATTCATTAATATATATTCACATGACTTTCTATTATAATAGTGAATTTTATTGTACTTAACCAAATTTTCATTTCCTCTTCCTCTCTCTTTATAGTTTTATCACTATTTTTAATTAGTAATGTGTATTTACGTCCTTTCAATTTCATTTACTTCACTGCAAAGTGATATATTATGACCACATTTTTATTACTTGAATATTGTATTATTTTCTTCATTTTGTATTGCATATTTTGAAGTTCACATATCCTTAATGCCTATACAAGATTTTTTTTAAATGCCTATACATGGTGTTTTATTGGCATCCTCTTTTTCCCCCAGAGACCTCAGTTCTAAGATCTGCAGTCCTCCCGATCCTATCTGGCTTGTCCTCCAAGTCTGCTATAGAGCTGCCATATTTCTATTGTGTTGAATCCACTGTTTGATTGTTATTAGACTTTCTTCTTTCTTGTCATATGCTCATGTCATTTATAGCATGTTAAGAACTCCCATAATGGAGCACGTGGGAATAGTTTTTACGACTCCCTGTAGGTCTTATGTATTTCTACACCTTTGTACTTAATTGATTAGTTGGCTTACCTAGAATTATAGGTGGAACATTATTTTTCCTTAAAATATTGAAGTTTTATCCTTCCTTATTCTAGCCTCCTGGGTTGCTGTTAAGAAGTCTAGTGCCATTCTCATTGTTAAACCTTTACATATTAACTTTTCTTCCTGAAAACTTTTATCCTTGGTGTTAAAAATATCATGATGATGTGCCTTGGTGGGAGTCTTCTTTTTTTTATTATTATTATTAAATGTACTACTCTCTTAGGGCCTATGGATTTTACTTTTGTGAAATGTTCCTGTATTAATTCCTTGATAATTTTCTTCTCTCCTTTTTTTTTTTAAATTTTTAAATCCCTACTAAATAGGAAATTGAACTTCCTGAATTGAGACTAATATTTTAATTTTTCTTTTTATTTCTTTATCTATATCCATTTTCTTTTGGTTATACCCTTAGGAGAATACTTTAAGGTTATCTTTAAAACTTTATAAATGTAAGAGTTATACTGTATTTGAGTATTTTCTTCTCTTATTGCTCATTTTCCCTCCAAATACATTGTTATTTAATTTGTAGAATATCTTCTCTCTAAGGTTATTAATGAGTTTTTTTCTTAATTTAGTTATTCTGTTGATGCATTTTTCCTTTTCCCTATGTGTTTCTGGTGGTTTGTGGGGATCAGGGCTGTTGACTCTTCAGTAAACAGACATTCATTTCATGCACTTGCTTTCATAACTGTCCAGGATCTGTACCTACCTCTCATTGTACCAAAATCCTCTGACTTCTGAGTCTAAACAGGATTCTGTAAATCAAATTGTATTTCTTTTCCCTAACTAGTAGTTCATTCTACATCCAAATTAGTCTGCATCTTTCTAAACCAGAAAAGGGGAGGAACATCTGGGTGGCTCAGTGTTGAGCTTCTGCCTTCGGCTCGGGGCATGGTCCAGGGCTCCTGGGATGGAGTCCCACACCAGGCTCTTTGTAGGGAGCCTGCTTCTCCCTCTGCTTATGTCTCTGTCTCTCTCTGTGTCTCTCATGAATAAATGAATAAAATCTTAAAAAGAAATACAAGCAAACTAGCAAAGGGCGAAAAAAGAATTTATGTATCTGTTTACTCCAGAGCTAAGTGTTTTTTTTCCACAGAGCCCTGGACAATTCTAAATTTAAGGCAAATAAATAAATAAATAGGAGTGGACATTTAGTTAGTAATCACAGTAAGTAATTATATGACTATCTAAAAAGAAGAGAACAGAAAAACTGGGCTGACCTGACATGAACCTCTGTTACTGAAGCACTTACAGTAATAGTGTTTATTCATTGGGTATTTCCAGAAACCTGTACTCTAAAAACTGAGTATTCTGCTTGAATGACAGTGTCCATGCTGACCTTAGAAGGAAAGAACCAGGGCAGAGACTGAGGCAAAGCCAGACTTAAAATAGAAAAGAGACTGCTAAGAGAAAAGGTATAACCATAACAGAGTTACAATTAAGTGCCAAACAGCCCTCACAGTAAACAGTACAAAATTGAGACTTGAAAGAACCTATCCTTTCTGCTTTTTCACAATTTGTGAACCTCGAACTGAAGCCTGCTAGTTAAAAGTGCCACATTATTCTAATAGCCTGCAGTCAACCAACCATACTATAGCCAGAAATTTTGAAGAGAAACCCATACTACACACCATGATGTTACATTAGTTGTGACAGATCCATTTATAATATAGGATGAGACTAACTAGAGATTTGCAGATATTTGAAGAAAATTGAGAACATGAAAGGAGCAAGATGAAAAAAGAACAATAGCCATAGATATATAACAATTAATTTAGAAAATAGAAGCAAGGGGAATCTCTGGGTGGCTCAGCGGTTTGGTGCCTGCCTTGGGCCTAAGGCATGATCCTGGAGTCCCAGGATCGAGTCCCGCATCAGGCTCCCTGCATGGAGCCTGCTTCTTCCTCTGCCTGTGTCTCTGTCTCTCTCTCTGTCTCTCATGAATGAATAAATAAAATCTTAAAAAGAAATGTGTCTTTAAACAAAAAAGAAAATAGAAGACAAAATAATACTTACTAGTATTTTTAAAGATTTGTTTATAACATTTATTTTTTAAATTATTTTTTTAATTGGAGTTCAATTTGCCAACATACAGCATATCACCCAGTGCTCATCCTGCCAAGTGCCCCCCTCAGTGCCCAAAGGAGCATCGGTCTATATATATTTTTGGTAAGTAAATAAAACATCTAAGAAATAATAAAAAAAAAAAGATAGTTCTGGAATTTTGAAACTTATTTTCTAAAAACAAACATAAACATGCAGAAATTTAAAACACAAAGAATAGGGATACAACCCAAAATATTATTATAATAAATAGGTTTAATTAAAAAGAGCAAAATTGTAGTTCTACATAGTAAGGGGCTTAGAAGTCTTCACTCCATCCTAACACAAGTAAAAAACTGTAAAGACTGAAAAATCAACAACGCTTCTGGAATCCATAAGAGAGGTGACACGGGGACAATGCTGTCCCCCAAAATGGAGATACAACCCATAAAATGCAGGGAGTCACAGCTCATAGGAGCAGAGATTTGCCGACAGGAACCACGGCAGGAACCAGGGCTGATATAGGAAAAACTGGACTGTAATTGGTGAATTGAGGGACATTGTGTGTTAAGTTCCACAAGTAGTCAGTAATAGGAAAGAGTCCACAGTTTTGTGAGTTTTACTTTGGGAACTCAACCAGCTTCTCACAGTAAATATCAGTAAAACTCTTTCATGTTTCTGGTGGGAGAGGGGAAAAGGAACCATTTTTGGAATATTCCAGAGTACTCTGTTCTTAACAAAAGTTACCTCAGGTGAAACTGCTTAACCATTAAGGGCCTGATTGACCAGAGGAAAAGATATAGCCAATTCCAGACCACTCTAGCCATGCAAAAACTTGCATGTGGAGTGGGGTAGGGCAGGGTAAGGTGAGGCAACTGAAGAATACATGAATACATATAAAGTACACAGTCCAGAGGTATAGACTCACTGTAGAAAATTTCCCTCCCCCAACACCTCACCAGCACAGCACTAAAGGCCTATTTACTGTGGTTCCTTTCACCTAGTACATTATATGCAGCTATCAAGAAAAATAATTACAATCATTACAAGCAAAAGGCAAAAACACAATTTGAAGAGACAGAGCAAAGCATACAGGGAGAAATGGTGAATTATCAGACCACCATGTTATGCTAATATGCTAAGGGATCTAATGGATAAAGTAGACAGCGTCTAAGAAGAGATGGACAAAGAGACGAAAATCTTAAGAAAGAAGCAAACATACAATTCTATGTTTTAAATATTGGTTGATATATATAATTGGTTATATAAAATATATTGGTTAAATATTGGTAAATAATGTATCAAGTATAGCCTAATACTTGATATAAGATATGACATGTTTAATGAAAGGTATTAATTAAAGGATTAATGAAAGGTATAGCATATGTGTAATGGGAGTATCAGAAGGAGAAGAAAGAAAGAAAGAAACAGAAGAAATATTTGAAACAATAATGACTTAGGATTTCCTCAGATGTCAGTCACCAAACGTAAGATCCAGGTAGCTCATGGAACACCAAGCTAGATAAATGTAGGAGGGAAAATTAAATAAAACTCCCCAAACTACACTTAGGCATATCCTTTCCAAATTACAGAAAATTAAAGATAAAGAAAAAATCCTGAAAAGGAGAAGGAAAAATACATCTTATCTATAATGAAGCAAAGATAAGAATTACATCTGAGTCTCAGAAACCATGCAAGCAATAGGAGAGTGAAATATTTGAAGTATTGGGAAGGAAAAAAGTAAAACAAAACTAGATTTCTGTATTTTGTGAAATTATTGTTCAAAATGAAAGAAAAATATTTCTCAAACAAAAACTTGCATGTATATCTGCCTAACAAGAAATGTTAAAAGATGCTCTGTAGAGAGAAAGAAGTAATATGTTAGAAACTTGGATTTTAAAGAAAGATCATTGAAGGAGTTAAGTCAAAATTTAAAAAAAAATATTATTTATCCTCATTTGCTCTAACAACTAAGCTATTTGAAATATCAACACTGTATTAGATTATGTGTAATGTGTATATATACGTATACATATGTAGCTTACATATAATGTGTCTATATATACACACATATATACACACACACACACACATATATATATATATATACACACACACACACACAGAGCTTACATAAAAGTGGGATATATGACAGCAATGAAGGAGGGAGGAATTAGGATTATTTTGTTTTTACAAAGTGCTTACACTACATGTGAAGCATTATGTTATTAGAAATTGGACTTGGATTTGCTGTGAATGTATTTTGCAAACTTCAGGGCAACCACTAAAAAAAAGGTTAAAAAAGGGGTGTATATCTGATGCACTATTAAAACAGAAACAGTGGAATAATATAATACGTTCAATTAAAATCAGAAACAGCAAAAAAAGTAGAAAACAAAAATAAGAATGAAGAACAAGGGCAACAAATAGAAAATAATAACAAATGTGGTAAATATTAATCCAAGTATATAAAAAAGCATTTTAAATGTCAGCTAACTAAATTAAAAACAAATAGTGATTGTCAGAGTGGATTTAAAAAACAGACCCAACTATATGCTATCCACTAAAGATATATATAGATTAAAAATAAATGAATGGAAATACTGAAGAAAGCAAGAGTAGCTATATTGATTTCATGCAGAGAAGACTTCAAAGCAAGGTAAATTATAGGGATAAAGAAGGACATTCTGAGGAGATTAAGAATTACAGACTTCCCTTTACAAATAAGTAAGTCACAGATGAAAAGTACAGCATGAGGTTTGTAGTCAATAAGATTGGTAATAACATTAGTGGCAGATGGTAACTGCACTTACTGTGGTGAGCACTGAGTAATGTAAAGAATTATTAGGAACAAAAGAATTATTAAATCATTATGTTGTATGTGGCACTAATTTAACACTATGCTAATTAAAATACAATAAAATTTTAAAAAATAATTGTAAAGAGGTCAACATTTCAAGAAAACATAACTCCTAATGTGTATGTACTTAATAACAATGGCAAACTGCATGAGGTAAAAACTGATAGAACTGTCAGGAGAAATAGATAAATCGACTATCATAGTCAGAGACTTCAGCACTTCTCTATCAGATATGGACAGATCCAGCAGGCAGAAAATCAGTAAGGACATGGTTGAACTAAAAAGCACCATCAATCAACTGGATATAATTGACATATACAGACTACTTCATCCAACAAAAGGGGAACACATTTTCAAGTTCAAGGTAACATTTACAAAGCTAGACTACAATCTGGTCCATAAACCAGACCTTAACAAGCTTAAAAGAATAGATCATACAAGGTCTACTTTCAGATCACAATAAAATGAACCTAGAAATTAAGAACAGAAAGATAACTGGAAGATCCCCAAATATATGAAAATTAAGCAACATACTGCCAAATGGCATGTGGCTCAAGGAAAAAATTAGGAGAAATTAATACATTCTTTGAACTAAATAAAATGAAATACAATTTATCAAGTAATATGGAATGCAGCAAAAGCAGTGCTTATAGGGAAATTTGTAGCATTGAGTGTATGTATTAGAAGAGAAAAAGATAATAAATAATTTAAATTTCCACCTTAGGAAATTAGAGAAATAGAGCAAATTAAATCCAAAGTAAACAAGAAAGAAAGCAAGCAGAAATCAATAACATTGAAAACAGGATATCAATAGAGAAAATCAATTAAACCAAAATTTGTTTCTTTGAAAGAACTAATAAAATTGGTGATACTATAGTCAAGTAAACTAAGGGAAAAAGATAGAGGACACAAGTTACTAATATCAGAAATGAAAGAGTGGATATCACTACAGATCCCTTGGGCATAAAAATGATAAAAAAAAATACTGTGAACAACAGAGGGTACAGAGGTATACTACAGAAAATACTCTGTATGATACCATAATGATGGATATAAGTTATAAATTTGTCCAAGCCCATAGAATGTACAACATCAAAGTGAACCCTAACTAAGGTAAACTATGGACTTTGGATCATTATGATGTTTCAAATGTAGATTCATCAATTGAACAAATGTATCATACTAGTGGGGGTTGTTAATAATGTGGGAGGCTATGCATGTGTGGGGAAGGGAGTATGTGACAATTCTCTCTACTTTGCTCATAATTTTGACATGCATCTAAATCTGCTCTAAAGAATAAAGTCTTAAAAACATTACCCACAAAGTGGAAGTATAAGGAGATTGAAGAAATGAGAGGAATTCAGGAAAATTCTAGGATGCCCAACTTCTACCAAATAGTATATCTAGAAGTTGAAAACAGATCATTGGGAGAAAGAATAAATAACAAATAGAAGATAATTAATATGATAGAAAATCCAGTGAAAATCATGATATTTTAAAGGCCCACAGTGTGTTGAGTATGGTAAAAGGAGAAGTATTAGATAAAAAGTTTTATAACTCCAAGTTTAAAGAAAAAATTCTAAAAGTTTGATTTAAAAAATGAGAAAGGAAGTTGTCTCACTTTATTATAGTTAATTCCTCTGTCTACCGAACATTAAGCCATTTCCTGCTCTTGATACCTTCCAGTTCTAATCAAAACTTCTATATTTACTTCAGATTTCTGCTATACATGGTCTCTTCTGGAACATCTATTCTTGTTTAGCTTTCAATATACCCCATGTTATTTCCCTATTTGAAAAATTAATAACTCTGGTTACTGATTTCATTTACTTCTGTAACCAGTATTACTATTGATATACTCACTTCTTTTTTCATATGTTCATCTCATTTTATTGTACTGTCTACCATCTTGAATTAGAAATCTGTTCTGCTATTACTAGTTGTGAAAATGTGATAAGTTAATTAGTTATTTTCTCCATATCTTAATTTTCTCATAGAAAAAGTCCTGGTGAGGCTCAGAAATCAGAGGAGTTTGGTAAAATCAGAGTTAGGTACAGATCTTAGACAGTTATGCCAACAGGTACGTGAAAATTGTTCCAGGATGCCTTGGTGGCTCAGTGGTTGAGTGCCTGCTTTTGGCTCAGGTCATAATCCTGGAGTCCTAGGATCTAGTCCCACATCAGGCTCAAAGGAGCCTGCTTCTCCCTCTGCCTAAGTCGCTGCCCCCCTCTCTCTGTCTCTCATTAATCTCATTAATTAAATAAAATCTTTAAAAATAAAATTTGTTCCAAGAAAATAAAAAGGAATAAAAGGAAAGAAAAAAACATTAATAACATGAGAAAGAAGACGTTTTGGGGTGTCTATGTGGCTCATTTGATTGTCTGCCTTGGGCTCGGGTCATGATCCCAGGGTCCTGGGATCCAGCCCTGAGTTCAGCTCCTCTCTGAACAGGGAGCTTGCTTCTCCCTCTCTACCTCACTCATGCCCTCTTATTATCTCTGTTGCTATCTCAGCCTCTCTCTCTCTCTCTCAAATAATTGAAATCTTAAAAACAAAAGAAAGAAGACATTTCACGCATGAAATAATAACAAGGTATTTTAGAAAAATGAACATTTAAGAGATCTAGAAAATTATCTTAAATAATAACTGCTACATTTAAAAGGTTTTAAAAATTAATTCAAGGAGTAAGATTGCTGGCACATGATATGAACTTAAAAATTACTAAGGTACTTTCTTTACCCCTGGTAGTCAGGAGTCTACAGAGAAACAGAATCAATAGGATATCTGTATCTATACTTTTATCTATATTTTTATATAAATCTTTAGACTACCTATTATCTCTCCCTCTTTTTCTCTCCCACTCTTCCCCCTCTCTCAAACCATTTGTCTATTTATCTACTATCAAAACAAATTTATTTTAAGGAGATGTCTCATAATTACAGGGTTGGGGATTTTAAAATTTGTAGGGAAGATGGGCAAATGGAAAACCTATTCAGGAGCCAGTGCTGTGGTCTTGAGACAGGATTTCTGCCCTGAAAACCTCCGTTTTATCTTAAGACCTTCAGTTGATTGGATGAGACTCACCCATATCATTGAAGGTGATCTCTTATATTTAAGAGATGTAAATGTGAACCACATCTAAAATAAAATACCTTTACAGAAACACATAGATTAGTGCTTGATTCATTAACTATTACAGCCTATCCAAGCTGACATATAAAACTCACCATTATACTTAACTCTGAAATTATTTTGTTTTGTTTTCTGTCTAATAATGTCAAAGACTAAAGGTCATGCTTCCCAATTTAAGAAGCATGAGCTAGTTTTAAGAGGAGAATAAATTTGGTTATCTAGTACTTACTCTATGAAATCTTAGCCTGAGTAATGATGATTACTAAAAATGGGATTTAGGATTGCAGAAGGTCATAGAAAATTGAACATTTGTTTGCTTTCCATCAATGATTATTCTGATCAAGAACATTCAGAGTGATGAAGTGAGAGCTAAGGCACTGGAGCATTTTCAAGTCATTCCTGGAGTTTCTAGCACTTTGTATCCTCTCTCACTCTGTTAGACTGATCTTTAAAAAAGTAATAGTCAATTTTTAAAAAAATTGAAACCAAGTTTTCAGGAAGCTTTAAGGTGACCCTTTCTAAGCTGAAAGTGCCCTGAACTTTTCCACACAATATTGTACAGTTTCTAGAGAAATCACATGGGGATGCTCCTTGCTTATTCCATTATCAGTTTATCCACGTGTAAATATTTGGAGGCAAAGCTACTGAACCTTATCAACCCAAAGAATTGTTGTTGTATATAAATAAAACTGGAAGAGGGCACAGGTTGCAGCTTTAGCATTTTATTTTGTTTTCGCATTGGTAAAAGGTCTTCAATGTAAATAGATATTCTATTAACACAGAAATTAAGCCCCAGCATTTTTATACTATTTTTAAACACTATATCAACTTATTTTATCATCGTATTTTATCATATTTATCATCGTATTTATCATCGTATTTTAGGAATAAGCCTTTTGATTTAAAACCTTTAAGGATATAATATTGTAACTAAACATTCTCATTTTAGCTACAAAATTAATCTTTGTCTATTCTTATATGAATATCTAAAAATGCATATTTAATAAAAATTGGAAAACCAATTAAATTAATTCAGTAATTAATTTTTATTCATGATAAATTTGTAACATGAGAATTGATTTTCAAATAAAATCATGAATGACATCAAGATTATTGATGTCTTAAAGCTTATTTCCACCAGTTTTTGACATTTTATAAATACTACAAAAGATGTATTCAATCTAAGAATGCATTTTTCTATTTCTTTGCTGAAGTGAATGATGTCATTGTTGAACCTAAATGATTATGTCCCAAGATTAGCTAATTTTCTTAATGGCCAGTTAATACATAATCAACAGATTTGATGCTCTGCTTCAACTTGAGGGGTAACTTTTTTTTCCAGGTAGAAAAAAAAAAATAAATTGCCCTTTCCAACTTCAGTTTCCGCTTGAGCTCTGCACAGGCAATTTCATCCTTTAGGATCCTATCATGTGTTTGCCCCACCCCCACCCCTGCCAAAAGTAGTATTTTTCCACTCAG
Organism: Vulpes lagopus; assembly: GCF_018345385.1. Lineage (NCBI taxonomy): Eukaryota > Metazoa > Chordata > Mammalia > Carnivora > Canidae > Vulpes > Vulpes lagopus. The sequence continues at coordinate 19,852,966 of NC_054824.1, read as the reverse complement.
TCACACTTGTGTCCTTGTAGGAACTGAGGGGAAAATATCTGGGGAGGGTTTTATTAATGGAGTGCACACCCAGTATGTATTCTTACACAATTTAACCTTTGCTTTTTTTGTTTTAATGCCTACTATATAGAAAACTATTTTTAATGCCTTCTTTACACAAGCACTGACCTAGGAAATTTACAGCCATTATCTCTTAAAATTTCAACAACAAACTTACTTGATAGCTATAATTTATCTTCATTTTAAAGGGATGTTTAATGAAAGTCAGTGTGTTTAAGCAGTACACTTATGTGTACATGTCTATTTGGGTGATTTAAGATGTATGCCCAGGTATGTCATTATACTGAATCCTTCCTAACTCCACTGTTTATCTACAGTACTGTATAGTAAAGAATCAATACTCCTAATAATGTTCCAGAGATGGCTTCTCAATCATCGGGACCTGGTGCACTAGTTTATTGGTTGAGATAGACCTACAAAGAGAGAAACCATTTATTTTTTCATAATTATTTTTACTGCTTATGAAAAAAGAATTACTTATAAGAGAGTAGTGGGGCCTTGATTATGGTAGCAAGTATGCTATCTTGCTTTGCAACTTTTGTTATGTCATAGATTGCTTAGTTTCAGCTCCTCACATTTCTCTATCAGTAATAGTTGCTAAATTAAAGGACAATTCTACATTGGTAATTCAGTTCCTGACTCAATGATGATTTTAATCATTGCTTAAGTAAGCAAATGTCTGGTCATGCTCTAATATTTTTACTTCCTCCAGCATCTGTTCTATTAAGTCTGACTGTTTTTTATTTTCTCTAGCCCTCTTGAATTTTCCTTATCATAATTTTGCCAAAGTATGGTTGACACATATATTAGAACATTACTCTTTATTAACTTTCATTTTTAAAATATATAAGCAAGTAGCTTCATTATAAGTTACTGTCTTTAAAATTAAATATGTTCTTTTTATCTTTCTCTTAGTTCTAACATATTAGACTCATTTCTTTTAATATTATTTTGTAGCAGAGGAAATGAATTATTTAATATTTCAAATGTCTCCATGTGCTCATGTGCTCCCCTATATTTCTCATAATCCCTTAAGTTTAAGGAATTAAGTTCATATCTTATAACTAGTTATAGCCAATGAACTTAGAATATAAACAATGTGTTTATATTTCCAAACTGCGAATGTTAAGAGACATTGTGCTTCCTCTACCACTCTATTCTCAGTTACAGCAATGTCAGAGGCAGATCGTCCAGATAGTATAGTTATAGGATGACAGAAGTCCAACCATTCGATTTTATGAAAATAATCAACAAATGTTTAGAGGATTAAACTAATGATGTTTTGGGGCAAGTTTGTTAGAATTGCATGGTCTAGCCTATCCTGCATAATACACCAGTATACTCTCCAAATACGTGGCAGTGCCTTCCTCCTTCCAGTAAGACCTTGACTATAAACCCTTTTGTTCATAGATAATTTTAATTATAATTTTCTTTGCTAGCTAAATTTTTCTCAAGATCTCTGAATAAACTTGACTCAGAACATACATTCAAAATACCACTTTAAAAATAGAAAGTAATTGAGTGTATATCTATAGTACTTTCATGACATTATATGAAAGACTGAACTACAAAGAATAAAGGCATAGCAAAGCAATGAGAGCAGTAAGAACCCCTTTTCCTCCCCCCACAGATATATTTCATTCAGTTGTCCTATCCATACATCTTCATATACCTTTCTAAACATACACCCATGACAGAAGGAATATGGTAGAGTTTATAAGTGAGTGCAGTAAAATGAAACAGTGCAATTTAACAACAACAACAACAAAAAAGATACTGTTTCTAGACTTCATGAAATCTTAGGGACTGTTGCAGACCTTTATGTTCAATTAAGTACTATTATCTATTAATCACATAACTGATCTTTTATTACTATCTGGAATGTGCTTTGCGAACATACAATAGATTTAATTCCTTACAACAGTAAATACATGAAATTCTGATCTAAAGTTAAAGGCAGTTGTGCATATTCTAAATTCTAGACCTGGCCCACCATTACTCTGCTAAGCATTCCAAGAATATAGAGCATTCCAGGAATATCGAGGCCATCTCATAATTGTATATGCAAGTGCACTTTTGCCAGAAGCCATCAGAAGTGACTTACTAGGTACACAGAATCAGATTACTTGGGTTTTATCCCTGCTTCATTGCTTTTTAGTGAGGGCCTGGGCCTTGGGCTCTTCATCTGGAAATGAGGATGTTAATAACATCAACCTTATATCATTGTTACAAGATTTAAATATGTTAAAATTTTTGTAAAGTGCTTAGAATATAAACAAGCACTATATCATTTTTGTACCAATAAAAATATGAATGCTTACATTATTTATATGACAATCATAGGTATATTTTGCTTCTATCATTAAGTTAATGTATAAAGGAGCCTCTGACAATCTAAGATATTTATTTAACAAAAATATGCTTTTAGCCAGAAGCCAAAGGATTTAATTTATGTAAAATCAGAACACATACTGTTCCCAAATGTCTTAACATGGAAACCAGAGGTCCTTATGATGGTAGGGTTGATCTCATGCTGCACCCAGTCACAGTCTAACTTTTTGGCATTATTCACCGAAGATGGAATCTTAATGTGACCTGTTGTTACCTGTCTTTCATCCATCACTGGTTTCTTGTCCCCACCACCAATTCTAGCCTGATGCTAAGTACCATAATTCTTGCATGAATTTTTATTTGGATTTGGTTGTTTGATTCTCATTGATTCTGCCAGAACTTATAATGAAAAAACCAGCTTTTTAATTTTGTTTTGTTCTTTTTACCACGATATCCATCTCTTCTTCTGAGTTTCCTATTGTAGCTCTTTGTCACTATTCTAGGCTTCTGGTGGTAGACATTGACCTCAGAATTTCTACTGCCTTTTATATCTTTTTGAGAAAAAGGAAAAAAAAAAGAAACAAGGTACTCTAAGTGTGTGTTTTTTACTTTATCCATCTGTTCATATCTCAATATGGTATTGCTCTATAAGAATCTTCCATTGCTTTAAATGTCTTCTCTGAAAGAGAGTGACCCAGAGAAGCCATTAATTTTCCTGCAGAAGCCCTGGATACTAGTGACATTCTTGCTTCCTGATTCATATTCTGTGTTTGAAAGAAAGCAGAGATGACCTGGGACTTTCTTTCAAAGCTATAATATGTACAGACTGAACATCTTTGAACATTGCGATAGCTGAATAAAATGAATGACAGAAAGAACAAATGAATGTTTAAATGAACATTATTAATTTAAATTTCTCTAAGAGTGATTTGATGTATTTACAGAGATAACTGTATTATAGCATAATTTTAAAAGTAGGTGAGAATAGATCACATGAAACCAAAGTATGAATACAAATGGAAGCCAATAAAATCTCTAATGCATTGAATATATATAAAGGTTAAAGGTCAGCATGGGTGCAATTTTATTTTTTACCTGTCAATAATAAGACGAAAATGCCATTGTTTGCATGGGCCATGACATCCATAAAAACAAAACCAGTGAATGAGGGAAGCCAAACAGAGATAAGAAATACATTTTCTGGAGGGAACACATGAACATATTCAGAAATACATACTTTCACACACATGCCAGCACTCATACTTACATAACTATACCGTTGTATATCAAATAGATATTAGTTATAAATATCTATTAAAATGTGTATAATTTTGAGTTCCTTGTAACTACTTTATAACCACAGGAGATTTCAAAGCAGGGAGAAACATGAAATCTGGCAAGGCCACGAAGTTCAAAAGATTAGAATGTCAAGTTGTATTGCTGAGGACTGTGGATGCACAGCAATTGATGGCTCTGAAATTGTAGCTTCTCCAAACCATTTAAGGATTTTGAGTCACAGTTGAAACCCACTGAGCCCAAAGTCTCTGCTCCCATGTCCTTATCATCAACCAGACCTTAGGTTTTCTTCCATACCTCTTGGCTACACTTTGTAGCCACAGGACTCACTTTAGGAGGCATTTTCTGAACCAGAAAGAATCGTTGCCACTCTGGGAAACAAATTGAGAATATAGCAGGAAATTTACTTTATTTGGTCTATCACAATTTAATCTTCAGCTCTAATAGTTTATTTGCTAATCCTACTTGACTAAATTCTTGCAGAGCTCTTTAATCTGTAATGATATTTATATCAATGCCCGCAAGCAGTGCTATAGTTAATGGTCTGTTGTCATTTCCATTATAAACTCCCTATTGCACGAGTAACAGGAGAACCAAGAACCTGTGACTTTCCTAGCTGAGGGCACATTTCAATGCTCTTCTAAATTACAGTATTAGCCAGAGCACTTTTGTCAGGCAGTATTTTCAGGCAATTTAAGAAATTGCATTTAAAGGGAAAAAAAAGAAATCCAAATCCTACTCACTATCTTAACAACCAAAAAAAAAAAAAAAAGTCTATAGGTAAAATTCTGTGTTCATAGTTTCTTAAGCATGTTAAACTTATATGTACAAATAATAAAGAATTTCACATATTTATTGCATTACTGAGAGATTAGCATCTGGCTTCAATTAAATACAAAACAAAGTAATAAACATGAGGAACCTTTTATGTTTTACTCAGATTTTTAAACAATCTACTACTATATCTGGAGAGGCATGAATGAGAAGTATTTCATGAAACATATTTTATGAAAAACATTTTTCTAATATACACATTGGAAAGGGCTGATAATTATAATTGTAATGTGATTGAAATGGATAAATATAACCATAATATTCTTTTCTCTGAATAAATTATACAGCTGAGTGTTTCATTACAGTCGTGCTTTGCTTAATGGAGCAGAATATAGAACCAGTAGTTCTGGTCTCTTCTTGACTAAGCTGCTATGGTTTCTGTGGAATGATAGGCTCTTAAGAGAATAGCCTTGCCTTAATAGAATTGGGATATTCCACACTGAAAAAAAAATCAGAAAATAGTGTTAACATTTTTTTAAATTTAAAAAACATGGCAGAAATAAATGTGTTATATCAACTACAGTATTCTAAAATGTAAAGAATAAGACGTGGAATAAGTACAATATATATAATTTGTAAAGCTACATTTCTTTCATCACACAATTCTAGGATATGATAGAGGACAGGTTGCTGCGGTCCCAGTTCATTGCAATAGCTATCCTGTCCAGGCTTCCCTATCTCTCTCTGCTTCACCTAATCAATGTGTCTGTAAAGACCCATGAGGGGAAATAGGCACAGAACCTCATTTATTTGTGGCTGTCTCTGAAACAAAATGCAAACCTTCTGTGAATGAGCCAATTTTGAATAATTTGTTTTATGATATTTTATTTTAACCTTAAACAAAGACACTTAAAAATCATACCCATTTTTTGTCATGCATTTTTGAAATTTATTATATACCTTCCTGCATGTATAAAGAGAGCACATTGAAGACCATTTAAACTGTCATTGATAATTTAGTCAGAATTTAAATTATTGTCTTGTGATCTAATACAGCAAAGCCCCCAGGGCATACTGAGTTATATAAGGCTGTTTGCCATTATGCTAAATGACCTTACACTGTGCTGTATTTGTAGTTCTTATGTGATGGTTTTGTGGATATTTTTCTCTGATGCCTGGCTGTATGCTGGCATATTTTACTAGTCTCATTGAAACTGTTAGTCTCTATTTCCATTTAATTTAATTCAATTTAATTTTAAGTTACTTTACATTTTTTAAATCTTATTTTATTTTACTTCTATTCTACTGGTGGTGATCTAGAAAAGGCTATTAGGGACTCATGTAAAACAAGATTCCACAGCTGTGAATGAGAACCTGAGTGTAATTAGAGCTTGAGCATTGTTTCATATATTATGTGAACTAAGTTATGATTCTTCAAAAGTTTTCTTATTCTCTACTCCATATACTTTGTATATCTACATGACATGTTTGGAAGGTTATTGAATAACAGTTAGATGAGTTGTTATGATACAGAGGACTAATCTCAAAATATATTTATATATTGAAATATTAATTGAACCTTATGAAGTACCTTCTGTAATACATTACATAAAAGTGCAAATGGGTGTTTCAGGGTTTTGCATCCATTTAGAAGATAGTATATATCTACCAAAGATCCCTTATACCCTGTATTAAAAATAATAATTATCCTTGTGATACAAAACAATCTAAGGAGATCAAATATCTAAGACAATACCAAATGTAAAATATATGTCTCTTAAATTTTTTTTATGGGAGGATTGCATTGACAACTGTTGAATACTGAAATCAGACACATGCCCAATGATAAGAGTAATGCTAGCTTATAGATATTGAGGGCTTACTGTGGATCATGCACTGTTCTTTTTTTTTTAATTAATTAATTTATTTATTTATTTGAGAGAGAGAGAGAGAAGTGCAAGAGAACAAATGGGGGAGAGGGCAGAAGGGCAGAGGAAGAAGTAGATTTCTGGTGAGCAGGGAGCCTGACCTGGGCTTAATCCCAGGACCCTGAGATCAGGACCTGAGCCAACCAGGTGCACAACAAGCACTGTTCTAAATACTTGTCATTTAGTAATTCTATGTCGTGCAACCGACCCTAGGATGTGGATATTATGTTTTTTAAAGATAAGGAAGCCAAGGCATGAGTAAATAGCAAAACTTCCAATGATCCCACAAATAAAAAATGGGGAGGTGAATTTCAGCCCAGGTGGTCCAAAAACATACCCTCTTACCCACTATGTGCCTTAGTAGGAGACATAATAAAACATCCATCCAGTAGAGCATTAACACCCATTCTATAGATAAAGTAAGTTATTATGACTATGTAGAAATAGAAAAACATGGAAAAGCATCAAAAAAAAAAAATCCACACACTTTGTGATTACATGTCTTTTAAAATGTGGTTTGTAAGGTGATTACTAAAAAGCATACAGAAAATGACAAAATAATTGTTTTTTTTTCTTTTTCTATTTTTATGTATGCATATATATATATGATTTTTTGCCTTTTTTTTTACAGTTGTGAGAACACAACATGAGAACTATCTTAAAAATTTTAAGTGTATAATATAGTAATGTTAACTATAGGCACAACCTTGTATAGCAGATCTCTAGAACTTAACCATCTTGCATAGATGAAATGTTATACACATTGAATAACAACTCCCCATTTTCCTTTGCTCCCAGATACCATTCTGTTCTCTCCTATGTTTTTGACCATTTTAGATTTCTTTTATATAAATGGAATCATGCAGTATTTGACCTTCTCTGACCAGCTTATGCTTTTTTAATTAGTATATATTTGTTTATAATAAAAGTATATATTTAGATATATTTAAAATATGTAGTAAATTTAAGAAGAAATTTACAAAATAGTTAATCAATAAATTATAAACACTAATGATATCAATAACGAACGATTGCGTTTTTGGCAATATGGTTAATTCATAGGAGACATACTAAGATGCTTGTAATATAAATCAAGGAGGTCTATTCCCTGTTACCCCCTGCCCCCTGCCCCATCATTCAGAAGTCCAGTGGAAAATGACTTGGAGAAAATACAAGATACACACTAAAGGACTCTCTGAAAAGGAGTTTCAAGTGTCTCCTTATCCCAAAAAAGGAAGAAAATGAGATCTGAATTAAATTTTGAAATGTAATGTTAAACAAAGTAGTGTGTCCTCAGTAACTCTGGGAGAGCTGCCTCATCCTGACTTGAACCTCAGTGGTGAGGAATATTTCTGGTTCCTAATGTTATCCTTGTAGTTGACTTTATAACTATTCGGGTTTGTGATTCTACAAAAGAAAATTGGTCCCTCAGTTTGATAATTCAGTCATAGCTCAGAATCTTAGCTCTTTTTACTGAAACTGTGAGGTCTCTCTAGGTACCAAACATGAAAGCACAAAACCAGATACATTAAGAAAGAAAGGAAACTATTTGAAAGTTTATTATAGCGAAGAATATTATACTGACTTTGAAATTCTCGTGTTTAGTTGCCTATATTCTGGTAATTTTGAGGTAGCCCCAGATATTATTCTTGACTCACCTGGCCTATCTTTCTTAGGTAGCTAGGAAAGGGGTACCAAACATGAAGTCTCTTAGGAATAGATGGCAAAGATCAACATTTATTTTTAATGACTCATTTTTCTTAAATTCTTTGCCATGTAAAAGAAGACCAATATGGGCTGCCATGTCCTGTTTGTTTATACACGAGGAATAAAGAGAAGCAGCAGAGAAAGTCAGGTTAGAATGTGAGTATGCCCCTCATTAAGTATTGGCCTAACAGAAGACAAAGGAAATGTCATATGCCAAAATTACCTGCTAGCTATATGAAAAGGTGGTTCCAGAGGGAATAACCAACTTCTTTTCTGTTCTTCATGTTTTGGATCAAAGTCAGTGGCCTTGGTTACACATGTCCTCTTTGCCATCAAAGACAAAGGGCAAGCACATTCAAATGTGTTCATGCCATAGGGGAGCCATCTGAAATAAAATAAGATCTTGTTTGAGAATTACTTCTAGTTTCATATATCTACCAAGGGACTTAGATGGGAAGTTAGGCTTCCTAAGAGGAAAATCTGTAGTACAGAGAAGTAACAGTAGCCTTGAAGCCTACTTTTCACTTTTTACATAATTCTTAGGATACGTGAATGGCAGGTAGGAAGAGAAGTTTATTGGGTAGAAATAGGTCATGGTCCTGCTCTACAGTCCTCTCTTTTCTATTCCTGAAGATCCTGCTTACAAAGTAACCTCTTAGGCAGTAATAACTAGTCAGAAACCTGTTAAAATAGTCTATATGAGAGAGAGGCAGAAAGATCACAGCACAGTGTACCTAGGTGCTTCACCTGAACTAATGAGGAGAAATAAAAACAAAACTTTAATTCAGTTGTCTTGCTTTGCCGAGTTTTCCTGCAGCCATCTTTTTAATGTTACCTTAAGCAATTTATTTTGTTTAATTGTCTAGTTCTATTACAAAGTGGGATGACTTTGCTTAAAATTGCACTTAAATATTACCTTCAGAAGTGTTATTTACTGTGTTCACAGAAGAGTTTGCTTTGTAGGTTTTATAATATTCATAGAGAATGATGTATGCTTGTTTGAATTTAATTTAGACTAGAGGAGTAGATAAAAGGGGAAGTTGACAAAACCCACAGGATAGCATTAAGAAAATGAGGCAGAATAATGCTGCTGAAGAAATGCAAATCTTTCAAAGTCCATTAGTACTGTTAATAGAGAAGTTGAAGAAAAAGCATCAACTGCCTGCCTTGGGTAAATAGAATGCAACTCACCCATAAAGGCTCTGAGGCCTGGGCCTTTGACTGGGTATTTTTAGACTTTACAGACTCAGGAAATGTTTTAGATCTTTATTAAATAAAATAGATGTATGCCTTATGCTAGGTAAAAAGAAAAATTAGAAATTTTCTTCTGTAACTGAGTGATAAGTGACCCTGTGTGTAGCTACTTGACTGAAGGAGTGGGTCACAGAGAAATTGACAGTTATTGGGTTTTCCCTGTTTTGAGATAATTCCGAAATCTGCTATGATGTTACAAGGAAAATTTACATCTAAGTTTTATATATAAGACTCCTAATAGAAAAAAACAGAATAAAGAACATTTTTAATAGCTTACCCTGTCAGTGGTAAAATCTCTGGTTCTGTGTGTGACAAGATACTTTATGACTCCTAGATTTTTCATACTGGAGCATTTATTTAGAAAAATGAGATGCCGGTGGGAATAAGTAATGAGTGATTCTCTTGAAGAACACAATAAAAGTAATCTCTTGACTTACTCTAGGATTTAAGTAAATCCAGACATTGAAATAGATACTTGGAAAGACATCTGAACTCTTCCATTTAGTAGGATTCTATTCACTAAATGTGGCTGTGAGAGACTGAACTCTCTTTTCTGCCTAGCAGCAAGTTGATCAAACGTGTTAAATGCCCAAACTGCAAGAAACAACGTAGTAATGAAAAAAAAAAAAAGTAAAGAAAAATAGCCAAATGGGCATCACCTTAAATTTAAATTCACCACATAATTTAGGACATACATATGGAAATAAGTTCACCACATAATTGGGGAGCATAATATACACATTGAAATAGGCTGCAGTATTGTTACATCTCTACTAACAAATTAAGAAACTAAGTACATATGTATTAATGGGATAATTAAGTGGGCTCCTCAAGGTGCTTACTAACTTCCTAAGAAGAGTAATTTTGTAACTGACTTTGGCATTAAAAACAAACTGGTTCAATAATAAATTGCTCAACTGGATCTGGTTTTTTGTTTTGTCTTTTTCTTTTTTTGGTAGCCCGTGGCACATTTTAGGTAAGATTATTCTATTACCTGATTAAGTGTTTGCTGACTGTTGCGCTAAAGGCACCCATTACTCTGCTCTTGCATTCCAGGCTATGCTGGAAATAGTATTTATGTAGTTGTTCTTATAATCTTGTGGTGAAAATAGACAATTGCACTTATACTGTCAGCACACACTCTCAAAAAACAGAGACTCTCTGTTTCCTTCTACTGCCCATCAGCTCCACCTGTGATGGTGGATTGCTCTAAAATGAGTTCTAAGTAAAACTGGCTCCAAAACTAGTATTTATATTTGGAAGCTAATTGACATGAAGTAAATCTTACTCTTATCAAACTCTATTCTCCTATCCCTCCTTTACATTAAAATATAAATAGTGATAACAAGCTAAGACTATGTTTCTCAAACTGGACTTGAGAAATGGTATTATCAGGTATTCAGCTAAGTCATATTCCCATAGTCAAATAAGCTTAAGAAAAGCTACTACTTCCTCCATTTGGAAAGTCATAGTGCATGTTAGCATATGAAAGTGTTGAACAGTCCTGCTATAAAGAAATTTGTTTATCTTCATTTAGCCTAGTGTTTTCCAAATGTGATTCATCCTGTAGCATCTTGTCTTTTGCAAAGCTCCTTTTGTGCTTTGCATATGATTAGGGAAAGGCTGGAGTCAAGAATAACCCTTTTGAACATGAACTTTTAACTCTGGCTATTGTGGAGGAAAATAGAGTGAAGGTGAGAGAGTTAAAGCTTTTTTTTTTTTTTTTTTTCTTTTGGTCACTGACAAACTGCTCTGTCTAGGTGTGGGCAAACTGCCTTTTTCCATTCCACTGTGGCCCAGAAAGCAACAAGGTAATCATTATAGAGGGCCCTCTTAAGATACAGTAGTGTGTTTGGTGAACTCAATAGTACAAAGTTATTTTTTTTTTTGAGCATCAAGAAAGGCATTAATGATTCTTTATTCACAGCAGTATTCTTCTTAAAAGCCAATTATGTTGCAGGCAGTCGGAAAGGGAATGAGTGTAGCCAAAGGGAAAGGATCTTTGGATTTGAAATGTATAGAATTATTTGAATACTTACTTTGACACTACATAAATCTGAATTTAATTCTTTTTCTCCCTTCAAGCATGTGTAGAATTGGTAAATAAAAGAAGAAAAAAACCTGGTATATATTATTTGGTAAATAAGTGCCATGTAACACATTTTAGCTCTACTTTGTCTGGGATAAAAGTATCATGAGACTGGAGATCGAAGAAAATGCTATTAGGATGAGAAAACTTAATTCTAGAGTAAAAAGTGATTCAACACCTAGTTTATAAATAAAGCAAAAATTATGAGGTTTTTTTTTAAGACTTAATGTTTTTAGAGAAGTTTTACAACAAAATTGAGAAGTATGAGATTTCCCTTACCCCCTGCCCCTAAACATTCATAGCTTCCCCCATTATCAACATCTCCCACCAGAAGGTACACCTTTATCAGGGATTAATCTACACTGACATATCATATTCACCCCAAGTCTATAGTTTATATTATGGTTCACTCTTGGCATTGCACTTTTTATGAAATTAGATAAATGTTTACTGATGTCTAGCCATCATTATAATATTGTATAGAATATTTTTTACTATTCTGAAAGTTTTTATGCTTTGCCTATTTATCTTTCTCCCATCCGCCCCATGCAATCACTAATCAAATCCTCTATGTCTCTTATGGCTTGATAGCTATTTTTTTTTTAGCACTGGATAATACCCCATTGGGTATATCACATTTTATCCATTTATCTACTGAAGGATATTTTGTTGGCTTCCAAGGTTTAGCACTTACAAATGAAGCAGCTACAAATATCTGTGTGCAGGTTTTTGTGTAGGTAGGAGTTTTCAATTCCTTTGGAGATATACTAAGAAACATGATTGCTGGATTATATGGTAGAGTATGTTCAGTTTTATAAGAAACTATCAAACTTTTATTTTTTTTAATGTTATTTATTCATGAGAGACACAGACTGAGAGAGAGAGAGAGAGAGACAGAGACAGAGAAATAGGCAGAGAGAGAAGCAGGGAGCCTGATGCAGGACTGGATCCCAGATGCTAGGATCACGACCTGAGCCAAAGGCAGGTACCAACCACTGAGCCACCCAGGCGTCCCTCAAACTGTTTTTTAAAGTAGCTGTACCATTTTGTATTCCTACCAACATAGTATGGGAGTTCCTGTTTCTCCACAACCTTACTAGCATCTACTGATGTCAGTTTTGTAGATTTTGACCATTCTGGTAGATATATAATGGTATCTCATTCCTGTTTTAATTTTCATTTTCCTAGTGACATGTGATGTGGAACATCTTCTCTTATGTTTGTCATCTTATATTTTCTTTAGTGAGGTATCTGTTAAGGTTTGTGGCTCATTTTTAAAATGGATTGGAGGGATCCCTGGGTGGCGCAGCGGTTTGGCGCCTGCCTTTGGCCCAGGGCGCGATCCTGGAGACCCGGGATCAAATCCCTTGTCGGGCTCCCGGTGCATGGAGCCTGCTTCTCCCTCTGCCTGTGTCTCTGCCTCTCTCTCTCTCTCTCTGACTATCATAAATAAAAAAAAAAAAAGAAGTAAACTTCTCATAAAAAAAATAAAATAAAATAAAATGGATTGGATATTATCTTAATGTTTAATGACCTTGTTTCTGAAATCTGAAACATTAGTCTAGCAACCATAACACTTGCTATGGAATGTTATAACTACTGCTCTTACTAACAGAATATAATAGATATTATAATGAAATTATTGCAATGAGGTAGAATAGGATGATTTGTCTTTAAATATAATTATCATGCAATTGTTCACATGAAAAGTTTATGATGCCTTGTCCATTGCCAAGGGTACAGAATGCCAATAGTGGTTAAGAAGCTAGCATTTAAAGAAAATTGCTCAGGGGTACCTGAGAGGTTCAGTCAGTTAAGTTTCCAATTTGTGATTTTGGTGCAGTCAGGATCTCAGGGTCCTGGGATTGAACCCCATGTTGGGCTTCACACTTAGTGTAGAGTCAGCTTGAGGTTCTCTGTCTTCCTCTCCCTCTGCCCCTCTCCCTACTCACATTTACACTCTCTCTGTCTCTCAAATAAATAAATTAAATCTTAAAAAAAATGAAATGTGCTCAAAAAGGAAAAAATAATGAGCTCAGTGTACAGTGAAAGCTACAGTCAATATGAGCAAAAATGTGTGTGAAATGAAAGCAGGGATCCAACATTGTAAAGGAAGTTGAAGAAAATAGAGAAAAATTCATTGTGTAAACTTATTTACTGAAAACATCAGGCTTTATTATTATTTTTTTCAGTAGTAGTTGAAAATGCTCTGCAAATAACAGTAAGCAATGACATAGGCCAACATGCAATGTTCTTATTCCTGAATGAGGATGTTTTGTTTTGACATAAAATGTTAAGCAAAAATCCCCTTCTGTTTTAAGTATACATAGATGCATAAACTGAGGTATCCTCCTAGTTTCAGTCGATATTCTAGTGCACAAGTAATAACCATATAATAACTGTTAAGAAAATCATTTTACAAAAATCATTTTAGCTTTATAATTTTCACATTATATTAAAATATAATTGGAGACTCACTTAAACTTAAGAAAATTATATTTAGGACTGGGAGTTCCAACCACTTTATTGAGGCAGTGAAAATTTAGTTTCTATTTTACTCAGATGAAGCCTCCAAGTCAACAAATTAGGGGTTAACAAAGAAATATAAGCAGGATGTTTGGTGCAGGGCAATTAGGGAGAATATCTACCAGTAACTCATAGGGAAAGGATGATTTTCAGACTTTTAAGTGTGATACCTTCAATGAACAGTGACTCACTATAGCTAATTTTGGGAGATTCACAGAATGATTCTGAGTGCAGAAAAATCCACTGACCTCATTAAGATCTATGTAAAATTGATGGGGTTACATGGTTTAGGAAAAGTCCGAGGATGCCCAGAAGGTCAGTGAGGGAATAGTAGAATATTAAAGACAGAAGAAAGTTTACATGAATTCCCTCATTTTGTATATAAGAAGATGATAGGTGAGGAAATAGTGACAGTGCTAAGACTAGAACTTTCATCTACTGTTCCCCAAACTCTTTTCTTGAAAAAGGAACTTAGTACTCCCCATTATTTAACCCAAGCTGAATTTTCTAATTTATTATGATTCCTCTTTATAAAAATATTAACTGCAAATGTCTTACTCACTTTTAGTTTACTTGCACATTCACTTTACAGCGCTTCTTTCCTAGAAGTGCTTACCTGTCAACTGTACTTCTGAGATATATGAGATCTTTACTATACTTAAGATATTAAGATACCTTAAATGCATTTTTATATTCATAAACAATCTCAGAACTTGCAGTTATTTCCCTTAAAGTTTTGGATTAGCCAGGATTATATTACATTGCAATATTTAGAAAACAAGTATGTTATCTCTTTCTAGCATCACTTTTATTATTTTATGGTCTCCATATTGTGAAGATATTGAGAGCTCCTTGAAGACATTTGAGTTCTGTCCTTTTGTATATCCCATAAAGTGCCTACAATTGTCTACAAATACCATTTTCTACATTCTGACTGCAAACACCAGAAATGTAAAATTGTACAATACTGCTCATTACATTTTTATCCATATGAATTAAAATTCTCTCAACCCTGCTAACCTAAAACAGTGAAATGAATTAGGTATTAAAATCTTGTCAGTCTAGAAATATCAACTTAAATCTGTTTACTAAAATAGATTTGTGCTTGTTTATTTGTAAAATAGTATTTTTTATAGGATGATTCTCTTTTTTTCTAGTTTTATTGAGAAATAATAGACATATATCACTGTATAAATTTAAGGCATACAGCATGATGATTTGATTTATATATATTGTGAAATGTTTACTACAATAGGTACAGTTAGCATCCATATCCTCATTTGATATAATAGAGGAAAGAAAGAAAGAAGGAAGGAAGGAAGGAAGGAAGGAAGGAAGGAAGGAAGGAAGGAAGGAAGGGAGAGAGAGAGAGAGAGAGAAAGAAAGAAAAAGAAAGAAAGAAAGAAAGAAAGAAAGAAAGAAAGAAAGAAAGAAAGAAAGAAAGAAGAAAGAAGAAAGAAAAAAGAAGGGAAAAAAAAAGTCTTCTTGTGATAATTCTTAGGATTTACTCTTACAGCTTTCCTGTGTATCATACAGCAGTGTTAACTATAGTCATCATGACTTTTGACTGTCTTCCTCTAATTACCTGTATCCCCTGCCTTTGTACAGTTATGATTTTGATATCTGTTTCTGTGAGTTTGGTTTAGATTTGAGATCATATGGTATTTGTCTTATTTGTCTTTCTCTCTCTGACTTATTTCACTTAGCACAATGCCTTTACAGTCCATGAATATTGTTGCAAATGTTAGAATTTCCTCATTTTTTTATGGCTGAAAAATATCGCATTGTATATATGTGCCACAAATTCTTTATCCTTTCATGTACAAATGGACACTTATATTGTTTCCGTGTCTTGGCTATTGTAAATAATGCTACTATGAACATGGGAGTGCAAATATCTTTTGGAGTCAGTGTTATCATTGCCTTTGGATGTATCTCCAGAAGTAGAATTTCTAAATCATACTGTAGTTCTATTTTTATTTTTTTGAAAATTTTCCATATTGTTTTCTGATGTAGCTGTGCCCATTTACAGTCCCACCAACAGTGCACAGAGCTTCCTTTTCTTCATATCAATGCCAGTATTTGTTATCTTGTCTTTTTATTATGCCAGTTCTAATAAGAATGAGGTAATATCTTGTGGTTTTAATTTGCGTTTCCCTCATGACTAGTGATGTTGAGCATCTTTTCATGTGCCTCATGGCCTTTTGTATATCTTCTTTAGAGCAATGTCTATTCAGGAACTTTGCCCAATTTTTAATTGGATTATTTATCTTTTTTCTATTGAGTTGGAGGAGTTCTTTATATGTCTTGGATGTTAACCCTTTGCCAGATATATGGTTAGCAAACACTTTCCCATTCCATAGGTTGTCTTTCACGTTGTTGATGGTTTCTTTTGCTGTGCAAAAGCATTTTAGTTTGATGTATTCCCACATGTTTTTTGTTTTTTTGTTTTTTGTTTTTTATTTTGTTGCTTGTGCTTTTGGTGTCATATTCAAAAAACTTTGCTTCTCTGTTTTCTTTTAGGTGTTTCATGATTTCAGTTTTATGTTTAAGTCTTTAGTCAATTTCAAGTAAATTTTTTGTGAGTGGTGTAAGATATGCATTCAATTTCATTCTTTTACATATGGATATCCAGTTATTTCAGCATCATTTATTGAAGAAACTGTCTTTTATCCATTGAGTGTTCTTGGCTTCCTTCTCAAACATTAGTTGACTGTGTATGCTTGGGTTTATTTCTGGGCTCTTAATTTTGTTCCATTGGTCTTTTTTTCTGTTTTTATATAAGTACCATACTGTTTTGATGACTATAACTTTATTCTATAGCTTGAATTTAGGAAATAGCAAATCTCCTGCTTTGTTCTCATTTCTTGGGATTTCTTTGGTTATATGGACTCTTGTAGTTCTATATAATTTTAGGGGTGTTTTTCTAATTCTATAAAAAAATTCCATTAGAATACTGATTGCACGAACTCTATAGATTATAACTTTTGGTAGTGTTTACACCCTAACAATATTAGTTCTTCCAATTCATGAACAGAGGATATCTTTTCATTATTTGTGTTTTCTTTGCTTTCTTTTATTTATGTTTTGCAGTTTTTAATATACAGATCTTTTACTTCCTTAAATTTATTTCTAAGTTTTTTGTTTTTGTTTTTGATGCTATTATATATAGGATCAATTTCTTTATTTTTCAGAAATTTTGTTAATGCATAAAAAGCTACTTACTTTTGTATATTAATTTTGTATCTTGCTATTCGACTGAATTCATTGATTAGACCTGTTTTTTGGTTAAGGCTTTATGATTTTTTTTATATATAAAATAATGTCATTGGCAAATAGAGGCAATTTTACTTCTTCCTTTCTAATTATACCTTTTTTCCCCCTTTACCTTGTTTTAGCTATGTCTTTCAGTATTATGTTGAAAGGAGTATTAAGAATGAGGATGCTTGTCTCATTCCTGATATTGGAGGAAAAGGTTTTAGTTTTAAATGATTGAGTATGATGTTAGCTATGGGCTGTCATAAGTGGCTGTTATTTTTTTTTTTTTTAATTTGAGTTCTATTTATTCTTTTTTTTTTTTTTTTAACTTTTATTGGTGTTTAATTTACCAACATACAGAAAAACACCCAGTGCTCATCCCGTCAAGTGTCCACCTCAGTGCCCGTCACCCATTCCCCTCCAACACCCGCCCTCCTCCCCTTCCACCACCCCTAGTTCGTTTCCCCGAGTTAGGAGTCTTTATGTTCTGTCTCCCTTCCTGATATTTCCCAACATTTCTTCTCCCTTCCTTTATATTCCCTTTCACTATTATTCATATTCCCCAAATGAATGAGAACATACACTGTTTGTCCTTCTCCGATTGACTTATTTCACTCAGCATAATACCCTCCAGTTCCATCCACGTTGAAGCAAATGGTGGGTATTTGTCGTTTCTAATTGCTGAGTAATATTCCATTGTATACATAAACCACATCTTCTTTATCCATTCATCTTTCGATGGACACCGAGGCTCCTTCCACAGTTTGGCTATTGTGGCCATTGCTGATAGAAACATCGGGGTGCAGGTGTCCCGACGTTTCATTGCATCTGAATCTTTGGGGTAAATCCCCAACAGTGCAATTGCTGGGTCGTAGGGCAGGTCTATTTTTAACTCTTTGAGGAACCTCCACACAGTTTTCCAGAGTGGCTGCACCAGTTCACATTCCCACCAACAGTGTAAGAGGGTTCCCTTTTCTCCGCATCCTCTCCAACATTTGTTGTTTCCTGCCTTGTTAATTTTCCCCATTCTCACTGGTGTGAGGTGGTATCTCATTGTGGTTTTGATTTGTATTTCCCTGATGGCAAGTGATGCAGAGCATTTTCTCATGTGCATGTTGGCCATGTCCATGTCTTCCTCTGTGAGATTTCTCTTCATGTCTTTTGCCCATTTCATGATTGGATTGTTTGTTTCTTTGGTGTTGAGTTTAATAAGTTCTTTATAGATTTTGGAAACTAGCCCTTTATCTGATATGTCATTTGCAAATATCTTCTCCCATTCTGTAGGTTGTCTTTTAGTTTTGTTGACTGTATCCTTTGCTGTGCAAAAGCTTCTTATCTTGATGAAGTCCCAATAGTTCATTTTTGCTTTTGTTTCTTTTGCCTTCGTGGATGTATCTTGCAAGAAGTTACTGTGGCCAAGTTCAAAAAGGGTGTTGCCTGTGTTCTCCTCTAGGATTTTGATGGAATCTTGTCTCACATTTAGATCTCTCATCCATTTTGAGTTTATCTTTGTGTATGGTGAAAGAGAGTGGTCCAGTTTCATTCTTCTGCATGTGGATGTCCAATTTTCCCAGCACCATTTATTGAAGAGACTGTCTTTCTTCCAATGGATAGTTTTTCCTCCTTTATCGAATATTAGATGGCCGTACATTTCAGGGTCCACTTCTGGGTTCTCTATTCTGTTCCATTGATCTATGTGTCTGTTTTTGTGCCAGTACCACACTGTCTTGATGACCACAGCTTTGTAATACAACCTGAAATCTGGCATTGTGATGCCCCCAGCTAAGGTTTTCTTTTTTAAAATTCCCCTGGCTATTCGGGGTCTTTTCTGATTCCACACAAATCTTAAAATAATTTGTTCTAACTCTCTGAAGAAAGTCCATGGTATTTTGATAGGGATTGCATTAAACGTATAAATTGCCCTGGGTAACATTGATATTTTTACAATATTAATTCTGCCAATCCATGAGCATGGAATATTTTTCCATCTCTTTGTGTCTTCCTCAATTTCTTTCAGAAGTGTTCTATAGTTTTTAGGGTATAGATCTTTTACCTCTTTGGTTAGGTTTATTCCTAGGTATCTTATGCTTTTGGGTGCAATTGTAAATGGGATTGACTCCTTAATTTCTCTTTCTTCAGTCTCATTGTTAGTGTATAGAAATGCCATTGATTTCTGGGCATTGATTTTGTATCCTGCCATGCTACCAAATTGCTGTATGAGTTCTAGCAATCTTGGGGTGGAGGCTTTTAGGTTTTCTATGTAGAGTATCATGTCATCGGCGAAGAGGGAGAGTTTGACTTCTTCTTTGCCAATTTGAATGCCTTTAATGTCTTTTTGTTGTCTGATTGCTGAGGCGAGGACTTCCAGAACTATGTTGAACAGCAGTGGTGAGAGTGGACATCCCTGTCTTGTCCCTGATCTTAGGGGAAAGGCTCCCAGTGCTTCCCCATTGAGAATGATATTTGCTGTGGGCTTTTCGTAGATGGCTTTTAAGATGTCGAGGAAAGTTCCCTCTATCCCAACACTCTGAAGGGTTTTGATCAGGAATGGATGCTGTATTTTGTCAAATGCTTTCTCTGCATCTAATGAGAGTATCATATGGTTCTTGGTTTTTCTCTTGCTGATATGATGAATCACATTGATGGTTTTACGAGTGTTGAACCAGCCTTGTGTCCCAGGGATAAATCCTACTTGGTCATGGTGAATAATTTTCTTAATGTGTTGTTGGATCCTATTGGCTAGTATCTTGTTGAGAATTTTTGCATCCATGTTCATCAGGGATATTGGTCTGTAATTCTCCTTTTTGGTGGGGTCTTTGTCTGGTTTCGGAATTAAGGTGATGCTGGCCTCATAGAACGAATTTGGAAGTACTCCATCTCTTTCTATCTTTCCAAACAGCTTTAGTAGAATAGGTATGATTTCTTCTTTAAACGTTTGATAGAATTCCCCTGGGAAGCCATCTGGCCCTGGACTCTTGTGTCTTGGGAGGTTTTTGATGACTGCTTCAATTTCCTCCCTGGTTATTGGCCTGTTCAGGTTTTCTATTTCTTCCTGCTCCAGTTTTGGTAGTTTGTGGCTTTCCAGGAATGCGTCCATTTCTTCTAGATTTCCTAATTTATTGGCATACAGCTGTTCATAATATGTTTTTAAAATCGTTTGTATTTCCTTGGTGTTGGTAGTGATGTCCCCTTTCTCATTCATGATTTTATTAATTTGAGTCTTCTCTCTCTTCTTTTTAATAAGGTTGGCTAATGGTTTATCTATCTTATTAATTCTTTCAAAGAACCAACTCCTGGTTCTGTTGATCTGTTCCACAGTTCTTTTGGTCTCGATATCATTGAGTTCTGCTCGAATTTTAATTAACTCTCTTCTTCTGCTGGGGGTGGGGTCTATTTGTTGCTTTTTCTCTAGTTCCTTTATGTGTAAGGTGAGCTTTTGAATTTGAGATCTTTCCAGTTTTTGAATGTATGCTTGTATTGCGATGTATTTCCCCCTCAGGACTGCTTTTGCTGCATCCCAAAGATTTTGAACGGTTGTATCTTCATTTTCATTAGTTTCCATGAATCTTTTTAATTCTTCCTTAATTTCCTGGTTGACCTTTTCATCTTTTAGCAGGATGGTCCTTAACCTCCACGTGTTTGTGGTCCTTCCATATTTCTTGTTGTGATTAAGTTCTAATTTCAAGGCATTATGGTCTGAGAATATACAGGGGACTATCCCGATCTTTTGGTATTGGTTCAGACCCGATTTGTGACCCAGTATGTGGTCTATTCTGGAGAAAGTTCCATGTGCACTTGAGAAGAATGTGTATTCAGTTGAGTTTGGATGTAAAGTTCTGTAGATATCTGTGAAATCCATCTGGTCCAGTGTATCATTTAAAGCTCTCGTTTCTTTGGAGATATTGTGCTTAGAAGACCTATCCAGGGTAGAAAGAGCTAGATTGAAGTCACCAAGTATAAGTGTATTATTATCAAGGTATTTCTTGAGTTTGGTTATTAATTGGTTTAAATATTTGGCAGCTGCCACATTCGGGGCATATATATTGAGGATTGTTAAGTCCTCTTGTTGGATAGATCCTTTGAGTATGAGATAGTGTCCCTCTTCATCTCTCACTATAGTCTTCGGGGTAAATTTTAATTTATCTGATATAAGGATGGCAACCCCTGCTTTCTTTTGAGGACCATTTGAATGGTAAATGGTTCTCCAACCTTTTATTTTCAGGTTGTAGGTGTCCTTCTGTCTAAAATGAGTCTCTTGTAGACAGCAAATAGATGGGTCCTGCTTTTTTATCCAGTCTGAAACCCTGCGCCTTTTGATGGGGTCATTAAGCCCGTTCACATTCAGAGTTACTATTGATAGATATGAGTTTAGTGTCATCATATCTATTCAGTCCTTGTTTTTGTGGATTGTTCCACTGAACTTCTTCTTAAAGGGGAATTTTAAGAGTCCCCCTTAAAATTTCTTGCAGAGCTGGTTTGGAGGTTACATATTCTTTCAGTTCCTGCCTGTCTTGGAAGCTCTTTATCTCTCCTTCCATTTTGAATGAAAGCCTTGCGGGGTAAAGTATTCTTGGTTGCATGTTCCCCTGAATATATCCTGCCAGCCCTTTCTGGCCTGCCAGGTCTCTGTGGAGAGGTCTGCTGTTACCCTAATATTCCTCCCCATAAAAGTCAGGGACTTTTTTTCTCTTGCTGCTTTAAGGATCTTCTCCTTATCTTTGGAATTTGCAAGCTTCACTATTAAATGTCGAGGTGTTGAACGGTTTTTGTTGATTTTAGGGGGGGATCTCTCTATTTCCTGGATCTGAATGCCTGTTTCCCTTCCCAGATTCGGAAAGTTTTCAGCTAGGATTTGTTCAAATACATATTCTGGCCCTCTGTCCCTTTCCGCGCCCTCGGGAACCCCAATTAAACGTAGGTTTTTCTTCCTCAGGCTATCATTTATTTCCCTTAATCTATCCTCATGGTCTTTTAATTGCCTGTCTCTTTTTTCCTCAGTTTCCCTCTTTGCCATCAACTTGTCTTCTATGTCACTCACTCGTTCTTCCACCTCGTCAAGCCTCGTCGTTAGGACTTCTAGCTTGGATTGCATCTCATTTAATTGATTTTTAATTTCTGCCTGATTAGATCTAAATTCTGCAGTCATGAAGTCTCTTGAGTCCTTTATGGTTTTTTCTAGAGCCACCAGTAGCTGTAAAATAGTGCTTCTGAATTGGCTTTCTGACATTGAATTGTAATCCATATTTTGTAACTCTGTCGGAGAGTGGGCTGTTTCTGATTCTTTTTTTTGAGGGGTTTTCCTTCTAGTCATTTTGCTCAGTGCAGAGTGGCCAAAAACAAGTTGTATTGGGAAAAGGAGAAAAAGAGAGAGAAGGAAAGAAAAGAGAAAAAGAAAAAAGAGAAAAGAAAAAAATAGGGGAAAAAGAGAAGAAAAAGAAAGAAAAAGAAAGAAAGGAGAAAAAAGAAAAAAGGGGGGGTGGGGGAAGCAATCAGAAATCAAGAAGAAAGAGAGAAAAAAAAAGCACAAAACAAAACAAAAAAAAAACAAAACAAACAAAATCAAAAACAAAAACAAAAAAACAAAAAACAAAAAAAAACCACGGGGGAGTATCTTCCGATTCTGTGTAGTTTAAGTCCCTTGACTTCCCTTGGAACTGGTCCGTCTCGCTGGTCTTCTGGGGGAGGGGCCTGCTGTGCTGATTCTCAGGTGTTGGCACTTGGGGGAGCTGCTCTGCCCCTGCCTGGTGCAGGGCTCAGTGGGGGTTGTTCACCCCGTGAGGCCCCGGGAGGAAGCCACAGTGGCGGGGGCAGCTCTGGGACCCTGGATCCAGCCCCCGCAGTAGCTCCGGGGCTCTCCTGCAGGGCCTGGGGGCTCCGGGGCGGGGCCGCTGATCTGCTCAGTTCCAGGCAGGAGCGTCCTTGCTGTCCTGGGCCCTCCCGGCCTCTGCCTGTCCCGGGGGAGGCCGGATCCTGGGCTGTGTCCCGGCGCCCTGTGCTCCGGGGCCTGCGCTGTTGGATTCTCGCCGCCGCCCGAGCCCCTCCGAGCTGTTCCCGGAGCCCCGCAGCCCCCTCCGCGGAGCCGCCGCCCGAGCCTCTCCGAGCTGTTCCCGGAGCCGCGCAGCCCCCTCCGCGGAGCCGCCGCCCGAGCCTCTCCGAGCTGTTCCCGGAGCCGCGCAGCCCCCTCCGCGCGGAGCTTCTTCCTCCGCCCGAGCCGCCGCCGCTGAGCTGTTCCCGGAGCCGCGCAGCCCCCTCCGCGGAGCCGCCGCCCGAGCCCCTCCGAGCTGCTCCGGGCCCCGCCGAGCGCTGCAGCCCTTAGGGAGCTCGGCGCATCTCCCGGGGCGCAGTTCCTCTGTTACTGTCCCCGGGAGCCCGAGGGCTTCCCCGCCTTTCTGGGGATCCTGCTCCAATTCCCCGGGAGCCCCTTTCCGCGGGGAAGGTCGGTGCAGCTCCTGCTCCTCCGGGACGGGGCTCTCCTGTCCTGGGGACACTCGCCCCGGCCTCAGCCCGGCTCCTCGCGGGCCCCTCCCCCTCGGAGGCCTTTTGTTTCTTTATTTCTTTTTCCCCGTCTTCCTACCTTGATAGAAGCGCGAACTCTTCTCACTGGAGCGTTCCAGCTGGTCTCTCTTTACATCTCAGGCCGAATTCGTAGGTTTTCAGGATGATTGGATGGTTTTCTAGGTAATTTGCTGAGGACAGGTGACCTGGAGACCCTGCTCTGCCGCCGTCTTGCCCCTGCCCCCAGTGGCTGTTATTATAATGAGATACGTTCATTCAGAATCTAATTTGTTGAGATTTTTTACTGTGAATAGATTTTGAATTTTATTGGATGCTTTTTCTGTGTCTATGAGATGACCATATGATTTTTTTTATCATATGGTTTTTAAAATTCTATATCACATTGATTGATTTGGCTATGTTGGATGATCCTTGTATCCCAGGGGTAAATTCTACTTGGTCATGGTAATGTGACGCTGAATTTGGTTTGCTAATATTTTATTGAGAATTTTTGCATCTAACTTCATCAGGGATATTGCCCTATACTTTTTTTTTCTTCTTCCTGATAATGTCCTTTTCTAGTTTTGGTATCAAGATAATACTGGCCTTGTAAACTGATTTTGGTATTGTTCCTCTTCTTTGACTTTTGGAAGAGTTTAAGAACGACTGGTAATTCTTCTTTGAATATTTGGTAAAGTTCATCAATGAAACTATCTGGGCTTTTCTTCATTGGGAGTTTTTTATTACTGATTCAATCTCCTTGCTAGTAATTTTTCTAGATTTTCTATTTCTTCCTGATTCAGTTTTGATAAGCTGTATGTTTCTAAGATTTTTTTTTTCCATTTCTTCCAGGTTGTCCATTTGGTTGGGGAATAGTTTTCATAGTAGACTCATGATTCTTTGAATTTTTTTGGTATCAGTTATAATGTCTCCTTTTTTATTATTAATTTGTTGATTTGAGTCCTTTCTCTTTTTCCCTTGGTCAGTCTAGCTAAGGGTTTGCAATGTGTTTATCTTTTCAAAGAACCAACTCTTAGTTTCGTTACTCTTCTTGATTTTTTTTCTGTTTTCTATTTTACTTATTTCTGCTCTGATATTTATTATATTTTCTTCTTACTTCGGACTTGACTTGTTTTTGTTTTTCTTTTTCTAGTTGCCATTTGTTTGACTCAAGAGCACCCTTTAATTTCTTGACCCATTGGTTGTTCAAGAGACATTGTTTCGTTTCCATATGTTCATGAATTTTCTAGTTTTCCTCTTTTTATTGATTTCTAGTTTTATGTCATTGTGGTCAGAGAAGATACCTAGTATCAGTGCTCTTGAATTTGCTAAGACTTATTTTGTGGCCTAAATTTGGTCTAACCTAGAAAATGCTCCATGTGTGCTTAAGGAGGATATATATTTTCCTGTTGTTGAATAGAATGTTCTGTATGTGTTTGTTAGGTCCATTTGGTCTGTAGGATTGTTAAGATTTTCTATTTTTTTTTTTTTTATTGATTCTCTGGATGATCTATCCATTATTGAAATTGAGGTATTAAAGTCTCCATCTATTATTGTATAACTGTTTATTTCTTTTTAATTGTTTTTGCTTTATATATTTAGGTGCTCCAATGTTGGGCACATAACTAGTATAATTGCTATATTTTCTTGACATATTAACTTCCTTATAATTATGTAATAACTTTGTCTCTTTTTTAACATTTTAGTGTAAAGTCTATTTTGTATGAGTATAGCATCCCCTACTTTAATCATTTTTGTTGTTGTTGTTGGGTTATCATTTGCTTGAAATAATTTTTTCCAGTTCTTTACTCTCAGGGTATGTGTTTCTTTAAGGCTAAAATGAATCTCTATAGACAGCATATTATTGGATCTTCTTTTTTTTCTACTTAGCTATTCTAGGTCCTTTGATTGGAGAATTTGGCCTGTTTATGTCTGAAGTAGTCTAAAGCAGTTATTGATAGGTAAGGGCTTACTATTGGCATTTTATTAATTATTTAATTATATTCCACTTATTTATAGATCCATTTTTCCATGTTTCTTATCCCGCTGTCTCATTGTATGAATGTGTGTGGATGTGTGAGGTGTTGATGTCTTTTGATTTATGCTTTGATTTATGTATTATGATTTTTTTGTGTATGTAATACAAGTTTTCTCTTGTGGTTATCATGAGGATTACATAAATATGTTAAACTTACGATACCCTATTTTAAAATGATAACAATTTAACTTCAATAGAATGTATATACTTCACACTTTTCCTTCTCCACCTCTCATTTTAAATTATTGCTGCTATAATTTACATGTTTGTTTTATGTATATATAAGCTTTTATATACATATATAATATATAATATATATATAAATATAATATATATACACACACACACACACACACACATGCACATACATACACTCAAAGCAGGTAATTGTATTTATGGTAATTTTGCTACATAAAAAAAATAAAGCCACAACTTTAAAGTTGTGACTTATGGACCATTACTGTAGAATATAACTATTGACTATCTATTGTGAGATTTATGCTATTTTTTTTGTATTTTTACTGACATTAATTAGTATTTTTTTAATTAGTATTGTTTTATTTCTACTCAAATAACTCTGTATAGCATTTCTTGTAAGACAAGTCTCACGGTAATTAACTCCTACAGATTTTGTTTCTTCAGAAGTTTTTTATCCCTCATTTGTTTCTGGAAGGCAGCTTTGCTGGGTATAGAATTCTTATTTAGAATTTATTTTCTTTCAGTATTCTGACTAGGTCATTCCATTCTTTGCTGGCCCAAGAAGTCTCTATGGAGAAATTTGCTCATTGTCTTATGGGGGTTCCCTTGTATGGAACTTTTTTGACTGCTACTTTTAAAATTTTGACAGTTTAATTATAATTTGTTTTGATATAGCTCTATTCAGATTCAACCTATTTGAATTCTTTGGACCACATGGATCTGGAAGTACATTTTTCTCCACAGATTTTGGGAGTTTCCAGACGTTATTAAGTATATTTTCTATCTTTTTTCTCTCTCTTATTTGGAAATTCTCATAATGCAAATATTATTTGTTTTCATTGTGTCATGTAATTCCCATAGGCTTTCTTCATTCTTTTTCTCTCTTTTTCCCCTTTTGTCCCTCTGGGTAGTTTCCAGTGTCCTGTTCTCCAGGTTTCTGATTTGTTCTTTTGATGGTTGAGTTTATTTTTGAAACTCTTCACTTAATCCTTCAGTTCAGTTACTATGTGTTTCAACTCTAGAATTTCTGGAGTGTTTTTTGGTTGAGGGGTTAATAGTTGGTATTTCCTTGTCAGATATGTTTCATTCATCAGTTGTTTTCCTATTTTTGTTTAGTTGTCTGTTTTTGTTTTGTTTTTGCCTTTCACTAAACTTCCTTAAGAGAATTAGTCTGAATTATTTGTCTGAATATTTATAGATCTCTATTTCTTTAGGATCAGTTATTGGAATTTTACTGGTTTCTGAATGAGGGTGTCATATTTATCTGATTTTTCATGAACTTTGATTCCTTTCAAGGATATCTGCACTTTTTAGTAATGGGACTCCTCTTCCAGACTTTACATGACAGAGAGAGTTTTTCACCAGTCAGCTCAGTTTGGATTTATGGGTCTGTCTTCTGGTAGTATCTTCAGACAGGTGAGATCTGCTATTATGGTCTATTTTTTTGGATGAGACAATTCTTTGAGCTCTGAGGACAGTGGTAGGGGTGCCACTGCCTAAGAACATTTAGATAGAACTGCCCTACTGAAATGAGGCTACAGGATGGGTTCCACAGATGCCTGAATTCTCTAGTCGGGCTTACTAATGGTTGGGACTGGGCACCATATTTGGTAGTAGATAGGCCTATAAATTAGGTTTCCTGCTCTTACAAGGCAGCAGGCCTAGGCTCAGAACCTGTGTAACTTGTTTTGTGGGGCTCAAATTAAGCCTGTGTGTACACCTAATTTCCTACGTAGGTGAGACCACCAGTTTTGCTCTGTAGATGGGGGAAGTTGAGGACGGTGTTCTCTGTTCAAATGTCACTGTATATAGGGCTATTCAATGTGCTATGCAGCTTTCCAGATGTTCTAGTTAGGTTCTCTGGCTGGATGGCCAGAAGACTATATCCACTCTTGAGTGGGGCTATGAATTAGAGCCCCTGCCCAGGTGCAATGGGAGAAGCAGCTCTAAACAGTAAAATCCTTTGTTGTCTTGACTCAGGCCAACCTACCCTGTAGGTTTCTTGGCTGAACAGGACCACCATCTTTGCTATGCAAACTGTGAGCTCTGTCTGCCCTTGGCTTAACACTGTTGGGCCACACAATTTTTAGGTGTTTTTGCCATTTCTTCTGGTCAGAGGGGACCAGAAGACATCTTCCATAATATGTGCAGTTATGTATTTGTCCCTTTGCCTGGATGGAAAGGTGTGGACTGCTCTACTTTATTTCCCAAGTAGCCTCTCTAGTAGAGAAAGGCAGGGAGCTTCCCTCTTTCTTCTTTATATATTAATTCTCCTACCTATTCATATCACAGGAAGCTTTCAAACCCGTTGTTAGCTTTGCTCTGGGGACAATCAACTCTGCTTGCCTCTGAGCTTGAACACTGTTGGTTTGTGTATTTTCCAGGCATTATCACTAGCCCTTCTGCTCAGATGAGGCTGGAAGGCACTCTTCATAGCAGGTGTGATTCAGCTTCTTGCCTGGGTGAGCAAACTGGGCTCTAAAGCAACCAAAGCTCCTTGTTTGAGTATCTGAATCAGGCAGATCCACATCCTGCCAAGTACCTGATTTGAGTGCGCTCCCAACTTGGTTTTACAAATAAGCAAAGACACTGGTTAGGAATATTATTTGGGCATTTCAGATATAAATTCTGTTAGGATTCCAGTGCTAGTTGTTGTAAGTCCTTCCCCACTTTCCATCACAGTCATATTCCCAGTGGCTTGGAAGATAAACCTTATGGTAGGAGTTTAGAACAGTGTCTCCCACAAAGTGATCTAGGTTTT
This sequence comes from Vulpes lagopus, assembly GCF_018345385.1. NCBI lineage: Eukaryota > Metazoa > Chordata > Mammalia > Carnivora > Canidae > Vulpes > Vulpes lagopus. The sequence continues at coordinate 19,824,251 of NC_054824.1, read as the reverse complement.
TTGTTTTGTTTTGTTTTGTTTTGTCTGTTTGTTTGTTTTCCCCATTGGAAGATACAGAGCCTCAGGGAAGATCTCTGCATGGTGCTGTGCTGTTTTGTGGGAGAGCCAATATAGTCAATGTGTAGTTGCTTCTCTTGCCCTTCTAAAGTAGTCTGGTTTGGTTCTGAGGTGCAGAGGATGCTTCAGTCTCACCCTCATTCTACAATTGTCCCAGTGGTGTTTTGTTCTTGAACAGATGTTTAGATGTTAGTTCTTGTGAGGGGGACTTGCTGTCAGGAATGACTAATGTTGTGGTAACATCATGTCATGGTAACACTTTCTTCCCTTATTCTAACATGCTTAAGCTTTCATGTTTTGTTTACTACCTGTTAAGGTATAGATGCTATAACAACAATTATTTTCATAAAATACATACACACACATTTTAAACTTAGAACCAGAAACAAACAAGAAAAGGAATAAAAGGCATGAGTGTTGTTGTTGTTGTTGTTGTTGTTGTTGTTGTTTTTACTATCTCCATGGATAAGAAAAGATAGAAATAGCAACAAAAAAATCAAAAAGTTGTAACATGCTTCTATATGCCCTTGATAAAAAATTTCCCAACTATGTTATTGTCATCTAGAAGAAAATATACCTCAGGGGAACCCAGGTGCAAATGGTTTGACTGAGATTTCTTAGAAATCTAGGGTGACTTACATACCTTTTTCAAACCATTCTACAGTATTTTTCTTTTTTCTTTTTTTCCTTTCACAGCTATTTCTGAGATGGTGCAGCTGCAGCTGTAAGCATAACAATAGTTCAGCTTACTGGCATCTATTTCCTGATTTAGAATCAACAGGGAAATAATTGTCAAGACTTGAAATGGAATGCTGTAATACAATAGTTGTACATTTAAAAATTAATATGAGCCTATTTAATTCTAACACCTAGAGATGGTTTTTAAAAAAGTGATACTCCAACAGTTTCTCTTTGGGAATAGCTATATTTGAATTTAAAGTTTTTCCGCCTGATCTTAATTTAAGTGGAATATTTTTATGCTTTTATCTTTTCATTACCATGACTTCAATATAAGAAAACAGTTAAAAATAATTCTCTGTGACAGACATATACTTATGTGTACTTAACTATATTTTTAACTTAACTCCTTTAACTATACTTAAATGTAATAACAGGTCAGTTCAATACAAACGCATGTTATGACTTTGAAAAAAGATACATTTTTTCCTAAGAAATGTTACTTATTTACATTGAGAGTCATATTGTTAATTCCCTTATTAGATATTCTAATAAATATGTGGTTGAAAACAACTGACAGCCAAAAATCACTCAAAGTCTTATTTTGAATAATTTAGTAACAGTAAGCACTGTGAGATTATAGCAGATGATACGGAGTCAGGGCTCCATAATGCCAAACAAAGTGCTGGAAAGAAAAGAATCCAATAAAAGTAGATTCCTTCAAATTGTTGAAAAAGTAGATCTATTTGATTTCAATATATGCTCAAACTAATAATTGTCAACTAAAAATAAATACTCTATTTTAATTTTTTTTAATTTTAAGTAATTTATGTAGGTATTTCCCAGGTTTAAATAATGTTTATAAGTAAACAATATATATTTAAATGCTTACTATATGCTAGGCACTGTGCTTAGTTCACATGCATTATCTCATTTAGTTTCACCTTTTTTCTGGGTATTAAATTTGCATATTTTACAAATGAGTAAGAGTTGGCATAGAGAGGTTAATACTGCTGATATATGATAGAACCAGAATTCTAACCACATTTTCCATGTTTTCATAAATATAGTTTAAAGTTAAATTAGCTTGAGTAGAAATGGAATTAAACTTATATTGCCATCATATGTTTTCATATTGAAACATAATGGTTTAAATTTTTTTTTCATACTTTAAACATCTCATTTCATTGGTTTCAGGCTCATGGTATTGGATGGTTTACCCTAGCTTTTTATTTCTGTCTACTTTTTGTTATTTTTATTTGCCCTTCTATCAAGCAACAGGATGTGTGCTCTTATTTCTTAATGTTTGGCATGCATAAAAAATTGACCATCGAAGTATGTACTTAAAAGTTTAAAAATGGGTGCCTGGGTGGCTCAGTAGATTAAATGTCTCCTTTTGGCTCAGATCATGACCCCATGGTCCTGGGATTGAGCCCTGCATTGAGCCTTGCATCAGGCTCCCTGCTCAGTGGAGAGCCCACTTCTCCCTCTTCCTCTGCTTCTCCTCCTGGTTGTGCTCTCTCTGTCAAATAAATAAAATCTTAAAAAAAAAAAAATTAAGCAATACAAAGGACATTTCACACTGATCTTTAGAACTACTTTTCCAATGTTTTCAAGTAGTAATCCTATTAATGTAAAAGTCCCTTTGACATAATAAATTAAATCTGGTTCTCTCCAACTATTTATAAATAGATAGTAACATAAAGAAATCCTAGTAGGGGGATCCCTGGGTGGCTCAGCGGTTTAGCGCCTGCCTTTGGCCCAGGGCACGATCCTGGAGTCCCGGGATTGAGTCCCGAGGCGGGGTCCCGGCATGGGGCCTGCTTCTCCCTCCTCCTGTGTCTCTGTCTCTCTGTCTCTGTGTCTGTGTCTCTCTATGTCTATCATGAATAAATAAATAAATCTTTAAAAAAAATCCTAGTAAATGCATGTGAACTTCTCCAAATAAATTATTATAAAGTGGTTTTATCTCATATATTCAATATATGAGTGGAATCTAATTATACCACAATATTCTCTATGCTTTGATGAATAAATCTATTTTGAGAGCTCTGCCAAGGAATCCTAGAACTGCATGAGATAGCTGCTGGACTCATAGTATAATTATTGACAAATGAATAGTGTTCATTTGTTTAATGATTTATTAAACAAATATTAATTATTCACTATTAAAATTATACTATTCATTAGGATAGATCCTGAAGTCACAGTACAGCCTTTGTGATGCCTAGTCAACTATGTGGCAGTAGGGATGGATCACAGACTTTATAACAGAAGGTGATCAATATCATGTTGGAAGTATACCTACTCTGAATGAGGACCAGGGAAGGAGTTTTGGGAGGGGATGATAAAACTGATCTCTAGTAGAATTAATTAGAAGCTCATCCGTAAAGAATGAGATGGGCATTTGTGGTGGTGGAAAGCAAAATACAGCATGAGAAAACAATGATGTGTACAATACAGAGGAGTGCAGGGAAACTGAGGAAGTAGACACAATGCCATGCTAAACAATGCCATGCTAAACACAGGTTTTATCATAAGATGACAAAGAGTCCTTGAAGGAGCTATCTAATGTTACTGATGTAAAAAAGATCTATTTTAGAAATATTATTAGGTCAAGTATGCAGAAGGAATTGAAGGAAAATCAAACAAGAATAAGAAAAGATGAAGTCTGGAAATAAGACTACTTATTGGGACAGGTAAAAGGGAAATATTGAAAAATATTAGTGTGAGGAAATGGCTAGAGTTACTGGACAACTGGATATGAGGAGTGCAGAGAGGAAGGAATCTGAGTTGACTTCTGGATTTTTAGTTTTGGTGACTGGATAGAGGAATAAAAATGAACAGCATATTTGAAGAGTACCATCAATGATTTAAAATGTGAACCAATGCATCATGTAATGTCCAGGTACCTTCTGAGGGGAGATCCAGGGAGTGATGTATAGTAGATAACTGTAGAAAGAAATGACTCCAAAAAGGAACTTTTTTTTTGTTTTTGCTTTTGAATTTCATATCTATATAGAAATGACAAGGTATTTGTTTTGTTTTGATTAATCAATATAGAAAAGATAATCATTAAGGATGCAGTATGTGTTTTCAACCCTGAGATATATGAGAAATTTAGTATGATTTGTAAAACTTTTAGGAAACTTGAATTGACTATTAATCAGCTATAATGCAGTTTTATATACTATTAAGCTAATAAAGTATTACTAACTCCATGCTTGATGTTGAAATAGCACTATACTCCTGAAGAATTTTAAATAGTATATTGAGAATAGTTCAGTCTAAAAAAAATGAGTCAGTAACATAATTGTCATGTTCAGTATCAGTTAGGTTCAGTAACTCTTGAGTCTATCTAGATGACAAATTTGCCTATTAAGTCTTCAAATGTTACTTGGGTCATTAGAGGTCTTTGCCATTATATGTAGGCTCCAATTTGAGGATGATAGGCTTATCTGGTACAGATCTGACTCAATGTTATTTTTTTATTTTTAAGATTTTATTTATTTATTCATGAGAGAGAGACAGAGACACAGAGAGAGACGGAAAGGCAGAGAAACAGAAACAGGCAGAGCGAGAAGCAGGCTCCCTGGAAGGAGCCTGATGCAGGACTCTATCCCATATCCTGGGACCATGACCTGATCCGAAGGCAGACACTCAACCACTGAGCCACACAGGTGTCCCTGTCTCAGTATTTAGAGTAATGTTAGAATAATTGCCTTGTGGCCACTGCCAGTAGAATCCATGTACCCATCCATATATCTTAGTGATGTCTATTTGCTAGAATATTAATCTCAGTTCAAATCCATCACCCCTTTTTAGCAGATCTGTTTTGATCTTCCTAATGGGAAGGTCAGCACATTACAGTAATTCTTAATTTGACTAATACAAATTATATTACTTTCTTCACAAAAATGTAATTTTTTTAAAAACACAGACTCAAAAATATACCGTTTAATTGTAATCCTGCAGAAGAAGTTATTGAACTCTTCCTCTGAAAATATTTTTAATAAATTAGACTTGGAATTCTTTATAAACATCTCTGCTTTCTGCAGTAGCACTGACCTATTAAGGCAAAAAAAAGAGTTAATAAAACACTAAAAATTATTGAAAATCTGATCTTAAAGAGCAGGTTACTCTTTGAAAATCAACTTTGCATGATCTCTAACACACTACAGAGTTTATGCAAAGTAAGAACACTGCAAATTCAGCATTAATCAAATTACCCTGTAATTAATGTTATCAGCCTTACCCAGAGTGTAACCTGCTAACCTTACTTTTGGGATTTGTATTTTCATTCTGCAGCCATTCAGATTACAGCTTTTTGATTTATACTTTATTTTATTATATAACATAATCCCTGATATTTAAGTTATCAGTAATTTTGAGAAGTTTAAAAGGCCATTCCCTCATATTTGATGATGGTACATTTGGTAAAGCTTTCTTTGAGACTGGTATTTTATACACACACACACACACACACATATATACATATATGTGTACATATACATATATATACATATATGTGTACATATACATATATGCATATATACACATATATATGTATACATATTAAAATTATATATATATTATTGTTAATGGGAGACTGAATATTTGGTTTTCCAGATACAATTTTATGCAAGTATACATGGGCACTTTAAGAGAAACCATGATGTGTACAGACTTTTCATATGAAAGGATGCCCTTCCTTATATGTAATTGTGGCCTCATTTAAGATACTTTAGAAATCAAAATTAGTTTTTGATATAACTGAATTATTTATAATCTAGATGGTCTATGTTATTTGATTATAATAATTGACTACATTTTGAAACACAACTTTTAAGTGATTGAAAATGTTTAAGTGCATTGTATAAACATATTGTAATTAATCAGTTAAATTTTATTTTAATGGAAAACTTAAAATGTTCATATACATTAAAATACAAGTATATGTTCTAGCATTATATTGATAAAGTTGTATTTGTTACCAGGAAGATAATAATTCTTATTCATAAATGTCATTATTTTGGTTGTTTTTTAATTTTGTTGTAAAAAAGGTGGAGAGAGGGGCAAACAAAGAAACTATAGTTCTGAATGTACAAAGCAGAAATAGAGGTAGAAAATACCCTAAGAAGTAAAGTAAGTTTATTACAGATTGCCATGGGAAACTAGATTGTAAAAATGGAGAAATAAGTGCCTTTGCTCTCATAAAAAGATTTATAAGGCTATGCTGAATTTATGTTTTGTTAATTCACAGTAGTAAGAAAATGAATAAGTAGAGTTACAAACGAATGTGCAAGGAAACCAACCAGACCCTCTAAGCAAGATTAAAATTATATTTTGGCTCAACAGAAGACTATTTTAAACATATATTTCTAGTTTCAATACATGTTCTCCTATCAGTTATGATCCAGTGAGGGGAAAAATGGGGATGACTGCTTGGTATAAGATTATGAAGAAAATCTTAGAGAAAGAGATATTTTATTCATTTATTTTTAAAAAGATTTATGTATGTATGTATGTATTTAAGTAGGGGCAGAGGGAGAGGCAATGTGAAACTTAAGCAGATTTTGCATTGAGTATGGAGCTTGATGACGGGGACAGAGCCTGACATGGTTGGGGGGGCAGGGAGTGGGAAGGGCTTGATCTTAACACTCTGAGGTCATGACCTGAACTAAAACCAAGAGTCAGCTGCTCAGCCAACTGCATCACCCAAGCACCCTAGAAAGATATATTTTATATAACACTTTGTATTGTACTAGAAATGTGAACACAAATTTAATGTTAGGAGATAATCAGCATTTTTTCTGTAAATTACTCTCTCATTTATTTCTCTGTTTTATTATTGAAATTAATTTTAAGTTAATATATCTTATCTCACCTTCCAGGTTCTTTTGTGAATGGAACGAGAAAGATAACAAATATTTTAAAAATCTTATTTATTGGCAAAGATCTTAATGGTTATATGTTAAAAAATGAATCAAGTCCATTTCATCTTCAAATTTAGTAGCTTAATGCAAATGGGAATGACTTGACAGCATGTAAATCAAAAGAGAACAAGTGCATTTGATATTTCCTTAGTAATACTTGCAACTAGAATAAAGTTTGTTATGATTTTGTTTCTGTAATTTTTATGAATTTTAATTAACATACAATAGAAAACTCATAAATTATGAGTTGTTGGCTCCCATAGAGTTTAAGATTAATAAATAATAGTAATATCTAGAATGAAAGATGGAGAGCAACACCAAACATGACATTGTCAGATTGAGATTGACTATGCCTGCTAAATTATACAGATGTTAACTTTCTGTTTCACACCTACCCCTCAAGTTTGTTTGCTAAAGTATTTTCTAGGGCAAGTATAGATTTAGAGGCCCTGGAGACTTCTTATTTTGATTGAAATGATTAAAGCTTATAGATTGTTCAATGTGAGTAGCACTCTATGATATTTGTTTAATACCGTCAGTGGATCCAGACTTGGATTTGTGTTATATTTCTTAATTGAGACAGCAACTGCCACTTCACTGACTCTTCCTTTTTCACAGTGTTCTCTCCACAGGCATTCCAATTCTTGTCCTTAATTCCCCATATTCTTACCCTGAACATCATTGCCATCTGTGTATCCTATAAGAGTTTTCAAACCTTCATTCACCTCCCCAGCTTGCCTCTAGACTTAAGCCTTATGTGAACCTCTGGGAACTGGCATACCTTTCTCCAAATCTATATTTTTGTCTTCCTTGTTCACCAAACAAAGAATGCTGGACTTATAATGAGTTGATTTGACTCCAAACTTGGCTCTGAATAATTCATGAAAACTTATGCAGATCGCAATATGATGCCTATCATTTTGGACCCTTTGACTTCAGCTGTCTAATTTATTCACTTTTTTTTGGCAGTAGCTTAAGAACACATCTCTGACAAGAACATGGATTTCTAGGCAGTTGCCCCTGCACCCTCCCACTTACTCTGAGATTGGTTTACACTTGGATTTGCATTTTTGCATTGGTCCTTGTCAATAGGCTCCATATCCTGATTTTTTTGTTTGCTTGTGGTCATCCATTTGATAACTTTTTGCATTCCCTTTTAGATTTCCAAGTTTGAGATTTCCTCTTGACTTTGTTTCAGATTGATTTTCTAGTTTTGGTGTTTCTATTTTCTGTAATGCTAAAGCCTCATCTGAAATGCTACCTCATGGGAGCCCTAGTTGACCCCTCAATTCTAATTGTTTTTATTCTCCCTTAGGTTTTGACTTTTATTTTATTTAAATTTGGATATCAAAGTAGATAAAGGTCTCTAATTCTGAACTTATATTCTAATTTTATTGTTCTTTTATACATAGCCAAAACGATTTCTACTGGCTTCTGGCATGGTACACTGAGTGATCATGTGTCTATAATATAGCTCAATCCTGGAATGGCACACTGTGTAAAGCAACATGATAGAAAAAGTTTGCAAGAATATGACACAGTATAAAAATGGGGAAAAAATAACAGAAATGGGTGCTACATGGAAGAGAAAACATGCTCGATAAATAAATATATGGAAAGCTTTTCAACATAATTATTAATTAGGAAGATGCAATTTGAACACAATAGAGGCCATTTTATATCTCCTAGATTATCTACTATCAAGAAACCTGATAATACCAAATAGTGAAGAAGCTATGGGTTAAATAAACCTTTAATACACTCTGGTGAGAAGGTATAGCGATGCACACACTTTAGGAAAATAGTTGCCATTACCTTAATATTCACATATTCCTATATTAACTGTGTTTTAAAGAAATGTTTCCACATTTGGTCTATGACACATGTAAAACAATGTTCACAGTAACAGTTTTTGTGAAAGCAAACATCTGGAAACAACTAAAGTAAACATTGACAAAATGTGGAGGAATAAATGGTAGTGTAGACAATGAGATGTGAGAAATAATAAACTATGAATAAGCAATATCTAACAACTACTTAGAACAATACACATAAATGTTAAACTACCATTGAGTGAGGAAAGTGATTGATAGAAACCCATCGATAGTAAGATATATTTTAATAAATATAAGAATAAGTTAATACCATATTATTTGGCACACAAAATATGATAAGGTTATAAGAATAATAATAATGATAAATACAAAACTCAGGATACTCTTATCTTCTATAGTGGAGGTAAGAATGGATGAGGGGAATATGTAGGTTAAAAAAAAAAACAAAAAGATTGCTTGATGGTTCTCTTTGGGATTTGCCAGTGGGCTCCTGGGAGTTCACTATATTATTCTTGAGAATCTTGCATACATATTACATCAATGTATGTAATAAATATCATGTTAAAATATAATAAGGAAGGGACACTGGGGTGGCTCAGTGGTTGAGCCTCTGCCTTTGACTCAGGTTGTGACCCCAGGGTCCTGGGATCAAGTCCCACATCAGGCTCCCCCTGGGGAACCTACTTCTCTTTCTGCCTATGTCTCAGCCTCTTTGTGTGTCTGTCTCTCTCTGTGTGTCTCTCATGAATAAATAAAATCTTAAATCTATAAAAAAGAAACTACCTACATAGTAAGGGAATATATTTTGTGCTTTTCAATAAAATTTCCCAGTCCCTAAATAAGAAATTTCCTTTACTGATTTTCATATGATGAGTGTTACTTATTTCATCCAGTTTTATTGAGATATAAATGACATACAACAATTATATTGAGATATACATGATATACAACCTATAAATGTATAAGTTCAAGATGTATAGTATAATGATATGTCATGTATATAGTGAAACCGCAGTGACTTTAGTTAACATCCATCACTTCATATACTTAGAATTTTGTTTGTCCTTGTGATGAGAACTTTTAGGATCTACTCTCTGCAACTTTCAGATAGATATACCATACATACAGCATTGTTAACTATTATCATCATGTTATGTTTATTTTTATTTCTACCTTAGGAAGCGAGCTTGTCCTTCATGGGATGAAGTATTAGCTATCAAGTAGATAATGAACAAGTACTTACTAAATTTGACAGACTAGATATTATTTCTTTGGGATTTTAATTTATAAGCAAATATCTTTTAATTGTTTTCTCCATTTTTATTTATATTGCCTAATAATATAGCATGCCTCACTAAGCTTTTGATAGAGGTAAATACAACAGTATAGTTGGTATAATAAACACAGTTCCCATTCAAAAGAATTGCTGTGAGTTCTCATTTTAAACTTTAGATGTATTTAACAAGACAGTGTTCATTTTGTGTTTGCTTCAGAGTAAGTCCTTTGCTGTCAATATGACAAAATCAAGTAAAATGCTGGCTACTTGAGAGAACAATCATTTATCCTCTACTACATATCAAGAAATGTTAAAGATACTAAATTCTGACAGGCCTTTAAATACTTGTAACTGACCAATAAATAGAATTTAAAAAAAAAAAAGGAGGAAGTATTTTGTTCAGTAGCACCAAAAGAACTCAAGTGACTGAGTAGTTAGTGAATGCTTGATGGATCAGACACTATTGTTATTTTCTAAGAGGCTCTTAGATTTTTAGAAAATAGTCTGTGTGAGCACTTACCATTGAATATATTGCAAGAGGATCCATATCAGGCCACAATGACTACCTCTAGATGTACTTACTGATAAGCCTGTTATCAGCACATCACTGCTCAAGAATGCATGCTGTGCAATAAATTTGCTTCCTCCTCTCTCATTTCAGATCTTTGTGAATGAACAACATAGAAAAGTGGGAAACCATTCTGTTTAGGGATTAACAAAAAATCAAACCAAAAGAATAGCAACAACAAAATACAGTTTATGAACCCAGCCTTAAATTAATCTTAACTCCACATCCAAAAGATTACATCTCCCATTCTATGAGTTTTCTTAAAGTTACTGCTGTAAACATGTTGTGATCTTTGACACTTCACTTTCTCATGACTTTTGTGATCAGTTACTCCATCATTCCTTTTTTTTGGAAGGGACTTAGGCATAGGGAAGTCCATCTCTTTCTTATAATTGTTCCTTAAGCTCAGCACCATGCCCCACTAATTGGGCCGCTGTGGCACATAAATACAACCTTTCTCCATGAACTTTCACCTTTGCTTCAAAGCAACTTTTTCACAGGTCAAGGGTAAGTGACTGAAGGCACCTAGAGGATGATGTAGTCTTGCCCTGAATCTTTACCCTGGCACTAATGGACTATCGCTGTAACAGGAGTGTGATGTATGACCTCTGTTCATCAGAGGGGTTGACACACTCTTATTTTCCTATCCTTAAATAAATACAAATATTCTGTTGGAAAATACATAGATTTACCTTTTAACTCTTAATTTTCATGGTGTTTAAAATGAGAAAAAATAAAATCAAAAGAGGCCTTCGAGGGCTCAAACTGAGTCCTAGACATTTCTGACTGTTCTGACGTAAACAGAGATAGGAAGAGAAGACCCTAAGTGGTGGGTATCATGAACCCCTCACACTTTAAACCTGCTGTTTTCATATCAATCCAATCACCTAGCTGCTCTAGTCTATAATCCTCACATCTTTAGTTTCTATCAGACCCAACTCTTGAACCACTAAGCCTGCTAAGAAAAGAGTAATGTGCTGTTTTATTTTACCTTATAATAGAAGTTGGTTAGCTTTTTCTGGATGAGCCATAAGATTTCTGCAACTCTATCATTGTAGTGGGAAAGCAGCCATAGATAATACGTACATGAATGAGTGTGTCTGTGTTCAAACAAAACTTTATTTGTGAGCACAAATATGAATTTCATATAGTTTCACCCACCACAACATAATTATGTTCTTTTCATATTTTCTAAGCCATTTTAAAAATGTAAAAACTCTTCTTAGCTTTTAGGCATACAGAAACAGGCAGTGGGATTCTGTTACAGCATTCTTGGTACATCCATTGCTAATGGTAGTTGAGACATATGGTGATATATTCAATTTAATGCAAGATGCCGTTGTTCCCTTAAATTAAAGCAAAGTAAATTCACTCCTTTTCGTATTCACACTTAGATATAATGAACTTCCAGTGGTCATGGATGGACTTTGAAAAGTATTTTATTTGCTTTCTATCAGTCAAATAAAATATGAAGGAAACTTTTAAAAGCATTCTTTAGGGAAAAAAATGAATTAATCCAGCAACTTTCTTTCAGATTCAGAGGTGTTATGTGTTGCTTTATAAAGAGCCTTAAGTAATGTTCAGCCAGGAATGATGCATAGGTGTGGTGACTAGCCATAGCTTCAGAGAATTTAAATAATTTTCTATCTACTTTTTAAATCTGGTTACTCCTTTTAGAAGCACATACCAAATAAACTTCAGAATTAATGTACTAAATTTACATTCAGAAATCCTATTTCTTAGAGATACCTTTGATTAAGTAATGGATAAAGTGTTGCATAATTATGGCACTGCAGGTCCTGGTAAGGATCCCTTGTTATTAATCAGCAGTTTTCAAGGAAGTCACAGGATATCAGTAGTTATCTATTTCTAGCTCTACCTTAACAATGTGCTTGTTAAAATTTTTCCCTCCTGCACATACTTCCTTAATTTTTTACTGTTGTAAACCTCTGTATTTGGACCAAAGATCAGAAAACTGCTTACTGCCAAATCACTGAATGACCAATCTCTGAATGGTCCTCAGAGCCACTTGCTGATTTCCATGTAAGTTGGTGGCCACTATTTCATACTGCTTTCCAAAGATGCCAGGTTTAATTTTAAGCAAGCCAGGGGTTTTATTTAGTCTGCGCTGAGTGACCTTACCCCCTTCTTTAGCCTTTGCTTGTTTATTTCTAATTGTCTCTTGACACACAGTCTGACTATGGTAAGTGTTTATTCTTCTTCTCACTCTTCTGCTATCAGATACAGTGAATTCTTTTTATCTACAGCTCATTTGCATTCTCACCTGAAAAGGTGCAGCATCTCAGTAAGTCATGCTTCCCACTGAACCCAATTACTCCCACTGTGCAAAGCAAAGTGAGCCTGAACATCCCATGTGGAACAGGCAACATATGGTTGCTACCATCAACACAGCTGGAACATCTGTGTATAAATTCATGCTGTGTATGCATCACTTTAGTTGCATACTCAGATGATGCTGAGAACATATACAATTGGGAGTAAGTCTTAGAGATAATATAGCAGAGAAATAGGAGAGTAGATTTGAAAGATGTATTTACCTAGTGACTGCACCAGCTCAGTTCTGCTTTCTTTGTAGAATGAGCGTAACTCTAATAATTCATTTAAGATTTTCTCAATTACATAACTTAAAAGAATTCCTACAAATGAATCAAAGAGTTAGGAAAATGATATCTATCTTTGGTTTAATCATTTGTCAAATTATTAACAAAACAGTCTGGCAACACAACACTAACTGTACTTACATGTGGCCACCCACTGTCTTAAAGTTCTTAAATGGATCATATTACCGTATGCTCCAAAATATTGTATATCAAGTCTTTATCATTAGATACATTTTATAAATTAATATATTGAGTTAAATTGCACAATTTTAAAATAAAAACCAGGACATGAACTCATGTCATTTGGCTAATACATATATAATATATCTATATATATATATATATATGTCTATATGTATGTGTCTATATACTGTATCTATGAATCTATATAAACTATTATTGTATATAGTTATATAAAATATATTAATATATGCTATCATATACATTTACACATAAATATATGTGAATATAAATGTATAATCCTATGTATTTATTGACTTACTTATTTTCATCCTATTCCTGAAATATATCTCAAAAAGAAATGACTATAATTAGTATTTATAGATTCGTATAATTCCTTTTCCTAGTGATACCAGCTCAAGTTTGTAGTGGTGTTTTAGGAAACAATGACTAGATATTCTCTTTTTAAATTACCTAGGAAAGAAGCAGAAATATTGAGAGAAGACAGAATGGAGGTAAAAAGCAGTAGGTGTGGTTTAAATGGAGAGAATAATAACTATGTCTCTCCTTCTCTCACTCCAGTAAGTGAGAACTAACAAGATGCTTATTCAATAGAATTTTCTCAGTCTTGGCATGGGAATAGCAATTTCCACTGAGGGAAGAACCTGTAGTCATATGCTTGCTATATAAAGAAGACATAAATGATACAAAGAAAACATTGCAGAAAGAAAGCCACAAAATACTCAAATCTTTAACAGTTTGCATGAAAAATCTAGCTAGCATTGGAAATTTTCAAAGACCTTCTATAACTAATTTGTTTCAGTATAATTCCACAAATATTATTGACCTCCTATTTTTACAATACACCGTGGTTCTCAGAATATTTTCATTAGAAATACCAATAAGTACAAATTAGATTTGGAGTGAAGCTTTATAGCTTTCCCTTCTTTTCCCTGTGTTTTAGTTATGAATTTAGAATTAATTAAAAAGGAAATCAAACAAACAAAAAAAGCAGAGGAAATATAAAATAGGAATGCTAATTTAAGAGGAAAATGGTCTTTACAGAATTAAAATATAAATGGAAGGTTCTGAGAATGATAATTATATTATCCTGAATTTAATAATACCTTTTGTGGGCTAGATCTCTGGTAAATTCTGAAGGAATAAATTCTCAACAGACATAGGATAAGCAGTTTATAATCTTAAAGAGAATCGGGGTTTATGAGTACATTCAAGACCTGTGTGGCACAAAATAATAATAATAATAATAAAAATTAAAAAAAGAAAAGAAAAAGAAAAAAAGAAAGAAAGAAACAAAAACACACATTTGGAGTTTAATTCCAAAGCTGTATGTTGAATAAACACATAAAATTACCCAATTCTGTTTACAAATCATAAAGGTTTTGAAAGAAGGGAAAAGTGGCCATGAAGTAGAGATCAGGGTGAGTCTTTACGTGTGTTGAATAAATAATGGAATGCAGCTTCAAATAGACATGGGAGAATTTCTTAAAAGCAGACTAACAAAGAATTGAGAATTAGGGCTCCCTGGGTGGCTCAGTGGTTTAGCGCTGCCTTCAGCCCAGGGTGTGATCCCAGAGACCCTGGATCAAGTCCCAGGTTGGGCTCCCTGCATGGAGCCTGCTTCTCCCTCTGCCTGTGCTGTGTCTCTGTCTCTCTCTCTCTGTCTCTCTGTCTCTCTCTCTCTCTTCTCTCATGAATAAATAAATAAAATCTTTAAAAAAAAAGAATTGAGAATTAGCACAATACGGAAGTTGGCTTGACTCAAATAGAAGACTTGATGTGAAAGAATTAATAAAAATTAATGTGGCACCACAGACTGCCTTAAATATCAAATGGAAAATCAATTATTTTTTGTTTATTTACTCTGGAATAATAGATCACCAAAGTAAATTTTATATCAAATGAATTGATAAATGAAAAAACTTTTGGGGATATCAATCCGCTAGCAAGTGCAAGAACAGTAATAAGATACAGGAAACAAAATTATTGAAAGTTAAAAAGCAAGGTAGAAGGCAATGAATGAAGAATTTTCAGTGTGATGTGGGAAGAATGGCTGAGGAAATTATGAGGATGGGTAGACTCTTATGAAGGATAGAAAAAATAAAATCAACCCGGGATTTAGTAATTTGGACCAAGACAGTTATACATAATATTAATTATTAAAAAAATGAAGCTATGGTCTAAGAAGAGAATTCTATCATGAGGGAAAATAAATTTTCTTTCAGACATTTTGGGTTGTAGTGACGAAAAATTAATAAATGTCCCCTATAGACAAGTGAATCTGCAGGTCTTAGAGATCCATATTGACAGAGAGGAGTTTGAAGGGAAGTGATAAGCCTCAAAATTAGGAACACTTAACTACCTCCTTGTGGATGAACATGAGGCTGCATGAACAAGGGCTTCATGACCTTGAACCACTAGAAGAGCTCTGCCGTGAACACCAAATAATTATTCTACTTAAAAGAGTTAGGAAAAGAAGAAAATCAGGTTTTGTCTCAAGTCCTAGAACCTGAAGGATTCCTTCTTCCCATATTCCATGGTCCTGCTGAATGTTGAAAAGTGACCAGGACTTCATTTATGCCCCCACCATACTATAATAGCATCTGTCTAAGATTCAGAAACATGTAGTGGCTTATCCTCTATTTTGCTAACATTAGGTCAACAGGTCAGTTTTGAACCACACAACTTTTAAATTTAGCTTTGTATTGTAAAAGAAATCTTTAGCTAACACTGTATTAAAACCTAAAATAAACAGAAAAATAAAACTTTTGTCAAAAGCTTAAAAAAAATAAATCAGTGAGCATAGGAAAAGAGCAGAAGTTCAGGATGTGAGTTGGTGAAGGACAGACAAACTGAGAGAAGAAGCAATCTTAAAGTATACTCCAGTCAGTGGCAAGAAAGAACCTGTTTCACGATGAAGGGGCTTTTGACTATCATTAACTAAATAGAATTAGAAGAGGGAGAGACTTGAATCAATATCTCTTTGTACTTACAGAAAAGGAAGAGTTTTTGAAGATTATATCATGAGTGCTTAGTTTATATGTTTGTGTATGTATTAAATTGATGTAGATTAAGAAAATATCCTACTTAAGCATTTGTCTTCCACAAATGGAAAAGATGTTTTCAAATATGTTTTTTATATTTTATATTCATCTCCAAAATCATGTGTCTTCACAAGACACCAGGCCATCTTCTAGAGACCAGTTCTCTGGAAATTATTCAAAAGGCAATCCAGGTTTTTGTTTTTTGTTTTTTCTGGATTTGTTTTATTTACACCCTTCTTTCTTTCGTGTTCAGGTCTAGTTTCCCCTATAGCATAACTTCTCCAAATGCCATTCCCCTGCAGGACCAGAAAAAAACCCACACCTCAGATTTTCTTTTTCTTATAGCAAATTCTATTTTTCTTAACTCATTAGTCTTATTATAACTTGAGGTTTCTGTTATTATTTCAGTCCAGCACACCATTATCAGTGATGTGTTTTTTTTTTTCTTTAATCAGTGATGGTTTTAATGAGAGTACTAACAAGGAAAAAAACTCTGTTCTTGTTTTGTTTTCTGTGTCCAGAAATAGTTTACTGATAATACTGAGCGATAACTCACTGTTGATCTGATTTAAATTTAAATAAAGGACTTAAACAGGAAAACTTCACTGTTGCATTGCCCTTACCTAATATTGTTATGCTAATCCTAAAAATGTATTATACAGTCAGAAGCTTAAATGATAGACAGTAGCTACATGTTTTTCTGGTGCTTTTTTTTTTTTTTGCTACTTTTTAAATTTAGGCAAGATAAGTTTCCTGTGTATATTTTAAACTTCAGCTAATTTTCCCAATAATGTGAAGAAACACAGATGCTTTAAAAATTTAGAAGGTAAAAAAAAAAAAATTTAGAAGGTAGTTAAACATAACTTTCATAGTTCTATATATGGCATTAAATAATAAGTGGATTTAAAAGTTAAATTTATAGAATGAATACATTTATTTGGACATGGCATATATATTAACACCCTTAATATATCTTGTTTTGAAATATATTCTATTTTTTCTATACTAAAGTAACAAAAAATTCTTTAAAAAAGGTATGATTTTTTATTATTTATTTATTTTTAAAGATTGTATTTATTTATTCATCAGAGACACAAAAAAAAGAGAGAGGCAGAGACACAGGCAGAGGGAGAAGCAGGCTCCATGCAGGCAGCCCAATGTAGGACTAGATTCTGGGACTCCAGGATCATGCCCTGAACCAGAGGCAGAGGCAGAGCCTCAACCACTGAGCCACCCAGGCGTCCCCAAAGGTATGATATTTTTAATACAACATTCATTTATTGTGATTGAAATTAATCTCATAAGAAAGAGCAATTTAAGAAAACACCAAGCTACTAGGACACCTGGGTGGCTAAGTGGTTGAGTCTCTGCCTTTGGCTCAGGGCATGATCCTGTAGTCCCAGGATGGAGTCCTGATTGGGCTCCCCGCATGGAGCCTGCTTCTTCCTCTGCCTATGTCTCTGCCTCTCTCTCTGTGTCTCTCATGAATAAGTGAATAAAATCTTTTAAAAAAGTTCTTTGAAAACACCAAACTACTAACTGTATAGCAAATGTTTACATTTTGTCTTTTTTTTTTTTTACCAAATGTTGCTATTGTTTATATATTACTTATCTTATATCATCAACATAATGTAAAAATCATGAAATATATTTTTTAGAATTAAGGCATATGTTATAATAATTTAGTTTAGAAGTAAAGACTCCATTAATTTTATTAGTACATCATTATAGGGAATGTATGTGATTAATATATATATTGATATATAATATATATATCCTATTAGAGTTTTTGCTTAATGTTAATATAATGTATTCTTTTTCTTTCCTTTTCAGTGTATTCTTTTCTTTAATGTATGCAAATTTTTTGACATTTGACATGAATCTTTGGTAACAGCTGGAACAGGAACAAAGATGTAATACTCTACATTTCTGATAATACAATTTTGGCAAAAAAAGTGTTAGTGAAATCTAGCAAGGCCCTTTTACATCATTAAAAAAAACTATATGGCAATTATGCAAATTTTTTTCAGCAAGTTTATGTACAGATGTGCAAGTACTTATGCACTTCCATAGGCCTGTACAATGACCTAATTTCCACAAGCCAACACAGTCTGGTGTGCGCAAGAATTTACTAACATATAGATTTTAAAGGAAGAGCTAAGCACTATTAACACAAGGAATTTCAGTGACATTAGAGAATATTCTATTAAAAAAAAAAACTTTTCATAAATGACTATTAGTAAATAATGAAATTGACCTTAACGGTATACTTTATACTTGGTCTCATTTTGAACCTTATTTCTATTTATTTTTTTAATGGAGTACAATGTTTTCCCTATTCTTCCTCTAAATTTTTTTCTTCTGTATTATTACATTGCTTTAGACCTCACAATGTTGAATAGAAGTAATGGTCGTGGGCATTCTTATTTCTGAGTTTAAAGGGAATGTTTTCTTTCAATTTATTTTATTTTTCTTTATATAGCTGTAGTTTTGGGTGATCAATATCAGTGACAGAGATGATATGGATTTCTGATTTTATAGAATATTGCCCTAAACTGGTAGCCCAGGAATCAAGGCCCTTGACCTTGACTATCTGCATTAATTCTACTGATACTAGGCAAATAAAGGGTTTAGAGATCCCAGCCAGCCCCCAAGAGTTTACCAATACAGATATACTGCTGGGGCTGGGACACCCCTATACCTACTTGATAGTTTGGGAATTGAATGATCGTATTTAATATAAATAAACAAACAAACAAATAAATAAATAATTGAATATGTATATCATTGTGTGTATATACATATATATATTATGCATGTAAAAACATACTAATGTAAATGTTTATGATATAAAAAGTTGCCCTATGAAATTAAGTATAGTATCTGAAGAAAACTGCTTTCATTAAAAATCCAGTTTAAAAAATAAGTCTAAGAAAAATTAACATAACTACTACACTCTTTTCCAATATTTTGAGATGAGACATAACTGATATTAAATAATCAAAAGAGGTAAAATGCATACATTGAATCTTCAGTACAGTTATAATGATAAATGGTCACACCATATCTAAGTGTATTTCTGATCCAGGAGCAAAAAAAAAAAAAAAATATGATTAACAACGAATAATTTTGTGTAATGTATTAAAAGAGAAAAACCACTACAATTCTATGGTGGAAAATGACAAAGCAGTGACTTAGCCACAGTTGATGTAAATGGCATGTTTCATCCAGTCAAGATCAAAAGGCCTTTGGAGCTAGAGATAGCAGGAATCATTGAAAATAGGACTCCTACAAATAGTCGTGTGTGCATGTGTGTAAAAATATGTAAAAAATGTAATTGACATTTAGCAGATCACTATTTCATATTTTTATAAGCTACTTGTCTTTGTTAAAAAAAGGTCTTCAAAGATGCAGTAGGATCTGTAAAATATCCTTTATAACAAACTATGATCTATAATTATATTAATATAGTTCATATCCAAGAAACATCAGTCAGAAACAGGTATTGGTTTGATATAAATCAATCAAAGCAAAGCTTCAAAACAACAATAAATAAGGTCTTAATGCTCTTTCTTTTGATAAAGGTGACTTTCAGCAGCAGAAATTCTATTTTCTGTGGAATGTGACCACTTTACCTGCTGAATCGAGTAGAATGTGGAGATATGCAGGAAATACTATTGATTTTAAGCATTATTTGAACCTATAAACAGATTTAAAATGACCTTCTACTGTGATAACAATATCTATAATTTGAAAAGAGTTTGTAGAGGAAGAAATGTTGCAAGGTCTGGAGTAAGATAAATGGCAATTTATGGAGGTCAGTTGGCCAATTTCAGATCAAAATAGTTGATACTGCTGCAAAGCAGTAAATATAGCAACACCATTTCTGGAAAATCACAATTTGAGGATACTTTAATTTTTAAAGAATTGTTTTACTGGCCACTTGGGAACTGCTTTATCTATTAAGTTAATGTTATAACTTTGCCATTTGCTACTTTTCAGGTATTTTCATAGTAATAGAATATATTGACTCCTTAAAACATGTAACTATGGGAAGCTATCTGAGTTCAGGTTTACCAAAAGGGCATCATATAATGAACCCTAAGTCTTAAGGCAACCCATGGTTAAAAATGTAGAGATAATAATGAGTATGTTATTATTATTATTATTATTATTACAAGTTAACTTCTTTTAGATAACAGTGTGTCTATTTTTCTGTTATATCTGGTGATACACTTTAGGTGATATTCATTTTCCCTTTTTATAAATAAACCTGGTACTCATAGTTCCAGCAGTTAGTTCAGACTCATATTTTTCCTTTTAAGAAGGAGTCAGTCAAAGGGCACAAAATTTCATTAATGGAAGATGAATAAGTTCTGGAGACCTACTGTATAGCATGAGGCCTATAGTTAACAATACTGTGTGGTGTATTTAGAAATTAGGTAGTGGTAAAATTTATGTTGAGTGCTCTTACTATACATACAAAAAAATCAATGTAAATATAAGTAAAGGGAGTAGGAGGAAACTTGTACAAGTGAAGGATAAATGCATAGTTTTGATTTCAGTGATGATTTCACAGGTGCATACTTATCTCCAAATTGTATGTATGTAATCTTTAGTTTTTTTGCATATCAATCATAGTTCAATAAGGTGGCTTTAAAAATAGTTTAATATAATTCAAGATTTTCCATATTCAATATTCCAAGTTGGAAGAGCTTAGTATAAACCAGCATGTAGAATTCCAGAAGTTATGTTTATAATAATTTAAAAACACTAAATAGAAAATTGGAAAAGTAAACCTGCCTAAAAGCAAAGCTCATTTAGAATGAACACAAAGCTCTTCTAAAATTGTCCAGAGAAGGGTTATTTTTCTAACCAAGCAGATTGTTCATCCAGAAAACATTTATCTTTCTAACCAACCCCCAGGAATTTCTAACTTCCCATTGTTTGCTTCATTCTTTCAGGTCCCATCTGTCTGAAAACCCCCATTCAGTCTCATTTTGAAAACTTGTTTTCTGGATTCACCTAATTATTTTGTTGTGCCCTTACTCAGCATTCAGCTCAAACATTCTGTGTGCTTGTTCTTGTTAATCTGGTTTATAGGCAAAACATAATCTAATTAAAAAAGAGCTGAAGAAAGTATTTTAAGTATTTCCTGCAGTGTATTACTTGGAATTACCTTTGTGAAATTTTTCAAGGCTTGAAAGTGACAATATTTTTAGTTGTTATTAGGATTTCTTTAAGAATTATTTTCCTGGAAGAAAAAGTTACATTTTATTTTTAGAAGTCTCCGCAAGTGTTGAGGTCAATTCATTTCTTTACCAAGTGTCTACTATTATATCCTTTCATCTGCTCAAAGTGGAAGATACTAGGTAAAGCTAAAAATCATCTGTAAAAATATATGGATGTTTCCTATTTTATATATATCAAAATCTAGAGAAGAGGAGGGGACTGGCAATACTACTTTTATGATAACTTGTAAAAGAACTCTTGTATACTTTTAGCATGATTTTCCCCCATTTCCTTTATCATCATCTTTCAATTTATATGTGCCTATATTATTTTACCAGTGAGATTCGAGACATCACTGCCCCAACCCCCATCATTAAATACTTCAGGGTATATCACTTAAGAATGAGGTCATTCTTTTTTGTAACCCCATTAAAGAACTTTAACATCTATCCAATGCTGTTATTTAATCCACAGTGTCTATTCCAATTTGTCATTCTTCCAAAAAATGCTCTATATTGTTTTTGTTTGTTTGTTTTTCCCCTGATCTAGGATCTACACTAGGAATACTTAATGCATTTGTTGGTTATGTTCCTCTAATTTTCTTTATTTTGGAACATTATCTTGGCCTTGACTTCTGTTTCTTGACCTTGACATTTTTGTGTGGATCCCACAATTTGGGTTATTCTAATATTCCCTCAAGATTAGATTCATGTTATGAATTTTTTGGCAGTGTTACCACAGAAATGATGTCTCCATTACGTACTTTGAGGTTAAATTTCTCAGAATATTCAAGTAATCTCAGAACTCACCAATTGGAATGACATCAAATTAAAAGTAATGTTAAAAGACTACATAAAGGATGAACTAGTAGATTTTTAATTATTTATTTATTTATTAGTTTATGTCACATACCAGGAACTGTTATAGATGCTAGTGCTATCTTGATAAAGTTGCTGAATGGCGAGCACCAGGGATCAGCAAAAAACAGCCCTCTGGCCAAATCCACCAATCCTTATTAATTCATAGATTGATAATGGCTACTTTTGCATTGCAATGGCAGAGTTAAGTAGAGATGATAGAAAACTTTTATGGTCAACAAAGCCTAAAATATTTACTGTCTGCTCTTTATAGAAAAAGCCAGTCCCTGCCCTAAAACAGCATAATCTAGCTAAAGTATTTTTGTAAATAAATTTTTGTAAATAAATAATTATTGATAAATTCTTGGGCAATGAGAAAATATTATCATGTAGTCATGTGGCTTTAATTTTTTTGGTGGGCTGAATAGATTTTTCCATTGAATCTTATGAAGATTGCATTATCTGTTTAGTACAAAGTATGTAATACTTTAAAATGCTCCACTAGTCATATTCTAGACTTCGCCTAGGAATAATATGCAATATCACTTAGCCAGAAATCCCTAGTGTTTCTGAGCCTACCTCTCTTAAGATTCTGTTGTTCTCTTGTCTATTGCCTACTATAGATGTTACTTCAAAGGACTAAGCTCCGGAGGCTTCAGCATTTCCTGTGTCAACAAGACATTTTTTCCCCTTCAAGTGATTTATTAAAGGGTGAATCGGATTGACTTTAGTGAAATATATTGCATCTTTCCTGAAGATAGAATTTTTGTCCCCTTTAAGAACTCTCCTGCTTATGTCTTGAGCAGAATCACATTCTCAAACTAGTGTCTGGACATGCGAGTAAATCCCATTACTCATTAATAGGATTTGTCTGCACACCTCCTATGCATCCTTTGGTAACTGAGAAGTCCTTCACTGTGGGCTCTTTCTTTCTTTCTTTCTTTCTTCTTTTTCTTTTTCTTTCTTTCTTTCTTTTCTTTTTTTTTTTGTTTTCTCTGGACATCTGTCCAAATAATTTCACTCTATGATACATGTATTTCATTTAAACTCTCCAAGAGAGAGAGACTAGTAGTTGATAAAACTCTTGAATAGCATTGTACTCTCTCTTATTTTACTCAAGGAGATGCCCTGAATTTAGTTTTCTCTCTGGGAATGAACCACAATTCAAATATTTGCAAAGTAACTTGGGAGGAAACCCAACATCTGTGTTCTTAGATGATGCGTTACTTACAACCATTTTTAAGTGTCATTTAGGCTATCTCAAAAATGTGGTTAAAAATACTTAAAGAGGGCAGCACAGGTGGCTCAGCAGTTTAGGTCTGCCTTCAGCCCAGGGTGTGATTCTGGAGACCCGGAATCGAGTCCCACGTCGGGATCCCTGCATGGAGCCTGCTTCTCCCTCTGCCTGTGTCTCTGCCTCTGTCTCTCTGTGTCTCTCATGAATAAATAAATAAAATCTTTTAAAAAATGCTTAAAGAATAGTGATATAAAAGTGGTCTATAAAATGGAAATGCTTCTGATAATTTGACGGTTGAAATACTATATTTAGGAAAGTAACAAAAATATGCACTAGGTTTTAGGAAAATGGTAATAGATACTAATAATAGTACATCTTGGTTAGACTAGATCAGTAAGATTAATATTGCATGAATCTGATCAAATATCCACTGTCCTTATTTGGCCTCTAGTCTCTGGCTATACTTTCATTCCTAGTTGCTAGTAGGAGGTGCCCGTCTGGTCTTACTCTGAATACCTCCCTTCTCTGTTATTAATCTAACCTTCTAATGGTAACATATTAATTATTACTAGAAGTTGCTATTCTGTACCATGCCCCTTATTTATTTTATCCATAATTCTTACAACCTTTTTGCAAGACAGGGATTATTGTGTCATTTTTACCTATAGAAGAATGGGCTTTGGAATGGCTTTAACTCTCCAAACGCCACCTAGTAAGTGACAGAGTTAGGATTAAAACCCAGACCTATGGGATGCCTGGTAGATCAGTGGTTGAGTGCCTTTGGCTCAGGACGTGATCCTGAAGTCCAAGGATCAAGTCCCACATCGGACTCCCTGCATGGAGCCTGCTTCTCCCTCTGCCTATGTCTCTGCCTTTCTCTCTCTCTCTCTGTCTCTCATGAATAAATAAATAAATAAATAAACAAACAAACAAATAAATAATATTTAAAACATAAATAAATAATAAATAAATAAATAAATAAACACAGACCTAACACCAATGCCCACTAGCCCACATACTTTTTTTTTTTTTAACGCACTTACTTTTATCTCAGGGTTTTACACATACCATTGATATGATTTGGCCTCCTTGATTAAACAGAAAGCAAAATTCAAAATATTGATTGCAATTCAAACATTTTTTTTGTTTTCATTGAGATTTCTCTTCAGAATATTAATTATAAAATTATACAGGAGGATCCCACTCACACACACACACACACACACACACAACACACACACACACAGAAACAAGGGTGCAGTAACAGTAAACCTGCATTATTTATATATTCTTTGAAACCTGCTCATTACTTTACTGCCTGACATTGTTTCATACATGTCAATATGACACAAACAAAAGACTTCTAGATATTGAACTTGTTCTCGTCAAATAATGTTAAAGATCTAATCTAAAATATGCTTCCAACTTCTATACTCCTAAGTATTGTTTCTCATTTCTCTGTATAGAAACTTTGTTTCTGCAAGTTAGCTAAAATATTAGTAAATTTGTTTTAATTAAAGAATTAAACCTCCTTTTAAAATGTTTTTTAGAGACAAAAGCAAATATCCACAATTTCATATAGATCTATGCAAAAATTAAATATACCAGGATATAAATTTAAAGCGATGAGTAGACTTTACATATAACTATATTAACTGCACACTAATTTGAATTTTATTTATTTATCATAGATAGCACATGTGGGTCCTCTTGGGAACAGGTGAAGAGATAGAAGGGGAGGGGAAGAGAACAGCGGACTCAGCCCCAACAAGGGGCTCCATCTAATGACCCTGAGTTCATGACCTGAGTCAAAACCAAAAGTTGGATGCTTAACCACCTGAGCCATCCAGGTACCCCAGTTGCACACTAATTTTAAAGGAGATAACAGGTGATACTGGAAACCTCCTCACAAGGTATGCTATGTACATGTCAAAACCAACTCTAAATCCCAGACATTATCACAACCCCTTCTATTTCCGATTGTATGAGAAGAATGGGTAATAGAAAGAAGGAGACAACAGAATAAAATGCCATTCATTTTGAAGGAAGTGAGGTATTTTCAATAAGAGCCTTTTACTTTGTGTAAGTTATTTGGGGAGGCTAGGAGAAAACAGTTAGGAATTGTCCAATTTAGTTACTTGTGTTTCAAAATATCTACAAAAGAGGAAACTATCTGATTAAATTGAAGAATCTTCAGAGCCACGGATGTTGGAATGACACAAAACCAAAAGGGTGAGAAGAAACAATGCTACAGAGAGTCTAAATCGAAAAGAATAAAATCAAAGGGAATAGAAGATGGTAGGAAGAAGCAGAAAACAGAATTGTCCAATTAGCCACTGGTTCATGTGAAGTTATATTTCACTAGAAAGAGATAAGTAGATATAGGACCACTGGAGACTTAGCTACCCTCTATGAGAGACTTTATTAGTGGGTAGAATAGATGTTGATTTGAGTAGTATCCCCAAAACAACTCATTCCTCTTCAGATTGATAGAGACCAGTAGAATGATGAAACATGACCAAGCCAAGTCATGAAAGGATCTTGCTCCAAGTGCTGGCATGGTAATTTGCCAAATTGGAAACTTGTCTCTCATATCTGAACTTCCCTATCCCCATCCTATAGGGCAACCTCTAGGAGGGAAGAATAGAGAAGGAGAGGAAAAACCGATTACTATCCTCCTGACATTCTGTCTATCCCAAGCCACATATTTTACCAATAAGAGAGAGGAAATGTGTGGAGCAAATATAAAATTACATAGTTAAATTGTACTAATGAGAAAGTTATATGATACACTCAGAATTATTTGACATGAATATGAAGGAGGATTGTATATGGCCTAATTGTAGGACAGTGATTAGAATAAATGTATTGAGACAGAAACTTGAATAAGCTGGTTTAAAAAAATTAACATGCCAGCACTATAATCATGTGCCTTTCAAAAATTGTACTCTTGTGGTTCTCATGAGGTGTAAGGTTGTTGTCACATTTGTACACTAATTTATTATATAAATTGGTCTTTATGCTCAAACAGAATTGTATCTTTCATGACATAGTATGTGTATCTTTCATGGCACAGTAAGATAAGTAATGGGATAAAAAGGCAGAGGAAAAGGTTGAAGTTATGATAGGGAAGATACCTGTTACAGCAAAACTATTTTATTTTAATCCTCATTAATCCTGAATCCAAACTGCTAAACTGATAGTAGTATTCGTAGCAAGGAATTTGGGGATTGGTAGGACAAAATAAAAGGGATTATGATTTTGAAAATTACTCTTGAAATTTACACATTAAATATGTCAAATGGATTGGTGAAGGGAGATTCAACTGAGGCTGAATTCTGTAAAAGAGTAAGAAGAGTAAGACTTGCAGAGATCAATTCAACAATTCTGGAGACCAGATCCAGTTTCTGAGGAAAGCATTTGTTCTAGGCTCTCCTGCCTTGTGTCCAATGGAGGCTTCCATTTTCAAATTTTGCCACCTATTTCCATCCTGGTTCAGGTTACTATCTCCTCCTTGGATTAGAGTATTAATCTGCTGTCACTCTACAGTCTTGGAAACAAGCAAAATGCCTCAATTAAAATATAAATCAGGTCATTACACAACTCTGCTCAAAATTTTCCAATGATTTCTAATCTCAACCAAAGTAAAAAGAAAAAAAAATTAAAATGACCCATTTTGCCCTACAAAATTTGACCTACCACCATGACTCCATTACCTGCCTAACCTCATTTCTTAGTAACCCCTCCTTGTTTTCCTACTCCATCCATATAAACTTCTGCTGCCCTTTGCACCCAGCAGGCCTTAGAAACTCTACCATGGCTCTGCATTTTCTCTGCTTGGAACACTCTTCTCTCAGAAGTGTAACACATCGCACTTCCTTCAGGTCTTTGCTCAAATATCAACCTTAGCTCTCTATTTATATTTGCCGTGTACATCACCCAGTCCCTATCCTGGTACCTCCAGTAAGTCTTCCCTGCTGATTTAAAGTATTTTTTCCATAGATTTCATCAACTTCTAAATGGTAATTAGGTTAATGACATGATTTGCCATGAATCTGGGACACTTGAGTCTCGAAGAAGTCACTAAAATAATTAAGAAGACATAATTAAAAGGTAGGCTTATTGACCAACAATTGATTTTATGATATTAAAAATCTATAAAATGGTTCTATTTAAAAGTACTCTTGGGGGATCCCTGGGTGGCGCAGCGGTTTGGCGCCTGCCTTTGGCCCAGGGCGCGATCCTGGAGACCCGGGATCGAATCCCACATCGGGCTCCCAGTGCATGGAGCCTGCTTCTCCCTCTGCCTGTGTCTCTGCCTCTCTCTCTCTCTCTGTGACTATCATAAATAAATAAAAATTAAAAAAAAATTAAAAAAAAAAAGTACTCTTGGGCAGACCGGGTGGCTCAGAGGTTTGTTTAGCACTGCCTTCAGCCCAGGGTGTGATCCGGGGGTCCTGGGATCTGGTCCCACGTCAGGTTCCCTCGATGGATCCTGCTTCTCCCTCTGCCTGTGTCTCTGCCTCTCTCTGTGTGTCTCTCATGAATAAATAAATAAAATATTTTAAAAAACCAAAGTACTCAAAGTTATTTCTATAGAATGAAAACAGCATCCATGTGAACAATAAAGTAGAATATTTATTTTTATATTGACTATAAATGAATGTTAAAAATAATATATATGAACATTAACATAGAACAGTTACTGTTGGAACATATCAATTTTTTAAATAATTTGTGTAGCTGTATCTGTCTCTAGTACTGTGTCATGACAGTTCTTCAGTGTGGAATTATTATTTCTGTTTTTCATGGAATTTATTAGAATATATTGATAAGGGATATGTTAAACTCACCATGAACTTTCATAAAAAATGTAAATCCAGTATTTTTTATTGTACACATTTTTTTTCTTTATGTTCTTCTTTTGAATCCACTTATGCCAAAAAGGAATTACTGAACAATGAAAAAGGGTTACCATAGAATAAAATAATAAAATAAAATAAAATAAAATAAAATAAAATAAAATAAATAAAATAAAATAAAATAAAATAAAATAAAATAATAAATAGATTTAAGTTACATGGTAAATAATAAAACCACTTTAGAAAGATCATTCAGATCTCTGACAGTATTCTTTATTAGGACACTTGGAATTTTATATTGCCGATATAGGTTGGCAACTTTATGCATCTTACAGTCTGATACCTAGGTAAGGGTGCAGCTGGATGGCAGCACTGATTACCTTTTTACATATACAAATAGAAAAGAGTATATATTTATATACATGTGTGTATATATATATATATATATATATATATATATATATATATATAAAGACAATGACAAATGCTGGTGAGAATGCATAGCAACTGAAGCCCTTAACATTGCTTATAGGGATACAAATGGTACAGCACTCTGGAAAACAGTTTGACACTTTCTTATAAAAAATAAGCATGAAGAGTGATGCCTGGGTGGCTCAGTGATTGAGCATCTGCCTTTGGGCCAGGGCATGATCCTGGAGTCCTGGGATCAAGTCCCACATTGGGCTCCCTGCATGGAGCCTGCTTCTCTCTCTGCCTGTGTCTCTGCCTCTCTCTCTCTCTCTCTCTCTCTCTCTCTGTGTGTGTGTGTGTGTCTCTCATGAATAAATAAAATCTTTTTAAAAAAATGGAGGTACAATAAGATTCAGCAATTATATTTATCTCAGGCAATTGAAAACTAATTTATGTCCACTGTAAAGTCTATAAATGAGTGCTCATAGCAGCTATTTGTAATAGCCAAAACTTGGAAACGACTAAGATGTGCCTCAATGGTTAAATTAACTGTGATATATTCATACCATTGAATACTGCTCAGCAATAAAAAAGGAATGAACTATTGATACACACAACAACTTGGATGGATCTCAAGGACATTATGCTGAGTGAAAAGACAAATGCAAAAAGTCAAAACTACATACTTCCTTTATTAACATTCTTGAATGATGAAATTGTAGTGGTGGAAAACAGACTGCTGGTTGCCAGGTTTTATTTAGGGACTGTGCCAGGAAGGAAGACTTATATGAATATAAAAGGGAGGCAGAGGGAGATCTTTATAGTGAAGGAATCCTCTGTTGATTACAGAAGTAATTACACTTACCTACACAGTGATAAAGTGATAGTCTTCCCTGCTTATAATAAATAAATAAATAAATAAATAAATAAATAAATAAATAACAGAAATAAAATAAATACAATTTCCTCATTTAAAAATTATGCATAAATAAATACTCTGCACATGCATTGTACCAACATCAAATTCCTGTGATAGATAGCATGCCATAATTGTGTAAGTTGTAACCATAGGAGGAGACTGGTGATGTGTACACAGGTCCTTCCTAGACTAACTTTGCAACCTCCTATGAATCTAAATTGTTTCTAAAAACAGTAATCTAATATTTCCAAAAACATATATGTATGTGTATTTGTATATATATGCACATATTATGTATATCCATCTATATCACATATACATATATTTATATACATATCATATATAATCTTGTAAATATGTTGAATGGGTAGAACTTAATGATAATAATCACATACTGGGATTCTCCTGGGTGTCTGCATCTATATTGTTGGCTCATATTTATTTTTTATCCTACTTGTATGTTATCTGTCTTCCTCTACTAATTGTAAGTTTCAGGAGGACAATGAATTTTATCTGTTTTGTTCACTGTTGAATCTCGAGAGCTTACCTTAGATCAATCCTTGGATGAGTGATATACTTAGTAAAAAATTGCTGAATGAGATGAGTAAGATAGAATCATCACTTTAGCATGCTAATAGATGGAATGATACTCATAGCCTGAGATCCTGATCATGAGAATTATGATAACCATACCAAAACATCCTTTTATTTCCTGCCCTTTCCACTAGATCTTATGTTTCATACCCAAATAATGCAGGCACACAGTTACTCCATTGCCTTTATAGGTTTAAAGAAAACAAAACAAAACAAACAAAAAAAACAACGCCTTAGCCTTGAAGTATATAATTTGGCAATGTGAAACAACAAAAAAAAAATCTTAAAAATACAAATTCTTGTTGTATTTTACCTATGTTTTAGTATATTTATTTTAAAACATTTCCTAAGAAGTAGACTTTTCTAAGAAACAGCTTAGTTTACATTAATTTGGGGATAACATGTATGGGCAGCCTGATTGAAATCAGGGTTTAGTTACATTGCTTGGGCAACTTGGGTTTATAAGGTGACTGAGCAGAAAGAACTGAAGTATCATAAATATTGCAGTGAAATATTTATAGGACTTGAAGATCTCTCATAGTCTTGTCTTTTGGTTGGCATGGGCCTCGAGGCCAATATGCTAAGCCAGATATTAGAACATAGATATTACTCTCTGAAGTTCCTGAATCTGAAGAACAAGCAAGATTTGTGATTTCAAAAGATGATTGGATTTCTAGCATTGTTTTTTCATATGAATTTTTGTTTTCATTGGAGATTTCAATAATTGATCCATACCATTAGCTATATGGACCCATGTAAGACTGGAAAGGATGTATCATAGGATTGTGATGCCAAGGAACATGACAAGTAGAATCATAAATAGATCTTTCCTATTCATCAGTTTTCCTTAGTGTCCTAATCAGGAAAACAAATCTAAGTTTCCATCTGAATTCCCTGAAACTGATGACGCAGAAAGTGGCATAGTGACCATATTTCTAAGTTTTCTTTTCTGTTTTTGCCATAGTTGGGTATGACATTGTTATATCAAATATTATTTCTTGGAAACTAATGGATTGAAATTAAAGGGAAAATCTTAATTTCCCTTTTTGATAAGAATCTTAAACTGACAGGGAAACAAGCATTGTTATGAAAATAAGGTGTAAAGAAAAAGAAAAGGATGGTAGTCAGTTATTTTTGGTATTTGGGTCTTTGTCTAGGGTTCTTTTGATGGTAGTTGTTTATATATGGAAGCCTGGAGCTAGATCAAAGCTTTTTGGGAAACCCTCTCTTTCATGATGCCATTTCCTCTGGAGTATCTTAGAGATTCTCAATTACAGATATCTGAGTTTTCAGGACCTCCAGGTCATGGGAATGATATGAATCATTTTAAGTCGGCAAATGCAGGTCCAGGCATCCAATCCTTGTAATTCAATAGCTGTATTGTAGTTAATAGTGCATAATATGTTCTTTTCTAAAAATTTCAAGAGCAGTCTTATGTTGGCATCATTTTAGTAAAACTAGGTCTTCAGATTGAAGGTTGTATAGGGATTTCTATAGTTTTCCCTGACAGAAGCCACTTGGAACTGTTAGTTATAAAGGTGGGTATACTGTCTTAAACCTGTAAAGTATTTGACCATTTACAGTCAGTCTAATTACAGTCAGTCTAATTATAGTCAGTCTAATTACAGACTGAACTGTATCCTTCCAAAATTTGTATGTTAAAACTCTAACCCCCAATGTGGCTGTGTTTGGAATTAGACCCTATAAGGAGATAGTTAATGTTAAATAAGGGCATAGGATGGGGCCCTGATCCAATAGGATTAATATCCTTAAAAGACACCAGAGTGTACTCCTTGTCTCTCCCTCTCTTTCTTTCTCCTTCTCTGTCCTTTGCTCTCTTGCTATTCCTTTCCCCTCTCTATGTGAGCATACAGTGAGAAGGTGTTTGCAAGCCAGGAAGAAGTCCCTCACCAGAAACTGAATCAGCCAGAACCTTGATCTTAGACTTTGTAGACCTATAAGAAATTTTCACTGTTCAGGCTACTCATTCTATGGCATTTTGTTATTGCAGCCTGAGTAGACTAATATACCATTTATGTGAAAAATTATTGTCATCTACAAAGAACTTATTAAACTCAACACCCAAGAAACAGAAAATCCAGTCATGAAATGGGCAGAAGACATGAACAGAAATTTCACCAAAGAAGACATGCACATGGCCAACAAGCACATGAGAAAATGCTTGACGTCATTTGCCATCAGGGAAATAAAAATCAAAACCACAATGAGATACCACCTCACACCAGTGAGAATGGCGAAAATTAACAAGACAGGAAACAACAAAATGTTGGAGAGGATGTGGAAAAAGGGGAACCCTCTTGCACTGTTGGTGGGAATGCAAAATAGTACAGTCACTCTGGAGATCTGTGTGGAGGTTCTTCAAAGAGTTAAAAATAGAGCTACACTATAACCCAGCAATTGCACTACAGGGTATTTACCCCAAAGACACAAATGTAATGAAATGCTGGGAGACCTGCATCCCAGTGTTTATAGCAGCAGTGTCCACAATAGCCTAACTGTGGAAGTATCCGTGATGTCCTTCAACAAATTAATGGATAAAGAAGATGTGATATATCACACACACACACACGTATACACGTATATATACATGTATGTATGTGTGTATATATATGCACATACACACAATGGAATATTACTCAGCCATCAGAAAGGACAAATACCCACCATTTGCTTCGGCATGGATGGAACTGGAGAGTATTGTGCTGAGTGAAGTAAGTCAGTCGAAGAAAGACAATCATCATATAGTTTCACTTATATGGGGAATATAAGAAATAGTGAAAGGGATTATAAGGGAAAGGAGGGAAAATGAGTGGGAGAAAAATAGAGAAGGAGACAAACCATGAGAGGCTCCTAACCCTGGGAAATGAACAAAAGGTTGTGGAAGGGGAGGTGGATAGGAGATGGGGTAACTGGGTGACTGGCACTGAGGAGGGCACTTGATGGGATGAGCCCTGGGTGTTATACTATAGGTTTGGAAATCAAACTTCAATAAAAAAATTATAATCAGTTATCAGAGGTGTAATTCTAATCTTAAGGTGAGCTGTGATGAGTTCATACAGTCATATCCTCTAATTTCCTTTTGTGAAAATCTGAAAGGCATTATTAAATAAGGATATTTTGCTACACCATGGCAGTTATAATTCATCAGATAATTTTCAAGCTCTATTTTAAATATATCATTTGTTCCTTCCGTTTTCTTTGAAGACTAAAGACAATAAGGATGTGGTATTTCTGAATGATGGGCAGTGTCTTATAAAGCACTTTAATTATAGTCCCTGTAAACTGTGTACCTCAGTTAGTGAATTAATGATTTAGTGTACCCCAAGTTGGAAATACAAAGACTATAAGATAAAAATAAGCCGTCTAGAAAATAGAGAAACAATGGTAAAAGCTTTCTTATAATCATTTAAAGAAGGTGAATGCTTAAAATCCATCTTTCAATATTCAAATTGATGTTTGGCTCTTGCCTTTACAGTTATGCCAGGTTTATGAGTTTGGCAGATGGGACATATGTCAGAAAACTTCTAGGGAATTTTGAGTGAGATTGCCTATGAATGCTGATATAAGATTGGAGATAATTTATCTATGCTACAGGGATAAAATGAAACTATTCTGGGTAATGGATTATGTTGGCCAGCATTATCAGAATGGAAAAAAAAATGGAACCTCTCCTGAGAAATAGCACAAAATTAGTTTATAAACAGTCAGTGATTAGCCTGATAGTGAAAGCGTATTATACATGGTGAAAACATTGACAGTTGTCTAGAGCCTTTTGATTTATACCTTGAGACATACCACAGTAGTTACTGATTGTCCTTGCAGGATGGCTACATCAAATTTAGAAATATAAATCAACTTCTAGAGAAATAGTATACCAGTCTTTGCTTGAACATTAGTATGCTTTTGAATTAAGAAGTATGCAATTATTAAAACTTTTTTCAATTAATATATTTTACTTATACACAATGAACTATAACAATTGAAATTCCGAACAAACCTGATTGATTTTATAATCTTTCTTCCTTAAAGAGAGGAAACAAACATTTTGGTACCTGGTAGCCATTCTAGAACCTATAGATTTTTTTTTTTTCTGAATTTGGTGCCTGGCTTTAAGAAAAACCAAAAAACAAAACAAAACAAACAAAAAAGCAACTTGACAAGGGAGACAAGACATACGTAAGTTATGCTTTTTCAAGGTAAGAAATAGGAACAGCAATAAAGGGAAGTAATTCTAGCAATTTAAATTGTACTCTTCAAAATAAAGATATTTAAAAAATGATTCAGTTCAAGTGTATGCTAGCAGCAATGAAAATTAACGAAACATTTTAGTAATAAAAATGGGGCTTTTTCTCTGAGCAGAGAATAACTTCATTTAAAAAAAAAACTTCAATTTTACTTTTTTAAAAAGATTTATTTATTTATTTGTTTGTATATTTGGGAGACAGAATGAGAGAGACAGAGAGAGGCAGAGATGCAGGCAGAGGGAGAAGCAGGCTTCCTGCAGGGAGCCTGGTGTGGGACTCGATCCTGGGACTCCAGGATCACACCCTGGGCCAAAGGCAGGTTCTAAACCACTGAGCCACCCAGGGATCCCTCAGTTTTACTTTTTTGTATTTATGGAAAAATATTTTGCAAAAATGGAACTATAAACCTTTACCCTTATGAATAAATATATTAAAAGAGTCAAAGTCATTAGAATGTTTAACATGTTTCATTATTTTAATTTATTTTAATTATTCATATTCATATTTATAATCCACATGTAACTGTATGTGTAGGATATGATATATACAAATATAATTATTATTTTTTAAAATATAATTATATGCATAATATCATTCACTTTAACTTAAAATATAATGAACACTATCAATATATCAAACAAAATAATGCATATTTTATATTCATTAGTCTATAATAAAATATGGCTTCCTTAAGAAAATGACAGATCATGTCTTACATACAAATGTATTCTTGTATGTATAATAGCTATACTTAATATAATTTCAAATATGTATAGTAACTATCATCTTTTATTAAAACAACCAACTTTCGTTTCTCTCAACCAGGAAAAAGCTAGAAATTGGGACATTCAAATGTCTTAACTGTTTTTCTTAAAAGACAGTTATTTTGTATTATCTCTATAGATATATGAATGCAAACATCACCTAAAGGTATTTGAATATACTGACAAATTTTAGCTCTTTTTCAATACATAAGGATAAACTCTAAATTTAGTGACTAATTTGTTATTTTTTTTAGTTTGAATTTATCTAGTTATCCCAATATTAGCGAGTAATACAATTTAATGTTAGTGCAAGTTATTAAATTTGATTAAGGATATGAAGATTATAATTTATACCTACACATTCAGCTCTTATGATTCATGACATTATAAGAAATGAGATTAAACATTTTCAAACATCTATCATTCAAATTTCATTTAAACATAATTTTATATTTTTAAAATCTTAGTTGTAGAAATAACAGTAACTTGACTCATAAAACCATTGTCGAAATATTGAAATCCCAAATTTGTGATTTTAATATAAGAATCATGTAAACTAAAATATTGTATGAACAATAATTTTACATAATAAAATCTGGAACATATATAATAGACTTTAAGCAAATATTGACTTACTTAGATTCATGTATTTATCAGAAATATTAAACAAAGATTTTCATAACAAAATCCATATATTTATATTTACTTACCTAAACTTTAAAGACTTTAATGTTTAGAAGCTCGTAGGTTTTCCTTTAATCATAATTGTAGGTTTAACTTTCTTTAATCAACATTCTAAGGAAAAAGAAATCAATTTGTTAACTTTGTACTATTTTTTTTAACTTTACTCTCTATACCTGGACTACATATTTCTAGATTGCACACATAATGACAAAAAATATTTTGGTAGGTTGGTGTACAAAATTTTCAAGAGGATAGAGAAAGGTGTGGGAGAGGAAGTAAAAATAAATAGATAAAGGAGAATTAAGAGGAACCAGCTTCAGACAAATAAGGAATTTTCATTGTAAAAAGCTAATTATAAGAAAAATGTAATTATCTTCCTTTTTCAATGAGCAGAAATATTAGATGAAAAAAATCTGGTTTTATATACACATATATGTGTGTGCATACATATACCCCACACACACAACAAAGATTTGTTACATTTCATTTTTTAAAAGTAGCCTTTTTTCTTGTGTCGTCTCTTAAAGACAGAAAAGACCATTCTCCTCATGAAGGTTTCTTCCCTTTGTTTTAAGGTGCCTCTCAAATTAACAAATTTGCTCATTGCAAAGTACTAAGTGATCCTTGTAATTCTAAATTTCCTTGATAGGATATAAAAAGCACTTACACCCCAACAGAAAAATTGGGTAATGATATGAACAATTTTTGTGTGTGCATATATATGTAGGTGCTAGTATAATAAATGCAAAGAAATTATTAAAGAAATATTGACCAGTTTTATAATATAGTTTGCAAATATTTTCTCTCGAGCTTTTATGGCTTTTAATTGTATTCATGATGATTTTTCTCATATAGAATGTTTTTAACATTTTGCTTATGTATAAAGTTCAACACATATACATTTGCACCAAATTAAAAAAAAAACTTCTTTGGTGATAGTTCTCCAAATATTCAAATATCTATGCTATTAGCAGTATAATATACATGCATATGTATGGCTAGAATTATCAATACCGCTGTCTTACCTGTGTGTTCAAAAGCACCCTAAAGTGAAGGCAAGACAAAGTGGGAGTTCTTAACTGAGGGCCATTACTATTAATGCTCAAATTTCACTCTGACATAACAGGGCAGAGTGGAAGACAGAAGCAGAACATCTGTGCTTGAGGCCCTCAGGTGAAATGGCAGTGGGTCTGAAACATCCTATCTCCTTAAAGTAGAATCACAAATCCAGTATTGATGGAGCCATGACACCAAAAGTTAAGGAAACACACACATTACACAAGCACACTTAAATTTTTATTAGCTCAATTTAAAAAAAAATAAAATGTGAGAATAGCTTTAAAGTGGCAAATAAAATAGCAACTGTGAGAATAGCTTTAAAATGAATATTTCAGAGAAACCGGAATCTTAAAGATGTAACAGGATAGAGGAATAACAACCAATGGTAAGTTTTGTTATGAGAATTGTTCACTTTTCAAATTTGTAGAAGATAAGAAGAAAGGTTTTGTTAACTGCGAAATAAGGAATAGGGCAAGTAAGACTGGAGTCATGGGTTGGAAGCTGTTGGTAGGATAATTTGAGTTGGTCATTGTAGGTAGGGAGGAATATTTGGGGTCTAAGTGCTGGCAAAGGTCAAAATCAAAATATGTTCCTCTGTCATGAACTGTTACACATTCAGTCAACAATTCTAAGTGAAACATATTGCTTCTATCTGTACATATACATTCATATTCTTTTCTGTACATACATATTCTTAAATTATGTGACATTGTATAGCCTTTCTTATATTTTAAAAAGTTGTATTTATTTTAGAGAGAGAGAGTGAGCAGGGTAACAGAGGGGAGGGCAGAGGGAAGGAGAGAATCCCAAGGTGTGATCTCACAACCTTGAGATCCTCCCAGAGCTGAAATTAAGAGGCCACCACTCAACTCACTGAGGTACTCAGGCTCACCTAGCATTTCTCCTTTTTAGAGCTTACCTCACTTTCTTTTTCCTGGAAATAATTAGCAAACACAGGCTAGAATCTTGTCCTTTGGCATATGATATTGGGCAAGTTGCTTACCTTTTTGATTGATTTCCCTTTTTTTTTTTTTAAGTTGTAAAAGAAAATAAAGGGCTGATCAAGAATGAGTAACCAGAAGTGGAATCAAAAGACAGTAGTAAAACCTTGGAGAAATTATCATAATTCAAATATAGACTTCATTTATGTACATTCATGGAGATCACATTCTGTCTGTTGTTATAGTACTTTCTTAGATATATTAATAAAATCTTCTGCACCATTGATCTTTTTTAAATACCTAGTCATACTTATTTTAAAAGATATTTTGATTCCCTTAATTAATTTTTGGACAGTCTCTGTTTTATCTTCATTCACCTTGGAAGGTAGACTCCATTTGCAGATAGTTAATTTTAACTATTTTCTGTAATGACTTTTTAATTTTTGTATCTATTTCAGGAAGTAAGTTATTTTCAAGTCAGAGGGAAATAAAAAATAGTTGAATAACATCAACGTATGGCTATTTCAAGGGAATAATTTTGGATATGAAAAGAGAAAATATGTGTATTTGTGCTTAAATTTGGGAAGTTCTATTCAGATGTAGGGGTTTTTCTCATTTTAGAGGTAAGAGGGAAAGTATATACACATCCTCTTCTTGGTTTCTTTGTAATTGAATATTAGATCTGAGCACATAACATCTTTTGTCTGCATATATAAGATGATAAAATCAATTTTATGACTGACTCTTTTTCAATGAGAATAGACCCTTCCAAGACAGAAATTAGTTTCTTGCCAATGTTTGTATGATGTGACCACAAACTCTTGGCTATAGATGATAGCTACAGAGATATATACATCTGTTCCCAAATGAACAATACAAAAGACTTTGGGACTGGTATTCAGATTTCACAGTGCCATGAATGTAATGATAAAAATTTGCATGGAAATATAGATAAATTGATCTGTAGAGGAAATACTAATTCAGAGATGCAAAACAGAGTGAAGTGGGATTAATAGAAAATGCTCTCCCATCCTTGTTAGCTTTCCCGTTGCTGCTTCCTATTCAACAAGAATACTCATTGGTTTTGATTGCCTCAAGATCCTTCTATCAGGGATCCCTGGGTGGCGCAGCAGTTTAGCGCCTGCCTTTGGCCCAGGGTGCGATCCTGGAGACCCAGGATCGAATTCCACGTCGGGCTCCCGGTGCATGGAGCCTGCTTCTCCCTCTGCCTATGTCTCTGCCTCTCTCTCTCTCTCTGTGTGACTATCATAAATAAATGAAAATTAAAAATATATATATATCAGATATTCATTAAAAAATAAAAAGATCCTTCTATCAAATTCCTTATTGTTTGGGCTATCCCAAGTTGGTATCAGTTGAAATCAATAGACCTCTAACTAAATTATTCTGAATTAAAACACAGAAATTCCATTATTGGATACAGAGTTGACCAGATTTTCCAAAACTTTTCATTTCCAAGGTGGCCCATTAAATGATGGATTTATAGAAATATCCTCATGGTTTTTGCATTCACCCTCCTACACCTCAAAATGTCAAAGACCTACTTTAATTTTCCAAATGTGGTATTTCATTACTGGAATAGGCTAATTTTGGATTTTGCCAGTAACTCCTTAAAATAATGCCTCAGTAGCATTTTCTCACTCCTGTCATAGGCAGACAGGTCAGGCTCAGTTCATGCAAGTAAATTCATTATAATCACAGCCTTTGTTCATAAAAAAAAGTCAATAAAGAAATTTTAGTAGACACCATTGACTTCACTGAGGCCTTTTCAGAGCATAATCTCCCTCAAAATCACAAGTATGTTTTAACTTGCCAAGTCTCATCTAAGATACTAAGATATTACACTTATATGTGTTACAAACAATATTTTACTTACCTGAATAGACTTTTTTCAACCTCTCCTGATTTGTTCCAAGTTTGGAAAATATGCCAGATCAAAGAGAATGAACTGTAGCTTAGGACATGGCGGCTGACCATGGAGGGGAGGTGTTGAAGCCCAGGTTGTGTTTTATTTCATCATTAAAAGACACCTTGAATCACAGGGAAATATCATGACTTCTTTTGTAACTGAAAGCTTTCTTTATGATTTTCAATAAAAGTTTTTAAGACAATGA
The DNA here is from genome assembly GCF_018345385.1 of Vulpes lagopus. NCBI lineage: Eukaryota > Metazoa > Chordata > Mammalia > Carnivora > Canidae > Vulpes > Vulpes lagopus. Next base: position 19,784,075 of record NC_054824.1, on the reverse strand, counting down.
ATATCTTCCATAAGCACTGTGTAACTAATTTTTACAGTAGTCTTCTGCATATGTGAACTAATTCAGATTCCCTCAAGAGATTCCCATAAGTGTGAGCTACAGGATATTCATTCAGGTCATTCATCTTAATCTTCTACCAAAGAAAAATAATGTTTCATGTGAGAGTATTTTAAAGTGACTGATGAGGATATTGAAAGAACAATAAATTGCTAGTCATAATGAAAATATATTGATGTGCTAAGTGAAAACCCTTCTCTAGTAGCTCTACTTTATTTAGAAAAGGAAGAAAGATATCATAAAAGGCAATGACCCCAGATCCACCTGCCCTGCTTTACTTTCTGTGACAAGCCCTGATAGGAACAGACTCCAATAGACATTCCAGAAGCCAAGCAACATGGATTTGGCAAGCATATTGCCATCTTGTTCTCAGGGCATACCTGTAAATTGCAGTATGCTTCATCAATGTAACTTACCTCACAAATAGAATTAAATGTACATTTTTCCCATACTTTCAATATCATAATGATTTGCTTACCACTTTGCTTTCTGTGTCATTATCCTTCCACCAACAATATATTATTAGGTCTGGGCACCTTTCCTTCTCTCAAATATACCCATTTAATTTCTACCTAAGTGTCTTAATACAAGCTATGCCTTCTGTCTAGACCTCTATTCCCTGAAATCATAGAGGCTAACTCTTTTCATTTGTAAATCATTTCAATTTTTATATATATATTTTCATATCAGTTGGATAAATAATTTAATGTTTGCCTTCACCCCTTCATAATATAAGCTCCATGAGACATAGATCTCTGTTTTGTTTACTACTGTATCCTCAGTACCTATAACAGGGTAGGTCAGAGAGTGAAAGCCCATATATATCTGTTGAATGAATACATCACAATATTAACACAAAGTTGAAAGCATGATATATCCAATAAAATTATTGTCTTGAAATAGATACTGCATCATAACTTATTTAAAGTAGCTAAACCTTACCTCAAATGGTTTCAACAGAAAAAAGTGTCTATGACTCCTTAAATATTTGAATATTCCCTCTTTATACACCCTCAAGAACTTTTTTCTTTCTTTCTTTCAACATATATTTATGTTGATATTGCAGTGTATTCATTCAACAGATTATATATGTGTGTATGTATATATATGTATGTATGTATATACATATATATGAATGAATACATCACAATATTAACTATATATATTATATATATATATAATATATATATATACTTTCACTCTCTGCTTTGTTTCAAAATGACCCTTTGGTCTACCATTGTTTACCATTGTTTGTTTGTTTGTTTATTCATTTGTTTATTTTTTGGAGAGAGAGCACATATGATCAGAGGAGGAGGGTAAGGATGGGAAAGAGAAAGAAAGAATCTTAAGGATGCTCCATTCTCAGTGGAGAGCCCGATGCATACTAGCTCCAATGATCCTGATATCATGACCTGAGCAAAATCAAGAGTTGGATGCTTAACAGACTAGGTCACTCAGGCACCTCTATTTAACCTTCCTTAGTCTAAATTTACTGGCTTAGTCTGGCTTTAAAATGGCAATAACAGTTGTACTTAAATCATAGGTTATTGAGTATAAAATGAGATTAGTCTGTCATATGTGAAAGAAGAGACCCTTACATTTTTTTTTTAATTTTTATTTATTTATGATAGTCACAGAGAGATAGAGAGAGAGGCAGAGACACAGGCAGAGGGAGAAGCAGGCTCCATGCACCGGGAGCCCGAGGTGGGATTCGATCCCGGGTCTCCAGGATCGCGCCCTGGGCCAAAGGCAGGCGCCAAACCGCTGCGCCACCCAGGGATCCCCTAGACCCTTACATTTATTGAATACTTGTGTTTTATCTGTTTTTGTGAAAGAATAGACCCTTCCATATTGAATACTTGTGTTTTATCTGTTTTTAATACTTTATGTTGTCTAATTTAGGCTAATAGCCTTTAAGTTAGATATTATTATCACAACAGTTAAAAGAAGAAAACTGGGGAACAAAGAAATTAAGCAACTTTCCAGAATCTTCAGTTAGTAATAATACTTATATAGGTTAAGTACTTTACATTTTACCCTTGCTATTACTACTTCAGTGACATTCATTGTAGCTCTAGCTTCACTGAGCTTAAGTTACCCTAGGAACAAATAAAATTACTCCAAAATCATCCCATATATCTAGTTCACCATTGATGAATAATAAAGAGTATTTGATATGAAGAAGATATATTATTACTAGGATTCATCCAGAGAAACAAACTAAAAAGATAAACAGATGACATTTCAACTATATGGTTTGTTTAGGGGTCAACTATACTAACTTTAAGCTAGTTTCAGTGTTTTCTAATACTGTTTCTCTTCTACCTGAAATGGCATTCTTCTTAGTGGCTTCTCCCCTCAGATACCTCAGCACATAGTTCATATCTTTATTATAGAAAATTAAATGATGTAATATAATTTTTCTCTAGCTTACTTTATTATAATGATATATAATATCTATAATATACAAATATATGTTAATTAACCAATTTTGTTGTTGGTAAGGCTTCAAGTCAACAGTAGGCTATTAGTAGTTAAGTTTTGGGGAAGCCAAAGTTATATACAGATTTTTGACTGTGTGGGGTGTCAGTGTTCCTAACCCCCATATTGTTCAAGGATTCTATACCCCTATCTATCTATCTCTATCTATCTATCTATCTATCTATCTATCTATCTATCTATCTATCTATCATCTATCGAGATGATCAGAATCAACTCATGCATTTGTGAAAGAGACTGGCAAATCTAAAATTTCCTGGATAGGCCAGCAGGCTGCAGACCCAGCAAGAAGTTGATGTTCCAGTGAAAGTCTGAAGATACTCTAAAGACAAAATTCTTCCTCACTGGAGGTTTTCAGTCTGTTTTGTTTTTTTTCTTAAGGCCCAAGTGATTGGATGAAGCCCATCCACATCTGGAAGAGTAATCTACTTTACTCATAGCCTACTGATTTAAATGTCAATCTCATCTAAGAAAACACCTTCACAGCAATGTCTAGACTAATTTTTGACCAAATATTGGGTATTGTGGCCTAGCTAAGTGGAAACATAAAATTAAAATATATTAAACCTTTACACGATCAGTGATTTCTTTGTAAATATGTTTTATTTTTATTCTCTTATGAATAAAAGTTGCTTATATGAATTGAAAAGGAACATTCATTTCCAAAGTTGAATGTTATAAATATATTTCTCTTAACTTTTTGACTATTCACCTTTCTATGCTCATTTTCCTTTTCTTTTTTCAGATTGAAATAAGTGAGCCATGTTCAGATTATTTCTGCTTGTGAATATTTGTTGAATGGATATACTAAGAAGGAAGAATAGACAGTTGTGTTAGCAACATGCAGCTCTAGACAAAACTTTGAGTGGGTCATCCTGTCTTCCTTTCTGTTGAAGGATCCTTGCTCTTTATTCTAGTACTACTCATTACTTTTTGTTTTATTTTGTTTTGTTTTATGTAACTACTTCACTTATACATACTTCCTATTTTTTTCACACTTTGAAGCTACACTTCTTCAAAGAGCACTGAGTCCAAATTATGATCTACTTGAGCCAATTTAGTTAATAATTGGTATTTTATAACTTTGCTAGACTCTGTTCGCATGTCTTACATCCCAAAGCTGCTATGTAGCCTAATTTTAGCATCACTTTTTGGTTCCTGATCTAATAAATTGTGGCCTCTGTGGAAGTCATGTTGTACTAATTGTGGCCTCCTGTGTGATATGAGCTGCTTTTCACTGCTTGGTTGGAAGCAAGCTGTGCAATTGGCTATCACTTGCAGGCTTACATCCAGTACCATCAAGACCTGGATCATTACATTTTTATAATAATTTTCAAAACAAAAGACCTGGAATAAAAGAAATACTTTCTAAGCCAAGTATTGAATATCTAAATATGTAGATAAAATTGATCTCCATTAAAACCATCACAAATAATAAAACAGAATAATAACAAAAGTAGTTTGAAAATTTTAGAAAATGGTATTATGTAAGAGACAAACATAAGATTTTGGTTTTATAATGTTGAAAAGTAAGTATTTCATGCAAACATTAAAACAAATTATCTGAGCAATTATGAAAAAATAAATGGTGAGCAGAACTGGCATTCCTTTATCTATCATAGCCATACTGATGATAGTATATCTGATGTTCAATTATTGAAAAGAAAATAATATAAAATTAAGGTGAGAGAAAAACACAATACAAACTAATAGATTAGTAAATAAATTAACCAAGAATGGTGAAAAATCAAAAGTAATTGATATTTTTTCAAAGTACTTTCAAATGAGTCAGTCTAAGCTACCTAGCTCTCTGGTTGAATGGTGTTTTAATGAGAGATCTGCCTGTCTTTTTGCTGATCTTTAGCTTGCCTTGCTTACCAGAGATAATAGGCCCATAAAATATTAAGTTTCCTAGAAATATTTAAATGTGCAGTGGAAAGGCATAAAGTGATATATACTTCTATTTATCAGTAAAAGCAAACACTTGTAATAAAGGATACTTTTAAAGTTCCTTTTTCCTTCTGTTAGCTACTTCCACTAAACACTCTAACAAACATATTTTATGGGCCTTCTTATTCTATGACACTTGTTTTAAGTTTCTTATTTTCTTATGAGAAAAGCAATGCATAAATAACAGAAATATGAATGAGAATGGTGTACTAGGGGAGGTATTTCTTTTCCACATATCTAGTTTGTACTCTTTTTTTTTAATCCAATTTGGGACGTAGCCGTTAGTTTTCACATAAATAGTTGAGACAATTCTAAGCCTGAGTAACTGAGCTCAATTAAATTCCACTTGCTACACTTCTAACATTTTCTTACCATTTCTAGATCTTTGTCACTGACATGATATCTAGGCAGATATTCCCTCTGGCATTTACTTATCCTTTACATTTTGAACATCAACTTATTAGTATTTTAGTAACATATAAATTGTATTTTTTGCAAGGTGTTAAAGTAGGCCAATATAAAATAAAGGAAATCATTTAAAAATAACTCACTGAAGGAAAGATTACTTATTCAGTTCAAGTTAGCTGATCATTATTTAGGTGAGAAAAGAGGCAAGTGTGAGATACAAAGATACACTCTGGCCCCTAAGTACTTACCACCTGATATGTGAGACAGAAGTCATTTTCTTCTGTTGTCTTTGGCATAAAAAGAACACTAGCTTTATGTGCAATGCTCTAAACTTTTCATTTGTAATATGTAATTTGTTTGTACCTCTTGACTTTTGAGTAGGTTAGAAACCAAGAACGGCAATTTCCAAACTTTGGTCAACTGATAGGGTCCAGTCAAATGTGCAAAGGAGGAGCATCAAATTTGGAAGGTATAGAGAAATATTGTAGTTTCTGGTTAAATATGTGAGGAAAATGCTATTTGTGAGACATATATTGTAGGAAATAATTCCTAATAAATACCACACCAGAGAACTGGTAAAAATAGGATGAGAATTTTTAATTTACTATAGTTTTAAATTTATTAATAACCATAAAATACTGATTTTGTTTAAATTTACTAATAAGCATGAAGTAATCCTAGATGATGCCATTGTATGTAAAGGTGATTTTGATTTATTGTTTTACAAAACTCTCAAAATTTGCTCTCACAGCATTCTCAGTTTATTGAGAATTAAGCATGCAATCAACCCTTTAGTGACCACCTTAGCAAACAGACCTCCATCTCTTTAGGCTGAAGTATAGCTCTCCTGCAGGCATAGTTATTGCTCTGTAAAGTTGTCTTCAATCTTTTCTCTCATGAAAAGGCCCTTAGTAATAACAGATAATTGCCTTAATGATTTTGAGTATGTTGACATTGTCAAGCTACTTTCAGAAAGATGAGACTTTAATAAATCAAGAACAACATTTGGAAAATGTATTATGTTTTTTGAATTTACTTCATTGTTTTCATGTGGTGGAAAATATTTTCCTATTATTAAAAAAAAATCAATGAGTAAGAAACCTGAACTCTTAAATCAAAAAATGAACCTACATTTGTCTAGAGAAAATAAACCCGAGGAATATAAACCAGAAAAGTGCAAATCGGTTTTAAAAATACAGTTTTAAATAGCTATCAAATGCAGTGCACGCTCCATAAACTGCAGACGGCTTCCTGAATAAAATATGAGGACATGTAGCTCTGTGACTATCTATCTCAGTTAGTTAAAAAAAAAAAATTCTGAAGAAAATTTCTAAATAGGCCATATACTATCTGCAAAGGAATAAACAAAGTATCCAGCAGTGACAGTGTTTGCTTTTCATGTGGTGGAACTGTGTGCAAATACAAGGCCTAACAAATGTCAGCTCCTCATTTGCAAATGAAGATGTAAAAGGAAATGTCGGTGGCAGTACATGCAACAGTTCATATTTGAAGTTTGGCACAGTGAACTGACAGCCACAGAGGAGCTGCAGTGGTCTAATCCTTTCTTTCTGCCTTCTAGCAATGATAGTTGGGAAGGGGGGGGGGGTTAATAAATATGTGATGAGGAAAAGCTGTAGAAGAATAGCATATCTTCTCTGCAAGAACTCATCTTCAGAGATAATTAACTAGGTGACAACATACAATATGCCATTAACAACAGCATTCAAATCATTTCTGGACTTAAGTACAGTTTTAAGCCGCTTATCAGATTTTCATTTCTGAATCCATTCAGCTGTCAGGCTTACATCCTGGCTCTTTATTGAAGCTCACATGGGAATCCAAAACCTTCTAATTTTCTATACAGATTCATTTCAGAATCAATTAGAGTTGGTGGCAGCCTTGTCCCTGTGTGCAAAGGGGATTAGCTGGGCACTTGCTCAGCTGAATCTACCTCTGAATGTACGTTCAACCTTCCGTCGAGAATGAGCTCTTTCTCCCCCCTTCTAGAGGACTCTTCAGCAATTGAACTCCTGTAGACAACAGATGGCAGATAATCACTCAAACAGCCTCCAATTTTGTCAGTAAAAGAAAAGTGATCGCCCAGCTCTCTCCTACAGTAAGTAGGTAAGAGACCTCTGGGCATTTGAAGCATGTTCTGCTTTTAAAATAAGCAAATCACAATCAGCCCCCCTTCTTTGGCAATCTCCTAACAATGTCATCCTTGAGTCTTTGTCCCTGACCTCCTCTCATCAACTATTGGCACATCTTCTCAACCCCTCTGCTTTTTCATTCCTCATCCTGCCTCACCCAATTTTGCTGAAACCTTTATTTTTCTCCGTGCTATCCAGCCCTAAAAATCATTCTTAACATTAGAGATAAACATTTTAATATTATTCATTCAAAAAAAGTTATATAGTATATTTTGGGTAAAAACATTTTAATGTTATTCTTTTTAAAAAAGTCATATGGCATATCACAGGCAAAAGTGCCCCCTATATTTATTATTTTATAGATAAAGCATTTTATGAACAGTCTAAAATTTGTCACTGTAGTTATTAAAAAAAAAAAACAGAAAATGGAAGTAGTCCATGTGATCATGGCTGCTTACTTTTTATCTTTTCTCATATTCTCAATTAAACACTCAAATATATTTTGTTGCTTTAAAATTTATATTATATCCTTATTGAAAAAATATGACAGTAGTCGAGATAGCTAGTTTAAAGACAAATACAGTTATAAGTCTTATGTTTAAAAAGTTAAGTCAATGGTCTCTGTCTTTCAATGCCTGTGAGTGATGCCTTTCAATTATTTTAGAAGTTTCTTCTGGTATTTTCCTTCATATTATAAAATGCTTCACTTGCATTGCTATTTTATAACTTCTCATGTTTAAATGTCATGTATTAATTTCTCTCTAGGAAATATGATGTTTGAATTCTTTCAATGTAGGATGCTACTTTGCAGTTCGTGTGTTTTCCTGGAGACATTTTAGATCTAGGTTGGAAAATAAATATTGTCCATGGACTTGAAAAAAGTAATGGGAACTCCATACCTTGCTACAGCATCCTTAACAGCATCCTTTTTTATCTTTGTCCACTCTTACTGATTTAGTCAAGTCTATTGACAGGTGCCACTGGTAATAAGATACAGTATTTTATGTTATCACTTAAATAAAATGCTTCAAATTAAACTATTTTATTATAATATTTTCTTATCATTGAGCTTTTAGATTATATTTAAAGAGCTTTTTATTTTTTAAATAGTTCTTTAAATATTTATTTAGAAATAAGCTTTTATCACATATATCATATTTTTGCCTACATAAAAGGGAAAATGGAAATAAATTAGTTAAGGTTTTTCCAAAAGTTCTTTTGAGAATCAGACTTATGAATCACTTTTCAGCTCACAGTTCTATTTTAATGTTTTTCAAAACAGTTTTTTTTTTCAAAATAATATTATCCTCTATAATATCAAGAGTGCTTGAAATGCAGATATTAGAAAGGATTGCTTCACTATTGTCTCTTGAACTTTTCCCAAACCTCGAATACTCTACCATTTTCTTGATTCTAAGAGAAGATATCAGTAGAAAATTTTCAGACCATGACTAGTGCTCTAATTTCTTCCTTAAATAGTAATTAAGTAGTCTGTTACTTGAAAAATACGGTGTTATAGTTGTCCAGGCATGCCACCAGGATTAGTAACCATATTCCTTCATGTGCAGTCAGGGACAACTATGTCACAAATTATTCCTGGTCAGAAGCTTTTGGAAGATACTATTAATTGATGATAAAATATGTTCTAATTTCACGGTTGTTAAAATAGGAGAAAAAATTGATTTCATAATAATCAATGATCAGTTAAATGAATATACATTTCTTATATTTGATAACTATCAAAGATAAAAGGACTATTAATGATCTTCCTGGGCAGCCCGGGTGGCTCAGCGGTTTAGCACCTGCCTTCAGCCCAGGGCATGATCCTGGAGACCTGGGATCGAGTCCCGGGTCGGGCTCCCTGCCTGGAGCCTGCTTCTCCCTCTGCCTGTGTCTCCGCCTGTGTACTCTGCCTCTCTGTCTCTCTCTCACTCTGTCTCTCTTTCTCTCGCTCTCTCTCTCTGTCTCTAATGAATAAATAAATAAATAGAATCTTTAAAAAAATCTATAAAAATGTTCTTCCTAAGACTAGTAAAAAGCTAGGTTTGCTAAGGAATGTTTAATAAACACACTTTTCGGGCAGCCAGGGTGTCTCAGAGGTTTAGCACTGCCTTCAGCCCAGGGCCTGACCAGGATCGAGTCCCACATCAGGCTCCCTGCATGGAGCCTGCTTCTCCCTCTGCCTGTGTCTCTGCCTCTCTCTCTGTATCTCTCTCTGCGTCTCTCATGAATAAATAAAATCTTTAAAATAAATAAATATACTTTTCTTGTTTTGCACACCATTTTGTTATCCCTAGTTTTAGTAATTGCAATTGTTATGTTAATTACTTTTCTCTGTATCATTCAATAATTTGTTCCCTCAACTTTCTAACAGAAGTTTAAAACCCAACTCAGTTCAGTCAAAGGAGTCAGGATTTTTTTCTTGCCTTTTGGGGTCATCCCTTCTAAAGGTCTCTTTTCCCTGCTTCAGGATGAAATGTTTCTTTTCATTAAGTTATTTGAGATTGTTTTCAGGGATCTTCCTATCCTCTTTCATGGATCTCATGTTTTATGACTCATATCTCTCTCCTTTTTCATTACTCATAGAATATTTCCTTCAGAAGATTGCTGAGGAATACATGGGAAGGACATTTTTAAAATAACTGTATGATGATACTTTAATGTTATTTTGACATTTGATAGTATTTCTAGATATAGAATATTTGGGTGAACATCATATTTCTTTAAAATTTAAATGACATTATCTCCATTGAATTATATTCTAAAGTGGTACTTTTGACCACTCTAATGACATTATTATTTTAATCTTCTGTATGTGAACTCCTTAAATTCCCTCCAGAAATTATGAGATTTTTAATCCTTGAAAAATTCACAATATTATATTTAGATAGACATTTTGTTTGTTATGCTTCACTGAGGCATTTAAAATACAGAATTTGTATCCTCAGTTCTGTTTTTTTTTCTGTTAATATTTAATAATTTCTTCCTCACCTCTTTCCTTGCCATGTGTTTCTAGAGTCCCTAGTATATGTATGTGATAGCTTCTGAATTGAACTTTTAATGTACTCATCATTTTTTAAATATTTCTCATCTTTACCTTTTAAAAAAACCTTATACCACAGTAATTTCCTCAGTTTAATCTTTCATTTCTTCTGACATTTTTAATTTGGGTTATCATACTTATTAATTTTTGTCTCTTATAATTTTAATTCCCAAGTATATATCTTTGTTCGTGGATTGATCCTTTCCTAAATAGCATCCTGTTCTTATTTCATAGTGAACTGTATCTTTTTATTCACACACAGTCTTCTTAGTTATTTTTATGGTTGCGTTGTCTTCATATATCCAGAAAAGTCTGGCTAATAGTTTATATTTGAGATTGAAACACTAATATGATCATTAGAACCTCTGTGTGAGAAGCAGGGATTTTGATTGGTAGGCTTCAATTCAAGGTGGTAAAAGTGGAGAAAATTCAATATCAGAGGCTGATATTTGGTGACAAACACTGTGTGTGTGTGTGTGTGTGTGTGTGTGTGTGTGTGTAAACATATATAACATTGCAGACCTCCTGTCATATCTTCATTATGAATATATATTTCTGTAGAAAGTTGTGATAAAGGCATATATTCAACCTAAGTACACATAACTAAGAAACTCAAATTTTAACATTTTCATTATAGACATATCAGCTACATATATTTAAAGTATACCATTTAATAGGTTTTGACATTTAGCTGTAAAATCTTAATTTTGGTGATTATTTTATATAAATGCGTCATACATTACATGTTTATTTTTTCTGTATTATTTCACACTGCATTTTGAGAAAAACCCATGTCAAAGCATGAATCAATATTCAATTCCTCTTTTTTTCAACTAAGTAGTATTTCACTATATGGATATACCATATTTGTTTATTCTTCTTACTTATTGATCAATGTTGGGTTGTTTACTGTTTTAATACATTATAGATAACTCTACTACATACATTTGTACATATGTTTGTGTATTAACATATGCTTTATTTCTTACATAAACATTTCTACTAATCTATGGCTTGTTTTCTCATTTTTAAGTGTTTTCAAGATAATATTTTAAAAATTTTGATGAAGCCGAGTTTATTTATTCTTTTAAGAATCAGACCTTCTGTCTTATCTAAGAAATTTTTGCATGACCGAGATCACAAAGTTTTTTTCTTATATTTTTTCAAGAAGTGTTCTCAATGTAAATTTATGTTTTGAGGGGCACCTGGATGGTGGCTCAGTCTATTAAGTACCTGCCTTTAGCTCAGGTAATGATCCCAGGGTCTTGGAATTTAGCCCCACATTGGGCTCCCTGCTCAGTGGGAGTCTGTTTCTCTCTCTACCCATGCTCATGCTCTCTCTTTTTCTTTCTCTCACATGCTCACTCTCTCTCAAATAAATAAAATCTTAAAATAAACAATATTTTGATTGATAATGTTTGTTTTTTTTTCTAGATTTTGAGATATATATATCAAAGTTTACTTTATGTGCATTCTTTCTTCACCTTCTTTTTTTCCAAAAACCAGTTGTTAATTTATATGTGAGTCTATTTGTGGATTTGCTAGTTTGTTTTATTTATTTTTTCTTTTTTCTCTTATTTTTCTTTGTGTCAATACCATATTCTCTTGATTACTAAAGATTTATAATAAGCTTTAAAATAAGTATTGCTCATTTCTAAAATTATTATTTTTTTCAAAGTTGTTTTGTACTTTATACTTCCTTATAAAATTTAGAATTAGTTTGGCAATCTACACAAAAGGGTTTGATGGGATTCCAACTGGGATTGAGTTGAAAATGCAGGTCAGTTGGAGAGAGGTGATATCTTAGTATTGCTGAGTCTTATGACAAATGAACAGGGTATATTTTCTATTTACCTAGCTTCCTTTGCTTTGCTCAGCATTGTTCATTGTTTTTAGCATACAGATCTTTGGAATCTTTTGTCAGATTTATCCCTATTTTACTTTGTTATGCTATCATAAATGTTGTTTTTCTATTTCTTGTTTCAGACTATTCTTTAATATAATATGAGGGTACATTTATTTTTGAATATCAATCTTTTTAATACTCTTGCTAAAGTCATCTTTTATTTTAGTAGCTTTTTATTTATATTTAATTGTATTTTCTACATAAACAGTAATGTTCTCTACAAAAAAATGGCAGCCTTTTTTTTCCCACAATAGATACTTTTTATTTTCCTTGCCTGATTTCATCGTCTAGAATATGCAATATACGATGTTGGACATAAGTGGTGAGAATGATATCCTTAAACTTCTTCTGAAAGGTAAAAAACACTTAGTACTTTCTCAAGTATGATATTGGTAGTGCTTCATAGATGCTTCTATCAGGTAAAGAAAAACCCCTTCTAATAAGAATCTGCTGATATTGATCCTGTCAAATGATCTATACATGTAAATATTTTTTTCTAAAGTTCTGTTTAGAATTTTATTATGAGCATGAGTGATACTCTTCTGTAGTTTTCATTCCTTTTGATGATTTGTTATCGGTATAGCACTAATTTCATAGACAATGTTGGGAAGTATTCCCTCTTCTTCAATTTTCTGGCAGAATTTATATATAAATGATGTTATTTCTGACTTAAAGATTTGGTAGGATTCATCAGTGAAACCATCTAGACCTGAAGTTTTCTTTATGGAAAGATATTTTGTTTGTTTGTTCACTTTACATATTAAAATTATTGGTAGATATAGAGCTATTCACATTATTTATTTCTTCTTGAATGAGCTTTGGTAGTTTGTGTTTTTAAAAAATCTGTTTATTTAATCTAAGTTATCCTATTTACAGTCATGACTAAAACTCTATTTCTGAAATAATTTCTTTTAAGGACAATGGGAGTAACCTTAAACAAATAAGGCCTGTTTAAGCAGAACTAGAACCAGCTTCCCTGGGATGCATAAGTGGATACTTGAACAATACTGGAGTTTTATTAGAAAGAAAGAAGAGAACAATGGAAAATAACAGACAAAATATATTTGCTATACCTATGAAGATCATATGTTCTGGTTAATAGGAATAGTTCTGTGTATACTGGGTTTTGTGGGAAATTAAATCATATGGTTACCTAAAATACCCAGCATCTATAATCCGTATTTACATAGCAGACAGAATGATCTTTTAAACAATGAATCAGATTATTTTTCTTACTTATTACCTCACAACTGTTTCTAATTCTCACTGAACATAAAATAAAATATCCTCATTACCTTTGCTTTCAAAGCCCCTCCTTACCTCCCTGACAAAATCTCCCTCCATGAAGTTTCAGTCACACTATCCTTTTGTTAGTCGGATAAGTCAAGCTCAGTTTCATACAGAGGCCTTTGAATTACTCTTTCCCCCATGTTTGGAATGCTGTATTCCTTGATTTTTACATGGTATGATTCTTGTGATTCACATCTTAGCCCAGATGTTCAGATTGCCTGAATAGTCCATCTAAGTTAGCATACATGTATTCTTCAGATAAATCCCAAGAAGTGGAATTGCTGGATCATATGGTAGCTTTATTTTTAATTTTTTGAGGAAGCCCCATACTATTTTTCTTCTTTTGTATAGATTTTATTTATTCATGAGAGACAGAGAGAGAGAGACAGAGAGAGAGAGAGAGAGACAGAGACAGAGAGGCAAAGATGCAGGCAGAGGGAGGAGCAGGCTCCATGCCTGATGTGGGACTCCATCCCGGGACCCCAGGATCATGCCCTGAGCTGAAGACAGACGCTCAACTGCTGAGCCTCCCAGATGTCCCCCTGATACTCTTTTTCATAGTGGCTATACCAGTTTTCACTCCCACCAACAGTGCACAAGTGTTTCCTTTTCTCCACATTTTAACCAACAGAGTTTATTTCTTACACTTTTTATAATAGGAATTCTGACAGGCATAAGGCATTATCTCATTGGGGCTTTCATCTGCATTTCCTTGATGATCAGTGATGATGGGTATCTTCATGTAGCTATTGCTCACCTACATGTCTTCTTTGGAAAACTGTTTATACATGTCCTTTGTTCAGTTTTTAGATTTTTATTTGACTGTTTTTGTTTTTGGTGGTGGTGGGGTTTGAGCTGTGTTAGTTTCTTATATATTTTAGATGTTAACTCCTTATTAAATGTAGCATTTGTAAATACATTTGACCTTCACAAAGTGGGGATTAGTGATGGTGACACCTCATGCAGTTGAAAATTTATATATAAAGTTTGACTCTCCTAAAACTTAACTTCTAATAGTCTAACTGTTGACCAAAAGCATTACTAATAACAGTCAATTAACATGTATTTAGTATGTTATATGTATTGTATACTATATTTTCACAATAAAATAAAAGAAAATATTATTTAGAAAATCATAAGGGAGGGGCACCTGGGTGGTACAGTTGGTTAAGGATCTGATTCTTGGTTTTGGTTCAGGTCATGTTCTGAGAGTTGTGAGACTAAGCCCTATGTCAGGCTCCACGCAGAGTTGGCTTGAGATTCTCTATCCTTTACCACCCCCTGTCATTCTCCTCATGCTTGTTCTCTCTCTCTCTCTCTCAAATAAATAGTTAAAAAATCATAAATGAGAGAAAATACATTTACAGTAATCAACTGTATTTATTGAACAAAATTCTGCATCTAACACTTGTTCAAACTTATGTTGTTCAAGGGTCAACTATATCTTCACCCTTTCAATAGGTTGCCTTTTTATTCTGTTGATAGTTTCCTTTGCTTTGCAAAATCTTTTTAGTTTGATTTAATCCCATTTTTTTAAAATTTTTACTTTTGTTGCCCTTGGCCAAGGAGACAGATCAAACAAACAAACAAAAACATAAATATATATGCTAAGACCGATGTCCCAAGGTTTACTCCATATGTGTTTGTTTGTTTGTTTCAGTAGTTTTATGATTTCAGGTCTTACATTTAGGTCTTTTATCCATTTTGAGTTTATTTCTGTACATGATATAAGAAATTGAATCAGTTTCATTGTTTTTGAATGTAGCTGACTAGGTTTTCTGACATGATTTTTTGAGGAGAGAGTCTCTTCTTCACTGTATATAGTCTTGCTTACTTTGTTGTAAGTTAGTCGAACATATAAGCATGGGCTTGTTTCTGGGCTCTCTCTTCTGTTCCATTGATCCATGTGTCTTTCTTGTGAGATTACCATAGTGTTTTAATTACTATAGCTTGTGATACTATTTGAAATCCAGGAGTATTATACCTCCAGCTTTTTTTTTTTTTTTAATATTGCCTTGGCTATTCAGGGTCTTTGGGGGCTCCATACAAATTTTAGGATTACTTATTTTAGTTCTGTGAAAAATGCCATTGATGGTTTAATAGGACTGCTTTGGTATGTAGATTGCTTTGGGTGGCATGGACATTTTAACAATGTTAATTTCTCCAATCCATGAGCATCGAATATCTTTACATGTATTTGTGTCATTTTCAGTTTCTTTCATTGGTGTCATAGTTTTCATGGTCTTTCACCTCCTTAGTTAAATTAATTCCTAGGTATTTTATTCTTTTTGGTGCACTTGTAAATTTTTTTTTTTTATTATTTCTTCGTGTGATGTTTTTGTTACTTGTATATAGAAATGAAATAGTTTCTGGGTATTAATATCCTGCAGCTTTACTGAATCCAATCATTGTTCTAATAGTTTTTGATAGAATATTTAGGATTTTCCGTTTATAGTAATTTGTCATATGCAAATAGTGACAGTTTTACTTCTTTGTCACCAATTGGATGTCTTTTATTTCTATTTCTGGTTGCCCAGCTAGGACTTTAAGTCAATGTTGAATAAAAGTGCTGAGAATGGGCATCCTTGTCTTATTCCTGATCTTAGAGAAAAAGGTTTAAGAGTTTCATGATTAAGTATGATGCTATCTATGGCCTTGTTATATATTGTCTTTATAACTATTTTGTTGAAAGTTTTCATCATAAATGGATGTTAAGTTTTTCAAATGCATTTTCTGCACTTAAGGCGATTGTGATTTTTATCCTTCATTTTGCTGATTTGGTGTATTGCATTGATTAATTTGTGAATATTGAACTATCCCTGCATCCCCAAAATAAATCCTAATTGATCTTTATATATGATACCTTCAATATATCATTAAATTTAGATCCTAACATTTTGTTGAGGGTTTTTCATCTACGTTCATCGGGAATATTGGTCTATATATGATAACTTCAATATATCATTGAATTTAGTGGCTAATAGTTTGTTGAGGGTTTTTGCATCTATGTCCATCAGGAATATTGGTCTATAACTTTCTTTTTTATTTTTGTATTGTCTTTGGTTTAGGTATTAAAGTACTACTAATGTGGATTGAATTTGGAAACACTTTAATTTTGTGAGTAGTTTGAGAAATATATGCATTAACTATTCTTGTTAAGGTTTGTTTAGATTTTCTGTTTCCTCCTGTTAGTCTCAGAAGATTGTATTATTTTAGGTGTTTATCCATTGCATCTAGGTTGTCCAAGTTGTTGGTGTATAGTCACTCACAGTAATAATCTCTTATAATCTTTCATATTTTTGTGATGTTGATTTTAACTTTTCCTCTTTAACTTTTTAAAAAAAATTAATTAGTGAGACCTCTTTTTTTTTTTCCCTTTATGAGTCTGGATAAGGGTTTATCAGTTTTGTTTATCTTTACAAAAAATGACTCATAATTTCATTGATCTTTTCTGTTTCTGACTGTTTGTTTTGTGTCTTTCTAGCTCTGTTTTATTTATATTTATGCTTATTATTAATATTTTTTCTTCTACCATAGTACTTTTTTTTTGTTTTTCTTTCTGGTTCCTTTAGATGTATAATTGGATTGCTTATTTGGGATATATCTTGTTTCTTGAGTGCCTATAGCATTATAAATTTTATTCTTAGAACTGCTTTTTCTGGGGAACCTGTGGATTTTGAAACATTGTGTTTCAACTTTCATTTCTCCTATGGTATTTTTTTTTAATTTCCTTTTTGATTTCTTCATGGACCAACTGGTTGTTTAGCAGCATATTGTTTAGCCTCCATGTGTTTTTTTTTTTCTTTTTTTTCCCCCCAATTGGTTTCTAGTTACATACGATTTTGGTCAGAAAAGATGCTTGTTATGATTTCAGTCTTCATAAATTTATTGAGACTTGTTTTGTGGCTTAATATGATCTATCCTGAAGAATGTTCCATATGCACTTGAAAAGAATGTGTAATCTGTTGCATAGTATGGAATGTTCTCTATATGTGTGTATTAAGCCCATCTGGCCTATGTGTCATTTAAAGCTACTGTTTCCTTATTGATGTTCTGCCTAGGTGATGTACCCATTGACGTAAGTGGGGTTTTAAAATCTTCTACTAGTATTATGTTGCTGTCAGTTTCTCCCTTTATTTCTGCTAATATTTGCATTATTATATTTAGGTGCTCATCTATTAGATTCATAGGTATTCATAATTGTTTATCATCTTGTTGGATTGATTCCATTATCAAGTATTTAGTACTCTTGTCTCTTGTTAGTCTGTTTTAAAGTCTATTTTGCTATCATATTGCAGTCCTCCTTTCTGTTTCCACTTACATTGAATAAACTTTTCTAATCCTTCTCTTTTTACTTTTATATCTTTAAGCCTGAAGTGAATTTCTTTTAGGCTGCATAAAGATGGGTCTTTTTTTTTTTTTTTTAATCCATTCAATCACCCAATGTCCTTTGAATGAAGCATGTACTTCATTTACATTTAAAGTAATTATTGATAGTTATATACTTAGTGCCCTTTTAAAATTGTTTTCTGGTTGTTTTGTAGTTCTCTCTCTGCTCCTTCTTTTGCTCTTTTATTTAAAAAATAGATTTTATGACTTTCTTTGGTGTTATGTTTAGATATTTATTTATTATTTATTTATTTATTTATTTATTTATTTATTTATTTATTTATTTATATAATGTATGTATCTGTTTGGTTTTTGGTTTGTAGTTAACATGGGTTCATATATAACACCCTATGTATATAGGAGTCTATTTTAAGTTTATGATCACTTAAGTTTGAACATATTCTAAAAGCATTATATTTTTACTCCTCCCTATGTTTTATTTTTCACATCATATTTTGCATGTTTTATAACCCTCATCTGGTTATTACAGATATAGTTAATTTTGCTACTTTTGTCCTTCAACCTTTCTATTCGCTTTATAAGTAGTTAATCCACTACCTATGTGTTTGCAATTACAATTGAGAATTTTCTCTTTTACATTTTTCTTGCTTTAAATGATAGGCTTTTCTTTTTCACTTAAAAAAGTCCCTTAACATTTCTTGTAAGACTAGTTCTTTGGTGATGAACTCCTTTAACGTTAGTTTGTCTGAGAAACTCTTTCTCTCCTTCAGTTTTGAATGTTGACCTTACCAGTTAGAGTATTCTTTTTATAGGTTTTTTTGTTTCTTTGTTTTGTTTGTTTTTCTTTTATCACTTTGAATATATGTTGTTATACCTTCTAACTAGCAAGGTTCCTTCTGAAAAATCATCTGATAGTCATTTGGGTATTTCCTAGTACATAACTAGTTGCTTCTCTCTTGCTGTTTTTAAGATTCTCTTTATCTTTAATTTTTGACATTTTAATTGTGTGTCTTGGTGTGGACTTTTTTGACTTCATCTTGTTTGGCGCTCTCTGTGCCTCTTGGATCTGGATGTCTTCTTCTCCAGATTAGGAAAGTTTTCAGTTGTTATTTCTTTAAATAGATTTTCTGCACCTTTTTCTGTCTTCTTCTGGGACCTCTGTAATGAAATTGTTAGTCGGCTTGATGTCTCAGAGACCACTTAAACTATCCTCATTTTAATTTTTTTAATTTTAATTTTAACTAATTAATTAATTTTGCTATTTAGCTTGTGTGATTTCCACTACCCTCCTTTCCAGTATTCTGATCTGTTCTACATCACCTATTCTGCTTTTCTTTTTCTCTAGTCCATTTTTATTTCATTTATTGTATTCTTCAGCTTTGATTGGTTCTTTTTTACATTTCTCATCACTTTTTTTTTCTCATCACTTTTTTGATGTTTTCACTATGTTTGTTCATTATTTTCATGGATTTAGAAAGCATTTTTGTGACATTGCTTTGAAATCTTTTTTTTTTTAATTTTTATTTATTTATGATAGTCACAGAGAGAGAAAGAGAGAGGCAGAGACACAGGCAGAGGGAGAAGCGGGCTCCATGCACCAGGAGCCCGATGTGGGACTCGATCCCGGGTCTCCAGGATCGCGCCCTGGGCCAAAGGCAGGCGCCAAACCGCTGCGCCACCCAGGGATCCCCTGCTTTGAAATCTTTATCAGAGTTTTAGTCAGGTTTTTTTGTTCTTATTGATAGTTTATTGATTCTGTCTTGTTTTATTTTGTTGGGACATATTTCTTTGTCTTCTCATTTTGCCTGACTTTGTGTTTGTTCCTATGTATTAGATAAATCAGCTACATGTCCTGGTCTTGAAGGAGTGACCTTAGATAGAATGTGTCCTGTGGTGCCCAGAAGCCCAATTTTTCCTGGTCACCAGAACCAGGTACTCTTAGGGTGCTGGATCTGCGCTCCCATTTGTCTGATCTGTGAATACTATGGGAGTGCTGATGGATATAGCTGGCTCCTGGTCTATCTAGCTGCAGGGGCAATCTATGAGTGCTGCAGATGGGATTATCATATTTTCTGTGAGCTCTGACTGAGACACAGGGATATGTAGTCCTCTCAGTAGGCACACTTCTCTGGCACTTGCAGTCTACAAGGAGAATTCCAAAGTGGTGCCCTCATTGCCAGAATTAGTATGGCGGTATAAGATAGTAGCAATGGCTGCCACTGCCAATATCTCAGTGCCCAGAGAGAGGCCCGACTGCCTCCCTCTCTGGCAGGTGCTCCAAGATTAGTAAATCAGTCTCCTTCACCTATGATATATGTGCTTTTTAATATGGAGTTTTTGCATTGGTTCCAGGTCAAGTATGTCTGCACAAGGGCCCTTTAAGAGTGGTTTTTTTTTTTTTTCCCTTTCCCTATAGTTCTGTAGTTTTCTTGGACATAATCCTTATTGTTTTACAAAGTCAGGTGTTTGGGGAGCTCATCTCCACTGCACAGATTCTAAGTGTTGGAGCCTTATGTGGAACTCGAATCTTTTGCTTCTAAGGAAAAATTTCCATACCTTTGAGATTTCTTCCCACCATGGGATGCTAACTTTTTCTTTTAGTGTGACCATATCTCTGGCTTTTGTACATATCTCTGTGTGATCCCTTGTAGAGACTCTGCTCATCTAGTTCCTAGGTCCCCTTCAGAGGGAATTATTTCATATGTAGTAGATTTGCTGTATCTTTGGGAGGAGGTGAGCTCAGGATATTCCTACACCGCCATCTTATCCTTCCATAAAATCAACAATGTTAGAAGGAGGTAGCAAGTGAGTGCCTCCCATGGCCTGCCAGCCATTTTTCCTAATATTTCTGATTGGGTAAATTTTAATGACTGGTCCTAAAGTTCATTTTTCTTCAGAGCTCAGCGCATTCTATCCATGAAACTAAAAGTAGTTCTTGTCTTCTTTCTCTCTATTTGCAGTTTACATTACAGTTTCCATCTCTAGGCTGAAATTGCTTATATTATCTTGTACATTATTCCACCTTTTTTACTAGAGCTTTAATGTATTAATTGTGGTTATTTTAATGCCCTGTTAGATCTCAGTCTGTTTCTTCAGATTATTGTATCTCTTGGAATGTTTTTATTTCTTGATTTGTTTGTGCACATTATAATTTAAAAAGAATGGGAAAGCTTGGATCATATAATAAAGGTTGGAAAAGCACAGAAACACAGTATTTATGCTTTGAAATAAACATACCTTCATATTTTTCCTGCTTTTGGACTTTTCATGTGAGGTTTGAGGTTAATTTGTCCAGAAGCAAAGGTTGGTTGTTCAGATAGTATTATTAACTTTTGTTATCCTTAATGCCCAACAGGCTTCAAATTGCTTTTGTGATCCCTAGCATTTAGAGTGTGTATTTATTTGTCAGAAGTTTCCTTTTGATATCTGTTCCACATTCAGCTATAGGCCTTCCCTTTCTGCTGTGTCTCAGAGAGGGTCTCTCTAGTATTTCACTGCTTTTTGACTTTTGTGAACTAATTATTTGTTGTTGGGTTATGGGAGAAAGTACCCTTTCAATTACTCTTATTATGCGTCAGTCTCAGGCAGCCACTCTTTCTCTGAGTCTTGATGATGTGGATTTCACACTGTTTATGCTCCTCCTGTAACTATAGTTCTGGGTGTAGCATGCATCCCTGCCCTTTCCCTGGGGCTAGAGTTTTGTATATGTTTCCTTTCACTGTCATATAAAAATGACATTGTTTATGGCCCTTCCCTTCCAATTTAAGTCTTTTGTTCTCTATGGGAGGTAGTAGAAGGAAATTATTTCACATGTTTCTTGCAGTGCCTGCTGTTCTTACTTACCTTGGCCTTTGCTATAAGGAAAGCTTTCTCAAGTTTATCATCAGTTTTTTTGATGAGGTCCTGTTGAAGTCCATGGGGAATATGGTGTAAATAGTGCATTTGCATCCCCCATGGATTCTATATTCTGCTAGACCACATTTGGCCTTTTCTAGTTCTTTAACATTTTTCAATTATTCAACAATTCTCATTAGTGTCAAGCTGTTTCTGCCCAGATAATCATATAATCATGTCTTTTCTCCCCTTGCAGATTTACATTGCTTTCAGTTTTCATATTTCATATATTTCAACTTGCATAGATTTTGGTTAGTTTTTGCCCTGCCAACTGGTCTTTGATGAGTTCAGGAAAAATGATACATCTTGCACTTTGACTATTTTGTGTGTTTCTATAAGGCAGAAACAATGCTTTTTGTATTTTTATATACCCCAAACAGAAATTAGAAGCCTCTTATCTGCCTTTTTGTTTTTAAGATAATTTTATTGAATATATAGGGCTCCACATTCAGTTTTTTGGCTGTGCTTTTCACAGTAGTTTTTGGTAAAATTATCTTTTGACTTAAATAGTTCCTGGCAAAAAGTATGCCATATTACTTACATTTTCCCCCCAGTGTATATAGTGAAATGTTTTCTCTGTTTGGTTGAAAACAATGCAATTATGGAGTTTTTGGCATTATTATCTTAGATTGAGATTTCTTCTGTTTTTGGAGTTTCTTGAGTTATAGGGTAGGTTTCATCAAATGAAAAAAAAAAAAAGTTGTGTGTGTGCCTGCTCCATATCTTGACTTCTGATTATAGTATATGCTACTTTCCTTAATATTTTAAACATTTTACTGAAGTCGTACTTACATTTTTCAGTATTATTTTTCTGGATGTCCTTAATTTTTAGTAGTTTTAGTTACTTTGATTTTTTTTGATATTTTGTTGTATAGTATCTAATATCTTGGTAGCATAGTCTAGTGAAATTCTTGATTTATATATTTTTATATATTTTATTTTTTCCCATATTATGTTCATGCTTCCCTTTACATTTATTTATATATTGATCATTTTTGGAATAGTATAATTAATGTCTTTGCTCATTCTATCATCTCTGTCATGTTTTAGTTGATTTCTATTGACTTATTTTTATTAGTTATAAACTAAATGTTCCTTCTTTGTATATATGATTATTGGATGCCAGATTTATAAATTTTACATTATTAAAATGCTGGATTTTTTTAACTCTATTAAATGGTCTAACATTTTGTTCTGATAAGCAAGAGAGTTAGTTATAGATCTGTTTATTCATTCTGAAGTCTGTTGTTAAGCTTAAATAGGGCTTGTCTGGAGCATCCTTTAATATAGGACTAATTTGGCTACACTCCTAACATGTAGACCTGGGGTATTTAAGATACTTAACTATGATTTTAATAATGTATCTGTACTCTAGCTTGTGAGAATTTACATGACTCCCAGCTCCATGTGATTTCTGGGAATTGACTTTCAAACTATAAATGTGTTAATTGGTATTTGGCTGAAGTTACAGTAGGACCTATATGAAGCTTTGTGAATATATTTCTCTTCTTTGATTGTGAAACTCTGCTTTGTAAATTGCCATCTGGCTTATCTAATCCAAACAAAAAATTCTGTCTTTTTGAGTCAGTGAATATTTTCAGATGTCTACATTCAAGTGTGAATTGAAGGGTACTCAACTTAATTATTGTTATGTTATTGCTATTTCTTGTTGCCATGATTCTTTTTTCTTTCTTTTGTTTAGCTGATTACTTTTTCATTTTGCTCAGTCTTCCAGGTCACTAATTTGTTTCTCTGCTTCTTCCATCCTGCTGTTGATTCCATGAAGCATATTTTTCATTTCATTTATTGAGCTCTTTATTTCTGCTATGTTATTCCTTATCCCTGTGTTAAAGGTATCACTGATATCTTCTGCTCTTTTTCAAGTCCAGTGAGTATCCTCATGATCATTGCTCTAAGTTCTCTATCAGAAATGTTATTTTTATCTGTTTCACTTAGATCTCTGGCCATGGCCCTATCCTGTTCTTTCATTTAGGATGAATTTCTGCCTCTCATTTTGTCTGTCTCTCTGTGTCTGTTTCCATGTGTTAGGAAAGTCAGCTACATCTTCTGCTATTGAAAGCAGTGACTTTATGAAAAAGAGATCCTGGAGTGCCCTGCAGTTTAATGTCCCTTGCTCATCTGAACCTGGCATATTAGGAGAGTAACCTGTGTATGTTATGCCCTGCTATTGTGTCTGAGTCACTTTTCCTTTCACTGAGTCATCTGTCCTGACTTTCCCTATAGTGGGGCAGTGCTATCTCTGTGTTGTTAGGGGGACACAGGCCAGCTCTGAGGGGGTATGCCCACTAGGGAACTTTGGAGCAGGAAGTGTTAGCAAAATTTGGGCTGGATCACTAGTCCTATACCTTATACCCTGAAGCACCATAGTGGCCGACCACTGTGCACTAGGGCAATCAGTGTCTCAAAGTTAGGTGTTGTGTATGGTGGTGGCTGGAAGCATATGCCTGGGTACAGCAGCTGGACAATGTATGGCAGCTGGGTGCAGCACCTGGCAGCAGCTGTGCAGGATATGCACGTGGCTTTAACAAAATTTACCTTGAGCCCAGGGCCAAGGCTAGCAGGCTTGGAAGAGTGGGCAAGTCCTCAGGAGAATTCATGGGAATGGTACATTGCTAGCAGATTAGGTAGCAAATGTCTATATAGCATTGACTTCCATAGGTGGCTCTATGTTTATGTGATGGGTGGGGGAAGAAATCAGCATCTGCCTTCAGAGAAGTCCCCTGACACAGTTCAAATCAGTATGAAAAGATCTGTCAGATCCACTCCCAGCATTGTGCAAATTTCTATTTTTATGTTACCTCTCCACAAAGCCTGCTCCTTCTTTAAGGGTGGTGACCCAGGTATCAGCCTGCTTTCCCAGGTGGCCCAGTGCTGACTCAGCTGACTTTCAAAGCTCAGGCTCTAAGTCCCACTGGTTTTACAAACTCATGGAATTCAGCCCCTCTGGTTTTTAAAGCCAAATATTCTGA
The DNA here is from genome assembly GCF_018345385.1 of Vulpes lagopus. NCBI lineage: Eukaryota > Metazoa > Chordata > Mammalia > Carnivora > Canidae > Vulpes > Vulpes lagopus. The sequence goes on along the minus strand of NC_054824.1, from coordinate 19,759,538 downwards.
GGATTAGTCTTTCCCATCTGAGGACCCTGGTATAAGCACTCATTTCTCTGCCTTCTCCATACACGCAACTTTCCTCCCCCTTTCTGACTTTCCTAATCTTTCAGATGCAGCGTCTTTGTTATATTTAGTTGTGGAGTTTCTTCTGCTAGTATTTGGATCTTTCTCTACTTTATTGACTTGGATATGTATGATATCTAGTTGTTAACATGGGATGGGGTGAACTCAGGGTCCTCCTACTCTATCATCTTGACACATAGTATTACTGCTGCTTCTAATACTGCTGCTGCTACTGTAAAAACACTGATATTTCTAAAATGTGTAACTAGTAAAATCTTTGTAATTCATGTTCACTCCAAGAAAATATTTGTTATTTTACCTCAAGTATACAATGATTTCTTCTGTTAAACTTGATCCAGATACTTTTGTTCAATAGCAGGATAGACATTCCTGCAAGATATTCTTTGAGATCAAGTAAGTATCAAAGCTAATTATTCTATTCACAGAAATAAGAAACACATTTGTGGAAAATCAACTTAGATTATAGAGATTCGTGATATTTTAAATGTTAAGAAAAATATAGATTAAGCATTTTTTCTTATTTTTGAATTTGGCCATATATATATATATATATATATATATATATATATATATATATATATATATTTGTCAGCTGGGATCTACCTGGCTTACTTAGGCTCAGGTGAAAAACTTAATTTTATATAACTACTATTTATTTTCCTCCTTATTTTAAAATTTATAAGTTTATAACCCATTATATTAAAGAGAGCACAGATGTCAGACTTTTTGTTTTGTTTTAAGATTTTATTTATTTGAGAGAGAGAGAGAGAGAGATCACAAGCAGGGGGGAGGGATAGAGGGAGACCAAGACTCCATACTGAGCAGGGTGCCCAATTCAGGACTTGATCCCAGAACCTTGGGATCATGACCTGAGCCAAGGCAGACACTTAACCAACTGAGCCACTCAGGCACCTGCATTCAGTTATTTATTTATTTATTTATTTATTTATTTATTTATTTATTTAATATTTATTTATTATAGACATAGAGAGAGAGAGAGAGAGAGAGAGAGAGAGAGAGAGAGGCAGAGACACAGGGGGAGGGAGAAGCAGGCTCTATGCCGGGAGCCCGATGTGGGACTCGATCCTAGGACTCCAGGATCGTGCCCTGGGCCAAAGTCAGGTGCTAAACCGCTGAGCCACCCAGGGATCCCTGCATTCAGTCTTTTAAAAGAAAAAATAATATTATGAGTATTTATAGATGTTATATCTTTTTCAATATCAGAGTCCTAATGATTTTCCATGTTAAAAAATAAAGATCAAATTATATAAATTTAAAGGATATAAACATTGAAATGAGTCTGAAGAAAGTTTGTTCTTTTCCCCTTTTACTTTTTTCCCCTACATATTTTTTTTTATCATTCCCTATGTAACAAATAAAAATATGAGGGCAGACTAATAGGATAAATCTTTTAAAAATATATTGTCAGCTTCATAAAATAAGAACTGGAACTTACTATGCTGTTTCCTAGAAGGATGTAGGCTCCATGAAGGTAAGAATGTTTCGTTTTATTGTAGATGCATAATAAGGAATTAGAAAATAAAAACTTTGTTTATAATACTTCCTTAATAATTCTTATTGGGTACTATATATTGAATGAATAAATATACTTTACTGAATATAAGTTTTCATTCTTGCAGTATTCACATAAGTCATCAATCCACACACCTCATGTGTATTAATTTTACTATTACTAAACTCAAGTCTCAATGAGGTTATTGCCTGATGTTACTAAAGGAAAATAGAGGTAGTTTACTTAACATTGTGTGGTCTCTATATTAACATAGCAGTATTGCAGTTTGGGTAAAAAATTATCTGAGAAGTATGTTCTTCATATATTTTTCGGTGAACTAGGAAAATAACCTCACAATGTATTCTTTAAAAAAACTCATTTGGGAGGCATGAGAGAAATATATTTTACATAGATGTATAGACACACAAAAATTTAACATTGTATTTCTACCTACTCAGCTTACAGCTTCCTAATTTTGTATCTAGTATCTATTTAAATCTAATTTTTATACTAGATTTAAAATTTAGCCTATTCTTTGTTTTGCTGTAGTAGTGTTATTGCAGCAGTGTTGTTTGTTTTGTTTTATTATATTCTGAGTTTTGTTTTTGTCTCATAACATGCAAGGGATATCAAGTATTTTTTATCATTTTTTATTAGCTTGTGTCACTATACAAGAAAAGTCACTTTTTTAAGGTTTTGGGCAATTATACAATAGTGAACACTCTATAAACACTGTTTATCTCTTTGTGAATAAGTATTACCTAGATTAAAATCTTTAGAAGTAATAAATATTAATAATAATAATAATAATAATTAATATTGTAGTGGGTTAGGCAAGCACATGTACAGTTCTAGACTTGTGTTTTCTATGATCTAGGTAAGGTAAACAGTGGCAGATTCCTTCCCTTCCATGCCCTAGTTGCTTAATTTGTATAGAATAATGACACTGAACTCCCAGGCAAAGTAAAGTGATTGAAATATTTTTTCTTTATAATTATGAGTATGAAATAATATATTTTTGAGGTGATCTTCATTTGTATTTTCAAATGTTTAGCTTATACTAACAGTCACAATCTACTTTGTTTTTTGCTAACTTTGCTTTTTGAAGGAGAGTGTAAGATGGAGGCCTGGGAAGATTCTGAAAGACCTCTTCCCACACACATAGCAAATCTAAGCTCAATATAGATATTTTCTCCCTGGAAAAGATCTGAAAATTAGGTGAACTGCTTTTCCACAACAAATAACAAAAGAACTACATTAATACAGTTAAGAGAGGCAGAAACATGATGTCACCAAAAATTCTACCCCTGGTGTGGCAACACATAATAAGGGAGGGATCTTACCAGTCTGAAACCTCTCCTAAGGGAGTAAGGGGTTGATACCCCACATTAGGCACTCTAACCCCCAAAATTTACAAAGGAAATACAAATCCCCAAAAGGTCTTGCTTAGAAAACTAACAGGGCTGACATCCATGTGATCCCAAGTGCTACGGGATCTTTTAAAAGGACTTACATGCATCCTCACATTCTCACTTGACTCAAGACATAGAGAAAAAATAGCAGTTTGAAAAGTGCCTTGACTATGGGTATGCGAAGGAGATTCATTTGCTAATCTTAAAGCATCCATTACAGGAAGAGGGGATAGTTGAAATTCTCCCCAGAGAGGAAGGTGTTGGCAGATACCATCATACTGTCTACCTACCTGGCTAACACAGCTGGACAAATTCAGACATGGCATCCACCCACTGTCTTACTAAGACAGACAGTGGTGACTGGTGGCAGCACTCTTTTGTTGTCTTACTGAAGCTGGAAAGCATATGCAATTGCAGCATGCTCCCTCACCAGGGCAGGTGAGCAAGTACGGTGGTGGTGTTCTTTTACTCCCTAGATAAGTAAATATGTCCAGGCATTTGCAACACTCCCCCCTCTCCCCCCCCCCCTAGGGATAGCAAGCACACATGGTCATGGAATTCTCCTGCTCTTAGGTTAAGCTCATGCATATGCACAGAGAAGCATTTTTCCACTGCATTGCTGAAGCCTATGGGTAAATATAATCACGACAATTTCCCACTACTTCCTAAATCTGTGAAGCATGTCCTGCCCCTATACTCTTTAGATGCTTTTCTTAAGCTATTGGGCAGGATCACACAGGGAGCTTCCCTTGATTGTGGTGATCCTGATAGTCAAGAGTGTTTGTGTTACTGAGCTCCATGGGACTATAACAAGAAGCATTTCTTAGGAGATCATTAGCCCAGGGCTCTGTTTGAATCAAACTGAAACACAGTCTACTGTCCTGTGAAAATGGCCCATTTACTTTGTTTGGAGCTTCAGCCTGAAGGACAAGCTTCAGGTTTTCTCATATCTAGAGGCAAAGAAGGAATTCCCAGTGAATGTAAGCATGGAGATAGCACTTTTATATACCCTCCTTGGCCTCACTACAACTCCACAAAACCTAGAAAGAAGCTTACACACTTGTCTGCAATCTTAATTTTTACAACTGTTGCCCAGGAAATACTGCCAAATCTCATGGTCTGGAGGCCAACGGTACTTACAATTGTGACTCTGTGAGGCTGTATATATTTGCATACTGTCAAAGCTACTGGATGACAGTCTAGCTTCTAGTCAGCCTGAAATTTGGTGGTAAATGTGATTATTTTCCTTGGAAAATTGGAAGATTTGGCATACCCTTAACAACAGGGACATATCAAGACTGAATCAGGCGGAACATATGGAGGCAGTGGAAGTGTCCATTCATAGATGAATGGATAGGGAACAAATGGTATATATATAATGGAATATTACCCATAAAAAAGAATGAAATCTTGCATTTGCAATAAGATGGATGGATCTAGAGGTTATTATGCTAGGTGAAACAAGTCAGTCAGACAAAGATAAATTAGGATTTTTACTCATATGTGGAATTTAAGAAACAAAGCAAAGAAAAAAAAGAGGCAAAAAAAGCCACATTCTTAAATACAGAAAACAAACTGATAGTTACCAGAAGGGAGGTGGGGGGGGGGGGGGGTAAAATGGGTGATGGAGATTAAGAGTACTCTTATTTTTATGAGCATTGAGAAATGTTGAATCATTATACTGTACACCTGAAACTAATACAACACTATGTTAATTATACTTGAAATTTAAAAAAATGAACAAACAAAACTAATGAATGCAGAGAACAGATTAGTGGTTGCCAAAGGGGAGGAGAAGATGGGAGGTGGGCAAAATGGGTGAAGAGGATCAAGAAGAGCAATTATAATGTACATACAGCCTGGTTACTATAGTCAATAATATTGTAATATATATTTGAAAGTTACTAAGAGAGTAAATCTTAAAAGCTTTTAGTATTAGAAAAAATACGTAACTTTGTATGATGATAAATGGTAACTAGACTTATGGTGACCATTCACACTATATAAATATCAACTTGTATTGCATACCTGAAACTAATATTATGTCGGATCAATTATTTCTCAATTAAAAATAATAACAGAGAAAAAACCAGAGTTGAGCACCAGCACAAAAGTGTGAGATAGGCACTATTATTCATCCCCATTTATAGATGAGGACATTGAGGCACAGAGAGTTTATTTGGCTTGTCCAGGGTCAGACAGGTATAGTCAATCTCCAAACCCTGGCGATTTGTCTATGGAGTCTGTGTTCTTAACGACTCATCATTCTGCCTCTCAACAAAAATATACTGAATAGTCAGTTAGGCAGTCAATGGAGGCCCATTAAAAACCAACTCAAAAGAAGAAGAAAGAAGAAGAAGGAGGAGCAGGAGGAGGAGGAGGGGGAGGAGAAAAAGGAGAAGGAGGAGGAGAAGGAGAAAGAGAAGGAGAAGGAGAAGAAGAAGAAGAAGAAGAGAAGAAGAAGAAGAAGAAGAAGAAGAAGAAGAAGAAGAAGAAGAAGAAGAAAAGAAGAAGGAGGAAGATAAAGAAGAAGGAGATGGAGGAGGAGGAGGAGAAGAAAGGAGGAGGAAGAAGGAAGGAAGGAAGGAAGGAAGGAAGGAAGGAAGGAAGGAAGGAAGGAAGGATGGATCAGGCTACTTAGATAATTACCAAGTTTGAGAAAGAAGCAAAAGTTAGAGCAAGGTTAACCATAAAGTTCATCATCTATATAATGCCACACTTCTTCAAGATAGAGAGGTAGCTCTTTGCCTAATATATAGCAATAAGCATAGAGAATCAGGCAAAATGAGGAAACAAACAAATATGTTCCAAATGAAAGAACAAGACAAAAACCTCAAAAAAAAAAAAAAGACCTTATAGTGATAAGTAATCTGCCTGGTAAATAATTCAAAGTAATGGTCGTAGAGAACACTCAATGAATTTGCGAGAAGAGCAGATGGACACAGTGAGAACTTCCAAAAAGAAGATGGAAAATATTAGAAAAATACTAGAAATAAGTCGCAGGGCTGAAAAACACAATGACTGAACTGGAAATTAAAATGGAGGTATTCAACAGCAGACTATGAAGCAAAGAATGATTCAGTGAACTGAAAGACAAAGTGATGGAACTCATGCAGACAGAGTAGTAAAAGAAAAATAAAATGAAGATAATTTAAGGGACCAATAGGACAGCATCAAGTGAAATAACATTTCATTTTAGGGATTTCAGAAGATAAAGGGGCAGAAAAACTGTTTGAAAAAAATAGTGGCTGAAAACTTTCCTAACCTAGAAAGGAAATGGATATCCACATTCTGGAAACTCAGAAAATTCTAAATAAGACAAAACCAAAGAGACCTATGCCAAAACACATTAAAAATAAAATATCAGAAGTTAAGGATTCTTAAAAGAAATAAGAGAGCACATTGTTATACAAAAGGGTAACCCTATAAGACAACTAGCAGATTTCCCAGCAGAAACTTTGCAGGCCAGAAGAAGAATGAAACAAGATATTCAAATTGCTGAAAGGAGAACAGCAACAACAATAAAACTTCCCAAGAAGAAGAATGCTCTACCTAGCAAGGTTATCATTCAGAATTGATGAAGAGGTAAAGAGTTTTCCAGACAAGCAAAAGCTAAATGAGTTTACCACTACTAAACCAGTCTTAAATATTAAAAGGACTTCTTTCAACTAGAAAAAACAAAATGATATTAACTAATAATAAAAATATATGAAAGTAAAAATTTCACTGGAAATGGTGAATGTACAAAAAATGTGGTGGATTGATCCTTGTAAAATAGTGACTAGGAAAATTAAAAGCCAAATACAATAAAATAAATGAAAACTACACTAATTAGCTAAACAATGCATAAAATAAAAAGTTGTAAAATGTGCTACCAAACACATAAAACATTGGTGGTTTGAGGAGTAAGATGTAGAGCTTTGGAATGTGTTTAAAGTTGCTATAGACTTAAAAGTGATTGTTATATATGTAGGGTGATATATGTGAACTTTACACTATCCACAAAGCAAAAACAGTAAATGTACGAAAGAAAATGAGAAAACAATATAAACATAATTTTAAAGATAAAGTCATAAAATCAAAATGGAAGAGAGAAAGAGATAAACTTATAGAGAGGAATAATACAATTTAATACAATACAATGACAGAAAATATTTAACAAACTGGCAATATTTACATGCTTATCAATAATTACTTTAAATGTAAATGGATTAACTTATCTAATCAAAAGACATATAGAGTGGCTGAATGAATAAAAATCAAGACATCTATATACTGGCTGTAAGAGACTCACTTCGGAAGTCAGAACACAGTTTGAAAGTGAAGGGATGGAAAAAGATATTCCTTTTAAATGGAAATTTAAAAAAAAACTGTGTAGCTATAAGTAATATCAGACAAATAGACTTTAAAACAAAGACTACAATAAAAGATCTAGTGCAGTGCCATCTAATGATAAAGGAGTCAATCTAACATGATTATAAATATTTATGGACCCAACATAAAAGCACAAAAATATATAAATAAATATTAACAGACTTAAAAGGAAAAGTTGACAGCAGTATGATAATAATGAGGGATTTTAATATTCCATATACATCAATGAGTAGATCATCCAGGCAGAAAATTAATAAAGAAATGTCGGCCTTCAATGACACATTAGACCAGATGAACTTAATAGATACATACGAAACATTCCATTCAAAGCAGCGGAATACACATTCTTCTCAAGAGAACTTGATACATTCTTCAAGATCACACATTAGGCCACAAACCATTCCGTAGATTCAAGAAGGTTGAAATAGTATCAAACATTTTTTTTTTTTTTTACGACAATGGTATGAAACTTGAATTTAGCCACAAGAAGAAAACTGGAAAAACTACAAATATATGGATATTAAACAATATATTACTGAAAAAACTATTGGGTCATAGAAGAAATCAGAGGAAAAAATACTTAAAGATAAAATTAAAATGGAAATATGGCATACCAAAATCTATAGAATGCAGCAAAAGTGGTTCTAAGAGACATAAACAGTTTAACTTTATACTTAAGGAGCTAGAAAAAAAAAAAACATATGAAACCCCAATTTAGTAGAAGGAAAGACATAATAGAGATCAGAATGGAAACAAATGAGGTAGAGTCTAAAATATCAGTGTAAGAGATAAATGAAACCAACAGTTGCTTCTTTGAAAAGATAACGTTAAAAATCCTGTATATAGATTTACCAAGAAAAAAGAGGGCTCAAATGAGCAAAATCAGAAATGAGAGAGAAGTTACAATTTATACCACAGAAATACAAATGATTATAGGAGACTACTCTGAATTATATGCCAACAAATAGAATGATCTACAAGAAATTTATAAATTCCTAGAAAGTTAAGAACTTCCAACACAGTATCATTAAGAAATATAAATCTCTAATTAGACCGATTACTAGCAAGTAGATTGAATCTGTAATGTAAAACCTCCACCAAAACAAAAGTCCAGGACCAGATGGCTTTACTGGTGACTTCTACCAAATAGTCAAAGATTTAGTAAAAATACATCTCAAACTGTTACAAAAACTTGAGGAGGAGAGAATATTTCCAGAATTATTTTAAAAGGTAACATTATCATTGATACCAAAGCCAGACAAGGACACAACAAAAAAAGAAAATTACAGGCTAATATCCTTGATGATAGCAGATGCAAAATTACTGACAAGATGCTAGCAAACCAAATTCAACAACATATTAAAAGAATCATACACCATGATCAAGTGGAATTTATTCCAAGCATACAGTGATGGTTCAGCATCCACAAAATAATTAACATGGTACACCACATTAGCAAAATGAAAGATGAAAATCATATGATCATATCAATAGATGAAACAGTATTTGACAAAATTCAGTGCCCATTTATTATAAAAAATGTCTACAAAATGGGTATAGAGAGAACATCTCAAATTAATAAAGGCTAGGTATGACACACTCAAATTATGCTCAATCATGAAATCTCAAAGCTGTCTTCTAAGATCAAGAACAAGACAAGGATTTCCACTATTCCCACTTTTATTCAATTTACTATTGAAAATCCTAGTTACAGCAGTAAAGCAGAAATAGAATTGAAAGGCATCCAAATTGGAAAGGAAGAAATAAAACTGTTACTATTTGCAGATGACTTGATACTATATATAGAAAGTCCTACAGACTCCAGCAAAAAAAAAAAATGTTAGAACAAATGAATTCAGTAAAGTTGGAGAATGGAAAATTAGTATGAAAAAAGTTGCATTTGGAGACATTCTGGTGGTTCAGCAGTTGAGTCTCTGCCTTCGGCTCAGGATGTGATCCCAGCATCCAGGATCGAGTCCCACATTGGTCTCCTTGCAGGAAGCCTGCTTCTCCCTCTGCCTCTGTCTCTGCCTCTCTTTCTGTCTCTGTGTCTCTCATAAATAAAATAAAATCTTAAAAACTGTTGCATTTTAATACACTAGTAATAGAAACAGAAATCAAGAAAACAATCCCACTTACAACCACATTATTTTTAGTGAAATACCTAGAAATAAATGAGGTAAAAGACCTGTACACTAAAAACTCTAAGACATTCATTAAAAAATTTTAAGAAGACAGAGATAAGTAGAAATATACTACATGTTCCTGAATTAGAATTAATATTGCAAAAATGTTCATAGTACCGAAAACCAACTGCAGATTCAATGCAATAATTATCAAAATTACAATGGCATTCTTCCCAGAACTAGAAAAAAATCTAAAATTTATATAGAACTACAGAATACTCTAGTAGTTAAAATAGTCTTAAGACAGAACAAAGCCAGAGCTATTAACCTTATTTCAGAGTGTATTACAAAGCTGTAGTAATAGAAACGGTATGGTACTGGCATAAAAACAGACACATACATCAATGGAATAGAATGGAGAGCCCAGAAATAAACCTACACATACATGGTCAATTAATTTATGACACAGGATGCAAGAATAATGGGTAAAGGACAGTTGCTTCAATTAATGATGTTGGGAACACAGGACAATTACATGCAACAGAATGAAGCTGGACCTCTCTCTTATACCATATATAAAAATCAATTTAAAATGAATTAAATACTTGAATGTAAGACCTGAAATCCTAGGACTTCTAGAAGAAAACATAGTAAGTTTCTTAGCATTGGTCTTGGTGATTAATTTTGGATCTGGGCAGCCGAGGTGGCTCAGCGGTTTAGCGCGGCCTCAGCCCAGGGCCTAATCCTGGAGACCCAGGATTGAGTTCCACATCGGGCTGCCTGCATGGAGCCTGCTTCTCCCTCTGCCTGTGTCTCTGTCTGTCTGTCTGTCTGTCTGTCTCTCTCTCTGTCTCTCATGAATAAATAATCAAAAAAATGTTTGGATCTGACTCCACAGGCAAGGGCAACAAAAGCAAACATAAGCAAATGAGACTATATCAAGCTAAAAAAGCTTCTGCACAGCAAAGTAAACCTTCAACAAAATTAAAGGACAATCTGTTGAATGTGAGAAGATATTTGCACATTGTATGTCTATAAGGGGTTAATATTCAAAATATACAAAGAACTCACACATCTTAATAACAAAACCCAACAAAAACAGATTTAAAAATGGGCAGAAGATCTGAATAAGCCCTTTTCTTTTCTGAAAAGACATAGACACCCAACAGACACATGAAAAAGTGCTCAACATCATTATTTATCAGGAAATGCAAGTCACGGGATCCCTGGGTGGCGCAGCTGTTTGGCGCCTGCCTTTGGCCCAGGGCGCGATCCTGGAGACCCGGGATCGAATCCCACGTCGGGCTCCCGGTGCATGGAGCCTGCTTCTCCCTCTGCCTGTGTCTCTGCCTCTCTCTCTATCTCTCTGTGACTATCATAAATAAATAAAAATTAAAAAAAAATTCTATAAAAAAAGGAAATGCAAGTCAAAACCACAATGAAATATTACCTTATACATGTCAGAATGCATATTAACCAAAAGACAAGAAATAACGAGTGTTAGAGAGGATGTGGAAAAAAGGAACCAAAAGAACCGTCATGTATTATTTGTGGGAATGTAAATTGGTGCAGCCATCTTTGGAAAACAAGATGGAGATTCCTCTAAAAATTAAAAATAAAATCACCATATGATCCAGCAATTCGTCTCCTGGACATCTATGGGAGAAAATAAAAACTTTGATTTGGAAAAAATATATGCACCCTGTGTTCTTTGCAGCATTATATACAATATTCAAGGTATGGAAATGATTTAAGTGTTTGTCAATGGATGGATGGATAAAAAAATGATAATATGTACACACATACACACAATGGAATACTACTCAGCCATAAAAAGAATAAATATTGCCATTTGTTAAAACATGGATAGGCATTGAGAGTATTGTGCTAATTGAATTAAGTCAGACAAAGACAAATATCTCATGCTTTCATTTAGATGTAGAATCTAAAAAAAAAAAAAAGAATAAATAAACAAAAAGCCCAGATTTGTAGATACAAAGAACAGAATAATGGTTGCTGAGGTGGACAGGGTTATAAAATAGGTGAAGGGGATCGAGAAATACAAACTTCCAGTTATAAAATAAAAATGTCATGGAGATATGATACATAGCAATGGGAATATAGTCAATAGTATTGTAGTAATTTTGTATAGTGACAGATAGTAACTAGATTTATTGTGGTGATCATTTTGCAGTGTGTTCAAATGTCAAATCACTGTGTTGTTCATATGAAACCCATATAGTATTGTATGTCACCTGCACCTCAAAAAAAGAAGTCTGCCTGTATCAAATAGCACATTAAGAAAATAATATGCTAACTTTAAATGATAGAGTTATGATTCAGTTAAGCAGAGGTTTGGTGTACAGAATAATCTGTGAGATTTCTCCACTAAGATTCTGCCTAAGGGCATGGAATCCAACTGCCTCTCTAAGCCATCTAAACAATGAGTTTGGAATATAAACTCCTGTGTGTTCCCCACTACTTAAAACCCTGAGAGTACTTATTGCCACCTTGCCTTTTTGATCTAAAGCATAAATTTCTAATGATACCATTGTTCTTGGCTATAACAATTTAAGAAAAACACTAGAGATATTGCTGCACAAGACTGCAAATGACATATTAGATTGTAGCACAGCAAACTACAATACCATACACTAAGAATTTCTGACCTAACAATATGAAGTTAGTTTTCATTTCCAAAAAGAATAAGTGATTACCTTTCTAGTGCTGACACACCTAATTTTTTTCTCACATGGAATTTATTTAACACTATTAATATGTTTCCCAATTGAATGTCACTGAGAAATAAAATAAATATTCCAAAATGAGTGAGGGAAGAAAGTATACAATGGTCAAGGGAAGCCAAAGGAAGTAGAATTTCAAATAATTTTATTTAGAAATTTTGATTGTTTAAAAATTTTGAAAACATGCTTGAAGGTATATTTTAATGCTTAAAAGGGCTGAGTGCTCAGCCAGCCATAAAATAATATTCTGAGCTTTATTATGTAATTCTAAACAAAGGAAGATTGTTTCTCCTGTGCATGGACATTATGAATTCCCCAAGCTGTTTATCAACAGGGTATAACTAGGATGAAATCCTTCAGCCATTATGTGCTCCAATATGCTGACTACCAAAGTTGTGCTAATAATCACCCTCCAGAGGAGAGAGATGCTTAGTATTTTTGACTATCTACTTAAGTGCTCTAAGATCAGAATGAAGTCATCACAACAGAAGTAATGTTGCATCAGTGCTTCAATCAGGAGAAAATTTAAAAAAAAAAATCCCATTCAAATCCTCTCCATTTAGCACTTACATTATATTGCTTTTCCTATATATCTTCCAATAAATAGTGTCTTTTCTTCATGTGCTGATGACCTGTATTATTAGTTTAGAAATTAATCTGATGAGAGTTATTTTTATTCTATTTTATTTTTATTTTTTTATTTTTTAATAATAAATTTCTTTTTTGTGTTCAATTTGCCAACATACAGAATAACACCCAGTGCTCATCCCATCAAGTGCCCCCCCAGTGCCCGTCACCCATTCACCCCTACCCCCCACCCTCCTCCCCTTCCACCACCCCTAGTTCGTTTCCCAGAGTTAGGAGTCTTCATGTTCTGTCTCCCTTTCTAATATTTCCTACCCATTTCTTCTCCCTTCCCTTCTATTCCCTTTCACTATTATTTATATTCCCCAAATGAATGAGACCATATAATGTTTGTCCTTCTCCGATTGACTTATTTCACTCAGCATAATACCCTCCAGTTCCATCCACGTCGAAGCAAATGGTGGGTATTTGTCATTTCTAATTGCTGAGTAATATTCCATTGTATACATAAACCACATCTTCTTTATCCATTCATCTTTCAATGGACACCAAGGCTCCTTCCACAGTTTGGCTATTGTGGACATTGCTGCTATAAACATCGGGGTGCAGGTGTCCCAGAGTTTCATTGCATCTGCATCTTTGGGGTAAATCCCCAGCAGTGCAATTGCTGGGTCGTAGGGCAGGTCTATTTTTAACTCTTTGAGGAACCTCCACACAGTTTTCCAGAGTGGTTTTACCATTTCACATTCCCACCAACAGTGTAAGAGGGTTCCCCTTTCTCTGAATCCTCTCCAACATTTGTGGTTTCCTGCCTTGTTAATTTTCCCCGTTCTCACTGGTGTGAGGTGGTATCTCATTGTGGTTTTGATTTGTATTTCCCTGATGGCAAGTGATGCAGAGCATTTTCTCATGTGTGTGTTGGCCATGTCTATGTCTTCCTCTGTGAGATTTCCGTTCATGTCTTTTGCCCATTTCATGATTGGATTGTTTGTTTCTTTGGTGTTGAATTTAATAAATTCTTTATAGATCTTGGAAACTAGCCCTTTATCTGATATGTCATTTGCAAATATTTTTAAATTTAATTTAATACTCAAGTAATTTATGTGCTATTTACCTTTTGACTATGCCTGGGTAGAATAAAACCTCTTTCATTAATTAATTAATTAATGAAACAATTTGAGTATTTGTTAATTAAATGTTCATAGAGTTCCAAATAGGAATTCAAAACTTTATCAGAGAGGCTAAAGCTTAATAGTTAAATAATTCACTAATTGAATTACTGTAGCAAATATATAATATGAGGAATATATAATATGAGCAATACTCATTGAAAAATATGTGAAGAATAGGAAAAATTTCAACTCTCAATTATATTTTCTTACATTTCTTAATATCTCCTATAGAAAGTTTCCTGAGCTTGAGATATCAGTATTTTCATCCTTTATCCTTCTGCTTTCTGATAATCACCTCAGGAAAAAAAAAAAAAAGAAAAAAGAAATCTCCTGCTGTGACAGTTGTGAGCTCCATCTTGCCTATGGATAATCTTTTTTGGATATTTCATAAGTCATTGAAATACACTATGACAGTTAATGATCAAGAAATTAGGTAGCTGTAGCTAGACAGAGATATAGAAAAGCATAGATTTGTGTGTCTGTGTATCTATTTTACATAATAGATTTAATGTTATGTTTTCCAAAGGATTTCATTTTAAGAGTTGTAGAAGGTATTTGCATTATATATAACTGAGTATTATACTGAACATATCCTAAGAAAAATAGGCAAAAGACTTCAATAGTTACTTGACAAAAGAATTTACTCAAATGGCCAATACTAAAACTTGTTTAACATCCCAAGATTGGTAAACATTATTAAGAAATGCAAAATTAACTATATTATTACACTATTTTAGTATCCGAATGACTAAGTTTTTTTTTTTCTTTATTAAAGAGTGACAATTGTCATAGTTGGCTAGAATATGACCAATTTGAACTGTCATACATCATTGATAAGAGTATAAATTGGAGACATTCCCCTGGACAATCTTTGACAGTATCTACTAAAATTTATCATATGCATATCCTGTGACACAAGAGTTTTCCTTAAGTATATTCCAACTAAAATGTACATATGTGCATCACAAATGTACAAGATAGTCATGTCAGTGTTATTCACAAAAATCAACTCCAAGGGTAAAAAAGCACATGTTTAATAACATTGGAATGGGTTTTTCATTATAATTATACAGTGAACTACTCATATTTGTTAATGAAAATGAATGAGTTCTTGTTTTATAACAACATTAATGACTCTTCCAAAGAGTTGGAAGATGCTAAAGGAAACTAATATATGCCTTATGTTTTCATTAAACTCCAAAAACAGGCAAAATATCTATAGTATTGAAAATCAGCAAAGTAGTTACCTTCTCTGGAAGAAAAATGGGTAGTTAAATGGGAGTGGCATGAAGTTTCTCATAGATATCAGTGATGTTATTGATCTAGATGGGGATATATAGGTATGTTAAGTTTATAATAATTTACCAAGTTCTACACTGTAATTTTTTACTCTTTTCTCTATATTAAATGCAGGTTTATTTGAAATATAATTTGATTTAGTGTGCATGGATTGTAGTTACTTAAATTCTTAACATGTAGGTAATCTCCACATTAAAACATGTTTTCTAAAAATATGTATTTGCATAATTGTTGTTACTGAAATGCCCTTTCATTTGTTCACTGGATGGTAAATATCTTCATTTCTACACACCTTCTGTTCACATGTATACATTGGAAATATTTCTTTGTAAAATAGACCATTTGTCATCATGTTATTATTGAAATATTAGACATATTGTTTTTTCCATAAAGGATAGAATTTTAATTCACCAGCACTGAGAGCACTTAATCCCTCTGTTCACTCAGGAAGAAATGATTCATTCACTTACTTCCAAAATCATCTATTCATGAAATAAGATGGAAATTGAAGTCCCTACTCTCCATTTTACACAATCAGCTCTGATATTCTATAAATATTTCAATTCTCATATTTGCTTGTCCAAACTGCTTGGGATAAAAAAATACAGCTATTTTTTATCTTTTTAATATTATTTGAAACGATATGGTAATTAAGCAAACAGTATCTTACTGTTACAGTATATATAGATTGTAAGAATTTTTGAAAATAATACAATATTCCAATATAGTAAGGTAGAATTTACAATTAATATAGACATAAATGAGTTAAAATAATTTTATTAAATGCATCTTCTTTTAAGTTGCTTATTAATTTGATAAGGCACAATTGCATTTTAATAACATATTGTAAGTAAGAACTTTGTAAGTAATGGTAAATAAATGTGTACAGATAATTTTATCTGCACTGGTTTTTAAAATCCTATGACCAAAATATCCAGATAAAAGCAATATTGCTAGCTTGCTTTTTCCTTCTTTCTTCCTTTTTCATTTCTTTTCCTTTCTCTCTCTCTCTCTCTCTCTCTCTCCTTTTTTATCAACTACTTAACCTGCTTAGAAAAATCAAAATCAAATATTGGTCTATCAAAAACAATTTTAGATTTTTTAAAAAAATCTGTCCTTGAAGAGTTCTTTATGATTCAGAATGTCAAATACAGAATTAAAACCATCCATGCCATTATATTGGTGCATGTTTTTCTTTTATTTCTCTGACTCTTAATTATGAATGAAATATTTCTCCATTCATATGTGAAGAATTTTTTTAACTAAATGAATACTTACCTTCATAAAAGTTGTGTGTTACTTTTCCCCTCATATATCTGTAATTGTTACTATAAAGATATACACAAAAATAACAAAAATGACATTTTTATTGTTGCATTTTGTGCTCTTTTTTCGGAAGTTAACAGAGCTTACAGTTTAAATGGTCTTTTTCTATGCAATAATGCAGAAAAACTATATTCTATCTCTTTTAGTTCATTTCCCTGGATTCTTGCACTCTTTGTAACAATTCAATACCTATTTCAAAAATGCAGTGAACCATTTTTCACTATCTCACTGAAGGAGCAATATCCTTGTTCTCTTTCAAGATCCATTTCTTCAAGAAGCACGTTCCAGCAACTGTTTTCAAGATATAAACATTAGTATTACAGCATACTATTTGACTATAGCCCGTGGGGAGGATTTCCATGCTTCAATACAGTATAATATTCAAAAAATAAAACTTTTAAAGCTTGAAAGGAACTAAGGCAGTGTGATTGGGTTGTGACTACCATCTTGAATTAGATATTTTAATGACATGCCCATTTCTTTTCAAGCTTCATTTTCCATTAAAATATACTCTGAGCAATTCAAATGTGGACTGAATCTCATACTTTTTCAAAAATCCAGTCTATCTGTTCCAAACTCATAGCTTCCATTTACTTCAAATATTGAAACATATAAAGAAGCTCTATCTACATGATTAGTATTGTGAGGCCTTTAAAACAAGATAGTATATAAAATATAGAGCCAAAATAAAGTGCCAACACACTTCTTCAGATGTGTTTGCCAGTCCAGTAGAGCCAAGATTGTCAAGAGCTCTATTGTGATTTTTTATGTCCTATATCCTGGTGATGCTAGTAAAAATAATAATTATTATTAAAATAAAGTCACAAAGATGCAAGAAATGTGGTGATTTGCCTCATCAAATAGGAGAGCTGCATTGATAGGATTTTTATTTCTTGATTTTCTATATTATATTCTTGCTATCTAATTAATTAAAAGTAAAATTATGATACTAAATGAAGGAAAACAACATAAAATTTTTATTATGAACAATGTAAAATGTTTAATTTGAATAGCATTCTTTTTTTTTTTTTAATTTTTATTTTTTTTTTTTATTTTTATTTATGATAGTCACAGAGAGAGAGAGAGAGAGAGGCAGAGACACAGGCAGAGGGAGAAGCAGGCTCCATGCACCGGGAGCCTGATGTGGGATTCGATCCCGGGTCTCCAGGATCGCGCCCTGGGCCAAAGGCAGGCACCAAACCACTGCGCCACCCAGGGATCCCCTGAATAGCATTCTTTATTAATATAGCTTCCATATTTTTAAGATTATAGGAGCTGGTGAGATATTACTAATTGTTATCTGTGGTTTGAAATGGATACATTACATTTGGCTTGGACTCCCTTGTGTTTTTTTTTTTTTTTTTTGACTTGTGCCCATAGATAACCCAAAGTTTTTCTTATGTGTACCAAAATTCCCAGGATTATCCAGTACTTAAAATATTTTCATCTTATCTTGGCGCCTATTGTTTCTTTCACACAAAAACAATCAATAAAGGGCAGCTATACTGCACATATGGGACAGTGATACCTTTATATATAAGATAACATCGTAGACATGATCTGGTTCCTGATTTTACAGAGATAATATAACTTTCCTAAGGTCAAAGTACCAAAAATCATTAGGTCAGGATCACTAGGAATGAAATAACTAAGTGCTGTGTTCATTTTATCATATTACATTCTCCCTAGTTTATAATATAATGTATTCCACTAGAGTTCTACTAATTTTAGATTAAACATATGTCCTACGATGACTAGAACAGTGCTGGTTTACATCTATTGCTATGCATGCTTAAAAACATTCCTTTCACTCTCAAAAGTGTCCACATTTGAATGCTACATTAAATGGTTGCCCTAATTAATATCATGATATTGAATTCATGCTAATATTTACATATGAATGTGTTCTTTTAGGTTAAATCTGAACATAAATGTATAATAGCATCCAATTGTATGAAGCACCTCATATCATACAAGAACATGGACTTTGAAATCACAGAGAACTCAGGCCAGATCAGCTTGGCACGTAGTTCCTGTGGTGCCTGGGGTGACATAATCTCCGTGGGATTCAGTTTTTATATCAATAAAATATGTTTCATAATACCTGCATGGATATGTTATATTAAAGATTAAATCAGAAAATATAACAAGTGTGGCATCAACCGGGAAATGTTGTTATTTCAATTCTTATAATAACTTTATTTTTTTTAAAGAAAAATCTTTGGCATAGTATTTGGGACTATTTATAGCACTGAATAACTGTTCAGCAGCTTAAATGAAAACACTACCTACTGCTTTGGTAGAATCCATTTTGAGCTGAAATTAACAATTGCTCCACTTACCACAGCAAGGAATCCATTTTGCTAAAAATAACGGAAAGGGACATGCTGTATTCCAAAAATGTATATTGGTTTACTTGAAAAAAATGGATTTAAAATGTATGCAATGCAATAGCCTCCTAATTTCATTCTCTCATTTCCTACAGATCATTGTTTTCCCTTATTTTTAACTAAAGCCTTAGAATTTCTTCAGGAATAAGCTGTCATTCTTGCCACAACATTCCACTGAGACCTTAGCAATTAATCTCTAAAGAAAAAGAAAATGAAAATGTTTTATACAGAGTTCTTTAAAATATTTTAAGCTTGAGATATTTAAGGTTTTTATTTAGAAAATACCATATATATTATATATATGAAAACAAATTCTAATAAAATTGAAATGATGGTTTAATTTTAAAATATTTTAATAAGTATTTAAAGTTAATACAGATGAAATTCCTAATATACGTAAGTAGATAGCCATAAATTTAATGCAAATTATTCTCCATTCTTTTGATAAATATTTTTGGAGACCGCTATCTTTGGGGTGTGGGCATTCACTGACCGCATGCTTCTGTGGTTAGTGATTCTATGCATGTCCTGTTTTTGATATACATCTTATTTCTGCCTCTTCTTAAACTGCAGTTCTATAAATGTTCCACAGAGAATTTCATAGCCACCTCTTACACACACACACACACACACACACACACACACACAGTTACATGACATTGTGTGTAAGAAACAAGAGTTTACTGGGGTTGAGTCTAATTTCAGTAGAAATGTCAAGGTTAAAGATAGAAATTTGGAATTGCATACACTTAGATGGTATTAAAACCATAGGTTTGTAAAATTTCTTTTAACCATTGAGTGGTTAAAAGGAAAGAAGGAAAATAAAATAGAACCTAATAGGGCAATGTACCATTTAGATGTCTGGAAGAGGAAGAAAGGCCAGAAAAGGTGAATAAACAGTAATGGGCTGCATTGCCAGTTTCAGTGCTGACATGGAAAGAGCTCAGAAGTTCCTACTTCCATCCCTAAAATAAGAAAAATAGAGACAAACTGAAAGGATGGACTTTCCTTGGTCCCACCTGACTGAGGTAGCAAGGTAAATCACTCTACCCAAATTTAGAAACAGTGGCTTATCCACAAGGACACAGCCAAGGTCTATCTGAAGCATAAGCCTATGGATAGGTAAATAGAAACCTAATGAATAAAACACAAAAATGATAATTTTGATGAATAGCTTGAGGCTAAGTTTGGAATAGCATGAGAGTGAAGTTAAGTATTGAGGGCCATAGACTTGGACTTACTGTTTTGTGGGCTCCCTCCAAGAATCCTGATAGTATCTTATAGTAAATATATGAGAAAAATCCCCTCTGGCTCTGGCATCGGAAGAAGATTAAGCATATAACCAGAAGTATCTTTATAACAAAGCCAGCAAAAAAATACTTTTCTAGAACTTCATTCTAGTTAGAGGTAGTAAATTCCTCTATTTTGGCCCCATGTAGCCTTTCTGTCTCACTTAAGAGGGCCAAGAAAAGGTCCACAGGAGTCAGGATTTCAATGAAATCATCTGGAAATACTGCTGACAGAATGGAATAAGAGACAGGAAAAAAAGACTGTACCACTAAGAGACACCGTGAAGGTCATGGCTTTAAGACACACACTTTAAGACCCACCAAAAGAAAAAAAAAAAACAAAACAAAAATAACAACAACAACAAAAACATAGTCTGAAGACTAGACTCAGATATGTTACAGATGTCTGAAATATTAGGGAATTTACTATTTATATATTAAGAACTCTGACAACATGTGAGAAGAGATGAGTAATATAAGCAGAAAAGGCAACTATGATGCAGTAATATAAGAGAAATGGCAACTATGAGAATAAAAAGGAAATGCTAGGAGTCAAAAAATATAAAAAAATAAAGAATTATAAAAATAGAGAATTTTAAAATTATAAAAAAATAGAGAATTCTTGGGTAGTTTTCTTTTGGTAGAATCAAAACAGTGAGAGAAAAAAAAAATCAGTGACCTTAAAAGTATGTCAGGGCAGCCCCAGTGGCCAAGCGGTTTAGTGCTGCCTTTGGCCCAGGGTGTGATCCTGGAGACCCGGGATTGAGTCCCACTTCGGGCTCTCTGCATGGAGCCTGCTCCCTCTGCCTGTGTCTCTGTCTCTCTGTCTCTCTCTCTGTGTGTCATGAATAAATAAATAAATCTTTAAAAAAATTATGTCAGCAGAAACTTCCAAAACTGAAAAACAGGGAAAAAAGGAAAGAAAAGATTGAAAGGGAGGAAGAGGGGGAGAAAGGCAGGCAAGAAGGAGAAAGAAAGAAAATATATAAAGACTAAAATATGCCAAACAAAAATCATGGAACAACATTAAATAGTGTAATATGCATAATTGGAATACTGGGGAAAGGAGAGAATGGAGCAGAAAAATTTTAAGTGATAATAGCTGAAAACTTTCTAAAAGTAATGATAGATAACAAATGATATAGGAAACCCAGAGAAAATCAAGTAGAAATAACAAAACAAAAAAACAACTAGTCATATCACATTCATACTGGAGAAAACCAAAGGAAAAAGTCTTGAGAAAAGATAGGGATTGGGAAAGGTGGTGGCAACATATATGAATAAGAACAAGGATAAGAATTACGGTGAATTTTACATAAGAACCTAAGAGAAAATCAACAAGGAAAGGCAGACCAAATGGAAAATCACTGACTTTTATTGGACCCATAGAGAACTAAACTTGCAGGTAAACCAACATTTCCATATTTGGAGATACAAGTTAATTGAAAAAAGTCACAGCCAATCTACATTTGCCTAGAAAGTTATTGGATTCATAAACCAGTAGGAACGTTTTAATGGCAATTTTGTTAAGTTGCTTGAAATTTATGTGTGCACAAATATGAGAGAGAGAACTTTGGGTGACTAAAGACCTGTACTCTGAAAACTATATACAGTATTGAAGAAAGAAATTGAAGACAAAGCAAACCAATGGGAAGATATGCAATGCTTATGGATTAAAGAATTAATATTGTTGAAATGTACATACCACTGAAAGCAATCTACATACTCAGTGCAGTTCCTATTAAAATACCAACATTTTTGACAGAGCTGGAACAAATAATCCTAGAATTAGTATGAAACCACAAAAAAAAAAAACAAATTGCCAAAGTCTTGAGAAAGAAAAACACAGCTAGATGTGTCATAATTCCATATTTCAAGATACACTACAAAGTTTTAGTAATCGAAACAGTATGGTAGTTGCACAAAAATAAGCATACAGATCAAAGGAAAAGAATAGAGAGCCCAGAAGTAAACCTCTGCTTGTATGATCAATTAATAATCTATGATAATGGAGGCAAGAATATACAAAGGAAACGGGGAACCCTGGGTAGCCCAGAATCTGATCCTGGAGTCCTGGGATCGAGTCCCGCATTGGGCTCCCTACATGGAGCCTGCTCTCCCTCTGTCTGTGTCTCTGCCTCTCTCTCTCTCTCTGTGTCTCTCATGAATAAATAAATAAAATCAAAAAAAGAATATACAAAGGGAACAAGATGATCTCTTCAGTGAATGGTATTGGGAAAACTGGACCATTTTCTTACACCATATTCAAAAATAAATTCAAAATGAATTAAAAACATAACCATGAGAACTGAAGCCACAAAACTGTTAGAAGAGAACATAAGCAGTAATTTCTTTGATATTTCTTTTAAAAAAATTATATCTCCTTTGTCATAAGAAACAAAAGCAAAAATGAACTACTGGGACCATATGGAATAAAAAGCTTTTGCACAGCAAAGGAAACAGTCACCAGAACTAAAGGCAACCTACTGAATGGGAGAAGACATTTGTAAATGATATATCTGATAAGGGGTTATTATTCAAAAATATATAAAGAACTCATACAACTTAATTGCAACAAATCTCACAAATAATCCAATTAAAAAGGGGCAGAAGACATGAACAGATATTTCTCCAAAGAAAACATCCAGATGGCCAACAGACACATGAAAAGATGCTCAACATTACTCATCATCAGAGAAATGCACTTATGACGATGAGCACTGAGCAATGCATAGGATTATTGAACCAATCTATTGTACACCTGAAAGTAACATGACACTATATGTAAATTATATTGGAATTTTAAATGAATGAATGGATGAGTAAATAAATAAATAAATAAGCAAATAAACAGATGTTATTTTATGATATCCTCTTTACCCCAATAAAGCTGTTAAAATTTTACATTATTGAGCCACTTTTGAGGAATTTATCCACTTTCTGTGACTTGGAGGTACAATAAAACATAAAACAAAAAACATATTCTAAGCAATTGGGTATTTGCTGAGTAAAAGCAATGACTATGTTTGTCATGTCAACATCCTAGAATGTAGCACATTGTCTTGAATTAGTACATGTGTGTTAAAAATTTGGTCTATCATGTTATTTTTTTTCCCTTTAAAATCAGTAAATCACCCTGGAATAACTTATTAAGGATCACTGAGATTGCACTTTAGTATTACAGTCATGTGCAGTAATAAAGGCATGAAGACTTTATCATCTCAATCTATAAATAGAAAGTCCACTGAGAAAAAGAGTGTCCTTAACTGCTAAAAAGCAAACACTAATGTCAACTTTTACTCATTGATGAAAATACACTAGATTATATTTTACATGCTGTAGATATCAACCTGAATTCATTGACTGAATTCTAGTTAATTTTAGCTGAACAAAAGCTTCTTAAATAATATGCAAAGTATGGGGATATACAAAGTATGTATATATGTATGATTTATTTATTTAAATAATTTAATATGTTAAATTTTCCATAAATAAGAGTTCTCCATTCCAGACAAGTTTTTTTAAATGTCTTTTCTCCTTCTTTAATATAAATATAATGATAATAAAATGAATGCTATTATGAGATTTTTTAGAGGAGTTTCTTTTTTTTTTCTTTTAAATATTTTATTTATTTATTTGTGAGACACAGAGAGAGAGAGAGGCAGAGACACAGGCAGAGGGAGAAGCAGGCTCCTTGCAGGGAACCTAATGCAGGACTTGATGCTGGGTCCTCGAGATCACACCCTGAGCTAAAGGCAGATGCTCACCTACTGAGCCACCAGGCATCCTCAGAGGAGTTTCTATAGGTGTTTAGTTACATTAAAAACAAAAAGCACTATTCATTCCTTTTCTTTTGCCAGTCAATATAGAAAAAAAAAAATAAAGAGAATTTATTGTTATATTGAAAACAGACGTTGGAGTGAAAGCCCTAGGAATAAAGATGCATATTCAGAACTGTAACTTAAACAATTTGCATTTACAGAATGGATAAATAATGATTTATTAAGGCCATGATCGCTCAGGTTAATGAAATAATGACTTCCTTCATTTAAATATTTACACATTGATTTCTGAAGTTATGATTGCTCTTAGCTTTTCTTGTGTCCATTTAACAGTGCTATATATTTGCATTAAAAAATGACAACAGACTAGTATTTCCAGTAGAATCTAAGAACAAATGGGAGGGGGAGAATTTAAAAGCTAGATATTTTGGAAGTCAAATTGAACTTAACATAAGCAAGAAGATTCATGTAACCAAGAAGGGAATATTATTATTGTACTAGCATTAATTAAACATTTTCCTTATTGGGTACCAGGAATACATAAGAACGTCATCTCATTGTCTTTACAAAGTTTACCTTCCTTCTGAATATTGTAGTTTTTTTAAAAAAACATTTATGTTTGCAATTCGTGGCTTTAAAACCGTAAACTAATCTTCAATTATAGGAGAATTATTTTTCTAAAACAGTATGATTCATAAAAATTACATTAATCTGCTGAGAAGATTTATTTGTCTCTATTTTGATCTATTTTATTGGAGATCACTGTTTTAAACAGCAGGGAATGGGAATAAAATTTTGCTTAAATTATTTATTAGTGTTGAACAAGTGCCCACTATAGTTGGGCATATTTGAACATGATCTCAGCATTCTGTCTCTTCAGTGAGCAAATACCATCTAACAGAAACAACCACATCATATACCAAAGTCAAACAGATGTTGACAAGCTCTTTATCTTAATTTTATATTTATAGTGACGTATTTAACTTGAGTTCATTCAATTTTTTTTCAGAATATATTGATCAGACTGAATGAATTTGAGTCTTTGTTTTTAGTAGATAACAATAGTTGTTTGATGTTTCAAGTTATGTATGGTCAACACATGAACTATTCTAAGCATGAGTTATTTAATCCATTATTTTAATAATTCATATGGACTATGTAGTATTTCACGATGTACCATTTAAAGGTAAAATAAGATGATTTACTGTTTTTACCATACATGGTCTTATGTGATTCTTTTGTTTCTGTTATATATTTCACTATATTAATTTAAATAATAGCAAATTTCACATAGGGAATCTGATACCATTGACTAGGGTAATGGTAGCAGTAATAAAATTCCTGGAAAAGCTCTTAAGCTCTTTTAACAATTTAATTCTTACAAAAGGTCCTTAAAATATCTTGGTCATCAAAATGTAATCTAGCACTATTCCATTAGTCTACTTTGGTCATTATTACTTCAGCCACAAAATATGTATTCTAATACATATCTATTTATATATGTATTAGATTATGTAATCTATCTGTATAAAAAGCCATAGTATGTATGTATGTATGGAGAAAGAATCAAATAGACTTGGATAAATTTAAAGAAATTTACAGAAATGTGAATATATATATTTTTAGCTATAAATGAAAAGGAGAAAGTGTTCATTTTTCACTATCATCTTCCTCAATGTTCTAAGGGACTTATTCCTCCTGGTGAGCTGCAGTAAATAAATGTACAAATCAATCTTTATTTTTTACTATTATTTATTTTTATTGCTAATTACTCTAAAAGATATTATTAATGGTAAAAAATGTGACTTTAACACTAAGCATGAAGACATTTATTATTCTAATTATATATAAACAGTCTAATTAATAAGCACAGTCCCTTAAGTCCCTCTATCATCTCTTTTATTCACTTGCTATACTATCAAATTAGGCATGAATAGAAATTAGAAATATTTAAGTTAATAAGCATAAATTACTTTGAATGCTTACTGATTTTCTGTTCATATATATATAGATCTTATCAACTATTCAAATAGAAGTACTTTGGCATTATTTCACATTGTTTTTTTTTAATTTTTTTTTTTATTATTTATTTATGATAGTCACAGAGAGAGAGAGAGGCAGAGACACAGGCAGTGGGAGAAGCAGGCTCCATGCACCGGGAGCCCGACGTGGGATTCGATCCCTGGTCTCCAGGATCGCGCCCTGGGCCAAAGGCAGGCGCCAAACCGCTGTGCGACCCAGGGATCCCTCACATTGCTTTTATAATTAAAGTGGCTTATAGAACCACAAGGTGTAGGAAGCACATTTTTTACATACTTAAACATAACATAATCTACAATTACCAACTTCTTTTAGATGAATCCAAGGAAGAATAGAAGATGTATCAAGGAAGAATACATATTTAGCAACTCCAATCTAAGCTCTTTATTGTGAAACCCGAACAAAAATATAGCTATTCTTCAGCATCCAGTTATTCTGAAGATTTTAGGGAAATGTGTTTTTAATGCACTAAAGGTCTCATCGGAGGCTTCTCTCCAATCTGTAGTTTATTTTACCTTTCTGCTCCTTACCATCCTTTTGTATTTACCATCCTTACATATTCATTTTAAGTCTTTGTTCTCTTGACTGCTCAAGCATTCTTCCCAAATTTCTCTATAGGACCTCACATTTTTTACTCCTGACAAGAGCAATCCTATAATGCAACCCAGTAAGGGAACCTACAGTTTTGTGCTTTGTATTTCTACTTTACTCTTTTCACACTTTAATTTCATGGGTATACTTAACCCACCCAGGATTTTATTCTATATACAGATAGTGAGAAACAGGAAAATAATTAAGTCATGTTCTATGGTACTATGAAAATTACTCCCCAAAGATTCTGTAGCACACTAGTTTATGTGAACCTTTTTTTGTATTTTAAATTAACTAGTTAATTAATTTAATTTTAGTATAATTAACACACAGTGTTGTATTAGTTTTAGCTGTATAATATTGAACAAATCCACACATTGTTCAGTGTTCATCACCATAAAAGATCCCTTAATCCTCTTCACCTATTTCCCCCTTCCCCACCCATCTCCCCTCAGATAATCATTAATTTATTCTTTGTAGTTAAGAATCAGATGTTTGGTTTGTCTCTTATTTTTCCTTGTTCATTTGTTTTATTTCTTAAATTTCACATGTATGTGAAATCATATAGTATTCATCTTTCTCTTATGAACTTATTTCATGTACCATTATACCCTCTAGATCCATCTATATTGTTGCAAATGGCAAGATTTCATTCTTTTTATGGCTGAGTGTGTGTGTGTGTACATGCATACAGACATATATATCATATCTTCTTTATCTATGTTGGACACTTGGATGGCTTCCATAGTTTGGCTATTGCAAATAATTCTGTGATACATATAGGAATGCATATATCTTTTCTAATTAGTGTTTTTATGCTCTTTGGGTAAATACCCAGTAGTGGAATTGGTGGATCATATGGTAATGCAATTTTTAAGTTTTTGAGGAACCTCCACAGTATTGTTCACAGTGGCTGCACCAGTTTGTATTCTTACCAACAGTGTTCTATTTTCTTTTTCTCCACATATCCACCAACACTTATTTCTTATGTTTTTGATTTTTCCATTCTGACTGGTGTGAGGTGTATCTCATTGTGTGAACTATTTTTTAAAAGAAAACAATTCTGATCTTTCAGAGATTTTTAATATATCATCACTTCAAATAGCTTAAAAAAGAAATTTTAGTATATTGTATCAAATTGTTATGTAATTTCTTTGCTTTAGAGGGTCTTTCAAACATGAGCCATTGAACTTCAGGGAAAAAAAGCTAAAATAGATTATAGTCTAACAATTTTTTAAAAATTTTCATTTATTCATGAGACATGGGCAGAGAGAGAGAGAGAGAGAGAGAGAGAGAGGCAGAAACACAGGCAGAGGGAGAAGCAAGCTCCATGCAGGGACCCCGACCTGGGACTCGATCCCGGGTCTCCAAGATCACACCCTGGGCTGAAGGTGCTGCTAAACCACTGAGCCACCTCAAATTAATTGTTTAATCACACCCTATAGTGGGCTGAATGGTATCCTCCAAAAATTCATGTCTATCCAGATCCTCAAGATGTGACATTTTTTGAATTTAGGATCTTTAAAGATGCTAATGTGCTCATACTAGATTAGGAGGGCCTCTAAATCCAATGACTGATGTCCTTAAAAGAGGAGAAGACACACAATGACACATACAAAGTAAAAAGCTATGTGAAGATAGTGGCAGAGATGGAATTATGCAGCTGCAAACCAAGGGTCACCTGGGCTACCAGAAGCTACAGGAGGCAAAGAAAAGTTGTATTTAAAAGTCTTTAGCAGGAGCATGGCCTTACTGACATCTTGATTTTGGAATTCTAGCCTCCAGAACTGTGAGGAAATAAATTTCTGGGGTTCTAAAATACTGAGTTTGTGGTGTTTTTTTATGGTAGCACTAGAAAACTATATACAAACATAAATTCTAGGGCCAAATCAATAAGAGGAAATTAAAAAAATTGTATTGATGTTATTTATCAGTAACCTGGATGATACATTTTGGGAGTAAATTCATATTAAACCAGAGCATTTGTGACAGTTTGACAGTTATAATAATTTGAAAGGAAGAAAAAATATGAATATAGTTTGGATAAAGAAATAGGATGAGTTTCATATGGATTAAATACAGAATAATATTTCCCAACTGTAAATACTACTCATTAATGAATTTTTCAGTTAAATATTTCAATATATTTCGTATATTTAAAGTTTTTCAGAAAACATAGTGGTTTTGGGTGATGACTTTAAAATCTATTAATTGGGATTCTTGGGTGGCTCAGTGGTTTGGCACCTGCCTTTGGCCCAGGGCATGATCCTGGAGTCCTGGGATCAAGTCCCACATCTGGCTCCCTGCATAGAGCCTGCTTCTCCCTCTGCCTGTGTCTCTGCCTCTCTCTCTCTCTCTCTCGAATAAATAAATAAATCTTTAAAAAAATAAAAATAATAAAAATAAAATCTATTAATTGTTATTATTATCTTTATTTTGGGCAGCTTTACTATGATGTTCTAGTAGTTTTCTTTGCTTTCATCTATTTGGGGATTCCTACAAATAATTGAATCTGTTTTTTGATGCCATTTATTACTGTTGCAAATTTTTGACAAATATATATTTAACATTGCTTTTTTTCATTTTCCCTCTCTTCTGACAGCTCAGTTAAATATAAATTATATGATTTTATCATTTTTCATATAATTTTCCCACATTCTTTCCTGTATCTTTCATTTTTCTCATTCCTTTATATTTTGACTCAAGTATTTTCTCTGACCTATCTTGCAATTCACTAAATCTTTCTCATGTTGCTTCTCAACTGTGTTAAATATATTATGTTCTTAATTTCCATTAATGTATTTCAAATGTAGTTTTTCTTATAAGTTTATAGATTTTCTCATAAAATTCTCCATCTAATCACCTATTTTCTTTAGTATTAATGGGTTATTAAGACAGTGAACTCATTTTCATGATTACTTATGAGTTCATTTCTATTTTGTTTTTAACATCTTAATTTTTAATCAATTGATACTATCTCTTTTCAGACCTGACAATAGCTTTGTTGTTTTTTTGCTGCTGAACATTATGTATAAAAATTGTGTGTTGGTTATGAAAGATATTTAATTTTTTTGCATAAATTATCTGCTTCTGGCAGGAGTTGTTGTGATCTAATGAGAGATTGAGGTGATTTGAGGCTGGATTTTAGTGTTTGTGTGGGTGGCCTATTTTTGATTTGCTGTGCTATTTAGAGTGTTATGCTTTAAAAGTCTTAAATACAATTCTGGACTATTGGTTTTTTGGTGTTTCTAAAGTCCAATTTTTGTTTGTTTATTTGTTTCCTTAATGTCATAAGACTGTGAAATGCTCTGGTTGGTGATATAGCCTCTCAGCTTTCACTTTTTGTATGGATACTTTGCCTTTTACCCTGTAGAGCTAGATTTTGGGATGCATTTTTTCCCTTTTCTGTAACATCAGCATCCCTCAAGTTTTGGGTACCTTATTTGTTCAAATGAATCCCAATGTTCTTTTTACTTTTGTACAGCCTTTAATTATTTTTTCTTTTGCAAGAGTTATCGAATACAAGCTATTTCTTCATAACTGGAAGCAGAAGTCACATGAAGAAAACAAATATCCAGCCTAAGCATAAAGATATTCTGAACATTTTTGGGAAAAAAAAAATGTTTTAAGAAAAACTGCAATTAAGCTGTGACACAAATGTACTTATCAGAAACTAGATCTCTTGTTTAGTAGTAGAAGTATCTCTATACTTCTGCTAAATTGATAGAAATAAATTTGCAAGAATAGGTTCTCTTCGCTTTTATTTTTGGTCCCATGATGGAAAAAAACCACTTATCACTAATCATGAAGTTCACTGCTTTTGAATGGAAAAAATGGTCAATAATTTGAAGAGGGGTGTTTATCATACACATACATAGGTTTTTATACTAGCTCTATCTTAATTGTCCAGTGACCTAAATTGTTTATTTCAACACAAATACCATGATGCCATGCTTTTTTTTAAAATAAGCTTTTAATTGGAGTTTTAGAAAGTAATGCAAAGATAGTATTACCTGCCTGCAAATCATACTCAGTATAATTAATGTTTTTCTCCTGTTGTCTTCTCTCCACATTATATAGTGTTATAGCTTGCATGTAGTGTTAATTATATTTACCAATTTATTTTATTTTATACTCCCTGAGGATATATTCATATAATTGATATATGTGTTTATGCATATAGAAATATGACTAATTTTGTTTTTATTTTAATTGATAATGTACTATATTTAACTGTTCCTTGCTATTTTTTTTACTGTAAGAATGAGCAATAGTTATTTTAGGATACAGAAAGACTCGTGTCATAATCATTGTTCAAAGAAAATACATGGATTCTTTTTGTTTGTTTTGTTTTTAAGGCATTATTTTTAAAGCAGTTTGAGGTTTACAACAAAATTGAGAAGTTCATTGATTCCCTGCATATCCACTGCCCCTACTCTTACATAGCTTCCCCCATTATTCACATTGCTCACCAGAATGATGTTTTTTTCTTTTTTTCTTTTTCCAAGAAAGAACTAACACGGACACATAATCACTCCAAATCCACAGTTTAGTATTCACTCTTACTGGTATACATTCTATGGGTTTGGATAAATGTATGATGATATATATTCATTATTATATTATCACAGAATATTTCGCCACCCTAAGAATCTTCTGTACTCCACCTGTTCGTACCTGTGTGTCTATAGTTTGATCATTTATAGGATGTCATATAGTTGAAATCATACAGTATGTAAAGTTTTTTCAGATAGGCTACTTTCGCTTAATAATATGGATTGAAGTTTTCTCCTGTCTTTTAATAACTTGTTAGTTGATTTCTTTTTAATACTGAATAATATGCCATTGTTTGGATATACCACATTATCCATTCACCTACCAAAGGGCATCTCGATCACTTCCAAGTTTTGGCAATTTTGAATAAATCTGTGTGCAGGTTTTGCATGGATATAAGTTTTCGACTCCTTTGGGTGAATACCAAGGAGTGTAATTGCTGCATTATATGGTTAGATTATATTTAGTTTTGTAAGAAACTGTTAGACTGTCTTCCAAAGTATCTGTACTATTTTGCATTCCCAACAGCAATAAATGAGAGTTCCTGTTTTTTCTATATCCTCACTAATATTTAGTGTTGTCAATGACCCAGCTTTTGGAAATTCTAGTAAATGTGTAGTGGTATCTTGCTTTAATATGCAATTACCATGTGATATATGACAGAGCATATTAATCCTTTTAACATTACAAAACCCTCTGAGATATTAATATAATTTTATCCATTTTAAAAACTGAGGAAACTGAGGCAGAGAGTGTTCAGTTAACCAGCGAAAGATTGCATGGCCTGGTAAATGGTAAAGCCAGATTTTAAATCTATAGAATTTAGTTCTTATGTCTGTACTCTTAACTACAAACATATACTCTTAAAGATTGCTGGTAGTATAAAATACTGGTATTTAAAAAAAAAAAAGAATACTGGTATTTTTATTTTATGCATAGTATTCTATTCAAAATGTTAATGTTACTTTGGACTATGTTTTATTTTATTTTTTTACTATTTCAATTATAAACAATGATATCCCTAATACATACATCATTGCCTACTGCATGTTTGCCAGTATGTATTTTTGTAAATTAAAGTTTCAGAAATGAACCTGAAACGATGGAGATATGATATTTAAAAAATTGTAGTAGCTTGTTTTAATTTCTATCGCTTCTTATTATAGTTGACATTTTTTATGGGAAGTCCTTTCTCAGTGTAATTTTTACTTATTATCTTGGTAATCCCTGTGTATTTCTTCTTCCATATGTCTTTTTGAATTGCCTTATGTAATTTATTTTTTCAAATTTTATTCATATTCTTTGCAGTAATATAATAATTTCTAAAGAAATGTCTTATTTTCTATGTGAGTTGATAAGATCCCTCAATTTACTAAATCTTTTTTTTTTCTAAGTAAAGTTTTATACTTTTGTTTTTATTGGTCTTCCTTGTCTCATTTTAGATGTTATCATTTATTTTGGAGTCATCGTATTTGAAAACTTTTTACATTACCTTTTTTTTTTTCTAGTTACTGGTGGTATATAGGAAAGATAATGTGTTTGATATGATGATCTCATAGCCAAAGACTTTACTGATATCTTATTGTTGTCTTGGATAACCCATTTAGATGATAATATCTCTTGTAAAGAATGACAGTTTTATCTTTTATCTCTTTATAATGTTCATACTTTCCCAATTGTTTTGTTGTTGGCTTTAAACATTGCCTAGGACCCCAGTAAATTTAATTTTTGCCCTTTTTTTGACGTTGAGGTATGTCTTACACAACATGTAGTGTTCCTGTTTTAAGTGTGCAATTCAATATTTTGTAGTAAATGTATTGAATTTTGACACCATCTCCATAATTTTAAACATTTCTTTCACCCCAAAAGATCCCTTGTACCTATGTGTAATCATTACCCATTCCTTTCCGCCCTAGACAACCACTAATCTCCCACTACAACATTACATAGTACTATATAGTATATTGGACAAACTTGCTTGTTCTTGTTTTTACTGAGAATGTCAGAGAGTTTCATTTTTAAGTGTGGTATGCGCAGTCTCTTGTTAACTGAGTTAAAGAAGTTTGCCTTTATTTTGAATCTGCTAAGATATTTTTATTAGAAGTCAAATTTGCCAAATACTTTTCCTGAATTTATTCATCATCTGAAGTTGACATCATTTTTCTCATTTGTTGTAGATAATTTTGTGGATAAATTTTCCTAGATTGAGGTATACTTGCCTTTTATTTTTTGACTTAACTTGCACATAAAGTATTAATATTTTTAGAAATCTGTATTGGGATGCCTGGGTAGTGCAGTAGGTAAAGTGTCTGCCTTAGACTTGGGTCATGATCTTGGAGTCCCAAGATTAAGCCCTGTGTCTGGCTCCCTGCTCGGGGGGAGTCTGTTTCTACCTTGGACCTTCCCCACCTGTGGTCTCTCTCCCTCTCTCAAATAAATAAAATCTTTTGTTAAGTAAAATATTTATTAATTATCTGTTCCTAACAAGTAGCTTACACAAATAATAATTTCCCATGATATTTTTGAATCTACAAGTTGGCAGCATTTCTCAGCTGTTTGTTCTGGCTCTGAATTTATCACAAGATGGCTAAAGATGGAATTATCCCTTGTCTTGAACTGGGACTGGAGGATCCATTTTTAGAGGGGCTTTTGGTAGTTCGTGCCAGTAAATTGTTTCCTCTCTATGTAGAACTTTTCATAGGACTTCTTGAGCCTCTGTACCATATGGAAGGTGGCTTCCCCCATAATGAGCTACCCAAGACTACAGTGGAAAATGCAGTACCTTTTTTTTTTTTTTTTTGCAATACCTTTTATGACAGAGTCCTGGCATTCACACACTGTCATTTATGTTCTGTTTTATATATCAAATAGCCTAGCCCCAACTAAATGAGTGAGGGAACTAAATAAAGGTATGAATCCTAGGAGTCAAATATTAATTGTACTAATATCCAAAGATCCTCATGTATTTGTTCTAATATTTATTATTTATTATTATTAACATTTATGGTACTAAATGACACTGGGTAACACATTTTATCCCCTGTGGTATGTTTATCAAATAATTAGATAATGTTATATCAGCCTTACAAAATGATTTCAGTATCTTTTCTAATCTCCAATTTATAGAAAGTAAAATGTATTTGTTCCTTGCTGAATTATATAAATACATCATGAGAATGGGTGAACTCACCTAGAAACCTGAAACCTGGAAATGTCAGAAAAAACAATGAGGGATGACAATGATTAATTGAAAACTACAATTATCAAGATAAATGGACTAGATATATATAGAAATCTACATGCAATGGCTAAAAAATAACAAATACAAAAGTGATTTCACAAAAGTGATTTCACATATATTAATTATGTTTCATATAGTTCTTACTATATATAATATAATGCTCACAGGTCTTCACATGCATTAGGTCATTAGATTGCCACAAATATCCTATAATTTGAGTACTTTTACTGTATCTACTTTAAAGATAAGGAGCCTAAGGAAGAGATGATTAAAAGTATATAGCTATTAAGTAGCAGAATTAGTATTTAAATCCATCATTTTGACCCTACAGTCTACACAGCTAGCTAATGCCATATGACCTCTCAATAACAGCTCTCTATAAACAAGTAGGCACTTAATGAACTATCCAAAGTATGTTTTGAAAATATAACATTCCCAAATCACAGTGCAATCATTATACAGTCCTAAAAAATACATAGAAATCACCATATATTGGATGACTTAAGGTTACCCATATATAACTGAGTTTAAGGGAGAAATTTTAATGGAAATTAAAAATAATTTTAAAATTTAATAGCAGGGATCCCTGGGTGGCGCAGCGGTTTGGCGCCTGCCTTTGGCCCAGGGCGCGGTCCTGGAGGCCCGGGATCGGGTCCCACGTCGGGCTCCCGGTGCATGGAGCCTGCTTCTCCCTCTGCCTGTGTCTCTGCCTCTCTCTCTCTCTCTGTGACTATCATAAATAAATAAAAAATTAAAAAAAAAATTAAAAAAAAAAAAAAATAAAATAAAATTTAATAGCAATAAACTCTACATATAAACCTGTGAGATTTGAAATATATATATTTGGGGGGGGTTGGGTAGCACAGTTGGTTAGCCAACAACTCTTGGTTTCAGTTCAGGTGAGTCATGGGCTTGTGGATCATGGGATTGAGCCCTGAATAAGGCTCTCACTCAAAGTTGAGTCTGCTTAAGTTCCTCTCTCCCTCTCTCTTCACCCCTCTCTGTGCTTTATGCCTTTTTGTTTGCTTAATAAGTGTCAGATATGGATCTCCATTAATATGTGTTTAGTATGGATCTCGATTAATATGTGTTAATTTCAATTTGTTTTCTGCAATGAACTTTATATTTCTATTGTTCTTTTTTTTATATTAGGGTATTTTACCAGATTCTTAGCTTAATGGCAGTTATTTTCCTTTCTCATTTCACCATTTAATTACCAAAAAGCCCTTTTTCCTTTTCTTAGCACTTTTTCTTCCCCAGAAGCCACATGTTTGGAACAATATCCCTTTAAACCACACTTACCCCTTTTAGCTGATTGTTTCCTTTTCAACTGAATATTTCCATTATAAATAAAGTCTTTTTAAATCACAAGGTAAACCATTTATATGAAGTTTTTGACTTCTTGAAAAAAAATTTCTGTATAGAAAGCTCTTATTGTCCCAAAGCATTTTCAGAATTTTCAAATTTAGGAAGGCTTTAATCTTTTGTTGGTTCCTCCCATTCCTCCTCAAACTCCACCCTGGGATCCCTTCTTTGTCTCCTCCATAGTAGGTTCCTTCTGTCTTTGCTCATGGAAAGAATTAAGGTGGAGCGGAGGTAAAGCAGGAGTATATATGAAACCATATTGTTGTGATTTGTTGATTTTTCTCTTTATACTCAATTATTTACCAGTTTTGGAAATTATAGGAGATTACTAAACATCTACCATATCTACACCTACATAGAAGTTCAAGAGTTGCTTTTGTTTTTTTAAACTGTAATTACAATTTCAATCTTTTAATCAAAGTGTTTAGAATATTAACATCTAATACTATTATTGATCTGGTTGGACTTAGGTATAACATTTAGGTATTGGTTTTTGGTTTGCTTTTTTATTTCTCTATAGCTTCTTTCCTCTTTTTAGGTTTTTGTACATTTTTAATAATTTAAATTTATTTATTTACCATTAATGTCAAGTTTAGGGGTCCTTCAGATATACCTGTTTCCAAACATACAACCTGATTTTAATTTCTCTTCCCATTCCTCTTTCTTATTCCTTTCTCTTTCTTTGGAAGCTTTAGGTGTCCAGATTTCTCTTTCCAGAAAGATAATTGGATTTTTTATTACAGTTTAAGCTACCCCAAATCCCTGTCTTGATTGTTGCTGTCATTGAAAAGAAAGAAAAAGAGGAGGGAGGGTGGAAATGATGAAAAGAAAGAAGGGAGAAAGAAAGAAACCTGGAATATCAATGCATACCTTTTTGCTTCCTCCAAGTTTTGACTTCCTTCCAAAATCTTTCCCCTTTTTCTCACCCTTAGATATGTTTTATTTTTTTAATTGAATCTATCGTTGATATCTCTAAGAGTATTATTTGTTAGTCACTCTTCAGTCACAGAAACAGTGCCACTATAATCATTTTTATGTAAACTTTGGAGTTTTATTCCCTCTTTTTTTCTGAGTATTAAAGTCTATTGATTTGTCTTCAAATTCACTGACATATTTTATTTTCAGCAATTTCTAGTTTACTATTATCCTATCCAGTAACTTTTCCATTTCAGATACTGTGTTTTTTAGTTCTAAATTTCTATTTGATTCCTTTAGTATTTTTCCTTTCTTTATTGAGATTTCAGATCCTTTCATATATTTAGACTTTTTCCTTAAGTGCTTGAACATATTTATTTGATTACATAAATCCCTTTCCTAGGAATGACAATGCATGAATCAACTTGAGTCTTTAAGTGACTACAAGTTTCTTTATTTTTGATATACAATTTCCTGTTTATTTGCATGTCAAGTAGATTTTGATTGTGCAGTAGAAATTATAGATGATCCATTTAAGATGATAGAGATATATTATTTTATTATGAAATGTATTGATTTTTTTCTGACAGATAATAATAGCTGATCACCTTGAATTTGGAGAATTATGGTGTTCTCTACCTTGCTAGTTCAAGTATGTGGCTTTACTCTCTGACCAAGAGAAAATGCTTCTGGATCATTGTCTTTATTCCAAAAGTCGATCTTCTAATAGAAAGTGTGAGGGGTTCACCAACTGCCTATAAATTGGCAAATCTCCTACTCAAATTTCAATCTCTCCTGCACTGGTTAGCAGCATAAATCTCTGCTCAGCAATTTCAGCCTTGCAGTTAATGCTTCTTGGTAATCTTTATAAATCTTCCCAAATGGAAAGTATCCTCAAGAGATGTTTTTGTTTTTGTTTTTGTTTTTGTTTTTTTCTGGAGCTTCAAATCATTATTTGTCCAAACTACTTAACTATTTCTGGAATAAGAATTATCTCTATTTTATTTTCTATTTAAGAATATATATATATATATATATATATATATATATATATATATATATACACACACACACATATATGTATAATAAATTAGTGCAAACCAAAGAAGCTTGAGAATTTAGTGTAATAATGCATATTGGAAATGATAGAAAACATTGAAAAAAGTTGTCATCATAATTGTAGGTGTAAGAGAGTTTGCTAATTGATAAATTGTAAATGTATCTGTCAGCTTAAGGTCCTCTTACCCAGTAGATACACTGTGTCATTTCCTTACATGTTTTCTTGAATCACTGTTCAATAAAATAATTTCAAAAACTATTGAAAAACTTTGGTTTTCCTTTGCTTATAAGCAGTTCCATGGAATTGTAGATTCTTGAAATTAGAAGGAACCTGTATGATCACCTATAGTCTGATCTCCCATTCAGTGCAAGAATTCCTTCTCAAGCTCCTTAACAAATGAACAACTCGAACTCTATTAGTGACTGGGTGTTCATTGTTCTGCTTTCACTCAGAAACAGATGCAATCACTAGGCCTGTTGTGAAAGACAT
Organism: Vulpes lagopus; assembly: GCF_018345385.1. Classification (NCBI taxonomy): domain Eukaryota; kingdom Metazoa; phylum Chordata; class Mammalia; order Carnivora; family Canidae; genus Vulpes; species Vulpes lagopus. The sequence goes on along the minus strand of NC_054824.1, from coordinate 19,721,193 downwards.
ACAATGGAAAAGAACAGGTTCCTTATTATCCCAAATCCAACAAAATTAACTGGACTTGATAACTTAATTTCAATTCCTAGCTAACCAGAAGTATCATCTAAAGAGGCCATGACTATGGCTGAACTTACTCTCAAAACTCTGAGAAGCCAAGAATGAGAACCACATTTGGGGTAAAAAACAAAACAAAACAAAACAAAACAAAACAAAACACAAAGAAACAGTATATTTTTAAATCTATTCATAGTTAAATTTATGTCCAAAGAAGACTGTGAGCAGAATAGAAAGTTTTACTTTCTAAGCCAGCATTTGTTTCCCCTCAAGTTCATAGGGCAAATAAACCTGGCTCTACCACTTCTCTGCTTTTCCATTCAATGAAATCCTGGCTCTGCCTCAGGCTTAGACACTGAGGCACAGGCTTATAAATGGTACTGGAGTTTAGGTTTCTGCAACTCACAGAGTCAGAGTGTGCTTTTATTTAAAACTGAATATACTACTCTTCAGCCTAGGAAAATCTGTTATTTAAATAAACACAAGGGTATTTTATATACGTTCACTCTAGTACTTCTAAGTAAGCTTATATACATAAATTAATTTTTAGAAATGTAGGTTTATATATAGATATTTATAATCTTTTTTAAGATCGTATTTATTCATGAGAGAGAGAGAGGCAGAGACACAGGGGGAGGGAGAAGCAGGCTCCATACAGGGAGCCCCACGTGGGACTCGATCCCAGGACTCCAAGATCAGGCCCTGGACTGAAGGTGGCGCTAAACTGCTGAGCCACCCGGGCTGCCCGAGATTTATAAATTCTGATAAAACTGGCTAACAGTCAAACGGTCTTTGAATATATCCTTCAGTGGCATAAGTTATTGGGAATTTTGCCCAAAGTTTTGCTGTCATGGAGCACATACCCTTTTCAGATGACTAGTTAAATGTGTGGTTCAATTTTTTCTGCAAGTTTCATATGTGATGAGATATGAGACATTATGTAATAATATAATGCAAATTCTATAATAATAACGTATATTAAAGCCAAATCAATATATGTTAATTTTGTAGGGTTCCCTATAGAGATGCAGTTCAGGTTCCATGTAAATTTAGGTATGCCTTTATTGATGGTCCTCTATGAATTAAAACAAATCAGAGAACTATTCACAATTCAGAGATTAAAACATCAAAGAAAGAGAGTCATTTAAAGCTCTCTAGATTTTCTATTCTAAGAGTAGGTCTTTTAAAACTGCCAAAGCTTAGAGGTCTGTTCTTTATTTGAAGAATGTATTGTAATCTGATGGGTGTTAGAAAAGAAAATGCTCATGCTATTTAGAGGTAATTTTTTTGACAGTGGACAAAGGAAAAAGTTCTCTTCTGCTAGGATAATAGGAAATTGTGAGATGATTAAATAGCTAAAAGCAAATTCTCAGGATTTGATGTTATCAGTACCCAATAATAAAAAGGGAATTCATCAGTTTGGTGGCAATTTGCTAAGGGAGTAAACTGAAAGTATTATAAAAGGAAGCCACAAAAAAACCGTACTTTTATGTGATATTTCAAATCTAACCAATAGATATGGAAGCCGGGAACAGTTTTAACAGCCAAAAGATACAATATTAAATCTTCTGCTGGAGCCAAGTATATGTTTGGTAAATGAGACAAAGTTGTCGCTTACATAGGAGAAAGTAAAAAGACCTGGATAGTGTCCAGGGATATGCTTAGGATGTATAATGTCAAAAGGAAAATATTATCTATAAAATTTTGCACATCAGATAAGGTTCATAATTTTTCAAACAGATTTATAAAAATTTACAAACAGAAACTGTAGGGGGCATATATATAGCATGGGAGAAGAAAAGAGGAAATTCTGTTTTATCAGAAAATATACAATATAATAATAATATCTAATATGCTATAAACCCATAATCTCTGAAGAAGAAGTATTGAAGAATGAGAAAATGTATGCTGGTTATGGAAATAAGGTATTCTTTTTAGCGTTTGTTGCCTCACCATTTATGGTTATGGTGGTATCTGACACGTTCCGTTAGAATGCATGCTGGTTTCTGTAAAGCATGATCATGAAATATTCTCAGAGTAAACTGATACTTATCAAATGCCTCAAACATAATGGAAAGACAGAAAAGGAGAAACAGAGAGACAAAGGAGTAAATGACATGAGAGGAACCCAGAAAGCAACTTTGAAATATCTGTGATTTTCAGCAGGAATCTAGATAACATAGTGTGACACTTTTTCTGCATTGTTTTATCTGATAAATATCATGGGTTTTAGATGAAATGAAAATAGCTAAAAGGAAAGTGAACTTTATGTATATGTATAGTTTGAATTTCAAAATATACCTCATGAAAAAAAACAATATACCTCATGATCATAGAAAAAACAATTTAGGACTGATGATTAGATAGATCGATAGATAATCATAAACATCAGATGACTAAATGCAGAGGATTTTAAAATAATATGGAGGAGGAAAAGAAAAGGGAAAAACATTAAATGAATTTGGAAAACTCTTACAAAGAATAATGTATAGTCAGTGTTTATTGAGTAAAGGAGAAAAAATACTACTAGTACTTTATGACAAAAAAATATATGCTTGAAATAGGTTCACATGTCTATTTTCTAATCCAAAAACAGTAGAAAGACAGTATTTTAAGTGCAATAAATACTTGAGTCTCAAATACAATATAATATAAATTTCACTATGAAAATGTCATTGACGATGGTAGAATAAGACCCCCATAATTGGAATATATTAATAGGAAAGCATAACCTATTAAGATAGATGCTTGAATAATAGAACTATCTAAAGGATTATACATATTTCTTTATGCTGTATGGATAGTGAAATATAATTTAAATGCAAACTATTATGTAACAATTTAAGAAATAGCATTAAGCTTCTTTGTTAAGTGGGCCATCATTTAAGGATAAAAGGAATGCGATCCTTCTCTTCTACCCTCGTTGAATCGTATTAATTTTTGTTTTTTTTATTTTTTGTTTTCTATGATTTGTTTTCACCTACAAAAGCAAAATTGAAAACCAACTTTGTAAGGGGATAGAGAATTGTGCTATCTGAGAAATGTCATCTTCATAATAACAGGCACCAGGATTATCTTGTTCATTTCTGTGTCTTAGATCTAGAGCACAATGTCTGATACATAGTAAATGAAAAATAAATGTGTTACATAAGTAGCAATTGTATTCAAATATTTGATGTCAAATTAGTCTTTGAAATTATTATAAGAAACTGATAGAATCTTGACCAAAGGTTGGGAATAACCAGAAGCAAAGTATGTTTTAGTACAAAAGTAGTTTGTCATTTCCTTTAGATGATTGAGAGTAGCTTAGAAGACTAATTCATGTGGTTACTGTGGAAGGCATTCAAAATAAATTCAGTGGTGAAAGATGTTAGAAAAATGATTTTGGAGTCTTGCTAAACCTTCACAATCTAATTGTACGTTATTTCTCTCTTTCTTTCAGTTTTCTAATTGCCCAAATATTAATAAAACCCAACAAAATTAATTGAGATTTTAAGCTATTATTAAATGATAAAACTTTGCATGGTGATAATCAAATATTATCAAACATTTCATTTGAAATGTCAAAGTTACAGCTTAAAAATAACATTAAAACGACAGTAAAACAGTATACTCTCATACATTAATAAAGCTCACTTACTCTACTCATTGGCTGTAAGAAATCTTATAATATGAATAACAGTTAAATTTTGTGGACTACTAAGATCCCACTTCATCTGAAAATCATGCATTATACTAGTCTTATTTTCTTATATCACTTTAAAAAAAATCACATACCAAAAATAAATAAAATAAATTTTAAAAATAAAATAAATAAAAAATCACATACCTCTAGCATCACTTTCCCAAATTACCCATTGCTTATATTTATGACAGCAAGACTTAATTGGTAGAAAACTTTTTTTTCACTATTTGAACACATTTGATTTACTGCTGTTTCATAGTGCTATATCTTTATTGGGTTATTTGGTAACTTGATTTTTCTATTCAGACCATTATAACAAAAAGAAGACTGAGGGTCAGAGTCCTAGAGGAAGACCCTTTCAAGCAGAGGGTAAGTCTGGCTGACTCAAAAGAGCAAAAGGACAATGTATGGAAGCGTAAGTGAGGGGCAAAAGAGTAGGAAATGAGAGGTATATGGAGGCCTTCTATGCCAGGGTGATGGGAAAACATTAAGAACGTTTACAGTAGGGAGCTGCCATAAACTGAGTTCTGTTTTTAAAAGGTCACTGTGATTACTTTGGAGAGGATGGATAACAAAGAGAGAAGAGTAGAAGCAGATAGGTGTTATTTCATTATTTTAGGCAAAGCTTTTCATGGCTTAGAGTAGGGTATAAACAGTAAGAACAGAATCTGACAGATTCTACATGTATGCCCAGTTTGGAGACAGTACAACCTGATGGAGATTTCAAGTGGGAAAAGTCGAAAAGAGATCAGGGGGCAATGATAGCTCCTGACGTTTTGGCTTGCTTAACTAGGTGGATCATTATTACCATTTACAGAGATGACAAGTTAAGAGGGAGAAATAGATTTAGAGTAAGGAAGGGGGAAAATCAAGTGTTTGCTTTTGATGTGTTAGTTTTTTTTTACGTTTATTATGTTTCTAACTCTAAATGTCAAGTATGAAGTTGAATTTACAAGTCTGGAGTACTAAGAAACAGATTACAAAATCCCTTCCCAAATATCTATCCCTGCCTGGAGAGCTTATCAGAATTCTTAATGAGTTTTTATCATTGTTGTTATTGTTTTTATTTGTAGTTCTAAAACCTCTGTTAGTTTTTTAAAGAAATTATATTATTCTGCTTCAATGTAGTATTTCTTCATGTAAGGAGAAACATTTTAGTGATGATTTTTATTCAGCATGTGAACTTTATGAAAGTGGAAGTTTCTATAATTCAGAGTGCAATAGTGAAGATAAAATAAAGGCTCTGAATTTGTATCTTGATTGAGAATTTGTTTTTTCTCTCTGCTCCTTCATATAATCCTGTGAATTATTTTTGTTTCTTGATATGAATAGTGAATTATATGGTCAGAAAACAATGGAGGTCTTTTAAATGTATTTTAGTCAAGACTAGTAGAGTCTATTCTTATTTTTCTCAAGAACATTTTTCCTTTGACTATTCTCTTTCTCCTTCATATCATCACTTTTTTTATGTTGTCCTGAGATTCTGTCTGAAGCATTCTTGTCTTTGTAATTCCATGTTGTTTCAACTTAAAAAAAAAAAACTTTATTAAAATTTCTCTATAGCTAAGAACCCATTACTCTGGTCTCATTTTTACAGTAAAGGCTAAGAATAATTTGTCTAGACAACTCATTTGTTTGTACTTCCTCTGCTAACATTGCTAATCTCCACCACAATCCACAAAAAATGTCCAGTCAAAGCCACCAAAGACTTATATATTTCCAAACAAACAAAAAAAGTTTCTATCCTACCCTCATTTGATTTCTCAGTACCTCTTTATACATTATCATCTCACCTTTTATAAATCCCTTCTCAACTTTTCACATTACCTTTCACAACAAACAATACAGTCCTGGTTTTCTCCCTAATTTATTGGCCACTCTTCAATATTCTCATTGATTTTGTAAGGTATATCAGATCTCTAAACATTAGAGTCCCTTCAAATTATGTCGTGGGTCATTATCTTTTCACTTTATATTCACTGCTTACCAAATTTTATGACCATCTGTTTGGTGATTACTTTCAAAACATATCTCCAGCCAAAACAATTTTTCTGAACCTCAGATTGGTATATTCAAATTTCTACTTGACATTTCCACTTAATCATCTCAAACTTATTGTGTGCAAAACATAAGTCTGGATTCTCTTTTTTCCAAAACCTACTACTCATTTAGTAAATGACATCACTGTCCACCAAGTTGCTAAAGCCAGAGATTTGGGGGTCATACTCTACTTATTCTTTTGCCTTACTTTCCAATTCCAACCTTGGTAAATCCTTTTCATTCTGTTTCTAAAGTATATCTGATACCCCTTTACTTTTCTTCGTTTCCACTGCATCCTTTTTAAAGCCACCATCATTTTTTTAATGCAGTTGTCTCAGTGACTTCTTAGATGATCCTCCTGAGTCCTTTCTTTCCCCTCTAAAATCTACTTAAAATATAGGAACAAGACCCTTTGATTCTAACTAAGCTCTTCCTTCTTTCCACTCTAATTCTAGGCCAATCATCCTTCATTTACCTTGTTCCATTCTACTTTGGCCTTCCACCACTTAAAATATGCCTACTGTGAGGCTGCCCGGGTGGCTCAGCAGTTTAGTGCCGCCTTCAGCCCAGGGTGTGATCCTGGAGACCCGGACCGAGTCCCACGTCGGGCTCCCTGCATGAAGCCTGCTTCTCCCTCGGCCTGTGTCTCTGCCTCTCTCTCTCTCTCTCTCTCTCTCTCTCTCTCCATGAATAAATAAATAAAATCTTAAAAAAATAAAATATGCCTAATGTCTTTCTTCTTAAGGGTTTTACTGTTTCCTCTTTGGGGAATGTTTACTCCTAGCTATTGGCTTGTCTGCTCTCATTTTTCCATTGCAACTTAAAAATTGTCTCCACCTTGACTTACCTGATCACTTTACCTAATCAGAGCCTCTGTTCATATTTTCTATTTCAACATTCTTTTTATTTATCTTACGACATGACCGTTATAAATTTACTTGAATCTCAGAGACTGTATCTGTCTTATTTACCTTTCCCTTTCAGTCTTTCACTATGCTATGGGATGAATGTTTGTGTTACCCTAAAATTCATATGTTGAAGCCTAAAGCTAGTGCAGTGGTATTTGGAGGTGAGGCCTTTAGAAGGTAATTAGGTCATGAGGGTACAGCTCTCATTCATGGGATTAATGACTTTGTAAGAAAAAAACAAAAGAAAGATGGTTTCTCTTTCTCTCTGCTCTCTGTCATGTGAGGATACATAAAGAAGGCTCTCTGGAAACCAGTTTTTGGGCCCTCACCAAAAACTAAATCTACAGGCACCTTTGTCTTAGACTTACCAGCCTCCAATGCTATGAGAAATAAATGTTTGTTGTTTAAGCCATTCAGTTTATGGCAATTTGTTTCAGAAGCATGAACAGAATAAAGTGTGCTAAATATTTTTGATAGAAAGAGGAACATGCCAAGAATACATATAAGGCATTTCATCTTAAAAATCTGTGGACAGCAACAGCTTGGGGAGTAACTATGCTTTCATGGTCTTATTTGGCACCGGGACCTGAGAGTCTGGATGGATCTGCTTTACTAAGTCATTAGAATAAGTCCTTGGTATTTCTCTGTAGTCTATGCATTCTACCTGGAAATGATTTATGGATGGACTTTTAATTTCTGTAAATTGCCTAAAATCACATGATGTTTTGTGAATTGTTTATTATGAGCATTTGCCCAAGATGAGCTTTTCAATAAATTTTCATAGCTTATTACAGAAGTTGCAGGAAAAAAAAGTTCAATTAAAAATGATTAATAGTCACTAAAATCACTATCATGAAATTTGAACATTACTCTGGGTCCTCAATCTAATATTGCTTCTTTTTTTTTTTTTGGTAAGTATGTATACACCTAGAAACCAATATGCAATTACATAAAGAATGTTGATTTTGAATCTTCAGAACCTAGTGAAGAATCCTGCTTTTACTAATTACTTGGCTAAAATTGAGCAACTTACTGAAACCCAGTTCCACTGTATGTACAGTGAATCTAATAACATCTATTTTGCAGACTAATTCTGAGAATTAGAGAAAATATATACTAAGCACATAATATAGTACCTAGTAGGAATTAGTGATCATCCAATATTGAAAAGCATTGATATTGTTATAATAATAATCTTGTATTCATCAACTCATTCTGCTTATAATTTCATGTCTAGAATGTACCCACATGACTCAAAAATGTGAACTTTGTACCTGACATACTGTTAAACAGCCTAGACTAGGTAAAGTTTCTGCCACTAAGCTTGTATATATGCATATATATGTATGTATATATATTTTACCTACTGATTGAGTTTACCACTCTCTTTAAAACTTAAAAATTCCCAGTCCTGTTCTGTGCTCAAAGATGCTCACTCCTACACATGGCATCACCCAGGCCCTCTTGATTTCTGGCCTTTGATTGAGTTTGTATTACAGGAAATCAGAGGGCTAGGAGAGAACGTTGAAGGTATTTATCAATCCTAATAACCTCTGTCTAACTTTGCCCAATATAAGCAATGTCAGTATTCTGTTATTGGTATTCTTGTTGGGCAGCTCTGCTTCTATGGCCTCAGACTCTCCGTGAGGCTTCCATAACATCATTCCCACCCAGGAAACCTGTCACCAGTGCTCCAGTGCACAACCATACCTTGCTGTATCCCTTAATTCAGGTCAAATCTGTGTAAAAATCCTCTCATAAAAATGTGTTAGATTAAAAACAGAGTTTCTTAACAGCACTGTGAATATCACCCTACTGTGTGCAAATCAATGACCTAAGCATGTTAATCATCAAAACATCCAAAGACAAAATAATTCTGCCTAGTTCTAGCATCACATAAAACTTTTCATATGGCTGTGTACAGATGTGTTTTCAATGATTCAGTTCAGTCAGTGTCACACTTTTATACAGCAGATAGAAATAGGAAGCAATTTACTTTGCTGTTACAACACTCCATTGCCACTTGGAAAAGGGAAATGTGCTAAGCACAGAATGCTATCTTTCATTGTTCTCTTCTGAAAGAATGTTTCCATAATTCTTCTGAAATCAAAATGTGTGTCTGTTGAATTAATGTCAGGGATTGTGTGGTAGTGATTCACTTCCTCCTACACAATTTCAAAAGAGATGGGTAAAAAAGAAAGAAAAAACAATTGCTTTCACATAAATACTTTTGACTTAAAGCACAAATGTCAGAAATGAAAAATTAAAAAGTATATTTATAAGAAACAAATGAATTTTACAATGCTGCTGTGCATTATTTCCATTTAACTAGTCCTGAATTTTAGTAGATGCAAGGCAAGATTATTAATTTAAGTACATATAAAGATATATATATACACACATGCAAACATATGCATGCATGTGCACCTTATCTTTTACATATTTTTTTGAATTTTTGGTATTATAAAAATATCTTCTATTCATTACCAATACTTGGAGAACACATAAAGAGATTATTTTGAAAAACTTACATATGTCATACTTTGCTTGATCAAGGTATGCAGGTAGCAAAAAGAACCTGACCATATATTATTTGCAAAATCTAGATTATTTGAAAAATAAATATATTAAAAATTTCACCACAAAAGTGAGGAAAACAAGGAAAATATAGATAAAAAATTTTTGGAAATTAGTTTGAACAGGCATCTCATTGGAGTTGATTTCTATAGCGTAGATGGAATAAAATATTTTTATCTTGATATATATTTTCTTCTTTCTTCCAACTTCTTCCTTAAGCTATTGTGAGAGCTTTATTCTCCCTCTCTAGTATAAATGTCATGAAATTTTATTTATTTAGCATATACTTATTGAGAACCTAAAGTTCACTCCTTGACTAGGGATCAATTGGGAGAAAATTACCACATGAGCTTATCATCATAAGGAACATTTAAAGTGGTAAGAAGAGTTATCAGTTGTAGTTGTCCAGAGAAATAAAAACAGTAAGAGATGGATGACAGGTTGATAGATGATAGATAGATGATAGATAGATGATGATGATGATGAAGATAGATAGATAGATAGATAGATAGATAGATAGATAGATAGATGATAGAGACAGAGGAGAAAACAGATTTCAAAGAATTGGCTTCTGCAATTGTGAAGACTGGCGATTTTGAAGTATGTAGGGCAGGCTGGGAAGTTGTAACTGTCAGTCAGGAGCTTATGCTATAGTCTTAGAGCAGAATTTCTTCTCTCTCCAGAAAATCTCAGTTTTGTTCTAAAGGACTTTCATGTGATTGGATGAGACCCATCCACATTATGGAGGAAAATTCTCCTTTACTCTAAGTCAACTGATTTTGTATATTAGCCATATGTACAAAATACCTTTACAGTGACCCCTAGATTCATGTTTTATTAAATAACTAGGGACTATAGGCCAGCCAAGTTATCATATAAAACTAATCATCAGAGGAGTAAGAAACTCTGATATAATAATAGCTGATATTTGAATGGTGATTTAAAATGAAATGAAATACTTTAAAAGCCATCATCATGATAGATCTTTGTAGATCAATTACAACCCTGTTGCAGGGTTGTAACAGAGGTATTAATGTTAACAACCCAATTTTTCACCTGAGGAATTTGGAGTCAAATTAATATATACAGACCAAGTGGAATGAAAGACAATCTAAGGGGAAAAATGATTTAAAAATTATAATGTCTCAGAGAAATCTTTAAAAAGAGAGAATCAATAAGAAAATATTTTTAAATTATAGCATACTTGTAAATATTTGGAAGGAATCAGCATGTCTGAGAGAACTGATTCTCAGATCACAAAGATTTTATTTACCTATTATTCCATTAATTAATTAATTAATTATTTCATCCATTAATTTATTTTATTTCTCTTCTCTAGCCCCAGTTTTCTCATCTGTAAAATGCATATAAAGCTAGAGTTGGAGAGAGGGCACCTTGGTGGCTCAGTGGTTGAGCATCTGCCTTTGGCTCAGGTCCTATTCCTGGGGTCCTGGGTTCAAGTTCTGCATCAGGCTCCTTAAAACAAACAAACAAACAAACAAACAAACAAACCCTAGAGTTGGGGAAAAGGATCATACATCCTGTGAAGGAGAGGAAGCCCTCTTCACAGAGGGAAGATGTGGGAGGAGAGAAAAGAACACAGGGGATTGCACAAGGAAAATACTTCCTCAAAATTATTGATAGAGAAAATTAGTGAGGCTGTTTTTTGTGAGTTTTTAAAACCAGCAGAGCTCAAAACTGGAGTTTTTGGATGTCCACAGCATTGCTGCTGTGGAGCCTAGCAGGCACTGCAATGCTCCTGTGGAGAAAGAGAGCAGATAGCCCAGGAGAAGACAGTACAATATGAGGATCTGCTTGGACTCACAGACAGACAGTTTCCACTTCCTGGAGTGCATCTGGTAGAGGTGTCATTGCCTCTCTCAGAACAAGACAGCCAATGGGTACCATTTCCCTTTCCCACCCCTCAATATAGGCAGAGACACCTCCTGAGGGTGACTAACCTGGACACTGGCTCTTTTCTGTGCTTCCAAACTCCATGTGCCTGTGTTTTGATGTGAACGTCTTTCTGGGACAAAACTGTATCAGTCCCAGTTCAGTGAGACCCTCACCCAGAATACCAGCATAGATCCCTGCCAAATTAGAGTTTTAAAATTCAGCAGGCCTGTATGGCATAGACCCCAAGATACCCTATGCTGCCAGGCAGGTAGATGTCCTGGACAGACAGACAAGGGGAAGTCATCAAACTGAGAGACACCTGACACACACCAGGGGAGATTTTTCACTCTTCTGAAGGCCTTCCAGGAAAGTGGTGGGTGCAAATCTCCCTCAGCAGGGATGAAGGAGGGGACTGGCGCCATTTCCCTCTCCTGTCCCTTAGGGTAAACTAACTTCAGTAAGCAGCCCAGTGCCAACACTTATGGCCTAAATACCTTATACCCAGCCCCACACCATATGCTCTGTTCCTGCTGCTTTTTTTTTTTGGATAAGTGTGCCTGAGTACCAGTGCAATAGACCCCTCCCCCTGAAGCCCAGGACAAATCCCTGCATGCACCATGCCTCCTGATCATCAGGTTCTGCAAAGCTTCAGTTTTAATGGAAATAGCGTCTGGTCTCTTTTAATAAGCAGATCAGAGCACAGCTCTTTAAAACTCACCAAATTCTGGCAAAGGTCCAAATACCCCCACTACAGGCAAGAAGAACCTCTGCAGAGGACTGGCCTGAGGGAAAGAGCAGCCAAAACATGGTAGCAGAGTGTACACAACACACCAGAGCCACTTCCTGAATTGCCAGACCTTAGATAGTATATGGCCTCTTCTTCATAAAAAATATTACTACCAGGAGCAGGAAACATAAAAGACTTTCTGAAAAGACAGAAGAAGACAGAGACCTAGGCAAAATGTCAGAAAGAGGAATTCATCCTAAAAGACAGAAGAGGCCACAGCCAGGGATCTAATCAAAATGGATATAAGAATATCAGAATTTAAGGCCACAATCATAAGGATGCTAGCTGAGCTTGAGAAAAGCATAAAAGACACTAGAGAGTCCCTTGCCACAGAGATAAATGACCTCAAAACCAGTGAGGCTGGAATGGAAAATGTAATAAACAAGATTTGAAACCCACTGGGGGGTAATGACCACATGGATGGAAGAAAAAGAGTAATAAATAAGCGATATAGAAGACAAAATTATGGAAAGTAATGAAGCTGAAAAGAAGAGGGAATGAAAAATACTAGATCACAAATGTAGACTTAGGGAACTCAGTGATTCCATAAAGCATAATAACATTCATATCATAGGAGTCTCAGAAAAAGAAGAGAGAGGAAAGGGGGCAGAAGATTTATTTGAGGAAATTATGGCTGAAAACTTTCCTAATCTGAGGAAGCATATGGACATCCAAATCCAGGAGGCACAGAGAACTCCCATCAAAATCAACAAAAGCCAGCCAACACCAAGACATATTGTAGCTAAATTTGCAAAGTATAGAGTTAAAGGATAAAATCCTAAAAGTGGCAAGACAAAAAGGTCCTGAGTTCAGAAGCAAAGACAAATAAGATTAGCAGCAGATCTATCCACAGAAATTTGGCAGACCAGAGAAGAGTGGCATAGTATATTCAATGTGCTGAATGGGTAAAATACGCAGCCAAGAACACTTTACCCAGCATGGCTGTCATTCAGAATAGAAGGGGAAATAAAGACTTTCCCAGATAAATGAAAGCTAGAGGAGTTTCTGACTAAACCAGCTCCTCCACACATATTAAAGGAGACTCTTTGAGTGGGAAAGAAAAACCACAAAAGTGACAAAGACTAGAAAGGAACAGAGAAGAATCTCCAGAAATGACAAAACAATCAATAAATTGGCACTAAACTCATATCAATCAATAATTACTCTAAATGTAAATAGACTAAATGCTCCAATCAAAAGACACAGGGTGTCAGAATGGATAAAAAACAAGATCCATCTATATGCGACCTATAAGAGATTCATTTGAGACTTAAAAACACCTGTAGATTGAAAGTGAGGGGATAGAGAATCATTCATCATGCAAATAGACATCAAAAGAAAGCCTGAGTACTCATAATTCAATCAGACAAACTAGATTTTAAAGCAAATACTGAAAAAAAAAATAAAAAAAAAAAAAAAAAAAAAAAAGAAAAAAAAAAAAAAAAAAAATAAAAAAAAAAAAAAAAAAAAAAAAAAATAAAGCAAATACTGTATGTAACAAAATGGAAAAGGACACTATAATAATGAAGGGATCTATCCAATAAGAATACCTAACTCTGGGAAACGAACTAGGGGTGGTGGAAGGGGAGGGGGGCGGGGGGTGGGTGTGAATGGGTGATGGGCACTGAGGGGAGCACTTGACGGGATGAGCACTGGGTGTTATTCTGTATGTTGGCAAATTGAACACCAATAAAAAATAAATTTATTATTAAAAAAGAATATCTAATAATTGTAAATATTTATACCTACAATGTGGGAGCACCCAAATACATGAAACAAAAACAAACATGAACACCCCATTTAAATCAATTAACAGGTCATCTAAGGAGAAAACCAACTAGGAAAAATGGCTTTAAGTGACACAGTGGACCAGATGGACTTAACAGATATATTCAGATCATTCCATCCTAAAGCAACATTCGTTTCAAGTGTACATGGGACATTCTCTAGAATAGATTACATACTAGGTAACAGATCAAGGCTTAACAAGTACAAAAAGACTGAGATCATATCATACCATGTATATTTGCTAACCCTAACACTAGGAAACTTGAAGTCAACCACAAGCAAAAAATTGGAAAGATGACAAATACATGGACGTTAAAGAACATCCTACTAAAGAATGAATGGGCTAACCAGGAAATTAAACAAGAAATAAATAAAAGAAATATATGGAAAAAAATGAAAATGAAAACACCATGGTCCAAATCCTTTGGAATGCAGTACAAGTGGTCATAAGAGGGAAATAAGTAGCAATGCAGGCCTACAAGAAGCCAAAAAAATGTTAAATATTCAACCTAATTTTACACCTAAAGGAGCTATAAAAAAGGACAACAAATAAAAACTAAAGTCAGCAGAGGAAGGGAAATAATAAAGATTAGAGTACAAATAAATGATATAGAAACAAAAACAAACAAAAACAATAGAATAGATTAATGAAACCTGAGCTGGTTCTTTGAAAAAAATAATGAAATTGATAAAAGTCTAGTCAGACTTATCAAAAAGAAAGGAGAAAGGATCAAAATAAATAAAATCACAAATGGGAGAGAAAAAATCACAACCAACACCATAGAAATACAAATAATTATTGGAGAATATTATGGAAAATTATATGCCAATAAATTGGACAACCTGGAATAAATGGACATATTATGGAAAATTATATGCCAATAAGTTGGACAACCTGGAATAAATGGATAAATTCCTAGAAGGCAACCTACCAAAACTGAAACATGAATACAGAGAAAACTTGAACAGATGGATAACCAGCAAAAAAAATGGAATAAAAAGTCTTCCAATAAACAAAAGTCCAGGGCAAGATGACTTCCCAAGGGGAAGTCTACCAAACATTTAATGAAGAGTTAATATCTATTCTCAAACTATTCCAAAAAATAAAAATGGAAGGAAAACTCTCAAACTCATTCTATGAGGCTAGCATGACCTTGATTCCAAAATCAGACAAATATCTCACTAAAAAGGAGAATTACAGGCCAATATCCCTGATCAAAATGGATGCAGAAATTCTCAACAAGATACTAGCAAACTGAATCCAAAAGTACATTAAAAAATTATTCACCATGATCAAGTGGAATTTATTCCTGGACTGCAAGGGTGGTTCAATATTCACAAATTAATCAGGATGATACACCACATTAATAAAAGAAAGGAAAGAAACCATATGTTCCTCTAAATAGATGCAGAAGTATTTGACAAAGTACAGCATCCATTCATGATAAAAACTCTCAACAAAATAGGCTTACAGGGAACATACCTCAACATCAAAAAGACCATATATGAAAATCCAGAGCTATATCATCCACAATCGGGAAAAACTGAGAGCTTTTCCTCTGTAGTCAGGAACAAGACAGGGATGTCCATTCTCACCACTGTTATTTAACACATACTGGAAGTCTTATGCTCAGCAATCAGCCAACAGAAAGGAAAAAAAAAATGCAGATCAACAACAAAGGAGTCAAAACTTTCACTATTTGCAGACAAGATATTCTATGTAGGAAACCCAAAAGAATCCTTGAAAAAATTGCTATAACTAATACACGAGTTCAGTAAAATTGCAGGGTATAAAATCAATGTACAGAAACTGTGCATTTGTATACATCAATAATGAGGCTGCAGAAAGAGAAATCAAGGAATCGATCTGATTTACAATTGCACCAAAAATTCTAACATATCTAGGAATAAACCTAACCAAAGAGATAAAAAGTCTGACTCTGAAAATTATAAAAGACTTATGCAAGAAATTGAAGATGACACAAAGCAAAGAAAAAAAAGGCCACGTTCATGGATTGGAAGAACAAAGCTTGTTAAAAATGTCTGTACTCCCCAAAGCAATCAAAATACCACCAGCATTTTTCACACAGCTATAATAAACAATCTTAAAATTTGCATGGAACCACAAAATATCCTGAATAGCCAAAGCAGTCTTGGAAAAGAAAAGCAAATCTGGAGACCTCAGGATTAAAGACTTCAAATTATATGACAAAACTATAGTGATCAAAACAGTATGGGACTGACATAAAAACAGACACTTAGATAAATGGAAGGGAGTAGAAAACCCAGAAATGAATCCACAACTTTATGGCCAACTAATCTATGACAAAGCAGAAAAGAATATCCAATGGAAAATAACAAAACAAAACAGTCTTTCAACAAATGGTGTTGGTAAAACTGGATAGTGGCATGCAAAATGGATGAAAGACCTAAATGTGAGACATGAAACCATAAAAATCCTCAAGCAAAACACTAGCAATATCTTTGAATCAGCCATGGCAAATTCTTGATATGTCTCTGGAGGCAAGGGAAACAAAAGAAAATATTAACTGTTGGGACTTCAAGATTAAAAGCTTCTGTGCAGCAAAGGAAACAATCAACAAAACTAAAGGGTAACTTGTGGAATAGAAGATATTTGCAAATAATGCATCTGATAAAAGGATTAGCTACCATAATATATAAAGAACTTATAAAATCCAAACCCCCCAAAAATGGTTCAGAAACGGTCATAACACATGACTATACATTTTTCCAAAGAAGACATACAGATGGCTAACAGACACATGAAAATGTGCTCAACTTCATTTCATCATCAGGGAAACAAACAAAACCACAATGAGATGTAACCACACATCTGTTGGAATGGCTAAAATAAAGAACTCAGGAAACAACAGTAGTTGAGGATATAGAGAAAGAGGAACCTTCTAACACTGTTGGTAATGATTCAAACTAATGCAGCCACTGTGGAAAACAGTATGGAGGTTCCTCAAAAAGTTAGAAATAAAACTACCCAATGTCCCAGCTATTATACCACTAGGTATTTACCCAAAGCATACAAAAATTCTGATTCTAAGGATACATACACCCCAATGTTTATAGCAGCATTATCAACAATATCCAAATTATGGGAGGAGTTCAAATGCCCATCACTTATATAAAAAGTGATAATATATATAATAGAACAGAATAGGTATTATATATATAATATAACTATAATAGAACATTACGCAGCCATCGAAAAAATGACATGGATGGAGCTAGAGTGTATTATGCTAAGCGAAATAATTGAGTTAAAAAAAGACAAATACCATGTGATTTCACTAATTTGTGGAACTTTTTTTTTTAAGATTTTATTTATTTATTCATGAGAGACAGAGAGAGAGAGAGAGGCAGAGATACAGGCAGAGGAGAGTCAGGCTCCATGGAGGGAACCCGATGCGGGACTTGATTCCGGGACTCCAGGATCACTCCCTGGGCTGAAGGGAGGCGCTAAACTGCTGACCCATCCAGGGATCCCTAATTTGTGGAATTTGAGAAACAAACCATATGAAATAGTGACAAAAAGAGTGAGAGCGAGACAACCAT
Organism: Vulpes lagopus; assembly: GCF_018345385.1. Lineage (NCBI taxonomy): Eukaryota > Metazoa > Chordata > Mammalia > Carnivora > Canidae > Vulpes > Vulpes lagopus. The sequence continues at coordinate 19,703,879 of NC_054824.1, read as the reverse complement.
AAAACAGACTCAACCAGAGAAAACTAAGGGCAGCCGGAAAGAAGGTGAGTGGCGGAATAGTTTAAATGGGTGATATATATTATGGAGGGTACCTGTGATGAGCACTGGATGTTTTATGTAAATAAGGAATCATTAAATTCTACTCCTGAGGGATCCCTGGGTGGCGCAGCGGTTTTGCGCCTGCCTTTGGCCCAGGGCGCGATCCTGGAGCCTCGGGATCGAATCCCACGTCGGGCTCCCGGTGCATGGAGCCTGCTTCTCCCTCTGCCTGTGTCTCTGCCTCTCTCTCTCTCTCTCTCTCTCTCTCTCTGTGTGACTATCATAAATAAATAAAAAAAATAAAAAAAAATTCTACTCCTGAAATTAATATTACACTACATATTAACTACCTAGAATTTAAATAAAAACTTGAAACTGCAAAAAATAAAAAAGGGAATAATTAAAGAAATTCATGTAGTATACTAAATGCAGAGCTGTATATATGTTAAGCACGTAATATTTGTTCATTGTGGTTACTCTTATTGTAGTGATCTGTAAGACAAATTGACCTTTATGCACAATATAAAGCAACTCTAATTTGGTTGTATGTAGTGTCATCTCTCCATTTGCAATAAAGAGATGATTGGGAGATATTTTAGCCAGAATTTATTAAAGGAAATGGCTGTATCTGTCTTGTTCCAAAATTGGTTCAATTCCTTTTTCTGTATTAATTCTCCTGTTTTGACCCACACAATTTAAGAAGTCATATTATTTCACTGTTAAGTGTCAGTTCCTTGATTCTTTTAAATATTTTTTTTTTAATATTTATTTATTTATTTATGATAGTCACACAGAGAGAGAGAGAGAGAGGCAGAGACACAGGCAGAGGGAGGAGCAGGCTCCATGCACCAGGAGCCTGACGTGGGATTCGATCCCGGGTCTCCAGGATCGCGCCCTGGGCCAAAGGCAGGCGCCAAACCGCTGCGCCACCCAGGGATCCCTAATTTTTAAATATTTTTTTTTTAATATTTATTTATTAGTTCCTTGATTCTTTTAACATCAGTTGCAGAAATTCATGATTTTTCATCAGTGGTATTTCTTGGCAATAACTACATCATATACTTCTAGAATGTTGAAATATAGGAATAAATTGAATTTCTTTTAATTAATTGGTAAATACTGTCTTCAGCTATTTATTATCCCCAAAATGAGTTATCTCTGAGATTTTTCATGCTTGTTCAGCACTCCTCTTACTCTAGAAAAGAAAACAGAATTCATTCTCAATTATCATCTCTGATTAAGATTTAAAGCAGACCTTAGGAAACCTATGTTAACCTTTGGAACTGAGTAAGAACCAAATAGTAAAATTGGTAATTTTTTCTTTGAACCTTCTTTGGCCTTCTGCTATAGATTCAAAATATAACTCTTTAAGAATGTAGGAATATAAACCTGAAGTACATTTTTAAAAAGGAAGCAAAAAGGGGATCCCTGGGTGGCTAAGTGGTTTAGTGCCTGCCTCTGGCCCAGAGTGCAATCCTGAAGTCCCGGGATCGAGTCCCATGTGGGGCTCCTGGCATGGAGCCTGCTTCTCCCTCTGCCTGTGTCTCTGCCTCTCTCTCTCTATGTCTGTCATGAATAAATAAATAAAATATTTTTTAAAAAATAAAATAAAAAAGGAAGAAAAGTATAAGGCATAATTTTTTACATCTTAATAAAAATTAAGAAATTAAAAGTTTAAGGACAAGTAGGAAAATTGGTATATTACATATGGGGGACACATTATATTGTTAGGATTGACAAAATACAAATAGACATAAAATGACAAAAACAATGAGGGAAAACCTCCTGAAAAAATAATTTGGTAAAGAATATAAATAAGCATTTTACACAAGAAAAATTATCAGTGTCTAATAAAAACATGAAGTTTAAATTCACTTGCAGTGAAAATATAAAATTAAATAGTATTAAATGCTATAATCTGCCTACTAAACTGGAAGGATTTATATTTATCTACTTATGGAGCTATTTATTCATATATTTGCCAGTGTAAGGGAGCAGGCAAGTAAATATGATGTAACACTGCTGGTGGTATTATAAAAAGATAAAAGCATCTGGAAACCAAGGTAGAAATGGGAAGGAAAAATTCTAAGAATAACATATACCCTGTAAAAGAGAAAAACATTGTATAGGAATTTATAATTATAAAAAAGAATAGAAAACCAAATTATTTGTAAAGATATTTATCACAATATAATCTGCAATGACACAAAATAAGAAACAAAGTTTCCTCAAATATGAAATTACATAGATAAATGGCATTAATACAACTGTTCAAAATCAAGATGTAGAGTATTATTTTGTGACTGGAGAAAACAAGTTTAGAAACAAAGCCCAAGGGGCACTTGGGTGGTCAGCAGTTGAGCGTCTACCTTCAGCTCAGGGCGTGATCCTGGAGTTCCCAGATGGAGTCCCACATTGGGCTCCCTGCATGGAGCCTGCTTCTGCCTCTTCCTGTGTCTCTGCCTCTCTCTCTCTCTGTATCTCTCATGAATAAATAAATAAATTTTAAAAAAAGGAAGCCCAAGAGCAGAATATATGATAATTATGGTATGTGTCTTTATGCAAATCATCAAAAATATTTTACTCAGGAACATAGAATTATGGGTAAAATTTTGTTTATGTCAATCAGTTTATTTCCCACTCAATATGAGTTAGTATCCTGCTCATGGTACCAGATTATGAAAATGAATAAAAATGTACAAAAATATGTTGGAGGAAGAACATTACCAGAACATTACCAAGCCTAAAAACATTTATTTGCATCTATTAAATGACGATAAAAAATCAGAAATGGAATAAAAAAGATATGTCTTTTGCTTCTACTAGTGTTCCTGAATTAGAAAGCAAATCTGAAATAAATTTATTTATAATTAGGTTTAATTTTGAGACTTTATGTGGATTGCTTAAGAAGCACAATTGCATAAAAATAACATATTTATTTAATTATGGCAGAAAGTAGAAAGAAAAATAACCAGCTGATTATGTAAACAGAAAATCTTCTTTATGCAATATTATGGGTTTTTTTGAGGATTGTGTATAAAAAGACCTGTAGTCCCTTTCAGGATTATAAATGTTTATCCATAATTTCTAATGAAGTCTACTGAACTGTACACTAGGGATAATATATCTGTTTAAAAATGAATTTCTGAGCTTCCAGGGGTTTTGATCTAAAGAAATTGCAAATTCAAATTCATTATGCATATTTGACCTCTGCCCCACTATTGTAAATGAAAAGGACATGGTAACTATGTTTTCTCCTGTCAAAATAAAACTGTCATTTTGAACATTAATAAGAACTTCATCTATTGATTTAATCTTTAGCTAAATGTTGTGAACGTCTCCTTTTGGTTTTGCCACTTGACTATAAGCCTATCAATAAAATATTGATTAGAGAACAGAAAATCAATGGTTTTATTCACTATGGTCAACATAAAGACTTCATGTATCCACAGAACCAGACATATGAATAAATGAATATACTAACAATCACTCTAAAACTTTGTTGTTAGAAATTCTTAAGATGTAAAAAAATTCTGTAGAAAACTACATGTGTACAAGCCTCTGAATATAATTTATATTTATTCTTTAGATTAATTGCACTAATTAGCTCATGAAAATCCTACTTATAATGTATCAATATTTGACTTGCTACATAAATTTCTTATTACAGTTTCCCTGAATCTAGGAAAAGTGTAAATTAGATGGACACCAAAATAGGAAACTATGAAAGAGAAAGAAAGAAAGAAAGAAGAAAGAAAGAAAGAAAGAAAGAAAGAAAGAAAGAAAAGAAAGAAGAAAGAAAGAAGAAAAAGAAAAAGAAAGAAAGAAAGAAAGAAAGAAAGAAAGAAAGAAAGAAAGAAAGAAAGAAAGAAAAAGGAAGGAAGGAAGGAAGGAAGGGAGAAAGAAAGAAAGAAAGAAAAAGAAAGAAAGAAAGAAAGAAAGAAAGAAAGAAAGAAAGAAAGAAAGAAAGAAAGAAGAAAGAGAAAGAAAGAAGCTGGCCTCAGTAGCAGAGTGAAGTGCTTGTGTGAAATGAAAAATTCCAACTTTTCCTATTTTACCTTATGCTTTTTAATATATCGCGCTATTTAATCTTCTATCTGGATCAGTGCTTACCAGTCTGTTTTGAAGGTCTCTTTGCCGTACTAGATGCTCTCTGATTTAAAGGCATTCTTAGGTCATTAGTTTTATAAGTAACATTTTTTTCAGGTCACTAGGTTCTCAGAGTTCCTTTTTTATGATATATTTTACTTGGTATTTCTGTACATGGTCTCTTGATAGACTCCTCTGGGTAAAAGTGAAAGAGAATAAAGGGCAAAATATGTAGGCAGTAACCTAAACAGCAATGCCAGAGTGTATTAAACACTGTATGAGCAGATAAAGTGCATACGCCAATGCACTTTCTTGTGGTGAGGGGGCATTTTTTAAAGATGTGCAGATGTACGTGCCTGTGTGTGTACATGTTTGTATAGGTGCATATTGATAAGAAACAAAATATTTGTATTTCAATTCTAATGAGAGTTACAAAGAGGCAAGAATTACTGAAAAACAGAAATTGAAGGTGCCATTTCATGGCATTATTAGATATATGAATAATAAGGAAAACATATTATCCTGCATTGTTATACTTGATATAAAACAGAAATACAGAAAACATTTTTTACTTTCTTTTCTGGAAAAGGTGAGATAGATCATTTAAGTCTTTGAGGAAAATATTGTATCTGCAAGTTGTTTAAATCCTTAAGTGTATTGGAAAGTATCATTTGTTTCCCATACTCTTTAATCCTTAGATGTGTAAAAAATAACCAAAATTCTGAGGTAACAAACCCATAATGTGGAGACTTATAAATAGCAGTCTCGTGAAAAAGAGCCAGGAGAAACCTAAAATGAGGAAATTTCTTTAAGTCATATGCAGTGAGATGGACCTCATTTTGTTAAAATTGAGAACCCTGGAAATCCCTGGGTGGCTCAGCGGTTTAGAGCCTGCCTTCGGCCCAGGGTGTGATCCCGGAGTCCTGGGATGGTGGAGTCCCGCCTCAGGCTCCCTGCATGGAGCCTGCTTCTCCCTCTGCCTGTGTCTCTGCCACTCTCTCTCTCTCTCTCTCTCTCTCTCTGTGTCTCATGAATAAATAAATAAAATCTTTAAAAAATAATTAAAAAAATAAAATTGAGAAACCTAAAAAATAAATCTGCCTGAACCAAAAATTGAGCCCTGTGTCCTAAATTGGAGTTTCTGTAAGCAAAAGTAAACTTCTCTTCCTTAAGATTTTATCTATCTGTCTATCTATCTATCTATCTATCTATCTATCTATCTATCTATCTATCATCTGTCTATCTATTATCTATCTAGAGTGCATTTGACTGGGAGGGGGCAAAAGAGGAAGGAGAGGGTGAGAGATAATCTTAAGCTGACTCCACGTTGAGCTTGGCTCTGTGCTGAACTGGGAACCTGAAGCAGAGCCTGTGAGATCTGTCTCACAGCCCTGAGATCATGACCTCAGCCAAAACCAAGAGTCAGACATGACCCAATGATCCACCCATGTGTCCCAAAGGTAGAAGACTTCTAAATAAAGGAGTTCTGACTACTCAACATATAGAAGCATATTTATATATTAGTTATTTATTTGTATATATATATTTGTATATATATATTTATTTATTTGTGTATATACATATACATTTGTGTGTGTGTGTGTGTGTGTGTATGTGTACCTGCACATACAATCAGCAGCCTGCACGTATAACTTTCTTACTTTCCATTCTTTTACACAATGGTGGTTTTCTTCTGAAATATTTGAAACTCCTGTCATAGGAGATTCCAAGGAGTTAATACCCCAAGTTCAGCTCACAATCAATAGCAGATAGGAGATAGGAATCAATGAATAAATATATCCATTTCCTTCTTGTGTGGTGGGAAAACTCTAAACGGGTCTTATAGCCTCTAAGAAGTCCATTGATTTGGCCCCAGTTTCACAAAGTACAAACAACTTACATATAAATATTTACCTGGTTGATTTTTTCCATATCCTACTTTTATTCTTTTTTTCAGTGTTTACTTGAACTACCTCACATAAAAATCAAACCTGAGACAATCTCCATTTGTCCACAAAGACCTTTGTGATAGCTTATAAGAATACAAACCTAATAAAATAAGAAATAGAATTAAAGTTCCTAAAATTACAAATTGCACAGCCTAGTTGAAGTAAACTTGAACAGTTCAAAGCAGATATTAAAGTCATCCATTATAGAGAGAAAAAAATAAAGCTGTAATTTTTACCAATATATTATCAAAATTACAATGATATAGTTATTGAAAATCTATACCTTGAGATTTGCCCAAAAATAATTTTCTGAATATCATTATTGGATATGATCCATTTAAATGTTGGAAAAGTAGATAAAATTTTTTAGAATTATTCATGTCATTTTTTTTTTTTGGTAAAAGAAATCTTTGTGAAAACAAAACTATGTAATCAATATTTATGGGGGCTTTGTCTTTTTACATATTATGAAAAAATGGAACACAATTCAGATAATCAGAAAACAGTTGCTAGTAATTAAGATATAAGTTACATGGGGACACCTGACTGCCTCAGTGATTGAGCATCTGCCTTTAGCTCAGGTTGTGATCCCAGCCAGGGTCCTGGGATCGAGTCCTGCATCAGGCTTTCTGTGGGGGAGTTCCCTATGTCTCTGCCTCTCTCTCTGTGTCTCTCATGAATAAATAAATAAAATCTCTAAAACAAAAAGATATACGTTACATGAAGGGATATAAATATATAGAAATTCATATCTTGTCTATGTGTGAGGAAATTATGTAGTCTCTGATTCTCAAAATAGTGTTAAAAATCAGTATTGTCAATAAGACAGAGTAGATGCACTTTTCTCTGTTCTTTTCATCAAGTATGGGTAAAAACCATAACACAAACCTAACACACAGATAAGAATACTCTGAAATGAGGAGAGAAGAAGGCAGATTGTCCAGGGACATTTGGACCAAGGAGAAGCATGGCAGTTTACTCCTGAATTTACTTTTCATCTCATATATCCTTAATTTGGTGGTAGAGAAGTTTGCCACCCCCAAAATACCAGCAGGTAAAGAGAAGAAAACCCCAATAAAACCTTTCTCTAGCTGAAGAACCTGGAAAGGATAGCCTAGTAAAGACAGAAAACATTTAGGTGATGATTGACCTATTCTTGTCCAAACATCATAGAATAAACTATGGACCCACCATAATGTAACTTTTGCAAGCAAAGTTTTAAATAGGGGCCACCTAATAGACTTCTACCCTCTGCTATAATGAGGCACACCTGAGTTGTATTCAAGGCCAGAAGGCTGAATGATGATATCACCGGGTGAAAATGAGAACTTCTGTCTCCCTCTCACCCCTCTGGTAACAATGGAGACCACATCGGGAACATACACCTGTACCCTCACCTTAGAGTCTGTTAGATTGATGTCAGAAGTTGCCTACTAAAGAGTCAGATCTTTCCCCACAGTCCAGAGATAATGAGCCATATCTCCAACTATGGGTGAAGAGGGTCATGTAAAGTGATAATGAGGCCCCTCTCACAGGCCTAGTGAAGCCTCACTACACCCTAGCCACTGGCAGAGAAATGCCTCATAACTCCTAGGGTATGGACAGACGAGGAGTAGAATGTGGACTTTCACCCTATTTAGCAGTAATGAGATAATATTCCCCTTTCCCTGCTGGCACAGTATCAGATGAGACCTCCAAAAGTACATAATTTAAATACAACTTAATTTAAATTAGATTCAAAGTTTCATAAAATCCCAAGTGTTCAGGATTTTTTTTTTTTTAAGTTTGAGAAAGGTCTTTCTTTTTTGTGTGTGTTTTAAGTTTTTATCTTAATCCAGTTAAACATACAGTGTTATATTAGTTTCAGGAGTACAATATACTGATTCAACAATTCCATACATCATCCCATGCTCAACAGGACAAGTGCACTCCTTAATCTCCATCACCTATTTAACTGATCCCCCCCACCCACTTCCCCTCCAGTAACCATCAGTTTTTTCTCTATGATTAAAGTCTGTGTCTTGATCTCTCTCTCTCTCTGTCTCTCTCTCATTCCTCTCATTCTCTCTTCCTCCCTCCCTTATTCCTTCCCTCCCTTTCTTCCCCATTGCTTGTTTTATTTCTCAGATTCCACATATGAGTGAAATCATATGGTATTTGTCTTTCCCTGACTGACTTATTTTGCTTAACATAATTCTCTCTAGCTCTGGCTATGTCATTGCACATGGTAAGATTTCATTCCTTTTTATAGCTAAATAATATTCACTTGTATATATATATATATGCCACTTCTTTATCCATTCATCTATTGATAGGCAGCTTCCATAATTTGGCTATTGTATTGGCTGTTGATTGCTGCAATCAACATAGAAGTGCATACATCCTTTTAAATTAGTGTTTTTGTATTTTTTAGTAAATACCCAGTAGTTCCATTACTGGATTGTAGGGTAATTCTGTTTTTGACCTTTTGAAGAACTTCCATAGTATTTTCCATAATGGCTACACAAGTTGGCACTCCCACCACACTGCACCAGGTTCCTTTATCTCCACGTCCTCCCACCGCTTATTTTTTCTTGTGTTTTTGATTTAAGCTATTTGTCAGGTGTGAGGTGGCATTACTTTATGGTTTTGATTTGCATTTCCGTGATGATTAGTGATAATGAACATTTTTTTCATGTATCTCTTGGCCTCATGTCTTCTTTGGAGAAATGTTTATTCGTGTGTCCTGTCATTTTTAATTAGATCATTTTTAGATCTTTTGGTATCGAGTTTTGTAAGCTCTTTATATTTTTTGGATACTAACCTTTTATCAGATGTCATTTACAAGTAGCTTCTCCCATTCCATAAGTTGGTTACATTTTAGTTTTATCAGTTGTTTCCTTTGCTGTACAGAAGCTTTTTTTTTATTTTTTTTAAATTTTTATTCATGATAGTCACAGAGAGAGAGAGAGAGAGAGAGAGAGGCAGAGACACAGGCAGAGGGAGAAGCAGGCTCCATGCACCGGGAGCCCGACGTGGGTTTCGATCCCGGGTCTCCAGGATCGCGCCCTGGGCCAAAGGCAGGCGCCAAACCGTTGCGCCACCCAGGGATCCCTAGAAGCTTTTTATTTTGACATAGTCCCAATAGTTTTTGCTTTTATTTTCCAGAGACCTATCTAGAAAAAAAGTTGCTATGGCTAATGTAAAAAAAAAAAAAAAAAAAAAAAAAAAGTTCTGCCTGTGTACTTTTCTGGGGTTTTTATGGTATCAAGTCTCACATTGTTGTCCTTAATCCATTTTGTCCTTAATCTATTTACTTTTTAATATGGTGTAAAAAGAGGTCCAGTTCTTTTCTTTTGCATTTTGCTGTCTGTTTTTCCAACACCAATTGTTGAAGAGACTTTTTTTTTTTAAGATTTTATTTATTTATTATTCATGAGAGACACACAGAGAGAAGCAGAGACATAGGCAGAAGCAGGCTTCATGCCAGAAGCCTGATGTGGGACTCGATCCTAGGACTCCAGGATCAGGCCCTGAGCCAAAGGCAGACACTCAACCACTGAGCCACCCAGGTGTCCCAAGACTCTCTCGTCTCATTGGATATTGTTCACTGCTTTGTTGAAGATTAATTGAGCATATAGTTGTATGTTCATGTCTGGGCTTACTATTCTGTTCCCCCGATTTATGTGTCTGCTTTTGTGACAGTACCATTACTGTTTTGATCACTACAGCTTTGTAATATAACTTGAAATCTGGAATCCTAATGCCCCCAGCTTTACATTTTTTTTAAGATTGATTTGGCTATTTAGGATCTTTTGTGGTTCTATACAAAGTTTAGGATTGTTTATTCTAGCTCTGTGAAAAATGCTGTTGGTATTTTGATATGGGTTGCATTAACGTTTTGATTGCTTTGGGTAGTATAGACATTTTAACATTTATTCTTTCAGTCCAGGTATTTGTGGTCTTTCTGGATTTTTTTTTCTGTGGTTGACTTCTAGTTTCATAGTGTTGCTGTCAGAAAAGATACATGGTATGACTTGGATCTTCTTAAATTTGTTGAGACTTGTTTTGTGCCCTAATATGTGATCTATTCTGGAGAACGTTCCATGTACACTTGAAAAGAATGTGTATTCTGCTGTTTGAGGATGGAATATTCTGAATATATCGGTTAAATTCATTTGGTCCTGTGTGTCATTCAAAGCCATTGTTTCCTTGTTGATTTTGTGTTTAGATGATTTGTCCACTGGCGTAAAATGGGTTAAAGTCCCCTACTATTTTTTTTTTTTTTTAATTTATTTATGATAGTCACACAGAGAGCGAGAGAGAGGCAGAGACACAGGCAGAGGGAGAAGCAGGCTCCATGCACCGGGAGCCTGATGTGGGATTCGATCCTGGGTCTCCAGGATCGCGCCCTGGGCCAAAGGCAGGCGCCAAACCGCTGCGCCACCCAGGGATCCCTAAAGTCCCCTACTATTGATACATTGTTATCTCTTCGTTCATTGCAATTTATGTTCATTCCACTCTGTGGCTTTATTTTATCTCTTAGAACCCACCACAAGATTCAACCTGTCTATGTCAAGGTTCAAGAAGGTTTATCTGCTTTCTTTGCCATGTCCTCCAAATAGTTGAAAAACTCTTGCTGCTTCGCTACTTTAGCCCTGAGACAGTACATAATAAACATTCATTAAACATTTAATGACAAAATAATTGCTAATGGTAGAATTTAAGTGATTGGGTATGTGGGTGTTCACTGGAAGTCTCTTTCATTTTTATGTATGTTTACAAATGTTCATAATGAAATAGGAAAAACAAAATAAATATTTAAATGAACATTAATAGCTGAGAACCAGTAGTATATTCATCACAACTTAGAATTATATGTTCCTATGAATATATTCAAAGATCAGAAAAGGTCAATAATACTACAGTCTTCTGATTTTCTTGACAAAATATTACACAAGATCATAGAGCATTACATTGATCAGTAATGGAATCATTATGCCTGCATCCTATTCTTGTTTCTTTTCATATTTTGTAGATGAGACTAAGAACACTTTATCTTGGAAGCCATTAATAAAGTCTATTGTATGATGTACTATCTATCCATCTAATGAAATGATGTTTTAAAAAGATATACAGGCTACACATGTCCAAATGAAATGTAGGGCAAGACACATGTGCAATTATATATTTTCTAGTGGCCACATTTAAAAGAATAAAAAGAAATAGGTTAATTTTAAGTCTTTTGTTTAATGAAATACATCAATGTATAATATTTCAACATTCATTCAATATAGAAATTGTTAATGAGTTTGTATTTTTGTTTATCTTTAATGCAAAGGCACAAAACATAGTATATGTTTTCCAGCATATCTCAGTTCAAGTGCAATACATTTCAAGGGCAATATAGCCACATGATTCCTATCGTCCCATGTCCCGTGTGATCCTATGCCCGCTCTATTGGACGACAGAGGCATAGACAATATGCTTAGTGCATTTAGGCTGAGACATGACTTATATTTGTAGAATTCCTAGGAATCATCAGTGTACTCAGGATTCTCCAAACAGAGTAGATATTCAATAATACTAGCCGCTAAACCATTCATTGAGTGTGGTTAAATCAAATTAATTATTTATAGAACAATACAGGGTCCCAGACTTATGAGTCATTAGGCACAGGAAACCAGATGCTTTATCCAAATGCTGTAAACTCTAAGAACTAAACATTCTGAACAATATCTAACATCACTATTTATCTAAACTTCTTTTTATGAATGTCAAAACTCACATTTACTATCAATTCCAAAAGTTAGACCTGGGGCTCTCCAAAATGATTTGACTTATTAGGTTTATACTTTGTGGTGCAATAAGAAATTTATGGTAAGTTTAACATTTTATAGGACTCCTAAAAAGCCTTTTCAGGATTTGATTTCATTTTGTGCTAGATCAGCGTTGCCAAAGGCTCATGTTTGTTTGGTTTTTGTTTCTTCCCCCACACTGTAGTATGTCAAACCAGAAACTAAGAGGACGAGATCCACATTTTCCCAAGTGGAGACTAAAAAGAATTCTCAATTTTCACTTCCTGTAGCTTATCTTATATCTGGATTTTCATAATCTAAATAAGGAAATGTTTCATTATTCTTGATTTCTCAAATTCATCATTCATACAAGACAAGCTTATAATTAAGAATATAGAAATTATTGGTGAGGAAGTGAAGGACTAGCTTGAAACCGAGAAACAAATTGTAATTTAACATAACCATCTCTGTTTTTATAAAGATGGACACAACTGCCCTCAGCAGTTTCTCTCTAACTTTTTTAGTGTGAGCTGAGCTCTGACTATGCACTAATGAGAAAGCCAAAGTAAATTAAAAGAGCTTGTGTTTGTGTGTGTGTGTGTGTGTGTGTGTGTAGTGTGTTTAAAGAGATAAGAATATGAAAAATGGTATATAATTAGATAAGACATTTAAGTACATTGCTGCCAGATCTTGATGGTTTTATACGGGATTGAAAGTCTGTCAGTCCAGGTCCCCCAATATACAGGCACTATGGTGAAATTTGAAGTACAGTAGGTTTAGGTGGAATAACAGCTATGAAAAATAATGGGGGGCAAACTAGGTTTTTCCTTGTAAAATAAGAGGAATAAAAGATGATTTTCTAGATTTTTACAAGAGCAACTGGATTAATGATGGTACCGTTTGATGAGGGGAGAAAGAATAAGGAAGCAGTAGGTTTGGGAGGGAGAAAAAATAGTATTATAATGTAAAGAGTGAGGTACTATTTAGGTATCCATGTGGAAACACTGAATAGACAATTAGGTATAAGAGTTTGAATCTCAAAGTAGTGGTCTAAGCTGGATATATTTATTTTGAAAGTCATAGCTTATCAATTACACTGAAAGTCACCAAATTATACAAAATCAAGAGGTAAGTATAGATAAGAAATTAATTATTGAAAAAAAATAATGTTCAGAGTCTTGTGTAAAGAGAACAATTTAGAAATTGAAGTTAAAAAAGAAACAACCAGTGAAGTAAGAGGTAAACCAGTGAAGTGTAGTACTTAAGAAACCAAATGTATTAGTAAGGGTTCTCCAGAAAAACAGAACCAGTAGGATATGTATAAATGAATATAAGGACCTCTGATGTCTGATATTAGTAGAAATTGAATGCCCCAGCCCTTGAAGATAATTTTTTTTCTTCCTCTACTTTTATGATCTAGTTGAGTCTTCAGTAGATTGGATGATGAGTACCCACATTGTTGAGAGAAGATTTTCTTTACTTATTCTACTGATTCAAATGCTAGTATCTTCCAGAAGCACCTTTTCAGACAAACTCAGAAATATGGCTTAACCAACTGTCTAAGCATCTGTTAACCCAGTCAAACTGACACGTAAAATTAACCAACCATCACACCAAATGAAATATATATTTCAAGAAAAAACAAATCCTGTGAGAGGCATTTGTGAGTAGCCTCTGTTTCTCAGACTTGGTGAAACAATTTCTTTTAGGACTACCTTCCAAACTCAATTATTTTCAAAGTTTTGGGAAATAAATTTGGATTTTCACCTCTGGGCTTGAGTTGTCACATATGTAAAAATACATTCTGTTACTCTGAAAAAACAAAAAGGAAAAAAAAAAGTATATCCATTATCCATTAGGTTATCAACCTAAGACCACAGAAACAAAATCTGTGTCCTATTACATACTTCTCCCCTGTCTCTTCCTTGGATTTAGGATATGAAAAGAGTTATAAAAATGTATCTATTACAAAGAAAAATTATACTACTCTATTTGGAAAACAGGAAATGCCACAGTAAAATATATTTTTGACAATTTAAAGAAACATTTTCTACTCTTCTTGCCTCATTTGATGCCAGAAGGATGTTAGAATGAATATGAGCCTGAACACAGGTATATCTCCTCCTTGAGCATGGTTTTATAAGTATCCATTTTAGGGCAGCCCTGGTGGCTTAGCGGGTTAGCAGCGCATTCAGCCCAGGGTGTGAACCTGGAGACCCCGGGATCGAGTCCCACATCAGGCTTCCTGCATGGAGCCTGCTCCTCCCTCTACCTGTGTCTCTGCCTCTCTCTCTCTCTATCTCTGTATGTCTCTCATGAATAAATAAATAAATAAAAATCTTCAGAAAAGTAAGTATCCATTTTAGAAAGAACATACTCCTTTATTTTTTGCCTTATAGTTTGCAGGAGACTGGGGAGGTCTAGGCTTTGAAGTTAATTAGTGCCCCCTTTTCCATGACAACTAATTTCCATTGTTTTGTTGTCCTGTGTCTTAATTATGATTGAACTAAAATACCATTCCAGCTTCATGATCTTAGAATTGCTCCAAACAAACAAAAAAATTTTAAAAAAATTAAAAATTATAAAAAAAAAGAATTGCTCCAAACCAAAGAGTCTTAACTTTAGATACTAACCAACATTTTATGGTTTTGATATGTCTCTGGTATATATTTTTTCAGCACACTTTAAGCACGTTTAAGGAGAGCCTTCCCAGATAGCCTGTGAAAAATCAAGGCCATTTTCTCTTGCCACTGCTGTAGAGTTCTCTTTCTTTTTTTAAGGATTTTATTTATTTATTCACAGAGATGCAGAGAGAGAGAGAGAGAGGCAGAGACACAGGCAGAGGGAGAAGCAGGCTCCATGCAGAGAGCCTGACCTGGGACTCGATCCAGAGTCTCCAGGATCACGCCGTGGGCTGCAGGCGGCACTAAACCGGTGCACCACCAGGGCTGCCCTAGAGTTCCCTTTCATTTCACTGTCTTCCTTATGCATTAGTTCAAAAGCAATAGATGAAAAGCATCTTGAGGTTTTTTTTGAAGGAAAGTTACCATTCCAAAGTTCTAGGATACTTCATTTTATTTGGGGGAAGAAGTAGCCATTTTTCACATCAATTACATAGATTAGAGCAGTGTAGTTGTGTGTGTGTGTGTGTGTGTGTGTGTGTGTGTGTGTGTGTGTGTGTTACTGGTATTTCATTTCCCACAGAGCCTTTTAATTCACAGAAATGTAATAGTCCTCAAGTTGAGTGAAGTTGGAGTTGACTGTGACAGACAGAGCTCCTTCTACTTATACATTCCATCAAAATTGAGAGTCAGAGATCACCTAAAAGATTTTTATAATGCATTTCCAATGACATAAAAAGAGTTTGTTCAATAGCTTATTTAATATTCCATACAATGTCTTAGATTCTGAGGGTTTGGAAATGTCTATGGCTCTTACAAACCTAATTTTAACCATTGGACATAAAATATATATGAAATATTTTAAAAATATATTACTACCGAGTATTTTGCACACAGTTACTAATATATACCTAATTCTGATCAAGTTGCCCAGCAGGTGCACAGTGAAAGATGCCTGCATCCAGCTGAAGGGAAGAAAACATTGGGCTTTAAAGGATGTGTCACAAAGGGTGTCAGAAAACTGTAAGGCAGGAAGTGAATGAAGGGGACACTGAAAAACTCATAATATTTACCCACGAGAGAACCAGCATTTGAACTCTTAGCCTACAACAGCATTTTTGCTCTTTAGTGTTGTCCAGAGAAGCTTCAAGAAAGTTACAGCTGAGCTTGGGTGGCTCAGTAGTTGAGCGTCTGCCTTCAGCTCAGGTCGTGATCCTGGAGTCCCGGAATGGAGTCCTACACTGAGCTTCCTGCATGGAGCCAGCTTCTCCCTCTGCCTGTGACTCTGCCTCTCTCTATGTGTCTCTCATGAATAAATAAATAAAATCTTAAAAAAAAGAAAGTTACAACCACACTCTGGTACTTTTACAGGGCTTAGCCAACTCTCTCTCTCTCTGTCTCTCTCTCTCTCTCTCTCTCTCTCTCTCTCTCTTCAGCCCCATACACAAGACAAGAGGACAGATATCTCAGAGCCAGACCATGCCTCTCCTTTATAACCTTTGAGTCCTGGATCCTAGCTCAAGTCATCCCTGAGGGTATGAGAGATGATGAAGCTTAAAATACTCTTTAAAAAATATATTTATTTATTTATATGAGAGAGAGAGAGAGAGAGAGAGAGAGAGAGAGAGAAAGTGAGTGCAAGTAGGAGGAGGAGCAAAGGGAGAGGGAAAGAATCTTAAGCAGACTGCCTGTTGAGTATGGAGCCTGCCCCAGGGCTAGGTCTCAGGACCCTGAGATCGTGAGGTGAGCCGAAATCAAGAGGTGCTTGCTTAACTGACTGAGCCATCCAGGTGCCCTTAAAATAAATACACATTCACATAGAAGCTGTACATTGAATTTAATAATATAAAGTGACTAGACATTTATTGGATTTGTGCACAATAGAATTGGGATAGACAACAAAAAATTTAAAAGAGCATTTATTGATTCATTTAATAAATGAATATTGAGTATCTACGAAATTGCTGATATTGCTCTAGTTGTTGAGGATACATCTGTAAACAATGGCACAGACAAAATTTCTGCCCCCATGGAGCATAAACATAAATTGTATTGAGAGACTTTTTAAGACAGTGATTGGAGAGAACTAAAAACAATTTTGATTTCAACTTCACTGAGTTGAAACATTATTAAATCTATTCAAAGCAGTATAAAAATCTCACATTATAGATTTGAAATAAAAATGTAAGCTATTTCCTCCAAAATATGTTTGTAATTCATTGCATTAAGTCAGCTTTGACATGGCACTGCATTCTTAGAGTTGCTCATTTGTTTGCCTTGACTTTGCTGTACCTGAGGGGACCATCAGGAAATGGGTGGAGAAGCAACATTTTTAGTTTATTCCCTGATTCTAGTTTATTAGAGGTTTAGAGATAATTTTAAGTCATAATTAGTAAACTTTTTTTCAGCCATGTCAATAATTCATTTATTTATTATTACATCTCTCATGAAAACTTAGTGAGACCCATCTATGAAATAACAAGCCCAGTGTTCCTTTTTGAGATTTAATTTCCAGAGGTAGTACATTCCTTTACTTTTGTATCCCATCTCGGATTCATTTTTACTTAGTTGTGTTTGCATATACCTTGGGCCTTGGGCTTATCTACCTGTGGTGAGATAGCCAATATTCTGTTTTGTTTTGTTTTGTTTCTTTTCTGAGTCACTTTGTCTAAATAAAAATATTTGGTTGTTCCTTAATTGCTCTTTGAACCACTTCTATCCATTTTTGGGTATGATATCATGTCCATAAGTAAGTCATTTTTTTCCTTCTCAAAAAATGTCTCCTTTTCTTTTATCACTATTTGTGGTCTAAAATTGGTTGACTTCCAACATTACAAAATTATGAATTTCTTGAATCTCTCTAACAACTTGTGATCTTGCTTGCAAACTGGCAGATTCTTTCTGAGCTCTTCTCTTTCTTATCCAAGAGAGATCAGTGCAAACAGCCAGTAATAGCATTGTTTCATGCCTGCAGTTTTATTTTGGCTTTATCTGCTTCCAGGTATTCATGTGACACTTTTACCTTTTTTACCATTGCATAATGTATTTTTAAAAGATTTTATTTACTTATTCATGAGAGACACAGAGAGAGAGAGAGGCAGAGACATAGGCAGAGGGAGAAACAGGTTCCCTGCCTGGAGCCCAATGTGGGACTCAATCCCAGCCCCAGGATTATGCCCTAAACTGAAGGCAGATGCTCAACTGCTGAGCCACCCATGTGTCCCACCATTGCATAATATTGATTGCCATCTTGTAACCATACAAAACAGTATTTTTGCCATCCATTCTTTGGCCTCTACTTCTATAATAAACGCCAAAAGGAGGATGAAAAACACATATTTAATTTACATATAAAGGAGCTAAAGAGGGGCTTGTTAGGGAAGAAAGTAAAAGTCCTATAGGCTAGGAACAGAAGAAGGAAAGTTTGAGATGGGAAAAATAGGCTCTACAGAGTAAACTGGAAAACAATTCAGTCCAATCCTATAAAGGATATAAGACAAAATGTTGAGAGGTTAGATATTGCTTCAATTCTAATGTGTTTTGAGTGATAGAGGTAAAGAAAGCATTTTCTTTTATATTAAAAGATTGAAAGTCAGACTTTGTCACAGATACAAAATTTCTCAGATATTGAACACTGGATCCTAGTTTCAAAATAACTTTACATATAAACCACAATAGCTTCTTTTCAACTTAAAAATTCATTGTCATAATTTATGGATTCAATAGCACTGGCACAATTCTAATATAAAAATGATTTATAGTAATATGATTAGATGTGTATAAAATTTGCCATGTAGATTTCAAGAATATTTTCCCTTTACTGTAAGATGTTTAAAGATTCCTGTATCTTTTTCTATGTCAAAGATAGTTTTGAAGTTAAATGGGAATAAAGTAAGAAATAAAACTCAATTATTATATTTTTCTTCTTTCACACAAAAAGTCAGGACAACAGCCATTGGGATGGTACTCTGTTCCTTTCATACCTATCCTTTGATTCATAGTTACATTAATTTTTTTCTACTTTTTTCCGAAAACAGAAGTGCAGATGGATGGTCCAGAATGAGAGTGGGGAACAGTTAAAAGTGACTATGTTTCAAGTTTCTGATGCTTGGACTGAAAATTTATAAGAGTTATAGGTCAATTATATTGAGGAATATATACTACATATCTGTTTCTGAAACTTTCAATTTTGTTCACCACATTTTCCTCTGGGCATCTAAAGCACAGAAATAATGGAAACTTAGGGTGCCTGAGTGGTTCAGTCAGGTAAGTGTCTGCCTTTGGCTCTGGTCATGATCCCAAGTCCAAGCCCTGCACTGGGCTCCCTGCTCCATGGGAGCCTACTTCTTATTCTCCTCTGTCGGCTGCTCCCCCTGCTTGTTCTTCCTCTCCCCCACTCTTTCCCTGTCAAAAGAAAGAAGAAGAAAGAAAGAAGAAGGAAAGAAAGGAAGAAGAAAGAAAAAAAGAAAGAAAGAAAGAAAGAAAGAAAGAAAGAAAGAAAGAAAGAAGAAAGAAGAAAGAAAGAAAAAAAAGAAGAAAGAAAGAAAGAAAGAAAGAAAAGAAGAAGAAAGAAGAAAGAAAGAAAGAAAGAAAGAAAGAAAGAAAGAAAGAAAGAAAAAGAAAGAAAGAAGAAAGAAAGAAAAAAGAGAAGGAAGGAAACTAAAATTTGGGGATACATTTTATACTGTTCTTAATATACTGTATATTATACTGCATATATACTTAGCTGAAAGAGCCCAGTATGACTTCATGAAAGATTATAATAATTTTCCTGTCTCTGACACTAACTATAGAATTCTAACAAGTTACTTACTTTTTCAGGTGCTGATTTTCATATTTTATTTATTTATTTATTTATTTATTTATTTATTTATTTATTTATTTTTTATTTATGATAGTCATACAGAGAGAGAGAGAGAGAGAGAGGCAGAGACACAGGCAGAGGGAGAAGCAGGCTCCATGCACTGGGAGCCCAATGTGGGATTCGATCCCGGGTCTCCAGGATCGCGCCCTGGGCCAAAGGCAGGCGCCAAACCGCTGCGCCACCCAGGGATCCCGTGATTTTCATATGTTAATATAAAGAATCTTCTGATTTTATTAATTTATATTCTGCAAAATTCTGTTATTAAATTTGTATTTGATTAGTTACATATAACAAAATATTGTCTATTTTATAACTTGTGAATTCTATGAAATAAATATGAGCTCATTATTATAATCTTTTCTTAGTAGAAAGAACATTTGAACTTGCATATTCACTCAAGCACACATTTCGTTGGATTAGTCAATTAATATCTTAAATGTTATTTTCCCAAATTTTTCTCATTAGTGAATAGGGATAATAGTATTAATGCCTATAACCATGCAGACAAAATAATAAAATATGCACTTATAAACTGTAAAGCAAAAATATATTTTCTTTGAATAAGTAGGATGGCTGTTCAATATTTATTTTTTCCAAGTTAACCATAAATAGTATCATATTTTACACACAGGAGACACTTGGAGAGTAGGAATACCATTTGTAAGGTCATAGGACAGTTGTTTTGAAAACCAAGAGGGGGAAAAATAAAAATAAAATAAAAATAAAAACCAAGAGGGGGAAGCCTGGTTGGCTCAATGATTGAGCCTCTGCCTTGGGCTGGGGGCGTGATCTCAGATTCAGGGATGGAGTCCCACATCAGGCTCCCTGTGAGGAGTCGGCTTCTCCCTGTCTGTGTCTCTGCCTCTCTCTCAGTGTCTCTCATGAATAAATAAATAAAATCTTTATAAAAACAAACAAGAGGAAGTGGTAAAATAATGATTACGCTGAAGTTGTTACACTAGCTTGTGTTCTGAGTATATCAAAATATAATAATGGAAAGAGATGATAAAAAACAACTCTTCATAAATAATTTTGCCTTTCCTAATCATTATTTATATTAATATCAAGAAAATATTTAAAAGTTTAAAGAATGATAAATTTCTAACGATTTTTATAAAACACATAATGGTTGGACATTTTAAAAATACTGAATGCCTAACCAGTTATCATTCTGAAAGCAGAAAGGCAAGTATATGAATACATACATATGCAGATATACATAGATTTACGTGTCGCTAAGTATTCAAGCAAAAAAAAAACACACATTCTTATTGTGTGTGTGTTTTAATATAATCTATATTGTTTCTGTAAAATGGAGAAAACTATTAAGGGTTTATCTTTAAGATGTTTGGAAATTTATTCTAAGTTCTATGATTTTGAGAAGAGCATTGAAAACAGAACCTCTATCTTTGAAAACTTTCTATTTCTCACAAATATTGAGGTATTTTAAAGTTAATGGATTTTTTTAAGGCAAGAAAGGTTTTTTGTTTCCTTCTTTTGTTGACCAGTATGAATTTTATACTGAAACATGACCCCACTTGAGCAAAGCTTATAAACTCTTTCCAATGCTCATTAAACCCTAAAGAGCTCAAGTCACCATTTTGTGGATTTGAACTCCTTTTCTGGTTAATGTCTTTACATTCATTGTTTTGCTCATATGTCCTTTTAGAGTAATAGATAATTCTTCCCTCACATTCTGATCCTTGTTTTCAGTATGATGCATATAACAGATAAAGTGAGATAAGATGAGATGTTTCTTTATTTGCCTTTTAACTTTATATAGTATATTTCATTTGGCATAATGTCTGAGGAGATCAATAAGGATTCAATTCAGAGAAGCCAGAAGTTTCTTCAAGTTAAATCAGTGAAAATTGCTGTAATCAAATTTTACCCTATTCTTTAAACAATTACAGTTTTATAGAACATTTCTGTGAAGAAAAGTACATTGACGGATGTTAGAGGACAACTTTAAAGTACTCAGTTTAAGTCAAAAGTGGTTTTGCAATTAGGGAATATTTGATAACTTGGTATATAAAAACAAATGCAGGAGAATTTAAATTTAATGTTATCATTTTATTTAACCCTTGGGTTTATAACCCACTGCAAATATATATAATGAGAATTCTTAATTTGAAAGTAAATATTCAATGTATCATACCAAAACTTTCTAAATTATGTAAAAATTATGAGGTATAATTTAAGTTTTGAAAATTAAAATTGCAGAAATATCTTAAACTTCCACATCTTTGTTCTATGTTTAAATAATTTCATCTTTACTGCCAATAAAATGTATAATGTTTTTGTTTTATTCTGAATGAATGGCCTTTCAAGTATTGAATATGTTTTTCACTAAGTAGACTTATTAAATCATTAAATATATTAGTTAATAAGAAATAAACATATTTTTCATTTATGGTTACAGAAGGATGTTTAAAGAGGTATATTATATAGTATTATCAGTGTAGGAAAAAGTGAGGTTGAAATAAAGAAGAAATAGATTATATTATGGCAAAATGATTGGTTTGCAATGAAGAGAAAGTCAAAGTATATAAAATGACTATACAATGTTGGAGGTTAAACATGATCCATTTCATTTATACGATGGAATCTCTAGTCTAATCTTTCTGAAAGTCTTCCTAAATGAGTTGAAATAATGACAATTTCATGCTTCTTGGCTTATCTTCCCATAAATACTTCTATCAAATGTAGAATATTGATTGTCTCCAAACATTTGCCAGCCCACTTGGTAACCACCTCTTTTTCGACAATATTGCTAGAGTGCTCAATTATCAGCTGTTAAATATCTGAACAATATCTTTTGTCTGGCCAGCTGCTAAAACCTCCAGTTGCTAGGCTTATTTCATCTCAAATACATAGGAGGCCTGCCAATAGCATGATATCTCAGCACCCTTCAACCAGTCCTGATACCATCCTTTCAGTGGCCAGCTGTTGCATTTATAGTTAAATTGTTGCCAAAGTAAAGGCCACGAAAAACAATGCCTTGTCTTTTATTTATTTATTTTTTTTGAAACTTTTATCTTTCCCAAGCTTCATCATCGATGTCATATTGCTCTGAGCTATCGCCAGCATCCTACAGATCTCCAGAAAGCTTTTGGAACTTATTTTGTATTCATCATAGCTGGCAAATAATTGAAGCAATCCACCTGCTCTAGGGCTTGTCTGTCAACTTTGATCTGGTTGTGGCATGAGTGACATTTGCTTATTGTTGTAAATTTGTATACTGGTTTTTCAGGCAAAGGGAGCAACATGTGCTTTATGATAGATCTCTAGGCCCTTTTGCTCTTGAAAAGTACAACTAAGTGTTACACTTTAAGGTATTCATAACTGCGTTTCTGTTTTATCCATAATCAGTTACTTTTAAAAAGAAAATAAATTGAATTCTGCTTATAAAATCAATAATGGCTAAGTGTATAAAAACATTTCTTGGGATCCCTGGGTGGTGCAGCGGTTTAGCGCCTGCCTTTGGCCCAGGGCGCGATCCTGGAGACCCGGGATTAAATCCCACGTCGAGCTCCTGGTGCATGGAGCCTGCTTCACCCTCTGCCTATGTCTCTGCCTCTCTCTCTCTCTCTCTGTATGACGATCATAAATAAATAAAAATTTGAAAAAATTAAAAAAAGAACATTTCTTATAGAAAATGTATATAAATTATCTGTATCCTTGACATAGAATAACAACTTTAAATATTAAGTGTTATTTTTAGTCTTTTATCCTGGAAGTTGCAAATGGATGTGTAAATAAAATATTTTTGGAATCATTTTGGTAAATTAGTATATTTTTATGAAAAATACATAATAATTGGGAAACTAGTGAAAATATTGAAAATAAAGAAAACTAAGGAATAGTTATTAATATTTTTGTTGCAAATTGTTCCATGTTTTTCTACTGATGTATGTTTGTGTATACATTTTTATAGTTTTAAAGATTGACATAACACTATACATATTTGTTTTCCTTAACACATACTTGTAACAAATAAATAATATAAAGTTATAAATAATATAACTTTTATAATAAAAGTTAATAATTCCCCCTTTTCTCTCTTTTTTTAAAGATTTATTTATTTATTTATTTATTTATTTATTTATTTTTAATTTATTTTATTTTTTTTTATTGGGGACACAGAGAGAGGCAGAGACATAAACAGAGGGAGGAGCAAGCTCCTTGAAGGGAGTCATATGGAAGACTTCATCCACAGACCAGGATCACACCCTGAGCCGAGGACAGATACTCAAGCTCAACCACTGAGCCACCCACGTGTCCCCTATTTATTTTAGAGAGAGAGAGTGTGTGTGCCAGTGGTAGGTGGAGCAGAGAAGGAGGGAGAAGGAGAGAGAGAGAATCTCCAGCCAGATACTATACGGAGTGCGAAGCCTAACCCAAGGCTGAATCCCATGACCTTGAGATCATAACCAGAGTTTAAACCAAGAGTTGAATGCTTAACCTATTGAGCCACCGCTGCTTACCATTTCCCCTTCTCTTTAATAGAAGCTCCATGGAAAAAAAGAAAAACTAGCATTCACTGTTAACTTTTCCACATGTACTTCTGTTTTTATAAATCAATGCAAGAATGCACAAATAAATACTAGTCAGGAATTTTTCCTTATAATACCATATTGTACACATTACTTGCAATGTGTACAATAGCTTGCAAGAGTGTCGTTTTGTTCAAAGTTATTTTCTCATATAGAGTGTTAATATTTATTATTTCCTCATATGAGTGATATATTTAGAAACTTGATTTTGATGGGATATATAGTTTTATCTTCATTGATGATATTTGATTATTAAAGCTTTGAAATTAAGAGCATTTCTAATTTGTATTGTATAAACAGTGACAATGAGCAATATGATGCAAAGTGTTAGTAGTAGGTATTGATTATTTATTAGGATTGGCGTCTAGGAACGAAATTATCAGAGTAAAAAGTCAAAAAACTTGATTCATATGGTCTCTTGCTTAACAGAGAGAAAATTTATCCTTCAACCATTTTAAATACAATATATCCATTTTTATATATATTATGATACTATTTTGTTATAAATAATTATATATTTCTCTTCCAGTGTTAATCATTATTTTTATAACTATTATTTAAAAATCCCTGTGTATAATCAGTTTTTTTAAAATTTTTTTATGGTTATATATAAAATGTCAGGAAAAGTAGTTGAGAAAATTATTACTAATCACATTTATAAATGCATATGTAACTTATATATTTAATTTTAAATATAAATATAAACTTGATCCTGTCATCAATGCAAATATATATACATATGTATGTTTAATTTGCCACTCTTTATAAAAATGGAATTATACTCTAAAAGCTATTTTATTATTAAAGAGCGATAATCAGTAAAACAATCTGATAAAGGGTATTAGGAAAATTCATTGACTTTTAATGTTTATTTCATATGCTTCATGATAAAAAAAAATAATTGCAAGTAGATTAAATATTTAAATATAAATAAGCCAAAACTTTAAAATAATTAAAGGCACATAATTTTATGACTTTTGCAGATTATATTTCTTAAACAAAATATAAAGTGCAAAAAAAAACAAATTAGTAAGGGGAAATAATGGTATATGCAGCTAGAGAAAAATTAAAAATTTAGATATGATTAAAAATCCCACTTGCAAACATTAAACAAATGAGTTGTTTAAAGCTTATGGAAAATTAAATGTATATATTGCTACGAGAGTAGAAATTATTATTACCAATTTGGAATACAATTTGACAGTATCTAATGCAATTTATAAGGTACATATTCTAAGGCCTACTTAGAAATTCTACCGAATCTAAGAATTCTACTTTAAGCATATATTTTAGAAAAGCACTGATATGTATGCCAGTGTAGTTACATAAAGAATAACTAGCATTTTTTTAAATTTTTTATTTATTTATGATAGTCACAGAGAGAGAGAGAGAGAGAGAGAGGCAGAGACACAGGCGGAGGGAGAAGCAGGCTCCATGCACCGGGAGCCTGATGTGGGATTCGATCCCAGGTCTCCAGGATCGCGCCCTGGGCCAAAGGCAGGCGCCAAACCGCTGCGCCACCCAGGGATCCCAAGAATAACTAGCATTTTGCATGACCAAATGGTAGAAATCAGTACAACGAAAAAACATGAATCATAAGATGAAGTAGTAATTTTTCCTTTGTCATGAAGAGAGACACCTCCATCTTTTACTTGGGTCTCACCAAAGAGAGATGGATGCAAATATTACCTATTGTAGGTACTCAATGGGGAGACATGTTATTTATTTTAATAATGCTTATTTATCCCTTTAATGGATTTTTTCTACAATCTCACTGCAACTGATCTGTTTCACTTCACTGGGGAAGAACAATTTAAGTCATAGCAGACATTATCTGTGTGACCAACAATAAACATGCTTTACCTGTGAACCTTTAAAGTAAGTGAACGTCTTTTAGGGCAGTTGCATTATCCAGAATTTAAAATCTACACTGTGAAGAAGGAAGGGAAATTATAGCACTTTGTGGCTGGTGTTTCCCCAAGTTAATGGGATAAATATTGATTTCTACAATTTTATTAAGTGAGGTTCTCAAATATTATGCTATAATAGTTTGCCCATTTTTTATTAATATGACACCAAAAGCTGTATGTTCATCCACATATTTTCATGTTTTGTTTTTCCCTAAATATAATTCTGTTCTCAAATTTTATCCCGAAGGTTAAGGAATCTTTTTCCTGTTAATTTCAGATATTCTAAGAAACTGGTTTCAAGAAGAGGGTATATGTATACACTTACAGAATTTGTTTATACCTCTATGCATTGATACACTGCTTTATGTGATTCTTACTTGTAGTCTTACTGTATGTATATTGTATTTGTTTTTCTATTTATTCTTTAGTGTACTCTAAAAATGTAATCTCTCTGTGCATTTAAGAAAACGAAGTCAGTTTTATCAACTTGTGTAAATTTGTTCTTTTTAAATTTATCTTTTAAATCTTGGCATGTATATATATTTATTTGGTATGTGAATAATTATATGAGAACTTTCTCAGTATTGTAAAAATCCATTTCCTCCCCAAATAGCATTTTGAAGGTAATAATATTTAAGTAAGATATTAAGTGTGAGCACCTGACCTACTTTGTAGAGCTATTTTATGACCTTAGATAATCAACATAACTACATTTATTTTCTGTTATGATGTTAAAAAATACTAATAACGTCAAAGAAGTGTGGTGAATGTTGATAGAATAGTGTTTGAAAGGCACTTCAAAGTGTTTTGTGTAAACAGAAAATATTCTTATTTCTGAAATGAAATATGATTTGGAAGATGTAATTTGAATATTCTCTGATGGAATATATAAATTATAATACTCCCTTACATTTATATAAAGTTTTAAAATTTTACCAAGTACTTCTATATATAATATTTTGTTTTATTTCCTTTTTTGTTATACAGTGGTAGTTCTTTGAACACAAATTTGTAAAACATACAGATCAACCTATTGAACAAAACTTTAGCATTCATTTCCCAGATATAACCACTGAATCAATCACATTTGTGTATTTTGAAGACACTTAACTAATAATTCCAAAATGAATGTTTTAAAAATATACCTCTGACTTGAAAATATTTATTACATTAAGAAATCTTTATATATCTTGGGTGGCTCAGTAGTTCAGTATCTGCCTTTGGCTCAGGTCGTGATTCTGAGGTCCTGGGATTGAGTCCTGCGTCAGGCTTCTGGTGAGGAGTCAGCTGCTTCCTCTATGTCTCTGCCTCTCTCATGAATAAATAAATAAAACCTTTGTTATTTTTACTTTTTATTTATGATAGTCACACACACAGAGAGGGAGAGAGGCAGAGACATAGGCAGAGGGAGAAGCAGGCTCCATGCACCGGGAGCCCGATGTGGGACTCGATCCCGAGTCTCCAGGATCCCGCCCTGGGCCAAAGGCAGGTGCCAAACCGCTGCGCCACCCAGGGATCCCAATAAAACCTTTTTTAAAAGAAGAAATACTTGTAAACAGAATGTAATAAAACTAATTGCATATTGAGATCTTACAGTCATCTCTAAAGGAAAAAAGAAAGAAACTGAGGGAGGATTGAGGATAAAAGGAAGAGAAACAGAGAGAGAGAATGAAGGATGAGGGGAGAAGGAAGAGGAGGAGGGGAGAGGGAGTAAGAGAGCAGCAAGAAAGACAAAAAGAGGTAAAGACAAAAAGAGAGGAGAGGAGAAGCCAGAAGGGAGGGGAGGAAGGAGGAAAACAGGTAGGAAGGAAGGAATGAAATTTGTAAAGCAGCCAGGAATTGCCAACACTATTTAGGAAAGGTGTCTTCCATAGCATAACTGATTTAATATGTAGCATTTGGAATTAGACACTGTTCTAAAGCTACTGAAGGCATTGTTAGTGAGTCTTTTTTGAGTTTATAATAAAGAATATGAATGATCATCTGATTCCAGCCCTCAAAGTACCAAGTAACAATGCTCTAAAGGCATTTGGCATATTCTTATTGACTTATAGACCATGGAAATAATGACAGAAAGAAAGAGATTTGAATACATTTATTGTGGCTCTCCACAGTGGTCTGATAGCTTGACTATCAAGTGGGGCTTTGGGGCCTGTTAGTGGCAAAGCTGTGGAAAAAAGCAAAGTCACTTTATCTTAAGCTACCGGAAAGTTTAATAGTGTTGGACTACTAGTGCGTTAACTCATCTCTACCACAAATTTTCAGTCTACTAAACAAGAAGAAGATGATGTGGATTCGTGTAAGATCAAAATAATAAATCCAAGTGATTCTTTTCTACTTTTCAGTGGCTCTTGGGAGGGTTTTTGCACAGAAGAGAATTCCTAAGAAGCTGCAAACCGAAGAACGTTTTTAATAAAAAAGTGAGTTTTATGGTTGGCTAAAATTGAATATTAAGTAATTTTGTCTTTAAAATACAAATGAGAAATGTTCCATGTTAGCCTGGTAATGCTAACAATATAAACAGCAACTTTAATATATCTCACATTTATGGGGTCATCATACAGATATTGTACAAAATGCTTTATATACATTTTTTTCACATATTCCATACAACTCTATGATGTAGATTTAGTCATTATCCTATTCCACAGACTGTAAAACTCAGCCATAAAAGAATTAAGTACAGATCCAGTAAGCACTAGATCTGGGATTTCAACCCAAAGAATTTAATTCTAGTGCCTATTCTTTGAAATACTAATCTCCAAATCTCATTAATTTAAATTAAATGAGCCACAGATTAATGCAGAGATATTACATTGGACATTATCATGAAGAAGGATTGCATTTTAGAAATGTTCTTTGTGATTTTCCATTCCTTGGGTTCCAATTCATCTCTTTCCTCTTGTCTTCTACAACTTTAATTTTTGCCTAAATGAGGGTAACTGTTATTTTGCTTCTTTGCAAACCAATCCTAGACACAGAAATATTTTACTCTGCCATCCTCAGGGTAACTGGACTACTGAGGCAATATAGTAAACATATATTATATGATGCAACTTTCAATACATATTAAAAGTTCAAAGAGATTAATATAGGAAAAAAAAGGCTAAAAAAATGGGCATGATGTCATCTATTCTATTGTTTTTTTTTTCTTGGTATTGTAGGCAGTCCAACAAATAAAACTATATTAGCTGCTCAACTTAAGATCAAATGAAAACATAGAGAAGATGGAGATGGGTATTTGAGTTTTATTACTGACTAGTAATGAAATAATTTGCTTAGATTTGT
Organism: Vulpes lagopus; assembly: GCF_018345385.1. Lineage (NCBI taxonomy): Eukaryota > Metazoa > Chordata > Mammalia > Carnivora > Canidae > Vulpes > Vulpes lagopus. The sequence continues at coordinate 19,674,786 of NC_054824.1, read as the reverse complement.
GATGGTTACAGTGACTTATCCATATTTTACCCAAGAATAAAGCTCTTTTATTCACATAGACATTGACAGAGCTAAAACTTGCAAGCCTAGTGCCCAGCATAGGGCAGTGCCTGCTCCTTTGAGCTCATGGCATGGCTGTGGCCACATAGGACTCAGACATGGAAGACAAAAGATAACAAAAGAGGGAGAGGAAGGTGAGGAGCTGAGCAACAATTTGCAGTCTCTTTTCTTAAAGCCCCAATCAGATAATTTGCTGTTTCTTTGGGAGAATGTGGAATGAGTGTGTGTGTGTGTGTGTGTGTGTGTCTATAATCTGGCAGAGGGTGTCACTGGGGTAAGAGAAAAGGCTAGTAGCAGTATTCTCATATGAAATGAGATGAAATGATAATTAAAAAATTATATTTCCCTATTAATTATTTTTTTGTTTTTAGTATAGAAAGTATAACCATACAAAATATTCTCATCTTATAATATTTTTAAAATATATGCAATAAAGAAGAAAATAAATATTTCTATGATGTTTTATTTCTATATCAATTTTATTATTTCAACAGAAATACCAATTTTTATCAACTTATACTTTTCTCATTGTTTTTTAAATATCATTATGTCTGTATTACTAGTCATATTGTCTTGTCTCTCTCCCTTTCTTTCTAAGTCTCCCACAACACGCATATGCACACACAAGTCATAATAATTTTTTATGATATTGTATCTTACTCTCCAGTGCTTTCTTTATTGCTGCATTCATAAACCATTACATGAGTTTTAGATAAACCCCTTTGCAAAGACTTTTGACTTTTTTCTAATTTTCATTCCTATCCTTACCACTTGGAATTGTCAATCTTAAATTTAAACATACAGCTAGGTATCACCTTATAATTAATATGCTTTTAAAAAGTATTTTGGCCATTTGGATAACCTTCTTGTATAGTACTTGTTCAAATATTGTGCTTATTTTTCTTTTCCTTGTCTGTAATTTCTCACTGAATTATTTTTCTTTATATAATTCTAATGTGAATTTTGTGTCTTAGATATTTTCTCTGACTCCATAGCTTCCCTCCACTATTAGTTACAATGTCATTTAATAGACAACTTTAAAAAAATTAATGTAGTTGAGCAGCTTTTAATTCTTTAATGATTATTTTTAAGAAATCATTGTTTGTTTGAATGTTATTATGGCACACTTTTATGTACCCTTCTAGAAGTTCTATTGTTTTGTTATTTCCACAAGTTGCCTAGAATTATTTTCTATGTAGGGTATATTGTAAGAATTGTTTAATTATTACTACTTTTTATTTGTCCATATAGATATATATTCAGTTGACCTAGCACATATTATTAAAAATACTATACTTTTGGGGTGCCTGAGTGGCTCAGTTGGTTAAGTGTCCAACTCTTGATTTCCACTTAGGTCATGAGGTCTGTTTAGGTCCGCTTGGGTGATTAGATCAAGCCCTGCATCAGGCTCTGTGCTGGCCTTGCAGTCGTCTTAAGAAACTCTCTCTCCTTCTGCCCCTACTCTCTGATCTCTTTCAATCAAAAACAAAGACAAAAACAAACAAACAAAAACTACACTGTCTTAAGCAGGAAATAAACCAGTGCAGAATGTTACTTCTGGTTTCCATGTTTGATCATTTTCTACTCTCTCCTAATTAGTACTACTTTAATATGAATCTTGATATCTGTTTAAGAATTTCTTCCCACTTTGCTCTACCTCTTCAAGGTATATATGAAGTATCTTTGATCCTTTGCATTGCTAGATACATTTAGGAATTTTCATTTCCACTGCCACCACAAAGCATATGGTTTTTTTTTTAAGATTTATTTACTTATTTATTTATTTATTTATTTATTTATTTATTTATTTATTTGAAAGAGCAAGGGGCGGGGAGAGAGCACTCATGCCTGCATGAGTAGAGGTAGGGGCTGTGGAGAGGGACAAGCCGACTTCCTCCTAAGCAGGGAGCCAAATACTGGACCTGATCCCAGAACCCTGAGACCATGACCTGAGCCAAAGTCAGATACTTAACTGATTGAGCCACCCAGGTGCCCACATATGACATTTCTTTTGAGTATGTTGGGGAATATTCATATCATTAAAACATTAAGACAACTCTCATGAATATAACATAGTCCTCCACTTTTATGTCTTCATTATGTTGTTGCCAATGCTTAAATTTTACTTGAAGATTTTCTGTACATCTTTCATTACATTTAGCTCAAAATATTATATCTTCAAATTTTATTTTTTTAGCTTTTTAGCTTTTCTAATTATTGGCCACCTATTACAGAAGAACAGTGGAATTCCTCTCAAGATTCCAAAATATATAAGAGGAAGGAAAACTTCTAAATTCAATATATGAGACATGCATTTCCTGATACAAAAACTAAATAAAGATACTATAATAAAAAGAGAACTACAGGCCAGTATCTATGATGAAACATATGGGGCATCTGGGTGGCTCAGTTAAGCGTCTTCCTTCAGCCCAAGTCATGATCCCAGGGTCCTGAGATAGAGCCCTGCATCAGGATTCCTGCTCAGTAGGGAATTTGCTTTTCCTCCCTTTCCCCCTCCCCCATCACTTGTGTTCTCTCATGATCTCTGTGCACTCTTTCTTTCTCTCAAATAAATAAATCTTAAAAAAAAAACACATAGTTGCAAAAATCCTTAACAAAGTACTAGTAAACTTAACCCCACAACACATTTTTAAAAAATCATTCACCATGATCAAGTGGGATTTATTCCTGAGATGCAAAAGTGGTTTGACATTTACAATCAATTATTTGATACATCCTATCAATAAGAGAAAGATTAAAACAATATGATCATCATTTAATCTAATACATAAAATCATTTGACAAAATACAACAGTGATTCATGATAAAAACCTTTAACAATGTAGGTGTAGGGGGAACATAACATAATTAAGGTCATATATGTGAAAAAAAAAAACCCTGGTAACATCATATTCAATGGCAAAATACTAAGAACTGTTCCCCTAAGATCAGCAACAAGACAAGGATAATCAGTGTCAAAACTTCTACTCAACATAGTTCTGGTACTCCTAGCCACACCAATTACATAAGAAAAATTAAGAAAAGGCATCAAAACTGGCAAGGAAGAAGTAACTTTCTCTATCTGCAAATGACATGATTCTCTATTTAGAAAACCTTAAAGTCTCTACCAAAACGTACTAGGACCGATAAAAGAATTCAGTAAGATTGGGATCCCTGGGTGGCGCAGTGGTTTAGCGCCTGCCTTTGGCCCAGGGCGCCATCCTGGAAACCCGGGATCGAATCCCACGTCGGGCTCCTGGTGCATGGAGCCTGCTTCTCCCTCTGCCTATGTCTCTGCCTCTCTCTCTCTCTCTCACTGTGTGCCTATCATAAAAAAAAAAAATTAAAAAAATTAAAAAAAAGAATTCAGTAAGATTGCAGGATACAAAATTAGTGTATAGGAATCCATTGTATTTTATACAGTAATAAGGAAGCAACAATAAAAGATATTAATAAAGCAACCCCACTCACAGTTGCATTAAAAATAATAAAATACCTGAATAAATTTAACCAAAGAGGTAAAAGACCTCTACTCTGAAAACTTGTAAAACATTGATGAGAGAAAAAAAAAAAAAAAAAAAAAAACATTGATGAGAGAAATTGAAGATGACACAAAGGAATGGAAAGATATTCTATGCTCATGAATTGGAAGAACAAATATTGTTAAAATATCCATACCAAAGCAATACAGATTTAATACAGTCCCTTTCAAGGTATGAGAAGCATTTTTTACAGAGCTAGAACAAATAATCTAAAATTTGTATGGAACCACATAGGACACCAAATAGAAAAAATATATATATTGAGAAAAAAAGCCAAAGCAGGGGATATCACAATCCCAGATTTCAAGAAATACTGCAAAACTGTGGTAATCAAAACAGTATGTACTGGCACAAAAATAGACACATAGATCAACAGTACAGTGTAGAAAACCCAGAAGCAAACCCACAATTATATGGTTGTTTAATCTTTGACAAAAGAGGCAAGAATATGCAATGGGAAAAAGTCTCTTCAACAAGTGATACTGGGAATACTGAACAGCTGCATGAAAAGGGATTAAACTGGACCACTTTCTCACACCATACACAAATATAAACTCAAAATGGACTATAAAGACCTAAATGTGAGACCCAAAACCATAAAAATTTCAGAAGAAAGAGCAGCAGTAATTTATTTGACATGGACCATCGCAACATTTTTCTAGATATGTCTCCTGCAGTAAAGGAAATAAAAGCAAACACAAACTATTGGGAGTATATCAAAATAAAAAGCTTCTGCACACCAAAGAAAACAATCAACAAAACTAAAAGGTAATTTACAAAATGGGAGAAAATATTTACAAGACATATCTAATAAAGGGTTAATATCCAAAATATATAAAGAAATTCCACAACTCAACATCAAAAACCCCTACAAATAATCCAATTACAAATGGGCAGAAGACATGAACAGATATTTCTCCAAAGAAGATAAAGGCCAACAGAGTCATGAAAAGATGTTCAACATTACTAATCATCAGGAAAATGCAAATAAGAACCACAAGGGAAGACCACCTCACACCTGTTGGAATGACTCAAATAAAAAACACAATAAAAAAATAAGTGTGAGAATGTGGAGAAAAAGGAGCCCTGGTGCTTCTCTGTGGTGCGAGTGCAAACTTGTGTAGCCACTGTAGAAAACAGTATGGAGATTCCTCAAAAAGTTAAAAAAGAGGGATCCCTGGGTGGCGCAGCGGTTTGGCGCCTGCCTTTGGCCCAGGGCGCGATCCTGGAGACCCGGGATCGAATCCCACATCAGGCTCCCGGCGCATGGAGCCTGCTTTTCCCTCTGCCTGTGTCTCTGCCTCTCTCTCTTTCTCTCTGTATGACTATCATAAATAAATAAAATTAAAAAAAAAAAAGTTAAAAAAGAACTACCCTATAATCAGTAATGGCACTACTGAGTATTTACTCAAAAATATGAAAACACTCACACAAAAGGATGTATGCACTTCTGTGTTTATTTCAGCATTATTTACAATAGCCAAATTATGGAAGCAGCCTAATTGTCCATCAACAGATGAACAGATATAGAAGTGGTATATATATATATATATATATTTGAATATTATTCAGCTTTAAACAAGAATGAAATCTTGCCAAGTGCAATGATATGTATGGATAGAACCTGAGAGTTTAATGCTAAGCAAAATAAGTCAGAGAAAGACAAATACCGTTTGATTTCACTCATGTAGAATTTAAGAAACAACAAAGGAAGGGGAAAAAGAGAAAGAGAGAGGGAGAGAGAGAGAGAGAGAGAGAGACAAACCAAGAAACAGACTCTTAATTATAGGGAACAAGCTGATGGTTACCAGAGTGGAGGCAGGTGGGGGATGGGTGAAATAGACGATGGGGATTAGAGAAAATATTTATCATTATGAGCTCTAAGCTTATATTCTTAGTGAGCATTCATTATAATAGAATTGTTGAATAGAATTGTTGAATCTCTATTTTGAATGCCTGTACTAAAACAATACTATTTGTTAATTATATTAGAATGAAAATAAAAAACTTAATAAATGTACAGTTGATTTTTGTATATTTGTATATTTTTGTATATAAATGTAATCTATTCATCTATTTATACCCTTCCAGATTGATTAATGAGTGTTCTCTCTAGTTTGCTAAAGTTTTATCATAACATTTTTTTAAGAAAATCTATTGATCTAATCATCTATATTTTCTTCTGTTAAAGAGAATTACACTGATTAATTTTTTTTTTTTTTACAGATTAATTTTTAAAAATGTTAAACCAAACTCATAATTCTGAAAAATAAAATTTGATTAAAATGCATTATCTCTTCATATGCCCTAATCAGTTTGCTAATACATTTTGAATCTATCTTTGTATCTATGGATTGTGCAAATTTTTGATATCCTTACTAATTCTTTGTTGTTTCATCAGTTTCTACAAGAGCAGTGTTAACATTCTCCATTGATTTTGGAATTTCTCTCATTTTTGTACATTTTTGCTTTATATTTTAGGAACTGTATTACTAAAAATATGCAAAATTAGCAATGTTATATCTCCCTGATAAATTACATTATTTAATTATTATGAGATGTTTCTATCCCTAGTAATATTTTGTGATGGTATCACAGTTCTAAATTGCAAATATTATTGGTTCAGCTACTTGCTAAAACCTTCAATATATATGTATGGTTAGGACTACAAGATCTTTCTAAGATCAAGGCAAAAATCCTTTAGAATCTCTGCATTTAAGGGAAAATTCCATAACATGACATTCAAAAACCTTCCATAGCCATCCATAAATTTAGCTTTATCTTCCATCATGCCCATCTGATGCCAAATCAGATGCCAAATCAGATGATGCCATCATGCCCATCTGATGCCAAATCATTCTGAATGAGTATTTCCTATTGAGGAGTTCAGGCCTAAGCCAAGAACCTATGTGTAATTTTTTAGGTCCAACCATAGGCAATTAGTGAAGATTTACCTGGCAGGCCTCTGTAAGAGGAAAGCTGCTCTCCCCAGACCAGACTGGTGCACAGCCAATGGATTGCGGGCTGTGAGGAGAGTTGTAGTCAAGACTTCAGGTCCACGCAGTGGCCATGCTTTCAAGCATATCTGCATTTGTAGCCCACATGCCTCCATTTGGAGGTGTCCTTATTGGGGTCCTTGAAAACATATTATCTCTACTCTGAGACACTCAATATTTAGTACTTTTCCAGTTCTACATCATCCCTTCCCTTCCCTTGACCCTTAGTCCCTGCCCCTCGTTCTATAAAAGACGACTATAAAGCTTTTTGTTCAAGCCTCCCTACTAAGAATCCCTCACCTTTTCATTGAACAACCAGATCTCCGTCCAGTGTTGTTCCATGGGGAAAGCTGACACTTTTTCCTTTTTACTATCTTGTTTATACTGACTTTTACATAAAGTGATCAAAGATTTGACTCTTACTTTCATCTTGGTTTTCTGTCTTAATCAACTACCCCAATACCTGGCAGCTCAGGTTTCTTCAGCTGAGCTCTTAACAAATATAATGTAACTTTTCCTTGTGTTTTTCTCTTGTTAAGTGACTAGAAAGTCCACCCCCTAAGTTACTTGGCTTACATACTTTCATCTTGTAAGAGTCATGTCAAATACCAGCTCACCTACAAAGACATCACTCTTTATTATTGACTGTACTTTCATGTTAGTTCTGTCAGTTTATTCTCTCTCTCTATATATATATATAATTATAATATATAATATATAAACATAATATATAATATATAATTATAACAAATATAACAATCATATAGTCTATTCTATATACATATAGAATATATATAATTATATATTATAATATATAATATATAAATATATAATTATAACTAATATAACAATCATATAGCATAGAACTATAATATGTAGTATAGATTACCTATAATTATATAGCATATAATTATATTTATGTAGTCTTCTAATTTGCATAGTTAATTACATAGTTGCAAATATAGCCCCTAATGCAAAATGGACAATCTAGAGAAAGAATGTGTGAAAAATGGTCAAATGAATGAAGAATAAATGTCAATATCTAGAGTATTTTTAAAAAATATTTTTCATGTTGTACTTAGTGTTAATTTAATAAAAACAGGATATATAACATCTAAACTGTTATGATTATATAACACCTAAATTGATACAATTAAGAACATAAATGAACAAGATCCTCCTTGGTTTAGGTCAAAAGTGTTTTAGCTAATTAGGTTACTCTTTGAAATAAAAATTTGAAGTTTAAAAGCTGTAATGCACACGGAGGTAGCACATTTAAATATATTATTCAAATATATAATTATAATGATAAAAGTAGAGTTTAAAGAAAATGTTTAAAAAATAACTTTCTCTTCTAAGAAAACTTTCTCTGAAAAAATGCATAATAATTTCTTCATAGGATGGATGCTAAAAATTTCTGATAAACATTGATCACTGTGGTATTTAGCTTCAGCAGTTATACATGCATGCATTTTCATCTCACACACATACATATACACACAAACAGGCTTTTATACTTTTACATTTTGACTTTACCCAACTTGATACTAAGAAAAAAATATGATAGAAATGTTTTTTTTTCCATTTTAAAAACTGCCAATAAAAATAGATGTATTTTTATTTCAGTGTTCATGTGTCTGCCTCTCCATTTGGTGATAATGACAGTATAGCTTTGAAGACCATACAATGAACTAAGGAAGGTGAAGAGAGTTAAGGGCTAAATTATAACTATTCCTGCTTCTATTTTGTTATTTAAGATAAACATTCAAAAATGATAAGTATTCATATTCTATAAACCACATCTACTTGAAATTGTTTGAATCTACATCCAAGATCATATTGATGGGCAGATTATTCTGTAGTTTTTAGGAAAAAAGATCTCTGAAGTTAGCACTGAAACCAGGACTGCAGTCACAAATTGTATATGAGCAAGGATGTTGAGTGGTCAGAGAACTGACCTGGTTGTTCCTATGTGCTAACTAATTACTCTGATTATAGTTATATTTCTCCCCCTTGCTTCCAATATATATAGACTCCTACCTTAAAACCTCTCTCCGGGATGCCTGGGTGGCTCAGCAGTTGAGCATCTGCCTTTGGCTCAGGAGGTGATCCCAGTCCTGGGATCGAGTCCCACAGTGGGCTCCCTGCCAGGAGTCTGCTTCTCCCTCCATCTATGTTTCTGCCTCTCTCTGTGTGTGTCTCTCATAACTAACTAACTAACTAACTAACTAAATAAATAAATAAATAAATAAAATATTAAAAACAAAACAAAAGAGCCTCTTTCCAAAGATTCTTCATTAAAAATAATTAGGAAAGGATTCCCATCCAACATCCACCTTCTCCAAAATGTTCACCTATGGTTTTCTATACTTTGGTGTATTATTGGTCCATTGTTGTCTTCTAGAAATTCTTTTAAGTTTTGGAGTCACCCATGACCACTCTAACTATTCACAGTGCCATTTTGAGTCTATCTCTTTTGGTATATGTTCATGGTCATTTTGACGAGAGAAAGGGATAAAAGGGAGGGAGTGTATGTAAGTGCAGGTAACTAATATCAAAGAAAAATTCCACTAAGCAGTAAGACTTTATTTAAAATTATTTGAATAGGGAAGAGATTGAAATCTAGTCTTCTCAAATAAAAGGTTGTATAAACACTGGGGTGAGCTCTCTTGATGATTTCATTCAAAGTAATGGCTTCAATGTCTTTGAGGAGTATACTCCTGGTTTACAGAAGACTTACAAAGGAGCAGAGAAGTAACTTATAAGTTTCTAAAGTAAGTGTTCTAAAAACAGGTGCCTATATTCATGAAGAAACTTGTCTGAATTTTATCAAATGAGAAATTTAAAGTCCTCAAGTTCACTATGTTGATCAGAATCTCAACATTAGTATTTCTAAAACCTTCCAATAATTCTTATGCATGGTTAGATTAAACATAACACAACTGTGACTTTTATAATAGTGTAATTCAAACCTATGGCCAAGTAAACTTAAATTAGGCTGTTTCTCTAGCTGCATTGTCATTTTGTTCTCTCTTTATAAGCAAAATCACTTTACTTTTACCCCCACCCACAAATAATTCTGGTTTTAGCATATGATTATTATTTTATGTTTGGTGTTCATCATATTGCAGAATAAACTAATACTAGAAAATATTTTAATAATAAAAGGGATCTCTGGTTGGTTCAGTGGTTAGCGCCTGCCTTTGGCCCACGGTGTGATCCTGGAGTCCCGAGATTGAGTCCCACATCAGGCTCCTTGCATGGAGCCTGCTTCTCCCTCTGCTTGTGTCTCTGCACCTCTCTCTCTCTCTCTCACATGAATAAATGAATAAAATCTTTGGCCACTCTGCACTGAGCAAAATGACTAGAAGGAAAAACTCACCTCTAAAGAAAGAATCAGAAACAGCCCTCTCTCCCACAGAGTTACAAAATTTGGATTACAATTCAATTTCAGAAAGCCAATTCAGAAGCACTATTATAAAGCTACTGGTGGCTCTAGAAAAAACCATAAAGGATTCAAGAGACTTCATGACTACAGAATTTAGATCTAATCTGACAGAAATTTAAAAAAAGTAAATAACACATAGTCACACCAAGAAAACCACCAAGATTATTTCCCACATGTGAGGACAAAGCTAATCTGGGCTTTGTTACTGTAAAATTAAGACATTTTTTGTCATGGGTGGGACATTAATTTTGTGCTCCTAAACAAATAAGTAAGGAGAAGAAATTTTTCATTTTTCTGAAGATTGTAGTAGTGGAGCCCTGAAGAGTGTCCAGTGCTCCTCCATTTCTACCAAAATTGATGACCCTCTCAAAGATTAATGGGAAGGAAGGTTGACTGGACACTTCAATCAAGTGAGACCTGTGCATTATGTGAAATGTAAGGGCTTCTCCTACTCAAGCAGTTAATTGATGATAAATTTTTTCATATTAAACTTAAGTCACTTGATATTGAAAGTAGGTATTTTTCTCTATTAATATTTCCCCCCAGAATTTATTAATAGGATTTTTCATTTATTTTATAATTATGTTTTTATTTATGTGATAGTTTCTATCATGTTTATTGTTTTATAATTCTAGAACACTAATCTATTTTGTTTAAATATATATATATATATATATTTTTTTTTCAAGACTCCTGGGTGGTTCAGCAGTTGAACATCTGCCTTTTGCTCAGGGTGTGATCCCAGAGTTCCGAAATCGAGTCCCACATCGGGCTTCCTGCATGGAGCCTGCTTCTCCCTCTGCCTATGTCTCTGCCTCTCTCTCTGTGTCTCTCATGAATAAATAAATAAAATCTTTTAAAAACTTCTTTTTTCAAAAATATATGTATTTTTCATAAAAGCATAAGAACAAGTTTATCTAAAGGATATTTATTCTCTTCAAAATAAATTGAAAGTATACTGCCACTAACATCACACTGATACTCTTTTTCATGTAAATTTACCCTTGAACAATGCAGAAGTTAGGGGATCTACCCTGTTTATTCAAAAATTTACATATAACACTTGACTCCTCAAAAACTTAACTACTAATAGCCTACTGTTGACTGGGAGCCTTACCAAAAACATAAACAGTCAGTTAACACATATTTTGAATGTTATATGTATTACATACTATATTCTTGTAGTAAACTAGAGAAAAATATTTTAAAAAGTATAAGAAAAAATACATTTAAGGAACTCTGCTGTATTCATTGAAAAAACCCACATGTAAATGAGCCCACGCAATTTTAACCCATGTTATTTAAGGGTCAGCTGTATTGTGGAAATATATATGGTGTATGACTTAGTTTTTCATAAAAAACTGATACTCTGACTTTTGAGAGAGATTAAAATAGAAAAATATTCACCAATTTTTAAAATTGTAAAATCCAGTGTTGCACCTCCAGTAGAATATCCAGTGACCATATATGACTATTGAGCATTTGAAATGTTATTAGTACAAATTGAGATGTTTGTAAGTGGAAAATATATACTGGATTTTAATGACTTGGTATAAAAATAAGTAAAAACAATCATGATTTTTTATCAATTGCGTGATGAAATGGTAGTATTTTGGATTTATTGAAAAAAATATTAAAATCAATTACTTTTTTTACCTTTTTATGTGGATACTAGAAAATTTAAAATTACATATATGACTTGTATCATAATTGGACAGTGTTGTCCTAATGCCTTGGCATGTTGAATTTTGCCTTTAATGTCAATATACCGATTTGTTGGACTGTAAATACCTAAATTAAGTATGGCATACAAAAAAAAAAACAAAAAAAAAAAAACACAGTCTCAGAATTATTTCCTGTGATAGAATTCAACAGAAATATCACTAAATTTTCAGTTTTCAACAATTTTTAGCTATTAAAACTTTTCATATACTTCAATTTTTATCCTTCCTCTTTGATTTAAAAGTTCATTGATGTTTTTCTTTTAATATCAAATTACTGTGACTATCTCCTTCTTACCTTATAGTATCAAATCTAATTATTTTTATATCAGTGCTCAAAATTCCAACTTTCATAAGAGGCTTATTTATGACAATATGTTGACTGGATCAGAATGTGTCTACATTTATTTTGAAAAATTATGGAATAATTCCTGCATGGTTCTCTGAAGCCTACTCTCATGAGTGGTAGAAAATTTAGGGTCTATATCAATAATGTCAGAATGTTGGGGATTTTGAGACATATATAGTGATGCCTTTTGATTTTAATTGGGAGGTGTTAATCTTGATCTACTATTTTAATTAGAATAGTCTATTTAATAAACTCTATGTCCCATGACCTGGAAATAGGCAGAGATCACTGAAATCATGAGGGAAAAGTCATACTAATGAAGTAATATAACTCTTTGAGCCATAAAGGAAGACAGGGCATGATTGTAAAATTACTAATATTATGTGTAATGTGCATCTATGTCCAACTGTTCTTTGATCTGACTCCCTTTTAAACAACAGTATAAATGAAATAAGTATACCATTCTTGGCTCTGCTATGGATAACTTTTCTGAAAAAATTAACTATGAGGAGACAGAAAAGAGTTTCCATGCTGGCTGGAAGTAAGGACAGAAAAGAGTATAGAGATTGACAGATTGGGCAAGCCCAGAGAGGGCAGAACTATCATTGACCATGAGCAGAGCAGGAAGCTGGCAAGCAAAGGAACATAGAAAAAAATAAAGTTACAAACAGCATGTTTGTTTGTAAATAGCATTTTACCAGTCTCAGATATGTCCAAAGCAACTCCTTAAGGAAGAAAATTGCAGAAATAGTCTGAATTTCCAAAGGATTCTATGAATACCTTGAAGTTTGAGCAAGTGAAGAGATATAGGACTTTGGGATATTGTAACAATGGCAAAATTATACTCTGTTGTTTCAGATGAAAGCACAGACAGAAAACTTGTTTTAAAAAGTTTTATCCTTATCCACATCTCCCTACATGCATAATTACATCCTCATTTGAAAATATATTTCATGGTGTCTATATTTTGATTTTCTGGTCAAATTTAGGATCCAACAAAATTCTATTTGATTATAATTTCTATGAAAAGCCTCCATGAATTTTCAGTGGTAGATATTTTGTCCTATGAAAGCCAGGCTTTTCCAAGTTGGTCTTATATATGGAGACACTTTCTGTTATAAGTTTTAAATTTTAAGATCATATGTCTGGGGTGCCTGGGTGCCTCAGTCGGTTCAGCATCTGACTCTTGATTTGGCTCAGGTCATGATCTCAGGATCCTGGGACTGAGCCCCCAGAGGCTGCACTCAGCTCAGAGTCTGCTTATATCTCTCCCCATCCCTTGTCCCTCCTCTGCTCCTCTCTCTTTCCTAAATAAATAAATAAATAAATAAATAAATAAATAAATAAATAAAATATTTTTTTTAAAAAAAGATAATACGTATGTGTCTATTCAGTGCTTCTGTTGAAAAAGTCACCTTTGCTCACTTGGTAATACCTTTTTCCCATAGGTTTCAAGTGACTTGTCCTTGAAGCAAGGACAACCTTGCCTTCAAGCAACTCTGATAATGCAGCCTAGTACAACCTCCCAGTGAAAAAATTGTCCTAGGTAAGGAATGCTACTAAAATCACTCTTTGGCCTAATAGATTGGTTTGGTTGCCTTTATACACATATCTAAACACTTATGCAGACCATTTATTTATTTACTTATTTAGCCACCTGAATGAGCCCCTGCTCTTTCTTAGAATTTTGTTAGATGTTGAGGATGGAGTAGTAAATAGAATTTTGACATGAATTGCATTAAAACAAAACTGTTAGCTCCCAATAGCAATTAGTAGTCAACCTTTGCTTGGGACCATGGAAATTAAAAATCTAGCCAGTTTTGAATGCTTTTATTTTTCTTCATCATATTGTCAATTCTAGTTCCCAATGAATGTAGGTACAGGTGATTATGTGACTTTCTTGATATCTAGCTAAAATATACTAACCTAAAAACTGCCTCTTTTCTTCCCTTTCATCAATGGCTAATATGATACTTCTTGTTTGGGGGGAAAAATGGCAAATAATGTGATATGTGATGTCTACTCACTCATTCTTTCATTCAGTAAACAAAAAGTGAGGAGTGTCAGGTTGAACTTGATAGTCATTAATAGTAGCTATGACATGGCTAGGGCCATCTATTGTTCCCAAAATAAATTTTGTTGGTATGAGTCTCTTAATATCTTTCACATTTATTTCTCTTTTTAGTGATACTGCCTACAATGCATATTTCCTTCCCTAAATTGTTTTCTACTGGGGTACTGAACTTTCTGTTTAAGAAAGATCACTTCAGGGCATCTCTGGGTGGCTCAGCTGTTTAGCGCCTGCCTTTGGCCCTGGGCGTGCTCCTGGAGTCCCGGAATCGAGTCCCACCTCTGGCTCCCTGCATGGAGCCTGCTTCTTCCTCTGCCTGTGTCTCTGCCTCTCTCTCTCTCTCTCTCTCTCTCTCTCTCTCTCTGTCTCTCATGAATAAATAGATAAAATCTTTTAAAATAAAAGATCACTGCAATATAATGGTAAAAGGAGATTAGATATCAAGAAGGTACTAAAATGAAGGAAAAAACAATTGTTTGATGGTGATGGGAGTGGAGATAGAGAAAGGGTTCAAAATATTTAGAAAAGTATTAAAAGGACTAGTGATGTGAAAGGATAAATAGGCTGAGGAAAAGCAAATTTAGGAATCTAGGATGGCTCGTTAATCTAAGTGTTCTGCAAATATTTTTCATGAAAAATTATTTTTCTAAATGTTTTTTTCATGGTCATCTGTGAAGTGCCATTTGATTGGTACCAAGTAAGTGAGCTTATTCAGATGCAGACCAAAAGAAACATAATACAAATATTGAATGAAAGACTAAAATAGGGACACCTGGGTGGCTCAGCGGTTAAGCGTCTGCCTTTGGCTCAGGGTGTGAGGATGAAGTCGCACATCAGGCTCCCTGCATGGAGCCTGCTTCTCCCTCAGCCTACATCTCTGCCTCTCTCTGTGTGTCTCTCATGAATAAATAAATAAAATCTAAAAAAAAAAAAGAAAGACTAAAAGAGTTGGGAAAGAAATAACTAAAAGTATGGATGTACTCATTTCCCGAAATTTTAGCTAATGATGGTTAATATTTATTTTTGTGTAAGACATATTCTTACATGTTTTACTTATATTAAGTAGATTAATATTCACAATAACTCTGTAAGTTAATCACTGTTATTTTTCCAGTTTAACAGATGAAAAAATTAAAGTCTGAGTCACTTAGTAACTTGTCCAATGTTTTATAGCTTAGAGAGTGAGGATAAAAATAAATTTAAGGCCTATAGGCTTATAGCCTGGTTTAGTAATATCTATACTCTCTTGTGTCTATATTTTAAATTTCTGAAATGCTCTATAAGAACAAGTACTGTATCATCTT
This sequence comes from Vulpes lagopus, assembly GCF_018345385.1. Lineage (NCBI taxonomy): Eukaryota > Metazoa > Chordata > Mammalia > Carnivora > Canidae > Vulpes > Vulpes lagopus. Next base: position 19,659,295 of record NC_054824.1, on the reverse strand, counting down.
TTTGAAGGCAAAATAAAAATATACATTAAAATTACATTTTTCTTATCTACTCCAAAAATACTTATTTTCTGGGACTACTTATGACTTTGATAATTATCTCAATATAATATCACATGTAGCATTCTTACTACTTAATTTTATCCATATGAACAGATTATTTTTCTATTTCCCTGTATGGGAATTGCATGCAAGTTGAAATTGTATACCAATAAAACATTTTTAATGGAGGCTGATAATTCCTACCAGAACTTGCCTCAAGTAAAGTTTTGATTTTTAATAACTTCTTATTAAACTGATTAGAAGAATTTGAGGAATAATTTCCTTAAACCATTTATTTCCAAAGTAATTTTTAAATTGCATTATTATTTTCAAGTTGTGATCAGCCTGCATTTTTTTCAGAGAAGAGGCAATTCACGAACAGAATTTGCAGTAGCAGAGAATTCTTATAACATTTATAGTGACAGAATACATAACAAAATTAAACATAACTAACCAACAATTTTCCTATATTGTTCATAGTATATTTGACTTTAGGAAACAAAATAAAGATAATTATAGATCTCTAATCCCTTTAAGAATTATAATTTTAAAAACATATTAAAGAAGCTCTCTGATTTTAAATAAATCATCTAGTATAGTACTTTTCAGACTCAACCTGAATCAAAATCATCTGGAAGGTCTGTTAAAATGTTGATTCCTATTAGGTAACCCCAGAGATTCGGATCCAATGTGTCCAAGATAGGGCCCAACTTAGCCTTTGTGATAGGCCTCCAAGTAATGCTAATGTTGCTGTTTTATGGTCCACACTTCATAGACCATTGCTTTAGTCCACATTTAAGACTATTGAGATATCATGGTGAAATTAAGCAAAAACAAAACAGTTAATCAGAATATAAAAAAGAACTAGATTTTTTTTCCAACTTCAATACTTCTTGTTTTGTATTCATTTATTTGTTTGTTTATTTTCTAAGCTGAAAGTCTACCTGGAAAACAGACAAACTACCCCAACATATTTCATTTGTGTAGTCTCTGAATAGTAAAAGACAAACTCCACACATGTCTATGATGAAGAGTTTATCCAATAAGCCTCTAGACATAAACTGATCCAACCCATGTGATTTACCTTTTAATCTTCATCCTTTCTGGCCATCCTTTTCTCATTAGATCTAAAATACAGTAATAATGTTTACTAAAATTAGAAACTGTAATAGAAAAATAGCAAAGACAGGCCATGAGAACCAGCAATCTTAGAATTGTAATTTACATTCCAGTGGGAGCCATCTATGAAAAGACTTATTTTAATTTAATCCTCAGTTAGGGGTCCTGTTTTAAGAGCAAAAAAGAAACACTGAAATCAGCTCTCTATGAGCAATACAGATTTTTAATATAGTTAGATTATAAGGTAATAACATTTTGTAAGTTTCTCAAAACTTATGATCCCACACAGGTTTAATTGCCATAAGCCATTAGTTGAGAACATTTTCTTGAGAAATATATATTAAGCAAAAATGTGAATGGAAAGCAACTGTTTCAAATATCTTAAATTGTGGAACTTCATGTTAAATGTTTTTTCTCTTATGAAAAGAAAAAAGAGTGTTCTAATATAAGTATAGAATTTCTCAAATTGCTCATTTTGTAAAAAATATATCAGTGGGAACAAACTATTTTAGAAATAAAGAAAAGAGATAGCGTTATCCAACTTTCATTTTTGTATGTTATTTTAGGAGAGCAAGTTAACATGTACAGCATACTGAAATTAAAAACAAAACAAAACAAAACAAAACATTGAAGTCTAGTAGGCATGCTATTTATTCTCCATCTGCCCTTATCCCAGCTCTATTCTCCTATGTTTCTCTCAGTCCAAGAGGCTGGCCTCTGGACACTCTATCTTGCAGATCCCCTTGATATCTAGCTTTAGTTGGATTTGGATAATGGTAGTATGAGGAGGCTTAAAGGAGGAGACAGAAACTAAACTATTTGTCTCCCACTCCCTCCTGGTAGTCATTCCATTCCTCTGTGGCAATAACTTCCACAAGCTGGCCCATATATCCAATATTCTAGCATTCACTGAGTACCAGTAACCATTTCCTTCCTTTTTCCCTGAGGCCCTGGAATTGGTAACTGTAGGTTTCTGTAGCTATCCTCTGGATATCTCGGCATTTCCCATATTGACACAATAAACATTTTAGACTGGATAGTCCTTTTTTTTGTTCAGAACAATCCTATGCATTGTAGGATGTTTAGCATCATTTTTGGGTGCAAGTAGCCCCCCTCCCCAGTAAGCATAATAAAAAATGTCTCTAACTGTCAAATGTCACTTGGAGGACAAAATCTACTTCCTTCCCCCTTCTCCCTACACATGCCCTCTACCTGAGAACCACTGCCATAAACCATCTGACAGTTCTGTATTATTTTCCTTCTCTTCATTATACCCATTGGAGTAGAATCTTGACTCATATAACACAAAATGATTAAATAAAACAATTGGGAAAATGGATGTTTTGACCGATGTTGGTAACATTTGAAAAGTAAATAATGGTTAGTAAAGTCTGTGTGATAATATTATATCAGACCATGGAAAATCTTTAATCCTTACAAACATATAGGAATAGTTCTTAAAGGTTTAAAACTATGGAATATACTTAAAATGATTATTTGTTTAAATAATTTGTTAAACAATATATAACATTACCAAAATGCAGATAACATAAAGGGCAAAAAATTATTATATTAAATAAAATAAAATATTCTGAAGTTTTAATAATAGTAAAGTAAACCAAAGCTAAAAAAAATCTATAGATATTTATAGGAATGATGTTAAATAATTATTATTTACATTAGGAAATTATTATAAAAATAAACTCAGTGTTAAGTGTTAAAAATCCAGCGAACACATTTTTTGATATTATAAAATGGCCATTATTAATGCTATATTAAGCATTTCCAGTTTTCTGCTTCCTGAGATAAGGTAGCATTTCTCTGCCCCATTGAAGTTAAGTTTACTGTTTACCCAATAAAATATGTGCAGAAGCAACTTCTTTTTCTTTTCTGTTTTGAAATTGATGCTCTATAATTGGTTTCCTATTTAAAGACAATGATAGTAAGAATTGGTCTATCTCATGTTTAATGATAAATAATAGATTCATCAGCTAGTTATCATGATTATTTAGTTCATCATTTCTGACAGAGTTTATCTTTTACTCCCATCCTAAAATTCCAAGTTACTTAAAACAAAGTTAGCTTTTTGTTAATTCATCATTCATGATGAAGATGGGGATGAGACACATTGCATATAATGATAAACATCTTAGATTAGATTTAATATTATATTAATTCACAGGGAAATATGTTTAATCACTTAAATAAATGAAAAGCTAATATTTGTATCACATAATTCTTAGTACTCTAAGAAGACTAAACGACTTTGCAATTAATTCTTTCTAAAATTATAAAATAATCCTTCAATTATTAGCTCATCTACTCTCAACCCTTGAGAATTATGGAAACAAAGTTTGCTAATTGTAGCATATCTGAATTTTAATCTCATATCTTTTAAATCATCATCCAGTGATTTTTCTAATATACCTTTTTTCTCCTTTCCTATGCCATTAATTTCTAGATCATAAGGTATGATAAAGAAATGTAAGCAGGGATCCCTGGGTGGCGCAGCGGTTTGGCGCCTGCCTTTGGCCCAGGGCGCGATCCTGGAGACCCGGGATCGAATCCCACGTCAGGCTCCCGGCGCATGGAGCCTGCTTCTCCCTCCACCTGTGTCTCTGCCTCTCTCTTTCTCTCTGTATGACTATCATAAATAAATAAAATTTAAAAAAAAAAAAAAAAAAAAAAAAAAGAAATGTAAGCCACCACATAAAGTATTCACTAGCTGGTAGAAGTAATAATATAGGAAATAAACTTAATATTTAAAAGTATCTTCCACATGCAAATTTGCTTAATCTTCACAACTATACTATTGAGATTGTTGCTGTTGTGGTTTATGTGATATTTAAAAATAAAGGGAACAAACATTTATAATTTTCAAATTACTGTTCCAGTGTGTGAGCAGCAGCTGCCCGTAAAGCAGATTTCCTTCATTGAAAAAGTACTGCAGTAGCAAAACCCATGGTCTCTTACAATAGCTATCAGTCTAAAAACTTGGGAAGAATTTAGTGAGCAAAAAGGACAGAGGTTAGGTTGTCATTTGGCCATAGCTTTTCAGGATCAAGGACATTTATGTATAAAATATATGCCAATAGCCCTGGTTTAGTTTAATGATTCTTTGTTGCATTTGTATATTGTTGCGAGGTAGAATGATAGCATGCCTCACAAGGATATTTATAATAGAATATAAACTACATGAAGTCAGAAGCTTAGAACTGTGGAATGTGCTTGGACAAATTTGAATTGATCTTGTTCAAAGTTGCATCCCCAAAATAGTGGCTACAGTTTAGCATATAGTAGATATTCCACAAATTTTGTGTTGTTAAAGTCATAATCACATCCACATTTGGATAACAAAATTAGGACTCAAAGGAAAGTCATAGGAAAGATTATTTAAAGAAGTCAAAAAGCACATAAAGTTATTATAATTGTTAATTTAAACAGTAACCTATATTTTTGTCTAATAAACTTTCTTTCTTAGCGTTCCCATAAATATATGGTACCCTAAGGATTTAATGTACATTTAATAAGAGAAAGTGTGCAGGCTTATTTCAGATGCTATTGTATTACAATACTAGTGTCATTGTATAAAACGTACATTGTAATAACAGTGATGTCAATTTCCATGCTAGCAGTAGTCCAGCGGTCCTGTTGTGAAGATAGCCCAGCTTTCTCGCATTAGTGCTCAGAAAACTAGGTCTCTAGAATATGATTATGAAATCTTACTTCTTTATTTGTAGTGTGTGTGTGTGTGTGTGTGTGTGTGTGTGTAATTAGACCAGATGCTAAAGTCTCTCTAAATTTCAAAATGGATACTTTATTTATTGCTATTTAGTCTCTTCTGAGCCTTACTATTTATTTTCTTCTGAGTTGTTTATATCATGTTTGTGAATTTGAAAATTGGCTAATATTGGAGAACAATCATGTTTATTTTTGAAAATTATTTCATTGTAGCTTTCACTACTGTTTATACCCCTTTACCTGCCCCCCATTGACTTCAGTCACAAATAAGCCTTTTAAAGTACTCTGCCACATTTTAGCAGAATAGCCTGGTGAGTAAGGAGCTAGGAGCAGTACCAGAAACCATTAAACCTTATATAAATGATGCCAGTAAGGTATGCCACAGCGGCAGTGCTGCATTCAATTATAAATAATAACACAAGTACAAGTGCATGCCCTGGGCTTTCAGCTGATTAAATATCATAACTACACAGGCTCCAATACAGAGGCACAAAAGAAAGATTCCTAGTTTTTACCTAGAAACTAAAACTCTATCACTTAAGTGTTAATTGGTGTTACATTGAGTAACAATGCTGTGAACCGAAAAGGCAAGACAAGGACTCCCTGCTGTAATGTTAAAATGGTATGCATCTATTATCAGCTCGCTAAATTACCAGTAGTGTGTACACTACCTCATCTAGTTGAAATAATGCAGGAAAACAGTAGGGGGTGAATGGGACCAACCTGCAAACTGATAAATTCAGTTCATGGACATCTGAATTATACCTCACTATCACATATCCTACATTTTCTGAGGATAAATGATTAAAAAAGAAAGCATCTAAATGAGATTTGACTATGTACTGGGAACTGTAATGTCATGTAGATGTGATTTTTTTGTAATTAAAATGCATACTATTTTGTCCTATGCACATAATATATACAAATAAAAGTAAACATTCGATGATATCAGTGTTTATATTGAGTTGTAATGTCATAATCCTGGGGATTGTTCTGAGAAAAGCAAGAAATGTAATAATTCTTGAAAACATATAGCTCCTCTGCATTCTCACCAACCATGTCTCCAATTTACACAAAAGGAAAATGAAGCTCGAAGAATTGATGCTTAAGACAGGTATACAATAAGCCAAAATGACTATTTCTAATCCTCAGTTTTGATCTCACTGTATTACATCATCACGTGGTTTCAAATATGTCAAAACTGAACACAGTGATAAAATATTTATCCTTTTATTTCAAGTAATCATACTTTTTAAAATTTATACATACTTTATTATGGAGAAGAATAAGATCCATAATCCCCCAGGTATTCTGGGGATCCCTAATTCCAGGGATAATGTAGAAAACTAAAGTCTTTTATTGTTTGAACTTCATACTTTTCTTTTGATTAAGAAAAAATACTGTCAGCAGTCATGGAGTCATGGATATATATATAGAGAGGGAAGCATATATATATATATACATATATACATATATATATATATCATGTATATAGAATGGCATAAGAAAGATTTTTGGCCATGCTTGATAAAATTTTGGCTGTGAATATATCTGGATTGACCCTTCACCTAATCCTTAACAGATTTACAGTATTTTATTTGTAGATATACTACTGTATAGTGGAACAATTTGTGCTTAATTCTATTTCTTTAACTGAAAATAGTAAGACTATGTTTAGAGTTAATAAATCCTGTAGTTGTGTTAATATGGTAGCCACCAGATTGGTGTGACTACTTAAATTTAATTAAAACTAAGTAAAATTTAGGGCATCTGGGTGGCACAGTTGGTTGAGCATCTGACTTCTGGGTTTGGCTCAGATCATGATCACAGGGTCATGAGAGTGGCCTCCACACTCAGCATTGAGTCTGCTTGAGACTCTCTCTCCCTCTCCCTCTTCCTCTGCCTCTCCCCTCACTCTCTCTCTCTCATTCTAAAATGAGTAAATATATCTTTAAAAAACAATAACATGAAACTAAGTAAAATTTAACATTCAGTTCCTCATTTGTGCTGGTTCCATTTACATGTTATCAAGGTACAAGTGGCAAGTGGCCACCAAACTACACATTTCAGTGTTGCAGAAATTTTATTTAACAGGGCAACAAGAATAAGGATTTTCTATACATTTGAAAAAATTACAGTTTTTCATGTCAGTTGTACCAGAAATACTGAATAGATCATACTTTTTAAAATATATAATATGAATGACACAAATGTTAAGAGAATTAAGCAGCAAAAACAAAGCAAAACAACAACAAAAAACCAACATGATTACAAGATGTGTGTAAGGAATTCCTTTGACAGGTTACAACAGTAAGTATGTAGCTGAAGAATGAATCAGTGAATTTGAAGATAGTTCCATAATTATTATTCAAAATGAGACCTACAAAGGAAAAAAAAGTAAAAATCATCTATAATTATCTTCATAACCATAATCGTGCAGAAGGCATGGAACAATATTAAAGAGTCTAATATATACTGACATACATTGTTTTATTGTGTTTTGCTTTATTGCGCTTTGCAGATATTTTTATTTTTCACAAATGGAAAATTTATGGCAACCCTGCATTGAGCAAGTCTATCAGCACCATTTTTCCCATCCAAGTACTAACCAGGCCCGACCCTGCTTAGGTTCCGAGATCAGACAAGATCGGGCGTATTCACGGTGGTATGGCCGTAGACAATCAGCACCATTTTTCAATAACATTTGTCCAGTTTGTGTCTCTGTGTTGCATTTTGGTGATTTTTGCAATATTTCAAAAACTTCTTCAGTTTATATCATAATATATTTGATGTGGTGATCTGTGATTAGTGATCTTTGATGTTGCTATCATTCTTGTTTTGTTATGTTGTGAATTGCGTCCATTTAAGACAGACAAATTTAATTGATAAATGTGTGTATTCCAACTGCTCCACCAAGTAGCTGCTCCCTACTCTCTCTCCTCAGGCTCCCCTATTCTTTGAGACGCAAGAATATTGAAATTAGGCCAATTAATAATCCTACATAGCCTCTAAGCATTCAAGTAAAAAAGAAGAGTTGCACATTTGTCTTTGAATCAAATTTAGAAATGATTAAGCTTAATAAGGAAGGCATATCAAAAGCCAAGATAGGCCAAGAATTAACCAAATCTCTTGCACCAAACAGTTGTGAATGCAAAGGGAAAGTTCTTGAAAGGACACTAAAAGTGCTATTACACTGACTGAATATACAAATGATAAGAAAGCAAAGTCTTATTGATAATATGGAGAAAGTTTTAGTGGTGTATATATAAATCAGATCAGTCACAATATTTCCTTAAATCAAAGCCTATTCCTTAAATCAAAGCCTATTACAAGGACATCCAACTATTAAATTCTATGAAGGCTGAGAGAGGTGAAGAAATTGCAGAAGAAATTTTTGAAGTTAGCAAAAGTTGGTTCATGAGGTTTAAGAAACCACGTTAAAAGTGCAAGGTAAGACGGCAAGTGCTAATGTAGAAGCTGTAGCAAGTTATCCAGAAAATCTAGCTCAGATAATTAAATAGGGTAGTTATACTAAACAACAGACTTTCAAAAGAGACAAAACAGCCTTCTACTGGAAGAAGATACCATCTAGGACTTTGATAGCTGGAGAGGAGAAGTCAGTGCCTGTTTTCAAAGCTTCAAAAGATCAGCTGACACTCTTATTAGAAGTTAATGCAGCTAGTGACTTTAAGTTGAAGCCAATGTTTGTTTACTATTCTGAAAATCCTAGAACCCTTAAGAATTATGCTGTATCTACTCTGTCTGTGCTCTATATGGAACAACAAAACCTGGCTAACAGCACATCTGTTGACAGCATGGTTTACTGAATACTTTAAGCCCACTATTGAGACCTACTGCTGAAATAAAAGATTCATTTTAAAATATTACTGCTTATTGACAATGCATTTAGTCACCCAAGAGCTCTGAAGGAGATAATGCTGTTTTCATGCCTGGTAATATATATTTATTCAGCAGCCCATGGATCAAGGAGTAATTTTGATTTTCAAGTCTTATTATTTAAGAAATGCATTTTCTAAGGCCCATCTGCCATTTATAGTGATTCCTCTGATTTATCTGGCCAAGGTAAACTGAAAGCCATATGGAAAGGATTTACCATTCTAGATGCCATTAAATGCATTTGTGATTCATGGGGAGAGGTCAACTCATTAACAGGAGATTTGAAGAAGTTGATTCCAACCCTGATGAATGACTTTCATTGGTTGAAGTCCTCAGTGGAGGAATTAACTACAGATGGAGTGGAAATAGCAGGAGAACTAAAAGTAGAAGTGGAGCTTAGAGATGTAACTGAATTACTGCAATATCATGATCAAATGTGAATAGTTAAGTTGCTTCTTATAGATGAGCAAAGAAATGGTTTCTTTCTTTTCTTTATTTCTTTTTTTTTTTTTTTCAAAGGAAGCAGTTTCTTGAGATGGAACCTACTCCTGGTGAAGATGCTGTAAAGATTGTTGAAGTGTATTGCATTTTACATAAGCTTCACTGATAAATCAATTTTAGGGTTTTACAGGATTGATTCCAATTTTGAAAGAAGTTCTACTGTGGATAAAATGCTATCGAACAGCATCACATGCTACAGAAATCATTTGTGAAAGGAAGAGTCAATCAATGTGGCAAACTTCATTGTTGTCTTATTTTAAGAAATTGCTGCAGCCACAACATCCTTCAGCAGTCATCACCCTAATCAGTCAATGGCCATTGACATCAAAGCGAAATCCTCCACTAGGTAAAAGATTACGACTTGCTGAAAGCTCAGACAATGATTGGTGTGTTTTAGCAATGAAGCATCTTAAATAATGTATGTACATTGATATTTTAGATATATTATTGTATACTTAATAGACAACAGTATAGTTAAATATAACTTTTATATGCATTGAGAACCCAAAAACTCATTTTACTCACTTGAGTATGATAAATGCCATATTGTGATGGTCTGGATCCAAATGCACAGTATCTCTGAGGTATGCCAGTATGTAATTGGAACCTAGAAAGAGAAGTGAATAGAATGTTTCAGGAGGGGCAAGCCTGGTGGCACAGTGGTTTAGTGCCGCCTGCAGCCCAGGGTGTGATCCTGGAGACCTGAGATCGAGTACCACATCGGGCTCCCTGCATGGGGCCTGCTTCTCCCTCTGCTTGTGTCTCTGCCTCTCTCTCTCTCACTCTGTGTCTCTCATGAATAAATAAAAAATAAAATCTTTTTAAAAAAGAAAAGAATGTTTTAGGAGAAATATTTGAAGAAATGGCTGAGAATTTTCCAAAAATAATGAAAGACAATAACTCATATTTCAGGTAGTTCAGAGAACTCAAAGAGGCAAACAGATGAGTGAATGCACAGATAAAGTAAGACATAACTTTGTGAGAAAGAACCCCAGAGATCTACAAAGGGACCTCCTTGCATGATCAGAAGATACCAATCAGTGAGTGTATGTTACGAAACTACGGAAGGCTACAGAAATAACCATTTGAAAAATCAGAGACAGTAGAGCCTGAATTTGGAATAGGGCTTGTTCCACATCAGGCAAATGGTGGAAAATCTCATAATCCATGGAGTAATGTGTGAAGTACACAAAAGATCTTAAAGTTAATGGTAGGGAATGTTTAAGCTCAATACTACTTCAATCCTAATAAACCTGAAAAGCAAGATATGAAAGGATTAAAGTACTTCTGAGTAAATTAACTGCATTAGAGAATACAGAAATAGTATGTAAAACTATAGAATACACAATGTATGGTAACCAATAAAAATTACCAGGCATGCAAAGAAGTGGATAAAGAATATCCATGATTAGGGGAAAAATTAAGTTAATCAAAACTATCCAGGACTGACACAGAAGTTAGAAAAATGGACATTAGAACAATATTCCACCTGTTTAAAGGTTTCTGTGGAAACAAAGAAATAGGAAAATACCCAAATATAATATCTAGGGATAATTACAGTATTTGGAATAAAATATACATTAGTTAAAAATTGCGGGAAGAAATGATTAGAAAACATGAAAACATAGTAACTGACACTTTTCAAAATGTCTCAATTTTCTTTAAAACAGAAGCTATTAAAATAACAACAAAAATAATGAAAAGAGAAACAATGAAGTATGGGACAATATCATGAGTCTTAATATATATGTAACTGAAATTCTCAAAGGAGGAAGGCCATATCTTTTTACATATCTTTACAAAAATATGTAAAGAAATAATGACTGAAAAATTTCCAACTATGAAGGTACTCTAAATCCACAGATCCAAGATTTTCAGTGAAATTTAAGTTCAAAAATTCTCAAGAAAATGACACCAAAACACATTGTAATCAAATCATTCAAAACTAGTGCTAAATGAAAAATCTCAAAAGCAGGCAGGAAAAAAATACATTACACACATAGAAAAGAAAAAAAAATCATACCAACAGTAGATCACCCATTGAAAACACTGAGGAATAAAACAGTGTCTTTTAGTATACTAAAAGGAAAAAAATGCTTCTCAGAATCCCATATCAAATGAAAATATATGTCGTAGAAAGGACAAATAAAGAATTTTTCAGATGTGTGAAAATTGAAGGAGCTTAGAAGCACACTAAAGGAATTGCTGAATAAAATTCTTCAAGAAGAAAGGGAGTGATAGAAAGAAATTTGGATCTATAGAAGGAGACAAAGTGTATCAGAAAAGTTAATAATATGCAAAAATGAACCTTGTTCCATTCTTAACACCACGTGAAAATGAACTTTAGATGGGTCAGAAATTTAAAGAGTAAAATGATAAGGCCTTTCAAAAGAATCATAGAAGAAAATATTCATATCTAGGAATTTGATAAAGTGTCCTTGGATATGACACCAAAACAAAACAAAAGCAAACCTTGAACTTTATTTTTTAAAAGCTCTGAAAAAAGCAGTTAGAGAATAGAGCTATAATATCTAAGAAAGTATTTTAAAATATATGTAATAAAAATCTTGTGTACACTGAGAAAACTTCTCACTACTCGAAATAAGACATACTAAATGGTGGGGAAGGTGAGGAAGGCAATGGGATAGGATTTTCAATTTCAGTTCTGACTTGTAAGGATCTTGGAAATGATCACTCCCATTCTTATAAATGGAAAAATTCAGAGGCGCCTGAGTGGCTCAGTCGGTTAGGTGTTTGACTCCTAGTTTTTGCTTAGGTCATGATCTCGTGATTGTGATATCAAGCCCTTGCTTCAAGCTCTACATTCAGATGGTGTCTGCTTTGGAGTCTCTTTTTCTGTCTCTAATAAATAAAGAAATAAAATATTTATTAAAAAAAAGGAAGGGACACCTGAGTGGCTCAGTGGTTGAGCATCTGACTTCATCTCAGGTTGTGATCTCAGGGTGCTGGGATCGAGTCCCACATCAGGCACCCTGCATGGAGCCTGATCCTCCCTCTGCTTGTGTCTCTGCCTCTCTGTCTCTGTGTCTGTCATAAATAAATAAAAATAAAATCTTATAAAATCTTTAAAAATAAATAAATAATGTGGACAAACTGAAAATGAATAAATTTTCTTGGATGCTTAAGACAATTAATGTTGCAGGGAACCCACCAGCTAGAAATGTGTAAAGATTAACACATCCTTAGAGTCATAGCTAAGAGCAGAGTGTGCTTTCCAGGAACAGAAATCCCTGTAGCCATAAACTGATAAGAACACTTAAATCAAAATTTTGTTGAATAGTTGGACATTCAGTGTGGAAAGGATGACAATGAGGAACACCAGGGGTCACGTTTTTATAGAAGCTGCACATTTTGTGGCCTTTACCTTTAAGAACCCCATTGTATTCTCAAAATGAAGATCTGAGAAAGATGTCTTCATGGCTGTAACAGGGTAAAGAGAAAACTAATTATTTTCCAGTTACATTTCTAGAGACATCTCCATGAGAAAAGTCCTACTTTCCAAGGAAGAGCACTTTTGTTTGAGGCTTGTCATAGTCCCATTTTAGTCCTCTCTAGCATTTCTTCCTCACCTTAGGGAAGGGGAGCAAGCATAATTAAAATGGGTGAGGGATTTTAGGAAATAGATTCTGGGTGCTGCAACCAGGGAAGATATGAAAGGGCAGAGGTAAAGCTATACTACTGGAGAAACAGTGGAAAAGATCACAGTCCAGAAACACAGACCTACTAAAAGACTAATATATAATCTTAAGATTATAGAGCACTCACGCTCCTCCACACCAAACTTTCATGCTTGTAAACTAGAAGAGTATTTTTTACCTAATACAAGGAAAAGAAAAGATGTAAAATGAAGATAGAAATCAATGAAATTTAAAATAATCCATAGGATCCCTGGATGGCTCAGCAGTTGAGCGTCTGCCTTTGGCTCAGGGTGTGATTCTGGTCCAGGAATCGAGTCCCACATCAGGCTTCCTGCAAGGAGCCTGTTCTCCCTCTGTCTATGTCTCTCCCTCTCTCTTTATCTTTCATGAATAAATAAAATCTTTAAAAGAAATAGTCCAACATGTTTTTTTTTAAATCAATGAAACCAAAAGATTTTTTTTTAAAGAACAATAAAATTGATAAACCTTTAGACAGGCTAAACAAAATTTATAAAAAGAAAACATTGCCAATATTATAAAAGAAAGATCATTTTTCATCACCACTGTTGAAATGAACATTTAAAGGATAATAATGAAGTCTACAAACAAATATATGTCCACAAATTTGATAACATAGGCAAATGGACCAATTCAAGGGAAGACTTCATGATTATCTACATAAAAATTATGAAGGAATCTATATAATAAGTACTAGAACTAATAGAAAAATATAGTGCAAATTATCAGGATACAAGATCAATATGTAAAAGTCAGTTATTTTCCTATATTTCTACAACAAATAATTGGAATTTGCAATTTAAAACAATGCCCTTGGGAGACAGAACATAAAGACTCCTAACTCGGGGAAACGAACTAGGGGTGGTGGAAGGGGAGGAGGGCGGGTGTTGGAGGGGAATGGGTGACGGGCACTGAGGTGGACACTTGACGGGATGAGCACTGGGTGTTTTTCTGTATGTTGGTAAATTGAACACCAATAAAAGTTAATTAAAAAAAAAATAAAAAAAAATAAAAAAAAATAAAAAATAAAAAATAAAAAAAATAAAAAATAAAAAAAAATAAAAAAAAAAAGAAAATACAATCACACAATTGAATAAAGACAAAAAAAAAATAAAAAAAATAAAACAATGCCCTTTATGATTGTAAACTCCCCCACCCCGACACACATACACACACACACACACACACACACATACACACACACAGAAATTCTTTGGTATAAATATAACAAAATATGCAAATATGCCCTGGATCTGTGTACAGATAATTAAAAAGCACTGTTGAAAGCAATAAAACAAGATGTAAATAAATGCAGAAATATTCTGTGATTATGAGTTAGAAGACTCAATATGTTTAAGATGTTAATTCTTCCCATCTTAACCTATAGATTCAATGCAATGCCTATCATAATCTTAGGAAGCTGTTTACCCAATTGATTTGGACATTTATGTCAGCACTGAAACCTACACAGAGATATATGTAACAGTTTTATCCATAGGTACAAAAACCTGAAAGCAATCAAGATGTCTAGGTGAATGGCAAAAATGTAGTACATTTGTATAATAAATACCATTCAGCAATAAATAGGAATATGCTATAAAATCATGCAAAGGTATGTATAAATTCTAAGTGCTTATTGAAAAATTTAAAAGGCCAGTTGGAAAGTTGCATTTCATGTTTCTGGAATGGCAAACTAATACAGATTGAACATATCAGTGTTTGACATGGATTCAGGGAGGGCTGGAAAAGTTGAATAGTTGATTCATGGAGGATATTTTAGGCTAAATCAAGCTTTTTAAGATACTATAATGATAAATATATGAAACCTTGTCAAAATTCATAGAATTCATTCTATGATGTCAGCATTACCCTGATGCCAAAATCAGATAAGGACTCCAATTTAAAAGAGAACTACAGGCCAATATCCCTGGTGAACATGGATGCAAAACTTCTCAATAAAATACGAGCAAACTAAATTCAACAATGCATTAAAAAAGATCATTCACCACCATCAAGTGGAGTTTATTCCTGGGTTGCAAATATGGTTCAATATTTGCAAATCAATCAACATGATCACAACATTAATAAAAAAAAGAATAAGAACCATATGATCATTTCAATAGACGTGGAAATTTTTTTCAACAAAATATAACATCCATTAATAATAAAAGCCCTCAACAAACTAGGTTTACAGGGAACATACCTCAACATTATTAAGGCCATATTTGAAAATTCCATAGCTAATATCATCCTCAATGGAGAAGAACTGAGAGCTTTTCCTCTATAATCAGGAACAAAACAGGGATGTCCACTCTCACCACTGTTATTTAACATAGTACTGGAAGTCCTAGTCACATCAGTCAGACAACAAAAATAAATAAAAGACATCCAAATCAATAAGGAAGAAGTCAAACTTTCACTATTTGTGGGTAATATGATGCTCTATATAGAAAACCTAAAGACTCTACCAAAAAATTGCTAGAACTATATGCAAATTCAGTAAAGTCACAGGACACAAAATCAATGCACAGAAATCTGTTGCATTAGGATACACCAATAATGAAGCAGCAGAAAGAGAAATTAAGTAATAAATCCCCATTTACCATTGCACAAAAAACTCTAAGATACCTAGGAATAAAACCTAACTAAAGAGGTGAAACATCTTTACTCTTTTTTTCCTTTAAACTATAAAACACTTGTGAAAGAAATTGCAGATGACACAAAGAAATATAAATATATTCCATGCTCATGGTTTAGAAGAACAAATATTATTAGATTGTCTATATTATTCAAAGCAATCTACACACTTAAGGCAATCCCTATCAAAATACCACTAGCATTTTTCACTGAACTAAAACAGTCTTAAAATTTGTATGGAACCACAAAAAGATTCCAAGTAGCCAAAGCAATCCTGAAAAGGAAAAGAAAGCTGAAGGCATCACAATTCTGGATTTTAAGTTATATAAGAAAGCTGTGATTGTCAAAACAGCATTGGTACAAGTACAAAAATAGACACATAAATCAATAGAACAGAACAGAAAATCCAGAAATTATCCCACAACTATATGGTCAATTAATCTTCAACAAAGAAGAAAAGATATCCATTGGGGAAAAGACAGTCTCTTCAACAAATGATGTTGGGAAAACTGGACAACAACATATGCAAAAGAATGAATCTGAACCACTTTCTTACACCATACACAAAAATAAATTCAAAATGGATTGAAGACTTAAATATGAGACATGAAACCATAAAAATCCTAGAGGAGAACACAGGCAGTAATTTCTTTGACATTGGCCATAGCAACTTCTTTCTACATATGTCTCTGGAGGCAAAGGAAACAAAAGCAAAATAACTATCAGGGCTTCATTAAAATAAAAATCTTCACTAGCTGGCATTTAAATAAAAACTTTTACAAAATTAAAAAAAAAAGAACGTTGGGTATTTTGACCATAAATGATTACACTGAAGTTCTGGTTTGTAGTATTATTTATTAGATCATATTTTTAATGATTTGTAGTATTATTGTAGTTTTTAGTGTTATTTTTAAGGAAGATCAAATATGATTTATAGCATTATTTTTAGGAGATCAAATATGCTTTTTTAAAATACTTACACTGTTATAAGACTATAGCCAAAATGTGTTATAACAGCCATATACCAGGAAAAGAATCTTGCGCATGGATTTTTATTTGCTTTTTAAAAAAATTTGCTTATTCTTCTCATACTTCTTGAGTATCTACTAAGTGGTAAGCTTAGGGTTAAACATAGAAGCAAATATTTCCAAAAAGGAATAATAAATGGCATAGTGTAGGTAAGTATAAAATAATATGGAAATACATCTGGAGGATTGTTTTGGAAATTACCCCAGGGTTTTTGTCTTGCCCCCTCCTGTAACCCATTCCTAACCAGCATCTCCCCAATTCCTTAAGCCAGCTTATATTTTGTGTATCAATAATTTTTTTTTCACTTTTTGTATTCCAAAAGCCTTTAAGCCTTATATCTACTATGATGCTTAATCAAGTATACTGATCTATATAAATTTTCATGGCAGACTTAGCAGCAGTAATAGTAGCAGTAGCTGAGACAGCAACAATATATATCATGTGTTGGAGTCACTGTGACCCAGGTACTTTCTGCCTGTATATATAAGCATCACTTCTTAATTGTTACACAAATATATATATGTAATAACTTGGATTGGAAATTGAAGCTCAAAGAGATTTCACATCATACTCTAGTAGAAAATCAAATATCCCCACTAACATTTTCCAAAATATTAATATTTTATCCAAGGTCTAAGATATTAATAATTATACTAATGCTTATTTTGTATAATATTAAAATATTGTGATATGATAAATACATATTTTATTTGTCTCATTAACTATTACACAGCTCCTAAAACCCTTGTGATTTCCTGGTAGAGGTGGAAGGAGCATCTTTTGCTATCCATAAAAGCCCCTGTCAACAAAACCTGATTTTACGCTAATGAGATGATTCTTGGTGGGCCCCAAGATAACTTCAGGATGGGAGCTGGTCACCAGAGGAACCAACCATGGTTATTTTTAGGGTTGAAACTTTCAGCCTCATCATCAGACTTCTAAGGAGGAGAGACACTGAATTCGGTCATTAATGGTCAATGATTTAATCAATTTTGTCTATGTAATGGAACCTCCATTAAAAAACCCTAAAAGAAAGAGTGAGAGAGCACCCCATCTCTCATAATTTTCTCTATGAATTTCCTCCATTTAGCTGTTCTGAGTTGTATCCTTTATATCAAAAGTTCACTCATGTGCCCTTGTAATCAATCCCCACCCCCATCTCTAACCACTAGCAGTCACTGATCTGTTTTCTGTTACAACTTCAAGAAAGTCATACAAGTAAATTCATTCAGTATGTAATTCTCTAAGGCTTTTTTATTTAACGTAAGACAATGCTTCTATATGTCATCTATCTTTTTGAATGTATCATTCATTCATTTCCTTTTATTGCTAAATAGCATTCTATTATATGAGTAGATGTAACAAAGGTTGTTCATCTAATTATAAGATAAACAGTTTATTTCCAAGTTTTTGCAATTATAAGTTAATCTGCTATAAACATTTATGTGCAGATTATTATTTGGCCATTTGTTATTATATTATTATCTTTTTATTATATTATTTTTATTGACTAAATACCGAGTAGGAGAATTACTAGATTGCATTTCCTGCCTCACTCCTAGAATCTGCCATTTTTCCAAGGAAACTTGGCCCCATTCACTTGAGTATTGTAGTAAAGACCAAGATCTGTATGCAGGTATGTTTATTCCTACTGAGGTGCTCATTCCGGGCCATCTCAACTGATAGAGAAAGGAGATACTTGTGTGTATATGAACTCATGTGTATATACCTATTATTAATATGTCTGCATATAACCATCTATGTCTCTGCTAAGCTAAATATGAGTTCATATTAATGTCTCCAATGATAATCCATTACCGTATAGATAATTATATCCTCTTTCTCTTGCATATCTATAATTTCTCAGTCCAACTGTAAGAAACCTGGCACCCATCATCCATTACCTATTTACTTAATTGTTCAAGTCAGTATACATGTAGAGTGGTTTTCAGAATTGTTTACCTGTACACCATGAGAGACAATTTTATCAACTAAAGTACAATGCTTACATCCAACTTTTTTGACTTTCATTTAATGGTTTTAGACATTTTCAAAACTGTGTAGGTGAATATCCTTTCCCTTAACTACATCAGTGAGGTTATTTTGTGCATTTATAACACAATTGTAATCTTTGTTTAGTCTGGATTCCAACCTGGATCCCCTAACTACCTAAGTTGACTTATTTTTAAATTTGCATACACTAAGGACTTTGAGATATAAATTTCTAGGTTCTTAAAAATTTCTCTTAAGTTTTGATTTAAATTCTGGTTAGTTAACATAAGTATAATATCAGTTTCAGTCATACAATATAGTGATTCAGTACTTCCATACAATACCCAGTGCTCATCACAACTGCACTTCTTAATCCCCACCATCTATTTCACCCATCCCCTACCACCACCTCCCTGCTGGTATCCACCAGTATGTTCTCTATAGTTAAGAGTGTGTTCTTGGTATACCTCCCTTTTTTTATTATTTTTCCCCTTTGCTCATTTATTTTGTTTCTTAGATTCTTAGAGTGAAATCTTATGGTATTTGTCTTTTTTTGACTTATTTCACTTAGCATAATATTAGCATATTAGCATAATATTAGCATAACACACACACATAAACATACCCCTTTTTCTTCATCCATTCATCAGGTGATGGACCCTGGGCTGTTTCCGTAATTTGGCTATTGTAGAAAATGTTGCTGTAAATATCCAGATGCTTGTGTCCCTTTGAACTAGTATTTTTGCATCCTTTGGTTAAATACCCTAGTCTTGCAATTTCTGGATCATAGGATAGTTCTACCTTTAAATTTTGGAACCTCCATACTGTTTTCCAGAGTGACTGTACCAGTTTCCATTCCCACCAACAGTGCAAGAGGGTTCCCATTTTTCCACCTCCTTACAACATCTGTTTTTTCTATGTTGTTGATTTTAGCCATTCTGAGAGGTGTGAGGTGATATTTCATTGTATTTCTGATTTGTATTTCCCTAATGATCAGTGATGTTGAGGATCTTTCCATGTGTCTCTGCTAGTCATCTGTATGTCTTCTTAGGAAAAAATGTCTATTTATGTCTTCTGCTTATTTTTAATTGGATTATTCATTTTGAGGGGTGTCAAGTTTTATAAGTTACTTATATATTTTGGATACTAACCCTTTATCAGATATGTCATTTGTAGATATCTTCTCCCATTCCATTGGTTGCCTTTCAGTTTTGTTGATTGTTTGCTTGACAGTACAGAATTGTTTTATTTTGATGAAGTTCCAGTAGTTTATTTTTGCTTTTGTTTCCCTTGCCTCCAGAGACATATATAGAAAGAAGTTGCTATGGCCAATGTCAAAGAAGTTACTGCCTGTGTTCTCTAGGATTTTGATGATTTCATGTCTCACATTTAGGTCTTGAATCCATTTTCGAATTTTTTTTTGTACGGTATAAGAAAGTGGTCCAGTTTCATACTTTTGCTTGTTGCTGTCCAATTTTTTTAATTTTTTATTTATTTATGATAGGCACACAGTGAGAGAGAGAGAGAGGCAGAGACACAGGCAGAGGGAGAAGCAGGCTCCATGCACCGGGAGCCCGACGTGGGATTCGATCCCAGGTCTCCAGGATCGCGCCTGGGCCAAAGGCAGGCGCTAAACCACTGCGCCACCCAGGGATCCCATTGCTGTCCAATTTTAATTCACCTTACACTTTTAATTATTCCTCCCAATTTTGATATATGGAGGTTAATAAGTGTTTTATTTTGTTTTATACAAAATATTTAAATTGTTCCAATATCTAATGTTTCTAAATGTAGTAGATTTCTAATTTATTTTTTTACAAATTAATCTTTTGTCAGAAAATCATTTTCTTGACAACTGATAATAAGGAATCATTTTATGTATAATAAACCACACAGTACAATAATATTTTCAATTGGTAAGATATGTAACACACTCTAAAGTCTATCACACATCATAAGGAAAGGAAATAATAGAAAATTATTTTGAAATAGTATGTTATTCTACAGGCATATTCCTGTTAGCTTTAGCATGCATCCTAAGTGTCCATGTTTAAAAAGCCTATGTTTCTGTTAATATCCTTCTCATAATTACAACTCAAATATGTTTAGTGAAGAAATAGTATTATAAAAAATGAATAAAGGGGAAACGATTTGCTGTAATCCCATGCCCCTGTCCCAACCACTGCTAATATATTTTACTGTTTTTCGGTATAATATATATATTTGTAAAAAATGTAGACACTCCTGGGATCCCTGGGTGGTGCAGTGGTTTAGCGCCTGTCTTTGGCCCAGGGCGCGATCCTGGAGACCCGGGATCGAATCCCACGTCGGGCTCCCAGTGCATGGAGCCTGCTTCTCCTTCTGCCTGTGTCTCTGCCTCTCTCTCTCTCTGTGTGACTATCATAAATAAATAAATTTTTTTTAAAAAAAATGTAGACACTCCTAAAAGAGGCAATAACCAAAATGCTATCATTAAATGAGGAAAATCAAGCCTTTATGCCCATTCACACTGAGAACTTCTCAAACACCTGGAAACTTTACCTACAGTTCACTACATATCAGCTTGTTGCCATAATTTACCTGCTACTTTACATTATAATGACATGGTACAGGAGAGACAAAACTGTTGTTTCCCTGCTGACGATGTAATCAATACACACCTGTTTTCTGCTGGGAAAACTGCAGCAGTAGATGTGGTAGCTTTTTAACCTGTTAGACGGTGACAAAGTAGCATGCTGAAAACACATGAATTTGACAAACTTTCACATACTGTTTGCAAATTGAACACAAGCAGTGGGATGCTGGCATATGTTACTATTTCCATGATGACAGATTATGATGCTTCAGGTAAAAGTTAGAATCATTCATAGAAAAGTGGAAGAAGCCCAGTCATGAAACAAAGCTATAGGGGTACAAACTTCGTGTTTTCTTAATATCTTCCAAATATGTCTCATTGTAATATCAAGTTTCTTTTAAAAGAAACGGAATTGAAGCACCTGGGTGGCTCAATCATTTAAGCATCAGACTCTTGATTTCTGCTCAGGTCACAATCTCAGTGTTCTGAGATCAAGCCCCAGGATAGGCTCTGAATTCAGCAGGAAGTCAGCTTGAGAATGTATCACCCTGTCCCTTTGCCACTCCCCCTACTGCACTCTCTTACATCTCTCTCTCTCTCTCTCTCTCTCTCTCTCTTTCTCTGTCTCTCAAATAAATAAATAAATAGATAAATAAATAAATCTTTAAAAAACAAAAGCAGTGGACTTAAGTCAGCAATATCCAAAGAAGTGAGGGAATGGAGACCTTTTCTTTAATTAATTATAATCCAGACAAAAAAAAATAGAAGGTCTGATTATGACGTTTTGAATAATTGATCTAATTTTTTTCAAATTAGTGATTTTTGCAGTGCATATGTAAAGATAGGCTATGTCTGAGTCTAAGTACACCATCAGTCATGTTTTCTCCACATTAGGATATATTATTCACATTGTTAGTCTTTTTCATGCAATTGAACAAATAGGCCACGTCATAAGCTGCTTTTTTCCTAAGAACAGAATTAATAAAACAAAACAATATTGAGTTTTGATTAATTATATTTTGTCATTTGTTTTGTGTCTTTACACAATGTTACTAGTTTACTTTTATGGTGGAGGGAAATCCAATAGCATTTTAGAAACTGTCCAAAAATTTTTGGTTTTAGAAATTTTTGTATTTCTCTTCATTAATGACAAATAAAATTTCAAGTCTTTGTATATTTATCAGTACATTGATGATTTTCTAGTTATTTTTCTTCATATGTGGTCACCAAAAATATAAAGGCTACTTATCTTTGAGCTCAAATTAAGAAAAGGTAATCTGAAGACGGTGTCCAACCAAAACATTGCATTTTGAAAGAATTAACTTGGAATCATTTAAAGTTATGATTTTTCACCATACTTTTTTCTGGAAAAAGAGCACAGATTTTCTAGTTACTCTTTTTTTATATTGTTTATTTTGTAGATTATATTTTATTATTTTATTTTATTGGGTTATTTGTATTATTTATATAATGTGGCTTTCTCCAATATTAGATAATATAATGTTTTTTTTTTTTTTTAGCATGGGATGCTAATGATTCTAATATGGGTCTGTTTGCAGTAGGAAATTGTCAGTG
This sequence comes from Vulpes lagopus, assembly GCF_018345385.1. Lineage (NCBI taxonomy): Eukaryota > Metazoa > Chordata > Mammalia > Carnivora > Canidae > Vulpes > Vulpes lagopus. The sequence goes on along the minus strand of NC_054824.1, from coordinate 19,636,513 downwards.
GTACTAGAATAAAAGAAAGGGGGGGGGGACCTGAGATAACAAAAGTATTAGCTTTCCTTTTCCCTTTTACTTTGTATATAGTAAAAGCAATAAATCATCCAGTGGAAATTAGAGGAAATATGGCTCTGAATATTTCTCTTATCCCTGTTAGACAATAGGCCCCTCCATCAATTCACTTTATAATTTGCTATCTTAACGGATCAAATAATTATGCTGTTGAGTTACCACTCATGTCTCGTGTAAATTCCAGATTTACCTCCTTGGATCGTAGATTCTAACTCCTTATTTTGTTGAAGTATTTTACTCTTATCTGAAACTGTTTTTATTTATTTGTCTTTGGTTATGTTGAGTTTGTTGTCTTACTTACTAAAATAAAATGTTAAGAATCCTTAAAGGAAATGATTTAGCTATCTGATTCCTTGTAGTTCTCAAAATGTCAAGAACTGGGCATGATACATATTACATATTCATCAACACTGGAAGTTATTGGAATGAAGAAATAAATAAGTAAACAAATTATCTAATTAAATTAATTATAGATCATTTAAGATTTCAACACATATTATCAAAACTATGTAACTTTTATTTTGACTAATCTGTGGTCTTTCAATATAATCCTCTGTCAATGATGAGGATACTGTCAAAATCTAGGCTAAATCTCTAAGACCACTAAGAAGTTCTAGTCAGTCTCGTTGATAAGAAAGATATTTATTTTCTGTACTTTTTTCCTCCTGAGTTTCATCCAGAGACACAGAAAAAAGCCATAATTTCAAACTTGAATATTCATCAATTTAGATGTGTGTTTATGCTCCGTGAATATTCTATAGTAGTAGAATTGAAGATGGGAGTTCTATTCTTAATTCAGTGTTAAAGAAAACTCATATAAAGAAAATTATTCTTGAAAATACTTTATCAGGGTGACTGGTTGGCTCAGTTGGTTAGGCATCTGACTTTGGCTCAGGTCATGATCCTGGGTTCTGAGATCGAATCCCACATTAGGCTCCTAGCTTAGCGAGGAGCCCATTTCTCTCTCTGCTTGCTACTACCCCCTGCTTGTGCTCCCTCTCTCTCTCTCTCTCTTTCTAATAAATAAACAAAATCTTAAAAAAATACTTTATGAATTCATGTATTGCATTCTTATGTACCATCCCACAAAAACCATCCCACCTAAATTTTTCTTCTAGTTTGAAACAGATTATTGTCTCTTCAGTGAAGTATTAGATGATTTACCATTTTGTCATATTTACACTATCAAAGAACATAAAGATACATGTTACATTTTGAAATCTATGCTGATTTCTGGGCCTAAGCTAATAGCATAAAAATATAGGAATGGATGCCTACACAACTAAACATACTGTCTTTCAGGAATAGAATTCAACTCCACTTTAATACATCAAGATCCCTTTAAGTCTGCTCTTTTTAAGGATTAGAAACACTGTTTGTCTTGCCTTAAATTCAGAGAATTAATTTACAATTGAACAAGGCAGCAATAGCAGCTCATAAAGAATCACCCTTAATGCTCCTCCTTCTCTGTGTTCATTCTGATACATTCAGCTGGCCAACCTGTACTTGACTTGTGTTTGGTCCATCCCTACGTTCTTAAATCCAAATGTCTTGGGATAAGACTCTGCCAAGGCCTGGCCTACACCATCTGCTCTAAGTGACTGCCAGGATTCCCGGCTGCCCTGACAAGCCTGGAGAGACATCCTGATTTTTGTCTCTCCTGTGAATATTTGAGGTTTACAAATAAGTGACTCTCAGATAAGTGAAATATTAGAGTGTCTCAATCATAAACATTATTATTTCTATCCCATTGATACTTGAGGTGATTTCCTCTATGAAAATCCCCAACATCTAAAATATGATACTTTGTTTTAGGTGACAATATTGGCAATAAACATTGACAAACAAGCATATAGAGAGTGGACCAACATAATGCTAGTTCTTGTAACTATATTTGAGAAGCATTGTCTAAAGAAACCAACAAGTGTGTCCTGGAAAACAAAATATTAATAACATGCTAGTGATGTCTTAACCTTAAAATGAGAAACACAACTATACACAAGGAATGAGAAATTTTTGTTTAAAAATGACATTCTGTCACTGAACATTCATCAATAAAGAACTCTAACCCTCAGCAAATGCTTGCAAAACTCCAAGCACTTAACTATTCTCTGGAGTTGGAGTATCAATCCTCAATATCCTCAGGGTCTGGTGTTTAAAATATAAACATGGTGGTTCTGTAAATTGGTTGATTCATAATATTATCCTACAAAGCATTGAAGGAAATTGCTTGTGGTTGTCCTTTAGAAGGGATGATTGTGACTAATGAAACATTCATTTTAGCATAATTAATGTGTTATATTTTATATCTTAAACATCTGCCTTCGGCTTAGATTATGATCCCAGGGTCCTGGGATTGAGCCTGGCATCTGACTCCACAGGGAGCCTGCTTCTCCCTCTCCCTCCTCTCCCTACCCTCTTTTTGCCCTTTCCCATGCTGTCAAAATATATAAATCTAATCCTTAAATAAAAAAAAAAGTTTGTGCTAATATTTGCAAAGTAAAAGGAATAAATTTTTAAAGAAAGGCAGGTTTTGTATCAGCTTACAATGATATAAATGCCATTTGGAGAGTTACTTTTACAGACAAATAATAAGTAATTGGTAGATACACATTTTCTATCACTTCAGGGACTTTAACAAAAGTAATTTTTCCTGTTCTTTTGATATAAAACATTTTTGACAAAAGAAATTAAAAATGATAAAATTATAGTAGATACAAAATACAATCAAAAGGCTCAATAAGCAGTTATTTTGCTATAAAAATTAAGATTTCAGGTTAGTTGACAGATTGTTGCACCAAGATAACAATCCATGTGAGTCTATATGGGTATTTAAATATCACATGTAGTAGATATCACATGTGTATTATATCAATAAAATTTTAATCGGTTTTTTCTATCCATATTGAGAAGATTATTAGAGCTTGCTCTTTGAAGTACTAATAACTAAATGTTTTTATTTGGGATAACTTCTCATTCCTAGTAAAAAAGAAAAGGAAATTTAATTGTGACTTATGCTTGTGTAGTCCACTATCTGGATGTATCACAGTTTGTTACCCGTCACCAGTTAGACAATTTTTTTTAATTTTCAGCAATTATAAATAAAGCTATGATAAACATTTGATAAACATTTTCATACAGGGTTTTATATGAACAACATTTTATTTTTAATAATACATTCGACATCAGTTTAACTTTATAGGAAATTGCCAAGCTATTTTCTAGAGAGACCATACCATTTTGCATTCCTACTGTTAATGAATGAAAGTTCAAGTAGGTGAGCTTCTATGTCAATGTTTGGTATTTTATTTTTAAAATTTTATTTTAACTCTGGCTTTCCTTTATAAAACACTGTCTAGTGAAAATAATGCGGCCTACCTTGTGGATTTGGTTTCTTCTTTCAAAGCATATCTTTGCCACAAACTATGTAATAAGGTACATGATCTCTCTTTTCTTAAAAAAATAATATTTATCCTACTATTAATAATAAATATATTTAATTAAAATATAATGATTGTCCTATGGCATAGATGATAATATCTTTGAACAGTGCACACTTATTTTCTAAAATATAGAAGTTATATATCTATTTTACTTTTGAGGTTTTGAGGTTTTTTTCTTTTAGTTGTTATATGATCTCTTAAGAAATGCAAGGGAAACTTGTACAGGGACACTTGCATTTGGTCTTCACATACAGTGATTGAAAGGCAAGCATAAAGAGCATGTATTTATTTATTTATTACTTTTTTAAGATTTTATTTATTTATTCATGAGAGAGAGAGAAGGCAGAGATATAGGCAGAGGGAGAAGCAGGATCTCGCAGGAAGCCTGATATGGGACTTGATCCCAGGACCCCAAGATCACGCCCTGAGCCGAAGACAGACGCTCAACCACTGAGCCACCCAGGCAACCCAAGTGCATTGATTTAAAACATGTTATTAAAAACATTACTAGAAAAAATAAAAATAAAAATAAAAATGAAGACATTACTAGATTAATCCTGATAATCCAAATATGCATACAAATACTGGATTTGAGTTTGTATGCAAATATAAATATAATACTTATATACACATTTAAACTTTTTATTTCTATTTTAATAATGACAATGATAAAGAGTTTTTCTTTAGGCTTTTTGCACTTAAATGCATCATTCATTGACTTCTAGCTAATAATATTGACAATATACTGGTTGTGAAATAAAAAAATTACAAACTATGTGTTGTACTTAAGAACTATATGTGTATATGCATCTCAAAGCATAATCTATATATAGAAAATGTCCTAGTTGCATGTAATTGGATCATATTCTACAAATAGGAGACTATGGGTTGGAAGACTATATTTCAAAAGCTAATTGCTATTGTCCACATGAATTCAATCAATAATTAAATGTAATAAAATGTAATTTTCTTTACTCCTAGTTTTAAAAATCATCAATAATTTTAGAGCTGTTAAATTGCATATACAGCTATAATGTGAAAGTAAACAGCTATAAGTGAGCACACAGCTAAATGCAATAGTGTATTTTTAAAAAGGTACACTTAAATTTGCTGGTAAGTTTTATAACCCACTATCATTTTATAGTTATGCAAACTAATAGAAAAGCATTCATATCTCATGCTTCAGCACTTGAAGAATTATTGGTGTAAAATAAAATAATTACTTACAATTTTTATATTGCATTCACAGAATTACTTTTATAGATATAAACAGCACAATTAAGTTTTAATTACTGGTACAAGTAAAATGATTACTTGTTCACAGTTGCAAAATTACTTTAAAATATTTGTTTTTAAGACCCTCTCACAAAAGTAAATAAATATTTATAAGCAAGGAAAAATTACATGGTGCAACACTTTTTCTTTGTAGGTTTCTTATAAATAAGTTCCGTGGCATTAATACTATAATACTTTTTTATATTGATTTAACTTAATTTAATTTAGTCTGCTAATTATTTAAGCCTGTCCATAAACCTTTTTTAGGTGAGGGATTTTTTTTTACATTTTTAAGTTTTAATTTCAGTATAGTTAGCATACAGTGTTATTTTAGTTTCAGGTGTACAATATAATGATTCAGCAGTCCTGTACATTACTCAGTATTCATCATGATAAGTGTACTCCCTAATCCCCATCACCTATTTCACCCATCCCCTCACCCACCTCCCCTCTATTATCAGTTTGTTCTCTATAGTTGAATCTGTTTCTTACTTTGTCTCTTTTCTTTTTTCTTTTCATTTCTTTTTTCTTTTTTTCTTTTCTTTTCTTTTTTTTTCTTTTCTTTTCCTTCTTTGTTTTGTTTCTTAAATTCCACATATGAGTGAAATCATATGTTATTTGTCTTTCTCTGACTTACTTTGCTCAGCATTATGCTTTCTAGCTCCATCCATGTCATTGCAAAAGTAAGATTTCATTCTATTTTATGGCTGAACGATATTCCTCTATTTATACCACCTCATTATCTATTCATCTACTAATGGACATTTGGGCTGCTTCCATAATTTGACTATTATAAATAATCCTGCAATAAACATATGGCTGCAGGTACCCCTTTGAATTAGTGTTCTGGTATTTTTTGATAAATACCTAGTAGTGCAATTACTGGAGTAGGGTAGTTCTACTTACAACTTTTTGAGGAAACTCTATGCTGTTTTCCACAGTGACTGCACCAGTTTGCATTCCCACCAACGGTGTACAAGGGTTCCTTTTTCTCTACATCCTCACCAACACTTGTTTTTTCTTGTGCTTTTGATTTTAGCCATTCTGACAGGCATAAGGTAATATCTCACTGTGGTTTTGATTTACATTTCCCTGCATCTTTTCATGTGTCTGTTGGCTGTTGTATGTCTTATTTGGAGAAATGTCCATTCATGTCTTCTGTTTATCTTTTAATTGGGTTATTTGTGAGGTTTTTTGGTGTTGAGTTGTATAAATTATTTATATATTTTGTACACTAACCTTTTATCAGATATGTCATTTGCAAATAATTTCTCCCATTCAGGTTGCCTTTTAGTTTTGCTGACTGCTTTCTTTACTGGCAGAAGCTTTTTATTTTTATGTCATCCCAATACTTTATTTTTTGCTTTTATTTCCCTTGCTGGAGGAAACACATCTAGAAAAATGCTGCTATCGTTGAGGTCAGAGACATTACTGCCTGTTCTCTTTCCTAAGACTGTCATGGTTCCAGGTCTCACATTTATGTTTTTAATCCATTTGGGGTTTACTTTTTATGGTGTTATAAAGTGGTCCAGTTTCATTCTTTTTCATGTAGTTGGCCCGTTTTCCCAGCACCATTTGTTGAAGAGATTGTCTTCTTTCCTCCTTTGTGGAAGACTAATTGACCATATAATTGTGCATTTATTTTTGGGTGTTCTCTTGATCTATGTGTCTATTTTGATAGCAGTGTCAGTGCCATACTGTTTTGATTACTACAGCTTTGTAATATAACTTGAAGCCTGGAATTATGATTCCTCCAGTTATTGTTGTTTGTTTGCTTTTTCTAGACTGTTTTTGGCTATTCAGCATCTGTTTTTTGGTTCCAGACATATTTTAAGATTTTTTGTTCTGTGAAAAATGCTGTTGATATTTTGATAGGGATTACATTAAATCTGTAGATAGACATTTAACAATATTTATTCGTCCAACCCCTGAGCATGGAATGTCTGTCTCTAACCTTTTGAAGAGGCTTACTTTTCCCTGCATTTCATCCCAAGTTCCTGTGTAAGATCCTAAAATACAAAGCAACCTAGAATACTCTACAAAAACTCTTAAAGTTTGTTTTGTTTTGTTTTTGCTTCCTCATTTCACATTCATCGACAATTCACCTCTATCAGAGTTGCTTTTACCTGTCAGAATTTCTGTGCCTGGTTTTCACTAAGATTAGCAAGTTATTTCATTAATATTTTTTAAAGATTTTATTTATTTATTCACGAGACACACAAACAGAGAGAGAGAGATAGAGAGAGATAGTAAGAGACATAGGCAGAGAGAGAAGCAGGCTCCATCAGGGAGCCAGACGTGAGACTCGATCTGGAGACTCCAGGACCACGCCCTGGGCTGAAGGCAGGCACCAAACCACTGGGCCACCCAGGGATCCCCCATTCATTAATAATTTTTAATTGCTTAAGACATTATTTTTAAAATTCTACTTTTGCTCTTTCAGGGCTTTAGTGATAAAATATTTTTGATATTTTAAAATCCCATTTGCTTTTAAAATAATACCTCTACCTTCAGTCTATTTGTTCTCAATTAGAAAATTCTATGTGAAGAACAATTACTTAGTATATTTCTATCTTTTGAACTTGTCTACATTTTTAATTGTCATTCAGTGATATTGATAATATTAATTCTTGATGATTTGAATCTCTTGTCAAATAAATTAGTTAAATAATATATAAGACTTAAAAATACTACAGTGTTTCCTAGATTTTATTATCGAAAATACTCTGACCACATTACTTATGGTGGACTCTACCAGATGTTGAATGCAATGTTTACCAAATTATTGCTCATCATGGTTTTTGCCATATCTGTGTATCACTAGAAATCTTATTTCTACATGTGATCCAATAGATTACAACTATATGCATAGAAATTCAGAGACAAGAATGTAATTGAGCTTTCCTCATTTCTGCAAGCCCAGCATCTGAATAGTTATGTGGGAAGACTAAGTTGATACAGTTTTGAAGCTCTCATAGACATACCTAACCACCAGATCTATAATTCAGGTGATAAGAACAAGCCAAAATTTTAAAACATTCCTACAGGAGTCTCCTCCTAAGCAAAAATATCCATGAAATTATAGCTTTTATGTTCAGTATATTCTGATGAGTACACATAAGTAGTAAGTATATCAAAATGCTCATAATTTTTCATATAAAAGTATCTCACATAATGTAAGGAATACTGACCAAAACAATTGTAAGTGGAAAGAATTCATAGAATTTTTATCACCACCTTCTAATTACTTTCATCTTATTGTATTACATCAGTAGCAAATAGAGTGTAAGTATATACATTTTGTTAAAATGATCCCTGGGGACATACATATTCTAGCCTTACTATTTTATCAGAAACATTTGCATATAAAAAACATAGCCTTATATTTTATGAATCATATTTATCTTTTGATGAAAAGAATTATAACTATTTCTCTTATTATTCTTTGTATTATTGGGATTTAGCATTTTGCTAAGTTGTAATAGACATGGAAGATACATTTGCTGAACTGAATTCTAAAATAAATTCAAATTTTAAAAACATAATAAAAATATTTGTAATGCTGGGGTTCCTGAATGGCTCAATCAGTTGAGCATCCAATTCTTGATTTTGGTTGAGGTTATGATTTCAGGGTTGTGAGATTGAGCTCTGCATTCCGGCTCTACACTCAGCAGGGCGTCTGCTTTAGGCTCTTTCTCCCTTTCCTTCTACCTCTCCCTCCATTCACACAGGCTCTCTCTCTCTCTTAAAATCAATCAATCAATCTTATCTTTAAAAAATATTTTAATACTATAATATGGCACTCCAGTTAGTATATATATACATATAATCATATATACACACTATATTTTCATTATGTACATGTACTCTTGTAGTACTTTAATTACAATGCAAATTTCCCATCCCATATATTTTTCTTGTTCAATTTTTACTTTACATCTATATTTTATGTATTTCCTTTCTTTCCCTTTTTCTTTTTATTTCATCTCCCTCTCTCCATTTCTTTTCATGATTCCTCAAATTCAGTCCAGGGATTTCTACAAATCCCTGAGGTATATCTAAGAGATTCTTATATAGTAGGTCTGCAGAAATCCTAAAAGAAATGGAGTTTTGCAAATATATCTGGTGATTCTAATGCAGATGGTCACTGTACAAAACTTTGAGATACACTGTAGTTCTAAAAGGGACATGAGTAATTTTTGAAAACTAAATAATATGCTAAAGAATCATTTTGGTAAAGTTTATTATAAGTTTAAAATATTATACCATTAACATAAGAGATCAATAAATAGATAAAATAAAATAAATTAGAAATATACTAGTCTCTCACAACTTTGATGTTTAGCTTGTTTCATACAATCAGTAGAGAACTTGGCTGAGAAATATAATACCTGAAGTAAAATTAATTTAAGACCAATAACATGAGTGAACCTTTAATGTGAGCAACAACATCACTACCAACAATAGCAAGATAGTAAATACAAAATGATATCAATAATATTTTATATATGTTAAAGGAATAACAGTGGATTCTTCATATCATAATTTTTATTCTGCAGGAGAATGTGTCTTTTTTCTCTGCATAAACTTAAGTTCTGTCTAAATGTGAGAATTGGATATGCTAATTCTCCAAGATCCTCCAAGATGACTTCTGGCCCAGAGAACCTAGGGAATGTGGATTCAAACTTTCCAAGCCTGCCACTATTGTATGTGCCATTGTGATACTATAATTACAACAGCTATTTTTCTAAAACATATATGTTATCCTATCTAAGAATGAATATATATATATATATATATATATATATATATATATATATATAAATAAATAAAATCTTCTCCTTTATTTAGTGAAATATGGAAAACTAATAGAGTGGTTTAGTAGTGACCAAGATGGCCTTTACATTTTCCTCAGCTTGAGTAATCTTTAGAGAGTTTTTTTTTTATTTCTATAATTTTCAACTTCCCTTTTCCTAGAGCATTTACTTTAGAAAAATTGCAATTGTAAATTCTTTCTCTGCCCCTTTGAGATGTATTTCTCTCTAAGCCTCTTTGTAGTTTTACAGTCCACACATGTCTTTCTCAAGGACCTGGGAGCCATCCATTTGAAATATAACCATAAAGGAAGAAAGCTCCTTTACCTCCCAGTCTCTGGGAGAAGATAGAACCTTGCTTTGACAAGTATTGATTGGCAAATAGATCACCTACCTAATCTTATATCTATAAATCTCCTCCTGAATATCCTCCAGAACTTTTCTACTAGCTTATCCTTACTCCTTCTTGTTTTGGGGAATTGAGCTCAAACCCTGTCCCTTATTACAAGAGTCTTGAATAAAGTCTCCCTTACCTATTTAATTCTGTGTAATGCAATTTTTTTGACATTAGTATTTACTTCTTTATATTACAAGAAAATGTACATTACCAAGAAAACCTTAGAATATAAAAAATAAAAATAAATCAATATATTGTACGATATCTAGCTAATCAGTTGCTGTCTAATTAGACTTACAATCACTAATGAATCTCTCATTACAGATAACAGTTGGTATTGATGTGTCATTTTAACTTATCTCTGTAATTTTAGTGTGTCATAATAATCTCTACCAATAGCCTCTTTCTATGCTTGACATTTATATTATCATTACTTCCTACTTCAAACAGGAGTATGTAAGATATAAAAATGGTGAGATAATTTGTGCTTTTTTGGAAAAGTGTATAATTATTATTATTCTCTAAGCCTCAGTTTTCTGATCTACAAATGTTCTCTTTTTTAAAAAATCATAGATAGAAAGAGAGACAGAGAGAATAGTTGATGCACAATGTTACATTAGTTTCAGGTATACAAAAAAGTAATTCAATAACGCTATACAGTATACTATGCTCACCACAAATATATTATCTGTCATCATGCAACCCTATTACAATAGCATTGGCTATATTCCCTATTTTGTATCTTTTATTCCCATGACTTATTCATTCCATAACTGGAAACCTGTATCACCCACTCACCTTTGCCCATCCCCCTATCACCCTCCCCTCTGGCAACCATCAGTTTGTTCTCTGTGTTTATAGGTCTGATTCTGCTTTTTGTAGTTTATTCATTTGTTGTTAGATTCCACATATAAATGAAATTATATGCTATTTGTCTTTCCTTGTCTGACTTATTTCACTTAGCATAATACTCTCTAGGTCCATCCATGTTATTGTACGTGGCATGATCTCATCATTTTGTGTTTTTATGGGTATGCAATATTCCATATTATTATTATTACTATATTATTCTATATATATTTCTCACATCTTCCTTATCTATTCATCTATCAATGGACACTTAGGTTGCTTCCATATCTTGGCTAATATATATAATGCTGCTATTAACATAGGAGTGCATATATCTTTTGAATTTTTGTTTTTATTTTCTTTGGGTAAATACTGAGCATCAGAATTATTGAATCCTATAGTATTTCTATTTTTATTTTTGAGGAACCTCCATACTGTTTTCCATGAATGAAACCATCAACAAAACAAAGTGCTAACCTATTAAATGAGAGAAGATATTTACAAATGATGTATCCAATAAAGCATTAATATCCAAAATATAAAAGAACTTATACAACTCAACACCAAATCACAACAAAACAAAAGGCAAATTATCTAATTAAAAATGGGCAGAGGACCTGAATTGACATTTTTCCAAAGAAGACATACAGATGGCCAACAGATACATGAAAAGATGCTCAGCATCACTAATCAGAGAAATGCAAATCAAAGCCACAATGAGTAATCACTTTACCTTTGTCAAAATGACTAGAATCAAAAAGAAGGAACAACAAATGTTGGCAAAGATCTAAAGAAAAAGGAAACTTCATGCACTCTTGGTGAGGATGTAAATTGGTATAGCCACTGTGTAAATGCTCTTTCAAAGGTGGAAGATTGAGGTGATTTATATCATAAACACTTTATATGTTATTTTAAAAATATAATAAGAATATCTTATTAAAAAGTCGTGGCTAAAAAAAAAAAAAAGTCGTGGCTATTCAAAAAATATATAAAGTTGATTCATTGTATCAAAGGGATATGTATCATCATGCCCTACTTTTAAAGCATTATCAATTAAATCATTTATCATTTTAATTTTTTATAGACCTGATCATAATATTCCTAGCAGAAAGGAAATAATTAGAATTAAAATTACTTGAATTAATATAATTTCTTTCTGAGTATAAATTCTAAGGGTATCATCAATGTATTTGAATAACATTCAGATCATTATAAGACAAAGGCAACCATAAGTTGGCATATAAATCATAATATGATGGCATTAATCATATTATGGGGGAGCAATTAAGTTTCAGTATGTAAAGAAGTGCTTTGGGAAATTTAAATTTCTTTTATAACCTCATTATATTAACATTTAGCAATATAGTTGAAGCACATATTCACAGCTTAGGGCTTCCTTGATCTACTATAAAAATGGTTTAATCTTTGAAAATGGGTTATATAGCCATACTTTTACGAATTTTCCTCATGAGAATGATCTTTTTCCTAACTTGAAAAAAAATACCTCCAGTATGTAAAAATAATTAAAACATGCACTTAACAAGCATGCAAAAACTTAACAAAAAAAGCAAAACAAAATAACTTTTACTCTTCCTTTTTTTAAAAAGATTTTATTTATTTATTCATGACAGACACAGAGAGAGAGAGATAGAGAGAGAGGCACAGACACAGGCAGAGGGAGAAGTAGGCTCCATGTAGGGAGCCTGACGTTGGACTCGATCACAGGTCTCCAGGATCATACCCTGGGCTGAAGGCAGGCACCAACAACCACTGGGCCATCAGGGCTGCCCATACTCTTCCTTTCTTAATATATACCAATTCACTTAGCTTCTAACTTCCTCCCACATTTTTCTTAAGTAGGGCTCAATATTCGCATCCAGTTTATTCTCAAAGTTTCTCATTCTTTTGGCTTTACTTATTGGAATACATGACAAGTCACAGCTATTATATACTACCATACACTGTGTGTGGAAATCCTAAAATATCTGCCCAATAGAAAATTTATTCAAATTCCCATTTAGGCAAAATCCTTAGTCACTAAATATTGAGCCTTTAAAATAAAATCAACTTTCAACTAAAGCAGGGTCTATTGGATTGTTCCTGGATCCTATAATTCTCTGACATCAGGAGACTTCCCAGAAAAGAAGCTGAAAACCAAATAAAAATCCTTGTGCTGTCAGTCTCTCCGGTAGGAAAGACGAGTCAATGTGACTGTTTATTGGTTTTTTTCCAAAGCAAATGTTTGTTCTAGTAAAATTATAGTCTTTCTTCCCATAAAAATATAACTGCCTTTTATATTCAAAACATTTTAGAAGCTATATTTCTTAATAAAAATGACATTAACAGTAAACAGTTGTTAATATCACATTTATCAGATTTTGTATGTTAAATTAAGTTTATCTATTTTAAACTTCTTATATCGAAGAAAATAAATATCTATCCTTACTTGTACCTAAAAATATCTTTTTACATTAAACTTCATATATTTACTTTGATTTCCTCATTTTTTAATAGGCTCTAACATTTAAGAAAAAAACAATTTCTTACAAATTTGCCTTCCATAAAAGTGCATGGAGGCTTAAAATATTTCCTCCTTTTTCCAATTATCCATGTTGAAATATATATAAAGTATTGCTGCATATAATTAAAACAGTATAAAATATTGAAAATTATAAAATCAGTATATCTGCTTACTGGATTCATTTCTATAACTTTCAATATAATATAAAATCTTTACAAAATACAAACTTTAATATATAACATTTGATTCTGCGGCAGTGATTCCAATAATTTATCTGTTACTTATATCATGTGCATTGATAATACTGTAAATTAATAAAAGGAATCTAGGTCATTACCAGGGGGGAAAAAGAAGGTGTAATGAAGATGAAGTGTGGCCATGATGAGGTGTAGAGACATTGACAAGTTCAATGATTTCTTCCTTGAAAATAAAATTACAAATGATTCAAGAGTGATAAAAATTCAGCATTCTTTTTTGTCCATTGCTAATTTCATTCCTAAATTGTGGGTTGGAATAACCATATTACTAATACTGATGGTCATCATTTAATTACATTGGACATACATTTTGATTTTTCTCCATTTAATATAGAAAATTGCTTTGGCTAAAATATGTCCATTTTTTTTCTATTTTTAAAGTGTAGCCTCTGTATTTTAATCCATAATCTCCTAAAGTATTGAATTACGTGGTTTGGCTTTACACTACTTGAAGATTAAGCATTTCCTTTACTTCCTTTTAAATTAACCTTCCATTAGTTTTTGAATGATCTCTCCTTCTTATATTATGGAATAGCATATAAAAAAGGATCTTATCAATTTTACTATACACTTCAAAATCTTAAATAACTCAATTATATTCACTCTATCTCTTCACATTTCCAGGCTAAATAATCTTAACTTCTCCACTTTCCTTTTGTATATGTGTAAGTTTCATTCTACTTTAATCATTTTACGTCTCCTTTTGTGAACTCTTTCATCCTTATCTTACCCCAGGGAATGTATCCTAACTAAGACAGTGCTTCATATTGGAAGATTCTATATATAATTATAACATACATTAGTGCTATTAATTTGCATTTATATACCATTTCATTTATGCAAAGTGCTTTCAGTTTATCTTTACAATATTGCTGGGAACCTATTAGCATATGTGCTTGGAAAGAGAAAGTACAAAGAGGTTGAAACTAACCCCAAATCACTAACAGTACATCTAAATTATTTTTGAGACAACAGAAAATGATCCTTTTTATTTAAAAAATATTTTTAAAAAGCTAATTTTATTGATAGAAACTTACTAAAAGTCATTGTTAATTTTCTGGCAATAGAAAGAACAAGTGGACAAAATGACAAATTTGTTACAATATTCTTTTTAAACTAGTAAGACTACTTGTTTAGTGTATATGAGAATGACTTAGAAAAGTATAACTTTGTCGAGTGTAAAATCCTTTAACAAAAGGATAATGAATTTCCAATATTTTAAAAATTAAAAAAACACTCAAAATTAATTGAAGTGTCTTGAATCTAGCAAATACAATCAGGAATATAGATTTCTGTTTTAAATCTTAGGAAATAACTCCCCTTCATTTTTATGTGCATTAGAGGAGCCTGTTCTGATTATTTGAATTACACAACTCTGTTTTAGACTTTTGGCTTAATGGAGATTTACCACATTAATCCCTAGACTTTCTTTCTCTCAAATTAGGTGTAATGTCTGAAATTAAGGTCCAATATTATGTACAGTCTTGACTGGTGAAATTAGGAAAGCCTCAAATGACTTAACCAAAAGCTTAATGTCTTCTCTCTGCTCCTGTTATAATATCCCCTAGACCAAACAACAATAACCACTTCATCATCAAATAGACCAGCTAAAATCTCTGCTTATAATTAAGTAGCAAGCTTCAGTTCCATGCTGACCCACAGAATAGTTTAAACAAGTCCAACACATCCTCCTTTGGGAATCAGGAGACACCTTACCCTCTTGTGAGTCTGCTTCCCACAGCCCCTGGTTCTTCATTATGTTCCAGATTGCAACCCTTGTGTGGTCCTGCCTGGAGTGCAGTGTCCTCCTTTCCTGAGCTGTGAGTGTATGTGACTCATAAACCTCTGTGTATCTTATCTGTCCAATGTCAGATATCATGTTTCTGGCCATTTCTATAATCCCAGAGTGGGCATCACTCCTTCCCAGAAGGGATGTATAGGAGGTAATTACATCACTCCTTCCCTGAAAGGGTGTATAGGAGGAAGTAATAATGACAATTCTTGCATCACTGGATGCAGTGTCCACCAATGAAAGATAACCAAAAGGAGTATTTCGTATGCTAGTATGCTTATATGTCACAATGATTTAAAAAAAACTGTGAAGATGTGTGCATTTACAAATAAGCATAGAGGTTTTCCAAGAATTTCCTTCTTTCTTTCTTTTTTTTTTAATCTACAGTCCTCTAGGGAAACAGTGTTTGAAAATCAATTTCTTACTGAAAATCTCTTTCTGATTTTATTATCTCAGATTCCTAGGGCATCTCCTGGTTTTCCACAGTATCCAAATTTCAATATTCTTAAGAACCTTTGTGAAAAGTGGCTAATTTTAGTTTGACATTTAGAAATACTACAAGGAGAAAGCAAAGATTATTCCCGAAGTAGAAACAAGAAAAGGCTATTCATAAGTACTAAACTTATTGCGAAGATTCTTTGTGGCAAAAGAAATAGAGCATTTTCTCAATCTTTGCAATAATTAAAGGGACAGATATTATTTCCTCATTTAAAACATAGAGAGTAGCTGATTTAAAAAACATATTTATTTATTTGACAGCACACAAGCAGGGAAGAAGGGGAATCAGGCTCCCTGCTGAGCTAGGAGCCTGATGTGGGACTTGATCTCAGGACCCTGGGATCATGACCTGAACTGAAGGCAGATACTTAACCAGCTGAACCACCGAGGTGCCCTAGAAGAGCTGATTCTGAGAGATGTCTCCTTCTCAAAATTTTACTGCTAGTGAACACCAGTACCCTTTTCTGTTTATTTAATAAATCCACATTTATTTTTTATTATGCTAGAAAAAGCAAAAATCACAAAAAAAAGAAAGAGACAGAGAGAGAGAGAAGGAAGGAGGGAGGGAGGGAGAACACAGATTAGGGAAAATCAGTTTTGTTCCTTTTTAAAAAATAGGAATAGCTTACACTATGAATATAGGGTAATTCTAGTACAATTTTTAAAATGAATCTTCCACTCAATACCCCCAAAACAAAAAAGCCAGTCAAGAAATGGGCAGAAGATATGAGTAGACATTTCTCCAAAGAATACATACAAATGGCTAACAGATATATGAAAAAATGCTCAACATCACTCATTACCAGGGAAATACAAATCAAAACCACAATGAGATACCACTTCACACTGGTCAGAATGACTAAATACAGAAAATAACAGATGTTGGTGAGGATGGGGAGAAATGGAACCCTCTTACTCTTCTGATGGGAATGCAAACTGCTGAAGCCACTATAGAACATGATATTGAGGTTCCTCAAAAAGTTAAAAATAGGGCTACCCTACAACCCAACAATTGTACTACTAAGTATTTATCCTAAGGATACCAAAATAGTGATTCAGAAGGGCACATGCACCCCAATGTTTATAGAAGCCAAGTCCAAACTATGGAAGGAAAGCAGATGTCCATCAACTGATGAATGAATAAAGAAGATGTGTGTATGTGTACACACACACACACACACACACACACACTGGAATATTACTCAGCCATCAAAAGAATGAAATCTTGCCATTTGCAATAACATAAATGGCTCTAGAAAGTATTATTGAAGTGAAATAAGTCAGTCAGATAAAGGCAAATAGCATATGATTTCATTAATATATGGAATTTAAGAAACAAAATTGATGAATATAGTGGAAGGGAAAGAAAAAATAAAATAAGATAAAAATGGAGGGGAAGGCAAACTATAAGTGACTCTTAACTGTAGGGAACATATGAGGGTTATTGGTGGGGAGGTTGGTGGGGGAAAGGGGTAATTAGGTGATGGGCATTAAGGAAAACACTGGATATGATGAGCATGGATGTTATATGCAACTGAATAATCACTAAAATCTATCCTTACTACTAATACACTATTTGTTAACTAACTTGAATATAAATAAAATCTAAAAATTGTGAAAAAAAGATGTTAAAGATTTCTAAAAGCTAAAAAAAAAAAAAAAAAAGAAATGAATCCTTGGTTTTCCTTTCAATATAGTTACCATGGGGACTAGTGGTCTTCCTTATCTCTTTCTCATCATTTATTATTTCTTGAAAAGTATATGAGAGGGACATCTGAGTGGAGGGGTAGTGCGGCCAATGCTGCCCGGTGTCCCAGGAGAGGAAGGGACAGCACGGATGACACTGCCCGGTGTCCCGGGACAGGAGGGGACAGCGAGGGTGACACTGACCACTTCCTTGGAGAGGAGGAGACAGTGTCAGACACTGACCGGTGTCCCCAGAGAGGAGGGTACAGTGCAGCTGACACTGCCCGGGGTCCAGGGGGATGGTGACAGGCGTCCTGGGAGGGGAGGTAACAGCATCGTCTACACTGCCCGAGGTTCTGGGCGATGAGGGGACAGCACGGCTGACACTACAGTGTCCTGTGATAGGAGGTGACAGCGCACCCGACAGTGTCCGGTGTCCCGGGAAAGGAGGGCACTGCACATCTGACAATGACCGGTGACCCTAGAGAGGAGGGGACAGCCTGCCCGACACTGCCTGGGGCTCCAGGAGAGGAGGGGACAGCCTGCCCCAACACTGCCTGGGGCTCCAGGAGAGGAGGGGACAGTCTGCCCCAACACTGCCTGGGGCTCCAGGAGAGGAGGGGGCAGCCTGCCCAACACTGCCTGGGGCTCCAGGAGAGGAGGGGGCAGCCTGCCCCAACACTGCCTGGGGCTCCAGGAGAGGAGGGGACAGCCTGCCCCACACTGCCTGGGGTTCCAGGAGAGGAGGGGACAGCCTGCCGGACACTGCCTGGGGCTCCAGGAGAGGAGGGGACAGCCTGCCCCAACACTGCCTGGGGCTCCAGGAGAGGAGGGGACAGCCTGCCCCAACACTGCCTGGGGCTCCAGGAGAGGAGGGGGCAGCCTGCCCCAACATTGCCTGGGGCTCCAGGAGAGGAGGGGACAGCCTGCCCTGACACTGCCTGGGGCTCCAGGAGAGGAGGGGACAGCCTGCCCCAACATTGCCTGGGGCTCCAGGAGAGGAGGGGGTAGCCTGCCCAACACTGCCTGGGGCTCCAGGAGAGGAGGGGACAGCCTGCCCCAACATTGCCTGGGGTTCCAGGAGAGGAGGGGACAGCCTGCCCCAGCACTGCCTGGGGCTCCAGGAGAGGAGGGGACAGCCTGCCCCAGCACTGCCTGGGGCTCCAGGAGAGGAGGGGACAGCCTGCCCCAGCACTGCCTGGGGCTCCAGGAGAGGAGGGGACAGCCTGCCCCAGCACTGCCTGGGGCTCCAGGAGAGGAGGGGACAGCCTGCCCCAACACTGCCTGGGGCTCCAGGAGAGGAGGGGACAGCCTGCCCCAACATTGCCTGGGGCTCCAGGAGAGGAGGGGGTAGCCTGCCCAACACTGCCTGGGGCTCCAGGAGAGGAGGGGACAGCCTGCCCCAACACTGCCTGGGGCTCCAGGAGAGGAGGGGACAGCCTGCCCCAACACTGCCTGGGGCTCCAGGAGAGGAGGGGACAGCCTGCCCCAACACTGCCTGGGGCTCCAGGAGAGGAGGGGGCAGCCTGCCCCAACACTGCCTGGGGCTCCAGGAGAGGAGGGGGCAGCCTGCCCCAACACTGCCTGGGGCTCCAGGAGAGGAGGGGGCAGCCTGCCCCAACACTGCCTGGGGCTCCAGGAGAGGAGGGGACAGCCTGCCCCAACACTGCCTGGGGCTCCAGGAGAGGAGGGGGCAGCCTGCCCCAACACTGCCTGGTATCCCGGGAGAAGAGGGGGCTGCACTGTTGACACTACCCAGTGTTCCATGAAAAGAGGAGACAACACGGACCTCACTGTCTGGTGTCCCTTGAGCCTTTAGCTCAGGTCATGATCCCAGGGTCCTGGAATTGAGCCCCACATTGGGCTCTCGGCAGGGAGCCTCCGTCTCCCTCTGCCTGTGTCTCTGCCTCTCTCTGTGTGTCTCTCATGAATGAATAGATAAAATCTTTTTTAAAAAAAAGTATATGAGAAATGCTGCATAAAGATAAAGCAAATGTATGTCTAGAAATGAAATTAGGCATATATAGTATCCAAACCACCAACTTCTAAAGCCATTGAAAATGCCCATAAGTCCTCTTTTGAAATCTTCATCTTTCTTCTCATTCTTTTCTAATTAAAGTTTATGTTTTAGATACCAGCATTCACAACAAAGGTAAAAATCTAGTTTATAGTCACAATTTCAGTTTAAATTTGTTATTTAACTTTTTTTTTTTTTTTAATTTTACATTGGAAGTCTTATCAATGATATAAGATATATAATCATTTATGGAGTAGTCTGAAGAAAGTTTAGAACATTGCTTACAATTATTTATATTGAAAATGAATTCCTAATTCTAAGTAATACACTGACTTATAGTTTTATTTTTATAGATAGGAAAGAGAAAGAATGATGCTTTATTTTTAAAAACATAAAAGAAAGTTGCAAATATTGAAATACAATTCATTTGGATTGTTATGTTCGGCAATATTTTTATTTCCTAAGATAAAAAAGCATGATGCTGTTTTCAAAAATTTTCACAATCCTTGACTATTTCTTAGTTAAGATCTCCTTTGCCCTGCAACCTGTAAAGTATTTCACTACTTCAGTTGGCTTTAAGAGAGAGAGAGTAATTATAAATTTGCTTTCAAATTGGGGAATAGAAATCAATATATAAATATTAATTTTTCCTGCTGTCATTTATTTTAAAAATCTTAAGAATTATCAACAATTACTGATGGTTTAGTCAATCATAAAAGACTTATCATTTCTAAAAGTCAAAGTCTTTAAAATTTAAGAGGAATACTTCTCATTTGTAACATTATGTTGCCTTATGTATTCAGCTCCTGAGAAGCAATTTGAATTTAACTTTTCATTCTAATACTTTCCAAACCTGTAAGTTGTTTGCAATTTAGCTTTACTTGAGTATCAGTTGTCCTGTTCTTAATTTAATATTAACATTATTTTTTAGACTCCATTTCCTATAAAAAATATGTGAAATCATAGATGTCTTAGTTCCTTCTTAGGTTGGTTTAACAAAACTACTATAAACTAGGTGCCTTAAACAACATTTATTTCTCTTATCATCGGAGGCTGGGAAGTTCAAGATCAAGATGACAGCTGACTTGTTTGATGAGAGCCCATTTCCTGCTGTATAGACGGCTGTCCTCTCTATTACATAATAGAAAGGATGAAGAAAGACTCTGGAATATATTTTATAAGGACACTAATCCTATTCATGAGGCCTCTAGCCTTGTAATTTATCCCTCCTAAAGGGCTTACCTTAAATACTATCAACTAGTGATTTGATATCAATATATAAATTTTAGAGGGACACAGACGTTCGGTCTATAGCACAAATATTATTATTTTGTTATATTTTCTAATTAAATAAATGCAGAATTGGGAAAAAAATAAGATAATCATCTGAAAAAACTAACATTTCTTAATTTTAATCATTTGCATGTATCCAACTCTTACAAAAAGATTGCTCTGGGGAAAAAAGATCAATCACAATACAAATGTTTTGGTAAACTAGTGGCAGTGCAACTGACATTTGGATGGGGCTTCATGATGAAATTGGGACAATACATTCTAGTAGATGAACTCTTCAAATAAAACAATTTTATTGAATTTTTAATAGAACAGGCAAGATAAATAAAGGTAATAAATTCAGAATGGTTTGGTATTTGTTGGAGTCTGTATGCTAATTTCCCAATACTGGTATAAAAAACCAATATGAACTTACTGACTTACTAAAATTTGTTATTTTACAGTTCTGGATGACAGAAATCCAAAATGCATTTTACAGGCTATGATCAAAGTGTTGACAGAGCTGTGTTTCTTCTAGAGGCTCTGAAGAGGAAGTCCATTTCCTTGCCTTTTCTATCTTCTAGAGGCTGCCCGAATTCATTGACCCATGGTTCTTTCTTCCATCTTTAAGTGCACTTTTCCAGCCTCTGTTTCTGTTGTAGTATTTCCTCAGTCTATGACCCTCCAGTTCTTGCAATTATATTGGGCCCACCTAGATAATTCAGGATAATTTTCCCATCTCCAAATCTTTCACTTAATCATATCTACAAAATCTCTTTGCTATGTAAGGTAACACATTTACAAGTTCTAGAGTAGGAAACAGGCATCTTTGGAAGACCACTATTATTTCTACTACAATATGAAAATATTGTAGTATATAATAGTTTAATATGCTGGACTGGCTAAGACTGCTTAAAGAAAATATGCAGAGAAATTCCAGAGTTATTTCTGAAGAAGAAGAAAGAAAAGATTAAAGCAGATTGAAATTCATTAAAGCCAAGGAGGAAAGTGATTTAGGGAGAGGATTGTCAAGGCAGACAGAGGGGCAGGTAAGATAGGATCTGAGCAACAGTTACTGAACCCCACAGGAAGAAACAGAGTTAAATAGAATGAACAAATGTCAGTCGCTCAATCTATGTCTAGTAAGATGCCAGGTTTATGTAGATTAGGTACTTTCATTCTCACATCAAAACCACAGTGTAGATGATATCAGTGATTTTTTTTTTTTTTTTTTTACAGATGAAGAAAATGAAACTGAGCAATGGACTAGTCTTTCAGTTGTCAGTTAACTTTTTGTAGAAGCAGTTGTGGAATTCTTATTGTGTCTAATTCCTTAAACTTGTGGTCTGTCCATGACATCATGCTGTCCATATGGGGATTGAAAAACATATTAGAAATTATCCAGGAATCAAGGTATGTAAAGAAACAGACAACATTTGAAGACAGTGGGTATAAACTATTCTTTTGGAGAATGAAGAAAAGAGGTAATTTAGAAAATGATTCTGTAGAACTATTAAACTGAGGGAATATAAGCATTTATAGACCAAAGGAACAAAAAATATTTTTAAGTTATGTATCTTAGTGCTCAAAATATGAAAGAGATGATCATTGATGGAAATGAATTCTTAGAAAGATAAGAAAGAAGGAAATCAAAATGTTACGTGGAAGAATCAGCCCTGCAAAGGAACCTAGCAATATGGGGCCTAAAGTTCACATCCAGTCATATCACTGTGTCCCACTGTATCCGAGTCCTAATTGCTTAGCTGGCATATTATGTGTGTTGCAGTTCCAAGATTTGCCCATTTAACTCCTTCAGCTTGAGATTCCTTCCTCATATTCTTTGTCTACAAAATTCCATTCAATTATCAAAAGCCTATGGGCATATGATCTTATTTATGAGGTAGTATTAATTCCATTTACAGATATTTTTTTGTTTACTTTCTCAGTTTGTACCTCTCTTTATCAATGACTTTATAATGAGTCATAATATTGTTATAATAATGACAATGATACTACAGCATCCTTAACTACCAGATAATGTTCTATTTGCCTAAGGATAGCACCTCTTTTCATCTTCATACATCCCTACCTCTTCATTTTATCAAAAAGAAAACTGAGATTAAGAATAAATTTTAGGGGGATCCCTCAGTGGCTCAGTGGTTTAGCACCTGCCTTCGGCCTGGGGTGTGACCCTGGAGTCCCGGGAAAGAGTCCCATGTCGGGCTCCTTGCATGGAGCCTACTTCTCCCTCTGTCTGTGTCTGTCTCTGTCTCTCTTTGTGTGTCTCTCATGAATGAATAAATAAAATCTTTAAAAAAATTTAAAAAAGAATAAATTTTAGAGGAACGCCTGGGTGGCTTGGCAGTTAAGCATCTGCCTTCAGTTCAGGATGTGGTCCCAGGATTTGGGATTGAGTCCCACATTGGGCTCCTTACAGGGAGCCTGCTTCTCCTTCTGCCTATGTATCTACCTTTCTCTCTGTGTCTCACATTCATAAATAAATAAATAAATAAATAAATAAATAAATAAATATTTTTAAAATTTAGAGTTTTCTTAATATCACAAAAGGATGAGAGAAAATAGAATCAACACTTCTTAGTCTTTTTGTCTTAGGTTACGTCTGGGTGGAAGAAACAAAAATTCCACAAAATAATTTAGATAAAAGAAAATGGGAGTATGATATTAATGGCATATGCTTTAAAAAATCTACGTAAAACTATGTATCTGAGTCATAGGCAGATTAAAATGAGATGACTCTATTGATCTTAGCAATAGGTAACTACAGGTCTATATCTTCATGCTCTACTTTTAATGTGATTCCATGACCAAAGAACAATTTCTGCACCCCTTTGAAATGTTGGTAAAGAATGATCCCAGTGATACTAAACCACCTTATTTTATGAGACAAAAAAATTGAGCAAAAATATCTGACAGGATCTTAATTAATTGGTCAATAATTATTTAATTAGAATAATTCATATTTATACAAGGTTTACCTTCTTATAAAAGTACTTAAATGTTTTTAAGTAAAAAATAAATGAATTGGAAAGTGATAAAGCCATCTCACAGAACACAGACACAGTAAGAAAATCTAAAGCTCTCAAAGCAATTAAGAAATCAGTCCAAAAAAAAAAAAAAAAAGAAAGAAATCAGTCCAGTTCACTTTACCTGAGAACATGCTTTTGCCTCTACTTGTCTCTGCATTCTCTTTGGATTGATTTCACTCTTAACTCTTTCGGCTGATGTATTTTCTTTGCATCTCAAGCATAGTTCTCCATAGCTTTAAGATGAAAATTCCATTATAGATTACATTACCTGAAATTTTGAAAGAAATTGATAAGTCTAGTGGATTGTATATTTCTTATTCAGTCAGAATAGAAGCTTCCTGTCCCACCCTCTGAGAGCAATTCAGCAAGAGTTGGAGGAGAACATTAGATAATGGCATAAAAATGGGGTTACGATTCTTCATAAAGAAGGTATTGTGTGCCAGGAATCTCTCCAAGAATTAAACATCTAGTCTTCTCCAAGGGTAACACCAATTAACACTCACACCCCCTCTCATCTATTAGGGGTATGTATCATTAATGTATCAATTAATTTGAATCTAGTTTACCTAGTAAGGGTATAAAATAAAAAATAAGAATTTTTAAAGCAGACAAAAATAGAAGTAAACATTTCTAACTTTTGATACTTTGGTCCTTGTCTAACTCTATCTGAAAGTATGGCAAACCAAAATTTGTATTAGTTTTTTAAAGGGTTTTGTTTATTTATTTGAGAGAGAGCAAGAGAGATCATGTGCTAGGAGGGGCCAAGGGAGAAGGAGAAGCAGGCTCTCTACTGACCAGGGAGCCTCATCCAGGGCTCCATCCCAGGACTGGAGATCATGACCTGAGCTGAAAGCAGATGCTTAAGGGACAGAGATATCCAGTGCCCCTGTTAGTTTGTTTTATTTGTTTTTATTGAACAGAAATGATTCAAACCTCCATAATGATATCCTTATGTGCCTATGTAAACCTGATAAATGATTCAAACATCATGATTGATGAATTTGCTGCTGTCTCAGGTTTTAAAATTAATTGGAGAGAAATGAAAATTGTAATACAACTTGCTTTGTCTACACAGCATGCCTTCTACATAAATCACTAAATGAACACCAGAGGGAATTAAATATTTTGGAATGGTATAAAAATAAACTTGAAATAAATGCAAAACTTTGGAATGAAATATATAAAAATTTTCTTAAGCCTATTATGCTAGAACTATTACAATTTAAAATAGAGAGATATATTGGTCTGAAAGATAATAGCATTAGAAAATAAGGTTAATTAGGTCAAGTTTTGCTCATTTTGTTTTATGCTTTAGAATTTTTTCATTATTATGTTTATAATATGACAGTCTAAATTTCATCCAATCATATCTTTTATGTCCAACATTTCCAAAAGCAGAAAATCATTCTACATAATTTTGTAAGAGTGAATCGATCCCTTTACAAAGTCAGGGCTCAGAACTCCATGTAGGGAACCAGGGCTCCATTTCCGGGCACAGACAACTTAAGATGATAACAAGTTGATGGTCTGCCTAATTGAATTTCTAAGTCTAGACTGCTTATGTTCTCTGTTACAGATATTTCTCTTTTAAACGGATAATCTGGTTTGTTTTTGATTACTGACATCAAATAGTTCATCTAGACTATGCTAGGGATGCCATAACTTTACATTTTGGATGCCGGCCTTGCTATTTCCCAAAATTTGGGCTTTCCTATTATATTTGTCATATTCCAATAAGTGACATATTAGTAATTTAACTTGGAGTACTTTTTATTTTTTTAACTGAAAAGCATCTAGCCATAAAAGACAGCATATTTTAAAAATTCAAGAATGTGTTTTTCCACAATGTAGTAGGAATTTTGATTCTTAAAGAGAATTATCTGGTAGTCAGTGCATTTGGTATATTTCCTTACGCAAAATAGGTATACCACAATAATGCAAGGCTTAATAATTGAAGAAACTTGGTGCTGGCTGTGTGAATTCTTGTGTGTGTGGACTCTTGATACCATCTTTGCAACTTTCTATAAATGTAAAACTATGCAAATATAAAAGTTTATTAAAAATAGAGTTAGTTGTCTTATGGGTGATTTGAAGCCATAATATAGTATCTGGGATTATAAATAAAGGTTTAAAGTTTTTTTTAGATTGTTTCTATATGATAAAAATGTTTACTTAAGGGATCCCTGGGTGGCGCAGTGGTTTGGCGCTTGCCTTTGGCCCAGGGCGCGATCCTGGAGACCCGGGATCGAATCCCACATCGGGCTCCGGGTGCATGGAGCCTGCTTCTCCCTCTGCCTGTGTCTCTGCCTCTCTCTCTCTCTCTCTCTCTCTCTGTGACTATCATATATAAATAAAAATTAAAAAAAATGTTTACTTAAAAATATTGATTAAAATTAATATAAACCTATTTTACTTTTGTATTACTAAGAAGTAAATAGGGAATAATACTATATATTATGGAAGAGAGAATATATTGCTTCCTAGTTTACCCCAGAGTAATGCATTATTCACTTAACACAAATATATATGATGTTCCTCTAGAAAAGGTTGGTGGGGATTGGCAGGCAAAGAGTAGAAAATAATTATCCTAAACTCCACAGTACAGGTACATCCATTATTAGATTCTGTTGTGAATCCTTCTGGTCAGTTCATTTTAGTATTTTGTTTTGTTTTAAATTTAAGTAATAATAATAATAATAATAATCACACAATATTTTTAAAAATCCTGCTTCCTTAGATCACATTAAACAAGTCAGAGGTATGTGAATAAAACTTGCATTTAAAGTTTTTAAAAAATATTTTCAAATATTTGCTATTTAATAATTGGGTAGTTATTCAAACTCACTAGTGATTTATTAAGCATCTAAGACTTCACTTAAGAACAAGTTGCAATTTGATTTCTCTTAGTGACAAAATAAAATGAACAGCAGAACACAAGTAATAAGTAAAATTTTGTATCTCTGGCATGTAACTGATTTTGGACTTTCATGGCTTTATGGATCAGCTTATACTCATTCAGGAATAACTTCCATGTATGAGCCATGGCAGTTCCCATTTAGAGCTGTATGGCCCAACTCTCCTAAATTTTACTCCTACATATTGTATTAGTTGAGCAATGATCTCAGGTGCCTTATAATATATTTGCAATAAATATCATTTAAGTTTGATTAACTGACAAAACTAATGGTTATCTTTGACATCTAATCAGTTTTAGAAACTCTTTACTGCTCTGTGTACTACACATCTTAACTGCTTCCATGCAGCTGAAAGTAGCAGTCATCCTCATTATGTATCAGAACTGAAATGTCAATTATTCATTGCTAAATCCAGTAAGCTCTGAAGACACATCTGCTTTGCTAGTCTTATTAAGCAATAAAATAAGCTCCTGATATTAGTCACAGGCAGGTTTAGTACCATGGCATAATCAGAAAAATCGTTTTTTTTTTTTTAATTGAGCTAAAAAAACTTTCAAGTTTCAACAAACGAATAATTCTCTACCAGAGGAAATCTTTTGAGAAAGTATGCTGTTGTTCCACCATATCGCCACTCCACTAGTCATAACTTATAGAGTTTTTGTATTAACCTGAAGAAGACAAAGGTAAATACTTACACAGATTCTTAACATTTCTTTTAATAGGAGCAACCTAGAATTAAAATAGGTGATGTGAAAACTCATATTTAATGGATTTAACAGAGCAATACTTGTTAAAATATATAGAAAAATATTAGATAAGCCTTTTCCATAGTTTCCATTTTTCCTTTCCTTTTCCATTTGTTTCTCCTATCATCAACACAACCAATATCATAGTAATTAGTGAGTATTATGAAGATGGACAGGTGAGAATGACCAAGTAAGAGGAAGGAGATGCATTCCTCTAATTTGCAGTTGTTCTAACTCTCAGGAATCTCATTAAACATCTTACTTCTTATGGATTTGTAGCATATTTCCACTTGTCAAATCTCTTCAGTCACTTGACAAAAGAGTGCCAAGTGCCAGGTATGTTCCAGGCACTGTAGTAAGCACTGTACAAATAATGATAATTATAATGTAATTGAATGTTCATGTGGAATGAAGAACTCTATTAGCCCTAACAATTCCCAGATGTTTCTAGTTGCTCCGCATATCTCACTGCCAAGGATATTGATGAAATTAGCATCCACATATGGAAGATTTGACATGTCCTCTCCATATATAGATTGTATATATCAGATATACGAAGACAAAAGATTGTCAGTACTTCTATTTTCTTTATTCAAATATACCCTAGTAAATCTGAATAACAAATAAACAAAAACAAACATGTGGAAAATAATCCTAAGGAAAGAAATAGGAAATGTAGGTTTCTTTAGCACAGGTACCACCCTAGGCCCTGCTGGCTATGACTTAACTATACTTATTTTTTTTTGGTATTACTGTGTTTGCCAAATTAAATAAAATTAAGTGAGTCATGACAGCGAGTGTACTTTACAGGATTATGTGCAGCTTCTTCAGCCTGGATAGTAATAGACGGCCTGACTAATAGTATCAGCTCTCATGTTATCATATGGCTTTCTTACCTATTGAAGAGGAAATGCCGAAGGATAGAGGATTGTGAAACTGTATTCCTGGGGGGAATATACACAAATAAAAAATAGGTCAAGGAGGCTTAAAGTACAATTTAACTTCTGAACAATTAAAGAGATCCAGTATAACTATTTCAGTATGACTCTAGTATGTTTGCATCCCTTGTTGAGACAGTAATAGCAACTTCCTTTTTTTCTTCTTAAATTTTATAAGCAGATGCTACCCTGTGCCCTGGTATTTTGGTTCTAAGGCTGTATACAAATTACTTAACCTTTTGGTGCCTCAGTTAATTCAACTGTAAAATAGAGATATGCACAGGGATGCCTGGGTGGCTCAGGCAGTTGAGAGGCAAACTCTTGGTTTTGGCTCAAGTCATGCTCTCTTGGTCTTGGGATCAAGCTCCACATTGGGCTCCATGCTCAGCAGGGAGTCTGCTTGAGGATTCTCTCTCCATCTCTCTCTGCCCCTCCCTCCACTCAAGCCCTTGCTCATTCTCTTTCTCTAAAATAAATAAATCTTTAAAAATAGAAATATGTATATATTTCATAGTTTCTGAGATTTAAGTGAGTTAATGTGTGAAAATTTACATAAATTATAATGTCAATACTAACATATATAACATAAATAATTATATATTCATAAGTAAATTACCAAAGAAAATTATATCTACCTGAATGACACCTGGCACAATATAAGCAATATATTTTTTTATTTTATGAGTTTAAATAACTTATTGAAATGAAGTATGTCAAATTATATTTGTTTGCTAGGGCTAACCTAACAAAGTACCATAAACCAGATGGCTTAAAATAATAGAAATTTATTCTATTAGTGTTTTGGAGACTAGAAGTCCAAAATCAGGATGCCAATAAGATCATACTCTCTTTGAAAGCTCTAGGAGACCTTTTCTTGCCTCTCCCTTGCTTCTATTTGTTGCTGGCAGTTCTTAGTGTTCTTTTGCTTATAAGACTGATGAATCCAATCTCTGTCTCTGTCTTCAGGTGGTATTCTTTCTGTGTCTCTCCTGTGTTTCTGTGCACTCCCTTTACAAACATGACACTAGTCATGTTTGATTTAAACTCCCATACACATACAACTTGATATGACTTCATCTTAACTTGCTTATATCAGCAAAACCCTATTTCTAAATAAGGTCGACATTCACAGATACTAGGGGGTTACAGCTTGATCGTGTTTTTGTGTGTGTGTGTGTGTGTGTTGTTTTGTTTTTGTTTTTGTTTTTGTTTTTGAAGAGGGAAGGAAAGGACAGAATTAACCACAATACAATGATTATTTTTAAAAATTCTTTTGGTCATTACACAAATATTTACTGAGTACCTTTTAATAGTCTAGTCACCATACCAGGTACTGTTTTGAAGATAATTTAAAATTCTTAAGGTTATAAAATGAAAGACACTAAAGGTTATACTGGTGGGAGTTCTCTCATGTCAGTAAACAAATGTTGAAAACTACTAGGCTGTGTACTTAATGATTATCAATTTTATTAAAAATGAAACTCAGCTATTCAAAAAGTTGTGTATTCATTAAGAGTAATACCATAGGTAAATTGGAACTGGATTCTATCATAGTTCATAGTTCTGCTGCCAAATGCTGTGTAGTTATTATTGTTTAG
Source organism: Vulpes lagopus (assembly GCF_018345385.1). Taxonomy (NCBI): domain Eukaryota; kingdom Metazoa; phylum Chordata; class Mammalia; order Carnivora; family Canidae; genus Vulpes; species Vulpes lagopus. Next base: position 19,606,382 of record NC_054824.1, on the reverse strand, counting down.
AACATTTTCAAAATAAAAATTTACAAACTAATTGAAGAAAGAGAGAGATTGAGTTATAATTAGGCTTGGTCAGTAAGATACTGCTATATTGTATACTCAGTGTTTATCATTGTTCAAAGGCCCATGCTGTAAGCAGATGTGTAAGTGGTTTAATTTTCTTGATGTTTTCAGTGGATTTAAAAAAATGAACAAAATATAATCATAGAATTATTTTTCAATAATTACTCCTTAGAATTAACATTTTCTATAAATGCATATCATTGACTGCTTCATATAATTAGAAAATGTTAAGATAACAGATACCAACAAGATTATTTCTACCTGTCAAGCTATATGGTAGTCAATAAATTTCTTTTGGGATGATAAATGTCAAGTATTTTTTTTTGTAAAGTCAAGACAATGTATTCAATTTAATATTCAGTATCCTTATAGTGTAAACTATTATTTAAATCGATTATGTATGAAATATTTAATGGAAGACTCAGAAAAGGAATAAAAATATAACTCTGATTTTTATTATTGCTTAATAAATGGAAATATGGGACACCTGGGGGTCTCAGCTGTTGATCATCTGTCTTTTCTCAGGGCATGATCCCAGGGTCCTGGGATCAAGTCCCGCATCAGGCTCCCTGTGAGGAATCTGCTTCTCCCTCTGCCTATGTCTCTGCCTCTCATGAATAAATAAATAAAATATTTAAAAAATATATCAATGGAAATATATGAGAAGGCATATCAAGATGAAGATGGTGATTGCATCTATAAATAGTTCTGATGGATTGAGCAAATCCTTAAAAAAACTGACGCAGATATGACTATTAAATATTCAACTCTGTAATGGTCTTATCTTTTAAGACTATAGCCAATCAAAAAAGTAAGGCAAAATTTTAATCACTAATCACTGGTTACTTACACTGAGTGTTTCATTTACTTGGAGGAGAGCAAAAAGATAAGAGACTGTTATTTCTGGGCAAGACAGTAACATAAATGTGCCAAGATTCAACCAAGACTCTTCCCAGTTGAGACAAATGGCCTATTTTAAGAAGTTCTGACTTGTTGGCTTGAACGTATTGGGATGCACTAGTCCCATTATTCTGTGGTGTAACTTGTGTGTTACAATTCAGATCGGACCCCGACCTGTAGAACTAGAAAATGTTTCCTTTGATACCTTATACGCATCATTTCTGTCCCTCAGCTTTTCAAGCATATAGGAAAGTAATATAGTTTCTTAGATGAAAACAATCAGGGCTGACTTTGTGAATGACTAGTCAGATTTTTGTTTATTGCTAGGGATGGATTATTTATAGGAGTATTCAAACACTAGCTATGAAATCAAAGTAAAATAATCGACCATTTTTAAATAAGCACAGAATTATGTATCTTTCCCTGAAATGTCCATGGTGCATCGAGAAAGAAAAAATTCAATAACAAAATTGGAAAGGCAAACTTCTATTCATTTGCTAATACTCATTATTTTTATATTTTTTATTTGCCAGAAGATTCTGTAATCACATACCTTTTATAAATTACAGAAATAAAAATAAATATATATGGACTGCTTATATCATAAGAGCAGAAAAAAATAACTATTTACTTTCATGAATGTCCCAATCTTATAATCATAATGTACCTTTCCTTTTATATAGCCATGAAAAGAACACCTCCCACATGAAAAAGTCTAAATATGTCTTAAAAGTTATCCCTAAGATAGGTTTTTATAATATAGCTTTAAAATACATGAATATACACCCTTACATGAGAACAAGCCCATTACACCAAATTGTATATCATTTAAAATGATAAAATACCCTTTTACTGGTGCTTGCAGTTAGGGGTGTAATTTGAATACCTAGGAAATCAATATCTGCTTTAGTATGTGATTACAGCTAAATAATTGAAGTATCAGACAAGCAGTGAGCCACAGGGTTTTTCTGTGCAAACAGCAAGTCATTCTAACTATAAAGCTCCTCTCAGTGCTAGTGGACCTCAGGTTGTAATTACATAAAACTTTTAAATGTGCTATTTTTTTTTTTCAAGAGAGCCTGTTGGGGTAACCATTCAAGGGAAGAAAAAATTCTAAAAATACCAGAATTGACACTTCATACTGAGGCAAGAAAGAAGGAAGTGTTTAAAGGGAAATTGATAAGGAAGATTCTGGAGGGCTCTCATTCACAACACCTTAACAATACCATCCTCCAGGTCACTTGGAACCTTTCATGCACAGCTTGGAGTACCTTAGAAGCATTCAGCTTCTTTCTTCACCAGATCATCAGGGTTTGTACTTTTTCCTTACTTAGTTCCAAAAGCTTAAATCTCTCTTTCTGGCAGACTCTCATGTCTTGTCCCGAAAATACTTTCTGATAGGAATAAATTCTCCTCAGCCAGAGCTAGTGCACCTTGCCACCTCGGGGAGATTGGAGGAGGGCATGGAACTTACTGCCCCTTATCCAGTAGTGTGTGGATCAAAGACACCTGTGCCTACAGGGCCAGGCAGGTGGGGTTGAAGCAAAGCAATGTGGGGCAAAGAGTAAACGGCCATTAATCCCTAGGTTTGGTGTTTGAATGGAGGGAGGTATGGCTGGGAATGTGACAAAGAGAATGTACTGCGTATAGGAGGGGACGTTTTTCCTCCACTTCTGTGTTTTAATTGACTTTTTATATGTATTTGGATTCATTTCTCCTGATCTTTAAATTCTTCAAAAGGAGGCTGATATTTAATGTATTTCTGCAAGATGTTCCAATTTGCAAAGTTAATGATTTTCACATAAAAAGTTTTTGTTGGAAGGCAATTCCTTCATAAATATAAATATAAAACTATATATTTATGTATTTTATATATACAATATTTTGTGTAGTAGTCATTAAAGTAATTATAAAGTATAGGAATTACCTTTATTGCATTTCTTATTGGGAGCTTACTATGATTACCAAACATATTTTTTTGATGCCCATGGACCAGTATCACAAAATTAATATATTTGAATATGTTTTCTAATTCTAACTTCCTATTTATTTATTTATTTTTTTCTAACTTCCTATTTAAAAATCCATTTACCTTAAGAGAAACTGAGCTGTACAGACTCTAAGCTTTGGCAATGCACACTGTAAAAGTCACTGTGAAATGCAACCTATCCAATAACATTCTAATTTCAAGAAAATTTCTGATCTTCATGATCTCATTACTTTCAACTCTATACTTATTAGAATGAGGATATAATTTTCCTTGTATTGCTCAATTAAGGTTATAAAAGAAACAAACTAATCTGTCATATGCCACATTGTGAATTTAATCAACAATAATATTTATTGCATTTTAAGCAGTAATCATCAAAAGTCTATGTTTTCATAAATGTTTTATTGTATTGTCATTTAAGATGTTACATTATTTTTCTATATTAGATCTGTTTCTCTACAGCATGATAGCATTTTCTCAAATAAATCAAAATAAAACCTTTAAGTTCAGGATTGTAACTAGACTGTTACTTAGAGCATACTAAAAAAAAGAAAAAAAAAAAAGAGTGGAAAGTATTGTAACTTATTTTATCACTGCCCAGGTTCTAGAGACTGTACTTTTTCTTGGTCTTCAAAGTAAGAACTGAATCATGACATAAAAAGTGTCACAAAATTGGCCTACAGTTTAATAACTTGTGTTACATTAATATGCAGGACCATAGTACTAAATAGGTTTCTATGAATCCCATTATCAACAGAATTTTGATACTTGCCTGTTTGTGTTAGTCTGTTCTGTTGTTCATAAAACTTGGGCCATTACTACTGTTTCCTGTACGGCTGAGCTTTGTACTTCCAAACAAGATTAGAAAAACCATGAAAAAATGGGGCAGCCCGGGTGGCTCAGCGTTTAGCGCCACCTTCAGCCCATCGAGTCTCACATCCGGCTCCATGCATGGAGCCTGCTTCTCCCTCCTCCTGTGTCTCTGCCCCCCCCTCTCTCTCTCTCTCTCTCTGATGAATAAATAAATGAAATCTTTAAAAAAATCATGAAAAAACAAATTTTTTAAAAAAATTTCTCCTCATCACTCAGTACCAGCCTAAATTTGGTTCCAAAGAATTATTCTTGCCTTATTTCTCAATAAGCATCATATACTCAATATTAATAGTCAAATATACTCAATATAAGCACAAGGAACATCTAAAGTGTTCTATTGGATGTCTCAAATCTGTGTTTCACTCATGTCTCTAAATTTATTTACTTTCTCTTCTCTCTCCCTGGAAACCTGCTCCCTATTTATCATTTTTTTTAAGATTTTATTTATTTATTCATGAGAAACACAGTGAGAGAGGCAGAGACACAGGAAGAGGGAGAAGCAGGCTCCATTCAGGGAGCCCAATGTGGAACTTAATCTCAGGACTCCAGGATCATGCCTGGGCGGAAGGCAGACACTCAACCACTGAGCCACCCAGGCGTCCCCTTATTTATCATTTCTAAAAACTTTACCTACTTGTGGTAGACATCTTGTTATTTACTTTTTGGTTCAACATCAGAAACCTCTGAATCTCAGGGACAGCAGAAGTTGTCTCCCACTATTAAAGGCAAAAAGATCTGATATTCATACCTTACATTTTCCATGCAGTGAAATCACAGTAGCAACCTACATCTGAGATGTTAGACCTATCTACTGTGGATTTTGAATTGGAAGCTGAAGATACCAAGTCACACTTGTGTTGGCAGAAGTGAAGAAAGTGTTACCTATTCTCTATAAAAAGAAGTACAGTGATAGCAGAGGCAGCATCCATTGGTCTTTTATGGCAGAACTACATAAAAGAGTGGTATTTTTATAGCAAATTGTTGCATCTGGTGTTTACTGGTTGTTGCAATAGTATTCTAAATAGAACAATCCCATGGTGAGATTTTTACTATGAGTCTGGATACACAAATAGCCTTCTTATGTTTCTGTCTGTTTCTACAGCCCAGTTCTTCAGTCATCCCAGTATTTTTGTGGCAAATACATTTAATTTCCATTTAACTAAATAATAATCAGTTTTTATTGTTTGCAACTAGGAGAACTCAGAATACTATATATTGGTACCAGATCTGGAGTGGTAAAGGCACCTGGTGTCCAGCTGTTGCTCAAGAAAGGCCCTTATTTTCCCTGCCTCGTTAAATAAAAATGATTATAGAAATAGTTTTCATCTGTCCAAGATATTAGTACATATTTCCCATTTTTTCCTTTAGATTAAGTAAATTCTTAAATCCTGTGCCATAATTTGGACTGTAAAGATTTTAATCATCTTCTCATTTCATAAACCTTCATGTTGACCTATAAATTAAATATATTATTGATAAAACAAAATTAAAAATTATTGATAACCAATATTCCTTCAAGGGTGAGAGATATATCTTATAATATGCAGAAGTTTGTCCCTCAGTAAACATCTAAGGAAAAAGAGAGTCCTGTACATTTTGGGATAGCTCCCTGAAAATGCAGTATATCCTTTTATATTTGAGAAGTATTATATGACATGTTTAGGTATACTGACATATTAATCAGGTGACCCAAAATACTAACAACAATAGAAGTCTCTTCAATTGGCCCAAGTTTCAGACAAGAAGCTTTATTTTGAAATCACAGGATTTAGAGCAGAACTGACATATCAGGGAACAGATTTGAAGAGAAATTATTTCTCAATTCAAAATATAAATCTGACATTTTACTATTGTATATATATCAATTACACAAACTTTGTCTCAACCTCTCCTAAGTAAATGAGATTCACATTATTTTAATTATGTAAATTTAAGAAAAAATACAAGAGTTCTGCTGAAATATTTAGGAAGAAATTAGCATGAACTCATCAACTTACTTTAAAATAGTATAGCAAGGGACTCCTGGGTGGCTCAGCAGTCGAGTGCCTGCCTTTGCCACAGGGCGTGATCCTGGAGTCCTGGGATTGAGTCCCACATCGGGCTCCCTGCATGGACCCTGCTTCTCCCTCTGCCTATGTCTCTGCCTCTCTCTCTCTCTCTCTGTGTCTCTCATGAATAGATAAATAAAATCTTAAAAAAATAGTATAGCAAAACCAGAGAGAGCTAAAGCATATGTGACAAAAAATGACATTTAAAAAATATATAGGTAAATTATATCTGAATATTCATTGAAAATATCAATTTTTTCTAGATTTGAAAACATTTACAGTAGGTGGGCAAAACATAGTAAAACAAGAAAATCACAATATTGATATTTAAATTATTTTGAATAACATTAATTCAAATCATTATGAATTTAAATTCCTAGGCTGTGATATCTGCTGGCCTAAACTAAGTATTTTTCAGGCAAATAAGCTTTAAAATTCAATTTGCTATTTGTACTAATTATTGGAAATCTACATTCTCTGTTTTGCTTCGTTGACTGATTTCACTGTTATTATTCTAATACTTTGATATTTACAGTGTACAAAGCATTTCCACATAAAATGAGTGTTATAGGAAAAGATAGAATTAAATGTTGGTACATCTTCAGTACTTCAAACTTTATAGGGAAACAGAAACACAAAAAGGCATTAACACTTTCAGGTCATCTGAACCTTCATAGTATACATAGTATGAGAAAGAAGATTAAGTGGTGATCTGTGGACATGCTAATTAATTTGAAATTCTTCCTGAGATAATATCAATAGAATTGTTAGCTCACTAGTCGCACCTTCTAGTTTGATCACAGCTCATTTTCTGCAACCACCTTGAGAAACAGATAAATTACACTTGGATTAATCAGACTTGGTTGTGATCAACTAAAAGTCTTTCATTTCTCTCTAACACAATCATTCTCCATGAATTATGTCTAAATAGTCTGAAGCAAGTAAAATAAGTGAATCATTTCCACTTTAACATTTTGTGAGCTAAAGAGTGTGCTGAATTCAGAAGAGAAGCTATTTAGATTTAAAAGCAAAGTAAAATAAGTAATTTTATTTTTTAAAAGATTTTTTTTTAATTATTTGAGCGAGAGACAGAGCACAAGCAGGGGGTGTGGTGGAGGAAGAGGGAAAGGGAGAGGCAGACTCCCCGCTGAGTGGGAAGCCTGACTGGGGGCTAGGTCCCAGGACCCTGAGATCATGATATGAGCCAAAGTCAGATGCTTAACCAAGTGAGCACCCAGGTGCCCCAAAATTAGTAATTTCAAAAATCAAAGGGCATTAAGAGATAGTGACTGTAATACTAAAATCCAAAATATCAAACCATAATTTATTCTCATTTCAAAGTAAACAACACATTTTTTTTGATGTCTGTTAAGGCTGACTTCACTAAATTTATAATTTCATATATATATGAATTTGTAATTTTATAAATTTATAATTACATATATATGTAATTTTCTAAGTTACAATATACCTGGCACAGAAAATAGTAGATTTTTTTTTCTAACTACACAATCTGATGGACTGTCAAATCTATGTAATGTAACCACAAGAGTATAGAGAAGGTAAGTCTGGGAATAATAGAGAAAAAGTAAAAATATATTTGCTGGACAAATATAGTCATTGAAAGGAGTACATAAGAGAAATTCAAGAAAATCTGAAATGAGTTTATTAGCAGTTTTGATGAGTATGTTAATCTTTGGACTATACATTTTTCATAACTTATTGTAATGCTTGGAAAGTTAATATTCATATTCTTTTTTTAAGAATATCTCAACACTGGGACACCTGGTGGCTTGGAGGTTGGGAGCCTGCCTTTGGCTCAGGTCGTGATCCCCGCGTCCTGGGATCAGGTCCCACATCGGGCTCCCCATGGGTAGCCTGCTTCTCCTTCTGCCTACGTCTCTGCCTCTCTCTGTGCATCTCTCATGAATAAATAAGTAAAACTTAATAAAAAAAAAAAGAATATCTCAACACTGATTTCCTTCCTTTAACAAACCCTGCCTTCTCTGTCAACTCTGATATTTTCCAAGTTTGTTCTGGTACCCCTGTTTTCATTGAGCCAGAAACTTTTCTCCCATATTTTCCTTTTGGATCTTCACTATAATTTGAGATAAATTATCTTTACTTTGCAAGTAATTTCACTGATACACTTGTGTTTTGGCCAGAATAAGAACAAGTAAAATGAATGTATGTTTATGAGTAGTGATTAAAAAACTATCACAAATTCATTGCAACTACCTCTTTCTTAAGTATTCTAAATAAAATTAACTGTAGATTTATCTCTTTGTCATTTAAGCTTCTAGACTGTACAATATATGTAGGGTGAGAATATATTTTCCTCTGTTTCTGGAAGCTATCCAGAGGAAAAACACATTTAAAGACAAAATTTTCAAAACTGAGAGCCTACAGATAAAGATTTGTAAGTTTCTGGCTGCTTTTTTCTTCTCTTCATGACTCTCTATATGTGATTTTATGATTTTCTGCTTTAATTTGTTTCTATTTGTCTATTGTATATCTACTTTAGGTTTTTGTTTTGTAATTACCATGAGGTTTTCTTAAAACACCTTAAAATAGTCTATTTTCAGCTGATAACAATTTGATCACAACCAATAGGTCTGTATTTTTATTCTCTCTTCCTACATTTTATGTTTTTTATGTCACACCTTATATCTTTTTATTTTGTGTATCCATAAACAAATTATTGTGCTTATAATTTTTCAGTGTTTTTGTCTTCTGATCTTTATCCTAGAGTCATATGTGAGTAAATGAGAGTTTGTTATACATATTGTTTTAGAAATTATTCATTTACCTATTAACATATCATTGATATCTTTCAGTATTAACGCATATGAGTCTTTATTATTAGGTCAATTTATGTGTAAATCACACAGTATATACATAATATTTTGTAACATTCCTGTATTTGAATAAGACAGAATGGTACAGTGAATCTTTATGTACACGGGAATCATTTGCAAAATTTTATATGATTCTTGTATGCACTAAATTCTTAAATTTTAACTGTTGGTTAAAATGTACACACATTTTTAAGGTAAATAATAAAGAAGTATTGCTCTTCAAAAAACTTTTTGGCATTACAAAGTAAAATCAATGAGAGTTTCTGTACCATTATAACTTTGGCATAACTAGATTTAATTATTTGAAAATTTATCAATATAATAGTTAAAATGTGAATTTACTTATTCGTAAGGTAGGGAGTGCATCTCTTTCTTTTATTGAACTATCATTTTATTTATTTTTTGAACTATCATTTTAAAGTATATTTTCAGCTTTTGTTTTTTTTCATATAACACTGTCACTCAAAAATGTTTATTTGAATATAGTGGACATATTTGCTTTATGATGTGTGTGTGTCTGTGAGAGAGAGAGAGAGGGAGAGAGAGTGCATACGCATGTTTATGTCAGTGTTGTGAATAAGGTCCTCACTCCAGTTTTATTTTCTATATTTTAATATTTAATCTATTTGGAATCATTATCAGTAAAAGTAGGAATATAGGGATGTAACCTTATTATTTAAAAAAATACCAATTTTCCAAAAGTACATTTTATGAGCTTTATTTGCCATATTTTAACATGCCATATATTTCATATACTAAGCAAATACATTTATGTATTTGCATTTATGTACTGACTTCATTAAAATATGTATTAAGTTTTATACAAATGATGATACCTAAACAAATATATGTATCTTTACAATTTTTAGTATAGAAAACTCTGTCTTCTATCCATTTTTCTTACCTTTTATTCTTTCTTATTTCCTTTCCTCCTTCCTTCCTTCCTTTTTTTTTTTCCTTTATTCCTTTTTGTTGGTGTCAGTTGTCAAAGCTAGTCTCTTACGGTTTTTCTCCCCAATGGCCTTTCAAATTATCCTGCCAAATTTTAAAATCCTGGGCTTTCATCATTCTTTGTCCAGTGAACTTAATACCTTAGCAGATTCCAATTTCTTTCCATTACATTTACATAAAAAATAAAATATGTTCTAGTTTCTCAAGTTGAACCAGACGATTGAATTCAGAAGTGAGAAACATATCAAGATGGACATTGGCATCTGTTTCCTCCTATTTTCAAGAAAAATCAATTCAAGTAGAAAAGTACAGTTTCAGGTAGCCTTGGTGGCTCAGCGGTTTAGCGCCGCCTTCAGCCCAGGGCGTGATCCTGCAGACCCGGGATCAAGTCCCATGTCGGGCTCCCTGCATGGAGCCTGCTTCTCCCTCTACCTGTGTCTCTGCCTCTCTCTCTCTCTCTCTCTCTCTCTCTCTCTCTGTCTCTCTCTGTCTCTCATGAATAAATAAAATCTTTAAAAAGGGGAGGGGGGGCAGCCCGGGTGGCTCAGTGGTTTAGTGATGTAAAAAAACTGATGTGAAGGCTACAGTTATTATACTATCTTTGAGGACCTATAAGAGATATTATCCTTGTCTTGAAACCCATATCCAATCTATTTATATATACTATCCTTTAACCACACCATTCCCCTGAACACAATGAACACTTATATTGAAATCATATTGTTCCATCTTTACCTATGGCTTAAACTACCCCTCCTTTGCCCTGCTTTAAACGCCAACCACATATTCTCCAAAGAAGAATTTACAAATCACTAAAACTCAACCTAAATATTACTATCACACTATAATTTTTCTTGAGTACGCTCTGAATATACTCTGATGTATGTTTCTAGAGAAATTCAAAGCAAAAATAATAATAGATAAGATTTACTTTAAAAACTCGAGCTGTTGGGCAGCAGGGTGGCTCAGTGGTTTAGCGCCACCTTCAACCCAGGGCCTGATCCTGGAGACCCAGGATCGAGTCCCGCATCAGGCTCCATGCATGGAGCCTGCTTCTCCCTCTGCTTCTCCTTCTGCCTGTGTCTCTACCTCTCTCTCTCTGTGTTTCTCATGAATAAGTAAATAAAACCTTAAAAAAATAAACTTGAGCTGCAAAATTAACATACAGTTTCTCAATCTGAAAAAAAATTATATATATATATATATATATATATATATATATATATATATATATACACATATATATAAAACAATCCGAAAGTTCTATTTTCTTACATTCACAAAGACACTCATGGCCGTCTTAAGTAGTTAATTTATCTCTTTTCCAAATATAGTGAAAACTGAGACAAATATTTGCTTGAAACTAAAACAACATTTCTTTTTTCTATACCAATCTATCTTGGGGGTACTACTTGCCAATTTTATTGTTTTTTTTTTTTTTTTTGCACTTCTATCTCTAGCCCTGAGAAATTTCCTTGAAGGCATATTTCTGCATTTTACAAAGTTCCTGAAACATATTGTCTAAAAAAGTTTTACTGAAAAAATAAGTTAAAAAATAAATTGAAAAAAGTTGTCAGATATGCTTATATCCATTAGCCATCTTTTTTCCAAATATGTTCATCTATTTATGTGAACCATGATACATGTATGAGAAAAGAGGCAATGGAAAATTTACTTCCCAATTCAAGAGGCATGGTATATATTTATCAAAGCAACTTGGAGAAAAAAACACATGTCCTTGAAAGATATAGCCAATTAGACTACACTAGCCTGAGGAAAGCATTCTTTGTGTTTCTTATGTTTATTGTTCTTTAGTTATTTTTGTTCAGAAACTATACCTTATATTTCCAATAATAAGGCACATGGGGGCATTATGAAATTGACTGACTGCAGAATGACATCACTAACACTGTTTTGCCTATGAGCTTTACCTTTTTTGTTTTAAGATTTTATGTATTTATTCATGAGAGACACAGAGAGAGGGAGAAACAGGCAGAGACACAGGCAGAGAGAGAAGCAGGCTCCATGCAGGGAGCCTGACGTGGGACTTGATCCCAGGACTCCAGGATCACGCTCTGGGCCGAAGGCAAGCGCTAAACCACTGAGCCACCCAGGGATCCCCAAGTTTTACCTTCTTAACACCAGAGCACATAGGTAAGTTTGGTTTGATTCACTAGATCAATCAACTTTTCGCCGCTGCTGCTAGTGTCAAGGAAAGACAGTAGTAACTCAGACCCACATGATAGCTTTGAGATATAATATGGACTTGAGTAATTTCTCAATCTTTTGAATACTATAATTTCCACTTCTGTCTATATATTTTATCTGTACAATTTCTCAGGCAATTATGCACAAATGCACACATACACAGAGGAAAATCTGTTACTACATATATACCCATATATACCAATATATCAGACATCATGGCTCAATAGAGTTCTGTGTATTTTATTACTACTCTACCCAGCTATTTGTTGCCATATTCTCTTACCTGATTTTCCTCAGAGATTTCCAGGATACTTTCTCGCTTTGACTAACTTTATTCAAAAATTGTGTGATGCTTGGAATGTTCTTTATGCCTATTTCAAATATGGCATCTCTTAATATTTTAGTTTATTCAGAATGCTACTCAGTTTGAAAAAATGTATTGTTCATAATGTCTTTATCACTGAGCTATTATATCTTAAAAAGTATTCATCCTGTTATGGATTATTCAGTATTTTTTCTTGTGGCTACAGAAACTTTAGAGGATGGGGTGACTGGGCGATGGGCACTGAGGGGGACACTTGACGGGATGAGCACTGGGTGTTATACTATATGCTGGCAAATCGAACTTGAATAAAAAAATATACGAAAACAAAAAAAAAGAAAAAATAAACTTTAAGTAACCTATTTTCATTAAGTAGTTCATATTATAATCAAAATATTTTTTACATTATTGTAATCCAATTCTGATTTGCTAAATACTAGGAGTTAGGTAAAACTTCCCAGGTTAAGGTAAAACAAAATGCCCTAAAATTAGACAGTAGCTGCAAGTTTCCAGGCCACACACACTTCTGACCAACTGACTACAAATTTGGTGTTCTAACTATTCCTTCAGGGTTGATAATTCACCGAAACAACTCCCAGAACTTAGGAAAGTACTATACCTATGACTATGGTTCTGTTGAAAAGCTAAAAATCAGGGCAAGCCAAAAGACCTATAGGACAAGGTCTGAGAGGATCCCAAATGAGAACTTTCTAAGTCCATTCTCTTTGGAATCAGGATGAGTCAACCTGTTGGCATATTAAGTGTATAACTGACCTGGAAGTGTACCCAAGCTTTGAGTGTCCACAATTTTTATTGGGTTTTATTAAGTAGGAATAATTGATTGAATTATGTGATTGAACTGAACCTCTAGCCCTCACTTGATCCCACAGGATTGATCTGATGTTTTGTGACACAAAAACCATCCTCTAATCATATGGCTGGTTTTCTGGTTATGACTAGCCCCCAACCTAAAGCAATTAGTGTCCATCTAAGTCACCTCATTAGCATAATCTCAGGTGTGGTCTTGGAGGGACCATGAGGAATAATAAATACAGTCCCCCAAAATGGGTCAATACCTAGGCTTTAGAGGTTCCCTCCCAGGAAGTGGGGACAAAGACCAGCCAAATTATTATTTTTTTAATATTTTATTTATTTATTCATGAGAGACACACACAGAGAGAGAGGGGGCAGAGACATAGGCAGAAAGAGAAGCAGGCTTTCCATGGGGAGCCTGATGAGGGACTCGATCCCAGTACCCTGGGATCATTCCCTAAACCCAAGGCAGACATTCAATCACTGAGCTACCCAGCCAAATTCTTTATTACACAAGAATCGCATTAAGATTTTGCTTTGATATATTAAAGGAAACCATTGAAATAGACTTGTTGTACTGAGAACAAGTCAACAGATCTTAACTATAATCTCAATTTCAATCAGACTAAATTAAAGTTCAACGGGTGTTTTAGAATAGCCTATTATAGCCATCACATTAATGGGTAGTCAACACAGTAATTCATAAGAATGTCAATAGCTTCTAACATTGGAAATATTCATATGTGTGTGGTCTAATTGAGCCTGGTCAAAAGATTAAATCTATCTGAATCACTATGGCCCATTTTTATAACCTCCTGGCCATGAGAAAACCACAAATACCAATCTCATTATTCATAGAACCATTTTAGGGAGAGGAAAAACTCAATTATATTTATTCCCCATCTAGTCCTAAAATTTATACATCCAAATGTTATTTAAAATTTTTTGAAGTCCACCTCCTTGTCCCAATATTTGTAAACATTATTTGAACAAAAACAAATCACTAGAGTTTGATTTTTTTCATCTAATATTAGGTCAAGGGAGAAATTGGTTTACATAACAAAAAAATTATCCCATGTCAACTATAATTAAATTTTTGAACATGAAGATGTATAAATTTTTGTAAAATATATTTTTTTGGAATGCTGTAGTGAAATAACTAGACTGTGAAAATAGGTGACTAGATATTAGACCCTTACTTTTTCTTTGAAAAGCATGCTCATTTGAAAATTGTTCACTGTCTCTAGAAATTGGGTAACACTGGAAAAGGCAGGCCCTCTAGGGTCAGCAAAGCCCCAAATATCAAGACATGGAACTATAGAAAATAAAATACATAGTTAATACAATACTCAGATCCAGTCTTCTCTAACTTCATAATAATAAAAAAGTAGAAACAATTCAAATGTTCATCTCCTAAGAGTGGATAAACAAAATGTTGTACATCCATACAATGATATATTATTCAGCAATAAAAATAATGAAGTAATTAATGATCCATATTATGATGTGGATGGACTTTGAAAACATTTTTCTAAAGTTCGATCGATTGATCTATATCAATCATCTATCTATCTATCTATCTATCTATCTATCTATCTATCTATCTATCTAAGAGAGAAAGAAGGACCAGAAGTGAGGGTTGGGGCGTGCGGGGGGTGAGGAGGTGGGAGGGGAAGGAGGTGGTAGGGAGAAAAACAGGCAGGTTCCATACCCAGCAAGGAACCTGAGGCTGGGCTCCATCTTACAACCATGAGATCATGACCTTAGCTAAATCTGATGAGGCACCCAGGCACCCCTGAACCTTGAAAACATTTTAAGCAAAAGAAGCCAGACACATATAATTAGATGATGGTGATAGTTATACATGTGAATAAACTAAAAACCACTTTAGGTCGATGTAACTATGGTAAATGAAGTATATTTCAATAACACTTAAAAATATAATAACTCAGTGAATTAATATTACAAAAAGAATTAAAAATCACTAG
This sequence comes from Vulpes lagopus, assembly GCF_018345385.1. Classification (NCBI taxonomy): domain Eukaryota; kingdom Metazoa; phylum Chordata; class Mammalia; order Carnivora; family Canidae; genus Vulpes; species Vulpes lagopus. The sequence continues at coordinate 19,591,371 of NC_054824.1, read as the reverse complement.
CTATCCTATATTTCAATAATAACCACTTAGAAATGGGTAGTGTAAATTTTGTTGGATACACAATAGCTTTAAAATATGTAAAATGCCTTGGGATATTAATACTGTGATGAAAAATACTGTGTGAAGAAAATTTTGAAACTAATTGAAAGACATAAGGAGCTATTTTAAAAAGAGAGAGAGACCATTTTCATTTACGTAAGCAGTCAATATTTTTAAAAAAATCTTAAAATGTATAAATATATCAAAATACAGTATTGATGGGTTTGAGAAGTTTTAGCCTTTACATAATTTCTTCTATCACATGGATTTGTATAAAATTGATTCTAGAAAGACTTCTTAAAAATGTAAGTAGTTCTGGGTTCATAATGGATAGACTAATGGTGCAGAATATGTATTTCACAGATTCTTATATTTAAGTTGTTTATTATAACAATAAAGTACTTATATTAATGGTAAAATGGAATTATTGAATACACTTTGTGGGACAACTTACTAACAATTTAGAAAATAGTAAGGCTATATTAATATTTTATACAACATTTCTATGCAGATTAAAATTTTAAATGAAACGCTGCAAGTGTTAGAAGTCCTTGAAGATACATAGGTCATTATTTTAATACATAAATAGGGAAAAGATAATGTTTTTAATATCAAATGAAACTATGAACAAAATATATTTTATTATTTCTGTATAATAATAATATATATTATAATATAATAATATAACATAATACATAGCAATGTGATTCAAAATAATACACTGGTTTTTATATATGTATCAATATATGATTACTTATATGTATACATGTGTGTATACATGTGTATACACATGTATAAATATGCATATAAATATGTGCATATAACTATATACATATTTATGTATATACACACATAGTTACACACATAGTTAAAAATAAAGACTCTGGAGTGACATTTTGAGCAATTACTAAGTCTCTGTTATTCATTTTTCTCATCTGGAAATCATTATCTAAATAACATTAGCCTCTTGAAAAGTTTGTTATAATTAAATGAAATTATACATGTAACATAAGTTAACAGAGTTTGAAATATAGTAAAATCTCAATAAATATTACCTATTAACCAGTATTGTACAATTTTATACATTCAGAAATATGTTAAGTAATAAAAAAGACCTCATTCAAATTCCAGCCCTTTGTTATAGCTAGCAATTGACAATTGTATATACACCTAAGTACTTTTTATATCTGCTTTTACATGTGTATGTTTTAAGGAAATCTTTGCTTACTATTTATGTTTTATAAAAAAGTATGTAATTTATATCATCCTATGAATTGTATTGTCCTCCCCTAACAATACATTTATCAGTTACATTTACAATCATTTTATCATTGGGCTGGCTTCCAGCATTCATTTCTCCCATTCTTTTAGCAGAACTCATGTTTCTAAGCCATCACCTCAGTCCAAGTGGATTGGGTGTACCAACTCCAGCCCAAGACCCAGGTGTAGTCACTTGACTCAAGCCTGAGTAAATAGGTTATGGAATCTTCCTGGGCACGGTGTGTGGTTTAGAGATGGGCAAATGATCTGATTTGTACAGTGTAACATGAATTGAAAAGTTTTCTTATATTATTAGTGAAAAGATATATATTTCTGCTGGATTGAATACAGCCTGAAGTTAATGGCAGCTTGTTGCCACTAATTAGTGAAAGCCAGCCTAGAAGCAACACAAATAATAAGTTATTCAAAACACAGAAAATGACACTGTGACTTGAGTATGTTGCTGGACTCCCTGGATCCTCTCTTTGACTACAACCAGATCTGTCTCTGGATATTTATATTGCATGTAGAATATATTCTTTTTTTCTTAGTTTTACTTGAATTATGTTGTATCATTGCTACCAAAATCAGTAAGTATTGAGAGCTCTCTCTCTGTATATATAATTTATTATCATATCAATACAAAATCGAATGCATGTGTCCATATAATTGTACACTTGCGTATTTTTATTTGTGAAAAAAAATAGTTAGAAGTTGCTTATTTGAGTCAAATTTATAGTTTCAATTTTGATAAGTACAATCAAATTGTTCCATTCTTTTTTCTTTTAATTTAACCTTACATCACATAAAAGCAAATTCCTTTTCAAATGCTTTTTTGTCAACACTGAATGTAACCAATTTTTTTATTTTCATGTGATGAATAAATGACAGATTAGTAATGGCTAGCACAGCCTACTGTGCGCATATGTGTATATATCTATATATCTACATGTATATACATATACATACATGCATATGTATATATATCTATATATATATCTATATATCTCTCAACCATTTGTTTTTCATATGCAGTTTATCTGACAATAATCTATTTTTAGAAAAATGTTTTTAATACTTGTGTTTTCAAAGATTTTTAAAATCTTATAGTTACTCATCATTTCTTATACATACTGCTAAAAATATCCCTATCACATTTTCTTTGTTCATGTTATCTTGTGTTATGTAAATGTTTTGTTTAATATAAGTCTTTATGGCTTCTGATTGTGTATCTAATTTAGGAATTCAGGAAAGCCATCCTAAGCATAATACCAAAACAATTATAATAAAAGAATTGACTAATAATGTAATGATGTAAAAACTAAACAGCTTCCGAACACAATAAAAAATTCATTGAAACGAAAGGATAGAAAACAAAAACAAAACAAAAGCAGAAATATAAGAAAAAATATTTGCAATATAAGTGGTAAAGAGAGGATTCATGTCTATCATATACAGAATTCTTATAAAACCTTGAGAAAAAATCATGAAAAATGACAGATTCTAAATATATATATATATTCATATATATATATAAAATGAATACTTCCACTGTTTAGGTGATTAAGAAAAAGGTAACCAGCGGGCTAAAAGAGAGAATGTGGCATAAAATTTTTGGAAGGCACTTGGTAAATATGCGTAAAGTTATATAAAGTATGCCTAAGCATTGACAATTCTAGTTCTAGGAATTCATCCCAAACAAAGAGCTTAATAACTCTATGACATGCTCATACAATATGTTGATTGCAACATTGTTTATAAAAGCAGACAATTTTAATATAACCAAATGGATTAAATATATTTCTATCCATAAGACAGAGAAATGCTTTAGAGCATTTTGATTTGATGTGTAAAAATAGATGAGGCAAATTTTACTGAAAAAAAAAAAACATACAATACATATTAATCCTATTTTAGGTGCATAGTTTTAAAATTGATTTCTGTACAAAAATACATACCTATGCAAATTAAAGATAGTTAGAAAAGTTAGTAGATATACATTGAATGCTAACAATTTTCTCTGGATAGTGGTATGAAGAAAGATTTTTATTTTTGTCTATATATAGTTTGGAGATGTTTTTAACCGTTATAAAGGATTACTTTTATAGTAAACAGTAACAAAACCATTCCCATTTTAATAATAAAAGACATTAGGAGAGAAGCTATGACTAATTCTAGGAGAACTAAGGTCAGGTGAAAGTTCTGAAGCAATAGTGATCAGATGCGAGTTTTAAAATAATCGGAATAATTAATAATTTCCTTTCTTCGCTTCCCTGGATTATTTCCCTTTCATTCTATTTTACCCTTTTCAGTATATCTTGTAGCAGCAAACATTTTGTTTTTCTGTGATTATCACCAAGATCTATTCTTTGTTTTTCTAGTACACTATGCTGTTTCTCATTTACCGTAGTTCCTGTTTGCTACTCAACGCTGATTTACTTTTCGAGTTGTTACTAAAACCATCCTTTGTCATTTCTTTTGTTGTTCATGGCATTACATGATTTTGCCTTTCTTTATTTCCTCTTATTTTATTTATTTATTTATTTAATATTTTTTATTTATTAGAGATACAGAGAGAGAAGCAGGCTCCATGCTGGGAGCCTGACGTGGGACTCGATCCTCAGTCTCCAGCATCACACCCTGGGCTGAAGGCTGCGCTAAACCGCTAAGCCACCAGGGCTGCCCCTATTTCCTCTTATTTTAATTCAAAATTATCTTTAGCCAGTAAATCTAGAAAAGTGTCTAAATATCTGTTCATTTTATTAGAAATCAAGAGTATGCATTTGTAGCTGGATGCTTCCATGGATCTATATGCCCCAGCATAACTGGCTGAATCTGACAACTCTTGTTTATTTTTAATTTAAAATTAAGCACTGAATTATTAAATTGTCAACAATCTGAAATAGTTACACTTGTGTTATCTACTTCTCTTTAGAGCACAAACAATTCTCTGAACTTTTGACCTTGTCATTCAGAAAAGGTCATAATAAAGTAATTTAAACAAAGGAGTACAAAATTAAAATATCAAAGAGAAACAAAGCATGCATGAATTAAAATTTCTTTTACACATTAATAAGATTACATCAATCTAAAAATGTGTGGAGCTGAGCTTTAAAACTTGAAAATATCAAATGATAAGTGTGTTCAATATGTTATCTGTTTAGCTCAGGATGCACAAATATGCCATAGGATGACATTAAATTACAGATATAAGTTTCTCCACATTCCAGTAAGGAGTCAATGATATGAATGTCCTGGAGTACTGAGGACACCTGAGTGCAAGAACTACAGTTGGGCAATCATTTCTGTTACCACTGTTCTTATAGAAGTCATTGTCTACACTCAATTTATAAAATGCCACCTCATGGATTCTTTCTTATGGTAAATTGGCCTTTTCCAGACTGCTGAACTACTATGGGAAAGTCCTAGATTTAGGGTCAACTTCCACTCCCAATCACTTTTACTTTTGATTCCTATACATGTTTCACTATCCCTTATCATCAAAAGCCCTAAATCTGTTTTTTTAAAAATCATGTATAATGGGCATATGACCAGAAGAGTTAATGATCATAGAATGAAACCCTAGGCTTTAGCATCACAAATATGTTTAGTATGCATTTGAAAATATCCTGTTCTATTTCTTTGGAAGAAAGGATAAATATGTTCATTCCTTTATGATATATTTTTCTTCCTCTAGAATAGTTTGGACAGCTTCTTCATAGTCTATCAACAAATCAGCAATGAAAGAAAAATCTAACAAAACTTATTTTGAGAATTCAGTATATACAATGGCTAATTGACATATGCAAAATAAAAGATGTGAAATTCCAGAGGAATAATCCAGGATAATATAGAAATAGCATAGGCTGAAACAGATCATATAAATTATGTGCTTGTTCCACTTTTCATTCTATGTTTGATTTCTTTTCATAAATCGAAAATCATTAAAAATTAGCCATATAAGGAACCAAGATACAGTCACTGACAGTGACTTTAAATTATTAATACAAATTTAGTGGTGGCAGTGGTATAGTGATTTTATATTGTGCTTTAAATTTTTATCGTCGGGATCCCTGGGTGGTGCAGCGGTTTAGCGCCTGCCTTTGGCCCAGGGCGCGATCCTGGAGACCCGGGATCAAATCCCACATCGGGCTCCCGGTGCATGGAGCCTGCTTCTCCCTCTGCCTGTGTCTCTGCCTCTCTCTCTCTCTATAACTATCATAAATAAATAATAATAAAAAAATTTAAAAAAATAAATTTTTATCGTGTTGCGTTTTGAAAAATATCATAAGTAAGAATGAAACTAAACAGAAATAAGAATCAAAAGTAATCCATAAAGTACATGGAAAATAATGAAGCAAATCTTTCTTGTGTTAAAAAACGTGGTCAAATATCTACAACAATGATGCTTCCATTTTCTCCCTTCATGATAAAAGAAAGTAAAAGTTTTCAACAATAATCACCATAGTATTCTCTTTAAAATAAATCAAAGAAGCAATGATATTTTTCTCTCTGTTTGCCAGTCTATGTCCTGCTAAAGGAGTATTGTACATAATTTAAATAAATAAATATATACTATACTGAAACGAGTTTTGGAAATTCTGATTTAAACAAAGGTAAACCCATGTATAATGTTACAAGGATTCTTACTTAGATGCTTAAAATCTTTATTGTTACTGAATTATCCAAGGCAAAGCTTTATGTTTCTGTAATTCATTTGTTTAGAAATCCATTGGAAAACAAAATAAAATAAAGCAGAAAACACTCTTAGAGTTCATTAAATACTAGAAATTTAGCCTGACGAATTTTAATTCGTATGCCGTATCTTTAATGTTATCCTACATTCTAAGTGATTTAAGGATTATCTTCAATAAAATTATATCTGTACTCTTTTTCCCAAGTTTTACATTAATAAAAACTAATTAAACTTGATTCCACATAGTTGTCATTTATCCCACTTTATAAAATACAACAATGAGATTTTTAGAATATAATAAAATAGCTATAAATTTCTTATATTTTTAATTTTTTTAATAGTTTTGCTATATTAATTACTAATCTTTATTCTACTGACAAAATACTTCTATATCATAGATAAGAAAATTAGAAAACAAAAAGTTAAACTCTGTTAAAGATCTAAAATCTGATTCCAAAGATGAGAGGGAGTAGCTCCTGGATTAATTTATTAATATCTATTTTACAACAGCAAGGTCAAGTGTGTTCTTCATTAGACTTTGTATTGATAAAGTTTGCCATAGATCTTTAAGAATTTTAAACATGCTGCAAACAAATTAAAATCAATTCTGCAAAATTTGTCAAGCTTAAGTCTTTATTAGAATTACTAATTATCTGTATCATTTGATTGAGAAGACATATGATTCTGTGCACAGCAAGGGGTATATAAAATCATTAACTGTCTCTCCCTCTAGATATAACAAGTGATGTGTAGACCTAAACTCAGCAGGGACCATCTTTACAAGCATGCCCTGAGGTAAAGTAGAACATGCTTGAATGAATACTGTTAAATGAGCCTAATATGACCCTCCTCTCTCCTCCTCCAAGTATTTATTATCTGTAGGCCTTAATATTTGAAATGCTAGCATCAACTTCCATTCCTCCATGCAAAGCATAATATGGTACATTACTGTTTTTTAAATGAATCTAATAAAAGTAAACGTTTAAGAATGAAGAGGGTCAATGATGCAACTCAGTTACCTTTTGAATTTCATAAAGAGCTTTGGTATTGTGAAAAGTCAGTTTTCAGCAAACATGATTTTGCTGAAAAAATGATTTTACAGGACTACCAGTTGGGACTACCCTAGAGAGCAATATGATATTTGTTCAATGCCTTCTCTTATAACATGCCCTATGTCAATTGTCTGAGATAGGAAGGAAGTTAAATTGGCCCTCACCCCTGGGAGCTCTGCTTCACATGAGAAATTGCCTGGACTATTCATATAAGTCTTTTACCCTAAGCAATTAATGTTCTTTACTGCTCAAATAAATCCTCCTCTCATTCTATAGCTCTACTACTCCTCACAAGAGAAGTTTGGTTGAAAAGGTGAGAATAAAGGGAAGGGAATAAAAGGAAAGAAAAAGAAAGGGAGAGAAAGAAAAGAAGAAAAGAAAGAAAAAAGAAAAGAAAAAGGAAAAGAAAAGAAAGGATCTTTCAAATCTGAAATAATTCTAGGTAGTTTTTTTTAACTGTATTGATGTCTATAGGGAAAAGAAGAGAAAGAAAAGAAAAGAAAGAAAAAGAGAAGAAAGGAGAAAGAAAGAAAGAAAGAAAGAGAAAGAAAGAAAGAAAGAAAGAAAGAAAGAAAGAAAGAAAGAAAGGATAATCACAACTTGGTGTCATTTGTTCTTTTACACAAGATGGATAAGGAATGCTTATAATAATTTCTGAGATAAATTAGTTAAACAAGAGTCTGGAAGAAAGAAATTTCAAACCTGGGTTGTGGAGCAAGAAATCTATTGTGGCTAAAGCAAAATAATAGGATGTTGCAGAAGAGAAGAGTTAGGTAGGCTGGATTCTGTGGCACCTTTAGGTCACATTAAGATGCTGAGTTGTAAGTATTACTTTGAATAAGATGGAATGCAATCACAGAGCAGGCAATGGTGAAGTGACTTAATCTGGTGTATTTGGTTATAATTGCTTTCAATTATATAGTGACTTGTAGGTAAAAATGGAAGTGGAAACATCAGTTACTTTTGCAATTATTCAGGTAAGATATATAACAGTTTGTATTTGGATGATAGCAGTGGAGCAGTAAATAGTGATCTATTTGAGATGTATAATGAATAAAGGCATGATTACTTTTCCAGGTAGATTAGATGTGGTATATAAAAGCATGAAGGTAGATGATATGTTTTGGGGGTTTTGTCCTAAGCAAGTGGAAGAATGATATTATGATTTGTTAATATGAGTAAAAGTCTGGAGGATTAGGTATGATGAAGATGAACAAATGTCTGTTCTTGAACATGTTAAATTTGAAATACCTTTGGGACATCCAAGGGGATAATTGAGTAGGCAGTTGGCGATATAAATCAGATATTTAGACAAGCGATCAGTTCAGAGAGTTTAGAGATATAAATTGGTATAAATTACAATTATATATTTATATAGAGATATAAATAAAGATGTTATATAAAGACAGGGGACTTGATGGGATCCTTTAAGGAGATAGAGTACATAGAGAAGAAAGGATGCCAGATATTGACACCAAGGTTATGCTGACCACAGTGATCATAAAGTAGAGAAAGCTTCAACATTGACGAGGAGCGAGAGCAGGGAGAGAGGTCAGGATCAAGAGAATGGGATTCAGAAGAAGAGGATAGTCATCTGGGTTAAATGCTGGTGACTGATGAGAATTAAGAGCTGACTTTGGATTGGGCATGGATCTTGTGTTAATAAGACTTGGAAATAGAAACGTCTTTTCAATTGTGGGAACAAAATTCTCAACTGAAGTAATTTTTTTAAAGGAAAAATTTGGAGACTGTGCATGAAAAGTACAAAAATAATAACGTAGTTGTAGGTCAAGGAATGATTTTTTTTATAAAAAAGGGAGAGCAGATGGTGAACATAAGATGTTCTATATGACATAATTATCTACTTGAAATTAAAAGCATGCAATTTACTCTCAGTCATTAAAATGAGTTGGAGCAAATTTGTTTGGCATTTTAAGAACCTGCATGTGATTTGACCATAGGCCATATAGATTGTTGAGCCTGAACATAGAGAGTTGAAAGACCATATTTTCAAAGATATAATTATTCTTGTCTAGCATAAAATGGTAACTAAAAAAAAAAATAAATGAGCTTCATAAATATTAGCCACTATTCATAAATCCTATGCCATGTGGATCCATAGTAAAAATTATGTTTCCACTGAACAATTTAGCTACCCAGCTTAAAATGTAAATACAATGAATATTTAAGACAGATGTATCCAAAAGTTGAGAGGACAGAATATATAATACAGAAGAGGTATGCTAATGAGAGAGAAAAAGAGAGAGAAAGCACCAAATATCAGTAAGTAATATAATGATCCCATAATCTGGAAAAGGGGCATTCATATAATTATAATTAATATATTTAATATGACTCATAAAATAATATTAATATAATTGTTATAAGATTTTGCTTTTTTAAGAGATTTTATTTATTTATTCATGAGAGAGAGAGAGAGAGAGGCAGAGACACAGGCAGAGGGAGAAGTAGGCTCCATGCAGGGAGCCTGACATAGGACTTGATCCCAGTTCTCCAGGATCAGGCCCTGGGCTGAAGGCAGCGCTAAGCCGCTGAGCCACCCAGGCTGCCCAGATTTTGCATTTTTTAGTCAATCATTTTCTTAATCCAGACAAAGTCTTTAAGAAGCAAAGTTCAGACCAGAAACACAAGCTTAGCCACCACCAAGAGAACTAAATTAGACCAAGAGAAACCTGGCACTGTTTGTTAAGGCAGATTTACTCCAAAGACTTCAGTGCAGTTCCAAATCTTCAATCAAAACATGGTATAAAGCACTAAAAAAAAAAAAAAAAAAAAAAAAAAAAAAAAAAACCTATAAAAAGTGATAAAACTGATTACTCTAAATATTGGTAGATCTGCCACTCCCCCTGAATTTAACAACTGTTTTTTTCTTATTATTCATTTTCCAACTCTAGGGAAAAGTTTTTAAAACTTTAAAACAAAATCAGAATTGTGTCTTAAAAAGCTAGCAAAGATAACACTTTCCGTGTATTTATGAAGAATTTCTTGCTGTGAGATCTGCTATCACAGAGATAAAATTGTATTCCATGTAATCAATAAAATATTATTAAAAATATAATAAGGAAAAATGAAGTGTCATCAGACAATCTGCCACAACATTTTTCAATGAACAGAATTTAGTTTAACTAATTAAAACAATGTGCTATTAAAATGGTGGTGTAAATCTGTTATACATAATCATGTGTTTAATGTACCATAGAAAATAATAATGCATGCTTCACTTAGGTTGGTGAAGGATACCTGAGTTTCTTATTTGTTTGTTTTTAACTTTTTATAGAAATACTTGCTTATATTGAAATTTTAGATTGGAAAGGTGTCTAATTACCTGGTCTCCAGTGTGATGTTCATCTAGAATGGTTGACTGGACTATCTTTTCCCTTTAAGAAGATATGGAACTGATATGGTAACAAACCAACAAAATGCCAATTGTTACTCATTTGGGGATGTATGTCAGGGAAAAATCAACATATTTGCATAAGAAAAAAGGGCAAAGGGAATTTTTATATGTCACAAGAGTGCTACACTTTATCAAAGTAAACACATGAATAAAAGAAAATCTTTAAACATAAATACACTCAATAAACCATGCAAATATTTAAACACTAAATATCTCAGTCTTATGGGACCAGAAAATTTTATCAAAACGTGAAATGTGTATTTAAAACATTACTTTAAAAATGATTCCATATGATACTCCACTTTTTGTTTATTTTTGTAAGATTTTTTTTAATCATTTGAGAGAGAGAGAGAGAGAGAGAGAGAGAGAGAGTGCACAAGCAGGGAAAGAGGCAGACTTCCACCTGAGCTGGGAGCACGATCTAGGGTTCGATTCCAAAATTATGTAACACTTCAGGAATTTTCATGTCATCCTTGCACAGGGGCTATGCTTATCTTCTCTGTATCGTTCCAATTTTAGTATATGTGCTGCCAAAGTGAGCACAATACTCCACTTTTTAAACAATTGCAGTTACCTAAATATAAGTGTGTGGTTTGATGTGTATTTTTGAATATAGGAACTCCTCAAATAATTTAAATTGCACTTTTCTACTGCATTTATTTTTATTTTTTTTCTTTTTAAAAATATCCTTATTGAAATATAATATAAGGGCACCTATATTATAGGGTGACTCAGTTGGTTAAGCATCTGTCTACCTTTGGCTTAGGTCAAGATCCAGAGGTCTTGGCATCAAGCACAGAGTTGAACTCACGGCTCAGGGAGAAGTCCTCTTGTCCCTCTCCCTCTGCACCTCCCCCCACACACTTGTACTCTCCTCTCTCTCTATCTCTCTCTCTCTCTCAGACACACACACATGCACACACACATGCGAAATGTAATTGTGCACCTGGGTGGCTCAGTGGTTGAGCATCTGCCTTTGGCTCTGGGTGTATCCCTGGGTCCTGGGATCAGGTCCCACAACCAGTACCCTGCAGGGATCCTGCTTCTCCCTCTGACCATGTCTCTGCCTCCTCTCTCTGTGTCTATCGTGAATAAGTAAATAATTAAAAAAAAAAAGAAAATTCAGATATCATAAAATTCACCCATTTGAAGTATACAATTCAATGGTTTTTAGGTATTAAATCATCACAATCTAAGTTTATGGCATTTTCAATATACCAAAAGGGAAACCCTAAGCCCATATGTCGCACCCCATTTCATCAACCTTTTCCATGGCCCCAACCTTACCTACTATCATGTCCTAGGAAAACACCAATCTACTTTCTGTTTCTATATATTTGCCTCTTTTGGACATACTATATAAATTGAATCATACAATATGTGGCCTTTTGTAACCGGCTTCTTTCACTTAGCATAATATTTTCAAGGTGGGCAGCCCTGGTGGCCCAGTGGTTTAGCGCCACCTTCAGCCCAGGGCCTGATCCTGGAGACCCAGCATCAAGTCCCACATCGGGCTCCCTGCATGGAGCCTGCTTCTCCCTCTGCCTGGTCTCTGCCTCTCTCTGTGTGTCTGTGTCTCTCATGAATAAATAAAATCTTTAATAATAATAATAATATTTTCAAGTTTTTTCCATGTTGTAGCATGCATCAATACCTCATTTCTATGGCTGAAAAATATCCCAGTGTATGAATATACCACATTTGTCTATTCACTCATCATTTCATGAACATTTGGGTTGTTTCCCTCTTTTGGCTATTTTAAATATGCTACTATTAACACTCAAGTACAAGTATTTGTTTAAACACCTGTTGTCAGTTCACTTGGATATATACCTAATAGAGGAATTGTCAAATCATAACTTTATTGAAGTTATCATAACAGTTATCGAATGGTAACTGTATGTTTAACATTTTGAGGAACTGCCAAATTATTTCTCTAAAAGACCTCACTTCACATTCCCATCAGCCAGCATCTATTGCATGTATTTAGTTTTTAATTAATATCAAATTTATTTGTAAATTTAAGGCATCTTATATCCATTGGTCTGCAGTCCATCAAGTCTTACCTCTTCTTGCCCTCAACATGCTTTCCCTGTATATCATCATGATTAAGTCTCATACTTCAGCTCCATTAGATTTGATCTTGGGCTGTACAAAATCAAGGAATTCCAGCTCAATATTCAGACTGCACATCAACTTATTTCTTGAAGCTTGACCAGCTCTGATGTGGTTTTTCATCCTATTTAAAATTAGAAGATATTCATCCTGTTCCCCAAACTTAGAACCTGCTTCAAAATCTACTTGCATTTACTAGATTCCATTTCTGTTTCCTGTGCCTAACATCTCTTCTGTTAGTAGTTTGCCAGTAGTTTTGTCCATGTAAGGCAAGGAGTCTGTCATGCTTGCGATATTCTCATGGTGAACTGGAGTCCTATTGAATTCATTTCTGTCAATTGATTATCTGCCTAGCTGTCAATTCTAGAATTGTCAAATTCAATTTCTGAATAGATTCAGATTTTATTATCCATATTAATGCATCCTCTTACTAGCTGTAAGTTCAAGTGTACCTACTACCTGTGTCCACCATATGTTCTATTATCTGTAGTGCTGGTTATCATATCCTAAATGTTGGGCTTACAATCTCCCAACGTATATTACCCTTAGTGTTTCCCACTTTCTAGTAAGAGTGTCTACTTACAATTCCTTCCTTAAATCTCTGACTATCCCATAGAACTCAACTAGACCTCGCCATGTGCCAAGATATAACAGCTTTGCAAGATGGCCCACTTCTAAAATGACTGAATTTATGCTTCCTTTGGATCTTATCATATTAATATATTATTCCAGAATTGCAATGTGTTTATAATTTTCCAGAGGTTTTGTCATAAACATGATATTGTTATGTGCATTTATACTTGTTAATCGAAAACAGTTTCTACCTTTCTTGAGCTGCATAGGTTAGAAAAAGAAAGTAGAATATGTAAGTCCTTTTTAATTCAATAAAGTGTATGGTTTATAGGGTTTCTAACAAATGGTATGATGTAGGTCTATTAAATAGGACATGAAAATAAAATCATAAAGCAGTTGAATGCAAAAATGATATTATGTCCCTAACTGACAATCGCATAAAGTTTAGAAAAAAATATTTAGTGATGTAAGTGGATTTAGGTATCAGAGAAAACCAATTATACTAAATATATGATGAAGATTATAATAATGGCCATTGAAATGTTGTAGAGTAAGTCCAAAAATGTCTGATTATTTAATTTCCATTCGAATGTATCTCCTAAACTTCTCAACAATATTTATTTCTGTTGAGTTTATGTACAACAGAAAAGTACATGGAGCAACGATTTAAATATTTTCAGACGCGCCAATGGACTCAGTCAGAAGAGGGAACAACTCTTGATCTGGGGATTGTGGATTGAGCCCCACATTGCATATAGAGATTACATAAATAAATAAAACTTTAAATATTTTTGGGGACCAAGATGTTATATGTTAAACAAATTACATGTTCTGGGGCACAAAGTAGTCGTTTATTTATTTATTTTTTTTGCAGATGTTTTCTCTATTATATAAAATAAGATTCCACAATTTTGCCATAAAAATAAATAATGATTAAAATATTCTAAAATATTCAAGTGAAACAAATTATGATACTGTGATGTTGTTAAAAAAAGAGAAAAATATAAATAAAAGCTCATTTCCCCCCAATACTACCCCAACTCTGTTATCTGAAGCTTATTAATTAAAGAGGCAGAATTAAACATAACTGCTGCCCTTTAATCAAAAACTGTAATTCATCTCCTGTTGATAATCAAAAGCTCTTTTTTAGAGAAGACTAGCTAAAAATATAGAAATAATGATATAATTAGAAAATTACTTCTTATTAAATCGATGATTCAGTAAATGATCATTATGCAAAAAAAGTGAGTTAAGGATTATTGGGGATCAGATATTTTTAAAGAGTCAAAAGTATCATCTCACAGATTCCTTACATTATAAAAGGATCAAAGTATATCTTTATAATAGAGAGATCTAGTCTGTTATCATCTCAAAGAAAGGAGATGAAAATTAGCATTAGTTATTTTGGAACAACCTGATTCTGAGTACCAACTGATGGGATGCAGTGTGTAGTAAATAGTATTACTTGAGCCACATTTTAGCCAAAAAAAAAAAAAAATCATCTGAATTAAATCAGAACTTTATGGCCTTATTTCCAGTCTAGAGGTAATAGAGTTTGAGGAAAAAGTTAAGTGACATCATTGACATCATCAGGAAACAATGAAGCAAATCTCAATTGTGGAAGATTCTAAAAGAAACACTGTCTTTGAAAATGTGTCTTAAAAGAATAAAATTGTGTAAGTTGAATATAAATTTTAAAAAGAATAAAAAGATCTAAAAATTTAATTTGTGAAACTTTTTGAATCATTATTGAAAATAAAATAGTGATAAAATAGTGGCAGATATTTGAGGAATTTTGAATATGGATATGTTAAAATATTAAGAAAATACTGTTATTTCTAATTTACTGTTATATCAACATAGGATATTGGCATTATGGTTATGTAAGACTATATCCTGTTTAGGGATACATACTGATTTATATGTAGGTAAATTATCATCACTGTGTAGCATCAAATGGTTAAAAATGTGAATATATAAATATTAACAAGTAGAAAAAGCAATTATGACAAAATGTTAAAGAATTTTTATTTCAGGGGTGCCTGGGTGGCTCATTGGTTGAGCATCTGCCTTTGGCTCAAGGCGTGATCCCGGGGTCCTGGGATCGAGCCCTGCATAGGTTCCCTGCAGGAAGCCTGCTTTTCCTTCTGCTTACATCTCTGCCCCTCTCTCTGTCTCTCATGAATAAATAAGTAAAATATTTTAAAAAAAAGAATTTTTAAATCTAGGTAAAGAATTTGATATGCCGGTATTAGTTGTAAGGTTCTTTAATTTTTCCATACTTTTAGAATTTGGAAATGTTTTACATTTTTCATATTAGTAAGATTAAAATGAATTATATAAGAGCATTTTTAGAGTAAACTCAATAAGACTAAGATGGGAAGTAATTGTATATCAAAATATGCATATTTTCTTTGGTTTAATGAATCAGAATTTATAAAATTGTTTAAATGATGTCTTTAACTTGGAATACAAAAAGTCTAAATCTCAAAAAAGATCTAACATTGGGATGCCTGAGTGGCTCAGTGGTTGAGCATCTGCGTTTGGCCCAGGATGTGATCCTAGAGTCCTGGAATCGTGTCCCACACCAGGCTCCCTGCATAGACCTGCTTCTATCTCTGCCTATGCCTCTGCTTCTCTCTCTGTGTCTCTCATGAATAAGTATATTTTTAAAAAAAAAAAAAAGATCTAACATCAAAAGAATATTCTTTCAGTATTTACTAGATCGGTCTCCACTCTCCTTTGAGCCCTTCCAAATTTGAAATACTTTTCTCTAATTTATAAAACTGCCAAGGACATTTTAATTTCAAGAATTTGGAGATAAACTGTGCTTCATCAAGTTGATGAAAAGTCCCCTGTCTACTCCCTGCACTGGAGCTCAAAGAACAGTTACTTCTGTTTTGCATTCACTTCACTCTCATCTAATAAAAATCATTGAAAATCATCCTGTGAGCTGTTGATACAGACTTTGTTAGATAATAAATAAGTAAAAGATTTAAAAAATGAAACAAAGAGAAATCATGATTATGGGTAGTGCTTTTGTGAGCAAGAATAATCACCTCACTGCTCTTTTGAAACCAAAGCCCAACTCTTTCCATTTTGTATCTGATATATTGCAGCACCAAATATGTTGAAAGCAAAACATGTTTCACTAAACACCAACAGGGCATTCTAAGAGTATTTGCAGTTATTTAAAAATATCTACTATACTGCTTATGAAAAATGGGTAAATGCCACTTGTGATTTCTAATTTGTTACTACATCAAGAGCAGATAGCTCCATGTATGTAATATGGAAAGGTGTAAAAAAATTACAAGTGAAAGAATCCTGGATAATCTCTAATAGCTGGTCATAAAATGGCTCAGATTCAGGTGCAGTGAATCTTTTTTTGTAATTTGGAAGAAGCAAGACATGCTTTTAAATGCTGTAAATGAAGGCATAGCATAAATATATGATGTAGAGTAATGTAACAGCACTTTATCGGCGTTTACTAATAATTTATTAAAATATTTCTAATTTTACCTGGAAAAAGCAATCTACAGTGTTACAAATAATCTCAAAAATTTTCTGTCTTCAATTTTTCCTTGCAAATCTTAAAGCAACGAAACTAGGAAACCAAATTCTTCATGACACCTTAAATTAACCATTACTACTGTAAATAACTGGATTTAAGGTATTGTTGAATAAGATTTCTGAAATATAGCTGAAAGCTGTCAGTCATATGAGTTGATGTTTAACTGGTTATTTTGAAAGAAATAGCATTTTTGTCATTGATATCCAAAACTATAGGTCTGAGTACCAAAAATTTCTAGTTAATTAAAGAAAATGAATACTAAGGGTATATTTTACTGGATTTTGCTTTTAGCAATTTCAATTTTGAAAAGTATATGTGATTAAATATATGAATTCTGTTTATGTATCACTCATTTTGGACCCTGAGTATTTTGTGGTATCATTCCATCTCTCATAGACCATACTCCATGCCGCTATAATGAGGTAATGCTTTTTTCTCACTCTGTAGTGTCTCTGTAGAGCCCTTAGCCTGTTATTTAAATTATTGATTTTCACATATGACTATCTGTGAAGAGTACCAACTATTTATATGATAGATCATATCTTAATCCATCTTTTTCTAGATCTACACACAGAACCTGACACAGACAGCATACCTGAGTCCCTGTATGTAGTGTTGAATGTAATTTGAGAAGCTAGAGAGAAGTTAAGAGCTGCTGACTTCTTGCTCTGAGGGACGTGGCTTGTGTACCAGCTCATCTGCTCTACCGCCTAGGATTTCTGAATGAACTTGAGAACATAACTGGGGATTACAGATTCTTAATTGTGTTATATTCAGATTGTCAATAAGATTGCTTGCTTACAGGGTTGTCATAAGGATCAATTACAATGATAATAACAATAGGTATTCTTTATGGAGTAACTTTGTGGAGGACCTACTATGTGGTCCTAACAAGTGTGGTCCCTACTGTGACATACCAAATTCTGTCCTAAAAAATTTAGATAAAGGATTTGATTGAATATTCAATAACCCATAAATAATCATTGTTATTTCTCAACTTTACAGATTAAGAAAATCAGACAAATGATTAAGAAAATCAGACAAATGGAGATTAAATAATATGCTGAAGATTAAACAGAAAGTGGATTTGGAATCCAGGTAATTTGAATCCTCTGGTGATATGTAAAGAGCCTGCATATACTAATGATCAGCAAAGATTTAGATTTAAAAACCAAAACAAAACAATTGCTGTTCATGAGGCTCCTTCCTTTTTTTGAGGAAGAATTGCAAAACTCCTTTGGTCCAATAATTGCTAATATGTGTGTCATTTTAATGAATGTATGAATTTACTTAAGCCTTCAAAGACTCTCACTTCAGCAAACTGTTGAACACTAAATGGATGTGAATAGCTACAGGGAAGTATTCTCTGCATAATAGGAGTGACTTATTTCTATTAAAGAAAACCACATGTGACTCGGGTAGGACGTGACACTTCTGCCATATGATTTACAGCATATCTATTCCTTTAACTCTTCCTGCATGTTTTTGGCTTAAATTGTCCTTGCCTTTTAGTGGAGATTTGACATTTGAAAATATGAAATAAGTGTTATTTCCATCTAATTCTTTAAAATTTGGCTTCCATCTAGACAGGCACCTGATTTGGAAAAAAGTGGAGGCTCTAGCCAGCTGGAAAGAATGAGAAAGTTAAAAACGAGTCAAGGTTTCTAAGAACATAGGTCTCTCCCTATTTAAACAGTTCCAAACCACACTCACTTATAATCATAGACCAAAAAAGTCTTGACTCTCTCTATAGAACCTTTTAAATCATCTATGGCAGGCCAAGGGCTACAGCTCGAGGCAGCCACATGGCCAGAATCTCTATTCTCATGTCTTTGGCTATAAGAAAAGTCTGTAAACCAATTTCCAGACTGTGTTAAAAGTAGTTTAACTGTCAAAAGAAAAAAAAAAAATGGTGCCTTTGATGTTCAATATTTGAAATTAAACATTTGGTTCATATACGTGTCCTTTTTAGGATTATTAAACTATAACTAGTCACTTATACTTGAATCTCACATTGTTATACCTAACAATTATATTACTTTCCAGCTGACTCCAGTATTAAGCTCACTAGTGCCAGTTATAATTAAAAATAAATTCTAAAGAAAATTCACCACAAATTATTCACAATACTGAATGCATGCACTTTGCAGAGTTCCTACAGGTAAGCTAAGCTAAACAGGTATAATTTTTCTTTCTTTTTTTTTTTTTTTTGGTATAATTTTTCTAAACAATGCTCTCAGATTTTTTTTCTCAAAGGCTCTAAAACAAAATTTTCCCACAAATAGCTGTTAAAAGGAAGAATACTAGTTTGAGTGATTCAATTCTAGGAAAGTACATATTTATTTTCTGCAATATAGGAATTTCTTTACTATCATGATTACTTCTTCCATTAATATTAGGGAGTCAGGGAACAAATTCCAACACATAGAAATGAAAATTTTAGTATTTGAATAAAATTGAGACCAGTTAGCTTGGTCTATCCCAGCACACTAGATGAGTTCATGAGGAGAGTCGATTTGCTGCATTGCAAACCAGCTGCTGGAGAACATTCGCAAGTCTCTAAGGAGAAGTTCTATTACCACAGGACTGTTTCTAGAGAATACTATCAAGTGGCAGCAATAAGGATGTTTGGGGTTCTTTATTTTCCATCTCTATCAGTTCCCCTGGGTCACCCATATAAATTGAAGTACAGTGTGCTTGCTATTCAAATAGATCTCAAAATGAGTCCTCTACGGTCCTCTCCCAATTAGACTGACCTTCTTATGCTTCTCTTAAATGGAATTTCTGAAGCTACTATTGGTGGTCATTCCTTCTATTTTGAAGCAGCTTAATCAATATAAATTTCTAGTGAAGCAATTGTCCTGTTCTCTTACCAAAAGAGTCCTGTTTGTGCTGCCTAAATAAGAACAGTTACTTATTTTCTTACCTTTCTGTGAAGTTAGGTAAAAGGTTTTAAATTCTGTGTAATAGTGGTAAACATTGAATATAGCATAAAAATTTGCTTCAAATTATCTTGACAGCATAATTTCTAACTTTTTAAAAAGATTTTATTTATTTATTCATGAGAGACACAGAGAGAGAGAGGCAGAGACATAGGCAGAGAGAGAAACAGGCTTCGTGCAGGGAGCCTGATGCTGGACTTAGTCCTGGGACTCCAGGATCACGTCCTGGGCCGAAGGCAGATGCTTAACCACTGAGCCACCCAGGTGTCCTGCATCATTTCTAAATTGATCAAAATATTCAGAACTGATAGAATTTGATTAGTAGCCAGACAGACTTCTTATCAAAGTCCAAATGTATTAAATTTTAGAAACCATTCCATAAAATTATATTAAAATATTTAATTAAAGTAAACTTAGTCATATTATCATCCACATTTCTGTAATTAATGAATTTGAAAAATAACAATGAAAAATAATATTCAAAAGGAGTAATATTCAAAATATTCAATTTAACCTTAATGTTCTATAAGGTAGTTACATAGTCATCCAGAGAATGATTCACATGTTATAGGAATATGATGTTTATTTTGACTTGTAGACATTTTCCTTCATAATCCAATAGGGTGGGATCCCTGGGTGGCGCAGCGGTTTGGCGCCTGCCTTTGGCCCAGGGCGCGATCCTGGAGACCCGGGATCGAATCCCACATCGGGCTCCCGGTGCATGGAGCCTGCTTCTCCCTCCGCCTGTGTCTCTGCCTCTCTCTCTCTCTCTGTGACTATCATAAATAAATAAAAAATTAAAAAAAAAAAAACATAATCCAATAGGGCCTAACTTTTCTACATGCAGTATATAAGGAAAGTATTTATTTAATTTATTTAATTAATTTATGTATTATTTAATACAGCTCAAGAATCCACAAATATTGGCACCTATTATTTGACATAATGGTGGAGGTACATATTGCTAACTTCTCTTAATTATATTATCTGTTAGCCTGCAAATATAGAGCATATCTAAGCAAGAATCCTTCTTTTCAAGCTTATTTAGAAAATATTTTCATGAATACAACATAAACATTTTTCTTGCCAATGATAGCATATATAGAGGCAATTTATAAAAGATGATTTGTAAGCTACTATAGGTTGCTTGGAAAAATAATTTTATTTCTACTAATTCCTAGTTTTTAAAATGTAGTGTGAAATTAATATAACTGTTAAAATTATTCATGTAAAAATCTATGTAATATTTCTTAATATTTAAATTCAACCTTATATTTAACTATGTATAACATACATAAAGGTAAGTGAACATATCAGAAGACAGCTGGAAGGGTTGTTTGTATTTGATTTGTATGCTTACGCATATAGCTAGTAAATAAAGCAAGAAATAGAATTATATTCATATCCCAGAAACCTCTACTATGTGTTGTTCTTATAATCCACACAAAGATCAGTGATTTTCCTACTTTCATAGATTTATTCACTTGGTTTAGAACTTTATATAGTAGAATCATGCACAGTGTACCTTTTTGTGTCCAATGTCTATCAGTTAAATGTTTCAGTTATGAGATCTGTGTTAGTACATGTTACAATGTCATTTTCATTTCTGTTACTATGTTGTCTTTTGTTGTATAAATCTATCAAAATTTATTTAGCCACCCACTATTAATGAACATTAGGATGTTTACAAGTTGAGACAATTTTGAAGAATACTGCTGTGGTTATTTCTATGCTTGTCATCTGGTGCACATATATACATTTGATTGGGTGAACATATACACATATGTAGAAAGTTTATGTAGAGAGTATACATAGAATTGCTAAGTCACATGGTATCTGATGTTCATTAGTGAATGCTGCCACTTTCCAAGTGTATCCTATCAATATGTACCTAAGCAGCAGTGTTAAGAGTTCCAGTTGCACCATATGTTTGGCAGTTCATATGGTCAGTGTTTTGTTTGGTTTTGGTTTTAGTTTAGATATTTTGGGTGGATGTGAAATGTAGTCCTATTGCAGTTTTAATTTGAATTTCATAATCATGTAAGATATGTAATCACACATTTAGACTTTCATTTCTTCTAATTGACTTGTAAGTGATCTTTAATCTAGATAGGACTCCTCCTCAATCAAATGTGTTGAATATATCCCATTGTATGGCTAGATATTTCAGTCAATAAGCCTTATGATTTTTAAAATATTAATGCATTCTAAACAATCATTTTTAAAATTTTTGATTCCTGCTTTTTGTGTCTCTTTATAATATTGATGTTCATCTCCATAGTCATGAACAGGTTTTTCTGTTCTTTTTGTGTTATTTGCTCAAAAGTTAATTAGTTTAAGATGCACAATTTGTTGAAAAAACTATGAGGAATTCATTATGACATATTGTGTTATGTGAAAATCAAGGTCTTTTATTTTTTTCTCATGAAGATATAAACTGAATTGGAACATTTATTTTATTAAGATATAATTCACATCATAAAACTCATCCTTTTGAAGTGTACAATTCTGTAGTTTTTAGTGTATTTGTAAAATAGTACAACCATCACCACCACATTTTATTATTTTTGAAAGAAGCTCCATAACTACTCAAATTCATTTCCCTTTTCCCTTTTCCTGAGCACCAGGTAACCACTAATCAACTTTCTGTCTCTATGAATTTGTCTATTCTGGACATCACGTATAAGTGGCACCGTAAAAAATGTAGCCTCTTGTATCTGGCTTCTTTCACTTAGCATATATCCTCAAGTGCACCTATTCTTTCTCTGTCTGCTGGCCTTTCTAGGCTAGCTAATCTAGGCTATATGATTTAGCTCCAGGATTTCTATTTGATTCTTTTGTATTGCTAATATGTCTTTAGTGATATTCTCTATTTCATGAGACATTGTTATTATACTTTCTTGTAGTAATTTAGACATAGTTTTTCTATAATTATTTGAAGAAATTTAAAACACTTGATCTAAAGTTTTGTCTCTGAAATCCAGTTTTTGGTCTTCCTCCTAGCCTGTTTCTTTTGACTGCTATAGTCTCATGTATTGCCCATATTTTCTATTTTATTTTTTTATTAATAATGGTTGTTTGAAATGATATAATGTAGTAACTATGAAAATCAGATTTTCTCCTTCACCATGTTTTTTTTTTCCATTATTGATTAGTGTAATTATTGTTTGTTTGCTTAGTAACTTGTTAAGAACTAATCCTGCAAAGCCTGTCTTCATTGTCATGTATGCTCACTGAAGTCTCTACTTGACTAGTTTAATGGCCAGCTATTGATTGGACAGAGATTTTCTTAAATGCCCTGGACCAAGAAGTCTTCCAGTCTTCTTTGCTAATGTGCCCCCTTGTGTTCCGAGGAATGTTTTTACTATTTAAGCCAGTAGTTTGTACCACTACTAGCCCCTCACTTTCTGCTTATGCAGAACCTCAAGTTAAGCCACATTTGAATGCTATGGCTTTCACAGGTCTTTTATGCACATGCACAAACCCTGAGCATGCACACTCTTCTATACATGTGTGTGATCTAAATTTTCAGGAACCTGTGAGAGCTATTTTTTAATTAATTATTTTTATTCCAGTATAATAGACACATGAAAAGATGCTCGGTATCACTAATCATCAGAGAAATGTAAATCAAAACCACTATATCACCTCACACTTGTCGGAATGACTAACATCAGAGCTCTTCAAAAGTCCCTATGAACAGCCACTCACCAACTTTTCTTTTTCTTTTCAACCTCTTGTTTTTTCACAAATGTTATCACAGCCTCAGGCAGCTGAAATGTTAAGCAATTGTTGCTGATAATTTTCATAAACACCCTCAGAGAAGCTGCACTGAATGAGCTCTGAGTCATGTCAAATAAATATAATCTCTCCAGCTGGGGTTCTTCTACAGAACTATAAGACAGGTAAAAAAAAAGTGGCTATTATGTAGCTGCAGAATTAGGTGATACAACAAGGGCAAATTAAAACACCCATGAAGCTCTCTGTTCTTACTGGGATCATTCATAAAAAATAAAAAAAAAATAAAAAAAATAAAAATTCTTCAGGCTTCTGCAAGACTTTGGTTGCTATCCATAACTTTGAAAACAAATAAAATCCGACTTTTTTTTTATTTTTGCAGTTTACTCATTGCTATTAAGAAAGAACAAATTTCTGCAGTCCATACTTTACCATTTTTACTAAATGTCATCCTCCATTCCTTGTTTGCAGACTATTTTAGCCAGGTATAGATTTATGGGATGAGATTTTTTTTCCCCCATGTAGCACTAAATAGGTCATTTTATTATCTTTTAATATATATGATTTTCAACAGACAGGTCTTTTTAAATTATTTTCCTTGTTCCTATGAAGGTACTCTATATTTTCTAATTATGTTCAATTTTTTCTCTTTTTGTTAGTTTTCACTCGTCTTAAAATAATATTATTTCACTGGTATTTTTTTTTACATTTATCTTGCTTGGTTTTCTATGAGATTCTTGGTTCTGTGGTTGATGTCAGTCATTAACTTTATGAATGCTTTGTCCATTATGTTTTCAATATTTATTCTGCCCCTTTTCACTCTTTTTTAAATAAGGCCAGTCATGCATATGAGAGTTTGATATTGCCCCGAAGCTCTTGGGTGTTCTGTTATATGTTTTTCTCTTTTTTTCTTCTCTTTGCATTTTACTTTGGATAAATTCTATTGATGTAACTTTAAATTCTCCTGATAGTTCTGGAAAAATTCTGATGTATACAGCATATAACTGTAGAACATGTGAAGTTATAACTAATACAATGAGTACACTGGTTCTATGGTAGTAGAAAGAGAACAATAATCTCATTACATGAGGTTACAACACTTCAGACACTGGGTGGCAAGGGAGAGAGAGGAATGCTAAGTACTTTTGTCTTTTAGAATCACCCCAAGAATCTTCCCCATACAAGAAACCCTTGTCTATGTGACTTTCCTAAATTATTGCAGGTACTTTTAACCTACCTGTTGGATTGATTAGATCTTGACAGATAGCTCCAATCAAGATTTTGTTGCTGTTTTTTTTTTTTTTTTTTTTAATTTTTATTTATTTATGATAGTCACAGAGAGAGAGAGAGAGAGAGGCAGAGACACAGGCAGAGGGAGAAGCAGGCTCCATGCACCGGGAGCCCGACGTGGGATTCGATCCCGGGTCTCCAGGATCGCGCCCTGGGCCAAAGGCAGGCGCCAAACCGCTGCGCCACCCAGGGATCCCCTGTTGCTGTTTTTTTAATATTTACCCATAAATATATTGGAACACAGAAGACCCCAACAACCCCACCTACAACACAAATACCTGTCAATGCTTTTGGACATTGGTTATCCACATTTCAGAGCCATCATTGGTCATTCTATGGGGCAGAGAGAATTGACCCTGCTGGTAACTTAGCCACTCCCCATGAAACAAGAATTAGATCAATTATTCAAATTGAATTTGTAAGCTTAAAGTTTATTAGTTTTCTGAGGGGAGACTATATTGGAGCCATTCTCAACCTCTGTCCTCTTCCAATGGATATTAGTTCCATTTGCAAGATGCCAAAATTAAAATAATAATAATAATAATAATAATAATAATAATAATAATAATAATTTCTTCCTAGGGACATTATACCTGCCTCTGGATTTGTGTTTCTTTTTCAGTAATGATGAACTAATCTACCACTCCCCCCAAATACAGTAACTTATAATTTAGGAGTAGATATAAAGGACCTTTGGGTGTTTTATGAAACAGTAACAGGAGATTATGCAGCCCATATATAACTGAGGATATCTTTTCAAAATGAAATGACTTTTGGTTGCTTGGGGATACTTCCCAGAGGGATAGCTGATTTATTATTTATGTCCTCCTTGAAGGCAGTTATCTCTCCTAGTGAGTCAACAAATTAGAAACCATGTACAAAATTTATCCCTGGCTTTAACTAAAGTGATCAGTTATATTGCAATAGCCCTGGAAGGCATTCAGTTCAGTCTGAATTCACTGGCCATGGTTGTTATGGATGATTGCCTGAGACTTTTTCCTTACAGGCCAAGACAGAGTCTGTACAATCACTAATGCATCTGCTATGTCTGGACTAATGCCTCAAGCTAAGTCAAAAGGTCAATGCTGAGCCATATGGAGAAAGACACCAACCAAGCTTTCTAAGTTAAAACCTGATTTGTTTGTTCAGCTGTGTCTGCTACCTTGGATGGCATATTTGTAGTTAATACTTTAGGTTGTCCTCATTAAGCTGCTTGAAATCTTTTTCAGAATAGCATTAGTTAAATGTTGTAAGAAACGACTGAATGGATTTGTTCCTGGCCCCTCTGTAGGTCAGATTAAACAGAGTGGCCAATGAAGTGACATACTTATTGGAAAAGTTACCAAATTGAAGACAATGTAAAAATGAGGAGTGAATATTGTTGGGAGACAATTCTCCTCAGATCTCTCATGGCTGTGAATGTCTTATGAGTGAGTCACATGGCTCTTTCATTCCAGATTGTGTTTTCAATGACATTTGTGGAGGATCTCCTTAGAAGATAGAAATAGAATCTTCTTCAAGAGCAAATTGCAAACATGCTTAATATCCAGTAGAAAAAGCAAAAAAAGATAATGTCTTCCTCCAGATCAATGGGTAAGTGTAATTAGTAATGATAATAAAATATTCAGGTCTCCTAAACTTATTTTCCTACAACACAATCCACTGCATGTCGCATATCTTACCAATGTGAAGGTGGAAATTTCTACAAGACATATTAACCCGTTATTCAACTAACAAGTGGCTTGACAAAGAAAGAAAGGAAGGAAGAAAGCAAGCAAGCAAGCAAGCAAGCAAGCAAGCTAGCCAGCCCTAGAGTAAAAAAGACAGACTCATCAATGAAATGCAATGTAAAGATCTTGTTTGATCTTAATTTAAATGAATCAGCAATAAAAGATAGATTTGTAAAACAATCAGTGATATTAGAATACCAGATATACATCAAATAATATCAAGGAATTTTTATTAACTGTGTTAATTGTGTTTACTTAAGTTAAAATTTTGTATAAAAATAAGTATATTTTTATTTTAAAAAGAATTTTTAATTCATGAAAGGATATTTTGTAGATTTTTTAAAGTTAAAAATTAATGAAATCTTTTGCAAAAAGAATTAGGATTTAGTAAAGCACACAAAATACATATGTAGATGAGCAAATATTGTGAATATAATCAAGTAAAATAACATTTTAAGTAGTCAAATCCCTAAATTATTTGGTTAATATGGCTCACAATCATTTTCAGAATGCTGTATAGGCCCTGGTCTAATGATCTAATACTTGGCCAGTAGTTCTCAGTGTAAAGTGATTTTGTCGCTCAGAGAACATTTGGCAATTTCGGAGACACTTTTGTTTGTCACAACTAGAGAGATGCTACTGGCATCTAGTGTAGAAGCTATGGATTCTGCTAAACATCCTACAGTTTCCTCAAAAAAAGAATTATTAGGTCAAAATGTCAATAATGCCAAGGTTAGGAAACTCTGATGGTTAAAATAAAGTGGAATTACTCATTGTTGCCATGTTCAAATTAACGCAAGACTGAGAATAAGAAATGCCTGGATGTCCTGGCCTTGTAAGTCAAGTTCTGAAACCTCTTACAAATCTCCAAGTATGCTATTGTCAACCTCAGCTGATTCAAAAGAAGTACATGATTCTTGGACTGCAATGGAGACAGAGAGGAATTAAAGTTAATATGGACTTAATCCTCAGTGAAGGTGAGCATACATAGCACTGTACAAGCGTGTAAGAAGAAACTGCCAACTCTCCTGAATCCAAGGTAGTCTTAGGTCTCCTGACAGCTTCTCTCCTGAATACAAACTGGTACTCTGGCTGCTTTCTTCGCTTGCCATACCACTGGATCATAGCTGAAGTGTGAATGGCAAAGGATTTTCTCATTTGTTTTTCTACTTTAATAAACAGAAACATTGGTCAAGTGTTGCTTTTTTTTTTTTTTTCTTCTTTTGAAGGAAGTGATAGGGTACCTGAATTCTTGATAGGGTACCTGAATTATTTTTATAATGATAACTGAATTTCAGATTTATTATTCATTTGTGTATGCTGGCAGCTATTATCCAAAGTAGATTCTTAAGAGGAGTCTAGAGATTATTTTCTCATATTTTCTTCTTATAAGACCCCAGTTGCAGTGGAAGAAGCCCCCCCCCCTCAGATTTTCCTGACTCTTTACTGCTCTTAGTTGGGGGATCACCTGCCCAGGGAAAGAGAAATGCTAAAGAAGATGGCTCTTCCCACTTAGTTGATACTTTTGCCATCACTAAATTCCGTCTTCTGTAAGTTTTTGGATAACTGTGACCCTTCTTCGTTTTAAGATAATATTCAATGAGCTTAACATTATCTAGATCTTTGTGTTAGTTCATTGTATTTTCCACTTGGCTTTCTAGGAACCAGACCGCTTGTCTGCCTCCAGCATTATACCTTGCTTCTAAATTTTCTAAATCTAAGTTCCCCTTCAGTTCAGCATCACTCTGTTCCCCAAAACTTCAGTATTGACTGCATGTACGTTTTCATAGGAGTACTGGTTGTAACTTGGCCTTCCTTAGCTCCTTTTTGTTAAGAGAAAGGCATGCCTTTGCAGTGTCTCTTTTATCCATTCCATAATTTGAAAAGAAAATTCTTCCAAGTCAACAAAGTGATTATATTCCCCTAAAAAGGAATTTTCCTTGGTTTTAGACTCAAATGCAAGAAAAGTGTCAGAAGGTTCCTTATTAATATATCATTTAGTCACATCTATGCCACCAAAAAATATTAAAATGAGTATGTGGGTGGAGGATATAACTGAAACAAAATTGGACAAATATTTCTAATTATTGAAACTGTTGATAAATATGTAAGGATTCACTATGCAATTATCTTTCCCAACAAAACAAAACAAAACAAACATGAACTCTGGAGTATAGCTTTTTAAAATTTAAATCCCAAGTCCACTGCTTTAATAACTGTGTGACCTAAGAAAATTTCCTTAACATCGTTTATTCAACTTTTTCAGCTCAAACTGGGGATAGATTAGTACCTTTTTTTATAGAGTCTCAGTGTCTTAACTCTTAACATTTTTGGCACTTAGAATAGTGCCTTATTATATGTACTAATTGAATGCAAAAATATAAATATTGCTGGTTACAATAATTATAAAATAAGGAAATTTCCCCACATTATGTTTAAGGGATTAATTATTAATGCATGCTATAGAATTAATACATCTGATAGGCACATAGTGGCCATCCTCTATAAAGAATCAATTAACATGATTTATAACCATTGATGTCTTCTTGTATTTTTTATCCACAAATTGTAATAGGAGCCTTTTAGACAATCTGATTCTAATTTAAGATTTCCCAGCATTTTTATGACTTCCACTGCATGCACTAAATCTAGAATGTATTTTAAAAATTCTCTTTAACTTACATCCAAGTTGAAAAATAATTTCACCTCTCCTCCAGGTCTGAATAAATATAGACCATTTTTACAATAAAAACATCCCCAGAAAGCAAAGATATTTTCCTCACTAAAATATGCATTCAGGATTGTAGCCCTAATGCCTGGCAGATAGACAGCTTCCATTAATCAAACAACTCAATCAACCAATCAATCAATCAATATTTTTAACTGAGCTACTTAACAGAATTCAAATGTTTCCTGACTCTAGGTAGGCACTAGTAAAACTGTCTGCCTCATAAAATTCTGTGGTGAATTCATAATAAAGAATTGAATTCACAGCAAGAAAATCACATTATCTACTCCCCCCTCCCCTAGTAAGTTAAAAGTGGTTTTTATATCTACTTCTGCCAGAGATCTCCATTTCCCACTCACTGCTGAATGCCCTTGCCTCAAATATACTTCACAGAGGGATGATAATTTACCTTTCTCAATAAGAAATAAATGTTCAATGGTTTAGAAGGAAAAAAAAGTCTTATATACTAGTTCATTTCAAATATTTCCCCACAAACTCACCCCAGTTATATTGGCTTTCTCTGAATATGAGAATGAAAAGTCCTGGAACAGAGATTCCATTTCCCAAGCTAAATGATGTGATGGTTTTACAACTCAAGTGGATAAGGTACTTCATTTCACATTTTCTCAATTATTGGATAATAAACTCTAGAACCAGTGAATGATTGCTAAGAACTACTAAAGAAAATTAAATAAAAAAGAAAATATAAAAGTGAAGTAATATATATCTTTTTAGAAAGAACAAGTCTACTTTAGTTATATAACAAACACAGTGAAAGACTTTTGGAGAATTTTTTGTATGACATAAAATTTAAATGAGAGGAATATCAGTAACCTCAGAAATAACTAAATTTGTACTTCAGAATATGATACCAAATTTTAAAAGTCAGCATTTGATACTATTTTGAATCAATGAGTCAGTTATTTGTTTTAGGCATTTGTGTCTAAATAAACTTGGAGAGTGATTTAAAGGTTGCATCTTGAATTTTGATAATTTGAAATAAAAATAAAACTATTAATATAAGCAGTAATTAGTACTACATTTATATCTATTTTAAATTACTTAAGAAGTTTTATAGTATTAGGTTGGTTTGTACACAACTAATTTGCTTAGTAGATCTCTGACAGCAAATGTTGAAATATAATGCTTTATATTCTTATAAAAGTATATATTTTAGAAGTATTATGGCCTCAGTTCTAGTTCTGACTCCATCATTTACTAGATGCATGACCATGGAAATCACTTATCTCTCTGAGCCTAATTTTTTGATCTTATAAATGAGGATAATATCCATGAAGCATAAATACAGATAGAACTTACAAAATTTTGGAAGTTACATACATAAAACATGTAATCCTGATAAAACCTGCCCAAAAAGCACAAAGAAAAATTTACAAAGTAGCACATCACAATATGCTGAATTAAATGATTATTTCATTGGGTGCCTGGGTGGCTCAGTTGGTTAAACATTGGCCTTTGGCTCAGGTCATGATTGCAGGTTCCTGGGATGGAGCCCTTCATCAGACTCCTTGATTAGCGAGGAGTCTGCTTCTTCCTCTACCTCAGCCTATGGCTCCCTCCACCTGTTTTTTCTCGCTCGCTCTCTCTTTCTCTGTAAAATGAATAAATTAAATGCTTTTTTTAAAAGACAAAAACAGACACAGAGATCAATAGAACAGAATAGAGAATCCAGAAGTGGACCCTCAACTTTATGGCCAACTAATATTCAACAAAGGAGGAAAGACTATCCACTGGAAAAAAGACAGTCTCTTCAACAAATGGTGCTGGGAAATTGGACATCCACATGCAGAAGAATGAAACTGGACCACTCTCTTTCACCATACACAAAGATAAACTCAAAATGGATGAAAGATCTAAATGTGAGACAAGATTCCATCAAAATCCTAGAGGAGAACACAGGCAACACCCTTTTTGAACTTGGCCACAGTAACTTCTTGCAAGATACATCCACGAAGGCAAAAGGAACAAAAGCAAAAATGAACTATTGGGACTTCATCAAGATAAGAAGCTTTTGCACAGCAAAGGATACAAACAACAAAACTAAAAGACAACCTACAGAATGGGAGAAGATATTTGCAAATAACGTATCAGATAAAGGGCTAGTTTCCAAGATCTATAAAGAACTTATTAAACTCAACAGCAAAGAAACAAACAATCCAATCATGAAATGGGCAAAAGACATGAAGAGAAATCTCACAGAGGAAGACATAGACATGGCCAACAGGCACATGAGAAAATGCTCTGCATCACTTGCCATCAGGGAAACACAAATCAAAACCACAATGAGATACCACCTTACACCAGTGAGAATGGGGGAAAATTAACAAGGCAGGAAACCACAAATGTTGGAGAGGATGCGGAGAAAAGGGAACCCTCTTACACTGTTGGTGGGAATGTGAACTGGTGCAGCCACTCTGGAAAACTGTGTGGAGGTTCCTCAAAGAGTTAAAAATAGACCTGCCCTACGACCCAGCAATAGCACTGTTGGGGATTTACCCCAAAGATACAGATGCAATGAAACACCGGGACACCTGTACCCTGAAGTTTCTAGCAGCAATGTCCACAATAGCCAAACTGTGGAAGGAGTCTCGGTGTCCATCGAAAGATGAATGGATAAAGAAGCTGTGGTCTGTGTATACGATGGAATATTACTCAGCCATTAGAAATGACAAATACCCACCATTTGCTTCAACCTGGATGGAACTGGAGGGTATTATGCTGAGTGAAATAAGTCAGTCAGAGAAGGACAAACATCATATGGTTTCATTCATTTGGGGAATATAAAAAATAGTTAAAAGGAATAAAGGGGAAAGGAGAAAAAATAAGTGGGAAATATCAGAAAGGGAGACAGAACATGAAGACTCCTAACTCATGGAAACGATCAAGGGGTGGTGGAAGGGGAAGAGGGCGGGGGGTGGGGGTGACTGGGTGGCGGGCACTGAGGGGGGCACTTGATGGGATGAGACTGGGTGTTATTCTGTATGTTGACAAATTGAACACCAATAAAAATAAATTTATTAAAAAATAAATAAAAAATAAAAAGACAAATTCCTGATTAAAAGAACTGGGGTTATACATTTCCATGGGTTGTTATATTAATTTCCATAATTTCTACAAGATGGTATAAGAGATAAAGCTTGTGATTCCATTTATGGAAAAAAATAATGCCAATTGCTAAATGAAATAACTTTGAGTTAACATTAAACATATACTAAAAATGTCATGGTTTGATATTCAAACAAACAAAAAAGGCAAGAAAGAGGAATAGTTAAACTAAAATCAGAGACAACTACACAACAAATTATGGAATGGTGTATCCAAACTCACAAATATTAATAATTAGATTAAATGCTAATGGACAGAATTCACAAATAAAAGGCAATGATTATCAGAAGGAATTAAAAATAGCTACAGGGATGCCTGGGTGGCTCAGTGATTGATTGTCTGCCTTTGTACCATGGCATGATCCTGTAGTGCCGGGATCGAGTCCCACATGGGGCTCCCTGCATGGAGCCTGCTTCTCCCTCTGCCTGTGTCTCTGCCACTCTCCCTCTGGGTCTCTCATGACAAATAAATAAATTTTTTTTAAAAAATTAAATTAATTAATTAATTAAACAACAATAATTAATACCCCAAAAAAAACAATTAGTTTTCCATACAGATATCCATTTAGTGAAATAAATTTTATTTCATATTGAATTACCTTACTGTATGTGTCCAACCTTGTTCTTTATCAAGATTGTTTTTGACTATTTTAGGTTACCTGCCTTTTTATAAAAGCTGATTCTTATAAAAAGCTAGGATGTTGATTGCAATCACAGATCAACTTAGAGTTGCAACTTAACAATATAAAAAACTCCAGTCCATTCACACCATATCTCCATTTTCTATTTCCTTTAATTTCTCTCTGCAATGCTTTGGACTTTCCTGCCTAAACACATGGCACTAAATGTATTCCTTAGTATTTTATGGTTGATGTCTTTACTGTTGGTTTATTGCCAGTGTTCTGAATTACAAATGGAATTTGCATACTGATCTTGTATCCTGTTACCTAAAATTACAAAATATATGTCCTAATACTTCATTTCTATATTTTTATAGTTCATCCCTACAATATCAATGCAATACAATGCTGGTAATAAACTCTGTTTTGTTTCCATTCTAATCTTCATGTCATTTATTTCTCTTCTCTTATTGTCTAATCATTATTACTGTTGAATAATATTGTAGTAAGCTAAAATAATAAAATAATCATAATTATGACATGTCATATATATTGTAAAATATATAAATATTTGTATATATAAATACATATATAAATTATAAGTAAAAATACAGAGTAATTAAAAATTATCAATGAATTTAAACAAGATATGTCTAAAAGGAAAATATGCACATGGACAAGTTGTTGAAAAAGTACTCAACAACAATCTCATTAGAAAAAAATCAAGTTTTACTGTAATGAAGTACTATTACATGCCACTAGAATGGCTATGATAAAAACACTGATCCCCAAATGTACACCAAACTCTCCTACATTACTGATGAAAGAAACATATACAACTCCTCTGTAAAGATTATTTGATAGTTTTTTTACAAATATATATCTATCTTGTGAATTAGCAGTTCCACTCATATTTTATCCAAGTGAAATAAATGCATATTCACAAATGGTCACTGAAATCAAATACATAAAAGCTTTCTTCATAGTGGCCAAAATTAAAAAAAAATGAGGTAGTTCATCACAAAAGGGTTGAATCGATAGATTATAAAATTCCACACAATAGAATACTTTCAGCAGTTAATAAGAGTAAAGAAATATCATAGGCAACAAGAGTTGAATCTCACATAAATCATACTGTGCTTGCAAAAGATTTTTCACCCTCTGATACAATTAACATAAATCTTAACTGGAGTAACACAAATTGGTAAAATGTCTACCTGTTGAGTGGTAGATTTACTGAGAAGGGACATAAATGAACTTTCTGAGATTAAGTTTTTATCTCTGAATACGGTTATGAGTTATATGGATATACTTATGGGTCAAAACTCATTGAACTATACACTTAAGGTGTGTATTTTCCTATAATTATACTTAAATAAAAAAAGACGATATAAAAAACCTGAAAGGGAGGGAAACAGTTACATACAAAATTATATTTAAATGAAAATAGTCAGGATGCTTGGGGTGGCTTCAGCGGTTTAGCACCTGCCTTTGGCCCAGGGCATAACCCTGGAGTCCCGGGATCGAGTCCCACGTCGGGCTCCCTGCATGGAGTCTGCTTCTCCATGAAGCATGGAGTCTGTGTCTCTGCCTCTCTCATGAATAAATAAATAAAATCTTTAAAAATAATAATAAATAAATAAATAAATAGATAGATAAATGATAGAAACATGTAGACCTTGTTTCATTTTTATATTATTATTATTATTATTATTATTATTATTATTATTATTATATCTGACTACAATATTGCTCTAACAGTGCACTACTAGTGCAGCCCAGATGGCTCAGCGGTTTAGCACCGCCTTCAGTCCAGGGCGTGATCCTGGAGACCCGGATCGAATCCCACCTTAGGTTACCTGCGTGGAGCCTGCTTCTCCCTCTTCCTGTGTCTCTGCCTCCCTCTCTCTCTGTGTCTCTCGTGAATAAATAAATAAAATCTTAAAAAAAAAAACAAAACACAGTGCACTACTAATAAATTGAAGTGAAACTGCCTTATTTGACAAACCAGCTAAAAACTTTCTTTCTTTTTTCTTTTTTTTGTAAATATGAGACAGATC
Source organism: Vulpes lagopus (assembly GCF_018345385.1). Classification (NCBI taxonomy): domain Eukaryota; kingdom Metazoa; phylum Chordata; class Mammalia; order Carnivora; family Canidae; genus Vulpes; species Vulpes lagopus. The sequence goes on along the minus strand of NC_054824.1, from coordinate 19,556,411 downwards.
TCAAATTGCAGACATTTTAGATAGATTCAGATTTTTTTGGTAAATTCATTGTGCATAAAAAATTTTAAATAACATTGAATTCATGGTAATAAGAATTTCTTCTGGAGATACAAACGAAAGTTTTGTAGGTATATCATATATCTTGAATTTGAAAGGAGAAAGGGAAAATGACATTGGTGGATGAAATAAACAATATAAGAAAATTATTGATAATCTTTGCAGTGCTCCATGGGAATTCACTTAATATTTCCTCTTTTGGATACATTTGAAATTTACCAAAACAGGTTAATATGATCACTTTTTATAGCTTTTAGGATTTATGTTGTAAGAAAAATTTCCCACTGTAAGATTTCAAATGTTTCTCATTTTTTATTCTGGTTAAATGCTTTTTTAAGAAAAGAAATATTTTTCTTTTTTTAAGATTTTATTTATTTGTTTATTTGAGAGACAGAGAACAAGAGAGAAAAAAACAGGGTGAGGATCAGAGGGAGAAGCAGACTCCCTGCTGACCACGGGCCAGATGTGGGGCTCCATCTCAAGACTTCTGGATCATTATTTGAGCTAAAGGCAGACATTTAACTGACTGAGTCACGCAGGTACCCCATAAAACATTGTATTTCATTATTAGTACATTTTCACTATAGAGCAATTAGACACACCAGAGGAAAAGGATAAGTATGCATGATCAAACTACTTAGAGATAGGCACAATATTAATGCTTTCCATTATATACATAATATGTCTTCATTGAAGAAATAACAGAAAAACAAAATTTAAAAGCATCTTAGAATATTAAAGACTGGTAAATTCTGCTATGGTAAATTCTGGTTAACTTTGTCTAATTATATGTGTGTTGAAGTATATGCGTGTGTATGCTTGTGTCTGTCATATAGTGTGTACACCCAAGAATTTATGCAGAAGTGTTAGACAAACAATTCTTACAATGATTTATAACTGAGTATTGGACATCATCCATTAGTATGTTAATATAAATATATTTTTATCTTTTGATGTAATAAATAACTTTTTTCCATAATTTAATGAATTTTTTCATAAACGTATGTCTGAGTTATTAAATGCCATTTTGGATATAATTAAGTGATTGTAGTTGTTATACACTCATTGTTTCTATGGTTGGAGGAATAGTTTCTCAAATATAACATGGGAGAAAATTGAAGACAAAAACAATGCTACTACTTTTAAATAATATGTTAGCTGAAGTTCTTGAGAATACACAATTGCTAGCATAGGTTTTGAGAAATTATTCCTCCAACTATAGAAACAATGATTTTCCCCAATTCCTTTTTAGAACTTCCTCCTTCATCCTTTCTTTATGCACAAAATATATTGTGATTAACCCACTCTGAAAGGATATCAAGAGACAGTATCCAAAAAGTACTGATGGCTGCTGATGGCTTATGAAGGCCCGTAGGACAAAATCCTAAATTGCAGATTGAAAGTTGTCTATTTTTATAATTGTTACATGTGCTGAATCTCTAATGCAAAAAAACACATGGTGGAAAGGACTGCATAATCTTTGTTTTAACTTTCTTTGGGTAGTCTATTTTATATTTAAGAACTTGGACATGTCAGGCAAAAAGTTGAAGCCTAAATGCATTTTATTTTCAATCTGTCTCTATCTAAATACTGTCAATATGTCCATAATTTCAGCATTCAATTGTTCGAGAATCTAGTGTAGAGAGTACATCAATGTGTTTATGGTTATTTTACCCAAATTTTTGTATGACAATATTGTGGGCTCCTAGCCATACTTTTTTCCCCAAGTTTTTATTCAAATTGAAGTTAGCATACGGTGTAATGTTAGTTTCAGGTGTAGAATTTAGTGATTCAATACTTACACAAAACATCTGGTGCTCATCATAACAAGTGCCTTCCTAATCCTTATCACCTATGTCACGCATCTCCCTACCCACTTCCCCTCCTAGTCATTTTTTTAAAATTGAATTTATACCTATTTAACCAGAGAAATACATTTGTTTATATATCCTCATAAACTGCTGGAATAATTGTAAATTAGCTGAAACTTTTAGAGGTCAACTTGGTGATATCTATTTCATTCTAAATTTTATATATTTGTTGTCCAAATTTCATAGAGATATGTTCATAACAGTGCATGATGGTTATATGTTCATTGACCTTTGTAACAATCCTTAAAATTGAGACAAGCCTGGATAAATATTTATCAATTGGGTATTGCTTAAATATTAAACATATCTTGAATAGAAAGATGTATATACTTCTACTGGTATATTAACCCCTTAAAATTCTATTGTAAAACAAGTTTTTGTATGTATATTATTTTTCTTTTTTTGGGGGGGGGGTTAATATTTTTTTTAATTAATTTTTATTGGTGTTCAATTTACCAACATACAGAAAAACACCCAGTGCTCATCCCGTCAAGTGTCCACCTCAGTGCCCATCACCCATTCCCCTCCCACACCCGCCCTCCTCCCCCCTTCCACCACCCCTAGTTCCTTTCCCCGAGTTAGGAGTCTTTCTGTTCTGTCTCCCTTCCTGATATTTCTCACACATTTCTTCTCCCTTCCTTTATATTCCCTTTCACTATTATTTATATTCCCCTAATGAATGAGAACATACACTGCTTGTCCTTCTCCGATTGACTTATTTCACTCAGCATAATACCCTCCAGTTCCATCCACGTTGAAGCAAATGGTGGGTATTTGTCGTTTCTAATTGCTGAGTAATATTCCATTGTATACATAGACCACAGCTTCTTTATCCATTCATCTTTCGATGGACACAGAGGCTCCTTCCACAGTTTGGCTATTGTGGCCATTGCTGCTAGAAACATCGGGGTGCAGGTGTCCCGACGTTTCATTGCATCTGAATCTTTGGGGTAAATCCCCAACAGTGCAATTGCTGGGTCGTAGGGCAGGTCTATTTTTAACTCTTTGAGGAACCTCCACACAGTTTTCCAGAGTGGCTGCACCAGTTCACATTCCCACCAACAGTGTAAGAGGGTTCCCTTTTCTCCGCATCCTCTCCAACATTTGTGGTTTCCTGCCTTGTTAATTTTCCCCATTCTCACTGGTGTGAGGTGGTATCTCATTGTGGTTTTGATTTGTATTTCCCTGATGGCAAGTGATGCAGAGCATTTTCTCATGTGCATGTTGGCCATGTCCATGTCTTCCTCTGTGAGATTTCTCTTCATGTCTTTTGCCCATTTCATGATTGGATTGTTTGTTTCTTTGCTGTTGAGTTTAATAAGTTCTTTATAGATTTTGGAAACTAGCCCTTTATCTGATATGTCGTTTGCAAATATCTTCTCCCATTCTGTAGGTTGTCTTTTAGTTTTGTTGACTGTATCCTTTGCTGTGCAAAAGAACTCGGCCGCAGTAACTTCTTGCAAGATACCTCCACAAAGGCAAAAGAAACAAAAGCAAAAATGAACTATTGGGACTTCATCAAGATAAGAAGCTTTTGCACAGCAATGTATATTATTTTTCATTTATATACATAATGACAATAAGAAGATATAGATATAAATATGTGTGTTTTTATAAAAATATATTTGCATCTCAATTTATTTAATTTAGATCTATGTAACTAGAGGATTCGTAGCAAGAAGATATGTTACACTTTTGAATTTATGTATTTCACTATTATTTTATATTTTCTTTAAGTATGTTTATTATTTTAATAAATTTAAAATAATATTAATGGAAAAGCATAAGAAGATTTTTAAAGAAAATAATAATTGCTATTTTAAAGGATTATTATAGGATTTGAATATGATGCACATATTTAGATTTTTGTAATCTAGCATCTTATAAATGAGGTTATAATTCTGTTCTTTGTGTTTTCCACAACATAACACTTAAACATAGACTTGTTCACATATTACATAGTGTCCCTTGTTTTAACAACAAAAAAAAAGATTTTTTATTAGTGTATTTGACAGAAAGAGAGAGAGGAACACAAAATGGGAGAGCAGCAAGCTAGAGGGAGAGGGACAAGCAAGCTCTCGGCTACACAGGGAGCTGGATGTGGGGCTGTCCATCCCAAGGCCCTGGGATCATGACCTGAGCTGAAAGCAGACCCGTAACCAACTGAGCCACCCAGGAGCCCCTAGAATCCCTTTGTAATACACATATCTGTGATATAAGCTTATGGTCCCTGTTTTGTAATTATTTAACTCTTATTTATTCTGAAAACTAAAGTCAGAAGGATTTTGCCTGCAAACATGTATCATATTAGTTGTGCTTCAGTTGCTCTTTAACTCTTGAAAAAAACTTATTAGTTTTTGAAAAATAAGGATACCCTTCATATAATCTTAACGGGCAAGAGCTATATTTCAGTTAAATATCAGACTATTCTAATTGTTATGCCCTTGGATGTAAGTTTTTAATAAAAATTATGCTTTTAAATATCATAATGATAAGTAGGTAGATATTAGTTAAAATATCAACATATCTAAATATATTTTCCATATTTTCATTTAACATATTTGACAAATTGACTTGGAAAAGAAGAGAGGGAGAATATCCCAGCAGATAATAACCATCTGTGTAAGGATCAAAATGTCCAATCCAGAGGGCATATATATTCATGAAGATTAAGATACTGATAAAGGTAACTTTTGCAGTCTTTTAAACAATAACTATAAATATAGTTATGTAGCACAAAATTCCTGTTTCTGCAGAGCCATAGAAAGTTGGAAGTTGAGCACACATTACCAACCAGTAGACAACTTAGCCTATGTGCTTTGGGTGTAAACTTGTAATAAGAGATTACAAATATCTAATCTATGTTGACAACTAAAAATGGCTCATGAGCTCTGGTAGCTGGCTAGGAACACATCTGTTGAACAAACAGCATTCTGGGCTTTCTGTTAGCCTCTTCCTGCTGTCCATCTTCTGAAAGTCATCCAGGTCCCGGCAGTCACTTCCCTTGTGTCCATCAACTGTGCCTCCTTTGCTCCAGTGGGTTTCACTCCTGAGAAGATATATCACTCAATGTCTGAGTAGTTTGATTTAAGGCTTTCTTTCTCCGTAAAAATCCCTCTAAGCTGTAATGTTTACTTCTTTATGGAACAAAATGAAAGGAAATTAGAACTGACACAGTGGTTTTCATGGCAAATGTTATTACAAATATAATGATGTGTAAAGTTCATTAAGTGGTGCTCATTTAAAGTTCAAATGCTAATAGATGCTAGATTTTCACAAAGCCAAGCGGAGGCTTTACCGGAGTCCTGGGTTCTATTCAAGGTCATGGATCTGATTTGTTGGGCAATCGTCAACATAGTCACTTATATGGCCTTAACCTAAATCTAGTGGGTTTTTCCTTCCATCTGTAAAAAATTAGGTTAATAACACATGTTTATTTGTAAAGTGCTTTGGTATGCTCAGAGTAAAAGTCACAAGTGCAAATATTGTTAGTATTGTATTTATTAATTGCTGAGGATGGCTTCAGTGCACCTTTGCTATTTAAAAATCCTGCTTGCAGCTGTGAAAACATTATGCTTAACGCAGCAATTATCAGTGGTGGTTGGTGCAGAACTCACAGGAAAGACAGCTGCTGGAGGGGCCACTTATTAGGAGGAGAGAAGGGAAAAGAAATTATAGGTATTCTTTTTAAAGCAAGGGGTAATTGTATGTGTTATAAGTTATACATTAATAGTGTGAATACATGTGTGTCTATGTATATACAGTGTACATATGTGTGTGTATATATATATAAACATATATATATGTATAAAACACTACAATATCTGTGATCAAAGAAAAGGACTGTGAGATTTTTTGTTTTGTTTTATTGCCATCAATTTCTTGTATTTACCAGCTTCCCCTAAGCCTAAAAATTATCTTTCAACCAAGCTTGCTTTTGTGTACATGTGTTATTGCACATTTGTTTCTCGGTAAAGATAAACATGCAATATTATAATAAAAGAAGAAAGAAAGGCTAAAGACAGGAAGTATTGGGAATACATGTCTTTGTGAAAATTATATCTTCTCTACTTTTGTTCCTCCAAGCCTATAATAGAGCCTATTCTTGTTCATTTTTGGTACAGGAGAGATTAACAGTGATTATTTCTTTTCACCTGTATTTTTGATTTCACTGATCATCTCTGGCTATGTGTTACCTTATAATTATTCCCAAATTAACTTAAAGTCATGCACTTTTATTGTCAATTTTTTTGAGATCGTTTATGTGGGTTCTCTGGACTTCCTAACATCAGCAGTCATGTTGCTACTTACGGCAACACGTGTACTGTCTAAAGATAAGGTGCAGTTAATGTGCCTCCTTTGCTGTTACTTCTTGGTTTTTCCCTCCAGCCAAATTAAAGTTCTTCTCTAAAATTTCCTTTAGTGGAAACAAAGCAAGTTGGTTTCACATATGGGGAGGGTATGATTAGTAAAATAAAGTCCTTATTTGCAAAAAAGAAGAGAGAAATGGGGAAAGGGAATCCTGAAAGGGAGGGATTTACAATGTCCAGATTATTCATGACTTTTCTGTTGCTGCTTCTTTCAGTTGAGTCCTCATCTTTCATTTTTCTTTATTCTATTTTTTTTAATCTTCTCTTTTATTCTCCTGCTCTGCTTTCTTGTTTCTCTTGACTGTGGAGTTCTACTTGGGTCACTTAACAAAAAAGAAAGTCATCTGAGGAATGTGGCAGTCAGTAAACTGCACTAAAACCATGACAAACTGAAGTGAGTATACAAATTATTAAGGTAAATTAAAAATAAGTCAATAGGCAGCGGAAGTGACACACTGATGATTTCTATCAACTAAATTAAACACAGTTCATAAACACTGTTCACTAACAGATTCTTGCAATGATTATAACAAGCTGTTAATTTTTAACCTCACAAGGTGAGGGTTGGATTAATAATACTATGTCACATCATCATCCTTGGTCCACAGAAAGACTTTTTTCTTATTTCATGTATTCCCTTTACCTTATGTACTCCACTCATCTCCCTACCGCTTCCCATTCTGCTGTAAACAATCTTTCTTATTATCATCTTTGTTGTTTCTTCATATTCTTATAAAAATGTACTATGGCATTATGTTATTAAACTTATCCTGTTGCTTATGTTTAATTCACTGAGAACTGTGGTTTTTAAGATCCATGTATTGGCTTAGGTGGGTTTCTAATCCAATACTTCTAAGAGTAGCATTGTTTAAAGTGGAATGAGTTTGATTTGGGAAGGCAAGCAATTAAGCTACTTGGCTATCAGTTTGATACTTTCAAGTACTATTAGGGTAGAGTTGTGTAACCTCTGCCTTAGGATTAGTTCAACCTTACAAGGTGTGATCCTTTTGGGGGCTTTACAGAATATCATATTTGGTCAGTTAGTTCTCTTTGAATTGGCAGGTTGGAACTTGAACACCTTCAAGCCCCATTCGAATTTGGGCAGCGTTTTATCTTAAATCATCCTAGTTACTGTTCTTTTCCCTGAATTTGTTCTTTTCCAGGTCTTATTAATTCTTATCTTATGCATATACCTCTAAGTATTTATTCAAAAATTAGGATTAAGGCAGCACAGGTGGCCCAGCGGTTTAGCGCCGCCTTCAGCCCAGGGCGTGACACTGTAGATTGAGGACCAAGTCCCACATCAGGCTCCCTGCCTGGAGCCTGCTTCTCCCTCTGCTTGTGTCTCTGCCTCTCGAACTCGGTGTCTCTCATGAATAGATAAATAAAATATCCTTTAAAAAATCAGGATTATAGCCATATAGACTTCTGGAGCTCTTTCTTTGTATAGCTTCCTCCTCTTTAGTAATCTGGTTCACAAATTGCAGCTGTTGAACTCTCTATAATTTGGAATATGTCCCTTTGTCACTGCTTGCTTTGTAGTTTCTGAAAATAGTCATTTCATATTTATTTTCTAATATAGTAAGGTAATTACAGTACCATTTCTTCCACTCTGGCTAAATGTGGAAGTAAGAAGCAAGTTTGGATTGTTTCTTTTCTGCTTATTTAGTGTCACTTGATTATCAAAATTTTAATTTTTCATGTACAAAAGCAAAACTCTAAATTGTAAGTGTAAAACGCTTTCCTGGATGCTACAAAATGAAAAGTAGTACAAATTTTATGCAGATTAATCTAGGATAATTCATATAATATTAGCTTAATAAATTTACATGAGTCTATCCATAGTAACTTGGTTTCTCCAAAGGAAATCATACATGATATTAGATTACCAGCAGATTAGATACCTGACCTTTAAATAAATAGCTAAAATGATTCTATAATCCCTAAGAAACTGGGCGTTGGCAACTAGATCATGCATAATATCAATTAAAAATATATACATGAGGTGTTTATTACCAATATACAGAAAGCAAAGAATTACAGATAACTCTTGTTCTTGGATACTCATGGTCCAACGTGGAGGGAGGGGACCTGGTCAGCAAATAGTTACATCGTTTTTTTTTTGTTTTTTTTTAAGATTTTATTTATTTATTTATTTATTTATTTATTTATTTATTTATTTACCCGAGAGAGAGAAAACAAGCAGGAGGAATGGCAGAGGGAGAGGGAGAATCAGGCTCTCCACTGAGCCAGGAGCTATCATGATGCAGGGCTTGATCCCAAGACCCTGGGACCATGACAATAGCCAGACGCTTAGCTGACTGAGCCATCCAGGTGCCCCAAACATAGGTATCTTTAAAAAAATCTAAACATCATATAAATATATTGATTACATAAGTAAAACACAATTGTACTTATGAGTGTATGGAAATATTTTACACAGTTTTAATAAATCTTTGTAGAATACTGGCATTAATTTGGGTCCTGAATTCCAGAAAAGATTCTAACATATTTTGAAAAAAAAGGAAAGAAATTGTTTCTGGTAGAGAAAAAGGAAAGAAACAACATTTTCATGAAGCACCAACTTAATAGTAAAGACGCACAAAAGAATATTCCATATAGATCATTGTAATTAAATCAGAGTTTGTGGGGTATTACAAAAGATGTAGGGGATCCCTGGGTGGCGCAGCGGTTTGGCGCCTGCCTTTGGCCCAGGGCGCGATCCTGGAGACCCGGGATCGAATCCCACATCAGGCTCCTGGTGCATGGAGCCTGCTTCTCCCTCTGCCTATGTCTCTGCCTCTCTCTCTCTCTCTCTCTCTCTCTCTCTGTGTGTGTGTGTGTGACTATCATAAATAAATAAATAAAAAAAAATTTAAAAAAAAAATAAATAAATTACAAAAGATGTAGATTAAAACATAAATGAGGGACACCTGGGTGGCTCAGTGGTTTATTGTCTGCCTGTGGTTCAGGGAGTGATGCCGGAGTCCTGGGATCGAGTCCCACATCAGGCTCCCTGCATGGAGCCTGCTTCTCCCTCTACCTGTGTCTCTGCCTCTCTCCCTCTCAATGTCTCTTATGAATAAATAAATAAAATCTTTTTAAAAAAGCATAAATTAAAGACAATTATAGAGTGAATTGTTATTAAGATTATTAACTTTACAGTGTAATTTAAGTTCAGATTTTAAGTTTTTTTTTCCAACATGTAGAGGAAAAACAAGCTCAAGAAAATGAAATTTATATTTCTAAAGTCTCACTATCTTCATCTGTAAGAGTCTCACATTTCTAAAGCCTCACTATCTTCACCAACACTTTGCAAGTTTTTTTTTTTCTCATCAAATGAAACAATGTAGGTACAAACATGTTGGAGAATGTAAATGTCCTGATGAAAATTTTTATTCAGAATCATAATCTAGAATTTTACAAATGATAGACTGCAATAAAGAATGGGGGCAATAATGTAATGAGTGTCTTTTGAAAGATTTCCCCCTATTAGATAATAGAGCATAACCTGTTTATTTAGAAATGGGAAAAAATGGACAAGAATAGTCTTTCAAAATTTAGACACTGAGCTTAGGAGAGATGATGGATTAAGTGGGCACTCTACTGTGACTCTAAATGAATTTAAGAAAGTATGTATCAGTGAAATTTATTTAATTGTGAATATACTAAAATTGCTTATAACTTTCCCATTATGTGAGGTATGGATCAGGTTCACAGATTTAAAAGTAATGAGAAAGATTAGCTACAATTAAGATCAGTTTTATTCCTTTCTTATTTTCATGAATATTAACAAAACTTAGCTCTTCTAAGAAGTGCTTTTAAAAGTAGTAAACATGGGATGCCTGGGTGGCTCAGTTGGTTAAGCATATGAACTTGATTTTGGCTCAGGTCATGATCTTAGAGTTGTGAAATTGAGCCCCATATTGGACTCCATGTTCAGTGTGAAGCCTGCTTGGGGTACTCTCTCTCTCCCTCTCCCTAGGCCCCTCCCCCTGCTCTTGCTCTCTCTCTATTGCTCTCTAAGAGAAAGAAAGGAAAAAAAAAAGATTTGATACAGACAGAATTAAAAAAAAATAGCTTAGATTTTAAAATCTGTACAATACAAATGAGTAAGAGAGTGCACACAACAGAGTAGGGAGAGGAGCAGAGGGCAGGGAACAAGAAGACTCCACATTGAGTGGGAAGCCTGATATGGGGCTCAACCTCACAACACTGAGATCAGGACCTGAGCTAAAACCAAGAATGTTGATTAACTGACTGAGCCACCCCACCCATGTGCCCTATATATCAATCACTTTTTAGTATTAGTCTCCTATAGATCTGTTCTGTATTATTTGTGTTTTGTAGATTATTTATATATTCCCTCAATTTTTCTCCTCTATTTTCTTTGATTAATCACTTTTAACTCTAATAATAATAGAATTCAATTTACATTCAAGTTAAATGTTGTGAAGAAGATATCAGATTAATTATAGATGAGAGCGTTGGTGTCATCTCTGCTTTTACTTACACCTGTTTTCTCCCTTTAAATTTATTCTCATATTGTCATTCTTATCCAATGTATTTTGATCTTTGTGTCCTAGCCTCAACTCATTTTGCCCAAATTGAAGACATAACCAAGTTAGTAAAAAACATGATCATACTAATAAGATTGTAGGAGCTTAAATGCCTCTTCTAAATATGGCCTTACATATGCAGAATGATCCTATGAATACCTATAAATCAGAGAGAAGTGAGGAAATAGTATAAAAAGGATATTTGCAGAAGAGATCATCCAATAAGTGAAGACTCTCAGAAAGAAATAGACGTCCAAAATAAACAGCATCATAACACGAATTAAATCAACACAGCGTTATTACATGCCTTTAAGAATGTGAAAATTTACATAGCTAGATGATAAAAATATTACTTGTTGGAGAGAATGAACATAGCATTGATAGTAGACGCTTACTCAAGAAGCTTTTCCAAAGAGCATCTAATATTACTTAGGTAAATTGTGGATACAGCTACTTAAACCTAGATTTTCCAGATAAATCATCACAGTGAATATAGGGGGATAGGTGTAAGAGTATTTATTTCAATGTCATTTGTGGTGGCAAGAAGATGGAGATAACCTTGAGTCTATTCCAAACTCCATATAGAGTGTAGGCAAAGTGTGAAGGACTCTGGCAATGTGACAATCACAGTTTTTAGCATCAAATCAAAAGTATGAGGCATGTGGAGAGACAGAGAGGGATAGAGAATAAATATTACTCATACCATGGAAAACAACCAGTCAATAGAAACAAACCTGAAAAACAAGAAAGACTTCAAACACTAGTTATAAATATGTTGAAAGAATTAAAGAAAAGATGGACATAATGAGAAAAAAAAAGATGCTAAAGAAAAAGAGGGAAAAATTAAGGATTAAAATATATGATCTGAAATTTAAAAATTACACATGGCTTAACATAGGAAAAAGAAAATGTAAACTTGAAAATACAATAGGCATTATTTAAACAGAAGTAGAGAGAAATAGATGTAAACACAACAATGCATAGAATTTTAGCAAACTGTGGATCAGTATTCAATGCTCTAACATATGTAATTGTATTCCCAGAAGGGGAATTGAGTATTTAAGTTTGGAACATTTCAAAATTTAATGTAAACTATACATTTAAAATCCAAATGGCTAAATAAGCCATGTGAGATAAAGATGAAGGAAAATATAACTGCATCAAATCAAATTGTTGAAATTCCAACATAAGGAGAAAATACTGAAAATATGCAGCAAAACTTCATACCTTACAAAGAATGGAATGAGTGCTGACTTCTCATGAAAAAGTTAATCTAGCCAAAAGCCACATTAATAATATCTTTAAGTGCTGAAGGAAACAAAGCTGCCAAACTGGAATTATATCATATGAAAATCACCTACAAAACTGAAAGCAAAATAAAGCCTTTTTCTGAAAAAATACTGACTGCTACACTTCTTAGCCTAGAAATCTATATTTAAGAAATTGTAAAGTAACTGACACTGAAGGATAGTATTAAAAAGCCTTGATCTAGACAAAGAAGAGTACTAGATATGATAAATAATTGATAAATAGTAACTTTTTCTGACTCTTAAAATTTCTATCAGGAAATGTTGTTTATACAAAAATATCAATACATTTTGCATTTTGTAATATATCAGAAGTAAAATGTATGCAAACAATATGAAAAGATGGAAGCCGCAAAATGGAAACATACTCATATGTTTCCTACGTTGCACTTGAAATTCAAGAATATTATTTTATGGTATATTGTAATAAGTTAAAGCTGTATACTGAAAATGTTAAAGTAACTATAAGTGAAAGAGGTACATTTTATTTCAATAGTAAAGATAAAAATAGAATACTCAAAATTGTCAAGTATTCTAAAAAGAGACAGGAAACAACTAGAATGGGAAAAAGAACATATATAACAAGTTTAAAAAAAGATGATGTATTTAAAATCAATCATCTAGATAAACGTGTTTTACGTTAGTTGTCTAAGCATTTAATTAAAAAAGCAGTCCACTGGGATCCCTGGGTGGCGCAGCGGTTTGGCGCCTGCCTTTGGCCCAGGGCGCGATCCTGGAGACCTGGGATCGAATCCCATGTCAGGCTCCCGGTGCATGGAGCCTGCTTCTCCCTCTGCCTGTATCTCTGCCTCTCTCTCTCTCTCTGTGACTATCATAAATAAAAAAAAATTTAAAAAAGCAGTCCACTCTAAGATTAAAATTATCTGGATGGATAAAAAAATCAAGACAAAAGTATATGCATTTTCAACTTTAAATATAAACAGGTAAAAAGTAAAAAGATGAAAGAGAAATATAATGCAAATATATTCACATATGAATCATAAGAATACACATGCTTTAGAAGAAAACTGGAGTAAGTTATTATTATCAGATTAAAGAAGACTTTAGGACAATGAATATTGCCAGAGATTAGGAGGGCATATCAAAATAGGAAGGTCAATGATTAAGAAGATAAAACAATCATAAACGTTCATCTACTATATAACAATGCTTCACAATATGTGAAATAAAACAGACAGACCTGAAAAGAGAAATAGACAAATGTATTATTTTAGTTCAAAATTTCAACATTCTTACTTCATAAATACTTGAACAACAGTATCAACCAATTTTAATGAATTTATCTTTTAGAACACTATACGCAATAATGATAGAATACAAGTTACTTTTTTCAAGTGTAAGTAGTACCTAAGATAATCCATATGCTAATATAAAACAAGGCTCTTTAAATAGAAAAAGATTTATATGCACAGGATGTATTCTCTGACTATAGCAAAACTATATTAAAAATCAAGAACAGAATCTTTTCTGAAAATCGCCAAAATATTTTAAATGAAACGATCCCCTTAAATTAATGGATGAAGCATGAAAAAAATCACATCAATTGTGAAACACTTTGAACTTAAATATTAATACAAACATTGGATATTATATAGCAATAAAAAGTATTTCTTGTTTTTGATTTTTGCATAAGTTATAAATGTACAGGCGGAAAGAATTGAAGAAATCTAACTAAAACTACTATGACTAATAAATAACTATAGCAAGGACACAAGACATCATATCTATATAGAAAGCAATTATATTTCTATATACTAGCAATAAACAATTGAAAGTGAATTTTAAAGGATGATATCATTTATGGAAGCATCAAGAATATGAATTGAAAAGGCAAACTTAACAAAATGTGTAAGATATATTCTGAAAACAATATCCATAGGTGTGAAGAACCAGTCCTGTTTACATGTTAATTCTCTCCAAATTTACCTATAGATTCAATGTAGTTCTAATCACATTCTTGAAGAATTTCTTTCTCCTCCCCCTCCTCCCTCAGAAATAGAAATGACTCTAAAACATATATGGAAACCCCAGGGATTATGGGAACCAAAAATTTTTTGAGAATGAAGAAAAAATATGGAGGACTTACTGTCTCAAATACTATTATCAAATCATTGGAATCAAGATAATGAGAAATTAATGTTAGGATAGACATATATACTGATGAAACAAAATGGAAGTCCTTTAAGTACCTGCACATAAAAGGTTAATTTATTTTCGACAAAGATACAAGATTCAATTAAAAGGGAAAATATTAATTTTTTCAATACATGGCACTAGTTCAACCAAATATATGCTTGGGAGCTGAAGGTAGTGAACACTTTAACCCTCACTCCTCACCATAGACAAACATTAATTCAAAATATTAGCATGTACCTAAATGTAAAAGCCCAAGCTATAAAATGTTGAGAAGAAAGCAAAAGAAAGATCTTTGTGAACTTGGGTAGACAAATATTTCTTTGATAAACCCCCAAAGAACACTAAGTATAGAATAAGCAATAAGCTGGACTTGAAAAAATAAAATAAAAAAAATCTCTTTTTTAAGATATTGCCATCCCTAACTGTGCAAAAAAATGTGCACAGTACAGGAGAGTACAATCTAGAATGCCTAAACAGAAAGATTTGCAATCTAGAAGACGTAAAAAGAACTTTTACAATTAAATAAGATAAAAAAAATAGTAAAATGGGAAAGACGTAGAGCCATCATAAATTAAAGCATATATATGTATACATATATGTGTGTGTGTGTGTGTGTGTGTGTGTGTATATATCCATACCCTAAAACTACATGAAAATATTTTTTAAATGTAGTCATTGGCAAAATGCAAATTAGAACCACCAAATACCCACTGCAGACCTTCTAAAATGGCAAAGAGTAAAAAGATTCACAATACCGGGTATTGAGGAGGATCAGGAGCAACTGGAACACCCATGTATTGCTGGTAGGAGTGGAAATGGTATATGTGCTTTTTTTTTAAATATATGATCTATATTTAATCTTTAACATCAAGCAAAAATGTTACGAGGCACGGTCTTAATTTTACTTTCTTTTTTTTTCCCATTCATCTTTTTTTTTTAAATAATAAATTTATTTTTTATTGGTGTTCAATTTGCCAACATACAGAATAACACCCAGTGCTCATCCCGTCAAGCGCCCCCCTCAGTGCCCATCACCCATTCACCCCCACCACCCGCCCTCCTCCCCTTCCACCACCCCTAGTTCGTTTCCCAGAGTTAGGAGTCTTTATGTTCTGTCTCCCTAGGGTATATATGCTTTTGAAAACAATTTAGCACTTTTTAAAAATATGTACACAATTTTATTGTATGACCCAACAGTTTTACCGCTTCCAGAAAAGAAATGAAAGAATTAATCTACACAACCAACTATATACAGGTTATATTCACAACAATTTTATCCATAATAACCAAAAACTGGAGAAAAAATGAACACCAAAAAATAAATGAATTAAAAATTGCCTTGCATCCATACAATGGAATATTATTCAAAACTTTGAGGAACAAATTATCGTATGCCTAAAAAACACCACTAAAAATATATATTCATAACACACAAGATACATACATATGAATACGTTTTTAAATACCAGGGGGAAAAAACATGACAAAATAAAGCAGACGACAAACACTCACCAAAAGCATTTACATGAACTCTAGACAGATACAAGTAGTGTGTGTTGCTAAAAAATAGTTCATCGTTGGCTGGGTCAGAAATTGGGAGTGGTAGGGGAGTGACTAACATCAAAACTGCATTAGACAGTATTTTATGGTGATAGATATATTCCATATCGTGATTATTTGGCAGTAATTACGTGGGAATATGTATTTATTAAAAATTATCAGATTGTTGGGATGGCTGGGTGGCTCAGTCAATTAGGCACCTAACTCTTGATTTTGGCTCAGGTCAGGATCTAATGGGTTGTAAGATTGAGCCTAGCTTCATGCTCTACACTCAGCAGGGAACCTGCTTGAGGGAATTCTCTCCCTCTGCCCCTGCTCTCATGTGTGCACTCAGCTGTCTCTCTCAAATAAATAAATAAGTCGTTTTTAAAAAAAATCAGATTATTGAGTTAATATGCATGCATTTTATTAACTGCAGAGTGTACCTCAATAAAACTGAATTAAAGAAATGGATCTGACTCTAATGCTAATATTGGTGCAGGTTGCCACAGAAAATACTTTCATGATGTCTTGGCCCAGAAATAAATATATTCTGCCATTAGGTCTAGTATCTCACATAAAATTACTTTTGTATTATAAAAATTTACTTAAAAATAAGAAACAGTTCTACTTTATAAATATGAAAAAATAAGGCATCCAATGTTATTTAATTTACACATTTTAATCATTCATACATAAAAATGGAGAAACGAATGTCATCTGTTTGAATATTTATTTTTTGAATAAGATGGAAATAAATATTTGAAGTTAAGCTATATAATATGGCTTAGAAAGGCTTGCTTATTTATACATAACAAGAGTAATTAATTTCCCACTAAGATTTTCTTTAAACAAAAATGTAATTAGAAAGACATTGTAATTAATTGATAGACTTTAGATTATTACAATCAAATGAAACCATTCTGATAGTAACCTGGGGGTGCCTGAACCGGTGCCATAGAATAGGGAGATGCTCATAATATAGTTAAACTATGCACAGTAAAATTTGTAAAGCTTATAATTAGAATCTAACCCTTAAAATTATGCAGCATTGATAGGAAAGTTTTAAAAAATAGAGGAGAATGATTTAACCCCTTAAATGATACTACATTATTTTTAAATAAATGGAATAATCTTATATTCTATTGCTAAAATTGTAGTAATGGTATTTATTTGGTGAAATTACTTGAAAACAATTTTGTAGTACATAATAAAAGTTTATTTTACTTTATTTAGCAACATAATCAAAGGTTAAAAGGAGGAAAAATGTCAATATCATAAAGTTAGATTTTTAGTTTTATTTAATTTTGCCTTGCACATATTATTCCAGCCTATCCAACCCTTGTCAAATGACCGCAAGCGGCGTACACCACAGATGGAAGACCTCAGCCCACCTACAGCTATGTATATCTGGTGTGTCAGTTTGTTCTTGTTAGCTTGCCAGAATCCACATTTTTGCAGGGGTGGTTTGTAGGCGGGTGGTAACACACAGATGTTTTACTTAAAACAGAAAGTATAATCCAAAGACTGAATAAATGCACTTCAACACTGGGGATAAGCATACAAATAACAAGGACTGAAAAAATTTCACTTTTGTGTGGTACATACTGCAAAAAAGCTAAAAGTACATTTAAATAAATTTTAGATTAGGTGATTCACACACTGGGCAATTTATTCTATTTTGGAGAAGAAAATTACAAAGTTTGTTTTGGGTTGTTTCTAATAAGATTTACATTTAAATTTATATGATGAGTGGCCAAATTCCACTCCAAATCATCCTGTTACAGATGACTTAGAAGAATAATTCTACAGCTATCAACCGTGGTGTTAGCAACCGTTCACCAAAATTATGTAAAGCTATGTGAACACAAAATTGGGTCATTGTTTTGCTTACTGATAGAAAATAATATGAAACTTGAGGTTCATGTTAACAGTCATAGTGATATAATTTGTATTTATAAGGTGATAGTACTTTGAATTAAAATAATACAATAGATGATCTAGATGGTTTGGATATTTGTAGCTCTCTTCATTTTGTCCAGAATATCCTTAGATACTAATTTTCTTGTTCAGTGGACTAGATTAGAAGTCAAAAGTACAGCACTGACCAGAATTATCTACAGAAAGGAATATTTCACAACCTGAAATCAGCACAAAATCACATAAACTCAGAATCATTCCAAATACATAATCTATTCTCTAGCCAAGAGTTAAAATAGAACATATACTGGAGAGAAGAAATATGAAAGCAGAGACAAGGCACTGCTGTACTGCCATTCAGGCCTTTCCAGTGAGATGCTGAATGAGAGGCAGTCTTTTTTTAAAGTTGTTAAGTTAAAATGTTTTCTTTAGAGAAAAAGTTCTTTTCTGACTATAAAAGTCATATATACTTATTATATGACATTTTGAAAATACACAAAAATAAATTGTTAATATTTTATATTTATAATTTTATTGAACATTTATAAATTTAATATTTATTTATATTTATATATTACCGGTAATCCAAGAATCCAAGATAATATGGTTGAACGGTTTAATGCAACACTTCATTGCTTTACTATGTAAATGTAAAAAATAATTTATTTATAGCTTTTATTACATGTACATGAGAGAAATCAAAGTACCTAAATTATTTGTACTTTTGTATAACAAATCAAATTTATGTTGAATGTCCAATATGAAATTAAAAAATGACATCCCAACCTAATAATTGTCAACATATGGTAATTGTATATAATTTGCTCTGAAATTAAAATTTTATTTTTTAGAAGACTTTAAGACTTGAGTCAACAAGATTAGCATTTCTTGTTTCTGAATTTGATTTATCCAAACAAGTATGCCATTGTACGAAAGCAATTTTCTTCTCTTTACTTTTATCTCAAATACTCATAAATAAATACATTTAAGATGTTTGCCACATTGTAAAGGTACATGATATTATTTTGCTAATTTTCTCTTGCTTTCATAATTTATTTTTTGTATATATGTACCTATGTGAAAAATGATATAAAATTGGAAATTATATATATATATATATACACATAAGGATTTAATAGTAGAGGTATTGTATATACATGTGTATGCATAACAGATGCATGCTTAGGGTTCTGCAAATGCTCAGTTAAAATAGCATAGAATTATATAGACTCATGAGTGGAAGTGAGGGAAATATGAGAATGAGACATCTATGATGAAGAGAACAAAACAGTTTAAAAATAATATGATAAGTGACAACTTTAGAATGATGTGTAAAACATTAGGTGAACAAATTTTAGCAACCACACATGCAATATTAGTGAATTTCCTCTGTCCTGATATTACAGTGTCTTTAAAATTACTATTAGGAAAATTTCTAAGTATCTAAGATTAATCCATGATTTTTAATATTCCCTATAGTGTCTATCCATTACTACAAACTATTCCTCTTTGTAGATAATTCTCCAACAATGTACTTTTGATTATTCTGACTTGTGAAGGATAACATAGCCAATTTGGGAAAGTCAAGAAATTGAGGAAATACAAGTTAATTTCATAAGAGTCTCCAAGGGTTTTGTTTATGTCCTTTGAAAGGCACTATCAGGTGATGGAATTTTTATATGGATAAATAATAAAGATTTGCAAGAAAACTGTGTTTTCCTGCTGCTATGAAAATTCCCCAAACAAATCTACCTTAGGCATTATATTGAATTACACTATGAAAATTATTCCTAAATTATTTTTTTATAATAAATTTATTTTTTAATGGTGTTCAATTTGCAACATACAGAATAACACACTAAATTATTTTTAAAGATACTTCCAACTGGTTCAGTTCTTATGTTCTCACAAAAATGACCTATATATCTGTTTCAGAAATCCAAACACATTCTGTCTGCAAGGATAAAGGCAAAGGCAGATTAATGACCTAGGATGGCCTTTGCATTTGGAGTATTTAATTTTAAAACACCTACATTTAACCTACTGAGGAGATAAGGTTGTGACTCTACAATAAACTTATCACAAATAAAAATCATTATTTACTTTCTTTTTAAACACTTTAGGCATTATTAAACTACATATTTGTATACTCCAGTAGTAGTAGATGACATGTAACACTTAGGAAAGTGCAGAAACTGGTGTATTTGAAAGCAAACTAATCCAAAACAAACTAATATTAAATTTTACATTAAGGTAAATAGGTATTGATATCAGGTCTAATCCTTTTTCATATACTCTTATATTGTAAGCCACATATTTAAACAATAATGATTCAAATCTAAGGCTTCTGATTCTCTTTCAGATTTTTATGTTAATTACATTTTAGAATGCCTATAATCCTAGGTTAACTATAATAAATCAGTCATTTTTTTTCACTTGTCATTTTAGATGTAACAAGATTCCAGTGAAAAGTTAAGATATCAGTGAAACTGGGAGAATTTACTTTTTAATATAAAACATATATATGCTTTTTCTGTTAAGTACCAAAACACATGCTTCTAGCCATTATTACACAAAATTCAAAGGATAATTTTCTCCTTAGCCTCTTAAAAATTATAATAGATTTATATATGTTATAAAGGAAGTTATGTCCAGAATTAGGCTACAACAAATCTGAACTCAATAACAACATATTGGCTATGCTATTAAAATTAAATTTAAGGGGAATGGGTGACGGGCACTGAGGTGGACACTTGACGGGATGAGCACTGGGTGTTTTTCTGTATGTTGGTAAATTAAACACCAATAAAAGTTAATTAAAAAAAAAATAAATAAAATTAAATTTAATGCTTTGAACAAAATTACTATAGACACAAATAAAATTTATGCAATGTATACAAATTGAGTAATGTGATAATGTAGATGCAAACTTGAAAGCTAAATTCAATGTAAACATACAAAAATCATTAAGAAATTTCCCTGACAATTTTTTGACAACATAGAGATATATATACTAGCTATGTTTTGAGGAAATAAACAAAAATTCTAGCTAATCAGATTTAAAACATTAAACAGGCATGACATAATACCCTCGTCAATAGGGTTAATTCTTTTGTTGTTAATTATTTTAACTCAGTGAAAAATATAAGTTCACCAAAAATTATGAGTAAATTTAGTATGTTAGACTGAGGTTTATATAAAACACAGCACTCTAGGAGCAATTACTTTCCAAAGAGACACAGATGTAACACAATTAAATAGTGAAGGAAAAGGAAATACTACAGAAGAGATGCAAGCCATGTGTAAAAAGCACATACTTACAGGGAGATATAATCACTTCACCAGGACCACTAGGTATTGATGTGAAGAGATGTCAAATAAAAGCAGCAGCATTTAAGTAAGTAGAGGATGGCACAAGAATTTGAGCATATATAAATAGAGTAAATATATAAAGAGAGTAAATAAACAAGGAATAGATGGTTACCAGGTGTCAAACGTGCAGTTGTACACTTTACATAGACTATCATCTAATCCCTACAAAAATTATTTGAGGTAAACAGCATCCCCATTTAATGGATGAGTTATCACCACTTATATCTTCCTTTGAGTCATGCGAGAGCCCCTTTTTTAAAAGAACAATTTAAGCAATCTATTTTTTTTAATATTTATTTATTTTAGAGAGAAAGAGAGAGCCCACAAGCAGAGAGAAGGACAGAAGCAGAGGGAGAGCAGCAGACTCCTTGCTGAGTGGGGAAGCCTTGAGGGGCTTATTCTCAAGAACCTGAGATTAAAGGGGAAAGGAGAAAAAATAAGTGGGAAATATCAGAAAGGGAGACAGAACATGAAAGACTACTAAATCTGGAAAACGAACTAGGGGTGGTGGAAGGGGAGGTGGGCGGGGGGTGGGGGTGACTGGGTGACGGGCATTTAGGTGGGCACTTGACGGGATGAGCACTGGGTGTTATTCTATATGTTGACAAGTTGAACACCAATAAAAAATAAATTTATTAAAAAAAGAACCTGAGATTCCAACCTGAGCCGAAACCAAGAGTCAGGCGCTTAACTGACTAAGCCACCCAGGTGCCACAAGCAATCCATTCTTTAAAACAGAAGAAAGCAATATTTCTGGATCTTGTGCAGATAGGCTAACATTGGGCATCATTTCAGAACCAGCCAGCCTTCTTGTCAAGCTAGGTCTGCAGTGATACATGTAAATCTAATTTATTTTTTTCACTTTTTATCTGGATATGTGTAACTTTAGGGAATTCCTGATCAGTTTATGAACTTAGGTAATTTTTTGTCAAACTAAAAGAAAATAAAAGTAAATATGACAACAAAACCAAATCCAATGTAGTTAAATGTTCAAAATCTGACCCATGTGCTTATGCTATAAGGTACTGTGTGACATATTTAGCTTTTAACAGGGTCTGTGAAAAATAAGAGGAAACATGGAAGCTATTTTTAAATGAACATACATGTTTTTTTAAAAAAAAGATAATTGTTGATTCACACTTGATCTTAGCCGAAAGGCCGAGAAGTGATATAATCGTTGATTCAAACAAGAATGTCTAAACCTGATCTTTTATTTTGAGAAGAAATGGTAGAAAAGCATCCCAGTGCATATTTGTCTTATGGGATCTCCATTTTCTCCAGCTTTACTATAGAATAAGAATGGTCCTTTCTATAGGGAATTAATAGAGACCATTTTAAATGTTCCTTTTTACCCAAGGCCAATTTGTAAACCAAATTATAAAGTATTTCAAAGATTTGTAATAAAGCAAAAGGAGATGAAATTTTTAAAGCATATGGAGGGGTAAGAATATTCTAATTTTCTCCTTGCTGGTATAAATATTGCATTTCCTTGAGGCTGTACATAAAGAACTCTGTTTCAACTCCAGTGATTTTTGAAAATAACCAATTCAGCTTCTAACTAGATATATGACCTTGGGAAAATAATTCAAACTCTCAGATATTCATTTCTTTCATATGTAAACTGCTAGAATTGAAATATATGTTTCTTAAGGCCCAATCAACTTTAACATTCTGCTGGAAGCCGATGTTTTCTTGACTTACAACTGTTATAGCATGGAAGGAAAGATGCACAGCTATGGTAGACTGATTAGAGTATGACTAGTTTGGTAGAAACACATACAATTTTAAACCAAATGTATAAACATTGCAACTAGTTTCTGGACAATGAAACCCCTATTTATTATATTATTTAATACATGCATTTTCCTTTAATGGACAAAAATTAAGGAAATCTATAGGCTTATTAATCAACTTTCTGAAAAGCAAGTAAAACATGTTTTTCTATTTGATCATTTTATTATTTCCTTTTGCTACTTAACATGATCAGAAGTATAGAATAATCTCGGCCTGAAACAGTGTAAGTTAATATAAGTAATTCTGACAGTTATATACGTATGTATATTCCTCTGCATTGAAATAATTTTATTGTTCACATGCTTATTTATCATTTTCTGCCATATACACAAATGTAAATTGCTCTTGTTCCTGGGGCTTGTATGTCCCCATCTAATACTTATAATCCTCTTTATTATTTCTACAGTTAAGAGGAGCTGTGTTTTCAATTGCATAAATATTTCATTCAACACTTTCAAACAACATGTAGTCAGCAATCACTGATAAATTTTTAAAAGCATATTGAGAATTTATAGATGATATATATATTATAGAATATATATCTGAGAATGTATATATTATATATGTATTTGAGAATGTATAGATAATATATATGTTACACAACATATATCTGTATATGTATATCTATAGATAAAACGGTAAGGTGTTATATATATTCATTGAAAAATATGTAGCCTACCTGATGACAATATTTGTGATTATACTAGGAAGTAAGTTGCAAGGTACCATATGGAAATGCTTCTGTATAATGCGATTGCAGTTCAGTGTCAGTCAGGAATCACTGTCCTGATCTTGCTTTTCCCTCCACTTCATGTCATACTCTCAGTGCTGTCCACTATAAACATAAAAACTGTACATATAAACATATAAACATAAACATATAAAGCTGTATAAACTGTACAGCTATCCTTTAAAATATAGGATAAAATATAGGATAAAATATAGGATAAAATTGGTTTCCCATTTCCATCTTAGCTTTGATGGTTAGCCATTTTCTTCCAGCCTTAGCCGTGTGTCTGAATCTGTTAAACTACTTCTAATCACATGTGCTCCCATGTTCATTCATTGAAAATTCTGTGATTGCCACTCAAAACAATAACATAAAAAAATTATATTCTTAATTTAATAGTTTAGAAGTCAAACACAAAATAAAATTGATCATAGTACTTTATAAGGTATCTAATTTAGAAGATTTTTAGTTTATCTTTAAAGTACAAATATCTCAAAAATCTTTAAACTGCAACATTTTCTCTCCCTCTCATATTTGTGCATGTTTAAGGAAGGATTTCTCCAAATGGTCATTTTGTAAGAAATAGAAATAAATTGAACATACAAACACACACACACACAGTATCATGTATGAATATGTGAAGTATTGAATAAATCAATTATCTATTTATTAGATATAAATTGGGCTTTTTAATTGTACTGTTTTTGACTATCTTTGAGTTTTTATGTAAATATATTGCATTTTGTATAATTTCTTCAGAGTTCTCAGTTTACCAATCTTTTCATCTGCTGTATCTAATATTCTAATTAATCCACAAGTTGATCTATACCAATGATTCATTTTATGTTTGTAATTTCAATATAGCTCCTTTTTAATTCAGCACATGCATATATGTTTTTTGTATTTGTGGTTCTGTTAATTTGCTTTGTTTTTTTTTTGTTTTTTCTTTTATATTTTTTAATCATTAAGACATAGTTGTTTTATATTATCTTACAGATTATTATCCCTTAATCTTGTGGTTGTAATGATCTTATTTTGTTAATCTGCTATTCCTTCTTATGGAGAAGTGCTTCTTTATTTAATTGTACATTTTTATTGTAGAATTCATTCTCAGTGAGAGATTACATTTTACGAGATTCCAATATATTCCTAAACTAAGGAGATATCTCTGGAGAATCATCTTGCCCTTGTTTTTGCCCCAGGGGTTTTACATGTTGTTGTGATGTTATTTCATGTCCTAGATTCCAATACCATGTGGTCTGTGGAAAGTCAGTCTATACATACATGCCCGATATAAGCATGGAGTTTCTGTTACTTAGTGGGCGTCTTTTCCTTATTCACAACTCCAGACAGAATCAAGCTTTCCTAAACCAGAAAACACATTCTAGTTTTTCTTTGTGTAGCTATGTGAATTCAGCTGAACTCTGGACTTTGTGAAGAAGTGACAACTCCATTTTCTAGCTTCTAAAGACTTTATCAGTATGCAGTATTTCTCTGAGCTTTCCAGAATACTGATTCACACAATAATTGCTCAGGTAGTGACATCCCTCTGTCAAGAACTGTGAAAGACCAGAGATTTTA
The DNA here is from genome assembly GCF_018345385.1 of Vulpes lagopus. Classification (NCBI taxonomy): domain Eukaryota; kingdom Metazoa; phylum Chordata; class Mammalia; order Carnivora; family Canidae; genus Vulpes; species Vulpes lagopus. The sequence goes on along the minus strand of NC_054824.1, from coordinate 19,531,154 downwards.
CCCTACTTTCAAGTTATCAGGGCAGCCCACCATGATTTCATGGATGCTGGCAAAAGACATAAGACACATGGATCAGAGGTAAAGGTAGTCTACTGTTCACAACAATAGCAGTAAACAGAGTATCAGTATTTTCTTGGGCTAAATTGCCACCCCTCAAATCCCACAAGAAAATGCAGAGTCCAGATGAAACCTCAATACTCAGTAGGTATCTTGTACAATAGGGACCGTGAGCTTATGGATCCTGAATCTTTTATAATGAGCTATTAGCATACTCGACTTTTTCCTCAAAAGGTATTATCTTCATCTTCAAAGGCTTTAACTAAATCTTCTCTTTCCTACAAAAGGAAATACCATCTCTGCCTTGCGACACTGTTTGCCGTACAGCTATCCTTCAAAATATAGGACAGATGACAGTTTCTTCCTCATAAGACATGCCCTAATGTGAGAAATCCAGAGAATGTTTTCCAGCACTTTATTTCAGGACCCTATAAATTTATTATTTTTCTTATAGCTCTATATGTTCATTTTTTTTATATGTTCATTTTGTATTTAAATTTTAACCAGAGGGATCCCTGGGTGGCTCAGCAGTTTAGCACCTGCCTTCAGCCCAGGGCATGATCCTGGAGACCCGGGATGGATTCCTGCATCGGGCTCCCCGCAGGGAGGCTGCTTCTCCCTCTGCCTGTGTCTCTGCCTCTCTCTCTCTCTCTCTCTCTCTCTCTCTCTTATGAATGAATGAATGAATAAATAAATAAATAAATAAATAAATAAATAAATAAATAAATAAATAGATTTTAACCAGAATTTCTACATGTTTGAAATTAGAGGAGAGTAGTCCATCTTACTTTATTGCTGCATGTGTTACCTAGTTACTTCTTTCTTTAAAAAATGATAGTTTGGCTAGAAAAAACAAATTTAGGCTCAAAATAATTTTCCTGATCACACTGATTTTATTCTATTATCTTCTGCCATTTTTACAAATAACAAGAAAATAATCTGTGACTTTAATATTGTTGTCTTATAAGTAAGCTGCTTTTTTTTATCCCTTTGGTAAATTTTAAGATTATCTCTGATTGTAGATCATACACATTTATACTCTAATGTTCTTTAGTGTTCTAGTTACATCAATATACTAGTTACAACTAAAATATTAAACTTGTCCTTAGAGTGTCTCATCTCATTTTACATCTCTATGAGATACTAATAAAACCAAATTATCAATCATCTCACTTTTATGTGTTCTAGACATTATATAAGTCAATTTCATTAATCATTTGGTAAAGAAACCACTTATGCCAATATATTCCACAGATACTAATAAAACTTTTAAGGAACTGAGCACAATTGAATTACCAGGGTCTCTCTATTTAACATGAGTTATCCCTTATATCATTCTTGTAGTTTGGGTCACTGTCACCAAAAGAACTATAATCCTGTCTTAGAGTGAAGACTTATTATTTTCATAATTCTGATCATTAAAGAGTATTTATGCTACCATAAGTAATACGCTGGGTACTGTTTTACTTCAGGCACAATGACTGCATTTCAGAAATAAAATTCTGCTCCTACTACTTCAATTGGACTTGAGCCAAGTGTGTTTGTGTATGTATGTGTGTTTTAGGCATTTTAGTAAAGTATATAAATGCAAATTTAATATATTTTAACATGCTAAGTTTAAGAAACTTTAAGAATGTCAGAAGATATAATGAGAATATATTAAGAGTTTAACTCTTAATTTCCTAAAGTTTCTCAAAAGGCTCTATTCTAGACCTACCCGCAGCAGCTAAATATGACTATGAGCGGTTTTCAGTTTCAAAGGAAATACCATATTAATGGTATTTTGGTACAAGTAATATTTTATGCTTTTTTGAAAAGAGACATTTAGTCTCACATTTAGTTGTGAAAGTTTCATAAATAATGGCTTACTCTAAGCTGCTGTTGATAATAACTTTGTTTTTCATTTATCTAGATGTCATTATTTAGACATGTGGAGAATTTTGCTTCTCCCCACCATTAACCCAAATTCTCCTTCACCAGACTGATCAAAATGGAATTCTCTTCATTTGGGCATGTTACTTTAAGGCCCACTCTATTACTATGATGCTCACTGGATTCACTTATATATTTTCTTTGTGACCTTTCTTTCTCCATCTTTCTGAATGGATCAATGATTGTTTTGTACTATCAAGCCTTGATTACGTAGGAAACTGCTCACAGACTGATCCTGCTCATTTTACCATCTGAAATTATACAGGATTTTACCTTGTTACAATTTTCTTGATAGATCATACAAAATTGTTAGATATCTCTTCTCCTTATTGAACCTCCAAATAATAGTCAAAGTGTTTGGATATAGGGAGTATATGGAAATCATTTTATTTCCCCAGTTATCATTATGAAACTGTTAAATCATTTTTTTTTCACTTTCTATTTTCTCTAGATGCCGTATGATATTTTTTCCTTTATAAGAATTGCATTTTGATCAAAACAAGATATAACATACACATCACACGTAGAGTTAAATTTCTAGTACTTGAAAGTAACACTCAGTTTAACCATTATATGCCAATTGAGTACAACTATTAAAGTTTCTCATTAGAACTAAGTAATATTTCATTGTCTGTTAGTAACACAATTTATTTATTCATTCACATACTGAATCACAGCTTGGTTGCTTCCACATTTAGGCAATTATGAGTAAGGCTGTTATAAGCATTAATATGCAGTTTTCTGTTGGACATGTTTCAACTCATTTGGGTAAATACCAAGTTGTGCAATTGCTGGATAGTATGGTAAGAGTATGTTTAGTCTTAAAAGAGACTATCTTTGAAGGTGGTTGCATCATCCTGCATCCCATCAACAATGAGCGAGAGATTTTTTGCCCACATTATTATTAGCATTTGGTGCTGTCAATATTTTAGATTGTAGTCATTCTAATAAATGTGTAGTGCTCATTGTTATTTTAATTTTTAATTCCCTACTGTCATGTGATGTGGACCATCTTTTCATAAGTTTAATTTCTATTTGCATATCATCTTTGAGGAGGTGTCTGTTCAGATATTTATCCCATTTTTTAATTGGGTTGTTCATTTTCTTATTATTGAGTTTTAAGTGTTCTTTGTATATAATGGATTTTAGTTTTTTCAAACATGCCTTTTGCAAGTATTTTCTTCCAGTCTGTGGCTTATTCTCTCTTTCTGTTGACTGTCTTTGCAGAGCAGAAGTTTTCAATTTTAATGAAATTCAACCTATCATTTATTTCTTTCATGGATTGTCTGGTTTTCTTTAAAATCCACTGCCAAAATCCAAAATCATCTAGATTTTCTCCTACATTGTTTTCTAGGACTTACATAATAGCTTTACCTTTTATATTTTGACCTGTGATCCATTTTGAGTTATTTTTTTTTGTGAAAAGTGTAATGTGTCTAGATACCTTTTCCCCTTATATATGAATACTTTTTTTTTAGAGCAGATTTAAGTTCACATAAAAATTGAGAGGAAGGTACAAAGTGTTTCTGTTTACCCACTTCCTCACATATGCATGGCTTCTTCCATTACCAATATCTTCTACCAGAGTGGCATATTTGTTGCAATAAATGAATCTGTACTAACAAAATCATAGTCATCCAAAGTCCATAATTCACATTAGGGGTCACTCTTGGTGTTGTTACATTTTATGGGTTTGAACAAATATATAATGACATGCATCCATCATTATAGTATCACACAGAGTATTTTCACTGCCCTAAAAATTCTGTTCTCTGCTTATACATCCTCACCCCTCCCTGGCTCCACCCCGCCCACCAAACCCTGGCAAGTACTGACCTTTGTACTATTTCTATAGTTTTGCCCTTTCCAGAATGCCATATAGTTGGAATTAATGCTAACAGTCTGGTTCCAAGTACCCAGAGGAGGTCCTCCAGGAACAGCCAAGAGGGTCCTCGGCTTCACACAGGATAAAAATCAAATGTGAGCCAGAAGGAGTTGAAAGCAGAGTTTACTAAAGATACAGAAAGAAAGCAGATAACAGATGGAGTCAGTGTCCAGGAGACTCAGAAAGGAAAGGAGGAGTTCCATCTTTGTTCAGGGTCTGAGTTTTTTTGTTTGTTTGTTTTATTGAGAGTAGATGTCTGGTGTATATGTTCTCTCAGGCATCCAGGAACTGGCTAGAACAAAGATGAATGTCCAGGTGTGATTCCTTGGAGGCAGGGGGTCTTGGCATCAGGATGCTGACTCCTGTGATCTGGAATGCACATATGATGATTTTGGCTCATTGGTCCTTCCTTAGATGTTATTTATTCCAAAGAATCACTAACTCCTTGTCACTTACAAGGAGAACATATGCTATTTGCATCACAAGACATGTATACAGTAGGATAGGGGTGCAGGTCCTTAACAAGAATAGAAGTTGGAAAAGAAGCAAAGGGGAAAAAAGAAACTTTTTCTCTCATGGGATCCCTTCAGTGTCCCTGTTTCAGAATCCTTCAGTATGTAGCCTTTTCAGATTGGATTCTTTCACTAGTAATATGCATTTATAGACTCATTATTTTTTTCACAAGGATGCCTTTTTCCAGCTGTATTTGTTTTAAAACTATCCTTTCTCCATTGAATTGCCTCCATTCCTTTGTTGAAGATCAGCTCACTATATTTGTGTAGGCCTGTATTTGGGCTCTATATTATGTTCCATTAATTAACCTGTCTATTCTTACCTCATTGAATTTTATTTTATATTCTAGGAGGTTATTTCTATAAAGTATCATTTTTATTATCAATTTCTAGAATAGTAATATTCTCACATCAATACATTCATAGAATGTATTTAATGTGAACATTTTGGATTTCTTCATCCAGAACTTAAATAAATGCATTGAGTAATTAAATCTTAAAATAAATTTTTATTGCACACATCTTTATTTTAGACATTTAAGAATTAAGAATTGTGTTATTTGCAGTAAGTCCAAATAATGACAATTACAGCTTAGTTTGAGTTCTATAAGATAAATATCATGTCATTAAGCTCATACAGTTTGGCTGCCTATTTAGAAAAGAACCAAGATGATTCTTACCTTGTAGTTTCTTTTAAAATAAATTTCAGATAGATTTAATATAACACATGAACCCAGAAAATAGCTTTTAAATAGTGTAGGAGAATATATATCTATCTGATCTCAAGCTGGGGAATGTCTTACTAAGTATTTTGCCAAAGGAAAGGTTGATAGATTTGGCTATATAAAAATGTAATTATCCAAAAGTAAAGAGAAAAAGATATCATAAACAACTGGAAAATGTTTGTCATATATGTAAATCAAAGCTTTAGATTCTTATTCTATAAAAGTTTTAAGAAATCAATAATCAAAAGATAAACACTCTATTAGAAAAATAAAAGGCAGACCTAAGCAAGGAACATAAAAAGTACTAATGGCCAATAAACTTGTGGAAAAAATGTTTAATCACAAAGAAATGCACATTAAATCAATAAAAAAATACCTTATTTTACTTTTCACATTGGAATTTTTTATTTTAATACTGAATGTTGGCACGAGTGCATAGAAGCAAGTTAATAAAAGGAGCTGATATTTATTGAGCATTTGCTTTGAGCCAGGAGATTTCACATATGTTTGGTAAGATTGTACATTAACTACCAGAAACCAAAAACCAAAACAAAAAACTTAGTATAATTTAATTATCTTATCACCTCATATTGCTTTATGAAGTCAACAATTTCTTTTTTTTTTTTAAGTTTTAGATGTGTTTGCTGTTTTAAACCCTAGATTTAAGGTTTTTTTGATTAACACAGGAACACTATAAAATGAACTTTGGCCCCAAAGTTCATCAATTTAACTTTTACTTTGTTAAAATAATAACATGAAATTTAATTTCTACACTGCTATTTGTTTATTTCCTCTTTTGGCAGAACAGAACAATGAAAAACTAATCATATATCTGTATTTCCCTAATGTTTACTGCCTTAGTCAAGATACTTTTGTGCTTTTTCCATGCTAAATAATTGTACACTTTTGCAATTTCCCAAACTTGTACAGACTCTTCCTCCGTAAAGCAAATAAAACACTATGATATAACCATATAATCAAAATGGAGACAAGGTTGTTTAAGAGCAAAATAGAAAGCTGTAACCTGAAACTTGCTAAATATTTTTCTAAGAGGAACAGGAAAATGTGCAACAAACAGAGAAGACACATTTACTGTAAATTCCACAGGGGGCTTATATTTTCTATCTTCAATGTTAGGGCATTGCTAATCAGCCCAATGTGATTTTTAGAAGAAAGGTCATTTCTATCTGAGACCTTAAATATGCTTAGGTCATAGCCAACAGTATATTCAAAACTTAAATCATACCAAAAGGGTTTTATACTGATGGGAGCATTCTCATACAGTGTTAAAATATCCTTCTATTAAGAAAAGCAAAAGAACATTGCAATTATGACCTGGAATTTTATATATATCTTACCTTCTTCCACAGAAAATTGGAGGGGGGTACATTAAACTATGTATAGAGCACTGATAACAGGTGCAGTACTTTTCCAGGTGTTGGGAAACATCAGTAAAATCATAGACAAGGGACGCCTGTGTGGTTTAGTGGTTGATTGTCTGCCTCTGGCTCATTGCGTGATCCCAAAGTCCCAGGATCAAGTCCCATATCGCGCTCCTTGCATGGAGCCTGCTTCTCCTGTCTCTGCCTCTCTCTCCTGCCTCTCTCTGTGTCTCTCATGAATAAGTAAATAAAATCTAAAAAAAAAAAAAATAGGCAAAAATGTGTCCTGTTGACTTCAAATTATAGCAAAAGAATAAAGACTCTGTTTAGCAAATGATATAGCATGATAGAAGGTGATTAATAACGTGGAAGCAAGAAAATAGAGGTAAGAAACAATAAAGGTTGGGCTGGGAGTGAAGGGAAATGTAAATGTAAGATAGTCAGGAGTCAAGAAGGTGATATAGTAGCGAATACTTTTAAAAAGTGAGGGAGTTAGCCATCGGATAGCTGGAGGAAGAACATTTCAGAAAGAAGAAACAGGCAATGCAGAAGCCCTAAAGTAGTGTTCTAGGCATGCCTTAGGATCAGCATGGAAGGCATTGTGGCTGGAGTAGGATGAATGAAGAGGAGAGTATTAAGGAATAAGGTTGGAGAAGTAATGAGAATGGGCAGGTGTAGATCATGTGGGGCTTTGTAGGCTGCTCTAAATACTTTGGAAATTGCTTAATGGAGAGTCATTGGAGAGTTTTGAGTAGTATTAGTCTTTTACTAATATATTTTTTAAATACAAATTTCATTCTGTGTTTCAAATAACTGTAGATGGGTGAGTGGGTAAGGTAGAAACAAGGAAACTGCAGTAATTCATGCAAAAGGTAGTGGAACATAGTGTCAACCACAGAAATATGGAAGATATTCTATCTGTATATTTTAAGGTAAAACTAACATATTTTCTGGTGGATCGGGACCAGTGTATGAGAGGGAGAAATGCTAAGGATAACCTGCTCTTTGTTCTGGAGAGAGACATAATTTTATCTTCCAAGTCTGCTCACTAAAAATCCTCAAAAAAATACTGCTAAAAAAAGTTAGTTTGTTATCCTAAGATGTGTAAAACTGTGAGATGTGCAAAACTGGTTTCCATTGATCAATTTTCCTCTAATTTCCTTTACTTGGAAAAACAGCACTGCCATATACTTTGTCATATACTTGTATAGGTCGGAAACTTGAGCTTTGTTAAGACCTCCATTTCTCTGGGAATATTACAACAAAGACACATGTTTTTCCTACTATTGGCATTCATGAAAGATTCTGACACCCGTATTGGAAACTTGAGTAAAACTAGCCTTAGGATGAAGCCAGTTATTTGTGAGAAAGACAGGGTAGAGGGATGCAAAGTAACTGGACTTCAATGACAGTGTTGAACACGTTTTCAGCATAATCTGAAGCAACACTTTGGTTCCTATATTGTTTGTGAATGTTAGTTAGACCCACAACTAATATCATACTCAATGGTAACAAACTGAAAACTTTCTTACTAAACCAGAATTAAGCAAGTATGCTCACTCTCACCACTCTTATTCAGCCTAACGCTGGAAGTCCTAGCCAGACAAATTTGGCAAGAAAAAGAGAAAAAAGGCATCCAAATAAAAAGAAAGATGTAAAATTGTCCCTTTTTGCTGATGATATTATCATCAGCATATATGTATATGGAAAATAATAAATATTCCACCAAAAGCTGTTAGAACTAGTCAACAAATTCAGTAAAGTTGCAAGACACAAAATCAACATATAAAAATTAGTCTTGTTTCTATACATGAACAACAAAGTATCTGAGAAGAAATAAAGACAGTAATACTATTTAAAATATCATCCAAAACAGTAAAATATTTAAGAATAAATTTACCTAGAAAGTGAAAAATCTGTACAATGAAAATTACAGGACTGATGAAATAAATTGAAGCAGATATAAATAAATGGAACAATATTCTATGTTCAAGGATCATGAGAGTTAGCATTGTCAAAATGTTTGTACTGCCCAAAGCCAGCTATGGATTCAATGCAGTGAAGCAGCAAAAGAGAATAAGAAATCAATCCATTTACAATGGCACCAAAAGCAATAAGATACCTAGGAATAAACCTAGTCAAAGAGGTAAAAGACCTGTACTCTGAAAACTATAAAACACTGATGAATGAAATTGAAGATGACACAAAGAAATGGAAAGACATTACATGCTCATGGACTGGAAGAACAAATGTTGTTAAAATGGCCATACCACCTAAAGCAATCGACACGTTTAATGTAATCTTTATCAAAATACCACCAGCATTTTTCACAGAGCTGTAAAAAAATCCAAAAATTGGTATAGAACTGCAAAACATCCCGAATAGCCAAAGCAACCTTGAAAAAGAGAAGCAAAGCTAGAGGCATCACAATTCCAGACTTCAAATTATATTACAAAGCCATAGTCACCAAAACAGTATAGTACTGGCATAAAAACAGACACATAGAGCAATGACTAGAATCAAGAGCCCAGAAATAAACTCATGCATATATGTATTTGATTAAAATGTGACAAGGGAGCCAAGAATGCTCATTGAGGAAAAGATTGCCTCTTTAATAAGTAGTGTTTACTTATTAATTTTTTAAATCTTTAGAAACTGTATTTATTTATTCATGAGAGACACAGAGAGAGAGGCAGAGACATAGGCAGAGGGAGAAAAAGGCTCCCTGAGGGAAGCCTGATGGAGGACTCTATCCCAGGACCACAGGATCATGGCCTGAGCCAAAGGCAGACACTCAACCACTAAGACACCCAGGCGTCCCATTAAGTGGTGCTTATTTAAAGCTGGTTTTCCCAACACCATTTGTGGAAAAGACAATTTCCCATGGGATATTCTTCCTTGCTTTTTTTTTTTTTTTTAAGATTTAATTTATTTATTCATGAGAGACACAGAAAGAGAGACAGAGAAACAGGCAAAGGGAGAAGCAGGCCCCACGCAGGGAGCCCGATGTGGGACTCGATCCCTGGTCTCCAGGATCACGCCCTGAGCTGAAAGCAGGCGCTAAACCGCTGAACCACCCAAGGATCCCCTTTTCTTGCTTTGTTAAAGATTGACCATATAGTTGTGGCTTATTGTGGGTTTTCTATTTTGTTCCATTGATCTATGTGTCTGAGATCAGGAAGTGTGATGCCTTTATCTTTGTTCTTTTTTAAGATTGTTTCAGCTATTCAGGGTATTTTTCGGTTTATATGGATTTTAGGGGTTTTTTTGAAAATGATACTGGAATTTTTATATAAAAAATATATATAATAGGGCAACCCGGTGGCTCAGAGGTTTAGCGCTGCCTTCAGCCCAGGGTGTGATCCTGGAGACCCGGGATCGAGTCCCACATTGGGCTCCCTGCACGGAGCCTGCTTCTCCCTCTTCCTGTGTCTCTGCCTCTCTCTCTCTCTCTCTCTCTCTCATCTCTCATGAATAAATAAATACAATCTTTTAAAAATTATATGTAATATATAATGTGTGAATATGTGTATACACACATATATACTACAAAAAAGAAAGAAGTCCTGTCATTTGTAGCACAATGGATGGACCCTGAGGACATTATGCTAAATGAAATAAGCAGATAAAAAAGGATAATTTGTGGAATCTTAAAAAAATTGATCTCAGAGAAGCAGAGCATAAAGTGGTGGCTTATCAGGATCTATAGGGTGGGGAAAATGAGATGATATTGATCAAAGGGGACAAACTTTGAGTTATAAGATAAATTCTGAGGATCTAACGTACAGCATAATGACTGTAGTTAACAATACCGTATTATAAACTTAAACGCTGTGAGAGTAGAGCTTTAATGTTCTCATCATAACAACAACAATAACAAAATGGTAATTATGTGAGATGGAGGATGTATAAACTAATATTATTGTGGTAAACAGTTCACAATAAATATGTGCATAAATATCACCCTGTATACCTTAAACTTGTATAACGGTATATGTTCATTTTATATTCATAAGGCTGGAAAAAAATCCTCAAGCTTCTCAGAGAGTTCTCAGTAATAAGTAAACACACCTACTGTATACATACAAAGACAAAAGGAAGAAACCTCCTCTATTGATCTCTGTCAGTCCAGGAGGTTAGAAAATAAGAAAAGAATTATTTGCCCCTGCCCCCCACAACACATACAAAATCAACTCTGCAATGTATTCAGTGACAGATGTATCTCATTTACTGTACATACTCTGGGAAGGTGCACATTATATTTGAATCTATTGAAGTTTTTTTTTTAGGGGGAAAGGAGATATAGTGGCCGATAGATTCCATATTCCCTTTCAGTAAGGGAAGGGTCAAATTTTAAGTTCTGAAAACTATAAAGTCCTGAAAACTATAAAGAAATGGTAGCTAATTTTAATAGCATGTTTCCAAATGGCAGCTATTGTTCTTCTTAACACATATTAACTTACTTAATCCTTAACACAACACCAAGAGTTAGGCATGTTTGTTATTCTTGGGCTACTAAGGCACAGTGAATAACAGCTGAGATAGTGCGAGATTTCACATCCAGAGTCCCTACATCAACTAACTGCTATATTGTTTGTCATCCATCATGGTTCCTTCTGCCTCTCATTTTATAATCTAGCCTGAGACTATTATATCATTCTGTTTAAACTGTTTCTTATCAATCATTTATAAGGAGCAGAACACAAGTTTTCATACTAAAGAAAAACTTCGTTTGCCAGATTTGCATTTGAACCTTTGATGCACGCAAAAGTATGTTCCAGAAAAGTCCTCTTAACACAAAATTAACCACAAGGATGAAGCTGAGGCTCACAGAGTTGGTCTAATAGTGACTGTTCACCATCTGGCTATTCTATCAATAGAGTACCACTGAAAATCCTCACAGGAAACAAACTGATATTTTTGTTCTGCCAAAAAAGGGGTACCTTAGAAACCAAAGAAATGGAATCACAGAGTGACGGAAAATTTTGAGTCTGTTTATCATTGGTATGAATATATGACTGTATAAAGCAATACTATTGTTTCATTTAGATACTCCGTGTTGGCTGTATCACTACTAAAATCCCTTTAGTGACTAAAAATACCTGCAGAATAGATTCAAAAATAATGAGTGATGCTCTATTGCCAGCTCCTGGTGTAGCCTAGAGTTAATAGCAAGCACATATGCATTATTTGTGCCTTCCTAGCACCTCCCAACTATGGGAAATAGTAGCACGTTTCAGATTACAACTCTCTATTTATCTCTTAAACCACCCTGTCTCAATTTTGATGTTGTGATTATATCATGGTGTGGTATCTACCTTAAGTACATGGTTTCTGGCATTACTTGGAGAAACAGAAATGACTGTATAATTATTTGGTGTAGAAGACAAAAGCCCTCAAGGGAATTTTATGAATGAATTTAAAGTTAAAGATGTGGAGAAATATGATTATCTCATCATAAAGAAGTTAGTTAACTTGTGATTAAAGAGCAATGCAGAATAGCTCTATTAATACAGACAAAAAAGGTTAGTGAAATCACAACACAAGAACTGACAGAGCAGGTGCAGTGCTGATACCGAGTCAGTACTAAACAGTGGGGACAATCAAACAGCCTCCTGTCTATACCCTGTGTAGGTCCAGGCTTTATTTCAGAGGCTGAGGCTGCTCTGCTGCAGGCTTGAATCCAGTTGCTAGATAAAGTTTGGGATCAAGCAATGTGTGTGTGTGTGTGTGTGTGTGTGTGTGTGTGTGTGTGCGTGTAAAAGAGAAATATGAATGGTGACTTTATAGTAGCATATAATTTTAAATATACCCCAATTTCTTTTTAAATCATATAAAAGTTTTGATATTTGGAAAAGAAAAGAAGACAAAAGTAGGAACACAAATCTAGTCTTCCTTAAACCAGCTGCATACAGATGCCACAGATTTTTGAGGGAGAAATGAAGAGTCTATAGCTAAATAGCTTGATTTGTTGCCACAAAAGCTATTCATTTGATTCCAGAATATAAGTTAAAGTTCTGGTGAGGGGCGATAATTTGAGGGAGCGATAGACTCTTTTGAACTCTGGGAAATAAGGTCTTCTGCAGCAGGCTTAATTCACCTTTGACTGTTTTTTTTTTCTTCCCTCCTGAACCTTACTATTATTATTTTTGTCCCTCTAAAGGTGTAAAGCAAAGGGGATAAAGAAGCGGGTGCTCCCTTATAAGTGGAGACGCTCTGTCCTCTGAGAACCAGTCCTCTAGAGAAAAATTCAAGAGGCCAATTCTCTGTTGCAAAAGAAAAAAAAAATCCCATGTATCGTATTTTTGCACTTAATGTATATAGTTCTTCCTAAATCCTGTGAAGCATGGATTCAAACTAATGGTATTACCCCAAAAGACTAAACATATACTTTGATAAATTTAGGACATTGTGTTACATTTCTTATCAAAGAAGAATTTGCTCTGGTTTGCAAATTATAAAATGTATGAGTATATGGGTCTAGGCCAAAAATATTAATCCATAAAACTCAATAGCGTGCAATTTTCATAATTACAAGCTGTACTAAGCAGTATGGCAAGATTTAAGGTAGAGTTTTGATTGTTACTTTATGATAAATGCGTGCCCTTCAGTCGTCTTTTAGATAGCATAAATATCAGTTACTGCAGGGTAATTTTCTTTAAGCTTTATGTAGAGACAATACAATTGGACATTTTGCTTCTTAGACATCTTTTCAGAAAGGATTTAAGAAAATTATTTTCTTGCTGTAAAAGCTACTATCTGTGATTTTTGTTAGATAATTCTGGGAATAAGTAAAGGTGGATTAGCATCTACAGGGGTGCCAGAAGGGACCGTCTGGGGATTTCTGAGTTTTGAGGGAGAGTGGACAAGAGCCTGAACCAAGGCAATGACAGTGACTGCCACGTGGTGATGGTTTGAAATTAGAGAAATCTCTCTGAAGGGGAACTGTGTACCACAGAAATGGCAGGAGGCAAGCTTAGCATGGTACCCATCCTAGCACAAAATGCAGAGACACCTTCCTCTCTGAACTTTGCATAGGAATACAAATCTTTTTCATAATACAGTTTACCAATGATACCAACACACACTATATACATACATATAATACTTCACCTAGACATCCCTCTTTAAGAATTTATCCAAGGGAATAAATTAGAGAAATATAGGCAGTAAGGAAGACAAAAATACACGTTGTGATAGGTCCAACCCAGGACTGAAGTTCTTGGTTTCTCTTCCATCTTATAGAATAAGCATAGCTCTTGTCTACAGCCTGACCATTTCATTAATGTTGTATAACTGTGCATAAGTGACACCTGGTTATTTCTTCTTATAAATTGTGGAAGAGTAATAAGATCATTCCAGTGGCTTAGTAAGAAATTATATCCAGAACCCGGATGTTAAACATGGGTTTCTAAAGGCATTATAAAAGGTTATTATAAAAGATAATTATCCCAGAGTTTTATCATCACCTGGTGGGAGGCTGAGATGTAGGAAAGTCACATTTAGGATTTCCTGTAACCTTGTAGATATTCAACCTTTCACTAATCACCTGGTGACAACTTTAAACTAATCACCACTGACCTAAGCTTCTCTCTCATGAGGACCTTGAGAAACAGAAGAATCCTAATTGATTACCCAAGCCTTTTTTTTTAAATTATTATTACAATGAGTCTCTCTAGCTTTTGCAGATAATTATTACCTATAAAGGACTTATTTGTCAAAGTGTTTATTTTTTCCCAAGGGACATAAAAGCAGTCCTTTATGGTCATACATTGGATATACATGAAAATGTTAAAAAAAAAACACTTAATATCAGTTTAGCATTGTTTAAATATATAATAATTACAGTCATGACAGCTATGAAAACAGTGATGACAATAATAACAGTTAATATTTATTGAACATTTCATTTTGTGACCATGCAAAGATTCTCTTTTAAGGGTTTTACATACAATAACATTGAATACTTATGGGAAATCTTTGAGGTTATATATAGCTATCTCTATTTTACAGTGGAGACCAACTGGATTTGATTCCATGTAACCTGATTTTAAAGCCAGGATTTCTCACTGGTGCCTGGGTGGCTCAGTCAGATAAGCATCTGACTCCTGGTTTCAGCTCAAGTCATGATCTCAGGGTTCTGAGATTGAGCCCCATGTCATGCTTCATGGTGGACTGGGCATGGAGCCTGCTTAAGATTCTCTCTCCCTCTGCCCTCCCATCCCCACAAAAAAAACAAAACAGGACTTCACGTTACTCCATTCATTATTAAAGGAGTTCACATTTTTTCACTTTCTTTCATACTTTATTTTATATAGAATATAATATAGACAGATTATAAAAATTATTAATATAAAGCATATTATATATAATGTATAGGTATGTATTGAGTCATACACATATTGAAATTCAGGAGGTATTTATGGAAATGTTAACAGTGTTTATGATGGAAGATTTGGGGATTTTTTTGGTTTTCGTTGTGCATATCTTCCTGCATTATTTGCAATTTTAACAGGGAACTATATTATTTTTCTAAAAATATTATGAAGATTAAAATATATAATTATGTGGAAAATATTTGAAAAATACTGTTTAAAAATAGGTTTCCAAATTGGTATGCATTTATGATGACAGTTTTGCACTCTTAAGCCTACACATACACCAACACACATACCCAGACTCACAGGTAAAATGTTCGAAGTACATCAAAATATTAGTTAAAATTATCTTTAGGTGATGAAATTATGCAGTTTAAATATTCTTCTTGCTAAAATATGCTTTATTATTCTACTACAAATTAACATGCGTCATTTTGTAATAGGAATTAAAGCCAATAAAAATCACCCTTAAAGAAGAAAAAGAAAGGGGAAGAGATAAAACAGCAAGAGAAGTAGCATGGGAAGTGAAGTTGGAAGCTTCTAGAATATGAAATCTAGTTCTGGCATCACTCTTTAATGGCTGCCATTCACCTACATAAACCTCAAATTCTTTATCTGCAAAGAAGTGTATAGTAATAACATTCACCTCATAAAATTACATATAAACCGAATTGAACATAAAGACTCCTAACTCGGGGAAACGAACTAGGGGTGGTGGAAGGGGAAGAGGGCGGGTGTTGGAGGGGAATGGGTGACGGGCACTGAGGTGGACACTTGACGGGATGAGCACTGGGTGTTTTTCTGTATGTTGGTAAATTGAACACCAATAAAAATTAATTAAAAAAAAAAAAAAGAACAAGACTGACCTCTCTCAAGCAAGAGGGAATACTGCCAGCAGAGGGCTTTTGAGCTTGAACTGCAACATTGACTCTGAGTCTCCAGCCTGTTGGCCCATCACACAAATGTTGGACTTGTCAGGCTCTGTAATTGAGTAAGCCAATTAATTTCATTAAAATAAATCTTCCTTTCTCTAAAAAAAAAAAATAAAAAAAAAAAAAAAACGAATTGAAGAGTTTACATGAAATATATTCATGGAAATGAATTCAAATCCTACGAATGACTCTTCTGTTTAAAGAAACAATATAATATGGAAAAAAGAGTTGTGATTCAAGGTAACATAGAAAAATTATAGTTCTTCCTAAACTAGATCTCTTTATCTGCTAATCTAACCAATATGTTCTTACCTACTAGCATTTTTTTGGTGGTCTTCCCATTTTGTCTTAGACTTTTTCAACTTTGAGTGATTGGTTTCAGAAAAATTGGCAAACTCAAGGTTTGCCCTTCTGACTCAATGAAACAGCATAATAACAGCTTTTGTATTCCATGCCTGCTCTTGAATAACAGAACTTGGAGTTGAGACATCGTCCTACACCCCGATGAACGCTCCAGACATGAGTTGGACCCTTGGGGTACAGCCAACATGGTATTTTCTGCCTCACTCTTCTCAGACTGCATCCTTTCCCGAATTCCAGATCATTCCTTTTGGCCAGAAAGTCCAGCCTACTCATTACCAATTAATTTCTAAACATGAACATTGTTTCTCCCACTGGACTAGAGAGTGTTGAGAACACCTAGGGTTTTATGCCTAGAACACTGGATCTTTGCTTGTGCTCCCAGAGCAGAGACCTCACATGTGGTTTAAGGGAATGAGGACTCTAGGGATGACTACATAACATGGTTTTTCAAGCTCTGTATAAATAACTCCATGTTCTTTAAAGTATTTGGGCCAGTCAACCCTATGCAATTGTGTGTCTATTGAGAGGCTTTTATAAATCCATCTGTTATCCTGAGTTTAAACAATGTTGCTGATCTCCAGAATGGGTAACTTGAAAATACTGGCTTTCTCTTGTATCTTTTAGATATAATCAGCTGACCAACTACCAAGCAAACACTAAAACAAGTTTTATTTCTGTTACTATCTGTTTGGTATCTTATTAGTCTGTCTCTACTGACCCATGTCATCACAATGGACATACAGCTCTCATTGCGCTGTTTTGTTCCTACATTAGAGCACTCTTTGTGATTGATTTTTAAATGCTCACTCTTTTTTCCCCCTCTCTGAGATTATATTCTTTGATCTCCGAGAGCAAATGCATTATCTAAAATGTGGTCCTGCTTCTTCCCACTCTAGGATTCAGAGGCCTCATTAGGCCTTTTATTCAATCCATCCTAACTAATAAATTCCCTTCAGTGTTAAATCTATTCTGGGGAAATAATTTATTGTGATTCATTTGTGCCACATGTATGCAGTGCCCAGCTTTGGATGAATAGAGAATAGTGACACAGTTTTGAGTAAAATTACATAATGAGTTTGATGGATCAGTTTTATCTCAATGTCATGTTTATGTTAAGTACTGAAAAATGTTTGTCATAGAAATGTTGAAGTAGAGTAGGAATAGCATTGGAAGAGTCATAATGTTGGCTCTGAGACATCAGTATTAGACTCCATTTCTAAAATGAGAATTATCATTTGTGGATCAAATGAGATGATATGTTTGAAAATGTTTTCCCAAAAATAAAGGTTTCTGTAAATGTAAGTTAATTTTAAACTTATTATGCCTAAATGCAAATAACCACTGCAAAGATATTCTGGTATGTAAAATGAGTTGGGCTTTGGAGACCAAATATCATCATCATCATTACCATTGTTACCATCCCAATGTTAACAATAACAACTCTAAATATTGAATGAGTATTACTATGTGCTATAAATGGTTTGTCATATTTAAAAAAAATCTCTAATCTCCTTGACTTGAAGGTGGGTATTATTCTCTCACTTTAACAGGTGAGGAAACAGGCTTAAAGAGAGTGGCTTGAGTAGCACCATACAGCCAGTGAATGACAGAGACTAAGATAATTTCAAAGTATACAGGTTTTCATCAGCAATCACAGGATAACTGGAATGATAACACAGATTACTTGTTTTTTCTTACAAATGTAATGGTTTGCTCAAAACATAAGTAGATAAAAGGCAACCAATTCCAGAGTAGATCTGGAATTTTGCATCCACAACCTGTCTGCCCATTCTCTGAAGAATGACTCATCCTTCTGCCATGGTCTCAGCTTGGGTACATGGGATGCATGCACTACCAAATACAGGAATCAGCCAGCTGGACTTGAAGGGACCAACTATGCTTAAAGATGCAAGTTACACAAGAATTAACTTCTCCATCATCTTACAGATTATTTTTAATAATTGAGTTAGATTGAAGTTGTGTTTTATCATTTGACCTCTTAGCCTATCAACACAACAGGACTCCTTTAATATAGCCTTTAATATAGCCTCCTTTAATATAGCCTTCCACATCGGGTTTTGCTAAGGCCAATATTGGCAACTGTACCTGGTATAGATTTATGTAAACATTCTGCCATTTATGTGGTAATTATTGTGGAAAACTGCCTTCAGAATGTCCAGAACATTCTCCATAGCTTTCTATCACCATTATTTCAGGAAAAAGGTAATCTTCCTGAATTTCATTCCTGACTGTAATTCCTGAGAAACATTAATCTATCTTCAAGGTTCACATGTATAAAATGTAGGTAATATTGTTGCACAGAATCTTTCTTTAAATGAGATAATATATGCAGACTACTAACAGAATTCTTTATAACTACACACGTGCTCATTAAATTATAATTTCCTTCCTATTTTCATCTACTGAGGATGAATCAATCTTTGGAGAAGATATGGGCAATAAAAGACTATCAGATTGTATATATGCATGATTTTTTTAAGTACAGTAATTTTAAGTGTATAACACATCAATCTCATATGACCATTTTTCTTTAAGTTTAATATATGAAGTGAGGATATACATAACAAAATGTCCCTAAGAATGAAGGATTATTAAAAGTAGGTCTTGCCTGAGCCCTCTCTTGAGGTTTGAGACTCTAGCATAGCTTCACTTTATCCCTTTTAACTACATCCACTTAATTTCTCTATTAAGTAGTTCTGCTCCATTTGACCCAGGGACTCTTAACCCTTATTTCAATTCTTTCCACTTTAAGTGGAGAATAATAATAACACCTTTCTTACCCCTCAGAGGGTTGTTTTGAGGAGTAAAATGAGAATGAATGAAGTAAAAGAACATTAGCAAGCTGAAAATGTTGAAATAAGTATGTTAGGATTATTCTGTTAGGAGCTACCTTGAGTAGATAGTTTCTTTACTCAGAGATTCCAGGGTCTAAAAAGCTGAGGCAAATATTGGTATATACATCACACAAATCTATGTTTGCTGCTTTTCCTGGGCACATTGTTAGAATACTCTTCTAGATCTCAATTGTGATGAAGGGATGAAGTCATAGTCAGAAGAGTATGAGCAGAATGATGCATTTGATTCCTAGACTTGGCCCACGAAAACTTCCCAGGTAGACTCCTCTATGGTTTGTTTGGGTGTTGTTGTCATAGTTGCTGTTGTTGTTGTTGTTGTTGTTGTTGTTATTTTAAGGGGCTGGGTTTTTTTTTGTGGCTGTTCTTTCTTCAAAATGCTGGAATGGAGACAATCTCCAAGGTGATTCTGGACACTCTTTGTTCAATGCGGCAGAGTCTCTGCATGGGTCCATGAATGACTACAAGGAGGAGAGATGCATCATTGACATATGAGGAAAAAATTAACTTCTACTGCATGTAAGTCCCTCCACACATTTGACTCAGTTTGTTAGTGCAGCCAGAATAGGTCTAACCAAGCTTAAAATCTACTCTAATCATGTCGAGAATAACCCACTTCCGTATATTTTGATTCACTTAAGTCCTTCTAATGAACACTTGAAAATTTAAACATTTGCTACAATCAAAATAGGACATATACTGCCAACAACAAAACCACACAAATATTTTTCAGTACTCCTGAATGGAAACTGTAGATCTGAATAATTGCTGGAATGCTAATAAAGTTTTACAATGTTGTCATGATGGTGATTTTTCGTATTTTATGTAAACTATCATTGTGTTACCCGGCTTATAGTGAGTATTCATTAAATAGTAGCTTAATATGAATGGAAATCATTGAGTTTTTCAACCTTTCAAAGGATATACTGATAATAATAAATTATCACTAATAAAAATTACTGTGTACTTGGTATATTCTTAGAACTTTACATGCATTTTCTCATTTAATTCACATAAAAACCTCAGGGTAAATACTATTGTCACTCCCATTTTACAGACAAGGTAACAGAGTAGCTAAGAGGCTAAACTACTTGCCCAAGGTCACATACAATATTTGTGAGGATTAACTAGTTTATTCTGTGGTATACAAACACAAATTTCAGGGGATTGATGAAACAAGTTTCTTCCTAAGACTGCAGATTAGTAAACTTACGGGGAAGAATCCATGCTGTCTGTTGTTGCTCAAGGATCCAATCTGACCAAAGCTTCAGTTGGACAATAGCTTCCAAGCTTCTTACTTTAACAAGAGGAAACAGACATGACTCATCAGGCACTGGATTCTAAAGCTTCTTCCCAGAAGTGTCATATATTGCTCTTTTCACATTTTGGATTACAACATGTCACAGGGTCACACCAACTTTTAAAGAGGTGTGATCCTACCATATAACTGAAAGGAACAGACATGAATTATTATGAATGACCTTAATATCTAAAGGTAACAGCTAGTAAGCAGTGGAGGCAAGGATGCAAACTCAGGCAGTCTGGCTGCAAAGTTAGGACTTGTAACCACTAAGCAGAGGCATTGGATGCAGTGAAATGAGATTCAAGCAAGGACTCAGTAGGTATTCACCTCCCAAGAGGAACCTGGTTATTTCTTTGTGACTAGGTACCATGGACAGATGACCTCAACTCATATAGTTTCATCATTTGCCTATATAACTTGAGGAGTTAGGGCCAGTGGCATCCAAGGCCCCTTTCTGCTACTGTGAAACATCTAAGAATACGGCTATAAAACTGAGCCTCTTTCAGGGGTTTAGCTCCGCCTTCAGCCCAGGGCCAGATCCTGGAGTCCCAGAATCAACTCCCACGTCGGGCTCCCTGCATGGAGCCTGCTTCTCCCTCTGCCTGTGTCTCTGCCTCTCTCTCTCTCTCTGTCTGTCTGTGTCTTTCATGAGTAAATAAATAAAATTAAAAAAGAAAAAAACTGAGCCTCTTTTCCAGGAATCCTTTCGCTGTTGGCGATGTACAATGCTTATCCCTGAATCTTACTATAACAACCTGGTTCTAATCCATATCCTTCCTTCACTTAGCTAAAGATAAGATCACCTTGCTTTTGCACAATGTATTGCAAATAATAATGCTTTTTTTTTTCACAGTCCCATTTCCTACCATATCCACAAGTTTTGAAGGTGCCAGGGAAAGTAATTTAGAGGGTATTAGAAAGTAACTTTTCTTCAATTTCCCCAGTGTCCTGCATAGCATTTCTCAAAAGAGATAGGCTATATAGTAGTTCCCCATTATCCAGGGGTTTGCTTTCTGTGATTTCAGTCACTCACAGCTAACTGTGGCATACAAACAGATGATCTTCCTTATGATGAATCAAATCACCTGAAGGCCAAGAGTAGCCTAATGATAGGTCACGATGCCGATCTTATGCACCTCACTTATCTTATTACTTAGAATTTCGCCTTCATCAACCCCTCCTTGTAAAAACAAACAAGCAAAGAAACAAATGAACAAAAAACAACATTAACATGTTGGAATTTTAAAAGGCATAATCCTATTAAAACAAAGAATAATTTTCCCTTATTTTTTATTCCTTACTTTTTTATCGGGCTGTTTAGCACTGTGTGTATAATTTGAAATATTCTGACATCATAAACACAATCTAGATAGTGAATTCTAGCCCTTGTGTGCCTTTGTAATCCCTCTCTTCTTTACCCCTGCTACAAACAGGGGTAGGGGAATAGCCTCTGCCTCTCTTAAGGCAACCCTTTATCTGCTTTCTGTCATTAGATTAGTTTGCATTTTCTAGAAATTTATATAAGTAGAATCACATAATATATTGGTTTTTATCTGTGTTGTTGTTTGGTTTGGTTTTACTCAACCCATGTGATTGCTGTGTCAATGGCTAATTCTTTTAATTGCTATGTAGTAATCCAATGTGTGGATATAACACAATTTATCCCTTGACTACTTAATAGGTATTTCAGTTGTTTCTAAATTCAGATTTTTAAAAATTAAGCAGCTATGAACGTTGATGCATGAGATTTAGTATAGACATGTGCTTTCATTTCTCTTGAATAGATAAGATACCTAGGGATAGAATGGCTGGGTTATCTGGCAGATGAATGTTTAATAATTGAAGAAGATTCCAAACTTTACTGAAGTGATTGGACCATTTTCATTCTCATCAGTAGTATATGAAAATAATAGTATATGAGAGCTCAAGTTGTTACCTATCCTTGACAGCACTTGGCAGAATCAGATATTACATTTTGCTCAATTTAATAAATATATAGTGGAATCTGATTATGATTTTAACTTGCATTTTCCTAGTGACTAATGATGTCAAGTACATTTCATGTGGTTATTTGCCTTCCATATATTTTTTTGAAGTGTTGGGTCAAGATTTTTACCAATTTTTAAAATTAGATTGCTTGTGTTATTACTGAGTTTGAGATTCTCTTTTCTTTATCTTTCTATATATATTTTTATTCATGTATCTCTTATAATATCTGATACATTTTATCAATGTTTTTCTTTTGAGGATCATGCTTTTCGTGTCATCTGCAAGCATTCTTTGTTTACCCCAAGTGTCTATGAATTTTCCATTATTTTTATAGTATTATATTTTACCTTTAGGTCTGTTATCTATTTTGAATATTTTATATGGTGCAAGGTAGAGAAAAAGTTAAACTTTTTTGCATGTGTATATTTAAAAAGCTCAGCATCAAGTGTTGAAACTATTCTGTGTCTACTGATCATCTTTGTAACTGTATTAAAAATCAATTGTTTATATGAGTATGGATCTATTTCTAGACTATTTTGTTCCATTGTCTTAGTGTCTCTCCTTTTGTCTTTACCATGAAGTTTTTATTACCTGTAGCTTTATGATGAGTCTTGAAATCAATTATTGTTAGCTCTTCAAGTCTGTTCTTCCTTTTCAGAAATGTGTTGGCTATTCTGAACTGTTTGCTTTTCTGTATGAATTTTATTTTATTTATTTTATTTTTTTTCTGCATGAATTTTAAAATCAGCAAGTCAGTTTCTATTAAAACCAACACAAATACAGAAAAGCCTAATGAGTTTTAATTTGAGATATACATTCAATGGATAGATCAATTTGGGAGACTTACAATAACAATATTGGATCTTCTGATCATGACGGGGTAAAGCTCTCCATGCACTTAGGTATGTCTAGATTTGGTAGTTTTCAGTGTACTGGTTTGTCATGTCTTTTGTCAAATTTGTATGTACTTCATGTTTTTTTATTCGATTATATATGTATTATTGTTTTCTTTTCAATTTTGATTTGATTGTCGGTAGTATATAGAAATGTGATTGATTTTTATATTGATCTTGCATTTCCATATAGCTGAATTTATTACTCTCTTCTGTGAATTTTAGCCACTTTGGCCTCCTCAGAATCTCAGCTCTGTCTCCTTAACTCAGAGATCCACCTGGCTCATCTGGTTTCAACCTCTCTGGGATATGCGTGTGTATGTATATATACATACATGTACACCTATATGTATGTACATCTATATATGTACATCTATATAATGTATATATACATATATATAATTTAATAGAAGAGATAAAGCCTATGCTTATGAAAATGGGAGTAGGTATATGTGAGAGACAATCAGGGTTATTATCACTTCTTACATTATTATTTCTAGAAAAGCCAGGAATTTGGTGAAATCAGATGCTTTTAAAGGTGAGTTGCTTTTGAAGGTGGTGTTAAAACTAGGGAATTCATTGAAAATTCTTATAAAGAACAATGATCAAACTCAGACAAACAGGAGACAGCTGCTCAGAATCATAGTGAACGAACTTCCTGCAATTAGTATCCATCCAGGGCAGATCAGGGCGGGAAGGCAAAGGACTCCAAGAAGAAGAGGTCACCAGGGATAGGAAATAAAAACACTTGGCAGATTAACTGCGTGCTTTACTGGATTATATGGAAATTTATAGTTTGTCAGGATACTTGGGAATGAATTAATGGTAGGTCCTTAGAAATCTAAGCAGATGAAATGAGCCAATTAGCAACTTCAGGGAAAATTAAAAGTTGTACAGGAATGAAAATGTAATCTCTGTAGTCACTTAAGAAGATCCAAGATTTACATGGTATGATGTCATTATGAATACTGATCTAACAAAAAAATGAAATATCATTGGTTGGGAGGGTAGGAGAGGATGCATGCTTGTGTCTATGATATGAAAGTACTGATTATCCTCTCTTTGTAGCAGGTAGGAAATACCATGTACTTAAAAATCAAGAAAGAACAGTAGGTATAGGCATTGTTTTATTTTTAAATAGATATATGTAATTACACAGATAAATGACATAAAAAAAAAGAGAAAACTAAAAGAGGTTGCTTTGGGTTATTAAGAATTAAATAAGTAGGAATGACCTTAAAATTGCTGGTTATTATTATTGTTTGTAGGTCTCTATACATGTATTACTTTGATTAAAGTAAAAATAAATCATAACAAAAGTTATCTCAATATCAAAACTTACACTTAGCAGCTTCAATGTGTCTGGTTAAGAGCTAAGAACCTGTAGACAGACTCCCTGGTTTAAAATCTCAGATCTTCCAGTGATAGAGTGACATTTGAATGTGTAACTTCCCCTTATTGATGCCTTAATTTTGTGATCTGCAAAATGGAAATAGTATCTCTACCTGCCTCATAAGTCTGTTGAGGGAATCTAATAAAGTAACATTTCTGAAGTGCTTAGTATTGGGGCTGGCACTATAGTAAGTGCTATATTGTGGTCTATTATAGCAAAAACAAAACAAAAAAAGAACATTGATGTTGTAGAAATATTGCCTAGACTTCCTTTTAAAACTTTTACTGAAGAATCAATGCCGAGAACGTGGAAACATCACTCTACCTTAAATATTCGCACTGACTCTTTTCTAGATTTAAAATATTCAAAGAAATGTGTGGGAAATATCAAAAAGGGAGACAGAACATAAAGACTCCTAACTCTGGGAAACGAACTAGGGGTGGTGGAAGGGGAGGAGGGCGGGGGGGCGGTGAATGGGTGATGGGCACTGAGGGGGGCACTTGAGGGGATGAGCACTGGCTGTTATTCTGTATGTTGGCAAATTGAACACCAATAAAAAATAAATGTATTATAAAAAATAAAATAAAATAAAATATTCAAAGTTAAACAAAATAAATGTTATTTTTGATTCTCTTAGATCTACTTAAATTTTTTAATTGCACGTTAGTCAGATTCTTATTCCATTTTATTTAAAATATATTGTCAAGATTTTTTTTCAAAGCACTCAAAATCTCTCAATACAATTTTTCCTTTTTTTTCAAAGCACTCAAAATCTCGCAATACAATTTTTCAAAAACGGCAGTGTGGAGAAACAGCCTAGCCTGGCCAACCTTTCTGGCCTAGTTGTGAGCCTGAGTCTGAGATGGATTATCAGAAGAAAAGTTGGCCTACTTTGAATCTTTAGATAGGAGGAGTTTGTTAAAGCAAAACTGGCCCTGGAGGACGTTACTGGTGAAAAGAGTTGATTCTACTTTCTACTTATTTGACAGGCACCAGGGAAAATATAAACCATATTAGCCTCAAGGCATCAGCTTATCCTATGGAAGCACTGAAAAATTATTCCAAAATATGTATTAAAACCAAAAACAAAACAAAATAAGCTTTTTACCCTACCTTTTCCTTATTTTAGTAGCCTTTCTGGGATTTGTTTGTTATGAATATAAATCGCTAAGAGGAATTCAGTATTATAAAAGGAACATAATTATCCTGAGGAAAATATCTCTCGTTATCTCAGAAAAAGAATTTAAAGAGAAAAATTCAATGAAAAATTCAGACTACCCTATTTTTAAAATACTTGGTGTATCAGGAGCTCCTCAAGGGCAGTTACTTTGACTTTTATTTGTGTGCCTCTGTCACTCTGTGCAATGTCCAGGACACATTCATTGTTTAAATGAATGTTTGCTTCATTGAATTAAATGCTGGTTAAATTTTTTTCTGCCATTTTATTTTCACTGTGACTCAGAGTCTGTCTTGATGAATATTCAGTTTATTCACAGTATTGTACCATAAAGGTCACCATGACAGGGCAATAGAGAAAATATGAATATAGGAACTTGAAGATGAGTTGATTCATTTCACAAAGGTAAACACCAAATGCTGCATAACTGTCTGCTTTTAATTAGCTTGTCAAAAGATTTTGACAAAGACCTCCAGTGGATTACTGAGCAAACCTGGATGCAGATTACTTTTATTGAATCACTTATTGTCTTTCATAGCTTTTAATAGAATTGATCTAATCATGCTCATTCTATTCTCTTATCAATTTTACACTCCTCTTTTGTTTGCATTTGTAACTATAAGGTTTTATAGAGATAATTTTACCTCCTCCATGTTTGCTGTGCTGCTCTCAGCTTGAAAACATACTTTAGATCTCTCCTGATATTTTTATTTGGGTCTGAGAGTGATGTTTCCAGTAGTGGTTATACTCTTATTTCTTTCTCTTGCTTTTTGATAAACAGGTTTTTATAGCACTCATCTCCTTCTTACATTAACTGTTATAACGAAATAAAGATAGGGTCATTTTTCAAAAGAAACTCAGGAAGATAATGTCTTTCGTATAATATCCAATTTCCTTGATCTTTTCTTTCTCATAGTTTTTTTTTTCCATCCCCCTCTTCCTCATTACAAATAAGAATGAAATGTTTCTGAAATTAGCAAGTTATCTGCGGAATGAGATGATCTGATACAAATCAATTTTCATCTTCACAGTATTAAATGAATTAATTCACCAAAGTAGCTTGCAAGATAATGAAAGCAAAATGCAAGCAAAGAAATTGAATGACCTTTAACAAGTCTCAAATAGAATTAAATGTCAATGTCCTTAAAAGAAGTTCCCTCTGTTTACTTCTGATAGCTACATATTTTAGCCTAGCCATAAGATGATGTTGAGTTGCTGTATATTGATAACTTGTATTTTATTTCTAGTGGAAGTTTACTATTTCTGGTAGAAGCAAAATGTATTTTTTTTTAAATTTTTATTTATTTATGATAGTCACAGAGAGAGAGAGAGAGAGGCAGAGACACAGGCAGAGGGAGAAGCAGGCTCCATGCACCGGGAGCCTGACGTGGGATTCGATCCCGGGTCTCCAGGATCGCGCCCTGGGCTAAAGGCAGGCGCCAAACCGCTGCGCCACCCAGGGATCCCCAAAATGTATTTTTTATTTGAATAATTCCTTTCTCTTGAACCTCTCAAAATGTTACATTGTTTTCTCTGAGAGACAAATTATTTTTATCAAGTATTGCCTTTACTTGACAAATATTAAAACTGCATATTTAACTCAAAGTTAGTGATAGCATGCAATACAGGTATTTACAGATGTCACAAAAGTTAGAGCTATCTTTCTGACCAAAAGTCAGAGTAGACAGGTTGTTAAAGTGCTGAGCAAATCAAGTGTAATTGTTCACATAAAATGAAAATTTAAAAGATTCAAACTCTTAAGAATCATATATCATGAAGATAAGGATAAAGAGAAATAAATAGAAGCATAAATTAATAATAATAAAAATAATAATAACAATAATAATAATAGATACCATGTTGCTTAGTGGTTGAGCATCTGCCTTTGGTTCAGGTCATGATCCCAGAGTCCCGGGATGGAGTCCTGCATCAGGCTCCCTGCATGGAGCCTGCTTCTCCCTCTGCCTATGTCTCTGCCTCTCTCTGTTCTCTCATGAAAAATAAAATCTTTAAAAAAAATAAAAAATTAATCTTTAAATAGTAATAAACCTAGACTTTGTGTTCAATTAATAAAGTCAAGCTAGATTCTAACATCAAATTATTAATATTCATACTCCAGCATATTATAATTGCATATTCTACAGTATGTTAAGTTAGTTATAACTCCACCAAGCAATTTTATTATATTTGGAAATTTATATGTGTCACTCTTTGCTGGTGCCTCATATTCAATTATAAAGAGGTAGGACAAAAAAATGGGAAAATCTCCAGCTAGTGCTTCACAAAATCATGCCAATATAAAAAGATTTCTCATGTACTACTGATCTGGGTACATAGAAATATAACAAATTCCTCCAGGTAATATTAGATTGCCAAAGGAAGGGACTTAAACCAGTGTCTTGATCCCTATTTCAGAGCACTAATTAGGTATTATGCGCAATAGGGGAAGAACCAACTGTTTTCGTTATAAAAGATAAGAGAAGCATAGAGAATCAGGCTTTGAGCCATTGAATATGAAGAGCAAAATATTGTGCTTTTCAATGCAGGAGCAGTTCTAATTTTTCCCAGTATCTGAAGTACCTCTTTATACAACAGTATTAGAAATGAAAAAAATCAAGTTATTGATAAACACTAAACTGCAATATATATAATAACATAGTATTTGAACTCATGTATGACTAATGTGTGTGTGTGTATGTGTGTGTATGTGTGTGTAACATGTCCCTAAATTGTGCCTGGAACCCACACCCTTCCTTCCTCAACTGAACTTATCACTTAAAGCTTAATACCACTATCACATTTTAAGAGCTGATGGTATTGAAGAAGAAGAATATGTTCCTCAGCCTGAATTTTGACATTTGTATTAACATTTTGGCAGATATAGTAAAATTAATCACTCAATATATTTTTCAATTCTGCACATTCTAACATTTGTATATCAGGATTACTTGCACATGTAAAAGGTGCATGTGTGTTGCCAAGACATGTCTTAGAATATGAAAGGATTTCAGAGGAAAACGCTCTGTAGAGAAAAATTTGAAGTAAATCCATTCAATATTAGCATTCCTTCTATTACTAAAATTGTATCTTTTCCACCCAGAGCTGATTTTTGGAGATAGGAGAATGCATTGTGTAGCTCTCAGGGCTGAGAGCAAATTGAACTTTTTTTTTTTTTTCCTACTAAACTCAATAATTTCAGAAACAGGCACCTAATCTAGATATTACATTTTTGTGTGAAGGTGCCTTTTCCCCATCTCATACGTTAGGCATTTAGTCCTAATGGATGCTATTTGCAGACACTGTCTCACCATAAATAACTGTTTCAATGAGGTCAGGACCCTTTGTGTTCAACTTATAGTCAGTGTTCCAACTGAATGGCATCTGTGCTTATATCCTGCTTCGGGGCGGGGGCGGGGGGGGAACCACACACACACACAAGTTGCAACTGTTCCACAAACCACATCTCCATTCTACACATCATTATTTGTGTCAAGAAAGTTTTGGTCACAATGAAGCAAGGTAAATTGAAAATGACAAAATTTCCCATGTTTTCTACTCAAGAATCAAAATGTGTTTTGCTCTGCTGTATATCTGCTTGCATCTATCCTACACATTTTATTTATTTTCTCATTTATTTCTAAATAACTAGACCTAAATGTAAATTTGCAGATATAGAGCATGGAGCCTCTGGGCATGTTAAAATACAAGGAAATAAGCATTCTTACAAAAGTGCCATAAAAATCACAATGGAACCCAATTTTCTTTGTATAGCAGGTAAAGGGAGAAAAAGCACCTGAGTCTGAAGAGAACAACTGGAGATTTAACCATATTGAAGTAAAATTATAGTTTCATGAGCTACCCTGTGTTACAGAGGATGGGAATACCTGTGTGGTAGAACAGTATGGAGAAAAACGTGGCTTAATAATGATACCAAACTTGTTTGTTTAGCATATAGTAAAAGTGTCTATTTTTTTGTTACTGCGGTTATAATAGTTTTAAATTGCTGTTGATTTATTAAAATCCCTATATAAGTTAATATTTGAAGGAGTCATTAATATCTCTTGAATCTACTTCATATAATAATTATAAAGCAATATTTTCATAATTGAATCATAAGTGAACAAACATCATTATTTGACACAACAAATGTAATAGATTTTCTTGTTGCAAGGGAACATACTATTTGAACTCATGTATGACTATGAATATTAGACCTTAGGATGTTTCCAGGAAGAAGAGAATTTTAAAGAACAATTCCCTCAGGTAAATTTATTTTACTCTATAGTAGAACACTATGGAGAAAACAATTATACCAAACCCACTGTGAAGAGTAGAATAGTTAGGCACACATTTAATAAATGTTTTTATTATTATTGTAATCACTATTATTTTAATTGCTAATCTAGTCGATTAAAAGCATTGAAGAGGGGATCCCTGGGTGGCGCAGCGGTTTGGCGCCCGCCTTTGGCCCAGGGCGCGATCCTGGAGACCCGGGATCGAATCCCACATCAGGCTCCCAGTGCATGGAGCCTGCTTCTCCATCTGCCTGTGTCTCTGCCTCTCTCTCTCTCTCTGTATGACTATCACAAATAAATAAATAAAAATTAAAAAAAAATGATAAAAAAAAAAATAAAAAAAAATAAAAGCATTGAAGAGCTTAATAATTCTTCTAGCAATTATTAACATCTCCGAACGTCCATTATGTATAATTTTAAACAATTTTTCAGTAATTGAATAAACAAAAATAATATATTAATACTCACACATAACTATGAATATTAGACCTCTGAATGTTCCTAGTAAAAAAGAAATTTTACAAAGAGAATTTTCCCAGGTTAATTAATTGTAGTATAAGAACTGAGGGCAAATTTAAGTATGAAGGGATTTCTTCCTTGATTGTTTTTCTCAGTATGTTAATCTTTGATTAAATTCTGTGGAATGGGAAAAATAGCCAGATTCACCCATTAAGATTTTCCTTTATAACTAAAATTCTATTTGTGTGCTTAATTTTAAATTATGTTTTCAGGAAAAATAACCTACAGTCTACTAAATGTAACAAAAAAATCACAGAAAACAAAATGTATATTCCTTCTCACAAAGAAGTAATTCAAATATATATATATATATATATATATATATATATATATAGAGAGAGAGAGAGAGAGAGAGAGAGAGAGAGAGAGACAGAGAGACAGAGAGAGAGAGAGAGAGAGAGATGGGGGGGGAATCCCTGGGTGGCTCAGCAGTTTAGCGCCTGCCTTTAGCCCAGGGAGCAATCCTGGAGCCCCAGGATCGAGTTCGGCGTCGGGCTCCCAGCATGGAGCCCGCTTCTCCCTCTGCCTGTGTCTGTCTTTCTCTCTCTCTCTCTCTGTCTAAAATAAATAAATAAATAAATAAATAAATAAATAAATAAATAAATAAATTATATATATATATATATGATTGGGACACTTCTGGGACTCTTGTCCCCAATGAAAAGTACTAACACTCTATTAAAGTTTAAGTAATTTGTTCTTTTGTAGTTTTTCTAAGTATAAATTATTTAATATTTACACTGCATTACTTATTAATGTCTTGATTTGAGTAACAATTGTCATATATGATCTTCCTGATGTTTTATCTATAATTACATTTCCTCACATAAGAGAAAAGTACATAATAAAAGATAGAGAAAACTTTCCTATGGCTTAAATATTTCAAATGTCAGAATTCTGTAGAAGCTAATTATCAGTATTTCAAAGTTTTCCACCTCCAGAGAAAAAGAGCATCCTGGAACCAGTGAAAAGAGAGAAATTGTAAAAGCCAGACAACTTTTAAGTAATTTAGAAAACAAAATTTTATGCTAATAACACTAGGTATTTATTTTCAATTACCCTAGGTAATTTGCTTTCCTTAACCGCAGGAAACTAGTTTTCAGTAATTAATATTGGTTTAAACTTTATCTGGGATTCCTTCTTAAGGAGTCTTCCTAAACAGCATAGAATTTAAAAATTAATGACCCAATTTAGGAAAAATACCACGTTCAGATCCATGAGTTAGGTAATTGCTAGAATTAATTCAGAGGAAACATACAGAGCAAACAAGGAAACATGAAATAAGCATGAAATAAAAATCATTTACGTATATTTGTGTGTGTGTGTATATACATACATACAAAAGCATACATATATCTTCTGATTCCAAGTGTTAACAACGTGTGCTCTTTTCCTTTTTTAATTTTATTGGAGAATTTAACTGACTTCACAAGGAACTAGTATTTAATAAAAAAGTGATTGACAAGACAGAGAATTGGAAATATATCCCATCATATACACAGCCTCAGTGCTGGTTTGTCATTTCCCTCCCTTGATCTTTTAAGAAGGGTACTTACAGGTCATCTTGCCCCTTCTTAATGGAAGTGTGATTCATGGAACAGCACCACTGTGTAACGTCAAACAGAATCCCAAATCCTACCCCAAACTTATTGAAGCAGAATCTATTTTAACAAGGTCCCACATGCATTGCACACACACCTTGTTGTTTCAATCAACTTAATAGAAGTCATAATCCCAAAGCAGAGCTTACAAGAATTAAGGTTGAAAAACAGGAGCAGATCATAGGAGACCTTGTCTGGCATGTGTAAAGATGTATATAAGAGAAATCCTTACTCAGTGGACTTAAACAATAAACACATTTGTTCAATATCCAGAGTCTAGGTGGCCTACAGAGATTGTGACTTCAGGGGATGAGTTAGTTTCACTTCAATTTGTGTTCACTTTGTACTGAGGCTGGTAGCTGAATGGGTGCTGCTATTCAGAACACTGCATCAAGAGGTGTAATTTCCTCCCATAAATCTTTCTTAGAAGAAAAGAAAATTTTTCCAAGAATTCCCACAAAAAAACATTCGTATTTTTCATCTGTTAGAACTAGACCACATGCCTATCTGTAAAACCATTAGTGGCAATGGAAAACGAGATTGCCATGATTGGCTTAGATAATCTATATCAGTCCCCGAACCTCACCTTGGGGTCATCTTCCCCCAGATCACATAGAGTTGGGTTGAAAACTTGAAAACTATATGTTCTGTTGGGATAAAAGGCAAGGAAAAGTGTTTTGTGAATAACTTCCACTTATAGTCAAAGTAGAAATAATGAAAGATTTTTAAGTACTTTAATGATATGATTAAATCATCATGTATTAAAATTTGCTGAAGATATATGTTGAGTGCAAGGCAAAGAAACTATTGTTAAAAGGTTATTATAATTCAAATGAGAATAGACTAAGGATCCAAATCAAAGTAATTGTAGAAATAAAGAAGAGATCAACTTAAGGGACATAATATCTAACAAGCAGGAAAAAAAAGGGATTAGTGATCTAGTAGTTGAGTGGATATTGGAAAATAAGAAACTAAGATAAGAAGGAGCTTAGGAGGGTTTCTGGGCTACACAGATTGAATAGTTCCTCAAATGTAGAAATTATGTATATTTTGTTCATTAGAATATACCAAATACCTAGCACAGTGAAATACATAATCGAAGTCATCAATAAATATTTGTGATGGCAAGAAATAAATGTGTCATTAACTGAAGACATTAATTCAGGTAGGAGAAGATTTGAGGATAAACAAAAATGCCTGTGGGATCTGTGAAATGATGTTGCTCAGTCAACAATTAAAAATTCAGGTTTAGGGGTGCTTGGGTGGCATAGTCTGTTAAGCATCTGACTCTTGAGATTGGCTCAGATCATGATTTCAGGGTTGTGAGATCTAGTCCAGCTTGAGAGACTGCTTAAGACTCTCCTTCCTTCTCTCCCTGCCCCTCCCTGCTGTGCATGTGCAGGCTTTCTCTCTCAAATAAATAAATCTTAAAAAAAAAAAAAAAAAATTCAGGCCTAGGAAAAGACATTTAAACTCAAGGTGGAATAGATACTTAGAAAATATCTAGCTCTTTTTTACTTATATTTGCTGGGTTTTTTTCTTGTTTCTTTTCCTTTATGTTATCTCTCTATCCTACTCTCTTCACTAGGGTTACTTCCCTACACATATTGAAAGCCTTTGAGGGGAAATAATGAATTTTCATAACCTCAGACTTAGAAATTTTGCATACCCTCTCCATGAAACCATTGTTATCTTTTGTGAGGAAGGTAATAAACTAGGCAAATTTCCAGAAATGAAACTCATTTCATAGGATGATCAAACACAATATTTTCTCATAACTCACCATTTTTCACATTCTGTTTCTTCTTCCTGGAATGTTCTTATTGCCTTTATCTGCCTGTTTAATTTTTACTCATCCTTGCAGTTTCAAATAAGTGTCTCCTAAATTCAATTTTGAAACACCAAAAATAACTATTCTGTAACCCTAAACTCTGCTAGATGCTAGACCTACAAAGATAATGAGCTATAATCTTCATGTTCAAGAAGCTTACCATGTAGGCTTCTTTCCATATAGGAAAATGGTCTTAATACAAAGTAAGTGAAAATCATTATGAATGTGCATTGGATTTTATGAAAGCCAAATGGCTGCTAACCAAACTTTGAATAAGGTCAAGGAAATCTTCCAAAATAAAGTAACCCAAAATCGCCCCTCAATTCTGAGATAATATGGAAAAGGTAGTTTGAATCCAGGAAAAGGAGACTCTGTGAGCAAACACAAGCAAGTGATAGATAACACTTCATGTGCAGGGTAGAGTATGAATGGGGATGAGTTGTTGAACCTCAGGCAGTTTTTTTTTTCCTGATGTATACATAAAAGATGAGGCAGGGGATTGACATTTACTGAGGTTGGAAAGGTAGGCATAGTTCCTTTCATGGAGGGCTTTAGATGGCAGGTCGGTTAGCTTAGAACTTATCAGATAGGTGATGAGAAGACCTCTTTTTCAACCTTCCATTCCCACTCCAGTCCCACCGGATTTATTTCCAAATCCTTCTTGACTTATACTATAATACCAGATGCATAGCACTATTAGAATACTTATGTATATTTGTTTTCATTTTTCCTTATCGTCTGTGAATGTTTTAAGTCTATTTCTATAAACTACACATACTGGACCTTCGATAAATATTTCTTGAATATATTGATAAGTATACCTCTGTAAAACTAAATTTTCTTGACATCCATTTCACAATTCACCAGATTTTTAAACTCTTGAAGTCAAGACCTGTGACTTTTTTTGTTATTATGTTAAATTATTCAGTGATCACACACACACATACACTCACACATATCTCAGTAAACTTATAGTTTGAATTAAACATAAATGAGGCAGGAGATCAATTCTGCTCTTTCAAAAATTATGCCAAAAGAAAAGTTTCATTTTCAATATTTTATATACTTATAATTAGCTATATCCCTTTTTGGGGAAAAAAAAGAGATGAACAGTAGCTCCTGGATTTCTACCTCCTCTATAACATTTTTGTATACTCTTTCAAGATCTTCCCCATAATCTAAGGGGATTAATATAAAGTAAATGACCACTATCACTTGCATGAGTAATTTTGATAGCATTTAATAGCCCATCTGCATAGATTTTTGCTATAGAATCTATTGACCTAATACAGACATTAGATTAACCTTCAAGTAGACTTTATAAAAAGAGCTATTAAACATGCATGGATGGTTAAAACAGGTATACAAGCAAAGTTTATAAACCAGCACGAATGAGAAACATCCTAACTTATTAAACAGATTCGTTTCACTATCCCATCAGGATAGCAAACACTTAATAGATTATATTCTGTATTTTAAAATGCTTGAGTCAATGATTTTGCAGTACATTGCACAAGCAATAGCCCTATCAAACTATCTGAAGTTTCCTGGAAAGTGTTGACAGGAATCTATGGAATCAGGAGTACAGTCTTGAATGTTGTGCAGTCCAGTTCTTAACCTAGAACATATAAACTAGAACAGAGCAAAATATCAAATTATTTTAAGAAACTATGGCAGTTGAGGCCATTATGAATTTAAAATATCAAAAGAAAAAAAACGCTTTGTGAAATTATCTTACATTCTTCTTCTGTCTACATTTTATAAAATCACATCAAAAATTATGTTGTGGGAAAAACATACTTTGGAGAAAGTCCTTAGTTTGAATCCTTGTTCATGCACTTATTACTCTGATAATCTTGTGAAAATAACATCTTTATGCTTTCTTTCTTACTCAGGATTGGTTGATAATTCCTACATTGCAGTGTTGTTGTGGGGATTAAAAGAGTAAATAAAGAGAATAAGAGAGAGACCAAAATAGTTATGGTATCAGGCAGGAAAATAATAAAGCAGCTTCTAATAACATAGTTGTACACATGCCAGTAATAGGAATATATTAACACCTTTTATTTGCTAGTAAAATTTACACTGAAAAAAATGTTTTAAAAGCACCAAACCTTTTGAATGATGATATGGTAATAAAAGTGCTAAATTTTAATAAGCCACCCATTTGTATACCCCCACCACCCTACATACATTTGGAATGTGTTCCTTCTCTTCCAATTACTTACAGCTTTAATCACTTTTTAAAAAGACATGGATAGCTTTGAAATACCAGCTCTTGGACCTAGTGGTGGAACGGGGTCTCCAATCCATAAGCTCACTTCTTCAGTACCAGGACAGGCAAGACCACCATATAAGAAGACACAG
This sequence comes from Vulpes lagopus, assembly GCF_018345385.1. Taxonomy (NCBI): domain Eukaryota; kingdom Metazoa; phylum Chordata; class Mammalia; order Carnivora; family Canidae; genus Vulpes; species Vulpes lagopus. Next base: position 19,494,747 of record NC_054824.1, on the reverse strand, counting down.
ATTCGGTCAGTTTTCCAGTCAGTATAGGGTGAACACTAGACATGTTCTCTCAGGCTTCAGCTCTCCCCTAAACTTTGCTGTTCTGCTAGAAGTGAGTGCTTTTTCTTCCCTTTATGTATGTTCTGTTCCCAAACATAGCTTGTAAATTTGCTGAAGCCCTGTTCGCTTTGCCATCCAACTTTTAGGAGACAAACCAATGTTATGAACTATCTCTACATGAACACAATGGAACAAGGTTCTGTTATAAGCAAATTAGTGACATGGAATAAAAGCAGTGCCATCCACCTGAACTCTCATGTTACTTATGCCAAGAATATTCTGCTCCCATGCTTCACTGACACACTTAAGAGTCCCTTAAGCATGGGATGCACTGTATTAAACTGTGTTTCTGGCCCACTCATCTAAATTCCTACCCACATCCTCATTACTCAGCGAGCCAGAGTCCTTGGTATGCCTCAAATCCAGATCAGAATTGGCTGTGGCAGAAAATATATACCAATGAAAAATTAAGTTTCAGGAATGCAACAAAAGCATCTACTCATTCAATCATTCTTACAAACTATGTATATTAGTCAGGCCATCAAAATACACACATATAATTTGAATCTGAAAAAAAGAAAAGAACTTGCAAATCCATACTTTTCATGTGTGTGTGAAAATAATTGTCCTTTTTCTTTTTTTAAAAAATCTTAACAGCATTGCAATCATTTTTTTTTTTCAAAAATGTATCTTTTTTTGTATGGTTTTGCACAATCTTTTTAAAAATACATTCTAAAGAGGAATTTTTCTTAAAATCGATTGTGTGTATGTTTTACCGAGATGGATATACAGATGCTGGAGCATCTTAGATTAGTTAGCTTAGGCTTGTTATAACAGGTATCACAAAAAAAATTTAAAAAACACATATCACAGAGAAACCATTAAGAAATTGAATGAAAGGGTTTATAAAATATAGCCCTAGGCCTGAGAAATGGAATAAAAATATATACAGTGAGGAAAAGACAATACTGCAAAAACAGTTCATTCTCAGAAGGTAAAACTGTACGGGCTTGAAAGAATCATATGAATGGTGTAAGTAAGAGGGCTGCCACATGATTACATTTTTCAAAGAATAAAAATGTATTTTTGCATTTATGTATTTTTGTTTAATTTCTGACACTACCTAAGTGTAGCAGGCATTGATTTAAATTATATAGTAAAAGATTCCAATATATAATAATGTGTCATTTAAATTTGTCTTCCATCTCACTTTATATATTAGCTCAGAAAATATCTTTTCCCTTAAATTCCAAAGGGGGAAGAAGTCTCTGTTTCTTAATCTCAAATTGTAGTAGTATTAAGCCACATAGAAAATAAAAACTAAGAAATTTGCCTGGTTGTAGAAGTGTTCCATCCTACATGCAGCTGAACTGAAGGCCATGTCAGGAGTAGAACATATTCTACTTGCAGTGATGAATGACTGGTGCTAACAACAGCTACAGAGGCAGAACCATTAGAGAGATGGATGAATGTATCAGTAAGTAGAGGCACACATATCTGCTGATGGGAAGGTCACAAAACAAACATTAACAATTAAGAACATTAATACATTCTCCCACACCAGTGCTTTCTCAATAGTGACTTTTGACAGGTACAATCTGGCTCCCATATGTCTCCTGTTAAAACCTCAGGGACAGTTTTAGTTCAGTACACAAACATGTCCACAGATTTGCCTTTCAAGATGATAGAAACAACTGAGACAAAGCGTTTAGCTTTCTTGTGTTTTGTATACATTGGAACTAGTCTCTTCCCTGAGTGTATAAATGAGGAGACTGGTCTGTGAAATAGTATATCACATAGTATGTATAAAATAATCATACTTAATTTATTTATTTTTAGTAATTATGTGTGTTGCTCCCTGTAGGCATTGTATATATAATGATTTTTTTTTGATGCGACCAAAATGAATATTGAATAGGGAAGCCGTGCTTCCACTTTTGGGGGAAAGAGAACAAGAATTGATTTTACCCCAATTCTGCTGTTTTTATAGAATTGTCAATTGAAATTATTTGCATTTATAGAAACTGGGGTTAGACCTTACAGCAAAACATTTTTATAGCAAATGCTAGAGTTATTTTGATATATTTGCAAAATTGTGAAACATAGCAATCATTGTAAAGATTAGGCATGTTAGCTTTTTTAATACGGAGTGAGAGGCATGGAGAGAAAAGAATGGCCAAAGAAGATGAAGAAATTACAAATCAGTTTTCCTGCTGGTGTATTGCTTGTCTTATTTAATCTGGGGCCTCTAAACAGCCGCTATACTAAGAGTTTATACAGATGTCAGGCAAATGACACATAGGCACCAATGAGTATGAAAAAAGTCATTATTTACATAATAAACAGCAAAAAGATTCTCCAAAGAGAAGGGCACAGATCAGATCTGGAGTGAAATAAGAGAGACAGAAGTTGATTATTTGATTCTTAATTTGCTTAGAACATGGGGCAGCTTTCTTGAAGACTAGTTCAGGTATAGGGTGAAAGGGGAAGGTGAAAGTGTGGGGCTTGAAAGCTATCAATGGTCAAACATCAAAACTTAATTGTTTCTCTTTCTACACTTATTTTACTGTCATAAACAATTAACATACTATCAACCTTCTAAGTGCTGAAATAAAATAGTTATTGTGATACTTTCTTTCCCTGAACAGCCACAATTTCCTAACTAGAATAATCGTGCTCCGCTTTTTCTTAGCATTTCTAAGAGATTGCCTATTACCTTATTTTACCATCACTAAATTGAGGACTTAGACCTCAAATTATTTGGCTTATTAATATTTCCCTCCTCAAGTGAATTGTAGTATCACAGCCTAAGTTCCAGTTAAAAATAAATCTTAGCAATTATTATACTCTTGAACAAGAATTGATTTTACCCCAATTCTGCTGTTTTTATAGAATTGTCAATTGAAATTATTTGCATTTATAGAAACTGGGGTTAGACCTTACAGCAAAACATTTTTATAGCAAATGCTAGAGTTATTTTGATATATTTGCAAAATTGTGAAACATAGCAATCATTGTAAAGATTAGGCATGTTAGCTTTTTTAATACGGAGTGAGAGGCATGGAGAGAAAAGAAGCCTGATATTCATTAGGTGATGATATGTGTCAAGCCCCATACCAGGTGTTTTACCTATTTTTCACACTTCCATGTAAGGAGGGTGTCATTTTTAGCAATTTATCTTTGATGATTCTGAGATGCAGAGAAATTAAGAAAAGTTCTCAAGATTGTCTATCTACAAAATTAAAACTAGGATTCACACAACTTCAAAAAGCCATGCTCTTTATCTTTTCTATATTTACTTGGCCAAACTGTATTAGCATACAATTTGTGAAATGATATTTCAATAGGAGGCATAGAACAATTACATATGTAATTATACACACACATATACACATATATGCACACAATTTTGTTAATCACTATTTGAGGTGTTATATAATCTGTTTTAATCTTGGCTTAATTATAAATCTGTGAATTTCCATAGCAGGATCTATGTAGCTTTCTTCACTAGTCTTAACATGGCTCATATTATATTGCCATACTATACTGATTCATTGCATTGTGAAGTTACTCTCACAGTAATTCTTGATTTTCAGCTTATGTTCCCAGAACAATTCAAGCTTTCTTATGATTATTCTCTGTTCTCTGGATAGTATCCTTTCCTGCATCTTTTACTATTATTCTGTTTGTAAAAAATGGCCTTATTATGCTGTTATGTTCTCTCTATACTCAATTTGTTGAGAGTTATCATGAAAGGATATTGAAATTTGCCAAATGTTTTTTCTACATCTATTATGATGATCATATGATTTTTATCTTTTATTCTATTAATGCAGTGTATAACAGTTATTGATTTGCATATGCTGAACCATCCTTCATATCAGCAAGAAATCCCACTTGATCATCGTATATGATACTTTGAAATTAGTTTGCAAATATTTTGTTTATATTTTTATCTATGTTCATCAGGGATATGGACTCATAATTTTACTCTCTTGCAGTATTGGGTGTCATTCTTTCTGTGTCTGCTGCACAACCACATTTTCCATTTAGGCAATCCGTTGCTTTTAGTTGCTTTTCCAGCTCTCAGCTTTTATTTCCAACACCTTCAGCGCTGATGCCTGTAATTTCCAGTCCATGATTTCTATAGTTTTAGCTCTGCAGGCTGGTCAATGTCATGGAGTAAGGAAGATTAAATTCTTACCTCTACCATTTTAAGTTGTTTGAGATCAAACTTTCCTATTTCTTTCTACTTGTGGATACTTCTCAGTATGTTTAAAATGTTCTTATAATTTTATTATTATAATTGTTTTTTTATAATTGTTTTTGATTGAGTGACTGCAGGGCCACTTATTTACCTTTATATGCTCTCTTTTCATTCATTTTTACTTTATGTTTTTCAACTTTTGTAATCACTGTAAAGATTAAGAGGACACTGGATAATGTATAAGTCAATCTTTTTATAAATGCTTATAATATGTGCAATACTTAGTATATTATTTGCAATAAAATTTTAAAATATGAAGCATACTTTTAGTTATCATAATTCCATGGAGCTATTCCACATTAGAAAAGAACATAAATATTCTATAAGCATCAACATAAAATAATTTATTCTATGATGTCACAGCCTGAAAAAGCATTATATGGCCATGCTCAGTTGGCCTGAAACACTTTAGAAAATTATGAGACAATTTGAATCATGAGATATTGATATCTCTGGGTTCCACCATTGTAGCCTCTGCTTGGAACTTGTCAGGTCTTATCACTTCTATCTCAGTATGCTACCTAAACTTACCCTCCTACCAAGTAGGCACCAATTCTTCTACATTCTCATATGCCCTCAGTTTTATTCCTGACATATCTTTGCATTTTCATAAATACACTCCTGTCTTGTGTCCCAACTCTTAGTTGTTCTAACATTGTTTAATCTTATTATCAGATGTATTTATATAATAAGGTATATGAAATTGATCATTAGAGAACTGTATGGGAAATTTTCCAGATTGCGCTACCAGAGAGTGGTTGTATAATGATTTTGATGACCTTTAGGAATGTGTTTTGCATGGTTACCCACTATCACATATTTTCATCTGTGTTTATTGTTACCAGTGAAATACAGAAGGTCCTTTTATGCCTCCCAAAGTCTACTGAGAATGAAATAGCCCTCTTGATAATATATCCAAGACCCAAAACAATCTCATACAGCTGTTTATCTTTTTCTACTTAGTCATTATGTTAGCATCTCTATGACCTTCCTTAGGAGGCCCTGGTTAGAAAGAGAAGATACATTAAAGCCTATTGAATGAAGAGCCTCAAGGATGAGAAAGAGAAGAGATATGAATAGAAATGGTGAGGTGACAAAAATATCAATATGACATTTAGTAAAAATTTGATGGAGAGGAATTCAGAGAGTATCTCCACACAAGCAGATCAAGATTATCTTTGCTAAGAGTATAAAAATATATACATATAAGAGAAGTAAGCAATGAGAACAGAAGTTCAGAGCATTGGGAAAAGTCAAGAATATTAGAGTCAGAGAATGTAGCATAGAGATCGAACCAAGAGCAAGTCAGGAGGCTCTGGAAGGCAACTCACAGGAAGACAATGTTTAAGCTTGGTGTGAGTCTGGGAGGTCAGCATCAGTTATAGGGAAAGTCATTCAGCCAAGAAGTAGAGAATATTGAACATTTCTGATAATTCCAGTTTGTAAAATAGAAATGTTCTACATTTCTCTTTTAGGAATAAACAGTCCTGAACATAATACTGAAACATACAAAGCTATTGTATGGAGTTCATTATCATATTTGCTCTGTCATTTAATGTACCTTTATGATGAGATTTATTATACTTTCTGCTAACACAGTGCTAATGTTTACACCTAATCATACCAACAACTTCCTAATGAAATTTTTTCTCCTAAAAATCAATAACCCCCAAATAGAGCTGCTTGTTAAATTCTGTTTTATGTAGGATGCACATTAAATATTGCACAGAGATATTGGCTTATTAATTACTTTATTTTTAATAGCATATATTGACTTTGTTTCTAAACTTAGTATCATTTAGGAGGAAGAGATGAAGAGTTCATTTTGCAGAGTGAATTGGACCACAGTAAATTTAGCAGATACCTAATTTTGAACTGACCCAGGAAAACTTTTCACTGAAAAAGCCCAAATGTAAATGTCAATATACCTAAAGAAAAAAGAGTAAAATTAGAAGATTAGAGGATAAGTATGAGTATTAGTAATAGAAGAGAAATAATGTATTCCTCTTTTCTTTCCCTTTTTTTTCTTTCTTGCTTGCTTGCTTGATTCCCTCCCCCCCCCCTTTTTTTTTACTTTCTTTCTTTTCTTTCTTTTAAAAAAGATAGGAATAGATTTTTAACTCTTAATGGAGGGAATTTGATTCTCCTTACAGGTAAACATAATAACCATGTTTCTAGTTTCCATATTTGATCCTACCATCACCCTTGTTTACCACCTTAGGTCTAGCTGTGTCACTGCCCCTTTCAGAGAGGCACACATGTTGATAAATGCAATACCAGTCCTCTTTAAATATCTTCATATCTTGCATGTATCCATTAGAAATTTCTGCTTTTCTCCCTTTCTTGTCATAACCACAAAAAATATTCCAGCCTACAGTTTCTTTCTTTCTGTCTACCCACCTTGCCTCAATGCTTCCCTCATGGGCCTTCTTTGGTATGTTGTGCCTCTTGTTTCCAGGAACCTGTGCCTATAAAAACAAAACAAATAAACCAAAACAAAACAAAAACCCCTTCTTTCTTCACAACAACTCTTCCCACTCTGTGTGTCTTAAAATACCTGAATAAAACAAATCCCAGGAACCCTTAAAATAATTATAGGAATAATTGGCAGGTAAAAGTTATATTATTCCTATTCATAGTACCCTGTAAAATAACATATACATCATACAACTTACACATATATACTTATGATAAGTTCACATCCCATAATGAAAGCAATGGACTGGGTCTAATTTCATATTTTATTTTATATACAAAAATGGGTGTGTGAGAAATGCCCGCTGTGGGAGGAAATAATTGGCAGCTATTCAAAATTTTAATTCTCTCCCCAATCCTATCTTCCTTTGCTTAAGTTGACATTCTTGCTTAAAATTCTCCAGGAAATATCTACACCTGTAAAACTTACTTTAAATTCCTACATACCTATTTTTACACTCATCCTCACTTTTTACATTACTGGGAAGTGCATCTAGACATATAATGCCTCATTCTGCCAAGACTACATCCTCTATTTTTTTTTTTTGTTAATGCTTGATATATTAGTCTTCTTTCATGCAGCTTTTAATATCTCGTTCCGTGTGTGCATGTGTGTTTAAGAAAACTAAATCAAACCTCACATGTATGCAAATATATGCCAAATATCTCAAACTTTTAAAATTTTATATCTAATGAATATAAAATAATTTTTCATGATGGTTCTAATTTGAATTTCAGTGACTTTTAAGGAAGTTGAGCCTGTTGATTTATGTTGATAGATTATTCCTGTTTTATCTCCTATGAAATGCTTGTTCATTTTTGCTCATTATTTTTGTTCACTTTTATTCCTCTTCCCCCTCCTCCTCCTCCCTTCTTCTCCTCCTCCTCCTCCTCCTTCTTCTCTTCTTCTTCTTCTTCTTCACTCTTGACCTGTGAGTCTTCATTACATATTTTAGATACTTGTCCTTTTTCAATTAAAATATATGGCAAATAACTTCCCCTGACATCTTTCTACTTTCATTTCCACCAGCTTCCAGAATAGTAGGGGGCTTCCCACCTAGATATCAATTCCTGCTCAAACTTTTCCAGGTATAAATGCCTAGAACCCTATATCTTTGTGGATATGTGAACATCATCTAGATTCCCCAGTTGTTCCAGCTGATTAGGAATTGACAACTCTTGAGGGATCATGGGACATAACTGCAAAGAAAATGGATTAGCTGTAAAATTATTTTCCTGAGCAAAGAAGCACAATAAGAATTAGGTTGCTAAACTGTAGTTTTGTGTTAACTTACATGTTTTAACTCAGTATATCAGAATTCCTCAGTGGCATCTCTTGTACAAGCCAGCCTAATGATAAAAGAGTACCTTTAATTCATTTTCCATTATTTCTTGTTTATCTCCTTCCATGAACATAAGGGGGCAGGATAGGTAGTTCTGCTAAAACAAGATTAAGATATCCCTATATAATCCCATTAAAATGCCCTGCAATGATACCTCAATTTTTCCTAATTTCTAACCCTTAAGAAATATAATCAACTGGATTTAGTGAGCAACAGAACCTGGGAGGTGGGATGAGAGAGGCATCTAGAATAACCTTCATATGTTATATGAGAAAGGGAGCTTGGATGGCAGTGCTACCATAGACAAAATTACAGAAAAACATATGACCTTGGGGAATTGGAAAGAAAAAATGTTTGTGGTATATGTTCTGCTCTTTTGTATAAAACTGTAAATGTACCTTTACTATTGGCAATCTATGTTCACTACCTAGTTTCAGTGTTGCTATATATTATTTTATCCTTGGTCTCAGGGACAGAAACAAAGTTCTTCTCTTTATTTCACAATTTAATGTGCAGGATATTTTGAAGTACATTATACATGACCTCTGTTGCAGCTGAATATCAATTTAGTTCATCATCACAGTCAGAGTATTAGAGTTTATGTACAATAGACAGGTAGTAGATAGAACTGACTGATCCTCTGAGAATGATGACAAGGGGACAGATAGAAATTAGATATACTGAGAGGTAGAGGTTGGAACAAATTTTATTGTGTTTTAAAAGCATTATAAGCCAAAAAAAAAAAAAGACAAAGACACTACAAGCCAAAAGAAACAGTGTTTCAGCTTTTAGATGCTACTTTTCATAAATAATTAATAATAACTATTAATTTTCTCAGTGCCAAATGGATCACTGTGTTTCCAGCATTTATCTTTGTCATATATATACAAAATTTAATGACACCATATAAACAAGTGTTATTTATTCTCAAGAAGCAGATTTTAAAGAAATTTTAATAAAACTGATTATGCATATAGATCCAAATATAATCTGTTAAAAAACAAAATTCAGTTGACTGAATTTGGAGACCTAATAGGCTTCATTAAAGGATCCATGAATTGGGCAGCACCCTAGCAAGTAGAGGGAACTTCCAGTTTTACACATGGAAGGTTTATATAGGAAGGAGGATAGGAGAAGAAAGTTACTAGCAAATAAAAGGATTGATCTGGGCAAGACAACCTTCCCTTAGGGGGAAGGACAAGTGATCTTATTGTAATTAATTTTTTTTTCCTTGGGGGAAAACGGAGAGGGCCCAAGTGGCAGATTACTTCTTCGGCTGCTGATCAAAAAATTTCTGACCGACCAGTTAAGACTACGTATCTGGAAGAGGTAGAAACTGAGTTCCTGTTTGAAGACTCAGCCGAAGCAAGGGTATTTTGGGCCTCTGATTTTCTTTTTAACAAAACAAAGTTAAAGCTCATTTTAAATTGTATATTGCTCACATTTGAATTGTTTCAAATACTTTAAGGATTACGAGTGCTAAACCTGTTAGGTTGTTATTAGAATCTCAGTGGTTTTCCATCAATAGAAAGCAGATAGCCTGGTTCTGTGGCTATTTGTAAAACAGTGAAAAAAAAAATACTCGATCCAAATATTTCTGAACTAAATGTAAGTGTATATCAATGAAATATTGGCAAAAGCTTCTTCCAAATTTCTGGCACAAAATTGCACCCACATTGTCATCTGCAAACCACAGCTTGTGAGCATTTAAGAATCTACAGGCAATCTAATCAGCTGAAAAATGTATTCTACTTATGTACAATTTCTTCCTGTATAATTTAAGACGGTTACTTCCTCCCTACTTTGATCTCATCCTTCACTGTACCATAATGAAAAAAAATACAATTTTTAAAATAATTTTTACAACTTTAGAATGATTTTGGATTTATAGAAAAATTGCAAAGATAGTACATAGAATTACCATATATCCTAGCTCCAAATTCCCTTATTATGAACTTCTAACACAAGTGTGTCAGAATTAATGAACCATATTGATGCATTTTTATTAACTAAAGCCCATATTTTATTCAGATTTCCTTAGTTTATTTAATGTGCATATTCTGTCCCAGGAATCCATCCAGGATATCACATTATGTATAATGATCTTTAAGCTCCTCTTGGATGTGACAGTTTCTCACTTTTCTTGCTTTTAATGACCTTGGCAATATTAAGGAGGACTGGTCAGGTATTTTGTAGAATGTCCTTCAATTTGGAATTGCCTGATTTCTCATGATAAGACTGGGGTTATATATTTTGGGGAGGAAGACCACAGAGGTAGTGTCATTTTCATCACATTATATACCAAGGACACATATTATCAACATAACCTATCACTGTTGATGTTGACCTTGCTCAGCTGCCTTAGGTAATGTTCGTGCAGTTTCTCCAGTATAAAGTTACTCTTTTTTTTTTTTTTTTTAAGAAGGAAGTCATACCACGTAATAAGTAAAGAGTCATGCCACTCATTCTTCATACCTACATAAGTTACCTGGAATTCTTCTGCATGGGACATAATGTGGGAAACAAAGGCAAAAGAAAAAATATTTTTTTTTTACTACTTACAGCCCACTGACAAGTCCTTGTAGCAAGCAGAGTGACCTTCCTCTGGGAACTCATCTGCCTTTATGTTGATACTTTGTTAAGGGCAATAGGCAGTCTTAGCTTAACATTATCCCAACTACCCCCATCCCACACCCCAGGATCCTATAAGTGTTCTTTAACATATAAAAATTCCCTTAGAATAAATGTCCTTAATCTTTAACCCCAAAGATATTATGTTGGCAATCATCCCTCAAGCATATGGCCTACCAATATGTCAATGCTTAAGGGTCTCATGGCTAGGGCTTTATTAGACAGAAATAAATGACATTTCCTAACAATAGGTAGCCCACTCAAGGTCCTGGACACCTTGTTTCCAAAATTCTTTATAGAGACTTACATTATCCACTGACGATGTCTTGAGAATTCTTTCTTGGGGTGCCTTGATGGCTCAGTGGAAGCATCTGCCTTCAGCTCAGTTCATGATCAGGGTCCTGGGATTGAACCCCACATCAGGCTCCCTGCTCAGTGGAGAGTTTGCTTCTCTCTCTCTCTCTCTCTCTCTCTCTCTCTCCTTCTACCTCTCCCCCTGCTTGTGCTCACTCCTTCTTTCTCTCTCTTTCTCTCTCTCTCTCAAATGAATAAACAAAAACTTTAGAAAAAAAGGAATTCCTTCTTGGTCATCAGCTCCAAACCCCAACATTTTCTATATCAGGACACTGATCTAATCTCCTCAATTAATTTATTTAATCCATGGTTTATTTATATCAGTATGAAAACTGATTTATATTTTATGTCTTGCACATAATCCAATACTACTTTATTTTTTTGCTCAAATTTTTCCAGTTTAAGCTATTTGGGGCTCTTTCAGTAGGCTCTCCTGTTCGTTTGACTTAACATATCATTGTGATGTAGGAAACAAAGACAAAAGAAAAATTAAATTTCCTGACTACCTGTAACCCACTGACAAGCTCTTGAAATAGGCGGAGTAACATTCCTCTCAAAAAAATTTTTTTAAATATTTTATTATTTTATTCTTGAGAGACAAAGAGAGAGAGGCAGAGACACAAGTAGAGGGAGAAGCAAGCTTCATGCAGGGAACCCGACATGGAACTCAATCCCGGGTTTCCGGGATCACACCCCAGGCCGGAGGCGGCACTAAGCTGCTGGGCCACTGGGGCTGCTCTTCTCTCAAAATTTAGTTGCTTTGATATTAATACTCTCCTAAGGGTAAAGGCAATCTTAGCCCAGGATCCTCTAAGTCTACTTAAACACAAAAATTCCTGTGGAAACTTCCTTTATCTCTACCACCCTAGATACAGAATGACAGTCTTCCCCCAAGCATATGACCCACTGATATATATCTGAATGGTCTCATGACTAAGGTTTTATTAGACAGTAATAAATGACTTTTTCCCAACAATAGCTAGCCCCCTCAAGGTCCTGGAAACCTTGCTTCCAAAATTCCTTAGAGTCTTACACTAATCCCTAACCCCCTCTCAACTTGGAAGTATGTAATGGGCCACTCCTCATGACCAGGGTGCAGCTCTTTCTGCCCACGGGTCCTGTCCCATATTTTAATAAAACCATCTTTTTGCGCCAAAGTCGTTTCATGAATCCTTTCTTGGAGTCAGCTTTGAACCCTAACATCTTTCCTACATCAATTGTTTTTTGTTTGTTTGTTTGTTTGTTTTTCTTGCTGCTTTTTTGTTTGCTTGCTTGTTTTTTTGTGCCTTAATTTTGGTAATTATAAGATGCTTCACCATCTTCTTGTATATTGCCTGCCCGACTCCTAAAATCAGGCATCTCTCCAAGGAGCCATGATTTTTGTTGTTATTGGGGGAAGGTATTAGAAAGCTGTATCTGTGTGCTACTGGGTTTCTTGAGATCAGTAGCAAACTTTTTTCCTTAAAAAAGCAAGAAAATATTTTTTTTCTGTATGCATATTGAACATCTGCAATATTTTGTTTCTTTGTATTATTCAGTTCAAGTTAATTACAAATGTTATATATACCATACAAAGAATCTAAGCTGGAGTCCAGTCTTTTTTTTGGGGGGGGGGGGTATGTGAGAAACAAGCAGCTATATCTAACTATGATATTAATTGAAAGGAAAGCAAAGGATGGGCATTTAACTCAGTCTTAGGTTGGAAAGAAGGTCTCTTGAGAAACAAACTGAAGTTTTACTAGTTTTCTACTGCTGTATAAAAATTACCACCAACTTAGTGGCTTAAAATAACAACAAAAACATTCATTCATTATCTCACGGTCTCTCCAGATCAGAACTCTAGTCACAGCTAACGTGGTTCTCTGCTCAGAGTCTCACGATATTAATATAAAGGTATTATATATAAAAAGATATTAAATATAAAGACCAGGCTAGGTTCTTATCTGGAGTTTGAGATTCCCTTTCTAAGTTCACGTGATTTGGCAAAATTTAGTTCCTTGCAATTGTAGGACTGAGGACCTATTCCATTGCCAGCTGTCTTCCATGTGCCACTCAGCTTTCAGAGATCTCTTACATGGTTCCTCCAACTTCAAAGTCAGCAAAGAAGAATCGCCCTCACATTGAATACCTCTCATGCTTTTAATCTATCTTTTCTATCCACACAGCCTCCCCAAACACACACACATACCAAGAAGAGCCTAGCGTCTTTTAAGGCTTCACCTAATTAGATGAGTTATATAATTGGATAATCTACTGGATATCCAGTATCCAATTAGATACTGAATAACTTCCCTTTCTTAAATCCAACTGTGCCATATCACAAAACCTAATTATGGAAATGAAATCCATTATATTCCTAAATCCAATGGACTGTACAAGATCCGTAGACTGGGAGCAGAAATCTTGGAAGACCATCTCAGAATTCTGCCTACCACAGGCTTGTATTTTGAAATTTAAAAGAACATTCTCCAGTTGCAGAAATGGAGGAAGCAGGCACTACGCAGAAAAGAAAAAAGGAATAGCAAGATATATAAAGTAAAATGACAAGCAATTCAGGATTAATGCAGCAGGAGATTTCTAGTCAGGGCATTTGGGACATGAGATTATATACATGCTTCGGCCTGAATTGTGAAGTGCTTCATTTCATGCTAAGAAGTCTGCAATTTTTCTGTAGTTGGTGGAACACTTTAATCAAGGGAGTTACAAGTTAAAATTTGTTATACTGACAAAACACCTAGGCAACAGCAGAAGTGATAATTCTGCATAACACTAAGGTGGAATCAGAATCAGTAACTGGGTCCAAGCAAGAGTTGACAAAGGCCTAAAACAGGAAAATGATAGTAGGAAAGAGGAGGCTCGTGCAATGAGCCTTGAAAATCGGGTGATGTTCTATAATACCGTCAGTTGTGTAGGCCATCAAAACATTGTCCAGGGAAAGGCTCAAGCAAAGACACAGGAAAGGGAAAACGTGGGGTCTGTTGGGAAATTTATGATTGAGTTATGAATCACAGGTTACATGTGAAGGTTTGTGAGAAATAAGGCTAGAAAGCTGGAACCAAACATTCCTTAAAGTATCTTGAATGGAAACATGCTGAAAAAGAAAATCATCCATTTGCATTTTAAATCAGTAATTTCTTCCAGCATAAGTTATGTTTTTTGTTTGTTTTTTAAGGAGAAATCATGAGAACACTAGGATAACCAGAGACTAGAAAGTGAAAAGAAACGTATAAACAATTACGCAATCGAAAATTCCATGGGGCGCCTGGGTGGGTCAGTCCATTAAGTGACCAAATATTGATTTTAGTTGAGGTCATGATCTCAGGGTCCTGGGATCAAGCACCAAAGCAGGTTCCATGCTCAGCAGGGAATGGACTTGAAGATTTCTTTCTCCCTTTGCCCCTCCCCCGACTTGCACACACACACACACACATACACACTCACTCTCTCTCTCTCTCAAATAAATAATCTTAAAAAAAAGAAAATATCATTTTACTTAATCATCAGATGACCAAGATTTAATCTTCCACTTAATAAGTAATCTACAAATTATTTAAGAAAAATAGTTATCTAACAGTCTGTATCATGAGGTTTTGTATAAACTCTCTTTAATTCTGGCAAGACATAGTATTGAAAATCACTAGCCTCTCTCTCCCCACCCCGCAAGACACATTTCCTCTGTGCCCAAACTCTGGGCAAATCACTGGGGACAGAAAAAGGAAAGCTATAGGCAATAAGTGACAAGGTGGAAGAGAAGACACTAACCCCCTCAATCTCTTCTTGTTTCCTTGATTCCGAAGCCAGCCAGTGATTTTGCATAGAGTTCCAAGAAAGAGTTATCAGTTTTATAAATGACAGGTTTCTATTTGATAGCCATCAATTCAAAACTGAAACAAGCTTTGCCACTTATTAGAATGGAATATGTATCCACATAGAAAACATATTTCTATTTTTATTTCTGGAACTAAGATTTTGCAAGTGTACAAGCATCTTTAAGTTGGGAATTAGCTTGAAATACACAGAGTGGAAAGAGAAGTGGGCATATGGCAACTATCCATTTTATCAGTCTAGAAAATTTGATTTTCATTGTTTTGGCATTGCTTTGATATCTAGATGTATCTATTTATCGGGTAACAGTCAAATTTCTATGTCATTTTATGTTTAAATTTAGCTTGAGCCAAGGGAATATTTTTGTCCTATTTACTTTTAAGATATTTGCTTAAAAATCAGGATGAAGAAAGAATTTCCATGGGAAGACACAGCAGAGTAGATAGAGAAAAAGGAAGAAGTTAATTTTAGAATGTACCAATAAGGTAAAAAAGAGTAAGTAACTGACAAAGATATAGAATATAGACCAATTAGTGAGACTTTTGTGATCAGCAGAAGCACCAGGATTATATATAAACTATTATATTAGTATATAACTTTGTTATGAGTACATTGCTTAGTCCACCCATTTAAGGATTAGGGATAATACAAATATGAAACTTCTCTCGTTTTTTAGAAGAGGAAAAAATTTTATACTTTGCAGTTCATAAAGCATGTCCACAAGCCTAATTTGGTTTGATCCTAATAATTATCATGTACATAGAATATTCACTATCATTACATATTGGGGTGAGAGTTTTATAAGACTTTGGAGGGAAATCTTGGGGCTCTTGATTCCTTTAAGAATAAATAGATATGCAACTGAGAATTTGTTCC
Organism: Vulpes lagopus; assembly: GCF_018345385.1. NCBI lineage: Eukaryota > Metazoa > Chordata > Mammalia > Carnivora > Canidae > Vulpes > Vulpes lagopus. Next base: position 19,478,937 of record NC_054824.1, on the reverse strand, counting down.
ATAATATCTGATTATCAGACTTCTAAAATCTTCTATCATCTTCCTAAAGTAATTTGTCTCCTTGTTAGCAGCAGTGGGTGGTGGCCCCTTCTCAGAGTTCCACCCATCTGTAGCCCCAATCAATTTTTCTTCTCTCTAGTTGTTCTTATCTAGTCCCATAGAATAGACAGGGGAAATTGTGAAGGGTTCTTAATTCTAAATCTTTTAAAAGATTTTATTTATTTATTTATTCATCAGAGACACACACAGAGAGAGGCAGAGACCTAGGCAGAGGGAGAAGTAGGCTCCCCATGGAGAGTGATGTGGGACTTGATCCCAGGACCCAGGGATCACAACCTGAGCTGAGGGCAGACATTCAACCATTGAGCCACTCAGGCATCCCTTAATTCTAAATTTTAAGGCTGAATTTTTCATGGCTTTTCCTTTAGGCCCATAAACATATTCTTTATTTCATATATTCCACTTTTTACAAAGTGAAAGCTTTGCCTTTCAAGATTCTTGTCTGTACCATAATTTCAAACTTCTCTCAGGATAAAAGAATTGGATGGATAGGAGATAGAATTAATTAAAGACACACTGACCAATTTTAATCTTGCCTGACTAAATGAATTTCTTTGAATGGGGGAGGTCCACATGTAAGAAAGGGCAAGAAAAGAAAATAGAGATTGATATTTCAAGATGTTATCCCACTGCAATAATTTTCCAGATGACAAAAATGAGATTTATAGCAATTGTTTTGCATATGACTGTAGAGATAGCTTGGCTGAATCTCATGGTAAGATCTTTTGATGCAATATTCTGATTTATCTCCTGAAGAAATACACTTAATGGGAGAAATATGGAAGTTTGGGTCTTCTTTTAAAGACTCGATGTTGATTAGATGGAAATTCAAATATCTCTGTAGAGCAGTGGCTGGCATATATATACCAAGTGTTATGGGAACATTGAGAAGGGTGTAACTTTTAATGGTTGGAGAAGTTGTAAAGGGCGAGTGGCAAAAAAGAAAACTGGGTACATGGAATTTCATACATAATGGTATTCATATACCAGGAATTGTATGTTATTTGATCACAGGATACATTTCAGGTGGGAAAGGGGAAAGGAAAAGAAGGCTCAGTAAAAGTTGTGGAAAATGAGGCTAGTATACAGGTCAGGAATAATCTCTTATGTCACACTTTTCAAAGGCAAATGATTGATGATTTCAAGAGACACACAGAAACATAATGAAATTTGTGATTCAAAAAGAGAATTACTGATGGCACAATGATGAGATAAAATTTTTTCGTAAGAAGAGCAGTTGGGAAATAATAGTATTCCAAGAAGGACTGATGGTTTATAGTTGAAATAATTCAAGGGCAAGAAGTGTTATAAAGAAAAAGGGCCGATCAAGTTATATTTAGTATCAAGAACCAACAGGGCATGATGACTGATGGTAGGAGAGATTGTGTGTGAAAACCTCTGATAGGTGGGACATACAGCTATTCAATAAATGTCCAATCTCCCCTTCTTCACAACCTACGTTGCACTGCCTCTAACATGATTATAACTCAAATCTATCTGCCATGGAAGTTATGTCAGGATAGCTTCTAAAGCAACCGGAATATGATTTGAAGACTTCTAGTTATATAAAAAGCCAAGGAAAAGGAAATAATGTTCATATGCATGTCTGCCTATATGAACGCTTGTTTACATACAAACATAATTTTATGCATGTAAACACATGTGAATGTGATGTTAGATAAGAAAATGTAGATGTTATACCTGTAAATCTAGAATGTCAGAAAAACACTATGGGAGCAAACTAATGTGTAATTGATATTTACAAAACAAAAGATTGATAATCTTGGTATTTTTGTGTGTTTTTTTAATTTATTTATGTATTTATGATAGACAGAGAGAGAGAGGCAGAGACACAGGAGGAGAGAGAAGCAGGCTCCATGCCGGGAGCCCGACGTGGGACTCGATCCCATGACTCCAGGATCCCACCCTGGGCCAAAGGCAGGCGCCAAACCGTTGAGCCACCCAGGGATCCCCTATTTCTGTGGTTTTATTTTGCAAGTTAAAAGAATAGAATTTATAGTAGCAAATTATGATAATTTATAGTAGTAAATTCTGATATAGTAGTAATTTCTGATTTTATCTAGCAAAACCAATAAAGTTGTTTTGCTACTTCCCACCTCCACTCTGCATTTTGTGCGTTTGTTTTCTTCATTTGGATAGATAACAGTTTTAATGGATTAAAATGGTAAGTATCACCAAAAAGCAGAAAGCAGTTTAAATAAGAAAGGAATAGAAAGTAATAAAGGAAAAGGAAAGGATTATCATTCCCCTTGGAGTTAAATATGAACCACCAATCTCCCTCATCCTTCATTTCTAGGGTTTATTCCCACTGTCCTTTCAAATGACCTGTGCTTTTCTATAAATATCGTTAGTCCCATGTCACTTGCATTCTTACTCTCTACTCATAATATTAATGCACTTGGGAAATTCTGTTTATCTCACTTTAATAAAAATATATCTCCAAATGGCAGGGAAACACCACTCAGAATGTGGTAATCCGCTTTCTAGTGGGGGGATTTTAAATGAATTATATTGGGAAATTTGACTATACTACTCTTAAGTGATTTGCATACTATCAAATCCTTTACAGGCTAAGTATGAGAGGTCCACCAACTATGTGAACCTAATTATTCCTATTTTCATCACAGACTATGTTTACTGATAAATTAGCTTGGGGAATTATGTAAAGAAGTTTAGAATGAGAACTGGGGTCCCAAGAAAATTAAACCAAAATAGAATTTCAGAGTCAGAAAACTGATACCAGATAATATAAAATAATAAATATTCATGATGATGTCAATAAAATAACAACTAATGTGTTAGGCTTAAATAAAAGTGTTTATTTTATTTTATTTTATTTTATTTTATTTTATTTTATTTAGGCTCCACGCCCAGAGTACATGGAGCCCAACACAGGGTTTGCACTCCCAACCCTGGGATCAAGACCTGGGCTGAGATCAAGAGTTGGACACTTGGGGCACCTGAGTGGCTCATCAGTTAAGTATATGTTTTCTGTGGGTCATGATCCCAGGGGCTTCCACTCAGTGAGGAGCCTGCTTTTCCCTCTCCTCTCCACTTATGCTCTCTCTTGCTATCTCTCTCCCTCTCTCAAATAAATACAATCTTAAAAAAAAAAAAGAGTTGGACACTTAATTAACTGAGCAACACAGATGCCCCAAAAGTTTATATTTTAAAAAGAATAGTTCTCATTCCTGACTGAATCAAAATCACTTATGAAACATTTAAAAATACAGATTAATGCAATCCCCTTCCCCCAACAAATTTCAGAGATTGTATATAAGTAAGTTTAGGCAGGAGACCTTATACTGGAATTTATATTTACCTAGAACATAGTAATTGGCAGCCAACTTTAAGTATTACTGTTTTTAAAAAAAGGAATTACTGCCACTATGTAGACCTGAGATTGCTAAATTTTGGCTTCACATTTGAATGACTGGGAAACTCTAAAAATACCAATTTTCAGTAGTATTTCAAATCAATTAGAATTGATACCAATATCTGGTGTCATTTCAACTTCAATTAGAATCTCGGGGAATGGAACCCAGCACTGGCATTTATAAATTCCAGGTAATTCTATGTACACCTAAGATAAAAAACTGTAGGGTATAACTTTTGAATTAAATAAATCCTCCAAAATGTAAATGTTTGAATTATTTTTATTGAATTGACTAAATACAAAGGATTTTGCCTAGTAGTTACCTTGAATTAGTGTTAAATATTACTAATATAGTTTGTAATATCACTACTTATAATATTTGAAGGATAGACATTATTTGTCTAGTATTTGTTGTTCTGAGCAGTTTACCTGATCTCCAACTAACCTGTCATTCATAACCAAATTATTTCTAAAATGCTAATTGCTTTTAAAACTGAAATTTTTATCTACTTTGGTTTCCTGTCACTAGCAAAGCCTATATCAGTTTTAGTATAAAGACTTCAAATGATAGTATCTTAAATTAATTCTAATTAATTAATTCTGAATAGGATTCAATATTTATTATTATCTAGGAAAACATGACTTTGAGTGACAATTGAATTTTAAAGTGTTTCCTAGAATATTATATTTTTTAAATGATGAAAGTCTTCACTCTCTTTTTTTTTTAGATTTTATTTATTTATTTGTGAGAGAGAGTGAGCATGAGTGGGAGGAGGGGTAGAAGGAGAAGCAGACTCCCCACATAGCATGGCATGGGGCTCCATTCTGGAACCCCAAGATCATGACCTGAACTGAAGGCAGACGCTTTAACCAACTGAGCCACCCAGGTGCCTAAGTCATCACTTTCTAATAGTTGTAAGATATATCTTTCTTCTGAATTGGGATAACACTATGCTTATCTCTAGAAATGCCTGCAACCCTGGTACTGACTTTTGGCTATGATAAAAGCAAGTGAGATAATTAATCATTTATTATCTGTTTTTTAAAGTTAGAACCACCAATGATGGCACCCTTGGTTAACTTGTTTATTGACAACTGTTAGAGGGGCAAAAGACAGGCTGCCCCAAAATGGGCCATTTTGGTATAAAGATTATTTCAAGTTAAAAGTAATCAAGACCCATCAGATGCAGGAGAAGTCCTCTGCCTCCCTGTCAACTGCCTAAATTTATATTGGAAAGGACAGCCTTTATTTTTTATGTTTGAGTGCTTTCTCAGTTGTGTATTGCTAATATTTTTCTCCCTTTTCACTTTCTTAAAGATTATGAAGATATTATTCTATATCATTTAGGAAGTTTAGTTTTCTTTACTTTTCCCATGATATTTATACCCATAAGAGAGATATTATACCCAGAATTTATACCCAGGAAGAGAGATATTAACAGACTCTCCTACCTAAGGAATTTATCTGCAAATAGGGAAACCTTCATTTTTCAAAACATCTTTCACTTTCCTGCTAATGGCCTTCTTCTCTTTGTATTCTCTTCTACTTAGCTCTTATAAGCTTCATGTTGCCTCATTATCTTTGGAATTTCATATCTGTATGGATTACCTGTACTTATGCTTATTAAATTAAATTTTCTCCTGCTAATCTGCCTCATGTCAATTCGATTGTAAGTCCAGCTAGAAGGACCATAAGGCAGGAAGTTATGGCACCATACACCTGGTATAATTGGTTATACATCCTGACTTGTTTATGTGATCAGTGTGGCATCACTATGGAAAAGACAAGCAACCCAATTAAAAAGTATTATGAGATTTGAAAAGAAACTTTATTTAAACAATCTGAATCATCAATATATCTGCCCAAAGAGCCAAATACTTGTTAGGTCTGAGAAAATTAAAATGAAACTACAACTAAGTATCACTAGATGATAGTCATTATGAGTAAAAGCAAATACAGACAATCCCAAGTGTTGGAAAGAAAGTGAAGCAACTGGAACTCTCATAGACTGATAGTAGAAGTGGAAACTAGTATAACTATTTTGGAAAACTATTTTTAATTATGAACTAAAGCTGAATATATATGTGTTCTGTTACTAAGCATGTATAAGCTCTTAAGTACATAAATAAGAGAAATGCATATGTACATATAATAAAAGCATCAACAAAAATATTTATAGGGAATTATTCATAATAATTCTAAATAAGAAATAAATCAAATGGTTATCATCAGTATGATGGATAAATAAGTTATAACATGTTCATATAATGGGATAGTATACAGTAACAAGAATGAATATATTGTAACTCCACATAAATACCATGGATTAATATCACACACAGAACAGTGGACAAAAGAAGTCAGTTATGAAAGAATATATAACATGTTATTCCATTTGTGTGAAATAAAATGAGGCAAGACTAGCCTATGTTTTAAAAGTTAAGAGTATCATCAAAATTGTATTTAGGAAGAAAGGAGCAAGCACTAATTTATAGAGGCAAGAATGGAGATCTAAGGTGGTAATAATTTGCTGTTTCTTGATCTGAGTAGTGGTTACAGGGGTGAGATGAGTTTATGATAATTCACCAAGCTATACAGTTTGGATTTGTCCATTGTTCTATATGATTGAACTATTTCAATAAAAAGTTAACAATACAATTAATCAGAAATGTGTGATAATGCTCTGCACAGTAGATGAATTTAAGTAATTATTATCAATTTTATCAGGTATGAAAGTGATTCTGTGGTTATGTAAAAATAAATGTCCTTAGTTTTAGAAAATTCTCCTATTTATTGAAGTACCTCATACAAAGATATGTCTACAATTTGCCTTAAAATATGTCAACAGCAAAATATAATAAAAAAGGGTAAATAAAAGAAATATGGCAAAATCTTGCTAAAATTGCTTAAGTATCTCAATGACAGTGAATGGTACTATTCTATGGAGGATGGTAGATAGTACTGACACTATTCTTCTTTTACATACATTTGAAATATTTACTATAAATGTTCTTAAAAATCAGAGCCACAATTTTCTAGCTCTTAAAATGACCAAGAATTCATCCTTGCCTCTGTACTTTTTAGCCCAATGTATGACACCCTGCCAGTATAATAGTTGCTTAAGAAGTAACTTAAAGGCCGTGATTTCCTTTCCTTCCTCAACCTTTGCCCCTACCACACATCTAATCATCCTTGAAGTTCTACTATTTACCCCTCTTTTTGCCTCGGGAACTTTTCAATCTCACCTCTTTGCAAGGACCACTGTCTTAATTTAGGCCCCAATTAACTGACACCTGGATTGGTTCAACAATCCCCTTACTTAGTTTTCTATCTCCAGAATTTGTCTGCTTCAGATAATTCTCCACACTGGAGCCAGAGGCCTTTTCTTAAAGCATATGTTTAATTTCATTACTTTCTTCTTTAGGATACCTCAATGGCCTCCCTACTGGATACAGGATAAGACCCTAACAGGCATTTAGGGGCCCAATTATTCCTTAACAGCATAGGAACTTGCAAGGGATCCTAGAATCTTTCCCATAAACATAAAGGGTGTTTAATAACACATCAAAATTGGAATTGCCTGTTGCAATTTGCTATGCCTTCCTGCATTTTGTTATATATCTATGAATTTATTAAAAAAAATTCCCAGTTGTGATCCAAATTAGTTTGAAGTTCTAAAGCAAACAAAACCTGTACTCATATTACTTTCTGGCAGCCATACACATGCAATGGCTAAGAAGTTGAGGTTCTGCAGGTCTTGATGTAGGAAAATTCAGGGAAATCTGAGCTCACCACACTGGATTGAGTATTATTTCCAACATACTTACTGGTGGAGAGATTTTTTTAGGCCTTTCTATATAGTTCTGTGTGCCCTCACTGGGTGGTGAGATGTATTGGTTGGGTTAGAGTTGCAGATAGCAGAAAAGGGATTTATTATAGTTAAGTAATATTTATAGTACCTTTAGAAGTGCTGAGGAGCAGGATCAGTCCTGAGTTTGTAGCAGCAATGTCTATCATGGGAACTTTCAGTCGTGAAACAATGAGTCAGTTAGGAAATCAGGAAATAAATAGACAATTGTAGGCTTACAATTCACTCCACGGAAATGGAGGGTGCATATACTCTTTCACAATCCCATTAAGAACTTCTGCTAAAGCTTCCACAAAAAGCGAAATGTACCCATGGTTATACTTGCCAACAGAAATAGCAGCGGCAGAATAATTGCAATGATCTCATGCTGTTTTACATACGTCTTCAAGTCAGGGAAAGACGGCTATGATTCGAAGAATCGATATCTAGGTGGGTGGGAAGGTAGGTGATAAGGATTTTAGATGTATATTTTTAATCTGGGTTAAGGGGGGATATTGTTAGGAGGTTGGAATGAATGCCATTTGAGACAATTCAAAAAATCTTCCACAAGGGCCATGGAGAATTTAGTAGGACAAGTTTTGTATTTTGTTTTTTCTCTAACTTTCAATGAATAGCTCCCAAGGAATGCAAATTGTAAATTTGAGGGAAGCAAAACAAATAGATAAGATTCTGATTTCCCTGATGAAATCAGTATCATGGTTCATGATATGCATGGATGAATTGCATAATGGGCAGAAGTTCATAATTGTATATATTTACATAAAAGGATTTCATAAAATATGAAGGAATGTGTATAATTAATTAGCATATAGTTTTGGGAAAAAAATTCTAGAAAAAAAATAATCCATTTATTTTTACACATTTACACTTCAATCAGAGTTAGTATTTTCCTAAATTGATTTTTAAAAGATTTTGGGAAATGTGTAAATTAGAGGAGAAAATCAGTATGCTTTTATTTTTACATCTGATGCTCTTTGCTATATGTTTAATAAACATATTCTCATGTTATATTATTTACTGCTTTTTATTTATTGGCAATCCTTTCCTTTTCCTACCCAAACTATTTTCTTCTTTTCTTACAAATCATATTTTTATTAAATACTAAGAAACAAAAGTTGAACAATCAGAGAAACTTGAATTTTACTATCCTCTCAACTATTAAGGCAAACATATTGATAAAATATGCTCACAAAAGTGTATTTTTTAATCCAAATTATTATTATTTTTTAAAAGTATGTCAGTATTAAGGGCAACAAAAGAATCATTTACTTTATTTAGCATATATAAAAACTTTTAAATATGGACAGTGAGACATGTTTTGCTTGCTGTTCTCTTCTATGTGACATCATCAGTTAGATTACCATCAACTTGGAAAATATTCAATAAATGTACAGAAATTGGATCAGCAGAATAATATTCAAGCTTTTGTTTTTAGACTGGAGTTTTTAAGACTATATAATATTCTTAATGTTAAAAAATAGCTCTTTATATTAGTGATGTTTGAATGCAGGAACTGTATGAACAAAATATATTTGTTTTATCAGTTAGTATATATAATTTCCCAGATATGTCTAATATCAAAACATAGCAAATATTAGATGACATTAAAGTTTAAGACATGGCCTCCATCATTATAATGACATTTAGTGTAGAAACTTTAAAACAAACTGCTATAGCAGTCAGGATGAGTCAAAGCAAAATCATTTTGATGTTTCACATGAAAAATAGATTTTTAAAAATTGGCTGAATTGAATCATTTCAGATTGTCCACCACCTGTCATTGCTTTTTCTAAACTACAAACATCCATTACTTTATATGTGAAACTTCTGCTATTGCAAATCAAACTTCTTTTTCAAACGGCTATGGAGGCCCATTAGCCCATAGCGCAATGGCTCATGTGCTGAGAGCCTATAAAATCTATAAAGAGAATGGTGACTTTGTGTGAAAGTTTAATTAAACTGGGGGATGTATGTGAATTGAAGATGGATGGTTTGTTATGTGCCACTACAGCAGCCTCATTGTTCTATCTTTGTCTCAAGCTAGCCCTAAATCAAGATAACAGGCAGACAAATGTAACAGTAAACATAAAGAAAAAACATTTAATCATCATATTACCTTCAGATAAGTATTGATCCCTGGACTGCATCCTGAGATAAATGGAAACCAAAAAAGTAAACTTCTTTTTTGTGAAATATTTTAGATCAACACCTCAGGTGCTTTGGTATTAGCCAGGACCACTTCCGGACTAAAAGACCAGAAATGATTTTACATCTAATTCCTGACTTCCTTTGTGGCAGAGGATTGCTGACTAGCCTTCTGTTTTCATATATTTTTGACACTAAGTGATTTAACTGTTCAAGTTTGCTTTACTCCAGATTTTGTTTTGTCCTCAAGTTTCATAATATGCTTCTTAAAATGGAAAATTTAGTGTGAATTTTTCAAATTTTGCTTTCCATTTTTAATTACACAGTGCATGCTTAACCTTAATTTCTGACTGTAAAATCAGTATGGGGACCCACAGGTCTTTGATCATCCCTCTTTCCAGGGTAATAACTGTTAATAGTTTACTGTGCATTCCTAATGTAGTAGTCTCAGAAAGGTTTTGGTAACGAATGAAATAAACCAAGAGATATTACTTACCTTTCAGTATGGGGTAGAAAATAAGACAATACTGGCCTTCTTTTAATAACAAAAATGTCATTTGCCCCTTGGATCAAACTCTTAAGTAAAGCTATTGTTTCTTCCTGATTGATAGGGACATACTTTCCAGAGAAGATTCTAAATGAATCTACACATCTTGCAAACATATATACACAACCATACATATACACAGCAAAAAGGCTGACGCTTCTGTTTTCATATATGCATCGATCATACCACAAAAAAACACTAAAATCTAATCAGAATGCTCCCTGACCAAATCATATTTCAACAGGTGATATTAAACCTCCCTGTCTCCTGGGTTATTCTGTTAGATTCCCTGATCACTCTTTCATTTCTGGCATCAACAAAACAACAGAAAAAAAAAGTTTTAAGATTTTATTTATTTGAGTGAGTAAGAAAAAGAACATGAGCTGTGAGTGGGGTTTGGGTGGGTGATAGGAGAAGAGGGAGAGGGAGAAGCAAGCTCCCTGGTAAGCAGGGAGCCTGATGTGGGATCTATCCTGGCCCCCAGGGATCATGACCTGAACTGAAGACAGACACTTAATCGACCGAGCCACCCAGGTGCCCCACAAATTAGCATCCAAAATTGGTACTGAATCTTTTTGAAATGGATATCTCATTGAGATTCTTGACTTGAGATAAGTTAGATGTTCTTAAAAAAACTCTCTTGATAAAGAATATCTAAAATTCTGGATAAAATATTCTTAAAATCCACTTTTAAAACTCAAGTCCGCTAGGCAAGAGAAGCAACAAGTATCCTTAAAGTACAAACATTTTAAAAAAGCGTTCACCTAAGTTTTAAGACGATTGAACCAACTTCATTATTACGTTTTATTCATGTTTAAATCAAACACCACAAAGCATTTAGGACTCTCAGCACACCACATCTCCTAGAATTTCATGCCTGTAAGACTATATATGCTCTATTCTAACTCAATTTTCTACCCTTACAACTCCTAAAATATGTATGTACTTTTGCAAACACATGTTCAGTAATTTCCAAATCCTCCAGATATTCACAGTTTGCTCCAACCTTTCCTTTACCTTTACTCTCTGCTAAGGATGATGCCTGTTTACAATCCTATGCCGTTGGTATTTTTCACTCTCTCACCTCCCATTCCACTAACCTGGTAGTGCCCTCCTTTGCTTTTCATTGCCATATTTCCAGATCAGTGATGCTCTCTTTGCCTTAAAACCCAGGTCACCATGCTATCCCTAATGATTGCCTATCTGTCACTTTCTACCTATAGTCTTCATTTTCTGTCATCACGATCCATCATTGTTTAAGCTGTCAAGTATGTGACGCTTCTCTCCCTCTCCATACAACCTTGACAATATTGTATTCTGGCTAAATCCAACTCTCTGCCTAAAATCATGCATCTTCATCTGCTCAAGGAAAAATAGAAAGGCCTGCTGCTAGGTTTCACTTGAACTTCATGGCTACTAATCAAAAAAGCACCAATGAGTTATTTGTCAATTATCGTGTATTTATATATCCCATTCACCCTACTGCTGCTTTATACAATTATTTTATACTTTTTTTCTCAAACCTCTAATACCTTCTCCCCCATATTCACCCTGGGTTTGATTTTTCTTCTTATTTCACTAAGACAACTAAGCAATCTCAGGTTCTCGGGATCTCATCTACCATCTACCTGCATGCTGCCCTCATACCCTGCTTTCTCCTTTATTATTATGGATAAACTAACTCTTACATAAAGCTGGTCTCTGGATTGTGTTATTTTTATATTCATCTTTTTATTGTTTAAAAGTGTTACATAAAAATTAAAAAAAAAAAAAAAATAGGGATCCCTGGGTGGCGCAGCGGTTTGGCGCCTGCCTTTGGCCCAGGGCGCGATCCTGGAGACCCGGGATCGAATCCCACATCGGGCTCCCGGTGCATGGAGCCTGCTTCTTCCTCCGCCTGTGTCTCTGCCTCTCTCTGTCTCTCTCTCTGTGACTATCATAAATAAATAAAAATTAAAAAAAAAAAATAAAAAAAAAATAAATAAAAGTGTTACATATATTCTTTACCAAATTCTCCCATCTTTTAATTGTGTATGGTGTTTTACCACATACCTGTTTTCTACTTTTTTGTCTGTTTGTTTGTTTGTTTTTGTATTTTTTATTGGAGTTGGATTTGCTAACATACAGCATAACACCCAGTTCTCATCCTGTCAAGTGCCCCCATCAGTCACCAGTCACCCCATGTCCCCGCCCACCTCCCCTTCCACTACCCCAGTTAGGAGTCTCTCATGTTCTGTCATCCTCACTGATATTTCCCACTTATTTTCGCTCTTTTCCCCTTTATTCCCTTAAACTATTTTTTATATTCTCCAAATGAAGAAGACCATATAATGTTTGTCCTTCTCTGATTGACTTACTTCACTCAGCATAATACCCTCCAGTTCTATCCACTTGAAGCAAATGGTGGGTATTTGTCATTACTAATGGCTGAAAAGACATAGACATGGCCAACAATCACATGAGAAGATGCTCCGCATCACTTGCCATCAGGGAAATACAAATCAAAACCACAATGAGATACCACCTCACACCAGGGAGAATGGCGAAAATTAACAAGACAGGAAACAACAAATGTTGGAGAAGATGTGGAGAAAGGGGAACCCTCTTGCACTGTTGGTGGGAATATGAACTGGTGCAGTCACTCTGGAAAACTGTGTGGAGGTTCCTCAAAGAGTTAAAAATAGACCTGCCCTACGACCCTGAAATTGCACTGCTGGGGATTTACCCCAAAGATACAGATGCAGTGAAATGGCAGGACACCTGCACCCCAATGTTTATAGCAGCAATGTCCACAACAGCCAAACTGTGGAAGGAGCCTCGGATAGGCTCCTTGAAAGATGAATGGATAAAGGAGATGTAGATTGTGTTTTTGATACTTACTTATCTTCATTATTCAAGGATATACCTCTAGCGGTTGTCGTTTTCTCCTATATCTTTTCTTTTTCTCTGAATTCTGTATAAATAATGCATCATTTATTTCTATATTTATTATATAATTTTCAATATTTTTCAATCAAAATGTAAAGTCTTATAGATAGTCTTATAGATAGATTGTTGTTTCTATTGCTAGGAACCTGTATTTTATGTTACTCTAAGTTATATATATATATATATGTATATATATATATATATTATTTATAAAGTTGCATTAGTCATAACTATATCTTTGATATTGGTGTTTAGGAATATAATTTATTCTAATGCATTTATATTTCTCTACATTGATAAACTTTTAATACTTATAAGTTTTAGATTATTTTGTATTATCTCTGCAGATAGAGATATTTTCTGCATATGTATTTTCTGCATATGATGATTTATTTCCAGTATTTTCTGCATATGATTATTTATTTCTAATATTTTCTGCATATGATTATTTATTTCTAATATTTATAATTATATTTATTTACTGTTCTAATTTTAGTGACTGGGAACTTCAGAAAACAAGCTGTAGAAGGGTTAGTGGGCATGTTTTTCTTGTTCTTAATTTGAAAGGAAATATCTCTAGTATTCTTTCATATTTCTATTGTGCAAGATACTTTTTAAAAATCATGAAATGGCACTGAATTTTATCAAAAGTTGTTTTGAATACTTTACAATTACCATTATCATTTTTCTCCTTCATTCCTGTCATTAAGCTGAATTATATTAGATGATGTTCTAATTTTGAATTCTTCTTGTTATGCAGAGATAAATCTAAATTTGTCAATATATCACTATTATGTTTATACACATTCCTATTTTTGATTGGCTTAATTTTTATTTCAAACATTTGAATTTATAATTATAGAATAGAATTGAATTGTGATTTATTTATTTTTTGAATTGTGATTTAATTTCCTATGTCCTTGTCTGATATTTTTTTAATTAACTTTTATTGGTGTTCAATTTACCAACATACAGAAAAAACACCCAGTGCTCATCCCGTCAAGTGTCCACCTCAGTGCCCCTCACCCATTCCGCTCCAACACCCGCCCTCCTCCCCTTCCACCACCCCTAGTTCGTTTCCCCGAGTTAGGAGTCTTTATGTTCTGTCTCCCTTCCTGATATTTCCCAACATTTCTTTTCCCTTCCTTTATATTCCCTTTCATTATTATTCATATTCCCCAAATGAATGAGAACATACACTGTTTGTCCTTCTCCGATTGACTTATTTCACTCAGCATAATACCCTCCAGTTCCATCCACGTTGAAGCAAATGGTGGGTATTTGTGGTTTCTAATTGCTGAGTAATATTCCATTGTATACATAAACCACATCTTCTTTATCCATTCATCTTTCGATGGACACCGAGGCTCCTTCCACAGTTTGGCTATTGTGGCCATTGCTGATAGAAACATCGGGGTGCAGGTGTCCCGACGTTTCATTGCATCTGAATCTTTGGGGTAAATCCCCAACAGTGCAATTGCTGGGTCATAGGGCAGGTCTATTTTTAACTCTTTGAGGAACCTCCACACAGTTTTCCAGAGTGGCTGCACCAGTTCACATTCCCACCAACAGTGTAAGAGGGTTCCCTTTTCTCCGCATCCTCTCCAACATTTGTTGTTTCCTGCCTTGTTAATTTTCCCCATTCTCACTGGTGTGAGGTGGTATCTCATTGTGGTTTTGATTTGTATTTCCCTGATGGCAAGTGATGCAGAGCATTTTCTCATGTGCATGTTGGCCATGTCCATGTCTTCCTCTGTGAGATTTCTGTTCATGTCTTTTGCCCATTTCATGATTGGATTGTTTGTTTCTTTGCTGTTGAGTTTAATAAGTTCTTTATAGATTTTGGAAACTAGCCCTTTATCTGATACGTCATTTGCAAATATCTTCTCCCATTCTGTAGGTTGTCTTTTAGTTTTGTTGACTGTATCCTTTGCTGTGCAAAAGCTTCTTATCTTGATGAAGTCCCAATAGTTCATTTTTGCTTTTGTTTCTTTTGCCTTCGTGGATGTATCTTGCAAGAAGTTACTGTGGCCAAGTTCAAAAAGGGTGTTGCCTGTGTTCTCCTCTAGGATTTTGATGGAATCTTGTCTCACATTTAGATCTCTCATCCATTTTGAGTTTATCTTTGTGTATGGTGAAAGAGAGTGGTCCAGTTTCATTCTTCTGCATGTGGATGTCCAATTTTCCCAGCACCATTTATTGAAGAGACTGTCTTTCTTCCAATGGATAGTCTTTCCTCCTTTATCGAATATTAGATGACCGTACATTTCAGGGTCCCCTTCTGGGTTCTCTATTCTGTTCCATTGATCTATGTGTCTGTTTTTGTGCCAGTACCACACTGTCTTGATTTTAATGTCATGATCCTGTAAGCTTTATATTGTTTCAGATATTTATTCCCTTTTAAAATGTTTTCGAAAGCATGTGAAATAGGTTAGGAATTTCTCTTATTGAACATTTGGTAGGATTCATCAGTAAAAGATTGCAATATAGAGTAATTATTTTTTAATTTATTCATGTTTTCTATTTTTGTTTATATTATTTCAGAATGCTGTTCTTTTTTTTATTTTTTTTTTATTTTTTATTTTTTTTTTATTTTTTTTTCAGAATGCTGTTCTTAAAAAGATTAATGTTACTTACATAAAAACTATTCCAAATCTATTTTTTTCATTTCTAGTGTTTTCATTTGTGTTTTCCTCGATGCCCTTAACCTCCATGACTAATTTTGACTGAAGTTTGCCTCTCTATTATTTCAATTATTTTTTTGTATATTCTGTTTCATTAACGTATGACCCTTTTTATTCCCTTCTTTACTATTTATAAATTCACTCTCACTAATCATACCTCTAACCAAATTTTATTATTTGAATTCCTATCTCAGTTATTTCAGCTTTTATATTTTTACATTAGGAATTAAAGTATAAATTTTCCTGTTATACCTCTGTGACCACATTCTACAAATAATATTTACATTATTCCAAATTTAAGAATGTTATTTCATTGTGCATTTTGACACATAAATTATTTAGAAGTTATTTTTCTAAATTTCCATATGTCAAAGTTTTCAATTGTTTTTTGTTTTTAGAGTGATTGCCTAATTAATTATCTTGTATAATAAGTATATGAAGTCTATATTCTTCATACTAACAATTATTTGAGTTGTGTTAGGCTTTTTTTTATGAACTGATATATTATCACTTTGTGAAATGTTCCATGTGTAACTGAACAAATTATTTAACATTTTAATATAATTGGAAGATTTTATTTATGCCCATAACATCATCATATGTTTGTATATGTGTGTGTCCATATGTATTTTTGTAACAAACAAGTTAAATTGTTAGATTTTCCTTATAAGCTGTTTCTTTTGTATTTAAGTTGCTACCTTCTACCTGAAATGTTTTGTCTAATGTTGATATAGATACATACAAATTTATTGTTATTGTTATTATTTTTCTGGTGCATCCTTCTCTTCATTTAATTTCAATGCTTTAAGTTTAGATGTACTATTACATAATTACATTATAGCTCTATAGTAAATATTCAACCAATACTACAATGTTTGTAAAGGGCAGGTTTTTGCAATTTATATTTGTTACAATGGATGATTTATTTGGATTAATTTATTTTTCACAATATCTTGTGTTTCTTCATGACTTGCTTTGTTATATTTATCTATTTTCTTGACTTTTTAGTAACAGCTCTGTTAAGATATAACTTACATATGACACAACTCACACATTTAAAGTGTACAGTTCAGTGGTTTTTAGTGCATTCAAAAATTGTGCAACCATTGCTACAATTAATTTTAGAATATATTCAAAAGAAAGAAACACTGTACCCTTTAGCCATCACTTTTAAATCCCCCAACTTCCAACTCCATCCCTTGGCAACTAATAATATACTTTCTGTTCTATAGATTTGCCTATTTTGTACATTTATTAAATAGAATTATGTAATCATATAATTGTGATTTGTCTGTCTTTGTATCATGGTTTGAAGATTCTTCCATGTTGTATTATCAGTACTTTCTCTTTTTTTAAGATTTATTTATTTGAGAGAGAAAGAGAATGAATGAGCAGGGGAAGGGGCAGAGGCAAGTGGACTTTGCCCTGAGCAGGGAACTGAAAGTGGGGCTCAATCTTTCCATCCTGAAATCATGACCTGAACCAAAATCAAGAGTCCAATGCTCAACCGAGTTTTTGGTTGTACAGGTGCCCCAGTACTTTATTTCTTTTTATAGTATCCCATTGTATGGGTATAACAAATCTAATTATCTATTCATTAGTTGATAGATATTGACTGTTTTCAGCTTGGGGCTATTATGAACTATACCATTATAAACATTTATACACAAATTTTTATGTAGACATACATTTTCATTTCTCCAACAAAATGGGGAAAATAAAACTGAAAACCATATATCTGGTAAGGGAGTTGTGTCTTTAGTACATAGAGAACTCCTAAAATAATTATAATAAAAGTAAATATTCCAATGTTAAAAAGACAACCCAATTTAAAAATGAACAAAAGCTCTGAATAGGCATTTATCAAAGAAGATATACAAATGGTAATAGCACATGGAAAGATTCACAACATTGTTATCCATGAGGGAAATGCAAATCAAAATCACAATGAGACACTTCATAACCACTAGGATTAATGTGATTAAAAAAGACTGATAACAATAAGTATTGCTAGGATATAGAATAATTGGAATCTGTAAATTATTGGAGGATGCGAATGATATAAAGCCAGTTTGATAGTATATCTGTATACTTTGGTAGTAAACTACCAAACAGTTTGGTAGTTCTTGATTTTTTTTTTATATTTTCAGGCCACTTTAACTTTTTAGGTTTGGAAAATATTTTCCTTAATTCTATTATTTTGATGTTTTAAAGTTTCAAAGTCAGGCATAATTAGTCAAAGTTGTTGATTATATCTTCTTGGTTCTACAACAAATATCTCAGAAAGATTTAACTCCAAGTAAATCGTTTCCCATTTCAATGTCAAACCATTCCAGTAGGTTTGTTCTGTTTTGTTTTAAACCTTAAACTGCATTATTTTTGGCTTATAGACCTGCTACTTTAGATATATGCATCTATTTACCAACGCAATTACTTGTCATTCCTTCTTGTGTACCCAAAATTTTTGGAAGTAATTGTATATCTTCCTCAGTACATTCTTGGAATTAACTTCTGTTAATATCTATTAATTTTAAAATATCTCAAGTTTTTATTTTCTGGAAATGCTTTTATGAATCTCTCAAACTTGAATGGTAATTTAGTTGGGTAGTCAATTCTAGGTTGACAATTATCTTCTCTAATAGCTTGGAAGATATAATTCCTCTGACATTTGGCTTTCATTTTTGCTGTTAAAATTGCTATCTGTCTAAAATTTAATTATTTTCTGGAAAATCTCATTTATCTTAAAATCTGCCTCTAAGAATCTCTTGTGAGTTTTGGCACTTTGTCATTTTACTATAGAATATCTGGGTTCGTATTTTTATTCCTTTTTCTTTGCTCTTGGCTAGTGGTTTGTTATGATCTTCACATCAAAAAATTTACTCAGTTCTGGAAAACTCTTATCATTTTCTTTTGAATATTTTATCTTTTCAATTCACTTTCTTTTTACCTTCTAAATCTCTAAATTGATATGTCAGAAATATGCACTACTTTTTCATGTCTTTTACTTTTGTTTTTCTTTGTATCTTTTACCATCTGCAGATTTAATTGCCACTTCATTGATTCTCATTTCAGTTCTTCCTATATGCTATTTAATTCATCCACTAAGTTTTAATTTTTAGTGAATTAATATATATATGAAATGCATATAAATGCACATACATATACACTACACACACACATATAGCCATTGACTACATATGACAATTCAGAAATATATGTATATTTTTGTGTATGTGTGTATGTTGGTGTTTATAGAACTGCTATATTTCCATTTCTTGTATCTGCCATGTCTTTTTTTTTTTCTGCCATGTCTTATATTTAGTACTTTCAATCCCTTTCCTAATGAGTTGTTTTCTTTTATACCTTCCTCCTTTTAAACATGTAACCATGATTTTGTCAAAATGTGTTTTCTAAAAATTTTGCTCATGCTTACTTTAACTTATAATAGTTTATTTTATGCTGTTTTGTATTTTTTAAATGTATAACATTGAACAAAATCAAATCGTGATCACTTTTGATTTATCCCAGGATTATAAACTTGATTTAATATGATAACATGCACAATGCCATTCATTACATCAAATTGATATTACAGAAGTCAGCTTAATAACTCATTAAAATGTATCTAAAATGTATAATACATATTACTAATGAAAGATTGTAGAAATTCTAAAAATTTAAGTCAAGTGGGGCTACCTTGGTAGTGCAGTCAGTTAAGCCTCTGACTCTTGGTTTCAGCTCAGATCATGATCTCAGGGTTGTGAGATCAAGCCTTGGGTTGTGATCCATACTGAGAGTGGTGTCTACTTGAGATTCTCTACCTCTGCTCCTACCCCCTGTACCCTCTCTTAACTAAATAAATAAAATCTTAAAAAAAAATAAGTCAAAAAAAAAATAAGTCAAGTAAAGCAACATAATTTAATTTTATTTTATTTTTTAATGGGGACAGCAGGTTATCACAATTATTTGAGGACAAATATGAATATCCCAAGAATTAGAATCGAAAAAACCCCACCCAAACCTGACTTGTTTTCAAATGATATAATTGTATAAATAGACAGTGAAAATTGTAAGAAACAACTGAAGCATTTAACAAGGTAGTTGTCTATGGAGTTAGTACATAAAATTCAAATTTTCTTCTATACTCAAACACAAACAAAAAAGTGATGTGGATGATACTTACAAATAAAGTGCTCAACTAAAATAAGCACATCATGAAAAATTATATACATTGGATTTCAGTAGTATATTTATCTGAAAAAAGTTAATATAATTAAAAAATAAAAGAATATTTAACAAATTTCAGACTACTTACTTCTCCTTATTGTTGAGGAAGATACATGGGATTGCAAACGATTCTGAACTATTTTGCTTATTAGTCTGGGTGGTGAATTTGCTAATGTTCATATTATTTTTTTAAGAAATTTATTCATTTATTTGAGAGAGACAGAGAAAACCAAGCAGTAGGGAGGAGCAGAGGGAGAGGGAGAAACAAACTCCCTACTGAGTAGGGAGCCAGACAAGGACTTCTATTCAGGACTCTGGGATCATGACCTGAGCTGAAGGCAGGTGCTTAACTGACTAAGCCACCCAGGCACCTTTGTTGATGTTATTTTTACCTTTTAAACAATTTATAATAATTTAAAATTTTATATGTATAAAATGTATTTCACCTCTTAAATTTATTATGGAACAAAAAAAAGCTAAAATTGACCAAGATACTCCTAAAGAGGATTTGGCTTAGAAGGTATCAAAACTTATTTTAACCTTATTAAAATAAAATGAATATGGTTTTGGAGAAAACAGAACAGAGCAAAGTCAAAAAATAGACTACCATATAAACATAAACTTGGTATTATAGAGGTTCTTTGGTATTTTTGTTTGTAAATGACACAGGGACAATATATTGTTCACTTGAAAAATAAAATGAGACGTTGTAACTAAAATAGAAACAAATTGTGAAGTTGAATACATTAACATGGAATATTTGGTACATCAAAAAGCACGATAGAAGGTATGAAACCATAACCTGCAAATTGAGATAAGATATATTCATAAAAAATACACTGATGAAATAATAATACTCAGAATATAAAAATAACCTCTACAAAATTATTAATATATACTAGAGAAGAAATAATCAATGGGACTTGATGGAAAATAAAATGGTACAAACAGTTCAGATAACCATTTTTCATTTTACTTTAAATTAAAAATTTACACTGCAGGGTCACCTGGGTGACTTAGTTGGTTAAACATCTGCCTTCTTGCTCAGGTCATGATCCCAGAGACTTGGGACCAAGCCCCACATGGGGCTTTCTGCTCAGCGGGGAGCCTGCTTCTCTCTCTTCCTTTGCCTGCCACTCCCCCTGCTTATACTCTCTCTCTTTCTGTCAAATATAAATAAATAATCTTAAAAAAATTAGCACTGCAAAAATAGGTCATTTATTTTTATTTGTTCTATTAATAAAATATATTTTAAATGATTTAAAAAATAAAATAAAAATTTGAAAATCATAATCTGAAATTCCAGTTTAAGCTATTATAACCTATAGAAATTTTGAAAATTAGCACCATACAAGCTGTTCTTTTTTTTTTTTTTTTTTTTTTTAAAGGAGAGGAGGTAAACCGAGAAACAGACTCTTTTTTTTTTTTTTTTTCTTTTTTTTATAATAGTCACATAGAGAGAGAGAGAGGCAGAGACACAGGCAGAGGGAGAAGCAGGCTCCATGCACCGGGAGCCCGATGTGGGACTCGATTCCGGGTCTCCAGGATCGCGCCCTAGGCCAAAGGCAGGCGCCAAACCGCTGCGCCACCCGGGGTCCCCAAGCTGTTCTTAATATTTTT
This sequence comes from Vulpes lagopus, assembly GCF_018345385.1. Classification (NCBI taxonomy): domain Eukaryota; kingdom Metazoa; phylum Chordata; class Mammalia; order Carnivora; family Canidae; genus Vulpes; species Vulpes lagopus. The sequence continues at coordinate 19,457,460 of NC_054824.1, read as the reverse complement.
TAAATACTATTTATTTGAGAGAGAAAGAGCAAGTGAGCATATGCGTTGGGGATGAGGGTTGAGGGGGGAGGAGGCAAAGGAAAGGGAGAGGGAGAAGCAGGTGCTCCACTGAGCAGAAAGCCTGGCATTGCCACATACCTTGACTTAAAGTCCTCTTCCACCTTCCAAGCAAGTATTTGTATCAGTCCAACCTCTGATACCGTCATCACATCTTCTCTGACTCTGCTCTCCTACCTCCCTCTTTCACTTTAAAAGACCCTTGGGTCCATTTGCTAATTCAGGATAATCTCTCCATCTCAAGATCCTTTAATTAGTCATATCTGCAAAGTTCTGTTTGATATGAAAGGTAACATATTCACAGATTCAAGGGATTTACTATGTGGGCATCTTTGCCTATTACAAAGTCAATTGAGTATTATAACATTTTTATAAAGCTTAGAAATAAGCAAAAATACATGGCACATTGTTTTGGTTGAAATAACTTCTATGGTAATGTTCTATTTCTAAAAAGAAAGAATGGTGAAGACAAAATCCAAGATAGTGTTTTGCTTTGTGGGCATGGGAAAAGAACAAAGGAATGATAGCACAGAGCACTTATCTAGAGGGAAGGAATTGGCAATGTTAAAACTTTTAAAGTTTGGCAGTATGTACACAGTTTTTAAGTTATGCTTAATAATAGTGTGTTGTTACATATATTATTTTGCTTGAAACACCTATTACATTATATTGATTACTTTTTAGAGTGAGATAGTTTAACAACAATCAATATGTTAAACATAGAAATTGAGAAATAAGTACATTCTTTAAAGAATGTGCATATTTGTTTCTAGTGCAACATGTGTAAAATATTATATAGTTAAGCATGTATAAACATTAGGGAAGTAAATTATAAAGAAAACAATACGATACTACATTGAGAAGTTATCTGATGTTATAATTAGACTCATGAAAGACTAATATTTTTTAACAATTGTTTTATTTGTGTAACTCATCTCAAATAGTGAATGCCAGAAATATGTACCATCGTGTAACACAGTTTACAATATAAACTGTGTTTATATTGTAAAGTAAATATTTTGTAAATTCAATATAGTTTTATCACTTGTAGGCAGATGTGTAGTGAAACACTATATTAATTGCCTCGAGCTGCCATAACAAAATACCACAAACTAGGTGGTTTAAACAACATTTTTTTTTTCTCACAGTTCTCAAGGCTAAAGATCTGAGATGAAAATTCCAGCTTCAGTTAGAGCTCTTTTTCTGACTTGTAGATGGCTACCTTCTCTGTGTCCTCACATGACAGAGAGCAAAGAGAGAGAGAAAGCTTTTTGGTGTCACCTTTTATAAGGACATTAATCCTATCATGAGAGCCCCACCCTCATGATCTCAGCTAAATTTAATTACTTCCCAAAGACCCCATCTCCAAATATTATATCACATTTGGGATTAGACTTTCAACACTTGATGGAGGGGCAGGCGGCATAATTCAGTCTGTAACATACAGTTTCATTTTTTTAAAAACACTTTATTTATTTGAGAGAAAGAGAGAGAGAGAACGTGAGCATGTGAACTGAAGGTGGAGGGGCAGAGGGAGAAAGAGAGCATCTCAAGCAGACTTTGAACTGAGCATGGAGGCCCATGTAGAGCTCAACTGCATGACCCTAAGATCATGACCTGAGCTGGAAGTAAAGAGTCAGATAACTAACTGACTGTGCCACCCAGGTGCCCCGTACATAGTTTCATTTTTGAAGCATATTCTTCAAAAAAAGTATCTTACTCTGTTCAGGCTGCTATAATAAAATACATTAGACTGGGTGGCTTATAAACAAGAGAAATTTATTTCTCATGGTTATGGAGGCTGGAAGTTCAAGAAGGATATCATCATAACTGAATTCTGGTAAAGGTTGTCCTCCAGGTTGCAGACTGATGACTGCTCCTTGCAGACTCATGTGGCAGAGTAGAGAGAGGAAGCAAGCTCTCATGACTCATCCGAGCACTGATCCCATTCATGAGGCTCTATGTTCATGAGCTCATCTAATCCTATTTTCCTCCCAAAGACTTCACCTTCTGATGCCATGCCCCATGGAGGTGGGGTCAGGGTTTAAACATGTGAATTATGAAGGGGATATAACATTCACTTTATAACCTAAAATATTCTTTACAAAGCCTTTTATAGTACTGACTGAAGTAAAATTCTTTGCTTCTAGAGTTCACTGTCATAATCCCAACAATATGCTCCCAATTATTATTATTATTATTGAATAAAAACAGTAATAATAATAATAAAACCAGTTCATTTACTATTTGTGTTTTATTTGTCCTAGCAATATGTTACATAGGAAAGAGATAAGACTACTTATAATATAGACAGATATACTGATTTTTTCTGCTAATGTAACCTTAGAGGAAAGTGAAACAAGAAAGCAGAGCAAAACAGGAGGAACAACATGGTAGAGAGTGACTAAGACCATATAGTTGATAATATGTTGATTGATATTAATAAAATTATATTATAAAATTATCTTGTTCCTAACCTAACCAGTCTCTTACACAGATTTTAATTTTTAAGATGTACTTTCCTAATTTAAATCTTCTATCAATCTGTGTTTTAAGAAATATGCATAAATTGACATCAAGCTATAAATATTTCAAATTTTAATTCTTGAAATTAATAATCAAAAACATGTCTGAACGTGAACAATCCTGCTGCAGTACTAAATTATTTAACAAGCAATAGCAAGATCAAATTACTATTTGACCCACATAGACACAGAGACAAATCTAGATTTACTCACAGTGGATCAATTTAACAAACTCATTCCATGACCCATACCCTATTTTATGCACATCTGCACCTAGACAAGACTCATCTCCATACTAGTCCCCAAATTTGATTTGTTTTAATCATTCCAGAGGAAGGAAATTAAAAGCTTCTACTTACATAGCTGAAAATTCTCATTTAAAATAACAGCAACTAGCAATAAATCCACACTAAATTCAAGTAACTATCAATGTCTGTGTTTATTGCTTCTGTGTGCCATTTACTTATAAATCTCTTAAATCCTTTTGGTTTAGAATATTCAGAATATTTAAACAATCCACACAGACACAAAATAGAAAAAAATGATCATGAGAATAGGCATCCTAGAAAAATGTGCATATATGTCAAATTATTATGAATTTGAGGCACGCTGATCAAATGCAGAAAGAATTCCACTAAGTGTTAAAACAGTTGGAAAAGTCTCCCCCACCCTCAAGTCCTACTTTTAAGTTCCTTTGATACAAGGTGGCACAAAGTCAAGAGAGAACTTAAAACAAGCTTCACATTAATATTTGAAAAAGGGCACCCACTGTGTTTGATGTGGCGCCCTTCATGCAAATCATGTAGTCCAAGAGAAATCCCAGTAGGAAAGATGCTGCTTTCTTCTTAGCATGCTCCCTTTTTTTCTGCTGGATAATAATGAACTTCTCACACTCCCTTTGCAACGCCCCCTGAGCTATACAGAAATTAAGTCATTACTTGCCAGCCGAGGACTCTTTTTGGAAGATTATCAGGACATCCTTATTATTATTATTATTATTATTATTATTATTATTATTATTATTGATTTGAGTTAAGTGAAAAAGACTCAAAGTCTGAATTTCATTAAGAGAAAAAAATTAAACTATTTTTCTAATAATAGTTTAGCAAAATCAGGTCTCGGCAAATGTGGCCAAAATAAGATATATTCACTTAAATTATCTCAATGCATGAGTAGTATTTATTTTAAGAAAAGCATTCCTTTATGTGCTGACAGCATACAGAAACATTGATTTAGCTGGAGAGGGGGAATTAATGGAGACAGCCAACGCATAGGAAACATGCCACGAGCTGGATGTGGACTCCTCGTAAAGAACTCCTGCCTGGGGAAATGGGACAAGGAATGTAGAAATTAAAAACCAAAGTTAGAATTTACTATGTTGAGAGCACATATTTTGTTGTATACTTGAAAGCTCTAAATTTTTGGTAACTATATACACCCCTCTATCTTCATTATGGTCTTCCTCTCACATTACTTCCATGCTGTTACTTCTAGTGAATATAAAATACTGGACAGGAATGTGGAATTGATCATTTCAGCTTTTGGATTATTATTTTTATCTCCTATCTTGTTTGCTTAAGAATTTATTTAATAATGTGTTTTTATTTCTGTATTACTTATTCTTAAGTGTCTACAATTTTGGCAATATCTAGGTTTAGTATCTAAGTTTGCATAACTGTCTGACACACAAAACGATCTCATACCATGGGTATTTTTATTTTTTATTTATATTTTTTTAAGATTTTATTTATTTGTTCATGAGAGACACAGAGAGAGAAGCAGAGACCTAGGGAGAGGAAGAAGCAGGCTCCATGCAGGAAGCCCAATGCAGGACTTGATCCCGGGACTCTGGGATCACACCCTGAGTCAAAGGCAGACACTCAAACCGCTGAGCCACCCAGGCGTCCCACCATGGGTATTTTTAAAATTGTTTCTATAATTAATAATTCTGGCTATTATAGATTTAAGAAACTACTAGAATATGATATGGTCAAAATAATTGAATATTCTTGGACTTTCCTGTTATTCTATACAAATATTAGGCTCTTACATATTTTATTCTGTTGATGAAAATTACAGTGAGGGTATTTATTTCTTTTTCGGAATACCCACTTAGTTTCTTGTGGGTTCTTGAGTTTGATGATTTTGACCATGCTACTTTTCATGTTCCTGTTTCTAATATGGTATTTTAGAAATTATTTTTCCACTTAATCCATTTCCTATGTAGAATACCATCATACCACCAAATTTAAAAAATAGGACACCAGATCCCAATTTAAAATTAAGAGCTATGAACATTAAAGGCCTATTTTAATATTCTACTCACATTCTGCAAAAAATATCACAGTAAAGCTACAAAGACACATCAATAGTACTGAATTTGAATTTTGGAAAAACCTTGGACAGAGGATTTAGTTTCCTCCTTGAATAAAATTAACATATCTACTGACAAAGAAAAATAAACTCAAGGAAGTAAATACATGTTAATTATGATGAAAAGGATATGCTTGTCAAAACATGGACTCTAATGATTATTTTACACAATTACCATCACTTTGATATCCTTTAAATAATGATTTCTCATCAGCTCTTCAAATAAGACTATGAATTTCAATATAATGGATCAGACAATTAGTGCATCTAAACTAAAACCTGCATGTGGTAGGTGCCAGTGGGCTGTTTGAGGGAAAGGCTAAACAAATTATACCTATGTACTGCTCTACATAGCATGTGATACTGTTCCTGACTTAAACAGATGATATCCGTATGCCTAGCAGCTTCTAATTACTGTTTTAATGATCTTATCTTTCATAGCTAACACACAGTAGCCATTTAAAGATTGAGCAAACAGATATGCTTCCTAATCATATGTCTGCACAGCTTTGTACGAGTATTTAAGATTTCCTTCTTATATATGTATACATTTTGAAAATAATTACGCATCTACCATTGACTTGGCTTAGAACAGGAGGGCACTGCTAGAACACAAGGACAAAAATTACACTTAACCATAAACTCATGAAGATGTTGGACTATGAAATGAAATGTTTTATTTTGTGTTAGCCATCTGAATAGCAAAGTATACAATTTGTTTGATATAAAGAATTTTCCCTATAGGATTTTCTTTTAAGAAAACATTAGCAAGGTCTGCTTAAGTAGAGAATTACCAAGTCAAAGATGTTATCATATCTTTATAAGTTCTTCCTGTTAGATGCTTCCAGTTTAATGCCTATTATTTCTGCATATTTAGTATATGGTGTGTCCAGAAGGCAAATTAATAAGTAGTTACAGCATACAGTCTCTCAAATTTTACTTTGTAGAGGTAACAGAATTAAGTAATACTTTGGAATATACTATAACATTGTCTTTTTAAAAATTTATCTCTGTGCTGTCTGAATATTCTTTGTATATCTTTCAACAATAATATTTAGTATTTAGTTAATGCCTAAATCTAGACAATGGGAAAAGCTTTGCAGGCATTATTTACTAATCCTAATAATATGTCTATAAAATCAGGAGTATTATCCTTGTTTTTTATATGGAGGTGCTTGACAAGCTTTAGAAGCTGATTCAAAGTTATATAAAGTGTCATTTTAGGATAAATTTTATCACTTTATCCATCAAAATATTCTACCTCTTTTAATGATTAATGTGAAATGCCATGCTTGTTATTTCTTTCAATATAAATATTTGTGTAATTATATTAGGTAAACATGGAGGTTGATAATTGCGATAGAGTTAAACATTGGTGCATCTATCTTTCTGCAACATAAATCTCTGCAACATATTAAAATAAATGAAATAAAATAATACAATAAAAAGAACAAGAAGATAATATTAAACACTTGTATACATAGTTTATTTATGTTACAAATAAAACCTTCTAACTAGGTAGGGAGAGGTTGTTTTGTTTTTTTCTTTTATCTTAATAAGTACTTTGCTATATCTGAAAGTAAAGAAATATCAGGTGTCCCTACTTTTGCAGTGATATTGGTCAGGGAATTCTTTCATAGACTGTATGTCTTCAGGTGGTTTCAATATAAAAGTAAATGCCATTTGACTTTTTCATACATTTCTTAGAAAGTTCCTACTGTTTTTAAATCTATTGGGTGAAAATATTTTTGATACTAATCTATTTGGGGATGTTGAAGTGATCTAATTGTGTACACATCTTTGAATTTAAAAAGGCCTTATAACATCACTTGTGATTTTTAGGAAGCCAGTCTATCTAGCTGATGGTTGCTAGCCAAAAATAAAACTTGTATAGAAACCAAGTAGTATGGGCAGCCCAGGTGGCTCAGCAGTTTAGTGCCGCCTTCAGTCCAGGGTGTGATCCTGGAGACCTGGGATCGAGTCCCATGTCAGGCTTCCTGCATGGAGCCTGCTTCTCTCTCTGCCTCTCTCTCTCTCTCTCTCTCATAAATAAATAAAATCTTAAAAAAAAAAAAAAGAAACCAAGTAGTATTAATATTTTGAATAGATTCACATTTCCATTAAAAATACTTCTTTAAGGGCTGCCTGGGTCACTCAGTTGGTTAAGCATCTGCCTTCAGCTCAAGTCATGATCCTTAGGTCCTGGGATCAAGCCCAGCAGTGGGCTTTCTTCTCAGCAGAAAGCCTGCTTCTTACTCTCTCTCTCCATGCTCTCTCTCTCTCTCTCTCTCTCTCTCTCAAATAAATAAATTTCTTTTGAAAAATCCATCTGTAAGTCTGGATAGACATAGTTGAGAATAAATTTGAGGCATCATCCTTTGTTAACCAAATAACTCCTGTTTTAAAACTGAAAAGGAGTGGGGTAGATTATGCCACAATAATTTATTTATAATTCAAGTAAGGGATAATAAGGCCTTGAACATTTTACTTCTCTGTTTGCATAGACCAGTGATTTGCAAACTTTAGTCAGCTTTTGGACACATGCATTTTAGTCAATATAGTTTTCTTTTGATTAGTGTTCACTGTTGTTTATTGTTCCATTTCTTTCCTTCTACTCTCCTGACATCATTATATTTCAGGTTTTATATGTGTACAGGTGTTGTTCATGTGTTTGCTATAGGGATTACAATATATGTTATTTATTATTTTTAAAGATTTTATTTATTTATGAAAGACACAGTGAGAGGCAGAGACATAGGCAGAAGGAGAAGCAGGCTTCCTGTGGGGAGCCCAATGCAGGACTGGATCCCAGGACCCCAGGACCCCAAAACCCCAGGACTACGACCTGAGCCAAAGGCAGATGCTCAATCACTGAGCCACCCAGGCGTCCCATAATATATATTATTAATTATTTTTCAATATTTTTATTAATTAGATTGTGAAAATAATTAGAATTAATATTTTACCTCTTTGGAATCATAGAAAACTTACCATCATTATGTTCTTTTTCTTTCCTCATTTTCTTTTTTTTTGGGAGGAAAAGTAGGCTCCCTGCAGGAGCCCAATGTGCAACTCGATCCCGGACCCTGGGATCGGGCCCAGAGTTAAAGGCAGGTGCTCAACCTCTGAACCATCCAGGCATCCCTCCTCTCCTCATTTTCTGTTATAATTTTCAAAGACATACCTGTATATATTGAAGCACCTCAGATGATATTTTAATTTTTGAATTTTTTTCCTTTAAATAATCATACATATATTAAAGAATTAAAAAAAGAAATATACCTACCCAGAAGTTTACTAGTTCTCCAATTTTATTTTGATAAGATTCATTTTATTTTCATATAATCAAACTCATATTAGACTTTAATTTTTTTTTATTTTTTCCTTTATTAAATATAATTAACAAGTACTTGTAGTGACATCCCCTATCACATTTCTGAAATTGGTAATTTGTGCCCTGTCTCTTTTTGTCTTAGTTAGCCTGACTAAAAATTGATTGATTTTATTGATTTTTTCAAAGAAGCAGCTTTTCATGCCACTGATATTACCTATTGAGTTCCTGTTTTCAATTGCATTGATTTGTGTTTATGTCTTATTATTTACTTTCTTCTGTATACTTCATATTTAGTTTTTCTTCTTTTTGCAGTTTCCTCAAATAGAAGCTTAGATTGCTGATTTAAATTTTTTTGTAATATATGCATTCAATGTCATACCTTTCCCTCTAAGTACCACTTTCACTGCATTCCACAAATTTTGATAAGTTGTGTTTATCTTTTCATTTAGTTACCCATATTTTAAAATTTCTCTGGAAATTTTTTCTTTGACCTATGTGTTATTTAAAAGTGTTATTTAATCTCCAAGTACTTGAGGATTTTCTGGTTATCTTTCTGTTATTGATTTCTAGTTTAGTTCCATTGTAGTCTAAGAGTAGACATATAATTTCTATTTTTAAAAATTTGTTGGAGTGTGTATTAGCTCCCAGAATTTGGTCTATCTTGGCAAATGTTCCATGTGAGCTTGAGAAGAATGTGCATTCTGCTGTTGTTGGATGATGTTGTCTAAAGTTGTCCATTATATCTAGTTGATTGATGGTGTTGTTGAGTTCAGCTATGTTTCTATCTGTTGGATCTGTCCATTTCTGACAGAGGGGTGTTGAAGTCACCCACTATGATAGTGGATTCATTTATTTCTCCTTGTAGTTCTATCAGTTTTTGCCTCATGTAGTTTGACATCATGTTAATAGGTATATATGTACAGTAAGAATTGCCATGTCTTCTTGGAGGATTAACTCCTGTATTATTATGTGATGCCCTTCTTTGTCTCTAATGACTTTCCTTTTTAAAACGTTTTTATTTAAGTTCCAGTTATTCAACATACAGTGTAATATTAGTTTCAGGGGTACAATATAATGATTCAACACTTCCGTATAACACCTGGTGTTCATCACAAGGGCCCTCCTTAATCCCTTTCACCTATTTCACCCAGCCCCTCACCCACCTCCCCTCAGGTAACAGTTTGTTCTTTGTAGTTAAGAGTCTCTTTCTCAGGACACCTGGGTGGCTCAGCAGCTGAGCATCTGCCTTCAGCTCAGGGTGTGATCCCTGATCCCTGTGAGGAACCTGCTTCTCTCGTCCTCTATGTCTCTACCTCTCTCTATGTCTCTCATGAATAAGTAAATAAAATATTTTTTTTAAAAAGAGTCTCTTTCTTGGTTTGCCTAGCTTTCTCTCTTTTTCCCCCTTTGCCATTTGTTTTGTTTCTTAAATTCTCACATATGAGTAAAATCATAGAGTATTTGTCTTTATCTGACTGACTTATTTTGCTTAGCATAATATTATCTAGCTCCATCCATGTTGTCGCAAGTGGCAACAATTAATCTTGGACAAAAGAAGGAAGGAATATCTAATGGGAAAAAGGCAGTCTCTTCAACAAATGGTTTTGGGAAAGTAGGACAGCAACATGCAAAAGAATGAAACTGGACAACTTTCTTATACCATTCACAAAAATAAATTAAAAATGAATTAGAGACTCAATGTGAGACTTAAAACAATAAAAATCCTAAGGGAGAACATAGGCATCAGTCATAGCAGTTTCTTACTAGATATGTCTCCTGAGTCAAGGGAAACAAAGGCAAAAAATAAACTATTTGGACTTCATCAAAATAAAAATCTTCTGCACAGTGAAGGAAACAATAAACAAAACTAAAAGGCAACCTATGGAATATGAGAAGATATTTGCAAATGACTTATCTGATAGAGAATAGTATCCAATATATATAAAGAAAACTCAACACCCCAAAACTGAATAATCCAATTAAAAAATGAGAAGACATAGACATTTTTCCAAAGAAGACATATAAATGGACATCAGACACATGAAAAAGGTACTTAACGTCACTGATCCTCAGGAAAATGCAAATCAAAACTGCAATGAGATATCACCTCACACTTGTCAGAATCTCTTAAAACAACACAAGGAACAACGGGTGTTAATGGGGATGTGGAGAAAGGGGGATGCTCTTGCACTGTTGGTGGGAATGGAAACTGGTGCAGCCACTGTGGAAAACAGTATGGAGGTTCCTCAAAAAATTCAAAATAGAACTACCCTTACTATCCAGGAGTCAAACTACTAGCTATTTACCTCTAAAATACAAAAACACCAATTTGAAGAGATACACACACCCTGATGTTTATAGCAGCATCATCTGCAATAGCCAAATTATGGAAACAGTGTCCACTGACTGATGAATGGATAAAGAAGTCACACACACACACACACACACACACACACACACACACACACTGGAATATTACTCAGCCACAAAAAAGGACTCTCCTTATTTTCAGGTTTGCTTTGTCTGATATTAATATAGCCACTACTGCTTTTTTTTGGTAAGATTTTATTTATTTATTCATTCATTCATTCGTTTTATTTATTTATTTATTTATTTATTTATTTATTTACTTATTTATTTATTTCTGAGACAGATTGAGAGAGACCATAAGCACAGGGAGAGGCAGAGAGAGAGGGACATGCAGACTCTCCGCTGAGTGGGGAGCCTGATATCCTCAACCCAAAACTGAGATCATGACCTGAGCCAAAGTCAGATGCTTAACCAACTAAGCCACCCAGGTGCCCCTTGCTTTCTTATGATTAGTTTGAGAATGGCATATTTTTCTTTATCCACTCACTTTTAATCTGTGTGTCTTTATATGTGTCTTGTAAACAGCATATAATTGAGTCATATATATTAATCCATTCCGACAATTTCTGTTTTAACTGGTGCATGTAGACCACTGATGTTCAAAATGATTATTTATATATGTGGATTAACATCTACCATACCCATTACTATTTTCTACTTGTTCTTCTTTTAAAAAAATTATTTATTTACTCATGAGAGACAGAGACAGAGAGAGAGAGAGAGAGAGAGAGAGAGAGAGGCAGAGACATAGGCAAAGAGAGAAGCAGACTCTTTGAGGGGGCTGATGGGAGACTCCATCCTGGATCCTGGGATCACAACTGGAGCCTAAGGCAGCCACGCAACAGCTGAGTCACCCAGGCATCCTTTGTTCTTATTCTTTATTCCTTTCTTTGTCTTCTACCTTTTCCTATGGTAGTTTTAATCAAGCATTTTATATGATTCTACTTTCTCTCCTTTCTTAGCAGATCAGTTATACATTAAAAAAAAAAAATACTCAGTGGTTTCCCTAGAGTTTGCAATGTACATTTATAATTGACCCAAGTCTATTTTCAAATAACACTATAGTGCTTCACTGGTAGTATGAGAACCTCATAATAACAAAATAACCTGGTTATCCCCTCCTGCCCCTTGTATTATTGCTATCATTCATTTTACTTATATATAACCATATACAAGTCTATCTATCAACTATTTACATTAATGTCTTTCTCTCTAAAGCACTTCTTTTAACATTTCTTGAAAGGCATGACTACTGACAACAAATTCCTCAATTTTTGAAAGGTTGTGTTATTTTCCTCTCAATACTTTAATAAGTTCACTCCAGTCTCCTCATGCTTATATAATTTCTGAGGGAAAGTCAGATATAATTCTTAACTTTGTTCCTCTGTAGATAAGGTGTTTTGTTTTTGTTTTTGTTTTTTTTTACTCTCTTTCAGAATATTGCTCTTTAGGTTTGATTTTCAGTAGTTTGAAAATAATATGCCTAGATGTAGAGTTTTTTGTTGATAGTTGTTTTTTTGTTTGTTTGTTTGGTGGGTTGGTTTTGGGTTTTTGTTTGGTTTTGTATTTATCCTGTTTGGTGTTCTCTGAACTTTCTGGATCTGTGATTGGTGCTTGACATTAATTGGGGGGAGGTTTTCAATAATTGTTTCAATATTTCTTTGCCCCTATCTCTTCCATCTTCTGTTTTTTCCATCATTATGCCTGTTAAGTGTTTTTTGTAATTGTTCCACAGTCCTTGTACATTCTGTTCTGTTTTTTTCTCTTTGTTCTATTTGCTTTTCAGTTATTGCATAGTTTATTGTTAAATACTGTAGCTCAGAGATTCTTTCCTCAGTTGTGTCCAGTGTTACAATAAGTCCACTAATGGCATTCTTTAATTTTTTGCTTGTTTTTTTTAAGTATACTTTTTTATTGGAGTTCAATTTCTCAACATATAGTATAACACCCAGTGCTCATCCCATCAAGTGGCCCCCTCAGTGCCCATCACCCAGTCTCCCCATTCCCCCACCCACCTTCCCTTCCACTACCCCTTGTTCATTTCCCAGAGTTAGGAGTCTCTTATGTTTTGTCACCCTCTCTGATTTTTCCCACTCATATTCTCTCCTTTACTCTATAATCCCTTTTACTATTTTTTTTATATTCCTCATTTCTAGCATTTTGGTTTATTTTCTTTCCTTAGGCTTTCTATCTTTCTACATACATTATTCATCTTTTCCTGTGTGCTGTATACTTTATCCATTAGGGCCTTTAGCATACTAATCATAATTGCTTAAATTCCCAGTTCGATAATTCCAACATCCTTCTATCTGTAATTGTAATGCTTGCCCTTCCCCTTCCCCTGCCCCTTCCCCTTCCCCTTCCCCTCCCCCTCTTCTTCTTCTTCTTCTTCTTCTTCTTCTTCTTCTTCTTCTTCTTCTTCTTCTTCTTCTTCTCTTCTTCTTCTTCTTTCTTCTTCTTCTTCTTCTTCTTCTTCTTCTTCTTCTTCTTCTTCTTCTTCTTTCTTCTTCTTTCTTCTTCGACAGACAGCAGGATGTACTGGGGAAAAGAAACTGGTAGAAAGGCCATTAGTAAGGTGATAGTGGAGTGTGGGGGAAAGGAAAGCATTCTATAGCTTCTATAATATTATGATTAAGTCTCAGTCTTCTGTGAGCCTATGCCTCTGGACTCTCAACCTCACAAGTGCTTCTGTTTGTTTGTTCACTCTTAGGTGGAACAGGATAATTAGAGATAGCTTGAGTTGGGTATTTCCCTTTCCCAGGTCAGTTAGATTCTGAGAATATCCCAGGCTGTAGTTCTAGTTAACTAGTTTCTCCTGAGGGCAAGCCTTGTTAAGAACAGAATGCTCTGCTCTATTTCAAAATGGTTGCTTTCCCCTTCTCCTGCCAAAGAAATCAGAGGTGATTCTTCTCTGATATTTACTATGAAAATCTGGTGGAGCTCCTGGGGGTAAGTCTCCCAGGACTCTAGGGGATTTCATATGACTGGTTTCCCTTGGAATTTTTAATTCTGAAAGTTGTCCACACTGAACCTCCTGCAATTACAAGTCTATTACAGCTCAGGTTGTCTTACTCTGGCACCAGTTCCTGTGGTAATTTTCTACTGATGAGTCTCTGTTCACGTTAACCATGACTCTCTGCATTGATTTGTTTGATTTTGTCTGTCTGACTCTCCAATCATAGGGACCATGGTTTGCCCTGTGTCTTCCCTTGTCTTAGGAATCTAAGAAGAGTTGTTGCTTTTTCAGTCTATTCAGCTTTTTTTTTTAATATTTTATTTATTTATTCATGAGAGACAGAGAGAGAATGGCACAGAGGCATAGGTAGAAAGAGAAGCAGACTCCACGCAGGGAGCCCAACGGATGTGGGACTCAATCCTGGGACTCCAGAATCACACCCTGAGCCAAAGCAGACGCTCAACCACTGACCAACCCAGGTGTCCCTATTCAGCTTTTTATTTGTTGTTATGACACAATGGGGATTACTGAGATCCTTACATGGGGAACTAGACACTGGAAGTTCCTTCTTGAAGTTTTAAAATAATTTTTCCAGCCTTACGAAATCTCTACATCATATAGTATTTTTTTTCTCCCAAATATTTTTACAGTTATACTGTAGTGTTTAGGTCTACAAATCCTGGGAATGATATAATTAATATAATCCTAAAATTCAAATTTTGTATTTAACATGAGTTAAAGATCTAATTTTATTTTATTTTTTCTAATTTTATTTTTGCATATACCCAAATATACTAATCTTCACTGTAATGAAAGTAGAAATATTAATAGCAGGCATACTTGATTTATTTCTGACTTCGTGAGAATGCTTCTAATGGTGCAGTTACAAATGATACATGGTATAGACATGTTGTAGATAGGATTTATCATACTGAAGAAATTCCTTTCTTGGTAAAATATTAAATCATGGGGATCCCTGGGTGGCTCAGGGGTTTAGGGCCTGCCTTCGGCCTGGGCCAGATCCTAAAGGCCTGGGATCGAGTCCCACATTGGGCTCCCTGCATGGAGCCTGCTTCTCCCTCTGCCTGTGTCTCTGCCTCTCTCTCTCTCTCTCATGATTAAATAAATAAAATCTTTAAAAAAAATTAAATCATGCATGACTATTGAATATTATAAACATTTTAATAACTATGGAAATGATTATATACCTATATAGTTTATTATTTGATATAGGATTTATATAATTATATTATGAAGATTTTTAAAGAATGTCAGCTCTTATTCTACTTCCCTATTACTGACTCAGGATGATGGCAAATGACAGGATATTCTTGAGTAGAAACAAAGGACTTTATTTCTCAAGACAGAGCAAGCAGTATGAATATTAGCATAATTGTGCCATCCCCCTTGATTCCAACTCCCACAAGGTGATTAGAGGGACCCACAGTTCTATAAATGCAGTGGGTTTATGTCACAATTTAGGAATGCAGGGCAAAAGCTGAGTGATTTTTCATAAAGCAGGAAAATTTATAGCACACAGAAAACAATCCAGTCCTTTTGTCCCATTGTGTGCTTATTTGCCATGTGATCAACCACAAAAATCCTTAAAATATATAAATTTAATTGTATAAAATATAGCATTGGGTATGTTTTACTAATGTATTGGTAAGGATTTTTGTAAGATTGTTAATCAATGATAGGGGCCTCTAATTTCCCCTTTTAATACTTTCTTTTAATAGATCTGACTTCTATTAAGAGAAACCTCAACTTCTAACATTATTTCTAAATTTCTTACTTCAACAATAGTTTAAAATCAGGTATTCAGGGGATAAGCCTTTGAAAGGATCCTGGTATATTACTTGCTGTCATAAGTCGGGGGCCAGATTCAGTGGCAACTGTTCCTGTCAGTGAAGCCTCCAGCAAAGACCATTAAACTTGTCTGGGTTTTCTTGACTAGTTCAGGCCCCGTCAGCATGTGGGCCTCTTTCTGACCTTTCTCTACCTATTTCTGCCCCTGGCCTCTGCACCCTTGGGGTCTGGATGGTGCTTGGTATTGGGAGCACTCCACCACCTCCTCCCCCACTCCTTTCTCCTATTAGGAGCTGCCCCATTGGGTTTTTCTTTACCTGGCAGCCATCCCCTACAGACTAGACCCTGGGAACTCATCAGCACCTTTCTTCTCAAAATAAACCTGTCTCACTTTGAGTTATGTGCTGTTTTAAATAAACCCATAGTGAACTTAAAACACACACACACACACACACACACACACACACACACACATTAAATGAGCTTGGGGTGCCTGAATGGCTCAGTCAGTTAAGTGTCAGACTCTTGGCTTCAACTCAGTTCATGATATCAGGGTCCTGGGTTTGAGCCCCACCTCAGACTCCAACTCAGCATGAGTCTGTTTGAGTTTCACTCCCTCTGCTCCTCCTCTCCATCCCCTGGCTCCTTCTCTCTTTCTTTATCTCAAATAAATATATAAATAAATTAAAATGTTTTAAAAAATTAAATGAGTGTATTAGCCTCACAAAATGAATTGGGTTGTATTTTCCCTTTTTCTAGTTCCTGGAAGAATTTAAAAAAAGGCGGGGGGGAATGTTTTTGTTTGAAAAATTTGATAGGAACCATTAATTCTATGGGAAAAATATATAACTACTGATTAAAGTCTACTTGAGTTTTTTGATCCATCTTCTACTTTCTGTAAATTTATTAGATAGTAACATAGATCCTTATAAATAATGTTTATTCAGAAATTTTCATCCTGTTCTTTATGTTAAACTGAAAGTATATATGTATATATATATATATATACACATATATATACAGATTATATACATACATATACACACACAAGTATAGAAAGAGTATGAATTTACAATAGAGAATATATTTTACAAATTTATTATACTTGATGGACTGGCTGCCCTGACCAAACTTACATGTATTATTTGTCTTATTTAAATAATTATTTGATGACAGTTGTTTTTTCGAGTTTCTTAGATAGCACAGCTTTGTAATCAAGCTATATAAAGATTGCATCTACTAGAAAATGGGAGAATAATGTTCCTTTAACTTTGACGTTTTGGCATTCTACAAATACCAAGAATGTTATCTTGGTAATGTTATGTTTGTAAGAGTAAGCCATATGCAAGGACTAGCCCTGTGTTTTCAGAGCTTTACTGGAGTATACTCTAGCTACATAACTAATTGGACATCTTGTGGGTTTCTGTTGGCTTAACTGGGCATACCTAAAAATTTTAAAATCTCATGTTCCTTTTCTTCTATTGGGGCTTGACAAAAGAATTTAATAACACTCAAATTGAATGCATAATGCCCTGTAATACTTTTGTCCATTTTATGTAGATATTTATAATGTTATAATAATAGTTATATAATAATATAACTTATATAGTTATATAATAATAGTTATATAATAATATAACTATAATAGGACCTTGGAAATAATTACAGAAATTAGAAAAACAATGAGATTACTAAGATATCTCCATGTAGTTACTGAAACATTTTCCAAATTATTAAGTCTCTTAGACTTCTAACCAACATAAGACTTATAGTAAACACTCTTGATGGTTGTCCATGATGTTGCTGTATAACATAAATGCTTAGAAAGCTAGGGTTTTTGTTTTGTTTTGTTTTTATCTGTTTGCAGAGGCATGAAAAATACGTGTAGAGAGAAGAACATTACAGGGAGTTTTAATATTATCCCAAGTTGGTGAATTGACTCAATGATTAATAGATTGAGTATTTATACACCTGGACATCACAGAACATGCAGTTATATATTGTGTTCTCAACTGCTTATGCAGGACCTCCTCTGGGTTGCAGTGGAGAAGGACAAGTCTCTAGTTGTATATCCAGGTGAATAGTTAAGGCTGTGTACTAATCTCTCTTCATGACACTTTCCCAAAGACCACTTGGTTACACATCTTGGCATTTGTTCTGTCTGCAATGATAAAGATGAAATGGCATCATAAGGTTTATCAGGACAGCTCAGGAGGAGAGGGAAGCAGAAGGAGGAGATGGCTAGGAATAGTTAAAGTGACCAGAAAGTCTGCATTTAGTCAGAAAAGTGACCCATGGCAGCTTCTCCAATCAGGGGAAGTCCTGCTTCCAGCCAGATATGGTCCTGTCCCAAAACACCCTTCTCCTGGGAGTTACCACAGAGAACCAAACCTTACTCACTAAGGTCTACAATTCTGTTTCTCCAGAGTATACTTTTTAAAGTGTGCTTTGATATCACAATTACAGTGGCTTTTCAAACATTATCTTTTTTTTAAATGAATGCTTCTAACTTAATTTTTTGTGGTTTATAATATATTTTCCTTTAAATTTACTGAAACTTCTTTGATTATCTAATCTATGGTCAAGTTCTTAAATGATCCATGAATACTAGTAGAGAAGGTGTATTCTGTAATTACTGGGTAAAGTAATTACATATCTACCGGAACAAACTATTGACAGTATGGTTCACTATACTATATTTTTTTCTGACTTTTGTTGGCTTGAACTTTAATGACTATGAGGAAATAAATGACAACTCATGAGTTTCTTTTGGGGGATCTCAAATCTTCTTTATATATTTGAAACTAAGTATACCTATGTATATTTATAACTTTTTATATATTGTGTATAAAATTAACTCATTTTCAAAAACTGTTCCTTCTTTTCCTTTTCCTTTTTTGGATATCATATATACGACAGAGAATATCTTTCTTAAAATTTTGGAATATGGAATTTGCCATTTCCATTTATTTAGTAGTATTTCCATCCGAGTTATTCTTCATTGTCCAATTCTAAAATTTTAACTTTCCATAAATTAATCATTTTTGTCTAGATTGTTAAATTCATAGGCATATGTCATTGCTTTTCTTATTTTAAAATAACTCTTGCCAGAGATATCTCTTGACAAAAACCTTATTCATACTATCCTTACTTACCAAGTCCCTAGCATACAAAAATACAATTTTTGCCTTCCCGACACTGATATTCTATTTGATAATGGCAGATTACGATAAAAATAGACATACAATTTGTAATGTGGTGGGTTTTTTTATCTTTTTATTTTATTTTATTTTTTTGGTAAGTGGTTTTAAAAGCAATTTATGCAAGATGGTGGAGAAAAGGGAATGCAGAAGAGAATGGCATTTAGTGCTTTTGTTATTCAATAAAGGACATCCAGAAAAGCCTTCATTAACAAGGTTACCCTTGTCAGAAGCCTCCAGGGTGTGATTGAGGGAACCATCTAGTTATCTGGACAATAAGCCTACCTGGCTGGGGAATACTAAATGCAAAGGATTGAGAACAGGGAGTTTTTGGTGAATTCAGGGAGCAGTGAGGAGGGAGAAAAGTAGTTAGAAGATGATCTCAGAGACAGTCAGGGGTCAGTATTGAGGACTACTTAAACTACTAGAAAGCCTTTACTCAAAACTGTTCGATCAAGATGTGAAATTTTATGTGCTCTAGCTGACCTAGTTTCTCAGGGATGCCATAACAAAATTCTATAATCTAGGTGGCTTGAAACAACACAGTTTATCCTTTCCATAGCCTGAAATCAAGGTAGCAATAGGGTAGTTTCTTCTGTGAGCTCTGAAGAGAAATCATTCCATGTGTCTTCTTATGGTTTCTAGAAATGCTATGTCTTCCTTGCTGACTCTAGCTACTGGTAGCCCTCAGCATTCCTTGGCTTTTGGGAGCAACAATGTATGCTTCTATTTTTCATGAAATTTTCTGTATGAGTCTTTTTTGTCTTCTCCTCTTCTTATAACGACAAAAGCCATTGGATTTAGGGCTTACCCTAATCTAGTATGACCTCATTTTGGCTAATCACCTGGGAAAAGATGCTATTTCTGAATCAAAGTGACCCCATGTCACATTCTGACATGAGGGGGGGATGGTGATATTCAACGCACGATACTAGCCAGAGATGAATCAGGCATGAATTTCCTTCCTGGTGTTTACTTTAGTCTGCAGGAAACATCTACCATTGCCTGCTACCAAGAGTATTTCACTCAGCAACCTCTGCAGAGCTCTCTGCCTGGTCTGCCTTCAAGGAACTCTAGCCATGTTATTCTATGGAGATATTTGTAGTTGAGGGTCAAGGACCAATCCAACCCCCACAAACTACATCAGACACAGATTGGGCTCTTGTCACGTTCTGCTCTTAAATTTAGAGGCATTGGGGCTCAAAACTTTCTGCATCTTAGCCAGTATTCAGCCAGTAGGAGGAAATGGTGTCTCCTGAGAAACACCTCCACTCCGTCAGTAGTAAGGCAAAGGGGGAGGGAATACACACCAATCAGGCAACTTCCTGCAAAGAAATCCTCTTTCCTGATTTTCCTCTACTATTCAACCCATACCTTTACACATGCTGAGGGACAAGGTATAATTTTGCAGACCCCTCTTAGGAAATTCTCACAAATATCCTGGCAGTTCTTAGAAAGTGTATTCACTTTATACCTTTGTTTTAAGTTCATGGGCCTCAGCCAAAACTGAGACAACTGAAAAATTTCTCATTTAACATTCTCATACAGAAAAACTGATTAAAGGAGTAAAACTTCATTCTTGTCCATTTTGTCTCATACATTTACCCAATTCAGGGATCTTTAAGCCTATGAAAGTAATGTACTCCCAAACCAAGTTTAAAACAACCATAGTATAATCTCAAAATGTCACCCTCAAATTCCAGGATTCATAGATATTGAAGGCTTTTAATTGTCCTCAGCTTAATTAATGTGGCCCAAAATAAACATAGACCAAATTGTAAGGAATAGGAGTGTTATAAATTGGAACAAATTCTATATTTACGTTACTCCAGTAGTTTGAAAATGGCAGTTCAACCATTTTAAGCCATTTTTAAAGACCATGAATCAAAGAATTCATGCTTCCCCAAAAACCAACCAAAGTAAAAATGGATAATTGACTAACATAATTGCAAATAAATGTAAACTTTTGTCCTAATTGTAAAGTTTATACAAATTAATTATTAAAAGTTCTAAAAGATAAAAACACAAAGCAATTCCATCAGGGATAAACATTTTATATATGCAACCCCATATTAATATACATATTTTTATAAAATATCATGTCTTATAAAATTACATTTTATATAGGTTTATTTATATCATGCATGCTATTTGGACATCTATTTTCTTTTTTTTTTCCCCATGTGTCAATAAATAATACATTTAATTATTTTCCTTTAAAATCCATATGCAAAGTACATCATTCAACTTCTTGGGTAATCTTGAAGCTCTCCTCAAATACACCATAAAAGAATGACAAGGGTATCTATTTTCTTAAATGCTTAGTCTGAACATTTTTCTGTGGGATTACAGCTATTCAGATACATTAATTTTTCTTCTTTACTTTTTTTAATATAAATTTTCAAAAATACAAAAAAAACAAAACAGAAAAATAGTATAATAAACTCACATGTACCCAATACCTCACTTGGCAAGTGGCGACATCATTTGTATATGCCTGTTGCATTTGTCTTCCCAATATTTTTATTAATTTATTAGAGTATTATAAAGCACACTTTAAATATAACATTTATCTGAAAATACTTGACTATACATTTTTAATAGTAAGAACTTTTTGAAAACATAACTCCAGTAATATAGTCATACCTAACAAAATTAACAATAACCTCCTAGTATTATTTAATGAATAGTGTTTGTTATTTCCACAATTGTCTCAAACATATAATTTTATGTTAACTTGTTTAAATCAATATCCAAAAATACTGATGCATTGAATTTGGTTAACATATTTAAGTCAATTTTAATCTTTTTTTAAGATTTTATTTATTTATCTGAGATAGAGAGTGAGATCACAAGCAGGAGGAGGAGTAGAGGGAGAAGCAGACTTCCTGTTGAGCAGGGAGCCTGATACACACTGGATCCTGGAAGGAAGACACTTACTCAACTGAGCCACCAGGCACCGAAGTCAGTTTTAATCTTTTAGAAGTTTATGTCTCTTTATTTTTGCATCTTATTTGTTTGTAGAAAAGTAAGTTGATCTTTGGACAATAGAATTTTCTACATTCTGGATTTGACTGGTTTCATTTTTTTTTAATAGTGTCATTTAGCACCTTCTTCTCCCTACTGTATTTCCTATAAACTGGTATTTAGATCCTGTGTGGTTCGATATAGGTTTAATTTTTTATTGGCAATTTTTTTCATTTTTTAAAATATTTTTTATTTAAATCCAATTAACCAACATATAGTACATCATTAGTTTCAGATGTAGTGTTCAGTTATCAGTTGCATATAACATCCCGTGCTCTTGACAGTATGTGCCCCTCTTAATGCCTGTCACCCAACTATCCCACCGCCACCCACCTTCTCTCCAGGAACCTTCACTGAGTTTGTTTTCTAAAGTTAAGTCTCTCATGGTTTTTCTCCTTCTCTGATGAATTTCCCTTCAGTTTTCCCTCCCTTAGCATATGATACTCTGCACTGTTTCTTATATTCCACTTAAGAGTGAAACCATATGATAATTGTCTTCTCTGTTTGCCTTCTTTTGCTCAACAAAATACCCTCAGTTCCATGCACATGGATGTAAATGGTATGTATCCATCCTTTCTGGATGGCTGGGTAATATTCCATTGTGTTTATATGCCACATCTTTTTTATCCATTCATCTGTGGATGGACATCTTGGCTCTTTCCACAGTTTGGCTATTGTGGACATTGCTGCTGTGAACAATGTGGTGCAGGACCCCTTCAGATCACTACATTTGTATCTTTGGGATAAATATCTAGTAGTGCAATTGCTAGTTTGTAGGGTAACTCTATTTTTAACGTCTTGAGGAACCTCTGTACCATTTTCTAGAGTGGTTGTACCAGCTTATATTCCCACCAACAGTGTAAGAGGGTTCTCCTTTCTCCACATTTTCACCAACATTTGTTGTTTCCTGTCTTGTTAATTTTAGCCATTCTGACTGGTGTAAGATGTTTTTACTTTGTATTTCCCTGATGCCAAGTGATATTGAGCATTTTTTCATGTGTTGGCCATTTGTATGCCTTCTTTGGAGAAATGTCTGTTCATGTCTTCTACCCATTTCTTGATTCGATTATTTGCTCTTTGGGTATTAAATTGAATAAGTTCTTTATAGGTTTTGGATACTAGCTCTTTATCTGATATGTCATTTGGAAATATCTTCTCCCATTCTGTCAGTTGTCTTTTTGTTTTGTCAACTGTTTGCTTTCTTGTGTGAAAGATTTTTATCTTGGTGAAGTCCCAATAATTAATTTTTGCCTTTTTTTCTCTTGCCTTTGGAGACATGTCTCGTAAGAAGCTGATGTGGCCAATATCATAAAGGTTGATGCCTGGTTCTTCTCTAGGATTTTGATGGATTCCTTTCTCATGTTTAGGTCTTTCATCCATTTTGAGTGCATTTTTGTGTATGGTGTGAGGAAATGGTCCAATTTCATTCTGCATATGGCTTTCCAACTTTCCCAAAACCATTTGTTGAAAACACTGTCTTTTTTCCATTGGATATTCTTAACTGCTTTGTCAAAGAATAGTTGACCATAGAATTGATGGTGCATTTCTGGGTTCTCTAGTCTGATCATTGACCTATGTGTCAGTTTTTGTGCCAGTACCATAAAGTCTTGATGATTACAGCTTTGTAAAATAGCTAGAAGTCTGGCATTGTGATGCCGGCAGCTTTGGTTTTCTTTTTCAATATTCCCTTGAATATTTGGGGTCTTTTGTGGTTCCATACAAATTTTAGGATTATTTCTTTCAGCTCTGTGAAAAGTGTCTGGTGTTTTGATAGGGATTGAAATGAATGGGTCTATTGCTCTGGGTAGCATAGACATTTTAACAATATTTATTCTTCCAATCCATGAGCATTGAATGATTTTCTATTTCTTTCATAAGTTTTCTGTAGTTTTCAGAGTACATAGAGTACACTCTTTGGTTAGGTTATTTCCTAGGCATCTTGTGAGTTTTGGTGCAATTGTAAATGGGATTGATTCCTTAATTTCTTTCATTGTTAATGAATAGAAATGCAACTGATTTCTGTGGTTTTGATTAATTTTATATCAATTGATTTTATATTTTATATCCCGCCACTTTGCTGAATTCCTTTATGAGTTCTAGCAATTTTGAGGTAGTGTCTTTTGGATTTTCCCTATAGAGTATCATGTCATCAGTGAGAGTCTGACTTCTTCTTTGCCTATTTGGATGCCTTTTATTTTCTTTTTGTTGTCTGATTGCTGAGGCTGGGACTTCTAGTCCTATGTTGAATAGCAGTGGTGAGAGTGGACATTCCTGTTATAGTCCTGATCTTAAGGGAAAAGCTCTCAGTTCTTCCTGATTGAGTATGATATTTGCTGTGGGCTTTTGTATATAGTTTTTATGATATTGAGGTTCCCTCTGTCCTACACTGAAAAGAATTTTAATCGAGAAAGGATGCTGTACTTTGTCAAATGATTTTTCTGCATCTATTGAGAGGATCATATGGTTCTTGTCCTTTCTTTTATTAATGTGATGTGTCATATTGATTTGTGAATGTTGATCGACACTTGCAGCCCAGGAATAAATCCCATTTGGTCCTGGTGAATAATCCTTTTATTTTTAATTATTTATTTTTTTAAAGAATTTTTTAAATTTTATTTATTTATTCATGAGAGAGAGAGAGAGAGAGGCAGAGACACAGGCAGAGGGAGAAGCAGTCTCCATGCAGGGAACCCGATGTGGGACTCAATCCCGGGTCTCCAGGATCATGCCCTGGACTGAAGGTGGCGCTAAACCTCTGGGCTACCAGGGCTGCCCTGAATAATCCTTTTAATGTACTGTTGGATCCTATTGGCTAGTATCTTGGTGAGCATTTTGGAATCCATGTTCATCAGGGATATTGGTCTATAATTCTCCTTTTTGATAGGCTCTTTATCTGGTTTTGGGATCAAGGTAATGCTAGCCTTATAGAATGAGTTTGGAAGTTTTCTTCCCATTTCTATTTTTTGAAACAGCTTCAGAAGAATAAATATTATTTCTTTCTTAAATGTTTGGTAGAATTTCCCTGGGAAATATTTTTTGGGAGATTTTGATGACTGCTTTAATTTCCTTGCTGGTTATGAGTCTGTTCAGATTTTCTGATTCTTCCTGTTTCAGTTTCCAAGAATGTGTCCATTTTTTCCAGACTGACTATTTTGTTGGCATACAGTTGTTTATAATATGTTCTTAAAACTGTTTATATTTCCTTGGTGTCAGCCATAATCTCTCCTCTTTCATTCATGATTTTATTAAGTTAGTTTTTTTCTCTTTTCTTTTTGAAATAAAGTCTGGCTAGGGGTTTATTGACCTTATTAATTCTTTCAAAAAACCAGCTTCTAGTTTCATTGATCTGTTCTACTGTTCTTCCGATGTCTATTTCTTTGAGTTCTGTTCTAATCTTTACCATTTCTCTTCTCTTGCTTAGTTTAGGCTTTATTCGCTGTTCTTTCTCCAGATCCTTTAGGTGTAGGTTAGCTTGTGTAGTTGAGATTTTTCTAATTTTTTGATACAGGCCTCTATTGCAGTGTACTTCCCTCTTAAGACTGCCTTTGCTGTATCCTAAAGGTTTTGAACAGTTGTGTTTTCATTTTCATTAGTTTCCATGAATTTTTTAAAATTATTCTTTAATTCCCCATTTGACCCATTCATTTTTTAGTAGGCTGCTCCTTAACCTCCAACTGTTTGAGTTCCTTCCAAATTTCCTCTTTTGATTGAGGTCAAGTTTCAAAGCATTGTCTTCTAAAATATGCAGGGAATAATCCCAGTCTTTTGATATTGGTGGAGTCCTGATTTGTGATCCAGTATGTGATCTATTGCACTTGAGAAGAATATGTATTCTGTTGCTTTAGGATGGAATGCCCTATATATATATCTGTGAAGTCCATCTGGTCCAGCATGTCATTCACAACCCTTGTTTCCTTGTTGATCTTCTGCTTAGATGATTGGTCCGTTGCCATAAGTGGGGTGTTTGGCAAAAATTTTTGTGCAATGCTGTTTTTCCTATCATGTAATGTGATATAAATAATATCTGATTTATTTAGTTATGTTACTTGCAATGACTGCCTAGTATTTATATGATGGTAACATCCTTTCCTTTTTTTAAAAAATAATCTTCTATTGTTGGATATTTGGAAACCAATATTTGCTTTGTGGAAATGGACAAAGTTATAGAATAAATAACATCTTCTAATAATAACTTCCTTATTAAAGTCACAAATTATAAGCAGAACGCAAGGATGGATTTTGTAGGGCTTGCCTTCCTTGAATATTTTTTTCACTTCTGATCACTTTTAGTGATTTATTTTACAATAAAGAAAAATCTAGGATCTGAAGTAAGGTCAATGTGTATGGTGTAATATAGCCTGGGAATGACTAATAGTATTGACATTTATTGATGGTCAACTAAACAAGTGTGTGGCCACATATTAAGGGAAAGATGTGATTGAGGGTATAGTAAATAATCAAAACATATTTACAATATCTATGATTATAAGTGGGGCTATAAATAATGTCAAGGAGTTTTTTTACTTAGTAATCCTATGAGATTCTTCAGTATTTTCCATCCAGAACTCTCTTCTGTAGGAGGCATTGATCCAGAGAAGAGGTGATTGGTAACTTGATGCTACCCTAGCCTTCAATGGGTAAGAAAGCTTTACAATCTTAAAGTGAAAGGTCACTATTTATGGTATTCTAACCCTGACTGGGAAATAAGTGAAGCTTCTTGTTTAGAAGGCATATTCAAACTAGTGCTTTCCAATTTCATGAAGTGTCTTTAATTTTTCTAATAAGTGATAAAATAGCTTGGCAACAGGTGGCATTTATGTAGGATCAAAGAGTAAAATGTAAGTGGCCCAATATTTGAGCTATGATTCTTTTCTATATAAGTTATAGAAGTGTAATCATAATTGTATCTTGGAAGGTAGGAAGGAAGAAAGGTAATAAGGCAGGCAGGCAGGCAACTTGACTTATGCATAAATCTGACAAAAATATATGTAGAATCTGTATGCTGAAAACTACAAAACACAGTTGGAAAAACTCAAAGAAGACCTAAATAATTGGAAAAAACATACTGTATCCATGGATTTGAACACTTAACATTAAGCTGTTATTTCTTCTCAGATTGACCGATCCTAGTCAAAACCCTAGCAATAGTTTTTGTAGATAATGATAAGCTGATTTTTAAATTATATGGGGTCAAAACAACCAGAATACATAAAATACTTTTGATAAAGTGGAGCAAATTTGACAAATTCACTTTACTTGATTTCAATACCTAATAAAAAGTTAACAGTAATCAAGACAGTATTATATTATTTTATTTTTTTAAAGGTTTTTTATTTATCTATTCATGAGAGACACAGTGAGAGGCAGAGACATAGGCAGAGGGACAAGCAATCCCAGGATCCTGGGATCATGACCTGAGCTGAAGACAGATGCCCAACCACTGAGCCACCCAGGTATCCCAAGATGGTATGATTTTAGTGGAAGGACAGATACATAGATAAAATGAATGGAATAGAGTCCAGACATAGATGCACAGAAATAGACTAGTTTGATTTTGACAAAGGTGCCAAGGCAATTCAATAGGAAAAAAAAAAGCATAATCTTTTCTAGTAATGGTGCTGGAATATTTGAGCTCAATATGCAAAACAAACAAACCTTTCAAACCACACTTCACACATCATATACAGATTAACTCAAAATGGATCATAGACTTAAAGATAGTAGAGGAAAATAGAGCAGAAAATCTTTGTAACCCTAGATCAGATAAAGATTTATTAGATGCAATAGTAAAAGCACAATGCATACGACAATAAATTGACAAATTGGATCTCATTAAAATTAAAACTTCTGCTATTTGAAAAATACTGTAAAGAAAATGAAAATATAAGCTGCAGACTAAAGGAAAATACTTGCAAATCACGTACCTCACAGAGTGTTTATATACACTCTCAAAATATAAACGTATATATTTACACAACAACTCTTAAAATTCAATAATAGGAAAGCAACTCAATAAAGAAGATGAGCAGAAGATTTGAACAGATATTTCATCAAAAAATATATGCAGCAGAAAAGGTGCTCAACATCATTTGTTATTAGAGAAAGGTGATTAAAACAAGATCTCACTGCTCACTTATGTAGTAGCTTAAAACAGCAGACTAACGATACCTCGCATTGACAAAGATGTCCCAAAGTTAAGTTTCAGATATGCTCCTTCTTCATTATGTTATCTAAATAACTAACTTTCTCATTCTCAGTTTTCCACATCTGTAAAAGTGGCTGCTAATGCCTATCCTGCATATGCTATAGGGCCATTATGAGAAAAAAATGCAAAGCATATAGGAAACACTTTATAAAATAGTAAGTACTTTACTGATGTAATGAAATATTACTATTAGTATATAAATATTAGTATGGGGTTAAGAGGAAAAATTAAAAAATGCTGAAAACAATGATAACCCATTTGTAAATGAGGTATATTCATATCATTTTTATACAAAATTCTTGAAAAATATAATGGAATAAGAAGCATCATAATCAATTAAACGTGACAATGATATTATACTGACAATTGCTTTTTGATCATAGAATTATTACCCTATAATTACAAGAAATATTAATAACCTAATTAATGACATAAATATTAATTATGTATGTACAAATTGTATGTGATAGATAAAGCAAACTGATATATTAATCAATTATTTCAATGCCTGTCTTCAAAATGGCCTTAATTTTAATAAAAGTATTCATCGTATAAATATATTTTCCTTTTTGCTTCTCTGATCATTCACTATAGAGCAGACTGATAATACATTGAGCTATCCTGTTCTGCAAAGAAAAGATAAAAAGAAATAAAATAACAACTCCCAAATCTAAAGAAAAAATTAAAATGTCAACAGTCCCTTGGTGACAGTTTTAAATGAATCTTTAAAAGAAGCTTATTTTGGAAAGCCTTCTGGTCACCCCCAATTACTATGGTTGCCTTGGTTGTGACAGCTGGTGTATAATCTTTGATTACACTGTCATTAAAATGTCTTTTATACCTTTTTTAATGCCATCAACACACCATTTGCTTTTCAAATCACACCCTAAAGTGGGTGGATCATGGGCATTGAGGTATCTATGAAGTTTCTAAGCCTTTTTCACACTTTTTGGAGCTGGTAAATTCATACACAGTATGGGAATCTGATGCTGCTCCAGCTCTGATATACTAAATTTATCCTAGAAATTTTTAACATCTACTCACAATTTTATCTTTCGTTTCTACCCTCTTTCTCAACAGAAAGTATTAATTTCATTAGAGTTCATCAATGTACCTTGTTGAAAATGCTGATAATGAGGTCAAGACAGAGTGCAGCCACCAAGCATATCAATTACAGCTCCACAGGGAAAAACACACTCGCTTCATAGGCTTAGAACACTTCTTTAACCCAATCAGCCAGCTTGAAAATTTGCCCCAATGAATGAGCATGCAGATTTATCTCTGTGGTGTGGACAGGAAACTTAATGAGGAATCAGAGGGCTTCTTTTTCCTTTTTTTTTTCCCTTTCTCTAATTTTGTGGTTTAAAAAATCAATTCAAATAATTTTTTGAGTCCCAGTTTCTTTGAAAGTAAAATTTAAAGGATAATTGTTCTTTTTATTTCTTGAAGTTTTTCTAGTCATTAGTAGACATAAATCTTGACAACATATTACAATCTGAAAAGCTCTGAAATGTAATATGTTGCTGCTATTAGTGGTATGTCTACAGATACATTAATCAAAGCAAGTGTCCAATTCCTACTGTGTCAGCAACCTGAGTGCCACAAAAAGAGGAGTGGTTAGATTAGCGGAGGTAGTTCTGTGCCCACTTGTGTATTCAATCTTGAAGCTAGGCAGGAATTCTCATTAAGAAAAAAAAGAGTTGTTTTTTTTTTTTTTAAAGTCTTAAAAGTGTTTTGAAAGAAGGATATTTACTATTCTTCCTTGAAGAAATCTTTTTTTTTTTAAGATTTATTTATTTATTTGAGAGAGAGTGTAAGGGAACACCAGTGTGTGGTGGGGAGCAGAGGCAGAGAACCTTCAAGCAGAGTCCCCACTGAGTGAGGAGCACCATGTAGGGCTCTGTCTCATCATCCATGAGATCATGACCTGAGCCAAAACCAGAAGCTCAGAATGCAACTGACTGAGCCACCCAGGTGTGCCCTCTTGGAGAAATCTTTAATAGTTTGAAAGATTGTGGTAAAATCATAAAAATGTCATTTTTAAAAGAGTTCTTCAGATACTTAAAAGACTGAAATATTATAGAAATGGCAATACAGAAGTTGCTTCAAGATTTCAAGAAGTCTGAAAGAAATATATTTAAAACAACACAGACTAAAGTATCTGGAATTTTAATGTCTTAAATTATTTATGTTTTGCTTTTTGCTTTGTAAATACTACTATTATAATTCTGATTAAAATATTTGATCAGCAGTGTCTTAGAATAATGCAAACCAAACAAACTTAAAAATAATATATTCAGTTAAGAGATAAAAGTTTTAAATAATAAGGTTCATGTAGAAAAGGAGTTTTTTTTAAAGGAGAAGGCTAGTAATCTCAGTTTCAAACCTTAAAACAATTATCCATCAAGTGTGTTACAATTATATTACTTGAAATGAATCTTCTATTTGCTCTATCATTTACTACATTTCTTAGTGTAAGCCCAAATTTTGCTGAAATTTCTAGATTGCCTGAGAGTATGGGAAACTTTTCAATCATCAAGTGCTTATTGCTTTTAAGGTCGACCTTTGTCAGTATCTCTGCTATTTCACATTGTATTTCCTCCATACCTTATCATAAAGCACTCATCCAGTTCCAGGGATTCATTGATGGTGAATTTCTAAAGCATCATGAATTCCTTCATAGAACCTTCACTCTCTGTTACATTCACTCTGATTTTCCATGAAAAGTGGATTTAGAATTGGAATTTTCCCATTGTTATATATAGTAAAGTCTATGTAAAATTTTTTATGTATTAGATATTTAGAGGGCTTGAGATTATGAATGTAGTCTTGTTTAAGAATATACTGGTTCCAAGATAGTTTCTCTTTGTAAACTATATTCTGAATAATGAAACATATATGAATTGTTTACAATAAAGAGTTATGACTTTTTGGTGATATGATATGCACATTGCCATCTAGATACCTCCGGACATATCAAATCCAACATGCCCAAATTAGAGCCTATACATTTTTAATTATTATATCAGTTTTTCTGCCAAAATAAATATATCTTAAGATAGGAATAATTTGATGATTTTGAGTTTTCTATTATCTTCAGGGCCAATATAGGAAAAACTATACTTTAAGAAGGAAGTATATTTTAATACCCCTTAGTATTTTCCTAATTTTTTGTGTTCAGGGCCTTTTATATGGCTCCATAATACATCAATTTCATATTAAAATGCAGATGCATATATGTGAATCTGTATATGTTTGCAAGTATGTGCACATATATATGAATATATATGATATCTATGTGATATAGATAACTATACATCAAATCATGTGGTGTAGATAAATAGGTAGATAACTATCCCAATTGCTAAATGATCTGAGGTTTTGATTGATGGCACACAATGAGAAGAAAGCTATTAAATTCTCATACCTTATATTCTAAGAGGATGCATGCCTAGTCTGCTTCTGGGCTGAAGAGAAACTAAACTTTGCCTTTATGTGCAGGAAACATTGGAGAAAGTGACATTTCTGAGAATATTCTAGGTGGCTAAGTATAAGGTTTATTTTTTTTTCCTTGGGAATCGTGTCTCTTAAAGAACAGGGATATTGTTCCCTGATGTTGATATCAATATTTCTAAAGCCAGCAGGTGTACTGGAATAGCCCATACTCAGGGCTTCAATGGATCAAAGTTTAATATGCCTAAGAATGAGCAAATAGTTCTTCCTTCCCAGTTCACTTTTAGAAGTTGGAAATAGGCCTTGACATTAAATTAGTAGCACAGCTGAGGTCACAGTTAGGCAGAGGGAGCATGTCAGCCAAGCAATCTCATGGATAGCACCATATGAATTATTAGTGGAACTGAGAGGTAGCTTAGCCTGTGGAGGAGGTCCTCGGTAAAGAAAAAACTTGGCTGACGTATCTAAGCATGACCGCAAGACACATCTATACTTTCTTCTCGATTCTGCTCCATAACATCATCAACATACTCATTCTATGCCTTCAGAATGCTTTAGATTGAATGATTAATTAATTAATATATCAAAATAAGATACTCCAACAGGATTTCCACCAATAAAAATTCTGATTATCTGAGAAATATGGGAGTTTAAGGCATTGTAGTCAGGAAAGGGAGGGAACTGGATTCTTTTTTCAAATTATGTGGCAAGCAGAGCCCTCGGCACCCAGCATGTAATAGATTGCTTAATCTTTACAACAAGCCTATGAAATAATATACTGTTGCAATTCATTAGATGAGAAAAGTGGTTTTCAGATTGCTGAAATAATTTGTCCAAGATCACAAAGTCAGAAACAAATCAATCTATCCCCCTCAAGTATTAAAATACTTCTTGTTATGACATACTTCAGCAAGGAGAATATTTTCATCAGGAGACATTTTTATATATTGAATTTTTCTTCTCTAATCATTCATAAAACGATAATTGCTTTTAAGATGTAGTCTCATGACATCTGTGTATACCTAGATTAGAAATGTGTATATTTAATGACTTCTAAATTTTAATCATATTCCACTTTAAGAAGTGGAATATATATTTCTAGATATATGCCTTCTAATACAATTGTGTTTATTTATAAATTCAGTAATATTTTAATAAGAGCTAGACAGGGGATCCCTGGGTGGCGCAGCGGTTTGGCGCCTGCCTTTGGCCCAGGGCGCGATCCTGGAGACCCGGGATCGAATCCCACATCAGGCTCCCGGTGCATGGAGCCTGCTTCTCCCTCCGCCTGTGTCTCTGCCTCTCTCTCTCTCTGTGACTATCATAAATAAATAAAAATTTAAAAAATTTAAAAAAAAAAATAAGAGCTAGACAGGCCATATAGTATTCTATATACTTCATAAGTATTATTGCATTTGATCAGCATGTCACCCATGAAGCAGGTACAATTTTTATCCCTGTTTTATAGGTAAGTCACAGAGAAGCACATTTTCCAAAATGCCTTATTTAGCAGGTAATGAAGGGAGGATTTGGACCTGAATGCTCAGTTTCTAGAAGCACACCTTTGAACACTTTGATATATTATTTCTTCTATATGTCCTTCTAAGATAATTGTATAAATCCTACAATAATTGTGTGAATTGCATGCATATTATGTAACATAAACAAAAACAGAAATTTTAAAAGAGATAAAATTGAATATAAATATATTTTTCTAAAATATTTTATATTTTTAAATTACTTTTTCTAAATTCAGATGGATCATTTTATGTACCCAGTTTTGGAAAATACTGATTTGCTTCTAGAAATTTGATCTCTTCTTGACTTTAACAATAATGATGCTATCTTCACATGTATTTTGAGAATAGGGTTTTATTCCTTTACAATACAAGCAAGAAAGAGAGATAGGAGTTTTATTCCCTCAAAAGGTTTTGTTGACTAGACCCTGAAGATCATCTTTTTGAATAAGAAAGAAGAGAACATATGGAAATTAGTAGCTAACTATCAAAAGGACTATACTACAGAAGCAGTAAGCAGAATTTAAACCATCTGTGTATTTATGGAGTATGTCTGTATAATAAACATGCTTTGTGGGAGATCACTTGGGTTTGCAGGAATGGTTATATCTTCATATTCTGACTGATTAGACAAAAATATCCTCACCTCCTGAAGAAATGCTTTACTATCAGTTGTAGAAACTTTTAAAAAGCATCAAATAAATATGTATCTATGTTAAGTGTGCATAAGCATCAGCATCATAGAAACAAAAAAAGATTGTTTCATTTAGTTTAAAGAAATTCAGAGTCAAATAGGAATTTTTATATAGTAAATAACTAGATTTTTGTTATTTGTCCAATTTTTGCTTTGGCAAAAAACATGAGTTTTAGTTTCATTGCACATTTCCCTCTGAGTTTTCCCAGCCACAAATAGACAGGTAATTCATATGTCTCAGTAGGGGTGTTTTGGAACCTGTTTAATACACAATTTCAGAGAGAGAGAGGCAAATGAGATAACCAGGAAAGTTATCCCAGAAACTAACTCTTCCTAGGCAGAATCTACATTTAAAAAGCATAAAATTATAATAAAAATTAAAAATGCACAAAGTGCATAGAAGCAATGTTTGTAGTTAGAGAAAAAGAAACCCAATTTATTCCATCTTTTTTTTTTTTGGTAAGAATTCTATTATTTATTACAGATATGACAGGGAATCCCTTTGGTGATAGAATTTTGCTAGTAGGCAAATATCAACATGGAATTGCCAATTTAAATCATCAACCTCAGTCTCAATATCCTTCATCCTGAAAACAGTTTCAACTGAAGTTTCTAGTAAACAGAAGAAAGACTTCAATTTTAAATACTTTGACTTGATATATTAAAAATATTGAAAATCGACTCTTCAAGTCTTGAAAATGTCATACTTTTCTGTCCTTAGAAAAGCCACTTCAATATAGTTTTGTGTATAAGCACGTCACATTTTCTAAAAATAAGTGTTCTTCCATGAATAGGAGTATAATTTGTGCATTTTCTAGCATTATTTTTAATGAACTTGGAATTTAAGTGTGCCCAGCACACTTTCACATATGCCAAAACCCACAAGGCTTACAATTAAATTGTACTTTCCCTGAAAGTTCTCAGAAGTTACCTTCTGGAAAAGAGAGACATACTAAGAAAAACAAACTCTTTAAAAAGATGTTTTAAATTCTATGTATATTATGATGAATAGTAGATATAATTTCTTAAGAGGACCCAGGATCTACCCTACCCATTAAATGTGTTCCTATGCTAACTGGTTCTATACCCAAACTGAACTAGATTTGCACATTCTCTATATAAATGCCACATTTAACAGCAGCAAAATAATTCTAAAGCCAATATTCCAAAACTTATTTCTTTCTGTATTTTGATTATAAATTATAATAATTTTATTTAATTCAAAAAGATGAACTCGAGAAACTATCCAGCCATATAAAATGTTTCCTTCAGGCAGTCAGTGATAACATATAAATAAGAAAGAATGAATTAGAATTTGATCTGATCTTAGGCCCAAATGACAGCCAAAGGAAACATCTAAAAGTGTTTTTTCTTAGAATCTTCTTGTATTATTATATTTCCAAAAAATAAAAGCAACCACAAAATGAAAACACACACAGATATACACATGTGCGCACACACACATACATGTATATAATATATAACCTAAATATTTCTTAGAATCTGCTCCATAGAAGGTTTTTAAATTAAATATTTTCAAGGATTGCATCCTCTCTCCCAAAGAAGACACATTGTCTTTGAACACTGTGTTCCATATATTATTTTACAGACATTATTGAAGCATTCAGAGTTGAAAAATCCTAACTGGCTTATTTTAGGGAGTAGAGTGTCCATTCTCAATGCTCTGACGTTATACAGGCAGTGCCTTTACTAGTACAAAAAGCTTTCTACTTACAAGCTTTGTTGTGTTTCAGAAACGTCTTACATACCTTTGAAATTGCTTTCCTCTTACAGAATCTTAATGCAATGTTACTATAAAAATCCAACAAATGATAAGCTCCATTTAGGCTACCATTATTTATTATATGTCTAATAAGTGAGAGACATATTTTAAAGCACTAGAATATTTAATAATTAAAAGCAATGAAATAATTTAGTTATCACAAGATGCCTTACTAAATAACTTCTATATGTGCCTATTCTAATAGCCATTGGTTACAAACATACAGTGATTCATGTTCTTGCTCAGTGAGTATTTTCTACTTTAGATCTTCAGAGAAACTATATTTTCTATCTCCAATCTAAACAGATATGTTCTAATTACATATTTTACCCAGCTTTGATTTTTCAAATGTCATATTTTTGTCTCAATCCAGTTACTTGGATTTTAAGTTCCCCAGTTTTACCTCTACATTCACCTTAGTGGAATTAAATTTTAGCACAGCATTTCTGTAATAAGATTGCTCATATTTCACTATGGTTAGATCTTCTTTTAGATATTGTCTCTTTACCATTTTCTTCTTATTTTATTCTCTTTATCTTATCTTTATTCTCTTAGGCTAGAATAAAAGAGATAGCTACTTTTAACAGGGCCCTCATCCCTATAACAATTTAATCACTCCAAATCAGCATGTTAGCATTTTTCTTGAGGTTTAATTTTGTGCAGTCTTTGGAAAGATATACCACATTGGACAACAGGAGCAGTCTTTTTCCCATAATTCTGGAACCATCCCAACCACAGGGTCTCAGAGCTTGTTGGAATATCTGGTTGGCTCCACAAGCAGAGGGTGTGGGCTATGGTAGAGGTTCACAAAATCCCCTGAAGGGTCCCAGTCAGAACATGGGATGCTTTGTTCTACAATGTTGTCTATCCTGACAGATCCAAAACACCTGAAAGAACCTTAGAAAATATTGAGGAAGGCACACTAGAACATAAGAGCCTGCTGAGGCCAGGGGCCTGGAAGAGAGGCACAACTTATTAAATTGAAGACTGATACTCCAATGGAAGGCCATCCCCCTCTTTTTTACCAAGATGCCTTAACAACCTCCTTTCATTCATAATATGGTTGAGTGACTAAATCACAAGAATGTAGTAACTTTTCTCTACTTTAATCACTGTCATTAATACTGAATAGTTTTTATTTTAACTTGAGTTTTAGCTCTGAACTTCAGGTCAAAGAAGTTTTTCCCTGAAAGCACTTAAATATAATGTGAACAGATGGGAACTGAGCAATTTTAGGCATAGTTAACATCCTTCGTTAAAACTGTCCTGCTTTAATTGACCTTACATCTTCCCCTTCTTTGAAAAATATTCCATGATACTCATTGATGACTTTAAAATTCAATTGTTACCGGGCTGTTTTAGGCAAAATTATGGAATAATAATTAGTAAAGCCACACTATATTGAGTATAATATGTGCCCTGACACTGTACAAGGAGTTTGATATCACATGAATTTTATTTTTGCTGCCTTATTTACTCCTTTGATAGCCACCTGCCTTATCAATTAAGTAATTCATTTATTCACCTGACATCAAGTGCTTCTTATGTGCCATACACTAATTTAGGTCTGGATACACTGCACATACCAAAACAGGAAAAAAAATGTCATTCACCTTCACCTACATCAAGACTGTGGGCTCCTTTACTCAAAATTAAAGGCTTCCAAACTAGCCTCCAAAGGCTATTTGACTTCCTAAGTTCAACTCTGTATATGTCTTCCCCCATTCATACACACCAGATTGCTCTCTTTATCTTGAAGCTTACCTATATTTGGACATTATCCCCTGTCTTGAAAAACCTCTTATCTGATAAATGTACTAGTAAGATGTTATGTCAATGACCCGTCTTCCTGGCACCATATATTCATTTCAAACTTGCTTTCCTGGAGATAACTTCACTGCAATTTTTGCTCAGTCTTAAGGAGTGATGACTCTCATGCTGGACTGCAAAATTCATTTCAATTATGAGACAAAGCAATGTGATGAAAAACTACTGAGGAGATTGTTCTATTCTGCAGATGCCTTAGGTTACCCTCCTACATTATTTAACTCTGAGGTGTAAGCACTAAATCTTTCCTGAGTTACTGACACTTAAGGAAAAGATAGGGCAATTTTCTTACCTTTGCATTCTGTTGCCCTTCCCTCCCTATATTTTAAATCAATCATTTATATGCATAATTACAATATATATAATAAATATGTAAATATAAATAAATAGGTTTAAAACTAAATGAATTTTTACAAGTTATATACCTGTGTAGTCATTACCACAATCAACATGTAAATAAAAAAAACACACACCTCCTCAGAAAGGTTCTCTGTATCCCTTACAACACAATTTTCTCCTAAGACTCCTTGACCTAGGCAACCACTGATTTTCTTTCTGTTATTTCATATTCAGTTTACCTTTTCTGCAGTTTTATTAAAATTGGATCATGTGATATATATACTGGTAGTCTGACTTTTTCACTCAGCATGTGTTTCAGATTTATTCCTGTTATGTCTATGAGTAGTGTGTTCCTTTGTATTACCAAACAGTATATACTTATAGATATGTTTCAATGTATTTATACTTCCACCTGTTGATGGACATTTGAGTTGGTTCCACTTTGGGGTTATCAAAATAAAGCTGCCATGTTATTTCTATTCAGGGTGCTCAGTAAATATTAAAACTGGGACTGATGAGCAGTATATAATCAGTGTATATCTAAGTACTTAAGAAACTGCTTGAGTGGTTTTCAAAGTACTTATGCATTTTACATCCTCAAAAGCAATATATGAGAATTCCACTTTGCTCTATATTTGTCCATGATTTGGTATTGCTAATTTTTAATTTTAGTCATCCTAACATCAATTTAATATCTCATTATGATTTTAACTTTCACTTCCTTGACAACCTCAAATATTAATTTAATCATCCTCTGCTTACTGACCATTCATATCCCTTCAAGAAGTATCTGTTTAAATTCTAAGTCCATTTTTTTAATTGGACCCCTTGACTTCTTATTATTGACTATATAGACATATCCAGGAAGTAAATCATTTGTCACAAATATGCATTGTAAATATATTCTCCCAGTTTGTATCTTGTATTTTCATTTTTAATGATAAAATTTAAAAGCAGAAGATATTAATTTGGAAGTACAATTTATCCATTTTTAAAAATGGGCTTCTCTATAGAGAACCTTCCCTGATCAAAGTTTGTAAATATATTCTGTATTTTTGTAGCAGTTGTAATATTTTAGCTTTTAAGTCTGAGGTCCATTTCAAATTAACTATTGGTATGATATCAGGTAGTAGTAAAGTTCTTTTTCTTTCCATATGGTTATAACATAACTTCTTTTGCACTGTTAAAAGACTATCCTTCCCCTTTTAATTTCCTCAGCATATTGTCAAAATTTAATTGACTATATACATGTGGATATGAGTATATGTTCTCTCTTCTGTTCCATTTACCTACATTTGTTTTCTTTTGCCAGTGTTTCACTACCCTGATTGCTGAGGTTCTATAACAATGCTGAGGTCAGGGATGCCTGGGTGGCTCAGCGGTTGAGCACCTGCCCCTGGCTCAGGGCGTGATCCATGGTCTCAGGATCAAGTCCCACATCAGGCTCCCTGCATGGAGCCTGCTTCTCCCTCTGCCTGTGTCTCTGCCTTTCTCTCTCTGTGTCTCTCATTAATAAATAAATAAAATCTTAAAAAAAAAAAAACAATGCTGAGATCAAGGGGTGCAAGTAAACCAACTTTTTGTTTGTTTCTTTGCATTTCCATTTAAATTCTAGAATTATTCTCTCATTTTTTATCAGGGTTGGAAGGTCTTTTAAATTAATTATTTAACACATTGTAGTGGAATCAGGAACTTTTTGGGTTTTTTAGATTTCTAGATCAGTTTTGAAAATGTATGACTTAACAAGGAATTTGTCTATTTCACCAACTCTTCAAATATATCAAATCCATCAACATAAACCTGTCCACAATATTCACTTATTGTTTACTTATGTCTCATGGATCTGTAGTGATTGACTCCTCTTTCATTCCTGGGATTGGCAAATAGTATATTTTTCTGTTTTATCAGCCCATTTATTTTTATTTATTTATTTATTAAATTGAGTTTTTAAAATTATTATTTTTTGTCAATGTAGTAGAGATTTCATTAATGTTTCCTAAGAAATGATTTGGCCTAATTATTTTATCTAATGCTTGTTAATTTTCTATTGATTTGTGCTCTTGCAATTATTTCCTTCCTTCCTCTTTGAGTTTTATTTGCTCTTCTATTTCTACCTTGTTTTTTGTTTTTTTTTTTTTTTTTTTTTCTATTTCTACCTTGTAAAGTTGGGATGTTAAACCACTGACTTGAAAACTCTTTTTATATAAGCATTTATTTTTTTTGTAGACTCCTTTTATTACAACTAACGAATTTTAGTATCTTTTGTTTCATTTTTGATAATTTTGAATATTTTCCTTTTTTTTGCTCATGGATTGTTCAGCCTTATGTTATTTAATTTCCAAATGTTTGGATATTGGGGTATTTTCTTATTGATTTTTAATTTTATTTCATTGTAGTGGTATTACCTATTTGATATGACGCTTTTCCATTTATGAAGACTTGTATTATGGGTGAGCATATGTCAATCTTGATGAATATGCATGTGAAAACAATGCATATTTGGTAGTTATTTGTTGGGATGTTCTGACATGTTACATAGGTGAATTTAGTGGATAACGTTACATCTTTTATATCTACACTTATTTCCTATTTACTTGATCTATTAATTAATGATAGAGTAGTGCTGAAATCTCCAACTATAAGGGTAAACTAGTGTCTTTGCATGTGTCAGTTTTAGTTCCTGTATTTAGAATCTCTGCTTTTGGATGAATACTCATTTTGCATTTGTGTATTCTTCTTATTGATTAATTGAACACATTATCATTGTGAATTTTCCCTATTCATACCTTATACTCTATTTTGTTCTGAAATCTAATTGTTCATATTAATATGGTCATCTTAGATTTTTTATAATTTCTCTTTGTATGTTATATATGTTCCATTATTTTTCATTTTTTGTGTGTACTTATATTTAAATTGAATATATATAGCATGTATTTGACCCTTGGTTTTTTCCCCCAGTTTTACTATCTGCCTTTATAGGAATATATAGACCATTTATATTTATTGTTCTTACCAATGAAATTAGCTTCAAATCAAATAATTTGCTAATGATAAAGATTTTTTACATTTTTCATTTGTTCTTATAGGTTTTTGTCCTCTCTAATTTCTTTTTGATTAATAATATTTACCATTTTAATTTATCTTCAGTATTGGCCTATTAGCTATCCTTCTTTTTTTTTTCTTTTTCATGATAATTCTGGAGTATTTTTTTTAAGATTTTATTTATTTATTCATAGAGACACACAGAGAGAGAGAGAGAGAGAGAGAGAGAGAGAGAGAGGCAGAGGGAGAAACAGGCTCCATGCAGGGAGCCTGATGTGGGACTCGATCCGGGGTCTCCAGGATCACGCCCTGGGCCAAAGGCAGCGCCAAACAGCTGAGCCACGCGAGCTGCCCATAACTCTGGTGTATTGACATGTACTTTTAACTTATCACAATCTATCATCAAATTATATTATATTCTTCCACATTTTATGTAATTTTTTATAACAGTATGCTTCCATTTTGCTTCTCCTTTCCATGTTTTATTATCATACAATTTTACTCTTTGCTCTGAAATATGTTGTAAAACCTGCAATTGTCAAATAGACTTTTTAAGAAAATGTAATGTGAATTTTATATTTACCTACATATTTATCATTTCTGGTGCTTTTTTATATTGATACAAGTTTTTAAGTTAAATCATTTTATTTTGCTTTTCTTTGATAAGGCTTTTTTTTTTTTTTAGTATTTCAGTATAATTGACACACAATGTTACATTTACTTTAGGTGTACAACATAATGATACAAGCTTATATGTTATGCTGTGCTTGTCACAGGTGTAGCTACCATCTGCCACCGTACAATGTTATTTTAATAGCATTGAATGTATTCCCTGTGCTGAATTTATACCCGTGACGTATTTATTATGTAATGGGAAGCCTGTTTCTCCCACTTCCCTTTACTCATTTTGTCCATTATCCCACCCACCTACCCTCTGGCAACTATTGCTTTGTTCTCTGTATTTGTAGGTTTGATTCCACTTTTTGTTTATTTACTTATTCGTTTGTTTTCATTTTTAGATTGCACGTATAAGTGAAATCACATGGTATTTGTCTTCCTCAGTCTGACTTATTTCACTTAGCATAATACATTGTAGGTCCATACATGTTTATACAAATGCAAGATCTTATTCTCTTTTTTTTCTTGGCTGAGAAATACATATATATATATGTATATATATCTATACATATATATGTATAAATAATGTATATATATAAACACACACACATCACACCTTCTTTATCCATTCAACTATTTTTTTTTTAAGATTTTATTTATTTATTTATTTATGAGAGACAGAGAGACAGAGAGAGAGGGAGGCAGAGACACAGGCAGAGGGAGAAGCAGGCTCCATGCAGGGAGCCCGAGTGGGACTAGATCCCAGGTCTCCAAGATCACACCCTGGGCCAAAGGCAGCGCCAAACCTCTGAACCGCCCGGCTGCCCATATCCAACTATTGATAGACACATGGGTTGGTTCCATATATTGGCTATTGTAAATAATGCTGCAAATAACAAAGAGGTGCATATATCTTCAAATTAACATTTTTGTTTTCTTTGGGTAAATACCAAGTAGTGAAATTATTGGATGATATGGTATTTATTTCTAATTTTTTGAGGAATCACTATTTTTCATAGTGGCTATACCAATTTACATTACCACCACTAGTGTACAAGGACTTCCTTTTCTCCACATCCTTGCTAACACTTATTATTTCTTGTCTTTTTGATTCTAACCATGCTGACAGGTGTGAAGTGATATGCTATTGTGGTTCTGATTTGCATTTCCTCACTGATTAGTGATATTGAGCCTCTTTTCATATGTCTGTTAACCATCTGTATATCTTCTTTGGGAAAATGTTTATTTAGGTTTTTGACCACGTTTAATCAGATTCTTTAGTTTTCTGGTGTTTAGTTGTATAAGTTCTTTCTATATAAGGGAAGAATATTTGCAAATAATATATTCAATAAAGGGTTAAGATCCATTTTCTTTTGTTTTAAAGGTTTTCTTTAGTATTTAATGTAGTATAAAATTACTGGTGATAACTAAGCTGTGCTTTTCTCCTGCAAAAATTTTTAATTTCTTTTTTTAAATGTTTTTTTATTTTTTTTTAAATTTTTATTTATTTATGATAGTCACAGAGAGAGAAAGAGAGAGAGAGGCAGAGACATAGGCAGAGGGAGCAGCAGGCTCCATGCACCGGGAGCCCGACGTGGGATTCGATCCCGGGTCTCCAGGATCGCGCCCTGGGCCAAAGGCAGGCACCAAACCGCTGCGCCACCCAGGGATCCCCAAATTTTTAATTTCTGAAAGATTTCCTCTCAATATAGAAATCCAATTGAGACTGCCTCTTTTTTTCTTTTTTCTTTTCCTTTTAAATCAGCACTCAGGCCATTTCTTTGTTTTGTGGTTTACATAATTTTTCAAAGATGTCTGTAATTTTTCAAGTGTTTCTGTATGTAATGTACTTTTTTCTTCAGCTGCTTTTCTTTTTATCACTGTGTTTTAATAATTTGATTATATTGTGCATTGGAATGGTTTGCTTTCTGTTAATCATTATTGGATTATGCTGTTACTTCGCTATATGAGTTTATACTCTGTGAGTGTAAAAGATTAACAGTAAATCTATACAAGTCTAAACAGTAAATCTATGGGGATCTGTTATTGCTGTGGAAGGTTCCTGTTCTTATACTGTAATCTTGAAATTTCCCCAGGAAGAAAATTGTAGTAAAGATATAGCATACCTCATTTGTTTCCCTTTTTCAAAGATCACAGTCCTGTGTTTCCTTTTATTAAATGTCTGAAAACAGTCATATCATTTTTTTCTTGGATAGTTTTCTAGAAATTTATAGTAGGAAGATAAGTCTTGAAATTTTTAGTAGGAAGATAAGTCTTGAACTTAATCCTTCATGGCTATAATTGGGACTCTCTCTCCTTCCCTTTGGATGATGATGATCATAAAAACTCTACTTTATGGCTCTAAGTTTTTCATTTGCAAGGTTGAAAGATGGAGGTCATATATGACTTGGATTGTACAGAAAATCATAGCGGGGGTGCCTGGGTGGCATAGTCAGTTAAGCATCTTACTCTTGTTTTCAACTCAGGTTGTGATCTCAGGGCTGTGAGATCAAGCTCTGCATGGGGCTCTGTGCTAGGTGCAGAGTCTGCTTAGCATTCTCTCTCCTTCTGTCCCTCCTGCTCAAGCTCTCTTTCTCTAAAATAAATAAATATATTTTTTTAAAAAGTCACAATAGGGCAGCTTTGGTGGCTCAGCGGTTT
The DNA here is from genome assembly GCF_018345385.1 of Vulpes lagopus. NCBI lineage: Eukaryota > Metazoa > Chordata > Mammalia > Carnivora > Canidae > Vulpes > Vulpes lagopus. Next base: position 19,413,667 of record NC_054824.1, on the reverse strand, counting down.
AGCGCCGCCTTCAGCCCAGGGCCCAATCCTGGAGACCCGGATCGAGTCCTACGTCAGGCTCCCTGTATGGAGCCTGCTTCTCCCTCTGCCTGTGTCTCTGCCTCTCCTCTCTCTCTCTCTCTCTCTCTCTCTCTGGGTGTGTCTCATGAATAAATAAATGAAATCTTAAAAAAAATAAAAAAATAAAAAGTAAAAAGTCATAATAATTGGCTTAAAATAAAATAGATTATTCAAATAGGTAAAATATTTGATTAAACACACACATACACACAAGGTGTATTTTCTACAAAGGTTCTGCTTAAAACAGAATCTCAAGACCATCAAAAAAGATGAAGATGTTTTGGATGTTCTTTTGGGTGTCATAATATGGCCATTTGCAAACAATCTTTAATAACCCATGGAAGATTTGGAACTTATCAGTAATGATGCAAATTCACAGCTTTGTTGTGCTATATACAAAAAAGCTTTCATCTGTCTACTACTAATTTAATATAATGTGCTTCTCTACCCTGGAAAGCACTAGAAGTGACAACCTGTGAATACAGGTTGCTTATGTATACTTGCTTAAGTATACTTAAGCATAGTTGCTTCTATAGCACTACATCATAAAGAATAAGAAAGTGAGGTAGAGGCTGTATATATATGATACACTATACCCATTGCTAAAATGATACTTCTTTTGAACTGAAGTACCACAATTTCTAGCTGTTTTGTGACACAATGTCTTGAAAAGCATCTTGATGAATTTACCAAATCATAATTCAACTGAGGAAAAAAAAAACTGTCAATGACATCAACACAGTAAACCACATGTCTCTGAAATATAAGTATATCCTGTTTCATGGAGGGGTTTTCAGGGAACTGGTATTGATCTTAGGGACTAAAGACAATCTTAGTACTCCAGAACTTCTAGTTTATGTTAGATGTGTGTAAAGTGTCCAAAGACTAATGTAATGCTTGACTGGACTATTAACATAAAGTGGGAGTTTTCTCCTGAGAATGCTTTGATTTAGTAGAATAAAAACTTTAAGATGGAGGAAAAACTATGGTCCCTAAGCAGTCACAGGGCAACTTGGAATTTCTCAAGTTAAATATAGCTATGTCATTTCTACCATTAATCATTCTTGAAATGTTAATTTAAATAATACTTGACACACCCTATCTCAGAAATCCTATACTTTGTTTGTTTTAATATTAGCTAACACAATTTTTTTTGGCATAAGTGACTGAAAATATTATGGAATGACCGTATCTTGTTTGCATTGAGATTCCAGAGGTCAGTAGCATTCAGATTAAATCAGGAGGAAAGTCACTGGGAGCACTACTAGAATATAAAGTGTGTCTTTTACTTGCCAAACACCTAACTGCAAAATTTACCATTCATCACTTTTTAGAACTTGCCATTTAATGTATGTCTAGCATTTGACATATTATAGATTTTCATCAATTCCAAATATGGGTACCGGCTTTAACTTTCTCAAATGAAATGGATAAAGTGACAAAATACTATGGAATACAGAAAATATGAGGAAAAGGACCACTACTCATGTTGGAAATGATTTCCACATGAACCTTATTCTGTTTTTTTTTTTCCTTAATTCCTTGAAGAGGTTCATACTCACTCCCTAGTCAGTCTTTTCCTTTTATAATAACAGGTATTCAAGCATTTTATCTGATTTGACAGCTTGCATGTATAAAAAAAAGAACCAGTGTTGGTTTTCATTTTCTTTGACTTTTTCACATTACAAAGGACTGTATTAATGCTGCATTTTATAAATTAAAGTAGACCCTATTGCTTCCCACAATTGATCTTGCTGAAATAGTGCATGTGTTTTGTAGATCAACTGATTTCAACATTACGGAAAAGGCAATTTAGACATTTTATGTAAGCAGATATATATACACACACACACACACACACACACACACACACATTTATACTAGACAAAAGAGCCATTTATTGTATGACTATGTGCCTTGATAATAATCAGATGTCTCTGTTCATTTGCAGTTCTATTACTGGAACCCATAACTAGTTTGGTCTGCAATGGTGTCAGTTTAGCTCACCAAAAAACCATTCGCTGCAAAATAATCTATAGAAGTAAGTGGCCATCCTATAATGATTTTTTTTTTAATTTCATTGACATCTTACAAATAAGGATACAACAAAAGCCCTGAAACAACATAGTACTCACAGAAACTAAGTATGTCCATAGAGGATAGAAATGATGAACAAAAGATAAACCCCTACTTGTATCTAGCCCCTTCTACACAATTATTCTGTTACTTTTCCCTTATTCCTCGCAGTCAGACAGCAGATGTTGAATAGTTTCTGAAAGGTGCAATTGAGATTATCATGGAAAATGTTACAAATAAATTAAAGAATGGAATGGATTTCCTGTATTAAATTCATTGCTTTCCTATGCTCCTGTAAGACTTTTGCCTCTCTATCTTTTTCTTCTGAAAATTAAAACTGAAAACCATATTTGTTTCTGCATCAATACTACATGATACATCATCTCAATAAGGCATTGTGGGAATAGACATAGGCCACTTGTTTGGCCCTAGTCAGGTAAAAATTAGATGATAACAGACCTTCCTTCTGTACCTTTGCAAAGTATAGCCATGCTTGAATGAAAGAGCTAACTGTGTGACAGTCTAAAAACTAAGTAATTTGCTTTTAAAAATTCCCAGAGATCTAGAAAACTGAATTCATTTTCTTTTTTTAGTTAGTTCCTAAAGTTCATAGCTATTCTATGAACTGCCTTTTTAGGTATCATGTCTTGGGGTCAGTGTTTCTTAAATCATGACTCTTCAGGGAATATACTTAAAATATGCCAAAAATATGTTTTATTATATTTGTATTTGGTTGTGAGAAGTAGGGAGTGAGTGATGGACAGTTATACCAAATTGTCATATATATATATGTATATATATATATACAGATATATATATATATATGTATTTACACCTAGTTTATTGTCATAGAATTGGAGAAGCTTCACTCCACCTGTCTTGAGGTTTCTACCCTCCTTTAGTAAACTTGCTGAAGTAACCCAAAGCAGTTTCAAAGCATTAGCATCCCTACACATATCCTAGGGAGTAAAACCAGACCTAGGATAGTCTTAAGGTATTATCACATATACCATTCTGTGGTTGGACTTAGATTGAGGTTACAACCCCCCCCCCTAAAAGATATACTGGTCTGATTGACTCTCTTATTTTATCCTTCTCCTATAAAGGCAGATTTATTGAGATCAAGACCCATTTTTATCTTCCCTTCTGCCCCAGTTCCCTTATCTTCTAGCTGGTACCAAGAAGGTAATCAATCCATGTCTTTAATTAATGAATGAAAAAATCAATTACCTGCCCTGCCTTTCAAGGGTTTTGGTAGATTTTATGCCATTGTGGAATCAGTAGATTTTTTTGTTTATATAATAGTTATAGGTGGAGGGGAGTAAGCTATGTTCCTGTTATAACGTAAGCCAGAGCTATTCTTTCCTGGGAAGATTTACAGGGTATCAAGAATTCTTCAGAATAGATATAGATATACTGTTAAGAACACCCAATTCTCCAGATACATTTCCTACATAAAGAAAGCAAAACAAAAAATAAACCAAACGACAACAACAACAACAAAAAACTACTTGGAAATAACTTGATTTGAAGCTAAATTGGTCTTGTGTTCAGTCAAAACTGTCAAGGTTTTGAGAACATTCCACTGTGCCTGATATAATATAGCTAAAGAGAGCAAACACCAAAAATATCTGTGTGACACCACACTTTGTTAGAAGCTAATAAAAATAGATTTCAGAAACAGAGATGCTGCATTAGAATATGGGTAGAAATGTACTCTTCCCATATTTACTCCCTTTTGTTAACAATTATTGGAAACCATAAAAACCAGAAGGCCTTTACTTCTAAATTATTATTTCAGTTTTAGATACATTGGAATGCTACAAAATATTAGTACATGATAAATACAATTTGACCAGGATGAAGCTTACATATAGAATTATCATAATTGTTGGTACATCCGGGGGGAGGGGGATGGCCATACGACCATCTGGAAGCATTATTGAGGAATGCACTAGATGAAATGCATTGCTGAAAAAGTTGACTAGCTGCCTCTTTGGAAATGGAAGGAACTTTTAGCACTGAGCAGCCCATTTTTCAGTCTAAGGTTCCATTCAGTCCCTTTGCTCCTTTCATTGCTTAAATTCTTAATATCTGTGCACAATACTATCTCTACCAATAGATTATAAATTCCTTGTGAACAGTGATTAAAGTCTTATTCATCTGTGTAGCTTCTAGTGTGCTTGAAGAAATTACATGGTAGTTGCTATATAAATGCTAAGTGTTTAATTCTAAAAGATGACATATAATGCATATATTTTTTATTTAGGTTAGTCTTTCCCAGAAAAGGGGGAAAGGATATAGATGTTCTCTTAGACCTTTAATCCCTAAAGATTTAGGGTTTTATATATTTTTACTTTGGATTTTCATGAGGTGATTGTCTACTTTTCTTGACTAACAACTACATCAAGTCTACACTTTTCCTGGCCATATTTTTCAGTAGATTGATGACTTAATCTTGGGCAAGATTGCCAAAGCATCAATATACCATAAAATTGTCTACTTCCCCAATTTAAACAATGAAGCAGATTAAAGCAGCTTGAGAACAGCAATGAAAATATTATGCCATTGGAATGCAAATGCAGACAGCCTGAGGCTGTTTGATTCCTACCAACATAATTACATTTAAGCAATATAAAAATATATATATTTCCCCTTAAGGGAAAATCTATTCCTTCTCAGAAACAAATTGTGTTCTTTGGTCTAAAGCATGCTAATATGGTATCTCCAACAAGACTGTATTGCCTCCAAAATGGGTATATTTGGCTAAAAGATGAAGAACTTTCAGTCTTTTTCCCAATTTAATATTAGGCAATTTTAAATATTTTGATTCACTGTCCTTTTAGTTCACTGATTAGCTTCAACCAGGTTTCCATGGAGTTTAGTTTAATTCTCTGGCCAAACACCAACACATCAAACACAAGTAGTCATAAAAATAATAGGCATAAGGAGTCACTTCTTTTACTCACTTAATTGACTAAACCAAATTGACTATTGATAATAATCAATAATAAAATTTAGGAAACAATTCTTTTTTTTTTAAAAAAGGAACTGTTTTGTTATAGAGACAAAGTATTTGCATGATTAAGCCTCTGTCCATTACCTTGCTTTAGGTTAGAGCAAGCCTAGATTTGTATAATTACAAATAAAACTGAACCTGTCTGGATGACTAGCTCAGAATGCTCAGGAAAATAAATCTTACCCACCCTAGAAAAACTCTTTCATGACTAATTCATACATCTGTAATGAAAATAAAAAAACAGTAATTGCTAATGTAAATATTTGAGGCATAAACACATTTATACTCAACTATATGAACATATATTACTTGCCTATCCAAATTTCACAGTATTCCATAGAGATCTGAGAGTAGAAAAAGAAATCCTATTCAAGAATAACTCAATAATTTAATAATTTCAATAATTTGGTATAGTATTTCTGAAACTTGTAAAACATATTTTTTTTAAATATAAAAAGAATGGGGGACACCTGAATGGCTCAGTTGGTTAAACACTCAACTCTTGATTTAGGCTCAGATCATGATATCAGGATTATTAGATCAAGCTTCACATCAGACTCTGCTCTCAGAGTGGAATCTGCTTGAGATTCTCTCTCTCTCTCTCTCTGCCTCTGTCCTTCCCCTGCACTCACATGTGTTTGCTCTCTCAATAAATAAATAAATAAATAAGTAAGTAAATAAATAAATAAAAATAAATCTATGAAAAAAAGAAAAGGAAGAAAAGAAAGAAAGAAAAAAAAGAAAAAAGAAAAGAAAAAAAGAAAAGAAAGAAAAGAAAAGAAAGAAAAGAAAAAAAAGAAAAGAAAAGAAAAGAAAAGAAAGAAAAGAGAAAAGAAAGGTTGAAAATTAGAATACTCTTCTGGTCAACTGAGAAAAATTATATATTTGTGAATTATTACAGTTTTGAAATTATAGTTAGAATTAAATAAAAGGAACTTGTAACAAAATATGTAAAATGAGTTAATATTATCCTTAACCTAAACTGAGTTATTTTTTATATACTTTGTTTTTGTGTGTGTGTTTAATTTTTTATTTAAATTCAATTTGACAACATATAGAATAACCCCTGTATTCATCCCATCAAGTGCCCTCCTTAGTGCCCATCACCCAGTCACCCCATTCCCCCACCTTCCTTTCCTTCTGCAACCATTTGTTTGTTTCCCAGAGTTAGGAGTCTCTCATGGTTTCTCTTCCTCTCTAATTTTTCCCCACTAAGTTTCCCTCCTTTCCCTTAAAGTCCCTTTCACTATTTCTTATATTCCACATATGAGTAAAATCATATGATGATTGTCTTTCTCTGACTGACTGATTTACCTCAGCATAACACCCTTTAGTTCCACCCACATCAAAGCAAATGGTGGGTATTCATCCTTTCTGATGGCTCAGTAATCTTCTATTGTGTATATATATATATACCACATCTTCTTTATCCATTCATCTGTCAAAGAACATCGAAGCTCATTCCACAATCTGGCTATTGTGGACATTGCTGCTATGAACATTGGGGTGCAGGTGTCCTAGCATTTCACTACATCTGATCTTTGGAGTAAATACCCAATAGTGCTATTGCTGAGTCATAGGGTAGCTATATTTTTAACTTTTTGAGGAACCTCACACTGTCTTCCAGAGTGGCTATATCAGCTTGCATTCCCACCAAGAGTGCAAGAGGGTTCCCCTTTTTCAACATTCTCACCAACTTTCTTGGTTTCCTGTCTTGTTAATTTTAGCCATTCTCAATGGTGTGAGGTATTATCTCATTGTGGTTTTGACTTGTATTTCCATGATGGCAAGTGATGTGGAGCATTTTTTCATGTGTCTGTTGGCCATGTCTATGTCTTCTTTGGAGAAATATCTGTTCATGTCTTCTGACCATTTCGTGACTGGGTTGTTTGTTTCTTGGGTGTTGAGTTTGGTAAGTTCCTTATAGATCTTGGATACTAGCCCTTTATCTGATATGTCATTTGCAAATATCTTCTCCCATTCTGTAGGTTGTCTTTTAGTTTTGTTGACTGTTTCTTTTGCTGTGCAGAAGCTTTTTATCTTAAGTCCCAATAGTTCATTTTTGCTTTTGTTCCCCTTGCCTTCATATATGTGTCTTGCAAGAAGTGGCTATGGCCAAGTTCAAAAAGGATGTTGCCTGTGCTTTCCTCTAGTATTTTGATAGATTCTTGTCCACATTTAGATCTTTTAACCATTTTCAGTTTATCTTTGTGTATGGCATAAGAGAGTGGTCCAGTTTCATTCTTTTGCATGTGGCTGTCTAATTTTCCCAACACCATTTATTAAAGATATTGTCCTTTTTCCAGTGAATATTCTTTCCTGTTTTGTCAAAGATGAGTTGGCCATTGAGTTGAGGGTCCATTTCTGGGTTGTCTATTCTGTTCCATTGATCTATGTGTCTGTTTTTGTGCTAGTACCATACTGCCTTGATGATCACAGCTTTGTAATACAGCTTGAGGTCAGGCATTGTGATGCCCTAAGCTTTGTTTTTCTTTTTTCAACATTCCTCTGGCTACTCAGGGTCTTTTCTGGTTCCATACAAATCTTAAGATTATTTGTTCCAACCCTATGAAAAAAAGTTCATGGTATTTTGATAGGGATTGCATTGAATGTGTAAATTACTATGGGTAGCATAGACATTTTAACAATGTTTGTTCTTCAAATCCATGAGCATGGAATGTTTTTCCATCTCTTTACGTCTTCCTGGATTTTTTTCATAAGTGTTCTGTAGCTTTTAGAGTATAGACCCTTTACCTATTTGGTTAGGTTTTATTCCCAAGTATCTTATGGTTTTTGGGTGCAATTGTAAATGGGATTGATTACCTAATTTCTCTTTCTTCAGTCTCATTGTTATAAATTAGAAAGGCCACTGATTTCTATGCATTGATTTTGTATCCTGCCACATGGCTGAATTGATGCATGAGTTCTAGCAATCTTGGGGTGGAGTCTTTTGGGTTTTATATGTACAGTATCATGTCATCTGTGAAAAGGGAGAGTTTGAGTTCTTCCTTGCCAAATTAAATGCCTTTCATTTCTTTTTGTTGTCTGATTGCTGAGGCTAGGGCTTCTGGTACTATGTTGAGTAACAGTGGTGAGAGTGGACATCCCTGTTGTGTTCCTGATCTTAGGGGAAAGGCTGTCTGTTTTTCCCCACTGAGAATATTTGCTGTGGGCTTTTCATAAATGACTTTTGTGATACTGAGAAATGTTCCCTTTATCCCAATATTTTGAAGAGTTTTAATCAGGAATGGATGGATTTTGTCAAGTGCTTTCTCTGCATCTATAGAGAGGATCGCGTTTCTTGTCTTTTCCTTTTTTTGATGTGATCTATCACGTTGATTGTTTTATGAATGTGGAATCACCCTAACATCTCAGGGATAAATCCCACTTAGTCATGGTGAATAATCCTCTTAATGTATTGTTGGATCCTATTGGTGAGCATCTTGGTGAGAATTTTTGCATCCATGTTCATCAGGGATATTCCTGTAATTCTCCTTTTGGTGGAATCTTTGTCTGGTTTTAGGATCAAGGTAATGCTGGCCTCATAGAAGGAATTTGAAAGTATTCCCTCCCTTTCTTCCCTTTGAAACAGTTATAGTAGAGTAGGTATTATTTCTTCTTTAAATGTTTGATAGAATTCCCCTGGGAAGCGATTTGGCCCTGGACTTTTGTTTCCTTGGATGTTTTTGATGACTGTTTCAATTTCCTCACTGGTTATTGACCTGTTCATGTTTTCTATTTCTTCCTGTTTCAGTTTTGGTAATTTGTAGGTTTCTAGGAAAGCATCCATTTCTACCAAATTGTCTAATTTGCTGGCATATAGTTGCTCGTAGTACATTTTTAAAATCATTTGTATTTCCTTGATATTGGTTGTGATCTCTCCTCTTTCACTCATGAATTTATTAATTTGAGTCTTTTTTCTTTTCTTTTTAATAAGTCTGGCTAGGGGTTTATCTATCTTATTAATTCTTTCGAGGAACCAGCTCCTGGTTTCGTTGATTTGTTCTACAGTTCTTCTGGTCTCTATTTCATTGAGTTCTGCTCTAACATTTATTATCTCTCATCTTCTGCTTAGTTTAGGCTTTATTTGCTGCTCTTTCCACAATTCCTTTAGGTGCAGGGTTAGTTTGTGTATTTGAGATTTTTCCAATTTTTTGAGGGAGGCTTGTATTGCAATATATTTCTCTCTTAGGACCACTTTTGCTGTATCCCAAAAAAATTTAACAGTTGTGTTTTCATTTTCATTAGTTTCCATGAGTCTTTATAATTCTTCTCTAATTCTCTGGTTCATCCATTCATATTTTAATAGGATGCTCTTAACTTTTAACTTTCAAATCTTTGAGTTCCTTCCAAATTTCTTCTTGTGATTGAATGAAAATCACAATATTTTCAAAGCTTTGTGCTATTAAAATATGCAGGAGATAATCCCAATTTTTTGGTATTGGTTGAGACCTGATTTGTGAACCAGTATGTGATCTTGAGAAGAATGTATATTCAGTTGCATTAGAATGGAATGTTCTTTATATATCTATATCTATATCTATATCTATCTATATCTATATCTATATCTATCTATATCTATGACCCATTTGGTCCAGTATGTCATTCCAGCAGTCCTTCTGGAGGAGGGGCTTGCTATGCTGATTCTCACATGTCTGTGCCTGGGCAGAGATGTCCCTCCCTCTGCCAGGTGGCCCAGCTCAGTGTGAAGATGTTTGTCTTGTGAGGCCTTTGTTCCCTAGAGGCCATATGTCTCCCAGATGAAAGGCGAAAAGAAAAGAAAAAAATGGCACTGGCCAGATCTCCAGCCCCGGAGCGTGAGTTCCCCTTGTGCGGTGAGCCTGCAGTCTCTCAGTGCACACTGGCCTAGATCCTCCTGGGGGCAGGTGTGGGGGCGCTGATCTGTACAAATTGAAGGACACCTAGAGACATGAGAGCTTTTACCATCTTGAGCCCTCTCCTGTTTCACCTGTTCCAGAAGGAACAGAGAAAATAGCTGTCTTTGTCTGCTGTAGTGACCTGGGACCCAGAGCCCTACACTGCTGGGCTTGTGCTTCCACGGTCCAACTCACCCAGAGGGAACAGAGGATAACCCACTTCCGCCTATTGCCAGGCTCTAGGGTAAAGAGAGCTCAGGTGCTGGCCTGCATACTCAGCCTGCTTCTCCCAGACACCCTGGGAGGATTGCAGCATTCCAGCCCTTTACTGCAATCCAACTACGGTATGTGGTGAGCTTTCTCCCAGGCATCCCTATTCCTACTGTGTCTCTGGGAATATTGTGGCTTCGCTGCTCCTTCTGTGATTCTGCCCTATTTTCCCCACTGAGCACTTTTCAGTCAGGGAAGACTGTTTCAGGCTCAGGTTTCTAAATTTCCCAATATTCCGCTGCCCCACTTTCCTGCAGCAGCTTTCCACAACTCCCTCCCCTCCCTTTATCTTCTAATATATCCCCTCCTTTCCTCTTCTCTGCCTTCCTACCTTGTCAGAAGAGATGACTGTTTTCTCTGTTGCATTCCAGCTGTTCTCTCTTTATACCTCGGGTTGAATTCATAGGTGTTCAGGATGTTTTGAAAACTATCTAAGTTTGAGGGACCAAATGAATGGAGGACCCCTACTCTTCCGCCATCTTGCCTCCCTCCAGTTTTCTAAACTGAGTTAATTTTAATCAAGTTCTCACTTTGTTACAGGGTTATCATGAACAAACATGGCCTTTGTATATATGGAAAGGATTAGACTACAGCCTCTTTTATGACATATCCTAAACATTTGTCCTTTCTTAAAAAATATGAGTGAGGAGCCTTTTAAATCTTCAATCTTTCTAGATGCTAACATTTAAAATGATAAGATTTAATATTAGATTTATTGCAAATAACATGCTAAAATATGGAATAAATGATGATCTGTATGTTCTTTTAAGCATCATTGTATTATATCTACTTCATCTGAAGACGCATCTTCTTTGAAATAAGCATGTTAGTCATTTTATTTTTTTTTATTTTTATTTCTTTAAATATTTTATTGATTTATTCATGAGAGACACAGAAAAAGAGGCAGGACACAGGCAGAGGGAGAAGCAGGCTCCATGCAGAGAGCCCAATGTGGGACTTGATCCTGGGACTACAGGATTATGCCCTGAGCTGAAGCTGGGCACTAAATGACTGAGCCACCCAAGTGTCCCATGTTAGTCATTTTTAAATGTATTTTAAAAAATACTAAGTTCACTTTGAGATAAAATTCTTGCATAAGACAGCTGCTTTCATAAATTATACACAGACATGGACATATATAGAAAAACTCAACACTTAAAGATAATCCAATTAAAAAACAACAACAGGTTTTTCTAAGAACCTACTAACAGTAAATCAACTTGATAAATTTTATGAGAATTTTCAAAGCTGCATGAGCTTTCCTCACTCCTTATCTTGGGCCTGTGCTGACTATATAGGATGAGAGAGAAGTGGGTCATGTTTCCCACCCTTTGGAAGTTTATATTCAAGGTATGAAAGCAAAACTAAAATGCACTAAACACTTGGAGAATAACAAAAAAGAATATAAATATATGCAAGAGAATATTGAATAGGGAAAATGTTCTAATCAAGAGAATTTTTTTCCTGTTTCAGGCTGAAACCGTGTCATTGCCAATGTAAAATGGAAAACTGGCAATATAAGCATCCATTTACATGAGAAATTACCCAAGTGCCCCCACACATACTGCCTTCCGTGCACAATACAAAGTGGTTCCATTTTCAGTAGAACATATGCTAAATGTTTAAGCTCAAAGATGATTTAGACAAAATGGAAAAGATTTTTTAAACATTTATTTTACACTTTACAGGATTCATTTAGATTGGCAGATGTTCCAAAACCCAAAGAAAAGTAACTTAACCAGCTAGTGGAAAAGACAGTGTTTGCAGAGAAGGCAAAAGGGAGGGGAAAAAAATCTCTAACCTTGTAACATTCAGTATCAGAAAACATGAATGAATGAATGAATGAATGAATGAATGAATGAATACACGAATGAATGAATATACCTGAATACATGAATGAATACATGAATACATGAATACATAAAAATTCGAGGGGAAATCTAATAGTTAAAATATTGAAGGACTTCCAAATTCTTTCAGGTACCTGCAGCAAATGATGTATTGATTTTGCTGTTAAACTGCACAGCTGTAACCAACACATTAGCCACGGAGGATAAAAGCAATGGCTACAAAGCACCTTATTTCATCTGTCACACCTGAGGCACTGCCTTCTTCAGACCTTTAGTGTATTAGCACAGAAAATCAATTAGGTAAAGAGCTAAACAAATGAAGGGAGAATAAAAAAGGCCTCATTCACAAAGTATCTGGGATGTCAACAAGCCCAGGAGACTTTGGTAAACTATATGATATCTCCAAATAAACCATAACAACTTTTTCTGAACTTTTAAAGTCAGCAATTATGTATCACAGATTGCTCTAAGCCAATTTTGGAAGGTCCTCAGCCATTAAACAACACCGGATAAACACAGTACAGTATTCTGTTTCAGCTTCAAGTTTAGTATATACACATCTCTTAAATCATAAAATACTCGGTGCCCTCCCCCAAAACTCCCAGTGCTGTTACTACCCTAACAGATTCTTGAAATGATTATATACATGAATCTTCAGATAAAGGCCATTGTTATTTAGCATTTGTATGGCCTGTTCTGTGCTTGCATATGGCCCCAAATTTGCAGTGTAACCTATTAATTTCCTCAGCCATAAAAATAATCTATCTTTATCACAACAGTCATTTGGCTCCTGTTAAGTTTTAAGTAGACAATGCACTGAGCATAGGATCAACCTCAGGGATTTTAAGTACCATGAAAATAATTTTTCTTTAAGGAACTTGTTTTTTTTTTCCTACAAAGAAAATCAAGCTGCTTCTTGAAAGAGATCTCATAAAGTATCAGAGGGAATATATGGAAGCCCCATTTTAAGTTTTATAGCCAATGTCCACCCCTTTTTGTGCCACTTCCCCAAATTATAAAAGTATCTCTTCTTTATATCTCTACTTCATATACTACTGATATCTACCACTTCATCAATTTTCCCAGTCATTGCCTCTCTATCTCATTTTCCAATAGCTGTTAATCTATAATCTCATTCTTCTCTTCCTTTCCTTATCTGTTTCCCATAAAACACTTGACAATTCAATATACAGAGCTCTATAAGCGCCGTCTCTCCCCTGACCAAAAATCTTATAACCTCCTGCATTTGCTTGTGCCCTCTGCCTTCTCATATTAACCACTGATGTTCAGATACCAGCACCTTTCCCATGAAAACCCAATTCTTCTACTTCCCCGTCTACTTATTTGCTTCTCATTGCCCGGACCCAATACCAGTCACTAACCCTCTACATCCTGCTTCTTCAACTGAAATTCAAATAAAGATATCCATTGTGTGCATGCTATGGTTCAGGCACTGGGCTCCCACTTTTGTATGTATAAAAGCATCTACAATTTAGTTATTTGAATCTTAAATAAATCTGGCCGCCCTATGGTTCATTTTTACAGATGACAAAACAAATTTAAGAAAGGTAAGAAACTTTGCAAAACTAGTTGCTCCATCTAATTGTAGCAACACCCATTAAAGATTTGCTCTTTGTTACCTCTCTCTAGGAAATAAATACATCTAGCATTCTTTCTTTTTACATAACAATTCATAAGATCAGCTCTTTATTATCTTGGATCCTTTGAGGCTTTGTTGGTTTCAGTGAGAACTCTAGGGCTTCAATTACAAATGTTGCTGATGGCTAAGGAACCCCTTCTCCAATCTTTCTTCTCAACCTCCTCCTCCCAATACATCCCTCAAAGGTAGATCACTGGGATCATTAAGAAAGAGGACTCTGAGAGAGTGAGAAAGGGCAATGCTTTCTCCAAAGTCCTCTGAAGCAACCAGAGTCCTCCTGGCTCCAGCTGAGAACCTTCTGATAGGAGGGATGAGAGATTTAGCTCTCATCTTCAGGGTCTTCCATGTCTACATCCTGGGATGCTTTCATCTTTGTTTGCCCTTTGGGCTGTGGTTCACAAGCCCTGGCTGGCCTTTCCACTTCAGAGACCACTTTCTTCTTCTGGGCAAGCCAGATCTGCTGAAGAAGTTTTCTGGGCTTCTTCTCAGAGTCATGTTGGCTCGTGCACCTTTCACCTGCTTCTTGAGGTGTTGCTGCCTGGTCAACCCATCATCTGTCACAGCCCCAATCACCCAGGACTTCAGTCACCTCTCCCAGTTCAACACCTGCCAGAACTTGAACAGCTTCTTCCTCAGCTACACTCAGGGCCACTTGGTCTTTCCCTGGGGAGCACCCAGGGCCGTGCCACTGCCTTGGATTGTTATAAAGCTCTGAGGAGGAGAGGAAATAAAGAGTAAAGTCTAATTTTTCCAAAGTGCATCTAGAAGAGCTAATAAATGGTGGAAATGTGTGAGATGTGGGAGAGTGTCAATGGCCTTTTGGAGATTAATTAAAGTTAGGTATACATGTGTATTTTATATACATACATATATATATATATATATATACACAATACACACACATGTACACACAGATATATCACATGTATATATATATATATATATATATATATATATATATATATCAAAGAGAGAAATGAAAGATAATATAAACATGAAATTAGAAAGGAAAGCAACCAGACAGGCCTACCTAATGTATATGGTGTATCTTAAAAGTCAGTTTAGGGATGCCTGGGTGGCTCAGCAGCTGGTCATCTGCCTTTGGCCCAGGGTGTAATCCTGGAGTCCCAGGATCCAGTCCAACATCGGGCTCCCCACAGGGGAGCTTCTCCCTCTGCCCCTGCTTCTCCCTCTGCCTGTGTCTCCATGTCTCTCATGAATAAATAACTAAAATATATTTTTAAAAAAGTTTAAACTGTTGTTTGGGAAATAAACACAAAATAAAGTGGGTTTTAACAGGACATATGATTCAAAAGCTAGCCTCATCCACTTGACAATTTCCCTAAAATATAGTGCTATTTTATAGGACTATTTCATATATGAAATGCCCCTTTCAGTACAGAATACACTAGATCAGAACTCAAACTATTTTTCAATGAATATAATGTGAATTTGAGTATATTGTATGAATTCACATTTTCTAAGGTCAAAATAAATATTGGGGACTATCCATTTTCAGTTATGCTGTTGAAACTCTGAGAGTTCTTTTGCTAAAAATTTACACTTTTGAAATGTGACATATGAACATTCTGCTTGGTGAGCACCTAATAACCACTGGGTGACAAAATAATACAGTTGGTAACATTTGCATAATTTATGCACGATTTTATAGACTCATATTGAAAGCAAGAATAATAAGCTTCTATGTTTGTGGTATCTATATTTTGTGACTATTAATTGATTGATTCAGAAGTATGTCATATACTTGAATAATTTGCAGTATATAGCCAGAGGTTTTTAAAAAATCTACAGTTGATCATGTTGTAAGTTATCACATTAGAATATTAGGGTATCTTCATTATTAATGGTAGTACATGCATAACTCTGAACCTGGACTTCTCAGACAAATTTCAAAGATTTCTGCATATATTGTGGTCAACAAAATATACTGTACTTTTGTACAATTTCTCATGGCATAGCAACTTAAGATCACACACTTGAGTATATCAGAAATGCATGTCTTGGTGGTATAATTTTAGCACCTACTCAGTGAAGAACAATCCATGTCCAGTTTTAGATTACCTCGTCTTCCAAATGCTAAGTACAAATAAAAATGTGTATCTAACTCCTGAAGGTAAACAATTCTGTTAAAGTTGGTATCCTCTGATCACATGGACATCTCATAACTTGATAAGGCAATTTAGAATAGCTCTAGAGGTCTCAGATGTTTAAAAATTCAGCTTTTACTCAGATGACTTGGATGTTATCGCTAAGTACATTATAAGCAGAATAGTACAGAATGACTTTCTAAGTACTCCAGATAGTAAGTAAGAGGCCTGTTTGATGCCTAAAAGTCTCTTCATCAATATCCATTTTTCCACAAGTTAATGTCATAAGTTAATGTCTCCAAAATGGCTCTTTTGAAGTGCAAGTCTATTAGCTGGGAAGGTAGTTGTTCCATTAGCCTGTGAGAAGGAATTACTTAGCAAGGTCCTCAGGGAATGAATACCAACAAATAAATTTTGATAAAGGAGGGAAGTGAATATCAGAAAAAAATCTGAGCATGAATCTTTGCTCAACCAAATAGGCCCAGGTAGGTCATTCCAAAAACCAGCAGAGGGGCACTTCTGAGGAAGCAGAACTAAAAATGAGGTTATGCCAAAGCACAATTTTCCCAGTTTTATCAGGCTCTGTAGGGAAAATTCTAAGAACACTATGGTTCACAAGTATGCGGTCCATACACTTCTGCCTCCACTTCTTCTTCTGTAAAATAGGGATAACAATAAAAGCTGCATCATCATAGATAATTCATTGAGATGACATATGTAAAGCTTTTAGGATTTTACAATAATATTAACATTTTAAAAATGTAGAGATGCATTAATATTGAAGCACAGCATCCTAGCACCTTCTCCATTTTACATTTTAAAAAGTACTATTACTTTTATAAATTATTCATATTCCAAAAAGCCGATGTCCTAAAAAAGAAAAATAAAATTATTTTACGTAATGTTTTATTTTCCACAGCACGATCAAGTGCTTTTAATTTTTATTTTTTCTATAACCTAGTGAAATGTCTGAAGCCTTCCTTTACATGTTAGAGAATGAATTTCAAACCAGTTGTAGCAGCTATCCTCAATGTTCATTGCTAGCAAATGAACATATTTTTAAATGATATTACAGGGTATTTTTCACACTCCTCCTAGATGGTAGATAAATTCTTCAGGCACTTCTCATTGCCAGGAAATGGACACTCGTGTTGCTGTTCCAATAAAGTGAGCAGACACAAGTGTCTCTGGGAGACTGATAATCTTATACACAATTTCATTTGTCAGCTCCCTGTAGTCTACAAGCTTGTCTTCGAGGAGACTTCACCTGCATAAGGATTTCAGGATTAGGTTTTTCTATGTAATTTCACTCTCTAATAATGGGATTCTCTGAGCACTTTCTCAATTATTTCTGCTTCCTAAGGTCAGGCTATCGAGGTAAATGTAGAGATTTATGCACTTAATTCCCTGTGGATCAAGATGAAAATACTCACTTTAATTCTTACTTTTTATTTATTAAACTTTTATACAGCTCATATTTCCTCCAATTTGCAGGCTAACATGGTGGCTTAATTTTTCTTTCTCTCTTTTCCTTCTCTCTCTTTCCTCCCTCCCTTCCTCCCTCCTTTTTTTTCCTTTCCATTAGTCAGGAAATATGTATTAGTGTTTCAGTTCCAGTATATTTTCTTTTCCTTTTGAGAAACAGCCCTGTCTGTTTGTGACCTTTACATTATATGCATATGCAGAGAATCATACAGAAATAAATTTATACACAAAACTGAATTCTCAATTAACTATAATATAATTAGTTGAATGTGAACCAAGTCCCCCTTTTGCCATCAACCTCAAAAATCTCACTGTAAGTGTTAATAACCCTTTTTAAGAGCATAATGTCACATTCATTTCATCTCCAGGGCTTTGATTTGCCATCCCAATTCAACTTTCACCATAGTCATTAGCCACTTTGATATTTCCTTCTTTGAATCTAATCTTCCTGCCACCTTTCTCATGCTCTTTTAATAATAGGACAAGTTCTTAATTCTCACTAAGATCTTTAGCTCCTTTCCATCCTATTTTCTCACTGCCCCCCCAAAAAGGGGGGGGGATGTCTTTTAGAATCTAATGGATCTGTCATTTAGGGCTCAAACACCTTTAAGCTGTGTTGCTTTGGCTTACTATTTAACTAATATAAAACTCATTTTCCCAGTGAAGAAAAAAGTGATACTATTACACATAATTCCCAATTCTGTCAAAAACTCTGAAGATAATATCTATAAAACAACATAGTTCCTGGCACCCAATCCTCATTATATATATTATATATATATATATAGTCAACATTGTCTTTATCCATAGCAGTCAGTCAGTATCATCTTCACCACTAACTAGTCTATAATCAAGTATCAGCTGTGTTTTTCATCATAATAGTTTTACTAAGGTAAATTTTTTGAAGTATAAATTATATGTAGTAAAATTTAACCTGTTTAAGTGTTCAGTGCTGTGAATTTTGTCAAATGTTACAGTCATGTATTCACCATCACAGGCAAGATATATAACAGTTTCTTTGACCTGAAAAATTTTGTAGTTAATCTCCTGCCCCAAAGTCCAGCCAGGGGCGTTCACTGATGTTTTTCTTTCTGTAGTTTTGATTTTTTCTTTTCTTTTCTTTTTTTCCTTTGGTACTATGTGATATAAAGGGAATCAAAGAATGTATAGGCTTTTGAGTTTGGCTTCTTTTAATTAGCATGATGAATTTGAAATTTGTTTATGTCATAACATGTATTTGAGGTCCATTCACATTCCATTTGTTTAGTAAGGAGAATTCCAATGTAGTAATGTCTCCATGATTTATAAGCTTTTCTCCAGTAATGGTCATTGGAACTATTTAGGGGTATTGATGATTACGACTAAAGTAACTGTGATAACTCACATACAAGTATTTGTATGAATGTTTTCATTTCCTTAGATAAATGTCTAAGGAAGGTATTGCTGGATCATATGATAAGTATATGTTTATTTTTATAATTATTGTCAAACACTTTTGCAAATTAATTTTAACATTTTGCATTTCTATTGGGGAGGTATGAAAATTTTGGTTGCTACACATTCTTTCAAGCACTTGATACTGTTTTTTTCCTTGTTTTTGTTTTAATTTATTTATTCTGATATATGTGATTTTATCACATTATCCAAAAAATAATAACAATGTTGAGCATGATTTCATGTGTTTATGTGCTATTTGTAATCTTTAGGAAAATGTAGGCTTAAGTATACTGCCTATTTTAAAAATTTTATTGATTGTTTCCTCATTATTTAATTTTGACGGCTCTATATTTTGGATTCCAGTTCTTTATCATATATATATTTACAAATATTTCTCCCAGTCTGTGTCGTATCTTCATTTTCTTTAGTGACTTATAAAGAGCTAAAGTTTATAATTTTGATAAAGTCTATTCTTTCCACATTTGTTTCGTGATTCATGCTTTATCCTCTCTGCAAAATTTTTGTCTAACACTATTGCATGTTTTCAATATTTTTGCATGTTTTCTTCTAAATGTTTTGTCATTTTAGGTCACACATTAGGTCTATGTCCATTTTGAATGAATTTTATATATGTTATAAGGTTGTAAGGCATGGATTGAAATGATCTCTCCCTTTTAATTTTTCTTCAGTGTGGATGAATGTTCAATGCCAGCACCATTTGTTACATATTCTATGAGCTCTGCATTGAATTGATTTGATATCTGTATTGAAATTAGTTAAATAGTGTGTGTGTGTATTGCATTTTTTTACTCTGTTCTTTTTTTTTTTAATTTTTATTTATTTATTTTTTTTTATTTATTTATGATAGTCACAGAGAGAGAGAGAGAGAGAGAGAGGCAGAGACACAGGCAGAGGGGGAAGCAGGCTCCATGCACCGGGAGCCCGACGTGGGATTCGATCCCGGGTCTCCAGGATCACACCCTGGGCCAAAGGCAGGCGCTAAACCACTGCGCCACCCAGGGATCCCCTTTTTACTCTGTTCTAATCATCTGTTTACTCTTGCAACAATTCTACAGTGCCGTAATTACTTTAGCTTTATAGTAAATGTTGAAGTCAAATAGTGTGAGTCCACAGACTTTTTTTAAAAATTATTTTGACTATTCCAGCAAATTTGCTTTCCATGTGTATTTAAGAGTCACCTTAATGATATTTATAAAGTACTGCTGGGATATATAGTGGCAATATGCTGAATGTATAGAATAATTTGTGAAAAATTGACATAGTAACAAATTATGTTCTCTAATCCATGAATATTGTATATATCTTCATTTAATTAGATCTCTGATTTCTCTCATCAATGTTTTGTAGTTTTTAAGGCACAGCTCTTGCATATGTTAGGTTGGATATATATTAAAGGACTCCATCTTTTTGGTGCTATTTTAACTGTTTTTATAACATTTTAATCTCTAATCATATATTGTTCTTATGTTAATTAAATTTAATATTCAGGGATCCCTGGGTGGTGCAGCAGTTTGGCGCCTGCCTTTGGCCCAGGGCGCGATCCTGGAGACCCGGGATTGAATCCCACGTCGGGCTCCCGGTGCATGGAGCCTGCTTCTCCCTCTGCCTGTGTCTCTGCCTCTCTCTCTCTCTCTCTCTCTGTGTGACTATCATAAATAAATAAATAAATAAATAAATAAATAAATAAATAAATAAACAAATAAGAATGGAGAGTTCAGCTCCACTTCATAAAAAAAAATTATTATTCAATATTATCATGTGATCTTGATTATCTCACTCTTTAGTTCTAGTAGCTTCTTAAAGACTGTTTGGAATCCAATACATAAAAAAATTATGTCAATTCCAAATAGAGATAGTTTTAATTCTTTTCCAAATTCCTTTTGCTATTTTCTTACCTAATTGGATTGACTGGAGTTTCATAATAGAACAGTGGCTAATGCAAATATGTTAGAAATAAATGAGAAAAAAAATCAATGTTTGACCAATGAATATGATGTTAGGAAAACATAAGAGAGGATTAAGTGTTTCACCATTAAATATGATGCTATCTATAGGGTGTTTTGTTTTGTTTTGTTGAGGAACATACATTCTCTTTGCCAAGTTAAAGATGATTCTTCTATTTCTAGTGATTCAGTGAGTATATATATATATAAATATTCTATTTATATAATGAATTAGATTGTTTTGATTTTCAGAATTTCAACCAAATTTGCATTGCCAGCATATGAGCATGATGTGTTATCTTTTTTTATTTATTAGTAGATTTAATTTTCTAATATATTGTGGAGGATTTTTGTGTCTATATTCATGATAAATATTGAGCCTCAATTCTTCTCTTCCCTTCTGTTCTCTTACCTTCTATTCATTTCTCTCTCTCTCACTCTTTCTGTTTCACATGAATATGACAACGACCTTGTAAAATTAATTGAGTGATACAAAACTTTTTTCAAGGCATCTGTGCCTAACATTATGTATTGGAAGAATTTGACTATAAATTCAGTTCATTCAATGGTAGTGCAAGTCAATTCTTGATTAAACTTTGGTAGTTTAATCTTTCAAGGAATTTGCTAAGTTGTAGGATTTTTATTATGATGTTCATAATATTACCTTAATAAGTTTTTAATATCAGGATCTGTAGGAATGTCTCTTTCTAGTGTTTGTAATTGGGGTTTGTTCCTAATCAATCTGACCAAATATCTGTCTTTTAAAATTTTGTTCCTAATCAATCTGACCAAATATCTGTCTTTTAAAATTTTTTGTCTTTGTAGTTAATCAGTTTTTAGTTTTCTTGATGTTTTCTGTTTTACTTTACAGTTTCATTGCTTTCTGGTTTCATTTGTGTTACTTTCTTCCTATTTAAGTTCAATTTTCTCTTCCTTTTGTAGTTTCTTAAAATGAATACTTAGATCATTGATTTGAGACTTTATTTTCTAATATAAATATTATTGCTATACATTTCTCTGTGTCTCAAATTTTGGTATGTTTTGATTTTCATTTAATTCAAAACATTTCTAATTTACTTTAGGCTTCATATTTCCACATCAATTATTTAGAAACATATAATTTTTAAATATTTGTGTATTTTGTGACATCTTTCTGTTATTCATCCCTTATTTATATTGTTTGTTAAGGGTCTTTTGTATTTTTGCTTATTTTAAATATGTTGAGGTTTGTGACTCCAAATATAATTCTATGTTTGTGAATATTCTAAGTTTTCTTCTAAAAATATGTATTTTGTTATTCTAAGTTTGTATGTCCTATAATTGTTAATTAGATAAAGCTGATTGACAGTATGATTTAGGTCTGATTATCCTTATATTTTTTTCTAATGATTACTGAGAAGGGACTATTTAAGTATCCAAATATAATGGTAAATTTGTCTATTCTTCATTCTATCAATATTTTGCTTCATAAATTTCAAAACTGTGTGGTTATTCTGTAAATAAATTAATATATACATACATTTTGAAATGCTATATCATCTTATTGATGTGAGTTCTTTATATTTATATAATTTCCTTCTCTTTCCCTGATAGTTTTCCTTAGTGTGCAGTACAATTTGTTCTATATCATACAGTCATTTCATCCTTCTCTTGATTAGTGCTTGTATAATAAATCATTTTCCATTTTTTTCTTATCTTTGCATTTATATTTGAAATGTATTTCCTGTACCTAATATGCAGTTGGGTTTGCTTTTTTATCCAGTCTGATAATCTGTCTTCTCACTGGAGTTTTTCATCATATTATCTTCCTCCTCATGCCTTTTTTCCCTTCACTTATTGTAATTACTGTTGACCTATTTTAAGTTCATTAAGTTTCTCTGGCTATATTGAGCTTACTGATGAGTCCTTTGAAGTAGTTTCTCATGTTTATTACTATATTTTTATTCCTATCATTTCCATTTTACTTTCTTGTATTTACTATCTACTGAAATTCTCCATATGTTTATGCATGTTGTACAATGTTTCTACTCGATTTTTGAAAATATATTTGTAATGGTTATTTTAAATTCTCTAAGAGTTACAGCATATGTGCTATTTCTAAATCTGGTTCTATTAATTGCTTGTTTTTTCTTAATAATATGTTTTTCTTATAATTTTTTATGTGTTACATAACTTTCAGTTGAATTTCAGAAACCTTTTATGGAACAGAGTCTAAGAAAAGTAGTCTAAGAAAAGAGTCTAAGAGTCTAAGAAAAATAGTATTTAATTTGGTAATAAGCATGCCTCTTTCTAACACTTGATTTGTGTGTGGAGGATTTAAATTAATCTAGTCAGTACTTGGGCCAAGTTTGGGTCTTGCCATTATTATTGCATGATTTTCTAATTTATGTTTAGGCGAGGGCTGAATTACCAGAAGGTTGTACTCAGTGTTGAGAGTTCCACTCTAAAATTTCTCTCATCTTGCAAAACTGTGCCACAAAGGGTGTCTCTCCAAATCCTTCCCCTTTTCCCAATATTAGACTGTTGTTGCTTTGTTCTCAGTGCTTATTAGTCTCATGGTAAGGATAGGAATGTATTCTGCTTCCTTCATTGAATCTCAGTCCTAGGATGGCCCTGTATGACTCGACCATGGATGTTGTTGTCCTTCAAGATCTGATATCATACTAATCCTTTATTTCTCGCATTATTTTCTTCTTTGCCTCATTGACTTTCTTGCCATTCCTGTAAGAACCTGTTAAGCACACACTCACCTGAGGCCCTCCTTATTGACTGTCTCCTTTGCTTAGAATGCACTTCCTTTAGATATCTTCATTCTTAACTCCTCTGGGTCCTTTTAGATCTGTTCTCAAATTTCCCCTTTCTGATGGGCCTACTCTGATTTTAACAAGCACTGAAATGTTTTCCTTTACTTCTATCCCTGATAATTCCTCATTACCTTACTTCCTTTTTTCCATAATATTTATCTCTTCTAACATATGGGCAAGAATATTTTTTACTAGTTTGTTTATATATACCTATAATAGTATGAGATACAAAATATGCAGTCTTCAAATAGGTCTTGAATGAATGAATACATTAATAAGTGAAAAGATAAGTGTAGTGAAACTAAAACAAAAATAATAATTAAAGAAAAAACACAAAAATCTCCACTAGAAAACAAGAACCAAACTCCAGAATGTCAGCAGGAGCAGTAATCAGAACATTAAGAAATTTTGATTAAATTGCGAAAAATAAAACTACTATTTCAGAGAAAGCACATACAGCACAAGATACAGCACAAGGAACTAAATACTCTGAATCAGATGTAGGGCATTATATCCATTTCTATCGTACCTTTTAGTGTTACCTTTAGAATTTCCTGCAATCACCTGGAGTCCCACACAATGTCATGTTATCAGATAAACACTAAGTTTCTTCTAATTTTTTTAGGTCTGCTATATGGCCCTGTTCTATGGCCCTTTATTAAAAAACAGAGGGTTTTTTTTCTTTATACCACATTGGTTCTACATGAGATTTTCCCCATAAACTTTACCCAAGAAAACACTATTCAAACACAGACTGCATTTTCCCAGCACAACTCTACTTTCTTCTGCATATTTTTAAAAGACTTGTTAACCTCTCTGTTACAGGGGCGAAAAAAATCACTAGAGGAGGAGAATAATTTGAAAGCTTACTACATAATGGAGAATTAGTCAAATCAAGTTTAAAATGCTTTACATACAGGTATTTTCTTTTTTTAAGATTTTATTTATTTATTCATGAGAGAAACACAGAGAGAGGCAGATACATAGGCAGAGGGAGAAGCAGCTTCCCTGTGTGGAGCCTGATGCAGGATTTGATCCCAGGACCCTGGTATCACAACCTGAGCCAAAGCAGACACTCAACACCTGAGCCAGCCAAGTGCCCCAGGAATATTCTGTTAGACAAATCAATCTCTTTCTTGAGCAAAATCTGACTATTTTTCTCTTTCAAACATGGCATGTTTTGATTCTCAATTTAGTGGAAATGTCCCACATGGCTTAGCCATTCTCAACTTAAGGATGCAGTCGAAAATTTTATGACTGCCTGCCTCTCATGTGCTCCAAAAATTAAACAAAAGTTTGACAAAATCAAGAGTAGAATCGGAGGTTAAAACAATGTGTTTTGTACTGTTTTTAAATGTTCTCAGATAATTCATTTGTCATTTTGTTATTTCAACAAATGTCTGTAGGACTTCCCTTATAGTTTGTGCCAGAAATAGTCTATGTTCAAGAAGCACACAGTATGTTAAAAGATTAAGGATTAATGAAATCTGGCTGAGCAGGATGTCTAATTATGAATTTGATATTTAAAAGCTGTGCTACAATTTACATATTACATAATGTATATTTGCTCTCTTTCAGGAATAAAATATATCATCCTGTAAGTAGACAATTTTCAGAAATCCTCATTCTACATATCCACAAAGCTAGAAAAAGAATATGGTTGCATAACTAAATATGTATTAGGAAAATTCAGTGAAATTGGTTCTAATTAATTCTAATTAATTTTAAATCCCTAATGTAAAACTATCTCTATACTTATAAATAACTGTTGGGATATGAAAGAATGAAGAAGTAAATAGCACTTATTCAGTAAATAATAATAATAATAATAATAAATAACAACATTTATTTTACAGATATTGTTATTTTGACAAATCCATAGTTTCTAAACTATTCCTTCTAATTACATTAATGACAACTAAAATAGCTACTGAACTCTTCTATAGGTATAGAAAAATTCCACAGGTGAATTTCTTACTATCACAAAAGAATCAACTTTTACTCTTTCTCTTCAAATGTATTCAACAATATTCAAAGCAAATTCCAAAACAGAAGACTATCTATCTGTAGGAAAAATCTTGATTACCAGTAATGCTTTAAAAATTCAGTTAATATGGTTAATAAAAGTCAATGAAAACTAAGAATTAACTCCCCAATCATTTCAGGTCAATCCTTATTATTTTAAAATCCTTCTCAAATGTATTAGTCTTCTTGCCCACCTTAGCAAGTTCATGAGTCTGAAGATAATTGAATCTGTGATAATTCAGGAACTGCAATGCCTCAGGCTTATCATTTGAAGCATCAATTCTCATTGCATAGAAATGGAGATGAAATTATAGAGGAGGTACAGGATATTGGCTTTGGTCCCTATTGACCCAAAGGTAGGGCCTAAAAAGTATTGATTTTCAAATACATCTCTAAGACCCAATTATTAATTTGTTATTTACCACATATCCCAAATGTGAAAAGTGAGGAAAATACAATTGAGTTATTTGAAGGTTTGGTTAATCATGTTGAAATGTCCCTGTATTACATTTTCCCTTTTCTTTTGGAGGCTTGGCATTGTATGTATCCAAAGGAATATTTCTTAAGGAGCCGCCAGTTTTGTCTCCATTGACTGAGCAGTCAAAAGGTTAAGCTGTTATCAGAAATTTCCCAAAGCAAAATTTACTACCAATTTGTAGATTAGTCACTGATAACACATATTGATTTGCTAATAGTCTGTATGGAGGTTTTAGCCAACTGTTTCAAAAATATATGTTTAGCCATTATAAGTTCAGCATCATTTTCTAAATGAAATCACAAAGGAGGAAACTTTCTTGATAAAAATAAATACTAATATGGGATGAAAGTTTCCAATTCCAGGGATGTTAGTGTAAACAAATTCCTCCCATCTCTCCCACTGAAAGCAACTACAACTCCTGGGCACAATGCTTGGAGCAGCTTTATCATATTTCTTAAAAATAAAGAGCAGATGGATTAGAGAAGAGACAGACTCAAGGTTCCACCAAAATGGTGCAAATTTTACCATTTTCCTCCACTATTGCCTCTCTGAACTCAGAGGCAGATTGAAACACATTGTGTACACCAAGTGTGCACTGAAAGAAATCTTAGAGAAGCCCTCTCCTTCTGGACCAAGAGTATACAAGAGGGGTGCTATGGATCAGAAAAAGTGATTATCACAATTGGGTTTTTTTTCCTTTCACTCCAAGAGAAGCTCCCAGGAGATACCACAGCAATAATGACAGCTTATTATATTATTATTATAATAAGCAGCTATTGACATCTAAAACTCTGAGGATGCTAACTAAACACTTTTATCTGACCAGTGAATCTGTGGTTCCCAGAGAATGTGCCAGATACCTTCCCCCTGCTCCCTACCTTCTCTCCTTCAGAAGCTTGGCTCCAGATATATAAAGGATAGAAGGAAATGTGTGGCAAAGTATGGAAATCAATACCTTAGCAAAGTGCACAACTGTGAGTCTGATGCTGAATCACTATTCACAGTCTTAAGAACCTACTATAGAGTATATCACTGCCCAATTTCCAGACTGGTGAGCAAGATGGTATCTACATAAGACGTATGTGAATAACACTGCAAAGGCTTTGAAAATTGAACTGATGTTGGAACCACTGGAAAAGTAGATTGAAATTCATGAAAATATCTATTTCAATGAAATTAACCAGATGAATTGCCTGTTAGAACACATATTTTCCTTAAGACTTAAATATCACTTATTCTTAATAATTAAAATATCAAAGTTTCTAGGATATATATCCAAATTGGTTGGCATGTGAAGAATCGGGAAAACCTTAATTTTCAAGGAAAAATACAAAAAATTGAATCAACCATGAAATGATACAGATGTTGGAATTATCAAAAAAATCAAAGCAGATATTATAAACATGCTTCATTAAGTTGATGATGATCCCTCTTAAATAGAAAAATGAAAACTATCAACAATTGAAAAGATATTAAAAAGAAAAAGCAATGGAAATATTACAACTGAGAAATTAAATAAAAATTTCAATGGGGTCAACAGCAGAATTAGAATGTCAGAGAGAAATGCCCATGAACTTGAGGATAGAAGAAGAAAGCTTAGTAAGTCAATGGAGCATAAAAAGGTATGATCAGAACTTATTCTGACAAGATCTCATTTGAGAAGGGACTTAAAGGAATTGAAAAGTAAACAATTGCTTTATGTGCAGGAAAAGTATTTGAGCATGAGAGAATTGAAAGAGCAAAGGCTTTGAAGTGAAGACCTGGTTGGCATGTTTAAGTACTGGCAAGGAAGGCAGCGTCGTGGCGGGAACATGGTGAGTCCTGGTGTCAGGGAAAGGATATGTGCTCAAATACAGAGCAGAAGTGGGAGGTAGGAAAAAGTCATGAAGAGACTTGTAGGCCTGGGTTAGAGTTTTAGCTTTTATTACAAGAGCTAAGACATTGGGAGATTCTGACTTTAGAAATAACTTGATCTACATTTGAATGGATAAAACAGCTTGCTGTGGAGCCTAGATTAACGTGAATAGGTACATAAATGGGAAGAGGCAACTCCTGAGAAAGCTATTGAAATAGTTCAGGGAAGACATGATGATAAACTGAATTAGTAGGCAGCATTGGAGGTGATGGGATTGGCTCTACATATACAAGGAATTTTTTGGAGAAAAAATATAAATGTTTTCAATGTCCTTGGAAGAGTGAGTAAGTGGAGTAAACTCATAGTAAACACATAATAAATGGAATATTAAAATTAATTTCTTGAACAGAAGTATGGCTAAAATACAAAGTAGGATTTCCATGGAGGATCAGATAGTTCCACACTTAAAGATCATTAAAAATGACACTATGCCTTTACTCTTTCTCAGTATCAACATTCATGCAATCAAAATACCTTTTGAGCAGCATGAACTTCTAGCTCTTGGAGTCTCTCATTGTTTCTCACCTAAAAAATAAAACTGATATAAAAAATTAAATTATTTTATGTAATGCTTCCAGATGTACTAAGGAAATAAACTTTACCATCTCTATGAAATATATATGACATATAAATATAAATACATAATATGTATTTGTATATTATAGTAATATTATATATACAATATATTATAAATATGTTTATATTGTGTATGTAATAACATATTTATATATGTATATATGTGTGTACAATATATAGAAAGACAGTTGTGGGCAGCCCAGGTGGCTCAGTGGTTTAGCACCGCCTTCAGTCCAGGGCGTGACCCTGGAGACCCAGGATCGAGTCCCACTCAAGCACCCTGCATGGAGCCTACTTCTCCCTCTGCCTGTGTCTCTGCCTCTCTCTCTCTGTCTCTCATGAATAAATAAATAAAATCTTAAAAAAAAAGAAAAAGTTGTACAATATTTTCATACATATATAATTACATATGGATATATGGGCATTTATATACATATACTCCTGGATATATATAGATATAGATATAGATATATAGATATATAGATATATAGATATGTAGATAAATATAGATAGACAACTTTTATATGGACAATACATATATGAATATATATCACTCATATATATAATTTTCTATATATATAAAATAGAAGTTGGATATTACTCACTTGTTCCCTTTTCATTCTTCTTACCTTTGCTTGCTCATTTTCTGTAAGATTGCTTTTAAAAAAAATATTTTTATATAGGGTCTTTTTTTTTTTCGTTTTCACTTCTTAATTCTTCCCTCTCCTTTCATCTACTGACTTGGTTTTTATCATATTTATTATTTCTTTATAGAAATTAATAAAAGTATTCATTATTAAACCTTCAACTTCCACTTGATGCTTCTAAATATAAGTCTCTGGTCTTGATCTGTCACTCTTTTTCTTAACTGGAATTCCATAAAAATATCAGCAATCTCTTTGATGTATTTTATTGGTTCTGTTGCTCAGAATCCATTTCTAGTGTTTTTTGTGCAGATTATATTTTCCCTGTAATCTGAATTTGAGATAGTGTTGAGCAATGAGAGGCTGTGATAGGAGATTAGTGATTTGGAAGCAGACACTAGAGTGTCCCCCTCTTGCTTTAGGGATGTCTGTGGGAGTGGCCATCTCTCCTTCATAGTTGCATCAATCTCTAGGCAGGCCTGCCCTTCACAGATAAAGATACAGCCAGTGATCCATGCCCTTGGCCTCTGGTAATACTATTGTTTTCCTTACACTTCTAGCCACAAGGATAGTGGAGATTTTTTTTTCCATTACTAAATTCTGGGGTGCCTCAGTGTCCCTTCTGAATTTTCCATTCTCCTAACACCTCAGAAACTAGCTATTCTGTGGGAGGAACTGAAGTACAGGTACATATGATAGAGCAATGGTTCAGGCAAATTTATAATCTACATAAAGTATGTTTAATATTTCTAGATATCCTACAATATGATTATTAAAATCCCGTTTTAGTGATATCTAGGCTCTATGAAGCTAACAATCATTATAAGACCAGGCAAGTAGGTGAGTAAGCTGGTATATAATATGATGTATTTCTGGCTCATATCATTTTATTTATATCATAATCAAGTGAATAAAACTAATTAATGAATGATATTTGCCTTCAGCCATATTCTTTTTGTAAAACTTGTTATCCAGAGGCAGTAGTGACATCCAAAATGAATCCTTATTCAATCAGCTTCTTAGAAAATTTTCCAGCTCTTTACTTTTTTGACCAAAAATATTTTGAGTAAAATTCAGCAATCAGCTTTCCTTCCCCCAAGGAAAACAATAAAAGTAATGTTAATCTGAAAAGCAGATGTATACATTTATTATTAAGATGTTTAAAAGTAAAACTATATTGGGGTGTAGGGGTTACTCAGTCAGTTAGGCATCTGACTCTTGATCTCAGTGCTGTTAGTTAAAGCCCCACATTCGGTTCTAGCTTTTCTAAGCCCAACATGGGCTTTAAAAATAATTAAAAAATATTTATTTTTCCAAAATATATTCAGGAAATTGCCTCTTCCATTAAATACCAATATGCTTTCTTGATAAAGTGGATCCACATGTATATATAATTAATCAAATACTGCAAAATGTAACAGGTACTTGAATTTCAGAATACCAATTAATACATTAAAAGTTTGGGAATGGATAAAAAACATGTTTATTTTTATTCAACCTAGAATGCAATAATATCTCTGAATATTTGATTTATATTCACAGATACATGCAACTATACATGCAATTATAAATGTGAAGATGTATAGAACATTTTTAAAGGAGATTTATTTATCTATTTGAGAAGGAGAGAGAGAGTGTGTGCACGCACGCTCATGAGTGGTGCGGAAGCAGGGGTCAGGGAGAAAATCCTCAAGAGAATACCTCCTGAGTGCAAAGTCCAATGTGGAGCCAATCCCAGGACCCTAATACCCTGAGCTGAAACAAAGAGTTGGACACTTAACCGACTGAACCACCCTGGCTCCCCATGATTTATAGAATATTCAAAGATGTTAGTCTGTTCTATACAAGATAGAACTGTATTCTCACCTATAGGTCTTACAAAAATTTCTTTAGGCAGGCTCCTAATTTTTTACTGAACCGGAATTAGAACTCAAGTCTAAGAACATTTAGTTTATCACTGACCAAGATAGCTATGAATAGTAGAAAAAGCATAGTTTTGAAGTGTACATTTAAAGTTTATGCCTTGCCTTCACAAATTACTAAATAAGTTAAAGATTTCTTATCTCTAAAATGAGGATATTAAATAGTAATAATAATTTTAATAAATGCCCTAAATACTTCACAATGTAAGTATTGTGAAGATCAAATAAAGAATGCCTCTAAAAGCATTTTAGAAGGAACTTTCCAAGATCATTTTAATTAGATTGAAAAAAACAATAACGTAAGTTGATTAAATGATCAACGGTTTTTGTTTAATATGACAAACTCAAATTTCCTTTTCCAAATACAATAGAAAGTACCATAAAAGAAATGAAATTTAGCCAAATTTGTTTTAAATTTAAGTGTTTTAATTGTGTTTGTTTTGAGCCTCATTTGTTCTTGGATTAACTGAATATTTATACAAGTTCTTTGCAATTTGGAGACATTAAAATGTGTATTAGATTAAAATGCAAGAAGTATTAACAGATTTTCTAATCCTTTAAAATTAGAAAAACACATAACTCTGGTCATATCTATTTAACAATTTTCAGTTGTCAAATGTTTCAAACCTAGGCCTCAAAAGATCCAGACAGGACATTTTAACTGTAAAGTGGTTGATTCTGGAGTTGCACATAGATATGGCTTTGGAATATTAACTCCGTCATCCACTGGAAACTTTTTAGATCTATTGATAGAACGGCGTCATTTCATGATTCATTCAACTTTCAGTTATCCTTGGAAATGGGAGATAGAATTTGGATGAATGAAATTCTACAACCCTGATCTTACTGTAGTCATTAATGCTCACATCCCTACTCAACATCTGACCAAAGATTTTAGGAAATAAGCAAATAACAGATTTTAAATTCACCCCAAACTGTTTTCCTTTCTACTAGCCATGGTATGCAGGTGATAATAAATAGAGATAAATTTATTCATTATATATATATATATATTTATTCATGATATATGAATAAATATATATATAGAGAGAGAGAGAGAGAGTCAGAGACATAGGCAGAGGGAGAAGCAGACTCCATGCTGAAAGCCCATGTGGGACTTGATATATTCATATATATTCACATATATATGAATATATATATATATATATATATATATATATAGAGAGAGAGAGAGAGAGAGAGAGAGAGAGAGAGAGAGAGAGAGAGAGTCAGAGACATAGGCAGAGGGAGAAGCAGACTCCATGCTGAAAGCCCATGTGAGACTTGATCCTGGGACTCCGGGGTCATGTCCTGAGCCAAAGACAGATGCTCAACCGCTGAGCCACCTAGGCATCCCCAGAATGTTTCATTTTCACATCAAGTGTATACTATTTTATTTTGCTAAAATATGATTTCAATTTGTTTTTAAACAAACAAGATGTAAATTCCATTCTTATCAAAGAACAATTTAGAAAATGCTGAAGGCAACACTGTATAATGAAAATACCAGCGCATATTAGGCTAAATCAAAATACTTTAGTCAATATGTTTAAGAATTGGGATAAATTTCCTGATAAATTGATAAAAGGAATTGTCCTAGATGACTACTGATTTTACCCTGGCCAAAATTCTATTATTTTAACCTAAGTACAAAGAACTTTGTTAGACATTCTGGAGATATTTAAGATATGGTTCCTAGTCTCAAAAAACACCTTGAAAGTTAGTTGAAATATGTGTGTTCACAAGGAAGATGGTAAGAAGTGTTTTCTAAACAAATACAAATAAACATGAACAAATATAAATATTATTTATATGTATTTACAATAGAAGGGGACCTGGAAAAGTTTGATGAAAGCTAATATTTAATTGGGTTTGGAAGTATGAGTTTTATAGGTGAATATTTAAGGTAAAGGGCATTCAAATAAGAATGAGCAAAGGCAGACGGTTATGAAAGGACCTGGTGTACCTAGGTCATAAATGGCAGTCAGATGCCACTGTTTGATTTTCCATACTAAAATATGAAAGCTAATCAGATCAGTGATTTTTAAATATATTTCATGGTCTACAATGTAGGCTTTTAAGGTCCTCCTGATGAACTAACTACACACTGATTAAAAGATGGAAGTTATCTTTACCAAATCTACTCACCAGAATTTATACCCACATATATTGCTTTCCTGCCTTGTACCACAAATGAACTATTTTCATTCTTCTCCCTAGCCAGTTTTCTCATTCATCACCAATCTTTACTCTCTGTATTATATTTTTATATTTTTTTATGGCTGCTGTAACAAAGTTCTACAAATCGGGTGTCGTAAAAACAACAGAAACTCATTCTATCTTAATTTTGGAGGCTAGACGTCTGAAATCAAGATATCAATAAGGTCATGCTCTCTTTGAAGGCTCTAAGAAGAGAAACATCTGATGCCTTTTTTAGCTTCTAATGGATTCCTGCAATCCTTGGCATTCTTTGGCTTGTAGATGTCCTCCCATCTCTATCTCCATCTTCACATGGCTTTCTTCCCTGTTTACGTTTGTGTCCAAACTTTCTTCTTATAAGGACAGCGGGTGTTAAATTAGGGTTCACTCTAATTTGATTACATTTGCAAAGAACTTATTTTCAAATAATGGGAATTCACACGTTTCCAAATTCACACGTTTCCAAATTCCAAGTTCTGGATTGACATGAATTTTGAGAGAAGGAATGCCATTCAAAAGAGTACACTGTCT
Organism: Vulpes lagopus; assembly: GCF_018345385.1. NCBI lineage: Eukaryota > Metazoa > Chordata > Mammalia > Carnivora > Canidae > Vulpes > Vulpes lagopus. The sequence continues at coordinate 19,379,767 of NC_054824.1, read as the reverse complement.
CATTCACATTGTCATACAGATATGATGTGATCTCCTTTACTAGCCATTATTGATTTATCTTACTTTTTTTGCACAGAAACCTTTATAATTGCAATCTTCAGTTTTTCTCTCCCTATTTTCTCTTACACTTGCTCTTAATTACACCCACTCCGGCTGCTACTTTCCAGTTCATGAATGACCTGCTACTTCTGGTTTCAATGATCATAGTCTTTATTTACCTGATCTTTGCTAGCATTTGACCTTGATACACTTTCTTTACTTGGCTACCAGAATACTACTGAAAGTTTATGTTCTTCAAGTCACACTAGATATTTCTCCTCAGTTTCCTTTGTTTGTTTGTTTGGTCTCTCAGCCTATTGGTAGTGAGCTCTGATGCTTAGTCTTTGGCCTTCTCTGGTGGTTTCTTTCAGTTTCATGCCTTTAAATACTATCTATGGGTCGATGATTCCTATCATCATTTCCAGTATTTATTTCCAGTCAAGATCTTTTTTTTTTTAAATTACCTATAGCCTCCTATATTCATTGCTTGATATCTGTACTCACAAGCATATTACGTATCTCAAATTAGCACGGCTTAAAGAGAATTCCTACAGACTCTCTATCTACTGGTGGCATTCTGCATCTCATTTTACAGCAAATTCATCCTCCCCAGCTGCTTATGTCAAAAAGCTTAAAGCGAGGTCATTCTTGATGCCCTTTCTTTCTCCACTTTGCCTATATTCATTCCATGAGAAAATAAAAATTAGTATAGAATCTGCTTTTCTCCTGGTTTTAGCCACCATCATCTCTTGCATACATCACTGATATTGCCTCCTAATAGGTCTCTTTCTTTCTGTGCTAAGGTCAGATCACCTATCAACACAGCAATTGGACTTATCCTTTAAACCACCAACAGATCATGCCATACTGTTCCAAAACCTGCTATGACTCCATATCTCTAAACATCAAAGTCATGAAATGGCCCTCTGTGCTATTAATTCTCATCTTTCTGACCTCCTTTCCTAAGTCTTCTTCTCCTCACTCATTCTGCTACAAGCATGTTGGACTCCCTGCTGATCTTTGGAAATGTCAGGAATGTTCCCATTATAGAGTCTCTTCATTATGCCTAGTTTGCCTTTCCCATAAACATCTGAACTGGTAACTCTCTTCAAATCTTTGTACAAAGTCACTCTCAATAAATCAGTCTTTTTTTTTTTTTAATTTTTATTTATTTATGATAGTCACAGAGAGATAGAGAGAGAGGCAGAGACACAGGCAGAGGGAGAAGCAGGCTCCATGCACCGGGAGCCCGACGTGGGATTCGATCCCGGGTCTCCAGGATCGCGCCCTGGGCCAAAGGCAGGCGCCAAACCGCTGCGCCACCCAGGGATCCCTTTTTTTTTTTTTTAATTTTCAATAAATCAGTCTTAAACTGATTTTCCTATGGATCATCTTATGACATATATTGTGGCATCACAGTTCTCATTAAATTTCTCTATTTTATTTTACTTTTTCATATAATTTTTGTATATGTATGTATATATATATACACATAATAATATATATTATCGTATTTGAAAATACTGTAGAGCTACTTCTTTATTGTATTTGCCATTTATGATCAGGGATTTTGTTTGTTTTGTTCACTGATATATCACAAATACCTAAAAGAGGGTCTGATGCACATTAACTGTGTAACAAAATAAACTAATTTTAATGGGAAATGGCACAGAATTCCTCAGATGTGTTTTCTCTTTCTATCATGTTTTATGGGCTCTGATTTGTCTGTGCTCTTCTTGCAGGGTGATTCCCTGCAAGAAGATGATATTTAATGTTTACAGTATACATATAATGTGGTAGGCCCCATGGTAAGCCATTTACATATATTGGTAGCAGGCAAAACCTCCTCTGTAGAAATAGCTAATGTTGTTAGTTCCAGCTTGGAGAAACATATAAAAAGATTAAATATAACATCTAAGACCATCAACCCAGTAAGGGAAGGAGCTATTTATTAGAGAATATTATCTTCCCTCCTAATACTCTACTCTGAATGTAGACTTCTCTATACATGGCCAAATACAATTGATAAATATAGATACTAATTTTTAAAGAAAATATATGTAATTCAGATTATTTATATATTGAAATTTCTGGGCAGCCCGGGTGGCTCAGCGGTTTAAGCACCTGCCTTCGGCCCAGGGCGTGATCCTGGGGACCCGGGATCGAGTCCCACATCGGGCTCCCTGTGTGGAGCCTGCTTCTCCCTCTGCCTGTGTCTCTGTGCCTCTCTCTCTCTCTCTCTATCATGTATGAATAAATAAAATCTTTAAAAAATATTGAAATTACTTAGGGGCACCTGGGTGTATAGTCAGTTAAGCATCTGATTCTTGGTTTCAGCTCAGGTCATTATCTCAGAGTCCTAATCAGGCCCCATGTTGTGCTCTGCGCTCAGCATGGAGTCTGCTTGGGTTTCTCTCTCCCTCTCCCTCTGCCCTTCCCCCTTCCCCATACCTCCCCCCCACTTTCACATGCTCTCTCTCTCTTTAAAATAAATAAACATTTATTTTTAAAAGATAAACTGAAATTATTTCTATTTCTCTGTATTTTGATCTACCTTGGGTTTCTTTTTTAGGAGATATTGTATAAAAGATGTTGATAAACTAATAATCATAGTTACCTTGAAACATGACAAGATTTGAATTTCTAATAATTCTATTACATTAAAGAGAAAGAACTCTATTATATGTGTAAATATAGTAAAATATTTTCCATAAGAGGCTATTAAAAATACCTTCCCATAAGTTAGAGAAAGAATAAATTCATATATTATACATTGATTATAAAGTATATTCTGAATAAAAGCTTTAAAATATTTTATATAACAGCAGATTTAATACAACCCTGCAAAGCTTGTAAAGCTGGTCCTTTTGCTGTATAAGGCTACTGAAATCATTACAGAATAAGAGTTTTAATGCTGGCACAGAAATCTTAGGGGTCTATTTTAATATGAATAGACTATTTTCAGTTATTTCCTGTAAATGCAAATAATCTTATTTTTTATGGATTCCACTGATTCAGAAACTCGATGTAACTGGGCACCTGTGTCTTCCAATTCTGCAATGATATAGAAATCCCATCCTTTCATTACTTTCTGTTCTGAGCTATTTTTGACACTTAAGTCTCAAATTTTTGTTTTACTCTTAAGAAAGTTGTGACATTAAATAAATTTCACAATGAATCAATCACTTTTCAAATGATTATGTTAGAAAGAATGGAAAATATGAGTGACTGAATAAACTTACACTATATTTCTAATTAAGTTGATATGATAAATGAAAGACTAAAGTGGATAATCCTAGCTCTACGCCATAAAAACTAGCCATTTCCAAAGACATATTTAAAAAAAAACTCATTATAGTAAGTTAAATTTATGTTATTTATATACTAAAATATTGTACATTGAATTTACTAACTCCTTTGGCTTTTGGATTTCTGAAAAAAGATAAATACTGTTAAAGATATTCTAACTCTCATTCTGCCATTTTGTATTGCTTTGGGAACCTTGAGAAAAATATCTTTCTGAGTCTGTGTCCATAAGGATCAAATGAATTAGGAGTTGACAAACTATGGCTCATTATCTATTTTGTAAATAAGGTTTTATTGGAACACAGTTGCATCCTTTTTTTTACATAGTGTCTATGCCTTTCTTCAGAATGCTATAGTGGCCAAGTCAAATAGTTATGGTGGGATCATCTGGCCTGCCACATTTAAAATAATTCTATTTGACCCTTTATAAAAACTGTTTGCAAACATCTGACCTAGATGTCTTTTTATGGATTGCTCTAAGTTTTAAATTCATACACTTTATGTGTTTTTTTTTTTTTTGATCAGTGCTCCAAAAACTGATTAAGTACTACACAGACTTATGGATGAATGCTTGGTATATTAAAACATAATGACCCATTCCTGTCTTCAACAATATCTTAAATATTTTACAATCTCACCTGAGATATAGAAGATATACATCAATATGCAACTGGAAATACTAGGTTGCATTTGCTAAGAAAGTTTTGCAAAAGCCATGGGCATTAAGAAAATTCATCACTGAGGAATCACTGAGGAGTAAGGCTGGCAGGTAAAGCTTTAAAGCAAAGCTGGAACTTGAACTGAGTTTAGACAGAAAGTGATTATGTTGAATATGTACTGTATATCACAGTTATTGAAACGGGCACTTAAATTTCTTTAATCACCTAATCCTGTATGGCAATTATTAATATCCTCATTTTATAGATAATAAATTTGTATTCACAGAGCTACTATGTAGTAAAATTTGTAGTAGAATTCTATGTAGTAGGATTTTAAGCCAGATTTACTTGCAATACACACACATACCTATATGTTCACACACACATGAGAATATTTTTCTCCCTCTCCGATACCCACAGTCCTAAATCCTGATACTTCCTTCTTGGTTCCATGTTGCCATCCTATATCCCCCTTCTTATAGTTAGCTAAGCTAGAAATAATCAGTTAACGATTTTATGTCCTTTGTGTCTGTGTGAGTCTGTGCATGTAAAACTATATGCCATATGGATATTTATACATGTATGCACATACTTTACCCTTTTGTATTTATTAAATGTCTCTAAGTATTAGTTAACAAGGCTACATTTTATATAGAGAAAGAAATGGAATGTCATAATAATAGTCAGAGAATAGAATACCCAAAATTAATTCAAAGTAAGGGTACACTCAGAAAATCTCTACAGAAGAGATGCAATTTCCTTACTTTTTTTTTTTTAAACTTTTCTTTTTAATTCTAAGGCAGGTGTGTAAAAATCAGCATTGCTAATTTCTTGTCAAATGATTTCTGTCTAAAACTGTTCTATATTTTTCTCAAAGTAAATTCAGTAACTGGAGCCAGAATGACTATAAAGCTAGTGATTATTTCATATTTAAGCATGCCATCAAATGCAATTTCTAGTTTTGTTATGTGTAATCATTATTCTCAGTGACAGAAGAAAATGCAGGAGACTGAGGTGATAATCCCCATTAGTACAAAGAAGTAACACACATGGAAAGACTTCACAAGGGCATTATAAAAACTGTTATGTCGTAAATAGAAAATTCTTTGCAAATGTAACATACAAAACGATCAACATCATCTCTTGAGCCCAGAAAAATAAAAGAATTTTGCTTCTTAGAATTTGAAATTGCTGTAAAAGAGAATAAATAGAAAGTGACATAGAGAATAGGAAGTTTATAATGCTTATTCAAATTCTCCATCTGACTGACTTAAATATTTTTATATCATTTTGATAAACTTCTACTTAAAATTTAGCCTCCACTCTTGTTACTATAAAGAAATAAGTAAAGATGAGGGAGAGGAGGGGGTGCCTGGATGGCTCATTTGGTTAAGCATCTGCATTCAGCTCAGGTCATGATCCCAGGGTCCTTAGCTGGAGTCCAGCAATGGGTTCCCTATTCAGCGGGGAGTCTGCTTCTCTCTCTCCCTCTGTTACTCCTCCCTCCCTGGCTTGTGTGCACTCTCTCCTTCAAATAAATAAATAAAAGCTTTTAAAATAAATAAAGATGATAGTTGTTAACCAACTATATCAGAGGATTTAGCTTAAAATTCTATTATGATGATTGACATACATGGAATCTTTGATTAATGAAAGTGTTTTAAGGACACAATATAGCACACTAACTAAAACTTATGTCTGGGGATCCCTGGGTGGCGCAGCGGTTTGGCGCCTGCCTTTGGCCCAGGGCGCGATCCTGGAGACCCGGGATCGAATCCCACATCGGGCTCCCGGTGCATGGAGCCTGCTTCTCCCTCCGCCTGTGTCTCTGCCTATCTCTCTCTCTCTCTGTCACTATCATAAATAAATAAAAAATTAAAAAAAAATAAAAAAAAATAAAATAAAACTTATGTCTGGCAATATTATCTTCAATTTAATATTTCACTTATTGTCCAAATAATCATCAAATTAATTCATCTGAGAATATAATACTTTACTATTTTAAAGTGCTGTATATGTCCTCATTTACTCCTCAGACATGTAATTATTATAATTGCTATGCTACATATCAAACACTCTTTACCCCAATCATTATGCTGAGTTATTGATATATATCATCTTAATCAACAATTGCCACAACTTTTTGAAGTGTTATGATTACTATTCAGCTTAAAAAAAAAAAGATGTTGGGTGATGGGCACTGAGGGGCCACTTGACGGGATGAGCACTGGGTGTTCTGCTATATGTTGGCAAATTGAACTCCAATAAAAATGTACAAAAATAATAATAATAAATATGTGGAAAATAATTATTATTAAATTTAAGGAGGAGGTTTTAGCTTTTGGTAATGGAAGAGTAACCTGTAGAATATAATTATAAACTCTAAAATATATAAATCTATAGGAACGCATTAAAGTGTGACCTATTATTAGCAGAACCTGGAGAAGAATCAATATTTGGAAGAATAAAATGGTTCTGATTTTCCTATTTTAAACAGTTTTACCTAAGGGAAGTCTCCAGAAAGAAGTCATGACAGGCAGCTGGAACATAGAATTGGCAATCGAAATGGCCTTAGGTGCTTGGGAACAGTATCATGGGTACTGCAGCAGCAAGAATGGAAGAAGTGATATTGTGAAAAGGACAAAGCCATAGAGATGGCTCTAAATTCTGCATGTAAACTTCTCCCAACTTTCTAGCTGATCTCTGTTCAGTGAATGCATGGGGCAGACTCTAAGCAGCTAATTGTAAAGAACTGAACATAGAGTTCAATGGCTGTACCCTAAGGGCAAGATAGAGTTTGGAGTTTGAGTTCAGCCAAAGTAACTGCTAAAACAAGGAAGCAAGAAAAATCTTAATACTCCTCAAAGAAATATAACAGGAGCCAGAATCTCCACAATGTATCATTTACTTTCCAGAAATATTCTAAAATCTCTAGAATACATAAATACATATATGTGTGTATATATTTATGTATATATATGCATATATATATGATAGCATACATGCATGTATGTATATGTTTATATATATGATAGCATAACTCAGATTCAAGAGAAAACTCAGTAGATAGGTCTGAAATAACACCAATATTGAAAGATATTGACTAGGATCGCTATAAGAAATATAATCTATGAAGAAGAACTTCCAAAAAGCACAAATCAAACTTCTGGAATTAAAAAAAAATATAATATCTGTAATAAAAATTTTACTGGATTATCTAAGGAATTTATAGGTTCACTTGATTATTATTCAAACTAGGTTTGTTTGATTCCAGAATCAATCCTCTTAACCACAACTTAATGCTATTTTCCAATAAAATACATGTTGTTATACCCTATTCTTTATATGGGGAAACTGAGACTTGATAAATTAAACAGTATGCTGGATGATAAGGATAGAGTGATAAACAAGATAGAAATTCCCATCAGAGCCAACAATCCACTGAGAGAAATAGATGTTGTACAGATATCATCAGTGATTATGTCATTACAATAGTGGTAATTGCAGTTGTAGAATATATAAGGATTGAGACTGTGAAACAGGGTGGCCAACTTTGGGAGACCGAAAGGCTGAGTACATGATATCTTCTGCTTCTTTGTATTTAGTTAAAAATTATATCTCTAATATATGCTTAATGTTTAATCATTAAAAACTCGGGTTTCAGCTTGTCTGGTCCAATGAGTGGATATGTAATCTGCTGGTTCTTAAGGAAAAGATTTATTTTTGTTGCTATGGTGCAGCTGCCAGATTAACTATATATAAAACACAATAACTTAAAAGGGGCTATCTGTAGAAAATAGAAAACCATAAAAGAGATTGTAATGCCTTTGAAGTGCCATGATTACAAAAGTAATAGTTTGGGTCATAATGTTTCTAAGAAAAATATTGCTGAAATATAGGTCTCTACTGTACTGATGGCCTAACTCCAGTCCAGTGTACACTTCACTGAATAAAGCAGACATAGAACAGTGAGTCCGTTGCTGAAAAACAATAAACATGAACACTACACTGAAGGATTAAGTATATTTTTACACCTCCCCAATCCAACTGCACTCTGTAGCATTTAGTTTATCTCCAGGACATGGCACCATCACTGAGTATAATTGAATACATTGATCTCAAACACTTCTTTCCACACAACTTTTTAGTCACCTTATTTATTGTAATTCAAATCAAAATATAGAGTTTATTGTCTTTTCCCAGCATCCTAGAGTGTGCATAATTTTCCACAAAGTTACATCGAAACAATAAAAATGCCATGGTCTTTTGAAAGAAACTTATAAGAATATAAAGCAATACCGAGAATTTTGGGAGACCTCAATCCACAAAACACAATCACCTTACATACATTCCCTCTCACTTTATACATTTTCCCCCTGTTTTCTTTTTCTATTTATTTATTTATTTATTTATTTATTTATTTATTTATTTATTTATGATAGTCACACACAGAGAGAGAGAGAGAGGCAGAGACACAGGCAGAGGGAGAAGCAGGCTCCATGCACCGGGAGCCCCACGAGGGACTCCATCGGGGTCTCCAGGATTGCGCCCTGGGCCAAAGGCAGGCGCCAAACCGCTGCACCACCCAGGGATCCCCTTACCCCTGTTTTCATTTGTTAAGCTTCCCAGCTTACAGGGTTTTTACTGAATGGTGGAAATGGTCAGGAATTTCTGTCTTCCAGCAAATAAACATCTCTCATCTCTGTCAATGAATGTTCTATCATCAGTTATTCAAGCCACATCTCTTTGTTTTCATTTTTTTAGGAAATCTAATAAACTCTCTGCCCAACCTAGTCTCCATTAGAGATCCCACATCACATCAGAAAGAGGGAGAGGGACAGTTGTTACTTGTGCTCTCTACATTACATATACATGTTAAAGCTTTTTTAACTTATGTAATCTTGTGTATCCAAGTTATTTTCCAAAAATGTTAGAACTTTACTGTAATTAGTGAATACTGAAAAGAAGTCTTTGAATTTAATAAGGTAGAAACATGTAATTGCTTATGATCTAAGAAAGATAATGCCGACTTAACCAACAAACATTTTTAACGTGTATATTTAATAAACACTTGTGCGTATTATATGCACTGTTCTGAGATGATTTATGAATAGTAAGTCAATGAATCATATTGTTGCCATTAAACAATGTCAATTCTGAATCACTACAAACTTCTTCATGGTATTTATAAGTTATTATAACAATAAGGTTTGATACAGTTCAATGCAACATAAAACTTTTGATATTTGTTTCCTTCCTGTTGATGCATGTGTTTTTTCTTTAATTATTATTTAGTAAAAAAAAAATTATTTAGTAAGATGAGGGCAAAGGGGACAAGAGCAGTTGGTTGTCAGCAGTTCTTTGCTATTGTCAGTTATTTCAGAGAATTAATTCTTGGCTTATTATATTGATGACACTAATGCAAGACCTCTGGTTAATGCCAAAACAGATCAAAAGTGCCAACAATGGTTTCACATTTTCTAATTCTAAACCAAGTGTGGTGAAAGTCTTGGGCACCAGAAAAAAAAATCTGTCAACTCCCTCACCAGCAGCTGTCACCTATAGTTAATCTTTTTATTTCTATTTGTGTATTTCCCCTCACACCACCCTATCTCCCACACACTATGTCACCATCTGCTACCATATTTTCCTGAATCCAACTGACCTCTCCAAACATGGCCCTGCCATTATTTTCAGTAAGTCAGGCATCACTAAGTCGGTCATGGCAATGTCCTTTGAAAATCAAACTAAATATTTCATAACTGAGGTAATGATATTTGCCCACTATTTCTATATATCTGCATATATTTTTAGGTGGTGGGACAATAGCTCTGGGGTTCACTGAATGTTCTAGCAACTAGGGAAAGAGTATCTAATTTTGAAAGGGGTACATATAAAGAGAAAAGAACAACATGAACTTTGTTTTGTTTTTATTCATTTATTTATTTTTTTGCTTCACAGGGTCTATGACTAATGGGAAACAATAGAAAACAGAAAGAATCAATCAACTTCCAGATTAATACTCAATAATATAGTCAGTGGTAAAGACTATTAACATCTGTGTGTATTTGATTCACCCCTCTTTTCATGAAAATTATACTTTTATTTCCAACTTGCTGCTAAATGAGGTCATATGATTGTTCTGACCAGTTCATTGTAACAACAGGTAAATGGTTCTAAACTGAAGCCTTTCTGTTTCTGAGTAGCCAGGATCTCAGGGTTAATTTAATAACTGTATCATAACCTAGTCTATTGTGACTGATACTATTGGTCTTCAGTTACTCTAAGTAATTGAAGACTTAATCTGTCTCTACTTTCTTCTATCTGCCCCTCATAATGAGGATTTTAATGATTGACTATTCTATTTTCCAGTATTCTGGGTATTCCATTGCATGGGTTACTAAAAGAGCCCTAAACTTTACCATTATGTCAATTATGCAAAGGATTTGACCCTCTTTACAATTAGGTTAGCAAAAGGGACATATGATAGGGAATTTTATGTAGATTTCCTATAGCCTTAGTCATCAGTCAGAGACTCACAATTATCATGAAGAAGTTCCTCTGGAGGAAGTTCTAAAGACTACTGCCAGAGAATAGCATTGTCAGATGTGACAAAAGAGGCAAAACAAACAGGGGATGGATGTCAAAGCCTCAGGACCCAAGTTCTTCTACCTTATGACCAGAGAATGAAATATAACCACAGACTGGAGAGAACACTAGTAGAAATGGAATTGTTTTCTGAAGGCAATATTGAAAGCTCCCCTTTCCTTAAAAAGGAAGTAAATAAAGTGAATTTGGATGGATTCCCAGATTGCACATCTGCCTGTCTGAATTACACCTGAGAAGGAGCAACCAAACAGATGGAAGTAAGGAAGATTAGGGAACGGCTTTCTTTCAATTTTATGTGCCTGTAATCACAATGGCTTACAACAAAGGGTCTTCTGGTTGGCAGACAGTCTTGTAAACACAGACTATAACACCCGTGTGTCAAATAAGTGGATACAGGTGCAATGGTGGTTTCCCTAAATATAGATAGATAGGGAAGCTTTGCTGAGTTAGATACATGCACATCGTTTAGTTACCTCTGGCTCCTTCTCTAAACAAGTCATTAACCATAATGTGAAAATAATATTGCATCATGTATTGGTATTATTAAACTTAATGCCTCTTTGGTACATCAGGGGAGAATGACTGTTGAATTCCACTATATGTGTTCTCTTGTTCTCCCCTCTCTTTCCTCCTCAACCATCTGTAACGTCTTTCTCCATTTTGAGATTCCACCGAATCGGATGAGAATATTGCAAGCATGTTTTATAGTCAAAATGTATTTCCTTCCTTTTTAAGAAATCTTCAATACCATTTATTAGGTTTAGTGAGTTGAGCAGATAAAAAAAATTTTCAATAATCTTAAATTGTGGAACCTTGAAAAAAAAAACCTCCTGAAATAATAAGGTATGTCTTTCATCCTAAATGGGGTAGCTAGAATTGTGAAAGAGAATTTCAATGGCATTTCCATGAAAGGGAACATGAAGAAATAATGTGTTATCGCAAGTAGCATTCTTTGAGAATTCTAGTATATGCAGCCCTTATTAACTTTTAAGAAATAGATTTCTACCAAAACAGGGGAGATTAAATATCTAGTGTGTTAGTGGAATTTTTAATAAAGTATGAAATGTCTATCAATGCAAAGGATCAACAGCTTAAAACTGAGCTAGACATGATTAAGAGGAGGTAAGGCTGACAGAAGATTAGCTGACAATGTGAGATGATCTGCCAACTTTGAGTCAGGTGCTTCAAAATTGTTCCACTTAATCATATACCATGGTATTGGTTAGCATTAGTGGACTTTCTGCATTCCATTTGTTAGCTGAGATTTTTTTTCTCCCTCACAGGGTAAATAGCAATTTTTGTAAAATATACTGGAAATGTAAAGTCCAATAGGATTGGACATGATCAAACAAATACTGTTCTAATTAATAGTGAGCATGATATCTACCCTAAAAATAGAGAATAGTATTTTATGATTCTCTATAAATTATGAACTCTTGTGCAACGATCACTTTAAATTAGACTTAACACATCTCTTAGTCTCATACGATTCTACTTCGGTGAGATAAAAGTTAAATAAAATAGCCATTTTATATTTTTGCATCATATGATTATTGTACTTCCTAACAAAAATTGAATTTTCAAGTAAATGATTAAATTTAGATAGAGACTTGAGTCCTTTGATCACCTTGGTTACAGATAACAGAATTGACTAAATTTATGACACTGCAAAGCTAGTTCTACCATCATTTAGGTAGAGTCTGTATGAGTTAAGTCAAAGAAGCTTTTTTTTTTTTCTTTTTTCTTTTTGCAGTTACCACAACTCATTTAAATGCCAAAGCTGTGAAACGTGAAAATACTAATCTTATCACTCTCACTTATTATATATTTGTTAAATTTGATTGAATTTAATAAACTCACAGTCATATCAATAAGTTTCTTAGAAATTCCAGTTCACAAAAGGCTGATCATAAACACACACACACACACAACACACACACATACACACATAAATACATACACACAAAATCTGAAACGACTAACTCTCCCTATTTGTGACCATCCTGGTTTTTGCAATAAAATTTGTACATTGCAGGAAACCCCTTATTCCTAGGCAAATTGAGATGGTTACTTAACATAACACACACACACACACACACACACACGCACACATGCACACACACATACACACACGTGCTGTCTGCTCTCACTTTGAACCAAATCTTCACAATCTTTTTTTTTTTTTTTTTTAATCTTCACAATCTTTAAAAGAGCCCTCTATGCTTTGGGCCAAGAGAGAAAATCAGGAAAAAAAAATCAAAATCAAATGATATATATTAAGCAACAAATTTCAAGACATTGAATTTCAGAAAATAAAGGACATTGATCCTTAAGACACAGGAAACAAGTAAGTGTAACCTAATTATTACCCATACTTGAGAGAATTCCCAGGCTATAAAAAAGGGAGGGGAACACAAGCAGGGACTTCTCTAAAAAATTAGAGTTTCTAGAGTTGAGGTTTTTTGGTTGCACATATCCACCGTGTCTAGTGTCCCACTGAGCTTACCTCCACATTGCACACTTAAGGACTTGGATAGCAAAAGAAACTGAAGATCTTCCTGCTTGCTGTGCCATGAATAATAAAATCCTTAGTCTCTGACCAAGCAGTCTCTCCCTTCTCCAGCAAGTTTAAGACTACGGCTGACTAACTTACTTAGTTCACAAGTAGGGCAAAATTCCAGGCCCTTTACATTTTTTGCCACGAAATACAGACAAAAAATATCATCTTAAAAATGACAGAGCATTAGATTTCTTAGATAAAACACCAAACACAATTCATAAAAGACTAAATCGATAAATTGAGACTTGTCAAAATGAAAAACTATTATTACTCATCAAAAAACATTGTTAAGAGATTGGAAAGACAAGCTATGCAAATGGGAGGAAAATATTTGCAAATTACATATCTGATAAATTACTTGAATCCAGAATAAAGAACTTTTAAATTCAATAACAGGAATATTTTGCTCATTTTGTAATGTAATGCTCATTACAAAATGAGCAAAATATTCGAATAGACTCTTCACCAATGGAGACATACAGAGGATGACATTTACATGAGAAGATGCTCGCCATCAGTAGTCATTTGAAAATTGCACATTAAACCCTAATGAAATACAACTGCACACCTATTGTGAAAATGTAAAATGATAATAACCACTTTGGAAAACATATACCTACCATATGACCCAGCCGTTCCATTCCTAGGTATTTACCCAAGAGAAAAGACAGCATATGCCCTTACAAGACTTGTATGTGGTGTTCATACCAGCTTTATTTGTAATAGCCAGACTGGAAAGAAGCCAAATGCCATCAACAGGTGAAGGGGTATATAAATTGTGCCTCTCCTGTATAATGGATAAATAAAATGGAAAAAAAAAAACTACTGATACAGCAATAAAAGATATGCTATTCATTTATATTATGAGTGAATCTCACAATAGTTATGATGAGTGAAAGACAGCAGATCAAAAATTAATGAATTCAAAGCACATACTGTATCATTTCATTTTCATTTTAAATTCTAGAATTAGTGACAGAAACAAGATCAGTACATGTCTGAGGATGTGGATAGAAAAGAGATGAAGCCTCACCACTCTAACTTCCACCCAGATAGCTCTCCCAACTAACATCAGATAGGTTAAAAGACCCCAGAGAAGTGACCACCATATTTTGGCATTTTCTTTCTTTTTTTAAATTTTATTTATTTATTCATGAGAGACACAGAGAGAGAGTGAGGCAGAGACGCTGGCAGAGGGAGAAGCAGACTACTTGCTGGGAGCCCGATATGGGACTTGATCCCAGGTCTGTTCAGGATCACGCCCTGGGCTGAAGGCGGCACTAAACGGCTGAGCCACCCCAGGCTGCCCATATTTTCGCAATTTCGAGTTTCTGGGATAGTAGTCAGTTTCTCAGGTAATTATACCAGGTTTATAGTTACCCACATAATTACCTCTTCCCGAATTCTCTGTTATTCATGCATTAGAATTACTATTTGGAGTCACTTTTTTTCCAGCTTGAAGAACTTCTTTTGGTATTTTTTGTAAGACAGGTCTGTTAACAAAAAATTCTCAAGTTTTGTTCACCTAAGAATATCTTTATTTACTCTTTACTTTAAGGAGAATTTTGCTGGCTAGAGGATTCTTAGATAACACGTTTTTGTCTTTGAGTGCCTCCCGTATGGCATTTATTGCCTCCTGAGTTTTTCTGATGAGAGGTAATGAGAAATAGCTTTGTTGTTTTTAATTCTTCCTTCTTCCAAGGCAATCTCCATTTCTTTGGTTTTCAAAAATTTAATTATGATGTATCTGTTTATGGATCTTTTTTCTATCCTGCTTCGAGTTTTGTTTTTTGTTTTTGTTCTGTTTTTTTGTTTGTTTGTTTGTTTTACTTTCTTGGATGTATAGATTGATTTTTGGTGGTAAATTTGGGAAGTTTTCAGTTATTATTTCTTTAAATATTTTTTTCTTCCCCATTCTCCCTCTTCTCTCTTCTGATGTTACTATTAAGTATACATTGATGCACATAATGGTATTTGTGTGTTCCTTATGCTCTGGTCAATTTTCTTCATTCTTTTTTCAAATAATATAAATTCTATTGATCTGTCCTGAAGGTCATTGATTATTGATAACTTCCTTTGCTAGCTAACATGTCCTATTGAGTCCTGGAGTGAAAGTTTCATTTATTATAACTTTACAAATCCAGAACTTCCATTTGTAATTATTTTCATAATTTCTATCACTTTATTGATAATCTCAACTTGATGAAACTTTAATTTTTCAATTATTTAAAAAGGGTTTCTTTGGGGACGCCTGGGTGACTCAGTAGTTGAGCATCTGCCTTCACCTTGGGACATGGTCCGGGAGTCCTGGGTTCAAGTCCCACATTGGGCTCCTGGCAGGGAACCTGCTTCTCCCTCTGCCTATGTCTCTCCGTCTCTCTGTGTGTCTCTCATGAATAAATAGGCAAAATCTTTTAAAAAAGTGTTTTATGACTGCATATAATGACTGCTTTGAACTCTTTGCTAAGTTGAACATCTGGACTACTCAAAGGCATTTTTTGTTGCCTGCTTCTTTCCTATGTATGGGTCACACTTTCCCCTTTCTTTGCATGTCATGTAATATTTTGCTGAAAACTGATCATTGCTATATCATAGCAGTTTGGGATTGTTATTCCTCAGTCCTCAGGGCTTGTTGTTATTACTATTTTTATTCATTTGTTTATTTGTTCAGTTAATTTGCTGGACAAATTCTGAAAAATCTATATTTCCCATGTCATACAACCTCCAGTGCCCATACTCATTTTTCTTGTTTTCACTTTTAAGCTTAGTTTCCTAATGTCCACCCCTAAATTAGCATAGATTAATGATCAACACCGATCTTTCAGGTGAGATGTTGAAACATCCTGAGACAGTAAGTTTTTCACCCTTTTCCATTGGATTGGTGTGTGACTTAAGAAATAATGTCAATTTTCAGGCAATTTACCTGTCTGCCTCATGTTCATCTGGGGACTTGAATATACTCTCTTCAGAACTCTTAAGATGGTGGATTAAATTTTAGGAGACACAATAAGCAAGTTGTAAATTCTAATTTACTTATACTATCCAAGCCTGAGAAAAACATCAAAAATATTCCCCCACCCATGGAATGTTTTAAACTCACTTTGTAAACAAATTATGTACAGGTTATTGAAAAATGTACTCTCGCACCATTTAATAAAGGGAAATTATTTTAAATTTTTGTGACAATTTTCAATTTGGCATTCTATGCCAAATAAGTAACTTTTAGAAATTAATATATTTGAAATGCACAAATGAATAATGATCCCTCATATTACCCTTTTATAACCATGCCCACTTCTCACATACTCCATCTTAACTCCTAGAATTACAGACCATTCTTCATTTCTATCATTTTGTCATTGGAAACCATTTTTATAAATATAACGACTTAGCATGTAACCTTTTGTGATTATCTTTTTCATTCTAAATCATTCTATGGGTATATTTCTAGATTCTTATGTTTATCAATAGTTTGATCCTTTGTATTGTGGACTGTTAATCCATGATAAAAATATATCAGCGTTAGTTTACCCATTCTTCTCATCAAGAACATCTGGGTTTTTTCAGGTGTTGACTATTTTAAATAAAATGGATATGGACATTTATCTATAGGATATTATATTAACATAACTTTTTATTTATCTGGGATAAAAGCCCAAGAGTAGAATTGTCTGATCTTGTAGTGGTTGCATGTTTAGTTTTATAGAAACTTCAACACTATTTTTCCAAAGTGGCCTTACCATTTTATATTTACACCAATAAGGTATAAGTGGTCTAGTTTTTCTGCAACATTACCGTCATTTGTTGTTGTCACTTTCTCTTTTTAAATAAATGTTTAGGTAGACATGTAGTGATATTTTACTATGACTTGATTTCGCATTTCTCTAATGGTTAAAGATGTTGATCTTTTCATGTGTTTATTTGCCATCTATGCATCCTCTCTGGTAAAATGTTTGCTCATATATTTCTTTTCCGTGTTCTAATTTCATTGTTGTTGTTGTTTTACAGTTGTGTTTTGAGAATTCTTTAAATATTATAGATATAAGTTCTTTAGCAGATTGTGATTTGAAAATACTTTTTCCGGAGTTTAGGTTATTTTCATTTTTAACAGGATTTTTCACAGAACAAAGTTTAAAATTTTGATAAAGTTTAATTTATCATCTTTAAAAATGTTTGTAGATTGTGTTTTTATATCAAATTTAAGTATGCTGGGGATCCCTGGGTGGCTCAGTGGTTTGGCTCCTGCCTTCCACCCAGAGCGTGATCCTGGAGTCCTGGGATCCAGTCCCATGTCGGGTTCCTTGCATGGGGCCTGCTTTCTGCCTGTGTCTCTGTCTCTGTCTCTGTCTCTCTCGTGAATAAATGAATAAAATCTTTAAAAAAAATTAAGTATGCTTTGCCTAGTCCTAGATCCAGATTTTCTACTATGTTTCTTTCTAAAAATTTTATAGTTTTACATTTTACTTTTATGTTTGTAATCGCTTTTATGTATATTTTGTATATTTTACATATTATTTTTGTGTATTTTATGTAAGAGATTGTGTATACTTGGTGTTAATTCTTATTTTAACTATGATAGAATTTGCCAGTGAAACAATCTGGGCTTGGTAATTTCTTTTAGGGAGTTTTAAGATTATGAATTAAATTTCACTGTTAGTTATAGAGCTATTCAGTTCTCTGTTTCATATTGCACAAGTTGTAATAATTATATTTTTGAGGAATTGGTTCATTTGATCTAAGTTTTCAAATTAATACATGTAAAACTGATTATAGTATTATCTTGTTCTCTTTTTGAAGTCTACTGTATCTGTAGTGATGCCCCCTATTTCAACTCTAATTGTTTCTATCTTCTTCAATAATGTCTGTCACTATTGCTGGGGTTTTGCCAATTTTAATGATCTTTTCAGTATCTGTTCAGAAGAAAATAAGTAGTGAAGATTAAAGTAAAATAGCTTATATATATATATATGAATATAAATATAGGTCTATGTATATGTATACATATATACATAAACACACATGTATAAACTTTCAGAATGTCTTCCCTGTAATTATAGTAGAAAAATGGACACTAAATTTGAAGTTTATGTACAGATATGCCTACCATTCAGCAAGATTTCATTGATTTATAACTTGGATAAATCTGATCTACCTAGACTGTTATTTCATTTTTATGTTATTAACATGACAGCAAAATGTTCCCATCTCAAAGATTCCATTCTCAGTGAGGTTGTCCCTGGTCATTCCATTTAAAATGGTAGTATTCTCATATCCATATCCTCACCTTCCTGCTTTTTTTCATTTCAGATAACACTATTTACATAATATTTTAGTTATTTTGTGACTGCTTTACCTCCCCTGACTACAGTGTAACCACAATGAAATCCTGTTATATAAACTAAAAAAATAAACACTTAATAGCAACATGTGACCTCACCTTTGCAGTTTCATATGATTGTTTTCTAGTCAGCAAATTAGTGTAAAAACACCTATACTTGGTAACATGATATTATAAATCGGTTTCTCTTATTTTAAGATATTTATCGTTTTTATAATTATAATCGAAGGGCCCCATCTGTAGTATAATGTGATTTGACTCTGATTTAAACAAAATTTGAAAAAAAAATTGATATTTTGTAGCTTAAAGACATAACTCAAAAGGAGTACCAAACTCAAAAATAACTATTATGCTACCCTTTTATCTGCTTATTTTATTACTTTTTCCCTCAAAATCATGTTCATTGTCATGATGATATGTAAACTGAGATTCACAAACCTCTTTTTTTTTTTTTATTTTATTTATGATAGTCACAGAGAGAGAGAGAGAGAGAGAGAGAGAGGCAGAGACACAGGCAGAGGGAGAAGCAGGCTCCATGCACCGGGAGCCCGATGTGGGATTCGATCCCGGGTCTCCAGGATCGCGCCCTGGGCCAAAGACAGGCGCCAAACCGCTGCGCCACCCAGGGATTCCAGATTCACAAACCTCTGATTCCATGCTACACCTATTTTGTGAATATTAGAGGTATATGTTCAATGACTTCATAAATAAAAACTTCAAATCTACATCTAGTTCCTTCAAAACTGAGCTCATAATTTCCCTTACCAATTATGCCTCTTATATTTCATCTTATTTGAGATATCATCTACTTACTTATTTCATAAATATGGCAGTCATTTTGGATTATACTACCTATCTTATGTCTAACACTCACTTGCTATCAAATAGTTAACAATTCCACTCTCAAATCTCTAACATTTCTTCATTCTCATTGCATAATTTTCCTGACACTCATTAGGTCCATTCTTAAGGCTATAGTTCAGTAGAAATTTAATTAAGTTTGGATTTGAGACATCAGTCTTTAGAATCCATATATGTCCTCCTCTCTTATTCTACTAAATTTCACTAAACAAGTAAAAATATAGAGACATACTCAAAGAAGCAAATCTCTGATTTGGAGAAACACCACCCTTAACGAACATAAAATAAAGCATCATCCTAGCTTTACTTATCTGTGTTAGAAACACAAATATCATCTGTATTTTTCTTTTTGAACTGTATTTGGATATTTCTATTCACCATATTTAGCAAACCTATGATTCTAATAGCATTTCAGGCATGACTCATGAGTAATTTGAGGGAACAAAAGAGAATAATGTCAGATTTTTAGGCATAATACTTGAGTGCTGTGTATTTGTGGTATTAAGAAACAATAAGATGTTCAGTATGCCCAATATTGATTGATAGGTATCCATATCAGGTATTTCTGTTTCCCAAAGGACTATATTTATAATAATTAGAATTGTGGTGAAGCACAGATTTCTAAATGAGTACTATGATTCTATTGTAGGTTAAAGGGCAGAGTTGTGATAAAAAAGTATTAAATATAATATTAATGGCCTAAAGTTGTATACTTCCCACGGGATTCCCACTTTTAATAACCTCCAGTATCATAGATAAAACTGAGGCAGTAATCATTACTGAAATGGATTTTCTGGCAGAATTAGACATCGCCTCCAAGAATCAATAATCATTTGAAACTAACAGGGTGATTAAATGACCTCCTTTTTATTTTACCTCATGTTGAGTTGCTTTTTAATCTTGATTTAGAGTCACACTGCTAGAAACAAAGATAAACCGAGGACTTAGAACATTAGAGCAGCAACGTGAAGCCTATTCATTATGAAGGTTAAAGTCTCCTTTCCTTCAATCAAGGCATCTCTAGCTAATCAATGCATTCTAAAGGAAAAACTGAACACTCTAGGTACAGACTGTATAAATACCACCACCTAAGGCAGCAGCTTCTTTGCAAAGATCTGCACCATTAGCTTTGCTATGTCAGGTGCTATATATTTTTTATTTAATAATTTACTATGCCAGTAATGCTGGGGGATATCTTTGTATTGACTGGTAATGTTGTCATTAATTCTTTTCATTCATGGAGTTTATCCATCCCATCTCTTTATAGTTCCAGAAAGAATTGCGTCAAGTAGGCAGCAAGTTAATTCTCCCAGCCAGCTATTTTCTACCACATATAGAAAATGAAGCCACTTACCAAGTAGAATTTTACATAGTTTGCACTGTCAGTTATTATGTAAACAACAGTACTGGCCAATGGATTATTTTTATACATATCCTAATAAGATACACATATGACAGTATGGAAATGAAATTTGTTATTGTGTAATAAATAATTAAATTTGTAAAATATAACTGTGAAATTCAATAAAATTCAAAAGCAAAATGTATTCTATCTTTTAACCAAAGGAAAGTAAGATAGATAGATGATAGATGATAGATAGATAGATGATAGATAGATAGATGATGATAGGTAGATAGATAGATAGATAGATAGATAAACAGATAAAAACATAGGTAGATAGACACATATTTGTGCATCCATATATGTGCATGAGGGGAAAAGGAAACAGAGAGATGAAGACTTTTATTATATCTTTAGGCAGAATTTTATTTATAACTATTTTTTCTCTTAAGCCTTGTAATCTTCATAGATTGAACATGTTTTACATCTTTACAATAAATATTTTAAGCTTGAAAAATAGTTATAGGGCAGCCCCGGTGGCGCAGCGGTTTAGCGCCGCCTGCAGCCCAGGATGTGATCCTGGAGACCCGGAATCGAGTCCCACGTCAGGCTCCCTGCATGGAGCCTGCTTCTCCCTCTGCCTGTGTCTCTGCCTCTCTCTCTCTCTTTCTCTCTCTCTCTGAATAAATAAATAAATCTTTAAAAAATAGCTATAAATTAAATAGAATATTGCATAGCAAGTGAGATATAATTATCATGCTTTTTCTCTGCAAAAGGTTGTAAAATATAATTTATAATCAGTAAGACTCACTGCCAAAGGGTTTTCAGAGTTATTTAATAACAAGAAGATAATTTGCAAAATGTTGAAACTGCATACCATGAGCTTTACAATTTCTCACTACTACCATGAGAGTCACTTAGGAAATGTATTAGACTTTCTAAAGAAATAAATTTTTAAAAATGTTTTAGCATTATAAAATGTCCTAACTGTTCCTCTTCAAATGCAAAATGTGATGTCATTAAACTTTAGAGAATATTTTTTTTCAAATTCCATTTAGTTATTTTCACATCCACTTATACAACTTTAATACTGTACAGTTTGTCAAGGATAACAGAGAGGCATTCTGCACTTCATAGAGCATCTTTATAAGAGGCATGTGATGTCTGACCATCTCTCCTTTTGTGAGGTTAATTTTTATCAGTGTGTCTAGATGCTCTCATCTTAATCCATCCTTATAAAATTCACTTTTAGCCTTTCACCTAAGTGCTTTAGCTGCCATCAATGATGATTGCCTACTTCCATTATTTCTTTAATGGTGGAATAATGGTGATATTTTAATTCTATTACATCTTCCTCATTCATTATCTGGAATTCTTTACACTATTCTAGATATCATGAAGTAAAGTATATATAGAAAATGTAGAATTAATCCTTTAATTGTTCTCATATTTACCATTTTTTTTGGTTGGTTACCAAGCATGTAATAAAGGTGATAAATATGTATTTTATTATAATTATTAATCTATAGATATTAGTATATTTGATATTTTTCTATTGATGACAATTATTTTTGATGCCTGTATTGCCGCATCTCTGATGACAGTAGTCTCTTAAAGTTTTATTTTGTTTAATATGAGCCCACTAGTAATTATAGCTTCCATATTATTTTGCATAATAAGATGTTTCTGTCTCATCCTACACATATTCTATTCCAGATCTAGAATCAGATATTTGATTCCTATTAATGAACTGCTATAACAGATCACAATATGGGCACTATTTTCTCATTATGGTTGAGTTGTTCATTGTTTCTCAGTTTTTCGGTGTACATAGGAACAGAAACACATGTATTTTCACTATGATTAATTTCAGGCTAGTAACATGGCATCACTGAAGACAGAGTTGAGAAAAGATGCACTGTTGTACAATAGCATATAATATTTTCACTATATAGATACAATAGATGTAAATAATCTCAAAATTATAGGTGATAGAAAAAGGCTGTAGGTGCCTGGGCGGCTCTTGATTAAGCCTCTTCCTTCAGCTCAGGTCATGATTCCAGGGTACTGGGATCGAGTTCCTCTCAGGCTCTCTGCTCTGTAGGGAGCCTACTTCTGCCTCTGCCTGCCACTCCCCTGGCTTGTGTTTTCTCTCTCTCTCTGTCAAATAAATAAATATTAAAAAATAAGAAAAAGAAAAAAGTAATAATTAGAAAGTGATGAGGTTTTTAGTATTTTTGGCTTACATTTTAATATAATCTGTTTAATTGCATGGTTATATAAATTAATTGTAAAAAAATTAATTGTTAAAAATGACTGTACTAACCACTGGAGACACAAAAGTATTGAAAATACAAAACAGGTGGAATGAGCTGGCTTAGGCACACTACTCATAGGTGTACTTTAAAAAAAAAGACAAAAAAATAAAAAGACAGTAGAGGATATTTGAGTACTAATTTGATATTCCATATTTAAGAATTATTGTAAATGTTTTTAGATGTGAAAATGGTATTCTGGTCTTGTCTTTTAGAAATACATACTGAAATGTATATTTATAGGTGTTGGTGATTATGAGTCATGTGTATATGAAGGCTCATAATACTATTCTGACTAATTTCATCTGCTGAAAAAATGTTTTAATAAAATGTGAAAAATACAACATATTGATTTTCCAAATTCCAGAAATACAAAAAAGAAACAAAATAATCATCCTCAAGAGTCTTATTATACTAGTATAGATTGCAAACTTGTAAAAAATATTATACTGTTGTTACAAAGTTTAAAATATTCTGTGATTATAAAAAGTGGGGAGAAACTAAATACATCTGGGGGACTAGGAAGACCTTATGCGGAGACAGTCTTAATATTTCTATATGAACTTGCCAAATGATAAAGGAAGATTACACTTCACACAATAATCCTTATATTCAGAAAATTAAGCTTTGAAAATATAGGACATCTGAAAAATAGTGAAGAACAATTTGATCTTCTTGTTTCTTTCAGATTACAAATTTTATTGAAAATAAATGTACTTATATTATGATTTGGTATAACTTTTATTTTATTTAATTTTTATCCATCAAGTTGGAATTTTGGCCCATATTGTTAAAATTATTAATTATTCTTATTTTAAATGTATTTTTATGGTTAAAAGTGCATGGGATAAATCAATGATGTCACTGTACAAAAAGCTACTGAAATGGCTTTCAGTGAACTAAATTATTCAAGGCTCCAGTTAAGATGTAAGTTATGTGTTTCAATAATAGAAAGGAACTTATAGATCCCATTATTGGGTTACTGACTGAGGAACATTTTTAGTCCCTGCTGTCCAAAGGATTCTCAATCATGCTGCTGAGAGCATTTGATAATTTGAACATAAAGTTTAATTTAACAAAAGGATAAAACCTAAAATAGGCTATATTGAGACATCCTCTAAAAGACTATTAGAAATATCTGTAGATACTTATCAAATTAAAGGACTCTATGGATTCTTGTCCAAATGTGAAGCTAAGGGTACATATCATTTGAAAATGTTCCCCTGGTGATTTTAATAACTTTTCTCATATTATACTTTGAATCCACTGAGGACCACTGAACCCTTTAATGAAAGGGATACATACAAAATTATTACAGTATTTTTGGGAAGCTGCTGTTTGAAATGTGTTTCAAGTGTTGATTATTTTTAAAAAAGCAAAATCCTATGGTATTAAGTGAATGGAAAAACAAACAAGGCAATGATAATTAAAGAGACAAAAAGAAAGTCAGAAAATCAAAATTATATTAACAGGAAAAAGGATATGGAAGAAAGTTCAGGGGAAGGAAAAAGAAAAATCAGTACCAGAGGAAGAGGACTATCCAGTCACAGCCATAGAAGTTTTGATTCTTCTTCCACTACCTTCTATGTTCATACTCTTTATCATTCTCTTGTCATTTTGCTCTTAAATTAGTTTTTATCTCACTTTTATACACAACACTTTTTTAAAGAACAAATAGTTCTATGAGATTTGTAATGAAAACCAGTGTTTTGGTTTCGTTTGTTTGTTTGTGTATTTGTTTTTTGCATCACTGGTTTCTTGCTTTGATTTCTGGTTTACTGAAGCAATAAGTTTATACTATTTTACTAAAAACAAAATGTTAATTTTTCTGTTTCCTGCTATTCTATTCTATTCACTTTCCTCCAGGTATAGGTAAATATAGTATTAGGTTTTCATATAGTTCTTCATTTAGGACCTATAGGCTTCCTAAGGTAAAATAGGAAAATCTACCCTTCTTTTAACCTCCTCTCATGCACCAGTATCTTTCTTCCATCTTTGCCAGCTTGTTAATACGGTTTACTAGGCGGCATTTTTTTTCAAGTATTAATAATGACTATGTGAATATTATTCAACTTAAGGCATATAGTGTACTGTGATTATATTTTCTTTGTTTCCTTACCAACTTTTCTTTATATGCATCAATGACTTGTCCTCCAAATCACTGGGAGGATAAATTTGCATTCATCCTTCAGCAACCCTCCAGCATTCTGCTCCTGTTAAGGAGTGGTTTTCTCCAGGCTTGGTTCTTATTCTAGAATCTCTCTTTCATTATCCTGAGGATTCTTTTCATCATTGTGTTGGTTGAATAACAGTTTCCTTCCCCTATTTTCTCCTTTTTCATTGCCACATTATCTTCCATCTTCATGAGAAACATCCTATAGGAGACAAAGTTTCAAGATGCTGTGTATATAAATGATTCTGGCAAAAGAAGCTATACTAATGAAAAATCCTGGATTTTTTTTCATTCTTTATTGGCTGTTATATTATCTAGCCTTACAGCAACACTAACAACATAACAATAGCAAGATAAATTTATCATATTTTCAACATGACCATCCTTATCCTCTTTGTATCTCATTTTTGGATATAGTGAGAACATCACACTTGTGAGATTTTAGAAAAGTACCTACTACCTATTTTTAACTATTATTGAACCTATCATACACTGAAATGAAAAACAAAATTTGAAATATACAATGCTGCAAATTTCTAAAAGCAATTGAAAAATCCCTCTTTCTCTCACACTCAAATTCTCATAAACACACATGCATGCACACACATGCTTTGGAATTCATGGAGAAGGAAACAATTTCATGAATAAATCTTGAAAATAATTTAAAATAACAGCAAAAATATATTCCAGTATTGTAGTATATTGAAAGAATTAAACAAATTTCTGTAGAGCTGATCAGCATTAGCAGAGGCTGAAAAGACATGTCCTTCAGAATCATAAATAGGGTCTGCTTTTGGCAAATACAAGCTAAGATATAGACAGCATCTGATTTAAAATAAAACAAGATAAAAACCTTAGCATCTTTGGAAGATCTTTATAATAGAAGTCTTTATGACCAAGCTTATTCTTAATTCTAGCCTCACTTTTTGAATGCTTAGCTTAATATAGCTAAGCCAATCCATCATCCAAAAGCCTATTGAGTGCCTACTATGTGCCCAGCATGAAAGCAGCAGAATCAGATACCTCTGACATTTTGATTGTTTGATCTGATTTTCTGTCACCTGTCTTTCAGGCTCCCCCAGAGAGAGAAAACCTGGAAGTAGCAGGCTCTATCCCTTCAGGGAAATCTTAATGAGACCTAGCAGTTCAGACTGACAACCTACAATCAGACCTGATTTTTACTGCATTTCTTTTAGAATGAGCATTGGTCTTTTCATTATGCTGCTTTATAAGTCCTTTATCCTCAGTCATTTCATTTTTACATATTTTTACATGAAAATATTAATGAAAACTTTGATTTTCTCAAATGAATGACTAAAGTAGATGCTGACCTCAATTAATAGCATAAAGTTAAAAATCTTCACCTTTAAAATATTAATAGGGTAAATCTAAAATAATTTACAGAATTTTATTTACAATTTTTTAAAGTTTTTATTCTTCTATTTCTTCAGACTTAACTGTAAAATCTACAAGGCTGTTTTATAGTATTTTTCCATTAATTAGATTTTTTCACTAATCACTCTATTTTTACTAATTTATCTCATCTAATAATAAATTCATTTGTTTCTTTTTGTGTGTTGCAATGCTAGTTTTTTTTTTAATTTGATATTGTTAATACTCATTTAATAGATCATTACCTGCCAATACAGTTTTGAAAATCAAGCTAGGATACAAATCAGCTATTACAATTGGCAAACAGAAAATAAAAATCTATTTTCTAGTGGTTGGATCCAAAGTAGATATCTAGGTCTAAGGCCTGAAACTTAGACAAAGTGAAGCTTTGTGTTAAAAAGATATAAAGGAAGATTATCAGATTGGATGATTTTAGAAGATTGATGTGGGGAGTTACATATTAGAAGCAATATGGTGATCTAATCATCAATTATACTGTCTTGGCAGGGAGAGATCTAGGTTTTTTGCTACCTGAAACCTTTACAGGGTGGTGGAGGCCCTTTAAAAAAAATAAAAATAATATAAAATTTGGAGCCCCTCCCAAGACCTTGGAAAGGCATCATGTTGGTTAGAAACCCAAGACCTTAAATTTTATTTGATTTATGATAAATCTGCCTCTGCTCTTGCATGAAATTTCTAATTAGGTTAATTTTAGATAGAATATAATGTCTATGTGTTTAGCATTGTCTAATATGTCTGACTGAAAAAAGCTATCTCAATGCTAAAATACATGATGAATTGAGACTTCTTAAAATTGTTCTAAAATCACAAATTGTGTTGAGTACATGCACTGTAATGAATTTATGGGTGATGAAATTGGAATATTTCATCAAGGGGGACTAGGAGAAGCTGAAATAGGAGAGATGAGGCAAGAAATGGGGAGTCGGATTGTAATGGGAAGACCAAATAATGCAATGTGATGCACAAAGATACAACACACCACAGAGAAATGATGGTGGTTTTATATAAACAGTGTAAGTTATTTCAGGAACTATTTAATTAATAATAAAAAATAGCATTTATATAAGAGAGGCAAAAATTCCCAAGTGCAAAACTGGTAGCAAAAGTACTGTCATTTTCAAATACAAAAATAATATGTTAAATGGCTTAGATTTAATGAGAAATCATTCACTTTATTATCAGACAAATGTCTTAAGGAAAAGTTGAAGAATATTTTTATGGGCTTTTTCCTTGGCCTATATTTGACCTGCTTCTTTTTTTAATTCAAATGTCACTTTTTTTTTCACCCTTAGAAATGACAGATTCATCTTTTAATGACTTAATCCGAGGACTAGTAATTCTACATAGAAGCATAAGTCCATGACGATAGAGTAACTCAAGAAAAAGGAGATTTGTAAAAAAAAAAGAAATGATTGGTATAAAAATTATTCAGAAAGTGTGAGTGAATCTAAGAGACAAATAATTCTGTAGCATGTCATGCAGTGAAGTGAAGTAACGGTATTATAAATGTGATTGTGCTTCTAGAGATAACATTTACTTGATTGTAAACTGACTTGAATATTATATTATCATTAGAAAAGCATTTTAAATTAAAATATATAAGAACCGGGCTTGGGAATAGACTGGTTGAGAATCTTAAAATGTCAAGCAAAAATAATAAATTATTATGTATTTTTATGAAGATTTTAGACAATCATAATGCCTAAAGTCGAAATAACAGATGGATTAGGACAACAGATGGACAATATATTTCACAGACTGAGTACCTAGAGACCACAAGCACCCACTTGGAAAACGAGGACACACTGATCTGACACAGCAACTAAATCATTTGTTGTATATACTAGAACGATGAATATTTATTTATGATTAAAATTAAGAAAAAATAGACAAAAATGAAATTTTATAATGAAATAATTAAAACTAATTTATTAAACCAAATTATTGAAAAACTACTAGGTGAGCAGTTTCTACCTAAGAAGCATTCATTCTATTGTAAAGTGCTTTGCCAGAAGTATTGAAATGTTTCCACGCCCAGTTGTTTACTTAGCTCTCATAAAACCATATGTTATACATAAATACAAGCATAAAAATTTGTAAGTGACAATTTAAAACTAGATTGATCATTAATAAATGGAGTTATGTATGTCATTTTATATAGATGCTGTCAGGTTATTTGCCCATATTTCAGTTCACACAGCACTAAATGGGATATTTCTGCCTGTGAGTTTGAACCTCATGTTAGATCAATAAGGGTAGACAGAAGGAAATTTTCTTGTCAAATACTTTAAACTATTATCCTAATATAAAACACAAATATTATACAGGCATTTATCTCAAAGATGTTATTTTAAATGTTTTAGTAGTTATATATTTCTTCAAAGTAGCATCTTATATTATCACCTCTCGGAAAAAGGAAAAAAAAATATGGCCTTGAAAAAACATTATTCTGGTAAAAATTTTGATATATCACAGCTGTATAAATTTTGAGCAATGCTTGATTAGCAGCAACCCAATTTGGGATAGGAAGTATAGAATAGTGGCGTAGCACTGAATTGGACCAACACTAGTTTCAATGCTATTAAAAGTGGGTGCCCAAGGGAGATATTGACCTTGAAAACCTTATGTTTCTTTTCTGCAACATGTCAATGGCCTACATGGTCTTATTTTATGACTATGTTATGGTTTATATATCTTCCTTATTCCTAAATTTTTATACTTTAATGTAACTAAAGTATAAAAATGATGTTAAAAAAGCAAGGATAAATAATATTGGAGTTAGAGGAATGCCAAAGATTTAGTAGTATGCAATAGGTACAAAGGCCCTAAAATATCAGATATAATATTCCAGATATACTGCAAATGACCTGAGATACTTTGGACACAGGAGGTCTAAACATTTGCTAATTGAGTAAAAACTCTACAAGGTAATAAACAGGAAGATTTGAGTACTTTCAAATCCTTCCAGAAACGGCAAATTAAAAACTACAAATAGAAGAATATAAATTTAGGAAAGGATTAACTTTTGAAATGTCACTTTCCAGAACGTGTGTTGTAAGATCATTGTTCAACCAGATCCCTTCCCTATTCCTCTACACACTAGCACACTCACACACACACAGAGCTATTCACCTAAATTGCCTGCTTTCCTAGTGACAGCCTATTCTCAGTGGAATTTGTTTGCATTTTGATGTATGCCAATCAGCCTTCATTTTCAAAGGAATACAGTGACAGCTTCTTCCTCTAGCGATAATTCAGGTTATAGATATGATTTGATTCTTTAGTTACATAAGCTATGATGATAATCTATAATGATTGAAACTCAATCAATTTCTTAAAGAATTATAAGCAACAAGACCAAAGAACTTACTTACAAAATAACATGCAAGTAAACTGTCTGCACAAACACACATGCACACACACATGCATGCGTGCATGCCAATGAAGTAACTCTAAATTTTAGTACAACAGTAAGTTGTAAAATTTATCATGAAATCCTCTATTTGGTGAAAATATTGAAGGAGGAAACCAAGTCAGGGTTTTCAAAATACATATTTTACACTAACCTGTGGAAAATAAAGACTAAAAATAACACATTAATAAAAATTTTAAAGAGACATCTTGGATAGGGATGTTCATATTCATTGGGTAAATGGTAAAATTTAAGAGCTACTGAACTCGAGGGATATGTTAGGAAATTGGAAATAAAGGTTTTCATTTTTCTGTGTACATGGGGCATAATCTCATACTGGGTACTAATCAAGGGAGCAATTCTTTGTACTAAGTAGGAACAGAATTTGATGGTTTTCATTGCCTTTGCAGAAAGCTATGATGACAATCTATAATGACTGAAAAAGCAAGAGTAGAGCAATATTTGACCCAAATAATTTGGAAAACATTTACAGTGGAGCTATGCAAGGCTATTCCTAGAGAAAGTGAAAACATTAGTGCAGGTTTTATTTATTTACTATTTATTGATTGATCATTTATTTTAAAGATTTTATTGATTTATTTGAGAGTGAAAGAGAGAGAGTGCACAGTTGGGGGAAGGGAGAGAGGGAGAGGAAAGGGCAGACTCCCCATTGAGCAGGGAGCCTGACAAGGGGCAAAGTCCCAGGGCCCCTGGGTTCATGACCTGAGCCGAAGACAGATGCTCAATGGACTGAGCCACTCAGGCACCAGTAGGTATTTTATTTTATTTTATTTTATTTTATTTTATTTTATTTTATTTTATTTTATTTTATTTTATTTTATTTTACTTTATTATTTTATTTAATTTTTATTTATTTTGTGCTTTCTTTCTTTATTTTTTTAATAATAAATTTATTTTTATTGGTGTTCAATCTGCCAACATACAGAATAACAACCAGTGCTCATCACGTCAAGTGCCCCCCTCAGTGCCCGTCACCCAGTCACCCCCACCCCCCACCCTCCTCCCCTTCCACCACCCCTAGTTCGTTTCCCAGAGTTAGGAGTCTTCATGTTCTGTCTCCCTTTCTGATATTTCCCAACATTTCTTCTCCCTTCCCTTCTATTCCCTTTCACTATTATTTATATTCCCCAAATGAATGAGACCATATAATGTTTGTCCTTCTCCGATTGACTTATTTCACCCAGCATAATACCCTCCAGTTCCATCCACGTTGAAGCAAATGGTGGGTATTTGTCATTTCTAATGGCTGAGTAATATTCCATTGTATACATAAACCACAGCTTCTTTATCCATTCATCTTTCGATGGACACCGAGGCTCCTTCCACAGTTTGGCTATTGTGGACATTGCTGATAGAAACATCGGGGTGCAGGTGTCCCGGAGTTTCATTGCATCTGCATCTTTGGGGTAAATCCCCAGCAGTGCAATTGCTGGGTCGTAGGGCAGGTCTATTTTTAACTCTTTGAGGAACCTCCACACAGTTTTCCAGAGTGGCTGCACCAGTTCACATTCTCACCAACAGTGCAGGAGGGTTTCCTTTTCTCCCACCCTCTCCAACATTTGTGGTTTCCTGCCTTGTTGATTTTCCCCATTCTCCCTGGTGTGAGGTGGTATCTCATTGTGGTTTTGATTTGTATTTCCCTGATGGCAAGTGATGCAGAGCATTTTCTCATGTGCAGGTTGGCCATGTCTATGTCTTCCTCCGTGAGATTTCTCTTCATGTCTTTTGCCCATTTCATGATTGGATTCTTTGTTTCTTTGGTGTTGAGTTTAGTAAGTTCTTCATAGATCTTGGAAACTAGCCCTTTATCTGATACATCATTTGCAAATATCTTCTCCCATTCTGTAGGTTGTCTTTTAGTTTTGTTGACTGTATCCTTTGCTGTGCAAAAGCTTCTTATCTTGATGAAGTCCCAATAGTTCATTTTTGCTTTTGTTTCTTTTGCCTTCGTGGATGTATCTTGCAAGAAGTTACTGTGGCCGAGTTCAAAAAGGGTGTTGCCTGTGTTCTCCTCTAGGATTTTGTTTTTTTTTTTTTAATAATAAATTTATTTTTTATTGGTGTTCAATTTGCCAACAAACAGAATAACACCCAGTGCTCATCCAGTAGGTATTTTAAAATACAATAAAATTTGCAAATCTCTGTAGAAATAACAACAGAGGCCTTTTACTAACATTGAACTTTGATCAATTGAAAAAAAAAATCTTGCAAAGTTCCTTTAGAATTAAAATGATTCTGGGGTAAAGAACCATATGTACAGGGCAGAAAAGAATATCAGTGGGAACTAGCAAGGAGGAGAAGAATAACAAAATTAATCCAAAAACAAATCGTTGCTTTGTCACCATATATTATTGACTTTAATGATTAGGGAATTGAAAATAATTATTGGTAAACCTATTGTTTATCAGATTAAGTTTGTTGTTTGTTATTAGTTTCAGTAAGTTTTAGAGTAAAATGTATGTGGTTCTCTTTTAATTATGAGTTCACCGCTCTTTTCAACTCCTTCTTTTATCTTGGTAAAGAAAAAATCCCACCCACCTCTGACACCAAAAGTTTCATTTTGCTGATGCAGTGCTGGTACTTACCAGCTAGACTATGGAGACATACAATTGCACAGAAAAACAACATCAAACAAGCAACTCTGTGACTGTGATTGATCAAGATAAAAACAAGACCACTCTATAATCATGTTTGAATACAAACAGAAACGAGAATATTGCCTAAACCACAAATATGCCAAGCAACTCCATATCCTATCCATTGTGAGTGACTGGTACTTTTTGAACAATTATATCTTTAACTGAATTCTATTCTTCCTTCCTTGTAGATATCCAATTATATACTACTGCTTGTTTTCGACCAGATAGAATCCATGAAAAAGCCTCTTTTCCTTTTCCTCAGCCCTAAATCACCCAACACAAACCAAATCCTTTAAGTTCTTTCTAACACTTTCCTTTTCTATGATTGTGAGGTCTCCATTTTTGTATGATTCAATAAACCAATTGTGACTACAAATATGCTCCTAGTGGTATTTGGCTGTAGGGCATTGACAGGTATAATGTTAAAGTCATTAAAAGTTTCCCCTCCTCATCCTGTTGTTATATGTAGATGTCTAGACAGAGAATAATTTGTCTAGTCATTGTAGTTAAGGTTCTAATCCTTGAAGAGTGGCTTATCTAGTTTTTCTGCACATTATATCTACTAATTCATGGATGCATGTTTCTTAATAGTTTATAGACATTAACTATGGTGATGATATTCATAGATTTATAATTTGTTGACCCCTACAATCCTCACATGAACATATACTATTCCAAGTAAAGCTTTGCTATATTCTTGAAGATATAATAACCACTGATTGTTTTATAAAAAGTTTCCAAAAGAAAATTGAGACTTTTGAAGATAAATAAAGCTAATATCAATAACTTATGATGTAATGCATTTATTTTGGCTCAAAACATCTAAACAGTAGTAATTGATAAAGCCCGTGTATGATCTCCACTCATATGTTTTAATGACTTACTTTTGACAACCTATTTCAAGAGCCCACTCAGAGATTTGAGACACTGTGGCATGTCTTTTACCAGTTTATTCATTCTATAGATTATTTAGAATTTCACTCTTGTAGAAATTCAGAGTTGAAGTGAAATGTAGTACAGATGCAACATGGCTTCACAGTTAAGAGCCTGTAACCTGACTAAGACTGACTGGATTTGAATGACCAATCCACCAAGAAATGTAATCTCATCAAAATTATGTTTTATCTTGTGCTTTAATTTCCTTTTAATATGGAGATAATTATGGTATCTACCTTTTATGGTTTCTTTGAAAATTAGATGAGTTAGTATGTGTTAAGCCTTAGAAAACTGTTACCATATAGCAGGCACTGAATTAACGTTGTTAAATATTCATAGAAAATTCAGTTTCCTTTACCACTCCCAGTCACAATATGCTTAGAATTACATATTTACTGGGCGTATTTCTGAACTACACCATGTGCTTACACACACTTTTCTGTACGGAATATATTATTGTAAAAGAAAGAAAGAAATCATACTGTTCTTATATAATTTTAGTCAGGTTTATTAAAGGTATAACTTATATAGAGTAAATTTAATTGTATGAAATGTGAAGTAGTGATAAAGGTTTGTTTTTTGCATATGAATACTTAATTCTTTCTATACCGTTTGTTGAAAAGATTATCCTCTTTCAAATGAATTGCCTTTGTTCCTTTGTTACAAATACTGACCATATTTCTGTAAATGTCTTTCTAGACTATCCTTTTTTAATTGAAATATGGTTACCATACATTACCTTAGTTTCAGGTGTACAACATTGTGATTCAACAAGTTTACATGTTATGCTGTGCTCACCACAAGTGTAGCTACCATCTATCACCATACGATGCAATTACAGTACCATCAAGTATATTTGCTTTTCTGTATGTTTTAGCTCTATGACATTCATTCTGTAACTGGAAGTCTGTAACTTTCATTTCCCTTTGCCCCCATTTTGCCCATCACCTCAGCCCCCTCCATTCTAGCAATTATCAGCTATTTATGATTCTGTTTCTGTTTTGTTTATTCATTTGTTTTTTTTAGAGTAGACATATAAATGAATTAAATCATATGGAATTTGTCTTCCCCTGACTTACTTCACTTATCATAATACCTTCTAGATCCATCCATGTTGTCACAAATGGCAAGATCTCATTCCTTTTCATGGCTGAGTAATATTCCATTATATAGAAAGATGATAGATGATAGATAGATAGATAGATAGATAGATAGATAGATGATAGATAGATAGATAGATAGATAATAGATAGATGGTTGATAGGTAGATACATAGATACATAGATAGATAAGCCTTCTTTATCCATTCGTCTTTTGATGGATATTTAGGTTGCTTGCTTATCTTGGCTATTGTAAACAATGCGTAGTAAACATAAGAATACATATATTTTTTCAAATAGTGTCTTTGTTTTCTTTGGGTAAGTACCAGTAATGGAATTATTGGATCATATGTTATTTCTATTTTTAAGTTTTTGAGAAACTTTCCTACTATTTTCCATAGTGGCTGGATCAATTGAGTTTCCTACCAAGGAAAGTGAACGAGGGTGCCTTTTTCCCCAAAATTTCACCAACACTTGTTTCTTGTCCTTTTGATTCTAGCTATTCTTATAGACATAGGGTAATATTTCCTTGTAGTTTTGATTTGCATTTCTGTGAGGGTTATTATATTGAGCATCTTTTCAGGTATCTGTTGGCCATGTGCATGTCTCCTTTGGGAAAATGTCTATTCAGATCCTCTGCCACTTTTTTAATTGAATTATTTATTCTTTTGGTGTTGAGTTAGTTCATTTATATACATTGGGCATTAATTGATATCAGAAAGAGCATTGCAAACATCTCCCATTCAGTAAGCTGCCTTTTCATTTTGTGGATGGTTTCCTTTGCCATGCAAAAAACTTTTTTTGGGGGGGGAGATAGTCTCAATAGCTTATACTGGCTTTTGTTTTTCTTGCATGAGGACGTATATCTAGAAAAATGTTGTGACAGCTTATGTCAAAGAAATTACTGCCTGTTTTCTTCTAGGAGTTTTATTGTTTTATGTTTCACAATTACATTTTTAATCCACTTTGAATTATTGTGTGTGTTGTAAGAAAATGATCAAGTATTATTCTTTTGCATGTAGGAGTCCAGTTTTCCTAGCACCATTCATTAAAGAGACTGTCTCTTCCCTATTGTATATTCTAGCCTCCTTTGTCATAGAGTATTTGACTGTTATAAGCATAGGTTTATTTCTGAGCTCTTTATTTTGTTCTATTGACCTAGTGTCTATTTTTTGCCAGCACATGCTGTTTTGATTAGTATAGTTTTGTAGTATATCTTAAAATCTGGGATTTTGATACCTCCAGCTTTGTTCTGCCTTTTCAAAATTGCTTTCACTATTCAAGGTCTTTGGCAATTCCATAACAATTTTAGTATTATTTGTTCTAGTTATGTGAAAAATGCCACTGGAATTTTGATAGTTGTTGCATTGAATCTATTCTGACCATATTTCTGTAAATGCCTTCTTTTGGGTAGTATGGACATTTTAAAGATATTAATTCTTCCAACTCAAGAGCATGGAATATCTTTGTATTGTCTTCAATTTTTTCACCCATGTTTTATAGTTTCCAGAGTTCAGAGTACAGTACAGTATAACAAGTATATAAATTTTTCTATAACTATAGTATCTTAATTACTATAACCATTCACTAAGTCTATAATCAGGTGGGTGAAACTTGTAACATTTTCTTTTTTTCATTAGTCTAGCTCATTTGTCTTTACATATAACTTTTTGAATCATCTTGTCAATAACTACAGAAGTTCTTCCTGGAGAATTAATTAGTTTTAATTAGTTTACTTCTTTTCTTATATAATCATCAAACACTGTAAATTTCCCTTTATGCTACTGATTTTATGATTCCACGATTGGAATCGCTTTAAATCTAAAAATCATTTAGGGGAAAATTGACATAATAAAAATTCGGGGTTTCTGATTCATAGACATCGAATATATCTCCAATTATTTAAATTTTCTTTGAATTTTATGTTTTTGGTGTTTATAATATTCCATTATATACATCCTGCAAATGTTTTGTTGGACTTATGCTTAAATACTTCATTTTATTTAAATGTTAGCCTTTTATATTTCAACATTGGCAAACTCACTTATTAGTTCTAGAACCTCTTTTATAGAATCCTTGGAAGATTTATATATGTCATATATGCAAAGGAATAGTCATATTTCTTCCTTTTCAATCTCTACCTTTTTAAAGTAATCTTTTAAATATTTCTTGCTTTAATGAACTTGCTAGGACTCACAGTAAGATATTAACTAGGTATGGTGAGAATAGGTATCCTTACCTTGTTCCCAGTCTAAGGCAAAAGCATTCAATATTTCATTGTTAAGTATCGATAGCCTTGGGTTATTTTGTTGTTGTTGTTGTTGTTGTTGTTACTTTTCAAAGAATAGATGTGAAAAAAAATCAATAAAACTAAAAAGCAACATATGGAATGGGAGAAGACATTTGCAAATGACCTATCTGATAAAGGGTTAGTATATAAAATTTATAAAGAATGTATCAAACTCAACACCCAAAGAACAAATAATACAGTTGAGAATTGGGAAAAGACAAACAGAAATTTTTCCAAGAAGACGTACAGATGGCCAATGAAAAGATGTTCAACATCACTCATCATCAGGGAAATACAAATCAAAACCAAAACGAGATAGTACCTAAGACCTCTCAGATAGCTAAAATTAACAATGCAGGAAACAATAGATGTTGGTAAAAATGCAGAGAAAGGGGAACCCTCTTACACTGTTGGTGGGAATGCAAACTGGTACATCCACTCTGGAAAAAAAAAAAGTATGGTGATTCTTCAAAAAGTTAAAAATAGCACTACCCTACAACCTGGGAATTGCACTAATAGGTACTTTTTCCAAAAGATACAAAAATATTTATTCAAAGGAGCACATGCACCCTGATGTTTATAGCAGCATTATCAACAATAGCCAAATTATGGAAAGAGCCCAAATGTCTATTGACTGATGAATGGATAAGAAAGTGGTGGTATATTTATAATACATATGCACAATGGAATATCACTCAGCTATCAAGAATGAAATCCTGCCATTTGCAAAGATGTGGATGGAACTAGAGTGTATAATGATAAGAGAAATGTCAGTCAAAAACAAATGTCATATGATGTCACTCATATGTAGACTTTTAAGATACCAAATAGGTGAACATAGGAGAAGAGAAAAAAAGAGGAAGGCAAGCCTTAAGAGACTTATTTTCACATTTTATTCCTGATTTTATTGGGAAAGACGCTAGAATTTTTTCATTATGTATACTTCCAGGTAGACATTTTTCTTTTCCTCCTCCTCCTCCTCTTCCTCCTCCTCCTCTTCTTCCTCCTCCTCCTTCTTTTTCTTCTTCTTCTTCTTCTTCTTCCTCCTCCTCCTCCTCCTTCTTCTTCTTCTTCTTCTTCTTCTTCTTCTTCTTCTTCTTCTTCTTCTTCTTCTTCTTCTTCTTTTCATCATGACAGACTCTTAACAAACTGAGGATTGCTAGAGGGGAGGTAAGTGGGGGATAGGCTAAATGGCTGTTGGGTATTAAGGAGTCACGTATTGATGAGCACTAGGTGTTATATGTGAGAGATGAATCACTAAATTCTACTCCTGAAACCAATATTACACTATATATTAACTACATAGAATTTAAATAAAGATGTGTAATTTTTTCAAGTTTTTAACCTTAATTGATATTATCCCATATTATCCTCTTACTTCTGCTAATTTGATGAATCATATTGCTTTATTTTGAAATATGAAAACAACCTCGCATTACTGGAATGACTCATATTTGCTTATCACACATCATCTTTTATTTCTCAACTCTAACGTATTGAGTTAGTTTCATATATTATTCTCCATATATTATAATTTCCAAAATACCTTTTTACTAATTTTCTTGTGACAGTTATCCTTTAAAGATTTTTTTAAAATATATTTTATATTTATTTTAATTTTATTTTTTAAGATTTTATTTATTTATTCATGATAGACACAGACTGAGAGAGAGAGAGAGGCAGAGACAGAAGCAGGCTCCACGCAGGGAGCACAACGTGGGACTTGATCCTGGGACTCCAGGATCACACCCTGGGCCAAAAGCAGGCACCAAACCACTGAGCCACCCAGGGATCCCCTAATTTTAAATTTTCTATTGATTTTATTTATTGTGTTATATTTATTTGTTGATCCAAATTTACATTTTATATCATACTCCTTGTTTTACTATTTCTTATAGTAGTAGGAAGATAAACTGAAGACATATTCTCTAGGATCTGTTGATCTGAAATGTCTTTACTTGACTTTAGTTTTAAAATATATATTTTATTAGATACAAAATTTGAGGTTATCAGTTATGTTTGAAGTGTTTTTAATGTCCTTTAGGTTTTTGTTTATTTGTTTTACCAAAAGCCTACCATATTTTGAATTTTATTTTTCCTTCTGACTGTCTTAAGTATTTTCTCTTTATTGTTGGAGTTAACAGTTTAACTGTGTGTGTGTGTGCGTCTGTGTGTGTTTATGCCATTATCTCCTCAAATATTTCTTCTGTTCTATCCCTTCCCTCCTTTCTTACTATGATTTCAATTACACATTATTTAGACCATTTAATACTGTCCCACCTCCCCTAGATGTTGTATTCTGAATTTGTAAAATTGTTCTGTTTTTTGCCATTTCAATTTGGATAATTTCTCTTAACTATGATTCTTATTTCTGCTGTGTACAATCTGTTGAAAATATTGTTAAATGAATTATTTGTATATATGTCTATTTTTGGTAACATTTCTTGCAACTTGCTATTTTTCCACCTCTTTTCTATATTT
This sequence comes from Vulpes lagopus, assembly GCF_018345385.1. Classification (NCBI taxonomy): domain Eukaryota; kingdom Metazoa; phylum Chordata; class Mammalia; order Carnivora; family Canidae; genus Vulpes; species Vulpes lagopus. The sequence continues at coordinate 19,340,273 of NC_054824.1, read as the reverse complement.
TTACCTTGTCCTTTCAAAGTAGCACCTTTAAAATATGTATCATGATATTTAAATTTCTAATATATGAGTTCTAACAATTTGGTTATTTCTAGGCCTGGTTTTGTCAGCTAAATATTTTCCTGACAATTTGTTGTTACTTCTCGATGTGACATTTTAGAAAATTTTTATTGAATAATGGGTACTTTATGCTGAAAACATTAGCTGCTACAGTATATAGAATTTATGGTTCTTTCATTCTAAGGCTCTTGCTGTGGGCGACTTAATTCAGTGAATAATTGGGCTATATTGGCTTTTATTATTATTATAGTTACTTTAGTATATCTCAAACTTCAAATTCCTTCAGGGGCAGAATGCTAATAATTTATTCTTAGTGTTTTACACTCTGTTCCTATAAGACCTGTATGTCTGCTTCACAGTGGTGCTTTTTTCTTGTCCCTTCCCTAGCTGTAGATTGCCATGGACTTTTATTCAGTACAAGTATAGTGTTAGGAATGGAGTCATTCTCAGTTTTCTCTTTGTAATCTTCAGTCCTAGGCAGTCACCATATTCCTCAGCCTCAAGGACAGAGATTTGTTACTATTCGTACTCCTCCTTTCCTTGGCATCCAACCTTTTTCTGTATCTACTTAGTATCTTGAGTGGAAAGTAAGTTTATGTATCATTTCAAAGTAATATTCTTTTGTGAGTGTACAACCCTTGGCCCAAGCAGATTTTTACCCCTTTTCTAGTAGTGTACAGATTTTCTCCTTCTCAAAGGTAGTCCATAATCCCTTAGGCTCTTTTCTGGGAAGTTTTCCCTGCTATTTCTACAGTAGCTTAAGAATTGTTTTAATACAAAAAGTAGGGTCTGGAATATGGTAAGATTTTTATGTCTGTGCACTACCCTAATATTTCTTGAGAACACCTGGTATTGATCCATGTTAAGAAGCTCATAAGTGTTAGAAGACAATTCTCTGTGTGGTGGAAACATGTAAATGTGGCAGTAATTTTCTTTTATCATTCATAACTGTCTATGAAGCATTGCTTCTGAAGGAAATTATCAAAGTACAGTTCTCCCAAACCATTGCAAATGCCATTGATCAGCCACTGGATCTCCTATCTTCCAGCAAATAGTTTTGAGCATGGTTTGGTTGGTTATTAGAAGTAGCATCCACTTGGGCCTCCTCTATCTCATTCCTGTAGGACTTTAGGGTTAGGGAAACTAGTGTGAACATAATGCTTATTCTGCCTCTCAAGCCATGAGTAATAGATTCTTGCTCTCTGACCCAGGAATTTATGTCTTCTGCCAGAATTCATGAAATGATGTCAGGCTAAAATTTTAGCTTCGAATGGGGTAAAATCTCAGATCCTTCATTGCTCTTGATAGCAAATAGTTCCATCACCCTGTGTCTAGTTCTCTCATGGATTGTAAACTATTATAGTCATTACTTAAGAAGTCAGCCAACTTTTAGCTTTTAATCAGTTAATTTTTTCCCCCATGATCTGCTCAAAGTGAAACAGTTTGTATTATTGTTCTCTTTAGAGTTACCTGTCACTTTTAGGAAATTAGTACATTTGATTAGATCAAGTAGTTTTATGAATTTACAGACTTCTGTTTTTTTCTTATTGTTAGGATGACAGTGCTATTCTGGTTTGGCATTATACATTTTAAGCTTGTCTTCAAATATTTGCCTTCTTAAATTTTTCCTCAAGAATGTGTCAATATGCTTTAGGGGCTTCACTTAATGCCAATATATGTAGATCCTCTTCAGTCCTTTTCACCTCTTTGTAATATGCCCAAGTATGAATCATATCGTTTCTTTTATTATGAGTATTTCAACTATGTCTGATGTTTCTTGATTCCAAATAATGCAGCGCTTTTTCATGCCTTCTTGTGCATGTGTACAGGTGTTTTTCTGGTAGATATCAAAAGTTGAATTTCCATTGCCATGCTTGTACATATTTAATGTTTATAGATAAAAATGCCTTCTATCTTGGGCTCTACCAATTACCACACAGCAGGAAAGCAGAGTATAATTTTTTTCTATATTTTCTCTAATAATTAATATTGTCATAATTCTAAATTTTGGGGTCTGTGATGAAGAGAAAAAATTATTTCTTTGAATATGTCCCCCAGGCAAGGGAAACAAAAGCAAAAATATACAATCGGGACTGTATCCAACTAAGAAGATTTTGAACAGCAAAGGAAACCACCGACAAAATCAAAAGGCAACCTACTGAATTGGGGAAGATATTTGCAAAATATATTTCCAATAAGGAGTTACTATCCAAAACACATAAAGAATTTATACAACTCAACACCAAAAAAAACTCAAATAATTTAATTAAAAAATGGACAGAGGACCTGAATAGACATTTATCCAAAGAAGACATACACATGGCCTTTAGACAAATGAATAGATGCACAGCATCACTAATCACTAGGGAAATACAAATTAAAACCACACCTGATACCTGTCAGAATGGTTAAGAGACAACAAGTGATGAGGATGTGGAGAAAAGGGAACTTTGTGCTCTATTGATGGGAATGTAAACTGGTACAGCCATTATGGAAAACATTTGAGGGTTCCTCAAAAAGTTAAAAATAAAAATATATGATCCAGTAATTCCACTGCTAAGTATTTACCCAAGGAAATAAAAAACACTAATTCAAGAGATATATGAACCCCTATATTTATTACAGCATTATCTACAATAACCAAGATATGGAAGCAACTCAGTGTCCATCAGTTGATGGATAGATAAAAGGATATGGTATATATGCACAATGGAGTATTATTCAGCCACAAAAAGGATGAAATTTTGCCACTTGTGACAACATGGATAAACCTGAGGGTATTATGTTAAGTGAAATAGAAGATATAGAGAAAGACATATATCATATGACTTCAGTTATATGTGGAATCTAAAAAACAGAACAAATGAACAAACCAATAAACTACAAAAACAACAAAACAGAAAATTGTCTGATTCATAAATACATAGAACAAACTGGTGGTTGCCAGAGGGGAAGGAAGGTAGGGGGAATAGGCAAAATATGTGAAGGGGATTAAGAGACACAAAATTCCAGTTATAAAATAAATAAGTTATGGGGAAGAAATTTGTAGCATAAGAAATATAGTCAACAATTATAGTAATTTTTTATATAACAGAAGGCAACTACATTTATTGTGGTAAGCATTATATAATTTATAATATTGTTGAGTTGCTATATTATTGTACACCCAAAATTAATATATGTCAACTATACTTCAATTTTAAAATAATATTTGCATCTTTAATATGGATTTTTCTAATAATAGTGATATTGCTAATCTTTTTGTTTGTCAGTAGTATCTTCTTTTCTCATTTTTTGCTGTTGATTCGTAAATAGTATTGATTATTATAAGTTTTAATTCCATCATGTGTATGATACAAACTAATAATAGTGCTTTGGTTATAGTAGAAACTTTATTAATATTTTCCTCTGTGACTTTTGTCTTGTTTATAAATGACTTCCTTCTTTAGGCACCTGGATGGTATAATAGGTTAGTCATGTGACTCTTGGTTGTGGCTCAGGTCCTCATATCAGGGTCATGGTCTTGGGGTCGTGGGATCAAGATCCACATAGCACTCAGAGGGAGTCTAATTGAGATTCTCTCTCTCTCCTTCTCTATTCCCCCACCTCTTTCTCCCTCTCTCAAAAAAAATCTTTAAAAAAATGACTTTCTTCTCAAGGTTTTAGAGATGCTCTTTTGTATTCTCTTTTGAGCCTAAAAAAGTACTCAGGATATTTTGCAGTTACTATTCTCTCTCTCTCTTTTTTGCTAAATTTAGATAATTTATTTTGAGATTCATTATTGTAGATGATATTTATGACTTCTGAATTGAGAATCATTTTTGTACATAATACTTTTACAAATAAACATGAATCCTTATGGACTCTGTTTCATTAATCCACTAATTTATTATTCATTACCTTAATATTTTATTACTACTTACATTATAAGTTGATACTTTTAGGTAAGTCTGTTTCTTATTCTGTTTTGTTTTGTTTTCAATTTAATTTTTGCAGGCTAACTTTGAGGGACAAAACTGAACCTGACTGACAAATTTTATAATAATCGTATTTGAATTTTAAAAACGTATTGAAATTTTAATGGGATTAGATCATATTTATAGATTAGTTTAGAGAGTCTGGAATCTTTATTCTGTTGACTCTTCCTATCTATACATCAGTTTATATCTTTATTTACCTTTTTTTTTTTTACTGTCCTTTTGCAAAGTTTCAGGATTTCATTCTGAAATATCCTAATGATTCTTCTTAGGTTTATTACTAAGTTCTTTATAGATAATAATCATAATTGATATTGAACTTTTTATTAAAATATTCCTTCATTGACCATGTCTACACTAGAAGATACAGTAAAGCTTAGTGATTCAAATCATGGGCTTTAGAGCCAAAATGAACCCCGGTTTTGCAACTTACCAGCTATATGACCATGAAGAAAATAATTACAATTTTTGGCATATCAGTTTCCCTCATTTTAAAGTGGAAATAAGAATATTTTTCTGAAAATTATCAAACTTAAAAATTAAAATTAGATAAGGTAACACATATATAGAATCTCTAGTGTGACTTGGCAAATCTAAAGTAATCAATTAAAAATTAATTGATTAATAATTATTAGCAAGAATTATAAGGATCCTCTTTATTTTTTCTGATTCTTAGTTGATCAACTGAATGTGTTAGGTGTATAATTATATCATCTAGAGATAATCTATTTTATTTTTTTCAAAACACTAATTCATTCTCTTGCTTTCTTTATTGTTACATTGGCTGCAATCTCTGATACAAAGTTAATATTGGGGGGAGAGCATCATCAGATCTGTTCCTTAATGAAGCATTTTTAATATTTACCTATAATATATAAACTTCATTACATTGTTGTAAACTCTTGCTCCATGTAAGATGGTTTGTTCTTTTTTTTTAGCTTATTATGAGACTGTTTAAGTTTTATATTCCTTTTTTTTTTTAAAGATTTTATTTATTTACTCATGAGAGACACAGAGAGAGGCAGAGACATAGGCAGAGAGAGAAGCAGGCTCCTCACAGGATGCCTGATGTGGAATTCAATTCCCAAACTGTGATCACGCCCTGAGCCAAAGGCAGACGCTCAACCACTGAACCACCCAGGCATCCCTTATATTTCTTTTTTTTTTAAGTTTTTATTTTTATTTTTGAGAGAGAGATTGAGAAAGTACAAGTGGGGGGAGGGGCAGAGGAAGAGAGAATCCGAAACAGGCTTCATGCTCTGCAAAGAGGCAGACTTGGGCTCGATCTTACAACACTGAGATCATGACCTGAGCCAAAATCAAGAGTCAGACCCTGAAATGACTGAGCCACACAGGTGCCCCGATATTTCTTTTTAAAGTCTATTGAATGTGGGATGCCTGTGTGGCTCAGTGGTTGAGCATCTGCCTTTGGCTCAGGGCATGATCCTGTGGTCCTGGGATCAAGTCCTGCACCAGGCTCCCTGTGGAGAGCCTGCTTCTCCCTCTGCCTGTGTCCCAGCCTCTCTCTCTGTGCCTCCATGAATAAATAAATAAAATATGTTTTAAAAATAAAATAAACCTATTGAATGCAATTTATTGATTGCATGTTTTGTGGTCTCTTGAGATAACTTTGTTATGTGTTTCTCTTTCCCTCTATTAACAGAATAGATGTCATTGCACATATGTTTTTAAATGTTAAACTCTACCTGCATTTTTTAATAAATTCAAGATATCCAGGTTTATTTTTTATTTAATATACTTATGATATTGATATTTTCTCTATTTTTCTATTTATATGCAAAATTATTTATTGAAGCTCATCAAATGAAATGAAATAAATGGAATCATTCAGTTTAAACTAATACCCCTTGATTTTTCATTGACTATCATTTTGGAATTAGTCCATATTCATAAAGTTAGACTATCTTATTGTTTTTAACCACTGCATAATATTTATTGTGGATGTAAAATTACTGACTCAATTTTTATTCACTTATTTTGAGAAATATTTATTGAATATCTACCATGTATTTAACATCATTCTCAGGGCTCGCTATACAGCAGTGAACAAAACAAATTCTCTGATTTCATGAAACTGTTATGCTTTTCAGTTGAGACAAATAATGGACTACTTACTGAATAAATCCTGAATGCTAGTCAGCAACATTTGTTTCAGAAATAGTTTTTAGAAAGGGCAATGGATATAGGGTGATAAAATGTCTATTTTATATAGACAATCAGGGACAAACATTGTAGAGAGGCAACATTTGAACAGAAAAGTAAGTGAAAATTAAAAGTGATGGATAAAAATGCATATTTTCAGGTTTTTTTCTGATATTCCTTTCCTCATACTTTCTAAGTTGACATTATTTGGAATTTCAGTCCATATTATTATATATTTTTAATAAATATATAACTAATATTTATTTCAACTTAATATATGTACTAACTTCTACTTTTGCTCTACAAACAAGTTGCCTACTATTTTCACTTGGATTACTTGCTCACTTTAGTAGAATAAATTATCTAATAATTTTTATAGAAAATTTGAGGATGCAAATTATCAAATTCTTTTTACTTTATAAAAGTATATTTACTTTTTCCTCATATGCTAAGGTGACATTGGCTATGGATTCTTACCTATAATGTTGATTTTCTTTGACATTTAAAAATACTGTTCCTTTCTTTGACATTTAAAAATACTGTTCCATTTTATATTTTATTATCATTAACAGTAGTAGCAGTAGTAATACTAGTAGAAATAGCTTGTGTGCTGTTGAGAAATCTAAGATAAATATGATTCTTATTGATTAGAGAATAATCTATTAATGTTTGTTTTGTTTTTTTTTAACTTGAATGATCATAAGTTTAATTTTCATGATATCTTTGGTGTTCTGTGTATGTATGCTGTAACTTAACGCATTTCCGTGAGGTTATTAAGTGTATCAATCCTCTCTTCCTCTTTTGTTTGTTCAATTATATCTATTACTTTTGTTTTAAGTTATTTCTGTGTATTTATTGTCCTGTCTTTTTTTTGTGTTATAGGTTCCCCTCAATGTCTGATGATATATATGTCCACTCTATATTGCCATTCTCTCTCTATATATATAGCTTATCTATACTATATATATAGTGTGTGTGTGTGTGTGTGTGTATATATATATATATGCTCTGAGTGTACATGTATATAGGTACATATAACGTTTGTGTTTGTTTGCTTGTTAGACTACTTAGTTACTCAGTTTGCCTGGATAATTTACCTGTGAACACTGGATTGGATAAGACTTGCTTCAGAACTAGAACTGTCATTTGTATAAACAGAGAATTAAACAACTGAAGCACATTAGTCTTTTTTTTTTTTTTTGAAGCACATTAGTCTTGCCAGATGGAATATTCCCTTTAACCAGCATTACAAACTTGAAAGCCACAGTTCCTTCTCATCCATCTAGAACTATCTTTTTGTCATTAACATTAAAGAGAAAAAAAAAAAAAAACATTAAAGAGAAAAAAAAAAAAAAACAACACCATTGTTGTTGCCACCTGATGCAGGTGGGTAGAGCAAATTTGTGGATGAAGTCTCTTGTTCAGGGACCCCTGACCTAACAATATAGATAATTACCTCCTAGCACACTCTTGACTTTCCAACCACTACCTCTGTGGATGTATTACTCTCCATGTGGACACCACTATTTCAAGTAGACTTTTCTGCATCTTCTGTGGCTTCTGGTTTTCTTCATCAATCTCATCCTGTTGCCAGCTTTCAAAGGTTCCTGATAATTTCTGGTAAATAGTAAGCTCTTTCTTTTATTTTCAGAATTTTGTTTATATATTTATTTATTTGGTTTAAGTCACTTCAATCATTTCTAAAATTTTTGCTAGAAAATGGCAGCTGCAACATGGGTTTGGTTTTCAATCTCCACCTGAAAGAGTCTCCCTTGTAACACGCTCTTTGTGATACCTCAGGAATCATTTGATGTACAGTTTTTAGAGATAATTTAATTTATTAACATTGTATCATAGAATTAGAGAATTTTTTATGAGCTAGAATGGTAAATGTATATTATTCTCCAAAAGTACGGGCGGAATATGAAGAAGCTTAATATATTGGATGGAGGCAAATTTTATAGCTTTATTTATTAATTAATTTGTCATTCATACTAAAAGTATATTTATTAAGAAGCTCTTCAATGTGCAATTAATTGCATTCAGTTGAATAAAAATTCATGGGGGTGCCTATTATGTGTTGCTCTAAAACAGTTTTATAAGAAGGATTTTATTTTCCCAAAAGGTTTTGTGTATTAAATTCCATCTGTAGATAAAATCATTGCAACCAAGTAGCCATTTTCTTAGAATTATATATCATTATTGCTACATCAGACAAACATGTATTATTTTCTTAATATCATTGGAGGAATCATTACACATTTAGTGCAGACAATCTTTTTTTGTACGAGATAGTAGTTTAGGCTTTGTGGGCCATAAGATCCCTGTTGAAGCAACTTAACTCTGCCTTTTTTCTCTGAGAAAAATCACAGATGACATGTAAATGAGTTAACATGTCATGTTCTAACAAAACTTATTTATGAAAAGAGGCAGTGGCCAAGATTTGGCCTATCGGCCATAGTTTTTCAGCCCCTGGAGATAACATAAAAGCTTAAGGGATTTGAAGCTCCTATTACTTAAATTGAACTTTCAAAAAACATATTTCTGCTTCTTCTCAACTTGGAATACTGTTTCAAAGTCTTCAAGAGAAGATGGAACTGGCACGATAGCTTTTATTTTCATCAGTTTAGCAAAAAGATTTTCATTTCCAAAAAGAAATGTGTGTTAATAAATAAAGCTCCAGGGTAAAGAGTAATTCATAATATTTTAAGGTTCATATGTATTATTTGTTCTCTATTGCTGCAAATTTCCCAAAGGTGAAAAAGAAAGCTTCAATTTCAAATTGTTGAACAAGATGAAAAATGAGTTGTAACTACATGTTCTGCTGTAAATATGAAAATAACATCTGAGATAACTTGTAAATAACTTGTTATGTAAAATTTCATAATATTGTGTGTTAAACTAGAGCATAGACATGTGTACTTGGTATTGATATAGAGTATACTTGATATTCTTCATAAATTCTTGAGAAAAGGCTCATGTAAAAACAACCTACAATGATACAAGAGATATTAGATAAGATTGAAAAGCCTTAAGAGTTTTTTTTTCATAAAAAATTGTAACCCTTAACAAAAATATTAGTATATTCAACTATAGCATTTGCCAGGAATTAAGATAGACTTAATTTATATTTTTAAAGGTAATTGTATGTTCCCCTGGTGTCTCCCCTGGGATGGCAGATTTATTCTTTGTACATGAGTTCTCCCAGATGAATTACCACAACTTGCAATCCTCTCTTCTTTGATAGTATCCTAAGATGTCACACATGTTTTGCTTGATAGATAATCAATAGTTGTACTTTCATTGCTTTACACCTTGCTCTTGCATGCTGGTCATTGTCAATTTGGTTTGTGTGTATATATGCTCACTGTATTGTCACCACTGACCTTAATCATTATCATCTCTCTATTCTTTTTTTTTTTTTCAAAATCATCTCTCTATTCTAATAATCACTCTCAAAAAGAAAGATTTATGCTGACATTTTTCTCCTCCAGATCCATTCTTCATCCCTTTTTGTCCTAATTTGTGCCCTGGAGGTTTGATCTTTGCATACTCTTAACACCAGGGCTTTCAATGCTGGCTGGCCTCCAGTTAGGTTTAACCAATAGAAAAAAATGGCAGGAGATTGGAGTGCAGGATATAAGACAGGTCTAATGCCTTTTTTATGCTCTCTCTTTCTTTCAATAGTGTGTTTCTTGCAGTATTTGTTATTCTACTGGACCACGTCTTACCTGGCTGATCACTTCCACAAGGCTCCACTTTTCACTGGGCACCAGCAGCACTGTTTCCTCCCTTTGGTCTGTCAGTCCTAAAGTCACAAAGTCTTGCTGCTCTTGCTAGCCACTGGTTGCCTGACCTTACACTTGTTCCCTTTATGTTGCCCATCGTATACCTGTAAGTCTTTTCTTCTTTAAAATCTCTTCATTCAAAATGTAATCTTACAAGGGGGAGTCTCCGTGGCTCAGTCAGTAGAATGAGCGACTCTTGATCTGAAGTATAATCCTGCAAATTTTCTTTCTTCTTGGACCCTGTTAGGGATAATTTAGTTTCCAGATTTCTTTATCTGAACTGTTTTGGAACATATTTGCCATCCCAGGTCCAACAACTCATCTCTAGGTAAAAATTTAAGAGAAGCATATATATCTTAATTCAAAACAGAAACTAATGATAAAGATGCAAGCATAAATAGATATAGGGTGTATAATATTGTGATATATAATAAGAAATACATATTTGGTCTTCATCCCTTTTCTGGCAGAGCTCCTAAAACCCTTGGTATTTTCTAAGTGATGAGAGCAACAAAGGTATTATTAGTTTTGCCCAGGAAGTAACTTTTGGACCCTATGTAAGAATGACAGCTGATTGCCAGGAGAACCAACCCTGTGATTATAGGTTGGAGACTTTCAGTCCCATCTTCTTACCCCCCAGGGAGGGAAGAGGACCTGAAGAGTGACTTCAAACACCAATGTCCAATGATTTAATCATCATACCTATGTAGTGAAGCCTCTATGAAACCCCAAAAGCATTCAGAGAGTTTCCAAAGTGGTTAACGTGGATATCTGGAGAGAAAGGTACACCTAGAAAGGGAATGGAAGCTCTGTGCCCTTTCTCACATTCCTTCCCCAATGCCCTTCCATCTGGCCGTTTCAAAGTTGTATCCTTTTACAATAAATAGATAATCTAGTTTTTTGAGTTTTGTGAAATGTTCTAGCAGATTAATCAAACCCAAGAAGGAAGTCATGGGAATCTTGTATCTGTAGTCAGTCTGTTGGAAGCACAGATAGCAACCTGGGCTAGGTTGCTGAGTCTGAAGGTATAAGGGGTACAGGGGTTGGAGGAGGGCTGGCCAGTATTGTAGGAATGAACCCTTAACTTGTGGAATCTGATACTCTCTTCAGTTAGATAAGCATCAGAATTGAGTTGGGATTTTCTCACCCTGCTAGTTTCTGAAAATTGCTGGTTGATGTGCAGGAAACCCCCTTCCCTTGATGTGGAGGAAACCCCCTTCCCACACAACAGAATTGGTTCCAGGAACCTGAAAGAGAATGCTTATAGAATTAATGTCTAGGAGTTATATGATATGAATGATGATGATAATAAAATAATAATAATAATAATAGTAACATTTATAATACAGTATCTCTACAAATATTTTTTTCTTTTCCATTCATTAACCAATGCTTTTATATTTAATCCTATGTAATTTGATGCTCTTTACAGATTGAATTCTTTGGCCATCTCACACTCCTCAAAGCTGTGGATTTAGCCTTTATTTCTCCACCTCGAAATTTCCTGGTTCCTATACAAAAATATGAGTTGTAATGAATCTAGAATGATATGTTTAGATTATTGTTGGTACACCTAAAATTCCACAGCTGGCGAGCCCCTTTCCTCAAAGTGCTGAGTGTTATGACACCATCACAAAACAAAACCATTACTACTCCTCCAAGAATGTGCAACACATGGGTCTGTTCATAAATAGACCTGCTACCTTACACAGAGCTGTTCATGGTAACTCAGAACTGTGTACAGGAAAAGCTAAGGGCTACTTTTTTAAAAGCCATTAAATTTTGGGATTGTTTGTTATACAGCATAGTCACAGCAATAGCTGAATGATACAAACCCATTAGCAGAGAAATAACCAAGGAAATTCTGATGAGTGTAGACTATATCCAAGATTGTAGGACAGATCTCCTATGTTGTTTTTTTTTCAAATGCAGATAATTATAAGCTGGTTTATATTACAAACTATTAATGTCAAATGTCTTCTCTGACTACTATGGAAAAGAAAAGAAAAAAATAAAATTGAGATGCTTTTGGCCTGGGATCAAGGTATGTTTGGTGTGATACAGAAACAAATCTCTATTGCTTATATTGCAGTTTTGAGGGGATTCAACCAGTGTTGTTTGTTTAGTGAAATAGCCTTTCAGAATGTGTTTTGTTTTGCTTGGTGGTTTTCTGAAAAGCCTTCCATCTTCCTATAATGAACATTTGAGATTGTCCTCAAATGAGAATGTGCTGGAATTCAAGTGACAACCACTATGCTATACTCAGATAATCCTTAAAGTGAATAGGATTATCTTACTGGTTATTTCTTTGCTTTGAAATAACTCATAACAAAAAAATGTTAGAAACAGATAAGCAAAGTAGGTGTCTGCAAAAGGAGGTGGTGGCTGCATCCATCATGAGCATTGTAATCAAGTCTGGTGAGGAGAGAAAATGTGTGGTAGGAAGTAGGAGCTTGTAAGGATTTTGGAATCTGAGCAGGTTAAAATCGTCCCTAGTATTTTGAATGATTATTCAAGGTTTTGGGCAGGACCCCTTAATGCTTTGTTAAGAGGTAGGCAAAGTATTTTTTTCTAATGGACAAATGAAACTCTGCCATAGTATGCCCTTTTTGTGTGTACCCAACTTCTAGTCATTGTTACTTTTGTTTTTTCTCTAGTGACACTTGCCAGAGTTGAGGGGCTTTGGGTGTTGGTGTGAGCAACTTTAAAAACAAAAAACAAATCAAACAAACACAAAAACCCTCCAACTAGGATATGATTTAGAATTGATTCATATAATCATTTGATGACTTTTTATTAGCAAAATCAACATAGGAAGACTCCACAATGATAAAACAATTTGCTATTTCATTAGATATGAATATGTAAAAATGAATAAATAAAAAGATATTTAATACAATTATACCAGGAAGTCAGAAAAATTGAGGAGATTTAAAAGAAAAACAAAAGAAGACATTATTTTAAATTCAAATTACATTATGGAAAATCCTTTGCAATCTTTAACTGTAATTCTCAAAAACGGAATCTGTAATTCCTTATAAATGACTATAATTGGTGAAAGCTATTAGCATGCCCAAATCTAGATGTTACTCCATTGTATCTCAACACCATGGCTGTGGCAACAATAGCCTCAAGTGATGTTGGCTGAGAAAGGGTAGCAAAGTCAGAAGGAATATTTACCTTCTCTTCCCCCAGGATTCCATTGGCAAGGAGCCATAGCAATCATGAGTTTACTTATCTGCAGCTCCCTCTCTCACATGATCTCAATTAATCCATTATTGTTCCACGTAAGACCAGACTATTCCCATATCCACCCTCATGCCTTAACGCTGCTTAGCCCCACCACATGTTCTCAGAGCTGCCAAAAAGGAGTAGCAACCTGTCACAAGAGTGAATGGCCTCCATTAGAGAGAAAATAGTAGATTTATTTTATTTCATTGGCAAGATTGCTGCTCCCTCAAAAAAACACATACTTGCAATACAAGGTAGTCTGAAAGCCAAGGTTCCTCTGCTACTTTATCTGAACTTTTCTGCTTTGTTATTGCCTTCAGAGATCTTTATAGAATATTTCTTAAATTTATTTTTTATTCTTCAATTTCTATTTTGCACCTGACTTGACAGACAGTTGGGATTCTGATGCTTTCCTCATTTGAGGATTTTTTTTTTTACTTTAAAAGGATAGCTTTCCCTCTCTCTCTCTCTCTCTCTCTCTCTCTCTCTCTCTCTCTCTCTCTCTCTCTCCCCTAGCAATTAAAATAGCTCTGTGCAAATTTCTTGCATTTATTTTCTCCCTTCAGGTATGAATATGATATTTTAACCAGATTTTTTATCTTTTCATTTCTCTTTGTGTCTATAATTGGCATAATTCGCCATTCTATATCTTTTGAGAAATAATAATTACCAGTAAATTTTTATGTGTTTTCTGTACTAAAGACATTGTGCTAACATTTTACATCTAGGACCTCATTAAATCTTTGTAACACTCCATGAGGTAGGAATCATTAATAATGTCATTATGCAGATGGGAAACTGGAATTCTGAGAAGTCAGTAGCATTCCCAAGAGCCCCTATAATTGGCAGGACCAGTATTTGGACACAGACTGTCTGATTCTAGAGCCTGAGCTTGGCACTGTCTCTTCAAGAATTTGCTAATGATTTTCCTTGGCTTTCTTACTTTTGTCAGAAGTTTGAATTTAACTGTCCTGTTATTACTATCTCATTGTAGGTTATGGCAAATATCCTCAACATTTATTTTTTCATAATCAGTGCTAATAAAACCATTTTTTTTAAATTGTAGAGAAAACACTTTAGGAGATACATAGACATAGATTTGTTTTAATTTAAGGAATTGGCTCACATGATCATGGGACCTGGCAAGTCTGGAATCTGTAAGGCCAGCTGACAGACTGAAAACTCAGGTGAGAGTTATTGCTGCAGTCTTGAGGCAAGATTTCTTTCTTTTTTTTTCCAGGAAAATTTAGTTTTTGCTCTTAGGTGTACAAATGATTATATGAGGTTCATTCACATTATTAAAGGTAAGTCCTTTTACTCAAAGATATGGATGTTAACCACATCTACAAAATATGTTTATAGCAATGGATAGCTATCCAAACTCATGTCTGATTAAATAACTAGGTACTATAGCCTAGCCAAGTTGACACAGAAAACCCATCACACTATATATAACAAAAAGCTGGAATTTGTTTCATCAAAAATTATAATAACTCAAGTTAATGTGGTAATTTACCAATCTACATGTGAAAAAAAATGAACCATTCCATACAGCTCGGTTTTTCAGATTTGTACATTTACTAATTTAAATTTAAAATGTTGGGAAAAATAATAAATTTAAAATATTGGAAAAAATAAAATGTTAGGTTAGTTGCATAATCCAGGTCAGAATGACAAGCCTTATTTATGAGTTTTAATTATTTAAATAAGGCATATTGAATCACAGTTATTCTGAAGAATGTTCCTTCTCAAATTTATTTTTATCACTGCTGTTCACTTTAGCCTTTATATACATGCTATGAATATATTCACATCACCTATTCCCATCATTACACTTCCCCATCAGTGAAATTGTTTCTGAAAACTTTCTGACATTGTATTAAAGTCCTTCCCACCAAGTACTGTAATTTACCTGATCAATTTTTGTCTTTGTATCATTATTATAGAATACGTAGGTTGGCTTTCATTTGATGTGAATCCACAACTATTTAATTTTGTTAAATTGATCGAAGTATCCATTGATTCACTCATATATTTAGATTATTGAGCATTTTACAGGTATTGGAAATACAGTGGTAGAGAAAAGAGTGATTGTTCTGGCTCATAGAGTACAGTTATCTTAGGAAAAAGACATTGCATTGCTGCTTTCATAATATTCTGTTCTTGTACACACACATCTTATCCATTAATAAATTGTGTTGACACCCTTTTCAAATTGTTTCCAAAGCTCAACAATGTTTCACCATCTCCACTACTGTCCCCTGGTACAAACTAACATCATTTTTGGCTTGATTATTGCAATAATCTCCTAAATTGCCTCCTTGATTCTACCCATTTTGTCTTGAATATCCTCACTCTTTTCTTGCTCTAAAGGGGATTTGCTGTCATGTGATCCGTTCTATGAAGAAACCCATGTGGCAAAGAACAGAAGATTCCTACTAGTTTATTTATTTTTAATATTTTTAAAATAAAAATATAACTAAAAATTTGCCAACACAGAAAAAAATTGAAATGTCTCTCAAAAATGTGTCAGTACCACACATTTAAAATTAAGCACTAGTGGGTTGAATGGTGGTGTCTTCAACATCTTGTCCATATTCTAATCCTCAGAATCTAGGAATATATTATTTAGAAAAAGAATCTTTGCAGGTGTAATTATGGATCTCAAAATGAGGAGATCATCCTGAATTATCCTGATGTGCCCCAGTCCAATGATAAGTGCAGTGGAGGGAGATTAGATTGACAGAAGAGGAGGAGGAGGCAATGATCTAAATAGATAAATGCTTGTGGAAGAGAACACTGTTTTAGGAACTACAAGAAAATCATCTTGAGTAGAGCTCAGAGAAAGTGGTGTAGGTAATATTATTTCTATTAAAGTATTTTCCCACAACAGTAATGGAAATGTAAGACTCAGAGAAATTTAAGAAATTTAAGACTCAGAGAAATTTAAACCATAAACCCCTCAAAGACTACGGAATGATTGGTACTTAGTACCTCTGACAATAGGGTTTAAGATAAATCTAAAAACAGAACTGGATACACATCTGTGTAAGAAGCAGTAACTTAGATCCTTTCTCCCATTCTGAGAAGTAGATGTCTCCATTCTGCTGTCCTCTAATCCCCCTGGAAAAGTGGAAAGGAAGAAAAAAAAAAAGAATCTTTAGTTTTGGGACATCAGATAAAGTTGAAAGTAGACTTCAGTGAAGTAAATTCTAATCTACTGACTAGGAAACACACAGAATTTTCCCATACTTGGCTGCAAGAAAGAAAACACTGTAGCCCTTATATTATAGGTAAAACACTGGAAGAAATCCCTGCCCAAAATGGTGCTGCACTCACATTCAGCAAATGAATGGCTTCTTGGCTCCTTCTTTGGGTCTATTCCCAGGCTGGGAAGAGAAATGGGGCAAGATATATAGACCGGGGTGCTTCTATTTGCACTCTTGCCCTGTGCTTGTCAAATGCTAATGGTGTGCCTGTTCAGTAGTTAGTGAAAGGAGATTTCAGGATGACAATGGTATACCAGGTTAAAAAACAGGTGCAGATTGAAGCAGGTCTAGGAGACCCTACATCAAGAAACTGTAATTGATAGAATACTTCATATTTGTGAACATATTGAGGGGAGATTTACAAAGCCAGCTATGAGTTTAGTGTTGAATTAGTGATAAGTACATAGAACACTAAGGAAATAAAAACTTATAAGACAATTATTAACATCAAAGTGAACAAAAATATTCTGCAAGAAAGTAGAAATAATCACAAACTTCACAGTATTGTTGAAAATGCTGTCTACATGCTACATACATTTTTTAATAAAAAATTAAATCATGGTACATACATATAGGATTGAATGAATCAGCTACTTTGAGTGGTAGCTGTGGGCTTTCACTGTGGAAGGTGAATAGATAGTGCTTCCTGCTGAACAATCAACACATAGAAGCACACACTTGTTATTTAGAAGAATGAAAGACATTAAGCAAAACACAACCAAGCAAAAACCGCTAAACCAGTAGGAAATGGCTATTTTTGGAAATCAGCAATAAGTGAGGGGAGAGTGAAGGATTTCTTATAGAACTGTAATAACTAAATCTTTTTAATGTTGAGTGCATAAATAAGTTTGCTTCTCTTGGAAAAACAGTTAAAAGGCTGTGGTGAAAATGCTCTTGTATGTAACTCCTAGAATTCATATATTTCAAAACATTAGCTCAATTTAATCTTAAAGCCATGTAGATATTTGTTTAATATACCATGTTTGCATGCAAAGATAATGTACTTGAGCTACCATTCAATCTTACATATTTTTTTACTTATAAAATGAAAGTTTTGGAAAACTATTGAACATATTTAAAGGAAACTGTGGACATTATGCAATAAAGTAAATCTTACTCATCTATTTATTTATGCTATGACTTCTTGTAATAACTCTAAAAAAACCAACAATCATTTATAAGAAACAGGGATTAAACTATAGGACATTACCCAATGGAATATCAAGATGGGACTGAGTAGGGATAAAACAAAATCTGATTCTATTACAAGATTTGTAAAGTTATTATTTAATAATACTGCCCACAAGAACCCTGAGTAAAGACTTACTTATATATAAGATTAAATTGAGAAAAAGCCATAAGGAAAACATTAACAGTTATAAGCATATTGTTCAGCTCAGGAACAATCTCCTTTCTTAATAACTAATATATAGAATTATAAAACAATGTAAACGATGGAATGAGTGTATTCCACCAAACAAATACAAAGACAGAATTATATACTTAGAATTTATATCCTGTCAATATAATATTAAATCCTTTTTATAAGCAAATAATATCACCAAGGGCCTAGTTATAATTGGGATTAGATTTTTTATGACCCAAACAGTTCTCAAAAGTAGCAATTTAAGCAAAATAGAAATTGATTTCTTATGTGTCTAAGTCAGATATAAAAAGTCCTTGATTGTTCACATGTTGTGTGGAATGTAAGCTACCCTTCCTTTTAAACTAAACTGGTTTTAGGATTTGCCTTCCATCTTCAGGTTTCAAAATGAAGTTTCAATAGCCACCAATCTATTATCTAAGTAGCAGGATGGAAGGCAGAAAAAAGAAGGGCAAAGGGCCCTCACAAATTCTTGTAAGGAAGATTACCAAAAGTTTCCTTGGTCTCATGGCCATTGTTTCCTTCAAGGTAGACTGGGAAATGTGGTATTTATTCTGGGCATTATTGACCAGCTAAGAATCCCATTACCAGGCAAGAAGGGCCAAACAGATATGGAGACATGTAGTCTTTTGTATCAACCTACCTACATGGGTAATCAACATTTTGAAAAATCAACACACAAACCAAGACACAAACTCCTACTAATCTCATAAATTTATATTTTACCTTATCATTTTTTTGTTTTAAGTCCACCTGGAGGATTAATGTTAAGAGTTATATAGATTTTGTATTTTCAATATAAAATACTATTGAACTTAGCCAAGATCAATGCCATAATATTCATTATTCAATAAAAATTGATATTTTAAATGGAATGCACTATCAAGAAAAGAAGGTGCCAAATTGACATGAAGCCATTTATAAAGATTCTTGGGTCAAAGTATGAATTGTAATTTTATGTAATTTTATCTTTTTTTATTATTTGTGTTAATATTGTTAACACAATAATATATATGACACAATAACATACAAAAGCATATTTGAACCTTTCCTAGGCAATTTTAAGGTCTGATTTCCTAGACACTTAAAAATTGCAAGCAATATATCAACTAAGAACATTTTTCTCCTTTTTTATTTTTTCTCTAATTTTCCCCAATAAAAAAAAATCAGAATGTGAATGCCTAAAAATATGACTCCATATACAGTCATTAGAGTGTGTACAAATAACCTCATAGCCATTGAACTATAAAATTCACTTTATGGCCACTATATCACAAGTAAATGTCCTTGATACCTTTGGTGAAGACCTCAAGGGTCTCCAGAATTCATTCTCTAATCCACCTTAATTTGAGAAATATCTTATCAATTAGGTGAGTTTGTCAACTAAGCACAGAATAGTTCAGAGCTATCTTAAATATCATAGAACAGATGTTTTCAGGATTTAAGATAGTGACTAGAATACATGTGCTCTGAAATATTTGAATCTTAAAAGCATGTTCAAGGATTTGTTTATTTTTCAAATTATATACCATCAGTCTGTGGTTCTGTGTTCTGTGACTACTGATAATTTTCTTTTTTCCCAAACATAAATCATATAAGCTTCTAAGTATTTGTAAAACCCTCCACATTAATTTCTGCTGGTGTTATTCACTTTGTTGCTCCTAGACACTAGCCTTGATTGCTGACTATAGAAAACTGTCTGGTGTTAAAACTGTACACAGAAATGTGAGAATGATGACAGTGAGAGACAAACAGTATTTCTTACAGTAGTATGTTATCAAAGTGGATAGCTATCCAAACTCATTTATTTATTATTTTATGTCATGAAACATCTATCATTAAACTAAAAGACCTCTAAATACCTATAAATATCTCTTGGCAGCTCTTCACTACAATGGTTTTAACAGAAAAAAGAAGTCAAGTAAGAGGAAGGGTAATAACACAGGATCCTGCCTGAAGGTAAGAAGAAAAAAAAGTGATATTTATCAATTTCATATTTCAGAACACCATAAACACAAAATTGGAGGGATTTTCTTGAGTAAGTTTCAGTGTAGTTTTCGTTAAATATTTCCTCAGAGAAAAATGTCCATAATGTTAAATGCTAATTTTATTAAAATATACTTTTGAATACTTCTAGCTATTCAAAATACCTAGAATTTTACTTGCAAGTAATATAGTCATTTTCATATTTGTATGTTTTATTTTCCTTGAAATCAGTATGAGTTTACTGTTGCACAAGTGAAAATTATTCTACTTATCATTTGCTTATCATATCCTATATTTGCATTAAATGGTGAAATTACTCCAACTTTATTTCACTGAGGACATCAGAATTCTTTTTAATCTGTTGAATTAAACTCAATATTATTGGAAATCCTATATGCCCTATGACATTGAATACAACTGTCACTATGAGTTGGTTTAGTGATTTATATATTTTTTTCTGTAGCATTTCCACTGTTTGCATATAAATCATCTAGTATTAATCCTTTGCTTAAGGAATTAAAATTTGGTCATGTTTTGTGTTATAAAACATAATATAAAGAAAAACTATGTACTAGCAAATATATTTATTGAGTCACTATTCTAAATTATAAATCAAATGTTATTACTAGATTGCTTATCATTATAATACCATCTTCATAAAACAGTTGTAGTCCTGGATACAACCTCAAAAGTCTATGTATTGTATTGTATTGTTCTAGATTGTTTAAGTATTTCTGCTCCCTCTCCAACAGGAATTATCCAGAACTATCTTTTTGTGTTTCATGAAATGATTGATAATATATATTTTTTTTTAGTTGAATGTGTCTTCTAAAGGACTCACACATGTAAAGGCTATAAAGAATTTAATACTTAAAACCTTTTCCATCTATATAGATGATTGCATTACAACCAAAATCTTTAGGAAATCCATGAGATTTCCAATAATCCAATGAGATTAAATCTCACCATAATAATTGGAGCTACTGATTTTGTAATAAATGCTTGGGGGAGAGGCACACTGGGCCACAGAGGAGTTGTATTCCAGGACAGAGTGAACCACCAGGGACTGTGGGAGGCAGACTTTGTTGTATCTAAGGGTGAGGTGCTGTCCGGTTCCCATGGGGTTTGTTATTAGCTTGTTTGAACAGTTCTGTAGGCTGGCAGGGAACAAAAACCCACTAGGCAGGATAAGCAGGAACTGCACCTGGTTAGTTCAATAAGGAGTAGTGCTGTTGACCAGAAGACCTTATCCAGAAGAGCAGAATGGGGAGGGAATTTGTGGCTAGGCCATTTGAGGTCTTCCCAGTTTCCCCCATTTGTCCAGGTAGCACATATATTGGGCCTTAATTTTAGGCCTCACACCACAGGAAATAAGCACTGGCATGGACTGATTGAGAGAAAAGAATGGTGGACTACACCTAGTAAAGCCTGTGTCTTCGTCCTGACTCTGATATATGTATTAGCTGCATGACTTCAGTAATCTAACTCTGAGTTGTTTCTTAAAGAATTTAACAGGGGAAAAAAATACTTGACATACGTCTCTTACAGGGTGTTATTTTTTTTTCTTTTAAACTTTTTATTTGCAGAGATTATTGTAGACTCACATACACTTGTAAGGAATAATACAGAAGTATCTCTTTTACATCCTATCTAGTTTTCTCCAGTGGTAACACCTACAATATAAATTGTGTCCCATGTAACAACCATGATATTGACATTAATGCAGTCAAGACGCAATAACATTTTCATCATCAGGGATCCCTCCTTTTGTACTTTCATAGCCATACTGTCATCCCACCATACTTCCTGTTTCTGACCCCTGACAATCTCTGTATTTTTGTTCATTTCTATATTTTTTTCACTGCAGTAATATTTTATAAATTAAACCATACAGTATAAGGCCTTTTGGATTAACTTTTTTCATTTGGTATAATTCTCTGGAGATTCATCCAAAGTGTTCTGTGTGTCAGTGGTCCATTCTTTCATGTTGCAGAGTGGTCATGGATAGTATGGATGCAGCATACTTTTTTTTTTTTTTTTTAACCATTTACACATTCAATGGACCATATGTTGTTTCTAGTTTCTGGCTATCATGAACAAAGGTGCTATGAACATTTATCTACAGATTTCATGTGAACATAAAGTTCTTATGTCTGTAGGATAAAAGCCCAAGAATGTAATTGCTAGGCCGTGTAGTAATTTGTAAAAAACTACCAAACTGCTTTCCAACATAGCTGTACCATTCAACATGCCCATAAGCAGCATATGAATAATCCAGTGTTATCACATCATAACCAACATTTGGTGTTGTCAATATTTTTACTTTAGCTCTTCTCATGCAGTGATACTCTCTATGGTTTTAATTGGCATTTACCTGTGGCTAATTATGTTGATTATGTATCTGTTTAAATGATCTTTTTACATACTTGTTTGCCAACTCTATATCCTCTTTGATGAAATACATTTTTATGTCTTCTGTCCATTTTCAAATTGGATTGATTTGGGGGGTAGGGGTTATGTTTATGGAGCCTGCTTCTCCCTCTGCCTGCGTCTCTGCCTCTCTCTCTCTCTCTCTCTCTCTCTCTCTCATGAATAAATAAAAATAAAATCTTAAAAAAAATAAGAATGATAAGAGACAACATCTTCCATTTGTTCCTGATCTTGGAAAATATTCAGCTTTTATGATGAAGTAAAATGTTAGCTATAAGTGTGTTATGGATGCTGTTTATCAAGTTGAGGAAGGCCCTTTCTATTCCTAGATTGCCGAGAGTTTTGTCCTGATTGGATGTTGAATTTCATCAAATGTTTTTCTGTATTAATTAATATAATCATGCACTATTCCTTCTTTAGCCCATTGATGTAATAGATTATATTATTAATTTTCAAATGATGAACCAGTTTTGCATATACAAAAAAAAATCCCACTGCAGAATAGTCTAGAGTTCTTGGTCATAATATAGAAACATTTTGCCCTTTGCTGGATTTGCTTTGCTTATATTTTAAGAATTTAGGGTCTAAGTTCATGAGAGAATGAGGATTTGGGTCTGTAGTTTTCCTTCTGCTTTTTTTAACTTCTTTTTTGCATCTGTTTTGGTATAAAGGTAAAACTGTTTCATAAAATGAGTTGGCAAATGTACCCTTGTCTTCTATTTCCTGGGGAATATTGAATAAAGCTGGCTTTAATTTTTTTTGAATATTTTGTAAAATTTAACAGTGAAACCATCTGGGGCTGGAGATTTCTTCCTAGGGAACATCTTAATTAGAATTTTTTTATTTTTATTTTTTAAAGATTTATTTGTTTATTTATTTGAAGGAGGAGGAGCAAAGGGAGAAAGTCCTATACAGACTCTGCATTGATACAAAGCCCACCTCGGGGCTCAATCTCATGACCCTGAGATTATGACCTGAGCCAAAACCAAGAGTCGGAGGGTCAACTGAGTCACCCAGGTACCCCAGAAATCTGTTTTATTTAAGTATAAAAATATTATCAATTTCATTTGGGTTTAGTTTCAGTTGGTAATTTGAAGTTTTTAAAGGATCAATTCATTTCTATGGGGTGGCTGGTTGGCTCAGTCAGTTAAGTATGTGCCTTCTGCTCAGGTCATGATCCCTGGGGTCCTAGGATCAAGCTCCACATTGGGCTCCCTGCTGCTTGTACACTTTGCCTGCTTGTGCTCTCTCTCTGTCTCTGTCAAATAAATTTTTAAAAATCTTTTAAAAAGTCAATTCATTTCTAGTCTGTCAAATTTATGACTGTGAAGTTGTTTGTAGGATCCTCTTTTATCCTCTGAATAATGAGCATCTGCAGTAATATCCGCAGTTTCATTTCTAATATTGGTAATTTGTGTCTCCTTTTTATCTTTGTCAGTCCTACTAGAGGTTTATCCATTTTATTGGTATTTTTGAATAATTAGTCTTCTGTTTTATTTTTTTCATTGATCTTTCTCTATTGTTTTCCTGTGTTAATTTCATGGATTTCTACTCTTCTTTCGCTAATTATTTTTTTTCCTCTGCTTGTATTAGGTTTGTTTTCTCTCCTTTTTCTAGCTCTTCAGAGATTTAGATAATTTATTTGAAACTACTCTGATGGAAACATTTAATGCCATAAATTTCTCTCAGCATTTCTTTAGGGGCATCTCACATGTTTTGGTGCATTGTGTTCTTTTTATTCAACTCTATTATTTATTTTTATTTCTTTTTGTTTCCTTGGAGACTTCTTATTTATTTCATGGATTGTTTAGAAATGTGCTGTTTAATTACCAAAGGTATTGAGATTTTCTTGTTTTTCTATTATTGATTTCTAGTTTTATTCCATAATATTTGGGGAACATATTCTATGTGATTTTAATGTCCAAATTTGTTGAGATCTGTTTTATGACCTGACATATGACCTATATTGATGAGGGTTTCACAGGCACTTAAAATAAATGTGCATTCTACTTTTGTTAAGTGATGAGTTCTATATGTGACAATTAGATCCTGATGGTTGGTTGAGTTGTTAATTCTTCTATATATTTGCTAACTTTCTGTCTATTGATCCTATTGATTAATGAAAGTAGGATGTTAAAGTCCCCAACCATAATTGCAGATTTGTCTGTTTTACCTTTTAACTCTATTAGTTTTTGTTTCATGTACTTTGAAGGTCTGTTATATCGTATATAAGTTATATATAACATGTGCTATATATGTTAATGATCATTAAATTTCTGTATTAGTTTGCTAGGGCTGCCATAACAAAATACCACAGACTGGATGTTTTAAAGAGCAGAAATTTATTCTCTTATAGTACTGGAGATTAGAAGTTCAAGATCACTGTGGCAGCAGGTTTGTTTTTTTCCAAAGCCTCTCTCCTTGATGTGCAGATGTCTACCTTCCCACTACACTCTCCCATGGTCTTTTCTCTGTGAATGTGCATTCTTGGTATCTCTTCCTCCTGTTATAAGGAAACTACTAATGCGACATTAGAGCTCTACCCTTATGATCTCATTTAACCTTAATTTCCTCTTTCAAGGCCCAATTTCCAATAACAATAACACTGGAGGAGAGGACTTCAATATAAGAATTCTAAGGTAATGTTCTACAAAAATTCTTAGGGTATTGATTCTTTTAACATTATGTAATATATTTGTCTCTTGTAGTTTTCTTCGCTCTGAAGTCTACTGTCTCTGATATTAATAAGTTACTCTCATTTAAAAAATAATCTATCTTAACATATATCTTTTCCCATTTGTTTAGTTTCAGCTTACTTATTATGTGCTTGAAATTAATTTCTTGGAGACAGCATATAGTTGGATCATGGATTTTTTTTTTTTTTTTTACCACGCTGCCAATCTCTGTCTTTTAATCAGTGTATTTTAAGTATCTGCATTTAAAGTATTATTGATATGGGAGTGTGTTAACCTGTGATATTATTTGTTTTCTATTTCCTCTATTTCTCATTCCTCAATTTTTCTTTTTGAACCTTCCTTTAGATTACATGGATAGAATTCTTTCTTTATTTACAGTATTTTTGGAAATACTGCTTAGTATGTATCTTAGTGGTGGATTACTGAGTATTTGATATATATCAACAACATCAAAATCAACTTTTATTGACATTTTATCACTTCAATTGATGTTTGAAAGCCTTAGTTCTATTTAGGCCTCTGTTCCTCCCCATTTTCAAAATGTAATTGTCATAATTGTTTTCTCTGTGAACATTGAGCACCACATAATTTTTGCTTCAACTATCTAATATGATTTTGAAAAAATATGGGAAGGAGAAAACCTATATACTTACCACAATGTTCACTCATTCTATTTTTCTTTTCTTTTTTATTTCTGAAATTTCAAAACTATTTTCATTTTCTTTCTATTTGAAGGGTCTCTCTTATCCATTCTTTAGGGTAGGTTGTTAGCAACAAATTTTCTCAATGTACCTTTGGATGAGGGTGTCTTTATTTCTTGCTTTATTCCTAAACTATAACTTTGCCAGATATAGAATTTGAGGTTGACAGGTGTTTTTTGTTTTTGTTTTTGTTTTTTGTTTTTTGTTTTTCATCACTTAGAAAAGTTTGTGCCCCTTGCTTCTGGCTTTCACTGTTTCCATGGTAAATCTGCTTGAGTTGGTGTTTCCCTATAGGTAATGAATCATTTTTCACTGACTGCCTTTAAGATATTTTCCTTTGTCTTTTATTTCAGAAATGTAATTATCATGAGTTATGAAGTGGATTTCTTTAGGCTTATCTTATATGGGGTTCACTAAGCTTCCTGAATCTGTACATTTATGATTTTCACCAAATCTAAAACATTTTCATGGATTATTTCTTTGAATACTTTTTCAGACCCATATTTTTTTTTCTCTTTTGCCTTGGGTTTCCAGTATTACAAATGTTTGATTTTCACTTTGGCTCATATGTCCCTGAGGCTATGTTGAGGTTTTTTGTTTGTTTCCTCCTCTTTCTCCTCCTTCATCTTCTTTTTTTTCCCCCTTCCCCTTCTTTTTGTTAATCTATATTCTGTAGTTCAGATTGAGTAAATTCTATTGATTTCTCCTCAGATTTACTGATTCTGTCTTCTATCATCCTGTTCTAACATTGAAACCATTTGTCAAGTTTTTTGTTGTGGTTATCCTAATTTCCAGTTCTATAATTTCCATTGGTTCTTTTTTATAGCATTTTTCTTTGCTAACATTTCTATTTTTTCCCATTTGTTTTAAGTGGATTTTTAATTAACTATCAAAGCATTTTTATGATGGCTTCTTTGAGATTTTTGTCAAATAATTCCAATATCTGATTTCCCCCGTGTTGGCATCAGTCGATTGTCTTTTTTATTCATGTTGTGATTTTCCTGATCTTTGGTGTAATGAATGATACTTGACTTCATCCTAGACAGTTCAGATCAATGAGAATCTTGATTACAGTTAAATCTTCTCTTGTATGAGGCAGCCACCTGGTTTAGGTTTAACATGAAGGTTCTGGCCTATTTTGTGGGCTATATTTCCAATGACAGTTTCATTTTCTGAGTCCTCACAATGTTATTCTGATCTAATTTGTTCTTCTGGTTCTGCTTGAGCTATGGTTGATTGCTGGTTCCCTCTTGGTGCTGCCAGCAGAAATAGAAAGTTCTTCTCTGGGAGCCCAGGTCTCTTAGATGGGGTGCCTGAACCCTCAGAATGGAGAGAATCTTAGCCAGTGTCATTCAACTTCCTTTTATATCTCTGGCACAGAATAAGAGGAAGGAAGTAACTGCTTGATTGACTTCTTCCACTGGAAGGAAGGCTAAAGATTTCTGACCTATATGTATTTCCACCACTGGAGTAGAAGGCCTTTGTGGTTCTCCACCACTGGACAAAAGATGGAAAGACACTAGGCCTGTTGGTATTGCCTTTGCAAATGGAGAGTCCCACTGGCTGCTAATGAATCTAAAATGTGGTCTGCCAGGCACAAACAAGCCACTGCTGCTGGATGCCTAGGGCAAGCTATAAGCTGATCCATGTAGATTCTGTTGTTGCTGCTGCTGCTTCTAACAGATGAATTCCATTGGTCATGGATGTGAGGTCAGTGATAATGGGCAGATCCAATTGCTGTAGCCACTAGGTATAGGTCTTCCTGTTAGGTCCCTACTTGCCTTTTCCTTTTCTTGTTTCTAGACTAAGAAGACCAGGTTTTGTCTTTTTTTTTTTTTTTTTTAATGTTTTGTTTGTTGAAGGGTCTCTGTGTATATGTTTTGTTTTGTTCTGTTTTTCTTTTTCTTTTTCTCTTTTTTTTTTTTCTTCCTATGCCTGTTGGCAGTTTGAGTGGGAGTTCTATCACTCATTTAGGGCATATGGGAGATAACAAAGAAAAGCCAAAGAACTATGTGGATATTGTTCAAATCCTGATGTCCCTTAGTCATTCTATAAGCTTCTTTCCACCTACAGAGTCCTTTCATGTTTGTGGAATTATCTCCAGGGTACACATTCATATTTAGAGGACATAAATAGAGAAAAGTGAATCTAAGCCAACTTGTCTTAGTAACATCACACGATTGTTTCTGACATTTAAAAAATATTGTTGCATGCTTATTCTTTCAGTGAACAAATATGAACAAGACAGTGTCTGTCCTTGTTAGAATCAAATTATATGATCATGTAAAAGCAATTATTAAGGTGAAAAGGAGACTGTCATTATTTTTATCATTACTGAATTAAACAAAGGTATTCACTTTTTATGATATAAAACAGTAAACTCTAGTATCCATCAATCTTCACTGTAGGAATATTCATAAATTAAGGTGGACATTAAATCATCAAGATTTTTAAAAATTTACCTTGATTTATATAACTAATATTATCTCCATATATCTGTGGCAAAATTAAAATGTATTGGAACTGCTTTCTGATATAGAATATTATAGAGAACTGGCTATAAATAAATGTTTTTATCAGATATTTTTAAGTATTTGTTATTTGGCTTTCAGAAGGTTCTTTATAATGAGTTTACTTGGCTTGCTTGTTTGTTAACATTCTTTAAAACTTGTGCTATTTCCTACACAAAAGATTGCAATTTTTGGTGAATTTTTATTTTCACTATATGTTCCTTGCTTATAGAAGGTAATTTATCCTTGAAGATATGATCTGTCAAATTCCAGGTTCTTCTTAAGACAAAATTTTATTTCTCTATTGATTTTGTTTTAATATGTTTTTGTGATCAAATTTTCTGAATGGCATTTTATTTTATTTTAATATTCTGGACAAAATGGCTTATCTCTCCTGATATGATTATCTTTGACAATTTTGTTCTGATTTTAGTTATATTAAAAACTAAAATTTTTACATTTAGTTTGGATCCTCAGTAAAAATCCATGTAGAGACTCGTATGCATGCATCCCTGAGATTTAGTTACCTAAATAGCAGGGCCTGACATAACAATATTTTTATGCTTTCAGAAACTTTTAATTATGTTTTACACTTAAATAATCTTCACTGTCAATATAAGAGGTAACTCCCATCATTCCAAAATTACCAACTTGGCAACCTAATTGAATAGATTCTTTAAAATTTTTTATTGATTTGATTGAGAGAGAGAGAAAGAGAGAGCATGAGCAGGAAGAGAGGTAGGGGGAATGGAAAATCAGACTCCTCTCTGAGCAGGGAGCCCAATATGGAGCTCAATCCCAAGACCCTGAAATCATGACCTGAGCCATAGTCAGCCACTTAACCAACTGAGCCACACAGGCACCCCTGGTTGAATAGGTTTATATTACAATACTTTATATAAATGCTAGACTATTATAATTAAGAGACCCAAAATACCATATCTTTGCTTAGAGTGACTTTTCTCTCATGTAACAATCCACTCTACTCTGACCTGTTCACCTATGGCATTGTTCTTGTCTTCATGGCCAATTCTGGATAACTGTTACTTACATCCATGTTCTAGTTTGTGAGTAGAGGAGAGGCAGAAAGTCTAGGACAAGTAATTTTCTCTGAAGTTTCATCAGTGCCTTTCATGTTATGTTGGTACTTAATTGCACAGCCACAGATAGTCACAGGCAGCCTGGAGAATATAGTGTCTAAACAGGTATTTATATGCTAAGGAAAAATTGAGAGAACGATTTGGAGTGCAATCTGCAACTTCCCACAATTTCTCAATATTTTACTCTAGATTTCTTTCCAATAAATTGAAACTGTGAATATCTCATCTCAATAAAAGGTAGAAGATAAAAGGAGACTTCAGACACAACTATTTTACTTGTAAGCTGAGTGAATAGTAAACTCCTGTCTGCCATAGTTGATTCTTACTTCTAACACCTAGGATTAGGGAATCTTTAAAAAACATTTTCATGGAGAGTAAATATATACATAGATAACATAAAATTGTTACTCTCTGTAGTGTTTTTTTCTCTTTTTTTAAGATTTTATTTGTTTACTCATGAGAGACACAGAGAGAGGGAGGCAGAGACATAGGCAGAGGGAGAAGCAGGCTCCATGCAGGGAGCCTGATATGGAACTCGATCCTGGGACTCCAGGATCATGCCCTGGGCTGAAGGCAGACACTCAACCATGGAGCCACCCAGGCGTCCCTCTCTGTATTATTTCTTTAAAGCTAGAATCCAAGGAAAACATAAATGTCCTTTATTAAGATTGTAGAGGCCTTTTTGACTTTCTGTGAGTTTCTATAAATTTTTACTTTCCTTTCAATGAAAGTTTGGTTGATTCTAATTGCACCAGTATGTGACAAACCATTAATCAGACAATGAGTAAAACATAATAAGAGGGCTTGGACCTCAGGAAAGTCCCCAGGCCTCTATAAACATGTGCAGAAGCATTTGGCTATCCTAACTGCTACCAACCAAATGCTTACTTTGCTACAATTGGAAACCAATTTGGAAACTCACATACAAATATGAAAGCCAAATTTTCTGCTGAAACAAATGTTTTCAACTGAAACAAATGCTTGGGTTGCTCACATGTGCCCAAACCAAATATTTTCTTGTAACAATCAATTTGCTTCCAAGCCATCCATACTCTGCATCATTTATTAACTAAACAAGACTTGATATTCTCCTATACTTCTATTCTGCTTCATTTTGAAAAAAAAATGAGGAAATACCTACTGACTATGAAATTCTATACTTTGTTCTGGAAACAGTATTTGAAGAACAGCACCCTCATACACGCTAAGCCCTCTGTCTGGAATGCTTAACATGTATTATTTATTCAATTTTCATCTCAATGATAACTTCTTCAAGAAAACTTTCACTGTCTAAGATTAATCTCTTAAGTGTCATTCATTTGTTCTTGTGATTTTTGTCCAATCTGTATCTCTCCCACTAGAAAGTAAGTGAAATTAGGGCAGCACCTATGTATTATATCTAAAAAACAAGCAATAGTTTTTGGCTAAATAAATGGGGGTATAGTGTCTAACTCACAGGATTGATTTGAAAATTAAATAAATTATGGCATGTAAAATGCTTAGGATCTAACACATGGAAGACATTGGTCCCCCCCCCCCAATAACAATATAATGAAGGGAGTAATATAATTCCTTCCAATAAAATGTAAGCTCAAAGAAGTGAGAATTTTTCATAGTAATATATATTCATATCCAAACCTAGGACTGAGTATCAAGGATATTACACATTTTCAATAAATAAATGATAAGCAATTGAAACAAATAATGGAATTCTAAGAATACAAGCATATTTAGAGAAAAATATCTTGACTTTATTAGCAGGCCAAGAGAATGAGTAAATAAGTTATGTGTATATATATATATATATATATATATATATATATATATATATATAATTACTTTTTCTTTAAACTGTGTTGATTGATATAATAACTTCAGAAGGAGTGTGAAAATGAAGGTAATTAAGTGAAGCTTAAGGCTGTTTATACCAGATTTCAGTTTGGAAGCCAAGAGTCAGATGTGCATACTTCTAGAACTTTTAGGGCCATTGGATGAGGGTCAGTCTTGAATCTATTGTATTTCCATATAGCTTAATTAAGACTGACTTATTGTTTGAAGTATCTGGAATGAAAGTGATGTGACTAGAATTGATTATGAAAATCTCGAATCTTTAAAAAGATAACTGGAACATACCAACCTTTGGTTAATATCACTCATCAGTACACATAAAAGGCTTGAAACAGCTTTTGATATAAAGTTAGAACATGATAATTAAGAACACAATGAATCATAAAAGTAGATCTTACCTGTAGAAAAGACATTAAGACAAAACAAAAAATAGAAAGGAAGAAGAGAGAAAAAAAACTATATCATTGAAAATTATGTAAAAAGGCTGTTTTTCCAATGCATTGTGGAAACACATGGGACATTGGAAACGAAGGTCTCTTTATGGTATTTCTTGTGTTTCTGGGATATGGTGTAACTTTGTCCTGGCATGTTATTAATGAAATGGTGATGGTCTGGAAAGGAAAGCATAGTATGTAGTTGTATGTAAAGTTGATTGCGAATTATCATTACTGCAATAATGGATACTGAGATCACGTTTTAATAGCTTCTTTCAAAACTGAGGCAAGAGTAATGTGTATACTCCTTTATTTACTATTGAAGAAAGGAAAGTCACCCTCAACATGTGGCCAAACACAGAGAAGTTGGCTCTGTTCCCCTACACCAGTGTGTTGATGCAATTGTATGGCTTAAGCCACTGAGTTTTTGTTTTAAAAACGTTTATGAGGTGGGACGCCTGGGTGGCTCGGCAGTTGGGTGCCTGCCTTTAGCCCAGGATGTGATCCTGGAGTCCTGAGATCGAGTCCCACATTAGGCTCCATGCATGGAGCCTGTTTCTATCTCTGTCCGTGTCTCTACCTCTCATTCTGTGTGTGTGTGTGTGTGTGTGTGTGTCTGTCTGTCTCCCATTAATAAATTAATAAATACATAAAAATCTTAAAAAAAGAAAAGTTTGTGAGACTTGTGATGAGCCCTGGGTATTGGATGGAAGTGCTGAATCACTACAATGTGCACTTGAAACTGATACTACATTGTATGCTAACTAGAATTTAAATAAAACCTTAAAAAAAATGTTTGTGAAGGGCATCTGGGTGGATCAGGTCGTATCTCAGGGTTGTGAAATACAGCCCTCCATGGAGCTCCATGCTCAGTGGAGAATTTGCTTGAGATTCTCTTTCCTCTTTCTGCCCATCCCCACCATCCTGTGCCTACTCTCTCTCCCTCTCTCCATAATAAATAAATCTTTAAAATATATATGTTTATGAAAAATTTGTTTGATTTTTCAAGAATGTGATTAGAGGCTCCAGTCAAAAGTTAAAGCTTGTTTGAACAGATAGCTCTCAATTGTGTTATGGATATCAAAGAATATATGTTTTTTTGTTTTGCTTTGTTTTTTTGTTTTGCTTTCTTTTTATCTAAAGTATTTTAAGCATTTGTATTTTTCTTTTATTTTCAATAATGAATATGCCTGCATGCTTTATATTAATATTCAATGTACTTCAACACAGCTTCTTGATTTTTGTCACTTTAAGAATTATTGAAAAAACAATACACACATATTTCTACAGGGAGCTTTTTAAACATGATTTTTACAAATGACTTACAAATTTTATCCATATCTTAATTATTCAATATTGAAAACTGATGTAGTTTTGTCAATATCACCTAGGTAGGGAAACATTATCAAAAATTCAGATTTCAGTTCTTCAGTGATAAAAGCTAGAGTCACAAGATTTTAAAGATTTATTTATTTATTTTAGAAAGATAGACAGCATGAGCAAGAGGGGCAGAAGGAAAGAGAGGGAGAGCTCAGTTTTATGATCCTGAGATCATGACCTGAGCTGAAGCCAAGAGTCAGATGCTTAACTGACTGCATCACCCAGGTGCTCCAAGATTCATAAGATCTTAAATATTGTTTAAATTTTTTGAGACAATTATTTACAGCCTGAGTCACTCAAAAAAGAATTTGTAAGAGCTTATATATGCAATATGGAATAAAAGTAAAATATACCAATTTCAGGAAATAAAAGGAAGATAAATGCTGAAAAACAATGTGAAATAGAGGGTGAATGTACAAAACCCCTACTATAAATTTCTTATTTTGTGAGAAAAAGGTGAACCATGCATAGGTTCCTTGAGGCCTCAAAGCCAGAAGAAATAAGGAAAAGATCCATAGCTAACTTATACCTTGTCAGAAGAGGCCCCCACATCCATACTATTAATTTAGGAGATGTTTATTCAGGAAACAATTCGGTTTGTTTAACTAGGGTGCTAAGAGGAATCTCTTTCTTGGTCCTGATGAGAGAATACTGCATGATGTAATGAATGTTGCATTCAAGACTATCTCAACTATGAATACCATGAATATTTCATGATAGATTCCTCTTATCCTGTATGAGTGAAGTCCAGTGTCACAGTTTCAGTTCACATGTCAGAACACAAACCTAGAATGTACTTAAAGTGTTTTCAGGTACAAGTGATCTGGTCTGACTACAGTTAAAACAACGTGATTAAATGTTTTTAGTGAAAATTTATTTTATGATTATTTGATATTTTTCTTTTTTCCTGGGACATAAAGAACATTCTTTAAGTATTAAAGATGCAAAATAATTATTATATTCCTATATATACACGTATATACATATGTATCATACGTATTTAATCACATTGTCTAATAATACCATGAATACCTATTACCAGTCATGCTACACAGGAAATAAGATATTTCCATTATTTTGAAATCTCTTTCAAAATTCCTCTCCATCTCATCCTTTATTCTTTAGTGAGGTAGCTTATTTCCTGAATTTCATGTTTATTGTTCCTTTAAGTTTATATAAAGTGAATCAGCTCTATTCATTTAGTGGCAATTTGGGTGGAGCTTTTTGCTTTTCATGCCATTCCTGAGATTCAACTATGTTATTTTTATAGCTGTCATTTATTCATTTATACTGATGTGTAGAATTCTTTTATACATCATTATTTATTTATGAATGCTACTGTTCATGGACAATTGATTTGTTTTCTATTTTTGACTTAGACAAGTAGTGCTGCCATGAACATACTGATACATGTCTCCAAGTACACATCTTTTTCTAAGGTGAATATCAGGAAAACTATTCAGTGGGTCATTGATATATGCTCATTTTTAGCTTTTTTCCTAATTGGCTCTACTAACCTAAAGTCACCAACAGTACAACATTTCAGATTTTCCAAAGTTCATCTTTACTTCATGTTGTCAAACCTCTTTTATTTCAACAAATCTCCTGAGTGTGAGATTGCATTTCATTGGGTTGAAATAGTATTTCCCTGATTAGCAATAGTTCTAAAGTATCTGCATGTCTAGAGGCTAATTTTCATGCACTTATTCATGACTTTCCACCATTTACTTTTTGAATAGTCATTTGTTTCTTTTGTTTATCATTTTTTTCTTTTTGATCATCTATAAATTGTAAAGATTCTTCCTGTTTCTACCTTAGCATTTTATATTCTACCTGATATTTTGAACAATTGAAATTTAAAGTATTACTGTTGTCATATTATACTTTTGCTATTGTTTCCTAAGAAATTAATTTCTATAAAGGTAACTAAGTATTTATCTCTATTGTCTTCTAAAAATTTTATTGCTTTTTCTTTCAAATTAGTTTTTAATCATTTGCTCCTGTAAATGATTTCCTAATTTCCCTAGAAATGAAAATAACCAATCATACCAGCAGTATTTGTTTAAGTCTGTCAATTCACACAGAACCAAAGCCAGCTTTGTGGTAAATCAAAATCCATGCATTTGTCGATACTTTCTGGGCTTTCTATACAACTTCTTACTGTTTTCTTGGTTCTTACACCAATGCCACTGTCTTATTTACCATAGTTCTTTAATAATGTATGATATCTCATGAGGCATTTCCTGTTTCCTTGTGCTTTACAGGAATATCTTGGAAAGTTTTGGCATTTTATCTCACATAACTTTAGAATCATCTTGACAAGATCCACAAAATAAACTAAGGATTTTGATGTAAAATGTATCAAATCTATAAATCCGTTTGGGGAGTATTGACATTTACATGTAGTAGAATCTTCCCGTCTTTGAATCTGGTCCATGTCTCAATTTATTTGTCTTCTTTAGTTTCTCTCAATGAAGCATTTAAATTTTCTTCAAAATATCATGTGAGTATTCTTCTAGTAACCTTATTTCTGATATAACTATAAATGGCATCCTTGTAAAATTATGTTGTCCAAGAGTTTTTGGTTGTTGCTGGCATCAAGAAATGCAAGTGAGCTTTACATTAAGATTTTTAATATAACAAACAGCAAAATCTTGTTAGACATTGTGGTTTATTTGTATATTTTTTGTTATTTCTATGGAGATAATTATGCCATCTGTGAATAATTATATCCTCAACCTTATGCATATAAATTAAAGGGCAAAACAAACACTGACACCCTGTCTGTCTCATCAGAGTGCTTGACCTTACTACTATACCAAATCAATGTTATCTTTTAAATGATAGTATAAAACACTCTAACTTTTCTAAAATTCTATGTCCAAGAATTTTTAAAACTCATAAAATTGTGCATGCTGATAAATTATTGTGTCTCTAATTCTTAGTAAGACCTCTAATGCTAAATATAGCCTAAATATATTTATCATGATTTGTTTTACAATTTAATTATTCATTTGGAGTCCTTGTACAACAAATATTTTATGCCTTATTTTCTTCTTTCTTTTAGCTCCTTTGAAAGCTGCTAATTTTAATAGAAGTTTTAGGATTAGGAAAAAATAATGACATCTTATGCTTTCATGATGTTTTACATTTTTCAGAGAACATTTAAATCCATTATATCAATTGGTCATACAACTTCTATGAATTGAGATGTCATTGCATTACTTCACAGGTGAATAATTTATTGAATTTAATTAAAAATAGAGGGAAAAGATGTTGGAAGCCGATATCATGTTTATTCTGTGTTTAACATAAGCAATATCACACCATGATTAAATTATAACTGGCTTTTTAAAAAAAGAATAAAGATGCTATTAGGAAAACACCAATAACAGGAAAAAAATTGTTTCTAATTTAAGCCCCATCTACTTTTTCTATGACTGAATTTCAGAAATATTAGATATTCCTGCAAAACAAATTTCCCTCCTAAATAAAGAAGCACTATATTGATCAACACTCAATAGGTAAAAAGCTAGGCGGTGGTATTTATTGTTGATCAATTCCTCAAAAATATATAAATAAAAGTACATTTAACAATGCACATAGGAGGTAAGCTCAGAAAAAAGTGTCAAGTATTCATTCATATTCTCTTACCTAATCTTGTGACAAACAGTGATATTAGGGACCACAGACCAGGGTTAGAAAACATGCAACTAAGTGATTCACAGGGAAACTGACATAATTTCCTTAGGTTTTAAAACACATTTATTTTTATATTCTTCCTGAGGTAACTGCTGTGGGTTACTTTTTGTCTTTTTGTGTGGTTATCCATCCAGTGCACACAGTATTTCCTTTGCAATAGAATGTTCTGTGTGCTGTTGAAAATCAATAACCTTGAATGCCGCATGCAGTGGCAAGTCTACCAACTCCGTCAGACAGAGAGGGAGAGGAGAATTAAGATATTGCATTTTAGGCATGTGTATTAACTCACCATCTAACATGGAAAAAAATAATGAGTGTAACCCTCACAATGGTGGAGTATAGGGAGCTTTTAAATAGGGAGTTTAATCTCCTTTAGAGCAAAGCCACACTCTCGGTTGCCCTAGGTTTTTGGCAAGATTCCCAGAAGCTGCAGTCATTCATGAGCCACACACTCTGTTCTTAGGAAAATTGCACTGGGATCTTCACACAGTGCAACCAGTGCTCTCGTTTTGGACGCTTCATCTGTAAAAAATCCCCTCACACATGTATATACACGTGCATGGTACTTAACTCAGCCACCACCAAAGAATGGAGCACTGCTGGGATTTGAACCTGTGGTTGCAGGAAGTCCAAGTATTTCAAACCTTCTGTGTCGACTATAAAATCATTCCCTCTGGCTGATTATTCTGGAATTAAAATGTAGTTTATATTCAGCAAGCTTGGAAAATTCCCAAATCAAATAAGCTTGTTTAGAGAGGCTTGTTCTACTCTCTTTGCAAATGCTGAAGCCACAGCTTTATTTTATCTTGGTCTTCTTTGATTTTTGTAATGTACTCTGTGTTCTCATTCACACTCAACTTTGCTTTGAGTAAGATTTTTCTGTGAGATGTGTTTATTGTGACTCTAAATGTAATACAGTGCATAGTATGTATTTACTTATTTAAATTCTTGAGCTATGAAAAATTACCCCAATGTTTCATTTTGAAGGCAAGGGGCAATCTTTTTTACTACTTAGTATTTGTGTAATAGCATAGGGCTTGAGATCATATTTGGACTGATTAAAATGGCTCGTGAGACCAATATGTGTATCTTTTCCTTAGGCGATATTTTTTTGTGGCTATGTATATTTGAGTTTTACATTAATTGAGGTCAGTTTCAACAATTACAGCTGTACTATATTTTTCCTTAATATACTCCATTTTGAAAAATTAAATTTTATATACATTTCCTAACTCAGAAAATGTACAGCAAGAATACTCGTCGGTCAGCTTTTTGCTATATAAAAGTTCCTGAATTTGTAGAACTATCACTCAACAAAAAAGGCAAATAGAATATTAACATCTGCCACCACCATCACCAACAGCAAAAGCAGAAGACAATGTTTATTCTACCTCTAATGACATACAATTTTGCTA
This sequence comes from Vulpes lagopus, assembly GCF_018345385.1. Classification (NCBI taxonomy): domain Eukaryota; kingdom Metazoa; phylum Chordata; class Mammalia; order Carnivora; family Canidae; genus Vulpes; species Vulpes lagopus. The sequence goes on along the minus strand of NC_054824.1, from coordinate 19,302,202 downwards.
ATAATTTAAATGAAAATAAACAGATTCCTTTTAAGTGTTGGCCAAAAATATTTATAGCAATTAAGCTATTTAGTTATTGAAGTTATATAATCCTGAGAGCATTAACTGACAATTATGAGGGAGTTCTCCAGAGCTTCAGGTTTGCATGCAGAAAAGTCAGATACCCTAAAATACTTTCCTTTAATACACATTGGTTGTTCTGTTAACCTCTTACAAATAACTATTGGTTCTTTGTTAAAACATTTTCTTTGCTATCATCATGTTATATTTCCTCAGAGCATTACCCTCATCGTCTCCCAAGGGCTAAATGTGTTTTAACAAAACCTATTTCATTAATTCTTCTGTGATTTAAAAAAAAAAAAAAGTGGCAGGTGGTGCTTTCTCATCATCTGATAGATAAGAGAAACTGAGGTACTCAGAAGATTAAGGAGCTTGCAGATGGTTTCACAGCAGGTAAAGGGTGGAGCTGAATCTCCTGCCTGTGGTGTAAGTGTCTGATCTGTTCCCAGGCAATAACACATTTAACTTTAATTCAAAAAAATAAAATGTAAGGATATTCTAAGAAAATTTAGTGAGCTCTTATACCTAGCTTCTCTTTTACTGTATTTTGTATATACATGTATCACATGGCTGCATTTGCAATTTACATATTTGAACTGGCAGTGATTTGCTGTCTCCAAGATTAGTGCATTTTACCTAAACTGGACACCTTTGAAAATAACAAAAACTAAAGCCAGATTCTGTGTGGCCTGACTCGGTTGTCTCCAGCAGGGTCAATTTGGTGTTTTCTGCTTTATTTATGGTTGACTATGAGGCTATGATTTAGAACACATGGGTAGAGATATAGGATTTCTATTGAGACATCTCAATTTTTATATATATGCAAAACTATAAAAGACTTTATATAAATTAAAATAGATATTCTATAAATATTCATCATGTTAAAATACATTTGCCTCATTGATACTTGCAACTAAAAAACAATAATATAAATCAACTAACTGGAAAATATAGAATGCTGCATATGTGCCAAAAGCATGCTACTATAAACAGATGAAGATTTTTACACTGTGTAAGATCCTACACATGATAATAAACAGTAATCTAGAATACAGTTCCTCCTGTCCAATTATATATATCTTTAACAAAATTTCTTTCCACAAAATTTTTCAACTTAACTTAGAAAATGCAAACTAACCCAATTCTTACCGATGTTAACATAATTCATTTCAATTTGATAACTCAGTTTAAATGGTTAGTTTAAACATGTCAAAATTGGAAAGTTGCACAAATGTAACTTCATAATAAAATACAATTGTTTTCATCTTAGTAACAAAAGGCTAAGAAGGAAGACCCATCATTTAATAGTAATCTTTCACTTAACAGTTCTTTTGTTGAGGTTTATATATGATAAGTATTTTCTGTAGAAATGTCATCAGGGTCAGTTAAACAAGAAAATTAAATCAGATTTGTTTTGAATTGACATTTTCTTTTTAGCTTTTCTCATGATGTTACATTTGTTTTTCTGAACTAAATTTATCAGCCTCTTAAATCTTTTATGCCATAAAAAAATAACATCTTATTAATGGGATGTATTTGATAGAGCTGATTCAATATGCATTTCTATATCATGATAAAAATATAGTATAAAATATAAAAAGTAGATTTTCGAATCATAGTGTTAATTTCACTGTTAAAAAATATTGTCATGTAATTCAACTTTCTTAAGTGGAGTGCTGGAGACATTTAAATCTGATTAGAACTTCTAAAATCTAATTTCTTACCTTACAAAGACTACTTTGTCTTGCTCATTATTTGGCAGACATTATTGCAAGTTAAGGGGATAATAGAGATATTATTTAACAGTTATTGCAAGTATTATTTAAAATTCCACAATTACCATAAAAGCAGGTTTTTTTATGTTTTACTTCGGCATTTTTCTATAAAGTGTATGATAGTAAATCAAAGAAAAAATGTTAGCATTGGAATAAAATTTGACATTTGGCAAATATATTTATTTTGCAGATCTACTGCAAATTTATTAAAATAATAACTATGATGAAATTGAAATAGGCAAATTGTGGTGAAAGGATCAAATGGAAGAAACCTAGAGTAAGAGATTAACTTTATGAATCATTTCTTAACTATGATGTTATTAGTAACTAAATTTGTAATGAAATCTGTATGATATAATTGGAAATAAAGTAAAACATACCATTATAAAAATAAATGCTGATTCAAACGTGATTGGTAAAGAGCCTATTGACATTATAGAGAAAACAAACCTGAAAGAACAGCTCCAATTGTCATATCTATTCAGACATTTTGCAAAATTTTGACATTGAAAAATTCACATTTTAAAATAGAGGTGAACCTCATTGCATAGGAAAAAAAATCATTGAGATTTTATTTTATTAGACACTATGACCATTCATTTAGAATATTTTTTAATATTTGACACATAAGAGAAATAGATATCTAATTTTTTTATGTCAACTTGCATTGCACAAAGAACATAATCAGTTTCACGTTCATCTCACATGTGCGGCAGGCCTTACTAAAGACAACTGCAGCTAGAAACAGAGATTTCCAGTATTTCTTGAAACAAAGCAAAGTAAGAAAGCTCAAAGCATATGTAGAAATTGTGACATTTGCCTCAAGTTAATGACCTCACTCCCTGTGTAGCTATAAATGATAATAACAATAACAAAAAGAGCATGACTTTTACAATGACATGCTTATATGCTATTTCTGAGAAAAAATATTGCAATTTAAAATGAACTTTTATTTCAGACATGGAGCAAAAGATGTACCAAAACAAATAAACAAGCAAACAAACAAAAACCAAAATCTAAGTTTTGGAGATGTTCACCCAAATATTCAAAATGTATTGGGGGCATTTCTTTCATTTCTTAAGACAGTTTTTACCTTTCTTCTGTGTGATTTAAATGCAGGTTAAAAAAAAAAATAACAGCTTGAAGAGTGCTAATTAGAACCAATTATAATTTCATTGACCTGCCATGGCTCACTATATCCTGGTGAAAAAAAAAAAAGAGCATTTTGCTTTATGCACATGTCTGATTGGGGAAGCTTAATATTCAACACATGTGCATGAAGTAATCAATTAACTAGCAGTCTAAAGAGGACAATAATCTATGCAATTCCTTTTGTTCATTTCTAGTTAATATGATTATTTAAAAATACAATAATATTTCAAATGGGACCACTTAATTCATCAAACTAGTGGCTATCTAACTAGTATATAAAATTGGTTTTCTTGTCAATAAAAGGACAGAAAAAAAGCTTCCATATAATTTATTCATTATGAAATCATAAAAAGGACTGCTGCAATGAAGAAAGTTCCTTTGAATCAATTCAGTTCTCTAGGAAAGTAATTCAATTTTAATGTAACCTACACTAGTTAACAAAAGGTATTTCACGAGCTTTGGTTAGAAATGCAATACAGTAACCTAATATTACCTTACATCTAAGTTTAGCAACTACCATTTCATACTGTGCTAGATGTAGTTTAAAAAGTTGTCTACTCCCATCTAGTGGTCATATTGTTAAATGTCCTTTCAAAAAGTAGCAGCGGGAACGGTCTGTATTAAGGCAAATGGAACTGCTGTTTTATTGTCAGAATTAAATAATTAATGCAGTTAACAACATCTGCATAGATTAAGTAATTCAGGCTCATGGGTTTTGTTGATAGCAGTAATTTTAAAAACAGCATAAAATGGTTTTAGCCTGATTTATGGAGCGTAGCTCATGCTGCCAGAGCCGCATGGAGCTCATTGACTGGAAAACTCTCAGGATCACTCAAGAGAATTGCCATAGTTCTATAGTCAACAATTTCTTATGAATATTTTATAAAAATGTCTATGTATAAAGAGAAGAAAAGTTCAAGCAATGTGGTCCTCTGTGTACAGCAGAATTCCAGAATATAAAAATAGATGATTGATCTCTTGAAATCCTTGTGAAAAAATTAAGACTGTCAGTTTTCAAAATAAGATGCACTTTAAAATTTTTATAATGCGATCTTGATTTTTTTTTCATACCAAAATGCAGACTCGAATAGCATTTGTTGTATTAGTGATACTTGCCTTTCCAAACAAAAGTAAAAGCTGAAAAGGAAAAAGAAATGCATTTTGTATTTTATCAAAAGGAAATATATTTTTTTATTTTTTATTTTTTTTTTAATCCTACATTGACGGAGCAGCATGTGGCTTGGGTGCTGGCATAATGGTATAGATTCACACATGTTGTATTAATTACATCCAGGTAGAGTTCAGCTACCTATAATACTGAAGATGCCAAAAAACAATTCAGGAATCTTCTTTGGCATGAACGTGCGGCTAGAAAGGATTGACACAATGAGGAAAGATTGCTCTGTTTCAACGGACAGGATCAAATCTTCTAGTGTCTGTGCAATTTCCATATGATAGCCATTCGCTGGGCTTCAATTGAGTAGAGATGTGACCGATTATGAGCTAATTACTCTGCAGAGCAGATCAGCTTATTTTACTCCCTAAAACATATTGAGCTTTCTATACAAATACCAAACTAGTTTTTCTACAAAAATCTAGGATTTCCATCTCTATTTAGAGACACAGGAGAAACATGCATCACTACCCCAAACAAAGGAATGGTTGAGTCATAACGCAGTGACGAAATTCAGAGCAAAGAAACCACAGAGGTTGAGAAAGCTTCCCGGGAGTGGAAGGATTTATCTGGGCTTAAAGAATGGGTATTATTTGTGTAAGAACCCGGCGCATAATGGCTTCAATAGCAAACAAGATGCAAAGTTTAAAGTAAATTAGATATGTTTGAGGAAGAGCTAGTAGATTAGTCTGTTAAGAATGGAAAGAGTTCAAGCCCCATGCCCGGGAGCAGTGGGAGAAAGCGTTAGAATTCTAGGTCTCTTGGGATAGACTAGGAAGGGTCCTGAATGCCTAGTCACAGAAGAAAGCTGAATTGGTTGAAATTGGATAAATGTTTTCCTTGGGTGTAAAACTAAACATGAAAAAGATACAATTTACAAACCCTTGCAAGATGACTAGAAAGAGGAAATACTGGCAACATATTTACTCACACGAAAACCATAAGAGTTGTGCCAGTGGTTAGTTGATCAAGATTAATTGAAACCTTATATTATGGAATTCACTTCTTGATTTATTCATATATGCATCGGATATTTTTTAGCATCTACTATGTGTCAGGCACTGATATGAGTATTTACATAAGGTTTACAGTTAAGTGCTATTTAAAAAGATTTATGCTAGAAACATAATGTATATTAGTGGCAACATGTAGTGATTTTTTTTTCCATTTCTTACAGACAATGTAGATACTTAAATAAGTATTCTAGAAGTTTTACCACTCAATATAAAATCTAAAGCAGATTTCTTAAATATACTTTCTACAATTATTTTTCTTTATTCAATTTTGAATTAGTTACCTGTTAAATAGAGCCACAACCAAAAATAAATAAAGCTGGAATGATTATAAGGAACTGAGAAAATAGAGTAATGAGTATAAATCACTTTGAGAGAACTAAATTATCTCACAACTTGGGTAACTACTGTCAACTGGTGACTCTTAGCAGGGCAGCTAAGATGGATAAATCTAGCTTTTTTTTTTTTTTTTAATTGTACAAATTGATTTGTTTGCACCTTTCTCTGTTTCAGACTGTTCTTCCACTGCCATATATATGAAATATAACATAAGAAATCTTTTTTTTAAGAAATCTTTTTAAATGTCACTTAAGTATAAACCATATGTAAATACTCTTGTCTCACATATCAAAATGGGTAAATAGATGTAGAGACATAGATGAAAATAGATATGTATATAGGGATATAAATATCATTGAAATATATATAAATATATAAGGTGAATAAGTATGATATTAAAGCCATATCTTTTGGAATTCAGACTGAGTTTTTCAGTTCCCAATTTCTAAAACATAATAATATAGAATTTTATCCTCATAAATAGATATATAAATGTATTCATAATGTAGTGAAAAATTCTTCTTTGAGAATATTTGGGCAAATAAACATTTAGGCAAATAAACACATTGATTATATTTAAAGACCGCATTCCATTACGAGTTAGAAGTTTAGAAGTGGAACATACTCCCAATCATACATATGTATGTATATGTGCTAGTTGTTATATTTCACAAGTCTGATTTCATGTTCTAAAATAGTCCACATTCTAGACAGATATTAGAAATGGAGAAAAAAATGCTTAAAACTCGAAAAAAAATCTCTTTTACAAACATATCTTGTAAAATAAAATATTAAGTAGGTTTCACCAGGATAATATTTTAAATCTTCTAGCTGAGTGATTTTACTAAGCTCCTAAAAGGCATGTTTTCTTTTGCTGATCAGTCGAAAGATACAGGATGATACAAGGACTTTGATGTGCTTTTATCAAGCTACATCAAGCCTAAAATCAACTCCATCAAACGAAGACATTTTTTTTTTAATTTGTTTTCTTAGGACAAAAAGAAAGCATATGACTTTGGATTAAGAAAAAACAAAACAAAACCAAAACTGGAAAGTTTGCTTGTTTTAGACAGGTGAGTCAGAGAAGTAAGGTACTGAGTGGTGAATCATTCAGAGTGGTATTTTATTTAGCTGTTTTATTTCAAGCCTTATTCCTCCCCAGCTTTTTTTTTTTTTTTTAATATCGTAGCAAAGAACAAAGGCTATCAAGAGGAAAAGCAATATAGTCATTAAGTAGTAATTGGTAGAGGAGGCTTTGGGGTTAAAATTAATAAAACCAGCATGATGTACATTAAGAATGTATAAATATTTAAGGAACTACAGCCTACTTGGAGATATAAACCGATTAGGAAAACTACTTAATCCAGAGATGCAAATGTTTCAGGTAGATAAAATAAACACAGACTGCTTGTTGGAAATGTGATCAGTTTTCATTCTAGAAGTACTGTATTTCATTAAAATTCTAATTGTCAAAATAAAGCACTTTTGATGTTTTGTACAAAACGTTTTATGTTGCATCTAATGCAGTTTAGAAAATAGAACCACAAATAAAAATCCTTGCACATATTTTTCTTATTTTGTCAGGTCATGTGCTATAGATGCCGTTTTGGCTTTTCACATTGAAAGTAAAGGGAAATTGATATAAGGGAACAAAAACTCATCCTTCATCTTTGCTGGTAATATTGACGCATAAAACCTTGTCAAGAAGAGTTATATATTTAAAGGTAAAATATGTATTCATTTATGGCATTTCAAGTGATATATATATAATGTAAAATAATTAATAAAGTACTTGATGAAAATGGTTCTAAATAGCTACTATTTAGTCCATGTTCTCTCTCAAAAAATCTAGTATAGAATTTTTTGATATAGATGCAGTGGTTAATGTCAAACATCTAAATGAAAATTTAAAAACAACTATTCACTAAATGCTTATAAATATGTGCATTCTTAGATTTATTTAGGCAAAATATCTAGTAATTTACTGATACTTTATAATTTTTTATCTGAACCTTTTTGTAACAAACAGCCTTGAATTTGACAATGCTTCAAATTAACACAATAGTATAAATTATATTCTCACAACATCAAAATACATGAATAAGAACACTGCAAAAAATTATCTAGGCAAAACTAAATGAACAAATATATGGAAACGTCCTGTTGGACTAGCAATTATCATCTCACATGATTAGTAAGCATTAGGTGTCCTGTGAACAGGTATTTGTCTTGTATCACAGTTCCTTAACAGAAGTCTATATGTATGGTATTTTTATGCTGAATTCCTTTGAAAATATAAATTCATGCCAGTAGATTGCATCTATACAGAACATACCATATCCATATCCAGGCCAGTCCATTCAAGTCCCTATTTGCAAATTTAAATTTGTATTTGTAGAAACACCAAATAAATATTTTGAACAGGGAAAGGGATGATAGAATAGACAATAATGGTAGACAAATAAATCAAAGCTTTCTTTTCCATTGACAGAACACTGGGGAGCAGTGCTCATAAATGGGGGTTGTAGTCAGAAGACTTTCTCTCTGATTGATATTAGGTACTATGTGGGTCAGCAAACAAGCCAAGACAATGATCCATCAAAAATACCTTGTCCCAAATATGTCAAATATTTAAGTTTTGTTTTTCTTGTTCATGTTTTCCACATCTTCTCACTGGCCTACTTTTCTTACTTAAAAAAAAAAAAAAAAGAAAAACTATCATTCTATAGCATTAATTTTTAGCTCTTGGCTATACTAAATATTAGATTATTTTCTTGATATTATTTATTTCTTAAAGACTACATTCAAAACTCATGTGGTTAATACAAAGAGAATATTGAAGTTCTTTTTTAAATAAAGTGGTTTTTTTTCTATTTTTAAGGACAAATTTATAAAGAGAATTATTAAACCATTTTAGTTTTTCTAAAAAATAAAATATTTTAGTTTTTCTAAATTCTTCTCCCCAGTATCACATTATGCATATCCTGCTGAATTAAATGTGAATGAAAGAATAGATTACTTTTGTACATATCTTGGCTGAGAAATATATCAACTTAAGGGTAATCAATTGTGTTGTGCTTTTACACTACTTCTTGTAGGTGGAGCAACAGATATTTGCTGACCTATCAACTTTGCCAAAGAGAAAATCTGTAAATCATACATATACAAGGACCTATATTAAATGGATAATAGATGTTTAAAAGAGAATCCCTGTTAATTCACACCCAATTTAGGCAATCAAATCACATGTATATCTAGTATACAGTAGAGAAGTAAACTTAACTCTGTATTTTACACAAAAAGCAAATTCAGAACATCATGATTCTCTCTAGCATCCCAAAATAACATCCATCCCACTAAGTTACCTGAAGTGCACAAATGCCCTTTCTTTAGTCACAGTCACATATAAAACTCTTAGTATAAGTCTCAGTTGTCATGTAATCTTCATGAAAACACTGGTAATGAAAAGTGCTTCTATGTGTATTCACATTTGGAAAACCTCCATAGCACCACCTGCCCCACCCCACCCCGCTATACATACACTTCTCGTCTCCATAGCATCACTTCTTGTCTCCATGGATTTATACCAACTCAATTTACCATCAGATAGTTTCTCAAATGTTCTAAAACTTATACCTCCCAGAGCAATAAGGTTAGAAAGCAAGCACTTGATAAATAGACCTAAAGCAGTACTCAGACCAGCCTTCTCCCTCTGATGATGAGTGAAATGATTATCCAAGTAATCCATTCAAAAATTCCACTTATATAAAGTGCATAATTGTTTTTCATCCATTATTATATGGAAAAACTATTGCCTCTCTATTGGTAGAGAAAGATATTAAATGAGTTTAGTTGTCATAAGAAAATGGTTGGAAGTTCTGTATATTGTCTATTGTCAATCATATTTTGCATTGCAGTGTAATTACCCCTTCTAGAATGATAAAAATTACGGCTGAGCTCTATTGAGCATTTATTATGTGACAGTTCCAAAAATAGAAACTAATTCACCTAACTCCATATGTTCTAAAAAATAAAATATTTCCAAAAACCTTTCATTTTAGTTGCTTTGGTTTAAATGCCTCAAATTAAGAGACAAGAGAAGGCATTGCCATTTTGTGGTTTACTCAAATTAATGTATGGATAGTTTTGAAATACTGATACCAAAAATGTAACACTAATTAGTATTCCCTAGTGAAGTATCTGCTGCTTTGGTATTCTGGAGTCACAATAATTTACTGACAATTTTATTGTTAAAAAATTACAATTAAAAGTTTTTACTGAGTCACATAGGCTCTGAGAGATTCCAAGAAAATGAATTATAGGTATAAAATAGTTTCTGAGGTCCTGTGCAAGAATATTGAATAGAACAAGGGAGTAAAAAGTTTTGAAGTTAGGATATGACCTGTGGACAACTGGACAAAGGTGGCAAGGAAAAGTAGTATCATAGATTCCTCCTTCACTCAGAAATATGTTCAGCCAGAAAATTATAAGACCATGATTAGAATAGTCACCAAACAAAAATAGGAGGTGGAACCTGAGATGAGAGAGAATATTATTGTGATGAGATTTTATAAATGGTGTACATGTTTATTATTATATAGTTAATAGGTTTTATCTAAATTTTGTAAATCAACATAAAATACAAGCATATTTGCTTATTTTTAATTAAATTATATTTAAAGAATTAAAATATTAAAATAAGAAAAATTAAAAATAATATAATTGCAAACTTAGGCAAGTAAATCAGGTAAGGAAGTATGGAAAAATTAAATTCCTTTTTTTCAGACTTTCATAACAGAAAACTTATTATTGATATTATGTAAATTTTTTAAACAAAGAATACATTTTAAAACATGCTATATGAAGTTATTAAGGAAACACTAAAAGCTCTAAAATACAATTTAAATTTGACTAAAGCATCAGACTATATAATACGTGCTCTAAGATCTAGTATTAGGTGAAAGTAGCTTTTGTTTCCCTTAACAAGAAGAAGGAAATAAAAGACTAGACACTAGATATTTTTGACACTTCTGAGGGAATTATCTACCAGACAGTGTATCAACAGACATAAGTTAAGTGGTAGGGGATTATAGAATTCAGGTCAAGGTAGAAATGACTGAGAAAATGTGAGGGACAAGGAAGTCATTTTATCAGACATTTCTTTCATTTCATATGATAAAAGTACATTCTGAAGTCATTTTTAGAAATAAAGTTTCCTTGTGTTATCCTGTCCAGACGAAAAAAGAATTGCAAATGCACACCCAAATGTGTGTGTACATCTCTGCAGGCCTCGTAATAACGTGCAGAAGTGCCCACTCACATATAGCCTCTAGTGGTGATGGTCAGGTGGCAGGAGCCTTCAGGGCATTTGGCAAAGGAAAATAATAAGCCTATAAGAGTTTATATCCCCTTAGCACTATTTGATTCTAATACAATAGAGAAAGAAAGTAACATCAGAGATAGAAACAGGTAATACCATGCAAAGACAAGGAATGAGACACATACGTTTACTTCGTAACGTAATGGTGAATTTTGATAGAAAAATAATTGTATTTGGGGCTACGGACTATTAAAACATAGCAGCAGTAATAGCAATTAATAGCTACCAGTTTGACCACCATTTGACCATGCTGTGTTGGTCTGTATGAATGGATGAAATCGGCAATAGGGTGTCACAGCCGTGTTTCCTGTAGCATGTCAGGTAAGAATAATGGTCAGAGGGCAGCAGCCCGGGGGCTCAGTGGTTTAGCATCTGCCTTTAGCTCAGGGCCTGATCCTGGAGACACTGGATCGAGTCCTACGTCGGGCTCCCTGCATGGAGCCTGCTTCTCCCTCTGCCTGTGTCTTTGCCTCTCTGTCTCTCATGAATAAATAAATAAAATATTTTTTAAAAGTATTTAAAAAAAAAGAATAATGGTCAGAAAGCATTTCTACCACGTCTTTTGCTGAAATCCTGACACAGTCTCTTAATAAGTGCCGGCAGGTTTCAATGTTGTATTTCAGTTTCCTTATCTGGAAATGGGATAATTTTGACATCATTTCTTCATGTTTATGAAATGAAATAATACGTTGAAACTGTCTAGTGCTGCCTGTGGAATATTTTAAGCATGCTATAAATAGTAGAAAAAGAAGGACAATAAAGGGAGAAAGAAAACTAAGATGTCAATAATAATAAATAACTATTACACACACAACACAGTTTTAATTTTCTATTTCCAGAAGCCATTTCTAAAAGTCGAGACTCTTTGGGGGCATATATTATATTTGTATGATCTAAACAAGGCACCTACTCATTGAAGACCTCAGTCTCCTCATCTTTGAAAGATATAATAATGATAGTATCTAACTCTTAGATCTGTGTTGATTGATTTACTAAGCAGATGGAAAGTGCTTAAAGAGAGGCTGGCTAAAAAAGCACTCCAAAAATGGTACTTCTTGAGACTCTTTGTAGTACTTTCTCCCCCCCATCCCAAAACTATGCATTTAAAGAGACAAACTAGCTCCTCTAAAATGAAAAGGAAGAGAGCAATAAGCAAAAGGAAAAGAAATAAAGATGTGATTTGGAAAATAGTATTTACTTTTTAAATTTGCTATACTGCCAAATTTTGGATCTAGATCTCCTTTTTCTAAACTCACCAAAGTATTTAAATAAAATAATAATAACTTCAGTAATGCTTATTGAGTTTTTATGTCTAAGCATTTTGTTGAGCATTTTACTAAATATATAGGATTCAGTCCTCACAACACTAGAATTAGGTACAGTAATTCCTCCAACATTGCAGAAGAGGAAATTGAAGCCAGGAGTTGTTAAGTAACTTGCCCAAGGTCATAGAACTAGTAAGTTAACAGAGCTGAAATTCAAAGATGGCTACAATTAAACCTCAGTTTAAGTATTTATGCTCCTGTTCAGGCAATCCCAAAAGATCTCCAGTTTCCAAGTAATGGTGAATAAACAAATGCCTATTTTTCAGAAAGAGGCAATTTGGGAGCTGGATGAGCCTAAGAAAGTATCTGGCTTGCTCATTCTCCTACTTATCAACTAACTATATAATCGGTTGTTAGCCATTAAGAGGTTTTAAAGCTATCTAAAAATTGATGTGAATTCTTACAGAAGGGGGTTATAATTTTTTTCAAGTCTCTATTAGGCTGAATTAATCCTCAAATAAACACATTAGTTTTATAGAAAGTTATCAAAAACCCCTAGAATTCCACAAGCATTGAATATATATTCCATAACACTGCAATTACACACTTCAGTTAAGTTCTGAATAAGTAGCTTAGTATAATATTAGTATCTCATTCTTTTTTTATTTTTCTTTTATAATCACTTTAAAAGGAAGCTCTGGATTTCTGGCTCTGAGCTAGAATGCAGCTTAATTTGGCCAGTCAAATAAAACCATTGCATAAGAAAAGGTGACAAAGAGGTCCACCGCCTAGAAGCTCAGAGGTAGAGACAGCACAAATCATTCACATGGCTAAATAAAGTGCTTAATAATTTAATTTATTTGTTTGTTTTCAACCTCCATCTTCTTTGAACCACTCTCAGCACCATGCCATTGCATTCAGTTCTCCACATTCAGGGATTTGAGAAACGGTGGGAAATAGCCCCATCCTTTTCCCTCCCAGCTTCCCATAACAATGTACCTTTGCATGCTATAACAAAACTTTACACATATCACTCCAAGGTAAATACTATTTCTTATGGAAATCAGAAGTAATAATAATGGTAAAGCTAATAATGGTAACTGCTCACTTGGTACTTCCCTAAAAGTATATCATCATCCCATTTCTTGTAAATGAGGTTAATTTTGGTATAATTTACACCTAGTAACACTCATTTTAGGCATTCAGTTTTAATGAGTTTTGTGAAATCACCACAATCAAGATCTAAACTGTTTTTGTCACACCAGAAATTCTCCCGTTCTCCTTTGTGGTCAGTTTTTCCTTCTACCCACAATGCCCTGTAAACACCAACTTGAAGTCTATATTCATTGACCTTACTCCTTTTTAAAAGTGGGGAAAGTCATTTTCCAAAGGTCAGAAGTTAGTAAACGGCTGGTAAGAACCCCCATTCAATTCCACATCTCTCTGACTCTGCAACTCTTACTCCCATCTATTTTATGCTTCTATGTCTTCACAGTATAATTTTCCCCTATTAATTCATTAATGATCTTAAAGAACCTCATTTACTATGCATAGTTTACTTTTTTAATTAATGTAATCAATGTAGGAAGTTATCTTTTAATAGTAAGGTGTGTTAAAACATAATATTAAGGTGTGGATATAATCAGTCACCAATCGCTAAAGTCATATTAAAAATAAAGAAAACATAAAGTGAACATCTCAACATGGCAGGATTATTTTTGAGATATCAATTTGTGTTTTCTTCTGTATTTTCCCTTCATCCCTGTTCAAAGCAGGAATATTATAGGCAGACCCTTTGAAACTCCATACTTCAGGATGTTTTGCATGAACCCTTAAAAACTTAGAGACTCAGAAGAAATGATGCCATGTGTCCAGGTAGGAAAATGGGAGGTGCTTTGGGGACAGGGGAAGAGAAAATAGGACTTTTCTAAAATGACAGGAAGCAAAAGTTGAGGAGTTCTAGAATAGTTAACATCTCTGTGTCATTTAGTGGCAGGAGCCCATAAGAGCTGGAAAGCCATGATAATTCATCAAGAAAGACAAAACATTCCAACGCTAGGGTTTCCAATGACACCGATGCATCAAAAGCGAAGTAACCATGCTCCCAAATTGTAAATGGCCACATTTATACAAGCTGAGAAATTGATTTCTTATTGATAACCTGTGGACTGACAAATAGATCTAACAAGTATTGGCATTAACTATGCATTGTATATGCATTAATACATTTAATCCTCATAACCATAATCCTATTACACAACTGAGGAAGCTAAGACCTAAAAATGCTAAGTTCTTTGCTTAAGACCAACCATATAAGTAACTAAGAAGCAGAAACATAATTTGAACCCAAACATGCAGGATTCTCACTTGAAAGCTTGTGCTGTATTGCCAAAGCTACATAAATTTAGAGATCTTGCTTTAAGCTGGGAGAAGGAGCTTAAAGTCCTTTGGCAATATTGACAATACTGAATTTTCAGACAACACACTAGGATTTAGGGTCAGATTTTATTTTAGTGTGCTAAAGGAACATAAGAATGTATTGTTTATGTCACTGAGCATGTAGACATAAATAAGTTCCTTATACATTAGCAGTATGAAATTTGATATGCTTTTAAGGATCAGTTAAGCATTTCAGTAGAAGTTCCTAATGGTTTTAAAAATTAATCACAAGACATTCTGTGTCCATGAATTGGAAGAATTAATATTGTTAAAGTGTTTATACTATTTAAAGCAATCTGCCGATTCAGTGGTATCTCCATCAAAACACAGATGAAATGTTCTATAGAAATTGAAAAAAACAATCCTAAAATTCATAGGGAACCACAAAAGATCAGACAGTCAAAGTGATTGAGAAGAATAAAACTAGAAGCATCACACTTTCTAATTTGGAAATATTACAAAGCTACAGTCAATTAAAAAGTATGGTACTGGTGTAAAGACAGACACAGACCAGTGTAACAGAATAGAGAGTCTAGAATTAAACCTACACATATATAGTCAACTGATTTTGATAAAACTAACAAAAAAGCACAATGGGAAAATGATCGTCTCTTCAATAAATGGTTTGGGGACAACTGGATATTCATATGCAAAAGAATTAAATTATACCCATCTTCTACCATACACAAAAAAATCAACTCAAAACAGATTAAAGACTTAAACATAAGACCTAAAACTTTAAAACTCTTAGAAGAAAACATGAGGGAAGTGCTTCTTGACACTGGTCTTGGCAATGATTTCTTGAATATAACACCAAAAGCACAGGCAACAAAAACAAAAATAGAAAAATGGGACTGGATCAAACTAAAAAGCTTCTGCACAGCAAAAGAACCAACCAACAGAGTGAAAAGATAACCTACAGAATGGGAGAAAATATTTGCAAACTATATAACTGATTTTATCAATTTCCAAATATTAAAAAAACCTATGATTCAATAACAAAAAAATCAAACAGCCCAATTAAAAAATAGGAAAAGTCTCTGAATAAACATTTTTCTAGCAGAGACATCCAAATGGCCAACAGGTACATTAAAAAGGTGCTCAAAATCACTAATCATTAAGAAAATGCAATTCAAGACTCTAAGGAGATATTGCCTCACTCCTGTTAGAATCGTTATTATCAAAAGACAAGAGATAACAAATGCTGGTGAGGATATGAAGAAAGGGGAACACTTGTGCTCCGTTACTGGAAATATAAACCGGTAGAGCCACTATGAGAAACGGTATGGAGATTCCTAAAGAAATACTAATAGAACTACCATATGATGTAGCAATCCCACTTCAGGGTTATGTAGCTGCACCGCAGCAGAGTGGTGCAGCTACTTAACTCTATTAAGCCAGGAGTGGATTAATATCCCCAAGACCAAAGAAAAGACCTGGAGATAGCAATTGAGACCTAGGTTTATTGTAAAATCCACATTGTTTTGTGCAAACGTCCAGATGGATAATTTGCCTGACTTCTTATTGGGGTCATGAGTTTTGGTTACCATGTTATGTAAGCAGTCCTACATAACAGCCCCAGAGTCAGAGACTAAAACTAGCTTTCCTGGGAAGAGACACTTCACACCTCCTGGCAATGTTTGGGGGAAAAAAAAAATCAGTGTTTTGAAAATTCTCCTATAGAATAAGGCTGGGCAGTGGTGGAGGGGCCCATATCTAGCTCATACTGTCTTCTGTGAGAGTCGATTATTACCTTCAGTTCTTTATGGCATTCTGAGTCCATACTCCATGTCAATTTGAAGTGACCATGCTCACTTTTGGCAAGCAGCCATAATTGATTAGACCAGGATGGATATTGGCCCTCAAATGGATCCAATTGATTCTTTCTCCCAAGAAGTAGGATTTAGGACAGCATGAGTCTCAGTGGTAAGGTTTGAGATAGAATATGCAGGGAAGCATATATCCACAACTAGCAAGGTAGTTTTTGCAAACTGAAACGGAAAATTTGAACTGCAGAAAGAGAGAAGAAAGAAAAAGATGAAAAAAGTGGTAAAGGAAACAATCAGCTTCTGGGGCTCATAAAAGCAGGGAGGTAATTCCAGTATCTTGTGAGACCTAGTTATGTCTTTGGCTTTGAGTCTTATTGCAATTCGGTATTTTTTCAGTAATTTCCTAGCTAGCTTAAATTAGTTTCCTTTCTTTAAAACAAAATGATCCTTAAGATGGCCCCCGGGTAGTTAGGACATGATTCACAATATTTTGAGGCTTGTTGTCTATCAGTACTTCTCAACTAAATCATTTGGGAAGCTGCTAAAATGCAGTAGGGTGGACTGCTGATGTTCTTGAATGTTTATCTAACTCCCAGGGATGCCAATACTGCTGGTCCATGGACCCCACTCTGAAAGGGCTAGAAGTGAATTTGTTGCACAGTGAGTATAAATGGCTAACAATGAGATTTAAAAGTAGGTTTGGACCCAATCTATACATTACTGGATACAGTACACGAAGAAGATTCCAGATTATTCTATAGGAAATAGTATGGTATTAGCATTTGTTTGTTTGTTTTTGTAAACATAGTTGCTTATAACAGGACAGTGGCAAATAGAAGGGATAAAGACAGAGAAGAAAAAGGGGCACTTGGGTGGCTCAGTTGGTTAAGTGACTGACTCTAGATTTTAGCTCAGGTCATGATTTCAGGGTCAAGATGGAGCCCTGTGTCCGGCTCCTTGCTCAGTGGGGAGTCTGCTCAAGATTCTCTCTCTCTCTCTCTCTCTCTCTCTCTCTCTCTCTCTTCTTCCTTCAAAATAAATAAATCTTTTCTAAAAAGAGAAAAACATAAAATAGGAAAATATTTTACATGAAAGTATTGGGAAATACTTGTTTTAATGCCTTATAAAGGAATAAAGTTTGGAAGACTTTTAAATTTCATACTGAACACAAGTTTTATGTTTATTTCTGACACTTGAAAAAACAAATCACCAGGGTGTTTTTCTTCAAATGTTTGCAGGTGTGGATAATTAAAAATACCACACTTACTTGCATTTGATTGTGTGAGCATTCTTATGTCTACAAGTGATTCTAATCAACTTCACTAAACACGGCGGGGTGGGGGGAAAGGGGGACTTCTATAATTAACAAAGCTTTATGTACAATCATTAGAGTCTGGAATTACAATTCCTTTTACTTACTAATTATTATTTTTATCCACTTGAACTTCCATTTTTCATAGGGAACAATAATCTATGAAATGATCAAACTACCTTTCATTCTTTTTAATAAAACAATTAAGGAATGAATAGAAAACAGTCAGAAAAGTATTTCAAATAATAAGCCTCTGCCCACACATAATGATTGATTAGATTATATGACGTTTCAAGTTATTTGTTCAAGTTCATTCTTTATTTGGTTATTTTTATCTGAATAAATCTTCCTTCATCTTGTACAGATACACCTTATCTGAGAATAGCAATTTTAAAGTGAATGGCTCTGCTAACGCACAAGCTGTACTTAAGCATCTGTTCTACCCAACCAGTGCACAGGAACATGTATAATGTATCATACAGCTCATTAGTGAAGAGAAAAGCTTTGAAGTTATAAAGACCAAGAATCAATCATTGACTTCATTTCAAGGCTTAGTGTCATCATCCATAAATTGAGGTAACAGTTTCTTCTTCCTAGAGTTGTTGAGAATTAAATGAGGCAACATATGCACAGATCCTTATATGTACTATATCCTAAAATGCATACTTGCTGTTACTATAACACTTATATAAATGGACTTGCTCTCTGGGAAAAGTTTTAACATGAAAGGAGCTTTGGTATATAATAAATTGCAATCATGTTACTTGAAATTTTCACTTTATTTCAAATTGCCCAATCTGAAAAAATAAAATGTTGCAGATAGGTCAAAACAATCCAAATATTGTATTATGGGGGACAATTAGCACAAGTTAAACGATTCCACCTAATCATTTTTTACTCTAGATCCAGTAAAACAAGGACTCTCAAACCAGAAAGATTCTAGGGCCTCATCTCCCAAAATGCTGTCATATGTTTAAGGTGATGTGTAGGAATCTGCATTTTTAGTGAATACATAAAGTAGATTCCAAGGCAAATTATTCTCAGGCCCCACTCTGAGATACACTACATGAATCTGAACTGTCTGAGAACAAATGCCATGCATTCATCTCTGCATACTCAGTACCTGGCTCTATGCCTAATACACAATATTCAGCAAATAATGATATTATATAATAAATTGTTAACATACCCAAACCAAACTGATTAATGCTGCTACATTTTGTTAATGATTGCAATTCAGAGTTGCACAGAAATTTAAAATGCATTCTGATTTGTGAGACTGGACTGTTATATTCAAATTAATTATTGTGAACTATGACAAAAATGGTAATAAAGCAAATTTATTTATTTTATTATTTTTTTTTTATTTGAGAGAGAGAGAATGTGTAAACGGGATGGGAGGGAGGGGGACAAGCAGACTTAAAGCTCACTGGGCTCTATCTCACAACCCTACTATCATAACCATGACTTGACCTGAGTCCAACTCTTGATTTCTTCTCAAATCATGATCTCAGGGTTGTGAGATAGAACCCCACATTGGGCTCCATGCTCAGCTTGAGATTCTCTCCTTCTCATAAATAAATAAATAAATACATAAATACATAAATAAACAAACTTTTGAAAAAATGTTATTTTCAGTGAATAAATGTTCAATTTATCTCCTGAGAGTGATCAACATTGAAATTGAAGATAACATTAAAATTGTGAATCTCAATTTTCAAAATCAGATATTTTATTTAAGAAGTATTTTAAATCTGTCCAAACCACTAAATTTTGAATCATATATTGAAAGGGCTCTAAACTCAGCCCTGAACCTAACACTGTAAACTTGGACAAATAAATGAATGCTTTCTTCATGTTATTTTTGAGATTGTTATTGCTCTGTGGTTATATGCTGTTAATTATATCTTAAGGAAATGTGTAAATTAGATGTTAAAGAGATCAAGACAAATTTTTGAGGATGTGTGTTGAATTATGGATAAATTTAGGTGATGGAAAGTAGAAGGTTGAGCATGTGAAGTTCTCATAAGGAGTTTAAATTTCAAAGAGACATCTGATCACTCTGGTCTTCCAAGCTAATGTAAGTAGTCTCTCTCCCAACCCCAAATAATTCAAATATACAGTTGAGAAGAAGACAATCCCTAGAAATAAAAGAAATCAAGGTTAGAAATGTTATCAAGTATGAAACTGAATAGAATTTGTGAGTTACTAGAACCTGTTATCATCTGGTACACCTAGAAGATGACTAGGAACCTCAGAGCTGCCTAGTTATGAAATATTCTAAGAATATTTTTCCCATTTGCTTGCGGAATGTTTTAAGGCAATTGATTCTACAACTGTAAATTTTATGGGAATAAATAAAGGAACATTCAGAGGAAGCTGGGACTCCAAGCTGTGCCATCTATAAATATGGATCCTAAAATAATTTTATCTAATAATATATAGAGAGCACTCAGCCCAATATTACCTAAAGTGGTACAGAGTGGATAACATTCCTAAAGCTCATGATGAACATAGAGATGCCCTATTGGAGTATCTCTACAATTCGAAGCAAGAAAAAATTCCCAAAGCAAAATAGTGACTCATGTGGGAATAAGATATCAAGAAACAAAAAATAGCCAGAATAAAGAGCAAACAATTATGAGGAATAGAGAAAGAATGTAAATAGAACAAAAGTAAAACTTATAATTTAATAATAGAGAATAGAACAACCCAAAGGAATTTTAGCATGTAGAAAGTGTTCAAAGAAAGAATGAAAAGATGATAATCCTTACGGAAAAAAAAAATAGTACATTTTGAAAAAGAACCAAACAGAAATATAGATTGAAAAATAGGTCATTGATACTAATTTAAAAAAAAGAAGTGCTGATAGTTTCCATGAGTAGACACAAATGAAGACAGAATTACATAATGGGAAGTTAGATTTATGGAAATACAAAAAAATATATACACCACAGACAAATGAGATCTTGGAATATATAAAAAACCTTTAAACAGGGGATCCCTGGGTGGCTCAGCAGTTTGGCGCCTGCCTTTGGCTCATGGTGTGATCCTGGTGTCCCGTGATCCAGTCCCATATCAGGTTCCCTGCATGGAGCCTGCTTCTCTCTCTGCCTGTACCTCTGCCTGTCTCTCTCTCTCTCTGTCTCTCATGAATAAGTAAATAAAATCTTAAAAAAAAAAACTTTAAACATTAAAGAAAAAAAGTTTCAGTATATAATAAGAGTATCAGAAATAGAAAATAGAGATGAGATGAGAATATAGATTCAAAGTTGTGACTGAAAATTACAGAATTTAAGAAGAAAAAAATTATGCATGAGTCCCTAGGATAAAGGAGCACATGGAAAACAAAACATTTATAATGAACTCATATCTGTCTTGTACTGAAAATGCAGAATATAAGAAACAAGGGTAAAAAATCTCTAAAAAGTACAAAAGGAAAACAAAAAATTTTTATGAGACTTCAAACAAGAATAATGAAATTGACAATAATAACTTGAAAATTAGAATAAAAAATTAAGATTAATCTGTTGTGTTGGTAAGTGTGCATATAAAAAACTTTAGCTTTAATCAGTAAATTTATTAACTGTTTATATTAAAAAGTTTATGCATAACCATTAAAATAGTAGACTTGAAATGTCATTCTACACCAGGAAACTAAACATAAGTGAAACTAAAACTATCCATTCCAATAGAAGACAGAATTGGAGGGGAAAAACAATTAGAGAAGAGCATAGCAAAGAGAAAAAAAGAGATAAATAACATATTTAATTTAAATTGATATAAAATAGTAGATCACAAAAAGTGTGAACTCAAAAACAATCAAGTAGTAGAATATGTATAGAATGATATATCTACTGTTTATATCTTCATATAATACTAAGATAATAAACAAGCTGTAGAATATCATGATACCATACCATAAGAGACTTCAAAAAGAGACCCAGTTCTGTCGATGGAGCTCCTGTCATTCACAACACATACAACAATCACAACAATTGTCTATATTGCTTATGCATACAAATAAAACTAATAAAAATATTACAACATGGATACACCTCAATCTCAAAGATAACGGTTGCTTTTGTGAAGAAGGATGTAGAATGAGATTGACGACAGGTGCAAGGGGAACATCATCTCCTTAACTTCATCTGGAGCATCTATTTATCTAAAACTTTAATTAAAAATAATTTTGAAGTATCAAGATAAAAGGTTAGCATTTATTATATTTTGGCACTATTACAAGGATGCATGTAAAGTTAAACTTTGAACTTTTCTTTCTGCTTAGATATATAATAATTATAAAATTTTAATAAAATTCTGAAATAATAAAATTTTATTAACTATAGAATATTGAAACATTAAGTGTTCTCCAGCAAAATCCTGGGTCATAGAGTAATACATGCTTTCTCCAGAAAAAAAAATCAATACAAATATTGTTGTAATGCATTATTTTTTAAATAAATAGTACTAACTTTCCTAACTTTCAAATTATTAGTTCCAAAGGAATGTCAGACTACTTACATGTATCTGACAAGTCTGGATTTGGCTTAAATCCAGTAGTATTTGTCCATTTCAAAATTGCAGGAGTTATTTATACTATGTACATGAAACTACTGATACATGTCAAAATTGTATTTTCCTTCTATTGTCTCAAATTACTTGGAATAATTTTCACAATTCCAAGGATCTGATGATCCCTTACCAACTCAAGTTCTCTTTAAATCAAGGGAATGTCAGTTTTTAAAAAATACCAAAACCTTGTATTTCTTCATAAATAAAAATGTATCCATGGGGCTTTCATAGGAAGTACTGTTTTCCATGATAGATGTAAGGCTCACTAGAATTATGAGTGAGAGTGAGGGATAAAGTTAAGAAACTGTACAATTACAAGCAATAAAGGCCCAAATGAAATTAAGTGTTAATGAGTCTGGCCTTAATTGAGTTTTACTCCCACTGCTAAACTCTTTAGTGAAATATATTATCACATAATTTCTTTTATGATGCATTAAAATCTGTACTATATTAAAGCATTAGTTATTATGATACTTAAAAAAAATATGACTTGCTTCATTTCACAGTATTGTTTATCTGTCAAACTCATTATCACAGCATTGCAGTTGTTTGTCAGAACTCCTCAACCTGGGAAATGAGTTAATTTAGCTATCATATTCACAGAAATTGCCTTTTCTAATGCAGGATTTATTTGATTTTAATTTAAAATCCTTAGTGAATATCCTGGTAGGCCTATCATTCCACATTGGAACCTTCTGTTTACATGGTGCCAGAGACATGGATTTAGAGGATACCCTGTTTTTGTTCTTGTTTTTGTTTTTGCTTTTTTTATTCTGAGAATCTTCACTTTTCAGTGAATTCTTCACAGCCACTAGTATTATCCCAATGTCCACAGTGGTGGTTGAGGGGTAATAGCGTGTCAAAAGAGGGCAAGTAATACTTTACATTTGACCTCTAGTGAAGCAACTTTACATTGGACTCAACGCAGTCCCCAAATACCACAACCCATAACAACATCAAAGAGTCCAAGAGCACAAAAGGAAACACTGCACTCTGTTGGTCAGTAGCATGAGGGCTTCAAGTTGGTTAATCAAACTGACACTTCAGCTTAGCCTCTTTTTCATAATATATAAAGGTGTTTTGGAATCACAGGCCAGAGATAGCGGTTCTCTGTTCACAATCCTGAGACTGCTGTTTACCAGACTTAGAATTCTGTTATGATTCTTTAGCACCTGGAGACAGTGCCCTGCATATAGATAATCAAAACAAATAATAACAATAATAATCATGAATAAATGGCTTATGTATGGATACATACATACATGAATAAATTAATAAATAAAGGAATGCATGCAAATATGCCCAATCTTGCCAAGCCTTAGTTTCCTCATCCATAAATAGGAGAATGAGATCCCTAACATGAAGAGTCATTATTAGAGGAAGAAATAACATATGTGCCTGGAACAAAGTAGAAGCAAAAATAATATGAAATAGAACTTGAGTAAACTCATTTCATAACCTGGATAGTTATGCATTGATTCTTATTAATTGTTGGCTCAAATATTCTACAAAACATGAAAACATGATAGTGTTTCAGTGTAAAATTATGTAATCTCATATTTGCTAAAGAATGTCAGTAAAATCTCCCATCAATAAACTTTGTACTTTGCAAATGTTGACCTCAAAGTCCTGTCACTGTCACTGTCTTGTCCCATGGCATAAATTTTATAAAATAAAAAATACTAGCCACATACTGAAGAATATATTTGAGAAATCACTGAACATTACAGTCTCACTGTTCATTTTGACACTTCTTTGATCTTTTAACATTTTAGAGGTAATAGTGAAGAGTCAGAAGTTCTGAACTACTGAGATTTGGCCTTAGAATAGAAAATATATTCATTTGATTAAGGGGATGGAATTGGCTACTTTTGCAGAAGTGCTGGCACAAACTCTGCCAGGGTACAAGTTCTTGTACCAAAGTAGACCTTTTTTTTTGTGAGATATCATGAAATGTGCAGTCATGAGGGATTGAATGGCACTCCTTTTTAAGACGATCTTTTCTTTCTTTTGGGGAAGAATAAAGCTGATGTTGGCATACTTCATGACTGCATCTTTTCAAGCTATGACCTAGAGACTGGGATTTCTTTTGAAAATGAAGAAAAGAATAATGTTATACCCCACAAATGACTTTCAATTCATGATACTGCTTAGAAATCACATGGCACTTATTGCATTTTTACCCATAATAAAGCTAAGTGAAATGATTGTGAGGTACAGCTAATGCTTCAGCTGACTCTTAAAATATGGGTACAATTTTAATTTAAGCATAATATCTTTAATTTAGTAATTTTACTTAGCTCAAAATCCATGTAGACTCTAAATGAAAACTAGATTCCAGCTTTCAAGTTTGAGTAACAGATGAGAAAAAAAATAATCAAAAAGTTTAAATTTTATATAATGACATCAAGATTATTTTTCTCAGACGTTGATACTTTAGCAGATTGGAAAGCATTCTTCAGTCTGATTTCCCCTATACCTGTGGAACACCATGTATTGCACTTACCCTACAAAAATGGAAAACATATATTTGTATCAATAAGAAAGATTTTGTTTTGTTTCAAGACAGATTTTTTTTCAGGTGTTAAAAATTAAAAATGGAATTTGGAGTTAACATTTAAAGGTAAAATTAATTTTACATTAAATGCCAAATAACAGAGTTAGCAACTGACTTCTTTTCCCCTTTAAGGTTTCTCTGCTGTTAGTAAATAACACAAGAGTGGAGGGATGTCATCACGAGGCCTTTGTTCACAGGAGTGCTAGAGCATGGGAGGCCGGAATGAAAGCTTCCCCATTCCGGCTTATATTGTGGCTCAGGTGTGAATGAGTCAGTTAATCATGTGAAAACATAGTTCAATTGTGAATCAATCTTTGTCTGAGCCTGCTTGACTAGATATCAGAGGTAAAGATTGTTGACAACGTGCTTTCTCTCTATTGACTGAAGCTAGAAAAGAAAGAAAAGGTGGTTAGTTCTTATTTCTATCACTGACTTCCGGATAGCAGTCCCAAAAATCTTATGATAAAGCCCAAAACAACTCCAAGAAAATTAAGGTAAAATTTATACTGTCAGTCTCTGATATATTCTGTTCAACGGCCCTTTATCTGTCTTACTGTAAGCCTTAGAAGCTCCAGAAGGAAATTCACTGGGGAATTTCCAACCACACTGCAGCCTCTAGACTTGGGCCATCCTCAGTGAGATCTCATATTTAAAACCTTCTGAAGAATGAATAATGACCAATCCTGCAAAGGGATTTAAAAAGAGTTCCTTCAAGCTTTCTTTGCTGCCCTCAGCTCTAGGTAGAATAACATCAAACTCGATGATGGGTTGAGATTTAAAGGGGCCCCTGACCTATGAACAGTATCCCATTTCCCACTTAGATTTTGGCACTTTTTGTCCTCAGAACATAAGGAATTTACTTTGCCCTTTACTCATAAAGGGCTTGCTTTATTTGTGTACATATCTGGATATAAATTTTTTCCACCTTTTTAAAAAATGTGGCCAGACACAAATCCTTTTTAAAGGCAATCTCATATATCACTTATTCTCTAAATCCCCCAACATCCTGAACGTTGTAGACACTTGGAATGTATTAATGGAAAAAATGAATGAATGGATCACTTTCTACTTTATGAAAGATCACATTTATAAAATGAAGTTTTTGCTTACCTCTATTATAAAACTTTTAAACCCTTGCTGTGTTCACCAGTATATTACCAATATCACTATTTCTGGCTCATGATGGGCACATATTAATGTGTGGAGAATAAAGGAATAGACAATCAATATATATAGGTGTATACTCATAAACATACAATTAAAAATATTCACAAACATAAATTTATTAAATTATAATGGGTAGATGATTCTTAGATGGAAATGTGTATTATTTTTCTATTACTATATAATAAATTTCCACAAATGTAGTGGCTTAAAATGGCATACATTTACTATCTCACATACAATGTGGTTCCAGAGTCTTGGAACACCTACCTAGGTACGCAGCTCAGCATCTTCCTAAACTGCAACGTAAGCTCACTATTAGCTAGAAGCCTCTCTTCATTCCTAAAGACCCCCTCAGTTCCTTGCCACATGGACCTCTCCAGCAGCTTCCTCAGGCCATCTCACAATATGGCAGCTTGCTTCTTTAAAAATCGAGTGTCTCTCTTCAGAATGGGTCCAGTACCTATTTTCAGAACTATCACTTGAGTAAGTCAAGCCCACCTTCTGACTGACTCACAAACAGCCTCTTTGGAACTTTAATTATATCTGCAGGATCCTGTCACCTTTGCCATCTAATGTAACCTAATCTTAGGAATGATATCATATTTACAGATTTTGCCCACACCAAAGGAAAGGAGATAGCACTGATGGGAATCTTGGAGTCATCTTAGAAACCTGCCTATCACAAAATGTGAGAATGGAATTTAAGGTCTGAGTACATAGAACATGACCTTGTATCATAAACATTCTAATTTTCCCTACAGGCAAAAAGAAGGTTTGCACTTCCCAGCAGATCTCCCTTTGAAGTTAGGGATAGTCATTGTTTTCATCTTGGCAGTGAAGTGAGGAGTAGAAATGCATGTGTCACTTCTACAAGGAAGTTTTAAAAACCAGCACACAATTCACAGCATTCCTTTCTCTATGCCTCCGTGACTGTGGAAACTTGTATTGAGATGAAGCCTCTGTCCTCCTCAGTCTTGAGTGATTTAGCATAATGTCTTTCTTCCAACCAGCATTAGAAATGCAGCATGCTTATAAATGTTTGTTGTGTTAAATCCTAAAATCCTGGGGATATTTGTTACTGAATGTCAGTTTTGCCAATCCTGAATTATATATGTAACCGCTAGAGTTCAGATGTTAAGGGATGTCTTAGTCACTTAGGGCTACAATAAACCAGAATGTTCTTTCAAAGACTATGAGAAACTAGTAATGATAATAGATTGTGAAAGGAAAAAGAACTAGAAGATTGCACTAGAAAAGGCAGCAAGATACTGGAAGGTAACTGTTGAATAAATACCATATTATTCAGGGCATAGAGTGAAATATAAAGCAAATTATGTGCATACAGTTTGGGGAAGTCATTTATATGAGATTATGGGAAGAGAAGCCATGAGGGGACAGTAATCAAAGGCAGTAGTTCAAAGGAAAAGGCAGAGGACATTAATATTGTTCTCTATCATTATATAATTTAAACTTTAACCAATTGTATCTCCCCAAAATATGATTTATGAAATCTATTAAACTGTCTTCCTATCCATTCATTTTTTGGTAAGTCATGTAACTAAAAAAGTTATATGATACAGTTATTTATCATTCTTTTAAAACTCTACGAAGGAAGCTATTTTCTAGCTATGTTTATCTAAAAGTTAAACATCAGAAAGAAACAAGCAGAAAATAAGTGATCTGGATGCCATTTGTTAAGGATTGTAGCATAAAATCACCGTTTACTTCACCTATGCATAGATGACTTTTATGAGCATTCTGATCTCTTACACCTCAACACAGTTCCTAAAAGTAATTATAGCAATATACATTAAATGATGTAAAAAAAAATAGTGGATAGGGGTTTAAAAGAGCCAGATTCTGGATCCAGAATTGTCATGACTAAGAAATATGTGATCTTATATAAAGTAAATATTTCCCCTGTGCCTTTTCTTTTTCCATATAATGGTAGAGATGTGATTATTTGACCTGAAGTGTCATTTTACATCTGAAATTGTGAAGTTCTACATTTAAAGTAGTTTCACATAAAGAGCTTTAGGTGAGAAAATAGATGGAACCTGTGCCTGGAAAAAAAAAAAACTTTGAAAAATCTCAAATTACTGTTAACTTTCTGTACTCTGTTTTCATATCTACTCAATATAGTCATACATAGGCTTCCTAGACTCTTCTGTGTCTTTTATCCTCCTGTATGTCTGATTCAAAATCCTCTGTGGTTAGCAAACTGAAAGGTCAATAATATTACGTATAATAAAAACTTGGCTGACAGCTACATTCAGATTATTATTCATCTAATCTATTGACAAAGAAAACCAAAAAGCTATTCATCAGCGCTATAATGAGAAAACAGAAAGGTATCAGAATTTCCTTTACAACACTCAGAGAACAAAGTTACTACCACAATTCCTGTAGGTTGTTGAACAGTTTCTCTCCAAAAACTGACTTATAAAATCTGTCATGTTATCCTGATATTGATTTTGCAAATCATGTGCCTTAGAAATTATGTGATGCAATGTCTTCATCGTTCCTCCAAAACTGTAAGATAAGAAGGAAGCTGTTTTCTAGCTATAATTATCTTAGAACTTTTGCCTTTGCACTAGAACATTAACCTCTGAGAATGAAAGCATATTTTTTCAGGATATGATTATGATGTGGATATAAATGTATATGGTGTCACTTTAAGTCATTTAAGTTCAGGAGACCAGCATGGCCCTAAGCTCTAAGTTGCAGGATGAGCTAGACTGGCTTTGGCTTCCTCACGACTGGCTGTAAGCTCTCTTTCTGGATAGGCTTGAAATTTCTCACAGTATGTCCCAGATATTACACCTATATCCTGAGTGAGAATTTCAAAATTCAGAACTCCAGAAGAGGCCATGTATATAATGTCCTTTACTCCTCTTTCTTCTTTCTGCTATCTTATTTATTTAGGGTAATTATTCCTTCATGAAAAAGAATCCTGTTGCAAAATAATTTGTTGTCAAAGTAACTTGTGTTTTTTTTAAGATATTATTTATTTATTCCTGAAAGACACACACAGAGAGAGAGAGGCAGAGACATAGGCAGAGGGAGAAACAGACTCCATGCAGGAAGCCCAGTGTGGGGACTGGATTCCAGGACTCCAGGATCACATCCTGAACCAAAGGCAGATGCTCTACCACTGAGCCACCCAGGTGTCCCAAAATAATTTATTTGTTTAGCCACTATTAATTTATTTTTTTAAGATTTCTTTCTTTCTTCTTTTCTTTCTTTCTTCCTTCCTTTCTTTCTTTCTTTCTTTCTTTCTTTCTTCTTTCTTTCTCTCTTTCTTTCTTTCTTCTTTCTTTCTTTCCCTTCTTTCCTTCCTTCCTTCTTTCTTTTCTTTCTTTCTTTCATTCTCTTTCATTCTTTCTTTCTTTTCTTTCTTTCTTTCTTTTTCTTTCTTTCTTCTTTCTTTCTTTCTTTCCCTTCTTTCCTTCCTTCCTTCTTTCTTTTCTTTCTTTCTTTCATTCTCTTTCATTCTTTCTTTCTTTCTTTCTTCTTTCTTCTTTCTTTTTCTTTCCTTCTTTCTTTCTTCTTTCCTTGGAAGGGGAGAGCAGGAACAGGGATAGATGGAGATGAGAGAGAGAACAGAAGTCAGAGGGAACAGAAGTCAGAGGGAACAGGAGATGGAGGAGGAAAAGCAGACTCCCCACAGAGCAGAGAGCCCAGCATGGGGCTGTATCCAGGAACCCTCTGATCATGACTTGAGTCAAAGACAGATACCTAACTGACTGGGACACACAGGCACCCTTAGCATCTATTAATCTAATCTATTAATCTAAAATTGGATTTATTATAGGCAGTGGGAAAAATCAAAGTGCATGTTGCCAAGTTAAAAGGTTTTCTTCTGTTTGATATGAATTTGACAAGAAATTGTGTTGTCGCAATTATATTTTAATCAGTATAATATTCTTTCTTTCTTTCTTTCTTTCTTTCTTTCTTTCTTTCTTTCTTTCTTTCTTTCTTTCTTCTTTCTTTCTTTCTTTCTTTCTTTCTTTCTTTCTTTCTTTCTTTCTTCTTTCTTTCTTTCTTTCTTTCTTTCTTCTTTCCTTGGAAGGGGAGAGCAGGAACAGGGATAGACAGAAGATGGAGAGAGAACAGAAGTCAGAGGGAACAGGAGATGGAGGAGGAAAAGCAGACTCCCCACAGAGCAGAGAGCCCAGCATGGGGCTGAATCCAGGAACCCTCTGATCATGACTTGAGTCAAAGACAGATACCTAACTGAGTGGGACACACAGGCACCCTTAGCATCTATTAATCTAATCTATTAATCTAAAATTGGATTTATTATAGGCAGTGGGAAAAATCAAAGTGAATGTTGCCAAGTTAAAAGGTTTTCTTCTTCTGTTTGATATGAATTTGACAAGAAATTGTGTTGTCGCAATTATATTTTAATCAGTATAATATTGCATCTGCTTTCATGCAGTTATGACTTACATGTTTACAACTAAGTACATTTATAACAAAGTTCCATAAATATTTTAAATTATGTAAGTGCATTGTTTCTTTAAGATGATCTTTATGTTTCTCAAATTTTTAATTCACAGTATTTCACAAAACAACAAAAAACAATTATCTTCCTTGTTTAAACATTTAATTCAATATATGATGGCATGCACAATAACACTAGATATTTTGGGGGTTTTTTGACAGAATTAAACTCCAACATGTTTTACTTTAATTCTATTAAATATATGTGAAAAATGAACATATTTTAAATTTCTATTTCTAATGGTTAATGACACTATTATAAAATTGGTTTCATTTAACTGTTAGAGAAGGTTTTCTTCCGCTAGTAGAACCAGCATGAAAAACAATGACTTCATTATTTGTAAATACACAAGAAAACTTGAAATCAAATAAGTGAAATGACTTTAAATATTTATTTGATCCACATGAAAAATCTTAGTTATTTGAGTAATTTACAAATGCACCTGATACAGTCTTCCTAACATGATGACTAATTTTTAAAGTAGATACTGAATCTTTTTCAGATGATTTGTATATCCTACTTTTAATGTGATTAGTGATATCTGTAAAGCCTACATGTTGGCTAGAGAATAAATGTTTAGTGCAATTACATATTCATCATAAACTTTTTTTGAGACTTGGATATTCCTTAATTTTTCACTCACCATTCTTTTTTTTTTCACTTACAGTGCTCAAAAACAGTTATTACACATTTTAAAACTTTGCCTAATAACAAAATAAATCATTGTAGATTTACACCATGCAATAAAGGACAAATGATGTTCTCTATACTCTACTGCCAGACCACTTAGGCTGTTTTTCCTATGTAAAGTAACTAACCTATAATATCCCATGTTTTACATTGGCTCCAGTGGCTACTTGAAGTTCTGTGAATCTCCCAGGCTGCCACAGGAGCCAAGGCACAATTTGTTGGTATGTCCAGGGGTCTAGGGAGGAGCACCATCAAATACTTTTCCTACCACCACCCCACACCAGGAGTGAGCTGTCCCAGAACTCTGCTTTATCAATAAGGACTCTACCTGCTGTCCTTGAAAAGTAAGTTTTAGTTACAAGATTCCTGGAAAGAGCTAAGAGAAGAGAGTTGGGTTATTAAGATTTAATCGTATGGTAAAGTAAGGATTCCATTCACTGCACTTGCACCTGACTACTAAATGAAACTATAGCCAAATCAGAAATTCATCCCAGTTTTGTTTGATGAAACTCTGGATAGTACTACTCCTTATTTTTTAGAAATATTTTTCTAAAGAAGACAAATGATAAATCTGACTTGATGTTGAGATAACAAGCATACACCCGATTTCCATACCAAGTTAACTATACCGTGGTGTATCATCATCCTGATTTAATTAATCATGTCTCTTCCCAAACTAGGTAGAGAGCTAAAACAGTAAGTTCCCAGTCTTGCTTTAAATCTCAGTCCATTTGGCTAATTTAAACAATCATTTGGGACAATTGCTCTATATCTCTTCATCCTTTTGTCTGTTTTCTTTTTTTTTTTTTCTTTTTTTTTTTTTTTTTTAATTTTTTATTTATTTATGATAGTCACACAGAGAGAGAGAGAGAGAGAGAGAGAGGCAGAGACACAGGCAGAGGGAGAAGCAGGCTCCATGCACCGGGAGCCCGACGTGGGATTCGATTCCGGGTCTCCAGGATCGCGCCCTGGGCCAAAGGCAGGCGCCAAACCGCTGCGCCACCCAGGGATCCCTTTTTGTCTGTTTTCTAAAAAAATAGAGCTATGGGGAGTTGGAGAAGGGAGTCTCATATAACCTTGAGATGGTAGATTCCATAGATAACTTCCATTTTCTTAGGCATGGTGTTGTTTCGGCTTTCCATGATAAATTTGGTGATGTGTTTAACCCTTAATATGATTTTGTTTATGTTTTCTTCTTGTCTGTTTGTTTTGGGTTGACCATGCCAAGAGTTTTTGCTACCTAATCATACCTCTAGTATCTGCCCTTTTCTTTTTGCTTTTCCTTTTTTTTTTTTTTTTAAGTTCTCCTCAATTTCTATTAGAGGGTAGCTTCTCTTCTTCAACAGTGAATCCCAAGGCAGACCCTCCAGTCTTCCCTGACACTAAGAGGGTGAAAAAGGAATGGAAAAATAAAATAGTCTCAGGGTAATTAAGAATTTTCTTTGCTTTTGTCTTACAAAAAAGGCCAAGTAACCAACGTCTCTTGTCTTACCTATTTCTGGCTTCAGAAGTTGAATTGCAAGGTAGTAGTGATGTAGTGAAAATTAAAATGCAACAGTTTATAGTTGCAGGATGTTTTTCCATTTCTTTCAGTACAAAAAGTTTATTCAGTATAAAGCTTATACTTTGATAAATATGTTCAATGTTATAGAGAGACTGTCTTTATACATTCCCAAGGGATCCTATACTAACTTTGTAGGATAAAACAGAATCCTTTGATCTGATTGAAGGAAGACCTACAAACACTTGCTTTACCTGATGCCTGTTTAGTTTAATAAATATATAGAAATCAAAATAATATAATCTTTGATAATTTTAGTGCCAACTTTTAAGAAAACACAGCAATCTCAATTCACATATCAACTGTTATATTTCTTAAAAAGCATGTATAATATAAACTAATTGTGTATATGGCTGGAGCCAATTAGTTAACATAAATTCAGTTTACATTCAAAACAAATTAATTTTCTTTTAACAATGAACTTTTATACAAAACCATTTTATCTAGTTAAAATGTCTGGTGTTACCATACATGATCCAAGCAGTTTGACTATAATCATTTATAGAATTACAGACAATTCTTTCTAACAATGGAATTCTTTATGTGGATATTTTGTACAACATTTCATCTATCAGCTAATAAAACCATCTAAGAAGCCTCATGGTACAAGATACACATAAGCAAGAAAGATAAAAGGAAAGGTTAACACTTTTTCAGCATCTGTCAACACTGTCTCCTTTTACATTTGATCAACTTTAAAGTAAATGCAAACACATGATATCATTTACAGTAATAAAAGTGAGTGCCACACAGCAGCTACTCTGCTTTTATCTATTCTGCAGATCACTCATCACAGACTGTCATGGTGTAAGGGCGACATTGCTTTATGGTACATCTTTGGCACTGAAACTCATTGCCATGGGTCTTCAAGGCTGATCATTCACCCTGTAACTAATGCAAGAATCCACCAGTGTGCATTTCCTGTTTGAAACCTTAAGAAGGAAGCAGGGCAGAGAAACCATGCTGCTCTTCTTCCCTTAAAAAGGTAAAAACAAACAAAAAGGGTAAAAAAAAAAAAAGACAAAGAAGCAGCACATAGTGTGATCAGTTGAACATGCCATTCATTGCTTTCTCAAGGACTTAAATGCATTTTCAAAGTGAATCAGAGATACCTTTTTTGACAACAATGGTTCCCAAAATGTGGTCCTGGACTAGCAGAATTAGCATCACCTGGAAAATTATTTAAAATGCAGATTCCCCGGCTCTACACAAAACTACTGAATCAGGTGGCACCTAGAAATCTGTATTTTAATATATTCTCCAGATGATTATGATACACATTAGTGTTTGAGAAACTCACCATTTTAGGAAAATTCAGTCTGCTGCATTTTGTTTGTAAGTTTTCCCCAGTTTAATATTACAGCTTTACTTGTAAATGACAAAGTTCATAGATATGTGAAGGTTTGAGGTTTCTTAGATAAGAAAACAAAGTTTAGTCACTTGAATATATGCCTCCCATAAAATTGATCTAGTAATCTTAAAAGATATAATTTATTTTTCATACATTTTACAGGTAAGCATTCTTTTTTTTTTTTTTTTATAGGTAAGCATTCTAATTTGATTCATATAAAGCAACATTTGGGGAAAAAACTGCTCCCTTCTTACACAATGTAATCATATATCATAAAGTATATTTGACATGGTAGCCAATAATATGAATGATATCCAATACAATTCTAACCTTAAATTTTGAATTTAAAATGTAGCCTATTTTTTTAAAGATTTATTTTTTTGTTTTCACTTATTCTTCCCAGTAATGATGCAAATTATATATGATCTATGGGAGCATGATATTTAAAAATGCTTTTAGAAGAAAGAAATTAAGGTGTGGGATTCTGGGAAACCTTCTAACCTTATCTTCTGACAAACACCTTCTTGAAGGCCTCTTTGGAATGGAAGAGCATACATCCTGGAAAGTGCATTTTAGGCCTTGTTTCCTAAGGGATTTTTTTTTTTTCCTAAGGGATTGATAAAGAAAACAAATGTTTCTTTGGCATGGTTGGAGGAGTCTAAGTATCATAAGTAAGTCATGGGCTAATTCATTACTTAAAAGCTGTCTGCAGCTTACCAAGCCTCTGGAGATCTACAAATTTTCTTTGGTAAAACCTGGATTCTACTGTGCTTATGAGTTCTTCATTGGTTGTGACAATCCTCTCCTGGCCCTGGGGTTGACAGAGAGATGCTGTTTGCATTTGCTGAAATTTGGGGGAAGAGACACCTCCCCCGCTTATGTGTCAGCAGACAATAAATGATTTGTCAAACTACTCATCATTGGCCAGCAAGATATTGATCATTCTTATTGCCATTATTAGATACTCAATGATACTCTAGCCTGATCTGGCCAAACCAAGAGTAGGTAGGGAAAAATAATTAAATAAGAAGTAATGGAAAAAAACTCTGAATAAAGAAAACCAAGCTTAAACCCAGAATATGTGAACTTATTGAAACATAAGTGTTCTAGGAAGAAGGTAAAACTTTAGCAAAAACAATAGTAATTAAATGTAGTAATTACTATATTCATAGTAATATCAATCAAAATTAATGGTAATTAAATAGTCATTAAATTCAAATAGATCACTAAAATATCAACTTAAAAATGGCTTTCAGGATACTTCTATCAAAAAGCTTAGTAAGAAAATGAACACAATTAAGAACTGAAATGGCCTAAAATATCAAAACTATATCTTATGACACTGAGCAAAATCCTATGATAAGAAAGAAATTGAAGTATTGGAGGATATACTGAGGAAATTGTTCAAAAAATATTTGAACATCTGAAAAAAGAAGAAACACCTGGAGACAAAGTTCTAGAGTGGATATATTTGCTGATCTGATGACAGACTGAGATCTACTGGTTAGGTGTATTCTTTGAGAATTAGCAAAAATACAAAGGTCTCTAAATGTGACCTTAAAATTACTGAAAGATAAAGGAACTCTCATGCACCTTCTGCCCTAAAGGTAGGGCAAGGAAAGGAGAACAAAATTAACGACACGAGTTTAAATCTGCTGAACCCATAAACACTGAAAACCATAAAGCATTACAATTAATTTCTAGATTTCTGGGCAACAAGACTGAGTCCAAGAATGTTATACTGTTAAAGAGAAGGGAAGTTATTTGCATGTATATGCAAGGATTCAAAAGGCATTTCAGCACCCTGCCTGGAAAAAATGCTTTAATCTCAACAGTGGGGAGAAAAAGAATATTATCGGTAATGAAAGATGCATCTTGCAACATGCAGTTAAATCTAAATTGATTGTGTGAATGGCAGTTTGTACTTGAGTGTGTTATGTATTATTTGAGTGTTTTGTTATATATATCATATATATATATATTTACATATATATTAGTGTGTTAAAGGAGAGTTTTTGAAAACAAAGTAAAACTTGTGTCCAGTTTGATTGTATTAAAGTGCAAATGACAGAAATTCCAAATCACAGTAGAAAAAAAACAGAGGGCATTTGTTTTGCACTTTACAGAAACTCTAGAAGTTAGAGTCCAATAGTTTCTTTGCTGTGGTTGTTGTTATTGCTTTTGCTGGTCCTTTCTATCATACCTTTTTTGTCATTTTTAGCATATTATTTTCTCATGGTCATAAGATAACTGCTTGTAGAACCTGGCAGGTTTCATGTTGTTATTATTATTATCATCATTATCATCATCATCATTATTATTACAGAACAGGAAGAGGAACCAGAAAAACAGAGTTTAAATAAATGGTCATTTTCCTACTGTATCTATCTTTTCTTCAGGAAGAAATATCTTTCTTGTAATCACAATAACTGCCTTCCCCTAATTACTCATCGGCCAAAACAATGATATGACCATCTGTAAGATATTTCATGTCAAAGTGGACTAGACTTATGATTGTCTTAGGCTAATGAGGACTTACCCACTAACCCTAGATGCTTCACTCCTCAAAAAATCATGGAGTTCCATGAGCAAGGAGGAGGTACCGAATGGTCAAATAAACCTTCAG
The DNA here is from genome assembly GCF_018345385.1 of Vulpes lagopus. Lineage (NCBI taxonomy): Eukaryota > Metazoa > Chordata > Mammalia > Carnivora > Canidae > Vulpes > Vulpes lagopus. The sequence continues at coordinate 19,265,490 of NC_054824.1, read as the reverse complement.
AATTCTTTGTGATATACACTATTATATGTAATATAGAATTAAAAGTTTTTTAAATAGCATCAAAAACAGCTAAGCATATGAAAGTATGTGAAAAATGAAAAGTGACAGCACTATAAAGGTCCTCAGTGTGTCTATTTATGCATGGGAGAGGAAAATGAGAGTTCTAAAGGTTTTCCTGATTTAGTGTGAGGAGAAGGAAAGGGCACATAGAGTGTTCTGATGTTGGGAATGCTGATTATTTTATTCTGAAGCAATAGTCCATATGACCTGATGCACAACTGCAAAAGCATAAAGAATTGTGTTTTAAATTTGATAAACTGGAATCTAATTAATTATACTCTACCTTGTTGAGAGAAGGAAACTGAAAGAGAAATGAGCAGAGTCCTCAGGATCCTCCACTCTATATTAGAATTTACCATGTAGCTTTTTAAAAACCCTGATGCTTTGCCATTACACCAGACCAAATGAACCTGAATACTAAGGATGGGTGGGGTGGGATTTGGGCATGTTTTGAAAGATGTTCTCTTGATCCTAACTAGCAACCAGAATTGATAATTACTCTTTTAGAAGAAATTAATAGTACAAAATCTACTATACATTTTATAAATTGTCTTGAAAAATTTTATTTTGGGCACCTTCCATATGCCAGGTACTGTCCTATCACTGGTGGTACAGCACTGAATGAAGAAAAGTGCTTGTTCTCAGAACTATGACTTTTAAATGGGAGACATGCACTATTCATGTAATATTAGATAATGATAAATAATAATACATCATGTAAAATGAGAGAAAGGGAATGCAAGTGGGCCCAGGGAAATCCTCTCTGAAAAGGAGAGACCTGAACAAGGCAGGAATAATTGTGAGAACAACCCAGGGGTGACCACCAGGAAGGAGGATGATAGCAGCAAGGAGGAGAAAGTACAATGCCTTGCATCCAGAGTGTGTCTGATGGAAGGAAAATAACAGCGAACAGAAAACTCCATTCTTACTCAGACCAGCATTCAAGAATGATGCCACGTCAGATATGCTTTCAGACAAAGGTTAGAGGTTTTACCATTGCTGGGTCATCACTCTCACAACTTCTAAAGTATATTTCAACAAGAAGGAGACAGACGGAGCCCAGAAGGGAGGAAAACACTTTAACAAACTTGAAAAACATATGGATAGGCTCTAAGTAAGCACTTTAGTTTTAATCAATATGAATTAAAGACTAACTTACGGTACAGAATTAAAAAACAGATGGAACAAAAATACTATAATAAAATCCCATGTAGAATATAGAAAACCAAGATCGAACGGAAGTCTTCTAATGTCCTAAACTGTTCAGAAGAGGATAGTGATTTTCATGAACTTCCGACTGCAATTCTATAATCTCTTAAAATAATATAAATAGAATTAATAACTTGAAAATGAATTGAAAAATGCAATAAGGAAAATATGGTTAATGATTTAGATAGTAGGATGAGAGAAATATCTGGAAAGAATAGGCAAGGAAGCTATAAAACAAAGATGGCAAAATGTATCTAGGTTGTAGATGTGTGTTTTGTTTTACTCTATTTTTGTGCCTGTTACAGATATTTTATAATAAATATAAAGAGGATTAAGACAGTAATAAGAGTTACCATGATGTCACTAGTGCTAAAGAACTATGTTACTATATTTAAACATAGATAAAAAGACAAACCAGTAAATAGAACAGAATAGAAAGTCCACAATTAAATCTAGATATTTATAGAAATGTAATACACAACAAAGTGATATTTTAAAGCAATGGAGAAAGGATGGCTCACTTAATCAATGATATTAGCATTAAGTGGATATCTATAACGTGGGGTGATACATGAGAGGAGAAAAATCCTGGTAAAATGTAAAAGCCTATCTATAATACTACTACACTTATGTAAAAAAAAAAATGAGCACACTTGTAGTCATCAAGAAACAGAGCATATTACAGAGAATTGCAGTGAGAATATGCGAAAATTTGCCTTGAATCTCTTTAATTGCCTTAGTATAATTTTCCCAATAAAATTATATTGTGAAGTCAAACAAACAAACAAAAACCCAAAGGCAGGTATGGCTAAAAAAGTCAATGTTAAATTAGATGCAAACTAACGTATGAACAAAACTGACATCACCTCCACTGCGCAAAACACTTCAACCTGGGAACATGAGCACAGTGACATTTATTTATCATGGACCATATATAAATTATAATTCATCTATCAGAAATAAGAAAATGGATTTTTTTATAATATAGTTTTTTTGCACTTAGAGAATTTTTCTCAAGAAAGTAATAAAATTACCTATCATTTTTGCAGTTGGCCTCTTGGCCGAATATGCAGCGTGTTGTTCTACCCACTTTGTAGAGACTGGGTACCTAACAATAAAGAACAGTAGAATGAAAAACCTTCAGTGAGTACACTTCAAAGCAAATAAAAGTGATTTTGTGGGCTACACATTTGCAATTGCCTTTCTTTACAACCTCTAGAGAGCTCTTTAGCATCACTTGAATTAGGACTTTGGGCAAAGAGCCCGCTCAAAGTGAAACGGCTATGATACTTCCTCTTGACCACGGTACATTGCTTTTCTGTCCCCAATGCCAGGCACTCCAGCAGTGTGAGCAGTTCGGAAGCGCCACTAAAAATATAGACAATAAAACTCTGAGAGTTCCCCGAAGCAGATAAAAAAAAAAAAAATACATGTACATTTTCTTTTTTTTTTTTAATACAATATGAAAAAGAAGATAAGCACATCCAAACTAGGGGTATCTTTTACATTTCAGAGGTTTATCTGTAAATACCATATAGTTCTTGAGCAAGGTGATTTCCTTGCCATTTTGTGGTTACATTCACTATTTACGATTATTCGGGGACACATTTCAGAGCATGACTTTATTTCAATCACTTCTATATGTGTATCTTGGTTAAACAGGAGGAGGGCTGTGGAGAAGAACATTAATTTAAGGACAGGCCTGTGAGCTTGTAGTTAGCGTAATGTCATTCCATCATCTCTGTGTGGCTATACCACTAAAAACATATGTTAGGGGGTGCAGTTAAAAGGAGAGGAAGTTTTTGTTTTTGTTTTCTTTCTTTTTTTTTTTTTTTAATTTCCATATCTGTTTTCATGGATCTTCTCCACAAAGAGAAATCTCTTCTGGTTTATGTCAGAATCCTGGCCCATTTATGGACTAACAGCATTTGTTTCTTCATATGCATATCCTGTCTTTCCATTTAAACTAAAGGTTACTTCCGATGGCTGCAATCCACTTGCCATAAAATAAGTTAAATCTCCCTTAGTCATTTCTGAATTACTATGAGTTCACTTTCCTAGAATAACACCTCTGTTTTGGGGCCATACCATATGGCTTACCCTGTCCCACTCTCCTCCCTTTTTGGGCACAGTCTTAACCAGTTTTCATTTCACTGAGAATTCAAAATTCATGTGTGAGATTCATCAAACACCCCCGACAATGCTCAGCCCTGCTTCTCCTCCATAGCAACCCATTCCTTTGGGCACAGCATGGACTAGGCCAGAACCTAGGCCTTTCCAGGTTTGAAAACTGTAAACTCTAACTAATGGCCACTCTTTGACTTAAGTTTGAAAGGTGATTTTTTTCCTTCCCAAATCCATAATCTTTAACCTCATAAAGACCTTTATTTGCCTGCGTATCAGTTTTCTTTTGGCTTCATGTCACTCTCAGAATTCTTAATTATTTAACCCGAACAGTGAAGTGGTTAATTGTGTAGACTCCAGAGACAGACTGCTTGAGTTTGAAATCGGACTCCAACATTTATGATCTGCGTGACCCTGGGAAGACACTTCACCTCTCCGACCCTTGATTTCCTCATTTGTAAAATAGGGATTGTAAGAGTATACTTTTTTTTTTTTTTAAGAAAATAAATGTTTTAGATTTGTTTGATCTTTTATAAAGGAAAAGGTGACTGATCATTTATGAGTGTTACAGTGGAGCAGGAAAATAAATGATTATATTGTGAAAATACCGCTTTTTTCATAAAGACAAAAAGTTCACCATATAAATGCCAGTAAATGCAATTTTTTTTTCCTTCTTAATCCTTTTTCCCATGTATTTTTGGGACTCCATCCCAAGGGCCTCAAAATGATCTTATGTCAGTTAGCCCAGACTATTGTTCTTAAAGGAATTAAACTAGTCACAGCAGTTTTTAAAACCTAGGCGTATGCATTTAAAGGTTTGTCCCCACCCTTGCCTCTCCTATCATTTTGAGTTACTCCAACCCACACCGAAGGACAAAGAATGTGACCAGACTGAGATCATGACACAGAACATGCCTCTTCTGACAGCAGCGCTGCCATCTCTCCTGCATAGACACGCAGGCAAACTGGCACAAGTTCAAGAAGCTCATCTTTGTCTCTATTTCCTCGCACTCCAATTTAGCCTTTGGCAAACAAAAGCTCACACGTTGCTTCGGGAAAGGAGGGTAGGTAGAAGAACAAAGGCGATTTGAAAAATATAATATCTGAAAAATGGCATTTCCTCTGTGTAGATCTACTTTTCTCTTGAACATGATGTTTTCTGTAAGTCCTCTCTGTACCTGAAGTATTACATGGCTACATGAAACATTATTTCCTCACTCCACCCACAGAGGCTGTCAGGACAGCCTTCATTTCAAGGAAGAGTAGGAGTGAGAATTATTGTTTTGAAAACAGCATAGTCTTGAAGTCTTCCTGAAAGTTCCTATGTAATTTTTGCACATCAAAGTGATAATGAAGTGAATTCGGATGTCCATTTTTTTTTTAACTAAAAAGTGAAACTCATCTTAAATTCTGAAACTGAGCTATGTTAAAGAATGTGAAGATTTAATTATGCTTTACTGTAAGGCATTTTACCTTCCAAAACACAAATTTTAAACGAGAGTCTATTGCTCCTGATTTATTCCACGTTGAATTTGCCTTACTCTCTCCTTTTATGAAGTAAAGACGTGTTTTATTACCTTTCCCTTTCACAAAGGAGTTACATTGTTTAGAATATTTACTTACAAAGGACTGTATATGGCTTTGTGGTTCATGAAAAAAAATAACAGCAGTTGAAGGCATAAATTGTTCAGCTAAGAGGCTGTATATTAATTATTTAAAAATCTTACCAGAAATCACTACTATTTGATGTAACAAAGACTAGTGCATTTATAAACTGCATGAGTTTTCTTTTTTTTCTGCTCAAATAGAAGTAGAAAATAGTGATGTAATCTCTTAATCCAACCAGATATCAAGGATTAACATCAAATTTTGTATAATGCTCTCAGTTGTAAGAAAAAAAATCATGAATTTGAATCAAGAATTGCTTTCTATATCAAAAACAACTAAGCATGACTTAATACCTAAACTAAACATGTGTGAGACAAAATTTGAAGAAACCCACATTCAAAAAATTAAGCATGAGGACTTTCCTATAATCATTGGCCAAGTTCAATAGATTTGTGTACATATGTCCCTGTTAGAATAAGTGAATGTGAAACAGAGAATCAGTAAATATCTATAAAGAATTATATTTAAAAAAATGTTAAAACTATGGAAGTTATTTTGCAGTATCTGTAGATTTTCCTCATTATCTTTAGCTATGGTAAAGTCTAAATCATATCCTAAAGACCATCAAAAGGGACAATTCAATGGGGAGCCTGGGTGGCTCAGTCAATTAAGTGTCAGATCATTCATTTTGGCTCCAGTCATGATCTCATGGGTTGTGAGATTGAGCCTCAAATGCAACCCCATATCGGGCTCTAATCTCAGCAGGGAATCTGCTTAAAGATTCCTTCTCCTTGCCCTCCCCCCACACATTCTCTCGCTCTCAAATAAGTCTTTTAAAAAAAATGACATTTCAAGATCTCACACCCAACATATGTTAAATTCGTTTTCAATAAACTTTTCTTAAATTTTAAAATCAATTTGCTTGTGTTATATTTACTCAGAATAGTAGTGAGCTGTTTTCTCACATGTTATTGTCCATAACTATTTCATTCTTGCTATCTGGAGGGCAAATGCTCCCCCTGACCTGATTTTAACAGTATTCATTAATACATAGGTTCATTTCTGAAATTTCTTATAATTGACCATATCTCCCTTTATTTATAGAGTAAGAAATTACTTTCTTCAAAATATGTAGAATTTCATCAGTGAGTAACTAAATCCATATATCGAAAACTTAATTGAGAGCAGCCTGGGTGGATCAGTGGTTTAAGCACCCAGTGTGTGATCCTGGAGACCTGAGATCGAGTCCCATGTCGGGCTCCCTGCATGGAGCCTGCTTCTCCCTCTGCCTGTGTCTCTGCCTCCCTCCCTCTCTCTCTCTCTGTGTCTATCATGAATAAATAATTAAAATCTTTAAAAAAGAAATATTAATTGATAATGCCAATATCAATACATTGCTAACATCGTATCTGCTTTTTGATCACTAAGACCCATATTCTGCTGCAATTTATTGCACAAATGATTCTCCATTTTTGCGCCTGTACTTTTCTTCTTTATGTTTGTGCACTAAAATTATATATCAGTGGTAAAGTATGCTCTTTTGGTATTAAGCAATGATCCCCAAAAAGTATCTGGGTAATATGACACATATAATACATGACTGAACTAATGAAGAGTTGAACAACTAAAATGACTTTCTTAAATCTCAGGAAATACTCTTGGGGGACACTGGCCAGTTTTTGTCTTACTGTCTGGATCATCCTTGAGACCAGGTCTACTGAACCTCAGGATCAGTATGATCGTCACTTTCGGTATCAATTCTCCAAACCTTACCTTGTCACTTGAAGGAGCACCTCCTCAGTCCCTCAGACCACCTTCTCTATCCCTCATCAAGTATGTGAGAACTTTTGGATGCCACACATCACATCACATGAGAAAGTGTTCATAGAAGCCCTTCAGCTCATCACACTGTTCCAAGAAGGATGCTCCAGGGAGATTGCATCTCAAAATGTTGGGCATCTCATTCCAGAGCCATAAATGGAAATGAAATCAGCAAAATACCCTCTACCTTCATTCAGGCTTTGCTCTATTAACAGTATGAGTCTAAAGAAAGCCCCTGTCTTTCCTCAAGATCAGTCCTCATATGAGGGGAAAAAATGAACAAGAACTCTACAGCCTGTCTTATTTATTTACAACGGTTTTTCTGCTGTGCCTGGAACAGAACTTGTCTCGCTCTTTTATCCTTTCATGTCTTTCTTCTTTTAGTCTGGCTTCAGATTCAGCTTATTTGGCAGAAAGGTATCACTTTTCCTCACTTTGCAAGATACCATCTGCTTTTCCAGGCTTGGCCCATGACATGTTATCTGGGAAGTACAGGAATTTAGTAAACCCTCTCTCTCCACAAAGCTTGGTTTTCAAGCTAATGCCTCATTCTGAGCTCTCGTCTGTCTGTCCTCTCCACCTGAAGGGCCCTTCCAAATAAGGAGATGGGAGCAGTCAATAAAATATATTTAAAAGGGTAAGGGAAGAAATCAAAGAATACTTTAATAATTATAAAATATTGTATTAATTATCTTCAGTACAATCTGTACAGAAAGGTACTGATTTAAATTGTTGATCAGATTCACCCCCATTCAATAACTTTCGCTTATAGCCCCTGAAGTAATTTTTGGTAGGCTGCAAAAATCTTTCACTTAAAAGCACAGGACTTCTGACTTAAGATATAGAATGCATGCTATGTGGTGAATTAAACTTCTAATTTAAGTGCACCTACCCCACCACGAAACAACAGATATAATCACAAAAGAGTGTAGGAATAAACTATAAATGTTTTTTTTTACTATGAAGTTCAAATCCATTCTCATTATTGAATAACTAGGTCAGAGATGACTAGCTGGTTACAAGTCATGGGCCCATATTGATTGCTAGTAGTTTCTACAAGACACTACTTGTAGAGGAAAGTGATATGAGTGGACTATGTTTACCTATATGGGTGGCCATGAGTAGAGTCTGGTATCATTAATATATATCATTGTCCTTAGCATAAGTAAGCCGTATGTGACTCAGTACTAATTTGTGTAGCCAAAGTCCTTTTCTTTTCTCCTACTTCTACAAATCCAGTTCCTATGCTGTCCCTATTTGGCCACATCTCATAAAGTGTGTTCTTGCCTCTTATTCTTTTGCAAGTTATAGTGTCTTTAGAATCTGTTTGAACTCATTAAGAGTTGTCTTTAAATTACAGAAATTTGTTGCTTCAGACATGTAGTGTCCCTGAAGCTATTCCCATTGCTCCAGTCAGTTCTCTACCTCAATGATATTGCACAAATCTGTGCAAACGCTGGAAATTCAGAAGCTTGCTTAGCTTTTATTGCAAATAATCTCTCCTCAGGCCTTCTTCAAAATGACTTTTACAAGAATTTTTTGACTACATATACTTTGTTCCATGTAATAGAAAGATTTTTATAGCCTTCACCATTCATTAAATATTTATTGAGTGACTACTATATGACACACACTGTTTCCACTTTAATGTGAGTGGTGCCTGGAAGTCTTTTCCCAAATGTAATAGCTACACTTTTTATTTATGTATTTATTTATGTATTTATTTATATTTTTTTTTATTTTTGACTCCTCCTGTTAAACTTTCTCCCTAGGCTCAAGGATTTAAAGTGTTTCCTTTTAAAGGAAACACTGCCCTGGGAAGTTTATAGTTTTTAGCATTTCCCACCCAGTATAAAAGGAAATATGTAGTATTCTAAACTTGAAGAATGTTTTGCAATCATTTGAATCACTAGCATATTGAAGAAAAAGGTAGTTTTCACCTTTAATATGACAATAATGTCTAATTTTAATGAGCGTGTCATTCAACAAAAACAAGATATATAGCAGACATGGTTAAAGAAAGAAGAGAGCCAGACTCAAATATGGAGTCTCCTGGTCCCCAAAAGACCCATAACTTCCTATTACAGTAAGCAGATAAGCAAACAAAAACTTAAAAGACAATCGATGTGTATTTTTTAAATATTTCACACTTAAGTGAAGTCAATCAAGAAATATCAGGGGGAACAGCACAATATAATGTGATACGTCATTTCAGTCAAAACTTATTGAAGTAAATTGGCGAAAAAAGCAAAACCCAACAACACAGAAATAAATGGCCATATGTGAAATAGACAATTGGTGATTCAAAACAAATGTTTTACTTCCACCCACAGGTAGAGGAAAGTAGTGGCTCCATCATTAAAGTATTTCCTTTTCATCACCTTCAAAGCCTTGTGTCCCAGTTGAACACAGAATAGTGTGTCAGGCACGTCCAGCTTTCACAATCACAGATTAATTAGGGTGGTTGAGCATATGTATCATGTGAGATGATAGTTGAGCACAATGCCATAATAATTTCACAGGATAACTAACTTGCATATGTAGGAAATACAAGAAATATAATAAATCCATTTTTTCTCAATGGAATAGTTCTGCTCCAAAATTTATTTGACTTAGCAAATATGTTTGTTCCTGTGATGTGAAATGCTACTGTGCCTGTGAAATTGTAAGTTTATATTACAAAGAATTCTGAAAATTGCCTAACTAGAAGCTGATAAAACCAAAATTAAATGGTTGCATTAAAAATGTGAATAGTCTTGTTCACCTACACTAACTTGATAACATTTGCAATACATAAATGAAGGGAGCACCTGGGTGACTCAGTTTGTTAAGTTTGGGACTCTTGATTTCAGCTCATGTCATGATCTTACAGTTGTAGGATCCTGTATAGGGTTCTGGGTGCAGCGCAGAGTCTGCTTTCCCCTCTTCCTCTGCTCCTTCCCTGCTCATGTGCTCTCTCTCTAAAATAAATAAATAAATAAATAAATAAATAAATAAATAAATAAATAAATAAAATATTTTAAACTTTTAGAAAATTATGTGAAGGGTCCAAAGTATAAACATAAGTTACATAAACATTAACATAAAAATGAAATTTATTGCAAGGTTACTCAGTAGATGGTATAAGGAGAGACAGTGTCAAAAGATAGAAGGATCTTCTAACCACTCATTGAGAAAGAGGTATAATTTGAATTCATATAATTGGTAAACATTTTTCCCTAATGCTTCAGCATTGTTCCTTATAAAATATTTTTGAATATCTGAAACGCTTCAGGAAATAACATGCAATTAAGTGGAGATAGCATGATATAAAGCCTGAGAGTGTGTTAATACTATGCAAAACTAAATCTGTTAAATTAAAATGAGGAAGAAATCAATGTTACAAACTTATCAGCACGTCTAAAAATGTAAATAACACTATTTTTAATTAATGCCTTTAATAATTTATAGGTTAGAGAGGCCTTTTGAAGTTAAAAATAACAAACAAATCTGTGAAAGTGACCATGTTTATTGCTATGTCAAAGGATATTCTCAGTCAAACTAAATGCACCCTAAATGTCGCTGTTCTCTCCAAGGAACACTTGTATGTAAGCCTTCATTTCTTCCTTTGGACCCACTGATTACAAACATTTTTTTGTTTGTTTTTAGATTTTATGAAAAACAAATAGCCATCAGCCACAAGACTAGTTTTACAAGCTTTTTATTCCTGCCTGCATTCAAAGTTGAAGAAATATCAGCAAACTTGCTCTTTACTATCCTCATCACTCTATAAAGAATATAAAATCTTCAAAGTGTTAGCGACAACATTATCTGTTGGTCAAATTCTATGACACCAATAAAACAGGTATTGATATAGATAATGAAACTGAAGTCCATATTGATTAAGTAATATCCCAGGTCTTTAGCCAGCTATTGGTAGAGACAGAACTGAACCCAATTATTTTGCTTGTTTTGTTTTTAGAGTAAAGTGAAAATTTATTGTAAATAAGTACATGCATCACAGAAAATCTCAAAAACATTAATGAGTCAGAAATAATAGCCTGAGTCACATGAGGACTTTGGAAATTTAGAATGCACAATTTTGTCTGTCAGTATTTTCTCTGTACCCCATTTTTTTGTCACTAGGGAGCTATATGGTCTCTCATATCTCTCCTTCTATTTCTACCCACTGTGAGTGTCTCTAGAAAGAATTCAAGGTTTGCATTTTGTAGCATAAAATTATTATTTGGTTAATTATTGCCAAGTGTATCAATATCATCACTATTCAGCAAAATTATTATAATGGCTTATTACAATTCTTTTTAATTTATTGTGAACAATTTGGGGGTTTGGATATGAAGTACAGTGTTATCAGGACAAGCTTTGGGGCACATAGGTGGCTCAGTCAGTTAAATATCTGACTCCTGGTTTCAGCTCAGGTTTGTGAGATCCAGCCCCGTGTAGAGGTCCCTGGTCAGTGCAGAGTCTCCTTAAGATTCTTTCCATCCCCCTCTCCCTCTGCTCTTCCCACGGGCCACACTTGTGCTCTTTCTCTTTCTCTAAAATAAGCAAAATTTTTAAAAACAAAACAAAACAAAAGAAGGACAAGCTTCATTTTGCCATCCATGTAAAATTCAGAATCATATCCTGTAGCACATCGATTTAAAGCCCAAGCTCAGTTTTACTATTAGTATGAACTTAGGCAAGTTACCTGACCTAAGTCCAAGTTCTACATGAGTGGAAATTTATTAATCAAGAGAGTCAAATTAGTTAATTGACATAAAGAATTTGAAACATAGACAGGCCCATAATTATCACACAATATATATTGCTGCTTTTGTTATTGGTTGTATCTATCTAATTGAATGTTATCTTATGTCTCAACAACTTTCCAGTCTTTTAGAATCTCTTGTTTCCATTAGAAACTTCCTAGCTCTGAAAAATATATTAGGTCTATCTTAAAGAAAATCAAGAAATATTTTCTTTGTCAAGTTTTCAAAACATTAAATTTCTTACCCTAAAATATTTTCCTTTTATATAGTGGCTTACTGAAATGCATACACACTCTGGCTTATTTTTAGGAGTTCAATTATGTAAGACCAATGTATATATTTCTCTGTTTTCTTTTTTTATAGAAGCACTGAAAAATCAAATTGTTTATATGTCAGGCTATGTTTGGAAGATTTATCAATTTGAGCTTTACAGAATTTGAGTTTTGGCCAAGCACAATTCACAGAGACTTTCTAGGTTGAGCTTTTCTAAAAGAACCTAAAGTCCGCATATAATATCCCATTCTCATCAATGTATTCCTCAATGCCAAAGGCCACTCTAATGTTGCATGTGTATAAACCAAATAATGTATATAAAATATAGTCTTTTCAAAATTCTCTCCAGACACTTGTCGTTATACCTACAACTTCTCATTTAAAGGGTAGATATATATATATAGTAAGTGGTCAGGTGGTCTCACCATTCAGACACTAACTTACCTTCTTTCTACCTTCATATACGTCTTCAGTGCCCAACTAGATTCTATGTTCTTGGCATAGAATGAATCTAAATTTTGGAGGTAGACCATGGAAACAACTCTTCTTTGAGAAGCAAATTATTGAATATCTCTGACTCTCAGTTTCCTTATCTATAAAATATATATGGTATAAATATATACACACATATGGGTATGATACTTAAAAATACACATATCTAACAAATATTTATCAAATTCGATATACATGTATAGACACATTATTTGATGTATATCAAATAGATTTATATAGATATTAAATATATGTACATATATGAAATATATGCATGTATACACATTTAAGTATAAATGCATATAACATTTATACAAAATATAAGCATGCGTGCATATACGTATATGTACATATACTTATATATGTATTTGTAGGTATGTGTGCAAATACACACACACATAACGGCTTGTTACAAGTAAGTTGCCTAGTATAGAAAGTGACAAATATGACACTCAATGCATGCTTTTAATTGAATTAAGAAGTAACTGATGTGGGGAGATGGTTGGCACAGCAACCAGGAAAAAACAATGCTGTGTAATTCCTTGAAGAGCAAGATATCCAAGGCTGGGAGGCCTTTAGACAAAACACAAAAGAAAAATTGCACATTCTCTATGAGGACATTTCTCTAAAATCCAAAAAAAAAAATCAGGAACATTTTATATCTTTGCTGGAATGCTCTATATCTCATGTATATGACATTGACCTAATCCAAATGTAATGAGATGAAGAATCAATGAGGTCTTCAAGGTCAGAAACCATATGAATCAGAAGAAATTGATGTTGGTATTGATGTATCCTCACACTTTAAGGTTTTAATATTGAAATGAACTGCAATATTTCAACATCATTAACTGACCCTGAAAACAGATATGAGTATTTTTTGTTTGAACATATTTGTACATCATATACTCTGAGAGACTCGGTAGTATGAGGACTTTTGTACAAACCCTACCCTTTACCTGAAACACTCTTACCCCAAATATCACCTTGCTCAGTGTCTCACAATCAGGTCCTTGAGTCAATGTCTTTTTCTCAGAGAGTGCTTTCCTGACTACAATAAAGTTATACACCTATCATTCTATCCTTGTAACTTGAGTTTCTTTTTTGCTCATAATTCATCGTTGGCTGACATTATATCATAAGTTTTATTTTGTTTTTAGTACAGATCACTAGTAAAGTGTGGGGAACAGATCTTTTCCTGCTTGACCCACTGCCAAGAGTAGAGGAGTTAGAAAAGAGCCAAGTACATAGTGGTCCTTAATAAAAATTATTAAATGAGTGCTGTATTTCTGAAATGAGAATAAAATTGTAAAATTAAAATATGTGTATGTTAGAAGCAAAGCCAACGTGTGTGTGGAGGTGTAGAATGTGTATCACACAGATGCAAGCATGTATGTTCCTTGATTTACAGACATGTTTTATTTACATCTAAGAAAATGTACTAATATGCAAAATTTGGTGAGTTTTTGACAAATTTTTACAACCATAAAAATTACCACTCAATCTAAGACACAAGGCTTCTCTCAGCCTAAAAGTTTCATTATGCATCTTTTGCAGTCGATATTCCCACTCCCTGATCTAGTAAACACTGCTTTGATTCTATCATTAGATTATTTTGATATAAAATTTTATGTAAATATAATTGTACTCTCTGAAAGCTGACCTTTTTTTAGGCAGGAAAATACTTTTTTGTTGTTGTGATTAATACATGGTGTCACCTATAATAGAATTTTGTTCCTTTGTATTGATTTAATTGCATGGAATATACCACAATACAGTTAACTCTTGAACAGCAAAATAGTTTAAAGCACTGACCCCTTATGCAGCCAAAAATCCATGTATACTTTTGACTTCCCAAAAACTTAACTACTCATACCCTACTATGGACTGGAAGCCTTACTGATAACATAAATAGACTATTAGCATATATTTTACATATGTGTTATGTGCTCTATTTTTACAATAAAGTAAGCTAGAGAAAAGAAAGTGTTATTAAGAAAATCAGAAGGAAGAGAAAATACATTTAAGTACTGTATTTATTTTTTTAAAAATTCCACATATAAGTTGATCCACACAATTCAAACCTGTGTTGTTCAAGGGTCAACTGTGTATTATCTTTTGATAATGAACATTTGGATTATTGTCATCTTTTGATCATTATGAATGAACCTGCTAGGAAAATGAGCATTTATGTAGACATATTTTTTATTTCTCTTATTTAGAATTGCTGAGTCAATGTAAGTGGGTGCTAAATTTTATAAGAAACTGCTAAGCTGTTATCCAAAGTGGTTTAAATGTTTTTTACCTCTGCCAGCCAAATAGGAGAATTTTAGTTTCTCCAGATCCTTAACAACACTTGATATTGTTCATCTTTTTAACTTCAGCCATTTAGTACGTGTGTTAAATTGTTTTCTGTCATATTGTGACTTAAATATATGTTTTCCTAATGGCTAATCTTTTCATGTGATTATTTGCCATGGTATATCTTCTTTTGGAAGTTATTATTCAAATATTTTGTCTATTTCTCTTATTTGGGTAGATTTTTTACTAATTATGAGAATAGATTTCTTAAAATATTTTAAACACTGAGTCCTTGTCAGATAAAAATATTGGGGATATTTTTCCTAGCTTGTATTTTACCTTTTAATCTTTAAGAGATCTTTTTTTAAGAACAAAAGATTTAAGTATTCATGAAGTCCAATTTATCAATTTTTCTTTTATAATCCTTGCATTTTGAGTATTTTCTAAATATTTGGGACTACATTCACATTGACAAGTTTTGCTTTTCCCCCTTATGTTTTGGATTTTAAAATTAGATATATGATCTATTTTGAATAAAATTTTGTATATAAGGTGTGAGGTCAGAATCTGAGTGCATTTTTCATACAATATCCAACAGTCCAGCCCCAGTTTAAGAGACTGTCCTTTTCTCACCAAAGTACCTTGGCCTATTTGTAGAAAATTAATTGACCACATATGTATAGACATTACTATCTTTTTTCTATTAATGTATAAATAAGCCTATGCTTATGACAATATCCTCTTGATTCTGGTAAGCTTATAGTAAAATTTAACATCCTATTGTAAAAGCCTCAGCTCAGCTTTTTCTTTTACAAAATATTTTTATTATTTTAGTTCTTTGCATTTCCTCATGAATTTTATTTGAACTTATCAAATTCTAGAAGATAGCTTCCTAAGATTTTGTTTGCAATTTGGTGAATCTATGTAGGAATTTGGGAATAATACCATCTTAATATTGTATTCCTAATACGTATGCATGAAATATGCCTATTTTTTGATATTACTGAATTTCTCTAAACATATTGTCTATTTTTAATTGTACATATCTTGAAATCTGATTAAATTTACCTGGTTATATTCTAAGTAGTTGATATTTTATCAAGTTTTTAATTTTATTAATTTTTTTGTTAAAGGTTTTATTTATTTATTCATGAAAGACAGAGAGGGAGAGAGAGAGAGAGAGAGAGAGAGAAAGAGAAGCAAGCTCCATGCAGGGAGCCTAATGTGGGACTCGATCCTGACACCCCAAGATCACACCCTGGGCCGAAGGCAGGCGCCAAACCACTGAGCCACCCAGGGA
Source organism: Vulpes lagopus (assembly GCF_018345385.1). Classification (NCBI taxonomy): domain Eukaryota; kingdom Metazoa; phylum Chordata; class Mammalia; order Carnivora; family Canidae; genus Vulpes; species Vulpes lagopus. The sequence goes on along the minus strand of NC_054824.1, from coordinate 19,249,551 downwards.
TCCCTAATTTTATTAAATTTTAATTCCAGTATAATTAATATACAGTGTCATATTAGTTTCAGGTGTACAATATAATGATTCAATACTTCTATACATTACTCAGTGCTCATCGTGATAAGTGTACTTTTAATTATCATCCCTATTACATCCATCCTCCCACCCACCTTTCCTCTGGTAACCATCATTTTGTTCTCTATAGTTAAGAGTCCATTTTATTACATGATTTCACTCATATGTGGAATATAAGAAATAATGCAGGGGATCATAGGGGAAGGGAGAGAAAAACAAAGGAAAGAAATCAGAGAGGGAGACAAACCACGAGGGACTCTTAACTATAGGAAACAAAGTTGCTGGAAGGGAGGCTGGTAGGAGGAGGGGTAACTGGATCACGGGCTTTAAGGAGGGTAGCTGATTGATGAGCACTGGGTGTTATATGCAACTGATGAATTACTGAACTCTACATCTGAAACTAATGATGTACTATATGTTGAATAATTGAATTTAATTTTTAAAAAGTTTTTTTTAAAGAAGTTCATGTTTTCAATAACATTTTAAATTAATTCTCCAATGTTTCTTTGCTAAATTGTATAAAAAATGTATATTTCATATCAACTTCATATCCTGAGTCCTTGCTAAATTGTCAGTTCTCATAACTCTTTTGTTTTTTCCTTAGGTTTTTCTACCAATCAAGTATCATTTCTTTTATCAATAGGGAGAGCATTACTTCTTTCTAGTACTTATAGCTTATTTCTTTGCTTGCCTTATGGCTCCAGCTAGAGACTTCAATATGCTATGTATTAAAATTGTCAAGTGCAGATGTCTTTATCTTGTTCCTGATTTTAAAGAGGAAGTATTCAATGTTTTCCATAAATTAATATGCTAACTATAAAGATTTTATGTGTGTTGCTTATAAATTAAGGATATTTCTTTGTATTCCTAGTTTTCTGAGAGAATTTTTCAATGTGAATACGTATTTTATTTTGTTAAATATTTTTCTTCAGTTATTAAAATTATAATTTTTCTTTATTCTGTTTGATGCTTATTTTTTCATTTAATTTTGATTAATTCAAAATGTTGAATTTATTTTCTATTCACTTGATCATTATTTATCATCCTTTTGATTTATTGTTGCATATGATTTGCTAACTTTTTTTAGTTTTTGCACATATGTTAATAATGGATACTAATCTCTGGATATTATAAATAAATACATCTAGATACTAAGATACATAGAAATATTTTTATCAGGTTTAGTGTCATGTATTATGATCACCTTATAAAATCAGTCAAGATGCATTCCCTTCTGATCGGTCTTCTCAAAGAGTTTATATGAGATTGGTATTATTTCTCTCTTAAATTATTGATAAAATTCACCAAACTACCTAAGCCTAACATTTTATTTGTGGCAGTGTTTTGGATATAAATTAAATTAGCATAATTTATATCAAACCATTCAGATTTTTTATTTATTATTCAATAAATCTTAAGAAACTCCATTTTTTTTATTATTTATTTATTTATGATAGTCACAGAGAGAGAGAGAGAGGCAGAGACACAGGCGGAGGGAGAAGCAGGCTCCATGCACCGGGAGCCTGATGTGGGATTCGATCCTGGGTCTCCAGGATCGCGCCCTGGGCCAAAGGCAGGCGCCAAACCGCTGCGCCACCCAGGGATCCCCCAAGAAACTCCATTTTTGAAGGATTTTGTCTAATTCATAGAAATTATCAAATTTGTTTAAGTTGTTCATAGTATTATTTTATTATTCTTTAAATGTCTGTAACACCTGCAGTTATAGCCCTTCTTTTAATTCCTGATATGGAAATTTGGGTTTTCTCCTTAAAAAAAAAAAAAAGATTTTATGTGTTCATTTGATAAAAAGAAGAGAGCACAGCAGGGGGAACAGCAGAGGGAGGAGAAACAGATTCCTGGCAGAACAGGGAGCCCAACAAAGGGCTCTATTTCAGGACCCTGATATCATGACCTGAATTGAAGGCAGAACCTTAATCAACTGAACCACCCAGGTGCCCCTCTTTTTCTTTTTCTTTCTCTTTCTGTTTCTCTTTAATATTGATCAGTCTTCCTTAACGTTCATCAATTTTTTTTGCACTTATCAATTTTATTAATCATTTCAAATGGTGTGTGGTTTATTAATTGTTCTCAATTTGTAGTTTCTTTTCAATTATTTCTGCTCCTTTCTTTCTTTCAGTTACCTTTGGTGTTAATGTCCTCTTTTCTAGTCTAAATCCATAAACTTAGATCATTCTCCTTTAATCTTCTTAAAACTCTTTTCTACTATAAGTATGTAAGGCTATAAATTTCACTATAAGCACCACTTTAGCTATTCTCACAATTTTGCTATCTTGTGTTTTCATTTTATTTCAACTCAAAATACATTTTTTAAATTTCCTTCATGATCTTTTGAGATATTTACAAAGTGTATTAGTTAATTTGCAAATATTTGGGGAGTTCCTTGATGCTTCATTTAGTTTCATTGTTTTTCGAAGACATACTCTGTAAAATTTATTGTTTTTGAAGATTTATATGGTCTAGCATATAATAGTAAATCTTCCATGTAGAGTTGAAAAGAATGTGTGCTCTTCAGTTATTGGGTGGAGCAAACTATATATAATGTCAGAGGGGTCAAGCTGATTGATAGTGTTCTACAAATGCAACTAGTTAACAAAAGTGTTACTCTTTTTACTCTGCGCTTTATCCCTTTTGCTATTGTTTTAATGTATTTATCCACAAATAAAATGGGCTGTTTATATAGAAAAATTATAAATTTTGACCATCTTAAAATTATGTAATTATATAAATAATAAAATTTATTATATATATATATATATATATATATTTTTTTTTTTTTTTTGCTGTAAAAACCCAGTCTCCTTTAAGGGTCTAGGAGAAGGGAAAAGAAAGCACAGATTTTTTTTTTGTTATTATTATTATTGTTGTTGTTGTTGTTGTTATTATTATTTAGATATAATTGCTATACAACATATTAGTTTCAAGTGTACAACATGGTGGTTTGATATTTGTACATATTATAAAATGGTCACCACAATAATTCTAGTTAACATCTATCAACACACATGGTTACAGTTTTTTCCTTCTGATGAGAGTTTTTGAGATTTCTCATTTAGTAACTTTCAAAATTGCAATACAGTATTATAACTGTCACCATACTGTACAAAAAAATCCCCATGACTAAAAAAAAAAAAAAAAAAAAAAAAAAAAAAAAAAAAAAAATCCCCATGACTTACTTATTTTATAACTGGAGGTTTATAAATTTTAACCCCATTCACTGATTTTTCCCTTGCCTCTTGCCACCACCAATCTGTTCATATCTGTGAGCTCTTGCTATTTTTTTTTGCTTTAGATTCCACATGTAAGTGAGATTTTAAGATATTTATCTTTCTCTGATTTGATTCACTTAGCATAATGCTCTCAAGTCCATGCGTGTTGTCGTGACAAGATTTCCTTCTTTTAAAAAAAAATTACATTCAACTTAGTTAATATATAATGTATTATTAGTCTCAGGGGTAGGATTTAGTGATTTATGAGTTGCATATAACACCCAGTGCTCATTACATCAAGTCCCCTCCTTAATGCCCATCACCCAAAGGCTGAATAATACTTCATTGTATGTATATATACCACACCTTCTTTTTCCATTCATTAATCAATGGAAACTTAGATTGTTTCCATATCTTGGCTATTGTAAATAAGGCTGCAATGAGCATGGGGTGCATATGCATATGTCTTTTCAAGTTAGTGGTTTGTTTTCTCTGAATACATACCTAGAAGTAGAATTGCTGGATCATACAATAGTTTTATTTTTTAACTTTTTTAATTTTTAATTTTTTGAGGAGCTTCTTTACCATGTTGCACCAATTTACATTCCTGCTAACGGTGCGTAAGTGTTCCCTTTTCTCTACATTCTTGTCAACACTTATTATTTCTTCTCTTTGATAGTAGAACTATAGACTTTTATTTACAAACTTATTTGCCATTTCCAGTCCTATAGATCTGAATTTCAATTTAATATTATTTTCTTTCAATATGAAGAAAATTCTTTATTACATGAAGTACTAGAGACCTAAAAGTAACAAATCATTTTAGTATTCATTTATCTGAAAAAGTCTTTATTTTCACTGGACATATATAATTCTGTAGTGATAGAGTTTGTTCATTGAGCATTTTGAGTCCATAAATTGATGATCTTCATCATAATTGAAAAACTTTGGCCATTATTTCTTCAAACATATTTATGCCCCATTTTTATACCTCCCCTTCTAAGACCTAAATTATACATATTTTCAAACTTTTAATTGTTCTACAGGTCCCTCAGCCTCTTTCACTTTTTATTAAATTGTTGTTTCTGTTTTTCAAATTGGATTATTTTTTTTCTACTAGATTGTCTTTAAATTTGCTGACCTTTCCTTCTATCACTATTTATTGTTGAGCCCATATGGTGAATTTTTCCTTTCAGCAATACTTTTAGTATAATAGTATTTTTTCACTTTCTTTTCTATAGATCCCATTTCTTTTCTGAATTGCTCTGTTTATCATTAAATTCATATATTTTTTGAAATTTTCAACATATTGGCCCTTCCATATTTTTTAAAGCTTTTGTTTGCTAAATCCAATGTATTAAGTGGCTTCAAAGTCAATATATCTGCTTTCTACTTTTTAACAGATCACATGACCACTTGTTTTTTTCTTTTCTTTTGGACATATCTCACCTTTCCAATTTTGAATAGTCAGTTACTTCTAATTTCATCTTTTCTCTGCATTTAATACTGAGTAATGATGAGAAACTTTAGGTAAAAGTGAAGCTGTTTTCATTTTCTTTTTCTTCACTCCATGTCTCCATGAAGCAAAAGCCAAATTCAGACAAAGATAGGTATACTCACACTTTCTATCCAACCCTTATTTAGGAGGTACACATGTACCTATTCCTTGTACAACTGACATCCATGTTTCTGGGAACTCCCTTCTGATAATGACTTCACTATAATCCAGTCTAAAGTGGCTCAGACTACCATTCTTAATCAGCACAATCTCTCTGACTTTAGCAGATTGAGAAGTAGCATATTGCTAATTTGAAGCTTAGTTTATTCAAGCCTCCACTAAGAGATACTTGTTCATTGATAAATCACTTTTAAGCGCCTTACTTCTCTCTGTAGAAAGCCTGTGTAGTGGATTTTTTTTAAAAAATATTTATTCATTTATTTGAGTGAGACAGAGAGAGGGAAAAAGAATGAGCAAGAGTGTGTGGGTAGAGAGGCAGAGAGAAGGAAAGAAGCGGACTCTGCACTGAGCCTTGAGACTGATGTGGGGCTTTGTCCCATGATGTGAGATCATGACCTGAGCTGAAGCCCACGGTCAGATGTGCAACCAACTGAGCCGCCAGGCACCCTGAATGCCTGTGGTTTTTAACTGCTTATTTGTTAACTGGAAGTGTGACAGGAAAAAAATTAAAATGACCCAATAAGCAACCTATTTTCTAGCTAATGATACATACACAACCATTCTCACATATAAACACAAGCCTAGCTGCATCTGGATTTGTTGTTGATGCCAAGGACTTTGGAGAAGGGACCCCTTTGATTATCCATGTGGCTTTCCTGCCATGTTCTCCAAGTCATTAGCTGTCTGGCCCTCTGGCAATCTCAGGCTTTTGCTCTTCCCTGAAGCAATGCAAATGGACAGTAGGATCCTTTCAGCTTTCTCTGATTTTAACCCCTGTTGGTCCAGGATCCTGGGAAGTTTTTGCTTTTTCCAGCTGTTTTCAGTTTGGATTTCAGATTCATCTTCCCTGCTCTTCCATCCAAAGTGTTGGCTATTAAGAAAATTGAAATGAGTTACAAACCATTTCATTTATTCTGCTAAACATTTTCCTAACAGCCTCGTCACATTGATGTTGTACAAACACAGTGACACCCATGAGTGTAAATCTTTTGAATGTCATGTATTCATTTAGAGTCCATTGACAATCTATGAATACAATCAGCTGGTTCATGTTTAAACTCAGGTACAGCATGTTACTCATGAGAGCAATATTCTGTGTTCATGCTGATTTGGTTTATTTCAAGTAGCTTCATTTATTACACAGGTAGTGTTATCCCTGCCACCACTCTCAAACCAGATACTTCCTTCTCATGAAATCTCTAGTGGCTAGCTCAGTAACACTGCTCTTGGTCATATACTCCCTTTCTCATAACTTCTGGGTTTGTCTGCTACCATCAGAAGTTGTTCATCATCTAAAGCATCATCTAAAGCATCTACAGTATCTCTAATGCTTTTAGTACACATAATAAACATGATGCCTAATAATTATTGAAGGAAACTATCACTGAAATCTGGTTATATTGGATTTCAAAGGCCAGTCTACATTCTACTGAATACTAAAAAAAGGGGGGGGGCATGTTTATTTAACACTGCAAATTTGCAGTTCCTATAGTAGTGCTGAACAAACAAACCTCCCATGTTTTGTGAAGAAACCAAACAAAATCACTATTGTGTGTCATCACTGATGGTAATCCTGCCTTCCTCTTAGTGGATGCCTAAAGAGTGCTTTAATAACAGTTAATTTACAAAGCGGTTGCACTGGATAGTCTAGGAAAACGATTTTACTTCTTATTGCCTCTATTGAACTAATTATTGATTTCAACAAGTAAAAGACAGCTTCCCATTTTAATTCCTTCTAAAGGCCTACCTCTCATTAATTCAGTTTTCTTTCTCCTTTAACTTTATACATATTCACCACCAACATTACCCCCAGTGACAATAACCTGACCCATCCCTGTATGCTTAGTTTCATGGGAGTTAAAAGAGAGTTTGGGTAAGAATATGGATAGCTTTAATCAGCTCATCCTAATTCCTAAAAAACTCAAATATCATGGTTTGTTGAAAGCATGTTGGTCATATAACTGTGATATAAAAATGATAGTATATTAAGCTTGTAAATACAGATTGTCATAGGGATTTCTAGATGACTTATTCATTTGTTTTAATTCTAAAATACATTTTTCTTTTACAATGTCTTAAGTTTTTCTAGATTTTGTTTTGAGAAGTTTCTTCTGTAAATCCATCCTACTAAAGACAATAAAAAATATATATATCTTAATGTTTAGATAAGTTTCCCCAAGGCTTTGCAATTGGGAACATAATTCTCTTGAAGCGTAACCACTCCATCCTAACCTAATGTCAACAGGACCAAGAACTTACTCTTAGAGAAATGGTAAATATAGTCCTTTGTTCGTAATACCCACTTCAAACCAGGCACCAGAAGGTCAGAACATTACTGCATGTTTGTTTAAATGTGTTCAATTCCAATAGCTGAACCACTTCTCTTCCTGAGTCCACAGTCCAGAATTTTAGGAAGCAAGAAAGAAAATGCCCTGAAAAGTCCCTTTTACCTTTTGCAATGAAAATCTTTCCCTAGTCCAATCAAAAATCTCATTTAGAACAGGAAGTGTGAAGATGAGAATCTGAAGAGGAAAATTAAACCAGTTGCTCAAGTCATCTGGAGAGTAAAGCTATATTGGTGATTGTACATAATGAAAGTGACGGTAGGGAAATTGCATACCAGGTACCAAAGAGGAGATGTCTATGAGAATTAAAGTTCCATATGTAGGTAGTAATATATGATTGCAAAAAGTAGCCATCTTTTATTAGGAAAGAAGAAGTGGCTACCTACATTTAATTAGTACATTACATATAGAAATCCAGGTTTCAAAAAAAAGTGACAAGGAGATAGAATGATAATAATGCTACAGGAAAGAGCAGAAATCAACTAATAGAAAGGAGAAAGTAGAAAAACATGGGGCTAGAATCAACAGTAATAAAACTATGAGGCAAAATAACAGTAAGGATGGACTGTGTCTTGGGAACATGCTATAAATATGAATAATAAAACAGAAGTTTGAAAGCAGAACATGCTTCACTGGTTCTGTAGGACAAAAACTTTTTAAGGCTGCTTGAAGGAGAGAAGCAGATGGAAAAATAGAATGTGCCTTTGAAACAAAACTAGCAAACAATGTGGAATACTTCGGGTTCTAAAATGAGCAACTTTAAGCTAATCTCTAAGACTTGGGCAAGTTTTAATACAGTGTGTCTCATTTTTCTCATTTATAAAATAAGGATGATATTAATGACAATTTCAAATGTTTGGGCTTTTTCAATGTTGGCTGAATTATGTGTTACAATGCATGTCGAAAAAGACTAGCCAAAGCCAACTAATGGAACTCTCTTACCATAAAGTATGTGTGTGCATTACTGTGTTATAGATACTTTAATGTAGCTCATGCTAGCTCACAGTATGTTGATTGGCAAATGATTTTTTAATAGTATTTTGTTGTTCCTGTATCTTAGAAAGGTTATTAATGTAAATTTCTCCAACTGAAGGGCTGAAATGGAGCACTTACTTTTGAAAAATTGCAATTGTAAAATCTCTCTCTGCTCCAATGATTTGGAGGACATTCCTAGACAACCCAGGTTCTCAACAACCTGGGAGCCAGTCCTTTGAAATGTAATCACCTAGAGAAATAGTGCCCCTAACTTCCAGCCTATGTGGGAGAATAGAAGCCTAACTTTGATAATTGCCAATTAGCAAAGCAGATGGCCTAATTACATTGACCAACTTGTCCACAGTGTCTTCCAGTACTTTTTCACTATCTCACCCAGTGCTTAAAAACACTTCCATGTTTTATTTCAACAGAATTGAATGATTCAATCTCTCTCCTCTCTTGCAACAGTCTTGATCTTACAATCTTTATTGTGAAAGTCTTGAATAAAGTCTTATTTAACCCATCCAGTAACATGTGTCCTTTATGGGGCTGAGAGCTTGATCTGTGCATCTTTACATGTTGGGGCACTCCTTCCCTTGGTTAATGTTTTTATTCAATACAACCAACCTCTGATTCTTTTTTTTTCCACCTTTCCATCAATACTTCTCATCGCAGGTTATTGGTATCATCTAAGGAGTATTTATGATTATTAATGACTGGGCCTAATCATAGTGCCAGATTTAATCGATCCAAGATAGGGCTGGGATATTGTTATTGTTTAAGTTACCCCAGATTATAGTAATTGCCAACACTGAGAAATACTTTTCCAGAGAATAAAGCTTTTTTCTATCACACAGGGCTTCTCCAAACATATAAGATAAAATTGATAAGATTTTCATTTACCAAATTTGAATTGCCTACCCTTCCTGCCATTCCTGTGCTATGCGTAATTTACCTTGATTGTAGACTTGGGGCATCTTAAGTTCTTCAGTCATATATTTATTGACTATCTCTAGATACTTCTACTGTGGAGACAGATGCCATTCATTATGCCCAGATTTTACTAGTTTATATCTTAAAAACAACTTTAAGTTCTAAAATGTGATAGTAGGAGACTAAATTGACCTTATTTGGCTAATTCTATGTTAGCTTTTCATATCTCATCAAAAGTGTTATAGTCTCTAGAACTGCTTCCTTTAATTCTAGTCATAGATGACAGCATTGATATTACCTGAGAGTCTAATAGACCTGAGGAATCAGAGAACACACCTTGAGGTACTAATCAGAATGAGTAAAATACCCAGGTGATTCTTATACACATCAGTATCTGCTGTGCCATGTACTATTTGCTCCCTAATGTAGCTTTAAAAAAAATTATTATTATTTATTTATTTATTTGAAAGAGAAAGTGAAAGAGAGCATGAGAGAGAGAGAGAGAGAGAGAGAGAGATTGAGAGTGCGCAGCAGGGAGCCCAATGAACGACTCAATCCTAGGACCCTGGGATCATGACCTTAGTCAACTGACTGAGCCACCCAGGTGGACATAGCTTTTTGACCACTCCTGTGTGCTTCCAGGACAAACTGGTTTCCTGCAAACCCAGCTGTTATCACAGGAAAAGTAACTCTGGCTTATGTGCTTGCCCCTCTCACTAGAAGGTAAATCATTTGACAGTAGAGGTTATGTGTAAGTACTTTTTGTATTGTGAGTATCCAGCACAATCCTTGGTATTTAGTGAGTATTCTTAGTCTTCTTAATTACTCTTAATTTTGTTTCTTTTTAAATCCCATTCTTAGAATCATATAAGTAATATGTTATAATTTTAGTTGATGTTAGTGACATGGAAAGTGTATAGAGTAAAGAAATGAAAAAAATTAAGCTTTTAATCCCTCTAAAACAACTTTCTATTTCTAAAAACAGGATTCTGTTTAGTTTATATGTTTGAGTAGTTGAGTTCATGATATAGATACAATTTTGAACGCTATTTTTCCTGTGCAATATTATACAATAAGCATTTCCATGCTGCTATTTACTTTTCAAAACCATTTTTAATATATATTTAATCATTTCAATGGATATTTTAGGCTCTTTACATCATGATCTCAGCACATCTCTCTTGTTTTAGCCTCAGGTACCAGTTAGTACATACACTTTCTCTGCTCCAGCCACACTGGACTCAGTGCTGTTTTTGCTTTTCTTACAGTTCTAATTTTTCTGAAGTGATTATTTCCTGCTAATGCCTTCCCTGAATAGCTAAATCAATTAGAATCCTACCCTTTGTATATGACTCAAATGCAAACTCCGTAAAACTTGCTCTTAAAAATCTCAAAAGATGTCTCTCCAAAACTCCTAATCACCTGCTGTTTTTTTTTTTTTATTCCTATTATGGCATTTGTCACATGTACCCTGATATTGTCTTGTAGTCATATCTACCATTTTACCTACAAACAAATTTAAGAAACATGCCCTAATATTATCAGAATTATATTATAAATATTATTTTTATATTTGTAATATTTATAGAGACCTGTTCATAGGAGATGTTAAAAATCTTTTTTCAGCTTTACTGAAGTGTGCTTAATATACAAAATTCCATATATTTAATGTATATATTTTGATGAGTTTTGACATATGCATATGCCTATAACATCATCAACATAATCAATATATAGATACCTTCACCTCCAAAAGATTTCTACCCCTGTTCTTTATTTTTCTATTTTTTGCTTTTTTTTTAACTCTGGTAGTAACACCAAAAGTATAGGCAACAAAGGTGAAAATACACAAATGAGGCTACATTAAATTACAAAGATTTTGTACAGCAAAGGAAACAGTCAGTGGAGTGCAAAGGCAATCTACATAATGGAAGAAATATTTGCAAACCACAAATATGATAAAGGGTTAATTTGGAAAACATAAACAATTCCTACAACTCAAAAGTAAAGAAACAAACCAATGGTTTGAAGGACTTGAATAGACATTTCTCCAAAGAATACATTCAAATAAAGAACAGGCATGTGAAATGTGATAAACGTCACTATCAAATAAATGCAAATCAAAACCCTAATGAGAGATGACCTCAAACTTCTTAGAATGGCTATTATCAAAACAAAACCAAAAAAACAAAAAACAAAACCACAAAAGATAACAACTGATGGTGAGAGTATAGAGAAATTGGAACACTTGTACACCGTCAGTGAAAATACGAAATGGCATAGTCTCGATGAAAAAAGAGTATGGAGTCTCCTCAAAAACTTAAAAATAGAAATACCATATGATTCAGCATTCCCATTCCTGGGTTCTTGAGACAGAAGCTTGTTTTTCATTCAAAGTTTTTCAATATACTCTCTCATTTGTGTGGAATATTCTTCCTTCAGATATTTACATGATTTTTGCAGTCACTTTTTTCAGGTCTTTGTCAAATGGTACATTTTTAGACTTGCTTCCTTTCACCATTCCCCTTACCCTTTTGCTCTCCTCATTTTCTTTTTTAATTGCTTTTGTGGTGCTTATGATAAAAAATAACTTGAAATTTATGATATGTAGATATGTGTTTGTTTATTGTCAGTCTTCTCCACTAGTAAATAAACACTTTGAAGGTAGCAATCTGGTCTGTCTGGTTCACTTCCTAAAACAGTTTGTGGCACATAGCCTATCAATAAATATTTATGGAATGAATGAAAGAATGGACGATATGACAATTCATATACATTTTCACTCTATGTTAATCTAGTTTTTCCTGATATAAGGAACTATAATTTTACATTAGAGTTTGTACATGAATCATAATCCTGTTTTTGAAATTGAATATATGAAAAATTTTAGTAAGTTCTTCCCCAGTTTAATTTGACTATATAGGCACAAAGCCACTTTGACAATGAGACCCAGGGAGAAACCAAGAAGTTAAATTTGCTTATAATATCTAAGGACCATAAAAGCTATGAAATTAATTTCCCTCTCTCTTTTACTCTCTTTTCACTTTCTCCATCATCTCCTTTGACTGGAAATATGAGCTATTTATTAAGGCAAAGTACGGGTAGATGTACCATTACAGTGATTCATCATGGTGAGACCAGGCTTTTGTTTTTATATGTGTTTCAAGGGATGGGCATGTAGGAATAGAGCCCTGGGAGTAGAGATAAATGTTAGAGATTTCCAGGCTTGGTGGATTCCTCTAAATACATTTCTATGGTTTATTATTTTCATAACATTTCCCACTTTACCCCATCAGGATATAAAACCTCAGTACTGAAAACTTTAGAAGCTTCTGCTTTATAAAAGAATCATATATCCCCATAAGAATGCTTTTTACAGTTAAAAAGAAATAAATTGATCCATGCAAATTCTAATACCATATCAGAGTACCACTTATGTGTCTCCAGCAATATTCCTGGAATGCCACCTGAAAGGAATAAGATGGCTAATACCAATTTGTATCAGCAATTTTGAATGAGAAAGAATACACTGTTGAATAGTCAGATGTTTAGAATAGTAAAATACATCCAAGTGAATGTGACACACATACACCCAAAACCAAGATAAATTTATTGTTGTCTAAAACACATTTTTAGAACTGCTAAACCACAGATTGAAAATAACTAATCTCGTTAGCAGCAATGTGTGCATTATGTCTAATTCCACTTAGTGTAATAAACCACTGGAATATTTAAAAGGTTATCTTTGACTATATTTTCCTAATACTTATAATAGAAATGATGACAACATAATATAGGTGACAGATGAGGTCATTCCTAAGGCTAAATACCAATTGTGTTTTTTTGACTGAATTATAAAGGCAGTGCCTTGCAAGATGAAACTAAAATAATCCAGAGTTTAGTCTCATTTTAAGATTCACTAGTGTAGAAGTAATCAAATGCTAACTTTTATACTCAATCACTCTAATTGTGCAGGTGATTATAATCCATTATATGTACATACTGATGTATAAAAGAAAGAATCTCCTGCATTCAATTAATTAACAATTTAAAAATATCCTAGGATTAGTAGTGCCCTTCCTATGTCAATATATCTGATTGGGTCTCAATTTCCTGAATTTTAGTTATTGTAACTCTCACTTTCCGCTTTGGGATTCTAAAATTTAAAAAATCTGGTTAAAAAATAAATGAGAGATTTTCTAATCCAGGGAGAGATAAATGAAGGCATAAGACTAAAAAGAACTAGAGAATCTGATATCCTCATACATTAAAGTGTAATAATAAATACTATATTTTCAGGATATAAATTCACATGACCCCCTGCTAAGGGTTATGAGAAAGAATTCTTTTGGCACAATCTCTGTCTTTAGAACTTCACACCTTAAGATAAACACAGAAATGAAATTAAATATGGAAAAGATATACCAGCTGCAGAATAAAACTGTTAAATAATTACATATATAAACAGACACATGATACCCTCAGGTCAGAAGAGAAAAGAAAAAAGAAGAGTAGAAAATTAATAAAATTTCATCATTATTTTGACTTTTAAAAATAATTATTTCACTAGTGATTAAACTGGTTTAGTTGAATCACCCAAAAAATGATGGGCGATGAATGCAAGATCATATCCATGAGAAAAAGGAAGATGTTTTATTTTATTTAACAAAAGTACATAAATATGCGTATGTTCTAAACATAATTGACCAAATGAATGACTTGAAAATCTAATCACTAGGTATAGAGCAAAACACAAAAATTCTTGCAAACCATAACTTTAATTTGAAATTTATTCTTTATTCATTCCAGATACTACAACATAGTTTGCCAAATTCTTATTTAAAATAAATTTTCATGGGAGTTTTTCCTGGCCTCATCACTGAGGCTCCTAAGAGGAAGATTTATGATATATTTAAATCTGAACTAACTGGGAGATATAGTTTTTTAAACAAAATTTTACAAAATACACATGACCCTTAAGATCTTTCTATGCTTCCCTTAGTAACCAAAACATTCTCTTTCACCAATAGGCTCATGCTCATTATTTATTAGTAATTGTAAATTCAGATGCCTTTTCAGTGGTTAATGGATGACTGTTAAACAGAAAAACAAAATAAAACTGTATTACCAGATATTTCCAGAAACCTATTATCTTTTCTGGGTGTAAATGAAATAATCTTTATTTTATTAGATGGCTATGTGGAATCTAGGCTAAAAGACTTCTGGCACTAACCAAAAACCTCTCACACTTGAAACAGTGGATTAATCTTAGAAGGTATGTGCCCAATGAGGTAAGATCCAGTATATGCGTGTACTTTCTAGGGTTAGGCATTAGGAAGACTCAGGACAGCTCTGGGATTAACTTTCCAATCTTCTTTGTTATTTAATATGTTTTCCTGACTTCCTACATATTTAGCTTCAATTAAAAAAAGTCAATGATGTTTTTGGTTACTGATAGCTACATAAATTAACTAAAAAATCTGCTTTGTGTTACGCTTTTTGTTTCTGGCGAAAACCTATTCAAAAATATTCAGCGGCTTTTACTGCATATTTGTGTGCATGGTCATTTATTGAAAAGTGTTCCTTAGGTTTGTGACAACCCAAAACTCTAGTTCATTGAATTGTGAAAGTCTTCCATTTGTTTTTTTTGTTGTTGTTGTTCATTTGTTTTGGTTTGGTTTTGATTTTTTTACCCATAACACACTAGCAATGTCTATTACCTCTGGCAGAGAGCTAACAAAGTTAAAAGAAGGGTTTCCAATCTGCTTCCGGCTTCTAGCTGCAATTTCTATTCTGTCTCCATGGAAATAGAAATCAGATAAATAAAATAATAAAATAAAAAGTGCTTCTACTCATGAACTTTTTTAAGCTTATGATTTCTTTTCAATAAAAGTACAATGATTTTTTAAGAGATCAAAATATTGTTATTTCTTGAAACTTTGTTTCAGAAACTATTTACTTAAAAGGACATATATATCTTCAGAAAGAAAAAAAGAAAAAAATCATTAGCCTTGATGTAATCTGTGTTAGCCTTCAAATAGCCAGAACAACCTGGTAGACCAGATAATGCCCCACAGGCTCCCAGTGAAAAAGACTTCATCTGCCTTGCTTTGGGTTAGTAGGAAATGGAGTGATGCTTCTGGAGCCAGGGGAGCTGTCGAGTAGGACAGTAGAAAGGATCAGTCTCCAGTTCAAAACGTGGCCAAAGTACAAAGTGGCTCCTTAAACATTCAAAGGAACAATTTTGGAAGCAGCTTGATAAAATTCCTTATTTTTTCCCATCCCAATAGTAGGGCCTGTCTGCCATGTGCTGCTTTTCTTTTAACATATCTAAGCTCCAAAAGATGGATCTGAGCTTAAATTCATGCTACCTTTTTTTAAAAAACATTATTACTGAGAATTACTTTTTTATTTCCTTCTTGCCATATCAAGTATCTTTTATTCTTGAACAATTCATGTCTTTACTACTTTTGGTGAGTAGTATAAGATCAATTCTAAATTCCTTTGACCAACATCACTGCCTCACTAAAACTGTGTGATCAGAGTCACAATCTGATATGGGATCATAGCTTTATATGTAAGATGCTGACCATACTTGTTATTTTGTGTTCTCCCCTGTTGCAAAAAATGTATTTTTTACAGTTTTGCAGAATAAAGGGAACTGTAATGTATGTCTCCACATTTATATGATTATTGAAGTACTACATACTCAAATATATGTTTTGTTGATTTTGCATTTATTACAACCTCCTAACTACCCCCCCACACACACACACACACCACAGAGACATTTCCTCAAAACATAGGAGTAAGAATACATTGTGGAATAGGTATACACTCTTCCTTCTCTCCCATGGTCTGATCAATGTAAAAGTAACATGCATTTTGTACAGCATTTTACTTCAAGTCATGCCTTTTGCAATATGTTGTTATTTTTACATTTTCTGAGATTTCCTGGCATTTAAAGATCTCATGACTGCCCAGAAGAATACAGGAGTGAGAACAGAGGGATTGAGAGCATGGGATGTAAACCTCTTGAACTCAAATTCTAATACTCACTTCTCTGGTATTAAAACAAATGCAGATGGGCGCCTGGGTTGCTCAGTGGTTGAGTGTCTACCTTTGGCTCAGGTCTTAATCCCAGGGTCCTGCTGTTGAGTCCCACCTGCATCAGGCTCCCTGAGCCTGCTTCTCTCTCTGCCTATGTCTCTCTCTCCGTGTCTCTCATGAATAAATAAATAAAATATTTAAAAAAATAAAACAAATGCAGAATTGTTATTAAATCTTTCTAGGCTTCCATTTCCTAATCTATAGAAAAGGAATAATAATAGTTCTACTTAATGGGCTTGAGGTGAAGATGAAATAAGTAAGCAAATAAATAAATAAATCTGGCAAATAGTTGATTTGTAAATGTTGCTTCATAATTATATAAGTTGGACAAAGGTGGTAGGAAAGATGAAAGTAAGTGAGGTAACCATTTATTGTCCAAATGCAGTTACTTACTTTGAGGAATGTAAAAAGGGTGCTAATAAATTAAAATATGTAATTTTAAAATATTTATATACTGGACCTATAAAATATTATATTAAAATTACTTTCAAAACAAATTATTAATGTATAATCATATACATTAAAATAGACTCTAAAATTTATATTGATTTAGAAATAACAAGTAAAATAACAATTCGGGGCACATATTCACATCCTTGGTCAGTCGAGTCCTCTTGTCTGTCCATGGCATAGTCTTTTAGACTACTACACAGACTGCCCAATACAGTGAGCAAAAAGCAGGGCCACAGCAGCACAAACCCTGACTGAAAGGAGTTTGCTATCCCTAGTAATTTGGGTCCTAGCTCAATTTATTTGATTGCCAAGTGCCCAGCATGACATTCTTAAAAATTCTTGAAAAGGGACAGTGAGTTATGTTGTCACTGGATGGAGTGGGGGAAAAGAGACCCTAGTTATATGCTAGCTGTCTTTCAAATTAACCACCCAGGTCTCAAATCTGCTAGCCAAGACCATGTGGAACTTTAAAACAACTCTTATCTGACTCAGGTATATTACTTTGTCAAAAATGAAAAATTTGGACTAATACTAAACCCATCAAAACATTAGGATAACAGTTTTGACTCTAGGTCTGTCCCAAGAAAGTCCAGTGGTCACCTAGAAATAGGACTCTGAAAAATTGTTGGTAGTTCTGTTTGAAATTTGGGACTTCACTTAGACGTATATTGTTGCAAAATTAATAATATGGAGAATTCTTGTAGTAAACTATTACCAAGTTAAAAATTCTCTGAAAGTCAAATTGAACCTTAGGTTTCTGAGTTGGGATGGTAATAGGCAATCCATACTTGTCTGTTTTCTTCTCCCCCTCCAATTGTACAGATTTGTACAGAATTGCACAAATTGTCTATAGGAAAAATAGATATAAAAAGTTTAAAACATTAAAATATATCATTTTTTTCAAAAAGAAAGAACATTATAGTAAATTGACAATTACCAAAGAGGTAGTGTTTAGATGTTAAAAAGAATAATTAATCTAATTGGGATGACCCTTGGGCATTTTGACATTATCCTGTTTTCAAGAATAGCTGTCAACGTTTCTGAACAACAATAAACTCTTACTCCCTGTTGTTGTTGTTTCTCTTCTCCTGAATCTCAGTTTTGAATTAATTTCTGAATATTTCTTTCTCTCTGTCTACAAAACTGTCCACAATTTTCTCATCAGTCAGGTAAGAAGTATATAAACTAGTCTTGTATAATTGATAATAAATATTATGAATGTAGAAAAAACAAGTCTGGTGAGACTTACTAATGAATAAAACTAATGGGGAAAATGAAATATTAATGCCAAATTTAACTAGGTAAAATTGGACTTGGAGAAATGCAAGTAATTGAAAAAATGCAAAAAGAAACTCATCTATGGCATATTCTCCCAATCAATAATTGATACAATTTGATATAAAAGCTGGCTCAGAATTTGAATTTTCAAATTTCAGAATTTGAAATTTCATCAGAAAATTTAAATAAAAAATAATTTGTTCTGATAAAAAAAACAGAAAAAATAGAAAATGGAAAAATTATAAAGTTATTTATCTCCATTACATTTATCCAAATATTACATTGGCTTGAGGATAGTCCAGACAATTATCAAAGACAAATAAAACAACATTTGTACAATTCTGATTAAATGCTTATAATCAAAGTTCAGTGAGGTCAAAAGAGTAGGATCAAAATGGACAAATTGAAATAATCTGCATGATTTGGGAAGAGCATGTCTTTAGAGAACCCTCTAGGAAAGAAATTTCCTAAATATACTACTTTGCACATAAAACCATTAAAAGAAAAGATTTTTTTTTTATTTGAAAGAGCATCTGTATAAAATATGCATATGTATATTCTGAAACAGAAAATAGTGCGAACAGCAGTATCTATCATGTAGTATAAGAAACTGAGTATTGGGATCCCTGGGTGGCGCAGCGGTTTGGCGCTTGTCTTTGGCCCAGGGCGCGATCCTGGAGACCCAGGATCGAATCCCACGTCAGGCTCCCGGTGCATGGAGCCTGCTTCTCCCTCTGCCTGTGTCTCTGCCTCTCTCTCTCTCTCTCTCTCTCTCTCTCTCTGTGTGTGACTATCATAAATAAATAAAAATTAAAAAAAAAAAAAGAAACTGAGTATTATGAAAAAGAGAAGAGAAATTGAATATTATATTCAAGCCCTGTGTACCCCTGACTGACTACATAAATCTTTCCCCTTATTTCATCCAAATTTTTTGGTTCAATATGTCTTGCTTTTTATTATCATTTTACTACAT
This sequence comes from Vulpes lagopus, assembly GCF_018345385.1. Taxonomy (NCBI): domain Eukaryota; kingdom Metazoa; phylum Chordata; class Mammalia; order Carnivora; family Canidae; genus Vulpes; species Vulpes lagopus. Next base: position 19,230,510 of record NC_054824.1, on the reverse strand, counting down.
TTATTAGCATACCATTTAGGTCAATTTTTGAACTTCTATAAATTTGAACTTCTATAAATAAATTATAATTTACTTATTTTATCATCACTTACTTTTAACACAAAGCATTATGTCTTTTGAGATCCATTCATCTTGATTGAAATAGCTTTATTTTCATTGTGGCATAGCTTTAATTTTTATATGATAATCTACTGATTATTCATATTTTCTATTGAATATTTATATCAATTCTATGTTTCTTCCTATTATGAATAGTGCTGTTATTCATAATCTTGTAATTTAGTCTCCAAGCGCAGTTGTGCAACAGTGTCTCTAGGATATATGTTAGGCAATGGATCACTGAGTTGAGGATCTGATCATTCCCAACTCTATTATATAATGTCAAGCTATTTTCAAAGTAATAGATCGAACCTTTGTGAGAGTTCACTTGCTTCATATCTGACTAATAATATTATCAGACTTTTCTATTCTTGGTAATTTGGCTTTAATTTGTATTTTTATCATTACTAATGAGGCTGAACACATATTTGTACTTACTGTCCACTCCTTGATCCGTTAAATTGCTCATTTTGTCTTATTACTTTACAGTAGTTCTTTATACATTCTGAATACCGATCCACTATCAACAATATGACAGTGGCAAATATCTTTTCCCAGTGTGTGTTCCAAGTATAACTTGTCTTTTCATTCCCACTAGAAAAGAACAGCTAATTAGTTATGTTCTTATGTTCAACGTAGTAAAATTTATTCCTCCTTTTATACCTTCTACATTGATGTCTCACAAGAAATTCTTTCCTTTGCTTACTAGCAAATCAAATAATTATAAAGAAATTAAAAACTCAAACTCTCTGTATTCTAATTTCACCTTTTGCTTTTACGTATTTCACTGATTTGTTCAAAAAGCACAAATATGTCCAATATTAAGAATAGAATGTTCCCTGTATATGCTTATGATGTGACAATGTCACTAACTATTACGGTTCTTAAGGGAAATTGGTGCTGCTTGCTATTATAAGAAAAGATTGCTTAAAATGATTTACTTAAAACTGACCCAAACAATTTTGGTTATCTTTCAAAAATATTAAGTATTTCCTACCCCCAAGATCATAAAAATAATTTTCAATATTTTCTTCTAACAGTTCACCAGTTTGTCTTTTACACTGGAATTGACTATTGTATATAGTATAGGGTAGAGAAATTAAATGTATAAGTATTCTGCATGGAAAAAATATTCATTTCTCTTTTATCTAAAATGATGGTTTAGCATATGTCAGGATACCTATGCTTTTACTTAAAAATAATATCTAAAGAAAGCACTTGAAGACTTTATATTCATTTTTTATTCTATCCTTCAAACTTTTTCAAATGAATACTCCTGAAATTAATCTCATATAACACTATAAATAATCTTTGTCTTTTTTATTCATTTGTGTTCTAAATATTTTTTCACATTTCTATTCAATCTTCCTAAAGATTACCTAGAAATCTTTCATTATTTCAGTGAAGTTCTCAGGTTCTTCAATGGAATGAATGTTTGTGTTTCCTCCTTTCTCCCAAATTTATATATTAACTCTAATCCCCATTGTGGCCATATTTAGAGATGGTGTCTCTAAGAAAGTAATGTTAAATGAGGTTGTAAAGGACAGCTCTAATTTAATAGGATTATGTATTTATAAGTCATGAGAGCTTATTAGCTCTCTGACATGTGAGGACACAGTAAGAAGACAACCAACTACAAAGAAGAACAAGCTCTCATCAGGACCTGAATTGGCTGGCATTTTAATCTTGGACTTCCTAACCTTGAGAACTGTGGGAAATTATTTTTTATTGTTTAAACCTCCCAGTCTGTGGTATTTGTTATGGTAGTCTGAGCAGACTAATCCACACTATTTTAGGATTATTTTAAATGTAGCTAATGCTATATTGACTGTGCCAGAGTAATGATACATTAAGATCTCAGAATTACACTTTTTACAATAAATTCCCAGGAATAGATTTAGTAAGTTGAAGAACCAAACATATTTGTAGCTTCTAAAAATATTTTGCCGTATTGTTTTCCCAAATAATTATATAATTATACTACACCTCTCAACAGTACTAGAGCATATCAATTGCACATTAAATTCAAAAGATTTGTGGTAGCTCTGTTTTAATATGATAATGGAATAAATATGATAGTACCTCAGGATTGCTTTGATTTTCAATTTAACACCCATATACTTAATTTTCAGTTGCTCCTTAATCACGTAGAGGCTAATTCCGTGACTTAGCAAAAGAACTCTCCCTTGATTCACAGAGCTAATCCTGTGTATATACATTTGGTCAGTCATAAGGACATGGTAACAGTTTCCTTACAAACAAATAAAATACTCTTAAGTCTACAAAAAAAATTCAAAGAGATAAGTTTATCTTATAACTTAAGTGCCATTAGCTTAGAAAAAAGCAGGCAGACAAAACGACTATGTTTTAAAACATATATACACATAAAAATTACCTAGACTATATATGTCTATATACACATATTTGCATAAATATAAAGTAACTCATAAAACAAAAATGTATAGAAAGCATTGGCTTGGGTGTGCTATTTTACAAGAGAAACTTGTACTAAATACCTACGTACAACCACACAATGAAACTAAAAGCTACTTGGTTATTTTAATAGACATTTAGTCTCTTTTCATTATTTAAGAAAAGAGACATTTTCTGAAATATGGCTTTTAAGCTTTCAATGTGTAGGTTTTTGAATCAGGCCAGCATGAATCACAAAGAACCAATTACTACAAAGCAGTGGCTTTCACATTTCTTTAATATTTCCACTAACCTTATTTCTCCGGTGAGCAAAATAACTGCTGCTATTTGCTCAGAATTGGCGGCCATGAGCAGACTGGCTGTCAAAGATCCCTGTCTCTTGCACTAATTTCAAGCTCTATTGAACAGTGCTGCTGTGGCAAGACCAGTGTGCCACATATAATAGGAGCCCTGGCACTACTTGAGGATAATCTTAAAGAAACTTGTGAATATTGCTAATTAAAGGAAAAATGCTAGAATTTTTTTTTCTTCTCTCTCTCTCTCTCTCTCTCTTTTTTTTTTTTTTTTTTTTTGGTTTGGTTTAATAAGCTACTTCACTGTGGTATATAGTTCATTGCTGCAATATTATCAATGGCCAGCAGGTGTTATTAAAAAAAAAAAGGTGGAATTTTATTCTACAAATAGAAAAAAATAAGCTAACAGAAATCATGCACCATTAAACTTGTGACAACAAAGAGGCAACAAGAGAAAACAAATGCACTTTCCCAAGCTATTTTCACAACATTCCCTTAGAGATCTCTCTTCTCTGTTTCTATGTATTCTACTAAAGAAAGATAATCTAAATGCAATCTCCACTTCACCTGGAATTCCTTCTTTAGTGTCCATCTGATCTTTCACCCCTACCTCCACTACATAGTCTTTATTAGTTAGCAAATGATCTTCAGGTACTATCTTCAAACAAAGGCATTCTAATAACTTTTTTTTTTCCAAAATGTATCGGTTTTTTTATATGTTACACCTGAAATATATGTAAATTTGTCTATATTATTACTTTTCATTCTCTTTTAATTGTGACTTGTCTTTCTCAGATTCAGTGGGTTCCTTTTTCTCTGCCCACTTGGGAAGTTAAGGATTTCCTAGGTTTCTTCTTTATAGCTTTCTCTTCCCAACATTATTTTATTCCCCTAGTAGTCTTATCCCCTCCTATGGCTTTAACCATCACCTGGATTCTGATAACTCACACATATACTCTTCCTATGTTGTTCTCCTAGGAGCCTGAGATATATTTTTACTTGCTATTTTATCTCTCTACCTAATCATAAGCAGACATCTCAAACTCAATCGTTTTGGAAATGTTTAGCAGTATGGATTAAACCTGAACAAAAGCACACTCTCAGATCTGGAATTCCACAACTTGGTCTAGAATCCACAAAAATGTGGGCAATGGACATCAAAAGATTTATAAGAGTGCTAATAGTATTCTTGTTTATAATTGCCCCACTGGAAAAAAAAAAAGAAGAGTAGATACATAAATTGGAGTAATTATAAAATGGGAAACTGTACAGCATTGCAAATAAAGCTACCACGGCTAGGCATAGCATTGTCAAGTAATCTTGCAAACATAATCCTGAGTGACAAAAGCCAAGATAAAATGTGTATACTGTATGATTTTATTTACAGACAGTTCAAAAATAGGAAAAACTAATCTTTGATGTTAGAAGACAAGATATTATTTCTCTTTGAGGAGAAATATGAGTTGCTGGGAGAAGTTACAAGTGGCTTTTTGTGGGGCTGACCATGTTCCACGTTCTATCTTGATCTGGGTGCTGGTTACATGTCTGGCCACCTGGTGAAAATTGATCAAGCTGTGCAATTATGGATTGTGCACTCTTTTGCGAACCAGTTACACCCCATAAGTCATTTAATACTGTCACTTTACAAATGATGATAAATTCCACACCACCACAACAGTAACTAAAAATATATCTAATCATGATGTTGTCCCAAATAAAATCCTTCAATGTTTTCCAATTGACTCTAGGTTGAAAACCTAAATATCAGAGCACGGAATAAAAGGCCCTTGTAATCTAGCTTTTGTTAAGATCTAGCCTCAGCTCTTACCGTATCTTGGCCACATTAAACCAATTTCCTTATGTTATTTTTATTAATTTTTCTTTATTGTTAAATATTTATTTTTCATTTTTATGTTTAAAAACTCAAATATTATTCCAATGTAGTACACCTTGACTATAGGTGATTAAGCATTTTCTTCTTTGCCTTTCTGTGTCCTTCTCCATGTACCACTTTTGTAGCTCCTATCCCAATAACTATTCCTGTTTTCCTAAGTAATAGGAAATTACATAGGAGCTGGGAAATAGAGAGCAGAATCTTCATACACTAAGGAGTATCCATTAAAGATTAAGGAATGTAATATTCTGCAAGATTTTACACACTACATTATTTGTAATCTATTTTAAAATTGGAAAAAAATAATAGTAGCATTAAGAAATTGGTATAGATTCCAATTTTAAGATTTTCTGAACCTGAATTACCCACTAGTAAATTAAGGATTTTATCTACAGTCTAAAGTGTGCATTGAGGGCAGCCCAGGTGGCCCAGAGGTTTAGCACCGCCTTTAGCTCAGGGTGTGATTCTAGAGACCCGGGATCGAGTCCCATGTCACGCTCCCTGCGTGGAGCCTGCTTCTCCCTCTGCCTGTGCCTGTGTCTCTGCTACTCTCTCTGTGTCTCTCATGAATAAGTCAATTAAAAAAAAATTTTTAAAAATAAAGTGTGGGAATCCCTGGGTGGCGCAGCGGTTTGGCGCCTGCCTTTGGCCCAGGGCGCGATCCTGGAGACCCGGGATCGAATCCCACGTCGGGCTCCCGGTGCATAGAGCCTGCTTCTCCCTCTGCCTGTGTCTCTACCTCTCTCTCTCTCTCTCTCTCTCTCTCTCTCTCTGTGACTATCGTAAAATAAAAAATAAATAAAAAAATTAAAAAAAAATAAAGTGTGCATTGAGTTACAGAAACTAAAACAAAGTGTACTCAAATGATGGTCTACAAAGGCATAGAACATATTGCTCAGCATATATTCTGAAATGTAACTGGATCTATCAACATCCATAACTAAAAATATAAATATAGGCCCATGAAATTGAAGTAGGAGAGAGAGGTTCCTGTCTCACGGAGTTGAAGAATGAGGACAAAGGAGAATGAGTAAAGCAGTAGAGTTTTATTAAGCAAGGATACACAAAAAGCTCTCCAGAGTGAGGAGTCCTGACAAGGTTGCCAATGTGAAGGGGGAGAAAATTAAGGCCATTTCACCTTAAGTTCAGCGTTAGCACAAGTATAGCCATCTCAGGCCCCTGTGAATAAGAGCTGAACTTTACCTTACTTCAGTTGGGGAGGATGGGGGAGACAGCTTAATGCCCTAGAAAGCCCCATATTAGAATGAGAACAAAGCTCAATGGCCATGGTAGAAAGTCTCATATCAGAATGAGAACAGAGCTTAATGCCCCTGAAAGCCCCATATCAGAATGTAAACAGAACTTGAGAAGTCCCTCCACTCCTTCTGGAGGTCCCCTAGACCAGCCCATAAAACTAAGCGGGAACCCACCTCCGGTAGGGGTCCAAGTCCCTGCTCCGCTGTGTCGGGTATACTGGGACCCAAATTCCAGCTTGTTAATAAACCCTTGTGTACTTGCATCAGTGTCGGCTCCTTGGTAGTTTCTCGGATTCGAAATCTTGTGCACAACAGCCAACATGGGCCTCTACTGACAGTCTTATTTAGAACTGACCAAGAAGCTTGTGGCCTTAACATTCTTATGAAGTTTTAGTGATAACATCTTTAATAGCTTGCTTCCTTTTTAAAAGATACTAGTAATTCTTTGTTGCTCACAAGTGATTGTTATAATAAGACCCCACTTCTGACACCTAGGCAAGGTGGTCTGGTTTCTTCCCTTATCTCTGGTTTCCTGACACTGCCACAGTTTTGGGAGTTATGTGAGCCTGATCCCCTAGCCCCCTACCTATGTCTCCCTACCTAGCCCCACCTATCCTTTACTCAATGAGACCTTTTGGATGTGTATCCGTGGATCATATATTTGGGGGATGATTGCCAACATGAGTCTGGGGTGGGAGGGAATAGATATAAAGAAAGTTTCCAAAGGGATTTTTATATGTTAAAGTAGACTTACAGGATCCTGGGGGTTGGCTAAGATTGCCTTTTACCTTTAGCAAAGTGTTAACAGCCAGTTAAGTCCCTAGGGGGATCTCACCCTGCCTGTTTCAAGGACTTATCCATGGGCTATAAGTTATATGGAAATTTTATTTTATTTACATTCCCTTCTACCTTTGTTTCCCACATCACTATGGGACAGGAATCTCTATCAGTTAACCATTTCTTTTTCCTTCCCTTAGCTTTAGCTCAGGTAGGAGTGTCTGAGGAATGTCACACAGATCCCACCTGGGGGGTGGGGGTTTGTGGGGCAGGGAGAGTGGTGTCAGCTTGTGCTTTATACTCAACTTGCCTTCTGCTTCCTGATCAATATTATTCAACTATATATTACAATGTAATTAGTCTAGGTTTGCTTCTATGTAGATTATAAACAATTAAAATTAAAGTACAAAATAAAGGGCAGAAGAACAGGCCACCCTAAAATCTGTCTCCTAGGAATAAGAATTATTTTGAGGTGATTATTTTGAGAAACATCAAGAAATATAGAAGCTCTGAAAACTCAGCAGAAATTACCCTTTTGTAAAGGAAATTTACATTTATAAAGAAAATATTTGTAAGAATATATCTCTATTATTACCAGAAACAGATATCACAAAAGAATCTTACCAGTGGAGAAGGCAGTGGTTTAGTCTTCATAATAAAACTTACCCTTGCTATGCTTTTTTGCTATGCTTTTCCTGGTTGCCTTCTCATAATTAGCCTCCATCCCTCTCACCTTTCTTTTGTCTTTAGGAATAAAAAAACAAAAAACAACAACAACAAAAACAGAAGTTTATTAACACATATAGTTCAGGTATACATGGAAGCTACCGGGAAAATGAGTAACTCTCCAAAATAGCTTAGGACTCAGGCTTAAATGTCTGAGTTAGACATCTTCAGTTAGAGGGTTCTCAGTTGAGAATTTGGTAGGGCATAGAGGAAATTATCCATTTCTTTCTTCCACTACAAAACCAAATGAACTAAAGAAAAAATATTTAGGTAAAATTATTATTCATATTACTTTGTATTCATTAATGGAACAATTTTTTTTAAAAAAATGAGATTCAGTCAAAATTAATTCTACAACTTTAGAGTAGTTGGGTAAGCATATTAATTTAACTTATATTTGCAAAATATATTTCAATATTTAAAACTGTCTTATAGGTGGATTCAATCATTGTTCTGCCACTTATTTGCATTTGTCTTTGAATATTATTTTATCTAATGAAGAAAAATGCATTATCTATAAAATTGGAAAAACAATGTCCATCTTGCAGAACTGTTCTGAGATTTTTGAGATAAAATATTTAAAATGCATAGTAGTTTGCACACTGGAAAAATCTGTAAATGTTAGCTATTATGATTTTTAGTACTCTGAATTAAGTTATTTACTTGAGTACAAAGTTTAATGAAATTGCTGAATTTACAACTCAACTTAAATGATTATTTAGCATCTAATAATTATCAGTACTTGTAATGTAGCCTCTAGTTTTCTTTATTGACAGACCAACTTCTATCTTTTCTCAATGACTGCATTTTTTGCTTATAGTTTTATGTGTCTTCAGAACTTGGCCTCAAAGTATGTATGCCTGTAGTATGGTATGAAAATTGGCTTCTCTTTGTCCCTGGTTCCTAGGGAAAAAACCCTCTAAACCCTTGGAATTTCCTGAGTGGTAGGGGTGTCTTTGTTATACATGGCAGGACCCTAGGGTCATACCTGAATTAATGCTAATTAGGTGACTAATGGTTGGCTCCAGAACAGTTTATGTTAATGAAATGACTCTTGATGGGGACAGAACACAGCAAAAGTACCAGACCTGTGATTAAAGGATTGGAGCTTTGAGCCATGTGAGATCAGCCTGCCCTCTTGGGAGTGGAGAAATGCTAGAGATGGAGTTCAACCACAGAGATTTACTAAATCATGCCTACATAATAAAATCTCAGTTCAAGCTGGTCACCAAAGGTCAGATGAATTTCTTGGTGATACACCCTGATGTGAAAATTAACATGTTTTGAGGATATGGAAGCTTCTTGTTTGCTCCCAGAGCTTTCTCTTTGGGTCTCTTTTAGCTGGCTGTTATTTTCCTCCTTTATAATAATATCACAACCATAAGTATAGCACTTACCTGAGTTCTATGAATAGTTCATTCTAGCTAAATTTTCAACCTGAGAGGTAAGCGGGAAACTGTTCATTTGTAACCTGATAGTAAGAGTACAGATAAATCCAGAGCCCATGATTGGTGTCTGATGTGAGTTGTCTCATCAGGAGCTGTGCTACTAACCTGTGAGATCTAATTTAATTCCAAGGAGTTTGGATCACAACTGCATTTCAGTGGCAAAACAAAATGTATGGCTGGGAGAAGTTAACATAAATAAAGTGTTTCTATTCAATGTGATAGATACAATAGGACATACCTAGTCTAAAGGAAACATCTGCTATTGACTTTAAATTATAGTTTCTGTGTATAATTTTGAACTCATCATTGCCAGCATTTTCAATTTTGAAGAGAAAGAGCAAGTCTTTACTTTTGTATGAAATCTCATGTTTTTAAAAATGTTGCCAAGTAATTATAAATATAAGTACTGGGCCAAAGAAATAAAAAATTGGCTGAATGTAAGTCTTTTACAATAAAGTATATCCTCAGTCTAAAAACTGCAGAATGTGGAGTTTGGTGTAGAAAGAGAGAGATGAGAGGAAAGGAAGCAAGCAGGCAAGGAGGGAGGGGGGGAAAAGGAAAAGAAAGTATATTCATTTGTTGGAAGGACAATGCCTTATGCTTGAAAAAACTGGGAAATTATATTTTAGAAATATATTCTAGGAATTTCACTTTTAGCTCTAACATATAGTAGGATATAAGTGTAAACATGTAAAGAACCTGGAAATCATTGAGCTTGTCCTTACAATCAGAGAAGACAGAATAAACTGAAAATCAACTATTTCTAAGCATTTGAGGTCTTAAGGAAAACTGTCATCTAGAAATCTCAAGAGATATATGAATACATAGTCACAGTCAAAATCTGCCTTTCTGCATCAAAAGCTGCTGGAGCCATGAACTGATAGCAGTACTTAGATGACACTTTTGATGAATTACTATAACCTGAATGTGGATTACCATGGGAGTAAGAAACTCCTGCAGCCATAGTCTTACTGGAGTTTACAATTTCTTGTGTATTACTTGCAGGAAGCCCACCAGGTTCACAAAATAAAGTTCTAAATCTAGCAGGTGAAGAGGGAGAGTAATCATTTTGAACTATGCCCAGAATATTTTCTATAAAAGCCTACTCTGCAAAGACCCACTAGAGCCTTATCTCAACTTGAAGAAGGTCATTCTTTCCAGTCCAGCCCCCTCTACACTTTCTGTGTCACCTGAGGCATAAAAAGCTAAGCCACTGGAGAAACACTGTGAAGTTCATAGACTGGGGACCCAAGACCACTAACAGACAGAATAAATCAATAAGATTATAGAAAACTTATACTCCCTCAGATCTACCATCATACCAGTAGTTCTCTAGTATAATAAAAATGATTTAAAACAGAAAGAATGGCAAGACACAAAGTCTATTTAAGGAGGAGTCAGCAGAGTGTCAAAAAACAGAGACAGTGGAGGGATTAAAGCTTCCAGAATCTACAATGACAGAAAAATGAGTTCATAACAAGATTAACATAAAACCTATCACCCAATATGATGTCTTTCAGTAAAATTTACAAAGCATGCCAAAAGGCAAGAGGAAACACTGAAGAGAAAGGGACGTCAAACCAGACTCACATCTGATACTAATACTGGATTTAACAGATAGGGAAATTAGCTATGATTAATATGTGAAGGGCTGTCATGAAAAAAGGTAGATAACAGTGGTTATGGTTAAGCAGTGGTTAATGTAAGCAAAATGAGGTAAACTCTAAGAAAGTATCAAAAAAGAAATGCTCAATCAAAAACACTAGAACAAAGATGAAGTAGACTAGCCATGGTTGAAGAAATAATTAGTGAACCTGAAAATATGTCAATATAAAATTCCCAAAAGAAAATACATAGAGGAATAACTGGGTGGCGCAGCAGTTTGGCGCCTGCCTTTGGCCCAGGGCGCAATCCTGGAGACCCAGGATTGAATCCCACGTCGGGCTCCCGGTGCATGGAGCCTGCTTCTGCCTCTGCCTATGTCTATGTCTCTCTCTCTCTCTCTCTCTCTGTGACTATCATACATAAATTTAAAAAAAAATTAAAATAAAAAAATAAAAAAATAAAGTACATAGAAAAAAATAATAAACCAGAAAGAAACACCCATAAAACCTCAATTTCAAGAGGTATATCATAAATATAATTGTAGTAATAATGTGACAAAAGACAATAACACAATTAAACAACAATTTAAACAATAAATACTTGAAATTAAAATGGCGATAATTTTCCAAGTTAACAGTAGACAGCACAGCACAGATCCAGGAGGCTTGGAGAACACCAAATAGGTTAAATACTTAACAAACAAGAAAAATATGACAACTAGGAATATATTAGTCAAAATGCAGAAAATCCAAGAGAAACTCTTGAAAGCAGCCTGGAGGGGACACCACCATACCTATAGAGGAACAAGAATAAGAATTATATCAGGCACTGAGAGACTATAAGCAAGAAGAGGGTGAAGTGAAATATTTAAAGAACTGAAAGAAAAAAAAAAAAAAACACCAACCTAGAATTCTGTAGTCAGTGAAATTATGCTTCAAAAGTAAACCAGAATACTTTCTCAGACAAAAACTGAGAGAACCTATCAACATGATTCATGCCTACAAGAAATGTTCAAATACACTATTCAAGGAGAAAGAAAATGATGAAGATCAGCAACTAGGATTTATGTGAGGAGGAGCATGGGAGAAGGAATACATAAAGGCAAAATACAATCTTTTATTTTTCTTATTCTTTGATGATCTTTAATGTTACCACTTAAAATAATAACAGTAACAATGTCTTTATGTATTTACTGACCATAATATCTGGACACTTGATACAATTAATAACAATATCCCAAGGGACAAGATGGAAGAACTAGAGATGTATCATAAATGCAAACTACATGTAAAATGGTATAGTGTTATTTCAACACTGACTTAGATTAGCTAAAAAAATAATTAGAAACTCTAGGACAATCACTAAAAATGTTTTAAAGTATAACTGGTTTGCTCAGAGAAGAGATAAGTGAAATATATGAAATGACCAATTTAAAGGAGGCAAAGAAAGAAGGGAAACACAGAAGAAATACAACAAATAGAACCTTATAAAAACATAGATATTAATCTAACTATAAAAATAATTACTTAAAATATGAATGGTCTAAATATACTAATTTAATTATCACTTGTCAGAGTGGATAACAAAATAGGAGCCAACTATTTTGTCTACAAGAAAGTCATTTTAAATATAAGGACTGAGATAGATTAAAAATCAAGAGATAGAGGGTACCGTGGGTGGCTCAGTTGATTAAGTGTCTTATTCTTGATTTCGGCTCAGGTCATGATATCAGGGTTGTGAGATGAGCTCCATGTTGGCTTTGAGCTGAATGTGGAGCCTACTTGGGATTCTTTCTCTCCCTCTGTCCCTCCCCCTGTGTTCACTCACTCTCTTTCTCTCCTGTGGGTGTTAAAAAAAAAAGTAAAGAGACAGAAAAGTATATATGATCTTAACATTTATCCAAAGAAACCTGGCATAGGTATATTAATTTCAGAAAAAGGAGACTTGAGAATAAGAAAAACAGCCATAAAAAAGAATATTATATAATGATAAAGAAATCAATTCTCCAAGACAATCTAACAATCTTAAACATGTTTACATCAAAACAGAGTGTCAAAATATGTGATGGCAAACACTAATAGCACTGTGAAGAGAAATAGACAAATCCACTACTATGATTAGATACTTCAACACCACTCTTCCAGTAAATTGATAGTTCAATGAGGCAGAAAATCAATAAAGATGCACTTAACCTGAAAAATATATTCTCTATATTTAATTATCTGTACACATATTTCCACTATTATTTGTACTATAACTACATGAATTTAATATAAAAGTTTAAGTAATTCGAGTGAAAGATATTTAAACCATGTAAAAGAGCTATTTTATTCTTTCTTTGATTGCCACGACAATGGTTTTTACAGGGGATAAGAGTCTGTATAAGAAGCTGTCTTAATGATAGTGCTGAAGGTTATATGTCAAAAATAAAGTGGATTATTGTTAAAAATCTAGAAGTAATCAGTGCTAGATATTTTCACTGGCATTTAGGTTTTATAGATAGACACTTAATGCTATTAAATATAGCACTATTTAGTTTTGTATAAGAAAAATTATAATTTTAATGCTAGAATTTTTAATACATATATATTTTTAAATATTTTATTTATTTATTCATGACAGACAGATTGAAAAAGACAGAGGCACAGGTGGGGGAGAAGCAGGCTCCATGCAGGGAGCCCGATGTGGGACACGATCCCGGATCTCCAGGATCACACCCCAGGCTGAAGGTGGCGCTAAACCGCTGGGCCACCGGGGCTGCCCTAATATATTTTTAATTCAATGAAACAACTGTTTTCTAAAATAATTTCTGGCTTTTGGAGATTCTTAAAAAATTATTACTGTGTTACACTGCTCCATAGTATTAAGGATAAGTAATAGTATTTGCCACGTTTGATGATTTCGGTGATTTAACACAATAGAAATATAAGTTTCATTCTTATATTCTAAGGCAGGTCAGGCAGGTGTCCTTGAAAGCCCTCCCCAGTGTTCACCAGGGATCCAGATTCTATCTGTCTAGGGGTTTTGCTGCTAAAATGCATGACCTGGCAAAGAGAGGGAATAAAAGATTTTGGGAAATTATAAGCAGCAGACACAATTTTGCTCACATTCCTTTGAATAGAACTCAAATACATGGTCTCTCCCATGTTGGGTTTTGGTGAATATATAGCATTTACCTCTGCCACATGACTATATCAGGAAATTATTCTAAAGAATTGTAATCTACAGAGGAACCAAGGCAATACAATGGAGAAAAGATAGGCTCTTTAACAAATGGTGCTAGAACTAGACATTCACATGTAAAGAAACATACCTAGACACAGATCTTACATCTTTCACAGAAATTAACTTGAAATGGATAAATAAGACAAAAATTATAAAAAAAATTATAAAACTCATAGAAGGTAATACAGAATAATACAATATAGGAGAAAATCTAGATGACCTTGGGTTTGGTGATGATTTTTTAAAAAATATATATTTATTTTTTTTAAAAATGTCAGTATTGTTAATATACAGTGTTATATTAGTTTCAAGTATACAACTCAACATTTCTACGCATTATGATTCAGTGCTCAATTATGACAAATATACTCTTAATCCTCTTCAACTATTTCACCCATCCCCCCACACACACTTCCCCTCTGGTAACCATCAGTTCTCTATATTTAAGAATCTGGTTTTTTTGTTTGTCTCTTTTTTTCTTTGATTGTTTTGTTTCTTAAATTCCACATGTGAGTGAGATCATATGGTATTTGTCTTTCTGTGACTGACTTATCACTTAGCATTATACCCTCTAGGTCAATCCATGTTGTTACAAATGGTGAAATTTCATCCTTTTTTAAGTGGATTAATATTCCATTACACACACACACACACACACACACACACACACACAAACACACACCACTTTCTTTATCAATTCTTCTGTTGCTGGATTCTTGAGCTGCTTCCATATTTTGGTAGAGTGAACATAGGCATGCACATATCGTTTCAAATTAGTGTTTTTGTATTCTTTGAGTACCTATCCAGTAGTGGAATTACTGGATCATATGGTAATTCCATTTTTAATTATTTGAAGAACCTCCATACAATGTTCCACAGTGGCTGCACAAGTTTGCATTCCCACCAACAGGGCATGAGGATTCCTTTTCCTCCACATCCTTGTCAGCACTTGTGGTTTCTTGTGTTTTGATTTTAGTCACTCTGACAGGTGAAGGATGATATCTCATTGTGATTTTGACTGTGATTTTGACTTGCATTTCTCTGATGACTAGTGATGTTGAGCATTGTTTCATGTGTCTGTTGGCCATCTGTTTATTTTCTTTGGAGAAATATACAGTTTATATTTTGAAATATACAGAAATATACAGTTTATATTTTGGATAGTAACGCCTAATCAGATATATCATTTGCAAATATCTTCTCCCATTCAGTAGGTTGTCCTTTTGTTTTATTGATTATTTCCTTTGCTATGCAGAAGTTTTCTACTTTTATGCAATCCCAATAGTTTATTTTTGCTTTTGATTTCCTAGGATACATATCTAGAAAAATGTTGCAATTGCTGATAACAGAAAATTATTGCCTGTGCTCTCTTCAGGGATTTTTTATGGTTTCAGATCTCATGTTTGGGTCTTTAATCCATCTTGAGTTTGTTCTGGAGTATGGTATAAGAAATTGGTCCAGAATCATTCTTTTGTATGTACTTTCCAGTTTTCCTAACACCATTAGTTGAAGAGACTGTATTTTCCCATTTCATATTCTTGCCTCCTTTGTTAGATTAATTGACCATAAGGGTATGGGTTTTTTTCTGGACTTTTTATTTTGTTCTATTAATCTATTTTTGATCTATTGATGTATTTTTGATCTATTGATCTATGTACCAGTGGTATACTGTTTTGATCACTACAGCTTTGTAGTATGTCCCGGAATTTGGGATTCTCATACCTCCTGTTTTGTTCTTTTCCAAGATAGCTCTGGCTATTCTGGGTCTTTCATGGTTCCATATAAATTTTAGGATTATTTGATCCAGTTCTGTGAAAAGCACTGTTGGTATTTTGATAGTTATAGCATTAAATGTGTTGATTTTTTGGGTAATATGGATATTTGAACAATATTTTGTTCTCCCAATCCATGAGCGTGGAATATCTTTCCACTTGATATCATCTTCAATTTCTTTCCTTGATGTTTTATAAATTTCAAAGCACAGGTCTCTCACCTCCTTGGTTAACTTTTTTTTTAGGTGTTTTATTATATTTGGTATAATTGTAAATGAGATTGTTTCCTTAATTTCTCTTTCTGCTGCTTCATTTTGGTATAAGAATTACAACAGATTTCTGCACAATGATTTTGTATCCAGTGACTTTACTAAATTCATTTATGAGATCTAGCTGGTTTTTGGTGGAATTTTTGGGGGGGTTTTGATATATAATATGTCATCTGCAAATAGTGAAAATCTTACTCCTCACTTATCACTTTTCATGTCTTTTATTTCTTTTTCTTGTCTCATTACTGTGTCTAGGAGTTCCTGTACTATGTTGAATAAAAGTGGTGACATCCACTGTCTTGTTTCCGACCTTAGGGGAAAAGCTTTCAATTTTTCACCATTGAGTATGTTAGCTGTGGGTTTTTCTCATATGGCCTTTATGACGCTGATGTATATATTCCCTCTAAACCTACTTTGTTAAGGATTTTTGTCATGAATAGATGGTTGTGCTTTGTCAAATGCTTTTCTGCAAACTCTACTGAAGTAATTATATAGTTCTTATGCTTTCTCTTGCTGATGTGATGTACCACACTGATTGATTTGCAAATGTCAGACCACCCTCGCATCCTGGGGATAAATCCTGCTTGAATGATTTTTAATGTATTGTTGGTTCAATCTGCTGTTATTTTGTTGAGGATTTTTTTTTAATCTATGCTCATCAGATATATTGGCTTATATTCTCTCTCTCTCTCACTCTCTCTCTCTTTGTAGTATCTTTATCTGGTTTTAGTATCAGGGTAATGCTGGCCTGGTAGAATAAATTTGGAAGTTTTCCTTTCTCCTCCTCCTCCTCCTCCTCCTCCTCCTCTTCTTCTTCTTCTTATTCTTCTTTTTTCTTCTTCTCCTTCTTGAATAGTTTGAAAAGGATAGGTATTAACTCTTAAAGTGTTTGATAATATTTGCCTGTAAAGCCATCTCATCCTAGACTTTTGTTTTGGAGAATTTTTTGATTGCTGATTCAATTTCATTGCAGGTAATCTGTTCAAATTTTCTATTTCTTTCTGATTTCGTTTTGGAAGGTTTTATGTATATCTAGATACATACATTGTCTAATTTGTTGGCAAGAATTTTTCTTAATATTCTCTTATAATCCATTGTATTTCTGAATCAATACTTGTTATTTCTCCTCTATCATTTCTGATTTTATTTGAGTACTCTTCTTTTTTTTCCCTTGATGAGTTCAGCTAATAGTTTATAAATTTGTGAATCTTTTCAAATAACAAGTTCCTGGTTTCATTGGTCTGTTGTACTGGTTTTTTATTTGCTTCCATTTTATTTCTTTCTGCTCTAATCTTTATTTCCTTTCTTCTTCTGGGTTTGAGTTCTGTTCTTTTTCTCACTCCTTTAGGTATAAGATTAGGTTCTTTATTTGAGATTTTTCTTGCTTCCTGAGGTAGGCCTGTATTGCTGTAAATTTTCTTTGCTACATTCTAAAGATTTTGGACCATTGTGTTATCATTTACATTTGTCTCCATTTATTTTTTTATTTTCCCTTTGATTTCTTGGTTGACATTCATTTTTTAGGAGCATGTTATTTAACTTTCATGTATTTGTGTTCTTTCCAGATTTTTTCTTGTGGTTGACTTCTAACTTCATGGTGTTGTAGTCAGAAAAGAAGCATAGTATGACTTTGATCTTTTTTAGTTTGTTAAGCCTTATTTTGTGGCCTAACATGTGATCTATTCCTGGAGAACTTTCTATGTACACTTCAAAAGAATGTGTATTCTTCTGTTTTAGAATAGAATGTTCTGAATGTATGTTAGTATACTAGGTCCAATTTATCATTCAGTGACATTATTTCCTTGATTTTCTGTTTGGATGATTTACCATTAATATAAGTGGTGTTTTACAGTCTCCTTTTATTATTGTATTACTATTGATTACTTCCTTTATGTTTGTTGATAGGTACTCTATGTATTTGGGTGCTCCCATTTTGAATACATAAATATTTACAATTGTTATATCTTTTTGTTGGATTATTTCCTTTGTGATTATTTGGTGTCCTTGTTTGTCTCTTGTGATTGTTTGTTTTAAAATCTATTTGTTTTAAATGTTACTACTCTAGCTTTATTTTTCACTTCTTTTTGCATGATAAATGTTTTTTCCATCCTTTCACTTTGCATGTTTCTTTAGTTCTGAAATAAGTCTCCTATAGCCAACATATAGATGTTTCTTGCTTTTCTCCCCATTTTGTAAGCCATGTTTTTTTAATTTTATTTTTAAAATTTACTTATTTGAGGGAGAGAGGTGGGGGGGGAGAGGGAGAGAGTTGACACAGACTCCCTGCTGAGTGCAGAACATGACCCATGAGATCACTACCTGAGCTAAAACCAAGAGTCAGACACTTAACCAATTGATGCCCCATTAAAAAAAAACAAACAAACAATTATTTATTTTAGAGAGAGAGAGAGAAAGAGAATCAGCCAAGCCTTTTGATTAGAACATTTAGTCTATATGCATTCCAAGTAATTGTTATAGATATGTATTTGCTCCCATTTTGTCACTTGTTTTATGGTTATGTTTGTAGTTCTTATTTGTCCTCTTGCTCTCTTCTGACATGGTTTGCTGTTTTATTTTGTGAAATAACTGGATTCCTTCCTATGTTTTTTTTGTGTGTGTAACTATTACTGGGTTTTGATTTATGGATACGATTAGGTTCATATGTAATATCTTATGCATATAGTTGCCTATGTTAAGTTGATGATCACTTAGGTTTAAATCCATTCTAAAAAGTTAACTTTCCTTCTCATTGAAAGAATCCCCTTTAACATTTCTTGTATGACTGGTTTAGTGGTCATAAGCTCCTTTAGTTTTGTTTATCTGGGAAATTCCTTATTTTTTCTCTTCTGAATGACAGCCTTACTGAATAGAATATTCTTGGTTGCAGGTTTTTTTCTTTCAGCATTTTGAATATATGATGCCACATTTTTTCTGGCCAGCAAAGTTACTGTGAAAAATCAGCTGATAGTCTTATAGATTTTCCCTTGTTTATAACTCTTTTATTTTCTCTTGCTGCTTTTAAAATTATCTTATCATTGTGTTCTGTCATTTTAATTACTGTGGGTCTTGGTGTGGATATCCTTGGGATGAATTTGTTGGGGGCTCTCTATAACTCCTGGATCTAGATTTCTGTTTCCTACTCCAGATTAAGGAAGTTTTCAGCTATTATATCTTCTAATAAATGTTCTACTCCTTTGCTTCTTTACTCCTGCAATTCTTATAATGCAAATGCAATCCCTGTTGTTATGCTTGATGGTGTCACTGAGTTCCCTGAATTTATTTTCATTCTTTAATAGTCTTTTTTCTCTCTCCTGTTTAGTTTGACTGCTTTCAACTACTTGGTCCCCAAGTCACTGACCTGTTCTTTTGCTTCTTTAGTCTACTATTTATTCCCTCTAGCATATTTTAAATTTCAGCTATTGAGTTTTTCGTCTCTGTTATGTTTTTTATCTGTTTGTTGAGGGTCTCCCTGTGACCCTCCACTCTTTTCTCAAGTTCAGGGAGTACCTATATGACCATTAATTTATATTATCTGATAGGCATATTACTTATCTCTGTTTCATATAGCTCTCTTGCTCTGATTCTGTCCTGGTCTTCATTTGAGGCATATTCCTCTGTCTCCTCATTTTGTCCAAGTCTCTATGTCTGTTTTTATGTGTTAGGAATGTTGGCTATACCTCCTGTTCTTGTAAATGGTGACCTTATGAAGAAGAGGTAATATAGTGCCCTATTTATCAGAACCTGGTGCTTCAGAGATATCTCATATGGTTGTTGCTTGCACACTACTGTTGTGGCTGAGTTGCATTTGCCTTCAGTCCAGTCATCTTCAATGGTCCTCTTTGCCTGTTTCAGGCATTGTTACGTCTCTGTGTTGTTAGTGTGCCAGTCGGGCGCCACCTTGGATTTCAGTTAGGTCATACTAGGTATCTATCAGAACTGCAATTGCCCCAAATAGCAGGGTGCTCTCCCTGTTTTGCCCCCCGGGGAAGTTTAATTGGTGGTTGCGGCCTACTGTCAAACCAAATGTCTTCCTTTAGCCCACTACTGGGGCTGTAGTTAAACTGATGTATATGGTTATCTTCCTCCTCTCCCTGGGGCAGCAGTCACTTTGGAGTGGTGATGTCCTTTGTCAGGGTGGCTTATACAATGCCATGCCTGTGGCACCTCTTTGGATGTCTTCCTGCTGAGGCCAGGTTGCAGGTGGCAATACATGTGATATTAGCAAGGTTTGCACAGGTCTGCTTTAGGAGGGGAGCTTCAACTCCCCTGGAAAACTCCTGCCACTTCCAGGCTGGAGGGAACAGGTTTACACAAGACTACAGGGATGGGGTGCACTGTTAGTAAGCTAAATGGATAGTGTTTGCACTGCACTGGTTCTTACAGGTGTCCATGTATCTAGACTGGGTGTGGGGGAGGAAAATGGCATTTGCCAACTCTTTTGTTCTTGGAGAAGTCTCTTTAAGATCCATGCCCCATGCAATGTAGGCTCTGAGATTGGTAAACAAATCTCTCTTCTATACCCCAGGTATTTTTCAAACTACAGCTTCCATGAAAAAAAGAATTGATAAGCTAGACTTCATTAAAATTGAAAATCTCTGTTCTGCCAAAGACAATGTCAAGAGAATAAAATGGCCAGTTACAGACTGAAAGAAAATATTTGCATAACATATGTTTGATAAAGAAGTTATTCAAAATATACCAAAAAAGCCTCTTAAAACTCAATAATAAAATCACAATCCAATTTCAAAAATCAGCAAAGACCTTAACAGACACCTCACTGAGGAAAATACAGACATAGCAAATAAGCATTTATAAAGATGCTGCTAATCATATGTCCTTGGTGAAATGCAAATTAAAGCAATGAAATACCACTATATAATTATTAGAATGGCCAAAATCTGGGACACTGACAACACCAGAAGCTGGTGAAGATCTGGAGCAATATGAGCCCTTATCCATTGCTGGTTAGAATACAAAGTAATATAGCCCTTTTAGAAGACAGTTTGGTGATTTCTAGTAAAATTACACGTGTTCTTACAATACAATCCAGAAATTCCACTCCTTGGTGATTTCTCAGAGAAGTTGAATATTTATATCAAAGTGTAAAGCCTACAAACAAATATTTGTGGCAACTTTATTAATGATTGCCAAAACTTGGAAGAAACCAAGATGTCCTTCAGCAGTGAATGGATAATAAACTGCTACATCCAGAGAATAGAATTATTTTTCAGCACTAAAAAGAAATGAGTTATCAATCCTTGAAAAGACATGGATGAGACTCAAATGCATATTACTACATGAAAGAAGGCAATCTGAAAAGACTTCATACTGTGTGATTCCAACTATGTGATATTCTGGAAAAGGTAAAACCATGGAGACAGTGAAAAGATTAGTGGTTGCCAGACATTAAGAAGATAGGATGGATAGGGAGAGCACAGAGGATTTTTAAAATACTCTGTATGATACTGTAATGGTGGCTATATGTCATAATATATATGTCCAAGCCCATAGAATGCACAACACCAAGAGCAAACCCTAGTGTAAACTGTGGATTCTGGGTGATAAGAATATGCCAATGTATCTTCATCAACTGTAAGAATTGTACTACTCTGGTGGCGGATGTTGATAATAAGGGAAACTGTCAGTGTGTGGGGTGGAAGTATATGGGAAATCTCTATACCTTTCTCTCAGTTTTTTTATGAACTTAAAACTCCTCTAAAAAATAGTATATTAGAGAAAAAAAATTCAGTTGTAGGTTTAAAGTGACACTGCTTAACTTGTGGGTTGATTCAGAATTTGTAATTCATATTAGTTTAAAGCTATTAAAAAGTCTAGTCACTTAAAAATAACCTAAGATTAGATTAAAAGATTGAATACATAACTTAAAGAAATAATAATTTAACCTTGCAAAAATCATCTTAAAAATAACAGCCAGACTTAAATTTTATTACATAAATTTTGTGACACATTGGATGTTTACAGATTTCTGCACAATGTAGTAAGTTAAAATCAAAGATAGGAATAACTCTATCACTGTTCCCTCCATAACTGATGTGTAAGCCATTAAAAGTGACCATTTCCAAACATAGAAGAATCTGTAATTATAAAATAATTTAATTTTCTGCTTAGCAGGATTTTTTAAAATTCTATTTTTTTTCTTTCTAGTAGCTTTAGAGTTTGCAAAGTATTTTAAAGAAATACTCTTCAACTTAAAAATCATTTATAAAATGATAGATATGTACCAAGTTTGTAATCAACAGGATTATGCTGTCTTATAACATTTTAGAAAGTTTTTTTATGTCTCTAGATCATGTAATAGTTTCTTCTTCTTCTTGAAAACTAAAATCTGTTTTCACAATCTGTTTATCTCTAATTTAAGTACAAGATTTCTTGCAGTTTTTTTTTTTAATTATGACGGCAGTAGAATGAGATGAAAATGTGCCATATCACCACTTACTATAATATTCCCACTATATTTACATATAATTCCCCAAATTATATTTAGATATTGAAATAAAATGTTATTGAAGAAAAAGTGATATCTTAGTGTTATTGGTTTTAAATTTGTACAAACTGATTTTTTTCCCCAGGTTAAATGACTGACAAACCTCTTCAAAACAGCAAATCTTAAATGAGCTCTCCATTATAAAAATGTGATCATTATTTGAGCACTGCAGCAGCATAATAGATAATAATAAGGGGTCAGAATTAGCTTTCTTCATCATAATTTGTATGCCTTAATGAGAATGGTCAACTTACTAGCCATGACATTTAATATAATTTGAAACATTCGATTATCACATTTACATGTAGTAAATAAATATGGATAGTTTAACTGTTGAACATAAAAATGTTATACAAATATTTAAGAATTATGTTAATGTCTGCACTGAAGCTCATATTATAGAACTAGTACAAGAAAAAGGCAAAAGGAAAAAAAAAGAAAAAAGGAAGTTTTATAGAGATTAGAATTGGCATGCCCTTCAACTGTTAGAGTTCATTTTTCCTTTAGTTAAAAAGAATCATTTGAATAAAATACATAAATATTAAAAAGGCAATTATGCTTTGTTACCAGGACGACAGAAATGAAGCACATGATAAAATAATGGGAATAATTTACAGCTCAGTGGGACAACCATAGAGACAATAATCTAATGGAAAAGGCACATTTATTTAAAAAGAAAATAAGATCTCTTATCTAAGCTCATCTTTAATTTCAACATTAGGGCACCAGATGATAGTAAAGAACCCCACATTTCAAATCTTTCAAAGATGTTTTCAGTAATTCATGGATGATTAGGAAGTAACATAACTGCTTTAATGCAAAGAGATTTCCCTGAATAGATTAGCAATTCCATTCTATTTAGGAAGAAAATGCTTTCACTTCCCCAGAAACCACTTGGTTCTGTAACAAATGATGGGTCCATCCAAAATCCTTTAGACTGCAGGTAGGTCTGACCCAATTGTTAAAATTCCACAGCTATCCTTATAAGGGTGTAGTATGAACACCCAAATATAAAACCTCCCCACTTAAGAGCCTCAGAAGGTAGAAAATACTTTCAGCCTACGTAAAAGGGTACATTTAAAATTAGCTTAATCTGCCATCTCTTCTGATGATAGCTGATAAATATTTTGAATAAGAATCCAGTAATCTGGGAAATGTGATTCACTTGTAATTCAAGACCAGATGAGTATAACAAAAAACTAACATCAAGAAAAAGAATTGCAAAAACCTGACTGGAACTAATAGTAGGTCTCTCATAGTGTATACTTATCACTTTAGTCAACAACGCAAACCTAAACTGGGCTCTGGCTCTTTTGATAAACTTTGACCACAATTATATGACAAAGACTGCTATCTGTACATATCTTAAGTAGCCACAGCAGCATAAAGAGAACTCCATACCTTGGAGAATTCATCCACATTTGAAAATGTGTTTGGGGGAGGGTATCATGAAAGAGGCCACTCAACATTCTTTTATTCATGAGATCATTGACTGCATTTTGATTGGAGACTAATGGCAGCTTATTTTCAAGACATTATTAATCCATAAAGAAGGAAGTTAGCCAGAGGACAAATACAGTTGGGGTTCACAAGTATGGACAGACTATGAGGGCTGGCACAAAGGGGAATGTTTATTTGAGTAATGATGCATGTCAGATTGTTTTTTTGGCCTATCCCTGGATTCCAGCAGAGAAAAAGAGCTGTAATAAAAATAGGTGAAATGAAAGAACTCTATCACCATATGTCAGTTTAAGAAAATAAGAGAAAAATCCAGTTCTGTTTTGTGGCTTACTAATGGACAGCAACATAATTCTGTGGGGTAGGATTTATGGCAAGAATGTGCTCTATATCGGCTCAGAATCTATCTGTATAAAAGCACCCTCTACAACATTAAAACAAGAGAAATTTACCTGAATGGCCAGATTGTTTGAGAGTCTGGACATCACCCTCAGGAGTGACAGAGGATATCACAGTGGTGATGAAAGGTCACCCAGAAATGGCAGACAAGACATGGCTGTGATAGAAGAAAATGTAAATTGTGACCTTTGGAGAGGCCATGCAAAACTCTGCTGACCTACCTGAACCTGAATGGAAGGACTTAAGTGGAACAGGTTTCAGAGACTCAGAGAGGGGGGTCTGTTGTTATCACAATCTCACTCTATCTTCAGTCTAGTGTGCCAGGAGTGAGAATAATGTGAAATAATTTAGACTCTTTAAAAGTACTTCCCATCTTGAATAATCTGGTGCTTTGTAACTTTTGGATAAATTAGTCTAAATAACTAAATATAAAAAAAATAAATAAATAACTAAATATATATAACCAATATATAAATGTAAAACTTTATATATAAATATACATAAATGCAAAACTTATATAAATGCAAAACTTAGGAAGAACAACCACTAATTTTATTGAAGGACTTTAATGCACATTATTACATTTGATCTTCATAACAACACTTGTAAGATAGATATTAATGTCCCCATTTCTCACATGAAGCTAAGAGAGTTTAGATAGTTTGTCTGGGGAATATCCACTGTGCAAATCTATAACTGGTTCTGGTGTCTTTGTTTTGTTACACCATGGTACCATAGAGAATCCTAGAAGAAAATTCCATCGCTGTTTGCAAAAATCAATATTTACAATTCCACATGAATACACAGGTAGCACATTTTGAAAAGGCTACTTTTGCTTAAGAAATAATTGTATTTCCTTCTTTTTATGTTTTCTCATCAAAAACTTGAAATGTGAGAACAGTTAATACAATCTTGGTTGACCTTAAGATCCTTTAGGATTATTTTGTGATTTGACTTTCATGAACAAAGAGCCAGTGAAAAAATACAAAACAAACCATTGAATGTGTAATGGTGCTGACAAGCATCTTGCCTGGTTCCCTACCCTTAGGAGACTGTCATCCCATTTCATTGTCAGTTTATAAACATCATTGCTAAGTGGAAAGCAGAGATAATTCATTCAGTTCACTTAGGAAAACCTTGAACTTCAGGTCACCTAAACTAAATCTGTTTAAATCTCAGAAGTAATGAGAGAGCAAACATAAAATTATAGAAAATTCTAATGCTATTTTCATCGCAGGGAGTTCAGAATTACATTATGCAAGGGAATATAATTAACTCCACTGAATTCTACCCTAAGTATCATGTTAGAAGTGTAGTATTTATTATTAGCATAAATAGAACAAAAGCACCAGCCTGAAGTTAAATATCAGCGACATTGCCATCAATGACCAATGGGAAAGAAACAATCTTGCAAAGGAATGACAGGTGGTTAAAAGTCAAAGGAAGTGATGAAAGCTGTAATTAAAACCATAAACTGTAAGTAAAAGAGCATGTAAACTACAGATCCATTTAGTCTATGGGTGAAAGAATAATTATATCAAGCTAAATGAAGAGCTCTAGCTTTCTTGCAAAGCTCAGACTAGAACACTTAAGGAAACTTCCCAACAGGAGCCAGAAAACCATTTTTTATCAAGGCTGGCCTGATTCATTGATTTCTAGTAAGAACCTACATTTCCCAAATATTACCTTCCCCATACATGCAGGATGAGGTAAATCATATATCTCCTTCACAGATATGTGGAAAGACCAGTAGAATAAAATAGTTGTGAATATATTTGGCAGAAAGACAATACAGTACAACTACATCTCTACTGGCATAACAAGGCAGGGTGGAAACATGACACAACTGTGGGAGGAGCGAGACTGGAAACCCTATTTCCAAATTTGTCAGGAAACCAAGTAATTTCCACAGCGGTCAGTGGCTCAGTATCTTACCATCTACTAAAATATTTTTAAACACAGTTCTCTACCTATTCAAGTCAGCTTCCCAACTTAACATCACCAGTTTCATACAGTAAGAATCAGATTTTTTAAATTATTGATTCCTGGGGGCACCTGGGTGGCTCAGTCTGGTAAGTGTTAGCTTTTGGCTCAGGTCATGATCCCAGGGTCCTGGGATTGAGCCCCTTATGGGGCCCCCTGCAGTGGGAGGCCTGCTTCTCCCTCTGCGCCTCCCCGTTCTTATACCCTCTCTCTCTTTCTCTCTCTCTCTCTCAAATAAAGTCTTTTAAAAAATTATTAAGTCCTCTTGCTTCACAAGAAATCTATTGCTACTATCCAATTTTGTAAGGAAAGAGCTGCAAATTCTTGAAGGGAAACAAAGCACAAATGTTTTCTGAATAATAATGAAATTAACACTTTTGGGATTTCCTTCTCAAAATGTCATGCCTCGATATTATAATTTACAAAGTAATCTATTTACTTCATAATTTATTTGCCAATTCTTCCAAGTCATTTCCAAGATGTACGATTGCTTTGACAGTGACCTGAAAAGCCACCCATGTTGTCTGCAGATGTTTTGTCTGGCCTGGATGGTGAATCTTTTCATAGGACAAAAAAGTACATTTCTGGTTCCCATTCATCCTGTGGGATTAGAATTTGGCCCTGTCTACATTTAAATCACCTGCCTGGATTCTGAAGGTTCTTGAGTTTGCACCAATGGGTGCAACCAGAACCTGAGAACAGAGAGTCCTAAATCCCTATTAACAGAAAGAATCCCAAGTCGTAAAGCCCATTAAATCCACATAATATATTTTGAACAGATACTTTCCTACTTTTATTAATCTTGAATGTGTTGCAACTTCTATTTTATTCTCCAGTTTATTATTTCCGGTGTGTGTAACAGGCATGAGGATAATTTATTTTCCTTCTCAAATTAGAAGTCCTTCTAGAGAGTGTAAAGTTGAGCACAACTAGCCCAGCTCTCTCCACTGACCCACACTGACCCACCCACCACCAGCCTCTCACACCCTAACATTCCTTAGGTCTTAGCCTAATTTAAAAGTACCTCTATTTATGGTAATGCTATTAATTAATTAATTAATTAATTAATTTATTTATTTATTTAACAGTTTTGGAATAACACTGATTCACATCTTTTATTCTATGACTTTGGGTTTATAGATTTTAAGTTGATGGTTGTAGTTCTATTTTACTGCTAAAGCATCCTATACATAGTTTTTATAGATTTCTAAAGAATGGAAATAAATTCCTTCACCAAGTGATGGTCAAAGTTATTGAGATGTTTTGCTTCTTAGAATAACACTTCTTTTCTCTATCTGCAGTCCTCAGACTAATTCAAATGTTTAGGCCAGTGGATCTGTGCTTTTCCTGGCTTTGATTTACAAAAACCTTGGACTTTAGAAGAAGAGAAATCCGCTGGCATAGACAAAGCATTTCATGACACATAAAGAGAGAGCTGGATTGTACCTTTTGCCAAAGTTTATCATGAATGGAAAACACACATGCTCACGCATACACACGCCTTCGCTAATCTAGGGAGAAACAAGAAGGAAAGTAAGGGGGGAAAATTAGCACATAAATATCAGGAGGGCCAGTGTTCTGGTTTATTGACACAGAACTCAGGATACAGAGCAAGGATGAAAGATTTCTAGGCCCAAGAGTAGCATGAAATTTTTATGATGTTCATATCCTGCAGGGTGGTAGATATAATCTAGAACTCCACTAGAACTAAAGAGGCACCGGGACAGAAACAAGAAATATCTCAGGGGCGCCTGGGTAACTCAGTTGAATGAGTGTCTGACTCTTGGTTTCTGCTCAGGCTGTGTTCTCAGGATCCCCGGATCAATCCCCAAATCAGGCTCTATGCTTAGTGGGAGATCTACCTGAGAATCCTCTCTCTCTCCTCCCCTCCTTCCCTACCCCGCCCCCACTCACATGCTCTCTCTCTCTTTCTCTCACTCTGTCTCTCTAAAATAAATAAATCTTAAAAAAAAAAAAAAAGAAATATCTAAAAAAGGAAAAGAAATATCTAGGGAGCCACCTGTGTGTACTGAGGACCAACCAGTAGATAGTGGACATCTCCCCAGATGCAGAAGAGTAAGTAGCCCCCTCCCACTGAGCTTTGGCACTATGGAAACTCCCTCTTTCTCAAAATATTTAGTCCAACCTTAGGAAAAGACGGTTGTCTTGGCTAAGAATAAGTTTATGCACACCTGAGTTTTTACAAAGTTTCATATCTAGAATATAATTAATAAGCCAAGTCAAAAATATTTTAGTATTACTTACTGTTAATCATATTCTAGATAGGAAAAGGTCTGCAAAAACACTCAACTCAGATGTGCACAGTAGGATTTAGTAGTTATTTTTGCTTTCTAGTTACATCTGTATTGTTGGCTTCCAATGTACTATAGAAGCTAATTCACATAAGAAAATAGTATTAAACAGGAATATAATACTATTTTCAATACTCTTCATGTATTGGCGGTAAGGGCTTGAGGCTAGTAGTAGGCAATATATATCAGGTTAATGAAGTTAGTATGATCCAAGACATGTAGATATTAAATGTAAAGTATAGTATTATTAGGTTTGAACATTTAACCAAGCACTAAATCTTGAGAGTACAACTCTCACTATCATCATATGCGTGGAGTTACAACATTTGGGTCCACTTACTCTTTGCAAATGAGGTGCCTTACTTCTTGACTTCCAAAACCTTTAAGCAATCTATTTCTTATAACATGAATCAAAGGTTTATTCGATGTCTTCTGAACCATCTGGGTGAGTTAAGGGTAAAAGAATCTAAAATGTATGTATTCATTTCATTTAAAATACACATGGGCTTATAAACCAATTGAAAATTACTTGGCATGGACCTAGAGGAACTTGGCAGAAAACATTTCCCTGAGCCTAACACTTTTGACTAAGTCCAAATGCAATAATAATAAAAAAAATGCCCACATCTTTAGTCCTGAATTGGCAAAATAGGCCAATAATAATTAAGGAAAGAAAATGCACTGAAATAAATTTGAAATAGGTATCTTTTCAAATGAAATGTAAGTTGTGGATAGTCTTATACGTTTTTTTCTTCAATAATAGATCTTAACCTTTCAGGAATCATCTCCTATCATCTGACTATATCTGGGGGGACTTTCACATGCTTTTGTGAATGAAGTGTTTTTTTCCTGTTGTCATTCTATGACTGTCCTATCAAACCTGAAAGTAGTGCTAGGTGCCCTTCTCCTTCCTATGCACATACATGTATATGTATGTGTGAATACATACACATGAGTGCACATGGGTACCTACAAGCATATATATGTCTAAAAATGAAAAATGTCTCTCCCTCCAATAAATAAAAATGACTCTGTTTTTGTCTTTTGGAATATTATGATTATATATATGCAGTATGCTTCTAGTCTACTGACAGAAGCAGCTAACACAATTTTTCAAAATGTTTCCTTCCAATAAAGGTTGCCAGATAAAATGCAGGATGCACAGCTAAATTTGAATTTCAGATAAACAGAAAATAATTTCTTTAAGTGTAAGTATGTCTCATGCAATATTTGGGACATGCTTATATACAAAAAATTCTTTATCTGAAATTCACATTTAACTGAGTGTCCTGTTTTTCTTTCTAGATGTGAAAATTCTATGCCCAACATCTCCTAATGGATATATTTAGGAAAGAGCATGCTTCAATAATTAAATCGTTCTCACACTCCTACTATGTGGCCCTGAAGAGGGTCTGGTACCTCTCTCGTACTCTAAGAACCCACAGATCTCTCCAGATGACTACATTCCAGTCAGGGGAACATAAGACTAACATGTGAAGAATGCAATATAGGTTAATGCTAATGTATGTCAACCATCTCTAAATGATCTGTTTGTAGGTGAAAAAAAGATTAATAAGACTACTTGAATTTAAAGAAGTTTTCACAATTGAGAAGCACTTTGAAGGAAATGAAAGTACATTCTGGAGAAGAGGGTCCAGGCTGAAAGCTTAGAGGACAGAATGAGTACAATATGTTCATGACACATTGCAGGTGCTCAAAATGGAAACAATTAATAGTAGTCAAAGATGCTTAACTAAAATCTGAAATATACATATATATGTCAACACTTCTTTTCAATCATTTTTAAAAGATGTTGCTTTTCCTCACAAACACAGTCACAGACCTCCAAACCTTGTAGTCTTTGACTTACCAATACTTATCTAAACCCGGATTTCAGATCATCAAGAGTATAGACTGTGTCTCCTCTTTGTATTCCCAGTGCTGAGTACAATGCCTGGGCACAGCTCAGTAAGTATTGGCAGAACAAATTAGAAAAAAGAGAAGAAAGGGAGGGAGGGTAGAAGGGAAGGAGAAAGAATTCTTCAAGGCAAGAGGATATCATAGGAGTTGTAAAATTAAACTATTATTTCAATTGATACATTTATTTATATTTTTAAGGAATAAAAAGTAGGAACTGAATTTCAAAGACACCAATGTCATACAAGCAGGAATTCTGCTACCCCTTTCATCCATTTATTTTGGAAAATGTTACTCTAAATAGAAACAATAATGCAGGCATTTTAAAAAATATTCAGTAAGTTTCCAGGAGGGCAATTCTCTTCATATTGCTTTCAGAAATCACTCTTTTGCCATAAACAAAAAGTAAAAATTAATGTGTTCAGAGATTAGAGACTAGTTATGATGAAGTATTTTGAAGTGCAATTTCTAGACATTTCAAAATATAAGGATCATAGAGTAAATGACTTTGTGCAATTTTCATTGAAGATTCTTGAAATTCACATAGATCTGTGTTTGCCTTCTAAGAGATAGCTTGTTGTGGTATATTGATGTCAGCCTCAAGTCTAAAGGTCACTGCTGTCGCTGACAAGATACAACATCTCACTGTCAGTCAGTGAATTTTTCCATTAGGATGAAGGGGATTTGAATATTTTCCCTGCTTTGCAGGTTTTCAATCTCAAAATCATTATTTTACCATATACATATATTTTTAAAGATGAATATTGCTTTCCTTCCTTTTCCTCCTGATTTCTATCAGGTTATTAGTAACTCCCTTCAGTACTGGTACTAGTTAGATAAAGCCAGGTGATATACCAAGATTTCCCTTGCTACTGATCCACCATGTGGATTTTTAATAAATATAGAAAACTTTTAGGAAATGAGACGCGAGGACTCTACATCTTGGCAATGTCAGAAAGTTCCTGCCCATGGCTTCCAAACACAGAGATTGACTGCTTTTGCCCTACATTAAAAATCTGAAAACTCCTTACTAGACATTTTCATAGGTAAGACTAACGTAGGATAGCAAACCCCATGATATCTGAGCCTAAAGATAATGGGAAAAAAAAATCCTGTCTCTTATTACCCAGGCCAATGCCTACCAGTTTCACCATCCGGAGGCACAGAATTAAATCCATGTTACACAAAGATAAGTATTACATAGACTTCTTTTCTTTTTGGATAATGATTTTATAGGATTCATATAAAATCATGCAGGCTTTTTTTTTTTAAGTCAAGCAATACAAAGTGCAGAAGAAGAATAATTTTTTAAAAATCCACTAGAATCTCATCATCAAGAGAGAAAAATGAGACCACATCATCCCTTTTTATGCATGTATACTGAAAAATAATGTGTAGATCAATAAAATTTGTTTTCTTAAAATGAGGTCATATCTGTGTATTTTATTAAAATGCATTATTTTCAATATTTTTCGAATTTTTTAGGATAAAATGGAATCAGAAAAAAACAAAAAGTTTTGGATAAATGCTTCCATGTTTAAAAATAACCAAACAGACTCTAATGCCTTAAGTATTCCTTTTAAGTTAAGAAGGAAAGATTGTAATGGACAATATAAAGCTGGAAACATTCTATTTTTTTCTCTCTAAATTTCAATATTATGTTATCAAAATGGCTCCTTACTAGAAAGGATAAAAAATCAGCACTCATTATTTTTTTCTTTCTTACCACCTTTCTGATTTAAAATGGTATATTTTTACTTTTTATTTCTCAAAGTCCATAACACTTGTATTCTTTTCTGTAGGCATAAGGCTCTCAGTTGTTTATAGCAGTTTTACATCTGAGTGAAAGCTGAATACTTACTAATCGTTCATTTTTCCAATTCCATGCTCTATTCCTGATTTTTGCATTTTTATCCTCTCCTGGTTTGCTGGCTTGAGACAGAAAGCAGGTTTTCAAGAGGGATTAAGTGTTTCCCCTGTGTTTAGTGATAATTATCTGCCACTTTTATACATATAAATGACCTTTGAACTTGAATTACAGGAGCAACCCGCGTGGCTCATTGGTTTAGCGCCGCCTTCAGCCCAGGGTGTGATCCTGGAGACCCGGGATCGAGTCCCACGTCGGGGTCCCTGCATAGAGCCTGCTTCTCCCTCTCCCTGGGTCTCTACGTTCTCTCTCTTTTATTGTGTCTCTCATGAATAAATAAATAAAATCTTTTAAAAAAAGTATGAACTTGAATTACACATTGGTCTTTTTTTAAAATATTTTCTCCTTGGAATTTTGTAGATATTGCTTCATCTGATATTAAATCTCACTGTGTGAAATTCTGAGGCAAACTTGGTTTTTCCTCTTTCATATTTCACTTGTTCCTTTACCTGTGTGCAAAAAAATTTCCTCAGTCATTTTGAAATTCAATAACTAAACAAGAACATATCTCAATGTGCACTACTTTGCATCAATTTTTCATAGAATATGACATGACCTTTTACATTTTCAAGATCAGTACTTTATCCACAGCAAGATGGAAAATCTACTATATCTAGAGGCATTCTTTTTCATTTCAAGTGTTGTATATCTGACTGAGAAATAACATACTTAACCATCTGATACATTATTTCTGTCCTTTACATCTTCCTAACTGTTCCAATATCAATATCGTTGCCTTTTTTTTCTTCTGCATTCAAAATAATAATCTCATGACTTTCTTCCGTGGCAATTGAGTTGCATCCTCGACTTTTCTGATCCCATTTCCCTAATTAATTTATTTTTCCAGTTAATGGTGTTGATTAGTTTGATTTGTTTCTATAGCTCAAAAATCTCATTCTTTTTTTAAAAATCTCATTCTTTATTAATGTACCTTTCAAGTTTTATTCTACAGAATTAAGTCTTTGCTAAATTCTTCTAAAGGGGGAGAAACTCCTAGGAGTGAGGTTTTTTCATTTGTTTGCCCCTTACTTACTTAAGTTTATGAACAAATATGATTCTTTGCTTCTTTATCTTTTGCCTGCTAGATTTTTCCTTCCTTCCTTCCTTCTTTCCTTCCTTCCTTCTTTCCTTCCTTCCTTCCTTCCTTCCTTCCTTCCTTCCTTCTTTTCTTTCTTCTTTCTTCCCTTCCTCTTCTTTCATAACATGTTTTCATAGTTGTCATCCAATTGAGGACACAGCTAGGACTGGGAATAATTTGTTAGAATACTTGAAATATTTGCTAGCTAGTTAGATTTATTTAAAAAAAAACTGTATTTGAAAAAAAAAACTGTATTTGGTGGGGAGCACCTAGGTGGCTCAGTCAGTTAAGGATCTGACTCTTGATCGTGGCTCAGGTCATGATCTCAGGGTGGTGAGATTAAGCCCACCCTCAGCTCTATGCTGGATATGGAGCATGTTTAAGATTCCCTCCCATCATGCACATATGTGAATGTGCTCTCTCTCTCTCTCTCTTTCTCTCCCTCTTAAAAAAGCCAAAAAGAAAAAAAAAAAAAACCCAAAACTGTAGTGGGGTTTCACTTCATTAGTAGGTGGCTGTGCTCTGTCCAAGGGGTAAAGCAACACATCCAAGTTTCATGATAAAATTTCTTATTTTATCATGGATCTACTGACAATGCAAAACCTGGTTGTTTTTCCCCACCAGTGCGTGGATCTTCAGATTGTATTTTATGTTAAAAGACTTCAGTGTTCATTCCCTCTGTTTCTCTCCTCCTCTCCCTAGCCCTCCTACTGCCTATGTACATATTTGTTCTCTCTAAATTGTGGCATATTAGTAATAATTTATTGTATTTTTTTAATGCATCATATTCCCCTCTACTATGTGGGATTTGGATAGCAGGGTTAGATACTTCATCAAGGCTTTCCTGAATGGTATGATATTTTCTTTGACTTTTGTGCTTTTAGAGTTTATGGCATGAGTTTGAACTTCCTTGTTTGGTTGTTGTTGGGGAATTTTTGTCTGTGTATCCTAATTATTTGTGTATATGTATATGTGTGTGTATTTATTGGATTTAGCTTTAGGAAGTCAAGAATCAAGTTTCACTCTGACAAGTTTTAACAAATTTTTATTATAATGTTTTCTAAATAGTATAAAATTGTTACATTAATAATTTCTGTGAGTCTTGAAAATCCATAAATTAACTCTTAGATCTACAAATTCAACAAAATTAAAATTTAGAATAACAATTTAATGCTATGGATGATGCTTTCTTCTGAAATGGCATTGCTGCTCAAAATACATTATGTTGACTACTTCATCATAGGTTCTTTGATTTTGATGAGCTGATACTGTCTAGATCCAGGAAATGGCTTAATTCTCCCACTCCTTTTTTCTATGGCATTTCCTTGATGTGAACGTATGTGTTAAGTACTCTTCCTTATTGGTGCTCTTATTCATTCATTATTTTATAAGTTTGATGTCACAGAGACTGTGAACACTAAACTCTCTTGGAAGTATTTATTGTAATGTGGTCTAAGGTAAGAATGAAGGGAATTATTTTTTAATTTCATTGAAATGGAAACACAACACTCCAAAAATTATATAGACTTCTCACATGCTACAAAGAATATCAGTGCCAGTATTTTATTTTTTAATTCTATATACGTCTAGAGCTATGTAACCAATAGATGGTTCCTCTGAATTGGGATGGAGCATTGTTCCAGTGTCTTCATCAATTCCATTTGCAGGTATGTGCTATACAAGTCAAGTGATGATGATAAAAATAAAAGAAAATTAGCTATATATTGAAACTCAGTCCCACATAGGAGTTTAGGATTTTCATATTCTATAGCATATTCTAAAGCATTTCAATTTACGTGTATATTTTCTTTTTAAACTCTTGGATCCTTTAAACTTGTTATCTCAGTGTTTTCATGTTCATATCTATATAATCAGCAACATCTTCCTTCTGTAAGGGGAAAGTGAAATTCTTTTG
Organism: Vulpes lagopus; assembly: GCF_018345385.1. Lineage (NCBI taxonomy): Eukaryota > Metazoa > Chordata > Mammalia > Carnivora > Canidae > Vulpes > Vulpes lagopus. The sequence continues at coordinate 19,195,219 of NC_054824.1, read as the reverse complement.
CACTAGTGTCATTTTTTATATAGTTCTAAGAGAAAGGAAGAGAAAGAAAGAAAGAAAGAAAGAAAGAAAGAAAGAAAGAAAGAAAGAAAGAAAGAAAGAAAGAAAAGAAAAGGAAAGAAAGATCGGAGGGTAGAATTATGTTGTTGTTGAGCCTCTAATTTTCCTATGAATGAATTGTAAAGTAAGCAAAGGGTGAGGAGGAAGTGCCATATGCTCTTTTTCCAGAGAAATGTGTCTTAACAACAGATCAGAAGTCACCTTTAAATGCTGACTACAAAGAAACCTCCAGTTGCTTATTCTGCAGAGGCAATTTTTGCTTTCTTTTTGCTGAGCTGCCAAAAGGAGAATATCTAAAAATAATTATTTCTGCCAGTTGAGTAATTAATGATGGCCTTACCAAATGACAATTTTATTGAATGGCATTAGACAAGATGAATTAGATTTTTATTAAATGGTATTCTCAACGTTTCAAGGACTCCATGAATGCCTCATGAAGAGTGTTCATGCTAAATTAGGGAAAAGTGTTTTTACTTTTCATGTTGACAACAAATGTTATGATAAATACAATTATTTTTCTATCAAAATCAACAAATTTATATTACCTCACTTTGGTACTATTATTTATATCATGCCTAAAATTATTAGAGAATACAAATTACTATTTGGATATTTATTCTTGCTGACAGACCTAAACCAATCATTCTTCAGCTTTTTATGTATTAGAACTCTTCTAGGCATCTGTGTCCTTGCCCTTTCCATCACTTCCCTTGCTTCCATAAGACTTGCACCAACGATAAAGGTGAACTTTTTGTTTCTCAGCATCCAGACTGACCTGGCCTCCTATTTCTACCTCTCTGCACATTCACTGCTGAAGACACATGAAAAGGAATGAACACTAGAATCTATAAATATCCTTCAAGGAATCCAACAGACAGTAGTTAAATAGATCTATGACAATAAACTGCTGCTATTTTAGCAAAACATGTGCCAGCTTCTAGAAAGCAGCCTCTGCCTTTCTCTCTCTCTGATCCCCTATTACCTACCCTGGGAACTCTTCTGACCTAGTAATCTTTCAATGCTGGAGTGCGGCAGAGTTCAGTTCTGGGCCCTTGCCTTGTTTTCTGAATGATCTCACCAAATCCCATTGTCTTTAAAATACCATGGATATGCTGACAACCTCGAATTGTAGAATAAGAGCCCAGAGCTCTATCCAAATGCCAGTGTATTTATATACTCTACAGGCTACTGAACATCTCCACTTGAATGTTTAATAAACCTTTAAAAACTTACAATCTCTAAAAATGAACTCCTGATTTTCCCTGACAAATCTGTGCCACTTGCTGATTTTTCACATCTCAGTTAATGACAAATGATGAGAATAATGATTGAAAAAAAAAATTTATGTCATTTTGTTTCTTTCTCTTACACAACATAGTCTATGAAGTAGTCATGCCAGCTCTATCTTGAAAAAATATATACAATCCAACCATTTTTCACATCCATCAGTACCATTCTAGTTTGGGACCCCCTCATATTTCACCTACAATACTGCAACTATTTCATAACTGATTTATTTCTTTCAGCCCATTGTCTTTTCTACACAATCTATACTCAGTACAGGGGCCAGAATGATCTGTTTGAAATGTAAGCCAGATAACGTCACTTCTCTACTTCATGCCCTGTGATAGCTCAACATTTTATTCTGATTAAGTCATAAAAGTCCAATTTAATTGACTCTCTTTTGTGACCATCTTGCTTATATCTCACATTTTCACACACTCCACATCAGTCACACTGAATTCTTACTTTTTCTTAAACCCAGAAAGAATGTTCCCACCTTGCTCTATTCCATTTATCTGGAACAGTGATCTCCTAAATATTCCCTAGGCTCTCTCCCTCCCCCCTGTTCTTTAAGTCCTTTGTCATCTTTTCCATGAAGCTTGTAATGACCTCACAGTGCAACATTGCATTCTCTTTCCATTTCTGACTGCAAAACACTGTTCTCTTGTACTGTTTTTCTTTTTATCTACCTGCTAACATACAATACATTTTACTTCTTATTTTTGGTATCTATTTTTTTTGCATATCCTGTTAGAATGTAAGCTTCTTGAAAGAAAGAAACTTGTGTTGGTTACTGAGCAGCGATAGTCATTTTCACCAATCAGCATGTTCTCCAGATAGGGTATCCTGACCAGGTAGGTTTCTTCCTTTTACCTGAAAGCAAACTTGTCTCCAGGTGCAAATTCAATTGACCTGATAAATAGGGCTAACTATCATATGAGAGACCTCGCTGGACTGAAATTTCTCCTAATCGACTTACTGCTGAAATTTCCACATCACACTGTCATAAAAAGTAGTGGGGAAATTTGGATATCTAATATTATTAATATCATTACATTTCCTCATGTGGGAATACCCTTTTGGTAATGGTGCATGCTTCCAGTACGCGCTCATATATCAAGCTAATTTTATTTCAACTTTAATCTTTGTATTTTTACTACCATAAGTATATTTGCTCTTTTGACAAAATATTTTAAATATGAAAAATGAACTCAGGTTGCTTATACATAGAGATACAGAATGAAATAAGCAGCAGCTAAAAATCCTATCTTATTCAAGACTACACTAATGATATACTTAAAAGTTTTTTCTTGAAAACTTGGGATTTGCGGGCACCTGGCTCAGTTGGGTAAGCCTCTGCTTTCAGTTCAGGTCACGATCCCAGGGTCATGGGAGCCATAGGGGCATGAGCCTCCCTGCTTAGTGGGGAGTCTGCTTCTCCTTCTTCCTCTGTGTGTGGACTCTCTCTCAGATAAATAAATAAATAAATAAATAAATAAATAAATAAATAAATAAAATGAAAAAAGAAAAGAAAAGAAAACGGGATTTCAAAGCATAGCTTCAATATTGCATGATGCTACTTGGCAAGTAAAATTTCTACAGAATTGGAAACTTCAGAAATTCTAACAATGCACTAATTTTAGTTTTTGAGTACTAAAATTTATGCTCACTGTTTACTAGGAAGTAGCCTTAATCTTTCATTAAATGAAAGTCTATGGAATTGTATATATGTAGTGTAAGAAACTAAATAAGGAATTGTGTTTGAAATCCATCAGTAGCTCATGTACAGGGGCATAAAGATATGAAAATCGATGTTATAAGAAGTTCCAGCTTCTTTCTGACTGACACGGTCATTTGTTGTCAGTCACAAATATAACCAATCCCACCAGTAATGGTGGCTCACATCAACCTGGTATGAAGGAAAGAGAGTCTGCATGTTTATGCACATTTTCACTTTCTGTCACTTCACCCCTTCAACTTCTTCCCAAACTGTGGCCCTCTGTAACAACACAATAATTGAGAACTAGGACTATAGAATTTTATAGTCCTAAATTTCTTTAGGACTAAAGAAAAACCTAAAAGAAAAACCTATTTTCATCAAAATAAATAAGAAATATAGAGGTACTCTTTTCAGCTCACTTTTAGGCACCTGGGTGGTTAATCCAGATAATGTCACTCTTAGGCTAATGAGAGTACCTATATATTTCTTATTTACTTTGATTGGGAAAAATACCCAATCAAGTGGGAAGAGAGTTATTGATTCCATTCTACAGAAAAGGAAATATATTTGGAAAGAGTAGATGACCCAATGTTGCTGAGCTGGCAATAAGTAAAGCCAGGACACTGAATTAATATCAAGTTCTTTTGACTTACAACCCAAGATTCTCTATAATGCCATAAAATCAGAAAATTAGAAAGTTAGATGATTTAGCAAGTCTCTCTGTGCTAATAAGTCATGGCTCTCTTATTCTAGTCATGGAGAGGTGAAGGAGGGCATGGTTTGAAACGATGGGTAAATCTTGATATGGCAAAAAGGGGTAAGGATGTGAGTCATGTTTATATGACTCAAACAGGGTAGTTTCTACTCAAGGATTTGGTTGAAGTTCTGTATCTGTTACACACATATTTAATCAATTCCTTTGCATGCTCTGACAAACAGTTAAAAAGCTTTTATTATTTTAGCTTTTCTACTTTGGAGATATTAAGTCTAAAGGATAGAGACCTTCTAAGGAAAAATAAAAAATTAAATGATTTCTGAATAAAAACCCAATTGTTGATAGTAAACATTCAGTCAAGAGTCAACTACTTATTACCGTGTTTTGGTTCATGGTTTTCATGTTTCGGTAATTTTTTTTTTCCCTCCAATAGACGGACTGTCTTAAATGTGCATATCTTGCTAAAAAGGGAGTAAAAAAGAAAAAAAATCAAGGTCAGGGTGAATCTATTGTCTCTGCTCCCAAAACAATACTATGATGCATTTGTAAAAGTAATAAACATCAATATTTAAAGATAATATTTTAAAGATCAGATGGCTGAACTCACTATATTTTAGATAAAACGTCATTGATCAGTGCGGTTAAGCTTCAGTCCCAGCTCTGCAAACCAGGTTTTCTGATTTCCAGATGAATTTTCTTTTTAGATTATTATTGTGACTGCTTCTCTCAACAAATGAAGGGAAATTTTTAGTATTCACAATATTTTATTTGTCAGATAATTAGAATATATTCCTTTATGGGAAAACTTATCAACATTACAAATGTTATACCCCCTTTGAATTAATTAAGAAATTGACACAACTTAGTTAATTGATTCACAACTAAGGGGATATAAAGAAGATGACAACCAAGCACCATCAATTTATCCTTTTCCTTCTCTGGGAACTGCTCATTTAATGAAAATATTTAACTTAAGTTAAAAAGCAAAATAAAACAAAACTAAAGTCTTTTACAGCAGTAAGTTAAATAAGCATGTGCTCTCTTTGAACCCAAGCAGAATGTTTTATTCATTTTATCAGAGTTCTAAGTACCCGCCAATTGTGTTAGGGTAGTACTAGACAATTCCATGGCTATTAGCCAAACTCTGTGCAACTTAATATACACATGGCCTGCTTTATATTTCAAAGGTTGAGTTCAAATAAGGTTGAGGTTTTATTTGGATTAGAAATTTTTGTGTTTTTATTTCTATTAATATTAAGTAGATAATCTTTTCGTTTCATATTTTAAATTCTTAGTTTCTTTTAGTATCCCCACATAGTAAGAGAAAGTTAATGTGTATATATAGAACTGTTGAATCACTATGCTGTACACCTGAAATCAATAATAACACTGTATGTTAACTAACTGGAATTAAAATAAACACTTAAAAGCAATAATAACAACAACAACAACAACAACAACAACAACAAGTTAATGTGTACCCCTGCAGTATTTCTAGGGGTACTTAAACTACTCAAACTAAACGACCTTTTATCCACTTGGCCTCCAAGGAGTAAGAGCCCCCTGGACCACTAGCCCCAGTAAGCACAAGGGGAAGAGAGACCCTTTGTTGCTGCAGAGTTCTTGCTCCATTTCTCCCCCAACACACTGAGAATCTCCCAACCTCTACACAGTTTCCATCCCAGACCTCCTGAAGAAAGGGAGAGGTTTGCAGAGCCTTACCTTGTCATGTACCATCAATAAAGTATATTGTTACCCCCTAGAAAAAGAATATCTATAATTAGATTTCACATATAAATAAATTTCACTTAGTATAACACCCTCCAAATTCATCCATGGATGACAGGATTTCTCTCCTTTTTTTTAAGATTTTATTTATTTATTCATGAGACACACAGAAAGAGAAAGAGAGAGAGAGAGAGAGAATGAGAGAGAGGCAGAGACACAGGCAGAGGGAGAAGCAGGCTCCATGCAGAGAGCCAGTTGTGGGACTCGATCCCGGGTCTCCAGGATGATATCCCAGGCTGAAGGCAATGCCAAACTGCTGGATCATAAGGAGTGCCCAATTTCTCTCCTTTTTAAAGCTGAGCTATATTCAGCTTATATATATGTATTAAAGTTGAATATGCATGTATAATCATATATACATATATATATAAAATCACATTTTCTTTATTTACCTGGTAATGGACACTCAGGTAATTTCTATAACTTGGCTATTGTGAGGAGTGCTGCAATTAACATGGGAGTGGAACTATCTCTTTGGGGTAATAGTTTTGTTTCCCTTGGATATTTATCTAGAAGTGGAATTTCTTGATCATATGATAGTTCTATTTTTAATTTCTTGAAGAACTTCCATACTGGTTTCCATAATCCCTGTGCCAGTTTATAATCCCACCAACAGTGTACAAGGGTTTCCTTTTCTCAATAGCCTTACCAACATTTGCTTATCTCTTATTTCTATAATAATAATAATAGACTTCTTGGGGCGCCTAGGGCATCCAACTCTTGGTTTTGGCTCAGGTCATGATTTCAGCGTTGTGAGATAAAGCCCCACGTTAGGCTCCATGCTCAGCAGAGTCTGCTAACGAATGTCTTTCCCCTTCTCCCTCTACTCCTGCCCCCTCTCAGATAAATCAATACATCTTTTTTTTTTTAATTAACTTTTATTGGTGTTCAATTTACCAACATACAGAAAAACACCCAGTGCTCATCCCGTCAAGTGTCCACCTCAGTGCCCGTCACCCATTCCCCTCCAACACCCGCCCTCCTCCCCTTCCACCACCCCTAGTTCGTTTCCCAGAGTTAGGAGTCTTTATGTTCTGTCTCCCTTCCTGATATTTCCCAACATTTCTTTTCCCTTCCTTTATATTCCCTTTCACTATTATTCATATTCCCCAAATGAATGAGAACATACACTGTTTGTCCTTCTCCGATTGACTTATTTCACTCAGCATAATACCCTCCAGTTCCATCCACGTTGAAGCAAATGGTGGGTATTTGTCGTTTCTAATTGCTGAGTAATATTCCATTGTATACATAAACCACATCTTCTTTATCCATTCATCTTTCGATGGACACCGAGGCTCCTTCCACAGTTTGGCTATTGTGGCCATTGCTGCTAGAAACATCGGGGTGCAGGTGTCCCGACGTTTCATTGCATCTGAATCTTTGGGGTAAATCCCCAACAGTGCAATTGCTGGGTCGTAGGGCAGGTCTATTTTTAACTCTTTGAGGAACCTCCACACAGTTTTCCAGAGTGGCTGCACCAGTTCACATTCCCACCAACAGTGTAAGAGGGTTCCCTTTTCTCCGCATCCTCTCCAACATTTGTTGTTTCCTGCCTTGTTAATTTTCCCCATTCTCACTAGTGTGAGGTGGTATCTCATTGTGGTTTTGATTTGTATTTCCCTGATGGCAAGTGATGCAGAGCATTTTCTCATGTGCTTGTGGGCCATGTCCATGTCTTCCTCTGTGAGATTTCTCTTCATGTCTTTTGCCCATTTCATGATTGGATTGTTTGTTTCTTTGGGGTTGAGTTTAATAAGTTCTTTATAGATTTTGGAAACTAGCCCTTTATCTGATATGTCATTTGCAAATGTCTTCTCCCATTCTGTAGGTTGTCTTTGAGTTTTGTTGACTGTATCCTTTGCTGTGCAAAAGCTTCTTATCTTGATGAAGTCCCAATAGTTCATTTTTGCTTTTGTTTCTTTTGCCTTTGTGGATGTATCTTGCAAGAAGTTACTGTGGCCAAGTTCAAAAAGGGTGTTGCCTGTGTTCTCCTCTAGGATTTTGATGGAATCTTGTCTCACATTTAGATCTCTCATCCCATTTACAATTGCACCCAAAAGCATAAGATACCTAGGAATAAACCTAACCAAAGAGGTAAAAGATCTATACCCTAAAAACTATAGAACACTTCTGAAAGAAATTGAGGAAGACACAAAGAGATGGAAAAATATTCCATGCTCATGGATTGGCAGAATTAATATTGTAAAAATGTCAATGTTACCCAGGGCAATTTATACGTTTAATGCAATCCCTATCAAAATACCATGGACTTTCTTCAGAGAGTTAGAACAAATTATTTTAAGATTTGTGTGGAATCAGAAAAGACCCCGAATAGCCAGGGGAATTTTAAAAAAGAAAACCATAGCTGGGGGCATCACAATGCCAGATTTCAGGTTGTACTACAAAGCTGTGGTCATCAAGACAGTGTGGTACTGGCACAAAAACAGACACATAGATCAATGGAACAGAATAGAGAACCCAGAAGTGGACCCTGAAATGTACGGTCATCTAATATTTGAATATTTGATAAAGGAGGAAAGACTAAAAAAAAAAAAAAAAAAAAAAAAAAAAGAGGAAAGACTATCCATTGGAAGAAAGACAGTCTCTTCAATAAATGGTGCTGGGAAAATTGGACATCCACATGCAGAAGAATGAAACTGGACCACTCTCTTTCACCATACACAAAGATAAAATCAATACATCTTTATAAACAAATAATAGACTTCTTAATCGCTGTGAATTGATAATTTCCTTGTGGTTTTGATTTGCATTTCCCTGATGATTAGTAATGTGGAGCACCTTTTCATGTACTTATTGGACATTGGTATATTTTTAGAAAATTACCTGGTTAGGCCCTTTGCCATTTTGGAGGGGTTGTTTTTGTTTTTTGCAATGGAGTTATATGAATCCCTATATCTATATTTATTCCAGCAATGCTAATACTGACCTATGTATTTTTGGAATCTTATTTTATAAGACTTCAGAAAATGTATTACCTTACTTTAGAAAATCCATTATATAATAACAGTTTAAAGGCCAAGATTTCCTGTTCAATGCCTTCTTATTTTATTTAATTTAGGGTTTTTGTTGTTGAGGTTGTTTGCTCCCCCCTCCCCCATCTGCTTAGCCATTATTTGTGCCTATTTTAGAGTTGATTACTTTGATTAAATCTGCTTGGTTCTATGTATCAGGAAGATAAAGTATTTGCTATGATTTAAATTAGAAATCTCCTCCAAACCATCATAAATCTGACTCCGTTTCATTTATATGTTTCCAGCCTACTCAAGGGCAATATGTGAAGCAAGTCGATATCATGCGTGTAATTGACTGATTGCTGTTAATTTGAAATATGTGAATTTGAGAACTGCCTTTATATATATTCATTAGCATGCCATCCTTCACTCAAAATGATCAACCTCTTGGCACATCACTAATAAGATATTTGTTTTGTGTTATTTTTTTAGTGGTCATGATGAATTTGGGCTGATCCATTCCACACGCCACTGTTTTTTTCCTGTGACTAATGGTCTTTAACTGGCATGGCAGGCTTATAGATATAATCCTTTGCTTTAGAGGAAGACACAAAAATGGCAACAAGATTATAACATTCTGGCTTTATTTACTAGAGTCAGTGAATCATAAATGTATTATAAGACTATTACCTAGACAAAAGTTAGAGTTCTAGAATCGCATAGTCAAAAGTTGGGTAACTTTTAACTATGACAAAATTAATTCACATAAACTTTCTTGGCATTCTATATACCATCAAAATTACAAGAAGTAACTTGTAATTAATGACACCAAATTAAAATGCCAATGAAATAAAGGCTAATGTGGGAAATTAAAAGTGTGTCAAAATGTAACATAGCTTGTAGTGATTATGAAACTATTGTTTCTCAGCTTCAATACTTGTTTCCCTCTTCCACACTCTTTTATTGTAAGCTGGGGCTTCAATTTTCCTTTATCAAGAGAGGCATACAAAGAAGAAGGTATAGTAGGAAAAGAGGAGAAAGAACTTTCTCTTGTACTTTTGTCTTTTGGCTCTCCTAGCATAGGAATATCCCTTTGCCCCTGCAGCTGTTCCTTCCAGTTCCCTGCTTCCATTGTTGCTCCAAAACCAATTGCAGACAACTCATAGCCAGGTAGAACCTGCTTCCCAAAGGACTAGACACCAAAGTGTGTCTTTGAGCGCCCCCCCCCCTTTCTGGATTCTTTTTTCTTCTTTTATTTATTTATTTTATTTTTTAAAGATTATTTTATTTATTTATTCATGAGACACACACACACACACACACACACACAGAGGGAGAGAGCGAGAGGCAGAGACACAGGCAAAGGGAGAAGCAGGCTCCATCTGACGTGGGACTCGATCCCAGGTCCCCAGGATCAGGCCCTGGGTTGAAGGTGGCACTAAACTGCTGAGCCACCTGGGCTGCCCTCTTTTAAAATTTAAATTCAATTTGCCAACATATAGTATAACACTCAGTGCTCACATATTCTGGATTTTAATCTTAAAATCAAAATTTTAATTTTAATTTTGTTTCTCCTTCTGGATAGGTAGCATCTCCTTCCTGCAGTTATTGCTACTTTTCTTTTTTAAAAGATTTTATTTATTTATTCATGAGAGACACAGAGAGAGAGAGAGAGAGAGAGAGGCAGAAGGAGAAGCAGGCTCCATACAGGGAGCCTGAGGTGGGACTAGACCCCGGGTCTCCAGGATCATGCCCTGGGCTGAAGGCAGCGCTAAACCACTGAGCCACCCGGGCTGCCCTATTGCTACTTTTTAATTTTAATATTTATTTATTTTCTTTTTTAACTTCTAAACATCTGCTTATCCAATCTCTTATCATAGAAAATTCTGTTTAAAAAGTTAATAGCAAGTTTCTATCTTCCTGAAACTTCTGGTGGACTATCATAAGAGAAAGTTAATTTTCCTGGATTTGAGCTAATTTTAACTGAAAAAAAAGAAAAGAACGTTTTCATAGTTTAACTTTGAAATATCAATCGACAGTTAACTTTATTGTCTGTTTATACCAATTACTTTCTTCTTTCGTTACAAGATTTTTAAAAAGAAAAACTTGAGATTTATATAAAATGTGAGAACTTAAATGACTATGCTAAGTTCTGACATTGTTTTAGTTTTTGATCTGATCTGTGACCTTTGGGGAAATTATCTCCCCTCACCGCCAAATACACAATAAACTACATACAGAACTACATTTCCCCTAATTTCAGAAGTAGACTAGTCAGATTCCTTTTTCTAAAAAGGTTAATCACACGTGCAGACAGACATAGAGATAATTCCAGTTGAATCATCCAATGGCAATGTCTAAGAGAGATGATATATGCATTTCAGCATTTAATATCCAGAGTTACTGGTCCATAGGCCTGATTCTTTCCTTCCTTCTGTCCTGGGAGCTATCAAATACTTGTTGTTTGTTTAAGTAAATAATGACTGATTTCTTAATATCTGCTTAGATATTGCTTTATAGATGTCTACTTCCCCATATACATCTCTCAGCTGACTTCTTTGATTAACTAGACAAAAGATTTCTTTTTCTCGATTTTTAAAAACATACAATTAGATAATCTTATCTGCTGTAATATTTTTATGCATTCACATAATATTTTATGAGCTATTTTTAATATAAACTTTAGGAATATAATTGGCACTCTATAATCGCTTAAGTGTTGTTTTAATTCTTTTAAGAATTATTTATTTATAAGAGACACAGACTGAGAGAGAGAGAGAGAGAGAGAGGCAGAGATACAGGCAGAGGGAGGAGCAGGCTCCTCCCAGGGACCCCAGTGTGGGACCTGATCCTGGATCCCGGGATTAGGACCTGAGCCAATGGCAGGCGCCCAACTGCTGAGCCACCCAGGCATCCCCATGTTGTTTTAATTATATTTAGGAAGTTGGCCTTAGATAATATTTTTGAAGTTTATTTAATAATAACAAAATACATAATATGGAACCAAAATTTATTTATTTTTAAAAGATTTTCTTTGTAAGTAATCTCTACACCCAACATGGGGCTTGAATTTACAACTTCAAGATTAAGAGGGCTTGCTCTAACAACTGAGCCAGCCAAGCGCCCCTTCAAATGAAAATTTAAATGATGACTTAAGTTATCCTATATTTTTGACATTCACAGAATTTACTGGTGTCCCACTAACTTTATTTGTTAACACATTTATTCAGCAGATATTGTTGAATTTGTCACATATGCTAGGCCCTGTAACATGTATTTAAGGGATGAAGAGCTAAAAAAGAATTCTCTTATCAAGGAGATGCCATTTTATTGGGAGAGATCGATAACTACAGAAGTATAGCATCACTAAGATTGTGATCCTTTAATATAAATTTGTTGACAGCCAGTAGTAACTTTGGACATATGGAAATCAACTGATAAGTAATTGAGAGTATAAATCAATAGAAAGATGGATAATGATTTATATTTTAAATACTACAAGATGGTGAGTAGTCACAACTCAGTTGTATAGAGTATGGGATATTTATCTCATTTTATTTTATTTTAGTAATTGCTACCAACATTGTTTTATTGAGTCTTTAAAGCATTGAGCAGTAGGTAACTTTCCAATCATAATATCTTGCCAATAATAATATCCCAGTTTAACCCAGTAATCAATGAAATAATTCTCGTTTAAAACCTAGTATGAAAGGTGGAAGTTTATAATGGTTTTTGTTTTCATTGAAAGTTGCTTCCATGTCCTTTTTATTAAACTTTCTAAGTGGGAGTAGAGGCTACCCTCTAATCCAGTAGATCATTCTGATTATCATTTACTGTGTTTAACCTTTAGTAACAAACACTATGGTTTTTATTTTGTTTTTTTTAGTGATTTTTAAATATCAGTTCTAAGCATGTGCTCTGTCTCTCCCATTTCTTTCTCTCATCTTTCTCAATATCTTAATATCTTTATTTCTTGTATATTTGCTTTTTGAAACAAGTGTTGGTTTCACCCAAGGTTAGTTTTCAGCCATAGAGGTTAAAGGATTCTTCTTTGTTTTCATCAGGTAGGAACAGAATTATTTGCTTATTTTTACCAAATCCTGGAAAAATTTTTCCCTGGCCTCTTATTGACACAAATAGTTCAAAGCCTATCAAACTGGCAACCAGTCACTGGTAAAGATGGTGAATTTAGTCTACCACAATGAATTTAGGTTAATCATATAGGGGGAATTAAAAATGGATATCAGGGGGATCCCTGGGTGGCGCAGCGGTTTGGCGCCTGCCTTTGGCCCAGGGCGCGATCCTGGAGACCCGGGATCGAATCCCACATCAGGCTCCCGGTGCATAGAGCCTGCTTCTCCCTCTGCCTGTGTCTCTGCCTCTCTCTCTCTCTGTGACTATCATAAATAAATAAAAAAAAAATGGATATCAATCACAATATCTACTCTAGACAAATTACATCTTATTTAAATGAAGTCACACACTCAGACTAATCATAATTCTTATTTTATGGTACACTCTCATTATTGATCACCCAGTTGTGGTGTATGTGGATGGATAGATAGGTAGAGACAGAAAGAGATGGAGAGAAAGAAAAGGGAAGAGGAGAGAGAATATTTTTATCCTGAAAAAATTTTTAAAATGTTTTATGAATTTAGAATAATTTAGAGCTGAAAAGTTTAGGCTCTAGCTTTGGGACCTAGGGCAAGATACTTACGAACTAATAATAGAAGCTAATTCAAGGAGTTCTTATGAGAATTGAATGAGATAATTCACTTAAAACCATAATCCATTATCTCACCACCCAGACTTAATCATTGTGTATTATTCGTGGTCTTCTGGTTTCTCTGCTCCCAAATACATATAGTGAAAACTAAGTTTCCTTTTGGTGTGCTAGATCTCAGAGCACATTCTCAGAAAAGGTGCAAAACTGTAATTAGTGATTTGGGCATATGTGAAAACCTAATGTCCATCTCAGTTCTTGGCTAAAATAGGTTCCCGAAATCTATTTTCTATTGTTGTACACCAATGCCCTCTACCTTTCTCTTTTGCATTTGTTTTTGTGCCCTTCCTGTTTTTCTCCTCTTTCAGCCCTCAGAAGCTAACTACCCAAGGCCCTGCTTATCCAGATTACTCTACTTGCTATGAAAATGCCCTAATCTTACATTATTCCTTGACACTATTTATATTAGTCTTGTAGAAAGAAAGAGAATGAGAATGAATATATGTGTGTGTTGGAGCACAGAGCTACATTTCCAAATGTTGGTTAAGGCCCATTTGAAAAGTTACCTTCAAACATTCCTGGTGATGGAGTTAACTGATTTAAACTTGGAGAGGATGCGGAGAAAAGGGAACCCTCTTACACTGTTGGTGGGAATGGGAACTGGTGCAGCCACTCTGGAAAACTGTGTGGAGGTTCCTCAAAGAGTTAAAAATAGACCTGCCCTATGACCCAGCAATTGCACTGTTGGGGATTTACCCTAAAGATTCAGATGCAATGAAACGTCGGGACACCTGCACCCTGATGTTTCTAGCAGCAATGGCCACAATAGCCAAACTGTGGAAGGAGCCTCGGTGTCCATCGAAAGATGAATGGATAAAGAAGATGTGGTTTATGTATACAATGGAATATTACTCAGCAATTAGAAACGACAAATACCCACCATTTGCTTCAACGTGGATGGAACTGGAGGGTATTATGCTGAGTGAAATAAGTCAATCGGAGAAGGACAAACAGTGTATGTTCTCATTCATTTGGGGAATATGAATAATAGTGAAAGGGAATATAAAGGAAGGGAAAAGAAATGTTGGGAAATATCAGGAAGGGAGACAGAACATAAAGACTCCTAACTCGGGGAAACGAACTAGGGGTGGTGGAAGGGGAGGAGGGCGGGTGTTGGAGGGGAATGGGTGACGGGCACTGAGGTGGACACTTGACGGGATGAGCACTGGGTGTTTTTCTATATGTTGGTAAATTGAACACCAATAAAAATTAATTAAAAAAAAAAGCTTGCAGAAAGCTATTTGCTAATATCCATAAAAAATCTTAGTTAATTACTCCAATTGATATTTAAATAACACCTATTATCAACCAAGAAATGTCCCAAATGTGGTGAAATAGTAGAAACAAAAGTGACAAAACCCTGGCCCTTTCCAAGTGAATTTGCATTGATGAAAAAGAAACAAAAAACAAAGATTAAGAAACCTAATAGTCTGGATGATAATAAGAGCTATAAATAAAAATGAAACAGGACAAAGCAAAGTCGAATATTAGGGTAGTGAATGTCATGTTGCAAATGGTGGTTTAGTAAAGGCATCTCAGATGAGTATCACTTGAGCAAAGACCTGAAAGATAGGAGAGGATGGGCCATATTGCTGTATGGAGAAGAACAATCCAGATAGATAAAATAATGTTTAATAAGCACTTAGGGAAGGAGCATGCTTGACATGTTTGAAGTAAAAAAAGGAGGCTAATGTGGGTGGCAGTGAGTGGACTGAAAGAGAGAGGAAGATCAGAGATGTGAAATAGCCAGATCAAGTAGGGCCTTATAAGATGTCCCCATGGTAAGGGGACACCTGGGTGGCTCAGTGGTTAAGCATCTGCTCTTGGCTCAGGTCATGATCCTGGAGTCCTGGGATTGAGTCCCGCATCAGGTTCCCTGCAGGGAGCCTGCTTCTCCCTCTATGTCTCTGCCTCTCTCTGTGTGTCTCCCATGAATAAATAAATAAAATATTCTATAAAAAGACATGGTAAAGACTTTTATTCAATGAAATGAATAGTCATTAGTATACTTTGAACAGGACAGGCATGACATAACTTAAATTTTAATCATTTGCTTCTGGTTCTCTTGTGGAAAATGCAAGAGGGGAAGGGTCGAATAATCCTTGTGAGACATGACACTAGTCTAAAATATGATTGCATCTTAAAGAAATAAAAAATAAATAAAATATGATTGCAGTAGCACAAGTATTAAGAATTAGGTGTGTTTTGGACACACTTCACAGCCAGAGGATAGGCTACTACAGTGAATGTACATTTTCAGGGAATATGAGAATCCTAAAATGATTCAAGTTTTTTATTTTGTTCAGCAACTGGAAGAACAGAGGTGCCATAGATCAAAATGATAAAATCTGGAGGACAATTTTTGTTAAATCAAAAGGATTTTTTTTTGTACATTTTAAGTTTTAAATACTTTTTATGTTTGGAGTCAATATTTAGTTGGACCTCTAACTTTGGAGTTGAGGAGAGATGCCTGGATTAGAGCTTCACAGTTGAGAGTCTCCATGTATAGTATTTAAAACCATAAGGAGGGTGAAATTACCTAGAGAATAAATCTAGAGAGAGTCTGAAAACTATGATCTTTGAATCAGAAATTCCATTTTTGAGGAGTTACCCTAATGTTATAATCACATAAGCAATGCCACGTCCTCTAAGAGGATATCATCACAAGATGTCTGTTTACTAAAAGAGTTAGAAAAATTATAAACGATTTTTTATGGATTGATTTTTGTAAAGCTATAAAGTTGAATTAAAAATGTTGTTTACAAATAGTACCTAATGACATGCATACATGCAGATACATTAGAGATGCATTACTATTCTCACATTTCTAAGAAGAAATGGGCAAAATATCAGACAGAATTATTGTTTTAAACATTACATATTTAACGTAGTTTATGTTCTTTTAAATTGGATAATTGCTCTCAATTTCAAATTAATATTAAGCCAATTCATGATACAGATACTCTCAAAGCTGTTCTCAGAAGGACTTAAATTTTTATCTCATATATATCTCTTTTTTTCCTGAAATACTAATACCTTACTCCATAGGAGACTTCATATATTTTCATTGTATAAACCTCTGAATTTTAAATAATGTTAAGTTATCTTGAAACTGAAACACCTTCAGTATTCACAGGGTTGGGCAACTTTTCAAAGGCTCATTCCATTTTTTAAGATACCATCAGGGAAGAGTGGGCTTACGTGAGGAAGGAGCTATTGATAACATATAATCTGAATATAAAAGTGAAGCACACCATGTATTTGATCTCTTACTTGTGAAAACTTACAAAAGCTAGGCATAAAAATCATCATGGAAGGGAGACAGTAAGCTTGGAGAATAGTATTGGGTATTTGGTAACTCTTAATGTTACACATATTAATGTAGATTTGATTTTCTAGTTGAGAGGCCAAATTATGATCACAGATGTAAAGTAGACATATTTTTTTAATGATGAAACCGAGGACTTGAGGTAATTTCTATAAAGAAAATGATCTAACACAGGTACCATATTAATTCTAAAAGAAGTTATCACTTATGTCAGTAAGCACCTTACTTTGATACTGTACTTCACTTAGCAAGCTCAGGGGTGTGTTCTATGTATAAATTAACTTGTGAGAGCAACAATAAATGTTTTTTGTGGATAAAAAAGTGAAGCCTAGGGATTAAGTAACTAATGCTTTATTATCCAGACCTACACATTTGTTCCACACCCTTTTTCTCCCTCACACGCAAATTTGGAGGCTTAGGATCAGGAGTCACTTTGAGATTCAAATTCTATATCTTATAGTTTAGAAAAGTAAGACATTTAAAAAGTTTACAGTTAATTTCTTATTACCTTAAAATAAATGTTGAAGAAAATCTTACTCTACCCACGTTCAAATGCTTTCTATAATCTGACAATTTGGAAAAATGCTTTATAAAATTTTTTACAATATGCGACTTTCTTTGATAACTTTATGTCATTTTCCAAATGTGTTTAGCCTTGCACTCATATTCTAAAGAAGCTGTCGCACAAAGATATCCCTCGTATAAATCTAAATAATGAACAAAGAGTCATATGGGCAACTTCACAAAACTTTCTTGTTGAAGTTGCAGGATTTCTCCACATAATCCCCTTAAATCAGCTCAACTGATCATTGGGCTATTGTTAAATAAGTTATTCTTCAATTAAAAAAATATATATATACATATATATTTTTTAAGTAATCACTTTAATGAAACAATTCCTAATACATGGTAATGTAATAAGTAGTAAAAATCTATAAGCATGATCAGTGTTTCACCCTTTAGTATTTTTATTTTTTCTGCTAATAGTTTATCAGAAAAATAACAAAATGGATTGATTTAATTTGTAAGTACTTATTCTTCTATAACACTTGAAGTGCTAACTTATATCAACATGCTCACAAGACCAATAAATAAAAGAACTGTAGTAAGACTCTAGAATATGCCAACTTCTGTCTTAAATAACAAGGCAGGATAAAGAACTGAGCAGGTAAATGGACAACAGAGCAAACCATCTTCATAGACCTTGTGTTCACCACATCAATTCCCCCCTCCGTACTCTGATCCATTGAACTTAAAATTAGCAAGTGGAGTATTGAAGAAACTTCCCAGGCAAACGTTGGTATAAAAACATCAAATTGTATACTTTAATTAGACTATAATTTTTCTTTGAGGGGGAATACTGTCATCTTTGCCAAAGAAGGAAGCATTTTTATGCCAAAGTTAATATGACAGTCCTGAAATTTGAACTTATCCATTTAGTGGAAAGCTTGCAGGAAGTGACAGACTTAAACATCTTGCTGCTTAACATTGATATGTCTATAATATTTGGGCAAAATTCTCATTATTTCTTTTATGAATTTGAAAAAGCACTTATTTATTTTTATGTTTTGGAAGTTGAAATGTGTTCCTGAATGTGAGAAATCCCTTTTACTTCACCATATGCCATCTTGTCTTTTTGACACTCCAAGCCTGGAAATATCTCAAATGTGCAGACTTCTGATTTCCAAATTATCTACTGCCAAGAAGGGAAGTGGGTATCTGAAACTCAGCCACAGACCTTGGCAAATTTCAAATTCAGAATAAAACTTTACTTTAAAATTGTGCTCAAAAGTTGAAAGGGATTTTTTATGTCTAATTTGTGTTCTATTCCTATTGCAGGATTGAGTGAAAATTATTATATCCTAGTTTAAAAGGCTTCTTTTTCCTCCTTGGGCAGTTTTGAAGGATTAAGAAGTGGATTAAAGTTTCTATTCTTTTGCATTTAAATTTGACAGTGTAAAGAGTGACAAATTCCTGCTGAGTAGAAATATTGCTGAAGAAAGCACATCATTTGGCATTTTTTAACAGTGGACATCAGATTTTGAAAGATATCTGAGCAAATGTCTATTCTATGGAGAGTAGCTTATCTGGAAGTACAATGAAATATCTATGTTTTTGTTTGGTACACCTCAAAACTGAAAAGTAAATTGTGATTTTGCCATGTCATTTATTAAATTCTTGTTGTTGCTGGAAAAGTGCTCTAATTAAAATCCAAAGAAATTAAGTCACTTCAAATACTTCTCTACTAGCAAATGTAGTTTTTAATCAGTTATAAATAATATTGTACCTCAGAATCAGGGAGTTTATTATAGTTGAATGGAGGCAATGAGATATTTAGATTGAAGATAGGAAAAAAAAAGTTTAGATAGCACCATTCATTCTGATGATTAAGTATTATGTATTATGAATTTTTTAACTTAAAAAGTTAGAAAAAAAAACCCTTTGAATTCTAGCAATGACAGACCATGATAATCTAAATTCCTCTTGATACAATAACATAAAACATGAAGCTGAGCTTACCAAAAAGAAAGAGAAGTCTCCATGTGTCAAAAAATGGAGTGAGAATTCATAGTTCCTTGGAGTGTGAAAGGGTGCTTGTCTCAGCAATTTGGGGATTGGAAAGAAATTCCCACAGGGACACAGGGAGTGATGCCTTTATACACAATGATGTGGCAGCTGGAATTGAGACTTCATATGTGAAGCTTCACCCTGAAAGAATTACTATTTCAGTAGAAATGCAGAAAAGGCAAAGTATGTCTTTAAGCCCCAAACAATAATAAGTATTCATGTATGTCTCTGCGTAATTACCAGGAAGGGAAGGAAGGAAGGAGGGGACTTTCTTAGGAATTAAGAAATTTTATCTCATAACATCAGAGTTTAAAATTTCTGATACCTAAGTTTAGGATATGCTTAAAGTAAAAATAATGCTCTCTCCAAACAAAACAGAACAAAACATAAAAATAAAAATAATAAATCTTAGGACCAGTAGTATCACTGGATTCTTGGCAAAAAAACAAATATAAAACCACCCTGGAAGCACATGCATTTAAAATATCATGGATGAGATTAAATTAAACATAGCAATAGTACATGTAAATGAGGAAACAACTTGCCAAATTAAAGACAATAATTATGAGATAAATAGCAAAACAAAATCTGTAAATGCCTTGTCATAAAGAAGGTACAGATACCATTATGTAATAATAGGATACAAAAATATATAAAGTGCTAGTATGCTCATAATTTAGCCTACACAATAAATTTTAAGTGAGAATAAAATGATTTAGGAATAAAAATGATTTCTGTCTAATAATGAAAGTAAAAATAAACCATATGATGTAAATATTCAGAATATTTATATACCAATGAGCATAATCTCGAAATATATAAGTACAATTCAGTCCCAATCAAATGACTATCAATATTTATTTATTTATTTTAATTTTATTTATTCATGAGAGACCCAGAGAGAGAGAGAGAGAGAGAGAGAGGCAGAGACACAGGCAGAGGGAGAAACAGGCTCCATGCAGGAAGCCTGATTCGGGACTTGATCCTGGGACTCTAGGACCACGGCCTAGGCGGAAGGCAGGTGCTAAACTGCTGAGCCACCCAGGGATCCCTCAATATTTATTTTTAATGAAATTCTCAGTAAGCATCAAGAGAATTTTGAAGGAAATAAGAAAAAAATAGAGTCTGCACTACTGGATACCAAGGCACACAACAATTCTGTATCAATTTAGACAGTGAGGTACTGAGTCAGGATCAGAAGAGAACAAAGTAAGATCAAGAAACAAACTATAAAAGTATTTAATCTCTGAGAGCAATGGCATTTCAAATTAGTGAGAAAAGGACAATCCAATTTGAAAATGGCATTGGGATAGGAGCACATGGGTGGCTCAGTCAGTTGGACTTTCAACTCTTGATTTTTTTGTTTCAACTCTTGATTTTGACTCAGGCCATGATCTCAGGGTCATGTTGACCCATGTCTCAGGGTATCAAGACCCCCATGTTGGGTCTTGTGTTGGGCTCCATGCTGGGCATGAAACCTACTTAAGATTCTCTCTCCCTCTGCCCTTCCCCTTCTCACTCTCTTTCTCTCTTAAAAAAAAAAAAAAAAGGCACTGGGATAGTTTGGAAATGTTAAAATGGATCCCTTAATCATAACATTTATTTAAAATATCCCAATCATGTTATTTATATACTTAAATGGGAGATAATCTAGATGAGTAATAGGAAAAAAAAGTATTCCTTTACTATTATGTTAAAAAGGGAGAGTCTCTTAAGCATAAAAGACAAATCTCAAAGCCATAACAGGTTACATACAAACTAAAATAGAAAAAGAAAATTGTAGGGGCTCCTGGGTAGCTCAGTGGTTGAGAGTCTGCCTTTGGCTCAGGTCATAATCCCAGGGTCCTGGGATGGAGTCCTGCATCAGGTTCTCTGCAGGGAGCCTGCTTCTCCTTCTGCCCATGTCTCTGCCTCTGTGTGCCTCTCATGAATAAATAAAATCTTAAAGAAAAAAAAAAGGAAAGGAAAAAGAAAATTCAAAATGGGGGAACATGGTGGAATGGAAGGATCCTGAATTTACCTCTTCCCTAGGACACACAGGGACAAAAACTATATTGATTAGAACTAACTCTGAAAATGACCAGAAGATTGGCAGAACAGATCTTTCACAGCTAGTCCTAGAGAAAAGGCTTCATTGAAAGAAGTAGGAGGGACAGAGACATGGTTGGGAGCCAAGTTCCCAGTGTGACTAACCATAAACTGAAAGACAACACAAGCATAGAGGAGCAAAGGGATTAAGCCCACACTGGGCACCCACATGCAGCCTTGGGGACTTTCACTGAAAAAAAATGAGTCCCCATAACATCTGGCTTGGAAAAGCACCAGGGTTTAACTCTGGGAGTTTTAAAATCAAGCTTAACTCCAGAACTAGAGAGTGATAGATAACTGAATCTTCAAGCTTAAAGAGCCAGCATGCCAAATAAGTTGGTCAGAGACACAGCACAAAAGCAGCAGTTTGAAAGTACCTAGGGTATCCCTGAAGGAGGTTTATTGACTAAGCTTAGGACATGTGCTGGAGGGGCAGGGATCTGTAGGAGCTCTCTCCAGGAACAAAAGTGTTGGCACCATTTTCTTGCCTCTCCTCGGCCAGGATAGCTGAATGGTTGCAAAAGCCAGTTCTAACACTCTCCATCTACTTTGCAAGTACCACCCTGGTATTCCTGGGCATACCCACCTGACTGGACCTGCCTGCCTCAGCAGGAATCCCTCTCAAGCAGCTCCTGCCCCATCACATCTGACAGGTAGCCTGGCCAGGACTGGTACCACTCTAAAGTGACTTCTGCCCTGGGGAGGGGGAAGGTAACCTCACACACCAGCACACTCACAGTTTCTGCAGCCAGGCTTATTTGTTGGCTGCATAGGCAGGAAACACTGCCATTCAGTGCACCTGCAACTGTGACAGAGGCTGATAACAGGCAGCTAGCCTGAATGTGAGTTCCACCCATCAAGGAGACAACAGCAGCTGCAGCCTGGCCTCTCAGCAGCATGGGGAGAAAACCATGTCCAGTGTGCCCATAGTAGGCAAAGCAGGTGATTGCAGCTAGCTGGACTAAAGACCAGCCCCACCCACCTATTGTGACCACAGCAATTATGGCTAGCCCTAATAGAAGGGTGCATGCAAGCTGACATAGAAGACAATCCTGGAGAACTTGATTCTGGTAACCAGGGGGATGGACTATAAGGCACCATAGGACCTCATCTACCCAAGGCTACTACTTTAAGACCAAGATATATAGCTGACCTACATAATACATAGAGACAAACACAGAGTTGAAGAAAATGAGTAAATAGAGGAATGTATCCTAAATGAAAGATAAGACAAAACCATGGGGAAAGAGCTAAATGAAATGAATATAAGCAATATAAATATATATATGATATAAAGAGTTCAAACTAATGGTTATAAAGATACTGCATTTGAGAAAGAGTGAGTGAACTCATTGGGAATTTCAACAGAGTTATAAGAATATATAAAAAAGAATCAGAGCTGAAGAATACAATATCTGAAACATACCAGAGGGAATCAATAGCAGGTTAGAGGATGAAGAACAGATCAGTGATCAGGAAGACAGGATAGTGGAAAACAACCAAGCTGAATAGCAAGCAGAAGAAGAAAAAATAAATGAAAATACCTTAAGGGAACTCTGCAATAGCATCAAGCTTAATAACATTTACATTATAAAGGTTCCAGAAAAGCTTTGGCAGAGTGGGGGGTGGGTTGGAGAGAAAACACCCCTGAAAAACAGAAGGTGAGAGCTTCCCTAATCTGAGGAAAGAAACAGGCATCTAGGTCTAGAGAGTGCATAGAACCACTAAGAAAATGAACTCAAGGAAGTCCACGCCAAGATACATAACTAAAATGGTAAACAATAATGATAAAGGAGTAATATTAAAAGCAGCAAGAAAAGCAGGAGAAAAGAAAATACAAGTGAAAACCCATAAGACTATCAGCTGATTTTTTAGCAGAAACTTTGCAGGCAGAAGAGAGTGTCATGATACATCCATAGTGCTTAAAGGAAAAAACCTACAACCAAGAACTGATTTTAAGATACACTACAAAGCAGGAATCAAAACAGTATGTTATGAGCACAAAAACTAGATAAGTAGATCAATAGAACAGCATAGAGAGCCCAGAAGTAAACCCACACTTATAAGGTCAATTAATCTACAACAAAGGAAGCAAGGATATACAGTGGAAGAAAGACAATCTCTATAATAATTGTTTACGGGAAAACTGGACAGCTACACATAAAAGAGTGAAATTGGATCACTTTCTTACATCATACATGAAAATAAACTCTAAATAAATTGAAGACCTATATATGAAACCTGAAACCATAAAACTCCTAGAAGAAAACATAGGTAGTAATCTCTTTGATACCAACCCTAGAAACATTTATGGCTATGTCTCCTTAGGCAAGGGAAACAAGAGCAAAAATAAACTACTGGAAGTACGCCAAATTTAAAAGCTTTTGCATAGTGAAAGAAACCACCAATGAATGAAGAAGAATATCTTCAATGTGAGAAGATATTTGCAAAAGATATATCCAATAAAGGATTAATATCCAAAATATATAGATAATTTTCTACCACTCAAAACCAACAAAAGAAACAATTTGATTAAGAAATGGGCAGAGGAGCTGAAAAAATGTTATGGCAAAGAATACATAGAGATAGCCAATAGACACATGAAAAAATAGATGCTCAACATCACTAATCATCAGGGAAATGCAAATCAAAGCCATAATGAGATTTACCTTGTACCAGTTGGAATGGCTAATTTGAAAAGACAAGAAATATTTTAAAAATTTAGACTGTGGAGGCCGAGAAAATTAAGGCCATTCCACCTTAAGTTCAGCGTTAGCACAAGTACAGCCATCTCAGGCCCCTGTGAATAAGAGCTGAAATTTGCATTA
Organism: Vulpes lagopus; assembly: GCF_018345385.1. Taxonomy (NCBI): domain Eukaryota; kingdom Metazoa; phylum Chordata; class Mammalia; order Carnivora; family Canidae; genus Vulpes; species Vulpes lagopus. Next base: position 19,171,085 of record NC_054824.1, on the reverse strand, counting down.
CTTCAGTTACAGGAAAAAAACAGTTTACAGCTTAATGCCCTAGAAAGCCCCATATTAGAATGAGAACAGAGCTTAATGCCCTTGAAAGCCCTATATCAGAATGTAAACAGAACTTGAGAAACTCCTCCACCACTTCTTGGGGTCCCCTAGACCAGCCCATAAAACTAAGCTGGAACCCACCTCGGGGTCCAAGTCCCTGCTCTGCTGTGTCAGGTACACTTGGACCCAAGCTTGAACTTGTAAATAAACCCTCCTGTGTTTGCATCCGTGTCAGCTCCTTGGTGGTTTCTCAGATACATAATCTTGGGCACAAGAAGACAAGAAATAACAAGTGTTGTCAAGGATGTGGAGAAAAGGGAACCCATGTGCAAGCACTGTTGGAAATAGCATGGAGCTTCCTCAAAAAAAGTTAAAAATTCCATACAATCCAATAATTCCACCATTGGATATTTATTCACAGAAATAAAAACACTAAATTGAAAAGATATCTATCTGTAAGAGAACTTGTCAGTGCCTCTGATTGGCACATATTCAAACGTTGTCTTTTTCAAGAGTCACATGTTTTATTTAAGCATCTTTGTTTATTTGATGGGAGAAATTATTTTACAACATATACATATATCAAATCATCACGTTGTCCACTTTAAATATCTTACAATTGTATTTGTCAATCATGTCTCAGTAAAGCTGAAAAAGTAAAATAAATGATGAAATAAAAAAAAAAAACACTTTTATTTATGCATGGCAGAAACCAAAGTCAGCTGAGATAAATAAAAAAGAATACTTCTAAGGAAACAAGCCTGGATTCAACTGACAGAAGTGCAACCTAGGCTCATCAAGCACAGGACCAAAAGCTGGAAAGATATCAAGCACAAAGTTACTTTTTTTTTTTTTAATTTCTATGTCCCTGTTTTTCCATATATGCTGATTGTAAATCAGCTTTTTCTATTCCTTAGTCCACATAAAAGAATATAGTTTTTATTCACTTGTAATTTTACGTGCTTTATTTTTTTCATTTATTCACTTGTAAGTTTAAACACCTACAATAGATTAAATTCTGTCCCCAGATGACAGAATTGGTTTGATCTACCTGGAGGCAGGTGTCTACTGCTGGTCCTCGTAAAGATTCAGGGCATTTAAGTTTCACCTCTGGAAATGGAAGGAGCCACTCCAAAGAAGGAGGTATCACTATGATTTTGGATCAGCCTCAAAAAATGCTTAAAAAATTATTCTTAAGAAAAAAAATTAGGGATCCCTGGGTGGCGCAGCGGTTTGGCGCCTGCCTTTGGCCCAGGGCGCGATCCTGGAGACCCGGGATCAAATCCCATATCAGGCTCCCGGTGCATGGAGCCTGCTTCTCCCTCTGCCTGTGTCTCTGCCTCTCTCTCTCTCTGTGACTATCATAAATAAATAAAAATTAAAAAAAAAAGAAAAAAATTATTCCTAAGCAAGTGCCTATAATAATCAGGAGGTTTAAGGAGGAAAGTAAAATTTTTCATTAGCCATCAAGAAATTAGAAAAAAAAGTTATGTGATAAAGTTTTCTCATTGATGTTTATAGCCCAGATTGAAGGGACATTGAGAAAAGAGTTTACATGATAAGAATGTCATGCCATATTTTCCTCTTTTTACCAGAAAATCTACTGTAGAAGTAAGCATTTCTGTGCAGATGATAAAGATAAGGTCTGGTTAGAGACCTGGCAAAGGCCAATGAGTGTAGAGAGAAAGGAGTCTATGATAATGCATCAAAAGAAACCTGGTTCAATAGGAAAAAATAAATAAGGTTCTGCTTACACAGTGAGTGAAGAAGGACAAGTCAAGGGACTGGAGGTTTTAATAAGATAAATGTACAATTGTTGAGAGTGTATGAAATTGAAATTCCTGGAAAGACAAGAGGTGACAGAGGATTGGCAGTGAAATTTAAGATTTCAAAGTGGAACATTTCCCATTGACGTTAAGTTTCACAGTGGCCTTGGCAGGCCTCGCTAAAATGCAGTGATTGTAAAGTTCACTGAAATTGAGGAAGTCAGTGACCTTTGATACCACACCTTCAGTTTTGTTTTTGTGTTGTCAATTTGAACATTAAGCTTACTTACAATAGGGCCTGTAGATGTCTGTGTTTTAAATGCTGGTAGAAGGGAACACTAATAGTAAAAGATCTGATTCTAGAACCCCATCCTTTAGACTTTAGGTCTCTTTAACTTTCACTTGCATCCTTTGATCAGATAAATATAATCACAGTGGACAGTTAACAACTGAACAACTGAATCAATAATTCTTCGAATAATTAAATAGTCTGAAACTCTAAAAATAATGAAGTTTCAGATAATTTGTGAAGTCAGTTGAGAGGGGAAAGATTTAGAACAGCATAAAGCATCATCCAAGAACATTTATAATAAACATAAATGTCTTTAAAATCTCTAAAAACTACTTAGTTTCCATCTCTACTTATAAACTCTGAAATCTTTAACACACATATCAACTCATACACACGATTTACTTTCACTGTGGTCAAATCAAGGACATTGCTTTTAACTCTCATTTATAACTTTATTTTACACAAGTTAAAAATAGCCATAAGTCAAAAAAAAAAAAAAAAAAAGACTTAGTTTCATAAAGTAAGCTCAGCTCTGTGCTTATCTATTAGTGAAAAGGGAGCCTGCTGAAGCTTTGCTATAAGTGGTCCTCTGGGGTCCATTTTGAGGTACTCTGTTGTACAGGAAAAAAGCAATAGGTTTTTCTGTGTTTCTAGTTATAACCTTTCCTAAGCAGCCTCAAAAGATTTACCAACTCTTTAACAGCCAGTGTTTTAGTGATAGCTCCTGTTTTAGAATATTCTGGTTAACTCTAACCAGCATTTAAATAGCCTTCAAATCCCTGTGAAATAATCATATGTTCTTCAGCAGTATACTTCTTTCTTTCAGTATGTATAAACTACCACTTGCTCAAATGAATCCGTTTATCGACTTCCTTTTAATCATAAGATAATTAAACTAGCCTCACTGATTGTGTCTTTTCCCCTTTGTTTAACATAAGTCATCTCATTGCTGGTCATCCTGACAGAGTATTTATTCTGCTTCTCTCCTCCCTCAAAAATACACAATAAAAATCCCATTTTACACAATAAAAATATATGGCACCCTGGTTATTTAAATATATTTATTCTCACTTTCTTACCCAATGAGGCTATCTGTCCCCCTTCCCAACTTCTTCTTACTGACTTTTGCCTATGTTTTGTTATTCCTGCCACATATCAAAACACTCAAAAACCACATCAGCAGCTGGCTTACAATATCAACTTTTTATTATTTAAAAAAATAATAATTCTGTGAGTTGACCCTCACTCTTTGGTTTCCCCTACCCGTTCACCCATATCAGTGATGGGTACTGAGATAACTGGAAGGTCCAAAATGGCTTTACTATCATGGGTGGCATTTGATACTGGCTGCTAGTTGGGGACTTAGCCAAGGCTGTTGTCTGGGCCCCTGAGTTCTCCTTAGATTCAGAACCAGGAAAAATGCACTTCACTTCTACTAAGGGAAGATCGCACTGAGAAAGAGCGCATGGGGCCAGAGATTGTGGGGTTATCTCTGGCAACATAACGTACTGAGACCCACCTGATCAATGTGGTAGGTCGAATTCTAAAATCACCCTAAAAATCCTGCCCCCCACCCAGTATATAAGCCCTGAATAATCAATCCTCTCTCCTTGAGTGTGGGTGGGAATGTGAGTCAGATGGCACAGTCACTTCCCTGATTAGGTTGCATTGTAAGGCCAAGTTAATTGATAGTTCCTACTGGGATTACATTGTGTTATATACGATTTTGAGAGATTCCTGTTGACTTGGAAGAAGTAAGCTGCCATGCTGGTTGAGGCTGCCTGGCTAACACCTGAGGGTAGCCTCTCTTCTTGTGAGAAGTGGCCCCAGCAACAAAGTGGAAACCTCAGTCCTACAACTGAAAGTTCAGAAATGAATTCTGCCAACAACCTAGATGACCTTGAAAAAGTGCTCCAAAGCTCAGATAAGGTTATAGCCTTGAGCAACACCTTAATTTCAGCCAGGTAAGACCCTGAGCAGAGGACTCAGTTAACCCCTGAAAACATCTGACCCATTGAAACTGAGATTTAAAAAAAAAAAAAAAATCATGTTGTTTCTACACTGCTAAATTTGTGGCCATTTGTCACATGGCATAGGAAAGCCATACAACAAATGTCTCAATCTGCTGGGGATTCTGAGACAAAATGTCATAGGCTGATTGGTTTAAATAAGAGAAGTTTATTTCTCTCATATCTGGAAGCTAGGAGTCCAAGATCAAGGTGCCTGCATGACATGTCTCTGAGGGCTCACTTCTTGGCTTATAGGTGGCCACCTTCTTGCTTTGTCCTTACTTGGTGTTGGTGGTTGTGAGGGAACTCCCAGGTGTATCCTCTTAGAAGGGCAATAATCCCATCATGAGAGTCCAACCCCAAGAACTTGTTAAACATATTCTCTCCCAAAGTGCCACTCTCCAAATTCCATTACATTGGGAGTTAGGGCTTCAGTATATGAATTTGGAAGACATAATTATAAGAAGAAATGACTGATGTCCTTAAGCTGAGGATTTTAGTGCACATCTTCAAATGACAATCTTTTAGTCTTCTATAAATTCTCATCCTGAACTTTATTTAGCATTATCTTTTTCTAAAAGTAATTGCCATTTACTTTTATCCCACCAGAGCATATTTCCATTATTCTAACATTCCACATTTCACCTCATATTCTTTCTTTCTTTCTTTCTTTTCTTTCTTTTTTCTTTCTTTCTTTCTTTCTTTCTTCTTTCTTTCTTTCTTTCTTTCTTTCTTTCTTTCTTTCTTTCTTTCTTTCTTTCTTATCTTTTGCTCTTAAATCATATCCTCAGCAAAATTCTCCTGGCTTGATATTATTACAATTTGACCTTCTTTCTCATCAGGGAAAGACAGTTATTTTCAACAGTATGTATCTGAGAATATTGATAGATGGAATGGTTATAAGTTCTTAACTGCCATTTTGATATTATTATACGTTTAGCCTATAGCAAAAGCCCCTACTTCTAAGAGATGCTTACATTCTTAGCCAAATAATTTTTTGCCCTTCCACATTTCTGGTATTAACCATTTTGTGTCAATGCCATTAGGATTTTACATTTGATTCATACATCCTTCTAAATCTACCAAATATTCTGTGTGATGCTTGTGTCATTCCAATAATTTTTCTTCATAATTTCTTTACACACTCAGCTCTGGATATCTCCATCCTTTTAGAAATTCATTTTCATGGTCAACTGTTAACTCTGCACACTTTTGATTTTTTTTCACAATACCCAATATACCTGTCTTTTGCTTAATGCCAACTCCCATTTTCCACAGAACAAGATACTGATGTTCTACTAACATTGCTAAAATATTGCCTAGGTCTATGTGGTCTGAGATGGTTCACCATAATGACCTTCTACCTAGTGAGAAACAGAAATTGAATAGGACTAGTCTCCTTCTTTAATAAGCATAATATAGAAATTGAACTCATTATGTTAACCACATCCCATTGGCTGAGCATAGCCCTACCAGTTGTAGAGGAGTAAATTCTGTGTGGCTGTCTCTATAGCTGAAATGTCAGGATTCTCTTACTGAGGGAAGGTTTTTGGACAAAGTGTCTCAAAGGACACTTGAGTCTGCTACAGTTGTTGATCAAGGGAGTGTTTAGGTCTTCTGGGATCCTGAGGCATTATTATCTGTTTCCGTACAATGTCATCCTGCAGGTAAGTGAATTGGTAGCATTCAATTTCCCTTATATTGTAAACCTAAAATTGAGACTCATGATTTAACAAATATATGTGAAACTAATGGAAGGATGTTATAAGTTAATATTGTTGCAGTATTCCCAGGAGATACAGTCATGATAGTGAGTGGATAGAGATATATGCTGCTGCTGTTTTCAGCCTGGGCAGGTGTCTGTAATTCTCTAACTTTTTATCATCAAAGGAACAAATTATTTAGAATCAGAAAGACCTAACTCAATCATCAACTCTATCATACAGTCAGTTATTTAGCATCTTTAAATTTCTTCTTCTCATCTGTAAAATAGAGCTAATTGCTATTTCATGGTTAAGATTATAGATGTGTGTAATGTGCCCATTGGTGCCTGGCACAGAAAAGATACTCAGTAAATGGTGAATGTTGTCATTAGTATTTTATGTGTTGCTTCTCTCTTTGAGCATAAATTATTTTTCCCCAGTGCTTTGTATCTACTAATCTTACTCTTTGCTAAGACTCCCAAAAGTTCAAACGATCTCAAATTGACTAAGACAAAAATACTAAATTTTCTGCCTCTATTGTACTCCAGCAAAGAACTAAACCCACTTAACTAATACAAACTGGTGTCTAGTTTGGTTTTGCCCACACCTTGATAGCTTTCATCAGTTAACATACTATTACATGTCTCTCCCAAACCAACCCTTGATTTTACTTTGGTGCATTTCCAACCCACGATCCTATCAATCACGGTAGACTACTTTCCTCCTACTTTAGGAAGGGCAATACTGAAGTGAAATATGAATATCCACATTGATGTACACAATAACAACAAATAATTATATGATGACCTTCCATCCTTAACAGGTGGGAATAACGTATCTATTCTGGGAAACATGAAGTGGTCTGAAGTTTGACCTTCTTTAAGAGCATATTCTATTGTGAAAGAAATAAATAGTAGCACCCAATGCCTAAATAGATTTTTCTTCTTAACAGAGCCTAACTTTAAGAAAAATCAGCCTTAAATTTTAGTGAAAATGTGTTCTGCTGAGAAGAAATACAGACATATCAAATACATAAAAGGTGTATTCAGTAGGATTCCTAACCACAATAAGATTTTTTATAATAAGAAAGAGGAAAAAGAAGTGAGTTACCATCTTTGTATAAAAATACAAAATAACAGAGTACAACCCAAACTGAAAATAACTGACAAATTGACTTTCCTTTAATAATAGATTTTCCATGATTTAATTGCATAAAGTAAATACACCCAGAACAGAGAAGCAAATTGATTTTTAAAGGCCATAATATTTCGTTGTAGCTTTATCTTACAGATACTAGAAAGTGAAAGATTGATGATGTTTGCTAATATTCTATTAATCATAGAGAAATAAAAAATACATATTGTTATTCATCAAATAACAGCAGAAGATTAATCTGAGTAAGTTTATTGGAGCTCTCTTTGAGGGAGCAGTTAAGATTTACAAAATCTGAAACCTAACTTTAATGATTATTATTATTATTTTTTTACTATGAGAAAGACCAATGAAACTGGAAAACTTTGGCTGAGTTTACTGTAAAATATTAGCAAATTCAGTATATTCAGCAAATTAAAGTCAATTGTATCTGAAGATTTATTTCTCTAACAATTTTATTAGCATGCACTCTTTGACTCTTTGAGTGTGCTGAAAAATAGTTGGATTTCATTCCTCTGGTATGGAAACAGTATCCATGAATATTCTCTCACCTGTTTTCAGATATTAAGTACATGTGTTTGGGAGAAGGAAGAGAGAGAATGAAAAAATTGATCAGTCTGCTGAGTTTTAAATAATTAAATTATTATAAGCAAAGGATATTATCAGATATTCTATAGTCCACCAAAGTATGAATACACTAATTTATACAGCACATTTTCACTCTAACTTCTAGTAATTATTATGCCATAATATTAACAGAATAATTTAAGTGATTTATCTTTTTGAGAGGATACACATTTTTTTCTTAGTATATTAGAGTTTTGAGATCAGAGTTTGAAATTTTATATCAAATGATGCTATTACTAAATGTATTATTTTGGTAAATATTTGTATCATGTATTTTCATGAAATAAATTTATTAGATAAAATATAGCCTCTACTTCAAGCCTCAAACTCATTTACACTTCTAGGATTCTGCAATGTGAAGAACGCCCTGTTTAGTCAAAGCCCAGCTTCTCATCAGGAAATTGTTCTGACATTTCTGCAAATATCCTACATTTAAATTTTCTCTTTTAAAGACAGCTTATATATACAAATTCTTAGGAAAATAGTATATATGAGTTAGAACAAAATTACTAAGTCACCTAAAATTGTCAGAAAAAAAAAGTAAAAACTGAAGGCCTGATAGGTTTATCAAGTATATTATTTTCTTTACTCAAAATTTTTTTTTGTAAAGCCTTAAAAGAAGCCCCACAAATGTAATAATTAATTTCCCATTGTATGAACAGTGACTAATATGTTTCTAGAAGGATGAATAGATGATTTCTTCTCATAATGAATAGATGATTTCTTCTCACAATCCAAAATTTTTCACTCTCTTCTGTACATTGGTTAGTGCTTAGTGGCAATTATGAAATATATTGTACTTAGACATTTGCCAGGCTTATTACTCCATTAAAAATAAATATACAAAAAAATAAATAAAAAATAAAAAATAATAAAAAATAAATAAATACACACACATAGACATACACGCATACATGCACATGTGTGCACATGTATGCAATATATATTGTATTTGTGTATATGTATGTATTGCATATGTATATATGGAAATACACTTTTTTTTTCTAATCAACATTTTGAGTGACCACTCCAAGTACTTTCTATCCTACAGGATACATCTTCAATTGCTATCCTGCACCTTTGACAATTCTGTGCTCTGTCAAAATAGTAGACATAATTATTTTAATGCCACATGCTAATTATAACAAAAACTCAGTGTAACTATCTGTTGAATTGTTCATCTCTAGCTGAAGTTATTGTGTTACTCATAGCATAATGCCAGAGCCTAGCCCAGTGGCTGGCACAAAACAGGTTCTCATATATTTTATATTAACATTCCAGTTCTGCTCCAGAACTGATTATGTCAAGGAGGAGGTTGGAATCAGAGCTAAAGATATGTGCAAAAAAAAATTGCCTCGATCCAATTTCACATAGAAACCATAAGTTAACACAAATTTATTTCAAAGAGGGCAAAGTCTCAGAATTAAACAAACATACAGAAGATAGAGGTGAAGATAGCACACTGAAATTACAGGAGAAGCAGGTATAGTAAACAAGAAACAAGCTTGAAAATGAACATTTTAATATTCTTTCTACTAAAAATGTATCTACAGACAACATTTTCAGGGGGTAGAAAGCATAGGTCTCTTCTGTGCAATAGCTTCAATTTGGAAACTTTATTATTCCTGAAATTTTATACCTGATTAGGAGAAATGAAACAGTGGGTTTCAACAGTAACCAACATGGGTTGGTCAATGCATACGTACCATCACAATAGGAAAAACAACTCAAAACACTGTACTTATAGAGTGACTGACACAGGACTTTTTGCTTGGATGTATAATCTGAAATAAGGCACCATCTGGCATGAATACAGAAGATGTCAGAATTCACAATGAAAAGCATACCAGAGAGTTTTCAATGTAGAATACATGGCCGGTATGTCTCCAGCCTTGTCTTCAGGCCTAAATTCTGATGCCAGAGAAATTCTGAGATGAAAGACAAGTTAAATTTTTCCAGTGTTTGGATCTTTTTGGATTAATTTAATATATATTATCTAATATGTTGAAATGTAGTCCCTTCTCTGAACACTTACCTCAGTTTGCAACTAATCTGGAAAAGCCTCTCCACAAAAAGTATGGTCCACTTATTTACAATGAACAAGCAGATATTTTTAAGAGTGAACTTAATATCTTTACAAAACTCTACTGTCACACCTATATCTAATCTCTGGAATAGTGTGGTGAGAACCAAGGACAATCACTCAGAGTAGAGGCCACTGAGGTAGGCAAGAAATAACTTTTCCTCCAAAGTACAGGCTAGGTCATGTTCAGGCAATGATTAATTCCAAAACCGTATGGCACAAAATAATAAAAGTTTATTTGTACACATGTCCATCATGGCTTGCCTGGGGACTTTTCTCAACTATCCAGGTTGATATAATAATCCAACATCTAGAGAGCATTGTTGGATGCTAATGTGGGGAAATGCATGTGGCGAATTATACATTGGTTCTTAAAAACTTCTGCCTAGCAAGGAAATGTATCACTTCCATTATAATTTATCAGCCAGAGCCCATTACATGACTGTACTAACTTCAAGGGAAGGGGAAGGTGCAGATCCAACCAGGTACTGAGACAAAGAATGGAGATAACTATAAATTTTTATAAAGTTATCACAATTTATAATTATAAGTAACATCTCTTCAGTTTTCTTTTATATTTTAGGGAACTAAAAAGCAATTGAAATATTATTTAAATATTAAAAGAAGCAAGGGTTATCCTTAGAAAACTGATTGCAGATTAGATCTCTATTAGAGAACCATCTTTTTTTTTTTTTTTTAATTTTTCTTTATTTATGATAGTCATACAGAGAGAGAGGGAGAGAGGCAGAGACACAGGCAGAGGGAGAAGCAGGCTCCATGCACCGGGAGCCCGACGTGGGATTCGATCTCGGGTCTCCAGGATCGCGCCCTGGGCCAAAGGCAGGCGCCAAACCGCTGCGCCACCCAGGGATCCCGAGAACCATCTTTAAAAAGAGTAAATGGCCTTTTTATTTAAGTATTATTTTATCTTGACCTGCATTAATCTGTTGATTAGTGATGCTGAACATTTTTTTTTCATGTGTCTGTTGACTGTATGGCTTCTTTGGAAAAATGTCTATTCAGACCCTCTGCCCATTTTTTTAAATGTATTAACTTCTCTCTCTTTTTTATTTTATTTAAATTCAATTAATTAACCTATAATGTAATTTTGGTTTCAGAGGTAGAGGTTAGTGATTTTTCAGTCTATATAATACCCAGTGCTCATTACATCACGTGCCCTCCTTAAGGTCCATCACCCAGGTACCACATCCCTTCACCCCACTTCCCTCCAGCTACCCTCAGTTCATTTCCTATGATTAAGAGTCTCTCATGGTTTGTCTCCCTCTCTGATTTTGTCTTATTTTCTTTTTTCTCTCTTCCCCTATAATCCTCTGTTTTGTTTCTTAGATTCCACATACGAATGAGATCATATGATAATTATCTTTCCCTAACTGACTCATTTTGCTTAGCATAATACCCTCTAGTCAATCCATGTTGTTGCATATTGAGATTTCATTTTTTATGGTTGCTGTGTAGTATTCTATTGTGTGTATATATATCACATCTTCTTTATCCATTCATCTGTTGATGGTCATCTGGGCACTTTCCATAGTTTGTTGTGGATATTGCTGCTATAAACATCATCAGGGTGCAGGTGTCCCTTTGGATCACTACATTTGTATCTTTGAGGTAAATACCTTGTAGTGCAACTGCTGAGTGGTAGGGTAGGTCTATTTTTATCTTTTTGAGGAACCTCCATACTGTTTTCCAGAGTGGCTGCACCAGCTTGCATTTCTACCGACAGTATAAGAAGGTCCCCCTTTCTCTGCATCCTCACCAACACCTGTCATTTCCTGATTTGTTAATTTTAGCCATTCTGACCAGTATGAGGTGTATCTTATTGTGGTTTTGATTTGTATTTCCCTGATGCTGAGTGATGTGAGCATTTTTTCATGTGTCTGTTGGCCATTTGTATATCTTCTTTGAAAAAATGTCTATTCATGTCTTCTGCCCATTGCTTAATTGGATTATATGTTCATTGGGTATTGAGTTTGATAAATTCCTTATAGATTTTGGATGCTGCCCTTTTATCTGATAAGACATTTGCAAATGTCTTCTCCTATTCTGTAGGTTGTCTTTTGGTTTTGTCCACTGTTTCCTTTGCTGTGCAAAAGGTTTCTATTTTGAAGAAGTCCCAATAGTTTGTTTTTGCTTTTGTTTGCCTTGTCTTTGGAAATGTGTCTAGCAAGAGGTTGCTGTAGCCAAGGGCAAAGTTTGTTGCCTGTGTTCTCCTCTAAGATTTTGATGGATACTTGTCTCACATTTAGATCTTTCATCCATTTTGAGTCTATTCTTGCAGATGATGTAAGGAAATGGTCCAATTTCATTCTTCTGCATGTGGCTGTCCAATTTTCCCAACTTTATTTGTTGAAGAGACTGTCTTTTTCCATCAGATATTCTTTCTTGCTTTGTCGAAGATTAGTTGGTAATAGAGATGAGGGTCCATTTCTGGGATTTCTATTTTGTTTCATTGACATATTCTATGCGTCTGTTTTTGTACCAGTACCATACCCTCTTGATGATTACAGCTTTGTAATAGAGCATGAAATCTGGAACTGTGATGCTACCAGCTTTGGTTTTCTTTTTCAGCATTCCTTTGGCTTTTGGGGTCTTTTCCTGTTCCATACAAGTTTTAGGATTATTTGTTCCAACTCTGTAAATTACATTGATGGTATTTTTGTAGAGATTTTATTGAATGTGTAGGTTTCTCTAGGTAGCATAGACATTTTAACAATATTCTTTCTTCTAATCCATGAGCATGGAACTTTTTCTCATTTCTTCAGGTCTTCTTCAATTCCTTTCATGAGCGTTCTATAGTTTTCTGAGAACAGATTCTTTGCCTTTTTTGTTAAGTCTATTCCTAGGTATCTTATGGTTTTGGGTGCAATTGTAAATAGGATTAACTACTTAAGTTCTCTTTCTTTTGTTACCATATAGAAATCAACTGATTTCTGTGCATTGATTTTATATCTACTACTTTGCTGAATTTCTGTGTGAGTTCTAGTGATTCTGGGGGTGGAGTCTTTTGTGTTTTCCATATAGAGTACCATATCATCTGCAAAGAGAGAGAGTTTGGCTTCTTCTTTGTGGAGTCAGATGCCTTTTATTTCTTTTTGATGTCTGATTGCTGAGGCTAAGACTTCTAGTACAATGTTGAACAGCAGGGGTGATAGTGGATATCCCTGCCATGTTCCTGACTTTAGGGTAAAAGCTCTCAGTTTTTCCCCATTGAGAATGATATTCAAAAAAAAAATCAAAAAAAAAAATTCAAAAAAAAAAAAAAAAGAGAATGATATTCACTGTGGGCTTTTTGTATATGGCTTTTAGATATTAAAGTATGTTCCCTCTATCCCTGCTCTGTGAAGAGTTTAATCAAGAAAGGTGCTATACTTTGTCAAATACTTCTGCATCAATTGAGAGGATCCTATGGTTCTTTTCTTTTTTTGATGTACTGTATCACATTGATTGATTTGAGGATATTGAGCCACAGTTGCAGCCCAGGAATAAATCCCACTTGGTCGTGGTGAATAATCCTTTTAATGTACTTTTGGATCCTATTGGCTACTACCTTGGTGAGAATTTTGGAATCCATGTTCATCAGGGATATTGGTCTGTAATTCTTCTTTTTGATGGATCTCCTTTGCCTATTTTTATTTTTATTCTTTTAGAATTTTTATTTATTTATTCATGAGAGACAGAGGGAGAGGCATAGACATAGGTAGAGAGAGAAGCGGGCTCCCTGTGGGCAGCCTAATGCAGAACTCAATCCCGGGACCCTGGAATCATGACTTGAGCAGAAGACAGATGCTTAACCACTGAGTCACCCAGGCATCCCTCCTTTGCCCATTTTTAAATAATATTATTTGTGGGGTTTTTGGTGTTGAGTTGTATAAGTCCTTTATATATTTTGGATATTAACTCCTTATCAGATATATTATTTGCAAATGTCTTCTTCCATTCAGTAGATTGCCTTTCATTTTGTTGATGGTTACTTTTGCTGTGCAAAACCTTCTTATTTTGTTGTAGTCTCAATGGTTTTTTTTTGGTTTGTTTTCCTTGCCTGAAAAGACATATTCATAAATATGTTGCTAAGGTCAATGTCTAAGAGATTACTGCCTATATTTTCTTCTAGGGGTTTTATGACTTCAGATCTCACATTCAAGTTTTTAATCTATTTTGAGTTTATTTTTGTGTATGGTATAAGAAAGTGTTCCAATTTCATTCTTTTACATGTAGCTATCCAGTTTTCCCAGAACTATTTATTAAAGAGATTTTCTTTTCCCCATTATATATTCCTGCCTCCTTTGTCATTGATTAATTGACCCTGTGGGTGTGGTTTTATTTCTATTCTGGTTTTATTTCCATATGGGTATGATTCTCTGTTCTGTGCTGTTGATCTATGTGTCTATTTTTGTGCCAGTAACACACTGTTTTAATTATTATAGCTTTGTAGGACAACTTGAAATCTGGAATTGTGATACCTTGCACTTTTTTCTTCTTGTCTTTTGTTTCTTCTTTTTCAAGATAGCTTTTGGTTCCAGTTTTAGTATAAGTGCTGCCGAAGTGAGCATAAGCTTTGTGGTTCCATATAGATTTTAGTATCATTTGTTATTATTATAGTTCTATCAAGTTACAGTTCATGTGAAAAACACAATTCATGTTTTTATCTGATGATAAAATCAATACAGCTCAAGAGTGTTGTTTAACTTGTGATGAAGCTAATGTAATTTAGACTCTATTCATAGAAGTCTGGTGCCCCATCACAGGATATAATGGTTTCTTCTGTCATTCTTTATTGTCTGCTTAATATTTTGTCCCTTTCACTATCCCTCTATAAGCTGCACTGATGAGTCCAAATATTAAATGTTATGATGCTTTTGTGTTACCATTCAGGGATATTTATAAACTAGAACTGTGTCTAGAGCATCAGTGAGAGAATATGAAAATAGTGTGGAAATGGCTACTTGATAAATTGTTGAAAGAACCATTTAGATATGAAAGACTAAGCGGAGAGTGGCATCTGTGCTGAAATACGTGAAACATTATCATGGACAAGAGAAGGATTCATCCCTGAGTTGTTTCAGAGAGAACTGACATCGAACTTATATTCTGGGGAGGCAAAAGTTAGCTCAGGATAGATAATTTTCAGTTGAATTTGTACATTGAAACAAACCATGCCATGGAATAATGAATTCCTTGTTCCTGGAGATTTTAAGCACACCTGTCATGGAAGACTCCCTGTCCTTACCTGGATATACCTTGTACTGGACTATATCTAAGCTGCTATCCATTCTAAAATTCCTATTTTAAGAATGTAAATTTGTTTGCTGTTATCTGCTGCATATTTTTCAAAAACTTTCAAAGTTCGTACTCAAATTTAATAAGTATTCATTTCAAATAAAATACCCCATTATAAACTGTGTGTACATAAAAAGACTGCTATTGTCTGGCACAGACTGAGCTATTCCTATTCTAACATAACACAAATTCACAACACACATACACACAAATTCACAAAAACCACACACCAATTCACACATTGTTACAGCTAGAAGTGCTGCTGCTCTTGCCATCGTCAGATGTGGGATTCTTCCTCACTTTTGTTTATCAGACTTCCTTTCTTGATTTCATACACAGTGAGAGGCAGAGAATGGATAAGGACTGTGTGAGGGACTGAGGCTTTTTATTTTGCACCAACCTAACGTACTGATGCATTTAGTCATTTTGCAGAGAAGACCTGCTTTCATTGTGACCTCCTTCCCTCAGTTCCTTCATTGTGTTCTCATTTTGTTTGCACCCCTTCATGAAGTTTTGCTTAATAAAAATAAATTTGAGGTAAAAACAAAATTCCTTGCATGATTAAGTTACCTTCATTATATTAAGGAACTGAGCATTATTATCAGATTGGAAGATACATAATTTTGGAAAATAGCACGTTTTGTGGAAAGCCAGCTGTGAGATGCCTGGTTACTTAGAAAACCAGGAAGACACTTGGGATGGCAAGGGGGAGAAGATCAAAGAACAAGTAACAGAAATGGTTAAAGACCTTTATGTTTTATGGAATATTTTGTAAACCTATGTCACTGAATCCCTAGAGCAACCCATAAAATGAACATTATTAAACTTTTCTGTACTTGAGAAGAAAGAGCATTTAAGTAACTTGCTTAAAAATCACATCACTAATCTATGGCATAGCTAGACTTGAAATCAGAACTTTTTTTATTCTAAACCCTTAATTTTCATTTATTCAGTAGATATATACTAAGTAATTTCCATAATAATTTTATAAGCTTATTTGAAGATTCAAGAGACTAAAGGTCTGGGAAGCAAATGAACATTCCTGGAGACAAAGAATTAAGAAATGTTAGTGGTGGAATTTCAGTCCGTGTTCATGATCAGCGTCTGTTCTCCCTTCACAGTTGGATAGAGAGTGACCCTGTATTTTGTCTGTTGCATTGTCTGAATTTGAAGATAATTCTTAAAATAAGAGGGCAATCAAGATTTCTGGCACTACTGTGGAAAGTAGGAGTCACCCCCTTCAAGTGGTTTCTTCTGTCATTGTTTATTATCTGCTTAATCATATTTTGACCCTTCCTTTGCTATCTCAGAGTTGTTTTTTTCTTTATTCCCTAGAAATTTTCTTGTGATACAAAAACTTGTTAAAATATTAACATATATTCAAAGTCAAGATGAATGGGAGAGTAACATATTATAGTAGTTAATGTCATAAGGACTTGGTGTCAGCCATTGTTCAATTTGACTTACAGTTCCGATTGCTCAGCCCTTAGCAAGGTGTGAAACCCAGAGCAAGTTTCTCAGTTTCTAACCTACTTATTCTCATCTGGATACTAAAGATTTCAATATTACTCTTATAGTAGGGAGCGTGGATAATAGGACTATGAGAAATTATTAATGTAAAAGAATGTACTACAGTGCCAGAAATGTAATACATGCTCAATGTATGTAAAATAGAGTACAATTTCCTAGGTGATCCTCTTAAATTGTTGTGTTCTATCAAACGATGCCTGACCACATAAAGAAAAAAAGACAGAAAAGAAATATTTTGTAAGTGGTTTCTATTTGTTTTAGAAAAGAAAGTTTAAGGAATTATGGTGACAAAAATTACATGATGACATAATGTCAAATCTGAGTATTAAATTCAGAATCCTGAGCCTTTGTTTTGCTTCCAAAAATGCAGATATCCAAGAGAAACACATGAGAGAAAGAAATGTAGCCTGTAACCTAATAACACACTGCTGAACCTTTGTAGCACTAATATATTTTCAGTTTCAGATGGCTTTAAAGCAAATTTCTCAAATGCACTTAAATCTGGTTAGATACACAGCATAACAATAGCTATGTAGAGAAATCAGAGTTTGTGGTTTATCCGAATTCTATTTTAGTTATGTGCAAAATGTCTGCTGTACTCACTCATGGCTCCGCTTTTAAGACTTGGCTGTTAGACATTTATACATCCATTAATTAGCAGCTAGGCATGATTTAAAGGATAACGTTCCTGGCATTCAGTGTATATGAAGCAGTAAACAGCTTTTGTGGAAGATTAAACGCTGTAGCAAATCAGAGACATTTGGTGACCCCCAGCAGCCATTTGTTGCCAGAAAACTGCAATGCTACCATTATTGTGCCAGAGGGGAAACATATTCAACTCCTAACACAACAAACAGAAGAATGCATTTGAATTTGCCTCTTGCATGTTTAGAAATATGGCTCCTTTTCTTTTTTCCTATTTCAATTGAATTTAATTTGGAAAAAAGTTCATATGAGTCATTAAAAACAATGTATTTAAACATACCGTGGATTGTAAGGAGTTAACAGTTCTAGAGATCAATATATATTTGTAATTGACAAGTTAGGGTTATATAGCTAACATGAAACTTGTTTTTATTTCTCTTATTAAAATTGAATTTAAATTTGAAAGAGATTCACTTATTTCTATTTTTAACTCTCCATAAAAATATGGATTTTATACTATGACAATATTTCTAAGTATAGTATTTTATAGGACATTATCAAAATATATTTTGGCTTACAGTAAGAGAAATGAATTCCAATCATTATTTGGGAAAATCTGACTATTAACAGTTTTATAAATCAACATATTGATTTGGAATTTATGTATATATGGATAAAACACAAATAAAAGTTAGAATAATAACATTTTTCTAATGTATTTGCAAGACCACTGGATTTACATGTTGCTCTACCATTAATTTTGCAATTTCTTGATCCACCTAAATGGATTCTACGTGAAATATAATTGAAAGTTTAAAACAACCACAGGAAAATAATTCAAGAATAAGAAAGATGTTTGGTAACATGTAGTAGTCAATGCATAGAGAAAAGTCCTTTTAATACATATACATGTTTATGTTCTAGGCTTACTGGAAAAAATTACATGGTTAAGTAAGCTGGTTTAGCTCTCAATAAGAAAAGAATTTCCCCTGTTCTTTCTCTGTAATTGGATTTGGTATGCATTGTAAAAGAAACAGGGCCTTTCACTGAGCAATGTCAGTAACCCATTTTATAATAATACAAAAGGCTTCTCACACCACGTGTTGATCACCACAAATGCTTGTCTAACTCACTTCTCTCTTCCTTCCAGGGGCCTGTTTCTCCAGGCCCATGTGGTTGTGGACTGGGGGTGGTAGTGGTAAAAACAAACCAACCAACCAACCAACAAACAAACAAAAACACCTTTTACAGGAATCAGGGATCCTCATTTTCAGTGTTCCTGTTTGATTTTTCTGAAGCACAACTTTTAAAGTGCCATCAGAAATTTCCAAGTCTCAAAACTGCCTTAACACCAAAGGTGCATTTTGTTTGGAGGAGTAGGATGCTGCGCTCCGTGAAATCCATATCTTTTCAATGGCTGTTGGGGAAGAGACATTCCAATAGTTTGAAGCACAGCTTTAATACCTACAGAAAAGGCTGCGGATGCACAGAGGCATCTGCCGGCACTGTGACTAAAATGTTTACTTTAGCAAACACTGCTCTATTAAATTTCAAAGTGGTGCTCTTTGAATTTTAAATTGTAAAGGAAACCTGGCCTCCATTCTTGAAAGCTTTGGTTTAAACATAAAAAGGAGAAAGTAGCTTTGAAGTTTGAATGAGATGCATGAACTCTTCTTTTTTCACCGAGTTTGAAGAACTTATAGGGCGAGTGTGTGTGCTATTTATTATTCTAACTTATGACTTGAGTGAGATTCTTATTTCTTTCACCCTTGACCATTTTTCCTTTAAAAGAAATACGATTTGGATATTAATGTGAGGTTTCATTTATTATTCTCCAATCAGGAAATGTATCTAACAAAATAGTTTTATGCATTTTTTAAGCAAACCCATTGCATTGCTCTTTAATGGGCATCTAGTCTTTCAAATTATATCTAGACTCGTTTTTATTGGTGGTGTTAATCCATTTCTCTGGAGTTTACTGTATACATACTTAGTAAAAATACAGAAAATTTGTATTTTTGGCATAGATGCTCACCTTAATGAGTATTTATTTGGGCAGATGAGTGCTTGCATAATTGAACAATTCATGGACCAGAGATAATTGAGCATTACAATAAGTTATGTCACCTATTTACAAATGGGAGCCATTAACTCTCTACTTTGCTTACTGGAATGAACTTTTTAAACCAAATAATTACAAATGCACATTCACAAAATAAGCCTTTTCAGGGTCAGTTCATTTTTATCTACTTTGATAAATAATAATCCTGGCAGCATTCAGTTTCTATTTCAAAATGAAATAAGCATTTTATCATAAAATCTATTAAAGCATCATTCTTAGCAAGTAAATAAAAACAGTAATTACTAGGGTCATAGAGTACAGAGTGAAACCTAATTAGCTCACTTCATATTTCTTTCTGGAAATTACACATAACATTTAAAGTAAAAACAAAAATTCATTGCATTATTTTAATATTATGTGTTATTACATTTTGTCTTAATGCAAGAACAGCTCCACCAATAAAAACTTTTTAAAGTAGAATATATTCTTTAGTTATTAAAACAGAGAGATGGCTAATTTGTTTCTGAATGTGGCAACAAGAGAAAAGAACCATTAGGCGTATTTTCTTCATTTTCCAAATTTCCCTTTTATGCTCCTTCCTTACTTCTATCTTAAATACTTGGGTTAAAACGCTAAGGATATTCATACAAAGAATCGAAAATGTTTAAGAACCAGGAAAGCATGACAAGGACTTATTAAAACAGCTACTCAGAATGGGCATCTGTCAGTTGAGGCAGTTGGGGCAGACGCTGGCTGATAGCCTACACAGCCACCCACTCCACACATACCAATATTGTCTCTGATGCATCTCCAATCTTGGGGGAACAAGTGGACATTAACAAGGGGTTCTAGGGACCAAGCAGCCTTCTTGCGTGGTATTTCCCCAGTTGCTAAATTTCTAAACTTGTGGCAGTGGTTGGAGGTCAGACAAATTCTAGCAAAGGCTGCATGCCATTTTCCTTGTGGTTTCACATGCCTTAGAACTTTAGGTCTTGCAGTACAGAAACCGGTGCATCATCAAAGGCCCATAACCCTTGCTCTGACTATTCAGTAATTGTTTGATCTTAAGTACCTGGCACTTAAGAATAATAATATTAAGAAGAAGAATGCAAGTATAATTTTTATAGACAAGCCTCTTTTGCATATAAATATCTTTCAATTTCATTTAACATAAAGTTTATCTTTCTAATATTGGAGCCATTCAATAATGAAGTGGCACATGTTATGAGGTAGTGAACTTTCTGTCATTTGGTGATATTTCAGCAAAGATTGGTATCTGTCTAGTAGTCCAATGTGTTAAAAAGATATCTGTACCACATTTTTTGTACTAAGGAACCCCCCCCCACAGAAAGTTCAAAAGTCTGTTTCTTCTGTGCTTTATTTAATTTTTTTATACTCATAACCTTGAATATTAATAAGCTAAATATTTTAACAGGTGAGAAACCCATATCAAATATTTAAAATCATAAATATATATATCTAGTAAATAACTGTATCAGTAATATGTATTTAAGTCAATGTATACTATTTTTTGCTTAATACCAGGGATTAGAAATTAATTCAAGTGAATTAAATTATGTTTAAACCTTATAAATTATGAGGACACCTGGGTGGCTCAGCAGCTGAGCATCTGCCTTTGGCTCAGGGCGTGATCTCGGGGGTCCAGGGGTCCAGTCCCGCATTGGGCTCCCTGCGGGGAGACTGCTTCTCCCTCTGCCTATGTCTCTGCCTCTCTCTCTGTGTGTCTCTCATGAGTAAATAAATAAAATCTTTAAAAAATTAAAGAAACTGTATAAACTATGGATTAAACATCTTTTGAAATAACTGACATGAATGAATACCAAACCACTAAAAATCCTATCTTGAGTTATTGCCAAATAGTTATAAAACACTAATATGTTTTAAATGCTTTTGTTCTGCAATGCTTTTTAAATAGCATGTCAACTATAATGTTTAAAATAGTAAACACTTGTTTAATACAAATGGTAATCTTCATGTCAGTTTCTACTAGATGTTTAGGAAAGCTTTTGGATATGAATCACATGTTGGCCTTCTCTGAAGATTCTCAGCACATGAATCAAGTTACTTAAAATACATCTGCTTATGTCCAGATGCCTCTCACAACGTTATCAATATTCTTTTATGGAATATTTAAGAACTATTGTAATAATGTCATATGAATAATGAAATGGATTAAAAACTCCTGAAATTGAGAGGGGGTTGTGGAGGGAGAGAGATAATGTCTGCAAAAAGAATCATGAGAGTCTAATCTCTCTGATTATAATAAATACACAAACTCCTGGATGTACTGATGCTTATGACATCAAATAAACAGTAAAGTTTAACATCCCTCAACTACAATACGTTATAAAATATCTATAAAAAGATAGAGTTTTTTCTAATACATTAAGTATTTTTAAGTTCCTAGAGTTTATTGGAAATTTCCCAAATATACTAACCATTCAGCATCACTAGAACAAAGGAATTTATTTTGAAGGACTACAAAAAACTTTGAATTATCACTGTGTCAGTATCTGTAGTGCTAAACTTGAAATCATTTTAGACTTTTAGAGATATGTTTGACTTTGCATAAGACGTGGATAATTTCTCTGATTTACTTGATTTAAATGAGACGAGATTACTACGTAACGCTGTAACTCAATCATTATGCAGTCAGGCAGGGCGAAAGTGAAACGTTCAGAAACATTTTCACATATGTAATTTGTATAAACCATAAGGTTATGATTAAGAAATCTTAGGAATATGTATGACTGTGGCAGAAGCAGTAGTACCAGCCTTTTTATCTTCTTGCTATAGACAGGAATATCCTCAAGGATAGAAGATTGCCTGTTTATTATTTTATGAATCAAGAAAGTATTTCTACTTTAAAGGTCCTGGATATTTTAAAACTTCTTACAAGCCATAAGTAAATGTAACAATATGTTACTTTACTCCAAACTCTCATCACCAAAAGTGCCTAAATTAGGAGGATTTCATACTAGTTCTAGCATGTCGATTTGCCCCTAAGAAGCTCTCAGAATATAATGTGGAGCCATTTTTCACTACAAACTCTTTTTTTTTCACTACAAACTCTTAATGGAATGAACACGTAACAGGAATATTTCCATTTTCTGTAGTTTACATAGTCCAAATAAAGTTGCCCAACTTCCACAAAATATCCTGCCTCACACTGTCCATTGCACAAGTTAAAAATAAATTTTCCATCTGATCTTTAATAAGAACTTAAGTAAGTCCTTAAAGACCCTCATTGGTTCTTATTATAAGTTTAACTTACACTCTCACAAACATCTCTGATTTAGATAATTGAGTTATTTGCATAGCTTGTTGGAAAAATTGGTAAAGTATTATCACTAAATTTCTGAAAGTTCCCTAATATTGCACTATGTTTGCTTTATCCAAATTCTCACATTACTTTCCTTTCTTATAGATGTTCAAAATTATAGTGACATACTGTATTAAATAAACAAATACATTTTATGCACTACCACATGAAAAGCACTTTGTTAGATGTCATGGAAGACAAGGAGATAAATCAATCCTGGTTCCAGACTTCACAGTGTAGGGGATATATGTATCTGAGTAATTCATTTGTCCTAGAAGAGATTAAAATTCCCATGATGAAAGAATACAATGGGAAAAGGAGAGATTATATTCAATTGTGGAATTTTGCAAAAAAGCTTATGTCTCCACAGGTGACAAAAATATTCTCTGGAGAGGGAATTCCCATTATTGGCAAGCAGTGTCCGTTTCACTGGGATTTCTGGTAACCATGGCCTGGTGAAGTATCTGGTGCAGTGTCTTCAATCCAAAGTCAAAACAACACATTTCTAAGAGCACTTCATTTATTTTGGAAAACCACTTTTCTCTGACTTTTCAATTTCTTTCTCTGTAAAGTACAGCTTTTCTAATCTATATTCATGAGAAGTTCTATAAGTTTGAGTAACAAATGGAATAATGTACAAAAAAGCACTTTGAAAATTACTATTCAAAATAGCAGGCTTTTTTTGTCAAGCACTTCATGTGTATTTAAGATATTGATATGGATTTTTGAGTGAAAGTTCTTGAGAACTATAAAAATCTAAGTGTATTGCTGATGCATCACTACTCATTACGAGAGCACCCCAATTCTAAGGAGACATTAGAAAATTGAGACTTGAAAGTCAGAGATGCTTGCTCTCATATTTCAGGCCCCAGTTAGTTACAAAGAGACAAGGGATGCCCCTTAGGTTATTTATTCTTTTTCCTTCAGAAAACTTAAGTTGTACAAAAGAAAAAGGACTTATCAGGCAAGTATTACCTATTTCTTCCCTTGCCTGTGCATGAGGTAAGAGATGAAGCTAAGAAATTTTGACATTTGACATTTTAAAAAAATCGCCAACTAATTTTTTTAATAGTCACCTTATTTTTAACGGCACACTCTAAAGCATGATTTGAGAGGACATTAATGTAAACAAATCAGAGCCCAAGGAGATTCAGGCTTTATGATGTTCAGGTAATTCTCTCGAACCATGTAACTACACTTTAAGCCTTATATTTCATCTTTTATTCCCAGGACTCCTTAACTGTCCTAAATCACAATGTTTTACCTTTTAAAGGCAAAACAATTTAAATTCTTCTTGCATTTTCCTGTTAAAATTGTAATTCTTTTCTAAAAATCATGGCCAATTCCAATGAGTTACTGGTGAAGTTACCACCTTGATAAATAAACGGATTCCAGATAAATCAAAAGATAAAATTCATCAATCTTTCATATTTTATTGGTAAACTCCTAAGAAGTAGTTTCCTACTATGTAAAAAGTGTGCTCTGACAATAAAGTTTGAAATCTCTAAAAGAAAACGAAACTACAAAAAGAAATCACATTCAAAATGGAAAAATGAAGAGTTTAAACTTAGTCAATTCACAGTGACCATATTTGTGAACTGAAAAATCTCAAGTCCTAAAAACAGTGAAGTACACCTGACCAAAGGAAAAATCATTTGAGATTTTCTCTTTATTCATTCAAAGATGATCATATGATACACTCCAGTTTTCAGTAGACTCTATTGCAGTAGGCAAACTATTTAAATATTAACAAGTTTTCATCAAATATTAACTTTAAACACATTAGAGATCATTTAAGTCTAAGGAATACAATAACTTAAAATAATACAGTTATGGTGGCATATAATTAGTGGCACTTTGTAATAAGCAGTCATTCCGCATCACGTACTCTAACAGAAACAGGTTTAGAAAGAAATAAAAAAAAAAAAAAACAAAGTAACAGAATTTACCTAAAGACTATAAACTGATTGATGTTTTGGAACTTTCCACAGACCTCACCAAATGATATGTCCCTTTTCCAGGCAACACTATATGTGCTAAGAAATTCAAATGCTATTTTACGATTGTCAGGAAAGAAAAGAGAAAGGTCAGCAACAAATGGGGCTCAGAATTTAGGTTAAAAGAAAGTGTTAGGTACTTGTCAATGTTGTTTCTATGTAATCCCAAAGGAGACAGATGTGGGCATATTCACTGAAAATAAATGAGCAATGATAATTCTTTCCTCCTACTATTGCCTTCCACTTTTCAGTTTTGTAGAATTCCTTTGCAAGCTTTTCACAAAAACATAGGGCTTTCAAGTCAACTACTATAGGAAGAAATGCAGCCATATTTCTGTTGATACTTCAGAATGTAAACACAGAAGACAAGATACCGATTAAAATCTCAAAGAAATTTAACCTCAGGTTAACAAAACAAAATTTGACCAGGATTTATATATTGTGTAGCCTTACTTTTAAAAAGCTCCACCTTTATTAATAAAAGATCTCATCTCACTGCCGAAGCCTTGATTCTGTACTAAGTAAACATTTACTATTTCCACTTTTATTCTTAACCTAATTTCTAACCTAGAGCATTAGCTTCGTTTTTCCTTCTGTAAAATCTAAACCAATGCTGCTAATTACAATAACAGAATATGTCTACTGAGTTATCCAAACCAATCTAAAACACTTGAGAACCATCTGATCTTGACTCATTATAGGTAGAAAATGGGTCAGAGCAAAGATTTCTTTGTAGGCATGCAAACATTTGGTTCTTAATGATACTGAGTTTCTACACAATAGAAAATATTTTTCTCAGAATTGTCTGGGGATATGTATGTGACTCAAGCACTTTGTTAACACACTAAGAAAGAATGCTGGTTCACTGATCCTTTTTATCTGAGATACCTGCAACACTGAGTCGTTGTAATATTTCAAGGCTGAGCCTACTTCCAAACTACACATTTTAAGCATTTTAAATACAGTATTTGAGGGTGCCTGGGCGGCTCAGTTAGTTAAGCGTCTGCCTTTGGCTCAGGTCAAGCTCTCCAGGCGCTGTGACTGAGCCCTGAGTCAGGGTCGGTGTTCAGCAGCAAGTCTGTTTCTTTCTTTCCCTCTGCCCCTCCTCCTGCTCTCTCTCTCAAATAAATAAATAAAGAATCTTAAAAAAAAAAAACCAGGACTTGAATTTTCAAGTTATTGAATGGAAATGCAATGATACTATGATGCAAGGCAATGTGTAATTAGCAAAAATACTTATTATTTCAAGTTGATGTTCATTAACATATAAAATACACATTAGTCAACAGAATAAATATGATTTCAAAATCCTGCAGGACTTATTTTTCCTAGTGATTCTGAACGAAAGCCATTAAAACTCAGGGTGAGGTGGATCCACATTAGTGAGCAGCTTTGCTCTTCTTCACTTCTGGATCTGGTTTTAGGCTATTTTATTTATTTTTGTCTCATTTCTAAATTTTTTAAAAATTTATTTATGATAGTCACACAGAGAGAGAGGGAGAGGCAGACACAGGCAGAGGGAGAAGCAGGCTCCATGCACCGGGAGCCCGACGTGGGATTCGATCCTAGGTCTCCAGGATCGCGTTTTTTCTCATTTCTAAAATTCAGATGTTTCAATGGCTTCTTCACATTTGTAAATTAATAAATTACCTCAAATTTACAATTTCTTTTTTCAACATTTGATTACTAATATTCCCCCTTGATTGATAGTTATAGGTACACTCTATTCTCATTAAGAAGGTTTATTTTTTTAAAAAGGAAGGTTTATCATGCATATGAGGTACATAAGTAATAAAAAGCACAGACCAATATCAGAAATCCACTAGAAATATTTACCTTGCCATTTAAGTCAGTGTTAATTTTGACATCTACGAACCTCAGCCCATAAAAACAACTTTCTTCTATTCTCCTAACGTACTGTCTATGCCACAGCAACTTAAAGTTGCTGCTTTGCAGGAACACTTAAGTATCCTCTAGACCAATTTTAAGATCTTTGGTGACAAACTGTGCTAATCTTGAGCCTGACTGTTCCCAATCTGTTCTCTCTTCCCATGTTCCATCCTTTGTGAGAGGGGCTCACCTCTTCAGATATATTTGCCAGGACTACTGTTGGTTGGCTACTGACTGCATCCAGCAGTGGAGACACTGGTAGGATTTTGGAGTGCAGTGGGAAGGGAAAAGCCAGGTTGTCCTCAATAGGACACTGGCCTATTTTAGCTTATATCTGGCCCACTGTGGTTCTAGCTTTGAAAGAATTTCTTCTGGTCTCTACTAATACAAATATTTAGTCCTCCAATTTAAGGGTGGCAGTAATTTCCAACAATTGTTAATCTCTGGGTATCCCACTATCTACTCATCCCTTTTATGGCTTCCCCAAGTCCACATCATCTTTGTTACTAATTCCCAGAATGAAATACCTGTTATAAACATTTTAAGTGATTTCTTTATCCTGGTTAGACTTTGAAATACTAATCTTACGAATTATTACAGTCATAAAATGGCAAGACATTATTTTGATCTCATGTTATGTATCAGAATATTGATATTTAAAGATATTAATTAAATTTCTTAAGTCATATTTGCTGATAATTGATGGTGGAAATTGAATTTGAATTCAAATTGGTCTGCCTCTTCAGCCAGTGCCTTTAAACTGGGAGCATAGGTTTTGTATGGTGATCTGTATACTATTAGATAAATATCTAAACTTTTCCTTACTGAGATGAAGCCTTTAATGACCATAATGTACAGCTAAAAGGAGCTTGTATTCCTTTACTTTGTGAGAGGACCTTCAGAGTGACACATTTTGACTCTATTTCCAAGCATAACAAGGTCCTGTGCTGCACATGGACTCTCAGGGCAAGATGGGGAGCAGGGAAACTAGAGAGGACACTGTGTAATAATAATCCAGGCAAGAACTCATTGTGCCCCGGCCCAGGCTAGCAATATTGGAGTGATGCTAAGTGTTCAGATTCTGGGTGCATTTTGAAAAATAAAGCCATTAGAATTTGTGGGACAAATTAAATGTGGTATTAGAAAGAAAGAACTATTGCCATTAGTTGAAATGAAGAAGACTGTGGGAGAAACGTTATCTACAGGGGTACCATAGGCAGTTTTGCATATTTTAAGTTCTATTTATAACAAATGCATTATATTATTATGAAAACTAGCTTTCAGGTGATAGGACGGTGTCTATTATGTAAGCACCCATGTGTATGATTGTAATCTAAAAAATTTAGAAGGAAGTTGACCCAATTTAGCAAACCACTGAGACCAATAACGTCACTTTGAAATAGATTCAAAAAAGGAGCAAATGATCAAGGATGCACAAATCTTGGGTAAAGTTCCTAAAGGAAGACTCAATCCTGAGATATGGGCCTTCCTCAGTGTGGGATGGCCCCACACCCTTCTTGTCTCACAGGCTCAAAAGCTTGACAGAACCTGTGGTTCAATGCAAATGAAAGATTTACATAGTTTATAATTAAGCATAACTTATTTTAGATACTCAGCCTAACTTGTGTGTACATGTCTATTTTCTCCTTATTGGCTGTTGATCTAGAAAGCAGATTTTTGCCATCTTTCTACCATTTGCCCCTTTGTGGTTTTGAGCCAAGTTCTCAAATAGACAGGCAATTCCTTAAATACTGAGGTGAGTTTGCCAAAGGGTTTAGTGTAAAAATGAGTTCATATATAGTACATGACAGTCTATAAAAATGAAACTGGAGCAAAAAGAAAAAATAGTGTATGAGGAATACATTGCACATGACAATCATAAATCCAAGTTTGGGGCTTGTATTGCAGACACAGAGTTGCTGCTCTATGTATAACTGAAGCTGCAGTTTCGTTACGGGTCCTTTCTCAGAGACTTCACTTTCTAAATTAAAGATATCATGTTTGTTGTCAGTCCAAAGGAAACTATTTTTACAAATTTCCTCCTTTTATTTTAATTCTTATGAGTGTTTGTAATAGTAATAGTTATAAATTATACTAGCACTTATATTTATTTTTTTTTTTTAATTTTTATTTATTTATGATAGTCACACACAGAGAGAGAGAGAGGCAGAGACATAGGCAGAGGGAGAAGCAGGCTCCACGCACCGGGACCCTGATGTGGGATTCGATCCTGGGTCTCCAGGATGGCGCCCTGGGCCAAAGGCAGGCGCTAAACCACTGCGCCACCCAGGGTTCCCTAGCACTTATATTTAAAGGTAAGCTTATACATAGAAGCAGATAGTATCAAAATTTTAGAGAAAGCTAGGTAAGGTTTTGTTTTTTTTTTTTTTCTATTTAATGAGCCATTGTATTTAGAATTAGCAATGGTTCATTCATTTACTAAAATAACTCTTTGTTTTTAGAAGTTTGACAATTCAAACATAAAATAAATAGAATATATTTCCCCTTAAGGGACTTTATCTACAGTTCTAAAACAAATAATAAATGCCACAAAAGGTAGAAATTATTTCCAGCTGTTTTTCCAATGTGGGAAATAAAATCCATCTAGAGGGTGTTGATTTCCACTGGAAGGTCAGGTGATGGGGAGAGAATTTTTCTATACTATCATTTGGAAGAGGGGCCTCACACATACTTTACTTAATGCATGGGCATTTAGTTCCCTTGAAACATCAAACATGGATTAGTATCTGTAAATGACGACTATTCATGTATCACCCATTGGTTGACATATGCAAAAATGACATTTTACTATTCAGACACTGTTCTACATGTTGTTCACACCACAATGGTATCCACCCACCTGAAACCTCCACCCTGAGCTCTTAGGTAAATGGAAAATAAAATTCCCTCTGGTGTGAGCAATAGCATTCTGGAAGTTTCTTTATTATTAAATATAGTAAAACCCTATTTGGCATAAATGAAAATTTTAATCTTGATGTAGAGGACAGCATGATGTAATAGAACAGCTAAGTAAGAACATGCAATCCATTAAAAAGAGGTAGTTAGAAAAAGACACAAAATATTAGAGTCTAAAAAAAGAGTATAGTTTTAAAAAAACTATCAAGCTAAAAACACAGGTAAAATGTCAAAAAAAGGAAAGAAAAAAGAAAAAAGATGAAGATTCAGAAACAGAGGAACTGAATAGAAAAAAAATGAACGGACTATTCATAATCACAGTGAAAGTAGATAATAGTTGTACAATTTAGATAATCCAATATTGGGATAGTTTATGCTCCTAAAAGAGAGAACTCAACAAACAGAATCAGAAAATATTCAGTAATGCGGTTCAAGAAAAAATGTCTGAAATGAAGGAAGAAGTCATCTACAGGCCTAGTGGCACACCACTTTCCAGGAAAAGCTTGATATTGTACAGGTAATGATGACTCATCTCCTAATTATATTCCTGAATATCCATCAAGAAGAAAGGATTTTTAGTCATCCTGGAAGATAAAGACTCTTACAATAAATAAAAAAATACAGCTTGAGACTTCCATTCCTAACATTCACTGTGAGAAGTCCATGTGAACAAAGTTCGGAGAAAAATTAAAAGGGGCCCACCCAAGACTCCCTGAATGCTGACCAGATATTAGTCAGTTACGAAAGCAAGAGAAAGATTTTATCAAACATGAAGTTACTCAGGTCATAGAATACGTATGGTCCCTTTGTGAAAAGTAAATTCCTGAGTATCAGACCCAGTCAGCAGACGAACCAAAATATAAAATCAATGAAGAAGCTAACAAGGGGAACCAAAAGTAAGCATCATTATGTTTGCAAAATGGAGATAAATGCCATAAACCATGATAATAAAATATAATAATATAATTTGTACAACTTTATGAGAAAGAAGAAAGTGTGAACATTATAATGTATTTCCTCTCTATTAGACTGTCAGAAGTAGGAACAAAATGATGAAAAGACCAAGCACACGAACTATTAGATCAACACCCAGGGTTTACTTATCCAAAGAATATGGAGGTCAGCAAATTCAGAGTATACGTGGGAGAAATCAACATTTTAGAGTCAATGGAATGACAAAAATCCATACCCCAAAATCTTCACAAGGGGTTGCCAGTAATAATTTTCTAATTGTGTGTGAATCGTTTCGGTTGTTTTCTGTCCCTCCTCTTCGTCCTGCCCTTATATATACGTAGGCTTTTATACCTAATCCTGGAATAGTGTTAATTCAAGCTAGTTGATAGTTCATAAGTGCCAGGGACTATCTCTGGACCAAGGGCTTTTTTCATCAGTTTTAGAAATTACATAATACAATGCACAGTAATAAGGTGAGATCTCATATACACATCAGCCCAGATTCCATTTAGCACCCTCTGCAGGCTTGCAAAGCCTGATGTAAGTACATTCCTAGAGTCAGGGCTGTGGAACGAGAACAGGATCAGTTACCCAGATGTCTTAGGCAGTCATGTTTATAGGTCTATTAATAAGTTCTATCCTGCAGCTAATTACCTCATCATTTATAGCCAGAGTAAATCAAAAACTGAAACATGTAGATTAAAAAAAAACATAATTCTACCTCATAATGTGTTTCATAAATCCTTGACCTTAGCCTGATCTTTTGCAAATAACATATTCTATGACAAAGACACATTTATCAGAAGATCATGAGACCTTTTGTTTTTTCCTGTTTCTTTCTCTTCCATTTAATTCAAATAAAATCAAATGTCTACTAATATAGTTTGTGTGTTACCATCCCAGTTTAATAAAATAACTTGAATATTCAGTCTATTCATTATTTAATACATATTTCTGCACAGAATGCAGATGTCATATGATATGGCATCACCATGTTAATGAGGATTATGAGTGTCGTAGTAATGATGCCCAAATGCTGTCTCTTGAGTTAGGGAATTTATTAGGGGATGACTCCAATTCATGTGCTTTTACATCTGTGTAATTAGCCATCATGTCTCCTTAAGGGTCCCCTTGGCTGTAATGTTTTCTCAAGCTTGTTTTTGATGGTCTTGAGGGTTTAGAGGAGTACTCATCAGAAATTTTGCAGACTCTCCATTGGTATTTGTCTGATGTATTTTATATCCCGCTAGACTGAGGTTATGTGTTTATGTGGGGAGGGCCACCGAGGGAAGGTGCCATTTCATCAAATCACATCAAGGATTCATATCATCAAAATGACATCATTGCCGATGCTGACCCTGATAACCTAAGGTTGTGTTTGTCAGGTTTCTCTGTAAAAGGTAACTTTATGCTGCTCCTCTTCCTTCTTTCAGATGGTACTCTGTGGAAGCAATGGATAAGTTTTTAACCATTTCTATTTTTCGTATATGTATAACAGGAAACAAAGTTTGTAAAGTTTAATAATTAAACATTTTGAGGATATTTGAAGAGATTTTTAAAAGTTATGTTTACTTAAAAACATAGGCTGTATCTAATTCTTATTATTTACTATTGCTAAGCACTATAAATGAATTATCTCATGTAAACATTCATCTGTGATGGAAGTAACTATTCATGTCTTTTAAAAAATATTTTATTTATTTATTCATGAGAGACACAGAGTGAGAGAGGCAGAGACACAGGCAGAGGGAGAAGCAGGCACCATGCAGGGAGCCCGATGCAGGACTCGATTCCGGATCTCCAGGATCAGGCCCTGGGCGCTAAACCGCTGAGCCACATAGGCTGCCCTATTCTTGCCATTTTATAGACACATAAGGAATTGACTCAAAAAGTGGCTTACAGATCTTGGATACTAGCCCTTTTTCTGATAGGTCATTTGCAAATATCTTCTCCCGTTCCTTAGGTTGTCTTTTAGTTTTGTGGACTGTTTCTTTTGCTGTGCAGAAGCTTTTGATCTTGATGAAGTCCCAAAAATTCATTTTTGCTTTTGTTTCTCTTGCCTTCATGGATGTATCTTGCAAGAAGTTACTGTGGCCAAGTTCAAAAAGGGTGTTGCCTTGTTCTCCTCTAGGATTTTGATGGAATCCTGTCTCACATTTAGACCTTTCATCCATTTTGAGTTTATCTTTGTGTATGGTGTAAGAGAATGGTCTAGTTTCATTTTTCTGCATGAGGATGTCCAATTTTCCCAGCACCATTTATTGAAGAGACTGTCTTTTTTCCAGTGGATAGTCTTTCCTGCTTTGTCGAATATTAGTTGACCATAAAGTTGAGGGTCCACTTCTTGATTTTCTATTCTGTTCCATTGGTTTATGTGTCTATTTTGGTGCCAGTACCACACTGTCTTGATGACCATAGCTTTGTAGTACAACCTGAAATCTCGCATTGTGATGCCCCCGGATCTGGTTTTCTTTTTTAATATTCCCCTGGCTATTTGGGGTCTTTTCTGATTCCACACAAATCTTAAGAGGATTTGTTCCAACTCTCTGAAGAAAGTCCATGGTATTTTGATAGGAATTGCATTAAATGTGTAAATTGCCATGGGTAACATTGACATTTTCACAATATTAATTCTTCCAATCCATGAGCATGGAATATTTTTCCATCTCTTTGTGTCTTCCTCAATTTCTTTCAGAAGTGTTCTGTAGTTTTTAGGGTATATAGGATCCCTAAATATATACAGTATATAGTTTTATAGGATCTTTTACCTCTTTAGTTAGGTTTATTCCTAGTTATTTTATACTTTTGGGTGCAATTGTAAACGGGATTGACTTCTTAATTTCTCTTTCTTCAGTTGTTGGAGAGGATGTGGAGAAAGGGGAACACTCATGCACTGTTGGTGGGAATGTGAACTGGTGCAGCCACTCTGGAAAACTGTGTGGAGGTTCCTCAAAGAGTTAAAAATAGATCTGTCCTATGACCCAGCAATTGCACTGCTGGGGATTTACCCCAAAGACACAGATGCAGTGAAACGCCAGAACACCTGTACCCCAATGTTTATAGCAGCCATGTCCACAATAGCCGAACTGTGGAAGGGGCCTCGGTGCCCATCAAAAGATGAATGGATAAAGAAGATGTGGTTTATGTATACAATGGAATATTATTCAACCATTAGAAATGACAAATACCCACCATTTGCTTTGACGTGGATGGACCTGGAGGGTATTATGCTGAGTGAAATAAGTCAATCGGAGAAGGACAAAAACATTATATGGTCTCATTCATTTGGGGAATATAAGAATTAGTGAAAGGGAATAAAGGGAAAAGGAGAGAACATGAGTGAAAATATTAGTGAAGGTGACAAAACATGAGAGACTCCTAACTGCGAAATGAACAAGGGGTAGTGAAAAGGGAGTTGGGCAGGGGGTTGGAGTAACTGGGTGATGGGGCAGTGAGGGGGGCACTTGGCGGGATGAGCACTGGGTGTTATGTTATATGTTGGCAAGTTGAGCTCCAATAATTTTTTTTTTTTAAAGTGGCTTACTTGCTCAAGTCCATATAAGAGTCAGTAACCATATTTCAAATCCAGGCTTCTCTGCAATTTAGAAACATAATTTATAATTTTATACAGTAGTGCCTTCTGAGGTATTAGATACTTTTTAAAAGAAGTAATCTCTAATACTCATGCCAGAGTGTCTAGACATTAAGTTTAGGGAAATATCAGAGGTCATATGATCTCCTTTCGTCAGGTTAAGCCAGGTTAGGTACTATCTATTAAACATTTTTGGTATTGGAGTTTTTCCCCCTTAAATGAACTACCTTGCCTTCTTGGCCCTCATTGACTTAAATTATGGTGTCATGAAGTTTGTTTCAAGGTTACATTAATGATATTTCTGTACTCCATAGAATAAATAATGCCATGTAATATAATATCATCGATAAATGAGTCTACTATTTATTCTGTCTGTAAAACTGAGTATAAAACATTATTTAAATAAGTCTGTTTTATGCCAAAATAAGTGAATAATGCAGGTCTTTCTTCCCTATTATTTGAAAATCCAAGTCAGCTTTTAATAAAGAAAATGGAAAAATATAAAAAAAGTAAATTAACATTAATGCTGACATTTAAATAACTCATATGTCAGGGTAAAAAGACTGGGGAAAAAATCAGTAAAGGGTATAATTACATTTCACAAGTCCTCAGCAGAGTTCTGAGTTAATTTTTCTTCTTAGTAGCCAAAACCTCTAATAAGATAAATAAATTGAAGTATAAAGAAGCAGCTGATAAAGTTGTTATAGATGCCAATCAAAAATCTGCCAATTATATGAACATACACAAAACAACCAAATAGATAGATTGAGTTATAAAGAAGCATCTAATAAAATTGTTATAGATGTCAGTCAAAAATCTGCCAAGTGTATTAGCTATACCAAACAACCAAATTTCTCCAAACCAGCAATTTTCAGTAAACAAACATGTCTATGATTTAAAAAGAATAACCTTGCAATTTGTTTTACAAACATTACAAACACCTCAAGAACTGCCGTGAAAATGTTAGTATTAAAGTGCTGGGGTTTTTTTGTTTTGTTTTGTTTTTTTGTTTTTACTTAATTTCACGGATGTCACACAGGAAATCTGACACTGAATTAGGACCCCAATTCTCATTTATATTCTCTATGTAAAGTAACGATACAGAGAAAGGTTGATATGAAAAAAAGCCTTGCTTTTTGTAGTACTTAAATTCAAACTTTAAGTGGGCAAATGGTGATTAGCATTTGACTAGATAGAAGGCAGTGGAGGCTTTGGTCTTCATTAATGGTATAGGTTATTTGGAATTAAAAGATGAGTTTAGATTCTCATTTACAAAACCGGTAAAATAGTTGGTTGTCAGCACAAAAAGCCAATAAGAACTAGGAATAAACCTTTTCATTCATTTTCCATAAGGCACATATTTTTATTCCCTGAGGGCCAAGGCCTTTGCAGCCCCTGCCAATACTGTGAGCCACAGAACCCTAAGCTACTAAAAAATGAACATTTCACCCTTCGGTGAATATTGTTATTGCCGCTGTATTTACATTGTGCAGTGTATATAGATATATCTTATCTATATTTTCATTTAACAAAATCATAACTGGCATGTAGAAGTATGGAACTGGTTTCTTCTGGATTCTTGCTCTCTTTATAAGAGAGGATGTCCTCATTCTAGCTTTGCTAACAGTAGTTTTTTGTTTGTAAAATGAAACAGCACCACCTTGTATCCTGAAGTAAAGCTACAGCTTCTCTAAAAATCTCAGAACATTCAGATTTGTATTTCAGACAAGTGTACTGATGACTATCTTATGAAGTTGATGAAATTTAATTACAAGTGTGGTCTGTGATAGGTTCTATTGTATTATTACTAAACCACTGTATTGAAGTTACCATATTAACCCTCCAAATTTATTCTTTCTCTTACTATCAAAATATAACTTGATGTAACCAAATGCAGAAAAATGTTATATGCTTAATTATGTATATCTATCAAATGGCAAAAAGCCTATAATACCTCACAAAAATGAGATTGAACTGAATATAAGATCCACTATAACCTTGTTCTTTTATGACTTCATCAATGTTTATGTACATACAAAATAGAACAGGGTTCCTCATCCATAGAGTAAAAGCTTTAGCTCTTAAGCTTACAAATAGCATAGGCAAATGCTCTGATGTAATATATATATATATATATATATATATATATATATATATATATATATATATCGAGAGAGAGAGA
Organism: Vulpes lagopus; assembly: GCF_018345385.1. Lineage (NCBI taxonomy): Eukaryota > Metazoa > Chordata > Mammalia > Carnivora > Canidae > Vulpes > Vulpes lagopus. The sequence continues at coordinate 19,135,005 of NC_054824.1, read as the reverse complement.
GAGAGAGAGAGAGAGAGAGAGATAAACTAATTTACCCAACTAATTACATAGTTGGAGTTATAATTATTGGAGTTTCCCCAGCAAAAATGTATGACATTTATTTTTGTTGTTACTGTTGTTGGTTTCTTTTCCACAGCTTTATTTTTCAAAATATATAATTTATTTACACCTTTATTTCATCCTCTAGAAAGGATCTTTGTCATTTTTTCAGCATACTTTTAAATAGATTTAAATTGGCCATAAAAATGATTCTAGACAACTACAGGCATAGATTTTCAAACTCTTCGCCAAGTCATAAAATGATATTCAGTTCGCTCCTCATATAGGTGGAAAATCAAAGTTCCTAGTTGCATTTGTGACTTAGAAAAATTGTGAAATACACTGTGATCCATGCTAATATATTAAAATTTTTCTTTAAGTTTAGCATTTTAAAATGCTACAAATCTTATTTAACAATAAGATTTTCTGCTCTCTAAACCATTGAACATTGCAAACAGATCTAATTCACAACTCATTGCAAATGTAAAGAATATTAAAAAGGTGCTTATACAAATAATAAACTTTCTAAAAGCCAGTGTATGCATTTATGATTGCCAGAGCAATGTTTGCATTATTATTTTTAGGTCGATGGCTTCATAACCTCTTTATATTGTTGGCCAGAAATACAACAGTGTTAAAGGTGGAATAAGGTATCTTATTTTCCTCCTTGCCAACACAATATTCCACTCACATGCGCAATTTCCAAGTAAGGGTGACCTTACATTTTTGGTTTTCAGAGTAGATTCCATGCCATAAAATCAAATCACATTATAGGAATACTTAAACCCAGCCAGGTGTCTGGAATTTTGCTTCCCATCCCTTTGATTGCTTTATAATTAGATATTCTATAAGGAAGGTTCACTTGTCACATTCCACTCTGCATTTAGAAGTGTCTGTTTGTATGCCTCGTCTACTAGACTGTAAAATATCAGAAGGCTTGAACTGTGTCTGACTTGCTCTGATACAAGCCCCAACACCAGTGAAGGGTACATCAGGGGTACACAAAAAAATATGTTTCTATAAATACAGTTTCTCAGATGACTAATGGAATGAAGAGTATGTAGTATTAAAAAAAAGTTCAAAAAGCTGAAGTTTTGAGCTGCACCCTAACTCACAACTGACAGTACTGATAATACATGCTTCCTGAAATAGGGTGAGGGAAAGAGCATATCTTTCCTTAGAGTTCCAAGTAGCCAACAATAAACCATTTCCAAATAAACCATAATGTATTTCATCAGTTTTAAGGATGATATGCATGCTGCTTACTTTTACCAGAATTAGGAAGAATGTGGCTCACGTTATGGAACTCCTGCTTTGTGTAGCATATGGGGTAATTATAATCCATTAAGACATTACATATTTTGTTTCAAACTCAGGGACATTTTTAATTTCTGTTGACCTTATTTTAATCTTCTGGGTTAGTCTAAGGTAATGCCTACTTTATCAAAAAGAAGTTCAATAAATATTTATTAAATGAATAATAAATGAACCCTATTCTGCATAAAATATGTATTAAAATAAAATATGCCTGTGTATAGATATTTTTAAAAACATTTATTCATTTATTTGAGAGAGAGAGGAGAGTGCAGAGGGAGGGATCTTAGAAGCAGACTCCCCACTTAGTGTGGAGCCAGATGTGGGACTTAATCCTACAACCCATGAGATCATGACCTGAGCCCAAAACAAGAATCAGATGCTTAACTGAGTCACCCAGGTGCCCTTACCTGTGTATAGGCATTTAAACAGATATGTAAGAGTTAAAGGCCTAATGTAACCAAATGTCCTTGATACAAGAAAATTTTGCAAATGTTTTCTATTGTTTCCATGTATGACATCATTAAGTAGAGAATCCATCCATCCAGGATTGTGTCTATATAGGAGTTTAAAAAGTATATCTGGAAACTGAAGATTTTTAGGAGAGGTAAATGACTCTTGGTATCCATCAGATCTTCAAGTTCCCAGAATATTCATTCTCCTATAACCTAGATAATTGCTCAGTTCTCATCTGCTGAGAATCCTATTTTGACCTGAATTTGAACTTCATTTCCTTGACATATCAAAAGAAATAATCAACCCCTATATTATACAACTAATTTCAAAATCGTCTGGAAATTGAAAAATAGGATGGGGATGAAATATTACATTATAACAAATTCATTTAATCATTTCATTTCATTAAACTATGAAACTAAAATTAGATAATATATTCAATAAATATGATTCAAAGTTGAACATATGGTATATTCAGAAAATAATATTTTAAAATATTCCAAACTTATGATTTCTAGGAAATGAAGAAAGTTGGAGAATATTTAGGGGTTGAGGTTGATTCAAAACTGAGGCTAAATCTAATGTGAATAACATTATCAAACTCTAAAGAGAATAGGAAATAGAATATGCTTGCTGATGACCTTATAGTTATAGAATTAAACTGATTGGTTCAAATTAGATGCTGGGGAAGAGAGATGACAGGAGGAAGCAGAATTTAGTAACAATTTATTATTACTTATAAGAAGGAATCAATAAATCATACCCCCACAAAAAAAAGATTAGGGGTGCTATGGAAAGGTACTAAATATGAAAGCAACCACAGAACAAATGCACAAAACTTCCATAACAAAATTTTGAAAAAGGTATCTGTTTGTATTAAAAGTACAAAGGTAAATACACAATAGAAGGATAAGTTAAATGTTAAGGGGGAAAACTATTGCCCCTAAGAGGAGAGAGAAAATAGCATAGCAGGGCAAACTCAGATCCTAGATTTCTTTGTTTTGGGGATGTGACTTTAGAAATCTATAAACATTTCACACTTACCTCTAAAATTAGATTTTTAAAAGAAATTCTAAAAAATAAAACAAGAAACATATGAGCCTAAATGTGTATTTAGTCTGTGGTAGAAAGAGAGAAAATTTTTAAAAAGTGATTTTAAAGCACAGTAGTTACAAAAACAAAACAAAACAAAACACTGTAAAAGAAAATCTTAAACATTTAAACAATGACTTTTGTTTTAGTGTTTGTATTTTTATACTGATATATTTGTAGGTGCAATGTGGGATAAAGCAAATGAGTAATTATTTATTTTTTCTAATTCTACAGTCATAGCATTATTGAGAATTGGAATTCTCAGTAGAGATATAAGAGAAACATAATGCAAAAGAGATTAAGTAAAAACTCTTGAGGCCCTACATTTGAATTGGATGCATCAATATGAGTTCATGATCAGTTTTAATAAAAACATCTTTAAGAAAAATAAACATATTCCCTATATATTTCCAGAAGATAAGCTTAGAAACAATTACCAACAATTAGCAATGAATAGATTTGGTCTTGAAATATATAGGTATTTCATAGGTATTTTTTCCCCACCCCACCCCTCACTGGAAGGAATCAGAACTTCTTACAGGGAAGACTGAAGCAGGAGAGATTCAAGATGAAATGGACTGCACTATCGTGTCAGAAAGTACAGAATCTTTCAAAGATGTTGAGTGCTGTGTCAAAATAATGCAGGAGTCATTTGAAAAGGATCCCACTTAAACAAAATATAGAACGTTTGAATATCAGTATTACTTGCAAGATTGAAATATACAAAAAAATATTTAAACCCATGAGATCATAAGGAGACCAAAACACAAAACAAAGAAAACTACCATTTACCAATTGGTTATGGTTGAAAGATGCTTTTCACTATTTTGAATCTGATAAAAAAGGAAACAATTACATATTTATCCCCTTTTTACCCACATTAACTATTCCACTGGGCAATCAAACACTAGGTAATTAGACAAAAGTATCTTCTCTTTAGAGAAATATTCTAAGATACAATGAAGACATGATCTAAAAAGCGTGTTTTTGGGTTCTGAATTAATGGATTTATGCAGTTATCATATATAACTGCTGGTATCAATAGAGACAACCAAATATGATGTGGATCCTGAGGGAAAAACAGAATGCCACATGTATAGCAGCCATGCCAAATAAAACAAAACAAAAACCAACAACACAACCCCCCCCCAAAAAAAAAAATCACACACACACACACACACACACACACAGTCTCACATTCATGCACATGCAACCTTAATCTAACCAAACTTCTAAGTTTTATTTTTATTCCTAGAATATAAAAATAACAAAAAACTTATTAAACAATGCCATTGTTATGTAGTAAACAAATTCTAAAATGTGAGGAAATGGTGGACGCAGGGCCAGATTGCTCAATTACCAATTGTAACCAAATAAAATTTTGCAGAGAAAGAGAACAAGTGGACCTGCAATATAATAGACTTAATTATAACCTCTTCAATAAGCCAACTACAAAAAAAAAATAGATATATAAACTTTATGAGACAAGTGAATATTGAGTATTTTACAATAAGGAAGCATTCATATCTTTAGTTGTGATAATGATCTTTGTTTAGTTTTGATTTTTATATTGGACTTTAATTTTTTAGAGCAGATTTAGGTTCACAGCAAAATTAAGAGGAAGTTACATAGCATTCCCATTTGTCCTGTGCTCCTCCTCAGGCATGGTCTCTCACGCTATTAACATATCTTAACAGCCTGGTACTTTTGTTAAAATTGATGAACCTACATTGACTCATCATCATTACTACACTAAAGCCATACTTTATATTAGTGTTCACTCTTGGTATTATATGATCCATGGGTTTTGACAAATGTATAATGGCATGTACCTACCATGAGAGCATCACACAGAGTAGCTTTGTTGCCCTAAAATTCCTCTGTGCTCTGCCATTCATCCTTCTCCCCAACCCCTGGAAACCACCAATCTTTTACTGTTCCCATAATTTCACCTTTTCCAGAATGTTAAGTAGTTAGAAATTATACAGTTATGTAGCCTTTTTGATTGATTTCTTGTACTTAGTCATATTCACTTAAGGCTCCTCCATGTCCTTTCATGACTTGAAAACTCATTTGTTTTTAGTGCTTGATAATATTCCATCGTCTGGTTGTAACAGTTTACTTATCCATTTACCTACTAAAAGCAACCAAGATGTCCTTCATGTTTTGGAATGAGGAAGAAAGCTTCTAAAAACATCTGTGTGCAGGCATTTGTGTGGACATAAGGTTTCAACTTATTTGGGTAAATGCCAAGGAGCAAGACTGCTGGGTCATATGGCAAGATTAAGTTTAGTTTTGTAAAAAATTGCCAGTCTTTTAAAGTAGCTAGACCATTTTGCATTCCCACCAGTGATGAATGAAAGTTCCTGTTGCTTTATATCTTTGCCGGCATTTGCTATTGTCAGTGTTTTGAGTTTTTGCCATTGTAATAGCTGAGTAGTAGTATTTTTTTGTTGTTGTTGTTTTTTACTTTTCAATTCTCTTGTGGCATATGATGTTAAGAATCTTTTCATATGCTTCTTGCTATCTGTTTATTTTCTTTGGTGAGGTGTCTATTCAGATCTTTTGACCCATTTATTGATGAGGTTGTTTTCTTATTGTTGAATTTAAGTGTTCTTTGTCTATCTTGAATAGTAGCCCATTATCAGATGTGTCTTTTGCAAGTATTATTTCCCAGCCTGTGGCTTATTTTCTCATTCTTAGTGTCTTTTATAGAGCAGAAGTTTTGTAATTGTAATGAAGTCTAGGTTATCGATGATTTCTTTCATAGATTGTGCCTTTGGTGTTATATCTAAAAAGTCATTGCCAGGCCTAAAGTCAATTAGATTTTCTTCTACATTTTTTTCCTAAGAGTTGTATAGCTTTACATTTAAATCTATGATCTATTTTGAGTTACGTTTTGTGAAGGGTGTCATTCTGTCTCTATCTTTCTATATTTAAATATATAGGAATATATAGATATGTAGACATATATTGCATATGATGTCCAGTTGTTCCACACCATTTGTTTACAAGCCTATCTTCATTCTGTCGTACTGCCTTTCCTATTCTGTCAATGATCATTGAATATATGCATGGGAAATCTTTCTGGGCTCTCTAGTCTGTTCTATAGATCTTTTTTATTTTATTTTATTTTTGGAGTTCAATTTGCCAACATATAGCATAACACCCAGTGCTCATCCCACCAAGTGCCCCCCCTCAGTGCCCCATCACCCAGTCTTCCCAACCTCCCGCCTACCCCCCATTCCACTATCCCTTGTTCATTTCCCAGATTTAGATGTCTCTCATGTTTTGTTACCCTCACTGATATTTTCACTCGTTTTCTCTCCTTTCCCTTTATTCCCTTTCACTAATTTTTATATTCCCCAAATGAATGAGACCATATAATGTTTGTCTTTTTCCTACTGACTTATTTTACTCAGCATAATACCCTCCAGGTCCATCCATGTTGAAGCAAATGGTGGGTATTTGTCATTTCTAATGGCTGAGTAATATTCCATTGTATACATAGACCACAGCTTCTTTATCCATTCATCTTTTGATGGACACTGAGGCTCCTTCCACAGTTTGTCTATTGTGGACTTCGCTGCTATAAACATCAGGGTGCAAGTGTCCTGGCATTTCACTGCATCTCTATCTTTGGGTAGGGTAGATCTCTATGTAGGGTAGATCTATTTTTAATTCTTTGAGGAACCTCCACACAGTTTTTCAGAGTGGCTGCACCAGTTCACATTCCCACCAACAGCGCAAGAGGGTTCCCCTTTCTCCACATCCTCTCCAACATGTGTTGTTTCCTGTCTTGTTAATTTTCATCATTCTCACTGGTGTGAGGTGGTATCTCATTGTGATTTTGATTTGTATTTCCCTGATGGCCAGTGATGTGGTCCTTGTTGGCCATGTCTATGTCTTCCTCTGTGAAATTTCTCTTCATGTATTTTGCCCATTTCATGATTGGATTGTTTGTTTCTTTACTGTTGAGTTTAATAACTTTTTGTTCTATAGATCTATTTGGCTATTCTTCTCATCAGTGCCAAATTGTCGTGATTACTGGAGCTTTATGGTAAGGCTTGATGTCAGATAGCACCAAACATCTGAGTTTTTGGATTACTTTTTGAAGAATGAGGATGGAGAAGGTATGAGTGTTGGAGAAGGTATGGAATTATAAGAATAAATATACATTGCTGGGGGAACTACAAATTGTTCAGTTTTTAAAAGCAATTCAGCAAATATCAAGTAAAGTTCATACCTTTTAATTCATAAACCCAAGTTTTTATGATTACAAAAACTTGGCATATATGACAAGATGGATATTGCAGCCCATTGTAGCAGAAACAATTATAAATGAGGCAAATGCCTGCTAGCATGGGGATAAATAAGGCATAGGATAGTTATAAATTCTTAAAATGAATTTTATCTAAATGTATTAATGTAGATAGATATTTAAAAAACTGAAAAATCAGGTTGTAATTCAAAATGAAGTATATTTACATAATGAACAGTAGTATAAATTTTTTAGAATCATAAAAATACTATATTAATGCAGATGCATAGTAAGTTTCTATGAAAATATCTTAAAAACAACAGTATGTCTCCCCCAGTATCCTGTCCTATTGGGTATCTATGTATCCTTGCCACAGAAAAATTGGTCTTCCATATCCTTCCTCTCTCAGTTTAATATTTCTTTCATGATGTTTCCTCATCTTTGACTACCTCCTTTAAAGTTTATCCCTTTCCTGTAAAGAATCAAAGATGAAATTCAATCTCTTCCATTAAACCTCTGTTCATCTAAACTCTAACAATCATCTTTAGTGTAACTACTAAACTCTAAAAAGTCTAAATTTTACCACTTACAATATATCACAATGCTTGTTTCCTAATTGCTTCATAAGCCATTTGAATGTTTTTATACAAGCAGTGGGCATTCTCCTTTGAGAACATAGAAAGATGTAAAAGATAACCTACCAGTTCCATCAAATTCATAAAGTGGTGACTATTGCTACATAGTCTGGAGTTTCTATCAAATATGAAGTTCTAAGAGCTGAACACTTCAGATTTTTGAGTAAAATCTTGTGATCTTCTATTTGAATTTTGAGTTATTTGCAAAGGAAAGGACATGAGAAGTCAACTTGTGACTTCTATGAAGGTTTAGTGCTTTGAAATCTGAAAAACAACTTTAAGTAGGAGTTGTCTCTAAAAAGAAATAGTTAAGGAAAAGAGAATCAACACTCTAAAGGAGGTTAAATGCTAGTCTAATTTTCACAGAGGTTGAAAATGTATTTCAGAAGCAATAAAATGGTAAACTTTCCTTATTAAGGCCAAATGTATAGATTAAGAATTGAAGTTAGTGAATGCTACAAGGGGAATATATAGATACTTATATAGTATGTAATATAATAATGTAAAAATATTGCCTATATCTAAACTTTATTTTGACTTATGGCATTTATTAAGTGACAATTTAAAGAACTATTCATTGTGCACATTTATCCCCTCAAAAAATTTTATCTTGTATAATGTTTAAATGTCTTGCACAAAATAAGTGTACAAATAAGAAAAACAAACTAGTGAATAAGAAATCAAAATAAAATAGTCAATTAATGAATAAAATTTCTAGTGCCTATTATTTTGAGAAAATCACAGATTCAGAGACTCTAGATTTTGGTAAAGTATTTGACTATATTTTTCAAAATATTCTGTTGAAAAGATAGAACACGTCTTCTCAAACTTTACAATTCATCTAGGAATTTTTTTAAAATGCTGACTGTGATTCAGGAAGTTTAAGGGCAGCCTGCGACTCTGCCTTTCTAATAAGTGTGTCTATTGATCTTCCAAGCAAGATTTGTGACACATAATTTCATGTTATTACCCTTGCTATTGGGATCCTCAACACCCTTTTGAGACTCTGACCCCTTGGAACTTAGTAGATCATACAATTTAGTGACTAAGACTCAGACTTAAATGTCAGGCTGACTTAGGTTAGAGTCCCTTCTCTAAATTTGATGGAAAAGTTAGTTCTCTACGTTACTGTATGCGAAATATACATACAATGAAAATGCCCACCTATATAATACATGAGATAGATAAATGAGAAAAAAACTGTGTATAAAATATTTAGACTTGTGACTTGCTTATGGTGGCAAAAATAACATGATTATTATAAACTTGATAGTAGTGATCATAGTGGTGATAGAGATAGAAGTGGCAGTGCTATTGATTAATGTAACGTAGAAAATATAAAACAAACACATCTTGCGACACTTTATTGACCTAATGGTGCTTAAGAGTATCTCTAAACTTTCTCTCTGTTGTCTGAATCCATCTCAGATGATTTTTTTTTATAACATTCTATATAGGGTTGGCAGCTCTCCACACTCATAAACATATTGCAAATTCTCTCTCTTGATTTCCTATCCTGCCATCACCAAAACAATTAAGACCACTTAATAAAAAGCTAATGAAAGCACTTATACTTTTATGGCATTTTCCCTTAAGAAAAGCTTCCAGGATTAATTCTGGAGATAAGTAAAATTTAGAAATATGTTGGAATTAGTTTCCTTCAAAATTCTTTAGTTAGATTTGAAACAAAAAAGAAAGAAAAATGACAATTTAAAAAATTCCTCAACTCCTCATCCTGCCTGCTAATCACTCTCCCTCCAGCCCTCCTTCAAGTCTATAATAAATGTGAGAACTTTTATTTTATAAAATAATTCATCATTTGCTGCTGCCAAATATCAAGTTTATAGAGATAATTGCTTTGGTTATATGTGACTCAAAGATCAATCTGTGATAACCAAAGCAAGCTTTCAAATTCAATAAAGTAAAAGCACTTTTTTAAAAGAACCTAAATATTCAGAGCAAACAAAACCATTATTTCAAAGGGATATCTGCACTCCCAAATTCATTGTAACAATATTTACAATAGCCAAGGTATGGAAACAATCTAAGTATCTACCTACAGATGAATGGATAAAGAAAATGTAGTATATGTAATATGGAATATTATTTAACCTCAAAAAGGGAAGAAAATCCTGCCATATGCAATAACATGGAACAACTTGGAGAGCATAATGTTTAGTGAAATAAGCCAGAAAGTGAAAGACAAGACTACTACCATATATCACTTATATATGGAATGGAAAAAAAAAAAAGTTCTAAGGTCTGAGAATCTAATGTAAAACATGATCACTATAGTTATTAACACTACATTGTACAGTTGAAATTTGCTAACAAAGTAGAACTTAAATGTTTTCATCATAAAGAAAAAAGGTAAGAATATGAAGTGAAGGTATATTAATTAACTCAATGGGGGAATCTTTTCACAATATGGATATATGTAAAATCATCATGTTGTACACTTCAAATATCTTACAATTTTATTTGTCAATATATCTCACTGAAAATTTTTAAACACTAAAAATAAATACATAAAGTAACCCAAATATGTGGGCATTTATTTTTTTTTATTTCATCAACTCTATCAATAGCCTAGCTGTTATAATGGAAGGAAAAAATACTTCATTATTAATAGGTTGGTTGTGGATGAATCTCAAAATACAAATGGAAGGTTTTTAGTAGGCCAAGTAGCATTTCTATTCCTGTTATATAATGGATATAACTTTACCAATCCATAATCAAATATGCCACAATTGAGAAAATATTTTTTCTTAGCTACACATCAATCCATAAAAGTAGAATAAAATTAGAAAGAGACCATACAGATTTGGCTCTTTATTTAGTAAGTAATCTTTTACTCTTACCCTCCTTTTGCTTAATAGAGAATAAACTACAGAAACCCAAGAAGGAAGAAGTAAGAAAGATCATGAAAGGTAATATGCTTTCAAATTACACAGGATGCACTCTATTTTCTTCTGAGATATGAAGACAAGTGCCATTAACAGGCTTTTATAAATTCTTAGCCTTTAATTTGGCTTCCAAATTTCATATCTTCAAGATAGCTAGGCTTCCAAATTTTGCTAAATGCAATTTTTTGTTTAGTAAATGCTTGTTTTAATAACAAAGAGGTAATGAAAAAGCTCCAAAAGCTCCCTGCCACTAGACTTCTTGTTTTCTCAAAATTTAAAAATAAATAAATAAATAAACAAATAAACAAATAGAATAAAATAAAAATTGTGAAGCTTCCCAAGTACCCACTTGGCCTGTTTTGACAGAGAAAACTGTGGTTGATAATTTAAGCTTGAAAGCATAGAAAGGTTAACATATAAAGCCCAGAAAAACCCTTACGATGTTTCACTTGAGTTCAGGACTTAAGTATCTCTGGCTTCAGTGATCCTTATAAGAAAAGGCAGAATGGCTTAGTGGACCAGAGTATGTGAATTGGAATCAGATGCCCGTGAAATCCAACCTTGAACTTGCCACCTTGAAAAATCCTTTTAATCATTTCATCCTTAGAGATTCGTCACTTACCAAGAAGGGTGCACCACCTTCCACAGATGCCAGAATGAAAATTTATAACTTCTATGAAGCAGAAGTCACAGTGTCATTAAGCAGATCGTGACTATTACAACAGATCCTGGGCTGGGAGTGAGAAATGAGAGAAATTGGATTCAACATATTGGCTTAGTATGTAATACACTCCAGCATATACGTAGAATCAACTGACTACACCTTCATACACAAAGCAAAAGCACATATTGCCATTTAGTCATCTTGCTAAAGATTGAAAATAAATGTCTTTGCAAATGTTAATGTTCTCATTCAAAATGTTCTTTTCTAAAATTGGAATCATTTTTCAGTGCTTTCGTTTTTCACATTTGTAGCATTATTTTGTAAATGGATAGCTCCAAGCAGTTTATAATGAGGTTACATTAATTTGCTAAAACAAATTCAAAATCTTTAAATGTTGTATATTATTTGGCTTTATATCATGCAACACATGTCAGAGATGCATCATCATATGCTATTTTGAGATGTTGAAAGAAGGAAGTAAAGTTTATAACAGTTGTTTATCTATTTAATCCATTTACTTATTCAACAAATAATTATTAAATATCTTATATTTCTAAACTCCATGACAAGTGCTAGGTGTACAGTGTTAAAAAAATACACAGAAGCTATGCCCTCATGAAACTTATACTTTAGTGGGAAACACAAACTGGAAATAAATAAAAGAATAAGCATATAAATGAATAATAAGAGCACAATTTTTTTTAAAAAAAATCACCTATCTTAAATAAGCACAGTTTTATAAGTTTAAATGAGAGAATTAAGGCATGAGTCTGAGGATGTGAAATCTAAACTGGGATATGGATTTTGATGAAATTTTAAGCAAGTAAAGGACATTCCAGAGAATTCATAGCATATGTGAATGCCTGGGGTAGGAAATCAGTCCGTAAATTCAAGGAACTGGAAGGAGGACAATGTTACTGGCACAGTTAGTTAAAGAGAGAATGTCTAGAGATGAAGTTAGGGAGGTGTTCAAACCTAGATCCTGGAGGGTCAGGTTTACTTCCTTGGAAAAAGTCAGTTGAATGGCATTGAATTTTGTTTTTAGGAGGGAGATAACATGATTAACTGTCTAGTTGTAAAATACCATTTTGAAATTTATGAATAATGATGCATTTGAGGGCAAGAATAAAGCAGGGACACCAATCAGGAGTCTTTTGCAGTCATCCAGAAAAAAAATGATAGAGGCTTAAGTCAATGATGCCAGCAGAAATGCAAACGATTATACCAAATCAAGAATATAGAGAATGAGAACAGACTGGGTGAGAGCAGAGAATGAGAGAAGTGACAAGAATGATTTAAAAATATCTTTCTGAGTATGCATGATAGAGGTGCCATTTATTTAAATATGAAAAAAAAAAAACAAAGCAAGAAATAAGTAAAATCTGAAAGATAAGAGCAAAAGGTAAATTTTTTAACGTAAAAGTTTATCATCGAGAAGCGGTCTGTGAATGTATCAGATGGGTAGGTGCATACATAAATTTGCATCTTGTTAGCAGGTTCATGGCTAGAGATTAAAATGCGGGGTCATTTAAATCCATTAGCCATTAAAGACTGATGAGGGAGCAGTTTTCTTGTAGCAATTTGAGTAGAAAACAGATTGGAGTACATTTTAGAGTGAAAGGAAATTGAATTAAGTGAAAACAGTCATTCTAAACAGCTTTTTTTTGAGAAACTTACATGAAGAAAAGCATGTTAAATATAAGCTTTGTCAGAGAGGGGTTTTTATTTTAATTTTTTTAATATAGAAGGAAAGCAGGGCTACCCTTGAATGCTGGAATGATTTTAACGGAAGGAAAGTAGTGAACACACAAAGCAGAGAAGTAAACATTGAAAGAAACAAGTTTAAAAAGAGGCATCAAGATCTTGAACAATTGTGGAAGGGCTGGGTCTGAGGTGGGAAGTGGTGGTGTAGTATGCAAGGAGGAAAGGATTGGTGATCTTTAAATAATAAAGCCCTTAATCCCATTGTAAAATAACCCACTTATAGCTACACTATTTCAGAGTATAGCTGTGAAAACATTCTGTTGCAGTTTTACACCAATTTGTTGATAATCGTGTCCTTTAGAGTTTGAGACTAACGTATTAGTATTGAGCATATATTTAACTATGTATCTGCACAGGTATGTACAAGGCACAATGTACGGAGGGGCCATGAAAGCCTTATCTTCCTAAGAATTCTGCTTCCTCTGTTAAGTATCTGTATAATAATAAATCTGTACAAAAACTGCTGAAGATCACAGGGAAAAGTGAAAATGGGTGGTGAGAAAGGAGCACAGCATGTATCTCCTAACATAGATTGTGCCTGCTTTGTAGACTATGTTTCAAGCAAAATCATCTCAGTTCTTTCACTGCTTTCTCCTGGGTCTTATGCTTCTCATCTTTTCTTATTTTAGGAAAATAGATTGGTCTGAGTAGAATTAATACAAATGAATGATCAAAGTAAAGGGGCATTTGTAGATGAAATCATGTCTAATTTATCTCATGTTCATAGTATGATTTTTATCAAAGTAAATGTACATTGGGGTTACAAATGAGCCAGTGTTTCAACAAAGGAAACGAAATTGCACTAATAATTGTCTAACTTTGGAATGCATAATTTCATTAATATGTGCTTTAGAATCAATGGAGAAGAAAATATTTTGTATGAAGCCTAGAGAAAAAAAATTCTGTTGAGTAAGAATAAAAAGTGTATGACAGAGAAGATTCATATGAAGAACTTTCAAAAACACAGATTTTGGGTCCCATGTCCAGAGACTTGGATTCAGTAAGTCTGAAGTCCTAGAAATCTGCATTCAAGCAAGTTTTCCAAGCAATTGGCTTGCAAAGTGACCAGATACCACAATTTCAAGAACAGAGCCTTAAAAAAAAAAATCAAAAATGCTTTTTTATAGAAAAACCTAACTTCTAGCAGTAAAGCTAAGTAGAAATAATACAGGATGGAGAGGTGAAGATACCTGGTTGAATTCACTCATTATTTTAACTCAAGTGATATCATCTTTTTGGAGTAGAGAAGATGGGGCAAAATAAACTTTTGAGCCTTGTCAACTTAGAATTTTCTTGATTAAAATAAATATTGACAAATTTTACCAAGAGAAAAATTTATAAAATCAAATTTATGGCTTCACATAATGATATTTTTCACATTCTCCATTACAATTTCAAGTTAAATATAGCCGATGAATTTCAAATTTGGTCTTAAATTTTTTAAAGTACATTTCTATATATTTTTTTACAATTGTATGTACATCGACAGAGAACAACAAGCTTAGCAACAATTACTGATAGGTAGAAAAGTACTGTCATATTAAAACAATCATTTAAATATTTAAAATACTGAAAGAAAAAAGGTCACTGAATAATATAATTGGTTCTAACAGCTAAACATTTTCATACCCGCAACATTCCTAAACCATACTGGTTACAAACACCAGAACAAAGCTATTCAAAGAACATAATATTCTTTCCTTGGTTGCAGATAGATGACTTAAGTCAGAAAAAATTCTACACATCTATTCCACCAGCAATACCACAGTGTCTCAATTAGGCTTACTATATAGTAAATAATAGAATTAGGTAGAATGATTCCCCCCACTTTATTCTTTTTCAAGTTGTTTTCATTTTCTAGGTTCCATGTCCTTGCATATGAATATCAGAATAAACTTGTTTATGTCTACCAAAATCTATTGTCTGATCTTGACAGAAATTGCATCAAACCTATATCAGTTTGGGGAGAATTGCCATCTTTACCTTGTTGTGTCTTCCAATTCAGTAATTTGGTAAGAGTTATTATCAACGTGCATTATCTATGGGTAAAGCTGCACAGGGTGTATATCATCAAATTCAAATAATTTTAACATTAGTTTATTTTTACTCTACAAAATTATTATTTCGTCTTCTGTTCAAAACTAGATACTGTTGGGGATTTACCCCAAAGATTCAGATGCAATGAAACGTCGGGACACCTGCACCCCAATGTTTCTATCAGCAATGGCCACAATAGCCAAACTGTGGAAGGAGCCTCGGTGTCCATCGAAAGATGAATGGATAAAGAAGATGTGGTTTATGTATACAATGGAATATTACTCAGCAATTAGAAACGACAAATACCCACCATTTGCTTCAACGTGGATGGAACTGGAGGGTATTATGCTGAGTGAAATAAGTCAATCGGAGAGGGACAAACAGTGTATGTTCTCATTCATTTGGGGAATATGAATAATGGTGAAAGGGAATATAAAGGAAGGGAGAAGAAATGTTGGGAAATATCAGGAAGGGAGACAGAACATAAAGACTCCTAACTCGGGGAAACGAACTAGGGGTGGTGGAAGGGGAGGAGGGCGGGTGTTGGAGGGGAATGGGTGACGGGCACTGAGGTGGACACTTGACGGGATGAGCACTGGGTGTTTTTCTGTATGTTGGTAAATTGAACACCAATAAAAGTTAATTAAAAAAAAAACTAGATAAAATGATAAACAAATTAATTGACCTGTGTGTGAACTATTACTGGGGATATTAAACATTTTAAGTGGTATGGAGTTATCTTGAAAAGATAAAAGTATCTATTTATTATTGTCCCCAGATAAGGACAAACTGGAGAAATTGCCCTGTCGTGATCAGGTCTTTAGAAGGGCCCAGAGAGGCAGTAGGTAAAGGAAACTGAGGTAGTACCCTATCAACTCAATAGGTAAACCTTTTACTTCGTGAAACTGTGGGACTTCTCATTTGCCTTCAGCATTACTGTTTTCCTTTCCTCCCTAGCTATTTTACGAAGTCATTTGAAGTTAAACACAAAGGTATGTCTTGTGGAAAGGGCAGAGTGAGAGAGCGTAAGTGACCCAAAGTGATTCATACCAGACTTCAAACCTCTCTAAATATGGTCTGCTCATTAGTTTCCCAGAAGAGGCCAGGGTTCTGAAAGTGTATTTTCACATCCTGTTCCTCATTTACCTTCTGACCGTGGACAGAGAGACTTCTCAATTGGCATTAGACACGATGTGATTTATAAACATATTTGTCAGTATCCACCCCCCCGCCCCAAACAACAGAATGAGAAGCTCTTTGCTACACGTACCCTTTTAAAAATTCCACAGGTGATTCTGACACAAAGCCTGGGTACAGAACACTGATGTGGAGGCGAAGGTAGGTAATGCCAGTTTTTAAAACCAACAGATGCTGAGGGCTTACAGAAAAGCCATTGTAACTTCCTACTGATCTCTGCCTTTTCTATTAGCTTAAGTTAGATTTTCATGGGAATTCATGTTTGTGACTGAATGGTGAATTTATCTGGTCACAGGTGGAAATCAGTGGTCTCACAGCCTTGTGATTTAGAAAGCAGTAGGAGAGGTAAACATCACTAAGATGGGATAAAGGGGAATTTTGTTTTGGCAGAAAACCGTAAACCTTCCTGTAAGGTTAAGCTCTACACCACCTCCAGCCAATTAGTGAAAACAACATCGATAGGGCAGCCTTGCAAAAATGGTCATGAGCCTCCCATGCTAAACAACACAAAATTCTGAAAATTTATAGGCAAATTATGTAGAGTTAAGGTGCACAGTCAAATGCAGTCAATTAATGTTATCATTATAAATCAAGATTACAGCTTGCCATGTAAATAACAGTTTATAGTAAACATAAATAACAGCACAAGTGACTCAATTTAGCAAATCACACAGGCTGCTGTGCATGGTCAGTGTACTGAACTGTTGAAGAGAAAATGAGCCAATTTAGTACTGGCAGAGAGATTGCTGGAATGCTAATTCGATATTAAACAGACATCAAAATAGCTGATAGACCTGAAAGCAAACTCCAGGCAAAGACATTCAAGACCAGTAGCAAACAAACACAAAAGGCTTGGAAAAACAAGCTTTCAGAAGTTTGGAACTAATAGCCAAAGGAACCTCATCATCTATTTTAAAATGAAAAAATGAATGGGAAATATCAGAGAGGGAGATAGAACATGAGAGACTCCTAACTGGGAAACGAACAAGGGGTGGTGGAAAGGGAGGTGGGCCGGGGATGGGGGTGACTGGTTGACGGACACCGACGGGGGCACTTGATGGGATGAGCACTGGGTGTTATGCTATATGTTGGCAAATTGAACTCCAATAAAAATAATAAAAAAATAAAATGTAGCCCATATGCTTGTGGCTCTGAGACACAAGGGCCACAGGGAGCATAGGTTATGCAAAGCAGGGAGGGGGCAGCGTGCCTAGGCTCAGAGCAGCCGCTAAAACTCAGAAGTCACTCAACCTCTCATTTGAAAAAATGAGAAGATATAAATGGTACCTAACTTATAGAATGGGGAGAGCAGTACAAGTTAGTGAAGTAGCATTGTATGCGGTATGTAGTAAAAACTCAATAGATACCAGCTTAAAAAAAAAAAGAGTAACACACTATGCTTTAGCTGCTGTAGTTACAATGGATAATTCATCACATCTTTCAAGATATGTTTTGTTGTCCACATCTTTGCTTAAGAGAGAAATATCTTTCCTTGTTGTAAGAAAAAAAAAAAAGTCTCTCCTGAAGGAGTGGAGTCATGTAGTTTACCTTCTGCATTTCCCTAGCAAGGCAGAAACCCAAACAGAGCACGTGGACCAGGAAGCAGAGGGTACACTTCCCTAGGACTGCTGTAACAAAGTGCCACCAAATGGGTGGCTGACAAAAAGAGAAATGTGTTGTCTCACAGTTCATGGGATTAAGAGTCTGAAGTCAGGGAGTCCCCAGAGCCAGGCTTCCTCTGAGATTCCAGGTAGGACCTTCCCTTCCTCCTACCTCCCTTACCTTGACCCTGCAACTCCAGTCACACTGGCCTCCCTGGTGCTCCCCCAGCATACATTTGCCCCCTTTGCAAAGAGCAAACTTGAACGCTCTGGAATTTGAACACTCTGTCCCCCTTTGCCAGGAGCATTCCTCCCCAGTATCACTGTGTTAACCCCTTGTTTCCTTCAAGTCTTTCCACAAATACCACTTTATCAGAGTCAGCTTCTCTTGACCGCCATCGATAACAGAAATTGAATAAACCTTCCATCTCTCCCACTTTAGGGTTCCCTATATCACTAACATATTCAAAGTTCAACTCTTTGTTAAATGTTTTATTGAGTCCAGCAGAATAAAGGTAACACTGTAGGCTGTGTTTTTGTCTTGATATAGCACCAAGAACATAACCTGCAGAAATTAGGCACTTGATAGATATTTGTTGAATGAATTTTAAAAGATTAAATATAATAATACTTGCAAGGTAGTAGCAAATTGTTAAAAAAGTAGAAAATTGCTAGAACTCAATATGTGTAAAATATTATCTTACTATTATTACTAGTAAATATAAATACTCTGAGTAAATTTATGTTAATCCTCATTATTGCACTTAAGGTGGATGTACTGTGTTTCAATAAATATATTTTCTATGTATTACCTCATTGAATTCTTTCAACAATTCTATGAAGGGAGGTATTGTTAATGTCACCGTTTTACCAAGGGGAAAACAGACTGTCAGAAATAACAATAACTTGTTCAAGCTCAATTATCTTATAGTCAAGAAGTTAATTTTATACTTAAGAATATCAGGGGCACCTGGGTGGCTCAGTGGTTGAGCATTTGCCTTTGGCTCAGGTCATGATCCTGAGGTCCTTGGATCGAGTTCTGCATCAGGTCCCTGCAAGGAGCCTGCTTCTCCCTCTTCTTATATCTCTGTCTCTCATGAATAAATAAATAAAATCTTTAATAAATAAACAAATAATAAAAATATCAGTTAAGCCTTTAATTAGACTTTTTAAATAATGGGCTTGATGAAAATAAATTCCATTTAAAAAAAATGAAATGTAATAACAGAAGTCTTCATGATACTTTATGCTTTTACAATGATTAATAGTCCTAAATGTTCCAGCTCACTCTCTTATGCTAGGGTCCACACGTCCCTACCACTAAAACAGAACCGTTCTGACACATGTTTTAGAATTTCCACCAATCACTGAGGACAGTCCAAAGATTAAATAGGATTATTGCTTAAAACTGCCGCTAATCTAAAGAGCATGATCCAATGGTTGTATTCGCAGCGCTGTTCCAGTTGTTGTAGCTGGGATCAGCACTTTGTTACTCTTAAAGGAGTCTTGTGTAAGAGCACAGGAGGCCTCAACTAGTGTTCTGAAACACTAGATGAAGTTCTGAAATTTATTTATTCCCAAAGAAGCTCATTGTTAAGGGCATTCTGAAGGACTTACCATCTGTACAATTAGTCATAGAGCAGCCTATTCATTTACTGTTCTTTGGAAAAGGTACAAGTCATCCCCTCCTCCCACCAAGAATTCTGCCAAAAGGCATAGGACTCTATGGCAATAGAAATCAGATGAGTCCCTACCTATCCCCATCAGGAATATCAGAAGAAAGTACTCAGAAACATTTGGAATCATGGAAAATCCCTCCTTCCTAAATACACTTTTCTTTAAAATTTCTCAGAAGTGAAGTCCCCAACTATGGAAAAATCTGTACAAATTATACATAGATTAGACACATTGTATATACGTTGTATAACACTGAACTCTTTATTCCCTTTTTATAACCCTCTGAATTTTAACTGAAGGAACTGATTCTTAAATTTTCATTGGTAAGACCAGTTGATTTCACATCTATACCAACCATTTATGAGTTATATAAAATTTAAAAAATCTTTGAGAATGAATAGCATTAATATACAGCACTTACTTACAAATATTTATAGAATACAACAGCATAATGCATAGCATTAATAAAGCATATAGCTTGTTGTATACTAGGTACTATTCTAAGTTCTTTAGAAGCTATAAATAAACAGTGAACTGCTTTGGGATTTTGATGTGATTATTATTTATTATATCAGTTAGAATAACTATTTCCTGGGGCAGCTGGGTGGTGCAGTTATGGGCCTCTGGCTCTTGATTTTGGCCCAGGTCATGACTTCAAGGTATGGGATTGAGCCCCACATTGGGCTCCAAGCTTAGAGTGTCTGCTGAAGTTTCTCTCTTTCTCTCCCTCTGCTCCTCCTTTCTTCTCTCTCTCTGTCTCAAATAAATAAATAAATAAATAAATAAATAAATAAATCTGTAAAAAAAGAATAACTATTTCCTTAAGTTTTTATTTTTTTATTTTTTTTATTTTTTTTATTTTTTATTTTTTTTTTCTTTTAAATTTCTATTTATTCATGACAGTCACAGAGAGATAGAGAGAGAGGCAGAGACACAGGCAGAGGGAGAAGCAGGCTCCATGCACCGGGAGCCCGACGCGGGACCCGATCCGGGGTCTCCAGGATCACGCCCTGGGCCAAAGGCAGGCGCCAAACCGCTGCGCCACCCAGGGATCCCTTCCTTAAGTTTTTAATTTAAATTCCAGTTAGTTAACATACAGTGTAATATTAGTTTTAGGTATACAATATAGTGATAACACTTCTGTGCAACACCCAGAGTTTATTACAGCAAGTGTACTCCTTCATCTCCAACACCTATTTAGCCCATCTCCCCACCCCCATCCCTCTGGCAATCATCAGTATATTCCCTATAGTTAAGAGTCTGTTTCTTGATCTCTCTTTTTCTTTTTTTTCCATTTGCTTGTTTCTTTTGTTTCTTAAATTCCACATATGAGTGGATCAGATGGTATTTGTATTTCTGTGATTGACTTATTTCACTTAGATAATACTCTCTAGCTCCATCCACCTCTTTGCAAATGGCAATATTTCATGTGGTATGAATATATATATATATCATATATATATGTCATATATATATATACCACATATTCTTTATCCACTCATTGATTGATGGACACTTGAGCTCTTTCCATAATTTGGCTATTATAGATAATGCTGCTATAAATATTGAGATGCACATATCCCTTTGAAGTAACGTTTTTGTATTCTTTGGGTAAATACCTAGTAGTGTAATTGCTGGATCATACGGTAGTTTTATTTTTAGCTTATTGAAGAAACTTCATACTAGGTTCCAGAGTGGCTGCACCAATACCCATTCCCACTAACAGTTCAATAGAGTTCCCCTTTCTCCATAACATGCCGATACCTGTTGTTTCCTATGTTGTTAATTTCAGACATTCTGATAGGTGTGAGTTGGTATACCTTATTGTGGTTTTACTTTGTATTTTCCTGATGATGAGTGATGTTGAGCGTTTTTTCATGTGTCTTTTGGCCATCTGTACGTCTTCTTTGGAAAAAAAAGCTTATTCATGTTTCTGCCCATTTTTAATCAGATTACTAATTATTTGGTTGTTGAGTTTGATAGGTTCTTTATAGATTTTTGATATAATCCTTTATCAGATATATATATGATTTGCAAACATTTCTCCCATTCCATAGGTTGCCTTTTAGTTTTGTTGATTATTTCCTTCACTTGCAAGAGATTTTATTTTGAGGTAGTCCCAATAGTTTAATTTTGCTTTGTTTCTCTTGCCTCAGGAGACATATCTAGAAAGAAGTTGCTATGGCTGATGTCAAAGAAGTTGCTGCCTGTGCTCTTTTCTAGTATTTTTACTTCTGGTCTTACATTTAGGTCTTTCATCCATTTTGATTTTTTTTTTTGTCTACATTATAAGAAAATGGTCCAGTTTCATTCTTTTGTATGTTACTGTCCAGTTTCTCCAATTCCATTTGTTGAAGAGACTTTTTTTTTTCATTGGATATTCTTTCTTGTTTTGTTGAAGATCAATTGTCCATATAGCTATAGGTTCATTTCTGGGTTTTTCACTTCTGTTCTATTGACCTTTGTGTCTATTTTTGTGCCAGTACCACACTGTTTTGATTACTGCAGCTTTGTATTGTAACTTGAAGTCCAAAATTGTGATGTTTCCAGCTTTGCTTTACTTTTTCAAAGTTGCTTTGCCTATTTGGGGTCTATTGTGGTTCCATACACATTTTAGGATCATTTATCCTACTCTGTGAAAATGCTGTTGGTATTTGGTAGGGATTGCATTAAGTGTAGAGTATTTTTTTAATGTGTAAAAGTACATTTAAATAATAGTATATATTATTAAATAATCCATTTAAAGATTTATGAGTTTTGTACCACCATAATAAAATTCTGTGGTTGTGGAATCAATTTTGCCGTATTTCCATCATTAGTATATATCTACTATGTCCAATTCTTTTTTGTTGTTGTTGTTTAAGATTTATTTATTTGAGAGAAAAAGAAAGAGATACCAGGAGGAGGAATAGAGGGAGAGGGAGAAAGAATCCCAAGCAAACTCCCTACTGAGCACAGAGCCCAGTACAAGGCTCAATCTCATGACCCTGAGATTATGACCTGAGCTGAAATCAAGAGTCAGATGCTAAACTGACTGAGCCACCCAGGACCCTTCTACTATGTCCAATTCTAAGCTAAGTACTATTCTGATTGTTTAGTGTTACTCAGATCTATCTTTTACTATTCTTTTACCAGTCATTCTGGTAATGTTCTGGTACTTGGTTCCTCCTTAAACTAGCCTCTACATTTTTCCCATAGTTTCATTTTTAAGGAATTGTACAAAATTAAACCATCATTCTTACTCAGTATCATGGCTATGTTGATCATTTTTAGTATGGTCTGTATTGAATATTTTTAGGGCAAGTATGGACCACCTTTTTTTTTCCCATATTGCCAAGTATGACAACATATTATGCTTAAATTATTATTTGATAACTCTTCTAGAATTCTTTATTTTTACATGTGCAGTATTTTATATGAATCATTCATCTGTGAGTTTGAAATAAAACAATTTCATTATTTCATTTGGCCAGGGCATACCCTTTTCTCCCCCATTAATCTTCTATTTAAACACTAACTAGCTATATTTCTTCTGTTTTCACTTCATATGTTCTAGATTGAATTTCAGTCTGATATCTATTAAAAGAATGTTTATGAAAAGTAAGACCTCTAAAGAGAATAACTTTAGAGAACTTGTCTACTCTTCCAGTGGATTCTGCATATTTTAAATATGATATTTTAAAAACCACAAAATAATATAGTTTTATGAGAATCCAATGACCACTCAAGAGAGAAAAAGCCATTTCTAGAAATTAACCTAGGGAAAAAAATTACACAATTATCTTTAGACTAAAGCATGTTCATAATCTCTGGTATAGCAAATAAGATTTCACTCTGCAAAAGTAAAACATTAAAAAATATGTCTAGCAATTATTGAAAAGTGTATTCCAATGGCCTAAAAGGCAAAGAGAATATACGAAGTGGTTGACAATGTTTTAATTTTCATTGGAAATTAATTGAAATATCCTTATATGTTACTAAAATAGAAATTCACATCGAAATTTGCATTTTGAGCATCATATACAAAAATTATTTCTTAAAATTAAAAAAGAATCATGGACACAACAGTGTTTTAACTATCCTAGTACTTTCTTTTGGTGCTATAATTATAGATTTTTTTCACCAGTCTATTCTCTGTCTGAGATTTCAGTTCTTATTGGTATTATAGCTACAATTTCTGGATGCTAAAAGACGAAGGAGAATAGATAATGTTAGTTAAATGTTTATTAAGATTCATTAAAACCCAGAATAACTTCTCAATTAGATGTATAAAAGAATCTGGGTCTTTAAGAAAGTGATTGTTGTAGAAAATCCTTATTGAGTACAGTACCAGGAAGAATATAATATAAATCCATGAGAATATAAACAAAACAAACTTTCATTAAATTCAGGGAAATTGATGACCTTTGTAGTACTTGGATTCTCAACATCTATCATTTTTAACCAAATAAAAATTTTGCCCCAGAAATGCTGTGGCTAATTCTTTCTCTCAATTTATCATCATCAATAGTAACTACTGAGTGGGATTAACTGTGCTAAAGTATAGATTCACAATAGATTGCATAAGAGTGTTTATTTTTACCACATATCAAGAAACATCATTTATGCACACATGGAAATTACAGTATAAAGAAATATCATCAACATAAACAACTGAAATGGAATTTACCATATGCCTCATGGATCCCAAGAATAAAATCCTTCAAATTTGGTAACATTAAAAATGCTAATATTTCCATTCTACAGGCATTTGCTAATGTCCTAAACATGAGGTCAACAGAAAGATATGGAAAGCTATAATTTTAGAAAGGGAAAGATGGAAACCAACATATCAGATAATCATAAAACTCAAGTTATATTTGGTTAAAGACCATTCTTATTTCTATACCTTCAAAACAGCTTGACACAAAATTTTCTTCTAATTATATTTTTTCATTAAAAATTAAATGCTTAGGATATGTATGGTGGACAATATGAAATTTACCAATGGAAAATGTGGCTTATTTCTTCTTGTTAAATAATAACTCAATTTTCTGGAAATCTAGTTGGCCATGGTCCAAAAAAACAATTTCACTGCTAAGATATTAGTTTCCAGCATTATCAAAAATATGTTCAAATTTGTCTCTGAGATCAATAAGGTGTCCTGCCAAGTACTGTTGATCATAAAACTTAAAATTATATTGATCTCTCCTCAATTAGGGGGGTTAAAATGCCTTTTAATAAAAAAATGAATGTGTTGAGGTCATAAAATTCTGTGCAAACAATATTCTAAGTCCTATTAACCTCCATGCTATCATGGTTAAGAACAGTTTTCAAACATCACATAATGAAATGATTACACTAAGGCAAGTTTCTGAGTGGAAAAAGAGATGATTAAAACACCGAGCATTTACCAGAGCTGCAAGAAGAGAAGTGTTGAGTGGGTCAGTAGACATATTTACTGTTAAAAAATCTACATAAATGAGCCTAGACAGAGAAAGCATCTGTGAATTTGTTAAATTTGAAAACTCTGAAGAGAATAATAAATATAGCACAGGCAGCATGAAAAAAAAAGTCAGTGGAGTTTGGCAGTCTACTGTGCTAAAAGTAGTTGTATGTACAAAAATGGAACCTTATACAGCTGGCTTAAGTATAAAGAACCAAAATGTAGAGCCAAAAACTCTAGTACTTTAAGAGCCCTTATAGAATATTCAATAAAAAAAATTTAAGTTTCTATTAATATTAAGGAATGCATTTTGGGCATGTAGTTGAGAAAAAGAAAATAAAGGGGTTTAGAAAAATATGTTAGAATAGACAAAATGATTGATGTAAAACTATTATCAGTTTATTATTAACCATATACCATCACTGAACCACATGTATGTGATCACTACTCATCTAGCTACCTTTTAGACGGTGTATTCGAGTTAGTTTAAAATTGGATGCTGCAGGTAAAAGACATAATTATTTTTCTGTTCATCATAGAAAAACATATCTTGTGATTAGGATAGGGCAATTGTCTCTAACACTGACTATAAATCTATTCATTTATTAACATGTTTAACTATCTTAAATTAATTTATCAGTACATATTGAAAGAAGATTGCAGCATTTTAATGAGTTGCAGAATTTTAAATTCCACCTGGTACATAGGTCAATGTTGAACCATAAATTTTTAAAACTTATCTCTAAACTATTACCATTTTAAGTCACTGTCCTAATTATCTCTGCAGCAGCAAACATCTTAAGAAAGAATTGTACTCCTTGGATCTGTAACTATCAGAGATTTACTTTCACCATGCTGGTAGAAGCTGAGGTGGGACATAACCAGGGATGGTTTATCTCCTACTTTGACACTATTGCAAAGACAAGATGTTCATAAGGGTCCACTTGTACCCAAGAGGTTCTCTTACATGATTTCTGTGCCATGGTAAATTTGGGAATAAATTCAGTCATTCATTCACCTGCTCATTCACTACTTCAAAAGTATTTATTATCTACTATAGTCTGAGCTTATGCTAGGTGCTGGGGATATAGAGTTCTTAGACAATACAGGGCCCTGAACTCTTTATTTAAGAATAACTGAAAATAACTGAAAATTAAGAATAACTAAATTATTATTAAATTTAAAAAATGACTATACTTAATAAATGATTAAATTGCAGACTCACAATGAATCACAGATGTTTCTAAGAAAGCAATATATGATGTATTGGAGTTTTATAATTATTTCTCTTTCTTAAGGGTTGACAATAACTTGCAAGTGGAAGAGGTTATAACTGCCTAATTCCATTTATTATCTTTCCTCTTGCTCTTGTTCTTCCAGCTTCTGAAGATGGTTGGTCCTTATTGATACCATGAGTTGATTCCTGAGTTGATCACAGTCTCAGAGGACCTTCATCCTCATTTCAAGAGGGATTGCCAATGTCGTCTAAATAAGAGTCCTACCATGATATTTCCATCATCTCTAGGGTTTGCTAGCCTTGCCATAGAACCTCATTATTGTGTTTGTGTTTCCTCTTATTCTTTGTTTTTCTCATTCTCTGTATGCCTCATGTACTGGGAGCTATACACAGGGATACTTCCATTGCTACCTTTCTCTCATCCCAGAATATTGGGCTGCCCTCTTTTTCCTGAATCTTTTTTGCCCTCACCACATACAGTCTATAATACTGTGTTGTCCAGGCTCTTTTTTTCCTCTATATGTCAATTTTAAATTTCTGACTTTGGGCATAGAAAAAGAGGTTATTTGTCCACTGCTCAGTAAATCCCATTATTTTAGGTGAAAAATATTACCATTCATGTCCAGCTGAAAGAAATAAAGGGTTCTAAGAAACTGTTAAACTTTTTTTTTTTTTAAGCACAACTCTTTTCCTTTTACAAATGTTCATAGCTGGACAATTGTATTGTGAATTTCACTATGAACTGTAAATATAGTGACCCACTTAGCACGATGACACTGATGGCCTTTGCATAATGGCACACTTCTTTGTACATGGCCCAATTATTGATGGCCACACTAATATCTCTCTTTAGACCCAGCTGGAATATTTGGCTGTCATGTTTTCTTTAGTATTAACATTTCCAAAAATAAAGTTATCTGAATATTGCCCAAACCACTCAAGGTTTCCTTTTCCTCCTGCCTTTTCTATTTTTAATATCATCTACATAAATAGGCTAAAAAACATTGAATCCCTTCCTTTCATTAATGCTCATCTGCCTTTAAACTCCTAATATCCTTTGGGTTTTCAGTTTCACCTCCCAAACCATTTCCTCTTCTTTATTCTAAATGCAGTTTCCCTAATAGATTTTCTCATTAACTTTATTTTTTTTTAAATTGCTAGAACTGATGCACAAATTCAGCAAGGTCACAGAATACAAAATCTATATACAGAAATCTGTTGCGTTTCTATATACCCATAATGAAACAGCAGAAAGAGAAATCAAAGACTCAATCCCATTTACAGTTACACCAAAACCCATAATATACGTAGAAATAAACCTAACCAAGGAGGTAAAAGATGTGTACCCTGAAAACTATAAAACGCTTATGAAAGAAGTTGAAGAGTACACAAAGAAATGGTAAAACGTTCCATGTTCAAGGATTGGAAGAACAAATATTGTGAAAATGTCTATACTACCCAAAGCAATCTACCCATTTAATGTAATCCCTATCGAAATACCACCAGTATTTCTTACAGAGCTATGCAAAACAATCCTAAAATTTATGTGGAACTACAAAAGACCCTGAATAGCCAAAGCAATCCTGAAAAAGAAAAGCAAGGCAGAGGCGTCACAATTCCGGACTTCAGAGATGCCTGGGTGGCTCAGTGGTTGGGTGCCTGCCTTCCGCTCAGGTAGTAATCCCAGGATCTGGGGATCGAGTCCCTCATCAGGCTCACTGTGAGGAGCCTGTTTTTCCTTCTGCCGATATCTCTGCCTCTCTCTCTCAGTCTGTGTCTGTCATGAATAAATAAAATAAATCTTAAAAAACAAACAAAACAAAACAATTCTAGACTTCAAGCCGTATTACAAAGTTATAGTCAGCAGGATAGTGTGGAACTGGCACAAAAACAGATGCATAGATCAATGGAACAGAATAGAAAGCCCAAAAATGGACCCACAACTTTTTGGTCAACTAATCATCAACAAAGCAGGAAAGAATATACAATGGAATAAAGAGAGTCTCTTCAATAAATGATGTTGGGAACGCAGGACAGCAATATGCAGAAAAATGAAACTGGGGACGCCTGGGTGGCTCAGCTCTTGGGTGTCTGCCTTTGGCAGGATCATACCTGGAGTCCTGGGATCGAGTCCCACATAGGGCTTCCTGCATGGAGCCTGCTTCTCCCTCTGCTTGTGTCTCTGCCTCTCTTTCTTTGCCCCTCGTGAATAAATAAATAAAATCTTTAAAAAAAAAAACAAAAAAAAAAGAATGAAACTGAATCACTTTCTTATACCATACACAAAAACAAATGCAAAATGGATGAAAGACCCAAATGTGAGACAGAAAACCATCAAAATCCTAGAGAACACAGGCAGCAACCTCTTTGACATCAGTCATAGCAACTTCTTACTAGATACATCTCTCCAGAGGCAAGGGAAACAAAAGCAAAAGTGAACTATTGGGATTTCATCAAGATAAAAAGCTTCCACACAATGAAGGAAATAATCAACAAAATTAAAAGGCAACCTTTGGAATTCGAGGAGATATTTGCAAATGATGTATCTGATTAAGGGTTCATTTCCAAAATCTATAAAGAACTTATCAAACTCAACACCCAAAACACAAATAATCCAGTTAAGAAATGGGCAGAAGACATGAAGAGACGTCTGTCAAAAGATATCTGAATGGCTCACAGATGCATGAAAAGATGCTCAACATCATTCATCAGAGAAATACAAACCAAAACTACAATGAGATACCTTCTCACTAACTTTAACTGAGAGGATTTTACTCTTTTAACAGATCTTCACATCTCCATTTGCCCTTATTTTTGCAGCCACATCATCAAACATTCTGCCTTGATAGGTTATTCTGATTTTAAAAAGCCAGCAAAATCTCCCTAATGCCTAGAAAATAAGGCCCACATTCCAATCTTACTCCTTATTTGTTTTTGTTCCTCTACTTTACTCTCCAGAGTATATCCTCTTCCCTAAATATTATTTTTACTTCTGTTATATACATCTGTTCCTTCTAGTAAAATGTATCTCTCTTGTAGAATGTTCTCCTAATCTCTCCACTGCATACCCCTTCTCTAAACCTTTATGTCCAAATCTTGCCTATTCAGATCATAATTAAAATATCACTGTGTCTATCTTGCATGCAAGATCCAGTTGACTCTCTTTACCTATCTTTCTCAATTTTATTATGTTAATTTGTTTGTGATTTGTTTTGCTTTGCTTTTTTTTTTTTTTTTTAAGATTCTATTTATTCATGGGAGACAGAGAGCAAGAGAGACAGAGAAAGAGAGGCAGAGACATGGGCAGAGGGAGAATCAGGCTCCCTGCAAGGAGCCTGATGTGGGACTTGATCCCAGGATCCCAGGATTGTGACCTGAGCCAAAGGCAGAAGCTTAATCACTGAGCCACCCAGTTGCCCTGCTTTGCTTTTTTTGTTATTATTTACATCATTTCTTATTCAGAGTGCAATGTGGAAAATATTTTTTTTCTCCTGGAATTCAATTGTACCTTGAGAGAAATGACTGTGTTTCCTTATTTAATGAAAAGAAACTGAGTTTTAAAGTCAGATAGACCTACCCTTTCTATAGTCTAAGAGATTTGAAGAGATTTGGGGCAAGGTGTGGATTAGACCCTTGTATGTATAAGTATGCATGGACCTTGAGGTGAGGAAGTTCTTTAATTATCAGTAACAGAAAAATTAAACATAATATGTGACAGTTGAGATGAGAATCTTACAATGTCTAGGTGTCTTCCATGAATACAAGCCTAGAAACCTTAAAGGGTAAGATGTCAGCATTCTGAGTACCCTATAGTTTCTGCATTATTCTTGCTTTTTGACTCATCCTGCTCTGTGAGATCACCTGTGTCTTGCTAATGAGCTACTTTGAAGTCTTTTCTTTGTCCTAGACTTTCACCAGCCTTTTTCTCCTAGAGATGTTCACAATCACTTCTCTGATTTGAGTAGGAAAAGAATGTCCACTCAACATTCAAGCATAGCATTTCTCAATGGCAAGCTGCCCAAAATTGAAATAAGAAATCTCATCTTCTGCTCTATTGTTTAATTATTCCTGCGAGAGACAAGATTAGAAAAATATATATTAAAAAAGATTAGAAAAATCTTGACAGTGACACCTTAGTTTTGCACAGGTAATGTTTGCTGCAATAGGCTCAAAGGATAGAGGAGAGGAGGTTGAGGGTTGGTCATTGTTCATGGCCTCTGCTCTGCAGCAGTTAGGACATGGGGGATGTGCTCAGATTACCCACAGTGCGGCTCTGCCTTGTAGTAGAAAACCAAGACAGGTATCCAAACACTTGAAAACCTTTGGCTGCACCACCCAGAAACTCCAGCATAAATACTTTATGTAGCAGGAAATAAAAGTTATGAGCTTTTGGGAAATCACAGCACCTAGAAATAAAATCCCAGGGATAGTGCATGGAACAGTTTCTTAATATAACATGATGCATAGTTTTCATTGCCCTGGCTATGTATCACAAGGTCAGGTCCACATTCAAGAGAAGATGCCATAAATGTGTAAATAGCAGGAGGCAGGAATCATTAGGGCCTCCTTAGCAACTGTTTACCACAATGTTTGACTTAAAAAAAGATGTAATTGGTTAAGTGTGGAGTTTAAAAGTAGAAGCTAGAACAACAGCATAACTTGTGGCAGTTACCCTCCAAAGTTTATCAAAGTAAAATCTCTGGCTCAGTTCAACAATGAGCATAGAAAAAGACAGAAGAAGAAATAATACCAAGAAACACTCCCTCTGCCTGTGTCTCTGCCTCTCTCTCTCTCTCTCTCTCTGTGTGTGTCTCATGAATAAATAAATAAAACCTTAAAAAAAATGCAGCTGTGTCACTGAAGGAAAGGGAAAGTCAGAGCAATCCTTAGTTCCTTAAAAAAAAAACACTTTTTTTTATCAAAATAAATTTATTAAGAGTATTCAAAAAAAAAAAAAAAGAGTATTCAAAGACCACGTCAAAATTTAGCTGCCTTCAGGACAGTTTTTGGCACTCATCATGAACAATGTAGTTTCCTACACAACAGCACCCGTTCTGTTATAACACTTAACAATTCAAACAGACCATCTCAGTTTTCGTGTTACAGAAGACAACAGTACTGATGATCTGTAGTCGTATGAACTTCAACACCCTCGCACACAGTAAACATTTTCATATTACTTATTCTAAATAACTAAAACTAAAACCACTATGTGGTAATGGACTGATTTAGGGAAAGATACACAGCCAGCTAGCTAAGGCCACATAATCCCAGACCTATTGATTTTAAATGTGTTTGGACCAACAGTATCACATCAGACCTTTGGGTCTCCCATTCCTGCCTTTCCAGTGTGAGTGAGACACACCACATTTAGACCACTTTCTCCCTGGGTTCTAGACAGAGCTATGGGAGCCGTCCCAACACAAGCTTCTCCTACACAGTCACCAGCTTCCTGATTCACTAACTCTGAATCAATAGTTCTGAGTGATGTTTCCTGAACACCCAGGCTAAATTCAGGGTCAGTCTTTTTGGAAGGTCACAGCCTTTCCCCTTAGGAACAAAATGAAATGTCCTCCACTCTTGGGCTCCCCTTTTCGTCTCATGTAGCATGGGGCTCTGTGGCGATCTGTGGCTTTTTACACAAGTCCTGATAGGAGAGGAGAAAGAACTAGTGAAGAATTGTTGGAGAAGAGCGTCCAGAGGATTTAGAAAGAAGCCTGGTTGAGAGCAAAGAGGCTTTGCAGGCAGACAGGCATGAATTAGAGCCCCTATTTGCACCTAGTGACAGTGTGATTTTGAGCAAGTTATTTATCAGTTCTGAACTATCATTCTTTTACAAAAATGAGGTAACCGCATTTGCCACTTATTATTTGGAATAAATGTGGAATAAATAAAAAATTGAATGACTCTGTACGTATACATGCTTGGCACAGTGAAAATGCAAAAGATTATCTCTTAGGGACTAAAGCCAGCTATAGTATCATGAAGGCTATCATCCTTAAATATAAAGTAAGCTTGAAATTTAATAGTAGATCAAAATGGGAATTATTTATCATAATTCTTTTTCTATCATCTCATTCAACATGAAATTGAGAGGCATGAAACAGAATTAATAATTTTAGGCTTCCTAACCTCCTAGGCCACCAACCTGCTTCACTAAAAAACCAGAACAGGTTCCTATGTTTTGAGCTAACTTTATTGCTGAACTTAGTATGTAGCAGCTGCTTAGAACATCCTTCCTTTACTGCCACAAATGGTAAGAAAGGCTCCTGCTTGGATAGTGTCAAGTACACAGCGCAGTGGTGGATATTTCAAGTCAAGGCTAACTTGGAATGGCACAGCTGTACAGCTATCTTCCTGGCCACAGCAGAAGCTCAAGGTAGCCAAAGAGTGGTTGTAACTTCAGTTAAAATTTACCAGGCTATGAGTGTGTAAACTCCTGTGGGAGGCTTCCACTACATTAAAAGATTCAGATCTCGGTATTATTTGTGAGCAAATTTTAAAAATGTAGTGTAAGAATATTTTACCAATGATACATAATACAGTTTAGTTTTTAAAATGCTTCATTTAAGTGATTTCTAATGGCACAAAATTTATAAGAAACTAAAACTGAAAGTTTGTTTATAATCTAGAAATCTAGAAATCCGGAGATAGGGATCCCTGGGTGGCGCAGCGGTTTGGCGCCTGCCTTTGGCCCAGGGCGCGATCCTGGAGACCCGGGATCGAATCCCACGTCAGGCTCCCGGTGCATGGAGCCTGCTTCTCCCTCTGCCTGTGTCTCTGCCTCTCTCTCTCTCTCTGTGACTATCATAAATAAATAAAGAAAAAATTTAAAAAAAAAAAAAGAAATCCGGAGATAATACATTTAAAAATTTGGCTTATAGACAGGCTTCAAATCTTATTGTTAAAAAAATACTTATGTGCGGGATCCCTGGGTGGCGCAGCGGTTTGGCGCCTGCCTTTGGCCCAGGGCGCGATCCTGGAGACCTGGGATCGAATCCCACATCAGGCTCCCGGTGCATGGAGCCTGCTTCTCCCTCTGCCTGTGTCTCTGCCTCTCTCTCTTTCTCTCTGTATGACTATCATAAATAAAATAAAAAAAAAAAATACTTATGTGAATATACATGTATAAATATATATATATATATATACATGTTTAAAATGTAAAATAAAAATTTAGGCAAACATCATACTTTATATATTCCTCAATACATTATTTTTCAGTTTAATAATACCACATAGATATGGTATACCTCATTAAATATCCTTGAAAGCATGATTTTAATTATTATATGATAATTCTGTTTGTAAAATTAAGTCAAACAATTTTTTATTTTGGCAACTTAGGCATCATTTTTGTACTTTGTTTTTATATTAAGATAATACTGTAAAACATATATCAAATATATGTGCACACACAGTCGTGGCTATTACTGATGTTTTATTTTATTTATGATAAATTTATTTTATTTATTATTTATATATCCTTGACTTGGCGATTTTTATATTTATGATGTTTGATATCCAAGTACAAATATATTTCCACTCATGTATTAGCTCTTGATTTGTTTCAGAAGATATGCTTTGGAGGTAGAAATGTAGAAATTTGTATTTGTTTAAAAATCTTATTTTTATTATTTCTTATTTATTGCTGTTAAAGGGCCTTATTTCCATAGGCCTCTGTGGAATTCTCTCCTGTTTTTATCTCTAATCCCTCTCACTAAAGACCAGTGCTGTCATTTCATGCTAGTTAATGGAGAGCTCCATCCTGTGGCCACTTCTTAAGCAATTCAATCCTCCAAAACCAGACACAGCACAGCTCTCACATCTAATTAGTTTTGAAAGCCTATTGATTACTCCCTGCAAAGATCCCCTCACATCTGCAGCCTCATTTCCAAACCCATTGGCTCCACACTAATTCTATTCTTATCCTCCCACCTCTGAACTGCCACAATAATTCCCTAACTCTTTAACTCTCCAACATGGCCCCATGACATAAATCACAAAGATGAACACTCAGTATCTCTCAATATACTGTCCTCCATGATCCTTCCTCTCTAGCTGTTCAGGTATACTCAATAACCCTGCAATCACCTTGAAATTGCCTCTAAACTTTCCCCAAGCTACATCTCCAACTTCCTCTTCACCTTTCCCTTCCCCAACGCCCCCTTTTTCAGAAATCCCTTGTACTCAAGCCTCATATCAATTTTCCACCTCTCTCTAAGCTTTAACTGCTCTTTCTCCTCTCTGAATTTCTGTTATATTTATTTTTATGGGCTTTTCAATTTCCTTGGTCTTTTTGTATCCTTGTTTCCTCATTTGTAAAATGGATATAATGTCAGCAACATACCTCACAGAATTAATATAAAGATGATGGGGTCTATGCTTAGAAGGGCTTAAGCATGTCTGGACGTTGGAGGTGCTCAGTAAATTTATCTTTGCTATTAATAATTATATTTTATGTTGGCCTATGTCACTACTACCCTAGTAGAAGAAAATTTCTTGCAGAATAGACTGTCATTTTATCTTGCTTCTCATAGAATGTCTTGAACAGAGTAGATTGTCTCATTACTACTCAGTTGTTTTAAAAATTTTACTATTTATTATTTATTTATTTATTATTTGTTTATTTATTTATTTATTTGAGAAAGAGAGGGCACACATTGTGGGGAAGGGGCAGAAGGGGAGGGAGAAGCAGGCTCCCCACTGAGCAGGGAACCCAATGCTGGGCTCAACCTCAGGGTCCTGGGATCATGACCTGAGCCAACTGAGCCACCCAGGCACCCCTCATTACTACATATTGATTGATGTATTCCTTCAAGTCCAAGTAGGCTGAGTCATGGTATTGGTGTCAACATTCCCTTTATAGGACCTACAGTACTTTTGGAAAATTCCAACTATGGAGAAAGAAAAATATTGGTCTGAATGAATCTGAGTAGATTTTTGTTGCAAGAAAACTTGTCAGCCTCACAATAAAATAATTTTGATTAACACATAAAATAAAAAGCATGTCTTAGCTCAGGCTGCTGTAACAAATGACCATAGATTGGGCAGTCCAAACAATGTTTATTTCTCACAGTTCTGGAAGCTTGGAAGTCTGAGATCATGGCGTCTGCATAGTCAGGTTCTGGTAAGAGCTGTTTTCAGTGTTACAGAGGGCAGGCTTCCCTTTATATCCTCACATGGCAGGAAGTGAGCTAGCCAGCTCTATGGCCTCTGCTAATAAGGGCACTGATTCCATTCATGAGGTCCCCATTCTTATGACCTAATTACCTCTCAATGGCTGTTCTTCCAAATACCATTACTTTGGGATTTGGGTTCCAACATTCAGAATTTTG
This sequence comes from Vulpes lagopus, assembly GCF_018345385.1. Taxonomy (NCBI): domain Eukaryota; kingdom Metazoa; phylum Chordata; class Mammalia; order Carnivora; family Canidae; genus Vulpes; species Vulpes lagopus. The sequence goes on along the minus strand of NC_054824.1, from coordinate 19,099,362 downwards.
AGGAGACACAAATATTCAGTCTATCTCAAGTCTTTCTTCATAGCATATCTTCACACTTGTCCTCAGGGTTTAAGCCCTCTTACAGCCTTTTGCCTTGACAGGAAGTGAGAAGACCATCAAAAATGTCAGGGGAAATATTTGTAGCCTGATATCCTTGACCTTATCTCTCATCTGTTTACCCTGTGAAGTCTACTCATCTTTTTGAGGGCTGGTTAACAGCTCATAATTCTATGTCTTCAAGGCTGAAATAATCTCACTTACTAGATCCTGCAGCCCCAGTGGCAACCCTTGGACTCTCCCCCAGCACCCCATATAACTTTGTTAAATTAACATTTGTTAAGTAGAGCCCCCGGTTGTGGATGGTGTGCCACAGTTCAACAAAAGACCACAAGGGAAAGTGAAATAGAGAAGTTTATGACTCATACCAGGAGTATGTATACAGCACATCTGGAGGGGCCACATGGGAGTCAAAGCAGGGTACAGGTAGAGCATGGCAAGACCTGGGGCAAATGCCTTTATTAGTGTCCAAAGGTGGAGTGCTTTGAAGTTCCCAGGCTAAATAAGGACTGGTCATGTCAAACCAAAAAGGGGAGGAGTTTTGACAAAGTTCAAGAGGGGAAGGGCCTTAGACAGGTTGCATTAGGGGAAGGCATTTGGGAGAATGCTTATCATAGGACTGTTGGGAGAGTCCTATCAGGAATTCAGATTTACCATGTAATGTGTATTGTGTACAAGGTGTATTGTGACTTTGCAGGCTGTTAACTAGGGCATGTACTTGATGGGGTCCGGGGGAGCTAGGGTCAGTTCAAGGCAGACCACATGGTCACACAAAATGGATACTCAATACTGTTGAGTAGTTTAGTTACACTCTCAATATCCTAGTGAACAGTAATAATAAATCAACCAGGTTGACCTGTCTCCTAACAATCCCTCTCAGTTCCCCTACTCATCCTCCACTCTGTAAATAACACTTCAACTCCTTTTTTCCTAAGTCCACGCACATCAGTTTATCTGCTTGGAAGGAACCTCTCACGCATCTTCCTTTGATTGCTTATCACCGTATAGTCTCAGCTTAGATGGTATGTCCTTAGCTTTTTCAGACATCGATTCTAAAATAGGCTTCTCTCTTATTCTATTGCATTTTTTATTGTACATATTTTGTACTTGTGTGGGTTTTTTTTTTTTTTTTGGTTTCAAGGAAACAGGCATGTTGCCTCCTTATGTACTATTACCTAGAAAAATGTTTGATGTATAGTAGGCAGTCTATTTTGAAAGACATGCATAAAGAAGTAAAAGGTAAAAAAATGAAATATTAAAATAATGTAAAAATATGTTTTTGCTTTAAATAATTCAAATGTTGACTAGTAAATTATTTTAGTGAAGGCAGTACACAATTCTCAAAATGTGTCTCTTAAATTTTTATTGATAGTTTTTCCAATAGAAAGTGGGATTACTGAAATAATGTCTGCTTTAAAATAACAAAATTGTAAATTCTTATAAGGGAGACACTGTACAATACTCAAAGCACAATTTTCTTGAATTTTACTGACATTCTTTGCAATTCTTTCCAAGTGTTACATAGAAATCCATGCCAAAATTTGTAAAGTGTTTTTCATTTCCAATGAATTTTTCCTTTTGTTTTATATATGCACCTGTTTTCAAATCCTACATATGTAATTCTCCACCCACCCCCCCCGCAAAAAAAACTAGATGAAGAATTGGCATCTACAAAAATCTGTACTTCTGTTTTCAGAAGTACATTTATTCAAATGCAATTGGTCTAGTCGGTTCTTTTTTTTTTTTAATTTTTTTTTAAATTTATATTTATTTATGATAGTCACACAGAGAGAGAGAGAGGCAGAGATACAGGCAGAGGGAGAAGCAGGCTCCATGCACCAGGAGCCTGACGTGGGATTCGATCCTGGGTCTCCAGGATCGCGCCCTGGGCCAAAGGCAGGCGCCAAACCGCTGCGCCACCCAGGGATCCCGGTCTAGTCAGTTCTAAAGAATAGATATAAAGATAAGAAAAATATTTTATAAATGTTTCATATAAGATTGTGTTCCTATTCCCAAATACAAAAAAGGCAGACATAATTTAATTTTTATTATGCTATTTGTCCTATAAATATCTTTGTATCATTTTGTTAAAATTTTATCAAATGGCCTAATCACATTGACTAACCTTTCCCTAATGTCCTCTAATACTTTTCCATGAACTTGTTCCAGCATTTAAAATTCCTTCCAACATTTGTTTAAACAGTCTTGGGTTTAATTTCTTTCCCCTATTGCAATCATCTTAAAAAAAAAAAAAAAAGATTTATTTAGTTATTTGAGAGAGTTTGAGTAGGGGGAGGGGCAGAGTGAGAGAATCCCAAGTCCCTGTGCTGGGAGCCAAAAGTGGGTTTTGATCTTAGGACCCTAGGGTCATGACCTGAGCTGAAGCCAAGAGTGGGATGCTTACCGGACAGAGCCACCCAGATTCTCCTTCCCTATTGCAGGAATCTTGAACAATTCTTTCTAGTCATTTTTAACAACTGTCCAGTGCAATTTCTCTTTGACAATTCTTTAATCCAGGTAGCCTGTTTTGAGAGAAGCTGAATTTGGTAGACAGGAAAGGAATCAAAAGACCAAGCCAAAAGACCAAGGACAGGAAAGAAATTGAAAGGCCATATTGGAAGGCCCAATAATATAATACCACATCCTGGCAAGTTTAGGGTTAGTTTTTCTACTAGGTGAACTAGAGGAGTGGGTGAAGTTAGGAATAGAATTAGATTGGTTACAGTGAATTAAAAATCAGTGTTTTCTTCACACATTAGATTAGAGTATAAATCAATTTTGACCCCTTTACTCAAGTTATAGAAAGTTATAGCAGAGCCAACCAAACTCATGAAAGTCATCCTACTGTTATAAGCCAATCCAGGCACCCTCCCTTCACAGAGTATTGGAGGAATCAAGCTGCTCTGGAAATCAATTGACAACAGCTCAGCATTTAAAGTGTAATATGAGCATTTGTGGATGTAAATAGTAAGAACTTTTTGAAAATAGAAGTACGGCACATAAAATAAAGAAAGTAAATGATTCTTACACAGACATAATTAAACAATAATGCCATAAGATAAACAGAAGAGGATTAGCATGAGCCGTAAGAGGAATAATTTAAACCAGAAAAGAATGCATATTATTCCCCTAGTCTCTGGCTAAGTAATTTCTTCCAATTCAAAAGCTAGTAAACAGTATATATATTCATTCTATCAGCATAAATCCAAAACCCTAACCTGTTGTGCATGTTATTCTTGAGACTATGCCAAAAACTATACAAACTCCAGAGTTATGACAGGTGCCCAAATGCTGGAGAGGCTCTTTCACTCACTGGCCCTCAGTCATCACAGGCTACACCCATGACACCCAATGTGAAAATCTTCATGCTCCCTTTGATCTAGAGATCACTAATGATGGGACAAAAGAAAATATTTGTTGTGGCTAGACCCCCTTACTCAATACCCAGCATGCCCAAAAGTCATTCCCTGAGGCTATTTCCCTGGGATCACAGCAAGAGAGCAGGGCATATATGCCTATTATTCTGTGGTCTGTAGGTTCTGTCCTCTTTCTAGGCTTCAGGAATTGTGTCTCTCTATCTCCTGCTTCCAAAGAAACTTCATCCTCTCCCCTTCCACTCTGTGACACCAAAATTCTGTTTTTAGAACAAGGGCTAATATAAATTAGATTAATCTTCCTATGAGTAAATAAAATGGTATATTAGAAGTTACTTAAAGTGGATGAATGCTAAAGCTGCAATACAGATTATTCTTGTCAAGTATATTTTTTCTGAAAGTAAATTAGACTATCCAAAATAAAAGATAAATATTTGATTACCTTCATTGTCCTGTCACAGATGTTTACATCAAAATGAATTTCATAGCATTTCTGGATATCATTTATATTTACACATACATAATTAGATATAAAAAATTGCGCAGATATTTACACAAACTGATATGAATATATACACACAATATCTTAAATTAATATATAGTAAATCCACATATATATTTTTTTTCTCATTTAAGAATATAGTTACAATTACCCTTAACAGATTATTTGGACATTTGCTTCAAGTTTCCAGGTAATGAATCATTCTAGGGATTTCTGTGTAAGGAAACCTGCAGCAGGTGAACAATATCTGCGTATTTCTAGTGTCAAGAGTAGAGAAAAGTAATGCCATTCTTACCTTTCTGGGCACATTGGCTTAATAAGGTTTGCTTCTCTATGTTTGTTGTACACTCTGCTTTTGTGACACAAGGTGGGATGACTCAGAAACATCTTTTGATTAAAGTTCACACCAGTCTATGAATTTTAAATTATATTCCATGAATATAATTGTAGAGGGTAATCTCCCACTATTAAGTCACTCAAATTAAACAGAATATTAAATAATGTATGTGAGCATGCCTACAAGAATGTCCCTTATGCCAGGTGGGCTTTCAGTTCATGTGTATTTAATCCAACTATGAAATATAAGGAAGAGAGTTTACAACAAGGATGGTCCTAGATCTTAGATGTTTTCGTAGTCTAACATGAATTTCAAATGTGGAGAGATAGATATTCAGAGGGCTGGATGACTATTCAAGTTCACAGACTTGGAGTGAGAATTAGAACCTAAGATACATAAAGTCCAGGCTGGCAGTCTTTCTGCATGCTATCCTACTTCCCTAGACACTGGTATCATAACGAGATCATGCTGAATTAATATGTAGATCCTGATTTGCCATGGAATAGCTCCAGAAAACTTTTTGGCCCTAAAATATAACAGAAAGATTGAATAAGCAATCCAAAACATTTCACAAGTTAAAATCCTATGGAGACAAATGTGTGTTCTCTCACTGTTTCTTCCAGTGAAAACAGACAGGTGGTATCTATAGATTACAGAGCCAGGAATTTGGCTTATTTCTGACTTGTGAGCTCTCATTGCCAATCCCAATCCTGACAGTAGCTCATTAAAAGACGTTGGGAAAGCCATTGTTCTTCACATGAGAACATCCTCCCTATGCAAAGAAAATCCTGAACACAAACCTGGCTGGGAGCTTCATTACAGCTGCAAATATTGGCATTGGTGACTTCTTCCTTTAGGAAAGTCTCCTCAGACATAACACCCTCCTCTGATTTTATGACTCTGTAGCATTATCATTTGAATTATCCTCATCTGACCCTCACCTCTGGCATTCCTGAAGTAATCTATTCACTTTCCTAAATTCTCTTCCTGCTTGCCCTTCTGCCATTAGCTTCCAAAAGCTCTAGCCACGGCACTTTTCTCTTGTCTATCTCCCCCAAAGGCTCCTTTGGTGAAATTGACCTATCTTTTCCATCCCGGTGATTCCAAGTCTATGGTTAGCACTTCAAATTTCTCCTAATATGTGTTATGGGTTGAATTATATCTCCCTTAAAAGTCATATCTTGAAGTCCTAATCCCTAGTGCCTCAGACTATGACCTTATTTGGGAATAGGATTGTTAGAGATATAATTAGTTTAAGATGAGGAGTTACTAGAGAAGCATGGGCTGTGAAGTCAATATGAATGTTGTCCTTATGAAAAGAAGAAATTCGGACATATACATAGTGAGAACACCATGTGAAGGTGAAGTCAGAGATTATGGTTCTGTAAGGTCAGGAATGCCACAGATTGCCAGGAAACCACTGGAAGCTAGACAAGAAGCCTGGGACAGATTCTTATTTATAGGCTTAGAAAAGACTAGTCCTACTGAAACTTTGATCTTGAAACTCCAGAGCTGTGAAACAGAAAATAAATTTCTGTTGTTTAAGACACTCAGTTTGTGTTAAGTCATTATTACAGTTCTAGCAAATCAATACAATATTGTAAGCCCTAGTGTGTACTCCTCAAATTCTGTTTTCTTTTCCTTTTGAGTGCAAATCTAGATGATGTTACCAGACCCCTCATAATTAAATGACTGTTCTGGTCAATGGAAATATAAGTGGAAGCAATCTATATCTTTCAAGCCCAGTCATCAAAATATCCAAGGGTATTCTAGGGTTACCTATCATCTAATATATTGTTTCTTTCCGTGCATTTTTGTTTTTGAACTTAACATGAATGACCAGAAAACATTTCATATCAAATATCCAAAAGCAAACTCAACATTTAAGTACTTACATGGTCATACACCTCCCATATTTATTCTCTCACTCAATCAGCTATTCTCCCTGAACTGGTTATTCACCTATCTTTAAAATTTGAGGATTATTCCCTCCATCTTCATTTTCCTTATTTTCCAAATGTCTTTCATATGCAAAACTCGCTGATACTCCTTCCCAAATATCTCTCACATGGATACATTCTTTGATTTTACCACTCATGCATGAATAGATCAGTTTAATTTTTGGAACTAATGCAGTTATTTTCTATCTGGCCCTCCTATCTCAAAACTTACTCATTCTAATATTGATATGCCTCAAACCAGTGGTTTTCAAATTCCTAGTTATGACCCAGTTCAGGGCCTTACAATGAAGCTAATAGGCCATAAATATTATTTTAAAAAGAGGCAGAATATGGATGCCTGGCTGGCTTAGTCAGTTAAGCATCTGACTCTTGATTTCAGCTCAGGTCATAAGATCAAGGTTGTGAGACTGAGCCCAGAGGTGGGCGGTCTACTCAACGGGGAGTCTGCTTGAGATTCTCTCTCTCCCTCTGCCCCTCCCATGCTCTTGAGAACAGTGCATGCATGCTTTCTCTCAAAAAAATGTTTAAATTTAAATAAAAAGAGACAATAGAACAAAAGAACATATTGGGGAATAAAATGTAACACAAGTAGAAACACATCCCTTATAAGTGTGTATAAGTAATTTTATGGGATCTTTGTTATGACGTGTATATGAATATACAGGCTGGGTGATGATAAGGTATATCTCTTATTGTGATTTTAGTCAAAAATAAGCATGGCTTTTTTTAAGATTTTATTTATTTACTCATGAGAGATACAGACTGAGAGGCAGAGACATAGGCAGAGGGAGAAGCAGGCTCCTCGCAGGGAGCCTGATGTGGGACTTGATCCCCAGACCCTGGGATCATGCCCTGAGCTGAAGGCAGATGCTCATCTGCTGAGCCACCCAGGCTTTCCTGCGTTCCTAAGCATGGCCTTTATATGCTACTGACATGCTAATATTTTAAGGATACAGATCAAATCATGTTAACTCTAGGCTAAAAAAGAAATATAAATGCCCTCTCAGAAGACTTTTGCATATAAGATAAACTCTACTATACCATATACGATTCTATCTTCTAGTATAGTGGGATTTTTTGCTGTTTCCTTTACATATCTTCATGTTTTTCTTCCAAATGTTTACTCATGTTTTCTTCCAAATATTTAGGGATGAAATCCATCTCTACAACTCCACTTCTATACCACCTTCTAACAAAGCCTCCATATATCACACAACATTCATACATTTTGCCCTGATGTCCTGAAAATATCATGAGAAAATTTTGGACTCCTAATCCAGAATTTCCCACATTCTGTCTAGTATTTTTGCCTTCTATGTACTTGCCCTATCATGCACACTTAGTACAAGAGAAAGATCTTAGCCTGATATCAAAAATGTTCCTGAAGTGATTTCTTAATGATAGGCATGAATATCAACAAATAAACATAATTTGCTAAATATTGTTCATGGGTGGGTGAATATCTCTCAGGTTTATTATATGTATTGAATAAATGTGACGTTGCCCTAATTCTGATTTCATTGAAAAATACATTCAAAACATTAAATATGATACAAAGGACAAAAAAATAAAAATTAGTATTTCACTAGATATTGTAATTTCACAAGTTATAAAAAAAACCTGCTACTGCCCATTCTTAGACCTGGACCTAAAGAATATACACAAATGGTCAACCAACTCAGGTTCTGAGTGGAGGACACTGGATGCCCTGGGTGATGACCAAACAATCTTGAATTCCCTAATAAGAACCCCAATAATGAACCAATTCCCTCAATAAACCTACCTCTTAATATGAGAACATAAATCTCTGAAATATTTTCCTTCAGATTTAGTGCCCTGGTATGGTAAACGTCTACCATATTATATGAGATTTTGTGAGTTTTGTGGGCAAATGCACATATGAATAAAACAAGTTTCCTCAAACTTGAAGTAATTTATAGAAAGCAAATATGGACATATGTAAAATAATAAAGTAAATAAAGTTTAGAAACAGACAATGAATTCAAATGTAATATAGCTTCCAAGTTTCAAAATTGAATGAGTACCTTAGTTAATTAAAAGCAGACAAGTATGACTATCAGCAAAACGTAAGAAAGGGATGGTGAAGAGCAGAGATGACCAGAGATCAAGCATCTCAAAAAAAAAAAGAAAAGAAAAAGAAAATTAGTTATCATGACCAATAACATTAAGAATTAAAAAAAAAAAAAAAAGAAAAGAAAGCAGCTCTTACAACTCTGGTGCACATCTAAAAATTGCTGGTGGAATTTTCTTTTGGACTTCCCATACTATGCAATGTCTAAAAGCATATTAAATCTCCAGATACTGGTATGGTCTGAAGTATACTCTGACTTCATTTCTGAGAACTGTATCAAAACTTAGTGTCCTTGAAACATTAGAATTCCTTTTGCTTTGGCAGTACTTTTCTATTCTATAGCCATGGCTTACATTTAAATTCAGAGTCATTCTCTGTTACAGAAGCTAATTATTTTTGGCATACATTCTAAAATCAAGTGCAAATGGTGTTCCTCATTTCCAATTCAGGAAGTTAAGAGTCTTTGTGCTAATTGGGTGGGGGAGTACTTAAACTAATATAGTAATGAAGTTTAAAATATTCACCTTCAGAATCCAAAAAATATATATATTATTAGTGTTTCTTCAATATTCAAGGACCAGATGATATTAAGTCTCTACAGCCTAAAGATTGTGCTATAATGACAGAAATTAGAATAGTTTAAAATGTATCGCTGTGGGACAACCAAGACAAATACAGTTTTAGGCAAATCTAAAAAAATTATATTTTCATATCCATTCACCTATATCTCAAAATTTAAAGAATAATAAAACATACTGACAATATTTTTATATAATGTAAACAAATTAGTTCAGGGAAAACAAAGATGCCAATCATAATATTCAAAGCTAAAGAAAGGACTAGCCTATATTATTCTCAGAAGACATCGGAATGAATATATATTAAAGAAAGAGACAAAAATCACCTAATATGCTGTAATTTAAGTGAAAATTAAAGCTTTCTGGGATTGATATCTGTCTGAGGCATTGTTATTGAGGCAATAATTGAATCTGTTTCTGAGGTATTACCTATTTTTTAAAATGTGTATGTTAAAAAATCTGCTGTTCTTTCATGGAATATTATACAAGAAGCCATTATTTATAAATATTTGCAGAGAAGCCAATTTTGGCATATGGAAATTACTATTTGATCATTTCTATCAGAGGAAAGATTTGGTCTCTATGAAATTAAATCAGCAGTTTATTGCATAATAAAAACAACTAACATCTTTTGAATATGCACTGTGTGACAAGCTTATTTCCATGCTCCTTACAAGTATTCATATATTTAATTTTTATGACAGTTTTATGAAACAGATAACATATTCTTATAAGATCCAGGCTGAGGGCTTTGATTTTGATGATTGTATTGCCATCACTCCTTTGGGTGTTTGGCCCATGGATTTTCTGTCCACTCTTAGTTAAGGCAACAGTTCCTTTAATGGACAAACACAATCTTTTTTTTTTTTTTCCAGTGAATTATTATTTTTTTTTAATTAACTTTTATTGGTGTTTAATTTACCAACATACAGAAAAACACCCAGTGCTCATCCCGTCAAGTGTCCACCTCAGTGCCCGTCACCCATTCCCCTCCAACACCCGCCCTCCTCCCCTTCCACCACCCCTAGTTCGTTTCCCCGAGTTAGGTGTCTTTATGTTCTGTCTCCCTTCCTGATATTTCCCAACATTTCTTTTCCCTTCCTTTATATTCCCTTTCACTATTATTCATATTCCCCAAATGAATGAGAACATACACTGTTTGTCCTTCTCCGATTGACTTATTTCACTAAGCATAATACCCTCCAGTTCCATCCACGTTGAAGCAAATGGTGGGTATTTATCGTTTCTAATTGCTGAGTAATATTCCATTGTATACATAAACCACATCTTCTTTATCCATTCATCTTTCGATGGACACCGAGGCTCCTTCCACAGTTTGGCTATTGTGGCCATTGCTGATAGAAACATCGGGGTGCAGGTGTCCCGACGTTTCATTGCATCTGAATCTTTGGGGTAAATCCCCAACAGTGCAATTGCTGGGTCGTAGGGCAGGTCTATTTTTAACTCTTTGAGGAACCTCCACACAGTTTTCCAGAGTGGCTGCACCAGTTCACATTCCCACCAACAGTGTAAGAGGGTTCCCTTTTCTCCGCATCCTCTCCAACATTTGTTGTTTCCTGCCTTGTTAATTTTCCCCATTCTCACTGGTGTGAGGTGGTATCTCATTGTGGTTTTGATTTGTATTTCCCTGATGGCAAGTGATGCAGAGCATTTTCTCATGTGCATGTTGGCCATGTCCATGTCTTCCTCTGTGAGATTTCTCTTCATGTCTTTTGCCCATTTCATGATTGGATTGTTTGTTTCTTTGGTGTTGAGTTTAATAAGTTCTTTATAGATTTTGGAAACTAGCCCTTTATCTGATATGTCATTTGCAAATATCTTCTCCCATTCTGTAGGTTGTCTTTTAGTTTTGTTGACTGTATCCTTTGCTGTGCAAAAGCTTCTTATCTTGATAAAGTCCCAATAGTTCATTTTTGCTTTTGTTTCTTTTGCCTTCGTGGATGTATCTTGCAAGAAGTTACTGTGGCCAAGTTCAAAAAGGGTGTTGCCTATGTTCTCCTCTAGGATTTTGATGGAATCTTGTCTCACATTTAGATCTCTCATCCATTTTGAGTTTATCTTTGTGTATGGTGAAAGAGAGTGGTCCAGTTTCATTCTTCTGCATGTGGATGTCCAATTTTCCCAGCACCATTTATTGAAGAGACTGTCTTTCTTCCAATGGATAGTCTTTCCTCCTTTATCGAATATTAGATGGCCGTACATTTCAGGGTCCACTTCTGGGTTCTCTATTCTGTTCCATTGATCTATGTGTCTGTTTTTGTGCCAGTACCGCACTGTCTTGATGACCACAGCTTTGTAATACAACCTGAAATCTGGCATTGTGATGCCCCCAGCTAAGGTTTTCTTTTTTAAAATTCCCCTGGCTATTCGGGGTCTTTTCTGATTCCACACAAATCTTAAAATAATTTGTTCTAACTCTCTGAAGAAAGTCCATGGTATTTTGATAGGGATTGCATTAAACGTATAAATTGCCCTGGGTAACATTGACATTTTTACAATATTAATTCTGCCAATCCATGAGCATGGAATATTTTTCCATCTCTTTGTGTCTTCCTCAATTTCTTTCAGAAGTGTTCTATAGTTTTTAGGGTATAGATCTTTTACCTCTTTGGTTAGGTTTATTCCTAGGTATCTTATGCTTTTGGGTGCAATTGTAAATGGGATTGACTCCTTAATTTCTCTTTCTTCAGTCTCATTGTTAGTGTATAGAAATGCCATTGATTTCTGGGCATTGATTTTGTATCCTGCCACGCTACCAAATTGCTGTATGAGTTCTAGCAATCTGGGGGTGGAGGCTTTTGGGTTTTCTATGTAGAGTATCAGGTCATCGGCGAAGAGGGAGAGTTTGACTTCTTCTTTGCCAATTTGAATGCCTTTAATGTCTTTTTGTTGTCTGATTGCTGAGGCGAGGACTTCCAGAACTATGTTGAACAGCAGTGGTGAGAGTGGACATCCCTGTCTTGTTCCTGATCTTAGGGGAAAGGCTCCCAGTGCTTCCCCATTGAGAATGATATTTGCTGTGGGCTTTTCGTAGATGGCTTTTAAGATGTTGAGGAAAGTTCCCTCTATCCCAACACTCTGAAGGGTTTTGATCAGGAATGGATGCTGTATTTTGTCAAATGCTTTCTCTGCATCTAATGAGAGTATCATATGGTTCTTGGTTTTTCTCTTGCTGATATGATGAATCACATTGATGGTTTTACGAGTGTTGAACCAGCCTTGTGTCCCAGGGATAAATCCTACTTGGTCATGGTGAATAATTTTCTTAATGTGTTGTTGGATCCTATTGGCTAGTATCTTGTTGAGAATTTTTGCATCCATGTTCATCAGGGATATTGGTCTGTAATTCTCCTTTTTGGTGGGGTCTTTGTCTGGTTTCGGAATTAAGGTGATGCTGGCCTCATAGAACGAATTTGGAAGTACTCCATCTCTTTCTATCTTTCCAAACAGCTTTAGTAGAATAGGTATGATTTCTTCTTTAAACGTTTGATAGAATTCCCCTGGGAAGCCATCTGGCCCTGGACTCTTGTGTCTTGGGAGGTTTTTGATGACTGCTTCAATTTCCTCCCTGGTTATTGGCCTGTTCAGGTTTTCTATTTCTTCCTGCTCCAGTTTTGGTAGTTTGTGGCTTTCCAGGAATGCGTCCATTTCTTCTAGATTTCCTAATTTATTGGCGTACAGCTGTTCATAATATGTTTTTAAAATCGTTTGTATTTCCTTGGTGTTGGTAGTGATGTCCCCTTTCTCATTCATGATTTTATTAATTTGAGTCTTCTCTCTCTTCTTTTTAATAAGGTTGGCTAATGGTTTATCTATCTTATTAATTCTTTCAAAGAACCAACTCCTGGTTCTGTTGATCTGTTCCACAGTTCTTTTGGTCTCGATATCATTGAGTTCTGCTCGAATTTTAATTAACTCTCTTCTTCTGCTGGGGGTGGGGTCTATTTGTTGCTTTTTCTCTAGTTCCTTTATGTGTAAGGTGAGCTTTTGAATTTGAGATCTTTCCAGTTTTTGAATGTATGCTTGTATTGCGATGTATTTCCCCCTCAGGACTGCTTTTGCTGCATCCCAAAGATTTTGAACGGTTGTATCTTCATTTTCATTAGTTTCCATGAATCTTTTTAATTCTTCCTTAATTTCCTGGTTGACCTTTTCATCTTTTAGCAGGATGGTCCTTAACCTCCACGTGTTTGTGGTCCTTCCATATTTCTTGTTGTGATTAAGTTCTAATTTCAAGGCATTATGGTCTGAGAATATACAGGGGACTATCCCGATCTTTTGGTATCGGTTCAGACCCGATTTGTGACCCAGTATGTGGTCTATTCTGGAGAAAGTTCCATGTGCACTTGAGAAGAATGTGTATTCAGTTGAGTTTGGATGTAAAGTTCTGTAGATATCTGTGAAATCCATCTGGTCCAGTGTATCATTTAAAGCTCTCGTTTCTTTGGAGATGTTGTGCTTAGAAGACCTATCCAGGGTAGAAAGAGCTAGATTGAAGTCACCAAGTATAAGTGTATTATTATCAAGGTATTTCTTGAGTTTGGTTATTAATTGGTTTAAATATTTGGCAGCTCCCACATTCAGGGCATATATATTGAGGATGGTTAAGTCCTCTTGTTGGATAGATCCTTTGAGTATGAGATAGTGTCCCTCTTCATCTCTCACTATAGTCTTCGGGGTAAATTTTAATTTATCTGATATAAGGATGGCAACCCCTGCTTTCTTTTGAGGACCATTTGAATGGTAAATGGTTCTCCAACCTTTTATTTTCAGGTTGTAGGTGTCCTTCTGTCTAAAATGAGTCTCTTGTAGACAGCAAATAGATGGGTCCTGCTTTTTTATCCAGTCTGAAACCCTGCGCCTTTTGATGGGGTCATTAAGCCCGTTCACATTCAGAGTTACTATTGATAGATATGAGTTTAGTGTCATCATATCTATTCAGTCCTTGTTTTTGTGGATTGTTCCACTGAACTTCTTCTTAAAGGGGAATTTTAAGAGTCCCCCTTAAAATTTCTTGCAGAGCTGGTTTGGAGGTTACATATTCTTTCAGTTCCTGCCTGTCTTGGAAGCTCTTTATCTCTCCTTCCATTTTGAATGAAAGCCTTGCTGGGTAAAGTATTCTTGGTTGCATGTTCTTTTCATTTAGGACCCTGAATATATCCTGCCAGCCCTTTCTGGCCTGCCAGGTCTCTGTGGAGAGGTCTGCTGTTACCCTAATATTCCTCCCCATAAAAGTCAGGGACTTTTTTTCTCTTGCTGCTTTAAGGATCTTCTCCTTATCTTTGGAATTTGCAAGCTTCACTATTAAATGTCGAGGTGTTGAACGGTTTTTGTTGATTTTAGGGGGGGATCTCTCTATTTCCTGGATCTGAATGCCTGTTTCCCTTCCCAGATTCGGAAAGTTTTCAGCTAGGATTTGTTCAAATACATATTCTGGCCCTCTGTCCCTTTCCGCGCCCTCAGGAACCCCAATTAAACGTAGGTTTTTCTTCCTCAGGCTATCATTTATTTCCCTTAATCTATCCTCATGGTCTTTTAATTGCCTGTCTCTTTTTTCCTCAGTTTCCCTCTTTGCCATCAACTTGTCTTCTATGTCACTCACTCGTTCTTCCACCTCGTCAAGCCTCGTCGTTAGGACTTCTAGCTTGGATTGCATCTCATTTAATTGATTTTTAATTTCTGCCTGATTGGATCTAAATTCTGCAGTCATGAAGTCTCTTGAGTCCTTTATGGTTTTTTCTAGAGCCACCAGTAGCTGTAAAATAGTGCTTCTGAATTGGCTTTCTGACATTGAATTGTAATCCATATTTTGTAACTCTGTGGGAGAGAGGGCTGTTTCTGATTCTTTTTTTTGAGGGGTTTTCTTTCTAGTCATTTTGCTCAGTGCAGAGTGGCCAAAAACAAGTTGTATTGGGAAAAGGAGAAAAAGAGAGAGAAGGAAAGAAAAGAGAAAAAGAAAAAAGAGAAAGAAGAAAAAAATAGGGGAAAAAGAGAAGAAAAAGAAAGAAAAAGAAAGAAAGGAGAAAAAAGAAAAAAGGGGGGGTGGGGGAAGCAATCAGAAATCAAGAAGAAAGAGAGAAAAAAAAAGCACAAAACAAAACAAAACAAAACAAAACAAAAAAACAAAAACAAAAACAAAAAAACAAAAAACAAAAAAAACCACGGGGAGTATCTTCCGATTCTGTGTAGTTTAAGTCCCTTGACTTCCCTTGGAACTGGTCCGTCTCGCTGGTCTTCTGGGGGAGGGGCCTGCTGTGCTGATTCTCAGGTGTTAGCACTTGGGGGAGCTGCTCTGCCCCTGCCTGGTGCAGGGCTCAGTGGGGGTTGTTCACCCCGTGAGGCCCCGGGAGGAAGCCACAGTGGCGGGGGCAGCTCTGGGACCCTGGAGTCAGCCCCCGCAGTAGCTCCGGGGCTCTCCGTCTGCAGGGCCTGGGGGCTCCGGGGCGGGGCCGCTGATCTGCTCAGTTCCAGGCAGGAGCGTCCTTGCTGTCCTGGGCCCTCCCGGCCTCTGCCTGTCCCGGGGGAGGCCGGATCCTGGGCTGTGTCCCGGCGCCCTGTGCTCCGGGGCCTGCGCTGTTGGATTCGCGCTCCCGGCGGTGCAGCCCCCTCCGCGGAGCCGCCGCCCGAGCCTCTCCGAGCTGTTCCCGGAGCCGCGCAGCCCCCTCCGCGGAGCTTCTTCCTCCGCCCGAGCCGCCGCCGCTGAGCTGTTCCCGGAGCCCCGCAGCCCCCTCCGCGGAGCCGCCGCCCGAGCCCCTCCGAGCTGCTCCGGGTCCCGCCGAGCGCTGCAGCCCTTAGGGAGCTCGGCGCACTCACCGGGGCTCAGTTCCTCTGTTACTGTCCCAGGGAGCCCGAGGGCGTCCCCGCCTTTCTGGGGATCCTGCTCCAATTCCCCGGGAGCCCCTTTCCGCGGGGAAGGTCGGTGCAGCTCCTGCTCCTCCGGGCCGGGGCTCTCCTGCCCTGGGCACACTCGCCCCGGCCTCAGCCCGGCTCCTCGCGGGGCCCCTCCCCCTTGGAGGCCTTTTGTGTCTTTATTTCTTTTTCCCCGTCTTCCTACCTTGATAGAAGCGCGAACTCTTCTCACTGTAGCGTTCCAGCTGGTCTCTCTTTAAATCTCAGGCCGAATTCGTAGGTTTTCAGGATGATTGGATGGTTTTCTAGGTAATTTGCTGAGGACGGGTGACCTGGAGACCCTGCTCTGCCGCCGTCTTGCCCCTCCCTCCCAATCTTTTTTTTTTTTAAGATTTCGTTTATTTATTCATGAGACACACACAGAAAGAGAGAGAGAGAGAGAGAGAGAGAGAGAGAGAGAGGCAGAGACACAGGCAGAGGGAGAAGCAGTTTCTATGCAGGGAGCCTGATGTGGGACTCGATCCTGGGACTCCAGGATCAGCCCTGGGCCGAAGGCAGGGGCTAAACCGTTGAGCCACCCAGGCGTCCCTCATCAAAACCTTTTTTATTTTCTTTTCCATCTCTTGAATTTCATTTCACCTGAATGCTTATGAGAAAAAAAGAAGAAGGAAAAACTGGGGGGCGGGGATTAGGCAAGTTTGGCTTTTTCTCTAGTTTTTGTTGTTTGTTTAACCAGTTTCTGATTGGGACCTGGGGCAGACCTGAGATGTGTGGTGGGAAGGGTGTGAGGCATGCTAAGACATTGAGGTAGAGACTTGAACTGGTTGTGGTCTAAGCTGCCTTTGCACTCTTTTGCATCCCTGCTGACTCTCTTCTGGGTTCTTCAGAGTCTCCTGCTGCGGACCTCCATCCTACAGATCTTTTAACCTGACTGAATGAGTCCCTTTTGGGTAGTATCCCTATCAATTCCTTCTAGCGTCCAGGGCTCTGGAGTTTACACCTTCATCTCCTTGTTGTGGTAGTGCTTCCACTCTTTCCAGGGGGCCTTATTAAGCAGGACTTGATAGGAACCATGGTTGTCCCACCCATACCCGTTACATGGGAAGGATTTATACACATCCTTTGCTTTGAGAAAGGCCAAGTCTGGGATTGCAAACCCACGTGAGTACAATGACTACCCTCCGACTGATCCCCAAAGTGCTGCTCTCTTCGCTTTCAAAGCAGTAGGTTAGTTCATCTTTTATCTTCCCGATCTCTGTGGAAGTCTGGCGCTCATATTCTGTGCTTCACATCTTCAAGAGACATAATTTAGAAATCTAAGTGGTCTCGTTACTTTGCCAACCTGAAGGAAAGGAGATAGAGTCTTACCCCTTAGGGATTCACACTCTAACACATCTCTCTCCAAAAATCCTTCTCAGTGCTTTCTCTTCTCATCACTCATCTGTTTTTCTAACTTAGATCTACAAAGGCCTATAAATAATGGAACTCGTTTTTGTCATTTCCTCTGTAAAGTCTACATATAAAGATTTTTCCACATGTACTTTGCTGTCCTCTATTTTATTTGTATTTTAACCAAATTTGAAGTACAAAAATCCTGTGTGGCCTCCAGTCAATATTTATGTGACATATGTCAATATGTTATGAAATTATAATCTATTACGTGCTATATATATATATATACACATTCATATACACACATGTTTGTATGTATATTATATATACTACCTCAGAGTAATATTTTATTACTAATGAAAATAATTAGAAATAAATTAGGGCTAGAGTCATTCTTAAATGAGTGCAGTGTAAATTTCTGATGTCTAAATTGTCTTGGCTCCGTTCTTAGTAAACCAGCACAGCATTAACACCTTTGGTAAGGATCTCATTTGTTAGATGGATGTTCCTGCTAGAGAACGTATCTTAATTTCTTTTGTGTTACTGGAGCATGTGTTCAGGTATTTGTCTTTTTTTAGGACTTTGAGAGATTTGTTCCAGTGGGTTCATATCATCATTATTACATTAAAAATGACATTATTTCTTTATCGAAATTAATAAGTAATAATCAATTATTTAATAATAAAAAATCCTTGTTTTTCTTTAAAGCAAAATATTTCAAGAATTCATAAACTTATATTGAATGACAGTCCCAGATCTGTGACAATCACATGGGCAACCCCTGGCACCATCAATCACTGAGGTCATCAACTCAGTTTACTTACACTAACCACTGAATAGTTATAGTCATTAAATAGTTTCAAAGATCTTTTTTTTTTTTTCATTCTCATACTTCAGTTACTTTATGTCTATAATGGACTACTAGTAAAATCTAGAGGCACAAAACACACCAATATAGAGACATGACAAGATAATGAGAAATAGAGAAACTGATAATTATGTAAAACCACTTAGATTTTACCAGATGTACACATTACATTCTTCTGATAAAATTTTTATGGTAATACATCAAAATTCCCCTACTAATTGAAAACTAATGTAAAAATGGTAACATATAACATTTATTTCATATATATATATATATATATATATATATATATATATATATAAGGATTTTATTTCAGAGAGAGAGAGAGTGAGTGAGAGAGCAGGAGTGGGGGGTGGTGGGGAGCAGGCAGAAGGAGAGGGAGAAGTAGACTTTCTTCCCAGCAGGTAGCCCGACATGGGGCTCCATCCTGGGACTCCAGGATCAGGACCTGAGCCCAAGGTGGATGCTTAACCAACTGAGCCACCCAGGTACCCCTCTAATTTATATTTTTATTAGTTGGGATCTGAACTCCCTTTCACCAGTTATATTCAGGCAATTACTTAAATTTAGCAACCAGGAGCTCTTTCACCTAGGTCATTATTTGGAATTTAAATTTCATAATTAAAAAATAACTTATTAAATATTTTCAAAGTATGACATGCATGAATCCTAAACTTTAATGTCTAACTCTGTCATTTATGCTTGTTTTAAGATGAAGAAAGTGCTTATTTTAAGATTCAGATTGGCTTTGTTTTTTGGCTGTTGTTGTTGTTGTTGTTGCTTCAATCTCTATAATAGGTCAAAGCTCCCAACTAATTAGTTGATTTCAGCACTGGGATAAGATCTTTTTTTTTTTTTTTTTTTTTTTTTTTTTTTTTTTTTTTTAGTAAGCAAAGTAGGTGATGCCCCCAAAAGGGCCTAGCTCCTGCACCATCACAGTACAGCCTGGAGTCCCTTGTTCTAGGCAGGGCACTCGCACATCAGGGTCCTCATCTGAGAACTGAATCAGGGTCCCCTGGGGGCTTAGGACCCTGAAGCACTCTGACAGAAGCTGGTAAGCCCCAGGCCAACCCCCTCGGGCAACAGCATCCCAGGTGCCCTTATCCAGCACTAGCTGGAAGGAGCCTGAGGAAGCCACGGACTCCAGGTTCTGGGCATCAGCCTGCACGAAGTGGAGTTGAGAGGCAGGGTGCCCAGGGCACAGCGGCTTTCGATCTTGGCCACCTTCCAGCAGACTCTTCATGTGGGCCACAGCCACAGGAGAGAGGTCCACCCCCAGGACGTCCACGGGATGTGGGCACCTGGTGTAGAGGCCTGTACACAGACTGGAGGTCCCACAGCCCACGTCCAACACCCGCAATGGGCATGCAGCCCGGGACTCCTTCAGCAGCGGCAGCAGGAACCCCTGGGCTTCCTCATACCCAAAGAACCAGTCGAAGGTGGGGACACTGCCTGCACGGGTATCGGAATGGAGCTTATCCCAGAGGCGATGAGCTTCTGTTTTCCAACAGAAGTCAGTCAGAGATGACAAGTACAGGTTACATTTCTACTTGTGATTATTCTCTTAATAATAGGAGGAATGGCTTGGCCAGATATGCCATATTTCTTAGCCTAATATAATCAAATAGCATCCCAAATCCAATACTTAACTATTTCTGATAATTGGCACACATATCATCCATGCTTTTAAATTCCAAGATATAAAATCATGAGAGAAAAATATAGTAGATTTACAATATTCAAGATTCCCAAGTTAGATTTTAAGTAATAAAAACAAATGTTAGTAGTTAAAAACAGCACCAAATCCAGTAAACAGATTTTTATAGAAATGAGCAAATATAATTTACAAGTAGAAAGTTCTTTCCATTGCATAACCTCAAAAAATGGTGCACAAAAATAATTAAGTTCTATAATTTTATCTCATCTTTCAAAATAAAATTCTATAATTAAATTCAACTCTCAAAACAAATTTTGCTTTGCATCCCCAAGTTAAAAAAATTTTCCATTAACTGAAGGTATATTGCAACAGAAGCCTAAGGCATAAACATTATAACTACAAATGTAAAGTTTCACCTTATTTCCTTTTATCTTGTAACTTAAATAATTAAGAAGAACAATGACTTTTGAAAGTGTTGCATTGTTTTGGAAATATGCTTGTTTTATCTGATGTATATTAATGGAGTGCACCTTTCATTTTGTTGTCTCTGATTTTTTTAGAATATACTTTAGACAAAGTATGGAGTAGCTTATATATAATGTCTCATTTAAATAAAATCACAATTTCACAGTTTGACTTATTTATATAGGCTTTTTGTGACAGAAACCACATGGTAGTTCAAAACATTAATAGAATGCATCTATATGTGATGAGTCTAATATCTAAAGGAACATGAATAATTTAAATTTAAATCCCAAATGGGCCAGAGAGAATAGTTGGTAATGTTCAAATCACAATCTCATCTATAAGAAAAAAATAATATAGATTTTTAAAAATCATTTAGTTTGTCAGCTAATAGTAAATATCAATTTCTGGTTATGGAATAGAACCTTTCATCTGTCAATCACAATAGTAAATATCAATTTCTGGTTATGGAATAGAACCTTTCATCTGTCAATCACTTAGGGTAAACTTTAAAATTGCCAGAGTATGTGTTTTTATTTTCTGCCTTAAGAACTTAATCAGAGTGTTCTAGATAAAAATAATTCATTAATTGATAGGCTTGTTTCACATACTTACTGGAACTTTCCCTATAACAGACACTGTAAAGACAGGATTTTCGTTCAAGTGGCTCATTTAATGAAGGCATTTAATGAAGGAATAGGCATGTGTCAAACAATGAAATATAATCAGTCTATAATAAAATACAGAGCATATTTGAAGAATAGAAGAAATTATATGATAGTTTCCCAGAGCAGCCTAAGAGAAAGGACAGAGTAAAATTTAGAAAGGTGAATTTAAGTGATGACTTCAAAGATTACTAAGAATTTTCCCTGTTATCAAGGGAATTTAGGGAAAAGACAAAAGAGAAGAGGAAAAGGGGAAGAAGAGGTGGGGCAAGAGGCCAATCATAGGAGGAGATAAGTGTGGAATATAGGTGAGGTTAACTCATGCTGTTCTAAGGAGTTCAGGTTTGGTCAAGTATGTAATAGAAACCCATCAACACATTTTGACTGAGTAAAGTTACATATTCAAATATGATTGTATTTGACATGTATGAAATCAGAATGAAAGCCAAGTCAATCAGAAAAAGACAATTATCATTATGGTTTCATTCACATATGGAATACAAGAAACAGTGAAAGGGACTATAAGGGAAAGCAGGGAAACTGAGTGGGGAAAAATTAGAGAGGAAGACAAACCATAAGAGACTCCTAACTCTGGGAAACAAACAAAGCGTTGCAAAAGGGGAGGTGGGGGGGGGGGATGGTGTAACTGGGTGAAGGGCACTGAGGAGGACACATGATGAGATGAGCCCTGGGTATTATACTGTATGTGGGCAAATTAAATTTAAATAAAATAATAATAATAAAGGAAAGCCAATGAGAGGGCAATTGCAGTAATTCACAGAAGAATTTTTGACTATCTCAGCTGGGGCTGTGATGGAGAGGCTAGAGTGGAGAGAAACAGTATGATTCATAATTCAGAAGCTGAGAAGTTGTTTTACGCAGGAGAAACCCCATGGTAAGAGACACACCTAAAAAAAGAAAAAGAAAAATATAACTGGTATTGAATACTCAACTATGTGCCATTTTTTTAGCCTAGGTAAGTCATTAAATCAATATCTCCCTCCCTATCCCCCATCTTCTAATGTATCATTAAAGATTGTTATAAGAATTAGTACTTATTAATGTTTTTCAGGTTTTAGTGTTGAAGACTTACATACCTGTCATCAGATTTACTCCTGGGTGTGTGTTTGATGTCTTCTGATACAATTGCAAATGCTAATCAAAATGATATTCTCTAATTAATTCTTGCTAGTATAAAAACTCAACTGAATTCTGAGTAATGAAATTTTGTCCACAAATTTGTTAAATTCAATTACTAATTTTAATAGTTATTAGTCATTCCTTTTGGGTTTTCTAAATATACAATTTTGTCATCTGCAACCATAGTAGCTCTACTTTTTTTTAAAGGCTTTATGCCATTTTTTTCCTTTTTGTGCCTTATAAATTGACTAGAAACTTCAGAGGTATAATAATAGGTTGTATCTTCCTGTAACCTAAACTCTTTAAGTCCTCTTCTCCAGAAGGCCTAACTTTTGTCCACTCCTCTACCAAAAGCTAGGGTTCACTACTTCTTGAATGTTGTATTCAATGCTATAACACTGTGCATATTCTTACCATAGCACATAATATTCCAGTCATCATCTTGTGCCTGTATTTATCCCTTCAGAGTAAATGGTTCTTAAGAATAAGTATTTTTCTGGGATACCTGACTGGTTCAGTCAATAGAGCAGGTGATTCTTGATCTTGGGGTTGTAGTTTCAAGCCCTACATTGGGTGTAGAGGTTACTTAAAAATAAAATCTTTTTTAAAAAAAATAATAAGTATTTTTCCAGGTTTATAATTAAATCTCCAATATCCAGAATAGTGTTTGATACAAAAAGTTATTGGAGACCTTTAATTGAAGAATGGATATGGACCACAAAATGGCTTTTTGACATTCATGTGACACATTGCAAAGGAAAGTCATAAATTCTTCACATCCCTCTTGCTTTGTGTTTTGCAGCTCCTCTGCCAGCGAGAGAGAGACAGTCTATTTCTGAATCTCTTCCATCTGAATTTGTCCCAGTGACTTGCTTGCCTAATGCAAATAGGGCTTATACAGAAACTGGTAAATGGCTTCCACTGCCATTGACCAAAGATCCTATGATGTGCAGTTTTTGTGGGATAGGAAACTTAAGTGCTTGTTCCTAAAGTATTTTTCTACCCGATGCTTCCTTTTTCCAACAAGATAAAGCCAAAGATAATCAAAAGGTTTAAGTTTAGCAAATAAGAATCTCTCTCTCCAAGAATTAGGAATTTGAACTAGATGATCCAGGTAATACAGCAATGATTATAATCCATTGTTTCCGATGTTGCAACCCAAGTGACATACTTCAGTTCTCCTCTTAAGAGCTTGCTAAGCTGCCTGATTCCCAAGCATGGTTCTTTAGTTACCTGATGTTACAGTTAGAAATTTTGCACAATTTCCCTAGGATTTGGGATTGCCATGTATTTCCAGGTTTCCCCATGGGCTTCAGTGGAAAAACTGAAAGGACTTATTTCAGGTCATCTAAGGCATTATCTAATGGATGCTGGTTAGTGAGAAGCCCCCAGCCAAAAGAAGCTGAAGTTGCCTTCATTTGCCCAGAGGCTGAGAAAAGATTAATACATATATAGACTGGAAGTAGAAAAGCACTTGTCTGGGTCAGGAGAACTGGAGGAGATATGGATGACTTAAGGAAATAGAATAGTTGATGAAAGAGAAGAAACAACTTCCCTAGTGAGAGGCAGGAAATCACCAGCCAAGTCAAAACTACCCAGATGACTTTTTCCATCTCCTTCTGCCTTTTTGGAGACTGAGGAGACAGCCAGCCAACAGAACTGAAAGTGAGGTGGGAAAAGGAATGAGCAGAAGGACAAGGCCTCAAGGGCACTTTCCAGCTTAAAGCAGGTCTGGGCTGTGAGAGTATAGGAGAATTAATTCTAGGCCAAATCTGAAGTTTTGATTATTATATAGGTTTGGGTATCCTAATTCCTAAATTGAGTTTTGTTTGTTTTGTGTTGTGTTTTTTTTTTTTTTAAATTTAAAGTAAATGTAGAATTCTCAGTTAACCAGGGATGAGAAGAAAAGCCGTGATACCTATCTCAGTCTTCATCGTGGGTAAACTTAACTCAGCTGAATAAAGTCTAAAGGAAGGGTCAGGAGATACAGTTGTGTTCAGATTATGTCATAAATCTTGCTGGTTCAACATAACACACTATTGTGGTTTTATACATACAGAGTTTTTTCCAAAATAGAAAAAAATTTCCCTTAATACTTGATGGTGTTATAGGTTTTCAATTATTTTGTTTAATATTTAAGAACATGCACATTATCCATTTCTGAGCACAATAAAGAAAAAGTGAAATTGAACTTATAAACTTCTCCTATAAATAGATAACACTGTATGTTCATTTCCTGCTGGCTTACAAGACCTATGTCCTACTCTGCTCCGTATCAGAGGGGACTAACCCAGCAAAAAAGCTGTCCCAGTTTCATTCACTACTTCGATGCTGGCTAGAGTTGGCCAATGAGAGGAAATGGTAGAAGATTACTGAATAAGAAGGAGAAAACAGGTTATTTCTTTCTTCTTTTTCTTGACTCATGGGGGCAGGCAGCCCAGTGGCCCTGCTTCCTCCTTAGCTCCAGCTTCCACCAGGTCGACTCCTTTCTGTGGTCCCATTTCCCACTGTTCCAGCCCCTTGCACGGACCCAAATTCTGATAACACTAAATCTTCCATTTGAGCTGCCTCACCATATTCTGAGCTTTTAATGTTTCAATTGGTAAATAGCTGCCGGGTGAATACCTCTTTACTGAACTACTCACCAGGAATTCTGTTTCACTGACTGGACTCTGACTCCCAAAACTATCATTAATATTTTGGAGACTTTATTTAGAGAATTTATATTTGTTTCATTTTAGCAACATATATAGTTCAAATAGTGTTTCCTGTTTTTTTTTTTTTTTGAGATTTAGATAAATTTGATCCAGAACTGTAAAGAAATATTTTCCCACAAATTCTACAGATTCTACAGCCTATTTCCCCATTGTTTTTCACTATCAGTTTTTAAATTATCTATCTTTTAAAAATTTAATCTTTCAAGAAAATTGAAGATATCTCTGATTCAGATCAGTGACCACCTCCTCTCCCTTCTCTCCCCCGTCTCCTCCGTCTCTTTATACATATATAATTCATAATCTCTCTTTGTCCTTCTCTTTCTATCTCCATCTCTGTCTCTTTCTCTCTGTCACATAACCATGGACATAAAATCAATATTGTTGTTTACCATTTATATATTTCCTCTGTATCCTAATTTATAGTGTTGCCAATATAATTGTCAAATTCTAAAGAAAGTGTGATTGATCTTCCTCTCTAATGTGGTTTTGTTTAGTTCGTTTATTTGTAATGACTTTTGCTGTATATAATTCAATGTTATGGTACTTATGAATAAAAACGTAAAGCAATTATATATTTTGATGAAGCATAGCTTGTGTCAAGGCAAAAATAATTCTGTTTGTTCTGTTTATGCTTTTATTTTGAAATTTATTTTGGCCCAATTAAATGATAGCATATTGGACTTATTTCATGGGCACTCACATATTTTTGCTTAAACTTTTATTTTAAATAATTTTGGGTCTTTATTTCACTTGTTTATGTACAGCATTTGGGTAGAATTTGCTTTCTTTGAAGAAATACGATATTCAGTATAGTCATACACATGCTTTTAAAAGGAAGGAAACTATTCTATCAGATGATTCTTTAATCCAGAAACAGTATATTTGAATAACAGTAGATTAGTATAATATACTAACAATCTATTAGTTAAATAAAAATATAACTTGGAAACTCAAATGAAGTATTATATCCTAATAAAACTCTGTATAGAGACTTTATTTTAGAAATATATTCCATTTAAAAAAAACACAAGGGATATAGTATTATTCTTTTCTGAGGATGATGTGAGAAGTATTCTGTTTCCAGTAAATTCATAGGTAATTTCAAAGGAGGCAGACATGGTACCACTATGCCAGCAAATTAAGAAATCTAGTTACATGCTCAGATGTCCATGATAGCCCAATAAGTTTGCTGTTTGCCTTTGAATTTTTTTGATAAGCTGTATAAGCTGATGTGCTTTCACATTTCTTTAATTTTCTCTAATAAATAACCATTGTAACATTACATCAAAATTTAGAATAACTAAACTCTTTCAGGCTAGGGCTGGTCTATCCCATATTTCTTTACAATCTAGTACCTGGCTCAATGCTTTGCCAGAGAATAAAGGTCAGTTTATAGTTAATCATTTAACCCTAATTTTGGAATATCAAGTTAATTTATAGATTTTATCTCCTTTCATATTTCAACTAAGTAAAAAAAATGCAACTGAGAATAAAAGAGTTGGATCTACTTAGGCAGAAACAGAAAACTCAAGCTAAGTTTGTTAGGAAAGAGAAACTTGTATCACTTTTATTTTCTATTTAACTGTTACAATGTGAATTTACCCATTAGAGTTGCACATTTACAAATTATAGTGTTTCATGCTAGGCTGAGTTCCCCTTGATTTTTAAGAATTTCCTCTAGCTTTTTAAGATGCCTCAACAATACTAGACTCCTACTTCCTACTAGACTGTAAACAGTTGAATTGTAATAATGTGTTTACACATCTGCCTTCCTCACTAGAACATAAAAGCAGGGACACATATTCACGTTTGTATGCATAATGCCTATGATAAATTAAGCAGTAATGTATGTTGCTTGAATGAGGCTTCCTCATCTCCAACACCTTATTATAGGGAACATTTTATTATAGGACAACTTAACTAGATTTAGGTATAGAAGCAAATATAAAGCAGGGGAATACCAGCCAGAATCCCTCTGCATTATATTTTTATGTTTTCCCCTTTCTTCCTGATTACCATTATATTGTTATTCATATCTCATGGCCCCTAGCGTAACCTGGTGAGGAGACTCTATGATTATGCAAATACTTGCTTCAAAATTAATAGAAAATAGGGACGCCTGAGTGGCTCAGTGGTTGAGTGATTGCCTTCCGCTCTCATGTGGTCCTGGAGTCCCAGGATGGAGTCCCACATGGCTCCCCTCAAGAAGCCTGCTTTATCCCTCTGCCTATGTCTCTGTCTCTGTCTGTCTGTCTGTCTGTCTCTCTCTGTCTCTTGTAAATAAATAAATAAATAACATTTTTAAAAAATAGTAAAATAGACATTGATGAAGAGTACCCAGTAACTAATTTGATTTGATTTGGAATAAATAAATATTTATAATTGGGTTATTGGTAAAAGAAAGCAGTGTTTATTGGAGCATTTAGTTAAAATGGCTTTGCCTAAGTTTAACTTTAGCTTAAACATTTCACATCAGATTTCCTCATTGCTCTTGAGAACTCCAGTCTTTCTTTCATTTAGACATTATTCTTTCGAGCTAATAGCGTTAAGGGGAAAAAGGACATGAACACAGGCCATTTGACATTTTCTCACCAATGTGTTGTTTAGGACCACTTGAAAACAGTTCCCTAAGGTATTTCAGTTAGACATTTATCATACTTACATAGTAATATAATTTATTTTTCAGTAATTGAGTCTTCCCTAAAGTAAAACCAAACTCCTAGAGAAACAATATATTTTGTGCCATGCAACTCTAAGTGTGGTCATTATTTAAGCTACACAGACTTAGAAAACAAATTCAAGATATTCTATAAATTTCTCATTATGTCGCTTCGCAAAATGAGGGACAGACACCATCTCAGTTCATATATAGCTTAGAATGAGTGCCTTAAAGGTATACTTCCTATCAGGTACTTTATAAGCAAACCCAAACACAGTTTCTATGTGTTTCCCTCAAAGCTGTCACTAAATTTCTGTGACTTACATTTGAGTTATAAGACCTGAAGTCATGAGTAAATCAAAGTCAATCTGAAATCTGTCAATTTAAAAATCAAAAAGCACCAGTGGGAAAATCAACTTCATTTTTCTTCTTGAAAGGTATGGCCAGTGCTTTCACTCTCATAAGTAGGACTAAAATTGGATGCTTTTTACAAGGGATTAACATTGTTTCAGGCAATTGTTTACAGCGGACGAGAGCAGTTAAAATATTATACTTGATAGCTCTAAGTCAATTGTGAAAGTAATAATTTAATTTGGAGAAAAGTAAGGAAAGAATTGGAATAGAAAAAATGGGAAGACTCTGTTCTAGGTACTAGACATTTATATATATATATATATATATTTATATATATATATATATTTATATATATATATATATATATATATTTATACACACACACACATATATAACCAATATGATCATACATTATTCATTCAACAACCCTGCAAGATAGGTGTTATAATTCAAAATTTTAAAATTTTAAAAGAAAATAATTTTCAATAAAGGTTTTAAGATTTACTTAAGATTATGTTGCTAGGGGATCCCTGGGTGGCGCAGCGGTTTGGCGCCTGCCTTTGGCCCAGGGCACGATCCTGGAGACCCGGGATCGAATCCCACGTCGGGCTCCCGGTGCATGGGGCCTGCTTCTCCCTCTGCCTGTGTCTCTGCCTCTCTCTCTCTCTGTGTGTGACTATCATAAATAGTAAATAAAAATTTAAAAAAAAAAGATTATGTTGCTAGTAAGTAATAATATCTGGAATTGAACTTGAAACTGTATACTATTTTTGAGTCATCTAAAATATTTATTGTTCCATTTAATTAATTAATTAATTTATTTATTTTTATTTTTTGTTTCAAGTTTTTATTAAAATTCTAGGTGGTTAACATACAGTGTAATATTGGTTTCAGGAGTAGAAATTAGTGATTCATTGTTTACGTATCATATCCAGTGTTCAACACAGCACATACCCTTCTTAATACCCATCACCTGTTTAACCTATCCACCACCACCCCGACCTCCAGCAATTGGCACACAGTTTGTTCCTTATATTTAAGAGTCTCTTTAACTATAGAGTGGTTTGCTTTCCTCTCTTTTTTCCCTATTCATCTGTTTGATTTCTTAAATTTCACTATGAGTGAAATCAATGATTTTGTCTTTCTCTGACTGACTTTTGCTTAATATAATACTATAATATATATAATATATTATATATATATATATATAATATAATATAATAGCTCCATCCACAAATGGCAAGATTTGATTCTTATTGATGGCTGAGTAATATTCCAGTGTGTGTGTGTGTGTGTATGTGTGTGTGTGTGTGTGTATACAAAGGATGTGGTATATGTATACGTGTGTGTGCCCCTTCAAATAGAGATTTTTTTTTATATTCCTTGAGTAAATACTTAGTGCAATTGCTGGATCTTAGTTCTATTTTTAACTTTTTGAGGCAACTCCGTACTGTTTTCCAGAATGGCTGCACCAGTATGCATTCCCACCAACAGTGAAAGAGTTCCCCTTTTTCCACACCTTTGCCAACATCTGTTGTTTCTCAAGTGTTTAATTTTAACCATTCTGACAGGTGTGCGGTGGTATCTCATTGTCTGATATGTCATTTGCAAATACCTTCTCCCATTCTATTGATTGTCTTTTGGTTTGGTTGATAGTTTCTTTTGCTGTACAAAAGCTTTTTATCTTCATGAAGTTCCAATATTCATTTTGTTTTTGTTTCCCTTGCCTCTGGAGATGTGTCTAATAAGAAGTTGCTATTACTGATGTCAAAGAGGTTGCTACCTGTGTTCTCCTCTAGGATTTTGATGGTTTTCTGTCTCACATTTAGGTCTTTCATACATTTTGAATTTGTTTTTGTGTATGTTGTAAGAAAGTGGTTCAGTTTTATTCTTCTGCATGTTGTTGTCCAGTTTTCTTAATGCCATTTGTTGAAGAGACTGTCTTTTTTTTTCCATTGTATATTCTTTCTTGCTTTGTTGAAAATTAGTTGACCATGTAGTTGTGGGTACATTTCTGGGCTTTCTATTCTGTTCCCTTGATCTATGTATCTGTTTTTGTGCCAATACCATACTGTCTTGATGACTAAAGCTTTGTAATATAGTGTGAAGTCTGGAATTATGATGCCTCCAGCTTTGCTTTTCCTTTTTAATATTGCTTTGGCTATTCAGGGTCTTTTGTGATTCCATATAACTTTTAGGATTATTTGTCCTAATTCTGTGAAAAATGCTAGTGGTATTTTGATAGAGCAATCTTTATTAAATTAATTGTGTAGATTGCTTTGTGTAGTATAGATTTTTTTCACATTTGTTCTACCAATCCATGGGCATAGAATGTTTTTCCATCTTGTTGCATCCTCTTCGATTTCTTTCATACGTGTCCTAAAGTTTTCAGAGTATGGATCTTTTAACTCTTTGGTTAGGCTTATTCCTAGGTATCTAATGGGTTTTGGTGTAACTAAGTGGGATTGATTCCTTGATTTCTCTTTATGCTGTTTCATTATGGGTATATAGAAATGCAACATATTTCTGTATATTGATTTTGTATCCTGTAACTTTGAGAAATTTATGTATTAATTCTAGCAATTTTTTGGTGGAGTCTTTCGAGTTTTCTACATAAAGTATCATGTCATCTGTGAACAATGAAAGTATGACTTCTTCCTTGCCAGTCTGGATGCCTTTATTTCTTCTTGTTGTCTGATGGCTGGGGTTAGGACTTCTAGTACTATCTTAAATAACAATGGTGAAAGTGGATATCCATGTCTTGTTCCTGATCTCAGAGTAAAAGCTCTCAGTTTTCCCCATTGAGGATATTAGCTGTGAGTCTTTCTTTCCTTTTTTTTTTTAAGATTTTATTTATTTATTCATGAGAGAGAGAGCGATTGAGAGAGAGAGAGAGAGAGAGAGAGAGAGAGAGGCAGAGACACAGGCAGAGGGAGAAGCAGGCTCCATGCAGGGAGCCCGACATAGGACTCGGTCCCGGGTCACCAGGATCAGGCCCTAGGCTGAAGGTGGCGCTAAACCGCTGAGCCACCCGGGCCGTCCTCTTTCTTTCCTTTATGAATTTGAGCTGTATATCCTCAATTCCTACTTTGTTGGGGGTTTTATCAAGAATGAATGCTGTACTTTGTCAATTTTTTTTGCATGTATTGAGAGGATCATATGGTTTTATCCTTTCTTTTATTAATATGGTATATTACATTGATTGATTTGGAAGTATTGAATCACCCTTGCAGCCCAGAATAAATCTCGCTTGATTGTGGTGAATAATTCTTTTAATGCACTGTTGGATTCAATTTATGTGTATCTTGTTGAGAATTTTTGCATCCATGTTGATCAGGGATATTAACCTGTAATTCCCCCTTTTAGTGAAGTCATTTTCTGGTTTTGGAATCAAGGTAATGCTGGCCTCATAGAATGAGTTTGGAAGTTATCCTTCCATTTCTATTTTTTGGAACTGTTTGAAAATAATAAATATTAACTCTTCTTTAAATGTTTGGTAGAATTCCACTAGAAGCCAACTGGCCCTGGACTTCTGTTTGTTGGGAGATTACTGATTAAATTCTTTGTTGCTTATGGGTCTGTTCAAATTTTCTATTTCTTTCTGTTTCATTTTTGGTAGTTTATATGTTTCTAGGAATTTATCCATTTCTTCCAGATTACCTAATTAGTTAGCATATTTTTTTCATAATATTGTATGAATTTTTTCATGTAATTCTTTGTATTTGTTTGTATTTCTGTGGTGTTGGTTGTGATCTCTCCTTTTTCATTCATGATTTTATTTATTTGGTTCCTTTCTCTTTTCTTTTTGAAAAGCCTGGCTAGGTGTTTGTCAATTTTATTAATTCTTTCAAAGAAACTTCTAGTTTCATTGATCTGTTCTACTGGGTTTTTCTATTTGTTTCCGTAGCATTTATTTCTGTACTAATCTTTATTATTTCCCTTCTTCTACTGGCTTTAGCCTTTATTTGCTGTTCCTTCTCTAGATCCTTTAGGTGTAAGGTTACGTTGTGTATTTGAAACTCTTGTTGCTCCTTGAGGTAGGCCTGTATTGCTGTACTCTCTCCTCTTATGACTGCTTTTGCTGCATTCCAAAGGTTTTAGACTGTCATGTTTCCATTTTCATTGGGTTATATGTATTTTTTTACTTTTCTTTAATTTCCTCGTTAACCCATTCGTTCCTTCGTAGGATATTCTTTAACCTCCCTGTATTTGTGATCTTTCTCATTTTTTTCTTGTGGTTAATTTCAAGTTTCATAGCATTGAGTTTGGAAACTATGCATGGTATCATCTCAGTCTTTTTGTATTTGTTGAAGCCTGATTTGTGACCCTTATGTGATCTATCCTGAGAATGTTCCATATGCACTCAAAAAGAATGTGTATTCTACTGCTTTTAGATGAAAATCTTCTGAAGATATCTGTTAAGTCCATCCAGTCTAATGTGTCATTCAAAGCCATTGTTTCCTTGTTGATTTTCTGCTTAGATGATCCGTCCATTGAAGTAAGTAGGTGTTAGGGTCTCCTACTATTGTTGTATTATTATCAATGTGTTTCTTTACGTTTGTTATTAATTGACTTATATGTTTGGTTGTTCCCAAGTTGGGGGCATAAATATTTATAATTGTTAGATCTTCTTGAATAAACCCCTTTATTATGATATAGTGCCCTACTTCATTTCTTGTTATAGCCTTTGGTTTAAAATATAGTTTGTCTGATATAAGTATGGCTACTCTGTTTTTGATGTCCACTAGCATGATAAATAGTTCTCTATCACCTCACATTCAATCTGTAGGTATCTGTAGGTCTAAAAGGAGTCTCTTGTAGACAGCATAAAGAGGGTCTTGTTTTCTTTTCTTTTTTTTTTAATCTATTTGACACTCTATGCCTTTTGATTGGAGCATTTAGTCCATTTACATTCAGAGTGATTGTTGATAGATATGAAATAAATGCTGTTTTATTACTTGTTTTGTCATTTCTGTAGATTTTCTCTGTCCTTTTCTAGTCTTTGTCACTTTTGGTCTTTCTTTCCCACTCACAGAGTCTCCGTTAATATTTCTTTCAGGGCTGGTTTAGTTGTCATGAACTACTTTAGTTTTTGTTTGTCTGGGAAACTCTTTTTATCTCCCCTTCTATTCTGAATGACAGCCTTACTGGATAATGTATTCTTTAGGCTGCAAATTTTTCCTATTTGGGCACATTGAATATATCATGTCATTCTCCTCTGTCCTGCCAAGTTTCTGTGGATAGATCTGCTGCTAACATTATTTGTCTTCCCTTGTAAGTTCGGGATTTATTTCCCCTTGCTGCTTTCAGGATCTTTTCCTTATCTCTGTATTTGCAAATTTTATATGATATGTAGTAAGTATTGCCCTGCTTTTATTGATTTTGATGGAAGTTCTCTGTGCTACCTGGATTTAGGTATCTGTTTGCTTCCCCAGATTATGGAAGTTTTCAGCTATAATTTGCTCAAATAAACCTTCTTCCCCCTTTTCCCTCTTTTCTTCTTCTAGGTCTCCTATGATATGAGTTATTATACTTTACAGAGTTGCTGAGTTTTCCCTAAGTCTACCTTCATGATTTCCCTAAGTCTACCTTCAAATATTTTTCTTTCCCTCTCTTTTCAGCTTCATTATTTTCCATAATTTTATCTTCTCTATCCCTTATTTGTTCCTATGCTCCTTCCACTCTTGTGGTCATTACACCAGTCAATTTTGTATCTCGGATATAGCATGTTTTATTTCAGCCTGACTAGTTTTTAGGTCTTTTATCTCTGCAGTAAAGGACTCTCTGATGTCCTCTATGCATTTTTCGAGCCCAGCTAGTGTCCTTACGCTTGTTTTAAATTCTAGCCCAGGCATTTTACTTATATCTGTTCCAATTAGATCCCTGGCCATGACCTGTCTTTGTTCTTTCTTTTTGAATGAAATTCCTCCATCTTGGCATTTTGTCTAGGCCTCTGTCTTCTGTATGTTAGGAAATCCTGTTATATTTCCTGCTCCTGATAGTAATGGCAGTGGAAGAGGTAGAAGAAGAGGTCAAATACTGTCCAGGGCCTACACTTCAGGAAATGTTTCCAGTGTATGCTGTGCTCACTCTGCTGTTGTGTTTTTGGCTACTCTTTCTCTAGTTCAGTCCTCTTCAGAGTTTCTCCTTTCCTACAGTGGAGTTTTGACCTTGTCCACTGTGTAGTGAGTTTTAACTAGGTGTGTTTTGGTCTGCTTGTTCAAAGATAATAGATCTTATTTCCACTAGAGCTGAAGCTTTGTAGCACTCTATGGTCAGTAGACTTGGTGCAGGTGTGGGTTTGTGCTGGTCTTCTGGGAGAGGGGCCTGCTGCTGCCCTGAGTCTCAGGCACACTTGTCCTAGAAAAAAAGCACCTGCACAGTGCAGGGGGTGGGGCTTGGTGTAAGTGGCTTAAGCCTCTGCTGTGGGCACTGTGCTGCTCTCTAAAGTCCAGCTGTGCTGATGAGCAGAGGGGGGGAAATAGCAACAACCTGCCCTCTTGTCCCTGTAGAGAGGAGTTTTCACCCACTGGTATTCAGCAAGCCTTTACAAAGGAGTGAACAATCTTTCCTCATGTGTTGTGTGCATCCCTCAGATCCCTGCCTTCACCCTGTCTGTGTCTTAACTATCTGCCCACCTGACAGTGCAGTGGTCCTGTGTTTAATCTCAGGAAGTCTGACTGGGTTTCAAAACTCCAAATTTTAGGCATGCAGCCTGGCATGGACCTACATTGATCCTCTGGGGATAGTCTCACCATACTATGGCTGATGCCAGTTTGTCCCAGAAGGGAAGTCCCAAGAACAAGCAGGGGATTGGAGTCTATGGCAAAGCACAGCAAAAAGCCAGTGTCTAGGTTAGCTGCTTTCAGCAGGTGTCTCTGCTCCTATGCTAATGAATGAGACAGCTCAATGGCAGCTGCTGGCATTTTTGTCCTCTGAGAGGCAGTGCTACCTCTCCCAAATGCACTCCAAAAAGAGAAACTGTCTCTTCCAGTGAAACCCCAGGGATCCTCAGATGGCATGTCCACCCTCAGGCCTCTGCCTGCCTTCTCCACAGGGGCACCACTATGCCTGCCAGGCTCCACTCTGGTGATGCTGAGGACTCCTAATACTTCAGACTTTGAGCTCTGCTGCTTATAAAACCTTTGTGATAATTAGCCCCTCTCATTTTCCCAGTCAATGATTTTGGGAAAGTCTTTTTCTTGTGCAATCCCCTGCATGCTGCTCACTTTCTCTCTCTTCCTCCTTCTCTCTCTCTCTCTATCTCTCCTCTGTGATCAGGGCTCTCTCCTCTCTGCAGCACCCCTGATTCTTTCCCCCCAAAATCACATCTCTGCACTTCCTACCTTCTACAATGTGGCCTTTTTTTCTCCCTCTCATCGTTTAGTTTGTTCTCTCAGTCCTCAGATCTATTTCTTGGGTGTTCAAAATGATTTGATATTTATCAGCTGTTTTCAAGGGACAAGACAAGCATAGAGTCTCCCTACAACTCTGGCATCTTAACTCTGACAGTAAAGGCTCTTTTTTTTACATATATACTGCATTCACTACATTCTGTGGATGCATAAATAACATTTTCAAGATTTAGTTTGCTTTTAAATAGGGTATTGTAATTATGTGTATAAATATCCACTGAGCTGTATTTATTCAGGGCAGAGGGATATTACTTCTTGTAAGGGCACATAAGGTTTCTCTAGATGTGGGTTTGACACTGTGAAGAGCATTAGGGCCTAGGGAATGGAATTCTAGCCAAAGTGAAGACGTGGAAGCGAGGACAAGAAGCTGGAAACAGCAGAGTGCTAAGGTAGTGAAAAGAAACCAGTTTTTCTCATGCCAAGGTTAATGTTGCAAAGCATGTTGGGTCAGAGGACAGAGGACAAGCTTGGACTTCTGACATGATGGACACTGAAATGGTCAGTTTAGAGCTATGGGAGACCTAAGACACAGAACATGGAACTGGATCCCAGAGCAACCTCATCTGAATGCTTGTAGTGTGTTCTTGCTCCAAGGAGGAACTAACCTTTGGAATGAAGCTTGATTCCTACTTTACTTTCAGACCCTACCTTGGTTTCCTAATGACCCGAAGCACCTACATCTTTTCTTTGAAGGAAGAGCTGCAGCCTAGAATCATTTTATATTCAGGGGCCTGAGCAAGACCACCCCTGAATAGGACAGCTAGCTGCCCAGTGGACTTCAGTGACATCATTCTGCCAACCCAGTCCATTTTGCCTACAGACCAGGTATAGCCCAGCTAGTCCTTAGTCATCCTATCTCAGCAGAAGGATTTATATGAGGACAGTGTGTATGGATGCAGTATGAAACTCTGAAGCACCAGGTGAAGGAAAGCAGCTCCAGTTCCCCCTAGACATAAAGAAAGATATGTGGAAGCCTCTGAGATTTTTTTTCCTTAACTCAGACTTTCAAATTAAACTTTGATGAAGAGGTTAGACTCAAACTTTTGGACTATATTTTAAGCACCCCATTATTTTATAACTTAATCAATCATGTGTTGATTTTTCTTACTTAAACCTTTAAGATAAGCTCAGAGAATGATTTGAATGACCTGTAAAATATGAAGAGAAAATAAGTATTGCATGCAATTAAATAATATGTAAATAGCCAGAAGCTTCTTTGAAAAATAGAACTATTCAGTTATATAGTATAAAAAAACCCAAGTATATACCAAGACAGTAAGGGAAAATTTGTGATTATTACAATAAGTCAGATATGCTGGTTTTGATAGAGAAGTTTGAACATGGAACATGCCCTTTATTCAACAATTGTACCTTGTGACTAGTTAAAGATTCCACTCCTGAATTCTGATCCTTTTAGGAGTTTTGTCAATTATCAAGAGGAAAATAGGCTCATCATCAGTAAAGCCTAGAGACTTAAATCTAATCCAAGAGTGTTTTGATGTTTCATGTCAGGGGGAAAATAGATCTAGATTATTGCCACCAGGAACTGCTTTCTACTACATAAAGCTTTATTCTCTGGTTTTGTTCTAAATAGAAAGCATGATCAGAACATTTTTATAAATGTGCAATGATCCTTTATGAAAAGGAAGTAAGCATGAATAGCTGTGAATGTTTATATTCTGGAAAGAAGCAAGCCTGCAAATAATTATTTTTACTTTGTTATTGTGCACTTCACACCCCTTAATTTGATAGATAATAGACAGAGGCCACATAGGCAAAGCATGCTTATTCACAAACTCCATTTAAAATAAAAACCCCATTTAAAATAGATAGGAATAGATTCAGATTATTATGCAACAGCTCTGAACAACGATCACAACCTACATTCAATATAAATGCATATTTTTAAAAAAAGTTTATCTGAAATTTCTATACGTTGAATTTTGCCATTATATTTGTCATTTTGCTGCAGGTCCTTCCCATTCAAATATTCATTGGTTCTAGAAAGTATAAGTCTCAGGCTTAAATTCCTGTGGTTCTACCTTCAAATTTCTTCCTTTGAACCTTCTTAGAAAAATATTGTATGTCCACTCTGTGTACAAGGATCTGTGATTACAGATTTAAAAAATAATAATCCAATTTCTTTAAGACTTCTACTTCTGTATAGAAAGTTACATATAGATAGATATGGATATAGACATATAGATACAAACCTGTCAGGTCTACTGCAGCAATGACCATGTAACAATATATTGTGGCCATTTTGTATCAGTGCCAGTTTAATGTTACAATATGACTTGTGATAATAATAACCTTGGGACTAATTTACCCTGTGCCAAGGACTGACTAAGTACTTGATGTGAGTACTTAATCCTTATAACAACCCTCGAGATAAGTACTCTTACAGAGGAGGAAACTGAGACACAGAGATATGAATTAACATAGTTAAGAAGGTGACTTGTCAAGCCAGGATTGGAATTCAGAGAGTCTACTGCTAGATCTGAACTCCTAACCACCATATGATGATGCTTATGCTTATATATTTATGAAAATCAAGAAACATTTTAAAACAAGTTGTTATTGAAAATAAAGTACATATTGTGAAACTGCTCCCCCACCCTCACCCTTTGTTCTATCACCTGCTGATGCTAAGCTTTCATGATGGTGTGGTGTAGATGTTGCCTGCACAGAAATCAGGAGGCCAAAGTCAGCCAAGACTTTAATCCTGATCCCCCTACCTTTTAGCTGTATCAATAAGATAGATGATTTTTACATGTCTGAATGCCAGCTTCCCCATCTGTAAAGTGGGAATGGCAATTACTGAAACTACTTCTCAAGTCGGCTGTGAGTTCATGAGACAAACCATTAGTCAATGAGGCCAGCATGTGCTAAATTTTAGCCATTA
Source organism: Vulpes lagopus (assembly GCF_018345385.1). NCBI lineage: Eukaryota > Metazoa > Chordata > Mammalia > Carnivora > Canidae > Vulpes > Vulpes lagopus. The sequence continues at coordinate 19,061,354 of NC_054824.1, read as the reverse complement.
TCACAGGCTAATAGTTATAGCCAGACTTTAGAAAATACTGGAACAACTTTGGATTTATGTGACTGTGTTTACTGACTTACCTAGTAACATTAGCTTACCTTAATTGCTATAAGTAAATAAATACTTAACAACATTTTAAATTAAAAGAATGGAATTCCTATTTCTGTAAGAAAAAATCAGTATAAAATCCAGTATTTACTATATCAATGCCTCCAACTTAACCCTAGTAAATATATTTGTAATTATGGTTTGGAGTGGTCAGAGTGTAAATAGTAGCAAGGTCATCAGAATACTAACATATTGGCAGAAGAGATTGCAGTGGTGACCAGAGCAGGGCAACACTGTTGATTAGTTTATCTCCTACATATTGCATAAGGACATTATAAAAGCAAATGCAATTATTATAAATGCATTTATAAATCTGAAATGTTTAGTGAATAATGAATATAAATTTTATGCATAAATGTATTTTACACATAAAAAATCATATCTATATTAGGAATGTTAAAGCTTGCAAGTATTAAATAAAAAACAAATTTCTTACATAAATACTCCTCTAGTGAAACACAAGTCTTTAAATGTGATTTGATTAGTTCTAATAGAGATATGCCTCATTTTCAAAGTTAATCCAAGGAAAAAAATTTCCTGCAATCCTGAATCTGATTTTTCTTTTTCTTTTCACCAATCATCTCGTATTTTAATCATCAGAGGTGGCCTTTGGATACTGGTAAATTAATCATTTATTCTTTTTCCCCATGCCATCCGATTTTGGAAGGCGTCCTGGATGCATATCAATTATACATACTTTTGTTATCTATTCAAAATACAGTACAGTTTTTTATACTCCTAATCTCTTTGGTAAATAGTATTCCAAGCCTTTTCTAGACTTGTCTATATGCTTCATTTTAACATTGATTTTATAAGAGAGGAGATGACCTTCAGGAAAGCAGTCTATAAAAAGTGTGACTAAATTAAGTTTCATTAACTTAATTTAGGTTAAACAGTAGTCCTTATTCATGTAACATTTTATTCTAATTGCATCTTTCCAAGTCCACTTATCCTAGAATCAGAATCTTGACTTCTATATTGAGTAGACTCAGGCAAGATATTCCATACATAGCAATATTTAGAGGGTGCTCTAATTTGAGACTTTATGAAGACAAGAAAAAATAATTGAAAATGATTGAACTTACATTATGCAATAAGAATTATTTATACTTTATAATACAATTAACTTAGGCATAGTTATATTCAACAAAATACACATGTTTCTTCACTAAGGACAAAAACTTTAAGATGAGGAGGAAGTGTAGCATGCTGAATTGCTTTAGTGTATGGAATTAAAAACAGAAGAAGCTTGATAGTATAAAAGGAATAGAGATTACCTGTCTGGGCTAAGAATTATCAATGAGATCCTTCGGTTTGTTATTTACAATTTCAAACTCTCAGTTTCCTGATTTATAAGGTAGGGATAAAAAGAACATCCTCATAGAAATGCAATGAGCAATTGATCAGATAATATAAGCATAAAAATTAGTAGAGTTCTAGAAAATCATTGTTCAATGCGCTCCATTGAATGTTGGAATCATCTATACAGGCACAATTTGAATTTGTCTTCTTCCAGGTTTTTACTGGTTTTCTTCTGATTCCCATAGTGACCTATTAGTTACATGCAGATATCTATTCCTCCTTACCCCTTACTAATTTTACCAGATTCCTGATCCCTATCTGAAATTGCTGGAAGATCAAACTTTTAAGCAATCACTAACTGATGTCTAAGAGTTTTTATCTTCTCTAAAATGCCCTGAAGAAGTTTTTTGTCTTCAGTTTACCTATAAGTCAGTTTGGAGTCTCTAATGTGAGGTCACCAAGGTCCTATCAAACAGTCTCCATCAGAATTCTTGGGTCAATGCCTTGCCCCTAGCACTTCCTCCTATGTGGTGGAGATAGGAATAAGGAATGCCGTTTTTAATTACTTGTTTTTGTTTTAGTCCTTGAGAATATGGATTTACAAAAAATTCCATAGATACATAGATTCCATAATATTTCTTATGAAACTTTAATAAGCCTTTTTTCTGGCTATAATCAATGATATGGCTTTACCATTTTTCAAAACCAGGAATGTCTTCAACAAGGACAATAATAGGACTGCAGTTTTTTGTACTTATAGAATACCAAGTTTTCCCAATACAGTGACCATTAAAATGTGCTCATTTTATTTTGCGTTCTTTTCCTCAAAACAGTCTAACGGACTCATTAACTGTGACAAAACTTCATTCTGTATTTTTAATGACATTTTACTTACTATTCTAAAATCAGGTTGAAAATGACCTCCATTAAATTCAATTCAAATTTTTTATTGACAAATAATAACATGCCATTTATAATAAATGAGGAAAATAGACTTCATTAATCAAGGTATGAAGATAAAATTCTGACTAAAACTTTTGATGACAGAGAGAAGAATACCTAAATCATTTAACTGAGAATTGTAAAGTATAATTATTTTGGAACATAATCTGGTAAATATATTGTTTAATCTAAAATTAAAATGTGAAAAGAAAGTGTTAGACTATATTACTTAAATTTCAGAATAATTTTTAGATAGAAATTTGGTTCTATACATGCAAATAAAATGCATACATTATGAATTTCTGATAATCATGGCAATAACTCACACATATGTAATTTAAGCAAATATCCACTATTTATTCAATAGGCTCATTTTAGAAAGTGTACATTAAAATGTTCTGTGACCTAAATATTGGTAAACATTTCTAATTAGCCTTGAGATTTCTAAATGGATAATAAGAGAAAACTTAAGTGATTGAATATTTATGCATTGTTGATGTAAAAACTTTACTTGAGAGGAAAAATATAATCTAAAAATATTGTATCAACTTGTCTACCTTAGTAAAAACACACCTTGGACAAGGGGCATCATAATAAATATCAATTTTTGTTCTGTGGTCCTAGTTATTGTAACATTGAACTTTTGACTATGTACTAGCTGCAGGAGACAGGCAGAGTTTGCTTTGCTGAGAAAGTCTCTGATATCAAGTATTTGTTTCCATTTACCTCTTTCTTATTGAACTAAAATGAAGAATGTTCAGCTCCATGACCTCCCGGGCTCTGTGACACTTCTGTCTTTTTCAAAAATTAATTAGTGAATCAAAGGCTGAATCAGCCTTCTTCCAAGCAATTTTCTTGCTCTTCAGAAAGTTAACTTCTCTACTCTCATTATCAATGTCCTTTGCCTTGTCAGCGGCATTTAAAACATTATCCATTATTTCTGCATCACTAGCACAATGTCAATGGGAGGGGGCGAGACCCTTTTTGCGGAGCTCAGCCCAGTGGCAGGGTTAATCAGAGTGGCAGGATCAGGGATGTCAAACAATCCAACAGGGAGACAATCGGGGATCTGGGTTGAGTTATTAGGTGCTGTTGGAAACAAAGAGATGGAGAACTGTCAGTAGAGCTGCAAAAAGCAGTGAACAACATCAAGATATAGGATATGGGATCCAGGCTTCAAAAATTGTCTCTAAGATAAAACAATGAATATCTAGTAAAAGTATTAATAGAACAAATGGAAGTTTGTTTAAAGATCAAGATTAGGGTCGGAACCTCAGTTCAGGTTCGCAGAATAGAACAAAGTAGGATCATAGGGACAGACTGCCTGCTAGAAAAGGGTGTCTGGTCTTTTCATTCAACCTATCAATGCTGGAGATTCTCCAACATCAGAGTTCTCCTGACAGAATCATTTGCCTTGCATGGTCTCCTTGCCCTTCTAAATGACACAGATCTGTTCTGTGCCACATTGCACTGCCTTTACTTCCAATACAGTATTCATCACTAATTTATGCTCTTCTTCACATTTTAAGTATTTTATTTTATTTTAAAATGTTCCAAAAGATGAAAATTTTTCATTGACATTACTTCCAGACAATTCCAGAAACTACATAGCAAGTGACAATTCTTAACTTTTAAAAGAGTTAATACAAAAAGAAGAAAAGATATACAAATATAAAAAATAATATGTTTTATTTAATCAATACATAAGAGCATAAATTTCCCTGAATATATAACTAACAAAATCTAGATTGTGATTGACTCAAGGGAGGGAGAGGCATGAGACGGGATCAAAACAGTGGTCTTTAACTCAACAATATTTTTAAGAAGAAAAAAATGTGAGACAAATACAAGAAAACATTACTATTTTAATTTTTGTTGGCAGATACATGGGTTTTTGTTTTGTCTTTCTTAGCAGGTTTCTTAAACTTTAAGTTACAGTTTGTGTGAGAAAAAATGAGAGTGAGAAATAAATGATAACCCTTTCCTCCTTTAATTTTTTTCTTAAATTAATCAAATGCTATGTTCTTTCTCTGAGAATTTGGTTTCAGTTTTCCATCTGTCCTGACTCTTGCCATCTGCCCACTAGTGATTTTGGCTTCATTCTGCTACATTCTTTGAAGCTCATCTAAACCTCTTCCTGTGAATTATAGATAGGAAAATGATCTAAAACCAAAAAACACATAGAACCATATACCCAAGTATGGAAACCTCCAAAAAAGCAGGTAGATGAAGGATTAGGTCAAGTGACAGTGACGTTGGTCTTCTAAACTAGAATATCTGAGAGATAGAGGGTAAGGACATGATAAGGAACTCACTGACTGCCTAAAATAATGATATTCTCAATGTAAGAGTGGAGTTGGATAAGAGTGAGGTTGGTTTGGGACAAATACAGACAGGAGATCTGGAAAGGAATTAGAGGAGGTGTTTCAAGTGATAACTAGTTTGGGACAGGATGATAGAAAAAGGCATGCATGGAATGCCTGGGTGGCTCAGTGGTTGAGCATCTGCCTTTGGCTCAGGTTGCTATCCCCAGGGTCCTGGGATTGAGTCCTACAACGAGTTCCCCGCAGGAAGCCTGCTTCTTCCTCTACCTATGTGTTTCTCATGAATAAATAAATAAAATCTTAAAAAAAAAAGAGAAAGAGGCATGAATAATGATAATGATGATGATAGATAGGAAGAAAGGAGAGAGATGTGCATTTTTGTACATACTAGTATTAATTATGAATGAGAAAATGACTCACAATAAATTTATATTAAATCATTCTTAACTAAATAAATCAAGTGAAAATTGAGCAGAACAAGGCAAATCATATTTTTAAGCAGGTGAATGTTATTGAATAAGGAAAATTTAAATCACTCTTCACTACCCCCCCCAACACACACATACACACACACACACACCATTGGTGGGAGGTATATCAGAATCTGGACAGGAAAGGAAAAATGAAGTTTAAATACACTCTTCAGGTGGTTCTGGGGCAGGCCCTTTTGTCTTCACCATTGAGAATGGCTACTCTTAAAATCATTGGTATTTGCAAAACTCAAGATTTTATCTGATGGAATACTACATGTAAGAGGAGTCAAACTAAACTTACTCCTTTAAAAATTAGGAAGACAATTCCAGAAAAAATGCTAAGTTTGAATATGGTAAGTATCATAAATAGACCAATCTCACTGGCATTGTAAAACTATTCAGGGTCTAGATTGCATTCAGAAATGAGTTTTCTGAAAAGAGCACAAAATTATATTTCAGCTTCATGGTTTATTCATTCTTTTTGATGGACTATAGTAGCTTTCTAATGTTGTGTCTGTATTTAAAGTGACAAAATTGTAGTTGGGAAAAATCATGGCTTATTCGATTGCATTTGCTCATAAAAATATTTGAAAATTCCAATTAAGATTGGGACAGAGATGTGACAATTTCTAATCTCCTTCCTAAGACCAGTTTTATAAAAGTGTTCCAAATGAGTCATAAACAGAGTATGGCTTTCATTGACAATTTTCAATGCTTCAGAATTTTTAAAAAGATGCAATTTTTACATTCTAAGTTCTGTACTTATGGAAAAATCAATATGATAATCCTTAATAATCTTATTTTCAGAAATTTCAAGCCATATGTGATTAACTCCAATTGCACTTCAAAGCTTATGCCTTTTTTCCTCCTAATGTCTCTTTATTCATGATTAACAGATATTTTTAAAATACACCTGTGATAGATGCTGCTATTTGTTTCCCAAGGTTTAGTCTCTTCTTCTATGGTACTACAACTCCTCATGCCTATCAGGGTATATAGCTACCTTGAGAAAAATACTATGATGTACAATCTGCATTGCAACTAAGGGACATGTAAATTTTTGCCAATGGGTTGTGAAAACAAATGGCATATGCAACTTCTAGAAAACCTTTCTAGAAGGGATAAATGTACCAAGTTCCTTCCATTTCCCTCCTTCTTGCTAGTTGCAATTATAGACATGTTGACTGGAACTGAAAAGTCATTTGAAATCTAAATTTTGAGTATGAGAAAGAAAAAGATGGATAATAAGATACACCTGATAATAATGCAGATCACACCAGTCCTTAAGATGCTGATGTGAACCTATATGTAAGAAGGAAATAAATTTTAATCTTGATTACGCCAGAGTTTCTTTCACTCGCAATTATATCTAATCCTAAACACATATTTTAAAATGCATTATATTCCATAGCTAGCTCTATCTACTAGTTCTGCTTAGGAGGTAGACAATAAAATAAACATAGTGGATAAACGTGATATTTAGTATTTGGTGTCTTACAGGAAAAATTGAACTTTGAAATGATGGCTTGGGTATTTTATTTGATCAACCTTGATACCTCCAAAGTCCCCTTTTACTTCAGTTAATTCACATTACATGTCAATATTTTTTTCCTTGTCTCTTTTCTTTTAGTCTGTTTTTTAATTTCTGTTTTTCTTGGGTTTCTACCATATTCTTATTTGCTTTTGTGTTTTTGACAAAAGAATCAATCACATACTAATGTCTTCAGTCAGTTTTCCTAATTCACTCCCAGGTCTTGTCTCTTGTCACAGTAACTGTGAGACTATGACTCTCTCTCTCTCTCTCTCTCTCTCTCTCTCTCTTTCTCTTTCTCATCTACATTTATTTTTTTTTCCACAAATTGAATGTGTGGAACATCTGAAAGAAAAGTAATTTGTATGTCCGAGATATTTTAAGAGGTTTGGAAATGTATTAGGGATAACTTTAAAGACACCCCTATTTTTACTTTTTTAATTCCTAGGGATGCTGCTTCTCAATTTAAAAGTAGAAAATTTAATGATGATTTTTTAGCCATTATCTAATATTGGCTGATGTGTTCTATAAAACAATTTACTAATTACACACAAATGAATTCCAGGGCAATGGAATGAAAATGTAATAGTAGACGCAGGCTGTTGCAGCTGAGTCTCAACAACTTTAAAATACTTGAAGCTGGTTTAAGAAAATCAAAGTGATAAAACAACAGTTCTATGAATATGTTCCTGAATGACATTTTAAAAAGATGCATCAAATTTTAATGTGCTTCACAAAGGAATGAATATTTAGGAAAAATGAGAACATGAATAAAATGATCAATTCTTTGAAATTCACCTTGTTCCATAGCCTATATGTGAAACGGGCCTGAAATAAAATACAGTATTCTGAAAATGCCAGTGATCAACCCAAAATCAAAATAGAGGGACTACTGCTGCCAGCTATGGTCTTAACATATGATGCCATTTTCTAATTTCATGTATTTTCCCTGACAATTCTTCTAAGCTATTTCTCATGAGAAAAATTGAGTTAAGTCATCCCCAGAAAAGTGAGTCATAGTAACTAAACACACAGGAATATCATTCCATGGATGAATAAATGAGAGCAGTTCTATTTCAAACATGCCAGATGCTATACATTTTCTGGAAAAGATCAGGATATCAGGTCTTTAGTGAGACTTCCCGCTAAGCTGAACATCTGTTCATAATATATTGTGCACTTGCTAGTAAGCCTAAGAATGCTAAGGCGATTAGAACATCTTGATTGTGTTTTCCAATAGTATGCAGACAAAAGGAGATGTGGAATCAGAGCACTGAGCAGGCAGGAAATCAACACTCAGCCACCATCCAAATATGCACCATGTTGTTTCTCCATTAATCAGTTGTTAGAAATTTTCACAAAGTGTAGTTGACCTATTTGGAAAATCACGTGATTTTGTCCTTGAAATGAATAAACAGCTAAAGATAAGGGTACATAGAGGGGAAAAAATTCACATATGCAAAAGCATCTACCCCTGTAAGTATTTTCATTTCCTTGGCCATTTTGTCTGAATTGTTTCTCTACACCACTGAAATTGCAAAGGGAGGAAACCAATTAATATAACCTTATAGGACATACGGAATAGACTGCTTTGTGAAACTGATCTTCCATTTAAATATGCCTCCTCATCCAATACTTTATATCTGGTCATTTACTAAATTCCTCCTGACTTTTTCCTAACCGATGACCTTATATCTGTAAATGCTGCATTAAAAATTCATATATTCTATTGAAAATCTCCAAACAAGCACTATAATGATCATGAAAAGCCATCAAGTCACTATACATTATTTACAAATTGAAAATAAAAGTAAGTTTTTAACTACTGAAATATAGCCCCCTTGTTAAACTCTCTAATTTACCAGTGATACAAATTCAGAAAAGTGATGCAAGAATGCAATTACTCCCTTAGGCAGTACCTGATTAAGCAAATTTGATTCAATTAATTGAATATATATGTGAGGAAAATCTATAAAAACCTGAATATCCTGAAAAAATTATAACATTGGTTTCACTTTGTAAGAAAAAGATGGTTAAAATTATAGGTACAGGAAAGATAACAGGAACATTTTTTCCAAGGGCCATAATCACACTTAGGCCATATTATTTTTGAAAATGTGTTTCATATAATTGTTTTGAATTTAATTGAGACAAAGAACATGGTACTTTGCTAAAACTAAGTGCTGGAAATTAGTTTTTAAAAATTTTCAAATAATGATGATCACATACTTAGGGATCAAAATCAATACAATGCCAGGCAGTAAGTCTGCCAGGAACGTGGTGCATGTTAGCTTCTCAGACTCAGAGAATGGAGAAGTCTTTCAGTAGTTCTGACTATTTTAAATGTGTGAAACATTTATCATAGTTTTTATACAATTTTAATATCTGATTGCTCAAGGGAAGAAGCAATTTTGTTGGCAAAATCTGTCCTACATCTCAACATTCAGCATAATTTAGTAGATTATTCCAGCCCATGGATGATATGAAAACAAACAAAAAGATGTAGTAAAAAAAAAAAAATCATGTTATGGGACATCTTATTTAAATTAATGATTCTCATGAAGTAAATTTAAGAAAACATAGCAGCTGTACCAAATCACATGAATTGGTAAAAATGTGTGTGTTTTGCACACATTTTCCCAAATGACCCAATTCAGAGAATAATATCTCAGTAATTAGCAGTAACCAAGAGGGAAAAGTCCAAAATGTATTATCAAGTTTAAGGTAATGTCTTCACTAGGGTGTTTTATAACAGAATTGGTATAACCCAAAGCACTGTTGATGAGATACCTAATATATGATCCAGTTTATTCACATGTCTAGGATAGATAGATAGATAGATAGATAGAGCATTTTATATACATGTGTATGTAAAAAATGTAAATTTAATTTTGTTATTTTTCAAAGCTGAGCTAGTTTTTTTCCTATCATTCTTATGTATTCTTTTTTTTTTTTTTAGAAATTTTTTTTTAATTTTTATTTATTTATGATAGTCACAGAGAGATAGAGAGAGAGAGGCAGAGGCACAGGCAGAGGGAGAAGCAGGCTCCATGCACCGGGAGCCCGACGTGGGATTCGATCCCGGGTCTCCAGGATCGCACCCTGGGCCAAAGGCAGGCGCCAAACCGCTGCGCCACCCAGGGATCCCCATTCTTATGTATTCTTAATAGACTGATTATTGATATCTTTATCTGAAAAATTACAGCTCCAAAAACCTAGAAATTTTAAGTAGATATCAATATGTGGTCCTGCATTCTCTAAGTTCAGTTTTACTTGTTTATTTCTTTAAATTTTCTTTATTATACTTCCTCTAATGAGTATTTAGTTTTATATTGTTTAAAAAGGAAAGCTTAATTCAGTTATTCTCTGGGTGTGTATTTTTAGAATATACATTTAACTTTGAAAAGAAGTAACATTAAGGTAATTGTTAGCACTGAGGTGATTGCAAGAGAATTTAGCTCCTATGAATGAACTCATGCCTGTTTGCCTGAGTGATTCATATAAGAGAGTACAGAGAAAATTACAGATAATTTTGTTGACCTATGCCTATGTTGACTATACATGAAAAATGGGAAAGAAGCCAGAATGTTGGAAACAGAAATGTCCCACTTAAAAAAAAAAAAAAAAAAAAAAAAAGAGTTTCAGAAGAAATCACTGATGTCAGATGACATTTGCCTTTTAATAGAGTTATTAGATTGTGAGAGGCCATTCACAGGCATTTCTAGATTTTTTTTTTTTTTGTAAAACATTTTCCAAAGCCTCTCATAAAAAAAAAAAAAAACTTGCAGAAAAAAAAAGAGAATGTGAATTGCAAGAAAATACTCTTAAGTAGATAAGTAATTGATTGAAAATTCAGGTTTATGCACACATCAACATCATTTTGAACAGAAATCATAACACTATCTCTTCAAAGTTTTTATTTAGGACATTACCTACCGAGGCAGTGTTCAAAGTTGGCACAAAGCTGGAAGGAATACCTGAATAGGTAGCATAACTGTATGCAAAAAGCCATTTTTACAAGTTGGATAGGTAGGTCATATCTAACAAGAACTTTAGTAAAGATAAATGTCAGTCCCTAATTAAGTGTTTTTTTAAAGGATTATTTATTTATTTTAGAAAAAGAATGCACACAGGAGCGGGTTGGGGAGGGAAAAATCTCAAGCAGAGTTTGTGATGAGCATGGAGCCTGAGGCTGGCTGGGATATCATGACCCTGAGATCATGACCTGAACCAAAATCAAATGTGGGATGCTTAACTGAGTCACCAGGGGCCCTAGTCCCTACTAGATTTAAAACAAAAACAAACAAAAACAACACAAAACCATTAAAAAACTGGAGGTAAGGGGAAGTATAGTTCTAACTTTGTAAAGGCCACCAGAGGGGGTTAAAGCTCTGGATGGGAGAATAAAGTAAATTATGTCTTAGGTCTCTTCTACCTCTGAAGTTAAATAACTATAGTGTATATTTATTATACCATATAAATTTGAAAATTGTTTTGAAGGTATATATGAGTAAAGCTCTTTATGTCTCTCTGAGCATCTGGGTGAGGACCAACCCATTCATTGGCCATGAAAAGATTACTCTGGTCTCTGACTGTTTTAGAAAGATAATGATATAGCTTTTAAAAAGTTTTCAAATTCTCCTGAAACTAGAACACTTCATCTATTACAAGTAGTCAATTCATTTTAATTTTGGAGAAAGAAATTATCTGCTTTTACTTTTGTAGGAACTGGTTCTAGTTCAGATATTATTATAGGAGATGTATTGTGCTCCCTTTACTCAAATAGACAGAATAATTGGAATAATAATTTTAAATGCATATCAAATACAAGGGAATAGTCATAATTTTGATACTAGAACCATTTTCAGGCATTTAAAAATCTAATTTTTAATAAAGTAAGTTTCATGTTGGCAATAAAGTCAGTTGGAAATGGATTTATTACAAATGGTATTTTTCAAATAAAAATTACCTCTTACCTCTGGTGTGAAAAATCAAAAGAATTTTGACATGGCAATCATATTGATCTTACAAGAACATTCCTCCCACTAATGTACTAAGTTTAAAATTCTTAAATAACCCAATTAGGGACCTTTAAGAGAGAAAGAGGAAAAAAATCCTGGCCGAATGATGACTAATTAGAATGACAGGCGTTCTTCTGACTCATGGGGGAGTCACAGTACCTAAGCAGTAAAAATAGTGTCTCATTAGTCTTTTAAACATTATTCCCAGGTTTCCATGAAATTGATATTTAATCACTTTCCCAGTGTACAGCAGGCACTTATTACACTGGGAAGACATGGGGAGTGAAAAGTTTATAAAATTTCTGTCAATCTCTTCTCAATTTGAAGAATGATTCATTATAATGGGCCACCAGTGGCAAAAGGACCCTGAATGGAAGCCTGTAATTAACTTCACTTCTTGCTTTATTGATGGCATTTTCTGGGTTCTGAGATTAGATGGTGTATCTGGTGGGATGTACCCTATGGATCATGCTGTACAATATTCTAAACTACATCTAAATCATATCTACAGTTGTATTATTTGAAATTCCATATGTTGGTTTTCTGAAATTTGGGGCAATTTTAAAATATTTAGAGACTAAGTTTGCTACTGAGAGTGTATAGATGGAATTAGTGTCTAAAAGAAGAAAATATTCATCTAAATTTTGGGACAACTCTTTAAGGAACAAAAATTGACATTAAGACAATATAGCACAACAATTTCCTTTTGAAAATTGTCAATATATTTGATCTCTGATTTGTTTTTATGAAATATGACTATTTTATTCTTTAGTCTTCAATATTATTTTACTCCTATTAAATGCTTAAAATGAAAGTATGGTTATAAGAGCTATTTCACTTGTCATTAAATCCAAAATTATCTTTCATGTGCATACATGAAACTTAGAAAAATCAATCCAGCAACCAACCACCTTTCCCCAAATAAAAGAATATTTTCCCAAATTTAGCCAAAGAAAGCAGAAAAGGGTGAACACTCTAAGTTTTTTATTCCATTTCTCTTCTAACAAACAACTTTTATTTCATGGACATAGCAATGACAAACCTTGTGGTAGTTTGTTTACTACATAACATGGTAGGATGGCTATTCTCTGTTTTATATTCTATCTTAATAAGAAAATATGTTTTTTGTTCAAAAGAGAAATATAATCAAGGCATATTTACTATACTTTATACTGTTGACTATATGTATTTTTGATTTCCCATTTCCACTCCGCTGAGACAAAACAGAGTGCTTCATTGGGATAGAAGGTCTCAGCAAGTCCCAAGGCAGTTCCTGCTAAACTAGTACCAGGTTTTGTCCTTACAGAGCCCATTTCCTAAATGCAAGTAAGGACATAAAAATGATTATAAAACAATAGAATAAGTAATTTTCTATCACACACTACAACTTCATGAGCAAATGTCAGGAAAAACATTTAGAGCAACTCTTCATTTGCAGTTCAGAAATGAGCAGCGCCAGTAAGTATTTTAAAGTAACTCAAGAATCTTCAAACCGGTATGTTAGTATGGTTCAGCAGAATGCATTATTCTGGAAATCAGGAAACAAATTCTGCTTTTGTAAAGTAAAATTGTGTAAATAATGACACAAACTTAATGTATGAAGTGTGGAATATAGATTTTTTTGCTCTATTGGAAATTAAGAATTTATTAAATAGCCTTTTCAAAACTTGCATTATTATTTAAAATCCCCCATGCCAAATACTTTCCAATTAGTGTTATTATGCAGTTCAAAATTTAAGATAAAATATGTAATATTCAGTATAACCATTTCAACATCTATGGCAAAACCATAGCATTATCAAAATATTCTTTATACTGTCCTCTAGTCTTTACAGATCATGTGCTGAAAGCAAGACCTAAATTTCACAATGTGCATTCCAATTTTCTATTAAGTGAGAACCCTCTAAAGACCACAAAGGGGCCAAATTATCTAAAATATTAAAGGCTTATTATATTTCTACTAAATTATCAATTTTGTAAAACAATTAAACAGGGAAAGCCAATTAGTGTGAAAGTGGTCTTTAGAGTATAATCATTAGTTAGAAGCTCGTTTGATAAGGTTAGGTCCAAATCTAATAAGTTAAACCCCCAGCAGAACCGTAATAGAGCCTTAGTGGCAGTTTTTAAGAGTATCACTCTCTAAATAGAAACTGCAAGAAATTAAGGAAATTGAAAAAGAAGTTATTTTTGCTACAATCAACAAAACCTCTATAGAGCTATGTCAAGTAAGAATCAGGGTAGTTTCTTAATTATGATCACTAGAAATTTATTTGTGCTATGAATCAAAATTATTAGTTCCAGTTTCTTCCAATAGAGTCCTAAAGACCACAGGTAAAATAATTATGAACAGAAAAGGCAAATATATAAAATAAAGTAAATGCTTTCTAACCCTGGGGAAAATGAAAGAACATTAATACAGTGAGAGCACACAAATCGAACATACATGATCATCACTGCACTGTAACATTTTCAGCCTCTGTTAGCTCTGCCTCATTTATGTTTAGAAAATATACCTTAAATTAAAATTTTTAAAAATTAAGGAAAAGTAAAGTGGTGTATACAAATATATCCATTTACCTAAGGCTGAACTCATCTAAATGTCACAACAAAACTTCTAAAAATTACCAAACTAGTTTTTTTTTTAATTTATTCATGAGAGACACATAAAGAGAGGCAGAGGGAGAAGCAGGCTCCCTGGGGGAGCCCCATACAGACTTGATCCCTGGACTCCAGGATCATGCCCTGAGCTGAAGCAGATGCTCAACCACTGAGCCACCTAGGAATCCCCCAAACTTGTTGTTTTACACAAAGAATTGGACCATTTGAATAAAAAGGAGATGTAGCCTAGTAAAGGCTAACCTATTGGCCTAAATGAATAAAGGAAAAGTCACACACTTTAGAATATAGATATAGATATTCATATATCTATATATATCTTAAAATAAAATTATCTTTATTTATTTTTGTTTCAGTTACACATATTTCCACTTAAGTATTATATAAATAGACATGAGTAAAACATGAAATATTATAGATCAGAAAACTTATGTTCTCTGTTTATCAAATTCTATTTTTTTTAATTCTAAAGAAAGTAGATAATTGATGTGATCTGATCATCTATCCATCAGCACATCCATATTCAAAAAAGGACAGATTGGTCATTAGGGAACACTGGCTGGTGACAATGGCTCCTACATCACCCTACATGAACATGCTTTACAAATGGTTATATAAGTATTATCAACAGTTATTTGTTTCTTATTCCTTTTATTTCTCTATTATTGCATGGACATTATATTATGATTCACGTTTAAATAATGCTATAATTTAATAATTTATTTTGACATTAATTTTGAAATACGACTCTTTTTTTATAGTAAAGTGTTTTCAGTAGCAATGTTTTTTTTTTTCAGCAGCAATGTTCTAAAGCTACAGCTTACTAAAATAGTTACATAAATAATAATGCCAGATCCCTCATATAATTAAAAAATAAAATAAAATGAGCATCTGTTTGTACAAATTCATAATGTGAGTGATAAAATACAGGTTAAAGGTTAACATAGAAAAAATTGGACATGGTATATGAACACAAAATGAATTATTACATGGCTATGTAATTTTATTGCCACCACTTAGTTAATTATGCTGTATATCAAACTAATAGTTAAACAGGCAAGCTCCTACTTCAGTGTCCTACTCATACAACTATAAATTACTCCATACTTCTAGAATGGTTATTAGCCATAAATCTCACAGCAAGGTGTAATAACAAAAAAACAATTTGCTTTACTACTTGAAAACTTCACAAATGTACTTTTAAGATATATTTCAAAAGAAATCACATTAACTCTGGCAGTCATAGCTTAATTTAAATACCTCAATAATACAGACAAGAAAAAACGTTTTCATTATCTATGGCTGCATAATAAATTTCCTCAAGACTACTTTGTAAGTAGTAAAAACTACAACCTTTATTTGCTTACAGCTCTGTAGTTTGGGCAGTGACAGCTCATCTGTGGTCCCTCATGATATCATTAGGGTGGCTTTACTGGGGTTGGGCAATCTACGTCTTAGATTACTTCTCTCACACTCCTGGAGAGAGTACAGGCTGCCAAGTGACAACTCAGCTAAGGCTGCTGTCTAGGGTCTTGGGTTATTCTTAATGTGGTCTCTCCAGTTGGGTAGGTTGGCTTCCTCACAGTATGGAGAAGGGAGCCTTGGGGCAGTCAGACTTCTCACAGGTTGGCTAGTATACCCCCAAGCACGGAAACATAATCTGCTAGGCCTTCTTTATGGCTTTGATACTCAGCAGGCATGCCTTCAATTCTGTATTCTGTTAGTTAAAGCAGGTCAGAAACCAACTCCGATGTAATTGGAGGGTACTTTACAGGTGTATGAATAATGACGCCCTAAAATAATATTCTCTTTCAAAAAATAATTTCCTATATAATTTCCAAAAGTGCAAACCAGTAATGATTCTTGTTAGTATTAATTTCAACTTAACATAAATACATATGTATGCCTGAATTTTCTAAGAATTTATTAAGGTAGCTAACCTTAAATGTCCTTTCCTAGGGCAGGAATCTATGCATTTTATCTATATTCCCCATCTAATTAATTTTTTTTTTTTAGCTCTACTCATCACTGTGTAGAATTAGCCTAGTTGGCAGTAGAAGGAAGCTGATGTAGCCACTGGGGTCCTGTTACTTGAGGAGATGTAGAAATGTCTATGTTCCTCTTTATCAGATTTCACATGCACTCACATCAATGTTTCTCACACCCTATCCTACAATATACAATTCTTTTAGATCCATAAAAAGCAGTAATAATTTTGAGATAAGTCCTTTCTTTAGAAGGTAATTCCTTAGAATTTTATGCAGTAAAAAATGCTATATTTAATTATAAAGCCTTATATAGGGTAACTTACTTAATGAAGTTAAAAATGCCCAACCAGTTTTCAAGATTTAGAAACCTGAACAATAATAGTAGCTGTCACTTGCTAGTCCAAACAATGCAGGTCACATTGAGGCAAAGTTGCTGGCAAAACTGAACATTGCTTGAGTGGAAAGTGTGGCAAAACACAAGGAACACATGGAATATGAGAATGCAGAAAACATTGGGAGAGATGTGTGAAAGGCGCTTGAGAGTTAATATGAAGAGAAAAGCTATAAAGAAATTTATAACATATAACATTTATTGAGCACATACTATGTATCAAGCACATTATTTATATCACTTACCAAAATAAAATTAGCCTGCAACCTACCACTAGTTATAACACTCAGACAAAGGAACAAAGATAAAGAGATGAGAGGAGGCAATAGCCAGCCAATTGAAAGAACAGGAGCAAAGTCTGAGCAAATACCCATGAGAGAGGTCACTGCTTGAGGCTTAAGGCTCAGTGTGCCCTGAGTCATTATTAGCACATGGACTAGAATAGGTTAGAAGGTATAATTGGCAAAAATAGAGAAACTCAGGGAATATGGGAATTATTTTTTAAGAGTAGGTAAAGGATTTGGATTAAAGTGCAATGAGTCTGGGTGACATAGTAGCTAGTGCTAATATATAGGGTATTAAATTGGTATAAAAATTGGAATCCCAAACTAGACAAGAAGTACTAATTATTTTTTTTAAGAAGTACTAATTAGAGAAACATAGCATAGAGTTTCAAATACAAAGTCATCTCACAAAGGAAAGAAAGTATAAGTAAAATGAAACTTTACAAAGGCTCCTCATTGAGAAAAAAATGTAATTTACAAGGAGAGAAAAGGGAACTGTGAGTGAAAAGAAAGATTATGAAAATAGGAAAAGAACAAATAACACCAAGGAAGTATAGAACTGTGGCCAGCAACATCAGGCACAATTAGGAATGAGGAAGGATAACAAATATCTCCCGTTTAATTTTCATTTTGGAGTAATAGCTTCTGAGTGATTCATTTGAATGTGTTTTTCTAATATATCTTTATGGCAATATCTCAGCTAGATAATATATTAATCCACTATATTTCTCAGGAGTGGTTTCCATGATGTATTTCTCTAATGGCAGTACTGTCCAATATACTATAGATATTTTAACAAATTCAGTTTTAGTTTATTTTTTTTCAGTTTTAGTTTCATTACACAATTAAAACACTTCTTGAGAGTAACATACTGACTACACGTAAAATAATCTGTATTTTCTTACACTGTATAAACAATAACCTGCATAACAGTGTTACACAATTAAAAAGAAAGGCATATAATGAAGAATGTTGTATCATCTTTCCCTAAACAATGACAGCTTCATGGTCTTGATCCTTAATATGTATTAGGATAAATGGGCCCCATAGAGTATTTAGCATAAGATAACTTTCTTTGAAAGTCTATTATTTGCATGTGAAAAACATAATTATTGTTTTGGTATTTAAAAATATTTGAAAATATATTTCTTAAGGAAATATTAAGCATGTACTACATATACCAGTCATAGTTCTAAGTTCTCTACATATATTACCTTATTTAATCCTTGCAAAACTCCTATGAGGTAAATACTATTGTTATCTGCATCTAATAGAAGAATCTAAGGCTCAGAATAGTGAAGATTTGTTCAAGGATTTAGAACAAGAAAGTGGCAGAATCAGTACTCAAAAGCCTGTTACGCGTTGTATTCTTTACTCACCCCCCTATGAGGGAATATCTCAAATGGCAAAATGAACTGGCCTCTTGATTGTCCTACCAGAAAATTTAGGGACAAGTATAACCCTGAATTAAGTCATGTGGTATGTAGTTACAAAAATGCCTTGGAGAGCCTTGGGAGTATTTCAAGACATACATCAGAGAGGCTTTTCAATACTCAGAGAAACATAGGGAGATTGTCTTAAAGATCTAGAAACCAAAGACTTAATGGGAGAATCTGCCCTCTGGGGTCACTAGAATTCACATAGGACTAAAGAATAAATCAATAAAATAAATTCTCAGAAAATATCTATGGAAAACAATAAGCCCCATGCTTTCCCTTTGTGACCATAACTAATCTCTACAAATCTCCAGTGCACAATGACCTCACCTAACCCCCAGTCCTCTAATTCATCCTTATCAGCGTCTTACTTCTTGATCCTTGTGACCTACCTTGGGCTGGCCTCCAAAGGCAAGGAAGATCTGTAATAAGATTATGAATAAATTAAATGGATAAATGTATAATATCTAATAACATTAAATGGCTTATGTATCTATATTTTTGAAAATGGAAATTCATTTATTTTAGCCAATAAAAGTAATATGTGTTTATTCATTGAAAATAAGTTTACAAAGTTTAAAACCTCTTATAAGACTACTCCGTAATTTGTCTCTTTAACTGCCAAAACAAATTAATTTTAGCACATATTTTGGACTTAGAAAAATACACATATATGCATACACATGCATTTGAGTGCTTATTTAACACAATGCATATACTTATATCTTAAATGGCTGAATAGTTTACTATAGTCTTCATTTGCTATATTTTTAAAGTAATTTAACGTACATTTAAGGCATAGATTATTTGAGCAATTTGATGAGAGTTTTTTTTTTCTGCCTGTATTTTTTTTAACTGTTGTAAGTAATAATTATGTGTAAATATCTTTGGGCATACATAGTTACATATTAAATATTCTCTTATTAATTTTTTAAATGTGTTGTTAAACTGTTATTTTAATTTGGCTTAATTTACCTTTCTACTAACATTGTTTTCTAGGGAACATATAATCACCCCTTTATAAACAATGGCCATTAATCATCTTAAATATTTTAATATTCTTTTTTACATTTCAGTAGGATTTTGAAAGTCAAAGAAGTAGAAAAATGCAACAACTGACATCCCAAATTAGAAGTCAGGAGAATTTGTTACACCTATTTGAAATACCTTTGTAATTCTTACTCACTTTTTATTTTAAAATATCAAATTAAGAAATTTTGTTATTCAAATAGAAAGTATATTTTATCTGAGAGTTTTGTAAAAGGACACAACTCTTCTAAATAGTTTCTCAATGTAAAAAAAACTCAGGATTTTCCTGTATTTATACCTTTTCATAAAATTTTTATTAGATGTAGGGGGCACTTGATGGCTGTCAATTGTGACTTTTGTTTTTGGCTCAGGTCATGATCTCAAGGTCATGAGATGGAGCCCCACACTGGGCTCTGTGCTCAGTGCAGTCTGCTTGTCCTTCTCCTTCTGCTCCCCACCCCCACCATAAATAAATAATTTTTTAAAGATATGTTTATCAGGTGTTTATAAATATTTTTAATATGTCAAAAATCAAACATCAAAATCCTTGACATAAAAATATTCTAAATGTATATCTTTATTCACAGGAAAAACTCAGCACCCTTGGTCTGTAAAAGTAAAATCAAGATGATGTTGCACTGAAGACAGTTGGTCCTGGCACAGCGATACCTAGCATAGGATCTTGTTAACTAAAGGCAAATACAAACATGCTCCAACTTCAGTAAAAGTTATTATAGCAACTTCTCCCCTGAGTGTGGGAGAAGCCACACTCCAAAGCCAATATTAATGAAAAATTCCAACAAAAGAATTGCTGAGTGGAAAAAGAAAAGAGCCAAAAACAAAGTAAGAGACATGGTGGTTCTGTAGGATGCCTTGGATAGATTTCAATCATTTGTTCTTTCTGACTACTATTAGGAAGGAGCCCAAAACAGCCACTACCTTGAACAAATCTGAAAGGCTTCATGAGAGAAACCAGTGCTTCTGAAGTGCCTATCCACTTTCCCGTAAAAAGCTCACTGCTTTTCTGAAGAATATATTTTATATGTTATCTGTGCTCATATATATTTTTGTATATACAAAATATAAATATAATGAGCACAGATAACATGTAAAATATATACACACACATAAGTACATATAAATATATAAAATAAATGCATTATATACATAAGTATCTATAAATATATATATTTATATAAATACATGTATATATTTTCCAATTTTATTGAGGAATAGTTGATAGATATAATTTATATACTTAAAGTGTACAATATTATTATTTGATACACGTATACATTGTATATGTGTAGAATTCTACATTGTAGAATACTTACCAAGATCAATGTAATTAATGCATTTATTAATTTTTTTGTAGTGAGAATGGTTAAGGTCTACCCTAAGCAAATTTCAAGTATATAATATTCGATTATTAACTGTAATCACAATAATGAACATTAGATCTTCAGAACTTATTAATCTTATAACTAAAACATTGTACTCTTTAACCTATATCCCCCCATTTCCTCCTTAACCCCAGTCCCTGGTAACCTTTCTCATTTCTCATTTCTATAAAATTGTTTGTTTGGTTGTATTATCACTTAGCATTTATCTTTCTCAAAAAACTTTCTCAAAAAAGTGACTTAAAAAAAAGTGACTTATTTCACTTGGTGTAATGCCTTCCAGTTTCATTCATGTAGTTGCAAATAACAAGATTTCCTTCTTTAAAAAAAAAAAATCTCCTTATTTTTAATGGCTGAATAATATTCCATTGCATGTGTAGTTTCTTTATCCATCCAGCCAGCCAGCCATCAAATGACATTTAAGTAGTTTTCATGGCTATTGTGAATAACGGTGGCAAATGAACATAGAAGGGAAGATATCTCTTTGAGATATTGATCTCATTGCCTTCAGATATATACTAGGAGTGGGATTATTGAACCATATGGTAGTTTGAGTTTTAATTTTGTGAGGAACTGCCTTACTGTTTTCCCTAATGGGTGTACCAATTTACATCCCTACCAATAGTGTGAAAGAGTTCCCTTTGTTCTACATCCTTTATAGAACTTTGTTAACTCTTGTTTTTTTTTCAACATTTTTAAAAGTTCATTTACTTATGTAAGTAATCTCTAATCCTAATGTGGTGCTCAAACTTCTGTCCCCAAGATCAAGAGTTGCAAGTTCTTTTGAATGTCAGCCAGATGCCCCAACTCTTGTCTTTTTGATCATGGTCATCATAACAGATGTGAGGCTATGTGTCATTGTGGTTTTGATTACATTTCTCTAATGATGAGTGACATGGAGCACTTGTTCTTACCTGTTGGCCATTCGTATGTCTTTAGAAAAATGTATATTCAAGTCCTTTGCCCATTTTTAAATTGGATTTGCTTTTTTGCTATTGAGTTGAAGATGGCATGATTTTACATATAGAAAAGCCCTAAAGCCTCCACCAAGAAAGCTGATAGAAAAATAAAAGAATTCAGTAAAGTTGCAGGGTAAAAAGTCAATATATAAATTAGTTGTGTTTCTATGCACTAATGATAAACTATTTGGAAGAGAAATTAAGAAAGCAATTCATTTACAATAGCATCAGAAACAATAAAATACTTAAGCATAAATTTAATCAAAGAGATGAGAGACCTGTACATTGAAAACTATAAGGCACTGGTGAAAGAAATTAAAGACAAATCTATAGAGAAGTACCCCAGGCTTTTGGATCAGAAAAATAAATATTGTTAAAATGGCATATTACCCAATGTAATCTACAGATTCACCACAATCCCTATCAAAATTACATATCTTTTACAGAAATAGCAAAAACAATCCTAAAATTTGCATGAAACCATAAAAGATCCTGAATAGCCAAAGAAATCTTAAGAAAGAAGAACAAAGCTGGAGGCATCACACTTCTTGATTTTGAACTATATTGCAAAACTACAGTCGTCAAAACAGCATCGTACTGGGATTAAAGCAGGCAAACAGACCAGTTGAACCAAAAGAGAATGCAGAAATAAACCTATACACATACCATCAACTAATCTTTGATAAGGGTGCCAAGAATATACAATGAGGAAAGAATAGTCTCTTCAATAAATGGTGTTGGGTAAACTTTATATTCTCATGCAAAAGAATAAAATCTGACTCCTATCTAACACCCCTCACAAAAATTACTTCAAAATGGATTGGAGAATTAAATGTAAAACCTGAAACTTGTAGGAGAAAACTTAGGGGAAAAGCTCCTTGACATTGGTCTTGACAATGATTTTTTTGGGTACAACACCAAAAAGATAGGCAATAGAAGATGAAATAAATGTGTGGGACTCTATCAAACTAAAAAGCTTATGCATAACACAGGAAACAAACAATAAACTGAAAAG
Source organism: Vulpes lagopus (assembly GCF_018345385.1). Taxonomy (NCBI): domain Eukaryota; kingdom Metazoa; phylum Chordata; class Mammalia; order Carnivora; family Canidae; genus Vulpes; species Vulpes lagopus. The sequence goes on along the minus strand of NC_054824.1, from coordinate 19,038,535 downwards.
ACAGCCTATACAACAATAAAAAATATTGTTAAACCATATATCTAATAAGCAGTTTATATCCAAATGCAAGTACATATATTTTACATACATATATATATATATATATATATATTTACGTATACTTGTAGTTATGTATATATTTTAAATATATGATCTATACATATATCTGTATATTATATTTCAATAAAAATTACTTCCAAATAAGAATAAATCCAGGATTTTATCTAAAATGTAGTGATCATTATATTTTTATTAAAAAAATGAAACTTTAATATCTCAAAGAAGAAAAGAGGGACTACTTCTCTAGTAGTATTCAAATAGCTACCTTCTGATAAAGCTCACAACCATTCTGGCCTCTCTTAAGAATTGCAGATTGTTTCTATGAGATTAAAAAAAAAACAACAAATATATATTTACACATTTCACAATTTTTATTTTTGACTATCTGATACAAATATACACTAAATATAATCTAACTATAAATGCAATATAAATGTATTAAACTTCAATATTTGAAGAAAGTACTACATCTTAGCACTTATTTAGTAATCTTATGCTTTTTCAAATCATCCTTTATTTAACTTAACCATATGTTTTTACTGCCTTGTAATCAGCTTGCAATAATAAAACAGTGAATCTTCAACTTAGCCATCCTAGCTTTTCTGGTTTAGCCTTTAAAAAGCAAGATGATGTTTATTTCTGCCCTTTTTTGCTGGACAGTGTATTAGGTGATGAGTGAGACTCATTTCTATTACAAGTATTGTTAATTTTGGGAAGCTAGAAACAGAATAATAACTTCAATTAATGAAAAGACCAGTGGAAGAAAAGGAGAGCTGCTCTATGTGTTCAGACATTGTTCTTTATGTCGTAGCATCTTTTGCAACTCCTCACCTAGATCACTAAAGAAATATATTTTTTTCTGAAAAAATACTGTTTTATTAAAGTTTTAATGCATCTTAAGATAGTTATTACTATTAACATTTAAACAAGGGTTCAGAAAATCGAAGATACATATCTTCAAACTTGTAAGTCATTTCTTGCCACTTTTATCAGCCTAATCACCTGGTTGCTACCAAATTTCCTTGATTGGGCCAGTCAGGATGTAGCAAAGGGATCCAGAGCAGCTATGGTCAGTAAACAGAAAGTAAACAGGATATTTGTCATATATATATATATACCTATATATGCCATAGACATAATTGTCTCTTAATTAAAAGCTATTCTGATAATAACACAATTTGATCAAAATTCTCCTTCTTGCATATAATGTTTGCATTCTAAAAGCACTGGGCAGATTAAAGTTGGAACATGCTAACAAATGCAATCATTCTAAAGTGGGCATGAATCCTAAACACAGTAGGAGGAATTATTACTCTGTAGTAATGGTTTCAATAATACATTATACTCATTTCACTACTTAAAACACTAAAGGAAACTCATATACATAAATAAAATTAAAAAGCAAAAACATGGTTAGTACTATTTCCCTATTAACTTTATGTTGCATAATACTTATATAATAGTGTGAAAATGCTCGCTTACAATGAAGGGTAATGACTACAATAACACTTTATTCAGGGCTTTAATTTGTCCCATGAATCATCTCGGCCAATGTAATTGCGTTGTTAATATGACACTATTGAATAAACAGGTCATGAACAAATGGAATGGGTCCTTCTAAACTGGGTCATGTTAAGCACATCTATGAAATGATCTTCTGAATAGTTTTACCTGAATGTATCTTATTATCAGCCTCTGAGGGAATGCACAATGACTTTTGTAAATGTACACATTAGACTAAAAACTATAGGACTGATTGTCCTACAAAACTGAAGGGGTATTGAGGAAGGTTTGCTGGGTTTAAAAGTGTTGTGTTGAATCCTATAAAATATTTATTCCTATTGTATTGGTAGTGTCATGCTAAGATATGAAACACAAATAATAAAATGTGAGTTATATTTAGTTATATAACAAGTTAATAAAATATTTTATGCAAATCAGTGGCTACAGAGAAAGGTTTTTGAAAGATCACTGGGGATTGTAATGATTATGGGATATACTTTAACAAGCATGGCATGAGACAATGTTGATTTGCACTACAGAGAAAAGCAAAGCAATTATGAATAATAATATGAAAACTTTTTTTTAAACATCTGAAAAGGATTTATTGTCTTTAAAATGCAATTAAAGGACAGGATAAAATATGCCCCATCTGAATTTCTGTGAAAATCTAGAAAATTTCCAAAAACAAGTCTATAAGAGTAGGATAAGATAAATGAAACTTCTATAGACTCTGCTAACACAATGAAGCATAGATTTCTCCAGTAGGGTGAAGAGTAAAAATAAACACTTTTCTTTCTCGATTTCCAATGCCTGATCTTTGCAAGTTACAAAACATTTCTATGAGCATGGTAATAAGCATAGGACTAGAGCTACAGATGACCGCACACCTAGAACCTCTTCAGGCAAACTACAGATCAAAATAAGGAAATGAAGAAGTAAAGTATAGTGCACACATTTTATGCTGTAACATGCAACCTTTAAAAATGAAGAGCCCAAAGAACCCGTGATAATTCAGGAAGTACTTATGCTATAATGCTTTGTTTTAAAAAATCACAACATACAATCAGATATCAAATGATAACTGGAACAGAAGAACTAGTGGAAGGAGACACACAAAGAGGTTAGCAATGAATGGCTTTGAGTCCTGGGAGATCAGGAATTTTTTTGTCCTTGTTAGCAACTTTTTTCTCTATTGAGAAATTTCTTCAATAGGTATTTTTTAACTAAAATTTCTCAGTATGCCTTCTAAAACTGCATTTGGTTCCTCAGATATGTTGCAATCACTGGATGGGATAGGAAATCAGTAATGATGTTAGGACATGGGAGAGTTTGAATCAGATGAAGTTTGAATTAGATGAAGAACTTATTAGAAATACGGAAGTCCCACAGGAAAACAGTCATCCTATGAATAGTTCAAGTACCATGGTTATTATGCTGAAAGGTTCAACATTTAACAAAAGTCATACTTTTCTGGAAAGCCTAGTCTTACAATGGTATGGGGGGAAATAGAAAAAAAATGGAGCAGAGATGGTAATCAGAATGCAAGGGATTAAAAAAAAAAAAAGAATACAAGGGGTTGTAGAGACTAGAAGGTAGCAGGCACAGTAGCAAATAAACTGTCAGGTAGGCCTCAAAGAAAGGGTGAGATTTGAGCAAAGGTGTAAGAGAGGTGAAGGGGTTGGTCAAGTGGGTATAAAAAAATCGGATTTTAAATAAATTGACATATTGCTTTCTGTTTGAGAGCTTTTGGAATTGTAAGTAACACTAATGCAAACAACTGCTTGACTTCTTTGGAACATTTACACAAATGACCCCGTAGCACTCATAATAAAAGTTAGTTTCTATTCTGGATTGCCAGCTAAAATTATTATTCTATTAGGATTTTATTCTATACTATTATGTTATTAGCACTTTGGGAGTTACCAAGAGAAACTGCCCAATGATAACAGCCTCATTAATGCCTCCTAGTGAAACACTTAAAAAGTTCTTCATTGATCTTGGTTCCAAATATATCAAAATGCTGTATTACATTTTTGTTGAACTATTCACCCTACTGGCATTTTCAGGTGAATAAGCTCATTCCCAGTTCAGAAGTCCTTGTTCTTGAGCTCCAAGTAGAACAAAGAAATAACAAAACTGACCTACCTCGAAGATACAGGATAACTTTATTCTAGCTTCTTACTCTCTTTCTTAATATTTAATTATTTTTTCTATACTATGAATATGCTACTGGTCACTTGTCTTTAAAATATTAAAATATATACACAGACACAGAGAGTGAAAAAACCTCAAGAATAAAAACTTCAGTGCATATAAATTTTACTGTATGAAAGCCCTGGATCTTAATTCACTACTCTAAGAGTAGTTCAATTCACCAGCAGTTCAATGACTTTTTGCATTGGCTCTCAGGTTTTGATTCAGAGATCTTGAATGAGTTTTACTCTAGCCCCAGTGAAGACCTATTTAAATCACAGTTTCTTACATGAAATATGTAACTAATTTCCCCATGCTATTGAAATGAAGGCATGCTAACACATTTACTTTATGTTTATTATTGGGCCACATGATATGCAACCACCTTGTTCTGACTCAAATAGTATATCACAACTGTAGTACATGCAGTCTTGCACAGCTGAGGCTTCCATTTGACATGTCAAATATCAAGGGCCATAAGGAGAGCTACAATGTTCTAGCTATTTCCCAGAAAATGACTGAAAGCACTAGCATAAATTTAATAGAAAGAATGATTATTTAAATGTTTAATTTCTATCCATATAATTTTCTGAATTCATGAAAAGTAAGAGGATTCACAGCAAATGGACCAAAGGTAGAGAGCATTAAATGATTTACAATAGTAAATAAAATAAAATAGTGCATAAATGGAGTGTTTTCATGATATGTGATTAGGGCAGTGAGGCAAATAAATCTTTAATAAAATATTTTGAATCACTGATTATTCAGACAGTTGGTTAAAAATGTATTCATACTGAAACTAACTGAATTTTGCTTTCTTTTCTTTCAAAAGTAAATGTAAACTCCTACTTTTAAGTGTTATCCTCTGTTTACTCTGATCAAAGAGCAAAGAGTTTGAATAGAATAAAATCTTAATATTTCAGGTATAAGAAAAAAAAGTATTATAACAGAATCACAACACATTATTTCAAATACCAAAAAGTGTCGTACAGTTTACTATGAGTCTGTGACTATGGTCATTCCCTCATTCCTCCTCTAATAATGAAATAACCTATCTGAAAAAAATAAGATTTAAGTAACTAAAATAACTATGCTATATTAGATTTGGCAGAAAGGTAGAGAACTTCAATTCTTTAGCATTTATGGCTTTGAATTTTATCACAATTGAAATCAGAAAGGCATATAAAAATCCCAAATTAAAAAAAAAAAAAAACTGTATTCTTATTACCCATGCAGTTAGATCTACCATATGTTGAACAGATTTTTATGCTTTTACCTAAAAAAGTTTTTTCGGCTGTTATGCTTTGAAGGTTGTTCTACTGACCTGTCTAAAATTTTTGAGATGAAAATAGGCTCATATTTTTAAAAGCTAATATAATTATTCAGGCTTCAATACTTTTTTGCCAATATTTATTTTGGCAAAAGTAAATAAGCCTGTATCACGCTGTTATGAATTATATTGAAAAAAGTCTATCACATGCTAATAGCTTTTTTTAAAAAAAATCCACCCTTCACCCTTCTAAAACACCAACAAAAATCAATTAAAATTTTACTTTGGGAGACAGGTCTGTGGATAAGAAAAAAAGAAAAGGTTCTCATGAACTCAGAATATGTTCCTCCTTTTAATTGATTATGTTCAGGCTTGTTAAAAAATGTACAGTAAATGAACTGCACATATTATATTACTGTAAAAGGGATTCATTGGAGGGGACTAGATTATTACTAGTGTTCAAAGGTCATAGAAGAAAAATTGGAGCTAAATTAAGAAATACTTATCCCCAAAAGTCTCTATTATAAAATAGTAAAAATTCTCATGAACAACAGAAAGCTTAAATTTTAACTATATTCTCAGGGCTCACATAGGATCTATTTTTGTGCCAAGCACTTCCATTTCTAAAAAGCTCTTTCATTTTCTCTTCCATATGAAAATTAAGTATTTTGATAATATAGCTAGAGTTGAACAAGGCATACATGTTTATAATTCTGTTTTTTTTTTCTTTCCCTATCAAGAGGATTTTTTTGTGAAGTTACAAAGCCTAGTGTTTTACTGGCCTCTATTGTTGTAATCTGGGTATAACACTTCTGCACAGGATGTAGTCTAACGTCACCTTATTTTCCAGTGAAGGGATCATAGGTAGTCTGAAGTTTAAAAGATGCCATAGAAGAACAATCTGATTACTCTCAGATTATACCAAGAAAATTAAATAATTCATTTGAAATAATATGTAACATATATGATTGCCAGACAACAAACATATATTTATGTCAGAAAAAAACTCACTTTCTAAAAGTTTCCTTAGATAAATTTGTAAGTCAATTAGATATGTCTTCCTGTACCAGAGCATATATGTTCCTAGAAAATAAAGTAAACATGGCCTGGTAGAGATCTTCGGTCTGTTTTGCCAGATGTGATGTTAATATTCAATGTGTTACGCAGAAGGGAGATTATGTGAAGCAGTCAGTAGATATTTCACTGAAAAACACACCCAGGCCATAAATAAGTACTTTAGACTCCAAGATCAAATCCAGAGATCTTATTTTCTTAAATGTTTAAACATTAAATGTTAACAATTTAAATATTAATTTTACCAAATTCTCGTCAGATAACATAATTCAGTCTTATGCTTGATGAGCTACAAGGCACGTTATATTACTAGGGATCTGTTTCCTCAAACTTCATTTGCATGGAGAGAGACAATATAAATAACAACAACAACAACAACAAAATGCTCTCTAGAGTATCCAAGGATGGGAGTGAACTGGAAGAATTGTCTTTAAAAATAAATAAATAAATAAATAAATAAATAAATAAATAAATAAAATAAAATAAAATGTCATTAAGTGTGAGCTAATCATCTTGGTCTTGCTCTAAAATCTCAGACATAATCTTTGCTGAAACAAAACCTTGGGAGGTCACACCACTGACTTTACAGACTGGCCTTTGCTTTCCAGCTATTGTCTAGATCAGGGCTGTTCAAATGAAATGCAATGTAAACCACACATGTAATTTTTTAAGTAAAAGAAACAGGTAAATTTAATTTTGATAACATATTTATTTGACCCAGTGAAGTCCAAATCTTATCATTTCATCACATAATCAATGTGACATAATTTACATTCTTTTTAATGCTGAATTTTGAAATCCAGGAGGTATTTTACAGTTATCTGCATCTCAATTCAGATCAGCCACACTTCAAGTTCTCAGTAGCCACATGTGGTTAATGTCTCCTGTATTGACACATAGCTCTAGATCTTCTGAATTCAGTGAAAGATCACAGAAATGTTAAATAGTGGTTTTCCCTTTCTAGTGACTACTCCCTTGTAGAGTGTAAGTGGAGAAGCACACATCGTACATAGAGGAAGATGTGGAGGCCACTTTTAGGCAAACAGGTTCGAGTAATGGAAGTACACACAGGCCCATCAGGTGACCCACCTCAAAATATCTATAGGCCCTAACTGACTAATGGACTACTCACTGATACCAGGACCAGGTGTTCCCAGATTTGTGTCAGAGAGCGCTGGAAGAATGAGAGTCCCAGAAAAGGCAACAGTTGGGTGGGAAGCAAGCAAGATCTTTATTGAGTAGAAAGACTCCAGCCAAAAGAGGCTCAGGGGAGAAAGAAAGTCTCACTAAAGGGAGGGGCTGAGGGGAGCTAAGCTGTGGCATTGGGGGTGACTATGGGTTTTTACTAGTCTTACCTGGGCAGGGGCAGAGTTTGTTCACTTACAGTAACAGTTTTCCCATTAGTTTAAGAACTTTTTAAAAAATATTTTATTTATTCAACTGACAAAGATACAGAGAGAGAGAAAGAGAGAGCACTAGCAGGGGGAGAAGCAGAGACAGAGGAAGGAGCAGGCTTCCTGCTGAGCCAGGAGCCCAATGTGGGGCTCCCTCCCAGGACCCTGAAATCATGACCCAAGCCAAAGACAGATGTTTAACCATCTGAGCCACCCAGCTGCCCCAAGAACTTTTCTATATAAGGCTATGGCATCAAAGACTTGGTGGGCATGTTGCTGTATCCTAACTTCCTGTTATCCAGGCCCATGGTTTAGCCTTCGTGTATTTTCAACATCTTTATCTTCTTTAAGACTCCTGGTGGATTCTTTGTTCAGTGGCCATTTGTCCAGTTTCCTGCAGGCATATGTGCAACCTTGCTTAAGTCCAGTTCCCTGACTACCTATCAATTTCTTAACTCCTATCACTTTCCTGGCCCTGGCTGACTCTCAGCTGCATCATTTCTTTCCATCTCCACCCCTTTTCCTGTGTTGCCGCAGATCCAGCCACAGTCTTTATCTGCCGGCAGAGGTGTTCCCACGTGTCTGAGTGGTGAGTCTTATCTCTTTTCCTAACCCGTCCGGTCAAACCCGTGTCTGGATTTACCTGTGGCCAGGTGTTGCCCTAACAGCAAGCCCCATGCCATTTGCCTTGATCTTGGTGAGAAATACCAACGTGATGAGATACCACCAGAACAGTCAGTACCCCGTATTTGCTGTGACTCCTCTCTGGTAGGACACCACCAGAAGAGTCCATCGCCTCATGTTTGGTCTGGTCCTATCTCTGGTTGGCAGGACACTGACTGAAATCACAACCACGAGTCAGAGCTCTCCCTTTGATGGGACATATGTTGGGAATCGGCAGCCAGTCTTTTCCACTATGGGACCCCCCTTCCTTTGGACTCAGGCTGAGTCCATGTTCTTAAAAACTGTAACAAATTTGAGCCTTAAAGCCTGATGTTTCCTGGCCTCAGTACAAATTCCCATGGCCCTCCCATGAAACTCTTTCTTGTAATATTATTTTCCAGCTTGAACTCTTTTGCTAGAACTCCTCCAAATGGTCAAGGAGTCCCATGGATGTCTTACTGGGTTTCATGGCCCTAAATCAGGACCCTGACCTAAGAGCCCCTTGCAGAATGTGTTTGGCCAATAATCAGTCACTTCTCGACATATTGGATGCTGACTCCATCACTCTTCCTTCTTCTTCTAGATGTGGGAGCTTCTTATTTATTTCCTGGGTTAATGGTTCTGATCATTAGAACCAACTATGGTTAATCTACCTCAGGACGGGGGCTTTAATGAATATTCCCAAGCAGCTGCCAGAATGCCCTTCATTTTGGGGAGGTTCCCTGTCTTTTTACCGGACATGGGCTGCCTCTTCTTGTTGGTGAAAAAAACCTGGTATCTGCTCATGTGTCTGAGCTGACCAGCCAAGCATTAGAACCAGGTATCCTTTTTCTCTGCCTTCTAGCAGCACTTCACCATTTCTGCCTGCCCCTCTGCTTCCTGTCTTTGTACCTTGGGTGTGGCCTGCATACACTGCCCATTTTACATTTCCCCATTGGTGCCCCAGGTAAAAACTGACAATAGAGAAGACTGACATTTAAGTGGACCCAGGTGAAACATAAATTGGTATTTAAACTAATTGAAACTGTTATTCTACCAAGGATTACTGAAGGTCAAGTAAGCCTGTGTTATCTCTGTTGCCATCTGTCAGCAGAAGATGACTTAAATGATTGTTAATTTTGGCTGTCTCAAAGTTTTCATAGATAATTGTTAAGAGAGCTCTCAAAGTCTTTGGTAACCTGAAGCTTTAAAGTTTGCCTGGATAATAAATTGGATTGAAAACATTGGGTATCTAAGTCTTTTACAAATAAGATAAAATTACTGAATATAGATTTGTGCTTTTGACTTATTGCAAAGAAATTAAGCCTATTTGGATCTGTTGGAAAACATGCTTTGAATTTAATTGATTCATAAATTTGCCATCTAAAGTGTTCTGGTGTAAGAGGTCACAAATGGTTTTCACTGGAGATTAAGGCTTCTAAGAGTTAAATATTACTAGATGTAATTAAGACTGATGGAAATAAAGGAAGCAACTCTGTATGTGTAAAAAAGATCTAAGGAATGGGAATACATTTTCATTGAAGGTAAAAGAAAGTAATTCTGTCCTAAAATGGCACTGGTTGTTTGGAGATAAATGTCTATGGACAAAATCTGAATGCAGAGGAAAGTTGTAGATGGTTTGTGAAGAGAAATCTTTGGAAAGGAATTTTATGTGCAGTCAGGATGGACTAAGATTAAAATGAATGGATTTTGAAAGTGCACTGGTATAGGATTGAAATTCTGCTTTCCCTGTTAAAAAAAAGACAAGTTTTCTTGAATTGTTGGTCTGTTCTTGCTAAGAAAATGGAAACAAAGTTGTTTTCTCTTTGCCCAGAAAAACCAGTTTCTATGTTTTGTCTTTTTCAGATCTTTAATAATCCAGAATACTATTTAGGCATGTGCTTTAAAAATTTCTAAGGTTTTCACAAACTTCTCCACGATTTAAATTGTAAACAAAGTCTCTTTGACTAATTAGGCTTATTTGGTATGTTATGTTCTGGTATAAACTCATCACTCAATATTCTGATTATGAAGTGTTGTATGTCACAGAAATAACTGAATTTCCTTGTCAATGGCTTCATAATGAACTCTCAGATTGTTAACAATGTCCATTTTTTAAGTTTTTGTCATTCATAATTGTTCTTATTCTCATGCAAAATAAGTTTCATCTTCAAGGAGATTCATAAAAAGTATTTTTAGGACAAATACAGGTATTTAATATCTAACATCATAAAACTGAAATGGGTAAGAATTTCCAGAAATAACTAAAGCTGTGTTCAAACTGTACAAGAATTAGTAACATTGGACTAAATTAATTAAGAAAAATTATTATAGTTTCGTGAGTTATTTGAAACATTGTTGGTTCTCTACTGTTTGCTCTTCCAGATTAAGGATATTTTCACTTAAGATATCTATGCCTTACAGAAATGTACTAAAGTATTCATTCATTTGTGAACAAATTGAAGCATTTAACTTTTCTCTCTACCTGAACCATCTGAAATTCAAAGTCTCAGGAAGTATTCTTTCTTCCATGGGAATCATTGTCATTTGCATAAGTTCAATAAGAATTGTTTTCCTTGGAACAGGACACCATTAAAAACACTGGTTATTGGGGCCCCTGGGGAGCTCAGGCAGCAGAATATCTGACTCTTGATTTCAGTCTGGTCATGATCTCAGGATCTTGAGATGGGAGTCCTGCATTAGGCTCTGAGTTCAGCAGAGAGTCTGCTTGTGATTCTCTATTGCCTCCTTTGGCCCTCCCCCATCTTATATGCACATATGTGTGTGCTCTGTCTCTCAAATAAATATATTTTTTAAAACACTGGTTATTTCATCAAGGCTTTGACTGAAATGTCATACTTGAGAGAAACATGCATAGAGTCAGATATGACTGGACAGCTTTAAGGAATTGAGATCAATTTTATGAAATATGGAGCCATAAAGCCCTTTCGGAATCTTGGCCTGATATCTTGCTTACAAAGTTCCCAACAGCTTTACCAGATAAGTTAAGAATGTCACTTCCTGGCAGGTGCAGATATCTCAGGACACTTTGGGGACTTCATGAAGAGGAATTCGCCTAAATCTACAGGTGTTGCAGGCATGTCTGATGGCAAGTACTTGGATTGGCTTCTGGCCCACAGAGGCTACTAAAAGTTCAACTGAGATTCCTTATAAAAGCTCCAGCAAAGCAGCTTTTAAAATACTTATATGGCCAATTGCTGTTCTCGCTAAGCTCATGTAAATAATTAGGCCAAGTTTGTTAAAACCAGACTTGTTTTATAAACAAATTAGTCTTAAGTTGGCCATCTCTGGAAATAGGGTGATTTTAGGGAGAAAAAGTATGTTTCAATAACACATTTTTATGGATGTTAATTCTATCTATGATTATCTGTGAATGTTCTTTGCCTAAGGAACACAATTTGAGGTAACCTTCAGAGAAATTGCCACAATATAGAAATTGTCTATAGCTCATAGACAATTGCTGTTACTCTGTGAAGATAATAACAACAGGACCCTATGGGCATATGATTAGTTAAGCATCTGGAAAATGTGATTAATTTCCTAGCAGTTGCACAACTCAACTAGTACCTTGACCAATTCTATGTGACTAGAATGATAAAATCGTTCCTTAAAGGCCAGAGTGTATTGTACTCTTTGGAGTTAACTGTGGACTTGTGGAGATAATGGATGGCCCTACTTCTCTTATGATTGGATTAAGTGCTACACTTGGGAATTCCTTATCTCCTGAGACAAATCTTCTCCCATTGCCAGTGATTCCTCATAATTTTAGGATATTATTAAGACTCTACATGAAACAAAGAGGGTTCCCTGATGGTTATACCCTTAGCCATATTTGTCCCAGGAGCTACCTCTATTGATGTAAAATTGCAAGGAGATGCTTTAGTCAAGCATACAGGAACCACCTATAGCCAAACTCAACATGCAATCACCCACAAATTCAAAAGATGGCCCTCCAAACCAAATGGCCCTTGGTATCCTGACTGCAGCTCAAAGAAATATCTATGCTTTATTAAAACAGAGTGTTATGGGGATGCCTGGCTGCCTCAGCCATTAAACATCTTGCCTTTGGCTCAGGGTGTGATCCCAGGGTCTAGGGATTGAGTCCAGCATTCATTCGACTTCTCCAGGGAGGCTGCTTCTTCCTCCGCCTCTCTCTCTGTTTCTCATGAATAAAATAAGAAAAATCTTAAAACCAGAAACAAAAAAACAGAGTGCTATGTATATATCCAGATTATTGCAAAAATGTGACAGGGTTACTAGAAGACATGACTACTCAAATTGTCACTTTAACCAATCCCTCTTTTTCTTTTAATGACTGGTTAAACTCCTGGACTGGAGGAAGATTTTTGTCAACTATCAAAGGATATCCCTAGGGCAAACTGTCTTTGCCATTAATGATTACCAAAACTAGTACAATCCAAAACCTGACCACTCTTACTTTGGTAACTGATATCCAAAACTTACATCCAAGGATCTAGTATACCTTAAGACTCTTTGCAGGATCAAAACCACTTGAACTTGTCTGGACTGGACCCTATCAGGTTCTCTTGACCACTCCAACAGTGGTAAAACTTCACAGCTTTTCCCTAGGGCACATCTTTCCAAAATCAAGACCACTCTGGCCCAGATGAGGAGCCCTCCGCCAAGTACAGCTGCGAGCCAGTTAGAGATCTATGCCTGTTATTCAAATAAGACTTTATTGATTCACATATGGAGGCCTAGAGGCCCATGAATACAGTCCATTGCCAATCCCTACTTTTTCACATACAATCATTCTATGCTATTATTTTAGAAAAACTCCTTGAATACTTTCTTCCCAAAACTCATGATTTCTCCTTCCTGACCCCAAGACTTTATTTTCAACCTTTTCCTTCAGGATGACCTCTCCAAATTTACTTGGTCAGAAATCAGAACTTACCTGGAGCTGTCCCCACTTAATGTCCTGCTCTCACAATACAATCATCACCCCTCTTCAGGCCAAGATTTGTCTTTCTCCTTATAACTTTCTCATTGTAACCTTCCTTTGATTTCCTTCTTCTGGGACCATACAGCACAAGGATAGTTTTCCTGGAAAGAAACTTGTCAATGGCTATCCTGTCTCCTTCCCTTCTTAGGACCTCTGGCCCCAATACTCATACTCCTAATGATTATTCCCTCTCTCTTTAAAATCTTTGTTATATTTGCCTCTTCTAGAATCCAGCAATTCGTATATGAATGATGATTCAACAGGGATTCCAGCCCATACCCTTGGAAGGTCCCCTCCCCAGATTCCAAGGACCAGGCCACCAAGGAATTGCCCTCAAATTGCCTATCAGCAATTAATATAATACCATCCTGTGGTCTTTAACTGTGCAGAAACCCTGATGGACTGGCAAGTTTATGTAGGGACATCTCTATGACCCTCATTCAGCAGGAAGAAGCTACTGACAATGAGACCTCCACTCAAGTGTAAAAGATTTGTCATCATTGTTGATCTCTCAGAGGCAATGTAGAGGCCACTTTTAGGCAAACAGCCTTGACAATGAAATACAGATAGCCTTATCAGGTGACCTACCTCAAAATATCCATAAGACCTAACTAACTGACCAATAGGCTACTTACAACTAGACACAGTCACCTAAAGGGGAGGGATTCCATAGGTCACCATACCTCCTCCTCTTCCCCCTTTAAAAACAGTCCCTACCCACTACCTTATTGCAGACAACCTCTCCTTTGCTATCCTGCCTTCTGTTCCCTATAGTGTATTCAGTGAATTCTGTCTCCTTTGTTCTGCTTTGGGTGAATCCTTTCACCTCCTGAGACACCATCATTGCCCCACATTTGGAGCCCACATCCAATCTAGAGACATCCCATTTAGTCACTGCAGAAGACAGTATAATAAAAGCTTATGCTTTCAGACAATGCAGGACATGCCACCCAGATGTTGCAGGATAACCTAGTCAATAACTACTTGGATACCTGTTATGTTACTCATCAGTGAACAAAACAAAGTAGAAATTATGTCCATGGACTGTGGTTGCAACCTGCCTAGATTTGAATCTTTCAGCTTCGTACCTTATAAGCTCTGGGATCTGGAGTAATTTAGTTAAGCTAAGTGTCTCAGTTTCTTATCTAGAAAATGGAGAGGATTAATGTGCTCATACTAAAAGGCAGACATGAAGATTAAATGAGTATATGGAAGGAAGAAGAAAAAAAGGGAAGGAAGGAGGGAAGGAAGGAAGGTAGGAAGGAAGGAAGGAAGGAAGGAAGGAGGGAGGGAGGGAAGGAAGGAAGGAAGGAAGGAAGGAAGGAAGGAAGGAAGGACGGAAGGCATCATGCATCTCAAATTCCTCATTTTGAAGATGATAAAATACTCAGTATGCAAGAAGGTTTTAAATGCTAGGAATAACAAAATTTAAAAAGAAAGAGAGGTAACAGTTTTGGAGGCTGAGGGCATGTATGTAATTTTTGTCCAGAGAAGACTTCGTAGAGATGGTGATATTTGAGCAATGACTTGAAAGTGTCAAGGAAGTGAGCCATGTGTACAAAGAGGGAAAGAATTTTCCAAATGAAGGGAGGAGAAAATGAAGGATCCTTAAGTCAGGTGTATACCTAGTGTTATCAAGAAAGAGGAGACATAAAAGACTCAGAATGAGCAACTAAAAGAACAGGAGGTGTGGGCAGAGAGGAATTAAGTGACCAGATGATGGAGGTTCTTGTAGACCGCTACAAAAACTTTAGCTGTTTGTATATGGAGTCAAAAGTCTATGAAATGAATCCTCTACAGACTTATAAAGAATTGTAGCTGTCTGTTATGCAGAGAATAGAGTGTACAAAGCAAATGAAGAACTGTGAAAATTAGAAAATGTCTTTTTCTAGGATGGTGGTATTGATACCATAGTCACGTTCCAAGTATAGTTTGAAAATGGAGCCAACAGAATTTTCTGACAGATTAATTATAGGGTATAAGAGAAAGAGAACAATTAAAGATTGCATTAAGATTTGCTTGTGTAATACGAAGGATGAAGTTGCCACAGCTTAGATGGAAAAGATGGAGGAGCAGATTTAGAAGTTTAAGAAAGGAATTCTGTTTTGAATTGTTACTTTTAAGGTATTTACTTAAATAAAGAAAAGAAGGAAGGAAAGGAAGGAAGGACGAACAAACTTATTTTTTTATAAGATAGGTGAAAGACATGCTCCAAAAAAGAGGAAGAAAACAATTGTATTGTTAATGAGTCAAATAAATGAAAATTGAGATTTAACTATTGCATTATATACTAGAACTGAGAGAAATTTGCTTTTAGATTTGGAGAAATGACTGGATATAAAGAACCCAGCATAATTGGAAAAAATATGATTTTGAGATAAAAGGAGAAAATTGTTGGGATGATGAGATTAAGTAGGTAAAATTGGATGGATTCTAGTGCACAAGTAGAGGATATGGCCATGACTAGGATCACTGAGAATCCATCCAGAAGAACAGGAGGTAAGACAGGATATTTCCACAGATACAGGGAGATTGTAGATGTAATGGGGAACATGGAGAATTTATCCTCTAATTGCATCTGTATTATCAGTAAATAAGGGTAACTGATCAACAGTGGCCGAAGAGAAGAGAGCAGAATTAGTCAAATGGAAGAGTGGATTCTGAAGAGTAGCATGATTGCTGGGTTATACAAAGAACCTGAGATTAGAAATATAAGAGCAAACCAGGATCAGTGGCTCTCTTGATAAATCTCTGGGATCATGGCCTATCCACATCTGTGATCTTAGAGTCTTCACATAAAACACTCTGTCCCTCTAGTTGGAACACTGTGTGTGACTGTGACAAAAATATTTGGCTCTATCTATCATTGGTTGAGTTCCAGCCCAGAGAAAACATGTTGTGATTGGACATTTTTAAGTATATTCCATTCTAGTTATTAGTTTATCTCTTATCTAAGTACAATTCATGCTTGTGAAATTATCCCAAAAGGAAATTGTCACTTCTTTTGTTACAGAAGATTTTCTGGAAAAGCCGTC
This sequence comes from Vulpes lagopus, assembly GCF_018345385.1. Classification (NCBI taxonomy): domain Eukaryota; kingdom Metazoa; phylum Chordata; class Mammalia; order Carnivora; family Canidae; genus Vulpes; species Vulpes lagopus. The sequence continues at coordinate 19,022,377 of NC_054824.1, read as the reverse complement.
TGTGCTTCTAAAACTTTAATGATTTGTGCAGCACCTTCAAGACTTTGTTCTTATCTGATTGTGATCAATGGACTCAAGCCAGTTTGGCTGTGCAGCAACTGTTGGGTACTTTAAGTAAATATTGGTAGCCTGTGGCAGATAGAGAGGTAAGTAGGGGCTATGCATCTTTTCTACCACCATCTCAATGCCAGCTGGTATGTTACAATAACTGCAAGTCTTATTCCAAAATCTGATAAAGATACAAACATTGAGTAGAAAGCCAACACAAAATAGCCAAGCAATCTGTTCACATAGGCTTAATGAAGATCTCACTCTCTGTCCTGACACATTCTAGGGAGCACCTTGATAGGATGTTTTTCACTCAGGTGTAGAGGTAGCAATATTCTAATGGTAGAATAAGCCCAAACTTTAGTCAGATGGTTGGAAGACTCTCCTTTTAGTAATGTATCCCCATGTATGAGAATGTTAGACTTACTGGTTTCATACATGTTATTCATTTTTTTAAAAGCTAATGACCTTATCTTTATCTTTATTTTTTTTATTTTTTTATTAGAGTTCAATTTGCCAACATCTAGCATAACACCCAGTGCTCATCCCATCAAGTGCCCCCCACAGTGCCCATTACCCAGTCACCCCAACCCCCACCCACCTCCCTTTCCACCACCCCTTGTTCGATTCCCAGAGTTAGGTGTCTCTCATGTTCTATCATCCTCACTGATATTTTCACGCATTTTCTCTCCTTTCCCCTTTATTCCCTTTCACTATTTTTTATATTCCCCAAATGAATGAGACCATATAATGTTTGTCCTTCTCCGATTGACTTACTTCACTCAGCATAATACTCTCCAGTTCCATCCACATTGAAGCAAAGGGTGGGGAAGCAGTAAAATCTTTCTAGTCTAACCATATCTTTTAACACCACTCATCTCATTGATGAAGAAACAATGTCAACATCTCTAATAACAATAACCCCTGCCCATATATATTCCAATAACAATATTGAAGTATTAGAGCACTCTAAAGTGTATCCTGATTCAGATAGTTTTAGGTACTAACCAAACACACTTTGGTTATAGTTAAGGTTAACTAAAACAGAGAATATCACAATGATATAATATTCAGTTTACATGGAGTAATTGCTTTTGACTATTCAAAATTGGGGCCGGGGGCAGTCGGAGTGGCTCAGTGGTTTAGCGCCGCCTTCAGCCCAGGGTGTGATCCTGGAGACTCAGGATCGAGTCCCACGTCGGGCTCCCCTGCATGGAGCCTTCTTCTCCCTCTGCCTGTGTCTCTGTCCCTCTCTCTCTGTGTCTCTCATGAATGAATGAATGAACGAATGAATGAATGAATCAATCAATCAATCTTAAAAATAATCCGAGCCAGATAACATTGCATCACACTTGAACCAACCCTTAATTCATGCTATTTGCATGTATGTGTATATAATCTATTTTAACTTCTTCCTGGCTGATATGTATGTAAAATAATAAATTTGAGGATGAATTACATTTGATTATAATAATGCATTTTGAATAAATGCATGACTCTAAAATTTTCTGTAGACAACCTAAATGAGGATGCACTATGAATTTTTAATGATTTTTAATACTAATCAAAGTAAATATAGTTTTCAATATGAAATTATGTTTTTGGAATAGCATAAATATGAAATATATCAATTCTATAGTATTAATTAATATTAATATAGATTACAAAGCACTAGATGTACCAAATTATCTCTCTTTGTTAGCCTAGCAGAGCATAAATTATACCAAAAACCAGAATGTTTTTGAAAACTGTAATTACATTGCTCTTTCTAATTCCATTGCACAGAATCTATCTTAATACTCCTTTGAGGAGTGCTGGGGTGGTGTAGTCGGTTAAGTGTCGACTCTTGGTTTTGGCTCAGGTCTTGATATCAGGGTTCTGAGATTGAGCCTTACATTGGACTCCATGCTCAAAATGCAGCCTGCTTGAGATTCTCTCTCTCCCTCTGACCCTTCCACTTGTGCTGTGTCTGTCAAATAAATTTAAAAAACATTCCTTTGACAAAATATCTGAAAATAGAGGGGTCATATTTCCCTGGCTTGAATTATTTTTAATTAACGTATTGCTTCTCTAATAATTAGTGATAAAACAAATTTCATTTAAATTTTCTTGTTTTTCGGATGAAAATTCTTAGTATGCCAAATAGAAGATTTTTCTTTTACTCTTAGTACTAGATTTATTAATTCTGTAGTGAAATAAGTAGGGCATTTTTCATGATAATACTTGCTCCTATTTTATAGTCTTCATTTTACTATGTATTATCAAAATATTCTATGAAGAATCATTTTTTTAAAGATTTTATTTATTTATTCATGAGAGACACAGAGGCAGGCTCCTCCCCGGGACCCTGATGTGGGACTCGATCCCAGAACTCACAACCTGAGCCAAAAGCAGATGCTCCAGCACTGAGCCACTCAGGCACCCTGAAGAATCATTTTCTATTCACCTTTACCTGCTCTACATTGTTCCAATATAAATTAAAATGCTCATCTCCAACCATTCATTCATATGATCACTAACAACATTCTAAACCTTTATTTAATAATAATTAAACAAGGGCCTCCAGAATATTTGAATACAAAGTAAAACACAGGTCAAAAGATTAAAATATGATAGAATATGAACAAAGGGGGAAAAAGAGGAAGAGCAGTAGTAATACAAGGGGAAGATACAGATGAAACAAGCCGACAACCAGAAGAGGAAAGTAGAGATAAATACAAGCATGAGATTACTCTCCAGTTAAGTTGGTTCCCATAATCTAGAATTCAAAAATTAAATAAAACAAAAATTCATTCAAAATGGAATTTACACTTATATGTAAAATTCAAAGTTGTAAAACTCTAGAAGATAATATAGGAGAAGCCTAAGTAACCTTTGGTATGATGATGCCTTTTTAAAGACAATACCAAAAAGACGATCCATGAAAGAAGTAATTGATAAGCTGGATGTCATTAAAATTAAAAATTTTTTGGATTGTGAAAGACAATATCAAGAGAGTAGGAAAAAAAGAAAAGGGCCGTAGACTGGGATAAAATTTTTGCAAAAGACATAATCTGATAAAGGATGGTTATCAAAAATATACAAAAATACTTTAAACTTAGTAAGAAAACAATTTGATTAAAAAGTGGGCCAAATACCTTGACATCTCACCTAAGAACATTATAGACATAGCAAATAAGTATGTAAATTAAAACAAGAGACCACTACTCATCTATTAGAATGATCCAAATCCAAAACACTAACACCAAATGTTGTTGAGGATATATAACAGAAACTCTCCTACATTTCTAGTGGAAATGCAAAATGGTACAACTACTTTGAAAGATAGTTAGGCAATTTTTTTTTTTTACAAATTGTTTTTACAAACTGTTTTTACAAACACACTCTAACCATACAATCCAGCAACCATGCTCATGCCGTTGCTTCAATTGGGTTGAAAATTTATGTTCACATAAAAAATCGCGTGGAGCTTTGCTTTGTCTATAGCAGCTTTACTCATAATTGCCAAAACTTGGAAGCAAACAAGATGTCCTTCAGTAGATAATGGTGAGTAAACTGTGTCATTCAGACAATGGAGTATTATTCAACACTAAAAAAAAATAAATGAGCTACTATCAAAAATATAAAAAGACAGGGATGGGGGCCCCTGGGTGGCTCAGTCAGTCAAGCATCTGACTTGTTTTGGCCTCAGGTCATGATCTCATAGTCATGAGATCAAGCTCTGTGTTGGGCTCTGCACTCAGCATGGAGTCTGCTTCAAGATTCTCCTCTCCCTCTTGCACTCTCTCTTTCAAATAAATAAGTAAAGTCTTAAAGAAGATACAGATAAACTTTAAATGCATATTACTAAATGAAAAGAACCCAATGCAGGAAAGGCTTCATATGATATAATTCTGGAAAAGGCAAAACTATAGAGACAGTAATAAAGGCCAGTATTTGCCAGGCGTGGCAGGGAAAAGATAAATAGGCAAAGCACAGAGATTTTTAAGGCTGTGAAATACTCGGTATAATACTTAATGATGGATTTATGTCATTGCACATTTGCCCTAACCCACTGAATGTACATCAAGAGTGAACCTTAAGGTAAATTATGGTCTTTGGGTGATTATGATGCAGCAATGCAGGTTTATCCTTGGTAAAAAAAAAAAAAAAAAAAAAAAAAGTACCACTGTGGTGTTAACAATAATGGAGACTCTGCATGTGTGGAAGCAGGGGATATGGGGAAAATCTCTGTGGCCTCATAATTTTATTGTAAATCTTAAACTGCTCTAAACAGGGTTTATAAAAAAAATTACAATATTCACAAGGGAGATTTTAGGGATAGAAAAACAGCTCAGGAAAAATATAAGAAATATTATATCAGGGGATCCCTGGGTGGCTCTGCGGTTTAGAGCCTGCCTTTGGCCCAGGGCACAATCCTGGAGTCCTGGGATCGAGTCCCACATCAGGCTCCCAGCATGGAGCCTGCTTCTCCCTCTGCCTGTGTCTCTGCCTCTCTCTCTTTCTCTATGTCTATCATGAATAAATAAATAAAAACTTAAAAAAAAAGAAATATTATATCAATGGAAACATGCTTCCCCCTCAACCTCTAACATCTCCATCCCTAACCTTCACTCTCATCTGTTGACTTTATTTCTTCTTCACCAAGAAAATTGAAGCAGAGAAACACTTTTATAGACTACCATTACTGTACCTATAGACTTTCTACATCTTTGTCCATGTACTTCCTCTTTGTCTCTACAGATAAGCTGAAAACACTTCTCACCAAGGCTATTTCTTCACTTGTGCAATTGTTCCCATGCCTTCTTGCTTATTTAAAAACACTGTTCTAGCGATTCTCTCTTTATTTCCATAATTGCCAATTTTTCCACTTGTAACTGAAGAGTTTATCAGAACAAAAATATACTATTTCTCTCACCATTAAAAAATAAATTGTCTCTTGACCTTACTTTGCCTTCCAGGAGAGCCCCATTTCTCTCTTCCTATTATATAGCAAAATTCCTTGAGAAACTTCTCTAACCTGCATTCTTCAATTTCCCTTTTCCCATTTCCTCATGTCCCCATTATCTTAAGATTTCATCTCACTACCCTCTACAACTCTCTTATTAATAACACCAATAATTATCTCTTTATTAAGTCTTCAGGACACTATTTGGTTTTTCTCCTGCCTCTCAAGCTACTCCTTCTCAGTCTCTTTTACGGATCTTACTTGCCATGTATTTAACTTCTAAGTGTGGCATATTTTAGGGCTGATTCCCCAGATGACTTCTCTAATCTATCTCTTTTCCCTCTTCAGATCACATCTAATAATATACCCAAGTTTATATTTCCAGCCAGATCTTTCACTTGAATACTAATATACATATATATTAGTTTTATATTACTGCTATAACAAATTACAACAAACAAGTTTAAAACAACACAGATTTATTTTCATACAGTTATGAAGGTCACAAATCTAACATCACAGTGTCAGTAGAGCAGTTGCCTTTTGGAGATTTTGGGGAAAAATCCATTTGTTCCTTGGATTTTCAGTTTCTAGAAGTTTCCTGCATTTCTTAGTTGGTAGCCATACCTTTGTATTACTCCAAACTTTTGCTTTCATCATCACATAACACCTCCTACTACTGATTCTGATCTCCTCTCTCCGTCTTATGAGGGCCTTTATGCTTACGTGAGCCCATATGGGTAACCCAGGATAATTTCTCCATCTCAAAATTCTTAATCACATCTCTAAAGTCCTTTTTGCCAGTATCATTTACAGGTCCTAAGGATTATAACATGAACATCTTTAAGGGGTTATTATTCAGTTTGCCACAGTGTCCAACTGCCCACTGAGACCTCTATTTGAGTGTTATCTCAGATAAAATGGCCAAAACAGAGCTTCTGAGATTCCACCACAAACCAGTTCCTCTGCTCGTTGCAACTCTGTTCTTAAAACTTCTTGGTCAAAAATGTTTGGTACCATCTTTGATTCATCTATTTCTCTAAAAGTCCCAAATCCAATTCTTCACTAAGCAAATCCTGTTGGATGGTCTTCAAAATTCAGAATACTATGACTTTTTACCATCTTCATGTCACTAGCCTGGACCATGTCACCATTATCTTCTGGCAGCAATATCCATTTTGCCTGAATTAAAAGCAGCCCTGGTGACCAGGAACCCAATATGGCCAAATCTGTTTACTCTGATCTTCACCATGTGCACCAGAATATGTGGCTGTCTCTTGAACCAGGAGGAGCAGAAAGCATTTTTGCTTACTTCTAATGTTGTCATACAGCTAGCATTTTTAAAGTCTTTTTAAAGTCACCTTAAATCCTTCTCAGAACAACATGAAGTATATAAAAATAGTAGTGAAGTGTTTAGTAAACAGCACTCACTAAACCCTCCTTCCCAATGGTGATGGGATTCCGCATTGCCTATAGGTATAAATTCATACTCCTTAGCATGGATACAAAGCCTTCATGAAATGGCCTTACTCTGTTTCTAGGATCAGTTTGCACCATTCTAGAATCTAGGTGTTTAGGATCCTCTGCCCTGATAAGAACACATCCTTGCTTTTATCCTTCCCCACGATTATAAATATTAAATATAAGCATATATTAAGTTTTTTGCTGGCAGTTATCTAGAATAACCAATGTGTCATTTTATAAATTTTTGAAAGGAGTGTGTTAGGAACCATTGTCTCACACTTGTAATCAAAAAAGTTGTATCATCCCAATAGGAAGTGAGGTATAGGGGATCCCTGGGTGGTGCAGCGGTTTAGTGCCTGCCTTTGGCACAGGGCGCGATCCTGGAGACTCGGGATCGAGTCCCACGTCGGGCTCCCGGTGCATGGAGCCTGTGACTCTGCCTCTCTCTCTCTCTGTGACTATCATAAATAAATTAAAAAAAAAAATTTTAAGTAAATAAAAAAGAGGAAGTGAGGTGTATTTAGGCATCTTCTAACAGGCAATCATATACATGTCTACATGGCAAGGAGATCTTTCATCTACCTGCTGTTTGTTAGCTGTGGGTAAAGAGGGAATCTTGGGCTTTTGACTGCAGCTACTGTTAAATACTCAATACTTTGCAAATCTCCCTCTTATTATGTACTGCAGATGTTTGACTTTAAAAAGCCACCTAATTCTGATCTTTTATTGCGGTTTATGGTTTGTAAGGTGTTTTACAATTACTCTCACTTGATCCTCCCTAAATCCTATGAATTAGAAATGACAGGTATCACTCTAAATTTTAATATGAGGAACTTGAGGCTGACCATTTATCTAAGTCGAAAGTGGCAGAACCAGAACCAGCTTTAAGATTAGGTCAGTTCTTTGTTTTATTTATTATACTACACTACAAATCAAGTTGTCCCTGTGTATATATTCTCTTGCAATAACTTATAGTTAATGCCTCTTTCCGTAATATACTTGCTATATCTCTACCTAAGTATTAACTTTTAACTGAGAAATCAGTTTCTGGAATATCAATTTTGGCATCTATTTTGGGCATCTATTTTTTTTTTATACCCCTATGAAAGTAGGGTTTAAAAACTGTATTTTTGGTGCTTCTTATTAGCATTTTGTTTTTGTGGCTGTTAGGAAGTATTGTAATTTTTTTAAGATTTTATTTATTTATTCATGATAGTCACACACAGAGAGAGAGAGAGAAAGAGAGAGAGAGGCAGAGACATAGGCAGAGGGAGAAGCAGGCTTCATGCAGGGAGCCCGGGTCTCCAGGATTGCGCCCTGGGCCAAAGGCAGGCGCTAACCTGCTGTGCCACCCAGGGATCCATTTTTTTTTTTTTTAAGATTTTATTAGGAAGTATTGTAATTTTGAAGTTAGGTGTGATGTCTGTACAGATACATGAAAATCACACATTAATATTCTTGTCCTTATATTAATCCTTGAGACCAGAACAATGTATCATAAACTTCTTTTATAGTACCTAGTAGAGCAATAGGCACTACAATAAGTATATCAAACAAGATACCCTTGAACAAAGAGCTATGACAAAAGGAAGTAAAACTGAAGTACTGCCATGTTTTTGGTATATCTTTCCTGATAATATTATAACTAAAATAGTTTGGAAATAATACATTTATTCATCCAATGTCTTTTTAAGTACTTTCTATGTGCCTGCCATATGATCTAGAACTGATATTGGCAAACTATTGTCTACTGGCCAAATCTTTTGGCTACTTTTTTTTTGTAAATAAAAGTTTTATTAGAAAAAAAATATTACAATTCATATTACTTTTCTTTTAAAGTCCTCAAATGTCTTCCTATCTTATTTTTGGAAAAAAAAAAAAAACAAGGTTCTTAATATCTATATGCCCTGGGCCTCCACCCAGCCCCCTAGTCTCTCTCTAGCCTCATGCTCGGCTTCCCTTCACTTTGCTCACTTGCCTCTAGTCACATTGGGTTTGTGCTACCTTCTGAACTTGCCAGGCGTAATTCTTCTCACACTTCTGCACTAGCTATTCTCCATGAAAGAATCTTTTTCTTGCTTATATTCTTATGATTTTATCCTCTGCTTCCTTCAGGATTTAACACAAATATTACTTCTCGGTAAGATCTTCTTTGGCCTTCTTATTTGAAATATGAACCTCTTTTATGTCCAACCTTCTTGCTTTACTTTTTCTCCTTAATAATCATTACCATTAATTCACTAGATATTTCCCTTATGTTATTTATATCTCTCTTCTCCACAAAACTGTAAGATTGATAAGAGCAGAAAGTTCTGAGTATATGGTGCAGCACCAATGCTGAAACAGTGTTTGAATCATAAGGGCTCAGTTAATTGATTTTAATTAAAAGTACAAAGTTGTTATTCAAAACTTTTGTCTTTGTGTTGTATTCAGTGACAAAGTTTCATTTGTAATCTGTTCAATCTTCTACAAGCCTATATATAAAGGAGTGACACAATACTCCTGATTTTGAGAGCAACACCTAGAGAATCTCTCACTATTGTGTTTCTAAAGGTGTTGAAAAATTTCTGTCTCACACCAAGTGCCTTTGAATGCCATGCATAGATATTTCTCCGGCAATGAAATTATAAAATTGTGAAAAAACTGGGATCCCTGGGTGGCGCAGCGGTTTGGCGCCTGCCTTTGGCCCAGGGCGCGATCCTGGAGACCCGGGATCGAATCCCACGTCAGGCTCCCGGTGCATGGAGCCTGCATCTCCCTCTGCCTGTGTCTCTGCCTCTCTCTCTCTCTGTGTGACTATCATAAATAAATAATAAAAAAAAAATTTAAAAAAAAAATTGTGAAAAAACTATATGATTGTTTTTTAATATAATGGGCCACATTCATGATATGAATTTTTTTCTAATCAAAAAAATATAACCAGGGACGCCTGGGTGGCTCAGTGGTTAGGCATCTGCCTTCAGCTTGGGGCACGAACCTAGAGTCCCCAGATCGAGTCCCACATTGGACTCCCTGCATGGAGCCTGCTTCTCCCTCTGCCTGTGTCTCTGCCTCTCTCTGTCTTTCATGAATAAATAAGTAAAATCTTAGAAAAAATATATATAACCAAATCACAAGAAATGTAATATTAACATTATTGGTATAACTCTTATTTCAGGGATTTACCTAGAATAAAGTAATTGGGACAGTTGCTGATTTTTCCTTTCAGCTCAGGCTCCAATAAGACTTGAAAGTCTGCACTTTAAAACAAAAAATAGGGGCAGCCTGGATGGCTCAGCGGTTTAGCGCCGCCTTCAGCCCAGGGTATGACCTTGGAGACCTGGGATCGAGTCCTGTGTCAGGCTTCCTGCATGGAGCCTGTTTCTCCCTCTGTCTCTCTCTCTCTCTCTCTCTCTCTCTGTCTCTCATGAATAAATAAATAAAATCTTAAAAAAAATAAAACAACAAATAGTTGTTTTATTCACAATACATTTTTGCATCATTTTTTAAAAATATTTTATTTATCCATGAGAGACATAGAGAGAGGGGCAGAGACATACATAGAGGGAGAAGGTGGCTTCCTGCGGAGCCTGATGCAGAACTTCATCCCAGGACCCTGGGATCATGCCCTGAACCGAAGGCAGATGCTCAACCACTGAGCCACCAAGCTGTCCTTGTTTACATTACTTTTTACTTCTTAAATGTTTTACTAAATATGTACCTTGATTACTGATTTTTTTGGTAACCTCTTAAATTTTATGCCCAAGGCAATTGCCTCACTTTCCTATCAACCCAGCTCTATTTCACGCAAGATCTACTGCAAGAGAATAATAGGTCAATATAAAGAATACCTTTTACATGCTTTTATTTGCTAAGCATAATTCCACCTAGCAAAACTACAACTATCTAGCTTACTGACCAGGATGTTTTCTGCTATCACTACTAAATTTGGACTCATACTTACCATAGATATGGGAGGGTGGGTCCTTGTGATCATTGGTAAGTGTTTCAGCATTAAAAATCATAATAACCCTTAAATTCATTTCAAGCCTGAGTTTAATTAATAAGAAAATATGGATAGAGAGAAAACATTAAGTATGAAATTGCATATGGGAATTCAGAGTCCCACTGGACACTCAAGAGAATAAACTGAAAGCTATTAGAAGTAAGAGGGTTCATTGTTCTTTTCTGAAAAATACAGAAACTAGTAGCCTTTCTTCAGACCAGAACAAAGCAGTTGGGTATTAACAGGAAAATAGAATACAGCAAAACTGAACTGAGATGTTTAATATCTGGACAGAAAAAAAAGTGAAGGATCATTACACACTTGGATTGAAAAAGAGAATGCTACTAATTTAAATTTTTATATTAACCTACACATTTAGCGTAATGCCAAATAAGAACCACTGGTACTTTTAGAACTTGGAGAAATTTGACTTTCAGAATGGCAGAGTAAGTCCTCTGAAAATCCACTTCATTAAAGCATCTAGAATACTGGCAAAAATGTCAAAACTAATTTTCCTGGGGGGAAAAAAAGGCTTGATGTTTTTATAACATTAAAAATCATGTCTTGCTATACAATATCTATTGAAACTAGCAGTTTGAGACAAAATGAGTTAGGAGCGCCCACAAAGTCCCATTCCCAGAGCTTTGTTACTAATTTACCTATCTGGCAGCATGCTGAAAAGTACCATTCTCAGGATTTGTCTTAGTTGGTCTTAGTTACAACTCTCCCTTTGAGTGAGGTGTCTATCTTCATGGCATTTGTCAAAAACATCAGTAGCAGTTTAACTTTACATCTGTCTCAGGTGGCATTACTTGGGGTTAACAAAAGGCTGATCAAAATACTTAAAAGGGAAAAATTGGAAGCAGATGTTCATAGGAACTGTAAAAGCTAAGGCATATTTCAGAAATCTAAAAAGAAATATAGAAACCGATGTTCAGGGCTATGTACATGTCCAGAAAGGAGCTGGAAGAGCCCTAATATCTCACCTCTGACTACCTTGAGACTCTACAAGCAGAAAGTGAAAGCTAATACAAAGTGGTAAACTGCCTGCCATGGCCTTGAAACTAAGCCACAACATTCACAGAGTTCTTCAAAGAATGAGAGACCTATTTGATCTGAGCATTTAAGGAAATATCTGTTCATTCATTAGATGACCACTGAGCAAATCAAGTATAGATTTCAGGGGCCACACAGGACAAAGAATATAGACCATACATAATGAATCCAGGAAAATCACTAAGTGAACAGCAGCAACATTTATAACAACAAAAAAACCTGTGGAAGAGGATTCTGATTTCTAGAATTGCCATATAATTAATTGATTGATCACTTGATTAATTGATTGAGTTTAACAGTCATACTGAAGTGTAATTAATACCCAAAATACCACACATATTTAATATGTATAATTTTGTGAGTTTGAGCAGACATCCACCCATGAAATCATTAACATGATCTAGTGTCCCTCTTCATCTCTTACTACAGTCTTTGGGATAAACTTTAATTTATCTGATATAAGGATGGCTATCCCTGCTTTCTTTTGAGGACCATTTGAATGGTAAATGGTTCTCCAACCTTTTATTTTCAGGCTGTAGGTATCTTTATGTCTAAAATGAGTCTCTTGTAGACAGCAAATAGATGGGTCTTCTTTTTATCCAGTCTGAGACCCGGCGCCTTTTGATGGGGTCATTAAGGCCATTCACGTTCAGAGTTACTACTGAAAGATATGAATTTAGTGTCATCATGATATCTATTCAGTCCCTGTTTTTGTGGGTTGTTCCCTTGGACTTCCTCTTTCTATTACAGAATCCCCCCTTAGTATTTCTTGCAGATCTGACTTGGTGGTCACATATTCTTTCAGTTTCTGCCTATCTTGGAAGCTCTTTATCTCTCCTTCTATTCTGAATGAGAGCCTTGCTGGATAAAGTATTCTTAGCTGCATGTTCTTCTCATTTAGGACCCTGAATATATCCTGCCAGCCCTTTCTGGCCTGCCAGGTCTCTGTTAATCTAATATTTCTCCCCATAAAACTTAGAGATTTCTTGTCTCTTGCTGCTTTAAGGATCTTCTCTTTATCTTTGGAATTTGCAAGTTTCACTGTTCATGTCAAGGTGTTGAGCAGTTTTTATTGATTTTAGGGGGGGATCTCTCTATTTCCTGGATCTGAATGCCTGTTTCCCTTCCCAGGTTAGGAAAGTTCATTAACCCAATCAAGGTAATAAACATATCAATCAACTTTAAAAATTTCTTCACACCCCTTTGGTTTTGTTTTGTTTTGTGGTAAAAACATTTAAGAAATCTACCTTCCTAACAAATGTATAAATTGCACAGTACAGTATTGTTAACTACAGGCATTATGTTGTACAATAGGTCTCTAGAAAATTTAGTCTTGCGTGACCAAAACTTTATACACATTAAATAACTCCCTATCTTGCACCTCTCCCAACCCTAGCAAGCACCATTCTATTCTTTGCTTCTATGAGTTTGAATATTTTAAATACTTCATGTAAATGGAATCATGCAATATTTGCCCTTCTGTGACTACTTTATTTCATTTAGTGTTATTTTGCTCTTTAGATAGATGCAGTATTTATCTCTGAATTATACCTAAATAAATTTAATAAGTATAAAGCATAAAATAAACTGTCCAAAATTACTTATAATAGTTTCTGCAGACTAAATACAGGTGACTTGTTTAGTTTTTATTCTAAAAAACCTTAAAAAAAAATCCCCAGGAGCATCTGGGTGGCTCAATGGTTGAGCATTTGCCTGTGACTCATGTGGTGATCCCCGGGTCCCGGGATCCAGTCTGCATTGCGCTCCCCATGGGGAGCCTACTTCTCCCTCTGCCTCTGTCTCTGCCTCTCTCTCTGTGTATCTCATGAATAAATAAATAAAATCTAAAAAAAAAAAAAAAGTCCCCAAATTTTCAGAAATCCCTTCATGGACCAAGACATCATTTATTTATTTTTTGTTAGATTGGTCATGTGACTCCAATGATATTATAGCTTTATTAACAGATGTCATTATTCTAAGCACTGGGTAGAAAAATTATTGATTGTTCCTTTTTTTAAGATTTTAGTTATTTATTCATGAGAGACACACACACACACAGAGGCAGAGACACAAGCAAAGGAAGAAGCAGGCTCCATGCTGGGAGCCAGGGTGGGACTTGATTCCAGGATCCCAGGATCATGTCCTGGGCTGAAGGCAGATGCTCAACTGCTGAGCCACCCAGGCGTCTGATTGGTCCTTCCTAAAAAATCATTTTATATGTATTTCAACAAGGAAAAGGAACATAAAAATATTTTGTAAATAAACTGAGTCCATAATGTACAACAGAAACAAATTTGGATAATATAAATCAATGTGCTTAATGCACCTTGAAACTTCAAAAAACTACTTTATTTCCCAAAGCACTTTTCTTTATTATTTTATTTCTTAAACAAGTATCTTTAAGCCAGATTTTTATCCTTTACATTTTTAAATTGCTCTTATGTGGGCAATTTAAAAAAAATAATGTAGTGACTGGGGCCTTAAAAAGTAATTAAAATAGACTCAATCTTATTAATATACATTTCTTCATAATTTGACCCAACAACTGGTCACATATAACACTAATGATGACTACCTATTCACTCTAAATAACCACAATATTAGTAGAGCTATTTACAAGTGGAAATGGAACAAAAAAAAATTTGTTATAACTTAACTTTTAATATCCTGTGTTCATTTAAAACACATTTGTTTTTTTAAAAAAAATCTTGTTAGCAGCATTTGCAATAGAGATATTTTGCTAATATACATTTCAGAAGAGTTGACACATCTTGTTTATATTTTTAGCATGAAAGAAAATAAAAAGATAAACTCTGGTTGAATATTAAAATCTTTCATTAGAGTAGACTTTTTTTCCTAAATTTATAACTAGCCTGGAACCACTAGAGGGCAAGCTTTACATTATAATAAACAAGAATTCACTTTCACATCCATTGTCGTGAGCACTTAAGATGTTTAAAAATGACTATTAAGAGTAGAAATTTGTCACAGTAAAACTAACTCCTTTTTGAGAGATAAATTAATCGAAATAATTTTTTCATATATCTTTAATTTAGCTACTCAAGTGCAGTAATTTTTAAATTTTAACACTTTTTTTAGAAACAGTGTTGAAGTATCATATACAATCTGCCTCTTCATAAAATTACGTTCAATATCAAGTAAATACCATTTCCTAGTGTTTAGTTTACAAATAAATTAGTGATTGAACTTATCTGTGTGTTCTTTTTGTCCTGTCTTCTATATAAGGGAGAAGGAATTTAGCATCAAACTTTAGCAGCTGCGGTTAGGTCAAAATCTTTGTACACGGCACAGAGTTCCTCAATCATCAAAAAAATAACAAGACACAAAGAAAAACCACTTTGAAAACACAACTTATTTATAGAATGTGTGTGTGTGTGTGTGTGTGACATATGTCATAAAATTCCTGTTTCACTATAAAAATCTTGTAGTTAGCTGAATCTAAAGTCACTATAATCTTTGCACCAAGATGTGTTTACCAATCTATATTAACAGATATCCTACAGTTCCTTCTCAGTTTTTTGGGGGGTGTGTTCTGCTGCCCAGGAGAAATGGATCCTTAGACATTCACATTGTATATAACTATATTTGATGATTGGTGGCAGATATTGAGCACTTAGCATGTTAAACTGTGTGACTTGCTTAGCTTAGGTTACTACTGATACTTGCCACTTTTCAAAAGAGATTTATTTTTTTCAAGTCAATGTTCAGCATCCAAAACCTAACACAGAAATGCAAGGTATTTGAATCATTAGATTGGCATCTGAAGAAGGATGACCCCAGTCTAAGAAATGGCCCAGCTACAATCAAATTAAAATTTGAACTCTTGAGTAGCCACCACCTGTAACTCTTGGGTAACATGAGAAATACTAGATATGTCTCTCTAAGTACCTTTTAATTAAAAAAAAAAAAAGCTGTTATGGTATAAGAGTGAGGTAGATGAAATGGACACAAATTCAAGATCATAAATCTATTTTGTGGAAATCATATTTCTCTTTTACTAAAATTAATTACTGGTGACTCACTGTGGTAGACTAGATGCATCAAATGTCCCAGTCAATGGCTTCCCTGATTCCATGTCATGGACAATTTCACTTAGCTAGTGCCATGTGAGCATGACAATGCTGGCCTTGTGCACACAGGTTTGCGATAAACTCATGAAAGAAGACACTCAGAAGAGAGCCAGCAACTAACTCCAGAAGCAGAGCTAACTGACTCTCAACCCACTAAGAACAATGAGGGGGTTTAGCTGTGTACAACTATGGTAGGCAGAATGATGATCCCCCCAAAATATACATGTTGTAGTTCCTAGAACCTGTAAATAGATAAATAACACCTAAATGATAAAGGGACCATAGCAGATTGATTAAATTGATAATCTTAAAATGGGGAGGTTATCCTGGACTGTCTGGGGGAGTCCAGTATAATGACAAAGGGTTCTTAGAAGAGAGAGGGAAAAGGGCCAGGGAAGGAGACCAAAGACAAATAGAGGTTTGAGGATGCTACACACCACTTTTAAGATAGAAGAAGAGGCCATGAACCCAAGAATGCACATGGCCTATAGAAACTGGAGAAGACAAGGGAATAGGTTTTTCTCTTGGGCTTCCAGAAGTAAGAGAGTCCTGCTGAAACCTTCAGTGTAGCCATGTTAGATCCATTTCTGACTTCTAACCATTAAAACTGTAAAAAAATAAATTTTGTTGTTCGAACCATTAAATTTGTGGTAATTTGTTAGAGCACCAGTAGAGAACTGGTGCAGTAGCCTTGCCTGTAGATTCATGAGTTAAATAAGCTGTTTTCATTTCAATTCTAAGTGGTGGGGCATTTTTTTACCCCAATGCTAGCTGATATGCTCTTTGAAGCAGAGATTTTTTTCTTTGTATATTTTTATACACACCAACTATTTAAGAAAGTAAAACATATGTTTGGAACCCAAAACCGACAAAATGTACAGAATAAGCAAATGAGTAAGACAAGAAAGAGGAGGAGAACTATATTACCACATTTATCTTTGTCAATGTTCTTTTGCAAAATGTACACTTTATCCCATTTAATTCATAAGCAACCATACAAAGTAAATAATTGTAATGCTGCATTTTAAAAATAACCAAAACACATATATAATGTAAGTTCTGCAGCTGGAAATTAAAACACTTAGAACTGAGTTCAAGTCCTATTAATAATGATGTTTATAACTTTCTGAACCATAGCATTAAGAAAAAAAATAATAATGTGATTTTTACACTATAAAACTAAGACTTTCATTGTCAGCATACAGTATTATACAAAATCTGTAACCAGAAGATTTATATTAAATTCTATGCTTCAGCAGAATGTGTTTTCAGATGAAAGCTTGCCTCTGTCAGAAGTAGTGCAATTATCAAGCAGTAGCAGAAACAGAAAAATATTTCATTAGTTTTACTTTAAATACGTATATGTAAATAGTATCAAGAAAATTTAATGTTATAATGAGAAATTCTGATTTTAATAACTTTGCTAAGGACTTCGGGACTAATGATGTCTTTCAAATCTTTTCTAAAGTTTGTTTCATCAGAAACATCAATTCCAATCATGAAAGGACAAACACCAATGTGTAGAGTATTACAAGAGAAAATTTCATCGAGTCCTCAATGTTGACTGTATATAGCTTCTCAATTGGAATTAAGACATTTCATAAGTGAGCATTGCAAAACACAACTAATAGAGTTTTCCTCTTTCTCTCACAAAGTGCTTGCCTCTTTAATAGATGTTCTAAAGAAACACTTAGCTTAATACTGGTAATTAATCATCTAAAGCAATGCTATCCAATAGGAAAAAAAATAAACAGATGAAATTAATTTTAAGAATATCTTTTATTTAATATAATACATCTAAAATATAATTTCAAAAGGTAATCAACAAAATTTTATTATTTTACAGTCTTTTCCTCATGCTAAGTCTTTAAAATTTAATGTGTATTTTATACTTATTTCATATCTCAATTCAGGCTACTCACAGTTAAGTCCTCGATAGTCACATGTTGTCAGTAGCTATCATATTGGATATCCCAGCCCTAAGAGAAATAGAGGGGTGACATGGGGGAAAGATTATTTCAATCCACTTTGTACAAAAGGAGATTGAAAACTAATTGGAATATCCTATAATTGCTTTTATGGATGGATCACAGAATTAAAAATCTACATTCGTAGGACCTGGAAATTATTTTAAAAAGTGCTCTGGATGCACCTGGTCTTCTGTATAGGTTTTGGGAACTACTGATACCATGTTAAAGTGGCTGTAAATGATGACTGGTTAACAGAGTAGCAAAGGTTCTAGAGTCAGAACATTTAGATTATAGAGTCTCAAAGACCTTGATTGAGATCAGACTCTGACTTTTTGCCAGTGAAACACGACCAAGTTACTTACCTTTCTTTCTGAGACTTAGTCTTTGATGATGTGAATAATATATACCTTATAAAATCATTAATGATTTAGATAAAACAATTCCTGTGTATAAAGAATCTTTCAGAGTCCTAAATAATTATGGGTTTTACTAATTATAATATGGTGCTAATGTGCCCAAAGCATGGAGTTTTATCATGAAATGGGCCCTAGTTCTATAATTCTTCCATGATTCCAAGTGGCATTTCTGATTCTAGTTATCTCTCTTGAAATTCTGAGGCTTAGGGTACCCTAACAAAATACCACAGATTGAGTGGCTTAAACAACAAAAACTTATTTTCTCACAGTTCTGGAGAATAGAAATCTAAGATCAAGGTTCTGTCAGGGTTGGTTTCTGGTGAGACATTTTATTGGCTTTTAAATAGGTGCTTTTTTATTGTCTTCATAAGACTTCTCTGTGCAAGTGCAGAGAGAGAAAGGGTTCTCTGGTGTCTCCCTTCTCTTATAAGAACACCAGCCCTGTTGGATTAGGGCTCCACCATTATGACATCATTTAAATTTAAATACCTCCTTAAGGCCCTATCTCCAAATACAATCAAATTGAGATTTAGGGGTTCAACATATAAATTTGAAAATTCAGTCCATAACAGTGCCACTGGGTAGTACCACTATGTAGTTATTGCCCAAACACACACCTGCAAACTTCCTGCCCAGGAAAGTTATATCTGCTTGACCTTTGAAACTTCCTCTTTTCTTTGATAACACCCATATTTTAGTGTGAAATTAGTTTTTTGGATTTATAATCTTTTGGAAGCAACTGCTTTATCAATTCTTTATTTAATAATAAATTTATTTTTTATTGGTGTTCAATTTGCCAACATACAGAATAACACCCAGTGCTCATCCCGTCAGGTGCCCCCCTCAGTGCCTGTCACCCAGTCACCCCCACCCCCCGCCCTCCTCCCCTTCCACCACCCCTAGTTCGTTTCCCAGAGTTAGGAGTCTTTATGTTCTGTCTCCCTTCCTGATATTTCCTACCCATTTCTTCTCCCTTCCCTTCTATTCCCTTTCACTATTATTTATATTCCCCAAATGAATGAAACCCATATAATGTTTGTCCTTCTCCGATTGACTTATTTCACTCAGCATAATACCCTCCAGTTCCATCCACGTCGAAGCAAATGGTGGGTATTTGTCATTTCTAATGGCTGAGGAATATTCCATTGTATACATAAACCACATCTTCTTTATCCATTCATCTTTCGATGGACACCGAGACTCCTTCCACAGTTTGGCTATTGTGGACATTGCTGCTATAAACATCGGGGTGCAGGTGTCCCAGTGTTTCATTGCATCTGCATCTTTGAGGTAAATCCCCAGCAGTGCAATTGCTGGGTGGTAGGGCAGAACTATTTTTAACTCTTTGAGGAACTTCCACACAGTTTTCCAGAGTGGCTGCACCAGTTCACATTCCCACTGCCAGCATCACCTTAATTCCAAAACCAGACAAAGACCCCACCAAAAAGGAGAATTATAGACCAATATCCTTGTTGAACATGGATGCAAAAATTCTCAACAAGGTACTAGCCAATAGGATACAACAGTACATTAAGAAAATTATTCACCATGACCAAGTAGGATTTATTCCCAGGATACAAGCCTGGTTCAACACTCGTAAAACAATCAATGTGATTCATCGTATCAGCAAGAGAAAAACCAAGAACCATCATATGATCCTCTCAATAGATGTAGAGAAAGCATTTGACAAAATACAGCATCCATTCCTGATCAAAACTCTTCAGAGTGTAGGGATAGAGGGAATATTCCTCAACATTTTAAAAGCCATCTACAAAAAGCCCACAGCAAATATCATTCTCAATGGGGAAGCACTGGGAGCCTTTCCCCTAAGATCAGGAACACGACAGGGATGTCCACTCTCACCACTGCTATTCAACATAGTTCTGGAAGTCCTCGCCTCAGCAATCGGCAACAAAAAGAAATAAAAGGCATTCAAATTGGCAAAGAAGTCAAACTCTCCCTCTTCGCAGATGACATGATACTGTACATAGAAAACCCAAAAGCCTCCACCCCAAGATTGCTAGAACTCATACAGCAATTTGGTAGCGCGGCAGGATACAAAATCAATGCCCAGAAGTCAGTGGCATTTCTATACACTAACAATGAGACTGAGGAAAGAGAAATTAAGGAGTCAATCCCATTTACAATTGCACCCAAAAGCATAAGATACCTAGGAATAAACCTAACCAAAGAGGTAAAGGATCTATACCCTAAAAACTACAGAACACTTCTGAAAGAAATGAAGGAAGACACAAAGAGATGGAAAAATATTCCATGCTCATGGATTGGCAGAATTAATATTGTGAAAATGTCAGTGTTATTTACTGACATTAAATTTACACATTTGTAAAGGGCAATTTACACGTTTAATGCAATCCCTATCAAAATACCATGGACTTTCTTCAGAGAGTTAGAACAAATTATTTTAAGATTTGTGTGGAATCAGAAAAGACCCCTAATACCCAGGGGAATTTTAAAAAAAGAAAACCATAGTTGGGGCATCACAATGCCAGATTTCTGCTTTATCAATTCTTAACTGTGTACTATTGTGATAATCATAAAGAAATGTGTTTTGGACAATCTTCTACATAATATAGAGCTACTAACTGGAGAAAATGGCCAAATTATAGCTTTATGGGAAAAGTATTATAAATTTGACTCTAATCTTTCATTCCAAGTTTCTATTACCTATATAGAGCTCATCCTATCTTTGCTGTTCTGTTTTTCTCATTTACTTTTTTGGATACCCAGGCCTAGCGCCCTCTTGCTTTCATTCCCTGCTAGGACTTACATTTTGTTTTGTTTTGTTTTAAGATTTTATTTATTCATGAGAGACAGAGAGAGAGGCAGAGACACAGGCAGAGGGAGAAGCAGGCTCCACTCAAGGAGCCCGACGTAGGACTCGATCCCAGGTCTCCAGGACATGCCCTAGGATGAAAGCAGGCGCTAAATCGCTGAGCCACCCAGGGATCCCAACTTACATTTTCTATTGTGTTATAATGTTCCCTCCTAACCCAGTGGCAGGCACCCTCAACCTCCTCTCTTTATTGCTTGCCAAGCATCAATGATGACTTCCTTCTCTGGCCCAAGTGAAATAATCGGTTGTTGTAAAATAAATAAGGAGGGGCAGCCCCGGTGGCTCAGCGGTTTAGCACTGCCTTGCACTCAGGGTGTGATCCTGGAGACTCCGGATCGAGTCCCACGTCGGGCTCCCTGCATGGAGCCTGCTTCTCCCTCTGCCCCCTTCCCCTCTCTCTCTCTCTGTCTCTAATAAATAAAAAATCTTAAAAAAAATAAAATAAGTAAGGAGGCTAGCCTACCAGGTCAAAATATGGTCTAGAAACACATCAGTTGGCATTCTTACCTTTATTCTCTACTGAAAGCAATAATACCTTATTTTAGATAGCACTGCATCAATTTCACCTCTTTTATAAAATTTAGTCTTCTCTTCATAGGCTTAAACCTAACTGAAACCAGTTATATTTTTAGAGCATATACCAACTCTTTTAAAAAAAAATTAACTATTTTGTCTATAATTAGATGTTTCTTCAAGGGAAGGAGATATTTTTGGCCCTTCGTAGCTCTCTTTGGCAGCAATATGATTGACAATAATGATATACAGTCAAAACTGTCTTAATGAAGTTTGATCAGGTTAAGTGCACAGTTAGTTTTCTCTTATTACATTTCAAAGACCAATTCTAAAAAATATTTTTCTCAGAACTGATAAACATTGCAAGTTCTTCTTTTGCTGGTATGTGAAATTTATTTGGCTTAAGATAATACATAGAATTTAATTGAACTTATTTAAAAGTTATATCTAATACAATCAAAATGTACTATTGCTATAATTATACCAAGAAAGAGGGATAAGCATCTAAATGTACCTTAAATGTTAAGGATGCCTGTGACATTTAAGGATTTCCTGGAAAATCCGCCATTTTTGACTGACCCAGAGATTCTCAGATGAGGTACCAGAGGACAGATATTTTACTATTTTTGGTACAATTGCAAATGGGAATGTTTTCTTAATTTCTCTTTGCCACTTCATTAGTGCTGTATAGAAAGTGCAACAGACTTCTATATATTAATTTTGTATCCTATTACTCTACTGAATTGATTTATCAGTTTTAGTAGTTTTTGGTGGAGTCTTTAAAACCTTATTTTTATGGTAATTAATGCTACAATTAGTATAATGCTATACCACCTATGTTATTAAATTATTTTTAGATCAGTTTTTCATTTTTGTACATGAAATTAGCCATTTTTGATACACATGAAGAGAACCACTTCTTATGATCATATGCTTTTTTGAGAAAATATTTATTTTAGAGAGAGATACAGAAAGAGCATAAGTGGGGGAGGAATAGAGGGAGAGAGAGAATCTCAAGCAGACTCCTTGCTGAGTATGGATCCTGACTCAGGGCTCGATCTCAGCACCCTGAGATCATGACCTGAGTCAAAATCAAGAGTCAGGCATTTAACTGACTGGGCCACCCAAGTACCCTTGATCATATATCTTTTAACTATTTAATAAACACTTCCTCCAAACATAAATATTGTAAATAAAGCAAAACTTTATACCCCATAATCCGTATGAATGGGCAGGTCATTTTCTAAAGATAGTGCCTAAATATATACTTGAAGTTTTCAAGATGAGAAAAGTTAAAATTTTGTTATTCATGGTAAGCCCATGAAACCAAAAATACATCAGAAGTGTAGCAGGTGGAAAAAAACTAACACATCAAAATATTTTAAATCAGTATAATTTTGTTCATAGCATTAACTATATTCAGGTGCATGATATCTTAGAAGAGATGAAGTACACCAGTTGTTGACAGGCACATAGAATTCTTATTGTTGCTGTTGGTTTTCCCTTTTTATTCTTGATATAAAATTAGTAACTTGAGAAAGTGGTCAGGTTATAGCTCAATGTAAAAGGTGCAAGAGAGAGAACACAGAAGAAAAATCTTTAATTAAGCTGTAGTAGTTTTAAAATAATTAAATATGCTTGACCATAATCATTATTTTAGATTTATAAAAGCAACATGAATACAATCAACAGCATTTCAAATTAGGAAATAATATCCTAAGGGCCTTGGAACAGGACACAGACAACCTGTCTTTGATGAACCCCTGAATTAAAAATCTATGTACCCCTAACTTCATAAATAGCATAAATGATATTCCAGGGTGAAATAGACAAGATCTTGGTTATTTGTTATCATCAGTATTCTCCATAAGCAAATCAGCTAAAGTTAGTTTCCATCCCTAAAAGCAGGGTCGATAAGCTGATAACTGATTATGTTAACTTTAATTGTTTTAATATTATTCTTTTGGACTTTATAATTCTTTCTTAATACAAAATATATTTCTCTTTTTTGTATTATTATGGTGATGATTATAAGAACTCTTCCTCAAAAGGGACTCAGATAAAAATAAAATGAAAATTAACTCATTAGAATTGATTCATCCTCATTAGAATTGTGAAAGTAGTTTAGCAGTACTCTCACAGAAATATCTAAAAGATTACAAGGATTTTTTTTAAAGAAAAGAAAAAAATACTTGTATATTATCCAAAAAATCTATTATATATTGATTTATTCCTTTTAATCTTTATAGTAAAGGGAAACATGTAGCTAGCCATAAAGTACTACGGACCACTCATAGATTGCATATAGATTGTAAATGTTTATTGATAAAAGGACTAAGTTTGTTTCATACTGAATATCATAAGAATTTTCTATACTGATAATCACTGAAACTTTATACTTAAAATAAAAAGAACCTTTATGCTTTTGGGATCTAAAAAATTTTGATGGGAAAAATCTGTTATTTTTCATGATGATATTTTCTAAGAAACACTTATGGTATATGTTCCTTTGTAGAGTCTCTCTTTATTCTTTTTTGGGGAGGATGAGGAAATCCTGGGAGTTTTATAGTTCCAGTCTGGTATTCATGTTTCCCTTAAATATCACATGCCTTTTATATATTTGGCTGAAAAATGTCACCTAATATAAAAATGTTTATGAGAATATAAATCAGATGAATCATTTATTCCTTTAGTTTTAACATTAAATAAGTATTTGTTGACCCTTTACTTTGTGGTAGGTGCTATTTGTGGAAAGATCACCGTTGCAAGGAGAATAAATGTTAAATTGCTTGCATTTTAGTTTTATCTTTACTCCTTTCTTTATTTACTCATTCTTTGGGTTATAATTCAAGAGAAGTAAAGATGATCCAAACATATTCTATTTGTAAGCACCGTGTTTCTGAGATGATAATGGCATCCACCTAAATCTAAATTTATCCACATATTCTCCAAAAGAATATATATCAGGGAACCTGGGTGGCTCAGTGGTTGAGTGTCCTGCCTTCAGCTCAGGTCATAATCCCAGGGTCCTAGGGATCAAGTCCCACATCAGGCTCCCTGCAGGGAGCCTGTTTCTCTCTGTGCCTGTGTCTCTGCCTCTCTCTGTGTGTCTCTCATGAATAAATAAATAAAATCTTAAAAAAAAAAAGAGTATGTATCACACAAGTAAATACCTTTCCAAAACCCTCTCCTATCACATAACTGGAAGTCAGATAATCCTGACAAGTTATATATAAGTAGGATATCAGCTAAAGAGCAGACAAAGACCACAGTAAAGGTAGAGGCCAGAAGGGTCCTAGCAGTTGATGGAACACAGAAAGAGAAAACAAACAAAAAATACTGAGAAGAGATCTGAGGCTTATGAGTTAATGTAGTGGAAACCAAAAAGAAGTTGGTGCAAAGTGCACAGAATCAGGGAGACAGTTTTAAATTTAAAACAAAGATGTTAAATTTTCATCAATCTTCACTAACAAAGTGTTTTAGATAGCTTTACTGACCAATGCAAAATTATCTTGCTAGCTCCTGTTCAGAGATTGTGAGCTAGACTACTGATATAATATATACAGAGAAGAAAATGTTAATTGTTGTGCATTAAGTGTCAATCAGTAGCTGAGCTACTTTTAAGAGTCACTAATGGAAGCTTTTAATGATCAAGCCATTTGTACTGCATAAGAAATGACCTTTGACATTTCTCCTTGTTCAAAAAAACTCAAGTCTTTCTCTCTTTGATTAATGACTCAGGAAAAATTTTATTTGCTAAGAATCAAAGCATGTTAATATACCTGGATTTTGTAAATTGCATTCTCTGTGAATATAGAGCATATTCTAATTCTGTTCTACTTTTGTTTTTTTTTTAAGATTTTATTTATTTATTCATGACAGACAGAGTGAGAGAGAGGCAGAGACACAGGCTGAGGGAGAAACAGGCTCCCTGCAAGGAGCCCGACATGGGACTTGATCTCGGATTCTGGGATCATGCCCTGGGCCAAAGGCAGATGTTCAACCGCTGAGCAACCCAGGCATCCCCTTTTCTACCTTTATTAACCTTTTTCAACTTTGTATGTCAGAATACATGGCATACATACATTTAGAAAACAATTTCTTAAAAAACTAATGAATTTCCAATTCTCTACCTGAATTCATTGCCAAATACTTTTTATATCTTAAAGACCTCCTATGACAAGTTTCCAGAATCCAGCTTTGATTGTAACAAAACTAAAAAAAAAAAAAAAAAAATGTGTGCCCTTCCTTCTGTTAAGTATCATAAATCACTCTATTTGAGGTATGGCCAGGGACACTCCCACCTTCTTGCTTTCAGTTGGAGGCCTTCTATTCTGTGGTTCTGTAAAATTTATTAGGATTGGTGCAAAGCTGATAGCTGCTGGCAGAATGATTGATGAAAGACAAAAGCACATTTCTTCGGCTTAAAATTTAACTTCAGTGAGAAATCTATACTTATTCCCACCTGGATATTTATTTTTAAGGATTATCAAAGAAAGCAGTTCCTATATATTTCCATTCCAACCCAGAAAAATCTAAAAATTATAGCAATATCAATGTGATATTTAACAAATTCAGTTTTGTTATGCCAGCAGAATTATTTTCTTTAGATTTTTATAGTAGAAACATGAGCTTATCTTTTGTATAAATAAATTCTCTTTAGTCCAAAGGATTCAATAGCAACTTTTAGGAGAATGTAAAAGAAAAATGGTCTGGGTTCCCTTTGCAACTTAAAAATTACATTTAAAGTTAAATCTAAATAACAACATGACATTCAGGCAACAGAATAGCAGCTGCCTCCTGACAAGCATAATTTGCTTTTATGGTTCTGAAATTAATACTGGAACAATAGGGCAGCAGGGAAATATGTATCCCCTATAAAAAGCCATTGGCAAAATGTAAGGTTTTTAAATCCGATTTCTGATGGACTGACTACAGAAATAATTATCTATTGTATAATGTTAAGTTTTCTAATTTTGAGAAAATTTTATGGAGTATAGTACTCATTGTATGTATTATCTTGGTAGGAAAAATACCCCTGAAAAGTAAGTAGTAATGATAAATCCATATGTGACTTTCATTTGATGTACTCTTTAAAGCTATACAGAATTTACATTTCAACTGCTAACACCCTTCAACCAAAAACCATCAGAAACGTACTGGTAATTGAACATATTTGTACTAATTGGCTTATTGCAATGACAAAGACAGCACACTATGGGAGCAGTGGAGAGTCTCAATAAGAGGGTGTTAGGAAAACTTGTTATAGGATGGGAACTTGTGTAAGGTGATACTAGAGATTGTTCAGGTAACTAAGTGGGGCTTTGCTCTGGAATGGATGTTGTCAAGAAGCAGGGATACTAATTTTCTTGTAGAAGTTGAGAAGAATAAAGTAAATCTTATGCTGTGATTGGTAAAGGGGCAGAAGTTACTTATATTAGCCAGGACAGGCAGATTTATGGTCATTTTTATGACTTGTCTGATGTTTAGGTTTCATTTGTGTTCATATATAATTACACATTGATTATGTGTTTGCCTTGATCTATCAGTGGGAACATGGTGGCTTTCTTTAGTGAAATTGTTAATGTTAACAAGAAAAAGCTACCACCCCGGTGTGATTGCCAGGCATGTCTCTTCTAGAAAGATTTGCTTTTTTTCTTTCTCAGGAAAAAAATGTTTTATTGAGAAGACAAACTCTCCAAATTATAGGTTTGGGCAGCTAAAGATATTGTCAAAATGATCATTTAACATTTTTCAGTTATCTGGTACCCTTTTCAAATTCTTTTGCAACAATTTTCTTTTCATGATTTATATAGTATAAATATTTACAAACATTAATTACAAATTTTACTGATGAAGGAGCATTTGCAAGCTATAAAAAGTATTAACAGCTTTATTGAGGTATAATTGGCATACACTAAATGGTACTTATTTAAATATATCATTATAAGTTTTGACGTATGTATATACTTGTAAAATAATCTCCACAAATAATATAATATGCCCATTATCCCCATAAGTCTAATCAAAATTTAAAAAAAATGTTTCTTTAACAGGAAAGTATTTAGCTAATAACTATTACTATAATATTTCTTCTATCTTCTATTTCTGTCATTTCTTAGGTTTATTATGTCCTCAACAAAATGGGCTAGAAGGAATATGAAAATCACTGGATAGATTAGTCACCCACATGAGCTGATAGTAGAAATTTACCCAACCAGCCAGAATATAGTGTTCCTCTTAAGCCAAGTTAGGAAAAACTTCATTTTATCTTAGTGGCAAATGACAAAAATTGTCTGAAGCTGCTACAAGGAGATTAGGATTTTGGATAGTTCACAAAATCACCTGGAATGCTGGAAAACTAGACTCACAAGTTGGTTGGGACCAGGGAGACAGAAAGTAGCCAAGTCCACTGAAAAATATTTTACACAGAAAAAGGGGGATCTGGTGAGAATGTGATGCTATAGCTGTAGCAGCTTGGATGCTGAGCACATCTGGTTCCACTGTCATTGCTTCTGTACACTTTAAAATCCCACTGAAAAATCAGAAACTGCTGGTCCTGGAGACTCAGTGTTCCTGCTGGCTTAGCCATCAGCCACTACCATCTTGCTTCTCTGCATCAAAGTTCAGAGCAGGTGCATCTGAGTAGCCAAGGCTGATTGTGGTTGTGCTGACTTCCCAGAGGCAATGAGAAAAGTGAGCATCCAAGTTTTCAGCCTTGAGACTGGGCAGCAAGTTCTGCTTTCCACCCAGACATAAGGTGATTTCTCCCACAATAGAGATGAGGAATGGGGAACAAGTTATGGACAGCAAGTAATAAATGCTGATTTTCCACTGGAGTCCAATATGAAGTAGTTTACAAATTGATTGCAAATCAGCCATTTTAGAAGGGAAAACAAACAGCAGTCTGCCTTTAGTTTGTGGTTTCTTGGCAAATCCTTACTACTCACAGGGGCAGACTAACAACAGTAAACTAGGATTTCAGCCTCTGCAAAAGGACAAAATGAAAACTTAGTAATGCACATTTACAAATCTGGTGGGAACACTCAAAGTAGTTGCTAAATAGAATATTTACCTCCTGATAGTCCACAATCTACTCAGGTAAATAGAAACAAGACCAGGGTCTAAATAGTGGCCATGGCAACTTTGTCTCCTATCACTTTGGCATAGTGATAATGTTCTCTACCTACCCGCCCCTATTCCTGGCTCACAAGGACCCTCTGTAGCCCATATACCTCAAGACAACATTTCTGCAAGAGCAATATGATTTCTCTACTGTTTCAAAGCTCTATTATAACAACTAGGGAAAGTCTGCGTGTCAGAAATAATGGCACATGGATCTATGTTATGGCTTCATATCCAACTTCAAAAAGAGAGAGGGGGCCTTAATTCTTAAATTCCCCCACTCCATCATGCCTGAAATACACTGGTTTTTTTTTTCTCCTTATGGATTGTCCAATGAATTTGAGCAAGTTTGAACCTGTAAGTAAGATAAACAGTGGGTCCAACTGTGAGCACTTGAGAGGGCAAGACAGTTTTAGGAGTATGCTGAAAGTAACAAAGTATGCCCTATTCTAAAGGAGCCACCAGCATTTGAGATCAGCAGCCTCCATTGCCCCTATTGAATGATGCCAGAGTTGACGTCCAAAAGATCACCACCTCAACCTTGTGAGGAGTGCACTGTTGGTGGACAAAGGCTCTTTTCTCTCTTTTACAAGGAGCAGGAGACAGAATATTCCCTTTCCCCTATTTAAATAGAGGTTGGAAAGAGATTTGAAGAAAAAAAAAACACAAAACATTCATAGATATTGGAATATGCTTTGGGTTTAGTTCACAGACCCCTTGAGGAGCATTGTGGGATACTTATGAATTCTCAGATCCCAGCTCAGGAAGATCAGATGTATTTATTTTCTTAGATACCTCTGAATACATGTTATTATATTCTGTCCCAATTTTGCACATATTCTTTCTGGCCTGGATGGTCACCTGACCTAGTGTGGGGCAAAACATAAAAAAGGAACCCCATGCCTTTAAAAAAAAAATAATTCTAGTACTGTTAACATATAGTATTAGTTTCAGGTGTACAATATAGTGATTCAGGAATTCTATATATTACTGAGTGCTCATCAAGATAAGTGTGCTCTTAATCCCCATCACTTATTTCATCCATCTTTCCTCCCCTCCCCTCTGGTAACCATCTGGTTTATTTCTATAGTTAGGAATCTGTTTTTTAGTTTGTATATATTTTTTTTAATTCTGCATGTGAGTGAGATCGTATGGTATTTGTCTTTCTATGATGACTTAATTCACTGAGCATTTATATTCTTTAGTTACAACCATGTTGTTGCAAGTAGCAAGATTTCATTTTTATGGCTGAGTAATATTCTCTCTCTCTCTCTCTCTCACACACACACACACACACACACACACACACACACACACACCCCAACACCACATTTCCTTACCCATTTATCTATCAATGGACTTTTGGACCACTTCCATAATTTGGCTATTGTAAATAATGCTGTAATAAACATAGGGGTGTATACATAATTTCAAATTAGTGTTTTCATACTCTTCGGGTAAATAGTTGTGGAATTATTGGATCATACAATAATTCTATTTTTAATTTCTTAAGGAACATCCATACTGTTTTCCACAGTGGCTGTACCAGTTTATATTCCCACCAACAGTGTGAGAGAGTCCCAAGAGTTTTTCAGAAAACTATTGGAAATTATTCTGTCTTCCTTTAGGTGAAATACTTTGCTGTAGGAATACTGAAATCATTGCAGTCATTTTGCTACCTCATTCAAAGAAACTAAAGCTTTTGGGGGCCGATCAAAGAAGGGGCTTAAAATGTAGCAGGAACTTGGG
Organism: Vulpes lagopus; assembly: GCF_018345385.1. Lineage (NCBI taxonomy): Eukaryota > Metazoa > Chordata > Mammalia > Carnivora > Canidae > Vulpes > Vulpes lagopus. The sequence goes on along the minus strand of NC_054824.1, from coordinate 18,992,155 downwards.
CACCTGAGTGGCTCAGTCAGTTAAGTATCCGACTCTTGATTTCAGCTCAGGTCATGATCTCAGTGTCATGGGATCAAGCCCTGTGTTGAGATCATGCAACCTGTGTAAGATTCTCTCTTCTTCTCCTTCTGCCCCTCCCTTCCCCCACTTATCCCCCTCTCAAAAAAAAAAAAAAAAAAAAGATATAGCTAGATCTGGTTTCCTCAGAAATAACATTTTATTCATTTATTTATTTGCCCAGGCTTGGAAATTTTATTTATTTATTTATTTCATTTAATCCCATTTGAGGTTTTTTATTACTTCCATATTACTTTGGTCTTTTATCATCAGAGAATCCAAATGGGGCACTGGGTGGCTCAGTTGGTTAAGTGCATGTCTCAGGTCATGATCTCAGGGTCCTGAGGCAAGCCCAGTGTCTGGCTTTCTGCTCAGTGGGGAGTCTGTTTCTCCCTCTCCCTTCATTCCCGCTGGCCACCCCCCTACCATGCATGCTCTCTTCTCTTTCTCTCTCTCTCTCTCTCAAATAAATAAATTTTAAGTTAAAAAAAAAAGAATCCAAACCCAAGCTAGAATTAAACTGGAAGGGATCCCTGGGTGGCGCAGCGGTTTGGCGCCTGCCTTTGGCCCAGGGCGCGATCCTGGAGACCCGGGATCGAATCCCACATCGGGCTCCCGGTGCATGGAGCCTGCTTCTCCCTCTGCCTATGTCTCTGCCTCTCTCTCTCTCTCTGTGACTATCATAAAAAAAAAAAAAAATCTGGAAATTTTATATCCTAGGTAACTAATAAGCCTTTTTTTTTTTCTTTTTTTGAGAGAGAGAAAAAAGTGTGTAGGAGTTGAGGAGTGGGTCAAAGAATGAAGAGAGAATATTAAGCAGGCTCCAAGCCCAGTGTAGAGCTGAATGCAGGGCTTGGTCTCAAGACCCTGAGATCATGACCTGAGCCACAGCCAAGAGTTGGGCACTTGACCAACGGAGCCACCCAGGCATCCCAAAGTCTTTAGGATTGAGATCTCAAAGGAAAAGATGCAAAGTAAGAAGAAAAAAAATAAAGTAGTAGACAATCAGAGAAGGAAATGAGAAAAATAGTGATAAAAATAGGCTTCAGTACATCTGGAATATATTTGAATGAGACATGAAAATCAAGAATAGTTCATCAATATGATCCTCAGTGTAGAAAAGCTGAGTATATGAGAAATCAGAAATGAGTCAAGTCTTATGACTTTAAGAGATGGAATAACTACCACTATATTAGAATCTCCTTGTTAACTTGTGAATTTGTTAGGATCTCAGTTTAAGTAATGTGTGCTAAGAAGCTTTAACACAAGAAGGGGATCTTTGCTTGGATACTGGCCTATCAAGATAATCTAAAAACAGATAACCAGCTTGGCCTTAGGAACAAACCAGAAGCGGGAACTTATTTGGATTTTGCTGTATCATCTTTACACCTTACTACTCCCTTCTTCCCCTCTCTCTACAAAATAGTATCCTCTGCCTCTTTCCTTGTTCCTAATTCCAAATCCTCAGGAAAGGGATTCAAATTGACTCATCTCAGGCCTGAGTCTCCATCTGGACCAATTAACAGATGCCAAGTAGTAAAATCATGCTTTACGTACATATCTTGGAAATTTAAGGAGCTGGTATCATGGGACTTTCCTGAAAAGGGGGATTGAATTCAACCCGAGTGGTGTCCATAACAATTGGATAAAAACAATGTATTAGAGGAGCCATGGACTATAATACTATACTGTTGGGAGATATTTTTTTTTCTGTCTCTTTCTATTCTGTGATATTTAATGTGCACTCTCACTTCTGCTCTCAATGTGAGCTTCCCTCCCTAGTCAGACAAATGAAGACACACAAAGGGTTGGTGTTTCTGTTTTGTTTTGTTTTGTTTTTCTGGTTTAATGTTGGGATGTAAGCTCAGAGCTGACACTCTGAGCTGGCATGTAAATCTCTATGTAGTTTATTGACAATCACTACAGAGGAGCACAAAGCTCCTTATTCCTAGAAAAAATAAGATGCCAGATATTAACATATCTCATTTTTATATAACCCACTTCTCAAAAGCTTAACACTGTGGTTCACTCCATAGCATTTTTCTATTAAATTAAGGATACCTTATCAAATATATATCATCTATAACAATAAGGCTTTGAAAAAAGATGGTTTTCTTCATTTTCAGTTGGCTTTTCTTCCTAATCCCAAACTCAACTTCTTGTTGTCTACTCCACTTACAACTACATAATGGGAACGTCTAATGCATGATCCACATAAGAGCCTAAGCTGGAAATTACTCCCACCCCTCCTTTACCAAGGTGAAGTCCTAACTTAGTTGACTGGGTCCCATCCTTTCACAGGACTTTGCTGCTCATTCCATTGGTCAAAAAGGAAAATGGTACAATTTGCTGCTGAACACAGTCTTCACGAACAGTTTTTTCAAGCCCCAGCAATTCTTAATGGTCAAATCATAAACCAGAAAAGAGGAGTTTAAAATAGAAATGCTGACAAGCCCTTAACTACAGCACATTGACTGATGCTGCCATAATGCACTATATTAGATGTACTCCTTAGAGCTTATTGCCAGTAGTGAGTCTATAAATTCCTGAATTAAACCTCAACTGCTCACAGCTTACACTTTTAAATTAAATTTCTTATTTCATACTCTCCTTAGAGAAATCTAAGCTGAAGCAGCTGGTATACATAGGCAAATAAAAATAGGATAAACTAAACTACCTATATCAGGTCTGAAATATATTTCTATCATGTTGCTACTGCAGAAAATGCTGTGTTCAGCTTCCCAAATATGTCTTTGGTCACTTCATACTAAATACTGTGGCCATTCCTAAGAAATATAGAACAGTGGGAAGACCACTGGGCAGTGTCCTGTGAAACTGAAACTAGATTATTTATAAAGTTTGGAAAGTACTTTTTGTTTCAAAAATATTTTTAAAAATTATGATAATTAAAAATTATGATACATTCTGATTTTTCCCACTGTTTACTAGCAATTTTCTCCTATAAATGTACCAGAATCAATTCAACTTTAGCATTCATAAAACTCATTGCTGAGAGAGAGACATTTGGAGAATGTGACTTTTATTTAGTTGGTCTTGACAGGTTAATAGATAACCTTTGTTTAATCAAATGCAGGTGGTTAGTTCATATTATTGCTTTGGGATTTTGAATGTGATGATTGGAGAGTAAGAACAGCATGATAAATGTTCTTTCTGGAGTCTTTAAACAAGATTTATTGTTTTTGATTTTTATATGTTTTATAACTTCAACTAGAATTTCATCCTGAAACTCATCTACAATTGGACTTCAGAAAAATCAAGAATGAACTGCACAGAAAATCTCCGTTAACTTATTCCAATAAATCTCTCAGAAACACATACTTTCTTTCACTTTTATCTATGGTCTTAAGCAAGTAGTCAACACTCAAACCCTGTTGAACACATCAAGATGCACAGATAAAAGCATAATGCTTGATTATTTCAGAAAAAGGATTTAAATATTTTATGGTCAAAAGATTTTAGGAAAATAAAAACAAAAATGACTTGCTCAAGTCATGCCAGCATTTTCCATATCAATAAAACGGATAAATTATTTCTAACTTGTCTCAGTTACTTTTAAGTATCATAGGCTTTTAGATGAAAGTCTTCAAATGAAAATGCTTTCAGATAAAAAAATGTGAAATGGTAATGAAACTAATTGAGTAGGAAATCACCGAATCAGTTAATAACTTTTTTTCTTTAAATTTCCTTTTTTATCTGGTACTTGAACTCTAAGATGATTTTTATTAAGTATATTAGGGTAATTTTTTTTTGGAATCAGTAATCCTTATGTAGGAACAGATATCCAAATGGATATGTATTAATGAGAAGCAACAGTCTTAGTCAAAGTATGCCAACAGATCTAAAGCTTGGGCACAAATATTAAATCTATGAGGGCTTAAAGTTAAAATGCCATCCTCAAGGGTGTCCTCTGAACATATCACAGAATTAGGGAAGACATCTTTTCCGAGCTATTCATTCTTTGAATTTAATGGGAAAGTTGTAAAGACAGTATAAAATGTATAGCCATTAAGGAAACCTCCATATGTTGGAATAGTTAGTTCAGTTGCTTGGAATTCTGCAAATTTCCTTTTGCAATTTAAGCTTCTGTCTTCTATGTTGGAGATAATAGGATTAAACTGGATTCTAAGTAGGTAAATTAAAAACATTATCGCATAAACCAATCTGTTTAACATTTCACATCTTCAATGAAGCTTAAGATATACAGCACAGTGTCAAACTGTATCACCTGTCTCTTTACACATTTTTATCACAGTAATGGGTGTATTGTGATAGTTTTGACATCTACACCCATAGGTTTTTGACTAATAAACCCCTACTGGTTTTACTTTGGCCTTAGTTTTGGGAACTCTGGAATTTTACCCTTATGAATTTCCTCCTATAGCTAGGAAATGCTCAGATTCCTTAGAAAGACTGAATGCTGAAAACAGTTGTGTTTCCTCCTCCTGCTTTTACTTCCTTTTTTAATTTTAAAATTAATTGCCCAGCAATTATAAATATTCAAACACATATTTACTATGTAATTTATTGTGAGGTAATCAATGTTAAATAAAATATTAATTTTCATCATCTGTTTCAGCTCATATCATCTTGACCAATTCTTCATTTTTCCTTCCAATTGCATACCTTTGAGGCAAGAAAGAATTTTAACACCAATAGTTATGGATTTGAACATTCATATGCAGCTCCTATACGCTCATTACATGCAGTTGTGCTAATGGTTTTATCACAGCCACCTTCTGAGCTTCAGGACGATCTTCCTTCATCATCACCTCATAGGCTCTGTTTCAGCTCCAAGAGCCCAGACACTAGCCCACAGATGCTGCTGCCCAGGCCACTTGGCCAATGGAGTCTCACACACCCTCTTCCTTTGGTGACTGTGTGGAAAATTCTATTTTCTTGATAAAAGGGAACAGGACTTGGACTTGGTGAAAGGATACACTTTGATCTTTACTATCCTTTTAGTAGAATGCTATCACAATCCTGTTATTCTCTCTCTATAAAAGTGGAAGTACTAATGATATCCCAAAGATGAAAGAAAAAACATCGTTATACATAGACATTCCTATAGCTTAGGCTTCTTCAGTTTTCTTTTGATACATTCTTCCTAATCCAGCCTGTCTATTCCTCTAGTCCAGAGTTCAGCAAACATTTTCTGTTAGGACTCAGGTAACAAATTTTATAGATTTCCTGAGCCATGTGGTTTCTGTCACAACCACACAATTTTGCCACTGTAGTATGACAACAGCCCTTAGGAATACTTAAAGGAATGAATATAGCTCCTATATTTCCAATGAAATATTCTTTACAAAAACAAGTGACAAAATGTTGCAGTTGGCTGATCCCTGTTCTAGTTCATAGCTTTAATCATAATGTCTTGAACTATATCTGTAGCCCTGCCTTGTTCTTCCTCACCTCTATGCCCACGACTGAATACCAATAAACAATAAGCTTGGATGCCAGGTATTACAATATACTCCATATATGTTATCCCATTTGATCCTAGTCCTGAGTTGGTGCCTCTTACTCACTTTCATAGAGCCCCTATCAGCTTGCCCAGTCCTGTTACTAGAAAGTACAAAAATTCATTTCAACACAGATTTATTTATCTCCAAATCTCATGTTTTTATCTCTTCACTAGGTGACCTCCTATATACAGATTGAAGCTCAAATCCTTAGTCTGGCACTCCCTTTACTTCACAGTTTTGTTTGGAACTCATAGGACCCTTCTATTCAATCTGGAATGGCATCTTGGTTGATCTGTACAAGTAGCCCATTTAACCAAAATAATTCAAATGCGGAAGGACAAAAACACAACTCCAGAAACCTTCACAGGATATGATTTATTTGACAGGAAAAAATGTAATGGTGGTTAAAGAAAGCAACAACAATAATAACAACAGGGTCTTGGCATGGCCAGGTTTTCTCATGAAAGCAATTTCTTCCGAACTTCCAAAAAAGTTCCCAGAGTGGGCTATACAACACTAGGGAACACACTCAAAACTTCTGAATTTTAGCAACTAAAAGCATATCAATGTAGATCATGTCATATGGTCAGGATGACAGACTGATTCATCTCCGCACAGGCCTTCATTGTATAACCTTTCCACTACTGAATAGTTATACACCTGCATCTTGCCACTTCCTATCAGCTTCTGCTCCTCCCAGATTTACAAAAACTCATCCTATAACCTTGAGACTTTTAAGCTCTGATCATATCACTCTACTTTTTTATTATAAAATCACTTCACTTTTTACCAGTCAGAGGAGGACTAACTTTAGAATTTTTGAAAGAGGGCAAAAAATTGTGTGATGCCAAGGGCCTCTCGGTGGACAGTCAAAAGAGAAAGTTTGAAAAACATTCATATGTTAGGGATAATCAGCCATGTTCCTTTGCCTTAGCACATTTTTCTGTTTCTCCTAAATGCCTTTATGTGAGAGAAGCCACACATGACTATGACTATTCCCCATAAAGGAGATGTCATTGTAGGCTTTCATGCTTTCTTCTTCCTCCTGGAATGATTGTCATCATCTGCTCCACTCACTATCTCTAAGTATGTAGAGACCCTCTAGTGTTTTTAGGATATGAGTTCCATGAGAATCTTAATCTCTCATGTTCACTCCTCTCTCAGTTGTGCTAAAACCAGTGTCTCACATATATCATATGTATAACTATAATTCAGTAAAAATGTATGAAAATAATTTCAAATAATGACAGTGATTACAATATTAAGTATTAACCATGTTCCAGGGCTCTGTCTAAATGTTTTATAAATAATAAGTCATTTAATCCTCTTAATTATACAGGGTAGGTATTTTAATCCTCTTATTAAAAAGGAAAAAGTCTAAAGAGATGAGTTAATTTGCAAACAGCAACCACATGGTAAAGAGAGGATTTGAAGCCTATAACACACACCAGGTCTGTATCCTGATTAAAATACCTCTGATTTCTTAAACATAGCTCATCATTTCTATATCTTAATTCCCAGTGTAGGATTCCCCCAGTATTATAGCAACGATTTCCTATTTATCAATCAGAATTCCTAGTTGCAAATATAAGAAGCCCTACTCTGGTTAATATAAGATGAAACAAATGATTGAAAAAATAGTATTTCACAAATCACTCAAGGACTAAAAATCCAGACTTGGAAAACTAGGAAGAACTTTAATTGTCCAGGAAAAAGAACTGCAGCCAAAATCATCCAGAAGGAATGGCCAATAAGCTACCATGTTGCCCTGCAGATGCCTTCACAATGGTTGTTATTAGACATAAATATAACCACTGTCATAGCTATCACAGCACCATATGCTGCTTCTGTTCTTGTCTCCAGAATGAATTCTAAGCTCTTGTCACACTTTTTTGCATCACTAACGCCAGATCCAAAGCCCAGGACAGGAGTATCCAAGCATTTTGGTTATGCCTGTGCTCTGGCTCCCAGCAGCTGGAGGAGCAAATATTGGTAGGGGCCTATTTTCTGCTGCCCTAAATGTCCCCTAAAATGGGCAAGATATCTGGAGACCTCCCAGTAAATATGACAAAGAACCACTTTTAGGAACATATCCTCCACTAATGTTAGTCTCCCAGGTGGTAAGGTACCAAAGATTTCCAAGCCTTTATCCTATGGAGCCCTCTTTTTCATGTTGCTAACTCTGAGGCACTCAGCCTACTATTCTTTCCTTTTTGCAACTATTTGCTTTCTTCCCCTTTTGGGATGTCACTCTCCTCCATGGATTAACTAGAAAAAAATCTACAAATGTCCTTCCTAGCCACTGAATCATTTTTAAATTCTTTCTTGTTTTAGTAGTTTTGAAGATCCTTAATCTGAAGAAATGAAGAATAACATGCATAACAAAGTAGGGAATTTAAAATGGATCGAGAAGTCTTATATGGTTACTGTTGGTATACTTTCCAATCTAGCATACCTAATTTCTTTATCAGATTATATCCAAAAGCCTCATTGCATGGTGCAAGAAAACAACCAGATGCCTTGTTGTGCTTTGATGGAGAATATATTCCCACTCCTAAATCTAGCATGAGCATCAGCCCCTGCCAGTAGCAATTTCACAGTCTTTCCTTAGGCTAGGTCTTGTCTCCTCATTTGTCACCACATCTTCTTGAATAAAGAACCCTTCTTTGTTTATTCCTACATTTCATCTCTTTGCACTGAATATTCAGATATTTCACTCATGTCTTTTGAGTCTTCTCTACCAGTCCTTGAAGTCCGAGACCCTCTCCCTCCGCTCAACCCCCACTGAGAAGAATGTCCTCTTATCTGGGTCCTCTCTGCTTCAGTCCTCCTTCCATTGGTCTGTTATAGCCTCATCACACTGTTGGGAAAACACTTGGTTTTAAACTATAAGTCATATCTTTCTCTTCCTTTTTTTTTTGTTTCTTTATGTCCTTTGTGTTTTCGTTGTCATATACAATTAGCTTTCAGTGGATATTTTCATTATGTCTAAGGTTTTCAGTCCTCCTGGACTAATGGCTGTGTAGCCTATCAAAAGGCTGGCTGCTCTGTTTTCTCCTTAGTAGAATTTCTAGACAGTGCCTTTTAAATTTTTATTTGTTTATTTCTTTATTTGACAGAGAGAGAGATCACAATCAGGGGGAGTTGCAGAGGGAGAGAGAGAAGCAGGCCCCCACAGAGCAGGGACCCTGATATGGGGCTTCATCCCAGGATGCTGGGATCATCATATGAGTGGAAGGCAGACACCTAACCAACTAAGCCACCCTGGAACCCCTGAGACAGTGCCTTTTTAAATTCAGAGATCTTCATTTTCTATGTACCTAACATCCAGTTTCCATTTCCTGTTAAAATTATTTTAGCTCACAGTCAATATTGGGGGCTGAAATAATTAGTATACCATGTGAGAAAGAGCCCTCCCTAGTTCATTTACTACATTGATCTATATCCCAGCATTCTCCAAAATGACTCTTATTTAGATGTGTCATTTGCCTACTATAACCCATGCTTCAATTTTGTTTTCTTTTTTAAGTTGCTATTTTAGGTAGCCAAAATAAAGTTCATGAAGATCCATATATGCACATTTCACCTGTAGGAGAAAGAGGGTCAATTCAGAGTACCCTTCCCTATCACCTACCAAGCACTTTGCTGTTCCAAATTACATGTGCTCAGGAAATATTTAATTTGAACTGAAGCAACATAATGAGGCTTCTGGTTTACTTACACACCAAATCTACATAAAAGAGTTTTATTTTAAGATGGTTCTGGCCCAATCTTACATGCTACTGGTCTAAAAAATATTCAGAGAATAATGAGTGGCTCTAGTAATTGAGAAAGACTTTTCTACTCCTTAGATATATAATAGCATTGTATATTTTAATTAGAGGAATAAATACATAAATCACTTTTTAAAAATCCGAATATAGTTTAATTATATCATTTAATGTATTATTATAAATATATATTCATTATATAATTTACTATTATTTTATTTTTAATTATGTTACTCTCTTTAACTAGGAATTGTCCTCTGTTTGTACAAATGAATGAATACTTTAAGAAAATTGTTCTCAGTGGTCTAGCTTACCACTACATGACAAATATGAGTATCCCTCCAACCCCCGCAACCTGAAATGAACCTCTAGGATAAAATATATTCAGAAGTGCTTTTCTTTCATATTCATGCTGGTAATTCTTTATCATACATTCAGTTGAAGTAGATACAGAGCCACCTTGGAGTGTAACCAGCAAAACAAAGATACATTTAACTGAAATCAATAAAGAAAAAAGTAAAATGAGAAAAATAGGTCACCCATGTTGTTTCATAATTATACTATGGATTTTCTTTCCAATAAATTACCCTACCAACACATCTAGCATAAATGTAAATTCTCAATGGAGGACTTTGCAGAAGATCAGTGATGACATTAATATATAGTTCAGCTGAGATACATTATGCTAAAACAGGAATCCGGTTTCAAAAGGTTAAAAATCTAATCAATAACTTGCTGAAAGAAAATTTATTAGAGAGGATCTGCAATAATTTTATACAGAAATAAAGGAGGCAAATATTAAACAAGGCAGCTAAAATTAATGTTTGATTTCTGCTTTGTGAAAGCATTAAACTAGGATTAGTGAAACTCTTCTGTTGTCTAAACTCTCACTTCTATTTTCCAAAACAAGTTAAGTTAACCCAGAGCAATAGAGTGATTAAGCAGTTATGTGGTATATATAAGTTGCATATACAACAATAAAGAAAATTCAATCCACAAAGTTGAATTACACGGATTTTCTTCTTTTCCCTACTCAAAACATTACCCAGTGACTCCCTCAAGCAGGAGAAAAAAAATATGAGGAAATACTACAGAATTTCCAGGCTCAATTCTCCTCATTCTCTGAATTTTCAGGGCACAGTTCTCCTTCAGTTTCACTTACCTAGAATTTTAGGACCTCAGACTGTGACAGAGCCTGAGGCATAAATCCACATACAGAAACCCAAACAAATGTTACAGATCTTTATCCTTCCACAGCAGTCAATAAAAGGAAGGGTATAGAAACTAAGAAAGTTCAAACATTCGGTCCCCCAACTGAATTCATACATTCTGAAAAACTTGAAATAATACCATTTGCATGGAATGTTATTTTCTCTTACAGACAGCCTGTGTATGTCCTTGAATCCAAAATAAATTCTGTTTTTTAAAGAACATCTGGTTGAATTTTTTTAAACGCATCAAACCTTATTTTTCTAGTAGAGTGTTAATCACAAATGGTAAAATGTCTATTCATTAATACCTCTGTATTTATTCTTACAATAATGATAGTTAATAATAACTTGGAGGGGATGCCTGCCTGAGTAGCTCAGCAGTTGAGCATCTGCCTTCCCTGAGAGGAGCCTGCTTCTCCCTCTGTCTATCTCTCTGCCTCTCTCTGTGTGTCTCAAATAAATAAACAAACAAACAATAAATAAATAAATAAAATATTTTAAAAAAATAATGACTATGAGACCCAGAGAATTCCGTTTATTACACAAAGAAGAGTCATATTTTTGTTATCCATTTACACTTGTATTTTTCATTGAGTTCTAATCCTTTGGAAATTTCTAGTTTCATACCTGGGTGATGTACTGACTCTCTTGACCAGAATATTGGACTTTTATAAACTCCATTCCCTTAACTTTGCAGACAGCAATGTGTTTGCTTTTACAACTTGCTGCCTAATATAGCTATAGAAAGTGTTGAATCTCCGGTCTCAGTTTTGTGTCTCACAGATTTATGCTACACTTGCCTCATTGATGAGAAAAATAAAACAAATGAAATGCAGGCTCCAGAGCAGCTGGAGCTTGCGGTACTCATTTTCAGTTGAGAGCTGATAATTAGGCTGCACCCATTCAAGCACATAACTAAAGGTAAAGGTTCCACCACAGATAAAACCATTCTGGAGCAATTTCATTTCTAATTATGAGTCCTGATAGAATATGCTTGTACCTAATCTATAGTTGAATGTAATCTCCTAGGAAATGAGGGAACCAAGATATTAAAATCACATTTTCGCATTAGAAGTGAGGAATAATTTCTAGTTGAAAATGTGTTTTGTAAATATGAATAAGCTATTTGCACAAAAAAAAATCTATGGGTGGAAAGTAACTATGTTTTCCAAGATCCTGGCTGAGAAAGAAGGATGATATACACTGATACACATGAAGCTGTAGATATGGAGACAGAGGTAGATGTGACAGAGATGGATGTAGGAACAGAGACAGAAATAGAGACAAAGCTGGTGATAAAGCAACTATCTATATTTAAAGATTTCTGAATACTTTTGCATAGTCTGCCCTAAATCTCCTAGTTAGTTGTTAAATGAAGATAACTTAAGTACTTTGGCAGCATCATTAAATTTACCAGGTTACTAAACTAATGAATTTAGTGTCATGAATTAATTCATTGTTTTAAAAATGATCAAGTTAGGGGCCCCTGGGTGACTCAGCAGTTGAGCATCTGCCTTCAGCTCAGGGAGTGATCTGAGTCCTTGGATCAAGCCCTGCATCAGGCTCCCTGCTCAACGGGGAACTGCTTTCCACTTTCCATCTGTTACTTGCTCTCTCTCTCCCTCTCTCTCTCTCTCTCTCTTTCAACTAACTAAATCTTAAAAAAATAAAAATGATCAAGCTATTCCATGTAAGAAGCTCATATACTTAGTCAAAACTGGCTTAGTCCATTTACCACTGGAATAGCTTATAGTACAACAAACTCATCTTAATCTACATTTTTATATACATACACTAAATTATTAATGTATATATATTATACATTAAATATGTATCTAATGTCTTGGATGCTGGATAAGACTAACATTCTACCATCTTTAGATGTTTTCCTTGGTTCATGAATCTTCTCTTTTTGTGTGCATGTAACACAATCCCAAGGAAACCAAATAAGTAGAATTTAAAATGCATAACGTTGACTCTAATCTGACACACAGAATGGTTAGCTTTTAAACCCAGTGTCAGAATCCTAATGTGGTAAGAATTTGGTTCTGGGTCTCCTGAGTACAGGCCTCTCCACTCAGATGCTTAACATAATATTATCTGTTTCCTAAGAAATGGATTTGCAGTACTTATTCAATGTACTTATTCAATACTTACTTATTAAATGTACTTATTCAATAAATGTATTCAAACTGCCTCATATTCATCTATTTTAGATTCTTGTATTCTCTTAAATAAATTGAGTCTATAATTATAAGACAAATATCCTACTGATCACTGCGAGTTAATATATGAAATATCAACCAAATTCATTTGTGAGGGCTTTAAGATGTATCAATATGCCGAATCAATGTGATTGAATTGTGTTCAACTTAACAAGAGCTGCATCTTGTAAGAAGTAGTTGAATCTCCAAAGAAAATCTTTGTTGCCTGACTTGAAAAAGGTCACTACAACATTTTCCAAATTCTTGAGATTCAGAGAAAAAACATTTCTGTGAGTTGCTCTGGGAAAGAAAACAGTTCAATGTGTAAATATATTCCACAGATCTCAGGGCTTATTTCCTTTCCTTTATTTCGAGAATCAAAACGTGCATTAGAATATTAAAAACTCTCAGAAATCCCTGTTCAAGAGAAGGCTGTTTATAATTTTGAACTTTTGTTTAACTCAGCATTTCTTAAAAGCTTTTTGACTATGGATCCAAAGAAATACTTTTATTGTAACATATTTTAACACTCAACAAAACTATCTGTAGAACATACCTTGAAAATGCTGGCTTATTGAAGTATATTGTTTTTACTGTACACAAGATTATTACTTAATTATAACTGCTTAATGCTTAAATCAAAGTTCAAATCATACCATCTCAGACTCCAATCTGTAATCTGACATTCATGAGCATTATGGATTCAGTAAACTGTTGAAAGTTGCATGTAAAAATTTGCGTATATATTCATATTTTTTAGAGAGGAAATTCATATTTTTTTTTGGAAATTCATATTTTTTAGAAAGAGAGAAAATACCTTTTATTGGATTATTAAGAGTCCATGGTCTAAATATTAAATATCCTTAATCTCATAATACTAAAAATCTGTTTCAAAAGTAAGAATTTAAAAAATGCATTGATAAATATTTTAAATACAGATAAGAGGAAATAATGGTATATATAGTCAAGTCAGTGCCTTGAATAGGTGATAATATGAACAGAAAGTAAGTTTCACATGTATCAGTTATGCAGATGTAATTCTGGAAAACAGCAGCAGCTACACCTGCTTCCCAGCTTCTGATATCACCTCTATTCATACTTCAAAAGAACCTTGATGTCTTTATTGAATCAGTCTTGTTTTCCTGCTGTGGCTAATTCTCTTCTACCATGTTACATGGAGAAATACACTTTCTATGTTTATCGCTGCAATGTTCAAGAATCGAACTGAGGACTCTACTCCTGCCAGTTGATAAAATGGATGACAATTGATGATGAAAGGTCAATGAGAAAAGGTAGTTACTTGTTGGGGTAAGAAGTGTGAATATCTCTAGTGTTTTACTTTTTCTCATGTAAATTAATAAAAAACATTAAATACCTAAGGAAGTTTAATCTAAAAATGAAAACGGGGGTCTCTAGAGTTGTCCATCTCACATTCTAGTTTTAAGATATCCTGTTTAAAGGGGAGAGAGAAAGACCCATGGCATCTTGTTTTCTTCTTTTACATAAGCTTAATATAAAAGCCAGGAATTGTTATCATGGCTTAGTTTTCCTTGGTTAGATTATGAAAGGAGAAATACCAATAAGTAGCATAACCTTTAAGTTTTTATTTTTTTCAAGTTTTTATTTAAATTCCAGTTAGTTAACATACAGTGTAGTATTAGTTTCAGGTGTAGGATCTAGTGATTCCACAACTCCGGGTGCTCATCACAAGTACCCCCTTTAATCCCCATCACCTATTTCACCCACCCACCCCACCCACCTGCCCCCTGGTAACCATCACTTTGTTCTCTATAGTTAAGAGTATGTTTCTTGGCTTGCCTTTCTCTCTTTTTTCCCCTCTGATCATTTGTTTTGTTTCTTAAGCTCCAAAGATGAGTGAAATCATATAGTATTTGTCTTTCTCTGACTGACATCTTTCACTTAGCATTATACTCTCTAGATCCATCCATGTTGTTGCAAATGACAAGATTTCATTCTTGTTTATGGCTTAGTAAAATTCCTTTGTATATACATACCAAATCTTCTTTATCCATTCATCAGTTGAGAGGCACTTGAGCTGTTTTGGTATCTTGACTATTATAAATAATGGTTCTATAAACATAAGGGAGCATGTATCCTTTGAATTAATCTTTTTTTTTTTTAAGATGTTATTTATTTATTCATGAGAGACACAGAGAGAGAGAGGCAGAGACACAGGCAGAGAGGGAAGCAGGCTCCATGCATGGAGCCCGATGTGGGACTCCATCCTGGGACTCCAGGATCGTGCCCTGGGCCAAAGGCATGCACTAAACCACTGAGCCACCCAGGTATCCCCTGAATTAATCTTTTTGCATTCTTTGGGTAATACCCAGTACTATAATTACTGGATCATAGGGTAGTTCTATTCTTAACTTTTGAGGAAACTCCATTCTGTTTTCCACAGTGACTGCACCAGTTTTTATTTCCTACTAACAGTGCAGGAAAGTTCCTTTTTCTTCACATTGGATCCCCACATTTTTGTCAACATTTTTTGTTTCTTGTTTTTAATTTTAGCCATTCTGACAGGTATGACGTGATATCTCATTGTAGTTCTCAATTGTACTTCCCTGATGATGAGTGATGTTGAACATCTTTTCATGTGTCTGTTTGCCATCTGTATATCCTCTTTGGTGCAATGCCTTTCATATATCTGCCAATTTATTAATTGAGTGATTTGTTTTTTGGATGTTGAGTTTGGTAAGTTCTCTATAGATTTTGGATACTAACTCTTTATCAAATATGTCATATACAAATATTCTCTCCCACTAAGTAGGTTGTCCTTTAGTTCTGTTGATGGTTTCCTTTACTGTGCAGAAGTTTTTTGTTTTTTGTTTTGTTTTGTTTTATGAAGTCCCAATAGCTTATTTTTGCTTCCGTTTCCCTTGCCTCAAGTCACTTTTGATTTTATAGCTTTAGGCATGAAATACTTCCTTTTTTTTTTTTTTTTTTTTTTTTTTTTTACAGAAGTCAAGGACAAGTTAACTGTCAAAGAGTAAATGATATATTTAAGAGGTATATTTAGTTATTTGGTTTATTTCAAATTTGAAATTTTTTTTTCCTCTTTGGTCAGAAAGCATCCAAGTACCTTTTGAGGCATAAGGGTTAGGTGGTTGTGGTTATATTAGAACAAATTACCCCTCTTCTGGAAATAAGAGAACATACTTTTGAAATTTGACAAACATATAAATGCAGAAAGTGATTAAGAATATTGACTTGACAAGTAAGGATATTTTAGGTGCTTGACTTGGTTACAAATACAAATATGTAGGCCACTCAAATACATGCTTAGTATAATAATAAATGATAAATGTATTCATGGAAAATATGCCTTTTTTAAAATAAAGTAATTAATATGCTCAGAGAATTGAGATCTTATCACATGGCTTTTCACAGAAACATACACACACACACAAACAGCATCTATTGTTTTTATGTCATCCAATTATAGCATTTTAAATACTACAATCCAGATATAGTGACTTTCCTGATATTAAGTTACGACTAATTCATAACCCAATACCAAATTCCAATCAATGCTTAACAATTTTGTGCTGAGAATTCAGTGTATAGTACCTCAAATCTAATTCTTGTCTATTTTTGGTAATTTCCTCTCAGAATTACTCAGGCATTCTTAAATATTCAAAGCAGGTTATATATGGTACAACATTGCAACTCACTATGCAGCATCATTAAAAGAGAGTCAAAGATTGATGAGCTTAATGATAGTCAAAGTCTATCAGGCTTTAGGAGATAAATGCAGGCAATTTATATTATCAAAGAACCTCAGTAGTTAAGAAATTTTGCGTTTGGGACTACATTTTAAGGTAAGGTAAGTAAACCTAGCAGAGTTTATATGGGCTCTCCCTACTAGATACCCTGTCTACTCATGCTCAGATTTCAAATGTTAAAGGAACCAGGGAATTGCCAAAAAAGTAAAAGAAAATAGGGATTGTTTTATTAGTGGTTGCTTATGTTATTTACTAAGTGTGAATTTCTTCTTTCACATTAAAACCCTTTCTACACCAAATATTTAAAATCTGTAAAGTGTGGCTATTTTTTTTTGTTTTTAATTTAAAAAAAAAGATTTCTATACTTATTCATTTAGAGAGAGAGCTTGAGCAGGGGGAGGGGCAGAGGGAGTTGGAGAGAGAGAATCTTAAACAGACTCCACACTGTGCGGTAAGCCTAACGTAAGGCTCAATTTCATGACCCTGAGATCATTACCTGAGCTGAAATCAAGGGTCTGACTTTAACTGACAGCAACCTGGGTGCCCCTAGTTTGCTACTTTTAAACATTGATTTAAAAAAATTATACTTCTATTGTTTTCTTTGGGATAAGACTCAAATGAATGAAATATTGGACACCTAAGTTAATTGTAGGTTTTGAGGTGACTGGTGAATTCACTCCTTACTCTCTTCTTGATATTTGAAATCCAGTCATTAGAGATATAGTCTTTATGTTTTGATTTAGGAAATTTATCAGTTTCTCTTACTAATAACTCCTTGTACATAGCTTAGTCATCTATTTTCCTCTGTCACAGTACTTAAAAATATCTGGCTCAGAAAGTTTAAAAGATACCAAAAGGAAATAAAATGCTACAGACCAGGGATAGGGGATTAACTGCTTACAAACTTTACCCACTCCACAGCTGTATCTAAGCCTAAAAGAAATAGTGCCATCATTAGCTTACTATTCTATTCTACAATAGTCTACAAACAGAGCAAAGCTGACAGGGATAAGATTGTATGAATAACATGAAATGTATACATATATACACATACATACAAATGGGTATATCTATGTGTACATACACACATATACATACCATACAGAATATAGATTATTAGGGTAATTTGAGAATGGCTGTTTATTTTACGTGTTACCTGTGTGTTTGTGTGTATAGTTGTGTGTTAAAGGAAAGTGGGATTTCATCTGAAAATTCGATTGTATACACATTTATTGATCATTATGCTAGTTCCTATTTATATATACTCATTTCACAGTTTCAACTCTTACTCTAATAAATAAAGTAAATTGTCTTTTTTTTTTTGCTTTGCCTCCATAAAAATATAGGATCACTATTTCTATGATTCCATTGAATAACATTATTTTCATCCATATATCAAAGTTAGCTGACATATTTTATACAGCGATATTGCCTGAGAACCACTATGAGTTTTGGGTGGAAGAGATCACAATGATTTTTTCTTTAGTGATGAGCAAAGATCTGAAGATACAAATGGCCTAAATTATATATCCAGGCTAAACTAGAGGTATTTCCAGCCCTCCCAGACTATTTTAGGAGCAGACTTTTAGTGAGAGTAAAAGGCTAGAATGAAAGAATTTCCTGGGCGAGGCATGAGATCATCCCAGTATATAAGGGTTAAACCAGGCTTGCTCTTAAGACTTTCATCTGCTAGAAAATGAATCAAAATTACCAAACCTTTTTCTCTCCATATCTGAAAAGGCCACCAATGAAAGTTTCTCTTCATGGCTATGACGTTCAGGGCCACTTTTTTTTTTTTTTAAGATTTTTTTCATTTATTTATTTGAGACAGAGAGAGAGAGAAAGAGAGAGAGCATGAACGGTGGAGAGGCAAAGGGAGAGGGAGAAACAGGTGCCCCCCTGAACAGGGAGCCTGATGTGGGCTCAATCCCAGGGTCCTGGGATCATGACCTGACCCGAAGGCAGATTCTTAACTGACTGAGCCACCTAGGACCACTTTTAACCCTATTGCAGCAAACTTTGTTTCCCCAGATCCTTAGAAAGAGAGAGAAGATAGAAACTACTTATACAGTTAAATATCTATTAGATGCAAAGTGGATTGAGTCCTACTTGGTCTCAAATTAAAGGCATGAATTAGAGCCATAGATAAAATTTTAGGAGTTGAATTTTAGATACGAGTCAAGAACTAAGGAGAATAGAGGATAATGATTTACATATATTATACCTCACACTCTGAATATAGCCATATGATGCAAAGATTGTATTTCTAATCTTTGCATGTGTACAATTCCTATTAAGTGATTGAGATAAGATCTCAGGCTACATCTGAAATATTTATTTTTTTTTTCATCTGAAATATTTAAATCCCAGTTAATATTCACTCTATTAGTGATGCTGAAGAATTTTTTTTTAGATAGAATGAGTTGGAAGACTCAAAGTCAATTTCCCTTGTCTGACTCATGCTTGCTTTCTTTCCATGGAAAAACAGCTTGATGATAAGAAAAGAATTGAAGATTAGCAACATGAACCCATTGCAATAAATGTATTGCTAGATATAAATAGAAATTGTTTATTAATATTTTAAGAGATGAATATGAACATATATATAAATTTTATTGTAAAACAGTATGCTATGATATAAAATAATATAGTAAACATATTACATTTATTTAATAATTTATTGCAAGTTATTTAAATAGCACAAATGCATAGGTAGAATGTAATCAATGAAGCTGCCAATATGTTGGTGAATATGTGTGTATCTGCTTTAGTAATAAAAATATGTGTAATTCATCTTTGAATTCCAGTATTCACATCTTAAAATCTATTAATTGGAAAATTGTAAATCAAAATTCATATAAATTGGAAAGGTCACTAAATAATCCAAAACTAACTCCGTTGATAAAGATGAAGTTTCAATTACAGCATCCCATACTTTAAAAGCAGGAAGAGCAACAGTTGTAAATCATCCTGCTTGAGGCACACAATTAATGTAGTAATGGCAAAGCACTTTCTCCTGAAACTCTGGGAATTCTGATTCTTTTCTATGTACATAAAGCAATAGAAGTTTTATGGTGTTGTCTTATAGTCAGATTGTATGATATAATATTGATTTATAGTTCTCAGGAGATGAAAGCACTAATGAGAAAAAATGAGTATAAAATTTAGTAAGCTTCAGTAACTTGCTTTATATATCACTAGCAAGTTGCTTTTAGACAAAAGGAGGTATATGTTCAACCTAATTACCAGAGAGTTAATAATCTGTGGGATAATTAAGAGAGGAATTGGGGAATCTATTATACAGAAAAAAGGAAAGTCATCAATGTTAGTTGATAATAAAAATGAATAGAGAATGAGAAAAATCATAGAGATGAAAAAGTCAGAGCTGTGAAATAGTTTACCTTTATTTGACCAGTGAGGGAGTACAATGGAGTATTATTAATTTCCAGCTGAAGTTGTTCATAAGGTTACTCCTAGCTACTTACAGACATGGTTTTCCTTCTTATACTAACAATACTATTATAATAATACTGTAAAAAAACAAACAAACATGGAAATGAAGCGAACACTAGTTGGAAACTGAAGCTTTTTGTGTAGAGCTGTCTTCACCTTGGAGCAATCTAGGGAGAAATTTAGCTGGAGGTCAAAGCATTCCAAAAGACAAGGACAGAAGGTAAGAAATTTTAATGAGGGTTGAAAGAATTAACTCAAGGATTCAAATTTAAAAGAACTTCTGGGTATTGTAGACATGCCATTTCTCCTGTTGAATAGTATGTCAAGGTGGTTATTAAAGTGTAGGTTTGCACATCCAAGTTGTCTTGCTTGTTCTATCTATGTTCTGCTGATAATTTCTAAGACAAAATGACTGAAGTTCATTCTCCCAATCCTTGTATAAACTGGGTTAGGGCTGGAGAAATTGTATTAGCTTATTGCTAAATTGTTCTGCTACCCAAAAGAAATGAGTTTATCCAAAGTGGGGAATGGCATTACACTTGGTATCTACAAGGAAACTGCAGGTTTCTCTAAGGGGATGTGTTTAAATTATTACTGGAAGTCAATGCTATTCTATGACAGCAGTGATTGAGTAGTATATAATGTCATAACTAAACAAGAGAGATGGTAAAAAAAATAATTAAATAGCTTTCTGTATCCTTCTGAAAACACTTCTACATTATGGTTTAATTGCTCTATTCAAGGTATTCCTGCTCCCCAGAATATCAGAATCAACCACAATAAAATGTTGCTATAGAAACACATTTTAAGAAAACATATATACACACACAACAACAACAATAAAGACTTTTGGTTACTCATGTTACTTTTCCTTTATTTTCTTTCATTAACACATATAATTAGAACTCATTGCAAATGCTGGCTATTGTGAAACTTAAGTCACATTAAGTTGAGTTTTACTATTTAGGCCTGAAATCTCTGTGATCTGGGGATATGGAATAATGGAGCAAAATGAATGTGGAGAATAAGAGAAGGTATGTGCTGGTTTAGATCTGTTATCTCTATAAATTTAAAATTAGTTAAATCCCTTTAATATGTTAAAAATGGAACTGATAATATCTCTTAGTGAGTTGTGAATATCCAATGGCATTAAATGATTAAAGTGTTTTGTATGAATCTAATAACTAAGCATTTGTTGGCATTATGGGTTATTCATTAGTAATAGTGGGGAACATACTTTTCTTTCCTTTTTTAAAATTTTAGTCTCTTTTATTTTTTTCCATTTTCAAGTTTTTGTTTAAATTCCACTTAATTAACATACAGTGTTATATTAGTTTCAGGTATAGAATTTACTGATTCAACACTTACATACAACACCCAGTGCTCATCGCAGTAAGTGCCCTCCTTAATACCCATCACCCATTTAACCCATCCCCCCACTCACCTCCCCTTCAGTAACTCTCAGTTTGTTCTCTTTAGGTAAGTTTGTTTTATTGTTTGCCTCTCTTCTCTGCCCCCCCCCCACCTATGTTCATCTGTTTGGTTTCTTTAATTCCACATATGAATAAAATCATACGGTATTTGTCTTTCTCTGACTGACTTATTTGGTTTAGCATAAATTCTCTAGCTCCATCCATGTTGTTGCAAATGGCAAGAGTTCACTTCTTTTTATGGCTGAGTAATATTCCATTGTATATCTATACCACATCTTCTCTATACATCCATTACTCAATGGACATTTGGGCTTTTTATATAATTTGACTATTGTTGGTAATGCTGCTATAAACTTTGGAGTACAGGAAACATACTTTTCTTTCATGGTTGTGACAATTTATATTGAACATCAGATCTCTGTGACTAGAAATGCATCAGAGAATTGAACACTATCAAGAGGTTTACATACTAAAACATTCAAAAATAATTTCCTGGATTGTGTAAAAAAATAAGAAATCTTTTATTTTCTTTTGAGTGTTTTGATAATGGTCATATACTAGTCTTTGAGGCCTATTTATTTTGATCTTAAAAATCACATACAAAAAAAAATCGCATACACTTAAAGTTATTCAGTGATATATCCTTTTCCTGTCATCTAAGAAAGAGGGCTGGCATTAGCAATCATGTTGGTATGTTCAGGAGTCAAGATTAGCTGCCTCTTGAAATAGTTAATAATATTTAGAAACAATTGTTTCCTGTTTTACCTTCTTCCTAAAGGTCATGAAACTTTATTAGCAGGCAATGGGTTTCACTCTTGACACTACCAATCATGGCAATATAAGCCTACATTGGTATGGTTATGCTCACAATGTGTTTAGTATAAGTCAAATATGAACCAAGATATTGTACAACACTGGGATTTGAAGGCAAAAAAAATATTTCACTGAGTACTTACACAGAAAGGAAACAAATAGTAATCATATACAACTGATTTTTTTACTGAGGGGTTCAGAATTTATTGAAATATGAAAGTTTGCTTTCAGGCCAACCATAAACCTATGCATTATCTATTTTGGATATATCATTTATATCACTTACAGACAGTTTGTTGGTCACTACAGTTGAATATTTCTAGAAAAATTTACATGTATCATCTCAACATCAGCGATGTTATTTTTAAAATCTGGTCAAACAATGCAAGTTTCATACTATTCCAAAATATTTATAAAATTGAGTATTCTAAGTAAAAATATTAGTTCCTATAAGATTTTAGAAGAGCATTCAAAGTATTTGTAATAGGGATCCCTGGGTGGCGCAGCGGTTTGGCGCCTGCCTTTGGCCCAGGGCGCAATCCTGGAAACCCGGGATCCAATCCCACATCAGGCTCCCGGCGCATGGAGCCTGCTTCTCCCTCTGCCTGTGTCTCTGCCTCTCTCTCTTTCTCTCTGTATGACTATCATAAATAAATAAAATTAAAAAAAAAACAAAGTATTTGTGATAAATACATAATTTCAATTAATTATGAGAAAGTCTACCCAGAGTATAAGAAAAAAGATAATTATACAATTTTATTTAGTAAGTATACCCAGAGAGACCTGAGAACTATTCTTATCATGGGAATCCTTGCAAAACTGGTGAAGCCTCACAGAATTATATTTCCACAAAACCTGATGAGCCTCCTAAGAAAATCAGTGCATTAATGAATTAATATTGAGTGTTTGGTTCTGGGCCTGACACTTGAAGAAAAAAGGGAGTCCAACCTATCAAACATCCTTGAATATTCATGAAAAATCTTCCTTCCCCATGTGCATGGGTGGAATCAATGTTTATTGGTGTCACCTGCACGACTACTTACTTAGTGGAGGATATAATCTGCAGGCCAGATAATACTAGCCCCTCCTTATGCTGTGCTTAATAACAATCTCTGAGTTATGTATTTCCAAAGATACCAAGTGTTCTACTGTTCCCAGAAGCCCTTAATTTTATCTTTCAAATTCTGTCAAGACATTGCTTTCCTTGCTCTCAGGGTCTATATACTGTCTTCACAGTCAATGATACCATCACTCCCCTAAACACCTACCCCAATGGAGTCTACTAATTTAAACCACAAGCTTGTAGTAAAGAGATTGACCTCCCCACTAGTTGGAAGTCTGCGTCTCTCTCCCTCTTCCCTGCTCCTGTGTGCACTCTCTCTCTCTCACTAAATAAATAAATATTTCAAAAAATAATAAATAGGAATGCCTGGGTGGCTCAGTGGTTGAGCATCTGCCTTTGGCTCGGGTCGTGATCCTGGAGTCCTGGGATCAAGTCCCACATCAGACTCCCTGCAGGGAGCCTGCTTCTCCCTCTGCCTATGTCTCTGCCTCTCTCTGTGTGTCTCTCATGAATAAATATTATAAAAATAAATAATAAATTAATTAAAAACAAGATAAAACAATTTTGATGAAACATCTCACGATGTGGAAACCATTCCTTTGTTTCTAAGCAGCACTTTAGGACAAGCCTATTTATAAGTTTGGTGACATTTGTATTTGGTATTATTTATTTATAAATTAAAAAAGCGGTTTTTAAGATGTCAAAAAATATTTCCTCTATACGTTGGCTGAAGAAATACATACTGCATTTTGTAGAATTATTTTGTTCAAGTACTCTTTTTCTATAAAGATGTAGTACAAAGGGAAAAAATATCCTCCAATGGTTCTTCTATTTCTGATTGATGAGAACTAGTTAAATGAGATGTCCTTATATATATATCACAATGTTCATGTTTCTACTTAACCAAATATAGGGTTATTCCTCATTTTCCTTTATCGCCAATTCAAACAAGTCTGTTTTTTCTAAGTTCGTTCAAATATGCTATATTCACAGAAAAGACATCAGTTAAAGTAAAATGCTGCTTTACATAATGAGTTGAATATTCTGAGACTTCTTGCACTTTTACATGGTGGCAGGGAGAAGAGCAGAGTCATAAGCCTAACAGGGAAACAAAAAGCAAATTACTGAAACTGCACTCTCATGAATTCATTTCTAAGAAAGCTATGACCTTCTGTGAGCAAACACAGTAACTGATTTTCTATCTAGAAGACACTTTAGAAGTGACCTAGTTTTAAACCATAATTCTCCATATGAGGAAACTGAGGCTTGAAGATGTCATGTGATTTGCCCAAACTTTCTGCTTTCCAGTACACCTGCAACTGTTATATGAGCTCCTGATTTTCATACTGGTGTTTCTGTCATAACATGGCTTAGTTTGGCTTGGCATTGTGGTAGCCTAGACACAAATTATACTCTTATCCTTATAACTATAGAGTTAGCCACAGTTTGTGAATACTTGCTTCCTTTTTCTTGATCTTCATTTCTCTTCGTATTTCCATTTAGTTGTTTTGTTAAACAGGTCTTTTCTTAAGTTTCTTCAAATCTTTTATTTGAAAAAGTACATACTACGCACACACACACACACACACACACACAAATAAAATGCTTGTGAAATCCTACATATGTGTTTGCAATTTAAGAAGATTTTTACAGCAAGGATATAATGTCTTACAACAGTTTTACATGAGGTCACTTAAAATTAATTTAGTGTAGCAAAGCCTAGATTGTTTTCCTTAATCAATAAGTGGTCATGATATATGAGATACCTATAAAAACTCATACTTTTTTAAACCTGCCTTTTATACCCTAGTATAAAAGCACTAGTTTGGAATGTACTTAATTTTGGATCTAATGAAAACATCTATTCAGTCTTAAATACATGCATTATTACATTTCCAAATTGAAGTAAATATTGCAGATTTTAAATTTACAAGTCTATATTAAATGTGCCAGATTAGGCTAAAAATACTCACACCTTTTCAGATACTAAGAAGTTGTACCTATCACTAGTTAAGTGGCAAAAAGAAAGAGTAAGGTAAAGCAGAGTGCCACATTTTAAAATCAGCTGTTTGTTAGTAATATAAATAATACATTGAGTGTTTAAGATATAAGGACACTGTGACAAAGGATCAGCTGCCTGAAATGATGAGCACAAGCTATGATACCCTAGCCAAATAATGACAAAACATAGCAATCTTTGAATCTGAAGGTTGATATAGCACTTGGGAAAGGCTTTAACACTGAGGGCTCGGGAGTCATAGGGAAACAGAGCTATCACAACTGGAGGCAATTCTCTTGCCATCCATTCTAGTTGATGCTACAGGCAAAGGACAACTTGACAAATTTAGAAAGAAGCAATAAAATCTACTGAAGCAGCAAAATTGTCTGCTAAAAGACACTGGACATTGCCTAAAATGAGGCTATGAAAAGGAAATGAATCCTAAATCACCTTGCAGTAGAGTTTGAAATAAACATTTTTGGCAAAGTTCCCTTGGATTGTCTATCCTTAAAATTTCAGCACACCATTCTTCAGATCCTAAGGCTAGTATTTGGCTTTCTTAAGCTATATTATATATATGTATATTAAAAAAGCTTAAGCTTTTATATATATATAAATATATATAAATATATATAGCTAAATATATATTAATTATAATTAATAATTATATATAATTATATAATATTATATATATAATTAACTAATTATATATAAGATAAACATATATAAATATATATATAGCTTAAGCTATATTATATATATAAAATATTATATATATATATATATATATAATTCATGAATGTTTGATTCATGAGACCCCCTATCACCCACCACTCTGATATCCCATTTTGGATGGGTCAACTCAAATTCAATCACCATGTAGTAAAGACCCAACAACTTGTTTGTCAAATTGAATAATATATTCAAAGTAGTTGTTCCAACCCCACGGGCCCTTAACTTCATATGCAAAGTATCAGCTTGTTAACTATGTCTTAGGAGGAGACTTTATTTCATTTATCTGAAACACAACCACTATTTTAGTAGGGGCTTCAACTCAGAAAAGTTTCCCTAAATGTCTGGGCCTGATTCACTAATGATCTGACTATGCTTAAATATGAAGGTAGACCACTAGGTTAGGACCACCTCATAAAAATGGACATGGTCACTCTGTTTAGTGGACAAAACTCAGGCCATTCTCATAACTCTGGTCAATACTCTCAGTGATGAACTTTGTTATTTTTTCCTGGCTCTTGGGCTATTGCCAATAACCAAGTTATTTTTTTTTCTCCCACTTGAAAAACTACTGAAAGATTAAACACAATTTCTATCAGGTTATAAACTATAAAACAAATTGCTGATTCTGAATGAGCCATATAGATCATTCATGTAACCCAGCTTCTGATGGAACCAATTGAAATCAAACTGCTGAATGTGTCTGCACCAGATTGCAGATCCACCAGATTGCCACCATGATAGGCAACACATCCACCATCATTACCTGGACAAAGTAAAGGACTCCATTTTGTATAAGAGTCTATCACTGTATGCTGGATTTATGACTCCTGCCAAAAACTAATCCATTTTTCTGGTGGTGAAAAAGATTACACTCTATGATGTGTCACCCTCCCCCCACTCCAACAAGATTCCCTATGCTGGACCTTTGACTTCCTCCCAGGATACTCAAGTATCTAAACCACTTTGATACTTTTTAATTAAAATGCTCCTATACCAATGGAAATAACTGACTCTGGCCATACCATTGTAGTTTTTAAAACTAATCTGTGTCGTGTTTTTAGCTTTTATAAACTTTTTGCAGACTCTCAAAGATGTTCCATTTATTGCAAAATCTATGCAACAGTGGGACGATATTCAAGGTATTAAATGAACCTTCCATGGTCTCTAATGTCATAAGACTTTAATACTGTTGAGCATTGGAAAGTAGACACAAAATAGTCAGACTCTCTGCTATCCTTATCACTTCTTAGTCCACACTCCTTAGTATGGTAGCTGACCATTGAATATGACTGTTTCCAGAAGGAGATCATCTTGTTTTGGCTGATGACTGATTAATTAATAATTAATAAGAGAAAAAAGATGGAGGGTTATATAGATCTATTTTGAAACTATGGGATTCTACTCTATTTCTGGAAATAATGCCTATTTCTTTTTTTATAATGGCAACACTAAACCAGCCTGGTTGGTATACCAGTTTGGACCTGGTTGGGTCCAGGATCCTGGAGGGACACAATAAGATCAATTCTGTAAATTGGCCTCATTCTGCTACTTGGTGTCCTATTGATTATAAATGTTATAGAAGATAAATTGAACAGAATTTGTCAGAATTCCTGCCAGTCAGATGAATCAGAGTGGCCAACAGAATAGTATTTGTGTGGAAAAATTTGTCAAAAACCACAGTGGTATTAAAAACAAAGGGTGGGAAGTGTTGGGAGATAATTCTCCCTTATATCTATTGCATTTTGCCTATTGTGTTAGCAAATTACTGCCTGACCTTTCCCCAAAAAAATTTTTTCTGACATTTATAGGGTAACAATCTTTAAAGATAGAAATAGTGTCTCTCTTTGGAGCAAAAGGAAAGTTTTCTCACAGTCATGGAAGATACAGGTATTGTATTTATCTGGAGCAAAGAGGGCATGCTTATTGCCCGCTGTGAAAAATGTGGGTTCCCTAAGCTCAGGAAAATGCAACCAACTGTGTGTGCAGGTATCATCTTGCTCTATTTATGTCACTCTCCGAGGATCAAGACTTAGGGAACTAGCCCATATATGCTTACACTTTGGCTAATGGTGTTTCTGTGAGTAATAAATTGTCTTTTGTCTTTGACTTCTACCAGAGAACTTCTGTTCATGCAACTTGGGAAGGCTAAATTGTTATCTTTGTAAAGAAGGTAAAATCTCAGACCCTTCAGAGTTCCTGACATTAAGTGACAGTCTGGAAACCT
This sequence comes from Vulpes lagopus, assembly GCF_018345385.1. Lineage (NCBI taxonomy): Eukaryota > Metazoa > Chordata > Mammalia > Carnivora > Canidae > Vulpes > Vulpes lagopus. The sequence goes on along the minus strand of NC_054824.1, from coordinate 18,963,961 downwards.
AGCTAGTTCCTCTAACTCTTAAGTCATGCTCATTCCACAAGAATATTTTGCCATTTGTCTCAGTTTTTTAAGTTGAATCTTATGATGACTTGAAGGTTTGCATATTCTATTTCCAGATCTCTTCCTTTATATGTGATTTCAATGAAATCGTTATACTTTGCTGACTTTACTTCCTCATGTATATATGAAATTTCTATGGTGTCCTAAAAAGACGTAGTAAACATAGCAGTACCAGTGATGTTGGCTGAACAACCACAATAGTCATTTTATTCTACCAGAATGATAAAAAATGCACCATTTAATGACCCCTGGACAGGGTAGATAAAAAGAATTAGGTCAAACTAAAGCTGAACATATTCATACTCTATGTTCCAATAATTCCATTCCCTGCCATACCAAACACAAATGAGTTCATCTGTGCATGAAGTGACACATATAAGACTGTCCTTAGCTTTATGCATAATAACATAAATCTGGAAATAATATCAAGCACAATTAACAGTATCATAGTTAAGTAGGCATTGAAATATTCATATGGTGCCATAACATACAGAGAAGAAAGAACAAAAAGGAATAAAGTGAACCTTGCTACATGCCACAACTTGGTGAAATTTATAGACTTAGGCTGCATGGAATATATCAAACAAAATGCATACTATGTGATACCATCTATATATGCAGCTCAAAAACAGAAAGAAAAAATCTATGATAATAAAATGAGAACAATGGCTACATTTGAAGGACAAGGTTAATGACTAGGAGAGAAACAAGGAAGCATTTGGGGCCCAGTAATAGCTACATCTTGATCTGGGTGGTGGTTACAGAGCTGTAGCCTCTGCAGAAAAATTCTTTAAGATGTATACTTCATGTCCTGTAAATGTAGATACTACTGGTAGTTTATGGCATAATAAACTAGGTACCTTACTCTAGGTATTTTATGCTATGTGTTTCTTATGAGATAATAAAAATTATACCAAAAATAATCAAGTAAAATTTTATAGGCTGATATGTTTGTGCTATTATATGTGTCTATGTGTAACAAAATCCCTTTGTTCTTATAAGAGGAAATATATGATTGCTGGTAACTTGAATTAAGAATCATAAATTCATGATAGAAAACATATAAATTTTAAAACACAGATTTAATGATCCAAATTAAAGATATCTGTTAAATAAGCAAGTGAAAAGATTAAAAGAAGGTGAATGAGATTGATATGAAAATATTGTATATATGTGTGTGCGTGTATGGCCTTTTGATACTTCAATTTCCTGTTCTAAAAGAATAAATCTGCCTCTTATTTAACCAAATAAGAGGATTTAAAAACTACACTTAGCTAATTCCTAGGCCATGGTGTGAGTTCTTAAAATTTTTCATGACTATTATTTTCAGCATCTAATGAACCATTTTAGAGCAAGCTGAATTTGAGATAGTTTATTACAGTGCAGTCATGCTATTCTCCTATTCAAAAATGTTAGTTACTACTTCATTACATAACTAGTCAGATACCAACATACCCTGACATTTAAATTCTCTATAATATCACCTGAACGTATCTTTTCCTTTTTATTTTTATTTTTTTTCTTTTCCTTTTTATTATTCATCTGCTTCCTCCCTGATATGTAGCCCATGTTTTAGCTAAACTCATATGTCCTTGTACCACTACCAACTTTCTTTCCTTCTCATTTAATTTCTGGTTGTTGCCTTGAATGGAAAAATTCTACATACCTGTCTATTGAAATCATGCCCATTTTTTTAAAACTCAAGTGAAATTCCACTTCTTCTATGAAGTCTTTCTTGACTTTGGAGTGATACCACTCATTCCCAGGAATTCTACTGTGCTTCATAAATCATGCTACAGGCTGTATAATCAGCTATTACGTGAATTTTCCAGGTCATCACACATGTTTATGTCTGAGCTTCACTAAGCAGAGGCAAATCAGGGTCTCTCCTCAAAGCCATAGCTTATTTTAGGGAGACCTCTGACTAAAAAGGAGAAATCTACTTAGTGCCACACCCATTATCCATACGTATCCCGATTTCGCTTCTGAATGTTCAGCAGTATCCATAGCAAATACAGCTTTCCAAATGCAAACAGATTCCTCCATATGTTGTCTATTTCCTGCCCTCATTTCCAGTTAGTTTCATTAACATCACACATTCAAGGGGAATCTCAGGTCCTTCATAAAGTCTGAGGCTTTCTAGTGAGGTTTTATAGTAAGCCAGTTGTACATTTACTTGTTCCTTTTAGATTTGATGTACAAACTTCTTCATAAGATTATCTGTCATGAATTCTTGAACAGAATTCTCAGTTTTTAACATGTACATAGGAGCATTTTGCCCTTCCTTACATATATATATATATATATATTACATAACTTTATTATTCCAAATTTTACTTTATATATATTCAAAGATCTGAAATATCAGAGTTCCTAAATTCATTTCATCATGGTGTCCCCTGTGCCCTCACTTAATTCAAGTGAGTTCTATCTTTTGGTCTCATACTGGCCATTCTGCTAACTATGGTCACTTTCCACAAGAAATTGCTAATTATTCTTTTAAAGATATTATCTTTTATACCTGTAATGAAGTACTGAAGAGCTGTGGGAAGGAACGTATCTTGTACTACTCAGGGCCAGATACCCAACATACTTTGTGCCCCTTCCCCAAATCCCAGTGGTGACATATGATCTCCACCAGAGCCACTACCCTAAGAAATGCAGCTCTGCCTCCTGCCGTAGCACCTTCATTTGCAGTGAGCAGACCTACTAGGCCACCTGCCTCTATCACCTGAGGACTCCAGTGATTAACATTGCTCTGCCTCTTCTTATATTTATGCTAATTCATATTGCTTAAAGAGAAGAGACTCAGAACTGTATTACCCAATTTAAATCCCAGTTATGAGCTGTGTGATTACCCAATTTAAAACTCACTTATGAATGAATGAATGAATGAATGAATGAATAAATCCCACTTATGAGCTGTGTGACCTAAACAAATTCTTTAACTTCTCTGTTTTTCAGTTCCTATATCTGTGAGATAGAGACAATAATAGTAGCTACTTCAGAGGGTGATTGTAGCAATTAGGATAATATATATATATGTAAAGAACTCGGAACAGTGTCTAAGTAATAGTAAGGCTCTGTAAATGCCACCTATTAATACAATTGGTATTATTATTGTACCAATCCTTGAATACTAACGATGCAGTCTGCTAAAGCTCCACTTTACTCACCTCTACTACCTTCATAGCAATTCTTTTTTTTTAAAGATTTTATTTATTTATGCATGAGAGACACATAGAGAGAGACAGAGAGAGAGAGGCAGAGACACAGGCAGAGGGAGAAGCAGGCTCCATGCAGGGAGCCCGACATGGGACTTGATCCCGGGTCTCCAGGATCACGCCCTGGGCTAAAGGTGGCACTAAACCCCCGAGCCACCAGGGCTGCCCCCCTTCATAGCAATTCTTATGGAGCCTTATTCACAGTAGATGTTTAATAAATATGTATATAACTAATACATCAAATGGATTGGAAAGCTCAGCTTAGAACCAAGATTACAAAAGCAGCATTATTAAAAATTGTTAAAATAGAAGGCTATGACGGTATAAAGATAGAACATTTGAGTAATCAGAATTCCTTTCTAGAAAAAATAAATTGACTTTGGAAAAATAAACAAATACTTGTATAAAATGAGGCCCTATGGATAGGACAGGGGAAGGGATGGAGAACACAGGATGTTCTGCAGGTGCACTGAAGAGGGTTTCCTCATAAATGGCTGGGGGATATGGGGTGTAATTAGGGATATGAATATAGGGGCAGTGTGCTTATACTCAGCAATTTAATTTTTCCTTCCAGTTGCACTAAAAGTTTTTCTAAAAATTCAGTCCCCACTCCCTGCCAACACACACACAGCTTTGTGCCAGTGTACCCCATCCTCTGGCCCAAGAAGTGAAGTCTGGGCTTTCTGACAAGAATTAATGGATAAGAAAGCCCAAAGGCAGGGAGAGAGAGAAGCAAGAGTGTATAAACTACCAGAAATTTAGAGAAATTATGGAAAGGCTCCGGATTTTGGCCAATCAAAAAAAAATCAGCAAATGCAGTAAAGCAATCTAAATTTTCATGGACAGAATAATTAGCTGATATTGGCCTTAAAAGAAATATTTTTGTAAGTTCAGGGACACCTGGGTGGCTCCATTGGTTGAGCATCTAACTTGTGATTTTGGCTCAGGTCATGATCTCCAGCGTGTTGAGATAGATGCCTGTGTCAGGCTCTAGACTCAGTGAAGAGTCTGCTTGAAATTCTTTCTCCCTCTCCCTCTGCTCCTCTTCTGTGTACTCTCTCTCTCTCTTTCTCTCTCAAATAAATAAATAAATCTTATATAAAATAAAAAGTTCATGCCCCTTTTCTCAGAGAATAATGATATATAATACTGCTTTGTGACCATCTGTGAATTCTCTCCCCATCAACCCTTCTCTTTTGGGCACTGTTTATGGTGAGATTTGTGGTCATAAACATATTAGCACAGGGTGAATTTGTTCTCTGACTTCCAGTCTAGAGGTGGACACTCAATCAAACCTTAACTTTAGAGGCCTTTCCCAAAGTTTCAAGAACTGAATTTGTGAGAGTCTCTTTTCTTGGATCATGCCTTGAGAGATATTTAGAAAAACTAAAACTCAAACTTTCTTACCTCTCAAATGGCCTAACTTGAAATAACAATAGTAATTATAAGTATAACAATTAGCATACTTATTAAGTGATTGTTAGTGCCAGGCTCTAAGCATTACACGTCTTCATTTGATAATTTAGTCACCACAATAAAACTGGTAGGCTGGCATAATTATTCATTTTACTGGGGGAGGAAACCCATCCTTACAGCACAAGAATTGGGATTCTAAACCTGTCAAACTGAATGTAGCATCCAAAATGTAAATAACAGACAGTAAGAGGTTATATCTTAATCAGAATTCATTTCCAGTTTTATTAGACCCAAATCCAACAGCAAAGTTTGTTGAGAAAAAGGTACAAAGAAAATGGAAAGTGTGGCTGATATATTAGAAAAAAGGTGAAGAAAGTTGTGTATTCAGGATTTTTGCCTAGAATAAATGGGTCCTGGGAGACCCAGGTGGACAAGGGCACAGTTAGCTATCAGGGACCTGGTGAAGAGGAGGAAGACATGCAAAGTTTGCCTTTCCCGATTTTGCAGTTTCTTAGGATCCACATTGGTGATGGGGATAAAACTTCATAGAAGAGAAGTGAGGACTTTGAAGTCATGAACTGGTCATTATAAATCTTTTCTCGTTCCTCCTTCTCACAGCTGGTCTCTGGCAGCCTAGTGCTCATCAAAGGACTGGGCCTATGAAAAGCAGTGATAAATGCTCTTGGGTTTGGACACAATTGAATTGAATGGATGTGAATTGAATTGATTTGAATCAAATTAGACTCTAAACTGCTGGAGAAACTATTTCTATTTTAGATAATTTTCAAAAGAGTTTGGAAAATTGACTAATTTCATGTCCTCTGATGAAAGGTGAATCCAATGCACATCAAAATGAAACCCAAGATCATGTGCAACTAATGAGGTGCTCACATGGGACAAAGTCCTAGTTTTCTGATTTCCTGCCCGGCTTTACTTCCACTATGCAACACTATATAAGAACTGTGTGACCTATAAATCTAGAGGATAATAAGAGGATAAGAATGAAGGTATATTTTTCATCTATAATAAAGGTTGCAGAGATATGTTGGAGACTGGATTATTGAGAGTACCACCAAAAGCCATGTTTCTATAACATGTTTCTAATGTTCAAACAGAAAGTAGCTTAGACAGTCCACTGTGACTTGCCTTTATAAGCAGATGAGAATTATTTGAAGGCTATGAAAGAAGATATAAATGTACTAAAATAAAAAGGGAAATAGGTAATGGCCTCATTGTCATTTATTGAATTATTATCACCATTTCTATTACCAGTGTCAACTTCTTATAGAATCACCCTGATGAAATCAGCCATGATCATGTAGTTTAATTCATCATCTTCACAATTCACATTAAATACTGGCAGCTTTCAAATCAATCAAGATAATGTGAAAAAAACAAAATTGAACGTGAAGATATGAGTTTTTGATATTGGTAGGCAACATCCTGAATGTTCAGTAGTAGAGATTAAATGTGCTAAAATATTTGAGAAGAGATTATGGGTATGACAATTTATCTTTGCACTACTCCACCTTGATATCTTAGAAACCCTTATGAAGCAAAATCCATGAGATACTGTAATTCAGAAAAAGAATTTTTTGTTATATTGAAGTAGTTCTCCCAGATGATACAATTTTTTACACGTCTTGTAATACAGATAGATATTTCTTCATATTACATATGAGAAAAATCCGTTGGTAGAATTTGATGAAGACCTATTTGCCCAAGCTAATCACTTGTCAAACTTCAATGATTCCTCGTCTATCCACAGTGAGGCAGCACTCTCCAGGAAAATGAAAATCATAGCTTCTATAAACTGCATGCAGTGATTTGTGAGGTATAACAGAAACCTAGGTAGAACTGACTAATGTTTAAATGGGTTAACATAATGTATGGTTCTCAAACTGGATTTTAAAAATTACAGCAGGACCTAAGACACAATTACAATTGTAAATGTGTTTTGTTTTGTCTTTTTCCCCTAAATGAATGATTTTTAAAACATAACTCTTTAAATATTTTGCCCATGATTTAAAGAATACTTGTCACTTTTGATTACTAAACAGATTTGGAGAGAGAGAGAGAGAGAGAGAGCGAGAGAGAGAGAGAGAGAAAGAAAGAGAAAGAATGGTTGCTAAGGGCTGAGAGGATAGAGAAGAATGGATTAGTCAAAGTTTCAGTTACAAATGATCTGTAGGTCAATAAGATGAACATGTACAGTATTGTGCCTATAGTCAACAACACTGTATTATATACTTGAAAGTTTGCCAAGGGGATCTTATCATGAATAATAAAAATATATAAAGATACAATATAATATAAGATGAGAAAGAAATAAAGAAAAGGAGGAAAGGAAGGAAGGAAGGAAGGAAGGAAGGAAGGAAGGAAGGAAGGAAGGAAGGAAGGAAGGAAACTTTTGAAGATAATGAATTAGTTTATGGGATAGATTGTGGTGATGGTTTCCTGGGAGTATACTTCTCTCCAAACTCAGTTAAGTTGCATACATTAAATATGTTACATTTTTTTAATGTCAAATACAAAGTGTTTTTTTAATTTTTAAAAATTTTTATTTATCTTTTCATGACAGAGAGAGGGGCAGAGGCACAGGCAGAGGGAGAAGCAGGCTCCCCACGGGGAACCTGATGCAGGACTTGATCCCAGGATGTGAGATCACATTCTGAGCCAAAGGCAGATGCTCAATTGCTGAGCCACCCAGGCATCCCTAAAGTGTTTTGTTTTGTTTTGTTTTTTAAGTGTCAACTGTTTATATATGTTACTTTACATGTTACTCATTTTGGAATTTTCTGAGTAACTGTGCTCTTCAAATTTACTTATGATGCTACGTGTTTACATAGCAGTACTCCTCTGCTTTCTGGCCTTTAATTGTTGTACTCTATCTCATCCAGCTAGATCCAGAGCCTCAGTGTCATAATCACATGAGCTTCCATTTCGGGTTCATCTCAATCCCAGAACTGAACCTGAATCAGTTCCTGTTCCTCTACTACCCAGTCCTTCTTCCACAGCTTCCCCAATTCCTACAGACCTGTCTTTCTGGCCAGTCCCTACACAGTCCATCATTTTTCTCATAAATTTTAATATGTATGACACTTAATGAATAGATAATCCCAAAGTCCATGTTGAACTGTTTTTATGAAGTCAAAGATAAAAAAAGGAAGCATGAGCTTAAAAATGTACTGAGCAATCTCAAGTACAATGATTAAAAAGTTATTCATTAAAATATTAGAAAGTAGAATTCAGCAATATATTAAATACACTGAGAAAAAGTATCATTTCCTCCAGAAATGGAAGGCTGTTTAATATATTAATAAGCCTATTAACATGATAAAAACATGTTAAAGTTCTATAGTTAATCAAAGGCAGTGTAATACATAGCTGAATCATGTAACATATGTCCACTTAAGTCAGGGATAAGATAACAAATAGTCTTATTTATCATTATTTAACATTATTTTTCACATATTAGCCAAGAAGATTATGTAAACACCATTAATATGAACACATGAATGACATTTACTAACAAACCCAAAAGAATTGACCTATAAAGTATTAAAAATTTATTCAAGTCTTCCAATAATTCAACACAAATCAGATACAATTTATCTGACTTTAAGACTTTTTAATGACAGCAGTAAATGTCAACTTTGGATGAATTAACCTAACAAGAAACTTTAACATTAAATTTAACTGATAAATATAAATTAAGATGTAAACAAGTGAAATGAAAATGACTAATGCATGTATATATTGGGCACCCCAGTTAAAATGTGCAAGATTTTAAATAATTAGTTCCAGATAATTTATTAAACCATAGCTGACAAGAAAGTAATGTATATTGCAAAATACAAATGATAAAGAGGGGCTTGCTTTACCAAAATATAAAAATTTACCCCAGATAAACAGAAATGTAACTGTGATCCTGGTACAGAACATACAAATAGATAATGGAACAGTTGTGAAAACCTCCAAACAGATTTGATTATATAGAAGTGTTTTATAGTACATGAGCATCACTTTATAGTACATAGAATTGTTTTGTTAAAGCATAAATTATAAATTTATGAAATAAAAATTTCAGAATATAGATGCTTCTCTACCTGACCTCATAAGAAGCCACTTTCTTTGAGATAATCATCTCTTTGCCATTCCACTATAGTTTTACAAACTATGTAGTTTATACAAACATGTATATTTCCCCCAAAAGCATGCTTTCCTATTTATTTTAAATATATTAAAAAATATAAATAAACCTATGTTTATTATTTGCTTGTTTGCTTAATATAAAATTTTGAAGTGGATATGTTCATTTGTAATTCTTTTAATTTTTTACTGCTCTATAGTATTCCATTGTTTGATATCTTTAAAACGCTGTTTTAGGCTAATCCAAATGTAGTGGTGTTTATAAATAATTGATCACAATCCATTACAGATTTCTTTGTTCCTGCTCCACTCCCACCACTTCATTTGACTAGCCTTAAAAAAAAAAGAAAAAAGAAGAATGTTTTTATTCATTCTCCTATTGGTAAACTTTTAAGTTTACCCAGGTTTTTTTTGCTACAAGTACTGTTACCATTATGGATATTCTTGTATATGTCTCAGTGCTCATGTAGAAGAGTGCCTATTCTCTAGACTTTGCACGTAAAAATGAAATTTCTGGGTTATCGTGTGTGTGTGTGTGTGTGTGTATGTGTGTGTATGTGTGTGTGTATTAAACTTTACTAGGTAATGCCAGGGTGTTTTTCATAGTGGCTGGATCAATTTACACTCACAAACAATGGGGTATTATAATTCCTGCTGTTCCACATAATTGCTAGCATTTAGTATCATAAGACACTACATTTTTGCAAATATATTGGGTGTGAAATATTTCATAACAGTTTTAATTTGCATTTCTCCAAGTGTTATTATGGTTGAGTATCTTTTCATATTTTTATTGGTCATTCATGTTTCCTTTCTTGTTAAATTGGTTCATGACTTTTGCTCATTTCTTTATTAAATTATTAGCCTTAAAATATTAGGAGTTTTCTCTATATTCTATATGCTATTCCATTTTGAGTAATTTTCATTACAAATGCCAGTTCCCAGACTATGCCTTACCTTTTCACATTTTTTTTCCTTTTCACATTTTTATAATGTATTTTGATCAATATAAGTTTTAGCTTTTATTTTTTTTAAGATTTTATTTATTTATTCATGAGAGACACAGAGAGAGGCAGAGACATAGGCAGAGGGAGAAGCAGGCTCCCAGTGGGGAGCCTGATATGGGTGGGACTTGATCCCAGGATCCTTGTATCATGACCTGAGCCAAAGGCAAATGCTCAACCACTGAGCCACCGAGGAGCCCAGAAGTTTTAGCTTTTAAGATTATCAAATTTTCAAAAAAATAATAAAAATAAAATAAAATTAAAAAATCAAATGTTTCAATCTTTTCTTTGTGGCCTTCTTCATGGTTTTTATTCTTTGAATATTAAGAATCCCTACTCTAGGTATGTAAAAATATTCCTCTGTTTTAAATTTTTTTCCAAAACTATTTTATATATTTTTTTTCCACATGCTTTACCAAATGTTCCAGTAAAACTTATAAAAGAGTGAGTTGTCCCCACAAATCTGCAAAGTTGACTGTCTCACGGCTTATGTTTCTGGGGTCTCTATTCTGTTTTACTAGCCTAATTCCATATTCCTATACTAATAACTTTATCAAATGTTCTTAATGAATATCAATTTATAACAAATCAGTGACTTGTTGGACAAGGCTCCCTCCCATAAATAGGTAGTTTATTCTTTAGGATTATTGACAATTTCTGGATTTTTTTCTTTAGCATGAATTTGAGAATTAGCTTTATAAACTCCTCTAAAGCTATCTTGATATTTTATTTAATATCCAGTGAATCTAAAGAGCAATGGGACTAAATGACATTTTTAGGATACTAAGCATTTTTTTCTACAAGCATTGCATACCTCTCTATTAGGTATTTTTAAGTTCTTTTACTGTATAAAAGAACATAAAAGTCATATATACCTTTTTGTTAAAAGTCATTTTTACCTTTTGTTAAATTCAGTCCTTCTTTTGTTCTTTTTTGTTAGATTTAAATCTTCCATATGTCACTATTTGGAGTAAAATGACAAGCATTCTGTTTGTTGCTGTGGTATAGGAATACAACTGATAATTATGTACTGAGCTTATTATCTAGCAATTTCCCTTTATAGTAATTATTCATTTTTCATTTTTGTCAATGACAGTTTTGATTTTGCCCTTGCTTTTTTTTAATAATAAATTTATTTTTTTATTGGTGTTCAATTTGCCAACATACAGAATAACACCCAGTGCTCATCCCATCAAGTGCCCCCCTCAGTGCCCGTCACACATTCACCCCCACCCCCCACCCTCTTCCCCTTCCACCACCCTTAGTTCGTTTCCCAGAGTTAGGAGTCTTTATGTTCTGTCTCCCTTTCTGACATTGCCCACCCATTTCCTCTCCCTTCCCTTCTATTCCCTTTCACTATTATTTATATTGCCCTTGCTTTTTTTTATCTATTATTATTTTCTTAACTAAATGCATTATTGAGGGCTATTAATAAAGTTTTTAACTAGGTTTTAATAAGGATACTATTAATGTTTCATAATTGCTAAAAGTTTATTTTTTATTATTTTGTAGAGCATTTATATCAAATTAAGAAAGTTACCTTAAATTTCTGTATCAATCAAAGAAGTCTTAATATAATACAATACCCAAATTGCAGTGTCTAAACATAATAAATTCTTGCTCATATTACAGTTTATAGTTCCTAGGTGGTTGGTATAAGTGGCTTTTCTTTAAGCATCCTTTCAATGATCTAGGATCTTTTTGCCTAGTGGTTCTTCCATTCCTTAGATCTTGGGAGTTCTTTGCTGCATTCTTCATATAATAATCCCCTCTTCTCTGCAGGAGATACGTTTCAAGGCCCTAGTGGGTACCTGAAACTATAGATAATACCAAACCCTATTGACACTATGTTTTTCTGATACCTATAATAAGGTTTATTTTATAAATTAGGTACAGTAAGATATTAGCAACAATATATAATAATAAAACAATTATAATAATATACTTTAGTTAAAGTTATATGAATGTAGTCTTTCCCTCAAAATATTTTACTGTACTCTCCCTTCTTGTCCTAGTGATGATATGAAATAATAAAATGCCTACATGATGAGATGAAGTGAGGTGAATGGCATAAGCATTGTGACATAGCACTAGGCTACTATTGATTTTCTAACAATACATCAGAAGGAGGGTCATTTGCTTCCAGACTGCAGTTGACTGTGGGTAACTGAAATCACAAAAACGAAACTGAGGGTAAGGGGTAGGGGGAAGGGAGTGAGGGAAACTACTGTATTTGGCTTATAGACACCAAGCAAAAGGAGGGAAAATATACAGATCACCTGGGAGGTTCTATAGCCAGGCCTAGAAGTAGCATTCATGGCTTCCATTGGTTAGGAAGCCACACAGCTATGTGGCCCCCTTTTGATATAAGGGACTTTCTTTTTAAGAAAATCTCTCTCATTGTGGCTTAACAACTTCCTACAATGTAAATGTAAACAACTTAAAAAAAAAAAAAGACATTTGTTAACAGTCCTGTAGAAACATGCATACTCACTGGCATTTTGTCCATTAGAGTGGTGGGACACATGGGAAAGCATAATAATTTTAGTGTCCAGAAAACTGTGTGCTTGTTCTATTTCTCAGGACCCCAAGGCATAAGTTTGAGATTAAATAATCTCTAAGTAAATAATATCAAATTCCTTCAATCACTTGTTAGACGAACATTTATTTTTTTTCCACAATGACGAGTTCTCCATCATAGAATTATAATAGGCTTTTCCAGAATGTGAGGTGTAAGTAAGCTATCCCTAAAAGCAATTACTGATAACAGTATCTTTCATTATTGGGAAAATGTGAATGCATGCCTTGTATAGTCTGTTTTGACTTTAAAGCCTTGCGGAAATCAGACTTTATGAAATGATGTCACAGTAATTAACTATGCTTGTTTTGAAGAATGGTTCTTCCAGCATGCCTTTAGAAAGATTCACAATTTTTCATCAAGCATCAGAGAAATAATATGATAAACTCTAAAAGTGATTAAATATTATTTTAACATCTTAATTAAATTAAAAACCTCAAAGTTCCACAGACTGTCAATAAGCACTTAACTAATTAAGCACTTTACTATATGCTAAGCATTAATGTGTTTGCTATAAAGTTGGCAAAAAAAAGCATAATCGTTTGACATGATGGTATGACCTTTCTTAAAATATAATTGAATGTTTTATTAAAAGATTTCTCAGTCATAGTTTTTCTGGTAGGAAGGAGGAAGAACAGCCAAACTGGATAATTTGGTAAGAGTCTAATAAAAGACTATTTACAAAGTGCATACAAACGAAACAAAAACAGTGTAGAATGCCTGAGGCTAGTAACATCGACAATCTCGCCAGCTCTAAACCTGAAAAGACAAACATATTGTTATTGGAATATGGAGAGGTAACAGCTTGGAGAAGTTACCTAAAGGAATTCTGGTCTTTGCAAAGCCAGCTTATAGTAATATGCAAAGAGAAAGCCACGGTAATCAATTTTGTAATTGAATTTTCAGAGACTATACCTTCCAAAATTCAATTATCTGCAGTAAAGCCTCAAACATATCAAAACTTGTCAAGTTTAAAGAGGTTGTTTGTAGTTTCCAACATTATTATTTTTTAAAAGTTAATGTTCACATTTATTTAAAATAAAATTTTATGGGGAAGTCTGGGTGGCTCAGTGGTTGAGCATCTGCCTTTGGTTCACAGGATCCAGGATTGAGTCCTGCATCAGGTTCCCTGTGGGAAGCCTGCTTCTCCCTCTGCCTATGTCTCTGCCTCTCTCTCTGTGTCTATCATGAATAAATAAATAATTTTTTGAATAAATAAAATTTTATGGCTTAATTTGAGCGCTTACCTCACTTTCTTCTCACCCTCCCATCTCCTGCTAGTGTCCCTTATTGGCCAAGCCCTAGACAGCAAGTGAGCCTATTGATAACCACTGATGTCAGAATAGAAAGGCATAAGATAGATCTAGAAGTTAAACAGAAGATATTTATCTCAGAAGAGTAGCTCTACCTAAACAGTGAATCAAGAAGCTTTTGAGTAGGTATCTCAGTGTGAGTCTACTAATTGTCTCTATGACTTTGGAGTCTGTCCTAACTTTCCTATATCTCACTTATCCTATTCGTAAGAGCAGGCAATGGCATGAGACTGTATAAATAGTAAATAATACTAAGGACATACTTACCATACAGCAGACACTTAAGAAAGATTGGCTATTTTTATTATTTTATAACATCACTAATAAAGCTCTCTGGTTTGCTTATATGGTTTGCTCCTCTGTCTATCCCTATCTTCATGGCCTATCAGAAGCAAATCCAATAAATAGGTGGCATTTTTCACTACTTGTTCATTACCCCTTAGTCTCCTATTTCTAATATTATTAAATTTACCATCAAACTAATACTTTTGTATACAAATTAAAACCTGTTTTTTTAAAACAACAACAACAACAGAACATAAAGACTCCTAACTCTGGGAAACTAGGGGTGGTGGAAGGGGAGGAGAGCGGGGGGTGGGAGTGAATGGGTGACTTGCGCTGAGGGGGGCACTTGACGGGATGAGCACTGGGTGTTATTCTGTATGTTGGCAAATTGAACACCAATAAAAAATAAATTCATTATTAAAATAAAATAAAAATAAATTAAAAAATAAAACAACAACAAAAACCCGTTCTTAGCAAAAACTCAATAAAATCAATTCATACAAGTTAGTGGAAAAAATATTTATTTTTGCATTTGTTAAAAAATGATTTGTTAGTTTTAGCCAAAGAAGATACACTCTAATTACTCAATTTGTTAATAAATCAGACGCAGAAATTATTTAGGAGCAAGAAAGCGTTTAATAACATTAGCTATGTAGACCAACATATAAAGCTAGTTTTACTTATGTCCTCCTATGCATGTGCCAATGCATTCATTTATACATTTGCTGTATGAGAAACACAAACCTAAATGCTGATAATTAACAGGTAAAATTACAAAAATGTGTCTGCAATTGGAAAAACGTTTTTAAAATAAACAAAAAGATATTAGCATAGCCATATTAAAATGTCATGAAAGTCCATTTGTACAAATAACAAATCTTTTTTTTATAAGATTTTATTTATTTATTCATGAGAGACAGAGAGAGAGAGAGAGAGAGAGGCAGAGACACAGGCAGAGGGAGAAGCAGGCTCCACACAGGGATCCCGATGTGGGACTCGATCCCGGGACTCCAGGATCATGCCCTGGGCCAAAGGCAGGCGCTAAACTGCTGAGCCACCCAGGGATCCCCAATGACAAATCTTTTTGCATCAGAGGAGAATCTCTTCAGAAAAGAGATCATTTAAGACCTGAAGACTGATTCTTTTGTATATTAAGTAATTCCTGTGTTAAGAAGCAGTTAAACTTGTTACAAAAGACCTTCTTGTTCATGTATCAGATTGAACAACATTCAATTGACACTAGGTTTATTAAAAATGATCATATATTAGCACTACCTTAAAGCATAAGATTAATACATAATATAAATAGAGTAGTAATACTCTAATATGTTTTTCTCGTGCAGGAATGTATTTGTTTCTTAATCTTGAGGTCGAATACGTATGCATTGCAGGGTTTTTCCTTTTTAAATTTAAGAGGAGAAACAAATATTTATAACCAAAACATTCAAGACACTAGGAAGTGATATGTATTAAATATAGGATGAACTTACTAACAACAATATCTAACTCTTCTTGCCACTATGTTAATCACCTGGTGCAAAATCAGAAATTCCACTCTTGACTATTATACTCCATGCTCTTCTGCAAGACAAAAATGCAAACACAAGTAATAAGAGAGCAAATTCCATCATAAATAAGAATATATTGGACTAGGGATGCCTGGATGGCTCAACGGTTGAGCATCTGCCTTTGGCTCAGGGTGTGATCCTGGGTTCCCAGGATGGAGTCCTGCATCAGGCTCCTTTCATGGAGCCTGTTTCTCCTCCTTCTGCCTGTTTCTGCCTCTCTCTCTGTGTTTCTCAAGAATAAATGAATAAAATCTTAAAAAAAGAATATATTGGACTAATAATGTCACTATGTTGCTAAAATTTATATGAGGCTTAAAATGTAGACATTAAATTTAAAAATCAAAATATGCTGGAACTAATTCCACCTTGAAAGATTCATCCTACAGATTTATTTGTGGACTTACAAAATTATGTTTGTAGCATTATTGGTAATAGAAACATACTGGAAACAACCCAAATGTCTTTTAGTGTAATGCTTGAGTACATTTCCTCACCCAGTGGATTTTTTTTTTTTCAAAAGCACACAGATTCTCTATTTCTTAACCTTGGTGTTTAAATATATCTGGTTTGTCCTTATCCTTGAATTACTTTGAGACTGCATTAATATTACTTGTTAATATTTCCTATGATTTGGAACTTTGTGGATTTTACCATTTTGCCTTCTAGCATTGAATGTCCTAAATGGAAGTCTAAAGCTGGGTTGGTTGTCTCCATTTTTTATTGGAAGGGACTCTTTTCTTTCTTCCTAGAATTTTACAGATTTTTTTCTTATCATGATAATTTGATTTAGCTAGAATATTTGTCAAAGTTGAGCATTGTGAATCTTATTTTAGTGAAACACTGTGTGTTTCACACTAAACTGTTTCACTATTTTAGTGAAACACTGTGTGGTTTTTTTTGTATGTATATTGGGGTCTGTCTTCTTTTTGGAAATTTTTCAGCCAACAAACTTCAATAATTCTAAAATGTTTTAAAATTCCCTGCATGGTCTGACCACTGATTGCCTTTTTAAAATCATTTCATGTCACTTTACTCCCTCTGTTGTTAGTCTAGCCAAAATGATCTTGTCTCTCATCTTCGTATCATCAGGATGTTTATGGGGAAGTTCACTTTCTGTGTTCCATCTCCTGGCTCCCTCTTTCTTTTTCAGATTAAGTGCCACTTGCTTAGGGATATAGTCATTCATTACCCACACCTCAGTATAGATTAAATTGCATTGCTAATTCTTTGTCATGGCATTCTGTCTTGGCATTTATAGCATATATCTCAATTATAACTATTTAGTTGTATTAATATTATTTGCTTAACTTATTCCTCTACAGATTCTAAAATTAATGAAGATAGGAACCATACCTTATTTTATTCATGCAGAATTCCTGGTATCTTAATATATCACAAAGAGTTTTTGTTTGTTGAATGGATGCATGAATGGATGAATTCAAGAATTCATTGAATATGTTTAATAAAATCTGTCTAATTTTAAATTCTAGAATCTCATTTTCACACTCTAATTGCCTCTTACACTTATTTTTACTTCATTACTTAGAAATAAGTAACTTATTCATATTTACCAGCATATTTTCATATGTACTTTGACCCTTTCTTTTTTTAAGTCAAAATACCCAACCCTACACTATGGACCAAATGCACTACAGAGCCAAGCCTTCTTCCATTCACTTTTGCCCAGTTTCCATGCCTATTTCCAACTCACACATATTCTGTTGAACTCATTCAAGATCTGAATACTAATAACAGCCTGCTTGCTTTAGTCAGCTCCCTAACGAAGACTAAACATCTCAACTTTCCCAAGTTAAGGAATAATTCAGAAACTTACAGGTAAAATTGTTATCTTCTTGTTCCAGGCTTTTCTTTCATTCAAACAGGTTTATGACCTCTATTTTCTTTCAGTTTGGAATAAATTAGTTTTTCTTCCACAGCTGCTGTCTTAATGAAAAAAAGGGCTGACTATACAATAAGAAAGCCTAACCCTTTAAATGCCTGGGTGATTACATCCATACTGTTGAGTCATATTTATCGTATTTCTGGATCTGAGATGAAGGTAAACACAACTGTCAGCCAGGAGAAATCATGCTAGGTAATTTAAATCTTCCTTCCATATTAAAAATAAGTTGTTTTTGAAAAATTAAGATAATTTTGGTGAAAGTATTAGCTTTTGGAATAATATTTTGATGATACTAATAAAAGATATTACATAAGTTTAAATATGAAAAATATGCTTCTCAGAAGAATTCATATGTGTATATAACTTTCTCTGCCAGTTAACCTACAAACCATAAGTATACAGATTTAGTAATAATTTCATTTGTATTGTGTAGATGTTACCCAAATTCAAGTACTTCATTATTTTTATATTTAAGTCAAGACAACAAATGGTTGTGTATTTCTCTATTTTCTAACTTGGTTTTATTAAAATACCAATACCCCAAGCCTTCTATCTGACTAGCATGTTGGCTATCGTTTCACATGTTTTACAAACTGAAAACTTGTACTTATCATATGTGTGAAATGCTAATCTGGCTTAGCAAATGGCTTTTAAAACTCACCATGGCATTATGGTGTAATTACAAGTGTAGGCTCATAGTCCAAGATGACTGGGTTTATATTCTGACTGCACATTTGCTTAGGTACTTGACTTTGGGCAAACAACAACTTCCATATTTTCCTGGAAAATGGTGATGACAATAATAGTGAACTGTAAAGATTTGGTTTGCTGTGAAGATTATGTAAACTTAAATGAGAGGGCTAATCACATAGGAAGTCCACAGAAAGGGATTTCCATCACTTTAATTGAATATGATGACTTACCTGAATTTCTCTAGTATAACTTAGGAAAAAATTAAATATATACACTTTATTAATTTCATCTCACTTTCTTTTCACTTCTTCTTGGGGCATGTTTAAAAAAAACTCATCTAGGACTTATTTTTAATGTTACCCTTTCTCCTCTTTAAAAAAAAAAATGTAGTAAGAGGGATTGGTAACAAAGGTGAAGACAAGGAGATATAGTTTCCCTAAGCACTAGTTCCAGCACATCTTCAAAATATATTTCATCAACATGACAAACTATCTTCTAAAATCACGAGAAGACAGAAGAATTAATGATTCTTTATTCTTGATCTCGATCATTTTCATATGATATGAGAACCTCTTAATATTTAGAGTCTAATATATAAAATTCAGAGAGAATTGTTTTATATAAGGTTTCATTAATATATAAAATCTTATGAAAATAAGAATTTAATTTGTATAATGCCAAATCCACAATCTTAAATGGTAGTTACATGAATCAAACCTAAGATAATTCTGAAGCCACAGATAGAAATCAAAATAAGCCATGATTTTTTAAAAAGTGTTAACATTGGCTTTTTAAACATTGGCTTTTTAAAAATAATATTGAAACCTACACGTAGTAACCTCCTTAATCTTGGCAATTTTTGAGATGTTTAAAGCATTGCTGCAGATAGTTGGATTTTAGAAGGCAGATAGGTTGAATTTTCTGAAAAAATCAACTCTAAAAATGCATATTCCATCAAAATTTATCATCAAAGAGAACATATATCATAGAAAATGGATGAAGAAAAAAAGGTGAAAACTAGATTTAGAGAAACTAAGAGAGCAAGCAAAGCTGGGACTGCATTCAAATTAAAGATGACATGAGGAAGCAATTCAACATTTTAGCAGATAGAGCCACTAGTGCACAGCAATACCCCCACCTGTTATGGATCAGAGTTTATCAGCCCAAGCGGTGCATCTCAGGTTTTATGGACAGAATCATTTCTCCAGCAGAATTTGACGGGTCAAAGGCAGTGAGCAGGAAATAAAGCAGCAGGAAACTATGGCAACTTCCCAGCATCAGAAGAAATACACTTTGTCACTCATCCATTGTTCTCCATAATGACTCTCCAACCCAAAACACTATAACCTAACACTAGGATGTCTTAGTGTTTAGTAAGATACAGTTGGAACCAACCCAGAATTTAGAATCAGAAAAATCTGGTTTAACTCCCTGCTACAATTTATGAGCTATTTTTTTTTTAAATCTGCCTATGCACTTTTGAGAAAGTTACTTAACCTTTATTAAACTAATTATTCTTTAATTGTAAAATGGAAACAAGCTTCATGCAGCTCATGTGAGAATTTGAGATCATGCTTCATGGAAAATGGACACTTCTCTCATTATGAAGCACGTTAGACAACAAGTATCCACAAATGGGCATAAACATCTGTACTCAGGGTTTATTATTTGGGGGCTGATATTATTTGTAAAATACTTAAAATATTATTCTCTGGAACCTAAGTTATAGAAGAAAGGGCTATCACAAAACCAAAGTTTGCTGCCCATATTAATCTGAATATTATCAGCAGGACAACAAGATCAGTCAATTGACCCTAAGTTAGACTAGTTAGGTATTTTATGTTTCACAATTATAAACGTCACCTTACCTAATTCTGTCTAGAAAGATATTGAAGGGACTGTGCAGTGCAATCAGTTAAGTTTCTGGAGAAAATTTAAAACTTAGTTCACAATTGTGCCTTACCAGTGATAATATAAATAAAAACAGTTTTTCTTCACATGGTGAAGTGATGATTTACAGAAAGGTATTTGAAATTAATTTATAACAGATACAGATATGGCTCCTGGTGCCATAAGGAAGTGCAGATCTCCTCAAAATATCTCTAACAAATCCTTTTTTTTTTGTTTAAAGATTTTACTTATTTATTGATGAGAGAGGCAGAGACACAGGCAGAGGGAGAAGCAGGCTCCATACAGACGTAGGACTCTGTCCCAGGTCTCCAGGATCATGCTCTGGGCTGAAGATAGTGCTAAACCACTGAGCCACCCAGGCTGCCCACTAACAAATCCTTTAAAAATAAATCGATCTCTTTAATTTTTAGGTTAGTTTTAAAAACTTATATTGTCACTTAAAGCTCTAGCCTGTCTGTATGTTACTTCGTTAGAAATAACTACTGTTCTGAAGTTTATATATATATCTTTTCAAAATGATTTTTTGTATTTGTGTTGAATATAAAGGTATCTCTGAATATCATTTATTGTTGAATAAATGTACATCATTAAATAGAAACAAATTTAAAAATTATATTTTTGCTGCCCAGTGTGTCCAGTTTTACAAAAATTATTTCCAGGTAGCAGTTTTTGCTATTATGTTTTGTCTTTTAAGTTCATATTTTAACAACTTATTCCCAATTTAAAAAATATAATCTATTTTTAAGTATTGATCTTTCATTCATCCAAACCTTTTTGAGTCTCTTTATTATGTAATAGTGTGGCAGTATATCTTCTTCAAATTTATCGGAGTTTTTACCTTTGTAGTCATTTTATAATGACTAAATTTATCAGTTTATTATTTAATCAATAATATTTATTTCTCTTGATTTGTTTCACTGACTACATTGAATACTGTTGAAAAAAGTGGTATTGGCAAGAATTTTTCCCATGTTACAAAATTAAATCAATCACTGCTAATGTCAGTTGATTCTATTAGGTATGATGTTGAAAAAGCTATGGAAATAGAAATACAGAGAATAGTTGGAAGGAGAGAAAGATTTAGTTTACAAAAAGTTTTGCTTTTCATTTTGTCAATCACCAATAAGATTTGAATATTACCAATTGTTTTTAGCAACTATCTAGTCATTGTAATCATATTGATTACATGATTTTTCTACTTTAATGTTGAAACTTGTATTAATGGGTTTTCTATTGCTTACAAGCAAGTCTAGTCATGTATCTTTTTTTGAGCTATTATCGAATTCCTTTTGTCAATGTTATAGGATGTTGCATTTATATTCAGAGTGATATTAATCTATGATCTTCCTTTCCCAATTTAATCACTTTCTTGTTGCAAAGTAATATTATACCCAGTAAATCAATTTGTGAATCTTCCGTTTTATCAATTATCTAGAGAGCTTATAAAAATTAGGGCATATCTTTCTTGATATGAGGTTGCCTATGAAAACAACTATGTTTGGAATCTTGGCTAGGGGAAATTTGGACTCAGGAATGCCTTTGCTCATTTTGTTTTAATTCTTCTTTAGGTTATATTTTCAGAGAAGTTAATCTTTTCATCTAATCTTTCAAGTTTAGTGGTACAAAGCTAAGTTGTTTATTGCATTTCCTTGTAATTTTTAGTTTTATTTTTCATATAGTTTTATTTCATTTTTTTGAGAGAGAGAAAGAGAGTGCAAGCATACGTGCACATGCACAGGCAGGGGGAAGGGGCAGAGGGAGAGAATATTTTATTTTATTTTATTTTATTTTAATTCAATTAATTAACATAGAGTATATTATTAGTTTCAGAGGTAGAGCTCAGTGATTCATCAGTTACATACAACACCCAGTGCTCATTACATTACATGTCCTCCTCAATGCCCATCACCCTGTTAGCTTATCCCTCCACCAACCTCCCCTCCAGCAATGCTGTTTGTTTCCTAGAGTTCAGAATGAGAAAGAAAATCTTAAGTAGACTCAATGCTGGGCTGGAAGCCCAATGCAGGGCTCAATCTCAAGGCCCAGAGATCATGACCTGAGCCAAAAATCAAGAGTCAGAAGCTTAACCAACTGAAACACCAGGGTATCCCTATTTCCATTTTTAAACAAATTGTGACTTCCCTTTCTTTTGATTAATATTGAATATAATTGGATTTTACTGGTCTTTTAAGAAGCCAGCTTTCGGTTTTGATAATTTTTGTCTATTTGATGGTCTTGTCTTTTTGATAATTTTTTTGTTATATTAAGTTCTGTTATTAACTTTATTCTGCTTTGATGCTTCCTTCTTTAGCTTCATCCAACATATGCTTTTTGTAGCTTAAGTTGACACTTTTTAAAAAAATCTAAAATGCAAAGGAGAAAAGACTATATCAGCTGACTTCATTATGAAACAAGAAGTAATATCCCACAGTTAGCAAATGCACAACAAAGCATTTTTTCCTCGTGTCATTGCCAATGCACAGAAACTCATTTGGAGTTTTTTAGCTCATGAGGTTAAATGTAGTGTGCATTTTCTCATTTGGAGTTTTGTGACGTGTGAGATTAAATGTACTGGGTAATTTATTAGCCAAGTTTTCATCATATTTTACAAACTTAATATACAGTTTTTTAAAATCTGTTTTCTAGTGTTTTCACTAATGCAGAAAGTAAACGTCTGTATTTTTCCCATAGTGGCAGTCTTCTTTAGTTATTACAGTTGTTCTGTATACCCATAATTTAAAAAAATATATTTGAAGTATGGGACTGAAAGTTGATATGATTTTTGCAAGGTCACTGAGGAAGTTTTATTTCAATATAAATAAAATCTAATATATTTGGAAAACATGCTTAACCTAATTGTCAATGTTCCAATTATTGTAGATCAATTTTTTTTAAACACTAAGGTAAGAAAATTATCTATGGAAAAACAGAAAATGATCTATGGAAAAATACACTTCAAAAATTCCATTTGCTTTAGAGATTCACAATATACATTAGCATATCAAAGGCACTGGGAATTCCTATTGTAGGTTAAATGAAATAAAATCAAATGAAACTCTTATTCATAGTTGTTTAATGCAGTGTTTTCCAAAATATTTGAATATAGAACTTTTCTTTTTTTTAAAGACTTTATTTATTTGTTCATGAGAGACACAGAAAGAGAGAGACAGAGACATAGACAGAGGGAGAAGCAGGCTCCATGCAGGGAGCCCGATATGGGACTTGATCCCAGGACTCCAGGATCATGCCCTGAGCCAATGGCAGATGCTTAACCGCTGAGCCACCCAGGTGTCCCTAGAATAACTCTTCTGAGAACCACCTTTAAAAAGTGCTTGCAAAAACACAGATGCTGCATAGAACATAGTTTAGAAAATACTGAGTTAATTCAATGATCATGTCTCTTCCTTGTCTTCAATATTTACATAATCGCTATACTGACGAAATAAATAAAATCCTTCATCCTCACCAGATGCTTTAAGAAATCAGGAAATAAGACAAATGGGTATACTAGCTGAATCCTAGAATTAATCAGACATACCTACCAAATTACAATAGTACCGGACCAAGGCAGGCTTCTTCCCATATGGAGAGAGCTGGCCCTGGAAAAAAAATGAAGACCACCGCTCTGTGAACAGGTGAGTTTCCATGGCATTTAGAAGGCTGAAGTTGAACCAGCCCTCCTAGTTTTTCTTCCACAATATGGACTACATCCAGAAAAATCACTCCAACTTCCCAGAGGAGGTAGACTGAGTACATGGGTAGAGAAAGACCTGTGTTATACAAATTGGGCTATCTTAAGCAAAGAAGGAAATATCACTACTTAGGAAGAAGGCTTTCTTAATATCCCCCAGCTATTAGTTCTCTTAACTATTAGACTAATCCTTACTCCTAGATCATCCTGGTGTATGTTCAGGCCCTTTGAGAGAGGGAATCCATGTTACATTATCGTATATATATGTATATATACGTCACTGCTGCTTTGGAGCCCTTCCTGTTTACACATTTGACTGTTTAGATATTGGCCTCCAAACTTCAAAAATGACTCATAAGAGCACATTAAATCCAAGGCCATCATTTGTCAAGAATGAAAAATGTTTTCTTATTCTATCTTTTATCTTAAATTATGTCCAGCCCTATTCATTAATATATCAGAATCTCTTCAATTCGATTAAATGACAGTTGAAAATGTCTAATCACAAAATGCATAAAGATATCCATCTCTTCTTGAAAAGTTGCATTGTAGACAAGACTTCTGACAAGATCTTATTTGAGACACCTTTTGTTCCTGTGGTAGGCTAAATGAGCCTCCCCCCACCAAGATGACTACATCCTAATCTCTGGACCTATGGATATATTACTTATATGGCAATAGTGGCTTTGGAGATTTGATTAAGAGTCTTGAGATGGGGAGATTATGGACTATACAGGTAGACCCAATATAATCACAAGGGTCCATATAAGAGAGAGATAGGAGGTTCAAAGTAGAAAAGAGCTGGGATAATGAACACAAAATTGGAATGGTATGCTCTAAAGATGAAGGAAGGGTCTATGAGTTAAGAAATCAGGCAGGCTCTAGAAGCTGGAAAAGACAGAGAACAGATTCAGCACTAGAGTCTCCATAAGGAAAGTTACTGTGTTAGCCCTTGATTTTAACCAAGAAGACTCATTTCAGACTCTGACCTCTAGAACTGTAAGATAATAAATTGGTCTTCTGTTAAGCCACTAGATGTGTGGTAATTTGTTACAGTTGGCAATAGCACACAAATACACTTCTGACTCAGTGTATTCAAATCACCTCCTGTGAGCTATGGTTTCATGATTTTTAGTCTGCATTGAAGCTGAGCTTTGTCTAATATATGGCCCTTAAAATACCTTCTGGGGAAAAAAAAAACATCTTTAGTGTGTGCCCCACAAAAATGTCTGTGATTGTCGCTTGTTAGGAAATCATTTAAGCCCAAGATATATGCCTACTAAGGAATCCTTTCTCCTTGTCTTACATTTCCTTCAGCTGCAAAATCTCCTTCAGCAGATTTCTGAATGGAAGCTGATACTGATGCTCCTGAAATCTCTTTACAGATGGTATGAGAGCCAATAAGCCTGCTGTGTGCTCTAGAGGTCATAGTCTTTAATTCTGTGTTCATTTAAAAAAAAAAAATTCTCAGGCAAGTTCCCTCAGGCAGCAGATAATACCTGCACCACCACACTAATTATACCCATGAATTTAAGGTTGACCTCTCCAAAGTTTTATTCCTTGACTCGAA
Organism: Vulpes lagopus; assembly: GCF_018345385.1. Taxonomy (NCBI): domain Eukaryota; kingdom Metazoa; phylum Chordata; class Mammalia; order Carnivora; family Canidae; genus Vulpes; species Vulpes lagopus. Next base: position 18,938,593 of record NC_054824.1, on the reverse strand, counting down.
TGCAGAACAGAAGTTGGGGCTCCTAATTTTACACAGTCAGGCTAGGCTTTGGGACTAACAAAATAAAAGGAAAAGTTTGACTGCTTTGTAGCAACTGGGAAAACAGCCCCTGGGCATTTAAATCCTATATTCATAGACCTCTCTAAGGAACTCATTAAAAGCCCCCTCTTGTATATCCTAGAGTTTCTCCCCTTTAGTCTAGACTTAGCCCAAGTCAATGATTCTTAGAAAAGTTGTGTTTCAGCTCAGACTGCAACCTGAGGCACAGCCAGCCAGCTGGAAATCTTGTTCAGGGCTCTTACCCCTACTTCATCTTTAGATTAGCATATTCTTTTTATTAAAAAAAAAAAAGATTAGCGTATTCTTACACTTTTGCTCTTAGGAGATGAGATTTTGTACTTGTTTTATAAGGATGGAGGCCTCCATGAAAAAAAGCCATGGATCTATGGACAGAGTCAACATAAGCATAGTCACAACCAAGATTAGATATAGAATGGCCATTTTACCCCTAACAACTACAAAATCCCACCTAGCCTATGATCAGTATTGAAGAGCTGTTAAAATCTGTTTGCTGTTCATACAGGGAAGCCCAAAGTCACAACAAAACCTCTCCACATCTGTAAATTCCACAGCCTTTTTCTATCCCTTGATTTTCTGAGAAGGTGCACCAAATATTGGGAGCTTTTAATGATAAAATAAATACCACCTATATTAACCTTTCAATTTCTGAACCAATAGAGGAAAAAGTCCAATACCGTAGAGACTAAAATATCACCTTTTTTGTTGATCGAGTTTAGTTTGGGAGACAGAACTTCATAAGAGATTGAAATGCACCTGGTACCTGAGCCCCTAACTGGGCAATTATAATCCTCTAGTCATAGCAGGGGTGGCCTCATTCAGGAGGCTGGGCCCTGGAGTAGAATAAGAGAGTGTGCTTTCTGCAGGCTGGCTGGCTCCCTAAGAGGAAAGGATAGTGCCAGGTCAAGCATGCACAGATTACTCTTCCTAAATTCACTGCCTGTTTTGTCACTTCCCCTCAATCCCCAGAGACAGAGTGAGTGGAAGGAATGTGAAGTTGAGATGAATTTCCATTGGAAAAACATACCAGAGTTGGAGAAGCTTTCCTCTTGACAGTTACTCAAAATAAAAAGAAATGACAGCTTTATCAGAAAATTCACTGGGGGGATCCCTGGGTGGCGCAGCGGTTTGGCGCCTGCCTTTGGCCCAGGGCGCGATTCTGGAGACCCGGGATCGAATCCCACATCAGGCTCCCGGTGCATGGAGCCTGCTTCTCCCTCCACCTGTGTCTCTGCCTCTCTTTCTCTCTCTGTGACTATCATAAAAAAAAAAAAAAATTAAAAAAAAAAAAAAAGAAAATTCACTGGGTACAAAATAGTACTCAGTACAAAACATTCAGTTGTGTGGCCCAACATCTATCACTATGCTATTCATCTTTGATGTATCTGGTAATTTTTATTGGTTAATTGTTCTGAGACAAGGTCTCAATAAGTACTTTTTGGTTATGATGATAGCGTTTCTAAAAGTGAGGCCCCATGCCAGCAGCTTTTAATCCATTTTGTATTAAGAATGGAGTCAGCCATAAACTTGAAACCATGAGTTTTCTGAAAAATCAAAGAATATACGCATGAGAATCAGCAAGTCTCCTGCTAAATTTTACTCCCCTGGGAACCACTGCTTGGCAACAATTGAGTTTTGGAATAGAAAAGACTTATGTTTGAGCCCACCTTCATCAATTATTTGCTATGTGATATTTGACAAGTTACATAATCTGTTGTGCCTTAGTTCCTCAAATGTGAAAAGTGTATAATACCTACTTCGTAGATTCACTATAAGGATATCATGTTATAACAGGGCCAGTGTCTAAACTCAACAAGGTCCTCATAAATAACATTTATTTCATTTCTCTGCCATTATTAACCTTTTGATAAGTGTAAAGACATAGCAGCACACACTCGCTGTAGCCTGCTCATAATCTGAGTTTACCCTCTCTGCTACAGAGTGATTAATTCACTTCACAATGTCCCCAAAACCACCTGCAAAAATGAAGAAGTGAAGAGATCTGACCTGTGGTTTTATAACCTCCTATACTGCACAATCTATGAATATCTTTAATGTCTTCTCTACTAACCTCCATAGTCTCTGTCTTACTAATTGCCAAATGGACCGGGTCTGCTTGGAGAAGAGGGTTGTTATGGATAGTTTGCCTCAACCAACTACAACTGAAAACCGCAGAAAGACAGCAGAAGTAGAATAGCCCTCCACCCCACCCCACCATTTATGTAGTTAAATTAAAAAAAAAAAAATCTTATCTCCTATTTGCACATTTTCACTCACTTTTCCCATCAAATTATCTGTTCAGCATACAATGGTTTGCCCTTTCTTTACTTCATATTAAATTTTGCAGCCAGTCCTGTACTTCAACTTCACATAACCACTCTTTGGTTGTCTCCAATGATACAAGATTTTATCTTGCAACATGTCTCCAGTTTTGTCAGAGTAAAGAGCAAGACTTTGGCCTCAGGCATAATCAGGGCTTGAGAGTTACCTGTGCTTTCAACCTGTGGAGTTATCAATTTCCTCATTCTTAAATGGGGATCACAATTCTCAAAAGGATTTTAGTGAGGTTTAACAAGGTAATAAATGTAAAGTTCTTATTACTATCTCTGACACATGGTGAGTACTCAATAAATGTTAGCCTGTTTTAAATTCTGTGTGCATGTATGAAGTTTAACTTAATTATAGTGGACCACATCTTATTAATGTCAAAATAGCTTAGATATGAAATATTATCAAAATATCACTGTTAGGAGAGAGTATATCATGATGATTAGGTAGAGACTTTGATTCTAGGGCTGAATCCTCAATCTACTCTTTTTTTTAATATATTGAAGTATATTTGAAATACAATATCCTATTAATTTCAGGTGTACATCATAGTGATTCAATAATTTTATACATTACAAAATGATCTCCATGCTAAGTGTAGTCACCATCTGTCACTGTGCAAAATTATTATAATATTATTGACTATATTCTCTATGCCCTACATTACATCCCCATGGCTTCTTTATTTTATAACGGGAAGTTTGTACCTCTTAATCCATTTCCCCTATTTTGCCTGCTTGCCAATTCCTCCCCACTATGATAACCTCCATTTTGTTTCCTGTGTCTCTGAGTCTGTCTTTTGTTTTATTTGTACATTTGTTTTGTTTTTTTTTTAGATTCTACATTATAAGTGAAATTATGCCATATTTGCCTTTCTCTGTTTGACTTATTTCACTTAACATTATGCTCTCTAGGTCCATCCATGTTGTTGCAAATGGCAGCATTTCTTTCTTTTTTATGGACAAATAATACTCTATTGTGTGTGTGTGTATCATGTCTTTATTCATCTATCAGTGGGCACTTGGGTTGCTTCCATATCTTTGCTATTATAAATAATGTTGCATCTGTAGGAGTGCATAATCTCTTTGAATTGCAGTTTTGTTTTCTTCAGCCAAATACCCAGTCCTGGAATTGTTGGACCCTATGGTAGTTCTATTTTTTAAATTTTTTTGAGGAACCTCTATCCTGTTTTCCATAGTGGCTGCACCAATCTACATTCCCAGCAACACTGCACAAGTGTTGTCTTTCTCCATATACTTGCAATACTTATTTTTTTGTCTGTCTCATAATAGTCAATAGGACAAAAGAGGCAAGAGAGTACAATGGGAAAAACTATCTCTTCAATAAATTATGTTGAGAAAACTGGACAGCTACATGTAAAAGAATGAAACTATATTACAGCATATACAAAAATAAATTCAAAATGGATTAAAGACCTGAGTGTAAGACCTGAAACCATAAAACTCCTAGGAGAAAACATGGACAGTAAACTATTTGACACCAATTTTCATAATACTTCTTTTGAATGATTCTCTTCAGGCAAGGGCAACAAAAGCTAAAATAAACAAATAGGATTACATCAACTAAAACGCTTTTGCAGAGTGAAGGAAACGACAAAACAAAAACCCAACCTGCTGAATGGCAGAAGATTTACAAATTATACATCCAATAAGGGATTAACATCCAAAATATATGCAGAATTTGTGCAACTTAACATTGAAAAAAAAAAAACAACTTGATTTAAAAATGGGCAGAGACTTTAGAATAAACATTTTCCCAAACTACTCTCTGACTAGCTGGGAGATCTCATACAATATAGTTGGCCTCTATGTGTATCAGTTGCCTGACCTATAAAAAAGGGGGCACTTAGTAAATAATTAATGGGTTTGATTTCAACTCAGAAAAGTACTTGGCACATAAGCATTTAAAAAGCATTTCAAATAATTCCTTTGATGGAAAGAATGATGTAAATACTCGTCACCATTATAAAATTGAAGACAGTCTCTATATTTTCTAATTTAGAATACATATAATATTCAGCAAATACCGCATTTCTAAACTTAAAAACTGTAATAATATACTTTTACAGAACTTCAGCTTTATCTTTATTTCACCTGCTACTTCACTATTAAGGTATAGAAATTCAAAAGACTTCTGGACATTGATTTTGTATCCTGCAACTTTACTGAATTCATTTATCAGTTCTAGTAGTTTTTCGGTGGAGTATTTAGGGTTTTCTCTACATAGTATTATGTCAACTCATAGAGAGAGTTTTGCTTTTTCTTTACCAATTTGGATGTTTTTATTTCTTTATGTTGTCTAATTGTTATGGCTTCGGACTTCCAGCACTATGTTGAATAAAAGTGGGGAGAGTGGATATCCTTGTCTTGTGCCTGACCTTAGGGGAAAAGCTGTCAGTTTTAACCCATTTTGAGTATGATATTAGCTGTGGGTTTTTCATGAACGACCTTTTATTATGTTGCGATAAGTTCCCTCTAGACCTACTTTGCAGAGGGTTTTTTATCATGAATGGATGTTGTACTTTGTCAAATGTTTGTTTTGCATGTATTAAAATGATAATTTGGTTATCCTTTCTCTTATTGATGTGACTTATCATGTTGATTGTTTTGCATATATTAAACTATCCTAATGTTCTGGGAATAAGTCCCACTTCATTGTGGTGAATGACTTTTTTAACCTATTGTTGGACTCAGTTTGCTAATATTTTGAGAATTTTTGTATCTATACTCATGAGAGATATTGGCTTAAAGTTCTATTTTAATAGTATCTTTATGAGGGTGATTGTGGCCTTATAAAATGGATTTGGAAGTTTTGCTTTCCTTTGTGTTCTTTGGAATAGTTTAAGAAGAATATCAATTATTTAAATGTTTAGTAGAATTTCTCTGTAAAGCTATCTGGTTCTGGACTTTTGTTTGGGGGAGAGTTTTTTGATTTTTTGATGACTGATTCCATTTCCTTGCTGGTGATTGGTCTATTGAAATTTTCTATTTCTTTTGGCTTCAGCTTTGGTAGGTTATATCTTTCTGGGAATTTATCCATTTCTACTAAGTTGTCCAATGGTGGCATACAGGATTTTATAATATTCTGTTATAATTGTATTTCTATGACATTGGTTATTATTTCTCCACTTTTAGTAGTAATTTTGTTTATTTGGGTCATCTCTCTCTCTCTTTTTAATGAGTCTTGCTAGAGGTTTATCAATTTTGTTGACCTTTTCAAAGAATCAGCTCCTGGTTTCATTGATCTGTTCTATTGTTTTAGTTTCTATATCACTTATTTCTGCTCTAATTTTTGTTATTTCCTTCCTTTTGGTGGACTTTGGTTTTTCTAGCTTCTCTAAGTGTAGGTTTGTTTATTTGGGATTTTTCTTGATTTTTGAGGTAGGCTTGTGGAACCACAAAAGAGCTTGAATAGCCAAAATAATCTTGAAAGAGAAAGACAAAATTGAAGGTATCATAATTCCAGATTTCAATTTATATTACAAGGTGGAAATAATTAAAACAGTATGGTACTGGCATAAAAATAGACATAAAGCAATGGAATAGAACAGAAAACCCAGAGATAAGCCCATAATTATATGACCAATTAATTTTCAACAAAGAAGAAATGAATATACAATGGGAAAAAGTCTCTTCAACAAATAGTTTTAGGAAAACTGGACATCCATATACAAAATGTTGAAACTGGACCCCTTTCTTTCACCACACACAAAGATAAACTCAAAATGGATTAGAGACCTAAATGTGAGACCTGAAACCATAAAAATCCTTGAAGAGAGCACAGGCAATTTTCTAACATCAGCATAGTAGGATGCCTGGGTGCTCAGTAGTTGAGCCTCTGCCTTTGGCTCAGGGTGTGATCCTGGAGTCCCAGGATTGAGTCCTGCGTCGGGCTCTCTCCATGGATCCTGCTTCTCTGCCCTCTTCCTATGTCTCTGCCGCTCTCTCTGTGTCTCTCAGGAATAAATAAATATGTCTTTAAAAAAAATCGGCCATAGCAACATTTTTCTAGATACATCTCCTGAAGCAGGGGAAATAGAGGCAAAAATAAACTATTGGAACTTCATAAAAATAAAAAGTTTCTGCACCCTGAAGGAAATAATCAGCAAAACTAAAAGGCAACATACTGAATGGGAGATGATATTTGCAAATAGCATATCCCATTAAGGGTTAAAGAACTTATACAACTAGGGATGACTGGATTGCTCAGTGGTTAGTGTCTGCCTTCAGCTCAGGGCGTGATCCCGGGATCTGAGATTGAGTCCAACGCTGGGTTCTCTGCAAGGAGGCTGCTTCTCCCTCTGCCTATATCTCTGTCTCTCTCTCTGTCTCTCTCTCATGAACAAATAAATAAAACCTTTAAAAAAAACTTATACAACTGAACACCAAAAAAACAAATCTAATTAAAAATGAATGGAAGACATGAACAGACATTTCTCCAAAGAGGACATACAAATACAGGGCAAACAGACACATAAAAAGAAGTTTATCATCACTCATCATTAGGGAAATGCAAATCAAAACCACAATGAGGTATTACCTCATACCTGTCAGAATGGCTAAAATCAAAAACCACAAGAAATAAAAAGTTTTGGTGAGGATGTGAAGAAAGGGAAACCCTCTTGCAGTGTTGGAGGGAATACAAATTGGTTCAGCCATTGTAGAAAACAATATGGAAGTTCCTCAAAAAAAATTAAAATGACACTACCATAGGATCCAGGAGTTGCACTACAGGATATTTGCCAGAAAAATACACAGACTAATTCAAAGGGTGCATGCACCCCTATGTTTATAGCACCATTATTTACAATAGCCAAACTATGGAAGGAGCTCAAGTATAGTCCTGAGGGAAATAAGTCAGTCAGAAGAGACAAATTCTGTCTGATCGCACTCATATGTGGAATTTAAGAAAACAAACAAGCAAAGAAAAAAAGAAAAAGAGAGAGACAGAGAGAGAGAGACAGAGAGAGAGAGAGGCAAACCAAGAAACAGACTCTTAACTATAGAGAACAAACTGATGGTTACCAGAGGGGAGGTTGGTAGGGAGAATGTATGAAATAGGTGATGGGGATTAAAGTGTATACATCATGATGAAATAACATAAAATAAAATAATTGGCTAAACCATTAAAACTTTAAAAATAATAATACTTATAATCGGTGCAATGTATACTTATTTTACATTGCTTTATCTTCTCAAGAAAATGCTGTATAAAGATTAGGTATAAAATGTTCTAAGATTTATCCTATACTTCCACAACCATTTTCTCTATTTAGAGATGAAATAGCAATTCCACTTCACAATGTCTTCTATTTAATATTCATATTATGTGTATAAAGATGCAAAAAGTGCTTTCATGATATATCAATGGTGCTTAGTATTTCAAACTTAGAGTCAGATAAAAGCTCTAGATGGATGAGGGAAAACAACATGATTATAACTTATAAATAACTCTAATCATACTACTGATACACACATCCTCTCACTTTGTTTGTAGTTGAATTGAGAGAGATTAGGAAGTGTAGAAAACATTGTCCAATAGAAATTAAATGTGAGCCACAAAGGCAAATTATATATTTTTACATTTTCTAGTAGATACATTAAATAAGCAAAAAATCATGTGCTTGTGAAATGGATTTTAATATTCTGTTGGAATATAAGCAATGCAAAATATTATTTCAACATTTAATCAAATTTAATACATTTTACAATATTACATAATTCAGTATTAATTAACATATCAATTAAATTTAAATTTATTACACTAATTTTTAAAATTTATTAAATGAATATTAAATACAACTAATGAGGTATTTTCTATTATTTGTTTTATACTAAGTCTTCAAAATCTGGTGTATATTTCATACTTAGAGTCCATTTTAAGTTGATTTAGCCCACATGCTGGTACTCAATAGCTACCTGTAGCTAGTAGCTGCCAACTTGGGCAGCACAGGCTAGAAAAAGTTTCTCTGAAGTGAGATAGAGATGTAAAGCACTTCAAATAATCATAACCTCTTCCGCTTCAAACTCTACTTCTTCTGTAGTTCAGAAAAAATAATTCCATTGAGGTTTTCAAGTTGCTGTCTCGACTTTCATACATTCTAGTCTGAAAAAAAAGTCTTTTTTTGTGCTAAAACTGGAAGAAAAAATTTATATCTGAAAATGGCCAAATCCAATATATTTAAACATTGTCCAACAGCAAACAGGATTATACAAAATATATGCAAGACTTATTAGATAATTTTCAGAAATGCTTAACGGTAGACAAGAACACTTTTTCAAAAATATAATGGTTTACACTAATGCCTTCCAACAGATTCCCAGACTGTGTTTTATGATATAATTGAGATCCATATATCCATTGGCCTTTCAATGTCACTGACGGTATTTCATAGACTCCAATATCTCAAATTCTAGTAATAAATGCTCACATTATTTGCAAACCTACACTGCAACTTGCAGACCTGGGAATCAGCTACAACTAGCTCTGCTGCCAGCAGTGCAAAGAAAACATTGCTTTTCATGTGGCTCATTCTGAGTTTTGAACTGAGGGCAACTTAGGTTTTTTTCATCTTAAAAAGTTTGTTAACCTCTCCAAGAAACCAAATCTGCTTTTTAACTACTTCTCTTGTGTCTTAAAATATCCTTTTCATCATATTTTATTCCCTTTCATACCAACACTTCTGCCTGGAATCCTTCTTAGCTGGCTGATCTTGAGAGAGTAGAAGCTTCAAACACTCCATTGAACTTTTTTTACCCTTAAAACAAGAGCTGAGACAGACATATGAAATCTTTAGACCATTCTTTTAGAGCTTGCATTTCATCTGCAAAGCAAAATACACAGTAGGCCCTTAAACTCTGGGCATTTGGCAGAAACATAATTGTCTCTTCTGCATCTATACAATCTTGGGAAAACTCATCTACCTTCTTAAAATCACATAATTCTTAAATGTTCACAACTCAACAGATGCATTATTTGTAGTCTTGATGTTTCTTTTAAACTCTACAACCCAGTAGCCTGTTGATTCTCTGAACATGTTTCTCTCAGGCACCTCAATAATAGGGAGACCAATCATCCTAGTTATCCAGACACTGTCCCAATTTTATCACCAGAATGTCCGTGTCCTGGCAAACTTCTTAGCTTAGTTACCTGGGACAGTTGGAAACTCTTAACGTGTCCAAACTAGATTATATGATGATCTTCAATCCAACTCCTGAATTTTTAGAAGTCACAAAATCCACATAGTCATGCATATTGTGAAAGCAACACGAAATCCTTTTCTCTTCTTGTATTTATTCTTTCATTTGTTCAAGTCACATTTATTGACTATCAACTAGGGATTAATCAATTTAAAAAGTGGCCAAATAATCTGTGCTTTTACAGAGTCCACATTTCATTGTAGAGACAGAAAACAAAAAGAAAAATAATATATAAGTTCTTATAAATAGTGATAATAACAAAATAAAACAGAGAAGAGGAGGATGGGAAGTACAATGTGTAGGTGTAGAAACTTCCTGTAGTTGTAGTACCAAGGCATCCACCCCTTTCCACTAGATTTCTCTGATTCGTGGAGAGCTAACCCCATCATTTGATTCAAGGGGACACTTATTTGTATAGGTCAATTATGATAGTCCCAAACCCCTTGCCAATGTCAGTGGATACCAAACTAAATACAATTAACTCATAATGTTCCCCTGGAAAATCCAGGTTTGAACACATGGCACAATTAATCTGATGGATTTGCATTCCAATATTGTATGAGAAGTTAGACTTCAACATAGAAACATATTTTCCAGCATCTATGAGCAGCCAGATGTTGTCAGTTGAGAAAAGAAACCAACACACAAAGCTTAGAACAATAGTTAAAGAACAGAGCCAGAGACTATTTCATATCATAAGCAGAGGCTACTATATTTTGTAACATTTTTTTAAGTGACGTAAAATATGGCTTCATTGTCAAAGCCAGTTGTCTTTTGGATTTCTATTACTGGCTACATAAGTGGTATCGACTCACTACCCTCAATAACTATTCATGTATTTTTTCTTCTATCTGGAATGTATTTTTTAAATTCTTTACATAGGTGACCACCAGAACCAGCACATTTAAGATTTTTTTCCCCAAAAATCACCTCAGCCTAGGGTAACTGTTTTTCCTCCTACTTTTCTGTAGTACCACAATAGAGAACGAATCACACACTGCAATTGTGTGTTTATGTAAATTTTATTACATCTAAATCAGAGAAAATTGATTAAATTATCATTAAGAAACCTCTATCTTTAATATTCTCTGATTCAGTTATACAATCATATTTTAAACTCTAAGAATTGATAGATAAAACCTCCACCTTAGTCTTAGCCTATAAATTTTAGCTATTTTATTGTACACCAAGGAAAGATAAAATTTAATCTTGCCTCACAGTTACCACTTATATATTTTGACAACCAAATATAAACCTATTTTTTTCTACTGAATGTGATAGGCTTCTATTTACTGTGAACACAGATTCAAAATAACTTTCTTATGACACAGATTTGGAAAGTCAGTTATGACACCTCTTTCTTTTTAGGAAAACACATAGGTAATTTTCAAGTTTTTAAGTTGTTTTAAATATAAAGATTTTCTTCCCCTGAAAGGTAAAGTTTCAAGTCCACTTAAAAATATTTCCTACATTGGTGCCTGGGCAGCTCAGTCCGTTAAACCTCAAACTCTTGATTTCAGCTCAGGTCATGATTTCAGGAGCCTGAGATTGAGCCCTGTATTGGGTTCCCTGGTCAGTGGAATGACTGCTTGAGGAGTCTCTCTCCCTCTCCCTCTTCTCTCTCTCTAAAATAAATTAATCTCTAAGAAAAGTACTAACATTTCTTCCAAGTCACATATATTCATAAGCAAAATTGGTGGCACATTAAAATTTTTATAACCGTAAAAGATACACCAAAAATATATTTTCCCCTTTTAATATGATTTTGGCACATCAAGACTCATATCTGAACCATTTTATTTTTGTTTCCCCGGTAAGGGTCCTTCCCTAAAACTCTGTTGTGTCCTCAAGTTCACATTGAAACTTGCATAGGATTTAACCTGAAAATGAGAAAAATATGCAAATGCATTTCTTCCTGGAAAGAGGCCTGTAAGAAACAGGTTCTGCAATCTCATATTAATAAAACTAAAAATAAGGGGGAGAGGACAGGTAATTTGTGAAGGAAGCAGTAAAATAATCATTCGGATTGAACACAAGGAAAATACAGTAAAGTTCTCATACCAATCTAAACTGAATTTTAGCTAGAACTTCAAGATCTGTTTCTCTCCTTACAGAAACATCTCTATAGTAAGGTTATGATTTCTTCATTGCATGTGTTTTGCTCTACTTGCCTCAAGACATCAGTACTTCAACAGCTTACCTTCTACATTTAGGAAGACAAATGGGAAATTCCACAGGGACCGGAGAAGAATAGAATCCCCCAGAGAATGTCAGGAACATCATGCTTATGCCTGATAAGTGGCTATTGAGTGAATTAAAGAACTTAACCCATTGAAATGGTTTAGGTAACAGTGAAGGTAGATGCCATTTGCAATCATATTTCATATTTATGTGCATTTCTCAATTTTGATGTCTAAATTATAACTGGCAGTAATAATGAGAAAGTAGCATCAGACACATGGAATAGATCTAGGAAAATGGTTTTAAGTTTAACCTATAAATCTATAATACTTATTCCAAAATAACTGTACTTAAGCTTATTGAAGAAAGTCCAGTGTAGAGACCTGGGTGGCTCAGCAGTTGAGCATCTGCCTTCTGCTCCCGTCGTGATCCTGGAGTCCTGGAATCAAGTCCCGCATCTGGCTCCCTGCAGGGAGCCTGCTTCTCCCTCTGCCTGTGTCTCTGCCTCTCTCCCTCTCTCCCTCTCTCTCTCTCTCTCTCTCTCCCTCTCTCTCTCATGATTAAATAATAAATAAAACCTTTTAAAAAAGAAAAAAATTCCAGTGTGGTGTTTATAAGCAGACAAAACAACAAAACAGAAAATGCCATTTTTGTTGTTGCTATTTTGTTTTTTTTTGTTTTTTTTTTTTTTTTGCGTTTTTCGGAGAAGGAGCCAATGCAATGGTTAGACTTTACTTAAAAGAAGGAACTTTACACACAGCACATTTTGAGTAAGTTAGTGCAAAAACTGAAGTGGGCCAACTGTGTGGCACCCGCTTGTAATGGATTCCACAGGTAGAGCATGGCTGGGTCTCCCTTTGTACAGCCACAACCAGATGATGGCACCATTATCCTTTCCACAGATGGAGCCTACTAGTCACTTGTTGGTGACAGATGTGACTAAATTAGGGTTTTCCTCAGTGCCCGAAACTGTGTTTGGAGCTGGAATATTGATTGTATGTATCCAGTTTCTTCCATACAACTATCATGACCTCCCTCTCCAGCCCAGTCACCTGCTTATCATCGTTAGGAACACTACCTCCACAGGCCATGGAGCCCACCATGAGGTGGTTGGCCAGCATTCCAACTGAGGGCTTGCTTGGCCAGCACTCCAACTCCACAAAGTAACCTTGAAGCCATACACCCAATATAAACAGTAGCATTTCCAGAAAAGGGCTCTAGAAAACGAAATGTCTTTACAAGGTATTAATCTCTCAGTCCAATCTTCCTAATCTCAGTTGTAAATGCTTAATCAATTTCTTTTAAGCATTTCTATATTTATTTCTTTTCCTGTTTTCTAACAGCTAAGGTTGTATTTCTTGATTTATCAATTTCAAAACTGTCAAATTACTCCCTAATAATAGTTCAAAGTTGGAGATTTACTTAAGTCTAAGACACTTCCCTCCACTTTACAATCATTCCATGGTTATATCAGTGATGTAACATTTTAACAATGGATTCACTGAGGTGGAGACAGACCCTGATTTGTAGCATTCACTCACTTCTGTGGCTAATTTCAATCTACTGAAGAACGGAGTTGAAAAATTCCTGAAAATTTAATAATTGGCTCTAGCAATTCAGACAGGATAGGTCTAGCACATTAGTAAATAATATCCATTTACACTAATAGTTACCTTTTTAACACTAAATAATATGTTTCTATTTATTGTTGAAGGCTCTGCACTTTGTATCTTGACTCAGCTCTTTCACCTTCCCTTCTGCCTTGAGTCTTGTTCAATGATCACTTTTATATAAAGATAGTATGTGTATTTAAATAGGAAATCACACTGAAGTCTTCTATGTTTCCTCGATTCTTAAAGTTGAAAACTCATAAACAACCATATATGAGTAAAACCATGTAGGTACTTATTACAAAGCCAGATGTTCTATTAGAATTCCATCATAACATTGGAACTAAGAGGTATATTCTTAGCATCAACATCACTGACACTCCCATTTGTAGCATTCCATTGATTGTTTACAATGATGAAACAAATCCTAATTTTCTCTATATGTAGAACATAGTTTTTTTAATTGGAACTTTTGGTTTTGGTTTTAGGCTGGGTTTGATTTTTCTTGGAGTCTCTATTTTATGCACATGCAGTGTGTCTATGGATAAAAGCTTATCATGTGTTTATCATATTCTTACATGTATCTGCCTTTACAATCAGACTATTTTGTAGTATTTATATGCCAAAAGCTGCCCTCCCATGTCACAATTTCTTTCTGTTTCCATCTCCTGGCTTTCTCTCTTTTATATCATCTCTAGCACCACATCCCTAGTTAAATCCAACTTTCCATCTACACTATGCTACAACTGACCATCTGACAGTGGTTAGAGAAAACTTACAACTATGCTGACTGGTCACCCACCAAAGTCATGACCACTAATTTTAAATGAGTTTTTAGAAATCAACAGGCCTGTTGCATTGCTCTAAGCGCACCCTCTCCCATTATCCACACAGTTATATCGTATCTTGTTCTGTCTTCTCAAATATCCATACCTCTTTGATCATCCTAATGTCTGGTGATCTTCCTTTTAATTTTACTAGGAAAGTACAATCTAGCCATCTATTCACCACCAAGTCCACCAAGCAACCTGTACCTGAACCCACATATTCAGCCTGTCATTGTATCAAAATGAGGGCTGCCTCTGTTCGAAGGCATTGCTCTTGAAGTACTGACCTGCTCTCCTGAATCATCAAATTTTCATTTCTTTGAATGATTCTCATGATACAAGCATGCTGCAAATATCTCAAATTATATAATTAAGAGGATGTTGTACAGGCTCAAAGATAGAAAAATAGAGCAAGAGAATATAAAGCACTTTCTGAAAACAGTTATTTATATGCTAATTTAATATAGAACAGAGACAGTATTTTGGATTAGTGTTGAAAGGATGGACTAGCATAGTATAGTACTGGGACTATTAATTTTAATTTAGGAAGAAAATAAATTTGGATCACTACTTCACAGTAAACACAAAAATTACAAAATAGGTTAACACTTCAATATGTAAAGTAAATATTTAAGATTTTAGTAAACATAAATGGGAATATTATTCTTATCTTTTAATAAACTGAAATTAGTACCAAAATACTAAGGAAAGTATTTATGCATTTTATTACAATGGTCATAACAACTCAATATTTATTTTCAAAAATGGAGGACTAGCTTACTTCAAAACAAGCCACCTACAGAAAAAAATTAAAGAAACTGGAGAATATTTAAAATATTAATTTGAGAGGATATAAGGAAACTACCAAGACCCCAGAGAAATGTGAAATCCATAGAAATAAGCATACATTTGGCACCATTTTTTCTCTGCAAGGAATTTATGTTCCTGAAGTTTTGGCTGAGAGGATATAAAATTGAGCAAAAGTGTTATCAAGCTTTCAGCAATTTTATAGGAGCAACAGGACAGAAATCAAAGATCAAAGCCCAATGATGAGGAGAGTTGCCGGTAAACAGTCTAGTCTTAGAAAAGGGCTATGTGGTCAAAGTAAGAATAAGACAATTAGACCAGTTATCAGAAAACTAATCTTCAATTAAAGCTCAATACATAATGGGATTAAAGCAATCTGGCATTAACTGTAATTTCTGCTATAAAGTAAGCACATTCCTTTCCTGGAAGAATATTATATAATCTGATACTTAGGTTTTTTTTCTAAAAGTTTTCACAAAGACTAGCATCAAACAATAATCATTAGGCATGCAAAGTGATAAAAATAAACCAAATATTATGAAAACAAATATTAATAAGAGCAGGATAGAAATCAAAGATCAACCCAAACATTACAGAATCCTAACAGGAAATGAGATGAAATGAAAATACCACACTCCTCTCCTGTACACAGTATGAAAATCCTAAAAACAAACAAACAAAAAACCTCAGTATATACAAAAGATAATATATAGTAAACAAATAACACTTCACTTAAATCTTCAAAGACATCTATTAAAAGTCAATGTAATTCAACATAGTAAAATACTAAACAATTTTCCCCTGAAATGAGAATGAGATAAAGATGGTCTGTACCACCACTTCTACTTTAAAAGATATTTCTATTTATTTCCTATGATTAAGAGTCTCTTATGGTTTGTCTCATTCTCTGATTTCATCTTGTTTTATTTTTTCCTCTCTTCCTCTGATCCTCTGTTTTGTTTCTTAAATTACACATATGAGTGAGATCATATGATAATCGTCTTTCTCCGATTGACTTATTTTGCTTAGCATAATACCCTCTAGTTATCCACGTCATTGCAAATGGCAAGATTTCATTTTTTGATGACTAAGTAGTATTCCATTGTGTGTGTGTGTGTATGTGTATATATATATATATATATATATATATATATATGTGTATATATACTACATCTTCTTTATCCATTTATCTGCCAATGGACATCTGGGTTCTTTTCATAGTTTGGCTATTGTGGATATTGCTGCCATAAACGTTGGGGTGCAGATGTCCTTTTGGAGCACTATATTTGTATCCTTGATGTATTTACTTAGTAGTGCAATTGCTGGGTGGTAGGGTAGGTCTATTTTTGTTTTTTTTTGAGGAACCTCCATACTGTTTTCAGGAATGGCTGCACCAGCTTGCATCTCTACCAACAGTATAAGAAGGTTCCCTTTCTCTGCATCCTCACCAACACCTGTCATTTCCTGACTTGTTAATTTTAGCTATTCTGACCCGTGGGAGGTATATCTTATTGTGGTTTTGATTTGTATTTCTCTGATGCGGAGTGATTCTGAGAATTTTTTCATGTGTCTGTTGGTCTTTTGTATATCTTCTTTGGAGAAAAATCTGTTCATGTCTCCTGCCCATTTCTTGATTGGATTATTTGTTCATTGGGTGTTGAGTTTGATTAATTCTTTGTACATTTTGGATACTAGCCGTTTATCTGCTATGTCATTTGCAAATATTTTCTCTCATTCTGTAGGTTGTCTCTTGGTTTTGTCCACTATGTCCTTTGCTGTGCAAAAGCTTTTTATCTTAATAAAGTCCCAGTAGTTCATTTTTGCCTTTGTTTCCCTTGCCCTTGGAGACATGTCTAGCATGGCTAGGTCACAGATATTGCTGCCTGTGTTCTCCTCTAGGATATTAATGGATTTATGTCTCACATTTAGGTCTTTAATCCAATTTGAGTCTATTTTTGTGTATAGTGTAAGGAAATGGTCCAAGTTCGTTCTTCTGCATGTGGCTTTCCAATTTTCCCAACACTATTTCTTGAAAAGCCTATCTTTTATCCATTGATATTCTTTCCTACTGTGTCAAAGATTAGTTGACCATAGAGTTGAGGGTCCATTTCTAGGTTCTCTGTTCTGTTCCATTGAAATATGTGTCAGTTTTTGTGACAGTACCATATTGTCTTGATGATTACAGCTTTGTAATAGAATTTGAAGTCCGGAATTGTGATGCTACCAGTTTTGGTTTTCTTTTTCAACATTAATTTAGCTTCTCAGAGTCTTTCATGGTTCCATACAAATTTTAGGATTATTTGTTCCAGCTCTGAAAAAGTTGATGGTATTTTGTTAGGGATTGCACTGAATATATAGATTGCTCTAGGTAGTAGTAGCAACATTTGTTCCTTAAGTCTATAAGCATGGAACATTTCTTTGTGTCTTCCTCAATTTCTTCTATGAGTGTTTTATAGTTTTTGGTTAAGTTTATTCCTAGGTATCTTATGGTTTGGGATGTAACTGTAAATGGGATTGACTCCTTAATTTCTCTTTCTTCTCTCTCATTGTTAGTCTATAGAAATGCAAGTGATTTATGTGCATTGATTTTATATCCTGCCACTTTGCTGAATTACTGTATGAGTGCTGGAAATGTTGGGGAGAAGTCTTTTTGGTTTTCCACATAGTGTAACCTGTCACCTGCGAAGAATGAGAGTTTGACTTATTTGACAATTCAGATGTCTTTTTTATTTCTTTTTGCTGTCTGATTGCTGAGACTAGGACTTTTAGTACTATGTTGAACAATAGTAGAGAGAGTGGACATCCCTGTCCATGTTCCTGACCTTAGTGGAAAAGGTCTGTTTTTTTTTCCATTGAGAATGATATCTGATGTGGGCTTTTCATATATAGCTTTCATGATATTGAGTTATGTTCCTTCCATACCTACTGTGAAGAGTTTTATCAAGAAAGGATGCTGTACTTTGTCAAATATTTTTTTCTGCATCTATTGAGAGGATGATATGGCTCTTGCCCTTTCCTTTATTAATGAATCACATTGATTGATTTGTGGATGTTGAATCACCCACTTGGTCATGGTGAATAATTATTTTAATATACTGTTGGATCCTATTGGCTAATATCTTGGTGAGAAATTTTGTATCAGTGGTCATGAGGATACTGGTTTGTAATTTTTTGGTGGATTTTTGTTGTTTTGGGGATCAAGGTAATGCTGGTTTCACAGAATGAGCTTGGAAGATTTCCTTCCACTTTTTTGAAACAGCTTAAGAAGAACAGATATTAATTCTTTAAATGTTTGGTAGCATTACCCTGGGAAACCATCCATCCCTGAACTCTTGTTTCTTGGGAGACTTTTGATGATTACTTCAATTTCCTTGCTGGTTTGGGTCTGCTCAGATTTTCTATTTCTTCCTGTTTCAGTTTTGGCAGTTTATACATCTCTAGGAATGCATCCATTTCTTCTTGATTTCATAATTTGTTGGCATATATTTGCAAATCATATGTTCTTATAATTGTTTGTATTTCTA
Organism: Vulpes lagopus; assembly: GCF_018345385.1. Lineage (NCBI taxonomy): Eukaryota > Metazoa > Chordata > Mammalia > Carnivora > Canidae > Vulpes > Vulpes lagopus. Next base: position 18,920,018 of record NC_054824.1, on the reverse strand, counting down.
CACTGTTGGTTGTGATCTCTCCTCTTTCATTCACAATTTTATTTATTTGTTTCCTTTTTCTTTTCTTTTTATCCTTTCTTTTTTGATAAGGCTAGCCAGGGGATTATCAATCATATTAAATCTTTCAAAGAACCAGTTCAAATTCAGAGTAACTATTGAAAGATATGAATTTAGTGCCAGTGTATTACCTGTAAAGTCACTGTTTCTGTCTCTGTTACTTTCTAGTCTGTGTTACTTTTGGGCTCCTTCTTCACTTAAAGGATCCTCTTTATTAATATTTCTTGCAGGGCTGCTTTAGTGATCACAGATTCTTTATTTCCTCTTTGTCCCAGAAGCTTTTTATCTCTACTTCTATATTGAAAGCCATCCTTGCTGGATATAGTATTCCTGGTTGCATGTTTTTCTCATTTAGTACCCTAAATATATGATGCCAGTCCTTTCTGGCCTGCCAGGTCTCTGTGGATAGGTTTGCTGCCATTCTAATATTTCTACCCTTGAAGGTTAAGAACCTCTTGACCCAAGCTGTTTTCAAGATTTTCTCTTTGTCTCTGAGATTTGCAAGCTTCATTATTATATGTCGAGATGTTGACCTATTTTTATTTTGAGGGGGGTTATCTGTGCCTCCTAGACTTGAATGCCTATTTCCTTCCCCAGATTAGGTAAATTTTCTGCTATAATTTGCTCCAATATACCTTTTGCTCCCCTTTCATCTTCTTCTGGATTTCCAATTATTCTATTATTGTTTTGCTTGATGGTATCACTTATCTTTCAAATTCTCCCCTCATGATCCAGTAGTCATTCATCTCTCTTTTTCTCAGCTTCTCTATTCTCCACCATTTTGTCTTCTTGATCACTAATTCTCTCTTCTGCTTCATTTGTCCTAGCAGTTACAGCCTCCATTATTTTAAAAAAAATTAATTGATTGATTGATTGATTATTTACTTATGAGATACAGAGAGAGAGAGAGAACATGAATGGGGAGGAGAGGGAGAAGCAGGCTCCCCATGGAGCAGGGAACCTGACATGAGGCTCAATCCCAGGACCCTGAGATCATGACCTGAGCTGAAGGCAGATACTTAACAAACTGAGCCACCCAGGTGCCTCTCCATTTTTTATTGCATCTCATTAATAGCCTTTTTGATTACTTGATTAGATTTTAGTTCTTTTATTTTTCCAGAAAGGGATTTTCTAGTGTCTTCTATGCTTTTTTTCAAGCCCAGATAGTATATTTATATTCGTTATTCTGACCTCTAGTTCTGACATCTTATTTTACCCATACTGATTAGGTCCCTGGCAGTCAGTACTGCCTCTTATTCTTATTCTTTTTTTTTTTTTTTTTTTGAGGTGAATTTTTTCATCTTGTCATTCTTGCAGGAAGAGGTCACTTTTCTATTTGTAGAGTTACAACTAATCTTAGAGCTCCAGTTGAATTCGCAGATGTTCAAAGTTATTTGATAGCTATCTACCTGAATTCCTAGGACCAGATGAAACTAAGGTCTCCTTGCCTATGGCTATGTTTATGTGATAAACAGACTTGAGTAACTACAACAGAGACATTATGGCACACATTATACACATTATTACACAGATAGTAATACTATCTGACCTTATATAAAAACGTTTTCTGAACCTTGTTCTAGAAAGCTAGTGTGCTTTCTATATAGTTGTGCGGTTAGAGCTATTTCCCCTTAGAGATCTTCCCTGATTGGGCATTTCTAACAATAACAGTAACTAATTTATTTGAACACTTATCATTGATAAACATTTTACTCTCATAAGCTCAACTGAACCCTAGGCACCCTGGTTCCAGATTCCAGGCCCCTAACTACTGGTACATCTGTCTATGCAAAGTTGGTTGAAAAATCACTTCCCATTATTATGCAAGAGTCTATCAGGCTTTCAACTCCCCCTGCATGCCAGAATTTAGAAGTGTAATCATGTAAACTAGAATCACTTTCTTGAAGGATTGCCCTGAGTTTTTAGGTCTTAGAATAAATGTCTGACAGCCTTTAGCCGTATACATGATTGGATACAGAATAGTAGAGTTGGAAAATAGCCAAATGTGTTCCATAAATATCTTGTTTGGGCCCCTGTTCTCACTTCAAGCTACTCTGAATCCAATTTTTAATTTCTGGGATCCTGTAGAGCTCCTACATACCTCATTCCTCCAGCCTATTTCAAAACTTGTCACACATTTCCATCATCTTTCTCCTTTAAAAAAAGCACTGTCCTCTGATATGCCTCTTACTCTTTTCCATTCCAATTCATTTTCTCCATTTCAGTGTGGTCTAACAGCCCTATGGGGTGAATACCTATGCTCAATCTACTGTTTTGACATTTGGGGGTTTTTTAATTATATAGTAGCTCAAGAAGAAAGGGTCATTTTTGGTGTTCTGTTTGGGGTTTTTAATTGATAATAATTACTTAAATATTAAATATTTACATTTTAGGAATATTAAGTCTATGTAGTGAATGCCTGACACTCAGTGCCCTGTGGAGCCTCAGGCAAAAGAAAATACAGTAATATTGATCCTGTCCTTATTTAAAAGTTTGATATTTTGGTCATCATGAATGTTTTTGCATTAATATTGACTTTTTTTTAATTGCATTGAATATTTCTGTATCTTCATTACTGAGTATTTTGGCATCTCTTTAAATTTTGTGCCCAAGCCAAGTACCTCACTTGCTTTAACCATGTTACAATCCTACTTGACATGGTCCTCAAAGCTCTTGATAGATTACATGATATTTTCATTCAGGGATAATAATATCATGTAATTATGAATACTAATACAAAAAGGATACTATAGAAACACCTATAGCCAAAACTTTCATGACATACTCAGATGTTAGTATTATAGCTCATTTATATATTTATTCTTATAGATAAAATCATTCCCATTTCCAAGAGTATGTGTTAAAATAAAGAGCTACCATACAAGGTGTAGGGGCAGATAATTCATTAAAACACTAGCTATTTGTATTATCTGAAATTATCTTATGTGAAAGCTAGTTGGCTGGGATAAGGACAAAAGAGCTAAGCTTTAGTATGGGGAAGAGAAGGAATCCTCTTAAGCATAAGGAGACTTGACCTTTTCAATGCAGTGCTAGATGCCAAAAATCAATAAGAGATCAATAATTTGCTTAAGACGGGGCAATTTCTAAAAGCCTTGGAAAACAAGATATAAGAATAATAAAAGTCACGCGTCTACATTTGCCTGATTTTCTGTATTCTAATTATGTACAAAGCATCAAATGCATTACCACTCCCCACTATAAAAAGGTCTCAGTAAATGTATATTGCTCTAGTAAATGAAACACTTAAAAGTATATTTTACTCACTTATATTTTCAACTTAAATTTTCTGGATGTTTCAAAAATTATGTAAAAATAGCATGCTACTGCATTAATAAAATCAATAGCAATAATCATAATAAATATTGAGTAATAAAAAATGCCAAAATGATAGGCATCTTTATTTGTGGTAAACGTTGGCAAGATAAAAGCAGTACATTTACTAATGGAATCATATAATCATAAAGCATTTCACATAAATATCCAAAATAAAATTATCATTTTCCAGGAATGAAAACACTTCAAAATTATAGTGTGCACTGCTCTAAATTGATTCTATAAATGGATTCCAGAAAATCATCTACCACATGGTTATATTTAAGATGCCACTCAAGCTTCCTGAGTACTTTAAAGGTGGATTTACCAATGCCCAAAACTCTACTGATAATAAGAAAAACAAAAACCTCACATATTCATAGGACTTAAATGCTTCATGTAACAAAAGATGCAAATTAAGAGAGTACAAAGACAGTTTACAACTAAATGATACCGAAACAGTGAAGGCAAATTAATCTTTTAATTATTCATCATACTTAATTTCATATAAGCCACTCAGTCATTATAGTCTAAAAATTCATCTTTATCATGATTGCAGTTTTGATTGTCATCAGATTTACTTCATCCTGTTTCCCCTTTCAGAGGCACATGCTTAGAGTACAGATCCTAGAGTCAGACTCCATTGATTGCTCAGATTTGTGACTCTATACATGGTACTTAACTTCTTGGGTCTCAGTTTTAACATCTATAAAGTGGAAATTACAATTTTATATGATTTTTATTTTTTTAAAATTCCAGTATAACTAACATAGTGTGTTATATTAGTTTTGGGGTGTACAGTGTAGTAATACACCCAAATTCAATACTTCTATACATTACTCAATGCTCATCATGATAAGTGTACTCAGTCCCCTTCACCTAGTTCTTCCCACCCACCTCCACTCTGGTAAATCATCAGTTTGTTCTCTATAGTTGCAGGTTTCTTGGTTTGTCTCTTATTTTCTTTGTTCATTTGTTTGTTTCTTAAATACTACATATGAGTGAAATCACATGGTATTTGTCTTTCTCAGACTGACTTATTTCACTTAGCATTATACTTTATAAATACATCCATGTTGTTGTAAATGGCAAGATTTCAGTCTTTTTAATGGATGATTAATATCCCATTGTAAATATATATTACACCTTTTTTTTCCTTTTTTTTCTTTTTAATTAATTTTTATTGGTGTTCAATTTACCAACATACAGAAAAACACCCAGTGCTCATCCCGTCAAGTGTCCACCTCAGTGCCCGTCACCAATTCCCCTCCAACACCCACCCTCCTCCCCTTCCACCCCTAGTTCGTTTCCCCGAGTTAGGAGTCTTTATGTTCTGTCTCCCTTCCTGATATTTCCCAACATTTCTTTTCCCTTCCTTTATATTCCCTTTCACTATTATTCATATTCCCCAAATGAATGAGAACATACACTGTTTGTCCTTCTCCAATTGACTTATTTCACTCAGCATAATACCCTCCAGTTCCATCCACGTTGAAGCAAATGGTGGGTATTTGTCGTTTCTAATTGCTGAGTAATATTCCATTGTATACATAAACCACATCTTCTTTATCCATTCATCTTTCGATGGACACCGAGGCTCCTTCCACAGTTTGGCTATTGTGGCCATTGCTGATAGAAACATCGGGGTGCAGGTGTCCCGACGTTTCATTGCATCTGAATCTTTGGGGTAAATCCCCAACAGTGCAATTGCTGGGTCGTAGGGCAGGTCTATTTTTAACTCTTTGAGGAACCTCCACACAGTTTTCCAGAGTGGCTGCACCAGTTCACATTCCCACCAACAGTGTAAGAGGGTTCCCTTTTCTCCACATCCTCTCCAACATTTGTGGTTTCCTGCCTTGTTAATTTTCCCCATTCTCACTGGTGTGAGGTGGTATCTCATTGTGGTTTTGATTTGTATTTCCCTGATGGCAAGTGATGCAGAGCATTTTCTCATGTGCATGTTGGCCATGTCCATGTCTTCCTCTGTGAGATTTCTGTTCATGTCTTTTGCCCATTTCATGATTGGATTGTTTGTTTCTTTGGTGTTGAGTTTAATAAGTTCTTTATAGATTTTGGAAACTAGCCCTTTATCTGATATGTCATTTGCAAATATCTTCTCCCATTCTGTAGGTTGTCTTTTAGTTTTGTTGACTGTATCCTTTGCTGTGCAAAAGCTTCTTATCTTGATGAAGTCCCAATAGTTCATTTTTGCTTTTGTTTCTTTTGCCTTTGTGGATGTATCTTGCAAGAAGTTACTGTGGCCGAGTTCAAAAAGGGTGTTGCCTGTGTTCTCCTCTAGGATTTTGATGGACTCTTGTCTCACATTTAGATCTTTCATCCATTTTTAGTTTATCTTTGTGTATGGTGAAAGAGAGTGGTCCAGTTTCATTCTTCTGCATGTGGATGTCCAATTTTCCCAGCACCATTTATTGAAGAGACTGTCTTTCTTCCAATGAATAGTCTTTCCTCCTTTATCGAATATTAGATGACCATACATTTCAGGATCCACTTCTGGGTTCTCTATTCTGTTCCATTGATCTATGTGTCTGTTTTTGTGCCAGTACCACACTGTCTTGATGACCACAGCTTTGTAGTACAACCTGAAATCTGGCATTGTGATGCCCCCAGCTATGGTTTTCTTTTTTAAAATTCCCCTGGCTATTTGGGGTCTTTTCTGATTCCACACAAATCTTAAAATAATTTGTTCTAACTCTCTGAAGAAAGTCCATGGTATTTTGATAGGGATTGCATTAAACGTGTAAATTGCCCTGGGTAACATTGACATTTTTACAATATTAATTCTGCCGAACCATGAGCATGGAATATTTTTCAATCTCTTTGTGTCTTCCTCGATTTCTTTCAGAAGTGTTCTAAAGTTTTTAGGGTATAGATCTTTTACCTCTTTGGTTAGGTTTATTCCTAGGTATCTTATGCTTTTGGGTGCAATTGTAAATGGGATTGACTCCTTAATTTCTCTTTCTTCAGTCTCATTGTTAGTGTATAGAAATGCCATTGATTTCTGGGCATTGATTTTGTATCCTGCCATGCTACCAAATTGCTGTATGAGTTCTAGAAATCTTGGGGTGGAGGCTTTTGGGTTTTCTATGTAGAGTATCATGTCATTGGTGAAGAGGGAGAGTTTGACTTCTTCTTTGCCAATTTGAATGCCTTTAATGTCTTTTTGTTGTCTGATTGCTGAGGCGAGGACTTCCAGAACTATGTTGAACAGCAGTGGTGAGAGTGGACATCCCTGTCTTGTTCCTGATCTTAGGGGAAAGGCTCCCAGTGCTTCCCCATTGAGAATGATATTTGCTGTGGGCTTTTCGTAAATGGCTTTTAAGATGTCGAGGAAAGTTCCCTCTATCCCAACACTCTGAAGAGTTTTGATCAGGAATGGATGCTGTATTTTGTCAAATGCTTTCTCTGCATCTAATGAGAGGATCATATGGTTCTTGGTTTTTCTCTTGCTGATATGATGAATCACACGGATGGTTTTACGAGTGTTGAACCAGCCTTGTGTCCCGGGAATAAATCCTACTTGGTCATGGTGAATAATTTTCTTAATGTGTTGTTGGATCCTATTGGCTAGTATCTTGTTGAGAATTTTTGCATCCATGTTCATCAGGGATATTGGTCTGTAATTCTCCTTTTTGGTGGGGTCTTTGTCTGGTTTCGGAATTAAGGTGATGCTGGCCTCATAGAACGAATTTGGAAGTACTCCATCTCTTTCTATCTTTCCAAACAGCTTTAGTAGAATAGGTATGATTTCTTCTTTAAACGTTTGATAGAATTCCCCTGGGAAGCCATCTGGCCCTGGACTCTTGTGTCTTGGGAGGTTTTTGATGACTGCTTCAATTTCCTCCCTGGTTATTGGCCTGTTCAGGTTTTCTATTTCTTCCTGCTCCAGTTTTGGTAGTTTGTGGCTTTCCAGGAATGCATCCATTTCTTCTAGATTTCCTAATTTATTGGCATACAGCTGTTCATAATATGTTTTTAAAATCGTTTGTATTTCCTTGGTGTTGGTAGTGATCTCTCCTTTCTCATTCATGATTTTATTAATTTGAGTCTTCTCTCTCTTCTTTTTAATAAGGTTGGCTAATGGTTTATCTATCTTATTAATTCTTTCAAAGAACCAACTCCTGGTTCTGTTGATCTGTTCCACAGTTCTTTTGGTCTCGATATCATTGAGTTCTGCTCGAATTTTAATTAACTGTCTTCTTCTGCTGGGGGTGGGGTCTATTTGTTGCTTTTTCTCTAGTTCCTTTATGTGTAAGGTGAGCTTTTGAATTTGAGTTCTTTCCAGTTTTTGAATGGATGCTTGTATTGCGATGTATTTCCCCCTCAGGACTGCTTTTGCTGCATCCCAAAGATTTTGAACGGTTGTATCTTCATTCTCATTAGTTTCCATGAATCTTTTTAATTCTTCCTTAATTTCCTGGTTGACCCTTTCATCTTTTAGCAGGATGGTCCTTAACCTCCACGTGTTTGTGGTCCTTCCAAACTTCTTGTTGTGATTAAGTTCTAATTTCAAGGCATTATGGTCTGAGAATATACAGGGGACTATCCCGATCTTTTGGTATCGGTTCAGACCCAATTTGTGAGCAAGTATGTGGTCTATTCTGGAGAAAGTTCCATGTGCACTTGAGAAGAATGTGTATTCAGTTGAGTTTGGATGTAAAGTTCTGTAGATATCTGTGAAATCCATCTGGTCCAGTGTATCATTTAAAGCTCTCGTTTCTTTGGAGATGTTGTGCTTAGAAGACCTATCTGGTATAGAGAGAGCTAGATTGAAGTCACCAAGTATAAGTGTATTATTATCAAAGTATTTCTTTAGTTTGGTTATTAATTGGTTTAAATATTTGGCAGCTCCCACATTCGGGGCATATATAGTGAGGATTTTAAGTCCTCTTGTTGGATAGATCCTTTGAGTATGAGATAGTGTGCCTCTTCATCTCTCACTATAGTCTTCGGGGTAAATTTTAATTTATCTGATATAAGGATGGCAACCCCTGCTTTCTTTTGAGGACCATTTGAATGGTAAATGGTTCTCCTACGTTTTATTTTCAGGTTGTAGGTGTCCTTCTGTCTAAAATGAGTCTCTTGTAGACAGCAAATAGATGGGTCCTGCTTTTTTATCCAGTCTGAAACCCTGCGCCTTTTGATGGGGTCATTAAGCCCGTTCACGTTCAGAGTTACTATTGATAGATATGAGTTTAGTGTCATCGTATCTATTCAGTCCTTGTTTTTGTGGATTGTTCCACTGAACTTCTTCTTAAAGGGGAATTTTAAGAGTCCCCCTTAAAATTTCTTGCAGAGCTGGTTTGGAGGTTACATATTCTTTCAGTTCCTGCCTGTCTTGGAAGCTCTTTATCTCTCCTTCCATTTTGAATGAAAGCCTTGCTGGATAAAGTATTCTTGGTCGCATGTTCTTTTCATTTAGGACCCTGAATATACCCTGCCAGCCCTTTCTGGCCTGCCAGGTCTCTGTGGAGAGGTCTGCTGTTACCCTAATATTCCTCCCCATAAAAGTCAGGGACTTTTTTTCTCTTGCTGCTTTAAGGATCTTCTCCTTATCTTTGGAATTTGCAAGCTTCACTATTAAATGTCGAGGTGTTGAACGGTTTTTGTTGATTTTAGGGGGGGGGGGATCTCTCTATTTCCTGGATCTGAATGCCTGTTTCCCTTCCCAGATTCGGAAAGTTTTCAGCTAGGATTTGTTCAAATACATATTCTGGCCCTTTGTCCCTTTCCGCGCCCTCAGGAACCCCAATTAAACGTAGGTTTTTCTTCCTCAGGCTGTCATTTATTTCCCTTAATCTATCCTCATGATCTTTTAATTGCTTGTCTCTTTTTTCCTCAGTTTCCCTCTTTGCCATCACCTTGTCTTCTATGTCACTCACTCGTTCTTCCACCTCGTTAACCCTCGTTGTTAGGACTTCTAGCTTGGATTGCATCTCATTTAATTGATTTTTAATTTCTGCCTGATTGGATCTAAATTCTGCAGTCATGAAGTCTCTTGAGTCCTTTATGGTTTTTTCTAGAGCCACCAGTAGCTGTAAAATAGTGCTTCTGAATTGGCTTTCTGACATTGAATTGTAATCCATATTTTGTAACTCTGTGGGAGAGAGGGCTGTTTCTGATTCTTTTTTTTTTTTTGAGGTGAGGTTTTCCTTCTAGTCATTTTGCTCAGTGCAGAGTGGCCAAAAACAAGTTGTATTGGGAAAAGGAGAAAAAGAGAGAGAAGGAAAGAAAAGAGAAAAAAAAAAGAGAAAGAAGAAGAAAAAGGGGAAAAAGAAGAAAAAGAAAGAAAAAGAAAAGAGGAAAAAGAAAAAAAAAGGTGGGGTGGGGTGGGGGAAGCAATCAGAAATCAAGAAGAAAGAAAGAAAAAAAAAAAGCACAAAACAAAACAAAAAAAACAAAAAAACAAAACAAAAAACAAAAAAACAAACAAACAAACAAACAAAAAAAAACAGGGGGAGTATCTTCCGATTCTGTGTACCTTAAGTTCCTTGACTTCCCTTGGAACTGGTCCGTGTCGCTGGTCTTCTAGGGGAGGGGCCTGCTGTGCTGATTCTCAGGTGTTAGCACTTGGGGGAGCTGCTCTGCCCCTGCCTGGTGCAGGGCTCGGTGGGGGTTGTTCACCCCGTGAGGCCCCGGGAGGAAGCCACAGTGGCGGGGGCAGCTCTGGGGCCCTGGAGTCAGCTCCCGCAGTAGCTCCGGGGCTCTCCGTCTGCAGGGCCTGGAGGCTCCGGGGCGGGGAGGCTGATCTGCTCAGTTCCAGGCAGGAGCGTCCTCGGTGTCCTGGGCCCTCCCGGCCTCTGCCTGTCTCGGGGGGAGGCCGGATCCCGGGCTGTGTCCCGGCGCCCTGTGCTCCGGGGCCTGCGCTGTTGGATTCGCGCTCCCGCCTCGCAGCCCCCTCCGCGGAGCCGCCGCCCGAGCCCCTCCGAGCTGTTCCCGGAGCCGCGCAGCCCCCTCCGCGCGGAGCTTCTTCCTCCGCCCGAGCCGCCGCCGCTGAGCTGCTCCCGGAGCCGTCCAGCCCCCTCCGCGGAGCCGCCGCCCGAGCCCCTCCGAGCTGTTCCCGGAGCCGCGCAGCCCCCTCCGCGGAGCCGCCGCCCGAGCCCCTCCGAGCTGCTCCGGGTCCCGCCGAGCGCTGCAGCCCTTAGGGAGCTCGGCGCACTCACCGGGGCGCAGTTCCTCTGTTACTGTCCCAGGGAGCCCGAGGGCATCCCCGCCTTTCTGGGGATCCTGCTCCAATTCCCCGGGAGGCCTTTCCGTGGGGAAGGTCGGTGCAGCTCCTGCTCCTCCGGGACGGGGCTCTCCGGTCCTGGGGACACTCGCCCCGGCCTCAGCCCGGCTCCTCGCGGGGCCCCTCCCCCTTGGAGGCCTTTTGTGTCTTTATTTCTTTTTTCCCGTCTTCCTACCTTGACAGAAGCGCGAACTCTTCTCACTGTAGCATTCCAGCTGGTCTCTCTTTAAATCTCAGGCCGAATTCGTAGGTTTTCAGGATGATTGGAAGGTTTTCTAGGTAATTTGTTGGGGACAGGTGACTTGGAGACCCTACTCTTCCGCCGTCTTGCCCCTCCCCCTATATTACACCTTTTTTATTGATTCACCTACTGAGGGATACTTGGGCTACTGTATGTACAATAGCCATAATTTAGCTCTTGTAAATAATGCTGCAATAAACATAGTGGTTTATGATCTTTTCAAATTAGTGTCTTTGTATTCTTTGGATAAAATACCAAGTAGTGGAATTACTGAGTCATAATGTTAATTCTGTTCTTAATTTTTTTTCTATTCTTAATTTTTTGAGGAACCACCATATTGTTTCCCACATTGACTGCACAAGTTTGCATTCCCATCAACATTGCACAAGGATTCCTATTTCTCCACATCCTCACCAACAATTATTGTTTTTCATGTGTTTGATTTAAGCAATTCTGAGAGGTGTGAGATGATATCTCGTTGTAGTTTTGTTTGCATTTCCCTGATGATGAGTGATATTGAAAATCTTTTCATGTGTCTGTTGGCCATCTGTATCTTTTCTTTGGAGAAATATCTGTTCATGTCAACTGCCCATTTTTTAATTGGCTTATTTGTTTTGAATGTTGAATTTTATAAGTTCTTTATAAATTTTGGATACTAACCCCTTACCAGATATATCATTTGCAGATATCTTCCCCCACCTAGTAGGCTGTCTTTTAGTTTTATTGATAGTTTCCTTTCATATGCAGAAGCTTTTGATTTCGATTTTGATTTTTGCTTTTGTTTCCCCTGCCTCAGAAGACATATCTAGAAAAATGTTGCTGTGGCAGATATTAGAAAATTACTGTCTGTGCTCTCTTCTAGGAATTTTATGGTTTCACATCACATATTCAAGTCTTTAATCCATTTTGAGTCTATTTTTGTGTATGGTATAACAAAGTGGTCAAATTTCATTCTTTTGCATGTAGCTGTCCAGTTTTCCCAGTACCATTTGTTGAAGAGAGTTTTTCCTATTGAATGTTCTTACCTCCTTTGTCAAAATTTAATTGATCATAAAACTGTAGGTTTATTTCTGAACTCGACTATGTTCCATTGATCTATATGTCTATTTTTGTGCCAATACCACACTGTTTTGATTACTACAGTTTGTAGTAAGTATTGAAATCTGGGATTGTGCTATCTCTCATTTTGTTCTTTTTAAAGCTTGCTTTCACTATTCTGGGTCCTTCATGGTTCCATACAAATTTTAGGATTATTTGCTCTAGTGCTGTGAGAAATGCTGTTGGTGTTTTGATAGGGATTTCATTAAATATGTAAATTGCTTTGGGTATCATGAACACTAATAATATTTGTTCTATCAATCCACAAAGCTGGATATCTTTCCGTTTGTGTCTTCTTTAACTTCTTTCATCAATGTTTTATGGTTTTCAGAGTATAGGTGTTTCACCTATTTGGTTAAATTTATTTCCAGGTATCTTATTATTTTTGGTGCAATTGTAAATGGGATTATTTCCTTAAATTATCTTTCTGCTACTTCATTTTCAATTTATAAAAATGCAACAGATTTCTATATATTGATTTTATCTGCTGTGACTTTACTGCATTAATCAGGTCTAGTAGCTTTTAGTGGAGTCTTTGGGGTTTTCTATATGTAGTACCATGTCATCTGCAAATACTGAGGGTTTTGCTCCTTCCTTACCAATTTGTGTGTCTTTTGTTCCTTTTTCTTGTTTAATTGCTGTGGCTAGGACTTGCAGTATTATGTTGAATAAAAGTGGTGAGAGTGGACATCTCTGTTTTGTTCCCGACTATAGAGACATCATGAATTCCTTTAACTTTTGGTTGTCTAGGAAATTCTTTTCCTATTCTGAATGACAACTTTGCTGGATACGGCATTCTTGGCTGCAGGTTTTTTTTTTTTTTTCCTTCAGCACTTTGAATATATTATTCCACTCCCTTCGGGCCTGCAAAGTTTCTGCTATAAAAGCAGCTGATGGCCTTATGAGGTTTCCCTGGTCTGTTGTTTTCTTTTTCTTGCTGCTTTTAAAATTCTCTTTATCATGACTTGCTGTCATTCTAATTACTATGTTTCTTGGGTGGACCTCCTTGAGTTGATTTTGTTAGGGGCTTTCTGTGCTTCCTGGGTCAGTATTTCTGTTTCTTTCCCCAGATTCAGGAAGTTTTCAGCTATTACTTTTTCAAATACATTTCCTCCCCCTCCCGCATTCACTCTCTTCTCCTTCTAGGATCCCTATAATATGAATGTTATTATCCTTGATGGTGTTGCTGAGTTTTCTTAATCTATTTTCATTTTTTATTGGTCTTTTTTCTCTCTCCTGTTTAGCTTGATTGCTTTCTGCTACTGTCTCCTCCAGGTCACTGATCTCTTCTGCTTCCTCTAGTCTGCTATTTATTCTCTCTAGTGTATTTTTAATTTTAGTTATTCTTCTCTGATGAGTTCTTTTTTATGGTTTCTATCTCTTTATTGAGGTTCTCACAAATATCCTGCACCCTTTTCTCAAGTCCATTGAGTATCTTTATGACCATTACTTTAAATTCTCTATCAGGAATATTAATTACCTCTGTTTCATTCAGCTCTCTAATGGTCTGCATTAGATGCAGTGTTGCCGATGTAACACTGGCCCGGCGGGCCCAGCGATCTCCACGTGTACTCATTGCAGTCTTATTTAACCAGGGGTCCTAACCACTAACATTGTGACTTCGCTCTGACACCTTTCCTCTCCTGGGTACTGAGGTGCTATGAAGCCAACTGACAAAGATGCATCACATGTCTTAGGCTGATGCCACTACCCGATTGGTTTATTTGCAATTTGAGCCATTTAAAGACCAATAAACTTCCTTTTTTTAAAATGAAAAAAAAAAAAAAAAAGTCAACATCTGTTGACATCTGTTGACATCCATTGACATCTGTTTCTACATCTTAGGAAAGTTAGCTATGTCTCCAGCTCTTACGAATAGTGGTCTTCTAAAGAAGAGGTCTTATAGTGTCCTGCAGTGCACTGTCCCCTATTCACCAGAACCTGGTGCTTCAAGGATGTCTCTTACGTTTGTTGCATGTGCTCCACTGTTGTGGTTGAGCCACATTTGCTTTTGGTTCAGTCTTTTTCAATAGTTCTCTTTGCCTAGTGTATGTATAGTTTGGTCCCTATGTTTTTAGTGGACCAGAATGGGGCCAATCTTGGTCTTGAGTTGTGTCAGGTAAGGAACCTTCCAGAACTGTAGTTGCACCAAACTGCAGGGTGTTCTTTCTGTGTTGTGGCCTGAGATGCTTTCATTAGTGGGCAGGGCTTACAGCCAGGCTCAATGTCTGCTCCCATCCCCCTCTCAGAGCCACATTCAAACTGCTATATCTGATTTTCTTCCTCTTGCCCTGGGTCAGGAGTCACTTTGGGGTGGTACTGACCCTTATCAAGGCTGCTTGCACACTGTCACTTGTGACACTACCTTGGATGGACTCCTTCTGATGAAGTGTCTTGAGCACGATGCACAGTGTTAGCAAATAACACAGATCTGCTGTGGAAGGGGTCCTGCAGCAGCTTTGGAGAGCTGCTAACGCCAGGTTGGGGGGACAAGTCTGCAAAGGAATGCTGGGGTGGGGCATGCTATTAGCAAACTGGGTGAAGTGTATTCACAGGCTGTACTGGTTCCCACAGGTGTCCATGTATCTAGCCTGGGGAGCTGTGGAGGGAAATGGTGCTTGCCAGCTCTTTGTTCCTAGAGAAATCTCCCAAAGATTCTTGCTCCTCCAACATATGTTATGAGATTTGTAAACAAATCTCCCCACCCCATATTCCCCAGATGTTTTTCAAACTGCTGCTTTTATGTTGAATCTGAAAGGGGTTGTTGTTATGCTGTCTCTTTAAAAGTGTGGACTCCATTTCCTCAAGTTTTCTCTGGGAGAGCCTGAGATTTTTAAAATTCTAGGTTAAGCCCCATTGACTTTAAAAACTTATTAATTCAAGCTCCTCTCATTTTCAAAACCAAATGTTAGGGGAATTTGTCTTCCTGTTGCAGGTCCCTCATGCCTGGTATATGGATGGTCTCCTCCTCTCCCCTTTCCATGTACCCCGCATCACTCCCTCTTGTGGACAGTCCTGCAGGTCAGCTTGACTCCTGACCATATGTCTACCCTTCCGACCCTCTTTAATGTGGACCCTTCTCTCATTTGGCTGTGGAGAGTCTGTTCTGCCAGTCTTCAGGTCATTTTATGAGTTATTTACTCATTAGAGTGTTATCTAGGTATAGCGATGGGAAGAGGTGAATCTAGGATCCTCCTTCTCCACCATATTCTGTGGAAGTCTCTGATTTTTAATTTTTTTATTTTAATTTTTTTGAAGATTTTATTTATTCATGAGATACACAGAGGCAGAGACATAGGCAGAGGGAGAAGCAGGCTCCCTGAGTGGAACCTGATGGGAGACTTAATCCCAGGACCCCAGGATCACAACCTGAGCCAAAGGCGGACACTCAACGACTGAGCCACCGAGGTCCCTCTGATTTCTTTTTAAGATTTTATTTATTTATTCATGACAGACACAGAGAGAGAGACAGAGACAGAGACAGAGACAGAGACAGAGAGATTCCAGGATCACACCCTGGGCCAAAGGCAGGCGCTGAACCGCTGGGCCACCCAGGGATCCCCCCTTCTGATTTTTTATTTTTTTTTATTTTTTTATTTTTTTAGAAGCAGAAGGGAGTGAGAGAATCTTTTTTTTTTTTTTAATTTTTTTTATTTATTTATGATAGTCACAGAGAGAGAGAGAGAGGCAGAGACACAGGCAGAGGGAGAAGCAGGCTCCATGCACCGGGAGCCCGACGTGGGATTCGATCCCGAGTCTCCAGGATCGCGCCCTGGGCCAAAGGCAGGCGCCAAACCGCTGCGCCACCCAGGGATCCCCCCTTCTGATTTTTTAAAATTAGATTAGAAGATACAATGCCTGACATACAGAAAATGCTCAGTGAGTATAAACTATTGATATTATTATAATCAGAAAGAATGGTAATAATAAGTAATTAATAAATTTGGGAAATTGATTTTTAGGTAAACTTTGTTAGTATGTGCATAGACTGTCTCATAGGAAACACCCTGGAGGGCAACCCCAGTGGCGCGGGGGTTTAGTGCCACCTGCAGCCCGGGGTGTGATCCTGGAGACCCAAAATTGAGTCCCACATCAGGCTTCCTGTATGGAGCCTGCTTCTCCCTCTGCCTGTGTCTCTGGCCCTCTCTCTCTGTCTCCATGAATAAATACAATCTTTAAAAAAAAAAAAAAAGGAAACACCCTAGATATCACTGTAAAAATGTGTCTATGTGTATGCATATTCTCTGTTCTCCAACTTCAGAATGTCTGCATAAACTCTAAGCTGGAGGATAGTACATACCATTTGTACATGTCTTTTCCTTGAGGAAAACTATTCCCTTTATCCAGCTGCTTTATAACAGTCCATGTGAGCTTTTTAGAAGGAAAACCACAAGCTAGAGACATGAACCTTAGAAGATGCTAACATTTGAAGATGTTGTCCCACCCCTGCTTAAAGCAAAGACACAGAGCAGTGGTGGTTGTGTTCAGATAAAAAATAACTTAGTAGTAGATGCTTTTACCTTGACTTTTTGAATAGTGTTATAAGCATTATAAAATGGAAAATCACAGTCACCTCAAATATCAAGAATTGGTTTATTATAGATTGAAGATTTATAAAAGATATATATACTTTTTCTCTTGAAAATAAAGTGTTCAAAAGACTCGAACAGATTTCAAGGGATGCAGCAACACCTGTTCCCATGAACAGAAGCATAAAATAAGCTATTTTTGATACCATAAAACAAAATGAAGAAATTAAAGATATCATTCCATTAGTTCGTGTTCTCTTCCCTCCCCTACTCCTCTGCTTTTTGCTCATATTGATCCTTGCCTGAAACTGCCTTCCTAACATTTTAAGCTTTCTTTCTGGAAGATCATTACTTACTTTTGCTGTTCACTCAAACCTCAGTTTGTGTATAACTTCTGCCAGGAAGAAAAATCTTAGTTAGGAGCCCACCATTTGTGCTCTATAGCACCTAAACTTCCTATACCACACTATTTGTCACATTTTATAATACTGCATCTTTGCTTGTTCATATTACCATTGCATAGGAGCTCTTTGAAGCATGAAGACAAGAGTATCCTTAAAAAAAATTTAACCCATCTGAAATAATGGTGAATAAAAATCTGTATGCAAAAGTAATCAAGTGATAATTAATAAACAAAATGACAACATTATTTTTGTTTCTTTGAGAAAGATTTTTTGCAACGAGTACTAATGAAGGAGGAATACAGAAAGCAGTCCCTCTTCCTCTCTAGATGTGTGACTATATGTAGTGATTAAATATAATATATAATTATGTTTAGAAATTAAATATAATGCATAATTATAGTGTATAAAATAAAATTGAACATTTAAACTGAATCCCATTTATCATAGAATCTATAGGCCTTTGATAATTGGATAAAATGCTTTGAAGCTCAGTGGAGATTCCTTGTATTGGTGGGAATGTGAAATCTCATGTTGGGATCCAAATTGAGCTTTAGATTTTAGGAAAATCAAATAAACAGATGAGAATTTCTCCAAAAAAATATTTTTTGGAATAATTGTATTGTAAATTCTTTATAATAACTATAAATTCAAATTCCAGTATACCCATTTATGATCTCTTCAAGGAGTTGATCAGAAGAAAGCTATAAGAAGTAACAGAGCTATCCTTTTCTCTTAAAAAAGAATTTTCTTATATTTTCCATTTTGTTTTGAGGGCAATCATAAAATTAATTGAACAGACTTTTCAAATATAATTATGTCTAATTTTGGAAGTGCCAATGGGAAAAAATCAATTATGTCAGAAATTGGAAATAGAAAAGAAATTTGAATGATGATAGATATTCCATAGGAGTAAGTGGACTCAGAAAAATAATTCCATCCTGTTGGTAAATGAATATGTGTATTTACTGGCTGGATAATGTATAGATATATAACTACAGATAATGTGTGTATATATATATATATATATAGATAGATATATAATTACAGATAATGTATAGATGCCTGGGTGGCTCAGCAGTTGAGCATCTGCCTTTGGCTCAGGGCATGATCCCGGAGTACTGGGTTCGAGTCCCACATCAGGCTCCCCATGAGGAGCCTATTTCTCCCTCTGCCTGTGTCTCTGCCTCTCTCTGTGTGTCTCTCATAAATAAATAAATAAATAAAATCTTAAAAATAAAAAGATATATAACTACAGAGAGATAGATCCACAGCTGTAGACAGATAGATAGATATCCATTATTCATATCACTAAGTACATATATTGTTATCCATAGAATTATAAATGTGTAATTTATATACATAAATATTATACCTGTATGTCTATTTATATATATGGATATATATATATATATATATATATATATATATATATATAATCCATGTCATTAAATAACCAATTCAAGGACACACAAATTTAAATTACATTGACAAAAAAATAAATTAAATTGACATTGTTTTGGCATTATTTATTCATCACTATCTAGTTCCATTTTACTCCTCCATATCTATTCATTGTCCTGCTTTCTACCTTCTAACAGGGAATTGCCTTGTATGAATCACATTCTGGATTTCTCATTCTTCTGACTTCTAGTTTAATGCAGTCAGTAGAGCAATCTAAACCAGGAGTTTAAATAGAAAGATGAGAGTGAAGTCAGGGTGTTTATTTTCCTGGCTTCTCCCTCTCTTCTAAAGTGACCTCAGATTGGCTCGGTCAGGTGGATCAAGATTTTGAGGACTCTGAAAACCATAAAATTGGGGGGCTGTGTTCATACAAAGTACGGACATAAAATATGAATGATTACATATTTCTTAAATTGAGAAAATTAACAAATTTAAAAATTTTAAAGCTGACTAAAAAAATACTATAACAAAATCTAAAAAATATGTAATTTTAATGAACTGCTTTCTTGACTCTACACTTTCCCTCCTTTTCAAAATGCATAATCCTTAATCACCACTTCTTAAAAATAATTTTACAGCATAAGTTCCTATAGAGAGAACAAAAATATGCTTCAGTCTTTGATCCAGCAAAGTTAAAATCAAACTTTGTTTTTATTATTGATAATCACTTGCTGTTTTTAGTTTTGCTGCTGGCATGTACCCTACAACTAGAGAAATTCTGATGAATTCTGTTTCATGTAATTCCATCAAAAGGAAGAAAAATGTATGATTTATTGATACTTATATATTTTACACTATGAAATGTGTTCCAAATAAGAACATTTTTAAAAGCTTTAAATGAGAATTGAATCCTCAGCTAACAATTTTAGTCTTCTGATATTGGAAGAATAATCTATAGACTGCATCTTACTTTCTACCACTATCCATACCCTGCCAGCTCCAGAGATATGTCTTTAAGATATGTCCAAATTGTGATTCAGCCTAGGCACAGTGAGCTAGAAGGCTAGCAAAAAGTTAACTACACCAACTAAAAGTGAAAATGCCTGAAGACCGCATAAATATATACTATTAATCCAAAACTATGTAAACTATCAACTTAAAACCTCTTTAGCCAAAATTTTTTTTTAAAAAGCTCTTTGGCAGAATCCCCCAAATATTTAAAACTAAAACACCATCTGAAATAAAGGATAGTGCAAGAGAGAACAGGTCAAAATTAAGATACAGCTGTCTTAACCAAAATATTTTTGTAAGTTTTACAAAAAAGAAAATATGAACATATAAACACATTGCTAGGGTCTCTTCCTGGGGTTTAGGAAAAGCTCATACAATTGGTTAGCCTAATGCTTCATTATCTTAACATTAAATCCACCTCTGTCTGGCCTGAGTTAGGCAGACACCTCACCCTCTAACCTGCAGAGTGAAGAGAAGTATTGTTTTACATGTGTTGGAGACACATTTTTCTATCTTCTTCATGGCAACGTGAAAATAAAATTTCTTACACTCATGGAAAAACTGACCAAGGTAAATTAATACTGGTTGATGTAGATACTATTCTTGAAGCTTACCCTATGTTTGGATTTATAAATTATCAGGAAAATAGTGTTTAAGCTAGTTTGCATGAGTTTTCAGTTTCTTAATACTGAAAGCATCCTAAAATAATTAATTTATATTATTTTTGAAAGGCTATTGTTTACACATATAATTCTCATATATGAAATTATCCTATTTCATATTTAAAAAGCATCATATAACTTGAAGTCCAGAATTGTGATGTCAACAGCTTTGCTTTTCTTTTTCAATGTTGCTTTGGTTCTTTGGGGTCTTTTGTGGGTCCATATAAATTTTAGAATTGTTTGTTCTAGCTCTGTGAAAAATGCTGGCAGTATTTTGATAGAGATGGCATTAAATATGTAGATTGCTTTGGGTAGTATAGACATTTCAACAATATTTGTTCTTCTAATCCATGAGCATAAAATGCCTTTCCATTTCTTTGTGTTATCTTCAGTTTCTTTTATGTGTTCTATAGTTTTCAGAATATGATCTTTCACCTCTTTGGTTAAGTTCATTCTTACTGTTTCTGGTGCAGTTGTAAATGGGATCAGCTCCTTGATTTCTCTTTCTGCTATTTCTTTACTGGTAAATAGATTTCTTTACATTGGTTTTGTATCCTGCAACTTTACTGAATTTGTGTAAAATTCTAGCAATTTTTTTGTGGAATCTTTTACATTTCCTACATAGAGTATCATGTTGCCTGTGAATGGTCAAAGTTTGACTTCTTCCTTGCTGATTATATATATATATATATTCTGCTGTCTGATTGCTGAGGCTAAGACTTCCAGTACTATGTTAAGTAACAGTGATGAGAGTGGATATTCCTATCTTGTTTCTGACCATAAATGAAAAGCTCTGTTTTTCCCCACTGAGGATAATATTAGCTCTGGGTTTTTCACATACAGCCTTTATTATGTTGAAGTAGGTCCTCTCTAAACCTACCTTGTCAAAGGTTTTTTATCATGAATGGATGTCGTATTATGCTTTTTCTGCATCTATGGCAATGATCATATGGTTCTTATCTTTTCTTTTATTAATGTGATATATCACATTGATTCATTTGTGAATATTGAACCACTTTTGCAACCCAGGAATAAATCCCACTTGACTGTGGTGAATGATTTTTTTCAATGTATTGTTGGATTTGGTTTGCAAATATTTATTGATAATTTTTTGCATCTGTGTTCATTAGAGATATTGGTTGGTAGTTCTCCTTTTTAGTGGTATATTTATCTGGTTTTGGTATCATAATAATGCTGGTCAGGATGTGGAGAAAGGGGAACCCTCTGTTGGTGAGAATGCAAAATGATTCCACCACTCTGGAAAACAGTATGGAGGTTTCTCAAAAAATTAAAAATAGAACTACCCTACAATCCAACAATTGCACTACTAGGTATTTATCTAAAGCATACAAAAATACTAGCTCAAAGGAATACATGCATCCCGTCGTATTATATTGGGATTATATACATTATATACAGCATTATATACAATAGCCAAATTATGGAAACATCCCAAGTGTCCATCAACTAATGAATGTATAAAGAAGTGGTGTGTGTGTGTGTGTGTGTGTATATATATATATATATATATATATATATATACTACTCAGCCATAAAAAAGAATGAAATCTTGTGATTTGTAGCAACATAGATGGAACTAGAGAGTATTATGCTAAGTGAAATAAGTCAGTCAAAGCAAGACAAATACCATATGATTTCACTTATATGTAGAATTTAAGAAGCAAAACAAATGAGCAAATTGGGGGAGAGAAAGAGGCAAATCAAGAAACAGACTCTTAACTGTAGAGAACAAACTGATGCTTGCCAGAGGCGGGTGGGTGAGGGAATGGCTGGAATAGGCGATGGGGATTATGGAGTGCACTTGTTATGATGAGCACCAGGTGTTGTATGGAAGTGCTGAATCACTAGATGTACATCTGAAACTATTACACTGTATGTTAGCTAACTGGAATTTAAATAAAAGCTTAAAAAATACTATAAACTGTATTGAATTACACAACTCTCACAGATAGCATAACATTTTTTTCTCAGATGATAGGAACATTTTTAAATTCTGATATGTCTCAAATATAACAGTTTCAAAAATATTCAACTATATAAAATAAATTTAATATATTAGAATTTGCATTCATGTTTAGTATAAAGGATTCCCTAAAATAAATATTTTGAGTTGTTTAGAGAAACACAGGTTCTAGAGTATTTTTTTGAACTTTCAAAGTTCAAAAATAAACACACCTCATAAGCATTGATAAGAAAGCACTGATATGAAAATATATATCAAAGTGTTTTCCCATTGGTGAGATGTTTGAAAAGTTTGCAAATCTCAATTAGACATATTTCAAGGCATAAAATTGCAAAACCATTTTCTTTTATTGTTCATAAAACAGAATTTAAAAACCATAATTCCCTTAAGACTCAAAGCTCATTTAACATTGTGTTCCTGAATAGCTACCATATTTTGATTTAGATTAAAGCTCTGGGAAGTCTCAGGCAGGAAATATCAAATGATCAAGCACATAACTCAGAGTGAGAGAGAAAAGTGATTAAAAAGAAAGAAGGAGAAAAAGAGTTCTGCTTAATAACTCCAAAAAAAAAAAAAAAAAAAAAACAAAAGGTATTGTCAGAAAACATTAAAAATCTTTTAGAGGCAAACCAAAAACCCATCAGCAGAGAGAAGTAAAAAGTAATACCCAGAGGAATACTGACTAGTTTCAGTCAGTAGGATTTTTCTCTTTAATATGAAAACAGTTTACCTCTAAAGTTCCCTGGCTGAGTAAGGAAGCACTATTAAAGAATGGAGACAAAGAAAGAGAAACTGATTCATAGTCTTTGACACCACGTTTTTATTCCATATGCTTCACATTTCCCAAAATGTCTCCTATTTCTAGGAAAGTGTTAAGGCAGTTTTCACAATGGCTTAAGCTTGCATTTTTCCTTATTCTCATTTTGAGACCCACTTACAGAGGCCCCCAGGGTCCCAAAAAGAATAATCTAATTTTTTGTTTCTAAATGGTTATTATATTTATAGATGTTTTTATATCTGCACCTTACTAAAATACACAGAAATGTCTGCAAGAGAGACTGAATTTTACAAACAACAAAAACAGGGGGGTGGGGATTGTGCTTAAGAGCTGTGTGTGATAACTGCATGCAAAGCTGGCTAGGCTCCATAATAAATATCTTCATGTATCTCAGACCTTTTATGGTTATGGTGGCTTTCATTAGTTATTTTCATTTGTTGTTCAAGAAGCTACAGTTCAGTAGTTGAACAATACAAATTATAACTGCTAAGAATGTAGTATTTTTATTTTGCTTTTCTCCAGAATTTTTTTGCCTCATATAGGACACAAAACTTACTTGACATTGCTCCTGAACACAGAGGGTTCTTAGTCTAATTTGGAAGATAACATATAATAATGATAAGCAATGGCAGTGATAACAAGAGTACACAAGAGGGTTGTTAGAACACAAGAAGAGTATGAGAGGATTCAGTGGTCCCTTATTTGTTTTTGAAAAATGTATAAGCATTTCAGGCCTAAATACATACAAAATTTATGTTTCTTCCTTTTATTTTTGTTAATTGTTGAGTTTCTTGGATCTTAAATTTAGATCATTCAAAATAAGAATACAGTATTACAGATCTACATTAAGTCCATTCTTCTGGTATCCCCAATCACTTTTCCTTCCTTAGAAGTGACAACTAGAGGTGCCCAGATGGCTTAGTCGGTTAAGCATTAGGTGCAGGTCATGATCTCAGAGTCTGAGTCAAGCCTTGCTTTGGGCTCTGCTCTGGGCAGGGAATCTACTTGTCCCTCTCTTTTCCCCCACTATCTCTAAAATAAATAAAATCTTAAAAAAAAAAAAAGTGACAATTATCCTAAGTTTTGTATACATTATCCCAAAGCTTGTTTTTATGGTTTTCCTATATAGGCATGTATACTCAAATACATTCATGCACATGCACAATGTATTATATATATATACACATATTTATATGCATATTATATGTATAATATACAACTATACATATAATTATAAACTGCATAATATGCTTTCACAATACATATCTTTTTACAACTTGCTTTTTTCACTTAACATTTTGTTTAATTGTTATCCATGTCTACAACTATACACAAAGATCTAGCTCAATATTTTCTACTGCTATGTGGTATTCTAATAGATTATTAATATACAATATAGTCATTTTCCATTTGAGGTATATTTGATGTTTTTTTGTCATTTTTCCCCATTACAAATAAAATTGTAACACATGTCCTTGTACATAATGTCCTGTGTATACGTGTGAGCTTCTCTTAATTCAAAGAATTAAGCTGAAGTTCTGAGTCCTACTACATGTGCAGCTAAATGTTATTTGATATTGCAATTTGTTTTCCAAAGTGGTTATATCAGTTTATAATTCTATCATTGATATGCAAGTTTTAGTTTTTAACAAAAAATATCATCAGAAACAAGGAATCATTCAATTTAAGAATTTAGAGAATAATAATAATAATAAAGAACTGAGAATATATATCATCATAAATCCAAGAAAGTAGCAAAAGGAGGTAATGAATAAAAGAACAGAATTTGATAAAATAGAAAGCATGAAAATAATGTGCACTGCCTAATCTTTAGGTGTCAGGTTTTGTATATCTGTTAGCTAAATGTTAATATGCATTATTCAATCAATGTTAATAAGCATTATTAGTTAATGGCATTACATAAGTATTCTATAACCTTATTTCTGTTTCTCTGGCTTGTCTATTAAATATTGAAAGAGTAATTTCAAAACATTTTATTGTTATTGTGTCATTTTTGCATTCCTCTGTTTACCTTTATCTAAAATTACAGGAAAAACTCGGGGCTAAACCACGGTACGTCCTGTATAGATAGATATTTAGCTATAGATATATTAGCCTTATGGGATTCTTTGAAAGCACGGATATATAGGTAAAAATTGAATTTGATTCTATGTAAATCATCTAAAACTATTCTAGAGTATATTTACAGAAACAGTTTGTTCAAAAACGTGTTTTAAGATTCTGATTTTGCCTCCTCTCTTCCACATTTTCTTTTAATCTGAGTGAGCACTCAAATATCTCAAATATCTCTGCTGAGAGGTAGAGAGCCCTTAACATTCCAAAAATAATTAAATAGGTTTCCTCTATTTTTATCATCTAGTTAATATACCATAAATGTGTATCTGGCATTTAGAAAGTAATTTATCTAGCGGGGTATCCTCGATGGCCATAGCTTCAGTGAAGGCAGAAAGCTGAGTACAGGAAGTTGCATTCTGGTAGCAAGTATATTCATATGACCAGCAATCCACATGTGGCGAGTAGGAAATGAAGTACTATGTAACGGAAGCACAAGGTTGGCCTGAGGACAAATCCAGGTTAAATTTGGGATAACGAGAGAAATGAGAAATTGAATGAAATTCATTTTTTTGAACATGCTGTTTACATCTTGTGCTGGGACATTTACCATCATGTTTTTCTTCCCCTTAATTATACCCTTGCATTGAATTACATCTTCAATCATTTCCTATTCATTTTCTTTCTCCTGAAATGCTTATACAAGGAAATCTTCTATCAACTACATTCTCCTTCAATGCAATCTAATTTTGTAAAATTACTCTTAGTTATTACAAAGTAATATTTTTATCATGGAATGTCTAGAAACAATATAACAATAGAATGAGGAAGACAAATTACTCATACATAATCACTTAACATTTTTTCATATTTTCTTTGGGTCTCTTGCTAAATATATTTTTATGGAATTGTAATCATATATAAACTTTTGTCATGCCTTCTCATTTGAAAAACATTAGCTATTTCTCTATTTTAGAGACTCTTTCTAAAAACATTGCAATAATGGATGACATCCATTTTGTAGATGCCTTGTAACTTTTGTAGATGCTTTGTAGAGAATCCTCCATTATCTATATTTTAATTATCCCTCTCACATAACTACCTTCTCAATTCTTTCTCTACACCAAAATAGCAAATACATTTAATCTTACAATAAATTCCTTGACATCAATTAGAAGATATTTATAAATTCTTAACTCTTCTATTTCTCTCGATCTTTATCTAATCTACCAACAAATTCTGTTGACTTGACCTTCAAAATGTATCTAGAATCAGAATGGCTTCTGTTTAGCATGTAGAAAATTGGAAAGACTGTTATTCTTAGCATAAAAATAAGGAAAAAATATCATTAAAAAGCTAGAACTTTTACTGTATCAATCAGATAGCTGAGGTCACAGAATATTCAACTAACCTGAAATCTAAGGGAAGTTGAACGTCTCCATGGAATGACCAGACAGTGGCCTTTTTGGGACAGAGAACAGAAGAAAGAAAAGGCTGCCAAGCTAATCTCTAGCCAAGTGTAGGCTAACATGAGAGTACAAAAACCCTGAGCAACTCAGACATAAAGATTGCATCTATTTTCATGTTCTACTTCATGTATCTCATAGTGTGTCCCCCAAAAAGTGGTTTTGGAGGGAAGAGGGCACAAAACTAAAGAGAGCCTCCTTTTCTGCTGAAGAAAAGGCAGGAAACTTTGACTATATTTCTCTCCTAAATGGGACAAAATTAATCCTCTAGCAGAAAGGCAGCAAAACCTATCACCCTTACAGCACAGATAAAGAGCCATTGTGTTTAGAGTAAGGGAATGGAAAACAAAAATTTTATCTGGGAGGGAAGGTGGGGAAAGGTCCTGGGCCCTAGGAACACACCGAGGAGGGAAAAAGAAACAGAAAAAGCCACTCTCAACACAGAGAGCCTGCTGAAGACTAAGATTGAACAAGGACAGAGAATGGCCCACATTCCTCACCATGAAGCCAGTAGGAAGAGAGTAGCAAGTAGCAGCAGTTGCTCCCCAGAGGAGAGGTGGATACAGGGAAACACGGGATGAACAAGGAAGGATGAACACTGAAAGTGGAATACAAACCATGAGGAAAATCCTACAGGAATCCATATCACACCCTAAGCACAAAGTAAACAGACAAGAATTTGAAGATATGGCACAACAAAAACCAAACTAAAATTAATTTCTGATTAGACTGATTTAATTAAAAAAAATAAAAATAAAAAATAAAAAAAGATTGATTTAATTCCCAGAAAAATGGTTTAGTGCCCGTTTCTAGGCATAAATATGGCTAATTGCAGTTTCCACTGTCCTGCAAACAATGACAAACCTCCTTGCAAAGAATAAGACAGACCAAAAAGGAAGGGGGCATGGTGGGGGAGGCAGTTGTCAAGAGAAAGAAAACAGAACCAACTCAGATATGATGGTCTTTTGAAAACACCAGACAGGGACATTAAAATAGCTATTCCTAATGTTAAAAGTTCTGGTAGAAAACATGGGCAATGTGCATGAATTTCAGCCATGTGGTGAATATTATAAAAAAGAGTCAAATGCAAATGGTAGAAATAATGAATAGTTAACATAAATGAAGAATGTCTTTGGCAGGCTTGTTGGTAGATGTATCATTGACTACAAAGGTGCAGGAGGAGATTGTTGGGAGACTGATAGAAGTGTACATTGTGAAGATAGTATATGTCTGTGCATTTATCAAAACTCCTGAAATTTATATTAAAAAGAGTTTTACTGAATTTAAAATTGTGTGTGTGTTTGTGTTTGTTATCTCTAAATTCTATTTATTATCTCTGTAGCTACCATCCTTGCCCAAATCACATACCATCTTTCTCTGGAATATACAAATAACTGGAAATTGATGGTACTGATGAGAAAAAATGAAATGCCAGTTCCAAATTTGGAGTTAATAAGGTAAAAGGTGCTGATTTAAGCATCTTAAATTTGAAAGCATTGCGGTGCACAACTCTCAAATGCCTTGCCCTCCTTCATCAAGTTCATGAAGAGCTTGCTCTTCTCACTTAATGCCCCTCAGCAGGAAAAACTTTATTTCCTTCTCCTGGCTATAATTTTGGGCCATTTTTCCTACCTCAACTCCCCCCACCCCTACTATCTAAATTTAGATTTCCATCTTCATTTTTGTTCATTTTTCTCTGAGAGCTGCTTTTACTATTTTCCTCTTCTGAATGCAGTCAATGAATAGGGTAGTGAGAAATAGCTTCCATGAAAAATTTAGGAGATTTAGCCAAACAAATTATTATTATTATTATTATTATTATTATTATTATTATTATTTGGTATGCCAGAAGCTATCACCCTTAAGATTATTTCTCTTATGACACAAGCTTTTCTTAAAATATAGGCCTTTCTTTTTCTTACAACAATATTACAGAAGATCCTATTTCTTTCTTTTTTTTTTTTTTACTTTTTTATTCATGAGAAACACAGAGAGAGACAGAGACACAGGCAGAGGGAGAAACTCCCTGCAGGGAGCCTGATGCAGAACTTGATCCCAGGACCCCAGGATTATGACCTGAGCAAAAGGCAGATGCTCAACCACTGAGCCACCAGGGTGCCCCCAGAAGATGCTATTTCTATAGAAGATATTACAGTGTTATTTTACTATACTTAAAACACTTTCTTCTTCACACATTCGGATAAAATGGTTTATAAATTCAACTTTTCCTTACACTGTCTTATTTCATGCTTATTTGGAGTATAAAAACAACCCAAATGCAGCTTTTCCTAGAATTAGAAAATCACTGTCTATGTCTACATATCTCTTCTATGTAGCATTTAACTGGTAAATAATAACAACAACAATAACAATAATGATGAAATTAATGCTTGAGATTTTTCTTGCTAAGTGACAATGCCATTAAAATTCTCCATGAGGTCCTGTTCCTCTTTCACTGACTAAACTTTTCCAAAATAAATACTATGTCTCATGTCAAATCTCTCACTTTTAGTCATCTGAATTGATGTACATGTTTTTTGAATTTATTGTTTTTGAATTTATACTTACAATCTATCTTTTCTTATTTAGTAGTCTGTTTAGTAGTCTCAATATTTTATGTTAAGTGTAGAAATCTTGGTCAATTTTTGGTTCAGCAAAGTCAGTATTAAGCAAAAGAGAGAATAGTTTTTCTTTAAACAGTTTGCAAGAAAAGTGAAATTAAGAAACATTGCAGAATAAGAAATATATATTAAATACAATGCTGTCTGCAAATAGGAGTTGAGAGGTTAAAATTATGATAATGTGGTATAAACAAGATAACTTATGTTGCCCTTCCAAGGTTACATCCCTTCCTATTAGAGCATTTGCCTAAGAATTTAGAATAGTCCAGGAATGTCAGAGGCAATGCTACTAAGAATGGCTAAATATAAGAAAAACCTGGCTTCTCATGTGCTGGTTTAGATCAGCTGGTAATGCTCACTCAGGGAGCTATGTAAAAGATTCTTAATCTCTGTCATGTTTCCACGGGAAAGAACACTATGGCAAATTAGTGATATCAGCTCTGAGCGACAGAGAGGAATTTGTGGCACACATACTGCGTATTTATTGCTTTTTCTAAGGACTACTTTTTTTACATTCCAGTATCTTTCTTTATGAGGTTTTATGAGAGACACACAAGGTTGGAGCTATAATGAATTCTTAAGGATTATCTTCATAAGTAAGGCAAAACAATTATGTCTATACGTGGGTATAGAGACATTCTATATAAGGGGGAGAGGAGCTATTGAAGATTTTCCTGTGCAGGACTAGCACAGAGGGACTCTGAACAAATATCCTGATTTGTGGTGGCAGTAAAGACTGATGAATCTGTTTGCAAGTCTGTATGCCCGTCAGCTATCCAGTGCTAAGGATCAAGGCACTGGAAAAGTTGGAAGATTAAGACAATCATTTAAACTAGAAATTCTGTGGAATAACAACTTGATCTGTGCTCAGAGAGTTAGTTGTTGTAATCTCAACCAAGATTATCTAAAATCTAAGATGTAGCTATAGTTATCTGATTGTTTCCACTTTGGATTGAATGAGGCAAGATAACCTCACTCATTTGGCAGTGTGTGCTAGAAGCTTGGGCACTTCAGTTTTTCTCTATATGCCTCACCTCTTGTGAGTCAAACTGGATTTCTAACATGCTATTCTTAGAAAATTGTTCCAAAAGAGCCAGTGCTGAAACTGCAAAGTGTTCCTAAGGCCTAAACTGCAGAATTCACACAACTGTTACTTTCATCTTATTTTATAGGTCAAATTAATTTCCTCAACCCAACTACAATCCATTGGGCAGGAGAATAGATTCCACCTCTTAATGGGATAAATTACAAAATATTGTGACCATGTTGTAGGCTACCACAAGGACCATCATATGCAAAAAAAAAAAAAAAAAAAAAAAAAAAAAAAAATTTTCAGAAGTAGTTTTTGTTAGACTAGAGAGAACAATCATTAATCAAAATTTCAAGAAAATTAAGAAAAACTTAGGGATACATTTCTTTCTTCTCTCTGCAAGTTCAATTTTAGGATTCATGTCTTATTTATCTTTTCAACCAATGTAAGAATATCCACCATATAGTGGGTGGGAAATAAATATATGTTGAGTTAATAATAAATGAATTTAAAATGTGTAACTTTGGTTTTGAGGGGTTTTTTAAAAGTAATTTTCTATTATTTTCTATGCCTCTTAGTCTGAAAAACAAGTTTACTATTTAATTCTAGGCATACATTTGAATTGAGCAGTTTAGGACCTAGATATGGTGATGTTTTAAATCAGATGAGCAAGGGAGTGTTATGTGCATTCAATGTGTTACTGATGTTAAAGGCAGTGAACTGCAAATTGGATAAAAATTGTTATACTTTCCATTTTTATAGTAGCACCCACATTAGCATGGAAAATGTGAAGGTATGTGTAGGCCACTTGCATTTCTATGTAGACCTTCTCATAATGATCATATATTTATGGCCAAACACATTTTAAACTTAAAGAACTTTTAAATGTGATGCAAGTACTACAACTATTTCTAATGGGAGTGTTGACACTTGTATTTCAAATTTCAAATCCAACTACTACAATCTAAGTAGCTCATTATGTGTGGGAAGAATTGTAGGTGTGTATTTACCACCTTGACAGAATAATTATGGATGACAAGAAAAAAATCAAATGCACAAATTAATGACCATTTTAAAATTTTTTGAGGAAAATCTAATTGGTTTATTTTCAGGTAACTTTTAAAATATCATTATCGGATAAAATTGTAGCTTGTCAGTCATGATGAAGATTTAGTTGAATGTACACTCAGTGTTTTAAGCTAGCTTATCATGTTATCAAGGAAATAATGGGTCTATAAGCTAATTAGAAATATGGTTAATATAAATATAAAGTTATGAAAGCATGCATCAATAATTTGAAAAAATTTGGAAATCAACAAAGCTTAATTAATTGAAAATGCTACATTGTGTAACTCAACTAATTTGCAGAAGGCTTCTTTTTTTCAACTACTCCAATAAAGTATAATCAAGCCTCCTCAAAATTAAGGCATCATCCACAATATCATGAATTAGTTGTAAAATTCATAAGTCTATGATCTTATCCAAACACTATCACTGAATGTAGATACTTGCTACTTTATGCAGATTTTCTATAGTAGATTAGAGTTAGTTATTTTTGCACATTTGCCCTGAACAACCGGTAATTAACCAAGCAAATGAGTTAAGTGGCCACATTTGCCCCTGGGATTCTGAAGCATTCAGTATAATATTTCTTTGAAGTCCTCTTTCTTATCATCTCAAGGACCACAATTCCTATCATGCATCAAATAAATTCTCTTGCATTCCTCTGAACAGTAAAAATTTTCATCCTTACCTTCATATAATTGCAGGCCACTTTCTACCTTTGAAGAACTTCCCTTCACTTCTCTTTTAACTTAAGTCATGCCTAGACACATGTTCTCCTTATGCTGGTCTCAAGATTGATTTCCTCTGGAAAGATTTACTATTTAAACTGTATTACTTTGTGGATAGTCCAAATATTTTTTGAGACACATTGTGGTAAAAAGTTTAAAAAATCACTTTATATATGTTCTTAATTCTTTTTTTTTTAAGATTTTATTTATTTATTTGACAGAGAATGAGAGAGACAAAGAGCACAGGCAGGCAGAGGGAGAGAGAGAGAAGCAGGTTCCCCACCAAGCAGAGAGCCCAACGTGGGGCTTGAACCCAGGACCCTAGAATCATGACCTGAGCTGAAGGCATTTGCTTAACCAACTGAGCCACCCAGGCACCCCTACGTTCTTAATTCTATTTGCACTTATATAAGACCAGTTACTTTGGATTAGAGCATAGACATTTTTTTAAATATTTATTTATTTATTCATGAGAAACATAGAGAGAGAGAGAGGCTGAGCCACAGGCAGAGGGAGAAGCAGGCTCCATGCAGGGAGCCCGAAGTGGGACTCGATCCCGGGTCTCCAGGATCATGCCCTGGGCTGAAGGTGGCGCTAAACTGCTAAGCCACCAGGGCTGCCCAGAGCACAGACATTATAACTTATAATCTTTTCTAATTTTTTTTTAACAAATGTAGAGTGACTAAATAATGAAACACATAAAATTAGCATAAATATAAAAGTGATATTCCCTTTAAATGACATTTACAATGAGTTAGTATGAATTTATATTCTTATATAAAGTTATACAAAGGAAAGGTAGATGATATATAATCTGTTTTTAATAGCTTATCAGTGCTATACATATGAAAGCATTGAACTGTAAAACTAAAGCATGAAAGTAATAATAGTTATTTGCTTCTTCACTTGATCCAATACAGTATCTAGAACAGTATTCTATGGCATAATTATATTAAACGGTACCAGGAAGGTCATACAGCTTGCTTTCACCCTTCCAAACTCTCCTTTAATCACTCAGTGAATTACCTTCTTTAGATTGTTCCCATGGTTTCATGGGAGATGGGAGTATGCACTGCTTCAGCTGTGTTTCGAATGTTTCAAAGATACTATGTGACATCTATTTTACTCTTCTTCCATAATGGATTCCTTTTTCTGTTTCAGTTCAGTTTCCACCCCATGTGATAATGGGAAGGTG
Source organism: Vulpes lagopus (assembly GCF_018345385.1). NCBI lineage: Eukaryota > Metazoa > Chordata > Mammalia > Carnivora > Canidae > Vulpes > Vulpes lagopus. The sequence continues at coordinate 18,887,096 of NC_054824.1, read as the reverse complement.
ATCCTCATTCCTAACCTCAGGGAGACATTCTGATAAATTGAACTAACCCTATAAATCTCATTCCCTTAAGCATTACACACTCTTACAGTTGGGTGTTTTAACAAATTCTATACAATACCATGCAATGGAAAGTCCATGAGGAACTCTGGGAATAGATCCCCCTATTTTTCTCCCCAGACACAATCTGAATATGACACTACAATGGCTGCAAATTCCCCCCTACCGGACTGGGCAGAGTCACCTTATGGGGAAGAGAAGCCCCAGGAGGATGGCAGAAATGTGAACCATCAGGCTTGGGTACTATACTTCCTTTGAATTACTGTTATGCAAAAGACCATTCTTCTCACTGTTAGATCATTTTGAAAATGTGATTTTGTCTGTTACAAGCAGCAGAGTAATGCCCTCTGCTGCTTGTAACAATGTATTGATACAAATTAATAACTCAATAACTCAATAATTACAAATCTATAATAGTAAATTAGCACACATTTTTCTTTTTCAAATCATAATGGCAAGAGTCCCCAGGAAACTAATTTTTGAAAATTAGAACCCTTTAAAGTATTTTTATTTTTGTGTGATTGTTCCCAAATAGGTTTTTCACATAATAAATCAACACACCCCTCTTTCAACTACAGTCACAACACAGCCTCTTAGGTTTTCTTTCTGCTTGTCTAATTCCTCTTCCCACTGAGCTGCATAGAGAAGTATTAACACTGATAATGCCCATCAGGAAATCAACAATTGTAAAGGTTGCCATTTTGGAACCTTGCCAAGTTTTCAATCCTCCAGCTGTATTGCTGCATTTTGTACAGAAGCAAAACTCATTCTCTTCAATTCTGTACCATATTTGGTTTCCCCATTTCCAATGCAGTTCTGATTCAGCCTGTATGTTTCTGTATGTTTCTGCCTTTAACTCCCAAAAACAAGCCATATAGGGGAACAAAATGCATCACATCACTATCGTATGCTCTAACCTTTTTCTTTTCCCTTTTAAAAAGGAAATGTTTCAGCGAATTCAGGCAGACACCATATGAAGGGTAAGTATGCTGAGGCTGGAGAATAGACCCCAGCCAAACATGCCTTGTTACAGTTAAAAGTTAGAAAAATAATTTTCATGGCTGGTTGTTTTTCCCATTAAAATAGCTATTTACTTTTTCTTGTTTTTACAGACTGCTTGCATAAGTATCTTTAGGCAATTTCCAAATCTTTTTTGAATTTAATTAAATTTTTAAAACACTGAAAATAGCAACACTTGTGAAGATCATTTTAATTTAGGGCATATTTCCAATTAAAACCTGCCCATACACTTTGTTTGTAGAGCTAAGATGTCATGACAACTGAAAAATAGTCTTGCACTCAGCCTACTAAATTCCTTCTTCTGAGTCAATTATTGGCATCTCAACCCCATCACAGCTGAACATCAGAATGTTTGTGTACTAAATCCAGATGAGAGCATATATTGTCTAATACAATTTGAAGACAGGGACTGTGACCTTAACTATTTTTAGAGGCTATGTAAATAACATATATGAATGGGCCATAAAAGGTACCCTGAAACAAAGGCCTAGCTAGTGTAGGAAAGCATATGTTCTATCTAAGGGGGGTTGCCATTTCTTGGCTGCCAGGTGGAACTGTGTATTTTCACACCTACTGGTTTTTCAAAAGTAACTGCAATTTTAAGTTTCTATGTAAAATTTTTAGACTTTTCAATATTGGCTACTTTTTAAAAATGTATCAAAACATTACATGGCAATGCAAATCAACATCACAGTTAGATACTACTTCACACTTATTAGAGTAGCTTAAAAAAAAAGATTTTATTTATTCATGAGAGACAGAGAGAGACAGAGACACAGGCAAAGGGAAAAGCAGGCTTCATGCAGGGAACCTGATGTGGGACTTGATCCCAGGACTCCAGGATCACACCCTGGGCTGAAGGCAAGTGCTAAATCACCGAGCCGCCCAGGGATCCCCTAGGGTAGCTATTACAAAAAAAATAAATAAATAATAGTGTTGACAAGGATGTGGAGAAATTGGAATCATCATGCATTGCTAATAGTAACATAAAATGGCACAGCTGCTGTGAAAGACAGTTTGGCAGGTCTTCAAAAAAAGTTAACAGAATTACCATATGATCCAACAATTCCACTTCTAGGTCAGTACCCAGAAAAATTGAAAGCAGGGACTTGAGTAGATACTTGTACACCAGTGTTCATACTTGCATTATTTACAATACACAGAAATAGGGAAAACTCAAATATTCATCAACAAATGAATGAATAAATGTATGTAAATGGTAGATACATACAATGAAATATTATTCAGTCTTAAAAAGGAAAGAAATTCTAATACATGCTACCACATGCATGAACTGTGAAAACTTTATGCTAAATGAAAAAATCCAACTAAAAAAGTCAAATGTTGTATAATTCCACTTATATGAGAGACCTAGAATAGTTAAATTCTAGAAACAGAAAGTGGTCTGTTTTCAGGAGCTGGGATGGATGTTTGGAGGAATTATTATTTAATGGGTAGATTCAGTTTGGAAAGATGAAAAAATTTGGAGATGGATGGTGTTGGTGGTTTTGCAACAATGCAGATGTACTTAATAGCACTGAATAGTACATTTTAAAATGATTAAAATGGTGAACTTTATGTTATGTATATTTTACAATTAAAAACAAAACAAAACAAAAACTATGTGTGTGTAACAAAATACATGTGCATGTTGGCCTTGGTCTAGGGTATACTTTTTAGAATTGTAGCTAAATTTTAACATACAACTGATTTTATGTGGAAGACTAAACAATGAGAGAATGAATGAGGCATAAAGAACCAAACTGTCATATACCAAATATATGGAATGTTTGTCTTCAAAGATGTGCTTCTTTTTAAGATATTCAATAAGCATTTATAAAAATTGACTCCCTAATATTATCAGATCTCTAATGAAGCTACTTAAACTAGTTCAAATCAGACCCGAACTGACTTGACCTCAGCTGAAAATTCCAACTTCTGGATATGGGTTCAGATTATGAAGGGATGGGGGAAAAAACAAACAAAACAAACAAATAACAAAAAAAAGGAAGAAAGAAGAAGAAGAAGAAGAAGAAGAAGAAGAAGAAGAAGAAGAAGAAGAAGAAGAAGAAGAAGAAGAAGAAGGAGGAGGAGGAGGAGGAGGAGGAGGAGGAGGAGGAGGAGGAGGAGGAGGAGGAGGAGGAGGAAGAGGAGGAGGAGAAGGAGAAGAAGAAGAAGAAGAAGAAGAAGAAGAAGAAGAAGAAGAAGAAGAAAGAAGGAGAAAGAAGGAGAAAGAAGGAGAAAGCAGAAGGAGAAAGCAGAAGGAGAAAGGAGACGGAGAAGAGAAGGAGAATGGGACCCTAACCACAGGTAGGGCTGCTGTGGTTAGCACATCACTTCTTTCTGCTTTTTCTGATGCCCTGAGACCTGATCCATTGACTTTTCTAGGACCAGGAGTATTCATAGAAAACCCAATGAGTTATGATCAGACAGGTTATAACTAATATCCCATCAATTGTCAGCCACATCTTTTCAGAGCTGGACTAAGCAGTTTATCTCTTCTATAGGTCTGGAATTTTGAACCAGTCATGGGTATAAACTGGTTGAGGCAAAGTCTTATTAAAGCTTTGACTTATTTTCAGAGTGGCAACTCTGAAAATAGCAAGCTTATCAACGGCTTTTCTGTGGTTTGGTTGTTCAAAAACTTTGAATTCTAAGAGATACTCTAGTGAACCACCAAATTATTAATACCTTGTGGTTTTTATGAAACCTCCTATTTTCCTTAAAATAGCTCATGTCAGTTTTTGCTCCTTGGAATAAACAAGGGACTGCTAACATCAGGTTCAAACAAAATTATCACTTGAATTGTTTTTGACCCTTGAAAATAACCTATTTTGAAATTTATTAGGAAGGATAAAAAAAAGAAAGTAGTATATTTTTTTTGTATTGAATGTAGCACAACTAAATATCAACATTTGTTATGCCACAGTAACTAAACATTCAACAAGTGTTACAATAGTTTTCAAATTGAATAAAAATTTATGAAAATATAAATAAGTAAAGATTAATAGAAGTTATGAATTATATAGTTTCTTTCAAACATCTCAGATATTTGAGGTATTTCATAGGATAAACTGAAATCAAGGAAAATATTTTTTTTCTATTACATTAGCAAAGATTCAGGTTCAAATGCAGGTGAATGTACAAGGAAAGAAGCATATCCAAATACACTGTAAACAGCAGAACCCCTTTGTAAGCATAAGCAATATCAGTATGTATTCTCTAAAAGTATCTATAATTTCAATTCATTATTTCGATTTTAAGAAATCTATTTTAAGAATATAACCCAAATTATGAAAAAAGAGAGAGTATTCCCAAGTATATTCATCCTACAAACAATATAAAAATCATCAATAAGAGAACAATTAACCAGTCTCTTCCCAAAATGTGTTCCATAGTATGATAATTCATATTATTTGAATAGAGGATTTCATGACCAGGAATATATAGCAGATTCTTCATTGTTATTATATTAAGTTTTTTTTTTTAATTTTAATTCCAGTGCACTCGGATATCATCTTATGTTGGTTTCAGGCGTACAATATAGTGATTCAATAATTCTGTGCATAACTCATTGCTCATCATGAGCATACTCTTTAATCCTCATCACCTATTTCACCAATCCTTCCCAATACCTCCTCTATGGTAAGCATCAGTTTGTTCTCTATATTTAAGTATCTGTTTCACGGTTTCAATATCTCTCTCTCTCTCTCTCTCTCTTTCCTGTGTTCATTTGTCTTGTTTCTTGAATCCCACATATGAGTGACATTATATAGTACTTGTCTTTCTCTGACTGACTTACTTTACTTAGCATTATAATCTCTAGCTCAATCCATATTGTTGTAAATGGCAAGATTTTGTTTCTTTTTATGGCTGAAATATATTCCATTGTGCGTTTATATATCACATCTTCTTTATCCATTCATCTATCCATGGACACTTGGGCTGCTTCTTTAGTTTGGTTATTATAAATAATACTGCAATAAACATATCCTTTTGAATTACTTTTTTAATATTATTTTGGTAAATATCCACTAATGCAATTACTGGATCATAGGGTAGTTCTATTTTTGATTTTTTTGAGGAACTTCCATACTGTTTTCACAGTGGCTGCACCAGTTTGTGTTCCCATCAAAAGTGCGTGAGGGTTCTTTTTTTCTCCACATCTTCACCAACAATAGTTGTTTCTTATGTTTCTGATTTTAGCCATTCTGACAGGTATGACACCTCTTTGTTATTGACACCATGTCACAGTGATATTTCATTGTGGTTTTTATTTGCATTTCCCTAGTGATAAGTGATGTCGGACATCTTTTCATGCTCTGTTGGCCATCTGTATCTTCTTTAGAGGAACTTCTGTTCATGTCTTCTACCAATTTTTACATTGGATTATTTGTGTTTTGGGTGTTGAGTTGTAGAAGTTCTTTACACATTTTGGATACTAACCCTTTATTGGATGTCATTTGCAAATATCCTCTCCCATTCAGTAGGTAGACTCACCACTGACATGGAGCCCGATGCAGGGCTTGATCCCAGGACCCTAAGATCATGATCCCAGCCAAAGTAAGATGCTTGACTGACTGACCCACCCTGGCACCCCATCCAGTGGTTTATTTTTGCTTTTATTTCCCTTGCCCCAGGAAACATATCTAGAAAGATATTGCTACACCAAACATCAGGGAAATTATTGCCTCTGCTGTCTTCTAGGATTTTTATGGTTTCAGATATCACTTTAACCCATTTTGAGTTGATTTTTTGTGTATGATGCAAGAAAGTGACCAAGTTTCATTCCTTTAATGTAACTGTCCAGTTTTCCCAAAGCCATTTGTCAAAGAGACTGTCTTTTTCTATTGCATGTTCTTACCTCCTTTGTTAAAGATTAATTGACCGTATATCTGGTTTTGTTTCTGGGCTTTTCATCCTGATTCATTGTTCTATGTATCTGTTCTATGCTGTTCTAATGCTATGAAAAATGCTGTTCATGTTTTAATAGGAATTGCATTAATCTGCAGATTGCTTCAGGTAGTATAGACATTTTAACAATTTTTGTTCTTCTAATCCATGAGTATAGAATGTCTTTCCATTTGTTTGTGTCACCTTTAACTGCTCTCATCATTTTTTTTTATAGTTTGCAGAGTACAGTTCTTTCACCTCTTTAAGTATATTCTTCGGTATTTTATTATTTTTGGTGTAATTGCAAATAGAATTGTTTTCTTAATTTCTCTTTCTTTGGTTCATTATTAGTGTATAGAAATGCAATGTATTTCTTTACATTGATTTTGTCAGCTGTGAGCTTACTCAATTCATTTATCAAATCTGGTAGTTTTTTGGTAGAGTGTTTAGAATTTTTTATATGTAACATCATGTTATCTGCAAATAATGCAAGCTTTACTTCTTCTTTAGCAATTTGGATGCCTTTTATTCCCTTTCCTTGTCTGATTGCTATGGCTAGGACTTCCAGTACTATGTTGAATAAAAGTGGTGTGAGTGGACATCCTTGTCTTGTGCCTGACTTTAAGGAGAAAGCCTTCAGTTTTTCTCCATTGTGTATGATGTTAGCTGTGGGTTTTTCATATAAAACCTAGATTATGTTAAGGTTTGTTCTCTCTAAACCTACTTTGTTGAGGGTTTTAATTATTAATGGATGTTGTACTTTGTTAAATGCTTTTTTCTGCATCTATTGAAATATTAATATGATTTTTATTCTTTCTTTTGATGTGTTTTATCATGTTTATTGATTTGCAAATATTGAACCACACTTAAATCCTAGGAATAAATTCCATGTGATCATAATGAATGATTTCTTTAAGGCATTATTGAATTCAGTTTGCCAATATTTCGTTGAGGATATTTTCATCTATGTTCATCAGAAATATTGGCCTAGGGATCCCTCGGTGGCGCAGCGGTTTGGCGCCTGCCTTTGGCCCAGGGCGCGATCCTGGAGACCCTGGATCGAATCCCACGTCGGGCTCCCGGTTCATGGAGCCTGCTTCTCCCTCTGCCTGTGTCTCTGCCTCTCTCTCTCTGTCTCTATGTGACTATCATAAGTAAATAAAAATTAAAAAAAAAAAAAAGAAATATTGGCCTATAGTTCTCTTTTTTGTAGTGTCTTTATCTGGTTTTGTTATTAGGGTAATGCAGGCCTTATAGGATGAATTTGGAAGTTTCTTTCCTTTTCTACTTTTCGGAATAGTTTGAGGACAATAGGAGAATAAAGTCTTCTTAAATGTTTAATAAAATTCACCTCTGAAGCCTTCTGGTTTTGAACGTTTGTTTATTAGGAGCTCTTTGATTACCAGTTCAATTTCACTTCTAGTAATTGATCTGTTCAAATTTTCTATTTCTTCCTGATACAATATGGCAGATTATATGTTTCTAGTAATTTATCTATTTCTTTTAGATTGTCCAATTGTTGGTATATAATTTTTCATAATATTCTTTTATCATCTTTTGTATTTCTTTGGTGCTGGTTGTTATTTCTCCTCTTTCATTTCTGATTTTGTTTGAGTACTCTCTCTTTTTTGATGAGTTTGGCTGAAGGTTTATCATTTTATTGATCTTTTTAAAGAACTAACTCTTAATTTCTTTGATCTGTTCTATTATTGTTGTTAGTTTCTATTTTTTTTATTTATACTTTAATTTTTATTATTTCCATCCTTCTACCAGTTTGGGTTTTTTGTTGTTCTTCTTTTTCTAGGTCCTTTTAGGTATATGTTGTTTATTTGAAGGTCTTTTGTTTTTGTTTTTGATGTTTTGTTTTTGTTTTTTGCTTCTTGAGGTAGGTTTTTATTGCTATAAACTTTCCTTTTAGAACTGATTTTTCTGCATCCCAAAGAATTTGGACCATTGTGTTTTCATTTTCATTTGTCTCCATGTATTTTTTAATTTCCTTTTTGATTTGTCTTATATTATTTACCCTATGTCTTTTTTAAAGATTTTATTTATTTATTCATGAGAGACACACGGCGGGGGAGGGGCAGACAGAGACACAGGCAGAGGGAGAAGAAGGCTCCATGCAGGAGCATGCTGTGGGACTCAATCCCGGGTCTCCAGGATCACTCCCTAGGCTGAAGGCAGCGCTAAACCGGTGAGCCACCGGGGCTGCCCATATCCTATGTCTTTTGATTAGAGCGTTTAGTCCATTCATATTCAAATTAATTATTCATATATTGTTTGCTATTTTGTTACTTGTTTTATGTTTGTTTTTGTAGTTTTTCTCTGACTCTTTCCTCTCTTGCTCTCCTCTCACAATTAATTGGCTTTCTTTAGTGATATATCCCTTTCTATTTTTTGCATTATCTATTACTGTTCTCTCTCTCTCTCTTTTATTTATTCAGGAGAGACACATAGAGAGGCAAAGACATAGGCAGAATGAGAAAAGGCTCCCTGCAGGGAGCCTGATGCAGGACTTGATCCCTGGACCAGGATCACGCCCTGAGCCAAAGGCACACGCTCAACCACTGAGCCACCCAGGAGTCCCTATTACTGTTTTTTGATGTGTGTTTACCATTAGGTATGCATATAACATCTTCTGATATATAGCAGCCCATAGTAAGATGATGGGCACTTAAGTTTGAACCCATTCTTTACTCCTTTCCAACACATTTTAGGTATATGGTGTCATACTTTACATTTTGTGAGTCTTTTGACTGTTTTTACAGGTATACTTATTTTTTACTGCTTTTGTTCTTCCTTACACTTCTTTATGGTCTTCCTTTCCATTCATTGAATTCCCTTTAACATTTCCTATAGGGTTGTTTATTGGTCATGAACTACTTTAACTTTTGTTTGATTGGGAAACACTATATCTCCTTCTTCCGTTCTGAATGATAGCCTTTCTGGATAGAGTATTCTTGCATGTGGATGGTTTTTTCACTTCTTTGAATATATCATGCCACTTTCTCTGGCCTACAAAGTTTCTGCTGAAAATCAGTGTATAGCCTCATGCACTTCCCCTTGTATGTAATAGTTTTCTCTTGCTGCTTTTTTGTGAGTGTGATTATTATTTTTTATTTATGTATTTATGTATGTATTTATGTATTTATTTATTTATTTATTTATTTATTTCAAAGAGAGACAGAGCATAATTGGGGCGGGGATCAGGGGAAGAGGGAGAGAGACAAGCAGACTCCCCACTGAGTGGGGAGCACAACACAGGGCTCAGTCCCATGACTCTAAGATCATGACCTGAACTCAGATTTTTAAAGAACCGAGCCACCCCTTTTTTGCTGCTTTTAATATTCTGTCTTTATCATAGGTTTTTGCCACTTTATTTACTATATGTCTTATTATAGACCTCCTGAGGTTGGTTTTGTTTAGAGATCTCTATGCCTTCTGGATCTGGATTTCTGTTTCTTTCCACAGATTTGGGAAGTTTTCAACTATTTTCTTCAAATAAATTTTCTGCCCCTTTTTCTTTTTTTTCCCTTTCCAGGATCCCTATAATACAAATGTTATGCTGGATGGTGTCACTGAGTTCCCTAAATCTATCCTTGTTTTGTATGATTTTTTTTTCTCTTACCTGCTCAGCTTGATTAATTCCTGTTACTCTGTCCTCCAAGTTGCTGACTCATTCTTCTATTTCATCTCATCTATTATTTATTCCATGAAGTATATTTTTAATTTCATTTACTGTGTTCTTGATCTCTGACTGGTTCTTTTTTTAATCTCATAGTTAAGTGTCTCACTGATGTCCTCCACTCTTTTCTCAAATCCAATGAGTATCTTTATGAACATTACTTTAAGTTCTCTATCAGGTATATTCCTTATCTCCATTTCACTTAGGTCTCTTTCTGTGACTTTGTCCTGTTCTTTCTTTTGAGATCTGTCTCTTCACTTGTCTAATTCTCTGTGTCTGTTTCTCTGTGTTAGGAAAGTCAACTATGTCTCCTACACCTGAAAGTAATGGTCTTAAGGGATACCTGGGTGACCCAGTCAGTAAAGCATCTACCTTCAGCTCAGGTGAGGACCCCCTAGCATGATCCTGGGGTCCTGGGATCAAGCCCATGTTGGGCTCTCTGCTTGGCAGGGAACCTACTTCTCCCTCTCCCTCTGCCTGCCTCTCTGCCTGTTATGCACTTATCTCTCTCTCTCTCTCTCTCTCTCTCTCTCTCTCTCTCTCTCTCTCTCCTTTCTCATTTTCTGTCAAATAAATAAATAAAATCTTAAAAAAAAAAAAAAAAGAGGGACGCCTGGGTGGCTTAGCAATTGAGTTTCTGCCTTTGGCTCCCAGTGTCTGGGATCAGTTCATGCATTGGGTTCCTTGCAGGGAGCCTGCTTTTCCCTTTGCCTTATGTCTCTGCCTCTGTGTGTGTGTGTGTCTCATGAATAAATAAATAAATCCTTTAAGAAAGAAAAAAGAAAGAAGGAAAGAAAGAAAGAAAGAAAGAAAGAAAGAAAGAAAGAAAGAAAGTCAGTCTTCTGAAGAAGTCCTGTAGTGCCCTGCAATGCAATGCCCCTGTTCATCAGAACTCAGCACTTCAGGGTGTCTCCTATGTGTGTGTTGCATGTGCCTACCATTATGGCTGAGCTGCTTTTCCCTTCAGTCCAGTCATCTGCAATGGCTCTCTCCCTGTTGTTGGCAGTGTTTGTTCCCTGTGGTATTAGTGGGCCAGTCTGGGGACCCCTTGGGCTTGAGTTGAGTAAAACCAGGTGTTTGCCAGAGATGTAGTAGCACCAAGCTGCAGGGTGCTTTCCCTGAAAAGATTGAACTGGTGGGTGGGACCTGCAGTTAGACCAGTTGTCTGCCTCCACCCCACTGCTGGAGTCTCTGTCTGACTGGTGTGTATATTCTATTCATCTTTCCCTTTCTCTGTGGAAGGAGTCACTTTAGGGTGGTGGTGGTAGGGGCTACTTCCACACTACCAGGTCTGTGGCATCATTCTGTATGGGCTCTGGTCGAGAGAGTTTTGGAGAAGTCAGATGCACTAAAGCACAGTGTAGGGGTGAAGTGCAGCCAAGGAGGGATGCTAACAAGCTTTGTGTGCTCCTGGTTTTCTGCAGAAGGGGCCTTCCAGTGCCAAGACTGAGGCCAACTCTCCAGAGGGGTAGATTGGTAGAAATACAGTACAGAGGGGTGAGATAGCAGTGCTAGCAAGTTAGATAGGGAGTCCGGTAAGTGGCCAGTATATTTGGGGTAGAGGAGAGAAATGATGCCTGCCAATTCTTTGTTCTTAGAGGAGTTCCCCAGGGATTTCTGTCCCTCTGGGACAAGCTCTGAGATTAGTAAGTAACTCTCCCTCCTGTATGTCCCAAGGGCCCTTCAAACTGCTGCCCTATTGTGTTATTTTCACAGGCTCCTTGTGCTTCTTGAGGGGCAGGGACTCAGTCTCCTCTAGCTGACCAGCTCTCCTAGAGCCAAGCCCATCAGTTTTTTAGAATTCCAGAATTCTGTTGGTTGTAAGAACTCATGAAATTTGGGTCCTTTGCTTTTAGAAATCAAATATTAATAGGATTTGTCTTCCCTATGTGGGTTCCCCAGTGTGAGGGTTTGTTTCTCTCCCTTCTCCATGTCCATCCTGCAGACTGCAAGTTCATTTGGTTCCAGAGTGCAGCTCCACCATTCCTATCCTCTTTGATGTGATCTCTTCTCTACATTTGTTTTTTTTTTTTTTAAGATTTTATTTATTTATTCATGAGAGACAGAGACAGAGAGAGAGAGAGAGAGATGCAGAGACACAGGCAGAGGGAGAAGCAGGCTCCATGCAGGGAGCCTGATGGGGGACTCAATCCAGGGTCTCCAGGATCAACCCTGGACTGAAGGCAGCGCTAAACCGCTGAGCCACCGGGGCTGCCCTCTTTACATTTGATTGTAGAGTTTATTCTGCTAGTCTTCAGGTCATTTTCTGGGTGACTTATGCAGACGTGAGGTGTCATCTAATTGTATCCTTGGAAGGAGGTAAACCTAGGGACCTCCTACTCCACTACCCTCCCTAGAAGTCCTAACAGGTTCTTTTGTGCAGGAATCTTCACTCAACTTTCTCCAACATTTAATTCTAATGTGCACTATCTGTTCTTAAGAGAGACATTTCCTCAAAAATATTATCCTTGGGGGATTAGAAGGTGGTATATATATCAAGAGTAACTAATTTGGTGAAAACTGCTTACAATTAATTTTATATTAGAAAAAGGGATGGTAAGAAGTTGTAAAGATATAGATGTTAAAGGTAGAACAGAAAGGCTGTGTAGGTGGCAAAACAATTTCTTATTATTTTCAAATTTTATGTAGTATGCTTATAAAACTTTATCCAAAAGAAAGCAATAAATAAAAATAAATTAAAAGATTCTTTATTACTAATTTTACTGCAAAAGCAAGTTAATTACCTAGAATAATCTCTGGATATAACCTTATTTCTGGAAGTGACGGGAAAAAAATACTAAATGAAACAATGTTAACTTGTACTATTTTTTGTATGTGTGTGTACATGTATGTGTGCAAGAGAAAAAAGTGAAATAGATTCTTCTGTACCTCAGCTAGGTAATGGAAGACATGTGTTTTTCTGATTCTGGCATGTTAATAACTTTTATTCCTTCTCTAAGGTAGAACATATTTGAATTTCACTAAGGACTTCAATAACTATAACAAAAATAACTTGATTTTTTTTAGCATCACTTTGAATAAAATTCAACATGATTTAGTTCCCTCCAGGAGAGAAGGCATAAGACATTTCATATTTAAGTAGAAGCAAAGAACCATGTGTTCTGGAAATAAGTGTAAATAGACTGATTCTCAAACTGCTAATGAATTCAAACTCATTATTTGGCAGTCATGGTTTTATGTTGTAATAATGATTTAGAATTAGTTTTATCCTTTTGTTTTTGTGTCAGTTATAAACCCACTGTGTCTCAGATTGGGGAAGGAGGCAAGTCTCTAGGATATGGAACATATCAAATTATAAAGAATTTTCTTTATCCTTTTTTGGACAGTTGCAGACAGTTTGCAGAATGATATGAAATGTATCATTCAAACATTGAGATTATTTAATTCATCATTACATTAGAGAATCATTAATTAAGTTATTAATCACTTATTTGATTAATTACTTATTAAATAAATTAAATTAACCATTAAGACACTTAAAATCAAGTAAATTTCTTTTTGAAGTGATGAAAATGTTCCAAAATTGACTGCAGTGACAATTGTACATATCTGTGAATATGCTAAAATTCATTGAATCATACACCATATATGACTGAATTGTATAATATGTGAACTTTACCTCAAAAAAAGCTATTGAAAAACAACATGATGGCAGGACTGAATCTTGAGAATCATTCTTGGCATTTTGTAAAACAGAAAAATCTCAACCTTGAAAATCAAGGCATTAAAACCAGTCATTTTAATCATGACCTTGTTTTCTGAGATGCTAACTAAAATTACCCACCAAGGAGACATCTGCTCTGATCCTCAACAGTTTTGTCCAAGATTGTTGGTCTCTTATTTGAAATAAAAAAACATTAAAAAAAAAACATTTTTATAGGTATACATAGGCAAAATTTACATAAAATTTTTTGTCTTCTGATCATACTAACTTTATTATACTAAGATAAAATATTCTTTAAAAATGGCTTCTAATGGAGGTCTTTTTTTATGTTTTTAATATTTAATTGCTCTATAGAACCATACTCCTCAGATAATTTTTCTCTGATATCTGTATCTAAAATTCTCCAAATTGTTTCTTATTCTCAGGTATCTCATTTCATGTAAAATCTGTCCATCTAATCATCAAGTGGAAATACTTGCCCTAAGAAGTTATAGTTGTTATCCTTTCTCTATTATACTGAATATATCCTATTATTTTTATCTGTGTATTGATAATTTTATCAGCCAGCAATTATATTCTTCTATTAAGAAGAATAGAGCTTTTTACCTGTAGGAAAACCACATTCCTAAATCAAGAAAAAATATTTCATGTTTTAAAAATATGAATCATAGTCTTCAGTATTTTGAAAGTCTGAATTTTCAAATACACTTAATAGAAACAGTAGGCAGAAAATATGCTGCTAAGGTAAGTATTTTGGTGAGGAAACAGTTTGACTGCTGTAAATCTGCCATTCCATACCCTAAATTTTGTGAAATTACTACATAAAATCTTGAATTTTATAGTATTAAATCAATCAATCTTAAACTCCTTGTCAGAAATAAATCAGTCTTTAATTATTAATAATTAGGCTTCCAAATTTAGCTACTTTACATCTTTTAGAATTCAAATCAATCATAGAGCAAAACCAGTGTATGAATGTACATTTTCAAAAGACTATATGATGTTACCCTTTTTTTTTCTTAAAGAGACATATTTTGGATATTTGTTAAAATAAGAAATATAATTTTTTATAGTCTGACCTAGAATTGTATGCTTTGCTGAAAGTAAAATGATTATCTGTCTTGGTAATGGCAGTTCTCACCAAAAAAAAATCTTTAGATCTCCTAAATCATAAAGAGACATGGTAAGTCTAGTTCATGGTTTTTCAAATGATTGAATAAATAAAGCTTGTTCACCACTAGACTTGAATTGAATATTCTAGAACTGGTCCTTCTAGGACTCACCCTTTCTTTCTATGTCTACATTCTAGGTGGTCTTAGCTCTACACAGGATGTCATGCACACGTAGGAGAAATCCATTCTTTCACTAAAAAAAAAAAGAAAGAAAGAAAAATGTATTAAGCACAGTGATGGTTCACTTTATATGTCAACTTGCTAAGAGATGCCCACATAGATGGTAAAACATTACTTCTATGTATGTCTACGAAGAGATTAGCATTTGAATGCATAGATTAAGTAATAAAAAGATCAATCTTACCAATGTGATTGGGCACCATCCAATCCACTAAGGGCCTGAATAAAATAAAAATGTAGAGGAAGGTCAAATTTGCTCTCTTTGCTTGAATTGGGACATTCATCTTCTCCTCTCCTCAGGCATTAGCACTCTTGGCTCTTGGGCTTTCAGACTCAGACTATTGACTCAGCTGGTTCTCTGGCCTTCAGACTGAGATTACAATCATTTCTTGGCCTTTTAGCTAAAATCAAGCACAGACTGAGATTATACCACCAATTTGGACTGGAACAACAACACCAATTTTCCTGGGTCTCTAGTTTGCAGACATCATTTGTGGACTTCTCAGCCAGCCTTCTGTAATTGTATGAGCCAATCCTTCATATTAACAAGTCTCTCTATCTCTATCACTATCTCTGTTATCAGTTCTATTTCCCTATAGAACTCTGACAGTTACATCACTGCTAGCAGTTATCATGGCTAATAGTGCAACATGAATCATACGTTCTAAGGTGGTGGGGCAGGGTGAACAGACAACTAACATATATACAATAGTGTGTCAGATAGTGATAAGTGCTGTATAGAAAACATGAGAAAGCAAGTGTAATAAAAGAGTGTGTTCAGATGAGGAGGGTTACCTTAGCTAGGATGTCAGAGAAGGCATCTCTGAATGAATTAAAAGTGTGTTAGGTAAATCTGAAAGAAGTACATTCTAGGAAAGGTAAGAAACAGCAAAAGCCTTGAGTTTGCATTCTTCAGGATAAAGAACTGCAGTCAGCCAGAAAATAGTAAGCCAGGCAAAGAGAGTTTAGAGAATGAGAGTGTTATGATCTGAATATGTCCATCCTGCAGAATTCATATATTGAAGTCCTAACATCTAGTACTGCAAAATG
This sequence comes from Vulpes lagopus, assembly GCF_018345385.1. Lineage (NCBI taxonomy): Eukaryota > Metazoa > Chordata > Mammalia > Carnivora > Canidae > Vulpes > Vulpes lagopus. The sequence goes on along the minus strand of NC_054824.1, from coordinate 18,871,354 downwards.
TAACTTTTTGGCAATAGGGTCCTAAAAAGGTAATTAATATTAATATGTAAGTACAATGAGGAAGGGAAGAAGAAAGGAAGGAAAGAAGGGGCAAAGCCCTTAAAAGCATTGCCTTCACACGTATTTTGTATGCATATTTTTAAGACATATCAATTTAATTTTAAGTGACTCTAAAATGGGTAATCATCATTTGCTCAGCACATATCAAGCATTTTAAATTACTATTAGAGAAATATGAACAATTTTTCTTAAATAGTATTTCATTAAAACATTTTAATACCATTTCTGTAGAAATAGGTACAGTTTGTTTAAAATATATTTAATAGGCATAAAGAAATGCAAAATATAAATTTATGTTATCTAATATGAGCTTTCATCAAAAGGCAAATTTCTCAAAAATTGCATGGAATTGGAATTAATCTATTAAATTAATCTATTAAAATTAATCAATGGACAAAGTGGGCAGACAAAAATTGATTTTACTACATTGACAGCAATAGGAGAGAGGGCACAGATCAAATCTGGGTAACTAGCTTTGTCCTGAAACTAGGAGCTGGAGGGTTTTTAAGCCCTGGGGTGAGCAGGAGAAAAGAACTGGTGGACAGAGGAAGTTAGATGTGTGTGTGGGGGTGGGGGGGGTAGATTGATAGGATATGTTAAGGAGTACATTGAGTTATTCTTGAATTTGCCAATGTTTTTCTTTGGGGTTAGACCATCTGTGTTTGCTAATTGGTGCTAATGGAAGTTAGGCTTGACTTCCACTCTCACAGAGACTAGGAGTTAGGGACTCTCTTCCTTGATGGTTGCATTTCAAAGGGATGGCCCCTAGGTCCTTGAGGAAGATATTCCTGGGAAATATCACTGGCAAGAGGCTAGAAGTTTATAGTTCCAAGAGTTATAAAGTCCATGCTTTAAGGAGAGAGAAGTCTAGGGCCTATAGTCAGTGAGAAATCTTGTCCAAAGTTTAGACAAGCTGAGGGGAACATTAAGGCTATCTTTGTCAACTGTAACATGAGTCAGATTGAGCACTTTAATTACATTTATGATTTGAAAATTGTTCTGTATTTAACATGCTATGACTTTATAATTTTAGGTTTTGGCATGTACTTTAGTTAAAATTAGATATATTTCATAATTCTATACACTTCTCAGTCTTTACATAGTTATATTCAGAAGGAAGTATCTTCACATAAGGGATGAATGAGCTTCAGATCTCAGTCTTTTCGTGACCCAAATCTGACATTTAATAGCTGTGTGACTTTAAGTGAATAACTTAGCTCTTTCTCATAAAATAGAGATAAGAATAGCTACCTTGCACAGTCTTTAGCTAGATATGACAAGAAACTATTGTAAAATGCCCAACACAGTGATGAGCACATAGAAGACTGTCATCAAATACCAGTCCCCTCCTCTTAGTACCCATAAAACTGTTGTAAATAAAACTTGGACTAGAAAATGTAAGTTTTCTGATGGGTGGAAAATAGCAGATTTCTTCCCTGTCTCTTTTTCCCCTCAAGCACATATAATTCTATCCTTTACAACTGAATGTTTAGAGCAAGGGCCTTGAAGTCATCAGTTTGGGAATTCCATGCCTTAGCGCACTAGTGACTTTTGTGACCTTAATTGAACCTCTGGGCCAGAGCTTTTCCATTTTTCAAATAGATATAATAATGAAACACATCTCTCCCTCACAAGGGTGCTTTTAGCATTACTGAAAAAAAAAAGAATCATTTTAAAGCACACAAGAAGAAAGTACTGTTGTTATTAAATATGTGATGAATTGTTGATAATACATAGTCTGTGATGTTGTAAGAGTCAGTAGCTTTAGGAAGCAAAGACTCTCTTGAGAGTGTTGGCCAGAGGAAACCGTGTAATGGCAGTTGAATTACCTGTTAAATTGAAAAGAATCATTGAGAAAACTCAGTATCTCTATGGAGAAAGAAGAAGCTATTATACTACACCTCAGTAGAATACCTATAACACTGAAAGGGAAGTTAGATATGATCTCATTTCTTGGCCATATCTATAAAAGGTAAGTGCTTCACAGGGACATAGCCAAGATATTTCCTTTTATAGAATAACACATTAGCAAAGTAGATCTATTTTTTTAAAAAAAACAATTTAGTGTTTAGAAAGTCAAGAGCTTCACCCACATTAAGAAATTAACACATACTAATTAACTCATCACATGCATATTTTATATATTGATAACTTAGGCAATCTATAAATGTTTTAAAATATAGGGAGCACCTGGCTGGCTCAGTGTGACTTCTTTTGTTTTCGCCTCAGATCATGATCTCAGGGGTCATGGGATCAACCCTGCTTTGGGACTCAGATGGGAGTCTGTTCAGGATTTTCTCACTCCCTCAGCCAGTCTCCTCACTTGAGCATGCTCACACATTCTTTCTCTCAAATAAATAAATATATCTTTTTAAAAATGTTTTAAAATATATAATGGTCAAATTAATATTGAATAAAAGCTTCCCAATATTTACAAGAATCCCTTTGTTGAGAAGGGATGAACTTTTAGTCTAAGAAGGAACAAGTTTTGATAAGAAAATTAATGTTTTAAATATTTACTAGAAAGAGAATAGTTTATAGTCTTTGGACTGAGTTATGGTTAAAATCTGAATGTATTAATTATAAATGATCCTTAACAGGTTATCATGGTGTCAAAAGTTTTTTAAAAAACTTGAATATTTGTTAAAAGTGGTAAGGACAGATTTTAATAAGTAGTAACTATTTCAATAGGGAAAAGAATCCAAAGGGAACTGAACTCAACTTCTGTTTGTATAGAGGTGATTTGATGTTCTAACAGGAAAATGAGAGAATAGAAAGGGGGTTGAACGGAAACTCAGTAGAGTTAGGTAAATGAAAAGTTACCAAAAACAGGGAGAAGGGTGTTGCCTCGTGTGATACCTATGTGGGTTTGCAAAATGGTATTTATCAAAGTTAGGCTCCTACCCTCCACAGTAATTGGCAGAGTGGGACCCTATTTTCAGATGTTGACTAGAACAAATAAATTCTTTTGGCAGCCTTGAGTTTTCCTAGGCAGGCACTTTAAGGGGGACGAGGATCATCCTAGGGATACAATCTTGAGCTTTTAGAAACTCTGTTAGTGTTTGTTCAAGTTTTTATGGGCCAACATTGAGGCCTAGACGAGAAGAGGGCTTATAGGAGCCCGGATAAAGTTTGGCCAAGGAAAAGAATCTTTGTCAATGGAAACCTTAAAATTTCAATTATAGCCACATACCATCTGTCTCTATATTCTGGTAACAGATGATGATTTGGCATTGAATGGTATTTATTAATTCTGTCATTCTTTCATCAGGTACTTGTTAAATGGTTAAGTTCTCCATAAAATACAAAGGTAGGTTTGAGGTGGTTGTGTCTCTTGATCAAGGGTCTGACAGTCTAGATGAGAGTAAAAGCCATAAATAAATAGTTAAAATACTGTAGCTGCTATGATAGAAATCTGTACAAGTTGCAGTAAAGCATAAAGAGAGAGAAGTTAGCTCTACTTGGTAGAGAAAGAGAACAAAGAGTATTAATAAAGGAGGCAACATTAGAGGTGAACTTCGATGATGAGGTAGATTTTTTTCAGGTAGACAGGGACAGGAAAATATAGTGCATGCAAAGGAATTAGAATGAGCAAAACTTCAGATATATGAAATTATCCAGCATATCTGATAAATGCATGTAGAAGAAAAGAGTCTACAAAATGGGTTGGAGATTCAAAGGACGTGCAAGCAGCTTTTAAGTTAAGCAAATAGAGGGATGGATGGAGGAAAAATGTATCATTGTATTATCATACCCAAACTGTACACTGGTGCCCCATGGTGCACAGAGAAGTCATAAGAGTGCCATGGGACACCTTAAATTTCAAAAGGAAGTACAGCAAAATCTGTGTAATGGAACTCAGTTAACCACTACGGAGTTGTTGGAACCTACCTATTTAAGAAATTAAACTATTGGATATTTATTTTGCTCGGGGATGCTTTGAAGAAAACAACTTGGATATGAAGGGTTCCAAGAGCCAAGAAGGTTTGGGTGATAGCCATAATAACTTTTAACTTATTGTGTAAGAAACAGGGAAAACCAGAAAAAGTTGGAAGAGAACAAGGGGGAAGCTCATTCTGACAGCAGTGGGGAGCATTTGTTAGAGTTGACATTTTGGAGGCACAGAATTAGATATTATCATAATTAGACAAGTAAGAGATGTCTAGTGAATGATGGATTCTAACTGAAGGAGTAACTGCTATTACTTAGACAAGTGGCTCTTAGTTCATTATTGTTTCTTTGAATTGCTAAAAGTCTTTGGCAATGCTTTTGGAATTTTGAAATTAACTATTACATAGCTGTTCATTTAATCACATTTTTTTTTTAATTTCATATTTCATTATCTGTATAGTGATTTGAACAGTTATTTGCAGTCTTAACCAGAGCAACAGTCTGACGCAGAGCAATGTTACTGCACATCCTCGTAAATATGATGTGTTTCAAATGCTCGGTTGATATCACATTGTACCTTTAACTTACTTTACAAAGAAAGCTAATATTCTACTAATAGACTTAGTATTCTTGACTTGATCAGTCTAATGGAAGATGATCAGTCTTGACTGATCATTGTGAACTTGACTGATCAGTCTAATGGAAGATGATAACTGAAGTATGTCCTTAGTACACATGACTCATACAGTGTGTTCACTTTTGAGCTCAATCCCTGGTTGCCCAAGCACTGAAACTTCCCCTCCTACTGAGGACCTTATTTGCAAGATTATTTTATGTCCTTGGTAACCCAAGTTCTATATTAAAACAGAAAGCCCAAAATATGTAATGGCTAATATTTATTGGGTGCTTTCTATGACCCAGGCAATCTTCTCAACATTTAACATTCATTATTATTAAAATTAATAACTACACCCACGCTATGGTGAAAGTGTCATCATCGTTTTTTAAAATTCATTTATTTATTTGAGAAAGAGACGTGGAGAGAGAGAGAGCATGCATGAGTGGGGGGGAGGGGCAAAGGGAGTGTCCAGGCGACTCCCTGCCAAACACAGAGCCCATTGGGTCTACATCTCAGGACCCATGGGATCATGATCTGAGCCAAAACCAAGAGTTATATGCTCAACAAACTATGCCACCCAGGTGCCCCAAGTGGCACCATTATCATCTCCAATTTACACATACAAAAACTGAAATATAGATTTAAGCATACCAGGTGATATGAGTATTAAAATGGATCTAAGGGACACCTGGGTGGCTCAGTGGTTGTGTGTCTGACTTAGGCTCAGGGCTCAGGGCATGATCCTGGTTCTGGATCAAGTCCTGCCTTTGGCTCCCCACAGGGAGCCTGATTCTCCCTCTGCCTGTGTCTCTCTCTGCCTCTCTCTCTGTGTTTCTCATGGATGAATAAATAAAATCTTAAAAAAATAATAAAATAATAAAATAAAATGGATCTAAGATACAAACTCAGATTTTATGACTCTGGAGTATATAATTCTAACAATAAACTAATACCTCTCCCATATGGGAGCAATATTTAAAATTTTTGTTTATTTGTATGTATTTATTTATTTATTCATGAATAATTTTATAGCAGTTTTAAGTTCATAAGAAAATTGAGGGGAATGTACAGAAATTTCCATATGCCCTACTCCCACATATATATAGATTCTCTCATTAACGACATCCCCCAAGGGATGCCTGGGTGGCTCAGCAGTTGAGCATCTGCCTTTGGCTCAGGGCGTGATCCTGGTCTGGGGATTGAGTCCTATGTCAGGCTCCCTGTGAGGAGCCTGCTTCTCTCTCTGCCTGTATCTCTGCCTCTCTCTGTGTGTCTCTCATGAATAAATAAATAAAATCTTTTTAAAAAATCCCCCATGAGAGTGGTACATTTGTTAAAATTGATGAGTCTACACTGATACATCATAATTACTAAATCTGTAGTTTACCTCAGAGTTTACTATTGGTATTGGACATTCTATAGGTTTGGACAAACGTAATGATACGTGTCCAACACTAGTATCATACTTATTTTCACCATCCTAAAAATCTTCTGTGCTCTTCCTATTCACCCTTCACTCTCTCTAGGCAACCACTGACTTATTGTCTCCATAGTTTCACCTTTTCCAGAATGTTATATCGTTAGAATCATACAGTATATAGTATTCAGCTTTTTCAAATTGGCTTTTTTCACTTAATAATATGCACTTAAGGTTCTTCCATGCCTTCTCATTCCTTTTTAATGCTGAATAATATTCCATTGTCTGGGTACACCACAGTTTATCCATTCACTACTGAAGGACATCCTAATTGCTTCCAAGTTTTGGCAATTATGAATAAAGCTGTTGTAAACACCTGTGTGCAGGCTTTTGTATGGACAATTTTCAACCAAGGAGCATGATTACCAGATTGTATGGTTAGAGTATGTTTAGTTTTGTAAAAACTGTTAAACTGTCTTCCAAAGCTGTACCATTTTTAATTTTCATCAGCAATGTATAAGAGTTCTGTTGCTTCACATCCTCATCAACATTTGGAGTTGTCAGTGTTATGGATCTTGACCTCTCTAATAGATGTGTGATGGTGTCTCATTTTAGTTTTACTTTGCATTTCCCTGTTGACATATGATGTGGAATATCTTTTCATATGCTTACTTGCCATTTGTGTATCTTCTTTGTTGAGGTGTATGTTAAGGTCTTTGGGACCATTTTTTAATGGTGTTCTTTGTTTTCTTACTGTTGGGTTGTAAGAATTTTTCTTGTATTTTGGATAACAGTCCTTTATAAGATATGATTTTTGCAATTGTTTTCTCCCCATTTGTGACTTAGCTTCTCATTTCCTTGAGTAATTATTTACTTTAAGCATCGAGTTATGTATATCTACTTGCAAAGCTCTCTTTGACCTATATTAACTGGATAAAAACATTATTAATTTTATTTTTATAAAGATTTTATTTATTTATTCATGAGACACACACAAAGAGAGGTAGATACTTAGGCAGAAGGAGAAGCGGGCTCCCTCTGGGAAGCCTGATGTGACTCCATTGCAGGACCCTAGGATCACAACCTGAGCCAAAGGAAGATGCTCAACCACTGAGCCACCCAGGTGCCCCATATTAATTTTATTTCAGAAAAATATTATTATGATTATGGAGAGGTACATTAATAAAAGCATAAGCTTAATTATTATAGTGAGACAGGTAGCATTAAAAAGAGTCTCACTAGCTGCAATGCTTCAGTGTTAGTAGCAAAGACCTTAGGTTTGTGGATGAAAGAAACTTAAATTTCTGAGTGCTTTTATATTTATTAAGTCCTCAGGCACTGATTGACATTAATAAGGTCATGAAACACTGATGTTTAATTTGGAATGTTAATACATGGACACTGATAATACCAGCCTAGTCACCAGAATTCTAGTGCCCACCTTCTGAGTTCTTCCTGTATTACATCAAGGTGCTTAGAAGATTTGAAAAATAAATAAAAAATAATTAGAATATTTCATGATATGACCATGAAATTAGATCTAAGAAATGGTGGAGCATGTAATTCAGTTATGTCATGATAAAGCTTGGATAATTACTGTTGTTTTACATCAAAGTATACCTTTTAAGACTGAAGTGAGTAGGGATGGGATAAGGCTTATAATGTACATGGGTAAACAATGGAGAAAAATGTTGCAAATAGAGATAAGAGAAAACTATTTCTTGGAAATATGAGTATTTTTAAATATCTATGTACAGATAAATATATAGGTATACAGACATTATGAATGAGAACAAGAGAGGCTAAAGTATGGTCATCTAATGAACGGATACTGCACTAAAGTGTTGGGATATTTTCCTGAAGGTATCAATAGGTTTTACATTCATTTAGTTTTATGGCAGGATGCAAGTCAGGAAATGCAGAAGCTACAGCATCTTACTCTCTCTCAGCAATTCCCAAGTACAGAGCTTCTTTTGTCTATCCCACCACATGGGTGTTAGGGTTCCATGTATAAGAAGCAAGGTAGGAGGGCACTGGGGTGGCTCGGCGGTTGAGCATCTTCCCTTGGCTCAGGGCGTGATCTCGTAGTCACGGAATTGAGTCCCACATTGGGCTCCCTGCATCGAGCCTGCTACTCCCTCTGCCTATTGTCTCTGCCTCTCTCTCTCTCTCTCTCTCTGTCTCTCATGAATAAATAAATAAAATCTTAAAAAAAAAAGAAGCAAGGTATGTGGGGGGTCACACTCATACATAAAAGCTTCATGCTATATTTTCTACCAATCTTTAATACTGGTTACGTTCATAGGCCCCAAACCAGCTTTCCAACTTGAAGCTTTACCAACCTAATCTTGATTTTAACCAACAAACACAAACACTATTTCTCATTTTTCTTAGCTTCCACTCCTTCCAAGAAGGAAGTGCTGAGGGAAACTAAGGTCATCCTCTGAGAGGCTGAATTACACCAGACTTATGTTAAATTCTTTCTCACAGTTTCACCTCCATGACCTTGAGTTAATATTTTCACACACAAAAAAAAAATCCTTAAATGTCCTGTGATATTTTTCCTGACAGGCACATCTCTAAAATTGTATACAGAGGAAAAAGCAAGTTAATATGCCTGCAACCACCAAGGTTTGTATTATCTAATTAATTGTTGGTATCTTCTTCCTAAAATATGTAGTTCATCTTGACCAACATTCTTCATAAGTCTTTTCTTACTTTCTTATCCATTGCACAGGTCTGTTTCTCACTTATCACTTGTATCTTTTAAAGGTTATTAGAGATATTTATATTTGTGTTTAGTTTCTCTAAGGCCAAATTTACCATTTTGTCTGGACAATCAGTTTCCATGGAGTTAATATCAATTAGGGGTTTTAAACCAGTTTCCCAAAATATCTTTTCATCCTGGGGGTCATCATCAGTATACATTTATTTTTTCTTTAATTTTTATATGTAAGCCCATAAAATACTTTATTATATCAAATAACAGTAAATGAAACATTAAAATAATGCTTAGCATACAAACTACTTGCTGATATTATACTATATAGCAGTAGCTATTACAGTAATACTTAGCACACCAAATGTTTTTATTACAGTGTAATTTCTCCATCCTTCCCAACAGAACCATCACTTACCCTTATAACATATATTTTCAGTGACAAGGATGGTTACTAGAGTGTTTAGTAAATTCAGGATTCCTTCTGGCCTGGGGGACGAATTATATCCAGCTATGAAATAATAATTTTTTATTGACACTGATTCCCACATACTAATGTAGAGTATAGCCCATTTACCCTATAAAGAGGACACATTGTTGGTCTTTTATCTGCTCAATACCCACTAACTATATAGTAAGAAATGACACTTCTTTTCAAATTCCTGGCACATAGGCAGTAAGGGAATGATGACAAGGGCCACATATTCTAGGGACGTCCTGCTATAATTCAGATGGTTCTTAGAATTTCAATAGGTGTATCTTCCTGGCTTGGGTTTCTAAAACACCCAGGAATTATTTCTTAAACACAATAGCAATCAACCACATTAGAGAGCTCTTCTTGGGTGAAGGTATAGCTCCTTCCCAGAGGTGTTGCAGGGCATAATGTCTCAATGGATTTTTTTTTCTTTCCCTTCAGGTAGCAATAGAGCATCACCAAGTCCTTCTTTCTCCATTCCTAAAAATAGGTGGTAGGTTTGCAAAGATAAAAGGTAGGAGGTCATTCTCTCCCACTGAAGGTGGCATGGAGTTCATCCTAGCCAGGCCAGATTAAGCAAAGTGACATCTACTCTAGGATTTCCTCAGGAATACATATAATCAAGTTCAAATGAATACAGTATCTTAAGCAGTAATGCTCCCATCGCTGGAAAGAGGGCAAATGCAATCTTAACTTAAACCATTAGATCTAGTAACTCCAAAGAAAAGCCTTGTGATATGCAGAAGACAGATTAGTACCACAGCATCAGGGGCACATTATTCCCAGTACACAATCTTCCCTAAGGCTATTCTTTCACCTACTTTCATATTCAAGTGAAGCACATACTCACTGAGTTTATTATCCAGGCTTTCTCATTCTTATCATCCTTAGCATCCTGTCACTCAAAAATGAATATTTTAATTGTCCATTTCTATTTTCAAATGGTAGACCCATTCTACATTGTGCTGTTTGTCCCATTTTGGTAAACTGGGTATGGTGAAATGGACATCCTACAAAGCATATAAAGGAGACTCCAAACACTTGTCTATTCCTGAAAAGACCTATCAGAATACTCCAGGAGCCATGAGCAGTGTTCTATATAATCCACTTGTCCATGATACACTGATCCTTGACTTCATATAATTCCCTGAATGCCATTTTTGGACATTTTTTTCCCTCTTTACAGAATTCAGGACAGTCGGGATCCCTGGGTGGCGCAGTGGTTTGGCGCCTGCCTTTGGCCCAGGGCGCGATCCTGGAGACCCAGGATCGAATCCCACATCAGGCTCCCGGTGCATGGAGCCTGCTTCCCCCTCTGCCTGTGTCTCTGCCTCTCTCTCTCTCTCTCTCTCTCTCTCTCTCTCTGTGACTATCATAAATAAATAAAAAATTAATTAAAAAAAAAAAAGAAAAGAAAAGAATTCAGGACAGTCTCTCACCTTATTATTGGCTGTTCAGAGTGATACTAGTATATGTCATTGTTTCAGCCACAGTGGCATTGCTTGAGCACCATTTTGCCAGCTCATCTCATGTACCCAACTGTTTTTGCCCAGGGGCAGACCAGGGCAATGGCCTTGGCTTTCCAGTGTCCCTCTGAGCCATAAATAGTGATGAACATCTATGAATGGAATTCTCCCCAGGAATTTCTGTAGGAACATCCACAATTTTACCCTTTCACACCAGGCTTTTCTTATGTATCTATTCGTCAAGGAACCATTTGTCTGCCTGTCCATGCAACAAAACCACGGGCATGATCCAGGAGTCTATATATATTTACATATTTCCCTGAGGCAAGAACCAAGTTCTTCATGCACTGTCAAATATACTGCCCTCAATTTAACCCACCGTGTATACATTTTGCCTTCTGCAGCTGAGATTTTAACAGACCACTGTCAGATAAGAGTGGATAGCTCGGGAGTTCCATCGTAGAGGCAGAGAACCTATCTATTCATGGACACAATGCATTCCCTCAGAGCTGATCTCTTTAGCATGTTCCAAAATATGCCTTTTATATTTTGTCAGGGAGCTTGTATGGTTTTTTCTGTACTGGAGTCTCTTTCTATATCCCCCATGATGTCATAGACAACTCAAGCCTCAATATAATCTGATGCTCTTAGGTATGTGTGTTATTTTTGCTAGAGGCAAATAGTGTGCCAGTACTTGTCTCTCATGTGGGCTGTTCTTAGAAAAAGTATCAGGGAGATTTTAGTCCAGAAGTCTAACAGTTGTCTATAAGTAGCACTGTAAGGCTTTTGCCAGGGACTTGAGTCTGTGTGTGTTTTAGCAGTACACTTCTTTAAATACACTGGTTATGTCAGGATTATAAAATCCCAGGGGGACAGCCTGGGCTACCCTCTGCTCTGGACTACATTCAAACCCATTTCTTTTTCTAGTCTCCCAGAAGGGAAGACAATTTTCTCTTTATTGTTTATAAAATCCTCTAGTGGCCATAGCCCAGATTATTCCTGGAAAAAGGTCTGACTGAACTGGGGCCTGTCTCCTTACCAGATTATTCAGGTACCCTTGGTTAGCCCTATTACAACTACAGCTTTTTAAATTTCCCCTCCCTCCAGCCTCAGCTTTCTTTCAAGAGGGGCAGTATCATTATAATATCAACTTGATGAATCAACAGGGCAGTAACTGAATCCCAGAGAATATGAGGAACTGTAAAAAAGACAGTAAAAGTATATATTATGGGGTCTCTCCTCTGCTTGACATTTTCAAGATTCTGAGTCTGTATGACAGCATACCATCACCATTATCCCCTGAATTTCCTGATAGTTTTTACATGTCTGGCATAGTAGAAGCTTTGGACTTTCTCCCAGAACAGATAGGACGAAGGTAGAAAGAATTGGTATCTGAGAAGGACAATTGGTTCCATGACCTCTTTAATCAGGACTAAGATTGCCTGATGCCCTCCTGGAAGGTAGTATAGTTTTTACTGCAGGAGAAGGTTAGGGCAATTGTAAAGGCTCTGATTTAGCTGATCCAATTAAGACTTGGCAAAGGGCAGATGTCCCCAACATTCAACTATAGGCCAGTGAGGGCAAGATCTTCTACTTGTGCATCACATCCTTTCCAGTAATACATTCAAGCAAAGAGGATACCACTACTGGATATCTTCTCCTTTATCAGGTTTCAAGCTGGAGTTTACTGGGACCATGATACATCTTATCACAGTATCTCCATCCCCCTTTAGCTTCCTTTTTGGCTTCTTCATATTATCTTGCTCTCTGGAAATTCATAGTGCATTACATACCAGTATCCACTCAACCCAAAAGTTTTACCAACCATATGATGATATTCTACTTTAACCAAAGCACATGATCTTGGAGCTTCCACCAGGGATAGGGCAAAATATCCTAGCCTATAGGTTAATCCTTTTTGGTTTCTACTGCCTCAATCTACAGAGTACATTTAACAGCCTTAGTTAGCACCTTTTATTATTGTTCCCTAATAGTATGTTTGGATTTAAATTCATCCAGACTGGGTTAAAGGGAACATGTTTCATGAGATTAATTAAGGGAAGACTCTGCTTGACATGGAACAGATTTTCCAACTACTGATAATGAGCTAGTAAATCTTTTGAAAGAACTCTTTAAATTTCTTCTCTTTTTGGGATGCTTGTGTGGCTCAGCAGTTGAGCTTCTGCCTCCCGCTCAGGTTGTGATCCTGAGGTCCTGGGACTGAGTCTCATATCAGGCCCCTTACAGGGAGCCTGCTTCTCCCTCTGCCTGTGTCTCTGCCTATCTCTCTCTGTGTCTCTCATGAATAAATAAATAAAATCTTTTTTAAAAAGTCTCTTCTCATCCCTCATCTTAATAGTCACCTAATAATAGGTCTATCTGATTCACCCTTTCCTTATTTTTTCAGCTGCTCCCTACCTCACTTTGCCTTTCCTTGACTGTTTTATCAGTAACCCAGAAGATAAATCTGACATGTAGCCCCCCAGACAGCAAATTCTCATCACAGTCTCCTCCCTACCCTGCCCAGTTCTGCTTCCTGCATCACAGTGTTTTGACTCAAGGGCCTGAAAGACAAGTCTATTTTGGACACCAGTGTCTAACACCACAGATGTGGTTATAGGTGTGAATAAGCTATCACACTTAAGAGACATAGGCAAGATTTGACATAAATCTCTGTTTACTTGGCATTAGAGAAGAAAAGAAGGCCATACATGCAGGTTAGGCATCTTCATCTCCTCATCTGGCCTCAGCAGCTACATAAGTACACAAAGAGATGGCTTCACTTGCAGCCTCACCTACATAGACACATATGACTGCCACAGATGAGGGCCAGAGTATGTATGGGTCATGTTGACACATGGAGACCCCCGCCTCTATTTCCCACCAAGTTTTACATCATATTTACCACATAGGCCCAATGCCAGCTCAAACCAGCTCAAAGCTCCCTAACACAAGGCAGATGTGTGTTCCACACACCAATGAGGCAAACAAAATATTCCTCATTTATTTTAGCACTACTGTTTCCAAGGAAACAGTGCTGTGAGAATTGGAGATATTCCTGAAACAGGCCTAAAATTCAGGTCTGATAGTAACTCTTTATTCACAGAAGTTATATATATATATAATATATATATTATATATATAATATATAAAATATTTATATATTTATATATATATTTACATAAATATTTATATATAATATAAAATATATAGAATATATATTATATATAATTTCAAAGTGTTACATTTTTCTATTTCTGTGCTTATACTTAGTTTTCAGTTATTACATTCCTTTTATTTAACCTTTTCTAATTTGTGAAATGTAACTATCATATAAAAAAGAACATAAAAATCTTAATCCACAATAAAATAAATAATATTTATATATAAATACCCATGCAACCACCTCCTAGGTTGAAAAAATGAACATTGTCAGTATCTCAAAAGGTACCATATTGTCATTTTCCAAATCAACCCTCCTCAGTATTTCCCTGACCTTTTCATGTGCTTGAATTTTATGGTAATTACAAGCATGTGTTCCTTTACAGTTTTACCACTAGGTATATATCACTAAATAAATAATATAGTTAAGATTTTCCTGTTTTAAATTTTATATAAATTCTGCATGTATTCTTTTGCGTCTTGCCTTTTTTTTTTTTTTTTGGTAGATGAGCTCAATATTATCTTTTCAAGATTCAACCATGTTGTACTGTGCAATGGTACTTTCCTTATTTTTATTGCTATATGGTATTCTATTATATGAAAATATTATGACTTATTTAATCCAGTCTTATAATAAAGGTTATTTGTGTTATTTTAGGTTGAAAGTAATACAAACAATGTTTCTCTTGTAATATTCTTTACAATCTTCTGAGGTAAGCCTGATTGTCTTTGTTTTTCAGACAAAGAAATAAATAGAGGAAATATAATTTACTCAATATCATTCAGCTGAGCTTTAACTCAGCTGTGACTCCAGCATCCACGTTCTTCATTTCTTCATTAGGCTCTTGCAATAAGAGATATGAGATTACACTAAGATAGTGGCAATTGAGATGAAGAAAATGTACAGATCCAACCAATTCTAAGAAAGTAAATTCACTATGATTTGCTGTAGGAGATGGAACAATCAATAATAACATCACTGAATAAGCATCTGGCTTAAATAGGTAGTTGGTGATGTCATTTATGGAAATAAATACAGAAGACCCAAGTTGGGAAATGGAGAATTTAGTTTGGACTTGAACATACTCCTTTTCGTACTGGCAAGACAATCTAGTGATTAATAGTAATAGCTAACATTTATTGAGAACTTAAAATTTTCCAGGAACTGTTTTAAATTCTCTATCTACATTAACTCACTTAAGTTCCACACAAACCTATAAGGTAGATCATAGTCATGTGTCCATTTTATAGATGATGAAGAAGCAGCAAAGGGAGGCTCAGTAGTATCCCAAAGTTATAAAGCTAGTAGATGAGTCAAGGTACATACATGAGCAACTGCTTCTAGAGCTTGTGTTCTTGTTTTTGTTTTTGTTTTTTTTCTTTCTCCTTCTTATTTTTTTTAGAGCTCATTTTCTTAAGTATAAAAATAAAATGTCTCTTGATAAAAAGACACAGCCAATAGATAGTTAACTATACAGATTTGATGATTAAGCAAGAGATCTGGGCTGGAAATATGGACCTAAAACCTGTCAGTATATACATGAAAATGGATGCATGGAAATGGATGGATTAGCCCTGAAAAAGTGGATAGTGTGACCAGAGTCGTGGGCTTCATATGGAACTCGTGGGATGTGCGGAAGAAAGAATGACACATTACAGCTGTCCAGAATTAGAAGCAGGTGGGCTTTTATACTCTTATGCCAGTGGTTCTCTTTTGGAGGTGATTTTGCTCCTTCAGGGATGTTTGGCAGTGTCTGGGGACATTCTGAGGGCTGGGATTATTGGTATCTAGGTGGATAGAGGCCAGAGATACTGCTAAACATCCTACAGTGCACAGAACAGACCCCCACAACAAAGAATTATTCTGTCTAAAATTATCAATAATACCAAGGTTGAGAAACCCTGTCCTGCACAGATCACCCATTGGATGTGGGCCCACCTAGGAAAGAGCAATGCAGCTGAGAGGTGTTTGCTGACAGCAGCTGGGAGAAGTCATTCATCTCTCTAACTAGGAATGCAGCAGTGCATCACAGCATCTGCCTTGGCTGCGGAAGGGAGATAAGGAAGCCTGCTTTGGGCCACCTGCTGGGATCAGCAGTGTATTAATCACACCTTTTCTGTAATTCCAAAGCTTTGACATCTTGAAGCCTTGCTGACCCTGGAGAGATGTGCCTGGCAGGTGTTAGCCAGTTCCTAGAGGTAGTAAATGATGAGGCCAGGAGAATGCCTTTCATATGCAAACCAACCAATCCAGAGTCTTCCCACCCCCCACCTTCTCTCTTACTCTCAAGGCCACTATCTCCCTACTCTAATCACCCCAGAGTTGGGTACTAAACAGTTTCTGACAGCCCCGGCACCCCAGAGCCCACTGAAATTATTCAGTACAGTCAACCCTAAACCTGCTTGCCCTGCTATGTCTGTTCCTTGCCACGGAAACCACACTAAAGGCTCTTACCCACATTTTTCCCTTGTAACCTCTGTTTCCTGACCAATACTGGTGCTTCCCTGCGGGACCCCATGAAGGCATGCCTTGCCTCCGTCCTGGGAACTGTGAGTAATAAACTCTCTTCTCTATGGCAGTCATCTCTTTTACTGTTGGACTCACCATACTAAATAATTATACCTACCTTTTATAAAATAAGCAGATGATTGACTTTTCTTTATATTTAGTTTTATTTCTTCTTTCCTTTCTTTGGTGTGCTTTGTTTTTTTGTTTTGTTTTGTTTTTTGTTTTTGTTTTTGTTTTTTTTTTGGTGGTGGTGGTTTGTTTATTTTTGGTATTGAAAGCCTTTAAAAATAATTTGGCTGCATTAATTTTTAAATTTAAAATAATTTTAAAATAACTTTGTTTTGGCTGCAGACTGCTTGCTACATTTTTAACTACACCCATGCACATTTTCTTTTTTTAAAAATCTGCTTGTTTTTTTTGGGTGCCTGGATGGCTCACATGGTTAGGCATCTACCTTTGGCTCAGGTCTTGATCCCAGGACCTTGGAATTAAGCCCCCATGGGACTCTCTGCTCAATGGGGAGGCTGCTTCTCCCTCTCCTTCTGCCATCCCCCTCCCTGTGTTCTCTCTCTCTCTCTCTCTCTCTCTAATAAATAAATAAATAAAATATTTCAAAAAAAATCTGCTTTTTTCCATGATGAAAGAATATTCATATATTGTATTTTTTTAAAGATTTTTATTTATTTATTCATGAGAAACACAGAGAAAGAGGCAGAGACATAGGCAGAAGGGAGAAGCAGGCTCCCTGCAGGGAGCTCGATGTGGGACTTGATCCCGGCACCCCAGGATCACGCCCTGGGCCAAAGGCAGATGCTCAACCGTAGAGCCACCCAGGCGTCCCCACATATGGTATTTGACCATAAACATTAAAGGTGTATTTCCCTAGTGCTAATCACTATCTTCCTAGCTGTTAATTCATCCCATCTTGTAATTTTAAGCCAAAGAATTTGTAGACATAAAGCTTCTATCAAATATTTAATAAAGCATTCTCATTTGTACTGCTTTGTAAACAATCAGTAATCCATCCCCCTTGATCCACGTTAATGAGCCATGCATTGTTTATTTCCAAATAATTAATTTTCAACTTTTGTTATTAATGGCTATTATTATGTTCTGATCTAATATCATGGCATACCCAATTTCAGCTTTTCTGTAATTTATTTAAAATACTTTTCTTTGTGGCTGATTAGATGTTCAGTTTTTGTAAATGATCCATTGACTTTTAGAAGAAAGTGTATGTACTGCATATTTGAAACACATTTGGACTCTTTTAAATTATAAATTAAAGTATTATATATCCTGTATATTTTTACTTTTTTCTACATGGTTCTTCAGAATTTGAGAAATGTGTCTTCAAAGCTACTTTTTTCTTCTTTTCTAAGTTTTTTCTTGTAAAGTTTCATAGGGTAGTTTTTACTCTAAATATTTTGTACTGTGTTATTTGTCATACAAAGGCATATGCTTTGAATATCTCCCGTAATTATAGATCCAAAACTTACAATTTTTATATAAAATGACAGTCATTTTTTGATTGTATGATGACTTATTTGCCTCAAAATCTAATATAATTGATTTTAATATTACACTCTTTTGTTTTCTTTACCCAATACATCTCTGACAGTTCTTTTTTCTTTCAATTTTCTGTATCATATTCCCCGTAGCTATGTCTCTTGGGAATAACATAGATTGAACTTTGTCTTCAATAGAACAGTTTGACTCATCCAACCTCAAATCTTTTAAACCTGTTATGCCTGAAAAGCTTGTTTATTTGCCCTTTCAATTTTGACATTTTTAAATACATCTTTATCTTTCCTGTCTGACTCTTCATGGGCTATGTTTTTACTATAATTTTTGCTAGCGCTTTATAAAACATATTTTAAATTTAACAGATATATACATGTTAAAAATGAATTATAATAATCAAAATAAGAAGTAAAGTAGTGTTTTGATACTATCTGATGTAGTTCTGGATTCTAGCATTGCTTTATTTTGCTTCCTTCATCCCTCCTTCAGTTGTTTGTTGGATAATATGGGATTCACCTCTTTCAATTGTCTGTCATAATCTGGAATTTGAAGCCAGATCCTTATTGTTATTTTTACACTTTGTATATATGATTTCAAGAATTACTTTTATATTTTTTCTCATAACCTATCGATAACATTTAATTCAACATATTGTGTATCACTGTTTCTAATGCCTAATACCATGTATTATTGAGTCTTTTACTTGAGCTCATTGCTTAGCTGGATTTATGCACTTTTTAAAAGATTTTATTTATTTT
Source organism: Vulpes lagopus (assembly GCF_018345385.1). NCBI lineage: Eukaryota > Metazoa > Chordata > Mammalia > Carnivora > Canidae > Vulpes > Vulpes lagopus. Next base: position 18,852,754 of record NC_054824.1, on the reverse strand, counting down.
TTTATTTTTTTAAATTTTTATTTATTTATGATAGGCACACAGTGAGAGAGAGAGAGAGAGAGAGAGAGGCAGAGACACAGGCAGAGGGAGAAGCAGGCTCCATGCACCGGGAGCCTGATGTGGGATTCGATCCTGGGTCTCCAGGATCGCGCCCTGGGCCAAAGGCAGGCGCTAAACTGCTGCGCCACCCAGGGATCCCCAAGATTTTATTTATTTGAGAGAGAGAGAACATGAGCAGGAGAGGGGTGGAAGAGAGAAGCAGATTCCCCGCTAAGCAGGGAGCCTGTTGTGGAGCTCCAACCCAGGACCCTGGGATCATGACCTGAGCTGAAGGCAGATGCTTAACCAACTGAGCCACACAGGAGCCCCTTTATGTATGTTTTTAATATATATATATATTTTTTTGTGGAGAGTCTGTTATTGCATTTTTGTTTTTAATTTCTACCTTCTCAATTAGTGTCCTTTTCTTGTCAATCTATTGCATTTTCACTTCACATTTTTACCTTTTAAGTCAGAGTCCATGTTTTCTTAAATTATGTTAAGGACACAAAGCAGATGCTCTAAGAAAAAGTGATCAATATTTCTGATAGAAAACCGTTTCCAATCTCTTCCTCTTTCCAAAGATATGTCCTTGCAGTTTAAATACCATTATACTTCTTTTATGTCAATCATATCTTTTACATTTGCTTTTTCTGATAAGGAAGACTGTATCCAAATATGGTATTTGTCCATAAACATTGTGGATGAATTAATGGGCCATCTGACTCTATTATAATCTCCCTTGCATGGACTTTGAGACACAGAGTTTATGTGCAGAGTCTTTTTTTTTTTTTTTTTTTTTTGTGCAGAGTCTTTATCAAAATTTCTTACATTCAGAAAACATTTATCTCTTGTAGCTATCTGGTTGTCTTTTGAAAAGGATCATTTATACTTTAATGATTGAAAATATTATTTTTATCTTCCCTTGCTAGACAATAATGATAACAGCACACAGCATACACTGCTCCATTGCTTCCCATCATGGTTCCTCCCTCCTGATCCTTCCACATTCCTGAAGAGCACCAACACCTTCCATGTCTGCCTCTGGCTAAAATAGAAATTTTATTTCCAGAATGAACAGAGAGAACTACAAATGAGATAAATTGGAGGATTTTGTGGTCTTGTATGTTTTAGAAAACAACTCTTTCCTCCATATTAGAGGAAAACAAGTTTCGTGTTGTGGTTAGTATAGAGATTTGGACTCTGAGGCCAAGAGTCTACCTGTGGTAAAACTGTGAAGATGAATGATTTTTAGGTTTACACATTCGTTATCTCCTATGATAGTTAATTCTATGTGCCAGCCTGACAGGAGATACCCAAATTTCTGGTTAAACATTATTTCTGGATATATTTGTCAGATCATTTACAGATGTGATTAGCATTTGAATCTGTGAACTTGGTAAAGTAGATGGCCTTCCCCAAGTGTGCATCATCCAATCTATTGGAGGCCTGAGCAGAACAAAAAAGAGGAAAGAGAAATGTGCACCTTGTCTGTCCACTGCTGGAGCTGGAACATTTCATCTCATCTTCTTCTCCTGGTTGGGATTTAACATCATCAGTTCCACTGGCTCTCAGGCTGTCAGACTTAGACTGAATTATATCACCAATTTTTCTGGGTCTCCACCTTGTAGATAGCAGATTGTGAGATTTCTCAGCGTTCATCATCACATGAGCCAATGCCTCACAATAATTCTGTATCTATATATCTATATCAGCTCCATCTTACCTATCTATAGCTATCTATCCTATTGGTTCTGCTTCTCTGGGGAATACATCCCTCAAAAAAGCAAAGTGTGTCTTAGCATCACCCATTAATTATAGTTTCTCATTCAGTTCAAAGAAACGTGTAATTTGTGTAGATAATATTAGTGTATTGATTTGGGTAGTTACAGATGCTTATGTTTAATTTCTTTATAGATATTACAGTTGGAAGTTGGGAAAGATTTGATCGAGCACTGCTAACTGAGGTGATTCTGGTGCTTGTACCCATCACTTTAAATCAGCAGCACACATCCTTGGCACATTTAAGTTTCTGTAGTGACATTTATTCCATAACACACATTGCACCATATCATCCAGTGATTTAAAATACAAAGCATTTTTTACCTGGAGGTACCTACCAGCTTCTGCTCTCTGATCTACCACCATTGAAGATTCCTAAGCTGCACCCACAGCACTATGGGTTCTAAGAGAGAAGCCTAATGACTCCTAGCCCCACCTTCTGACACTAAGCGTTGTCACCTGTGCCACTGGTCTTGCCATACTTTTGAAACTTTTGCCTTGGTTTTATTCTTACATATGAGTTCTGAAGACTGAGCTGTGCCTTTTCCTCTGTGAGTTCAAATCCCTCTCATGGTTACCTACCCAGTACTTTAGATCCTCTGGATTTACCTACTTCTGTAGCAAAGTGAGGGATTGTAATTCTTCCCTGAAGATCAAAACCTGCTGCCCAATCTGAGGAGGACAATCAGCTGTTGCCTGGCTGCCCCTGCTTCCCTGCTGGAATTTTTAAACCTGTTCCTCTCAGTAGGCTCCCTCTGATACCACAGAGTTAACACATACTAGCTTTTCAACATTGTACTCTACTCTCTGAACTGCATTTTTCCAAACTCCTGGCAACAAATTTTATTTCACCATTATGGTGAGACCTAGTTCTAGGTCAGCATTTCTCCAGGATTACCCCAAGCCTTATTTCCTAGATCATACCTGGTCAAATTAAAAAAATGAGAAAATGTCAGATAAGCAAGGTTTTTAATCTTTGAGTTAGCTTGGCATTTTCTTTCCTCTCATTCCAGCCAACTGCACGGCTAACCCACCACTAATTTAGGTGGTAGCACATGTGAAATATATTTTAAAACTAACCAATTCTCACCAACTGCGCTAGATGACTTTAAACAAGTCACTACTATCTTTTACCCAGAATAAAATAGCCTCTAATGTTCTCATATTTAATGTTTACATCTCTTCTCCATGGAGGCAGCCAGGAGGATCCAGTCACTCTCCTGCTCCAAATGCTTCGGTGGCTTACCATTACCTTAGCACAAGTTTTTAAGTTTTTGCTTTGACTCATGTCTTCATATTCAGCTTCTTTCCAGCTACAGTCCCTCTCTTTATTATTATGCTTCAGCCACACTAGACCGCTTTCTGTATTTTGAAGATAACTATTTAACCTCTGCATTGTCTGAAACACTTTCACCCTCACTCATGTGGACAAATGCTAACAAATTTATCTTTCAGGCCCCAGTACCTCCTCAAATAGGACACCCTATGAGAGGCCTTAGTGACCTTCCTATCAGATTACTGCATTAATTAAATTATTGTGCTAATCACTGTATTATATTCTCTGACAGTACCGTATGCTTTTTTGTCGATAGCATCTCCAAGTTTTTATGTATTTATGTATTTATTTATTTATTTATTTATAAAAAAATTTTTTTTAAGATTTTATTTATTTATTCATGAGAGACACAGAATGAGAGAGAGACAGAGGCAGAGACACAGGCAGAGGGAGAAGCAGGCTCCATGCAGGGAGCCCGATGTGTGACTCGATCCTGGGACTCCAGGATCATGCCCTGGGCCAAAGGCAGGCATCAAACCGCCGAGCCACCCAGGGATCCCATCTCCAAGTTTTTAAAAATGTATTTGCTTGAATACTTGTCTGATATTTGTTTCCTTTGTTATCCTGCAAACTTTATGATGGTGTCTATTGAGTATATCACTTCCTGAATAGGGACTACTAGTGACTTGTACAAGTAAAGACTCAAACACGTTTGATCAATGAATTAAAAAGAAAATAGGCGAACGTGAAACATAAATGTAAGAAATTTGCCAACAATACTAAATATTCCTTATTAATAAATTAAATGTCTGCTGACAATTCTAGGTATTATATTAAAATGTTACTCTACAAGGAAGTCTATCAATATTTTCCCCAAAAGAGGGATATAGTTCAGTGAAAGGAAGAAAATTGATATAGTGACAAGTAGTGAGCCTGGTTAAGAAAGCACCAGTTCTATGGACATGCCAAAGCTCTTTGAAACATTTAATTGTTCCCATAAATGTTTATCTGGGGCTGGAAGGATGCATCCGTTATTTAATTTTTTTTTTTACTTTTGATGGCAAAATAGATATAAAAATATGTTTTTCCCAAAACTCATACAGCAGGTAGGAAGATAAGTATACATCTCTTAACTTTCATTCCTAAGTTTTATCTGCAAAACTGCTGATACATCAGGGACTTGCACCCTCCATGGTCACTCTCTTCTCTGCACCTAATGCTCAGGACATCTGTCTTCCTGATGCAGACCCCACAGAACCTACAGAGTCTTGCGTAGAGGAGCCTAAGAACTAGGAAGTCAGCTGCTCTCAGAGAACCAACTAATGGCCCTTGTGTCACATTTCATGCTTTTCCTTGTCTCCTCCTGCAGATTCTTGCCTCTCACCCTGTAAGCAGTGGCTTAGAGACCTTAACGTACTGGACTATTCAAAGATGTTAGTAAGGTTTTGGCAAAAATGCATATTCCTGAGTTTTACCTCAGAAATTTGGATTTTGTCATTCTAAACCAGGGCTAAATATCTGAATTCTTAAAAAGCAGGCAGATACTCCTTATGCTGATGGTCTACAGAAAAGAGGCTGAAAAACAACCAGCTAAGCTACTATTTCATTGTTTTTCTTCTGGTCACCTATTTTCTGAAGTGGGCACAAGCATTCTGTTGTTTAAGGTGGCCAAATTTTGTCACTAAAGCATTTGCCTTTGTATAGGGTCAGACATATAAAAAGAATAATGCTTTCTGTAAAGGGGCATTCATTAATTTAGTATTACTTTCGACAACCTATAACATAGGCAATTAATTTAGTATTACTTTTGACAACCTATAACACAGGCATTTTAGTTAATGTTTATTTATTTATTTTTTAAGATTTTGTTTATTCATGAGAGACACAGAGAGAGGCAGAGGCATAGGCAGAGGGAAAAGCAGGCTCCCTGCAGGTAGCCTGATATGGGGACTCAATCCCAGGACCCCAGGATCATGACATGAGCCAAAGGCAGATGCTCAACCACTGAGCCACCCAGGTGACCCTAGTTAATGATTAAAAGGTTTAAGCTCTTCAATCCCTTCATGTTATCCAGCTATCAATATAATGAATATAGACAATATGGATTCAATTTTTGAATTTTTATGTAATTTTTCTTACTCTATCACTTTGATAGCATAGGTTTCAATGTTTTCAAAAAGCAAAAAAAGAAATGACTTGATAAACTTTAAGTGAATTTGGCAAGAAAATGAAACACCCATTGATTAAGTTCTTTAAAATTAAGTTTTAACAGCTAAGATATACAGATAAAATTAGCATTATGTTACCTTTCAGTTTGACTACCACACTGTACTGGATAACTTCCAAGAATCCCCTTTCCAATCAAAAATGATGATAGAAATGTGATGTTTTACATCAGACACTTGACTAAAATATCTCCACTCATCAGACTTCTAAGAGTCAAACTGCAGGTGGTCCTGAATTTATTTTAGATGTATGCTATTTTCCTCCATTTGAAGTCTCTTTCAAGTAAAACAACTTAAAGAAATATCAGGAAGCAATTTATTGGAGATTATGTATTTATTTTAATCAACAGGGAGAATTAACTCAATGGCTGTAATACATCATCTGGATTCAGCTACACTCTGTGTGCTCTCTTTTTAGATGAAAGACTGAAATTTTCTTTGGTTCATTAAGTGTGGTATGATTTCCTCTCTTTAATTAAATTTGAATCCAAATCCATTATTATTTTTCACATTAAGTACTATTCTTCATTCCAACTCAAGATATACGGACTTATGTTCTACCTCATAATCCTGTGCTGTCTGGTATATTTTTCATGCTTCTAAAAATCCTTATAAATTCTACTATAATTATGCTTTTCAAAAACAAAATTAAACCTATACTTCTTTAATTATCTATGTCAGAACTGAACCACTGTATATTTATTTGCTTCCTTTTAAGAGGAAGAAATGGGTATACTTGTGGTTCTACCTTCAAATTTTTAGTTCTATAATCTTCATGTTTGAAACAATTTACTATAACTTTTAAACATTGTTGATTCTTTTCTTTTAGAATTTTTTATGTCATTTGTCCTATTTGATGACATTTTAAAATTATTTTTGCAACTACATACAGACAGTCCCCAACCTACAATAGTACGACTTATAATTTTTCAAATTTATGATGGTGCAAAAATAATGTGTTCAGTAGGAACTGTATTTTGAATTTTAAATTTTTTTTCCCAGGCTAGTGCCAAATAGTAGATACTCTCATGATGCTGGACAGTAGCAACAAGCCACAGAACCTAGTTAGCTACGTGATCATGAGGGTAAACAGCCAGTACACTTACAACCATTTTGTATCCATACAACCATTCTGTTTCTCACTTTCAGTACAGTATTCAATAAATTACATGAGATATATTCAACACTTTATAAAATAGGCTGGGTTTGATGATTTTTACCCAACTATAAACTATAATGTAAGTGTTCTGAGAACATTTAAGTTAGGCTAGGCTAAGCTATGATGTTTGGTAGGCTATGTATATTATGCATTTTCAATTTATGATAGGATGTGTTTATTCACCCCATCTTGAGTGAAGGAAGGCCTGTATTTCAGTATTTTAATGACCACACACAAAATTAAATAGACTGATTCTTATTAATTTATAATGAAATGTTTTTTCTTAATTTTACTAGGGATAAAAGGTCATTGTTAAAAAAGTAAGCTATCAAAAGTATAAGAAAAAATGAAAATTGACCATAATCCAGACAAAAATATCTTTGTGTTTTTCTTTTCAGACATTATATATATATATTTTTTTTTTTTTGAAGGGATACTGAAAGGTCTTTATTGCCCACCGGCCACCATCAGTATCCTAGCCCCATGCTGGGCCTTCTGGATATCTCTTCAACCAACTCTGAGGGCCCATGAAACAGCCACAGTCCAGCTCTCTCCTTCTGGGGGACCAAGGTGCCTGGGGCGACAGTATGGCAGAGGGGCCTCAGAGTGAGGGGCAGGAGGACTCAGCAGCACTTCCTGCAGATGAGGATGGAAGAGAGGGCCCTTCTTGGCACCTGCTATGGAGGGTTGCCCTAAAGAAGAGGGCAGGGAGGGGGGAGGGGCTCCCTATGTAGGCATGGCATGAGTGGCGAAAAGCACGTGAAGAGGATGATGATAAAAACAATCACGCAGATGAAGACAATCATCTTCACGTTCTTCCACCAGAACTTCCGAGCCACCTTCTGTATACACACACACACACACACACACACACACACAAAGTTTTCTATAGGTACCTATAGCATTTCACTCTCCTTATTACATAGCTTGCTTTTCACTTGGCAGTAGATCATGGATATCTTTCCATATCACTGTATATACCTTTATATATCATATGGGTATGTTTATGCAAATGTACAATTTGTATAACACTTCAAGTTATACAAATATAAATGCATCTTTAAATTTATAATCAATGATTTTATGCACATTAAATGGTTGAGCTTTTGCTGTTATAAACAATACTGTGGTAAATATCCTTATTTTTACATATTGGTTCTGTTAGTCTCTGTAGATCTATTTCTGGAGGAAAAATGGCTGGATCACTTTAAGTTTTGGCATATGATTCTAGAATGTTTGCAATTGACTGAACTAAAATTTTATGAGTTTTGCCTTATCTATATTCTTTTCTTTTTAAAGATTTATTTATTTATTTTAGAGAGAGAGAGCATGAGCAGGAGGAGGACAGGGAGAGAGAAAGGGTTCTCAAGCAGACTCGCCACTGAGCTTAGAGCTAGACACTGGGTTCAGTCCCAGAACTCTGAGATCATGACATGAATGGAAATCAAGAGTCAGACGCTTAACCAACTGAGCCACCCAGGCACCTCCCTTATCTACACTCTTAATAGTATGTTAGATCATCAAGATTTTTTATCTTTTTCAATCTGAAAACAGTTTTTAAGATTCATGTTTAATTTGTATTTCATGGACTATATGTGAAAATAAATCAGGACTAGTTACATAAATTGCAAGGTACCATGAAAAGATAGAAAAGCTGTTAGTTTTGTATATTAATATTGTTAGTGGTCACTATGCTGTTTGCTTATTATGATGTATTTTTCCCCACACTGTGGTGTGTCAGAGGACAAAGTCCAATGGGTACTGAATCAATCAGGTTCCTTGTCTCCTGGTTTTCAGTTGAAATCACAGGGAAAGGATATCTTTTAATATTTTGTCAGCCTAGAGAGAATGTCATTTATAATTTTCAGGTAAGTTACTTATGTGCTACAAGAATTTGGTTGAATTCTTCTTAAGTCTTCTGTTTACTGGGCCTCATTTGATCATCTACACAGAACTTAAGTTTAAGGGATTGGAACAGTTTTATTACCTGTTCAAATATTTAGCTGTCTAAAGAGAGTGAGAGCTATATAGTCTCAGATCATTAAAGCCAAAGAATTTTTGTTTTTTAAATTATGAGGTATTATATTGACCTATTGCAAGAATGTGTATTAGAGATTGCTCCTCTACTGTGTTGTGAACCAGCCATATTGGTAAGAATCTAAAAGAGATTAAAAAAAAAAAAAAACTTTCTGATGGCTTTGTCTTTGTTGCATAGATGCATGTTTTCTCTGTACTTCACCTGTAGGCCTACTTCACCTGTAGGCCTCCACTAATGGAATTTGGTCTTTTAAGCAATTTAGATGTACCCTCACAACCATGTGTTACACATCCATCATCTAATGACATACTTTGCTATTAGCCAACTTCCAGAAGAGAAAACATGACAAAAAGTGTCGCATTGGGTAGTTTTCCACCTAGCTACCTTTAACTGTCTGAGGTCAATAGTCTCTTATAATTGATGTGTGGCAGGGAGTAAGGCTTCAATTATAGCACACATCTTCAGTCCAAATTCCTTGAAACTAAGATATTAATGACTGTTATCAGATTCAAACTTAGTATTCTGATTATCATTTCATCTTATGTTTTGCTTCAAGAGTCCACGTGAATTCTTTTGATGGTATAAGACATTTTTATTTTTTAATATCATTTGACCAATTAATAAGACATGCTATATATCCCATTGTGGAGATAAATTAAATGTGTTGCAGTGTACTTTTTTAATGTATTATAATTTCTTTTTGTGAATTAATGAATTAAATAATTTATATGAAGGTATAATTGACATATAACATATTAACTTCAGGTATGATATTTGTATATATTGCAAAATTATCACCACAAAAAGTCCAGTTAATATCCAACACCATACATAGTTACACATTTTTTTTTCTTGTCATGAGACCTTTCAAGATCCATTCCCCCAGCTACTTTAAAATATGCAATACAGTATTATTAACTATAGTCACCATGCTCTATATTACTATACCTTAAATTTGTACCTTTTGACCCCCTGAACCTGTTTTCCCCACCCACCTCTGGCTACCAACAATCTTTGTTCTATACTCATGAACTAATTTTTTTTGTTTGTTTGTTTGGATTCCACCTGTAAGTGAGATCATAACGGTATATATCTTTTTCTGAGACAGACACTTTAAAACAGATTTTGTTTCCCAGGGAAGGTTTTTTTAAAAAAACAAACAAACAAACAATTTTTAGTGTTGGATTCTACTCCTTTTATTAAAACAAACTATTACTTTCAATTTTCTTCATTCTGTTTTCTTCATCTGTAACGTAGAGAGGTCATTTATGGCCTGCAATTTGTCTAAGTAGCACATGGAAAGATACATTTTGGTATCTTTATTATACACTTAATATATTTTTCAGAATTCGTTTTTAACATTTTAAACCTGAAAGGCAGTTAGCATAAATTTAGTAATCCAGCACTCTAAAAAAGAACTGGAAGGACGTTAAGACATGGGCAGGCCTAGTGGAATAGTTTAATCTGCATATAATTTCTCATCATAATTTGAGGCTGCTATCCAGGCACCAGTTTTCTGTGTCTCATCTTCCATTTGCCCTAGTCTTAAATCTACAGATATGATGTATCCTGTTGCCTCTCCCCTGTTACTAACCCAATCATTGTGAAGAATCCTAGTAGATCAGGGAGTAAACCACCACCTACTGACATCCTCCTTGAGTAGCTTACATTCTTATATGCCTCCCAGGGCAGATAATGAAAAAATGCTGCTGATCTGAGCAAGTAAAGGGATCTTAGGTGCTCCCTGCTTATTTTATGCTGTGCCATTACCTCTATCTCTCTCTCTTCTGGAAATTGTGAATGCCAGAATCTCCTAAATTTATTTTCTGTAATGTTACATTACAATCTCAGGAAGAAGCAATGAGTCCTTTATTTGTTTCCAGGTAAATTAACTCAGTTTTGAGGTATATTGATTAGTCATGATTTCTAATATTACAGAGGCTTTTCACCATTTTTATGTTTCTTTGGGCATTTTGTTATTAATTACTGGGTAACTAAGAACATTGGGTTGGCAAAGGTACTAGATGTACTAATACTCAAGGCATTCACTTTTCTGGAAGTCATCACCAATAGCTTCTCATTCACAAACTTAAATCCTCATCAAATTATGTTTTTCTGAAGTCTTTAATGGAGATTTTACTCATCAGAGACCAGGTGTTCTGTGCTTTTACCTAAAAATAAACCTAGATATTACCTAATGTTTTATCTTTGATTCTTTTCTCTTTTTCTCTATATTTTTTATATACAATTTCATCTAGCTCTGTGGCTTCAGATATCTCTACTTTATGGATCTTACTATCTACATTTGCATTTTCTGTAAACTCTGGTTTAGCCATTCAGATGAATACTTGTTCCTGCCTTGGATAGTATGATGATGACTTTAAGTTAAAGCAACATGTCCAAACTTCAGTGCATCATTTTATACCTTTCTAAATCTATTTCTCTACTTGTTCATTCATCTACTCATTTATATATTCATTGTTGTATTTATTGAATACTTTCTTTGTATCAGTTTTTGTTGCTGGATGTATATTGATGAAAATGGTAGACAAGATCTCTTCTCTGAGGGAGTTTATACAGAATTAAGGGACATGCATGCTCACTAGTTAGCAGAAAAAATATGAGATGGCGCGATAAGTGCCAAGTTATGATGAGCTTGTGATAAGATGAAGGAACAAAGGGGTCACCTAATCCTGATTCGGTGTCAGGAAAAGCTTTTTTTTATTTTATTTTATTTTTTTTTATGATAGTCACACACACACACACACACACACACACAGAGGCAGAGACACAGGCAGAGGGAGAAGCAGGCTCCATGCATCGGGAGCCCGACGTGGGATTCGATCCCGGGTCTCCAGGATCGCACCCTGGGCCAAAGGCAAGCACCAAACCGCTGCACCACCCAGGGATCCCAGGAAAAAGCTTTTTTAAAGGAAATAACATAATAGTCAAAAAGAAGTCAATGGGTCTGGATATTAGGAGAAAATTCTGAACTAGAAACTTTTCTTTGGTGATTCTTAAGATACTGATGATTATGAAAGCCAAGAAACTGAACAGAGGTTGCCAACAGTGAGTATATTGCATGAGAAAAGAGAGGACCGAGACAGAAGAGTCTACTGAAGGGCTAAACCAAAAAAGACAAGCCTACAGAGGAGATTGTGGGATCATCAAAAAAGTAATAGGAATAATCATAGGATTAAGCTAACATGTATGTGCACTGCGCATGAAGTACAGTGCAGTTTGCATAAATTGCCATATGTAAAACTGGAGAGTGTGGAGTCAAGAAAGTCGAAGAAGAAAGTGTTCAAGACAGATGGAGCTGACTATAGAGCTGAATATAATCAGGAAATCAAATATGGCAGAGACTACATTTTTAAAAAATTCTATTTAGTCCAAGGACATCACTAGAGACCTTGAAAAAGCAATTCCTAAGGAGTACTGAGAGCAATAACATCATACAGAAGGTTCAGGAAGTGAAGGAAGGTAAGGAAATGTTTCCCATGAGTATTGCTAACAGTTCCACTATTTTCTGTATCCAGAATAGAAAATGCGGATTCATCTTTGATTTCTTCCTCTCATTTGTCTTCTGATGTTAATTCTATGCACAATGACTCTTGCTTCTTTCTTGTTTCTCCTTGTCATGGCTTTTAATAGGACTACTCTTATTCAACCCTGGGCTTATACTCTCACACTCCTGCTTCAATTCCTGTTTATGGAAAATCATACCATTTGTATTATTTAAGGCTCAATCCAAATACTGCTTGTTTAATCAAATTTCCCTAATGATCTCATGCTCAAGCAACTACTTGTCTCTGAACTCTTATAAAAAACTTCATTGGTACTCTTTATATAATGCTAATGACTTTCTGCTTTGAGTATGACCACCCACATGCATGTCTTACCACCCCTTCTATGCTGTTAATTTCATTAGGGAAGAAATTATCTTTATTTTTACATTATAATAGTTCCCAAAATAGAACACTTAAGTACTTATTTTTGTTCTGCATAATTTTGAGTTATTGGAACTTCACAAAGTTTACCTAGGCCTTTTGAATATTTTCCCTTCCAAAATATGATGATAATGTTATCCTTTCTATTTAGCATTATATGATAGTTTTCAGAATTTTAAAAAAAAGTACTTGAAAATGTAGCATACAAATCACTAAAATATAAAACAATTTATTATTTGCCTTGTTATTACCATTTCAGAAGAGGGTTATTATTAATAATACTAATATGATTATTTGAGACTAAGAACATTTAGATATGCCACAAATCAGCCAATTGCTAGTTTAAAGGTTAATTTCTTCAATTCAGAGCATATAACACCTGTGGTGAAGTGTCTGCCAATTTATTTTGATGAATAATTCAAGGAGCATTGATTTTACTTAGAGACTGTTTCTCTAGGGGTTTATATTAGGGGATGTAGCAAGTGATTTACATCAAGTGTCTTGAGGCCAATTGATCAATTTATTACTTTTTTCAGTGCAAAATTAATATGTGCTTATTGTATATATGCAAACCACTCTTAAAAGTATACATAGAAACTGAAACCCCAATTCCCAGAAGTAACCAGCTAAAAATATTTGGTATATTTATTTCTAGATATCTGTTCTACATGAACACATATTTATTTTTTGTTGTTGTCAATGTTGTCCACCCTCTGTCTCCCTTTCCTCACCTCTGTGGTTGTATATGCATATAAATATATGCATAAGTACACAAAGGAATTTATATATACATACATATATATAATGTACTTATAGATATTGTGGTAGGTGGAATGATAGGCCCTGGAAGATGTCCACACCCTATTCCCCAGAATCTGTGACTATGTTACCTTATGTGACAAAAGTGCACATGGGATTAAGGTTAAGGATCTTGAGATGGGGAGATTATCCTGATTTACTTATGTGGGCCCACTAAAATCTCATGAGTCCTTAAAAGTGGAAGAGGAAAGCAGAAAAGTGGGTCAGATGAATGTGATATTAGAAGGACTTGACCTGTTTCTGCTTACTTTGACAATGGAGGAACAGGATCATGAGCCAAAAAAAAAAAAAAAAAAATCAATGAATCCATGAACTGGACCTGCCCTCAGTTTACAGCTAACAGAAAAATGAAGACCTCAAGTCATTAAACTGTGAGACACTGAATTCTGCCAACAATTGAATAAGGAAAGAAACTAAATCACCCCTAGAACCTCCAATAAGTAAGGGAGCCCTGCTGACACCTTGACTTTACCCTAAGGAGACCTAAGTCTGACTTCAAACCTCAAAAACTGTGAAATAATAAAGCTGTGTTGTTTAAGCCACTAAATTTATGGTGATTTTATAGGATAGTGATAGAAAACTATATAAACATAAATGTATTTCTATAGTTATCTACATGACTTGCAACTTCATTTTTCTTAAAAAAATACATGAACATCTTTTTGTGCCATTTACTTATGTGTATAGCTTGCACACTGTGGGTGTAATTTGTAGGAGAAACTGCCACAAATAGCTCACACAAAGAATAGACTTTACCATATGTACCTAAATTACCTTTCAGAAAGGTTTTCTCAACTAACATTTCCACTAATCATATATGAGAGTGTCCATATTCTGTGTCCTAGCTCGAACTGAGTATTATCAGTCATTTTAATGCCATGGCCTTTGCCTTTTACAGGAATGAAAATTGCTTTTGTGACCATTGAATACCATTATTTATTCTTTGTCTGAATCTTACATGAGTTCCAATGTGACATACTAGAAGCCCACACATGATTTTACAAGACTGGCCTTTTAACCTAGTAGATTTTCTTTGTGTCTATGAGAAATTGGCAGTATAAAATTCATTATTAAGTCAGAAAATATTTAGATAACTTTGAATAAAAGGTCCATATTTCTGAGTCCCAAAACTTTGTGTTTGGACTTAACTGAAGGGTAGCTAACTGTTTATATTCAATCAGATACTTCATATACCTCAGTTGGTGGTGTTAGCAGCACTTACCCAGATTCCAATGCCACTCTCCAGTCTCTTCCTATTGCCACAACCCTTCCCAACCCAAGTTCTAAGAGTATTATTTCCTAAATAACTTAAATCAAAACATAGGAGGTGTCTTGGGATATTTTCTGAATGTACAATAGTAAGTTAAGGCAAATCTTTAATCAATGAAGAATTCACTAGAAAATAGAACAGCTCATAGAGTAGATACACTTTATCAGAGACGATTCTCATAAGGAATCTATTATGAATTACACTGGCTTAGGGAGGTTGGGAAGATGGCAGAGTAGGAGGATCCTAAGTTCACTTGGTCCCATGATTACAATGAGGTAATGCTCACATCAGTGTAAATAATCCAGAAAATGACCCAAAGATGGGAAGAACAAACTATACAACTAAAGGTAGAGAAGAGGGCATATCAAAGTATTTAGGAAGTGTAAGACACTGGAAGTGAAAAGGACCATGGCCATCTGTCATGAAGAAGGAGGCACCCCACAGGATGCGGAAAGGCATGGGAAAATAGACTATCATACTAGGGAGCCCTCATGGGGAAAATAAATTCCTATAATATTATGCTTTGAAAACGGGGGGGCTAAATCTTGTGAGTTCTTACAAGTAAGACTAAAACCTGGAATTTTAAAAATTGGCAGGCCTGCCTGAGAGAGCCTAGATGGTATTAGAAAGTAGAGTCTTCACCCTTAAAGAGATGGCATGACAAACACCCTGCAGGGATAGGGCCTGGAAGCAGAAGTTTAAAAATGCCAGGCCAGAGTGAAGAGAAGTTATTTATTCATCACAGACCTTGGCCCAGAGAGGCAGGGTTCATGGGAAGACCCCCCCCCACACGCCGAGGAACAAAAGAGCTGGCAGGTGCCCTTTCCTTCCCCCACCTCCCAGTACAGATTCCCAGTGCAGATTCCACGCTTGTTACCAAACTTGCTTATACCACCCCCTGACCCAAACCTTGTCTCGGTAGGTCCATCCTTCCCAGCCATGCTTGCCTCAGTTCTGGTGATGTGGGCCCTGTTGCCTAGAAGACTGGTGCAAATATCGCCAACACCTCATCTCACAACCTGTGTGTTTTTTGGGACCTCAGTTCCACTAGTGGTAGCAGCAGCAGGGCAGGTCTCATTTTGTAAGCAGAGCAGTGCACACCTTCTTAAAATGTACCCCACCCAGCCAGGAACCAAACACTGCCCACAACAGTCAAAGAGAGCCTCTGCACACAACCAGACTGAAGGAAAAAGTGACCAGAATTCAACAGCAGGGCACATGCAATACACAGAGGAGACACTTCTGGAAGCATAGGGTCTGGTGAACAGAGGACACTACTGCAGGACACTACAGGGCCTCTTCTTAATAAAGTTATTATCTTCAAGAGCAGGAGGTATAACTGAGTTTCTAAAGCACAAAAATAGACACCTAGAGTTAGACAAAATGAAACAGAGGAATGTCTTACAAATGAAAGAATAGGACCAACCACAGTAAGAGACCTGCAGGAAATGGAGATAAGCAATATCCCAGATAGATAATTTAAAGTAATGATCATAAAGATACTGGGGATGAGAAAAAATGCAAAACAACAGTGAGACCCTTAACAATGATATTTTTAAAAAGCCAATCAGAGATGAGACACAATAAATTAATTTAAAAATACACTCAATAGAACAAATAGGCTAGAAGAAGCAGAGAAATGAACTAATGACCTGGAAGACAGAGTAATGGAAAGTAATCAAGCTGAGAATAAGGAGGAAAAAGAATTATGCCAAACAAGAATAGACTTACAGAACTCAGTGACTCCATCAAGCATAATAATATTCACATTATAGGGATCCCAGAAGATGAAGAGAAAAGGGGACAGATAATTTATTTGGAGAAAAATAGCTGAAAAATTTCCTAATCTGGAAAAAGAAACAGACATTGAGATCCAGGAGGCACAGAAATTCACCAACACAGTCAACCCAAGGAGATCCACATCAAGGTACATAGTAATTAAAATGACAAAAAGTAGTGATAAAGAAAAAAAAAAAACTTTAAAGCAGCAAGAGAAGAGAAGACAATTATGTACAAGAAAACCCCACAAGGCTATCAGCAGAATTTCAGCAGGAACTTTGTAGGCAAGAAGAGAGTGGCATGATATAATCAAAGTGCTGAAAGGAAAAATTCTGCATCCAAGAATATCCTATCCAGCAAAGCTATCATTTAAAATAAAAGGAGAAGTAAACAGTTCCTCAGACAAACAAAAAGAAAAGAAGTTCATGACCACTACAGCAGCCCTACAAGAAATGTTAAAGGGGACCCTTTGAGTGGAAAGGGAAGACTACAAGTGAAAGTATAAAAAGTTGGAAGCACGGACCACCTGGATGGCTCAGTGGTTAAGCTCTGCTTTGGGCTCAGGGTGTGATCCTGGAGTTCAGGGATGGAGTCTCACATTGGGCTCCCTGAGGGGGGCCTGCTTCTCCCTCTGCCTGTGTCTCTGCCTCTTTCTTTCTCTGTATCTCTCATGAATAAATAAATAAAATATTTTTAAAAGTTGGAAGCACAAAGCCAGTAAAAATAAGTATCTATAAAAATCAATCAAGAGATTCACAAAATAAAAAGATATAAAATATGACAATATGCCTAAAATGTGAGGGGTGGGGGAATTTAGAATAAGTTCAAATTTAAGTGACCATTAACTTCATATAGACTGCTATATGCAGAAGATATTACATACAAACCTAATGGTAACCTCAAAACAAAAACCAGTAACACATATACAAAGAATAAAGAGAAAGAAATTCAGGTATACCATTAAAGAAAGCCAACAACCATGAAAAAGAGAAAGAAAAGAAAGAATCAGAGAAAAACTACAAAACAACCACAAAACAAGTAACAAAATGGCAATAAATACATATCTATCAATAATTACTTTGAATGTAAATGGACTAAATGTTCCAATCAAAAGACATAGGAAGACAGAGTGGGAAAAAAAAAAAAAAAAACAAGACTTGGGGCACCTGGGTGGCTCAGTTGGTTGGGTGGCTCAGTTGGTTAAGTGACTGTCTTCAACTCAGGTCATGATCCCAAGGTCCTGAGATCGAGCCCTGCATCAAATTCCCTCTGCTCAGTGGAGAGTCTGCTTCTCCTTCTCTCTTTGCCCCTCCTCCCTGCTCATGCTGTCTCTCTCTTTCTCAAATAAATAAATAAAATCTTTAAAAGCAACAACAACAAAAACAATACTAATCTATATGCTGTCTACAAGAGACTCATTTCAGACCTAAAAACATCTGCAGATTGAAAATGAGGGAATACAGAAACATTTATTATGCAAATGAACTACAAAAGAAAGCCAGAGTGGCAATACTTATATAAGACAAAATAGAC
The DNA here is from genome assembly GCF_018345385.1 of Vulpes lagopus. Classification (NCBI taxonomy): domain Eukaryota; kingdom Metazoa; phylum Chordata; class Mammalia; order Carnivora; family Canidae; genus Vulpes; species Vulpes lagopus. Next base: position 18,834,884 of record NC_054824.1, on the reverse strand, counting down.
TTCAAAACAAAATGTGTAACAAGAGACAATGAAGGACATTATATAATCAGTCAGGGGACAATGCAACAAAAGGATATAACAATTATAAATATTTATGCACCCAAAATGGGACCACCCAAATACATAAAATGATTAATAACAAACATAAATGAAGTAATCTATACTAGTACAATAACGGTAGAGGACTTTAACACCCAATTTAAATCAATAGTCACATCATCCAAACAGAAGATTAACAAGGAATCAGTGGTTTTGAATGACATACTGGATCAGATGGATCTATTTATTTATTTATTTTTCTTGTTTTTTATTTATTATTTATGATAGTCACACACAGAGAGAGAGAGAGAGGCAGAGACACAGGCAGAGGGAGAAGCAGGCTCCATGCACCAGGAGCCCGACGTGGTATTCGATCCCGGGTCTCCAGGATCGCGCCCTGGGCCAAAGGCAGGCGCCAAACCGCTGCGCCACCCAGGGATCCCGGATCAGATGGATTTAACAGATACATTCAGAACATTCCATCCTAAAACAGCAAAATATACACTCTTTTCAAATGCACATGGAACATTCTCCAGAATGGATGACATATTAGGCCACGAAACAAGTTTCAACAAATTCAAAAAGCTAAAAGTCATACCATTCAATTTTGTGACCACAATGCCATGAAACTAGAAATCATCCCCCAGGAAAAAAATCTGTAAAGAGCACAAATACATGAAAATTAAGTAATATGCTACTAAACAATGAATGGGTCAAAGAAGAAACAAAAAAATACATGGAAATGAAAATGAAAACATAACAATCCAAAATATTTGGGATACAGCAAAAGCAGTTGTTAGAGGGAAGTTTATAGCAATGCAGGCCTACCTCAGAAAGCAAGAAAAATCTCAAATGAACAACCTAACCTTACCCGATAGGAGCAAACAAAACAAAACAAAACAAAAAATCCAAATGCAGCAGAAAGAAAGAAATAATAAAGATTAGAGCAGAAATAAATGATATAGAGACAAACAAACAAAAATAACTGATCAATGAAACCAGGAGCTAGTTCTTTGAAAAGATCAACAAAATTGATAAATGTCTAGCCAGACTCATGAAAGAAAGAGAGAGAACTCAAACAAAATCACAAATGAAAGAGGAGAAATAACAACTCAACCACAGATATACAAAAAATTGTAAGAGAATAGTTTGAAAAGCTATATGCCAACAAATTGGACAACCTAGAAGAAATGCATAAATTCCTAGCATATAGCCTACCAAAACTGAAGCAGGAAGAAATAGAAAATTTAAACAGACTGATTAACAGCAATGGAATTGAATCAATAAGCAAAAAACCTCCAAAAGTCCAGGACCAGAGGGCTTCACAGGCAAATTCTACCAAACATTTAAAGAAGATTTAATACCTATTCTTAAACTATCCCAAGAAAATAGAAGGAAAACTTCCTAATTTTTTCTCTGAAGCCACTATTACCTTGATACCAAACCCAGATAAAGACAACACAAAAAAGAGAACTACAGGACAATATGTCTGATGAGCATAGATGCAAAAATCCTCAATAAAAGACTAGCAGAACAAATCCAATACATTAAAAACATTATTCACTACAATCAAGTGGGATTTATTCCTGTGATGCAGGGGTGACTTAATCTTCATAAATCAATCAGTGTGATACATCAACAGGAGAAAGGATAAAAGCCATATGATTATTTTAATAGATGCAGAAAAAAAAAACATTTGACAATGTACAACATCCATTTGTGATAATACCCTCAGCTAGCTAGACTTAAAGGGAGCATATCTCAACATAATAACAGGCATATATGAAAAATCCATAGCTAGCATCAACCTCAATGGGGAAAAACTGACAGCTTTCCCCTAAAGTAGGGAACATGATAAGGATGTCCACTCTTGCCACTTTTATTTAACATAGTACGGTAAATCCAAGCCATAGCAGACAACAAAAAGAAATAAAAAGGCATCCAAATCAATAAGGAAATAGTAAAACTATTTGTACATGACATGATACTATGTATAGAAAGCCCTAAAGCCCTAAACACCAAAACACTACTACAGCTCTTAAATGAATTCAGTAATGTTGCAGGATATAAAATAATGTTCAGAAATCTGTTGCATTCCTATGTACTCATAATGAATGAGCAGAAAGAAATTCAGAAAGCAACCCCATTTATAATTATATCAAAAATAATAAAATACTTAGGAATAAACTTAACCAAAGAGGTGAAAGACCTGTACTCTGAGAACTATAAAACAATGATGAAAAAAATGGAAAAACAACATGAAGAAATGGAAAGATATTTCATGCTTATGGATTGGAAGAAAAAATATTGTTAAAATGTCTATACTACCCAAAGTAATATACAGAGTTAATATAATCCTTATTAAAATACTAATAGCATTTTTTCATGAAACTAGAACAAATAATCCTAAAATGTGTATGGAACCACAAAAGACCCTGAATAGATAAAGGAATTTTGAAAGACAAAAGCAAAACTGGAAATAATCATGATTCCAGATTTCAAGCTATGTTACAAAGCTGTAGTAATCAAAACAGTATGCAGTGGTGATAGTGGACATCCTTGTCTTGTTCCTGATCTTAGGGGAAAGGCTCCCAGTGCTTCCCCATTGAGAATGATATTTGCTGTGGGCTTTTCGTAGATGGCTTTTAAGACGTTGAGGAATGTTCCCTCTATCCCTACACTCTGAAGAGTTTTGATCAGGAATGGATGCTGTATTTTGTCAAATGCTTTCTCTGCATCTAATGAGAGGATCATATGGTTCTTGGTTTTTCTCTTGCTGATATGATGAATCACATTGATTGTTTTACGAGTGTTGAACCAGCCTTGTGTCCCGGGAATAAATCCTACTTGGTCATGGTGAATAATTTTCTTATTGTACTATTGAATGCTATTGGCCAGTATCTTGTTGAGAATTTTTGCATCCATGTTCTCAGGGATATTGCTCTATAATTCTCCTTTTTGGTGGGGTCTTCGTCTGGTTTTGGAATTAAGGTGATGCTGGTCTCATAGAACGAATTTGGAAGTACTCCATCTCTTTCTATCTTTCCAAACAGCTTTAGTAGAATAGGTATGGTTTCTTCTTTAAACGTTTGATAGAATTCCCCAGGAAAGCCATCTGGCCCTGGATTTTTGTGTCTTGGGAGGTTTTTGATGACTGCTAATTTCCTCCCTGGTTATTGGCCTGTTCAGGTTTTCTATTTCTTCCTGTTCCAGTTTTGGTAGTTTGTGGCTTTCCAGAAATGCATCCATTTCTTCTAGATTGCCTAATTTATTGGCGTATAGGTGTTCATAATATGTTTTTTAATTCGTTTGTATTTCCTTGGTGTTGGTAGTGATCTCTCCTTTCTCATTCATGATTTTATTAATTTGAGTCTTCTCTCTCTTCTTTTTAATAAGGCACCGAATTGTTTATCTATCTTATTAATTCTTTCAAAGAACCAACTCCTGGTTTTGTTGATCTGTCAACATAGTACTAGAAGTTCTAGCCTCAGCAATCAGACAACAAAAAGACATTAAAGGCATTCAAATTGGCAAAGAAGAAGTCAAACTCTTCCTCTTCGCTGGTGACATGATACTCTACATAGAAAACCCAAAAGCCTCCACCCCAAGATTGCTAGAACTCATACAGCAATTTGGCAGTGTGGCAGGATACAAAATCAATGCCCAGAAGTCAGTGGCATTTCTATACACTAACACTGAGACTGAAGAAAGAGAAATTAAGGAGTCGATCCCATTTACCATTGCACCCAAAAGCATAAAATACCTAGGAATAAACCTAACTAAAGAGGTAAAGGATCTATACCCTAAAAACTATGGAACACTTCTGAAAGAAATCGAGGAAGACACAAAGAGATGGAAAAATATTCCATGCTCATGGATTGGCAGAATTAATATTGTGAAAATATCAATGTTACCCAGGGCAATTTACACGTTTAATGCAATCCCTATCAAAATACCATGGACTTTCTTCAGAGAGTTAGAACAAATCATTTTAAGATTTGTGTGGAATCAGAAAAGACCCCGAATAGCCAGGGGAATTTTAAAAAAGAAAACCATATCTGGGGGCATCACAATGCCAGATTTCAGGTTGTACTACAAAGCTGTGGTCATCAAGACAGTGTGGTACTGGCACAAAAACAGACACATAGATCAATGGAACAGAATAGAGAAGCCAGAAGTGGACCCTCAACTTTATAGTCAGCTAATATTCGACAAAGCAGGAAAGACTATCCACTGGAAGAAAGACAGTCTCTTCAATAAATGGTGCTGGGAAAATTGGACATCCACATGCAGAAGAATGAAACTAGACCACTCTCTTTCACCATACACAAAGATAAACTCAAAATGGATGAGAGATCTAAATGTGAGACAAGAGTCCATCAAAATCCTAGAGGAGAACACAGGCAACACCCTTTTTGAACTCAGCCACAGTAACTTCTTGCAAGATAGATCCACAAAGGCAAAAGAAACAAAAGCAAAAATGAACTATTGGGACTTCATCAAGATAAGAAGCTTTTGCACAGCAAAAGAAACAGTAAACAAAACTAAAAGACAACCTACAGAATGGGAGAAGATATTTGCAAATGACATATCAGATAAAGGGCTAGTTTCCAAGATCTATAAAGAACTTATTAAACTCAACAGCAAAGAAACAAACAATCCAATCATGAAATGGGCAAAAGACATGAACAGAAATCTCACAGAGGAAGACATGGACATGGCCAACACGCAAATGAGAAAATGCTCTGCATCACTTGCCATCAGGGAAATACAAATCAAAACCACAATGAGATACCACCTCACACCAGGGAGAATGGGGAAAATTAACAAGGCAGGAAACCACAAATGTTGGAGAGGATGCGGAGAAAAGGGAACCCTCTTACACTGTTGGTGGGAATGTGAAATGGTGCAGCCACTCTGGAAAACTGTGTGGAGGTTCCTCAAAGAGTTAAAAATAGACCTGCCCTACGACCCAGCAATTGCACTGCTGGGGATTTACCCCAAAGATGCAGATGCAATGAAACGCCAGGACACCTGCACCCCGATGTTTATAGCAGCAATGTCCACAATAGCCAAACTGTGGAAAGAGCCTCGGTGTCCATCGAAAGATGAATGGATAAAGAAGATGTGGTCTATGTATACAACGGGATATTAGCCATTAGAAATGACAAATACCCACCATTTGCTTCAACGTGGATGGAACTGGAGGGTATTATGCTGAGTGAAAGGAGTCAATCGGAGAAGGACAAACATTATATGTTCTCATTCATTTGGGGAATATAAATAATAGTGAAAGGGAATAGAAGGGAAGGGAGAAGAAATGGGTAGGAAATATCAGAAAGGGAGACAGAACATAAAGACTCCTAACTCTGGGAAATGAACTAGGGATGGTGAAAGGGGAGGAGGGCGGGGGGTGGGGTGAATGGGTGACGGGCACTGAGGGGGGCACTTGACGGGATGAGCACTGGGTGTTATTCTGTATGTTGGCAAACTGAACACCAATAAAAAATAAATTTATTATTAAAAAATAAAATAAAAACAGTATGTTATTGGCACCAAAATACATACATAGATCAATAGAGTATAAAAGATAGCCCAGTAGTAAACCACAAATATATGATCAATTAATCTTTCACAAGGAGGTGATAATATGCAATGGAAAAAGTCTCTTTAACAAATGATGTTGGGAAAACTGGACATTTACCTGCAAAATAATGAAACTGGACCAGTTTTTAAAGCCATGCACAAAAATAAACTCAAAGTGGATTAAAGACCTAAATGTGAAACCTAAAACCATAAGAATCCCAGAAGGCATCATGGACAATAATTTCTCTGACACTAGCTGTAACAACATCTTTCTAGGCATGTCTCCTGAGGCAAGGGAAACAAAAATAAAGTATTGGGATGACATCAAAATAAATAGCTTCTGTACAGCAAAGTACACTATAAATAAAACTAAAAGTCAGCCTACTGAATGGGAGAAAATATATGCAAATGCCGTAGCTGATAAAGGGTTCGTGTCCAAAATATATAAAGAACCTATATAATTTAACACCCAGGAGCACTTGGGTAGCTCAGTAGTTGAGTGTCTGCCTTAGGTTCTGGTTGTGATTCTGGGGTCCTGGGATCAAGTTCCACATCAGGCTCCCAGCAGAGGGTCTGCTTCTCCCTCTGCCTATGCATCTGCCTCTCTTTGTGTCTCTCATGAATAAATAAATAAATAAATAAATAAATAAATAAATAAATAAATAAATAAATAAAATAGTTTAAAATATATTTAACACCCAAAACACAAAGAATCCAATTAAAAATGGACAGAAGACGTGAACAGACATTTCTCCAAGGAAGACATACTAATGGTCAACAGATGCATGAAAAAAAGCTCAACATCACTCATCGTCGGGGAAGTACAGATCAAAGCCACAATGTAGTATCATCTCACACCTGTCAGAATGGTTAACCTCAAGAATGTAAGAAACATCAAGTGATGGTGACAATGTGGAGAAATAGGAACCCTTGTGCACTGTTGGTGGGAATAGAAACTAGTAGAGCCACTGTTGGAAACCATGTGGAGTCCCCCAAGAAAGTTAAAAATAGAACTCCCACTATGATCCAGTAATCACACTACTGGGTATTTACCCCTGAAATACAAAAACACTAACTCAAAGTGATATATGTCTATTGCACCCTTATTTGTAATTGCCAAGTGATGGAAGCAGCCTAAGTGTTCATTGATAGACGAGTGGATAAAGAAAGTATAATTATGGGCAGCCTGGATGGCTTAGCGGTTTAGCACTGCCTTCAGCCCAGGGCATGATTCTGGAGACCCGGAATCAAGACCCATATCGGGCTCCCTCTGCCTCTCTGTCTGCTTCTCCCTCTGCCTATGTCTCTGCCTCTCTCTCTCTCTCCCCCTCTCTGTGTCTCTCATGAATAAATAAATAAAATCTTTTTTAAAAAAGTATAATTATATATGCGTACGCATATATATCCAATATTCCATTGGATATTATTCAGTCATAAAAAGAATGACATCTTGACATTTGTAACAATAGGAATGGAACTACCAAATATAATGCTAAGTAAAATAAGTCAGTCAGAGAAAGTCAAATACCATATGATCTCACTCATATGTGGAATTTAAAAAACAAAACAAATGAGCAAAGGAAAAAAAAAAAAAGGGAACCAGGAAACACTTAACTAAAGAGAACTGATGTTGCCAGAGTGGAGATGGGTAGGAAGATGGATAAATTAGGTGAAGGGGATTAAGAGTACATTTATCATTTTGAGCACTGAGTAATGTATAGAGTTGTCGAATCACTATATTGTACACCTGAAACTAATATAATACTGTCTTTTAACTATACTGGAATTAAAGCTAAAAACTTAAAAAATAATTTAAAAATTTTAGAAATTTAAAAACCAAAATTACACTTGCTTACCAAGTTTCCCAAGATTCCTCTGAGATTCTGGTTAATTTTTTTTTTTTGATGTACGTATGTATGTATGTATGTATCAGAGAGAGTGAGTAAGAGAGAGATAGAGAGAAGGAGAAGGGAAGAGGGGCAGAAGCAGACTCCCTGCTGAGCAGGGAGCCAGATGAGGGGCTAGTTAATGTTTTAAGTGACTATACAAACTCATGTTCCTATAATGCATAATACTAAAAAAGTGCAAAATGTTTACCATAAATATATCATTATGAAACTCAATACCCACAATGATTGCGTCATTAGCCCAATCATTTTGTTCATTTAAAGAAGCCACGGCTTTCTCTGAAAGCACGTTGGACATTAACAGCTCTTCATCTTCTTTTACCTTCTCTGTTCTGAACTGGTCCAGGTTGCTCAGCACATATCCAGCAACTATCCACAAAAAGTTTGTAACAATTACCATGAGTGAAACACTCTTGTCCAGACAACTTTGGCAGCAGGAGACAGCAAACTGTGGGTACATGCATTTCATATTTTAAGTATGTTAAACATATATCCTTAGTTTTTTATATTATAAAATATTTCCATATGCTCAAAAATATGAAATGCATATAACTACCATCTATTTATTTATTTATTTACTTACTTACTTTTCTACCATCCGTTTAAAATTTAGTTGTATTTGCCTGACTCTTCAATCTTGTTTTCTTGTTTCTTTGAACAGTTTTCAGTAGCTCTTCTAAAACAGTCTGTGACTAATGGGTTGTTGCTATTATTAATTGAATTGTTGCCTTTGTTGTTTGGCTTCAAATTCTCTTTGTTTTTGAAACTTAAAAGTTGTCTCTTTCTCTTTCACTGCTCTGTTATTAAAACCAAACAGTTTGGTATTACATTTTACAGAGCATTTCTATGTGTGTGGGAAGGGGGCTGTCTACATTGGTTAATTCATCCAAAATTGTGTTCACCAGGAACTTGATATTTAAAGTAAGTTGATGTGAAAAATTAGGGCTTTTTCTTTATGATACTGACATCCTGGACTAAATTGACAAAAAAAATAGAGTATATTCTTCACTGGCAACTCAGTTCTTTATTCTGGCTGCAAAGTCACAGAGAATGTTAAAGAGGTCAAATACTCCTCTCTAAAAACTTGGAAAGAAAATTAGAAACATATTTATTTTCAGGGCTTTCTTATAGAAGAGGGATCATAGCATTTTCTGTGACTCCATAAAAAGAGCTAGGACCAATATATTTAAGGGATAGGCTTAGTTTTGGCTTAGTTCGAGGAAAATTTACAGCAAGTTGTTCTGACTTTGTGGGCATCAGTTGCCTATTCTTCACTATTCCAAGCAAACTATAGTAACCATGTGTTTGGAATGTTGTAGAAGAGATTGTTCTACCAAGAGAAATACCGTCCAGCTGAACTTAATATTCCTTCACACTCTAAAATTCTGTGAGTTGCCATAACTCCAACAAAGCCCCCAGTAGATGCAAGCCTGATGTAATCAAAGGGGAGCCAATGAACCTAAGCTAGGTACCTCCAGTCAGAATTTTCAGGACTACAGATTAGTCTGTGAGGGATATCACAGAGCCACCCACAGTAAGAGCTGGAGGAAAAAGAAATCTCAGGCTTGGAGCTAAAGATACCCCAGGCAGAACTAGGAAGATAAGAATCATCTGGGGAGCCTGAACATACATAGGAGAAAATCAAAACTGAACGAGAGATTTTAGAGAAAAATTTGGGGAAGCCAACGTACTGTTTCTTGGTAAACTCAATCTAAAATTTCCTTATCTCGTTTTTTTTTTTTTCAAATGGACTCAATATTATTGACATCCACTTGAAAAAATAGTTGAAAAATAGTTTTTGAAGTCAATATTTTCTCATTCTTTTGATATGTTCTATACTTTTTCTGAACAAGTACAAAATAGAAAAATTAATGTTGCAAAATAAGGCTATTTCAGATGTTGAAACAAGTTTTAAACATACAAAAGCTGTTCAACTACATGGTAAAACAATTTCTAATCTTTCTGGGAGCATATTATATTTTTCTAATGAATCATAAAATATTGAGAGAGTGTTTAGAGAATACATGTGTATTTCTTTGCTGTGGAATCATAAATGGTAATTTGGTAAGTTCTGCTTTTATTGTTGCACTTTTTTATTGTAAAAGATTATTAAGCATCATACTCAAAGAATTTATTTTGAAAGAAGCAGGAACATAAAAATGTTATCACCAAGTTTTCACACATGTGAATAAACATGCACACACACAGTGCTTTATTCCTTATTTAGTCAATAAAGAATAAATTTCTACCCACTAGATACATACAATTAAAGAAACATATTTGAAGACTTGCTATGTAAAGGCATTGAGCTAGGTGCTATAAAATATAAAGATGAGGGATGCCTGGGTGGCTCAGCAGTTGAGCATCTGCCTTTGGCTCAGGGCATGATCCCGGAGTCACAGGATCAAGTCCCACAAAGGGCTTCCTGAATGGAAGCTGCTTCTTCTTCTGCCTATGTCTCTGCCTTCTCTCTGTCTCTCATGAATAAATAAATAAAAATCTTAAAAAAAAAATGAAGGAAGGAAAACCCACCTTACAGGAACACAAACTTGAACATATATAGGCATCTACAAATAAAATTGCAGTAGCCCATACAGTGGTAAGTGGGTAATTAATATAAACCACATAGTGTGTATATCTGTACCTTGTAGATAGCAAGCTCCCGGAAGGCAGGTATTTCTTCTGAACTGATGTATTCTGACCATAGGCAGCCCCCCCCACAAAAATTGTGAATAAATGCATAATCAAATAAAACCAATTATCATAAAACTAACATGTTGAGCAAGCGCAACCAAACAAAACAACCAGAATAAGACTTGATGAAGGAAAACCCCAAGTTAGATCAGCATGATTAATTTTAACTCCATGCATTTATTTGAAAGACAATTCTCTCACATCCAAAAAAACCATTTTAATGTCCACAATAAAAAGAAGAGTAAACAATACATCTACCATTTCTCTTCTCACACACTAGTTTTAGACCAACCTGGGTGTCTTGTAATGTAACATTTACTGAATCCCTACTGCTCGTTGCTTTACTTATTCAACACATTTCTTGAGCACCATATTAGTCTCCTTTAGTTATGGGAACCAATTAGTACAAACTTGATAGCTTAAAAAAACACCATTCATTTATTTTCTTGCAGTTCTGGAATTCAGAAAGCTGAAGTCAATTTCACTGGGCTGGAATCGAGGTGCTGGCTTGGTTGGTCGCTCTCCCTTTGGAGGCTTAGGGGAGAATTTCATTTTTTGCCTTTTCCAGCTTCTATAGCTGCATTCCTTTCATTCCTTTCCTGCAGCTCTTTCCCAATCTACAAAGTCAGAAGCATAGCATTTTGCTTCAGCAGCCCCATTGCCTTCTCTGTCAAATTTCCCTTTCCCTGCCTCTGATAAGGACACTTGTGATGATAGTTAGGGCCCACGCAGACAATCTTAACCTCAAGATACTTAATCACATCTGCAAAGTCTTTTTTGCCATGTAAAGTAACATTCACATTTTCCGAAGATTTGGAGCTAGTTCTCTTGGGGACCATTACTCATCCTACTTCAAGCACCTACTACATGCTGGATATAGGAGACCCAGCAGTGAATTAGACATCTTTGTATCTGTGCTCATGGATCTTGACATTATGGGAGGTAGAAAAGATGTGCAAGGCACAGACCTGTTTTTTAATTAGTTTGTATAATAGAGGAATATTTTATCAGAGAAAAAAAATGCACGTTCTTTCTTTTACTCTTTTAGCAAGAGAAATTACCGGCTACTTCTTAGAATAAGCAAGCACAGAAAATCACCTTGCAGCACTCACTGTTGAGAAAAATTACTTGTGTTCTCTCTTACATAAATAGAGGATGAGTGGGCTTATCTATCTTAAGCAATAAGCCTTTTTTCTCTTTAGTGACTTTGCAAACTTTTTTTTTTTTTTTTGTACATCAGGAGATGATGATTTTATGGCAGAATAAAGGTTAGGTCGATTTGGTTAAGCAATCTATGTTATCCTGGAAAGGAAAAACAAACAAACAAACAACCTAATGCCTTGGAAAATAACTGTAAAATCTGGACTATAGGTAGTACAACATTTGGAGGTTTGCTAATTAGGTTATGAAATTAATGCTCAGACACAACACATGAAGCTTCGTTCCTTCAAAACACTGTCAGGCTCTGTATTAACTTGTGGAGTAGTTCCCCCACTCAGGAAGGGCCTTATTCTTCTTCTGGCCCAGCTTTCAATTAAAGACAAGCCTCTGTCTCAACTGCCATGTGGAACAGGGTCTTGCCAGGAGAGATGGCCCATATCCAGTCATCAGTGCATTCAATCTAGCAGCGTCAATTAACCAGAAGTGTAGGAAGATGATAATGGATGGAACTCTCTCCCATCTCCATCCACTTAGAATTCCATGACCTGGTCTAGTGCTTGAATCAAAAATGAACTTTTGTCAAGGGACATGGCCTTTTTAGTTCATTTCTTAGTCTGCTTAAGAACACTATATCAAATAATGATAACCAGATGATTTATAAACATTAAGCATCTATTTCTCACAGTTCTGGAGGCTGGAAGTTCAAGATCAAGACCAGCATCATCAGGTTAAAGCCTTCTTTTGGGTCACAGATTTCTTATTTTATCCTCACATGGCAGAAAAAGGCCAGGATCTCTCTGGATCCTCTTTTATAAAAGCACTGTACCCATTCATGAGGGCTTTGCTTTAGTGACCCAATCACCTCCAGAGTCCCCACCTCCAAAAGTCTCAACCTCCTGGTATGACAGTACGACCTGAGGAGTTTGGTTACAACATATTTTAAAGAGATGCAAACATTGAGACCATAGTAGTTGGGAAATACCTACACTGAGTCAATCCTAAATCAGCCTCTACTAATGAATAAAAAAGGCATCTTAGCTCCTGTGGCCACACAAGACCAGGGAATTACACAGCTCTGGGTTAGAGACATGATCTGCCAAGGCCAGTTTCTTCTTAGACCTGTGTCACAACTCATCAATTTATGTAAGAGAGAGTGGATTCTTTGTTGTCAAGACTGGTAGGTACTTATGATCTTTGGATATACATGGTGAAAATTAGAGCATTAGGTGATGGGTAAGAGTTTGGATCTATGAATTATCTGCTGCTATCAACTGGTAGAGGCTCTGGTATTCTATTCAGAGGATTTCTTGGGAGTTATATCTTTGCATTCTAAATGATATCAAGAGATAGCCTAGTTACACCTTTATCAAGGAAAATACGATGTAAAGAATGGTATGACAATTTAATTAATGAAGAAATTATTCCTGCATTTCACAGTACTGACTATAAGGAAATAGGGATCAATGTATGTATATAATAATAATTATGTTGTATGAAATACCATAGCATTAGAGTAGGTAGACTTGACATGGACATTGAAGCATAGTGTAATAGATAACTGAACTTTTGTTTTGGGATTTATTGCATTTGTTGTTTCTTGGCTATTTAGAATCCAAAAATACTTCTGGTTTTGGAGGAATACCAGACTGTGTGTTTTTGCCTGACTTCTCATGAAGGAAGCTAAAAGGACTGACTCCCATTTCAAGGTAGCTTAGGAGATACAGACATATAACTTAGGCTTAGGTAATTAGGTTTTTCCAACCAAAGATTTGAATCTTGGATAAGGCAAACCTTGCAGGCAAGAGCGATAAATTCTTCATGGTTGTGTCAACAACATTGAGAGTTCAATACACACTTGAAAATATCAGTGCCTTAATCTATATCATTGTAAGAAGCTGTGATCCCAATTGTCCAGTCCTTCTGGGGTCCTGCCCATTGTCTAATTTACTAGGCTTTGCCTTCCTGCTATACTCTATAACCTTTTACATGAGGTCTATTTGGGCTTTAGTGTGCCAGATTGTTTTCTATTGCTTACAAAAAAGAACTCTAACATGAGTGGAGATGATATAGACAGGAACTGAGAAGACATGTCAGGTGAGTGGAGTGATGAACAAAGGTATAAAATGACATAATATGTCTAGGAAATTCTAATGAAACTTCAGGGACTGGAGAGAAAAAAAGACATCAACAATTCAGATGACAGACAGTAAGGACAGTTGTAGGACTAGAGCAAATAGTACGTATCAGAAAGTAGGATTAAATAATAATGAGTAAGTAACCTCTTAGTCTTTTATTCTTTTATCCCCTGAATAAATTATTTGTTGCAGTCTTGTTATATGTCAACAACTTTTGATGGCTCTGGACATATAAAAAGGGCAAAATCCATGCTGTCAAGGAGACACTCATCTTTTACAGTGCAGTCAAGGCTTTCAGGATACAAATTCTGGATTTAAATTCTATTGCTACAATTCTGATAGTCCTCTTTTCTAATCAAATAGAACACAGAGTTTAAAGAATGAAGTGGTGTAAACTCACTAGCCAAACAGAAAAGGGATATGACAAAATTTATCTGTCACAGTCAAAAGGATGATGATATCTCACTCTTTTCCATACCCTTTGTTGCTTCAAGGAAAGTAAAGGGCTAGAAAGACATGCACTAGTCTGTAAGATATAATCAGAAGATGCAGAGCGAAGTAATAACCCTCATCTATGGAAGACTCACAGGGACTTATTTATACAGCACTAATAAGGAGATTGTCCGAACCTAGTCTTCTCCCCCAGATGGATGACTTCCCATGCCATCCACAAGCCACAGTAGCATGCACTGTGGTCTTCTATCATCCCACTGGCATACTTGTCGGAGCCCCAGTTTCTCTTTGTATGGCGATGTGCTGTGATGAATTGAAATTAATTATCCAGGAAAGAGTTTGCCATTCAGGGTGCCAGTAATGTGTTACAGGTATGCATGATATTGATCTCCTTGACACCCTAGAATTTACCATTTAGGGGCTGGGATAGTCAGAACCACAGAGCCCATTATATACACTCTAAGCAGGGTATTTGCCTCAATTTTATTAAATAAATAAATAAATAAATAAATAAATAAATAAATAAATATTCTCTGTTTGACAAAATGTGAACTGCTGAATATTGTTTTATGCAACTAAAGCTTATCCTAACTGGTGTACCTCCTTACATACTGTATATTTTGTATATTTCTGAGGTTCATTGAAATAGAGTGAGAAGGATGTCTGTAGGTATAAAAGTTTGCACAGGCCTGGAAAATAAGAAGGATCTTTATTGCTAATACCAAAAGAAAAAGGGATGCTATTTAGCTAGTAGCAAGACAAGATCAACCCCAAGGATCTCGTGGAGTAGAGACTATTATAATAATAGATGGTAATTAGGAGAAGCCAAAGGCTAATATTAGTTTAATGCATTAGAACAATTCTCAACTAGAATTTGATAAGCAAAATTTGTATTTTTTCTTCCATTATTCCCTTTTTGGATCATTTTTTTTTCTTTGGGATCTCAGTGACCACGCTGATGCAACACATTTAAAATGCCTATTTATTACATAAAATCAATTTATATGCAGCTTTCACTTTTTTTCCTTCTGGGAATTCATCTATTAGATGAATGGCATATTCCTCCAATGCTACTTTTTCAGTTAAAACATCTGAAAAGTAGACAATTGAACTTCGTAGAAATTACAGCCATTCTATATTTGAAAATGTCAGGATTTAGTATGTAAAAATATATATAATCATTACAACGAAATACCGTTCCCATTCCTCCCAATAATTAATCTACAAAAAAAAAAAAAACACTTTGAAAAGAAAATGTAATGTGGAAAAAGAAAACAATGACAATACTGTCTCTATAAGTGATATTTAACATTTCTTGCCATTAGCAAGGGACCAACAGAACAGAGTTATAGGTTGGGGCATTATCTACAATCCCAATCCAATTTATAAATAGTATTATGTACTGGATCTGATGGATAGAAAAAGGCATGCAAAGAGAATATATTTGTCCTAATTTATTTACGCTGGCAGGCATAATCAAATAGTTTTTAAGAAGTAGGTATGCACTGATATATTTATAAAATAAAATATCCTTTATTTCATTCAACATCAGAATATTTATTAATATAACTCCTGTAAACATATTAAAGAAGGGAATAATGATTATTTCAAAAAATGCAAAAAAAAAAAAAAATAACCATTCCTGATTAAAACAGTAAGCAACTAGGGATCCCTGGGTGGCGCAGCGGTTTGGCGCCTGCCTTTGGCCCAGGGCGCGATCCTGGAGACCCGGGATCGAATCCCACGTCGGGCTCCCGGTGCATGGAGCCTGCTTCTCCCTCTGCCTGTGTCTCTGCCTCTCTCTCTCTCTCTCTCTGTGACTATAATAAATAAATAAAAATTAAAAAAAAAAAAAAAAAAAAAAACAGTAAGCAACTAGAAATAGAACCCTTAATAATCCTGGTAAAGTATCTACCAAAAAGCCATAGCAAACATTATACTTTATAATAAAATTTTAAAAATACAGCAGTAAAGTTAGGTAGGGACAAGATAAAGATGCTATCACTACTTCCATTAACATTGTATGAAGGTCCTGTTAATACAAAACAAAGAAATACGAATAGGTGGTTTAAGAAATAAAAAGGAAGGAAAGAATTACTTTTTTTATAAATGATATGATTGTTTATATAAAATATCCAGAGAGGTAACAAAGCAAACACACAAAAAAATCAGCAAAGTTTTGTGGATATGAGACCAATATACAAAAATTGGTACAAACTTAGGTCTTTTTTTAATAAACCATTAATAGCCAATCAGAAAATATAATTTAAAGAAAGATAGCTTCAATTTTAGCAATAAAATGAAATGTTCAAAATGTAATGTAATGAAAGTTGTTCAAAATTTTAGTAACTTATAAAGCATTGCAGAAGTATAAAAGACCTAAATAAATGACTATTTCTACCATGTTCACTGATAAGGAAACAACTTTTGCTAAATTAATCTATAAAGTCAAATCTATTCCAAACAAATCCAAAAAGGATTTTTTATGGATCTTGGCTGATTCATCCTAAAGTTTGTATGAAAATAAAAAGAGCCAAGGGTAAAGACAATTTAAGAGAAGAATCATAAGAGGAGCTTGCAAAATCTTTCAATATGTATAATTGAATGCATGGGTGTTCATGTTATTTATTTTTCTGTGTCCAAAAATATTTCATAATTAAACTTTAAAACTTTTAGAAAATAAAAAAGAATACCTTAGGTATGGCTTGGGACTCTTGTAAACAAGAAAGCAGGGATCACCGGGTGGCCGAGCGGTTTTGGCGCCTGCTTTAGGCCCAGGGCGTGATCCTGGAGTCCCACATCAGGCTCCCTGCATGGAGCCTGCTTCTCTCTCTGCCTCTCTCTGTGTCGCGCATGAATAAATAAACAAATAAAATCTTAAAGAAAGCAAAATGCATGAAACTATAATGAAAATATCTGTTAAATTCAACTTGCAGTACTTAAAATATACAACTTTTGGTAATCAAAAGATAATATAGAAAGTTAAAGGAGGGCAGCCCGGCTCCACGGTTGAGCGCCTTCAGTCCAGGACGTGATCCTGGAGACCCCGGATCCAGTCCCGCAGGCTCCCTGCATGGAGCCTGCTTCTCCCTCTGCCTGTGTCTCTACCTCTCTCTCTGTCTCTCATGAATAAATAAATAAAATCTTAAAAAGAAAAAATACACCACCAGAATAACATATTTTTAGACAGTCATACATATATAACTGTGTTCAAAATGCAAGGAAATAAGTAATACAACATTTAGCATAAAGTTTATTTCTGTCTGCGAAGGAGATGGAGAGGGCTTTGGAGAAGCCTTCAAAGACACTGGTATTCTTCTGCATCTTCAGCTCTGCAGTGGATACCAGGGTATTCTTTTCATTATGCTCAAAAATGTGCGCATACGGGATACATTCATATCCGCATATTTCACAACTAAAATTCCTCTTAAAAAATCCAGTGTGATTTTTAGGGCCCAGCCCTTACAAAATTGCTTACGTCAGCAAGTTCTAGGCTGTGAGTCACGATTTCCTTGTTACTACGTAACCAAACAAAATAGAGAATTCTCCTGGCTTCTCTGGCTGATGTAAGACGGAAACCTTCAGCTGTAACCTCTCCTTCGAAAATTCCTGTTCTTTACACCCGCCTCATGGCTCCCGATTATTTCTGTACTTCCACTACAAGTGTGATTTTATACGTTTGCAAATCCAAGGTCATCTTCATCTACTTAGGGGTTCAAGCGAAGTTCCAGTGTTTTGTTAATGATAAAACGGTCCCTTCAAAGAGTCTGAAAACAAGTGGAGTTTGCAGCAACTTTGGAAGGCCTCCCCCACCCAGGCCAGCTGTCCTCTGTCAGCCAGAGCTTCCCGGAGGGACGGGAGAACAGTTTTAACGAACTTGGGGTGGTGGAAGGAGAGGTGGGCGGGGGGTGGGGGTGACTGGGTGGCGGGCACTGAGGGGGGCACTTGGGATGAGCACTGGGTGTTATTCTGTATGTTGGCAAATTGAACACGAATAAAAAGTAAATTTATAAAAAAAAAAAGAAAAAGAACAGTTTTTAAGAGAGGTGGGTCCCCTCCAATCGGAGAGGGAAGGAGTGCGTCCAGCCAGAGCTCCACCCGCGCCGCACGCCCCGACGAGCTCTCCGCTCCTTCCCCCCGCGCCGCTCCCGACGCTCACAGAAGAGGGGAGCCCGCGCGGGGAAAGCCGGTGCCCCGCCCCCTCCTAGAGCCGGGGCCAGGCCCCGCCCCCGGGGGCTGCGGGACGCTCTGCGCGCGCCCTCCGGGAGGCGGGGCTCCACATCCGGTATCCGGTACCCGCGCCGCCCGCCCGGCTCACCCCCCGCGGCTCTGGCTGGAGCGTGTGCTGGTGGCCGGATTCCCAGACCCCGGTGAGTAGCCGGCGGCCCCAGGGCTCCGCAGACGCGGCTGCGGCGGGGCCGGACCCACCCCCGGCGCCTGCGCGCCCGTCGGCCAGCCAATGCGCGCGCAGCGTCTGCGGGCGGCCTTTGACCCCGCGCCCCCCGGCCGGCGAGAGGCGCGCGCGTGCGGCGGGCGGCGCGCGGGACCCCGGGGTACCTGCCGGCGGCGCCGCGCCCTCCTGGGTGCCTCGGTTAGTCTGGTCGCCTTCGCGGGTTGCCGGCTGTCTCCCGACCCTCCGGCCTGGCGTGCGCCGCTTCTCTGGGGCGGAACCTCCCGTCGCCTCGGTTGTCCCTCCTCTCCCCGGCAACTTGGAAATTCCCCGAGGGACGGAAGCCGTTGAACGCCTCGTCCTTTTGTGTGCGAACTGCAGCCGCGCCGGCGCCGTGAGCCTGCGGGGAGAGGAGGAGGGTCGAGGCCGCCCGCGCTCGGGGGTCCGGGGGGTCGCGGCCGCCGCCTCCAGCGCCTCGGGCCTCCCGGGGGAGAGCGGGACGGCGAGGCCGCCCAGACTTGGCTCTTTTGGTTTTTCCTTTCTTTCTTTTTTATTTATTTATTTTTCCTCGGCTCACTTGTCAACACGTTTGGCTCTGTCAGCGTAGACTGTTAAGTTTCAGGATGCGGCTCTGCCGGACTAACGTCTTTTTTCTTTTTTTTTTTCCATCTGCCTCAGGAGCAAACTGAAATTCAGGCGTTGATGATAGTTTTCCTTTTATGACCGTAAGACCCTATGGATAAATCTCCAGAGAAAACGTGGAAGTATTTAAAGAGGAGTCGAACAAGGGAGGATGATATTACAGTAATAAAAGGAAAAGTATGATAAACGCCTGAATCTCAGTTTGCTCCTGTGGCAAATGAAAAAAAAAAAAAAAAAGACATTATAGGACTATAAAAGATTATTTCCTTTTAAAGAGCGTAAGACCCCTATGGATAAATGTTCAGAGAAAACGTGGAAGTAACTTAACGAGGAGTCGAACAAGGGAGGATCATATTATAGGACTTTAAAAGGGACGAAAAGGACTGGAGTGGGTTGTTTAGGTATTTTTAGAGAGTAGTTTGAAAGAAAGAAAAGCAAAATGTAGGTCTGGTAAACCTGTCACGTTACAAATCGTTTTCGTGACAAAGTGTTCAGTTCCTCCTCCTTGAACTATATGTAAGCTTAGAAAACCGGTGGGGTGCAGTGAATCTTGTAAACTTTGACGCCCTGTGCATAAAACCTTAACCAGAGCTGTTTCTGGTAGTCAGGTGATGAATAGTAAGTGTAAGATCGGAAAAGAAACTGTCCTCAGATTAGAGTTGAGCTGCAATTTATTAGTAGGGAGCATAATCCTTCTTTTCTAAGCCCATACTATTATTTATTTATTTATTTTTTAAAGATTTTATTTATTCATGAGAGACACACACACAGAGGCAGAGACACAGGCAGAGGGAGACGCAGGCTCCATGCAGGGAGCCGGATGTGGGACTTGATCCCGGGACTCCAGGATCAGGCCCTGGGCCAAAGGCAGGCGCCAAACTGCTGAGCCACCCAGGGATCCCCTATTTAAATGAAAACATGACCACATGTCACAGTTTCATCTGCCACCGAAAACAAAAAGTCTCTAAGCTTAATTTGTATATTACGTCCCTTGTAGGACACTGAGAAGTCAGGAATTTCAGTTCTAGAGCCAAACTTAGCTCTGCTTCTTCCAGGTTCCTAGCCTCAGGCAAATTACTTAGCCCTTCACTAACCTACTGAAAACTTAACAGTTAATTGCTTTGTACCTCTGTTATGTCATCTGTAAAATGGTGTTAAAAAGTTGTACTTCGTAGGTAGTTGTGAAGGCGAAAATGGGAGGATGAGATTATGCCTAACTTAATTTCTGTTAACCAGAGTCTGTAGGTGTCAAACCCCCTGAGCCAGAAGCCTTGGTATCCAAACTGATTTTGAAAGTCCCAGGTGTGTCTTCTATTATTAGTTGTGTTTATCTACAGTGGCTTCTAAGTTGATGCTAAAAAATTACTAGGAGTCCATATAATTTAATAATAATTAAAAAGTGAAATCTTTTGGCCTAACTGGATCGACAGCAAATACTTCTCGAAATAAGTTGATATTACACTGCTCTGGATCTCTTAGACCTCCAAGTCAAAAACTAGCATTTTGAAGATTAAAAGCATAAAACACAAAAGTAGAAACCATAGAGTTTCAAGAGAATCCGTTTGGTATAACTTCTGTGTATCCTATTATGTAATGAAAACTGTCCTTGGAAGTAAACAGGCCTTCAATAGCCAATATCTTGAGTAGATTGCAACTTTGGAAACCCATACATCTGCAATTATAATTTTATTTTCTCATGCGACTTCTGAAACTTCTTATGTTGAAGCCAAATAATTCCTCCACTCCTTTCTTGCTACATCATTAGACTTGTAACACATCTCAGGGGTCATTGTGGTCTTGCTATCTTGAACATGATAATTTTATTAAAATGAATTTTTAAAATTATTGGATCTGTATTTCCTCCTAAATAATATCCAGTATAGATTATGGAAAGGTCAACCATTTGTACAGTCAGAGTCTGTTTATACACAGACTGCCCAAATATATACCAGTGTTAAAAACAAAAGGGCCTCAAATCGGTTAAGCTGAATATTTGATGGTCACTGACTATGAGATATATGGGGCTCTTCTGCACTGTAAAGACAAGGACTCCATTTTCTGACATTAAGGAACAATGTAATAGTGGATACAATGCATGTAAGTAAATAGCATAATGCAATATGTAAAGAAATGCTATTTTAATAAGTAGGTAGTACCGTAACAAAAGAATGAATGAAAAAAAATGAGTACTTTGCACCCTGGAATCAGTAGGGAAGGTATCAAGAAGAGGCAACGATTCAGCTTTATCTTGAAGGATGAGTAACATTTTAAAAGTTAGTCATGTAGAGAATAGACATTTAGAGAAAATGATGAATTGGTTATTAATTGCTTGCCAGATGCCCATCTTTAATAATCATCTTCATAATAAATACTCATTTTTATTCAGTGTTACCCTAAACAGGAAGTGATTCTAAAAGTTTTATAATAACTTATTTTATGCTCAAAAATCTGTGAATGAGGTAATAATTCATTGTAAAGATGAGAAAAGCAGAGAAAGATGAGGTTATTTGAATAGGTGAAATAGCCTTCTAAAAGGCACAGCTGGAGGTTATTTGCTTTTAATCACAGTGTTCTAACTTTTGGTTGAGGTGACTTACTGTTAATTGAGCTGTGAGGATTGGGCTAAAGCCAGTGAATCATCTATAATGATGTAATAAATGAACATTTTAAGTTAGTGAATTAAGTAATGTTAGGAAGAGGGATTGACCTCAATTATATTTATGGGCAAGGACTGCAAGGGACAAGGTGGCTTCCATAAATGTACATTTTGTTTCATATTCTTGTGTAGATATGAGAAACAAATCTGAGAAATGAATCCAACAAACATGAACATTTCAGAACTATTCAGAACTATTTGTTTTCTATATTTCTTCACCTTTAACTTCACCTTTATTTTTAAATCAGTTGGTATTTATCATAGATTAAAGCTACCCTTTCAGACTTCCACGTATATTAGCTTGTATGATTCACAGAAAGACTTTGTCAGGAAACACAACAGATAATGTTTTTTAAAGAAGAGATTAAATGACCTAGGGTCCCACAGGAAGGCAAATATGGCTGATTTGGACTTTGGTTTTTAGATTGCAAGGCCAATATTCTGTTATATATCCTGACTCTTCCAACATTTCACCACTCATCTGGTCAGCCTCTCAAAAAACAAGGTCTTGCTAATTTCTAAATCATGAAGTTATAGCTCCCATGCTCTGTGACTTATATAGTGTTCATTGCTGCTATTTCCCAAATGTTACTTTTGAAGTATTCTAATTTTAGAAGGTAGAACTAGAAAATACCACTGGATTTTATCACCCAGATGTAATAATTTTACATGTTTAAGTACTTTTCTTTTTTCATGTGTGTATCTTTAATGTAGTTGAGATCCTATATATCAATAATTATTTTTTTCTACTTCATGGCTTGTGAAATTTCTTACTGTCTTTATCTTGATAACTTGGAAATTTCAGGACAATAAATAGTAGAGGCAGGCCAAAATTGTTGTGTCATCTCTATTCTTCTCTGTAAGGCTGCCACATTCCATACATTAGAATTTTACTCCCAGGGGTCATGTATTGCAGAGCTTGAAAGATGATATGAGTTGGCCCTTCCCAAAAATAAGTATTAGGTTTATCAGCTCATGTCTCCAGTTTGTTGGTGGTATTCATTTTTTTTTTAATTTTCAAATTTTAGACTTAAAAATGTCCCAAAAATAGTACAAACAACTCAGTTCCTGTGTATTTTTCCTGTATATTCACCAAATGGTAACATCTTACCATATTTGCTTTATCATTATACTGATGTACACATACTTATGTATTACATTGTGTGTGTGTGTGTGTGTGTATATATATATATATATATATATATATATTACATGTAACATGTATGTGTGTACCTAGATATGTATTTTGGATATATTTGTGAATGACTAATATATTGTTTGATGTTTCCTCATGTTTTGATCCAAGTTAAATTTTGACAAATACCGTAGCAGTGCTTTTGGTTCCTTGTTAGGGTATCCTCTCAGGAGACTCATAATACTTAACCAAAATTAACTGGCAAAGTTCATTTTGATCACTCGTTTAAGGTGGTGTCTGCTAGGCACCGAGTTATTATTGTTCCTTTTGTAGTCAATCAGGTGTCTTTTGGGGAGATTCTTTGCCCATATATGGCTATCCTGTTTCTCATGAGACTTTTATTCCCTCATTTGATACCCATTGATGATTTTTGCCTAGGACAATTATGGTAGTTGCCAAATAATGATATTCCATTATTCCATCTGAATTTTATTAGTTGGCATTCTAATAGGAGTTTTCTTCATTCCTTTTATTTTTGCATCAAAAAAAATACTAGTATAAAAAAATAAATCAGTATGGATTCATGAATTCTTATCTTAATACCTGTCATTTATTACTCTCTGTTTTGATGCTGAAATTGTCCGGGATTTAGCCAGTGGTTGCGCCTTCACAGTAGCTCCTCTGTCCAATGGAAATGTCTCCAACACCTTTTGAGTACTTCTTACTTTCTGGTAAGATGATCAAGGCTCATTTTGTACTTTCCCAGCCACAGTTTGGGAATCAACATTTCAACGAGGGACCTACTTTTAAGTAGAGAAGGATATTTAAAAACAAAAATCTTGGCATCAGATGTGTTCATTGCTGCTGGGGTTTCTTTGCTTGTAGACTCTGTCGGTGGAGAGAACTAGGAAATAATGTGAATATATTAATGCATAGACATAACACAAACACACACCCCTTGTTACTGAAAAAAGCCACATATTCATATTGCTAATTACAATCTGACAACAAAAGTTTCATTCCAGCCTCCCACTTTATACATAACTCACTTTTTTGTCCATGGAAAAATCTGGGCCCCAGTTTCCAACATACATTATTTGCTTACCTGTAGAATTCACATTAAGTGTTAAGAATTGCTAATATGTATCATTGCAAAAACATACTAACAGGAGTTTAACATTTAATGTTTGAATTTTGGAGTATGTGGAATAGGACATAGCTCAAAAAACCCAAAACTGTACAAAAAGAAGAGTCCCTTCCATTCTCCAACCTTCTACCTGTTCTCACCCCACAATCTCAGTCTTGTTTCTCCTTACCCCTATACATAACCTCCTTAAGAGTCTTGTTTATTCTTCCACTGTTTTTTTGTGCATTTGAGAAAATGTATGTTTCCTTATTTTCATTTTCCTTTTTTCACTTAGCGCAGTATATCTAGAAAATCAATATGTCATTTCAGAGAGCTCTTCCTCATTTTATTCAGCTGGATATCCCAGTATTTTAGAATTACAGTGCTGTATATGGATTTATGTGTTATTTATGTGGTTGTGTATTTTTAAGGTAATTTCCATGAAGTAGGACTTCTGAGTCCAAAGATAAATGGATGTGTAATTTTGTTAGATATTGCCAAATTCACAAAAAGGCTGTACAGTTTGCATTCAGCTAGCAGTGTTTGGAAGTGCTTGATTTCCTATCATCTTGCCAATATAATATATTTTTGTTTTTGTTAGTCTTACAGATAAGAAATGATATCTTTATGTAGCTTTAATTTGCATTATTTTGAAGATTTACTAACTTTAGGGGGGAAACAGGGCAGAGAAAATCTCAAGCAGGCTTGAACTCATGACCCTAAGATCACCACTTGAGCCAAAATCAAAATTTGAATTCTTAACCTACTGAGCTACCCAGGAGCTTCTTTAACTCGCATTTTTAAAAAATTTTGGGTGAGGTAGAAGATCTGCCAATATTTTCACTGTTCATCAGTTGTCCTTTGTTTATAGTGTTTTCCAATATACATCTAAATTTATACAGTTAATTTAAGCCTTTTTTATTTATTGCATCTGAATTTTAAGTCATTGTTATAAAGCTTTCCATTATATTCAGATTATAATGATTATAAATTAATCATTTCAATGGCTTTGAGACCTGCAACATATGTTATTCTTTGGGAGACTGTCCCAAAGACAGGAGGAAATAGGGAAAGGTTGTTTAAAACCCCTGATTCAAAAGTAGCGGAGAAGCTAAGAACATTAAGTAGAAGATAGAAAGTGGCAGGATGTTGATAAAACCCATGGCTTTAGTTTCATTACCCATGCCTGTAAGGGAATAAGATTAATCAGAAATAGTTCAAATATTTACAAGGACTTTAACTAGTTTTGAAGACTCCACTCTGATTAGGTTAAGATAATCTTCTCTACCCTAGCAATCTTTAAGAAGCAAACAAATTTTCTCTGGAGGAAAATCATATACAGAGCTTCATTGTCTCTAGAAACATTTCATACACAATGATTGGCATTCAATTAAAAACTGTACCCAGCATACAAAAAAAGTGTCCAGATATTGAGAGAACAAACCAAAAAAATACAGGCAATAGAAACAGAATCCCTAAGATCCAATTCAAATTAGTAGAAGTGGACTTTAAATAAGTGGGATTAACATATTCAAGGAATTAGAAGATCGAAGATTTTAGCCAAGAACTGATGTCTTTGAAAAGAATCAAATGAAGGTTTTAAGAGTAAAGTTATAACAAACCACAGATGAAGAGCATTAGGAAATGAGTTCAGAAGTACTCAGACTGAGGCATGGGGAGAAGAGGGAAGTTTTAAAATGCTTAAAAACAATGGGAATAAAATTCTAATGTGTATTGTATTTCAAGATGAGGAATGAACGAGAAGGCAATAATGGAGCAAAAGCAATATTTGAAGAGACTGTGGTCAAGAATTTTACAAAGCTAGGGAAAGCTGTAAACACACAGATTGAAGAAGCACTTTTGACCTAAAGCAGGATAAATACTAAGAAGACCATATTCCATGTATATTCCATAGGAAAATGCTGAAAAACCAAAGATAAGAAATATTAAAAGGAGCTAGATAAAGAAATCCTTTGAAGTCTTTAAAGAACAAAGGAAAAACCCCACAAAACAGTAATTGAGTTTTCAACAGAAACAAGAACAGAAGATGATTGTGCTGAAAGAAAATTACCAATATAGAAGTCTAGAGGTGCATGTTACAGTGAAGGCAAAATATATTTTCAAAAAAAATAAGGAATTTAGCAGCAGCAGGCTGATAATAAAAGCCCCATTGAAGGGAATACTTTCTTCACCATAAGGAAAGTTGCTTTGAATGTAAGTAGGATGCAGGAGGAAGTGAAACGCAAAAGAAAGGGTAAATGCAATGAATGTTGAGTGTGTAAAACAATATCCTATCTGGTGGGGTTAAAGATTTGTGTAAAAAGTAAAATACAACAAAACAGAGCACAAAGTTGGGCCAAGGATAAAGGAACTAAAATCTTCTAAGTGTGCTTTTATTGTTTGAGATCTAGTAAAAAAAAATCTAATTCATCCTGGATTTTGACAAGAATGCCTGCTATAATCACAAAGATAATAAAAATAATGGCAAAAAAAATAATGGCAAACTGAATGTAAATATACAGTTAACAAGTAGGGGAAAAAAAAAACGGTAAGAGAAAAATGGAGCTTGTAAGAAGGCCAAAAAGGAAAAATATGGGTAAGATGTATATTTATATGTCCATATTTGCAGAACTGTAAATGCACTGCATCATACAATTTCTGGACAGACTATAGATTAGATTAAAAACAGCAACAATAATAAAACAATGTCATATTTTTAAAAAATAACCATATAAGGTGATGAAATGATGAAAATGATACTCTTTCCAGCGTGAACCAAATGAAATCCATTGTAGCTATATTAATATTGGAGTAAAATGTAAGAGAACCAATTAGTAGAAAAGGAAATTTCATTATAAGATTTAATGCTTTAGGAAAATAGTCTTCAAATCTGTCTCTACATAATATCAATTAAAATTATGTAATGTAAACATAGAGATAAATTTGGTAGTGGGGGATTTTTAACATGGAAGAAAGTGAGGATGTGAAAAATAGAAGCAAAACAACATATTTGGTTTGGTAGACATGTGTAAATGTTATAAATATATTCCACTAGCTGTGGAATATGTATTCTCAGGTGTATATGGTACACTTAACAGAATTATAGGTCAAGCCTTAAAGGAAGTCTCAATATATTTCAAAGGGCTGAAATCATATAGGGGATGTTTTCAGTGGAGTCACACTATAAATCAATAAAAAAAACTAGGAAGTCTCCCAAATATATAATATGTTTACAAATAAGTCATTAAGGGAAAGGATGGAAATCTGAATATATTTTGAACTAAGTGGTCATGGAGATACAGGGGTCTAAAACTCACAAGATAGTGCTAAAGATGTACTGAGCAGTAAAATTATGGTATTAACAGATTTTTAAGGGAAGTATACAGTTCGGGGTCATGGCAACAGCAACGGTATAGTGTTTGAATCATTCTGAAATCAAACAAATATCTAACAAAAAAATGACAAGTTATCCCCATGGACCCCCAAGGTATGAGTGGAAGGGGACTGCTCAATAACAGCTATAAGACTTGTGTTCTAATTGTTTTGCTGGAGGAAGGAGAGGAAAGCAGTAATGCATCTGCTTCAACTGGAAACAGGAACCTTCCTAAATATACTTATATGAAAGAGTGACAGCCCACTCTGAGAACAATAGCTGCAAGGACGAGGAGGGGAAACTTTGAAGTTTTCTACCTGAAGGTGCTAGAGTATCTTGGTTTTTAGGACAAAACCCCGTATTGAAGACTAACTTTTGGAAATAACTTTAAAGTTGAGCAGGATAACAAAATAGAAGCCAAGGAAATTAAAATATCCGGGTATATGTGAGAATGGAGAAAAATCCAGCTGATCTCAGAAAAAAATTAAGTCCGTAGTAAGATTTCACAAAAACAATGGAAGTTCTCTGGAGCATGAAGTTAGAAAAACTATCATGATAAAACACTCACTTCTAAAAATTGAGATTATTTCATGCAATATTTAGCAACAGAAAAAGATCAGCCACATCCCATACAAAGTCATTATAGGCAAAAAAGTAAACATACTTGTAAGCACTGAAGACATGCCAGAGAGACATGTTCACAAAATATGACCACTGTAACCTAATATTTAAGTAGAACTAAAAGTTAGGAGATATGAATGAATAAGCAAATTACAACTATGAAAAATCAGAAATGAGCTAATTAAACTCTGAAAAATCAGAAATGAGCTAATTATTTCATAAATGACACAAGATAAACACAACAGATCATGCCTTATGAGAAAGAGTGTAAAGAAACAAAAAATTGAAAAGAAAATGCAATTGAAAAAATTGAGCAAAATTCAAGAAAACAATTTTTGTAAAATTAAAAGCAATAGTGAGGGATGCCTGGGTGGCTCAGTGATTGAGTGTCTGCCTTTGGCTCAGGGCTTGATCCCGGAGTTCTGGGATCGAGTCCCACATCAGGCTTCTTAACATGGAGCCTGCTTCTCCCTCTGTCTATGTCTCTGCCTCTCTCTCTGTGTGTCTCGAATAAATAAATCTTAAAAAAAAAAAAAGGCAGTGAAATATTAAATATTTAATTAAATATTAAAACAATTATAATTGGAAACATTTGTTGATAAAGTTGATGCCAATAGGTTAGTTAATTTCTTAATGGGAAGATAAGGGAGTTCCTGTATGATTGTTTCCGTTTTCTCTATGAAGTACTGTTGACCCTTGAAAACTATGGAGGTTAGGGGTGCTGACTCTTGTGCAGTTGGAAATCTGCATATAACTTTTGACTCCAAAACTCAATAACTAATTACCCACTGTTGACTGGAAGCCTGACCAAGAGCAAACACTTCATTAAAATGTTTTGTATGTCCTACATGTTATATCTGTATTTGTACAATAAAGTAAGCTAGAGAAAAGAAAATGATTAAGAAAATCTAAAAATGTGCATTTTTTAGTACTGTACCATATTTATTGAAAAAATCCACATATGAAGGAACCTGCACAATTGATTGCAGCATTGTTCAGTGGTCAACTGTATGCGACATAACTATCTGAAGATAATAAAGGAAGTTGGTGAGATAGCAGTATGTTTGATGAAAACTGAAAATGAAATTCTGAGGTTAGAAAAGTGAACATATTAGAGTGTGGTAACAGGATAGTTAAGCATTCTTGAGTGTTCATTTGAAATTTAGGGTCATGAATTCATAGGGAAAAGTCATGGTTGCATGTTTTTGTCCGGTATAGTTTTGTGGTTCTGAATCAAGATCAAGACACACGTCATTTATTTAAGATTTTACCAGGTATGTGTCAAGAAAGGCGAGAAGTGAAGGGTTATACTAGAGACAAAACATGACGAAAAGGAGAAATAACAGAAACAGTGGACTCAGTAGCTTGGACATCTCATTAAGGTCCAGGAATTGCCAGAATGAGAATACTGAATTAGAGGGCCTCGAAGCACAAAAGATTGTTTGGAAAATGGGGGAAAAAATTAAAGATTTTGAAGTGGTTAAGTGATTTAATAAAAAAATCAAGAGGGAAGAGTATGACACCTGAATTGGTGAAGTGGGAATGGAAGAACAAATCTTTAGGAAAAGAATTAGGAGGTTAAACTACTAGATGGATCATCCATGTTGGTAGAGTCACTAAAAACAGTAATGTAGGAAAAGAGAAAATTAGTTAAAATTATCAGTGAATGGGAGATTATTAGATTGAGAAATTGGTTAAGTTTGATGTCTTGAATATTCTTTATAAGGGCTCTATCCTTCTAATCTGTACTCTCATTATGCCAATATTTTATTTACAAGTCTTCAGTGTTTCCCTATTTACCAGAAAAGTCCTCTTTCTTTGGTACAGTATGGCTCCAGCATGGCCCTACAACTTTATTTTTCCTCCTCATCTTGTTTTCTTGGCTGCAGCCTACAGAGGACTTTTTGTTTCACAGCATCTTTCATATCCAGTGAATATATCTCTGGGCACATCCTTTCTCTGACACTGTGGCCATTCTCTTTTTCCTTTCCTTTTACACCAGCCTATTCATATTGTGCTCATTCTTCTAAGATTTTACCTTTTTTTTTTTTTTTACCATTTTATTCAAGTCTTAATTTATATAAGGCATTTTATTGTTTTATTTATGTCTTTCACTTCTGAGACTTTTCTTCTTTGAATCATAGTTATTTGCATATATGTCTTCTGCTTTCTTCATGGACTCTAAGCACCTTGAACATAAGAACTGTGTGTTACTAATCAATTTCATGTGGTGCTTAGCATACTAGTTTTTACACAAGTTTAGTTGTTCAGTTAAACTGAGTTACACATCTTTTTAGTTTTCTAGACTTTTTTTGATATTTCAACCAAATGAAATAAATTTTTGTTTTTTCCTTGAACAATAGTAAGAATTTAGCCATTTCTCATCTTAAAGTCAACTATGTCTACTTTTATAATGCTTAGTTTATGTGTAATGTTATCGATTGGTTACATGACACACTTTAAGGAGTCTAGTTTATTGGTATGGTCACAGTGTATCCATGTAATAAAACTTGGGGGAGGGGGGTCCCTAAACTAGAGTCTAGGGACAGTAGAGGAAGGGTTACTTTCTGTTTCCAAAGTTTAAGAAGGAGACTATTTGACATGAAAGCATTTCCATTAAACTAGTGGATTAATAGAGTTGTAAAACAAAATTCTCCAGACCTGTCTACCTATGCCTTTCCACTTTCGTGGCTTTTTAAAATAAGAGCAGAAGGACTCATATGGTGAAATGCAGGGATGAGAAAGAGGATACAAAGTAAAATGTCAAGGTTTAATAATGTTTCCCAATATTTTTGTGTATTTTATGTATATCTAATTATATCTGATTATATGTATTTATAGCATGTAAGTAAGTATATGTAAAGCATACATAATCTATGTATAAGATTAATAAGCATATTAGTAATGTGTGTATGTGTATGTATGTAGTTTATATGGATATACCATATATACTTAAATAAAACTTTGAAACTGGCAAAACAATTAATATTGGTTAGGTATGTTTATGTTTATACTATACTATTTAAACTATAAAGAAAGGTGAGAATGGTAAATACAAAAGTCAAGTCGTTCTTAAGGCGAAGGGGGAGGGCTAGTGATTGGCAAGGGGCACAAAAGATGGAGATGGGTTTTAAACTGTCCATTTCCTTTGCCTATGTTTGTATTTCAACCTAGATCTAAGTCTTATATATTAATCTTAAGGTGTCATGCTTCACAATTAAACAAGGTTAACTTCAAGAAAAATCTATGACTTATTTTTGCCTTAAAATAAATATGTTTGCTCATCTTAGTAATTCTTGCATATATGCATAATAGAAGTAGCAATTTATAGAAAGTATTTGTGTGTGCCTATGATGAGAGACACAATTACTTGCTAGTTAGATTAAGTTTTACTTGTTTTTTTCTATTAAGGTTAATTTGTTGTAACTTAATTCTCTGGAATAACAACAGCATGATTTATTATAGAAAGTCATATTTTGTAAATATAGTCAATGTCAATTTTTCCTCAGATAACCTTTCTAATAAGAAATTTGTACAAAAATTTTATTATGTATGTATATGTATCTGTATATGTACATAGATACGTAACATATACCTATACATATGTTTATATACATAGTTATTGAAACAAAAATACAAACACAATACTATTTTAGAAGTTGTAAGTCCGTATTTATAACCTCTGTTCAGTAGTAAGATTTTCAAAGTTATAAAGTAGTAATATATTTTTAAATTAGGAATCTCTCACTTGTGATCATTATTTATCTCATTCTTTTCATTTCAAAAATGTGTGGTTCCTCTCTTGTAAAATCATTATTTTAGTTAAAAAAAGTTTGTTGAAAATTCATATATTGACTAGGCTTTTAATCTAATTCATGAGTATTTGCCTTTTTAAACTATGAGCCTTTAATTTTATATATTTAGCATACACAAAATCTGTTTAAATAATGAAAAAACACTTTCTTAAATAAAATTCCTAAGATGTTTATCCGACAAAACATAATTGTGGTATCTCCAAGTAAATACTGCCATTTGGTCTAGCCATATATTTCTTAGACCTTGATTGATGATACAACTAATATAATGTACTTTTAAAACTTCAGTGTAATGAAATTTATGGATTTTAGTTTTCATTTCAAATACATTGAGAAATATTGTCAATACCATTTACTAATTACCATTTTTCAATAAATTACAGCTAAACATTTACCATTTTGGAGTTTAAAGTATGTCATCATGGCAAAGTTTCGAAGAAGGACTTGCATCATTTTGTCACTTATTATTCTATTTATTTTCTCCCTGATGATGGGTTTAAAAATGCTGAGACCAAATAAAGCTACTTCCGGAGATCCTTTTGGACTTGAACTTCTTCCAGAACTTCATCAACAAACTCACTTAAGGAAAAGCTTTGATTCCCAAAACAATGACAAAGTCAACAGTGAAACAAATATCAAGAACTTAAAAAGTGTTGAAATCACTATGAAACCTTCCAAAACCTCTGAACCTTACCTGGAAGAGCTGCCACCCCTGAATTATTATTTACATGCATTTTATTACAGTTGGTATGGAAATCCACAATTTGATGGTAAATATATACATTGGAACCATCCAATCTTGAAGCATTGGGACCCTAGAATAACTAAGAATTATCCACAAGGGAAACACAGTCCCCCGGATGACATTGGCTCCAGCTTTTACCCTGAATTGGGAATTTACAGCTCTCGGGATCCTTCTGTCATTGAAAGTCACATGAAACAAATGTACTCAGCTTCAATTGGTAATTATTTTTATATGTGTGTGCTTAGGTATGTGATTGTGTGTGTATATAAATGTAGAACATTTAAATAGCTCATTACTCTTCACATTGTTATTAATTATAATTTTAAACTTATAAATACCAAATTAAGCTGTATATATATTCTTAAACACCCAGGACACCACTTTTTTTTTTTTTTTTTTTTTTAAACAAATGGGTTTTTTTTGTTTTTTTTTTTTTTAATTTTTTTTTATTTATGTATGATAGGCACACAGTGAGAGAGAGAGAGGCAGAGACACAGGCAGAGGGAGAAGCAGGCTCCACGCACCGGAAGCCCGATGTGGGATTCGATCCCGGGTCTCCAGGATCGCGCCCTGGGCCAAAGGCAGGCGCCAAACCGCTGCGCCACCCAGGGATCC
The DNA here is from genome assembly GCF_018345385.1 of Vulpes lagopus. Lineage (NCBI taxonomy): Eukaryota > Metazoa > Chordata > Mammalia > Carnivora > Canidae > Vulpes > Vulpes lagopus. Next base: position 18,801,791 of record NC_054824.1, on the reverse strand, counting down.
CAGGACACCACTTTTTAACATTACTTTAAAGTACATTGTTTAATTTCTAATATTTGGAACATTTCCGGATATATTTTTATCGGGTTCTAATTTAATATTCTTAATTATATTAAATTATTATTTACATAAGATACAATGAATTCTCCCACTTGAAGTATAAAGCTCGATTATGTTTCTCTAAAGTATACACCTGTTTAAATATTACCCCAACATGAAGTAAAACATTCTATACCCCAAAACCTTTCCTCATGCTTCACTTATATACCCCGTATTCCTCCCCAGGAAACTGATTCAGTCACTGTAGAGTAGTTGTGAGTATTCTCTTATTGTATGAAAATAGAATCATCTAGCATTTGTGTGTGTGTGTGTGTGTGTGTGTGTGTGTGTAGTCCTTTGTTCAGCATAGCACATCATTTTGAAGTTTACTCATGTTGTTAACTGTGTCAGTAGTTTAGTCATTATTGCTGAGTAGTATTCCATTATATGATTATAGCAATTTATTTCAGCATTCATCTTGATGGACATCTGGACAGTCTCAAATTTTAGGCATGTAGTATATAATTTGGTCTTGTTTTTCTGTTTTTTTAAAACTAGTCTAATGATCTCTTTTTAAATTTGTATTTATTTATATTTAATGTAATGATGATATGGTTTATTTTAAATGTTTTGTTTGCTGTTTTCTATTTATCCCATCTGTTATTTTTTCCTCTTTTTCTGCCTTCTCTTGTATAAAATAGGCTTGTTCCATTTTTTCTCTTCTCATATATTTTCATCTTTGTTATTTTATGATTGCTCTAAAATTTGTAATATGCACTTTATCTGATCAGAAGTCTCTTGTTATTTTTGTTCACTTTTCCCCTTAACTTGCTCTTCCCTCTAACTTCTGGCACTCCAATTGCACACGTTTACATAAAGCCATATTATCCCATAGGTAATTAGTAAAAAAAAATTAAAAAAAATAATTAGATCCCTGAGAATTCTTCAATTTGTTAATCTACTTAAAACAACAACAACAACAACAACAAATTGTGTTGTTGTGTTTCCTCTGTCTTATTAGTGACCCTAACACCAGGGCCATAAAAACAAATTGAGTGTTCTCACATTTTTATAGCTGTACAAAAAGCACAAACTCACTATTGAGCTGATATGTACATCAGAGGTGTGCAAGACTTATTCCTGAACAAAATGTAGAATTTTGTGAATCTACATCAACTATGTGTAAGATGACTTGTTTTTCTTCTGTAATTCTTATTTAAAAAATCTACCTTTCTAATATATACTTAAAGCTCCAGTTTCTATGGTCTGTGATAAAGATATAAAATATCAGACAGCATTGACTACCATCTGTGTTCACAATTTACTTTTGGGGAGAAAAACCTTTCAAATGGCTTTTCTTATTTGTACAAAGAGTTTATATCACATTTAAGTCATTTTTGTTATTTCAAGGTTGATTGTAACTATAAAAGCTATGCTTTACAAAAAAATGGATATCCATGGAAGTTTCAGATTTTAAGTGCAAACTGAACTTTATGCAATGAGTGTTCCCCCATATATGTTCATATAAAGAAATAATATGTAAATGACATACTTTGTATGTTATTATCTAATCGTGATTAGGAAGAAAACTTTCAGTTCATATTTAGTTTTATGCCTGTGTTATTTTGTGAATACCTTTTTTTTTTATTATTTTGATGGTATTATGAATTGGAGTTTTCTTCCATGTTTTTCAGATGCTTTATGGTTAGTGTGTTAGTATATGTGTTAAATAGAAGTGGTGAAAGTGACCATTCTGCCTTGTTCTTGATTCTCTAGGAAAAACTTAGTCTCACTCTTAGCTGTTCACTCTGTTATTTTTATATATAGCTTTCGTTGTGATAATTTCCTTCTCAGTTTTTGAGTATTTTTATCATGGAAGAGTTGAATTTTGTCAGGCCCTTTTTCTCATCAATGTAGATTTTTTTTTCCTTCTTCACTCTGTGGTATACTACATTTATTTACTTCCACATACTGTACCATCCTTGCATTCCAGGAATAAATTCCACTTAATCAAGGTTTGTAATCCTTTTACTATACTGTTGATTTTTTAAGTAATGATAGATCTTCCTCGTCTTCTGATGGGTTTAAATCCATAGTAAGTTGAAAATATCATAGGTCAAAAATACATTTTTTAAAATTTAAAATTTTTTTTTAGAGATTTTACTTATTCATGAGAGGCAGAGAAGAGAGGCAGAGACATAGGCAGAGGGGGAAGTAGGCTCCCTGTGAGGAGCCTGATTCAGGACTCGATCCCAGGACCACAGGATTATGACCTGAGCCAAAGGCAGACACTCAACCACTGAGCCACCCAGGTGCCCTGAAAATACATTTAATACATCTAACCTAACATAGCTAAGGTTCTTAGGACACTTATATTCACCAGTAGTTGGGAAATCATCTAATATGAAGCCTCTTTTATAAATAAGGTCTCAAAAATCTCATGTAATTTATTGAATACTATATTGCAGGTGAAAAACAGAACAGTTGTATGGGTACAAAATGATTGTAGATGTATGGCTTGTTCACTTTCATGATCACCTGGCTGACTAGGAACTGTGGCTCACTGCTGCTGCTCATCATCAGGAGGGAGTATTATACCACATATTGTTAGCCCAGGAAAAGATCAAAATTCAAAATACAGTTTCTACTGAATGCCTATCACTTTCACACTATCATAGTGTCATAAAGTTGAAAAATCTTAGGTTGAACCATCTCGTATCTGGTACCATCTGTATTTTGTTGAGGAATTTTTACATCAATATTCGTTTGGGATAATGGTTTAGTTATGTCTTTGCTTTGGTGTTAAGGTAATGCTGACCTCAGAATTAAAAAGTATTCCCTCCTCTTTAATGTTTTGGATAGTTTGAGAAGAATTGGCTTAATTCTTCTTTAATGTATATTGATAGAACTCACCTATGAAGCCTTTGGGTCCAGGGCTTTTCCTTGTTGGGAGATTTTTGATTAGTGATTTACTTTGCTTACTAGTTATAAGTCCATTCTATTTATTTCTTCATGGTTTAGTCTTGGTAGCTTTGGGGCTTCTAGGAATTTGTACATTTCAATATGGTTGTCCAATTTTTTTGCCATATATTTTTTCATAGTACTCTCTGATAATTCTTTCTGTAGAATTATTAGTAATGTCCCCACTTGTCTTTCTGATTTTAGTACTTTGTATCTTCCTTCCTTTTTCTTAGCCCATCTTGCTAGAGGTTTGTTAGTTTTGATGATTTCTTCAAAGAACCAACCTTTGTTTTCATTGATTTTTCTGTTTCTTAATTCCCTATTTCACTTATCTGTGCTCTAATCTTTATTATTTCCTTCCTTCTAGAAATCTTACTACTTTTTTCTTCTTGTATTAATTCCTTAAGTTGTAAAGTTAGGTGGTGGTTTTGAGATCATTCTTGTTTTTTAGATGTAAGCATTTATGGCTGTCAGTTTATCCCCTTAGCTAGTATCACCTTGTCCATATCCAGTTTTGATATGTCATGTTTGCTTTATTTTTTTCTAAGTGTTTAGAAAACACTTGGCTTATGATTTCTTTTTTGATATACTGTTGTTTAATCCTTTAGTCTTTAATATAGTATATTAAATATAGACTTGAGAGGATTTACTCTTTAATGTTAAATCTTATTCTTCATTCCTGGAATAAACCCCATTTGTTGATAATTTATTATCCTATTTATATAATAGTATATCCTGTTTGCTAATCTTTTTTAAAAGATTTTGTCTATGTCCATGTTCAGCTGGTAGATTGGTCTGCAATTTTTCTTTTCTTGAAATATCTGTCTGTTTGTTATTAAAGTAGTACTGGTGGAGTGCTCAGTTAGGTGTCTAGCATTTGATTTTGGCTTAAATCATGATCTCAGGGTCATGAGATCCAGCCTCACATTAGGCTTCATACTCAGTGTGGAATCTGCTTGATACTCTCTTCCTTTCCCTATGCCCCTCCCTTCACTTACACTTGTACTCTCTTTCTAATAAATAATTAAAATGTTAAAAAAGCAAAAATAAAAAGGCTAGCCTGATAAAACAAGTTAAAACTTCCCTCTTTTTTTCTGGAAGAGATTAAGTAGAGTTGGTGGTATTTCATATTCTGTATTTGATAGAATTCTCCAGTGAAACCATTTTTGCCTGGTGGTTTCTTATTTCATTTAAATTCAAGTTCATTAATAGGACTATCCATGTTATCTATTTCTTCTTGAGTGAGTTTGGTCCTTTTTCAGTTTTTAAAGAACTGGTCAGTATCATCATATTTGTCAGTTTTATGTACAAAAATTTGTTTATATTATCCCTCCATTACGCTTTTAAAATATATGAGGTCTTTATATTCTGAATGTTTTACCTCTTTCATCTGTGCTTTTAATATTTTTTTTCCTCTTTTTTTTTTTTTTAATTTTGTCAAGGGTATCTAATATTACTGATCCTTTCAGGCAACCAATACTTGGTTTCATTATCTGGAAAAATGTTGATTGCTGTGGAATTATATCTTACAAATGTCAATTGAAGTTCTTGATAGTATTGTTCAGGTCTTTTCTATGCTTGCCAGTTGTCTACTTGTTCTATCAATTATTGATAAAACAGTGTTGATGTCTTCAAGTGTAATTGTGGACTTAATCTGTTTCCCCTCCCAGGTCTGCCATTTTTTTGTTTTCTATATTTTGAAGGTCTTTTTTTTTTTTTTTTTTTTTTAAAGAATTTATTTATTTATTCATGATAGAGAGAGAGAGAGAGAGAGGCAGAGACACAGGCAGAGGGAGAAGCAGGCTCCATGCACCGGGAGCCCGATGTGGGATTCGATCCTGGGTCTCCAGGATCGCGCCCTGGGCCAAAGGCAGGCGCCAAACCGCTGAGCCACCCAGGGATCCCCTGAAGGTCTTTTGTTAAGTACATGAACATTGAGAACTGCTATATCATTTGGATGGAGTCCTTTAATATGAAGAATCCCTTATTTCTTTTTAAAGATTTTATTTATTTATTCATGGGAGACACAGAGAGAGAGAACCAGAGACATAGGCAGAGGGAGAAGCAGGCTCCATGTAGGGAACCCTATATGGGACTCGGTCTCAGGACTCCAGGATCACGCCCTGAGCTGAAGTCTACCTGAAGGTAGACACGTAACTGCTGAACCACCCATGCCTCTCTGAAATATCCCTTATTAGTGCCGGAAATATTCTTTGTTCTAAGGTCTTCTTTGATGTTAATATAACAACTCAAGCTCTCTTTAATTAGTGTTTACCTGGTAAATCTTTTTTTTTTGTTCTTTCTTAACCCATCTATGTCTTCATACTTAAGTTGTGTTCAAGGAAATCAGTCTGATCAGGTCTTGCTTTTTTTAAACCAATTTGAAAATTTTGTCCTTAAAATGGTATGCTTAGACTGTTTGTACTCAGTGTGATTGTTACAGGATTAGATGGATTGCAGTGTGTCATTTGCCACTCCCTATTTATTCAATTTCTTTGTTCCCCTCTTTTTTCTGTGTTCTTTGGATTAATTGAATAATTTTTATGATTCATATACTCTTCACTATTTGCTTCTTTTTTCTTTTTTTAGTTGTTGACATAAGGTTTACCAAGTACACCTTTATGTGATCAGTCCACTTACAAATAATACATACTTTGCATATAGTATAAGGACCTCATCACAATATATTCCAGATTTTTCCATCCCATATCGTTTGCTATTGTCATAACTGTCACATAAGACATAAGACACTGTACATTATTACTCTTTTTCTTATAGATCAGAGGTTGGCTAACATCTTCTTTAAAGGACCAGCCATATTTTTGGTTTTGTAGGCCACATTGTCTATTACAACTACCCAACTCAGCCATTAAATGTAAAAGTGGCCATATGTAAACAAATGTATAGAAAACTTACAGAGGAGAAGATTTGGCTCGTGTGCCATAGTTTGTTGATGACAGCTTTAAACAATTATTCAAAAAAAAAAGTAAAATAAACAATCATTCATCTTATAAATAATTAAAAGACAAATGTTAATTTTATCTTTTATATTTCCAGTGTTCTTATAATACTAATCTGCTTGTGATGAATTCTTTCAAGTGTTGTTTATATTCTTTGTTTTGAATGATGTTTCCTCTGCTATAGAATTCTCAGTGGGCAGATTTTAGAGGTTTCTGTGTTCTTATGGAACTTTAAAAATGTTACTCTATTATCTTCGATCCTGGTTTCTGATAAGTATACTATAATTTTTACAAATCTTTTCATATCTTTACTTTTCTGAATGTTTCTGTCTTTTTGCATTGACTTAAAATGTTTTTTTCTTCGTTTTTGATTTTTAGCAGTTTAAAGATATTTGTATATGTTGGTTTTGGTATTTATCCTGGGTATTCTGAGCTTCTTGAATTTGTCGTTTTGTCTGTCATCTGCTTTAGATAATTCTTAGCAATTACTTTGACGTGTATACCTTCTGCCTCTTCAGAGTTTTCAATGAGATGAATGGTAGAATGTTGATGTTTATCCTAGAAATGTTTAATGTTTTGTTTTAAACTTTATTATTATGTTTTAATTATTATAATTTTTGTGACTTGCTTGAATTTACTCTCCTTAGCTCTGTTCAGTCTGTTCATAAGTCTGTTGAAGGTATTCTTCATCTTTTAACATGTTTTTCATACCCAAATTTCTTATTCTTTTTATTGAGGTACAACTGACATACAGTGTTGTATTAATATCAAGTGCTCAACATACTTGTTCAACATATGTGGCTTAGTGCTACTATAAGTGTAGTCACCATCTGTCACCATACAGTGTTATTACAATATTATTGATGACATTCCCTATGCTATACCTTTCATCTCTCTGACTTATTTATTCCTTAACTGTAAGTTTGTACTTCTTAATATCCTTTATCCATTTCACCCATCCCCCCACCGTTCTCCCTTCAGGCAGCTACCAATTTGTTCTTCATATTTATGGGTCTGTTTCTGCTTTGTTGTTTGTTTGTTTTATTTTTTAGGTTCCACATATAAATGAAATACCATGATATTTGTGTCCCTGACTTATTTCACTTAATATGCTCTGGGTCCATCTATGTTTTTCAAATGGCAAGGCTTCATTCTTTTTATGGCTAAGTAATATTCCATTGTGTGTGTGTACATATATACATGTATATACACACACCACATCATCTTTAGCAATTCATCTATGGAAGGATACTTGGTCTGCCTCTATATTTTGGCTATTGTAAATAATGGTGCATATATCTTTTTGAATTAGTGTTTTCATTTTCTGTAGAAAAAAATAAGTGTTTTCATTTCCAGTAGTAGAATTACTGGATCATAAGGTCTTTTTCTTCTTTCCTTTCTGAATTCTTTCAAGATCTATCTATCTATCTATCTATCTATCTATCATCTATCATCTCTTTATCTGTGTGAGAGTGTGAGAATGCATGAATGTAGAGAGGAGACAGGGAGAGGGAGAACAGACTCCCCACTGAGCAGGGATCCCAATGTGGGGCTTGATCTCAGGACCCTGAGATCGTGACCTGAGCCAAAGGCAGACACTTAACCACCTGGTGCCCCCGATCATAAGGTATTTCTATTTTTAATTTTTTGAGGAACCTCTATACTGTTTTTTGCACAGTGGCTGCACCTATTTACAATCCTTCCAACATTGTATAAGGGTTTCTTTTTTCCCATATTCTTGCCAAGACTTGTTATTTGCTGTCTTTTTTATTCTAGCCATACTGACAGATACAAGATAATATTTCATTTTGGTTTTGATTTGCATTTCCCTGATGATTAGTGGTGTTGAACATCTTTTCATGTGATTATTGGTCATCTGTATGTCCTCTTTGGAAAAAATATTCAAGACTTCTGCCCATTTTTAAATCAAATTATTTTTTGTTTTTTCTTTTTTTATTGGTGATACTGGTGTTAAGTTATATGATATGACGTATGATTTATAGATATCTTCTCCCATTCAGTAGGTTGCCTTTTCATTTTGTTCATGGATTCCTTTGCTGGGCAAAGCTTTTTATTTTGGGATAGTCCCAATAGTTTATTTTTGCTTTTGTTTCCCTTGCCAAATGAGACAAAACTAGGAAAATTTTGCTAAGACCATTGTCAAAAGACATTACTATTTTCTTCTAGGGAGATATTGAGTTGCAGGTCTCACACTTAGGTCTTTAATCCCTTTTGAGTTTATTTTTTTGTATATTGGGAGAAAGTTGTTCAGTTTCACTTCTTTGCATGTAGCTGTCTAGCTTTACCAGGACACTTTATTGACAAGTCTATCTTTATCCGATTGTATATCCTTGTTTCCTTTGTTATAGACTAATTGACTGTGGGTTTAGTTCTGAGCCCTCTGTTCTGTTCCGTTGATTTATGTATCTTATTTTTTATCCAATACAATACGGTTTTGATTACTACAGCTTTGTGTAGTATACCTTGAAATCTGGGATTGTGATACCTTCAACTTTACTCCTTTAAAAAAAAAAAATTACTTATTAGAGAGAGAGAGAGAGAGATCACAGAGGCAGAGGCAGAGAAAGAGGAGAAGCCAACTTCCCGCTGAGCAGAGAGCCTAATGCGGGACTCCCAGGGCCCTGAGATCATGATCTGAGCCAAAGGCAGACACTTGACTGAGCCACCTAGGTGACCCAACTTTATTCTTCTTTCACAGGATTGCTTTGACTGAGGTCTAGTGGTTCTATACAAATTTTAGGATTATTTGTTTCAGTTCTGTGAAAAGTGCTTTGGTATTTTGATAGAGCTTGCATTGAGTCTATAGATTACTTTTGTTAATATGGACATTTCAACAGTATTTTTGCAAACCATGAATATGGAACATTTTTCCATTTATTAGTGTTCTTTAATTTTTTTCATCAGTGTTTTATAGTTTTCAGAGTATAATTTTTTTAACTTCTTTATTAAGTTTATTCTCAGATATTTTATTATTTTTGGTGTGATTATGAATGAAGCTGTTTTCTTTATTTCTCTTCTACTTTGTCAGTAATGTATAGATAATGCAACAGATTTCTTTTTATTAATTTTGTATCTTGCAACTTTACTGAATTCATTGATCAGTTCTTAGTAGTTTTTTGGTGGAGTCTTTAGGGTGTTCTATATATAGTATCATGTCATTTGCAAATAGTGACAATTTTACTTCTTTACCAATTTGGATACCTTGTATTTCTTGTCTGATTACTGCAATTAGGACTTCAGTACTATATTGAATAAAGATAGTGAGAGTGGACATCCTTGCTTCATTCCTGAAAAAGGACACACTTTGAATCTTTCACCATTGACTGTGGTGTTAATTGTGGGGTTTTACTAATGTGATTTTTATTATCTTGAATAATGTTACCTCAAAACCCATTTTGTTGAGAGTCTTTATCACAAATGGGTGTATGTTTATGTCATTTGCTATTTTTGCATCGATTGAGCTTATCATATGGTTTTTATCCTTTCTCTTGTTACTGTGATATATCACATTGATTGTTTTGCACATATTGAAACACCCTTGCATCCCTAGAATAATCCTACTTGATTGTGGTGAATGATCCTTTTAGTATATTGTTGAATTCTGTTTGCTGGTATTTTGTTGAGGATTTTATATCTACATGTTAATCAGAAATACTGGTTTCCAGTTTTCTTTCCATGTATTGTCTTTGTCTAGTTTTGGTATCAGTCTAATGATGGCCTCATAGAATTAATTTGTTAATTTTCCTTCTGTTTTTGGGAATAGTTTGATAAGAGTAAACATTAACTCTTCTTGAAATGTTTGGTAGAATTCACTTGTAAATCTGTTGGGTTTGAACATTTATTTGTTGGGAGCTTTTTTATAACCAGTTCAATTTTATTACTAGTCATTGGCCTATTCAAATTTTCTATTTCGTCCTGATTCAGTTTTGGAAGATGATGTGTTTCTAGGAATTAATCCTTTTCTCCTAGGCTATCCCAATTTTATGGATGTGCAAGTGGTGGGGAAGGGGAGAGGTAAGGAAGAATCTTAAGCAGGCCCCATACCCAGTGCAGAACCCCAAATGGGACTTAATCTCATGACCCTGATATGACCTGTACCAAAATCAATTTGGGTACTTAACCCACTGAGCCACCAAGCTGCCTGTTGCACCAATTTGTTGAAACATATTTTTTTCATTATATTCTTTTATAAATCTTTACATTTCTGTGGTATTGGCGGTTATTTCTCCTTCATTTCTGATTTTATTTATTTGAGTCCTCTTTTTTTTTTTTTTTTCCTTGATGAATCTGGCCAAAATTTTATCAATTTTGTTTTTCCTTTCAAGGAAGCAGTTCCTGATTTCATTGATCTTTTTTTCTTTTTTCTGTTTGGTGGTATTTATTTATTTACTTATCTATCTATCTATCTATCTATCTATCTCTGTTTCTGCTCTGAACTTTATTATTGTCTTTGGGCTATGTTTGTTCTTTTTCTAGCTCTCTTAGGCCTGGGCTTGGTAATTTGAAATTTTTCTTGTTTCTTGAGACAGGCCTGTATTGCCATAACTTCTCTCTTAGAGCTGAACTACTTTTTCTGTGTCCCAAAGATTTTGGATAGTATATTTTCATTTTCATTATCTCTAAGTGCTTTTTAATTTCCTCTTTGATTTCATGATTGACTTACTGCTTAGTAGCATGTTGTTTGGCCTTCCTGTATTTATGATCTTTACAGATTTTTTTCTTGTAATTGACTTCTAGTTTCACATTATCATGGTGAAAAGATCCTATATATGATCTTAATCTTCTTAAATTTATTGACACTTGTTTTGTGTCCTAACATATGATATGTCTTGGAGAATGTTCGATGTGCATTTGGAAAGAATGTATATTTTTCTGTTTTTGAATAGAATGTTCTGAATACATCTTTTAATTTCCATCTGATCTAATGTGTCATTCGGAGCTACTTTTTCCTTGGTGATTTTTCTTTCTGGATTGTCTTTCCATTGATGTAAGTGGGGTATAAACACCTCTACTATTATTATAATACTGTCAATTTCTCCATTGCTGTCAATGGTTGCTTTATATATTTAGGTGTTTCTATTTTGGGTGTATAGATATGTACAATTGTTATATCTTCTTGTTGGATTGACCCCTTTATTATTATGTAATGCCCTTTTTTGTCTCTTGCTACAGTCTTTGTTTTAAAGTTTATTCTGTCCCATTAGTATTGATAACAAAGTTTGTTGTTGTTGTTGGATGGTGTAGGTTTTCCAGGTCTCCTTCTTTTCAGTATGTGTGTATCTTTAGGTCTGAAGTGAATGTTTTTTGGGCAGGATATAGATGGGTCTTGTTTTGTTAGCCATTCAGTAGCCCTGTGTCTTTTAAGCATTTAGTCCATTTATATTTAATATTGATAGGTATGTACTTAATGCTTTTTTGGTTGTTTTAGCTTTTCTCTGTATCATTCTTTTAATTTGGTTTGATGGTTTTATTTAATGTTATGCTTGGATTCTGTGTGTGTGTCTCTGTGTATCCATGTATAGGTTTTTGATTTTTGTTTTCCATTAATTTATATATAATGTGCATACGAGTCTTGGTTCATGATTGCTTAAGTTCAAACACATTCTGAATAGTACTAAATATATATACATTATGTCTTTTTAGTTTGTATATGCTTCAGGTGATTTTTGTAGGTATAATTGATCTTACTGCTTTTGTGTCTTAACTTCCATACTGGCTTTATAAGTAATTCATTTACTTCCATTACAGTATGTGTGCTTTTACCTGTGAATTTTTTTCTTTTATAATTTTATTACTTGTACTTATGGTTTCTTTTGATATGAAGAATTCTGTTTATCATGTAAGGCTGGTTTAGTGGTGATGAACTCCTTTAACTTTTGTTTGGGAAGCTACTTCTTTTCCTTTTCCTTTTCCTTTTTCTTTTTCTTTTTCTTTTTCTTTTTTTTTTTCTTTTTCTTTTTCTTCTTCTTTTTCTTTTTTTTTTTTTCAAGATTTTACTTACTCATCAGAGACAGAGAGAGAGAAGCAGAGACATAGACAGAGGGAGAAGTAGGCTCCCTTGGGGAGCCCGATGCAGGACTCAATCCCAGGATCATGACCTGAGCCAAAGGCAGGTGCTCCATCACTGAGCCACTCAGGCATCCCACTACCTCTTTTTCTATTCTGAATGATAAACTTGCTGGGCATTCTTGGTAGCAAATTTTATGTTTTGTTTTGTTTTGTTCCCCCCCCCACCCCTTTCATGCCACTTTTGAATATATCATGCCACTTTCTTCTGACCTTTACAGTTTCTGCTGAGAAATCAGCTAATAGCCTTAGGGAGTTTTCCTTGTATATAACTTTTTCTTTTCTCTTGCTGATTTTAAAATTCTTTTTATCGTTATGTTTTGCCATTTTACTTACTATGTGTCTTAGTGTGGACCTGGAGTTCATCTTGTTGGTGCCTATGTGTGCTTCCTGGATCTGATGTCCGTTTCCTTCCCCAGATGAGAAGTTTTCAGCTTTACTTTTGCAGATTTTCTCCTGCCTTCTCTCTTTCCTTTTTATGTTTTCCCTATAATGTGGATGTTACTACACTTGGTGATGAGTTTCCTTAATCATCTTCTCCTCTTCTTCCTCTTCTTCCTTTTCTTTCTTTCTTTCTTTCTTTCTTTCTTTCTTTCTTTCTTTCTTTCTTTCTTTCTTTCCTTTCTTCTTCTCCTCCTCCTCCTCCTCCTGCTACTACTCCTCTTCCTCCTTCTCCTCCTTCTCCTCCTCCTCGTCCTCTTCCTCCTCTTCTTTTCATTAACCTCTTTCTCTCTTTGCTGTTCAGCTTGGATGCTTCCTCCCATTACCCTGTCTTCCAGATCACTGATCTGTTCTTCTACATCCTCTAATCTTCTGTGGATTACCTCTGGTTTTTGGTTTTGTTTCATAATCTAAGCAATTGAGTTCTTTATCTCTGACTGGCTCTTCTTTGGCATTTCTTTGTTGAAGTTCTGAGGTCATTCATTCTATTTTCAAGTCCAGTGACTATCTTCATAATCATTACTTTGAATTGTCTGTCAGGCATATTTGCTTATCTCAGTTTCATTTAATTCTTTTGCTATGATTTGTTTCATTTGGGACATATTTCCCCATGTCCTCATTTTGTCTAACTCTGTGTTTGTGTCCATATATTAGGGAGATCATTTATGTCTCCTGCTTTTTAAAAAGTAATGACCTGTAGAAGAGGTCCTGTGGTACCCTGTCAATCCTCCCTGGTCACCAGAAACAGGTACACGTGGGGTGTCTCCTCTGTAGGCGGTGTGTGCCCTAATGTTGTGGTGGAACTGCTTTTGTGTTCAGCTCAGCCAACTGCAGTGACCCATTGTAGGCACACTAGGCAGTTTGTGCAATTGAGAAGTCTATTTGAGGCCTTGGCAGGCTAGTAGGTGGGTAGGGTCAGCAATCAGGCTGTTTGCCCTTAGCCTTTCTGCCACAGCTGTGGGATACCAAACAGCAAACCTTCTTTCTGTTCAGCCAGTAAAGAGGCTTTGATGCTGGAACTTTGGGCATTCTAGTGTGTAGGATTATCTTCCCCTTTCCCCAGGGCAGGAATCACTTTTGAGTGATGCTGGTCCCTGCTGGGGTTGCTTGCGGGTTATGGTGGGGCAGGAACCACTTTGGTGGAATGCCTGACAGGGCGGCAGGAGGGTTGGATGGTCAGGTCTGCAGGTGAATGTGGGGACAGAGCACATAGTACTAGCAAGATAGGTAGAGAGTGTTAGTACTGGCTCCTGCAAGTGTCCAACTACCTAGGATGGGAGAGGGCGAGAGAAATGACACCTTACCAATACTTTTGTTTCTAAAGAAGTCTTCTGATGATTTCCCCCCCCCCCCCCCGCCCCCTCCCCCTGGCATATGTTCTAAGATTACTGAATAAATCTCCTTCATGTATACCCCAGGCACTTTTCAGACTGCTGTTGTGCTGTGTCTCTGGTTGAATTAATAATTATGATGGATTTTTAAAGGCAGGACTCTGTTCCCTATTGTTATCTGACCCTGTTGAAGTTAATCCCAGCTCATTTTTAAAGTATGCTAAGTTAAGTCTTGCTGATATAAAGCTCTTCAAGTTAAGTCCCATTGGTTTTCAAGGCTTGATGTTATGGGAACTCATCTTCCCAGTGCATTCCCCAGTGCCCTGCATGCTGGTGTAGGGTTTAATCCTCTTCCTTTTCTTTAGTTGTGGTATAAGTCCTGTTTGTGGTTAATCTCACCTGGCGTTTTGATTCTTAATTGTGCCTCCACCTCTTCTATCCTTTTTGATGTGACTACCTGTCTGTGATTTAACTGTGGAAAGTCTTCTCTGCCAGTCTTCAGATTATTTTCAGAGCTAGTTACATATATGTGGCTATAATCTTAGAGGTGTGTCCATGGGAGGAGGTGAGTTTGGGATCATCCTGTGTATCTTGCCTGAATTTCTATTTGATTCTTAGTTTTCATCTCAGCTGATCTACATATGATGGCTCTCTTTCCCATTAGACCTTTTAATGTTTTAATCATAATAATTTTATACTCATTGTTTAATTATTTCTGTTTCATATCTTAGTCTAGTTCTTTTGACTGCTTTGGCTCTTGACAGTTATTTTTTTCTTGCTTTTTTATATGCTTTGTGCTTTTTGTTGAACATAGGTTATCTTATATAGTGACAATAGTATTCATGTCTAGAACTGGGCTTGCCTTTCTTCTAAATCTTTAGTTTGGAATAACGTTTGATATGTTAGAAAGAAACAATAAATTATATGAGAAGCTATTATAAACTTTGCGGAGTTAAATGCATCCTACTTTATTTGTCATTGTCTTTTTATTTCCTTGTAATTATGTGGGGGTCTTATTCTATTAATTCATTCTCTGTACTTTTTAAAACATACTTTTAGAGAATGAACTGAACTTATATCCATTTTACAAATGGAAATTTAAGTAAAATAAAAAATACCTATCAAATAATGGAATGGGAACTTGATTCTCTAGGTCTGATTTCATGTCTTGTGTTCTTAACTATTATCTGTCTAGATTCATTATTTGACTACATTGGAAGAAAACATAATTGGGTTTCATTTATATTGAAGGCCCTGTGGTATGTGCTATGGAGGAACAACATAATCAATAGGACATCTGTATTTAATAAAATGCTAGGGGTGCCTGGGCGGCTCAGTTGGTTAAGTGTCTGACTTTTGGTTTCAGTTCTGGTTGCGATCTCAAAGGTCATGAGATCAAGCCCCACATCAGGCTCTGGGCTCAGTAGGGAGTCTGCTTGAAAATTATCTCCCTCTGCCCCACCCCCTGCTTGGCACACACTCTGTCTCTCAAATAGATAAATCTTAAAAAAATAAAAAACAAACTGCTAATATTCTAGGAATAGACCTCAAAGAATATCTATTTTCACTAAACAGTTGAAATAGTAGAAAGACACAGTAATCATATTTGTAAATGATACTTAGTTTATGTGTTTAGAGAAAGTTTTCTGGTTGCTGTGATGATTCGTTACCTCTGTAAGTGGTCCAACCCTCCTCATGAGGAGGACCATCATCATTGGGTTATTTCACAGGCCATTACTTACTCAGAACTCATGAGTCATATAGTCCAAGAGACACTGTACAAAGATAATTTAGACTGTGGAACACAGTATGGGGATAGAATTAGACATATGGAAAGGATAATTTGATACAATAAAAATCTGAAAGAAAATGAGGAACAAAGAACATTCTTCTCAAGCCTTAGTATATAACTTCAACGAGGAAAATGAGGAAGAAAAATCAGTAGAGAAGAATGAAATGGTTAGAGTATTAGGAGAATCAATAATCTAGCAATGCTGTCCAATAGAACTTTCTTGATAATGAAAATGTTCTATATCTGTGCTGTTCAATACAGTAGAAAATACTCGTCACTTTAAAGCTAGAGAATTTCCCAAGTGTTTTCAAACTGGGACTTAATCCACAATTTTGAGGATTGGTTTACTTCTGCCAACTCTTTTGGGCAGACTGATTTCCTTGCTCATTTACTTCTCTTCTTCATGATTTTGCCTCAGTTTGGACAAGTAATTCCTTACTCTCCACCTCTTTAAGATTTTTGTAATCCACATTTTATTTAATAAGTTTTTTCTTTGGAAATGTTCTGTGTAGCCTAATCTATTATTAGAAACAGGAATCTTTTGTATTTCATGGAAGAATGCTATGCCTACAATTTTCCTAGGCTTCACGGCATTTTCTTTCTTTTGTATATTCTTCCTTTACTATTTTGTCTCAACTTTGTTTTCTTCATTTATTTCTTGCAGGATTTTTTCATAAGTTCTATGTTGAGAATATTTTGATTGTGACTTTTCACTGATAGTGTTCTTTTTATAAGCTAGGCTAGTAGGCAGCTTAGATGTTTGATCCATTGTTTCCAGACACTTTCTTACCAGCATTTTTCTCTATATGGTGGACTCCCTTCGTGGCTAGCCATAAGCTTCCCTAAAGCATCTGATGTATTATAGATTTTTTTTCTACTTCTTGTGTTCTTATTGCTATTTTTATTTTCAGAGTGGATAGATGATACAGACATCTCTTTCTGTAAACTTTGATGACAGTTCTGTTTTATTTCTCTAGATGGGGCTGCTCTGTACATTGTGGTTCTACTATAAAGTTTAAGGCTTATAATTTAGTTCTCTGCCAGTTTCTAACCTTGCACTTCTGTATTTCCACATGCTTCTCTTTTGGTACTATTGTATTTATCTCCATGCCTTGAAGAGTATTTTGAATGATTTAGAAATAAGTAGCATTTTATTAATGGCCTCTCATTTCTTTATATATTAGTGAGGCTTTGAATTAGTTGATTTCCAATATTCCTTCAAAGTTAGTGGTTTTTTTTTTTTTTGCAGGCTTATGTTTCTAAAACTTATTTTGTAATATATCATTTCAAAAGTAAGTAAGTAATACAAGGAGAAACTAATTTTTTCCTTGAATTTTCATAATTGCGCCAAATGGTAAGTATCCATAGTATCTTCCAGTATGTAAATGGATAAACTGTGGTACATTTGTGCAATGAGATATTATGCAGCAGTAAAAAGAATGCTCTATAAATTCATAAAAAGACATAAATGAACCTTAATTAAGATGGCTGACCGAAAGAGTTACTGTGTGATTCCACCTATGTAACCTTGTGGAAAAGACAAAGCAGTAGAGATACTGAAAAGATCAGTTATTATCCAGGGAATTGAGAGGGAGAGGAAGGAGGGATGAATAGATGAATGCCAAAGGATTCTGAGGTTGGTAAAACTATTGTGCATAATACTATAATCGTGGGCACATATGCTTTTGTCAGAAGCCATACAACTGTACATCATAAAGAGTGAACCCTAATGTAAATTGTGGACTTTGCTTAATAATGTATCAATATTGGTTCAAGTGTGGCAAATATACTACATTACTGCAAGATATTAATAACAGGAACCCTGTATGTGAGTTGGAGAGGGGTGTAGGAGGAGAATATATGGAAACTACTTTCTGTGTAATTTTTCTGTAAACCTAAACTTATTCTGGAAAGTAAAACCTATTAACTAAAATATATTCATATCTGATAAAAAATTCACAAATATGACTATATAAAGTAAATAACCATACATAGTATCTAAGTAAGAAAACAACAACTCATATGATAATGTATTTCTTTTCTATTATTAACAATTTGATCTTTATTCTACCTTTTTAAAAACTTTTTTAGAATAACTCTAGTTACTCCTGTTCCTATATTTATTTTTCTTTTTGGCCTTTTCTATTAGGTGTACTAGCCCTATCTTGGTACCCACCTGGTACAAATGATGAGAATGGAGAAAATACTGATGACTTGGTACCAACTATTTTGGATAAAGCTCATAAATATAATCTGAAGGTATTTAATTTTATATTTTTATTGAGATATCATTGGCATATGACATATTTAGTTTCAGGTGTTCAACATAATGATTTGATATGTTTATTTTGTGAAAGGATCATCACAAAAACCTAGTTGACATTCATCATCACATTTTTACAAATTATTTTTTCTTGTGATACAAATTTTTAAGATCTATTCTTATTGGCTTTTAAATGTATAATACCATGTTAATTATAGTCACCATGCTATACATTATATACCTAGGTATATTTTTATTTTATGACTGGAAATCTGTACCTTTTAACCATCTTCACTATGTACTATGTAAATATGTTCTCCCGTTTGCTATTTGCCTTTCACTTTGCTGTGCAGAAGCTTTTTAGTTTGATGTAATCCCACTGTTTATTTTTGCTTTTGTCTTTACTTTATGGTGTCAGATCCAAAAAACCATCACTAAGACCTGTGTGAAGGAGTTTACCACCCGTGTTGTCTTCCAGAAGTTTTCACCCTCTCCCCCCTCTCACCTCAGAACATCTGTTCTCTGTATCTATGAGGTTGTTGTTGTTTTGTTTTTGTTTTTAATTCTACATTTAAGTGAGATCATACGATATCTGTCTTTATCTGACAGACTTATTTGTAGCATAATGAACTCAAGGTCCATCTACGTTGTAGCAAATGACAAGATTTCCTTCTTTTTGTAGTAAAATAATGTTCACCTTGTCTATATAAATTTTCTTCATTAATGGACATTTAGGTTATTTTCATTTCTTGACTGTTGTAAATATAGGCACACCTTGTTTGTGGTGCTTAGCTTTTTGTGCTTTGCAGATACTATATTTTTTTAAAAAATTGACATTTTGTGGCAAGGCTGCATATAGCATATATATATCAGCACTATATTCCAACAGTATTTGCTTCATGTTTTGCATCACATTTTGGTAATTCTCACAGTATTACAAACTTTTTTCATTATATTGGTTAAGGTGATTTGCGATGAGTGATTATGACTTGTTGAAAGATCAAATGATAGCTAGTGCTTTTTAGCATTAAAATATTTTTTAATTAAGACACATACATTGTTTTTTTAGACCTAATACCATTGTAAACTTAGACTACGGTGTAGTGTAAGCATAACTTTTTTATGCACTGGGAAACCAAAAAAAATCATTTGGCTCACTTTTTTTTTTTTGCCATATTCATTTTATTATGATGGTCTGGAACCAAACCCGTAATGTCTCTGAAGCATGTTGTACGGATACAGTAAGCATAGGTATTTTTTCAAGCTTGTTTTTGTTTCCTTTGGATAAATACCAGAAAGGGGATTACTGGATCATATGGTAGTTTTATTTTTAATTTTTTAAAAAACTTCCATAAAGTTTTCTATAGTGGCCTCATCAATTTATATTCCCATCAATAGTGCACAAGTGTTCCCTTGTCTCTACATCCTCTCCAACACTTATTATTTGTTAAAGATTTATTTATTTTAGGGAGGAAGGGGCTTGCACATGAGCAGGGCAAGGGGCAGAGGGAAAGAAAGAGAATCTCAAGCAGATTCCACACTGAGTGTGGAGCCTGACACGGGGCTTGATCCCACAACTCTAAGATCGTGACCTCAGCTGAAACCAAGTGTTAGATGCTCAACTGACTGAGCCATCCAGGTGCCCAACAC
Organism: Vulpes lagopus; assembly: GCF_018345385.1. Taxonomy (NCBI): domain Eukaryota; kingdom Metazoa; phylum Chordata; class Mammalia; order Carnivora; family Canidae; genus Vulpes; species Vulpes lagopus. The sequence continues at coordinate 18,782,270 of NC_054824.1, read as the reverse complement.
TTGTTATTTCTTATATTTTTGATAATAGCCATACTAACAGGTGTGTCTCATTGTGGTTTGATTTGCATTTCCCTGATAATAAGTGATGATAAGTTCTTTTTTATGTACCTGTTAACCATCTGGATATATTCTTAGGAAAGATAGTCTAAACTACTGCCCCTTTTTAAATTGGATTGTACTTCTTTTTTTTTTTTTTAAGGATTTTATTTATTTGAGCAGGGGGAGGTATAGAGAGAGAGGGAGAAGCAGACTCCCCACTGAGCAGAGAGCCCCATGTGGGACTTGATCCCATGACTCTGAGATCATGACTTGAGCCAAAGGGAGACACTTAACTGACTGAGCCAACCAGGTGACCCTGGGTTGTACTTTTTAAATTGATTTTGGATATTAAACCCTTATTAAATATGTACTATGTAAATATTTTCTCCTGTTTGCTATTTGCCTTTCACTTTGCTGTGCAGAAGCTTTTTAGTTTGATGTAATCCCACTGTTTATTTTTGCTTTTGTCTTTACTTTATGGTGTCAGATCCAAAAAACCATCACTAAGACCTGTGTGAAGGAGTTTACCACCCGTGTTGTCTTCCAGAAGTTTTATACTTTCTAGACTTATGTTTTCGATTTTAATCCATTTTTAAAAAGATTTTACTTATCGAGAGCATGAGTGGAGTGAGGTGTGGGGGGGTGGGGGGAGAAGCAGACTCCCTGCTTAGCAGAAAACCTGATGAGGGGCTCCATCCCAGGACCCTTAGATCATGTCCTGAGCTGAAGGCAGATGCTTAACCAACTGAGATACCCAGGTGTCCCAATTTTAATCCATTTTGAGTTACTTTTGTATATGGTATAATTTAGTGATTCAGTTTTTCTTTTTTTGCTTGTAGCTGTAGTTTTCCCAACACAATTTATTTGCAGAGACTGGCCTTTCCCCATTGTGTGTTCTTGGCTCCATTGTTGAAGATTAATTAACCATATCTGCATGTGGTTTTTGGGGGAGAGGGAGGCATTCTATTCTGTCTGTTCCATTGATCTGTGTCTAGTTTTTTGTTTGTTTTGTTTTGTTTTTGCCAGTACCCTACTGTTTGGATTACTATAGTTTTGTAATACAATTTGAAATCAAAGACATTGATGCTTCCAGGTTTGTTTTTCTTTCTCAAGATTGCTTTGGTTCTCTGTAGTTGTTCCATTACAAATTTTAGGATTTGCTCCATTTCTGTTGAAAAAGCCATTGGAATATTCATAGGGATTGTATTGAATCTATACATTACTTTGTGTAGTATGGACATTTTAACAGTTCTGTTGCACGAAATGTCTTTCCATTTGATTTTCTTGCCTTTCTTTCACTAATGTCTTATACTTTTCAGCATCCAGATCTTTTGCCTTTTTGGTTAAATTTATTCTGTGGTATTTTATTATTTTTGATGCAACTATAAATGGGATCTTCTTAGCTTCTCTTTGTGATAGTTCATTACTATTGAATAGAAATACCATATTTCTGTATACTGATTTTGTATTCTGCAACTTTACTAAATGTTGTTTATTCTAACAGTTTTTTGATGAAGTTTTAGAGTTTTCTGTGTCATATATCATCTGTAAATAATGATAGTTTTGCTTCTTCCTTCCTAATTTGCATTCCTTTATTTCTTTTTCTTTCATTGTTGCTCTGGTACGGAATTCCATTACTCTGTTGGATAAAAGTGGTGAGAGTGGACATCCTTGTCTTATTTGTGATCTTAGAGGAAAATAAATTCAGCATTTCTCCATTAGGTATGATGTTAGCTGGGGGCTTGTTCTATACAGCCTTTATGATGTTGGGTACATTTCCTCTATACCCACTTTGTTAAACCTTTTATCATAAATGGATGTTGAATTTTGTCAAATGTTTTTTTCTCCATCTATTGAGATGATATTCTTTTTACTTATTAATGTTGTGTTTCACATTGACTGATTTGCTGATGAAATAACTCTTGTGTTCCTGGAATAAACCCCATTTAATCATGGTGTGTTATCTTTTTCATGTGTTGTTGTATTCAGTTTAATATTTTGTTGAAAATTTTTGCATCTATGTCCCTCATGATTGTGGGTTGCTGCACTGATATTGGAGTTTATGGTTAGATTGTGTCTCAGCCTGTTGTATCCATTTCAACATGGGGTTTTTTTCTTGTTAGCTTGATCGTATAGAAGTAGCTCAGCTACTTTTTGGATTTCTTACAGAGGAAATTACTCTTTACTTAGTTGTATTTGTACTCTTGTACTTATTTGTTATTTTCATGGGAGGAAATGAATTAAGGTCCTCCTATGTCACCATCTTAAGCTGGACCCTCTGAAGATATTTCATTTTATTATCAAGCTACTCATAAGTTAATTCTTTTGGACATGAGGATATTAGTTTCTGGAATATTTATTTTTATTAAAAGTGTATGAAAATATGAATGAGAATCTTTTCCAATACTGTATTTTTTGTAAAAAAAAATCCTATCATGAATTCCAAAACTTGTATACATTATAATTTATTAAAGATCCATTACTATTTTATATGCATATATTACCTTCATTTACATATTATTTACTTAGAAAAGGATTGAAATGTTCTTTTATGAAGATAATATAGTAAGTAGATTTATATTCTTAACTCTAGATATCAAAGATATACTAAAAATAAGTGTTAACTGTGTGAAATTAAGTATTTATAAAGTAGTTGGAAAACAAACTGCTGCTCAAAAATTTGTCACAATCGGTAATTTAAACTGTATTTAATACATATACCCTCTACACACACATATCTACTTACATATAAAAGCAGGTGAAAGTCTAAAGACAGGTGTAAGACGAAGTAGTAGTAATAGTAGTAGTAGTAGTATTTTTTTTTAGATTTTGGGTTTTTTTTTTATTTATTCATAGAAACACAGAGAGAGACGAGAGAGAGAGGGGGGGAGAGAGAGGGGGAGAGAGAGAGAGAGAGAGAGAGGCAGAGACACAGGCAGAGGAAGAAGCAGGCTCCATGCAGGAAGCCTGATGTGAGACTTGATCCTGGGTCTCCAGGATCACACCCCAGGCTGCAGGTGGCACTAAACTGCTGCGCCACTGGGGCTGCCCACAGTAGTAGCATTAAAGTGTGTTACAAATGGATATTTTTTCACAGTGTAAGATTTTATTTCTTACGGAAATCAATGAATCATGGAAACAAATGATGTTTTAAAGATTTTCAGTAGCACCGCAAACGAAAATTTTATACTAAATAGCAAGACAATACCATTGTTTTTATTTATACACAGATAATTTTCAAAAATTGGATATGTAGTAGGTGGCAACATCAATCTTAATAAATTCACAAGAAATATAACCATAGATTCTGCATTCTTTGACCCTATTCAGTATAATGAAACAATAAAAGGCCAAATGAACCATTTAAAAGTTATCAAATAAAAAAAATTAATTGTAAAATTCTAGTTAAAATACTACTTGAAAAGAAAAACCAAGAGTGAAATTTAAGACATAAAAATAGCCCTGATAAAATTATTGCATTACCAATACTCCTGGGATATTGATAATAAAGGGGAAGAGGAATTAATAAGGATGAAGCAAGCAATTAAATAGAACACAAAACCTTCAAAACAGTATCCTGGATAAATCCATCATTTTTTTTCACTTACAACTATAAAAGTCACTGGTGAGATTTAAAAAGGAAAAAAAAATATATATATAAGCCAAATATTAAAATACCCCATACAGAAGAGAGTTTAGATTTTATATCACCATATTTAAAATGTATGAGAAATGGGCTATCTTCTTAGAAAATAAAAAAAAAATTATGTGCAGGAAGAAATTTAAATAATCTAAATTAATTGTGTCCTATAAAATTCTAAAAGTTTATTGAACTTGTCTTCCCATAGCATCAGATTTCACCTGGCACTTCTAGTCAACCTTTGAGAAACAGTGGATTTTATGATACTGAAATATAATAAGAAGTTTCCTTATTGTCTACTACTGCATAACAAATTACCCTAAAATTCTGCAGTTTAAAGCAACAAGCCTGTATTATCGAATACATTGTCTAAAAGCTGAGAATCCGCAAGTGGCTTACCCTGGTGAGTCTGGTTCAGGCTCTCCCAAGAGGTTATAGGCAATCTCTTTACTGGTACTGCAGTTATCTGAAGGCTATAGATACTTCCAAGCTTCCTCATATGAAGGTTAACAGGTGTCCATTCCTTTCAGCTATTGAAGTGGGAGTTTTGGTTCTTTTAAGCCTCTCCACAGCTACCTGAGTCTCCTTAGGACATGGAAGCTAGTTTCCTCATAGTGAATGATCTGGGACAGAGTCCAGTGGAGAAGCTGCCGTGTTTTCTTGACATAATCTTACAAGTGACTCACTTTTGCCCTGTTCTACTGGTTTCCAACCAAACAAGTTTATATAGCATGAGAGAGATTTATATCCTGGGGCGCCTGGGTGGCTCCTTTAGTTAAGTGTCTCCTTCAGCTTGGGTCATGATGTCAGGGTCCTGGGATGGAGTTCCAAGTTGGGCTCTCTGCTCAGTTGGGAGTCTGCTTCTCCCTCTCCCTCCCCGCCTCACTGTACCAGTGCTTGCTCTCTCTCTCTCTCTCTCTCTCTCTCTCTCTCAAATAAGTAATCTTTAAAAAAAGATTATAGACTGATCTTACTAAGGAAAATATATGCAAAATTTCAGAAGAATACTTAGGTAAGAAGCATTTATTAGTAAGAATCTAAGAATAGTTTTAAGAGTATAAAATCTGCATCCGTATCTCAGCATTCAGTCCTGGCTCAACCACTTACAAGAACTATGTAACTATCTTATGCCTCAGTTCTCTCATTTCTCAAATGGAAGAAGTAAGAAACTGTACTTTACAGTGAGGTAATATTTGAAAAGTACTCAATGTCATACATAGCACTATATAAGTGTTAAGTAAAACTTAATTATTTGCAGGAGATAAAATATCATCTTAATGGGTACTGAAATTTCAAGGAAATAAAAACTCATTCATTTTTTAATAATGTGAGTTCAACTTGATATAGGTTAGTAAAAGACTTCACTTATCAAATAACCTTTTTTTTTTTAAAGATTTTATCATTTGAGACCAAGAAAACGTACACTAGCAGGGGGAGGGGCAGAGGGAGAAACAGACTCCCCACTGAGTAGGGAGTCCTGTGTGGGGGCTTGTTTCCAGGACCCTGGGATCATGGACCTGAGCTGAAGGCAGATATTTAACTGATGGAGCCACACAGGGACCCTTGTATTTTATATTTTATATTTTAATATGATTTAAAAATTTAAGTGCAATAAAAAATTCTGATGAGATTTTAAATGCGGAATTTAACCACTTAATCCTAAAGTATAGAAATAAGTTAGACAGAAGTAAGACTTTTAGGGCTGTCCACATGGCTCAGTCAGTTAAGTGTCTGACCTTGGCTCAGGTCATGATCTCAGGGTTATCCTGAGATTGAGCGCTCTGTTGGGCTTTGTGCTCAGCAGGGGTCTGCTTTTCCTTTTCCCTCTCACTTTGCCCCTCCCCTGCTCTTGCTTCCTCCCACATGCTCTCACTCATAAATCTTTTAAAAATTTTTTTAATGTTTATTAATGAAGGGAAAACTTCTTTTTCCAAATAACTGCATGTACTATAAAATGACATATTAGGAGTAAGGCATTAGTACTAGTATGCAGAAAGATCAATGAAACATAATAGTACAGAAACAAACCACTTGATATGAGATTATAGTATATAATTCAAGAATCACTTAGAATGAAATATAAAAGGAATGTTTATTAATAATCTTATTTTCATGATACTGGTTTTGTTTTTTTGCATTATCTGTTCTACTGTTTTAGGCAATAATTTTCATGTCTGATAATTCTTAGATTGCTCATTTTTCTTCAAGTTTATTCCTGTTTTTTAAGGTAGTGTGTTAGCAAATCTTAATGAAAATGTGACTCAGTGTCTTTTCACTACAGACTATTTACTCTGAATTCTCAGGTTGTTACTACTCTTAAAAATCACTGAGGGTTTTTATTTTGTCTGAAATGCCTTGCAGTTTATATATCCTAATGGAAGACAGGGTTGTTTGTCCAGTCAAGGTAAATTAAGTGAGTTCTTTAAGAGATGATATAGATCACTGTTGAAATATTTGTTTCCAAATAAAAATATGAAAAATTAGTTTTAATTCTTCTTTTGCAGCATAAGGATTCAGTAATTTATTGGGGAGTAGAACTGGAACTCTGGGGAAACAGGATCAGCTAAATAGGTTCTCCCTGCCCCCCATTCCTGTCCATAAAGCCTTATTTTTCTACTTTATAATCCTAAAGCTCTTAAGGCTGCATCTCCTAAATTAGCTGACTGGAAAGAGCTGTCATTTGCCATATCCCCCAGTACCATTCATTAAGCTCTCATTGGCACTTGAAATCTGCAAATACACAGACCTTGCAAATTCTGGCACCAGGTCTGAAACTGGATAAATAATATGATTTATCTTCCACAAAACAGGTCCAGAGACCACTCTTCTGTCCATGTAATTATAGGTACTTTAATCCTGGGAGATAAGAGGGAAAAGGCCTTCACAACTCAAGAAAGCTGGCTTTTTAGTACGTACTTTCAGTAATTTAAAGGTAAAATGAGGGTGTTCTGATGCTTGAGGATAGGTTTGGTTTTCTCCTGTTTAGGAGAATGTGGCAAAGATGTCTAATTGTCAACATACTTGGTCTCTCTGTACTTTAGTTTTTATATCTAATGGTCAGAAACACTTGGAACCAGACAGGCTAATATTTTACAAAATGTTTAGGATAATTTCTTGGCCTCGTGTCTGGCGAGAGACTATGCAGTGCTTACAAAAATAGACCAGGAAGAGACTAGAGTTATCTCAGTTACTTTATCTTCCTGGCTTATCTTCTTCATTTGTAGAATGACAGGATGAAACCATAAGATGATTTTATTTATTGGATTTTTGTGTGATTTCTGTAGTGTTGAACAGATTTTTTTTTTAATAATTAGATAAAGTGTAATATATCCTGTTTTTATAAAGAATGGAAACTTTGCCTGCTAATACAAAGAAAAGTTAATGCTTAAATAATGACAGTAACTTACTAAAATTAAAGTTCTAAGGCAATGATAGAAGAGATGAATAATATTGTGAATTCTGTGCTAATAGACTGGGGCCTACGATGTGCATAACTTCCCACATCTGAAATTTTAAAATAAGTGGGTTTATTAGTAACAACTCTTTTTACCTTGCTAATTTTTTAGCACAAGGAAATAATCTCCCCTTTCCTACAATTTGATTAGTACAGAGTTGCTTAGCCCCTTCCTGCCAAAAAAGCAGCCCTTCAATTTATCAATTTTATTTTTAAAATATTTGAATAATTTTTATTAAATGTTCTAATAGTTTTAATCTATTCGTTCTCTTCAATCTTGATTGATAAAATTAATCATTCTTTGGGTTTGTTATACTCTTTCTACTTTTTGAGCTGAAAATGTTTTTCCTTTTATCCTCATTCTGTTTTTTGTTTAGGAATAGAGAGTTTGTTAAAGAATGAGTTTGTCTCACAGTAAAGCATTTGTCACACCTCATTAGTTCTGATTACATAATGGTTTAACTAGTATTAGTCACTAAGTAATTTGTAATTGCAGCTTTTATTTACTACCTTCAACCAAGAGTAATTTTAGGTGAGTGCTTTAAGTCAAATGAGCAAGAATAACAAAAATGTTTGACACTTTAGTTACTTGTTTTGCTTTATCTTTAGCAAACATGGACTAATTAATTTCTTAGGGGGGCAGAGTCAATGAATAAAAGTAAAATATAAATTAGAAGTTTTCAAAGAGATTTAGATATCTGCTCTTTTTTTTTTTTTTTTTTTTTTTTTTTTTTTCCGGCCCGATAGGAAGACTTGGAGGCCTCCCCAGCCCGCCAGCCCACCGCGCCGCTCGTCTGCTCTTTCAGAGTAGGGGGGGGCCGGGCAGATCGCGGCTCCCAGGCATCCCGCAAAGTAGGCGGGTCACCTCAGGGGCGACCTTTACCCGCTCAAAAATTCGTCTCACATTAGCAGTGAGGATTCGGGCGTCACCCCGAATCGTTAGATATCTGCTCTTTGATATATTTGTTAGCATATTCATTGGAACAAGGGCTGCTGTTGTACTTTTAACTGTCACTGAGTAGGTGGTTTTGTAGAAATCATATAATAAAAATCAGAGCTAGATCTTTTCCACTCTATCTTTGCCATCCTTCTGTACCTTTAAGAACACAGCAGTGAGGAGCTCTCCTGGATGGCTCAGTTCCTTGTGCATCAGACTCTTGATTTTGGTTCTGGTCTTGATCTCACAGTCTTGAGATGGAGCCCCCTATGGGGCTCCCTGCTCAGTGGGGACTCTGCTGCTCTCCTTGTCCGTCTGCCCCACCTCCCATTCATACTTTTCTCCAAATTAAATTAAAAGAAAAAAAAAAAGAGCTCAACAGTGAAACAGTGTTTGAGACATATTTTTGATGGGTTGTGTCATTGTTTAGTAGATATTCCTTTCCTCCTTTCCCTCCATGGAAAAGAATGAGTGTACCTCCTGACCCATTGATGTGGGGCTTGGCCTCATGGCTTACTTTAGCTAATGAGATGTGAAAGAATATGTACCATGTCTGAGCATAAACATGTATATGCTTCCATGGTTGTATTCTTTTCTATGAGAACAGCATGCTCCAGGTGCTCTTTCTTCCTAGGACCCAGAAGGATAGGCACATGGAGCAGATCTGAACCTGATCCACAGCCTGGAGCAGAGCCAACATAGCCAGTCCGTATAACTATGCAACAAATATTTGTCTCTGAAAGCCACTGAGATTGTGAGTGGTTAATTATACAACATCATCACAAATAGAGTCTGACTGAATTAACCCATCCATCTAGGTAAAAGAAAATCAGCAGATTCAATGAAAGAACCAACATTTTTAGTATTTAAAATAACAAATGTTGTTCTATGTTATATATATAAATCCCATTTCTCATACTGTTGATTTATCAGCATCCAATATTTATTTGGCCTATGGCTCTCAAGTCATCATTCTATCTGTTTCTCAGGCTCACACAGATTTTTGGCTATGTTAAAAGTTGCATATAGTATGTGGTTCCCTTTAAGATTATTTTTTAGCTCCATTTGGAAGATGTTATACTCTCCATGGTCTCCTTTTTCCCCCTTTTTGTCTTCTTGTTCTTATTTTAATAGGGTGAATTTGTGGTGAAAACTTGGTAAATCTTACACAAATGGGGTATTTAATGGCAGACCTGCACTTCAATTTGTTACCAGTTTTGCATGGAAGTTACTCACTCATGTGTGCATTCATGCAGGGCCTGCTACCTGGCAGGTACTGTTCCAGATGCTGGCACTATTACAAATAATATAACCCCTGTACCTTAAGGAACTTTGCAGTTTGGTGGAGGTCAGGGACAAACACAAGTAACTGCAAGAAAAGGACGAAGTATTAAAGCACCATATGGGTGTAGGAAGACCTCATTTGTATTCTAGGGGGAGATGAAGGGTATAAAGGAGTAAAGGTAGGGAATGGAGGAATTGGAGGAAGAGGCATGATCTGACTTTTAGCTCCTTTTTGGGGGCTATAACTGGCATATAACATGAAAATTTGAGGTTTACAACACACTGATAAAATTTACACTACCACAGTATGATTGCCACTGTGGCACTTGCTAATACCTCTATCATGTCACATAATTATCTTCTCCAGTGGTGGGAACAATTAAGATCTAGTCTTTTATCAAGTTTAATGTTTATAATATAGTTTTATTGTGTATAACCACTGTACTACAGTTTATTAGATCTCCATGATTTTTATCTACTAGTTGCAAGTATATACCCTTAAACAAAATCACTCCAATTCCTTCAGGCCCCAGGCCCTAGCAACCACCATTCTGCTGTGTTTTTTGCATTCATTTTCTTTTAGATTCCACATATAAGAGATATCCTACATTGTCTGTCTCTGTTTGACCTATCTCACTTAGATTAATGACCTAAGATCAACCCATGTTGCCACACAAAGCAAGATTTATTTTTTTCTCATGGCTGAATAGCATTCCATTGTGTATGTATACCACATTTTCCTTATCCACTCATCCATTGGACACTTAATATTGTTTCCATAATATTGCCTATTGTAAATAATACTGGAAGGAATGGAAGGGTGCAGGTATCTTTTGGGGATAGTGATTTCATTTCCTTTGAATAAATAAAGTGAAATTTCTATATTATGATAGTGCTATCTTTAATTTTTTGAGGAAACTCCATATCCCACCAACAGTACACAAAGGTTTCCTTTTCTCCACATCCTCATCAACACTTCTTTTTAATGATAGCACCTCACATCTGTTTATTATGAGTATCTTATTTTGATTTTCCTGATGATTAGTGATATTGAGCACCTCTTCATGTACCTGTTGGCCATTTGGATATTGTGTCTGTGTATTTAGACACAATGTCTCAGCTGTTCCCCTGCCCATTTTTTAATCAGATTTTTTTAACTGAAATATAGGAGTTCTTTATAAATTTTAGATATTAACTTCTATCTAATACATAGTTTGCAAATATTTTTTTACCATTCCATAGTTCTCTTTTCATTTTATTGTTTCTTTTACAGTGTAGGAGATTTTAAGTTTGATATAGTCCCACCTACTGCTTTTTGTGGAGTTTTCTTGTGTTTTTGTTTTGTTTTGTACTTTTGGTGTCACACAAACTATCATGTCAAGACTGATGTCAGAGAGGCTCTTACCTGTGTTTTTTTCCTAGGAGTTTTACAGTTTCAGGTCTTATATTTAAGTCTTTAAGTCTGCCTTGAGGCAATTCTTGTGAGTTGTATAAGATAGGGCTCCTTTTTTTTTTTTTTCCCCCTACATGTGGTTATACAGTTTTCCCAGCATCATTTCTTGAAGAGATTATCCTTTCCTCACTGGATATCCCTGATCCTTTTACCAAGTACTTGTTGACCTTATATGCAGGGATTTAATTCTGGGCTCTTTATTTTGTTCTGTGGGTCCATATGTCTGTCTATCCTATGCCAGTACCAAGCTATTGTAATTACCATAGCGTCATAAGATAGTTTGAAATTAGGAAGTGTGATAGCTCTAATTTTGTTTTTTTCTTCATGATTGTTTTATCTATTTGGAGTCTTCTGTGGTTCCAAACAAATTCAAGATAGTTTTTTCTATTTCTGTGAAAAATTACATTGGATTGGGATAAGGATTTCACTGAATCTATAGATTGCTTTGGGTAGCATGAATATTTTAACAATATTATTTCTTGCAACTGTGAACACAAGATATCTTTCCATTTGTTTATGTTGTCTTCAATTTCTTTTAGCAAAGTCATATACAGATCTTTTACTTCTCAGCTTATTCCTCTGTATTTATTACTGTTTTTGATGCTTTTGTGAATGAGATCGATTTTATTTTCCTTTTCAGATGTATGTTAGTATATAGAATGCACCTGATTTCCATGTATTGGTTTTAATTTGTGCAACTTTACTGAATTCACTGATTAAATCCAATACTTTGAGTCTTTAGGGTTTTCAATATATAAGGTCCTATCATCTGCAAATAATGACTTATTCCTCTCCTATTTGGATACTTTGTCTTGACTGATTACTCTACGTAGGACTTATACCAATTATATTGAGTAAGAGTGGTAAGGTGAGCATACTTGTCTTATTCCTGATCTTAGAGGAAAAATTTTCAATTTTTCCCTGACTATAATGTTAGTTGTGGGTTTGTTGTATTTTAACTTTATTGCCATTAGGTATGTTTTTTCTATATCATACATGTTGAGGGTTTTATCATGAAAGGATGTATTTTTTCAAATGTCTTTCCTGTGTCTGTTGAGTTGATCCTATGTTTTTAATCTTTTATTCTATTAATGTGATATATCTCATTGATTTAAGTATGAGCAATTTTTGATTCCCAGGGATAAATCCCATTTAGTCATGGTATATAATTCCTTTAATGAGTTCCTGAATTCAGTTTGTTAATATTGAAAATATTTGCCTCTCTTTTCATAGAGTCTATAGTTTTCCATCCGTGTAGCATCATTATCTGGCTTTGGCATCAGGGTAATGCTGGCCTCATAAAATGGCTTAATTAATTCTTCTTTAAATATTTGGTAGAATTTCCCAGTTAGGTAAGACATCTGGTCATGGTTTTCCATTGTCAGGAAGTTTTTGATAGTGATTCAGTCGCCTTACTTGCTACTGTTCAGACTTCCTATTTGTATTTCTAGGAAATTATCCATTTCTTCCAGGTTATCTAATTTGTTGGCATATAATTATTCATGGTAGTCTTTTATGAACCTATTTATTTTGGTAGTGTCTGTTTTAATTTCTTTTTATTTGAGTCTTCAGTCTCATATTCTCAGTCTTCCTTTAAGAGTTGTAAATTTTGCTAATCTTTCCAAAACAAACAGCTCTTAGTTTCATTAGTCTTTTATATTGCTTTTCTGGTTTCCATTTACTTTTACAATGATCTTTATTACTTCCTTCCTCCTTCTAACTCTGGGCTTAGTTTGTTCTTTTTTTAGTTCCTTGAGGTGTAAAGTTAGGCTGTTGCCTCTCTTTTCATAGAGTCTATAGTTTTCCATCCGTGTAGCATCATTTCAGGTCTTTCTCATTTCTTAATATGTGCTTTCATCACTATAAACTTCTGTCTCAAATTAGTTTTGCAGCATCCCATTGGTTTTGGTATGTTGTGTTTCCATTTTCATTTATTTTGAGATACTCTGTTTCTTTTCTTTTAATTGGGTATAACTGACATGTAACATTATATTAGTTTCAGGTTTAAAATGTAAATATTTTATATTTATATATATTGTGGAATAATCACCACAGTAAAGCTAGTGAACATCAGCCACGTGTAATTATAAAGTTTTCTCATGATAAAAACTTTAAAGATTTGCTCTCTTAGCAACTTTCAAATGTGCAGTTTGAAACTATTAGGAATTATAGTCACCATGCTGCATATTACATCCCTATGACTAACATTTTTTATAACTGGGAATTTGTACATTTTGAATACTTTTGCTCACATGTCTCAACCTCCCACCCCTGCCTTTGTAGCTGTTAGCTTGATTTGTTCCACATTTAAGTGAGATCATATTAGCATTTCTCTTTTACTATCTGACATATTTCACGTAGCATAAATTCCTCAGGGCTTATCCACGTTCTCACAAATGGCAAGATTTTATTCTTCATTCTTTATTATAGCTGAATAATATTCCGTGTGTGTGTGTGTGTGTGTGTGTGTGTGTCTGTGTGTGTGTGTATGAGAAAGAGAGAGAGAATATATACATACATACTGCTACATCTTTACCCATTCATCCTTCACCGGACATGTAGGTTCTGTTGTCTTGGCTATTGTAATTAATAGAGTTTAGTAATATTTTTTGATAATTTTTACATCTATGTTTATCATGAATATCGGCTTATAATTTTCTTTTCTTGTGGCATCCTTGTCTGGTTTAAGTATCAGGGTAATGCTAGCTTTGTAAAAACAGTTTAGAAGAATTTGCTCTTTTCTCCTTTTCTATTTTTTGGAAGAGTGTGGATTGTTATTAATTCTTTGAATATTTGATAGAATTCACAAATGAAGCATTCTGTCCTGGACTTTTGCTTATTGGAAGTTTTTGGTTACTGACTCAATCTCCTTACCAGTAATTGGTTTGTTCAGATTGTCTTTTTATCTATTTCTTCAAGGTTGTTCAGTTTATCAGCATATAATTGTTCATTGTAGTCTTTATGATCCTTTGTATTTCTGTGGTTAATTTGTAACATACCTTTCATTTCTGATTTTTTTTTTTTTGAGCTTTCTTGGTGAGTCTAGTTAAAGGTTTGTCCATTTCATTTGTATTTTCAAAGAAACAGCTCTTTCTTTTCCATTGTCATTTAGTCTGTTTCCTATAAATAACTCCAAACTTTTTAATTAATATATATATTTATATATATAGCTTCAGATTTGTTATCTCCTTCCTTCTACTAACTTTGGGCTCTATCTTTTTTTTCCTGTTCCTTGACCCATACAGTTAGTTGTTTACTTGAGATTTGTTCTTATTTCTGGAGGTAGGCATTTATTGCTAAGAATTCCCCCTCTTAAGTTTTTGTATTTTTTTTAGGTCTATTTTCATTGTCTCAAGGAATTTTTAAATTTCCTTTAATTTCTTCTTTGATATATTGGTTGTTCAGTATCATGTTATTTAATCTCCACTTGTTTGTGAATTTCCCAGTTTTCTTATAATTGTTTTTATCAGACATCTTTTCTGACCATGTAGTATATGGTTTCAATCTTATTAAATTAAATTTGGAGTTTATTTGTTTTGTGTGTGTGTGTGTGTGTTATGAGAGAGAGAGAGAGAGACAGAGAGACAGAGAGAGAGAGGCAGAGATAGGGGCAGACTCCCTGTGAAGAGCCTGATGTGGGACTTGATCCTAGGACCCTGAGATCATGACCTGACCCAAAGGCAGACAACACTCAACCACTAAGCCAACCAGGTGCCCTCTTATTAAATTTGTTAAGACTTGTTTTATAGCCTAACATCTAATCTATCCTGGAGAATGACTATACACTTTAAGAAGGTGCAGTCTGTTGCTTTGAATTATATTTTCTGTAAATATCTGTTAAGCTCATCTGTTCTGACATGTTAAGGCCTATAATTCCTTTTACTAATTGATTTTTCCATTGATATAAGTGGGTATTGAAGTTCCTTACTGTTATTGAATTGCTTTTTCTCCCTTCAGATGTTTTAACATTTGCTTTATATATTTAGGTGCTCCTGTGGCTGAATGCATAAATATCTACAAATGTTTTTCTTCTAATTGAATTGATCCTTTTATCATTATGTAATCTCCTTTTTTAACCTCTTATGATAGTCTTTGTTTTAAAAAACCTTATTTTGTGGATATACATATAGCGAATCCAGATTTCCTTTTGGTTTCCATTTACATGGAATATCTTTTCTCATCCCTTCACTTTCAGACTGCATATTCTTATATCTGAGTACTCTTATAGGTACCACATAGAATCTTATTTTTTTTTTATTTTTAACCCATTTGCCCGATCTTTTGATCAGAGAATTTAGTCCGTTTACATTTAAAGTAATTTGATAGTTATGCACTTCTTGCTGTTTTGTTAGTGGTTTTCTTTCCATTCCTCTGTTTCTTTTGTCTTCTTTTACTTCCTTTTGTGGTTTAATGGCTTGCTAGTGGTGTTTCTAGATTCTTTTCTCATTATTTTGTATATGCTTATCTACTATAGGTTTTTGCTTTGTGTTTACCATGAGGCTCACATATAACAATTTATAACAATCTGATTTAAGCTGATTTTGAATGCATTCTAAAGCTCTGCAGTTTTACTCTCTTCACATCCTGTTTTACGTTTTTGATATCACATTTTATATTTTTTTATTGTGTGTATCTTTTAATTATTGTAGTTATTTTTACTCTTTATTTTTTAACTGTCATGCTAGCTTTATGATTAATTCACTACCCTCAATATATATTTATTTTTACCAGTGAAATGTATACTTTCACAAGTTGTTACTATTTAGCACACTTTTTTTCCTACTTAAAACAGTCCCTTTAACATTTCTTGTAAGGCAGGTTTGTGGTGATAAACTCCTTTGGCTTTTGCTTGTCTGGAAAGCTCTTTATCTCTCCAGTTCTGAATGATAACTTTGCTAGGTGGAGTGTTCTTGGTTGTGACATTTCTTCTGGCCTGCTTCCTTGTATGGTTACAACTATTTTTTCTCTTAGTCTTCTTAAGATTTTCTCCTTGTTCCTAACTTTTGATGTTTTAATTACATTTGAAAACATTTGGTAATGTCTAACTGTGCATCTTTCTGGGTTCATCTTTCTAGGAATTCTCTGAGCTTCCTGGATCTGGAGGTGTTTTCCTTCCTCAGAGAAATTTCCAGTCATTATTTCTTCAGATAAGTTTTCTGCCCCTTTCTCTCTGTTTTCCTTCTGGGAGTCCTATCATGCAAATGTTAGTTTGCTTGATTTTATCCTGTAAGTCCCTTAATCGAGCTTCACTGTTTTTCCATTCTATCTATCTATCTATCTATCTATCTATCTATCTATCTATCTATCTATTGCTACTCTAATTGAGGAGTTTCTTTGTCCTGTGTTTGAGCCTTTCCTCTGTTTCATGGTATTGAACCCCTCTTGTATTTTTTCCAGTTCAGCTATTTTATTCTTTAGCACTGACTTCTGCTTGGTACTTTCTTATGTTCCCTATCCCTTTGTCAAAGTTCTCACTTTTTAACATTCAACCCTGCCCTAGCTTCTGGTTGTCTCTCAATTCTTTGTGTTTGTCCAAGCATCTTCTTATTTCTAGTAGATCCTTGTAGTTGTGGTGTTCCAGTACCAGTTAGCAACCCAAAGTGGGGGAGGGCCTCAGTCAGCATCTAGATTCAGGCTGATTTAGAAGCCAGACCCTTAGGCAGTAGCTTTTAAACAATGCAAATATATATAGTCCAGTGGGACCACAAACATAAGACCCACTGGCCCTTAGAGCCAGGTGATCTAGAGGCATTGTCTGAGTGGTAGTTGTGATAATTAGGGCTCTAAGCAAATTTATAAGCTCCTTTCTTGAAGATTCCATAAGCTATAATGAGGCAGAAGGAGAGCACAAAGATAGCATTCCCTGGCCTACATTCCCTGAGAGCACTTCTGTAGGCTCTAGCTGGGTGCCAAACCTGAGGCCTGTCCCTAGGGCTGAAGCTCCAGGACAAGCAAGTCACCATTTTTAACAGAATGGGGATGTGTTTCAGTCTTCTGTGTGGTACCCCAAGAACTGTCTGATTATTACAGTTCTGGGGGACTCAGGAACTCAAGCTCAGTTGCTACCAGAGCCAGGTAATGAAGGGTTATCCTCTGGGTTGTAGCCACAAAAATCAGGGCACTAGACACATGTAAGGCCTCCCTCCTAAGAGATGCTGATACTTTGGAGTACAAAAGAGGGAGAATGATAGATAATACCTGCCCTCTCAGGGCTCGGGGAAAGGTTTACAGTCATCCCTTAAATGTGTGTTTAATTAGAAGCCTGCTTCTCAGATTGCAGCTATGATGATAAGCTAATAGGCCTCTTTCACAAAAAGACTGAGCTCCTAGTTCTCTACCTCTTGCTGTGCCCTGGGGGTGATAGCTGTTTAAGAACTCTTTCTCTATTGGTTATAATCCTGTGGGATTTATGAGCATTGTCTCCACTGGCCTCCAGAGCCAGTTGATGTAGAGGTGTCCCCCAGAAGCAGTTGTAAAAACCAAGGCACCAGCCAAGAATAGAAGTTCCTCTCTTAAGGGCAAGCTTAAGCAAGGCAGATGGAGAGTGTAAACATTGCATCAACTGGCCTCTGTTTACTGAACTCAATTCTGTGGATGTCTATAAATGTGCCAAACTAAGAACGTCAGATCAAACCCTCCAGTCAGAGCTCTTGGACTAGCAAACGGGCCTCTTTCTCAGACTGGGAGTGAGATTCGGTCTGCTATCTGTACTCTGCCCTGGAAGTCTTGGTCTGCCAAACTGCCTCTTTGATTGTTACAGTCCTGTGGGACCCACAAAAACAAGCTGCTCATTCTCTAGAACCAAGTGATCAAGGGGTGTTTCTGGGTGGCAACCGCAAAACTGGAGCACCAGACATAAAAACCAGGATCCTGGGCATGGATAAAAGCTCTCCTCCAGAAGATATTATTACTCTATAGCACAACCAAGAGAGATCAGGAACATGGCACTCACCAGAGTAGACACCTGCCCTTCAGACCACTGCTTTATTTGAAGGATTTGTTTGCTAATCTTAAAGTCTGGGCACCTGCCAAGGACTCCTTCCGTACTGGGCCCTGGGACAAGTGAATCTGCACACGAGTCTTTGAAGAGCCATTTTTCAGTTGACTGTATCCCCATTAATCTGGTAGGTATAAACCCTGGTTTTCAAAGCCAGGTGTATGGGAGTCTCATCTCTCAGGTGCCAGTCTTAAACGTTACGATGCCCAATGTGGGATCAAACACTTTGCTTCTCAGGGAGAGGCTCCAACCTTTAAAACCCTATCTGATTATGGGTCAGGGGTGGGGGTTTATGGTGAGATTGTGCCTTCACCTTTCCTGCCCACTTTGATGTGGTTTTGCCCTTGCATACCACATGCGAAGAGGTCACTGTACCAGGTTTTAGGGTTTCTTTTTTTTTTTCCAGAGGAAATTGTTCTATAGATAACTATAGACTCAGTGTGTCCATGTGAGATGAGTTATAGGCTCTTCCTAGGTCCCTATCTTGAATTGGAACTGTTTTTTTTTTCTTTTCCTACTAGAGTTATTATTCAACAAAATTATAAAGTAAAACTACAAAGAAACAAAAGCATTTGACACAGAGACACAATTTTGTAAAGATGAAAGTTAGCAGTAATTAGTGTAAGTACAATAAATTATATCTGTTGATATTTTGAGGGAAAGTATTACCAGAAGCAACACTAAAATATAGCATCATTGCCCAGCCAATGAAAATATTCCCATAAAATATTAATGATTTTCACTTGAACACTTAATTTTTCAGTCCTCTTGAATTTATATGCTGATATTTGATGTTCTATTGCAGTTTCCACTTGCATGGAGTATTTTTTTCCCATCCTTTCAAGTCTTATACACATCCTTGAAGCTGAAGTACATCTCTTATTGGCACCCAATAATTGGGTCATATTTTTTGTCCAGCCAACCAGGGTGCCTTTTGATTAGTGAGTTCAATCCACTTCCATGTAGAGTAATGATTAATATGTAGAGACTTACTGATGCTATTTTAATTGGTTCCTGGTTTTGTATTTCAGTTTTTCCTTTTTCCCTCTCTTTCTAGGTAGAAACCTTTGTAAATTGGTTATTTACCATGGTGGTATGCTCTGTTTTCCCCTTCTTTGTTGATCGGCTGTGGGTTTTTAGTCTTGTATGTACCATGGGGCTAGCATAAAATATCTTAGAGATGAAACCATTTCAGGCTGAGGATAACTTATTTCTGACTGCCTAGAAAGTTTCTATTTTATATTATTGATGTTACAATGTATGTATACCTTCTTTTTTTTGAGTTGCATTAACAACTTGTAATTTTTCTTGCTTTTCCTTTAACTTTTATACCGTAGATGAATAGCTAACACACCATCCTAATTTACAGTTAGTTTTCTAAGTCTGAAAGGTATATTTTTTTACGTTTACCTAGTGTGTTGTGTACTTTTCTGTTTTCATGTGGCTGGTCAGCCTGTCTTTGTTTAGCTTGAAGAATCCCTTATTGCATTGCTTGCAAGGCAAGTCTGGTGGTGGTGAATTGTTTTAGATTTAGTTGGTCTGGAAAAGCTTTTATTTCTTCACATCTGAAGGAAAACTTTGCCAGATAAGTATTGTTGGCTGACAATTTTATATCTTTCAACACTTCAAATATCCTTATATTCTCTACTGGCCTGTAGAGGTTCTACAGAGCAATCTGATAGACTAATGGGAATTCCTATGTAAGTTACTTTTTTTTTTAACCTGAATGCCTTTATGATTCTTTAGTACTGATTTGTGAGAATTTATGTCTTATACAAGGTCATTTTGTTTAGAGATAAAAGGATAATCTATGAGTTCAGTAGGCAAGCCTTTTCTCAGGTTTAGGAAATCCTCCGCTGTTTGTTTTGTTTTGTTTTTATTCTGATATTTGTCTTTTTTTATGGATAATCACTCATTAGGCTTTCTTCACTTTTTTTTTTTTTTAACTCTAAGTTCCCTCTTCTGTGTTAATGTCAAAATTCTTATCCTCCATGTCAGTTATTCTTTCTTCCTTGTGGTCTGCCTCATATATATGTTCTCTGTTACATTCTTGATCTCATTTACTGGATTTTCAGATCCAGAATTTGTTTGGTAAAGAACTCATTTTGTTTGTGGTTTTTTTTTTTAGTATTTTATTTATTTATTCATGAGAGACACAGAGAGAGAGAGAGAGGCAGAGACACAGGCAGAGGGAGAAGCAGGTTCCATGCAGGGAGCCTGACGTGGGACTCGATCCCGGGTCTCCAGGATCAGGCCCTGGGCTGAAGGTGGCGCTAAACTGCTGAACCACCTGGGCTGCCCTTATTTGTGTTTTTGATTCCTAACTTAATTGAATTGTCTTTCTGAATTTTCTTATAAATTGTTGAGTTTCTTTATTACAACTATTTAAAATTCTTTATCAGTTAAACTATTCTGTGCCAGTGAGCTTGATTGCTGAAGATTATAATTTTCTTTTAGTGGTGCCATATTTCCTTGATTTTTCATAACCTTTGTAGAAATTCATTAGTACTTTCACATTTGAAGTAGTACATACCTCTTTAATTCTTCTTTTTGTCTTCTGCAGATGGGTGTTATGTTCTATAGTACTGCTGTTGTCATCTTTTTCCTCTGTGTTTATGAAGATGCACCTGTTCCAGTTTTGTACCTTCTTTGTGGCAGTTTTTTAAAGCTTATATGTCTTACCTGGTTCTTATCATGTACCAGGCCAAAAATCTTTTTGTTTGTTTGTTTTCTAGAAGTAATGCTATAGCTCAAGTTTGTGGTTTCTGAGCCCGCTCTCTTATCTCCTGGAGACTGCTCTCACAGTGGCACATGGGATCCTGCATAAGAAATAACAGAGCATGAGGAGAGAGATGTGGCTTTAGCATCCGGTGCATTTACACCCAGTAGGATGATCCCAGCAGTAGTATTCCCTGCTAAGCACAATCCCTTTTACACCATTTGAAATTCTTATCTGCTGCTTTCCCAATATCCTCCCAACCCCCAGTTATAGATCTCCTACCTACTCCAGTGCTGAGGGAGAGAATGGATTTCTCCAGTTGCCATAACTAGGCACTCACTGCTTTTCTCTTTTCCCTGCAGGAGAGGTCACCACCACTAGATAAAGTAGCACTCTTCATTGTTTCCTGGCAACCACCCCACTGCCCAGTGAAAGTTTCTCTTACTATCTCTCAGGCAGACAAACTCTTCTATTTTCTCCCCTTTACAGTGATGTGCCAGAGTCTGCCTTAGAAAAGGCTAAACTCGGGATCCCTGGGTGGCACAGCGGTTTAGCGCCTGCCTTTAGCCCAGGGCACGATCCTGGAGAGCCAGGATCGAATCCCACGTCGGGCTCCCAGTGCATGGGGCCTGCTTCTCCCTCTGCCTATGTCTCTGCCTCTCTCTCTCTCTCTCTGTGTGACTATCATAAATAAATAAAAATTAAAAAAAAAAAAAAAAGGCGAAACTCTGGCAAGTTCTCTTTCTGATGCTATTCCCTCTACACTTACCTGATTTTTGTCCTGTAGGGGCAAGAGGGGTCTAGGAAGTTTGGCTGGCTCCTGTGGTTCCCAGCCCATACAGAGGATTCCTTAGAGTATAAGATAATAGGGCTAAAAACACCCACGAGAGTCCTTTTGTTCATGTATGAATGTCTAATCCTTTGATTTTGGAGGGAGGATAAATGGGAATATTTTATGGCAAGCATTTTGCTTGACCCCACTCTCCAGAATCATCAGATGTTCACTTTAGAAAGTTCACTTTGGCTGCAGGGTGAGGAAGAGCTAAAAAGGTCAAAAGTGTAGAAACATGAAATGAGGGCATATTTATGACTGTTATTTCCTAATCTAAAGCTAACGCAAACATTTGATTTTATATAGAGAATATTTTGTCATTTATAAGGTTACTTTAGTATTGGTCTAATTGATTTTTCCCAATGAAAGAGGACTAGTAACTAGATCACATCATAATTTTATTATAATAAGTTTGAACTATATGAGGGAAAATGAAAATAATGTATTTCAATAACAGCTTTTTTTGATCTATAATTTGCAAAAGAAGGAAAGGATGCCGTGGTACTATTTGCTTAAATATAGTACCCTTTATATATAAAATGGAAGCTTAGAAAATACAACATTCCATCTAAAGGGAGAATTACCCGAGGTAACATTAGATAAGAACACGAAAATACCTATACCCTTGCCAATCTGCTTCACTTGAAGTTAAAAAGCAAATACCAGAGCTACTGAAAACCATGACTGTCCTAGCAATGCTTCCGATACACAGAATTGTTTTTAACCTTCGTTACCGATAAAACTTCCCTTTTAATAAAAATGGGATTTCAATAATACTAAGAATATTTTCACTACATGCTGTCTGACTTTAAAATTCTGTGACAAGAAGTAAAATTCATTTTATTATTCATAGTATTCATATTACTTATTTATTCAATTTACATTAATTGGGTAATTGAAAACAAAAGCATTTTAAAGATTTATTTATTTTAAACAGCATGAGAGGGAGGGCCACAAGGAAAGTGAAACAGAATCCCAAGCAGACTCGGTGCACAGCCACAGCCAAGGTGGGCCTGAGATCACAACGTAAGCGGAAACAAAGAGTGGGATGCTTAGCCAGTTGTGCCACCATGGTGACCCGAAAACAAAAGCATTTTATGTTGCAGTAGCATAGAAGTTTTTAATTCCATACATGCTTCATAGAGACTAAACCCTAAATCAGAGTAACATCAAGAAGTTTTTTAGATTGTCATAAAGATGTTCAATGGCTACTGGTCAAAATTTGATTTACAGATCTAAGTGACAATCTACACTACTTTAGAAGTTTCATACAAAATAGTTTTACTAGCCATAACCAATTTTTCTTGATTTATATATAACTAATGTTTTTTAGTTTAAAGAATGAATCTTCTGTGCACAGTATTTAAAAAAATACTTTTGATTACTGCTTTCTCCAATTATGGTAGACATCTATAAACCATAATAATAAGCATTCATAGTACTAGTGGGTGTTATTTTTCTGGTAATTTTATGACAAATTCTTTGAGTAATAGTACACATTAAATGTAGATTATTTAAATGTTGATTACATTAATTGTAAATGTTTTAATGATAGAGGACTTTGTCATTTTAAGATATTTGCTAATGGGGTGCCTGCTTGGCTCATTGACTCTTGATTTTGGCTCAGATCATGATCTCAGGATGGTAGGAACTAGCTCCTAGGCAGCCTCTGAGCTCAGTGGGGAGTCTGCTTGAGATTCTCTCCCTCCTCCCACTGGTATACACTTCCTCTCAAATCTTAAAAAAAAAAAAAAAAAAAGTTGCTATTGATTCCATTTAGATGTAAACTTGATTGGTCACACCTGGGAATAGAATCCAGATTTTTCTGTACCATATTCTTTTTAAAGAGACTTCTCTGGATGTAGAGTATATCCCTATTTATTCTTTATAAGAAATAAACATATAGGAAGAAGTATTGCATAGTAGTCAAACATTTGAGTTCTGAATTCAGATTGTCCATTTTGCCTCCAACCATCTACCTCATTTAGTACCTCCCTTCACATAGTTCCCTAAAGTAGTTAAAAAGTAGACTCTTGAGCATATTATTTCACAATAACAAAATTGACTAAGGGCTTTTTCTGCTAGAATTCTGTTAATATTTATGTTTAATAAGTATTTATCTTAAAGTTGTTAAATCACTTTATTAAAAATATATACTTTCACTTTTATTTTTACATTATAGATAATTTTTTCTCTAATCGATTTTTTTGTTTTGTTTTAGGTCACTTTTCACATTGAACCATATAGCAATCGAGATGATCAAAACATGTACAAAAATGTCAAATATATTATAGACAAGTGAGTTTCTTTGTTTATATTACTGTTTTATGACCCAATGATAATATACAGTTATAAGAGTACATTTAAATTATATTTGAGTTTGAAGACTTATGGTCTGATATACTAAATTTTATAATAAATAATCATTTTGAGGAACATTTCTGAAATTCCTTATGATTCACTTTTTGTATAGATTCTATTTACTGATTTTGTGTTTATTAAGCTTTATTTATGATTTGTTGGCTGATACTTTAAATTGGTATTCCATAAATCACTAATACAGAGTTTTGCCTTTTCAAAAGAAGGTTCAAATTATAAAATGTGAACTGCTTTTATATCTGTGGGCCCACATCCATTATTTTCATTTATAATTAGTCTGATTACAAGAAAAAAAATTTCTACAGCTTCATTGTGTTCAAGGATTTTTACTGATAGGAACCTGTGACAGATACTGTACTCTTAAAAGGAAACCTACCAGCAACAGTGAGACATTTATCACTGGTAGAAAAAAAGCAGTTGACATATTCATATAGAAAATGGGCTTTTTAGAGTATTGGTCATCATTTGTAAACTTCAATATAAGATAATTAATTTCTTGTTAGGTAATGTCTTGATGTATCCAGTGTCTCATTTTTCCAATCTGCAAAATTAAAAATGCATTCTTAATGATTACCCTTAATATAACTGATCCCCCAAAGAAAGTGAATAGCGTGTTTCAGCTATTTTCAATATAGAAACAGTTATTGTCTGTGGAAAATGAGTTGCAGATATTCACTTCACTTTTACATATTTTTGTATTCTAGATATGGAAATCATCCAGCCTTTTATAGGTACAAGACTAGGACCGGCAATGCTCTTCCTATGTTTTATATCTATGATTCTTATATCACAAAGCCTGAAAAATGGGCCAATTTGTTAACCCCCACAGGGTCTCAGAGCATCCGCAATTCTCCTTATGATGGACTGTTTATTGCACTTCTGGTAGAGAGCAAACACAGATATGATATTCTTGAAGGTGGTTTTGATGGAATTTACACATATTTTGCCACAAATGGCTTTACTTATGGCTCATCATATGAGAATTGGGCAAGGCTAAGATTTTTTTGTGATCAGTTCAACCTCCTGTTTATCCCAAGTGTGGGCCCAGGATATATAGATACCAGCATCCGTCCATGGAACGCTCAGAACACTCGGAACCGAATCAACGGGAAGTACTATGAAACTGCTCTGGATGCTGCACTCCATGCCCATCCCAGTATAATTTCGATCACCTCTTTTAATGAGTGGCATGAAGGAACTCAGATTGAAAAAGCTATTCCCAAAAGAACCAGTAATACAATATACCTGGATTACCGGCCTCATAAACCAAGTCTTTATCTAGAACTAACTCGCAAGTGGTCTGAGAAATATAGTAAGGAAAGAGCAGGTTATACAGTTGATCAGAAGCTGCCTCCTTCCTAATGCATAAATAATTATAGAAATCACCTAATTTCAATAAACACCTTTCATGTTGTTTGGCAGTTATCCCATCAGTATATATGTAATAAAAAGAATTTGTAATTTTTAAAAAAATGCTAATATCATCATTGTCACCCTTCACAATTCTGCACTGAAAAAAATCTGAGAGAAAAGTTGTGCAAATAATGTTATTTGACATTATTACATAGAGAATGCACAGTTAAATCCTGCTTGTATTCTGGGCCCAACGAGAGAGAATGTGTATATTTGATATGTCTAGTGAAGAAAATAAGATCTACAAGATAATGTATATTTCATTAGTTTTTTTTTTTTTTCAAAGATTCAGTCATCCAGTCTGTTCACTAATACAGTCCAGTCTCCAATAAGAATTCTTAAGGAAAATAAAATCTTAACTTAAGCCTTACTGTGAATCATATTGTGTTAGGAAGGCCTGCTTTCTGCAGCACAATATGCATCATTCTTTGAAGATTTTTTGATAACATAGCATGCTAGGTATTTTGCATGTCTACTGTGTCTGCTTTAAAAGCTATGAAAAATTCTGTCATAGAAGTTAATGATTGCTTCTCTGTTAAGAAAACCTAGTTGGTTTATAGTTATTATGAAGATAGAATGACCAAAATACAAGTTTTTGGATACCTGTCAATCTTTGCCTTGTCATTCATGTTTTTAATTCAATGTTAATCAGAGACCAACTGTTAGTATCAATCTTTTTCTTTCTTACCAACCATTAGCTTTCCTTCTTAATATTTTAAGCTATTTTAACAAAATAAAGAAAAATTACTTTGCATTTTAAGGACATAGAAATGAAAATTCTTTTATATCTTAAATTCATTCCTGAAGTTTGACTTTTAAGTTTAACACTTAGTGATGGGAATATCTCATTTAAAAGACAAAATATCCCCATGTAAAAACATTATACTTTGACAGTACCTATCATATTCAATACTTGTGATCAGTTGTTTATCATATTATGACAAATTAATCCATCAATATGCTAAAAAATGAATCTCATTAATAGATTGTTATTCTTCAATTCTTAGAGTTAAGTAGAACTATAAAATATACTATGACATGATTATTCCTTAGATATTTAATTTACTAAAGAGAAGCAGTAGGGCAGTACTAAACAATAATACATATAAATCTTCAGGTTTTAGAGATACTCATTCAGAAATAAGGTAACAGTAGAATTTATCATAAAATAGCCCACCAGGTGGTGAAATTTATTTTTAGTTAGTAATTTTGAAATAAAATATCTTTTATTTGAAAAGAGGCATGATTAATATAAAACTTATTTAAACCTTAAGAATTTGCCATTTCTCAGAGAATGATCAGGCCATGTGAAATGCAAACAATAGTAGTAATCTACTTTCTAGAAGAAATTATCAGAATAAATCACTATAATGATATAATGAAGCCTCTTCCTAACCTGTGGATATTTTTTTTCTTATATCCAGTTAGCCACTATATGTTATCATAGGATAAGCTGTAAATATGTCTAACAATCACTTTTACCATATTTTATTAAATTTAGAGAAATAACTACCACAGAGGAATTTTTGTCATTGCTTATACTGCATATCTGAACCTACTGTAACAGAAAAATTTTTGAAATAGTTCTGAAATTATAAAACCAAGGTCTACAAAACCTCAGCACAAATACCACCACTTTCTATCTTGCTCCCCTTGCAAGCCTAGATAATCTAGTACAGCAGTACTCTATACCTCTGAACTTTGTTGTGCTTCCCAATACATTACTCAAACTAGCCTGTAATGATCAGATTTCAAAGTAAAACAAAAAGATTTGTTCTCAAAGGAAAATGTTTGGAATCTGATCTCAGAGTGGTTTAAGAATTTATAATTATATGACTATCCTGTGTCTTTTTGCCTGTTTAATAATTTCATTATTCTTAGGGAGGAATGCTCTCAAAAATCTTCCTCAGGTATTCATTACAGCTGCCTTTATCATTGGACTTATAACACAGTTTGGATCATTATGATCACATGTAAAAGCAAAGAACTGGTTACCTAATTTAAACTATCTAGATGTGAATTCAATAAACTAAAATAACTGTCAAACAGTGTAATATATGCAATGCATGAATCATAATTCTTTTATGGTTTAATCAATCTGTTTTGAC
Organism: Vulpes lagopus; assembly: GCF_018345385.1. Taxonomy (NCBI): domain Eukaryota; kingdom Metazoa; phylum Chordata; class Mammalia; order Carnivora; family Canidae; genus Vulpes; species Vulpes lagopus. The sequence continues at coordinate 18,755,015 of NC_054824.1, read as the reverse complement.
TCTATAGAAAACAGTCTTTTTTTCATTGTTCCCCTTGAGGATTAATATTGTCAAAAACTGCTGTTATTAATGTTTAAGTTATACATTAACTTTTTTTCTGTTTTAAAAGTAATTAAAAGGCTATTTTGTTATATGTAGTAACTAACTTTTCATTTAATAAAAGCATACATGAAATCGTGTATCTTAGATATAAAAATGTGTTCCTTTCTATTTATGAAATATGTTTAATTTCTGATTAACAGATGAAAAGTAATATTCATTCAACACTGTATATTTTCTTTATTTAAATATGTAACACAAAGTCTGTGTCTTTAACTATATATACATTTTAAATCTGTGAATTAGTTAAACACACCCACAAAAAATGTGGGGTTTTTTTGGGGGGAGGGGTTGGAGATGTTTTATTTTTTTTATTCTTTGGGCATAATCATATGTTAGCTCTAACAGACCACCAGAGAATCTACCAAGTTTCTAACCCTGCACTTTTTCAAACTGATCAGTTACTCAGTTTAAACATGAAGACTGTTCCTGAACTCTACAGTGCCTACAGAAACAGCTCTTGAAAGTCTGTGTCTAAATTTTGAATTAAAGTCGAACACTTTCATGTCCCATAGCATAGAAGCAATACTTTATGACCAGCAAAATTTCAGTTATTTTTATAAATATCTACAATTTCAAAATGATAAATGGGCCTAGCCACAAGCAAAACAATTTTTTTGGCTCAGAACTTCTTTTTAAAAAATGTACTTCAAATTAAATTTTATACTGACTTTATGTGGATACATAACAAAGTCTAAATGTTATTGTATGCTTCCTGTAAGATCATCATTCTTGAGAATTCAAGTACTACATTGGCTTAATTACTTTATAGAGACCCATTCCAGTCTGATCAAAGAACTTAGAGTAGTGCTGTTAGATTTCATCAATGAAGAGAGGAACATTTTTTCAATGTGGTTTTTGTTGTTACATAATTTATAGTATTAAAAGAAAAATAACTATATGTGGTAACAGATCTGAAGTTTAGTGAAGTTAAAACAGCACTTTTTACTTTGGATGTTCTAGATTTCATTTAAAAGCATCTTACTTTGTTTCTCAATTTATATTAAAAAATTAGCCATAAATTTAATCATAAATTATCATAAATCATAAAGAGACTTTCAGAAAATACCCCATGAAATAAATATTTCATGAAATAAGACAATGAGTTTCTATGGTTTGATAATTCTATATACATAACTCAACTTATGACTATATCATCATGGTTTGTTTTTGACTTTTTGAAAGAATTGGTCAGTCTGACCAAAGATTGTTGTAAACAACATGAAATAAAGGGATAACTACTTAACTATTCAGCCACATTTAAGATGTATTAATTATGTTCATGCATGAAAGTGTTTGAGTGCATTTTACAAAAGGCCATTATGAAAACAGTACTATATTAATTTGATAATGTCTAATGTGATCTTTACCCTGATTTTGAAACTATCAAATACAAAAGAGAAAAATATTTAGAAGAAATTCAATTGTAATAAATGCAATAAAGTTTAGAAATTTATATAGTCACCTAAGAAGAGCGTGCCAGAACATTTGTTATAGTCAAAGTTTGTATTTATTGAATCCTGCCATTCTATGTATTGTTTTTTAATTACTTAGATTCATTAGCCATGTGGCAGGCTATTAAGCCATTAATATTAAAATAGAGCAATCTAATCTCTGGCTTCTTGTAAAAAGTTAACTGCAAGGCTGCTAAATTCTTATTTGAAAACTTGGTGTTATATCTAATTAAAGTACATTCTTGAAAACTACACTCTTTTTAGCTGTCTTGTAAAAAAAAATGTTGAGTGACGATCATTTTATGAATAGTAGCTGAGCTCAAATTCTATTTTTCCTCATGAATATTATGTATTCTTAGCTAAAGACAATATAATCCCCAAATAAAATATTATTTTAATGTTTAATATTTTATTTCATTGTTTTCTTTTTACTTGAGTCACTCCTATATCAAGTGTAGGTAATGTTTTCTCTTTTTAAAATGTGTACTCGGGGGATCCCTGGGTGGCGCAGCGGTTTGGCGCCCGCCTTTGGCCCAGGGCACGATCCGGAAGACCCTGGATCGAATCCCACGTCGGGCTCCCGGTGCATGGAGCCTGCTTCTCCCTCTGCCTGTGTCTCTGCCTCTCTCTCTCTCTGTAACTATCATAAAAAAATAAAAAAAAATAAAAAAAAAAAAAAAAAAAAAAAAAAAAAAGAATGTAAAATGTGTACTCGGGCAGTCCGGGTGGCTCAGCGGTTTAGCGCCACCTTCAGCCCAGGGCCTGATCCTGGAGACCGGGGATCCAGTCCCAAGTCAGGCTCCCCGCATGGAGCCTGCTTCTCCCTCTGCCTGTGTCTCTGCCTCTCTCTGTATGTCTCTCAATGATTAAATAAATAAAATATTTAAAAATAAATAAAATGTGTACTCTATTTGAAGACAGGATTTAAAGTATTGTTTCCATAAAGAGAATTTAAAAATACATGAACAATGAAAAATGGGATTTTGAAAAAATATGTATACAATGCTAGCATATATGATTGACTACATATTTGGTATCAAGCTTCTGAGTAGTTAATACAAGATATTATATGGCTTTTTTTTTTTTTTTTTTTTTTTTTGGTCAGGAAAGAAGCACCTCCTTTCCTCTACAAGGTAAACTTTACCTTGTCGTCACAATTTAAAATAAAAAAGCATAGGGAATATAGTCAACAGTCCTGTAATAGTGTGGGACAAATGGTAGTTAGATTTATGGTGAGCATAGCAATAATGTATAGAGATGTTAGAACACTATGTTGTACAGCTAAACTAATGTAACGTATATTAACTATACAAAAAAAACAAAAACACTTCAAAAACAATTTCATACATTGGCATTATTATACCTCATAATAAAAATGTAAAAACCTACAGGAACCTGTCAGGCAATGTAATGTAAATAAATGCATCAGGTTGAAGACCCTAGAGAGTCCAAGGAACTTTGGACCAGTCTCACCTAAAAGGAGTAATTGCTAGTTAGCTCTGTCAATGTTCATTTTGTAGTTATGGGTCACTAAAATGAAGTATGTATGCCCACATGTCTATAAATTTTTCTAATTATAACATTTTGGCAAATATCAGAAAAGATTTTAAAAGTATTTTCTGGTTAGGGTCACTAATTTGTGACCTCTGATATAAAGAATATAAAACTATTGAGAACATTATTTATAAAATTACAAAGATTTATCATGGGACTAGTTATGGTGATGATTATTGAGTAAATCCTAAGTATGTAACAAAACTCAGTGAAAGTGAATCCATGAGGGTTTTGATTATATGATGTCTTCCCAGGTTTTACGGAAGATCGGAAATAAAGTACCCCAACAATGAGGTTCATATCTCTTAGCCAGTCTTCTCCCTTTAACCTAATTTGGCTTTTGAATAGCTGATTTGAATTAATTTTATTTATTGAGAAGGACTTGAAGTCCTTTGGCTCTTTTACTTAGTAGATATGAATCCATGTTTAAAGCCTGGAAAGTAAGTAGAAAACCCTGTAATCGTATTTAATTATAGCCCCCACTTCTGCAACCTATTTTCTGCCTTTTTGAGGCCTGCTATTCAACCTTTCTTTCTTGTTCTCTATTTACCTGCCTTTCTTATCTGCTTTGTTTCCAAGAGGATATTAGTGATCTGTTAGAATATATAGCGTGACAAAAAGTCTCAGTTGAACAAGAATAGGATACATGTTGAACCCAGCATTAAAAGGAAAACAATATTATGGAAAATACACTGCTATACTGGTGATTACAAATTTAAGCTTTTGAGTAGCCAATATGAAACAAACATCATCTACATGTTGTGCAATGTTCATAGAGTAAGATAAAACTTATTTATGTCTTAAGGGTGTCTACTCTTACCACATTTTTTCAAATTGGTAAGAAAGAACGAAAACTATTTGCAGATGACCTGGTACAAAACACAGAAAACCCTATAGATTCCACTAAAAAACTATTAGAAATAAGTGAATTCAGTAAAGGTGCAGGATAAAAAATATATAGAAATTTGTTGTCCTTCTGTATGCTAATGACAAGAAAGAGAAATTAAGAAAACAATCCCATTTAAAACTATCGAAAATTACCTAGGAATAAGCTTTACCAATGAGGTGGAAGATCTGAATTCTGAAAACTCTTAAACATTGGTGAAAGAAAATTGTGAAGGTAACACAAATGGAAAGATACACCAGCTCACCAATTGGAATAATATTACTAAAACGTCCATACTACCCAAAACAATCTACAGATTCAATGCAATCTCTATCAGAATGCCAACAGCATTTTTCATAGAATGAGAATAATATTAAGATATATATGGGACCACAAAGGTCCCAAATAGCCAAATCAATCTTGAAAAACAAAACTTTCCCAGATTTTAAAATATACTACAAAGCTGTATAATCAAAACAGTATGACACTGGCACAAGAACAGACATATATCAATGGAACAGAATAGAACTCAGATATAAGCCCATGCTCATATGTCAACTAATCTATGAGTTCAGTTGGAAAAAGTCTCCAATAAATGGCATTGGGAAAACTGGATGACTTTCTTACACAATACCCCAAAATAAAATGGATTAAAGACGTAATTGTGAGACCTATACCCATAAGACTCCTAGAAGAAAATATGTAGTAATCTCTGACCTCAGCTCTAGCAACATATTTGTGGATATGTCTCCTTAGGGAAGGGAAACAATAAAATTAAACTATTGGACTACATCAAAATCAAAAGCTTTTGCACAGCAGAGGAAACCACCACCAAAATGAAATGGCAGCCTACTGAATGGGAGAAGGTATTTGCAAATAATATATACAATAAAGGGTAAATATCCAAAATATGTAAGAACTTACACAACTCAACATCAATAAAACAGATGTGATTTAAAAATAGGCCAAGGACATGAATAAACTTTTTCCCGAAGAAGATACACAGATGACCAGCAGAGACATGAAAAGATGCTCAACATCAACTAATCATCAAGAAATGTTAAAACCACAATGAGATATCACCTTATACCTATCAGAATGGCTAGAATTCAGAGAAAAAAAAAAGTGTTGGCAAGGATGCAGAGAAAAAGGGAACCCTCATTGACCATTAGTGAGAATATAAATTGATACAGCCACTATGGGAGGAGTTTTGTACAAAATTAAAAGTTGAAACACCATAAGATCCAGTAATTCTAATACTGAATATTTACCCACAAAAATGAAAACACTAGTTTGAAAAGATACACGCATCCCTGTTTATTCAGTATTATTTACAGTAGCCAAGATAAAGGAAGCAACCAAAGTGTCCATCTATAGATAAATGGGTAAAGAAGATGTGGTAAACAGAGTCAAAGGAATATTACTCATCTATAAAAAGAATGAGATATTGCCATTTGCAAAGACATGGATGGACATAGAGGGTACTATGCTAAGTGAAGTAAGTCAGGCAAAGACAAATGCCGTATGATTTCACTTCTATGTGGAATTTAAAAAACAAAAGTGAACAAGTAAAGCAGAAGCAGACACATGAATAAAAGTGGTGGTTTCCAGAAGGGGAAGGGGTGGAAGAATGAGCAAAATGGGTAAAGGGGGGTGGCTTGGAGACACAGGCTTCTAGTTCTGGAATAAAAAAGCCACAGGGATGAAAAGTACAGCACAGAGAATATAGTCAATGGTATTATAATAGTGTTGTATGGTGAAAGATGGTAGCCATACTTGTGGTCAACATAGCATAATGTATAGATTTGTCAAAGCACTATGTTGTACACCTGAAACTGATGTAACATGTCAATTTTATATATATATAATTATATATATATCAATTATATATATAATATCAATCAAATATATATCAATTATGTATAATAATTGACATGTATATATATATATATCTGTCTTAATATTAAGAGAGGAATTTCTTTTTGAGAGTTCTCAGAAAGGAAACTGTAATATAATGAATGATACCTTTATCAAAATCCTCATTATCATATGTCAAGACCAAATTTCATAAGGCTTTTTCTTAAAATATGTGATTGCAGTATCATGCTAAAACACAATCACTAAAAGCATTTATATATCTATCTATCCACCCACCCACGCACCCATCCATTTGTCTCAAAAAGTCCATGTATCTTTCAAGCAATTCTTCCCATTTTAAAAAATATTAGTATTTCTTGAATTTTTGCCAGAGTGTATAATGGTGAAAGGGATTACACACGAATAAGATGCTAGCCTCCTGCTTTCAGAATACTTAAAGTGTTTAACAAAGCATTATGTTTCAGGTGATGCAGTTAACATTTTTTGATCCCTTGTACCCAATAAGCTATATTCGTAACAGAAGTTTTCTTATAAATAATCAAAATGAAAGGCTGAGTCAAATATATATTAGTTCCAGAAGGGAAAAGAAATTATATTGCTTACAATTTTATACAGAAAAAGATTTATATTTGCTGAATTGGTAGTACATCACCATTTATTTACAAAAAAGGAGACTAAAATGTTTACTGATAACTCATCTGCCGGGTTTCCATTATCTTTAAAATGAAGACATTGGGTTGGATAACAGCTAAGATTGCTATTTAGAACTAATATTTTATGTTATCAGTAGCATCAAAATCAAAACGAAAAAGGGTCACCTGGGGCTCAGGGTGTGATCCCTGGGTCCTGGGATTGAGTCTCACATCAGGCTCCTTGCAGGGAGCCTGCTTCTCCCTCTACCTATGTCTTTGCCTCTCTCTGTCTGTCATGAATAAATAATTTATATCTTTAAAAACATCAAAACAACATAATTTATATCTTTTAAAACATCAAAACATCAACAAAAATGTAAAAGCCTGCATTTCTACAGACATATAAACTATGTGAAAAAAGCAGATTTGATATAATCATATAAACCTTAAAATTAACATCTGTAATCCACCCTGGATTTTATTACTCCAATGTTTGCCTTTCAAATAACATCATTGTGGGTATTAAATATGTTAATACGAATAAAGTGCCTAAAATAGTCCTGAAACATGCTAATGATCAGTAAATGTCGGCCACCTCTGTCATTTTTATACTCAAAATAAGGACAACCCAAATGTCTGTCAGTAAGCAGAAGGACAAATGAACTGTTATACATTCATATAATAAAATATTGTTCAGTAGTAATAAAAAAAACTGATACATACAACCACATAGATAAATCTCAGTGCATTATGCTCAGTGAAAGAAGTCAGCTGCCAAGGATTACAGGTTTTCCCCACTTATCTGAAAGAATGTTCCTATGAAACCTTTGTGAGCTAAACTCATGTGAAGACAGAAGCAATTACCATTTCACAAAAGTGAAAATCCTCTTCGAATTTCTTCTGGTTAGCAAAAATTGATACTAATGTAGGTCTTTCCTGAAAGAAAAGTGGCATAAAGCAAACCCTCAGGTAGCAGGGGAAGCCTGTATATACTTTATGATTCTTCTTCTATGATATTCTGGAAAAGGCAAAATAGATTGGTGGTCCCCGAGGTCTAGGATTCGGGGACAGGGCCTTGATTACAAAGGAGCGGCACAAAATTATTTTTGGTTACTCAACAGCACTATACGTTTGCCAAAATTCAGAGCTATACAACTCCTCTCAGTCAACACATACATATGCGAGAGAGAGAGAGAGAGAGAGAGAGAGAGATGAATTGTCTGTATCTTAGTGTTCTTTAAGCCTACAGTGTGGTACTACTACACTCATACAAATGACTAAGATTAAAAAGACTTAACAATGCTAAAGGACTCGTACTTTTCTGGTGCTAGTATAAAATATTTCCCCAACTTTCAAACACTGGCAATTTCTTATAAAGTTAAACATATCGTTTTTTTAAGATTTTATTTATTTATTCATGAAAGACCCATTGAGGCAAAGACATAGGCAGAGGGAGAAGGCAGGCTCCTCAAGGCAGCCTGACGTGGGATTCGGTCCTGGGATCCAGCACCGCACCCAGAGCCCACAACCACTGAGCCACCCAGGCATCCCAAGTTAAACATATCTTTACACTATGGCCAAGAATGTCACTTCCACTAGTAATAGAATTTCACATCTTCCCTCATTTTTGCTTCCCTATCTCAATTCATAACATTGTCATTCATACCACACAACCAGAAATGTAGAGTCATTCTTTGCCCTACTACACACTCTCAGTGCCCTAAATCACATCAGCCAGTTAAGTACTGCTACCTTTTTCCCCCTAGACATTTCCTAAATATTTATGCCATTCTCTGCCATTCTCTATCTGTATAACCTCTGACCATACCCAGGACATCATCATTTTTCACTTGGCCTGTTAGATTTCCTCAACTGGTTTACATAACTAGAGTATTGCTTAATTCAAATCAATCTCCAGACCCAGAATCTAGGTCATTCTTTTGCTTTGAATCCTTTAAGTGACAGCTAATTTCCTGTAGAATAAAAGCACAAATTTCAAAGGTATAGAAGATGCCTCATTACTGTTCTATTCATATAGCAACAGTCTCATCTCCTGGTTAATTTTTTTCCCTCAAAATTTTTGTGACAATATTATTTTACTTCAGTGGGATTATTAAACACAACTTGCTATTTCATAAACCCATGGAAACATATATGTGTATGTGTGCATGTGTGTGCGATGTCTTTCTCATTGTCCCTCACTTATTTGCTCCTACTTGGAAAAAAAAAAAAAAAGGATGAGACTGGATCAGAAAATCAAAGCAAGAAAGGAAATAAATATTTCTAAAAAATATCTAATATCTATCAAATGCTGTGTTAAAGTGTTATACATGTTATTTCATGTAATATGCATCCAACTCTGAGGTAGCTTTTATTTACTTTATAGTTAAATAAAGTATATTACAGAAGTTGCCAATGTCCCACAGCTGAGTAGAGGTGAGTCTGACTAAACTATCTCATTCTCCTATAGGGCCAACTTATCTACAAGTATTTTGCCTACACCCAACACTTTCCCTGCAATCACCCAGTTCAGGTACTCTGCTACTTTGTTTTGAGATAAGCTTCATGACTATCTTTCTGGGGGTGGGAAATATCTTTGGTTTCACTTTTTTAAGAATATAAATATATCACATATAGAAAAAATAACATAATAGATATATACATTTTCTTAAAAGGCAGACATAGACCCAATACTAAATGTAATGAAATGTAGCATTCTTTATAACTTTGAAACCTCAGGGAATGTGTCTTTTCCACCCTTACACTCACAATGTCTGACAAAGAGTAGATGCCAATTAAATTATTGTTGAAGACAGATTTATATGAAGCTTTGCATGTATAAAACAATGTGTTACACAGAAGCTTCTGTTCATGAACATTTATTATTGTTATTCTATTCCTCGAGCTACTGGCAAGAAAATTATAGATGTGTTCTATGAGTTGATGGCTATAACCAAATAATATTGGCAGATACAATTTCTTTTTATCTTCATTAACTAAAATACTAGAAATAAGATTGTAGTTGTGTCTCATAAGATTTTTTGTTTGTTTTCTGACCCTTTTTTTTATGAAGTCAATTTCAGGAAAGTTGTGTAATGCAAACAAAACCAAAAAGACAAAAAAAAAATACATTGCTTATGTAAAAGTAAAGCTATTTTGTTGATTGAACACATTAGTAGCAGAAATTCTAGAAGTGTCCCAATTAAACAGACTCGTAATCAGTCATTTACCCTAACAGTATAATGTTTGAGATAGTCATAGCTTCTAAGCTATTTGCATAATCCCTGTGCTCTTTCCACTAAATGTTTTGCTAAATTTAACACAGCTATTAAAAGAGAACATGCACCAGAAATTTTTTAAAAGTAAATATTGACATGCTTTTCAATCAATATTAAGATTGAGAAAACCATGTGTTGAATATTAACCTCATTTCTCCATTAATCATAATTCCTCATAGATCATTCAATCTTAAGAAAGACAGTAGAGTCGATTTTTTCTTAACTATTTGTGAAATACCATTCAAAATATTAAGTAATTGACAAAAGTATGATAATTGGGTTGAATAAGCCATTATCCAAGGAAACCACATTTTGGAGAAATATTGAAGAGATTGTTTAGTCAAAAGGTACACCTTTTTAGATGTAGGTCATCCTTTTTCCCATTTCCTGAAACCTCCACTACCTTTTCTATCCAATTTGTGATCTTGCTTCCTACTTAACTAAGTAGAAGCAATTGAAGATGATGCTCAATGAGCCATGCTCTTATATAATCCCCTCCCCTTAAGTGTGAGCAGGATCTCTAATTTATTTCTAAACAGAATACATCACAGTTAATGCGCTACCATTCCCACAATTATTATATGGCAAAGGTGAAGGGATTTTTGAGGATATAATTGAGATACCTACTCAGTTGATTTTAAGTTAATCAAAAGGCGATTAATCCTTGGTAGGCTAATCTAATCAGGTGAGCCCTGTCTACAGCTACAAGGAAATGATTCCCCTAACAGCCCATGAGCTGGGAAGACTCAGCTTTACATTTGCCTCAGCACCAGCTGACACATTAAGTACAGCCCTATGAGACCCTGGAGCTGAGAATCCAGGTAGGCCATGCCAGGTATCCTGACTCACAGAAACTGTAAGATCATAAAATATTCATCTTAGACTGCTAAATTTGTGATAATGTGTTATATAGCCATGGAAAACTAACACACAATCAAAAGAAAATGTGCATAAGCTACTGCCACCACCTGCACTGCCCTGCAAGCCGCTATGCTCATAAACTCTATCAGACCTTCTTTTAATTATGAATAAACCATCCTTGTTTCATCTAAGGCCAATTTCTTCCTCCAGGTTCGAAATCCTATTTTTTCTTGTGTGCTCAAAGGCATGACTCTGACAGTAAGTAGCCCTTTCTTACTTGAACAGCATTAAATCTCCCCTTTTCTGCTGACTCATTTCATCAGCAAATAGGATCTGTTTTCTTCTGACTTCAAAAAATATACTGCTTCTGTGGTCCCCTCTTCAAGAAACAATAATCTCAGTCTAGTCCTGAGGGACTTTCAACAAAATATCTAAGCAAAACTCCACAAAACTCCCAAGGTCATGAAACAAAAAGGCTAGCTGTCCCGGGCCAGCAGAGACTGAGTCAACTTGGCGGCTACATGCAAATGGTTTCTGGGGCTGGACCTTGTAACAAGAAAAGGACATTAAGGGAACAATTACTGAATAAATTGATAAATAAAGCCTGAATAAAGTCTGAAGTAATCAGTGTTCCTTTCTTAGTTTTGACAAATATACCATGGTGGTCCCTCACCTTCTTCAATTTGCTGAAATATCAGTGAGGGCTTTCCAGGCAGGCTGCCTTTGACTAGTCTATTTTAGTTTAGATTACACCCATTATTTTCATCAAACACATATATAATGTACTTACTTTTAGATAATGAGGAAATAAAATGAAGGTAATATCTCCATGCCGAAGGAGTTCACATGTTAGAAGCCAAAGAATAATTTCTTCACAATTGTCATTTCCGCTTCCCCAGTGTCCCTTGACTCTTATGATAAAAGGTCTGGCTTTGTATTTGAGGGACAATCTTTCCCTATTCTGTGTGGTCCTGGCAGTATTCTTAATCCCTGTATCTTTGGGTTAGTATAAACTAGCAAATGAATCTACTCTCTTTGCTTCAGTGATTGCTCCAGGGCTAGGCATGTGAACCAAGCTCAGTTATGCTCTAATAATATAGGTGTGGAGCACTCCATAGATATATTTTGTCCTACATGGAAGTCTTTGAGAAAAAAATATGCAGAGGGACGCAAGAAGTGGGAAAAAATAGCCTTGATAACATATTTGGAACTCTCAAATTCTACCCTAATCTATGTCTGCCTTTCGGCTCCATTCCATAAGCCAGTAAACCTTCCTTTTTGATTAAGCTAATTTTAGTTAGATTTCATTCACGAAACTGAAATAGTTCTGATTAATACAACTGCATATACTGTTGTAAGTCTGAACATAGAGGTAGATAAGGAAAAGACATCAGGTAGATAAGGAAAAAGACGTCCTCTCTGAAAGGCTAGGAAACATTCACAAAGGAGTCACTCAAGTTTTAAAGCCTAAGAACCCAACACATGGGCTAACCAAGAAAATACCTTATTGAATTTCTGAGTTCCTACTATGAGCCAGCTTTGTCTTAAGTACATCACATATGTTAGGAAATAGATTGTTATTGGCATCAATTTCTTAATGGAGAGAGAAAGCAGTTAATAAATTGCCCAAGTTTACATCAAATAACTGAATCAAGAGCCAAATTCCACTGTACACACCTTTTAGGAAAACAAGTTTTGGGATCCCTGGGTGGCGCAGCGGTTTGGCGCCTGCCTTTGGCCCAGGGCGTGATCCTGGAGACCCGGGATCGAATCCCACGTTAGGCTCCCGGTGCATGGAGTCTGCTTCTCCCTCTGCCTGTGTCTCTGCCTCTCTCTCTCTCTCTCTCTCTCTCTCTCTGTGTGACTATCATAAATAAATAATTAATTAATTAATTTAAAAAAAGAGGAAAACAAGTTTTATGATATATAATTTTTGACATTTTGCCACCTTCTGAGAATTATAAATTAATACACAAAAACTTTATTTGTTGTGGATTGGATTTCCTGTAAAAGGTATATAATTTGAGCCCTGAAACCATCAAACTTTTGCTTAAGGTGAATAATATACTAAGGACTGATGGATAAAACAGAAATGGGGCTTAAGAAGAATAACTGAGTTTATTGACTAGTGGTCTACTACCTGTGGACTGCTGATCCCTAGGTGGAGCAGTTATTTCTAAGCATCTACAATTTGAAAAATTTCTTATGGTAATCAAGTATTTGCCCTACTGTGGTTGAACCACTGTGTCAGGTAGAGTTGGTAACAACTGCTTGGATGAGTTTGTGGGTGTTCTCTCCATGAGTGAACTTAGTCAAGCAAAAAGAAAGAGTTTGAGACACTTAAGTGTGCCAGTTTTAAAGCGCTTTATTTCTGAATAATAGAATAGTAAGATACTTTTTACCAAAAATATGTTAATTTCTATAAGGAAAAGTGGCAAGTATTTTTGAGGATGCATGAATAATCCTCTAAGAATTGGCAGTTTTGAGAAAACTTCAGATTGATTTGCTCACAAAATCTAATAACATCTAACACCAAGTGATATAGAATTTTCTACATGCTGCAGCTTCTTGAACTTGTTCTTTTATGAATATTTTTCTTATAAATCCATTTTAAGCTTAATTTGAAAATTATTCATGATTTATTTATTTAACAATTGTAGATTTTTACAAAGAAGAAAAAAACACTTAAATTAAGTATGTTGATTTTGTTGCCTCAAGTAAGCATGGCCTGTTTAGCTTCAATAAGGACATTATTTCTTAATATGCTACATTTACAATATAACCCAATAATTTTCTGCCTATGTTAAAAGGGGTGCTTATTAATGAATATTAAATTAATTCAACGGTAAGGAGGACTGAATAACAAAACCATACACACAGATCTTTTGTTTAAATCTGTGTTAATTGAAGAAACTGTTTTTTTTTTTTTCCATTGGATATTCTTTCCTGCTTTGTAAAAGATTAGTTAACCAGAGAGTTGAGGGTCTGTTTCTGGGTTCTCTATTCTGCTCCATTGATCTATGTGTTCGTTTTTGTGCCAGTACTATACCATCTTGCTGATTACAGCTTTGTAATAGAGCTTGAAGTCTGGAATTGTGATGCCTCCCGCTTTGGTTTTCTTTTTCAACATTCCTTTGGGTATTCAGGGTCTATCCTGGTTCCATACAAATTTTAGGATTATTTGTTCCTAATCTGAAATAAATTGATGGTATTTTGATAAAGATCGCATTGAATGTGTAGATTGCTCTAGGTAGCATAGACATTTTTAACAGTATTTGTTCTTCCAATCCATGAAGATGGAACATTTTTCCATTTCTTTGTGTCTTCCTCAATTTCTTTCATGAAGGTTCTATAGTTTCTGAGTACAGATCCTTTGCCTTTTTGGTTAGGCTTATTCCTGGGTATCTTATGGTTTTGGGTATAATTGTAAATGGGATTGACTCCTTAATTTCTCTTTCTTCTGTCTCATTGTTAATATATAGAAATGCAACTGATTTTTGTGTATCGATTTTATATCCTGCCACTTTGCTGAATTCCTGTATGAGTGCTAGCAATTTTGGGGTGGAGTCTTTGGGATTTCCATATATATTATCATGTCATCTGCAAAGAGTGAGAGCTTGACTTCTTTGCAAATTCAGATGCCTTTTATTTCTTTTTGTTGTTTGATTGCTGAGGCTAGAACTTCTAGTATGTTGAACATAATACTAGATAATGGACATCCCTGTCATGTTCCTGACCTTAGGGGAAAAGCTCTCAGTTTTTTTCCATTGAGAATTATATTCACTGTGGGCTTTTCACATATGACCTTTATGATATTGAGGTATGTTCCTTCTATTCCTACACTGTGAAGAGTTTTAATCAAGAGAGGATGCTGTAAATTGTTTTGTTATAATTAAAAAAACCACATAAAGTCAGCTGTTTTTATAAAGTTTCATTCAATAATTTATAAATTGAGAAAATTTAAAAAATAATACATTTATGCAGGGATGACTAATAATTGAGAACCCATTATTTTATATATTTTTCTCCATGTCAGCTGCCACAGACTCATATTTGGAAATTTTCATGATTATAGTATTTGATAATTATAGTATTCGATAATTATATGAAACACATTTAATAATGGATATTTTCACATATAATAAGTTTCTTTATCCTTAGATTTCTTACATTACATAAGTATGAATAAACTTAAAATTCCTAACTTTGTTCTAACTTTGACTTAACTAAGGTAATTTAAATACTTTAGAAAATGATGGAGTTTAAGTCTAGTTACCATCTGTTACCATATAGTTATTATACTATAATTGACTATATTCCCTATCCTGTACTTTACATGACTTATTTATCTTATAACTAGAAGTTTGTACATTTTAATCCCCTTAACTTTTTCACCTGTTCCTCATCCCCCCGTCTCCCTCAAACATCAGTTTGTTTCTGGTATCTGAGAGTCCTGTTCTGTTTTGTTTCAAATCATATAGTATTTGTCTTTCTCTGACTTATTTCACTTAGCATAATACCCTCTAGGTTCATGTCATATCAAATGGCAAGATTTCATTGTTTTTTTATCACTGAGTAATACTCCATTGTGTGTGTGTGTGTGTGTGTGTGTGTGTGAGGATGTATTACATCTTCTTTCTATATTCATCTATCTATAGACTATGGATATATCCATATCTTGTCTGCTGTAAATAATGTTGAAGTGAATATAGGGGTACAAATATCTTTCTGAATTAGTGCTTTTGTTTTCTTCAAATCAATACCCAGAAGTGGAATTACTGGATCTTATAGCAGTTTTATTTTCAATTCTCTGAGGAGCCTCCATACAGTTTTCTGTAACGGCTATACCAATTTACATTCCCATCAACAATGTGCAAGGGTTCCCTTTTCTCCACACTTTCAAACATTCACTTTCTTCAAGTAATATCTGATATTCTGCAGATGTATTATAAAGTCATGGAGATTGATCTCAGTAATCTCTCTATCATTAGTGAAACACCCAAAACTTTTCTTTAATTAAGGTATCTTTCACTAATTGACAACTGTTCTTTTGTTGCTCAGCATTATGGCATTATATATTATTAAGATAGCTGAGAAAATATTGATTTTCTTTAATGATACCCTGGAACATTTCAGTCTTTTTGACTTTTTGCCTTTTGTAGGCATCAATCCAAGAATTCATAAACTGAAATATTTCTACTTTATTGTGCACTGATTTCCAAGAACTCCAGAGAAATGTGTTTTTATTCACCATTTATAAGCATCATGCTTTCTTAGTGGTAATTACTGTGTTCTAAGAAATAAAATGTTTTCAACTATGAATTTGAGAAACCTATTTTAACTAACTAGTTTCAAGTGAGCTGACAATTTATAGTGACACTTTCACTGAAAGCTTGATAATCAAGTTGGAAATAAGCTTACATGTACTTCATTTTCAAAGTTTTAAAAATTTCTCTAGGGTCTCCTCTTCTTTTCTTCTTTTTTTCGCTTCACTTCTTTCTTGCTTTCTGTCTTTCCCTTTTCTTCCCTCTCCCTTCCTCCCTTCCTTCTTTTTTCCTTCCCAGTTTCCTTCCTTCCTCTCTAAAAATAAAATGAAATAAAATAAGACAAAATAAAATAAAAACTAAATGCTACAAATAACATCTCTCCAGACCAGATTTTTTTCTTATAGATAGAATTATTGAGATACAAAGTATGATGCCATACATTTTTAAATTCTCTTTTCAATTGTTAAATATAAATACCAAAGCATACACTGTTTGTCCTTCTCTGATTGACTTATTTCACTCAGCATAATACCCTCCAGTTCCATCCACGTTGAAGCAAATGGTGGGTATTTGTCATTTCTAATTGCTGAGTAATATTCCATTGTATGTTCTCATTTATTTGGGGAATATAAATAATAGTGAAAGGGAATATAAAGGAAGGGAGAAGAAATGTTGGGAAATATCAGGAAGAGAGACAGAACATAAAGACTCCTAACTCGGGGAAATGAACTAGGGGTGGTGGAAGGGGGGAGGAGGGCGGGTGTTGGAGGGGAATGGGTGACGGGCACTGAGGTGGACACTTGACGGGATGAGCACTGGGTGTTTTTCTGTATGTTGGTAAATTGAACACCAATAAAAATTAATTAAAAAAAGAAAAAATAAATAAATACCAAAGCAACTTTCACATGTTATAACCTGCCTTGAACTTTGTGGTCTTTGAAAGTAAGTTTTAGTGGTAATGATCTATTATATTTTTCATAAGTTATAAACTCTAAGTTAGGTAATATTTGAACTTTTATTACTCTTCCTACATGTAATTTGATTAGAGCATGTTGGTCCATCTTGGATGAGAATAGCATTTATGACTAATAGTTTTTGAGTATCTACTGGCTCTATTTTAAGTTTGTTGCTTCCTTAAGCTTCAAATCATTTGTGTGAGGTTAAAGGAGCTAATTTAACTCCAGTTTTAGTTTCTTCATCTGTAAAAATGCAAATAATAGTAGCACTTACCTCCTGGAGGTATGTGTATTAGTTGAGGAAAATGATTCACAGTAACCTGCACAGGGTTCTAGACCTAACAATTATAGGACCAGGATTTAAACCTAGACATGTTCAACTCTAGAGCTTCCGTGCTTAATTGTGCTATAATGACATACTAAAAGCTAACTGCTGCTGGAAAGAACCATCCATTAGATCAGGTATTGTCGGGGTAAGGCGGGGGAGATGACAGAGTTGGCTTAACTTTCATTATGACCATAACTTTCCATCCTCCAATTATCCAAACCTAACCTTGAACCAGTTCCTAGATGGGTCTATAATTAGACTTAATCATCCATCTCTTCATAAGATACTATCAGTATAAATAACATTGTGTCTTTTTCCTGTTTATCTTAGTCCCCCTGACAAAAAGTCCATACCCCATATCCCCTCTCAATTTGTCTGCACATGGGACTAAATATTTTTTAATCTGACACAAACTCCCATTCTTTCCTGTGGTCCACATACTCTAAGACAACCTCAGCTATCCCAAGTTCCTGATACTCAAGTTTTTGTATAATTTCCTCCTCTTCAGTGTGTGTGGGGGCCTGGGACTTGCTTCTAACCAAGAAAATACTGCAAAAGTTAATAGATCTTCATTTCCGTGGTTATGATATGAGATTATGATTTCTGCTTTGCTAGAAGACTCCCCTTTGCTGGTTTTGATGAAGCAAGCGGATTTACTTGGAAAGTCTACATGACAAAGAACTGAAGGGAATCCGCTGACAGAAGCAAGAGACTAACAAGAAACTAAGGCCCTTAATCCATCAGCCTGCAAGTATCTGAATCCTGCCAACAGCTACATGAGTATGAAAGCGAATCCTTCCCTAGTCAAATCTTGAGAACACAGCTTTGGCTGGAACCTTGATTGCAACCCTTTTTGTTTGTTCGTTTGTTTGTTTTTGTTATTATTTTTATTTTTAGTTTATTGCAACCTTTTAAAGGATCAGATAAACCATGCTTAGACTCCTGACCCACAGAAATTGGAAGATGATAAATCTGCATTATTTCAGCTGCTAAATTTGTGATATTGTTATACAGCAATATACAACTAAATGCACCCGTGAATCCCCAAAACTCTTTGTACATGACCTCTGGAATTCATTGAGGAAATGGAGGCTGTCTGAAGAGAATTTCTACATCCATTAGCAAGTATTCCAATCTACCTAATTTTTTTTTCCTTGATTATTCAACTGTCTTTCCTGTTACAATGTATAAACTTTCCATGCTCCTAAGGCCATCTTTTGAATTGCGCAATTAACCCAATTCCTTCTCTTCACCTCAAAGACTTTGCTTCCAGAATTATTTATACCCTCTCTATCTTCCATTTTTTTAAATCTATTGGATGGTTCTTATTTTCATAGAAGAATATATAATATACCCATCATAAAACAACAATAAAACTTTCCTTTGACTTTCTTTCCTACCAGTTATAGCCCTCTGCTCCTTTATATAGCAAATAACTCAGGAAGTTGTTTATACTCTCTTATATAATTCATCTCTTGATATTCCCTTTTAGATCCAATTAATCTTTCTTTCCACTAAAAATGCTCTTATTAGAGTTTTTAATGACTTCCAAATTGCCAAATTTAAAAAGTAATTCTCAGTCTCCATCTTATTCAAATTCAGCAGTGACACAGTGAATCACTTCCTCCACCTTGAAGAACTTTTTTAAAAAGATTTTATTTGAAGGAGAGAGAGAGAGAGAGAAAGAGAGAGACAGAAGGAGCAGAAGCAGAGGAAAAAGAAGAAGCAGACTCCCCGCTGAGCAGGGAGTCTGACATGGGGCTCTATCCCAGGACCCTGGGATCATGACCAGAGCTGAAGGCAGATGTTTAACCAACTGAGCCACCAAAGCACCCCAAAGAACTTTCTTCTCTTAGTTTTGGTGATAGCACCCACTTCTGGTTTTCCTTCTAACATTCATTGCTCTTTAGCATTCTACCTTGCTGCATATTCATGAAAGATACAAGGCTCTGGTCTCTGTTCTTGTACATTTCTGTTTTCTATCCACATTCTTTTTCTAGGCAAACTTGTCTAGTTCCATGTCTTTAAATCTCATGGATATGCATATAACGTCCAAAACTATATCTATAGGATATAACTTCCAAAATTGTATCTATAAGCCCTGACTTTTCACCTGAATGACTAAGCTTATATAGCTAGTCTGATTTTTGGATGTCTAATAGGTAACTTAAATTTAACCTTTTAAAAACTGAATTCAATTTCCCACATCCCACAAACATTTGCTTTCCCAGCATACTTTCTGTTCTTCATACCAAAATCCTTAGACTCAATCTTTACTTCACATCCCACATCCATTTTCTTAATGGAGAATATGCTAGTGCTGTCTTAAAATATGTCCCAAATATGAACCTTTCTCACTCATTTACTAAGGCCACTTTGGATAGGCACCATCATTTATTTCCTGAATGTAATTTCTCACCTTGTTTCTATTTCTGGAAGCATGCATCTATCTCCTCCCTAGTAGCTGAGTGAGTGATTCTTTTTAATATGTTAAGTTATATCATGATATTTCATAAAACCATCCAAAGACTCCCCTCACACTAGGAATAAAATCTAAAGTATTTAGTAGGCATCTAACCCTGCATGATCTAGCCTGTCCTGATCATCTTTACTTCAGTCTTCCTTTGCTCACTCCACCCTAGCCACACAGACCTTTTTGCTGTCTCTAGAGTGCTCTATATGGGTGTGCTCCTCAGGCTCCTCCTTTCTCTGTACTTGCTGTTTCTTTTGTCCAGAATGATCTTCCCCAAGATATTTGTAAATTCCTTCCCTGACTATATTATTTAAAATAGCAGCCATATCACTTTCTATTTCCTTGTAGTATATCACTTTGCTTCAAGGATCTTTTACCAAAAGACAATATTATATAGCTGTTTTATAGTCTGTCGTTCCTTCTAGAATTTAAGCTCCATGACCTGTTAGGTCCTCTCTTTGTTTACTCACTACTACATCTCAATGCATAGAAGTTCCCAGAGTTAGATGAAGCATTAGCAAAGCAGCAAATCATAAAAATTAAAATATCAAAATACTCCCATTTCTTGGGTTGTAAAAAAGACAGTTTTCCATTAAAATGTTTATATCTTGATAAAGAATTTTGTTATGCAATAGATCTGTCACCTAGTGTAATGATTTATTTGTAGCTATATACATGGTTTTGATGATTTATCACATTTCTGATAGATTCATTATTTTTCTTCTGGGAAATAAGGGACCTTTTCTCCATTCTCCTTTTTCAACAATCATAGCAGTATTTATCTAGGCTTTTAAGAAATTCTCATTAACTTATCCTTTTCTGAAAATTTCACTGAGAAAAAAGAATTATTTAGGACATTTTATAACATTCATCACCTATTCACTAATCCTCTAGTTGGCTTTGATCTTTCACAGATGGCAAGAACATTCAAAAGACCTTTCAAAACTTTTGAAAGACATTTTGTCTTAGCTAGCAATACCTCATATCTCCTTCCAACTTACTTTTAAAATGTGCCAACATACGTATGAATGTTTTTGAGACTATCATAAAGCTTTTCCCTTTTCCCATTTCTTTTTCATTATTAATATTACAAAAGAATCCTACTCCTTTATTCTGTCTTTATTTATCACACCCTGTCCATCCTTGTAATAAGTTTTTAACACACAGCCAATTTGTCATTTAGTGCTTAAGAATGGTGCTATATTTCCACAGAGATGAGTTTACGCCAAACTTTCATAGCTTCATCGTGGGTTACTGCAAAAGTAGCCCTTCACAGAGTTCTTCCTTTTAAATAGCTTTCTCAAATTCCCTCCAAAATTGAAGATGAGTCTCGTATTAAAATGCTTCATTTTAAATCAAAGCACTTGGACCTCTGACAAAATCAAACTTGGATGCACTATTAGGAAACTATATACATACAACAAATACAACTTTAGGATGAGGTTTTAAATTTGCAAAGAACAATCATTCTGTGCATTCAAATTAGCATTTTTTTCCATCCCTCCATTTCTCTTCTCCATTTAGAATGTGTAGTTCTGTGCTTCTTGCATTTGAGATTAAAATCTGGCTCTAAGAATTTTTCTTAAAACTGCAAGTAGTTTCCATGGAAACACAGCATGACTTCTCAAATGTCAGCTTTCTCAAACTAGCACTTGCAGTTTATGAAGGATCCTTCATTGAAGTGTGACAATCTCTTTCACCTCTGTGAAGTAAGTAGGGAATATTGGAACAAGAAGAGATATCACTGGCATGCTATATAGTTAAATAGTATTTCCACACCTAAGAATACAAAGTAAATACCAATCAAATTAAAAATTGGTGTTTTAAGAATAATTACCCTCCTGCATACTAATAAAAAAAAAAAGCAGTAGCAGAGAAACAAACACAGGATGCATATTGGTTTCCTTTCCCACAAAATAGGTTAGAATAGCTGTGTCTTGCCTCTTCCACTTGCTCTCAAATCTACTTCACAAAACAGAGGGGCTACTTCACGCAGCATAGCCTCCTCCCTTAGCTGGGAGCTCCTAGGCCAGGCCAACCACTGGGTTAAAATGTAGAAACTGGACACCTACAAAGTTGAAAGAAAAGTGAGCAATTCAGCTTGTGAATTGCACATACCAAGCAGGCCACTGTGTTATAGTAAGCACGTAAAGTGATAATCTGGGCCTGGGCTCCTGGTTTTCCCTGGATAATGCCACGGGAAGGAGATGAAACATATGGATCCACGTACATGTGGATTTCCTTTCATGAGCACAGCCATATGCTCTCCACTGGGGTCCCAAACCATTAAGTGAGTCCCTCCTCTCCATCTGGTGACTGTGCCATTGTTTCAGACAGATCTGCCACAGTCCTTGCCAATTCATACTTCTAATACACCCCTTTACCACAATGTTCTAAAAATGACAGGAGTAAATCAGTGGGTCCCCCAATGTATGTGTGTTTCAAACACCTGGGATTGCCCTTGTTAGTCCCCCAGAGGACCTCTAGAGATATGAAAGAGACTTCCCTCTGAATCAGTTCCAAAACAAGCAAAGAGAAAGAATTCAGCATGTTTGTGTCACTGCAGCCAGAATTTAGCTAAGAGAATTGAGGAGAAAATTGAGACAATGAATCCAAATAACCATGAGTAAAAGAGCCTTTTAAATAAAAGTTCATTGTAAGTTCTTATTTTAGGATCTTATGTTTGAATACTCCTTAAGCTTGAAATTTACCTCTGATTCTTCATATTAAAGAAAGGAATGAATTGGTCAATAACTTACAAAGTTTCCTTTCTGGGTATTGATTGGTTGAAATTTGGCTCAGTTTACTACATCAGTTATCCAGAGAATGGCTTCTCTTCCCCCTCCTGCTCTTCATCCCTCGATCCCTATACTTCCGCATCATCTTTTCAAATCTTTTTGGTAATTCCTTATCACGTTGCTTTTAAAAAGATTGTTTTTTCCAAGTTATCCTTTTATTCTGTTTCTGTGTTTATTTTTGGCCTTCCCTTTCATATTAAATGCATCCCTAAAATGTCAGATTACTAATCCTTGGCTGTCCATCTATGTTTTAGAGTAGAAAATAACACACTGATAGGGACATCTAGGTAAGATTGTATTGAGTGTAGCTTTAATGTGGGATGTTCATGTGGACTATTTATTTATTGAGACATTTTCTGTCAATATCATTAGGTTTTTCCTCTTGATTGATCAAGAGTAGTTGGATTCTTTCTATCTCCTGACTTGGCTGCTAGCATTCTAGGGACCAAGTGAGGGATAAAATTTGAGGACTTAATCAATATGTGTACTTTAATTTTCTGCCTCTTTTCTGTATAGAATCTAACTTTCAACTTGGTCTGCTCTCCCCCAGTTCAGAAACCCTATGATTCAATGCTTAAACAGAACTTCAGTCACTCTCTAGATAGAGGAGGAGGCATTGTTCAGTTGTAAAACTGAGAAGGGCATGTGGAAGTCTACCAATATCTTAAAGAGATATCCAATCAACCTTGTATAGCCCTACTGTCTGCCCCATTTTCAGAATTAACTAGTAAAATGAATTCTGGATCCTTTTCAAGGGTCACAGTATAAATATAGTTGCTGTTCTGCTTTCCCTACCGTTGCTTAGGGTTCAGTTTTCTTGCATGTACCAAGTCATTTGCTCCAAATTTTGTTGCTATTGTGTCTTTTCCCATTCTCATTGTTCTTGTCATTTTCTTATAAGATTTTCTTTCCAAATCTTCAAATCTCCAAATCTTATAAACATTCTTTTGGGGTCATTTAATGGGATTTTAGGAAGAAGCAGAACATAATACATCCATTCAACATGCCATTGTTTCTGGTTTCATTCTTTATTTTGCTGCACTTGTAATTTATAATCCTTAATGTTACATTTGAAAAAGCCTATAGATATCAGATGCTTCTTTCTTTTGTTTTTTTTTAAGATTTTATTTATTTATTTATTTATTTATTTATTTATTTATTTATCTATCCATCCATACATACATACATCCATGAGAGACACACACAGAGAGAGAGAGAGAGAGAGAGAGAGAGAGGCAGAGACACAGGCAGAGGGAGAAACAGGCTCCATGCATGGAGTCCAATGTGGGACTTGATCCCGGATCTCCAGGATCACACCCTGGGTGGAAGGCGGCACTAAACCACTGAGCCACCCAAACTGCCCTTTCTTTTGTTTCACAGATGAGAAACCTAACCCCAGGGAGATCAATTGACCAATTAATAGCTTATCAGAGTAGATTTGGATTTGAGCATAGGGCTTTAAAATTTCAGTCTCAGAATCTCAGAATTTTAAAGCATGTAGATCCTACAAATGATCTCATCAAAAACCTCATATTTTGAACCAAATACCAGAGAAGTTAAGAGGCATGTAGCTGGTCAAACTGCTAGACAAAACTTTGGTCTCTTGACAACCAATCATATTGTTACAAATTCTTTTCAGAATATTTTCTTCAGTTAGTAAAGATGGATTTGAAGAGACAATAGATATGGCTTATGTTTGGAAATTAGATGGAAAGTAAATGATATCTGTGCTTTGTGTTTCTCTTGGAGTCTCTAAATTTAGTAAGACTGGCAGAGTCAATATTGGTGTCAGCCCTTAGCAAAGTTCTGGTAGAGTCTATTTCCATTGGAAGAAGACACTCAAATAGTTAGATTATTCAAAACTCACACAAATCATAAGATGGTAGAAGTGATTTAAAATAAAAGGTTTTATTTTATAGGAATATAAATGGAATATAGGAAATATTGCATCAGATATATGTAACACAAATTAATATAAAGATAAAACAACCATTAATGAATCTGTGCAATCACTGTGAAACACGTAAACTAACTCTAGGTTAAGTAATGAAAACAACAAAAATACAAAACTTTCTAAACTTTACCATCCTCACACTTGGGTAAACACACAGACACACACACACACACACACAAACACACACACACACACGCATCCATCTCAATACATAAAAAGTAACTGCAAATAAGTGGGTAGGTTAATATTAGCTTCAGGAAATATTTACTGCCATGCTATAAAACTTAGAAAATAGGATTTTTATAATGAAGTGCTAACTTTAATTATAGCAAAGAGATTAGCAGCATAATAATTAACATGTAAGGCATATGCAAATAGGCCATTATTATGTAAAAGTCAAGTTGAGGTTCAATGCTAAAAATCTGCATGTTTAGTGAAAACAAATAAAAAATTATGATTAAGTCATTGTAGCTGCAGAGTAGCTTCAGAGACTATCCTGTCAGGAAAAGGAATAGGCTTGATGACTAGTAACGGGAATAACGCTAGCTTCTGGTTACAACATGTAAAAGTGACCCAAGAAATAAAAAAATGATTTCTCAAATTGTTTAAACCCTTAATATAGGATCAATCTTCTAACTACCTCACCATTTCTGGTTAATAAACATTAGCCAGTTGCATAAGAGTTTCCTATTTATTAAATTTGCTTTATTCCAAATGACTTGGAAATCATTTGTCCTGAAAAGAAAAGGAAAATGTTAGGGGTCACCCAGCCTGGACCTTGTAGTGAGCCCTGGTCTTGGCACCATCTGAGGCTCTGAGGCGACCAACACTCAAGACCAGACTGATGTGAAAGTTACGTGTGTTACTTATCTTGCTGTTCATTGCACAATGATCTGTTGTCACTTACCAAAATGTATTTGGGTGCCTAAGAAGGACTGATTTTGTCTTTCCTGGATCGGAGATCAAGGTGCTATTTAGAGTGATGTACAAACTAGTCCAAGAAAGCATTCAGGACAATTCTGATTCCTTTTATCCCATGGGTCACTCTCTCTTTGGTCTCTATTATTGGTTTGGTGGCTATTTGAAGTGGTCAGGACAGTTTTCTTTATTTTTTTCTCTTTCTTTCTTCCTTTCTTTCTTTTTCTTCTTCTTCTTTTTTTTTTTTAAGTCTCTCTAGTCAGGAATTCTTATTTATAACCTTTTCCAAACCCCATGTCAGGGAAACTTTCTGGGTCATGTCTATGGTCTGAATGTTTGTGTCCCATCCACCACCTACCCATCCAAATTTATATGTTAAAAATACAAAGCCTCAAAATGGTGGTATTAGGAAGTGGGGACACTGGGAGTTGCTTAGGTCATGCAGGTAGAGCCCTCATGAATGAGATAGTGTTCTTATAAAAGAGTCCTCAGGAAGTACCTTTGCCCCTTCCACCAAAGGAAGATACAATAAGAAGTCTGTGATAGGGACCTGGCCTGACCATGCTGGCACTAAATTTCTGTTGTTTATAAGCTACTCAATCTGTGGTATTTTGTTACAGCAGCCCAAACTGACTAAGACAGTCATCATAATAGTGGTGATATGATTATATAATAACAAGTCTGTTACTAGTCTTTTTACGGGTGCCAGTCACTGAACTTTGGGCATTATATGTATGGTCAAATTATATCCTGAAGTATTAATTAATATAGGTACCTTCCATGCTTCTCTTCCCTCCTCTTTCACACCTGTAACCCAGGGGCTATTTTCTTTCTGTCTATCTTACACTAAAGGGAAAAGAAAGATATAAAAAAACTGCCAATCTAAAGGGAAAAACATGTTTTTGTTTTTTTGGTTTGTTTTGTTTTTCAGAAACAGGCTTTTTGTGAGATAAAATAGCCTGTGGAAACGAGAGATAAAAAATGATGTGACATTAAAACCTAAAGGAGAAAATGGATTGTTTGGAGAGACCTCTAAGATGGAACTGGGGTTGGTCATTAATTTCCCCTATTCCTACCAATGTATCAACGGTAAACAACTTGCTCTTTCACAGTTTGGATGTTTGTAAACTCCCTCTTAAAAAGATGGTAGGAAATTTGAACATCCTGATGGAAACAGGGCCGAAGCAAGAACCTCACCCCTGACCAAAGCAGCACTAAGTTAAGCCAGCATATTTCCCTGTGAGCATAGGTAACATTAGACTCATGGTAATGTATGTAATTAACATACTATTTTCATTAGGAAACTGAGATTAAGTAACTTGTGCAAGATCAACTATTCAGTCATTTTTGGACCTGGGATACAAACCCATGTAGTTTGGCTTCAGAGCTTTCATTTATCATAATGTTCTACTACTTCTAAATATCCACTGCAAAATAATTCAGAATAAGGATTTATCAATATAGTGACATTCCCTTGCCTCTAAAAAATATCCATCTTCTCAGAGGATAATGCTGGGCTTCATTTTTTTTTCTCTGTTACATACTTATTTTCTTCATATAGAGATCTGGAAAAAGGGCATTTCTGACAATGAAAAATAACTCACCCACCCTTATGCAGCCAGAGCTTTAGAATGTCAATATCACTTGCAGGTGTTCACATTTCAGATTTGTGGGAAACCTAATACAATTTAGATAAATGGGTTTTTAATTAACAAAAAACTGAATTCCAACCTAAGGGAGAGTACTTGAACCTTAGAATTAGCTGTATAATAAATCTAGTTTTTAAAATGTCAGCCATGCCCACCCACCTGCGTTTCTAACTGTGCTATGGTTTCCAAAGAGCTGTCTATCAATCTGACCTCCTGGTATCAATTGCTGAAGTAAGATTTGCACAAGAACAAAGTAAATTTCATTTATATAATCAGGTCAAGCTATTTTGTCTTTTCTTTAGCATAAAACCATTTATAGGATTGAACCTCAAACATGGCAACTAAGGATACAAGTGTATGCCATGTAGAACCCACCACTACCTTCTACCTTCCTTCTCCATGATACAGCCTTAAAGATTCAACCTAAGATTTTAGGAGCCCTCAAGTTCACCTAAAGCCAGAGAAGATCCGCATCCAGAAGCATGGACCATAAGCAATGGACTGGAACTCTGAGGTCTCATAGCACCAAGCTGGAGCTTGGTCTTGGCAGCCAACACAGCTATCACACTTAGAGGAAACATTGCCAAAGTTTTGGTACGTCTAATTGAGGTCAGACAACTCCTGGAGACAACTTTTCTTTAATCCAACTCAATCTCTGGTGGCTGAGCCCTTGGTAAAAATGTTTTGGAATAGAAGATCCATCTTAACAAAACTAACAACAAAAAACAAAAAGATTTTTTCCTTGATGTATATCTTACATAAAAAATGTAGATACCAAATGTAAAATGGAAAATTACAGAACTGTTGGAAGAAAATATATGAGAAAGTCTGGGTGACCTTAAATTTGGTGACTAATTTTTGATGCAACACTAAAAGCACAATCTATAAAAGAAAAAACATGGTAAGCTGGTCTTTAATAAAATGAAAAGCTTTTCAGGCAGCCCAGGTAGCTCAGCAGTTTAGAGCCACCTTCAGCCCAGGGCGTGATCCTGGAGACCTGGGATTGAGTCTCATGTCAGGCTCCCTGCATGGAGCCTGCTTTTCCCTCTGCCTATGTCTCTGCCTCTCTCTCTCTCTCTCTCTCTCTCTCTCTCTGTCTCTCATGAATAAATAAATAAAATCTTTAAAAAAATAAAAAGCTTTTGCAAGAGATAATATTAAGAGAATGAAAGACAAGCCACAAAGTAGGAGAAAATATTTGTAAAACACATATATGATAAAGAACAAATGACAAATATACAAGAACTCTTCAAACACAAAATTAAGTTAAATCGGTACATAATGAGCACAAGAGCTGAACAAATACCTCATCAAAGAAGATATAGTAATAGCAAATAAGCACCTGAAAAAATGCTCAATGTTGTATGTCATTAAGACAAAGAAACTAAAACTATAATGAGATACCACTATACACATATTAGAATGGCTAAAATCCAAACAAGTGACATTTACCAATGCTGGTTAGGATATACAACAACAGAAACTCTCATTCATCACTGGAGGGAAATCAAAATGGCACAGCCACTTTGGAAGACATTTCAGCTTCTTTCAAAGCCGAACATAACCTTAATTTGTGATTCAGCAATCAAACTCTTAGACATTTGCTCAAATAATTTAAAAATGTATATCCACAAAAAACCCACATACAATTTTTTATAGTAGCTTTACATATAATCACCAAAGATTGGAAACAACTAAGATGTTCTTCAATAGGTAAATTGATAACAAGCTATTTTATGTTCATACAACAGAATACTCTCAACAATAAAAGGAGCAAGGTATCAAGCCACACAAACACATAGTTGGATCTAAAATGCATATTACTAAAGAAAAGCAGCCAGTCTGAAAGGCTACATACATATACTTACAATTATATAATATTCTGGAAAGGGCAAAATTATAAAGACAATAAACAGATCAGTGTCTTCTAGGGGTTCAGTGGTTGTGGGGGAAGATGATGGGGGATGGAATTTTGAAGGGGAGGGGGGTGGAATTTTGAGGGGAGGCAAAACTGTTCGGTATGATACTGTAATGATAGATATATGAAACTGCATATTTAGCAGAACCCATAGAACTTTATAGCAAAAAGAATGAACCTTTATGTATGAAAATTTTTAATCATTTAAATATTTAAAAAGATGCCATAGGATAGAATGCAGAGTTAAATGATTAAAACAATTTCACTAAAGGGGATGGAGTGACAGGCGATGACTGAAGTGACTTTGGAAAAGTGTGAAGTCTGTAAGACAAAAGGCAAAAGAAACTGCATGTAAGTACTGTACCTTAATTGATAAAAACTGTTTCACACAGCAAAACTGGTTAATAATTCTGATAATGTTTTACATGTATACTTCAACTGACCAATTAATAGACTGCATACATTGTGAACCAAGATTCTTATTATTAGAGTGAGAGGTTACAGGTAAGAGGAAGAGCTGGAAGGATTCATGGAGTAATAGAATAGAGTTTTCTTATATTTATGTTATATTTATATTCAGATTAAAGTAGATATAGGTGATGACATATAGAAATATTTATGGATATTTAAACATACATAAGCTGGTACACACACGCGTTTTTGTGTAAGCTGAAAAGGATTAGAATCAATGACATCCTAGTAATAGTGATCACGTTTAGCTCTCAAATCTTGGTTTTATTTTTCTCCAATAAAAAGAGCCAGTTGCTCCTTGAAGAAATAGCTGATTCTAGGCCTGAGGCAGGAAATATATGAGGAGCCTGGAGCTTTTTGTCATGCCAGGAAGGAAGGAAATGCTCACCAAAACAAATAAACAAATGCAACAAAAACAAAACAAAAAAGGTACAATGTATGGATACATAAAAAGGGCACTGGAATCAGCTAAAATGGGTCCCAGTGACCAAAGCTGGTAAAGTTTGAGCAAATAATAAACAAAGTAATATTAGTTCAATCCAAAGTATAATATAAATATTTATGAGTTTATGTTTATATAACTAACAGAATAAACAAATAAACAGAAGAAAATAGATAAAACTCCTGTGTGGAAGAATTCCAAATAATTTATTTAGGATACCTAAAATAATTTAGGTATACCTAATAATACCTAAATAATAATTTAGGATACCTAAATTCAAGTAGTTAGAGCATAACTTCCTACTCATTAAGTGTGGGTACACATAGTGATTTCCATCCATAGAGCACAGTATAGAAAGGAAGAAAAAAAGATGACTTTACAGTGACAATAACTATCTTAGACAAGTAAAGATGGTTAACATCAACTGTGGTAAATCAGGTTGATAGTATGTACTCTCGATATGATGTGATGAGAATGGCACTTTCTCCCCAAAAAACCCATAACCTCAATCAATAATGAGAAAAATGAGACAAATTCTAATTGAGGGATAGTTTGCAAAACACTTGACCGTATTCTTGAAATTGTCAAGGTCATCAAAACTCAAAAAACTTTGATAAACTGTTACAGCTAAGGAGACATGATGTCTAAATTCAATGTAGAATTCTGGATAGAATCCTGGAACAGAAAATCTGAATAAACTAATTATGGCAAATATAAGATGTTACTAATAGGGGAAATTGGTTGTGAGGTATATGGAAATTCTCAGTACTATCTTTATAATCTTTCTATAAATCTAAAACTATTCTAAAACAACAACAAATGTTATTTTACAAAACAGTTTTAGAAAGTACATGTGTATCTAGCTCCCAGATCGTGAAGTAGAATATCACAAGCACCACCAAAGCCTCCTCATTCTCCCCAGACCTCCAACCCCAGTCTCTACTCCTCCAACCACAATCCTGACCTCTAACAGTATAGATTAGTTTTACCTGTTGCTGAATGTAAAACACAGAAAGAATCACACAGTGGGAAAAAAATTCTTTTAGAAATGACAAATTGGCTCATGTCACTTGAGGCTCCAATGGGAACATATTTGCCCTTGATTATGCACATTCATAGGTATAAAATTAAGGTACATGTGAGCAGTTAGCACACCTTGTATTTACTTCAGGTATAATGTAGCTATTTGGAAATAAAATACTCAGGAAGGGTAGAAGAAAGAAAGATATGAAATTTTGTCTTCATTTCATTGTAATATTTCTTTTCCCTAAGCTTTGTAATTACACAGAGCTTGCGTTCTCTAAAGTATTTCAACTTTTTCTGGTTATCAGTTAATACAACCAATGTTAGTTATCAGGTTTTTAGATTGTGAACAGATGGTATTTATATTTTCAATGATTTATTCCCCTCTTTTCATACCATCTAAAATCTGGGCTTGTTATTCCCTTGTGGAATAAGCCCTGTGAAAATGCCTTCTTAATTTGTTGGTACTACCAGTTTGACAGATCTTTAACACAAAGAGTTTTAAGTTTAGTCCTCAAGCAGCCTGTCATATGACTGGTCATTGAGTTTTTTTTAAAACGGATTTCCAAGCCTACTCAACCTTACTGAATCAGACTATTTGGAGTTAAATACTACATATCTATAGTTGCATAATATTACCATACAATTATTTTACCTATTGAAGTTTGAGGACCTTTTCCTTGGTGTTAGATATGGCATAATTGGTGAATTTTTTCATAGAATATTTTTTAAAATCTTCAAAATGAGTGTATTGTGTGGATCTAGAATTTCAAAATGTATGTGTTATAATACATTCACAAATCCTGTAATTTTATTTCCTATTACTGATTCATCATGCTATCTAACCCTAGTTTCAAAAGACTGAAATAAAGTAAAAAAAAAAAAAAAAAACAAACAAAAAAAAACCTTGAATTTGGCTTATCCATTACTTCTGGTTCAAAATAGTGTTTTTCATTTGTACAAAACCACTTTCGGAAAATTATTCAGTCTTTTCATAAGCTAGTCTAAGGAAATTCTAGCATTTACCCGTCTTGACCTTTCTTTCTGAGAATCTTTCATGTCATTATGCGTGGTACTCCATGAAGAACCATCACTGCCTCCTAGACATTTTTCTTGGGCAAGCCTACATCACCCCATGATTATGCCCAGTTTTTCAGGGGTCTTGTTGATGGAAACATTTAAAATTTTCTCTTTCTACGTAAAGATAACAAAGAATATCCACCACCACTCTCTTTTCCTCTAATTACTAGCATCCCTAATTTTGAAAATGAGTAGTAAAGATATAGGCAGTTTTCATCTTTTAAAATAAGGCCATATTTCTCCCTAACCTGACAAATCTAAGTTCATTGAGTGCTTGTTAATCTGAGCTGTGTTCTAGGCATTTAATCTTCACAATAATGTTGAGGTTTTTTTTTTAAATCAATTCCATATTGCTGAGGCATAATGAGAGCAAGTAAATTGCTTATGGTGTATAGCTAGTGGGCAGTGTGGCTGATATTCAAAACCAAGCAGTCTGACTCTAAGACCCCATCCTCTTCCTACCATGCTATATACTGATTTTCATTCATTTATTCAATATAGAATTACTGAATACCCCCTGCTATGGGAAGATCAAGAGGGATATAGCAAAAGACCCTTCTGCTTTAATGGACCTAATGAGGGTGGAAAGAGACAAGGAAAATGTATAATAATCAAATAAACATGTAATTTAATGTTAGATTGTAAAAGGTGCTGTGAAAGAAATGATCAAGTATGGTTTCATTAGATACAATTATAGGGGAGAATTATCTTAAGAAGATAACATTGAACTGATACTGATGGATAATAAGGACTCAGACATGCAAAAAGAGCACTCCAGATAGAGGGAAGTAAGGTGAAGATCCCAACATGAGAAAAAACTGGAATGTTAAAGAATACTGGACTGTGTGCCTAGCACCATAATCAACAGTGAGAATGGTATGAAACCTGGGAGAGACAAGAGTCAGATGATACAGAGCTATGTAATTTGGGTAAGAGGTGGATTTATTCTAACATCCCCTTTTTTAAGTAGGATGATGACATGATCTGATAGGCATTTTCAAAAATATTTTGGCACTGTGTGTGGGAAATTAATTTTAAGTCAAATGAGAACAGGGAAAACATTTATACCTTATAACTCTTTAAAATGAAAGATGTTGACTTTGTGAAGATTTAGAAAATAGACAAACCAAAAGATAAGGAATTTTTTTCTAGAAATCTCCTACATAACAGCAGAACATTGTGAAACACAGGCAAAGGGAAATGATAGGGCTGGTTTCTATGTTAAAATAATGCTTTTCAATCTTATATTAATCTGGCTATGCTGTAATTTATTTTCTTTCGTGTGTGTGTGTGTGTGTGTGCGTGTGTGTGTGTGTCACATAACACAGCCTCAGATGATTCTCCCAAGAAGTTTGGGCTTTATTAAGTCCTTAAAATCCCTGAAAGTTCCCCATAAATCTACAGCTATAATTTGCTAGAAGAGATGCCTCCCAAAATCCAAACTGCCAGAGTTTGCATCTGTTTTGAGAACATAAACAAGTTGAAATTGACTTGTCTCATTGACTAAATGCTATAGTGCACATTTCAGCGAAGTTACATATCTGGTTCTGTGGACAACATGCATATGTATTCACTATGTCATCTCCTTTTAAGGAATTTAAGAGTTACGTCTTCATTCAAGAAATGATTAAAAACCTATGATGTTAAAAACACTGGGGTAAGCATCATGGCTGTGAAGATAAATGGCATACTGTTTCCACTTTAAAAAATTTTACAGCCAAGGACAGGGGGGCATAATAAGGACAACATAGAAGACCTACTGTGATAGAAAAGAAAGAAGTGATTGCTTTTCATTATCACCAAGTAGAATGTCTTCCTCAAGCTACTGACCTAGAAACAGAAGTAGAGAATATTGCTAAGAGGTAGTTTATTTTCAGGAATAGTCACAGGGAAGAGGAGTGTCAGATCAGGCTGAGGGAAATAGGGAAGAAGGAAATGCCAACCCCAGAGTACATTCTTACATCAGTCACAACTGATGGCAACTTGGCTTGATTCTCCCTTGACCTTCTGTGGAGCCATGAAGGGTATGTCCCAGAACTGCCTGTCTAAAGGACAAAGGAAGTCAGAACTTAATAGCAATTATTTCCTGTCTATTAATAGTGGCCCATTGGGACATTAATGCTCTCATACTCCCAGGTTGCCCAGATTGGTTCCCACAGGTGTTCTGTGTCAGAGAAGCTTGGGACAGAAAGTAAAAGATCATTGGTATAGCTCATGGGGGTACCTGTGTGAATCTGTGGCAATGGCTGAAATAAAGGATAGACTGAGAGAATATAAGAGGATGGGAAAGGGGGGTAAGGTACTCTTAATACAGAGCACCTTAATATGAGGTAGTATTTGAACTAGAATTCAGAGATATATTAGGATTTTATACATAAAGATTCAGAAGATATAGTAAGATGAAGAAATTATTTAGAAATGTATTTCAGGCAGGAATCTCATGGACAAATCTATAGATTTGGGAAAGCAAAGAGCATATTGGTAAGGGGATTATAACAAGTAAGTATAGACACATCTCTTGGGTGGAAGAGTGAAAAAGCTTTAGCACTAAACTCTAAAATGCACCATCATTGTCCAGTGGATGGAAGTCACTGGCTTTATCTGATTACATAACTCCTGGGTTCAGGAGAGCATTATGAAAGTCAAATGCATTATTATGGCAGAAAAGTAGTTCTCTGGAGGAGGGTGTTGTGGTTTCAAAATATATCCACAAATTATCTGATGTTCCCCCTTTAGAGAAGTAGAGCTTACTTCCTCCTCTCCTTAAATGTGGGCTGGATTTAATCACTTGCTCCTGACAAATAGAATATGTTGAAAGTGAAAGTAATAGCCAGTCACAGTTCTGAGACTAGATCATAAAAGGTACGCAGCTTTCTCTATGTCATAAGAACACTAGAGCTTTCCTATGGCCCCTATCCTGAGGAATGGAGGCCTCTGACCAACAACCGCAAGGAACTAAGGCTTCTTGCCAACAGCTATATGAGTGAGGTTCCAAGCAAATCCTTCAGCTCCAGCAAATCCTCCAGACAACTGCAGCCTAGCTGAAATCTTGATGGCAACT
The DNA here is from genome assembly GCF_018345385.1 of Vulpes lagopus. Taxonomy (NCBI): domain Eukaryota; kingdom Metazoa; phylum Chordata; class Mammalia; order Carnivora; family Canidae; genus Vulpes; species Vulpes lagopus. The sequence goes on along the minus strand of NC_054824.1, from coordinate 18,720,035 downwards.
TCATGAGAAATTTTGAGCCAGAAGTACCCTCAAGGGCTCTCCAGTTCTTGATACACAGAGTGGTATGATAATGTCTTTTGTTTTAAGAACTAAATTATGAGGTAATTTGTTACTCAGTTATTGAAAACTAATACAGAAATTATTTTGAACAGATATAAATAGGTATGACTGGTACAGGTTATAAAGGTCAAATTTAAGGTGAAGGTGATAAAGAAAACAAAGCCATATGAGAGACAAATGAGGTCTAGGTTTTTGTAAGAACAGTAACAAAGGTAGACAATTAATAGACATTAATAGAACCCTACCATACATCAAAAAAATGGATTCTTAAAATTTTGTTTTTTCATCAGATAGTGGATCATCTTAGAGTTACAGGTTCTCAAGGATAGTTCATGTTACACAAGGGAGTCAATTTCTGATTTAGAAATTACCTGATTTCTGGTAATAGGGAAATGATAAAATATGAATTATACTTGCATGGTTCTCTCAATCCAAAAGAAATTAGTGGAAAGTCTGGAGGAAATTAGTAGATAATACATTCCAAATTCAAATCAGTTCCACCCTAAGTCTGCAGTTTCACTTTCAGGTGTAGTGGATCTGATGTTTTGGAATATATTAAGGCACCATTTTTTTCTGTAATGGGTTTGTAATTGTCTCACTAGTACATCAAGGCATTCTTTTCAGTTTATGTGTGGAGAGTAATAGTTGATGCAGCAGGAATGCAAAGGGAATTAAAGAATTAATGCTGTACTCAGTTTATAATGTTCAAAATAGTATTTTGATGAAAAACAATTATCTAGATATCTAAACTTTTCCAGAGAGACATAATTTTCTAAATCTTTTTAGTATATTAAGCAATAACCCTAATAGACTCCATTCATATTTTTCTTTCATATTGCAGAGAAGATAATTGTTTTTCATCAAAATACTATTTTGAACATTATAAACTGAGTTTATAGGAAGGTAAGATAGTTTCCTAAGGAAGATAAGGTAGTTTGGAGGTCAAAACTCCTTTCTTTATCACTCAGTACCCAAACTTTAAGGTGAGGGTTTTAAAAAACGTACATTCCTGTAAGTTAGAATTTGGAAACATTGTAGCAAATGGCATAGTTCCATAGGAATTGTGATGGGAACTGTAAATCCCTGGTAAAATGCTCTGGATCCAATGTGTCAAGGTGCTATAAAAGTACTGGTTCAACGGTGATGGCCAGAGGTATGTAGATAGACTTGAAGTTGTGCATGCACATGTTCCTCTAGGCTTTTATTTGTTGTACTAAGGCTCTGTGCCTTCAGACATACCTTGAGAGGGAAAGCAGATGTGCGAAGCGGGATAGGAGACGTCGTGTCCAACCTGCAGTTTTCTGACAGAGCTATTACAGATTGAAAATTTGAGTTATAGGACAAGTATCTGTCGCCATAATCCAAAAGTGGGTGCCAGCACGACACACATAGAGTGATATATGATTAGTCGTACTTTACTGAACTCGAGAGTTGACCAGTCTAAGACCCTCCACAGCCAAGATCAGAGAGGATGCATGGGGCACAGTTAGAAGGTAGAGAAGGGACAGTAAAAAAATTCTCCAGACTGAGAAGTCACTTTGAGATTAAAAAAAAAAAAAAAAATGTAATCAAGCCACTCCATACCACTTACACAGAGTTTTGTTTAGGGTAATTTATGGAAAGATTGGGTGGACAATGGGCAGGGCAGTACACAGCTATTCTCCACAAAGTCTGGACCTTAATATCCGGATTTTATAGAGTAGGGGCAATATGGTGAAGTCAAAGGGTAGTTATCTAAAGTGGCACAGTCTGTGTGCCAGAGGGGAAGAAACTATGTTCTGTCTACTAGTTATCTACACTTTAGGGAAGATCAGAACAAGCTTTCCTGAATTCTGGTCAGGTATGCATCAACCTCCAAAGAGCCTGGAACACTTAATCCCAAGGGAGGTCATGGTTGATACATGAACAAAGTGGAGTTAGTATTATCAGAGCTCCTGCATTTAACATGTGAGTTTACAGCCTAAATCTCTTCTGCTGACATGAGAGTGCATAAATGGCCACCTTCTCTCAAAAGGGAAGAGATGGCCATTTGAAAGAAAACCTTTTGGTCTAAAGAAATGGAATAACTTAAAGAGTCATTTGATATTATTGACCCAAACTAAGATTACTGGACTAGGTAAATTTAGTTTTCTTTCTTTCACCTGCCCAGTGGGGTGTTGGGGCTTCTAAGGAAGAACAGATCAGAGAAAAAGAATAGAAGGTTTATGCACTCTTTTTGCTTTTGAACTGCAATGGAAGGGAATATGTTACCCTGCCACCTGCCAAATTTATGTCCTTGTGAGTGTGATTATGTACCAAATTTTTCTGATCCTAGGAAACCATAGATAAAAAATCTGCTCATCTATTTTTATTTTAGCTACACTATTTTGTTCTAGAATGAGAACAGGCTTGGGATCCCTGGGTGGCGCAGCGGTTTGGCGCCTGCCTTTGGCCCAGGGCGCGATCCTGGAGACCCGGGATCGAATCCCACGTCGGGCTCCCGGTGCATGGAGCCTGCTTCTCCCTCTGCCTGTGTCTCTGCCTCTCTCTCTCTATCTCTGTGACTATCATAAATAAATAAAAATAAAAAAAAAAAAATTAGAATGAGAACAGGCAACATGAGCACAATATAATTTTTGAACCTGGATCCTAGTACTATCATTATGTAGATATGACCTCATGAGTTTCCAGACTTGCTGACTGTGTTGTGATTTTATACCATTTACTGTGTCTATATTACAAGAACATAAGAGGCTATCTTTCTTAATGGGAGATGTCTGTAATTTTTGCCAGTTTAAAATGTGTTCCTATGAGTGAATAGCATTATTTACCACTTTCTGAATGCATATCCACTGAGATAATTTATTTTTATGACAACAATTTCCATGCATTGAGGCATGTTGTATTTTCAGTTAGCTTGCAATTTCTGAGACATAAATAAATCAACTTTAATCCTTTTTTTAAGGCCTGTTTTTTTTTTCTGAGTTTTTGTAATAGCTATTAAAGAATTCCTTAGAAACAAATTAGCTTTCCTAAGGCTCTGTATATTCAGCCTATTAAAATTTGCAGCAAAAGTTTATAATGAAAACCACTCAGATAATTCAAAGATGAGGCACTGTTACAGAATTAAAATAACCCCTTAGCTCCTAATGTGGTTTTATTATAGTGAGCAGAGCCACTAAGAGAGACAGAAAAAAAAAAAAGTGATTACTTCTGTTAATGTCAGCTGCCTGATATTAGCTCATCTCTCACCCATCCTTCAGTAAAATTAAACTACTTTTCTTTATTTGCCAAATCCTTGAAACCCATAGTATTAGCATGGTTTCTTCTGAAGGAGAAAAAATTCTATTCTTATGATTTCTCCAGCATTCCACCGAACACATCTTTAGATACAATTTCCTATTTTCAACCTCCCATTCATTCCATCCTATTAAACCTACCCAACACCAACATTATATTAATTTCTATATTCTCTCCATCATTCCCTACTTGTTTTCATTACCAGTAAGGTAGAGCTGCTGCTGCTGTTGTTGTTGTTGTTGTTGTTGTTGTTGTTGTTGTTAGAGCACTTAAAATGAAAAATACCTCTTAAATTTTTAAGTGTAAAAAAACAGTATTGTAACTATCGATACAATGTTGTATAGCAGATCTTTAAAATATAATCATCTCATATAATGGTAACTTTATACCTGGTTGAACAGCAACTTCCCATTTCCCATTCCCCCAGCCTCTGGATAACCAGCATTCTACTCTGTTTCTTTGTTTTTGACTATTTTAGATACCTCATACAAGTTGCTAAGTGAAATAAGCTAGTCAGAGAAAGACAAACACTTTTCATTTTATTTCAAGATGGCTTAGCAACCTATTTTAATGAAGGTTGAGACCAACTGGCATATTCAACTTCTCTCATCCATAACTCAGAAAATATATATATATAATATATATATTATATATATATCTAATAACATATATTTTATATATTATATATATAATGCAAATTAAATGCCCCAACCCCTTTCTTTTTAATCCATTTTCTTCCAAAGTCCTTCACAATTTTTCCAACTATATCTATTTTTTTGTGTAGCATCAACTTCCCCCGTTCAACAGAATATGCTCAAATCTTTGCACTTGAAAAAAATAGTACTTCTAGTCTCAAACTTCAACAGCTATGTCATCATTGCCCATTCAACCAGTGAACCATAAACCCTTTACTTTGTGCTCTATCTCTATCACACTATTCTGTTTATGAATTCCATAGCTTATATTTTATAATCCCTTCATCCTTGATCACCCTATAATTAATTGTAGATATGTCTTCAGTATGCCTTTCTTGAAATGCTTTTTTTTCTCCCTCACTGTTAAGGTCGGATTGTATTCCCTCAAAATGTATATGTTGAGTCCTAGTCCCCAGAATGAGCCTATATTTGAAGATAGGGCCTAAAAGATGTAATTAAGTAAAAATGAGGCTGTTAGGGTAGGCCCTAATCCAATCTGACTGGTGTTTTTATAGGAAAGAGCTATTAGGACATACAGAGACACAGCAGGGATTTTCCTTCACAGAGAAAAGACCCTAAACGACAGTGAAAAGGCAGCCATCTGCAAACCAAGGACAGAGGCTTCAGAAGAATTTCACACTTGGCTGACCCCCTAGTCTTGGACTTCTAGCCTCCAGAAGGTTAAGAAAACAAATGTCGTTTAAGCCACCTATCTATGGTATGTTGTTACAGCAGCCTAAGGGTATTATACCCAATTAGTGTGTGTGTGTGTGTGTGTGTGTGTGTGTGTGTGTGTGTGTGTATTCCCCATACCTCCACCATTTTTCTGACAATAGCTAGGTGTCCTACTCAACTCAATTCTGACACTATCTACCTAGAGATTGCATCATATTCCATAGGTTAAGGACTCAGTCCTGCAAGATTGCCCTGCTCCCCCATGCTTGCTTCAGTGCCAACTCGAAGTGTCATCTGACACTTGTCATCTGAGTTCTGACTCACTGGCTACAGATTGGAGAGTCCCATGATCCCCTCCCTTGGGTTTGATTAATTTTCTAGGGCAGCTCACAGAACTCAGAGATATCTTACCTACTAGATAACCAGATCGTTATAAAGCAATATAACTCAGAAACAGACAGATGAAAGAGATGCATAGGACAAGGCATGGGGGAAGCATGTGGAGCTACCATGCTTTGCCACTCTGCTAATTTTCTCATATTCATTAACCTGGAAGGTCTCCAAGCCCCATCTTTTTGGGGTTTTTATGGAGGCTTCATTACATAGGCATGCTTTATTAAGTCATTGGCCATTGGTGACTGAACTCAATTTCCAGCCCCTCTCCCTTCCCAGGATGTTTTTTTGGGGAGTGGGACTTAAAGTTCTAACCTTCTGCCTGGTTCACCTGGCAACCAGCCCTCTTCTTTAGGTGTGTTCCAAAAGCCATCTCATTACCATAATGAAAACACATTTGTTGCTCCCATCACTTAGAGAAAACCTAAGGGTTTTAGGAGCTCTGTGCTGAAAGGATGTCAAAAAACATATTTCCTACTATAACCACAATATCACACAAGCAAGCTAATTTACCCACTGAACACTGGAAATTGCACTTCTCACCACCCTTTATCTATGTTGGCCAGCTCATCTTCCATTTGACTCAGCTGTCCAATTTACTCCATATTTTATCTCAAGCTTTCTTTTGTTTCCTTTAATGTCAACTTCTTCACTGATTACCTTCTAAATATCTATAGTCACCTTCAAGCAGATCACTTTAAAATCTATATATTCAATTCCAACAGCTCACATAATATATGTCTCTTTATTCTGCTATCAGCTGCACAACTTCACCTCAGTGCTACAGTAGCACTTCCAATTCAGTACATGCAAAATTAGACCCATTTCCACACATCCAAGACATTTCATATTTTTGTATCCTTGTCAATTATATATAAGTTCCATATACCATAAATGGTGCCACAATTTTCTTTCGTTTTAATTCTTGAAACTCCCATCTTTAATTTATCCCTCTGCAGCATCTCTCAATTTATTTCCTTTTTTTCCCCCCATGTTGCCATTACTGGAGTTCAGGCCATGATTACTAATGGAAAACTTCAGTCTTGCCAGCTTGAATTCAGGCCCTCTGTATTCTACCTCTTAAAAAGAAGAAACAACATTGGGAATCATATCGAAGAACATTATTAGGCCATAGTTCTGAGAGGTAAGAGCACTTGTCATGAGTGTTAAAGTGGTTCTGAACTCTTATTTTATGAAATTTGTCAGATTCCTTTTAGATTCATGTGTATCCTATGTGTATTTTCTATCTATCTCCTTCTTTTCCTCTTTTTCCTCTTCTAAGAAGACGGTCATATCTCCACTTCCCTTTTAGAAAAGTTTACCTCCATCCCCACATCAAACTTTAGAAAATGAAACAGGAACAACAAGGGGCTCCTTGGAGAAAAGCAATACAGGTTAAATTGTTCAAAGGTGGGTTTTTTGTTTTGTTTTGTTTTGTTGTGAATAGTTCCCAGAAGTTGTCCTGTTCAGTAACTTTTCTTTGATATCCTCATAGAGTTTGATCACATGTGACAGTTTCAGACTAAAAGACCAGGGGAACCCCTCTGTAAATTTTAGTGTTCTTTTCTTGTGTTGCTCCCTTACCTACAGTTGTGCCCTGAAAGTTCCAGCTGCCTTAGCTTCCCTGATCTCTGCTTGCTATTTCCTCAACTGAGCAAAAATGTCACCCTTGCATATATTCTCTCTCCCTGCTCCATAATTTGGAACATGCATCCAGGCAGAAAGCTGAAATGATTTTTTTTTCCTTCTTTAAGGGCAGTCAGCTTTTTGGCATAGATCAATGTCTGGAAACAGTTGTTTCATATAGGTTATTTGTACGTATTTATCTAGTTCTTTATAGAGGAAGGAAAGTCTGGTAATATTTACTCCATCATGACCAGAAGTGGGATTACTCAGATACATTTTTTAAATTGAAACTCAGATACAATATTTATTCCCATTTTACACATAAACTACTTGAGGCACAGATAATTAAGATAATTTGCCTCAAATCATGTAGATATTGAATACTGAGCCAGAATTCAGATATGGAATTCTGTGACAAGACCTGTTATCAATTGATGGTACTATGCCTCCTCTCATGGACAAATAGGGTCTTTGAGGCTCCTTTAGATTCCAGAAAATCCAACTATTAACTGTGGTAATAGTAGTAGCTGCAGCAACAGCTGCAGCATCAACAATAATAATAATCATGGGGAAAAGAATGGCAATATTTATGTTTACATAGTAATACATAATTTATAATTTCATGTTTCTCATTCTTATCTCTTTCATTATCATCTCTACTGCTCCACCTATGCTAAGAGAAAAAGCTGTAACTTGCTACTTTTCTAAGATAAAGGTGTTCATGCTCTCACTGATGTAATGGTCAGGTGAGATGGGAAAAGGATGATCAATGGGTGAAAAAAGGATTTTTTACATTTTTTAAAACTACTCATAGGTATTACTTAAAAATCTTTAAATTTTTTTTATTTAAAAAAGTGGTACCTGGCTGACTCAGTTGCTAGAGAAAGTGATTCTTGATCTTGGGATTGTGAGTTCAAGCCCTACATCATGTATAGGAATTAACTAAAAGTAAAATTTTTATACATTGTATTGTCTAAATGTATCCATGTTTAAATCCTTCTTTTGAGATTCTAGTTTCTAAAGGAGGAATAGGAGGAAAAAAGAATATTTTTTAAAATGTCAGTAATTCAGTAGAAAAGCAAAAGATTACTATGCTAGCTAAACAGAAGATGATTATTTTAAAATACAGATCTTTGAAAGGAGGAGGTATATCAAACAATCTTGTTCTAATCACAAGAGTGCAATGATTGCTCCTGTTGTTGCTGTCCTTCAGTTTATTATTTAGTCACTTAAAATCAACCTTATTTATCACCTTCTTCCTTTCTGAATACAATACCATGTTTTAAGATTATTATTTCTTGGCCTCCAGAGAGGAAGAGAAATAAGACCTTCATTTTGATTCCTCATGAGAAAGTCTCATTTTGAATCCAGAATTCATCCCAAAAATGTGGGGAACTGTCAATCCCCTACATTGTATGGCATATTTTCATGAATAAAAAGCACACGAATTAGTCCAGAAAAAGCAATTTTATTATTGACTTTAAAGGTCCATGTCCTCAAAAAAAATAGGCTAATAGGAAAAGTTAAAGATTAATAGGTTAAAGGTTCTAATGGGAAGATACAGACTAATAGGAAAGGTACAAGATTAGGAGTCCTTATTTATTAAAAATTACATTAAAATCTAGGGCCTAGGATTATAGAAGGGAAAATAATAACTGTTAATACAGATCAGTTTCATCCCACATGCTTCTGTAATCAAAGCCATACTTTATCCAACAGTTATACTTGCATATTTAGGCCATAATTGGACACATCAGCCGAACAGAATTCAAGGATCATCTTCGGTATATAGACGTGAAATAGGAAAAACATTATGGTTCCAGCATCGTCAGTTGTTTGTTTTCATCCAACATGGTTCTCCTCATGATCATAAACCTTTGGAGGCTTTATAAAACAAGAATACTTCCCAGGATACACTGTGGGAAAAGAATTCCCTCACCAAGGTGGGGGAGGCTGGCCACATCCTACCTGTTCTCATGATAACTTGCTTCATTCATGTGCAGGGGAAAATGGAGCTGTTATCTCATTTACTGGATGTCCTCACTTATCCCTAAATTAGTATTTCTGCCAAACTTTTTACTATTTAGAATTCTTTTATATGATATGCCAGAGATTATTACTTGCAGTCCTAAAGGACTATCTTTGCTCATGTGAAAACAAAATGCCTCTTTCTGGAACTAATTCTTGTACTGGTTTTAATATATTAAGAAAATAAAGTGATCTAGTAAACAATATGGATTGAGTATGATAAATGTGTGGGGAGCTAGAGGAGGTAATAAGAAAATGAACCTAAATTTGTTATAGGACTCAAAGATAAAATCTGGCCCATCCACCATTTTTCCTTTTTACTCCTTTACTCATTTCAGCATTCTACAGCCTTATCCATACTGTCCTTCCCTTACTCTGGCCTTTTCATGAGACCACATTTTCATTTCTTTTCAGTATGCTCTTGAGTTCATCTTTCTTTTAAAGCAGTGCTACCTTAAGTTGAGGTATTATACATAACCATTTGGCATGTAGTTGGCACAATTTTTTTTCTGCATTGGAGGAATCTGGACATAAATCTGACTATCTCAGTGTGCAAAAGCCTTGACATATAAATCTATGTAAGGTATAATCACTGTGAATATTTGGGCCTGTGTGGCTGCCAGTGACTGGAATATATCTTTTCATGCACTATCAAAGGCCAATGTTGAAAAAACTTTTTAGAATGGAAATCACTGCCCATTTCACCCTAGATTGCTACAAAGAACACCACAGACCATGGTGCATAGAAATTTCCATTGAATGATGCTGATTTTTCCTTCTTGCATGAATTTCTGTTCAGGTTGCCTGGCCTGCTTCAGTAAAAGTGATAGAAAGCAAAAGCAATGCCAACCCATGCCTTTTTCCAGAGCATAAAAACTACTATGCTCTTGAGAATATAATTGTAGGGGAGAATGACATTCTAGAAAAATCAATAAAAGGTGTCCTTTTATGAGGAATTAGATTAATATTTCTTAAAAATTTGATTCTAGAATAAGGTTATTAGAGAGTTAAGTAATGGCTTTACTTAATACTTGGCCTAGTTTAGTTGTTTATTTAATAAAATTTCTGATGTTCATGTCATTGATATGTATTTCTAACCACATATGGAAAAATAATATATGAATATAAAGCTGAATTATTTTTCTTTGTATAATGTTAAGGTAATGAGTTAAGCAATAGTATCTATTCTGGCTAATTCTAGTGATATATGAGTAAGTTACTTCAGTGATACAGATTGTAGCTGCATTAATTGATATTCTATTTTATTCTGTTTTTTTATACGTATTTGAGGACTTAAATTACATTTTGAAACAGAATTTTTATGAAAATAACCATAATCAAATAATAGATTTATGTTTTGTTCTCTGCATATAATTAGGTCATTAAGCATTCTGTTTTTTTTCTTATCTAATATCTACTCCAGAAGTCTATCTGCATAGGAGAAATTACCTATTATGATGTGATAAGTAACAAGCACACTTCTCTGAGAAATTAATAAATACATGGGTTTCATGATACTGAAGAACTATAATCAATGTTGGAAGAAATTCCAACAGTGTTGTCACTGTTGGAAGAAATTCAATCTGTTCTTTGCTAACAGAAGAGGCATATATTTAAGTGGTTATAGAAATAAGGGGCACTTGGGTGGGTCAGTGATTGAGCATCTGCCTTTGACTCAGGTAGTGATCCCGGGATCCTGGGATGGAGTCCCGCATCAGGCTCCCTGCATGGAGCCTGCTTCTCCCTCTGCCTGTCTCTGCCTCTCTCTCTGTCTCCCATGAATAAATATATAAAATCTTTAAAAAAGAAAAAAAGAAGTCAGACATCCAGATAATAATTGCAATATTAGTACATAAGGTACTACATGTACCTACAGGTACAAATTAGTACATGAGGGTATTCCTCATCCTTTCATCCATAAATGCAAATGAGTCCCTTCCTATGAAATGTCAGAGATTTTCTCCATAGTTAATTTAAGGGAATTATGTGACCTACAACAGAAATTTCAAATGATAGGATCCCAAACTTCCATAGTTTTTGCTACTTTCTTTCTATCCTGTAGACCTCTTATGAGAAAGAGATTTGATACCCTAGACCTCATAAGTGGCTTGTAAGAATACACAGCTCTAAGAGTTTTATGATAAGAGTGAGTGTAACACTGCAGCACTTTTTAAAAAATAAGCTATATTAAGCTTATGTCCTTTCTCCCTTGTGTATGTGAAAGAGTTGAAACAGCATGTAGTAATTGAATGACAAATATTGTGCAAATTTAAAAATTAACTTTCTCAATAAATTTTTTTTGAGTAATCACTGCATACTGCATTGCTCTGAAAGTTATAACTATAAATGTAAAGCTGTAGTTCCTACTGTCAAATAGCCTGCATATTAGCACCAGGGGCAATCAAATATAAAGATCACTAATAGAGAATTCAGCGCTATGATAAAACTAACAAAGAGATCCAGACAACATATGGTAGGTTCTTAGAGACAGGGCAAAAATTTGGGATGTAGCTGTCAAATGGAGTCATAATATCGGAAAGACCATGGACAATTTGTAAAAGTCAATACAAAGATTTGATTTATTTTTTCATGAGAGACACAGAGAGAGGCAGAGACATAGGCAGAGGGATTAGCAGGCTCCCATGGGGAGCCTGTTGTGGGACTTGATCCCAAGATTCCAGGGGATCACGACCTGAGGTAAAGGCAGACACTCAACCACCTAGCCACCCAAGTGCCCCTAACAGTCAATATATTTTTAAAAACAAGTAAGATAACTTCCAATAATTCTTACTTTGGATAAGAAAAAGAGAAAGGATACTAAGGGATAGATAGTGATGAGAGAGGGGCTGGAAGATCTTTTACTTAGGCCTGTGAGGTTGAATTTTTGACAGAGATAATGAAAAGAAACCACAGGATCTGAAGGAAGGGCATGCCAAATAAAGATAACAGCTAGTACAAATGGCCTGAGGCAGGAAAAAGCTTGACATGCTCAGAAACAACAAAAAGGGTAGTGGAAAATTGTGGCTTATAGGAAAATAAGCTCAGGGAATCTTGTATGACTTAAGCTCATAGATATAGAGGGAGGCTTGTGTATTGATTTAGCCTTGAGGGAATGTGAGAATTCTTACTTTAATTATAATGGAGAATTTTAAGCTGAAGAATAAATCCTATGTCAATTGTTCACTTCTATATAATTTTTCTGAGAAGTAGGGCAGCCACAAAGGAGTTGCTCAATAAATATTTACAGTGGATAAATGAGTCCTATGGCAGTGCTTGAAGAGTGGCGATTGAAGGATCATGAAAAGAGTGCTCAGATTCATTACTTACATTCTCTGTATGTCATATTACGTGACTTAAAAAAATGACATTTTAAAAGAAAACAAATACATGATCATTTAAGGCAGCTAAAACAAAACAATCCAATTTCTTTTCTACAACCTTATTTAATAGTTTCCTTTTTTTTTTTTTTTTTAAGAGAGAGAGATGGGGAGAGAGACGTAGGAGAGGGGCAGAGGGAGAGAGAGGAATTCTTCAGCAGCCTCCATGCCTAGCACAGAGCCCGATGTGGGGCTTGATCTCACAGCCCTGAGATGACCTGAGTGGAATCAAGAGTCTGATGCTTAACTGATTGAGCCACCCATGCATTCCTAGTGTTTCTATTTCTGAGTAAGAGTACTAACATTGGCCCTGGGACAGCTGTAAAGGAGTATCTTCTTAGGAGGATGATACACCTAAAAACTTCAATCTTTGTTGACATTTTATGTGTTGTTACATAAAAGACAATTTAATGGGGGGGGGGGAAAGGCTGAAGGCTTTTTATGGGACTTCCTTGTCAAAACAGGGCTCACAGTGGCATATCAGTTTACTAGTATTAACTGTATTTTTATTTTTTTAAAGATTTTATTTATTTATTCATGAGAAACACAGGGAGAGAGGCAGAGACATAGGCAGAAGGAAAAGCAGGCTCCCTTCAGGAAGCCCAATGTGGGACTCAACCCAGGACTCCGGGATCAGGCCCTGAGCCAAAAGCAGACGCTCAGCTGCTAAGCCACTCAGGTGTCCTGTGTTAACTATATTTTTAAAAATGACTTCAAAATAGTTTTAAATCTCAACAACTAATGTAGACATTTTTATAATAATTAAGAATTAAAATATGCTACAGCTTTAAAAAAAACAGATTCTTGGAGTGGATGAGAATCTGAATATGATGACTCATTATTAAATTTTCATTTCTGAAGAGATTGAAAGAGCACAGGCATAAAGCTCGTTCATCTTTACATAATATGCTCAGTTAATCTTAGGAGAGCACCTCAAACAACAAAGAGCATTCAGAATATCCAAATCTTCTGAAACTTTCTAATCCTTGCATGCAATGCTGATCAAAATTGGATTTCTTTGGAATTGTTCCATTGTATTTATTTCAAAACAGGTAATATTTTTCTGGTCCACTAAACTAAACCTTATTTCAACTTTGATGGACATAAAAGAGCTCCATTTTACCTGGGAAGGATAGAGCACATAATGCTTATGACTTTCTCTCAGAGAAGCTTATTTTGTTCATATTGTGGAACCAGTACATCGACTTTGCAAGCTTTTTACATGAAAATCTCATGTAGACTTTCTTTTTACCTATACCAAATGGGATTATTAAATGAAATATTAATAAGTGCAATTACCTGGACTGACAACAATCAACAGTGAGAAACCAGAGGAAGGAAAAGCATATAATCAATGAGTATTTACTCAGGATACTCTTTGAAGAGCTTTTTAAAGGTTTTTCTTTTTTTAGAGGAATTTTAAGTTCACAATAAAACCTGTATTTTTTTTTTTAACAGTAGGTACATAAGGTGCAAGAGGGGTATCTAGAGGCAAAAATAAATCAAAGGAAGTCATAAAATATGTAGGAATTTGCCAATAATAGTAAATATTTATTAAGGCTCTTTTCCAGATGCTATCCAAAGTACTCTATTCATATTATTTAACTTTCACAATAACATTATAGTAGCTACCATTACTTTCCTGATGTTAAAGATGAAGAAACCAAGGGCAGAGGAGTGAGTTACGTTATAGCCCACCAGTTAGTAAGGGGAGAAGTCATATTTGAATGAACACATTGAATGAACACAGGTAGTCTTGCTCTACAACCCTAGGGGGCAGCGTGAGAGGCACTGCTTGCATTTCCCTGCAAGAAAACTTGCTGTTTGGCTGCAAGAAACACAGTTGACTGACAGTGTCCAACTACGATGTCTAAATTTTTGGACCAAGGCTACAACCTTCAGGCTTTCTCCCAGGCAATGATGAGTGTAGCAGATATGTTAAAGTCTGGCATTTCTTTCTATTGTGAGTCTCCTCTAGTGAATAATTTTGCTCCAAAGCTCCTTTGGCCAGATGAGAATGTCACAGATCTCCATTTTAGTCTGACTCTCTTTTCACAAAAGACAGATCTGTATTGAAGTCTGAATGTCTTCTTGCTCCCATCCCTAATTAAACCCCTGCACTTTTAACTCCAGCTCACAGTCTGCTTTCCCAAGACACAATTCATACACAATCACTCTTCATCACTCTGTGATAATGTTTTCCTAAAAACACAGTATAAATTGAATTTATGACTTAATGAAATTAACAATTTGTTATGTATACTATATGCCAAGTACTGCTAAATATTTTATATTTATATTGCATGTCCTTTAAGTCTTTATCGTAAATCTTCAGTGTTTATACGTTTTTCAGAATTAGATATGAAAAAAAAGCTTCTAAAAGTTCAGAAACTTGCCCAAACTAATAAATGAAACAAAATTAGAATTCACATCTGTGCTTTCTTGAATCCATTAAGACACCTTATTTCAAAAGAAGAAAAATCCATACCCTTCTGAAGTTTTACTTGTAGAGAGATGAGAAGAATAGACACACTGCTAGTGAAAATTTATTATTACAAATGAAAGAAGGAAGACTATCCAAACATTCTTTGAATTCCATCTTTTCTAGCAAATAAAATGACCTTTGAGCCAAAAAAGAACAATATAAAAAAAAAGATATTGCTGCCTGAGGTAATATGTAAATGGTCCGAGGCACTCCTAGTTACTTTAAATTAACCCAAGTCTTGAAACTGTAAAGATTTATACTCTAGGGAGCTGTAGAAATGTACAAATATGATCTCAGATTTATTGCCAGAAATATTTTAATTATGCAGGAAGGAAAAATGCAGGACAACCATAAAGGAGCAAATGTCTCCATTTTCAAAAAGAGGAAATATGTGGCTACATTAGATACTGACCTCTGGATGAAAAAAAAATATGGAATGACTGTCAATTAAACTTAATTTGTATTTTTAAAAAGATTTTATTGATTTATTTGAGAGAGAGAGGAAGAGAGAGCACTAAAGAAGGGCAGATAGAGGAAAAGCAGACTCTACCAAGCAGGGAGCATGACAAGGGGGCCGATCCCAGGACCCAGGATCATGACCTGAGCTGAAGGCGGACACTTAACTGACTGACCCACCCAGGCATCTCTGTATTTTTTTTTTTTTACTGTATATAAAGCCCAAGTAAAAAGATCAAGAAAAATAAATGAAGGATTATACAATGTACTGAAACTAGAAATACCCAATCACACATGTATATATACACAGATACATTGAAAGAGAAACTTGGTTTTCTTCACAAATTGTTTTATAATTTTCCAAAATCTACACAGTGAATGGTAGTTTAGAGTCATCAATCTGGGTATTATCAAGAATTCACACTGGCAGCCTCCTTTTTACCATTTTCTCTTTCTTGCCTAATTTGTCAGTAGGAGGTTAAGTGTTGTTTTAGTCTGTTCAGGCTACACTACAGATTAGGTGCCTTAAATCAACTGAAACTTATTTCTCAGTTTGGAGGATGGAAGTTTGAGATCAAGGCATCAGTCAGTATGGTCATATTTTGATAAAGGTTCTCTTGCTGGTTCACAGCCAGTGCCTTCTCTGTGTCCTTATACAGCAAAAGGGGCTAGGGAGCTTTTTTTTTTTTTTTTTTTTTTTTTTTTAAGGTTCTTATTTAAATTCCAATTAATTAGAATACAGTATAATATTAGTTCCAGGGGTACAATATAGTGAGTCAACACTTCCCTACAACACCTGGTGCTCATCACAGCAAGTGCAATCTTTAATCCCCATTATCTATTTTAGTCACCTCCTACTTCCCCTCTCTTAACTGCATTCTACAGGGCTCTGACCCCATGACTTAAGAACCTCCCAAAAGTCCTACTTCTTAATAGCACCATCTTTGGGGGGTAGGATTTCAACATGTGAATTTTGGGGGAACACAACATTCAGACCGTAACAGGAATCCTCAGGAGACTGGTATAGGGCTTCCATTATTTCAAGCTCAAAGTCCAGAGACCCAATGATCTTCAATTATATGGAGAGCAAAGAAACTAGTAAAATTATATGTTGAATTGACAGGTTTTCAAAAATGATTAGGTAAGTCGGATATTTTATTTTTTTTATTTTTTATTTTATTTTAATTTAATTTAATTTAATTTAATTTTATTTTATTTTATTTTATTTTATTTTATTTTATTTTATTTTATTTTATTATTTTATTATTTTATATTTTAATAAAGGGGCTCTGGGCAGCCCTGGTGGCTCAGCGGTTTAGTGCCGCCTGCAGCCTAGGGCGTGATCCTGGAGACCCTGGATCAAGTCCCAAGTCGGGCTCTCTGTGTGGTGCCTGCTTCTCCCTCTGCCTGTGTCTCTGCCTCTCTCTCTCTCTCTCTGTGTCTCTATGAATAAATAAATAAATAAATCTTAAAAAAAAAATAAAGAGGCTCTAAGAAAATAAAGCTTAGGATTTCTGGTTTTAAATTCCAGGCTTCTTCTCTAACCAGTACTGTGACAAGTCACTTCATTTCTCTGGGACTAAAATTTTCTTATATTAAAATAAATATATGTCTAAGGTTACCTGGAGATAGACATTTCTCTGCATGTGTAAGAGGTCACAGTGAGTGACCTCTATAGCTATGAGAAGAAGCACACCTCACCTATTTTTAAATGTTTGTCATTTGCACATGGCAAGAAAGCTTAATAAAAATCAGATTACCCAAGGAAGTATCGTTACTGCTTCTCACTGAATTGAATAAAGAAATAAGAAGTTAATAAAATAAAATATTTTTAAAAATACTTTAACTCCAGAAAAAGTAAAAGCCATCTCAAATATGGACATTTATAGTGCACTTAGTACACATCATGTCATTTTTTAAAATGTTTTCAACTTTAAAATTTGCCTAGAATTTATGAGAAAGGTAGTACTATATTACAGTGGGTAAAAGATGAATTTTTCAATAGAGGAGCTGGGAGATCAATTGAGTATCTGTAAGAAAAATGTGTGTGGACAAACTACCTTAGAAAAATAACCAGTTCAAAAAGACATATCTAAAAGTTAAAGGTAAAATAATAAAGTTTGTTAAAAATAAATCTTTTTTCACTTGGGTTATACAAGGATTTCTTAAATGGGACCCCCAAGGTAGTATTTACAAAATAAAAACTTAATAAAATGTATTAGAGTAAAATTAATAATTTCTGTTATCAAAAACCAACTTTAGGAGAGTGATGAAACAATCTTCAAATAAGAAAACATTTTCACAAAACACATATTCAACAAAAGATTGTATAAAGAACCCCTATAAATAAGAAAAAAAGAGACAATTCAATAGAAAAATTGGGGGCATATGGGTGGCTTAGTCAGTTAATTGTCTACCTTCAGCTCATGATCCCAGAGTCCTGGGATAGAGCTCACATCAGGCTCCCTGCTCAGTGGGGAGTCTGCTTCTCCTTCTCACTTTGCCCCTGCTCCCTGCTCATGCTCTCTCAAATAAATAAATAATAAATCTTTAAAAAATAGAAAAATTGGTAAAAGGCATCAACACTTAATAAAAAAGCATATCCAAAAGGTTAATACATATCCTAAAAGATGCTCAACTTTGTTGATTACTAGGGACCTGATAATTAAACCCTAATAAAAACCCATTGCATACCCATCAGAGGGCTAGGTAATGGCAAAAATATGAAATAACCAGAACCCTAAAACACAAGTGATGGGAGCGTCCACTAGTAAAACACTTTGGAGAACTATATGCTCATACTACTAAAACTAATATATATATATGCATAAGTACAACTATGACTATACATGTAATTATATGTAACTATATAACACACATACTATGATCTAGCAATTATACCTCTAAGAATATATTTAACAGAAATAAGCAAATATATTTCCCTAAAACATCTACTGTAATTGTCATAGCAAAAATATTTATATGCTCCAAACTGAAAACTACTCAAACATTCATAATAAAATACATAAATGAATTGTATAAACACTGTATAACACTGAGAAAGAATAAATTACAACCACATACAATATTATGAATGAAGATGACAATATAATGTTGAAAGAAGCCAGGTACAAAAGTCTTTATAATTACGATCCTATTTATATATAGTAGATAAACAGTAAAAACAGGGCTACTGTTAGCACATATAACACTGTTGTGCAAACAGACAAAGGCATTCTTTATCCAAGCTGATGAAGAACACATGGCTTGCTTGATGGAAAAGGATGAATTTCAACTGCTGTAAATGCTCGTCACTGGCCATCTTTATGCAGGGCTTAACAGTATATAAAGGTTCTGCAGCATCTTTCTACTCATAAAATCTTTCTTCCTTCTACTTCCATACTACCTTCTTAAAACCAAGTCATTGTCCATATTCACAGATAAAATAACCAACAAAGATCAGTGAGAACTTTTGATGGCAAAGTACACCTGACAGCTGCCATCCACAAAAGCAGGATTCTAAAGGTAAAGGTAGAGAAGATAATTCATGAGAACACTGAATCTTAGAAGTCAAAGAGCAGATGACCATAAAGAGAGATAAGAAGCAAACAAACAAAACAAAAAACAAACTTACACACAAGCTAAGGGACAGAAGAGGGAGAAGGAGAAGCAGACTCCCTGGTAAGGCGCTTCCATACCAGGACTCCAGGATCATGACCTGAGCCAAAGACAGACACTTAAGAAATTGAGCCACCCAGGTGCCCCTCACACATTGTTATATAGAGTATATATTTGTTTAGTTTTCTAGAAGGAATTTGGTTATATGTGTAGAAAGCCTCAAAACCTGCAAAACATTTATCCTAGCAAAAACATTTTAGAAATTTATCCCAAGGCTATAATCTGAGATGAGCATTAAAATGTATGTATGAGTGTTTTTACAAAAATATTGTTTCAAATAATGATGAAAATTGGAATAACTTAAAATGTCCATTAAAAAAGTCTGATTAAATTATGAGACAGCACATTATAGAATCTGATTTAGTCTAGTATTGATAATAAAAATAAATATCTATTCACATGAAAATATATTTTTAACTTTTCAAATGTTTCTACTACCATCTTTTAAAGATTCATTTTATTTATGAGAGAGAGAGGGTGCATGAGTGGGGAGAGAGGGGCAGAAAGAGAGAATCTTCAAGCAGATTCCCTTCTGAGCACAGAGCCCAGTGCAGGGTTCATCCCTGGACTCATGAGATAATGACTTGAGCCAAAACCAAGAGTTGGATGCTCAATTAACTGATGCTCAACCTAGGTGTTCCTCTACTATCATTTTTTAAAAGATTTATTTGATAGAAAGAGCACAAGCAGGGAGAGTGGGAGAGGAGGAAGCAGGTTCTCCACTGAGCCGGAGCTGGAGGTAGAGCTGGATCTCAGGTCCCTGAGATCATGACCTGAGCTGAAGGCAGATGCTTAACCAACTGAGACACCCAGTTGACTGCACCTATGCATTTCACAGATATTAATGCATTTCATTCTTATTTGGGGGTTGAAAGCAGGTAGTATGTCTATTTTACAGATGAGATACCCAAGGCATGGAAAGATTAATTTGTATAAGATCATACAGACAGTAAGTGGTAAAGCAGAACTGGAACCCAGAACTGGCCCTGGAGCTAGGGAGGGCTCTTAGCTATACACTACCAACAGGTTTTCAGGTCCTGCTTCAAGCCCTATGCAACATACTGTTGACACAAATGAGTGAAACAGCCTCTTAGCAAAAACATCATGTAATATTTGGCAAATATCACACAATGTGGAATGTGTTCTAGTGGAAAAACAAGAAGTACATTTGTAGCAGGGAGGCTGAAACCAGCTCTGCCTCCTGGAGGCTAATTTGTCATGTGTGGTTCTTTCCCCAAAACAATAACTCCTCTTCCAGCCACTCAGCCCCTTATGCTCCCAGACTTCCTTTAGGCTCACTTACCTGTGTATATACACTGCCAGTTGTGCGTGAATCCTGGCAAAAATCATAGATTGGGCTCTAGGAAAAGGGTAGATGTAGCAGGGAGGAGTGTCCTCATATATTTATATGCTATATAGTTATATAGCATTTTCCATAACCAAGTGGTAAAATTTTAAGGTCTTGGGTAAGGTTAGATACATTTTCTCAACATTCTTTATAATTTTTCATCTAGTCATCCTTGAAAACCAGTGAGGTATTGTAGAAAAGAGTAGTGGCTCTGTTATCACCTGGGTCTGAGCTGGAATCTTGACTTGGTCAGGGACAAGGTGAAGGATTGTGTGGAATGAATTTAACTTCCCTAACACTGTATTAAGTGGGAATAATGAAAACTACTATAAGGCAGGTAGGTATTAGAATGAAATCTACTTTTCTTCCACCTTTGAAATAAATTAATGAACTCATATACTCACAGCTCAGAGTGAAAGCAAACCTAATAAAAAGTATTAAAAAAAATCTTGCAAGTATTCTTTATATGCATGAAATTAAAGCCCAAGATACATAAAAGATATATAAAAGAAAAATATTATATTAAATTCCATCTTCTTGGCTAAAGGGGGGACCAAATTGCATTTTATTCAATCCCCAATACTAAGAAACCAACAGTTTCCAACTTAAAATCAAATTAACAGCCTATGGTTTCTGAGATACATCATCCCAAACGGACAGCAGATATCCCAGATCAAGAAACCAGGGATGCTCTTGGGTTTTAGGCACTATAAAGTTAGACCCATGCAAATATGTGGTCATTTGTGAGAAAGAAGCTTCCATAAACTCCTGTCCTAGGAATACACAGTGGTAGGAGCACAGAGTGGGAAACTGTGGGACACTAGCGAATTCTAGCAGCCATATTTTACGAAGTTATTTTAATCACATAAAACTCCACATTAAAAAAAAATAATAAAAAAAATTAGAAAAACAAACTCCACTATATTTCTAAGAGCAGATACCTGTACTGGCCTGGCTGATGCCCAATTTAGGTAATTGCCTTCTTTCATATTTCAGATCTCCCTGGCACTTTTAATTAGCCATAATTTATATTCTTCCCAGTTTACAAACAAAACTATCTTTATTGCAGTTGTGGTGTTATCCAGAGACAGCAGATAAATTAATAAACAACTAGTAAATTATTGCCATTTCATTTCTCTTTTGCTTTACATTTCTATAAACTGCTAAAAGCCAGGGATTACTAATTCCATTTTATAAGACCACTGAAACTTCAGTGTAACCTAATATTAACATCTATGATAAGTTAGATTACAAATTAAAAAATTAATTACCATTTGAGTTCCCATGTATATCTTAGGACAGAGATAAAATAATGAATCTTTTCTAAAAGAAAAAAAAATCACTTCAGTATAAATAAGGGAGCATATGTGCTCACTTTTTTTTCATTCTTTTTTGTTTTATATTTATTAGATTTCCACTTGAACTAAGTACTGTTCCAGGTGTTGAGGTCCAGAGATGCATAAGAGATGGCATTTCTCAGATCTTTAAAATGCACTAGTCCCCATTTAACTCATTTAATATTCACAAGAGCTTTATGAGGTAAATACTAATGTAACCCCTATTTTATATGTAAGAAACTGAGACAAAGTGCATTTTAATAACTTTTCAGAGATATGAACAGTTATAACCCCAGCTTCAAAGCTTGGCCATTTGGGGATCCCTGGGTGGCGCAGTGGTTTAGCGCCTGTCTTTGGCCCAGGGCGCGATCCTGGAGACCCGGGATCGAATCCCACGTCGGGCTCCCGGTGCATGGAGCCTGCTTCTCCCTCTGCCTGTGTCTCTGCCCCTCTCTCTCTCTCTCTCTCTCTCACTGTGTGCCTATCATAAATAAATAAAAATTAAAAAAAAAAAAAAAGCTTGGCCATTTGATGCCTATTACTGCCCTCTGCCACCGTAACCATTTCTCCCATGGAGAGAACAGTCTTGGGCTTTAATATTACATAGAGGAAGGTGGACAATAAACAAATAGACAAACAAGCAAGAGATCTCTCTGCAAATGATCACATACAACTGCTGTGATGATAATTAAAATATGCATGCTGAATTAAAAAAAAAATGAGGTAGTTGCTTTAGGCTGGGTGATAAAGAAACTTTTCTGTTTAAGCTGAGAGATCTGGAACACAAGGGGCCAGCAAAGGAAACATGAAGGGAACAGTGCTTAAAGCAGAAAGAAGAGCTGATGCCAGGACCATGAGATGGGATAAATATGGCATGTTTGAGGAATCAGAATAGGCCCAGGCTAGAGGAGAAAGGGTGAATTTTTGTTGTAATCAGGCACAGGATTGTGAAGGACTTGAACAGTTCAAGATGTTTAGCTTTCATGTGTAATGGGGAGCTTTGGAGGATTTTAAAAAGGTAAACAGCACATTCTTCTATAAAAGATTATTTTGAAGGGAAAATCTATTTAAGGGGTGGGTAAGAGTGAAAGGAAAGAGAGACAATTTGATTCCTTACATAAGAGATGAGTTTTATTTGGACTAGGGTACATTTAGAGATTATGAAAAAGAATAAGAAAAATATAGAATATGTTTTTATTGACTTTGCTGATTAACATCAGAGGGGAAGCAGGTGAGAAAAAAAGGATCAAGTAAAACCCGGAAATTGTCATTATTTAGGAAAACCTAAGTCTATTCCATCAAAACATTTCTGTAGTTTCTTCTGAGAATTCTTACTTAAACCAAAAGAGGATTAAATGTGTTATAAGTTTTACTTTTTAGGGAGAGGTGGGTAGAATGGGCAAAATAGATAAAGGGGATTAAAAGTACACTTATGGTGATGAGCCCTAAGTGATATATAGAATTGTTGGATCATTATATTGTATACTTGAAATTAATATAATACTGTATATTAATTATACTTCAATTAAAAATAAATTTTACTTAACTTCATTATCTGTGTTAACAGAGCTTTTTGCTTAATTTTTCATATTTTAAGAAATGACATAAGGCACATTTGAACACTCTTAACCTTGTTTAATTTATTTATTAATTTGTATAACATGTTTATGACCTGACTAGACTGCCTAGAAATTGCTCACTTGAAATCATTACCTATTATCGCAGACAGAGCTAAGCAGAAGGGCATCTTGAACATGTGTTTTTGGTAAACAACACATAAGAGACACTATTTTTAGCCACTGAATAGAACACTGAATTATCATGCTGAGCTCATATCTCCATAAACAGAAGACATTACATTTGTTTTTTGAATTAAAGTGTGAGAAGACACGTTATAGTCCTTAAGCTGTATGAATAAAATATGTCTAAAATAATTTAAATAATATGTTTGGTGGAAAATAATTTAAATAAAGACTGGAAAAACTGAAAGTATTTGCCATAGGTATTAGTGGAATCGGAGATAATGTTAATACATTTTGATTACTAAAACTTAAATTTTAGAAAGATTTTGTTTTCTTTCCTATTCTAATATGCAATATGTCTACATAGGTTTGGGCTAGTGTTTTAACAGATTATCTGTCCTGAGGTGCTTTTCCAGCATGATTTTGCAGTTAAAAAAAGAAAAACAAACCTCAATATCAGAGGATTTTGCTTAATTTGGGGTGGTCATGAGATCAGAGGGAGAAAGACGTAGGTGTACAATGGTAAAACATTTATGGTGCTGCCAGCAGCTAAGCCCAGGTAGGAATCTAAGAAATGTTAGGCAGGAATTGACAGAAAACAAAAACAAAAAAATCCTGGAAGAAGGACATCTGGAGGAGCTGATTGTTGTTGGCTTCCCACTTAGGATTATGTTCATACTATGCTTCTACTTCTTAGACTTTTAAAGAGAGTATTCTCTTAAAGGAAACAAGTAAATATCCATAAACTCTGATTTCTCCATATTCTTTTATAACAGGTTTGATTTTTAGAAGGAGTTTCACTAGGACATTAAGACTGTAACTTCTGATTCAGTAAGTCTGGGTTTAAAGACTTGCCTGTGTGTTTCATTTGCTACTAGACTTGAGAATAAAAGTGCAAATGCATAAAAATTTAGGCATAAAAACTGGAAACCTTGTTTGCTGTCATCAAACCCCAGTCAAAAATGCTCTTGCTGGATTAAAGCCTCTTTCTACTCTTTGGGGTCTCTTTGCTCCAAATTTTGTTTAGAAAATCTCCTCCCTAAAGCATACCTCTTCCATTATCCCAAATCCTTCACTGTCTCCCACTGCCCCCTCCCCCGCCCCAGGAACAAGTTTGAATGAGGAGTCTTTTGGTAAGGAGTGACTACTAAATGAATGGTCATAGTCCCCCACATGAGCACGTCAGACACTATAGACAGTCTGGTATTTTCTTCCTCTGCCTAATGAGAGACAAAGTTTATTTCTTAATTTTTTCAATGAAATTTGGTTCCCAGAATATATGATAAATTCTAAGGATGCTGTTATGTCTAAATCATAGGACAGATGCAGATAGATGACAGATTGTTATTCAGTCTAATAGCAAAAAAATATGCAAAATTAAAGCTTTTAATTTCGAGTGTAATTTCTTGCTCTGGTTGTTTAACTGCTTGTCATCTAAGTTTTTTGTCCTAATAGGGAATTTTTTTCTTCTCTGCAATTTTTCATTCAAGGGAGAATAAAATCTGACAAACATATAGCAAACAATGCATTAAAAATTATGTGGATGTGGAATGATATGTGTATAAAATTCCTTTAAAAACTATGTGATAATATCATTATTATTTAGTCCTTTATTTTTCTCATGAAGGATCAAATATAGGAGATTAAATGACTCTCTAAAGGTTATATAAATATCTAATCTTTTGGTTCCTAGGAATCTTGACTGAGTTCAGTGCCTCCTCCATCATATCACATAGCTTTAGTACTCCAAAGACTTAGGAAAATCTTTCCATATTCACATAAGTGGTTTCTTCTTCTGCAATCATTTCCCAAACCCCTTATTACTCAATCTACCTGGAGTACAGAGAGGTTCATCCAAACAGGCGTAATGAGAGTGGCCTAGAACAGATCCCATCCTCTAAATCTGGCTTGCCTTTGTGACTATCAGTTCTTCTCAAGTTCTGATGTGTATTGTCATATAAAAGTTAAGAAAGAAGGACAAAACTTGAGATGCTATTTATACAATAGTGCTATAGATAAAAAAAGATTTGTTCCTTTTTCATTTTTCCTAAAGTATGCCATGCTCCATAAGAAGGGCCAGGTCGCTGGAGGGGCTACCAATGCTACCCCAGGGTTATTCTAGATGTCATGACTCTGCAGAAGTTGGAGTTGTCCTAGTAGACTGGAGTGTGCTGTCCATGGTGCTGAGGAATCAGTGCTAAATATAGATCTGCTACAAAATCCTCTCCCAAGTGGTTACATAGAGCAGTACCTAACTTTGTGTTGCAGGAGCCTGGAGAAAGCTATGAAAGATATGCAGCCATTTAAAAAACATAACAGCATAAGGTAGCTTTGAGAAAATCTTATTTATAACTACAATTGAACTTCAGATGAACAATTCACATCACTAGGAGAAACAGATTTAAATTTATTTATAACTATTTTGCTTTTCTTAAAAGTAATACTCCTTATATGTTTTAAAAATTAAATCAAGAGGAGTGCCTGGGTGGTTCAGTTAGTTAAGCATCTGCCTTCAGCTCAAGTCATGATCGCAGGGTCCTGGGATCAAGCCCCGCATTGGGCTCCCTGTTCATTAGGGAGTCTCTGGTTCCCTCTTTCTGCTCCTCCCCTTTGCTCTTGCTCTCTCTCTCTCTCTCTCTCTCTCTCTCTCTCCCCGAAATATTTAAATAAAATCTTTTTTAAAAAAATAGAGCAAAATCTTTGGTTGTTGTGTCCCTAGTTATATTTCCTTCCAAAAACTTAAAGTAGTGTAGTGTGAAATAGTATAATTGTCAACCAAAAGAATAAAATTATCTAGAGAAAATTAAGTAAAATTCGCCCTGTGGATATAGGAAAACTAGATAGGCATTACAGTTCAGCTTTAAGCTGGGGCCTATGTGAAATGGATGCTGGTGGACAAAAAAAGGCAAAATCACCTTTTATTGTGTGAGTTACTGCATATTTAGAAGACAGTCTCTAACTACAGTCCCTCCATGTACAATATCTCTTCATTCAACTGTTATACACTTGAAAATAGATATACATTAGAAGTTATGCACGTAATTATTCCAAATGGCCTTGGCTGCTTTGCTGTTCATTTTTCTGGAGTAGGTACATTGTATTTTAATTGGAAATATTCTCTATGATGCACATAGAATCAAGATTGTAAACTGCAGTTGGATCCCTGGCTCCTCTCAGATAAGCAGTGCATGATTTTTTGGCCCCCAAGACTACTAACCTTGGTCTCTGCTTGTGCTATATGATGTCTCCCAAAAATTCCCTGAAATGTGAAATTATGTGCCTAGTGGAAATTTGAGTCTCCATCTCATATTTTATTTACATTTGCTTCTCAGCTTACTCAGAGTAGAAGGTTGTCCTAATATGAATTCCTAAGAGGTAGTTCTAAGATGCACTTTGGAGTTCCCCAACAATGCTATGATCATAATCATCATACCCAATCTCTTTCCCTGAGTTTCAAACTGTCTACAGCATGAAGGAAGACAATTGAGCGTGTATAGGCCTCGGGTCATGAGCAATAGCAATAACAAAAACAATAGCAATAACAAAAACAATAGCAATAACAATGATAAATGTCACTGCAAACGAGGTGCTCAAAGGCCCTATCTGTGCTGTTTGTTAAGAACTGATGTCTCTGTAAACACTTCTCTCTACACTTTTCTCCACTTCCTCATGTTTAGAGCATTGTTGATACTTTCTAGGGAGTGGGTTTATTTTTATAAATATGTATTGTAGTCACTATTGAAGACATTAATTTTCTCATCATTCACATCGTTCTTGTTATTTTTCTGTTGCTGAGAATTTTCCTATTAGAGCTACAAATATTTTATTAGGCACTAATGACCCCCTTATTACTAAATCCAAAAGGTAATTCTAATTCTTAAATTCTTTTTTGTCTGAAAGCACACTCTTATTGTGGCTTTATGAAACCACATTATTCTTTTCTTCCATCACTTCATATATATAACCCTTAAATGATAGTTTCCCTCAGCCTTCTATGCCAGATTCTCTTCTCTCTCCACTCTACATTGCCTGTGGTTTTGCCTGTTCTCAAGCCCAGTTATTCCTTATGTCCTAATGACTTACTCCAACTACTTTCCAAAACTCATGTCTCAACTGTCCAACTACCATTTAAGCATTTAAGCCTTCGTGTCTTCCTGGCCCTGCAAATCAACATATCCAAAACTGAACCCATCACTGTACTCCTCAACACATGCATACACACACATATGTCTCTTTATCCTCATCTCAATATTTACTTTCAAAGAAAAAAGATGATATCCATAGTTAGCCACATCAAACTTCTGGCAGTCATTCTTCATGCCATCAACAACCACATTTTTCCCCAATAATCCATCACAGAAACTCACCATTTCCTGTCCATGGAAGATTCTAAATAGATACTGTATGTTTTCATTTATTTTTACCTTCAGCACCATGAACTCAGTACAGCCACTGTCAGCTCTTACTGAATTGCTACAACAGCCTTGCCTTCATTGATACCCAGTACTACATTGCTCCACTGATTCTTCACAAAGAATCCTAATAATTTTTAAAAACATTTTATTACATTGATTTTCTTAAACTCCTAAGTGTTGGGCAGCCCGGGTGGCTCAGCAGTTTAGTGCCATCCTCAGCCCAGGGCGTGATCCTGGAGACCCAGGATTGAGTCCCATGTCAGGCTTCCTGCATGGAGCCTGCTTCTCCCTCTGTCTGTTTCTCTGCCTCTCTCTCTCTCTCTCTCTCTCTCTCTCTCTGTCTCTCATGAATAAATAAATAAAATATTTAAAAACAAACAAACAACAAGAACAAAAAACCTCCTAAGTGTTTTTTCATTGCCATTGGTATGAAAACCACACCTGCCAGCTCTGACTCCTATTTCTCCAGCCTTTCTCCTGCTACTCCCCTACCTCCCTTTGTTCTTTACTTGCTTTTTCTCCTACCTGAATATTCTTCTCTTCATGCAGCTAACTTGTATTGATCACTTAGCTCTCAATTTAAGCCCCTTTCTCAGTGAAACCACTATTGTAGCTTCCTCATTCCCTCTGCACAGACTCAGATAATTTGTCCTCCTTGCTCCTGGTGCCTCTCCACCATATCACTTATGACCATTCCTTTCTTTCTCCCTATCTCTAATATCTAGCACAATACTTGGCATAGATGGACACTTAATGTTTATTGGAGGGTGAGTGAAACTACCAAGCGTGTTTTTTTCCCCATTGAGTTAATATGTAATCTTGTTCTGTCTGTAATAACAATGCTGTCCTACATGCCAATTACACACTCATATATATGTTTAGTGTATCCGCAGAGAAACAAAGAGGGACAAGAATTGAGGATGAAGTTAGGAGAAATAGGGAGTGGTTTCAGTTCTTCAAGGCTTCAAGTCAATTAAAACTGATAAACTTTTTAAAAAGTAACTTCGGATTTTTTTATCATGAAAAAGTTGTTTATTTTGAATTTCTAATTTTTTCCTTTCATCATTTTAGTAATATTTATTTAAGAGAAATGAAATAATTTTTCTTTTTATTTAGTCTCAGGAGAAAATAGATAAGCTATAAATGGGATACTCCAAATAAAATTATTTCCATTTGGGTTTAGAATCAATAGTATGACCTTTTATAGAAATCAGAAAATGTATACTACTAATTATGATTTACATAAAGATTGAGGAGGCTTTGCATTACCTTTACACATATCTGCAAGAAAGGCTCTGAACAGTTTGAGAAACATATAAGGGGTTAGGAATTTTAACGACAACAACAAATCTGGGATTTTTTAAGCACAAAATTGGATAGATAGTATGTAAATAATCTAAAGTTGTTTACAAATGACTTACTGCACATCTGTAGTAAATGGATATACCCTGAAATTTTTGTGCATGGGTTAATATAATAAAAACAAAATACAACAATAGGCTGAGTTATATGATTTTTGGTTCTACTAGTTCATAATGTTTCCCTAACCGACAATAAGGTGACCAGATTTTTTTTTCCCAAGCAGGAACCATATTTATATGGGCATTTTAAAAAGATACATCTGCCTTCCAGCCCCTCCCTCCCTTCCTCCCTCTCTCAATCCATCCCTGTGTGGGAGAGGGTGGGGTGGGGTGGAGAGTCAGTGAGAATCACATATGGCTTAGTTTGGAGATCCAACATAGAACTAAACTGAATTAGTTAGCTTAGTTTATGGATCATGATACCATTTTTTTCATGTAATAATACTATTATACATACATATAATATATTCAATATACTTATATATAATCTAATATATATACTATAATACTATTACATATAATATATTCAATATAATAATATATTGATATATAATATATATTCATATGTAATATATTCAATATGATAATATATAATATTCAGAGCTCTACTCCTTCTCAAGTCCCACCAAATAAACTATGTATACATACATTATGTATATTAAACACTTTATATAAGGTTTTTAGGAGATGGAGAATTTACACAGGGCTCCAGCTCTTCACCATTCTATTCCCTTTCTCTCTGCCTTTCCTCAAACTCCTGTTTTCCTTGTAAAGGGAAGTTCCATCATCTTTTTGCCTGCTGTGCACTGATATGCCTTTTGCCTTTCAGAGTCTCCTCTCCCCTTCCCCATAAGGAGCTTATCAAGCTATGTCCCTAAACAAAAATTAGTCTCTCACTAAAATCATTCTGTCCTCAGCTTTTTTTTAAAAAAAAGAAAGCCCAAAGAACTGCACCATGTTACAAAAAAGTTGTCTTTTAAAAACTAATAACTCTATTAATTTATACTTTTACCATTTTCTAATAAAGTAATAATGTTATGCTGATTTGTCATAATAAATTTGTGGAAAAGAAAGGAGTACCAGTGGTCTTTTAATGATAATGGCAACAATGAACCAACCTAAAATTTAAAAATCTACAATAAACTGATTACTTTTTGGCATCTTACAGTAATGGAACTATTATAAACAATGATTAGCAAAATTTTTGAGATTATAAGTAAGTTAATAAATGAACATTTGAATGACCAAAATTTGTATGTGATTAGCATGCATATTATGTAATAATTATAGTAACTTAAGAGCAATTACTGTAAGTCATCCTTCATTGACTATTTAAGTATCTTTTTATGCCTAAATATATAATAGTTTCCCTTTTATTACTTTTACAATGAATATTAATTTACCTTTTTATTTTTTATTTTATTGTTTTTTTAAGATTTTATTTATTTATGAGAGACTCAGAAAGAGAGAGAGGCAGAGACACAGGCAGAAGAAGAAGCAGGCTCCCTGTGGGGAACCTGATGCAGGACTCAATCCCAGGACCACAGGATCATGACCTGAGCCAAAGACAGATGCTTAACCACTGAGCCACCCAGGTGCCCCTACTTTACCTTTTTACAGTAGTAATTCAAAATTAACATCACTTTACTGGATAAATTAGATAAGTTAGAGATTAAAGTGATGTATTGAATCCATCCTTTACGACAACTAGAGAAGAAAACCCATTGCTTTCTGGAATGAAAACAATACAAATGATGGAAACAAAATAAGTTTAGAAAACTTGGTTCTGGTATTTGAATTGGGCAAGTATTAAACATAGAGTCTGAATTCATTTCAATTCTGCCTTGTTTGAAAAAGATTATTATGTAGGCTCCTTTTTATTTTTTAGGCTCCTTTTTAATTTTTTAATGTTCTTTTTTTTTATTTTTTACTACCATCTCTTCAATAGTAAAAGGGGAAATTAGAGAAAAGAAAAATAACAAAAATCAAAATGAAAAGTCATTTGAGGAACATTTTGCAGCACAAAATGTTAGTTATTGACCTTTGAAGCTTTTCTGTCCTAGTTATTGAAAGAGTCTTTTATATGAGAGAGCTGGTGAATCATCCTTTCAATCAATAAATCTCCTTCATGGAAGTTGTGTTGTTGCCCAAGATTTGATAAGGCCAGCTAATGTCCCCTATATCCTAAAATGCTGTTACGGTCTGTAAGACAATGGTATTCTTTAAGACTTCCTGAAATAAAGCAAAGAATATAAAATTGCTACCATTAAATTGAAGAAAAAGGTAAAGCCACCAACCCTATTCTGTAATCTTGGAATAAATGGAGTTAGTTAAACCCCTATATTATTGCCCTTATGTGTTTTGAGTCCCAAAGTGAAGCTTGTGTTTGGCAGAGATGATTGAATCTCACCTCTGAGTCACTTACAATGGCCTAGAAAGATGGCAGATGCAACCAGAATGATCAGAAGTACATTCTACAATAAATTAATATCCACCAAGTACTTAATGCCAAGAATTTGGTCAATATTATTTAATGGAAAGAAAACTCTTAGGTACCAGTTTTGCTTTATGGAGTTATAAGAGGTATACCAAAGAATCAGAGATCACAGACCAGCTACTCTGAGCATTATTTCCTTATTTCAATCGATCCTTATTTCTGCTTATGTCCAGTGGTGAAACTTACATACTGACTTTTTTTGACATTAAGGACAAGGACGAGAACAAGAAAAAATAAATGATGACAATATCAGAATCACTTCAAAGCGTTTAAGATGTTACTTATTTATTTGGGAGAGAGAGAGTGAGCACCAGCAGAGAGAAGGGCAGAGAGAGAAGCAGACTCTCCACTGAGCAGGAAGGTTGCTGCGGGGCTTAATCCCAGGACGACCTCAAGATCATAACCTTAGCAGAAGGCATATGCTTACCAACTGAGCCACTCAGGCAACCCCTCATTCAAGGTTTTGATTCAGTAAATATTCTTATATACATATAAAACAATTGTCTACAACTTAGATTCTGTGTGTTAAAAC
Source organism: Vulpes lagopus (assembly GCF_018345385.1). NCBI lineage: Eukaryota > Metazoa > Chordata > Mammalia > Carnivora > Canidae > Vulpes > Vulpes lagopus. The sequence continues at coordinate 18,688,051 of NC_054824.1, read as the reverse complement.
ACATCTGTGGGTTACATTTGTTACCCATAAATTGAATCAATTTTCATTATTGGAAAGCCTAAGTTACAGAGAAATATTAATGTAAAAGAAAATCCGCTTAAAATATGTGTATTCTGTATTCAGGGCAATACACAGATATTCCTCCCTCATAACTCATGGTGATTTTGAGTTTCCTATAAGAGCAACCAAGATTAATAAAGATTCATATTAGTTCAAGTAGTAAAAAACCCTTCTCTTTCTCTGTGCCTGTTTTGTAAGGAGAGGTTGATAAAGGAAAACAAATACAAATTGGTCATTCATCTTCTCCCATATAAGTTAGCTAAAGCAAAACTTGGAAGTTCTGAATTTCTACTTCATCTTTAGAAATACACAAAAAATACTTTATTTTTCTCAAAAGTTCTTCCTACACTCTGATGGCTTGAGTAATTTGAGTTTTAGAATTAAACTCAGCTGGGTTGCTAATTAACTTTCTATAACTTAGATACAAATAAAACCATAACTATTCCCTTCATTTTTCATTGGCTTCTCTGGTCTCTTTCATAAGAAACCATCTACTGGTAAAAAATAAAAATCAAATATCCTATCCAGTTCAAAACCTGGACTGCTTATACTATTAAACCATCCTTCAGATAGCCTCTCAACTAACTTCTCCACCATCCTAGTTCTTAGCATAAGAGAAGCATATAGTTGTATAGAGGGTTGTGTGTTTTATGGGGTCTTAAGCTAATCATGGACTGTGCACTGGCTGGCACCTGATGGCTGTATGTGAATCCTATGTCTTCTTTGTCTTTAGGTATCCCTAAAGCCAGGTAGGTATTCCTGGCCTTTAATGCTTAAGTCCATATCCATTGGCTTTTTTTTTCTACCCTCAGATCTAAAAATGGCCCTAATAGCAGTCCATAGTGAGTTTCATCTACCTAGGGATTTGTCCATGAACTAATCAGGGATCTGAGGGCAATTGTCAGTGATCTTAGTCAGAATGGTCTTCTCTTGTATGCTCCTTGTACTACCACAGGGATGCTAGGAAGCTTTTCACTTGCTCCTGTTCTGTAATAGGGGAAACAAAGGTTTCTCTAAGGAAATAAGACTCGAATACTCCCTCTGCTGGACAGCGTGGAACCACCAAGGTTACTTTGATGAGTCCGTTGCCAGGTGGTAGGGAATCCCAAATGAGTGGTGCCCTAACTAATATGTTCCATCCTAACATAAATGACATTTTCTAGAAAAACATGTAGAAGAAGAAAAGCAAGACAGCCATTTGTGGTCATTTCCTGACCTCTGCTTCTAATCCCATTCCTCCTCTGATTTCTCTGGGTTCAGAAAAAACTAGCTTTCCTCCATGCTTTTTTTATTTGGACCTTCCTGGTGTGGCCCACACATTTGAGCTCTTGATATGCTAAAAAAGAGAGGTAAAGAAGTTTGACGATCTTTCCTCATGATAATATCCTAGTTCTCAAGGTTATTGACTTCCTTCCAAATAATATTTTTAAATGTCAGAAGCTGAATCTTTTCCTTTGATTCCCTCTGTAACAAATCCTAATCCTCTTCAAGCAAGACAGAGTTGGATAAAGAGGATATGGTACAAAAGAAAGTTTCAAAGGTTAAAAGGAAAAGCACATAAATAACCTTAGACCATCACACTCAGTACAGATTTTCTCTTTTTAGGCTTCTAAAAGCAGACCATGAATATAAAGTATATATAAAATTCAAAGGGCAATATCTTAAAAGTGGTAAGTTCCAGAGCCAGAAACAATACTGGTAAGTTTATGGCATAAAAAATCAAACATGTTTATATAATAAAAATAGTGATAAAAATTAACTTATTTGAGAAAATATTCTTAATATAATTATTAAAGCATTGAAACGCATTATTCTTAAAAACTTGTACAAATAAATAGAGAAAATATAGCACCCTATTCATAAATTAAGCACTGTGTGAAAGTAGAGATGCAAACGCCCAAGCAACATTAAAATAAATGTTTGGAAGATTTCTGATTTCTAGTTTTGTGGAAAGTGTGGAAGTTGTCACTCCATTTTAATGATAAGTAAAAAGCTCAATAGATGGATCAACAACTTTTCTTGAATCCATAAGAGACGAAAGGACACAGCAAAATGCTGCCCCCAACATTCGAGGGACAGAAAGGTAAATATGAAGACAAAGTCTACTGATAGAGACTGCTGTGGAAACCAGTGCCCAGGTAGGAAAACCTAAAATGTCATTGATAAATCTCTGAAGGCTTTGTGTGGACAACTCTAAGAGTCAAAACTCCAGATGGAGTTAGCCATATGACACCACAACAGTTTGGTGGGATTTACCTCCAGGAGCTCAACCAGTTTCCCACAAGAAATACTAGAGAATAATCCTTTTGTGATTTCAACAGGGATAGTGGAAAGGGAACTATTTCAATATACACATAAGTACTGTTTTCCTGTCTGACCTAAGGGGTAAAGAAAAAAACGCCTGAGAAAGTCTTTTGAAGTCCACAGCCCTGACTTATAGGATCACTAAGGACTAAGACCTAGTCATAGGAACCATAGAATGTTCCCCTTCTCCTACAACTTACCACCACATTACTAAAGGCCTACTTACAGCAGTTGCTTTGATACATTATGTCTGGCTACCAAGAAAAAAATTATAAGCTACACCAGAAGGTGGAAAACACACTTTAAAAGAAATAGAACAAGCTTAAAAACCAGACATGCTAAAGATGTTGATATCATCAGATCGGGAATTTAAAACGCCTATGATTAATATGATAAGGACTTTAATGGATAAAGTAGGTCGCATGCAAGAACAGATGGCTAATTAAGCAGAGGGATGGAAATCATAAGGAAGACCCAAAAAGGAATCCTAGCAAAAAAATAAATAAAATAAAACATTGTAACAGGAATAAAGAATACCTCTGATTAGCTTATTAGTAGACTAGATACAACTGAGGAATGAATATTTGAACTGGAAGATATAGCAATAAAGTCCTCAAAAATAAAAAAATATTGAAAAAAATAATATCCAAGGACAACTACAAAATGTGTAATACAGGGCAGCCCTGGTGGTTCAGCGGTTTAGCATTGCCTTCAGCCCAGGGCATGATCCTGAAAACCTGGGATTGAGTCCCACATCGGCTCTCTGCATGAAGCCTGCTTCTCCCTCTGCCTGTGTCTCTGCACCGCCCCCTGTCTCTCATGAATAAATAAATAAAATTTTAAAAAGATGTGTAATACATACATAACGGGAATAATAAAAATAAAAAGAGAAAGGAACAGAAGAATATATGAAACAATAATGACTAAGAATTTCCCTCAAATTAATGTAGAAAGTAAATCACATATCTAGGAAACTGAAAGAATGTCAACCAGGAAAAATGTCCAAAATGTTATACCAAAACTTATATTCTTTAACCTACAAAAGATTAAGGATAAAGGAAAAGTCCTTAAAGAAGCGAGAGTGGAGGAAACACTTTACCTATAGAGGAATGACTATAAGAATTACATCCCAGAAAGCATGCAAGCAATAAGAGCATGAAGTGAAATATTTCAGTATTGGGAGAAAAAAAAAACATCAATGTAGAATTCTGTACTTTGTGAAATTATCCTCAAAACTGAAGGACAAATAAATACTTTATTGGACAAACAAAAAGTGAAGGAATTTTTTGCCAGTAAAGGCTTACTTCCTTGCAAGAAATGTCAAAAGAAGTGTTTTACAGGGAAGGAAAATAACATAGGTCAGAAAATCAATCTACATGAAGTAAGAAGAACACTGAAGAAAGGGTAAGTTAATATAAAAGTTTAAAAATATTTTTTCTTATTCTAATTGATCTAACATAAATCTGTTCAAAATAATAATAGAAACAGGTATTTAATTTTATACACACACGTATGTATATACATGAAATGAATGACCACATTCCACAAGGGACAGGAGGAAGGAATTAGAATTATTTTGTCATTATAAGGAACTCCCAGTACCTGTGAATGGTACTGTGTTATTTGAAAGCAAACTTGGATTACTTATAAATGTATATTGCAAACTCTGGGGCAATCACTAAAAATTATGAAAAAAGTATAACCAACATATTAAGAAAGAAAATAAAACAGAATCACTAAAAATGCTCAATTAAAACCATAAAAGGCAGGCATGCCTGGGTAGCTCAGTTGGTTAAGCATCTGCTTTCAGCTCAGGTCATGATCTCAGGGTCCTGGGATTGAGTCTGCATCAAGCTGCCTTCTCAGTGGGAGTCTGCTTCTCCCTCTTCTCCTCCCCCTGCTTGTGATCTCACTCTGTCTCAAATAAATAAATATTTTTTTTAAAGCGAAAGGCAGAAAAAAAGTGGAAGACAAAAATAGGAACAATGAATAAGGGCAACAAATAAAAGACAGTAACAAATATGCCATATATTAATATTATTACATTAATAATCACTTTGAATGTCAATGGTCTAAACGTACCCATTAAAAGATACAGATTGTCAGAATAGATACAAAAAAAAAAAAGAACAACATCCAAATATACATGTTTACATGAAACCTACTTTAATTATAAATACATACAGATTAAAAGTAAATGGATGGAGGGCATCTTGGAGATGCTCAGTGGTTGAGCATCTGCCTTTGGCTCAGGTCATGATCCTGGGGTCCTGGGATCGAGAGTCCCACATCAGACTCCCTCCAGGGGAGGGAGCCTGCTTCTCCCTACGCCTATGTCTGCCTCTCTTTCTGTGTCTCTCATGAATAAATAAATAAAATCTTTAGAAAAAAAAAAAGTAAATGGATGGAGAAAAGTATAACATGATGGCACTGACAAAAAAAAGTAGGAGTAGCTATAGTGATTTTGAACAGAGAAAGCAGCATCAGAGATGAAGAGGGACATTACATAATGATAAAGGGATCAATTCTCAAAGAAGACATTACAATCCTTAACATGCATGCACCAAATAACAGAATGAACTGTGTGAGGCAAAAACTAACAGAATGGCAAGGAAAAATAGATGAATCCGTTATCATAGTTACAGTCTTCAACACCTATCAGAAGCACACAAATCCAGCAGGCAGAAAATCAGAAAAGACATGGTTGAATTAAAAAACACCATCAATCAACTGATAATTGACATTTATAGACCACATTATCCAGCAATATCAGAAGATATATTCTTGTCAAGCTCACATGGAACATTCTCAAAACAGAACAAAATAAACAAAACTATGTTCTAGACCATAAAGCACACCTAAAATTTTTTAAATAATAAAAATTATACAACATCTGCTCTCAGACCATGATGGAATTAAACTGGAAAGAAATAATAAAAATATAATTAGAAAATTCCAAAATATGTGATTAAAAAACCCACGTCTAAATACATAGGTTAAAAGAGGTTAGAAAATACTTTAATAAAAATGAGAACACACCTTATCAAAATTCGTGAGATGCGGTGAAAGCAGTGCTTGGAGTAAATTGTATAGCATTAAGAGCATATATTAGAAAAAAATATAAAATAGATAACCTAAGTTTTGACCTTAGGAAACTAGAAAAAGAAAGCAAATTAATCCATGGTAAAGAGAGGATATATTAAGAATTAGAACAGAAATCAATGAAACTGAACATGGGAAATTAATAGAGAAAATCAATGAAACCAAAAGCTAGTTCTTTGAAAAGATCAAAATGATTTATAAGCTTCTATCCATGTTAATTAAGGAAAAAAAAGAGAGAAAATATATATTTCTAGTACAAGAAATGAAAGAAGGGATATCACTCTAGTCACATGGACATTACAAGGACAATAATGAAATACTATGAGCAACAAATTTGATAACCTAGATGATATGGACCAATTCCTTGAAAAATGCAGTTTTGCAAAACCCACACAAGAAAAAATAGACAATATGAATAGGCCAATATCTATTTTAGAAATTGAATCAATAATTACTAACCTTTGACAGAAAGCAACAAATCCAGATAGGTTCAGTGGTGAAATCTAACAAACATATACAGACAAAGTTATATCAGACTTTATAGCCTTTTTGGAAGACAGAAGTAGATGGACTACTTCCAAACTCATCCTATGAATTGGAATTAGGAATTAGCCTAATATCAAAACCAGGCAAAGATATTACAAGAAAAGAATATAGATCAATCTCTCTCATAAACATAGATGCAAGCACTCTCAACAAAATACTAGGAAATCAAATTCAACAAGGTATTAAAGAATTATACACCACAATCAAATGAGATTTATTCAAGGTATGCAAGTTTGGTTCAACATTCAGAAATTAATATAATCCATCATATCAATAAGGTAAAAGAGAAAAACATCATACAGTCATATAAATAGATGTGGAAAAATCATTTAACAAATTTCAACACACATTCATAATAAAAGTTCTCAGTTAATTTACAAGGGAAAATTCCTCAATTTAATAAAGAATATCCATTAAAAAATCCATAGCCAACAGCATACTTAATGGTGGAAAACCTGAAACTCTACAATGAAGATCAGATACAAGGTTAAGAATGTCCCCTGTCACTACCCATTTTCAACATTGTAATAGAACTTCTATATAATGCAATAAAACACCAACAAGAAATAAAAAGTGTACAGTTTGGGATGGAATAAAGCAAGCAATCTTTGTTTATAGATGATATAATTGTCTAGGTAGAAAATCTGAAATAACAATAAAAAATTCTCGAATAGGAAGTTATGGCAAGGTTGCAGGATATAAGGTTAATATACAAAAGTCCATTGCTTTCTCATATACTACCAATGGACAAATATGTAATTTTTAATTAAAAACACAATACCATTTACATTAGCACCTCCCAAAATGACATAATTACACTTAAGTCTAATAAAGTAGGTATAAGTTCTATATGAGGAAAATTGCAAAACCCTAATACATGAAATAAAAAAGTAAATAAATGGAGAAATAACCCATGTTTATAAATAGGAATACCCAATATTGCCAAGCTGTTAGTTCTTACCAACTTGATCTATAGATTCAGTATAATCTCAGTCAAAAATCCTAGCAATTTCTCTTATGGGTATCAACAAATTGATTCCAAAGTTTATATGGAGAGAATAAAAGATCCAGAATAGCACACACAACACTGAAGGAGAACAAATTTGGAAGACTGATGCTACACAACCTTATGACCTATTAGAAAGCTATATAATCAACACAGCATGGTATTGGATAAAGAACAGAGATTATTGGAAAAGAGTAAAAAGCCAGAAGCAGACATACAATAGTCAACTGATCTTCAACAAAAGGCCAAAGGAAGTAAAATGGAACAAAGAGAGTTTTTCAATAAGTGGTACTGGAACAACTGGACATCCACATAGATAAAAATAAGATGAAAACACAGAAGGAGACAAATCATAAGAGACTCTTAACTGTAGGAAGCAAACTGAGGGTTTCTGGAGGGGCGGTGGGTGTGAGGATGGGTTAACTGGGTGATGGGCATTAAGGAAGGCACTTAATGTAATGAGCACTGGATATTATATGCAACTGATGAATCACTAAATTACCTCTGAAATCAATAATATACTAAAGGGCAACTAAATTGAATTTTAATTTAAAAGAAAAGAAAATGAATCTAGACACAGACTCTACATTCTTCACAAAATTATAAATGTAAATTACAAAACTATAAAACTCCTAGAATATAATGTAGGAAAAAATTCACATGACCTTGGATATGGTGATGCTTTTTTAGATACAACAAAGACACCACCCATGAAAGAATTGATTGACTAATTAAAGACTTCTGGGGTGCCTGAGTGGCTCAGTCAGTTGAATATCTGACTCTTGATTTCAGCTGAGGTCATGATCTCAGGGTCACGAGTCTGAGCCCCACATTGGGCTCCATGTGGGGCATGGATCCTGCTTAAGATTTTCTTTCCCTTTCCCTTTCTCAAAAATATATATAAATTAATAAATAAAAATTAAAACTTCTGAGAAAAATAATTTCAATAAAATGAGAACACAAGCTACAGATTGGCAGAAAATATTTGCAAAAGACACATCTCATAAAAGAGTGCTATCCAAAATACACAAAGAACTCTTAAAACTCAGCAACAAAAAAAAAATTGTATTTTTTAAATGGGCCAACGACTTAATAGACATTTCATAAAGAAGATATACAGATGACAAGTAAGTATTTTAAAAGATGCTCCACATAATATCATCAGGGAAATACAAATGAAAACATACTACCACTATACACCTGTTAGTAGCCAAAAGTCAGATCACTGACAACACCAAATGCTGATGAAGATGTGGAGCGATAAGAATTCTCTTTCCTTGCTGGTGGGAATAAAAAATCCACAGCCACTTTGGAAGTCAGCTTTGCAGCTTTTATCTGTTTTACAAAATACAAACAAACAAACCCATGATCCAGCAATCACTCTCCTTAGTATTTACCCAAAGAAGTCAAAAATCTGTATCCACACAAACTTGCACCATGCATACTTACAGCAACTTTATTCATACTTACCAAACTTTGAAGCAACTAAGGTGTCCTTCAGTAGGCAAATGGATAAACCGTGGTAACCTCCATACCTTGGACTATTATTTATCACTAAATGAAATGAGCTATCAAGCCATAATAAGACATAAAGGAAACTTAAATGCATATTACTAAGTGAAAAAAGCCAATCTGAAAATTCTCCAAACTGTATAATTCCTACTATATAGCATTCTGGAAAATGCAAAACTACAGAGAGGATAAAAAGTTCAGTGGCAAAAAAAAAAAAAAAAAAGTTCAGTGGCTGCTGGGAAGGGTATGGGGGGCGATGGAGATTTGGGAGAATAGGATGAATAGGATGAGCATAGAAGATTTTTAGGGCAGTGAAAATACTCTGTATAACACCATTATGATGGATATACGTTATTATACATTTTTCTAAGCACTTAGAATGTACAATACCAAGAGTACACTGTAATGTTAACTATGGACACTGGGTGATAATGACGCATTAATGTAGGTTCATTAATCTCTCTAGTGGGAGATGTTGATAATGGGGAGGCTATGCATATATGGAGAAGGTGTATATGGGAAACTTCTCTGCCTTCCCTTCAATTTTACTGTTAACCTAAAATTCCTCTTATAAAAGTAGTCTTATTAACAAAACAAACAAACAAACATGAACTTAAAATAAATGTTCAGACTTTGCCAGTTATCAAAGAAATGGTAGTTAGAATGAGATACTATTTCTTCCTAGGGATTGGCAAAGAGGTAAAAGAATGGTAAAATCTAGTGAAAAATAAAGAGACTGGCACTGTTCTCCACAGTGGCCTGAGAGGAATCTAGTGATTAAGATAAATCGTTTTGGAAATCAGATAATTTCTGGATTGAAATTACTGTATTGCTAATTATTAACTTTATAAATTTGTCAGCTGTGTTTCTGTGATGGCTTTTTAATCTTATAACTATATATCATATAAACCTCAAAAAGTTCTTGGAACTTTTGTATGACATAATATATATGGTCAGCATCAGTGAAGAGTTGCCCATATTGGATGGTAAGTTAATTAAGCCAATTCAAATGGGAATTGGCAATATGCAGATAAACCTTAAAAAAATGTATTGTTATATGCCAAAACTTTTAGAATTTTTCCAGAAGAAATAATCAGGTATATATGTAATATGTATGAAAAGTAGTTTAATTACAGTTGACTTGTAATAGTAAAAAACTTGGAAACAAATGTCCAAAAATAGGAATTTATTAAAATCTTCATACACTTACTACTGAAATCAAATATTTGTTGAATTCTCCTTGTTTGCTGTCTGGCTTTGATTTTGCTCCTACAAGATCAGCTATATGTTTTAAATTATATTGTTATATTTTAATCCTCCATTTCGACCTGGAGATTTTTCAGATGTTTTTAATATATCCTTTTATTTAACAAGAAATATATGGATGATTTTTGATGTTGGGACAAATTCACTAAATGTTTAAATGGGAAGCTATAAGCTTTGAAACAGTATATAATTATTTTTAATGTATAAAATAGAACAAATATTAAAACATTACTGTTAGGTGGTTGGATTATTAAAGATTGTGTGTGCTTACTTTTTGATGTTTTGAAAAATACAACTTTCTTTGAACATATATTAACTTTATAATTAGAAATATTGTTTTAGTAAGTGAATAAAATACATATTCCTTTTGGTGTGTGAAAGTGAAAAAGAAAAAAATCAAGAATTACATTTTCATTCTCTTTAGTACATTACACAAAGATTTTTTTTTTAAGATTTTATTTATTTATTCATGAGAGATGCAGAGAAAGAGAGAGAGAGAGAGAGGCAGAGACACAGGCAGAGGGAGAACATGCAGGTAGTCCGACATGGAACTCGATCCCGGGACTCCAAGATCACGCTCTGGGCCAAAGGCAGGCACTAAACCACTGAGCCACCCAGGGATCCCAAGATTTTCTTTTTTACAAAGTTATGATAGTATACCGTTTTATTAGTGGTTTTAAATTAATATTTTATGATAATATTAAATAAACACACAATTTTTTCTGACATTCAATATCCAACTCATTCTGATTCTCATCTATCTAGCCTATTTTCTCTTACTTTACAGCATGTTCTCTGCCTGGTGTTCAGTTTATCTGCTGAGTGTTTCTCAAGATTGCTGTCTTCCACCACCCTCCCTATTCCTCTATCTATAGATTGTGATGGCCTTAATCTATTGAAACATACTCATTATTCAAGGCCCACAGAAGCACTATGTTCTCCATAAAGTCTTCTACCTTCTTTAATTCTGCCAGGATGGAAAAGAATCTTTATTTTAGAGTTTATATACATTGCTAACTTATGACTCATAACACTACTCACATAGAATCATGCATGGTAACTTATGTGAACAACACTTTTTCCCCATTATATTAAATCTGTCATGACAGGGATTAATTTGTATTTATTTAGCATCTATCATCTTCCTGAGAATTAATAGATGCCCAAGAATGTTGACAGAATGAATGAATTTTTCTCCAAGTTTGAGATTCCTAGCTGGAGATTTAAAAAAAATAAAAGTATTGGTAATTGTATTTGGTGAATCGATAATGAATTATAAAAATGCAAACCCATATATAATTTCTTAAAATAATAATTACAATTAAAAGAAACTCAAATCCTATAGTGGTTAACTCATTTCACTCTGTCAGATAAATTTACTACTATTTAATAAATCTAATTAATTATTTCCCCTTTTTAAGGAAAAATAAATGTATCCTGAATCAAGTTTGAGTGTAGCATTTTCATCCTACATGGATTTCAAAGTCATGAAGGACCATAAGGGATGCCTTAACATGTTCTCTCTGAATAGCTTGAATCTCAATTAGCATGAGTGTACTAAAGAAAACAACGATGCTAAAATCTAAGACTAAACAGGTCTTGCAAGAAGACATTGTTAGGTTATTTTCTTTGTATGGTATATTGTTTTGATCAGTTGTACAGCATTATTTTATCATTATATCTGACTTATAATTTTACCTTGCAAACTAGGAAAAACATTTGCCAACAGACCTACAAGAGTTTTGTTACACAGCTGTAGACAGGGTTCCTAAAAATTAGCATCCCTTTAGAGTAAAATTTAATGACTATTATAAAATAGAATGAAATATAGTTTAAAACTAGGACCCAAATGTCAGTCACAGAATGAGACTGTTCCATCAGGAGAATCAGAATTGAGAGTTTCAGATGGGGAAGAAAAGAACCCCCCAAAGAAACATAATAAAATTAGATCTGATTTGTGTGCACTATTGATCTATATATTGAGGTTAGAAACTGTGGTTGAACAGCACCATTTATGAGCTGCTGTTCTTTGTCTCAGAAGTAATCTGAAACACTGCAGCAGAGCTGCATAGCATTATTTAATTGGGTTATTTGAGTTGAACTTTCTAAGGGAAAAGAAGAACACTAGAAATTCATTGGAGGTCTAATTAGCTGCAGCTTTTGTTTTGACATACAATTAGCATATATTCTCACAGCTCTTGATATGTAGAAATTGTTTGCCTGTTTTGTATAGTATCCACAATATCAGAATATTCTTTGCTACCAAGAGTAAAAAAAAAAAAAAGTTATTAAGGAAGATAGGAGTGTTTATGTCTTCCTGAGTGATTTTTTAAAAAATATTTGAGAGCATGTGTGTGTGAAGTTATGTATGTTTTACATAAAACCATCTATAGTACATTACCAGTGTTTTGTGATCTTGAGATCTGACAACACATTAAGATGCTTGAATGGAACAACAAAGTAAAACAAGACAAAATAACAACAAACACAACAAAGCCTTCTGGAAACAAAACCAAGAATTACTGTTTTCTATTTTTTATCTTTTTTGTTTTTATTCCTCCCCATATTCAGAGGCAAATCTGAGATGTTTTCCCCCTCTGTATAATTTTGGTCTTGAAAATCTGTGTCTTAAATGCCTTATGTGGTTATCAACCAGAGCAAACTGAAGTCTTGGGTGAAGCGTTTAAATTATTAAGCACAAAGAATACTTATACATACTTCACCATATTCAATTACTCTTACCTATGTATCAAATACTCTACTGGGATGTAGGGAAGTAGGTCTTAATATTCAAACTTGACTTTGAATTTCCAAAGTGTTATTTCAACAGTTAGATATAAAAATCTTTAGGGAGTAACACAGGGGTTTGATTAGTTCTATGGGACATAATAATTGCAATAAGATAAACACAATAGTAGGTTAATAGTTCTCAAGTACACAATGGCATATTATGAATGCCTCAACAAACCTGCGTTCTCTCTGGTATCTGGCCACAGAAAGAGCTATGACTCTTACTGACAATATTTAGCATTCATGTTGTTATCTGGGCTTGAAATTTGGAAGTCATCTTTGCTGCTTCTTCCTCACTACCATCCTCACTGAATATTAAGGTGTGTCAATTCTATCTTCCTCACATCCCTTGAGGCAGGGCAGATTTTATTCTGCACTCTTCTTCCCCCAGAAACATGAATTTGAACAACTGTCCATGCACAAAAATACCTTCATAAGAGCTAAAGATATTAAGCGAGGGCTTACATCACCTGAGTGAAGAACAGAAATAAGAAAAGATGCATTGAAAAGAATAGGGAAGACCGTTTTGCATTATACCTGTCACCTCTCCTCCAAGCCCACACTATTCAGTGTGGAAAGAGATACCCTCCATTTGGAGAAAGGAAAATGAAGTAAGTTCTCAGTTTTATCATGGACCATAACACTAGGATTACACTAGTGCCAGGCCAGCCTCCTTGGCCCCAGACTCCTGAAAGTCTCCCAAGAATCTAGCTCATGATTCACTCCAACATCAGGAAGAACTCAATAGACCCAGGTTCCATGGTGACTCCCAATTCTGCTTTTGGTACCAGACTGGCCCCCAGGAACCTGGGTTCTAGTCTCACCCCAGTGCCAGACTAGCTCCTGAGTCCCAGACTCCTGACCTGTCTCAGCAGCTGTCTGGCCCTAATAACCCCAGGATGCAGTATAGTTCCCAAAGACGAAGGCTCATAGACCATTCCAGTGCAGAGCTGAAACCTGCTGATTCCAAATCCAGGGCAGTACCCATAGGCCAAATCCCATGGATCCAGAATCTATGTCCTATATATTCAGATCCCAGGCCTGCTACTGAAACTGTACACTAGATCTGCACTGTAGACTCAAGGACCAGGCCCAGCCCTATGGATCCAAGCATTAATCTTGTTCGCCTGCTGACCCAGGCACCATATCTTCCTACCAGGCCTACTCAGAGACTCCAGCAGCAAGTCCACCAGAGATCTGAACCAGATCGGTCACCCAGAATATCTGAATGAGCTAACTGGTGAAAAGCATTCCCTGTCAAAGACAGTCTATAAAGACTAGAAGAATCTATTTCTTCAAATGTGCAGATGCTAATTCAGGGCCATAAAGATTACAAACAATCAAGGAAGCATAACACTACAAAAGGAAGCTAATAGAGAATAACTGACCCCAAGAATGGAGATTTGTGAACTGTCTGACAAAGAACTGAGGATAATCCTACAAAAGAAATTCAGTGAACTACAAGAAAACAGCAACAGAGAACTAAACACAATTTTTTTAAAAAATGTGAAGGCAAATGAGAATTTCAACACAGAAATAGAAACCATTGAGAAAAATCCTAGAGTTGAAGAACATAATGATTGAACTGAAGAATTCAAAAGAGAGCTTCAATAGCAACCTTGATCAACAGGAAGAATGAATCAATGAACTAAAACTTTTGAAATTATCCAGTCAGAAGAGTAAAAGAATAAAAAAAGTAGAGTGAACAAAGCATACATGAACTATAATATACCATTAAGAGACACAATTATGAATTACTGGAGTTCCAGAAGGAGAAGAGAGGAAGAAAGGAGCAGAGAGATTAAATAAATAATGGCTGAGATTTTCAAAATGAGAAAGGGATTTAAGCATTCAAGTACATGAAGCTCATAAGTCTCCAAAAAAGTTTCAACTCAAAAAGATCTTCTCCAAGACACATTATAATAAGACTATCTAAAATCAAGGACAAAGAGTAAATTTTAAAAGTTGTAATAGGAAAAAAAAATGCTCATATACAAAGGAACCTGTATAAGGCCATCAGGAAAATTATCAGCAAAAACCTGAAAAACCAGGAAAAAAGTAGAATGATATATATAGTATTGAAAGAAAAAAATCTGTCAATCAAGTATGTCCTTCCCAGAAAAATTTCCTTCCAGTAATGAAAAAGAGATATTTTCTCAGACAATTAAAAAAAAAAAAAAGGAAGAAAAAAAAAAAAGCTTTGGGAGTGAATCCCACTTTGCCTGCCATATAAGTTATAACAAAAGTTCTTCAAGTTGAAATTAAAGGATGCTAAGAACATGAAAACATATGAAAACCTAAAACTCACTGTAAAGGTAAGAATATAGACAAATGCAAGATACTCTAATACTGTACGGTGTTATGTAAATCACCTTTAACTTTGGTATGAAAATTTTAAAAAATGAAAGTATTTAAATAACTATAATAATATGCTAAATAGATATACCATGTATGAAAAAGGTAAATTGTGACAACAATAACACAAAATATGGGAGAAGAAATAAAAATGTAGCATTTTGGTACACAAAGTTGTTATTATCTTAAAAGAGACTGATTATATGTATATAATATATAATATTTTATTTTATATATGTCTCATGATAACCAAAAATAAAAATACCCATAGTAAAAAAGAGAGAAAGAAATCAAAACCTGCCACTGGGAAATAAAAATAAAATTACAAAGGAATACAGCAAGAGAGGGAAAAAAAAGAAGGAAAGTACTACATAATGGTTAGAAAACTTTAACAAGGGGATCCCTGGGTGGGTCAGCATTTAGCGCCTGCCTTTGGCCCGGGGCGTAATCCTGGGGACCCAGGATCCAGTACCACATCTGGCTCCCTGCATGAAGCCTGCTTCTCCCTCTCCCTGTGTCTCTGCCTCTCTCTTTCTCTCTGTGTCTCTCATGAATAAATAAATAAAATCTTTTCTAAAAAAAATTAACAAATGACAATAGTACATTTGTTTCTATAAATAATTATTTTAAAAGTGAATAGATTAAGTTCTTTAATCAAAAGACATAGAGTGGCTGAATGTATTAAAATACACCTGCAATATCCAATAATATGCAGTCTATAAGAGACCCACTGGCATTAAGGACACATAGGCTAAGATCATATGTTGCTTAACAAAAGAAGTCTTAACAAATTTCAGTAAATTAAGATCATAGCAAATATCATTTCTGACAAAAATGGTATGAAATTACTACCTCAAGAAACAAGAAAAATTTCCCTTGCTTGGCATGTAGCCTACTTAAAGAAAGAAGGGAAAGGAGGAGGAGGAAAAGGAAAAGAAGAGGAGGAAGAAGAAGAAAAAGAAAAATTTCAAATAAGCAAACTAACATTACACCCAAAATAGCTAAAAGAAGAACCAGTCAAAAGCTAATAGAAGAAAGGAAACAACAAAGATTAGGTCATAAATAAATGAAACAGAAACTAAAAGAACAATAGAAAAGATGAATGAAACCAAGAGCTGATTCCTTGAAAAGATAAACAAAATTGATAAACCTCTAAGGAGACTCATCAAGAGAAAAAGAAAGCTATGGATAAAAAATAACAATTGACACCACAAAAATACGAAGTATTATAAGATATTTTTATGAAAAAATATACACTGACAAATTGGACAATCTAGAATAAATTGATAAATTTCTAGAAATATATAATCTTCTAAAACTGAGTCACAGAGAAATAAAAATGGTGAACCAAATTGTCACTACTTATGAAATTGAATCAGTGTCCAAACTCCCAAACAAAACTATAGGACCAGATGATGTCATAGGTGAATTTTATCAAATATTTAAAGAAGAGTTAATATTTATTTTTCTCAAACTATTCCAAAAAATAGAAGAGGAAGGAAAGCTTCCAAATTCATTCTATGAGGCCAGCATTACCCTGATACCAAAATAACACAAAGACACCACAAAACAAAAAAATAAACACTATAGGTCAATATCAACATAGATGCAAAAATCCTCAACAAAATATTAGCAAACTAAATTCAATAATGCATGAAAAACAATCATTCATCACAATTATGTAGGATTTGTTCAAGGGATGGAAAAGTGGTTCAATATTAACAAAACAATGTGATACATCACATCAGTAAGAGAAAGAATAAAGACCATACAATCATGTCAATAATTGCAGAAAAAGCAGTTGACAAAATACAACATTGATTCATAATGAAAACTCTCAACAAAGTAGGTTTAGAGCGAATATATCCCAAAATGATAAAGGCCTTATGTGGAAAAAAGAAAAAAAAAACAGCTAACATCATATCAGGGTTGAAAAACACACTTTTTCTTCTAAGAGCTGAAAGAAGACAAAAATGTCATTCTCACCACTTATATTCAAAACAGTACTGAAAATCTTAAATGCAACAATAAGAAAGAAAAAGAAATAAAAGGCATCCACATTGAAAAGGAAAAGAATAAAATATCCAGGAATAAATTTAAGCAAGAAGGTGAAAGACCTGTACTCTGAAAACTGTAACACATTAATAAATGAAATTGAAGATGGTACAAATGGAAAGATTGCATGCTCAAGAATTAATATTGTTCAAAATGTTCATACTAACCAAAGTAATCTATAGATGCAGTGCAATTTCTATTAATACCAATAGCATTTTTTCACATAATTAGAAAAAATAATGCTAAAATTGGTATGGAATTACAAAAGACCCTGAGTAACCAATGCATTCTTGATAAAAAAGAACAGAGCTTGAGATATCACAATCCCAGATTTTAAAACACACTAAAGCTGTAGTAATCAAAACAGTATGGTACTGACACGAAAATTTCTTTCATCAATTTATTTCATCATTATTTTATATTTTTCAGAGTATAGGTCTTTCAACTCCTTAGTAAAGTTTATTCCCACATATTTTATTCTTTTTGGTGAAATTATAAATGAGATTTTTTTCTAAATTTGTCTTTCAAAACAATGTGGTACTGGCACAAAAATGGACATATATATAGATCAATGGAACAGAATAGAGAGCCCAGAAATAAACCTACACTACATGGTCAATTAATATGGAACAAAGGAGGCAAAAGTATACAATGGGAAAAAAGACAGTGTTTTCAAAATGGTACTGGGAAAACTGAATATCTGTGCACAAAAAAATGAAACTGGACCATTTTCTTAATCATATGCCGAAATAAACTGACAGTGGATTAAAGACTTAAATGTGAAATCTAAAGCCATAAAACTCCTATAAAAATCATAGCAGGAATTTATTTGATGTTGACTATAAAAAAAAACCAACAAAAGTTTTCTAGATATGTCTCCTCAAGCAAGGGAAACAAAAGTAAAAATAAACTACTGAGAAAAAAAAAAACCACGAAATTTTTGCACAGTAAAGGAAACTACTAACAAAATGACAAGGCAACCTACTGAGTGGGAGACAATACTTGCAAATGGTATATCCAATAAGGGGTGAATATTCAAAATGTATGAAGAACTTATACAACTCAACACTGGAGTATAATCTAATTAAAAATTGGCAGAGAACATGAATAGGCATTTTTCCAAAAAGACACACAGATGGCCAATAGACACGTAAAAAGATGCTCAACATTACCAGTCATCAGGGAAATGCAAATTAAACCATAAGGAGATACCAGCTTACACCTGTAAGAATAGCTAGTATCAAAAAGACAGGAAATAACTGTTGATGAGGATGTGGAATAAAAGAAACCCTCATGCACTGTTTGTGGGAATATAAATTGGTAGTCACAGTGGAAAACAGTATAGAGGTCCCCAAATAAAACAAAACAAAACATTTGATTCAATAATTCTACTACTAGGTATTTATCCAAACAAAACAAAACACTAATTCAAAAAGATATATGTACCCCATGCTTATGGAAGCACCATTTACAATAGTCAAGATATGGAAGTAACCCATGTCCATTGATAGATGAGTGGATAAAAGAGATGCATACACACACACACACACGCACACACACACACAAATATGGAATATTAGCCATAAAAAAGAATGAGATCCTGCCATTTGTGACAACATGGACAGACCTACAGGATATTATGCTAAGTGAAATAAGCCAGACAGAGAGACAAATACCACATGATTTCACTTTATGTGGAATTTAAAAAACAAATAAGCAAACAAACAAAAAAAGATAGACTCTTAAATACAGAGAACTGATGGTTATAAGAAGAGAGAGTAAGGAGATGAAATTTTTAGTAAGATCAAAGCAGAAATAAATTAAATAGATATTAGAAAAACAATAGAGAAGATTGATAAAACTAGTCAACATTTTGAAATGATAAACAAAACTGACAAATCTTTAGCTAGACTAAGAAAAAATACAAATAAAATTATAAATGAAAAGGTAATGTTATAACTGAAATGAAAAGAAAATGGTACAGAAATGAAAAGGATTATAAGAGATATTATGAATATTTATCTGCCAATGAATTGGACAATCTAGAAGAAATGGATATTACTAGAAATATAAAACCTAATTCAAGGTTATATCAGGAAGAAATAAAAAATCTGAATATAACAATAATAAGTAAGGACATTAAGTCAGGAATCAAAAACCTCCCAACAACATTAAAGGAAGCCCAAGACCTTATGGCTTCATTAATGAAGTCTACCAAAAAATTAAATAATTAATACCAATTCATCTCAAACTCTTCCAAAAGAGGAGGAAACACTCCCAAACTCATTTTATGAGGCCAACATTACCTTGACACCGGAGCCAGACAAGGATACTGTAAGAAATTATAGGCCAACATCCCTCATGTATGCAGATGCAAAAAATCTTTAACAAAATGCTAGCAAGCTGAATCCAACAATAAATTAAATGGATCATACGCCATGATCAAGCACGGTTCAATACTGTGCAAATCAATAAATATGATGGTTCAATATCATGCAAATCAATAAATGTGACACACCACATTAACAGAATAAAAAAATATTAAATCACATGATTTATATAGATGCTTAGAAAACAATTGACAAAATTCAACACTTTCATGACAAAAACTCTGACCAATTAGGTATATAAGAAATGTACCTCAATACAATAAAGACCATAGAGTTAACATCATACTCAATGCAGAAATCTGAATACTTTTCCTTTAACATGAGGAACAAGACAAAGATGGCTATCACTTCCATTCAACATAGTATGCTAAGTTCTAGTGAGGGCAATTAAGCAAGAAGACAATATAAAAAACATTCAAACAAACTATATTTTTCCCTGTGTGCAGATGACAAGATTTTATAGAGAGAAAACCCTAATGACTCCACCATAAAAATATTCCAACTATTAAATGAATTCAGTAAATTTGTAATATACAAAATCAACATACAGAAATCAGGTTCATTTCTATACACTAACAGTGAACTATTTGAAAATGAAATAAAGAAATCACAGGACCAATTCAAGGTAGCAATGTAGGAAGATCCTGTACTCATCTCCCATAGACACATACTGAGTCTACCATACATGTGGAACAATCTTCTCTTAAAGAAAACCAAAGGCTGGTTGAGTGAAGACGACACAAGAAGCAAACAAGACACATCACATCAAACCAGGTAGGAGTGCCTGAGAAACAATCTCACCATAATTGCCATTCCTGGTGTGGTGACTCAAAAGTTGGAGGGAATTTAAAATCTAGAACTTCTCCCTGAGAAGAAAAAATCTTGAACCCTGGACCAGGCATCCAAACTTTGAAGACATGCATTTGAGAGAAAAGAACCTAAAACATCTAACTTTTGAAAACCCATGGGGCTACATCTCAAGATGCACAAAAATATACTGATACGAGAAATCACTCTTAAAAGACTTACATGGTCAAATTTACCCTTCTCAGAACCTATCTCTTAGGTATACCCAGACTAAAAGTGAAGGAGGCTCATCTTCTTAAGGTGTCAACATAAAAAAAAAAGTGTCAACATGAGGGGCAGGTATATAAATTAATACTCACATCTAGGAGAGGGCTAGGACATGCCTGAGGTGCCATCTTTGTACTTTCCCTTTGTACATCTGAAGAACCTCCAATAAAATCAATCCAAGGAGGTCTACATCAAGGCATACGGTAATTAAAATGGAAAAAAAAATTGATACAGACTGAATTTTAAAAGCAGCAAGAGAAAAATAACTTATTACATACAAGAGAACCTCCATAAGGCTAACACAGACTTTTTAGCATAAATTTTGAAGGCCAGAAGAGAGTAGAACAATATATTCAGAGTGTTGAAAGAAACATGATCCAACCAAAAATACTGTACCCTGTACAGTTATCATTTAAATGTTAGAGAGAGTTTTCCAAATAAACAAAAACTAAAGGAGTTTATCACCACTAAACTAGCCTTATAAAAAATGTTTAAGAGACTTCTTTAAGTTTGAAGGTGCTAATTAGTAACAAAAGGCATATGAAAGAATACATTGCACTGGAAAGGTAAATATATAGAAAAAGTATTGGATTAATCACATATAAAGCTAGTATGAGGGCTAAGAGGGTTACATTACAAGACAAAAGTAATAAAGATAACTAATTATAAATAATTACTTAAGGGATACATGAGATAAAATGATATAAAATATGGTATCAAAAATATAAAATACATGTGTGAAGAGTAATAATGTCTACAATGGGATCAAAGTTAAGTTGTTATTAACCTAAATATACTGTTATAGATATGTTATTTTATGTATCCTCATGGCAACCACAAAGGAAAAACCTATATTAAATACACAAAATATAAAGGAATATAAGTATACCACTGAAGAAATTATAAATAAATTATAAAAGGGAGCAAGACTAAAAGCTGGGAATGGAGAGAAACCACAAACACCTCAAGAAATAAGAATAATATAAAATAAACAATTTAACCTTATACTTCGAAGACTAGAAAAAAAGAACAAAAATGACTAAAGTTACTAGAAGGAAAAAATAACATGAGAGCAGAAATAATTGAAATACTAAAAAGACAATAGAAGACCCTAATGAAACTAAGATCAGGGTCTTTGAAAAGATAAAATTGACAAATCTTTTTTTTTTTTTTGGTAGTTCTAGCTATAAGAGATGATTCAAAATCAGAAATGAAAGATAAAGTGTTATAAATGAGGTCACAGAAATACAAATAGTCATGAGACTACTATAAACAATTATATGCCAACAAATTAGACAACCTAGAAAAAAATGGATACATCACTAGAAACGAGGAAGACCAAATCATGATGAAATAAAACATCTGATCAATTACTAATAAAGATATTGACCCAGTAGTCAAAAATCTCCAAAGAAACCAAAGTCTAGAATCGAATGGCTTCACTGGTGAATTCTACCAACATTCAAAGAATATCAATCCTTCTCAAACACTTAAAAAAAAAAAAAAAAGAGGAAGAAACTTCTCCAAACTCATTTTAGGAAGTCAACATTACTCTGATACCAAAACCAGAAGAGGGATCACAAGAAAAGATTGTAGGCCAATATCTCTGATGAACATACATGCAAAAATGCTCAATAGAAGATTAGCAGACCAAATTTAACAATACATTAAAAACATTATATTTTATGATCAAATGGGATTTATTCCAATGATACAAGGATGGATTAACATCCACAAATCAGTCAATGTAATACACTACATTAATAAAAGGAAGGGTTAAAATCATACGATCATTTCAATAGATGCAGAAAAAGCATGTGATGAAACTCAACATCCAAGTGTGATAAAAACTCTTAACAAAGTGAGTTTAGGGAGGAACATACCTCAACATAATAAAGGTCATATGTGACAAGTTCACAGCTAACATCATACTCAATAGTGAAAAGCTAAAAGCTTTTCCTACAAGATGAAAAACAAGACAAGGATGCCTAGTCTTGCCACTTCTATTCAATATAGTTTTGGAAGGTCCTAACCAGAACAATAGATAAGAAAAAGAAAGACAAGCATCCAAATTGGAAAGGAAGAAATAAAACTCGCTATTCACATTTGGCATGACCTTATATATAGAAATAAGGACTCTACTTCAAACTGTCAAATGAATTCAGTCAAATTGCAGGATACAAAATTAATACACAATAACCTTTTGCATATACATTATTATTAATGAACTATTATCATAAAGAAAACTATTATCACATAATAAGAGAAATTAAGGAAAAAAATCCCATATACAACAGCACCAAAAATAATAAAATATGTAGGAATAAATTTAACCAATGAGATGAAAGACCTGTGTATGGAAAACTATGAGACATTAATAAAAGAAACTGAAAAAGACACAAATAAATGGGAATATATCTAATGCAGATAGACTGGATAAATTAATATTGTTAAAATGTCCATACTACCCAAAGCAATATACAGATTTCATGCAATCCCTAGTAAAATTCCAATGGCATTTTTCACAGAAATAGAACTGCTTTTATGAAACCATAACAAAACCCCAACTGGCTGAAGTTATCTCAAGAAATAAGAACAAAGCTAGATACATCACTCTCCCTGATTTCAAACTATATTCAAAGCTACCATAATCAAAACAATATGGTAATAGCATTAAAACTGATACGTACATCAGTGGACCAGAAGAGAGTCCAAAATAAAAATACACATATATAGTTAAATAATTTATGATAAAGAGCCAAGAATATACAATGGAGAAAATACAATCTCTTCAATATATCATGTTGGAAAACTGGACAACCACAAAACTGAAAAACAATGAAACTGGACAACTGCAAAACAATGAAACTGGACCACTATCTTATACCATACACAAAAATAACATAAAATGGATTAAAGACTTAAATATAATATCTGAAACCATAAAATTTCTAGAATAAAACAGACAGTAAATTCCTCGATATAGGTCTTGGCAATAATGTTTTGAACCTGACACTGAAAGCAAAGCAACAAAGGAAAAAATAAACAAATGGGACTTATCAAACTAAAAAAGCTTCTACACAGCTAAGGAAACTATCAACAATATGGAAAAGCAACCTACTGAAGAGGATAAAATATTTGCAAATCATATATCTGATAAGGCAAATGATCATATAGCTCAATAGTAAAAACAAAAGACATGAAACACAAAACACAACACTAATTGGGCAGAAAATATGGATAGACATTTTTCCAAAGAAGACATGCAGATGGCCCAAAGTTTACATGAAAGATGCTCTACATAATTAATCATCAGGGATATACAAATCAAAACCCTAATGAGCTATCATGTCACATGTGTTAGAATGGCTATGATAATAAAGACAAGAAATAACAAGTGTTGGGGTTCCTGGGTGGCTCAGTCATTTAGACATCTGCCCTCAGTTCAGGTTGTGATCCCAGGGTCCTGGGAGCCCTGTGTTGGGCTCCCTGCTCAGTGGGGAGTCTACTTCTCCCTCTCCCCCTGCTCATGCTCTCTCTTGGTTGCTCACTCTCTCTCTTGCTCAAATAAATACATAAATTTTAAAAATAATAACAAGTGCTGGCAAGGATGTGAAGAAAAGGGAACTCTCATGCACTGTTGGTGGGAATGCAAATTTGTACAACCATTATGGAAAACAGTATAAATGTTCCTCAAGAAATTAAAAAGAAAACTACTACCATATGATCTAGAAATTCTGCTTTTGTGTATTTATCCAAAGGGGAAAACAAAACCATTAATTCAAAATGATATATTTAATGTAACATATACATACATATAAACACATGAGAAAAAAATGCTAATCCCAAAGTTTACACTGTTGTTCTGATTCATCACTCTAGAAGGTAATTTCTCATTTTCAGTAAAGAAAATGTCCTTTCTACATTTTATACTAAATTCCAAAATAATTTTCATACATTAGACTATTCTGGGATTTTCTCTTGGTAACACTTTAATAGAACATTATGCATATCCTCTCCAATTTTCACTTAAGTCCTGCTCAGTCCCCTTCTGTATGTTGTTAGCATTTTCATACCTGGTCTCCGAAGCTCTATCTAAGGATGATGAGATCATGACCTTAGTCAAAACCAAGAGTGGGCCACTTAACCAAACGAGCCACACAGCTGCCCTTGGAAGGCTTTTAGAATAACGAATCTTAAGATTCTCCAACTTTCAGGGAAGAGACAATACACTTTTAACAGGTTATGTGAATTTCATGATTAATCAATATGAAAGTTTCTTGTTATAAGTTTTGAAGAGATGAGAGAAAATTGGGATAATTTGTTTTTTAAATAATTGATTTAATAATGTATCACTGAATTAGTTTAATTACCAGAAGTTATGACATATAATTATAAGAGAAAATTATGACAATATTGATGGGCAACATGCTCTTGTAAAGATCCATGTGTTTAAAATAGTAGAGAACAGGTGTGCATATGTGTGTGTAATCCTCTAAATAATGTGGCCGCTTGTACCCTGAATGCAATCATATTCTTTAAAAAATTGCCCATCTTCTAATTTCATTATCTTTGGCTCTAATAAAGGAACTATACTATTGATGGCAGGAAATTATTTTTTCCACTATCTGATGGAAATTATAAGAGCCACATTCTGCTTGGAGGAGTGGAACTTGCAGTTAGATGTACTCTGATATATTTTGTAATTAGTTTCTCAAACATGAAAGCAATATTTTGAAAAGCACATGTAGTTTTAAATGAGAATAATTAAAAGGGATTTTGTGGTCGGTCCTTTATTTTCTGGTTCTTGACTGCACTATTTTTCAAATAATTGACTTTGTAATAACTGGGTTTTACTTGATAATTGAAGAGTCTTGCAAGCAATATCTATTATGCAATTACATTTTATATGCTACCAATACACTGAAAGCATATTTGTTATAATTTTCCCACTCATATTTAATGTAACCTACACATACATATACACACATGAGAAAAAAATGCTAATCCCAAAGTTTACACTGTTGTTCTGATTCATCACTTCAGAAGGTAATTTCTCATCTTCAGTAAAGAAAATGTCCTTTCTACATTTTATACTAAATTCCAAAATAATTTTCATGCATTAGACTATTCTGGGATTTTTGCTTGGTAACACTTTAATAGAAAAAAATAGAAGCAAGTTTTCTGGGCTATACATGTAGGGGCTGAATTAATTTCTCAGGGCTCTTGTAACAAGGTATCACAAACTGGGTTCCTCAGAACAGAAATTTGATTCACAGATCTGGGGCTGAAAGTCTGAAATCAAGACGTTGGTGGGGCCATGTTCCTTGTGAAACCTGTAGGGGATCCCTTCCTTGACACTTCTTACCTTGATTTATTGACAATTTTTGGTGTTTTGCTTTTTTTTTTGTTTTTGTTTTTGTTTTTTGGGGTTTTTTTTTTGGCTTGCAGTTGCATAAGTCCAGTTTTTGCCTTCAACACCATATGGTATTCCCTGTGTTTCTGTTTTTACATGGCTGGCTTCTTATAAGGACAGTAGTCATATTGACTTAAAAATCTACTCCAGAATGGCATCATCTTCCATAACTAATTACATCTGCAACAATTCAATTTCCAAAGAAGTCACATTCTAAAGTCTGAAGTACTGGGAATTAGAACTTCAATACATTTTTTTTGGCAGGGGGTACACTTCAACCCATAACTGTGCCCAACCATATTTAGAAGTGTGAAAGTAGTATTGGCACTTTGAGTTAAGGCGTTTAACACATTATCAAACCTCTCAGGTCCTACATTTTCTTTGCTTGAGATGTTTTCTCAACATTATGTATATCCTCTCCAATTTTCACTTAAGTCCTGCTCAGTCCTCTTCTGTATTGTTAGCATTTTCATACCTGGTCTCCAAAGCTCTGATCAGTTGTACTTATATGTTCGTCAGTATAACAATGACTTAAATAATGTCTTTCTCTTTAAATAGGCTGGAACCTATCTAAATGCAGAGGCTCTGATTATTTTCTCAGTGTTATAATCCCAGTGCCTAAGGTAGTGCCTAACACAAAATAAATATACTGGTAGTGATCTGCTGAGGAAATGAATATGTTTTTGTCATATAATTGGCATCATAATGTGAAACTGTTTAAGAAATGTGAAAACTAATAAAAATAAGTCTCACTTAGAATGGAGTTGGGAGGCTGGCACTGGGGAGCTCCTGATGACCTATCACTCAGTATCAATTGCAGACACAATACAAAGAGCGGTATCTTACATGTGATTTTAGCTACTTTACTATCCCAGCATGTGAAAGAAAGTCTTTCTTCAAATCCTGGCAACAGCCCAGCCAGCAAGAGACATCCACAACGCAGCCAGTGAAAAGCTACTATACTTCAAAATGACAGTTTACCCCAATGTGCTTTTTGTTTTTAATAGCCTTCCCAACTTTCTTTTCTCCTCAATGAGAGAATACTCCTCTCCTTTGTTCTATGGGCTTGCCTATAGTTTTACTGTATCTTACTTGTTCCAGATTGCAATTATCTGATATTTCTGAATTTTTTTAAAAGATTTTTTTTTATTTATTCATGAGAGACAGAGAGAGAGGCAGAGATATAGGCAGAGGGAGAAGCAGGCTCCCTTTGGGAAGCCTGATGTAGGGCATGATCCTAGGACCCTGGGATCATGATCTGAGCCAAAGGCAGATGCTTAACCACTGAGCAACCCAGGTGCTCTTGAATTTTTGCTGGTAAAACAAATGGCAAATTTTTTTAAGGTTAACAGAAATTATAGCAAACTCTATATGGGGTATATCATTAATCATCATGGAAGAGGCACAAAGCTAGAAGTATATGAAAAGAAGGAAAACCTATAGAAGCTTAGAAAAAGAAACCTAGAAGTGAGGAATATGATGTCATAAAGTTATATAAATTAATAACTTAAGGGAAATACATTGAAAATAAATATTTATAATTTCAGAATCATAAAAATCATTTCTATTCAGGGGTTTCCAATGTATCAAGACACTGTGACTAAGATTAATTTTCCTGGAGTCATATGGTCTAGGCTGAAATTCTAGTTCTTATTTAATCTTTATCTGACTATGGTCATATTACTGAATGTTTTCTTATCTCCAAATGGGGATAATAAAGGCAATATTTTTCATCGTGCTAAGTTTAAGTCACTCAGGTAAAGTACCCAGCAAACATATTTGTGGAGCTTGAACTCAGTCTTGAAAGGCAATACTTGTTTTCCAAGAAGACAAAAAAAAAATCAGATGGAAGTATTTTTCATCTTAAATACAGATGTCAGGTAAAAGCCTCAAACAGGCCTCCAAAACTTACTCAAGGGGATAAAGGATACAAGAGCCAGAATATTGTACTATAGCAAAAACAAAATGTCTCTTTCTTCAATCATTGTGAAGCAGATATCAGAAAAGTAGCACATGTTCAATATGTTCTGGACAAAGTATCAAAGCAACCAAAGGACATATATTTTTCAAAGTTAGTAGAAATGTAACAAGAAGGGATATATGAGGAGAATGTTTCTCACTCTTTAATGCGCATATGAACTACTTGGGGAATTCATAAATTTGAAAATTCTGACTCAGTATATCTGAGGTAGGCCTGATATCGTTCATTTCTAACATAATTCCAGGTGATCCCATGACTATTCATCCTTAAATCAACTTTGAGCAAAAGTTTTGGATATATACTGTAAGGGAGAAGTCATCTTAAATGCTGCATTTGTCAATCTCCTTGGGCACTGTGAAATTTTGGTAAGCAAATAAAAAAAAGACATTGAACCAAAAGATTTTAGCTATATATATTCTTGTAACACCTCATCAAGACTGGTTTTATAATTAATGGTCGTAACTAGCCAAGTTTGCTCACAGCAAACAGCATTTTAATAGTTACCTCAAACATAATCACATACATGTTTTTCCTTCAGCAATTTTAGGGGGGAAATCATAGAACCTTCACATAAGAGAGAACATAAATTCTACATATTATTGAACAATTGTAAGCTATTATATATTTCTGGGCCATTTGATCTTTTAAGGAAGGAAAGATTTGTTTTATTTTCAATAAATTGACAATATTTTATTTTATTTTTTATTTTTTTTTAAATTTTTTTTTAATTTTTATTTATTTATGGTAGTCACAGAGAGACAGAGAGAGAGGCAGAGACATAGGAGAGGGAGAAACAGGATCCATGCAGCGGGAGCCTGATGTGGGACTCGATCCCGGGTTTCCAGGATCGCACCCTGGGCCAAAGGCAAGCGCCAAACCACTGCGCCACCCAGGGATCCCCAATTGACAATATTTTAATGGGGATGGTACATTATTATCCCTATACAAAATTTACTCTTAGAAGACAAACATGAGATACTGAATTTGATTCATTAATCTGTTTCTCTTGAAGCCATATTGTCCTACTTACAACAATATTGTATGAACAATGCTCAGACTCACTTCCAAACTCATTGGAAGGCAGCCTGCATGTACACTAGATTTACTGAGACATCAGAATTTCATTTCATGAATTCAAATGTTCAATTATAGCTTGGGAGTTTTTATGGGTCTTCTAATTTGATTCTTCAGTGTTGGAAAATTGGAAAATTAGCAGCATATTGTTAGTACATAAGATTTTGGTAAATAGTCAATGGCATAAAAAATGTAAAAGAAAAAAATAATCAGTATAGTTAGGAAATTGAGAATCAAGAATCATTCACCAAATAGGTTTTCTCTAACCTGTATACATCAAATACATTTTGGGATAAATGAATCTGAGCACGAATTCTTACATGTTCACCAGTCCTGAGAGGTTCTAGAAGTGTATTTAATCTGAAAGACCAAAAGGTACAACAAATTTGTAGAATTCATTATCAATTTCACTAATAGTCATTGTATGCAATTTATGATAATTCAAACAGGAAAGCTCAAAAGCAATTTGCTCCACATACCAATTTTTGTTTTCATGCCACCCAGTGAACATGACCAAAACAAAACAAAAAAAATCAATGATAATTTTAAAGTTCAATAATTGGCAATGTAAAATGTAATTGACAATGTAAAAAGGTATTCAGTTTTCTTTTTCATACAAACCAAATATACGTAAATATTTACATTTCTTTCTTACCTCTATGATTTGGAATGGCATGGGCTTGCATACTGAGGTATTTGAACCCTACAAATTCACAGGAAATAAAAAAAAAAGTCACTACTTGAGCCCTTACCATGGAGTTGCATTCTGTTTGTAAATGGTACAAAAGACTGAATCTTGAACTATCATATTAAAAAATAAATAAATTCAGATACCCAAGAATAAGCTGGTGGAAGAGGAAGACCTGAGCTCACTTTCTCTGATGGACATACCAAAATCTACAACTGTGTATAAAACGATCTCTGAAAACAAATTGAAGGCTAGCGATACAAGCCATACATAACAAATGATATAAAGAAAAAGCTACATTAACACAGGTAGGGAAAATGGAGATGCAGTTTTGTTAGGATCCACAGTCCTGGCATAGTGACCCACAGCAGGAATGATTTCATAATATAGATGCCCTCCCTTTGGAACGAGGAGTCAGCTCCACATCAGGCTTCATAGCCTAGGGGATTTGAATTGGGAAGACAAGTACCCACAATGTCTGGCTCTGACAAGCAAATGGGCCTTATATTTAGAACAGCCAAGGGTTAGTAGGAAACCATGACTCTCCTCTTAAAGGATGCATACATAGTCTCACTTACTCTGAGTCCCAGCACAGATGCAGCAGTTTAAAAGCTGCCTAGGTTACAAAGGAAACCATTGACTAACTTTAGGGAGTATGTCAGGGGGGCAGATATTTGTTAGAATATTTTCTGGGGACAGAAGTGCTGTCAGATGCCATGTTTTATTCCCCACTAATCTTATACATAGCTGGCCTGATGCCAGCAGAACAAGTTCTGATTCTCCATTTATTGTGCTAGCACCATTTGCTCCACCCCAATATTTCTCTATGGACTCAAACAGCTCAGAGTTCCTCCCAAGGGCCTTCCCATACCATCACCCCAATTGGGAACACTTGGCAGGCACTGCCCCACTACATCTGGAGGATGCCCTCAGTACTGAAGGCCCTCCAGGTGTCCCTATCCTGATAGGCCATACCCAAAAACCTGTAACAGTTAACAACCAGACTTCATTGTAAGCCTTGTAGGAGACTTGCCGCACCCACTAGCACATATGCAGCTGTCACAGCCAGCCCTGGCAGCCTGCTGTGCCAGGGACAGTCATGTACAGAAGCATGCCCATTATAGTTACAGCTGGGCCTCTCAGCCAGATAGGCTGGGGTACAGCTCTGCTCACCAGTGTGCCTATAGTAGTTGCAGCCAGACTTTACAGAAAGTATGCACTTCTGCATACCAGCCAGTTTGCACTAAACATTATCCAGCCACATCAGGATGAGGCACAAGGTGATACCCTTGAGGAATCTGGCTTGGGTGGCTAGGGGTTTTGCGCTAGTGGGCCCCAAAGTACATATTCTGAGCAAAGCCACTGTTTTAATACTGGAAGACAGAACTGATCTACCTAATACACATATACAAGCAGAATGTTAGGCAAAATGAAGAGGCAGAGTTCCAAATGTAAGAATGTTCCAAATGTAAGAATAAGACAAATCTCAGAAAAAGAACTAAATGAAATGAAGATAAGCAATCTACCTGATAAATAATTCAAAATAGGGGTGTCTGAGTGGATTAGTCAGTTAAGTGCTTCCTTTGGCTCAGGTCATGATCCCAGGGTTCTGGGATGGAGCCCCATGTCAGGCTCCCTGCTCACGGGGGAGTCTGCTTCTCCCTCTGCCTCTGCTCCTCCTCCTGCTTGTGTGCTCTCTTTCAAATAAATAAATATTTTTTTTAAAAAAAAGAATTCAAAATAATAAAGATGCTCATCTAACTCAGGAGAAGAATGGATGAACATGATGAAAACCTCAACAAAGAGAAAATATAAAAAAAAAGAACCAATCAGATTGGAAGAATACAATAACTGAGAAAAAATAGACTAAAAGAAATCAACAGCAGATCAGATGATTCAGAATGGACCAGCAATCTGGAAAATAGGGTAGTTGAAATCACTCAATCAGAACATCAAAAATAAAAACAATAATTTCAAAATGAGGATAGTTTAAGAGATCTCTGAAACAACATCAAACATAGTAACATTTATATTATAGAGGTCCTAGAAACAGAGGAGAGAAAAAAGAGAAAACCTATTTGAAGAAATACTGGCTGAAAACTTCTCTGGTATGTTGAAGTCTAGGATGCACGAAGAGACCCATAGCAGACACATTATAATCAGTGTCAACAATTTAAGATAAAGACAGAATAGCAGCCAGAGAAAAGCAATTAGTTATGTACGAGGGAACTTTGGAAGGAGTATCAGCTGATTTCTCGGCAGAAGCTTTACAAGCCAGAAAAGAGTGGCATGATAGATTCAAAGTGCTGAAAGGAAGAAACTTACAACCAAGAATATTTTACCTGCAAGATTATCATTCAAAATTGAAGAAGAAATAAGGAGCTTCCCAGATAAGCAAAAACTAAGGAGTTCATCAACATCAAACTGTCTTCACGTGAAATTTGAAAGAGACTTTTTAAATGGAAAAGACCTAACTAGGAATGAGAAACTTATGAAAGAAAAAAATCTCACTCGTAGTGGATCAACCACCTACGTAGCTATTATTAAGGTTAAAAGACCAAAGTAGTAAACTCATCTAGACTAAAGTAAATAATAAAATGTGAAATATCTCAAAAACATAAAATATTGGCGGGAAGGGGAATATAAATTTAGTTCTTTTTGAATGTAATCTTTTTGAATACATTTTAACTTAAGCAACCATCAATTGAGTGTAGACTGCTATACAAATAAAATGCTATGTATTAAAGTGACAACCACAAATCAAAACCCTATAGCAAATACACAAAAAATAAAGAGAAAGGAATCTAAGCATAACACTAAAGAAAGCTATCAAGCCACAAGAAACAGAAAAGAAACTACAAAACTACAAAACAACCAGAAAACAAAGAACAAAATGGCAATAAATACACATATATATGCATATATATCAATAATTACTTTAAATGTAAATGGGATAACTGCTCCAATCAAAAGACATAGGATGATTGAAAGGTTTAAAAAAAGAACCATTTATATCCTGCCTACAAGAGATTCACTTCAGAACTAAAAACACACTCAGAATGAAAATAAAAGGATAGGCCACAAAATAGGTCTCAATAAATTTAGAATACGGAAATCCTATCAAGCATCTTTACCAACCAAAACAGCGTGAAACTAAAAATCAATTACAAGAAGAAAACTAGAAAAACAAACACATGGAGGCTAAGCAAAATCCTGCTATACAACCAATGGGTCAGAAAAATCAAAAGGCAAATCAAAAAATAAAATACCTTGAGATAAATGAAAATGAAAACAAAACAGTCTGCAAGTAGTTCTAAGAGGGAAGTTTATACAGGTCCACGTCAAGAAATAAGAAAAAATATCCAACAATCTAAGAACTAGAAAGAGAAGAAAAAACAAGCCCAAAGTTAGTTGAATAAGGGAAATAATAAAGATCACACAGCAGAAATAAATTAAATAGAGACCAAAGGGAAAAAAATAGAAAAGATCAATAAAAATAAGAGATTTTTTTGCAAACAAATAAAACTGATAAACCTTTAGTCACACTCAATAATAAAAAAGAGGGCCCATATAAATAAAATCAGAAATGAAAGAAGAAAAGTTACAATTGATATTATAGAGAAATACAGAAATTTAAAAAAGACTGTTATGAACAATTATATTCCAAAAAATGGGATAACCTAAAAAAAAAATCAAACAGGAAATTACAGGACAATATGCATGATACATACTGATGCAAAAAATCTTCAGGGAGAAGATCATTAAGAGGATAACCCTAAAAGGATTATATACCATGATCAAGTGAGATTTATTCCAGGGATGGAAGGATGGCTCAGCACTCACAAATCAATCCATGTGGTGCACCACATTAACAACATAAAAATAAAAATCATATAATCATCTGAGTAGATTTAGAAAAGGATTTGATAACATTTAACATCCATTTATGATAAAAAAAAACTCTCAGAAGTGGATACAGAGGAAATATACCTCAGTATAATAAAGGCCAGTTATGACAAACCCACAGCTAACATTATACTCAATAGTGAAAAGCTGAAAGCTTTTCCTCTAAGATCAGGAACAAAACAAAAATGCTCATTTTTGTCTCTTTCATGGAACATGGTATTAGAAGCCCTAGCAATAACAATCAGACAATAAAGAGAAATAAAGAAAATCCAAATTAGAAAAGAAGTAAAACTGTTACTATTTTGCAGATGACATGATACTACATGTAGAAAACTCTAAAGACTCCATCAAAAAACTATTAAAACTAATAAAATAATTCAGTAAATATTCAGGATACAAAGTAAATACATCTGTCACATTTCTGTACACTAATAATGAGCTATCAGAAAGAGAAATTAAGGAAACAATCTCATTTACAATTGCACAAAAAATTAAATGCCTAGGAATAAATTCAACCAAGGAGGTGAAAGACTTGTGTTCTTAAAACTGTAAGACACTGATGAAAAAAATTTTTTTTTAATTTTTATTTATTTATGATAGTCACACAGAGAGAAAGAGAGAGGCAGAGACAGGCAGAGGGAGAAGCAGGCCCATGCACCGGGAGCCCGACGTGGGACTCGATCCCAGGTCTCCAGGATCGTGCCCTGGCCCAAAGGCAGGCGCCAAACCAGTGCGCCACCCAGGGATCCCCCTGATGAAAAAAATTGAAGACAACATGAACAAATGGAAAGATATAACATGCTCAAGGATTAGGAGAATATTGTTAAATGTCCAGACTTCTTAAAGCACTCTAGAGATTTAACACAATCCCATTAAAATACCATGGCATCTTTCACAGAAAACTACAATGAATAATCCTAAAATTTCCATGAAACTGCAAAAGTCCCCAAAAAGCCAAAGTTATCTTGAGAAACAACAAAGCTGGAGGTATTATGCTTTTTTATCTCAAACTAAATTACAAAGCTATTGCAATCAAAACAGTATGGTACCAGCACAAAACAGGCACATAGATCAGTGGAACAGCGTAGAGTTCAGAAACAAATCCATGCTCATAGAGTCAATCTTTGACAAAGAAGGTAAGAACATACAGTAGGGGAAAGACAGCCTCTTCAATAAACTGGATCACTTTCTCACAGCATATATGAAAATAAAATGGATTAAAGATGCAAATGTAGAACTGGAAACCATACAACTCTTGGAATAAAATGTAGGTATTAAGCTCCTAGATATTAATCTGGGCAATATTTTTTTTATCTCCTCAAGCAAGGGCAACAAAATAAAAATGAGCAAATCAAACTAAAACGTTTTTGTGTCAACAAAACAAAAAGACAACCTACTGAATGGGAAAAGATATTTGTAAATCGTATATCTCATAAGGAGTTAATACCAAAATATATAAAGAACTCACACAACTTTAATATAAAAGTCCAATTTAAAAATTGGACTGAATAGACGTTTCTCTGAAGAAGACCTACAAATAACTAAAATCAGACACATAGAAACAGGTTTAACATCACTAATTGTCAAGAAAATGCAAATTAAAATCCCAGTGAACTATCACCTCACATTCATGTGCAGAATGACTATTCTTAACAATCAATCCCTATTAAAATCCCTTATGACCTTACTTTCTTTCCCCAGTCTTGTGCCTTTTAAGCATAGCTCCAAACAACAAGGTTACTTTAAAAAATTCTAATAAATTCATGGGGCCCCCAAGCTGACTAGACTAAAAATCCAGACTCCTTACAACGACCTTCAAGGCCTTGTATCTTCTGGTGTTAACTTGTCTCCTCAAAACTTATATGCTACCTCTGTTTCTTACTCTTTAGCCACACAGCCTACTCATTGTTAGATGTGCCACACTGTAAGGTTTTATTTTACATAAACCATTTTTTTTTACATATCCTCAAAGCAGGACTTGACTCTCAATAAATACATATTTAATAGATCAATCAATTTCAACTGTTTTATTCTATGGACTAAAGCCCAACTAATTGAACAAATTTATTGAACACATACTATGTATAAGGCACAGAGTTAAGTGCTATGGAAAAATGCAGAGGTTGATAATACATGTTTGTTTGTTTTTGTTTTTGTTTTTTAATTTTATTTATTTATGATAGGCACACAGTGAGAGAGAGAGAAGCAGAGACATAGGCAGAGGGAGAAGCAGGCTCCATGCACCGGGAGCCCGACGTGGGATTCAATCCCGGGTCTCCAGGATCGCGCCCCGGGCCAAAGGCAGGCGCCAAACCGCTGCGCCACCCAGGGATCCCGATAATACATGTTTTTTAACTCAAAGAACTTATAATCTATTAGAGGCTACTAATATAGGAAATAAATAATACAATAAAGTGTAAACTAGTATATGCTATAAAACTTAGAGTATGCAATAGAAATAATTGAGGATGAAAGATTTATTCTATTCAGAAGGAGGTTTCTAAATCTTAAAATATAGATAAGAGGAGTGCCTGGATGGCACAGTGGGTTAGGCATCTGACTCTTAGTTTCCATTCAGATTGTGATCTCAGGGTTGTGAGATGAGCCCTCACAGCCAGCTCCACACTAAGCACGGAGTCTGCTTGTGATTCTCTCTCCCTCTCCTGTTATCCCTCCCACTGGTGTGCTCTCTCTCTAAGTCAAATAAATGAAACTTTAAAAAAAAATATGAATAAGATTAATTAGCATTATCACCACCATTATTATATAAGTAATATTGGAACTACATTAATAAAAACCAAAAGAAATGTAAAAATAACCTATAAACCTAGTACTTCAAAAATTTAATATTTGACTCCTTTTCCTTCCAATATCAGTTTTTGTATAAATAT
This sequence comes from Vulpes lagopus, assembly GCF_018345385.1. Taxonomy (NCBI): domain Eukaryota; kingdom Metazoa; phylum Chordata; class Mammalia; order Carnivora; family Canidae; genus Vulpes; species Vulpes lagopus. The sequence goes on along the minus strand of NC_054824.1, from coordinate 18,651,635 downwards.
TATTTACACAGTTGCAACTGGGATATATGTTCAACTTTCTTCTACTTTTCATGGACAAACTTTTAAAAAATAATTTACAATATTCAGTTTATTGACAATATTCTAGAGTTGAACAACACAAACTTGCCCATGTTATTTCTTATTAGTTGTTTAGTTTAAGTTATTCCTTAAGGCAAATACCCTTGTAATTAACACGTTTAAGGCACAAGGCTCCTTCATATTCAGTACAATTTCAACAATGAAAAATGAGAGAAATTTCATTTCAGCAGTAGGAAATAAGCAAAGACAGTACACAATATAGAATACTTATTGCAATTTAAGATTGAATGGATTTAAGAGATCATCTGCATTGTCTCATTTTTCTGGATGAGGAAATTGAGGTCATACAAGTGACTTTTCAAAGAAGACACAGCTAGTCAGTGGCTATCCAAGAACAAAGTTCAATCTATACTTCTCCAGCAACTATAACCACTCTAATCTGCAACTACGACACTCTAATTATAGAAGTTCTCTCATCATATAAGATCTGGCTTCAGCCTTTCATTTCCTGGTAATGTCTGTTTAATGCTCATTTTTCATTCAATCCCTCCTTGGGCTATTGAATCATGTCATATGCTTGATATTTAGTGGCCCTGCTCATTTATCTCAAGTATTTACACCATCTCATAATAAATATGTATGATATTTGTTATTTATAATTTCCTGCTGCATTTGTTGTTTCATGTGATTTTTAAAGATGAAATGAATCCTTATATATGTTTTCCTCTATTTTGAGTTTGTGTGTTTGTGCAAGCATGTATGTGTGTGAGTGTGTGTGTGTGTGTGTGATTTTTCATTATACTGTCAAATGATAGGACTTAGTGGACTTTGTACTGTGATCTCAACTTCCAGAAACATATAAACTGAATTATAAATATTTAATACCAAGGATATTTTATAGAACAAATATATGGATGTTGTAAAGTGGTATCATGATTCCTAAGCAAAAAAAGCTAAGTTTTTCACCAGTGTGAGATGATGGTAACAACAAGTGCAATCTTAAACAAAATAATAAAATTTTCGGTCTAATTACCTCTTCTACTTATTGATCCATCACATTCAGATGTGAAATCCTTTAATTCCATTATTATACTTAGGCCAGTGTACATTATCACTGTAACATTTTAAAAATCAACTATCATTTTCAAGGGCTCTGAAAAATTATGTTGTTTTCTGAAATTTATAATTTCCTATAGAGAAAAAAAATCACATTGCCTCAAATAATTACTTGTTTCTCTGAAAGATATGTATTTTTTGAATATATAAGAACTTATGTAGAACTCTATCATTATGAAAACACTTATTTTATAAATTCCAACTCTTAATCATAACCATTTATAAAATCAGTAATAGGACCCTGTCCAAGATGAGTTAGCAAATTATTTCCAAACCCAAATCTTAATAATGTATATATACAAATACATTTCTCAGAGCACAGCAACCTTCATTCGATCATGAATTCAAAGCAGCCTACGCTATGCTATTGTGTGTGTGTGCAGAGGATGTGACCTGCAAAACTTAAAAGGAAAAATAGCAGTATTTCTTATTATGTGGTAAGCAAGTAGATTTAAGCAGAGAGCTGTCCTTATAAAATCACTCCATAGATTATCACATAATGGTAAGTGATGTTCTGCAATGAAATTACATAACACATGAGCTACTTCTCAAAGTATGAAAATGAAATTTTGATTATGTAGAAAGAGAGCAAAGTATTAAATAAAGTATTAAATAAAAAGTATTTTTAAAATAATGTACCTAAAATATGTTTTGCAGAAATTTTATAGGTATTATATGTAGATATAGATATAAATATAAAGATATAGAGATATATGGAAATTTATGGGGCATCTGGGTGGCTCAGTCAGTTAAACATGTGCCTTTGGTAGTGATCTTGGGGTCTTGAAACTGAGCCCCTCATTGGGCTCCCAGGTCAGCAGGAGCAGGGAGTCTGCTCCTTCCTCTCTCTCTGTCCATTCCCCCAACTCATGTTTTTTCTCTCTCTCTCAACTAAAGAAAATCTTAAAAAGAAAGAAATTTATAAGGAATGGTTGGGCTAATCACATACTCAAAAAAAGTGCTTAACCAGGGGTTATTATGTATATTATGCATAATATACTTTATTCTCACTGGGTTAACTTCTCTATTAAGAAAATTTACAGAAAATCTATACTGAGATTATAAAGTCTCAGAAGTGGAAAGCATTTCACCTGAGTTGAATCCTTTATTGTACAGTTGAAGATTAAGTCTTTATCAAAATTGGGACGCCTGGGTGACTCAGTGGTTGAGCATCTGCCTTTGGCTCAGGGCATGATCCTGGAGTTCCAGGATTGAGTCCTACATCGGGTTCCCTGCATGGAGCCTGCTTCTCCCTCTGCCTGTTCTCTGCCTCTCTCTCTGTGTCTCTCATGAATAAATAAAATCTTTAAAAAATCTTTATCCAAATTAGAGAATGGTATTATGGGGCATCTGGGTGGCTCAGTCAGTTGAATGTCCAACTTTATTTTTGGCTCAAGTCATGATCTTGGGGTTCTGGGATCAAGCCTCATGTTGAGCTCCATGCTCAGTGCGGAGTCTATTTGAGACTCTCTCTCTCTCCCTCTGCCCCTTGCCCTATTCATTTTTTCTCTCTAAAATAAATAAATAAAATCTGAAAAAAAATTAGAGAATGGTTTAAGACTAGTGTCCAAGTTTTTAAATTTCCTCTTACCACCAGTATGCCTCTGTAAAATCACTTGATTTCCTGAAATTCCATTTGATCATCTGCAAATATTGCATAATACCTCTATGGAAGCACAGAGCTGACTCCAGATACCATAAGAAAAAAAGAGATTCACCAGAAAAATATTGTAGAATCAATGGGAGATTGAAAGACTACCTAAATAGAAGGGGAGAACTAAAAGCAGCCAGAAGGAAGACATTAACAACATTAACAACAGTAAAAATCAGTTCTTTTTGAATTGGGACACATCTTCAGGCAAGATGTCACAATTCTATCTTATTTAATTTCATCTCATCTCAAAATCTTCAATAAACAAACTATGAATTTATTCTTACTGAGCAATTTTAAACTCATTTATGGGTCTAATTACTTAATGTGTTATATAGATAGTTGGTTAATGTAAATACTGCAAACAAAAATGTAGTTTTTAATTTATTATTTGTTGATTTTTTTCAAGCACATGTAGATACATAGAATAATTGGATCAGCCTTCATAAAAACATTCATGCTTGATGTAGGTCAGTTTTATGGTGAGAGAAAAATGTTAAAATAATTAGATTGAAAACATAGCACTTGAACTTTTAGGCATGCAAATAAGAATGTAAAGAGGACTAATACTGAAATAGCTAAAATGCAGAATCCTGTGATTTAAATTATGCTAGCAAGGATCCATGGTTTAAAAGGTTTATCCTCACTGCTACCTGATGTCTTTCAATATTCTTTTTTAAAAATGTTAAAAATCCTTTATTTTCCCCTGCATCTTTTATTTTTTTTAAGGCTTTTGTTCATTTATTCACGAGACACAGAGAGAGAGAGAGAGAGAGAGGCAGAGACACAAGCAGAGGGAAAAGCAGGCTCCATGCAGGGAGCCCGACGTGGGACTCAGTCCCAGGTCTCCAGGATCACGCCCTGGCCAACAGTGGAGGTAAACGGCTGAGTCACCCAGGCTGCCCACCACCTGCGTCTTTTAAATAGTGAGATTGAATATTTTACTATTTATTTAATAATCTCTGCATTTACAAAAATGATGTCCTATAGCCATTTATTCCTGAAATATTAGTATATTTAAAAGTGGCTTAAAGAACAAAATAAATATTAAACTGAAGAGTTGTAGTAGAAAGGATACTGCTTAAACTTCTGAAAGTTCATAACTTTTCACAGGGTCTTAAAGATCAGCTGTAACATAGTGTAGTGAAATTAGAGTCATTGTTCAGTTTTTCAAAGATATTCATGTTATTACATTGTTTGGATGTAAACCAGAAAGTCTAGGATTTAACAATGTTGGGTAGAGGGGCAGCCTGGGTGGCTCAGCGGTTTAGCACCGCCTTCAGTCCAGCCCGTGATCTTGGAGTCCAGGGATCAAGTCCAACATCCGGCTCCCTGCATGAGCCTGCTTCTCCCTCTGCCTGTGTCTCTGCCTCTCTCTGTCTCTCTCTTTGTGTTTCTCATGAATAAATAAATAAGATCTTTAAAGAAAAATGTTGGGTAGAGTTATAAACAGATGTAGATATTTTGCTAACCATGATGCATCTGCAACTACTAAAAGTGCATTGGAGCATTTTATTCTTCAAGACAATAATAATAGAAGTGAGAAAATTAACTGACCATTAAGGGGAAACTTTAGTTTTAATTACATTAGTTGAAGTTATTAAAATTGCAGTGCATTCTTGTAAAATGTCTCTCTTAATATATTCAGAATCATAAATTATATACATGCCATGTTTCTGTGACTCTATTACATTTCCTAGGACATAGGTTATTATGGTTTATAATGATCTTCCAGTAGTTACTGACAGTAGGATGCTAAAGGTCAACAAGATAGTTTATGGTTGGATTCAGTATTAAGAAACAAAGCATACCAGGTGCTCCCTTTTCCTAGTGGAAAAGAAAAGTCAAACTGTCAGCACTGCCACTATTATAGTTTGCCAATGCATTGCTGGAATTAAAAGGTAGACTGATCTGTAACCATGCTAGATGTTACTCAGATTGTAAGATTTCATTTGAAATGTCAGGTACTATTCAATGAAAATACTATTATCTGCTCTCAGAAATGGTACACATATTCATTCACCTAAAATGTATATTGAACCACTACCATTGTGCTATATGGAGTGGGGTGGGGGCTTTAAAAATCAGACAAGGGATCTCCTCTTAGATTTTTCAGGACAGTGGAGCAATCAGAATTAAACAATCCATTACAATAAAACGTGAATATAGTTGACAAAGAATTGCAAGGATTATACAAGAATACTAACCAGTCTAAAAGATTAGGGAAGGCTTACTAGAAGTAATGAAACATTGGTTGGCATGGTATATGAAAAAAACCTCATTATGAGAGGAAATAAATATTGGGAGATCTTCAAGTTGGTTTATTTTGTTTTGTCACTAAAAGTGGACACCATACCATTTAATTTTTGTCTTATTTTTAAGAAAAACAAGTCATGAAATCAAAACTAATCAAAATGTTAAGAATTAAATATTTTATTTTTAAAATTAATACAAGTAGTTGAATTATAAAAATGGTAGAGTTTTAGATTGATGACAGCAAAGTTTTGATGAATTAAAGACAAATTTTGAACAAGTTTTACATATTTACTCTACGTTTTTTTAGGAATTCCTTGTAAATTAACCTGGAAAACAGATTAAAATGAAGCATGAAACTATTCTTGACTGCCTATACTGACTTTACTGACATTCATATATAATGGGATGTTAAAATTGAAGCTTTCCCAACATGCCAAATGTAGCATGTACTACATATTTAAGTGAAGTGTCAAATCAAATCATTTATTTCAAAGAGGCTGTTGAAACAGGTTGAGAATTGATTTCATCATTTTGGGGGCCCTCATTCAGAGAGCTCTGACTCAAAATCTGGGATATAAAATGTACTAGAAAATAAAAAGAAATGATTTTTCAATAAGCTTTTTGAAAGAAACCCGCTGTCCACCATGCTTCTCATCATACTACTTCATCTCTTGGAAAAGAATGGGAGAGGGAGACTACTTTCCTATCAGTTACAGAAAGATGAATTTCTTTTTTCAAATTTTACTCATTCATTCATTCATTCATTCATTCATGAGATATACCGAGAGAGACATAGGCAGAGGGAGAAGCAGGCTCCACACAGGAAAGCCTATGTGGGACTGGATCCTGGAACTCCAGGATCATGCCTTGAGTCAAAGGTTGATGCTCAACTGCTGAGCCACCCAGGTGTCCCAAAAGATGAATTTTTAAAGTCTACTTACAGAAAGCTTAAAATATATCTCCTGCAGTTCAGGAAGAATAATAAGCAGGTAACAGAGATTAGTTGGAGTTACTTGGGCAGAGGAGTAACAGGGAGCTCTGACGACTTCTAGGAAGTAACTGGACTACATTTTATTGGTAGGTCAAATATGCATGAGTGCTTCCTTGGCATTGATGAAAGTCACATTGAAGGGCAAGTGAGTCTAGAATTCTCCTAAGTCTTATCCAAAAGAAATAAATGTCTGGAAAGTAAGTCAAAACCTCATATTCTAGAGAATATGAGGAGCGAGTACCAGAAAAACACAGGAGGTGAAGAGGGAACCCATCCACTAAAGGAAAAATATTGTCTATTTCCTGAAAGTTTCAGCTGGACTGTACCATCAGGAAAATTTTTCAGTACCAAGAACAGATCCCACAATATTACCTCCATTTAAGCATCAGCCAGATACACAGTAAGAAGCTATCTTATGTCAATAAACAATTGATATAAGAAATTTAACTGACATCTTTCCTTAACTGGATCCCTTCCCATGACAGCTCTACTTTCTAGCTATGAATGAATATCAGCATGCCTATGCCATCCACTAATGATGGGTGGAGGTGGGGGTAGGGAAGGAGATGAGAACAGAATGATCATACCTACCTGCTCCCACTGCAAATTGTTAGCTTATTCTGGGCTCATGCTGGAGGATGTGAGAAAAATTGCTGTTAAATCAGGTTTGGCATTGTGGTAGATTATATTATTTTTCAAAATTTATTTGTTCCCTCTCTGCATCTCCCTTGTCTCCCACTCCACTATGGAAAGTGTGTAATTCTCCACCTCACTGATGATGTTGAGCTTGGCCATGTGAGTTACTGTGACCAGTAGAACATTAGTATAATATCTTAAGAGTAGAGGCTTTAAATAATGTGTTTGCCAGATTTGTTTTGATTTCTTGCAGTCCTGCTATTTATCATGAGAAAAACATGCTCTGCATAGTAGCTGGTTTGAAGAATGATGAAGATATGTGAGACTGAACTGAAGCCTGGCACTCAGCTTAGACCAACTAAACTCAGGAGAGTTCACCAGAGCTACAGCTACTCCACCAATCCAAGAGCAAGAAACAAATGCTTGTTCTGCCAGGAACTGACATTTTGGAGTTATTTTTAATACAGAAAAAAAAAGTGAGCATTGCAAGCATTTTAATTAGTGTAAAGGATTGGCCATTCTAATTTCTTCACTGAGATTCTGTTAAGATCTTAATATGACCAGAGAACATCTTACTATCTAAAAGTCAGTTTTAACACTTTGAAGCCAAATATTGATATTGTTTTCAAGGGCTGGAGAAAAACTCTTCCACTGCCTACACGCTAAAGAGACAATGGAAAACAAGAATTAAGTTGCATACTATGGAGTACCACAAATTGTATTTGCCTATTATTCTAGTCTTAAACAGCTCTTCAGGATAGTAACCTTTTCTTCATGTAAAATGATAAATATCCATAGTATATGAAAGAGTATACAGATTCTTATTTCCACTTTCCCACATAAATCTGCAATTAGCAGGCACAAAATACTTTTCCAAACTTTTGATGTCTAGAGCTAACTCAATAAGGACATAATCTGAATTAGTTTCATTGTGTGTGAAAAATTCTTTTACAGATTTGCTATTCTCTAATGCTGAGGATAAAGTTAATAATAGAAACATCTTTCTGATTCATAATCCAGTTGAACTTGGTCAACATTTGTTATAGCTCCTTATACTTTACTTAGCATAAAGAATTTATGAAGGTCGTGGTCCAAGAATGAACTAACACCAGAATGTCCTCTAGATACATAATGGTAAAGCTAAACATTTTTATTATAGACATTAGCTGATGTTATGCTAGTATACCATGCTAAATTAATACATCTCACATTATCTATCCAGTGGCAACCTCCCTTTTAAATAATCAAGAGCAAAAAAATTCTATAAATAGTTTTCATCACATCAGCCTGAGTCCAGGCCCATCTCATACAAGATAATAAGGTGATGTTAATCTTTTGATTTCTTTTTCTCTCTAGCAGATTACATCCTATTTTAAATCAGACACAAACAAAATCTTACAGGAAACATAATTAGAAGTGAAATTGCTCTAAAGCACCTTTGTCTCTGGAGAAACCTTTTCACCCCCTGTGATGCGCTGGGATGTATCTAATCTAATGATCAGCTGCCACCAAGTAATTGAATATCCCAGAATTCGAACTGCTAGAGAACCTATGCATTTTACTCCTCTTATTTTTGCCTCTAAATAAATAATGGGGTAAAATGGACCTACATGACATTAAATTGCTATTTTTTGATGAGAAGTTGCGTATATTTGCAATGTTCATTTCAAGGTTAATATGTCTTATTTTTTAGCAGATGCTTAAAGAGATACTTGAAAACATAGTTGCTTATCAGAATGATACATGAGACTTCAGAGGGAATTTTAAAGTAGCTCTAAAAATTTGAATTCTACACCTCCAAAAATGTTAGCATCTTTCTTGATTACAAAACACAAATTTATTTTTTAAGTATTATGGTCACCAAGATGATGAAAATACTGACTCTTTCCTCATGGAAAAACAAATGAAAAAATACATAGGCAATGTCACTGAGGGGTTTTATCAACCTGTTTTTTGATGAGATGGATTCTTATCATTTTTTTATATGTTAACCCTCAAAAAATAGTGCTTTTCTATTCCTGCTACATGAAAAAATAAACAAAAAAACTACAAAAAAAAAAAAAAAAAGAGAGAGAGATGGTTAAGGTAATCTATTCTGAGTATAAAGCAGATGACCTAACTACAACTGTGAGATTCTAAAATAGTATAAAAATTATAAGGCACTTAAAACACAGACCTTCTTATGACTTCAGATCTCTTTTACCTTATCTATAGTTTTATGAGGATTGATAGTTCATACATAATATTCCCTTTCCTGGTAATTAGCAGAGCTACAGTCTAAAATTCCCCCAAGAGGGCAACAATCCCATCTCCAATGACAGCTTGGGAGAAATATGGTAGCAATGCAAGCTTTCTTATCTCTAGGACCATTCAATGGCTAAATGAGAAAATTTGTGATTTAAAATAACTAGTTTCCAACACACAAACTTGCTGATGGTTGTGAAGCTCTCTAATTAAGTTATATTATAGCCTTGGCACATGTGAAAAAAAGCCATTCCTAAGGAGAAACTTTTAATATAATTCTCCACATGTTTAATTTCAGATAATAACTAGATGGTATGGAACTTATTCATTGAGTTGATTTGAAAGGTGAATTAGAACTCTCCAGAGTGGTAAAACTCCACCAGTATATAATCCCGCTCAGTCCATTTCTTCAACCATGCAAGCTAAGGAAAAATTGTACAGAATAACTTCAACAAAGTCTTCACTGTAGAGGTGCCCAATCTGTAGAGGTAAGCTCATTTCCATGAAAGTAAAAAAAAAAAAAAAAAAAAAAAAAAAAAAGTGGCCTGCTTGCCTCACAGAGACTTCAATGGCAATGCTTTTCTCCCTCACATTTCCAGTACTATTTTTCATGTCCTCTTTTCTCTACATTATTCTTGCAGACCATTTTCCTACTTTCCTCCATAAAATAATTCATCTTTGAATCACAGGCAATTGAATAATTGCAGTCATTGGGCATATAGGTGACACTATTCCTTAAAGATTTAAGTTACTCTTTACTGTCATTTCTTCTAACACTACTATATTTCCTAGTAATATTATTACCTATGAATATAATCTTTCTATTACCCTTTCCCTCAGCTCCTCTCAGCTTCTCTTTTTATGGTCCTTTTTTCCACTCTAAGTCAGCCTTTTCCTTCCATGCTTATGCCCTGGATCTTGTCATTATAAACAAACGCAACCCTTTCATAACCCTAATTCCATGTCTACTACTCTATAATGGTTACTTTCTATCTTCAGCTCACTCCCTTAGGATTTCAACTCCATCAATCCCTTCATGCCCACTAGGACCTACAATATACTGATTTGACTACCATTTTACTGTATCTCACCACACTTATTACCTCCTATACCCCAGTTTTGATTCCATATTCATCAATAAAATTATATAAACTTTCAACTGTCAATTTTCTTATGTTATGTACCGGCTTTGGCAAAAACCCAACCCTGGTTAAATTCAGGATTTGAACTCTCTGCCTTCTCTGGTCCTACACACATATAATTAAATATGGCCAAAGAATAACATACAACTATGCTGTTTTCATTTTAAATGCATTACTGTTAATATCAAGTAACAATCTGCAGAGTTGCAATGCAGTCATACTGAGTTTCCTTGATATGCTCACTTTCTTCTTTCATAGTTGCTGACTCTGCTACCATATTATAAAAAATATTAATAATAGAACATCTATAAGTCTCCATATCATCCACTCATATATACTCTATTCTCTCCTTTTACTATAGATGAACTATCCATGCCTCAAGGGAAAATGATGTATGTTAATTCTCACTCTGTCCTGCATATTTAAAATATGACCGTTACTATACTTCTACTCCTTATCAGCTCCATGTACTGGCCCCATAATCCAACCCATATCATTTCTCACTAAGATTATTATAGTGGCCTCTGAAAGTATCCCTTTTTGACCCTCGTCCCATATAATTTATTGGATCATGTTTCTCTATTTTTCTTTAAACCATCCAGTGGCTTAAAAGAATAACTGGATCCTTACAATGGCCTACAAAACTTCATTTGATTTTGCTTTTCCTTCACTGAAGACATCTCCCTGTTATTTCCACCCAGCATGCTGGCCTCTGTTTACTATCCCTTAACATCCCGCATAAGCTTTGACCTAAGGGTTTTGCATGTGTTCTTGTTCTTGCCTTGAATACTCTTTCTATAAACAATGATATGTTTCACTAACTTTTCAATTTCTTTGTGAGACTTATTGCCACTGCTTTATTTTTCTCTACAGCATTTATCAATACCTGATATATTTTATCTTGCTTGTTTATTTTGTTTATTGTCCATCTCCACCCACTAAAATATAAGCATCAGTGGAAAAATTTTTTTTCCATTTTTTTCACTTGTGAATTTTCCTAGATATATGCTAGATACATAGTAAGCATTCCATAAATATATGTTGAAACAATGGATGAAGAACCTTCACTAATGATCAGGAATTGATTAAAATCCCATTGTTTCCTCAAGAGAAAAAAAAAATATGATACACATTTCTACTCATTATACTTCAAAGGTTCCTAAGGGCATATTGGAACAACATTAAAATTCTTCAAATCTACTTTTTCTCTAGTTTTTATCTTTAATAGCAACCCTATTCGGATTTATAATCAGAATATAACAATGACCTGAGTAGCCCTGTCATGAGCTCTTTTAGCTCATTTAGCTCTTTTATAATAGTTCTTTTTTTTTTTTAATTTTTATTTATTTATGATAGTCACAGAGAGAGAGAGAGAGGCAGAGACACAGGCAGAGGGAGAAGCAGGCTCCATGCACTGGGAGCCTGATGTGGGATTCGATCCCCGGTCTCCAGGATCGCGCCCTGGGCCAAAGGCAGGCGCCAAACCGCTGCGCCACCCAGGGATCCCTCTTTTATAATAGTTCTGATCAAGGATTATAACTGTTTTTAAGTCTCCATTTTATTGGCAGTGAAAATTTGGTCCCTAAAATTAACCCATCAATATTTCTATCTTTAAATTTGAAGGTAGTTTTCTGAGACAAAAGAGTGAAAATTCTGGATTAAGATAGAGTTACTTTCTCACTAAATGTATAATACTTTGATCTATAAGAAATGCACAACAACAAAATAAAAAAAGAAAAAAAAAAGAAATGCACAACAAATCCATTATATTTCCTTTTAGAGAAAAATCATTTTTTTCTAACAAATGTCTACATATTATTTACATGCCTAAACTGGTTTTCTACATTTGACTTATGGCAATAATTAATAGCCAGGCTATCTGTTGATCCAAGAATAGGGCAGCTCTTATTTTATTGGACAGTTCAATATTCCCAGAAGTCAGCTTCTTGTAACTCTTAACTCCTTCCTTTTATACCAGAAATAATTATTTCTTTTATTGGTATATTCCCATCCTAGACTCAGATTAACACCCGTGACCTGGATCGATTTCTTTATCACGGCTCATGAATGAAAGCAAGTTATCTGCAGTTGGCAGACACTTATATGCTAAAATCATTTAGAATAGGGTCACAAAAGTCAACCTTCTTTCATTACTGAAGGGATTTTTTTTGTAGGCCTATCAAATGGGTACATCTTTTTGAAGTGTCAAAGAATTAATATACATAATTATAATAAATAATTCATATTTTGTACTAACATATACTCATATTCCAAACAGAAGAATAATATAATCAGGTTGTAATTTTGTTTCTGCTAATCATACAAACTTCTATGACATTTGCATGGTTAATGTGATATGAAGCTGTTTTTACTGTGTCTTTTGTTTCTGTTTGGAAAGATCATCACAGAGTTTCTGGTTTTCTATGGTGGTATTAATAGAGATTTTGATGAGTGGTCACTTGATACTTGCTATTAAAAAGAATTATAGAGGGCATTCATTTTCTTAGTGACATTTTTCAGGTGTCTATGGATGCTGCAGTGGTAACAGTAGCTTCATAATCATGGGGACTTTCTGATAATAGCTTTTTGATTGTAAGTTTTCTGATCTTGGTGTGGCCTCCTTATTTTGGTACTATGATAGAGCATGGCTTGAAACATTGCACTTGTCATGACAGGTTTCTCATTTTTTTGTTCTAAATTTTTATTTAAATTCTAGTTAATTAACATATGATATAATATTGGTTTCAAGACTATAATTTAGTGATTTCACTTACATATAATACCCAGTGTTCACCATAACAAGTACCCTCCATAATAGGCATCAGCCTTTAGACTCCCACTAACCTCCTTCTATCAACTCTCAATTTGTTTTCTATTGTTAAGAATCTCTTATAGTTTTCTTCCTTCTTTCCTTTTCCTTTTTCCCCTTCTCACACATTCATCTGTTTTGTTTCCTAAGTTCCACATATGAGTGAAATCATATAGTATTTGTCTTTCCTTGACTGACTTATTTTGCTTAGCATAATACACACTAGTGCAATCCATGTTATTGCAAATGGTAGGATTTCATACTTTTTGATGGCTGAGTAATATTCCGTTGTATATACATACCACTTCTTCTTCATCTGTTTATTAGTTGATGGACACTTGGGCTCTCTCCATCACTTGGCTTTTGTTGATAATGGTGCTATAAACATCAGGGTGCGTGTACCCCTTCAAATCTGTATTCTTATATCCTTTGGGTAAATTCCTACTAGGGCAATTGCTGGGTCATAGAGTAGCTCTATTTTTAGCTTTTTGAGGACCCTCCATACTGTTTTCCACAGTGGTTCCACCACTTTACATTCCCACCAACAGTGTAAGAGAGTTCTCCTTTCTCCACAACCTTGCCAACACCGTTGTTTCCTGTGTTGTTAATTTTAGTCATTCTGACAGGTATGAGGTGGTAACTCATTGTGTTTTTGATTTGTATTTCCCTGATGATGAGTAATGCTGTGCGTCCTTTCATACTCTGTTGGCCATCTAGGTGTCTTCTTTAGAAAAATATCTATTTGAGTCTTCCAAATTTTTCTTAATTGGATTATTTGGGTTTTTTTTTTAATATTGAGTTTGATAAGTTCTTTATAGATTTTGGATACTAACTCTTTATCAGATACATCATTTGCAAATATCTTCTCCCATTCTGTAGGTTACCTTTACTTTTGTTGATTGCTTCCTTTGGAGTGCAGAAGCTTTTTATCTTTTCTTAAGAATTATTTATTTGAGAGAGACAGAGAGAGAGAAATAGGGAGAGAGGGAAGGGGGAGGGAGGGAGGAAGGAAGGAAGGAAGGAAGGAAGGAAGGAAGGAAGGGCGGGCAGAGGGAGAGAGAGTCTCAAGCAGAGCCCAATGTGGGGCTCAATTTCATGACCCTGAGATCACAACCTGAGCTGATATCAAGAGTCAGACACTCAACTGACTGCACCACCCCTAAAGTTCCAATAGTTCATTTTTTCTTTTGTTTTCCTTGCATCTGGGGGAGTGTCTAGTAAGAAGTTGCTATGACTGAGGTCAAAGAGGTTTTTGCATGTGTTCTCTAGGATATTGTTGATTTCCTATCTCACATTGAGGTCTTTCATCCATTTTGAGTTGATTTTTGTATATTATGCAAAAGAGTGGTCCAGTTCATTCCTCTGCATGTTGATGTCCAGTTTTCCCAACACCATTTTTTGAAGAGACTTTTTTCCATAGGATGTTCTTTCCTGCTTTGTTAAATACTAGTTGACCATATAGTTATGGGTCCATAAGATATCTAGGAAAAAAACTAACAAAAGAGGTAAAAGATCTGTACTCTGAAAACTGTGCAACACTTACGATAGAAATTGAAGAGGGCACAAAGAAATGGAAAAAAATGAGAAGACTCAGGGGGGGAGGGGCAAGACGGCGGAAGAGCAGGGTCTCCAAATCACCTGTCTCCAACAAATTACCTAGAAAACCTTCCAATCATCCTGAAAATCTACGAATTCGGCCTGAGATTTAAAGAGAGACCAGCTGGAATTCTCCAGTGAGAAGAGTTCGCGCCTCTATCAAGGTAGGAAGACGGGAAAAAAAAAAAATAAAGACACAAAAGGCCTCCAAGGGGGAGGGGCCCGCGAGGAGCCGAGCTGAGGCCGGGGCGAGTGTCCCCAGGACAGGAGAGCCCCGTCCCGGAGGAGCAGGAGCTGCACCGACCTTCCCCGCAGAAAGGCCTCCCGGGGAATTGGAGCAGGATCCCCAGAAAGGGGGGAAGCCCTCGGGCTCCCTGGGACAGTAACAGAGGAACTGCGCCCCGGAGAGTGCGCCGAGCTCCCGAAGGGCTGCAGCGCTCGGCGGGGCCGGAGCAGCTCGGAGGGGCTCGGGCGGCGGCTCCGCGGAGGGGGCTGCGGGTCTCCGGAAACAGCTCAGCGGCGGCGGCTCGGGCGGAGGAAGAAGCTCCGCGGAGGGGGCGGCGCGGCTCCGGGAACAGCTCGGAGGGGCTCGGGCGGCGGCTCCGCGGAGGGGGCTGCGGGGCTCCGGGAACAGCTCGGCGGCGGCGGCTCGGGCGGAGGAAGAAGCTCCGCGGAGGGGGCGGCGCGGCTCCGGGAACAGCTCGGAGGGGCTCGGGCTACGGCTCCGCGGAGGGGGCTGCGGGGCGGGAGCGAATCCAACAGCGCAGGCCCCGGAGCACAGGGCGCCGGGACACAGCCCAGGATCCGGCCTCCCCCGGGACAGGCAGAGGCCGGGAGGGCCCAGGACAGCAAGGACGCTCCTGCCTGGAACTGAGCAGATCAGCGGCCCCGCCCCGGAGCCCCCAGGCCCTGCAGACGGAGAGCCCCGGAGCTACTGCGGGGGCTGGATCCAGGGTCCCAGAGCTGCCCCCGCCACTGTGGCTTCCTCCCGGGGCCTCACGGGGTCAACAACCCCCACCGAGCCCTGCACCAGGCAGGGGCAGAGCAGCTCCCCCAAGTGCTAACACCTGAGAATCAGCACAGCAGGCCCCTCCCCCAGAAGACCAGAGAGACGGACCAGTTCCAAGGGAAGTCAAGGGACTTAAAGTGTACAGAATCGGAAGATACTCCCCCGTGTTTTTTTGTTTTTTGTTTTTTTGTTTTGTTTTGTTTTGTGCTTTTTTTTTTCTTTCTTGATTTCTGATTGCTTCCCCCACCCCCCCTTTTTTTTCTTTTTTCTCCTTTCTTTCTTTTTCTTTTTCTTCCCTTTTTCCCCTTTTTTTCTTCTTTCTCTTTTTTCTTTTTCTCTTTTCTTTCCTTCTCTCTCTTTTTCTCCTTTTCCCAATACAACTTGTTTTTGGCCACTCTGCACTGAGCAAAATGACTAGAAGGAAAACCTCACCTCAAAAAAAAGAATCAGAAACAGCCCTCTCTCCCACAGAGTTACAAAATATGGATTACAATTCAATGTCAGAAAGCCAATTCAGAAGCACTATTTTACAGCTACTGGTGGCTCTAGAAAAAACCATAAAGGACTCAAGAGACTTCATGACTGCAGAATTTAGATCCAATCAGGCAGAAATTAAAAATCAATTAAATGAGATGCAATCCAAGCTAGAAGTCCAAACGACGAGGCTTAACGAGGTGGAAGAACGAGTGAGTGACATAGAAGACAAGTTGATGGCAAAGAGGGAAACTGAGGAAAAAAGAGACAGGCAATTAAAAGACCATGAGGATAGATTAAGGGAAATAAATGACAGCCTGAGGAAGAAAAACCTACGTTTAATTGGGGTTCCCGAGGGCGCTGAAAGGGCCAGAGGGCCAGAATATGTATTTGAACAAATCATAGCTGAAAACTTTCCGAATCTGGGAAGGGGAACAGGCATTCAGATCCAGGAAATAGACAGATCCCCCCCCTAAAATCAACAAAAACCGTTCAACACCTCGACATTTAATAGTGAAGCTTGCAAATTCCAAAGATAAGGAGAAGATCCTTAAAGCAGCAAGAGAAAAAAAGTCCCTGACTTTTATGGGGAGGAATATTAGGGTAACAGCAGACCTCTCCACAGAGACCTGGCAGGCCAGAAAGGGCTGGCAGGATATATTCAGGGTCCTAAATGAGAAGAACATGCAACCAAGAATACTTTATCCAGCAAGACTCTCATTCAAAATGGAAGGAGAGATAAAGAGCTTCCAAGACAGGCAGGAACTGAAAGAATATGTGACCTCCAAACCAGCTCTGCAAGAAATTTTAAGGAGAACCCTTAAAAATCCCCTTTAAGAAGAAGTTCAGTGGAACAATCCACAAAAACAAGGACTGAATAGATATCATGATGACACTAAACTCATATCTATCAATAGTAACTCTGAACGTGAACGGGCTTAATGACCCCATCAAAAGGCGCAGGGTTTCAGACTGGATAAAAAAGCAGGACCCATCTATTTGCTGTCTACAAGAGACTCATTTTAGACAGAAGGACACCTACAACCTGAAAATAAAAGGTTGGAGAACCATTTACCATTCAAATGGTCCTCAAAAGAAAGCAGGGGTTGCCATCCTTATATCAGATAAATTAAAATTTACCCCGAAGACTATAGTGAGAGATGAAGAGGGATACTATCTCATACTCAAAGGATCTATCCAACAAGAGGACTTAACAATCCTCAATATATATGCCCCGAATGTGGGAGCTGCCAAATATTTAAACCAATTAATAACCAAACTGAAGAAATACTTTGATAATAATACACTTATACTTGGTGACTTCAATCTAGCTCTTTCTATACTCGATAGGTTTTCTAAGCACAACATATCCAAAGAAACGAGAGCTTTAAATGATACACTGGACCAGATGGATTTCACAGATATCTACAGAACTTTACATCCAAACTCAACTGAATACACATTCTTCTCAAGTGCACATGGAACTTTCTCCAGAATAGACCACTTACTGGGTCACAAATCGGGACTGAACCGATACCAAAAGATCGGGATAGTCCCCTGCATATTCTCAGACCATAATGCCTTGAAATTAGAACTTAATCACAACAAGAAGTTTGGAAGGACCACAAACACGTGGAGGTTAAGGACCATCCTGCTAAAAGATGAAAAGGTCAACCAGGAAATTAAGAAAGAATTAAAAAGATTCATGGAAACTAATGAGAATGAAGATACAACCGTTCAAAACCTTTGGGATGCAGCAAAAGCAGTCCTGAGGGGGAAATACATCGCAATACAAGCATCCATTCAAAAACTGGAAAGAACTCAAATTCAAAAGCTCACCTTACACATAAAGGAACTAGAGAAAAAGCAACAAATGGACCCCACCCCCAGCAGAAGAAGACAGTTAATTAAAATTCGAGCAGAACTAAATGAAACCGAGACCAAAAGAACTGTGGAACAGATCAACAGAACCAGGAGTTGGTTCTTTGAAAGAATTAATAAGATAGATAAACCATTAGCCAACCTTATTAAAAAGAAGAGAGAGAAGACTCAAATTAATAAAATCATGAATGAGAAAGGAGAGATCACGACCAACACCAAGGAAATACAAACGATTTTAAAAACATATTATGAACAGCTGTACGTCAATAAATTAGGAAATCTAGAAGAAATGGACGCATTCCTGGAAAGCCACAAACTACCAAAACTGGAGCAGGAAGAAATAGAAAACCTGAACAGGCCAATAACCAGGGAGGAAATTGAAGCAGTCATCAAAAACCTCCCAAGACACAAGAGTCCAGGGCCAGATGGCTTCCCAGGAGAATTCTATCAAACGTTTAAAGAAGAAATCATACCTATTCTACTAAAGCTGTTTGGAAAGATAGAAAGAGATGGAGTACTTCCAAATTCGTTCTATGAGGCCAGCATCACCTTAATTCCGAAACCAGAGAAAGATCCCACCAAAAAGGAGAATTACAGACCAATATCCCTGATGAACATGGATGCAAAAATTCTCAACAAGATACTAGCCAATAGGATCCAACAACACATTAAGAAAATTATTCACCATGACCAAGTAGGATTTATCCCTGGGACACAAGGCTGGTTCAACACTCGTAAAACCATCAATGTGATTCATCGTATCAGCAAGAGAAAAACCAAGAACCATATGATACTCTCATTAGATGCAGAGAAAGCATTTGACAAAATACAGCATCCATTCCTGATCAAAACTCTTCAGAGTGTTGGGATAGAGGGAACTTTCCTTGACATCTTAAAAGCCATTTACGAAAAGCCCACAGCAAATATCATTCTCAATGGGGAAGCACTGGGAGCCTTTCCCCTAAGATCAGGAACAAGACAGGGATGTCCACTCTCACCACTGCTGTTCAACATAGTTCTGGAAGTCCTCGCCTCAGCAATCAGACAACAAAAAGACATTAAAGGCATTCAAATTGGCAAAGAAGAAGTCAAACTCTCCCTCTTCGCCGATGACATGATACTCTACATAGAAAACCCAAAAGCCTCCACGCCAAGATTGCTAGAACTCATACAGCAATTTGGTAGCATGGCAGGATACAAAATCAATGCCCAGAAATCAATGGCATTTCTATACACTAACAATGAGACTGAAGAAAGAGAAATTAAGGAGTCAATCCCATTTACAATTGCACCCAAAAGCATAAGATACCTAGGAATAAACCTAACCAAAGAGGTAAAAGATCTATACCCTAAAAACTATAGAACACTTCTGAAAGAAATTGAGGAAGACACAAAGAGATGGAAAAATATTCCATGCTCATGGATTGGCAGAATTAATATTGTGAAAATGTCAATGTTACCCAGGGCAATTTACACGTTTAATGCAATCCCTATCAAAATACCATGGACTTTCTTCAGAGAGTTAAAACAAATTATTTTAAGATTTGTGTGGAATCAGAAAAGACCCCGAATAGCCAGGGGAATTTTAAAAAAGAAAACCATAGCTGGGGGCATCACAATGCCAGATTTCAGGTTGTACTACAAAGCTGTGGTCATCAAGACAGTGTGGTACTGGCACAAAAACAGACACATAGGTCAATGGAACAGAATACAGAACCCAGAAGTGGACCCTGAAATGTATGGTCATCTAATATTCGATAAAGGACGAAAGACTATCCATTGGAAGAAAGACAGTCTCTTCAATAAATGGTGCTGGGAAAATTGGACATCCACATGCAGAAGAATGAAACTGGACCACTCTCTCTCACCATACACAAAGATAAACTCAAAATGGATGAGAGATCTAAATGTGAGACAAGAGTCCATCAAAATCATAGAAGAGAACACAGGCAACACCCTTTTTGAACTTGGCCACAGTAACTTCTTGCAAGATACATCCACAAAGGCAAAAGAAACAAAAGCAAAAATGAACTATTGGGACTTCATCAAGATAAGAAGCTTTTGCACAGCAAAGGATACAGTCAACAAAACTAAAAGGCAACCTACAGAATGGGAGAAGATATTTGCAAATGACATATCAGATAAAGGGCTAGTTTCCAAAATCTATAAAGAACTTATTAAACTCAACACCAAAGAAACAAACAATCCAATCATGAAATGGGCAAAAGACATGAACAGAAATCTCACAGAGGAAGACATGGACATGGCCAACATGCACATGAGAAAATGCTCTGCATCACTTGCCATCAGGGAAATACAAATCAAAACCACAATGAGATACCACCTCACACCAGTGAGAATTGGGAAAATTAACAAGGCAGGAAACAACAAATGTTGGAGAGGATGCGGAGAAAAGGGAACCCTCTTACACTGTTGGTGGGAATGTGAACTGGTGCAGCCACTCTGGAAAACTGTGTGGAGGTTCCTCAAAGAGTTAAAAATAGACATGCCCTACGACCCAGCAATTGCACTGTTGGGGATTTACCCCAAAGATTCAGATGCAATGAAACGTCGGGACACCTGCACCCCGATGTTTCTATCAGCAATGGCCACAATAGCCAAACTGTGGAAGGAGCCTCGGTGTCCATCGAAAGATGAATGGATAAAGAAGCTGTGGTTTATGTATACAATGGAATATTACTCAGCAATTAGAAACGACAAATACCCACCATTTGCTTCAACGTGGATGGAACTGGAGGGTATTATGCTGAGTGAAATAAGTCAATCGGAGAAGGACAAACAGTGTATGTTCTCATTCATTTGGGGAATATAAATAATAGTGAAAGGGAATATAAAGGAAGGGAAAAGAAATGTTGGGAAATATCAGGAAGGGAGACAGAACATAAAGACTCCTAACTCTGGGAAACGAACTAGGGGTGGTGGAAGGGGAGGAGGGCGGGTGTTGGAGGGGAATGGGTGACGGGCACTGAGGCGGACACTTGACGGGATGAGCACTGGGTGTTTTTCTGTATGTTGGTAAATTGAACACCAATAAAAATTAATTTAAAAAAAGAAATGGAAAAAAATTCCATGCTCATGGATTGAAAGAATAAACATTTTTAAAATGTCTGTACTTCTCAAAGCAATCTACACATTTAATGCGATTCCATCAAAAACACTACCAGAATTTTTCAGGAGCTAGAACAAAAAAATCTCAAAATTTGTGTAGAACCACAAAAGAACCCAAATAGCCAAAGCAATCCTGAAAAAGCAAAGCAAAGCAGGAGGAATCATGATTCCAGACTTTAAGCCATATTATAAAAGTGTAGTAATCAAGACAACCTCCTACAGGTGCCTAATTTTCTTATCACAGAAGAAGCATTCACTCATTTTATGACTATTCACTGATGTTGTTTTGAAGGTTCAACCTAAAATACATTTCTTCAGCTTAACCAACAACTTTTAAGCCATTTGATAAACTGCAGTAAACTTTCATGTTCTTAAATCATCTTTTATCTGAAATACATAAAGTTCTACAAATCAACAATCAAAAATAAATACTCCAATTAAAATGGGCAAAGACCTTAACAGACCTTAACATTTCAATAAATATATAAATGTCCAACAAGAATATGACAAGATTCTAAAGATTGCTAATTATAAGGTAAATGCAAATCAAAATCACAAGAAAATATCATCTTAATACATTAGGATGACTATTATCAAAGCAACAGGAAATGAGTGTTGACAAGAAAATGGAGAAATTAGAACCTTGTGCACTGTTGGTGGGAAAGTAAAATAGTTCAGTAACCAAGGAAAACAGCATGGAGGTTCCTCAAAAGGTCAAAAATAGAGTTAACATATAATGTAGAAATCACATGTCTGTGTATATATCCAAAAGAATTCAAAGCAAGGTCCCAAAGTGATATTTGCACCCTTACTTTTGTCACGGCATTATTCACAGTAGCCAAGATGTAAAAACAACCTAAATATTCATCAACAGATAAAGAAAATGTATTACACACATTTAATGCAATACTATGCAGCATTAAAATGGAAAAAAATCCTTATCACAGGCTACAACATGGGTAAACCTCAAGATCATTATACTGAGCATAAGCCTATCACAGAAGGGCAAATACTGTATTATTTTACTTATATAAATTATTGGAATTAATCAAAATCATAAAAACAGAAAATAAGAATTGATGAATAGCTAGAGGGAATGAGAAAGGAAGAATTAGTGTTTAGTGGGCATACAGTTTTAGCTTAAGATGAAAAAGTTCTAGATATTTGTTGAGTAGTGTAAATATACTTAACACTACTGAACTGTACACCTAAAAATGGTTAAGATAGTAAATTGAATGTTATGTTTTTTATAGCAATAAAAAGTCCATATTTTCTGAAACTGAACTTTGAATATTTTCCATTGTTGAAAGTTAAACCAATACCACACAATATCAACCAAATGCCATAATTTGCAAAAAAATCTGCTCTTTATGGCACAAATGAAGTACATTTTATGAAGTCACCAACAATTATATCATTGCCCCATTCTTTTTTTTTTTTTTTTTTTAATTTTTATTTATTTATGATAGTCACAGAGAGAGAGAGAGAGAGAGAGAGGCAGAGACACAGACAGAGGGAGAAGCAGGCTCCATGCACCGGGAGCCTGATGTGGGATTCGATCCCGGGTCTCCAGGATCGCGCCCTAGGCCAAAGGCAGGCGCCAAACCGCTGCGCCACCCAGGGATCCCTCATTGCCCCATTCTTAAGAAAGTTTCATATTGGGGAGACTTAAATGCAGAAAATTGTAACTTTCCCTTATGAAAGTTTAGAAGGGACTAACCTATGAGGTAAAGTAGGCTTAACTTTTTGGAAATGCCAAATAGCAACAACATTTTAATACATTCGGAAAAACTCACCAGTGAAGTTAGCAAAGTCTCAAGGCATAAGACTTTTCCTCTGAATAGATTTCCAAAGTATCAAGGATTCTTTTCCAACGTGAGGAACAGCTTCCAGAACTGGAGAACAACTTCACCTAAATTTGTAGAAATGAGAGGAGCTATGAATGTTTCCCATAAATAGAGGAAGATAACTGCTTTAAGCTACTTTAATTCCATAAAGCCGGTAGCAATTAGGTATATCAGCATCCACACAGCAAACCCGGCAAAAACTCCATCTCTGACATAGTGTCTTCACACTGTGTGGCTGATTCAATGGGGATAAAACAATTTACTTAAATAATAAGAATAAGAATTCTCTCCTTAGATGGAAAGTGGTTATTCAGCCAGTTTTTCTCAGAGACCCCATGAAAAATATTGGGCACAGCAAAATGATTCCATGGGAGAGAAAGCAGGCTAAGTAGCAATTTTTTAAAAAACACACTTTTTGTGGTGGCTTTAACTTGTTACAATTTATTCTAGTTTTAGCTCGCTCTTCATTCCTTTAATCCTGATGATTTCTGATGGTAGTCCACACTGACACTTACAATATCTTCTCCAAGTTTGAATACTTAAAAAAGATTCTAATACCAGTGCCCAAATAGGGATAGAGGCATTGTAGGACAAAATCTACTTTTTCTTTTAGGTGGAGTCAAGTATCAAATAATGGCCCACTGTAGCTCACATCCATTAAAAAAATACATATTTTATATATATAATACATATTATATATGTTATATATAAGTATACAATATATAATATATAATGCATATTATATATAATATGGATGCTGTATAAGTATTCTGAAATATATAAGATAATATATAAGAAATAAGTGAAGAATACACTTTAAAAGAAGATTTACTACATAAAACAGAAATAAATTTTAAGCACCAGATGGTTTATAATTGCAAGGAAAAAAAAACACTATACAAGAAAAAAGAGGAGATAAAATTATATCCGAGAAAAATAAGCTGACATATTTTTTAAGTCAGAAGAAGTACAACTGAAGGATTAGAAACAAACAGAATTGAGCAGCCCAGGTGGCTCAGAGGTTTAGCGCTGCCTTTAGCCCAGGGCCTGATCCTGGCTGGAGACCCTGGATCTAGTCCTACATCGGGCTCCCTGCACAGAGCCTGCTTCTCCCTCTGCCTGTGTCTCTGCCTCTCTCTCTCTCTCTGTGTCTGTCATGAATAAATAAATAAAATATTTTAAAAAAAGAAAAAGAAACAAACAGAATTAAAATTCCATTACAATGAAACATCATACTGAAGGGAAATTTAAAACGCTATTTCTAACTATTAAGAAAAAAATGGATAAAAATTGTCCAAGGTAAAATGAGAGACCCAGGAAAGACATGAGAAAGATTAAAAAATACAGATATTTTATACCTCTTATGAATAGAACAAAATAAGTAAAAACATTTTTCAAAAGTCTAAGAAAAAGATAGTCCTTAAATTTTAAATTCCTGGGTCTGTAGCTGGTAAGAGTTAATTCAGTATCTGGAATTATGACTAAAAAGTTATTTACAGGACTTCTAGTTTGCTGTCCAGTATGTAAGAAGCTTGGAAACTGCCACTTCATCATAACAAGTAAAAAGTTGAATTAACTGATAAAGCAACAACTCTTCTTAGATCCTTCAGAGGGGTGAGGTCACAGGACAAAAATCTGTTCCCAAATTGACAAGACTCACAGGCAAATTCAGAGAATTATAATTTACCTGAGCAGAAAACCATAAATTGAAACTTATAAAAGAACCAGTGCTAGAGAGAAAAAGCTGAACTGTGACTGAGGAATTGCTGGAGTACCAGTATAGACAACACTGAAGGTCAAAAACTCCAGGTGATTCAGTCATAGAAGGATCAGATTCTTACAGTCATTATCAGAGAAAAAATCCCTCCTGGCTTCCGGCAGAAAGAGGAGAAAAGCCATTTCGAAGCACATAAGAGCATTCTGTTCTTAATATGGCCTAACCTCAGGGTAAACTAGTTAACCAGAGCCTACACTTCTAGGGTTTATTAGAGCTTAACGGTCTGAAAGAAAAGAAATGTCCAACTCCAGCTGGCTTGAATCTTCTACTTGGAGAAAAGAAAATGCCCAATCCAGCCCACTTGAGCTATCCTGTCTCACCTAAAGGAAAGGTAGCAATGAGAAGCATGTGTGAAGTTCACAAACCCAGAGGTATAGGCAGATTAAAATACTGACTCCCACTAATAGGACTATAGAAGTCTTCCTCTCCCTTTATAACTTACCAACATATTACTAAGGACCTACTTACAGCAGTTTCTTTTATCTAGTACACTATATCCAGTTATCAAAACAAAATAGAAGAGAAAGAGCATGTATTAGAACCAGACCCAAAGATAACAGGGATGTTAAAATTATCAGATGAGGAATTTAAAACAGCTATGATTAATATGTTAAGTGCTCTAATAGAGGAAGTAAATAACATGAAAGTAGAGATAGGGCAGGTAAGAAGAGAAGGAATTTCTTTAAAAACCCCAAAATAAATGCTAAAGATCAAAGCACTGTAACAGAAATGAAAAATGCCTTTGATGGTTTTATATTTAGTAGACTAGACACAGCTAAGGAAAGAATTTGGTCTTGAGGATGTCTAAACAGTAATCTCCCAAACTGAAAAACAAACAAGAAAAATACTAGGAAAATAAAGAACAACATATCCAAGTCTGTGGAAGTACTATGAAAGATCCAACACATGTGTAGTAAGAATATTAAAAAGGAAAGAGAGAAAAGATCAGGAGCACCATTTGAAGCAATAATGACTGAGAATGACCACAAATTTGGTCAGACACCAAACACGGATCCAAGAAGCTTGGATAACACCAACCAAGATAAAAGACAAAAAAACTTCACCTAGACATATCATTTTCAAATTACAGAAAATAAGAATAAAGAAAAAATCCTGAAAGAAGCCAGAGGGGAGAGAACCAACTTACTATAGAGGAATAAATAAAAGAATTATAGGACTTCTCTTCAGATAGCATGCATAGATGAAAGTAAAGTGAAATATTTAAAGTGTTGAGAGAAAAAGCCTAGCAACCTTGAATTCTGTCCCCTAGGAAATTATCCTTCAAAGATGAAGAATATTTTTTTTCATGCAAACAAAAAATTGAGGGAATTTGTTACCAGTAGACTGCTTTTTGCCTCGCAAAAGATGTTAGAAGTTCTTTAAAGAGAAGGAAATTATATAGATTAGAAGTTCAGCTCTTCATAGGAAGGGAGATATCAGAGAAGGGATAAATGAAGAATAAAATAAAACTTAGATTTTTCTAGATCTATTTAACAAATAACAATTTGTTCAAAATACCAACAATGTGCTCACACACACACACACACACACACACACACATCAGCAAAATGTATAACAGCAATGCTGTTCTACAAGGGATAAAATGGAAGAATTAGGTTTATTTTGTTACTATAAGATACTCATACTATGTTTGAAGTGGTAATAGTGTATTTGAAAATGGATTTGGATGAATTATAAATGTATACTGCAAACTCTAGGGCAGCCATTTAAAAAAGTTTTTAAAGAAATGTAAATGATATCAGAGAGAAAATAGAATCATATAAGATATTCAATTAAAAACCACAAAAGGAAAAAAGAGTGGAAGACAAAGTAAAAACAAAGATAAAGTACAACATAGAAAACTCTAAGAAATATGGTAGATCTTTATCCAACTATATCAATAATCACTCAATGACAATGGTCTAAATGAACCAATTAAAAGACAGAAATGGGGATGCCTGGGTGGCTCAGCTATTGAGCATATGCCTTTGGCTCAGGGCATGATCCCATAATCCCGGGATCGAGTCCTGCATCGGGCTCCTTGAGTGGAGCCTGCTTCTGCCTCTGCCATGTCTCTGCCTCTCTCTCTCTCTCTCTCTCTCTGTGTCTCTCATGAATAAGTAAATAAAAATATTTTTTAAAATTTTAAAATAAAATAAAAGACAGAAATGGTCAAAATGGATAAAAAAATAAGCCCAACCATATGTTGCCTATACTTTAAATATAAAGACACATATAGATTAAAGGTAAATGGATGGAGAAAGAGGTTTATGTGAATACTAATTAAAACAAAGTGGGAGCAGTGATACTGATTTTGAATAGAGTACATGTAAGACCAAGGAAAGTATTAGGAATAAAAAGGGGCATTATGTAATGATAAAGGGCTCAATCCTCCTAGAAGATATAATCCTTATTGTATAAGTGTCTAACAAAAGAGTGTCAAACTATGTGAAGCAAAAATGGAGAATTCCAAGAAGAAATAGATGAACCCACCATTATAATCAGAGACTTCAGCACTTCTCTATCAGAAGTGAAAAGATAGAACACGCAAAAAATCAGAAACAACATAGTTGAACACAACAACAACATCAATCAAATGTATATAATGGACATCTATAGACTATTTCATTAAACAACAGCAGAATACGTTTTTCCCAAGCTCACATGGAACATTCACCCAAGCAGACCACATCTGGCCATAAAACATGTCTTAATGAATTTAAAAGAATGAAACTCATAAAATGTCTTCTTGCATTCAACAATGGAATTAAACTAGAAATCAATAACAGAAAGAAGGCTGGAAAATCAAAAAATATGTGAAGTTTAAAGATACACTTCTAAACTGTACTCGAGTCAAAGAAGAAATCAAGAGAAATTGAAATATATTTTGGACTCAATGAAAATGAAAACATGACTTATCCAAATTTGTGGGATGCAGTAAAAACGGGGCTTAAAGGGAAATTTATAGCATTGATTGTGTGTATTAGAAAAGACGACGGACCTCAGATCAATCATCTAAGCTTCTACCCTGGAAATCAGAAAAAGAAGATCAAATTAAATCCAAAATAATAATAAGAAAAAAAATATTAAGAATTAAGATAGAAATCAATAACATTGAAAACAGAATATTGGTAGAGAAAAATCAATGAATCCAAAGCTGGCTGTTTGCAATGATAAGCTTCTAGCCAGGATAACTAAGAAAAAAAAGAAAGAGGATACTAATACCAGAAACGAAAGGGGGTTATCACTGTAGATTTCATGAACATTAAAAATATATTAAGGGAATACTATGAACAAATCCATGTCCACAAATATGATAATCTAAATGATATAGATAAATCCCTTTCAAGACACAATTTGCCAAAACTCACAAGAAGAAATAGATGATGATCTGAGTCAATAACTACTGAAGAAATTGTATCATTAATTAATAATCTTCTAAAACAAACTAGGACCAGATGGATTCACTGATGAATTATTCCAAAGACTGAAGGAAGAAATTACACAATTCCTCACAATCTCATCCAGAAAGTAGAAACTGAGAGAATACCAACACATTCCATGAGCCCAGAATTACCCAATATCAAACTCAGACATAAACATTACAAGAATAGTGCTCAAAACTTAGGTCTATGCAAAAACCTGCACATGAATATTGATAGTAATTTTATTCATAGTTGCCAAACTTTGATGCAATAAAAATATCCTTTGGCAGGTAATTGAAAAATGTAGTACAGCTAGACAATGGAGTATTATTCAGCCCTAAAAAGAAATGATCTATCAAGATTTGAAAAGACATAGAGAAAACTTGAATGTAGATTACAAAGTGAAAGGAGTCAATCTGAAAAGGCTACATACTGTCTGATTCTAACTATATGACATTCTGGAAAAGACAAAGCAATATAGACAGTAAAAAGGTCAATGTTTGCCAGAGGTTAGGGGGGGAGGAAGAATGAATAGAACACAGGGGATTTTAGGGCAAAAAAATCATTCTCTATGAAATTGTAATGGTAGATGCTGATATTCATTTGTGCAAATCCACACAGTAGAAATGTCAAGTAAACCCTAATGTAAATTGAGAGCTAATGATATATCAATTATATATTATTAGTATATTATTAGTATATATATACTAATATACATATTAGTAATGTAGGTACATTAACTGTAATATACCACTCTGGTATGGGTTGTTATTAGTTGAGGGAGGCCATGCATTTGTGAGGGTAAAGGGTATATGACAACTCTCCTTTCCACTCAGGTTTTCTGTGAACCTAAAACTGCTCTAAAAATTAAACTCTATTAATTGAAAAAAAAACACATATCTGAAAGTTAGAAAGCTATTAACATTTTAGTGAGCATTTGACAATTACCTTTCCATATCTATTATCCCCTTACGTCTCTAATCCCTAAGCTTATTTCTGAGTCATTCAGGATGGGTTGAATTACTCCTATCTGCAGTTCGACCTCTATTTATAATAATAACAAGCTGCCTACTTAGTTCTGAACTTCTTTTCTCTTCTTCTAGAAATGACAGAAAGCAACAAGAAAAAGGGGAAAAGCTGAGACTCCAAGACAACTTTCAACTTTCTCAAGCAAGTATAATAAATAAAAGAGAATGAGTTGTTTGCAGAATTGAAATTAAATGAAAGAAATCCTTGAAGGAGATGGAGAAAAATACACAGAAAATGTGTGAATGTACAGAGGCAGGATATCCAAGAAAGCATCTCTTTCTAACAGAGGCAAACTGAGAGTGTGGGCACAGGAACTCTTGAAATTGCATATCATAAAAAATTTCCTGTAGCTAAGGGCTGCTGAAGAAAGCATTCAGTCCTTCATCTGCAAATATTGTTAGCTATAAGTTTTTTTTAATACTTGATTTTTAGGAGGCTACAAAAATTCTTTATTTCTAGTTTTGAAATATTTTTTTTCTTTTATCCTGAGTGGGTGCAAAATTTTGTCAAATGCTTTTTATGTACCTATGAAATCTCTATGTGGTTGTTTTATTTTTCTATGTGGTTCCTTTAATCCCCTCCTCCACAAATAAGTTGTAATACATGGGTTGATTTTTCAGAAACTAAATCAGTATTGCATCTGTAGGATAAACCCCAAATTGTTTTGATTAACTTTTTATATTCCTGATTTAATTTGTTTGATTTGATAGGAGTTTTGATGTCCACAATGATGAGTTTTCTTTTCTTAGGTCAATGTAGGTCAATTTATTTATTTTCTTAAAGAATTTTTGTGGAATTGGTATTTTCTCTACCTGGAATATTCAATTGAATTTACCATTGAAGACTTTGGGAGCAGGGTTTCCTATTTAGAGACACTTGAGAAAAAAATTTGCAAAAAATTCATATTTTCAGATTTTTATTGTGTTGTTACATTTAAAGAAAATTACTATTTCTTCATTGTTCTGATTTAATCAATTTCTATTGTTTACATATTTTTTCATAGTATTCCCTTACTATGATTTTAATATTTCTTTTCATACCTCTAGTCACCTCTGCCATTCCTGATATTAGTAATTTGTTTTGTCCCCCCTGCCCCTGTGCATACACTCACACAAAACACTTTGTTAGAGCTTATCAATTTTATTCATCATGTCAAAGAACCAAGTCTTATGTTAAGTTTTAGCTTTTTTTTTCCTGTTTGTATAGTTTTTATTTCATATTCTGTTCTCATCTTGCTTAGGATTTATTGAGATTCTTAGATCTGTAAATTTATGGTATTCAACAAGATAGTGAGATTTCTATCAATATTTTTCTTCCCTAATCTTTACTCAAATACTTTTTCTTCTCATTCTTTCTTCTTCTGCAGCTCCAAATATTCATTATGATAGACTGTTTATTTTTCATGTCTCTGAAGCTCCATTCATTTTCTTCAGTCTTCTCTTAGTTCTTTAAATTGTTTTACATATACAAATATGTATGTGTATACTTTTCCTTTTTTAAAAAAAGTTTACATCATCTCTTCTGTCATTTCCAATGTGCTTTGAGGGCCATATGAATTTTTCATTTTAGTTATTACCTGAAGCTTTAACATTTTCATTTGACACATTTTTATCATATGTTGAGATTCTCTATCTCTTCATCTTGACTGAAATTTGTTTTAAAATTTTAGAGTATATTTATAATAGCCGCTTGGAGTCCTTGTCTGATAATTACATTTAGTCCCTCTCACATTTGGCTCTATTTCTTGCCAATTATCTTGAACATGGGTCATATTTTTTCTGATTCTTCACATGTTTAATGATTTTTTAAAAATTTTATTTATTTACTTGAAAAAGAGAAAGAGCCTTAGCAGGGGAGAGGCAGAAGCAGACTCCAGACTCCCTGCTGAGCCACGAGTCCAACATGGGACTGAATCCCAGGACCCCAGGACCATGACCCGAGCCGAAGGCAGAGCTTGACTGAGCCACCCAGGCACTCCATGTTTAATGACTTTTTAATGTATATTGGGTTTCATAAATATTACACTGTGCAGGTTCCGGATTGTTATATTTCTTAAAAGGGCTTGCTGCAGTACACAATTAAGTTGACCAGACAGATTTCAAATTGTCTTTTTAGCTGTGGCTGAAATCTGCACTGTTTCGAGAGACTAGGGTCTCTTCTAAGCACTTGTAATTCAGTCAAGGAGTTAAACACTTTTGTGCAGATTTAGGATTTCACTTCCTTTACAGCCTCCTCTCTTATAAAATCATTTCCCTACATTTCTGGCTGCCCTAGAAGACCTCAAACTCTCCTCTATGACCTCAAGCCACTGATAATAAACTTTCTTCTGCACTGACTTGCATGAGAATTTTGGGTAGCCCACAGGCAGATACAAACTAAAGCCTCATCTTTCAAGGATAAACAATAACTTTGTGATTACTCTGAAATAACTTCAATATATCTTTTAATATATTATAGGGCTTTTATAAGTGTTAACCTGTAAGAAGGTTTGCTCTGCTTCTCCCTCCTCAAGCTGATCTGCTATTATAGGAAGCCTGACTTAAAGAGATAAACACAGAAAAAAGTTTGTGAGTTAGAAAATAAATATTTAGATGTAATGAATAAATTAGCAAGCTGGTTCTTTAGGGGAAAAATTAGAGAGAAAATGCCAAATAGATATTTAAAAGGACAAAAACACATAGTATAAATAATAATGTATAAGAGAATAGAATAACAGAAGATAATAATCAATTGACTAAACAGGCCAGCCTAGAAAGTGGGATAATAACTACACAGGAATAGAGTAATAGCCATGGAATAACCACAGAGCATATTAGGCAAACTCATCCAGAAAGAAAGGAGAAAACACATAAATAAAAAATACTAGAAATTAGGAGAGGATATCACTATAAACCTGTAGACATTAAAGAGGTAACATCGGAATATTGTAAACAAGTTGATACCACATAATCAACTTCAGTGAAGTGGGTGCATTTTTTGAAAGACACAAATTATCAAAGGTCAAGCAAGAATAGAAACCTAAGTAGTTCCACATCTATTAAAGGAATAAAAAGCTTTAATTAAAATTTTCCAATAAAGAAAACCCCAAGACCAGTTAACTTCATTAATGAATTTTACCAAATACTGAATGAAGAAACAATACCAATTTTAACAAAGTCTTTCAGAAAACAGAAGAGGAAATATTCCCCATACTAATTTTATGGGGATAGTATTACCCCATACCCCATACTAGGTTGGGCACCTCCTCAACCCCAGTACCTTGATTTTTCTTCTCATGAGTTAAACTACTTTTTTTTTCCTTATCACCCAGATAATGCTAATGTGCTGCCAGGTTGTGAACCATGGGCATAATGAACAGGCAGGCCCATACAATGAATCTTTAGGTCAGGATGCAACCTGATGTGGCTTTCATGGAAAGAATTGTAATAGGTA
Source organism: Vulpes lagopus (assembly GCF_018345385.1). Classification (NCBI taxonomy): domain Eukaryota; kingdom Metazoa; phylum Chordata; class Mammalia; order Carnivora; family Canidae; genus Vulpes; species Vulpes lagopus. The sequence goes on along the minus strand of NC_054824.1, from coordinate 18,619,152 downwards.
CTAAAAGCCTTCAAACAGCTCTTGTTCTTTCTACCCAATTTTAGAAACTTAACATAGAACATTGGAGAAAAAAAAAAGCATTGAAATATAAGCACAAAAGGGTTTCCTTTACATTCTTTATAATCATAAAGTTCTCTTCAATAATATGTTGTTTAAATAATGTATGGTATATTCAGATAGTTAATTACTAAGTTATCATCCTTTAAAACAACTATTTAAATTTGCATTTAGTGATAAAGACAGGTATTTATAATATGTTTCTTAACCAAAAAAGCAGCTGTCTGACCAAAATAAAAAATAAGATATTATGTTTTAGAAGATGGTGAAAGTACATTTGTAATTACATTAAAATGGGAAAAAGTCTGGATGTATATATGTTGAAATGCTCAGTTATAACATGGGGTAGAATCTAGTTGATTTAATTATATTTGCTTCTCTGTATTTACTAATTTATTCACAAAATAACCATACATTTCTTGTGCAACCAAATTAATTATATATATATATATATATATATATATATATATATATATATATATGAAAGATCATCATGGCTACTGTGTGTGGAAACCAACTACTACAAAATTTAAGTAATCTGGGTAAGGGGTGATGATAGCAGCGGAGTAGGGAGAAATTACAATATTCAAAAGACAAGGAATTGAATTTGACTATTCTAAATTATAATATCAATTGGATTTTATCAACTCTTAGATTTTATTTCCTTAACAGAAGAGGAGATAAAAATATCTTTGTCTCATTTAATATCAGAGTCTCAGGAAGGAAACACAGAAATTATCATTCTATAACAATTAAAACCTAAGAAATCTGAAAGTTTAATAGGTCTAAATTGTCTTTTATTAAAAAGAAATTATCGTTTTCTTCTATGATTCATTTTACTCAGTCTTCCACTCAACCAGCAACTTTTCAACGGTCTCATTCATCACGCAATTTGAAGGAGCCAAAAAAAAAAAAAAAAAACAAGATATAATCTTTATGTTTGTATCAAATTCTTCTCAAACATAATCCTAGACTATTTTGGGTAAATTGAAGGATAATTTTGATGCAATCATTGACAATTAATCAGCCCTGCTCTGTCCCTCCAAAATTCAAAACCACCATCTGATGGCATAAATAAATAGTATTCTGGTCCCTAGAAAAGCAAAATACTATGAAATTACTCATGTCCATGCTATTTAAAGTTACATACACAGCCAGACCTCCAGGCATGTTCACAGAAAACTCAGGATTCTAGATCCTCAACTATTGACAATCCATCAGAGTGAAGACTACGTACAATATACACCAACACAGTATCTCTAAACTGACTTCAGGATCAAAAAAAAAAAAAAAAAAAATCAGTGTGCTTCCAAGTAAAATTGGACCAAACAGATTTTCAAATTTTAATAAAATTTTTACTATTTAGGACTTTATTGCTCTTATGTTTTATACATTCCCTGCCGCTAGAATATCAGTTTTGTTTTACATGTAATTTTAATTTCATAAAAATTTTGATGAAGAAAAGATATATGTGCTTGTTGACATTTATTTTTAAAATTCCCTTTGTGAACTCCAAACATCAGGTAGGATACATGAATCACAGTTTGAACTTGGAGTAGTTATATGTAGACTGTGAACTATACTGTCATTCTACCTATACAATGTATTAATTAATGTACACGTATAGATTTTTAGACTTTATTAAAAATTCTGAGTGTGCTCTACAAAATATGGGCCAGGTTTTGCATGAAGTGCCCTCATTCAAACCCCAGTCTGTCTATTCACTAGACCAGTAGTTAATGTTGTAGGTACTGATTTAGGCCTTCTTATTTCTGCCCATTTTTTAGGCTAAATGCACTAGATTGATGCAGGGAAAATTGAAACAAAATACCAAATGCCATGTTTAGCCTCTACATAATTATAAAGCATTAGTGACTTTATCAACCTGTTATGCACTACATTTTACCTAAGGTGATCAAAGGAGATCTTTCTGAGGGGGTGACTTTTGTGTTGGGACCAGAGTGGTGAGAGCAGGCTAGAGGAGATTCCTGAAGGATAGCACAGCAAATGCAAAGTTCCAGAGGTGGAAACAAGAAAAAGGATGGAAGAGTGGTCCATCTATTAGTTTACCTATTAGTAACCCCCTTTAACTTATTGAGTTGGGTGGCTACACTTCTGAAAAGTGGATTCATGTAAAGACGTGCATCAGATTTAGTCTTTTCTAAAGAAAAAAGCTAGTGGAACTCAATGTGGCAGTATCCAAATCAGAGCAAGGTCAGAGAAGAATCCTCCTCATGATCCAAGTCTGAGATGGATCTGATATTGACCATGTGTTAGAAAGCTTAGAAGTGCCAATTAGCTAAGAGAAATGCTTCCCAACCTTTTTATATCATGACTTTTATATCATGACTATATCATTTTATATCATGACTCTAATAGAAAGGACTCTACCTGTAAGACTCAGTGAAGTAAATGGATATAAGTTCTTACTTTGGGAGTCAGCAGTCCATGGGTTCCTGCTCTCATAGGCCCTATCCTGGTTCTTTTTTTTTTTTTTTAATTTTTTTTTTATTAATTTTTATTTATTTATGATAGTCACACAGAGAGAGAGAGGCAGAGACACAGGCAGAGGGAGAAGCAGGCTCCATGCACCGGGAGCCCGATATGGGATTCAATCCCGGGTCTCCAGGATCGCGCCCTGGGCCAAAGGCAGGCGCCAAACCGCTGCGCCACCCAGGGATCCCCCCTATCCTGGTTCTTACACTAATTCTTCTCATGCTTGTAAATCAGTAAAAAATATCCTTTAAGAGAATTATAGGTCATATGTATATATGATGTATATATGATTCTTGAAAGATTATAAATTGAATAGGTCATTGAATAGGTCTCCAATTTGATTTTTAAAATCATGAATGGTCTTGGCAAGTAAAAAAAAAAAAAAAATCTTGAGTAATGCCCAACCTATGTTAAATAGGATATAAGAATTTATTATTTTTTTCCTTCAAAAGCAACAAAAGAGGTAGTCTTCTCTTTAAAGTTTATGTGTATGTTTGTCATATATCTGTATGTGTGTGCATTTTCACTAAGTGGGAATAAGAATCGGATTAAATATTTTACAGAGTATAATTGACAAAAACAAGTTTATAGTTCTGAAATGTATCTAAATTAGATGCCAAAGGAACGAGTGGGGTTTTAGGAGACTTTGAAATTTCAAAGCCATGGAGTATTTATATTGAGAACAATGAATCTATCAAGCTTACTTTATCCTCGTGTCAATCAGGGCATATTTTCCCTTAGTCTGAATCCCTATGGCTTTAAAAATGGAAGAACTAGATGTGATGTTTTCAGAAGGTCCTACCCAATTTAAGCTCATCTTTCTTAGGGAATAATCTTTCTTTAGAAAATTATACACATCTGCTGCACTCATATGAATCTACCAGAGTTCATAAGATTTATACATTTTCCTACTAATTTTTTTAAACTTATAGTCAGCAAAACTGCTATATCAGAAGCACACATTTTCTAAAATTCAATACATAGAGGTAGACATAAACTTTGAATGTATACATATGATATCTTTTTTCCATTGAAGTTATTTTTTTAATATTTTATTTATTTATTCATGAGAGACACGGAGAAAGAGGCAGAGACATAGGCAGAGGGAGAAGCAGGCTCCACAAGGGGAGCCTGATGCAGGACTCAATCCCAAGACTCTAGGGCCATGCCCTGAGCTGAAGGCAGAAGCTCAACCACTAAGCCACCCAGGCATCTCCATTAAAGATTTCTGGGAAGACTCTTTCATTATACTTTTTTTCATTTGATTCATCAGCAACTTTTAAAATATCTGACAAAGAAAGTTAGTACTATGCTTTCAAATTTAAACTTTAATATTTAAACCTTAGAGGGTTAAGGAAAAGATTTTTTTCCTTGTGTTCATCCTCACCATCCCAACTTTAAAAGGGTGAGGCTGGGATCCCTGGGTGGCGCAGCAGTTTGGCGCCTGCCTTTGGCCCAGGGCACGATCCTGGAGACCCGGGAACGAATCCCACATCAGGCTCCCGGTGCATGGAGCCTGCTTCTCCCTCCGCCTGTGTCTCTGCCCCTCTCTCTCTCTCTCTCTCTCTCTCTCTCTCTCTCTGTGACTATCATAAATAAAAAAAAAAATTAAAAAAAAAAGTAAAAATAAAAAAAAAATAAAAGGGTGAGGCCCTGAATATAGGAAGGAGTTTAAACACACATTAACTGGCACAAAGTGAAACATTTAATGTAATATTTGACGTTCTTTGAGAAACTGTCAGAAATTATAAAAAAGAAATTGAAGACTAGGTCTACTTGTATTTCCGGCATTGACCTCAGGACCACTGATCTGGAAAATTAGCATCTGGCCAAGGATGATAAGACCTACAATGCGTCGTGGAGCAGTTGGAAAATAGACTTCAAAAATTTTTTCCCAATGTGCACACTTGAACAGCATACTGAATTTGTAAACTTTATACCTGTATACTCAGGTATTTTCAGGTAGATTATGATTAAAAGCCTTTCTGCCTAAATAAAGTCTAGATTTAGGTGAGTGAGCAGATGACAGGCTAGATGCAAAGACTGGCTTACCCAACAGAAAATCAGAATTCCACTTCATATAATGATTTTTATTTCAAATTGCAATAATAGTATTCTCATTTTACCCTAAATTGTATTTGTGGAAAGGAACAGAAATTTGGTTAAAGTTCCTAATTCTCAAAACTTATGCTTGAAAGTACTAGAGCCTTTAGATTGAACTATTAGAGTTTAAGTGGAAAGTTATGCATGCTTAAGAGTTGACTAGAGAAAATAAATTCCTTCTTAGAGGTTCCTGGAATCTATCACTATCAGACATGATCCTGGAATGCCTTTCATTTATTCATAAACAGAATTCAGTCTATATGTATGTGTATCTGAATCTGAATGTTTTATCACTAAAACACTCCACAAAATTTGTTCTCTGCAGGGACCTGGCAATGCTGAGTGCTTAATCTGCATCTGTAATTAATTTAGAAGGATGAAACAAATTGTTGAGATGTAGAGATAATATCTACTTTTATAGACCGAATAGTACCACTGTAAAATACTGGCTGGGTAGTACTCTACAATACTTCTAGGGGCACTATAGACAGTGAAGGCTAAGGATCATTTCCCTTGTCATTTACAAACTGTGACAAAGAATTGCCTTTCCATTCTCTATCAGAATCAGCTGCAGTTAGGTAAATTCACTGACTCTATTTTCCTATCTTATTTGAACAGCTTCTCAGGTCTGATACAAAATATTGAGTGGTTTCATTTATAGCAGCACATGCACTTGCAAAATCATACAATGCACACCTAACCACTCTTATCTGGCCATATGGTTAATATAAATTTGGGTTAAAAAAGAAAGGGACAAATTCCAAATTAGGAATTTGGAGAATTGGGTTCTAGTCTCTGCTTGGTCCCCAGTAGGACTATGAACAGTTTTCCACACCTATTACATTGAGGTAACTTCTTCCTAAAACAAAGAAATCAATGTAGATATTCTCAGGTCCTCCTTAGGGAACAATATTTCATCATTTAAGTCTCTTTCTGATATGACTTGTATTTTGTGTTTGCACAGATGGTGACAAAGATTAAAAAAAAAAAAAAAAAAACCCGCACAAGAAGGAAAGTGGTCCAGGATCTTTAAGTGAGAAAGCTCTGGATAAGGCCCAACAGCTGCAAGATTAGGTTGAGGATAGGACCTATTTTCGATATCTAGGAATAGATGCAATGACAACACATTCAAACAGAAGAGCATTATTTAAAAAGTGAGTCTGGGCACATGAGAAGTGAAGGGCAGAGCAGGCCTTCAGGAAATAGCCTGAAAGCTCATATTTGCAAGCTACACATGTGCCTGGAAGTTAGTAAATGAATCCTGAGTGATCTTCTTGCTCTCTTTGAAGTACTAGTGACCCACAGATTTTTGTTCTGAGCAGTTATCCTGGTAATCTGAGCAGCCTAGAACATAAGGCTGGTCTCTCACTCTACCTATCTTATCTGTCTGCTATATCGCTACAAAAGCTTTTTCAAGAAAAAAAAAAATCAGATAGCTATCTTCCCATCTACCCTGTTCCCTTTATCCTTCCAGCTTGTCACAGGCAAGTTTTATCATATTCAATCTTTTTCCAACTTAACTGCTCCCTGAAATTGATATTTTAATCTGCTTTAAATTTTTCTGTGTATTAGGAATTGTCTACTATTGCATCGTACATTTGCTTTTTGTTTGAAATTATTTAACAATTTCATGAATAAAGATCTTTTTACCTGCCCTCGTCAATAAGATGGAAACTTTATTGATATCCAAAATCATACATTTTATGGCATTAGCTGCCAGAGAGCAGCAAATCTAGGTACATGATTGTAAGTAGAGTCTTATTAGAAAACTTTTTACAACATATTCTATTTCTTATCTTCCTAAGATAAGAAGGATATGTTTTTACAACATATTCTATTTCTTATCTTCCTAAGTCTCTGAAAACTTTAAGTTTGTCATCTCAAATGGCAAAGGTTAACACGAAACAATTCTGACCAGAAACAAAGGATTTCTCTCTTTAAAAGAAAATGTTAGAAATAATAAAGATTTGGGCAGCCCGGGTGGCTCAGTGGTTTAGCACCATCTTCAGCCCAAGGTGTGATCTTGGAGACCCGGGATGGAGTCCCATGTCAGGCCCTCTGCATGGAGCCTGCTTTTCCCTCTGCCTGTGTCTCTGCCTCTCTCTCTGTGTCTCTCATAAATAAATAAAGTCTTAAAAAAAAAGAAATAATAAAGATTAGAGCAGAATTCAATGAAATAGAGACCTGAAGAACTGTAGAACAGATCAATGAAACCAGGAGCTGGTGCTTTGAAAGAATTAATAATATAGACAAATCTCCAGCTAGATTTATTGAAAAGAAAAAAGACTCAAATTAATAAAATCATGAATGAAAGAAGAGAGATCACAACACCAGGGAAAGACAAACTATTTTTAAAAAATATTATGAGCAACTATATGCCAAAAAATTAGGCAATCTGGAAGAAATGGATGCATTCCTGGCAACCTACAAATTACCAAAACTGAAACAGAAAGAAATAGAAAACCCGAACAGACCAATAACCAGTGAGGAAATTGAAGCAATCATCAAAAACTTCACAAAAAAACAAAAGTCCAGGGCCAATGGCTTCCCAGGAGAATTCTACCAAACATTTAAAGAAGTAATAACTATTCTGCTGAGGCTGTTTCAAAGGATAGAAATGGAAAGAATACTTCCAATCTCGTTCTATGAGGCCAGCATTACCTTGATCCCAAAACCAAAGACTCCACCAAAAAGAAAAATTACAGACCAATATCCCTGATGAACATGGATGCAAAAATTCTCACCAAGATACTAGCCAATAGGATCCAATAGTACATTTAGAGGATTATTCACCATGACTAAGTAGGATTTATCCCTGGGGTGCAAGGGTGGTTCAACATTTGTAAAACAATCAACATGATAGATCACATCAATAAAAGAAAAGACAAGAACCATATGATCCCCTCAACAGATGCAGAGAAAACCTTTGACAAAATACAGCATCCATTCCTGATTTAAACACTTGAAAGTGTAGCGATAGAGGGAACATATCTTAATATCATAAAAGCCATCTATGAAAAGCCAAGAGTAATTATCATTCTCAATGGGGAAAAACTGAGAGCTTTTCCCCTAAGGTCAGGAACACAACATGGATGCCTACTGTAATGTTTTTTTTTTTTTCTTTAAGGTATGCACTTTATTGAACTGGTCTCAAGTCAGTGTACAGGTAAGCCCTGGATGTCTCCATGCCTCAGCCCCACTCCCAGGAGGAGACCAAAAGCCTTCATAAATCTTCAATTGGGGGGACAAAAAATGGGGGCCATGATGACAGACCATTCAAAATAAAACAAAAGGAACAAGTATTAAGGCAAAGATTTTTTTAAAAATTGGACTACATAATTTACACAAAAGCAATTCTATCACCTCCCCTGTGTGGACTCGGGCAAGGACATGGTACTAGAAGTCCTAGCCTCAGCAATGAGACAAAAAGAAATAAAAGGTATTCAAATTGGCAAAGAAGAAATCAAATTCTCCCTATTTGCAGATGACATGATACTATACAGAAAACCCAAAAGACTCCACCCCAAAATTGAACTCATACATCAATTTAGCAATGTGGCAGGGTACAAAATCAATGGACAAAAATCCGTTGCATTTCTACACACTAACAATGAGACTGAAGTAAAAGAAATTAAAGGAAAAAATTAAAAAAAAAAGAAAAAGAAATTAAGGAATCAATCCCATTTACAATTGCACCCAAATAAGATATCTAGGAATAAACCTTATCAAAGTAGCAAAGGATCTATACTTGAAAAACTATAGAACACTTATGAAAGAAATTGAGGAAGACACAAAGAAATGGACAAACATCCCATGCTCATGGATTGGAAGAATAAATATTGTGAAAATGTCTATGCTACCCAGAGCAATATCCACATTCAATACAATTCCTATCAAAATACCGTGGATTTTCATTGCAGAGTTGGAACAAATAAATCTAAGATTTGTATGGAACCAGTAAAGACCCCAAGTAGCCAGGAGAATATTGAAAAAGCAAACCACTGCTGGTGGCATCACAATGTGAGATATCTAGCTATATTACAAAGCTGTGATCATCAAGACAGTAGGGTACTGGCACAAAAACATATACATAGATCAATGGAACAGAATAAAGAACCCAGAAATGGACCCTCAACTCTATGATCAACTCATCTTCAACAAAGCAGTAAAGAATATCCAAATGGAAAAAAAGTCTCTTCAATAAATTATATTGGGAAAATTAGCTACATGAAGAAAACTGAAACTGGACCATTCCCCTATACCATGCACAAAGATAAACTCAAAATGGTTGAAAGATCTAAATGTGATATAAGAATCCATCAAAATCCTAGAGAACACAGGCAACACCCTTTTTGAACTTAGCCACAGCAACTCCTTGCATGACACATCTATGAAAGCAAGGGAAACAAAAGCAAAAATGAACCATTGAGACTTCTTCAAGATAAAAAGCTTCTGGAGCACCTGGTGACTCAGTGGTTGAGTGTCTGTCTGCCTTTGGTTCAGTTTGTGATCCCGGGGGGCCTGGGATAGAGTTCCACATCAGGCTCACTGCAGAGTTCTCCCTCTGCCTGTGTCCCTGCCTCTCTCTGTGTATCTCTCATGAATAAATAAATAAATATCTTTAAAAAAAAAGATATAAAGCTTCTGCACAGCAAAGGAAACAGTCAACAAAACTAAAATACAATCTACAGAGTGGCAGAAGATATTTACAAATGACATACCAGATAAAGGGCTAGTATCCAAGATCTACAAAGAACTTATCAAACTCAATACCCAAGAAACAAACAATCCAGTAAAGAGATAGAGGATGTGAAGAGACGTTTCTCCAAAGGAGACCTTCACATGGCCACCAAGCACATGAAAAAATGTTCCACATCCCTTGTCATCAGGGAAATACAAATCAAAACGACAATAAGATACCACTTTATAGCAGTGAGAATGGCTAAATTAACAAGACAGGAAACAACAAATGTTGGCCTGGGTATGGAGAAGGAGGAGCCCTCTTGCACTCCTGGTGGGAATGCGAGCTGGTACAGCCACTCCGGAAAACAGTGTAGAAGTTCCTCAAGAAAAATTAAAACTAGAATTACCCTGTGACTCAGCAATAGCACTACTGGGTATTTACCCCAAAGATACAGCTGTAGTGAAACAAAAGACATCTGCACCCCAATGTTCATAGCAGCAATGTCCACAATAGCCAAACTGTAGAAGGAGCCACTATATTCTTCTTCAACAAATGAATGGATAAAGAAGATATATATATATACATATATATATATATATATATACACACACACACACACACAATGGAATATTACTCAGCCATCAGAAAGGATGAACACCTACCATCACATTGACATGGATGGAACTGGAGGCTATTATGCTCAGTGAAATAAGTCAATCAGAGAAAGACACCTATCATATGGTTTCACTCATATGTAGAATATAAGAAATAGTGAAAAGGACTATAAGGGAAGGGGAGAAACTGAGTGGTGAAAAATTCGAGATGAAGACAAACCATGAGAGACTCCTAACTCTGGAAAAGAAACAAAGGGTTGCAGAAGGGGAGGTGTGGGGGGGGGGGGGGATAAGGTAATTAGGTGACAGGCACTAAGGAGGGCACATGATGAGATGAGCACTGCGTGTTATACTATAGGCTGGCAAATTGAATTTAAATAAAATTTAAAAATGGGAAAAAATGCTGATGGATTGTAAATCTCATTCACAGAAATGTATATCAGCTCCTTGTCAATTCCTAGTCTCTGTAATTTATGTGCTGCAGCAAAATGCTGGTTTCAGTATCCTAATCATAAAAAAAATTATTCCACCTAAAAATGCATCAACATACGTATTATATACTAAATTGTGTACCCCCAAATTTATATGTTGGAGTTCTAAACCCCAGTGTGACTATTTGAAGATGAGGGAATGGGGGTGGGACTCTAATCCAATAGGACTGGTGTCCTTATATAAGAGAAAGAGGCACCAGAGCTCCCTTGCTCTCCCTGTAGGCCCAAAGGAAAGGCCATGTGAGGACACAGCAAAAAAAAAGAAAAAAAAAAAAAGAAAAAGAAAAAGAAAAAGAAAAAGAAAAAGAAAAAGAAAAAGAAAAAGAAAAAGAAAAAGAAAAAAAGGTGGCAATCTACAAGCCAGGAAGGGACACCTCACCAGTAATCAACCCTGATGGCACCTTGGTCCTGGGCTTCTAGCCTCCAGAACTGTAAGAATATACATCTCTGTTGTTTAAGCTAGTTTGTGGGGTTTTGTTATGGCAGCCTGAGCAGACGGATACAATACACACCCTTGTTTTTCATTTTCATACTTTTGATGTCTTATTTTACTCATATAGGGCAAACTAAATGCATCTAATCTCCTGATCTCTTTTGAAATGAAAATGGTTTTTGTTAGTCTTCTGAATTTACAATATATATTGCATTACATATATATAGAGAGAGTTCACTTTTGAATCAATTGGTGTTCCACTTTAACACAGGTGTTCCACCCTGACAATAACTGACATTTATTTTGCTTGGTAACATATAGCAGAAAATGGGACATTGATATAATCCACAGACTTTATTCAGATTTTCACAAGTTTTACATGTACTCATTTCTGTGTGTGTGTGTGTGTATCTGTGTGTGTGTAGGTCTGTGCAATTTTATCTCATGTAGGTTCATATAACCACCACAATAATCAAGATTCAGAACTATTCTAATACCCCAAAGATGCCACACGCTACCCCTGTATGGTCAACTTTCCTCTCCCTCCTTCATTTTGTTCGCTTATTTTGCATGTAAAATTTCCCCTTATCTCAAAATAAAGGGGACTAGTTATAAGCTTTGTTAATTTTGAAAACTTTTCAGCTACATTTAGGTTTCCTTCAAGAACCCCACCTTACTTTAATTATTTTCAGCTTTCTCTTTATAAGTTGAGTGACACTCAATGAATGTATAGGGCTTGCATCCTGAATGTTAATGTCCATTGACTGATGAATGGACTAATGAATGGATGTACACACACATACACACACACACACACACACTCACACAATGGAATATTACTCAGCCATCCATCAAAAATAATGAAATCTTCCCATTTGCTATGACATAGATGGAGCTAGAGCATACTATGCTAAGTGAAAGAAGAAAGAAAAATACCTTATGATTTCACTAGTGTGGAATTTAAGAGGCAAAAACAGATGAACATAGGGGAAGGGGGTAAAAAAAGAGACAGAAGTAAACCACAAGAGACTCTTAACTACGGAGAATAAACTGAGGGTTGCTGGAGGGGAAGTGGGCTAAATGAAGGGGATGGGCTAAATGAGAGATGAGTATTACGGAGGGTATTTGTTGTGATGAGCATTGGTTGTTATATGTAAGTGTAAGTGATAAGCCACTAAATTCTACTCCTCTAGTTAGGGTTATTGCTAACTAGAATTTAAATAAAATTTGAAAAAATAAATAAAATTAAGAGAAATCATTGCTTTCTCCAGGAAGCAACTGCCTCCTATCAGTCAGCTTCTGAATTCCTGAGGACTACACACTTCCCGGTGCCTTTTCCCATGATCTCCTTCAGCTTTCCCCCATGACCTCCTCTCCTGAATCTCCAACCATGACCACCACCACCACAACTATCCCTCTCCCCTGGTTACAACCACCAATCTTTACATACACTTTACTAAACTATTGATTCGTACCCTCCAATAAACATAGCTGTTGGACAAGCCACCTTGACCTGAGGAATACACCAAAATGTCATCCAAATATACATATGACTGCTACTCTTAACACATTGCAATACCATCAAGATGTTATCAGAGACAACAGAAATTCAAGATCTGTTTTCTTGGCTAATGCCTCATAAAAGAGCAACTTTTAAGAGCCAACATATAAGATTCCCTTATATTTATACTAGTCTTCTTCCTTTTTACTCTCATAATAATATGTTTTCCATGATGTATAGACCAACTTATGTCTATTCTTTGAAAGTCTCCCCTACAATCAAGGCCAAATATTCAAATAATCAAACTCAAACTGGTTCAAGACATCAAGGAGACAACTGTAACATAGTTTTCAAAATGGTTTCATGACTCAGCTTTGATGCCCTGGCTAGAGGCTGCTCAGTTCCCCTTCTTGAGCAGCTATTTATGCCTGTACCCCCAACTACCACCCTATTGGGCTCTTACCCTGGACCACTAGCCACTTACCTTAATCATCCCAGAGCCAGGGATATACCAGGCAACTACAAATAGTCCCTATGCCCCAAAGTTGCTAAAGCTATTCACGCTGGTCCATTCTAAGCCTGCTTTCCTTGACCTGTCCGTTTCTTCCCTTGTAAACCATACCGAAGGCACTTCCCAATAGTTCCCCTACTCTCCCTCTGCCTTGCTATTGACCCCAGGTGATTCCCCGTGTGGCCCCTTATGGTTTGATGTGTTTTCCCTCTTGAAATCTCAGAGTATAACAAGTTATCTTTTAGGTGGCAGTTGCCTCCTATCTGTTGGCTTTACCATACCCAAAGAATAATAATAATAATAATAAACTATTAAAACAATATTTGGCTAAATCACACAATTTTTGACATTTCATCAAAGCCTTCTATCTCGAAAGCCCCAGTTAAAGGGTATATAACAGCTTGGTGTACCAATAATATTCTCTTTCCTCAGGCTATGAACAGAGGTATATGATAGCTTTTGCACAATACACAGCAATTCAAGAGGAATTAGAAATTGCCAATATGAGTAATCTTTTATCTTTCTAGAAAGTTAAATGAATAAGAGCATAGCCATGGGCTCAGAAAGCAAAAATTACAGAATTCCAATGAGAACTGAAACAAATGCATTTTTGTTTTTGATATATGGACATATGTAAAAAGAAGTCTTTCTACTTCCCATTTTTAATTACTATTGAATAAGTGATATGTAGCAAAACTATCAGTTTTCATTTAAAAAATATATATCTTTATATCTGAGTTGAAGACATGAAGCTCTGAGGTTTAGAAAGTTATTTTGTACATTTCTCCTGTTAAGAGATTTATTTGCTTTTAGTGATTTCTCCCTTTTCCTTTTTTTTTTCTCCTTTTCCTTTGAAGTCATGTGGTACATGGGGTGAAGTGGGCATGGGGGTAAGAAGTGGATGATAGAGGAATATTTCTAATAGATTTAATAACCTCTGACCAGAAATGGTCATACTTTAGAATTATAGCATTATTAGTAAATATTGATGGCAATCTTTTATTTTCAACATCTTATAAAACCTTGACAAAAATGACGAGGCACTAAATTTAACTACCATTGCATATTCTGCAAGTATCAAGAAAGCTCTGGTGGTTCTGGGATAAATCAAACAAAGGTTTGTGTAGCTCAGGAGGGATTAATATACTTTGAATTATTTTAATCCTTTAGGCTCAAGGTAGTTGTTACACCAACTACATATGAACCTCCCAGGAATAGAATTGCCCAGCTTTTTATGAATTTGTATAATGATTCATGCAGTATTAAAGGAGCAGTGTAAAACTGAATTGAAATCACCAATGCTGATTATGTTTAAATGACAATATTCCTCAACCACACCCCCAAAATTTAATTTCTTACAGGGTATTAGTCGCATTCATACTTATGTGCCTGGAAATTCAGAAAGGATCCTAAGGTAACTGTGGAATAGAATCTTCTCTATTGTAAATGGCTTGGGACCCACTTTTGCATGTATGTATTAATTTTAATACAGAGGCCTAAATCCAAAATTTAGCTCCAAAGAAAAGATTGCCATTCCTTTTTTTTTTTTTTTCCCCCCTCCTTCATTGGGTTGAGTCTCTATAAACCCCCTCAGGCTTGTCCTGTTTTCTTTTTTTTTTCTTTCCAGTCAGATTCCAGTTCTCATTCCTTTAGACAGGTATTGATTGGCATGCTCACTCCAGTTCTCCCTTGGGAAATTTTCTTACATACGTGTGCACACTTTTTTGTTTATCAACAGTAGAATTATATCAATAGAACAGGCATAGTCTTTGTTCTGTATTTACTTAGACTGTTTCAGAATCTGTCACCAGCAAACTAGTCTTCCCAGGGATGGCCATCTTTTCTCTCTCCCTACCTTTTCTTCTTGTCTAATTCTTATTCATTGCTTAACATAAAGTTCTTTTGCAGTTTTCTTCCATTGTTCTGATTCTATTGCATCCCTTTCTCTGTTAATTCTCTACATAATCCACAAAACAATGGAATATTCCAGGCAATGATAGAATTGGCCAAAAATACCTGAATATTTGTTTGGTATCACTAACATCAAATACATTTATATTAATCAGCAAGCACAAAATAATATTAAAAAAATTTTATCTGTGTAAGATATTCATATATATATATATATATATATATATATATATATATATATATATATATATCTGAACTACCAGAAATTTGTTGGACTTATATATGGAAATATTTGAGCATACATAAAAGTTTCTGTGGAAAAATTTTAGTTTCTCTTACATTCTCAAAGTATTCCTTGAATCCAGAAAGATTTAAGGACCATTGAATGCTCCTTCTACTGAATAGGTAAAGAAAGTGATAGGCGATTTCCAAGAATGATTTATATAAGGAATGAAGTAATTACAAAAGTGAAACCTACTTAATTAGCTAATATTCCACAATGATGGAGGCTGTGTTTCATTTTGTTTTATTCAAAGATGCAGCTAATTTGCTTTTAAATACTTTTCTTGGGGCAAATATGTTTTCTTTGTAAATAAAATAGTTTTACCTATCTACCTTTTACCTTGTACCTATCTACACAATAAAAGAATAGTAGTTATATGATTATTTGGGGAATTTAAATAGTCAGAATATCTAAAAGGAAATGATTTAGGTTTTATAAAACAATCAAGAACTTTCAATGCTATTAATGTCTCATTAAGTCATTCAAGCCAAAGCTTTTATTGAGTACAAGTAGTAAATATAGAGGTGGGAAATGGCAAATTAATTTCCTACTACAATTTGGAAAGAAGGGAAGAATCTAGGAGTCTGAGTGACTAAATGTAGCTTTTGTCCCACAGCACTGACAGGAAGGGCATTGGAGCATAAGAGAACCTCAGGGGATTGCACTCCAGAAAGGAGGCAGAACTAAGTAAATAAATTCTCGTAGGAATACAGCTGAGGGTATTATTACTAATCCCTGAAAATGAAATAACACCTCAATTCCTTGAGAATTCCAGCATTAAAGCGCTCACAAACACCTAGCAGAAGCAAAGGAAAAATATCAGTGTTTTTCTCAGTTGGAAAATAGAATCTTCCTATATTCCTCCAGGACAGGAATAGAGTGACATGAGTTGGGCACTCATTTCAGGGGTAAACTTTAAAGATGAAGCAAAAAAAAAAAAAAAAAAAAAAATTACAATTATGATAAACATTTAATGCTATATTTTTAAAAATCATTGAAATATTTAATGCAATATTTTTAAAAATAAATGTTTTAAAATATTTTAAGATCTTTAACAATATTTTTAAAACATTTAAAAGATTTTTTAAAATTTTAATAAACATTTAATGTGATATTTTAAAAATGTTTTTAAAAAGGCAGAATCTAGTAACTTTATAGTTTCTAGTCTGGCAGGTAGAAACCTTGGAAGTAACCACTTCATCTTTATAAGTAAAAAGCTGAACAAACCATCAAAGCAACAATTCTTTCTAGACACATTAAAGAAGTGAGGTCACAGGACAAACCACTGTCTCCAAAATTGAAAAGACTGATAGACAAATACAGAGAACCTCAGTTTACCAGATCAGAAACTCAGGATCTGAAACCTCCACTGAAACCAGCATGGGGTAGGAAAAGATCAACAATTCTAACTGAGGAATTGGTGGAGGCTTAGTTGGAAAATCTAGAGATAAAATCTTTAGGGTGAACTAATCATAGGGAGGCCTCCACATTTTGTGAATCTTACTTCCTCAAGTTGACCAGGTTCTTACAGTGAATACTGGAAAAAAATCTCTTTCACTTCCCACAGAGGTAGGTAAAAGCCATTTTGAAATACAGCGGAGCATTCTGTTCTTAATAAGGCCTCCCCTCAGCAAAAACCAGTTAACCAGAGCTTAACCAGCTGGGGTTTATCAGACTCCAAGTGATATGGAAAAGGGAAATACCCAACTCTAGCTGGCTCTGGCTTTCCACATGGAGAAAAAGCAATGTCTAATGCCAGTACCTTCCATCCTTCCACAAAGGAGAGGAATATACAATGCCAACCCACTTTTGTTATTGGTCCCACCTAATGATGGGTACTGAGAAGCATTGTGAAGTTCACAGTCCAGATGCATAGGCTCACTAACAGACTGAGACCTAACCATAGGACTATGGGATGCTGGCCCTTCCCACACCTCACCACCACATTACTAAAAAATAATTGTAAAAACCAACACAGTATAAAAGTCCCCAAAAAATGTTTGAAAAGACAGAGCACATATCAAAACAATGCTCAGATATGTCAAGAATGTTGGAATGATCAGATCCAGAATTTAAAACAACTATGATTAAAATGGTAAGAGCTCTAATAGATAAAGAAGACAGTATGTAAGATCATATGGCAATATAACAGAGAGAGGGAAATTCTGAGAGGTTCAAACAGAAATGCTAAAGATCAAGAATACTGTATAGAAATAAAGAATGCTTTTGATCATCTTATTAGCAAACTGGACATGGATAAGGAAGGAGTCTCTAAGCAAGAGAATATCTACATAGAAACCTCTAAAGCTAAAACAAACAGAAAAAAAAGACTAGAAAAACAAAATCCTCAAGAACTCTGGGAGAAATACAAAAACAAATGTAACATATGCACAATGAGGATACCAGAAAAAGAAAAAGAAGAAAACATTGAACAACAATGATGAAGAGTTTTCCCAAAGTAATGTCAGATAAGAAACCACAGATCCAGGAAACTGAGAGAACACCAAGCAGTATAAATGCTAAAAATACTAAACTGTGGCGTATCTTTTTCAAAATAAAGAAAATCAGAGATATAGAAAAGAATCCTGAAAGAAGCCAGAAAAGAATACCATAGTTATCGAAGAACAAAGAGTTGCTTCTGATTTCTCTTCAGAAACCATGCAAGGAAGATGAGGGGAAGAAAACATTTACCATTTAGAGAGAAAAACAATACTCACCTAGAATTCTATACCCTTTGGAATTATCCTTCATAAGTAAAGGAGAGGGCAGCCTGGGGGTGCTCAGCGGTTTGGCGCCGCTTCAACCCAGGGCATGATCCTGGAGTCCTGGGATCGAGTCCCATGTCCGGCTCCCTGCGTGGAGCCTGCTTCTCCCTCTGCCTGTGTCTCTGCCTCTCTCTCTGTGTCTCATGAATAAATAAATAAAAACTTTAAGAAAAAAAAAGTAAAGGAGGAATAAATACTTCCTTAGAAAAAGAAAAACTTAGAGAATTTGTTACCAGTAGACCTGACTTGCAAGAATGTTTGAAGAAGTTCTTTAGAGAGAAGGAAAATAGTATAGGTCAGAAACTTGGATCACTGAAGAAGAGATAAGTGAAGATAGAACTTTTATTTTGGGGGGATGCCTGGGTGGCTCAGTGGTCGAGCATCTGCCTTTGGCTCAGGGTGTGATCCCGGAGTCCTGGGATCGAGTCCCACATTGGGATTCGTGCATGGAACCTGCTTTGCTTCTGCCTCTGCCTGTGTCTCTGACTCTCTCTCTCTCTCTCTCTCTTTCTCTGTCACTTATGAATAAATAAGTAAAATCTTAAAAAAAGAACTTTTATTATTCTTATTCTTAATTGATCTGACAAAAATAGTTTGTTCAAAATAAAAATAGCACCAATGTGTTAGAATATATATATACAATCTATTGAATATATATATATATATATATATATATATATATATATATATATATGGATAAATATATTTCTTTAAAATGTTGATTTGAATGGTTTCTATTTCTGGAAGGATCTAGAAAGATACACCTTGATTATGGTGTGGTGAAACCATGGATATGATTGAGAGAACAGGAGCAGGGATTGATAGAAGGGGAAGTCTATCATCTGTGAACAAACTTATAATGAGTTTAAGTATGCTGGGTATTTGACTATGATAATGAAAAAATGGCAAGAAAGGGCAAGAGGAGAAAAAAGATTTCATTCCATAAATACAGAGGGCCTGCTCTATGCCAGACACTGCTCTAGATGGTGGAGATACCTGGATGAACAAAAACAGAAACTCAGACCTAGTGGGAAAAAAAGATGAGCAATGGCTTCTCTGCTGCTAATAAGATATTATGATGCATAATGTTCAGAATTAAGTCAGCTTCTCCAACAATCAAAGTTGAGTTGAGCCATGTTTAGAGAAAAATAAAAAGTCAGAGGAAAGAGATAAATCTTCCTCTGCATGGCCCAGAATAGCTGAGTAGCATTCTAAAGACAACACAATAATGTTGCATGGCCAGAGGTCTACATGGTGTTGATTAATAGTAAGTACATGTTGAGCCCCTACTATTTGAATAATTCTATGATAGACACTGAAGATAATAGAAATGAGGATGTTTTGCCTCCTAGAACTCAAGTGATGAGAGTACAGTGTTTCTGAAAGCAATCTCTATCCTACCACTTACCATCTGTGTGACTTGGTGTCCAATTCCTCAACGACTTGTGAGAATTAAATGAGCTAATCCATGGAATATGTTTAGCATAGTGCTGGCACATAAATAAAAACTCAATAAATAGTAGCTCATCTTTACTACATGACTAATTTCAGAAAATTAGATTTAAGGAAAAACTGCCTGATAGTCAGGGTCCTGGTAAAATGGCCCTTAAAACAAACCAAAAAAGCTCTAATTTGTAGTGCTTGTTTGTAATACCCAGGAAACACTATTAGAAGCCACATTAGGTCCGCCTGGCCTTTCATGTATATACATTCTTGGTTAAAGAGCATTGGCAATATAACTCCGGGCAGACTGTAACTTCTAAGGGTAAACAGCAAAGTCTCCTTGTGTGTGTTGGGGGTGGGTGTTAAGATTTTATTTATTTATTCATGAGAGGCAGAATGAGAGGCAGAGACACAGGCAGATGGAGAAGAAGCCTCTATGCAGGGAGCCCGATATGGGCCTCGATCCTGGGACTCGATCCTGGGATTCCAGGATCACACCCTTAGCTGAAGGCAGATGCTTAACCTCTTAGCCACCCAGGCATCCCAGCCTTTGTGTGTTTTTCACAAAACCTAGCACAGGGCGGTACTTAGTTAGTGCATAATATATATTCTCATATTCTTCATTTTTTTCTTTAATTAAAAAATAGTTTCATAAGTTTATCCATGCTTTATACACTGTGGATACAAGGAAATTTGTAACTCTCTGAGTGATTATTATATGGCTTGAGTTACCAGAATAACTGAGTTGAAAATAATATAGCTATGGTTCCTGAAAACAAATTTTTGAGGCTAACAGAACTCAAGGTGCCATAAAATTTTAGTAGGTTGTTGATGAGAAAGACAATAAAAAAATATAGCAATAATCCTTCAATGTGCCTTTCATTTAGTGACATAACTTATGACAGCTTTTATAACAATACCTTTGCATTTGTACTCACCCAGAATCCATATTTTTATAAGCAAGCTAGGAAATGAGCCATTACATAGTAAAGAGGTAAAATTAATTCAGAGCCCACTCAAAAATAGATGTAACAATTTGCATTAAAATGTGGATGGAAACGTGACTTTTGATGAAATAGGGAGTTTTCTAAGACGATGACACTGGAAAAAATTCTTGCATAAACAAAAGTTTGCCTACCTGTTTTACTCCTTAGTCTTTAGATGCCAGTCTTATGCAATTTAACATTTAAAAGCTGTCAGCACTATTTTAGACTACTGTGCTTTGGGTCTGCGAACATTGCCAGGGAATTTAGACTTAAATCTAAAGTTGTCCGTCTGTGTACAATAAGATAAACACATCCTAAATGGTCTTTCACCTTTAAGAAACAAATATTTCACTCACTCATACAGCTATCTAGAAATGGAACCACTCGTTAAGGGCAGGGGAGAAGTGGAGAGCTTCTGCGGTACAAAGCCCCAGCATTTTCCCCACCAACCAGGTCATATATTAACTATTCCCTCATTGGAACTATTGGTTCAGTGTTCATTTAGAATTGTCCTGAGTATCTACCACGTGATGGACACTATTCTTAATGTCCTCTTTACATAAAAGGTAACATTTCTGCAAGGCACAACCTAAAAGTATCTCAGTTGTTTGATTTTGCATATATGGAATCATAATGTCCACATCATTCAACCCACAGGAATATTGTGAGACAATTTGAGACAAGCAGGGCAAAGCCCTTTGAAAAAATGAAAGCACTGTACAAATGAAAGGAATTGGCATTATTGAGAATTAAATGACTTTTTGACTCGAATTCATGCTCTTATGTCACCTCTTTTTATTTGACAAGACCATTAAATTGTATATAGTATGAAAACTTACAAAGTGTGCTGGCTGGCCAAAGCAACATAGAAAAAAGAATCACTTCTGAGAGTTGCTAAATTCAATTATTAAATATTTTTTTATTATTGAAATAGGATTTTTAGTGACCTTGAAAGGTATATTTGTAATTTTTCTTGGGTGTAGGTATGTTTAATTTAAAAAATCTTACTTCCTAGATAAAGGCTTTCTTGAATTTTCTTGTTATAGGTAAATAATCTTTTATTCCTTCAAAATTCATATTATTTTATCCATGTGTATTTTTTTCCTCTATGTCATGCATTGTTTATTCCTCAGAATTACAATATAGTTTATTTCAATGCACCTGTCACATCTTTGACTACACTTTGAATGCTGGAATCTGTCTGCTTCATTTCTTTAGCTTCCACAATACTTAGAAAATGGCCTTATTCTTATAGGTATTTGGGGAATAAAGATTGAAATATAAAAGACTGCACCATCTGTACAGCTGTAATTGCCTCTTTACAAAATTATAAATTTCCCTCGACCTTGTAAGAAAAAAATTATAAACAGAAAAATCAAAAGGAAAATACAAAGAAGATGTATTTCGCAAATTCGTAACAATTGTTAATGTTTTTCCAAATATGCTTTCCCTCCCTCTCTCTAGACATGTACACACAGAAACAAAAATATTTTGTGAACTATTAAGTTACAGACAGCATGATGTCTCACTCTTGAATCCTTTAGATCAATCCTGTCCTGAATCCTTTAGATCCTTAGAATAGGAACACTTACATATATAACCAAAATACCACTCTTGCTTCTAATAAAATTGACAATTTCTTAATATAATCTATCACCCAGGTCAAATTGATTTTTGCAATTTTTCCCAAATGCTTTATTGCTATTTTTCAAAACCAGAAAGCAATCAAAACTTATGTATTGCTTTTGTGTTTTTAATGATGTATCTTTAGTCTCTTTTGGTCCAGGACAGTTTTCTCACTTTTTTTCTTTCTTTTTTTTTTCCTCTTCTTTTCTTTTATTTTCCACTTATTGATTGATTGATTGATTGATTGATTGATATTGGAGTTTTGAAAAGGTTGGGCCATTGTTTTACAGAATGTCCCACATTCTGGATTTGGCTGAACATTTCTTATGGCATCACTTAATGGGTTCCTCTGTGTCATATATTTGCTGTAAACTGGAAATTACATCTATTTACTTGATGAAACTCATACTAAACATTTATTTTCAGTGATACTACGTAGATGATGCTGCATACTTCATGTTGGATCAAATCAAGTGGCAGAAAATGTCACATCCCAATAGCAAGTTGGCCCAGTATGTTTAATGTTAACTTTGATCATTTAAGGTGAAAAACTCCCAAGTTTGTTCCCTGTAAAAATATGCTCTTTGCTTTTCAAATTATTATAAACACCATGGGGATGTTATGCTCCTGAATACCTCTCATCTAATGATTTTAGTATTCATGAATGATTCTTGCATAAAAATCTTATTTTATTTATAATCCTCTCATTGTCTCCATTTTATTAGCCCATGTTCTTCTATAAAAAAGAAAGAAATCTTCAACAGTTGAACAACAGTTCTACTTAAAAACCTAGGTTACAAAAAAAATAAAATAAAAAAAATAATAAAAAAAAAAAAAAAAAAAAAAAAAAAAACCTAGGTTACATGCTTAATCCTTTACCTTTACCTGCCAAATTTCTTCCTTGTTTTCTCACACAGGAAAACACCTCAAGTTTGCCTTGTGTGTGTGTGTGTGTGTGTGTGTGTGTGTTTTCTGCCAAGGTCTGGAATCAAGCATTCCTCTAAGGAGTCCCAGTTCCTTTTATTAGGGCATGGTATTTAGAAATCAGAAACAGAAGGGCTCCTGGGGGGCTCAGTCTATTGAGCACCTGACTCTTGATTTCAGCTCAGGTCATGATCTCAGAGTCATGAGATCAAGCCCAGAGTTGGGCTTCCCCAGAATCTACTTGAGATTCTCTCTCTCCCTTACCTTCTGCCCTTCCCCCCTCCCTAAAATAAATAAATAAAATCTTTTAAAAAAGAAATCAGTATCTGGGTGCTTCTTGTGCTCATTAGTATGTTATTGTTCCTCGGCTCTTTTAGCAGAACAACAAATATATATTTTAAAAGTCATAAGTTCATATTAATATTTATAATTCTTCATTTACATTTCCATATGTGTCTTTTATGGTTTTCTATTTCTTATTTTTCTTTTACATAGAAGTCTTATTTTCTAATGACATTAATATATTTATGTCCTCCATATTTGTTGTTCTAGTCTATATGTGAAACATTTTCAAAATGATAGCATCAGTATGATTTATAACAATAAAAACCCTGATTAAGTTTTTTTAATTCTTGGGGCACCTGGGTGGCTCAGTCAGTTAAGCACCTACCCTCAGCTCAGGTCATTATCCCAGGTGCCTGGGATCAAGCCCTGAGTTAGGCTCCCTGCTCAGTGGGGAGTCTGTTTTTCCCTCTCCCTCTGCCCCTTCCCCTTTCCATGCATGTTCTCTTTTTCTCTTAAATAAAATACTTTAAGAAAAATGTTTGTAGTTCTTTTTATTTAAAATATATATTTCATTATCTATTGTCATAATATGTTTGAGTCATCTGAAATGTTTCCCTGTGATTATCATAGTAATTTAATGCTCAATTAAGTTAATTTGTTTTCAATTCTAGAATTTGAGAGTTTTTCTTTATTTTTTAAACTATGTCAAACTTTTACATAGTTTGAAAACAAAGTTATTTTTTAAAAGATTTAATGCAAAGAATTCTCATTTCTCATTTTATTTTTGCCACTACTCCCTCTTTTCCCCATATGAACTCATTTGGGTTATTTTCTGGTTAATGTGTCCTGTTTTTATTTTGCAGAAATAAGCAAATATGGGCATATAGTCTCATTTTCTACCTTTATACAAAAGATTACACTATGTAAATTGCTCTCCACCTAAATTTACTTCACTAAAATTTATTTTGCAAATCGTTATGCAGAATTTAACACCCAATTATACTATCATATCATCTACAAATGGAGGTCATTTAACCTTGTCTCTTTTAGTTTCTTATGACTCTCACTGTTTCCTAATATGTAGATTTACTAATTAATACTATCAGAAATGGATACTGAATTAGATCAAATGCTTGCTCAATGTCTATCAATATGATTTTTCTCCTTTTCTAACATGGTAAATTATATAATTAAGAATTTTTATACATTGTAGTATTTTTCTAGCTTAGTTAACCAAAAAAGCAAGCAAATATTTTAGATTTCTACATACCTTGAAACTGTATGAACAATTTTTAAGACCCTTAATGTTTATTAGAGCAGTGTTTAATATTTCACTAAATAATTGCTGGTATACAAAAAGTTCAGTTGATATAAAAATCCTTAAGTAACCATTTGTTTGCTAAGAAGCAAAACATTGTAACTCTCCTACTTAGGTAATCACTATACAAGTTACTTTCAAAAGAAGTTCTCGATCCTATAAAATAGAACTTTGAAGGTTTAAGTCTATGTATCAAGAATGAATTTGTTATTAAACCTTTGCTAGACTTCATCTTTAGGTAAAATAACAGGATTTTTGTTTTAATACTGACAGATCCCTGCATTTCTATAATAAAACCCACTCAGTCTTGATGTATTTTGAAAAATCCTTTTAGATTGTTTGCTAACATTTTTTGTAGAACTTTTGCATCAATATTGGCCAATTATCTGTAGTTTTTTTCATATATATATGTGATTTTTCATATATATATATGAACAATTATATATATATATAATTGTTAGCAAGTTTAAATATTAATTCTCTAGAAAAACATCCAAGCGTATGAATGAATATCCATTTCATCAACATTTTGTTTAGTTTTTTTTTTGTTTTGTTTTTTTTAGCAATTGTAGGTCTTTAGCAAATTTGAGTGAAAGTACAGAGTTCCCAAATACACTCTTTCCCCACACATGCACAACCTTCTCCACTATCTAAATTCTGTACCAAAATGGCACATTTTTTGCTATCAACAAACCTACATTGATATATCATTATCATTCAAAATCCATAGTTTTATCAGGGTTCATTCTTGATATTGTACATTCAATGAGTTTTGACAATCATATAATGGTATGTATCTACTGTTATAATACCATACAAAATAGTTTCACTGGGCAGCCTGGGTGGCTCAGCAGTTAAGCATGATCAAGTCCCATGTCGGGCTCCCTGCATGGAGCCTGCTTCTTCCTCTGGCTGTGTCTCTGCCTCTCTCTCTCTCTCTCTCTCTCTCTCTCTCTCAAATAAATAAATAAATAAATAAATAAATAAATAAATAAATAAATAAAATCTTTTTAAAAAATAGTTTTCAATACCCTAAAAATCATCTGGGCTTTATCTATTCATCCCTCCCTCCATCTTAACCTCTGGAAACCACCCACTTTTTTACAGTCTCCATAGTTTTGCTTTTTCCAGAATATCATATGATTGGAATTTTACAGTAGGTAGCTTTTTGGATTGGCTTTTTTCATATAGTAATGTGCATTAAAGATTCCTTCATGTCTTTGCATGCCTTGCTCATTTATTTTTAGCAATGAATACCATTCAATTGTCTAGATATGTATCACATTTTATTTATCCATTCACCTATTAAAGAACATCTTGGTTGCTTCCAAATTTTGTAAATTATGAATAGAGCTGCTAAAAACATCTTTGTATGTGCAGATTTCTGTGTGGACAGAAGGTTTCAACTTATTTGAGTAAATACCAACATGTGGCATCACTGGGTCATATGGTAAAAGAATGTTTAATTTTGCAAGAAAGTACCAAACTGTCTTCCAAAGTGGTTATACCATTTTGCATTCTTACCAGCAATGAATGATAGCTCCTGTTGCTCCACAACCTCAGCAGCATTTGGTGGTGTCAGTGTTCCGGACTTTGGCTGTTCTGATAGGTGTGTACTGCTCATCAATACTTTTCATCTTAATGTGCAAAATTATCTCTACTGAGATTGCTTTTATTCAAATGGCTGTTTTACCGTTTTATTTATTTTGTGTGCTGGTACTCTCCTTTTTATTTTATTAAGAATACCAAGGATCTGGGCAGCCCCAGTGGCTTAGTGGTTTAGCGCCACCTTCAACCCAGGGCGTGATCCTAGAGACCGGGGATGGAGCCCCACATTGGGCTCCCTGCATGGAGCCTGCTTCTCCCTCTCTCTCTCTCTCTCTCTCTCTCTCTCTGTGTGTGTGTGTGTGTGTGTGTGTCTAATAAATAAATAAATAATCTTAAAAAAAAAAGAATCCCAAGGATCAGGAACCCTGGGTGCCTCAGAGGTTTAGCACCTGCCTTTGGCCCAAGGCGTTATCCTGGAGTCCCGGCATCGAGTCCCATGTCGGGCTCCCTGCATGAAGCCTGCTCCTCCCTCTGCCTGTGTCTCTGCCTCTCTCCGTGTCTCCCATGAATAAATAAATAAAATCTTAAAAAAAAAAAAGAATCCCAAGGATCTGTTTTATTTTTTCATGATCCAAATATGTGTTTACTCATTATTCTATTTCTTGTTTTGTTTTCTAGCTCAACTTTTTTTGATGTTTCTTTTCTTTTTCCTGTCCTTTTTAAGGCATAAATTTAATTCAGTTATCTCCATGTTTTACTTCTATTTATATAAATGGGTTTTCTTCTAATCATTAATTTGACTGTATCCTATATCTTTTTAAAGATTTTATCTGTACTTATTTATTTATTAGAGACACAGAGAGAGAGAGGCAGAGGCATAGGCAGAGGAAGCCACAGAGAGCCTGATGCGGGACTTGATCCCAGGAATCCAGAATCACAACCTGAGCTAAAGGCAGACACTTAATCACTGAGCCACCCAGGCATTCTGACTGTATTTTATAGTGAATCCTTTATATTTTATGTAGATTTCATTAAGTTACATTTTCATTTAGGTAATGTTTATTAGATAATGTGCAATTTGGTTTTTTATTTCCCTTAGACCCAAGAGTAATTTAATAGAAAGCTTTAAAAATTTTTCTGTGGAAGTCTTTTGATCACCATTCTGATTTCTATTTATTTATTGTCTTGTGGCATTGTGACTAATGTATTATTTCCATTTCATGCAACTTGAGGTTCTCTTTGTGAATTAATATACCAACCTTTTTTTGTGAATGTTCATGTGCATCTGAAAAATTCTTTTGTGTTCTAACTTATTTTATGTGTTTACATGTGAAATATCTTAGAATAAAGGTATATTACAGTTGTCCAACATTACCTTGTTTCTTTTGCATTTCCTATTTTATTAAAAATCTATTTTATTAAAGTTGTTGCCATGTTATTTGGTACATAAATAATCAGACCTACTCTGCTTTCATTGTGAATCAGACCTTTTAGCATTATAAAGTATTATTATTTTCCCTGTTAATCCTTTTGGTGTGAATTGTAGCTTTTTAAATATTGAGGTCCCAAAGCCTATTTTGTTTGTATATTCCCTTCCATACATTTACTCATCTTTTATTTTAATATTTCTGAATCACTATACTCTAGAAGTATCTTTTTTATGTAGAATATAATTGAATTTTGCCTTTTGAAATAACCTGAAAACATTTTCCCTTAAAAAGGGAGTTAAGGGTAAACCTATTTGTGTTTACTAATACAGTTGATGTATTCAGCTTCACCTCTACTATGTTATGTTCCTCTAATTCCCACTATGTGATCTATTTCTTATTTTAAAAATATTGAATTACTTTTTGCTACATGGAAAGGCTTATTCTTCTATTTTAGTGATATTTTTATATTATAGTTTACTCTCTTCTTTCCCTGTTTATATTTGTATACATGGTTTGTCAGCTTTAAAGAATATTTTTTTACTTCCAGCAATTATCTATGTGGCAATAAGTAAAGTTTTCTATTTTTCTACTTTCTTCATTTCCCCTTTATTCTGTTGTTTCTTTTTTAACTTTATCAGAACACACAATGTTTACATACTAGTTTTTCATCTGTATCTCACATGTGTCTTAATTTTAAATCTACAATATTAGATTCAATAAGTTGTTTGCAGATATTCTTTCCTGGTAGGGGAAAGCTTGTTTTCTGCTAGACTCCTCAAACAGGTCTCAGTAGTCCAATGTTCCCTGAGTTTTTCAAGTTCAATTTTATTTCTGTAGTTTTTATATTTGAAGGACAGGCTGGCTGGATACAAAATCTGTCTTATGATTCTTCTCTATTATTCTCTTGCTTTCAATGTGATGTGATTTTTAGGAAACTAAATGTTGACATAACGTTCTTTCTTTTGTAAGTTATTAGGATTCTTCTGCCTAGAGACCCCAGATAATTTTTTTCTTCTTCATTTTTAAAACTTGATGCTTTTATCTATATAAGTCCTGGAGTTGACCAGTCTGCTCAATTTTCCCAAGTACATGGGAAATGTATAACTTCAGATCATCTTTGTTTGAGAGGTCTCCTTGAATTATAGTTTTAAAAATTATCTCTGTTCTGGTTTTCTGCCAATTTTCTCTACCTTTGTTCCTTCTCTATTTTATGCCTTTCCCCATTTTAGTTGAATTTTCTTGGCTCTTTTTACTTCTATCCTCTTTGATTCTTACTATATTTTTGGGCTTGCCTATACTCCCTTGTGCATCTTGTAATTCGGTTTTCTTATCTGAGATTTTGTATTTTAGTTTAACTTCCTTCTTGTGGTCAAATTCCATTTCATATTTGCTTGGAATTTATCTATTTTTATTCAGAAATTTTAAAGTCCTAGTTTCTTGTGCTCTTTAATATGTAATTATATTTAAGTCTTCTGTGAATGTTGCATTATAATTTTCCTTTTATGTTTCAAAGTTTTTTTTAAAAAAAGGTATTACAAAAAAAAAACTTTTAAAAATTATGCTTAAAATCTGCTTCTCATTTCTTAGTTTCTTCTTATAACTTTACACAGATGTTGAGTTCTTTCTTTGATTCATGTTTATACGTATTGGATTTTCCTGTACCCACAATAAATAGGTGATAGTATGAGGATGAGTGGAAGGAGGGGTTTGGATATTTTACCCAGTATCATACTATATTATTTTTTACATTGGTATAGTGAAAAATTTCTTTAATAGTGGAGAATTTTTGCTTTGGTTTCATTAGATAATTTGACATCACCCTTTCAGATTTTCCTTCTTCACGTTAAACATAAATATCTCAGGGTTACCTCTTCCTTCTAGGGCACTTCTCCTCTTATCCCAGCTAGCACCTCTCATGCCAAGCAATTTCTAAGACGTCTTCCACAACTTCCTGGCAACCAGTGCTCTGATACATCTGATCTCATGCCTGTTGCCAGTAGTTCTATTCTCATTTGGATCTTTTTCTAAAGGTTGACCCCAGCTGATATTATTTATAATCTGCTACCATTACGACCCTGCTTCACTCTTCTCCCTTCCATGAAGTTTTTTTATTAACTGCTTACTCTGGTATAGATTCTGGAAGCTATTGTATTGGTTTGAAATGTTATTCATATTTACATGTAAATTTCATCTTATATTATTCACTCACTTTTAATCAACCTATAAGTAGGTACATAGGTAATTTTAATTCCTTTCCTTTTTTATCTATATGCTTTTGGACTACATGGTATGGTAATGAACAAAAATAGAATTTTTATGCTTATTTTCATCCAATGACACTAAGAAAAGTTATTTAATAAAAATAAAATTCTATTGTAATGCTTTTCAGTGTTTTTAGTCAAAAACTCTGATTAGCTTAAAAGGTAGTAGATGAACACTGGGAAAATTTCCATTGAACACTACATTTGAAAGAACTTTATTGTAATGGTCATTTTATTTCTATCCTATGAACCAATTTAGAAAACCCAATATTACTTCAAAAAATACCACTTGAGGGAGAAGGAGGTGCCTGGGTAGTTAAGTCAGTTAAGCGTTCGACTCTTGATTTCAGCTCAGGTCATGATCTTAGGGTCATGAGATCAAGCCTCACATAGGGATCCACACTCAGCATGGAATCTTGCTTGTTATTCTCTCCTGCTCCCTCTTCCTCCTCCTCTGCTGCTCCCTCTGCTCTCTCTCAAATAAGTACATACATAAATAAATAAGATCTTTAAAAAGAAAAAGAAAAGAAAATTCCACTTATGGGAAAACCCTGTACAGGTAAACACAACTGTAACTAGAGCCTTAGGATTTAATTTAATTTGTTAGCCGTATTATATCTTTCCTAAATTGTCCAATCTGGTGAGCCAACTCTCTTCCTTATTAAACTTTCTTACAATTTAAGAAATGACAAATTCTATATTATATACACATAATTATGTATATTCTGACAGAGAATTCTTTTCATGGACTCCTGATTTCCCAGTCTCTAGTGTTGGAGACATGGATATTCACAATCCCAGTGAAATTAGAATAAAAAAATATCAATTGACACATTGGAATAGGCAATGTAATAATTATGGCTTGTGATCTGGAAACATTAACCCATCTCTCTCAAATGAAAAATTTACATTTTTTCCACATTATGATATTTTATTACTGTTAAGAAGACACACACTTAGAATGTTTCCCAATTTCATAAATGTAAATAAATGAATTACCCAGTAGAGCTTATGGTAAATGGGCTACTTTTATCTATGCAGTCAGATTTTTATGCACCTTACACTTCCTATTCAACTCAAGACAAGCAGGCAATTGAACAAAAATAAATTTAAAAAGCAAACAAAATTACTAACTATGTAAGAGACATGTTCCTATTTTGTTATATCATTTAATGAGATCAAGCAAAACAAAGAATATTTCTTTGCACATGTAACTAGTAGGCAACCAGATTAATACCATACATTCAAGCAATATATTAATGTACATAAAATAAAACTACTGTCTCAAAAGCAATATATCATTTTTCTCAGAATTTGGGAGTATGTGTGTTCAGAGCTTTTTTGTTGTAAGGGAGTAACCATCTCTACTCATGACTATGATCAAATCAAGATAGAACTAGATCTCTTAAGAACAATGGTGTCAAATAAGAAATATATCCAAATAGTGCATTAAAAAATACTTTAAAAAGAACACCATTTTTTTTCAGTTATGTTTCATTTAAATTGAATACTTACAGAATTAAGCTAATATATACCTTCCATGCAACTGTCACTGTTCTAGGATCTATAGGGGATAAAAAGTAATACATAGTCTGTTTCCTACATTTGAGGAATAAAAGGCATGCCCCTGTAACAGTTAAATGAAAAACATGATTATATAACATCATGTTCTATATATAACATACTCAAATGTTAAATATGTTGCAGATAAAAAAGAGTAATTGAAGGTCAGGAATATTTAAATTTAGGAGTAATTAGGACTAACAAGAGATTCAAAGGAGAAAAATATTGAAATGGATTAAAATTTATATAGCAATTAAGCAGAGACCCTGGTATTCATCTAGGGTGGAGTTTTAGTGTATCTGGTTCATGAAATGATGAATCAAGTGATGATCCAAGGGGAAGAACCGAAGGGTTATTAGGGTGAGTTGGCTGTGTGGGTACTGTGTGGGTACTCCAATTAAGTGGAGCAGTTTCTTAGCAAATAGAGACTTCTTTTTCTGATTTATTGAAGTACTTTGACACTACTTTTTAGTTTTTTCTTTACCTTAGCCAACAACCATCTCAGAGTTACTTTCTCTCCCTAAGGTGAACTAAGGGATGCCAAGTAAGATACTTATAATTGGCAAGATCAGGAGCTCCTTTTTCAAGATATTATCAATGGGATAATTTCTAGTGAAGACTAAGATAGAACCATATTTCTGTGTTGTAAATACAGGATAACAATGAATAGAACATAAATTTCCAGTGTTCCAGTATAAAAAAACAGTAAGAAGAGAAAAATAAGTGGGACAGAAAATAAAAATACGTATCAAGTACCCAAGTGATATATGAAGGCAGAGAAGGAAGCAAGGATTTCTACACAATTGTAATAGATGATGTCAGATATAAATTAACATTGAATGTTCACTATTGCCTAAATAAATTACCACAGAACATCTCAGAGGCAAAACAAGCCACACAAAAGTTAAGATAACAGTAATAATAATTATTATAATAATAGCTATAATGATGATAATAAATAATTTGGAAAAAAACAAAGAAGGCAAAAAACTAGAATTTGAATTTAGACCATCTATTCTAGCATTTGATGTTCTGGTCTATATCCTGTTTGTGTCAGAACTGATTAACAGAGCAACCAGTCTCCAGGTGATTTTTTCCCCAAGTTATAACAGTCAGTTCCTGGAGCATCTCCACCATGCAGATAATTATTAACATGTGCCAAATGTCTTATCTATTTTTAGTCTAGCAAGCAGCAGATCTTGTTTGGAAAGAGTCTGGAAAGAACTAAATTTTAAGTGGCCTTTCTGCATACCTTCTTCCTGTGGTTAGTCTCTGTAGCTACAGCTTTCTTATTTGTATTCTTTACTGTTTAGAATTTTTTTGTCTTTCTCTTTGCATTTGATACAGCACTTTCTCTCTGAAGATTCAAACCAAAAAATTTTAGAAACTTTAAATTAATAATTGGCACTTATCTTCAAAATACCCATGAAATTGTTTAAAATCTTGTCATTTATTATTTCTGTGGGGCTAAGACTCCATCGGGAAAATAGGAACATATCAAGATCTGTCTCTTAAGGGAAGTATTATAATAGAATAAATAATACCTCCCTTCATAAGCCACACAAGAAGGAATTTATTTCAATAGTGGATAAAAAATTAAATCCATTCACTTTTGTTTTCTATTATATAAGGAATAGATACTAAATAATTTAAGGAACATACTCACCAAAATAACAAGTAGAACCTGAATAGTTAGCAAAGAACTTACAATATTTTTGTTAGTTTTCAAGTTATTTTCACTAGGCAACTTTGAAGCAAATGCTATAGAAAGAAATCAGCTAAACACAAGCCAGTCCTCAATAATCTAAAAATCACATGGAGACCAACCAATCACATGGAATTTTAAAGAAAACTCAGTGCCCACTCATCCTATATTCCCTCCCCTCCCATTATAACTTAATTGGTATGGGCATCATTTTATTTTTATTGTAGCTATAGGTGATTCTGTTGAGCAACCATTACTGAGAATCACTTTATTAGTTTGCTAGGGCTGCTATAATAAAATACCACAGAAACGTATCTTAAATGGAAATTTATTTTCTCAGTTCTTATGGTGATCAAGGTGGTGTTAGGGAGGCCTTCCCCCTCACTTATAGATGGCCACTTCTCCCTATGCCTTCACATGGTCTTCCCTCTGTGCATTTGTGTCCTAATCTCTTTTCATAAGGAAACCAGTCATACTGGATCAGAATCTACCCTAATGACCTCACCATGCCTCTTTAAAATCTGTATCTCCAGATAGTTACATTCTGGTACTGGGGATTAGAATTTAATACATAAATTTGGCAGGAACACAATCCAGCCCATAATAACACTAATCTAGAAAATGATCAGTTAGGAATGGATATTATACAACTAAAAATCTTTAAAATACAGATTTTTTTCTATTAATTAATCTGGAGTATAACTGTTTAAATTAGGAGAAAATCACTATGGAATGCCTGTGCCAGGATATTTCTAAATCCTTTATGATGTTGAACCAGAGAAATTTGTACCGAACAAGAATGCAGTTTAGAAAATCTAGTACTGGGGTTCCCTGGGTGGCTCAGCGGTTTGGCGCCTGCCTTTGGCCCAGGGCACAATCCTGGAATCCCAGGATCGGGTCCCACATCGGGCTCCCGGCATTGAGCCTGCTTCTCCCTCCTCCTGTGTCTCTGCCTCTTTCTCTCTCTCTCTCTGTATCTATCATAAATAAAAATAAATAAATCTTTTTTAAAAAATCTAGTACTGAAATGCTTTTTTTAACATGTAACTGACAATTTTAAATCTCTAAAGCAACCTTTTCCACACTCTATGACTATTAAGTAAAAGTTTCAGATAAAGCATTCTAAAAATAGTATTTTAAATATCAAACAACAACAACACAACTCATTAAAAGGCCTTTCATCCACAAAAAACAAATGATGCATAGATGAAGACTAGTCATCCAGAGTCAAACACTGAGCTGCTGTTAACTTAGTACAGGTTATCAGTCACATGGCAATATCCTGGGACATTTATCAACATTGACTTCAGATGTTAATCAATTGGGACAATTTTTTTTAAAATTCCATTTCCTGGATCATTAAAAAAAATTAAATAGAAGTGGGATTCAAGGATAAGTATTTTTGAGGTAATTGCTTGTGCAGCGAAATCTAAGACCACTAACTTGAAGTCCTAATAGAGAGCACCTGAGTATAGCCCCAATGAAGTATTTGATGGTTTGCAACTCTGGTAGTTGCCTCAGTTGATCCAATGGTCCCTCTGAGATAATTTGTCACAATCAATTCCTAGAGACAAACAAGTATAGTCAAGGGAATGAATATTTGAAAATAAATCCACATCTAAATCTACCATTTCCAATATAAATTTAGATAGACAAAATATTGCATAAAAATCACACTTTCCTCTTTGTTGTGTTGCTTTCATTGTTGAAAATAAATAGAACTTTGAGTCTCTCTAAAAAAAAAAAAAAAAAAACACAAACACTGTTTATTGTTAACAAATTCTAAGTGAAAAGCAGCCCCTTCCTATCAATATCCAAATCTCCAGAGCAAGCAATGTATTTTTTAAAAGTATACTTGATTTATTCCCAACCTTTTTCCAGTTTTCTAGCTAATCCCAAAGTACAACAATTTTCTCTGTGACAGCTTTGAGACAATGCCAAAGATCCTGAGTATGCCCATTAAAAAAATATTGACTTTATATAACTATAGGTTTTATTATTCTAAGAATATGAACAATATAACATTAAGAATTAAAACAAAGTAAGCAATTGCTATTATTTCTATATATGTTCTATCTCGAGTAACTTTTAATGCATTCTAAAAAATCAATATTATGGAGGTATAATTTCCACCAATAAATGTTCCCATTTTAAATGAAGAGTTCATTACATTTTAACACATATAAACATCACCAAAATCAAAGTATAGTTGCATCACTGCTAAAGGATCCCCCTTGGAACCCTGTTCCAGTCAATCCCTCCTCCCAAACACTGACTGGATTTATGACAATATAAATTAGTTTTGCATTTTCTAGAGTTTTTTATAAACAGAACTGTTAAAGAAGAATCTATTTTTTGTTCCCTGCTTCTTTCACCCAGCATAGTTTCATTTTTCCAATATATTCATTCATATTTTTTCAGCAGTTTGTTCTTTTAATTATTGCATAATATTTTTTATATAAGCATACCAAAAATTCATGTATTTATCCATTAAACTTCTGATGGGCATTTAAATTGTTACCAGGTTGCAGCTATTATAAATAAACCTGAGGTGATCATTCTAGTAGAATTCTCCTTTGGACATATATTTTCATTTTTCTTTAAATAAGAGTAGAATGGATGAATAGTTTATTAGTTTGATAGGGCTGTTGTAACAAAGTACCACAGACTGGGTGGCCTAAACAACAAAATATATTGTCTTACAGTTTTGGAGTCTAGAATCTTAGATCAAAATGTCAGCAAAGTTGGTTCCTTCTGAGGGCTATGAGTGGGAATCTGTTCTGTTTCTCTCCTAGCTTCTGGTAGATTACTGGCATTCTTTGATTGTAGAGACATCACCCTGATATCTATCTGCCTTTATCTTCACATTTTATTCTGTGTGTGTGTGTGTGTGTGTGTGTATGTCCAAAGTTCCCCTTTTTATAATGACACCAATCATATTGTATTAAGACCCCCCAGTTCCATATGATCTCATCCTCACATAACCAATTATATTTACAATAACTATATTACCAGCTAAGGTCATATCCAGATACAAGGGATTAAGATAGCATATAAACTTGGAGGGAGGGGCAGCCTGGGTGGCTCAGTGGTTTAGCCCTGCCTTCAGTCCAGGGCGTGGTCCTGGAGACCCAGGATCAGTCTCCACGTCAGGCTCCCTGCATGGAGCCTGCTTCTCCCTCTGCCAGTGTCTCTGCCTCTCTCTCTCTCTCTCTCATTAATAAATAAATAAATAAATCTTAAAAAAAAAACAAAAAACAAAAAAAAACTACTTAAACTTGGAGGGAATACCATTCAACCCAAACAGGTAGTATAATGAGTGTAACTTTATAAGAAACTGGCCAACTGTTTTCTAAACCAACCAGTGTATGAGAATTCCTACTATTTCAAATCCTTGCAAACA
Source organism: Vulpes lagopus (assembly GCF_018345385.1). Taxonomy (NCBI): domain Eukaryota; kingdom Metazoa; phylum Chordata; class Mammalia; order Carnivora; family Canidae; genus Vulpes; species Vulpes lagopus. The sequence continues at coordinate 18,582,811 of NC_054824.1, read as the reverse complement.
TGATATAATTAGACTTTGATTTTAGTAATTCTAATCAATGTGTAGAGGAATATCATTGTTTTCACTTGAGGTTTTTTGATAGCTAATATATTTGAGTATCTTTTCATGTGCTATGGAGACATTTGTAAATCTTTTACCTATTTAAAATTTGGTCGCCTTGTTATTTAATTGTAAGTGTCTTTCATTTGTTTTGTTTTGTTTTACTTCCTGGATAGATGCTTTTTAAATAATCATGTCTGAAACAGGGAGAGAGAGAGCATGAGAGGGAGAGAGAGTATTTTCTCCCAATCTGGCTTAACTTTCATTTTCTTAAATGATATATTTGGAAGAACAAAAAAGCTTTTTCTGTGAGATCCAAATTAACAAATTTTCCTTTTATAGTAAGTGCTTGTTTGTGTCTTATCCAGGAATTAACTGCTGTAAGTTCATAATTTTTTTTCTATATTTCCTTCTAAAATTTTTATAACTTAAGTTTTTATTTTTAACTCTGTGAGCCATTTCAAAATAAAGTTTGTATGTGGTGTCAAGTGTCAAGTAAAGATCAATGTTTATTTTCTCTCATGTTTGATTACTAGTTGTTTCAAAATCCTTTTGGGAAAAAAAAAAAAAGTTGTTTCCCCACTTAATTACCACCTTTGTTGAAAATTGATCCAGCATCTAATGTTCTCTTTTTGAAATTTTTATTCCTTTCCATTGATGCATGTTATTTTTATGCTATACCACAACACCTGGTTGTTGAACATTAAAATAATACTTGAATCAAGAAGTATAGTCTTCCAAGTGTGTTCTTTTTTCACAATTTTTTGGTTATCTTTGATCCCTTGCAATTCCATATAATTTTTATAATCAGCTTATCAACTTGTACAAAAAGAGCCTGATATATTTAGATTGAGAATTAATTGAATCTATGAGTCATTTTTGGAGAAATTAGCATCTTAAAACTATTGAGTCTTCTAATCCATGAACATGGGGTTATCTCTACATTTGTTTAGGTCTTCTTTACTCTCACTCGACAATGTTTTGTAGTTTTCAATGTACAAATCTCACATATATTTTGTAATTATACCCCTAATTATCTTATGTTTTTCATGTTACTTGTAAAAATATTAGTTTTGCAAAAGTTAAAATCCAATGAAAAGAAATACATCGTTATTAATAGGAACTGCAAAATGTCTGAGATTTTACTCTGCAGGTTAACCAATTAGCCTGCTACATTTTCAGATACTGGCAGAAGACGTGAAGCTCCTGTGTCAGGGAAAAAAATATTGTTTACACAGCAATAGCAATGGCTGGAAAAACATTATTTCACTGGTTCTCTGAGCCCCAAGTCTCACCCTCCAGAGGTAGTTGTTATTTTTATCATTCTGGAATATAAGAAAATTTGCTCCTGGGAGAGGTATTTTTGTCATCCAAGGCTACCTGCTTTACACATGTACTGGAAAAGATATTTGAGATTAAATTAGTTATTAATGCTTTGAAAATATGCAGAAATATTTGACCCATAGAGGATTATCCCTAGCAGTTATGACCATGCAAATATTTTCCAATGTAGAGCAAGATATTTTGTTGCCAAGATGTATCCCTCATTGTGGACCATTATTAAAACTACTGTTCTATATAGTGGTGATGATGGTTCACAGAATCAAGGGCAATCAGAAACTTTTCTTTCATCCTACAGTTTCTCAAAATCATGTTTTATCTAATCTTGCATTATTTGAAATATGACTTTTTTTGAAATATGACTTTTTATGTAGCTTTTAAAAATGTACATTGGTCAAAAACTTCTGTTTGCATTTGGTGTTTTCTTGTTGAAAGCAGATACATGTTCCTTATATGGAGTGATGGACAGAAAGTTCCTCTGTTGGCAGATAGGATACAATGTTTCTTTAGTATCCATACCAAGATTCTTACAACTCTGAAACTTCCTATGATATCATACAACTATTACGAACACCACCAATTTAAAATTGGTCAGGCATGAGAAGCTTTATTCACTCTTGGCCCCTTCTTATTATGGTAGGGTCTCTGATATGAGCCTGGCAATTACCAGGAGTGTGACTCATTATTATTATATTCAAGTAATAGTTTTAGATAGTGCAGAGAAATTAACATATTTATTGCATGCTTGAGAATGTCTTTACATTACCCTCACATTTTGTTAATACTCTGGGTATTAAGGTCACAAGTTAGTAAATGCAAAGTAAAAACCCTCAGATATCATCTTGGAGACTAGAAACAAGAAAGGGTGAAATTGGAACATACCTAGCATGAACTTGAAAGTGATGGTTTTAAATTTAAAAGAGGCTATTAATATGATAAAAAATATATTTTTTTAAAAAAAAGGTAAAATCTAAGTTTTGGTTACTCAATAAAGCTTTTCCTTCTCATGGGCAGCCCGGGTGGCTCAACAGTTCAGTGCCTGCCTTTGGCCCAGGGTGTGATCCTGGAGACATTGAGCTGGGGCTACCTCCCTTTTCCATCTGTAGCACTACCTTGGAAATGAGGTTTTTTTCACTGTGTTTTTCTCTCCTGTTAACATTTTTTAAATTTGTTTCTATTGTCCAGAAATGTATTAAAAGCTCCCATGTACTGATAGTATCTTTTATATTTACTTTTATATTTTATTCTGCTACTATCATTTAATGGTCTGGAAACTTGATCCAGAAATAGGCAAAACATTTTAAATTAAATATATGTTCATGTTAACATTATCGCATTTTGTAAGACATTTAAAGTTAATTTCAAATGAGAACTCCCCCACCCCCAGTTTCAAAGTGTCTGCCTTCAAATATCCCCCATAACTCTAACTCCACTAGAAATAGTATAGAAAAGGAAAAAAATAAGTTTCCTTTACCCAAGTTCTTGGCTGACATCCTATAATAAAAAACAGATTAATAAAAGAAAAACAAACAGAAGTTTATTAATATGTATACTTCCTGTACAAATGGAGATACCCAAGGAAGCTAACTTCCCAAGCTGCCAACCTAAATACTATCTTCAGCTGAAGACAAAAGAAAGATGTAAGTGTGGGGACAGGAAGGCCAATTATGGGAGGTTACCAGGAAAAGCAGGGCACACTAGGGTGAGTTCTGTTATTTAGATTTAAGTTGTGTCTTCTCCATTGCTAGGAATTTCTGGTGATTTAATCATTTTACTCTTCTGGTAAAGAGAGGCAGACACCATTACAAATGGAGACTTCTTTTATAAATGTAAATTTCCCTTACAAATTTAGCTACTGTATTGTTTTCAGAGCTTCTCTTATGTCTGCAAAAATAATCAGCTCAAAATAATCCTAATGCCAAAGACACATATTGGGGGTGGGGGAGCATATTATACTTCCCTTCAATAGGATTACTATACATACATAAGTTTAGGTTTTCCAGGAAAAGTCCCAGTTTATGCCTGTTGTTCCAGCTTAGTTGAAAACTGTGCCCCAATTCACTATAAAACTTCCTATTTTGGATGAAAAAAATGTACAGTCACTTCACTATAAGGAACTTAAAATACTTTCCTTAGTTTCCAAATTTCTCAACAAACATAACTCCTGTTGACTTCAGTCATTCTGAATAAGGTCAGGTATAAATAATATCCTTTCCATTTTTAGATAGTCTTCATATTTTTGTGGTCCTTCTTTTAAAAGAAAAATTATGTATTTATTCATGAGAGAATAGAAAGAGGCACAGACAGAGGCAGAGGGAGAAGCAGGGTCCTTACAGGAAGCGTGATGCAGGACTCCATCTCAGGACTCCGGGATCATGACCTAAGCCAAAGGCAGACATTCAAGCACTGAACCACCCAGGTGCCCATTTTTGTGGTCCTTCTTGACCACGTATGTGTGTCATGTCCTCTCCTATACATCAGACAATGTCTTAGGTATTTGGAATACAAAGATGAATAGACCTTATTCTCTAGTATATTTCAAAGGAGATATAAATGTAAAAAAAAAAAGTGAGATCAGTTCTTCAGTATATAAGGGGAAAAATGCATATTTCCTTATAGAAACTAAAAGGTGGAGAATCTAATTTACCTTGTCATATAAGGTGACTGGCCCAGAATGACATGTCAGTCACGGTCTCAATCTGCATTATGTTTCAACAGATAAGAATGCAAAAATAAGATAAAGTGTTAAAGAAAGAATATTTGTTTATATTTATTTAAGCAGGAAATATTTATTAAATGAATCCTGTGCAACTAGCCCAGCTCTAGGCCTAAGGAGATAGCAGTGAACAAAACAAAACTTCTGCTCTCATAGAATTCACATTCTAAAGGAAAAGGCAATAAGAGAAATTAATAAGTAAGATATATTGTATGTTAGCTAGTTATAAGTGCCAAGGAGAAAAATAAATCATAGAAGAATAAGAATAGTGTCTATCTGGGGACAAGTTGTAATTTTGGATGAGGTGTCCTCACTAAGGAAATACTCACTAAGAGGTAACATTTGAATGAGAACTTGAAGGAGATAAATGAGTGAGTCAGGCAGATATCTCAGGAGACCATATTAATTAGAACAGTAGATACAAAAGTCTTGAAGAGAATGTATGATTCATGCGTTTAAAGAAAAAGAGACAAGCAGATTAACTAAGGGGAATAAAATCATAACGGTCTCATACAACATGGGGCCTTTTAAAGACTGAAGTTTATTCTAGGTAAGATAGGAGGGTTTAGAACAGAAAAATGGTATGATCTGACTGGATAAACAGGATGAATCCTACTGTTGTGTTGAAAATAATAAAAAGAGTAAAGGGGAAGAGAGTTAATAGACAGAAGTTAATGACAGGAACAGGAACACCAATTAGCAGAGTCTTATAATAATCCAAGAGAGAAGAGGATGGTGCTGTGGTCTAGGAAGTTTTAAGCAAAAAATGTTAAGAAAATGGTTGAAGTATGGCTGTATTTTTAATGTGAAGTATTAGAGAAAGAAAGAATTCAAAGAAAAGTTTTGGTCTGAGCAAATGGAATAAGAGCTCTTCTTATTTACTGAGCTAAGGAAGTCACATGTCAAGAGCTCATTCTCATACATGCTAAATTTGAAACATCCATTGACATCCAACTGGGGATGTAATACAAACAGTAGAATATGAATCTGAAGTTCAGAGGAGACTTTTGTGTCAGTGAAAAAATTTGACAGACTAGTACTTAGATGGGATTTAATGCCATATATTTGGATGAGATCACCATGAGAATTAATGTAAATAGCAAAAAGAGTAATGCCTAAGATAAACCCTACAATATTCCAAAGTTTAGAGGTTGGGAAAAATGGGGAAGAGATAGCAAAATAAATAAATAAATAAATAAATAAATAAATAAATAAATAACCTCACTTGGAGTAGCTTGAGAGATAAGAGCAATAGATGGGTGACTTTGGAGTACTAGAATCTGTATTAGAGTTTCCAGAATAACAGAAGCAATATGAAACTGACTCCATATCTAAATACACATGCTCACATAATTGTGGAGGCTGGTGATTCTAAAATCTGCAGGATAGGCCAGCTGGCTTGGGATGCAGGGAATAGCACCTTGAGTCCAAAGGCAGCCTGGAAGCAGAATACTCTCTTTTTTAGGGGACTTCAGTTATTTTCTGTAAAACCTTTAGCTAATTGGATCAGGCCCATTCACATTATAAAGAATCATCTGCTTTATTCCAAGTCTACTTCAAGTGTCAATCTTCACCAGAGACATCCAAACTGGTGTTTGGCAAAAATATCTAGGTATTACAACCTAGCTAAATTGACACATAGTATTAACCATCACAGGAGCCAACTAAATAGAGAGTCTCGAAGACGAGAGAGAAAGAAATCAATTTTGTCAAATGCTGCAATTCATAAAATAATAGGAGGATTTGACCATAAACTTAGCATTAAAATTAGCAAAACAATGCTACTAGTAACCACAGGTGCTTTGGATGGTGGTGGATTTAAAGGAGAATGGGAAGAGAGATATTTGATGCATCAAGAATAAATAATTCTTTGAAGGAAGTTTTGCTTTAAAGATGGGGAGTTAAGTGGCTTGGTAGTATGATTATGTGACAGGATCAAGAGAAGATTTTATTTTATTTTTTATTAGGAAATAAATAACTATGTTTACTGATGAGAATAATGTAACATATACAGTTAGAGAATGGAAGAAAGAAAAAAAGAGAATGTAATATTTTGAGTAGTTGGAATGGGAGTACAGGGCATAGATAGGAAGAATAAAAGTTAAAGCATGGATTGATCACCAAAATAGATGGAAAGTTGAGGGTAGAGGGATAGAGGTAAATTGGTTTGACAGTGCAGTAGTAGCAGGAGATCATAAAAAATTGTCTTCTACTGATTTTTATTTCTAGAACAGGGCCAGCTTTATGGGCCAGCTTTATGGGTCCTAGAAATAGGATGGGGCCAGCTTTATGGGTGTACAATCCATGCAACTGCACAAGGCCCTGTGCTCAGAAGATCCCCATGCATTTAAAGTTTCTGGTATTGATATTATAAAATTCTTAAATAATTATCTTAAGCTTTTGTAAAGTCCAATGGGACAAAAGAGCATGAGAGTGAGCAGAGGAGATACACACATGTTTATGTACTCTTCCTTGCCAATCCATTCACATGTAGCATTCATGATGCTCTGTGAACACGGAACTTTAGTGTACCTGCAATACATGAGAGTTCAGCAAGACTCAAAGCAAGTGCAAGGTAAGCTAATCTCTGACCAAGTAAGCCTGGGGATCTGACCACCCCAAGAATCCAGACATTCAGTTTGCACAAGAACTTGTATCCCACTCAGAAAAAAGGCAATAGTGTTCCAAAAAACACAAATGACCAAAGAACCTTGTTATATCTTTTCTTATTCATGTCACTTCCCTATATTAGCTGACTATTTACACTGAAAATAATAGCATCAAAGGGAAAGACAGTATAACCTACAGTTTCTTTTCCTTTCAGTCCTTCCTTACTCAGCAGTAAGCTGAAATAGAGTATTTAGATAGAATGTGCATGCATAAAGAAGTGAAAATGAAACTGTTCAGTTAGTTTTGTGCAACATTTCTCCTATTCTGGTAAGAACAAAATACATATGAATATATAAGCCACAAAATTGGAATTTTGTAAAATTGGCAATTCTTCATGCAAGATAATGTTCTTATATTTGCATTTAAAAATGGCATTATACAATATGAAGATGAATAGCAAAATTCATGCTAATAACTTTGACTTAATTTTTTCTTTACAGAGGACAAGATTAAATGATAGGTAAAAAAAAAAAAAAGCACCATGACATTATGAGAGAGAGACCACAAGAGGTAAAAAGCTTTAAAAAAAAAAAAAAAGATTCTATTTATTTATTCATGAGAGACAGACAGACAAGACAGACAGACAGACACAGGCAGAGGCAGAGACAGAGGAAGGGGGACAAGCAGGCTCCATGCAGGTAACCTGATGTGGGACTCGATCCCAGGACCCCAGGATCATGCCCTGGGCCGAAGGCAGGCGCTAAACCACTGAGCCACTCAGGGATCCCCCCAAAAAGCTTTTAATGTCACTTTTCTCCTGCTTTTTAAATAAAAAGGCCTGCATTTTCATTTCACACCACATCTTGCAAATTATGTGGCTGGCTCTGAAATAGCAAGCACATCATTAGCTGAGAATGGGGATGAGAGTAGATTTTGGAAGTTCGAGAAAAAAAGAAGCTATGAAACAGTGCTCTGGTTGAGTGAATGTATGAATAGGAATAGTGAAATGAAATATGATTACTAGGCAGCATTAAGAAACCACTTGAGGCTAATGATCATGATTATAAAGTGTCCAGTCAGCATGATTGTGTGTTTTTCTTCAGACATATTCATTTGCATAGAGGGCAAGGAGGTTGAGTATATATGAAAGGGACCAAAATGATTATAATAATTGACCAGGAAATTTAATCTGAGTAAGGAGGAAAGTGAGAATTTAAGAGGCTAACACTAAGAAGCCATAAAATCAGACAAGGCCTTATTGTTGCAGGATTCTTGGAGATAGAGTACTAGAGGGAATGAACCAGAAAGACAGAAAATGGGAGGTGTGATGTTGAGACAATGGAGGAGTTGTAGTTACTGGTTGTAAGCACTAAGATATAATCATGAAAATGTGTGGCTGTGGGGAAGTGGAGGACATCAAATTGCTAAGATATCTGAATATTGCAAATATCTTCATGGATAGTGAATCTCAAAAAGTTATGATATCAGTGTTGTTGGAGAAGACAACAGCAAACCCAGCCCTAACATTAAAGAAGGAAGAAGAATAGTGACCATAGAGACTGGAGTTGTCTACAAAAAGGAGAGATAGTAACAGATTAGTGACAAGAGATTCAAAGATTTAGGGAGAAGGGAGCAAAAGAAATGTCTGGAAGCAACAAAAAGAAGCAAAGAAGAAAATAATCTACAACCAAAATGTGTGGTAGAAAACTGGTAGGAAAAACCTTACCATCATCTGATAAGCCACATAGGTAGGAACCAGAGTCACAGGAGAAATTGCACTGTGGTTATAGAAAGAAAGTGGAAAGACTTCACAGAAGATGGCAAGGATATAAATGTGCTTGTTGATAACTGGCATTGAGTTTCAGAAACCCACTGAAAAAATTTCAGTAGATGGAGAGGTGGGAGTTGAGAGCAGAGAAGGTGATACACAGAATATAAAAGAACCAAAGTTCTAAGGGATGAGAGATGATGTGGGAGACTAGAATTTCCATAGATATGACATGAAAAGTAATAAAGGGCATAATGTAATCATTCTTGATATCCCCATAAGAAAATAGTGGTGACAAAGTTGTCAGTGTTGCAGAGTTCTGGAGCTTTACCCTGAATCCTGCTCATGGAGACTTTGAGTCCTACAGAAGAGAAGTTTCATTACTAATGACTAGACACTTGACTTCTCTAATAACAATTTATGGAGTAAGTATGAATTTGTGAAGAACTTATTAAGGGAAATGATAAGTGGTTTTGAAAATAAATATGTTGTGTGGGAATAAAAGAACTTGGAATTTTAAAGTTAGAACCATATTTTAAAAGAATTTGAATTTCAATATACTTATAAAAAAAGAGTCTTTGATAGACCTCACCTGGGATAATAGAGAGGTTATGGTAAAAAAGAAAAAAAAAAAGATTGGGGGGGAATATGGTAGAAAAAGAGGATGCTAATCCCACTTCTTCCACAGATATAACTAGATAACACCCATATCAATGTAAATAGGCCAGGAAATGACCCAAACAGAACAGACTCTTCACAATTAAATGTAGAAAAGAGATCACATTGAAGATGGTGGGAAAGGTAGGGATGCAGTCAGGAGCCAAATGGACCTCCAGCGGACTGTCTTCAGGAAGGAGGAATGCAGCAGGTGTGGAGAGAGGTGAGAGGACCAGATCCCCACACCTGGCACACCAGGCACATCAGCACAGGGGACTCACATAGGGAAGACAAATGTCCATAACATTTGACTTTGAAAATAGAGGGAACCAACAATAAAGGAGGGTTAATACCTGGAACTTTAAAAAATCAGTAGGCTCACCTCTAGGAAAGTCTGGAGGGTGAAGTCTCTGCCATTAAAACACACAATAAATAGCTCTGCTGAGATACAGCATAGAAATAGCAGTTTGAAAAACATCTGGGATGTATGGGAAGATGTATCTACTAATCTCAGACCATGTGCTGGAGAGGCAGAGAACTTTGGGATACTTCAAGAAGAAAAGAGCTGGTGGGTGCCATTTCCCTCCCCTGCCCCCAAGACTAAATGCACAAACACCTATAAGAACCAGCACAGTGCAACATCTTCCGGTTAGCTTACTGAAAGCAATCCCCACTCTACACACTTCTGCAGATCTGCCCATTCTAACTTGGCCAGCCTCAAAAGGAGTTTTCCAAGGTGCCTACAAGTCTCTTGCCATAGTAGATTAGCATGGACATTGCTGGTACCACACAACTTACCCCTTCATTCTCCTGTGGACCTGCCCATTCCAATATGCCCTTGTCAGGAGGAGCCCATCCAAAGCAGCACCACAAGCCTGGCCGTGTGTAAGAGGTCGTGACAGTGGCCAGCACTACTCTAAAGTGACACCTGCTCTCAAGGGAGTGGAAGATAACCACAAAAAATAAAGCCCAACTATGGCCCCAGCAGTGGGCTGGGGGCAAACACTCCCCACCCCAAATGAAACTTTCTCAGGGGCCAACACAGGAAGAACACCCTATATACTGAACCATTGACAAATGCCTAGTCTGACTCAATTCAAGCTGGTGGCTCCACACTGGCCTACTAACTACAGAAGGACCAAATCCTGCCTACAATGGGCAAAGAAAACTACTGCAGACCAGTGGACTAATGACAAATACAATACAGCCACATTGATAGGGTGCAAGCAACACACATAGGAGACATCCCAGAAACACTCAGTTCTGGTGAACAGGATACACTGCACTGCAGGGCACTATAGGACCTTTTCTTTATAAGGCCACTACTTTCAAGAGCAGTAGATATAACTGATTTTCCTAACCATAGAAACAAAAAAAGAGAGACAAAAAGAGGAAACAGAGGAATATGTCCTAAATGAAAGAACAGGACAAAATCAGGGCAAAAAACCTAAATGAAATTGATAAGTAATATACCTGATAGAGAATTTAAAGTAATAGTATAAAGATATTCACTGAACTTGAGAAAAGAGTGGAGGACCTCAGTGACAACTTTAACAAAAAAACAGAAAATATAAAAAAGAACCAACCAGAGATGAAGAACTCAATAACTGAAACCAAAAATACACTGGAGGAAATGAATAGTATACTGGAGAAAGCAGAAGAACAGATCAGCAATATAGAGGAGTGGAAAGTAAACAAGCTGAACAAGAGAGAGAAAAAATAATAAATGCAAATAAATTAAGGGAACTCAGCAATACCATCAAGCATAATAACATTCACATTATAGGAATCTCACAAGGAGAGGAGAGAGAAAAGGGGGCAGAAAATTTATTTGAGGAAAGAATAGTGGAAAGCTTCCATAATCTGGGGAAGGAAATAGATACCCCGAACTAGGAGATAGAGAGCTCCCAACAAAATAAATCCAAGGAAGTCCACACCAAGACACACAATAATTAAAATGGCAAAAAAAAAAGTAGTAATAAAAGGAGAATTATAAAAGCAGCATGAGAAAAGAAAACAATACAAGGGAAACCCTATGGGGATATATTTTTTTAGTAGAAATCTTGTAGGCCAGAAGAAAGTGGCATGACATATCCAAAATGCTGAAAGAAAAAAATCTTGCATCCAAGAATACTCTATCATTTAGAATATAAGGAAAGAGAAAATGTTTCTTAGACAAGCAAAAGTTAAAGGAATTCATCACCCATAAACCATATAAGAAATGTTGAAGGTAAATTTTTGAGTGGAAAGGAAAGACCATAAGAAAGTATAAGAAAAGTAGGAAGCAAAAAAAAAAAAAAAAAAGCAGTAAAATTAAGTATATTTATAAAAGCCAGTCAAGGGACTCACAAAATAAAAGAATGTAAAGTATAAAACCATGTACCTAACACACTGGGGAAAGGAGAATCAAGAATGGGCTCAAACTTAAGCAACAAATTAATGTAGACTGCTATAAATATAAGATGTTACACACAAACTGAATAGTAAACAAAAAAAAAATCAAAAACCTGTAATAGATATGCAAAAAATAAAAAGAAATCCAAGTATCACTAAAGAAAGCCAGCTAACTATGAGATATGAGAGTGAGAGGAAAAGAATGGAGAAAAATTACAAAAACTATAAAGCAAGTAACAAAATAGCAATAGCACACACCTACCAACAATTGCTTTGAATGTAAATAGACAAAATCTTCCAATCTGAAGACAGGGTGACAGAATGGATTAAAAAAACAAGACCCATCTATATGCTGCCTTCAAGAGATTCATTTCAGACCTAAAGACACATGCAGATTGAAAGTGAAGGGACAGAAAAGCATTTATCATGCAAATGGAAGTAAAAAGAAAGCCAGGATAGCAATAGTTATACTGGACAAGATATACTTTAAAACAAAGAATGTAACAAAAGACCGAGAAGGACACTATACAATCACAGAGGGGATAATCCAACAAAAAGACATAAAAATTGCCGATATTTATGCATCCAACATGAAAGCACCTAAATACATAAAGCAGTTAACAGCAAATAAAAAGGAAGTAAACAATAATAGTAGAAGACTTTAAAATGCCACATACATCAATGGCTAGATCTTCCAAACAGAAAATGAACAAGGAAACAGCGGCTTTGAATGACATGTTGCACCAGATGGACTTAACAATATATTCAGAACATTACATCCTAAAACAGCAGAATGCACATTCTTTTCAAGTGCACATATAACATTCTCCAGAATAGATCACATATTAGCCCACAAGACAACTCTCAATGAATTCAAAAAAATTGTACTCATACCATGCATCTTTTCTGACTAGAACACTGTGAAACTAGAAAATCACAAGAAAAAAATCTAGAAAGAACACAAAAACATGAAGGTTAAATAACACACTTCTAAACAATGAATGGGTCAACCATGAAAGCAGAGGTGATAAAAAAATAGCTGGAGACAAATGAAAATGAAAACACAGTGGTCCAAAATCTTTGAGATGCAGCAAAAAGCATCCCAAGTGGACATTTATAGCAATACAGGCCTACCTCAAGAAGCAAGAAAAATATTAAATTAATGACCTAACTTTACACATAAAGGAGTTAGAAAAAGAACAAATACAGCCCCAAACCAGTAAAAGGAAGGACATAATAAAATTCAAAGCAGAAATAAATGAAATAGAAACAAACAAACAAACAACAACAACAACAACAAAAAACCCACAATAGAATATATCAATGAAATCAGGAGCTGGTTCTTTGAAAAGAATCTATGAAATTCATAAACTTTTAGCCAGATTCACCAAAAAGAGAGAGAGGGACATAGAGAGAGAGAGAGAGGAAGACTCAAGTAAACAAAATCAGAAATGGGAAAGGGGAAATAAGACCTGACACCACAGAAATAAAACAGATTATAAGAGGATATTATGAAAAATTATATATAAAAAATTGGACAACCTAGAAGAAATGGATAAATTTCTATAAATATATTACCTCCCAAAACTGATCAGGAAGGAAAAAGAATTTGAACAGACTGATTAGCAGCAATGAAATTGAATCAGTAATTTAAAAACTCCCAAGAAACAAAAGCCCAGGACCAGATGGCTTCACACGTGAATTCCACCATATTTAGAGAAGAGTTAATGCCTATTCTTCTCAAACTATTCCAGAAACTAGAAGAGGAAGGAAAACTTCCAAATTCATTCTCTGAGGCCAGCATCACCTTGATATTAAAAGAAGAAAAAGTGGGATCCCTGGGTGGCGCAGCGGTTTGGCGCCTGCCTTTGGCCCAGGGCGCGATCCTGGAGCCTCGGGATCAAATCCCACGTCGGGCTCCCGGTGCATGGAGCCTGCTTCTCCCTCTGCCTGTGTCTCTGGCTCTGTCTCTCCTTCTATTTCTCAAGAATAAATAAATAAAATCTTTTAAAAAAAAAAAAAAAAAAGAAGAAAAAGAGACTATACACATATACACAAAAGAAAGAAAACTACAGGCCAATATCTCTCATAAACATAGATGCAGAAATTCTTAACAAAATATTGGTGAACCAAATCCAACAATACATCAAAGAAAATCATTCACCACAATCAAGTGTAATCTATTCCTGGGATGAAAAAGTGGTTCAACATTCAACCCAATTGTCAATTGATGGATGAATGAATAAAGGAGGTGTGATAAAAAGAATGATATCTCCCAATTTGCAACAACATGGGTGGATCTAGAGTATAATGTTGAGTGATATAAGTCGGATAGAGGAGGACAAATACGTCTGATTTCATTCATATGTGAAATTTAAGGAACAAACAAATGAACAAATAAAAAAAAAAAAAAAACAGACTCTTAACTATGGAGAACAAATTGATAGTTACCAGAGGGGAAGAGGATAGGGAAATAGGTGATGGGGATGAAGGAGTGCACTCATGATGAGCGCTGGGTAACGTATGGAATTGTTGAATCACTATATTATACACCTGAAACTGATGCAACACCATACATTAAGTATACTGGAATTAAAATAAAAAAATAAAAGATTGATGTTCAATTCTGCAATTAACTAGCTGTGCAACCATGGCCAAGAAACTAATATATTTTCATCTTTAATTTCCACATCACAAAAAAGTAAAATTAATAAATGTATAATTATTATTTATTTTATATTTATTTCGCTTGGAAGAGACATTATCAGTCTATAATAGTAACTCTTGAAAAATATGACTAGTCTATGTAAGGCCAGAAAAAAAGGGAGCCTAGTCTCATAGCAAAAGGAGAAAGTGTGAAGAAGCAAGAGATGTTTAGGAGGGTAAAGTCTTATTAAATTAACCTAATTGTAGCCAACTGGATATGTAGTTTACTGAACAATAGGAGACAAAGATAAATTGAAAGACTCTTTGGGTCTATGGTTTTCGAGAATCAAAGAGATAGATGCAAAGATAAAAATATTATGTGTATCGTGTTCATTTACAATTGGAAGAAGTGAATATCCAGGTAATGGGGTCTATTAAGGAAATAAATATATTCAAAAGAAAAATGGCCCACATTGAAGACAGAGATTTGAGAGTCATAGAATTTTAAGTACTCAGAGAGATGAAAAAGTCTAAGTGTAATTGGAAAGTGGGGTGTTGGAGTGAAATTAATGTAAAAGTCCTGTATAAGATAATGTTGATGAACGAGGAGACTAAAGTGTTAGACCAGACTTGTTCAGGGACCGTAAGTGTGGCTCAGAGAAAATTTGTTGCTTGCTAATCAGTGGCAACACCAAAAAAGCATTAGTTTTCAAGGCCTAAATTTGGCTTATAGGGGGAAAAAAAAAAGAAAAGCCCTAAGAATATTCATGGATCTCACTAATTTCCAGACATTTCAGAAAGATATTAGGCTGTCAAGTCACTCTAAAATATTCTCAGGATCTTAGTCCAATGCCTCTCCCACCCTCAACAAATGCTTGCATTCCCTTTAGCATATGCTATACAAGCTGCTGCCCAGTTTTACTTTTAATGAGAGTATAACGTAGAGAAAATAGCAGTATTTAAAGTTGGGTTTAAATCCTGGCTTGTCTATGCATCCTTGAATAATGTGTTTTAATCTCTCAGAGTTTGGTTTGTTGCATTTATAAGAAAGGAATAACTAATTTATAGGTCTGCTAGAGTAGCATGTTGTTATAGATGTAAAGGATCTACATGGTTGTGTGGTTGCACCCACACACAAGTACCTATAGGCATATTTGTAACCTACCTCCAAAGCAAATATGCTATCATCCAGACAACCTTGAAAACGTTCTTTCTTACACTAAACAGTAATTTTCAGGCTACCGATCTTAATTTTATTCCTTGGAGCTATCAGGACCAACTCTGTCCTTCTCATCTAAGTCAGATGCAGATAACTGTAGGAAGAGGAGCCAAATGTTGTCTTGACATCCAAAGTGCTAAAGCAAGCAGGATTTGGAGGCATTGAAAATGTGTGTAGGTATGGTAACCTGATCTCAGTTTAAGTCAAGTGCGTTTGAAAGCTTTCCTGTGAAAGTTTCTCTAAGTAGTTCTCTCCATAGGTTTGCCTCAGAAAGCTAACACACTCCAGGACCGGTTGAAGTTCTCATCAATAAAGCTAACTGACACAGCAGCCTTACCCTATTTCCCAATGGTAAATACAAAACATTTGTTCAACAAAGATCTCTCAAATCTTTTGAAAGCCTATCCTAGTCAACTAGTTGAAGGCTCAAACTAAAAAAAAAAAAAATGTATATATATATATATAAATATATGTATGTATATATGTGTATATATATATATATGTGTGTGTGTGTATACACACACACACACACACACACACAGATGTATATGTCAGGTTTAATACAATCAGTAGTGAAATGGAATAGAGAGGTCAGGCAAAAAGTTGGTCGAAAGAGGCTTTTAATGGGACGTTCTCTGCTCCCGGGGGAGGTTTGGTGGCCCACAGGGGAGGGAGAGAGCAGGGAAGTCACTGGCGGGGGGGGGGGGGGGGGGGGGGGGGGGTGAGTCACGCCCAGGTAAATAGCAGGGGGGTCTATGAAGAGTTTTCAGTGGGAAGCTGGGGGCAGGGCAGCATTCCAGTTAGGGCAAAGGTTACAGGTCTTTGTATGCTAAGTTATGGTAAGGTGGCAAAGGTGGCCTTATTGGGAGGTTGCTGGCCTGGGGTCCGCGGTTTTGAGGTCCCCAGTCTTGCCAGCCCAACAGTATATATAGATAGATATAGATAGAGCTTTAATAAAACCAAACTTACCCTCCTATTGGGCAGACCTTGTGTTGGGGTGGGGAGATTTATTATAGTCAACTAAAGTTATGATTTGATGTCTAAAATTTTTAAACATCAAGATTTCTATGCTTTCTTTAAGGAAATCAATATTCTAGCAGAATTATAGCCTTTTAAGAATGTGATTTATTATTTTATTACAATCAAGTAATATGAAAAATCATATTATTTCAACCTTTGTGTTCAAATTGGAAAGTCATTATTAAGTTTTCAAATGGTGTCCTCTGAATTCCATGACTTTTTTTGTGTGTGTGACAAACTTAAGGTTCTACTGATATTGAATTAAGAAAAATAAAGTAAAATGAAACAGGACAAAGATATGAAAGTCCTTTGTAAAATTCAAGTCATTTTATTATTATTTTTAAAAAATTTAGACACTTAAGCTGAGTTCTACAGTTGGATGCTTAACCAGTAGAGCCATCCAGGCACCCCAAATTTGAATTATTTTATAGTATATATTTTTACTGTAATCTTGGAAACCAGCTTGATGACTTTCCTTTGGTCTCTTGTTGAAGTTTATATACTAATTCCACTTATAATATGGATTTTTTTTCCTCATTTCCCCATTTTGCTAGTATATTGTTTGCTTGAATTTAGAAAATTTATGTAACTATTCTGTGTCTTTAGTTTTCTTGTTAGTAAGGTGGGTCTAATTTCAGAAGGCTGCTGTGAGAATCAAAAATGAGAATATGTAGTAAAAGTGTTGTGCATTTGCTGATATAAGTGAGCATTCAATAAATGTGAACTATTATTGGGAGAAAAAAAAAGAAAAGAAAGGTCATTGCAGGTGGAAGAAATACTGTAAGTTAAAATAGATAATCTGTTTGCCCTCACCTAAAGGAAAGTAACCTTGCAATAACCACCTTGACATTTTGCTAGTATGACTTCCTTATTCCTACTCCAGTCTGCTTATAAAAATCTTTCATTTTGTACAACTCCTCAGAGTTCCATTCTATGTGCTATATTGAATGCTACCTGATTCATGAATTGTTGAATAAAACCAATAAAATCTTTAAAATTTATTATTAATTTTTGTTGCTTTTTTTTCAATGTGATATTTGGATACTAGAAATTAGGCAGGAAATTATTTTGAGTCTGGAGATGAGTTAATGATATTTACTTGGTCACAAAATAATGCCAGTAGAAACCTTTTAAAGATAATTTAGTGTATCCTTTATCCAACTTTGAATTTTATGTAAGAGGAAATCAAAGTATAAAATCATCTAAACATGTACTCAGATAGGCCAACTAGCTCTATCAGATTGAGGCCTAGCACACAATTTTCATATTCTCAAATCCATGCTGTTTCCGTAACACCAAAGCTATCTCAATTCAAAACACATATTTAAAATACGCAATGTGAAAGGCACTCCTATGGGTGCTTCTGGTAATAAAAAGAGAAGACCTGTGTTGTAAAAATATCATAGCTTATCCCATTATGCTTTTGGAGTATTTGAAGGTGTCACAGGAAATGATTTCATAAATTTGGGAAGAATTAAATACTGCTTAGTGACTCCATATCTAGTGTCCAGTCATATTACTTTTCAACCAAAAATAAATTTTAAATATTCAATTCTAAATTACATAGAATTAATTAGTGCATGCATTAACTTGGTCATTGAGTGTTAAAGCTAGGCTTGGTCACAATGTTCACTGAGCAGAATACAGAAAATGGATGATAATAGGTTCTCTCTTTGATGTCAGGAATCAAATTTGACAATCTTGTTCCTGGATATCAAGCAAAACAAAACATCTTCTCTTGATTTTGAAATTATTGAGCTATTCTGGAGATGCTATTACTGCCCATACTTCAACAAAGTGCCTACTAGAGGGAGCTCTTGGTCCTGTGTTTATGTGGCTGTAGAGGCTGGTGGGGGTGTGTTTGGGGGGGAGGGGTGAGTAGTCATCCTGCCCCTCTAGTTGTAATTTCTGTATTTGATTGTTTATTCTTGAAATGACTTATAAGGAATAAAAGTAACAGCTCTATTCAAAGTAGCAAGTTCCCAGTTTGCTACCCATATACTAAGAGGTAAGAAATTTGACCCAAATGTAATTCGAGGATGCCTGGGTGGTTCAGCAGTTGAGTGTTTGCCTTCAGGTCAGGGTGTGATCCTGGGATCTTGGGATCAGTCCCACATCAGGCTTCCCGCAGGTAGCCTGCTTCTCCCTCTGCCTATCTCTCTATGTATCTCTCATGAATAAATAAATAAAATCTTTTTTAAAAAAATGTAATTCAGTGTATTGCTTGCTCCATCAACAAGGTCTTGCTTATTAATTTTGTTGTATCTGAAACAGAGGGCTGAGTATGAGGGTGGATTGTCACAAAGCTCTTTACTTTGGTAGAAAACTATAATGAAGAATTTATAGCACCAGTGTGTGAATGAGTTTGAGTAAGCACTGATCTAAAAGGATATTTTCTGTGGCAATTTAACTTTTTTATTGTGAAAAAAAAAAAACAAAACACACACACACACACAGAAAGCATGGAGATTCACATCCCTGGGTGAGAAGGAATTCAATTTCCACCCAGATCCCATTGTTTCACTGCAGGTCAAACCTGCACTATACTAGAATGGAACACTCACCAGTGGAAGAGGAGAAGTGGTAGGGGTCCTGGTCTGGCATATTCTGTACCCAGGCCATGTCCACACACCGGACAGTGCTTCCTCTACTGGCCATCATGTATAGCATGTACAAGTAAAGTTCCTTAAGCCGCCAACCTCCATGTCCTCAAGGCCAGGTGGGAACATTGTTTGCCACTGGTACAATCATTTGACTTTGTTCCCTCCATTGGCCTGGAGCACACATAAAAGCCCTTAGTAAATTTACCCAGTAAGCCTTAAATGATAGCCAATAAAATTTGTCTTTACTGAACACTGAAATGTCTCCAGTGGAAAAATTGTCCTCCAAAATCAAATGGCCATTATTGGACCTTGGACATTGTTACTGCCTCACAAAGAGGTACCAGTGCCATTATCCAAACAGAATGTTCTGCGTTCATAGTGGGCTAAGGTATTACTTTATTAAATCACATTAAAGCAAACGTCCTGAATGATCTGACCCCCAGCCTAGGAAATTTGGTAAATCAGTGATTCAGATTATGGAGCTCTTGGTGGAAAAAAAATTGTTACTTATTTTGAGAGTTATCTTAATCTGTGTTTTCTCTTGCATATGCTCATACTATTGCATTGGCATCTGCCTCCAATACAGCCACATAGCAGCCAAACAAGCCACCTCCATGCTGGCTCATTGAAAAGATATGATTGGCAATTGACCTGTGAGCTGGACCCAGGCACTCAAAGACTCTTTACCCTCATCTTTGGAATGTGGGTTCTGGTTGCCCTTCCTGTTCCCAGAGGCTACCCCAAGACCAGCCTTGAGAAAATGGTGTGGTATGGAGAACACCTGCATGGTACAGGTCTGAACCCAGTTAAGGCCTTTTTATAAACCTTTAATATTTGGTAGGCAGGTGTAGGGATGCACCTCATCTTGCTGCTGTGTAAAGCAAGCCTTACACAAGTTCCCTTTGCTTATGCCCTCTGCTTGCAGGGGCTGGTGTCAGGGAAGCTCCCATAAGGCTTATGAAACCACTTGCTCAGAGCACATTGTAAGGGCAGGGGGTGGGTGTAAGATTGCAAGAGCCAGTCAGGAGGGGTGAGGTGTTGGAGGAGGTCACGGTGAGTACGTGAGCTCTGATTGACCAGTGAGCTAGATTCAGGGAATCAGAGGCTCCGCAGCCTGTTCCCTGGCCTTGGAATCCACATTTCTGCACACCGTTCCCACAGTGGAAGACATTTTCAAGTACATAGCCTTGAGGAAAGTAAGGTACTGTTGAGACCATCTGAATGATAAACATAACTGAAACCAGGTAAGTCTTTTTTTTTTTTTTAATTTATGATAGTCACAGAGAGAGAGAGAGAGAGGCAGAGACACAGGCAGAGGGAGAAGCAGGCTCCATGCACCGGGAGCCCGACGTGGGATTCGATCCCGGGTCTCCAGGATCGCGCCCTGGGCCAAAGGCAGGCACCAAACCGCTGCGCCACCCAGGGATCCCGAGGTAAGTCTTTTGTATCAAGTTTTTTTAATATTTTGGCAGGTGAATGAGGAGGTCTATTTGTCTTACATCCACTGGAAATAAAGCTCATCAGTAAGTTCATTTTGTTTTTAAAACTGCCACCTACCAGTCTGGAGTGGCATGCCTCCTTCTTTGATCTCTTTTTGCCTTCCACGGATGGCTGCTAGTTTTCAGACCAAACTTCTTTATGCTGGGTGGAAGACCATGTTCCCCATGTGGTCCTCATTGATCAGGGAATGGCAAAGGGCCTCTTTACTGACCTGTGGGGAAAAACTCATGGCCTCTCCACTTGGCAGGGTGGGAGTGGGTAGGGGGCTGCCTTTATTATACTCTGGTGAGAGTAGACATGAAGATTCCAGACTCAGCCTTTGTCACCTTTGTCAGTGCGGATGGGAGTAGGGCCATGGCTTTTTCTATGGTGTTTTGTTAAACTGGATTGGTTATCATCTAAAAATTCTGTCTTGCCAGGCTATCTCTTTCTTGGTCCTTTGGCTAGAGAGACTGGGCTATTCCTGGGGCTTTTTTGTGTTGGTTGGTGTTTCTGGGTTTCTGGGTTTCTCAGAACCCACTCTGTCATATATGAAGCAAAAAGAAAACCCAGGGAATGGATCACTATGTTATTCCTCAATTACAAGATTTCTAGACTGTCTTCTTTTCTCTATCTTTTAGAGTCTCCTTAGGTTTGTATTATACATAATGTCAAGGGATTTCAGCTATACTTAGCGGGAGGAATAGGGAAGAATGCATTAATTTCAAATTTCCCAAAGTAGAAATCTTTGTCTTAGCTTTCTAAACTGCTTTTTACATTGTGACATAGGATAATCCCTCCTCAAAATATTTTTATACTTGTCTTATCTTTATTGCAACAGATCTGATTTTATAGTTGCTCTCATAAAAACAGCACATTTTATTATGGATTTCAACCATTTCTTTTCAGATAATGTTTGAGCACATTATGATGTGCTTAGAGTACTTCACAATCTAGATATTTTAGAGAGTCCAACTCAGATTAATTAAATAATAAATGTAGATCTTTTCTGATTCTGGGACTGCCTTATTATAAAGAATAATAAATGTATTTCCAGAAGATACTGAATTGATAGTTTTAAGGAGAATATAAACTAAAAGCTGCAAATAGAAAAATCTGATTTGTTTTTATCTTCAAGTGTCTAAGTGTTAGAAAAAAAAAAAAAAAAAGTCCATTGGGTTATCTAGGAGTAGATTATATTCAAGTATCTTCTAAACATATTCTTATATTGTACATATAGATAGCATCTCAACCTGGTCAATTTTTCATGAATTGCCTCTGAGAATTATTTTGATGGAATCTTGCTGGGACGTATCTTTTCTCAGCACTCCTGGGAATATCTGGAATATGGTGCAAGGACTCTCATAATACAATATCAAGAAATCTAATTTTCAGTATACAGATTACATATACCTATTAAAATTTAATGTGTAAAATGCATATAAATATTGAGGATTCTTGAGTGAAATTAGTCTGCAAGTGCATTTACCTCATCTGCAATCATGGACATTTATTCCTTTTTCTGAGATAGCAGGAAGGAGCATTTGATTTTTGTCAGCTTCTCAGCTTTCCTCCGAGTTTATATGTGTGCAAAGTCTCAGGGACAGCTGGAAAAACCATCTTAGCTCTACTTCTGGTTCAACAACAGTATCTTTTCTTTTCTTTTCTTTTTTTTTTTTCAGTAGTTGAGCTGTGATTAAAGCAGTCTACTCCAACCTCCACTTTCCTGGAAGGTAGGAGTCACTCTCCAGGGGAACCATACACACTCCCAAACTTCTCTAGGGCCTTGGCAGGAGAAGGCACACATTTAACTTTAGTGGATGCTGCTGTTGGCTTTCTTCTTCTGAGATGGACAAAAAATTACTTCATATCCTGTTATATCTTTTTTCCATCTTTAGTCCTCCAAAGACATTTCTGCCCACTCTTTGCACAATATTTTTCCACCCATCTTTATCATTGTATTAAGCTTTATTATACATTATGTACATGAATGGATGAAAAAATACTATAAAGTATTTAGTGTGTTGGCACACATTTAGTGTGTTGTGTTTAGTAAAGGTTAGGTATCATTATAATTGTTCTAATTAATATTTCATAATAATGTTTAGTAAAATATTTTATATTAGAGAAAAAACTATAGCTTATTAACTATGAAGTAAAATCAATATTTTAATAAAATAGAGAGTAATCAACAATGGCAGGAAAAATGTATTTAAACACTAAGGCCACCCCAAAACAAAAGGGAAAATAAAAAACAAACACTAAGACCCCCCCCCCAAAAGAAAACCAAAACACTAAGACCCCGTATTAAATTATTTTTATAATCAACAAGACTTTAAGTAGAGTGTTTCTTATTTATAAAATCTTTTTATAGTCAGATTTTCTTCTCGCTAATAAATATTTATGCATGACTATCAAAATAGATACATATAATTATGTATCAGTAAAAATTAGTTGATTTTTAGAAGTTTGATTTCCTCTCAATCCTTCCGCTGCTTTTGAAAAGAGATCAAGCCATGGTTCATTCAATTCTCCAGGGCTGGGTGGATGTGCAGAGTTCACCTAACACATGTTGACTTCTCCCCCAAACCAGTGGCCCACTGGCATGGGAGCTGAACTGTATTCTCTTTGCCTAAGGAGATATGGAAATTGTGTGACACCAGCCTTCTGCTAAGGGAAGAGAAGTCACTAAAGGTGAATTTTAAAAATCTTTATAAAAGGCACTGCTTAACTAAAACAAAATGGAAGTTTGGGACTCTAGCTATAGTATACCAACACTGATTTTTCCCCCTTCTTTGTGATTAATGACAGAGAAACAATGTCAAAATAGAACTTCACACAATAAGGAATAAATATCATCCATAAACACTCTAAATCAAGTCACCAGCAAAAGAACACTGAGTTGTTAAACATTGCATCACCAAGAAGTAGTTTGCCCTGAGCATACAATGTACTCCTAATAGACACAGATTTCATAAACACTGCCTTAAAAATGTATTGATGTCTGCATTTGTCTTGCCTATAGTTAAGACATTGAAAATGCCTTTTATCTTGTTTATCTTTTTTATTTAGTATGTTCATAAACATTTTATGTCCAATCAGTTCTTGAAGTTTTAATGCAGATAAAATAATGGCATTCTAAGAGTATCTAAAGAACAACCCCAGGGGTGCCTGTGTGGCTCAGTGGGTTAAGCATCTGCCTTTGGTTCAGGTCAGAATTCCTGGGTCCTGGGATCGGCCCTGTGTTGGGCTTTCTGCTCAGTGAGGAGCCCACTTCTCCCTCTACCTCCTCTGCTGCTCCCCGTGCTTCTGCTCTCTGGCTCTCTCTGTTAAATAAGTAAATAAAACCTTTAAAAAACAAACAAACAAATCCATACCAGGTTGAAAGTGTGAAATGAGTGCTATAATACTATAATTATTGTAAGTCCATAATTATGCTTAAATTTTCCATTGAATACATTTCTTCTATTATATCTTCCTTTATCTGCTTTCTCCCCACAAGATTTCACATATATCATCATCATTCTGAGAGACACAACAACCACCATATATGATTTCATTAGTTAACCAAGAAGAAAGTGAACACTGTGTCCTGTACTGTATAAATATTGAAGGTACAAATTATAAAAGAAGTTAAGATGCTAGGATATTGCATTCAAATAGCTTCTAATCTTATTAGAATAAGCAAAGCACATGAAAATTACCAGGGGACGCCTGGGTGGCTCAGCAGTTGGGCACCTGCCTTCGGCTCAGGTCGTGATCCAGGGATCCAGAATCGAGTCCCTCATCGGGCTCCCTGAGAGGAACCTGCTTCTCCCTCTGCCTATGTCTCTCTCAGTCTGTGTCTCTCCTGACCTGAATAAATAAATAGATCTTAAAAAAAAAAAAAAAAGAAGAAGAAGAAGAAGTAGAAAAGAAAAGAAAATTACCAGGACAATGTATAATCAAATACCAGACCCTGGGTTGCCATGTAGGATTGAGTGAATATTCAATATAAAGGAATCTTTGCAAGATGTGTAAACATACAATACAGCTCTTGTGGATGCTACTTTCCAGTGCTACACATTTGATATCCTCATAAATCCTAAATTCACTCTGTCTCTTTGCCAGGTTTTGTCATCGTCCCAGAACCACTTGCTGAAGATGAAGAAGCTTAGGAGAGAACATTGGGAACCTTGAAACCTTCAAGGTCAGTACGTTTATTTGGAGAATAGCCTATAGAATACATGCCCTGAACCTATGTTGTGCCAGACAGTGTGCTAAGTTTGTTACTCGCACTATCTCACTTAATTCTTACTATCACCATATGAGTGCTATTATTGTGCCTTTTTAATAGATGAGAAATAATTTTCATAATTTGCTTCAGTCACACAGTAAATACCTGAAATTGTCTGACACCAGGGCCACACTCAGTGTCTTTACAGAAAGAACCCCACTCAAATTGCTGAATGGGAATGGCAGATGAAATGGAAACTAAGAGTCTGGTTGAGTATACTAATGTACTACAAGGTGGGCATTAAAAAGATAAAGAAAGAAGTCTAGGGGCCTGCTTTGTAGATGTCTTAATATGCAAAAAGTCAGGAGTTATGTTAGTTTCTAATCTCTGACAGAGAAAGTCATTTTATAGATTTCTTGTTTTCTACAGAAAATGGTAAGCGTATTGTCATAAACAATTGAAATTTAAGTTTATAAATTGTCTGTTGCCGAACATTGGCATCAATTAAAACAAACTAGAGAATAAAACCAAGAAAAAACTTCCTTCTCCATAATTTTGTTTTCCTTTTCTTTATACTTCTTTTTATCCCTAATGCTCGCTCTTTGCTATGGGTTGTGGCTAGCAAATCGATATAGGTCTATTTTAAGGTTCTGGGAACATTACTTTTAATTACAAAATAATATTGCAAGTGAAATTGGTGTCTTGAGTTTTAACTGCTATAATGGCTTAGCAATGCTTGTGATTTCTAAATTTTATGGATGTAGGATTGGTATTTGGATTTCTTATTGGCTTTATTGACCATGTGGATCTCTGGAAATGCTGGATGCATTAACAATTTGGTGGCAGAGCACAGCTTTGGAAGTGCAGAAGGAGCTCCACCTCTTTTAGTGACAGATGATTCAGGCTGCTGCTGCAGATAAAACCCATCTGGCTGGGGATATACAATAGAATAAGAAATAAGGGAGGAATGGCACTTTTCCAATTACAACTTTTCTCAGGAAAAATTAAGGGAGAAATTTCAAACCAGGGATTTTATCCTTTCTGTGGGAATAAGAAATTACCTGTAGAAGGTTGTCTATTGTTACTTTTTAGAAGGCATTAACACGCAGCTGCTATATTTACATGACTGGTATAGGGCATTTTCAAGCTGATGTTACTTAGTATACAACGGAAAATCTTGCTTTGTAGACTAGTTGGATGCCAGAATATTTCCAAGTGAGAGTCAGGATGGCTTTTTGATTCTTAACATAAACTTAGTATACTTACCTGAACTATTTGAAAAACTCTAGAAGTAAAATCAAAGGGATCTTGAGAAGATAAAGTTCCAAATTCATTGGTCTAAGGAAGAATTATAGTGGCAAGGACTGGAGTTGTAGACAGAACTTCTCTGAAAACTTGTGGTCACCAACTCCATATAGGATTCTCACACTCTTGGTTGATTATGAGCTTTGGTATTAATGCTCTATAATAAAATGTACATTAAAAAGTCAAGGGCGTAGGGACACCTGGGTGGCTCAGTGGTTGAGTGTCTGCCTTTGGCTCAAGGCTCCTGTCTTGATCCCGGCCTCCCAGGATGGAGTCCTGCATCGGGCTCCCTGTGGGGAGCCTGCTTCTCTCTCTGCCTATGTCTCTGCCTCTTTCTGTGTGTCTCTCATGAATAAATAAATAAGTAATTCTTTAAAAAAAAATCAAGAGTACAGTGCTATGTATGAGAAGTTCAAGCTTCTTATCTGCTCCCTACTTCTACCATTTTGCTCCAACTTCATCCACAGGGAGAAAGGTTTTGATCCAAGATTTTTAGGTTCGAGATATTATAATGGGTTACAGTTTAAAGACAAGATCTTTCAAAAGCATTATGGGTGAGGGTGGTATCTTTTTTTTTTTTTTTTTTTTTTTTTTTTTTTTTTTTTTAATGTTCTCTTCTCCCACATAGCTAAAGGAGACCTTTCATAAGACATCTGAAAAAGGTCTAAGGCGGGAAACCTAGGCAGTTCCACCATTGCCTTTAGGCCACATTTATTTTTTTCCTCACACTTTTTAGACAGATATATATGAGTTGACCTTATTTTGAACTGAAGTTTGAAACTGGGTTTGGGATTTGGGGAGGAGGTGTCAGATGAACATATCTTTCAGCCTGCTTTGGCTTTAGCTGATTTAGACTTACCTAGTTTAGGGATCATCTTCATTGTCTCTGGCTAGGCCACTAGAGAGTTATAGAGGATTCAAGGGAAAAGTTCACTCATAGTAAAATGGTAATTTTGCTTCTTCTGGGTATATGTTTCTATCAAGAACCCTATGGAGAGGAATGACAAGTCCTGGGTTATTTTTACATCTTGATTACAATGTCATTTCAAATCCACTTTAATATATCCCACCCTGATGTTCTTGTACTTAATTCCTAGCTATCACCAGGTCTTTACAAGTTACACACCTGAAATATCGATTTTGTTTACCCTGGATGGTCTTATCCTATTATCTCAAATTCAGTCCAAGGTCAAATTTGTTATAATTAATCTGGTAAAATAAAATAGGCAAATTCTCAAGGCCTTTTGCCTCT
Organism: Vulpes lagopus; assembly: GCF_018345385.1. NCBI lineage: Eukaryota > Metazoa > Chordata > Mammalia > Carnivora > Canidae > Vulpes > Vulpes lagopus. The sequence continues at coordinate 18,555,546 of NC_054824.1, read as the reverse complement.
AAATACTTGTGCTTTCAAAATGGCCCTCTATTTTAAGACTTGAATTATGGACTTTTGAGTCAAATGGGTTATTGGATGGTGTTAAAGGGGAGAGTGTTAAATTACTCATAAGATTCCAATTGACCTTATAAAAGTATAATCACTATAGTGGATATGCATATCAAATACGCATTACTCCTGACACTTTCAACATAGCTCGAAACTACAGGTCCATGAAGAACCAGACTTCAATTGTTTTAAGTCTCTAAATTAGATGTGGATATTGTAGCAGGTCTGAATTCTTTCCTGCCTATACTAGAGTCTTTGCCTACATACATATTTGTAATACCAAAAAAACCCTTTCATGCATGAGGCATCAACAATGTAAAGATTCAAGGTGACTTAATGTAGCTCATAAAGGTTTTCTTATCCAATCAATAGTTAAAATTGCAGAAATTAATTGCCTGCTTTATGGAGGGACATCTCATGTATACATTACATTCTTTTTAGTGATTGCCAAAAAAATCAAATTTGAGCTTTTAGTTGAATTAAGGTATATATTTTAAAGTGTTCTAAAATAGGTAATCACTCTATTCCTGACCAAGTTTCAGTCATTACAGAGGGACAAAAAAGATATTTCCATTTCCCCTAATAATCTACACCAACATATTTTAGAAGTTTACTATTTCTTTTCAGAACCACATATACTTTCAATAAATATAAGTGTTAACTTCTAAAGGATAGAAATATTATTTATGATTATTAAATTTAATTGATAAATTTCATAAGTATGAGGAATTTAGTAAATCACTTTACCTCTCTGAATTTTACTTCTCTCATTTGTAAAAATGGGGTTGATGCTATAATCTTAACTTACAGAAATACTGGGACAATTATACTTGGAACACCTAATACTTTAATAATAATAATGATAAAAAACATGAATTTTACATGTTATTTTTTACATGATATACATACATTCTATATAAATTATTTTGTGTTTAATATTTAATAATATTAACATTCACCACATATTATATTTGGGACCAACGACATTCTTTACCTGTTGATATCAAAGATATTTTTGTTGTGTAATCTATAAATGGGAAAACTGAGGCAGTATGTGTAATTGTTAAGTATGTGGAGCCTGGAGTCAGATTGCCAGACTTTGGAGCCCCCTCCCTTTCCCCACACAAAAGCTAGCTGGTGTGACTTATTTAAATTCTATGTTCTTTCCTTTCCTTTTCTGCAAAATTGGGACAATGAAAGTACTTATATCATAAAAATATTGTATATAAAACAATACTTATTTAGAAGATTGTCTATTCTGATACAAGTAATAGGTGGGAAAATAGGATTTCTACCCAGGATTTCCAGTTTTAAGTTCACACTCCTCTCCCCTTCTCTGACTTTACACTACACTTGGAATTTTATGTAAATGAAAGTATAGTAAGGAATTTTTAATACTGATACATAATTTCATAAAACAGAACATACAGTAACTCTATTTTCCTTACCAGAGTGAGTTGATCATGAACAAAGCTGTGCAATTCCATACCAGAGGCTCCAGTCTGAGTAAAGATCATTGATTCTCATAAATTTGTTGCCTCCAAAGTCACTGACATTGACTGAATGTCTACAAACCTCTGCCTGAGTCATTTGTTAGACTGTTGCTGTAGACCCAGGATCATTGACTCCATAAATCTCCAGCTGGAATCTACTCTATCGGCATTCCAGGTCCCCAAAGGTCCCTTACCCAGTGTGAAGGCAAATGCAGCCAATGGTAAAATAAATACATTATTAATAGTGCATCTCTTTGGCTGAGAATGAAGTCAAGAAAGATTGTCACAAGCGATAAATATATAAGGTTCACTTTTTGAAGTTGCATTTCTGCTTTTATTCTAACACCACTTTTGCCAAAAAGTCTATAGGACTAACAGTAAGATATGGAATTTACAGACAAAGGCAATGAAATAGTTTAAAATTTGATTCAAGTCTCAGATTTGTTTTCATCTGTAAAATTTATGAGGTAAAAGGAAAGTGCTTTTCCCATTTTTTAAAAATACTTTTACCCATTCATTGTTTATTTAAAATCACATTTCCTTAGGACACCAGAGAAGATCTCTTCTTTAAAAGTTTTTAGAACACTGCTGATTCTTCCTGGATATTTTTCAAACTCAGCCAAGGAATATACAAAATAATACCCTGTAATGTCAAATACCTTGAATAATGGCAGGAAATACATTTTCAGTGATAAAAACTTGCATCCATTACTTAACCCTGGGGAAGTAGAAAGCTATATTCCTGAAAGTATATTGAAACAGAGTAGAAAAAGAAAAAAAAAAACAAAACACTCTTCCAGAGACCAAGTAGCACTTGAAGCCAACCTAGATGATGTTTCATGAGCATTACAAGATTTGACATGTGACCAAGATAGATGTGTGTGACTGAATGCATACCCGTGTCTGAGTATTGCTGTGAGAGACAAGTATCATCAAGGAAAGTGTGTTGTAAATGTGGAAATATTTCATAGTGAGGAAAAAAAATTATCACTAAAGAGAATTTGGTATTAGTTTTATGGATTCCTGAAAAAATAATCCAGCCAAAATTCATTTAAAAGATCTTTGAGGAACACTTTTTCCCTATTTAATTATGTCTCATAAGTTGTTTTAATCTAAATGGAGGGGTTACAGAATATAAGGTTTTGTGGGGTCTAAGATTAATAGATTTGAAATAGACACTAGTATTAATAGATTTGAAATAGACACCTCTCTGCAAGGTAGTGATTCAGCTTCTGCATGAAACTATGAAAATAATAGCTACCATTTGCTAAATGATTATTTGTTCTGGTACTGTGCTAAGTACATCACCACAATTAACCCACTTAATCTTCATAATAACCCTATGAAGAAGACATTATATCACTTTTATTTATACAACTGAGGTTTAGAACATTTGCTAATATGTTCAGTGTCAAACAACCAACAAGATGTGTTTCAAAACATGAACTCAGGTCCCTGTGCTTCCAAAGCATGTGCTCCCAAAGCGTGTACTTTCAATATCTACAATACACTGCTTGAGTTTAGTGGATGGACAGCTTTAGTTCTTAGGAAAGTTTCCTTAAATTGTGTAGAAATATGCATTCCTCTAAACTTCAGAATAAATTTGGTACTCCTTTTCTGTCTTTCAAATAAGAAACTACAGCAATCAGATTTAGTACTTTTTAAAGGTCAATAATTCACATACACATCTAAATTCTCCTTTGAAGAAGGAAAAAAAGATGATAGAGTCATGAGGAGGTAGACCAAGCTTCATGGAATCTATTTCATCAATTCACCACATCACCTATATTTTTCTAACACATGGGATTAAGATATCACCATAACTAAGGGAAGTCCCCAGCAAAATCATAAACTACTTATGATCAGTAAAATCATTGTATATCAGCCTGGATTTGTTAATTAGTTGCTACCTTATAAAGAAGAGAACTAGGGAAGGTAATACAAATATGTTCTGATGGATCTATACAGGAATTGATATTGGAAATAGGCTACTATGAGATGTAGATTAACTATAAAATGTCTAATTGTTTGATGGTACCCTTAAACAGCCTTCTCTTCAAGATACTTGCCTTCCAGGAGCTATAATAATGTAAGTTCTTCTAGTTGTATTTTATTTCTGTGGATTCAGCATTACTTTTTTACCAGGATTTTCTATTGAATTACAAATATCCCTAAAACTCTGTGACTTGATTTAACAGATTCCAATATTTCCTATCAATAGACACTGAAATGAAAAGAAAGGAATTGACTAGAGCAGTGGTTCTCCAACTTCAACAATGCATCAGAATCATCTGAAGGGCTGTGTAACACTCCCAGAAGTCCTGATTCAATAAAGCTGTGGTAGGGCCTAAAAATTTACATTTCTAATAAGTTCCTAGATGAGGCTGATGTTGGTGCCTCTAGGACTACACTTTGAGAGCTGCTGGATTAAGGAAAGGTATAGAAAGGGAAATGCAGAAGGGCTAAAGGAGAGTGTTCCAGAGCCTAACTTAGCATATAAAATATTAATGTTATAAAATTCAGTGATCATTTTATAAACCTGTCTGCAATAAGTCAAGCATACCAATTCAAATTGGTGTGCACCATTGCTGAATACTGGTGGTGTAGGATGAGTCTTCTGACTTTTGGCATTGCATTATTTGAATAGAGCCTTTCAAATTTGAGGTTCAAATAAGAGCCCTCTGAAAAGCTTGTGAAAAGTGCAGATTCCTACACCCAGTTCTGGACTCAGGGCCAGACAATCTACATTTTAACAAGTTTTCCTGGTCACTCATATATAAGGTATATGAGAATGCTACACTCAGGAATCAAGGCAAACAGGATCAGGAGCTAGCAAAGTCCCTCAGGGAAGGAATGGAGAGGTGTGTGTGTGTGTGTGTGTGCGCATGCGCGCCCACTAGGGCAAGCTGTGGTGCCTGACTAGAGCTGAGGTAAAGGGGAAAAGGAGATACATGTTTGTTATTCAACAAATTGGTGCAAAACAGATGCTGATTGTGAAAGCTAGAAACCATCTCACTCTACTTGTCAAAACAACCCACTCAACTTACATGGATGCATCCTATATTTATAGAGAACATAAACACAGAACACCCAAGTCTAATTCTTATTTGGCAGAAACCACCTCTATGATGTAGTTGCCCTCTTAAGGGCCTGCTGGAAGAATTTCCAGGCAATTCAAATGTCATTCCATAGGGGCTTATAACTTTTGTATCCTACAAAACAAGTGAAAAACCCAATAAGAAAGGGAAGAGACAAAATAAGGCTTGCTAAGCTTTAGTTTTAAGTTTTCATTTCTTCCAAGTATGTAGTTTTATTCTTATTCCTAATTAGAAAATTAGTCATATCAATTTGTCATCTTTCTTCAGTTATTGTTTATCTGCCCTTATGTATGGGAGCCTAATAATTAAAGCCTTTGTCTCCATGAATTGCATATTGTGAAATTCCCTTGCTATCCCATTATTTTCCTAAATATGTCATTAAAATAATAATCACTTTTTTAAAAAGTAAGGAAATTTTTAAAAAGGTAAGGAAATAAAAAAAAAAATCCTTCAGATTTATTTTGCTGAGTACCTTTGGATTCTTAAGGGCATGAAAATGAAAAATATATTTTTACAAGCATATATTTTTTGAGGGTAGACTTTGAAACCCTGTCATAAGTCATCTATCTATATATAGCATCGTTACATTGGAGTGGAGGTCAAATCAATTCTGATATGAACGCATATTCCACTCTAACTCCAGGAAAAAATGATGTATCTTTGCAAATCATTTTCTGTGTGCTTTCTACCTTAAAAAAATACACCCCAAAGTACAAGAATTACTTTTTCAAACTCCTTGTAGACTCTCTCAATGAATAAAACCAAAAAGCTTAGAAGGCTTTTAAGGCATCCCATGATTGCCCTCATTTTCCCCCATTTAAATGATTTTATCTTACATAACCCTACTGTCCCCACAACTCCTACCTTTCCACCCTGCTGCTCTACACATATCACTTTACCATTCCTAATCACACTAAGATTTACCTCAAGCCTGATAAACTTGATGTGCCAGGGCACCTTAGTTGTATAATACCTCCAAATGCTAGAAATTTCTGGGGGTTGTAAAGAGTTCCGAAGACCTCGAAGTCAGGTTGTAATCAGGAGATATTTTTACGTGAACATTTCTGTTAAATTGTCTAAGGAGATCTCATAAGAAAAGTCATAAACCTGTACGTTTACAGCAATATGGTAGGATATTTCCTTTTATTAAATAAATATTCATTTTTGTATTTAATTTTTATTCCTAAATGTGTGTAAGATTTCTTTAAGATGGCCATATATTATATAAGTTTCATGCCCACAATATCTGAATCTGCCTTATTCCCAATATATTCTGCTTTTATTTACATTTGTTCCTTTGATAAAACTCTATCTAGAATCTCCTTGTATTTTCCCAATATGTGCCACTTTTTGTCTCTGTATATCAAAATACTACTCATCCTTTAATTTTTAGCTCGTATGCTATAGCCTCATGAAAAATCAATTCTCCAATCAGTATAAATATTATTTGTACACTCAAACTTCATCTCTTTTATTATAAATACCTCTGTGTCTTGAATCATATGTCATAGGTTATATGTATTTTTAGACAAAACTTGTATCTGTACTTTGTTACATATATATATATCTCCTTCACAGAGCCTTCTTTGTCCTCCTAACTTGATTAGGTGATTCTTCTCCATAGTTCTTCCCATAATATCGCATGCATCTCTCTTGCATAGTTCTTCCACCACTGTGTTATTGTTGTTGGTTTTTTTCGTCTATAGATCAAACTTGGAGGACCTTTATTTCATTGCAGTGTCTCCTAAGACACTGTGCAGCATAAAATAGGCACTGAAAAGTTGTATATTGAATAAATGAATAAATAAAAAGAAATTATAAACTATAAAGGACATGTTAACCATGTCAATTTATTCTAAATGTATTTATTTTTTCAATTTATTTTATTCTGTTGTATCCACATCATTTAAAATAAGAAATAATAGACTAAAGCTACAATTAGGTAGCTCAGTTTTAGCAGTAACCTAAAATAAGTTACATTTTTTTCTCATTTACTGTTCTCATTGCTACCAACTTCTTAAATATATAATTTCAATGAATGTAGACATTACATCTGTTTTGCTCACAATTTTATTTATGACACAGGAAAACGATGGGCAAAGTAGGTGCTCAGTATTTATATGTTAAATATATCAATCACTGCCAAAAAATTTAACCTCAAATAATTAGTATAATTGCACCCTAACTTTCTGGGTGTATCTCTTATTACTTTATTATTCTAGATCCAAAAGGAATATTTCTATTCCAAAACACATCTTATGCACTAGTGCTATATAACTTTTCTTGTAATTCTCCTCTCTGTATAATGCTATATACTTTAATGAATGTAAATGCCATCTATCTATTAATATTAGACCATCCATCCATTCCCATCCATCCACTTTCTAAAAGATAATATCTAGGAGGATAGCAACAGAGAAGAAGTATGAGAAATAGCCAGAAAAAAATTAACAAGGAGCACCAAAATGGATAAAGAAAATATTAATGGTCCACAAGGAAGAAATTGACAGCAATATAATAACCAGATGCACTTAATAGATATGTGCAGAATATTTCATTCAAAAGCAACAAAATATGCATCATTTTCAAGTTCATGTGGAACATACTCCAGAATAGATCATATATGTTAGACCACAAAACAAGTCTCAATAAATTCAAGATTGAAATCATATAAAGCATCTTTTCTGACCACAATGGTATAAAACTAGAAACCAATTAAAAATAAAATTTAAAAAAAGAGAGAGAGAGAGAGAAAAAATCATAAATATTTGGAATTATACATATTACCAAACACCTACTGGGCCACTGAAGAAATCAAAGAAGAAATAAAAAATATCTAGAGATAAATGAAAACAGAAATATGACATACTAGAATTTTTGGAATTCAGTTTTAAAAAGTGGATTTAAAAGGGAAGACGATAGCAATTCAGTCCTACTTCAAGAAACAAGAAGGATTTCAAATAAACAATCTAATTTTATACATAATGGGGCTAGAAAAAGAACAAATTAAATCCAAGTTAGTAAAAGGAGGAAATAATAAGTATCAGTATAAATAAATGAAATAGAAACTACAAAAACAATAGAAATGGCAATGAAACTAAGAACTGGCTCTTTGAAAACATAAAATTGACAAATATTTAGCTAGAGTAGCTGGCAAAAAAAAAAGACAGGGCTCTAATAAATTCTAACATTAAAGAAAAGTTACAACTGATACCACAGAAATACAAAGAAACATAATAGGCAACTACATAAAATGATATGTCAACAAATTGGACAACCTAAAAGAAATGGATACATTCTTAGAAACATACATTCTTTCTAGACTAAATCATGAAGAATAGAAAATCTGAACAGACTGATTACTAGGAAGGAGATTGAATCAGTTATCAAAAAACTCACTACAGGGCAGTCCCAGATGGCTCAGCAGTTTAGTGCCTGCCTTCGGCCCAGGGTGTGATCCTGGAGACCTGGATCGAGTCCCGCGTCAGGCTCCCTGCATGGAGCCTGCTTCTCCTTCTGCTTGTGTCTCTGCCTCTCTCTCTCTCTCTCTCTCTCTCTCTCTCTCTCTCTCTGTCTCTCATGAATAAATAAATAAAATCTTTAAAAAAAAATCACTACAGGGGTGCCTGAATAGCTCAGTTAAGCGCCTGCCTTTGGCTCAGGTCATGATCCCAAGATCATGATTGCGCCCAGTATCAAGCCCCAAATTGGACTCTCTGCTCAGCGGGAGTTAACCTAATGAACATTGTTTTATCTATATGTCGAGATTCAAATCACTACATGATATACTAAGCCAAAATAAACTACATTAACTATTGTTCTATTTTGGGGAGAGTGGGGGGTGTCTATTCCTATCACCTTTACTAGCAAAGGAGATCCTAAATAACATTCCCATCTCTCAAGAGCACAAAACATCATTAGAGTTGAGATAATTACAAAATCCTTATGGATAATCATAAAAATGGGACATAACTCACTATTAAGCTGATTTTGGTTAATTCCTAATCAAGAGTATCATTCATTTTAAGTGTAATTCTACAATAAATTTTTTTCAAAAGATTTATCTATGTATTTGGGAGAGATAGAGTAAGAGTGCAAGAGTGAAAAGGCAGGAGCATAGGGAGAAAGAAACTCAAGCAGACTCTGAGCTAAATGCAGAGCTTGATGTGGGACTCAGTCTCATGACCCGGAGATCATGACCTGAGCCAAAACCAAGAGTCAGACACTTCACTGACTATGCTACCCAGGCACCCCAATAAATCCTTATCACCACTCCTCTTCCTTCTTTGTACCTATGCAACGACTAACAGGAGATGCAAAGTCAGGGGTGAATGGGACAAATTTACAATTAGAACAACAGTCATCATGTGTAGAGTATTTATTAAGCATATATATTGTGTTGGGGATTTGATACAAAGAATCTCATTTGATAATAACTTTGCAAAGTAATTATTAACATCTTAATTTTATACACCAGGGGAAAGAGGCTTACAGATGAATCATTTGCCTAGGGTCACTGTTATGAACTGAATTGTATCCCCCCAAAATTCATACGTTGAATTGCTAATCCCCAGATGTGGCTGTATTTGGAGATAGAGCCATTGAAGAGGCAATTACCATTAAATAAGGTTATAGAGTATGTCCCTAATCCAATAGGACTGATGTTCTTAAAGGATTAAGAAGATAGCAGAGATGTACACAGAGAGAGAAAGGTCATGTTAAGACACAGCAAGAAGATGGCCGTCACCAAGTGAAGAAGAAAGACCTCAGGAGAAATCAACACTGTTAGAATTTTGATTTTGGACTTCCAAATTCTAGAACTGTGAGAAAACAAATTTTGGGAGTTTAAGCCATATAGTGCATGTTATTTTGTTATGACAGCCCTAGTAGACTAATAAAGTCACAGCTAATAAACACTGGAAATAATTGAAATTAAATTGAACTTAGGTGCCTTTGACCTTGCTCCAAGGTCATGCTGAAAAATTGCATGATCATTATCTGTGTTCAGCTTATGAAGTATTCAATGTCTATAATTTTTAAATAGGCAAGAGTTTCCTTTCCTGCTACCCCTAAAATAGCAGTAGGGTAAAAATAAAATAATTTCAAATTAAATTAACAAAAAGTCTTTACAATTGAGTTTTATAAGTCTAATGCCTGAGTCTTAGTGATTTCTTTAATGATTAAAATGACAACACAGAGAAGTGCAATAAAAAAAAAATTGAGAATTATTGTATAGATATAGAACAGAGAAGAAAATATATGGAGGGTATGATTTTCATTTCCTTTTCTATGTAAAAAGAAATTCAATATGCCATACATACTAGAATAATGAGCATTTATTATAAATAACTGAATTACCTTGAGTTCCATTTATTAGTAGGATTTTTCTTAGAAATGATTTTTTTTCCATTATGGTACATTATAAGCTTTCAGAAAGCTCTATCAAGGTCAGATTTCTGCTTACAAAGCATAATGTAGGTAGACACATAGATAGAAAGCAAAGTGTAGTCAAATATACTCTGGAACTGGGAATTAGAAAACAAAGATTATTGAAAAAATAGGACCCATATATTTCTTTCCATAAGAGAATAATATGGCAATGAAGTAAGCTTTTGTATGTGTGATCCACTTAATTGTTCAATTTATGGAAATTTTAGGACAAATAAATATTTGAATTAATTCAATCTCTTTAGGGTAAATTTTCCTTTAATTTTTTTAGGCTAGAATTGGCCTAAAAGTGTATTTAGTTTGTTTTTCTGATTTCCAGGATTTAATATCTCAGCTAGATGAGATTGACTTAGAGCTTTTGATATAAGAAATATTCATATAATTCGTTGGGAAACCATGTTACTGGTTAACACACATTAGATCGGGATACCTGTATTCAACTTCTAGCAAGTCACCATCTTGTTCTGTGCCTTTCAGTGACTTATCCAAACTTGTTCTGCTCATTTGATTCACCTATACAATTAAAATAACAGGATTGGACTTCATTGTTTATAGGTTTCCCTCTAGTTTTATAATTTTGTGATTATAAAGAAGTATTTAATATCTAGTATGCAAAATCCACATTTTTCTTCCTTCCTGAGGTGACCCTGAAAACCATGTTTGAGATGAATGGATCACAGAGTAAAGGTTGGCTAGATATCTGTGTGGCCTGATAGAGAAAAAACTTTACCTTGCCAGTTCACTGAAACTTCAGGATATATTTGTAACACAGCAGAGCTAAGACTATATATATATATATATATATATATATATATATATATATATATATACACCCTAGTAAGGCCTAAGTTGTGCCCTGCCCCTTCCTCCAATTCATATGTTAAAGGCCTAACACCCAGTATGACTGGATTTAGAAATAGAGCATTTAGAAGATAATTTAGACTAAATGAGGTCATAAAGGTGGAGTCCTAATCAGATAGATTGGTGGCCTTAAAAGAAAAGGAAGAGGGAGATCGTACTCCTCTGAGAGTATGCACTGAGGAAAGGCCATGTGAGGAAACAGTAAGTTGGTAGCCAGGAAGAGAACTCTTGCCAGAACCAAACCATGCTGGCATCCTGATCTCAAACTTCCAGGCTCCAGAACTGTGAGAAAATATTTCTGTTGTTTAATCCACCCAGCAATGGATTTTGTTATGACAGTCTAAGCTAATACACCGCCATATAGCCATTTTAACAACTAAATTTAGTGATGTATATAAACATCTAACTGCTACCATATAGATACTGAAGACTAGTCCCCTTATTCTCTTTTTTATATAAATATCTTTTGAAAATGGCCATTATAAGAAATTTGTTAAGAGAAATAAATAAGAAATATTCCTCTTTTGTCCATCTCCATCCTAATAATTAAAATATGATCAAGTCTTACACTTGAATGTAATTTTTGGTACTAAGATTAGACAGCTATCTTTCATTATTTAAATAAAAATACCATTTTTTTATATTTTACTGTCAAAAATTTAAACAGGTTATTTTATGTAGTATTTAAAACTATCTTGAGAAAAATTTTGATACATTTTATTATTCGGTATGTGAATTCCATTTTGACAATTTCAAGTTTGTAGTTAACTGATGCTGCTTTGGTATAAGAAATATTTCTATTCAGCAATTTTGCTCCCATGTCATTTGAAAAAAATAACAAGAAGACACATACTAACTATATTTTTGCAAATGTATAAATTATGTATAATAATGAACTATTTTATGAAAAATGTGTACTGTGAGTTTAATAATGCAATTGAACAGATGATTTGTGGCTAAAACGCATAGAAAGTACATTATAAATTTTAGAATGTCTTTTGACCGAAAAATTCACATATATTCGTATATCTTTTACATGTCTTTGCTATTAAATTTAATACTTCATGAAGCTTACCATTTTGTGAAAACATATCTACATACATCCCATCAATTCACTAGAATTACATATTCCAATCAGATTGTTTTTATTACAAACATAAGCATAAGTTCTAAACGTTCAGATGCACAGTCTAATTTCTAGATGAATATTCTGCTTTTACCACCTGCTCTGTTGTTCAGTGTTCATTTAGCCTTTATTTATTTATTATGTTTATATTTATTAATTTTTGTTTATAAACAAAAAATATGGAAAATTTTCACTTCTGTGGAGACATCAGCTTCTTGTCATATCCTCTAGAAATTTTTATCACTTATTTGTCCTTTTCTTTAAGAAAGATTAGGCCAACTATAAATTCTTTGAACAATAGAACCATATTTTTAAATTTTTCACCAACTGCCCTGTGTAAACCCTCTTGTGATATATGTTCTTCAGCTTTTGTTTAGGATTGTCCTTTGCTGGATCCAATTTAAGGCCAAGATTATTAAACGGCCTTGAATTGGATTAAATTGAATTGAGAATTATTTACTGAAGACCAATGAGAGAGTTTAAGAACAGACCAGAGGAAATTTGGGGCTTTGATTTGATCAGTTTAGATACTACAAAGACAGTGTCTTATTAAACCTCTTCTTTTTTATTATTTAAATTCAATTAGCCAACATATAGTACATCATTAGTTTCAGATGCAGTGTTCAATAATTTATAAGTTGTGTATATCTGCCAGTGCTCATCATATCACATGCCCTCCTTCGTGCCCATCACCCAGTTACCCCATCCCCCACCCACTTCCCCTCCAGCAACCCTCAGTATGTTCCTATAGTTAAGAGACTGCCATTGTTTTTCTCCCTCTCTGATTTTTCCCCATTCAGTTTTCCTTCTTTTGCCCTACGATCCTCTGTGCTGTTTCTTATATTCCCCATATGAATGAAACCATATGATAATTGTCTTTCTCTGATTGACTTATCTCACTCAGCGTAATACCTTCCAGTTCCATCCACATCGATGTAAATGGTAGATATTCATCCTTTCTTTTGGTGGAGTAGTATTCCATTGTATATATATATATATATATATATATATATATATATATATATATATCACATCTTCGTTATCCATTTCATCTGTCGATGGATATCTCGGTTCCTTCCACAGTTTGGCTATTGTGGACATTGCTGCAATTGCACCAAAAACCATAAGATACCTAGGAAGAAACCTAGCCAAAGAGGTACATTTCTTATTTTCTTATACCTGGAAGCATATCTCTTTAGATTTTCTTCATTCAAAAAGTCCATGTCTTCTAAGTCACACTGGCAGGATGGAACACTCTACTTCACTCCCTTGTTGCCTCCTTCAGTTATACTTCCACTATGTGTTCACCACTCTATCCATCACCAGTTATGGCCCTGGATTGCTTTGTTTCATTGGCTCTTGGAAGGACTTAAATGCCACTGGAAGTCTTGTTGATTCTTTGTTGTCTTCCTACCATCACTTCAAACATTACCATATTTTGCAGTGGGCTTTCATAGGTTTTCTTGTAGCCATAGACACTTTCTTGTTTTATTGAGGAGAAAGGTTATTTCCTTTTTCTTGGCCTTAATGGAAATAGAGGATTAAAAGTGTTCTTACATAATCATCTTTAATTGAAAGCTATTGAAAGTTTTAGAAGAAAACTTTCATTATTTTAGAGGGTTGAAGAATTTTATGGTTTTTGAAGTCATAGACAGTCAGCGATACACCAGTATCTTTAGATAAATCTCTAGCAAATAATATCATTAACCACTGGACAAAACAACCATGCTGCCAATTTTTCTTTAAGGGTTGATAGGGGATTATTTCAAACACCATGTTGTTCTGCTCTTGTCAATGTCTTCTACAATGATAGAGCCAAGAAATTACCTTAAAGTAAGAGAATAGGTAGTAGGAAGGGATAACTAAAATTCCCAATGTGCTAAGAATGTCTACCAATAAAACTATATGAAAACGACTTCAAATCTTAGTTTCATCTGCTTTGTTCACTATGTAATTTATACTCTAGACCTAATTACTTTCTTCTCTCAAAGGATAATGTCCAGTGACTCCTAAAAAAATTATTTAGATATTCTTTATGTACTGGAATTTCATTGATGTCATCTCTTCCTGATTCTAATGCTTTTTTCATGTGAGTTTGTGCTCTTTATGTGTAGAATTCTATAACCAAACAATAAAAATGTACTAAAAGGAATTTTCATAGTGTGGACACAGAGGAAAGGCAAATAATAATTGCCCAATACACCCTTACTATATTAAGCAGGGCTCTATAATAACAAATGGTTACTAAAGATTTTATTCATTTTTTTTAATTAAAAGGAAAGTAAACCAAGGTGTTAATACTGTGGAAAAACTTGGAGATAAACAAACAAACAAAAAAAAACAATTAAATAGCTTCATATAATTAATTGTATTAGCAATAAAAACAAAACAACTATTAATTTTCTACTGACACACCAAGCTTCTGTCAATGTACAATGTGGGTCTGTTTACACCTTGGCAGATGGTTCCTCAGGCAGTAAACTGGGGAAAACACATTTATAAAGGAGTTTTCAAAACAAAACAAAGCAAAACAAAAAAATATATATATAACAACAGCAGAATTTTATGCTTTCTCCTAATGGAGTTATGGCTCTTGCCAATAAATATGAAGAGAAATCCTGATTACAATCAGAAGATGAAATTAAATGTGCATTGAAAATCCAATCTGAGGCTAAAAAATTAACTCATATAAATAAAAATATTCTCTGTGGGCTTCTGACTTATATTTTGCTTATTAGACTATTCCCTGCAGTAACCCTAACTTAAAAAAAATCAAGAATGTTAACAAAACACAAGCATAATCCTGCCATTTTACCCCCTAAGAGCAGTGGGACCTCACATGAGCTAGTGTAATTCTTAGTGAGGAGAAAATACTCTGAGTATAGAGAGAGAAGAGGGATCAATGTCTTTACTATTGCCTGCAGGTCACTTTTTAAGCCCTGCTAAATTTGCCTTAAATGGGCATCCAGAACTTTCCTCCTCCCATGGTGGCCTTCCTTTTCCCTTTCTCCTTTTTCATTTTTATAACCTGCTGCTATGTGGCTTCTGTCTTTCATCCATGTTAGAAACTCCCTTTTTGGCTGGATCTTCCCACTCTTCAGAGTAGAGTACTCTCAAGAGAAGTCTCTATCACCATGGGGAGTTTCCTTTACAGCTTTACTTTAAAGGATCTCTCCCTCTGAGTTTTAGGGTGAGGGCTAGAAGACACAGGAGAAATGAAGGGGTTCAAGAACTGATAGAAAAAAAGAAAAAGAAAAAAAATAACTGATAGAGCTCCCTGTGGACACAGTTTTATAGAGAACTCCAACCTGTGGCATAATCTTTGAGTTTCCATTCCCTTGAATATCCTTCAGTGAAATTGAAGTTTAGTGGGGTGCCTGGCTAGCTTAGTTGGTAGAGCATGCAACTCTTGAGCTTGGGGCTTGAGCTCAAGCCCCACATTGGGTGTAGAGCTTATTTAAAAGAAATACAACACTGGAGTTTAGAAAACAGGAACTAAAATCCAAATGCACTTAGGGAACCAAGATCTCAGATTTTGAGGTCTTCAGTGGTTCAGAACAGATCTTGATTTTCTGGGAAGCTGAAAAAGTCCATCATCCAATTTTTTAAAAAAATTAACTTCTAATGACTTCTTTAAATAGGTAACATGTTCACAGGGTTCAATATCAAAAGATACAGAACAATATGAAATGGAAATTCTCCCTCTCACAGAGTTTCCTCTTTGGAGGAAATCAGTGTTATCATTTTCCTAACAGATTTTTTAAAGGTAGAAGCACAGGCATGAGTTTTGAAGTCCTAGCCTGTGGGTCCACAATAGGAATTGTGTGTTGAGTTCATAATAAGTACAGATTTTTATCAGTTCAGACTGAGGGTATTCATTGAATCAGAGTTGATCGCTGTGGAAGCATTCCAGAAGCCCCATCAGAACATCACCCAATCTATCATATTATATCCATTCTCCTGATCCTACTTTGCTCCTTCTCCTATCCCCCATTATTTGCTCTCTACACAGAGGAATTGCTTAATAGAAGAAAGAGTATGGGATTCAGAACAAGGCTCAAATCTAGGCTGTCACATTGATGACAGATAAATCATTTCATCATTTTGTCTCCATTTCTCTATTTGTAACATGAAGAAATATATATGCATATATATATATATATATATATATATATATATATATATATATACACATATATAGCTGTTATTTCTTCATAGGCAATAACAAAGGTGAAAAATGGGAAAATAATTAGAGTTACATAGAATAAAGATGTTACATAAACATCTTCTACCATATAATCATGTTTACAACCAGAATATAACAGTAGGACAGAAACCTTGGCTAGCACCCAGGGGCACCTGGGTGGCCCAGTTGGTTAAGAGACTGGTCTTCATTTAGGTGCAGGTCATGATTTCAGAGTCCTGGGATGGAGCCCCACATCAGACTCCATGCTCAGTGGGGAGTTTCCTCGAGATTCACTCTCTCTCCTCATTTCTCTTTGTCCCTCCTCTCCTCTAAAATAAGTAATTAAATATTTAAAAAAAAAAAAAAAAGGAAATCTTGGTTAACACCAACAGGTCACAGCTGTTATATTTCAGAAGGAATGAAAATTCCTCTAAAAGATGATTAAAGATCGGGATCCCTGGGTGGCACAGCGGTTTGGCGCCTGCCTTTGACTCAGGGCCCGATCCTGGAGACCCGGGATCGAATCCCACGTCGGGCTCCTGGTGCATGGACCCTGCTTCTCCCTCTGCCTATGTCTCTACCTCTCTCAATCTCTCTCTCTCTCTCTCTCTCTGTGTGTGTGTGTGTGTGACTATCGTAAATAAATAAAAATTTGAAAAAAAAAGATGATTAAGGATCGTGTAACTGACATCAAGTATCCATTCTCAGAGGCAGAAACTTGTGAAGATTGCAAAATTTCCTAAAGCTCATTTTCCCCCAACTTCTCATTTAGTTTCTGTCACAAACTTTATCTCCAGAAAAAAATTATAGGTTATGGAAAAGCAAATGTTAGAAAAAAGCAGTGGGAACTATAATGTGTAAAAAGGAAAAAATAACAAATAGGAATCTAAGTTAATAATATCTAGCACCATCTCAAATCTCAAAGGCAGATATAGGTATTATCTTACAGTGTATGGTGGATGGGTAATAATTTGTTAACAGGTGTCAACTCTTAAAAACAGGAAACCTCTTAAAACAGAAAAATGTAATGAGCAAGTTCACCTAATAAACTAACAAAATAATAAATCTTTAATAATTCAGTTTCCATTCCAATCCTTTTCTTACAAGTGCTCCTTTTAACTTCAATATACCTGTGATAATATTTGCCAACATAGAAATTCCATTTTTGAACGACAATGAAAACATCATAGTATCAATCATCACCATAGGGAAAAATTATTATCCCTCTACCAAATATACGTAATTCTCTGCTGTCTCATCACCTGTATGAAAACAAATGATTCCAAAAGTCCCAGCAGAACTTAAGTATGTAATTATATTATTTGACCAAATCATCCTCATAATTCTTAAAATAATATTTGTATGCATATCAATGACTTCTAAACAATTGTCAACATTAGACATATCTAAAATCTCTTACTATACTAAGGATGCCTTACTATAAAAAAGATTGGCCTTAACCAAGTCAGTGTTGCCAAGCTGCATTTTCTCTCAGCAGAAACTGCCAAATTTTTCACTTGCCTCTCCAGAGTGTTTTAGAGAATGGGGATAACCAGTGAGGCAGGTAGGATGACTAAGTCATTAATAAGGAATGGCCCTGCCAGTCCCTAAAACAGCTGTGCAGGTTTGCTTCAAATCATGCCAGCAAACAGAGTAATGCAGGTATAGACTCCTGTTCTTCCCAGTAGCATTGCTTAGATGCCAGATATGTCCACATGGATGGTAATTTTCAATACACTGACTACAATGTATCCAAGAAAAGAAGTCTGGAAATGCTAGCATTGGAGCAATGCCCTTTGTTACCAGCTTTCTGAGGACTTCTTGACTGATCCTGCCAAAACCTTCATTTGCTTCCCGGAAGAAGAAAACACAATAAAAAAAACTTAGCTGTCTCAACTCTGAAAGCAATCAAGTGCTTGATAAAAGATGAAGGGGTTTACATTTTTTAGAGCATGTTCGTTCTCTCATCATCTCAGTTCCCTTGTTGCCATGGTCACCTCTCAGTATCGCAGACGTCTCCACTAGCACCACTTTGATGCTGCATCCCTCCTTCCTGTCCATTTTCTTGTCTAGTTTTTGTGTGTCTCCCACTTTCCCTGACCAGCACCACTCCTTTCTTCTTTTGTAATACAAGATGCCAGAAAGAAAGACATTGGAGGTGCCAATGAGTTGTTTTAAAGCTGCAGACATGAAACCAAGAGGGTTCAGTCTTTATAACATATCCTTCTTATATTATATACCAATGAAGTGAAAGCAAGATTCTATCTACTGTTTGCACTACATTGGGAGTCCAAGACACTACCATTATAGAGACAAGACACTACCAATTGATCTTTTAATTATATCTATAGTCCCGATTATAAAGAGAAACTAAATCTGGTGGTAGTTTGCTGGTGGAGGATGTTACATTAGTTTATACAGACAGTTGTTCCTGAATATATCTTCAGAAAGAAGAGAAGAGATGGTGGCTAAGGATAAACCAAGGTGCCAAATATACATAGTGCCTGAGGTTTTCAGTATTTATACATTCTTTAAGGCACAGACATACATATGTGAATTTTTAGAGGATTCAGAATACTTGGAACTAAATGTCATATAAGGAGGTTATTTAGAATGAACACAGAGTCAGAGATAACCCTCAGGAGAAAGTGTTAAAGATAATACATGGGTATGTTCTTAAAATACTTCTATTCCTTGCCGTTTAGAAGTCACATGGCCTCTTAAAGTGCTATTTGTCCAACTAAGCAAATTTTGTTGTTATTTTTAACAGCATATCTTCCTGGGCTGGCAAAACTATCAATTGTTATTTTATGCTGTATTATTTGGTTTGTTAGGGTTTGATTTTTTGCTGCTGATGCTTCTTTTAAACAAATTGTCCTTTTCAAACTACTTTTAGTTGATTTGTGCCTGGAGGGTATTTTTACAAAAAGCACAGAGAACTGAAGAATAAATGAGATTTGCATATTTGTAAGGTTTTTAAAATGAGAAGTTGTTAAAGATTATAGATAATATCTTTCTATGTTTGTAAAACAGCCTACAAGTAAGGAGCACTTTTCCCAATCATCTGAAATAAAAAATTTATGAAAAGTAAGGTTGTAAATATCTGCTCTTTATGCTTAAGGACAAAGGCAAGAATGCAGCTTATCTTAAAAAGTAGAGCTATGTTTATCTGTTTACATTTAATAATTCACAAGATTTTTAACTCAAAAACTGACAGGGAAGGAATTTCTGAACAATTTGATTTAGTATATTTATATTCAGGAAATAATAAAAGAAAAACAGCTTCACACAAATCAAATTACCCCTTCCTAAAAGAGACTCAGAGGTTCCTAAAATCAGGATCCTTTGGACATGTGGTAAATTGTGAAAAATCAGTACTTTATGAACTGGAGAAAAACACCATTTATAGTGGTTGAAAATCAATTTTATCTTTTATGTCTTTGGTGAAGAAATATTCTTCATTCTAGAGAACTGGGCATTCCAATTCTATTTTCTCCTTCTACTTGTCATTTTTATTAATGCCAAGACAAGGCACCCATGTACCCTTATGGGTGCTCAGAGGAGGTGGTAAAAGAGTTAATATTTTCAAAAACTTTTAGCTTTCTTTTGTGGTGTAGTGTAGTCTAGACAATGAAAGTTTCACAGATTCACAGAATAACTACTTTCATTTCCCCCTTGTAATGTAGCCTGGGAATATTTCTTCTAATTTTCAACGAGAAATATACATATATCATTTGTTTTTGTTTGTTTCTTTGTTTTTTAAAGATTTTATATATTTATTCATGAGAGACACACACAGAGAGAGGCAGAGACATAGGTAGAGGGAGAAGCAGGCTCCATGCAGGGAGCCCGATGTGAGACTTGATCCTGGAACTCCAGGATCACATCCTGAGCCAAAGGCAGACGCTCAACCACTGAGCCACTCAGGCATCCCTACATATATCATTTGTATTCAACTATCAGTACTATTAAAAGGTTTCTTCCCATGTTGTAGAAAGTACTGGAGATACTAATGCTGACCAAATAGTCTTGAAGGAAGTGTCTTTTGTGCAGTGGTTCTCAACCAGGGGTGATTTTTGCCCCTTCAGGAGAAATCTGGCAATGTCTCTAGGCAAATATACCCCAGGAACGAAACCATTTCCACTTGAGAATCACTGCTTGAGAGGACAGATTAAATTGTCGCAAAACCTTGACTACTTGGGTAGATAACTGAATTAATACTTGGATTAAGAATTGAAATTAAAACAGAAAATTCCAGGGTGATTTTATTCCTCCCACGAACACATAAGTTGGCAAGCATCATGCTTTTTTATGGAAAAAAAATGATTATTTCTAGTGCCATTGTTTACTAGCTTTTCATAAATATTTTTACCTTGCTGGATGTCTAACGTATTTTAGAAGTGATAATAGTTCTTTATGACCACAAAGCAACTGTTTTTTTAACCTACTACATTGTTAAAGCATAGTCTCTAGTAGCCCAAAACACAGTCCCATCTAACTGACCAAGTTGGATTATAGATAAAGGATTCATTATAAATCATTAAATAAATCACTAAAAATTAGATATGAGTCTCTTTGAGAAAGGTTAACAATTTCTAGATCTCTACCTTGGGCTGGTCCAGTCAAAACAGAACATTTTAAAATGTACAAACTTGTATTTTGAATGATGATATGGTAATACTTTAATGGGTAAAGTATTTATTACTTCACCATACTTCATCACTCTGCCCTAGACTGTGGAGTGTGCTAAAAAGCCAGTAAGATGAGGTGTAATTACCATGAAGAACTCTAATCTTAGAGATTAAAGTTTAAGGCTATTTTGTCACCTCTGTGACCTTCAATTTATTCATCTATGAAATGGGAATAAAGGTACCCATTTCATTTGTTCTAAAAAAATGGGAAAACTAAGTTTTATAAATGTGCTTACCTTTTTACCTGGTATGGAATAATATTTTACTTAACTACCTAACTTTAATTTGTGAGAGGATTAATGCTTAATTTTTCAAACTTAAATAATTAAAATGTTAATAATGCCTATTAAACATTAATAAAATTTCATAATATAAAACCATCTTTAAAAGAATTATGTTTTCACAAATAATTGAAACAAAAAAGTATTATCTACAAAAAATCCTTAGTTTTGTACTGATGATTATAGTGGACATAAATTTTAGATACAGGTGGTAATCTTTCTTGATCTATTAATTGGTGTATTGCCTCATCTGAACTTTTTTGTGTCTTTGGGCTCTTTGTGTAACCTAGGAATCTTTGCCAGTTTGCCCTTATGGTCTCAGAGAAAGGAAGTAATCAGTAATGCTGAGGAAGTGAGGTAATAGTTAATATTTAAGATTGTAAATAGATTTGTGAACTCAAGGTTTGGGAAGAAAAATATGTTTAAATTGCAAGAACATAAGGGCTTTCATTTGTTTCTGTTTGTTTCTTTGTTTTTTAATCCTAGGTGAACAGCCACTTGCATACTACAAAAAGATAGATTTGGGGAGAACAGAACAAAAAACCAGTCTAGTTCACCTCAAACCAGGCAAAAATTCCATATGAAAGAGACAATGGGATAAACAGTAGTCCGAGAGCAAGGAAATAGGGCAGGATGTGGTTGTAATCTCTTAGGAGGAGGTACTAGGCCTTGATCTATCAGGGTTGGTGGAACCATCAAACATGGATTGATGTAAGAAAGCAGAGGGGCTGTTGGCTTGGCTTCTTCTGGAGAGTCCGAATTTCCTAGCATCCCTTCACACCACTCCACACTGAAAACAACATACAGAAAACATGGTAGCAAGATACATATTGGCAGACAAGGTCTGGGATGGCTTCTCCAAATCCCCACAACATCAGCATGATACAGGAGTATGTTTTCAGACATTCTATTTCTTTTAGAGGGGCACAGAGAAGGCTAGAAAATGTAAGGAAGCCCCATACTCTAGGCAGGATGGATCCCAAGTGTTTGGACTTCTGACTAGATACCTAAGAAGAACATAGGAAGACAAGAAAGGGCTGGGGGACTTGTAGATGCCAATGACTGGTGGCAACTTAACAGATGCTGGCATGAGCAATCAACAGGTACAAACCAGCTGGACCATCCTGTCATGTATGCCTCAGAGCTGAGAGACAACTCTAGAAATGTACGGAGAGAACCCTAAATTGACTAAGTTTGACTAAGACAATCTAGAGTCAAATAAAGAAAAAAGTTTTATGTCTTAGCTTACTCCAAATTTACCTAGATTAAATCTTGAATACCTGATGTACTTGAGAATTGAGATGATAATTATATTTAGTGGTGGATAAATAAACTATTATAGGTTTATTTGTTGAATTTATAGAGTAAAAACTCTACCCATTTAAAAATACAGAGTTAATAAATAAAAGAACTATCACTTTTTCTAATATTTTTCCTGTAAAATGTGATAACCCTACACCATTCCCAGGAGATGTAGCATTTGATTGAGTTGTACATAAGAGTAGTCTGATAAAAATGTGATAGTATTCACTATATAATGAAAAAAATACATAAAAAGTGCACTGTATTATTTCAATATTTGATTCAAATGTTGATTTTTATATAACTTATAGTGTATGTTTTATAATACCAGTGACTTTTAAAAATGAAGTTCTGGAGTATCTCCAGCTGGCATATGGAAAAGAAAGAACAGAGTTATTGGGTGCTCCCAATAAAAACCTTGTCAAATTGTAAAATGAAATGAGATCATGCGAAAGGGTTTGGAAGACAGCATCAAATTCAACAGATTCCTTTGACTATGAATCCATATTAATGTGATCAAAACTACATATGGTTCCTGTTAGTCAAAAGTACATTCAAAGAAGCTCAATAGATAAAATTATAATTTATAGCATTAGAGTTTTATGAAACTTCTAGCACCTTAAAGAGAAGTTGGATGAAAACACTAATTGGAGAAGATCACTCACCAGCATCAATATGAAAACACAGTCTCTGACTCAGGATTATATTGATGATTTAAGAAACACTAGGTTATTGAAACATTTTTAAATAAATCATTATTCCTCAACATGAAATAATACTGAAGATATTAAATAACATTCTATGAGCTGACAACTATATTTCCAAAAAGGAAAAGATAAAAGAGATTAGAAAAATTCATTTTATTAAGCCCTCATCTTAGGAAATCAATTTAAACAAAATCCCTTTAAAATAAATATATTCTATGTGTACTTTGAAATCGTTTAAAAGTTCTTTTTTTTAATTTTTTTTTTAATTGTATTTATTTATGATAGTCACACAGAGAGAGAGAGAGAGATAGAGGCAGAGACACAGGCAGAGGGAGAAGCAGGCTCCATGCACCGGGAGCCCGACATGGGATTTGATCCAGGGTCTCCAGGATCGCACCCTGGGCCAAAGGCAGGCGCCAAACCACTGCGCCACCCAGGGATCCCTAAAAATTCTTGAATCATGAGATCTGTGACAGCAAGGAACCAGGATACTTTGTAAACTGTTGCATTTCCCTTAATACAGTCCTTCAACCAGAACCTGAGAAAATCTCTCCAATGGGCCATACAAAAGTTTGCCACCAAATTTCCAATATGAAAACTGGGAAAGGATAGTGAATTAGGATGAGGCTGTGAAAAAGAAAAGGAATGTAAGAGTAACCAAATTTGTTAAACATGTACTATGTGTCAGATATTGCTTAAGGCTGTGGAGAATGGGATACTATTTGAAGATAAAGAGTTTAGTAGGACCTGATTTCTAGGAATTTATTATTTAGTTGAAGATATACACAAATGGATCACAAATTATGCAGAATTATGTCCAAAACACATATGTGACTAACATACTGCAAGAAGGAAGTGATCAGAGCCAGAACTAGGAGAGTAGTAAACTGTAGGGAAAGCAACTAATGAGTTGTAAATTGTGAAAAAGAAAGAAAAAAGAGGAAAAGCTAAAGATGATTTTGTTCTAATTAAGATAAAAAAAAAAGATAAAAGACATCAATAAATATTGATATATTCTTTAACTTCCAGAATATACTAATACATAATTGCCCTCCAGAATGTATTTCTCTACATAATCTCTCTGACTTAAGTATTTTACATTCCTAAAGAAATCACTCCAACAAACACAGTGACACAGTCTCTCTGGCATGCAAGATTTGGGTCACTGTGTCTTTTCCATAGGGATTATACTCTGCTGTACTGGGGCTTATATTCTTTCAATCTTTTATTCATTCAAGATGTAGAAATTAAACACAGTCTATTGGCAAAGTGCAGTCATAGAAACTTGGAATTTCAATGGTAAGAATAAATAAGAAAGTTTTGTTATCAGACCTAATGAACTGACAGTTCTTTCCTTTCCATACTTTGAGGTCTGCTCCTCTCTTTTCTCTCTCCTGTGCCCTCTTGGTTCCAATCTTTCTCTTTGCTCAAACTATTATGGGAACTTTTCAGACTGGTTGACTAGAATCATTATAGTGTGAGAAGAAATCACCCTTTGCAAGAAAAAAGATAAGTAAAAGCCTAATTTCCTGTTACTTTTTTTAAATCACGTATTCAAGTGTTTTTAAAATGCTTTCCAATTACACCCACATATAAAAAGACACCTACATGTATATTAGTCTTAGTTTCCATAATTCCCTTTAAAAAGGGTTGGTAGATACCTAAGTTTAAGAAAACCAATTTATTTCTGAACCTAGCAATGTTTTTTAGGATAAGGAACTTTCACGGTATCTCCCATGATGTCTTCTCTCCATTCCATAACATTTTTAAAAAATTTCATTGACAATTAATGTCAAATTATTTCTTAAATCATCAAAAGAAGCTTCCTAATAAATCCTGTAGCAATGCTGAGAATATGGAGTCATATAAAAATTCTAATTGAGCCTTAAAACCAATAAAGCAAATATCTATTTGAAATGCAAAAAGTTAAGATTGCTCCTGTAGGGGCCAAGGCAAGTCACCCCAAGATGTACCACTGTGGCATAAAGATTATTTTGTCTTTGAAGGGATTCAGGATACATCCCCCCAAAATGTGTCACTTCGGCATGCAGAATATTTTAAGTCCAAGGCAACCAGGACCCTGAAGGCTCAGAGAAAATTTTGTCCCTCTCTTAACTACATAAAATAATCTGAATTGGGGATCTTTCCCAGAATAAAGCTTATTATCAGAGATAAATGTTATCTGAGTGACCCATCTGCATGGCAAGGCAAACATCTAATTACCAAACATCTGCTCTTCTCCATATTGCCCTGTGAATTACATATCTTTCTTTTGAAGCCACAGACCTCTATCTCCTTTTCCTTAGTTCAAGACATGTGTACCTCATTTTGCCTGACTGTCCCTGGAATTCTCACGTCTTTGTAAATTCACTGTAAGTATACTTTTAAATTAGATTTTCTCTTGTCAATCTGCCTCATGGCAACTTGATTCCTAATCTAGCTAGAAGAACCTTGAAGGGGACAGAAATTCTTGCTCCCTGACATTCCTAAAGATAGGCATCAATGATGTGTTCCTTCTACAAGATATGTTTTTAATTTTCCCAAATATGATATTTACACCAATTTACTCTGTTGGCAGCCACAGCAGCACTATTGTCTCGAGGGTCTTTTTCACATGATCAATATCTGTCTCACTTGCACTTACATGTGGGTTTTCACACATGTAGGTATGGGACTTTGAAAACGTGAATTTATTTTATTAGACTAAACTCTCCATCAGGAAATTTGCAGGGGATAAAAAAATGTGATGCTTCAAATAGTTGATGTTGGCTTTGCTTTAGGGAATCAGACAATTTCTTTCAAATGCTCTTTATTTACTGAAATTGTTTAAAATAATCACAACTAGACAAGTTTGATTTGCATTTTCCTGATGATGAATGATGTTGAACATTTTTTCATGTATCTGTTAGCCATCCGAATGTCTTCTTTGGGGAAATGTCTGTTCATTTCTTCTGCCCATTTTTTTTTTTTATTGGATTATTTGTCTTTTGGGTGTTGAGTTTTATAAGTTCTTTATATATTTTGGATACTAACCCTTTATCATATACATCATTTGTACATATCTTCTCCCATTCTGTAGGTTGCTTTTAGTTTTGTTGATTATTTCCTTCTCTGTGCAGAGGCATACATTTTGATGTAGTCCTCATGCTTTATTTCTGCTTTTACTTCCCTTGTCTCAGGAGACATAACTAGAAAAATACTGTTATGGCCAATATCAGCGACCTTACTGCCTGTACTCTTTTCTAGGACTTTTATGGTTTCAGGTCTCACATTTAGGTCTTTCATCCATTTTGAATTTGTTTTTGTGTATCGTGTAAGAAAGTGGTTTAGTTTCATTATTTTCCACGTAGCTGTCCAGTTTTCCCAACACCAAATGCTGAAATTGCAGCTCTTTAAATGCATCTTTTCTTTTTAAGAACTTAAGTTCCCCAATCATCCTAGATTAGGTTTGCCAAGATTTCTCCACCATCTTATAAAGTTTAACACAAATTACATTCATTAGACACTTACCAGCTCTATGTATTTAATGGATTTTTATAAATCTGTCTTATCTCCCTCAACAAAATTATAAATTTATTTAAGGATATAGGACCTTGTGCCTTCCACAACTAATGTATTTTTGAAAAGATATTTAATGATTCATTGACTGTTCAGATTTGTCAAGAGAACAATCCATCCCATTTTACTTCTATACAATTTTTACATCTTATAGTCTTTAATATAAATATTAAAATAATAGGCATTACAACTTGCTGTTAAATAATGTTTAATAAGATATAATTTATACTCTTGGTTTTAAGATTAGACTTTTCAGTAAAATAAATTCTTTCCAATAGTTTTTAATATTACATAAAGTGATTAACTTAACATGTAGTATATTAGCTTTGAGCCTTTCCATTATACCAGGAGGGAACCAAGAAAGAGATTTAAGAGGTTTAGATTCAATTTAGATTCTGATTTCTACCTTTGGTAGTTACTATGATTCAGGAATTGGAAAAATTCATATTAAGTCCTTTAACCATTTTAGATCTTCATTTCCCCCTAAAATGAATGCAGTCTAGGAAACATTTTCAACTTACTTTCAGGTACAAAATTACATATGAACTCGGCACACTGAGGAAAAATATGTTTATTTGAGTTTTTTTTCTTACCAAGTCTCTTTTTATTAAAACTCTCATGTGAAATCTTGAGACTGTTACATAGAAGAAAATCCTAAAGTTCATGCAAATTGAAGCAGAGCAGAATTTGCCACCCGAAAATGTCTCTCACATAAGGATTATTTTAGGCTGATTATTTTTTTAAGATTTATTTATTTATTTGAGATAGAGAGAAAGCAAGGGGAGGGGCAGAGGAAGAGGGACAGAATCTCAAGCAGACCCCCTGCTGGGCACAAAGCCTGATGTAGGGCTAGATCTCAGGACCCTAAGATTATGATCTGAGCCAAAATCAAGAGTTAGATGCTTAACGGACTAAGCCACCCAGGTGCCCTTAGGCTGATTAATTTTAAAAATAGCAAACAGGAAAAGCTCTGAAATCTGAGTAGATATTACCCTTTTGTAAGAGACATTTACATCTATAAGGGAAATCTTCATTTGTAGGGTATATCCTTCTCTATACTTTGGAAGAGAAAAATGATTCTAAATCTCTAGAAACTTATTAATGGAGAAGGCAACAATTTAAATCTGCATGACAACTCGCTTTAGTTTACTGAGCTTTTCCTAATAATTTCCCATAACTAGCTTCCTCTCCCAATCAATATCTTCTTTTGTCTTTAGCTGAAGATACTACTTACGGTGGTGGTGTGGGTCATTTCAGGGAGTTACTCATTTTTCTTGGGTATCTCTCATACACACAGGAAGTATACATGTTACAAACTTCCATTTGTTTTTCTGATTAATTTATCCTTTATTACATGGGATGGGGAGGAGGTCTCAGCCAAGAACCTAGAAGGATAAAGAGAAAGTTATCTTTCCTCCCCTACAATATTTCCTCAGTTAGCTAAACCTATAACATATATAAAGCAGTGAGATTATAATTCATAATTCTCTTTCTATGAGCAAGAAAAATATCTGTACATTAAACAGCATTTTAAAAGTCCAAGCTGTGGGGCACCTGGGTGGCACAGTCGGTTAGGCATCTAACTCTTGATTTCAGTTCAGGTCCTTATCTCAGGGTCATGAGATCAAGTCCCACTTTGGGCTCTATTCCCAGTGATAAGTCTGCTTGAGATTCTCTCTCCCTCTCTCTCTCTCCCTCCTGCTCATGCTCTCTGTGTCATCTTTAAAAATAAATAAAAAATAAGGAAGCCTGGGTGGCTCAGCAGTTGAGCATCTGCCTTTAGCTCAGGGCGTGATCCCTGAGTCCTGGGATTTGAGTGCCACACTGGGCTTCCTGCATGGGGCTTTCTTCTCCCACTGCCTATGTCTCTGCCTCTTTCTCTCTCTGTGTCTCTCATGAATAAATAAATAAAATCTTTAAAAAATAAAATAAAATAAATAAAAATAAAAATAAATAAATAAATAAATAATAAAAGCCCATGCTGCAACATAAAGTAGCAGATAATGATTGATTTACTTGCAATATTTTATTTATTAATCAGATATATATCAATATCCCAATATTAAAAAACAAAAATCAACTGATTAAATTTGAAGATCTAATTGGCTTTATTAAGTGATTCATGAATCAGACAGCATCCCATATAACAAGTAGAGGGGAGCTCCAAGGAAGTGCACAAAATAGAAGATTTGTTTTTTTTAATAGGAAGGAGGCTAAGGTAAGAAATTATTAGTAAAAGAAAAGATTGTCTCAAGCAAGGTCACCTTTCTTAGGTGGAAGAGTAGGGAGTCCTGTTAGGTGGGTTACCTCATCTTCCTTTGGAGGATAAAGGGGGCTCCTGTGATAGATTACCTCATTAGTGCTGACTACAAAATTCCAGATTGATTGGCTTAAAATTCCAGTCCTGGAGAGCTTTAAACTGCAATTAAGTCGGTTTGCTGTCCTGGATACAGGATTCCGTGATCCTACCTTGGGCCCTCTCTATCCTCCTTTTCTTACACTTTCCCTTTTATAAATATAAATTTACTCACTGTTAAGGCTATCAATTCAGAATACATAATAGACAAGTCATAAAATCACATTACATTTTGAACAACGGCCATATTGTGACTTATCAAAAATACATATGTAGTCACTAAGATAATGAACATATATTTTTCACATATATTTTTGTCTATGCCATGGTTCCTGGCCCCAGCTCCCCAAACCCTTGGATTTTCTTGAACATTTTTTCTTAAGATATTTAATCTCTTATCTCCAGTTCCTGAAATTGCTTCAGAGCCATAAAGGAAAAATGGGTGCCTTTGTTATTTATAAGAAGTCCCTTTCCATTACAACTAAATTTATGTTAATAAGGTGACTTTTGGAAAGCTACTTAGGGTGGGGGCTAGTTGCCAAGTAAACCAACAATTAATCAGAGGGTTAGAGCTTTCAGTCCTACTCTGATTTCTGGGGAGAGGTGAGGGGCTAGCGGTTGAGTCAATCACCAATGGCCCATGAGTTCATCAATCATGACTATGTAATGAAGCCTCCGTAAAAATCCAAAAGGAGGGGTTCATAGACCTCCCAGGTTCAGGAACCAGAACATTTCTGAGTTAGGGACAAATGGGGCTAGGGAGGGCTAGGTAGGGGGACAAGGAAGTAGGCTCACACAAAATTCCAAAAATGCTGAGGTGTAAGGAAACCAGAGATAAGGGAACAAGCCAGACCACCCTGCCCTAAGGTAACCAACAAAATCATCAGACTCTAAAAAGGAAGTAAGCCATTAAGGATGTTATCATTAGTCCCTACTCAATGGTGATATCAATGGATATGTTAAAAGAATTTAGGTTCCCTGATTTGGCTCTCAACCCTGTCAGGTCCCCTCTCACTTCTCAATAAAAGACCAACAGCCCTCAGTGGCAACCCTGTCAGAACCCCTCTCACTTCTGAGAGCATTCTCTGTATCTTTGTTTAATAAACTTCTGTCATTTACTCACTCTCCCGTGTTCACAAGATTCATTCTTTGACTCCATGAGACAAGAACCTGGCTCTCCCGTGTATCCCGTACAACACTTTAACACAAATAATTAAAATTCATAATTTCAAAAGCCACATGAAACTTAACTACATGGACTTTTAATAAAACAGATTTACCTCATGAATTTTTACCCACCCTTTCTTGCTATACCTTTATTTATAAAGCATCTCTTAGGCTACTAAAAACGTCCATAGGTGCATGTGGTGCTGACATCTGCTGGCAGAGATGGTTGGGAACATTGGTGTGGCCTTTGTGATTCACCCTATGGTGATGGGCATGGAGGGCCTGGAGTAGTAAATCTTTAAGGCTTATTTATTTTATTTATATTTCCATGACTTCTAACAGTATATAGAGAAATGTGTCAGATGCTAAGTACATCACATTTCCAAATATTGACTCTTGATGAGGAGAATGTCACTGCTCAAGTTTTTTAACCATGCTAAATCTAGATACACTCTTCTATCTTTCTAGCTCTCTCCAATACTTACCTTTGGTTTTGATGTGGTTATCTCCATATAATCTTTATTGTAGTTTAAACCAGTTCAGAAACTTCCTGTAAAAGGTATTTTTTAAGTTATTAAAATAGACCAAAAATTAAATGGATGCATATTAAATCTAAGTATCAGGCTACCACCTATCAAAGAAAGATAAAGAGTTCTCCTAAGCTAAAAAAAACAGGCCAAAGATTTAGCTAGTCATATACTTCCAAGCTTCAAAACAGGAGATGAAGTATTTATTTTGAAAAAATACAACAGATAACATCGGAAGAGCTGAGTTTTGTCTCTGGCCAAGTCACTTTAATATCTCCAAGCTTCATACCTCAAATTGGAGATAACATAGTCAATTCATAGTGCAATCATGGGGATTACGTGAGAAACGTGTGATGATGATTATTAAGCTATAAAAACATTTACATATATAAGATAATATTATTCTTTAGCTCCATTTTATATCAGCTTTGTAAATCATTACATAGCAATAATAGCTGTGGGTCCCATGATATTTTCATCCTGACTTAAACTGTTTTAAAATTTATAATATAAAAATCTCAATAGTCTAGCTAATTTAAAAGACCCAGACATTCTGGAAAGCTCACATGTGCCAATTTCCTATCCAAAGTTTGATAATATATTAGGTTCACAATAATGTGGGTTTGAATAATTCAAATATAAATGTAAGAGTAGCTAAATAATAAGTACTTAATAATCTTCTAAAACTTCCCTATTTTACTACTATATTTTATTACTTGGTTTTGATTTTACCTATATATTGTACAACTATTATAAATAATGCAGTGAGCTAGATGATAGGATGGCCAGTGTGGGCACAGAAAGTAAAAAGGTAAGAGTACAGCATAGTCACTGGCCTCCACAGACTTCCTATTTTCATGGGAAAGGTAGATATTCTGAATTAAACAAATGAGGCAAAGGGATATGAGGAAGAATGTGGAATATAGTTGGAATATAGACCTAACCACACTCAAAATCTCAAGTCAGAAATGTTATCTTGTTGTTACATTTAAACTTGTGCCCCAGTAACAAGATTGGGTCAGGATATTATTCCTGAGCCTTATGGTTTGAGCAAAGATGAACAGATACTATTATGCCAAAAGTTGGCAGTAATATAAGGCAGAACAGAAAAGTTGAAATTGGAACTTTGAATAGGTAGAAGAGTTTTAGTTAAAAAATAAGAGATTAGAATATATTAATTCTTTATTAATTAAGCATTTATTGAGACTCCTATATACCCAAAATTCATTTTCATGGAGTTTACATCTGGATGACTACAAACAAACAATAAAATGGAAATAAATTTTAATAAAAGCATATGCCAGAGAGTAGGTCTTAAAATTGTCATCACAAGAGGAAAATCATATGTATGGTGATGGATGTTAACTAGACTTATTGGGTTGACTGTTTTGCAAGGCATACAAATGTCAAATATTATATTGTAATTAAATAGTATAATGTTACATGTCAATAGATCAATTATATTTCAATAAGAAGTAAGCAAATAAATAAATAAAATACCGTGTTGGACTTAAAAAAGCCTCTGTAAACTGCCACAAGAAAAGCAGAAGCATTTAGCAAAATCTAAGGAAAAAAATAAAATAGAGGAGTTTGTCAGGAATATGACCAACTATCAATGCACCTAGAACAACCTCAATATGTAGTTACTGAATGATTGATTAAATAAATAGATTACAAATGGATGGCAGAAAATAAATTAAGGTGGAGTGAAGGTAAAAGGGCTAGAAAGGGAGGGGCATATCTACATTTATTTGAGTAAAAATCGTGAATACAATGATCAAGAATCCAAAATTTCCTGAAACAACTTTGACTTAAAATAACTTCTCTCCCTCTCTCAAATAAAAAAAAAAATCTTTAAAAAAAATTAAAATAGCTTGTCTTGTAGCTCCCCAAATACACTTTTGCTTACCAGACATGTACTGATGATCTTCTTTAAAAACATAATTGTCTTAAGCATGTAGAAGAAAGCTTGATGCCAAGGCTGCTGGCTTTTGGGCAGAACTTTATTATTTCCTTTCAACCCAGAACTTAGCTGGTCTGAGATAAAAGACTGGTGTGAGCCTACAGTTGCCGATAGGTAGAAACACCAGAGAGTTATGAGGATCAGAAGGCAGGGGAACATATTCAGTAAGGACATAGTTCTAGATTCATTGATAGTTTGCCACCTACCTAACTCCTCCTGTTTTTCCTGTGATCACACCTTAAACATTTTCTTATTTTAGGTCACTGGTAGGCTGCTTAGAAGTTTCAACATGCAAGGACTGCAAAAATGATTTTTCAATTCTCTCTTTACCGTCCAATGTATAAAATAATGACTCAGAAATACGTGCTTAATATCATCAGTAGTATCTACCAAGAAGAGCCCAAGGCTCTACCCAGAATTCTTCACAATTCCTTGCATCATTTGTTCATAGTTTAATTAGATTAGAAAGCAAATTATTGTCAATTACACAGTTCTGACAAAACTAATTTCATAAATAGATACTATCTTGGGACAAGTTCTTTCTGTAGTAGATGATTTTTATTCTCCCACAAGTCACTCCTACGATATTTTCAAAATTTAAATCCCACACACTAAGCTGCATCACAGTAATACATCAACTGTCATTTGCTGTTTCTTCTCACATTTAATTTAATTTTTAATGTCTACAATAGAAATTACTGCATAAATTTGGAATAATACTACAGAAACTAATGTTTTTGTCTGAACCTATGATATACAGTAGTGGGGAGAGAAATCATGAACAATATTTGATTAAAATATTAGAGGTTTTGATCTGCTGTGGCTGAGGTTGAGTAACCCCAGAACATTTGTCTCATAGTTAAAAAAATAAAAATCTGGTATGACAACGGAAGTTTGCTTTGGCTTATCTTAGTGTTGAGACACTGAAATATTCAGCAATTAGAAGAATGGCTTAACATGAAGACTAGCCATGCCGAACTTGAACAAAAATTCTATTTGCTTTAGGTATATGGATTTTTACTTAATATTAGGCCAACTCAGCAATTAGAATCACAGACAGAATTCAGAATTTGTAAATAAAGTCCCCATAATTTTCTATAGACATGCTAATAAGAAAACATTAGAATTGGCTTTATTAATTTTTTTTTGAAATTAGAATTGGCTTTAAATCTTCTTTATCTATTAATGATTTTTCATTTTGCCAAGCATACCCTTGAGAGCCAACCATCAGTGATGGCTTCTTTCAAAATAAAGTGGCTTCTAAGACCGATGCTAACCCACTCCTACCTTTGTAACAAAGATAAATCAAAATTCTGCAACTAGCACAAACCCAGATTTCGTGTGTTTATGTTTCAGTTTGCAAAAATATTGACCTATTTGATGTTTGTCAATTCTTTCTTCCACTCCATTGAGTTTATCGATGAACCCACTGAAGGCATTCTGTATGTCTGTTACTATGTTGTTTTTCTCTAGCATTTCTATTGGATTCTTATAGTTTCCATCCTTCTGCTGAAATTGCCCATTTGATCATGTGTGCTGTCTACCCTCTCCACAAGAATCTTTAGCTATTAACTACAGTTATTTTAAATTCCGTCATATAGTTCCATCATCAGTGGCATGATTGCCTTCTCTGTAATGCTTTAGCTTATCTTTTCACATGCTTCATAATTTTCTTTTATTGTTGAAAGCTGGACTTCTTGTATTGTATAGTAAAGATTGAGGTTGGTAGCTTTATACCTGGGTCTCAATATCCCTTTCTTTCACTGAGGCCTTTAATTAACAGATTTGATTTTTCTATTCAAATTAAGATTTGAATTTTTTTTTATCTCCATGGTTACCCTTAGTGCACCACAGCCTTCAAATTCTTCTAAATAATTCCTTATGTTCAGAGTAAGAGCTAATTTCCTAGAGGTTTTGTTTGGTTTGTTTTTTGTTATTAATAATATTATTTTCTCAGTGTCTATTGCACTATAAGCTTTAGACCTTTTCGGTGCACTGCATCTCAGAGATGGTCTGTATCCAGCAAAATTCCTTTTTTAAGACTGTTTTTTAGAACAGTTTCAAGTTCACAGAAAAAATCAGAGGTATGGAGAGAGATTTTCCATATACCCCCTGTCCCCACACATGCATAGCCTCTCTCATTATTAGCATCACTCACCAGAACAGCACATTTGTTACTAAGGATGAAACTACATCATAAACACCTCAAGGCCAGAGTTTACCTTAGGGCTCACTCTTGGTGTGGTACATTCTATGGGTTTGGACAAACCTGTAATGACATGACATGCATCCCTTATTATATATTATACGGAGCCTTTTCACTGTTCTGAAAATTTTCTGCATTCCAGCAAATCATCCCTCCAGCCACCCCTGAAAGATTCATTTTACTCTATGCCTGCTGGACTGGTGGAGGTCAGGGTAGGAGTGTTCTGTGTGTTACTAAAGCCTCAGTCTTAAGCAAGACACCAAATCTCTGCTGACCTTCCCCCAGGAATAGATGTTTTATCCTCTTTTTCCACACCTGCAAGGGATTTCCACCAGTGCCCTCAGGGCAGCAGTGTTCTTTGTCCTCTCTCAGCAGATTAAGCTTTTGTTGGGAAAGGTGAGTATCTCAGCAGTATTTCCTCCCTTGAGCCCCCACTGGCAGCTGCTATTACCCCTCCTGTTCTGTTGTGGGAGACTTTCTCAGAATTCTCCCTATTTTTCGCGAGCACCCACTATAGTTTGTAGACAAAAACCATGCAAGAGGATGAGGATACTGAAGAAGGAGAGTGAGATTCTTGTCTCATGGAGTCGAAGAATGAATCTCGTGGACAAAGGAGAGTGAGAAAGCAATACAATTTTATTAAGCAAAAGTAAAGAAAAAACTCTCAGGAGTAAGAGGGGTCAAGGGCAACCTGACCAGGTTGCCAGTGAGGGCTTTTTATCTCTGATCTTTTATTAGGGCTTTACCAGGAAACTGGCCAGTGGTTAGCCCGTCTGGGACTAGACATGACACATGTTGTGTGTGAGTCTCTGTTTCTTGCAGCATCTGTGATCTGTGGATATATTTTGCTAGGTCTGGTTAATCTTTATAGCGCACTTCTCCTTTGAGGCCTGATCATTTTTATTTTCTGGGATCATTTGTTATTTTCTGCGGTCACAATGTAATTATTAGAAAAACATTTTTAACCCTTTAGCTGCGACAGGGTGGTCTGAGGTTTTCCCCCCCTTCTTTGTTTTTGCTCTTAGTGTCTATACACCTGAAATACCCTCAGAGTCTAGTCAGGGGCCTCCTATGTTTTCCTACCTAAAGTCCCATCCTTTTCCTATTCAATACCTCTGAGGTTTGTAGCTCCCAGGGGTTTATCTTTCTCCTCAGCATGCCCATCAGTGTGCCAAACACCTGAACTCCACTCCTGGATGTCTGGCTGTGTCATGCACAAGGAACACAGTGCTCCAGTCTTTTCTCCCCCTGCCTGTCTCCCCTTAGATTTTGGGCTGTGCAATGTCAGGACTCCAATGGGTTCAAAGAAAGATTATGAATTTAGTATTTGTTTGGTTCGTTTCAAACTGTAAAACTGGGAACATCACTCTTTGCAGCTCCCTACATCTCTGAGTGGAAATCAAAAGGAAATCTTAGTTCTCTGAATTTTTTAAATTCACGTTACTACTTTGAAAATTGCTTCAATTGACTCGCTATGAATATATAGTCAGACAAATAACATAGCATTTAATTTGAATGCTTAAAAAAGAGCACAGAAAGGTAAAATAGCAACGTTATTGAAATAATCATTATTGAGCAAATTTATCTTCCCTTTTACTTTGCATTCTAAAATAACTAAATTTCAGGAATATTTACACATGTCCACAGACACACACATGCACACAGTGAGAGAGACTGAACGCAAGGAAATACAAAAGTTTGTGAGGGCAGATCATGAGGGCAGACCAGTATTTGTGTCATTTGCGCAAGGAAAACATAATGAACTTATTTTTACCTGCTACTAATTTAATGAAGTTTTTCTCCCCAAAGATCCAGAAGTCACTATAAGGTTTCCTAATTTGTTTTTAAGTAGCTGTTAAGAGAAACAATAATAGTCCTTATCATCTGAGTATATAATTGGAAAGTTGAAAGATGGAGCTTGCCCCAGGCCAAAGTTCATCAATCACCGAGCCATTGGAGAGTCTAATTCTCTGTAAGTGGATTGCTTCCTTCAGCCTTCTCATTCCAAATAAATCCTCAGTTAAGATCTTTGAATTTTTAAATTAAGTGCCAGATATTAATATGATTATATCACCATCTTTCTCTGTAGCTGCCTTTTGGTTTCTTCATAGGCCTAAAATTATGAGCTAAAATTTTCCTCCAAGATGTGTCTTATACAGAAAGCAAAGCTTGACACTTAGGAGCCCTATCTGTGGAGTTGCTGCTTCCACAGTGCTGCAGTTAGTTCCTCCTAGCTTGGCATGTGGCTCTCTCTCTGGCTAGGCAGCAAAATCTATAGAGCAGTGCTTCTCTCCAACTTCATATGCATACCAACAACCATGTTCCTGTCAAAATGCAGATTCCAATTCAGCAGAAGTGGCAAAGCCCAAGATTCTGCATGTCTAAGAAGCTCCTCGTAATTGCTGTTCTGAAGAGTGTAGATAAGTATTTTTAAAACAATAGACCTCACCCCTAGAGTTTCTCATACTGAAAGATCATGAGAGCAGGCCAATATTTGTGGGTTTTTTTTTTTTAATAAAGATTTTATTTATTTATTCATGACAGACACAGAAAGAGAGGCAGAGACATAGGCAGAGGGAGAAGCAGGTTTCCCATGGGGAGCCTGATACAGAACTTGATCCCAGGACCCCAGGATCATGACCTAAGCCAAAGGCAGATGCTCAGCCACTGAGCCACCCAGGTGCCCTATTTGTATTTTTTTTAAAGCTCTGATTGTGATTCTGTTGCACAGCTAGAGAAAAGAATCACTTTGAAGAATATATCTCACCTTTTCAGAAGACTTTGCAAAGGGACTTGTGGAGTTCAATTTTGATACCTAAATTGCATAATATATATTTTCTTTATTTAGTAAATCCCATGTTAAATTTTTGGATAAAACAAAAAGTCCTTTTTGGGTTTAGGGGATTTTTGTTTGTTTGTTTGAAGACTTATTTATCCATTTAAGAGAGAGAGAGAGAGCTCATTCGTATGTGTGCACATGCAGATAGAGGGAGAGGCAGAGGGAGAGGGAGCCAAGCCTACTCCTCCCTGAACAGGGAGCCTGGTGTTGGCTTCAATCTCAGAAATCAGAGATCACAACCAAGGCTGAAATCAAGAGTTGGGCACTCAACCGACAGAGGCACACAGGTAACCCACAAAAGAACCTTTTTGAAATACGACAAACTATGATATGAGCAAAATAATACATTATTTTAAATGTAAATTTTCATTGTTCACATAGGGTTTTTAAGCCAGGCATTTTTTTTTTTTTAAGAATTTCTTTCATTAAGGGGTGCTCAGTGGGGAGTCTGTTTCTCCCCATCTCTCTGTCCCTCCCCTCACTTTTGCACTCCTGTGCCATACTCCCTCAAAGAAATAAAATCTTAAAAAATATTTTTTCTTTCACTAAAATGAAAGTAATTTTAAACGTCTCTTTTTTGTTTGTGAGGGGAAAAAAATGGTCTTTGAGGTGAAATCGTGTAAAGTTTTTGTAGTTTAAAACTCTTGAAGGGTGACCTAATTGTGTTATAAACTGTAATCACAAAATCTCTGAGTTCACAAAATTTCTATCATTGGGATTTAAGATAGTCTCCTGGTAGGAGCCCATCAAAGGGAAATTATTCTATTAAGAGTTCTGCTCTATCATTGTCCACTGACCAAGAGGGCCTCAAGAGTTCCTTCAGTTTAACCCAAACTTTAGACAGGCTTCTTTCTGTCTCTAAGCCCTAGATTTCCCTTTCTTAGAGCATTTATTTTAGGAAACCTGTCATTGTAAATTCTTTATCTTTTTGAGATATAAAGCTTTAAAAAAAAAGATTTTACTTATTTATTCATGAGAGACACAGAAAGAGAGGCAGAGACATAGGCAGGGGGAGAAGCAGGCTCCCTGGTGGTAGCTCAATTCAGGACTCTATCCCAGGACCCCGGGATCATGACCTGAGCTAAAGGCAGATGCTCAACCACAAAGCCACCCAGGTGGCCCGAGATATAAAGCTTTTTAAAAGATTTTGCCAGTTTTACAACTCTGGACTAGTTTTTTCAAGGACCTAGAGAGAGGCCATACTTTTGAAAGGTAACCATCAAGCTTCCTAATACCCATCTCTGGAAGGATAGGAGACTAATCTCTGTGAACACCTTGCAAAACCACCTCCTGTTATGCAGATATAGGACAGCTTACTTTCCCTTTGAATAAAATGAATTAGTCAATATAGCTGGTCTATAATTCCTTCAACCCCAACTGTTAATATCTGTCTTGCCTTTATTTCAGTGGAATTGAGTTCAGACGGACTTCTGGCCCCAGAAGGGACTATCACCATTGTCTTAGATAAAGCCTTTTTAACTCTCCTATCACCATTGTTTTGGATAAAGTCTTTTTAACTTTCTCCAGTGTAATTTTTGCTTTGAAACCACGTTGGTGTTAAACTTCTGAATTAAAGGAATTAAAGGAATGACCTATTTCCTAGACTTTTATAACAGAGAAACTGTTTGGCCTTAACGTCTTCCCCGTCACTCTCCCTAATACTACCTCCCGGGAATCTTTCTTATTCAACTGAATCATTGGTAGACCTCAACAAAATGCAGATTCATAACACCTATGTATTAAAACTGGTTGGATACTCTACCTTAGTTGAGTGAATCGATGCTACAGTACTTACTTATGCCTGTAAGTATGAGCTATAGATAGCGTAACAGTGGTATTCTCAGACATCTGCATGAGCTTTTTGAATTATGAGTTCCCTTCAGGAATATGGTTGATCAAAATCCTTTGTGTCAGATTTTCAGATGGTTTTGAATATGCTATACTTATAAAGATCCTCAATGGGGCTTTAATCTCTCCAAACAAGAGGGGAAAGACAAGTAATAATTGCCTGGAGATGTTAGCCACACTTATTTGTGTCAGCTAGCTTTTGTTTTGTTTTGTTTAATGCTGATTTTACCTATTAGACATAAGCTCATGAGGGAAAAGATCATATCTGTTTGGCTCACGGTTTTTAAACAACATCTAGTACAGTGTTAAATATACACAGACAAAACAAAATTATAGTGGTAATATTCAAAGTCCAAATTAGGAGTAGCCAGATAAGATGTTTTTAAGTCAAACTTAAATGGAAACATAAACTTTTTAGTGTCTCAAGATCCAGCAATGAGAGCACTCTAAATTTGGTGAGAAGGATTCGTGACAATTCAGTTCCCCAAAGATATATGAAAGGTTCTCAGGTTTGCATACTAGAGACCAACTGCTTCAAACCTTATAGGTTCTAGGCTGCTTTCTAATCTTGGGCCAGTAATTGCCACCAATTTTTATAATTCTTTCAAAATTCAAATAAAATAAAAGATCTATGGAGTGACTGCTTCCAGAACTTATCTGATTACTGAATAGAAAATCCCGATTTCTATCAATTTGTTTTTCTTTATTGACTCTGTAGAACATTCTAGTTGTTTACAGCATATATTCTATCCCATAGAGTCCCTTGTTCTCCATACTCCACTACTGGCATAAGTTAATACAATAATAATACTATAACATTTATTGAAGATAACTATGTGTTAAGGCACTATTTTAGACACTTCACATGCGCTAATTCAATCTTTGCAGCAATCCTATGAAGTAAGTACTATGTTTTACATCATGTTATAGATGACAAAACTGGGCTCAGAAATACCAAATACCATTTCAAAGTGCGTAACTTCCAAATGGCAGAGCCACAGTTCAAACCCAAATTTATGTTATTCTAAAACCGATGTTTTTGGGGAAGCTAGGTGGCTCAGTTGATTGAGCAGCCAACTCAGCAACTCATTTCTATCAGTTCATGATCTCAGAGTGGAGATGAGCCATGTGCCTTGGGCTCCACACTCAGCAGGGAGTCTGCTTAAGATTCCCTCTCACTCTGGCCCTCCCCATCTGTAAAATAAATAAACAAATCTTTATGAAACTGATGCTCTTAATCCTTTACTATATCATGATTTAGGATATAATTTTTCATCATCTTGTGGAAAGATAATTAATTAATGTATGTAGCTACAGTTGAAATCAAAACTTGATAGAACATACATATTGAGAATAAAACAAGCATAGTCATTTTTATTGTTCATCCTTCTAAATGGCATTTTCTTAGACTTTCACAAATCTTTACCCAAGAATAGTTTCCCTGTTAGGAAAGTTTAGGAAACATATTACTCCCTTAATTCAGTTTGGAAATTTAATGTCAAGGTGATATCAAAGCAAAAATTACACTACTACAGCTCTTGGTGGAAAACATTTGTATCTCATTTGATGCTATGATTTATTTTGTATTCATTCTCCTTTAGCTAACCTTCTGTTTAAAAAAACATATAACTCTATAAAAATTTTCTGTAGAAACTGCATTTACATTTTTTTTTCAAGGTTTGGTTTTTTTTTTTTAATTTTTATTTATTTATGATAGTCACAGAGAGATAGAGAGAGAGGCAGAGACACAGGCAGAGGGAGAAGCAGGCTCCATGCACTGGGAGCCTGACGTGGGATTCGATCCCGGGTCTCCAGGATCGCTCCCTGGGCCAAAGGCAGGGGCCAAACCACTGCGCCACCCAGGGATCTCTGCATTTACATTTTTTGATGTAACCCAAAACTCTACTAAGCATGAGGGCTTTCAAACAGAAAGTAAAGAATATTCCATGGCATTTTACCTATCAATTTACTTAGATTCACTGAGTAACAAAAGAGAAGTTCAATTAATTTGTTAATCTTGTTTTTCTCTGCATTGTTACACATTCAAAGATGTCTTTTACTTCCAGGTTCTTAAACACACACACTTATAATTTGTCTGTGATCTGGGGATACCAAAGGAAGTTATATTATACCCAATAGGAATATGGGTTACAAAGAAAATATATAGGTATCATAAATTAAACCTTTGTTTGAGAACTTCATTAAAATTGACCTCTAAGTCTAGTACTATTTCACTAATGTCACCTGCTTTCCCTTCCTCTAGTATTGCTCCCTCAATCATTTGCCATAATCCCGACAAGGCAGTCACTCTACAGTGCTCCTCATTAATTATTACAATACAACTCATCCCCTGGATGCAAAGGAAAATCACCTGGGGAACATTTAAGATGCATGAATGCCTGGGCTCTACCCCTAGAGAGTCTGTTCTAATGGTGGTCCTAGACATTCAACTACTTCTCAGATCTAGTATGTGATGACTATTGAGAACCTCTGAACTTCAACCAGTGCAGGTTTTTTATTTGATTTACTTATGGTGCTTAACCAAATGCTTTTGAAGAAAAAAACTTGCATTGCTTAAAAAAATATGTTTGAGAACCATTTCAGAGTTAATATACCTTTCATAGGACGCCATGAAAACTAATCTAATACACTATTTTTGTTTTGTTTTTTAAGATTTTGTTTATTTATTCATGAGAGACACAGAGAGGGAGAGAGAGAGAGAGAGAGGCAGAGACACAGGCAGAGGGAGAAGCAGGCTCCATGCAGGGAGCCTGATGTGGGACTTGATCCTGGGTCTCCAGTATCATACC
Organism: Vulpes lagopus; assembly: GCF_018345385.1. NCBI lineage: Eukaryota > Metazoa > Chordata > Mammalia > Carnivora > Canidae > Vulpes > Vulpes lagopus. Next base: position 18,513,031 of record NC_054824.1, on the reverse strand, counting down.
CTGGGCTGAAGGCAGCACTAAACCGCTGAGCCACCAGGGCTGCCCCCTCTAATGCACTTTGAAAAGTATGATACTATATTGTATGTATCTGCCTCCCTTAAGGATCTCTTTGAGATCAGAGTTCATATCTTAATCTCTCTAGAGTTCACCTTTGTCATTTATAAAATGGTAATTTAATTTAAAAAAAAAAAGGTGGTTGTGGTAACTAGAGAAAATAATCCTATATATATAAAGTACCAAAACCACAGTGGGTGATCAATAAATATGTATTTAAAGGCAGAGAAATTAATATCTATTCTAAATGCAAAGAAACAATATGATTTACTCCACAAATAATGTATGGTTGTCACAAACAATAAAAGAATTTCATTTCTATAGTGAGGATACTAAAGTAGAAAAGCTCCTTCTCTGCATATCTCTCCTTGGATAAAATACAGAGAGCTTCAATAGAACCAATGGGCTGGTCAATATTCTTTCCCTTCCCTTGAGTAGATACCTTCCTAGGTTCTAACACCTCTTTCCAGGCAACCCACTTTCAAGAAACACCCTCTTCACCTTGTTCTGGTCTGATACCATGAGCTGGCACCATCTTATGCAGATGCTTACTTAAGTCCCTGCCCTTGCTTCCCCGCAAGCTGTCTCTCTTGTGGACACTGTCCATGGCCCATTTGAGCTACAGATCGCCCTCTCGGCTGCTCTCTGCAGGGCGCTTTCATCACTCCTTGGGCTTAACTCCTTGAGCTGGACCTCACACGGGGCTTCCTTTCCAAGGGGGTCCCTACATGGAGATACCACCACCTCTCAGGGACACACTCCTCTCCCTAGTCACCAACTGTATGTTGCTTAGCACTTCCCCATGGCCTTTGCAGGGCAGTGTTTAGGCAAGGAAATGAAAGAGAAAGAGGTTCATTTTCTTTTTAAATATCATTCATTAGGGGTGCCTGAGTGGCTCAGTCAAGTGTCTGCTTTCTGCTTAGGTCATGATCCCAGTGTCCTGAGATCCAGCCCCACATTGGGCTCCCTGCTCAGCAGAGATCCTGCTTCTCCCTCTCCCTCTGCTGCTTTCCCTATTTGCTCTCTCTTTCTCTCTGTGTGTGTCAAATAAATAAATAAAATCTTTAAAAAATAAAATAAATACCATCCACTAGTATGTGTCAGTCACAAAGTGACCTAATAGATTCATGTTTCCTTACTACTGGAAAATTATGTGTACTAGAAAAATGTTTTTTTTAAACAAGTACAAATAAAAAAAAAAGTACAAATAGCCCAGATTAAGATTATTTTTCAGTCTGGTACAGGGACTATAAAACAGTCTCTTCCACATTCATAATAATTGTCATCTTCGTCATAATTATAATGACAACTGTGACTAATAAGTGCTAAGAATTACACAACTAGAAATGTCACCACTTTGAGCAACCATCACTGTAACTGATTTATTTTGCTCAAGTTGTATACCTGAGGGAGTGCTGATCTGAATTATATCACTTTTTTTTTGAGATTTAAGAAGCTGATAATATAACTAGTTATTTCCCAACTTGAAATTAAATGTTTGGCTGAGGGCTGCACCCAAAAACCAAATTAAATCAGACTCCAAAAGACTGAGGAAATTTCACTTTCAAAGCTCAAACTTTATGGAAAAACTTTTAAAGAAAATAGTGCTTTGAAAGTGAAATAAAATTCTACATAATTTGATTTACAAAAAGCTTTCCATAATACTATACCCAAAATGGAAAGACACAAACTAGACACTCCATTGATGAGAACATAAAATGGCATCAACATGACAATTCAACTTTAAGGTCGTAAACTTAGAACTTGATCAGGTAATTCATATACCACATTTCTCTATTCCAGTTGCTCTTGTTTGCCCTGAGTGCACACCAAAACAAAGTACTTTAAAGCATGTAGCCAACATATCTGCTTTCCTAAATCTTTTTTCTTTCCCAACGTCATCACCAGTGGGCATTGCTCTGTTCTGCCTTCTGTCTACATGGGCTAGTTCATGGCTTCCTATTTCCTTAATTCTGAATTTCCCACAGCTCAATTATTATGCAAAGCCATTCAGTGTTGCCCTATTTTCCAACTTCAAAATATTTTGCCAACGCTCAAGATAGTGCTCAGGAAAGGGCCTGACACTACCAGGAATCATCTCTAAAAATTCAATGGTGGTTGTAAATGAAATTTTCCCCCTGTTACACATGTACCATGAATGACTGGATATGATGGCATATGCCTATGTTACTAGCTACTTAAGAGGCAGAAACTATAAAATTGCTGAGCTCAAGGGTATTGGTTTGCAGTGTGCTCACACTAAATTTAGCAACATTATGCTATGGAGCCATAAAGAGACTTTTCATTCAGCTGGGGAAAAAATGCCCAAAAAGATGCCTCAACTCAACCATGGCAGCCTTAATGCACTATTTTTAAAAGTCCACTAGTTTAAAAAATACTTCATTTTTAATTTATATTGAGTGCTAAATTACTTTTTTTCATTTTATATTGCTTATTTTGAAAATTTATATGCTAGTGATTTATAATAGCACATGATATTTGAATTGTATATATTTGTTAATTTATGTTTTAATTAATGTTTTACAGTACATTTCTAATTTCCTCTATTTCACTTATACTATATTTTATATTTTTATATTTGTACATCATATTTCATATATATTTATATTTTGTATTTGGTTTATTATAACAGGTTTTGAATTTTATTACATATTTAGTGTTAGCTGATTTGCATTTGTGTATTCTGAGTAGTTTTAATTAAATGCTAGTATTAATATTGGTATTTTGATATTATGAAAATAAACACACACACATACTCTTGTCATTTTGTGCCAATCTTGCAATTCAACCAAAGGATAAATCTTCCAGAATGGAAACAGAGCAAAATTCACATGCACACTGGTTAAAGACACACATTTGGAAATGACCATTGGGAAGGAAATGAATATTTCAATCTGATTTTCTTTTCCTGGTGCCTTCAGATGGCCTTTAAGTTCATATGTGGACAAACACCGGAAAATTTCTACAAACTAGGAATATTATTTACTGCCAGGTTTTATTCACCTTTTATAACTGAGGTATTATTGATTTACTAAAAGAACAGTAAAAAGATTGCATTTCAAATTGCACTTTTATATGTTGTCAGAATTATTTGGCAAATCTTTAAGGAAAAGAGCTATATTTGAGTAATAGTAGAAATATCAAGTGGTAACATTCAAGTCTGTCAGAATAATCTATTTCATTTATCAGAAACAATAAAGCACAGAGTTTTCTAAAATAAGAAAGCATTGACTTAGACGTGAAAAAGATAATACAATAAAACAAGGGAGTCCATAAAGTGATTGAGCTTAGATTTGCTGACATTTCTCTTTTACTTTAGCAATGAACTCTATTACCCCAGAGTGCATTTATATCACATCAGTATTATTTATTACTACTATATTGTTAATGTCCGTAATGAACACACTCACCTTACAAGTCATTGTTCAAAACATAAACTAACATTATTCCTCAAAAGGAAATATTTAAAGATGAAAATTTGGATGATTTTTTCCATTTATTATTTTATATTACAGTATATATTCCCACATTTAAATTAAATTTACAAACATGATGTTTTTGGAAATGACTGAATAATTACTTCAATGGTTAACAATAAATAAATATCAATAATAAACAATATTAATAATGCCTGACATTCACTGAAGGCTTAGGATGTGTAAGCACAATGCTATGCACATGCACTTTCCATGGATCATATCATTAAATTGTCACAGCCATAAGATACCATTATTATCAGTATATTCAGCTGAAGAGAGTAAGACACAGAAACACTTAAAAGGTTTAAAATTGTTCATTGTTTCAAAGGCTTACCATAACTGTGAATGAATAACTGAATCAAAATTAATATGGCCACATTTTTCAATGAATCATGCTTCTAAAAAAATTAAAATAACCCAGAACACAAGACACCATTCATGAAGTTCTGAACACGAAACAAATATAAAAAAAAATTTTCCTTTAAAAAAAAAAAGAAAATATTCATTCACTTTGGTAAGATGTGGTGCCTATAGAGATCAGGGATTCAAAGCCACGCTAACTCCTCTACTTTTTATTGCTATTCTTATCATCATTCTTTTAGATAGAACTTTGTACACAGGTTGAGATTCAAAGATCTGTAGACTACGGCTCAGATCTTTACAACTCCATAACTGGAGTAGTGATCATCAGTATAAAGGTCATTGAAGGTGGTATGTGTCAGTGGGGAAGGAGGGGAGTGTTCTTTACATTATGGAATTTTGTTCTGGGGAATTTCAATTTCTTCAGAAAACTTAGGCCCATCCCCTGCCAGTGTAGCGGCTATGCTGATAGTGCTCTGATTTCTGGGCAGAGGTGTGTGAGTATCGAATCTCTATACAAACTTGTGACTAATGTCCTGATTTTCAGCCCCTTGCCTCATCATGTGGGCTGGATGTACCAGAGAGAATTTCATGAAAGAGAAACTTGATATATTTGATCAAATATTTAAAATATACAAAAAATATACACAAATTAAATGGAATATTACTCATATTTAGCAAATGTTATTGTTTGACTCTTGACTTTTAGCTCTTTTAAAAAAACTTATTTTTAAATAATTTTAGGGTCATAAAAAATTTGTGAAAAATACATACAATTCATGGAGTTCTTATATAGTTTTTTCCCTAGCTTCCTCAAATATTAACATTTTACACAGTCTTACTACAATAACCTAAACCAGAAAATATAAGATAGCATGTACGATTTGTATTGGTCTGCTTGGGGTCTCATAAAAAATACCACAGACTGGATGACTCAAACACAGGCATTTATTTTCTCATAGTACTAGGGTTTAGGAAGTCCAAGATCAAGATGGCAGCAAGGTTGGTGAAAGGGTTCATCCCTTTGGTTTTATTTATTTATTTATTTATTTATTTATTTATTTATTTATTCATTCATTCATTCATGAGAGAGAGAAAAAGAGAGAGAGGGATCCCTGGGTGGCGCAGTGGTTTGGCGCTTGCCTTTGGCCCAGGGCGCGATCCTGGAGACCCGGGATCGAATCCCACATCAGGCTCCCGGTGCATGGAGCCTGCTTCTCCCTCTGCCTGTGTCTCTGCCTCTCTCTCTCTCACTGTGTGCCTATCGTAAATAAATAAAAATTAAAAAAAAAAAAAAAAAGAAAAAGAAAAAGAGAGAGAGAGAGAGAGGCAGAGACACAGGCACGGTCAAGAGCAGGCTCCAGGCAGGGAGCCTGACCTGGGACTTGATCCGGGTCTTCATGGTTAAGGCCTTAGGCTGAAGGCTGCGCTAAACCACTGAGTCACCCAGGCTGCCCAATCCTTTTGGTTTTAGATGGCCTTCTTTTTTCTGTGTGTTTCTGTTTTTTCCTAGGTGCAAGTGTGCTTAGGGATGGAGAAAAAGAGGTCAGAGAGAGAAAGCTCTCTGGCTTCTCTTTTTGTAAAGGTATTAATTATTGAGTCAGAGACCTACTCTTATGACCACACTTAACTATTTCCTTACTCTAAAAATACAGGGCTTCAAAATATGAAATTTAGGGGGACACACACATTGTGTCCATTTTACCATTTATAGGATTTATTCAAATTTACCCAAATGATCTATCCATGGTAGCAAATTACATTTACTCCTTAGTCTCCTCAAATCTGAAGCAATTCCTCAGTTGTTCATTTCTTTGTCTTTCATGACCTTGACAGTTTTGAAGAGTGCTAGTGTGTTATTTTATAGATATCCCTAAATTTGCATTTGCCCAGTATTTTCTCATGATTAGATTGTAGTAAGAATATTTAATGGCATGAATACCACAAAACTAATATTGTGCCCTTCTCAGAGCAATATCTTAGGAGGTAGATGATATTCATATGTCTCAGGGCTGGTTAAGTCAACTTCAATCACTTGATTCAGACCATGTGGGCTAAGTTTCTATACTATCATATCACAGGAAGATAGTCTGATAATATGTGCAATACCTTATTTCTCATTCTACTTTCTACAGAGACATTTCTCATTATACTTGCAGTCACTAATTTCAACATCCATCAATGCTTCTTGCCTGCAACAGTTATTACTATGGTGATTGTCCAAAGGTGATTTTCTGTTTCTATCACTCCTTCTGAGTTAGAATTTTACTCTAAGAAAGAATGTCCCTTGTCCATGTCATTTATTCAATTGTTCATTTGTATCAGCAAATGATTATGATGGTCATTCTATTTTGTGAGTCTTAATGAATTACTAACATTATTATCATTCAAATTGTCCCAAATGAGGCCACTGGGAGTCCCTTCAAGTTGACTTTCTGTGCCCTACCAATTTATTCCCATAATTTAAAAAAAATAGGCTTTGTTTTTAAAGAATAGTTTTAGATTTTCATAAATAACTAAGGTAGTATAGAGAGTTACCAAATGTCCTAGGACATTTACTCTGCTATTAACACCTTAGATTAGTTTGGTACTTTGTTATAGTTAATGAACCAATACTGATACATTATTTAAGGTTAGTTTATTCAGATTTCCTTAGTTTTTATCTAATGTTCTTTTTCTGTTCCATGATCCCAAGAATCTAGGATGTTACTTTATACTTATCATGTTTTTTAAGACCGTGTCAGCTGACAGAGCAGAAAGATATGAATACTAATAAGTATATATGCACACCATCTGCATTTATATTAAGCTAAACATGAATTCATGCTGATGGCTTCAATACTAATCCATTATCAAAGAGATCTTGTTAATCTGTACCTCCCACTCCAACAATGAGACATGTGGCTCCTAATATCTGCCATCCATTTATTCAATTGTTTAATTCCAGGATACATATAAAGCAGTGTCAGGACTGTTAACCAATTCTGCTCTGTGAAACAACAGGATTACAGTGCTTGTATTTAGTTCATTTCATCTTCAGTTTTACAGACTACTTATTTCCAAAGTTACTCAGGTCAGCACCTTTTCCCCTTTCCCCTTCTTTGAGATTATTTAATACATTCATAATATAGTTAGACCCACCTTTCACAATCTGTATTCCTTCCTGAGATCCCTCAACCTCCTAAGTGATATATTTTTAAAATTACGGTCCTGATTGATTCTCTCTGCTGTCAACTTCCTTGAGTTTTGACACCACTATTACAGTATCATATGGAATAGTCTCATTGTCCTAAAAATCCCTTATCTTTCACCTATTCAACCCTCTCTTCTCTCCTAATCCCCTAGCAATCACTGATCATCATATTGTCTTTATAATGTTGTGTGCTTTCCATAATATCATATAACTGAAATCATGTGGTCCTTTCAAACTGATTTCTTACACTTAGCAAGAGACACTTAAAATTCACCATGTTTTGGTCATTATCCTACCTTTCTCCAAAGCTCTTTACTAAATTTTCATGAGTCTATTCTCCTTTAAAATAATAATTTATAATTATTACATAAGGGTTAACAAAAATATAGCATTTCTTTGCATGTTTTTTAGCATTAATCAAATAGTATCATACATTTGCTAAAAACAAGACACCAGACACAAAATGGAGTCACTTATGCTAAGCCCTACATCACCACACAGATACTTCATACATAATTATAGTGTTGGCTCTTCCAGAAATGGAATCTTAAACCAGTAATTGGGAATTACCTGGCCAGCATTAGTGAGATAATCGGCCTGATAAACTTCTGTCATCTCCTAAAAAAGGCAACCTTGCTAAAACCAATCCACTCTTTGCTAGTCTAACTTCTTTGCCTCTGCCCCCTCCTGCCTACAAATGTCTTTCATTTTGCAAAACTCTTCAGAGCTTCTTTCTATCTCCTAGAGTCTGATTCATAAATCATTGAATGGAACCAATAGGATATTAAAATTAACTCCGTTGAGGGACACCTAAGTAGTTCAGTGGTTGAGCATCTGCCTTTGGCTCAGGGCATGGTCCTAGGGTCCTGGAATCAAGTCCAGAATCATGTTCCCTGTGGGGAGCCTGCTTCTCCCTCTGCCTATGTCTTTGCCACTCTGTGTGTCTCTCATGAATAAATAAAATCTTTAAAAAAATTAACTCAGTAGAATTTTATTTTTAATAGTTTATATATTCAATAGCATGCTTTTCTCAATTAACATTACAATTTTGTGATTTATCTTTTGACATGCAAAGATTTACTTAACAAATTCTATAACACTATTATACATCTTAAAGTTTATTTACTTATTTCACTTTTGATGGAAGTTATTTCCAATTTTTTGGAATTATATATGCATAAGACTTCTTAGAACATCATTCAAATTTATTTTGCACATATATTAGAAGTTCTCTAGAATATAGATTGATGATAGATGATAGAAAAAGATATTTCTGTGTCTATATATTTACATAAATACAGTAGAAAATATTTATAGGATTATATATTTTTTCTTGTGATATTTTTGCTATGTTTTGGAATCAAAATTATAATGGCTTTTTAAAAAAGATTTTATTTATTTATTTATTTATTTATTTATTTATTTATTTATTTATTCATTCATTCATGAGAGACACAGAGAGAGAGGCAGGGACATAGGCAGAAGGAGAAGTGGGACTCAGTCCTGGAACTCCAGGCTGACGCCCTGAGCCAAAGGCAGATGCTCAACCACTGAACCCCAGGCGTCCCTATGATGGCTTTTTAAAAAAGTTAAAGAGTGCTGCCTTATTTCTTTTCTGTCTACAATCATTTGTGAAAGATTGATATTATTTCTTAGCGAATTTGGGGAAAAAATGATTGGTTTTTTTGGGCTAGAGTATTTGTAAAAAGTACTCAATTTGTTCAATAGATATTTCTTTCATAGGTACATCCTACTAGTTTGGAAATTTCCTGTTTTCAATTTCATATAGATTAAAATGTACTCTACTTTTCATTTTGATTTTATCATTGAGCTGTGCATTACTTACAAGTGCTTTGTTTAAAATCCTGGGAGTTGGAAATTTTCTAGGTTTTTTGTCATTTAAGTCTAGTTTTCTACTGTGGTTAGAAAGTATTCTCTGATTAATTTCAGTTCTTTGATATTTATTGAGTGTTGTCTTTATTGCTTAGCATATAGTATAGATTAATAATCCAGGCGTACTTGAAAAGAATTTGTATTTGGTGGAAGTTAAATGCATTGTTCTAGTTTGTTCATTGTGTTTTTTGATCTTTTATATTTTCTCTGATTTTTGTTTGTCTGCTTCTTCAATTGGCCAATGAGAGAGTAAGTTAATATTTATAAACATAATTATAAATGTGTCATTCTTTTAGTTTTGTCAATTTTAGCTTTGTTTATTTTGAAGATGTTATTGACTTTCTGTTATCATTACAAAAAGTCTTTCTTTGTCTCTAGTAATTCATCTTATTTTAAAGCCTAATGTGATATTAATATAACTACATTAACCCTATTCGGTTAGTGAATGCATATAAATCTTCCTCTATTTTTTCTTTTCATTTCAAGCTTTCTGTATTCTTGGGGCACCTGGCTAGTTCAGTCAGTATAGCATGTCACTTTTGATCTCAAGGTCATGAGTTCAAGCCCCACATTGGGCTGAACTCACTAAAGGAAAAAAAAAAAAAAGCTTTCTATATTCTTACATAAGATGTGTGCCTCTAGTAAGCAGTACACATTTGATTTTTTGGTAGTATAGTTTAACAATAATAGTATTTTCTTTGTAGTATTTATCCATTTAACGTGTAATATCATTGTTCATATAATTTGTTTTACTACATCATGTTACCTTTTTATTTCTATTTGATCAATCTGTCTAATGCTCTTCCCTTTCACTTCTTACATTTTTGCATATATATTTCTATTAACTTGTTAGTCACACATATACTCTCTTGCAATCTTATTCTTAAATATTATAGCCTGAACCTTTTATTTCTTATAGTCTAATTTGAAATGTAATTTTTAAACTTTTGAAAGAATATTAGAAGCTTAGAATGTTTTCCCTAACTTGTTTGTTTAAGCCTTTAAATTTAACCATGAAGTCTATAGGCAGCCTGAGGCTTGGCCATCCCCTTACCGTGAAAGATCCAGCCTGTATAAGGGCACTTTTATTATCCACTTTGTGAAGCCATTCTGTCCATATAATCTGCTGAGCTTTTGTGGATCTCTGTGAAACCCACTAGAGTACAGTATACATTATACCCCCAGAATAGTGTAAAATATAGGTCTCTGAAATGAGTAAATTACTTGAGTTAACATCAAGGTTACTCTGCATGGAAAGCTGAATTTATATTTCTCAATTTATTCTCCACTCCAAAATAACTATGGCTATGTTTTTCAATGTATCCAATTATGGCTCTGCAATAAAATCAAATAACAATATTAAAGACATTCTAGTAATAAAATACCAACAATTGAGGGGTCAAAAATTTTAATACAAACTTACCTCCTCTGAGTGTAAAGTTTCATTGGAAAAATTAAACTTCAAGTATGAAAATTCCTTGCAAAGTTAAGTTTAATGTCATTAAAATCCAAAATCAAATTCATTTGCCTTTTGAGTATTAAAAAACTCAATAAATCCTTTCAATTGGTTGTTCTGTTCTTCCTGGTCTTAACCAGAGGAGTTCTTAAATGGAGCTGAATTTCCTTGAGAAGCTGCAGCCTGGGGCCATGTTTCATGAGGATGGATAAAATTCCTTCTGGTCTTCGGGAGGAGAATTAGTTTCATGCCAAGTTTCTGATGTGTCTCACTTTTAGAGAATCCAGAGGGTTTACAAGACATAGAAGATTATCATAGCATTGAAACCACTAGTACCATATTTAGAAAGCAACCAATATATTTTCCTGAAAGCAATTACTCCAGCAAAATTATGTTCCTGGGAAGCAGTTACTCCAGCAAAATTATGTGCCTGGGAAGTAGTACCTTGCCTGAGGTGAAGCAATAACTTAATGGTGTCTGAAGGAAGGAAGTTTGACCTGAGTTTCAGCTTTAGTAGATTTCCAGAGTTTGTGTAACTTCCAGAGTCCACTCACTAAGATATTAAATTCAACTGGGAGAAATATAACAAGTGCCTTATTTACCCTATCTGCAAGGAAAATATCTAATCATTGAGGTATTACTTCCTGTGATGTTTTAGAAATTTATATTATTGGCATCTCCCATCACCAAGCTTTACTAGAGGTGTCTTTCCCATTCATCATATTTCAACTCCTGCTGACTTGAGTGTGGCATCTAGTTAGGGAAAGAGGTGTTTTCATTCCTCTATTGATTATGCCCCTTACTGTGCTCATCCATCCTAAAAGGGATGGTTTCCACATGTTTCAACAGTCACAACAGTGAAACAGAAAGGAAGTTCTATCTGAGATTCTTTTTTGTCTCAAAGCAAGCGTCTACTAAGTCCAAAAGATGATTTTTCCTTTACACCATGATGTTCTCTACAGCTCTTTCTGCTTGGAAAAAAGCTTTGTCCAATGTTAAGCTGTAGCTACCTATACCCCGATGCCTGGGCATAGCTAAACAGCCTGCACTTTGATGAGCCTGCTGCCTTTGCTGAGAGCTGCAGGTATATGAATCCAAGTGAGGACAAAACTGCCATATACTGCAGAGTCTCACCAATCATAATTTCATTATGTTTTATCTTTAAAAAGTATCACTAAGGCCAAAATCTCCTGTCCTGGCCATGCCAGAAGCTTCTGTTTTCACATATTGTTATAGACTGCCAATCTCGTTCCTTGTCCCTATTTTAAAAGTTCAGCTTAAATATCAGATACTGCAGTTCAATGTGACCAATACACATCAGTCCTCTTCCCTACCCAAGTCCTGAACGAATGGATATGTCAAATAAATGGATGGAGAAACAGGAGTTCAAAATATCACTTTTATTTTATTGATAAAATTTAGGTTAAAAGATGCAGCTTGTTTAACTGTAGGTCTGACTTCCTAATCCTGACTGCCAAAGTTAAATACTTATCTGCTAGTCTCAGGAGGTGACAAAGCTGTCTCTTTCAAAAGCTAGTTCCCTTTACATCACAGCAGGAAGCTGCAGAACACATACACACAGAGCTGTGTTTGTTTGGCCCATTACAAAAAAGAAGAGGTTAGGAAAGAAGAATACTTAACTAGTTCCTTATCATAACTTACCATCTGCCATAACTTTCAGTGACCCGGATGAAAATCCCGTAAAATCTAAGGCTTGATGTTCATTCAGCCCACCCATGTGGTAAAGCAGTTACCCTCTATAACATAGCTGTGCCAAACTGCCAAGGTCAAAAAGCTAAGCCAAGATCATTGTTCCCAGTGCTTAAAAGCCTCTTATTGTGACTGCCAGGAACCCCATCTCACACGTTCTTTCCTCTGCAAAACTCCACTTCCTACCATCTCCCCCAAGCACCAGATACTGATATTTGAGAAGGACAATGCATAACAGTTGTCTATGCTACCCCACTCCCTCATGTTCTGAAGAAATTAAAAGATAAAAAAAGAGATAAAGGCAAATGGAAAGCAGACTATCACCTTTATCGCTGATGAAGCTGATTTTGAAGATGGGGCTGAGGACTGAATCAACAATGCGCTTCCTAATAATTGAAATTCAGAATGAGCTCAGCCTGTCTACTCAGGCTGAACACAGAGCACAGACCTCTAAGGGCTCCCCATGGCCAACAGGAAGGGCACCTATTTCCCAGTCAGGCCAGGTCCTTAGAAAATCAGGAGGAATTGAAATCACGATGCAACATTTATTCTGCCCAAATTTATCAATCCAATCATCCTTACCTGCCTAGAAAAAGTGAATGAAGGGGGAAGGGAGAACCCAGAAGTGTTTACAAAAAAACAAAACAAAACAAAACAAACAAACCCTCGTGATAGAATTAGGCAAGATATATTCACTAGCTGCAAGAATCCATTTAATTCAAAATTTTGAACCCATTGCCATGAACTGTTTTACACTATTGTCTTATAAAAGTTTCTGGAAGCAAATACTACTTATTTAGTGGTGAAGTACACATAGTGCTTAAGCAAGAAGGCAATAGAGACACATGGCCCCAAATTAATCCCTGACTCATTGGGAGACCTCGGTAAAGTCCTGGGATATGGGGCAACTAAAAACCAAGACCTGTAATACTCTCCACTCTGTTAGGTTTGTGCAGATAAAATGAATTAATCCATGTGAAATGCAAGCTGTTATCTGTGAAAATTCTCTTTTTTATTTCTGTTGTTTTTGCTTTTTATTTGCCAAAATATTTTATTTGCCAAAAGTTCGTTTGATCTTTTTTTTTCAAAAAACTTCGCTATTTTAAAAATTTTTATTAATACTTGCCTTTTATCATTATTCACTTCTACTTTTATGTTTTTTTTCTGTTTTTCTTAAATTTATATGTTGAGTGCTCATGTCAATAATGTTACAGTATTTCAAAAGTTTTTATTTTAAATAGCTGCATTTAAGGTTATAAATTTTCCTCTAAACTACTATTTAGATTCACCCTGAAAGTTTTAATGTATTACAGTTTCATTGCTGTTCAGTTTTAAGTATGTCCTATTTTTCTACTTCATTTTTTGACTCTTGAATTTCTCATAAACACGATTTTTAATTTCTAAACATATGAAGTTATTTTACATTTTGGTTTCTTGCTTTATTTAACTCATTTCTAATTTTACCACTAAGCTTAGCGAGAGATTACCATTTACAGTGTATTCTATGTATTGTGTTCTGTAAAATAAAATATTTCTAAAAGAATGTTATTTTTTTCTATTGTATTTTTATCTACCAATAGAGTTATCACCAATCTCAGGAGATTTATGAATAGATGTATAAACATATAGAATGTGTTCTCACAGCCTTAAATGTGAGTTCATCAAAACTATGTTGCTTATACTGCATATATTTTACCCAAATTATCAGATTTGCAGACAAAGCCATATGGTTTAAAAATATAACACAGCCTATTAGCATATTTCAAAAACAGATATTAGACTGAATTTTCTAGCAGTTTGAAAGTAAAAACAAAATTAAGTACTTGTTATCCTTGGGTAACGGCTATTTCAAATTGCTAACAGTGTATTTCCATTTATTTCCTCAAATCTTCATATTGAAGTGCTTAATAAAACATCTTCAATCAGTATTGAGTATAAGGAAATTTTTAAATATTTCTATTGTTAATATGTGCGCCCAATGAGTATAAGAAAAGTAAACTTAATTTTAAGTTCGTGCGAGAAATATAAATAGAATATAAAAATGGAAAATCTAGAGTTTTCATGTTAATCATACTCTCCTTATAGAAGTACATTAGAGGTATAAAATCTTTACCATTTTATTTTCCTTTTTTATGAGATAGGATTAAACTCACCTTCATCAAAAGTAGTGTAAGAACAAATATACATACATTAAACAATCACTAATGATGTATGCTGCTAAGTGTAAAGCTAATGAGTTTTACTGATTTATGTTTTTAATTCAAGTTTCTTGCCTAAGAGAATATAACATGATTTCACAAAATTATAGTGGAAAATAGATATTTCACTGGAAACCTTTTACACCATTTCAAGCATATTCTTTTGTTTTTGTTTTGTTTTAAAGAATTCCTTCAGGTTGCATATTCACGAGAAAACTTCAATACGGGGGGATAAGAACTTTTCTCATGATATGATATTAACATGTTAATTTAGCAGAAAAACAAAAAAAATTGATATTAACATGTACAATGCATTTAGAAACAATTGGTGGAATTCATCTGCAAAACCCATTCATATAGTCTATCACTTTGTTTCATTTTCTTATTAAAGGGGTATATGAAACCTGGCAGAGCGTTTTACCTCCGAACCCGCTGATTTCCAGAATATCATTGCATGTGTTGAGTTTTGCAAACATCCATATCATCAGTGCCTCAGTTGGACTTTTTTTCTATCATATTTGCCTATTTTGGTACTCAAATCCATGTAGATCCCTGGTTGCTTAGCTTGTAATCTCTTTTATTCTAAACTTCCAGAAAATCACCTGAAGCACCATTCCCAGCCGTCTTTTATGTACATAAGGTAGCTGTAATTCCTGGTGGTTGTCATCTTTTCTACGTTATTCTTATTGATGTCTTTGTCTTGGAAAGAAATAATTTGTGACCCTCTTCAACATTCCATGAGCTACTCTGTTCACATAGATCTTAAAAGCAGCTCATCTCTATCATTCATTTCCACAATACTGTTTGGTCCCATTTATCTAGAGGTAAATGAGTATCTTTCTCGTATGCACAATCTACCCAACAATCAGAATGTGGTGTTCAAAGGGCAATGGTTGAGGACCCCAGCCAGCACTCCTCTACTTTTCAGGAAGTAGGGCTCCTCTGCGGCAAGCAGGAGAAACTCTGGAAATACAGAATGATTTTGAGTACTGACATCACAGTCCTACTATTTCTCTGTCTCTGCTTTGAAATTCCCAACACCTCTGAATCTACACTTGTTTTTTTTTTTTGTTTTTGTTTTATTTTATTTTATTATTTATGATAATCAGAGAGAGAGAGAGAGAGAGAGAGAGAGGCAGAGACATAGGCAGAGGGAGAAGCAGGCTCCATGCACCGGGAGCCCGACGTGGGATTCGATCCCGGGTCTCCAGGATCGTGCCCTGGGCCAAAGGCAGGCGCCAAACCGCTGCGCCACCCAGGGATCCCTCTGAATCTACACTTGTAAAATGAAGATAATATGTTCTTATATCAGGGGCACCTGGGTGGCTCAGTAGTTGAGCATCTGCCTTTGGCTCAGGTCATGATCCTGGGGTCCTGGGATCGAGTCCTGCATCAGGCTCCCCAGGGGGAGCCTGCTTCTCCCTCTGCCTATGTCTCTGCTTCTTCCTGTGTCTCTCCTTAATAAATAAATAAAATCTTTTAAAAATATATGTTCTTGTATCAGAACATCATGTAGTTAATAAAACAGTAAGCATTCCAGATATTTCAAACAAGATGAGCTTTAATTTAGTAAATTATGTATTTAACAAAAGTACTGGTATGTCTACTTCTCAGATACACGTCTAAGCTTTCAGAGAGTATGGAAATGTCACTACTGCCACTTATATTAGGAACTGCACAAAACCATTGTTTATTAGTCAGATGGCTAAAAGTACCAAATGAGGCTGATTCTCAGGAGAAGCCTGTGCGCCATGTGTCTTCCCACCTCTGATGACAGAGAATAATGGAGTTTTTTTCTTTTTTTTTTTTTTTTTAAATTTTTTTTTATTTATTTATGATAGTCACAGAGAGAGAGAGAGAGGCAGAGACACAGGCGGAGGGAGAAGCAGGCTCCATGCACCGGGAGCCTGATGTGGGATTCAATCCCGGGTCTCCAGGATCGCGCCCTGGGCCAAAGGCAGGCGCCAAACCACTGCGCCACCCAGGGATCCCTGGAGTTTTTTTCTTATCTTTACTCTTCCGTTCATCTACTGAAGAACATTTGAGTTGTTTCCAGTTTTTTGGCAATTGTGAATTGAGCTGTTATAAACATTCATATAATAGGTTTTTGTGGGAATGCAAGTTTTTATTATTATCAGACTCAGAGGTGGATTTCTGGGTCATGAAGTAAATGTACACTTAACTTTATAAAAACTTTGAAGCTCTTTTCTGAATAGCTGTACCATTTTGCATACTCATTACTAAAGTATGAGAGCTCCAAGTGCTCCATAATCACATTAGTATACTGGTATCACTAGTATTTTTTTCTTAATTTTACTATTCTAATAGACATGTTGTGGTATCTTCAACTTCTTTTCATGGCAACTCCCCAAATATTTTGTAGCATCTTCTCTTTGCAGCTTTAAATGATAGCGTCTTACAAAGATAGTATCTTTATAGTTTTTTATTATAATTCTTACTTAGTACTTTATAAAATCAAATTAACCTATTTAAAAAATTGAACTTTTTTTTTTCAATTGAAGGGAGAAGATAGCTTAAGGACACTGTAGATAGCTCATAGCATGGAAATGATTATATCGATCTCTAGGAGAATAAGAGTATAAGAGTACTTATGAGATTTTTTTGGAATCACATTCACTTTGAGATTTAAAATGAATGGCATGTTTCCTTTTAGAAAAATATTAACAAATGCAAACTATCTTCTAAGTTTGCAATGACATGTCACCATGGACTAGAGTAAAAAAAAAAAAAAGGAATCTAAATATTCAAAAACCACAACAAAGTTGATGTCTTTCATGTTTTTATCTAGATATATAACATTGTATGGGGATAATCTTACAGATGAGTAATTTAATGACAGTAAATAATTCTTAAATATTTTTCCTTGCTTTCAAAAGTACCTCTTAAAAAGAATAATTTAGAAGCAAAAATAAATTAATTGAAGCTAAGTAATAGATGCATTGACAAAATCATAGATCTCAACTTTATTAAAATAATTACTAAGACTCATTCTACATAGGAGTTGAATGGGTTTGAAACTCAAATTGGTTGCAAACAGGTGTTGATGCTATATGCTGGTAAAGGTCTCATCTGGTAAAGCTTCACATGTGTAAAAAGATAAAGCTGTGATCTGAAAAGAGATTAAGTGAAGGGCAATCAATACTCATTTTTGTTGTTGTGGATTTTGAGAGAAATCTAGAAATAATTGAGTGTGTGGCACTAAAATTCTCAACTTTTCTTAGTCAATGAAAATCCAGTCAAGAGATCCAATCAGGGGATCCCTGGGTGGCGCAGCGGTTTGGCGCTTGTCTTTGGCCCAGGGCGCGATCCTGGAGACCAGGGATCGAATCCCACAT
Organism: Vulpes lagopus; assembly: GCF_018345385.1. Classification (NCBI taxonomy): domain Eukaryota; kingdom Metazoa; phylum Chordata; class Mammalia; order Carnivora; family Canidae; genus Vulpes; species Vulpes lagopus. Next base: position 18,495,311 of record NC_054824.1, on the reverse strand, counting down.
CGGGCTCCCGGTGCATGGAACCTGCCTCTCCCTCTGCCTGTGTCTCTGCCTCTCTCTCTCTCTCTCTCTCTCTGTGACTATCATAAATAAATAAAAATTTTAAAAAAAAATTAAAAAAAAAAATTAAAAAAAATAAAAAAAAATAAAAAAAAATTAAAAAGAAAAAAAGAGATCCAATCAGGGTGCTTTAATATACATATTAAGAGAAAATATAAATAAATTCACAGAGTGGTACAGTCCACATATTAAGGTAGCTAGTATCGAAGAGATTAGTAAACTGTTTGGACCAGGGCTCTCTGGTGATAAGGAAAGTCATTTTAAATATCACTGGGCTCCTTACAATGCAAGATACAGAAGAAGAAGAAGGAGAAGGAGAAGGAGAAGGAGAAGGAGAAGGAGAAGGAGAAGGAGAAGGAGAAGGAGGAGAAGGAGAAGGAGGAGGAGAAAGAAGAAGGAGAAGAAGGGGAAGGGGAAGGAAGAAGAAGGAGAAGAAAGGGGCAAAGAAGAAAAAACCTGCCCACTTACAGCCTTTCCTTCACCTTTACAAAGTCAGTTCTTCCTTTTGAGTCAATAGAAAGAAATTCAGAAAAAAATGAGGCAATAAGAGCTGAGACCTGCACTGATTCTGATTACTATGCAAACATTTTGTGACAATGAAGTATAAATGGTGTGTGTATGGGAGAGGTAGTACCCATGGTGGTTAAGCACAAAGTCTTTTGAGCAAGCCAGTCATGTAGGTCAGAATTCTGGCTCCGGCACTCACCACACACATGACCCCAGAGGGACCATTTAAGCATCACATAACTGAAAACCTCAGGTTTTTCATATGAGATGAAAGTTGCCAAATTAAAAAGCTGAGATGAGGATAAAATGAGAGAATTGTTATGAATTTCTTAGTGTATAGTAAGTGCTCTAGCACTATTAGCAGTTTTTATGGTGACATTTATTTTTCCTACAGATGCGAGACAATCTGCCAGGCTGGGTATTTCCCAGTTCCTTTTATTTCCTTACTGACAAGACTATTGTAGGATTCAAGTAAAAAATATAATATATATCAAGCAACCTGGTGAGCATATGTTATGCCAGCACATCTATACACAGCATACTAACCTGGTACAAATTATGAAGCACCATATGATCAAGATGAGCTAAAATCAGTAAATGGCTGCCACCTGAATGTTCTGTACAGTTGTGTATATTTTGTTTTGGTTTTGCAAACTTATTACAGTTGAACCTAAAACTCTTGAAGTTTGAGATTAGATTTTATTTTTCATATTGCTGACAATGTTTCTCAAGTTAGTCTTTTTTCAATTTTCTTTCTTTTCAAGAATTTGTTTATCAAATACCTGCTCTCCAACTGTTCTCTAGTCTTAGCACCTGGTTTTGGATAGAAGTGACATTATATTAGTCCATAAACCATCACATTTGCAATACTCCTAAAATATTCTTATTTTATATAGAAAATGGATATTTAATGGGAGAGATAAATGTAATGTGAAGATATCTTCACATTGGCCATGAATCAGACTCTTTGTCAACTTATATTAAAGACCCTTCTATAGTAATACACACTCTTGCATTGCAAGAGCAATATTCCACACTCAAATCAAGTATGATTTGATAACAGGAAGGTATGTTCATTCTCTAGGTTCAAATTTAGATAAATAAGTTACAGAAGATTGAACTAAAACTACAAGGATTCAAGGAGAAGGTTGTCTAACCTATTTCTGTTTAAAATAAACTTCAGTTAATATTCTTGGTTGTTATATTATTATATAATACATAATATATTAGATATTATATAATTTTTATAACTCTAACTTGGTTATTATCATTAAAATCAATAAAATTTTAGGAGCATTTGGCAATATGAATACATTTTATTAAAATATGTGTAACAATAATGTAACTTATGGTATTATCTTTTAGAAAATTATTATTTTAAGATGGCTTAGCCACTATATTTTTCATCATTATATCATATCTCATTTGCCTCTCCATGTTTCCAGAGGATCTGAAACCAGATTCTGTTGCTGCATTTGTATGATAGTGCCTCTTCTCATAGAATGCTTGACTTGTACTTCAAATTGGCATTCCCCATCACTGGTTGCTATATGTAAGCAATTACAGGTGATGTTTTTAATGGTAAAAGTTTATGGCCCTAAACTAAGTAATGTCCTAATCTTACCCTGCCAATCATCTTTAACCATCACTCTTCCTCCCCTCCACCTCCCATCTCCAACACAAGGATCTAAGGAAGACATTTACAAGGAAGAATTGCTGAATAGGAATCAAAGCAACATATTAAAAAGCTACTCAAGCGTTGAAAACTTCAATGCATATTATTATGCAATGCATACAAAGTTGGAGCATAGGTGGTTCATGGATAAGAAAGGCTTTCTATTTGCTGCTTTACTCAAATTTAAATCTTGCACACATCAGGCTTACTTGTGAGGGAAAAGAGAAGCATTGACCATAGGTATGCATAGAAATTTCCTGAAAAACTATGTCCCTGAAAGAGGTTGAGATACAAGTGAGGAGGTCCATAGTCCATGGTCCTTGCTGATTGCAGCCCTTATCTAGGTATGTTCATTGCATAGATGAAAAATGACCAACAGAGAGCAACATTTGGGTACTATGCTTTGATCACAGTAATCCTACCTACTTAAAGTCATAGTTCCATCAGTATTTGACATTCTGGCCAATCAAAGTGAGAATGTGTCTTCTCTTGAAATTGATTTCAGAAGGAAAATGTGGAAGTATTCTGGAGACATGAAAGCAAGAAGTCTCTTTCTTTGTGAATCATATTAGGAATATTGTCATTGTTTCTGAGTTATGGGTAATGTTTTTCTTACCTTCTATATTTTTAAAATTATTTTTAAAAAGATAGGGTTTCTTATCAAGAGAAATTAAGTAACTAATTACATTTCTTAAGGCATATGCTGCAAGCCAAAATTTTAGTGTGTTAGGTGTTTCCCATAGTGATGAATGGGCCTGGCCTGGTTCAAACAGTTCTGGAACTCCTTAAGCATCTGCAGGGCAAAAAGACACCAAGAAGATACAAGCCTTTGCTATAACAGGAGTTTTGTGGCAAACTTGGGTGTTATCTTTTATATAATAACTCTTACAATGGAACAGGTAAATAGTGTTCTGATATATCATCTGATTCAGGTTAATTTAGTCTCAAACTCTTCAACTAGTATGTATCATCAACATTTAAATATTCCCAACAATCTCAGAATCTTCACATTTTTTGCAAAAGGCTCAGATGTGAAAATGCAGTGTCCTACCTGAGAAAGGTGCTATGAAGGACTCACATTTGTGGATCCCACAGGGCTACATGGTTAAAATCCCATTCGTTCCATGAGTTCTTAATATGCAGTTGACACCCAATGGTACTCTCCCTTTGATACACCAAACTTAAAATGTCCATAAAGTAGGTAAAGAACTCAGAGGATGAAAAATACAGACTTGGAAGACTGAATGAAAAGAAGGGATGAAAACTACTTCCTGCTTAGCAAAGTATTAGAGAAAGCAACAATATGGTACTTAGCAGTAAAAGGGATTAAGGTTTTTACCTTTGGCAATTGGAAAATGTCTAAGAATGTGCAGACAAAACTTGAGAACATGCTAAACAAGTCATGGCTGCTCTATGACACTGCTCTGTGGGGGAGTTTTAGAATTTGGAAAGTGAAGGATAAGTAACAGTGACATAAGACAAGGGGCAGAGGAGGGGAGGTGGCATGTCAGGTGAGATGGAACTGAAAGAGTTCTCTTATCTATCCCCAGGAGTTGGTGTGTGCCGAATGTGAGTATGGGAGTGAGCTACTGATGTAGTGCAAAGCAGCTAGATTGTGTGTTAAAGGCATAATGGTTATGCATGGAGTGAAATTCCAGGAAAATTAGAATTGTTTGTGGTTTTCACAGAGAACAAGAGTACCCAAGTTCCTGAATGCAAAATTCATCATGTGCCAGTTTGCCAGTGGTTAAGGATGAAGTTAGCACATTTTAAAGACTGAGGTCACTTAGGGATTCTAGAAATCTATAGGCCATCCCCACAACTGTAATAATTGATATAGTATATAACATTTATCCCCATTAAAATTCTTATTAAAACTCTGATGTAAGCAAGTAATCAATTAATCAACAATAGAGAAAGTTTAGGTAAGCTATTTTCATGCATTTATCCTAAGATTAGAAAAAATATTAATAGTGTAAATTTTTTTTGATTTTATAATTAAAAATAGTTTTAATAGGGGTGCCTGGGTGGCCTTATTATCTGCCTTCTGCTCAGGTCATGATCTGAGAGTCCCAGGATGGAACCCTGCATCAGACTCCCTGCTCAGTGGGGAATCTGCTCCTCCTTCTCCTTCTGTCCCTTTCCCCACTTATGCTCTCTCTAGTTCAATTGCTCACACTGTCTCTCTAAATAAGTAAATAAAATCTTTAAAAATAAATAAACAAATAAATAAATAAAATAGATTTAAATAGTAAGTATTAATGAAGGTCATGGATTTTTTTTCTTTGACTCCATTTACCCTAACAATTGCTTAAAATATGCTAATGACTGTTCAGATATTGATATATGTATATATTCCTTTTTAAATAAAAACTTGCTATAGAGGGCAAGTGGGTGGCTTAGTGGTTGAGCATCTGCCTTTGGCTCGGGCCATGATCCCCGGATCCTGGGATTGAGTCCCACCTCAGGCTCCCCACAAGAAGCCTGTTTCCCCCTCTGCCTCTGCCTCTGCCTATGTCTCTCTGTCTCTCATGAATAAAAAAATAAAATCTTAAAAAAAAAAAAAAACTTGCCATAGAGAAAGAACAGTATAACATACAACAAACTTATGTTAATAGTTTTATGGAAAAAGTTATACTATAAATATTGTAAAGATAGTTCTTATAATCTTGCAGATTGGATTTCTTCAACTGAGACCAAATTCTTGATAGTCATTTATATTTAAACTTGAATGCTAGTAAAATGCCTAAAGTTCATACTACTAGAGAAGACCATATGTCACTACTAAGAGCAAGATTGATCTGTAATTATACTACTATGTTGAATTTAGTATATGACTATGAATCTATTTTTCTCTTCAATTTTTAATATGTTTTATGAAAAATAAGGAAAATCAAATACACAGTAAAGGAGGTAAAATCATTTTATTCTCTTAACACTACTCTTATTTGCTTGAGAAATGGCTTGAGTTGCTCTTGACTAAATCTCTAGTATTAAAAATCTTAAAACCTTTCTGAAATTTAAATCATAGATGATAAATTCTTTATAAGAATTAAAGACTTCTTTAATGATTTTCTCTCAAATTCCCAATGTCATGATTATGGATATTTAAAATACAAAATCTATATTAGTTTATACTTTTGTTATTTCCTTAAGGCATACCTTAATGCCTTTCAATATTTCCTTCCTTAGGCTTTTAGGTTCTTCATGCAGAATATCATTAATAAAGATAATTCCTTATAAAAGAACTCTTTACTTACTTTATGAATCCAGGATAATGAACTTTATGAAATAAGGATAAAACACAAATGAATTTTATTGTCTATTTTAATGTCAGCACAGTATCTTTGGTCTCTATAACATATGCATTGTGGAACCCACACTCCCATATTCCATGAAAATTTTGTTTTGTTCTGGTCACCAGCCCACTCTCATTCTCTGACCTCTGATGAGTACATAACCAAGGTTCTCATTTCTGTCAGACAGTTTTAATTTTTCAGGCTTAGAATTATTAAGTAATGATGAGTATGCAGGAAAATCAAAGCCCTCTAGGTATTATGTCACTGCATGGTAAAAAGAACAAATAAGAGTACTGATGATAATGTTTGAGTAGCCATATTTGGTTTTGTTTGAAGCCAGTGCTTTTCAGTTATAGAAGCCAATGAGTTTTCATTTTTGCTTAAATCAATTTCAGTTGGTTTTTCAATGACTTGCATCCAAAAGAGTCCCAATGAATATATTTAAAATATATGATAAGCCTTTTATAACGGCAGGCACTTTGTGGAGCATTGAGAACCAAGTATGAATGATGGAGAATCAGTTCTCTAAAACAATGGTTCTTAATGACACTGTCTCAGGGATCCAGGTAATTTACAATAAGTGTAACATGTTGGAAATAATTTATTACTGAGAGTAGTTTAGTTTTTTATTTGTGCAAGATTTTTAGTACCTTAGTGTTAATTCAAGGATATTCCTATATACTATCATTAATTGGACTTATTTTTGATAACCTATGCCTGATAATACCCCACATGGATAAACAATCTAAACGATGAACATATGCTTGGATTTCTTTATAACATATGTGGAGGCAGCATTTATAATCATGTCCCGATATCCAGAAGATAAACAAAACATTCATAAATTCAGCTTGATTAAATTTTTTAAAATGCATGGCAAAAATTTTTAAAATTAAATGGCAAATTGAATGAAAATATTTGTTACTTACATCACAGAAAAAATACTAGTATATTTTTAAAAGAGTTACTAAAAATAAAGGAAAAATAACATGGAAGAATGATGAAAGCATATGAACAATTTATAGAAAAATCTATGAAAATGGTCCTTAAACATATGAAAAGGCACTCTATTTCACTCGGACTTCAAATTAAAACTATACTAAAATGCAAGTTCTTACCTGTCAAGAGTGGTAGAAAATTAGGTCCCTGAAAACATTGTATTGGCCTGACTTTGGAAAACTGACATTGTTATAACTGCTAGTGGGAACAGATAATGGTAAAACCTCCTATGGAATACAATGTGGCAATACCTAACAAAATTTCATTTTGTGGTTATATTTAACAAAATTTAATTTCTACTTCTAAGGCTCCATCCTGTATATATACATGTATGTGTGTGTGTGTGTGTGTGTGTGTGTGTGTGTGTGTGTGCTGTATATATATATACAGGATATATACCCTGCTCTATGTATCTATAAATACACAATGGTATCTACATAAGGTTATTTATTGCAGCATTATTTTAAATAGCAAATTTTAACCAAAACTGAAACAGGAAGAAATAGAAAACTTGAATAGACTGATGACCAACAAAGAAATTGAATCAGTAATCAAAAGTCTCCCAAAGAATGACAGTTTAGGGGCAGACGGCTTCAGGGGAATTCTTCCAAACATTTAAAGAGCTAATAACCTATTCTCAATCTATCCCAAAAAAACATAGGAATGGAAAGAAACTACAGGCCAATATCCCTGATGACTATGAATGTAAAGATTCTCAACAAAATACTAGTAAATCAAATCCAACAGTACATTAAAAGAATCACTCACAACGGTCAAGTGGGATTTATTCCTGGGCTGTAAGGGTGATTCAATATTCACAAATCAATTAATATAATATACCACAGTAATATAGGAAAGGATAAGAACCATGTGATCCTTTCAATAGATGCAGAAAAAGCATTTTACGAAGTAGAATATCGATTCATGATAAAAGCCCTCAATAAAGTAGAGTTAGAGGGAGTATACCTCAACATCATAAAGGCCGTATATGAAAAACCCTCAGCTAATATCATCCTCAATGGGGAACAACTGAGAGTTTTTCCTCTAGGGTCAGGAACAAGACAGGGAATGTCCACTCTCACTACTGTTATTTAACATAATACTGGAAGTCCTGGCCTCAGTAAGCAAAGAAATCAAAGGCATCCAAATCATCAAGAGTGAAGTCAAATTTTCACTATTTGCAGATGACATGATACTCTATACAGAAAATCCAAAAAACTCCACCAAAAAAAAATTTGCTAGGACTGATACACAATTTCAGCAAAGTCACAGGATACAAAATCTGTTGCATTCCTATACACCACTGGTGAAGCAAGTAGAAAGGAAAATCAACGAATCAATCCCATTAATAACTGTACCCCCCAAAAAACCCTAAAATGCCTAGGAATAAACCTAACCAAAGAGGTAAAAGATATGTACTCTGAAAACTATAGAACACTTATGAAAGAAGTTGAAAAGGACACAAAGCAATGGAAAAAAACATTCCATGTTCATGGATTCGAAGAATAAGTATTGTTAAAATATCTATATTACCCAAAACAATCTACTCATTCAATGCAATCCCTATTAAAATACCACCAGCTTTTTCCCCAGAACTAGAACAAACAATTCTAGAATGTGTTTGGAACACAAAAGACTCTGAACAGCCAAAGCGAACTTGAAAAAGAAAAACAAAGCTTAAGGTATCATAATTCCAGATTTCAAGCCATATTTAAAAGCTGTAGTCATCAAGACAGTATGGTACTGGCACAAAAAATGACACATAGATCAATAGAACAGAAGAAAAACCAGAAATGAACTCACGACTCTATGGTCAATTAATCTTCAACAAAGCAGGAAAGAATGTCCAATGGAAAAGAATCTCTTCAATAAATGATGTTGGGAAAACTGGACAGCAACACACAAAAGAGTGAAACTGGATCAGTTTCTTACACAAAAATAAATTCAAAATGGATAAAATACCTACATTTAAGATAGGGAAACATTAAAATCCTAGAAGAGAACACAGGCAGTAATTTCTTTAATATTGGCCATAGGAACTTCTTTCTAGATATGTCTCTTGAGGCAAGGGAAACAAAAAAATAAACTATTGGAGCTCATCAAAAAAAAATATGTCTTCACAGTGAAAGAAACAATCAACAAAACTGAAATGCAACCTATGCAATGAGAGAAGATATTTGCAAATGACACATCTGATAAAGGTTAGTATCCAACATATATAAATAACTTATGCAAATCAACACCCAAAAATTAATAATCCAGTTAGAAAATGGGCAGAAAACATGAATAGACATTTTTCCAAAGGAGACATATAGATGGCTAACAGTCACATGGAAAGATGCTCAGCATCACTCATCATCATGAAAAATCAATACAATGAGATATCACCTCACCAGTGGGAATGACTAAAATTAACACAGGAAGCAACAGGTGTTGGTGAGGATGCAGAGAAAGGGGAAACCTCCTACACTGTTGGTGGGAATACAAAGTGGTGCAGTGGGGCAGCCCCGGTGGCGCAGCGGTTTGGCGCCGCCTGCAGCCCAGGGTGTGATCCTGGAGACCTGGGATCGAGTCCCACATCGGGCTCCCTGCATGGAGCCTGCTTCTCCCTCTCCCTCTGCCTGTGTCTCTGCCTCTCTCTCTCTGTGTCTATGAATAAATAAATAAAATCTTAAAAACAAACAAACAAACAAACAAAAAAAAAAAACAAAGTGGTGCAGTGATTCTGGAAAACAGTGTGAATGTTCCTCAAAAGTTAAAAATAGAACTATCCTACAATCCAGCAATTGCACTACTTTGGGTATTTACCCAAAAGATGCAAAAATACTAATTCAAATGGGTAAATGCACCCCAATGTTTATAACAACATTATCAACAACAGCCAAATTATGGAGAGCCCAAATGTTTGTAAACTAGTGAATGGATAAAGAATTGTGGTACAGGACAACCCGGGTGGCTCAGCGGTTTAGCGCCACCTTCAGCCCAGGCCTGATCCTGGAGACCCAGAATCTAGTCCCACACCAGGCTCCCTGCATGGAGCCTGCTTCTCCCTCTGCCTGTGTCTCTGCCTCTCTTTCTCTCTGTCTCTCATGAATAAATAAGTAAAATCTTAAAAAAAAAAAAAAAAAAAAAAAAGATGTGGTACAAAGGAATATTAGCCATAACAAAGAATGAAATCTTACCACTCACAAAGAGGTGGATGTAGCTAGAAAGTATTATGCTAATTGAACTAAATTAACCAGAGAAAGACAAATGCCATATTATTTCACTCATGGAATTTAAGAAACAAAACAAATGAACAAAGGAAGGACAAAAAGGGGCAAGCCAAGAAACAGAGTCTTAGCCATAGAGAACAAACTAAAGGTTACCAGAGGGGAGACAGGCAGCGGAATGGGTTAAACACTTGATGAGTATTAAGGAGAGCACTTATGATAAGCACTGAGTGTACTCGTAAGTGATGAATCACTAAATTCTACACTTGAGGGATCCCTGGGTGGCGCAGCGGTTTGGCGCCTGCCTTTGGCCCAGGGCGCGATCCTGGAGACCCGGGATCGAATCCCACATCGGGCTCCCGGAGCATGGAGCCTGCTTCTCCCTCTGCCTGTGTCTCTGCCTCTCTCTCTATCTCTCTGTGACTATCATAAATAAATAAAAATTAAAAAAAAAATAAAAAATAAATAAATTCTACACTTGACAATAAATAAATAAATAAATAAATAAATAAATAAACAAATAAATAAATAGCAAAATTTGAATAGAAACCAAATAAATGCCCATTCATAGAAGACAGACTAAATAATTTATGGAATAGTCACATAATAGAGTACTATCAAGTCATTTAATAAAAAGATAATTAGCTATAAACTTATATGGAGTATTTCTGGGATACATTATCAAGAGTGTATACTTGGGGCACCTGGGTGGCAGTTGGTTAAGACTCTGACTCTTGATTTTGGCTCAGGTTATGATCTCAGGGTCATGAGATTGAGCCCCAAGTTGGGCTCCATGATGATCATGGAGTCTGCTTGAGTTTCTTTCCCTCTGGCCCTCCCCTCACTTGTGCACACTCTCTCTCTCTTTCTCTAAAATAAATAGATAAATATTTTAAAGATGTATATAGCACTCTTTACATAAGAATATATGAGAAATTATATGTATATTTTATTTATTCTTTAAAGATTTTATTTATTTATTCATGAGAGACGCAGAGACACAGGCAGAGGGAGAAGCAGGCTTTATGCAGGAAGCCTAATGTGGGACTCGATCCCAAAACTCTGGGATCACACCCTGAGCCAAAGGCAGACACTCAGATGCTGAGCCACCCAGGCGTCCCTATATGTATATTTTAATTTATAACTTAAAAATTGTATTTTAAATTAATTATATTATTTGTGTTGTAATTATTTAATTATATTATTTATCATTATTAAAATGTATTATATATTTCTATTTAAATTTCATGTATATTTCTATCATATATATATAAATTGTAGTGTACAATATATTACATATACATACAGAGAATAAACAGTAAATAATGAAAGTGGTTAATTTCAAGGTGAGTATGAAGACGATGGAAAGAATAAAGGGATAGAGGTAAGCTCTTCCTCACAGATGAATTACAGCTAATAAATGTGGAGGGAATAATAGCATTTTAAAAATAAACTTTTTTAATCACTAATGTAAAAATTGATCAGACAATTTTTATCAATAGAGGCTAAACCACTGTGTGAAGAGTTGTTGGAAAACAGGATAGTCTTATCTCTTCAAGATGTAACACAAGAGATTAATTATTAATCACCAAAAGGAAAAAATGGTTCTTGGCAATTGAAGGATTCGGTGGTCAAATTTTGTGTCATCAATGAAGGACAACCTAATAAAATGCTCTTATTAATAGAAACATAAGAAATATATATAACACCTACATACTATTCTTGACAAAATCATTAATCTGAATCTATTCATGTGGAAACAAGAGAAAATAAGAATCAGATGCATTATAACAGACCAAAGGCCTGGAATCATAAAATACAAAAAATGAACAAACAAATCAGAGACAGTTCAATATTGAGAAAAACAGAAGAGACAAAGCCAAATATAATTTTCTGACTACAAATTAATCCTGTAATTTTATAAAAAGAAAATTTTAAAGACATTTTAAGAATAATTAGGATATATGAGTATGATAGTATATTAAGTAATATTTTTAAATTGGTGTTGATTTTTTTAGATGTGATATTGGAATAGTGGTTATGTGGAAGAATATTTGTATTCCTTTTTCTAAACGTTTACATTCTTAAAAGACTCATGCCAATATATTTATTAGATAAATTATGAAACGATTATAAATTACTTTTCAATTGTTCAGCAAAAGAAAAAATGTACACATATTTAGAAAATGAAAACAAATTTGGAAAAACATTGATATATAAATCTAGCTAGGTACAGATTGCATAGATACCTATTGTACAATTCCTCCAACTTCTCTATAGGTTTGACATTTTTCAAAAATAGAAATGTATAAAAGTAGCAAAACTTGTATTGGAATTGTTAATTTCACAGTATAGCCCTTTTCTAAAAATTAAAATATAAAATAAAGATCATTTGTCTGGTGAATCTATATCAAAGATTTTTTTCAAATCACCACCCAGCACCTATCCTGCCATTAGCTGAAATCCCTGTACAGGACATGGTTGCAAAGCTGAAACTTAAATTGAGAGACATCATGAAAATTAAAACACTTCTAAACTATTTTCTTAATGGTTTTGCTCAAATATAGATGTTAAGAGAAAGTCTAAAATATTCATCTCCTAAATGCCTCAACTTCCCTGAGGAGCCCTGTATCTTTCAGGGATTGGAGTTACAAGAAAAAGAAAAACAAAGGTCAAACACCAGGCATAACTAGATATTGAGGAGTCATATGACATTATCAGAATTTGGTCTTGCCCTCTCCATCTCTTAGCTTTGCTTCCCTTTGTATTGGTGGGGTTGTCAGGCTAGCTTTCCACTCATGCTGACCAGGTATATGCTAGCAATTCGAGTCTAACTCCTATCCCCTCTTAATTCAATAGCTTGAGATAGTTGCCCTGTCTGCTCTAACTGTTCTTTTTTGGATCAGCTACGAGTTCTGAAGGAAAGACCGTGGCCCAGGGCACTTGAGCCTGAGTCACTGGTCTCACATTCCCCAAATATGAAAGGAGTGCCATCACAAGTGGCACTTAGGCTACTTGAACTGAAAGAACAGAGAATGTTTTCTGACACAAAATTAGAATTTTCTTAAAATAAAAAGTGGGAATGAATGCTGGTCGAGCAAAACCAGCAGTTGGCAGTACCAGTGCCACAACTATATCTGAATCCCTGGATTTTATACTTTCTTTTTTCTTCACACTTTGTGATTTTAAATAAGTTACATGAACAATTTCTGGAAATTTTAATCTCCTCTTCTTTTTTTGATTTTTTTTTTTTTTAGGATTTTATTTATTTATTCATGAGAGACACAGAGAGAGAGGCAGAGATATAGGCAGAGGGAGAAGCAGTCTCCATGCAGGGAGCCTGATGTGGGACTCAATCCCAGGACTCCGGGATCACGATCTGAGCTGAAGGGAGATGCTCAACCACTGAGCTACCCAGGCATCCTTAATCTCCTCTTCTAATAAGTGTTTATATAAGTGTCTATATAAGTGTTTATATATATATATAATTTTTGTAGAATGAACTATCTTTGATTACAATTTTCTTGATTTCACATCCATCTTTATTGAAGTGAGCACATTTGATACTGAGTATAGTTCATTATAAATCTTTTCTGTATTAATTTTTTCTCATTATTTTTTGTGCACCTCAATTTCTAGTTATATTTCTACAAAGTTAAATTAATATTAAGGGTGAGGTACTAACCTCCAAAGCAAAGAGATTCTGATTCAATGATGATTCATTTTTAATAGAGAATAAAGTTGTCACAGGAATACATTAATTTTCTGTAGCATAAGGTACCTTTTACTCTAGTACAAAGTATATCCGTCACTTTTGCCCTTCATTAGTGAGATAAAATATTTTCTGGTGAATGCAAAAGAGCACCACCTTATAAACTATCACATTTCTACACAATATAAAGTGAACTTAAAATAGAGAAATCATTTTGTAAATATGAGCTTTATACTCCTTTTATTAAGAGTTGAAAAATGTGCTTAAGAATTCATTATTTTCAATGACATATATATACTAAGTACTGATCCTTTCATCCTTCTGAATCTTTTGTTTTACAGAAGTAAGTATATCAAGCAACTTTTCCTTCAGCACGAGATAATCCTAAAATCTCAAAAGATTATAATACCATTTAGTTTCACTCATGTTACGTGAATGTTGAGGGTCAGTTTCAGCTTGGTTGGAATTTGTTGGATTTGGTTGGTTGCCATTGAGGTCTATCTGCTTGGCTTTGCTCCATGTGTTTTCTTATTCCAGGACTAACCACCACCACAACATATGAATTGAACTTCCTGGATGAGTGGGGATAGGTATAAGTAAGTGGGTTGTGAATATCTGGTGACTAATATTATTATCTACCATGGGAGACAACCAGGAAGCTGAATTATTCTATTAGGGGTAGAGTAGATAGGAAACTATTCACCTACCTATTAATTTACATACATGGGCAGCCCCGGTGGCTCAGAGGTTTAGTGTCTGCCTTTAACCCAGGGCCTGATCCTGGAGACCTGGGATGGAGTCCCACATCGGGCTCCCTGCAGGGAGCCTGCTTCTCCCTCTGCTTGTGTCTCTGCCTCTCTCTTTCTGTCTCTCATGAATAAATAAATAAATAAATAAATAAATAAATAAATAAATAAATAAATAAAATACATATTATTTGAATGTCCACTGTGGATCAGGTCCTTTTAAGTACTCCTTTGTGACATGAATTGAAAACACTAGAAAGAAATAATGAAACATACAAAATTTTCACTATCAAGGTATTTTTTTTTATGTCAGGGGTTGGCAAACATTTTTTTAATTTATTTTTTTAATAATAAATTTATTTTTCATTGGTGTTCAATTTGCCAACATACAGAATAACACCCAGTGCTCATCCCGTCAAGTGCCCCCCTCAGTGCCCATCAGCCAGTCACTCCCATCCCCCACCCCCCCTTCCACCACCCTTAGTTCGTTTCCCAGAGTTAGGAGTCTTTATGTTCTGTCTCCCTTTCTGATATTTCCCACCCATTTCTTCTCCCTTCCCTTCTATTCCCTTTCACTATTATTTATATTCCCCAACATTTTTATAAGTGACCAGATGTCAAATACTTTAGAGTTTGTAGATCACATATGGTCTCTGTGGTAGCATCTTCCTTCTTTTCCTACCTCCTCCTTTTTATCCTTTTTTTTTTTAACAATTCTTTAAAGATAAGGGGAAAAAAATTTTCGCTCTCTAACTGCAAAAAAATGGACCCTTAGTCAATTTGGCCCATGTGGCAGAGCCTGCTTTTAGGATAGTACAACAGGCATCTCATATAAAGCTATTCACATTAGATAAAATATCATATTTCAAATAAGGTCATTATACTCTAGTTTGATTAATCTATAAATATATAAGTAAATGCTCTTTTAGTTTCCATAAACCCAATAACAAAGAACAATACAGTTGACCCTTCAACAATGTTGGGGTTAGGGGCCCTGACCTGCCACATGGTTGGAAATTCACATATATCCTTTGGCTCTCCCAAAACCTAACTATTAATAGCCTACTATTGACTAGAAGCCTTGCTGGTAACATAAACAGTTGATTAATACATACACTGTATGTTATATATGTATTAAATATTGTATTCTTACAATAAAGCAAATCAGAGAAAGACAATGTTATTAAGAAAGTCACAAGAAAGAGAAAATACATTTACAGTACTGTAGTGAATTTATTGAAAAAAATACACATATAAGTGAACCCTCACAATTTGAACCAGTGTTGTTCAAGAGTCAACTGTATCAAAAGTATCAAAAAGTACTTATGACAGCGTTTATGCAATTATGACAAATACATTTCCCTTTGTTGATCAGGAAACACTTTTTGTGCATTTACAGATTTGAGCTTTTAGCCCAGATTGGGTGATAGCTGGAATTTTTTAAAAAAAATAGTAAGCCCATCATTGATTTTGTGGAACTTAGAATTCTGAAACTCTAATTGCCTTTTGTAGTCCACCCACTACTGTGTATTTTCTAGTACCCTCAGATTGTTGCTCTAAGACTTCTGTCCAGGATTTAAATTTGCATCAATGGAAGGGACTGGGCAGAGTGTAGTTTCCTCAGGATCTGAGCTCCAAGTCACTCAAAAATTTTAAATGAGCATAGATTGGAGTGGAAGGAAGGGTGGTAGAGGTGAGGATAGTGAAGGGTAAGTTAGAAATGATAGTACAATTCCAAGCAAGAGGTCACAGGAGAAAAGCACCTGTGTAGTAAGGGGAACACAATATACTGGATATACCGCAGGGTTTTCAGTGATTGATGTGTCCTAATGTGTTGACTGGAAAAATAGAACCTCAGAACCCGAAAGAGTACATTTCAGAACATTATCTGGGCAATGATTCTAGTACAATAAATGTTTCTCCTAGTGAACATCGTTAGAGCTCCAACACAATCCATTGCTGCCCATAAAATTTGATGTAAAGTCAAATATAGTGGCAGAGGATTTTAGTCATATTCTTCTACTCTGTTTGGTATCCCTTATTATATAAATAGAACAACAAACATAGTATGTGTTATGAAGACAGAAGAAAGGAAAAAACGGAATAGTGACTTTAAAAAGCCCAAGCCAACTAACATGAAAAGAACACATGTTAAAATGAGTAAGTAATAACATTAAGCAAAATATAAAATTTGAGGATTATAAAACTGACAATATTTTTTTCATCAATATTGTCCAGTAATGTCAATGCATCTCATTTGAAAGTGATTACCTTTCAATTTGAAAATTTCTCAGTAACCGGCACCTTGCTATTGAGAAAGCTAGTAAAATCTGTGTCAAAATTTGTCTATGTCAAAGTCTTCCCTGTTCTTGACCTTCTCTTAGTTCTTCTATGTGAGTTGGGGCTTATAGGCTAGCAATGCCATTTTCAATGTTCCTGTATTAAAACAGCTGTGGCAATTTTCCCAAGCAAAATAATTTCCTTCTTGCATCCCCATGCAAATCCAGTGTGAAATTTAACAAGAGGAAGAGACCTCAAAGAGCACACAGAGAAGCTAGCACAGCTTCAGTTTGCATGGACTCTTAGATTCTAATTCATGGTATGCCTGCAAAAAAAAGAAAAAAAAAACCCTACTATTTTAGTCAGATATCCAATGCAAATATAGGTAATAAAAATAAGTACTCTTGAAAGAGGATTTGAATTGATATGAACTACTAAAATTTTATCTAGATAAGCGGTATGTTATGGGGACACTTTAGAGATGGTTTCCTAAGAATTTCATTCAAACTTAATCTATTTATGATAGCAGTGAGATGTATAAATATGTTTCTAGGTGCAAGTGTTTAAAAATCTGGTATCTGTGAGATCCTTAAAAAATCAAAGGTACACTAAATATAAGAAAAACTGCCAGATGTTGCAAATTTTGACACTGATAAACATGGTGCAGTCTGAAAAACAACTGGAGGTGTCAGGCTCCCTGTATTCAGTGATTCTGTTCTTTCTCTGATGTGATTCATATGTGCTGATTATCACAGAGCCCAGATGCTGGCTCTATAGCTATTGCCCAGAGTTGCACCTTTTCTTTGCATTCTCTACTTTGTGCAATGAGTTTGAAACCACTGAGGTCTTACTATGTTTTTTATTATTATTATTATTAGTCAATAGTGTAATAAAATGGGCCCTGAAGATGATGAATCAAATTTAACTGAGAAGCAAAGATATTTTTTTTTTCCTGAGGCAATGTTAACATTTTGTCTAAGTACAAGTAAGAGAACTTGGTGACTATTTAGAATGCAAGTTGAGGCACCTTCCAAGAGATTGAACAGACTCTAATGATGACGGCATTCCAAGATGTAAACCTACATGATAGATCTTGAGAATAAGAATTTTCTCTTATTCTTCTTATACAAAAAAATAGAAAAACTACTTGTATCTTTACCTCATCCACTTAAAATCTGCCATGGGGTGTTTGAGAGCCAGATGACTTACATGTGAGAATGGAGAAAAACAATAATAAATGAAATAGCACAAGACCAGAGATCTCAAGCAGTCAACCAATATCATAATTGGAGGAATCAAGAAAAGATTATTTTGGGGGCACATACTGGAGCTGAACAGTATATTGAATTTTTAATATTATAGCCTGTCTCAAGCATACAAATTTAACAAATCCTGGGTAAATAGATGCCCAGGGGAAGTTTGAGGCTGAACACAGTCATAATTCAATAGATTGACTTCCCTGCACATACTTCCCAGGACACATGAAATGTGGCACATGTGAGGAGGTGAATTAGATTTGTTAAGTCAATCAGCAATTATTTACTAATTACATATACTTTTAGAAAATGGATGACAGGATTGGGAATTAGAAGAAAGAATAGGAAAACTGCTTACAGTCTTTAACCAACTCTTTGATTTGAGAGTTAAGACATACACACAAGAGACAGTAGCATCCTATTAATAGAAAAAAGTACTCCTGTACAAATGAAAACATAAGTTTCTTATTAAGGGCAAAGATCATGTCTTTTTGTGGATATTATCGCTCCAGTGCTAATCATTATTAGGTGACTAATAAATATTCTTTGAATAAGGTGGAGCACAAAACCAGCTGAATTAGAGTAAAATTATTTTTGGCTAGTTCTTCAAGGAGTAATGGCATTATTTGACAAAAAAATTGGAAGAGAAATTCATGTGGGAGAAATTGCTGGAAAATAAAAAGCAAATAAAGTATAACTTTTAAATTGCAATGTCTAAAAAATATAACCTAGGCCATGAACTTTAAATTCAGGACCATAGGCAAAGAGAGATACCATATTTCTTTAAGGGACTAAAGAAATATAAATACTAAGGAAGATGTATATAGTCTGAATTTTAACAGGAATGACAGAGATAGAAAAACCACTTGTATTGCTTTTATACATACACTAGTTGAAGAGGGACTAGTGTAGATGATAAGAAAGGACTACAATGATCAGTATATGAGAACTGACTTACATAAAATTGAGAAAAGCAAAAAAAATAAATAATACTAGACCAGAAATCTCAAGCAGTCAATCAAGATCATAACTAAAGGATGCAAGGAAAGAGGTGCTATATAAACTGAGGAGGTTGCTGGGACAAGACAACACCCTGAATTTTTAAAATTACAGCTTGTTTCAAGCATGGATTTAACAAATACTATAATTTTTCAACTTGTGTTTACATACTTCTCTTTCAAAGAAATAAAATACACATGCCTTTAAACCCCCTATATTCCATTTATTTCTCCCCATGGTAAAGGCAAGCACTAAAGTTGGTTTATGTTTACAGTCTGTGTTTTTGTACCTATTGCTGTTGACTATCACAAACTCTGCGGCTTAAAATAGCACAAATTTATTATCTCACAATTTCTGCCTATCAGATGTCTGAGCACAGTGTGAGTGGATCCTCTGCTCAGGCTCTTATTAGGTTGATATCTGCTTGTGGGCCAGAGATAGTTTTCATTGAGAGATTGGCATCTTCCAAGTTGACTGGTTCTGGCAACATTCATTCCCTTTGATTTCAGGAATGAGGTCCCTGGCTTTCTAGCAGCTATTGCTGGGTCTACTCTCAGCTTCCAGAGGCTCCCTGCAGTTCCTTGCCATGTGGCCCCAGATGGCTGATTTTCTCGGACCCAGAGTGCATCTCTCTTATTTCTGTAACCAGTGGGAGGAAACTATGCTTTTAAGAGTCTCCTGGTTAGGTAAAGACCACCAAGGATATTGTTTCATTTGCTAAAGAAGTTAACATATTTATGGGAGTGATGTCTTGTCATAGTGATGGGTTCCACCCACATTCAAAGAAGAAGCAATTATTTAAGACAAACGGTCATTGTGAGTCATTCTAGAATTCTGCTTCCCACACTGACTAAGTGAAATGAATCTATTGTTCTAACAATCAAGACAATTTTTCCTGTAGGCTTGAAGCAACTACCATTATGTGATTAAGAAAATTCACTTTTAGTCCTAGTTTACTAATATTTCTTACCTCTAACAAGTATTGCATTTTACCAGTTAATATTCCTTATTCTTTACATAGAGCCTATATAGAGGTTAAACCAATATTGACCCATCGTAAGTTACCAGCCTGAGTGTTACTAGTCCTTAAATAAGTACATGTTCAACACCACTGTATAAGTGAAGTCCATAATATGAATTATCAGGGGAACTCCCCTTCCCCTTTACTGACTGAATAACCCAGTTGATGAAGAATTTTTTGCCACTACACCCTTTCACAGATAATACAGCTTTTCAAGAGTCCTAGTTCATACAGTGGTTTCACTTCTAACTCCCAAACTTATGTAAACTCAAAGCATCATTTCTTACCCCCATATGAAAGTTAAGTTCTTTGGTTACCAAGACTGGCAAATCAAACCAGGGTATCAATATTTCATGCTTAAACTACTTTTAAGCTTTCTGTTGCTCTTTGGCCCATTTTCCTAACTTTTTTGTCAGCCAGCTATGCACTTTCATTTAAATTTTATTTTTTTTTTACTTAAAAAATTAACATTTTAAAATTTAAAAATAAAAAAAATTAAATTTGAAATTACATTTTATCCATCCTTTACCCATATCTTTCTAGCAAGAGTATTTGAGGATTATCCATTCAGCCACATTAACCAGAAATAACGTCTTTTCTCAGTTACATTAATGTCAATTATCAGAAGTTGGCTAATCTTCAAAGTAAAATGCATACTAAGGCAACTGGAAATATGAAACTACACTTATTGTAAAAGATCAGAGCTAAAGATGACAATTAAGAATAATTATTAACCTTAAGAGTCAATAAATACATCCAGGGAAATTAGTAAAAAGTAGACTGAGAGCCAAGAACTAAAGTTTTAGGAAACTTAAAAGTGTGTTCACCAAATAATGTTGCAGGATTAGCATAATGGTCAGAGAAATAAGTGTGGTCTTTTAGTGAATAAATACTACAAAGGGCATCCCAAGAATGATGTGATATAGTCTACACATGTCCCTATAGGTAATAGGAAGACTTCTTATGCCAAACTTTTTCCTGGAAAGATGCATTAAAAATTATTCCAGCATGTTTATTGAAAATAATATTTTCTCTCCTAACCCATTTTCCATTTCCTTCAGATATTATAAGGTGGCAGCGGGGGCAGGAGGCAGCCTAATAATGAACTATTTGTGCATTCACATTTGGATAATATTTCACTTTATTGACTCAGTTCAAAGTTAAAATTTTCAATAATATTAATAACTAGCACTAAATAATCTCTACCTTTAATGAAAATTTCATCCACTATTTCAGCGTATTTAGTGAACGATAATATTTATTTAGTGTTACCATTACCTCAATCCTCATCCATTTTTAGCAAATATTTGTACCTTATTAATTATTTTGACTATGTTTTTATTCTTCCATACTTTTCTCTCAATAAAAATGAATTTTTTAAAATAAAAAAAGAGAGAAAGGTTTTAAATTAATTTTTGAAAATTCATTTTTAAGATTTTATTCATTTATTAATGAGAGGCACAGAGAGAGGCAGAGACACAGGCAGAGAGAGAAGCAGGCTCTCTTAAGAGGTGACCTTTCTTAATAGTAACACTGTATAGGAAAACAGTCATGATAACAGAATGAAAGGGTGTGATTTCAGGGATAGAACCCCCTATACATTTCATCCCCTATCTGAACCAGACTGATGACGTCTTGGACAAATCCACTAAGATGACCCCTTTTTGACCTGAAGCCCTCTTGAATTCCGCCCCCACCCCCCCACACACACCTATACATTCTTTCCTTTTGTTTAACATACTAAATACATCCTAAGGGCATGACATCCTTGATCTGCTCTGGAGCTACAACTATGATACACATCTATTCTCAAACTTTTCATCTAGGGTGGTCTCCAAGGAATTGTCTTCAGTAACTTCCTAGCCTTTAGGGGTATAAAAGCAGGTTTTATGAGAGGTGGGATTGCAAAGATCTAATCTTGCCACTGCCTAAGACATGTTTCTGTCCATAGGTAAATCCCCTTAAACCATTTCTTGCCAAGCTGGACTTGTTGACCTTTTTCTTTTTGTCTTTGGAAGTTGTTTTGCATGTATCTCCCTTTCATACAACATCTCCTTAAACTTTGATTCCACATCAAACTCTGAAATATCTTCATTTCTCAGAAAAATGTGGGAATAAATTCATCAGTATTCATATGATTTTATATTCCCTAAATAATAGCATTATGTAAATATAAAATAGAATGTATATATTTACATTAAAATGTGTTTGGAATTCTTAGGATAGTCATTTTTATAAAATATATGCGAATTTTTCATTTCAAAAGCATTTCAAAAGAAGAAAAGAATGTTACAGTATTCATTTTCCTTTTGGAATATTTAAAAAATACACTTCAGAATGTACTTTTCTAAGATTATTTTTTTATGTTTTCTCATATGAATTACCATGTAAAAATCTAAAAGATTACTGGTATTTTTTATTATAGCAGTACACCTTAATAAATTTTTATTGTGCCTAGGGAGGCTTTGAATAATTTGATGTCAGTTAGGAAGCTAGACTAAAAGAAAAAGAAAAAAGAAAAAAAGCTACCCTTTAAAAAACATACTGCCAGTTAAGTTGCATAGGTTCCATATTTGCACAGCCAGGATGACCAAGTAGTAAGCATTGTTGTGATACCTTGTTGTCTATGGCTCCCCAAAAACATTCTGCTTAATTTGTTTTGCAATTTGTAAACAAAGTAACAATTTCTCTTTAGGTTGACTTTAAAATAACTGAGGTAACTAAAAATATCACTTTACGTTATGTGAGGTACAGCACAAATGAATGTGATATAAATTATATATGGATGATGTTTCATATTTGTTTTTTTAATAATAAATTTATTTTTTATTGGTTTCAATTTGCCAAGATACAGAATAACACCCAGGGCTCATCCTGTCAAGTGCCCCCCTCAGTGCCCGTCACCCATTCACCCCTCACCCCCTGCCCTCCTCCCCTTCCACCACCCCTAGTTCATTTCCCAGAGTTAGGAGTCTTCATGTTCTGTCTCCCTTTCTGATATTTCCTACCCATTTCTTCTCCCTTCCCGTCTATTCCCTTTCACTATTATTTATATTCCCCAAATGAATGAGACCATATAATGTTTGTGGAAGGAGCCTCGGTGTCCATTGAAAGATGAATGGATAAAGAAGATGTGGTTTATGTATATAATGGAATATTACTCAGCCATTAGAAATGACAAATACCCACCATTAGCTTCAACATGGATGGAACTGGAGGGTATTATGCTGAGTGAAATAAGTCAATCGGAGAAGGACAAACATTATATGATGTTTTATATTTGAACCTACACATACTATAATATACTTACATATACAAATTTCCCTATAGGTCAATTCTAGTGATTTATTTAATTATTAATTCTACTGATTTATTTAATTATAATGAAATAATATAGAATTTAACTTCCATTTATACTTTTTGCTTAAATCTTATTTTAACTAATATTACTGCTGCTATATCCATTTTCTTTTGTTAGCATGAGCCTGGTATTTCATGATTCATCCATGTAGGGTAGGTAGATGTTTAACCAACTGAGCCAACCGGGTGCCCTGAAAGTATCCTGTTTTATCTTCACTGTTCCATAGTAAGAGAATATTGAATTGTTGGTTAATAGATTTATTTAAAGATTTTTATTTATTTATTCATGAGGAGCAGAGAGAGAGAGAGAGAGAGAGAGGCAGAGGGAGAATCAGGCTCCGTGTAGGGAGCCTGATGTGAAACTCAATCCCGGGGCTCCAGGATCACCACTCAGGTGTCCCGGTTAATAGTTTTTAAGATATTGATCTAATATTATCTATTATCTATTATTATTAATGAAACATTGTACTTGAGGTACATCTGATCTTTTGTTACAGTATTTCTTCCTTCTTTAATATTAGTTTGCAATATTTTACTTACTTAATATTCAATTTCACACCATGTGGCTAAGTGTGGACTTTTGTTCATCCTGCTTTGCCTCATGGTACACTTTGTATTTGGAAACTTATAGCTTTCTTTAGATCTGAAAAAATGTATATACTATGTTTTTGAATAGAGGTTGCCTCTATTATCTTACTTTCTAATTTCTATGAATTCTGATTCATACTATTCTCTATACCTCTTACCATGAAGTGTATATATTTTTATCTCTATCATTTTGGGGTACATTTTGAATGAATCCTTCATTATAGTATTCTAGTTAACAAAATCTTTTTCTGATGGGTCTGGTCTAGAATGCATTGCATTATCTTTATCAATCAAGTGTTTGCATATTTTTAAACATTCAGTTAGTCTCCTTTTCATTGCTTGTTTCTCCATGATTTCTAATTTGTTCTATTATATATTTACATTTTTCTTGAGTCCTATCTGCCTAGCATGTTTTATAATTTCTTTTTATTGCTTTATGGATGCAATATTTTTTTTAGCTCCTTTCTTATCTGAACTTTTTATGCTCAGAAAACTTTATTGAATACAATTTGCATAGGTAATCAGAGAAAAGCACATAGTTTAATGAATTTTGACAAATGTATATATGTGTCGCCATTAGTCTAATCAAGACAACAGTAACAACTGTGAGTCCCACTGTGTCCCTTGACAGCAGTCCGAGGCAACCATTGCTTTTATTTTTACCATTATAGATCATTCTTGTCTGTTCTTTTCTTAAGACTTATTTATTTATTTTAGGGAGAGTGAGAGGGCAGGAGGGGTAGGGCAGAAAGAGAGGGAGAGAGAATCTCAAGCAGACTCCCCACTGAATGTGGAGCAGGCCTATGGGCTCAGTTTCACCACCATAAGATCCTGAGCTAAGAGCAAAACTTGGATGTTAAACCAACTGAATTACCCAGGTGCCTCACTCTTGTCTATTCTTGATAAATAAATGGAATTATACAGCATGTAGTTTTTTTTTGTTTCTCGTTTACTTTGCTCAACAAATCATTTTGACATCAGTCCATGTTGTTGTGTGTATCAGTTGTTTGTTTTTTTTTTGCTGAACAGTAATGTTTTATAATATGAATTAACTGGGTGCCTCAGTGTCTCAGTTGGTTAAGTGTCCAACTCTTGACTTTGGCTCAGGTCATGAGCTCAGGGTTGTGAGATCGAGCCCAAGTGGGCTCTGCACTCCCCAGTCAGGTTCCCAGTCCATTGTGGACTCTGCATGAAATTCTCTCTCTCCCTCTTCCTCTGCTCTTCTCCCAACTCATGCTCTCTAAATAAATAAATAATGAATAAATAAATAAAATCTTCAAAAATAATAATAATATGAATTTACCACGGTGTGCTTTCGCATTCTCCTATATGAATTGTTTCCAATTTGAGACTATTATAAATAGGTCTGTGAGAATTCTGTACAAGACTTTTGAGCATATATTTTCATTTATTTTGGATAAATATGTAGGAATGGAATTTCCGGGTCATAGGGTTTGGATGCTTAATTTCCTTCAGGTTATCAACTGCCAATTTTTCAAGGTAGTTGTACCATTTTAAATTCTCATCAGGATTATATAAAGAAATACTCATTTTTAAATCTTTTAATATTATTGTAAATCTTTTAATATTATTTTTCTATTATTGTATCACTTTAAGAATAAATTTTTCTAATTGTTTGAGACCATTTTTTATCACATATATCACACTTATTTTTCTACTTGTACTTGAAAACTTAGATTTTTATCTTATCTTGAGTAACAGTTATCCTCCTCATCTAGAGTTTTATAAGCCTTATCTAGCTTCCTGGGGGTCTCATCTTAGAAACAGTGATCATTGTGACTCTCAGCCCTAGTCAGGTGTGATTTCACAGATCTATTTACCAACTTTACTTAGGTCCTATCTGTGCAACTGTATCTACTTAGTTCCATTTCTTCAGGGAGAATTTCAAAGCTTAGACCTGGGCAACAATTTCAGCTCTTTCCAGCATTCCTTTCTAGGAGGGATGGAAGTGGAAGCCACTGGTTCCATCTTTAGCCTGGCTCTCATCCCTTGACGTGTGTGGACTATTTTCCATTCCAGTAACACAAAGGAGAAAAAAAAAAATTCAAGCACCTTTACCTATGTTCATTCCCCAAAACCCAGTAGGGATACAGCTTTAACTGTTAGCCATTGTACTTTTTATATTACATACATTGTTCTTAGAGATGTATAGCTTGCTTTTTTTTTTTCATAACTATACCTTTTAAATGCATTTAAGCATATATTTCTACCATTGCTGTTTGTTTGGAGTTGCAAGTGACTGATTGATGTTTGAAATTCGTAAATAATCTTGACTGGAATGTCTTTGAAGTTTTCAACTTTATCTATTGAAATTAATATAATTATGTTCATAATGATTAAAAATGTATAGAAGGGAAATATGTAATCAACCGAAAATCTCACATACAGATTTACTTGTATTTATCTGGAAAAGTTATTTCCTT
Source organism: Vulpes lagopus (assembly GCF_018345385.1). Taxonomy (NCBI): domain Eukaryota; kingdom Metazoa; phylum Chordata; class Mammalia; order Carnivora; family Canidae; genus Vulpes; species Vulpes lagopus. The sequence goes on along the minus strand of NC_054824.1, from coordinate 18,469,156 downwards.
ATCTTTGTTTTTACTTATGAATCTTCACATCCTTTATACAGATTCATAAATAAGGAACATTGATAAGACAGTTTTTTAAACTTATTTTTATAGACCGATGTAATAAAATGAAGACTTAGAGCATAAATACATTTTAATGATCATTTCCTATAGCATTGCTATAATTGCACTTATCTTTTTACATTCACTTTCCAAAGACCCCTATAGTCCATAATAAATATTTTTACAACAGCTAGCTATGATTATGATATATAGCCTATATAGAGATTGAAACAATGATTTTGATGAAATAGCTATGCATGAATCATTTTGTCACTGGGAAGCATGATTAATAAATTGCAGTAAATGGCTTAACCTGAAGATTTTTGAAAATGATGCAGTTATAGGAAGTAACCATTGAAATAAACATCTGAAAATCCAGAGAGAAAATTAGTTTATATTTTCTATTACAAATATTTCAATACAGTCTGCTTATTGATTTTTTGCAATATTGATATCATGAGAAAACCCTTCTAGGTAGTATTATCCACTCAAGGAGGTGAAGGTGACTAAGATTTATTTCAATGGATTTACATTTTAGAGAGCTTGAATTCATTACTTTCATATATATTGCTACCGGAGACTTCATAATATAAAATCTAATGGAATACTTTGGTAGAACAAAAAGTCTGCATCCCAAAACAAAGATAAAGGAAAAAAGACTTTCATATTCAGTAAAGATTTGTAGCCCTATAAGAAAATTAGGAGGCTGGCTAGGACTTTTAAAAATTTCAGTTGAGTCTTTTTGAAAGTAGTTGAAGATTAAAATCAGAAATATTTACCAGAGTCATAGTCCAGTTCTGAAGAGAATAGTAGAAATAGATGGGTATAATGCTCTACCACTGAGGTGATAAAAATTATTTAAGACCTGTAAAATATTAAAGATAATGAATGAATGAAAAAAGTCTAGAGAAGAATATGTGGCTGAAATATTGGTCCTCTCTAGTCACATGTGAGCATAAGCTTCAGCTATATCAACTGTAGTTTGACTCAGGAGTATGCTGATGATGATTCCCCGAATGATAGAAATATACAAATGATGGAAAATCTCCTAGAAAGTGCCTTTATAACTAGGTGAAGTGAAGACCAAAGCAAGATGTTGGAAATTTGGAGAAAGCAAGGGTAAACCTCTGCTATTAGTTAGTACTCATCAGGGAGAGTGCAACCTGTGTTCTTGTGCCTTATGCTCAACTCAGCATTGGTGTACATCAGAGACAGAAGGCTAAAAGCAGAATAGAAATTAAGAGGATGAATTTAGAAAGAAGTAGCAAGTAAGGCTTCAAGATAATGGATGCTACAAGGGCAAAATTCTAGTTTCTTTGGGAACACTTAATGGGAAATAATTATACATTAGCAGTCGTTTTTTTTTTTTTTTTTGGTCTTCTTCTTAAATGGTAAATATTATGGTAGGCAGAATAGTGGCTCCCCAAAGAGATCTGTGTCCTAGTTCCCCAAACCTCAGAATATATTACTTTATAGGGCAAAATGGCTTTTTCAGATGTGATTAAAGTTAAGCATCTTAAAATGGGGAAATTGTCCTGGATTCATCTGGATTGGCTCAATGTAATCACAAAGGCCTCTTTGAGAGAGGCAGGAGGGTCAGACTCAGAGAAGATATAACAATGAAAGAAAAACAGCCAAGTGTCAAGCAAAGCAGATGATCTCTAAAAGCTGGAAAGGTGAGAAATAAGTTCTCTCCTAGAGCCTACAGAAAGAATGCAGTCCGGCTGACTCCTTTTAGACTACTGACCTTCAGAACTACAACAGAATAAATTTATGGTGGTGTAAGACATGAATTTTTGGTCATTTGTTATAGTAACAATAGAACGCTAATACAAATACGTAGCCATACCTTTTCCCAATTTATTTAATCTCACAGATCATACATTCTATAAACCTAAGACAAATTGACCAGCATTATTATGAGGCTAAATGCCAGATTTTTCCTTGTCCACCTTCCTTTTTTGATATTCTGCTTTTATCTTAACTAGAGTCGGGGACATCATCTTTGCTGTAATAACTTCTTTAGGAGCCAAGATTAACTTCTGCTAACTTTACTATTTGCAGGGCTAGCTTTATGATAGTGTTACATGCTCTATGAAGAAGTGAAACACATAAGATTCTCTGGAGAGATTGACTGGTTTTATCTACACTTGCTCTGCACAGAGAATCTGAATGAGATCCCTATCCAAGACTAAGAACTAAAAGTTGATTAGAAACAAACTGTTCTTACTTTTCTTTAGGTTTTAATAGTGTTAGGCTTTTAACATCTTAAACATTGACAAGAGTAAAGGATTAATTACATTTTTGAATTTTAGTTTCTATCTACATACTTGGTCATGAGAAAGGCATTATGGTTTTAATTTTGGATCATTTTTATAGAATATCAGTTTAATTTTAAGGAAACTGATTTTATAAAAAATATTTGTAAAGGATCTAGAGAATTATAGTGGACCATATGATAGTCTGCTTGGGCTGCTATGGCAGAAAAATATAGACTGGGTGGATTTAACAACACCATGGTTGGGCTTTAGTGAGGGGTCTTGTCCTGGCTTTCTGGCCACCTTCATGTTGTATTCTTACATGGCAGAGAGAGTGCCTGAGCAAGCTTTTTGTTATCTCTCATAAGGGCACCACCAACAAAAAACAAAAAACAAAAAACAAACATAGATTGGATGGCTTAAATAACAAACATTTATTTCTCACAGTTCAGGAATCTGAGAAATCCAAGGTCAAGGGCAGGCAGATTTGATGTCTGGTGAAAACCTGGATCATAGATTGCTCGTTTTCTTGCTGTGTACTTGCATGGTGAAAGGGAGAAAGAGAGTTCTCTGTGGTCTTTTTTTTTGAAAGATTTTATTCATGAGAGACACAGAAAGAGACAGAGAGGGGGGGGAAGGGGGGAGGGAGGAAAGGAGGGAGGGAGGGAGGGACACAGAGAGAGAAGCAGGGTCCCTGCAAGGACCCCAATGTGGGACTCGATCCCAGACCCTGGGATCATGGCCTGAGCTAAAGGCAGATGTTCAACTGCTGAGCCACCCAGGTGTCCCATGTGGTCTTATTTATAAGTGTTCTAATCCCATTTACAAAGGCTTTACCCTCATGACCTAATTATCTCTCAAAGGCCCCTCATCCTAATTCCATCATGTGGGGGTTAGGATTAAGGATTTCACATATAAATTTTGGAGGAATACAAAAATTCAATTCATAACAATCTATTTTTCAGTTTTCTCAATTTATTTAGAAATCATATTGGAGAGAACTTTCCCACTCTCAAAGTTCAGTACCTAAAATGTGTCTAACGAGAGTTTCTTGGGGCACCTGTGTGACTCATTTGGTTAAATGCCTGCCTTTGGCTGAGGTCATGATCCTGACTTGAACTGCTTCTTGCTTCAGAGGGAGCCTGCTTCTCCCTCTGCCTCTGCCTCTTGCTCTATCTCTCATGAATAAATAAAATCTTTAAAAGAAAAAAAAAAGTTTCTGCTATGAAAGAATGATTTATAATTGTACCATAAAGCACCAGCTTAATTTGTGCTAGACTTTCCTTTACTACAGTCTTGTGCTGTGTAAGACTAATAATACTTCATATTTTTTCATCTTGTCCAGTTTGTCAGTTGTTTATAATTATTTTCTCCCTTGATCCTTCTAGATCTTGTCATGTTAGCAGGTGTTTTTGCCTCATTTGCACATGAGATAATGGGATTTTAGGGAATCTGGAAGTGGCAGCATAAGAACTAGGAAAGAATTGAGATGGAATGGAACCCACACTTGTGACTCTTGATTTTATCATCTACCAGCTGATTAACTAGTTAACAAATGAATTCAATGACATTGGTATCAACCACTGTGCAAAGTCCTAGAATACCCGATGAGCTAGGTAGACATGATTGCCTCTCTGACAGAGTCTACAGTCTAGAATGGAAAATAGACAATAACACTTTAAAAGTCAATAAAGTTAAAAATAAACAATCATAGGAAAAGGTTAGAGTGTCACGAGATCATATAGTCAGCCTATGCATTTGGCTTGTCTAAGTAATAAAGTTGTAATGCTGAAGATGTATCCAAATGTGGCCATTTTAAAACATAAAGGATCACCATAGCTACTGTTTCTATCTAACAAAACTATTACAAGGAAACTCTGATTATTCTTCACTATTTAATTTATTCATAAAACTATTTGGTACAAAGAATACAAAGGTGAATATGACATGATTCCTGCCCGCAAAGGATTCACAAACCTGTGGAAGAGACAGATATGTAAGTGCACCAAAATGTAAAGCATTTTATGATGAATTTTGTGCCAACAGCTTTGGAAACATGGGAGAGTATGGCAAACGATCTGGGAGTGTCCATGGAGACATAACTAAGAAAGTAAACTTTGAGATGGCGGTTGAAAGACATGTAAAAATTACTCAAGTAAAGCAGATGATGAAACAACCAAAAAAAAAAAAAAGTGAAAAGATAAGCTATCGTTAGAGCCATGATATATTCAAGTGATAGGAAATGTTTAATTTGATTTTCCTTCTGGATACTTTGGAAAAATATTTTAAAAGGTCCAGAGATCCACAGAGAATTATATTGAGGTGAGATTGCAAAGGCAATATGATAATAACCTTAATAAGGAGGTAACAGGGAGCCATTAAAAGTCTTTACATGAGGGATTATTATGGAGATATTATAGGATTCTACATTGTAAGTGGGTTGTGGTAGAAAGACTCAGGCAGGGACTAATTAAAAGCTCTGGCAACAGTTCAGTCAAGAGACAATGAAGGACTTTACCAAGGAAATCAATGGATATAGACAGTAGAGACAAAATATATGAGAATTTTCAGCACTTCAGTGTTTCAGACAAAGAGAACTCAAAATGATTAATTCCCATTTGCTATAAAAATAGATATCCACGGGGATCCCTGGGTGGCGCAGCGGTTTGGCCCCTGCCTTTGGCCCAGGGCGCGATCCTGGAGACCCGGGATCGAATCCCACGTCGGGCTCCCGGTGCATGGAGCCTGCTTCTCCCTTTGCCTGTGTCTCTGCCTCTCTCTCTCTCTCTCTCTGTGTGACTATCATAAATAAAAATAAAAAAGATATCCACGTATACAGTTGTGATAACTGTAATAATTTAATTAAATGTAATGTAATTAATTTAATTAAATGTAACCACTGAATATTTAGTGATACTAATAATAGATTCCCCCATAAAGTAAATTGTATCTGTTCAAAGCTCCAAGAGTATATGATTTGGTTGAGATTTATTTGAATTTCAGGATTTCAGAGATAACATAGATGAGTTTAGACAATGGAATTACATAGTAAGTATGTTTGAAGTATAGATATTGTCTAAATATAGGAATTCTGGAAGAAAGCAAGTGTCTAAATAACAAACAAATAGAATAACTAGTCTTTGGTTAATCATACTTTAAGGTGACTGGTGTTCTAACTCTAAAATTTAAATGCTTTATTGTACTAAGATGAATACATTCTTTGTTTTCATTAGATAGGATATACATTTCACACTATATCTGTAAAAAATGAAGCTCATTGCATTTCTTTTATACTTCATTTTTTTCCAGCTAATAAAATAAGTCTCTAGTTTTTCTAGTTCTAGGGGGGAAAAGTACTAAGCAGCTATAGTTAGAAATGATAATTTAAACACAGAATTGGTAATCATCACTGTCTTATTTAACTTATTTTGTTGATCTCCTAAAGGCTAAGAGCCATTATGTCTTCATATATAAATGTAATGAGTTTCTGTATATGATTTAAAAATAAAATAAAATTGATTACTATATCACATAGTTATTAAATAACATCACAAAATATTGCAACAATGAAATGAATGTAAATCCACAATGAATGTAAATCCACATTATGCTAAAATAAAATTTAAAAAAATAAAAAACATCTTTTCAGTTGAATCTCTTTGAAAAGCATATAAATATAATCATATAAATATAGGGAATTTTGCAAATATATGACAATGAATTTTTTTTAAGGTTTTATTTATTTATTTATTTGACAGAGAGAGAGACTGAGTCTGGCAGCAGAGGGAGGGGGAGAAGCAGGCTCCCTGCTCAGGGTTCAGTCCCAGGACCCTGGTTTCCTGACCTGAGCAGAAGGCAGATGCTTAACCAACGGAGCCACCTAGGTGCCCCTGACAATAGCTTTTAGAAATAAATTTTCCACTGTCTAAAAAGTGAAATTGTAAAACAGTTGTAAAATCCTAGTCGTAAATTTTCTACGACATAATCCTATTACAGTCCTCACTGTGTCTATTTCTAAGAGTGTGCTTTTTTAAAATGACTCTTAGTTTAGCTTGGCAGGAGACATTAATTGAACTGCACATAAATTATCATCAGAAATACCTATCTTATTTTAAGCTCAGTTGAGGTTCAAAGGCAGTGCATGAGAGGGCAGGGGTGAAAATTCACCTAAAGATTGCAAATCTGCTAAAAGCACAGTTTCTAGAATCAGGCAGACTCAGATCCCATACCTGTTCCACCAAGGCTGCATAGCCTTGAGAATTTAGCACTTTGTGCCTCAATTCCTCATTTGTAGAATGGGTCTAAGAATAATAATTCATGGGGATGTTGCAAACATTAATGATGGAAGAGAAATATGTGTATTCGTGTAATGCCTGGTTCATACTAAGTGTTCATTAATAGGAGTCAGTAATGTTATTCATAGCATTTTTTTAATGACAAAGAGAGTAGTGGAGAGGCAAAGGAAGAAATGGCCATACAAATAGTAGTGAAGAAAAGATAGATCATCCATAAAAGAATCAATTATAATGATAATAGACTTGTCAAAAGCAATAATGGAATAAAAGGAATAGTAAAATATTTTTGAACTACTGTGAGAAAATAGCTGTCTACCTAAAATTATGTATTGAGCAAAAGTATCTTTCAAGGACAGGATGAAATAAAAGACTTTTTAGATTAGTATATACTAAAGGTGTTTATATAGATTTATTGCCAAGGATATTTCAATAAAAGAAATTCTAAAGACTAACATTCAGAAAGAAAAGATAATCCCAGAAAGAAGGCTGAGATGGTTAAAAATTTAAAACAACAGTAAAAATAATTAACCATATATGTAAATCTTTGTAAAAAGGTCTAGATATCATAATGATGATGATTATGTTAATTTGTGGGGTCAAACTATCAGAAATTATAAAATAGTGTAAGTCCAGTTGCACACAGGGTCCATCTGCTTGATAATGTATCCTTCATTAGATTTTTTCCGGTCTCTGTCTTTTCTATTCCTTACTTTTGTTACTCTTACCTACCAAGTAAAATACTTTTGTTCAAAATTCAACACCACTAGTAATTAGCACAAGTCAAATCAAAGCCACAATGAGATACTAAATGGATACAATTTAAAAGAACAGATAATAACAAGTGTTAACAACAGTTAAACGAAGCATGATATATCCATACAATAGAATATTTTTCTGCAAAAAAACTGCAAGGATGTGCTGATATATACTATTACATGGATGGACCTTGAAAACATGCTAAATGAGAAAGCCAGTCACAAAAATAAACATATTTTATGATGGTATTTATATTAAATGTCCAGAATAGGAAACTCTATAGAGACAGAATATAGATTAGTGATTATTTATAACTGAGGGTATAGAAGGAACTATGGAATTATTGCTGAGTACAGATTCTTTTAGGGTGGTTAAAACATTCTAAAACTGATCATAATGATGATTGCACGACTCTGAATATATTCATAAGAATTGAATTGTATATGTTGAATAGGTGAGTTGTATCATAATGAATTATATCTCAATAAAGCTGATATATCAGAAAGGGAGACAGAACATGAAATACTCCTAACTCTGGGAAACGAACTAGGGGTGGTGGAAGGGGAGGAGGGCGGGGGATGGGGGTGACTGGGTGGCAGGCACTGAGGGGGGCACTTGATGGGATGAGCACTGGGTGTTATTCTATATGTTGGCAAGTTGAACACCAATAAAAAATAAATTTATAATAAAAAAATAAATAAGTAAAGCTGATATATTTTTAATTAGTTATTTCACAAAAATGAAAACGGTCCTGATGCACTTATGGAAGGTTGCTCAATCACACTGAAAAAAAATGGAGCACATGATAACAATAAAATGATATTTAGCACGATCTAGTTCAGTAAAACTGAAGAATTAAGAAATCTGATAATAATGTTATTGAAAATGGGGATAGGGTAAAATGATCACTCGCAGAGCTTGGAGAAAGGAAGAATGAAAACTTAGTGTTTAATGGGTAAAGAGTCCCTGTTGGGGAATGTGATGAAGTTCTGGAGATGGATGGCAATGATGGTGGTGATGGATGATTGTGCTGCCATGTGAATGAATTCACTTAATGTTACAGAACTATACACTGAAAAATGATTAAAATGCTAAATATTATGTATATAATAAATAATATATTTTAAAAAGCAGAAGGAAGGAAAGAGATAAAGCAAAAAAAGGAAAAAAAAAGAGAAGAAAATGGGTATCAATGGAAATTCTCATCCACTGGTAACTGAAGTTATATATTAGAAAATAAATTAAAAATATAAGAACCAGATTGGGGACCTAAATGTGATGCAGAAACCTTCCCTTCCTATTCCTGCTTTCCCACCTCAGCTCACCTGGGATTGAATGACTGGCTTATTGAGCACCAGCGTGAATGCTTTTCTACTCCTGGGGAAGATTTCTTCTCATTCCAGTTAAAGGAATGATCACTGAATTGAAATTAGGGAACTATGGGCTCAACTTTTTCTGACTTTGTTTTGCGAATTTTGCTGTTCTTAAGCAAGCAAGCTCTGCTTCTTCACTTTTGGTCCTCATTTATTAAGCCAATTATGAAAGATTAATGAGGAAAATCTATATTTTAGATATATCATGCTAATACCTTCATTCGCCATCTATAGATCTCCCTATCATTATGTTGGCCTGAATTCTGCAGAATCATAGTTGAATAATACTTTTTTTTTTTTTTTTTTTACTTCTTGGATTTCTGAGTTGCACCCACAACTAAAAAGAAAAACAATAGCTTTAGTACTGAAATCAAGGGGAGCAGCATTGGCTTTTCCATTCCCACTGCAAGAGTACTGACAAAACTTAGCCATAAATTTCTTCCTGGTTCATCAAGAAAAACATAAGGCAACAAATACATTTCTAATTTGACTATGAAGTTTAGGGAGAAAGAAAGCAATTTGGAGAAGATGTATTTTTATTCTACATCTTCTCATTATTGACATATTCATTATGTTGTAAGAAATCAGAGTGTTTCTACTTCATACAAGATGTCTTGCACCTAATTCATTTAGAATTAAAATAAGCAAGAGATTTAAAGAAAAAATCAGCCACTAAATATCTACTAATGTCTGTCAAAAGCATGCTCATTAAGGTCAACGGCTTTCCTTCCAAGAATTTTAGCCTCTCAACTCACAGATGCAGTCTATATGACAGTACAAATGCAGATGAAAATTAAAAATGAGCTTGAAATGGTAAAATAAATTAATTAAAATTTAAAAACAATGAACAGCTAGAGTTTGAGTTCTAGCTAAAATTCTATTACTATTTAAAAAATGGGATCTTGGAAAGCTGGTTAAGCTATGTTGATTGCAAAGTGATCTGTTAGAATGGAAGATATCTAATGTTGCTTCCAATTTTAACTTCAAAATATTACAGCTTTGTCAAAAGGTATCCAAATTGCTGCTTTCCACAATGTTAAAATCCACATCTTAAGAAATAACTGCATGACTGCCTTATGTTTTCAACCTATTATTTGGAGCTCTCTAGATAAAACTTCAATCATCAAGCAGATTAGATTATTCTTACTCCTCAAGCAATAAAAATGCTGCTTTGCATAGAATCCATTATTTCCATACTTCAAAATCATGCTTATGGTTGGCTGCCCACTAAGACAACACATTCACTACAAATAATTTAGCTTTTTATTCTTTTTCTTCTCAATCTTCTTGATCTCATTCTTTGTTATAATAAAGGACTGATCAATAAGTGAGTATTAAGACTGTCTTGTGATTTAAAGCTAAAAGAAATTTTAGAAAAGAAGTTGATTTAGTTTTTTGTATTATATTTTTCCCTAGCTAAAGACTGGGAACAGACTTCACTGGCTCAGTTAAATCTTCAATAAGATGTATAGTTCATAGAGTTACGTGAAGTGTTAAGTTTATAATAACAGACATCCCTCAGGACTGGAATAAAATTCTCTTCATTTTGTAGTCTCCAGCATTTAGCATCAGGCTAAAACATGACAGATTCCCTATAAATGCGTTGAACTGAATTTAACTGAAGGCAACAAGGACAGGAATAAAGAACTTCAAATTAATTGTGCCAGACACTTTGTAAGTACTTTACAAAAGTTATCTCACAAAGGTTACTGACTGTATGTAGATATTTTCAATAAACACATTGAGGCTGCATCTGCTCAGGCAAAGAGAACCACTATGTCATGGATTTCACTAATGTATTTTATGGGTTGCAGAACTCTGGCTTAAGAAACCAATTCTTCCTCGGATTAAAGGTTTGGTCTCATTTCACTCTATCTCATAATTTTCCAGTAACTCTATGTTTTTCATAAGTACTTTGGGTTCCATTATGCAGTAGAAAAATAAAAATTGTATGTTAACAAAAATGAAATATTCTGTGTACTTTGTTAAGGATTATTTGTAAAGTTGTATAATTCCCAATTTATAAGAATTTGACTTTGCCTTCTCTGAGTGTTAATTGATGAAATAAAAGTTTAAAAAAAGAATCAAAGGATAGATGGTAAAAACTGAGTAGGATTTATTCAATCCTGGCAGCGTTTTATATACTGGATGAACATACAGTCATGACAAGCCTACAGATTTAAGTAAAAAAAAAAAAAAAAAAAAAAAAAGAAAAAGAAAAATGAATTACTGAATACATTTTTATCTTTAGCAAAGTTTTAACAGGTTCTATTTACTTCCAAATATATTCTCTTATGGCCTAAAATTTATTGAATCATTCATGGAATATTTGCTTCAGTGTATTTTGAATGTAAGTAAATGGTACTATTATCAGAAAGCATCAGTGTATTCTGCTGTAACTTTCTACATAAAAGTCATCAATCATATTATCCCTTCTGAGTATCTACAACTAATCCACATAATCAACAGATATTTTTGGAGATACTCTGTGCTAAGAATTCTTTAAAGGTTAAGCTCTAAAGATAAAGCTCCAACTGCCTTTGACAGCCACATTCTAGTTATTATATTCAAACAAGGAAATATAGACCAAAAAAGTAAATAAAATGTATTAAATTAAAAATGGAAGTTATGTAAACAACTACATAGGATACATTCAATGAAAATTTAAACCAAAGCTATGGAGAAAAGATCAATTGATGATTCAGAAAGACCGTGATTAAAAAGGTCTTTTCTGAGGAGGACCAATCATGTTAAGATCTAGTGGAGAAAAAAAAAAAAAAAAAGATCTAGTGGAGAAACATTCTAGGCAAAGGGAAAATCATGAAGACCCAAAGTAAGGACTACCATGATCTTGTTTGAAATATGGAAAAACCGTTGTTCCTGGTACTTACCAAATTAAGGGAAGGGAGGCTGTAAATGAAGTCAGTGAATAGGCAGAAGCCAACTGGGTCAGGTCTTCTAGGCTAAGGGAATGGGAATGTATTATATTTGACTTGAATTGCAGTGGGAAGCCACTAAAGTAGGGTAAAGATAAACTTGTCATCCAAACCAGGACACTTTTGACAGTGGAAAAAAAGATTCTATTAATAATCAGTCCAGAACAATAGGAGCAAACCAGTACTCTCTCCAGCAGAGTGGAACGTGAACACTCTTTATTGAATATTTCTAAGTAAAAGAGTGGCATAATATGCTTTATGTTCTCAAAATATCAAATTGAACTCTAAGCAGAGATTGGACTAAAGAAGAAAAGTTTAAACAGGAAAACCAACTAGAAGTTACTACTTATATCCCACTGACAAATAATTTGGTTTGAACTCATCTTCATAGTAGCAGAGTTAGTGATATGTATTCAGATGTGAGATTAGAGCAAACAGGAAATTTTATTGGATTGGAGGTGGCATGTAAAGGAAAGAATACAAGATGACATAGTATTTTTGCCTGAGGAATTGAGTGAATATTAACACCATGTACTTACATTGAGTAAAATGAGCAGGAGAAATAGTAAGGAGAGGAAACAATTTTGTTAGGACAAATTCATTTTGAGGTTAATGTTGTCTTCAAGTTTAGAATGTTTGATCTTAGTGCATTGCTAGAGAAGTGGTCAGTTGAGTCAAACATCCAACCCACACTATTGAACAGAATCTATTGATTCAAATTCAACTGCTTCATGTAACGGAGAAGCAAAAGTAGTAATTTTGAAGGTCTATCCTTCAGCAGAGAGAAAACCTGATTTAAAAAACCAGTAAAACATAAATATAGTGTTTAAGGGTATTTGAAGTCCGTGGTTTTCCACAAGATCTCAATATCCAGAAAGACAGAAAACTAAAGATATAAATATACATAGTAGCACAAAAATGCATTAACTTAATCAGGTGTATTTTCCATAGTTTATTATCCTACTGTTAAGAAGTTAGTAGATATTGGCACAGCATGTGTTTTCCTACCTAAAAGCAATGGTATCAATATATATGGTTATCAAAAAAAATTTTTATTCTTGCCCATAGGCAATACATACCGTTAGTGTCAAAGGACCAGTATCTTATATGATTGGTCAGACATCTACTCTGGACGGTTGGTGTCCATGATGTACTAGCTGTTAAAGAATGTTAATGCTACTAGTAGTTAAGGAACTAAATGCTACCTGCCTATATCTTCACTATAAAAGTAAGGTTTATAGAGTTTACCATGACCAAACATGTTTATTTTAAAAATGAAAAAATTATAGGGACCTATAATCTGGCATTTTCTGTAGGAACAAAGGGAATTATATGCAATAGTTAAATCCATACTGAGAACTAGATATAATTAACTTCATATATAACAAACTGTAAAGAATATAGAGTAAACAAAGGATCATTCTTCATTTTTTCTCCTAAAGACTGTAGCTGACCTCTAACCTTTGTGCCTCTCCTTGTTTAAAAACTGGCAAAACTAGAGTTTAATCTTTGGGTATATATATATATATATATATATATACATATATATATATATATATATATAGAGAGAGAGAGAGAGAGAGAGGGAGGGAGTACAGTCAGTGAGGGTGAGATATGGTCAAAAGCTCAGCAAGCCAGCTGGATCCATTTTTTTAGTAGTGGTATTATCAGGGCTCTCAGCATTTTCTTCGTGCTGCATATGGTCAATCCACATATATGATTAAGCAATAAGGCATGATACAGTTGGTACATGACAGGGCCAGAATTCAAACTATTTCTGTCTCCAAAGTAAAAACTCTTAACTGCTAAATCATGATACTGCTACAGTCACAAACAGGGAATTTAAGAGATAGAAAAACAGGAAAAAAAGTCACTAGTATCGCACAGTGGCTTTCTGCATGTAAAATATTGATAGAAATTGAGTTAAAATCAGCCATACCTTAAGATGATGGTTGTTTCTCAGATAAAATTTAATGTAACCTACTTTTGTACTTGATAGTATCAAGTTTCTATCCTCAGTAAAATTTAAAGACCTAAAAGATCTCTGGTCCTATAAAGAGTTAGAAAACTTCTGAGTGGTATTTATGAATGCATCAATATTATGTCAAAATTTAAAAATTCATCAGCCTGATTTCTCATCACAAAAATACTAAATGATTTATTTATTGCTCTTGTTTAATTGTTGCTCTTGTTTGATCCCATTTGTTTGACAAAATTGGCCTTTTATTTTGGCATGAACTAAACATGTATTAATCAATGAATTATAGGAAATTGGATCCCCTATCCTATTGGATCCGCCATATTTCAGAAACAAGAAATTCTTTTTGTTCATTCATAACCGTCTTGAGACAAATCCAGCAGGTGAGAGGCCATTACCTACAAGTGAGTTAATTACATCAAATATAATGCTTTTATGTATTATTGGAAAGGTGGCTTGAATGAATCACTTTCAGTATCAGAAATGGGTAGCCTGAAATAGCACCTCTGAAATTTTCAGGGATAGCACTTAGTTTCCTTGTTTTTTGCAATGATTTCAAATTCAAACAGACCATAGCTATAAGATGATGCCAGAAAAAAAAAATTCACTACTTAACACCAGGACAAATGTATTGTTCATAAGTATGGTGGATGCTAAATATAGATATGGTGTGACTGCCACAATCAGGGCGTACAAATATATAAAGAAATCACAGTCCTTCCTCTAAGAAGTTCCCACAGAATATGAGCTAGTTACCTCTGAGAAAGCTATAGAACATGATGACAAGTGAAAAATAAGTGATCAAAATTAACATCAGCAATACTGGAAAAAACCAACAACACTAAAAACACTAAGTGTGTCTTGGTGGGATGCATTGAGAATCCAACATAAGGTCAGTGGTATTCTTGCCAAAATTTCATAGCTTGAATCAAATGAGAGGGAAACATCAGACAAACTCAAATGAAGGAAATTCTATAAAATAACTGACCTGTACTTTTTAAAAAAAAATGTCAAGGTTAAGGGGATCCCTGGGTGGCTCAGCGGTTTAGCACCCGCCTTCAGCCCAGGGCGTGATCCTAGAGACTCGGAATTGAGTCCCACATCGGACTCCCTGCATGGAGCCTATTTCTCCCTCTGCCTGTGTCTGCCTGTCTGCCTCTCTCTTTCGTGAATAAATAAATAAAATCCTTTTAAAAAATGTCAAGATTAAGAAATGTAAAGAAAAACTCTTTAGATTTTTCCCAATTAAATAAGACTAAAGGGCAGCCCGTGGCTCAGCGGTTTAGGGCACCTTCAGCCCAGAGTGTGATCCTGGAGACTTGGGATCGAATCCCATGTGGGGTTCCCTGCGTGGAGCCTGCTTCCGTCTCTGCCTGGGTCTCTGCCTCTTTCTCTCTGTGTCTCTGGTGAATAAATGAATAAAATCTTAAAAAAAAATAAATGAGACTAAAGAAATATGTATACTTATGCAATAAATATCCTGGGTTGAGTCCTGGACCAAGAAAACAAGAACTATAAAGAACATTTTGGGAGAAATCGATAAAACCTGAATAGAGACTATGAATTAAATATAAAATGATGTAAAATATAATATGAGACGATTTAAGAACATATCGTTGTTCTATACAAAGAAGCCAAGTGTCTCCAACTTACACTGGAATGTGTTGAAAGAATATGCATATGCTATTTTATATAAACACATATAGCTTTATTTTTATAAAACTTGGATCAAATATGCTGTTCTGTAACTGGGTGTTTTCACTTGCTATATCTTGGAGATCATTTAATCTAATGATGTATATTACTATTTCATGCCTCTTAATAGTGGCAGAGTATTTTATAGGCATGATGAGTACCTAAGTAGTTTTGATTTTTCAATATTATAAATGATATGTTATTAACCTTTCTTATACCTGTATTTTTATAAGTCTGTTACAGTAATTCTGTAAGAACAGTTTCTATAAGCAGAATTATTAGATCAAAAGATATAAGCAATTTAAATAGTGGTAGATGCCCCCAAATCACCTTCAAAAAATCTGAATAATTTACCACTCCCTTAACAGTGCAAGTCCCATTTGCCCATAAATTCCTTTTGGGAATATTAGCCTTTTAAGTTTTATACAGCTTGTATGTATCATTATTGCTTTAATTTAGGTTTTACAAATTACTGGTGAGGTTAAACTTTTATTACACTATGTATTGGCCATTTGTATTTATTTTCTGTAAAATATGTTTATCACTTGTCCATTTTCTTATTGTCATTTTCTTGTTGGATCAAAAAAGCTTCTTGTGTACTATGATTATTAGTCATTTGCTGCATCTATACTGAAGAAGTGCTTTCTTCAAGCCTGTGCTTACCTTTGATTATGGTGTCTCTCAATAATTTTAAGTCTCATGCAGTGAATTCTAATCTTTAATCCACGTATTCTGTATTTCGCATCTTATTTAGGTCTGTCCCTGCTGTTAGTGGTGGGCCCCTTCAGCCAGCGAATCGAATCGAGGCAGGCCAACGAGGGGTGTGGGGACTCCATGGAAGGTTCTGGAGAGGGCTGGTAAACCGTGTGGAGTGAGCTGTCCCTTGGCAGCAGAGCTGGACAAGTCTCTACTAAGGTGAACGCCGGTGGGGGCCACCCTCGCTGTCCCGCCCGCTCAGCTGGTGCTTATCCTTATCCTTATATTCTATAAATGTCCTTCTACAGCTTTTTTTTTTATTATTATTACTTTTTAAATTTTTTAAAAGATTTTATTTATTTATTCATGAGAGACACAGAAAAAGAGGCAGAGACATAGGCAGAAGGAGAAGCAGGCTCCCAGGGGACTCAATCCCAGGACCCCAGGATCATGCCCTAAACTGAAGGCAGACACTCAATCACTAAGCCACTCAGGTGTCCCTACTTTTTAAAATACTTAGATTTGAGTAATTTTTATAGTATGAGGTAGCTATCTAAAAAATTTTGTTTTCAACTAAATGTCCATCCTATTTCATTTAATACTTGATTTTACTTTCTCTATTAATTTGAAATTCAAATTTCAAATTCAGTCTTTTACATATATTAAATTCTCACATCAATATTATCTGTTTCTGTTCTCCCAATTCAATATAATTGATATATTACTGAAACAATATTGTGCTATTTTAGCTCTGTGTTATATTAAAGTATATGTCAGGAATCCACCTCCTGCCCTGTACAGGTGGCATAATAGTTAAGAATAGAGATCCCAGTGCCAGTCCTGGTCTTAGTGCTTTCTGCCTACTGGCATGTCAGTTGAACTTTCTGTACCTTTCTTATCTGCAATATCAGTAAGACTATAGGATTATTATCATTATTGTATAATTGCTATGATTATAAGATTATTATTGACTATTATAAATAGATTAGTTAATGTATATATAAATTGAATACATCAGTATCATGTCATAAACACTCCATAAATTTTGCCTGCTACTATTACTTCTTTACACTTTATTTTTGAAAAATAAGGTCATTCTTTTGCAATTTTGCTTATATAAATTTTTGCATCAGTTTTCCAATTTCCCTGAATATTACCATTTGTTTGTACTTTGTTAGATAGAGCAATGGGAATCAGATCAATTATACTTAAAATATTTTTTTGTGTGGCTTGGTACTGTTGAGCAATAATGTCCTGTCTTCATATGGAAGTTTAAATAACACACAAGATGTTACTGCCTTTTATCTGGACTTGCTGTGGTTAAAGCTGCCCACTCCTATGGCATACAGCTCTCTGGACTCAGGAGAACAGAAATTATTCCTCTGCTCTGGAATAATTTATGTCTTCTCATGCAGTCTCTTAACATATGTATGTTGTCTCAGTGAACTGTGATGGAATTACTGTACTTTATTATCTGGGAGTAAGTTGTTATTTGGTGTACTTCTTAGGAAAAACATCCCTAGAAGATATTCTAGAATTTGCAATTTCAGTGAAGAAAGCAATAAATGACCACCGTTCCTATTTGATCTGAGGCTGTATTTTACTAATGTGCACCACTAATGTCCACTAATGTCCACTAATGTGCACCATGTGAAAAATGTTTTGTTTAACCGAATTTGGTAAAGCCTATTTAAATGAATTCACACTATAATATGGTTAGGTGAGATGCTATTATACTTATATCCACATTGCTATGGTAGATATGATAACCCTATTAGTTTTTTTTGTATAAAATATACTACAGGATTTTATAGTCCAGGATTGCTGTTATTGGTTGTCCTCTTGATTTACTATAAACAGCTCCCTAAACCATAAATAATCTAATTGGCCTTCTGTATTTTTATATTTATGTCATCACTTCTGTTGAGCTAAATGCAGTTCACTAAGTTATTGTCATAAACATAGTCAACTGAGTATAAGAAATTATAATAGGCTGTATTTGTTCTATTGTTATACTTTGTTCAACCAAGTGACAGCATGGTTGCCTCTAAAACACAAGTTATTGTACACTGCAGGCCAAAACATAGGCTGATTCTGAGTATGAGCTAATAGTGCAGACATGGAATAACAGTGAATGGCTCTCTGGGTTCCAATGAGTAAGGCAACTTTCCAGTTCATCTGAGAGAAACACAGTCCAATATTATCACAGCAATGTATCCATCTGTGCTTCTTGGTAGCTCTGAATGAGTGCATTCCAGAGACTGTGGCTGGTTAGCCAGTTACTAAATGTTGCACACTGTTTTGCCTGTGTGGTAATAAAAAGGACCACAGATGGGACTATTGTTTTAGGAGGGATACCAATACTGGGCATCCTAATATATTGTGTCATCAAAGTATACAATGTCACAGGAAAAAAAATAGATGACTTTCAACAAAGGACTATTATGTTGAACCATGGTACATACTTCGAGCCATTTGTTAAGGAAAAAAAGTACTTTTGAATTGTTCATTAAGGAGAGTCTTCTATAGGACTTGTTATTATTGGATGCATCAGTATATATGTGACTCACATACCATGTATTTAACTATGTAAAGATTAAAATCAATGGTTTACAGTTGAGCAATAAGAGTAACCACGAAACTTGAAACTTGGAAGCCCTTAGAACCCACTAAACTCTGAGGATTTTCTCTGCTTTGACCTAAAAAGAAAACAAAATAACAAAACACACACAACTGCAACATGATTGTATCTCCCTATGACACACAGGTTACGTACAGTCTTAGAAGTGAAGAAATTGGTGATCACTGGGTGATGGACATTAAGGAGACCACACGATGTAATGAGCCCTGGGTGTTATATAAGACTGATAAATCACTGCCCTCTACCTCTGAAACCAATAGTATATGTTAATTCATTGAATTTAAGTAAAATAAGATTTACATTAAAAATAAAATGTAAACAGAAAGTGAAGAAATTTGGCTGGGATCATAGCTAACAATTTTGGAGCAGGATACAAATTAGTCTGTCTAATTTCAAAGCCTCACACTTGTCTCAGTCTTTAGCTTTTGTGTATTAGGAACAACTCCATTAAAATCCAGGGTCTAGGCCTGCAAGAATGACCATATTCTAAGTATACACTGAATTCTTTACCTTTTTACTTCGCTGGTTTAGCACTTCTTGTCATTGCTTGCTTGACATTATATATTTTTAAATTTTTCCTCTCATTGCATTGCTTTTAAAATGATCCTATAATGTTTTATCACACAGTGTTAGATGATCCTCTTAATTTGTTTTCTTGTTTCAAAATGTATCAAAAAAAATAGCAAACCTGGGATGCAAACCTCCAAGATGTACATCTTGGTATGGTTACTTCATTTCTTTTTTTATATAATGAAGCAAACTTTACAGATAATGTTGAATTTTCCTATGTTCTGGTTCTTGATCAACATGTTCTCCCTCCAGAGACAAACACTATCATGAACTTGGACTGCATCCTGCCAGACAGTGTTTTTAATTATTTTAGTACATCTATATTATCTATAAGCCATAATTAACATTAGTTAATTATCTGTTGATCTGCATAAATGGTATCATGCTGGGCAAATGAGTCTATGACTTTCATTTTGCAACTTGACATGCAATCTAGTTGATTTATTTTAACAGTTGCATAATAATATATTTAGGTTTTATTTATCCGTTTTCCTATTGATGAATATTTAGATATCAAACCTTACTATTTCTTTTTTTAAATATTTTATTTATTTATTTGAGAGAGAGAGAGAGTGAGAGAGAGAGTAAACACAAACAGGTGGAGGGGCAGAGGAGGAAGGAGAAACAGATTCATGGCTGAGCAGGGAGCCCAACATGGGACCCTATTCCAGGACCCTGGGATCATGACTTGAGCTGAAGGCAGATGCTTAACAGACTGAGCTCCCCAGATGCCCCCAAACCTTACTATTACAAATAAACAACAGACTTTTGCTTCAAATGCAACAGCCTTCTGCACCTTTTTGTGTACACATATGAAGCATTATCTAAAGTGTATTCCTTTTTTTTAAAGATTTTATTTATTTATTCATATAAGACACACAGAGAGAGAGTCAGAGACATAGGCAGAGGGAGAAGCAAGTGGAGAGCCTGATGGAGTACTCGAACCCAAGACCTCAGGATCACGACCTGAGCCAAAGGCAGACACTCAACTACTGAGCCACCCAGGCATCCTTAAAATATATTCCTTAAAGTGTGTGCTCAGTGGTCAGTGGCATAAACTGTCCTATTAATTATTTTAAATAGAACCCCTTTGTACAATGTGCCTTTGTTCAATATTATCCCAACATAATATTTCACCAGTGGTATACAAGTTTCTATACCTAGGTATAAAAATAGGTATACCTATTTCTGCATATTTGCCAATACTAAATTCTTTTGAAAATAATTATTGTTTAATCTATTATTGTCATGGATTAAATGTGTCTTCCAGAAACTTATATGTTGAAATCTTAACCCTGGATGTGTTGATATTAGGAGATAAGACCTTTGGAAGGTAGGTCATAAAGGTAGAACCATAATGAATGGGATAGTGCCCTTAGAAAAGAGATCCCAGGGATGTTCTCTGTGATGTGGGGATACAATGAGAAATGTGTCATCTATGAATCAGGAACTAAGCCTTCACCAGCCATTGAATATGCCAGAACCTTGATCTTCGATCTTGTGAGAAGTAAATGTTTGTTGTTTAAGCCCCCTAGTCTATGATAATTTTGTGATAACAACCTAAATGGACCAAGACACTAATATGTAAAAAAATGTATAAAATATACATATAGGTTTTTAAGGAATAATATATAAACATCATGGGACTTGCCACCAAGGTCAAAAGACAGAACACTCTTGGTCTCTTAGAGATCGTGCAGTGCTACCAAATCATATCACTATCACCCTCCAGAATGCCTTTTGTGTTCGTCATTCTTTTTTTCCATATAAATTCTACCATCTGGGAAGGAATATATAGTTTTAAAAACCTGAGTAGCAAGCACCAAGGTAGATGTGTAATAAAGAGTCACTGTCACTATTAGAGGAAGGCTTCCAGGAAAAGCTCTGCTGATAGGGCTTTAGAATTTCTGAGAGTATAAAGACTCTCTACTGTGAAAGTTAGTGAATGAGGCCATAAGAGTTATGAAAAACATAGGGGTCATGCCACTTGGACTACCTAGTTACAGTAATGTAAGAAGTAGGCATTGGCATTTTCCAACAGAATTGTGGTCGAAAAGAGTGGACAATTCCGCATTTTCTGCTTCTCAGCTCACTATAGCCCAACTTTAACTCCCTGAATCGGTCAAAGCAGAACATCAGCCAAATACAGGTGAGACCCTGGGTCAAATTTTACCTGAAAATTCTGCCCTCAGGTTCATAATAGCACAGTGGCAGTGGGAAGTTGTTGAAGGGATACTGCAACATGTTCATCTCTTGAGTTACTCTTCCCTAATCTAATATGGGGCACAACTGGATGTTCATCATTTTACTGGAATTTCTCTTTATCTGCTTCCTATATTAAATCTCCTCTTTGATATATCCTTTTTTAGCTTCTGCCTTGTTTAAGGATAAGCCAGTTTGGTTCACCAATATAGGGAGAATCTGTGATATCAGAATTTCACGCTTGTCCTCTGGTCTTAGTCATGTGTCCCTGGGTGGCGCAGCGGTTTGGCGCCTGCCTTTGGCCCAGGGCGCGATCCTGGAGACCCAGGATCGAATCCCACGTCAGGTTCCCGGTGCATGGAGCCTGCTTCTCCCTCTGCCTGTGTCTCTGCCTCTCTCTCGCTCTCTGTGTGACTCCAGTCACCCACTTAGAAGGTAAGGACCTGAGAATACAGTAACAGAGAAGGGTTGGTATCTCTGAATTCATCAATCAGTATAGGATCATCATTTAATCCTTTTGTTTTGGAAGCATCTCTCCATTTTTGTTTCCATCAATCTCCTCTATTTTACTTAATTCACACCATAAACATTTAGAATCATTGAAGAAGAGGCAATTTATCAAAGAGGATTTTTTAAAGGAATCTAGAGATCTTAATGCATCTAAATGGCTTTTATCCAGTCCTTTGCATATTAGGCTCCCCCGTCATTTCTATTAAGATGGTCCTTGACATTTTTGGTAATGTTTTCTAGTAGACATTGCGTAGTCTTACATTCAAAAGAAATCTTGAGGGTCCCTGGGTGGCGCAGCGGTTTAGCGCCTGCCTTTGGCCCAGGGCGTGATCCTGGAGACCCGGGATCGAATCCCACGTCCGGCTCCCGGTGCATG
Source organism: Vulpes lagopus (assembly GCF_018345385.1). NCBI lineage: Eukaryota > Metazoa > Chordata > Mammalia > Carnivora > Canidae > Vulpes > Vulpes lagopus. Next base: position 18,446,828 of record NC_054824.1, on the reverse strand, counting down.
GAGCCTGCTCCTCCCTCTGCCTATGTCTCTGCCTCTCTCTCTCTCTCTCTCTCTCTCTCTCTCTCTCTGTGTGTGTGACTATCATAAATAAATAAAAATTAAAAAGAAAATCTTGACAATACCTTTTGGAATGCTATGCACTTATTCAGATGAAACTAGGTAATTTGAAAGTATGGGTTTAATTTGTAAGAATCTTAAATATGAGTCTGAGAAAATTGCATAGCTAAACAGGATCTTTCTGCACACCATCAAAAGTTGGGGCAAAACAGAAATGATTGGTGTATGAAATGCTGATAGAAAATATGCTCTAGCATTCTTCAGACTATATGATGAGTGGAATACAAGGAAAAGCATAAGAAGCAATAACAAACAATACAGACAAGGATCTCCAAAATAAATTTTTAATTCAATAGATAGTGCCTTCTAAGAATATTCAGTGTACTAGGGATGGGGAATCTAAAGAGGAAGATCCTTGCCTCTCAGAAGCTCACAGTCTGTCCCTTTGGAGAAAAGGTGGCTGGAGGAAGCAGATTGTCAGGTAACAACAGGATTCAAGGTTTATGTCATAATTCTCCTCTATCTCCCTAAAACATTGTTTTGTTTGTTTGTTTATTTTGTTTGTTTAACTCTGACTAGCTCTTTTCTTATCTTTTAGGTATCAGCTAAAATGTTATCTCTCCCTGACCACCCTGTCTAAAGCAGATCACTCATCTGCACTTTCACTATAATCATTTTTATTTTAGTGTTCAATTTGTTTCCTTTAAAAAATTGATAAAATAGGGATCCCTGGGTGGCGCAGCGGTTTGGCGCCTGCCTTTGGCCCAGGGCGCGATCCTGGAGACCCAGGATCGAATCCCACGTCAGGCTCCCGGTGCATGGAGCCTGCTTCTCCCTCCGCCTGTGTCTCTGCCTCTCTCTCTCTCTGTGACTATCATAAATAAATAAAAAATAAAAAATAAAAAAAAAATTTAAAAAATTGATAAAATATGTGATTATTTTATTATTTGTCTCACTTTTCTCTTCCATCTTCCACCACTGGACAAGGACCCCGTCTCTTGTGTTGCCTGTTTTATTTGCAATAATCAAAGCAGTACTTGATACACAGCATACTGGGGGAATGTAGTAGTATTTTCTACCTAAACTTTCTGGCAGCACATGAGCTGAGTCTTGAAAAATTTGTAGGTGGTAGCTAGTGGTAGAGGGTATTTAGAGGAGGTTGTTTCATTTAAGCAGAGAGGTATGTGGGAAGCCACAGACTTTCTAATATAGCTGGAATGAATACTTTAGTAATGCAGATAAAAAGAGGAACTGAGAGAAATTACATTGAAGAGGAAAGCTGAGCAAACTCATGAATTAATATCCCATTAAAAAGTCTTGGACAACATTACAATATTTTGATCAGGGGAAATATAGGAATAAATTTTTATTAAAAAAATGAACCACAGAAAAGTGAGCAGAAATGGATTTGAATTGGGCAAGGCTAGAGTTGTAATTGTTGTTATCGCAGTTATCCTTTAGAAATATAAGAATTTGAGCTTTATATGGAGAGGAAAGATGAAGAACTTTTGAATCAACAGTATTTGTTGATCTGTTATCTGTTCTGTATACTGAGTGAAGGAAACAAACATATCAAAGGTCTTTTTCAAATTTCTTATGCGGTCTCTTAAAAATGGTGCCATATGCTAAAGTGAGAAAAATGAGGAGTAATGTCACCTTTAGATTGAGCTTTTGCATGCATATAAGATGCTAGTTGTATAATTTTCTTACTTTGTATCACTTTTTAAAATCTTTTTCTTTACTTGGACCTTTCATGTGATAATTCCTAAATACTTGTTGAATATAGATTTCTTTTTCTAATTTGCTCCTCCTACACTCCACAATGAATAATGGTCCAGACATTTAGAGATTGAAAGAGAAGAATGTTCTAAGAAGACAGACATCTAGACTTAAGACTCTTCTAATTATCACTTTTTTGTTTAAATATGAGCTCACAGACTAATGGAGAACAAGTATTGCCGTTGAAATGACTGTTTTGAAAAGAAAAATGCATTTTTGTTGTGACCAAAGAAAGAGTAATAGCTTTATTATAATCCTATTATTTCGCATTAGGTAAAATAATGACTAATTCCTGTGACATGTTCTAATTTTGTAAAGAAAATCGAAATACCTTGTCATTTGCTTTTATGCAGGCACAATACAGACAAACATAATACATTAATGCAAACCATAGGTAGTAACACAGGTATAAAAAAATATATATATATAAAAAACTCCAAAATGCTTTAAAATGATTAGATTAAAGGAGAACTTTGGAAAAGGAATACATTCTATCATATATTCAAGGAGAATTTTTTTGAGATACAAGTAATTCAAAACATAGCATTTTAGTATTTTTATTTGAAATTCTCCAATTTTGAATCTAATATTCAAGGCAGATACTCATTGTTTTTGCTAATCTAAAAATGGAATATTTAGGGGTGCCTGTGTGCCTCAGTCAATTATGTGTCTGCCTTCAGCTCAGGTCATAATCCTAAGGTCCTGGAATCAAGCCACTCATCCAGCTCTCTACTCAGCAGGGAGCCTGCTTCTCCCTCTTTCTCTGCCTGCTGCTCTCCTTGCTAGTGCACTCTCCCTCTGTCAAATAAGAAGTAAATAAAATCTTTTTTAAAAATATAAATGGAATATTTAGACACTTGAGCTTTTTCCATAATTTGGCTATTATAGATAACATTGCTATAAACATTGGGGTGCACGTATCTCTTTGAATCAGTGTTCTTGTATTCTTTGGGTAAATACCCAGTAGGGCAATTGCTGGATTGTAGGGTAGTTCTATTTTCAACTTTTTGAGGAACCACCATACTGTTTTCCGCAGTGACTGCATCAGTTTGCATTACCACCAACAGTGCAAGAGGCACAACCTCACCAACATCTGCTGTTTCCTGTCTTGTTTATTTTAGCCATTCCGACAGGTGTGAGGTAATATCTCATTGGTGTTTTGATTTGCATTTGATTTGCATTTCCCTAGTGATGTTGAGCATCTTTTCATGTGACTGATGAATGAATAAGAATGATGTGGTACATATATATAATGGAATATTACTCAGCCAAAAAAGAGAATGAAATCTTACCATTTGCAACAATATGGATAGAGCTAGAAAGCTTTATGCTAAGTAAAATAAGAGAAAGACAAATACCATATGATTTCACTCACATGAGTAATTAAAAAAACAAAACAAATGAACAAAAAGATTAAACAAAAAAGATAGAGGCAAACCAAAAAATGCACTCTATAGTGAACAAACTGATGGTTACCAGAGAGGATGTAGGCAGGAGGATGGGTGAAATAGGTGATGGGGATTAGGGGCCTCACTTGCTGTGATGAGCACTGGATGTTGCAAGAAAATATTCAATCACTATAATATATAACTGAAATTAAAATTACACTGTATATCAACTAACTGCAATTTAAATGGAAACCTAAAAAATAAAACTACTATCTAATAAAAAAATAAAAATGCAATATATTTTTCTACTTGAGAAAAGTTAACAAAAATGTTTCTATGAAATAGCTGATATTGCTCTTAAAATATTAATAGGCTGGATGCTATATTAATAAAAAGACAAGATGTATGATTGTAAAGAAATTAGTTAAGTGATTTTTTTGTTCTTCAAAATATGAAACAGGACATTAAACATAAGAGCAATCAGACAAATAATTAAAAATAAACAGACTATTTATATATATATCCTTATTATTTTTCTATCATGATACTTACTAATGCATAATTAATTTCATAAACTAGATTAACTTTCTGTATAATCTTGGATTTCTCATATTTAAGATCTAGAAGTTCAGCAACCTGAAGCTTACATTACAGTTAAAAGGGAGACATTTAATTTGATAGATAATAATTTGGGTTAAATGTCCTCATTTTATAATATTGAATGACACCAGAATTCTCTGTACCTAAATCTATCTATGCATGTATTATATACATAATGTCACTTTGTTTAAGATGAACATGTATCTTGGAAAAAAAGAAAAAAAAAGGGAAATACATAAAATGTAAAGACTTAAAGAAAAAAATCTGGGAAAAACTAGTAGAAATAAGAGTTCCTTGGAGCATTATCTAATTCCTTGTCAAGGGGAAAAAGGTATTATGTGATGCTGTAGCATTTTGTTGTGCCAGAAATCAATGTGTCTTCAAGACTGGTGAGGTAACATCAAAACAATAAGCCAACAGGTTTAAGGAGCCCTCTTTGACCAAAGTTGAACACCAAAAGAATAACTATAATGGAATAAAAGAATCTTTGAAAGTCCAAGAATTAGTACTCAAAAAACAATAAAGTCAGAAAAAAATGTATAGATCAACATGTGATAAAACATTCCCATACTTTAAAATTGGTAACTAAATAAAAGAAGTAAACATGCATCATCTTTTCCATTGGGAGTTATATTTCATGGTAAGTAGTTTTAGTAAGTGGAAAAAAGTTCTACATTACAAAAGAATATCACCTAATATTATAGAAGAAATGGTAGAATTTAAACAACATTGTTTTATATTTGTATTCCCCAAGTAGTGTAACCTTAAAATACATAAGTCAAGCTTACTATGAGGGAAATGATTACATCTGAAATCAAAACAGAAGATTGTGAGACTTCTCTCTCAATAATAAGTAAGTTGAGGAATGGAAATAATCAGTATAGTATAAGAGGTTTTTTTGTTTTTTTGTTTTTTAAGATTTTATTTCTTTCTTCGAGAGAGAGAAAGAGAGCACACAAGCAAGAGGGAGTTCGGGGCTCAATCCCATGGATCATGACTTGAGCCAAAGGCAGATGCTTAACTGACTGAACCATCCAGATGCCCTAAGAGATTTAAATAACTAACAAAATTGAATAAAAATATACAGAACTCCATATCTTGCAATTTATGTATGCATGTTTTTAGCATATTAAAATATATTGCTTACAAAACTGTATTTAAATTAAAAAACAGTAAATGCTAGCAAAAAGCAGAGCATCATAATCATATAGATTACTTTCTGCTGACAGCTATTAAAATATGTATTAGTGACAAAATTACCTACCAAATACCCCAAATATTTAGAAACTTTCACAAAAGTTATTACAAAAGAAAGATTTCTAAAATATATGTAATTGGAGACTCAAAAGGAGAGGAAAGAGCAAATGGAGTAGTGCCAATATTCAAAGATACAGTGATTAAAATTTTTACATACTAATGAAGGAATTTAATCTATCAATTTAAAAAGCTTTATAAGCCAAGTAAGATCAATGCAAACAAAATCTCACTTAGGCACGTCAAAGTAAAACTACTGAAAATCAAAGCAAAAAGGAAATCTTAATAGCAGCTAGGAAAAAAGTTGTACTATATTTAACATAGAATAAACAAAGCTGACAGAAGCAGTTGAGAAGTTTTAAAAAATAATATAATAACAACACTAAAGGAAAACAATCTCAGCTTTGATTTGATCTCCAAGGCTGTCTTCAAAGTGAAAATGAAATTAAAATAATTTCTGATAAAATAAGATGTATCATGGGTGTCCAAAACTAAAAGAAAAACTAAAGGAATAATTTAAGCAGAAGAAAACTTATTTCAACTGGAAACATAAAATGCATGAAAAACAAGAAATGAAAAGAGTAAATATTATGTAAACATTAATGGATATTAACCATAAAAAGCTCTAGTAGGAAATTGCCATATGCTCCAGTCTAGCAGGGAAAGAGTTTAGAAGTTGCCACTCTATCTTAACAATTAGTAAAAAGATAAACAGATTGAAATATAAACAATTCTTTTTATATTCATCAGAGAAGTAGTAATAGGGCATACTGCTGCCATAAGAATTAGAGGGGTGAATACAAAGAATCATAGTTTACCGGCAGAGAAATTCATAAGCAGAAATCTCTTACAGAACCAATGCTAGAATAAGAAAATCTGAATTGTAATTGATGAATTGCTAGAAGCTCGATGAGGACAAATCTGAGAGTTATAGACTCTCCAGAGACCCAGTCATAGGGGAACCCCCATGATTTTGTGAGTTTACCTCCAGGAACTCAACTGCGTCCTCATTATGAAAATCAGAGAAAAATCCACTTGTTCAGGGGAAGAGAAAAGTATTCAGTTTGAAATACACTGGAATATACTCTTCTTATAAGCAAGACCTGCTCTTAAGAGAAACTTTTTTACTAGATCTCAACATGCTAGAATTTTATTGGAATCGAACCTACCGATGGGAAGAAAAATATTCAACTCTAGTCTCATTTAGTCATCCAGTTCTAAGGGGAAAATAAAACTGAAAAGCACTAGTGAAGTTTAGTGTCCAGGGGACACAGGCACATGTAAAGATTGAGACCTAATCATACTGTACAGAACACTTTCTCTCCCCCTACACATTTACATCATGTTAGTGAAGGCTTATTTATAGGAGTGCTTTTTACTTAGCTATCAAGAAAAAAATTACAAGACATACTAAAAGCAAAATCACAGTTTGAAGATACTAAACAAGCATCATAACCAGAGTCAGATATGGAAGGAATGTTGGAAATTATCAGATCAAGAATTTTTTTTAAAGTATGACTAATACAGTAAGGGCTTTAATAGAAAAAGTAGTTAATGTGCAAGAATAGATGGATAATGTGAGCAAGAGATTGAATTCTAAGAAAGAAACAAAAAGAAATGCTAGAGATAAAAAAAAAAAACCACTATTACAGAAAAGAAAAATGCCTTTGGTAGACTCATTAGTTGTTCAGTAACAGTTGAGGACAAAATTCTACACTTAAGGCTATGACAATAGAAACTTCCAAAACTGAAAAGCAAAGAGAAAAAAGACTAAAACAAACAAACAGAATATCCAAGAATTATAGGATAAGCACAAAAGATATAACATACATACAATGGGAATACCAGAAAATGAAGAAAAAGGAAAAAGAGGGGGGGCAATATTTGAAGCAATAATGGAAATTTCCCCCAAACATAATGCTAGACAACAAATCACATAACCAGGAAACACAAGGAACAGCAAACAGGATAAATGCCCCCAAACAATCTACACATAGGAATTCATATTCAATCTTCAGAAAATCAAAGAGAAAAGGTTTTGGAAAAGCCAGAGGAAAAATAACCTTACCTACAGGGGGGTAAACATCAAATTATATCCAGCATCTCAGAAACAATGCAAGCAAGAAAACACTTGAAGTGAAATATTTAAGATGTTGAAGAAGAAGAAAAAAAAAAACCCTAGAATTCTGTAGTCTGCAAACTGTCTTTCAAAATTGAAGAACTTTCTTTTAGACAAACAAAAATTGAAGGACTTTGTTGCCAGTAGGCCTGCCCTGCAAGAAATGTTTTTAAAAGTTTTTCACAGAGAAGAAAAATTATATACCTCAGGCACATCAGGTATATATAAAGACCAGAGAGCATTAGAGAAGTAATAAGTGAGAGTAAATGAAAACTTTTTATTTTTCTTATTTTTAATTAATTTAACAGGTGGCAATTTGTTGAAAATGCCAATAGCAATAAAGTATTAACAATATATACTTAGTGTATAAAAGGCTATATTTGTTTATGTATAAGAGAGATGAATGACAGCAAGGACAAAGATAAGAGAGAAATATTAGGGACATTTTATTAATATAAGGTACTAGCACTATCTGTGAAATGGTAGAGTGTTATTGGAAAGTGGACTTAGATTGCTTGTAATTATAGATTGCAATCTCTAGGACAAAATTATCAGGTTATATGATCTCAGGGTTGTGAGATCAAGCCCTGCATTGAGCCCATACTGCACACAAAGTCTGCTTAAGATTCTCTCCCTTCCTCTCCCTTTGTCTCTCCTCAACTCTCTCCCTTCCTAAAAAAAAATTTTAAAGTGTGATTGTTATGCTAAAAAGAAAATGGAATTATACAAAATGTTCAATTAAAAACTACAAGCCAGAAAACATGTGGAAGACAAAAGTAAGACTAATGAACAAGGGCAACAAATGGAAAATAGTAACAAATAGAAAACTAACAAATATGAAATGTTAATAAAAATCTATCATTTTAAGAATTATCTAAATACTGCTATAAGACAGAAATTGTCAGAATGAATAAAAAAATCAAGATCTTATTATATGTTGGTTATAAGAAGCCCACTTTAAATATAAAGACATGAATAGATTATAAGTACAAGGATAGAGAAAGATATATTATGTCAGCACTAATCAGAAGAAAGTTGTAGTGGTTATATTAATTCCATACAAAGAAGACTAGGAAGACCTCAGAGCAAAGAGAGTTATTAGAAATAAAGAGGGGCACCACAAATGGTGAGGGTGAATAATCTAAGAAGACATAACAATTCTTAATGTGTATGTACCGAACAAAAGAACATCAAAATATATGAGGGAAAAACTGATAGAACTGCAGGGAAAATAGATGAATTCACTATCATAGGTAGAGACTTCAACATCCCTCTATTATAAATGGACAGATACAGCAGGCAGAAAATCAATAAGGCTGTAGTTGAACTCAGCAGCACCATCAATCAACTGGATATAATTGACATCAATAGACTACTTCATCCAACAATAGCAGATTACACATTCTTCTCAAGCTCACATGGAACATTTACCAATAGACCAAATTCTGGGTCATAAAATGTAACTTAACAAGTTTAAGAGAATAGAAATTATACAATGTCTCTTCTCAGACTACAGTGAAATTAAACTAGAAACCAATAACAGAAAGGTAGTTGGGAAACCTCAAGATACTTAAAGACTAAACAATATACTTCCACATTGGTCAAAGAAGAAGTTGTGAAAAAAAAACTTAACAATATTTTTAACTAGGGGCACCTGGGTGGCTCAATCAGTTGAGCATCAGACTCTTGGTTTCAGCTCAGATCATGATCTCAGGTTTATGTGATACAGTCCCATGTCAGGCTCCACACTCAGTATGGAGTCTGCTTGAGATTCTCTCTCCGTCTTCCTCTGTCCCTTCTCCCTCCCTTCCACTTCTCTCAAATAAATAAATCTTTAAATATATATATATATATATATATATACACACACACACACACACACACACACATATATATATATATATGTATATTTTAACTAAATCAAAACATAACATCAAAATTTCTGGGATGTAGTGAAACCAGGGCTTAGAGGAAAACTTACAGCATTGAATGCATTTATCAGAAAGAAGAAAGACCTAAAATAAGTTATCTAAATTTCCATTATAGAAAACTAGGAAGAATAAATTAAGTCCAGAGTGAGCAGAAGAAAAGAAATGAGAAAGCAGAAATCAGTGAAATGGAAAACCAAAAATCAACAAATCAAATTAATAAAACTAAAAGCTGATTCTTTGCAAAGATCAGTCAAATCAATAAACCTCTAGCCAGCTAACTGTAAAAGAGAGAGAGAAAGGACGTAAGTTACTAAAAGCAGAGATTTAAGAGGGAACATCATTGCAGATCACATGGAAATGAAAATAACAAAGGAATACTGCATGTCATAAATCTGCATACCTAGATGAATTGAACCAATTCTTTGAAAGACACAATTTGTCAAAACTCACAAAATAGAAATAGACAACTTAAATAGGTTGATATCTATTAAAGAAATTGAATCAATAGTTAATAACATTTTTAAGCAGAAAGGCCTAGATACAATGAGTTCATTGGTGATTTATAACAACATTTATGAAAGAAGTTATAACAATTCTCTGTAATCTTTTCCAGAATGTAGAAGCAGAAAGAATACTTTCTAACTCAATCTATGAGTCTAGCATTAGCCTAATACCAAAATTACACAAGGACATTATAAGAAAAGAAAACCACACACCAATATCTTCTACGATCCTGGCAAAAAAAATCCTCAACACAATATTAGCAAATCAAATACAAACTGTGAAAAAGGAATTATACCCTATGACCAAGTGGGATTTATCCCAGGTATTTAAGGCTGTCTTATTCAAAAATCAATTAATATAACCCATCACATCAACAGCTAAAGAAGAAAATCACAAGAATTTATCAATAGATGTAGAAAAAGCAATTGGCAAAACCCAACACTCATTCATAGTAAAAACACTTAGCAAACTAGGAATAGAGGGGATCTTTTTCAAATTGATAAAGAATATCTACAAACAACAACAACAAAAAAAACTAACACACACACATACAAAAACACGACAACAGCTATAGTTAATGTCAAACTGCATAATAAGAAATTCAATGTAACCACTAAGGTTAAAAACAAGGTGAGGGCAGGTCACCTGAGTGTCTCAGGGAGTTAAGCATCCAACTCTTGATTTCAGCTTACATCATGATTTTAGGATCTTGAGACCAAACTCTGCATGAGGAGTCTGCTTGAGATTCTCTCCCTCTCTCCCTCTTCCCCTCCCTCTGCTGGTGCACTCTCTCTCTCCTCCAGAATAAATAAATAAATCTTAAGAAAAAAAAAAAGAACAAGGTGAGGGTGCCCCTTCTCACCACCCCTTTCAAAATAATACTGGAAATCTTTACTAATGCAATGAGAAAAGAAAAAGGAAATAAAAGGTATACATACTGGGATGAAATTATCTTTGTTTGCAGATGACATGTATCCATTTCTATACCATTTAGATAGACTGAAGGAATTGACCAAAAAAATTTCCTGGAAATAATGAGCAACACAGCAAGGTTGTAGGATACAAAGTTAAAATGCAAATGTCAGTTGCTTTCTTATAACGACAATAAACAGTGGAATTTGAAATTAAAAAAAAGAATAATATCATTTATATTGGCACCCCCCAAAATGAAATATTTAGGTATTTAAAACTGTCTAAAATAAAATTTTAAAATTTAATTGAAAAAATTATACTAGTAAAGTTTTGTCTTCTAATATCTGCTCAGTTATCTATCGCATTTTCTTTTTTTTATTAAGAAAAAATTTATATGGATACCTGTGCTTTTTTAGTCATGCATATTTTATCTTCATACACTTTATTGATGAGTGTTTTAATTAGTGATTATAATGAAGACATAAATCAAAAATTTAAAGTCAAACTTTAACAGTAATTCCCAGATTTATGATCATAGACTCTTTGGTTACCTGCAGAAATCCAAGGCCTGGAGACTTTCTGATGAAATCTATGGACACAAAAAGAGGAATATATACATATGCAAAATGTCACACATAATTTCAATAGTCTAATAAAAGACCTAATTTAAGAACCCATTTATTTATTTATTTACCTATTTTTAAATATTTTTATTCATTTATTCATGAGAAGCACAGACATAGGCAGAAAGAGAAGCAGGCTCCTCCCAGGGAGCCATGTGGGACGCAATCTCGGGACTCCAGGATCACGCCCTGAGCCAAAGGCAGATGCCCAACCACTGAGCCACCCAGGTGTCCCTAAGAACCCTTTTAAACCTGGATATTAGTTTGTATTTAGTAATTTAAAATAATGAAATATAATATTCATATAATATTATGCAGCTCTTGAAAAACAAGGTTTTAAATTTTTTTATTAACTCAATGTAATGTTAAGCCTAAAGGACTATATTAATACTATGGTCTCAATAATATATATTTACATTATTATATATATTATATGAAAAAGGGTAGGACTAGAGTCAGGGACATATAGAAGACTGTTGCCGTGGTATCAGTGAATGTAAAGGTGACTTGAATAAACTGCATATTACTATGTGCAAACTTTTGACTTTCAAAATAAAGCCACCGAGCCCAAGTGAAGGCCAGCTGGCTATCTTCCATGAAACTTTACAGGGTGACATTATTTTGGTGAATTTACCACACTACTCTAAAACTGGATCTCACATGGGTTTTGAAATATAATTTTCTGAAAACCAATTTTATTAGCAAATCAAGGAAGAATAGATTTTCCAGTGGGTAATCCTACATGAACAAAGGTAACTAAAAGCTTCAAATTTGCTTGTATCTTTTATCTTAAAAGGGTGAGAATAAAATGGGATAATATATTTATCAGTATATCTGGAACAATAAACGCTCAATACGTAATAGCTTTGTTGTTATATATAAATTGAGTGTTGATTTATTACTTGCCACTGAGAAATAGAACTGTCAATTTGAATGAACATTTTTCCTAATCAGGACAAATGTACACCTACACACTCGCATATACGAAGAAAGCCAATTTTCTTTATAAGCATGATGAACAGTGAATGAATTAGAAGGGCAGTTAAGGGCAGAAAATTTTGGCAAAACCCTCAAAAGTTTGATCATAAAGGAGTAAAAAGATAAAAATGGTAACTGAAACAAGAAGTCTGGCTAAAGAATCTTTTAAAGTTTGATTTAGTTATCGTGCTTTATTAAGATGATGTTATGGGTTGCATTGTGTCTCCCCCAAAAAAGGTAAGCTGGAAGTTCTAACCCATAGTACTTCAGAATATGACCATCATTAGAAATAGGATAATTGCAGATGTAATTAGTTAAGTTGAGGTCATAATGAATAGGGTAAGCCTCTACTCCAATATGACTGATGTACTTACAAGAAGACAGCCACATGAAAACAGATACACACAGGGACAGTTTCATGAGTCAATGAAGGCAGATATCGGTGGTGTGCAGCTGCAAGCCAAGAAATTCCCAAACTGTCGGCAACCCACTAGAAGCTGGAGAAGAGGCAAGAAAGGATTTCCCTGAGGCACCTCGGTGGCTCAGTGGTTGAGTGTCTACCTTCAGCTCAGGTCGTGATCCTGGGATCCTGCAATCCTGCAGGGAACCTGCTTCTCCCTCTGCCTATGTCTCTACCTCTCTCTCTCTGTCTCTTATGAATAAATAAATCAAATTAAAAAAAAAAAAGAAAAAGAAAAAGAATGGATTTCCTACAGATGTTAGAGGGACCATGGCCCTGTGGACACCTTGATTTAGGACTTCTGGCTTCCAGAACTGTAAGACATAAATGTCTGTTGTTTAAGCCACTCTATAGTACTTTGTCAAGGCAGCCCAAGGAAACTAATACATTTAGGAATACCAGCAGGTTTAAATGTTGGGAATGGGTCACCAGGGATGGAGGCAGATGAAAAAGGAGACACTGATGGAGCAAGTTCCTAGAGGAGAAGTCAAGGAATGCCAACCCAGAGAATGACCTCAGGAGGAGACACTTGAGTAGAAATAAGAGGAAAGTAGGAAATAGAATCATTCCTATCGGTGATTCTCACTTCTCTAATACATATGAGGCACATTTATTTTCTGACAATGAGCAAGGCCCTGATTTCATAGATTTGAGAGGATGGGGATTTGACATGATTTCTGTGGAGGATGAAAAAGAAAGCTAACAGGCTCTGCAAGATTGCCAGTCCTCCAGATTCAAGTAGAGCATTAATAAATGAATGCATTTGCAGTCTGGTCTAGTATTAGGGCAAGTCAGTTTTGTATTTTTATTTTTTTATCTGTTCTACTTTAAAAGCACAATTTGGTAATAAACATTTTAATTATTAAACTTAAAATCAATAATAGTTGTATGTTTTGTTCCCCTCACATCATTGGAGAAAACCATTTATTAATTTCAAGGCTGTATTCATATCGTTGATGTCTTAGATTTGTGTATTATTGGTAGGAAAAATGGAATCACTGAATTGTAACTTTTGGAAGCTATATAATCAGAAAAGGTGGAATTCCCATCAGACCTATAAAATTGCCTAGCTTTTGAGTTTATTTTAATACATGTGATCATTTATTAAGTAAAATAACATACTAACATTCTGTAGTTTGATGTATGTAATAAATAGGCCCCTTGATACTATAGATCAAAGAATATTGTAGAGACAGAGTTGTTCATTAGCATATTTAAGACTTTATTAATATGGATAAAAGCAGGCAGTTAACACAAATATATAATGATAAGCCAATATGGAATTTTGAGAGGATCCTCACTGGTTTCCTGAGACACAGGTTTAGGATTATATTTAGTTTCCATCACCCAGATCTACATTAATAAATAAATATCTAATTAACTTTATAGACATAACTATAAATAAGTCTCCATCTATAAAGAGATAAAGCTCAGCATAATAGAAAATATTAACATCCAAAATGAAAGGGGTACCTGACCACAAGGAGCAAGAATATATTCATTAATAAGAAGTCATTCCAGACTAGCCTTTGGTTGAAAGGAATACACATTTGTAAGAAAGACATGATCAAGTTGATTAGTAATTAAAATGATGAATTAAAAATGGTGCTGTGTTGACACTGTAAATGTATGGAATGCTGCAGAAAGAATAGTGAAGTCTTTATTTGAGTTCCTTCCTAAGGCTAAGCTGTATTCATCTTGATATTTCCCAGTTCTCTCCTCAGAGCTAGTTCTTCTCCTGACTAGTGAAGCTATAGAACACAGAACTCAGAGGTACAGTGCTTTCAACTATTCACTCACAATTGCCTTCCCACTGTACTGGTCGCTAGCTATGTGACCTTGGAAAAGTTACTTTTTCTCCATGTCCCACAGCTTTCATATCTGAAAAAATGGAAACAATACAAGTTTCTTGTAATGTTATTAAGAGAATTAAATAAATTAACACATTATAAGTATTTATAGCAGAACCTGGTACAAATTAAGAGCTAAATAAGTATTAAAAATTGTAATAAGTATCATTGTGTCCCCTGTCTTAGCTAATAGACACTCATTTGTAAATTTACTCATTTACTCTAGTTACACAAATTAGAAATGAGTCAGCCTTAAAGCCCACCTTCTCATCATGTATATGTCTAAAATAATTTATAAGCGTATACCTCAGTCTACAACTTTAATGTTCCAGCTTCAGATTGTGTTCAAGGTCTCATCCAGACAATTTGATGGAGTCTCAGTTCTCTGTAATCTCATCTGCCCAGAGTCAGATCTGTGTTCCAGGTCTCTTATCATACTTTCTCCCCTTCTCCCCAACAATGCTCCCCACAGCCAAATCTGATCATGTTCTTTTCTGAAAGACTTAGGAGCTTCAAATATATAGACCAAATTTCCCATCATTTCACTTCAATTACATTCTGAAAAGTCATTGTTATCTGGACCTGCTCTGCTCTTTTCATACGTCTCTGCTCTGCATTGTTTCCCTCCCTTCTCTACTTAATTATGATCCTCTTCCCTTCCTACCTTGCATAAGTTCTTCCTCTTTGGCCTTTGAGTACAATAATTCTTTTATAACAACAAGAGCGGTATTAGCTATAGCTAATATCAATGTGTAATTATGTCACTCACTATTCTAGAGACAGAGATTACCTAATTTACTCCCCCTTATAATGTAGGTATTGTTACCAATATCATTTAACAAATGAGGAAACTGGTGCAAAAACTTGTCTTGGACAAATATTTAACCTGATGAAATATGGAGTAAGCTTTACATTCCTACCAAATGATTTGAGAGCTGAAGCTATTAAGAATATTGTCTCACAGTTACAGCACCCAAACACAGCACATTATATTATTATGGAAATCTACGCTTGTCTCCTTCAAAATACGATGTCTTCATATTGGCATCTCCAGTGTCTAATTCCGTACCTAGTACACAGAATGTATAATAATTAATAAAAGAGCAAATGAATGAATGAAAACAGATGAAATGAACAGCTAGTTTTCAATGGATTACCTTTCCTACCCTGTGAATATATTATATAAATATTACTATTTAATGAACAGCTGTATTGAGGTGTGATTGGTATACAAAAACAACCACACTACACATACACACAAAAAATCTGCTTCTAAACTGATGGGTTTGAACTTATGTATACATCAATGAAACCATTACCACAATCAAGACAATAATTTCAACCTCATTAAAGGAAAAGCATAAGGAAAGTTGAGTAAAAAGTAAAGTCACTGCTACAACTGAATCAATATTTTGTCCAGGCCTATAAAACTATAAGTAAATCAGATCATGAAGGAACTATTCTTGCTTTATTTGCCAGTTTTTTCAAGTCCTGAAAACACTAATTTTAGTGTTTATGCAGACTGTTAAGAGAGAGTCTCATCAGATTGGGCCATATGAATTCTAAAGATCTAGTTTCATTTTTTAAGGTGGTTAGCCTATAGTCCCTATAATAATAAAAAATAAAATCAGTGTCAGTAAAATTGTGTTAATATCCCTAAGTCAAGAACATACTCATTAAAAAATGTATATAGTTTGTTCAGCCAATAGAGCATAGCTTCTGTACAATTTCCAAGTCATCCCATAGGACATCACAGAGTGGCCCCATTCAGCTGAAATACATGATTTGATTTCTGCTTTCATTTCTGGAATGTATTTCTCCAAGGTAAATGGAACCAGCCATATTAGCAGTTCTCCAAAAAGTCAGATTTATTATTACAATATGCATTGCCTCAATTAGCTTCTGACTATCCAGATGTCTTCAAACTCATTTTTGTATATATGGCATTTCTTTTTTATTCAATGATTACATGAAACTGAAATCAGACCATGAGTTTTTGTTACTTTTACCTATTTATTTATTCCCTTTGCAGGTTTATTCCTAGAAAAATAAGATAAAACATTTCCTGTAGGCCCTATATTTTAGCTTGAGTTTAGGTATTTTGTGTTTAATTTCTTAATTTTGAAATATATGTAAGTTTCTATTTGTCTGCTTGTGCTTGATTTTTAATTTAATTGCATAGTATCCAACAAATATATTCAGTGTAATTTAGAGTAAAATTTTCATATGAAAAATTCTATTAAATAATTTTCTTTTCTTTTCTTTTCTTTTTAGATTTTATTTATTCATGAGAGACACAGAGAGAGGCAGAGACACAGGCAAAGGGAGGAGAAGCAGGCTTCATGCAGGAGCCCGATATGGGACTCCAGGACAGGTCCTGAGCCAAAGGCAAACACTCAACCGCTGAGCCACCCAGACATCTCTATTAAATAATTTTCTATACAACTCCAATACTAGAAATATACCATGAGAAAATAACTGAAAACATATGCAAAGATTTAGCTGTCAGGACTTTCTATACATTTTTCTTTATAAACACAAAAATTTTGAGAAAAAATATCATGAATTTTGAGAGAAAGCACAAAATAGATCAAACTATAGTTGTTAAAAATCATGATTCAAAGAAAGTTAATTATATCAAAAGATACTCTTAAATTAAGTGAAAATAATATGTTATAAAACAGTAGTTTTAGTACATTATCATTTTGTGTTTATATGAAGCTGATATTCTAAAAGGTTAATGTTGTATGTGGTAAATTAGGAATAATTTTTGAAGATTTTACTTATCTACATTCCAAAGTTCCAAAATCTATTAGTTTGGGTTTTTTTTTCCAGCTGTTTTTAAAGTCGTATATTATTATAAACTATTTACAGAACAAAAATTTTAAAGTGCTATTTGATGTGTTGTGCCCAAAATACTTAGGTCAAAGTTAATACAAACAGGAATTTCCAGTGGCCCTGAAGAGGGACAGTTGAAACTTTTGGTTCAAAATACGTTATAAATTCTGATATTTTAAAACACACAGCACACAAGTATACATAAAGTTGCTAACTTGTTCTTTCAATTGGCCACATAAATTCGCCTAGACCACCCAATTTGACTCAGAACTTTGAGTTATAACTCAAATTAGAATTGTTCGGGTGGCTCAGAGGTTTAATGCTGCCTTCAGCCCAGGGTGTGATCCTGAAGACCCAGGATCGAGTCCCACGTCGGGCTCCCTGCATAGAGCCTGCTTCTCCCTCTGCCTGTGCCTCTGCCCCTCTCTCTCTCTGTCTCTCATGAATAAATAAATAAAATCTTTAAAAAAAAAATAGAATTGTTCAATACTATCTAAAACCTTTAAAATAAAGGTAGTCTTCTATTATTAATTAACATCATCTAGCAAACAATAACTGATGTTCCATTATAAAGATGTAACATAACAATGGAAAACTTTCACAAAGTTCTACAGAAGCTATGTGCTATGGGAACCTTATAAAATGTTTTTAACATCTGTTCTTATTCTGATTAATCTTTCCTTTGTGCATCATTACCCTTCAAAAGACTTAATGAACTTAAAATTTATTATTCAGTTTAACTATTTTGCTTATAAGCCAATGAAATTCAAAATAAAGGAAAGAAATTGTACCTACTTGCTAATTAGTCAACATGACAAAATATAAACATATAGTGATTTAAAATAATATTTTGACCTGCAATAAAATGCTTATTGGTATTCTAAATAAAAGAGAATTTCAGCTGTAAAGGACTTCAAATCAGAAGATTATTAAATTTAAAATACTGATACTCATAACAATGTAAAATAAAGTGATATTCAGATGTACAGACATCAGGTACCATCAGCTTGTGTTTTCAATTGAAGCCTTTCTGGAATAAATACATTTTAGCATTTTTTTGCAATGAAATGCTATGATTGATTTATTGACACAAGAATATAATCTTGAAACGACCTAGTCAAGAAATGGGCAGAAGACATGAACAGACATTTCTCCAAAGAAAACATATGAATGGCCAACAGATACATGAAAAATGCTCAACATCACCTGGCGTCAGGGAAATACAAATCAGAATCACAATGAGATATCACCTCACACCCATCAGAGTGGCTAAAAATTGACAAATCAGGAAACAACAGATATCGGGATGCAGAGAAAGGGGAACCCTCATACACTGCTGGTGGGAATGCAAGCTGGTACAGCCACTCTGGAAAACAGTATAGGGGTTCCTCAAAAGTTAAAAATAGAGCTACCCTGACCCAGCAATTGCACTACTAGGTATTTACCCCAAAGATCCAAAGATAGTGATCCAAAGGGGCACCTGCACTCCAATGTTTATAGCAGCAATGTCCACAATAGCTAAACTGTGGAAAGAGCCCAGATGTCCATTGACAGATAAATGAAATTTATATAGTTTCACTCATATGTGGAATTTAAGAAACAAAACAGAGGATCATAGAAGAAGGGAGAGGAAAATAAGATGAAATTAGAGAGGGAGACAAACCATAAGAGAATCTTAACTATAGGAAACAAACTGAGGGCTGCTGGAGGGGAAAAGGGTGGAGGGATGGGATAACTGGATGATGGGCATTGAGGAGGGCACATGATGTAATGAGCGCTGGGTGTTATATACAACTGGTGAATCACTGAACTCTACCTCTGAAAATAATAATATACTATATACTAACTGAATTTAAATAAAATTAAATTTTAAAAAAGAATACAATTTTTATTTACTATTAAGTGGCATAGCAAAATGACCATATGATCTAGTTTTTAAAAATGTGTGTGTATGTATGGGTATGTATATGAATATAAATACATAATTATCAGATCATTCTGAACAGTTAAATCATTGGTAGGTTTTATTTTCTCCTCCAGTAATCTATATTTGAAGTAATTTTGCTATAATAAAAGTTATTTTTGCATAAACATTTAGTCTAATTACATGGCAGTTTCATGCTAGAATTCCAGAACTTCTGGCTCTCTCTTATATACACCATAAAAATAACTCCCTAAGTAAACAGGGACAGTGAAATATTTATGGCCAACAGTAATTTCCTATCATCAAATATCTTACTAAAAATAAGTTTTATGCCTACAAGCGTCATCAGGTACTTATCTGTTTTATTTAGAGAGGCCTTGAAAAAGTATGTATTAATTAGTATTATTTGGGTAAAATAGTCAATGCAGTAGGCAAAGAAATGAAAAAGGTATAAGTATTAGAAGGGAAGAGATAAATATATTGCAGATATGATTGCCTATCTTAAAAGCATACAAAAATTGAAAAACTCTTGGAACTTATAATAAAGTTCCATAGATGGCAAATTACACATGCTATAAAAATAGCTTTTTAAGCAGCCAGTAGGAAACAATCGTAACATCAAAACCTGGTATTCCAGCATTCCCTATGAGTCTGTAAACTCTCCAACATCTTAAGATAAATCAATTTTTGTTTAAAATAATAATATTTGACACCATTGTGGAACAATTAAAATCTTTATCTAAATTTAAATTTTTGACAAATTTAAGGAAGTGATATTGATAGATGGATGATAGATCTAAAAGGGCATCTATACATTAGACAAATATTAAGTAGATATATTTAGATATATTAAGTAGATAATATTACTTAGTAAATTACTTATTAATTATTAATTACTAATTACTTAGTAAATTACTTATTAATTATTACTTAGTAAATATTAAGTAGATATATTCTGGATCATGACATTTGAGGTGATTTTTCACCTCACTGATTTTTAAACTGTTATTATACTAGCAATGTACATTTCTTGTCAAAAAATTATGCAATTCAAAGCAGAAAATATTAGTCCGCCCAAAGATTTTCTTTAATCTCACCATAATTAAATAGTATATGATATCAAAGGTAGAATAATCTCTATTGCAGATAGCTAGCTGTGCATCAAACAAAGTCATAATAACCAAATAAATGCATGTCTGTTGCCTTTTCTAAGACTGGGGTTCTCAGTCTCCCATTTACTGGGTATATGTAGACACATGATTGTTTTAGTGAACAGACTGTAAAGAGAAGTAATGCGCACCACTTCCAAGACTGTCCCATATAAACCTTCCATCAACAATCCTCTCTCACCCCCCTCTCTTTTGGAGATGTTAATGGGCCCAGTAACCTTGGAATCCATGTGTTAAAGATGGTGGAGTAGCCATCACTCAGACAGATGTCTATATAGAGAATGGTCAGCTATCGATATGAATAATAGTCCAAGACTATCAGATGAGAGAGAAACTTTTTTTTTTTTAAGGTACTGAAATTTTGCTGTTTATTCACATTCAGATTACTCCATCCTAACCTTAAACTCTCCATTTCTCTCATTACCTCCCTTTTCCTCTGGCCTTCATTCTTTTTCAAATTAGGACTACTTGTGGTGTTATCCTTATATTTACTTTTCCAAAAAAAAAAAAAAAAACTATCTTCCTTCAGCACCTGGAGACTTATTCTAAAAGGTCTCATCTGTAATTCAGCTAACAGAAATTGCTCAAAGTTTATTGTGTTAGCCTTTCCCCTAGCTGCAAAGTCAGTAAATTATTTCTTATATTCTTACTTTTTAATGGCTATACTGTTTAGGAAAAAACAGACCGAATGCTTGTTCTTATATTGATGTATTTTACTAAAACTCTGATTTGTAAATATTCCTTCTTTTTTCCCATTGGTATTTAGTTTTTCTGTAGCAAACATGAATTACTTATGTAATTTTTAATGAGAAAAGTGGGGAAAAGGCTTGTTAAAGCACACATTTATCCCCCTGCTCACTGTTGAATTCAATTGAACAGTTCAGGTATAAACAAAAATTTCTGTCATTCCAAATCTGGCTTTAATTTCTCATTGAAATCCATGCACAGGCCTGTCATAGTCACAAGTGTTGGCAAGACAGCATGCATCCAGAGGATGCTCTCTTGCTTTCTAATTTTCATTTTCAATTCTCTAACATCTTCCAGGATTAGGAACTGAAAAAGCTACTCTCTACTTCAAAACCTTCCATGTATAACTACTGACACAATGTTCCTGCCCAATGGGACCAAATGCCCAACTCTGATTTTTCTAGTCCCTAAATTATTCAAGGTCCATTTTTACTCTTGCTTGCTATATTAATGCTCCACCGTTCCTTTAACAGATGTACTCAATATATTCATTCATACAATTTTGTTTAACACTTGTTTAACCTGCTTTCCAAACCAGGTCTTCTGTCAGAGGAATCCTAATCTGTTCTGTGCCTCCTTAAACTCAAAGGTCCTTGAGGTCAGAGATTGGGTCATATTTCTCTTTTTATTTTCTATACCACTTAACACAGTAGAATACATATAAATGATGTTTTCTGAATGTAATTAATTAATTTCCTTGAATTAAATTGAGCAAATATCCAACTTTAGTCATTATTTCTGCATCTAGCCTGCCAGTGAAACCCTGTTTCTATGACATTTCCAAATAATAGGTTACTTCCTTCCAAGAATAAGATATGGATGCTGGTGGCAAGAGTCCTGAAATCCTTGTTGGAATGAACGGAAAGAAAGTTCTTTCAAAATCACTAATAGGAATATCTTTAGGAGAAAAAACAAACTTGGACAGTAGCTTTGGTGTGATAAAACCTGGAGTTTTAAGATTTATATATTAAATATATTATTGATAATTTATATAATATCCTATTATATCATTGATTAGTAGGATTGATAGGAAGCCTAACTAGTTTTTCAAACCCAATGTCATTGGGAAATATACTCCAAACTTCAAACACCTGGCTGAATAAAATACATTCTTAGTAACAAACTTACTATAAAAAAAAAAAAAAACAACTGGCACCATCAGTAGCATAATACACAATCAATCCTTGAAGTTTATTCTCTGCAGTTCTCTCAATTTAGTTGATATACTGAGCTATGTACAATGATAGATCTTTTTGAAATTTTATGATCCATCTTGAGTAGAAATTTTGTAGTGTTGTCAGATGTGACTTATGTATAGTCTACAAACATTTGTCATATCATAGAAAGCTTAAATTTAGGGAAGAGGAGGTATATAACTTTCCTGGTTCTAGTTAATCTCACTGAGTTACTACGGTTTGTTTTATGTTTCAAGAGCAAATATAACTGAAAAGACAGTGGCAACATTAAAATAATAATGAAAATCCAGACAAGGTATTTCATAATCTGGATTTTGTTAGTCTATAATTTTCACTATAGGTTTTTTTTTTAAAGATTTTATTTATTTATTCATGAGAGAGACACACAGAGAGAGAGAGAGAGAGAGAGAGAGAGAGAGGCAGAGACACAGGCAGAGGGAGAAGCAGGCTCCATGCAGGGAGCCTGACGTGGGACTCGATCCTGGATCTCCAGGATCACACCCCGGGCTGAAGGTGGCACTAAACCCCTGAGCCACCCAGGCTGCCCATCACCATAGGTTTTCTTGAAAAACAAGAGTTTACAATACATTCTTATTATTTATCACTAAATTTCTCCCCAACAGAAAGAATTTCGACATTTCATGAATTTAGAAGGATTTTCTTATCAAAAATTGCAATTAAATGTTATATACATACAATGAAATATTATTCACCCATAAAAAGAAATGGAATTCTTATATGTGCTACTATATGGAAGAAACTTGCAATGATATGCTGAATGAAATAAGCCAGACAAAAAAGGCCAAATATTCTGTGAACCCATTTACATGAAATATTTAAAAGTGTCAAATTAATAGAAACAGAAATATCAGAGGTGACCAGAAGCTAGGGAATAGGAAGTAATGGGGAATTGGTTCCTGTTTAATGGTTACAGAATTTCTATTTAAGTTGATAAAAACATTTTGAAAATAGTGATGATTTTTGTACATTGTAAATATGACTGATGTCACTGAATTGTACACTTAAAATGGGTAAAATAACAAATTTTGTTACATATTTTACCATAATTTTGAAAAATTGCAATTTGTGAGCAGTGTTGTGGCAAAAAAAAATCATAGCATTGAATTTTATATCTGGGGAAACTCTGACATTTTTAACTTCAATTAAAATTTTTATTCCTGTTTATGAATGTAATAAAGAATTGAGAATATTTCAAGTAGCCATATTACAAATTATTTTGGAAACAAACAAAAAAAAACCCTCTAGACTTTGTGGAAGTAAATAACTATGTCTTTGGAATATATGCCATAATTTTAAAAGTTCTTCTTCAAATCTCAGGGTTAGATTTTTAAAATCGGTAGAAGTATTATTAATTTGAGAAATTAAGAAGTTTTTCAGGGAGTAGAATATGAATAATTTTATTAAACTGTTAAAATGTATTTCAAATATGTACTTATATAAAAATAATAAAGATAGAACACTAATTTACAAAAGAGAAAATATAAAAATAAAAACAAAGGCAAAATACTAAATTAAAAGTCAATCAGTGACAAATTACTTCTCTCAAATTAGTTTAATGATCATTATCCAATACATTTGTTTTGATTCCAACAGAATTCTTTGAAATGATGCTGATACATTTTTCATGACCATAAAGAGGAGTAGTCAAGCAGAGCAGAGGGGAAAAGTAGTTGAAAAAAGCAGTCCTTTAATCATTATTTCTCTGCGAAGAACGGAGACATTTAGGCTTGTTAAAATTAAATTGTGAAAGTTACTTGTTTATCTGTTTGGGGCTTCAGGAAATTCTCAACCTTTGACCAACCAGTTTTGTAGTGTGAGGGAAGAACTAAAGGTTTTTGCATCTCTTTTTATTTTTGAATAAAGTGTGATTCACAGAGGTCACTTTTTCTCTTTGCAGGCTACTTTGTAGCCACTTATATATATATAGGTATAAAATAATTCAAGTTATTTAGAGGTCATTTTTTTTTCTTGAATCATATCACTCTGTTAGATAAGTTTAAACATAGTGTAAGAAATCAATTATTTTTGTAGTTTTTCCATTGATCTCAAAACTCCTTTCTCTCTTAATATAATCAAATCTTCAACATTTCCTCTAAAGGATTCCAAGAGTGAGATTTTAGCAACTGGCACCATTACTTGGTTGAATGTCACCAAGATTTTCCCAGTCCAAATCTATTGTATATCTATATCTGTATCTATATCTATATCTGATATTTAATTTTCTTTCTTCACTAGGGAAAACTGCAAAATTATTTGAAAGTTTCTGACATTTGGCATAAAGAACAGATTATTTTGTTTCATTCATCAACTCCTTTATTCTCTAAAGATGAGAAATGGAGTAAATATCTTATTCTTTGGATAGAAATTGTGTGTCGATCTCGATGAGATACGTTATATGATTCAGCAAATGTCAGGAATAATCTTTCTTTATTCTTTTTCATTTTAGGCCTGGCTTCATCATTGGAGAAGAATTGTTTCTGCCTATGTTTTTCTGCAAATTCCAACTAGATCTAGCAGAGTTATGCACTCTTTGATATCATTTATGTCTTCTTTTGACTTTTCTTCCTTAATGTTAGCACGCTCCAACAGCACTCCTTTGAAGATTTAAGGTAAAAAAGGGAAGAGAATTTGAAGGAGATAAAGCAACACAAAAGTTGACAAAAATATTTTATTTTAGAAGATGAGAGAAAATTTTAAAAACTGTCTTCATTAGAACAGTTTTAAATTTACACACGCAAAAATTGAGAAGATATTACAGATTTCCAATACACAATGCCCAGTTTCTCCTATAATTAACATATTATATTAGTATGGTATATTTTTTATAATTAATGAGTCAATATTGATACATTATTATCAACTAAAGTCCATTGTTTATTCACATTTTCTTAGTTTTTACTTAGCATCTCTTTTCTGTTCCAGGATCTTATATACAATGTTACTAGTTGTCATATTTCCATATTTTTGTTTACTATAACAATTTATCAGAATTTCCTACTTTTAGTGACAGTGACTGTTTTGAGGAATACTAGCCAGCTATTTTGTTATATGCCACTTTATTGGAATTTGTCTTATATTTTTTTAATAGTTGGACTTGAATATAGGTTTGAGATAGAAAGGTCAGAGATAAAATGCCATTTTCATCACCTCATATCAAGGGTACAAGCAATCAATATGATTTATCTGTTAATGCTGACTTTGATCACTTGGCTGAAGTAGTGATTGCCAGAGTATCACATAAATTTGGAATTCTCCTGCATGAGTGTTTTGTTTCTTTTCCCCATTAATTAGTTATCCATGTTTATGTATGCATGTGCTAACATATTACCAAATGTGGAATTAATAGACATTATCTTAAGTAAGAAAATTAAAAAAAAAATACTCCTCTTCGAAGGGCCTGTGGCTTAGTAGGCTGAGCATCCAACTCTTGGTTTCAGCTCAGGTCATGTTCTCAGTTCCATGTCAGGCTCTGCACTCAGTGGGGAGTCTACTTGAGATTCTCTCCTTATTCCTCTGCCCTTACCCACCAGTATAAATAAATCTTTTAAAAAATGAAAAATCTTTACCCTAGTGGAATGGACTGCAAAAGTGTCAGCCAATCATAGGGTTTCCAGATATTGTCATCACCATGTAAATAATTTTTTAAACAGTGTGCCAAGTATTTGGATACACACATGGCAGCTAAGTCCCTCACAAAGCACTTGATAGGCCATTCTCACGGGAGACTGATAATCTGTTAGAATAAGAGGGTAGTGGAGCCCTTTTCCTAGACCACAGTGTCTTTTGCAATCTCCCTGTAGTTTCACTCCTACATGGCTCCTCAAGGGAAAACAGGAGTGACATCATGCTAGCATGCTTCATTTTACTGTCCCTTTGATTATAAATTTCCCCAATAACATCTGTTTTGTGCCTATGCTGAGTGGTATTGTTACATCTTCCTTTGTCTACTGCTCTATAAGACTCTGTAAGAGAAATTCATTCTGTTGTTCCTTTTAAAATATTTATATCCCTTTTAAGCACCACAGTTCTATTGGTGGCATATAACAATTAATTAGGTCATAAATTCACTAGTTACATTTTAGTGTACTCACTAAGATTCCAGAGAAACAAAATTTTCATCAGCAATACAATCACAAATCGTATTTCAGAATGTTACTTTTGAAGGTAGTAATTTTATTTTTTACTGATTATAATTGCATACAATTTGAAGGGCACACTCTTTTTACACTGGCACCAACTTCTGGAGGTACACCAAATCTAGCCCTCAATATCTCATATACTATGTGGGAAAGTGATCAGTAATCCACCATTAAAAATCATCTAGAAGATTCATACACTTAATAAAAAGTGGATGTTATAAAAGATTATCATTCTTTAAATGGTAGTGTAAATATAATACAGTGATTTGTCTAATTATGGATTAAATTTATTGCAATAAATAAAAATTATGTATTAGGTAATGGACAGTCTGTGCTACTTTAACTAAGAGGCCTGAAAATACAGTTCTCCAAGCAAAAATGAAAGGTTACTACTCTTATGTGAATAGCCTTAGGTAGAAAACCTATCAGAATAGATCTGCTCTATGATGTCATTTAGGATTACACATTTCCACCCTTGTGCTTCACCATGCCTTTGGTTAGTGTCTTTATCTACATGATGGCAGCAAACCCATACCATAACTTCTACATTTTAGTCTCAGCCAAGAGTGGGAAAAAGTAGTGGATAGGAAGCAACTTCCTTTTTAAAGCTTGTAACCTTTTGTAAGATTGCATATGTCGTTTCTTTCAATCCATGAGCCTTCTATAAGATAGTCATATAGTTATATCTGGCTCCAACAGAGACTGTGAAATAGTCTGTAGCTAGATGGACTTAAGCTGAACTTTAATTTGGAGGTTTTTGTTACAAAAATGAATAAAAGTGCTTAGACTAGAGAAAATTAGGCTGTGTGTATGTATGTGTGTGTTGCAGATTGTTACCCAACTTTCTGTACCTAGACAGGCAATATAAAGGTTTTTTATATACATATCTCTTGAAAATCTTTAAGAGGCCATTGACAAACTTAGCAAGAATGCAAGATATTAAATGTTTCACCATGTTTTCCTTGTCTAATTCCAATAGTTTTCTTTTAGACACCTTTTCTTATTTCAAGCTTTCCTTCCTAGTCCATGCATCCTGAAGAAAACTCAGCAGAAAGCAGAAAGGCTTTATTTACTCTTCAGCTCAATTTGACGTTGAAGAAATGAAATCTGGTAGTGGCTTGAGTATCCCAACACTCAAGCACCTGCCACTTTCTCAGAGGTATTCCTAAGTGTAGTAAGCTGTTATGACCCAATGAACTAATGCTGCATTAATTCACCCTACCACTCTACATTCTGAATCCCACCACTTCTTAGTCTCCACTGCTACAGTGCTATAACAAGCTGTGATTATCAATTTCAAGGACTGCCACAACCAGCCTCCCCATTTCCATCTTTCCCCCAAAGGCCCATTTTCCACATAGTAGCCAAATGATTATAAATCAAAAAACCTCACCATCCCATTTAAATTCTCCAGTGATATCCGCATTCCAATTAAAACAAAACTTAAATTCTTTATCATGACCTATAGGATTCTCCATGTACCAGTCCTCAGCCTTCCTCTTCAATCCCATTACCTATTACCCTGCTGAAAACCTAGACCTCTTGTGTTAAGTCATTCTTTGCAAAGAAAATGACATAGATTACATTATTTTCTCTTCTCAGGCTCAAGATCATCATTTCTATGTTAAAGATTAAACCCTGTGATAGACCTGTTTTTAACAATTAGAGCATTCTTTATCCTCTGAAAAGAAATAGAGCAGGAGCATTAGTCTGGGTTTGAATTTTTAATTATCTGGTAACTTGGGAGTCATGTCTAGATCCTTCCAGATAACTATGTTGTAGAAAGTTGCTTCATTTTCTAACTTGTTTCTCATATGTCCCACCATCACTGGAGTTGTTTGAAATTCTTTTTTGGCAAAAAAGTTGAACTCATATGCCAATATGGTACAAAGGGAAAGGATAGAAAATTGTGGTCTAATGTAATGAACTCAATCTTTTATGTCTCCAAAGGCAGAGCAAACCTCAATATGTAGACAGTGAAGGATGGTCCACTACAACGTGCCCTTTGCTACTAATATAATAGATATGAGTTTTTCCATAATAGTTGATATTTCATAAGTGTCACATTGCTGTATTATTTTTATAGATATTTTCAAATCCCACTTACCAAGATTGATTTTAAAAATTCCGTATCAGTAATATTGTTGGGTTGTTTCCCACTCTTTTGATTTGGGACATACAAGATCCCAGAAAAATGGTATGATGAGAAATTGGTAGTGGCAAAAAAGAAGATGCTTTCCACTTCCATTTTGAAATAACTCCTCCACTCAGAATTTTCTTGGTACAATCCAAGGATATAAAGTTCCAAATGAAAAGATTTGTATTTTATCCCAGTATTTTCTTTTTTCCTTGGAAAATAGTATATAAAGGTTAATAATAAAGTATATGGGATCAGGCTATTCCAAGATTTGAATTCTAGCAGCAGGCAATTTATTGGCTGTGTGACCTTAGACAAGCTATTTAACATTTTAAACTTTAGTTTCCTCATCTGTAATATGGATAATAATTGTACTTATCTCAGGGTCAAAGAGGATAAAATACTTGAGGACTTACTCAAAATTTTGCACAGTTTAAGTGTTGTAATAGATATATCTCTGAAACCCAGAACAAAGAACCACCATTATTATCATGCTCTCTCCACTATCCTAGGGCAAAGGGGCTTTGTTAAATCACTGGCTAGGTAGGAACAAATGTGAATGTGAGCTGCCATATTGGTAATGATTATATAGATAGAAAAAAAAAAGGAAACTAAACTTCATGGAGTTATTCTGTAGTCTTTATTTACTAATAAATGACCTTACTGCACTAATCCCAACCCCCCTTCTAATATTCTCTTTGCTGCCCTCACTCCCAACTTCTTTCCTCATCCTCCAATATTTTTGTCCCTTTCTTCAAGTCAGACACACACTATCCTTCCCTAAAGGATACTGATCTTAGTCCCTTCTTATATCTTAAAAAATATTTTTTTTGCTGCCTTGCACCCTGTCTTGATGCCATCTAGATGTAGCTCTTATAGACTTTGCAGTGGAGAGAGACCAGGTTGATTCCTACAGAAGGACTTAGGGCTGCAATTCCAGATATGTCTCTCTTCAGCCACTGGGAAGAGCTGCAGCATTACCTTAATGCAAATATAACTCGACACTATGAAACTCAGTCTATTTCTTGAAAATCAGACCATCTAGTCTACACATGGTATAGGTATTTATGACTTCATTATGTAGTATAATGGTCCACCCAAACTAACTAAACTGCTTATATGGTCATCAGGACTAAAAGCACCATGTTCATATAATTCTGTTCTATTTTTTTTTCTTTTACAATGGTTACAGTTTTATGCTACACATCCTGAAAATGGCAATTTGACAATAAAAGTATATATGGGCACATGTTACATAGTCAAGTTTCCCAATTTTATCTTCAGTGATACTGACATGGGGATGGGGGTAACAGTGGAGAGATTACAAGTAATATATGAAAACAGGAAGTTCAGAGAGATCTGTATTTTAAACCCCAACCCACCATTTATAAGTTGTTTGATCTTAACCATGGTTTAATCTCCTGAGACACAGTTTTTATCACTCCAAAATATAGCTAGTTATATTTTTTACTTAAGTTTAAATCCAAATAAAAGGTATATCCAGAGTAAGACTTTAGAATATCCATTTAAATCTTGGTAATCTAGATCAGACAACACTGATTCAATTACAAAGTCAAAATTAGGTACCTTTTTACTCTCCTTCCATCGAGGCAAAAAAGTTGAACACTTTCAGCACTTTCCTTACAGAACAAGAGAGAAGAATGTGTGCCATGTGTAGGACCCCAGGAGAGACTGTATCCCAGATGTGCTGGGCTCTTCTGGGCTCTTCTTTTTCCATGAGGAGAAGTGAGTGAAAAGGTAGGATGGAAGTGCGATCAACAATATTCTTTCCAATAGTGTCCTCTCCCGGAAAGAGTAGATATTCAAGCATAAAGAAAATTAAGTGAAAGTCAAGAATTGGGGGTACCTGGCTGGCTCAGTGGTTGAGTATCTCTCTTTGGCTCAGGTCATTGATCCCGTGGTCCTGGGATGGGGTCCCGCATTGCACTTCCTGCAGGGAACCTGCTTATCCCTCTGCCTATGTCTCTGCCTCTCTCTGTGTGTCTCTCATGTATAAATAAATTAAATGTTAAAAAAAAAAAGGCAAGAATTACTCTCCAATGGCAACTTCGTAAGATATTGTAAGGATTAAAGAATATAGTAAATGTTTATCAGAACACCAATAATATAAAGGAAACTCTGTAAATTATAAATTGTTACTGTGTTGTTGTGTTACTGTTATAATAAAGTCTAAGACCAAAATGAAGTTTCCCAAGCGTTTATCTTAATATACAATGGGTCTGTTATTTTTCTAATGTAGGAAAATGGCACTCTATTCACACCACGTTATAGTCCTTCCACCCTATCCTCATGACCAGCTTCATGTAGCCTTAAAGTTCATTGTTAAATAAGTCAATTTCTGATCTTCTAAAGGAAGACATAATTTATTCTCCTAGTGTCCTCTTTTCCCACATCCTACGGAATTCAGCTATTCAAAAATTCTACTAAATACAGATTTAAATTAGACTTAGTCTTAATTTAATATGGAAGACATAAAATAAGTATTCATAATTTTTAAGGGTCTTAGAGATAATATAATTTTATTTTATTGTATATTCTTTAATTTGTATATAGTTTCCTTTTAGAGTAATAATATTTCTCTGGCTCTAAAGACGTTTATTAATTGAAAACTTATTTTCTCCATGAATTTCTTATTTTTACCTTGTTAAAAACACAAACTACAATTTTGGCTATTAATTTGAAATTGTAATTAACATGAGGTCATTATCATCTCCATTTACACCCCAACCCCCACCCCCACAAATATTATGCTTATAAATGACAATGTTTTTCAATAGCATCACTGTCAATGATGTAAAAAAAGTAGATTATTCATAGGAAAAATGATTTAGAATTTTAAGCACCAGTTTCATGGCTGTAAAATAGACTTTAAATTACTCAATTTTTAGCAAAGGATTATTTGATTAATTTTATCAACTGTATATTCATTTACTGTTTCATTCTGCAAATATTTCCAGAGTATTTTCTTTGCTATATCTTAGAGATGAAGGTATTGAACATATGCCTGAAAATTAGTTTTTCCTCTGCAGTCCTCACAATTTCATAAGAGAAATGGCAACTTATTTATACCACAAGGAAGGCAGTGGTCAGTAGTAAGAGTTGGGAACAAAGTAATATAGGAACACAAGAAAAAAGAGCTGTTAGTTCTACCTTTGAGGACTGGGTAATATTTACAGAGACGCCATTTGAATTGAACATTTCTATCACTGCTACTTCACTGTCTACTTTTGACTTCAACATGTTTGAACTTTGCCTTACTCATCTTTTCTAGGTTCCCATACTTATACCTATGGCTATGCATTCACTTGGAGGAATTCACAAGAAAAATAGCCTCAGGGCTATAAATATGAGACACATATGTGTTCCCATATTTATACCTATGGCTATGCATTCACTTTGAGGAATTCACAAGAAAAATGGTCTCAGGACTCACAGTCTATTTTTTGGAAGCCTGAGAGTTTATGAAGGTGTTTCAACAGTTCTATAAATGTTTCACTCAAACAAATATGTAAGTCTGTGTGTGTGTGTATATATGTATATTAAGAATATATATATTATTTGTGTGTCTATATATATGCAAAAAGAAACTTATTATAGTTTCTTATAGAATCAATAGAATCTTTATAGAATCAATCTATCCCAATTTGTTATATATAATAAACACAATAACTTTTCAGGGAAGTTGCTTTACATTTTTTCAAATATTGGAGTAGAGGCTGTTTTGCTATCTCTGTGTGTATATTTGAACATATATATATGTGTGTGTGTGTGTGTGTTTCCATTTGGTTATGAAAATTACATCATTGCCTGTTTTTTAATTAAGAACTGCTTTCAAAATAAGTGCACTACTAGAATATACACTCCATTCTCTCTATAACAACAGACAAGATTCAGATTTAAATGTTCTTATGATGTAAGAACTGCACAAAAGAGTAAACAAATTGGATTATAACAATATGGTATAATAGATCATTTTAATGTTTATGATCTAATTTTATTTTATTTTTTAAAGATTTTATTTATTCATTCATGAGATACACACACAGAGAGAGAGAGAGAGAGAGAGAGGCAGAGACACAGGCAGGGAGAAGCAGACTCCATGCAGGGAGCCAGACATGGGACTCGATCCTGGGACTCCAGGACTGTACCCTGGATTGAAGGCAGTGCTAAACCACTAGCCACCCAGGCTGCCCATGATCAAATTTTAATATTATAGCTAAATATACATAAAAATACCCTTAAGAGTAGAGATGTTTTTGTTATTGGTTAAAAACTAAAAATTGTTTTCTGATTAGAAACATGATATTTCTAAACAAATACGACTATGATAATTGTATTGATAGGGGTTAGCATAACAAAGTAATTTGAAATACATTATATCAGCATAATTTTTCAAGTACTGTCTAACACATTCACTGTAATGGTTGGTATTTATTAGATCCATCCACCAAATAAATCCAGTTATCTTTTTGGAAGATGGTAGTATGGAACTTCTTTGTGCACTTGCCATTAGGTATAAGCATGGAATTTGGTTCAGCCAAAACAAAATAAAAAGAAAGAATTTATGAGGCAGGGAGTTGGGGCCAGGAGTTACAATAACACAGAATAAGGATCACTGAAAATCTCCACCTCCAAAAAAAAAAAGCAAAGAGAGCACAGTAAAAATTGCAAAAATCAACTTTCTCAGAACTTTAGGAATTAACCAAAAGCTTGCAACTATCTGAGGAGTAGTCATTAAAGAACAAAAATGGTTGAATCTCTCTAAGAAGTTTTGCCACATTTTAACTTCTTCTAATTCCCCTCTTTCCAGCTTTGCAGTAGCTTTAAAATCAACAGTTCTGCAACCATACTACTTGCAAAAAAACAGCCACCTAGTAGCTACTAGAGGAGGTAGATATGAGCTCCAAAAAGAATCTCATGCCCAGAAAATTTTAATATTTGATCTCTATCTCAAAAAGTTCTAATCAGCAGAGATATTCCTTGTTTGACCTGACTCACCACTCATATTAGAACAATAACAAGAATATTCTCCCCAGGGTATTAGTCAAAAACAATCACTGATCACTGTTCAACGTCAAATCTGTCTGAGGAGGTAATACAATTTGGAGCATGCAAGTAGTGGGACAAAACAAATTATAATGGGGATTTGGTAAATCAGATGTATATACAGGTATCTGAATAGCTTCAATATATTCCTGGAGATCAAGAAAAATCTAAATAAACATAAATTAATATGCATTATGATTGCTTATATAAAACATAATGAAAAAAAGAAAATTTGCATGATTGAGAAATATAAATATTAAGGAAATACAGATATAAGCAAGGGCCAATTTTACCCAACCCAATTTTACCCAGTTTGGTGGCTGAGATGTCACAGAATGCATGGCATTTGTGTCCAATACCATTCAAACATGGGAGCTGGAATCACAATTCCCTCCTCCTATTTCCTCCCGATGTGTCCCTTCCAAAGCCAAAAATGAAACAGTGCCACACTATGTAGCTAGGAATTGCATGGTCATAATGCCATCACCTCTCTTTCTGCCAAATAATTGTTATACACAGATAAAAACATAAAAACATACCTAAATATATACGCTATTTTCCAGCAGAACACAATGGCACAACCATCATAGAATGGCCAACAGACAAAAAGAGACAACATTCTAACAAAAGAATAACTTATTCTTGTTGAAATGGTAATAAAAACAATCTGAAAAAAATTTAAATACTCTATGTATTGTCTACAGAGAGATAAGGTATACAATCATATTTATGAAGCTAGAATAGTAGGTTATGTAACAAGAACAAGTGACTGTGAATCAAGAAGAGGCAATTGCACAAAAGAATCAGAAATTTTGCAAAGAACCAAATCAAGATCTTGTAAATTTAAAATGTAATTATTAAAATAAATGACAATAACAAAACCCCTCTTTATCCATTCATCTTTCGATGGACACCGAGCCTCCTTCCACAGTTTGGCTATTGTGGACATTGCTGCTATAAACATCGGGGTGCAGGTGTCCCGGCATTTCACTGCATCTGTATCTTTGGGGTAAATCCCCAGCAGTGCAATTGCTGGGTCTAGGGCAGATCTATTTTTAACTCTTTGAGGAACCTCCACACAGTTTTCCAGAGTGGCTGCACCATTTCCCATTCCCACCAACAGTGTAAGAGGGTTCCCTTTTCTCCGCATCCTCTCCAACGTTTGTGGTTTCCTGCCTTGTTAATTTTCCCCATTCTCACTGGTGTGAGGTGGTATCTCATTGTGGTTTTGATTTGTATTTCCCTGATGGCAAGTGATGCAGAGCATTTTCTCATGTGCGTGTTGGCCATGTCTATGTCTTCCTCTGTGAGATTTCTCTTCATGTCTTTTGCCCATTTCATGATTGGATTGTTTGTTTCTTTGGTGTTGAGTTTAATAAGTTTTTTATAGATCTTGGAAACTAGCCCTTACTCAGCCATTAGAAACGACAAATACCCACCATTTGCTTCAACGTGGATGGAACTGGAGGGTATTATGCTGAGTGAAATAAGTCAATCGGAGAAGGACGACATTATATGTTCTCATTCATTTGGGGAATATAAATAATAGTGAAAGGGAATAGAAAGGAAGGGAGAAGAAATGGGTAGGAAATATCAGAAAGGGAGACAGAACATAAAGACTCCTAACTCCGGGAAATGAACTAGGGGTGGTGGAAGGGGAGGAGGGCAGGGGATGGGGGTGAATGGGTGACCGGCACTGAGGGGGGCACTTGACGGGATGAGCACTGGGTTTTATTCTGTATGTTGGTAAATTGAACACCAATAAAAAATAAATTCATTATTTAAAAAAAACCCTCAATAGATATGATAAATAGAAGACAGAAAATTACACAGAAAATTGGTTAACTACGAAATTAAGACATCATTTCAAATGATAACAAGGATGAAAAGAGATAAAATGAGAAAAAAACAAAAAAAAATGAATTCACATGTTTCCAGATTTATTGTTTAGAGGTCTCAGTACTACACAAGTATGATTCACAGGATTTCAAGGAAGTTTTACTCATGATTAAGGCTTATTGCAACAAAATGATAAAAGTAGAAGTAGTAAGAAAAATACTGGCTTTTTTCTGAATGGAATGGAATTCAGAATGGAATACAGAGAGATCAGGTGCAGTCTTTTGAGTCCTTCTATGTCTCAGCCCAGGCAGTACTTTCTCTCTAGCAGTGAACCATAGTAGCCTGTAGGAAATGTCTCTGCTCAAGAAAACCATCTCAAGTCTTCAGAGTATGAAGCTTTT
Organism: Vulpes lagopus; assembly: GCF_018345385.1. NCBI lineage: Eukaryota > Metazoa > Chordata > Mammalia > Carnivora > Canidae > Vulpes > Vulpes lagopus. The sequence goes on along the minus strand of NC_054824.1, from coordinate 18,410,895 downwards.
ATGGGTCTGGTCACATAGGCATATCTGCTAAGCAATCATTTATGGTAATGGAAACTCGGGGCCTCAACAATGAAACTGGTGCACATTACCAAGCTTGATTTTTGTGCCAAGTAATCCTGACAAGTTAGAATTGAATAATCCATTCCTCTAGGTATGTCAAAGAATATTTTTAATCATTAACATAAAGGACTTTCTGAGGGCCAGCTTCAAAGGAATTGTGAGTCAATCATGGAGCTAGGCTCACATAGAGCAATGACTGAGAAACCATATATGCTATATTTATATACTTTCTTCATATTTGTCTAATTGTTCAAAAGAATAAAATGGAAAAAATAGGAAAGTGTGTTAAACAATTATTGGTAATAATTTCCTAGACCCAGTTTCTAGATGGAGAAAAGCCTACCAAGTGTCAAACATTATAAAACAGAAAAACTACATTTCTGAGGACAAATATAAATAAATAAATTCCTAAAAGTAAACAGAACTAAATGGTGCTTAAAGACATTATATTAGATTTCCTACTAACAATATTGGAAACCAAAAAAAAAAAAAAAAATAGATGAGTGCCATTAATGTTCTGAGGAAATATAATGATGAATTTAGAATTATAAATTATAATAACTTTGTTTTTTGTAATTCAAAAGCAAAGACAAAATAAATATCTTTTCAGATATACAACCATTGAAATTATATATATAATATATATTACAGTTTATGTTGTGACATAAATTGGTATGCATTATAAACTATATCCTTTATAATATATAAATTATATAAAAATATAAATTATATATAAAATGTTATATGTAGTTACATATACTATTATATAAATATATAATATTTATAATATTATATATATAAATATATAATATTTAAATTTTATATTAAACTATATTTAAACTATATTTATACATAAAATTTCAATGAGCCTTATATATCTGAAAGGATATCTGTTTTATCTTTGTGTTGAATATATATATACTTATGTATTTAGAAAAATATGTATTTAGAAAGTAATATGAACAGATTCCCTAGGCAAAAACTGAAAACAACAGTGGGATAAATAAAAATTGAACAAAAATAAATAAAACTTACTGAAATTTTATAAATAATGATGAAAAATACTAGTAATGATTCAGAACCAATTTCCAAAACAGAAAACATGAATGGAAGTGTGATAGGGCAAGAAGTGAGATGGATCAACATGAAATGTTGAGGTAGTTATCAGGATAGTCACATTTTTCTTTCTCAGGAGTAGGATACTGCCAATGATCAATTTTTGTGTTTGATATAACAATTACATCATAAATACTTATGTCAAAATTTTGAGAATTAAAATGAATTTTGCAATGAAAAGAAATATAAAAGAAAAAGAAAAATAAACATCAAACCAGCAAGAAATAGAACAAAAGTCAAATAATACAAGAAACAATAGAAAAAGAAGGAAGCATAGAACATAATAACAAAATATGAGTCCAAAGAGAACATACTTAATCAGAATAAAGTTAAAGTCACCTAGGGGTACCTGGGTGGTCCAGTTGGTTAAGTATCTAACTCTTGATTTTGGCTCAGATCATGACCTCAGGGTCCTGAGACTGAGTTCCATGTGGGGCACCACCCTGGACATGGAACCTGCTTAAGATTCTCTTTCTCCCTCTTCCTCTTCATCCCCACCACTCACTACCTTGGGCTCTGTCTCACTTTCAAAAAACAAGACAAAACAAAACAAAAACTGAAAATTTGATATATATTGATACTACAAGGTATACTAACCAAACTAGCAAAAACAAAGCCAGTAACGATATTAATATTTTAAAAAGTAGAATTCAATAAGGAGAAAGAAGCTATAAAAAGACAGAAAAATCATTTCGTTGTTGCTCCGTATCAATGAGAGACATTTCCTCATATTTCTCTTCCCTGGTCACCTATTTGACTTGTGGCAACAGTGTTACACTCTTTTAACAGGAGTTTGGAAATGTTTGCTCCTTCTCTATTTGCTGAAAGAGAATATGCAGCAGTGATATTATTTTGCCCTTAAACAATAGGATTTACCATGTAAATCCGCTTTTGGTCTTTGAGTTTTTGTATAAATAAATGTCTTAATTCTGATTTGAAAAAAATATTACAGAAAAAAATATTGAAGTGTAATTTATGCACAATATTGTATTAGTTTCATCACTTATTAGTTTTATTATTCATTGCTATTAGTTTTATTATTTATTATGTACAACATGATTATTCAACAATTCTATACATCACTCAATGTTCTCCATGAGAAATGTAGTCACCATCTATAACCAAACAACATTATCACAATCTTTTTTGTAAAAAAAGATTTTATTTATTTATTCATGAGAGACACAGAGAGAGAGAGAGAGAGAGAGAGAGAGGCAGAGACACAGGCAAAGGGAGAGGGAGAAGCAGACTGCATGCAGGGAGCCTAGTGTGGGACTCGATCCTGGGTCCCCAGGATCACACACGGGCTGAAGGTAGTGCTAAACTGCTGAGCCACCTGGGCTGCCCCTCTGTGACTATTTTGTAACTAGAAGTTTGTATGTGTAACTAGAAATTTGTACTTATTAATATCCTTTATCTATTTCACTAATGTCCCACCCACCTACCTTCTTGGCAATCACCAGTCTTCTTTGCATTCCAGTGTGTTTTTTTTTATCTCTTTTTTTCCCTTTGTTTTGTTTTTTTTTTCTTAAATTCACTATACAAGTGAAATCATATGGTATGTTTTTTGCCTGACTTTTTTCATTTAGCATTGTACCCTCTAGGTCCATCCATATTGTTGCAAATAGCCAGATCTCATTTTTTTTATGGCTGAGTAATATTTCATTGTATATAGATAGATAGATAGATAGATAGATAGATAGATAGATAGATAGATACACATAATTTCAGTGAGCCTTATATATCTGAAAGGATATTCGTTTTATCTTTTTTCTTGAATATATATATGTATTTAGAAAAAAAACCCACGTATTTAGAAAGTAGTACCAACAGATTCCCTCAGCAAAAACTGAAAACAGTAGTATGATGAATAAAAATTGAATATATATAATATATATGTGATTTCTATATCCATTAATCTAGTGATGGACAGTTTGGTTGCTTCCATATCTTGACTTTTATAAATAATACTGCAATAAACATAGGGGTGCATATATCTTTTCGAATTAATGTTTTCATTTTCTTTATGTAAATGTTCAATAGTGAAATTACTGAATCACATGATATTTCTATTTCTAATTTTTTTGAGGAAGCTCTAAAATGCTTTTTTTAAACGTTTTAATTTTTTTTAAATTTTTATTTATTTATGATAGTCACACAGAAAGAGAGGCAGAGACATAGGCAGAGGGAAAAACAGGTTCCATGCACTGGGAGCCCATAGTGGGATTCAATCCCAGGTCTCCAGGATCACGCCCTGGGCCAAAGGCAGGCGCCAAACCACTGCGCCACCCAGGGATCCCTCTAAAATGTATTTCACAATGGATACACCAATCTACATTCCCATCAACAGGGCAACCATTCCTTTTTCTCACATCCTTGCTGACACTTGTGTTTGTTTTGATTCTAGTCATTCTGACAGGTGTAAGGTGGTTTTGATTTCCATTTCCCTGAGGATTAGTGATGTCAAGCATCTTTTTATGTGTCTGTGGTCATCTGCATGTTTTTTTTTTGAAAAAAAAGAAAAGTCTATTCAGGTCCTCTGTCCATTTTTAATTGGATTATTTGTTTTTTGTACAAGTTCTTTACATATTTTGGATATTAACTTCTTATCATATATATCATTTGCAAATGTCTATTTCCATTTAATAGGTTGCTGTTTGTTTTGTCAGCAGTTTCCTTCAAAGTGCTAAAGTTTTTTTATCTTGGAGTAGTCCCAGTAGTTTATTTTTGCTTTTGTTTCCCTTGCCTGAGGAGATATACCTAGAAAAATGTTTATAAGGCTAATGTCAGAGAAATTACTTGCCTATGTTTTCTTCTAGGATTTTTATGATTTCAGGTCTCACATGTAGATCTTTAATCCATTTTGAGTTTATTTTTGTGTATGGTGTAAGAAAGTAGTCCAGTTTCATTCTTTTGTGTGTAACTGCCCAGTTTTCTCAGCATCATTTTTTGAATAGACTTTTTCTCCATTGTACATTCTCACTTCTTTTGTCATAGATTAATTGACCATATAAGCATGGGTTTATTTCAGGGTTCTCTATTCTGTTCCACTGATCAATGTGTCTCTTTCTGTTCCAGAACTACACTTTTTTTTTATTACTACAGTTTTGTAGTGTATCTTGAAATCTTGAATTATGTATCTCTAGCTTTATTCTTCTTTCTCAAAATTTCTTTGACTAGCTAGGGTCTTGTATAGCCCATAAAAATTTTAATAATATTTGTGAAAAATGCTGTTGGTATTTGATGGGGATTGCGTTAAATCTGTGGATTGTTTTGGGTAGTATGAATATTAACAGTATTGGTTATTCTGATTCATGAGCATGGAATATCTTTTCGTTTCTATAGTCATTTTTTACTTTTTTTTAATCAATTTTTAAAGATTTTATTTGTTAATGACAGACACACACACAGAGACGCAGAAACATAAGCAGAGGGAAAAGCAGGCTCCCTGCAGGAAGCCCGATGCAGGACTCCATCCTAGGACCCGAGGATCACCACCTGAGCCAAAGCCAGATGCTCAACCACTGAACCTCCCAGGTTCCCCCCTTTTATCAATGTTTAATAGTTTTCAGAGTACAGGTCTTTCACCTCCTTGGTTAAGTTTATTCCTAGGTATTTTATTCTTTTTGGTACAATTATAAGACGTGGAAGAATTTTAAGTGCGTATTACTAAGTGAAAGAAGCCAATCCAAAAGGGCTACACACGGTGTGATTCCAACTATGTGACATTCTGGAAAAGGCAAAACTATAAAGACAATGAAGAGAATCAGTGGTAGTCAAGGAGAGAGGAAGGAACAAATCGGAGCACAAAGGATGTTTAAGTCAGTGAAACTGTTCTGTATGATATTCTAATGGTAGATATGTATACATACACATATATGTATATATATAAACATACTCTAATGGTGTGTATATATATATATATACATACATTACACACACACACACACACACACACACACACACACATTTGTCAAAACCTATACAATGTACAAGACCAAGAGTGAATCCTAGTGTAAACTATAAACTTTGGGTGATTATGTATTAATGTTAAGTTCCTCAGTTGGAACAAATGAACTGCTCTGGTGCAGAATGTAGATAGATAGCAGAGGAAATTGTATGCAGAGGGGGACAAGGGATATATGAAAACTCTATACCTTCTGCTTAATTTTGCTGTGAATTTAAAACTGCTCTAAAATATAGTCTATTAAAAGAGAGAATGTACTCATATGGTACTATTATATTCAAAATTATGGTTACATAGATCATTTGCTATACAATCGGAATTTGTAAATTGATTTTAATGTTTGCCAGGATTTTAATAATTATACAACAGGAACAGAGGACTTCAAAATAATTATGAAAACCTTGAGGAAAAGGGACAAAAGATGAGAACACAACATTAATAAATTTACACAGAAATTTATTATTCAAGAAAATGAAAATAAGAATTATATTACCATCACAAGCATAGTCATATTTTAATATCTTATGAAAGCTGATAGACACAACAGATAACATTTATGAAGGGCTCACTATATTCCAAGCATTCTTGTTAAAGACTTTGTATGCCATAACTCTTTATTTTTTTTTTAATTTTTTTTTAATTTTTATTTATTTATGACAGTCACAGAGAGAGAGAGAGAGGCAGAGACACAGGCAGAGGGAGAAGCAGGCTCCATGCACCGGGAGCCCGACGTGGGATTCGATCCCGGGTCTCCAGGATCGCGCCCTGGGCCAAAGGCAGGCGCCAAACCGCTGCGCCACCCAGGGATCCCGCCATAACTCTTTAAATCATTGTAAAAATTTCCGTAAAGTGAGTATTGATGTTTTATTTCCATTTATAGATGAAGAAAGTGATGAAATATGTTAATAGCTTTTCTAGTATTGAAAATTCCTTACATTCTTGGATAAAACACTTTACACACCCTCTTGGTGATGACATTGTATTCTTTTAATGTGTTGCTAGGATTTTTCTGTTCCTATTTTAACTAGGACTTTCCATCAATGCTTTTTTTAAAAAAAAGACTTTATTTATTCATGAGAGACAGAGAGAGAGAAAGAGACACAGGCAGAGGGAGAAGCAGGCTCCACGCAGGGAGCCTCATGTGGGACTCGATCCCAGGTCTTCAGGATCAAGCTCTGGGCTGAAGGCAGCGCTAAACTGCTGAGCCACCCAGGCTGCCCTCCATCAATGCTTTTAAGTAAGATTAGTCTGTAAATAGTATATGATACTTAATCTTTAACATCTTTAGGCGTTATTTGTACCTGCAAACTTTCATGAATTAAGAGTATTATGATTCTTACTAATTAGTGGGCTTAAAGCTGTCTTCTTGCAAATATCTGATGTAGTTATGTTGATGCTACACTATTTGGTACATAGATATTCATAATTGTTTTGCATGCATAGGAAGGTGCGTATTACTCTAATCATAAAATACACTTCTTCATTTTTTAAAAAGATTTTATTTATTTATTAATGAGAGAGACAGGGAGAGAGAGAGAGAGGCAGAGACGTAGGCAGAGGTAGAAGCAGGCTCCGTGCAGGAAGCCAGATGAGGGACTCATTCCCGGGACTCCAGGATCATGCCCTGAGCCAAATGCAGACGCTCAACTGCTGAGCCACCCAGGCATCCCATCTTCTTCATTTTGTTTAACATGTTTTTGGTTTGTATGATACCTTATTTTCCCTTATGATTGTGATTCCCGCTTACTTTTTGTATGCCTTTGCCTGGTATGTGTATATATACTTTAACTTTCAAACATTCTGAGTTTTCTGAGTTATAGATATAAAACATAAAACTCGATTTTGTTTGTGATCCAATCTAAAAATCTTATTTTCAACATAGAAAATGAGATAACTCTATTAATTGGTTGTTATATGAAAGATATGTTTGCTCTTGGTTCTGCTGTACTGTTTTGTGTTATGTTTTAATTTTTTAACTTTGTAAAGTTTCCTCACTCTGAGGTTTATTTTCTTTTATTTCTGTATGTGTGTGTTCTCTATGATTTTCATTTTGTTCTTTGCTACTTTTGTACTTATTCCTTTATAATTAACTGCATTTCTCTTTTTTATAGACTATGTTTATTAGTTTGTTGAAATAAATAATAATAAAAATTAATATTTTGTTCCTGTCTTCTATTATAAATTACAATATATTGTAATATATTATAATATTATATTCTCTTCTATTGTATAATTTGTTTAATATTATCTTGATTATAGCTTATCTTTGTGTTGTTAAATACATTGGACTACTTGGTTAAGTGATTTCCTTTGACTCCTGGCCATTAAACAGTCAATGCCTTCATATCCCATCTTCTTTTGCCCTTCTCATCCAAATTTTGTTTAGATATATCACTTCTATATTGTCAGAGTCTATGAAATTTATATTCTATTATTTTGTCCTAATTCTCATGGTCTCACATATCAAATCCATGATTAAATACATTTAGTACTGACAATCAGTCTTTAACCCAGAATGTCTCTTCCATTCATCTCCTAGAAAGTTAAATTCCATTCTCCACCCTGAAGACATGTTCATTTGAATAATATTCCCTTAGTTATGATACGATGTTCAAAACTACGTGCACCTGTTATATTTGGAGGATTGTTTGGCTAAACAAAAATACTCCTTAGCTCTCACTTTATTTTCTTTGGTATCTGGTGGATTTTCCTCCACTAATATTGACTGATTCTATTCTGCTATCAATGTTGCAGTGAAGAATTCTGAGGCCACTCTTAATATTTTCCTTTATAAGTTACTGTTTTTGCCTGCATACCTAAAATATTCTTTTTACATTTAAATTCTAGATACTGTACTAGGATATATCTTGATGGTGATAATACTGGGGCAATTTTCCTAGTCATCATTGTGTCCTTTAAAAATGAAATTGCTTTTTTTTGTTATTATAATTTTTTTATGTAAGCTCCAGACCCACAGGGGGCTTGAAATCACAACCCCAAGATCAAGAGTTGCATGTTCTACGGACAAGTGTCTCTTAAAAAAAAAAAAAAAAAAAAAAAAAGAGGCAAACCATGACATAGACTCTAATGGGCTAAATAGATGATGGGTATTAAAGAGGGTACCTGTAATGAATACCAGGTGTTATATGGAGGTGATGAATCACTGAGTTCTACTCTTGAAAGTTACATTATTGGTTAACTAACTGGAATTTAAATAAAAACTTGAAAAAGAAAAAAAATGAAATTGTTGATCCTTCATTTCAAGAATGTTGCTTTCTTTAACAATGTATTTAAATATTTGTAATTTTTTTATATTTATTTTTCTTCTACAGGGTCTCTAATTATGTATGTGTTGGATTATGTTTGCCAATCTTGTACATCTTTCATATTCTCTCTAATCCTATTCATCTCTATTTCCAGTTCATTGTGCCAATTTATCTCATTTCCGTTCTCTTTCTCTTACTGTGTTTACCTCAGTGCATATTTTTACCTTGTAATTCTTTCATATCCATTCTTAATTTGTAATGTTTTATTTTTAGTTCCACTTCTTTCCCCAAGTTTTGCCAACTTTGGGTCATCAGCTCCTCCTCAACCATCCCCAAGTTCTCATATTTGTCTTGTAGCTTTCATTCACAGAAGCAATTCCTTCATTGCACCCTTATGAAAATTCATGGCAAAATGTTGGGACAAATTTTTCAACTTCTCCTTGGCAACACTGTTATGATATGTGTTCTCTAACAATTGTTACGTTTTGATGCTCCTCTGTAAGTCTTTTCCTATATTATTTTTGTATTGATACTGTGCCCGTTCTTTTTTTATTACTCATAATTAGCTAAGTTTTTCTCCTCTAGGTTCCTGAGAAGAAAAGAGGAGGAAATAGCCATCTGAGATTTAGAAATACTCTCTTCTCTGCTGATGAAGAGATAGCCTGCTTTTTGCAAATATCACTCCTCTGTTCAATCTGCATTTTGCCCTCCATTTCATCCCCCAGCACATATACAAGAAAGTTCTGGTCATCAGTCCCACTCACTTTAGTTCCTACACTGATTTCTGCAAAGATGCATAGGTTTGGCAAGTCAAGATGAGCAATTCACCTTTGGGAAGAATACATTTCTTGGCTTCTGTTAGATTAGCCACAAGTGAGCCCTGTCTCCACTTGTCACACTTCTTTTCTCCTTCTGTAGCAATACCCCAGTTTCAGCTTCTCCATCCATTGCTGCAACCAAGAGAAAGAGCTTTAGCACTTCAAAGTGAAACTCTCACTTTCAGGAATGATATTTTTATCAATGCTTTCTAAGATTAGTTAACATTGGGCTCACTATCTGCTATTCTTCTCTTTACTTCCTTTTCTTCAAGTTCTGGTTGATCTCAGCAGTTTGGGCATCTTGTACACACATTTTGAAAACTGCAGATTATCTATCTCCTGATTTTGTTAAAATTAGAATTAGCAGATTTTTTTTTTTTTGTTTTAATTCCCCTTGTTGTTTTGCTATGTTGTTCAGGAAAATAAAGGGAAAAATGGCTGATTTTTGTCATCATCATCATCTAGAACTTGTCCATGTATTCAGCAGTACTAATCATACGTATTACATACTAATTCTTCAGAAGTCTCCATAACCTCAAAGACATTTATTAGGGGTGCTGGGTAGCTCAGTGGTTGAGCATCTGTCTTTGGCTCAGGGCATGATCCTGGGGTTCTGGGAGTGAGTTCCACATTGGCTCTTCATAGGGAACTTGCTTCTCCCTCTGCCTGAGTCTCTGCCTCTGTGTGTGTGTGTCTCGTGAATAAATAAATAAATCTTTAAAAAAAAAAAGACATTTGTTACTGTCTGTTTTCCTCACCAATAATAGCAGATATTTATTTTGAAAGTTGAGGCTCATGAAAATTTTCACTGGCCTGAAAAAATTCTGTAATTTCCTTTTACTACAACAAATGTTTTCTTGTTTGTTTCCCCAAACCCTTCTTTTTCATCTTTATTCAACAACTAATATAAGACTTGGCTACAAGCAGAGCCGAATAATCTGTATTCCTTTGCACCTAATCTTGTTAATGCCTATACTTAAATTAATAAGTATTTCTTCTTTGGGCTTGAAATTTATCATTATCATCATTATCATCATGATCATGACCACATCATCATCATCATCACCATCATATCATCATCATCAACATCTTTCCTAGTGATAAAGCACTTCTATTGGATCATTAGACTGTTAAGTTTCAAAAGGCCAGTTACCAATTCTCTGCACTGTGGTATATCTCTAGGGACTAAAATGGTGCTTATCCAGAGTGGTGGTTATTAAACATATATGCTCAATAAACAGATGAATGGTATTTCCTTTGCTGTCTCTGGTACAGAGTGCCAGACTTGTTCAAAGATAGGGTTTACAATATTTCTGATTTCAGAAAATTGCAATATAAGTATTTGTTTTCAAGTAAGTAAATGCAAAGGGTTAGTGTTTAAAATGAAGCTTTTTATTTTATTTATTTGCCTTCCCATGTTGTAAAAAGAATATAGTGCAACACTACTGTGGATGTAGAAGGGGAAAAGAAATACAAAAGAGAATGGGGTGGTGGTAGAGGTGGCAGGAAAGTTTTTACCCAGCCTGAAAATCTCTTCCTCCAGTAGGGGAACTGGAATGCCATTCCATCTTTTATCAGCTATTCTTGTCTCCGGTGGGCCAAGTGGTTAGGAATGAGGAGTTAAAAAGTTTCCTTGCTGTGGCTCTAAATGTCATCCCTTCTCTTTGCTTGGCTTTAAGGCATTTTCATTTCCATTTGTTTTTTGTAGGGTTTTTTTTTTTTTTTTTGTCTTTTTCTAGTCGTAAAATGAGATTATATAGATACTGCTATTCCACTTTCATAATCAAATGTAGGAGGAAAATAACAAAAATTTTCAAAGGTGAATTATATTAGTAAAGGAAGAGTAAGGACTGTCTTAAACAGGGATGAGAAAATGGAGATTCAATTTTTGGCAATAGCTCCCTGCCCAAGTAGCCACTAGGATTTGGAAAATTTACTGCTCATGTCTGTAATATAGACACTACTGAGAATTCTTAAAGTCAAATAAGGTGTAAGTCTTCACCCACTATTTTCTTCCTATGGTCTTCTTTGAAAGAATAGCATATGGTGAATTTGTATGGTGCAACACTGAGCATCTGGAGACAGTAACACATGCCTTTTAAAGCTGAGGTGTATTGGAAGAGTTTGATATCTGTTGTTCCCTTAATGAGGAGATGCTTCTCTCATTCAGATTATTAGGTAGATGTGAAACCAAATATTTTCATTAGCAGTTGTGCTCCACAGAAAAGATTCTAGAAAGTCAAGGATATCTAGTCCATCTAGTAATACGTCGTCATTACCAACATTGTTTTTTCTCATGTGAATGTATATGGGAAGAGCTAGAGGTTTTTCATCAATTTGAGGGTATGCTTTATGCATTAAAAATGTTTCTGCATTCTGCATTTACAATTGAGAGTATTTTAAGATAGTACATTTGTTACATAAGACATATTTAGGTAAAATAAAGTGCCCAGTTTACTCACACTAAAGGATAAAATCCTTTAGGCTTTCAAAAAAGGACTCAACTATCTGAAAGACTACTAAAATTACACACACATAGTATCAAAAACTGTCCCCAGTGTATTCACAGGGAGTGATCTGATCACTTCAAATGTTATGTGATTTGAGGAGAGTTGTACTTGACTTTTTTCCTAGTCATTTCACACACATCATTTACTTTGCTTTCTCCTTACCGTCAACTACCTCGTGAAGATTATGAAACAAAATTATGGTTCATGGAAGTGAGTCAACAATGTCCCGATTGTTTTATATTTACCAAATGTGTGGATTCACCTCTTCGATCTTGTGCATGTACAAGGCGCTAAATACATTATCCACTTCCACGCAAGCCTCTGTAGTTGAGCAATAAACAAGACTGATTCACATTCCAACAGAGCAAAGAAAATCTACAATAGGACAGCGAGGCCAACACTGGGAAAATCTGAGTAAAAACGAAATGCTCTGCAATAAAAAGATTGAGAAATGTTCCGATCAAACGTGCTAAGCTGTGTCCCGGTTTTTGTTTTTTTTTTTTTTTGTTGTTGTTGTTTTTGTTTGTTTGTTTTTAGGACATTGGGGAAAGGGAGGAAAACCAAGGGCAGAAGATAACCAGCTGCCCCCGAGCCCTTTTAGACCTTCCCAGATCACTGAGGACAGGACCCAAGCAATGGGGTCATAAGATTTTTCTTTTTTCTATCCTTTTCCTTCTTTTTCCTTCTTCTTCTATTTTTTTTTTTTTTTTTTTTGGTAACCTCCTTAGCTGGTGAACCCCGGCCGCAAGCAAACACGGCCACCCTCCTCCAGGAAACGGCTCCCAGGAGCTGGCGCGGGTTTGCCTGCACTGAGCTCCCCGCCGGCGCCTTCTGGCCGGACCCCCGTGCCCAGGAGCGCCCAGGAAGCGAGGCGCGGCAGGGGCCCCACACCGCTGTCACGGATGCACCTGCGAGGTCCTCATCCGGGCAGGGGGGAAGGGAGGGCGCGAGCAACGGCCCGCACCCCGCGGCCGGGCAGCAGCCGCAGTGGAGCCGGCGGCGGGTGCGCTCGCAGGTGCTGCAGGCCGTGGCGCGGCCGCCCGGGGCTCGGCACCGTCACCAGCGCGCAGAGGCCGGGGCTCCGGCCGGGCCCGGGTAACCCCCAGCCTCAGCTACACCGGGAAGGGGCGCGAAGGGGGAGGAGGGGGGGAGGAGGGGGTGGGGTGGGCTGGGCTGGGGTGGGGGTGGCGGAGGGAGCGACCCATCCCCGTGTCCTCCCGCATTTCCCCTCCTGGAGAAGGTGGGCACCTGGGCCGGCTCGTGCGCGCCTCCCTCCCCGCTCGTCTCGGCTCCGGGCGCGCATCGCCCCGGCTCCCCTCGCTCTCCCCCTCCCTCCCCTCGCTCTCCCCCTCCCTCCCCTCCCTCCCCTCCCTCCTCCCTCCCGGCCGCGTGCCTCCTCCCCTCCCCCTCCCCCTCCGCCTCCCCCCTCCCCTCCAGCGGAGCCGGAGATGGGCTGAGAGCGCGCGCGGCGCAGCAGCTCCGGATCCACCGCCGTCCCCGCCCGCGGCTCCCCGCGTCCCCGCCGCCGCCGCTGCCGCCGCCTCGGCGTCCCCGGGCCCCAGTCCCGCGCCCAGGACAGCGCCGCCACCGCCGCCCGGCCCGGCCCGGCCCTGCCCGCCGCCTGCGCTGCGCAGCCCCGGCGCGCGCCCGGATGGCGCTTCCCTCCCGGGACCGGTGAGTGGCGAGTGGCCGGGGGAGCGCGGGGTGAGCGGCGCTCGCCGAGGAGGTGCCGCGAGCCACCTGCCGGGACGCCGGGTCCCCGGGGCGGGGCGGGGCGGGGCGGGGGCTGCGGGGTGTCCACTCCACGCGGGCGGCCGAGCCCCCTGCCGCGGGTCCCCGAGGGCGCCCCGGCTCTGGCCCCGCGGAGGCGGCGGCGGCCCTGCCCTCCCGGACCCGGACCCGGACCGGGTCTTCCCTGCCCGCACGGTCCCCGCGGGTCTCCCTCCTGCCTTCCCGCTTCCGTCAGCGGGCAGACGCGCCCCCGCCCCCGCCCCCGCCCCCGCCCCCCGCCTCCCCCCCGCGTCGCCCACAAAGCCAGTCCGCGAAGTCCGCCCCGACCCCTGCCCTCCGCCTACACGCCGGCTCGCGAGCCCCGCTGTCCCGCCGCGGTCCGGCCGGCGAGCCCTGCCCTCGTCGCCTCCCCACGGCGGTGCCTCCTCGCCGTCCGCCTCTCCGACAGTCGCCCCAGGACCCTGGCACAGGCTCGCGGTGAGCCAGGCTGGCGCACGGCTGCTTCGCGCGTGTCTCCGCACCTGGGCTCGCGGGGCGCGGGGCGCGGGGGGCCGGGCCGGGCCGGGGGGTACGGCCGAGCGTGAGCACAGCGAGACCCAAACACGAAAACAAAACAACAACAACAAAAAAACCAAACCTTTTGCGGCCAAACTTTTTTGTTATTGCTGTTTCCAAGAGCACACCTTTTGGAAGCCGCTCGGATTCGTTCCGTTCGGTTTTAAGGGCTTCTCGGCTGCCACAGGGAACGCCCCTCCGTTACCTGTTTTCTCCGGAATCGGTCTGGGTTCCCGGTGGAGAACCCTGCCCCTTGCCTGGGTGATGAACCTTCTTCACTCTCTAAAGCTCAGCAAGTCTTGAGGATAGAAGGAGCTTTTCCTTGAAGGAGAGGAGGAGAGTGGCACCAAACTCACTCTTTAAAATCTTCTTTGAGTTTGCAGTAAGCCCAAGCCCTTATTTCTCTTTTAGCTTAATGTTAAGCTAAGAGAGGGATACAGTAGGGTCAGAAAATGTGTACCCAAAAGCTCCGCTGCGATCTGGGTACTGGTGTTGGCTGGTGTCTTAGCATCCACACAGTCTTTCTGAAGTTTTCTTAGGGCAGCTGCCCTTTCTTTCTGAAACCATGTTTAACGTTTTCGTATTTCTGGTTGGCTTGAGAGAAAACAGGCAGTTGTGTTCAATGAATGAATGAGCAACGCACAGGAGGGGGATGAGTGAGCTCGGGGACAGATTATCCAAATACTAAAATCTGTATTCCCGGTTCCCTATTTATTGCAATCTTAAAAAAGCAAAACTGCTCACACACCGTTTATGATTTAGTTTCCTAAGGAAGTAAAGAAAATAGATTGATCTCAGCATGTTTTACCGTATACACCGTTGGTCACAGGGTTTGTGCTCTAGTTCATGCAGACAAGAGGATGTAGAAATAAATGTTGAAACTTTAAAAGGTGCCCCATTTGAGTATGTAGTGTGTGAATATAAATCTCCTGGTAGTATTATTTTTATTTTGACTAATTTTGAAGAAATAAAAATTAAATTGGTTTTCTTTTGCTCTCGCAGTTGATGCAGAGAGATGCATGCTTTCCTCACCTTAAACTAGCAAGCTCTCTGCCTACATAAGAACTAGAAAGGAAGAGATGAGCAGTTATTTAGAGAATTTGTCTCGTGAGGATTGCCTTGATATCTTGCCTTACCCTATGTTAAGAATTTTTTTGAAATTTTGTTTTAATTAAGACTGTATGGGTGTGTTTATTTCCCTTTTCTTGTAACATAGGCAGAAATGCAGTCAGCAAGTCACTGACAAGGGGTGGTGTTAAGTAAACGTTGAGAGCTGCTTCTAAAGTCAGGAGAAGCTATGAGTAATTGCTTTATTGTTGGTTTTCTAAATTTGGAAATTTTAGTTGTTAAACCTAATGCTTGACTAAGAAGACTATTCAAAGCCAAGTATTTACACTTACAACAATTACTGCAAATATGTACTTGTGGACATATGAGGTGAATAGATAGTAGGTAAGTTATGAGCTGACTCAAAAGGTCATTTCCTTTTCATTAAATGCCTTTAAAACCTTTCGATAACAGTAGATGCTTGCTGTATGCAATATACCCAATACCAGTGAATCTATATTGGAAAAGATACATCCCAACTGAATGAAAAGCAAAGCAAGGAGCAATGCTGACTTTGATCAGCTATTGCCCATAATTGTGTAAATGATAAGTTCAAGCGACATGTGCTACCATAATTCTAATTAATGTCAAATTCTAGACAATGTCAAAAATGTCTCAACATACCTTTCTGTATGTTGTATGTATGCTTATAGACATGCAATATTAAAAAGGTCTCAGAATTGTCTATGAAAATGCAAATAATTAATCTGCCATAAATTATGGCATGATTTTTGGGTAAGAGCTCTTGATGAACTGGAACTCAAGATCTGCCTAAATTTAATGTCATTGTTGTTATGCAAAACAGCTAAATATAACACTTGCAGAGATAAGGGATACTAATATTTGAATGGCACATCTTTGACTATCATTAAGTTATATCTTATAATGCTCACTATTATGTGCCACCTAGAGGATGGGATGGGTGTATATTAAATGTATAGTAAATGTTTACAGTGGTAAAAAAAAAATTAAATTGGTGAAGAGAAATTTAAAAATGTGGAAATGATACAGATTATTTCACCAATAGATTGTATTAGTTGAAACCATTATGTGAAATTATTTTTTGGCTTGTGTGTGGTGGTATGGGGAGGGTGTGCTAAGGAAGAGAAAGCAGGCAAGAAGGGAGAGATAAAGGATAAAAAGCTATGGATACTTGCTTAAATTTTTTACTTCAAGTTCAGGTAACTAAATACAGGTTCTATTATTTTGGTATTTGGAATAACAGCTTTTTTCCAACTTGGGTTTTAAGAACTGTTTCTTTAATTACAGCAATAAAAATACCATTTTTAAAAATGAAGTGGCTCATTTATTTTATTCAGTAAAACCCGGAGATTATAAGCAAACTCTCTTACGTAAACTAATTGACCTAAATAAAATTCTAGACAAATTTAAAAACAAAATCTTGAAAGAAGGAAAACACACATATTCCCATACATCTAAAATTACAATATTAAATAAAGAGCCAGGTGATTTAATGTTTTAAGAAGTCAAGAAGATTCAGTTGAGGGATAACTACATAAAATTCTTTCATAGCTTAATACAATATCTCATATATTTTTCTTACACTTCTGAGTGTATTATCCATTTTTATGGATTTTTGCATTTTTATTTACAATTTACAAGGATCTGTATTTTATTAAATGTGTCAAATTTTAAAAATTCCAAACAATCCTCATATTTTACTTGTAAATATCAAATTATTACATCAATGTTTACAAATGGCTATGCTTTCTATCCTTATTCTATAGGGGAAGAGAACATTTAATAACAAACTCTCAAAGAATTAATGAGCAAAATGAATATTTCAAAACTAGCATGATGATCTAACCAAAGTTTAGTAGTGCTTTCAAAGTAGCACTCTCATAAGATGAATTAAACAATTGAAATTCTTGCAGAAGAGACATATTTAGATTTAATTAGAAATATTTAGAGTCTGTGATTTTACATGTGACCATGTGTGAGATTCACTTTTTTCATGAGGCCGCAAATAAAATGTTTGGCCTTCTTAATAGAAGGAATCAGAGAATTTAGATATCAATTAAAGGATGTACAGGGCCTTCCATCCCTATCATTTTACTATATCTTACCCAAGTTTCTTAAATAGTTAGTAGAAACAGAATTAGAATCCAGGTCTCCTGACTCCATGATGTATGTCCTTCTATAAAATAAAAGTCAATTTTCCTTCTTATTTTAAGAAGGTAATAAGAGAAAAATCAGTTTGAGTATCAAAGAAAACTGAAATTAAATGAAAGTCTGTACTTCTTTAGGAAATGCCTGGTCCTGTCACCATCATAGTTGAAAGTAATATGTTTCTGCACAATCTTTTCCACCTGTAGGTTTAAAACTTGGGAAATATTTGAAAATTTAACTGTTATTGGCTCACCTAAACATATTTTAATATTTTTGCTTAATTTTCACCATAAATTCTTCACCTATATAGGTTTCTTTCATGGTAGTTATATGTCCTGGATACTTCCATTTTAACTTTTAATAGATAGTTCATTGAAAAATATTCATAAAAACAGATTTCGGTTTCCGTAATTAAAACGGGGAATAAACTTGTAGTTTCATCTATGTACAGTCTTTTTGGCATCACAGAGAAAGTCTATGCATCCCCACACAAACTTGTTTTTTGTTTCGTCACTGTAGCCTGTGAATAGCTCAGCTGGTCAGGGAAGATAAATTTCTTTAACAAAGCTCCAAGTCTGCAATAGAAAATCCTGGCACTTTGAGCTTTCCCCCCTCACTGGTGACCAGACAGATCAGTGAAAGTGAATGACTCAATCAATGGGGAACCATCATCATTACCTGGTCAAAGATAAACTTCCAAATGTATTCTTAGTGATGGTGGCTTATCAGGGCCATCTCACCTAGGAAGAGCAACATGGTAATATAGATTGATTTCTCAATTACATTATCTGGAAAAAAAAAAAACTGTGTTGTCTAAGTGTGCCTGGGTTGATTGAAATTAGGGGAATCTGTGGCTTCAGACGGCTGTGTCTCTCTTTCAGAGGCTGAGGGGGAAAGCCTCAGCTTAGGAAATGGCCTTTTTAAAACCAACTAAGACATAGATTTAACTGAAGGAATGAATAACTACATCTCTGAGGCCTAATTGCTTTGGAATGTAATTCAGCCTCCACTTATTGAGGGACTACCACGTGGCAAGAACTGAAGTGGTGACTACAGACACAGGATGAATGTGATGCAGTTCTGACTTCAAGCTGCTTACAGTATAACTGGAGGGACAGATAAGAACAAACAGAAAGGAACTATAGGATACCAGCTGGCCTTAACCTACGGCAGCCACCAAGTTACTGAACAAGGATGTCCAAAGAAAAAAATCAAAAAGACTACAACTTATTCTTAATATGCCTTGCCAAAATCGATGGAGGTTTGCCATGACTAAATCCTGGCATAAAAATAATCCATGTCCTTTAAAAAGCATATGTTTCCATTGCTTCCCGTATTAATTTTAACTCTGACGAAGATTTTTGTTTTGATAATGCAGGAGCCTATTATTATGAAGTAATATAGGTATAGCCCCATACTAATGGAGCCAATGATGGATTTAATCTTCATAGGTCATAGGGTGATTTTTTAAAAGAAATGTGATTAAATAGATACTTTTAACATGATTTGAAATATCAAGATTGTCTTTCAAGAAACTTAAATCTTCAAGGAATATTTCAAGGGAAATGTACAAAAGACAGAAGAAATGGAGACAATGAACAATATATGTAATATCTACTAAACAATAAAAGTTCACAAACTGCTTTAGCAAAATATATTTAAGGAGGTAATTTTAAAATTCTGTATCATATACTCTAATAATGAACACTTATTGAGCAGGTATGAAGATATGATACAAAGGAACATGGTGTTAATGATAATGATAGCTTCAGGCTTTGACTAGGAGACAGCTGGCTATTTCAATAGCCATCTTCTGCTGACTTTCAAAACCCACGAAGAGTCTGATATTTTACTCTCTAAGCATGAATAATTAATCTGAGACCTTGTTTTGGAGGGACCCAATGAGAGCAGTCAATCTAACTTGTCCTATTTGTCCATGTCAATAGCCTGGTAGTATTTGTCTGCCCCACCAAGTGGCTAAGCAGTACTTATAGAAATGGGAGTGGAGAAAACATCTAGAGGTGTTGACAGGTATTTACATGGGAAATGCAGAAGCTGGGCCATCCTGTGCTATTTCTAACACATTTCCTTGCTAAGATTAAGAGAAATAGGGAATATAGATCAAAGCATGGTCAGAGCTGTCTGGCGGGGAATGGCAGATTCAGCAGAGTTAAATTTAGGACCCTTGTAACAGTTTGGGAGAGCCATTTTTTCATGTAAAACTGAGATGCCACAGGAGCTGGGCAAGCTGAGAGCTTGAATATACTGTTACCATTTGATAAATGAACCCTTTCTCACAGTGTTAGTCACTGAGTCTGAGTTGACTCACCCCAAAATGATATGTTCCCTCCGTGTTAGGGAGGTGATCAGTCCAAAACCTCAAGGGGGACCTGCAAGTAGCAGTTGTCTGCCCTTTCCAGAGGCTTCTGTCAGCAATAGTGTTAGTCACAGAGACCTGTATCTCACAGATTTATTAGGGATGTGGGACCCCAAATGTAGAGAGCATCCAACAGCTTGCTTGACAACTTCCAACACAGAGTATGGATTTGACCTCAGTCAAAAGATGCCAATTTTTGGATTAGTTGTTGTGAAAGTCCAAGTAAAATATCCAAGTGACATAGAGACTATCTCTAATACTCCCAGATTCCAGTAAGATTCTAGATACCTTTCTTGTTGGTGGAGTTGAATAGACAGAAATTTGTCTCTGACTGCTGGAGGGATTGAATATTACAAATCCGCCCATACAGTCCCAAGTAACTTTATTTGACAAGCAGAGCTCTCAATTCTGTCAGGGTTTATTAGCCACTTTAGTATGTGTGTGTGTGTATATGTGTAAACAATACCACAGTCATGACATTGCTAATGGAAGCTTCTGACTGTGTCATAAATAGGATATCATATAGTTAAAGCATTGTACAATAGGAGGTAGAAGCACTCATCCTGCTCACCTACTGATGGCAAGTGGCAGAGGAATTTAGCTAGTTTTGGAGATAACCTGTTGGAACTTGAAGAGTTACTGCAACTGTGTATTCATGACCATGACACATTGTCTTCAGGGGCCAGTGGGATAGAAAAGAAAGCATTGGCACAGTCCAGTGTAATGTAGCAAGTGTTTAGTCTGTGCAATGGATTCAGTTACATGAGCAGTTAGTGATAATCCATTCAAGGCTTCCAGTTGTGTCTTTTTCATTATCCATATTGAGCTGTTGCATTAAGATATGGCGTTTCTTATTACTCATGTTGTCTTTAGGTCTGTAATCAGGGCTGTGATTTCCTTTTCTCCTGGGATTTTACACTGGTTTTGTTGGACCATCTGGGAAGAAACAGAAAAAACACTGGAAAATGATTTACATCTTCCATTAAACACTTATCTGCATACAGCCTTCCCCAATTCTGACTATCTTCTCCAGCACTATGGATGATGAACTATAAGTATATAACACATTAATTTTTATCATACAAAGTTTAAAACAACAAAAATAATACATTAAATTGGCCCCAAAGTCTTTATCCACAGGATCATGTTATCCTGCTTTTTCCATTGTGAACCCTGCCTCGATGCCATTACCTAACTCTGAGTGTTCTATAGATCCAGGTAAGAAAGTGACTTGAGGATTCATATCCAACACATCTATGTAGGTTTAATTCCTCCTTCCACTTGAAATTTTCTAGCATACTCAGGTGAATGAGTATGTCCTTTGATCCCTGTTGGGGATAGAGATACCTTGGCCTCTAATTATGTTTCTCTTGAAATCATTAGTCAAAGTAGAGGGACAGAGAGGAATCCGGGAGCAGAAAAGGAGATACTTCATATGCAATTTTAGTTTCAAGTAATGTGGCAGTGGTTCATGGCATAACCACATGAAATCTGAATATTTTTGGTACATCCGTTACTTTGTATGTGGAGGAGCAAGACCCTCATGGCTGACACTATCTATTTCAGCCTCGGAAATCCCTGGACTCAGAAACCACAGCTGCACTGATATTTTGCTGGTAACTTCTGGTTGACTAAGTCTTGGCTCACACAATGGTGACCTTCTTTAAGGACTCCATATTAATTAGGGGCATTAGCAGCCCTATTGTATAGATAATACCTCATAAGTTTTTAATGGCTTTAACATCAGGGCTGAGGGAGTTTTCCTGCACAGTGGTTGTGACCTCAAGAATTTATCTAGATTTGCCTGGATCTCTTTCTTTTTCTTTCTTTCTTTCTTTTTTTTTTTTCTTTTGGGTCTCTTCCTAATCCTCCAGTAGATCAACTTCATCAGAATTCTAGACTCAATCCAGGGCAGTAAGAGTTCAAATACTGGTCAAAGCCTCATCTGTGGTTTCCCAAAGGAGTTTTTCTATCTCTGCAAAATCTCCCCAAGAAAGGTAAAACTCTTTTATAGCAACCAAAACCCACTGTAAAAAAACAAAAACAGAAACCAAAACTCTGAGCAATTTTACTGTTACTTCCAGATGAATATATTTAGCATAATAGAATTAAGGAGAGATATAGCTATAAGACAACTTTTACTGCTTGCCATTTTGCTTAATAAGCCCTGTTCTCCATGCTCCTTCTTTCTCATGTGAGCCAGTCAAAATTCTAATGATCCATCTGGGTTCTGTTAGGGATTTCTCCCTTTCATACTCAATTTGTGTTTGCATTCTTCTATTGTCTGAAATAGGAAGCAACCTTCTGCCTGCCCATTACAAATCTTAGTATTAGTTGTAACTTGTGCTGCGGATCAGAGGCAAGCCACCAGATTGCAAGAAGTCCTTCCACCTAGAGGAGGATAAAAAACAGAACAGCATCTTGCCATCTGTATTTTACCTACTTCCTGCTACTTAGCTTACTTAACCTCCTTAATTCCAGGCAAAAAAAGTGGAGGACCTTTATTGCCAATAGATGATATTATTTGCTACTGATTCCCGTAGACCTACCCTCAAATTCATTAATGGACCTGCGAGGCCCTCATCCTTTTTTTAAGAAAGAAAGCCATGTCTATGTCAACATCCCATCCTTATTACCAAAATGATCAAAAACTCTGAAGAGTTTGAGATGTTACTCTAGTTTCAAACTGACATGAAAACCTGCCACAGATTCATGGATGGTAGCAGAAGACATTAGGGTCAGAGATGAGGGACAATTTATTATTCATAGCAGTAGCAAAAGTTTCAGCATTTTTGCAGTGGTTCCCTAAGTCCTAGTTTCCACAAGAAAACACAGAACAGACCGGCTGATGCTTAAACAGTGCAAGAAAGGGATCCTGAACTTAAGGAGTGCAAATCCTTTATAATGGATGATAAGTATGCCTTACTTTACTCTACAAGGAGATGCTAGTTCTAACTTCAAGGTTATTTGCTTTACAAACTTCTTTTAAAAATAGTTCAGAACAAAAGCAGCCAATGCTTCTTTCATAAGATGTGCAGAAACGTGAGAGACCCTTAGGAAATTGTCTCCTAACAATGACAGAAGATTTCAATAAATGCTTGTTTTGATAGGCTCTTTATCTATGGTTTGATATATGTTCACCGTTGCTATTTCCTAATGATGGAGTGCTTTAAACATGTGCAACCTGAGATTGATGAATCCCTCACTAAGACATAAACTAAGAAAGAAACTTTTAAAGCAAATATATTCCATTTATAAAGTGCAACATTCGATTCTTAATTAGTTGCTCCTGACTATATGGGCTATGCTCTATAGACTAGATAATTATATAGTGTAGGAAAGACTAAAGAACTGAGCATTTCTAGGTCAGGAAGTTAAAAATCTGAGCCCAAAATACAGGATATAAGAAATGTCTATTTTGAGTAATTATAGTAGATCATAAGTAAAAATCATTAAACAAAAATGGTGTATGTGAATCTTTTCCTATAGCCTTAATACTTCTCTGATACTTTGCACTTTAAAGGGTGCCTAAACTTTTCCAAATAATCAGAGGAAAAAGGCTCATTGATGTTTTATTTTTGCTTAATTGTAGACTGTTTCTTCAAGATTGAGCGTTGTCATCATTTTCTCTAATATGCATCTCCTATACCCTAGGCTAGGACACATGCCTTTTCTGTATGATGGTAAATGCCCAGGTTTATCTGTATCATATTATGACTTTACAAGATCACATTGGCATGATACATTTATTTATTTTTTTAAAATTTATTTTATTTTATTTATTTATGATAGGCACACAGTGAGAGAGAGAGAGAGGCAGAGACACAGGCAGAGGGAGAAGCAGGCTCCATGCACCGGGAGCCCGATGTGGGATTTGATCCCGGGTCTCCAGGATCGCGCCCTGGGCCAAAGGCAGGTGCTAAACCGCTGCGCCACCCAGGGATCCCGGCATGATACATTTATATGTGGTTCCCCCACTGGATTACTTTGAAGCTGGTTGCTTATTAAGTTTCAAAACCTTAGTGCTCAGCTTCCTAATTGATGCATAGTAGGTCAATATTTATGGAGGTGAACAAAAGGTAACAAAGTCTATTAACATTGAACTTAACATTGGATATTTTAGTAAGTTATGTCCCACAAGTAATAACTAAAAGGAAGATATGTAGAATATTTGAGCTGGAAAAATCTTTAAGAGTTCTTAGTGGCCTTTGGTTTAGTTATAGCTGTGTTAAACATCCAAATTCTGATGCTTCTTCCTAGTTTTGTGACCTCCTGAAACATTTAAAATTATATCCTGTTTTTTTGTGAAACCTTAAAATTAGTAGTTTGTATACTTTTAGAAATTGATGGGAACATCACAAAGTATAATGCAAGCCCTTGTTTGATTATCGAAGTTTGAGTGTCTTTGATTATATTATCCAGGACAGATTTCTCTTTTAACCCTCAGTTAGAAACTTCAAAGCCTTTGACTTTTCCCCTTTATCAAAGGGTTAGACTAAAGATGAGCATACCTCTTTTCACCTCTTGCCCTGATGCACAGATGCTCTTTCTTCGTTTCTTTGTCATCTTGTTTTTTTCTCTGCTGTTCAGATGTCTGCTGTTCATGCCTGCCTGCCTTTGCGTTTTCTGTCACTGCCCCACCCTGATCACTATTGTTAAAACCAATGCTGCCAACCCTGAAGTCTGATGTACTTCTCCCCTGCCTTTTTTCTCTAATTTTTCAATTTATTTTGCATCCAATTCTTACTCATGTTATAAAAACAAAAGCAAAAAACATAAAAGCCTTTCTCTAAGGGACAGCTGCCTTCTTTGCCATGAACTTGAAGAATCAAATAAAATGATGGGCTCTGTGATTCTTGTTCGGTGTTTGTTGCTTGTTCATGGGCTGACTGCAACTTCATTTCAATTCAGGGGCTGCAATTCTCTGGTTTTGTTCCAGAGCCATTTTGGAAATTTAAAAAGTCTAAATTACTGAATTTTGATTAACCAGATTTTTATTATTTTCCTCATAGTAAACAGGTCTTTGGTGACCATATTGTCTCTACGTTGCCTTGTTACATTCATGAATACTT
Source organism: Vulpes lagopus (assembly GCF_018345385.1). NCBI lineage: Eukaryota > Metazoa > Chordata > Mammalia > Carnivora > Canidae > Vulpes > Vulpes lagopus. The sequence goes on along the minus strand of NC_054824.1, from coordinate 18,386,186 downwards.
TAGAACCAATGAAATATTAGTGTTATTTGGGAAAATAAAAAGGTTGGAATGAATTAGATAAGAGACAGATAAGGTTTTATGGGAAGCATGGAAGGTCAGGAAATGACTTTGAGTTGTCTGGAGCATGACAGTGGTGAGCTTGAACAAAAGAAAATTGGAAGATATTGAACAATAGGAGAGCATAAAAACAATGCAGAGGAGAGGGATAAAGAAGCAAATTATAGACTGATAAAAACAATATTTGCCTATGCTATAAATAGAGCTCTATGGAGACACTGCATTATAGAGGCAAAGTATTCAGGCATAACTGGGCTTTATATTATCTGACTATTTACTAGCTAAGACACCAAAGTCAAATTTCCTAGTTCTCTTACGTTCTTTGCCCATTATGTAAAAATTTTGCATAATTATTGTGAATGTAGAATTAAGTAACATGTAGAAATCCCTAAAACACTGATTGGCACCATAAATTCTCATTTGGTAAATATTATGTTTTCTCTATACTTAATAATTTGAGAAGACATAACCATTTCAGTTTGTAACAAATGAAACAAGTGTACTTTCCAGTTAGATAATTAGCAAGTGACATTCATTCTTTCAGGCCACTAGAAGAATCTTGGATTTTTCAGAATAGTATACAGTAATGCAGGAAGCAGCATATAATGAGCACTGGAGAGCTAATTAGAATCATACTTTTTTATGACAATATTAAGTAGATACTTGGAAAATAAATTCTGCACTTTAACTATTATTTGATTAGTGTGGTGTAAAACTTTTCCCAAAGAATTAAAGCTCATGAAGTGAAGGATTCTTGTTCTGCCTTGGCTAAACAAAGCTTGTAAGAGTATATATCCTACCTTAACAATAAAACAAACAAAACAAAACAAAACAAAAAACAGTGGATGAGAGACGCCTAGGTGACTCAGCGGTTGAGCACCTGCCTTTGGCCCAGGGCATGATACCCCGGAGTCCTGGGATCAAGTCCCACATCGGGCTCCCTGCATGGAGCCTGCTTCTCCCTCTGCCTGTGTCTCTGCCTCTCTCTCTGTGTGTCTCTCATGAATAAATAAATAAAATCTTTAAAAAAAATTGAGTGAACTACAAAATCATAACTTTTCTTGAACTCATCAGAAAGCTGATAATAAATTCCAGAATTGTTAACCCATGGATAGATCCCTCCATGGAGCAGTAAGTCATGGGGATGGTGTGATATGTGGTAGAGAACAAAAGGAGACCTGCTCATCATACAAGTGGCTTTAAAAAATCAACTAAAAATGTAATAAATTGATAAAAGTTGAATGTGGTCTAAAATGACAATATAGGACCTCTATAAACGTGACACAAGGGGACTTTGAACTCACCAATGCCTTCATGTAGACCTCCCTCAGGTGGTTGTAAGAAAAATTAGAAGCAGGATAAAAGACAAGTGGAGCTTCCCTCATTAAAGTAGATACAGAGCAGAAGATTGGCCATCACTGTAGGTAAATCACAAAATCCTACTCCCCCTCCAAACCCTCGGGTACTATCCTAAGCAGTTCTAGAGGACATTGAAGTCTTTGGTTCACCGAACATCAACTCCTAACTAGATAAGTTCAATGCCCAAACTAATAGGCTTAGCATAGAAGAGGCATGACCTGTGTCTAGGTATAAATAATTTTCATCAGTTTCAACTATTTTACACCTGATTTTTGGCATTTAATAACAAATTATAATCTATACAAAAATGAAAGTAAAAAAGAATCACTGTCAATAGTCAAAGCAATAGAGAAAGCTAGATTTAAAGATAGTCCAGGGTTGGAATTCTCAGACAGGGACTTTAATGTAACCATTTTTAATGAGCAAAGGGCCTAAGGGAACAGGTGAACAATATGCATTAACACAGAGAAATTTTAGCAGAAAAATGAAAACTGTGGTAAAGATTCAGATGAAGATGCTAGAAAAAACATAAGTTATCACAGGTCACAGACTCCTTCAATGTGCCTGTTAGTTGACTCAGTTTTTCTCACAGAGAAAAAAAAAATCTGTAAACTTGAAGACAGGTCATTAGATATTAGCCAAACTGATAAGAAAAACAAAAACAAACAAAAACAGAGACAAAAAGAGTAAAAGGAAAACATAAAAATTACATATCCATCAATTACATATCCAAGAAGTCAGGAAAACTCCACACAAGAGAACTACACAAAGTACACATATATTTAAAAAAGGTTCTTCATGTGGTACAATAAAGTACCAGACAGAAACATGGATCTACATAAAAACATGAAGAGCTTCAGTAATGGTAAAAATAAAGTTAAACATCAAAGATTTTTTAAAAATTTTAATTGCTCTTAAAGATAATTGACAATAGATAATTGACAAAGAGACAATATATTGAGGACTTTGTAATCTATCTAAAAGTAGAGTATACGTCAATGATACCTCAAAAATTATACAGTTACAATAATGGTTAATTCACTTATTTTTAATTACTGACCATTTGAACATTTGTACCTGTATGTAAACAAATAACCTAATTTATGCAAATATATTTTGTGTTACTCTAGAGTGTTGATACACATTATTTCATTGGACTTTTATAATAGGTCAGACTATAACTCCATGCAGAGTTAGGGTGAGTGTTTTCAAAGAATAAAACCCAGTACAACAATATAGCCCTTTAAAAGATTAACTACCTCTACCAACTATACCTCCGTTGTTTAACAGATGGTGTATCCTTAGATGGTACTACAGAATATATGTACCCTGGTAACTTGACAGGAAGTATAACTTTGACCCCACTTCATCTAGTTTCATTAAAACTTGGTTATGTGAATTAGAATTTTTTTGAGAATTGATTATTGCCCAGGGTCCAAAGTTTAGCTAACCCCAGTTGCTAAATCTAAAATGTAAATGAGTGAAGCGGGTCTGGGTAAAACACAGGGTCATGGAGGAAAGTGGAGTAATAGAAAGGATGGGCATCTTGGAGGTAAAGGTGCTACTCAAAGCATGTTTTGCAGGCCCAGACTGTTTTGCAAAGTGTTTCTTATAGGTTCATGAGAAATACAGACACTGAGAGGAAACGTTTAGAGAATTTTATCGTAAGTTGGAATTAATTTATATCTGTTCAACCTAACAAAAGAAAATACAGGCTTGTATTTTTAAGTCTTTTAAAAATTTTTCTACTAACATTTGTAATTGTATTTTATAAAACTGATTCATGAGGGACTTGATATTTAAAAACAAAAATAGTGCTTCACTATAATTAGCCTGAGAGGCACTGATCCCTAGACATTACAACTAATGAAATAAAAATGATTAATAAATGCAATAGATCTGTGGCCAAACTTGTCCTATCGTTTTCCACTTTCCAATCTTGCCTTTAAATATTATAAATTTGAAACCTATGTATTGGGAGTGCACTGTTCTCACGTTTTCCAGAATTGATCTCACAGAACTATACTTTACCATTATGTTTTCAGTCTACATTGAACCCTATGGAATATATTGTTGAATCTAAAATAAGGATGTTATTTTAAAAATCTAGTTCACTACCTCATATAGGGTTATCTATGATGATCTGCAAGAGAAATATTTCTCACACTTTTTCAGAGGAGTCATACTGATTTTATTACTAACCATATTGAATGAACAATTCTTTCAATGGTTTTTAAGAAGTCCAAAGTTAGATATATATCCCTAATAACTATAAAGAGGTTTATAGTCTGTATTTTTAATTTATATTATTTATTTAAAAATGATCTTGCTTTATTTCGTGTCTTTTTTTTTTTTTTTTAATTTTATTTATTTTATGATAGGCACACAGTGAGAGAGAGAGAAGCAGAGACATAGGCAGAGGGAGAAGCAGGCTCCATGCACCGGGAGCCCGACGTGGGACTCGATCCCGAGTCTCCAGGATCGCGCCCCGGGCCAAAGGCAGGCGCCAAACCGCTGCGCCACCCAGGGATCCCTATTTCGTGTCTTTTATCTTATTCTATATTTTTTTTCTCATAATGCATTTAAGTTTGTAGCAAAGTAAGGTGCAACTAGAAAGATGATAAGTACTAGGGAAAAAAAGAAGAAAGAAGAAAGGAAGAAATGAAGAAATTAATATATTCAGATATGCTTATATATTGTATATTAAATATCTGAATATATCTAATATATATGAGCTCTAATTACATTGTGTTGTCCTTGATACCTAGTTGAAAAGATTCTGTGAAAAATATGTTGAAAATTTCGATTTAAAAAAATAAATATAGCAGGAAGAAATTTACAATAACTTTCTCTATGTAAAAGCAGGCAATAAAATTTACCCATGTTTCTTCCACTCAGAAGCACCTGTTCCAAAACAGATATGAGCACTGGGAGTCATTTCATTATTATCTCCATGCCCATGTGATCTCAGTATTTCAGGTTCCCGATTTAAGCCGGGCCCTGTCTGTAGGCAGGCCATGTAACTGGAGAGATAACAGCATCCTACTGAGATAATACGCTTTTATTCCTAATGATAACCTGAGGAGTAGATGAACAGTACATATTTTTATAGTAATTGTAAGAAAACTTCAGGCCAGATTTGCATCCTGTTCAACTCAGCATGACAATTTTGTGATTCCCAGAAAGAAGTTTCTGTGCTGCTAACCAGGAAAAGAATCCCAACTATTAAGAACAATTACCATGTGGTTTTCAGCTCTCTACATTGGGATTTGAAATTCTGTATAATTAATTATACCTTATGGAGATCAAATGAAGTTTAAAAAACAAGCCATTCCGCTAGTGAGAATACGAAAAATATTGAAAGCCCATTTATTATCAGAGGTTTCATAACCATTGCTAATCTTTGTTCTATTGTGTTGAATTTCATGGAAGAAAAAGTAATTGTAAAACTTTTTAGCTTACATGACCTCACCTTTAAGACTTATTGAAAATCTCTTGATCACTAATTAAAGCTACTAAACAGTGGACTTTTTTGAAAAGAAGCATTTTTTTTTTGGCTGTCGAGACAGAATCATTTCTAAAATGGAGTATAGCAATCCACAGATGGAATAAAAATTGCTTATAAAAGAAAATGACTCCTCATTCAATTGATACAGCAGGGTCCAGAAAACACACGAGTCACAATTAATAACATAGCCTGGAAATAATCCAAATCCATGGAAAACTGTCCAAGGTCGATTTCTCTTCATTCTAAAATTATTCTCCTGAAGCACACAAAAAATTTATTGACTTAGACCAGGCCAAAATATATTAGAAAGTAAATTTTTTAAACCTAGCAATTTTACAGATGAGCTATTTACTTTCTTAAATTTGTTTGTCTTTTGATATAGCAAATATAAATATATAGATACTCAAATATATACACATATATATACATACTTATGTGCATACAAACACAAACTGCCAAATATGTAAATATATATACAAATATACACACATGCAAATGCAATACACATACATACCCTTGTAAATATATTTCTTTACACATAAACACACTTAGGTAAATATAAACACGTATGCATAGACATACACATACGCATGTCTAACCTCTTTATTCTATATTCAGAAAATGTTAATTCCTAAATTTTCTATAAAACAAATGCGAAGACTTTCAACTAGGGAGAGGAAACCTTAGGGAAAATGAGAAGACAAATATAAACCCTATACAGAGCTCAGTGGGCAGGGTAAATCTAATTTTTGTTTCTATTATTTTCCCAGTATTTTCTTATTTCTCTGTCTCTCTGTCTCTCTGTCTCTCTTGCTTTTTTTTTTTTTTTTTTTTTTTTGAGGTGGGGAAAGGTAGAGATTGGGTGAGAGAAAGAATCTTATGCAGGTTCCACGACAATGCAGAGCCCCACAGAGACTCAATTTCACAACCCTGAGATCATGTGCTGAGCCGAAATCAAGAGTCAGACACTTAACCAACTGAGCCACCCAGGATCCCCAGTATTTTCTTATTTCTATCTTAGTTCTTGATTCTTGTGGATTTTTCCTGTCCTTTAGTTCCTTCCTCAAGCATACCAACCCTTAGAATGAAGCAGGCCAAGGAGTAAAGGCAATCTCTGCATCTATGTGAGTATGGGTAGAAATATATCATCATAACTATTAAAAGTAGTAGGGGAGTACATCATTATTATAACTCTTATTAAAAGATAATTGTATGTGTTACTATAGTTAGGCACTATAAAACCCTATTACCCACTTGTATAGCCCATGTTTTATCAAGGAAATTATACCCAATATAAAATCAAATCTGCAGAGCAAAAAAGGTAGAAAAAATAAATAATAAATCATTACCTAAATGGACTATAGAGTGTTAGAACAGTGCATGTTCTTCTATCATTGGCTTGAATTATTATCTTTATTCAACAAATGTCCATTAAATTAGCATGTGAATGTTGCAGTGCAAGATAAATGCCCTAGACTAGCAAATGAATAAACTGACGTAAATCAATTTGAGATGCAACAGAACAGATCGGTTCTTTGTCTGACTCTTATTATTCACTGAGGCAATTGAGTTCTATGGTTGGGAAACTGTCACCTATACACTTTCACCCTTGCCTCCTTGGACCCATACTTTGCCCTTGCATCAAACCCAGAATGCTTGCTTAGTAAGTGCAAAGAAAGTTATCAAAACTCTTAACTAGAAATGAAGAAGGAGAAATTGTTTTTCTTGCTTTTTTAACTTTTAAGAAAAAGCTATTTTGGCAGTAACTGCCCATTACTCAAGTGGCTTAGATAAGAGGAGATAAGCAAATGACTTAAATAAGGGCATAGACAAATGAGCTACAGTTTTCTAAAACTTCTGATCAGAAAAGGATGAGTAACCATCAACTCAATTAGCTCACATGAGATCATAGAGTTACTAATGGAGTCTTTGTTGGAAATACAACGTACACCATCTTTAGTATATTATACACTTTCTGAAATCCAAGAGATTCTACTACTGTAACACATTCAAGATAAAAAGGGAGAAAGATATTAATTTAATTATGGAGCATTATCGAGTAACTATTATTAGTATAACAAAAAGATGCATGAACACTTTAAAAACATCTTATTTTGAGCCCTTTTTCCTTTCTTCTTTCTTTTTCTTTCTTTCTTTCTTTCTTTCTTTCTTTCTTTCTTTCTTTCTTTCTTTCTCTTTCTTTCTTTCTTTCTTTTCTTTCTTTCTTTCTTTCTCTTTCTTTCTTTCTCTCTTTCTTTTCTTTCCTTTTCCTTTCTCTTTCTTTTTTTCTTTCTTCCTTCCTTCCTTCCTTCCTTCCTTCCTTCCTTCCTTCCTTTCTTTTTTCTTTCTTCCTTTCTTTTTCTTTCTTTTGCTTTCTTTCTTTTCTTTCTTCTTTCTTTCTTCATTTGTTTGTTTCTCTCTTTCTTTCTTTCTTTCTTTCTCTTTTTTCTTATTTTCTCAGTAAAGTGCCATTCTGCACTTGTACATGAAGATTCTTACTCTGTTTGTTTTATATCTACTTCCCTTGTCACCCATAACCTTATTTTTCTCTTTATCATACTTGGTTTCTTCTTGTTCCTTCATCTGTATATCTTCCATGCTTCTAATACATTTAGTTATTCCATTTTAAGAAGTCATTTTGGAAATACAGGAGTTCACAAGTTTGAAGACTAATGTGCATCTACCCAGGAGGACCTCAAAAATTACATTAATTTTAGAAAGATATATAAGTTCAAGTCTGACATCTGCAAATGAATACTTATGGTTTTAAATTTCCTTTATGTTTTGAATCAGAACATTTGCACTTTAGAATAGAGATCCTATATAAGGATTAAATAGCATAGTATAAAACACTAATTTTCATCTTTACCATGTCTTTTTAAACTAATATGTAACCTGATTTTGAAAGATTCTGAGCAGATTCCCATGCTGCAAGAATAACAAATTATGAAGACTAAATGTATCTCTGAGCTTTGCTACTGTGATTAAATAAAACCCACAGCAATGCTTATCTAATACATTGAGTCCATCCATGGATTGCATAATCATTATTATACTGTGTGATTATTATGCATAAATGCTAAGTGGCTCACATAAATGACTGCCATTAGAATTACTTTTATATAACCAAACTAACTTTTTGGTTTTTCTCTTCCCATTTTGTCAATGGGGCCATTAGGAGTGATAACTTTGCCAAATACCATGTACATTTAATCATGTTATCATTATCACAACATAAAGAAAAATTTCCTCCATGAATAAAACAAGATCCAAAGATTTAAGTTTCTTTTATTGAAAGATTCTTCATTATTTTCAAGGATCTGAGTCCATGCTTAAAACCTTGCTGTGGTTTGTCTGTATTTGGGGACAGGAGGAAGGAGACAAGAGAAAGGAAAGCACCTCTAAACCATTCTAATAATCACCATTATCTTCCTTTCTGCTTTTACATGGAATTTATTTAAACTAAACATAATAGCTGTGCTTCTCAAACTTAAATATCCATATGAACCACCAAAAATGCAAATTCTTATGCAGTAGGTCTGGAGCAGGATCGGGGATTTTTAACCAACTCCTAGGTGAACTGCTACTCTCTGAACCACACTGAATAGCAAGGCTCTATGGAACACTAAAGGTAGAGATCATTTACTTCAATATTTCATAACCAGGAACCTATGAATCTCCCAAGCATTCATACACAGGTTTTAGGATTCCATGGGTCTCAAGAAATCAAATGCAAAAATTTTTATATATGTGGATATGAATATTTTTCTTTTCTGCAGAGTTCATGGTTATAAGATTCTGCAAGAGGTTTATGACCTAATTAAGATAAGTGACTACTGATTTAATCTGCTCCATTTTTAGATGAGTAAACTAAGGTCTAAGGTGCCTAAATTATCTGGCTTACACAATTAGTTACAAATTTAGGACTTGTAACCAGGTCTTTGATGCCTAACTCAGAGGCTTTTAATGATAATAGATTGGTCTTCAAGCTTTCATTAGAGAAAAAGGAGGATTAATTTAATTCAGTAAATAAATGAAATAATGAAGTAATAATAAGTGAATATGAATGTAATCTTGTAAATGAGGTATTGGGCTTTTAAATTTTTTTTCTTGTAGGATAAAGCGTCCTTAGCCTTGGCCTAGATTGGAGGAGAAACTGATAGCATCAATGATATTGAATGGCTTTGATATGGAGGAAGTTGGGGAATATCAAATGCTGGAAGGAGAGTGGAGACAACAAAGATGGAATTTAAAGATTAACTCCTCAACTTATCTTTATCTCTATCTATCTCTTATCTGCTCAATAATTAGTCTCTAATGTCAAAAAAATCAATTATTACATGTTCAAGAAGAAAACAAAAATTTTGAATCTTCTTTCCAGAGAAATGTACTCACAAGTGGTATTGTTTTCATTAGCCACTTATGCCAAACTGAATTGTATGAATCCACCAAGTGAATACAGAATGACAGAAGTACAGATTCTTAAAAGAATTACTCCAGTAATAGGTGAGGTGAATGAGACAGTACTTCAATAATGTATTTAATATCAGTGAAACCTGTATATCAGTATTGGCCAAGAATTTAAGCTGGGCTATGGTTTTAAAGGCATTAGAAGTTTCTGCAGACAGGATAGCTAATTAGAGCTTAATACAGACACTTGAAACATACACGAGACCTGAATCTTCACCCTTAGGTGTGTGCTGCCTTGAACAGAGACCAATGCTTCAGTGCCCAAAGGTCAAAAAGATGTACACCATGAAAGTAGACAACCTCTGATAAAAGAAATGCAATATTTATAGTTATAAGATTTTTCAGAAGCTTTGGGCTTTCCATTTAATTTCCAATTATGGAATCAAATCAGAAGAGTAAAGATTTTCAAAGGAAAAGATGCAAAAATGTTGCAAATATTCATCACAGAGGATCCTCTGTCACCTTTGAGTCAGGTGAATTCACTGCTATCTTGGGATCTAAGACATGAGTAATATTAGAAAACCACAGACACCTCAGTCTTCTGTTAGCAAAATGTCTGGCTAGCAAGGCAAACCACAGACCACTTTTTTTTCCCCTCCCTTTTTGCCATTACGCATTAAACTATAAAGCTAATTCAAAAAAGAAAAATGTTGAAGATTATAAGGAAAATATTAAGTAATCCCCTTAAAAACTGTTCTAAACAGTTAGTTAAAAGGTGTTTAAAGAATTCAGAAGAGATTTGACATTTCTAGAAAAGCAATTTTCTTCCAGAATAGTAGCTGGGTAAAAATACATACAAGATGTTCCCTACCAGCTGCCAGAGATCTATTTAAAATGCAAATCTGACTAGGTCCAGTCTACTCTTCAACATTCATCAATGGCTTCTAATTGACCTCAGGATAGCATTTGAACATCTTGAAATGGCCTTGTAATCTCTCTTGCTCTGTTGCTTATGTTCCAAATCTTATTTTCTACTCAGTTCTTATTTTTAGCTTTAGTAGTACTGACTTGAAAGACCTCCTTTGCACCCATCTATGTGAAAACTTGTCTTTCTTTAGTTTACACTTTCTTTGTAAATGGAGCACCCTGTTTGGCTTAGTCAATTAACTCAAAACGCTTTCAGGAAACCTTCCTCCAGTCACCATTTTAGGATAATTGACCCTTATCCCAATCTTTCAATATCCCTACATTCAAAATTATGTTAATATTTTTCTTTCTTTCTATATTGTATACTCTCTAAGACAAGAAGTATGTTTTTCATCTTGTATCCCTATCACTAAGCTCAGTGAGGGGAACATAGTAGGTGCTCAGGAAATGTTTAGGTGCTTTTGTTTGTTCAGCTTTATTGATGTATGATTGACAAAATTGTAGGATTTTTAAAGTGTACATCGTGATTTGATGTACCCATACTTTGTGAAAGAATTCTCACAATCTAGTTAACCCATTCATCTCCTCACATACTATATTTTGTTGAGAACATTTAAGTTCTATTGTCTAAGCAATTTAAATTATATAATACAATGGAATACGATACAACTTAGTCACCATGTTTTACATTACATCCTTACTTCATTCATCTTATGCTTAAAGTTTGTGCCCTTTAACCAACCTCTCCCTATTTTCCCTACCTCTCTTACTATGGCAACCACATTTCTACTCTGTTTCTGTGAGTTTTAGTTATTTGTAAAAATTTCATATGTAAATATTACCATGCAACATTTACCTTTCTCTATCTGGCTTATTTCACTAAAGAGAACACTCTTAAGGTCCATCTATGTTGTCACAAATGGTGTGATTTCCTTCCATTGTGTGTGTGTGTATACACACACACACACACACACACATATATATATGTATAAATTTGTATATATAAATATCACATTTTCTTTATTAATCCATTGATTAATGGTGGAAAATAACCCAAGATAACACTTGGGTTATTTTCATATTTTGGGTATTGTGAATAATGCTCATGAAAGTGCAAACATCTCTTCAATATCCTGGATTAATCTCCTTTGGGTAGATACCTGTAAGCGGGATTGATGAATAAATTGTAGGTTTTCACTCATTCCATTTCTTGACCTTGACAAATTTGTTCTCACTAAAGGGCCTATGTGTGTGATATTTTCCATGTCCAAATTTTTCTTCAGATATTCAGCTCTCATCTCAAACATTACCTCCTCCTCTTCACAGAGGCTGTCTCAATAACCGTATCCAAAGTAACCAAACTACCTGCTCATCATTCTCAATCACAATATCCTGTTCTATCATTTTTATATTACTTATACCATTTGAAAATTTCTTTTATTACCTATCTTCACTGCCAGAAATAAAGCTCCAAGAGGATAGAGATCTTACTCTTTGCTATGTCTCTAACATAGTCCAAGCAAATGATCAACAAGTATTTGTAGATCTAGTGGAATGAATAATATATTTCTTTTCCATGTTGGGTTTTCTTATTAAATATTGTCTCTAAAAAGATTTCTTGGATTAATAATATGTGAGAAGATACTTCTTGGATTTTTAAGTTCAAACAATTTATCTGTCTCATTCTCTTTCTTGCTTACTTGCTTGTTTTTCTGCTTTCTTTCCTTCTTAGTTCAAATATTTAATAGATTCATATTACATACCAGATACCAATAGCTAATGCATCATATTATGTACTATGACCTTAAATAAAATGTTTTTAATTTCTAAGTTTTTCTGAATATTGTGTGTGTTATTGGCAGATATTATAAATTATTTCTCCTTGTTATTCAAGTGTGAGTACGTAGTTGTTTAAATGGTCTATCTATTTAAGGGCCATTTAGGAGAACAAAACACAAACTATCTGAGGCTCTGAAAAATTCCAACCAAGAAGGATAACAATAAATTCATTTATTTATTCATCAACTCACTAATGCGGTCATGTGGTCTAAATAAAGCATTGCTTAGCAGCTGGTATTCCACAAGTGAAAAGGCACAGCAGTGCAAAATCATGGCATGTTCCTGGAACTACAAATATCCAATATTCTTGGAGAATAAAGATGGTAGTAGAAAAAGGAAAGGAAGTGGTTTGAGGTAGGCTGATACAGGTAAGGAACAGATCACAAAATATCTTTAGTGACAGATAATTGAGTTTAAATATTATTTTGTAGGTGATGACTCCTCTTCTGTAGGATCTTGGGAAAGAAGGAAAGGGTTTGGAGAGGGTAAGCCCAAATACAGTAGTCCAAATGAAAGAGATGAGGAGGGCAAAAATGGTGCAGTGTAGATGGAGGGCAGTCCATGTAAAAATGTCCATTTTTGAGGTAATATTATTGAAACAGCAGAAATCCTACCCTGAATGATGCAATGTGGGGGATGGAAAGTCAGGAGCAATCTATGATGATTTCCTGGTTTAGGCATGGTGGATACCAGAAGGGGGTCAGGTACGTTGAGATTGATGTTACACTAGTTTTTTTCATCCTGGAACTCCATTATTTTTGTTTGTTTTTGTTAATGTGTAAAAGATATAGTGAGAGGCTGAGAGAGGAAGAGAAATCAATCCATTGGAATTCTCAGGTTTTGAACTAAAGTGTTTCTTTTTTGCCTGCCCTTCCCTGCCCACCCTCTCACCATCAATTGCCCGGACCTTAGCCTTTCTGCTTCTGTCCAATATATGGCCAGTATGCTTCCTAAGGTATGTCTGTGCCTTTTTACTTCTTTGTTTTCACTTCTTTCATAAATCTTGCAAAACACAGCTTTTTAAATGCTACTCATATACCAGAATCTTCTTCATCTATTTAGTTGATTACCAAATCCTGGAAGGCAAGGTTGTATTTACCATCATAAAGCAGCTTCCAAAGTGTCTGACAGAAAATAGATATTTGGTGTTTTGAATTCTTATTTAAGTGTTCTCAAGCCACAAAACTCAGAGTGAAGAATTCTCTAGCACTCTTAGTCCTTCCCTACTGTGCTTTTTAGAATACATGATTTGTAATCTATATGTAAATTGCATACATCTTGTATAAATAATTCAAAATTAAATATAATCTTGTTACTAGTCCCTGAATATAAACAGACATCTACCCATATTAAACTAAATATTTTCCATATGGTTTTCCTTCAAAAGTCATGTTTCTACATAGGAAAAGAATAGTGACCCTGAAGAGGTATTGGCAGTTTAGAGGGCAACTGACCCTGCCACTTAGCTGGTTCTGTGATGCACTTAAGAGGTGCATCTTTTAACTGTCCTGAACATTAGTTTTCTCGTTCATAAAAGCACATTTCTAAGGGCATCTTTAGCTGCATATTTCTCTGACCTATGTTTTTTGAACTCTATTTAGGACCTAAGCAATCTATTAGCACATTATAGTCACCACTTATATCTCTTAGTAATCCTGATGAGTTTCTCCTTGTCATGACCTAACCTCATTGTGGAAAAACATTATTGAAGAATAGCATTCTCTCTGATATTATGTTTATATAGAAATAAAAAATGGCGATTATTATCTGTATAATTCACAAAAGGAAAGGTTTACTAGAAACATCCATTGATTAAAGCTGAATTATTTTTGCTTGAAGTTGTTCTTTGCTCAGTTATCTGCATAGGTGGAAGATATAACTATACAGATTTATTTCATATTTTGATGTCCTACTCAAAAACAAAAAATAGTAGGCTTCCAGAGGAAGATATATCACTACAATACCTAGAAACTTTCTATAGAATGACAAATATTTACGTAATTGACCTCATTTTTTTCTAATTGAATTTTTAAAAAAATAAATGAAGTATTTTTCCTTAATTTTTAAAATAAATTAATAATTCTTACATGGTGACATGACAGTTGTTCATACGATGACTGGCTCTGACTTCACACTGAGTTATTCTTTAGGTTTTAATCACTACAAATGTCTCAAATAGTTGAAAAACAAAAATTTAGCACTGAGGTTATAAAGAGAACAGAAGAATTATGAAAATAGCAACATTTTATAAAATATTTTATAGCTCTACAGAGCCATAAGGAGTCTAAGATAAAAGTATGTATGTATGTGTATTTATATGTATACACACACACATACATATAAACTTTTTAATACAGAAATAAAACTAAACCATACCAAGTGTTTTGTAGCAAGTTATATAATCAGCACATTTTTATTGTTTTTCATAGTTTTGTGACTAATGCTCTGTTTTTCCTGAACTTTATCATCAAATTATATCAGTGCTGGTTTTCAAAAACTTGAGTCCTGACTAGAGACCAATTTCCAGAGCCTGCTTGTACTTGCCCTCACGTGTCCCTAGGTGATCAAGTGAGTCAAAACTAGATGCCAGGTGGGGCCTACAGGCACCAGGGCCTCCCACAGCCTTGGATGTACAGTAAGGCAAACTTGCTTGTCGAGGCACTATCACAACTAGCAATTTCGTACCCGGAGGCAAAACAGCAGAAATCCTACCCTTAGACAGAAATTTGGAACTCCCAGGTAGGTGTTAGGAAAAATACCTGCATTTGATAGCTTCTTTTAATTAATAGGTGCTGAAAGTTTTGCACTTTTTAATTTTCTCTTATTTTATTTTGAAAAATGTAAAACACATAGAAAATATGAAAGATTTTTACATATGCCCACTACCTGGATTCTACAACTAGCATTTATTACATTTGCTTTATGCTTGGATATCCATCTAATTCATCCCTCTCTCCACCTCTCAACTCATCTTTTTTTTTTTTTTTGATGCAAAGTTGCAGACGTCACTACACCTCACTGTACAATTTAGCATGCGTATATATCTGTTTATGACTTTCTTTTTCCTTTGAGATATTTAATATGGATTTGAGAGACAGATATTTTGGAAATGAATCAAATCTTAAACATAATG
Organism: Vulpes lagopus; assembly: GCF_018345385.1. Taxonomy (NCBI): domain Eukaryota; kingdom Metazoa; phylum Chordata; class Mammalia; order Carnivora; family Canidae; genus Vulpes; species Vulpes lagopus. Next base: position 18,370,953 of record NC_054824.1, on the reverse strand, counting down.
AAGCCCCAAACACTACTCTGTCAGTAATAACAATAGTTAACATTTATTGAGCAATTACTGTATGTGACAGATCCCGTATTAAAGATTTTGGGTGTATTAGCCCATTGTATTCTCATCACATGGACCTATTATTATGCCTATTTTATACATATATATATTAGAGCTTAGAGCAGGTAACAATTAAGGTTTAATTTATAAGCTCCCCTCTTGCAAATAAAATATGCACTCAGCATTTTAGAAGTCTATATGGGTGATGGCTATGGGTATTAAGGAGGGCACTTGTTATGATAAGCATTGGTTATTGTATGTAAGTGATGAATCACTGAATTTTACTCCAGAAAACAATATTGCACTGGATGTTAACTAACTAAAATTTAAATAAAACAAACAAACCAAAACAAAACCATGATAATATTTTTTTTAATATCAGAATGTGAGGTAGGAGGAGGAACAAAAGTGTCATAGACATCATACTCAGCATAATTTGTGTACATGTCCTACAATCAAAAGAAAATTTGTGCATATGTGTACAAACAAAAGCCCTTATTCTTGGTGATTTTTCCATTATCTACAATTTGCTCTAAATTGAAAGAATGACTCTTTGAGTAAAGACCAAGTTAAGGCAGCATGACCTAAATAATTGTCCGTAAAGCTGACTCTGATTCCTCATTGAATTTTTTGAATTTAGTCATTTCACTTTGTTGGCACAAAGAGACAGACCTTATTTAACAGGCCTATTTGCATTTACAATTACTCAGATTTGAATGGAGATACTCCAAAAATCCATATCTTTTGAAAAGCTCAATCATGGCTGATAAACTAGAGTAAAAAACAAACAAAAATAAACAAACTTTATTTTCCAACAGTAAAGCTGAATGAAATATGTGGAATTTTCTTCTTATATTGTTTGATATTTGCATATTTGACAAAGAACCTCTCAACTAGCAAACAAATATTAATTGAAACTCTTGGGGGCACCTGGGTGGCTCAGTAGTTGAGCATCTGCCTTTGGCTCAGGTCATGATCCCTGGGTCCTGGGATGGAGTCCCACATCAGGCTTCCCACAGGGAGCCTTCTTCTGCTTGTGTCTCTTCCTCTCTGTGTCTCTCATGAATAAATAAATAAAATCTTTTTTTTTTAATTTTTATTTTTTATTTATTTTTTTTTCCTAGTCTGTGCAAGACTAAATAAATAAAATCTTAAAAAAAAAAAAAAGAAGTTCTTGGATTAGGTACTGGAATCTTGGTCAATAATTTGTTCAGGTTATTTGCCTGACTTAAACACAGCTACAATCACCTTATTAAGAACCACAGTCTGTGCCAGGTCTTCATGATAAAAATTATTTTATAAATAAATTTTAAAAATAATAAAAAAAGAAATAGTCTTCACAGCTCTTTACTATATTAATGATTCACGTGAATTTTAAATAATATGTTTACTATGCTAGGTATAAAAGTACTGTATAAATTATTTTAATGAAATAATAATGGCAATGTTGGAATAAGTAAATTTACCCTGTTTATTTTAACATTAATTACTGCTGATATGTACAGTCTTCTGTGTTCTGCCTGCATATGAATATTTCAAAATGCTTGATATGCCAAGTCACTAATTTCATTTGATAAATGAAGGCACAATATGGGAAGTCAGTCTAAATTGGGTAACATGAAAGGGGTGAAATGGGCCAGGCTCACTGTGAGGGAGAATGTCAGGACTTAAGAAGTTAGACATGTGACAGACGGATTTTTCAGTGGTATGAGATTAGCTAAACCAGCTGATTGGTTATCATAATCAGAGGAAAAACCAAGATGTGAAAAAGCAAAAGCAAATAATGTTAGACAAAAGTGACTTGTGGAAATGTCAGAGCAGGGGCTCAGCCACCAACAATAGTCCAACTGAAAATAAGAAAATGGGTTATTAGGAAAAAGCAAGAGCAAAAATCAGGAAGTAAGAATAAGTGAGGCAGATGGGGCTAAAAGGAACTTTCAGGGTGTACATTAGAACTTGGCCTGATCCTCAGACATTCTTCCATTTGTCATTATTTCACATTGTTCTATGTGCAAGCTCTGTGTGGTTTCTCATATCCATGTCTAATATATTCACTTTATCAATTCCTAGCCAACTACTTGCTTCATTTTTTTTTTTTTTATTTATGATAGTCACACAGAGAGAGAGAGAGAGAGACAGAGACACAGGCAGAGGGAGAAGCAGGCTTCATGCACCGGGAGCCCGACGTGTGATTCGATCCTGGGTCTCCAGGATCACGCCCTGGGCCAAAGGCAGGCGCTAAACCCCTGCGCCACCCAGGGATCCCTACTTGCTTCATTTTTGAACATAATTTTGAACTAGACACTGTACTAGGTAGTGATATTGCCTAAAAATCCTAAAGACTGACAAGTAAGTAATTACCATCCAAGATAGCAAATACTATTGAAATTTGATGGATGGGATACAAAGCACAGGAGATTCTGGGAGTATCCAAGGATTCCAAATACAGTTGTATAGACCCTGTAAGGTAAAAGCTACTCAGCTATGGAAAAAGTGGGGGATGGAGGGTAAAAGTCACCTGCCAAGCTATGCAGCCTAGTCACGCTGGAGAGGTCATTGGCATCCCTCTCTACCTCAGAGGAGATAACTTCTTTCATAATCTGCCCATGCCAACGGGGCACCTTTTTGTAGTTTGCCCAAGGCTGTTCAATGCAGAATAGATGTGGATGGCTACTTGAACCTCCGAATGGCCAGCCCAGATGTAAAACACACCATGACCTGCAGTCCAATTTTTAGTTTTCTAAATACATAAATCTGATCTTGCTAAAGAAATGGGACTGGATCAGTGGATCCAGCTTTTGCTTTTGAACAGCTCATTCTTCCTTTGTATGTATGTATGTATGTGGTTTCAAAATTCCCTTTCTGCCTCATTCCACATGGAATAGTATTCATATCTTTTGATAGCTGTATAATAATATCTTTCAAGATCTTCATTGAGCCTTATAGAGAAAAATACATTTTATGCCTCTCTCTCTCTCTCTCTCTCTCTTTCTCTCTCTGTGTGTCTCTCATGAATAAATAAATAAAATCTTAAAGAAAAAAAAAAAAAAAGAATACCAGTTGGAGTCAACCTGCATTATCCAAAGAATATTGTGTCCTCCCTCTAAGGGCATGCTACAAAAAATATTATTAAAATGAGGGGAATTAACAATGTATTTTGACTTAAGTGGCATCACAAAGAACGTATCTTTAATAATACTTTACTTTAAAGATTTTATTTATTTATTCATGGGAGACGCAGAATAAGAGGCAGAAACATAGACAGAGGAAGGAGAAGCAGGCTCCATGCAAGGAGCCCAATGAGGGACTCGATCCCAGGACCCCGGGACCACACCCTGAGCCAAAGGCAGACACTCAACCACTGAGCCACCCAGGCATCCCAATAATGCTTCATTATTTAATAATGCCCCTTCCAATGACTAGAAAACCATGTCTCTGAACCTGGAAGGACCCCTTCTTCTTCACACTGTGCTTTAATGGCAAATCCAAACTCTATTTGATCTTTAGTTTTCACTAAGCAGAAAGGGATCTAAGTTTTTCATGGTCTGAATCTTATACGGTTTGGGGGCCTTCTTTTAGAATAGAAAAATGACAAATATAATATGTCCTTCCAATGCCACCCAGCAGATAGAAAAATGCGTTGGAGAAATGGTAAGAATAGTTGTCCTAACGGATTGCAGTGGGAATATTTCACTTATGCAAATTTTACTGGAATGTATAATTCTCTCTCAGAGCTTTGAAAAGGCATGCTAGTGAGGAGGCCAATGATGTTTAAGTGTCATTCACATCACACTATATCTGCCTCTGCTTCTAGGTGCACATTTAGTCACAAAATATGTTTTCTACAGTAAAGTAGTTTTTATAATTTCCATTTACTAACTTGTAATCACATCTTGTTTTTTCCTGCTTGAGACTAGGAACACATTATTTTGATGAGAATTGTGGTATTTCCCAAATGTCCCTTCATAGTATTAAACCCCAAAATTTTGGTTTAGTCCCTGAGATAGCTAATTGTATTCATTACATATGAAGTTGTGATTATAAATTCAGAAAGGAAATGTATTTCTCACTTACAGTTGATCAGGAGCCTTTTCTGTTCCACTCCTGAAACCTTTATACCAATATGAAAGTAAAACAAGGTCTATGAGAGAAAAACACCATGGGTACTATGTGAGGGGACTTAAGCCACACATCAGGCATTAAGAAAGAAATCTTGAAATCTCTTAAGAGTTGCTGGATGATTATAGAGGGTGCATTTGTTTTCCATGCTGTTGTAACAAATTGCCACAAATTTAGTGACCTAATAAAAATGTATTGTATTACAGTTCTCTAACTCAGAAGTCCAACATAGGCTTCCATGAGCTAAAACGTGACAGCAAGCCTGTTTTCCTCTCTCGGATCTTTAGGGGATGATCTGTTTGGTTGCCTTTTCCATCTTCCAGAGGCTGCTTGCACCCCTTGTCTCATGGCTTTCTTCCTCTATCTTCAGAATCCGCAACATTACATTTCTCTGACTCTTCAGTAGTGATATCTTCCTCTGACCAAAACTGAGAAAAGTTTCTCCATTTTTAGACACCCATATGAATACATTGGACCCACCAGAAAATCCAAGATATCACTGATCTTAAAGTCCTTCATCATATCTGAAAAGTTTCTTTTGCCAATCGGGTAACATATTCACAGGTTTGGGGGATTAGCACTTAGACCTCTTTGCACATCTGCCTACCTTAGTGGCTAAATGGAATGATCAGAGTTTTTGAAAGATAAGTCCTGCAAAAAAGGTGGCCATAGCCACCACCATTATTCAAGAAGGAAAAGACAGAGTACTCAAAGGAAATGTTAGTAGTCTGAGAAGAAGATTTTGCTGTATAATATGGTTTGGAAGGATTGCCAAAGAGGAGCCAAGGATAAAAAATAGAAGAAAGCTACTCCTAAGTTTCTGACTTGGGCACAGGGATAAACAGTAGTTCCACTGGTGAAGAGAGAGGTGAGAGGAGAGAAGATTGGATGGGAAGTTCACACTGACCTAAGGTTGTTGTGATACTTCTGCTAAACACAGGTGAGGATCTGTGTATTACCATGGGACTAAAGTTAAAAAAAAAAAAACAGAAAAACAAAAAGATCTGTACTGGTGATTCTAACAGCACATGTTTACTCTTTCAATAGATATTTCTGAACACTTCCTGAGTGCCTGACATGGAGAATAGGACAGGGAATTGACCAAGTACAATTGGACTTGATTCAGTCTACTTTTCCATTGGGTATGGATGATACAGAGGTAGTAAAGCCAAGTGATCAAGAGCAGGGACTCTAAGTCAGATTGTCTGTGACTGAGTCTTGATTCTGTTAGTTTCTACTAGGATCACCTTCAGCAAATTATTTTATCTTACTGTGCTTCATTTTCCTTTCCTTTAAGATGGAGATAATAATACAAATACCTTTTTTATAGTTTTGTTGTGAGTTAATACACAAATTTCCTAGAACAGTGCTTGACGTGTAGTAGATTTTAAATGGATACTAACTATACTTGTGGAAAGGCAAGAAAGCAATTAAGGGAAGGATATTCTTGAAGTAAGAGATTGGCTGATCTAAACTAGAAAATAAAGGACAGGAAGTTGAGGGGGACATAAAGAGCCTCAGAAAATAATCTCTTCTTTACAGGCCTTCTCATTACTGTTCTTTGGAATCCTTAGTTTCCAGGCTTCTTTATTCTCTAGCATCTTTCTGAGGATTACACAAGGTAGTAGTAACATCCAGTCTCCTGGGAAGCCAATCACCTATATACCAAGACACATGCTACTCACTGATAAAATTCAGTATTTAAATTGCATCTTAAAAACATTTATGTCCAACTTATGTAACCCAGTCTAATAAAGGAGTCATATTTTAAGTAAGTCAGTAAACAGTACCTTCTTATTTTCTCCATGTCTCATATAAGGCCTTTCTATTTCAAAGTCAACACCCAAGGGAAACATCAGAAATAAAATTTGAAAAGGAAGAAATTTTAATTCTTGTCCATTTGTGATACAGTGTAAATAAACAGGAGATCTACCAGACACTGGCTCCAACTTTTTCAAGTTTTGGAGTGAGAAACATGAATTAGAAAGTTGTTTTGAATTTTTCTTTAATTTCTGTTACATTTATTTTTATTATTTCCTTTGGGTTACGAATTCTTTGAATATCTCTCTATTTTCATTCACAGAAAAGAGAGAACCAGAGACATGGGTTATAGTAGAATCTTGGAGGAAGGGTAAAATTCTCAACATATTGGCATAGCGAACATAGACTGAACAGTTATTATACACCAGGCACTATATGGAAATACTATAACATTTACTCCTTACAATAATTCCACAAGGCAGATGTGATCTTGCATTTTTACAGTGAGGAAAATGAGAGAGAAAGTAATCTGCTTAATGGAAGAAGCCACAGTCTGAATCCAGGCTGTCCTTGAGATACTTTTTATTTTGGTTTATGATTGTTTTATTCATTCATTTCTATCATGTTTATTAAGCCCTTAATACATGCCAGACAATTTTGAATAATGATCTCTATTCCTATGAAATATTCAATGTTTTCTTTTGATTACTCCGAAGTGAACAAGATTTCCAAAAATTTTTAGAAAAGGATTTATGGTGTAAACGTAACTATATTGCTCCCACTAGAACAATGATGAACTTGGGAAAATGTAGTAATAAAATTAAAAACTTACTGGGTATTTGGTTAGAAGATTTTATCTTTACAGCAAATACGAAGTTAGGCATTTCATTTGCAGGAGAAACTGATATTCAAAGAGGTTACGTGACTTACAGAGCTAATGAGTGATCGATGCAGAATTGCCCAATATGTCCAGAGAAATATCTATCTCTGGAAATATTGAGAAAGGGCCCAGGACTCAAATGAGGAAGGATATGTAGCATACCTCATGCCCCCTGTAGTTTTACTCAGTGTACATTGGCCTAGGGTTTTAGGAAACTCCTATAGTTGAAGCCTGTTCAATATTGGTGAGTAATTATCCTTAAACTTATATGACCATATAGGCTGGATAATGGCAAATGGCACCAATTTAATCCAAGCACTGCACATCATGTTTAATTGGGTCATCTACATAATTTGTGGGACCCAGTGCAAAATAAAAATGTGGAGGCTCTTACTCAAAAAAGCAGGAAAAATGTACCATTAAAGGCTTTTCCTTTTCCTGCACTCTCTCTCTCAACATGTCATGCTGTTTATTATTTGCTATTCGTTGTTGTTCTAAGGAAAGAAAATTAAAATTTTAAATTATCAGCATAAGTTTTACTATCCATCTTTATATTAGGTAATGCCTGTCCCAATGCAAATATCAGAACATTTAATTAGTATGTAAAATCACCCAAAATTATAAATCATATTTCATAGCTCATCCTTTCATATATGTATTATATTGAAATGATTATAATAATTATATATGTAATATATATATTGTTAAAATAGAACAATGGAAATTCTATGAAAAATTATTTCAAGTGTTTTTATTTTACTTCTTGATACATACACATTCGACCAATGCTCTACTTTCGTTTATTCATGAATAAGAAAGAACTGAAAAGGAAAGAAACTATGAGATGCCCTATCTGTACCTTTTCTTTATGTCATCCATAGTGTAAATGGTTGGCTGATAATAGAGAAGTAACAGGAATAAGGAGTATATAGGATTCCTTGTTGTGTTTTTTAAAACAATAGTGTCTTCTGTCTGTATTCAAAGCAAGTTTTTGATCACATGGAAAGCATGGCCACTTGGTGGTATCAGTATCACCCCCTTCCTTTAGTCAGACATAACACTTTTACCTTGAATTCACTTTGAGTCTCCTTGAATTCTCACACCTTGTGGGTCCACCAAGATTCTGTGCCCAGAAGATATCAGAAAGGCTACATGCAAACAGAGTTGCAAGGAATGGTGGCCATACATCTTGCATGTATCTCCCCTGCTTATTGCCCACTATCTTATCACAATTATTGAATTTCACTTACAATACACAAGTTCAAAAATAAAGTTATTAAGAATTTCAAGGCAGCAACCACAGAGCAATAAACCAAGTATGGGACCCTCTGATAGCAGAATCCTGCATAACTGCACAGGTCAAAAGCCCATGCAGCTGTCCCAGTTTTAACCCAACCCAACATGATGTAAAATTCAATATTTTTAGATTATCAAAACACTATTTTTTTATTTCTAATAGAGACAATGCTCTTTTTATCAACATTTCTGTCAGTTAAAAATGCAACCCATGTTCAGATTTGTGGTTTAGTGTTCTAGTCATGAGCAACTACACTGTTCATTATCAAGTCCTGTGCTTTGAGACTATCTTAATAGGAACAGTTTATCCTTTGCATCCATGCCCATCACCAGCTGATATTTTCGTAAAACACAAAACCACTTACTTGAATATCCTAGTCATGTTAAATTGCCCTAAAAGTATGTTAATGCCTATTGTCTCTTTCTCAACTTATCTTATTTGCTCTGGAACAAATAATTTACATACCATACCACATTTTGTGTAACACTGATCTGAAGGATATCATGATTGTATTCTAATTGTGAAGATGATTGTTTCAGTAAGGAACTGATTAGAAATATTATCTCAGTCTTTTAATTCAATTATGGATGATAGAGGGACATGCAACTGCCATGTCTCTTTTACATTTCTAGCCTATGAAATAGTTGTAAATGATTTTTGAGGAATCAATTTTTGGCAATCTATTTTCACATGACTTAGGTGAAATCCTTTTACATACAATAAAGTAATAGTAGAAACAGTTAATTAAAATTTGCAAATCAGTATTATGTATTGAATAAATGATTTTTCCTTAGATTAGGATTCTGATGGGGAAAAGCAAGCATCCAGACCCACTGAATGTCTTCTAATAAGTACTCTTGGCTTTCCAGAACCTTTTGAGAAGTGCAGTTGCATTGGAAAAAGCTACTAAAAAGAACTGGAAAGTCTGGCTGCTTTTGTCACTCTTTCTTAATGATACTTATCCTCCACAGAGTTTTCTGCTGATTATTCCCTCTTTCACCCCAGAGCTTTTTGGAAAATTTATCAAGGTTTCCAAGTGTATGGCAATTACTGCTACTAGGCACGTTGCCTTTTCCTCAACTCCCAATTGATTAAATCAAGAAAGAAGCAAAAAGAAAGCTGAACAACCAAATTTTGTGTGCTCCCTAACCTGGCCAGGGTGCTGCAGAAAGGAAATGGGAACAAGGAGACAATCAGAGGTTTTTCCAAATGGAACCAACTTGAATTCACTATGACCACTCAGTTGCCAAGAATCTGAAAGATGTTAGGGTGTTGATGGATACTTATTTCTAGCACTATATTGAAATATTGAAAGGCTTTTGCTTTTTTAATACCTAAGGTACTTCTTGAAACATCAAGAAAGAATCTCTGAAGAAGAAAATACTTGTGAACTTTTCTTCATGAAGGTGGTATGTAGAGAGGGATATTTGAAGAAAAATTAGAGAGCAAGTTAATATTTAATGAGATAAAAAAATTAAAACTATAAAAATAAAGTATTGAAAATAATCTTGTGTCTTCACTCAATCACCACCCAGGCAAGCCATCACAAAGCTCAGCCTTCATTGAAAATTTACCAAGAGCAAAGTAATTTTTTAATTCTTTTGAAACCAAGCACCAAGTCAAATTAATTAGTAAGACTTTTTCTTGGTCCATGGAAGATTAATTTCTACATAGATCTAAAAGATATCAAAATAACTCAGAAGTTTATATCTCCATAAAACTAATTTATTTTATACTGTCCTGAGGATTATCCTAGATTTTGGAGATTTTACAGGTCTAAGAAGCATTAAGGCAATGTATTTTTTTCCCAATCATTTGCTCGTTTCATTATTTTTGTAGTTTAGAAACTTTAAATCTATTACAGTTGGCTCTTAAACAAAATGATTCAAACTGCACATGTCCATGTTTTTCAATAGGTACAGTACAGGGATGTACTGGAGGATGACTGGACAAATGTATTTTCTCTTCCTTATGACCTTCCTAATACTATTTTCATTTCTCTAGCTTACTTTATTGTAAGAATACAATATATAATACATATACAAAATATTTTTAATCAACTGTTTATGTTATTGGTAACGCTTCTAGTCAACACTAGGCTAGTAGTAGTTACATTTTGGGGGAGCCAAAAGTTAAAAACATGAATTTTTGACTGCATGGGAGTCAGACACCCTAATCCCCTCATTGTTCATGGATTAACTGGGTATCCAAAGTACAGTTGACCTGTGATTATATTAAGTATAAAAAGGAAGTTTTTCTACTCACTAGTAAAAATGAAAAAAGAAGAAAATCTTGAACTATTTAAACTGAGGAAAATACATTTGTTAACAGATACATTTAAATAAGTAATCACTTAAGTACTAACCAAAATATCACATGTTGCATATTTACTATCAATTTTGCCATGTTGTCTTGGAAAGCTATTCGATATTTGATTGTATACGCAGGTAGCATAAATTATATATTATATATATTTATTTCTAACAGTAAGTTATGGCTTTAGGGAAAGAGTGAAACTGTATTATTTGTAAACATCATATGATATATAGAATTAACAAATCAGACTAAACAGATTTATTTCTCATTTTTGGATATTTTTAATACTGCTACATAAAGCACAGGGTATCACAAGGTGTCACAACATAATATTGCTATAGCGAGTGCAGTAGCAAGAAGAATAATTCTTTGGCTGCTTCGGGGTCCACTTCATCAAGTGATTATAGCTGTGAAGGCTAGAGGTCTTGTCCTTATTTTGGAGGATGACTGGACAAACTAATTCACTCATTCCGTAACTCAACCCTTCTTTACTTAGCCCTTACTCTGGGCTTTATTATATTCAGTGCTGGGGTTATAACAAATATGGAAGAGATAGACATGGTGTTGGCCTTTGTGAACCATACAGCCTAGAAGCTATTTATAGTTTATCAGGTACTACCATCCAAGACCAAATACATGCTAGTGCACAACTTGAGATGTGTCCTACAGAATTCACTCATTCATTAATTCATTTATTCAGTCAACAATTTTGAGTAATATTGTGGCCCAAGTGTCTTGCTAGATCTTTGGACTACAAAGATTTCTTTTAAATCCTTCTACTTTTAAAGGACTTACAATCTGATGACAGCATAATAATAAAATAACTCCACAACTATCAGCATTTTAAAGGATGCATATGACAATACAGTGAATAATTTAAGAAAATTTATATGTGATTAATTCACACATGAAGCACCCAGCATACCAGAAGAAATTTAGGCAGAAGTACTTCTGTCAGAACATGGAAGATTCCAGCCACATATTGCCTTTTGATCTTGAGTGTGTCCCTAATCTCTTTTTGTTTGTGTTTCAGTGTTTTCCTATGTCTGAAAGAAGGAAAGGGATAATTTCTATCTCATAGGGTTTAAAAATGCAATGTTCATGAGATAAAACAGATACTATGCTTATAAGAGTACCCAACACATAATACTAAGTGAATATTAGTTATTATTTCATTTTTATATATCTTGATTTTGTGTTTGCTTCCCTTTCCTTCATTAGATTTCAAGAGTTCCTTAAATTTCTTTATACTGTGTCAAAAATGATGATCCTTGTCTCATTAATTTAAATGATTATTCTCTTTATGAATTGTGAGTGGTGTGCATAGTGCAGCTATTAACTTATTTTCATTCTTATTTAATAATGAAAACATGTAATGTTACAAATTTACTTTGAATGTAGCCTTAGCCATATACATTTTGATGTATAGTATACATATGCTCATTAACTTGTAAATAGATGTGATAATCTTTTAAATTTTTTCATTGCCCCAGTAACTAAGGAAAATGATTTAAATCTCTAGTTAATGGTTGTTTGAGGTTTTACTTTTCTTTTTTCTCTGGTTCAAACTTAGGCTAATATCTAATTATAATACATCTTAGTAAAAAATTATAGCATGTGCAATCTCTCTTTTTATAATTTATTTAGATATTCCTTGTGGTGTAGTCAGTTTTCAACTACATAGACAACAGATATTTAGGGAAAAAAACACCTTATAGTTCTATGTGCAAAGTTTAGTATACAGGGTTTATATTTCTGTTATAATTTTGTCAACTTAAGATCAAAATATCAAAATAACATTTGAATTAAGTATGTTGAATTCTTGCATTTTAGTTCTATTTATATGTGGTTTAAGTTCTTAAAGAATTTCTCTTTTAGATATGTTGCTCTCTGCCAGTTCATGAAGTTTCATACCTGTTATATCTTTATTATCTGTTGTTAAATAAATAATTTGTGCCCCTTCTTATGCTTTTTGCCTTGCAATCTATCTTGCCGGAGACTAAAACAATGATCAGTCTGCTTTAAAATTCTCAATTTGCAAATCCTTGTTTCCCATTGGAGTGCAGTAGAAAAAGATAGATAGAATTTGGTTAACCTCAAAGTAATATCTATGAGATCTAGAAACGTTTTTCTTTGCCAAAACCATTAAGAATTAGAGAATTCTAATTGGAGAATTAGCCCTATAAATATGCATATCAGGTTTTAGTTTGCTTTTATTAACTCATGTAACTTAGATTAATAGTTCTCAATCAATGAAAAGTGTGAGTTTTAAGACCTTTTTGCCTATCGCTGATTGAATTCTGAAGGTATTATTAGTAGAGAAAAAACACAACTTAATGTAAGCAAATATATCTATTATCTAAAAACCTAAACTCTTTTAACTAACCATCTAATACAGTAATTATACCTCACATGGTTACAGTCTACATATGTCTTGATTATGTATGGAAATAATGATAAAAGAGAGCTTGGATAGATGAGAATTGCATTTTAGTTTTTATTATCAGTCCTCTCTTTTTCTAATGTTTAAAAAGTTAGAAAAGTAGTAAGCTATTTTAGTTTGTGTCCACTTCTTTCATTTTATATCCAACATAAGGAAGTGCTAAAGAGCAGTAAACCAGGCCATTCTAGAAGACAGAGAAAGAAGCCTCTATAAACCATGTGTTCCACACCCATTTCCTGAATAATAGAGAAATGGACAGAAAAATAAAAGTGGAATTACTGAAGGACTAATATTGCCACTCGCTTCCAAGAGACTCAACAATGGGCAAAATTTACTTTTGTTGATTTTATAAACATATATTTAGAAAGCTCTAAGTTGTTCTTCCTCAAGGCCCTAAAACTGGGTTGAAATCTCTTCCTTCCAAAGGTTGAATTGGGGGAATTCTTTCCTACAGTTTTTGCGATAGAAAGTTAGTGGAAGCACAGGATGAAAAGCAGTATATACATGGAATGCTGCTGTCGGAAAGAAAAACTGAATATGAGACAACCAAAGAGCCAGCACCACTCTGGATAAATCAGGTGTGTTCAGCAATCTACGAAGATTCTCTGCACCCAGCCTCTCTTATATCTAATGCTGTCTGTAAGAAAACTGTAATTACCAGACGTGCCATTAGACTCTAGGGGAGGAAATCTTTAGGAGAGAGAGGGAGAAAAACCAAAAGCTACTTCTACAGATATATATAATTAAATGTAAGGAAAAGTATGGGAAAGAATCTAAAGTTAAGGTTTCACCTTCCCTACTTTCCATATATGTACTTAAGGGACCTCATAATCAGATAATTTTCTCCTTTTCAAGGAATAGAATTAATGGAAAAATAGCTTCTTTTGGTTCATGTTCATAGAATATAATGGTGTATCCCTTTGTGTACTAGGAGTCTGTCCAAGTTATGTCCAAGAATTTGATGTGTTTGTGCATAATAGAAAATACCTTGATATTTCCTAGTCCTAACTTTGCCACTCACTAACAGTAGGGTCCAACGTAACACAGAACTGGAAGGAATTTGAGGTCCCAACTTACTCTAAAATTCCTCACATTTCTTGCCGGAAAGCCTCTGTTGATCTGTCCACATCTGCACTCTTGTTTCCTGTCTGTGCCACCTTCCTCCCCTGCTTTCCCTCCATCCCTCTTCCTTAGTGAATCCAGTTTAAAGTCTCCATAGTGACCATTGCAGCCCACCTGCAGCACTAGGGAGGGATTGAAATAAGAAGAACGGGGAGAAGCAGCCAGGAGATCCTAGAAAGTGAGAGCACACCAACCCTGTCAACTTCTCCACACCCTGTCACCTTTTTAGCCAAGGGAATCAAGAACGGGATGAAGAAATTGAAATATTTTCTCATTTAGACACAAAGAAGCAGATACGATGGCTCACTTTTTTAGTGAGAAAGATAAAGCAAAACATTTTTTTTTATTTATTTCTAATAGGTTTGTGTCCTTCACAGGATGAGAGGGGCTAATAAACTGTGCAGAGATGACTCAAACAAGATTCATTAGGTCCATATTTCTTTCAGAGGCCTTTAAAAGTCTTATGATTTAAATGATATAAAACTAAATTTTGAAGTGACTGTTAAAACTATTTTTATATACTAGACAATTTTCTCAGGATTTATTCTTTTTGTCTCTCAGGCTCTCACTAGAGTTCAGTCATCGAGTTTTAGTTCACACGTGTGGATAAGCCTCCAACCTCTCCAAACATTTTAAAAATCTGTAAATTAAAGACATTTAAAAGGAATTCACATGATCTCATCTGGACTGCTGCTTGATCTTGTTTGATATTCTTTAGCGTTCTTTTTAGAATGGGTTAGTAGCAGAGGGGCTGTAACTGATCTCCTCATTTCAGCACTGGGAACGTGAGGCACTTTACGTTGGGTTCAGTTCTATTCTGTTATGCTACTCCCGTTTGTCAGTAGGTAGAAACTTTTCCCATTCCCCAGAAGGCAGTACCTTCTGTGAATAGTTGCTTTAGACAAGCATTCATTGTTCAAAGGGTTTGATTCTGCACTGAGCAAAAGCTACAGCATTATAAAGATGCCAGTTTAATTTTTTTTTAAGCTTGAATTTTTTAAAGCTAGAAAGGAACCCTCACTGTTGAGGCAGTCATGAAAGAAAACCTCTTTTCACAACCCCTGAAACAAGTGGATGAAGAGAGTAAGAGTGAAAGTGCAAAGACTGGGAACCTGGCTTTTTTCCAAGAAAAAGAAAAAGCCACAGTTAGAAGAAGTAATTGAACACTTTGGAAATCCCTTTGAAGACCTAATGCAGTGGAACTTTTTTAAATGAATAAAAGCTAAATGCATAATAATTCCATGTAAGAAAATATAAATGAATGTTTGAAGTAGTAAGTAATGAATTTATAAATGTTTAATGTAGTGAGACCAAGCAGTAGCACCCCTTGGTAATGTGTGTTTAGCATTAGCAATGCTGTTACTTGGAGGAGACAAATGAAAAACCTGGCAAAGTTTTACCTCTTGTTATTTTGTGTCTTGAATGCTTTGCCTGGTTCACAGTGATGATATTAGTTGTATCGATCACCCTTATTCGGTAGAATTTCGTGCACTTGGCAAACAAAATTTTTAACGTTGGTGAAGGCAAAATAATTAGACTTAACTATAAAAATGTCCCACTCTTTCATATTGTGACTAATGATACATTACACAAGCTTATATATTACTTATAATAACAGTCGAGGCAGTTGCATTTACATGGAAAATATAGGAATAGAGTTTAGCTCTGTTAATAGAACACATAATATGAAATTTTAATATCTTGCTACATGTGGTATTTCTTAGCAAAAAGGTATGGAAATCATCGATATTTGGATAACTTTGATGTAAAAGCAAATGTGTGTCGAGGACACTGGAGGTTGAGACCTAAAATGGAAAGAGCCTTGAGTGTTTATCACGCTGAAGGAGAATGTGTTTTCTGCTGAATGTGGTATATATATATATATATACGTTATGGTTTTAGTAGATCAGTTGCAGGCAATCTTCTCTAAATATTCCAATGAGTTGTGGTGGGTTTGTGTGTGTGTGTGTGTGTGTGTGTGTGCATGTGTGCGCGCACCAACT
Source organism: Vulpes lagopus (assembly GCF_018345385.1). Classification (NCBI taxonomy): domain Eukaryota; kingdom Metazoa; phylum Chordata; class Mammalia; order Carnivora; family Canidae; genus Vulpes; species Vulpes lagopus. The sequence continues at coordinate 18,354,964 of NC_054824.1, read as the reverse complement.
TTGTCTAGACTCATTTCTCTATCAACCTCAAATGACTCAATTTGCTGAAAGTTGGAGAATAACGTCAGACTCACCACCTGCACACATGCACACCTGCACATGCAGAGATGAGCAGGCTACTAGAGGTCGGCTTTGGAGCAATGATTTCACTTTGGACCATGTAGATGTTGCAGAGGAGTAATAAGTCAGTTAAAACATAGATATCTAGATGGGAGGAATAACTGATATGGTGGAGTGTCATAGAATTCCGAATCAGGAAAGAATACCAGTAACTACAGAATCTTAAGGTTAGGAGAGAGTAAATTAAATCAACTGTCCATCACATTACATTACCTTTCACTTTGAGGCTCCTTTCTAACTGGCGTTACATTGGAACACCACTAATTTCTGCTTCTTATTTTGAATTTTGTATGTGAATTGATTTCTCAGCCTGCCCCACAATATCTCCTCTGTATGGAAAAATGTTACCTCTTTCTTTTTTTTTCGAAGTGTGAAAATAAAGCAACCAGACTGATTTTCTTTTGTGAGTCATATCCGATCTCTAAAAGCAGTTCCTAAAATGGAGTTGCCAAAATATTCCACATCATGGCAGCATGGCTGGAGTAAGTTTATGAGGTAGATATTCTGAAAGATATTTCAGTACTCATTTTATAATCTCATATATCTCTATAATCACATGTTGAACTTTAATACTGAACTTTAGTAACTTTCATACAAAGACATAGGTAAAAGCACATGTGTTTATTGCTTGCACAGAACAATAACATGATTTCTTTGTTAGTAGATCTCATTCGGTGAAAGAGAGTCTGACAAAATTTTATCTTGTTCTTGCTCAATTATCCAAACACAAGGAATGGTCCTGATCTGAATTAAAACTATCTTTAGTGTCAAATTGAACAGATGGAAACTCACTTATGGAGAATCTTTTCTTGGAAATAAACTCTTTAATTCAATAAATCTATCTAATCCCAAAGTATTCCACAGAATATGAACACCTAGTTAAATTAATTTAAATACCAAAGAATATTTCATCAATAACAGTTACATTCTAATTTCAATTTATACAACATAAAACACTTAGAACCATTAAAGACACAAAGATTATTTTGAATTAAGTGCTTAACATCATTAACGTCAGTATAATATTCAAAAAAGGAATTAAATATTTAAGGAAATCCTTAATGTCTTCTTCCTATCAAAGGCTATTTGGCTTGCAGTACTCTCAACATCTCCAGAAATATTACCAGCTGGGCATTTATTGCACCAAAATCACAAATTCAATCAATTAAGAAAAGACCATTATAACACTGAGACAGAGTTTAAACAAAGTAAATAAGTGCTGTCATTTTGTTTTGCTTTGATTTGGCAAAATTATTATAAAAGTCCATAAGCATAGGCATGTAAGATACACATTACAATGTATTTTATATCTAGCTGGTATTAAATTTGCAGTTCACTAGTAATCCCACGGGATTTTATCACACAGGTACAGGAATAGGAGAGGACATATTGCTTTTGGTCTCATTTTAGAATTCACCTATTATGGTACATGAGTATTAATCTATTTTATAATGGTGTTGTTGAAGTAGATGCTACAACATGTTTTAGTAGATCATTCTAGTATTTAACTACATTTCCTGGCAAGAATTTATTATCTATTGTTCTTTAAAAGTCTCATGACACTTCTTAAACTATTCTCTCTGGGGATGGGTAAATTCTAATAATCATGCCATAGATTGTCTTAGAGATCATTAAGCCTTCTCTGCTCTAGATATTTTTAGCATTTCTATTTTCTCATGTATCTAGTTTTACAAACTCTTTCCCTCTTTACATTGTTCATTTCATTTTTGTCTATACCAAAGAAGCATCTGCTTCTTATCTGCTTAGAATCACCTGCTTCTTATCACCTTAGAATTATTCAAAGTCTCATGGAACTTCTTGATGCTTTGTATATATTATTCTCTTTTTTCCCATTTTATATTGTGAAACTTGCTTGCACTACATGATTCTGAGAACTTTTTCTTGCATGCTATGTAGCTGTCAACCTATGCCTTGTGTTTATGTTCTTCATTCCTTTTTTTTTTTTAGAAAAAAAGATTTTATTTATTTATTCATGAGAGACACAGAGAGAGAGGCAAAGACACAGGCAGAGGGAGAAACAGGCTTCTTGCAGGGAGCCTAGTGCAGGACTCGATCCCGGGACTCCAGGATCACGCTGTGAGCCGAAGGCAGATGCTCAACTGCTGAGCAACCCAGGCGTCCCTGTGTTCTTCATTCTTACAGTATCTAACTACTCTACATGGTTAATGTTATTTATGTTGTAATCCTCTCCTCTTGGATGCTTCTAATTTAATCATACTTAATTATCAGCAAATTCAGAAGGCTCTTAGCTTCCCCCCTGTTTTATTAGAAGCATTTTCCCAGAATACTTCTTCCCAGGAAACTAAAAAGAAAAAGTGAGCCAATGCTACTGTCAAGTTACTGAAAACAGAAGCACTATGGATTATCTAGCAAGCTGGAGATACTACTCTGTCTTATTTGATCTATATTCTGGAAGTCAAATTGATTTTAATCATTCCCATGGAGTTGCTGAATTAATTTAATAATTTAACTTATAATTGTGCCACAGTTATAATACTGTTATGATAGTATTCTAAGTATCTTTGGTTAATTTATCTCTTTTAATACTGGGGAGGAAGGAGTTAAAGTAGCTGGCCTATGATCCATTCACTCTCATTGTGAAAGAGCAAAAATGAGGATGTTGTGGGCAGAGGTGGGGAGCAGGTAGTTTGGCCTAATCTTTTAATAAATGAACCCATACTACTTAAAAGAAAAGAGATCTTATATATGAAATGCTCTTAGCAGGATATTCTTGGTTTAGGGTTATGACAATGAACCTAGAATCTGTAGGTTTATGGAGAATGAGAAATAGGGAAATTTGCTGACTCTATGGGGTGTCAAATATAGTTATTTCAGAACCTAAATGCCCCATTTAGTCAAATAAAGACAATGAAACATCACAGGGTTGTGGATGGATGAAGTTATGGATCCAGGGGTATACAAAGTGGGGAGCAATCAGTTTTTCCTTTGGAGAGAGAATTTGGAGAAGGATCCTGCAAATGACATCAATAATCTGTGCACAAGGTAGATGCACCAAACCACCTCAGCCAATCCTTTAGAGAATAGAACATTAACAAAAATTGCCATGTAGATTCAGGTTGGCAAGTAACTCATGGGGAAAAACAATCTATATAAGACCAATTAAGTAATTCTTTTTGTTATTTCAGCTCACTGGAAAAGCCTCAAAGTGAGATAATGGTATGACTTGAATATTTAAACTTGCAAACTCTTGGTTACACTAAGAATTGCTGCATATCTGGATCCATTTCCAATTTATAAGGTACAATTGCTGCCAAATGCACAAGGAATTTGGTGTAAAGATCCAGAAATACTGGCATCAAAGTGAAACAATTACTTCACGTTATTGTTAGCTTGGGTAATCCACTACTGAAGAAGTTGCTGGTCCATACCTGCTGTCTATGACAGAGAACTCATCCTACACCTCACTATTAATGTGATCACCATGATATTTGACTATGGTCTCATAGCTCCCTGGAAAACAAGTTTTCTAAGAGATGACCACCACAGCACCACCTGTCTGCTAGAGATGAGTGCTGAATGGAGGTCACAGAAAGCATCATACAGGATCATGTGGAAAGTGACGCATGTTTCCTTTGAGGATTGATCATCCCTTATCGGCAACGTCCAAATGGTCTGGAACTGGCACGTGAGTGCATGGTAAGGACAGCAATGAAAAAATGAAGTTGTGGATGGCATCATTATAGCAAGGAGCTTCTAGCAGTCTTTTCACCTCCTATGGGAGAAGTTGGCATAAGGTCTCCCCTTTGAAGTAACTTTTCATTGGCTCCCAGCATGCACACTTATCTACATTCCAAAAAATATGTATGCAAAAAGTAGTTATAATATATAAAAATGTCTGGGTCTTGAATCAATTTGATTAATATCCTATGATGCTTTCAGCTTATTTGTGACCAAGTTCCTACCAGAGGCATTCTTCATCTTTAGTTTTCACCTTAACAAACATGTACACACACACGCACACACACACACACACATACACACCTCCATCTCCTTTCCATTTCAATCTGCATTAGATATTCCTAAAGCTGAATGGCTATGAAATCACATCATTGAGATATCTAGTATGTAATCAAAGCAATATATTTATGAAGAAATGTGGGCATAGAACAACTGTTCTCAAAATATGTTCTTAGTTTGGCTACATCAGAATGCCCTAGACATCAGAATATTCTAGACTGTAAAATGTAGGTTCCTTGGCCTCATCCCAGATTTGGAGAATCAAGAAGTATGTATTTTTATCAAGTATTCCACGTAACTTCTATGAAAAATGATCAATAGAAAGAACATTGGTTTAGGTGTTTATGGAAAAGATTACTATCACATGAGTGTTTTTTTTAATCTAAGTAGACTTAGAAAAGTTATAAAGAAGTTCCATGTTTGAATTTCCTCATCTAAAAATAGAGCAATTAAATCGGACATAGAGGACTAGTCCAGGAGTTACTAGTACAATTCATTGTCTCGTTGCTCAGATGAAATGTTTTAAAATGAATTATCAAAACAAAAAATACTCTCTTAGATGATTTGCCTTGCAATTCTGTCATTTCTAGTGTGCTCTGGGAAGATTCCTATTGCCACAAGAGTAGCAAAACATAGGGAAGGAAAAAATATGTTTAATGAGGGGAATGCCAATGCTTATCTATTCCTGGCAACTTGCTCAGTACTCTAAGGAATTGGCAATGGTGGCTACTCCATCTAATAAAATGGGATGTGATCAGTATGTTAATGAGAAAAATATTGTTGTGCCTCTTTGAGCTCCAAGTCTAAAAACTTCTCAGGAATTTATATACAATTTAAAGAAATTTGAATTTTTAAAAAATGTTAGTGTTTGCTTTGCTTTCCACAACATTTTTCCTGTACGTATGTAATATATATGTAAACAACAGCCACAAAAACTGCTGTAAGTCTATTATTTTTTTAATTTCAATTATAAACCATATGCCTGAAATACTTTATTTGAAAGTTTGGCTTTGTATGTCATAAATTGCAAAATTGATTGGAAATCTTTACAAGTTGCAAGATAACAGAAAGAAATAGAGTGTTGTCACAAGATAATGGCCACTGACTGTGAGATAAATGTCAAGGCAAAGTCATGGCAAAGTCTGGCCATTTATCAAAAGTAAACATTGAACAAAAAGTAGGATACATTTATCAAGCAACTGTTCTAGTCCAAAAATTTTATTTTTCTCATCATAGCTGATGTATGATTTAGATGCTGTCATTTCACCTGCCAGATGTTTGTGCAGCTAAATGACTTGGGTCATTGCCACCTTATTTAGAATTATATAACCTTGATTTTTTGAGTGATGATTTTGTTTAGTTCAATAAATACCTTATAGTAAGAAAATAATTAAGAAAGTTAATTGATTTGGCTGAGTTTTAGTTTCTTTTTCTTTCCACTTAGAATAATTTTATGCCCTATCTATTACCTAAAAGTGGTTTAGTAAGATTCACATTAAAATGCATGTTCAAAGGATCAGTAGGGTAGAAATTCAAATAAAGGCTATAACTGAGGAGAATAATACTCAAAATTATTTTAATATAGGCATAGAGATTCTAACAAGCAGAGCAATCGCTTCTACGCCTATTGTCCCTGACACGTGTGGCCTGTTGAATCACAGTATCATTTGATCCTGATAGCTTTATTGTCACCTGTAGTCATTTATACCCATCACCGCTCCTAAATTACTGTAAAAAGAGACCACCATTCTCCTAATTTAATTTAACAAGTTCTTCTACGTTCCAACCATGATGGTGAATTTGGAATCCATTTAACTTCCATAGACCAGCTTTCTCGAATGGAAAGCAAACCCCCAGTAATTATAAGCTAAAAGCATATGGGGGAAATCTTTGTATAACTAATACAAGTATATATACTTTATTTTCAGAACTACTTTATAATGATATTACTTAGAGTATAAAAATAGCAAAAACATTTCTCTTCTAGCCTGTATTTAAGGTGGCTGAGTATAGTGTACACATTCCAGAATTGCCCAATTCCTGCATCTTTCATACTCATCCTCTTTCAGTTGTAAGAGAGGCTGATCTGGGTTAATGAACATCAGGGACCATAAAATATGGTTACCTAAAGCTTTTAGGTCCTTCCTTCATTGCATTCTTCCTTCATTCATCTTTTCAACCAAAACACATCAAGTAACTGTGAAGTGTGAGATATTATATATTTTAAGGTAAAACATATACAATGAATACTATACAATCTTTCCATTGAGAAATTCTTAGCCCAATGGTTAGGGTTATATGTGTATATGTATGTATTTTTTCCATTAGGCTGTGAATATATATATATATATATATATACACACACACACACACATATATATACACACATATATATATACACATACATATGCATATGTACATATATGTTTAGGTAAAGATAAATAATTCAGTACAACTGTGAGCATATGTTTGTAGTAGAGTTGAGGAGCAAGTGGGCTATGTCTGGAAATAGAAAACAACTTTAGAATATAAAAGATCTTGTGTACTTTGCCAAAGAGTTTGAATTTTATTCTATAGGAAACAAAAAGCTAAGGAAAGATTTTAAAATTAGGAATGATTGTATCATGCCTGGCTATGCTGAAGGAATCATTGAAGCAATAAAATATTAGAGATCTTAAGTCTTTGCCACTCTTTGAGAGTTGATGGTTACTTGAAAAAATAAAGCAGTAGTAGAGGTGATAAGAAGGACATTGACTAAGTATATATAAGATACCAAATTGACAGGCCTTGGTAAATGATTTAGTGATGTAAGAGAAAGGAATGACTCAGGGATGACTCTGATGTTTTTAGCTTTCAACCATAGAATTGTAGTTAAAAATAAATAAGTAAATAATAAAAGATAAAAACAGACTTTGCATTGAGATTTTAAAGCTAGATTCACCACTTTTTATTTTATCAGTGTGACCTTGGGCAATTTGCTCAAACTCTTTGTGCCTAATTTTTTAACTTATAAAACAAGTATACTAATTATTTTTAACTCATCAGATTTTTGTGAGGACTAATGAATTAACATATGCAGTCCTCTTAAAATGGTGCCTGGAATATTGTAAATGTTGAATAAATGTTTCTCCTTGATATTATTATTATTATTATTATTTTATTATTATCGCAGAAGATCATTATTATCACTGCCATGATTCCATTACACAAAATAAAGAATTTCAACTAAGACAATGATTTTGAGGAAAAGATAATCCCGTTTTGGACTGATCAAACATTTTCTTTAAACATCTAAGTTAGAAATGACAAGTAGGTTATCAGAAATACAGTTCTGGAAAGAGATGATGGCTAGTATATAAATTTGGAAGTCAGCCATATACAGGTCACATTTGAGGCTATGAAATAGCTTGGATTGCCCAAGGGGAAAATATTAAAAAAGAAGAGAAGAGAGGAATTATGAAAAACAAATCAGTCTTCATGGAAATACTAATATTTAAGCAATGAGTAAATAAGCCATCATAGTACCCTGAAGACCAGTCAGAGATACAATGGAAGAATGTGGAAAGATGAGTAAGATAACCAAATAGATAGGGCTCCCCACTCCCCTAAAAAAATGAAGAAACCTGAAGAGTGCTCATTGGAATTCAACAAATGATTTTGGTGAATGAAGTAATTAACTAATTTGATAATTGAGAAGTCATTGGTGACATCGCAAGCTATTTCCATCTGTTCCTATCATATCACTTGGCATGTGAATACACTGAAAATAAGTATTAGACTAAAAAAGCAATTTAAGCAATATTAGGTATGCAGTTTAGATTTCAGTGGGCTAAGTTATTAGTGAAGAAATGAGAAAAGCTATGCTTTGGTAAAAATATAATTGTAGACAGATTTTTCTATTAAATTGAGTTATAGTGCTATCTAAATTTGTTCCATACTATTATTCTCATCATTGTAAGAGTATATGAGTCAGCAAATTTTGTTCATAGGCTGAAAGAAAACACTCCTATATGGAGAAACTATGGAGGAAAGAAAAGTAAATTTTTTGAGTCAAACTGGCTGGATATAAGAACATAAATAAACCTAAGATTTTCTATACACAAGTAATAATTTGAAATTACAGTGGAAAAACGATTTCATTTATAGGAACAACTGTGAAATATGTTCACTAAGAATCACTTTAATAAGAAATAAATGATACCTAGTATATTTTGCTTGGTTTAATGGAATGAATAAAGAAGTTCCTGATGGGAATATTGGAAAAAAAAATATTTACTATCAGATTTTTTCCTACACTTAATCTCAATAGGATACCTTCAGGAAATTTAAGAATCTATCCTAAAATTCATATAAGCAAACCACCTTTGGTAAGGTAATTTGGAGAAAGATGAGTAAATAGCTAGACAGAACAAATTACTAAAGCACATTAAAAAATAATTAAAACTCAGAAATTAAAGAAAAATTTTAAAATTTAAAAATTTCAACGAGCATACTCATAATAAATTATAAATTATTCATTAATTTAGAAACATAAATAGCTAATGAAATAAAGAATATTTAACTTCATTAATAATGAAAGATATACAAATAAAAAGCACAGTGAGAAATATTCTTTTCCTTTTTTTATTAATTGATTTAGGAGAGGTACTTGTTATATTTGACAAAAATAACAATATACTTTAGATGTTTATGTTCTTTGTCCTTGTAATTATATTTCTATAAAGCTATTTTAAGGAAACTGAATTATAAAAAAGACATTTATTTAAATATGCAGTACTTATTGAAACATTATTTATAATAACAGAATATTATTGGAAGCAATCTAAATGCCCCACAAAACAAGAAAAGTTAATTATGGCAATCCATATCATGCAATATCATGCAGGCATTAAAATCATAATTACATGGGAAATCATTATGAAAAAATGTTTAGCAAAAAGCTAGATGCAGAAATACATAAGCAATTTGATTTAAACCAGGAAATATGTAATATATCATAGCTATTTCAACCATTGGGGGGAAGGGAATCTGATTTATGCATTGCTTTGCTAAGGATACAGTAATTTAAATAGAAAAATTGAAGTGTATGTAATTAGAGGTTTATCAGATAGCTATTAGCCTACTCACTTAAATTCAATACAACTGTTTATTTTTTTAAATACAACTGTTTAATACCACTCTCTAGACTAAAATAAATATAAGCATTTTCCAAAAAATTGACAAAAAATGATATTAAAACAATGCCAGTTAATTAAAGTATTAATACACATAGAATAAATTTTTTAAGATATAATTTTGCATTTTATGAACCAATTTAAAGTAAATAAGATCTTCAAAAGGTAGTAGAAGAGTCTCCAGAATCAGAGCAAGTGGTCAAATTCTGACAGTTGATGTGTCTCCAGTAGGAACTGCAGGTTAGAGGTTCTTCTCTAGAGGAATAGATCCTAGAACAGTATCCTTAAATGAGGATTCATGTGGACCTGTCTGGGAGCAAAATACCTTAGGTGGAATTTGTTCTAGTTGGCTGACAAGAGATCGAGTGTTTTGGGAGGTGGGAATTGTAAGAAGGATGATGAAAAACAAGATGTGAATTTAAGCATTCAAAATAATTCTCACCTATTTGCCTAAATATCATGATTATTAATTTTCTACTACTTTTCTTCAATCCAATAAAAGATCACAAGAAAAAAGATCTGGAAGTGAAAACCGTTTTGTTTGTGGACAATTAATTATGTAGAAAATGAAGTACAGTAGTCATTTTACTGAAGAGTTTGAAGAACACTGAGCTACAATTCCAGACATATGGAAGCTTTGCCAGTTTAACTCCTGCTGCATAAACAAACTTGAGGAAGATTCACAGTTGTTCTAAACTTTAGTTTCCTCAACTATAAAATAAGGGATTTGTTTTTAAATTATCACTAAATCCTTTCCATTCTTAAATTTCTGTGACCCTAATTCCAATTACAGCCACTTCACAGTTACGGCAACAATAATACTTCATTTATTGTTACTATTTAACTCTAGTACAAGATCTTTTCCATACATTATTCTATTTAATCTTTGCAATGACTTTATAAAGCAGGTTCAATTATAAGCTTCATTTTTAATGAGAAACTAGGGTTTGGAGAGGTTAATTAGCTTGCTCAAGGTCACATAGCTGCAGTTGGCAGAGTAAAGATTCAAACCCAACTGACTGCAAATCCTGAACTCAGAACTACTGGACTATACTTTCTCTTTATTTCTAATATATATTTTCTAAGAAACTAGAGCTTATTAACAGCTAGTTGCAAGCATGTGAGATGTTTATTTAATTCACTTGACAACATAGAAAGTTGTGTCTTAATAACTGTTATTTTCTACAACCACCTAGTAGATTGTCCTATAAATTTATCTTTGTTGAATATACTTAAAGAATTTTTTTCAAGAGAATATTAAATCGTTTATTGATTACACATGATAATGGGTGATATACAAGCTTTAATCCCTTCTATAATTTTATCTGATATTATAATTCTATTTAGATATATTGTATAGAATGTGCCAACAATCATAATAACCAAATAAACTCCAGGACTTTGCTTGGTTGACCCTTTTAACGGTGAACTCCAGGTCACAACATGTTAACTGTCATTTCAACCACACCAAGGTTTGTGGAGACAATGGCTTCTGTGCCCAAGCAGGTTGCAAATAAATTTTGAATGGAACTGGAATCACCCTGAAGGAATTCTAACTTCACACTCTTGGGGTAGTTTACCAAGATGGCTTCAGAGTAGACTGACTTTTACACAGCACATTTAAAAAGACACATTTATTCAGCGTCATGATCAGACTATTACATTTAGCAATCAACAGCTGGGTGCAAAAAAAAAAATCTACATTAAAAACCCTTTGTTGGAATGCTTTACACTTTCCACAGAACAGAAACTAAAATAACTTGTTATACAGTTAGTCACAAATACAGTCCTTGAGTTTTTTGCCCATACACATGAGTATTGTCTAAAACATGTCTTCTTTGTAGCAGCTAGGCCCTCCTACCACTGTGCTTGGCTGAGATCACACATCTGTTGTAACCTGTAGCTTCCCTGTCACTTCTCTGGCTCGCCTCTCTTTCTAAGCTTTGTTTCCAGGCGTAATGAAAACCTTCTGCCACTGCCATAGCTTCTTCTGCTGCTGGAACCGCCAGAGCCACCTTGGTTTCATGGTTTGGCAAAGTATTGGCCTCCACCACCATAGGTGCCAGAGCTTCTGCCTCCAAAATTTCCTTCTTTCATGGGTCCAAAATTTGAGGATTGATTGTTGTAATTGCCAAAATTGTTATAGCTTCCGCCACCTCCAAAGTTGCTTCCATCATTACCAAATCCATTATAGCCATCCCCACTGCCACCGTATTCACCAGCACCTCGACTGCCACCGAAGCTACCTCGACCAATGAAGTTCCCTCCATGACCAAAGTTCTCATTCCAAACAAAACCACCTCCACGACCACTACCAAAGTTTCCAGAACCACTTCGGCCTCTTTGGCTGGGTGAAGCACTAGCCATCTCTCGCTTCCCTAGAGCTTTCCTTACTTCACAGTTGTGGACATTCACAGTATGGTACTTTTGAATGACAATCTTGTCTACAGAGTCATGGTCATCAAATGTCACAAAAGCAAGACCTCTCTTTTTGCCACTGCCTCGGTCAGTCATGATCCCAATCACTTCAATTTTCCCACACTGTTCAAAATAATCTCTTAGATGATGTTCTTCAGTGTCTTCTTTAATGCCACCAACAAAAATCTTTTTCACAGTTAAGTGGGCACCAGGTCTTTGAGAATCTTCTCTTGAGACAGCCCTCTTTGTTTCCACAGCTCTTCTATCCACCTTGTGTGGCCTTGCATTCATGGCTGCATCCACCTCCTCCACGGTGGCATACATGACAAACCCAAAGCCTCTGGAGCGCTTGGTGTTTGGATCTCTCATTACCACACAGTCCACAAGCATTCCCCATTGCTCAAAATGGCTCCTCAGACTTTCATTGGTTGTTTCAAGCTCAAACTTCTGATGAAGAGCTTCCGCAGCTGCTCAGGCTCTTTGGGTGACTCTGACTTAGACATGACAGCGGTGGGAGGGGAGACTTTAACGATGCTTACTCAGTGGCGTCCAGGGGCAGAAAGCAGTAATCTAATGAATGTATCTACTTAAAGAATTTTTCTCAATGTACCCAAATGTTGAGATCTTTCAAAAATTAGTGGAGAATATTATGTTGAAAATTTTTGGCCCTTGCTGGTTTGACATTTGCAATTTGCTGTAAGCTTGGTATATATTTCAAAATTTTATTAAGATAGTTATTTTTATAATGTCTTTGTTTGCCATAATTTATCATAAAATTAAAAGATCACTTTTTTTTTCTCTGAATAATGAAATTCAATGGCTAATTCAGTGGTAAAAAGTAAAATTTATCTGAAACTATTTTGTACTATATTTTATTTTTTTATTTATTTTATTTTATAAGATTTTATAAGATTTTATAAGATTTTATAAGACTTTATTTATACAGAGAGAGACACACACACACACACACACACACAGAGGCAGAGACACAGGCAGAGGGAGAAACGGGCTCCAGCTGGGAGTTGATCCTGGGTCTCCATGATCACACCCCGGGCTGCAGGCGGTGCCAAACCGCTGCGCCACTGGGACTGCCCTTGTACTTTATTTTGATTAAAATATTTTGGTGTACATAAGATATGCACAAATATAACTAAATAAAGTTTATGGTTACTCTTAATTTGGCTAAAACTGGAAAAAAGATACTTTTAGTACAGTAAATAGATCACAATTATACACCACACATAATCCTTTATTTGGCAGACACATTGAAGCCAGACATAGGTAGGCACTGGGATTATTTAGGTGAGCCTCAAGCTCTTCCTATCTTTAGGAGTCTTTTCAATAGTTGGAGAAGACACACATGAAGAAACAATTAGAAAGAAGATAAACGTTATAACTTCTAATATAAACATGGGGAACAGCACATCATTCCTTCCCAGACATGGTGGTAAGATGGATATCAGGAGACATTTCACAGAAGATGAAATTTGTATTGCTCCAATACTTATGGCTTCATATGCTTTAATAAGCCTTGAACAGAGCCTTGATCAGAGTATTGCTGATAGACATACAAATCAAGTAAAAACCTAACAGCCTGTGTATGTATAGTATTCAATATAAGAAATATAGGTCTGAATATCGAGAGAGAGATTGGATTAGAGGAATGTGTTGAGGGGCACCCAGGTGGCTAAGTGGTTGAGCATCTGCCTTTGGCTCAGGTCATGATGTCAGGTCCTGGGTTCAAGTCCCACATCAGGCTCCCCCAAGGAAGACTGCTTCTCCCTCTGCCTGTGTCTCTGCCTTTCTCTGTGTGTCTCTCATGAATAAATAAATAAAATCTTTTTAAAAATTGGTTGAGTATTATCAATATCTAACTATTAATTAAAATTTTTGCACTGCACAAGAAGTAGATACTGGGGGGGCACTTGACGGGATGAGCAATGGGCGTTATTCTGTATGTTGGCAAATTGAACACCAATAAAAAATAAATTTATTATAAAAAAAAGAAGCAGATACTGGAAATGACAGTGGGACCACAAACATTAAAGAGGATACTCTGAGGAAGTAATGCTAAGTTGATCCTCCTTACATAATTCTCTCTCCAGTGCTACTCTCTTTGTAACTTTGAACAAGCCTCCTGCAGTACTGGTACAACTTCTGTCATCTGTAGAGGGAGACAATGAGGCTAGCTCATTTGTTCCCAACCTGGGCCCTCAAAGGTAGTGTTGGAGTTCTTCAAGCTAAATTAAAACTCCATATGATTTTTAGTATTAAAAAAAAAACAGTCTACATTGCAGCTTGTTCACTGATCTTAAATCCTATAAAATTTAGGGTCTATGACTAAAATAATGAGAGAATCTTTACTTGTGTAAACATTGCAAACCATTTTACCAGATGGTTCCTAGGGTCTCTTCCAGCTCTGAAAACTTATTATTCTATTATCTCAGTGAATATTTGCGGTGGTTGTTTTTTTACATAGAATTTTACTGCACCAAACAATATTCACACAGTCCCCAGCCCTGAGAATGTTGCCTGGCTGGCAGCTGCACAGGGGCCATTAGCACAACAGTTTACATGAAACGTGATGATATCTGTTTTCTTTGGTTTGTTAAAATACAAACATAGCATTTAAAATCAGTCATTTCTTGGAAGGAAGGCAAATGGTATAATGAAAGGAAGACTGAGTTGTGAACATGAATTTCTTGAAAATGCCTAGTTTATTGATATCTACTTAGAAGTCAGTTTTTTGTTCAATTATGTCTTTTGGAAGAAACTAAAATTAACTTTCAGGCATGTCACTTTGCTTCTTTGTAAAAGGGATAGGATGGTAATGACTCTCACCTAGTTACTCCATGGAGGCTTCCTAAAAAACATTGCAGAAAGAGTCTCTTGTTCTTTTGAATATTGAAGGTCAAAAACAAGGTATTTAAAAATAATATGATCAACCCTCATAACCATATTTTTAGAAGAAAATTATTTCCACCACTAAAAATGTGCTTGTGTAATTAAATATTGAAACCATATAAAAATATAGCTAACAGATTAATTAGAGCTTAGTTCTAGATAGTATACAAAATATATGCAAAATATGTGTATATGTAAAATATGTATCTGTCTTATGAAGACTCAGCTACTAGCAAAAAGCTACTACATCACATAAAACAGAAACACAACAAAAAAATTAGTCTCTATCAGGAGCCAAGTTTGAAATTAATGATGGTGAAAATTTTAAACAGTAGGACACAACCAAGCCTACATGGTCTCCTTGGATATATAAATAACAAGTAACAAAGTTATAGACTAGGATTTGATGCAAAGAAAACTTGAGAGAGAATGAAATCCTCAAATTTTAACTTATTCTTTCATATTTAGCATTTAGGAGGAAAATTATTGGAATTCTGTGCTTTGGAAATGAATCCCCATTTTCTGGTAAATAAATATATGAGTTTTCTTTCTTGTAGAAGGAGGTTTGGCAAATATGAAAACTCAAGTCATGTATAATTTTCATTTTCTTAACTTTTAGTAATTTATTTACTTAATTATATTTTGAAATTATATATTTGAATATATATATTCTTTCAAAATATAATATATATAAAATATACGGGTCATATGTTGTAAAGACTAGAATATTCTTATAACATGAATGTGTAAGTGAATCTAATGGAAACTTAAACACATTTTAAACTTTTAGACTTTTCAAACTGCCAATCTTATTCAGTCTCTTGCTTCATCAGTTGAATTAATGTCAGTTAGCTGATTCCTTGAATTTCATTTTACTGTAAGTCCACTAACTGATTTGACAGTAGCTCAATGAAAGATCCCTATTGGATTTTAAAGTTTAATATTGCATTAAGTTAATTAAGAGAATGATATTTCTTTTCTCCTCCTACGTGTTTTGCAGTAGGTATTAACAAATATTTATAGCCCCAAATAGCCTGTTGTTAGAGCAGCCTTTGTTCTTCAACCTCTTAAAACATACCAGAAAAGGATATTTACACAAGCTATGCTATTCACAGCCTATTATTTACTATAAATAATGAAATGTCTGGGAGAGTGATCTGAAGTGAGCCATGACTCAGGACAGCCAATTTTGTGGTAGATCACAATTCCATGGGATTCAGAAACAGCACAGATTTTCAGTGCCCTTCATTGGGAGCAGGTACCAAGTAAAGAGTGCTTGCACTTTCTTCATCGAGTGGTATTATTTTTAAATTGATGTTGAAAAATAAATAAATAAATAAATAAATAAATAAATAAATAAATAAAAATTGATGTTGAGATTCCAGTAAATATAGGAGGATCATTTTTTTGGGGGGGAGTAGGGTTTAGAAGAGGAAAAATTAACAATTGTTAAAATATCTTTACAAAATGTTAAGGATGGCAAATTCACTTAATACACAGAATTACTGGTAACCTGGAAATTACCTGAAGGCTTTCAAGTGACTACTGAATTAATTTATTCCTGCCTTGTGAATATAAATTAGTCTTTCTTCATCCAAGGAGGCAAATACGGACATACTTTCTGAGTTTTCACCTAAAATTATTTTTTTAGCTAAGTCCTTTGAAAGGATGAACAGTAGATGGATTAAGTGTAGAACTCTTGATTTCAGCTCAGGTCATGCTCTCAAGGTCCTGGAACTGAGCTGCACATTGGAGCTCTGTGTTCAGCAGGGAGTCTACTTGAGATTCTCTTTCTCCTTCTTCTTCTGCCCTTCCCTCCACTTCCTGCCTGCATGCACATGCTCTCTCTTTCTTCCTAAAATAAATAAATCTTAAAAAAAAAAAAAAAGATGAACAGCAGAGCTTTTCTATGAAACCTTTCCTAAACCGAAATGGCATAAATCAAAGAAGCAACTACTCTTTCATAAAAGCAAAAATCCTCCTCAGATTTTCCCGTATTTAGCATTTCATTATTTGGGATAGATCTGGCAAACAGATCTTCTTTTATTCAAAAACTGTACTAGTGAGACTGACATAGTACTTGGCATTGGCTTCATAAGTATAAAATAAATGCCTTAAATTATTGACAGTGTATTATACTGTTTGGCATATAAAAATATAAGCACTTAACTCCTAATAAAATGAAAACTTAGAATAGGCATGCTATAACGTTGTTTTGTGTTTGTGTTATTATTTCCCCTAGGATAGTTGAAGTGCTTCTAATAGTAGTTATTTATTTCTCAAAGCCACCACATGAAGTGCTCAGCAGCAAATATTGTTGACCCTGCTTCACAAATTGGAACACTTTGTCAGGTTTATATCCATATAAACAAATAGACCATAATAAGAAAATCTTAATTACTAGTTCACTAATGCTTCTCTTCATTCTCTATTTTATTAATTTATAAAATTTTGATCTAATCAAGTTGCTAACAGAACTTAAAACCATTGAATAGTACAAATCTTGTAAAGAAAAACTACAATTCTCTCCCTAGGCCTTGTCTTTCCCCAGATTGCACCCCAGAGATGCAAGACTCACAAATATACAATATCAGACATAGTTCTAGTATAATTTCCTTATGTCGCAATGAATTAATCAATGTTTATGCTCATTTTTGACTGTGTTATGGTAAATGAGATCAGGATTCTTACAACTGTGTGTACACACACACACACACACACACACACATATCCCTTTTACCTGAACTACTGATGTTACAAATTTTAAGTATTGTAAATTTTCCTTCTAGAGCTCTTTACCTTTTTCCCTTTCAGACACAACTAATACCTTTACTGGTTGTAGAATTGCCTGTTGACAGTCATTTCCCCCATATTTTAAATGTCTCTTGATATTCAGTGTTTGTTGTTGAGAATTCAGAAGCTGTTCCTTTTTTCTGTTTCCTTTTATGTGATCTGCTCTACACCCTGTTTGTAGTCTTGATGATTTACTCTTTATCCCTGGAATTCTCAAATTTCAAGATAATGCACATTGGTGTGAATTTCTTTATAAAATTGTTTTAGGGATTCAGCGAACATTTGTAATCATGCCCTTTGTTATTTTCTTCTTGTTTTTAAAAAGAATTTTTAAATTTTCTCCTTTTTGTGCTATTTTTGGAATGCTTTTGAATCAATGCTGGACCTTCAGAATTGACTCCTTTTTCCCCTCCCAACTTTTTTTCTTTTCATTTTTATTCTTTATTCTAGGATATTCCTGCAACTTTGTTTTTCAAAATTTCTATTGGAATTTTAATTTTGGAAATATTTCCAAGAATTTTTTCTTGCTCTCTGGCTGCTCTAACTTTACGACATTCTGCTTTTGATTCATAGATGCATCTTCTTTTGTATCTCTGAAATATTCATCATACTTTTTCTCCCGTGATCATTTTTCCAGTGGGCTTGCTTTGTTCTCTTTCATATTAGAGGCTAACGAAATGTCCCATAAGTCTTAGTTATGCATTCATATTTGAAAGTAAGGTTGACCAAAGATAACTGAAGTTCCCAGCATTTGGATAGGATGTATTTATTGGGTGTGTTTCATTTATAGTGAGTAATGAAGGAGTTGGTATTTCACTGAAAGACATCAATATTTAGATTCTGGTCCCTACTCTTAACTATTCAGCTTCTGTAAAGAAGACTCTTCAATCTATTTCATGTGAGTTATATACCTGTGACTGAAGCTCTAGGATCAAAGTATCTTAACAATACATTTTCAGATCCCCCTCCCAACTGCATCCCTATATTTAACCCTGATCTTCACCTCATTTCCTCACTGCTTTGTCTTGTTATTGTCCCCATGTTCAGAGGCATTGTGGTTTCTTTCTTTCTTTCTTTCTTTCTTTCTTTCTTTCTTTCTTTCTTTCTTTCTTTCTTCTTTCTTTTTAAGATTATTTATTTATTTATTAGAGAGAGAGAGACAGACAGACGGAGAAGCAGGCTCCATGCAGGGAGCCTGATGTGGGACTCAATCCCGGGTCTCCAGGATCACAGCCCGGGCTGAAGATAGTGCTAAACCACTAAGCCACCGGGGCTGCCCTTCTTTCTTTTTCTTAAAAAAAAAAACATCTTATTTATTGATTTGAGAGCAGGAGAGGGGGAGACAGCAAGAGCAGGAGGAGGGACAGAGGGAGAGGGAGAGAACCTCAAGCAGACTCCTTGCTGAGTGAGGAGCCTGGTATGGGGCTCAAACCCCAACTCTGAGATCCCAAACTGAGCTGAAACCAAGAGTCCGACCCAACTGACTGAGGCATCCAAGTACCCGTAGTTTTATTTCTTTTGGAAATATGCATTTGGTTATTTTTCCCTGTTGGTAGTCATCTTATTTTTAAAGGTGGAGAAGGGGGACTAGAAAACACTAAATCTACACACGTTCTTTCCACTAACCCTCTATCTTCAGCAATTTCAAATTTTCAGAGTACCCTGTATGTCCAAATATTGAGCTTTCCAGATACCATAGATATAATCTTCTTATCACTCATTCTCTGCTTAGGCATTTAGGTGGAGTCCTCCTCCATGAAGTTAAGTCAGTTATTACTCTTCCAATTGTCTTCTGGTTTCTCCTGAAATTGTTGAAATCTCTCATTGCTGATCTTCTGTATTTCCCATTCTCTTTGGGAGAGAGAAACTTTTTATTCCTTTACAGTCATTTTGGTGATGTTAATGGAAGAAGAGAAAATAAGTACTTGAAATCAATCCACCATTATAATAGAATATAACTTTATTAATTTTCCAGATAATGGCACCATCAGGTCACCTTCTAATATATAGACAAATGTTGCTGAGGACCTCTAGGATGACAAATTCTAACATTATACAGTCTATTTCTAGTGTAAAAATATGACCTCAGTCAAAAAAAGGAAGATAACCAGAACTGGAATTTCAGTCCATAACCTGTATGAAGGGGCTGAAAACTGTCCTAAGGTAAAAAGTTTTTTTACAACTTTCTTACAGGGGAAACAAAAGATTACTATGGAACTCCATCAACATAAAGGGAATGAGGAGATGTATTTGAATATTTTAGGAAAAACTAATGAACTGTGAGAAAAATGAAAGCCCATTGTGGGAAAACAAAAATGGATCCAGCTGTAAAAAATGGAAAAACAGTTATGATTTTCACCAAAAAGAAAATCCTCATCTTTGCAACAATGTATCTATCAATGTTAATGTTGTACTTAAGGAATTAGAATAAGCCCAGGCTATTAAATATCAAAAGAAACACAGATTTGCATGTATTTATGTCCTTAAATTGTTTTTAAAATAATATTTAAATAAACCATGATGAATAAAATATTCATGGGACAAATTTTTAATCTTTTGTTTATGCTGGTTGTTGTAAGCTATTTGTCAGAACTTGTAAGTAGAACTTGATTGTACTTCAAAACAAAAACTGGAATGTAGGACATAATACTTTTTGAAAAATGGTCATTTATTAGAGAATATTTAAGTGTAATTATGTATAACTCCTTTAATACTTTTTAGAATATAGGATTCATTTTTGGCGACCTTACATAAGAACAGTGAGGAGATCAATAAAATGAAATTTTCAGGTGCATTTTTCCATGCCTAAAGCAATTTAGTGAAAGAATAATGGACTGAAGTGAAACAAAAGCAAACAAAAAAAATCTATTTGCTTATTTATTAAATATATGTATGCTTCACCTATTCCAAAAACTAATTTAAAGTAAATTATTGCAAATAAATCACTGTATTGAGAAAATTATGATTGCCTCAAGTAAGGTATTTAAATGTTTCAGTGTCAATTAAAATGAACATACTTCATATATTGAATGGTTGGAGAACCACATCTTGGCCACACATTTCCTTCTTTTAAAATCCACTCTCTTCCCTGAAAATTGCATCTAGGCTCATTGTTTAATATGAATGCCATTCATATGCCCTGGACTCCTAAATTTGTATCACAGCATTGATAAATCTTGTCTCAAAATTCATGTAATTAACAGTCAGCTTAACATTATCCAAGTCAGCTTGGATATGTATATTACACATCTCAAAAATGGCATGTCCAGATCAGAAATCTTATTTCAGTTGTTCCTCATTTGAATAAACAGTGGGAATATGTACTATTTTTTTCAAGGCCATAATTTGTGATTCTTTCTTGATACCACATTCACATTTTAACTCATTTTGTATATTCAACCCTTTATAAAGTCTTACCAACAGTAACACCAAAACATGTATCAGATCTGTTCATTCTCTCCACCCTCATTGCTAAAATTCTAACCAAACTGCAGTCATTTATTTTTATTTTATTTTATTATCTATGGAATATTTCATTAAAGAAATATATAAAATATATATGTAAATTTTAAGAAATATTCATTCATTAGCATCCAATTTCAAAAATAGAACAATAAGAATTGAATATCTTGAATGCCCTCACTGATCAATTTGTCCTCCATTTCTCCCAGAGGTAACCAGTACTCTAAATCACATGCTCATAATTTCTTTTTAAAATAATTTATTTTTTAAAAAATTTTTCCTTCCTATGTATATTCATCTTGGATAATACCTTGTTTAGTTTTGTTTCTTGAACTTTTCACAAATGGAGTTGTATGGTGTATATTCTTCTGCAATCTGCATTCTCTCAATATCTTGTTTGTGAGATCTGTCTGTATTGCTGTGTATATTTATAGTTCATGCACTTTTACTGCTTTACACTAGGCAATTGTTTCAGCATCTCACAATTCACATATTGATTATAATTTGTACGAAGATTTGGATGGTTTTCAAATTTTTCTGGATGCTTTATTATTGTCATCTTTTGTTAAAAACAATGCTGCTACATTATTGTAATAAATCTCTTGTGAGTATGTGATGGGGTTTCTCCAAAGTACATACCTAAAGTGTAGGAACTAAGTCCTGAGGTTTTCAAATATCCAAATGCAATGGATTAAGCCAAACTATTTAAATGTTTGTGCTTATTTACTTTCACATAACAGTGGATGAGAATTATTGTTGCTATACTATCTCATCAACATTCATTATTAGCTCCAGTTATTAAATTTCTGCCCATCTGAAGAGTATAAAGAGTGTAAGGAGCCATCCGTTTGTGACTTACAATTTGCATTTTACTGATTACTAATGTGGTTGAGCATCTTTCTTATATTTATGGCCATTCATGATTCCTCTTCTCTAAAATGTTATTTGGTCATTTAAGCATTTTTATTGTTGTTGATTGTCTTGTAATTATTGATTTGTAGAAATTTCATATTTGTATTTTTGTCCAACTTAATTATAAATGTTTTCTTTCAGTTCTGGTCATATCCTTTTACTATTTTTATGCTATCTTCTTATTATCATCTTAATTGAGGGAAACCTCAGTAATTTTCTTTGGGATCTTGATTTTTTTTTAACTTCTTTAAGAGAATGTTGCCAAACTGAGTCTTAAGGATATTCTTCTATATAGTCTTCTAAAGCTTTTAAAGTTTTTCCATCCACATTTAAGTATTTCATATCTCTTAAGACAAGTTTTGTGAATTGCACATTAGGGAATTAATTTTATTTTTCCCTTTGAACAGATACTCAGGTTCTAGCATTATTCTTAAGCAATCTATTCCTTCCCAGTGGCTGCTAACAAAACAGATCAAGTCTCCATACATGTGTGGATGTACTTTTAGATTATTTCCTTGTATAGGCTCTTTCTATCCCAAATACCACACTGCCTTAATTATATAGCTAAAGCTTCATAATAATATGTCTTGAGGTTTTGTATAGTTTCTTCACCTGATGCTTCTTCTAGAGAGTTTTGGCTATTATTGTCCCTTTATTACTCTATATACATTTTAAATAGTTTTTTTATTATTTAAAAAAATAAGTTTAAAGAAAATTGTATTTAATCTATAATCTAGTTTTGGAAAAACTGCATCTTTGATATACCAAGCCTTTTTCAAAGACATGGCATAACTTTCCAATTATTTGGGATTTTTGTCATGTCCTTTAATAAAGCTTTATAATTTTCTCCAAAAGGACCTCTGTATATTTTTACCTACCTACTTACTTCTGTTTTTTTGTTCTTAGATACTTTATGTTATCGGTTGCATTAACAAGGAGGGTCTTTTTCTGGTTATCTAATCTACCAAAGTGCTAGAAATAAGAATTGTTCCAAAATTTCTTAGCTGGTTTCAGTATTTCCACTTTTGTCTCCTTACTGCCCATTCTCCTCACTTACTACATCCTGGAATTTTTCTGTTTATTTTTTGATGTGTTTGTTACCTATCTTCTCTTACTCAGTTCTCTGAGAGTAAAAACTTTGTCTTTTCTGATCAATATTTTATCACCAGTATCTAAAATAAAGTGAGCACTTTAAAAAATATTGAATTATTGAGTAAAAAAATTGTAGAATACATTAATATGTGAGTCACATATATTGCTAATATATCAGAATACATAAGTCCACATGAGAGCTTTCCTTTGCTCAAAATAAATAGATTGTTTGGTCTATTAACTAATCAGGATAGGACAAAATCATGGAATTACAAACCAAACGATAATATTTATGGGTAGCAGGTAATATCAAAGAAATTGATGACTGTTTATTCTCCTCTGGTTCCTAGATGCAGAAAACATCACTTACTGTGGATCTTTGGACACAGGGCAGCCTAATTGTGTTGATCACAGATCTCCTAGTTCTGCTTTTTATCCAGTGTACTCGTGACTCTCTTGCATCTTTGTGGAGTGGCCACAGGACTTTCACTTGAACTCTTCATTATCAGGCAGCACACTCTCTCCTCAAGTTTCCATTCCATTTTCAAGTAGCTCTCATTGTATCAGAGTACTTTATACTGAACTAACTTCTACTTCTCTTGAGTCACCACCATTGAACTGAGCTTTAACCACAAGATCTTCAAAAAACAAATTCAACTTCTTTTGGCAAGATAACTCTTCATGTATTTTAAGTAACCTATTAGGTAATGTACTAATTTTTCTCTCATTTAGCCAAAACATCTTTTTACTTTCATACATGAATTCTTTCATCTACTATTTCTGGAGTGTCTACCATGTGCTAAGCATAGCAGAGATGAGCAATAGTAATTTCAGAAAACATTGCTTCTCACATGACATTATATAACTCCCAAAATTAAGCTCTAACCTTTTAGGATGTATTTGGCAATTCGATAGATATGTAGTGGAGCCTTTGAGCCTCTCATTCTATCTATGATGATGGAATTGTTTTTTTTCCAAAAATTGCATAGCAACCTGAAAAAATTTTAAATGAGACACTAAAGTATTTAATCACACTAAAATTAGGCTATATAGAAGATCATATCTTCCCATTTTCTTTTAACGTCCAAAATAAGTTTGAGTTGATTCTTCCAGAGAATTCTGTCAAAAAAAAAATCCTATATTTCCTGGAAAGACCATCTGGTATATTTCAGAAGTGCTATGTATTTTTTAAAACTAGATTTAGCTTTCTGATGAAGAAGAAAGGATTTTTGGATAAAGAACTAAAACCAAAAATTGTATTGCATTTCAGTCTTCAATTTTGCCCCAAATCATCCTTGCCAGTTGAAAATGTTTATCTAAGTTTCCCAGAGTTAATCAATAAACTTATCAAAGCTTGACCTTAGCTGGTTTTAAGCTGAGTAGTATTGTTTTTTGGAATGCAAAGTTAATTTTATTACACACTCATTTGGGACTGACCATTCTAATACTCAGGTTTTAACAAATTTGACACTTGACAGATATAAACACATGTCCTATAGAAATCAGACTAAACTGATTAGCAGTAAAAAAGTCACAAAACTTATACACTCAGTGGAGAGGGTTTTGGCTTATAAATCATAGAAATTATCTTGAAGCCCCATATTCTGAGAGTTGCCTTACTCATATTTATCAGCACATTATGATCCCTAGTATCTGCAAGGTTCTGATCACTGATCGCCATTTGTTTCCTCCCATTCCCCATAGATACTTGCTCTAATATTTGATATATGCCATATAACTCTGGTTATATATGTATTCTTGCAATATATACAGTTTTGTGTGTGTGCATATTTTTAAATTAATTTATTAGAGAATATTATGATGCATAGTATGATATTTTGTTCAGTTTCTTGTTTTACTTTAAAAACTATCCAGGTAACTGAATGTATGTAAAGATTTCTTTAGTTTGATTATGTGAAAAATCTCATCAGACAGACTTCACAGAGCATACCCTCCTAAGACTTTTATTTAGATGAAAAATATACAAGTACAAAAACAGAAAGAGAGAGCAGGCAAGCATTGGGGTCTCAGAGATATCCCATGTGCAGGGTGCCATTTCTGGGAAAGCTCAAACTAGAAGTTTCTAGGGAAGCAATTTTGTGTCCTTTTGATGTTGCTTGGTTTTATTTTTCCCTTGGTTTTGTTTTTCGTGAACCAGGAGCAACCCTCACCAAACACCAAAATTGCCAGATCTTTGATCTCATACTTCTAGTCCCAGAACTGTGAAATAAATTTGATTGTTCATAAGCCCACCCAGTCTATGCTTTTCTCTTACATTAGCCCAAACTGATAAAGACAGAAATTGATACCAGAAGTGTGGTGCTTCTATAACAAATGTATTAATTAAAATGTGGAATAGCTTTGGAACTGTGTAATGGGTTAGTACTAGAAAGATTTTGAGGAACTTCCTGGAAAAAGCCTATATTGTCATGATTAAGGGTAATTCTGGTTTGGACACATAAACAAGCAAGGCTCATCAAAGCTCTGTAGATCAATTGGAACCACCACTAAAGAAACTGACCTTGAGGATCTCTAGTACATCATAAATCCCACTGCCCTTATCTTGGCCAAGAGTAGAATCCAAACATCCAGGTGCTCCTGAAATAGTTTCCCAGTACAGCTATAAATAAATTATACCTTCATAATATATATCTAGCTTAATGTTTCTAATTGTTGCTAGTATTTCATGGTTTGCAATCCTTTTAAATTTCTTTCTTTTTTTAAAATTTTTATTTATTTATGATAGTCACAGAGAGAGAGAGGCAGAGACACAGGCAGAGGGAGAAGCAGGCTCCATGCACCGGGAGCCCGACGTGGGATTCGATCCCGGGTCTCCAGGATTGCGCCCTGGGCCAAAGGCAGGCGCCAAACTGCTGTGCCACCCAGGGATCCCCTCCTGGTTTGCAATCCTTAAGCATTTTTTAGTCATTCTCCTAAAGATGGACATAAAGGTTGCCTTCAGTTTCCAATTACCACAAATAACACTGTGATGGATGTATTCATACATATCCTCTTGCAGTCCTGTGTGAATTTCCCTCAGGAGCTCAGTGTTGGGGATGCCTGGCTGCCTCAGTGGATGAGTGTCTGCCTTTGATTCAGGGTATGATCCCAGAGTCCTGGGATCTAGCCCCACATTGAACTTCCTGCAAAGAATCTGCTTCTCCTCTGCCTATGTCTCTGCCTCTCTCTGTGTGTCTGTCATGAATAAATAAATAAAATCTTGAAGAAGAAGAAGAAGAAGAAGAAGAAGAAGAAGAAGAAGAAGAAGCAGCTTGGGTGTTGAATAGCTTGGTCATCAGTAGGGCAATCACATAACTTAGTGTCCATACTGAAATAACTTTGTGAGTGGAAGAGGGCATTATTTTTTTTAATTAATTTTTATTGGTGTTCAATTTACCAACATACAGAAAAACACCCAGTGCTCATCCCATCAAGTGTCCACCTCAGTGCCCGTCACCCATTCCCCTCCAACACCCGCCCTCCTCCCCTTCCACCACCCCTAGTTCGTTTCCCCGAGTTAGGAGTCTTTATGTTCTGTCTCCCTTCCTGATATTTCCCAACATTTCTTTTCCCTTCCTTTATATTCCCTTTCACTATTATTTATATTCCCCAAATGAATGAGAACATACACTGTTTGTCCTTCTCCGATTGACTTACTGCACTCAGCATAATACCCTCCAGTTCCATCCACGTTGAAGCAAATGGGGGGTATTTGTCGTTTCTAATTGCTGAGTAATATTCCATTGTATACATAAACCACATCTTCTTTATCCATTCATCTTTCGATGGACACCGAGGCTCCTTCCACAGTTTGGCTATTGTGGACATTGCTGCTAGAAACATCGGGGTGCAGGTGTCCCGACGTTTCATTGCATCTGAATCTTTGGGGTAAATCCCCAGCAGTGCAATTGCTGGGTCGTAGGGCAGGTCTATTTTTAACTCTTTGAGGAACCTCCACACAGTTTTCCAGAGTGGCTGCACCAGTTCACATTCCCACCAACAGTGTAAGAGGGTTCCCTTTTCTCCGCATCCTCTCCAACATTTGTGGTTTCCTGCCTTGTTAATTTTCCCCATTCTCACTGGTGTGAGGTGGTATCTCATTGTGGTTTGGATTTGTATTTCCCTGATGGCAAGTGATGCAGAGCATTTTCTCATGTGCATGTTGGCCATGTCCATGGGAAGAGGGCATTATTAAAAATTATTCTGGGACGGCAGCATGAGCCAAAACATGCGCAAACCAGGGTATAGAGTCTTCTGAATCATAGGTTGAATGCATACACTTAATATACCAGTCTCTTCTCCAGAGTGCATACATAAAAAGTATCTCTTTTCATACTTCCTTGACAATACTTAGCATTTTCAAATTTTTAGTTTTAGAATTTGATATGTTAAGTGTTTTTTTCATTTTCATTTATCTCCACATATTTGCTTGCTTTCGTTCTTTTAATTTGGGATTCACAACTTTTTTTTTATTATAAATGTTCATTGGATCAGATTTAGACTTAGAAATTCTTTTCCCTCAATTTGTCACTTATTAGCTTTGTCTCTGAACAGAAATTCTTAATTTTGATATAGAGAATCAATTAGTTCTTTGTTTTTTGTTGTTTACCTTTAGTTGTGCTATATGTAATTTGCTTAAGAAGAATTTCCCTATCTTAAGGTCAGAAAGGTATCCTCCTATATTTTTTTCCACTGGCTGTATGGTTTTGCCTTTCATAATTAGGAACTATAATACATCTGGACTTTAATTTTGGAATTAGCTTAAACTAGGAATCAAACCTTTTTTTTTTTTTAATGGAAAAGCTCAGTTTGACCACAGAGTTCTTGACTTTGTTTCTAACCTTTAATCTCAAACTAAGAAACCTTCATCTATCAAGAACCCTTGTGTTTTCTCAGTTAATACTTTCCTCTACTTGGCCTCTCTTTTTAGCACTCATACAAAAAGAACAAACTGTCTGCATTCAGGTATTGAAAGGCACAGGGTAGCAGCAGGACCCTGTTGTCACAGAATATAGGTTTCCTGCAATTCAGGAGTATGCAGTCTGCCAATTTTTGGTTAGCACCTGTGCCTCCCGTGTACTGGCAGAGGGACACATGCCTTCTTAACACATGGTGATCAGAAAGGAACCAAACAATTATGCATGTGGGAGAAGGTCAATTCTTAGCTTTGTTTTTCCTGTAATACCAGTTTTTGAAAATCTAGCCCTTGTTTTTTGATGGAGAAAAAAGCCACTCTCATAGACTCAGAAACTAAAGTTGAAAGTTTGCCTTTATTTGGGTTATTTAAATGTATTTTGTCGTCTGTTTTTATCTTGACTTATCTGCTAAAATTCTTTGTTATTGCTTTAGAATTTATAGTATATGCTTTTAGCTTATCACAATCAATCTTCAAGTAATGTTATATCACTTTTTATATAGTATGAGTACATTACAATAATAGACTTCTATTTTTCCCCACAAACTTTTGTGCTACTGTTGTCATACATTCTACTTCCCTGTATTAGTCCTACAATCTGTTATCTTTGTTTTTGCTTTAACCAGTGAATGTTCTTTTATAGAGATTAAAATTAACAGAAAATCATTTTTTATTTACCTATATATTTATTACCTCTAGTGTTCTTTATACTTTGATACAGATTTAAGTTTTCATCTGGTATCATTTTTTTTCTGCTGAAGGACTCCCTTTAACATATTTTATACTAACGATAGTGATGGTGAAGGTTTTAACTTTTATGTGCCTGAGAAAGTCTTTATTTTGTCTTTATTTTTCAAAGATATTTTTTCTAAGGATAAATTTTTGGGGTTTGGTATTTTAAAGAGTTCCTCCACTGTTGTTGGGCTTTTATTGTTTCTGATGAGAAATCTGCTGTAATTCTTATTTTTTCTTGGTACATGATATGTTTATCTCTTTGCTTTTAAAATCTTCTCATTTTTGAGAAATTTCATTGTGATATACCTTGAAACAGTTTCCTTCATATATTTTGTACTTGTAGTTCATTGAACTTCTTGGTTCTCTAGACATCACTTTCATTGCATTTGAAAAATTTTCATTCCTGTTTCTTCAAAATTATTTTTCTTTCTCTCCTTCCTTTTGGGACCCCTACTACGTGAATATTAGATGGCTTAAGGTTTCTCAGAGCTACTGATGCATCGTTAATTTTTCTCTGTGTTCTATACTGAATAGTTTCTATTGTTATATCTTCAATTCCACTTACCTGTTTTCAGCAATACCTAATCTGTGGTTTATTCCATATAGTGTATTTTTAAAATATCAGAAATTGTAGTTTTACCTCTGGAAGTTAGATATGAGACATAAAAAAAATCTTGTATGTTTCTAACATGCTGTTATTTCCTTATCTTTTTTAAACATATGGAACATCGTATTTTCCTGCTTCCTTGCATTCTTTTTTTATTGGATTCCATGTATTGTAAATTTTACTTTGTTGGATATCGAATAGTTTTGTTTGTCTATAAACGTTGTCCTTTATTCTGGAGCACATCTAAGTTATTTGAAAACTGTTTAACTTTTTCATTTTGAAGTTTGCTTTCAGGTTTTGTTAGACAAGATCAGAACAGCTTTTTTCAAAGATTAATTTTGTTCCTGATGCTTTTTTGAATACTCTTCACAATGCCTCATGATTTATGAGATTTATTTTATCATTCGGTCTGGTGAAACACAAACTATTTGTGGCCATATATGAGATTGTTCCCTGTCTTCTTTTTAGGAGGTTCTTCTTCCCACCATGGGGGGGGGTCTCCTCATAGATATTTGCTGATTAATGGTCAACTGAGGGGGCCTTCTGCTTATCTCCAGATGTTTGCTATGGAATTTTTTTCCTTTCAGATAATTATCCCTGAGAACTCTAGCCTATTGGCCTCCCTGAACTCCTAATTTTCTCTCCTTAACTCTGGAAGACCATCAAGCTCCATCTTGGTTCCCCCTCCTCATGATACAGCCTGAAACCTTTCACCTGGCAGGGATCTGTGGGAAGTTATAGAGCTTTTTTACTTCCCCTCTCAGGGATCACTGTCCTGTGCTGCCTGATAATCTAATGTCTAAACTGTTGTTTGATATATTTTTTCTCTTTCTTTTTGTTGTTGTTGTTGTTTGAGTCTAGAAGATTAATCTTGTCCATATTCCTGCATTTAGGCCAAAAGTACAATAATGGTCTGGGTTTTTAATAGCAGAGACAAGGTCTTATCCTGGAGCAAGATGGGAAGCTGAGCTGAGCTTTCAGTATATTACCAGGAGGCACAAATGCCTTTCAATCCAATAACATGTATTAAAATAGTACCTTTCCAGCACTGAGAAGAAACCAGAGAAAACGTACATTCACAGCATAGAACTCATCATCTTAACCAAGTGACAAGGCATAGTTTTGCCAATTCAAGACAACCTAACATTATTTGACTCCTAATACAATGCAATAAGAAGTGTAAAGCATTATATATGCAGTTTTGCACTAAATGTTCAACTTCAGTTTAACCATGAGAAAACATTACAGAATTTGGATATTTTATGAAATAAGTTCATGTATTCTCTTCAAAAACTTCAATTTTGTGAAATAAAGCAAAGAAATAAAGAAGCAAAAGTCAGTGGGATGATTTTAGGTTAAAGAAGACTAAACAGTGACAATAGCCAAAAGTCACATATGAGCCCTGGTTGTATTCTAGCTAAAACACACACACACACACACACACACACACACACACACACACACACACACACAAAACAAAACAAAAAACAAGCAGTTTTAAATACATTTGGGAAGCAATTGAAAAAACTTTACACATCAGTGCCACAGTTTATAACATGCTATTATTACTGCCTTTTTGAGATATGATAATGGCATTGTTGTCATGTTAGGGAATGCTCTTTTTCTTAAGATATTTAATTCGAAATATCCAATTGAGAAGTGTCATGAAATCAAGCAATATGCTTTTAGGTAGTTAAGGATAGAGAGAGAGACTGAGAGCCAGGAGAGAGAATGAAGAGAACGGATGAGTGAGAATTGAAAAAGGGAGGAAACAAATATGGCTAAATGTTAATCAGTGAAGCTCATTGAAGGGTATGCAGACGTTCTTTGTAAAAATACTTAAACATTTCTATCAGTTTGAGAGTTTTCCAAATAAAAAGTTCACAGGGAGGGACAACACCAAGATAAGATGGCTTTATAAACAAGTTTCATTATATCTTTAAGAATTTTTGAGGGAGGGAGACCTGGGTCACTCAGTGGTTAACCATCTACCATTGGCTCAGGTTATGATCTTGGATCCTGGGATCGAGTCCTGCATCAGGGTCCTCATGGGAAGCCTACTTCTCCCTCTGCCTATGTCTCTGCAGCTCTCTGTGTCTCATGATACATAGAATCTTTTCTAAAAAAAAAAAAAAAAAAGGAATTCTTAAGGGAGAATATACTTTGAGAAATAAAGTTTTGTTTTTTAAAGATTTTATTTATTTATTCATTAGAGACAGAGAGAGGCCGAGACACAGGCAGAGAGAGAGAGAGAGAGAGAGAGAGAGAGAAGCAGGCTCCATGCAGGGAACCCAATATGGAATTAGATCCCGGGACTCCAGGATCATGCCCTGGGCGGAAGGCAGATGCTCGATTGCTGAACCACTCAGGCATCCCAAGAAATAACGTTTTCATGCTAATATTATCATGTGAGTATAACCTTGGACCTAAATCAGATCAAGACAGTTTGAAAATGTAAAGTTTAGTATACTATTATAAACATAATTCAGAGATGATATTTAATAAGATATCAAATTATAACCTGCAGTTCAGTAAACAATAATACATTATGGCAAGGTACATTGACCCTAAAATTCAGTGATATTTTAACAGTAAAAGACTGATCAACACATTTACCAAATTAACAGATCTAAAAACCACTTATAATCATCTAATAGATTCCAAAATATTTTTACAATATAGCTGTAAATGGCAGATAAAATGAATGAACTAGACCTGCATACATCTTCATGGAAATATAATGAAACATAATGTTGAGTGGACCAATAAAGTTAACATTTGATACTACATGTGTGAAATTTAAAAATGAACAAAAATGTAATAGCACGTTTCTGGCTATATATATTTAAAGCAGAGATATGAAAATATGAATGTTCAGAGCATATCCCCTGCTTATGATATTCTGGTGGCTTCTCATAGCTTTAAGATGAATACCAAAACCCTTACTATGGATCCTAAGGCTCTACATGATCTGATTTCTGCCAGCATTTCTAAATTGTCAAATATTATACTTCTAGCTCTGTGTGCTCCGGCCTTTCCTGGCTTCTTTCACACACTTGAATGTGTCATGTCACAATTCACTATACAGTCTTTGCGTGTTGTTTCTTCTTTCTGTGATAGCCTAGCCCTACGTCTCCTTACTTACATAATTTCTATTTAGATTTCATCTCTTATCCCATTCTTCATTTATTCAGGATACATATTTTACTCTTATAATATTCCATACTATTTCTTTCCTCTGGGCACTATATCAGTTATTTCTCATTTATGTATGAGATTGTGTGATTAATATCTGTCCTCCTGTTAGGTTTTTACCTCCTTCACATAAAATCAGAGACTACTTCTTGCTTTCTAACCAGTGTATCACCAGTACTTACTATAATTCTCACAGATTAAAGGTGTTTACCAAATATTTGTTAAATCAGTGAGTGAATTGGAAGTCATTTTTTTTTCATGAAATGTGTTTATTGGATTGTAATTCCTTTGAAACATTTTTCTTTCTGATGTTGTCATTTTCTTTCCCATGTGCCGAATACCATTGGATGCAGTTTAAGTGTCTCTCCCTAGATGAGAAGGAATGGATACTATGATTGACAAACCAACTAGAACCATGGGGATTGAATGAAGCATGTCCCAGACAAGTAGTAAGGATATGCCAATCCTGGCAATTAACACATAAATGTGTATTAAGGAATTGCATAGAAGAGTGAATAAATTATGTATTACATATTAGGATATAAAACAGAAAAGATCTCTGTAGCAAAGACTAACACTGAAATATGCCTTTCTTTATGTCTATATTATGTATGAGCATTTAATTATCTCTCTTCCTAAGAAAAAAATAAAAGTGGCTTCAAAGATATTAAGTGAGGAAGAATCTACAAAAGTGAGTTTCCAAAATATTATTTTAGCAGCTGTTTAATGAAGAGTGTATAAATTATGCAGCTCTTTTCAGCATTTTTGTCCTTTCAAATTAACAACTGTTTATTGAATATTGTCTATGTGTAAGACATGGAAGGAACATGCACTTGAAGCACATGATAAATAGGAAATAATTTGCTAAAGGTATTCAAAGTCAAACCACAGAGTTAGAGGTTGCAGGTCAGCATCTAGTGTGTACATGATTAACCAGTATGTAACTTGTAGAGGATAGTAGATGAGTAGTCATGTACTACATACTCTTCTTCCATAGTAGAAGGGAACTTCCTTGAGAGCAGGAACAGTCTTAATCATCTTTATAAACTGGTACCTACTACAGTGTTGGGATCATAAAAGCACTGATGTGATCATAAGAGCAGCTTCCTAGCTCCAGAGCAGCTTATGTGCCTCTCTCTCAACTCTTCTTTCAGTGACATACTTTGGTAACTTGGAATTGGCCTTAGTGGAAGTATTTACACTGTGGAAATCAACAAACACTACAAATTGGATCTTTTTCCCAAGAGCTGGTTGTTGAATATTTACCTTGCATACCACTGCATAAAAGATAGTTTAAAAAGATGTTTGGTGGAGAGCCCTGGTGGCTCAGCAGTTTAGCGCCACCTTCAGCCCAGGGTGTGATCCTGGAGATTCGGGATCAAGTCCCACGTTGGGCTCCCTGCATGGAGCCTGCTTCTCCCTCTGCCTGTGTCTCTGCCTCTCTCTCTCTCTCTCTCTCTCTCTCTCTCTCTCTGTATCTCTCATTAATAAATTTTAAAAAATCTTAAAAAAAAAAGATGTTTGGTACATGAGTGAAGGAATTAGTAAAATTTATAAGAGAGAGATATTAGGTCAAGACATCTTTTAGTTCATTTGTGATATAGAAGAGGTGAGAAGGTGAAAGCTGAAAATAAATAACTTTCAATGAACATTATAAAATAAACAAAATGAAAATTAAGATCCTTAGGATAGACTATAATTCAATTTCCTACTTTATGAAGAAATTTTATATAAAGAACATTTTTTAAAAGGATATTCAGCAACTGCCAAAAAAAAACCTTCCAAAAGAAGGGAATCCTAGGAAATTAGGTAAAGCCCTGCTTCCTTCTGGGGTAAAAAAATTTACGATTCATATTTCTTCCCAAGGGTAGTACCCTACATAATGTATTCTTATTTTGTATTTCATCACTATGTGCCTATGACTCTTGCATTAGACAAATGCTTCCTAAATATTTTTAAACCACAATTTCTTTTAAGAGTATCACCTCCATGTGAAAATGCAATGACATATAAAATCGTTCATAAAATTTCCAGAGGAAATTCAAAGTGCTGCCCCTAGGCCTGGGTTAGGACAGATATTCTATGTTAGAATAAGAGGACCTTAGGGGGCTAGCTATTTGTTGAATTCATTTCCTATTTCCAGCATGAGTCTGGCACACTGGCACTTTAAAATAGAAAACACAGAGAAAAAATAAGACTTCTAGATTGAATGAATGAATGGAACAAATAATTAGTTACTTTAGATGCGCATTACTACCCCTGAGATCCTTTTTTCAAAACATCTTTCATTTTGTTTACTGTTTACTTATAAAGCATGATTTTCAAAACCTATAATTTTTAGATCACCGTCCTCTGATAATTTTTCACTTTGCATCATTTATGATACCAAACTGAATGTTCTTGATTTGTGATAGAGAAGGTCAAGCTATAGCCTTTTTTTTTCTCCCCTGGAATATATAGTTCAAGATTTCATTACTGTTCCAAGCAACATTGCCTCACCCATGAGCCGCAGTGATCTTTCATTTAGCTAAAATTCTAGGTCTTGGTCACCTGAGAGTTGATTAAGCTAAAGCCATTACATTTTTCTACTTTCTCAGTGGACTTTTAAACCTAACTCTCTATTTTTACTATTTAATTCCCTTGTCAGTTTCAACTCACTGTTCTAGTCTGTGAAAAAATTTTTGTAAATTGTATGACATAGTAACTTGAACTCTTTAAAATTGCCTCCAAATTTATTAGTATGTCAAATAATATGTCATCAAATAGTTGATTTCAAAATAATGCAAATAAACATTCAGTAATACAAACAAGAAGCCTTCTGCAGTTGACACAAAGATATTAACTTGTATTATTTGTAGAAAAGATTTATCAGCTAAAAATTCAACAAACTACACAAAAATACTATCAACAAATGCTCATCTTAACCACAAAGATACTAGGAATTATTTTAAATCCTTTTTGAAATCTAGATGATTCAAATGAAGTATCACATCATCTGTGAAGTCTTTCCCTGTGATTCAATAGTGCATACCTTCTTTATGTTCCCATGAAATCCTGTGCAAGTCCCTATCACAGTCATTACCACAATATACCAAATTTCTTTTGTATCTATCTTTTCAAATACTGTGAAGTCCTTGAAGAATGACTCTATGCCTCCTTTATCTATGCATTCTTAGAACCTCGTGCGTAGTAGTTATTCAGTAAATATTTGTCAAACTGTTGAGTTAATAATAGAGAGATTCTCATAAGTTACCTCAGGATATTTCGTCCTGTATAAAGGTTGCAGTTTTCTCTGGGCTTATTCTAGGAAGCACATTGCTAAAAATAATTTACAACAATTCATGGGTTTAGATGAGCCAGTTCACCTCTTTGTGCCTCACTTAGAACATTCTTACTATTTTAAATTCATGCACATATGGAATATGTGACTTGGTTTTATTACAGAAAGATAATTTCATCCTTTTAAAGCTAAAACTGGATGTGTTATTATGGTTATTTCTCATTTCTTCTTTTTATACTGCATCTTTTGTATTTCTTTTTAAAATGTCAAAAACAGTATCTCATTAACACCTCTCAGAGAACAGTTGCCAATGTTTCCATTCATAGATTTGATACTTGGAGTGCCTCCTTCCAAATCATAAGAAAATGATAAAATGCAACAAAATCACAATGGTTCTGAACATACATGCACTCAGGTATATAAAATTTACATTGAACTTTCTGATACTTTGCCTGATACTAATACATTTATTTAAGTATTTGGATAATTAAATGCCCTTATCTGATGGCTGCCTTTTGATGGCCAGATATAGATCCATTTTTTTCCAAGGCCAATTTATATAAGAAGATACAGATAAAATTCCCAGTGTTCTTGCACATAGGTTCAGTAATTAGTATCTACTTCAGACTAAAAAGATCAATGGAGGGAGAACAAAGTGACCTTGTACTTTATGTGTAATCTTTATTAATTGAACTCTAAACTAGCCTTTGAGATTTTTATGCAGTCTCCAACAGAAGGGTCAATAGAATACCAGTAAATCCTCTTATATTTATTAATTCATTCTGCAAATGCTAAAGTGGGGTTAAAATTGATTCAATTCATTTGTAAACCACTACTAAAGGGGAGAGTGATTTTTTAACTCATCACTTACATATACATGGAAAAATAATATTTCGAAATAAAATCAGGGGAATGTTTTTAACAGCAATGGGCACATAAGAGTTTGACCATGTTTGTAATTTCTTACCATCTTATAAAATTTCTTAAAAGAAATTAAAATTTTGAATTAAAAACACTAATAAATATTTATATTGAACAAATACTATGGTTAAGGAGCTTTTATGGGTTCCAAAAAGACAACATAAAAAATACAGTCAATGCTCTGAAAAAAGTTATAGTCTAATGGAGAAACAAAATATTGAGAACTCACTTATTAAAATACAAAGTAAAGTAAGGGAAATACTTTGACATTGATCTGAAATAATGCTATGGAAACAGAGGATTCAATGATGAAGTTTTATAAAATAGGAGACATTTGAATTGTGCACTGGAGGATTAGCATAACTTCACACGTTTTAAAAGATATTCTAAGCAAAAACAAAAATAAGGGCAAGAGCTCTGAAAATATCAAAAGATATAAAGTAATTGAGAAATGGAGGACAGCCCTATGTGACTGGGATAAAGTAAGGAATCATGATAGACAAGCCCACAAATAAAGACGGGAGTTTAAAATTTGAAGACCTTACTTTCCATGTTAAAATTTTTGGACTTTAGCTTCTGGCAGTGAGGAACTACTGAAAAATTTTGAAGTATGGAACGGCATAAGTTAAACCTGAGTATCTATCAGTGTTTTAGAATGCTTTCACTGGTGACAACACAAAAGGTGTAAAAACTGTAATTGCCCTAGTGTAAATGAAGAAGTTCTGAGTTGTGGCATTAGAGGTGGGATTGAAAGGAGGGAGAAAAATTGTTAAAAGTTAGTAGGACTTGATTTTTTGAATGCAAGTAGAAGCTAAGGAAAATAAAGATGGCATTGGGGTTGCTACTCAGTATCATTTGTTTTTAACTACAACCAAATGTGCATTCTTTTTTTAATTTAATTTTTTTAATTTAAATTAAATTTGCCAAAAAATTAAATTTGCCAACATATAGTGTAATATCCATTGCTCATCCCATCAGTGCCCTTCTTAGTGCTCGTCACCCAGTCTCCTCCCTTTCTGCAACCCTTTGTTTGTTTCCCAGTTAGGAGTCTCTCATGGTTTGTCTTCCTCTCTATTTTTTTCCCACTCAGTTTCCCTCCTTTCCTTTATAATCCCTTTCACTATTTCTTATATTCCACATATAAGTAAAACCATATGATGATTGTCTTTCTCTGACTGACTTCTTTAACTCAGCATAATACCCTGCAGTTCCATCCACATCAAAGCAAATAGTAGGTATTCATCTTAAATATAACTAAATATTTCATATCTAATCATTTAATTTTAATCTGAGTGTTCTTAATCCTGAAAAATTTTAAGTTTATAAAAGAATTTGTTTATAAATCTCTAAGTAAACATTTCCAGTTTATGCATATGTGTGTTCTATTTTACCAAAAGATCTTCAAGAATAATTTTTCAGAGCAAACAAAAGAGAAAGAAAAAGAAAGAAAGAAAGAAAGAAAGAAAGAAAGAAAGAAAGAAGAGAGAGAGAGAAAGAAAATTTCATTACTTGACCAATTATTTCATTAAGGAGATCACAATCTTTCTCCTTGAGTTGGGGAGCAGAAGAACAGTCTTTATCCTTTCCCATTCTCCTTTTCTACCTGGTTAGTGTCACTAGGAATTCATCTTTTTAGCCTATGATGAATAAAGAAATGTATGTATATAAAGATATATCTGCATTGTTCATAAAGATATATATGACCTTATTCATAG
Organism: Vulpes lagopus; assembly: GCF_018345385.1. Taxonomy (NCBI): domain Eukaryota; kingdom Metazoa; phylum Chordata; class Mammalia; order Carnivora; family Canidae; genus Vulpes; species Vulpes lagopus. The sequence continues at coordinate 18,316,722 of NC_054824.1, read as the reverse complement.
TTATTTCAGTTCATTTGATATGGCATTTGTGTGTGTGTGAGTGCATGTGTGGTGGTAAATAAAGCCTCAAAAGGTAATTGGTGGACATTTCTGTAAAACACAATGAAACTTCCCTGATTTATCCAATTATATGCAGATAACAGCTTCCTAATATTACATCAATACATAGAAGTAGATAATGGGATTCTTGCAAGGATCATTGTTTATTTCTTGAAAATGACATATGCTAGAGAACAGTTTATCTTTAAAGGATAATGTATATCATAATCATATTATTGGAATGACAAAGTAAGAACTATGTATCAGAAAAACTTTATGTAGAAATATGAATTCACCTAAGTTAAAAAAAACTGATTATCAGGTCAAACATTCATTAAACAGAATAAGCAGATATGATATCTCCTTTCTAGGATAATTTTCTGATACTTGCTTTTTTTCCTCTTATGCAAATCCTAGAACCTAACATTGCTTTGAGTTATTTGTAGCCAATAAGATTTTCATGATCAGGTGCTTCTCTTCAAGAAGAGTTATAAATTCTTTCTCTCAAAGCTGTTCCAAATGGTGCATGAGTCTACTTTTTGAGACAGGCTTTGCTACAATACAATCATCTTTAACTTAGAGTTGTATATGTGAACAGTCTTAAATGTGTGACTTGGTTTATAATTACATATGTCTCACTGAATTTGAATAAATCTTATAAATGTAGTTGGATTTGATACCCACATCATATAGCACATAGAAATTATGTTTTCCCGTTATGACAAATCTGATGGAAAAACATCTTCATATTACACTAGAGAGAATAATTTAAGCCTATATTCCTTCCACGCATACAGCTACACTAGAATATTCGACATACCAAACAAGGCAATAGAGATTATGTATTGAGATGGGAAAGCACTTTGAGGAATTGACAAAAGGTTGGACTGCCTAGAACATAATGAAGACCAAGAAAATATTGGGCACGATCTAGACCCCCTTTTGCTTCCCTAAGGCTTTGGGCTGTTGGAAAATAACAGTCAGGGGATCCCTGGGTAGCACAGCGGTTTGGCGCCTGCCTTTGGCCCAGGGCGCGATCCTGGAGACCTGGGATCGAATCCCACGTCAGGCTCCCGGTGCATGGAGCCTGCTTCTCCCTCTGCCTGTGTCTCTGCCTCTCTCTCTATCTCTCTGTGACTATCATAAATAAATAAACATTAAAAAAAAAAAGGAAAATAACAGTCAGGAGGAAACATATAGGCTAGCTGCTTTCAGCTCTGCAACATAAGCTGAGGCAGTTAACCAAATTATGACCTAAACACTTGAATGGGTGCTAAGGAAAGAGCCTAGTGAATACTTCAGAAATATTATCATGTAACAGCCTTATTTGGGAAGAGTGTAAGTTCAATCAATCAATATATATATATATATATAAATAATTTTTTTTTAATTTTTTATTTATTTATGATAGTCACAGAGAGAGAGAGAGAGAGGCAGAGACACAGGCGGAGGGAGAAGCAGGCTCCATGCGCCGGGAGCCTGATGTGGGATTCGATCCCGGGTCTCCAGGATCGCGCCCTGGGCCAAAGGCAGGCGCCAAACCGCTGCGCCACCCAGGGATCCCTATATATATATATATATATATATATATATATATGTGTGTGTGTGTATAAATACACACACATATTCATGTGTATGTAATTTTTAAGATACTTCCCTTCTCTGCCCTTAGCTTCCATTTCCCAGATGATCAGAATTGTCATGCTACCTTCTTGTTAATCAAGAACTCCTCACTATAGCATCCCACCATAGCCTCAAGTAATTCCTTACCCAAATCAAAGTTAAATCTGTGAAGATTGTGTTAATTTCACAGGGCTGCTGTAACAAATTACTACAACCAGCTGGCTTAAAACAATAGAAATTTATTCTCTCAAAATTATTGGGGTTAGAAGTTCAAAGTCAAAGTGTTGGCAGGGCTAGATTCCCTCCAAAGCTCCAAAGGCTCCAGGAAGAATTTGTCCTCACCTCTTCTAGCTTCTAGAGGTTGCCAGCAATCCTCGACATTCCTTGGTTTGTGGCAGCATAACTCCAATCTCTGTATCTGCTTTCACCTGTCCTTCTTCTTTGTATGTCTCTGTGTCTCCAAAGTTTTTCTTATAAGAACACAAGTATTGGATTTAGGCCCTATCTTAATCCCGTGTGACCTTATCTTAACTTCATCTCACCTGCAAAGACTTTTTTTCCCATATAAGGTCCCATTCACAAATACTGAGAGCTAAAACTTCAACAGATCTTTTTCAGGTCACAATTCAATCTACAGTAGGGGAAGCTAATATTTAGAAAATTGTTTAGAAGGGCTACCAGATCCATCTAATTAAATAATTTTATATCAAAGTCAGAGTAACTCTAAGGTTTGTTTGCATTTTTTTTTAATTTTTTTTAATTTTTTTTTAAATTTATTTATGATAGTCATACAGAGAGAGAGAGAGAGGCAGAGACACAGGCAGAGGGAGAAGCAGGCTCCATGCACTGGGAGCCCGACGTGGGATTCGATCCCGGGTCTCCAGGATCGCGCCCTGGGCCAAAGGCAGGCGCCAAACAGCTGCGCCACCCAGAGATCCCTGTTTGCATTTTTAAAGACGGACTTTGTAACACAAATGTAACAATAATGAATAGAATCATAGGGATCAGAACAATCTTTGCACCTGCTTCCTGAGTTTCCAGCTCCTTATTTTCAGCAAACCCATGGATTAAGATCTACCTCACCACCCCCACCTCTCAGCACCTGGGTGGCTCAACGGTTGAATGCCTACCTTTTGCCCAGGGCGTGATCCTTGAGTCATAGGATCGAGTCCCGCATCAGGCCTCCTGCATGGAGCCTGCTTCTCCCTCTGCCTATTTCTGTGTCTCTCATGAATAAATAAATAAAATCTTAAAAAAAAAAAAGACCCACTTCCCAGAGTAGACCAGCTACAAAATGAAGAGGAGATACTATGCAGAAAACTTAGGCTGTGTAGCTTATTATTTTCCTTTAGCAATGTTTTTGCTTTTATGATAAATATTTAAGTATTTTCTTTGGATCAACTTATATGAATAATGGCTTTATATCTCATTTTAATTTTTTCATGTTATTGTGGGTTTAGACTCATATATGGAAACATGAAGGATATCCAGGCAAAAATTCTGGCAAGAGAAAACTACACAAATGTAAATGATTTGGGGAGGTCTGGGTTTCTTTTCTTCCAAAATATTTCCTAAGTGTGAATGAAAAGAAGATGAAAAGAAGGATAAGAAACAAAGCAAAAAAGTCTTTGGAAAGTTTAAGTCAGATAATCTGGACTCTTCTGTGCTTTCATGGTAGAGTAAGCATGCATTCACAATCTTGGAACACTATCCCTGAGTACCATAATGACAGAGGATATGATAACTTACTTAGGACATTAAAATCCTGAAATTCAAGTTTTACAATTATTCAAAAGGAAATGAATGCATTTTAAAACAAAATGCTTTTTCTTGTATGCAAAATGCTTTCCAGAGTACAACTTTGTTCTAAAAATTGGCCTATATTCTGAACAATAAATGTATTTCCTTTTTTAAACGACTTAGTTTATTCATAAATTGCATGTGATCAATACATATCTCAAATGATTATATTTAATGTAGAAATTACAGCTAAAATTGGAATGGATTTCTTCTTTCTCAGAACATTATTTAAGACTCAGAATTTAAAAAGAAATTCTAATATTTAAAAATCTTTCATCAGTTTTAACACTTTAGAAAAAAGGAAATACATTACTCTAAATTAAGTTGCCATTTTAAAATATCCATTTACATTTTTGTTAGGTTTAGCATTTTTTCTTTGTTGATTACAAAAAACATATTATTCTAAATTTTGTTATTTTGATTATTGATTTCCCAAGAGACTTTGATCTGAATTAAAAAGCTACAGCCTAAGTTTTATAATTGAACTTTATAGTGAAACATTTATTTTTCATGCAATTAACTTATACTCAAGAAAAAATTTAAGTAATCATATGAGTTTCTATAGTGCTTTTTATTCAACTGTTTTAAATACTCTGTGTTACCAGGTCACTCAGTTCTTGTCCCTGATGCACGAAAGAATTGGAGACCCAAGACCAGAATGGGAAGATAGAGTTTATTGAGTAGATAAGTATGGTACTCTTTCAAGAGAGAAAGTGGACATTGCTGATGCAAGAGCACCAATGGCACTGAAAAGCTCTAGCTGCTTCCCTCTTAAGCCTACTTTGTGTACATGTAAATTTGGCTTTGATACATAACATTTTGAGTTTTGTGCATGTGCCTATCCATGATGTATTCGGCTATGACTGTATTCATTTATGTATTATATGAGTTTCTAATGAGCTTTTTTAGTGAACTTAAGGCCAAGATGCACCTTTTGTATGCATGTTCAGCTCTTGCAAGCTCCCTGGTGGCTTCTGAGCCAGCTTTCTGGTTAGGCCTTTTCTGTTCTGTGAGCCCTAAGAGAACTCTGAAGGTATGGCTGTTAAGCCTCAGGGATGGGTTCCTAGGGTGTGACCAGCATCTCCTTTATCCCTCCTTGCTAATGCCTAACTAATTACATACATCTGGAACTGACTTAGTTGTGACTTTTTACAGTGTGGTTCCCCAAACATATGCAACAAATTCTACTGAGAAGTAGAGGGCTTGTTATATTTGGAAATTCTGTTTCCTATCCCAAATCTATTTATCAGCATCTCATGAAAAATAGTTCATGAATCTATTCTTGATAAGCCATTCAGATAATTTGTATCCTTAATAATGTGTGAGAACCCAGGATTAAGGGTGATAGACCAGTGAATCCTAACCTTTTCAACACTGGTGATCTCTATGCTTTGCAGTATACTGGGAAAATCTATTCAGTGACTGTCAACTTCTTCCAAAGAAAGTCATCCAAGGGACATGAGTGAAAGCCTGAACTACCTCCCAATGTCCCCAGAGTTCTGGGATCCTAGCCATAGATAGCAGGCAGCACACTTGGAGCCTAAGAGAAATATTCACAGATTTCTCTTCCCTTTTTCCTTCTCTCTCCCCCTATTCCCCTGCTTCTCTTCTGTTTTCCTTCCTTGCTTTACTCTTTTCCATTTTCTCAATGCCTTCACTAATTTTGTCAGAAGAACTGGGGGGAGGAGGGTGTCCAGAGGGCAAAGACAGCTTATCAAAACCCTCCCTTATTCCACTTAGCTCAGTCTCACTGAACATCCTTACAACAGGTATTTATAAAATAAAATGTCCTTTTGTTTTGTTTTGTTTTTTGTTTTTTGTTTTTTATTTGGTATTGTCACAGGCAAAGAAGAAAAGAACCAGTGTCACTAGCCATCTGTCCCTGGCCGGTCTCCCATCTTTGGTTCCAGTCATGCATCTCCTAGATGTGTGTGACTGAGGATGGATATAAGTATCATACAATCTTTATCTTGACTTTACTTCCTAGCTCCCATTTCCAGATTCTTCTTCCAGGGAGGGTTTTAAGAAGTAGGATCAGAAATCAAAACACCATCTGAACAAGCAAGAAGTGCGCTTGCTTTTTGGGAGCAGTCACTGGAGCTCAGCCCAATGCTCATCCTGTTCATCACAGTTCCTGAGCTACCAACTGGCCTGTCTTTCCTTGGCCTGTCACATCATAAGTCAGGACTTATCTCTTCTTGGATTCATTACCTCAAGAACCACCCTCTCCCACCTCCCAGCAGAGCTAGAGAAATGAGGAGATAGAATGCTTAAACCTTATTGATTCAATTTAAAGATAGGAAAAATGAAACTATTTCTATACCCATATCTCAGTAAAATTTTATTTAAAAGTTAATTATGGTCTAAGCCAGAAGGTGGCAAATATGATTCATGGGCCAAATCTGACCTGCTGCTAGTTTTTGTAAATAAGAGTTATTGGAACACAGCCACAGCCATTTGTTTATATATTATTTATCTACTTTCACACTACAACAGAATTGAGGAATTATGACAGAAATTGTAAACAGTTGAGAAGCTACAGAAATCCTTGACTTTACCTTTTGGACTGTAATGCCTAAAGTATTTACCATCTGCTTCTTTAGTGCACAGTTTGCTAATCCCTGGTCTACATCAAAACATTCATACTTTATTTGTCCAATTTCTATAAGCAAAATACTCATAAATTAAATTCCATAGAAAGATTTTCCATAGCAATAGAAAATCTTAATAGACCAATTACTAGTAAGGAGATTAAATCAGTAATCCACAATTTCCTAACAAAGAAAAACCCAGGACCAGATGGCTTCACTCGTAAATTTTACCAAACATTTAAAGGAGAATTGATACCAATCCTTCTCAAATTCTTTCAAAAAAATCAAAGAGAAGGAACGCTCCTCAATTCATTTTACAATGCCAACATTATCCTCATACCAAAACCATAAAAGGACACTACTAGAAAGGTAACTATAAGTCAATGTCTGGATGAATAGAGATGCCAAAATTCTCACTAAAATACTAGCTGACTGAATCAGCAGCATATTAATAGGATCATTCAATGTGATTAAGTAGGATTTATCCATGGGATGCAAAGATGATTCAACATATGTAAACCAATCAATGTGATTCACCACATTAACAGAATGAAAGGAATCATGATCACCTCAATAGATAAGAGAAAAGGCATTTGACAGAATTCAGCATTCATTTATGATAAAAACTCAACAAATTAACCATTGAAGGAACATATCTCAACATAATAAATGTCATATAGGACAAGCTCACAGCTAACATCATAATTAATGATAAAAGGTTGAAAATTTTTCTCTAAGATCAGGAACAAGGCCAGGATTCCCACTCTCACTATTGCTATTCAACATGGTACTGAGAAATCCTAATGTAAAAAAATAAATAAATAAAGGCAAAAAAAGATATTAGAATTAGAAAGGAAGAAGTAAAATTGTCTCTTTTTGCAAATGACATCATTTTGTATGTAGAAAATCTTAATCAAAAAAATGTTCTTTCTAATCAACAAATTCAGTAAAGTTGTAGGATACAAAAGTAAGTAGCATTTCCCTAAACTAATAATAAATTTTCTGGAAAATAAATAAATAAATCCCATTTGCAATAGCATCAAAAACAATACAATAGTTAGGAATAAAGTTAACCAAGTTGTTGAAAGACCTATACACTGAAAACTACAAAACATTGGTGAAAGAAATCAAAAACATACAAATGGAAAGGTATCTTGTGTTCATGGGTTGGAAGAACTAACATTGTTAAAATGCCAATACTACAAAAAGTCATTTATAGATTCAATATAATTCTTAAGAATATTCCAATAGCATTTTTTTACAGAAGTAGAAAAAAACACTCCTAAAATTTATATGCTAAAATAAGACCCTAAACAGCCAAAGAAATCCTGAGAAAACAAAGCAAGAGCATCACACTTCCTGATTTCACTCTGCACTATAAAGCTATAATAATCAAAACAGACAGAATGATGGAATAGAATTGAGAACTCAGAAGACCAAAGCATATACAGTCAACTAATATTTAACAAGGGAGCCAAGAATACTCAATGGAGAAAAGACAGTGTCTTCAATAAATGGTGCTGGGATAACTGAACACTCACATGTAAAAGAATGAAACTGGATCCTTATATTACACCACTGGTACAAAGTAACTCGAAGTTACTTAACCATCAAAAAAAAAAATGAAACCTTGCCTTTAGCAATGACATGAATAGAGGTAGAGATTAGAATGCTTACTGAATAAGTGAGTCAAAGAAAGAAAAATACTAAGTGATTTCACTGAGATGTGGAATTTAGAAAACAAAACAAATGAGCAAAGAGAAGAAAAGAAAGAAAGAAATAAAGAAAGAAGAAAGAAAAAAGAAAAGAAAAGAAGAAAAGAAAAGAAAGAAGAAAAGAAAAGAAAAGAAAAGAAGAAAAGAAAAGAAAAGAGAAAAGAAAAGAAAAGAAAAGAAAAGAAAAGAAAAGAAAAGAAAAGAAAAGAAAAGAAAAGAAAAGAAAAAAGAAAGGTAAAACAAATTAACTATAGAGAACCAACTGATAGTTACCAGAGGGGAGGTGGATGGGAGGAATGGATGAAATAGGTGATGTAGACTAAGGAGTGCCCTTTTGGTGAGCACCAGGTGTTGTATGGAAGTGTTGAATCACTATATTATACACCTAAAATTAATATTCTATGTATGGTAGCTAACTGGAATTTAAATAAAAACTTTTAAAAAACGATATAAATTAAAGACTTAAATGTCATATCTGAAACCATGAAACTCCTAGAAGAAAACATAGGATAAACTCCTTGAATAAGTCTTGGAAATGATCTTTGGATATGACACCTAAAGCACAAAATAGTAAGTAAACAAATGGGACTACATCAAACTAAAAGGTTTTTATATAGCAAAACAATCTATCAACAAAGTGAAAAGACAACCTATGGAGTGGGAAAAAATATTTTCAAACCATATATATGATAAAGGGTTAATATCCAAAATATGTAAAAAAATTCTACAACTCAGCAGGAAAAAAAATAATAACCCAGTTAAAAATGGAAGAAGGACTGAACATTTTTTTCTAAAGAAGATATATGAAAGGCCAACAGGTATATGAAAAGGTGCTCAACATAACTAATTATTAGGGAAATGCAAATTAAAACCACAATAAGGTATCACCGCACACCTATTAGAAGGGACATCATCAAAAAGACAATAGGTAAGTGCTGGCGTGGATGTGGAGCAAAGGGACCCCTGCTCACTGCTGTTGGGATTGTAAATTGGTACATCCACTATGAAAATCAGTATGGAGGAACTTCAAGATATTAAAAATGAAACTATCATATGACTATCATATCAGAATTCCACTTTGGGAATATATCCTAAGGAAGCAAAAACATATCTGCATCTTCGTGGTCTCAGGAGCATTATTTACAATAGCCAAGACATGAAAACAATCTAAGTGTCCATGAATGGATGAATGGATAATGAAGTTGTGAGCCATTAATATTATTCAGCCATAAAAAATAAAGAAATCCTACCTGTTTGCAACAACACAAGTAAATCTTGAAGGCTTTATACTAAGTGAAATAAGTCAGACAGAGAAAGACAAATATGATATGAATATCTTGCTTGTGAAATATAAACAAAATAAAACAAAAAGCAAACTCAGAAAAGGAGATCAGACTTATGGTTACCAGAGGTGGAGAGTGGGGGTAGGAGGAATAGGAGAAAAGTGGTCAAAAGCTACAAACTTCCAGTTATAAGATAAGTATGGGGCTGTATAGGAATGTAGTCAATAATATTGTAATAAATTTGTAAGGTGACAGATGGCAACTACACCTTTTGGGGTGATCATTTTGTAATGTATATGAATGTCAAATCACTCTGTTGTATACTTGAAACTAATATAATATTGCATGTCAACTATGCTTCAGTTAAAAAAAGGAAAGATAAATCAGTAACAGGATGTACCGTACTATGTGATGACTATAGCTAACACTGCTCTATGATGTGTAGGAAAGTGGTTAAGAAAGTAAATCGTAAGGAGCACATGGGTGGCTCAGTGGTTGAGTGTCTGCCTTTAGCTCAGAGTGTGATCCCGGGGTCCTGGGATCAAGACCCACATCAGGCTCCCTGCAGGGAGCCTGCTTCTTCCTCTACCTATGTCTCTGCCTCTCTCTCTCTCTGTGTCTCTCATGAATAAATAAATAAAATCTTAAAAAAATATATATAAATCCTAAGAGATCACATCACAAGGAATTTGTTTTTCTTCTTTCTTTTTTTAATTGTATCTATATGATATGATAGCTGAACCTATTGTGGGAGTCATTTCACAACATATATAAATGAAATCTTAGTGATGTACATCTTAAGCTTATACAGTGAAATCCGTTAATTATTTCTCAATAAAACTGTAAAAAAAAGATTTCCCATACACATGTTAAAACATACTATATTGTTTTCTCCCAAAGCAGCATAAGATAAATATGTGGGAATAACTGCTTTAATCCCAATAACCGGAACAGCATCTATCATAGTGGAGATTCAATAAATGCTTGGTTAAAGAAATAAATCTTTAAAAATATATGTACATTCTACACTGTATTTATGACCTTTATTTATTTTAGAATAAATTCCTTTTTCCTAAATCTTTGGGTAAAACAAATGTTCCGGGGAGAATGCACAATGAGATTTATAGTACTGTTTCAAGTCCCAGATGAGAGAAGCTCATTAGTTTGCCCTACAGGGTTCTACAGGTTTTAAGAGAACAAAGCACCCTGCTCACCCTCCCTCAAAAAGTGTGTGTTAAAAATGTTCTACAGATTATATATATATATATATATATATATACTCTGAAAGAATTTCAAACATCTATAATAATAGCATTTACTAACCTGTATCCAAGCATATTTTAAATCCTCAACACATTGATGTTTATGAATCGTCCATGTCTCCTACAGCAAGCAGCTCAGCAAGTGGAAGAATTTGCAATACTCAGAGCTAGCTCTCTTCCACAACACCAACCCTGTTTTGTGCAGTTCACACAGATCTGTATCATATTCTAAGGAATAAGGGTCAGGACAGATCATCCAAGCTAGCTACATAAAAGAGAAGGGAATAAGAGGAAAGCCTAACCTGAGAAAAAATTCAGACCATGAAAATAATCAAGGAGTTAAGAAGCAAGCACACATCATATACTTCTCCCATAATCACTTTTTTTCCAGCTTCTGTGCAGATACAGACCAAGGAAGGTGACCATTCACCATCTAGCCACACAGTAAATCTGCCCCACAGCAAAACGCTCAAGAAACAGAATTTCCCTTTCTCTTCCTTTTCTTCATTTGCTTTGTGCTTTTTAAATTTTCTTTTATTTTTTAAAATTTTATTTAAATTCAATTTCCCAACACAAAATATGACACCCAGTGCTCATCCCATCAAATGCCCTCTTTAAGGGAGGTCACCCAGTTACTCCATCCCCCCATCCACCTCCCCTTCCACAATCCTTTGTTTCCCAGAGTTAGGAGTCTCTCATGGTTTGTCTTCCTCTCTTCATTTTTCCCCATTCAGTTTCCCTCCTTTCTCTTATAATCCCTTTCACTATTTCTTATATTCCACATATGAGTGAAGTCATATGATAGTGGTCTTTCTCCGACTGACTTTTTTCACTCAACATAATACCTTTCAGTTCTATCCACATCAATGTAAATGGTGGGTATTCATCCTTCCTGATGGCTGAGTAATATTCCATTGTACATACATACCACTTCTTTATCCATTTATCTGTTGAATGACATCATGGCTCCTTCCACAGTTAGGCTATTGTGGACATTGCTGCTATGAACACTGGGGTGCAGATGTCCCGTTGTTTCACTACATCTGTATCTTTGGGGTGAATACCCAGTAGTGCAATTACTGGGTTGTATAGTAGCCCTGTTTTTAAGTTTTTGAGGAACCTCCACACTTTGGCCGCACCAGCTTGCATTCCCAACAGTGCAAGAGGGCTCCCCTTTCTCCACATCCTCACCAACATTTGTTGTTTCTTGTCTTGTTAATTTTAGCCATTCTTACTGGAGTAAAATGGTACTTTATGGTCATTTTGATTTGTATTTCCTTGATGGCAAGTGATGTGGAGCATTTTGCTTTGTGCTTTTAATTTCAGGATTCTTATTCCCATTTATTTTGCTAATAAAAAGAGCAAACCAACATTTTCTATGGTTGGAAAAGGACCCCCTTTCCATGTCAAATATGCAAAAAAAAAATCCTTTGTGGCTAAACTATCCAATGTTGATCTCACGAGACAGAACAGGGCTCTAGAATCTGTCTGCTTCTGTTGCAGTCCAGCTGCATCATTTCCACACTGGGCAACCTTGAACAAGTTGCTTAACCTCTCTGTGCTTCATGTTCCTCTTCTCTAAAGCTGGAATAATATCTTATAGGCTTGTTGATACAAGGCAATTATGTGTAAAATATAATTATGTGTATGAAACTCTGGAAATTGTGCTTGGTATATAGTGAGCACTCTTTTATTATGAGGTGGTATTATTACTAGTGTTAATGAGATTCAAGGTTTTAGCCTGAGACCCTCCAATGGCTGGTTCTTGTTCCCTTCTCCTGCCTCCTACCTATGCTTCATCACACTGCCTATCTCTCTGCTCCGGGGAAGCCACACTACTTTTTATCCCAGATTATATTATCTCTGTATTCCTTATCTGTGTTCATACTGCACAGCCCCATCACCATTCAACATTCACTTTACACTATCAAGCTTCAGCCAAGTAAAATTGAATACTGTTACATTTGTGCCCCTAGCCAGACATTTAGTACAGATTTCTTCATTTCTCTTTCTTCCCTTCCTCCTCTTGACTATGAACTCGTCAAGGACAGGATAGTATTCCGGCCACCCTTTTAGCCATAGCACCTGGCAGCTGCTATATAGAACACATTTTTTAAAATGTATGTTGCATTAAAGAAGGCTTAAGGACCTAGTCTAGTAATTCTGAAGTCATAAAATTCTGTTTAAAGTATAGTCACAGGAATTGGCTCAGTGACCTCCTCTGGCAGCAAATCTCACTTATTACTATAAACTGCATGAAGGGATTGTCTTTATTTGTTCAAAATTCAATGTCCTTTCACCACATTTGGTGAATTGAATTAAGGAACTTACTCTTATTAATGAAATTCAATTTTTGATATATCTGCAATGTTTCGAACAACATCATTCAGAGTCCCCGAGAGTTTTTCTTCTTTCTAAGACAAGTAATGTTCCATTTGTCTATTTCCCTATTATTTCATTTATAAGAACAATATAGTGCTTTTCTTAGTCATTTATACTGTCTTGAATCAATTGGTTCAGCATAACTTTTTCATTATATAAAACAAACGTCTCCATATTTTCACCTTTTGGTAAATTTAACCCAAATTGACATTTATCTTACATAAATATCTATATAATTTTTATTTTTCAAATTAACCCTTTGCTAAAGAAAAAAAATATAGCCTACCCTATAATAATGACTCAAAAATGCACTTGTGTTGGTGAAATGGTAAAATAAATGAGTAGGATTTTATACTTTATTCAGATACACTCCAAATCCAAACGTTTTTCTCACCTTTAGATTGGCTACTGCTTCTGGGCTTGCCTCTCTACTAAATGTTTTACAGAACATCTGAAATGAGTTTTAAAATTTTAATCAGATCATACTAGTCCACTGGTCAGATGAACTTTCCTGTCTCCACTGTACCATGAATAAAGTCTGGACTCCTTACAATAGCCTTTGAGGCCCAACCTCATCTGGCTTCTACCTGTCTATCAATCCTAACCCCCTGACCAACCCCCAATTTGACACTACTGTGCCCTGGATTACTATACTACGGGCACACTGGGATTTTTTTCTTTTCCTCCTTGAATATGTTGTGCTTATTCTTTGCCTGACCCTTTGTAGCTAGTGTCCCTTCTCGTATTGCTCAGTCCTGAAGGTGAGGCTGAGACCTTTCCATCCCTCAGATGTGACCTCCTTCATGAGGCTTACCCTCCCTGACCGCCTCTGCTCAGGATGACAACTTGGTCCCATTGCTGTGAGCCACTCCGCAGCTGACATCCCTCAGCTTCTAGCTTTGTGTGCTGAACGGCTCTGTGAATTCAATCCACCCTGGATCTTGGCGACCAAGTCCATCAGTCTCTGCTGTTCCAGTCATTGCTGTTTCCCTCTTCCAACACCTGGTTAAAGCAGAAAGCCTCACAAACCCCTATATATGAGTCATTTTGCTCCCCGTAGGCCCATTTTTTTTTTCTCTCCACTCATCATCCATGTCGCAGATAACCTAGGGAGAGTTGGGTTCATAAGCTGGACCTGTTCCAGGTGTGAGACCCTCGTGACACTACTGGTTTGCCACATGTTAGCATGGGATTACTCAGCACAGTAATCTCTTCCCAAAAGCAAAAGCAGAAATCCTGAGCCTTCCCTCAAGTAGGAGTTCTGAAAATTGTCCCCCCTAAAGGTTTGGCCTCAAGAAGCTGGGAGGAGAAAACCCACTTTCCTCTCCCAGGGAGCTCTCCTTTCTGTCCACCTCTTGGGCCACTGTCACAGGAATAGACAAATCAGGCTTCTTCTCATTGCCATTTCTACATGATTTCCAACTCCTTTATATAAAATTATATGCAAACGTAGTCATTTATGCTTACTGACAAGCATCAAGATGAAAAGTAAAAAAAAGCAAAAAATAAATGAATCATTTTCATGTTTCATCCTTAAGTTATAGAACCTCTGGATCTGGGCAAGAGCTCACATAATAGACTAATCCACGAAGTTTAGTCTTATATATATATATATAAAAGGGAACTAGAGGAATTTAGAAATACTCCCTTTGTTTGGACGTTTGGGTGGTTCAGTCAGTAAAGTGCCCAAGTCTTGGTTTTGACTCGGGTCATGACCTCCAGGTTGTGGGATGGAGCCCTGTCTAAGGGCTTTGCGCTCAGCATAGAGTCTGCTAGAGATTCTTTCCCCCATCTCTACCTTCCCTCTCTGCTCTTCCCTCTGTTCTCTCTGTCTCTTTAAATAAAATCTAAGAAAAAAAATAGAAATTCTTTCTTTCTCAAATTGCCTGACTTCATCCATATGTCAAAATAATCCTTTAAATGACAAAAACTGAGGATCTTGTCCCACCTTCACCCCACATCAGGCAGATGCTTTGACTGCCCTAGAAGGAAAGACAGGTATATAGGAAAGCAAGAAAGAGAAATGCATATCATTATGTGACTGGTTTAGACAGAAATGTAGAGAATGGAAAAGAATAATTATTTCCCTACATGTAATACATAAAAAAGATAAAGATAATTTTATTTAGATAAAATTTTATCAACAAAAATAATAACTCCACAACTTTATTCAGCACATTAAATCATAGCCATAATTTGGGAAATACACACATGCATACACAAATCTGAGTTGCCAATTAGATAAGAGAACTCAGGCTACTTTTTGGCTCTCGTTATTCCTCTCATTCTAGGTAGGATTTTAAATTTTTTTTTCTGATTTTCCAGCAAGGATCATTTTGAAAGCATCAAATAAGATTTGGTTGGTAAAAACAAAGCAAGAATGGCATTTGATGCTGAGGCAGAAAATCATCATAGTATCATAAGACTGGAACCAGTTGAGATAGGTATAAATGCCCTTTCTCTAGTTCTCTTAATTTATTAAATATGTTGATCTTTTATGTCAAGATTCATAAATAACACTTTACATATGTTACATGCAATAATTGTGTTTGTGGTTTTGCTCATTTAACAATTCTAAGTATAAGATATATACGATTTCAACACAGAAACTTGATCCACCCTACAAAGCATTTCATTAATATTTTTCAAATTGATATCAAATAGTATTTAAAGTAGATGTCTAGGCAGAATTATCTTTTAAACAGTGTCCAGGAAAACCATGTGCAAGTGAAGACTTTTTTGAGTACACACTTTTAAATTAGGGCTGGATTTGACTCCAGCTATACCTTCCAGCTTCTTATATGAATGATTTGTTTGAACTATCGAAACCCCCTAAAATGAGGATAATAAAACCCACTTTAAAATATTGGTTAAATGTCAATAGAAAACACCTAAAAACCTTCAACAGCTATTACAAAATATAGGCAATCTATTCATCTTCATTTTATGTCTTTGAAAGAGAAAAGATTTAAAGACAAGACAGAAATGCCAGATCTGTACTCCATATTTTGATTATTTTTAATGTATTTGAATCCAATATTAAAGTGTAAATAGGGAGAGAGGAATACCACATTGGGGGGGAATTATTTTTTTATTAAACATAAGCCAAAGATATATGTGTGTGTGTGCGTGTATATATATATATATATATATATATATATATATATATATATATCCAGAAAGAAATCTGACTGAATTTTGCTTTAAAATCCACTTATTTCAGGAAGAAGAAATGGGTTAGGAGTTTGGGGAACATTAGAGAGGAATGTGATAGGCTTGTGTGTGTATGTGCATGTGCCCCCCAGTCCATGCATGCACACGTGTGTGTGCATGTGTGGATGTGTGTTTACGTGTACTGAGTGCGGAATTCCTAACCTCCACTTAGAAACCTCTAAGTTTAAGAGGCTTGTGTTTTACAGTAAAAAAGATGTTTTTGACAAGGAATACATTCCTGTTACATAGCTTGTGAAGGCATTATCTTAAAGAGAAAACTAAATCTGTTCTTTATTTTACTTTGAGTAAATTATTCCATAGTTCCACTATATTTGTTCTCAGTTAGGATAATATCAGTGGGTCAGCTTCCCACTTTGTATTCAATGGAGTCTTCATTCATTATAGAATAAATAATTCAGTAAGACTTGAAAGCACTCACTTGCATTTTATAGTCACTCATGTTTTTGGGCAAGCATCTTAGTCCACTTGAGCTGCTGTAACAAGGTGTCACAGTTTAGGTAGCTGATAAACAACAGAAATTTCTTTTCCACAATTCTAGAGGCAGGGAAGTCCAGAACTGTGGTCCTGGTGGCTTGGGTGTTTGGAGTGGGCTTCCTGATTCATAGACGTTTATCTTTTCACTGTGTCTTCACATGGTGAAGAGGGTAAGGACACTCTCTGGATCCTCTTCATAAAGGCACTGATGCTATTTATCTCCCAATCTTGGGCACTAGGATTTCAACATTTGGGGATGCCTGGCTGGCTCAATTAGTAGAGCATGTGACTCTTGATTTCAGGGTTGTGAGTTTGAGTCCCACGTTGGGCGTGAAGCCTACCTAAAATTAAAAAAAAAAAAAAGATTTCAACATATGAATTTGGGGAGGATAAAAAAAATTCAGACCATAGCAGCTGGCATACAACAACATGAAAATTAAAGGTATTTGGACAAATCATCTAATTATTTGGTCTTTAGTTTGTTAAGCATCCAGATAATTCAGTTAACCTCTTGTTTTGCATTTTGGTTTTGGTTTTGTCTACATGTAAAATTTATTCTGTAGGTGGAAAAAAAAATAGATACCGTAAAGTATACTTGGTTAATAATATATGTTATTTCCTTAGAGTTTCAACTAGAGCATTAATTCTTTCTAATAATATTTCTTTTATGGGGCACCTGGTAGCTCAGTCTGTTAAGCATCTAACTCTTGATTTCAGTTCAGGTCATGATCTCAGGATTGAGAGATAGATCCCCCAGTCGGGCTCATTCTGCAGGGAGTCTGCTCATCCCTCTCCCTCCTCCTCCGCCCCTTCCCTGCAACCACCCTCCCCAACTCTCACACTCAACACACTATCTCTCTAAAATAAATATTAAATAAATAATAAAATAATGAAATATTTTAAAATAATATTTCCTGTATATATTCAAATAACTTAATAACTCATTAGCATTTTTCTAAAACTTAAATGAAATAATATATTTATACAAAGGATACAATAATATATAGAGAAGAGTCTATGTTTGAGAGATATGTGATTTTTAGTTTTCTTTTGGTTATTTAGCTGCATATGTAGTATAAACAGTACATTTAACTAACATACTTTTTCTTTCTTTCTTTCCCAACAGGCTTAGAATGTGATAATTCAAGAATTTTATAATACAGTGGAATAGCTTAACAACTGCTTATGTGCTTCCCATGATATGTTCTCTATATTGTAAGTATATATTTACTTCAATGCTGGCTTGAGTGTGAGAGAAATGTGTTCAATTAGAACTTATAGGTAACCTAGATTGTTTTAGAATTATTGTAAGCTGAAATTCATCCAAAGTATAGAAAAGTTGTAGAAGTTTATCTTCTAGGAAGAGATATTCTGTAAATTTAGATTTAATGTATCAATGTTAAAACTTAATATAATTGTCTGTTGTAATAGAATAATATGCTTTGAGGGTTAGTTATATTTTTAATAAGTCTTTTATCTAATATCCTTAATATTTCTATACTATTCTTTAGTTTTATGTAATTTTTAAAAATATATTGGACCTGCAAAATTTTATGCTAAAATATTAGAATCTTGAAATTATCTTTTTAAAAATATAATATATAATTTCAAGGTCTGGACAATTTATTTCTATGTTAGTTATGTTTTCAAAAATTATTTTAGTCTTGGCAAGATAATACCTACACCATTAAATCATCTGTGTGTGTATGCGTGTGTGTGTGTGTGTGTGTGTGTGTGTCTAGTTTCTTTAATAAGTTACATAAAAAGAAGAAGAAAGCTAGTCTTTGCTTGGTAAGTGAAACTCTTACTATTAATTTCACATTGCCAGAAAGCAAGGAAGGGAATGAAAGGCTGGTATACTATATTGTTAAGTACTAAGCTGAAAGTACTACCTCACAGCAGTGGGAAGGAAAGGAGGTGGCCCAACACCTTTTCTTCAGGAAAATAAGGCATGAGCTAGAGCCCTTCAGTAATAAGAAATGTCCCCCAAATTTATGACATGGTTAGGCCATCAGGAGATGCTGTTCCTTAACAATACTTGATAAGGCCAGATCTGCAATACTCACCCCAAACCTTGCACGCCATTCTTCTGTCCCTTTCCTTATAGGGGCCCTGAGTATCTAACATTTACCACCAGTAATTTGGAGCTTAGTGAGCCTTGATCTTTCTCTACAAAGGAAGGGGAATGAGGTATGACTGGTTATACTATGGAAGCTGGAATGATGGTGGGTAGGTTATTAGCATGCCATTTCAGAACACTGAATGCTTTTTGACACAATATATAACTTAATGCACAATATATGGTTCTAAAGTAGTGCCATCTAAAAAAATATAATATGAGCCAAATATGCAATTTAAATGTTTCTTGTGGCCACCTTTTTTTAAAAGCAGAAAGAAGCAGGTAAAATGGTGTTTAATAACATATTCTATTAACCCTATGTACTCAAAATACAGTCATTAACATGTGATTGATATAAAAAATAGACACCTTTTATGTCCTATTTTTTCATACTCAGTCTTTGAAATCCTGTGTGTACTTATAGCACATATCAATTAGGATACCACATTTTTATTGGATATTCTTGATCTGTATTTAGGTCTCATAAAATTTACAGTTGAAAAAAAGTAGATTCACAAAGCCAAGTTGTCCCACATATACTTAAGGATTCCAGTAACTAAATTGAGTATCAGTTTTTAAATTTAAATTAACCAAAATTAAAAGTGATTAAGTCACACTCACCACATTTCAAGTACTCAACAGTTCCATATGGCTAATACCTACCATATTGAACAACTCTTTTCCAGAGATACGTTAACATAAAGCCATAGTTCTGCCTAACGAATTTTATAGGTGATCTTAGAACACATCAATTGAGCCTGTAACTTTAAAATATTAATAAGAAAAAAATGTCAAATTCTACACTTCTGACTTAAAAATGAAATTTTAACCACTCTCATCTTATCCAGGAGAAGTTATATATAAGAAAATATACAAGATCTAAACCTTAAGGCTATAATGTACATTTGAATTTGTTTTAAATCGGCTTCAGTGTAAACACTCTATTGTAACTAAAGGAATTAGCTGATCACAGTCCTTCTAATTACAATGAGTGATTCAGAAGCAAAAAGTAAAATAAAAATTTTAAGAATGTCTCTGTCAAATATATTCATTAAAATATATTTCATTTCAAAATGAAAATATAAGCTTCAGACTTATAAATCACATATCTGATAAAGGCTTTGTATTCAGAAATTATAAAGAAGTCTTAAGACTTAAAAAAAATTAAAAATGGATAAAAGATCTTAATTTCAGTAAGAAGATGTATTAATGGCAATAAGTATATGGGAAGATGTTCAACATTATTAGTTATTAGAGAGATGCAAATTGAAATCACAATTAGATACCTCTAGACACATATTAAAATTGATAAAAATTTTTAAAAATCTGACAATACTAAATGCTGGTGAGCATGCAGAACCATAGGGATTTTTATTCATTGCTGATAGGAATTCAAAATGGTACTAACATTTTGGAAAATTGTGTTCCATTTTTTTTCTTAAATTAAAAACACTTAACGATATGATCCAGCAATCCTATCCCTATATTACCCAAGTGAATTTAAAATTTATTTTTACACAGAATTCTATATGTGAGTATTTATAGCAATTTTATCTGTAATTGCTAAGACATCAAAATAACCTAAATGTTATTCAGTTGGTGAATGAACGAGGAAACTATAGTAATAACTATACAATGAAATATTACTGAACTATAAAAAAGAATTGTCAATTTTTTTTTAAAGATTTTATTTATTTATTAGTGAGAGACACACACACAGAGAGAGAGAGAGAGGCAGAGACAGAGGCAGAGGGAGAAGCAGGTTCCATGCAGGGAACCTGATGTGGGACTTGATCCCATGACTCAGGATCACGCCCTGGGCCAAAGGCAGACGCTCAACCACTGAGCCACCCACGTGTCCCAAGAATTGTCAATTTATGCAACATCATGGATGAAGGTTAAATGTATCTTGCTAAGTGAAACATGAAAGACCCAAATGACTGAATATTCTATGATTCCATATATTTTAAATGCTAGAAAAAGCAAAATAAAGAAACTACAAACAAATCAGTGGAGAGATATAATAGATATTGGGAGATATAAGAGAGTTGACTATAAAGTGATAGTGTGAGGAAGTTTCAGGGATGATAGAACTGTTCTACATGGTACTGCAATTCTGGATAGATGACTATGTATTCATTAAGACCTATAGAACTATATAACACAAAGTGAGCTATATAGTATGCAAATTAAAAATAAGAAAACAATTGGATATTGAAATACCAAGATGGAATAAAGACTGTGACAAATCAATATACCAAACTACAAATGTAAGACATAACCTCTTTCTCCATGGGGAAAAAGGGGTCTAGCCTAAGTAACTTTGGGAAGCAGTCTTCCTAGAGGCACAAACTAAAATGAATAATGCTAAAGGGAAAATAATTGTACATAAACATTGTACACCCTTTGATAATTCTCCCCCTGGAGTACAGGTGAGTAACTATGTAACTACTTTGTATTTATATTAGGGTGGAGAAAATAAATGAATTGCTGATAATGAAAGCTAGGTTCTTCATTGTCAGTGAAAGAGGTTATAAATAATCAAAGGGAAATAGCTAAAATTAACCTGATCATGCTAGGCAGAGATATCAATATGAACTCATTTTTATTTTAGCATACCTACAAACAGTTAAAAAAATAAGTATGTATATGTGTGTATACATGGGTATACATACATACTATTTATCATCTCTACCTACGGAAAGGTCCCAGAAGTAGTAACACCACAGTAGCAGTGAGCACACCTCAAGTCCAGATTTTAGTTACTAAATACCATTCTCCAATTTAAGAAAAGAACTCAGGGGCCCTCCAGTGGCTCAGCAGGGAGTCTGCTTGTCCCTCTCCCTCTATCCCTTCCCCTGCACATGCTCTCTTGCTCTCTCTCTCAAACAAATAAGATCTTTTTAAAAAATAAGAAAGAAACCCAGGCCATCAGGAAAAATGGCTGATTTGGGAGATACAGAAGGAAAAATGTAGCTAAGACCCAACTATCTTCTAGTACTAGAAAGTGAAAAAGTGGCAAAAAAAAAGTGATTAGGGCATGTCAAAAGGATACAGGAGCTAACGAGAAAGAGTTCCCAGTAACAAAAACTAAAACACTTTGTAAAATAAAATACTGATTGTATTAGGCTATAACCTAATGAATAAAATAAATACTGATGAATTCACATTGGTACAAATAAATGATTGACTAGAAAGATAAATGACAAAGGAGGGAAAAAAATCTTCGTTATGGAAAAATTCCAAATAATATATGGAGATACTTCACCACATCCAAAGAAGTGAAGCTTAATTCCTCTTCTTCTGAGTGTGAGCTAGACTTCCTGCCTGAGAGAGTATAGATATGTAGGGAAAAGTAATTTTTCCATGGAGAATGTGGCAGATATCATTCATTGAATGATCATGCTTAACATCTCCAAAATAGGTTTTGTTGACCCCCATGTACTCTGGTGTGATGTGATGAGTATATTTCATTTCTGTTATATTCTTTCCACAAACCCAGAGCTCCATTGTAATCTTGAAAAAAAATGAGACAAAGTCAAATTGATGTACTACAAAATACCAGTATTCTTTGAAAGTTTCAAGATTATGAAAGACTGAGAAACACAGCTAAAGGGGCAAGAGAGACATTATGACTTAATGCAATGTGGTACCCTGGATTTGATATTGAAACAGTAAAGAGGCATTTGTGGGAAAACTGGTGAAATCTGAATAAAATCTGCAGCCAAATTAATATTATTTTGCCAATGTTCTTAGCTTTGACAAATGTACCATGATTATTTTGATAGTGGAATAAGCTGGTAAAGGGAGTTCTCTGTATCTCCTGGCAACTTTTCTATAAATTGTTATATTATTTTTAGATATAGATAAGAATAATTATATTTATATATTTTTCTATTACTTATAGATATATTTATATATTATTTATACTTATTTTACTTATAGATATATTATTAATATCTTTAAAAATGAATTCTAAGTTTTTAATACTTGGTCAGTGATAAATCTACTTGTCGAAAGATTCCTCTCATATGTAATCTAATCCTTTCTACCCCAGTGATAAACACATTTTGCCATTTTTATCTATCTACTCTAAGCTGTTAAGAACCTATGCTCTTTATTTGCCATAAAAACATTCTTTTATTACTAAAAAATTGAAAATTATAAGAGCTCTTCACATAGATTTGCATCTTTAACAATTCATATTACTTAAACCATCCAAAATTATGTTTTTTTTTAATTTGTAATGCTCTAACTATATTTAATTAAAATTAAATTTTGCCATTTGGTTCCATATTATTTGGCAGTACAGCTTTGTTGGTCTCACAGGCACAGCAACTTGACAATCATTATGACTGGCTGTAGCTTTTATTACATAAATGGATATACATTCTGATATTTAAAAAATCAATAAATGGCCAAAATAACTGTAATGTCTTTTTAGATTGGGATACTTAAGGGCTTGTGTACCTTATCTAACACAATAATATTGCATTACAAGGCCAAAATCCTTTTGTTCTTTTTTTAGGAGTGCAAAGGTTTCTTGTACACATATGACATTTCAGCCTTCTAGTGAGCATGCAAAGTAGGAAATTCAAATAAGATTCTTTAGCTGTAAACAAAAAAAAAAAGAAGTTTCTGCTAGGTTAAGTGACTTGCCTAGAGGCAAGCAGCTTGTAAAGGGTTGAGCATCTCTGTAGAACACACCTTGCTTAATTCTTAATCCTTGACCTTTGTGCTACATAATGAAGTCCACACTACATGGAAATATTCTAATTTGTTAGAGTATATTCTTGTTTTCCTTAACTTTTAGACATAACCAAGCTCTTTCCCTTCATTTAAAAGAAATTAACAAATTGTACACTACTAAAAGAAAAAGTATTATTCATATTTAAAGCAAAAATTTCACCTGAAATATCTATTTTCTGCTGAACTTCAAAATCCAATTGAGATTACTAGGTTGGAAATCACTATTGCTGATTTATTTATATTACACATAAGTATACTTTAACTTTAAGGAAATCTAATGAATGAGAACCAAAAAAGTCACAAAATACATAAACTGAGAAGTTATTTTTTTATTATAAAATGATCCTTTCTCTCACAAAAGAATTTATCATGTCTTTTCTTACATAACAGTCTTCCTTGGTATAAGGTTTTTAGGTTTATACATAGTATTTCAGAAGAAATAAATTTTATAAAACAAAGCAGACCTAGCCTTGGACATTGTGATCCTTGCCTTTAGCATTTGCATCACTATGACTATATGCTGCAGTTTCTCTAAGAGTGATCTGATAATCCATAGGCAGTTTTAATATGGAATAAATTTATAGCATACTCTCACTTATCAATAAATCAAGCTTTCTCCCTATTGCTTTCCAATCACAATGCCAGCTTCTTAGGGAACTTATTTTATTAGGTAATTTGAAAATACTTTATTAGGCTATTTGAAAAGCTCTTGGATAAGAGGATGACAAACAGTAAAAGAAGATACATTGATAGAAAAAAATTCCTATACTTTCAAATAATAGTATAGTAGGTAGAGAAGACATATGCAAAATCAAACTGATCCATCTTATGTGTAAATTTCATTTGACATCTGTTACAATACATAAATATACAGTGAAAAGAAAATTCCAAATCTACCTCTACCATATCTGAATGCTTAGAGCTCTCACTATTTTCTTTCTTCTAATCTAAACCCCTTCTACCATAGTAAAAGCCTATTATTTTTTGTTTTTGTTGTTGTTCAAGACGTTACTCATAAAAGTTATTTTTGTAAGACCACTCTCTTTGTATGAAGCCTTCTTATTGTACTGCTTGGTGAATAATGGGTGCTCAAAAGTATTTGCAATTGAATTTCTATTGAATTTCTAAACAAAATACCATTGAGCACATTTTTCAATTAAGGAAACTAGGCTTAAGATGTCAGGTAATTTCAGGAGTAATTGGGGTAGCATAAATGGAACCATAAGTGTGATTGGCTCCAGAATCCTGGTGTTGGTATTGACCATTACATTTGCAGACACCTATATGATTATAGCAGATGTAGGTAGAGTATAGATAGATGAATTCATGGATGAATGGATGGATAGATGGAAAGACAAAGTGTTCTGTTATGCCTCCCTGATATCTCCCATACCAGGGATAATATTTTATCCAGAAGTAGAAAATATGTTTAAAGGAATTAGAAAACAGCTAATGATAGAGAATTTCACAGAACTTGGATAATAATAATAACTTGGAGAAAACTGAGGAGAAAATACTTGTATGCTTTGTGTCCAGGAAAACTTATTGCTTTATTTTGGTTGCCCCAAAAAAGTCCATTTACCTTTACTTTGGTAGCATAGTCAAGTCAATGCCAATGGAAGACTGTACCTTTAATAACTGCTACTTTATATTCTTTTCTCATCCCTTTAATGATACATCTTTATTTTGAATATGCAGATATAAGCAGCTCTAAGACTATACTTCAAATTATATGCTCTGGGGAAAGAATTAGTAGACAAAGATGTCTGGAAAGTCTGAATTTATTATTGTCAAATTGGCCTTAAATTTTTATTTTTAGTGACTATGATTTCCCTGTAGCTACACTATAAACAGAAAACACTTCACAGTGAACCATCCCCTCTAGGAAAAAATACTGTGGTGTGAATATTTATGTTAGTAGGTACTTAGAATAAGTAGAAAGAGATAAACATACCCTAAACTTTTATTAAAATCATGCATATTAGCCCTGTGAGATTTCTAGCTAGTCTTATAAAATAAATGTGACCATTCTATAGTATTTAAGTCTAATTTTAATTGTTTTCAACTATTTCTATTTTGGTTTTTCTTCCTTTTTAAGTGTATCTTCTTATCATAAAATTAATCTTTCCCTTCCTTTTTTTAATGTCTCATCATTTCTTTTAAATTCATATAATTTTTGACTTGAAACACAGTAGGATGTTAATTTAAAATTTGTGTCTTTAAATTGATGTCACTTACACCCTCAAAAATGAATATAATGATTCTCCACTCCTATGTTGGAATATAATAATATATCTCAAAATAAATTTCTGTGCTGCTAAAGGCATATGCTCCCTTGGTTTTATGAATGCACAATATCAAATCTTCATTATGTTCAAAGCAGAAGTTGATGATGGAGAGCTGTCTTCCATGACAAAGTGAGGGGAATTTATCAGTAAATCTTCAGGGAGGAGAGGATGAGTGATGTGTTAGGTGACTCAAAGAGTTTTAGGAGAGTGATGATCTGTGCTCAATATTAACTTGCATACTCTGCTATGGTAGAACACTTCTCCATCTAAAACTTCAGAAACACCTGCTAACTATGTCTCCACGAAGTGTCAGGAGCAGATTAAGAGACTGAGTTCCACATCCAGGTCAAAGTAGAGGGAAGGGAACATTTATAGTAAATAAGACATGAGTAGAATTTTTAAATTTCCAGGGTAGGAATTGAGAGCACTAAATAATCAGGAGTTGATAAGAACCTTGGAATTCTCAAGAATCTTTTGGGACATTGGAATTCCCATAAAATATGGAGAACTTCAATTATAGAGATTACAATTTATATCTTGTTTACTTTTGTAATTGCATAGATATTAAAAAATATACAAAAGTAACCTAGATTACATAAATATTAAAACAATATTTTATTTATTTTTTTTTAATTTTTATTTATTTATGATAGTCACACAGAGAGAGAGAGCGAGAGAGAGAGAGAGAGGCAGAGGGAGAAGCAGGCTCCATGCACCGGGAGCCTGACGTGGGATTCGATCCCGGGTCTCCAGGATCGTGCCCTGGGCCAAAGGCAGGCGCCAAACCACTGCGCCACCCAGGGATCCCAAAACAATATTCTAAAAACTCAATAAAATGTATTTCACCCAGAATCCAACCACCCATAGATATTTGTCCACATTTCCTTTTATTCTCAATTCATATATACACATAATTTTACATGGTATAATTATAATTTTGTGTTTTGATTTTAGGCTCAATCCCAAATCCTAAGCACTTTAACATACATAGTCATTATTTTATCCTTATAATCCTTATAATGACTGTTTACTTATCTCTTTTCTTATCTTTGATATTTGAATGTTCATGGGTTTTAATATATACAAACAATGGTTTAGTATAGATTTTTAACAAATATTTTTGTCCTTATTTTGGATCATTTTCTCTTGTAGAGCAAGTAGATTCTGACTTAAGACTCAGTCTCTAGATACTCAGAGTATAACTAGGTACTTCGCTGCAGAAAAGGTTTTAAACTTTATAAGCCTTGTTTTCATTAAATGTAAAGTGGAAATAAAAAGACTCACATTATAGGATTGTTCAAAGCATTACATGCAAAAATGCATAACAAAGATAATGCAGTGTCTGAGCAAATTTCTAGAAATTAAACGATAAAGGCTGAGAAAATGATTAGCTATATTCTTCCCAAAATTGTTGCACAGATTTTTAATTTAGCTGCCAAAAGGATAAAAACCAACCCTTAATATTTTAAACAAAAAAATCATACTGCTGAATTTATTGCTAACTTAAGGAAAGGAGAACTACACCAGTCAGGTAGAGGCTTTCAGAGTAGAGAAGGCTGCTAATATTATACACGGTTTGGGTTTAAAGTGAAATTCAGTGATTGACAGATTTCCAGAGTATTTAATGTATTGATGTTGTAGGAACATAGTTTTTTACCTAGGTAAGAATATCATTCATTAGCTGACTTTCATAAGCATGTTCAAAGTGAGTCTTTTTCTGATCAACTGACTTTTAAAATTTAGGATTATTACTAATTAGTTGATTTGCCAATGCATGTTTACTGAAGTGCATTGCCATTAATTGATCAAATTTGTGTAAAATCAGTTCAGATGATTTTTAGAACTGTCAATAACTGAGTAAGCAGGCTTAAAACGAGTCCTGATAGTTACTTGCTACCACAGCTGCAGAAAATCAGCCATTTTTGAGGAGTGCTATATTTGAAACAACCATATGAGAAAAAAAAATTCTTGGGGAAAATGATGAAGGATGCCAAGAAGTGCTCTCAGTAAGGAAGACTAGAAAATAACTAGAAGTTTGCTCTTAATGCAGTCTTCTGATTGACAAGTACTATATCAGTATCACACAGTGAAATAAATGTGGAAAGTTAGTATACCCATTGAACAGACAAGTGAAACTCGGAAGTTCTGTAAGTTAATAAAGTTCTCGATGAAAATGTCCTATTTCACATTAAAACAATCATAAAATTTTACATTTTAGTGGGATTATAATTGTCAACTTTTATTAAACTTTTTAGATCACAGAACTACTTTTCTCTAATTTTATACTTACCTAGAGTATCTGATCTTTGTTTTTGTTTTGTTTTGTTTTGTTTTTGCATTGTTTCTTTCTCCTTCCCTTTTAAACTGTGTGTTACTTGTTGGTATTTCATTGTAGACTAGCTGCCATTTCCTCCCAGAGGGTTGTTCCTGCCAGTTCCAAAATCCTCTTTTGACCCTCATCCTCCTAAATTTCCTTCTCCTTCACTGTTAACAATTGTGAACACTTCTTCTTTTTTTAATGACATTCAGACTCTGAAATATTGGCCTCTCTTGTTTCTACTTCCACCCTTTCTGTTCTGTCATGCAAAACTAAATCTCCCCCTCTCTTTTTTGGGCCAAACCTTCCCCCAAAAGGTCTAAGATCTATTATATTCTCTCTCTTCCTCTCTCTCTCTCTCTCTCTCTCTCTCTCTCTCTCTTTTGGGAAGCATCTTAGTAGGTTAGGGCAGAGTAACTCATTGCAGATGATGCCTATATCTTCCATTCTGTCACTCTTCTGCAGCCCATTCCTGCAACATCAATAGATGACTCATTCCAGCTTGACCTCACAAAAAGAGCTTGTATTCTGGGGCAAGACAGAATAAAAAGAAATTCCCATTTCTTCCATTTATTGGCTGCTATGACCTTATGAGTAATTAAGTTCTACGTGTCTTTATCTATAAAATGTGAATTCCAGTACCCAGGATGGTTATGATGATAAAATTATGTATAGAAGCACTTAGCACACTGTCGCTACCCAAAAGGAATACATAAATAATGTATCTTTTTATTTATGTTTCTTTCTCATCATTTACTGCATTGACTTTTCCTCAGAACTGTGTAACCAAAAGACCCAGGAGACCCAATGTCAAAAGCCCAGTGATTTTGTCTGTAGGGATATTAGGCAATTTATCTAATTTTACTCATTTAGGAATAGTAATAATTCTTTCTCTATCTTAACTTCATGTTAAGGATGACAAATTGAACAGTGATAATGACTTACAAAAGTACTTATAAGTATTATAATAACAATAACTGTTAGCATTTTTTAGTTTGGCAACATGAGATATTATGTTGGCATTTAACGTATGTGACTTCAATCACCTACCAGAGACTGAATATTTTTTCTGATATTTATATGAGGGAACTGCAGTTCAGAAAGATGAAGTCACTGGGCCAAAGATACATATTTAGAAGGGAGCAGAGCTGGAATTGAGGTTCTCTGAATATTCACCCCTATCCTCAGAGCCCTGTGTAAATGTAAAGGGTCACAGTTGCATCAGTGTCCTTTCACTAAAATATCCCTTGGCCATTACTTGAATTGTGTCCCGTTGCTACCCAGGCCCTTTTAAAGGCTCCTGTTAATTCTTCTAAAGGCATTTTGGAGTTAGATTCTACTTGAGGTTCTAGCTGCTTTGTTTTTATACCATTAATTCATGATTCTTTTTGTAATCTCACTGCTGCATTCTGTACAAGAATGCATTCTGTACAAAGTGATATAAAGGATTTCAAAAAGGAAAGAAAGGGAAGGAGGAAGGACAAGAGGGAGGGAGAGAAGGAAGGAAGGAAGGAAGGAAGGAAGGAAGGAAGGAAGGAAGGAAGGAAGGAAGGAAGGAAGGAAAAGACATACATAGGTGGTGCTTCTCTCTGGAATCTATGTAAGCTTTTCAGGGCAAAAGCTGACCTGAGCTCATTTTCCCACCTACTCCATGCTGTTGTCAGAGTAGACAGTCCCCTTCTACCCGCAACAGTACTTAAGCCTATCTTTCATGTCTCTCCTCCATGTGCAGATAAAAACTCTTCTGCAACTTCTGAACATTATTATTTGCTTCCCTAAAATTCTGAGCCTTTGAAAGTGCTCACTCAAATAATCAAAAAGTACGTATATGTATACCACTCTGTGCTATTCTGTAAATTTAGGACATATAGAAAATTATCAATTATATGCAAGGAGTTAGGCTTCAGGGGGCATTTCATTTTTTTTATAAATTTATTTTTTATTGGTGTTCAATTTACCAACATACAGAATAACACCCAGTGCTCATCCTGTCAAGTGCCCCCCTCAGTGCCCATCACCCATTCACCCCCACCCCCCACCCTCCTCCCCTTCCACCACCCCTAGTTCATTTCCCAGAGTTAGGAGTCTTTATGTTCTCCCTTTCTGATATTTCCCACACATTTCTTCTCCCTTCCTTCAGGGGGCATTTCAAAGCGGGGTTCTCTTGCCTCTGTTTCCAACTAGGAGATTGAGTGTAGTCACTATATACATACATTCCTAATTCCAATCTGCACTTAAATTTATGTTATTTGCTATTATAAACATATTTATTTGATCTAAATGAATTCCATGGAGAATGAGGCAATGCCATCTCTGCATTCTTTAACTTTCTTGTTGGAACATGGCCAGGCATGAATGAGAAGTATAAAATGGTGATTAAAACAGAAATGAACAATTGTCTGTAATAATATTAAATAATTGAACAGAGAATTTAGATCCAAGGGTCAATGCTTATTAACCTAAATAATAATTCTTAAAAAATCTATTGTTATAAATAGTTTCAGATTATTATTTAGCCTGAGAGATAACTTCTCTTGTTAGAAACTAGTTTTTCTTTAAGTAATTGTAAAAGGCTTCTTAAAAAAAAAAAAGATTTTATTTATTCATGAGAGACACACAGAGAGAGAGACAGTGACATAGGCAGAGGAAGAAGCAGGCTCCCTGCAGGAAGCCCGATGTGGAACTCCATCCTAGGACCCTGGGGTCACACCCTGAGCTGAAAGCAGATGCTCAACCACTGAGCCACCCAGGTGTTCCTCTAAAAGACTTCTTAAGACAAATTTAACATCAATAGATTTAATAAGTAATAGGCTCAACTACAATAGACAACAATAGTAACAACAATAGACACTATAAACAAAATAAATGGTTTTTTAACTTAAAAATTGGGAGATAGGACAGCCCTGGTGGCTCAGCAGTTTAGCACCACCTTCGGCCCAGGGCGTGATCCTGGAGACCCGGGATCGAGTCCCACGTCGGGCTCCCTGCATGGAGCCTGCTTCTCCCTCTGCCGGTGTCTCTGCCTCTCTCTGTGTGTGTCTCTCATGAATAAATAAATAAAATCTTTTTAAAAAAATTGGGAGATATTATTTGCCAAAGTCATATTAGACAAAGATCTAATTTTGTAAAATGTAAAAAGTACTTAAAATGAATCAATTTTGATTAAATTACAAAAAGAATACAATAAAATAGGGCAAGTCAAGTATGAGTAGTCATTTCATAAAAGAAGAAATAAATACTCTCCACAAATAAAGGAAGTGAAGCCCAACCTTTACTTAATAATAAGCAAGAGAAAGCAATGGGCTTTTATGGGATATTTTTTCATTGATATAATTTTATATGGTTCATATATCAACTGTCAATCAATAGAAGAAGACTGAAATATATAACAGTATATGCTTACCAATCAATACTAAGCAACCATTGAAAATAATTTAATAAATATGGAAAAACAGAATAGAGTATCAAAACCACTCACTATAAAAAGCAAGTCTTAGAAAAAAATAAGTATAATGACCCCAATTACCTAAAAAGAAATTATATATGCTATGAATGTACAAATATATCTGGATACATACAAATATATATAAAGTTAATGAAAAAATTCTAGAATGATATATGCCAAGCTGAAACAAAAGTGGTTATATCTGGAAGAGGAAAGAGGGTTGAAAGATTGGAAATATTAGATTGGGTATTACTGTTTACTTTATATATTCCTGAATTGTTTACATTTTAATAATAAAGAATATATTATTATAATACTTGTATACTTTTTATGAGTCAGGCAAATATAGATACTACATAGTAAAATGTTTTCAGAGAAAATTTATTGGTAAATTATCAGTTCATTAATAATAGTGTTCTCAAAAGTTGATATTTCTAAACATTTCTCTTTTTTTCCATAATGAAGCCTTCATTATGTATTTTTTCATCATACTGGTAGAGTCTACTTTTGCCTAGAATCAAGTATTTTTGGTAAATTAGAATCATTTGGAAAAAAATGAGGACCTCCTCAATAACACCACACTGCAGGGTGGGAAAGGTAGTGCGAATCTCAGTCAGCGTGTTTGTTGGGAGGCCAATTTCTGACCCTCGTATTTGAAAAATAATTTTTGTATTTGACAAAAAGTGAAAAAAATTAAAATCTGATTTTCTCTGCTGGAAGTGAAATTCTTGTTGAGTAATCTTATAAAACATTACAAAAGACTTAATCGGTATCCATGTAGTTTCAGCACTGGTATTAAATAAGATAGAAGGAAAATAGCACCTGGTGTGGATACAAATGTCTCAGTAGAAATGTGTGGCATACACCATCCTACCATCCTCCAATGGCTCAGTAACACAATTTCTGAGTCTTCATAGGTATCTTGAAAAACTTAATAGACCTCTATTCTTTTGTGAAAATACCTCTCAAAAAGGAAGAAATGGAGATTCCCTAGTTCTTGGGCATTAAAGAAATGCTGTAGATTCCCTTCAATGAATGAGCCTGAGTGAAACTTTCAGACTCTTCACTTGTTGTAATTATTAATATCCAACCTGGCTTTACATATTCCTTCTCCAAGGGTTCAGAAATAATTCTTTTTTTTCCCTTAAGGGTAATGCACTAAAGTATTTTTTCTTCTACACAATTTTAACTGAACTATACATATACATGTCTTCATACTTAGTGTAAAGATAGAACAGTTGTTCATTATCCTTCTGACCCATTCTAAAACTGTCTCTTCTGTAGTCAGAGGAAATTCTTGGAACTTTATCTTTTTTCTCCTTGTGACAATGTAACCTTGTTGCCTGCTATTCTACAGCCATTTCTGCACTATTTTCGAAGTTCTTCAAAATTTAACCTTTTTTTCTGACTCTTTTCAGGGTATTGATATAGCATAGTGATTATTTGTGCTTATAAATTTGAGTCAATGATAGCACCAACTTCATCATGTGATTTGAGGATCACATGAGATAATGTGATGATGCATGTCAGTACAAGGCTCAGTACCTAGATTACATGGAGACCTTAATAAATATGAGCTGCTACTGTTATTTTTTTCTTCCATGAATTCCCACTTTCTCTTTTATTCTAAAATGTCACTACAAACTGCTATACTTTGCTCTTTTCTAACTTAAATTTTATATTGCTCCAATTACATACCAACCACCTGTCTGAAGAAAAGTGAAAACAAATACAAAACAAAAATAGAGCATATCTTGAATATTTCCAAATATTCAGCTACCAAGCATTGTACAAACAACACTTGGAAGGTTGGCTTGATTTTCCTCATTTCAGTATCTTTTTTCTTTCCTTCTTTGCCATATCTACATTTTAAGTGCTGCTAGTAGTAACCAGTAAAGTTGTGCAGGCTACATGTGTGAGGATGTTATACTCTCCCCAATGCATGCACACGCGCGCGCGCACACACACACACCTTTGTTTTAGATCATTGTTAAGCTTAATCATAATTCTTTAACTGAAAGGAGGAATCAGGCATTTGCTCCAAATTCCCAGAGGAGAAAGTTCTATCAAGACAGATTATTTCTCATTCTACTACTTCTCCACCTTCAGAGGAATAATGTGCTTGTTTAGAAACTTAGACGGTGGTCAGAGAATCCCAGCTTGCACACATTCATTCCCTGATTCCTCTGAGAGCCACTCTGACAAATCCCCAAAAGAAATCAAGATGGAGATTTCTTATTCAGAAAGGTTTCAAGGTTTCTTATTCAGAATTCCCATTCTGGTTTCAGATATTACAAAAACCAAAAGTAGTCATCTTTCTCCTCCACCCTATTACATGGGAGGTTTCTCACCTGTTCCAAACAATCAAAGGATTTATGATTTATCTAATATATGAAGAAGAATCAGGGGAAAGGAAGTGATCTAAAACTTACTAATTGCCTAAAACATGTAAGTAAATTACAAGAATTATTTTTGACTATCCTCGCAGTCCTATGAAGATGGTAATATAGTCTCTATTTCTCATTTGAATAGAGCTTCAAAGAGGTTAGAGATTTGCCTAAGTCCCAACATGAAATGGAGCAGAAGCAAATGATGCCATTTGTCCATTAATTGTATTTCCCTTCCGACTCTACAAAATTCCCCAATTGCCCATGGTATGTTTTTCCACTAACATTTGCATCATTATTTAAATTTTATTTAAATTTTACTTAGTTAACATACAGTGCAATATTGTTTTCTGGAGTAGAATTTAGAGATTCATCACTTACATACAACATTCAGTGCTCATCACACACACAAAGAATGCCCTTCTTAATACCCTTAACCCACCTATCCCATCTGCCCACCTACTTCCCTCCATTAATCCTCAGTTTGTTCTTTATCATTAAGAAGTCTCTTATGGTTTATTTTCCTCTCTCTCTTCCCCCCTTCCCATATGTTCATCTGTTTTCTTTCTTATTCTACATATAAGTGAAATCATACATAGTATTTGTCTTTCTTTTTTTTTTTAATTTATTTATGATAGTTACACAGAAAGAGAGAGAGAGGCAAAGACACAGGCAGAGGGAGAATCAGGCTCCATGCACCAGGAGCCTGATGTGGGATTCAATCCCGGGTCTCCAGGATCGAGCCCTGGGCCAAAGGCAGGCGCCAAACTGCTGCACCACCCAGGGATCCCCAGTATTTGTCTTTCTAACTCCATCCATATCATTGCAAAAGGCAAGATTTCATTCTTTTTATGGGTGAGTAATATTCCATTATGTATATATACCACATCTTCTTTACCCATTCATCAATCAATGGACATTGAAGCTCTCTCCATGGTTGGCTATTGTTGATAATGTTGCTATAAACGTTGGGGTGCATGTATCCCTTCGAATCTGTATTTTTGTATTCTTTGGGTAAATACTTACTAATGTAATTGCTGGATCCTTGGGTAGTTCTATTTTTAACTTTTTAAGGAAACTTCATATGCATTTGCATTCCCACCAACAGTGTAAGAGAGTTCCCTTTTCTCCACATCCTTGACAATGCCTGTTGTTTCTTTTGTTGTTATTTTACCATTCTGACAGGGGTGAGGTAGTATCTCTTCATGGTTTTGATTTGTATTTCTCTGATGATGAGTAATGTTGAGCATTCTTTTACACGTCTATTAGTCATCTGGACGTCTTATACATTGGCATCATTTGATGTTGGAACAAATATGAAAGTTTTTTGTGTGTTGTATTGTCTGCTATATTTTCTTCCTACAAGTGCTAATAATTTATTTACAGTAAGAAATCTTTGCTAAACACGTTTTTAAAAATATTCAACATCTCTGAGGGAAATTGAGTAAAAAACAAAGTTTGCAAGAATTTAACAGATCTGCTGTTTCTTTCCTAACAAGCATTTATAAGCTGCTCCTGAAAATGAGCAAAATTTCAGTTATTTTGCCTAAAATAGAATCTGACCTTCTCCAATTTCAGCTGCATGTTACAATCTGGTTATCCTGTATAGGTGTGCATTCCATAGCAGACATGGTTCAGATAATAGAGGAAGATGAATTAGATGATAGAAAATAGATATAGGATAATATCTTTAATATCTTCACAAAAATGTTGAAAACTATTGCTGGACTGGTAGTAAGGTGGAGAGATGGCAGTTTGGAAGCTTGTCAGTACTCCATTAGGCATGTTTTATTGACTATTTCTGCTAACTCAAATTTATTTTGTTAAGTCCTGCTCCTAGAGATTTAGACACATTCTCTCTCTTTCTCTCTCTCTCTCTCTCTCTCTCTCTCTTTGGACACATTCATTTTTGAAATTAGGAAATACTTGCTAGTATGTTTTGAGATACTATAATAGAATGTGTTAAAATGTAAGAAGTATGTAACAGTTCTTATAAGCTCTCTCAAAAACTTTGTGAAATAATCATCCTGAGCAAAGTCCTATTACAGACTCTTATTCTAAAAATGAAAGAAAAATAAGCAAAAAGCATACTATTTTTTCTGGTTCAGACTTTTCTTTCTTTAATATTCTTGCATATATGTGGACTGTATGGATCATTGGTGTGCATGTGCATTATATGTGTGTTTCACTTTAGGTCACAGTCAAAAACTTTAAATGCCATTGCCCGAAATGATAGCACCAGAGAGATAGAACTCTAAAGAAACTTTTCCTACATTCAGACCCCAATTCTTTTCTTTAAAATACTACCTTCATTTCTATGATGCTTTGCTTAAATAACTATGAAAGCAGCTAGAAGAAGAATATAAAGATAAAGTAAAAGGAAAACAGTAATGATCATTGCAAACACTTGAGTAATCAATTTTTTAATTAACTTTTTAAAACAATACAAACATCTTTTGAGGTTCAGTTAATAAATAGGGAAAGCAGACCAGTAAGGTTCAGTTCTGAGCATTACAGCTTGCTCATTGAGGAACCCTGGACAAAGTTATTTAACCATCTATGCTACACATCTTCATCTATGAAATGAGGATAAAACTACCCCTGTGTTCTCAGACAGTTAACAGAATTAATCTGTATAATTTCTATATGTGATTCAGTACCTCACATGTAATACACTTCAATAACTTTTAACTATTAGTTCTACAACTCTGCAGAAGGGATTATCAAGCACCAATTTACAGATCGACCAAAAATAGTTTTATTTTGCCTTATCTAGTTTTGTATGTTTGTATAGATTATACCTTGTTAAAATTATTTCCAAAATCAGTAGTCTCTCAAACAAAAAATAAATTTTGCTTTTTGATCTTTGAAGAGATATTTATTTGCAAGTTCCCATGCTCCTCTGTTGGGCAGCTATAATTCTTCTTCACTTAATTTTTACTGTAGAATTGTAATAGTTGAACTAAGTAAGAGTAATTTTTAAAATAATTTCAGACAGATATGTTTAAGTACTTCCCTTTTCATGACTCCTAAATAGAGAAGCCCCAATAAATATAAGATTGACAAGTTTTTTAAAAAATATCAGACACATGGGGTGTCTGGGTGACTCAGTCAGTTGAGCATCTGACTCTTGATTTTGGCTCAGGTCAACCTCAGGGTCATGGAATCAAGCCCTGTGACAGGCTCCATGCTCAGCAGGGAGTCTGCTTGAGATTCTCTGTCTCTGCCTCCCCTGTCATGTGCACAGTCTCCCCCTCTCTCTCTCAAATAAATAAGCAAATCTTTTAAAAACATATATCAGATACATAAGTTTTGGAGAGAGTTGAAAGAGAGAAGTAAAGAGAAGAGATATAAACAGAGAGGAAAATGCATTTTAAAATAAAATATTTTGGACGCCTGGGTGGCTCAGTGGTTGAGCATCTGCCTTTGGCTCAGGGTGTGATCCCGGAGTCCCAGGATCAAGTCCTACATCAGGATTTTTGCATGGAGCCTGCTTCTCCCTCTGCCTATGTCTCTGCCTCTCTCTCTCTCTCCCTCTCTCTCTCTCTCTCTCTCTCTCTCTGCATCTCTCATGAATAAATAAATAAAATCTTAAAAAAATAGAAATAAATAAAATATTTTGGGGGGCACCTGGGTGGCTCAGTGGCTAAGCATCTGCCTTTGGCTCAGGTCGTGATCCCAGGGTCCTGGGATCCGGTGCTGCATCAGCTCTCCACAGGGAGTCTACTTCTCCCTTTGCCTATGTCTCTGCCTCTCTCATGAATAAATAAATAAAATCTTTAAAAAATGTATTTTTTCTGATTATAAAATTAGCATGTTCATTATAAAACTTCATCTCATACTAAAAAATAAAAATAACAGTGTTAATATTTTGTGTATAGCTTTTTGTTTTGTGTTGGTTTTTTGTTAAAGACTTTTTATTTATTTATTCATGAGAAACAGAGAGAGAGAGAGAGAGAGAGGCAAAGACATAGGCAGAGAAAGAAGCAGGCTCCATGCAGGGAGCCTGACACGGGACTCGATCCCGGGTCTCCACAATCACACCCTGGGCTGAAGGCGGCGCTAAACCACTGAGCCACCCGGGCTGCCCTGGTGTATAGGTTTTAAAGGTATATTCTGTGCATACTTACAACTAATAATTTTTTGTTGCTATTAATGGGATGACATCATAGAGTTTTATAAGTTTCTTTAGTCTTGTGACTCTATCTTCAATATATTTTTATGTCAATAAATATAAGTCAGTGGTATTGTTTTAACTGCATCAGGATAACTCTATCCTTTGTTTAGACCGTAATTTTTAACCTTATTCAAAAACATTTACTTTATATCTAATATTTAGATTGCAAACAGTGTTTCCATCTTTCTATGAAACTCCCTGTGCCCTTTTCTAAATAGTTCTCCTTTCATTCTCAAATGTAACCACCAATTATTGAATGACAACTATGTGACAAAGTAAGAGCATTTTATATATATAATATATAATGTATATGTTATTATAGTAACTGTCTATATAGTGACTATTTACATAGTTACTATAATAACCCTGTAAGGTAGGTACCAGCATTAATATCATTTTACCAAACCGGGTGATTGAGTATTAATATAGACAAATAACTTGACAGAAGTTCCACATAAAGCTAGAATTATAACCAATACAAACTGATTCCAAACCCATAGGTGTAGCCATTTCACTATATTACTTCTCTCCTGGAGTATGTACTTCTTACCTTTTATTAGTATTTCCTAATTTGTTTCCCAAAATTTAAAATTAATATTTGATGAATTACCTAAATTCTATTTTGTAGGACAACTGCAATTCAGTTGTCCCTAATTCCCAATGTATTGACTATTATGGCATCTTGTCAACTAGTTGCATGACACATTCAAATTTTATGGCACTTTCACAAAGGGACAAATCATGAAATTGCTGAGGAGTTTATAAAACCAGTTGCAAAGTTAAGAACTAATATTTTCCTTAGGAAGAAAAAAACAAGTTATTGGCAAAATTACCTTGTTAGGTAACTTTACCAAATGCCACATACTATGAACTGCAGACAATGAGGGACATCTAAGTGGTTCAGCAGTTGAGTGTCTGCCTTTGGCTCAGGTTGTGATCCCAAGGTCCTGGGATTGAGTCCCTCATTGGGCTCCCCACAGGGATCCTGCTTCTCCCTCTGCCTATGTCTCTGCCTCTGTGTGTGTGTGTGTGTGTGTGTCTTTCATGAATAAATAAATAAAATCTTTAAAAAAAAAAGAACTGCAGACAATGTCATTAAGAAATTATTGTTTGGGGCAGCCTGGGTGGCTCAGCAGTTTGGCACCGCCTTCAGCCCAGGGCCTGATCCTGGAGACCCAGGATTGAGTCCCACGTCCAGCTCCCTGCATGGAGCCTGCTTCTCCCTCTTCCTGTGTCTCTGCTTCTCTCTCTTGGTGTCTCTCATGAATAAATAAATAAATAAAAATCTTTCTTTAAAAATGTGAAAAAAAGAAACTATTGTCTGAGTATTCTGGCTCATATTTTTGTCTATAGTTACACAAAATTCAGATTTGTGTGGTATAATCAAGTGTTAGCATGTATATGGTTCGTATATATGAAGGACATTTTGTTCAATGAAAATTTGTGTTAGGAAAAAAAAAAATTGTGCTAGAAGAGAGGGATATTTCTCTAGTTACTGCTCATTATTCATTGGAAAAATATTGTAGCCTCAGACAATATTCTACTGGGATTAGAGATGAATAAGCACCAGTTATTATGCCCCAGGGAAGGGTATTAATAAGCAAATGGCCAGAGGCTGCATCTTAATGCCAATACTTAAACTGCTTTGGCCAGGGATCAGTTGGCCAGCAAATTTAATTAATTCTGACCGTAGTTCAACATCAAAAGAAATAATGAGCAATGGAAATATGAAAAGACTGTGGATACTGAGTATACAGTGTAAAGATAGGCACAGCAAATGTAAAACTCTGCTTTTCTCTTTGCCGGTTACTGGTTGTCAAAAGCAAAGGTGCATTTAAAATGAGAGTGAAGAAACAAACATTTCTTCCCAAGACCAGCGTGACTTCAAGTGACTTCTTCAAGCAGCATATCTCAGTGATATGTTCAGTGTTGAGCATAGACAAAACCACTTACTCATTGACAGAAACATGACTTTTCTGAGATAAAGATAATAGGATCCCTTAAAGCCAAAAGAAAATCCTGCAAAAGGCCTGATCACTTATAGACTTTTTCTAATACTTGATTTTTTTATTTCCTAGTTGCCTGAGGAGTATATAGATATATTCCTATTAATACATTGAATAAATAGATGGGATATCATTGGGTATATTTAAAAATCACATCTATAGGCTGTATCATGAAGAAATTATTCCAGAGTAAAATATCACCAAAGAGTAAATTAGAAAGTCATTTACCCTTGACATCCAGTGGGTTGAATGAGTTGAATCATTTAACCTTTTAGCTGAGAGCATGATATGTTGACTTAATATCTGATGAAGCACCAGAAGTTGAATTCAGGGAGAAATATCTCAGCATTCAAAACTATTTAACAAAGCTTCTGAATGCTTGCTGTAAATCTTAATAGATATAATTGAAAGCCTGGATTTAATTTTACTAAGAAACAAAATGCATTAGAATCTATTTATCCTTGAGTCAGATATAAACAGCATCATCTTCATGCATTATGAAATGATTATATAATGTCTTATCACATTTTGTCTTTATATTTTAATTGTGATAAACATTTTAATATACCTAAAATTGGCAATCATTTTGCATACTAAGTATCCATTATGTGGTCTGCAGATGCTAAAAGATTGATGTCATGCTTATAGGAATATCTCCTTCACAGCCCTTGCACATTATGCTAATGCTTTTTACATTCAGAAGAGAGCAAATTTTACTCCAAAGAAATATAAAGAATCATTTAAGTATTGTGAATATGTGTGAGTAGGAGGTTGAGAACATGGTGGGGTTTTAAAGCAATAGGAAAGAAAGAAATAAGTATGCTCATACTTTAAAATCAAAAGCTATTCTTATACCTCACAAATAATTTAATATGACTTATGAATATAAAATTTTAATATGACATGGATCAGACTTGATCTTTACAGCATATAGACTACATACTGAAAAAAATAGAATAATGTATGGGCACATGGAAACTTAAAGGTTTTTTTAAACCTTTGACATTTACCTTTTCCATATACATCAGGCCAAAATTTAGATTCATGGCCATCTTAGATCAATCAGCAAATATTTATCAAGAGCTTATTAATTCTGAGCATGTAGTAAGGTGCTGCAGGGATGGAACCCATGAAATGTGACTTTTTTCCTTGGAGACTGTAGTTTTATCTTCCTCTTTCTCATATTCTAAATTTCTCCTTTCACGTATGTTTTCATTTGGGGTGTGGTGGGAGTAGGTTTAGTGATCTTAAATGGTAGTTGTCAGACCATTTGTCAAAGGACACATTTTTTTTTGGCCAGTTGTATTCCTTAACAAAAAATCAATCCCAGATTCCTTTTCATTCCCTAACTTTCAATCAATACCTATTCCATTAAAAATATAAAAAGATTCTAATATCATTCCCCAATAAATGGAACCAATGTTCTTTGAAGGAATGGCTGATTTCAGGGCAGGGGCAAGGAAGACACAAGATGAGCCTGAAGGAACTATCCAAATAAATAAAAGAATAGAAGACTATCAAAGGAACCAACTGTAAGAATTTCTAATGTCCAATTTTGAGGAAAGTAAAATAGAACAACTTTATCAACATAGTAAATGCTGTAGTATTACAGTATAATTCAATGTATAAAATGAATATCCATTAGTGCATATTTATATGAATAAATGATTAAATAAATAAATAAATAAATGAGAGTGAAAAGACAGATCTCTCATACAGAAGTCCAAATAATTTGTGTCTTAGAGGAGAGGGGGAAAAAACTCCCAGCTCCTTAATTGTGAGCTGCATTTCATGAATTCTGCCCAAATACTACAGTATGGAAATGGAGAATGTGAGGAACTTGACAATGTTGAAACCTGATAAACTCTACATCAGCCTGAACTCTATGGAAAAAAAAAATCGATAAAAATTAAAGAAATCTGAATGAAGTATGGGGTTTGGTGAACAATAATGTACCAGTATTGGTTAAATAGTTGTGACAAATGAATCATGGTAACATAAGACATTAACAATAGTGGAAACTGGATTTGAAGTATAAAAAATCCTCCATCCTGTGTTTGCTACATGACTCTAAGTGTAAAACTACCCTGAAATTAAAAGTTTATTTAAAAGGTTATGTATGGGATCCCTGGGTGGCGCAGCGGTTTGGCGCCTGCCTTTGGCCCAGGGCGCGATCCTGGAGACCCGGGATCGAATCCCACGTCGGGCTCCCGGTGCATGGAGCCTGCTTCTCCCTCTGCCTGTGTCTCAGCCTCTCTCTCTCTCTCTCTCTCTGTGACTATCATGAATAAATAAAATCTTTAAAAAAAAAAATTAAAAAAAAAAATAAAAAAAAAAATAAATAAATAAAAGGTTATGTATAACAGAGCACCTGAAGCTGTAACCTGAGGAGATCAATGGAATGTCCCAGGGATAACTAAAAGAAGTAAAGTGGGTCTGTGTGCTCATAATTGCTCATCTGTTGAACTACTGGATTGTCCTCTCAGTTTACCCTGTTAATGAATATTCTACATGCTTGTCTCCATTCTTATTGCCTCTTTCAATAATAAACTAGAAGAAGGCATAGACCTTATCGGTTTCGAATCAGTCCTGCCCTCTCTTAATAATGAAAAAATTAAATAAATAAAAAAAAGGAGCAGCAATAGTGTTCCAGTACAGAACTAAGTATTACTATGTTGGCAAATTGAATCTAATTTAAAAAAAAAAAAAAAAAGATGCAGGATAATCCTAACAAAGGTGAGGTTTTACTTGATTTTTATTCTTTACTCTTTCTTTTATGTGCTTCTATTTTTTTCATCTGTTGTCTTATAAAAATAGATCCACATGCTGACAAAATGAAAATGATAGTTTCCAAAGAAAGCCATGCAAAGAATATTCTTGTGTAACAGCACTGAAGCACCTATGTGTTCTTTTTTTGACACTTTACTTTTACAAGGAAAGTGAAATTTGAAATGCCACTTCCTAATGCAAAAAAAGAGAGCAAAAACTGTTAGCACAGATGGTTAGCTACAAGGTTGAGGACACACTTAGCAGGCTGAAATTATATTGGTGTGGAGTCTGTCAGCAATACAGAAGTCAGGACTGATTTGGTTTCATTAACAAAGCATCCTTTCCCTTCCTCTCTATCTCTTATATCACGTGTCATTTTAACATACAGACATTTTTAAGAGTCTACAAATGAATTTTGCTAATCAAGAAACCCTATGCTTTCTGCAGCACGTGTTATCTCTTTTAAAGCAGAAGTTTTTCTTTCAGGACTACTTGAACACAGTTTAAAGTGTTCAGCTAAAATTTCAAAGAAAAAGTGTCACAATAATTAGATACCATTAAAGCAGAGGTCATTTTTTTCCAAAAAAATTCATTAACTGGTTATTGATTGCCTTCAGTGTGGAAAATGCAAACCTCAACTTAATCTCCACACTTAAAAAAAATTGTCTACTGGCTGGAAATAAACATTATATGTGCTGGACAACAAAACTCTTGCTTAATAAGCTACTTTCATCATTGAAAACATTCATATTCTTCCACTTTAGTGTTCAATCTCTAAGATATGCCACATATTATATAACTAAAATCTGACAAAAATGCTGTCACATTTGAAAGATAAAAGAATGTTTTATGTCCTATATTGACCATAGAATTGGGTAATAATTAAAACACTTCAATTTATAGAATATCAATTTTTCTTTGCTAAATCTAGACAAATATGGGTTTATTTTTATTTCTTTGGTTAGAATTAAAGACGTTTTTCAAAGTCTCCCAAAAGTATTATGTTTGTGACAGGTTATCTATAATACAATATGGAAGCTATACTTTAATGATTAGTTTTTCTGAAATGTCTTTTTCTTATTGGTTTTTATACTTTGACAATATTGATCCTGAGAATAAGATCTAGATAAAATATATAGGCTAGTAGATCATTTTCCCAAATATTGGAAAAGTACTAGTTCTGAGAGATTATTAACTATTTCTATGAAAAAAGGAAAAAGTGTTCTCTGATCAAATAAATTTCAGAAATGTCGCCTACCATAGTCTTCACTA
This sequence comes from Vulpes lagopus, assembly GCF_018345385.1. Classification (NCBI taxonomy): domain Eukaryota; kingdom Metazoa; phylum Chordata; class Mammalia; order Carnivora; family Canidae; genus Vulpes; species Vulpes lagopus. Next base: position 18,272,790 of record NC_054824.1, on the reverse strand, counting down.
AGTTTCTTTTCATTAACATATGAAAGATACTGGTAAATCTTGTAGAAAGAATGTCTGCCAAAAATATTTTGAGAGCAGTAGGAGTAAGAAAGCTGAAGCAAACAGCATCCAAATTATGAAGAATCTTTTATGCCTTGCTGAAAATTTTGGAACTTTTCCAAATTTTCTTTTTAAAATGACCACTGTGGGGGATCCCTGGGTGGCGCAGCGGTTTAGCGCCTGCCTTTGGCCCAGGGCGTGATCCTGGAGACCCGGGATCGAATCCCACGTCGGGCTCCCGGTGCATGGAGCCTGCTTCTCCCTCTGCCTGTGTCTCTGCCTCTCTCTCTCTCTCTCTCTGTGTGTGACTATCATAAATAGAAAATAAATAAATAAAAAATAAATAAAATAAAATAAAATGACCACTGTGGCAATAATGTGAAGGATGAATAGAGACCTATTTAGAAAACTTTTTAAAACAAAACAAAAAACTGAGCAAAAGTAGTTACAATAATATTGGAAAGAATTAGAAAGATTATAAATATATTAGAGAGAAAGGGCAGCATTTAAAGATTGGTGAGTATCAGAGGTTAGAATTCAAAAGTGATTCAAGTTTATGGTTTTGGTGTTTAGTGGATGTTGGAGCCACTTACTAAGATCAGGCACGTAAAAGGAGCATCAGAATTCAGTGAGGTAAATGGAAAATCTATTTTCTCATATGTCGAGTTTGAGGCACCCACAGAAAATCAAGGAAGAGATTCCCAGTGTATAGTTGGGTAAAGAACTATGGAATTCAAGGAAAAGGCCTAGGCACAGGCATATACTCACAAATGGGTGAAGTCATGGTAATGAATAAAGGCATTCAAGACAATAGGCAGAATGTGAAATTTAGAGAGCACAACAGGAACAAGGAGTTTGATGATTAAGTAGATGCTACAGATGGAAAGACACAAGTGAGCCGGGTCATGGGACCTAAGTGTAGAGAGAGAACCCAAAAGGACAGAGTATGAGTTTCTTTATATATTTAATGTTAACCTCTTGTTAGAAATATGATTTGCAAATATTTTCTCCTATTTCATAGGTTGCCTTATCATCTTGTTGTTGGTTTTCTTTGCTGTGCAGGAGCTTTTCTTTTTTTAAGATTTATTTATTTATTTGACAGAAAGAGAGTGAGAGTAGGCAGAGGGGCAGTGGGAGACAATCTTCGAGTAGACTCCCCGAAGAGCACAGAGCCTGTCTTGGGGCTCCATATTTACTCATGAGATCATGACCTGAGCCAAAATCAAGAGTCGGACACTGAACCAACTGAGCCACTCGGGCAAACCTCTGCAAAAGCTTTTTAGTTTGATGTAATCCTACTGATTTATTTTTGCTTTTGCTTTCTATGATTTTGGTGTCAGATCCAAAAAAAGCATTGTCTAAACCAATATCAAGGGCTTGCCACCTATTTTCTTTTAGGAGTTGTATGGTTTCAAGTATTTATTCTCTTTTGGTTTGAATTTTTTTTTTTTTCACATAGGGTATGATAGTGGCCCAGTTTCATTCATGCATATGACTGTCTGGTTTTCCCAGCACCATTTTTTTTTTAAGAAACTATCCTTTCCTCATTGCATATTCTTGTCTCCATTGATCTAAATTGATCATTAATGTGTGAGATATTTCTGGGCTCCCTATTCTTTATCATTGAACTAGATGTCTGTTCTTATGCCAATATCATACTGTTTTGATTACAGCTTTGTAATATAGTTTGAAATCAGGATGCATGATACCTCCAGTTTTGTTGTTCTTACTCAAGATTGCTACAGCTTTTCAGGGTCTTTGGTGGTCCCAAACAAATTTTAGGATGGTCTTTTCTATTTTTTTTAAAAATGTCATTGGAAATTGGAAGAGATTGCATTGAATTTGTAGATTTGTAGATTGGATAGTATGGGCATTTTAATGGTATTTCTTCCAATTCAGGAACACAAAATATTTTTCCCTTTATTTATATCTTGAATGGCTTATAGTTTTCTTATAGTTTCAGAGTATAAGTCTTTTAAAATGGATTATTGTGATGGTTGCCCAACTGTAAGTGTATTAAAAAAAACATCAAATGGTACACTTAAAAAGAGAGAATTGTATATAAATAATATCAAAAAATGCTACATATTTAAAAACCTGTGAATTTGCTACTTGGAGTTATTAGTGACCTCAGTGGGAGGAATTCTAGTAGTGTTTGGAGTTGAAGCTAGACTGAAGAAAATCAAGCTGTAAATGAGATAAGGAAGTAAGCAGCAAACTTTACCTGTCCTTTCTTTGTTATGACAAAGGAGGTAGGATAGTGCTGGAAAGGAAGAAAGTTTATTTTTTTTAAGTTTTTATTTAAATTCCCATTAGTTTGGGGTGTCTGAGTGGCTCAGTCAGTTAAGCATCTTGGTTTCAGCTCAGGTCATGGTATCAGGAACACGTGAGACTGAGCCCCACATTGGACTCTGCTTAGTGCGGAGTCTGCTGGAGATTTTTTCTCTCTCCCCTCCCCATAGCCTCCCCCCAGCTCGTGCTTACTCTCACTCTCCTTTATAAAGAAATAAATCTTTTAAAAATAAATACATAAATTCCAGTTAATTAACATTCGGTGTAACATTAGTTTCAGGTGTACGATATAGTGATTCAACACTTCCATACAACACTGAGTACTCATCACGACAAGTGCACTCCTTAATTCCCAACACCCATTTAACCCATCCCCCAACCACCTCCCCTCTGGTAATCATCAGTTTGTTCCGTATAGATAAGAGTCTGTTTCTTGGTTTGCTTCTCTCTTTTTCCCTTTGCTGATTTGTTTTGTTTCTTAAAATCTACATATGAGTGAAATCATATGGTATGTATCTTTCTCTGACTGACTTATTTCACTTAGCATAATGCTCTCTAGCTCCATCCGTTTTTACAAGTGGCAAGATTTCATTCTTTTTTTTTTCATTCTTTTTAATAGCTGAATAATATTCCATTATACATATATACTACATCTTCTTTATTTGTTCATCAGTTGACTGACACTTGAGCTGTTTCCATAATTTGTTTACAACAACATGGATGAAATTTGAGTGAGTTATGCTAGGTAAAATAAGTCAGAGAGAGACAAATACAATATGATTTCATTTATAGTCCCCCACACCCACCCTCAAAAAAACCCTGAAATCACAGATACAAAAAAAGTTTGTAGGTTAACAGACATGAGAGTAGAATGTGAGCAACTTGGGTCAAACTTCCAATTATAAAATAAGTCCTGGGGATGTAATGTACAGCACAATGACTATAGTTAACACTGTGTTATATATTTGAAAGATACTAAAAGGTCTTCATCACTGAAAAAAAGATTACTATGTGAGTTGATAAATGTTAACTACTTATTGTGGGATTATTTTGCAAAATTCACATATATTAAATTATTATGTAGTATGCCTGAAATGAATATGTTATATGTCAGTTATATCTCAATTAAAAATTTTATAATTTTAAAAAAGAGGGAATAATTATCAAAATGACAACAAAGGTAAAGTAGGATATATATGAAACAATGTACACTGAATTTAGTAATGAATCAATTGTTAGCTATCATGGTCAGCACAATTTTAGAGAAATAGCAAGACAAAAACCAGACGAAAGATGAGGTGAGAGGTCAGGAAGTAGAGGTGGAAAACATATGCAACTTTTTACTTTGATAAGAAGGAAAGTGGTAAGATAGTGAAAAACAGAGACATAAGTAGAGAATATTATTTTATTCTTTATTTAATATTTAAGATAGGAGACGTCCAGTGAAGAGGAAAAACATTGAAAATATAAGCAAAGGGATAGTTGATTAATTCAGATTCTTAAAGAAGCCAGAAGTGATGGGATCTAGAGGAATGCATCTTTCACAATGTCTACAGGAAACATGGTAATGATGAACATACATGCAGATAACTTGGTAAGTTTAAATAAGGAATATTGAAGGATTTCCCATTTTCTGGATTTTATATTCTCTTTGAAGTAGAAGGCAGTCTCTTCTGCTGTGAATGAAATGATTAAATCATTAGGGCTTTAGGAAGGTTCTCAGGGTTATGAAAGAGCCACTCTGAGAAATGGATGAACTAGGAACTTTTTGTCAAGCTGTTGAGGACCCAGTTGAGTTAGGAACAATAAATTTATATTGACACCATGACATCTGGTTGCATGATTTTCTCTTTAAGTGTTGAACAATCCCAATGCAGGAAATGAGAGAAAGTTGGATTGACCCAGGGTCAAGGTGTAAGGAAATTGAGAACTTTAGTGACAAAATGCCTAAGTAAGAGAATAGAATATATATAAGAGGATGGCAAAGCAATTAGAAAGGTTTACAGATCAAGTGAATTCAGTAGCACATTCAGTGGAAGCAATGAACTGAGAAAGATGGTAGTATAAGATTTCAGAAATAAAGCTACAGGTCAGGTGACTGGCCATGAGGATCATGGTTGAAGGAACATCCAGATGGAGGTCATTGGAGATGATGTGGTTAAGCAATCAAGTGGTCATAATGTTGGATGTCTCATCTGTATAAACACTGTGATTGCTCTCAATTAAAAAAGAATTAGTGTAAAGGGAAAAGCTGAAAGTCAAACACCAAAAATTTGAAGGATTATTGGAGGCAAACAAGAAGCAGGAAAATAGGAGATAAGAAAAAAATTGAAAGTAATCTACTTGGAGAGACATCAAATTTATAAAAAGATTTTGCCCAAGGTAGAGGATAAAAAGTGGAGAGATACTGAGGAGAAAAGACTGAGGCTGGTGGAATTATAGGAGAAAGAGGAGTCTCAAGCAAGAGCCAAGAAATTAAGGCAAGAAAGCAAAGGCTTTCAGAGGGAACTGAGGACAAATGCATTTGGGTCAAGAGAAAGGAAGGCAGAGTAGCAGAGCAGTATCAAAGTGAAAAGAAAGATAAGGATGAATTTTTTCAGAGGTTTGCATTTTATGGAGTGATCCAGAATGGCAGGGAAAGGAAGGAAGCATGGTGAATTAACTCCCTGAGTTTTCAGAGAGAGCTCAAGAATTGTGTTACAAGCTGAGAACCCAGGAAACCTGGGGAATTTGACAGTAATAAACTGGTCCTTGACGTACTGCTACCTCTCCAGATACTGGCTGTCTTCTCGGAGATTTAGCTGGATGCAACTTGGTTAGTTTTATTGTAACGCATAACCTCCTTTTCCTTGTCTGCTGGACATACCTCTCTCGATTCTAACCATACCGCTCCTCCACTTTACATTCTAGCTATTCCGTAGGGTTTAATTAAAACACATCTAACTAATATATGTTTATCTGTGAAGGGGTATTTTAACGTCAAGGGTAAGGCAAACAGTTTATACACATGGGTATCTTGCTCATAAATTTTCCTAAGAAGCTATAAAATCCTTTTTAAAACTAGTGATTTCAGAGATGAAACCGAGTATAGGAAGATAGCACACAGAAAATCAATCCCAGTAGGATTTTCTAGTCCTAAGGCAAGTTTCTAGTTCCTGAATTCATCTGTACAGCTTCTCTTATATGAACAAGTGATACTAAAGGCAAGATAAATCGGTGATAGTAGAAATACTTAAATTATTTTCCTTCTGGCCATAATAGGAAAAAATGAAACATGATCAAGTGATAAATAAGAGCAATGACCACTAAAGGGCTAGGCTACGTCAGTGTCCAATCTAAAGTAGTATGAGAGAAAAAGGCTGCAAGTTGCCAAAAGTGAACAAAAGGCCAAATCCCAGAAGACCTACAGAGAAGAAAATGCTCAGAATCAAATCAGATTTGAATTAGGAACTACTTAAAGGTTCATTATTAATGAACAAATAGTATGACCAAATGAATCTGATCCTAAATCAGAAGTTGTCTTGTTACAAAAAAGGATAGCTACCAGATAGATCAAGATACATTATTTTGTTTGTGCATCCTCAAAAATCTCATTAAAATATACATATTATGTATAGGGAGTAGTATTTACATATTAGCACTCTATTGCTGTATATTATGCTAATATGGGTTTCTCATTATTGTTATTTTCTTGTTAGTGTTATTTTTACCTAAGAAAGAGCATAGCTTTGGGGAGAATATGTAGAATGATCCAAGTTTTTATCATAATAAACTTAAAATCATAGCAACATATTATTTTAAAGAATATTCTCATATGGATTAAGTCATATGACCTGTTAGAAGTCCTGTGATTTTGACAGGGCAGATATTTCACCTGCATTTCAGAAAGAGGGAAATCTAAGGTAATGAAGTTTGGAGCCCTTCCCTAAATGGCATAGTCAATGTCATGGCCAGAAGTGGCACCAAGACTACTTTAACCCCAAATAATTCTCATCTACTACCTTGTCTCCTGATCTGATTTCAATGCTTTTTTTTTTCTTTTTTAATTGCATAAGGACCTTGGACAAGGTCCTTAACCTCTCTACACCTATGCTCCAAGTTCCATGCCTGGAAAATGCAGGTACTGAAAGCCATTTACCTATTTTACTAATTTAGTAAACTAAATTTACTGAACTAAATTTAGTAAACTAATTTACTAATTAGTTACGAAGATGAAATGATGTGCGAAATGTAACTGCGCCCATTGGTTTTGGGAAGCACCACAAATACTGCCAATGCTGTTATTTCACCTGTACAATAGAACAATTTAGAGAAATTGAGAGATTTCTTCATAGGCATGAATTCATTAAGCATTCAATGAGTGTATAGTATTTTCCAGGCACCATGTGAGCTACTGGAGAAACAAGAATGTAAAAGTATAGCTCCTTGCCTTAAGCAGTTTCTTGTCCAAGGAAGGGAAGTACACATATAACTCACACTTCGCAAACTTATCGCGATCAGTAAAATAGAAACAGTGGAGAGTGGATGGTGTGGGCATCAAGCAGAGTTCTGACCAGGAAGGGTCTCGAAGTTTAAGGATTGTTTCCTAGATGGCGTTCCAGACAGAAAGAGGAAAATGAGGAGAGGCGATAAGACAGGAACTGTTTCAGCATGCTTAGAAAACTGCAAGCACGTTTCAGGATGGCCAGAGAGTAAGGATGATGAGGGTCCCGATAAGATAGAGATTAATGGTTATACAAGGGGATACTTTCTTCAAAGCAGGTGAGTCATGGTTCTTTCTTTTCTTCCTTCCTTCCTCCCTGTCTTCCTTCCCTCTTTCCTTCCATCTATCCTTCTTTCCTTCCTTCATTTCTCTCCCCCTTCCCTTTCCCTCCCTCCCATTCTTCCTATCTGCTTTCTTGCTTTTTAGTACACTCTTTCCCATGCCCCAACTTCCAACCCTCAGGCATACCATATCCTTAGTGCTGAGCACAGGGCCTTTCACAACTGTTGTACTACCATTATTTGTTCAACAACAAGATTAGTTTAATATATAAAGATTATGAATCTGATGGGTAGATTAAAATTTTATACAGGAAGGCTCAGTCATGTGTCTTTTTGAACAAAGAAGATAAGTGGGAATCACATTGCCTTGTTAGAAACTAGAAAGGGGCCATATGACAGAGGGCAATAATTTAAACAGATTCCCCCTCCCCACTCAACTCCATCCATCTCTTTGCTTTTGTTACTTGGTAATAGTGAACTCTGTTGTGTAGCTGTCTCAGAAAGCCTCAACGTACTGAGGGTAGAGGTAAGGCTTTCCAGATAAACAGTGAACTGTACCTCTTAATCAAAGTGTTCGTCCTGTCCAAGTTGAGTCTCCTGTTTACCTCTATCCCCTTCAGTACTCTTACTTGGCTATGCGATCACTCCTATTACACACATAGGTACACATACACACTATACACACTCATTAATAGCAACTTATTTATTACATCATCTGTGCCTCTCATTTTTGTAGAAAGTTAGTTTTTAAATCCTTTTCTTCCTTAGTGATTTTTTTCCCCAATTAGTTGAACAAATGATGATATTTGTTTGCAGCTTCCAGAGTTGCCCATAAAGAACACCAGTTATTCATTTAGGGAAATTGCTTGATCAATGCTATGCAGGTCTATATCTTTTTTTTTTTTTTTTCAGCTGATAGGAAAAAAGAGTAATATGCCAGATTGAAACAACTGGAAAAACAGATTGCTGAATTAGAAGTGAAGATATAATTAGATGCACCCTCCAATAATTGGTTAGAATTGGAAGCATTTAAGTCTGTACATAATCAAATATTGCCTGGAAATGTTACAGCATCCTTATTTTATGCTAAATAGATTTTTATGGAAGGGCAATAAAGGAGGAAATCTGCCTGCTAATTTGATTAAAAACACAATGGATCTCTGCTATTTCAGCTATTAAGACTCCAAGTAGGAGGAGGCTGATTAGAAAAGAAGAAATTAATTGCATATTTGAGATCTATTATCAAACATTGCATATTTTAAAGTGGAATTATTCATAACAATTGATGTATTTTCATAATTACTCTCAGAAAAAAATAGATATATTCCTAGCTTCTCTTTATAGTGAAAAAAATCTAAAGAAATAATAGCACTCTATCATTAGTATTTATGGGAGAAAGAAGCTAATTTATTAAACACATAAACCCATTGTACAGAAAATACAACAGAGATTAAAAGAATTCCATTCGCAAAGGCCATCCCAAAACACAGATCTGTAGAATCCCATAATTTAAAGACTATATCAATTTTCTGCTTATACTATTTATAATTTATTTATTATGTCATAGCTATTAATGAACATGTTCTTTTGTCTTATTATTTATTCATTCATTAGGCAGATATTTACATCTGTGGTGTGGCAGACAGTGTGTGTCTGTGTGTGTTTTTTTTCAGGTACACTGTAGGGAATGTAGAAGACAAAATTTCCAATGATCAAAGATTTTGTAATCTATTTGAAAATTGACAATGTAATAAGTAAATTAAAAAGTACAATATATAATATGTTGAGTAGTAATAAATGCTAAGGACATAAATATGGAGGAATATGAGTTATGGGGATGAGTTTGAAGCTTAGAAAGGTCAAAGACCTCACTGACCTCACTGAGAGGTTTTGACTCAGGAAAAGAATGAAGTAAGTGAAGGAGCTATCTTTGTGGATATCTCAGAAACCCTTAGGCAGATGTGCAAAAGCCCTGAGGCAGGCTTTCTGGAGCAACAGAGAGAAAACTTGTGTTGGAAAAGCACCTCAGAGAGGCATCAAGGATGGGATGGGTGTATGAGGTGCCTATTTTGTTAAGTCTTAGAGGTCACTAGGTTACCATAAAGATTTGACTTTTAATTAGAGTGACATGGAAAACTGGCTGATTTTGAGAAGAAGAAAAATTACCTGCCTTATTTCATTAGATGTGAGTTTATAAATGCAAGAGGCTGTTGTAGGTCACACAGTTTTGTACCCCTACCTAAGTGGCCTAACATGGTTCCTCTTATATAAGGTTCAGAAATATGTTTTAAAAAGACATAGTTCCAAAGACAATTCCAGTTTCCTTTTTCATGAGTGTCCTATCACTCTACTGGTTTGTAGACAACTCAAGAACCTTTTAATCTACTTTATTATATCTAGTATGCAGTCAAAACTGGAAGTATTTATCAGTGATGCTGGTTACCTTTTACAAACCAAATATAAAATGTGCCTATAATTTAAAGACAAAGATGACACATTTGGAAACGGCAAAGGAAAACATGAAGGGCCATATTTTTATAATCTAATTTATCTAAACTTCTGGACGTCTGGGTGGCTCAGTGATTGAGCTTCTTTTTTTTTTTTTTTTTATTGGAGTTCAATTTGCCGACATATAGCATAACACCCAGTGCTCATCCCATCAAGTGCCCCCCTCAGTGCCCATCACCCAGTCACCCCCACCCCCGCCCACCTTCCCTTCCACCACCCCTGTTTGTTTCCCAGAGTTAGGAGTCTCTCATGTTCTGTCTCCCTCTCTGATATTTCCCACTCATTTTCTCTCCTTTCCCCTTTATTCCTTTTCACTATTTTTTATATTCCCCAAATGAACGAGACCATATAATGTTTGTCCTTCTCTGATTGACTTATTTCACTCAGCATAATACCCTCCAGTTCCATCCACGGGGAAACAAATGGTGGGTATTTGTTGTTTCTAATGGCTGAGTAATAGTCCATTGTATACATATATACATCTTCTTTATCCATTCATCTTTCGATGGACACCGAGGCTCCTTCCACAGTTTGGCTATTGTGGACATTGCTGCTAGAAACATCGGGGTGCAGGTATCCCGGCATTTCACTGCATCTGTATCTTTGGAGTAAATCCCCAGCAGTGCAATTGCTGGGTCGTAGAGCAAATCTATTTTTAACTCTTTGAGGAACCTCCACACAGTTTTCCAGAGTGGCTGCACCAGTTCACATTCCCACCAACAGTGCAGGAGGGTTCCCCCTTTCTCCACATCCTCTCCAACATTTGTGGTTTCCTGCCTTGTTAATTTTCCCCATTCTCACTGGTGTGAGGTGGAATCTCATTGTGGTTTTGATTTGTATTTCCCTGATGGCAAGTGATGCGGAGCATTTCCTCATGTGCTTGTTGGCCATGTCTATGTCTTCCTCTGTGAGATTTCTCTTCATGTCTTTTGCCCATTTCATGATTGGATTGTTTGTTTCTTTGCTGTTGAGTTTAATAAGTTCTTTATAGATCTTGGATACTAGCCCTTTATCTGATAGGTCATTTGCAAATATCTTCTCTCGTTCTGTAGGTTGTCTTTTAGTTTTGTGGACTGTTTCTTTTGCTATGCAAAACCTTCTTATCCTGATGAAGTCCCAATAATTCATTTTTGCTTTTGTTTCCCTTGCCTTCATGGATGTATCTTGCAAGAAGTTACTGTGGCCGAGTTCAAAAAGAGTGTTGCCTGTGTTCTCCTCTAGGATTTTGTTGGAATCTTATCTCACATTTAGATCTCTCATCCATTTTGAGTTTATCTTTGTGTATGGTGCAAGAGAATGGTCCAGTTTCATTCTTCTGCATGTGGATGTCCAATTTTCCCAGCACCATTTATTGAAGAGACTTTTTTCCAGTGGATAGTCTTTCCTGCTTTGTTGAATATTAGTTGACCATAAAGTTGAGGGTCCACTTCTGGATTCTCTATTCTGTTCCATTGACCTATGTGTCTGATTTTGTGCCAGTACCACACTGTCTTGATGACCACAGCTTTGTAGTACAACCTGAAATCTGGTGTTGTGATGCCCCCAGCTATGGTTTTCTTTTTTAATATTCCCCTGGTTATTCGGGGTCTTTTCTGATTCCACACAAATCTTAAGATGATTTGTTCCAACTCTCTGAAGAAAGTCCATGGTATTTTGATAGGGATTGCATTAAATGTGTAAATTGCCCTGGGACATTTTCACAATATTAATTCTTCCAATCCATGAGCATGGAATATTTTTCCATCTCTTTGTGTCTTCCTCCATTTGTTTCAGAAGTGTTCTGTAGTTTTTAGGGTATATATCCTAGGAATAAACCTAACCAAAGAGTTAAAGTGATTGAGCTTCTGCCTTTAGCTCAGGTCATGATCCGAGTGTCCTGGGAATGAGTCTCACATCAGGCTCCTTGCAGGGAGCCTGCTTCTCCCTCTGCCTGTGTCTCTGCCTCTCTCTCTCTCTCTCTCTCTGGTCTCTCGTGAATAAATATAATCTTTAAAAATACTTAAATAGGGCAGCCCTGGTGGCTCAGCAGTTTAGCGCCACCTTCAGCCCAGGGCGTGATCCTGGAGACCTGGAATCGAGTCCCATGTGTGACTCCCTGTGTGGAGCCTGCTTCTCCCTCTGCCTGTGTCTCTGCCTCTCTCCCTCTCTCTGTCTCTCATGAATAAATAAATAAAATCTTTTTTAAAAAATTAAATAAATAAGCAAGTAAATAAATAAATAAATAAATTTCCAAATAGGCTACTTTGAACAAAAAAAAAAAATGTCTTGATGCACAGGCATATGGTAAATATTCTTTGCTTTTACTCTTCGGAACTATATTTAAAGAGGAAAAAATTAATTCTGTGATGTCACTTTGTTGCAGAAAGAAGCCAAAGGAATTTCTTTATATTTCTATTTTATGTACCTTCTCATTCTTTTCCATGTCACTATAAAGGAGCATTACTACTTGGTGAAAGTTTTTCTTTTATCATAAAATGATGAAATGAATTTTAAATTTATTTCAAAGAATGCATCCATGAGCCAGCTAAATATGCTCATGGGTCTGCTCCAGCCACTTTTACTGCTGGTAATTGACAAGCTCTATTGTACAACACTAAATTTGGAACTAGAAATTCTCTATCTTTGGATAGCTATAATTTAATCAAGCTTGCTTTAGCTCTCTTATTATTTCATAATGAAATATAAAATATCTTACAAGCAAATACCTCTCTTCCAGAAATTAAATAGAGTGCAAAGGATTCACAGGCCAAAGAGTAACAATCAGTATAAACACAATTACCTTCTCACATAAGAGATAAAGCAACTCCTTTCTTTTTTCTTATCCAATATCAGAGTAGCACAATCTTTTCTCCCAACTTGTACAATACCTATTATCTTCGTTTTTTATTCTAAAGCAAAAGAAAAGGATAAGCAGCTGTGACTGTGAGATATAGAAATACTAGAGATATTGGTGTTTTTTGAGAAAAGCTAAGTTTCAGGAAGCATATAATTGCAGATCTTGAACCTAAAGACAGAAGACTTCTTCATAGACCTAAAAGCAATACAGACATTTGCCACTAGTAGAACCCAGAGTGAAGATTTTTTCTCTCTCCATCCTTAAGGGACGCGCTAATTGAAATGAGGAAGACCCAAGGGGGTTGGTCAAACAATCATCTCACGCAGAGTGTTAAAGCATTGCTAGATGAATACTAGCCATGATGGATTCAGGCTTGCATAACTAATCTGCAGGAATTCTTTGAAGATATCACAGCCATCCTAGATAAAAGATATTTAGGGGCTGAGACATAGTTAATATTTTAGGGAAAAAAGTACATTTGATATGGTTTCACATCAGAGATAAAGGTAAAAGAACCACTGAACAAGGGATAAAGAGCACTGAAGGGAAAATTAGTTTTAGAGACAACTACAAAGAGAATCCTTCAAAGAAACATTTATGTTGGGAAGAAAAAGTGTTGAAGCTGAGCAGCACATGTGCAATTAATCGAAGGCCAATCCTTCATTAAAAATCATGTTTAACTCATCGTAGACCTCACAAGGTTGATGATAACTAGAATCCTTCCTAACTGCTTTTTCATAGTAGACTAATCATTCACTAAGCAAGATATGTGAAAATCTAGGTCCTAGTCACTGTAAGTTACTAAATGACGTTGGGCAATTAGCCACTCTAGATCTCAGATTCTTCCCTAAAGAATGGGAAATTAGGGCTGGATGGATCACCAAGCCTCTCCTATCTCTAAAGTTATTTGATTCTAAGAGCTCCATAGAGTTCTGGAGAGTTTGGAGGATAAAAGCCAGTCAATGATCACCATCAAAAACCAGATAATCAAAACATGAGCAAATAATCATCAATAAAGTTCCATCACTGAGTTGGATAAAGTATAAATGCTCTGTAGTGCATCAAAAACGGGCACAGACTGCTGGCTTTTTCAAATTTTACTGTTTGTTTTCAGTAAATATGACGTGGTGCAATCAGCCAAGCTATGGAAATGTGCTACGAAGGCTACTTGTTCCTGGGTTCTTGATAACTTCATTGACCCTCTGGGAACAGCTAAATATTCCTAAGGCTGGAGAGGCCTTGGAGAAATTCAGATTATAAAATTTTGTATTGCCCAAGATATAGATTGCTCCAGTTATATATTTTGCACTAGGGTTGAGAAAACGTTGAATTCAGGGGAAAAAAATCTACTCCTGTAGTGGATATTTAAACAAATCTGATGTCTTTACTCTGACTACACATGCATATAAATCCCAACAAAATGTTCTCCAACTGCTTTTTTGTGACCGTATTTTAAAACTTGAGCTGTTAGATTTTAAACTACTTGAGCAAGTAGACTGCTTTCATTATATAATTCCCTATGATCATCTTACTCCATAGCATTTTGGAGTAATGGAGTCAGTGCATTTTGTTAACATTTTTAACATTAACATTTTTGTTAACATTTTTAACAAAATGCATTTTGTTAAATTGAATTTAGTTCTTCTACCACTACCAGACTGTATTTGTTTTAATGAGGAACATGATTGCTAATTTAGAGGACATGTAACAGAGGTTAAGACAGTCAATAAAAGTATTGAAAACCACAATGGAACCTTTTGAAAATAAAATTAAAATATTGACTTAAAAATTATTCCATGGGGATCCCTGGGTGGCGCAGCGGTTTAGCGCCTGTCTTTGGCCCAGGGCGCGATCCTGGAGACCCGGGATCAAATCCCACATCAGGCTCCCGGTGCATGGAGCCTGCTTCTCCCTCTGCCTGTGTCTCTGCCTCTCTCTCTCTCTCTCTGTGTGACTATCATAAATAAATAAAAAATTAAAAAAAAATAAATGTAAAAAAAAAATTATTCCATGATGCTTTCACCCCCGAATGGTTAAATATCTTAATGTCTAAACCAAATGCCTTCTCAGTATAACCCTTCTGGAAAAAGCACTCTCCTTTCACCACGTCACAGTCATTCGGTTGCCTCAAATCAGGTCTATAAGCAAAAAGAAAAAAGAAAAAAATTCACAATCATCCTCAAAAAACTTACTGAAATATGGACATTACTAGGAAAAAAAACATAGCTGTGAATCCCATTCAAAGCACATCTTTCTTCACCTGAACTTTTAATAATTCTACTTCTAGGGCAAAAGATAATTTCTGCCCACCTGAATCTTGTTCTTTTTAGGAGAGATAAGACTTAACCAGTAATCACCACAAGAGGAGAGAAATGGCACAAATTAGAGACTTTCAGATAAAATACCATGAAAATTCAGAAAACGCAATCAGGGATCAGGAAGTCATTGGAGAGAAAGTAGCATTGTTTGTAAGCCTGGACTTTAAAGTGTGGAAATCAGGGGTGGGAGGGCAGAAGGATCAAGCATTCCAAATACAAGAGTAATGTGAAGAAAAGCTAGGGGTGAGGGAGGTGGGAGGCAGTTCCAGGGTTTCACCTGAGCCTCATAGTGTGTGAAACAGAACAGTGAGCTATAAGGCATTAGAGAGCAGAGCACCCTGGGGGCCTGACATGGACTACAATCATCACATTGGACGAGGCATGGAGGATTTTGAGAAGGGGAATGACAGAGCAGGAGATTTATTCTGGCAGCTGTGTGTAAACTGGATCGAAGGAGGTGATGCCAACTCAACAGCACAGCAGTAGCAAGCACCTAATCCATGTGCCACTGAAAATCGACCTACATTCCACCTGCAGCAGCAGCACACAATAGAAAGACTGGCTACCTCTTTCCAGAATATCCAAGATCCACGGACAATTACCTCCTCTCTATACTTGAGCTGTGTGCAGTTGGCCTGATGGCAATAATGATAATAAAGGGCATACGTAATTTTGTAGGATTGGGGGTAGAGGCAAGATAACATTCTGAGAACTCCCACGTTGTTCCTGTCTTAGGTTTCTAAATTTTACAATAGCAAAGAATTTAATTCATCTTGAGGTTTGAGCTATGCCACTGATACCAGCTTTCTAATTATCGTTATCAGTGTGGCTACAAAAAGGAAAGGTGTGATTCCACAATTTAGATTTTCAGATATCAAATAGAACGTTAATTGATATCTTGGATGCATGATTACCGAAGTTAGCACACTTGGCAACGGCAAGAAAATGTTTTAACCCAAAGCCACTTGAAGGCTAAAATAGATGTTAAATTTAGACTAAGGGAAAGAGAGGAGAGCCCTGCTTTCCTTGAGGCTTAACTGCTTTGAATAAACTTGATAGCGAGTCATCCTTAGGGTAATTTCTACTTCAAGATGAGTCTCATCCCATGGGTCAGGCCATTGTAGAGTAGTTATAATAGAAATTTGGGTTTTTTCCCCAAAGTATATTACAACTTCTGAAAAAGATAATCTCATTTTAACCAAAAGAGAAGAAAATCCATCAAAGGGAATGTGAGAAATTATACTTTCCTTTCTTGTCTTTGCTGCCTAAGGTGAAGTGAAATTGTTTTGTCCGTTATCAGATCAAATGCAGACATACTTTAAGAAGACTAGCCTTCCGTTAAAGATTTTATCAGGTGAGGACATCAGTCTTGCCTTCCTGCTCGCTGCAGTGCACTATAAATGGTCTCACAGCACATCCACAGCTAGTTCACTTGACAAAGGTATGCAGAACAAAACTTCCTTAAATTCTCAAGAGACCTGTTCCACAAAACTGTGAGCAGAGTTTTGCTATCTACAGATTCACTATCCTCATCTCTCATGAACTTTGAGTTCCAACTAGGATATTTTGGACCTAAGGAATAATGTATCCTTTTATTTCTCCAGGAAGCAACCATCTAATACAACGGAAGTTACATAATCGAGACCTAACTGTGAGCTTTGAAACTATTTTTAATCACCAGAACCTACTTCTCATCATAAAAGGATATCTCCAGCTCCATAATTTGAGGTAGAAAACAATGGCAATCCTGAAGAAATACAAATGACAAATTAGAAAGCTGAAGTGGAGAAGCATTCAAACATGAGATCAGAAGGCACACTCTTACTCACAGGTCCCCTCAATGCCAGAGTCTAGAGAAAACATTTTAGGGATATATTTAGTACCATTGAAATTGTTCCCATCCTTACTTAGGGTGAGGTCAGCATTACGATCTGAGAAAACTCTGGGAAAGAAGTCTGTCTTTTAAAGTCTGGTGTGACCCAGGATTCTATCCTTGAACATTGGCCCTCCTATGGGTCATCTCCTCCTCTGTCAGAGTTTTACTTATTACATGTTGGATATGCTGGTGACACCCAAGTCTATAAATTCAACCCAGACCTGATCCCTGAGGTTCAGATTTGAAAGTGACCTAGATTTACACATGAATGTCCCTCCCACAGGCATCTGGCACCCCATGCGGCACTCCTCCAAGTGCCCATTTTACTCCCAGTCTCTCTCACTGGGTGGGAGGTGGGAGAGGGCTGAGCTATGTCCGTTTTGTTCATCTTTGGAGACCTAGGTCCTGGTCGACACCAGCTGTTCAGTAAGTATTTCTTGAATAAATGAGTCAGAGTGGGACTGAACAATTCTACATAATTATACTTTCATAAAATATCCTTATGTAATCTTCTATCCAGCCACTAACATTTAAGATGAAGGTACTGCACTGACACTTATCTACTCGGGGTCACAGAACCCTGAGTCTCTAGGTACTGTCCTTTTAGACAATGATTTGCTGTGTTTTTGCCTATGAATGTGCTGCCAAGTACAAACAATTTAATATTACTGCCCATTCAGTTGATAGAGCTATAAATGGAGAAATATTGCCTTTCGGAAGAATGTTTATAAAAATGCATTAAAAGCAATACCTAAAGAGCATAATATGAAAAATGATTTCATTCTTGCATGCAAAGTTTAGGGAAAACAGGCTTTGCCTCACACAGAACAGGCAAATTTTATCTGGGTATCTTCTGGGGGAAACTATAGAAATCTAAATAGGAACAGCACAAAAGGACATAGAAATTTTAGGTATTATAAAGGAGTTATTAATTCTTCTTATTAATAAAGGAAGTAGAATGCCTTAAATCAAGCCCATCATTTTTTCTCATTTATTAGGGATACCACTTTGTCAAGTGGTATCAAACTGGTACTTACAAAAATATGTAACTGTGTTGTATATCTAAAAGTTGCTAATAGAGTAAGTCTTAAATATTCTCACCACACACACACACACACACACACACACACACACACTGACACTCTCTGAGTTGATGGATGTGTCAACTAACTTCTCTTTGGTAATTATTTTGCTATATCTATATATAAATCAAATCATTACGTGGTGCAATTCAAACTTACATAGTGTTATATGTCCCTTAGATCCCAGTAAAGCTGGTGGAAAAGCATTTAACTGTTGTACATAATTGGTAGGATAAATTTTCAAGAATCTAAATTCTGTAAATGTATATAAACAATTCTCAAAGACCATCAAATCAAACCATCTGAGAATTGATTGCTCTCAGTTCATGCAGGATGTGCTCCATGTCCCGTCAGAGCCCACTGCTTCATTCCTCCCTGCTGCGGCTTCTTTAAATCATAGCAGGACATTAAGCATAGACTGATGTCTTGCATTCTCCTATGTTTTGGGGAACTAGAAAAAACTGATTTATCATTTAAAAGAATAAGTGTGTAGGGTTTCCTATAAGTAGACAATGTGAGAGTTATGAATCCTTTCTAAATACCTTTCTAAGCATGAAATTGAGAAATATCCTGAAAAGTAAGAGCAATCAGATAGAATTAAGCTAAGGAAGTACAGTCATATGATCCTAACTAGAAAGTTATCTATATCTTGATAATGACCATCTCCACAAAGATCTTCACTGAAAAGACCTTCACTCAAACAAGTAAGAAATAGCAACTCATTAAATGAAAATATGGGAAATACTGTCCCAACTCCTCTGAGGTTGTTTATCGTTATGTCTTGAACATTACTTTTCTAGATTTTCTTTATGGTTTTCAGTTATGTAAGAATCACTACTGTCATTTAAAAAATAGAATGTCTTTATTTTTATGGGCTGTAGAATTAATTTCCTGCCTCTCTCAGAAATATCTCTTTTGCTAGGGATGGCCAACAGCCAATCTTGATCCTAGAGGAAATTATTGAATTTTTAATTTCCCTGGAGGGAGAACTACTACATGTATCTTTTGTTTCTGGATTTTATTATCAGACTGTATGTTTCTACCTCATTAGCCTTATTTCACAACTAGTTTTCAACGTGATAAAGGGGAAGAAGTGGAATAGATTATTTCAATCCAATGGTTAATCTCATTTGACATACTTTTTGCTTTTATATTTAATGATATACTTTATATTACTCTCCAAGTCAGAGATCAAAGTATTTTGTAGTTATCACCTTACTAATATTCATCATGCTTCTTGGAGTTAGATAGTAGAGAAAATGAAAGAAATATAGTGGGGAAAATGATGAAATCATTTTCTCAAATGGTGATTACTGTTAATTCTGAACTTTCAATTCTAGAACCCTTAAGTATCTATATATATAGCCACAATTATCTGGCCAAGATTTATTTTTTTAATATTATAGTTTTATTTGGATTACAGTACTTTTTTAAAAGCAAACAAATAGTACTTGGGTTGTTAATTGGAAATTATAAGGTATATTAGTAAGTAAAAGATATTTATTAGCTGACATCTCATTTAGTTTCTTTACAACTCAATCAGCGTTTTTTCTTCCAGGAAAAGCTTCATTCTTAGACTTAGTTTCCCCATGATTGCAAAATGGCTACTTGCAGTTGTAACATCACTTCCACATAGTACATTGTCCAAACAGAAAGAGAACTTGTCTTTTCCCAGTAGTCAAAAATTCCACACTTCATTCTGCTTGGACCAAATTAATTGACGTGTTCACTTTTGAATGAATCACTATAGCTAGTCAAGTCCTATCTGCGCACATCAGAAGACAGAGGTTGGCACTGAATGAGCCCTCATGGAAATTCTCTCCTGAGGTCAAAGTCCTTCAAAATGCTTGACTGTTATGCCATATGGAGGAATATAGTACATGCTGAGGAGGCATGAAGAGTCCCAATACTTATCCATACCTTCTTAACATTTCCATAGGCTATATATATATATATATATAAAGGCCTGCAATCAGCTGAGTAAAGAACATCTCCATTCTATAGCAGTTGTGATTTACTTTCTTGTAACACCTACTTTTTTTCTAATACTATTAGCAAGTTTATAAAGTTTTAAAACCTGATTTCCAGGTTTCTTTGAAATCAAGAAAGTTAGTAACTGAGAGTTGGGAGGGGAAGGTGATTTAGTGTCAAATGATTTATTATGAAAGCAATCTTTCTTGTCTTTGGTTGGGGAGGGGGAGAATGTGTTATAGCCTGAATTGTGCCCCCCCCCCAAACTTGTACATTAAAGTCCCATAATTACATTATCTAGTCCCCTCAGATATAACCATATTGAGACATAAGATCCTTTAACAGATGATTAAGTTAAAATGAGGCCTCTAGGGTGTGGCCTTAATCCAGTGTGACTAATGTTCTCATAAGAAGAAGGGCACCTGACTGGCTCTGTCAGCAGAGCATCCAGCTCTTGATCTCAGGGTTGTCAGTTCAAGTTGACATATTGGGTGTAGAAATTACTTAAAAATAAAATCTGAAAAAGAAAAAAGGAAGAAGAGGAAGAGACACCAGGGACACCCACAAATGAATGACCATGTGAAGAGGCAGTAAGAGTATGGCCATCTGCAAGCCAAGGAGAGATACTTGAGAAGAATCCAACCATCCTAACACATTAAGCTTGGACTTCTAGCCTCCTGAACTGTGACAAAATAAATTTCTATTGTTTATCAAATGAGTAGCATTTTTTTATGGCAACCCTAGCAAAGTGATACCGATAAGTTGTTTGCTTTTTATACTATTAAATACCTAAACAGGGCACCTGGGTGACTCAGTTGGTTAAGCATCAGACTCTTGATTTCAGCTCAGGTCATGAGACCTCCCAGTCTGGCTCCATGCTGGGTGTGGAGCCTGCTTAAGATTTTCTCTCCCCCTCTCTGCCCCTCCCTCACCTTGCCCATGTGCTCTCTTTCTAAAATATAAAATAAAATAAAATAAAATAAAATAAAATAAAATAAAATAAAATAAAATAAATTAAATTAAATTAAATTTAAAAATACAAAACAAAACCTAATTGTGGAAGCAGTTGATTTCTAGTTTTGTTTCTTGACATTCCTTTGTTAGGCACATTCTAATTCTGATCTAAGACTTTCTCCTATAGCTGGTTACTTTTGTTGGTGTTGTTGCTGTTATTGCATATAGCTATATAAATGGAGACTATAAAGCTAAACTCTCTCTTCCAACCTTTTAATTTAAGATTTTGTGGTTGCAGTGAGGAGAGCTAATTTCACAGAAGGTAACAATTACTTTGTTGCTATTCAAGGGATACTTCTCATCCTCAGTGAGGCTGATGTGTTTCTCTTCATTAGTAAAATAAGTACTATTACTAGAAAGTTTTTAAAGTTTTACACTGGTCCAGGACTGGTTAATTTTCCTTCTAACCTGCAAATACTTTGAGGATAAAGTTGATGAGCCAGCATAACTGTAACAATGATATCTTCCTAATTTCATTGGTATTAGCTAACCTTTTGCCCATGGAGCTTTAAGAATATTCTTGTTTGTTGTTGTTGCTGTTTGTGTGTTTGTGTTTGTCTGTTTCTTTTAAACACAATATCCCTTTTCATTTAATCTCACCATAAGCCCAGTTACTTTTTTTTTCTTTTTTAAGATTTTATTTATTTTTTCATGAGCGACATCGAGAGAGAGGCAAAGACATAGAGGGAGAAGTAGACTCCATGTGGGGAGCCCGATGTGGGACTTGATCCCAGAACCCCAGGATCACACTCTGAGCTGAAGGCAGATACTCAACTACTGAGCCCCCTAGGCATCCCTTTAAGCCCATTTAAATAGAATATGTCCTTTTTACTATGGCTGCAATTTGGATCTTGAATGTATAAATCGTGACTGCCTATAACAAAAGAAATGAAATATGTTGCCATTAAATAAAATAATGATAGGAAATGTTAATTTGAAATATTCCCTTTTTTTTTCTTCAGTTCCCATCAAAGTTGGGTTGCTCTGTTGTTTCAGAAAAGAGAGAAAAAAAATAAAAGGCAAAGCTTCAGTAATTCCCCAAGGAACTACATTAACTGTTCCTAGTCCTAGAGAGACAGTATGAAATTATGACTAGATAAGAAGGCTAAATAAGATATGGTTATTTCTTTTATTCTATATATTATCAATACCTTCACTTTCATTTCCTCATGTAATTGTGAAATGGGTGTGACAATTCTGTCCACCGTACCTCAGAAGTCTGTTACCAAAATCACTGAAAATATCACAGAGAAGGGCCTTGAGCTCCTTAAAATTTGTTAAATAAATTTTTAATAAGGTAAAATATAAGGTATATGGATCTTTTTATGATCTTTCTGTTATTTGGATAAATTTGTGTGTTTTTCTCTTGAAAAATAGATAGCTTAATAAAACTGTTTGGGGAATGTACATTGAATCAGCGTAAGCAATCCTTCTAGATTTGAGGATGTTTATGTTAATTATAAGGAAAGTTCTAGTTTAGAACCTATTCTAGACAAATAATGGCATTTAAAAATCAACCAATATTTCAATAACTCTTTAAATGAAACAAAAACAATGTAGAAGAATTTAAACATTTAAATCTCAGAAATGCCAGTAGGGCTGTAAAGCTAATTCGACTAAGGAATTCAAATATTATATAACCTATTTTTACATACATATTTTCCAAAACAGGAAAATAATCCACTTCTTAGAGAAAACTACTCAGTCCTAAAATTATACTTTGAATCAATAATTTATTAATATAGAACAACCCTGCCTTGCATTTTTTTCTCTTTTGATCATCCAAAGATCATTTGTCTTCAAATTTTATTACTATCTTCTCTTAAAGACAAACTCATTAAAAAAAAATAGAGATTTTTTCAATAGTGGTATAATGTAAATGAAAGGAATATATTTTTGGCAAATACAATTTCCAATGCTACTTATTTTTCTCTCTAAATCTGAAATTTCATTTATATTAATTACATTATCCAGTCTTTAATTATTACTAATACGGCAAACATTACTAAAAATGAATTAGACATGGCCTCAACAATGTGACTTAAATTGTACTTTTGCAATCTGCTATTTGAGGAATATATAATTAGTGTTTACCATAATTTTCACAATGCTATTTGTCTTAACTTTATATTTCATGTTTCGTGTTTTTAAATAAATAACTAAAGGACACACGCTTGCTGATTTATTTTTAATATATATTTTCAAAACAGAGTGAAATCTTAATGGCCTTTAATCATCCTCATATCATAATGGACAAGCTGGAGAGAAGAATTTCCTCCACTGTATAGATGTATGAAACTGTACCAGTAAACACTGTACAATGTAAGTTAAACTTTTATGTTATAGATACCAAATATTAATCTATTTAAATTCGTGGCCTGGCATGAGGAGTTACCAATTTCTCAGGTAGCAAGCATTTACAACAGAGTAGAAGAGATTGTTCTCTAATTCCTTATCACTCCTTTTGTTATAGGGACTAGTCCTCAGACAAAGAACCTGCTCTGTTCTTTTGATGATCAATTATTCTGGGGAGATGTAAAGAATTTCTAACCATTTCTGCTGCTTCCATGGTATTAGTTTTGCTGGCTCATCATCACCTCTAATGTCCATGACTCCATTCTCTACTATTAGTGACTAAAATTTAAGTTCTCTCTCCTTTATCCTATATCAGCCAACAAGGCTTGCATACTCAGAATTTTAGTTATCACTCGTAATATTTATTTTCAAGCATTTGCTCACATGTTCTTCTGTGTTCCTGGCTTTACACTCTGAATGATGGTGTACTAACCCTTAAGTTAGTAAGGGGAAAAATATCATTAAAAGCAACTCGTCTCTAGAACTCCCCTTTAGAAATCATAGAATGGAGTAAGACATGAGATATTAGACTAAAATGGATTGTGTAAGACCAAATGCATTGGTAGACCTATATGTCCATAAGATGATTTAAAACAATATAATTTATAGAAATATCTCCCAAAACAGGTTTGTAGAGCCAGGGTAATTACACTGATTAACTCTGTTTCACTTGATCTCTTTTACTGTTATAAAGTCTCCCATAGTATTTCAAATCACTCTTTGTACCTTACAGTATCTTCTACTGAAGCCAGAATCCAAAATCTATACATGTTTCCATCATCTTAATTCTTAACATAGTACTTTACTTTAGGACCTAATGGGAAGCCAGTATCTGAATGAGTATATAGATGACTCAAGTGTTACAGTTTCATAAGTGAACCTTGTAGCAATAGGATTTTAAAGATACTTACTATTTTAATGTTAGAAGTAATGCATAGTCTTGATGAATTGCATCACTAATTCATTCTTTCTTAGTGATAAAGTTAAGCATACATACTTTTTGTTACTACCTCAGCTACTTCTTACCACCCTTGGATATATTTTTTTCCCCTGGTTTAAATTTATATTATAAAAAAGACAGAAAAAATGAATTAGGCTGAACATCAGATAAAATTAAAGAAAGGTAGAATCATCTGGACATCTCGTAGTTACATACAAGCTTTCTGACTGATCTTTTAAAAATACTGCCATGCCCTGTGCTTACTGATTTAAAAGATAAATCAAAGCTTAAAATGGTGTGGGCACCACGAATTTAGGTTTTTGGCATTCTGAATTAAAATTGGAAATTCTGGAATCTGTGTTAATGATGGGATTGTGACTCTATGAAATGTTGCAGGTAAGAGGGGGAAGGTACTTTGAATGAAGTTCTGGAGTGTCCAAGCCTTTCAGCAACTAGGTATTTGTGCTGGTGAAAGATACTATAGTTTTGCATTCTGGGTTTGCAGAATAAATCACTTTAATTTCCATCATGACTATGTTTCTAGTTGAATAAGAAAGGCTTTGCTTACCTGATTTGGCTAACAATCACCTGGATCAATCCAGTGACATAATTGGCCACAGTAATTGGAATAATGTATATGAAGGTTTATTAAAAGCTATAAAATGCTATAAACTCTCAAGACATTATTCATTAAATTATTCACATTTAATGCTAAAACGTTGTCCAACTTGATGATTCACCACATTCTTCCAAATCAGTCCAAAAATGTGAGGGCAACCACCTAGTAATATGGATTGAAAATTTTGAATAATTTCATCATCATATATAGTTAGATCTTAATTATCTATGGAAATGGATTTTGGTGATAGCATGAGAAATGAAAATATAGATCTATCTATAAATACATTTGCATTACAAATGCCATCTTACTGGTGCTCATTATTTACTAAATGTGGCAGAAATAAAAATAATCCTGATGAGAATATGATGATGATCAGGAGTAATGTGTGTGTGAATGTGCATGAAAGAAAGGGAGAGAAAAAAGAGAAAGAAAAAAGAAAGGAAGGGAAAAGGGAGGAAAGGAAGGAGGAAGGGAGGGAGGGGAGAAGGAAGAAGGAAGGGAGGGAGGGTGGTAGGAAAGGAGAAAGAAAGAGAAAAGAAATTAAAGACTGAATATTCTGCTCTTAAATTATGATTATGGAAAGGCAAATTATAATCACAGATAACTCCCATATATTTCTGTAGGGTAAACTAGGAAGGATACAGTTCTTCAGTAAAGGAAAATCTGGATTAGTTTAATTCTGTAACACCAGTGTAGAAATAATGATTGACACAAGAAAGACCAAGCTCAAGGAAGAGGCTCTCTAGCTATAGATATAGATGTAGAAACTTAGATAGATATGGATATAGGTACAGATAGATCTATACCTAGAATAGACAGATGTAGATATGGATGTGGATCTAAATCTGGATATAGATATGGACATGGGCAGACACACAGACACAGACATTTTTATCTGGAAAGAGTAGTGAATAGTTTCAGTACTGAGGTTGCTGCCTGAATGTGGATATGAATACTCATGGGCCATACAAATATTTATAGGATCTGGAGACAGTTTCACACATTTAGCTCTACTATAATTCACCTTTTCTGTTAGATAAAAACCACATTGTATAGGCCAGCAGTACCTGTAACTATGTAGTACTAATAGAGTGAATGCCAGATAACTTGAAGAAAGTGTGCTGACTCCCCTTAATCATGAGATATGAAGAAGAAGGACAGTCAGCATTCCAAGAATTTGTGCTAGAAGATTTTCTGAGTCCTTTACTCTTCCCAACAGTCTACTCTTAAACACATCAAGTGAATTCTTAATTTCAGACAGTGTATTTTCAGTTCAGCCAAATGTTCATTTGGTTCTTTTTATACATTTCAATTATTGAAATTCTGCCTCTTTTCATCAAGTTTGTCCTTTTTTTAAAATCATGAAAGTGACAGTTCTCTTGAAACCCCAAATCCCAAGATTCTACAGGCTTTTCTTAGTACTTGACTTAAACAGAATCTCAGGTACAAGCAGTGTTTGAAGATTATATGTTAATGTTCTAAGTTTTTGTATGTTGTCTGCATGATGTGTTTATTTCCCATTAAATCTCTTTTGTAATAAGATTGTATATTCTCAGTAACATCCAGGTATATGAACAATGAGGTCATATAGCAAGATAGTGAAATATCACAAAGTACTAGCACTCTTTCTTCCTGACAAGCTCACCAGTTGATGTGGCAAGAGAATGACCTCACTAGGGCACCTGGATGGCTCAGTTGGTTGAGCAGTTGAGCATTTGTCTGCCTTCAGCTCAGGACCCCAGGGTCCTGGGATAGAGTCCAGCATCGGGCTCCCTGCTCAGTGGAGAGTCTGCTTCTCTTTGTCCCACTGCCCCATCCCACCGCTTTGCGTGCTCTCTCTCTCTCTCTCAATAAATAAATAAAATCTTAAAAAAAAATAATGGCCTTACCAAATTGAAATAAGAGCATTCTACTAACAGAATCTTTTATTTGGCACACGAGTAACTTGTGATACCAGTTAGAAAGCAGTAACTTTATCTTTCAAAGCATTTGCTTATATCCACTACACCTAAGGTAAACTATTTCAAACATCTAGAATGATGAAATTTTTTCAGTCAATAAATGTATTTTTTGAAGACAAAAGTATTCGCACACTCAAGCATCAACCAGTCCTTCTGCTTAAACCTACAACAATTGATTCACAAACCTTTCTTAGAGTAGAATGTTTAAACTTTTTTCCAGACTGGATATTTTGGCATTTTACTACTGTTTAGGGACATTGTATTTAGAAGTGAGGTCTAAGAAACCCTGATATAATTCTGTATTATCATGATTTGCTAATGGTTTCTTGACTGGTACACCCAACTATCTAAAGGAAATCTTAATGGAGAATACAAAAGCCATCAAGACCCACCAGGAGAGGCTCATGGTTATTTGGTTATTAAAATTTTGGGGGGAAAAAATCTTCAGCAAAAATTTGGAAACCTGTGGCATCTCTGAAGAGTCTGCCACACTGAGGAGGCGAAGTAACAGGCTGGGTGTTTGACACGTCAGAGTGTCACTGGAGCCATACCCCAGGGCTGCAGCCAGCCTGGAATCGGCTGTAAGAGCAGCCTTAGCATGGCTGCCTGAAGGCAGCAATGTTCTCTGAGGCAAATCAAGTAATAAGACTTCCTTTTCTTATTTTACCAAATATTTCCAGGGCCTGTTCTTTCCTGTAATTGTATCTATTAGTGAGGGCCAAATGCCACATTTTTTTTTTCATTTTCTTTTCTCTGTTCTTAATCTTATGACTGTTCTTTCTTGGTTCTCACTGAGGAGATAGTTATAGCCACATACTAAAAATACCACTTTTCTTTTTGTTTGGGCTATTATTCATTGATGTGACATTATGAATATTATTTGGGGCATCTACTCCTCTACATTTCTCTATTACATGCATAATCTCTTATAAACTGATGCTTATTTGTATTACTCCCCCCACCACCACCATGACTCTTCTCTGACTCTGATGCCACTCTGGATGTGTGCAACTATCCAGAAAATGCACTCCATATATCTGAGGTATTACTACATATAAAATATTATGATTTGAGCATGCAGAGCATGTGTAAATTCTGCTCATAATCTGCTGTAGACATAGCTGTAGTTGGTTTGAGGTAGAAGATATACTTAGATGCTTCCAATGTGATAGCCCTTAGAAGTAAAGCTGTATTGACTTCAGTTTCCAGAGGATGACAACACTGCCATGCTGTCACTATTTACTATCCCCAGATATGACCTGATGATAGTTATCTATAGGCAATGCTACGTATCATAGTGGAAAGATGAGTAACAATAGATATGTCAGTCTAATCATGGAGAATGTTTAGTCTTTCTGTTAGTCAAATGCAATATTTTTCAGACTTTAATATACAGACAAATCACCTGGGTGTTTTGCTAATGATGAAAATTCTGAATCAGTGGTTCAGGCTGTGGCATAAGACCCTGTATTTCTAACAAGCTCCAGGGCAAAGCAATACTGCTAGTCCAAAAACCACATTTTGAATAGCAAGAGGCCAGGGCCGCACTGTTCAATACAGCAGCCACTAGCCACAGGTGACTACTTATGGCCATTCAGATCAATTGTATCCTCACTGATTTTCTACCTGCTTCATCTCTCAATTACTGAAACGGGAGTGTTGAAGTCTCTAACTTCATGGATTCATCTATTTCTCCTGACAATTCTGTCAATTATCACCTCATCTATTTTGATAATCTATTGTTAGATGCAAACATGTTAAGGATTGTTATGACTTCTTAGAGAATTGATCACTTTATCTTTATACAGTGTTCATCTTTATCTATGATAACTGGTCTTATTCTGAAGTATGCTGTGGCTGAAATTAAGATAGCTATTCTAGGCTTCTTTAATTACTGGTAGCATGGTATATTTTTCTTTCATCCCTTTACTTTTAAACTACCTGAGTCTTTATATTTCAAAGTAGGGTTGTGAGGGGCACCTGGGTGGCTCAGTTGGTTAAGCATCTGCCTTCAGTTCTGGTCTTGATCCCAGAGTCCTCGGATTGAGCCCTGCATCCTGCTCCCTGCTCAGCGGGAGAGTCGGCTTCTCCTTCACCTTCTGCCCCTCCTTCTCTGCTCCTGTGCTGTCTCTTGCTTTCTCTTTTTTTCACTTTCTCTGTCTCTCAAATAAATCAATAAAATCTTGAAAAAAAATTAGGATTGTGTAGGCAACATATTATTGATATTTTTTCTAGTGTATATAGAACATACACATGTAAAATTATTATTGATCCAACTAAATTAATATGTAGCCCACTGTTTTCTATTCATTGCATTTGTTCTTTACTTCTTTTTCTTTCCCTCCTTTTCTGCTTTCTATGGTTTTAATTGAGCATCTTATATGATTTTATTTGATCTCAGCATATCAATTATACTTCTTTTTAAAAAAAATCCCAGTGATTGTTTAGAGTTTACAATAAATACTTTTAACTAATATAAGTTCACTTTCAAATACTACCATATCACTTGCTGTGTAGTGAAGATAGTTGTTTTTGTTTTTTAAGATTTATTTATTTATTTGAGGCAGAAAGTGTGCAATGAGAGTGAGGGGAGGGGCAGACAGAGAGAATTCCCAAGCAGGACTCCCATCTCCCCTGCTGAGCATAGAGGCCCACAAAGGGCTCCAACTCACAACCCCTGAGAATTTGATCTGAGCTGAAACCAAGAGTCAGTAGCCCAAGAGACTAAGCCACACTGGTGTCCCATGAAGATGGTTTTTAAGAGACTTCTCAATCCCTCTCTTCAATCCATTATGACACAGTTAATGTCCTTAATTTCATTTATACATATGCTAAAATCACCTAACGCATTGTTATTATTATTTTAAACAGTTATCTTTTAGATTAATTAAAAATAAGAAAAATAAGAGTTTATTTTTCCTTCTTTTATTCCTTCTCTGTCATTCTTCCTTACGTAGACCAAAGTTTCTTTTTTTTTTTTTTTTGATCCACTTTCTGACATCACTTTCCAGAACCCTGAAAACACTTCACATTTCTTAGAGGACAGGTCTGCTGGCAAAAAATTTCCTTGGTTTTTGTTTGGCTGAAAAGTCTTTATTTCTCCATCACTTTAAAGGAAAATTTCTCCAATTTAGAATTCTAGGGTAGTGGGGTTTTTTAATACTAAATATTTCATTGCATTCTTTTCATGCTTGCATAATTTCTGATAAAAAGTCCACTATGATTATCATTCTTGTTTCCTTATAAATAAGGTATTTTTTAAATCTGTTCAGGCTTCTTTCAAGATTCTTATCTCCATCTTTAGTTTTCTGCAATTTGAAAATGATATGCATGGGTGTAAAATTACAGATTCTTTCCTCTCCATGTCCAGTCTCTTGATAAGTCCATCAAAGGCATATTTCATTTCTGTGACAGTGGTTTTGAATCCTTTTGATTCTTAGAGCCTTTTTTTTTTTTGGCTTAAATTACCCATCTGTTCTTGAATGTCATTTATTTTTTTCCATAGAGCCCTTAACATATTAATCATAGTTATTTTAAATTCTCTGTCTGATTATTCCAAAATCTGTATCATATTTGAGTCTGGTGCTGATGCTTATTTTTTCTCTTCAGGATGTGTTTTTTGTTGCCTTTCAGCATACATTATAATTTTTTGTTGAAAACTAGAAATGATGTATCAGTAATAAGAACTGAGAAAATAAAACTTTTAAGATTTTATTTATTTATTTGATGGAAAGAAAAAGAACACACAAGCAGGGGGAAGGAGAAGCAGGTTCCCCACTGAGCAGGGAGCTTGATGCTGGGCTGGATCCCAGGATCCCCGGATCATGCATGATCTGAGCCGAAGGCAGACTCTTGACCAACTGAACCACCCAAGTGTCCCTTAATAGGACTTTAGTGTGAAATTTCATATTAGTCTGCCTTGTAGTTGGGCTGTTGTTTAATGATTGTAATAGCTGTAAGTCCCAGAGACATCACATTCTGCTAGTGTCCTTGTTTTGTCTCCACTGTTGTCTTCGGGCTCCATTTTTCTCTTAGACATTTTCTTTTAGAGTTCCCTGAGAAGTCTTCCTAGTATGGATCCTGCATCTTTTAGCTCTTTCAGCAGCAATCCACTGCTAATATGTACCAGAGTTCTGTTGGCAAGGTGATAAGATATGGGTGATGGGAACGTGTTCTGTAACCTTATGATTAAATTTCAGTCCTTCAATGGGCTTATGTCTCTGGGCTATGACCTTCTCGAGTCTTTCTTAGCTTTTTATTTCCTCTTAGGTCATATAGGAAAGCTAGAGTGGGCTGAAATGGGAGAAACACACTTCCTCCAGGTCAAATAAGGTTCTATCTAATAAAGCCTTTTCTCTTGGAGAGAAGGTCCTTGTTATAGAGATTGCTCTAAGTATATCTCATAATGATTATTTCCCCCTTCCCCTACCAGAATCAGGAGAGGGCTCCTGGCTCCTCATTGTGAGAACTGGTGGGGTATTTATGGAGATAAAACCCAAAAAAATGTAGAGGCGTCCCAAGATTGCAGCCCTCACAAGTTATGCACTCAGGCTAGACCACACTCAGGCTCAGCAGTACATGAAAGTTACCACTAAATATCCCTACCAGCTTATGGCCCCAGCAGCTTCTGTTTCAGGTAAGGAGATCTTGGCTGCAATTCTCAGGATTCCTCTGTCTCTCTAGAGTTGGAGGGTAGCAGTTTGCCCTGTGGCCTCAGATCTCCCATGAATCCAAAAAAAGTCATTGATGTTCAATTGTTCAGCTTTGCCCTTATTTTGAAGACAGGAGTGACAACTAAATAAAGTTAAATAAAATTTAAAATTCTGTTTCTCAGTCACACTAGCTATGTTTCAAGCACTCAATAACCATGTGTGGCTAGTAATTACCATATGGGACAGCACAGATATAGAACATTTCCATCATCACAGGAAGTTCTATTAGACAGAACTTGTCTAGACAAATTTTCTAAAGAAATCTCAGGAGACACCTAGAATCACAAGACAAAATGGGTCAGTAAAGTAAGATATTTTAGAGTGAGATTGTAAACTTTCATCTCAGGTTCACCTTGAATAATCACTAAATGATGAAAGAAAAATCACAATAAAAGATATTACTAAAAAGCTGATCAATAATAGTCCATGGTAATCAGGATAAGACATGATCTCTACTTAATCCTAGCTCTGAGACTTAAGTCAAAAATCTGAATTGAGACCCAAGCATACTCTAATACCCAAAAAGGTCCATCCTGATTGAGAGATTTTTGTTTCCACACATAGCTAAAGCCCAACTTGCATTTTCTGCAAGTGACCATCACATGTGGATTTAAAGCTGTCTTCATATTATTTTGTATCTTTTATACAACTAATCAGCTAAACTTTTAGATTTGCCTTGTGATTTTGAGTGCATAAAAAATGCCTCAAGAATATATGGTGATTAATTTCAAAAGCATAAAATCAAAAAAGAAAAAGGATAAAGACACTGAGAGAAAGAGAAAGTGTAGAATTGACTTGCTTTGGAAACAATGAAAAAAATGAGATCTTTCATACCTTTCATTTTAAAAAATGTCATGTAAGTGACAGGTTTAATGGATCAAACCTTTGAAGTAATTATACTACCAAGGCAGTTAAATATGATAATGTAACATTAGGCTAGGGAAGCATAGTAATGTTGGCATATTCTATACATTGTGAGTTTAAAAACTATCTTCTAGCATAATACAGTAGTTTAAAATGTCTTTTTTTTTTTTTACAGAATAATGTTACATCTGACTTTTAAAAATAGACTGGCACGTTGTTCTGCATTACTTACAGGAGCCATAATTCACTTTTAACAACCTCTTTTTTTTAAGTTTGAAATTAAAAGTGTATCATTTTGTTTTTAATTTTTGTTTTACTTTTATCAGTAAGAAACCATTAGCCCTGGAATGCCACTGACTAAAAAAAAAATTAAATATCCTTGTACTGTTGATTTTTAAAAATGTGATATTTGAGCCAGTGCCAGATACCTAATAAATATATGTCACACCATACACTTTGTGACCTTTTTTTTTCTTTCTGTTTAAGTATCTTCATTACTGAGCCTGAAAAAAAATTGCTGAAAATGTAAAATGGTTTTAAATTTGAGATAAGCAACATAATTAAGAATTTAAAGACTATTTCTGAGACTGGAAGTTATTGGATGTGATCCTTAATTCCTAATAAAAAAAAACTATGAATTCTCTAGTTTTGAAAATTAAAATAATAAGGAAAGATCTTGAAAGTTCTTAAGTCAAATGCCTAAGGCAAACTGAGGGCAAATATATGTAGGAGTTGATAAAGCAAGTAATGAACAGCGATGTGAAGAAGGAAGCAATAAGATCATAAGACTTTATCTAAATAAAATGGAGAGTGTGTTAGAAAAACTGATACTATTCCCATGTGTTTTTTCTTTACTCACATTTCTACCACACTCACAACACTTTTGACATAGGATGTGGGGGAGAGGGGTTCCCCATACCAAGCAATTCTCTGTGACACCAGCTAAATGTCCCAGAACTTCATACAATTCTATCTACCTATATAAAGTGTCAGATCCCACAGGTGAAGAGCTCAGTCTCACAAGATTTCTCAATCCCACTTTAGGCACCAATCCCAAGTAATAGGTCACCAGGTTATCTTGGAGGTTGGCTTTGAGGTTCCCATAATCTCCTCCTCCTTGGATTTGATCGTTTGCTAGAATAGCTCACAAAATTCAAAGAAACACTTACTTGTGTTTACCAGTTTATTATATGATAAAGGATATGATAAAAGATGCAGATGAGCAGCCAAATGAAGAGATGCATAGGGCAAGGTATGTGGAAAAAAGCTTGGAGCTTCTGTGTTCTCACTGAGTACACTACTCTCCCAGTACCTGCATGTGTTCATCCATCTGGAAGCTGCCCGAGAGTGAAATGATCTGACTTACAATTTAAACCTCTGGCTCCTGGGAAACTATAAGGAGCATAGAAATATAAGCAAGAAGAAGGGACTATTTCAATATTTCAGAAGAAAAATGACAATGACTTCATTTAAAAGTATCCTTAAAAATGGAAAGAAGTAATGATTCTATATTTAAGTTAGAGGTAGAGCCAGCAGGATTTCCTTTTGAATGGTATATATGTGTGAGAGAAGAGAGCGAGATCCCTCAAATACTACAAAGTTATAGCTTGAGCAAGTGAAAGAAGGAGGTTACCATCAAGTAAGATGGGAAAGGCAACAGATGGAACAAGCTTGGTATAAGGTCATGATTTCATTGTTAAACTCAATGTGCTTCCAATACTGTGGGTTATCCAGATGGAATGACCACATAGGCAGCTTCAAGTAACTTAGAATTCAGGCAGGAGGTCTGGTCTAGATATATACATTTAGTAATTTACACATATTTGTGAAACGAAAGAGCCTATGAGAACCAGATACTAAGCTCTGGAACACTTGAATTTTGAGTGCTTGGGAAGAATGGGTGTAGCCAAGAAAGGAGCAGAGAAGACATGACTAATAAAGAAGAAGGAAAACTAGGGGAACGTGGTAATTTAATCCAAGAGTTAAAACTTTTTGCTGGAGGAAGAAAGCAATTATATAAAATATTGCTTGTAAGTAAAAGTTAAGATGATGACAGATTTTTTCATTGAGTTTAACAAATGGAAGAATTTCAAGAAGTAGCAAGAGAAGATGCCTAAGTACAATGTACTTAATAGGAACACAAGCAGAAACAGTGAAGAAAGTAAATATGTAGACAACTCGTTTGGGGAGTATTACTACAAGGTGAGATACAAGAATGGAGCAGTGGCTGGCAGGAAGTAGAGTCAAGAGAAGTTTGATTACTTGTTTAAAGATGGGAAACTTCTTTGCCTTATGATGGAAATAATGCTATAGAAAGTAAAAAATTAATGATAACAAAAGAAAGGGCCTCAATATTCTTGGTTAGGCAAAAGGTGATAGGGTTTACTGTCAAATCAAGAGATTGACTTTAATGAGAATAAAGTTCACTTATGGCAACAGGCAGGAAGGCTATAATGATGTGGATGCTACTATGTCTGAAGAGAAGTGGCAAAAACCTGTTGGCTTTCACTTCTATACATATGTTGTTTCATTTAATCCTGACAGAAGTGCTTTGAGGCGCTCTTATTTTCCATGCTTTACAGATGAGAAATCCAACTCTTAGAGTATAAGTAACTTGTCCAGGATCATGCTATTGATAAATGATGGAGCTATCTGACTTTATCTCAGAGCCATTGATGCTGACCACCATGTTATGTTGCCTCACATGATTGTTGGTAGGATACTTTTGGTCAATGTGGTTGTTGACAGTTTTGAAGATGTGACTCGTGAGCTCTTTATCATGGGGAGGTTAGTAGTGAGAGATAAGAAGTTTTTAAGTTGTGGCTCTCAAATTCTCAAGGGACTCATCTGAAGAGTTTTTTTACTAATGTAAAGGATCTTATTTAGTAGCATTTTTAAGAACATCACATAATGATCGTTCCATTTCTAACAAAGATCATCAATAATAGATGCTCCATTAATATGCAAATATTTGTGCTAGAGATACTAAAGAAATAATACAAAGTGCATCATTCACAACGTTCACATTTTACTCAGAGAAAATGGATAATCAACAAGTAAACAAAACTAATAAACAAGATGGTAATAACTCCTATGAAGTAAATAAATAGAAAAATATGAGCGAGTCTCTGGAGAGAGGAGTTAGATAGTGTCAGTGTAGTTCTGTAAAAGTGGCATCTAAATCGTGACCTGAAGAATGAGAAGCAAACCCTCTGAGGAGTGGAGAATATTCTGGGAAGTACAAAGCTGTTAGGAAGACAATAACTTGACATATACAAGGAATAGTGAGGAGACCAGTGTGGCTGAAGTGTGGTATGAAAGGGAGATTAGTATGATATGAGAGTGAGAAAATGACAGTGGCCAAATCTCACACTTAGGACAAGAAGCTTTTTTTTTTCTTGTTTTAAATTAGTGCGTTTGCAAGCCATTGAAATATTTTAAGAAACAGGCGATCTAATTTATGTGCCCATTAGAATTGTTGCTTTTAAGAATAAGAATTACTTTGGCCCTTACACCAGCGCTGCCTACTTTTATCCAGACTTCTACTAAAAAGGGTGACTCTAGGCAAAACCAGTACTTTTTTCTCAAAAAGAGTTGAAACTTCTCCAGATACTTGGTTAAATAGCTGAGACATTCGAATTTTCTCCTCTATATACTGGAAGTAGTTATTTGGGGTTTTTAAAAAGATTTTATTTATTTATTCATGAGAGACACAGAGGGAGAGAGAGAGAGAGAGAGAGAGAGAGAGAGGCAGAGAGACACAGGCAGAGGGAGAAGCAGGCTCCATGCAGGGAGCCCGACGTGGGATTCAATCCCGGGTCTCCAGGATCAGGCTCTGGGCCAAATGCAGGCGCTAAACCCTGGAGTCACCCAGGGATCCCCTTAGTTGCGTTTTAAATTCACCACCAGTTATGTATGGCAAAATAATCCCTTTATCATAGAGGTAGGGGTTATTCAAGGATGCAAAGAAATAGTACCAAATAAATACTCAGTATAGAATGACCACATAGTGAGTACTCAATAAATTCAAGTTAAATAAAGGGAACAAAATCATAGCTCTTAGAAAGTTAGAAATTGACTTTTTTTTTAAATAATAAATTTATTTTTTATTGGTGTTCAATTTGCCAACATGCAGAATAACACCCAGTGCTCATCCCGTCAAGTGCCCCCCTCAGTGCCCGTCACCCATTCACCCCCACCCCCTGCCCTCCTCCCCTTCCACCACCCCTAGTTTGTTTCCCAGAGTTAGGAGTCTTTATGTTCTGTCTCTCTTTCTGATATTTCCTACCCATTTCTTCTCCCTTCCCTTCTATTCCCTTTCACTATTATTTATATTCCCCAAATGAATGAGAACATATAATGTTTGTCCTTCTCGGATTGACTCATTTCACTCAGCATAATAGCCTCCAGTTCCATCCACGTTGAAGCAAATGGTGGGTATTTGACTTTTATCTTTCAGAGAAAAGTTTTATTTATGAAAAAAGTATATAAGCATTTTAAATTTAGATAATTTATTTCTCTCTTTAGATTTTTTTTAAATTGAAGAACTATTTTGAAATGAGTAGGCATTATAAATAAACCTTTTTCCTCTCATGTTCAAACCTCCTTTCTCCTTCATTCTTTAAGAGATTTTATTATTTTGGGGGGGGCACCCAGGTGGCTCAGTGGTTAAGCATCTGCCTTTGGCTCAGGTGGTTCCAAGGTCCTGGGGTCGGGCTCCCTGCATGGAAGCTGCTTCTCCCTCTGACTGTGTCTCTGCCTCTCTCTCTTTCTGTGTCTCTCATAAATAAAATCTTTTAAAAAAAGAAATTTTATGATTTTAACTGATTTGGGACAATTTTAATTCACATTTTTTATTATGTTGAGAAAGAGAAATTAATTTCTTATGGTAAAGATAAGTGGGGCAGCCCGGGTGGCTCAGTGGTTTAGCATCTGCCTGCAGCCCAGGGCGTGATCCTGGAGACCCGGAATCGAGTCCCATATCGGCTCCCTGCATGGAGCCTGCTTCTCCCTCTGCCTGTGTCTCTGCCTCTCTCTCTCTCTTTCTCTCTCTCTCTGTGTGTGTGTGTCTCTCATGAATAAGTAAATAAAATCTTAAAAAAATATATTTAAAAGATAAGTGAGAGGTTACTTGAAATTCTGCCAGCCAAATAAATTTGGAATAAAGTTGAGTGAGTGATTTTTTTCATTAGCCTGTGAAAAGGCTATTTATTTCCACATGTAATTATAAAACAACCAATTCTGACTTAATGAAATAAAACCATCCCTGAAAACAAATAGGACTCATTTGCAGTTTCAACTAAATTAGATACTGAAAAATGCTTGCACTCTGATGTGTTTTGAAATGTCTAATGAAATTAGAAATATAATATTTCAAAGAACAAGGATAAAAGCTTTGATCAGAGGAGGAAATGTATGTGCATAAATAACATCTCAAGAAGCTCAAAGTCACTTTGCCATTTTAAGCTTTCTCTTATTTATGTCATTGATGTGAAATAACGCAGGAAAATGAGTTTCCACTCAAATCTTATGGAGATGCTAAGTTTCATAAAAATTGAGTATAAGCAGTTTACAGTGTGCACAGTAGGTTGAATTGATATTGTGATTCATGAGAATTAAATGTGTTATTTGATAAATGCAGAAACCTAAGAATGCCTCTGGCAGACGTTTAAAATAGGTTATAAATAAGATTTAATGTCAACAACAGGGATTTATAACAATCATAAACTGAAAACAACCCACGTTTTAAAATGTTAGGATCATGAACTACACTGTATCAAAATCAAACTGTCTTTTTTTTCCTTTAAAAAAGAATAGTCAATGAACTAGTTAAATGAAGTTAAAATGAAACAAAACCTCTTTCTCTCTTATACACACACAAACCTACAGAGATATACTATCAAATAGGAATAATGTAAGAAACTAATATTACTGTCACTTAGAATCATTGCCTTATGTGTTGACGATAATGGTTTTCCTACGGTTCCTGTTGTAAGTTAATAAAAGTCCATAAAGTATGTAATAATGACAGAGAGCTACTGTCCTGGGATTAGAAGGAAATATATTTTTCTAGCTCTCCATTCAGATAACACATTTGAAACCCTGGAGAATGGGACATATGGGGATTGTGCTCTGAGTCAAGTAGAAACTCAGAGACAATTCTAATTGTTTGTAAAACTCTCTCACCTTCTCTGTGTTACTCAAAGCCTTGATTTAGCATATAAATCAATTAACAGTCCACTGTTTGGGGGACCATACATGGTTCATTCTCTCCTGCTCTTTTCCTTCTTCCTTCCCCCAAATTCCCACTGTTTTAATTTCAGTCCCCTAAAAGCATACCCTGAGACAAAGACTTGATTACTCATAATTCTGAAGAACATCTAATCTTACGAAACAAAAACACAGAACAGGACAAATGAAAGAGGAAAGACACAGAAGCTTATTTCAGGATGCATTATCAAGGTGGCCACCAAACAGGTGACTGGTACTCAAGCCCATGGCTCTGGCACATTCTGAAGAGCCTTATGAAATGTGTCAGAGCTGTGCGCCTAGGGGATGAGAGACAAAAGCATTTATCCATCAGTTCCTGTCCTCATTTGGACAATGCTGACTCCTCACATATTAACTGCCCAGCATTTCTGAATGCTTTGCGGGTTCCCAAGAATGTTCCATACACACACACACACATACACACACACACACACACACACACACACACGAGTGTGTCAGAGAAGTCTCTAGGCAGTAAATGGTTGGTATGTGACCCAGGAAAAGGCACTGTTGGGTTGTATCTACCACAGGTAGTAGAGGGAAGCATGGAGATGGCCTTCTCTGTTTCTCAGTGTGATTTTATCTCAGTTGCATGACTCTTACTTTTCTGGAGCCAGATAAAAACAAAATAGAGATATCTTTAACACTAAATACTTTAAAAATCCAAATATCAGCTTTTAAGAGGGCCCATGAAGCAAAATGCTGTCCCCCTCCCATCAACTCAAGGGATGCTCATTCTTGGTTTTATTCCATTCACCCCAACCCTTAAATCAAGCAAGTGACCTGAAACACCATCGTGAGATCCTGAAACACCTAACAGAATAAAGAATTTTTCTGATACTTAGGACCATTTTTGGTTGAGTATCATTTGACAATTCTAAAGGCAGAAAATAGCTCCTCAAATCATCAGTGTGAGCTAGCTAGAACAAATGATTTCCTTTCCTGTTTTTCCTGGGGATTCCACCATTTGCCACCATATGCATTTTTATATGCATTCTGTTACTGTCAAAATGTTTGTTCCTGATTGTGCATGGGTTGGAAAACAATTTCAACTCATTATTTGGTCTCTACATTTGGAAAACACTGTATCACTGAGACATATTCAGTTGTCGCTGCTTTTAAAGTTTTATTTATTTAAGTAATCTCTGCACCCGACACAGGACTCAAACTCAGGACCTCAAGATCAAGAGTCACATACTCCTCCAACTGTTCTCAGTTTATTAACTGCAACCCCTGTATTCTTTTGCCCTCATTCTTGAAAATTAGAGTTTCAACAGTGTGGGTTTCTGCATTGTATTATCAGTGTTTAGAGATTGCTACCAAACGTGAAGACATTGACGTTTCTGCATTTACAAAAATGATGTCCTATAGCCATTTACTTCCTGAAATATTAGGATATTTAAGAGTAGTTTAAAGAACAAAATAAGGGACGCCTGGATGGCTCAGTGGTTGAGCGTCTGCCTTTGGCTCAGATCATGGTCCTGGGATGGGTCCTAGGTCCTGGGTCCTAGGAACCAGTCCCACATCGGGCTCCCCACAGGGAGCCTGCTTCTCCGTCTGCCTGTGTCTCTGTCTCTCTTTGTGTGTATCTCATAAATAAATAAAAATCTTTAAAAAAATAAAGAACAAAATAAATATTAAACTGAAGAGTTGTAGTAGAAAGGGTACTGCTTAAACTTCTGAAAGTTCATAACTTTTCACAGGATCTTAAAGATCAGCTGTAACATAGTGTAGTGAACTTAGAGTCATTGTTCAGTTTTTCAAAGATATTCATGTTATTCCATTGTTTGGATGCAAACCAGAAAGTCTAGAATTTAACAATGTTGAGTAGAGGGGCAGCCTGGGTGGCTCAGCGGTTTAGCGCCGCCTTCAGTCCAGAGCGTGATCCTGGAGACCCGAGATTGAGTCCCACCCACATCAGGCTTGCTGCATGGAGCATGCTTCTCCCTCTGCCTGTGTCTGTGCCTCTCTGTGTGTGTTTCTCTCATGAATAAATAAATAAAATTTTTAAAAAGAAAAAGAAAGGGCACTTGTTACTGGGGGGACAAAAACTGGACAATCATTGAAAGTTTAAGGCTAAGAACTGACAACTAGCAGCTAAGAATCAGGCTTAAGTCCTCCAAGCAAGGATTAATTCTCTAGGATATGTTAATAAATGTACCCAATCTGCACAGCTTCAATTACTTTATGCTTATTTAACACACTTTTGTCAGTTTGAGGCAAGATACTGTGGTAATTACCCAGAAGCATTCCTCTTTTCTTTTTATAAAAAACTTGTTAGAGGTTGAAAATTTAAGGAGTAAGTCATAATTTTAAGGTCAAGTGGCAAGTCTTGGTAGATATCAACAAGGCTCAAGATTCTTATTTTATCACTATCACTTGTCAGTAGAATTGTCACTATGGAGGACAAAATAAATAGACACAATTCTCATTATTGAAGAGATAACTATGTACTCTGAGAACATGAGAGTCACCCACAAATATTTACATAATCTATCATTAGGGGTGAAGTTTCCCAGTACCACTGAAATATTTTTTAAAAGATATTTTAAGAGCTGGAGTCAAAATAGATGGTTTTATGGAATTGAGGGAGGACTTGTAGAAAATGGGAGATTTGAATTTGGATTGATGGAGAGGGACAGGAAATGCATTCGTTGTGAGGAAGATTACATGAACAGTTTCACAAAGCACATAGCATTCTGTCCAGGCACAAGGGCATCTTTCTATTTCCTGTAGTTTCTCTATGTTGCTTTTTCTCCGGATCATTGAGGAGCTGGATCCCACTTGTCATTCAAGATAATAATAGATATAGATATCTAGATATAGATATATTAGATATCCCTTGACTTATGTAGGCACTAGTCATTCTGTAGTACTGAATTTTATTTTCTTCAAACAACTTGTTTTCATTGATACTGGCTCATTTACTTGTCTTTATTGTATTGTCTGCCACTCCCCCACTAAAATGTTAGCTGCATGAGAGAAGAAATCTTGTCTATCTTCCTTAGCTGTTGTATCAACAGCAACTTGAGTAGCCCTCAAGATAAGTTAGGA
Source organism: Vulpes lagopus (assembly GCF_018345385.1). Classification (NCBI taxonomy): domain Eukaryota; kingdom Metazoa; phylum Chordata; class Mammalia; order Carnivora; family Canidae; genus Vulpes; species Vulpes lagopus. The sequence goes on along the minus strand of NC_054824.1, from coordinate 18,231,312 downwards.
ACAGATCATATTTATTGAATGAATTGATGAGTCTACCACATATAACCACATGTTCTTACCTCTCTCTTGGTGGGAGATGGAACTTGTCCTTCTCTCAAAGTCTGTGTGTTCACTAGAGGCTTCCTTGACTAAACTCTTGCTTATTTAAAATCTATTCAATAAAAACAAAAGAAAAAAATGATGAATATTTTACGTGATAAAATACTTTTGCATCTGCCTTGTAAAGTTATGAATTTGTCAAGATAGAACACCTGGTCTTTTATACTTACAATATGATAATTTAACATGTAAATCCTACAGATTTTCTTTTGTTTTCTTTAATACTATTTAATGAGATCTATCATCTGATGGCATTGTTAAGAGTTTTGAGTTTTTAAATAAATGTGATTGCCACATTGTTGTCATTTAAAATGTCTTTTAAAAAATCATTTGCATAACAAAATAGTTAATAATTTATTTGGATTGTTGTGTAGTTTTTCTAAAGAGAAATGTGAGATTTTATTCTGTGAATCAAGACTGAGGAAAACATAAGGAATGTTCTTAGAACTTCTTAAATGAGGGATTTCCTCCTGTGGTTGAAGCAGAAAGTATGGCATCCTGTGGCCCCAATAAATCTCTCACCTGCTTTTAAAGTCATAGACAACAACTCAGCCCACTTTAAAAATGTACAAGCCACACATTAGGGGTTGAAGTAAAGGAGATGTGATTGGGTAAGTACAAACTCTTCACCACTCCAGAAACAACTCAGATTGTGTCCTAGCGATCACAGTTTTGTACACAAGGAGCAGCAAGCTATTATGAAGAGATGTTAAAGCAACTTAGATTGCTATTAAAGAAAAGATAGCTGAGGGTTGTTAATAACTGGTTTCAAGAATATAAAAAGCTCTGTAAAAAGGTTGACCAGATGTTTTCCATCTACATGGAGACAGAATCGCAGTAAATGGTTGCAAATTACAACAAGAAAGATGTAAATTATACCTAAAAAAGCTTCTCCACTGGAGAAGGCTATTGAAATGGAACAGTCCTGTTTCACCAGTTACGTATAAAATTACTGAGAGGCAGAGGTTAAACAAGGCTGACCACTACATATTAACAAGATATACATATTATAATCTTATTTTTCCTCTTTTATCATTATGCCTTTATTTGACACCGGGGAAAAAAAAATGGTAGAGTGAACACAGGAAGTATGGCTAAGTTAAAAAATTTGAAAAAAATGAAAATGAATGGGGAAGATAAGAAGCATTCACAGAAAATAATGTGTGAATAATAGGAAATTCAAAGACTTCTACACTTGCCCACTTCTGAAGTCCTGAACAAATTATTTAGGAAACATCCGAAACAAAAGCTTCTTGAAATTGAGTGCAAACCGTTTTATACACATGCTTTGTTTTTCTTTTTCTTTCCTTCTTTCTTTCTTTCTTTTTTCTTTCTTTCTTTCTTTCTTTCTTTCTTTCTTTCTTTCTTCTTTCTTTCTTCTTTCTTTCTTTTCTTTCTTTCTTTCTTTCTTTCTTTCTTTCTTTCTTTCTTCTTTCTTTCTTTCTCCTTTCTTCTTTCTTTCTTTCTTTTTTTTTTTCCTTGTAAGGCAGTTTAAAGTGTTCCTCTATTCCAGAGGGGTAGTTGACTCCGAAATGTTTCGGTGTCTTACACAAGATACTTCAGGGGACTAATTCAGTTGTGTTGCTGTGCCTTAACAATTAGGTGTTAGCTAGTTTGCAGGACATTTTCCTAAGAACTGGATTTTGAGAAAATGTCTCAGCCAGTATATCAAGACTCTTTTAGGAACTATTTAAAGCTAAAGGAAAGTCCTTTTGGCTCCCACTTCCCTAAGGCTATAGTTTAGGAGATAAATCTTGGAGCTCATCAATGAGAAAAAAAAATGGTGCCTCTCCAAGGCCAAGGCCCATCACCTTCTCAGCTAGCACATTCAGCTCTGCCTCTATTAAGGAGAGGTGAGGGGAGCTGTATTTTCATTTCTTCTCTGCCTCACTCTCACCTTCTGTCTCAGCTAAGTACATTCCAAATACTATGTTGCCTGCTAAGAAATATGGTCACTTTGAAAGAAGCAGAGAAAACTTAACATAAGCTCAGTCATCGACTCTGTGGCTAGCAGTGATGGTTATTTACATACGTGTCTTGGGCGTGCAGTTTCATGTAGATTTAACTGGCAGTAAAGATTTAACTAGCAGTGGGATCCCTGGGTGGCGCAGCGGTTTGGCGCCTGCCTTTGGCCCAGGGCCCGATCCTGGAGACCCGGGATCGAATCCCACGTCGGGCTCCCCGTGCATGGAGCCTGCTTCTCCCTCTGCCTGTGTCTCTGCCTCTCTCTCTCACTTTGTGCCTATCATAAATAAATTAAAAAAAAAAAAAAGATTTAACTAGCAGTAAAGAGAAAGCAATAAAGTAGCTTAAAGCTACTTGGTCTTTTTACCTGAGTCATCAAATATTAAGAAAAATAAATTAATGCACACTATTTGTTAAAACAAGTTGTACCTGATGCTTTAAACTAGGAAGTTACATACTTCTGTAGGAGGCCAAATAGTAAGTATTTTGGGCTTTGTGGGCCAAAGGATCTCTGCCACTGCTGTTCAGTTCTGTCATTGTTGCACAAAAGTAGCCATTGACAATACCTATGGATGGGTGTGTCTGTTTTCCAGTAAAATTTTATTTACAAAAATAGGCTATGGCTATGACTAGAGTTGGCCACTGGGCATATAGTTTGCCAGCCCTTGAGTGAAACGGTCCATTTTGGTCATTTTTTTTTTAAAGATTTTATTTTATTTGAGAGAGAGAGAGCATGAGGGAGCAAGATGGGGTGGGAGGGTGGGAGGGTGGGAGGGCGGGGGCCAGAGGGAAAGGGAGAAGCAGACTCCTCGCTGAGCAGGGACTCTGATGTGGGGCTTGATCCCAGGACCCTGGGATCATGACCTGAGCTGAAGGCATACGCTTCACCAATTGAGCCACTCAGGTACCCCCCCCCACCCTTTGGTCATTTTAAATTTTTTATTCTCTCAGGTATTCTCTTCTTTCATCTGCTTTTCTCCAAACCTCAGATAAAGCCCAAGAGAAAGAAGGAAACTGTCTTCCAGTCTGACATCTTCCAACCTCAGATGCATGCTTTTTGTCTACCTGCTTCTGGTCTGCTCTCCTGGTTTACGTTTGAGGCTAGAAGAACTGTGATCCAGGACTTCCCAGTAAGGACACTCAGTGTTGCTGTGTGCCTGTTCTGGGTTCCCCCCAGCTTCTTTGGCGCTGTAACCTTCCCGGGGTCTGGCGTGGCTGGTCACTCAGGCTCCTATGGCTTTTAAGAGGTCTTCCTACCTCCCTCTGTTTTCAATATTACACTTATTTGTCTGGCACTCCCTACTCAGACCAAGGTCCAGAGAGCACCTCTCAGTCTTAGATCTTGGTATTTTAAAAAAGGGAATAAAGGCATTTGAAAAATCTTCTCTCAAAATAGTAAGTGAGCTCGCATCTTATACTATATGTCAGAAGCTGAAAATTACATTCTCCTTTCCCTTTTTATTTTGGCTCCAATGTATCCTAACTTACCCACTCCACTTCACCCCAGGATAGGCTAGCCTCAGATAAAGGGCATGCATTCAAAGTCCAAACAGGAAAATGTGTACATAGTTTTCAAACCATTAGTCTGTTACACGTTACCTTCTGTATCTTCACAGCAATCCTAGGTGTTGTTATTCCCATTTAGAGATGAAAAAAACATAGTTCAGATGATATGCTAAAGTTTTCACAGCTAGTGCATAAGAGAACAGGAGGTTACACCTGTCTCTGATCTACTCCCTGTTCACATTCAACCGCAGTTCCTGAAAGATGCAGAAACCTAATGGTGAAGAGCATGGGTCTGATTTCTGGCCCTAAAGCCACCAAATATCGGTTCCAACCATCTTAACAAATTCAAGAATTCTCAGCCATTGCTTAAAATCATTGGGATTAAATGAGACAATGATAGTAACGGCTCTTTCATCTAGTCCTGTCTGCCTGGCAGGCAGTTTCTAAACACTCAATGATCTCATTTAATTCTCAAAACCATCCTAGGAACACCTGGGTGGCTCAGTGGTTGAGCATCTGCTTTTAGCTCTGGTCGTGATCTCGGCATCCTCTGATCGAGTCCTGCATCAGGCAACCTGCAGAAAGCCTGTTTCTCCCTCTGCCTATGTCTCTGTCTCTCTCTGTGTCTCTTGTGAATAAATAAATAAAATCTATAAAATAATAATAATAATTCTCAAAATCACCCTATAAGGTAAATATTAAAATTATTCCTATCTTATAGATAGTGTATAATAAAATCCTCAGTATAGAATCTGCCATAGTGTGACAGAGAATAACACTTAGTAACTCTTAGGGGAGCTTGGTTAAGCATCTGCTCTCAACTCTGGTCATGATCCCAGGGTCTTGGGATCAAGCTCCTCCCCCCTCAACAAGGCTCCCTGCTCAGCAGGAAGTCTGCTTCTGTTTCTGCCCTTCCCCCTGCTCGTGTGCTCACGCTCTCTCTCTCTTTCTCTCACATACACACGCACACTCTCTCCCTCAAATAAATAGAATCTTTAATAAATATATAAATACTCTCTTCTTACAACCACACCCATAAGAAACATTTAGACAGAAATCTTTACCCAGAGCAGAAGCAATTCTTGATAGGCAGCCTTTGTTTGCTTATAATATGGGTCAGGGTGAGGGATCCTCCCATTTTTAAAAGGACTAAAAGAGTATCAGACTTAAGAACAAACTTCTGGGGACACCTGAGTGGCTCAGTCCATTAAACCTCCAACTCTTGGTTTCAGCTCAGGTCATGATCTCAGGGTAGTGAGACTAAGCCCCCAGTGGAGGGCCCCTACCAGGTTCCATCCTCTACTGCAAAGTCTGCTTGGGATTCTTTCCCTCTCTCTCTGCCCTTCCCCTTGTTTGTGCATGCAGGAGCTCTTTCTCTCCTTCTCTCAAATAAATAAAGAAATCTTTAACAAGAACAAACTTCTGTGTCCACCTACACTACCATTTGGCTTGGGTCCCCTTGCTACCCAATCTCCCTGGCTTCAGGTGTCTAGGACACAATGCAGTGTCCTGAAGGAGAAAGCAGTAAAAGAATGTGTACCAGCATGACCAAGACAAGCTGCTGGTTCCATTCAATACCCAGGCAAGACTTCTCTTTTCAATTTACATTTCTATTAGAGTTATTTTAATTTTAATCCACTTCATGTGATTTGGGGCTATTTTTCATTTTGAATTCTTACTATCACAGCTTCCTCATCTCATGAAGAGAAGAGACATTGTATTATGGGAAGCCTTGAACTGGAAGTCAAATATGTGGCTTAAAATTCCTATTGTGTCACTAAATGTGTAGTATTAGTGATAATTTGACTTTTACATATCTATTTCATAACTCTATCAAGCCATAAATTGAGACTGTCAAATTAGATTATCACAAGGATGCCACCCAGCTAAAAATTGTTTCCTAATTATTTTCTATTGCCTGAAACATAAATGCTCACAAATCTCTTCATCTTTAGTCAATGTAAGTCTTGCAAATATTGCCACTGTCAACCACCTGACAATCATTAATTTAGGAGACTAACTCCAAGCCTTGAATAATGCCATCGTTTTTAGAAATAATTATTTATGAATCTCAATTTCTCATTCAATTTATTATTAAACTGAAACATAAATGGAAAGAATATGAACTATAATATCTAAGGGTTTCCTAGCCCTATCAGTATGTTAATCATTTAGTATAATAAAAAGTAAACAAGCATCAATCTCTCTTCTCACTGCTTCTCAAAGCAGATGATTTAGCTTTTGAACTGTGCTTATGTTTGCTTCACATCAAGATCTTTTGTCAGCAATTCATGGAATCATATTTAAACATTATATATATTTTTTTTGCTTTAAGGATCTCATTTATATTTAGATTTCACAGAGTTGCTATATACCAAAACAAAACTTTTACAGTTTCCCTAGCTTTGGGATTTCTAAAGCATGAGTCTTCTTTCATACCATGAGGAGCAGAAAACAACTGTCTTAAAAGCATTGAAATTGTTATGGTTGGAAATTTCCAGATATTGGAAGGTTGAGGATCATCATCTCATAATGCATATGACCAAAGAAATTTTGTTCTTTCCTCTCCAAAGAAAGAAAAAGCCATAAGTTCTTAAAAATTTGCTTGAACATTCATTCAGTCATTTATTTATTCACTTACACATTTAGGAGATATTTATGCCTCCCATGTACCTGAAACTGTGTTAGGTAACTATAATAGAATGTCAAAATAAATTTGGTTCATGCTTCTGTGAAACTTAGGGATTGTTGTCTTATTTTGCTACTTGTTTTTCTGGCTTTTGAGTTCTTTAAGGGAGCTTACATATATTTGCTATAACACCCATTTATAACACTGTGTCATAAGCATAGAAATTTCAAAAATATTTAATGATCATTTGTTATATACAAAAGTTTGAGTTAGTTTGCTGGCTGTAGAAAAATAATGGAATTTCAATACACAAGAAAAATGAAAATTAAGAATGAAAATGATTGAAAAATCACTTACTCCCAAAGAGAACACCTGAAAAATATGTTTTCAGAAATTGAAGGTCAAAGAGGGGCAAAGCACATCCGAGAAAATGAGTTTCTTAATCTCATGGAGCCAGATTTGCCCATTGAGCATACAGTTTATGACAAAATAATTGTCCGGTAATTACTCTAAAAGATGGAACAAAATCAAATTAAAATGGAGCAAATTGCCTTTTGCATTGTGGCCAATGACAAGTAGTGACACATTCACACTGCTGCAAAATAGCATTTTGCTTTTTCTGAGAAGTGACTGGTTGCTGAGTGGTTGACTAGTTTATTCCATGTAAAAAAAAAAAGTCTTCTACAACTCTGTCTCTCAGTGGAAGTATGAAGTTTCTGACTGCTACTGCCACTGTGGCAATTTCATATTCAGTAATGAAAGATACTTCTGAAGCCGTATACACGTATACACATATACACGTATACACGTATGTGTAGCAAATATCACAGCTGCTAATTCTGGAACACTTGCTATGTGCCAAGGACTGTTCCAGGTAATTTACATGTATCAATTAATCTTACATGCACAAATCTGGCAGGTAAGTATTCTTATTTTTCAGATGAATAACTAAGACATGGAGAGATTGAAGATGTTGCCTGATAGTTTCATAGAGAGCCAAGTGTAGATTCTGGATTGAAAATCAGGCACTCAGTGTCCAGAGCAGGTGTTCTCAGTTATAAAACAATGTGCCATGTGTCATTCCGCATAGTCCAGAAGCCAGTCGATGCTCCTCTTTTTCATATTTTTTATTTTTATTTATTTTTTAAGATTGTATTTATTTATTTGACAGAGAGAGAGCAAGAGAACACAAGGAGGGGGAGCAACAGAGCAGAGGGAGAAGCAGACTCCCCGCTGAACAGGGAGCCCGATGTGGGGCTCTATCCCAGGACCCTGGGATCATGACCTGAGCCGAAGGCAGAAGCTTAACCGACTGAGCCACCCAGGTGCCCCAATATTTTTTAAAAATAAAGCCTAGTACTTATTTCACATAGCATCAAAGTAAAAAACAAGTTTGCATCTGATGAACACAGTGTGAGTGAATGAGTTGTTATGTTTGTAACTACTACATGTGGACTAATTTAAGTTGGGAGAGAGACAAATGGATAACATTGAAGAAGATCTGCTGGTGGCTTGGATGCCAAAAGGGAAGACATTCAGATTTGTGCCTGTGCTTTTCATGCCCCCAAAAAATGGTTCAGTCACTATACCTAGAGATAATCAGTCCCATTAACATATCCACACAGGTAACTGAATGGTAAGTTCATTCATCAGGAAGAGGGATATGACATTTTGTTGCTTTCCTTTATACAAGAAGTATTTATTGAGCAATACAATAAGAGCTGCAACAGACATTCACAGAAAGAGGGCTATGGAAATGTGTAAGACTTTGGTGAGGAAGTACATTATTAGTCCACTAGAACTGCTATAATAAAATACCACACACTGGGTGGCTAAAACAGCAGAAATGTATTTTCTCACAAATCTGGAGGCTGGCATTACACGAGTAAGGTGTCAGCAGGGTAGTGTCTGGTGAGAGCTCTCCCCATGGGTTGCAGAAGGCCACCTTCTAGCTGTGTCCTCACATGACCTAGTGGATTTGCAGTGGCAGGGGGAAAGAGCCAGGTCTCTGATGTCTCTTCTAAGGACACTAATCCTATCAGTTCGGAGTCCCACCCTTATGTCCTCATTTAACTGTAATGAATTCCTTAGAGGCTTCATCTCCTAAAACACTAGGGATTAAGGCTTTGAAATATAGATTTGGGGAGGATATGAACTTTTAGTCCATAACAGGAGGTAATGTTGCATCTAATTCCTTTAAGGATAAATGAATAAAACTAGATCCAGGGAAGTTACAGAAGAACAAAATCAGAGGCAGTTACTATTCCCCCTAGGCTACTGTTATGTTTTATAAAGTACGTTATGCAATGAAATGTTAATATATTTGAAAATCTTGATGCCATGGGCAATTCTGGGAAAATACAAATGACCGAAATTAACTCAAGTCATATAAAAAAATCAAATACATGAATAAAAGAAATTGGAAAAGTTATCAATGTAATATAGTACAATAATATAAAAAAGACAAGGGTCAGAACCACTTGGTTTCAAATCAAAAAAGATATTCCTAATGTTACAACCTTATCAATAATACGATGTGCTCCATAAAATAAATAAATGACATTGTTTAACATTTGTTTTACATTTACAACTTGTTAGGAATTATGCAATGCTTTGTATTATTTCATCTAACTTTTTAGGGAAAAAACAAGGGAAAAAAATCAAGTGTAGGAGAAAGCAACTTCCTTAACATATAAATAGTATCTTGGAATGCCTGGATGGCTCATCCAGTTGAGTGTCCAGACTCTTGGTTTTGCCTCAGATCATGATTTCAGGGTCCTGAGATGGAGCCCAGTGTTGGGCTCTGCACAGCAGGGAGTCCGCTTAAAGATTCCCTTCCTCTGTCCCTCCCCACACTCCCACATTTGCACACACTTGTTTTCTCTCACTCTCTCTCTCTCTCATTCTCTCTCTCTCAAATAAATAAATAAATCTTTAAAAAAATAATATTCTGATAAATGACCAGAAGTGAGAGAGTTCTTACAAGTAGAAATGTGCAAAAGATGCCAATCATAATTTCTATTTAATAATATTCCAAAAATTCTAAGCCACAAAAATATATTTTACCTATTAAAAATTGTAAAGAAAAACATTATTTACAAAGGCTATGCATATGTATCTTAAAGACTCAATAAAATCAACACAAATTTTTTAAGTTAATAGGAGTTCTGTAAAGTGTTTCAATAAAATATGAAAATGCAAAATCATTAGTTTTGATCTATTTCAGACATAATCAGTCCAGAAGAGAGGGAAGAAAGATGCTCTACACAATAGCGGAAGACAATTAAAACATGAAATATCTCAGAAAAAATGAATATTTTATATATGTAAGACACCATCAAATTTTACTCTGGGATCAGAATGATTTTAATACAACAGCAGAGTCCATTTTCACTGAGAAAAATAAATACTTTTGGTATGCCACTGTTTCAATTACTTTAAATAAACATAATGAAATATTTCTTCAAAAGACTAGTCAGATGTTTTTTAGGATGTACTTGACAAAAATAATTCTAATGTTATCTCAAAGAATAAACAAGTGATATACAATTGAAGAAAATAATTATAAGTGGGGAAACTAATATAAACAATTTAAAACATGCTACAACACTACAATCAACAGATAGATGAACAGAAAGGAATAGATACCTTTGAGATAAACTTAGACATATACCAGACCTGAATTTTTTTTTTAAGAGAAAGAGAGAGATGTAAGTAACGGGAGGGGGCAGAAAGAGAGAGAGAATCTCAAGTAGGCTCCACACCCAGTAGGGAGCCTGATAGCAGGCTCAAATCTTTCAATCCTGAGATCACGACCTAGCAGAAATCAAGTCAGATACTTAACTGACTGAGCCACCCAGACATCCCATGAAATTGTTTGATAAATAAACTATAATAAAGGAATGTGCAAAGGAAAGATTATGCAATAAATATCATTGGGAATGATTAGCTGGGTATTTGAAAAATATATTCACTTGTTCCTTACCATGTATCAAGTATGAAGATAATCCCAAAGAATTATAAATTCTAATATAAAACCATGTGCAATTAAAACCTAGAATAGCATATTGATTTGACTAATCTTTAGTTTTGAAACACTTTCTAAGTATAAATACAAAGAGAAGCAAAGGAGGAAAGAGATATATATTTGACTACATAAAATTTAATAACTGTGTATTAAAAATGCCAAAGGGAAATCAAAAGACAATCTACCAAAAACTTTGAAATATGAAATTGAAAAGATATTGTCATTGAAACATATAAATGATAAAAATTCTTCCAATTTAGGGGCTTCTGGGTGGCTCAGTCCATTGAACCTCTACTTTCAGCTTAGGTCATGATCTCAGGCTCTTTGGACTCCCTGCTCAGCCAAGAGTCTGCCTCTCCCTCTCCCATTGCTCCTCCCCACCCCTTGATGTGGTCTCTCTCTCTCTCAAATAAATAAAGAAAATCTTTTTTTAAAAAAGTTCTTCCAAGTTAAGTTACACAGTAAAAGCAACTTGGAAAACAGACAAATCCACAATCCTTTTAGCATAAATATGAGTAGCCAACAAATATAAGCTTACATCACTAGTCATCAGAGAAAAGTGAATTAAATGAAAATTTAACAAATTATATATTCCTTATCAAATGCAAAATAAGCACATATAGCTATATTCTAATAAGAACTCTACTTTTTTAGGAAATAAGTGTGTTCTTATGTCTTTTTAAATGATATATGGCTTTGAAATTATTCATACTCTTTTATCCCATTTTCTTCTGTCTGTAAATTAATCCTAAGGAGATAATCAGAAAAATAGTAATAGATTCACTGTATAAATTGCATATTGTGGTAATATTTGTATTAGAAAAGAGTGAGGGATCCCTGGGTGGCGCAGCGGTTTAGCGCCCGCCTTTGGCCCAGGGCGCAATCCTGGAGACCCGGGATCGAATCCCACATCAGGCTCCCGGTGCATGGAGCCTGCTTCTCCCTCTGCCTGTGTCTCTGCCTCTCTCTCTCTCTCTCTCTGTATGACTATCATAAATAAATAAATAAAAATTTAAAATAAAAAATTTAAATAAAAAAAAAAAAGAAAAGAGTGAAAAAAGTATTTATGACCAATAATAAGTAAATAGTGAATAAATTAACATATATTCAAATGTTGAAAGCTTATCCAGCCATTAAAAACCAGGTTTTTTGGGCAGCCTGGGTTGCTCAGTGGTTTAGCGCCACCTTCGGTCCAGGGTGTGATCTCGGGATCCGGGATCAAGTCCCAAGTCAGGCTCCCTGCATGGGGCCTGCTTCTCCCTTGGCCTGTGTCTCTGCCTCTGTGTGTGTGTGTGTCCCTTTGAATAAATAAATGAAACCTTTAGGAAAAAAAAAATCAAGTTTTTTTCAGGGCTCCTGAGTAGCTTAGTGAGTTAAGCATCCAATTCTTTTTTGGCTCAGGTCATGATCCAGCCTCCTCCCCTCATAACTGCCTTCCCCTGGTCAAGCACTCTGTCGACCCCCATGGGGCTCCCATTAAGCTTGGAGCCTGTTTAAGATTCTCTCCCTCTTCCTCTACTCCTCACCACCCCCACCCCTCCCACAAGAAAAATCAACTTTTTTCTTGGTGATATGAGCAAACACTCACAAATTAAAGTTAGGTTAAAAAATTTAAAAAGCAGGAGAAAAAATTATTTAAATCTATTAGTTCTCACTATTGTGTAAAAACATAGCATACACTTGATAATTTAAACTAAAGAGGTGAATAATAACTAAATAGATCTCTGCAATAAAGGGAAAAAGAAAGACACAAGATATTGTTACTATTTCTGTGAATTGCTTTATAGACTGCTTCCATTTATCATGTTTGTGTATCTTCAAAATTGTATAGTACACATTAAGCTAATACAAAGAATCAGGCACCATATGAAACTCATTTTTATCAGAGATTGTGCCTAGTATCAAACTACCAATATTTTAAGAATGCAATCAGTCAGGAAATATCCTAGTAATCTCCATAAGCCCTCCTTTTTGCATCATATCTGGTCTATGGTCTAGAATAATAGAAGCCCCCAATGTCACCTCATAGAGTAGGGAACATTTAAATAGTAAAACATCTTTATTTTATACTTAATAGAGTTGTATAGTTTATGTGACACTCTCTAGGGAGCCATGCCTCATAAATCCATCCAAGTTTAGGTTTGTTTACAATAAGCAATCCTCAACCAAGAATATCTTCCTCAAAGTATTTCATAGATAACAAATCTCCCTTCCAATAAATGTGATTATTCTGGTGGCCTGGAGGTCAAGTTATCATTGTTTACAAGGACATTGAACCAGGTTACCTGCCTTCTTAACCTCCCACTCCCCAGGAGCATCTCCCTGGTAATCAGGAAGGATCACAGGCTAGCTGCTTAACCTTCCTCCCCAATATTGTTTTAAAATAAAACATTTTCGAAAGAGAGAAATTTTAAAAAAAAAAAGAAAAAGAAAAAAAAAGAGTCACAGCATTTACTATGAATTGGAAGAAAATAAGACTGTATCAGTGATAACAGTTAGTGGTTCATTATAATAATCCAGAAAATAAGTGAAGCAGTCTTAAACAATGAAGTAACAGTAGATAGAGAAGGTGAGTGAGATTTAATAAATACTACAGCATTTCAATAAGTGTAATAATTGACTAGATGTTGGGTAAGGGAGTTGAAGGAATAAATAATTATTTCTAGTCAGAAGCTTAGGTAGGTGGTGTATGAATGATATGGCTATTTGTGAAGAGTAAAGAAAACAGAGGAGCAGTGTTTTGGGGGGTTGAGATTCTTTAATAGAAGACTAGACAACTGTAGTTATATTTAAATTCTAATGAAAAGCAACCATTAGAGACAGAGAAAATGAAGATTAGGAAAAAAATCAGGGATAATAAATGGAATGAGGTCATGTAACTTATTTAGATTCCAGAATTAATGAGGAGGAATCAACTTTCAATGATGGGACACTTGTCTTTTCCAATGTGGTAGGAGGAGAGAACAGAAGGCTATTCTCTGTTGATGTATTTTCTTTTCATTTTCTCTACTATGTTCACCAAATATGGTGCTTTATTCTGAGTATTCAACTACTTGGTGAACTGAATATTAAAGATTAATTATTAGGAATGAAATCAGAATAGAAATGCTAGATGACCCCTGAGAAGGTTTCATTCGGGCTATGGAGAAAGAAGCTAATGGGGCCAGCTGAGGAATGGTGATTCAGTGGAAGTCCTCCCTGCCACCACCACCTCCCCACCAAGGATTGGAGCATTTATATCTTAAATTCAAGAGGTTTTCACTCTTGCATTTTTTAAACAATTTTATTTATTTGCTTGAGAGAAGAGAGAGCAAAAGTGAGGAGAAGGAACAGAGGAAGAGGGAAAACCAGGCTTCCCACTGAACAGGGAGCCCGACATGGGACTCCCAGAACCCTAGAATCATGACCTGAGCCAAAGGCAGACACTTAACCAATTGAGCCACCCAGGCACCCCTACTCTTGCATTTTTTTCACTTCTGAATACCTCCTTTCTACCTTTCTTCTAATAATATCATCTTTTTTAAGTATCTTAATCAGTTCATTTTCAGATTACTCAGCTGCAAGTTGATTAAACTTGCTTCTTTCCTAGAGATCACTTTAGCTACACTTTAATCATAGTGTTTCTTAGGCTGTTGATTTCTTAGTGGTTTATCCTTGCTATTTTAGTTCTTACTGACCTATTCTCTTATTGTAGATTTAACTTGAAGTTTCAGAAGCTTCTTATTAACTACAGTGATGTATTTTTATTTAATCCAAGTAAAGCCAGTGCTAATTAGTTTCTCATGAGTTCAAAAGATGATCAGCCTGTAAAATTTGCTCTGATCCAGAAACTGTTGTCATGGCAATGCCCCGTCTAATACAAGGTTTGCCTCTATAGGTAGATATATTCTTTTATTATAGCAATCTTCTTAGTATCTATTAACATCTTTTGATGCACATGATGGTGTGTTGTTTTTATTTTCATTTTTGCTTTTGCAACTTGAAAAGCAAGAATTTTAGCGTTAGAGAAAGCATGTAGGAAAGAACCAAGGAGCATAAAGCAGTTTATTTCTCATGGATTTATTTCCTTCCCTTGTAAACTGCACTAAACCCTCTCCAGTTTGCTAGCTGATAGAAGACCAGAAATTAAGGGAAATGTTCTGGGAAAGATATTGTGAGTGTATTGATATATTCAAAGCTGCTAGAGTCAGTGATAGAGTTTGATTCAAATAGTCAGTCTTCCAGATGTATTAGGAACCCAGAAATTCTGTACCCAGAGGTTTAGAGGTCAGGGGATAGCTAGGTTTGAGATTCTAGGCCTACATATTCGGTGGTAGGAGCAGAAGGGAGACCACATTGACTGGATTCTCAGACTAGCCAAATGAGGAAGGACGAGCCAAGTCTGTTGGTGGTGACTGTTGCTGCCAGACAGGTTTGGGTCCATATGAAACTCTCTCCCAGGGCCTTTTATAAAAGCAATTGAAGGACACTTTGAAGAGATAATTGGTAGTAAGACTGATGAAGGTCAAACAATCATAATATGATCATTAAAAGCGTAGGACCTTATGTAGTAGCCTGCTGGGAAACAGGGAATATGTAACATAAAGCTTATAGAAAAGAAATTATTTATTTTATCTGAAGTAATGGTTAAATACTTATAAATCCTTTTAAAAATGTTAACTGATGACATTATGTGCACAAACACTGGGATATAACTGAAATTTTTATTGAAATAATTCTTTTTCTCTACCTTTATTGTTTTTAGGCAACCTGGCTCTTTGAGGTTAGTTAATTTTCAAAGCTGACTCAACAAAGCAGCACATAAGGAATTCACCTGAAGGAGAATGTGGCTATCAGAAATACAACTTTCAGGGTGGCCTGGGTGTCAATTATTCTTTATATTCCTGGAATTGCTTTATAAACAGCCTAATCTTAAAACAAAGCTAGACTCCTCCCTGCTCTGAGTCATCCCTCTGCACTCTCTTGGGGACAGGAGAATTATCTAAAACTCCTAGTTTTCTGGTTCTGGCCATTAATTTCCAGAATAAGAGTGGAGATGAAGTGTTGGTGATCTAGTTTATTCTAATGAGCATATGACTTCAGAGCAGTATATATCATAAAATAAATCCTAAATCCTATAATTCACAGAAATCTTTGCAATTGTAACCTGGAATTCTCAATTCTTAACATGTATTTTTAGAACAACACGTTTTGGAGTCAAGCCACTAGTGTCCACATCTTGATTTATCACTTACTGTACGGCATGAGACAAATAGATGGGCATCAGTTTCCTCATCTATAAAATGAATATAATTATAGTGTGTATTTACCGGTCATTATGGATTTAAGAGAATTAATATTTGTTAGGTGCTTAGAATCATGCTTGGCATATAGAAAGTGATATATATTTCTTTTTTAAATGATCAAAAAGAAATACGTTTTTCCTGAAAATGAAATGATAAAATCTATATAAAAATCTTAGCCTGGTGCCTAGAACATTGCAAATGCTGGATAATTGTTAACTACTTGGTCACTCAAAAAAACATTCATTGAAAGCAAGGATATACCAGGTCTGACTAGACACTAGGGACTGAAGAAAACACCCAATGTCTATCATATGAGCCTAGGTATAGTCAAACAGAGGCAACAACACTAATCAAATATACAAACACAGGGACACTAACTACTATAGTAAGTGTTTTGTAAAGATGACAGATAGTACTATGAGACCTGTACGCAGAGCTTTGGTTTAGTGTGTGCATGTAGAGGGGTGGGTGTTGGTAGGTTGTCAGGAATCCTTTCATAAGCAACTGCCAGTGGAGCGGAGAGCTGAAAAATGAAAAGGGGAAATCAACAAAGAGTGGAGGGAAATGGGTCCAGGGAGAAGGAAGAGCGGGTACAATGACTCCATCACTACGAGAGGGCCAACCATGGCCACGCAGGGAATGCAGAAGGGACTTTGACATGCACGGAGGTTGGAGGCAGAGGCAAGATCCCCATCATCCGGGACTGTTTAAACTACATTAAGACTTTTTCTTTCTTTCTTTTTTTTTTTTTTTTACTTTATCTTAAAAGTAATTGAAATTCATTGAAGTACCTAAGCAGTGTGGTCCGTGATTTGAAAAGAAGATTCCACTGCAGGGATTCTTGAACCTTTTGTATTTCAGAATCACTTAGAACAGTTTTTAAAATGGATTGCTGGGCTGCAGTCCAGTTTCTGATTCCTTATATCTAGGTCAGGAGGGAGAATCACACTTCTAACAAGATCCCAGGCAATGCTGATGCTGTTGCTGCTGGCCTGGGGACCACATTTTTAGAACCACCAGTTCGTGAAATCAATTGAATGGATCAAAAGTGAGTGCCAGATGTACCACTGAGAAAGGAAGGTCAGCCATCTAGACAAGAGGTGATAGATTTTGGACTCAGTGAAGTAGAAAGAAGTCAGCTAATCTAAGGAATATTTAGGAGGCATAATTGGTACTAGGTAGGATATAGATTTGAAGGACAGGGAGATGTCAGGAAAAAGCTCCTGGGTTAATTACTCTACTTTGTCATCTGGAAGGAAAAAAGTCTCATCTTTAGGATTGGGAATGGAAGTAATATATCAACTCAAAATGAGAGGTTTTATTTTTTTTTTAAGGCTCCCTTGACCTTCATTGGCTGGCTGATATGGGCTACAAACTGACAATAATAATAGAAAGCACTGATGCTGATGGCCAAATTATGAAAGAATATTGGCCTCAAGGAACGCCAGAAAGCATGTTCTAGGAAGCTGCCAAAGAGCACCCTGGCCCTGCCTGTGGTATTCCCTCTGGGAAGGTAGCACACGAGCCAAGTTACACTTGGGCTCAGTGTCAGATCTTGTTGCTCTCACTGCAGCTGAAGCAAGTAAATAAAGCTTCTAAAATGAGTAAAGACAGTGACTGAGAACTAGTGATTATGAGTAGAAAGAGAAAAAAGCAGGTAAAAGATCAAACTATAAAAGGTTAATCTCTGAGTTGGAAAGAAATTTCAAAGACAGTGAATGTAGAAACTGTTCAAGATGAAGAAGCTCGCAATGCAGGAAAAGAGTCAGTTGGCACACCAAAGGAAACAAATGTGAGACAAAAATGAAAAGGGGAAAAAAGGGGAGACTTTTTTTTAGTATTTTAGAGGTAATATCCCTAAAGATCAAACCACTGCAGAAATAAGTCAGGGAATCCTAATATGTGCTAGGGTGCATTCTGAGGAATATTCTGGAAAAGCATAAGTGGCAAAAAAACAAAACAAAACAAAAACTGGCATATTTTGGTAACAGCCTCTCCAGTGTTTGGAGGAAATAAAAGAGGCTCACCCTTGGAAATACTGGAGATAATACCCAAAGGTCTTTGAGAAAGGTTCACAAACAAGAATCTGATAGCATTCCAGAGATCAGCTAGTGTCTTCTTGCCAAAAAGTAAATGGCATCTCTCCCAAAGACAGAAGGCATTTGGCTCAGGATGTAATGGGGAGAATTGTGGGAAGTCAGAGCAGGAATGCCCATGAGAAAGGTTCAGTGGAATGTGAAGTGTCAAGAGAATCTTTGAGAATGAAGAAATGAATATGTAAAGTTTTACGGTACCTTGAGGCAGAATATAATTTGGTATCAAGTATTGAGAGTATAAGACATTTTTATTCTTGTAAAGGATCTTAGCATTAAAGTCACAGGAAGAAGTAAAAGCGAAACAAAATAATACCAAAAACAACCCCAAAATTAAATAAACCTGGGCAATTCAAATTATGAACATTCAGGGTATGAACATTCAGGGTAGTAATCAGAAGACTTTTGCAGATACCACCTACCAGCCAAGACCTAAATTCTGGGTGAAGTCTATGGCTTAACATAAAAGGAAGAGATGTGTTTGCTGTTTTGAGAATTTATATACAGTTTTTTAATACATATAATCATGGGCATATTTTGAAAGATTCAAGGTATGTAATTCATAACCTACAGGAAGAAAACAAGAGGAGATAAAATAGTTGGGTTTTTGTTTGCTTGCTTATTACTTGGCTAGGATTTGTTTTGTTGTGGATGTTTGCTTGGATTTGTTTGTTTCAAGTAATAAAAACAATTATAATTAACATAGACAAAAAGAAAAATGATTACAAGTTTATGGAGTAGCTCTTAAAACTGAAGGAATATCTAAAGAACCAAACCCTGGCAGGGAGGATCCCAAGCAGCTCCTTGGGTGCAGGTAATAGAGTTTACATAATTGTCTCATGAAGGAACCCCACTGTGATTAATCAGCTCCAAAATTTTTCCCTCCAGACCTTTTCATTCAAGTTTCCAAGCCCCAGAGACAGAGTTTAAATGATCTGGATCATCTGCCCAACACTGGTTAGGAAAGAAGGAAATATTCTCTACAATCCCAAAGATTGCACACAGGAGGAGGAAGTTGATATCTCAATAGGAAATTGGGGCATTATTATCAGAAGAAGGGAGAGCGATCCAGACAATAAAAACCAACAAATATCTGCTATGGAATCCTTTAAATATAACATGCTTATAGAGTAACTTTTTGTAAAAAGGGTAATTCAATGAACTATTGAAAGACTATATTCGTTAGCTATTTTATATTATATATTTATCCAGAATTTATTAATAATGAGTTATGTTTTGAACTTAGAGGAAATTGTGTATATGTGTGTGTGTGCACATGTAGTTAGAAATGGTAATAATTTGCATAGATGTAAGAAGGTTTTATTATTCCAAAAGAATTTCAGCTATGGTGAGAACTCTGATTCTTGACTATAACAAAGAGTAATAACATAACAGCAAACCCTAACGTTGTGCTTTCTCTGGTCCAGGCACCATCAGAAGCATTTTATTAATTTTATTTAACAGTCACGATAAATGACAATCATTTTTTTTTCTTAACTATTTCTAACTTTATCCACTTAATTTGTCAATGATTCATTTCTGGTCTTGAAGGCTGGACTGAACTGATATGAAGATCCCTAAGCGGATCCCAAGTTCTGTTCCTTTACATGGATGAAATGTCTTACCACTTCACGAATCATCTCATCGCGCACCCACACTGTGTACTACACAGTGACTGTCAAACATGTTGACTCACAACCTCCTAAGGGCACAGGAACACTCTATTCCAACCCCACATGCCTGCCACTGTGAGCCAGAGAGGTGGGTTGAAGAGTGAGGGGGTGGCTGCAATCTAGAAATAAAGCCCAACTATCTATCCTCTTTCATCTTTTAAGTTTTAGGCAGGTATTGAATTCTATCCTAAATATACCCCTGTTTCTTTCAGTGTAAAACACACATACACACACACACACCTGAAAAATTTTAAAGTAGAATTACCATTCCATGGAGAAGCCTCCTATTCTCTTTGGCTTCACATTTCTCTCCCTAATACCTTCAAGTGTATTTATGATTTGAGAATCACACTCGAACCTCTTCTATTCCAAGCTTCCTTCCAACCTTTACTTTTAGTGGAGCATATCTCTAAAGTGTGACACCGAAGGTAGTCTGTCTCTTTTTTTAAAAGGTTTTATTTATGTATTCATTAGAGACACAGAGTGGGAGACAGAAACATAGGCAGAGGGAGAGCAGGCTCCCTGCAGGACCATCCCAAGATCCATCCCAGGACCCCAGGGTCACAACCTGAGCTGAAGGCAGGCAGATGCTCACCCCTGAGCCACCCAGGTGCTCCTGAAGATAGTCTCTTAATGGAAAGCAGAACTGGAGGCACACTGAGTCCCATTAAGTTATACTTTTACCAAAGATTTTGTTAATTTTTTTAATAATAAATTTATTTTTATTGGTGTTCAATTTGCCAACATACAGAATAATACCCAGTGCTCATCCCGTCAAGTGCTCCCAGATTTTGTTAATTTTTAATGCTAATGTCTTGATATTCTTTTATAGTACTCGAGACTACTAAAAATCATTAAGAAGTTTTAATTATACTATTTACTGTTATAATTTGCTTTGTCCTGTAAATTATTGCTCTCTCTGGTGAAAGCTAAGGTGACAGTGCTGTGGGTCCTTTAAAAATAGGCTGTATCGATTAACAGTTCAAGATGTGTTGGGTATCCAACTGAATTTTAGTTATGAGAAGTAGGTTTAAAGGTCCCTGTCAAGGGGTTGTCAGTTAGGCTCCAAGAAGCAAACTTTCCTGACAGTTTCTGTACAAAGCAGGGGTTACTGAGTAACTGCCCCTACTGTTCAGTGATTGATCGGGACAGCCATGAAAAGCTGAGGAGAGAAGTGTGCAGAGAGTTAACAAGAAGAACCTCAATACAAAATGTCCAGGAAGCAGAAAAACTGAGAGGCACACAGTGAAAGGAACACTGTTTCTGCCTAGTGACCAATTTTTTTCTCATTTGGTAAAAAAAAAAAAAAAAAAACAGTCGTGGAATTGAAGTATTCTAGATAGATACCAACTCTGACATGTGACAAAGGCAGGCAAAACTAGGAGATTTTGCTCATTCAGTGGTAGACATATCTTGTATGTCAACTGTGATGGTATTCCCTAAAGGTAGACATATTAAATGTACAAAGAAAGCAACTAAATACATATTTCTTCATTTATACTTGACTCATTTTTGCTTATCTAGTTACCAAGCATTTTATCTTGCACATAGTAGGGGATTCAGCAATCCACTCTTTCATTCATGCAACATAAATAGCATGTATTAAACACCTGCTGCATTCTGGTGATGAGGATAAAGCAGTGAAGAAACAAAGCCCTTCATAGAGCTTAATTCTGGTTATTACGTTCCCTAGCTGCAATAAGGAAAATCGGTGAACATAAAATGTAGTGATCATGACCCAAGCGAACTAGATAGCCAGGGTCTGTTTGAAAGTGTGCTTTGCCACTTCTGAACTAGGTGTCCCAGGGCAAGTTTCTTAACCATTGGAGGCCTCAGTTTCTTTATCAATAAAATGGGATTATAATGAGGCAGCATATGCGTGTGTGTACGTATCTATGTTAATGTAAGTGCTAAGATCAATGTTTGGCACTAATAAGTATCGTGTAAGTGTCAGGTATTCTTATTAAGGGAAATTTTTCTAAATTTAATGCATGGGTAGATAGTCCTCAGTTATAAAGGATGGAGGCCAGAGAAATCAAGACAATAAAACTTGAGGTGCCAAATGTACCTCAATAGACAATTGAGTTTGTATTATTTATTCAAAGAAGATTATAGAAGGCAAGCTAGTTACTTATATCTCTGGCCTTCAGTTTTTTTCTTTTCTTTTCTTTTCTTCTTCTTCTTTTTTTTAAGATGTTATTTATTTGAGAGAGAGTGCGAGAGAGAGAGAGAGAGAGAGAGAGAGCAGGTGTGGGGGCACTGGGCTCAGTCACAAGACCCTGGGATCATAACCTGAGCCAAAGGCAGACACTTACCTGACTGAGCCACCCAAGGACCCCAGCCCTGAGTTTTTCCATCTGTAAAGAAGAGGTGACAAAAGACCTTCTCGATAGAGGTTCTAAGAGGATTAAAGGAAATGATGTGTGCAAAGTGCTTGGCACAAAATCTAGCTGAGAGTGAGCATTTACTAAACAGAGGCTGTTGAAGTTGTAACCTGATTATAATGAATTAACATCATTTATTTAGTTTTTGCAGTTGTGTTTCAATTCAAAAAGGACTTAAGGAAACTTTCAATGAGAACAGTTCTTTTTTTTTTCCTTTTGAGAGAGGGAGAGAGTGTGCAAATGAGTGGGGAGGAAGGAAAAAGGGAGAGAGAGAATCTTAAGCAGGCTTTAGTCTCAGTGTGGAGCCCAACATAGGGCTTGATCTCACAACCTTGAGATCCTGACCAGAGCCAAAATCAAGTCAGATGCTTAACCGACTGAGCCACATAGGCATCCCATCAAGGAGAACATTTCTAAACAGTATTAAACATTGGTCTCAGTTCATTGCTCAACACTTCATTGCTCAGTCAAATCTTGTATATTAAGGTTAGTATTACTCCATTAAAAAAGAGATCCCTCCAGTGAATTTCCTCAGTCTGTAGATCCCAGAATATAGAAAAAATTAAAAGATTGCCCAACTAATTAAACTTATAAAGTAGGATCAAATATACATGAACCTACATAAACCAACTTTTGAAATGTGTCATAATATATTTTAATACTCTTTATTGCTAAATGTTTGTATCTGTCTTCATAAGTGAAATAGACTTTTTTTTAACTTCTTATATTTTCTTTTGGTAATAGATTAACTGGCTTCATGTATGAGTTATACTTCTTTATTTTTCTGTTTTCTAGAATTGTTTTTAATGACAGTAGTCTTCTCTATTCATTGAACTATTGATATCACTCCTACAAAGCCATCTAGGTGTACTGTTTGTTTTCAGTTAACATTCATGAATTATACTTCACTGACTGGTATTTGTTTAATAATAATTTCTTATTAAAATTGTCATTTTTCTATTTGTGCAGATAAAAAACCATTCATTTCATCAGTTTTTCAAATTCAAGAGCATAAAATTACTCCGTATAGTCATTTCCTATTTTTCCTGCTGCATAATCATTTGCTGTTTGTATAAACTGAATTTCTTTAGAAAATAAAATAAACTAAATTCCTTTTTTTCTTGCTTATTCTTGCATGAGGTTTATCTTAGTATTTTTTTTCCAGTTTTATTGAGTCATAATTGACATATAACATTATATTAGCTTAAGGGGTACAACATAATGCTTTGACATATATATATATATCAAAATGATTATTACAATAAGTTTAGTTAATTCATCACCTCACATAGTTACATGTGATGTTGCCAATTATCTCAAATTTCTGCTCTCAATTTCAATGATTTCAGTCCTTATCTTAATTTTTTACTTCTTATTTCTTTAGCTTTGGACTATTGTTCTTTGTCCAGCTTGTTCAGTTAACAATTTTGTTAATTTCCCCAAAACTATGCAAACCTGTAAATTCCCTTTAAATAAAGTACTGTTTCAGCCATATTCCACGAAAGTAAACATGATGTGCCATCAACATCATTTGTTCTAAGGAGTTGAGATTTCTTTCATATTCCTTTCAATTTTCTCTGTAGCTTAGGGGTTAATTAATACTTTTTGAAAATATATGGTAGAAACTTTTTTATTCTCCTTATGTTATTGACTGGACAGGCTGAAACTAACTTTGATGCTAAGTCACAGTCATTAAATCCAATAATTCTGTTCTGGGAGTGCTCCAGAATACAATATCCAGATTCTTTGGATTACAAAATCAAGGGAACTACATAAGGAATGTCTTATGCTTTAAGAAAAGCTACATAACAACAACAACAAAAAATGTGATTTTTAAAAAAATATTCACATAAATTTAGGTAATTAAAGAACAATTTCTCTCTTTTTTTCTGGAAGGAACTGCCTCATGTTTCTACACTAGCTTTTGATCAAGATTTAAAAACATCTTAATGAAAAAAAAAACATCTTAATGAATCTGAAATTGATGGAGCGCATTATTTTGGTGAGAAGAATAATGGGTTTCAGAAGATCAGTAAGAATTTGATCAAAAGACAGTTTTGCAAACACATGTTTTATATTTGTGTTCATATTCATGAGAAAACATGAATGTCAAAGAGGAAAAACCCTGAAGACTCTTGTATTAAAAAATTTAAAAACCTTGATTCATCTTTTTAACTGCAATATGCTATAAATCACAAAATCAATACTGTTCTCCCTGAAATATAATTCTTTTCTTTTGAGAATCCATTTATCTTTATTATACTAATATTTTAATGCTAAGAAAAACTTTTTTTAATGCCCTGATACCACATAAGTGAGAATGTTTTTCTAATGCCACTAGAGCATTTTATTATCACAATCTAGCAGATCTTGGGTGTAGTAACAGATTAGTAAAAGTAAACAAGAAAAATTATAAGGAAAATAAAAAGAGGTTTTAATTTATCAAATTTTTGCTTCAGAGTACTTACTAAAAAAAAAAAGAAAAAACACAAGTTGCTATTTTTTACAAGAGGACTATTGTAATGCATTTTTGACAGTGAAGATGAACTTACTCCAATAAACTAAAACAAAACTTTTTTCTTTAAAATGTTTGGTTTTCTAAAGAATTCCATCTGAACTGCAAAGTAATATTACAATCATAAAAAGTGCACTAGGAAATAAGTGATTATATAAACTGGGGAATGTTCACAAATCTGATACGGTTTCAAAGTTCTAAAAATTTTAGTCATAGCTTTGATGACGCTAATCTTTGTGCCAGCTTTCTAGAGGCAAATAAAAATATCACAGGTAAAGATGTCATTGGAAAAAAAATTGCAACTCAGCTTGAAGGTAAGCTGGTCCACTTATGACAAATCCTCCCTTACTATTTATAGAGTTCAGGGGAAAGTTCCTTTTAAAAGCAGTTTCTTGGCTTAATAAAAGCTACGCTTCTCTCAATGGCTTAATAACACTACAGAGGGGACTCCTGGGTGGCTCAGCTAGTTAAGCATCTATCTTCAGCTCAGGTCATGATCCCGGAATCTCTGGATCCAGGGATCCTGGGATGGAGTCCCAGGAGCTCCATGTCCTTGGGGATCCCTGCTCAGCGGGAGTCTGCTTCTCTCTCTCTCTCTCTGCCCCTCCTCATACTGGTGCTCTCTCTGTCTCTTGCTTGTTCTCTGTCTCAAATAAATAAATAGATAAATACTTTTTAAAAAATAAAACTAAACAGGAAAATGCAATTGATTTTGTAAGTGTATTTTGAGATGTACCTATATTTATGATTAACTTTTCATCACTACCCCTACCTACTATCCCTCTATCTTTCTCTTTCTGTTTCACAGAAAAAATTATGACATCAGCATCCAAAGGAATTCTCCGCCCATTTTTAATCGTCTGCATTATCCTGGGCTGCTTCATGGCATGTCTGCTCATTTACATCAAGCCCACCAACAGCTGGATCTTCAGTCCAATGGAATCAGCCAGCTCAGTGCTGAAAATGAAAAACTTCTTCTCCACCAAAACTGATTATTTTAATGAAACTACTATCCTCATTTGGGTGTGGCCCTTTGGGCAGACCTTTGACCTTACATCCTGCCAAGCAATGTTCAACATCCAAGGATGCCATCTCACAACAGACCGTTCTCTATACAACAAATCTCATGCAGTTCTGATCCATCACCGAGACATCAGTTGGGATCTGACTAACTTACCTCAGCAGGCTAGGCCACCCTTCCAGAAATGGATTTGGATGAATTTGGAATCACCAACTCACACGCCCCAAAAGAGTGGTATTGAGCACCTCTTCAACTTGACTCTGACTTACCGCCGCGACTCAGATATCCAAGTGCCTTATGGCTTCTTGACGGTGAGCACAAACCCCTTCGTGTTTGAAGTGCCAAGCAAAGAGAAGTTAGTGTGCTGGGTTGTAAGTAACTGGAACCCTGAGCATGCGAGGGTCAAGTATTACAATGAGCTAAGCAAAAGCATTGAAATCCATACATATGGGCAAGCATTTGGAGAGTATGTGAATGATAAAAATTTGATTCCTACCATATCTACTTGCAAATTTTATCTTTCTTTTGAAAACTCAATCCACAAAGATTACATCACAGAAAAGCTCTACAATGCTTTTCTAGCTGGCTCTGTACCTGTTGTTCTGGGGCCATCTAGGGAAAATTACGAGAATTATATTCCAGCAGATTCATTCATTCATGTGGAAGATTATAACTCTCCCAGTGAGCTAGCGAAGTATCTGAAAGAAGTTGACAAAAACAATAAGTTATACCTTAGTTACTTTAACTGGAGGAAGGATTTCACAGTGAATCTTCCACGATTTTGGGAATCACATGCATGCTTGGCTTGTGATCATGTGAAAAGGCATCAAGAATATAAATCTGTTGGTAATTTAGAGAAATGGTTTTGGAATTAAAGTTTTCCATCATTTGCACACTTGGAAAAATTATTTTGATGAGCTATCATCCAAGTTTTGAGGATAAGAAGAGAGACAACATTCTGCTTTTGTGTCACAATTTATTTTTATCATTCTCTCTTGGGTAACATGTATATTTTGATGGAGATTTCTGAGAGCTCAGCATTAGCAATCACTCCTTTTGATTTTAAATTATCCTGTATATACTTAATTATGTGCACTGAAAATTAATTTATTCTTTGCTACCATTTGCAAACATTGTTTTTCACATTTTGGTAGTTGTTTGTAATGTAAGTTTGTGATATGATTGTTGTTTCTACATTGATCAGCTATTTAAGCTATTTGGGAGATGAAGATACACATCTTAAAATATGAAATATTTTCACTAAATAATATAACCTCTATTCCAAGTTTGCATAATGTAACAAAGGAAAAGCATTTGTAATTGAGTTCTAACCTCTTTGACTTCAAAGTGAACAAAGTGCATAACTATCTCTTTTGAGCTACTTTTTACCTGTTTACCACATTTTTTGTGAAGGAAGAATTATTCATGTAGTGAATAAGAAAGATAGTGAAGCAGAACTATTTTATTGAGGAAGCTATTAGACTTTTCATTTATTTTCATTAAGCTGACTTGCAAATGCAGCCACTTGTTCTCATGATCTTAAATTAAATTATTCAAGTATTTTTAAATATCCAATTTGGGGGGATTTGTAGAACATGGGAAGTAATCCTGAAAACACTTAAGAATACCTAGGACAGTTCTCTTCCCAATCCTTACACTTATTATTATAATAAATAATTTCCTCAAACAAAAGAAAAGGATGTTTATAGATACACATCATATTTATAAGTGGTATAGTTATATACAATTTTGAATAACATATCAATTTAAAATATTTTTCCCCCAGCCCCAATATTTAAAAGTTTCATTTTACCATGTGGATGAATAGATATAAAATTTTAGAGTTTGTCCTGTCATTTGAAAGAATATAAATAAAATTATCATTAAGGTATTAAATATAAGATGTTAAAATAACACAGTGGGGATCTATAGAAACACACAATGCTAACTCAATCTCAATGCATTATTTAATGAATAAATGAATGTCATTCAAAGTCAAGGGGAAATTTTTGTTTGTTTCAACGAAGTGACAATTCTAGCCTAGAAATATTAACTGGAGATGATGATTTATATTTCATTTTAGTAATTACTCATATATAGTGCATGTGACTATGGCCCTCAGGGCTTTACAGAACCAAAATAAACTTAAACACTAAGTTTTTGGAAAATTCATCCCTGAACCTGCAGTTGCTATATAGCAATTTTCTTCTGCAAGGTTAAGGGCTGGATATAAGCAGAGATTCATAGGTGAGAAAAGATGGGATGTTAAAGATTCTTCAAGAAAAGCATTTCCCAAAAGAATCTTTAATGACTATTCCATTCATGCCAAAACCCATCAAAAGAATTGGAAAGTTCTGATGACATCCTTTGAATCTAACTGTATTCTAACAGTCCTGTTACATGTTAAAATTAGCAGAACACAAATCCACAATCTTCTACATCAAATGGAAACTAGATAGAGGCAAACTTGAGTTCAGTAAGTAGGAGATATGTCCCGTAACCCAGAATGCCTTGTGTAGGAATGAACTGTCTGGAGCATGAGAAGGATTGGAGCAGAGGAAGATTCTGACGTTAGATGAAGGACTGTTTGATCCTCAGGTTCATTTCTTTGCCCATGTTGAACAGCATGTTGTGTCAGGCAATACCCTAAGCAGAGATAAAGATGAACAAGGTACTATCACTGCCCTCCAGGAATTTACAATTAAGTGGAGAGATATATGAAAGCTTTCTTCAAGTCTATGTTTATGCACACACTCCTCTCAATGGAGTTGATATGTCACTGCTGATTTAATGAAAATAAGTTAGGGAATTTCCCCCAATTGCTCAGGAACTCAAATATTTCTGAGCTGCAAACTTTCTTCACTCATTTGACCCAGTGTAGTTTCTCTCCATATTATCGTTTCTAACCATAATGCATCAAGAAATGGATGCCCTCATGGATAAGGACAGACCTTACCCACGTTTATTTCATTAGATTAAAAAAAGTCTAATTCATCCATTTAGTCTTACTTTGTCATCTTTTGGGCCTACAAAAAGTATAGGGACCTAAACAAATTGCATGGCTGATAAGTTTAGAAAGCACCTGGTTTCTAAAAGCAGAAAAGGATCAGTGTCATGACAACCCATCTTGGCTGTGGTGGGCTCTCATGATTTCAAAGAACTGAGAAACTTGAGGGCATCACCACCCTGTCAACTATAAATTTGGTCTCTTTTTTAAACTGACTATAATCACATGCTGATAATATGATCCAAGCCAAGGCAATAATGGTGACTAACTGGCACGTCTGTATATTGAAAACCCATTACCTGGTCCCAGAAGAAAAACTTTTCTGAATTTGAAGTGCCAAAAAGAATGAGTCAACTTACCCCATCAGTTCTGGGGCCATTTATCTGTAAGTTTTAGGGCCCAATGGTATTATAGCAATGTTTACAAACCAATCCTCTATTCTGCTTATGAGTTAACCGGATCCATAGATAATACTTATTCAAGAGATATGTTCACACACACACACACACACACACACACACACACACACACGCAGAGCTAGTGACATAGTAAGATAGCAATGTAAGGGTGCTATATATCTTAATTCTATGTTCTTTTTCATTGAATTCTCACCTAACCATAAAAGTATGTCTCAATTCCTAAAAATGTGAATGCCTTATTGGTCTAATTAGGGCCTATGGAATGGTACACTCTATGTGGAAGCACTTTGACTTTTTAAAAAGTATATTACAGTAAATAAAACATCAAGCTTGTTAGCATTCTTTCTGTTTTAAATATTTTAGAAGTTGAGCCTTAGCAGAAGGAAATGGGCTTTCACTACATTTTAAGTGAAATATTCAAAGATAGCATATGGTTCTCAGGCACTCCTTTAATAAATCCTGTGGATTGCAATTCTTTTAAAGGATATCTCATGGTGAATGAATATGGATTCAACAAAATTAGGTTGCTGTTGAATATAAAAACAAATAATGATGCCAAGGGATAAACTGTGGATCTAAAAACAGAATAGACCATTTAAAAAGTTTTATTCCACAATATCAAAAATCTATTGCCTTCAATAATCTGAATATTTAAATGTTAATTGTTGTAGGCCTTACTAGTAAGAATATATTAATTATTATAGGTCTTTTTAGTAAGAATATATACTGAGTTCTCCATATCCAGAACTATTAAACTCTGAAAAAAAGACATGACAGTCATATTTTATGACAGCCATAAATTTTACAATATGAAGTAGAAACTGAACAAAAATTGTCCTAGTGAAAAACCAGTATCATCTTAAAATTTTTACATTTACTACATAAGTCCTAATAATCCTAGAATATGCAGAAATGTTTTCTTGTTGTGAAGGCTTAGAAAGCTCAGAGTACTTGAGATATAAAGTGACAGAGTATTTAGGAATTATTTGCTGGGGCTTTAAATTCTTGCCTCCAATTGGAGGTTAAATATGAAAAGAATAGGAAATTCTACTATTGATATCTTTTTTACTGCCTATTTTCAAACTAGATTCCATGAGTCTTAAGGTAATCACCTAGAAAATGTCTTTGCATAAAGTAATGTTACCAAAACAAGGCTTAGGTCCTTCCATTAAGACCTTGTGCTTAACCATATCTTTGAGTTCCCTTGAACTCTGATCTCATTTAGGGGAACTTTGTAACGAATTAATTACAATCAAACTGGTAAATATAAAAACTTCAGCATCTAAAAGATAAGCACAGTGCCTGTGACAGAGAGGGAGTTCAACAAATACTTGTTCAATGACTAGAAATTGCATTGGAGGCCATGCAGAATTTTTAAAAGTGTAAGAACAGTTCTAGCTTATTGGTACCAGTTAGAGATTATGTTTTATATTTATTTCTTTGTTCAGGTTACTGATTGGATGGAAAGGAAGGCTTTTGTTTTTTTAAGATTTATTTATTTATTCATGAGAGACACAGAGAGAGAGGCAGACATAGGCAGAGGGAGAAGCAGGCTCCCTGCAGGGACTCTGATGTGGGACTAGATCCCAGGAACCCCAGATCACCCCTGAGCTGAACACAAATGCTCAACCAATGATCCACCCACAAAGGTGTCCCACAAGGGAAGGCTTTATGTCCTTCCAATCTTACTACATCTTAGCACCACTTCAAGGGGGATTTTAAAGGATTTGGAACATGTTAACATTCTATCCAAATATGAACATCAACTGTTTCTAATAGGAAAGACAATTAGTATTTGAGAATATAAAGTGCAAACACTGTGAAGGGCACATATTTATTACCAAACTATGCACAGAGAGAAATGCAGTTTCTTTCCTCCCTAACTGCACTCCTTTGTACTGCAGACATCAGTCAATTAAAATGGTATTTTTTTCTGGATGTCTCTCATCTAAAGATTTTGTAGCATTTTACAAATGGGTAAGCTCAACTACTATCCAAAGTATTCTCCCTCTCAGTAATTCATATTGAATGCATCCATATTCATAAGCACTAGATAGAGCAGTTAACAAAACAAAAATGAGAGAAAGCCTGCTAAACCAGACATGACAATGCTAGGCTGGGTTACAGGTTCAACAAACTCATTTTGAGAAAGACACCTAACCTCTCTGGACTTTGTTGTTTGCAAGGTTCTTTCTGGCACTGTTACTCTCTCAACTTAGATCTAAATTGACAATATGCATGTATTTGCAAATGAAATTCCAATGACTGCACCGTTTTTTGGAGGTAAATGTTTCAAACAGATTTCCCTCTCATTTCTCTGAATAGACATTTAAAGTATAAAACTGATTATTTAGACTAATATGTGGAAAGAACTTAATGCAGTGCTTGGAATATGGCAAGCGCTCAATTAACTAAACTTCTTTTAACTCCTTCCCCTTTGTTCTCTACCTCGTCTTTTGTAACTCATGTGTTCACTACTCACTGAGACCTTAATTGCCTATAGAAAAACAACCATATAAGGAGCATTATTTTAAGATATTATAGATTTTTCTATACCATCCACATTCTTGTTACAATAATTTAAAACTTTTTATCAATGCAAAAATTTCAAGGAGGCAGTAGGGGCACATTTCAAATCCCCTGATGATATTAAAACAGGGAGCATAATTTGAGTAAGCCAGATTGAATATATACAAACAACTTAGCTATTCTTAACTCATACTTACTATATATCTTTTCATTTAATCTACTTTGAAAATACTGTAAAGAATTTAAAGAAAATCTCTCCAATGTCAGCTGTCTTTGTCAGTGTAACTGAAAAGCCTGGTTCCTGGGTCACCAGACCTAGAATCAACAGAGGTATGTATTTATGAACAATACTGATTCCTTGACCCTGCTCATTCAGTTCTCTTCAAACAAGTCAAAAAAACCCACATGTTTTTAATACATTTCCTAAGTTATTCTGCTCCCTGCTATAGTTTACAAGCTATCCTAACTAAGCCAGTGTTCTCAAACATACATATGTCTTTGGAACTTCCTGGGTCAGCTGCATATGAATCATTTGAAAAAGTATTAACAAGAAACAGTTTCTGATTCTCTGGGTCTGAGATGGAAGCTAGAATCTGTATTTTTAAAATCTCCCCCAATAGTTCTGATGTGCTATCAGGTCTCTGTCATAGCCACCTATAAAATGGAGTGTATTCTGTTGTTCAACTGAAGCAAGCTAATACCGTTAATTCACCTGGAATCTTCCTGGGTATGCCAGTAAAGTGTTTATCTACTTTCAGAGCCACGACATTCTATATGCCTAGTTATGTCATGCAGGAATGTGGTATGGGCTAATGCCTTGATTTGGGGCACAGTATTTTCAGTCTCCAAATCTTCTTTTAAGTTGTGATTGCTTCATGGCAATACTTTTCAGGCCTAGAGGCATAAATAGATTGCTTGCAGACGCTTTAAAATTCTAGATGTTCAAACCCCAGCTCCAGAGATCTGATCTGATTGATTTGAAATGGGACCCAGAGACCAACAATTGTAAAGACTCTTTAGGTGATACTAATGTGGGGCCATTTCTGGAAACCACTAGTGCATACAAATGACTGCTCAATTCTTGGCCTGGAGAAATTATTTGGAAAAGAAAAGTTTACACACCTTGAAAAATGCATCTCTCATTCTCTTTAGGCTCCCAATGCATGTTTGTATTTTGCAACACGAAGACTGAACTATCCAATTACTAAGATCTTTTACAGCCATAAAATTTTATGCTTCTGATCTGCTGATGTGCTAATTCACTGTATATGTTTAAAAATACCTCTTTTCCATGTCCCAAAGTCCTTGCTTGAAGGGTGGAAAAGTCATTTGCAATTGACATATAGCAATGAGCCAACTGCAGTATGTGGCTTTTGGTGACCACAGATCTACAACTGAACCTGCCATTCCCTAATTGTAGACAAGTTACTTGACTCTTCTTAGCCTCAGATTTTGCATCCGTAAAGTAGAGGTACCATATTCCCAGTGTGGATTTTTCTGTGAGGACAAATTAAATGACATTTAAGTGAATAGATAATGTGCTTCATTAAAATAATTTACTATAATAAAATATCACTATGAGGAATAAAAACTACTTCCACAATTTCAGTACTAAAACAGAAAAATGTTAAGCAGAGAGCTTATAAGAATCATTGCAAATTTAAATAAGCCAAAGAAATAATCTTCAGAAGAAGAGAAACAAATAAATATAGTGTAGAAGCATGCATTCACATCTTCTATAATTACTAAGTAATGGAAGGGGTGTGAGGAGCTGGCAGTGGTAGCACATAGGCATTATTTGCATTACTAAACACATACACCATTTCTTAAAATAATTGGAACCCAAGTAGGCCTAATTTCCCCTCACTGTTATGAGCAATCAGTAAATTAACAGTCAATTTAGCTTATTATTAGTTGGCATAGCTCATGTCACAGAATGGAATAGCAGGAAGATTCTCAGAGGTGATTTTCTGGTAAGGACAGAGGGCCAGAAATATTCAACAACTTAACTTCATCCACCACATCAGCTCAGCCACAGCCAGTTAATGACATGTTAGGAAACAGAATCAAGTCTTCATCTACTTTTCCTAAAGGTAAAAAAATTCTAAAAGTTACTTTAAAATGTTAGAGTATAAATTCAATAAACAGGAATGTATTTGGTTAGTGGTGCAGAAATAAAATGATTCCTAGCCAGACTGTGATTAAGACTGCTCTAATTGCTAATTGCATAATAAATAAAATTTTGACATGAATAATCTCAACTGTTCATTTGCACAATTTCTAAATACTTTAATAAAACAAGAAAGTACACTTAAAGGAATTTTTTATATTTATGTGTCAAAAATGAATAATATTCAAAATAGTATTTTTAAGTAGTTCCTAATTGTCTTGCTTTAAAGAACATTAGAAATGTTTATTTCAGATACAACTTTAGAAAACTTCAAAATTAAATTATTTTTCTGAATTTTCTGGCAACCAAATTATTATTAGTTATTGAATTAGTTGTATACATAACATATGTTAAATTAGTTGTATAAATAACAAATTATTGAATTAGTTGTATACATAACATGTTAAATTAGAGCTTGCTGGAATTTTGATGTGAAAAACAAATATAAATTTTGTCTGAAAAATTTTAAGAGTGATTTTTTTTTCAGAGGTATGTTAACTATGGTGACTTACTGCACATGGCTGCATTACATTTTGATTAATGAAGGTGCAGGAGATAGAAAAGCAAGCTCACGGATACGGTACACAGGCTAAATTAACAACCCTGTAGTACTCATTATGCAAGAAATGTGTGCCAGAGTTACAAGAGTGCCTCCCCTATCTCGGATTGGCCTCATTAGCCACATTCATTCTCTCAGATGAGACAATCCTGAAGATGCCATCCTCCTCCAAGGCCCATTTGCCAAAAGGGAGCTCACTATCTGGTAGGACAGGATATGTGTCTCCAGGGACTACCTTGAGATAAGGCCTTCCACGCACTGGTTTTCTTCTTTAAGAGCTTTGAAGAGACCGAGAATATCTGGTTCTATGTAAAAGTAGAAGTCTCTTTTTTACATAATAGATGGCCTATCTCAAATATTTTACATATAATTTTAAAACAATGAATCGAAGGACAAAGACTATCACACTTGAGACCAGGAATTTACTGACAAAAAAAAAAATTCATTTTGCTTTACATTCAGTGAGAGCTCTTGTGCTGGAAGATATAGTGTTGGAAATGGAAATAGAAAAACATAGTGAAAATAATGATATCGTTTTTTACTCAAATAAAAATGTAAATCTCTAGAGCTATCTGATGGCAGTCTTAAAAAACGTGCACTTTTTCCCTTCTTTTTTTCCTTTTTTTTTCCCCTTCTTTTTTTAATTTAATGTTGGATTTGGTAGGAGTCAGGGTTTAGTGGAGTAATCATGACTATAAAAATAACGTTTCCTTAAATCATACATAAGATGAAGGTAAAAAGGAATGTTTGCTGGAGGGAATGCAACTGGTCAGAATTATCGGAGTGAAATTATTGAGAAAAATCATCTTCATTGGAATAATGTAGTTTATTCAGAATCTGAAACAACCTGTGTGTTTATTAGAGATTTTTAAAGGGAAAAAGTAAGGAGCTAACAAGTGTCAATGTAGATTCAAGTTCACAAAGCTGCAGAAAGTAGGAAAAGAGTAGTAAACGGATTAGAGCCCAAATTCCAGATAGCACAACCTACTGCATAATTCGCTAGCTTTTTTGGGCCACTGACTTCTCATCTACCAACAGTGTGGTGGACTTTACATGAGAGTCACCAGAGAAGCTTTTATTACATCTTGATTTCCTGATTAGACACTCTGGTTTGGTTAGCCTGGCACAGACATGAGCTGCCATATACTCTTCTAGAATTTTCCTTCTTTCCTTCTTGCTCTCTTCCATGTGGCCGCGTCACTGTTCTGGGAGATATAAGAAAGAAGAGAAAATAGTTACCAGGCAATTTCTTTGGGAATTCTATTTAAACAGTTGCTAAAGGAAAAAAGCTGTAGTGGAGTTTTACAAATGAAGAGTGGGGACTTTACATGTTTTCTCTTCTCTCATTTCCTCAAGAACATACATACAGACGCACATAAGCCTATACTTTTCCTATGTAGTTCAAGTGTAACTTTGAATAAAACAATGTATACTCAAGTAAAGAAGGTCAAAACTCTCATGGTGAAACAAAATGTGCCAATTCTAGCCAATATGTGAATTGTTAAGGGTCAGTAATCTATAAACTATTTGGGTGGTAATTGTATGTTTTATTAATGTAATGTGATTTGCACTATTGTACTGTCATATTTAAGCAGACTCTTAAAAATACTCTGAAACCTAAATGCCAAATGTACAGTTTATAGGTTCATGTTATTTCTGATAAGGACTTAATTGCATTGTGCTAATAGTTGTTTAATGCTATTAACTTTCTGTATGTGTATAATTGCAATGCAGACCCCATAGGGTTGTTGTAAGCACACTAATTAGTCATCTGAATTTTTATAGATAAAATCACACATTGATCAGAAACCACTTTTCTACTTATTTTTTTGTAGAGTATTTTTCCACACTTGAAAAGACATGATTATTTTATATCAAACATCAGCTTTTCTTTAAAATCTTATTTTAGTAGCCAGTGCATGTTTGAAATAAAATGTGTTAGAAATTATATGAAGATATTAAGGTTGTGTTATATTAGGTGAAAAACTGCATGCCATTGGTGAATCATGCAACTTTGGGGGGGGCATTTACACTGCCAACTCATACATAGGCTTCGTCTCAATCTGTGTGCATGATTCATGTCCTTTCGAAAATTCTTTTTAAACTTGAGTAAAGTGAAAATGTTATTCTTAGTGCTAATGAGCCAATAGAAAATGCTGCTTTGCTGTTTTCTTGGCAGCATAATGTGGTAAAATCCTCCCACCCCCAATTTTCTTCTTGGAGTCTCTTGTTGGCAATAAAATACAAGAAATAAAATCATTTGTTGACAAATGATACAATTTACTGCATAGCAATTTACTATGATAAAAGCATGAAGATGTGAAAAATATCATCTTAATCAGTTCCATACTATGAACACAATATTCTGGCAGCTTTTTCTACAATCAAGAATAGTATGTTGTTGTTGTTGTTGTTTTTACACTGCCAAAATCAGTACTACTGCCAGGGAGGGGAAACATTGAGGCCAGGTCTGCACAACAGTAAATTGGACAATAAAGTAGAACATCCAGGCAGTGTGAACAGCCAATCAGTGTACTTGGTAGAGAAGGGGGAAAATATTCTTCTTGGTAACTTGAGTGATCAAGAAAAAAAAAATGATTGTGTAGAAAATATGAATTTTGGCTGCAAAGACCAAGCCTCTACATGCCAATAATTTGCAGTAGTCTTTGAGAACAGAAATTATTCCATTCGGTGAAGCTTTGTTTACGTTTTTATTTTTGTTTTGTGTTCTTTTTTCAGAAAATACACTTGTGCTTTTGAAAGGGCTTAATTCCAAACATAATATATGTGGACCAATGACCACTTCCCAAATGAAATTAGTCATTCATCATAATATAGTAAGGCTAGCATGTAGCACTCGGTGACTTAAAACATCAATGTAAGCCTTTATACTGTTGGAAGGTAATTTTATTGCTATGTTATTGAAACAGGAGGGATCCTATTTATACATTTATTAATTTATTTATTTACAGAAGTTTGGTTCATTCAAGTTCAGTTTTAACTGCTTCAGTGAAGTTTGTAGAACAGTAAGAAAAGTTGAGTCCAGCTACTCTTCCAAGTGAAAAGTCACGCTACTAAGTCTTGCTACATCCTGGGGTAAAGCATTAATCCAAATGTTGAGTAGCCAGTGCTGATAGTGTGGAGGCCAACTTCACTGACCAGGATGTTGTAGGTGTACGGCACTCAGCGAACAATTGATCTGGGCTTAGTTTGCTACTGTTTTGTTCCCTTCATTGATTCAATTTGTAAATAACATAACATGTTATGGCAGCTAAGCAAATATTTTAATAAGCCATGCAAGGCAAAATGCCATAGGAGATCTGTATATTCAGCTATTTGAAAAACTTGTGTTTTCCACAAATTAAACTGGAGATGTCATTTGAAATTTCCTTCCCTTAAAAATGCCATCATAATGTGGATTTTTCTGGCCCACTGATGTCTTTCTGGGTTTATAAATATATGGTGTGATTGTATAGTTATAATTCTTTGAAATTTTGTTCTGCAATTAATAGTGACTTCAGCGATCTGTGCTAAGATCCCAAGGCAGAAATAAATGTATAAAGGGTTTGAGCCTGTATGTGTAAGAAGAATTCTCTTTCTTCAATCATATTTCCTATATTCAATGTAAGTACTTCACTGATTTACCACTGGAGTTATTCCTTGGATGTGTAAATAATGATGTTCTATTCAGGCTTAATGAATTCCTGTACTGTGAATATTTAAAATAAAAGAATTCAATTTAAATGTGCAATAGTGCTGGTTATTTATAATGCTTACATTCAAAATCATTCACTTATGAAGATTCATTTTGACTTACATGCAAATCTGAATTCCCTGTATATTTTGAATTAAAATTTAAAAACAAATCTATTTTACAGATTATACATTTATTATAAATACTAAGACAAAAAATGGCAATCAGTGTACATGTGCACTCTTCTACACTAGTTTGTTTCCTTGATTTTGCATTGTTAATGGACCTGGGGCTGAAATTAAATCCATGAATGATTTGAGGAATAGGAAAATCTATCCATCTTTTCCTTCTGCTCTGATCCTAGCTTGAAAGTTGCCTCATCGTGCATTCTCAATTTTCTACTACTCTGAATACTCTCCTATTTTTATTCAAGTACATAGAATCAATAATTACCAGTAGCCTAAACTCCCAAGTGTATATATCCATTTTGAACTTCTCTCTTCTGCCATATGCCTCTAACTTCCAATGTCTGTTGTCAACTAACTTCCTACAGACCCGTTGCCTTGATAGCCCACCATGAAAGGAGTTTAACACTCACTTCCCCTTTAATCTTTCATTCACTTAATTGCACTGTTACAAATTATGTTGCCGTATCAAAATTTAGAAATAACTCTTGATACTCTCTCTTCCTTTCCCTCACATTTACTTGACCATAAACTATCTCTATGTATGTCCCTTCTCTTTTAGTCCACTGTTCTTGTCTCATTCAGTCACTGGGGTCTTCAATATTTCCTACCTGGACTAAAGTAATAATTTTTTAAAGGCTTGAAAATCACCTCTCTACACTGTCACCAGTGAGAAAAGCAAAGTAAACATAGCAAGACAGAATTCAGCTAGTGTTGACTTTTCAAAAAGTCCTGCACTTGTTACTATCTTTCCTTGGTTCTTCATTGCTTTTAAGATACATTCCTCAATTGGTAGCAAGCTGCACATACTTCTTTAATATTTGGCCTCTACCAATTTTTCTAAGCTTTTCCCTTGTAATGTTTTTTTCATGTTTGTTCTTCTGTGACAGTTCCCACAGAACCATCCAGAGCCCAGGCCCAGGCTGTTTTTCTGCCCAGTGAACCTCCAGCATCCTTAAGATTATACTCAAAGGTCACATCCACTGTAATACAAACTGTATTCCATATTTAAAATCTATTTCAGAAGTTTCAAAGTCAAGATAGCAGGTCAGGACATCACCATTTTCATGGGAGAAGTGAGTTGTGAAATAGTCCTTGAAGAAATAATTTAATTAGACTATCTGAGAGGATATGTGAAGAGAACTTACAATGGAAATACGAACAAAGTCTTGGAGGCAGGATAAATTGAATAAATCTGGCTGATTTTAGTGGTGTGTCCATGAAAAATAACATTAGATAAAGAATTAAAGTGTTAGAAAAAAAGGTCAGAATATGGAGTGCTTGACACACTGACAAATACAGACAAAGCTGGTTGGTTTGAAATGATTTATACTGAAGTGTGATATAGAGTTACTGAAAATTTATAAGTAGATGTACAGCATGAGCAAAGCCACAATGCACTTTTCTAAAACTGTACATCATGAAAAAATGGAAACAAGCATCATAATATCTTATCCACCCTCATGGTCACCTGCAATGTGTTGCAAAGAATAGAATCTCCCATTAGCTGAAGAGAAGCTGTATGATGTGGTGGCTTGAGGTGTCTGGGTTCTGGAGCAAGACACTCACGTTCAACTCCGCTCTCTTTCTACCACCAAGGTCCAAATGACCAAATGACCTTAGGAAGGCCATTTATTTCTCTTTACCTCTGTTTCTTCTCATGGAAAACAGGAATAATAACAACACTTTACTTACAGGATCATTTTGATGATTAATGAGTTAATATATGCAAAACATTTAGAACAGTATCTGACAAAGTAAGCACCAGTAACTCTTAGCTATTATTTTATAAGCAACAGAAACATTTTCCTAAATAACTTTTCATCAGTTCCTCCAGTTTCTATTAAACTGTATTGTCCTAAAAATGTATTGTTTTTGTCAAATCCTTATATCTCCAAATTACTCCTCTGTTGTTGGGTAGGCAGAGAAAGTGGTTTTCATCACGGAGAAAAGTCAGAGAACATGACTGGATGTATCCTAGAGACAGGAAGAGAACTGCATGTTTGATAATCTACTCTCAGTAGCCAGATACTCTGAAATAAAAAAATTCCTTGTAGAGCAGACTATGCTTTGGGAATATCTAAAGTAAGCTGATTTTAGTGGAAGCTCAAAATGTATCATATCATAAACAGTCTGACAAGCTTCCTTGAGCATAGAACTGGTTTGGGGAAAACTGAAAATTTCTTTCTGAATAGGGAATTCAGTTTTGCTCTTCTAGTCCTTTTTTCCCCCTTCATTTTACATTTAAAGAGATCTTTTAAAATTTTTTGAAATACCTTTAACAATGGGTATGTTGCCATAAGTCAACAAGAAAACAAGCTCAATTCCCAGAAACTGGCAAGGCCATGAATCCCTACAAAACATAGTTCAGTGGAAAAAAAGAGCAAATACATTAATTTTCAAGGTTAAGCATCCCTCTGGGATTGCCAGATCCTGCCATCATATAAAATATTAAGCCCAAAATCAATAGCCAGACCTAAAAGTTGGGTTTTCATTATGAAAAGTATAATTACTTCAAGTAGAAAATACTATTTTTAGAGTTTATAAGCTTGGAAGCCCAAGAAAACATTTGCATGACTATTTGACCATTCATTAAATTTGTCAACATACATTATTTATTTTAGTAAATGACCATGTTTGCAAATCATCCCTCTGTATCTGAACACTACATCAAATAAGTTTCCTAAATCTAGGTCCGAAATAACACTAGTGTCAAACACTAATTCTTTGTGGTTTTTGTTGAATAAAATTTGGGTAAGTGATCAAAAACATTTGAAAGAATGCTTCACAAAATATTCATTTTTTGAAGATTCACAAAGCACTTTCATATATTAAAGTGCCCAGGATGTCCTTCAATGAAGGACTTTGTTTGCTCTTATTTAACTCAGCAGTTCTCAACTATATCTCATCATAGAAATGCTGTTTTTTTTCCATAATGCTAATTTATGTCACATAAAAGTAGCGGTCAGGCTAATACTCTGCAAAGTGTTGCTCTAAGACCAGCTAGTTTTTGCTCTAATACAACCTGGGATCAATATCCTAAGACACTTGAGTCTGATGGGTTCTTCTAGATATCTGCCTTTGGTACAGGATTGTGATGCACCTTTGACCGCTTCCAGATTCACATTCTACGTCCAACTTGGAAATTAAAAGTCCTCTCTAGAGGTATCCAGTCAGCTGCATAGTCAGAATATCTGATCTGCTTTAAGATTTCTAGTCTAGATACTCTAATTAGAACTAACTAAAACTCTTAATAGTTCCCTTAGTTACTTGCCAAAACACCCCAGTCCATCCAACTCCCTTATTGGATATTGCCCTAGAAAGTTATATGCAACGACCAAGAAAACTGAAACTTCATCTTAATCTTCAGATTTGTGGAGATCAAAGAAGAAAGTACACTAATCTTGACTTTGGTACAAAGCACATTGACAACAATAAGTTCAAGTGAGCAAAATTATTGATCCTATTCCTTTTCTCCCCCCACCCTAATAATCTCCAGACCCAGATATGATCTTACTAACTACTATAGTGACAGATGGCAAACTATAGAGAAACTAAGACCTTAAAACAGTTCTGCCAACTGAAGTAAGGCAGGTAATAGAGAGGCAGATGCAAGTTTTAGATAATAAAAGAAAAGTTCATTCCAATACCTAAAGCATTATGTGATTTCCACAGGTCAGGGCAACAGACAACAAATGATAGTTTGGGAAGAGGTAAATGACTAGAATGGGGCAGAGGAAGGAGTAAATGCATCTTTACATGTGAAAGGGGGCCCAAACAAGGAGGTAGAACATGGCATAGAAGGCAGGAGCATAAGTCTATAAGAAGGGAGTGAAGGAAGTATGTCTGGGATCCCCTTCACCTGAAAGAAGGCTTGTAAAGACCAGACCTATATTCTATGGAGACCAGGAGTGACATGACATCAGGGACTCAGGAGAAGACGGGACCAAAGGAAGAACTCAGAATCTCAGTGAGCAGAATGGATACCAGAGGTGAGACCACCGGAGGGTCTTTGACCTGAATTTCTGAAAATCTCCTAGTTTAGCAATCTAGTCATATAATTTACATTTTTTGGCTTGCAAACATACTCAAAGGGTAAATGTTTATTCCAGGAAAGCTATAGAAAAATAGCAATGTAATTTTGAGAACTACATTGTCATCAACTCTCTTCAGATGAGCTCTTTCTCAAAGAAACCGTTGTTACATGTTTACTCCTGGAAAAGAATTAACTCTGCTGGGGTTATATTTTTACCTAAAAAGCCATGTAAGAGATACACAGAAGAGTGTTTATCAAAAGCAAGATAATCTCCAATATTTACTAAATTTCTCTATTATAATACTGACCTATAATTTTTATTCTTTGCATTAAAATATACTTTAGGAAATCTGCTTTTTAAATCTTTGCCTTCAAACTAAGCAAAGAGATAATATAAAAAATAATTGTTTTCCACACTTTGGGAGCTGGAAAACATAAACAGCACCAGTATAATCATTATTTTAATGTAAAATCACTCAACTGTCTTATCTATCTCTATGTCTACATGTATATATTACAAGATAGTGTTAATTTCTTCATGCAGCCTCAGAATTGCATTTCCATTTTTAAATTCTAAAAATCCATACAACTTATAAAGTAGCTCTCCAAATCTATTTTCTAAAATGGTTAATCATCAGATTATATTTTCAATCAGAAATAAAAATGCTAATATACCTCTTACCCAGTGTTTTGAAAACTATAGAATCAATGTTTAGAATTTCCAGTAAATGAAGCCACAATAATACAATTTTTAATAAGTCTGAAATGTAAAATTCCCCAGGTTTAGCACCCTAAACCCTCAATAGTAACTTAATAATGTGAAATATGCAGACACAAACCTTTATTTATCTAAAATGTAACAGCAACCACTGATTTTATGTTATAGTATTTATTTCACCTGCATTATTCAGAAAATTCCACAGCCTTTTGCAATTAATCAGCTGTAGATTCCTATAGAGTAGATGATTTCAAAAAGGATACTCTCCTTACAGTCCCTATAAATTGATGGCAAAATCATTTCCAGTTTGTCCTCAATTCATGTGACTTCCTTAATTCACAAAATTTGCCCTAGAGTTCTAATATTTCATTTGTTTCAGTTAAAATTGTCAAGTTAATTTCTTATGAGCCATATTATCATCTATTTACTAATTAAATTTAAATGTAAAATACAAAATTCACCACTTAATTAATATAGATTAAGCAATCACATTAATAATCTCCATTGACCCTTTTAGTTTTATTATTAAAACTATTTTTGGACCTCCATCTTTTAAACACAATGCATATGTATCATGTTTCTAAGGCTCCAAATAAATGGTAATTTTTTAAGCTAATAGCTATTTGTCAAATATAGTTTGAATAAATCCCAAGTTTGTACTGATTTATTGATCTATACTTTTGAAATAAGAGAATTTGAGATTTTACCAAGTTTTCTGTTGCAATAAAATTTGAGGTATTTTCATTAAAATTGAGGTATTTCTGGAGAAAATGCAAATGAGATAAATCAACAGGAGCTGAAGTAATGAAAAGCATTAACTTAATGAAAGCATTCTGAAGTGTGGTTTAGAGAACTCACACTGC
The DNA here is from genome assembly GCF_018345385.1 of Vulpes lagopus. Lineage (NCBI taxonomy): Eukaryota > Metazoa > Chordata > Mammalia > Carnivora > Canidae > Vulpes > Vulpes lagopus. Next base: position 18,187,935 of record NC_054824.1, on the reverse strand, counting down.
CAAGCCTCTTGAGAGCAGGACCAGGAAGGGGAAAGTCTACAGGAACTTCCAACAGTGCTCTGCGGATGTGAGTATGTTTTTAGTGAGTACGCACGTGGGCATATGTGTCATGATACGGGGGTCTGTGTTTTTGTTTGCTCATCTGTATGTGTGTGAATCTATGTTGTATTTAAGGGGAAGGAGAGATCCATTTTTTTCTCTTGGCTTCATACTTCATTCTTCTCTATGGGCAGATAGGATTGCAGCACCCCTCAATCATACCTGAAAGGGAAAAGAAGTTTCCTCAATCCAAGATTTACAATTTGTATACAATTATACACTGCTGCTCCCTACTTAAATTAGCTATCCCCTCTAGAGGTGAGTACTCAGAGATAAAAACTAATCCCTCTGGGCAGACTTCCCTAGAAAGGTTACTGTATCAAAAATCTCTGTAGCAGTCCCTCAAAACCTCTAACAAATCTCATAGTGATCCCTATAGTTCTTACTCCAAAATAAATCCTGTGGTGAAGATTTATATGATTAATAGTAACATTAATAATAAATGATTGTTGATAACTTATTAATATATTAATTTTATCAATTATTGATATATATTTCCAAATAATTATAACAATGTAATTATTAGTTATAATTATTAATAAGTTATAATGATGAGTAATAATGAAATGATAATAATAGTAAAAAAAGATTGAGATATATTTTCAATAATCCAGGCAATATTTTAAGTAATAGTTGACTCTTGAGCAACATGCAGGTTAGGAGTGCTGACCCCCACCCTTGCCCTAACCTGTGCAACCAAAAACCCACATAACTTTGACTCCCCCAAAACTTAACTACTATTGGCCAGAAGCCTTACCAATAACATAAAACAGTTGATTAACATTTATTTTGTATACATACTATATACTGTATTCTTACAATAAGGTATGCTAGAGAAAAGAAAATGTCATTAAGAAAATCGTAAGGAAAAAAAAAAAAAAGAAAAAAAAAGAAAATCGTAAGGAGGGACACCAGGGTGGTTCAGCGGTTGAGCATCTGCCTTCCGTTAAGGGTGTAGTCCCGGGATCGAGTCCCGCATCGGGCTCCCTGCATGGAGCCTGCTTCTCCCTCTGCCTGTGTCTCTGCCTCTCTCTCTCTCTCTCTCTCTCTGTGTCTCTCATGAATAAATAAAATCTTAAAAAAAAAAAAAGAAAATTGTAAGGAAAAGAAATTATATTTACAGGACTGTACATGTAAAAAACCCTTGTATAAAAAAAAAAAAAAACCCTTGTATAAAGTGGACCCCTGTAGTTCAAGCACTTGTTCAAGAGTCCACTGTACTCTCCATGTTTTATTTAATCCTTATAACACTCTATAGTTCCACCATTGCCTCCTTTTTTCCCAGCCAAAAAATTGAGACACTCATCCAAGTTTACACAGTTAGAAAGGTAGAGTTGGAATCTGTGGCCAGACCATCTAGCACCAGGGCCTTAATGCTTAACCACTAAGGTCTACCATTCAGAAACAATAGGTTAAATGAGATTGAATCAAATACTGATTGATTTTTGTTGTAGGATTTCTTACTACTTTTAATATGTCGCTTTGAATTATGAATTCCCCAGAGCAGGACACACCATAATGTTTCCACACTTTATATAACCATCAACTTTTTATTTTCATGAGTCACCTAAAAGCATTGGTAGAACATTCTTTGGGAAATGTTGCTATAACTTGATTTTGATCTGGGTTAATAAAATAATACATAAGGAACAATTGAGCCATAAGGAAAATTGAACAAAAATTAGGTGTATTTATTTTCAGTTTAATTTCGATTGGTTATAGAATTTTCATAGAGTCTAAAATTAATGAAAGTATCAACATAGATAGACAAAATCAAATTGTTTGCATACAAAGCCCTTAAATTATTTTCTTAAAAATCAACAATAAAGAAAGAAAGCAGCTTATTAGCAGACAAATAAATGGAGGCAACATGTCACCTAATACATAGTCCATGTATGGGACATAATATTCCAAGAATTCATATGTTCAAAGGAACAGGAACTTAGGAAAGGTTTAAACTGGTTAAATCCTTTGATGATAAATGTATGATGATTCCAAAACTGAAGCTAAAAAAGTAGTTTCTTTCTAGAATTAATGAATGAAAGATAATCCCTATTCCCTCTTACAAAACAGTGATTTACTCATTCGACAAACAGTGCCTACCAGATGCAGGGAACTGTCCTTTGTTTCTAGAAGACAATAGATGGATAAGACACAAATTCTTTCCTTATATTTTCATGATGTATCCTTTGATCACTCATACACGCAGGAGAGAAACCACATCCAGAGCGGGGAGAAATGCACAGTGGAAGATAAGAAAGACTCCAGAAAAAGAATGACACTTATTTTTTTTTAAGATTTTATTTATTTATTTGACAGAGGAAAGAGAGAGAGAGAGAGAGAGGAAGAAAGAAGAAAGAAAAAGAAAGAAAGAAAGAAGAAAGAAAGAAAGAAAGAAAGAAAGAAGAAAGAAAGAAAGAAAGAAAGAAGAAAGAAAGAAAGAAAGAAAGAAAAGAAAGAAAGAAAAGAAAGAAAGAAAGAAATCACAAGAAGAGAAAGCAGCAGGAAGAGGGAGATGAAAAACAGGCAGAGGGAGAAGGAGAAGCAAGCTCCCTGCTGAGTAGGGAGCCCAGTGGGGCTTGATCCCAGGACCCTGGGATTATGATCTGAGCTGGAGGCAGGCACTTAACCAACTGAGCCACCCAGGTGCCCCAGGAACAGCATTTAAACGGGACAAGGAGGTATCAGGAAAAGAAAGGAGTACATGCTGAGGAAAGGGAAAATAGAATGCCTTCCCTACACTGGGGCAGAGCCCACCAAGCTACCTTGCAGCATGATGGTTATGAGCATGGACAGGCGGGGCCTTCAAGCTCTCATCCAGATTTCAGTGAACAGTGGCTCTCCATCAGCAGCAGCAGTTTTGTTCCCCAGGGGACATTTGGTAATAGCTGGGGGCATTTTTAATTGTCATAATTATTTGAGTGTTGTATTTAGGGCTATAAGAATTTAAAAGATTTAAAGTAATACTGCATTTAACATTGAGGACAGTGACTTTACAGCTGCAACACACCGCTTATTGACATTTTAAGGGAAACACACTGCTTATTGACATTTTAAGGTATTGTCAGTGGACTAAGTATTTTGGAAGAACTCCTCTGATAAACATATCTAAAAAAGATGAGTGAAATGTAAAAATCATCTTCCCAAATTTATCAAGTAGGTGGGTGGTGAGGAATTAAAATGCCACTGGAAAGGATGGGACTCAGAGATTTTAACATGGCAATTTGGAACATTTCGCTGGAGGCATTATGCAATTATAAATTGGTCATCACTAAAAGCTGAACTACTCTTTATTTTATGTATTTTTAACATCGTTACAGGTCTTGAGTTACAAATAGCTGCCTCCAGGACCCATGGAGTGTGTAATCCTGCTAAACTTCACTGTCTGCTTTGAGTGGGGATCCAAAGAGCCAGATTCCAGGTTTAAGAGCAAAGAAAGAACCCAGGAAAGAAGTTCTTGCCCTGGCAACAGCCAGGTCCTCTGTGTAGACCAGAAAACTCCAAACCCAAAGCTCAGTGTCAAGTTATACAGATTAACTCTGACCCCAGAGGCCAGTAGAAGCAATAAAAGTCTTCTTTAAAAGGAGAGTAGTCATACTGAGCTGTCAATTTTTTCTATAAATAATGTTCCTGATACAATATCCATTCTACAAAAATAAATAGACAAATAAGAAGATTAATCACAGACGAAAAGCAAGTAAAACCACTTCTGAAAAGTCAAAAGAATGGATACAAAAGACCCTGAGTTAAGGACACAGTCAGTTGACAGTCTGAAAGCAGAATACCAAATAGGAGAAGGCAGGGGAAGGAGACACAGAAGTAGAGAGACAGAGACAGAGGGACCAAGAGATCCAAGGATCTACAGAGGGACCCCTGTAAATATTCAGCTGAGTGTGGATCAAAACATTTATGTGAAGAAATTACCTGAGAAAAACAACCTGAAAGGATTAGAAGGAAAAATCCTTGGAAATAATACAAGGCTGGGACCAGTTTACATCCCTGCATCTGCTTGTGCTTGAGAACAGGAAAACTTTGAAATTCACAGGATTTGGGGGTAGAGTACTCGGAATGCAGTGCCTCAGTAGGGGGAAATTAGTCCTCTGCTAAAGACTGCTCTAATTCTAACACAACCCAAAAGTGAGGCTTCACAGCATCGAACTGTTTCTAACAAGCTCAAGAGTATTTGTAAGAATAAACAAAGCTCAAAACAAAGCTCAAGGGTATTTGTCAGAATAAAAAATGTCTCTTACCCAACAAGATAAAGTATGCAATATCTGACATCAAACCAAAAGTTAAATCTAGAGTAAACAGAAGAAACTAGATGATAAAGCTAAGAGTAGAAATTATAGAAATAGAAAATAGAAAATTAACGGAGAAAATCAATCAAATAAAAAACTGGTACTTGAAGATGATTAATAAAATGGAAAACTCTCTGGCTGGATTGAGGATGGAAAAAAAAAAGATGTAAATTACCATTATCATAAATGAGAGGAGTCACATGACTATAGATTCTGCAGACACTAAGAGGTTAATGAGAACACTATGAACAACAAGATACCAAAAAATTTGACAACTTGTATGAAATGTACACTTTTTAAAAGGCACGAACACAATTCAAAAAAAGAAATAACCTGAAAAATGTAATAACGGTTTTCAAAATTGAATTTGTAGTTAAAAACCTTTCCACAAAGAAATCTCCAGGCTTAGATGGTTTTTTGGTAAATTCTGCTAAATATTTAAGGAAAAACTGATGTCGATTCTACACAAATTCTTTCAGGAGTTGAAGAGGGTACGTTCCTTTTCTTGATTGCAGTAATGGCTTAAAGTCAAAACTTAAATTTTACACTATAAGTATATGCAGCTTATTGTATGTCAGTTATATCTCAAAGGCCTTAAAAGGTTTAAAAAACCACCTCCCCAGCTTCCATAGGAAAAGAAATGCAAACAAGAGCAATACTGAAATATTGTTATGTATGTCTCACCAATTTTGAAAATAAAAAGAGCAAAAAAATAATGACAAATTTGTGATGAGACAAGTATATTTATGTACTGCTGGTGGAATTCTAAACTTTTCACCCATTATGGAAAACAATATGGTAGTATATATCAACTGTCATAGTCTTATTTATTTATAAAGAAATATTTATCCAATAATCTTTGCTGTTATTGTGTGTTCTAAGAAAATGATTTCACATAGAGAAAAAGCAGTCTTGACCTAAATATTTTCTTTACCACTTATAATAGGAAAAGATGGAAACAACTCAAATACCAAACAGTAGGAGAGGTTTCATAAATCATATTGTTGATACATGATAAACAAATGCCTTGTAAGTTAAAAAAAAAAAAAGCAAAGAGACAACAAGTGAAAACACAGATGTCAATATTATGCATATGTTACAGTTGCAACTATTTTTAAATGTATATTTATTAATGAGAAAGACAACAAAGTCTGGGTGCATCATGTCAAAAATAGTTTTGTTATGATGGGGACAATATTGGTGATTAAAAATTATTTAATATTTCTGTTACATTTGTTTTAATAGGAAAAAAAAGCACTCGGTCTAAGTATAAGTTCTCTCTCCATAAAATTATTAATTCTCCAACAAAGTTTTATTTTAAGGATGACTAATTTGCACTAATTCGGCTTTATTTTCTTTTTCTCTTCTAATTTCATCAGGGATCTGAAGTACAGACTAGAGCCACAGCACAGTGTGAAGCCCTGAAATAGAGGATGATCTCATCACCATGACATTTATCAGCTGAGCTAAGTGGCCATGAATATGAATGCAACAAAGAGATCTTGGCTGAAGAAGTTTCTGCTGTGATGGTTACATTCTGTTTTGCGCACAAAAAATAATAGGGCTTTTGAAAAAGTAATAAAAGCAATAACAATAAAACTTTGCACAGTTAAATATCCCAGAAATTTGCAAATTTGCATCCAAAGTATTGGTCAATTGATCCTTCTTGGAAACATAGGTCGTTGAATATAGCTGTTACCAACAGAATATTGTCTGACCAAAAATAAGTCTGAAGATGCAGATTTTTTTCATTTCTCTCGTCTCTCTCTTTCTTCTCTCTGCTTCTGTCTATCTCTGTCTCCCTGTCTCTCAAAATGAGGAAAATACCTTCCCAGCTTCTTCATCTGCACTCACAGCAGTATCCCCAAATAGATTAACTTTGGAGAAAACAGTGTTTCTGGAAACCATAACTTCTGTATATTGCTAAAATTTTCTCTTTAACTACAAAAAGGCTTATTTCTGCATGCTTCAAACATGCTTGCACACCAGGAAAAATCACGCAGAAACTGTCTCTTCTTGCCCATTTTTATATTTGCCAATCACCTAAGACCAAATTTGCAATACAGAAGCACATATTCACATCACTTTAGCTTTCCTACAAGGTTATTTATCTCAACATGCTACCCCATGATGCATTAGAAGTCTAAGGATCCTTCTGCAGATACCATAGAAGGTTCTTAAATCTTCCCATTTGTAAATTTAGAAATGCTCAGTACTTACTTGACAGTAAGAGAACACATATTTACGCTATTTGGCATAATAACATATTTGTTATTGTTGTCATTAACTTCTGTGGCCAAAAGATGGGTTTCTAGGTACAATCAAACTTATTAGAGCTAACTAACCATTTTTAACACTACCATACCAGATATGGATTTTTTAATTGCATCATGAAATTTAAGTTTTGGTTATCAACATTATTAAATTCATCTTTGTTAGAAATATAATGTTAAACAAAACCAGTTGCTTCCAGTACTTGGAAGAATTTGACCTTTGAGGGGAATGTATAGACTCTAAACTAATGTTAACATGAGTGTTTATCTACTGGTGTGTGACACAAAGCAACCATTCACAAATCATTGTTAAAATGAACTGAAAACCTAACTCGAGAAAGCCTAACTTGAAAACCTGAAATGATTTAGAAAATGGTTGTTAATTCAATTTAGAGTCCAGAATAGAACCTTAACTACAAATAAAATCTGAGGAGAATCTTGATTCATTTATGGAACACTTTGATGCTAAATATATCTCACAAAGCAAACTTCAAAACTTATCACGGAACATTTGAGTAAAGAGAAAAATTAACAAATAACATAAAATACCAAATTGTCACTTTGAAACAGAAACTGATACTCACTGCTTCATAAAGCCAAGGAATAATGTCAACCACCTAGTCTAGTTCCTTCATTTTACAAATAAGAGTTCAGAGAAATCAAGAGTTTCTCAAGTCCATGGTTGGTATAATCAGTGTTAGTCTCTTAATTTCGGTATTATGTTCACTCATCTTCTATCTCATGCTTTTATATCATGTCAAAGAGGAGGCACAAAATGGAGCATGCTGTAAACATATCAGACTATAGTCAAGGCCAAATGTTAGCTGAAAGCCAAAGCACAGAAGGTATTCCAAGATGGACTTTTCTTCCCATTAAGAAATATTCATAGTAGCCAATAATAGCAAATTAAAATATCTCATATATTACATGTTGACTGCCATTATCCTTTTTGTCTTTCAAGCCAAGTTCAGCCAAAATTTCCATATAACTTCAATGAAAGAATAACAACTTAAATGAGTATTTTAAATAAATTTGCCGTTTCAACCAAAAAAGCTAATTAATCCATTCAAATCCCATGCATTGGTTGTTAATTAGCATTAGGTCTGATCTTTGTATTATATATGAAAAGTATGGGTGAAACTACAATCCTATTCAATTAGGAAATATTCATTTAATTCTTTACTAAAAAAATAAAAACCTTCCATAGAAACTGAAAAATGAGTAATAAACTCAAAACATTAATCCAATTATCTCCTCTCTGAGAGCTAGAAGAGATATTAGAGATTACTGAGTTCCAGTATTTAATTTATTAATGAAGAAACTATGACCCAGAGATTCATCACAGCTGTGGGTCTACAACGGTGAGCACAGAAATATAGTTCTTCTGACTTGCTTCTTCCTTCTGGAGATGGCTCAGTACATTTTCACATATGCATCTGAAAATTTAGAGCCCCAGAACTGAGTTCTCGAGTTACTAACTGCATAACTCTGCACCCTGAATAATTTTACTGATGATGTTTTCAAAAGGAAAACACTGTAATCTATCTTTAGAAAGTGTAATAAATAAAATAGGATCTTAGACACTTGCAGTGCCGCTTATCTGGGCTTCCACCTTAAGCTACGTTTCCTGAATTTGCTTCTACATTCCCAAGGCAGGTCCATCCCAGAGGAAAGAACAAACCTGACCATTGATACAAAAACAAGGAATGGTGATAAAAATGTGAGGATAAGTGAAAATAATTCTTTTCAGGAGAATTTTGATGTGTAAAAAGTAGAAGTGCCAGTTTTTGAGAAGTAAATATATTATGAGGCAGGTGCTTACCACGGATTACAGAGCAACACAAAGAGCATAATTTACTAGAGACAAAAAAATTAATCACAGGCAGAGGGAGAATCTTTTTTTACTCATATAATTAGACTGGAGGTTCTGGGAAAGAGAAATGAGGATAAAACGACACCTTTAATAAAAGATAGGGAAAGTCACTTTTTCCTCAAACACCAGATGGCAAAATCAGTAAGCATAGGGCTCTCCATACACCGGGGTTCCCAGTACCAGAGGTAGGACAAGATGAGAAAATAAAATCCTCTATAAATACGTTAAGTTACACACACACACACACACACACACACATACACACACACACACTTTCCTAAGGATAGAAGGCTGTTCCCTAGAATGATCTTGTTACTAGAACTCACAACAGATTCACCACCCACCTTCTCATCTAGTTCCCTCCATTCCATTTCACTCTCTCAGGAACTAATATGAGATTCCAAAACTTTGTCATGTGCCACGAGATTATTTCAAACATATCACTTTCACAACATAAAAAAAAAATAAACTTCATTAATGAATCAGAATGAAGGAACACTTATCAACACCGACAAATATTTCTGTCCATCGCCATCTTTTTAACTTAAAAAAAAAAAACCCAAAATTTAATATCATAATCCAAAGATCATTGGATTTGGAAAAACGGGAAAATAATTTATGTTTTCCAATATCTAAATAGTGGGTTATTTTAAAACTAATTAAAAAAAACTAATTTTAATTTCATCATTAGCCTAGAATTAAGAAATATGGTTTTTGGTCAGATGTTCATTGGTATTATGACAGATGATAACACATGTACTTACAGGCTGTCTTCACATGTGGGCAACAGCATAAACAACCAAGGTGCAAACACATTCTGGAGTCCTGGACTGCTCTAGAACATGGAAACCAAATCTTCTTAGCTCAAGATGGCTTAAAGGACACAACTGCCTCAGAAGAAATACCTTCATTTTCTGTAATTATGTATCACTGAAAAGGCAGAGCACTTCCCTATCTTATTTGCTTCATAAAACAATCATAGTGAGTAAATCCAAACAACTCATTTTCAGATGGAGAAACTGAGGCCTCTAACTGGAGGATGTGTGTGGACCCCAATAGTCAGCAACAACTACAAAGGATTAAAATAGTCCCTTAACTATCTTACATTGCTTATGTACTAAGACACAATACCTCATTGAATGGCTCACGTTATTCGGTATGTGGTTGAGTTTCTCCATTCATTTTTGATCTAGTAACCTTGAGATTTTACACCACTTAAGTTTTATTACCTAGAAATTACATCTAATTTATCTCCACAAATACATTGGAATCGAATAAATGTAGTGTAAATCAGCAATCAGGTGGCTTTAAGACTGCCTTTTAATTAGACCTGTGGTAATTTGTCTAACAAATATATCACTGTGCAATCAAATTAATGTATACAATAAATTCTAAAGTGTCTCCTCTACGATTGGAAGACTGAAGGTACAATGCATACCAAGCAGTATCAAAGTGTTCTCTGGTCTGCATATTTTCTGCAATGAGTATCTTTTTCTCCTTAGGGAATTAGTAACTAACCTGAGTTACATGCACATGCACGTTCTCCCCATTGTATGGGTAACTCAAAGCCACTGCATGACCAAGGATTTTCCATGTAGATTTTGAACTACCTTCTGCTAGTAACATCTTGCCTAGCCCACGAGTCTGTTATTAAAAATTCTCATAGGCTTATTCATGAGCTGTCTCAAAGGGCCTCTTTGTCAGCTATATCAGTCCACCTGACAGAGATGATGATAGACCTTGGCAGAAGGAGAAAATTGATCAATGGCTCCTTCTTTTCCAAGAGACTCCAATAGAGAGGCCAAAGCATCCAGTAGATTAATCCTCTCGAAGCCCATGAGGCTTCATAAACCTACAAAAAGCAGGGTCATGTAGGGAGTGAGAAGGTCTGTCTTCAGCTCTCAAATACGTATGCAATTTGCCTTTCCGTTCCTCAAAGGCATCTTTCGTAAAATGAAGTTAATGCTTGTGTCTTTCATCATAAGCTAATAACTTAGTTCTGGTCTTCAAATGCCTTTTACCCTACTGTGTTTAAGACATCATACTCTGTCAGCTACTGAAGGCTTTTGATTGTTGGTTTCTTCAAAGCATATTTTTTGGGCTACATTTTCTTAAATTAGTTGAATAAAAAATACCTTGTCCTATGTTGAATTTTAGTGATTATTAGCAAATTTCATTAACTTCAATATACTCCATCTAGAATATTATTTAATTATGATATTGTTATTATCATTACTATTATTATTTGTAGTCTGTGTCTATCACTTAATAGTGTGCATACCATGTGGCACACCATGCCAGGGCTTTCTTTTACGTTATCCTACTTAATACTAAAAAAGAAAAAAAGAAAAATCTTATGGTGAATATTTTAGCCCTCATTTTCCAAGTGTAGAAACTGTGCTTCAAAAAGTTTAAGTTGTTTAAAGATAACTTGGTTAATTCACCGTCAGAGCAGAACTCAGCTTTATCTGACTCCAGCATCCTATCTATTCAGCAATGCTGATGTTCTCAACACTGGTGTTGAAGTGTCTTATAAGAGGATTTAAGGGCTCTGTTTTTCCACTTCATTCGATTATAAATTCAATGACGATTTTCTGATACTCCTAAGTGCCAGGCAAGACATAGAGATATGGAACAGAACAGAGAGGGCGACAGACTTGATTCCCACCCTCACAGTTTGCAAACCCCTCATCACACCAATAAACAGAAATTTCCAACTGAGACAAGGGCTAGGAAGAAAGAGTAGAGTTTCAGGAAGACCCCCAACTGCAGGGACTTGGGGGTGGGGGCAGGAGTAACAGGCATTTGCAAGGAACATGAAAAGGCTCAGGGACCAAGGCTAGCTACACTGGGACAAGTTGTGGCTGAGCATCTGTGGGACAAGCATGAGAAGGCCGGATGAATTATTAGCCTTTTTTTACCCGTATACAAATAGAAATCATATGACTACCCCGTGACTACCCCAGAACAGAGCCATGAAGCAGAAGGGTTGAGAGTAGAATTTGGGTGTACCTCACCTGAAAACAGGCACATTTTCACCACATTACACTGCCTGGCAATGGCCTACCAGGTGGGTTGCCTCAGAAAACACACACACAAGTGACCCTGAGCTAGAAATGCAAGGGTGATTAAGACAGCTTCCTGACGAAGTTCCAAAAACAAACCTCTCAGAAGGACAGGAGCCAAAGGATGAGAGAGGAATCTATCAGAAGCGAACATCATTTTTAAAATTATCAGTGACAGTGAAATAGTGCTTAGATGCAAATTACAACAAATCTACATCATTCTTTGCCTGTTCCCTTTTCTCATGCTAAACTCCAATTCAGTGCACACCTTTGAAAGGATTCATGCTAATCATCTGTCTCAGGGAATGCTGACAGTGTCACCCTGGTTCTCCCAAACTGCTGCAGACTAGAAACCTAAACACATACAAAGTAATTGTGTCACTAAGGATGAAAATAGCTGCAAATGTCTCCTACCGAGGTCGTGCAGCTGCGTAGCTGCTCAAATAAATTCATTACTCCTTACAATATAAAGAAGTTTGAATTAGGAAATGTGGTTCACTTTTACAGAGATGTTCAATATACCCTAAGATTCAAGTCAAGACATTTATACAGGACCTCTATCCTAAACTCCCATAAGATTTCTTGTCAGAAATCCTGTGCTTGTTTATGCAAAGTCTTCTAGAGCACAGCACAGCAGTGAGGAGATCAGAGCCTAGGCTGCTTCAGACTCATTGGTTTTGTCTCTCTGGAGACTCTCCCAACGGGCCACCCAGCCTCAAGATCAGCGCTGTTGCTGAAATAACCATCCTTCCTGTAGTTATTGCTAAAAGTCTTCCCCATTCCTCAAGTTCTAATGTAAATAATGGATATTTTAGAAAGTTCTCCAGATGTCTTACTCAGAATTATTTTTCCTCTCTATACTCCCATAGGACGTTTTTCTACCTTTCCTATTATACCTATTCCAATATGACACACTATTATACCTCTCCCCTCTTCACTATATAGTAAGTTCCTGAAAGTCATGGATGATAAATTTCATCTTCCTTCCCCCTGCCCAGCACAGGACAGTGTACAAAGACTGTAGTAGTTGACTTGTAGACCCTCCTTATTGTAAGGGGCTAATTCTGCACAGACACATAATCTACTTTCTGATTAACAACTATTTACCATATCTGCATGACTTTTGGAGGTACGAATATAATTAAAATTATACAATAGTCATATTAGGAATAGCCAATTCTTTTATTGCCTTCATAGAGAGCCTACCATAATGCATTCAGTGCACTCCACACTCTGAAATTTCTACACACCAAAAACATGCAAAACACTAGTTTAGTCCAACTAGACAACTCTGTAGATTATGGGCACCTCCATGTGTTCTCACTTCTGTTCCTATCTCTGGACAGTGAATGGACGAATGTTGCTTGATTAATTATGGAATGGAGATCAGGAACCAAACAATTCTCCAGAAGTACTTGGAGTACAAAGCAGGGTAATTTCTAACAGAATTGTATCTAAATATCACAGAGCCAACAGGAACTTTGGAAACTGTGAGACAACCCTTTTGTTTTGTAGATAATACAACTGAAGCCAGAGGAATTAGGAGAACTGCTGGACATGCATTCAGTGATGAAATGAGGACTCCTGACTCCCACGCTGCCCATCTCCAAGATCTGATATTTATAAACTATAAAATGTTGGCTTTAACAACTCAAGATGTTTCCACAGTTCTGGAATATTTGGTCCAAGTATCTTTTTTCATGTTTAAATCAACTTTATTGTATAATTGATGTGCCACATCTCATCTCTGTTTTAATTATGTATTCCTACGAATACATTTTGTAAATGTGGCCAGCTGTGTGACCATTGTAAGAAGATAGAGGGCATTTCCCTCTCACCAAAGCATGTCCTCAGGCCCATTTTTTAAAGATTTTATTCATTTATTCATGAGAGACACAGAAAGAGAGAGGCAGAGACATAGGCAGAGAAAGAAGCAGGCTCCATGCAGAGAGCCCGATGTGGGACTTGATCTTCGGACTCCAGGATCACGACCTGAGCCAAAGGCAGACACTTAACCGCTGAGCCACCAAGGCGTCCCTTCAGGCCCATTTTCAATCCATCAGTACTCCAGCTGCTCGGCTCAGGCAACCACCAATGTGCTTTCTCCTGCTGTAGAATAGTTTGCTTGTTTTAGAATTCCATGCAAATGGAAGCATTTGTTATGCAGTCTTTTTTGTCTGTCTTTTTTCACTTGGCATAATTTGAGACTCATCCGTGTTGTTGCCCCTATCAGTAGCTAGTTTTTTGTGTGTGAAATTAACAAAACACCAGACTTCATCTGGAATTCACCAGATTTTTCATTTGTGTGAATTGATCACTATAGTAAGTGTAGGGGTATGATAAATAAACTGCGCTGGTTTGGTCAAGAGTGTAGTCTGGGTGAGACAAATATAATTTAGACTGGTACTGATTCGTATTTTAACTCATACTGGCTATGTGTGGCCCTGGGACTTTATTCGATTCCCTGCACTTTAGATTCCTCACCTGTGAAAAAGGATGGCAATCCACGTCTCAGGGTTGTTTTTCAGATTAAATGAAATTGTACATATGCATGTTTAACTTATACTAAGAACTCAGTAAATGGTAGCTAAATAAAATCAGTAGAAAATAAATAGAAGAAAATACAGAACACTATTTATATAAATTTGATACAAGACATAAGGAATCCACAAAGGATAAAACTAGCAGAATTGAAGACATCACCTAATTAATTCAATTCAGTATTTACTTACTGACTGATGACTTTGTGCCAGGAACTCACTAGGAATTCAGTGTTACCTCCACAAAACTTATATACTCTAACGGGAAACAGAAAATTCACTAAGAAATATCAATATGTAAACGTCAGGGGGAGAGAAGTACAATGAAGACAACCAAAGCAGACTAAGGGAAGAGGATGTTATATTATATTAGATAGACGAGGAAAACTTCAAAGGGGTGATATTTGCACACTGAATATATGTCATGATTTGGATGGAAAGCATTCAAACTCAAGAGAAAAGCAGATTAAAATGTCACAAGGCTGGTATGAGCTTCATATGTTAGAGGAAAAATCTGAGTTCCATGGGGCTGAGGTAGCAAACAAGGGTGGAAGTTGTAGGAAATAGAATGGAGAAGTAGCCAGAGTGCTCATCCATATCAACATGTACAGGCCTTGGAAATGTTTTAAATTTTATTCTAAATGTGATAGGTCATAATGGAGTGTTTTCAGCAGGAAAGGGATATGATCTGATTTATGTTTTAAGGACATTTACATCTTCTATTTCTAACAGAGTGGCAGAAAAGATATAAAGAAAAATACATCCAGGTACAACATATTCATTTCAAAAAATTAAAAAGCTGGAGGCAAAGTAAAGGAAACCCACTAGGTTAGAAACAATCAGAACCTACACTTTGAGTGTTGGAACTGCATTAACCCTGAAATTGTCTGCCTATCTCTGGTAGAAGAGAACTGGGATTGAACAAACTGAAAGCACTGGGGACAAGAGAAGAAACCTGGCTCATCTGATTGGAGGACACTGATGACCCTGGTGACCCTGGAACATAGCTCACGCAGTGCATGAACAGAAAATAAATGTCCGAAGGGGGAGGCAGCAGATACCAGACCAAAACCTGAATTTGACTCTGGGTTTTGTGGTAACAACGAAAAAGAAACATAAGAAATTCTTTATTCTGATGTTACCTAGAAAAATAGCATATTTACCACATTCCAAAACTAAAAATTGAAAGTATTTCCTTGAAAATTAGGTTTCCCACCATTACAAACTCCACCACAGTTTCATTGTGCAACTATGAGCAGGGGATACGAGGATCGGAAAGAAAGAAAGAGCTGTCATTATTTGAAGGTAATATGATTTTCTGTGTAGAAAACCTTCAAAATATTTAAAGGCAAATTATTGGGCTTAAAAGAAAGTTTGCTGAGTATAAGATTACTTAAAAGCACAGTTAAATTTTATTAACCAGGAAGAATTAGAAATTGCAATTTGCTAGGAATATATATATATATATCTACCAAAAGATATATAAAGTTTTGTGAAGAAAATTATAAAATTTATTAAAATAGAAAAGACCTAAAGGAAGAAATATACCATTTCATGGATAGTAGGTCAACATTTAATGCCATTTCAACAACAACAACAAAAAAAACAAATGGGATTTTTCATGGTACGTTGGCACACAGCAAGCTGATTCTAAAATTTGTGTGGAAGAAAAAAATAAATAAAATTTATGTGGAAGAACGGAAGAGTCAAGATTAGCCAAGATCCTAGAAAGAGGAACCAGAATAGGAGACATACCTATCATATACCTGAGTTTTCAAGATGTATTACAAAGCTATAATTAAGATACATATACATTGTTAGTGGCCCAGAAAAAGATACCTGAAACAAAATTAACCAAACTGGAGAGCCCAGACATGTTTGCCAAATAATGGAGATGACATTGAAAATTTGTGGCATACTCAAGAAATGATGGAAGCTGAAGATGTGTATGTGAAGATTATATATATATATATATATAAATAACTCAGTCTGCCCATCCTTAGGTATCTATCTTAGAGAAACTCTTACTATGTGCATTGAAGGTATGTACAAGTATATTCATAGAATGATTATTTCTAACTGAAAATAAAGATGGATGGATGAATGAACGAATGGATAAGAAAACAAAAGGCCCATCAATATAGAATGTATAAATGGATCATGGCATGTTCTTGACAAAGGAATAAGAGACAGTAGTTAAAGAATAATTTATTTCTATAAATACCAATATTAAAGAACTTCATAGTATATTTTCAAATAAACAAGTATAATATTAGACAAAATAAGAAATCTATTGTTTAGCACTACCTATAGTTGTGGCAAAACCTTTAAGAAAAGTAGAGAATCATTAACACAAAATTCTGAACAGCAGTTTCCTCTGGTGGAAAAAGGATAACACAGTCAGAGGGGACACACAGAAGCCTTCTAATATATTGCTTATATTCTATTTCTTAGGCTAATTGATGGATAAATGTGTGTTTATTATTGTTATATAAAATGCACATATAGTACATATAAAACATGAATTCTATAATACTTTCTTTACTGTTTTATAATTAAAAGGTAACAAAAATAAATGTGTCATTTTGACTGAGCTGCGAAAGATGGATTTATTGCCGGAGGGGAAGAGCATAAACAGAGATACCAGGAGTCTAGGCAGAAAAAGACGATGTCTCAAAAAAGGATGGTAGAGAAAGGATTAATTTGGGAAAAGATACAAAGGTCAAACCAAAAAGAATCACTGGTATAAGATCTCATATTAAAAGAGGAATCAACAATGGCATTTATGGTTTTGGCTTCAGTAACTGAGTGAAAGTTTGTGTTACTGAGAGAAAATATTAGGTGACAGTTTATTTGAATTTCAATGAACAATAACAGTTTTTTTTTTTTTTTAAATTGCTCACTCCTTCATGGTAACCTCCTCACCCATGCCCCAGCTTCTTTTTTTTTTTTTTTTTTTTTTTTTAATTTTTATTTATTTATGATAGTCAAAGAGAGAGAGAGGCAGAGACACAGAGACACAGGCAGAGGGAGAAGCAGGCTCCATGCACCGGGAGCCCAATGTGGGATTCGATCCCGGGTCTCCAGGATCGCGCCCTGGGCCAAAGGCAGGCGCCAAACCGCTGTGCCACCCAGGGATCCCGAACAATAACAGTATTAAAAGGTTAAAAGATAAATATATGAAAGAATTGTAGCTTATAGGATGGACAAAAGATTACTGTTCATAATATATAAAGGCTTTAGGAATTCCAAAGAAAAAAAAATAAAGACACAAGAAGAAAAAATAATAGGCAAAAGATATGAGCAGGGAAGTCACAGAACAAATGAAAAATATATGAATAGACGCTTGTCCTTGGTGGTAGCCAAAGAAATGCAAATTAAAACAGTAGTAACATGCTATTTTTCACAAATATGTTTAGAAGAAAAATTAAATGACAATTCCAATTGTCAAAAAAGAATCTTTTAGAAATGTACTGTCACATTTTTATATTGATTTAAAGTAATATAAATCTTTTGTATGGTAATTTGTATATGCTTTGATTCGATAATTTCACTTTTAGGAATCCCTTTTACAGAACTACTTTCTTATGTGTAAAACGAGTACTTGTTAAATTATATTTACTACAGAATTATTTTAAATGAGAAACAGAAAATAAGCAAACTTTTTGATGGTAGGATGATGGATAAATATATTATTATTATTATAAGGTTATCAAGAATAATCTCCCCTACAGGTCTGAAATGCCTTTCATATAATTTCCCACCATCATATAATAATTCTTATGGGAAGAACATTTTATCTTACTTCATTGTGCTATGTAAATTTAGCAAAGTCGTTATTCTTTTTCTCTCTCTCTCTTTTTTTCTTGCAAGAGGTTTATATATTTGCACTGAGGACAAATGAATTACATGTGCAAATTCTCAAGGTATGTGTTTATTAGGGACTCTGCTGACTCATCTTATTGAATATATATTTTCCTAATGTATTTATAAAACATCAATACAGTTACTGAAAGTCTAATGGGATTCCCTTGGACCTGACACTGAGAAGTTGTCATGCTGTAGAGATATTCACGGCCTCCCAGATTTACCTTCCAACCTTCTCTGCTCTCAGAATGACCTCTGTGGTCTTCTTTAAATCTATGATTTTTCTTTAAAGTGTTTTAACATAAATTGGCTCAATGCCTTTTTCAAACTAGCCATCCATGCCAGTTTATGCTGAATGTTGACATATATAATCACTATCTTTCAATTTGTTCTGTTCATGATACCTACCAAGTCATCTTGTATAATAAGCAGAACAGTGGATATGGGAGCTCTGTCAATTGGAACAGCTGAGCAAGTTCTAACTGAGGTAATAATTGAGTAGAGACCTGAATAAAGTATAGTATTGACACTGTGCAATGTGGGAAAAGAGCATTTCAAATAGAGAAAATAACAAGTGCAAAGGACTTGACATGAGAATTTTTAGCATGGTGAGTGATGAACACCAAGACACTGGAGCTAGAACAAAGTAAGGATAATAGTGGTAGGAGGTAGTGCCAGAGACATACACAGGGGCAGATAATGTAGGGTTTTGTAGGTCATGATGAAGACTTCACATATAAACAATAGGAGGCTTCGGGGCACCTGGGTGGCTTAGTGGTTCAGCGTCTGCCTTTGGCTTATGTCATGATCCTGGAATCCTGGGATCGAGTCCTGCAACAGGTTCCCTGGAGGGAGCCTGCTTTGCTCTCTGCCTATGTCTCTGCTTCCCTCTTTGTGTATCTCATAAACAAATAAATAAAATCTTTAATAAATAAATAAATAAATAAGTGAAAAATAGGAGGCTTTGGAGGACAAAAGTAACAATTTGATTTACATGCTTAAAGGTACACTCAAGCCCAGTTTCTCAGTGGAGAGCTGATTTTAGGGAAGGTAAGAATATAAGCAGTGAGGTTATCATCAGCTTAGTCCAGAATAGAGGTGATTGTGGCTGAGACTAGAGTGTTGAGTAGCAGTGGTAAACGGGGTTTGAATAAAAGCATATTTTGAAGATAGAGCCAAAAGGTCTTGTTAACAGATGGATGTGTCATCCTGCCGTGAAGCATGTGTCAAACCTTATGCACTGAGCTATTAACCCTCTGGGAGGACTGAATTTCTGGTAGTGACCAAAGTAAACAGGGAAGCCAGGTATGACGGAATTATGTCTGAGGATCGTTTAAAGATGAGTGAATACCTACTTCTAGTTATAGCCTCTTTCTTAAGGGATGTCTTTGCTTAAGCAATTCTGTGATAGTAATTTCAGATAACATTGTAGTAGAGACAGAGCAGGGCATGAGAACACAAATTATCAATCAGAGTGCATGAGGTTTCCAGACATCAGTTCAATTCTACTCTGGGGTGTTGAGCCCAGAGGAAAGGAAGTACTGCAAGGTACTCAAGGAGTCCTTTTTTACCCAAATAAGGTATTCCATAATTCATCACTACATAGAGTTGATTCAGTTGTCCACCAGCCTGTGAAACTTTTGTTTGGAAGCTAAATTTTAATACTCTAACAAAAACAGCATTGCAGATGTCTTCATCCAAAAAAGCTGTCTTTTCTAGCCCAGTAGCACATACTAAACCATTCTTTAGAGAAAATAATACTCAGTCTCTACAATCTGACAAATATCTGTCCTCTCTGAGATTTTCTTTTCCTAATAAAAGTATAAAGAGCAACAGAAGAACCACACTTTTTTCCCTGTGGAGTGATATCTATCCGGTGATAAATGTATGCTGTTTGACCCTCCAGTATCCCTTTCTTTGGGGAACAGCCCTACCTGTATTTAGTATGATTCCAATGGGACGGTCTGTAAAACAGGCAACTTTTCCTCAATGGTGTTAGATCTGACCCAGGATGTAGACCTGGCCAGTCAAAGCACTAATCTCTCTGCCCAAACTGATTGGTAGCGTGTGTCCCAAATAGCACAATTCACAATTCACAATTCACTTTATAAAATATTTATGAAAGGAGTAGGTAAGGGAGGCTATAACTTTTCTTCTAAAATTAGCAGCTATAAATTTAATGTGAGCCAGTGGTCATCATTTCTACCACATCAGGAAGAGTCTGAGAATAAAAGAAACATGGAGGGACCCCTGGGTGGGTCAGCGGTTCAGTGCCTGCCTTTGGCCCAGGGAGTGATCCTGGAGTCCCAGGATCGAGTCCCGTGCCTGGCTCTGGGCATGGAGCCTGCTTCTCCCTCTGCCTGTGTCTCTGCCTCTCTCTCTCTCTCTCTCTCTCTCTGTCTATCATGAATAAATAAATAAAATCTTAAAAAATATATGGGGAAATGTAGAGCCAGGAGATAAAGTGAGATACAGCTCTGACCACAGCTTTGAACATATGAATCCATATGTGCCTAAGCAAGTTTCACCTTTGGATTTGTCATTCGTTTTATTAGGAATCTATTTCTCCATAATAAATTAGCCCCAGACATGCAGTTTAAATGACAGACATTTATGATATTACACAGCTGTTGAGAATCAGGAATCCAGGAGTGGACTAGATGGGTGGCCTGACTTTGGATCTCTCTGTGTTCCAGATGAGATGTCAGCTAAGTAGAACATCATCTGAAGGTGTGACAAGGGCTGGAGGATCCTTTTCCAAGGTCTTCACTCACTCACATGGTGTTGGTCAGAGTTCCTCACCGACTTTTGTCAGGAGACCTCAGTTCCTCATCACAGGGATTTCTCCATAGAGCTGCAAGGGTATCCTCACAACATGACAGTTTCCTCTGGCATGAGCAAATCCAAGAGAGAGACCAAGGTAAAAGCTAAAATGTCCTTTATGATTTATCTTCAGGAGTCATATACCATCACTCCTGCTGTCATCTGTTTGTCACAAAGACCAACCCTATCACAGAATGGGAGGGGGCTATGCAATGACTTAAATACGAAGAAGTGGGGCTTGCTGGGGCTATCTGTGCAACTGAGAACTCCCAATTGTACAAACATAGGCATTCCCCTTTATATTTAATCCTAAACTACTTTGTTTGGGGTTTCTGTCATTGGCAGCCAAAATAAAGTTCTACTTGATATATAATCATCAACTAATCCCTTTCTTCAGAAAACTCTACTCTGGGGGCACCTGGGTGGTGCAGTTGTTAAGTGCCCAACTCTTGGTTTCCACTCAGTTACAGATCTCAGGGTCCTGGGATGGAACCCCAGGTCAGGCTCTGTGCTCAGCTTGAAGTCTGCTGGGGTTTCTCTCTTCCTCTGCTTCTGCCTCTCCCACCGTCCCCCCCATTTTCTCTAAAATAAATAAATAAATCCTTAAGGAAAAAATGCTCTGTCTTTAAACATCTTTAAAACAGAAGCCAAAGTAAATAGCCTAGAATGAAATCCCAAGTACATCAGTCGTGTTACCATATGTGACATTTGACAAGCCATAGACTTTCTGAGCTTCATTTCCATCTGAAAAATATCTGGACCATACTTCCTGCCACTGTGAAAAATGAATGAACACAAACAATATTGTTATTATTTTTTAAATGAATAGAACATTTAAAAGTTCACAAATCTTTCACATCTATTTTTCTATTCAATGATTATAATAATCTTGTGAAGCAGATAGGTCAGGTATAGCTTTCAGCATTTTTCAGATGAGGAAATGGAAGGAAAAGGTTATTATTAACCCAAGGTCAATGTAACCCAGCTGGTAGAGTGGCATAGCCACAGAGCCAAGGCATTTGCATAGCCACATTTCTATCAATCTTGTTTGTACCATATTGTCCCTCTGCATTCTTGCTCAGGCCTGCTGGCGCAGCCAAAGGCATTGCAACTGTAATAAATGTCCCCTTCCTACTTCAGCATTAGCTCCCTCCTGAGAATGTGACTAAGCCCCATTGCCTATTTCTGTGCAAGCTCAACAAACTAACCCAGATTGTACTCCAGTCTCAATGCTGATTAATTTCAAGGCCTTCATTTATGAGACGTTGATGCATTAGCTGTATTTTCAAGGGTATACCTTCCCAATACTACATTCTAAGTTTATTTACAAAGAAAGAGAAACCTGCCAGTATGCCACAGAAACAAGGACCGGAAAAAAAAAATTCTTCTTACTTTGTATTATAAGGTGTTACAATTTAAGAGAAGGAATGCTGTAATAGAAGATGCCATAGTGGGTGGAGAAGGAAGGCTGGTGTTTCCATCAGAATCATCAGAATGTTTTCTTGTTCATTTCCTTAGAATGAGTTGTGAATATCTGCAGAAGTGAAGTCTACATGGTACAAGAGGACAGTAGTGCGGGTTCATAGAATAGGATATGACAGCCTTTCACTCCCTCATGCAAGCTTTGGCTTGTGCTTTTTAGATAAAAGCAGCATACAAGCGTTAATTAAAATTACTCCATGTGTAATGTAAGTTGTCCACTTTCATTTTAAGTTTCATTGCATTTTTTGACACATGTAATGCAGTAAATTAACCAATAAGGAAAAAACATAAATTCCCCAAAAGGCCTTGAGATATGAGCCATCCTCTACCTCTCTCCTGTGAGGTTAATTACTTCCCCAGTTTTTTTTTTGGCTAACATCTCAGACCCTTTTCTCATCTTCCATATAAATTTCCTTCACTTTCCTCCCAAGACAGCACTGCATCTCCTAGATTCCCAATAAGCTCTTACACATTTTATAAAGCATTATCATCCTGGGGAATTAACTCCCTTCTTACAAAATCATTGAAAATATAGAAGGAAAAGGCTGCCAATTGTCCTTCTCTTTTGGTGGCAACAGCAATTTTTCCCCACTAAATAGAAGTGATACAAAAAAAAAACAAACTTCACGTACTTCCAGCCAGGCAAATCAACCCACAGGAAATTATATAGGAAATTATATGGCTACATTCAGTTTTGTGTGTTTATCTACAGAAAGGGCGTCAGACTAAGTGAATTGAAATGGCTTATCACCGAGGCATTTCATTTATTTAAAAATACTGTGTGGTGAACCTGTAAAAACAGAACATTTTGATAAAGATGAAATTTCACTCTTTTAAAAGTTATTATTATCAACAGATTGCCCAAACTCATTCCTGACCAGCATTCTTTCCTTTAGCCTCAATCTTCTCATACATCATACTTGCAGCAGTACACGGTGAGCTGAGTAAAGGGTATGCCTGCAATGGAAGGACGCTTAGGACAGAAGGGAAGCAGGGACGGTATTCTATTAGAAAGGGAAATTAAATGACAATTTTAAAATACTCGAAGTTCAGTGACTTGTTTGTGGATATGAAATAAATGAAAATTTAAAAAATGTCCTGATTATGAAAGTGGACATAAAAGAAATTAACTTGTCAAAATGCCATGAATCCATCGACAGTAGAAGCTGCAAATAAATGGTTGCAAATGGAATCTTATACAGCAGAGAGAATAAATAAATTGCAGCTAAACACAATCACGTGATTAGGTCTTAGGAAGATAATCTTGAATAGCAAAAGCAATCATAGAACAATATATACAGTATGATGCAGTTGAATCACATAAGCTTCAAAAACTTATTCATCTAAAAATATATTGTTTGGGATATATACATAAAATTAAGCCATATAGAAAAATGAGGGAATAATAAGTTTCATTTTCAACATGGTCATTACATTCTAGGGGTGAATGAGGTGGGATGCAGAATCAGAGAGGAGTATCCGTGACCTTAAGAGGCTGGAGTTCTTCCGCAAATTGGATGGTGAACCCACGAGTGCTTGTTGTACATTGCTTTTTAAAATCTTTGCATATTTTAAAATTTTCCTTTGGATTTGATTTATATTTAATTTTTACAAAACAAATTTAACTAGTATCATGTACCTAGATAGTGATTAGCACTCGACGAAACCCTGATTTTCTAAAGAAGAGATAGGTCTTTAAACTAAAACTCAATCTGAGAAGACAGGGTTTTGAGTCTTATGCTTCTGGATCTGGATGTTGAGGGAGGATGTCTAGAATATGCTTCTGAAGGTTATTTGTTGAAATGGTGCCTGGTACAAGGAGGAAAGCCAGAAATGGGAATTGCTAAATTCTGGGAAAGCCAGAAAGTCTAGAATTCTCAGGAAGGAAGTCAAGTCCTTAGGTTACACAGTTATTTTTAGTAGTCTGTTTCTAAGAGAAACTATAATTGGCTTTTTTAAATGAACATATTCTATAAACCCATATTTTCTAGCACCATATAAATAAGTAGCCTCTTATCTTAACCTAAAATAAAGTCAGGAGTGGACCAGAAAATCTCTAGCTCCATGCACTAATCACAGATTTATGAGAAACAACCATTGTATAACTTATTCTCAAACAGAGAACATAGAAGTGACAGGTGATAATGTACATGTTTCTATTCTGGAAATCAGTCTCTAAATAAAAGTTCTTTTTCTGTTTTAGCTGCACATTCTAAGTTGTTTCTGATGGAAGGTGATTTAAATTCATGTGTAAATTTCAGGTTACTTCTGAGACCATTGTTAAATTTCCCTTCAGTATTCAACAACATTCCAGAAGAATTTAATCTTTTGAATACTGGGAGAGAAAAATTTATCACCAACATGGTTTTTTTTTTGTTTTGTTTTGTTTTGTTTTTAAATTTTTATTTATTTATGATAGTCACAGAGAGAGAGAGAGAGAGGGGCAGAGACATAGGCAGAGGGAGAAGCAGGCTCCATGCACCGGGAGCCTGATGTGGGATTCGATCCCAGGTCTCCAGGAGCCCACCCTGGGCCAAAGGCAAGCGCCAAACCACTGCGCCACCCAGGGATCCCGACCAACATGGTTAACACATAATTTCTTATCATGTAATAATGTCGGTCCTAGATTAGAATTTCCATGAATTCCCAGACCAAATTTTTAAACATTAAAAAGGAAGATAAAATCCAATTTTATGTTGGTCAGTTTACTGTATGCAGTTGTATTTGATCAGAGGCAATGAACATGAGAAAAAGATACTATCAATTTCCATGGATTAAAGAGAAATTTCTAGAGATAAATATGCATATACATATATATTTAGTATATATTCAATATATATTCAAATGTACATTTAGACTATATATATATATATTTATACACGTATATAAACAACAAGGGTGGAAAATCAAAGAGAAAAATCAGGAATCTTAATCTAATGAACTAATTAAAAGTATCCAAAACATTATTTTTTATTTATAATGAATGAATGAATGAAGAGGCTGATTAGAATGGAAGAGTCCCTATTACATATATACGTGTATATGTAATAAGGACTACTATATGTGTATATATGTATATGTAATATAGGCACATATTTATATATGATGTGTACATTCAACACTCTCATATGTATATAACATATAATATATACCTATACATTAGTCTTGGATACTGCAACAGTTAACTAAAAGTTTTGGCCTTTACAGAATCAAAATAGTATCAATCACTATTGACTTTTTTTTGCTGATTTACATGTCCACCTGGACACCGATCATTACTGTCGGTCTGTAGGATGCCGCTCCATTCTTCATGCCTGAGTACCTTTTAACTGTCTTTTAAACTCATGGAACAGCTCCTATGTATCAAACACAAAAGCTGTATCATGCAGAGGAATAGTTTTTATATGAGTACAGTGACCAGTTGGGAGAAGAAACAAATGGGTGTGTTATTTCCACCAATATCTCCTATTTACATACTTTGTTAAGAAGGGTACCCTCAGAAGTCTGGGGGAAGAGAATCCTGATCTAAAATCTTAACATGCTTCCTAGGATCAATCCAGGTCTTGGATGAATCGTATGGTCAACCCAGATGTCTGGGACTGTAGAAGAAAAGCTCTGGAAAAAAATGAAGATTCTGAACCTAAAAGAATATAGAGAGGGATCTTAATCCTGTTAGTATGCATACTTCCTAAACTTCTGGTTGTTCTTTAAACACTGAAATCCTTGAGGATAATGAGGTCTGGACTGAGGCCAGTTTGGAGGCCCTCCAGGCATATCCGCTTGCTGCTTTCAGAGCTGATTCATTAAGTAGTTGGTCCTAAAAAAGGTAAGGATTGTTACGACTAAGAATACCAATGAGGCCTAGCCAGGCTTTATTGCAAACAGAACATCACTCTCTTCTTTGTATTGCTTTCATTGTTTGCATGAAAGTAATCCAGAAATATTTTTTTCTCAACAAAAGATGTGTAATATTTTTTTTAAAAAATCATTGCAAAGAATATCTGGTTTCCCAGATAAAACATTAATTATGCCCATCAGCCTTTGAGCAACCTCTTTTTGTTAACATAACATTTGACTATAGGATTCTGCATCTGCATATTTATTTCACTCAATACCAAAGCAGATATTTCCAGAATTTCCAAAGAATTGTTGTTGTATTATAGAAATATTCTTTCTTTTAGACAAAGACTCTTTAACAATTACCCATTAACTAACATGAAAACACAAAGCAGGAATGAAAGTGGAATTCATGATTTTAATTTCGACCTTAGTCACCATATGAGGTCCCCTAGTTTCTCTAAAAGAATATTTTAAGCAGAGGAAAAGTAGAACTGCACACTAATAAAAAACTATCTGGGTGTGTGGAAAGAGTAGAAACTCACTCCACGAACTTGCTCCCAGTGATTATAGCCTTTATGACGCCAAAGCCATACACTTGGCCAACTGCAAGTAGAATGTTAAAGGTATAATTAATAATGTTGTCTTTAAAGCTTTGTACTTGACTATGCTCAGCCCTCATTTCCCACAATATTAGAATCCTTTTTTTCCACCAATAGCTAGCAGGATCCCCAAATACAGGATGAGAGAGAGTGAAAGTGCTTGGTAAGCAAGGGTATTGAAGGAGTGTATGGGAACGAATGAATCACTGACATGCATCTAAAGGTGTGGCTGGAAATGTGTGGGTAACACTAGGAAACAGAGGCACAGCCCTGATACTTGATTACTCTCATAGTCTCTTCTGGGCAGAATTAAAACAGAATCCGAAAATGATGAGCTATCTCACCTGCCTCTATCCAGGACCTAAAAAGTCACATACCCAAATGTATCTTTTTTAGAAGTAACAGTCAAATAGCTGTGAAGTAGGTCAAATGTCTTTGAAAGTAATTTTCATAGAGGAACAGTTTGAAAATAAAGTGGAAAGAATAAAATTGCTGATGGTATTATAAGAACTCTTGTTCCAAAAATGTCTCTACCACAGTATCTATGAAAAGGATCTGGAACAAAATTTTCATAGAGTTAACATATAGTAAATTGAAACTTACCTATGAAGAGATTCTGATGTATATAGCTGGTTTGCCTAGAAGAGAAAAGGTATTTTGTTTCATAGTTTTTAAAAAATCACCTCTTAAATGTTTGGTTTACCCCACTACAAAAAGTTGTCACTGGGAATACATAAGTTACTATTTAATGGGTACATAATTTTACAATAAGTCTCAGCCATCTGCTTCCTCCTCTAATTATGAATTCAGGAAGGACATATTTCACTGCACATGGTACAAAAGGCTGATGGAAAGGATTTAAATTTTATGTATACATTCTTTCTAAAATGTTCCTTTTCAAGATATGTAGTTTTCAGACTTAAAACACAAATCAGGGGAATTAGTAACTCACCTTTGAAAAATAGCAAATGCCCATAAAAAAAAGAGAACTTGATAAGAGAAGCTTTTTGATTACATCCATATTTTCAGTCTCCAACTCAGAAAATATATTTTAATATCAAAAGTTGTAACTATAATCTTGATTTAAGTGCTATTTTCTGTTGGGATTCCTTTTTCTTTTCTTTTTTTTTTTTTAAGGGAGAGAGGATGCCAAAAACTCTCCTCCATTTGTTTCGCACTGTTTCCCTAGTGTGAAATTGACAAGAAGTAGTACAAAGCTAATGACAGGGAAAGATGGAAATTAACAACACAAAAAGAGTATTTCTGAGCTTTTATTTCGACTAAGATAAATATTTACTGCTATTGTCATACCTTTCATTTGTCACAGAGACAATACAGCTCATACTATAAACTCTCACATGAAGGATTCATTGTCCTTAATACAGTGAGATAGCAATCCATACATATATATCTTCAAGATCCTCTTCCGCTTATACAGGGAATGGCTGATAAATGAAAGTAAAGCTTCATGCAACAAACTAAAAAGAATGGCTTTTCTTTTTTATGGGCAACATTAGAAATAGGTTTACTGAGCTAATTCCCAAACCAGGACAGCATTTTATACCTTTAGTGTCACCCTTTGAAGAATTTCACACTTCAGCTCTCAAAATTAAGGAAAGTACCACAGAACTTTATAGTGCTGTATTTTCTTACATTTCAATCAACCAGGATCACATTCATCAAGTGGGGTGGGTGGGGCGAGGGAAGCTCAACATAGCTTTTTAAAAACCTACACATGGAAATTAAAACTTTTCTGTTCCTCTGCATGTTTTATCACTGAACATAAAAAGGTCAGCAGTGGGTTTTGCTAGTGTCACATGCTGTGAGCCAAATTCCTTCTTTGTCAGACGTGGCCCCCAGCTGCACCCTCTAGCCATTCAGCATACCCTTAGCTCCTGGAGAGCTGCTGTACACCTGTCCAGGAAGATTCCTGGCTACTTTCTACGGCACTGGTATTTGGTTCTTCTTTCAGACACTCGCTCTTCTCATATCCTATCTCTCTCAAGGGTAAGTACAAACCTCCCTAACTCCTTGTTAGCAAGGTAAACAGATAACTCCATAGAATATAAGTTTGAGAGGCAACAAGGAAAGGTAAGATGTCCTCTGCTATGTTCTGACTGGGAGACAGAATAAGATATTTTGTAGTTTCTTCAAAATCTTTCCTGTCCTTCAGGATGAATCAAAGAAAAACATCATGTAAACAATAATAAAATTTGGGCTTCACAAAAAGAGGAATTTTTGTTGTTATTTTAAGTTTTTATTTAAATTCCAGTTAGCTAACATAGAGCACACTATTAGTTTCAGGAGTAGAGTTTGGTGATTCATCACTTATATACAACACCCAGTGCTCATCACAACAAGGAATTTTTTAAATACAAAAAATATTCATCATAAAAAGGGTGTGGCAAGAGAGGGGCATTGGAACATGTGCACACAGACACCACTGGTAGAGGAGCATACTGGGTCATTTTGTCAAGACAGCAACTTGGCCTTTCGTATCAAGAGTCTTTTAATAAATTTAATTGCCTTTGAATCAGTAATTTCACTTTGAAGACTCTGTCCGAAAGGGAAAAAAATCTGATGTTTAACAAATATATATGCTATAGGAAAAGCTGGAAGCAATATCAACATTTAACAATGTGAGTGACAAAATGCATTATGGAGCATTCTTTCCTACAATGTTGTATAGCCAATAAAGCCATATTTCTCTGAAGTATTAAGGAGTTAGTTATATGCTCATAAAATGGTAAGTTAAGGGTGCCTGGGTGGCTCAGTGGGTTAAGGGTCTGCCTTCAGTTCAGGACATGATCTCAGGGTCCTGGGATCGCCCTGCTTTGGGCTCCATGCTCAGTGGGGAATCTGCTTGTCCCTCTCCCCATCTTGTGATCTCTCTCTCAATTAAATAAATAAAGTATTTTTTAAAAAAGTTAAAAAGATGGATACAAAACTATGTACCACATATATACATATAGTTATATCTATGCATATACAGATCCATACATATTTTATCTATATATATACATTTATAAATATATTGTGTTATTGTATATGCATATAGTGTTTTAAAGATATACAAAATATTATATAAACCCATACCTACATCCATATATTAAAATGATATATCTATTACAATATACAGGTCTACATATGTTGAGGTAGTTACAAATACCCCCAAATATTATACTTTTTGAGACCAATATTTACTTTTTATTATATTCTGCATCATCCAGATTTTTATTTTTATTTTTTCCAATTTTTTATAATTAAGTTGCATTTTCTTTTTTAATTGGAACAGTAAATGTTGAAGCTTTCCAGCTTAGTAAACGAGTTTCACCATCTCTCATAATATAGGTCACAGTGACTCCACAATTTTGGGTAATCCAGTGAACTCCTCCAATCGGGAAGGACTAACACAGCCAATATCAGATTAGCTTGCAGGAATGGGGCAGGCACTGGGGGTACAGAAGTGGACAGAAGTGGAGAAAGAAAATCTGGTCTAGGAAATGGACTTTAGCTGGAGACTAACAGGAGCCACAAGGGGGAGTCCAGACAGGCAGCTAGCATTGGGAAAGTCCCACTCAGAAAACATCCTAAAAAGATGGGCTTAGGAGGAAGGACAGCTGGGGCTCCAGGAATAGGGGATCTTTAGAGACCCAACAGGCTAGATAGATAACAGCTGCTCCGAAGACTATCAACAGATCACCACATTCCAGCCACTAGGACAGAACTTCAGTCTCCAGGGAGATGGGTAATAGGAAACGCCAGGTGAAATGGGCATTGGAAAGAAAATAAGGCAATGAACTTCCAGAAGGGTGACATAAAGAATCAAAGAGCCTCAGGATTAAGCTAGAAGTGGAATATGGTCCTGGAATCAGAGTCGTGGAGCAAGTTCCAGGTCTGAGAAAATTACAAAGCAAGCATATTTTGAAAGTTAAAGGATTTCAGGGACAGGTTTAGAAAAAGGAGATGGTGTTTGTTTCTAGACACATTGTGTTTGAAGGGATAGCAGGAAAATCATGTAGAAATAGCAAACTAATAGACAGAGTTGACCTGGAAATTAGGTTTGGATGAGAGCTGTAACTGAAAAAAAATATATATTTGTAGTCACTGACACAGAGATGAGGTCCTGGCTGTCGTCCTTCCCTCCCCAGATCAGTAGGCGTCTGCTCTTTGCCTACTGGGCACCTCAGGAGGCTGATCTCTGTACACTGTTCATCCAGCCTTTGCTTGCCAGCCAGCTTCAACCTGCGTTTGGCACATAATGGGCAGAGACAGAAAATTACGGGGGACGTAGGAGTGGAGAGTGGTCAGGGTTATGTCTTCTCTGCTTCTTCCTCCTTCCAAGTGTGGTTTCTGACAGTAGCTGTGTCCCTGCACAAAAACAACTTGCTTGTAGCAGATACGTCCTGCTAGGTTTCAGGGCCCCCTGCCTTCTTGCAAGTTCACGTCTCTCCTTTCCCTGCAGGCCTTGAGGTGGAGATGATTTTTCTAAAACCATTACTGTCTGGGGACCAAGCCATTCCTTTTCTGAGCCCTTAATACTGTCCACATCTCTTTGTTAAGTGTCTTCACCTGTGTAATCTAGGTGTACATTGAGTTTCCTGTTTCCTGACTGAAATCGGATGATGAGATAAACTCCTCAGGGGAAACTTTTAAAAAGTGTCTGTACAAAGAAAGATCCCTCTTTGATCCAGAGAATCAGGGACAATGTAGGGATGAATATTGACACTCTGAACCTTGGGGATATGGACAAGGAATGGTAAGGAATTGTAAGGAAGAAAGATGTTATAATGTTATGGAATTGACAAAATAAGGGGGTTAGGAGGGTGTTAGTCAACAGTGTGAAATGCTGCTGTCAGGCCATGGAGGATTCAAATAAGAAAAATGGCATTTATCAATGAGGTACTAGTGACTTTTTAAAAAGATTTTATTTATTTATTCACGAGAGACACAGAAAGAGAGAGGCAGAGACATAGGCAGAGGGAGAGGCAGGCTCCCCGCAGGGAGCCCAATGTGAGACTCAATGCAGGACCCCGGGATCATGACCTGAGCCAAAGGGAGATGTTCAACCACTGAGCCACCCAGGTGTCCCGGCACTAGTGACTTTTAAGACAGGAGAAAAGCTTCATGTATAAGCAAAGGAGGACATATTTTTAAGGGGTGTGGAAAAGGAGTGAGTGAAGATAAATCTTGAACAGAAACTAAATTCCATATTTTTGGATGCTGGGGAAATAAGGGAATATAAAGTAAATGAGAACTAGAGCCACAAGAGAGGTGAATGTTTCTTTGTTTCTTTGTTTTTAAAACTGGAAAGAACCAAGAGTGTTTGAAGGCAGAAACATGGTGAGGACAGTGAAGACAGGGTCAGTGCAAAGGTAGAGGGTTTTGCCCTGAGAAGAAAACAGGGTACAAATGTAAATATGCTACGTTTCAATATCTTCTGAAAAAGCAGGATAATGTTTTCTTCTAGGCCAAAGATAAAAGTAGGGAATTAATAGCACATAGAAATAGTTGACATTC
The DNA here is from genome assembly GCF_018345385.1 of Vulpes lagopus. Classification (NCBI taxonomy): domain Eukaryota; kingdom Metazoa; phylum Chordata; class Mammalia; order Carnivora; family Canidae; genus Vulpes; species Vulpes lagopus. Next base: position 18,155,656 of record NC_054824.1, on the reverse strand, counting down.
TGTCTTGAAATGAGCTTGTGTGGAAAGTCTGAGGACCTTCCTTAGCATGAAGTCTCATCCATCATGGCAGCTCAGTTCTGGGGCATCTGACGCAGGACACATCATAGGTCATGGCAGTAAGATACTTTCATCCTGAACTCCAATGATCAAAAAGAAAACTGTGCACAGGGGCACCTGGGTGGCTCAGTGGTTGAGCGTCTGCCTTTGGCTCCGGTAGTGATCCTGAGGTCCTGAGATCAAGTCCTGCATCAGGCTCCTCATAGGGAGCCCGCTTCTCCTCTATGTATCTGCCTCTCTCTCTCTCTCTCCCTCTGTGTCTCTCATGAATAAATAAATAAAATCTTAAAAAAAGATGTGCACATATGCCTCATTTTATAATATTTAGAAATATATGTATTGATATTTGTATAAAATACTACAATATGGCAATTCTAGGGTTTGGTTTATAAATTCAGTCATTTCCATACTCGATTCAGTGGCATATGTACCTGGAAAAGTCACGCTACAAAAATATATAGATTCAAATAGAAAAAGTGTTTCACTGGCCACTTCTACTAAAGAATGACACTTTTTTTTCTATCTCATCCATCACAATGGATAATTATAAATTGAGTCAGCAATATTTACCTTTCCCAATGTCAATCAAAGCTTATAAAACAACAAACATAATGTTCTGTTTAAAACAGTTATAAAACCTACAAAAACTTTTCATTTAGGTAAGTTTTAATGGCATTAGAAAACTGTTTCCAGATAAGCAGAATTTAGAGTTTATAGGTTATATTCTTAGAACTGTTTTTGTCAACAAAGCTACATAATGATGGGAACATCTCCAAGTATCTATTTTCAAAATTCTCTTGTTATAAACTTCTTTGAAAAAGAATTCATTTTCTTGCTTATTGTTAAAATGTCACTTTTACTTGAAAAGACAGATTATGTGCTTTAAAAAACAAACAAACAACAACATCTTCCAAGTAGTGATATACTTTTTCATCCCTGAAAAGGTCAACAAATTTGGAACATTTGTTTTTTTTTTAAAAGAAAAATTATATCTTTTTTTAAGTTGTCAATTCCTTTAAGAACTTGCCTTGAGACAACCAAAAAATTGTTGTGGTTAAAAACGACTTTCATGGTCACTCCTATTGTGTTAAAAAAAAAAAGTATTGCTATTTAAAAATATTATTTTTACAAAACTATATTTATAACATTGAAAACGGTGCAACTTCATTTTCAAAGCCTTCTATTCAAATAATAGAATGAGTGAATTTCACTTTTAAAAATCTCCATAACCATAACCAGGAAACTTAATTACAATTCCAAATAAATCAGCAGTTTTACCAACAGTTATATGTATATATTTTGTCCATAAAAAATAGGTGTAGTTCTTTTAATTAAGTTATTTATAATGAGATTATATCTGTTATGGGACATCTTCCTTTGATCATTCACAAAAAGAAATATAATCTAGCAAGTATCATAGCCTGAATGTTAAGAAAAACCTGTATGTTTCTCCATCTATATAGCAAACTTCCCTAACTATGTGAAATATATATATATTTTTTTTATTTTTATTTTTTATTTTTTATTTATGATAGTCACAGAGAGAGAGAGAGAGGCAGAGACACAGGTGGAGGGAGAAGCAGGCTCCATGCTCCGGGAGCCCGATGTGGGATTCGATCTCGGGTCTCCAGGATCGCGCCCTGGGCCAAAGGCAGGCGCCAAACCGCTGCGCCACCCAGGGATCCCTATGTGAAATATATTTTAACAATTTCTATATCAGTGCTTCCCAGGCATTTTCCAATAGAATTTCCCAGTAAGAAACGTGTTTTAGTTTATCCCCATATTAATTCTCCTGTATAGTTCAACTATATTTTAAATCAGGGAAAAAAACCCAAATGTTTCCCTAATTATATGTGGCTTTTTGCCCCTCACTATTAGGAAATCTCAAAATTGTCATTTAAGCATTTATTATGTGGATTAAATATTAGAAAGTGCTGAATTATCATATGACCCTAAACATTACTGAAGAAATGATCATCTTCCAAATGCTTAGTTTTTCAATGTCCTGCTACTCATGATGGCTTTATACTATGATTAGCTAATATCTAAGGACTAAATAAATATTTAGGACAAGATTCATCCTTAATGACAGTGCATGTAATTAAATTTCAATAGTCTCCTTGAAAATTTCAATTATTTTTTATCAACATCTCAAATACTATTATTATGTTATTGGTTTTAGCTCATAATGTGGCTGAAAAGAGCCAGCATTAGTTTTAGAAGCATGAGTTCTGCTGCTTTCTTATTGTTTATTTGCACTTGTGTTATTAGTAACATACTCAAGCTATGATTTCTTTGCAGGAATCGTTTTTAAGCCATTTGTTCAATTTGAGAGGTTTCATTTCATTAAAACTAATTAACATAACCTGCAAATCCAGCTACTCAGACACAAATAAAGTTGCAATAATCACAGTTTGCTGAAATCTAAGGAATGCACCAGGAACTTGTGTCAACACTTGTTTTTAGGACACGTAACTCCCTCAGGATCACCCAATGCTGGGTGACCATGTGACACATATACTTGCTGAGAGTGCCATTGTCAATCTTTAAGTTAATTATTAGCCAATCCTAACAGATAAACTTAGTCCCCCTGCATTGAGGACCACTGATACAGGTGACCCCTTCAATTCCATCCTGTCATAGTAACAGCATTTGTAAAAACATTAGGATGGCTCACCTAGAGCCGACATTTCATTTTGACCCAGTGCCTTTAAAAAATCTCTAATCACAAGTACTTTTAAGTTGGTCACTAAATGATTTGCAATATGCTAAGTTAACATTCATGTGTACACGTACATAAATCTAGTATTTGAACAGAGTATACAAATCATATTCTCATTGTTAATAAGAGATATTTTGCATACAAGATAAACAGCTTCAAGTTTGGGGGAAGCAGTATCAGAATCACACGTTAGTCAGAAAATTATTTCCACAGTGAACACTTATTTTTATTATACTTTCCCTCCCATTTTCTTTAACATCAGGAAACACCTTAAATAATTGAATGAGATAGCTCGCAATCTCCTTTGTTCTTCATTCAAAGTAACACAAATCAAAATATTCAGTTATAAAGGGACGTTTTAAATGTCTATTTTTTGCCTTCATGTAACTGTATCATGGTAGTTGACAGAAGAGTTCATTGTTATTTTTACACTGAAAGGGTTAAGAAAACCTGAGAAACTCTATTTCCTTTGCTATTTTTAACGTGTTAAAATTCACATCCATCTCCTAGTCAATTGATGTGTATAAAACAGAAAATGCAGTGTTACAAAAGACTTTTATGTGACTGCTACAGAGACATCTATCACCTGGAGGAAACCTGGAAGTGTAATTGGTCTAACTGTGCCTAAAATAAAGCTTCACGCTTGGGCACCGCGCTGGCTTCCAGGTTTGCGCAGGTGCTCCTCCTATCTTAGGTTCAATGAGCTAGGCAATCTTTCCCTTTTAAATATCATTTAATGAAAAACAAAAGCCTAATTAGTCATTCAGTCAGTCAGTCACACTATCATACTGCTCACCTTATGTGAGCATCAGAAATAAAACAATTTACATATTTGAGATTTCACACTTTAGCAAAGATATCTAGGTTCCTTACAACATCAAAGTGACACCCAATTAGACTGAATTCATAGGGATCAAGAAATCAGACAGGTTTGCTCTTGTGCCCCTGTAGCCAAATAGCCTGTAAAAAAGCTAAAGACAGGCTTAAAATCAATCGAATTTTTGGAAAGCCTGGGGAGGTTGGCACCTTAGATGTCAGACAGTTAGAAGCCAGTGAGCGCCCTTTCTAAAATCCTTTCCCTCAATGTTAGACAAGGGGAAATTTCTCAACACCTTCTTCATATGATCTCTGAAAGAGAAAAATTAAGTTACAACATGAGAGACTGTTCTGCCTTTGATAAAATAAAGCTAATAAAAAATTAACAGTCTATAACCCAGAATTTTGACAGCTAAAAGGTGTATTATTTCCAGTAAGGCATGCATTTCCAGCTTTCAGTTGAGAAGTTTTTGGACAAAGAATAATTCAAAAAATAGTCTTTTCTCAATATTATTTTGATCAGAAACCTCTAATGAACCACAAAAGCCTCTACATGGTCATTTAGCTTTATTTGTAAAATTGTACCTGCCGTTTTGAAGTGAATTTTCACAGAAGCTTTCTGAAAAAATGTCCACATAAAAGCTTGTCTTTAAAAAAAGAAAAAAATGCAACTAAGGGCATGGCTGCAACAAATTCTTTCTGGCGGGGCCAGGTGACTCAGTGAGTAAAGCAAGGTGATTGAGGACAGTAGAGCGAGACTGGGAATGATAGAGTGAGCCCCATTCACAGAGGTCTCCAACACTACTCAGCTTCGGCCACTTGCAGGCCCAGGCTTCTCAAATCTTCTGATTATTCAAGAGAAACCAAAAATCTAACCCAGAAGTGATATCTCCCAATTTTAAATCCTAGCAAATAATTTGATTATTTTAAAAAACATTATGTATGCCAAATGAAATATATCTCCTGCCTGGATTTGGTTCAAGGGCCACCCATGTTCAACTTCCATCATAGAATTCTATATTGAAAGAATTGATAGGAAAATAAAATCAGTGGAAATAGAAGATTGTTATTACTCATCGTCATCATCAAGAATGAATCACACGTCAACCAGAGATCTAGAAAGAGCACTGGCCCAGGCCAGGAAACAAAGAAAGGAAGAGGGATTTGATGCCATCATCATGATACTTTGTTTGAGACAGCATCATAGGAAGAGGAGACTTTCAAGAGGCCAGAAATTCCTGAAAGGAATTTAAACCTTGCATTGACCTAAAAAGAGCTATTTAAAATGATAGAGTCTAAATTAATTTGAATAAACAGGCTTAAGCTCTTTTTCTACTCTTGGCAGAAATAGAGGTTGAAAGAAGAAATCTGCCAAAAAGATAAGGAAAGCTACATTTTAGCACCAACATAATTTTTGACTGGCAAAATCACGCACACAGTTAACTTTTTATTTTTCCACCTTTTCTGAGGTTTAATTGACAAATAAAGTTGTATATATGTAAGATGTATGACTTGATGTTTTCATATATTATACATTGTGAAATAATCATCCACAGTTAGCTTTTTAAATCCTTCATAATATATGCTTGTCTACACAGCTGCTAAAATGACTGAAAAGATGAAAAAATAAAGACAATACGATGTGCCATCAGGACATGAGTAGTATTAGTACCTTCCTGCTCGTGAAAGCATAAACTGGTAAAATTGCTGGAGAAAAGTGCTTGTCAGTATCTTACAAAGCTTAACATATGTAATCCTTATGACTCAGCAATTCCACTTCCTTCAATACATTCAACAAAAATGTTTACCAAATATCATACACAAGAATGTCCACAGCTATAGTATTTGTAGTTGCCCAAAAGAAGGAGAAGCCTAAATGCCCATCTGCAATAAAATGGGTAGATGGTGATATATATTTACCCAAAAGAATCCTACAGAGTAATGACAATGAACCACCACCAACAACACACAGCAACATGGATGAATGTCACAACATAATGCTAACCAAAAGAAGGCACACACAGAAGAGTACACACTATAGGAATCTATTTCTAAAATACCTATAAACAGGCCAAATTATCATGGTTGAAGCCAAGATAGTGGTTATCTTTGGGACAAGTATTAACTAGCAGGGGCAAAGGAGCTTCTCGGATTCTAGTAATAATCTGTTTCTTGACATAGAGCCAGGGTCTTATTCACAGGTATGTTCACTTTGTGAAAATTCACTGAGGGTATACTCATAATTTTTTCTCTTTTCAATATAGATATAGATAGTCTATATCTATAACTATATCTATATAGGTTGTATTTCAATACAACTTAAAAAAAAACTAAAGATAGGGAGCACAGAATTTACATTTTTATTCTTTGTATTATATTTCCTGACAAAATCCCTAAATTGAATGCTATCATAAGTTACAGTAAAGTGTGTAAAAGAAATTTAATATTTTTTAAGAGTTATCTATGAGAGAGTGCGCACAAGTGAGTGGGGGCAGGGCAGAGCAGAGAATCTCAAGCAGACTCCCCACTGAACATTGAGCCCTATGCGGGGCTCAATCCCATGATTCATGAGATCATGACCAGAGCCAAAACCACAAGTTTGATGCTTAACCAAATGAGCCACCCAGGTGCCCCAAGAGATTTAAATTTTTAGGATGGGTCTGTTTTGGGGATCCCATGACTACCCTCAAGATAAGTGATTTGCCAGAACTCAAAAGCAGGTTATACTCATGGTTAAGGGATCCCTGGGTGGCGCAGCGGTTTGGCGCCTGCCTTTGGCTCAGGGCGCGATCCTGGAGACCCGGGATCGAATCCCACGTCGGGCTCCCGGTGCATGGAGCCTGCTTCTCCCTCTGCCTGTGTCTCTGCCTCTCTCTCTCTCTCCCTCTCTGTGACTATCGTAAATAAAAAAATAAATAAATAAATAAAAATTTACTCATGGTTAAGATTTAACACAGCAAAGGATATAGAGTAAAAGCAGCAGGAAATCATACGTATTGTGCATAGTCCAGAGACATCAGGCACAGGCTTTCAGATTCTTCCCTACCCAGAGCTACCAGACGTGATTTCTTTCTGGCATCAAACCACAGAGATGTGTACAGAATGTATTCAAGGGAGCTATGTTTGACTGTCAGGGTCCAAGACTTTTATGAAGAATTGGCCACATAGACACATTCTGCTATGTAAGCAGTCATGACAACTGAAACTCAAGACCTCAACAATGAAATCAGGTGCACATCATCAATCTTAATGTTTGTGCAAAGTAACCTGGACACACTGATATGTCACAGTCCATTGCTCCCTGTGTACACAGCAAAAACATCAATCATTAAAATAAAGACTTTCATATGGTCACATTCCCAGTGGCTGGCTAAGGGTTAGTCATGGTTCTAGGTTTCCTACAAAATATGCAAGGACTAAGCAACTAGCCCTAACACGTTAAGTCTTTCCTCACAAAATCCTAACAGCTTTAGATTATCCTCTCAATTGTAACCTCCTTTTCTGTAACACTGCTGAGACTATTAAGCTCTATTTGTGCGGTTTGTATGGACAGTGTCAGTCTCCACCTTATTTCCAAAATTAGGTAGTTCTACTTTTCACAGAAAAAAAAAACCTCTCTTCTTTGTGAATCAAGAATATTATATTTGAAGCAAACATACTTCTCAACTATCAAAAAAATTAAAACAGTTTATACAGAAAACAGCCAAGTAATAGGTGAGTTTCATTTTTCTGAGGTCCGTTTTCATTTTCCAAATATAAGTGACCTGGGTTTGGATGAAAATAGATAATTCATTTTGAAGGTTAGTCATTTTCTCAACTGAATATTAAATATCATTCAACTTCCAGTGTGACTGCACCACCTATACCACTTCCTGTTGTTTTCTGTCTTCTCACTAATCCTAGGCATTGCTTTTTTCCTTCTTCCAAAACAAAGAAAAAAATATAGCATTTAAGATATCCGCATTAGCTCTCTTTTCATTGCTCTTTGAATGCATTCTCTTTTTTTAAGATTTTATTTTATTTATTCATGAGAGACACAGAGAGAGAGAGAGGCAGAGATATAGGCAGAGGGAGAAGCAGGTTCCACGCAGGAAGCCTGATGTGGGACTCAATCCCAAGACTCCAGGATCATGCCCTGAGCTGAAAGCAGATGCTCAACTGGTAAGCCACCCACGTATCCCATCTTTGTATGCATTCTCATTACAACACAGACACATAGACACACATTTTTTTGTTATACTGATTTCACATTAGTCTCCTCACTATACTATCCTCCCCATTGAGGCAAGGAACATCTTTTTGTTTTGAAACTTCAACATCAAGTTTAGTAGTTGGCATACAGTAGGTAAACAACAATATATGTTGACTGAACACGTCATTACAAATTTATCCAAACCCATAGATAAACAATACCAAGCTTGAACCCTGGTATAAACTTTGGACTCTGCATGATAATGATGGGTCAGTGTAGAGTCATCAGTTATAACAATGTAAAACTTCTCTGGTGGGAGATATTGATAAAGGCAAAGGCTATGCATGGGTGGAGGCAGGGATCACACGGAAAATCTCTGGACACTCTGCTTAATTTTTCTGTGAACTTAAAACTGCTCTAAACACTAAAGTCTATAAAAATTTAATCACTAAGTTTTTCACTATATTGGAAAAGTTCTGCTACCATGTAAACTTAAGTGATACTTGCTTTGAAACTCAGACTTTAATAAAAATGGATTTTAAAAGACTTTGTAAAGTAAATCTGCTCCACAATACCTCTTTTACCATTTCTCAAAATCATGTCCTTGTTTGAAATGAAATCCTCTTGGAAATCAACCATGTCATCAAGAAAACCTGTCCAAGCACTCAGGTTAAATTTGTGCTATCTCAGAAATAGCAGCCAGTCTTCATAAAAAGCACTGCCAACATGTGTTAATGGATGTAAGAAGCTACAGATTGATGCCTTTGAGCTAAGAAATTAATTGAATGCACCTCTCTGTTCTCCTTGACTCACTGCATACAGCTAACAACCTGCAAGATAAGAAAACATATAGCCAAGAGAGAAAAGTGAGCCATAGGTACCAAGGCTTCTGGTAAAGGTCCTGTTATGTACAGAGGAAATTTAGGTGGCCCATTGAAGAATATGAAATGAGATTAATCTCTTGAGAGTAAGTTTAATAAATACTTTAAAAGATTTACAAGTTTTGCTTCAAAAAACTTACTCAAACTTCAACCTCAATTTGAATATCTCATGCTTTGGATTACAGCAGGTCCTATGTCTATAAAAAAATCCCCAGAGATCTTAGTACTCTTTCTCAAAGTGATAGACTTGTATGAAGCAATTTCAAACTACTTTAAATCAGATGATCAGAGTGCAGAGTAAGAGACCATATATGTGACACATGCAGGGAAAGCGGGTGCCTTGCCTCCAAATAAAATGATCACAGGGCAAAGAAGATAAGGCCGCCTCTGGCCCAGTAGCTGTAGTATGCTCTCCTCCATTTCCAGGAATCATGCTTTAGAACAGAATTTGAATAACTGTAATCCCTAAACTAAAAGATTAATCATTTAGTATGTAAAGCAAAGAAGGAATTTTTGTTGATAAAATAGGCCCTCATTACTCTCTTCATTCATTTTCCTTAGATTTATGGCTTTTACATTCACTGTGTTTTGGTCCTCTCCCTGCCACTACTTGACCAGTCCTTTTCAATGACCCATACAACAAGCACTTATTGAGCATATACTATACTGTTCTACACCTTGAAGATGAGATGTGAAATACTTGAGAAAACATGAAAAATGTTTCCTTGTTATCCAAAAATCTCATTATTCAAGGCACTCATACCAAAGAATGTAGAAAATAATGAAACTCATGATAGATAATGAAAAAATGTTTGAAGACTTTTATGACCTAAACAAAACACAAGGGCAGCCTGGGTGGCTCAGAGGTTTAGTGCTGCCTTCAGCCCAGGGTGTGGTCCTGGAGACCCAGCATCGAGTCCCATGTTGCATGGAGCCTGCTTATCCCTCTGCCTGTGTCTCTGCCTCTCTCTGTGTGTCTCTCATGAGTAAATAAATAAAATGTTTAAAAAAATAAAAATAAACAAAACACTAGCTACTGTAATTAAGAAAAAAAATGGACAGAAAAACTCAAATTAAGAAGCAAAAAGATTGTCTAACAAAGCTGAAAAGGGAGATCCCTGGGTGGCTCAGTGGTTTAGCCCCTGACTTCGGCCCAGGGCATGATCCTGGAGTCCCAGGATGGAGTCCCACATCAGGCTCCCTGCATGGAGCCTGCCTCTCCCTCTGCCTGTGTCTCTGCCTCTCTCTCTCTCTCTCTCTCTCTCTGTCTCTCATGAATAAATAAAATCTTTAAAAAAAAAAAAAAAGCTGAGAAGAATGTATTAGGTACATATCTGTGTTAATATAAGTGTTCAGTGGAATAAATAATTTTCTGGAGAAGAAAATCAACTCAAAATGGCGAATTCCAATCCTAACAATAATACTGAAGAATTTTGAAAAAGTTATCGGAAGTTGAATTCCATGAACGTTGGTATAGCCAAGCAGTTCAAATGGCCAATATTTTAAACTTCTTGAAAGAGATCATTTCCCTAGTAAGTGAAATATTTCAGAGAATAGAAAGTGAGAATGATTCCCAATCCACATAAAGAAGCCTAGATGCTATGAAAAAGCTGTAAATATTAGCAAAGACAAAAAGTGGTGGTTGACTACAAGAAGTAGAATATCTCAAAAGCACCACTATAAAACTAATGTGCAAAGTTAAAACTGGAGATAATATTTGATGGATAGATGAGAGAAATACAGTGAATATATAAAAAATATTTACACATCTAAATGAAAACTATTAGCAAATGACATGAGTCCACAGTACCAAAGTGTCTAAAGGAGGAAGTAAACATAAAAGTATATTCAGCCTTATTGATCAACTATATTAAAATTTGGATAATAAGATTCAAATTTTGCCTATCATATTGGCAAAGGTAGTTTTGAAATCTTGCTGTCCATTGAATACCGGGTTAGGAAACCAATACTCTCACTTTGTCCTTGGGATCATAAGTTGTACATCTAGCTTTTTTAATGACAATTTTGCAACGTGCATCAAAACTTAAGTGTATACCCTTTGACATGGCAATTTAATTTCTAGAAAATTGACTTAAAGTAATAATTTGCGACATCCACAAGTTACAGCTAAAATAATGTTGTTGTTGTTTCTTTTAAAGATTTATTTATTTATTCAGAGAGAGCGAGAGAGAGGCAGAGACACAGGCAGAGGGAGAAGCAGGTTCCATGCAGGGAGCCTGATGTGGGACTCGATCCCGGATCGCCAGGATCACGCCCCAGGCTGCAGGTGGGGCTAAACCGCTGCGCCACCGGGACTGCCCTAAAATAATGTTTCTTGCATTACTGTTTATAATTAAAAAAAAAAAAAAACATTAAATAATCCAAAGGTCTAGCAATAGGTAACTAATCAAGCATACTATGAGAGCTTTTTAAATATTATATTTGTTTGTTCATAAAATGCTGTTTAAAGATAGTAAGTTATTCAACCATAGTATAGATCCAAATTTCAAAACACTTAACATATGTGGGATGCCTGGGTGGCTCAGTGGTTGAGCGTCTGCCTTCAGCTCAGGACTTGATCCAGTGTTCCCGGGATCGAGTCCCGCATCAGGCTCCCTGCGTGGAGCCTGCTTCTCCCTCTGTCTCTGCCTCTCTCTCTTTGTGTCTCTCATGGATAAATAAATAAAATATTTTTTTAAAAACCTTAACATATGTGATATCTAAGTACATGTATACATAGAAATAAATATATATCAATATTATTAACAGTGTCCAGTCTTTGGATGGGGTTGCTTACTCTCCGTTTTTCATTTTTATTCACATTTTTCTCCAAAGTATTACTTTCATAAACAGGTATTATACTAATAATACAGTAATAATAATGAATGTAAGAAGTAAAAGAGAGTAAAGAGAATATCTTGATTCTAAAATTTGAGAGAATCGTGGTACTTCCTCTGGGGATTTATAAGTAAAGGGTTGACTGCCAGCTTTCAGTAGTAATTGAGGAATAGAAGCCAAGGGAATTGACGAGACTCCTTGTACAAAGATATTCCTGCTCCACTGCTCCGAGTTCCGGACTTCTTCTTTGGCAGTGATTCATCTCTAAAATAGTCTACAGATATCTATTATGAAATACTCAGCTCATTGTTGCTTGACAAGAAATAATAGAGACACACAGAGCAGGACATTAAGGAAGGACACAACTCTACTCTTAAAGTTTCTCTAGTTTTTAAAAGACTAATCCAGAGAAAGACAATTTTTGTTTCGACATTAGCCATCCAACACTAATCTTTCAGACTAACATAAAAAAGAAAAAGCAAGGAAGCAAAATGAGTGAAATACACATGTTCTGCTGCAAATACAAAGAAAATCAAAAGTAGCTTGCCAAAAAAATGAGATTTCCTTGAGTTAAGAACTTTATGAGCAAGTCTGTCATTAAGAAATCTGGAAAGAGAGCTGATGTTAATCCTGTGGATCTGTCAAGTTCTCATTTTCTCTGTGTGCCTTTTTTCTTCCACTGCTAAGTCTCCTCTAATTCCAAAGGCATGAAGAAAGAAAACCAATTACTAAGAGAAAATGAGACTGGTGCTAAGAATGTTTTTCTCCCTTGATTTTGATTAGTGGCTTTCTGTGACCAGTTATTTTTAGCTATTGGCTTAAAGATACTTCGCTGACATAATTTTCATTGTATATATTTCTTCCTTTTTGCTTATAGTGCTTTAAACAGAGTATATAATACATACCTTTCTAGTGGATGTTGGAAAATTCATATAATAGTGAATATTGATATCAAATTGATTCGAATCAGCCAAAAATTGCATTGTGGTAATTGAATTACCTCTGGCGATTTAAACCATAAAAAATAATGATGCCTTATTTCATGAATCAGTTAATTTTCTAAACTACCTAGTTATTAATCCAAATGAGGATTATTTTAATCAAACACAAATCCTAGTTTTCATATAACTAGCATGAACATTGTTTTAGAAACTAATGAGTTTTATTGGCCCAGTTATTATGTAAAATTTTTGTTGCCAGCTGTACCAATGCATTTCTTGATTATCGTTTGTAGAAATATAAATAGAGGGTATGGTAATAAATGGTAACCTTAATAAACATCTTTAAAACAATTTTCTCAGAATGCCTGGGTAGCTCAGCAGTTAAGCGTCTGCCTTCAGCTCAGGGTGTGATCCTGGAGTTCTGGGATCGAGTCCCACATTAGGCTCCCTGCATGGAGCCTGCTTCTCCCTCTGCCTGTGTCTCTGCCTCTCTCTCTCTCTGTATCTCTCATGAATAAATAAATAAAATATTAAAAAAAACAATTTTCTCACTAAAAATAGTGCAAATGCAATTTAATTTTAAGTAGAATAAGCACATGAAAAGAAAAATAAGGTTCTCTATTTCAGATAAAATCCATTGATAAATTTCCAGTGAGCAAAAACAAGTAATACATTATAGCTGAAATGAAAGGTATTTTCTCAGAAATTTTGGTGATATTATTAAAATATTTGCAAATTCTTGAGATCAACCTATTGGGAAACAATTATTTTTCTCTATTTGTGCCCTTGAGAATGAGAGACACACAATGTTATTGTGTCCTGCATAGAATAGTTACAGATCATAAACTGCCAAAATCAAAAATGCAGATTGCAAATAAAACCTGGACCATCTTGGAGTGGAGCCTGAACTATGTTTCTGGGAGGAAAACCTATGATTTTTCTATTGGTTTAAGTAGATTTTAAAATGATCTACTCTGGACAAACATCTTCTGTGGGGGCTTAGAAAAACAAACAGTAAGATTTAGTTAAGATCATTCAGAATTCTTTTTAGTTGTTTATTTATAACAAAATACTCAGACCAGGATTTCACAGAAAATTTCCATGTAAGCCTGTCAGCAACTAACTGAGCCATATTCGGCATTTATCTGATCATCACGAGTCTACTGAGACAGGCTTTTACATATGCATCAACATGTAAAACTGCGAAGAATATAATAGAATGGGAAATATGGTCCCTGGAACCTTGATGTACTCAATAATGTCTTCATATGGTACTAAAGCATGGGGAGCAACATTTGATGAAGTAGCTATAGCCAGGGGACATGGAAATGGTTTTCACTCATTTTTTTTTCTGTCGCGTGTTTCTCCAAACCTGGGAGTTATAAAGATAGACTCAAAGAAACAGGCATCCTAATGACTTTAACAACACAGGAAGATGTTCCAGGAACTTTTTAAAACACTTGGACATTGGTTTAAGATACCGAGTGATAACTATACTTGCCTTCTGTTTCTAACATGATTACAGAGTTTATATTGCCTATCTCTTATGTAGCTATGCCTAGCAGACAAAAATAACATATCTCATGTATATCTACAGGAAAGTTTGCTATACCATTTTTAAAGAAAAATACTGTTAGAAAAGGGTGCTTTCTACAAAAAGGAATCAGGTCAGCTGTTTTTAAAGGTCAAATTCCATATTGATGACACCAGAGTATCTTCATCCATATAAAGAATTAATTGCAAGAGAATGTTTTATGCTGTTAGAAACATAGTCACTCTATATTTGGAAAAGAACACAAAATTGTTAGGTCCATGCCAATGTTTTTCAAATTAGGGTTCATCTACATATTGCAGGTCTGCAATCCAATGATCATCTAAAAACAAAGATATTCTTAACCACCCGAATGAGCACCTTATAACTACCATGCAACTGGAAAATCTTAAATTACAATTGTGTTTACAATCATATAAATGTTAAAAGCTGTAATTTTGAGCTATAAGAGAACTCCACTGGTCTACTTAATGGCCAAAAAACATCAAGGTGCCCAAAAGTTTGAATAGGGAAAGAAAATGAGAGAGATGAGTTACTACATAGTACAGAAAAGATAAAACCAGAAGAATTCATCTTCATCATCAATACCTTATTTGTTGCTTATATCAATTTAGCAAAAATGAACCATTTATCATAATATGAAATTATTTAGATTAACCTTAGGCTGATGACTTGCTAAGAGCTGACAAAGGCACAAGAAACCTTCAGAAGATGCTGTCATACAGAGAATCTACTGGGGAGAGAAGATTTTTTTTGAAGGAAATATGTAGGGGTAGAGAATGCCCTGACGTTTCTGCTCCACTTTATGCCATTCCCCCAATCCAAGTCATGCAAGACTGGCCTCTTACTGCCTTCTAGATGCTTGATGAGCTTTAAAAAGCCATATCCCCACTTAAGATTAGAGCAGAGTCCTGGAGATTTCTTTGATGGTTGGGAATGAATGGAGGCAGTTACTTGGCGCCAGTTAGGATTGACCCGAAGGTGAGAGGCTGGTTGGAGTGCTCCTGATGGTTGAATCGAGATGGACAGCACAACTGAGAAAAGCCTGAAAATTCAGAGCTTGACAGAGTGGGGTGGTGAACTTTTTTAGGGATCAAATGGACTGGGATGATATTGAAAGAAGCCCATTGAAATGGTTACCCAGGGGTGTTGTTCATGAGAATAGGAGTTGGGAATTCTTTGGAGCATATGTTATCAGCATCAGGAAATGATACAGTGTGTAGCAGTCAGGTAGGGCTTTGTCTGTTCCTTCTCACCACATTTTCCCATACCCCAGACCCAAAGGAAAAGGAGCCATAGAGGTGAAGAGCAGGCCATGAAACAGAGAAAGATAGAACAGAATACATCCCTTTCTCTATGAGGTCTATAATAGCACGGGTTAGGACTAAATGGAAGGAGGAGGCAAAAATTAATCTAACTCATAGAAATTAATATTTCATAAACATATACTAAGTTATAATATGCATTAATTTAGCATCAACTTATTTCGTTAATACTGAATTTTTTTTAAGATTTTATTTATTTATTCATGAGAGACACAGAGAGAGGCAGAGACACAGACAGAGGGAGAAGCAGGCTCCATGCAGGGAACCCGACGCAGGACTCGATCCGGGTGTTCCAGGATCATGCCCTGAGCCAAGTCAGACACCCAACCGCTGAGCCACTCAGGCATCCCAATATTGAATTTTTAAGGACTGAAATTTTTATTTAGCTTGGAATTGGTTCTATAGATTTGTATATTTCTTTTCAGGCCCACTGAAGAATATTATTAAAAGGAGGTTGAATAATTTTAAAATTATAGAAGAGCCACAAGTACAAATAATTTTTTTCCTGAGTCGTTTGAAAGTAAGTTGCTAATGCAGTGTCCCACCACTCTCAAATGCGTCAGCATGCCATTTCTATAAACAAGGATCTTCTTTTTATGTAATTATAATACAGCTATTAAAATCAAGAAATCAGTCTGATATATGGCCAGCATCAAATCCTCAGACTCCACTCAATTTTTCCAGTTGTTCCAATAATTTCCTTTAAGCCAAAAAGTCCAATCTAAGAGCACACATTACACTTAGTTTTCCTGTCTCTTTAATATCCTCCAACCTGGAAGAGTTTCTCTTTGTCTTTCATGATCTTGATGCTTATAAAAAGTATAAGCCAATGTTCTATGGAACGCTCTACACTTTGGGTTTGTCTCTTGTGTTTTCATAAGATTTGGCTTACATATCTGCAATCAAGAATATCACAGAAACGATGCTCTGTTCTCACTGCACTCTGCCAAGTGGTACATGGTTTCAATTTGTCCCATTACTGTGATGTTTGTTATCTTTTGCCATTTGATTAAGGTTGTATTGGACTTTCTAGTACCTAAAAATGGGATCATTTTAATACCTGAAAGTGACCAGAGAGATTATGTCCAATATGCCAGCAAGGGCTAAGAAAGCAAATCCCATATGGTTTGTTTAAAAGCAATCATGAAAGATAAAATGAAGGCATTATCTATGTGTACTCTGTAGAATAAAAAAAAAAAAAAGAAAGAAAGTATATCAAAGGCATTAGCTAAGTGTACTCTGTAGAATCAAACAAAAAAAAATGAAGTATGTCAAAACAAAGGTATGGCAACAGGAGACATCTGTTTTGGTTTTGTGTCTAAGAAATGTTGAATTCCAGAAAGGGGGAGGGACTTCAGCCTTTCAGTGATGGATCCAAAAGCCAAACAAAATCTCACAGCTCAGAGCCTTGTTCCCATTTACTCAACAGGCAATCTGCCAGTTGTGTGAAATTCCCTCTTCTCTCATAATCTTAATAATACAGTAACATGTACTGACTACCTACTATGTGCCGAGAATAAGCCTAAGTACTGGATGTATATCATTTCATTTTCTTCTCCCAACAATCCCATGAAGGAAGTCTTGTATATGTCTTCATTTAAAATTTAAACTAACTGAGGCATGAGAAAGTTTTTTTTTAATGTACCCAAAGTTCTGGTGTTCTTACTGCTCTGTGTTGAAATAACCTGTGTGTGTGTGTGTATGTGTGTGTGTGTTCAATTCTCTCACTTGAGTATAAACCTCTCAAGGATAGGAATTGTCTTTTTATTTTTTATCATGTGTCTGACATGATGTTGGACACAGAAGGGAGTCAATAAATACTGTACCCGAATTAGTCAATTCCAATTATTGAATAAAAAGGAGGAGGAAAGAATGTTGAGTGCAGAAATCCAGATGAAGCTGGGTGTTAGAAGCAGGCAAATCTGACCATAAGAGCAAAGGTTTTGGTTCGTGGAAGGATCAAGTGAAGGTGAAGGTTCCTAAGTCCTCTGTAGGACATCGGTGGGGGCCTGAGTCAGAAGATGGAAATGTTAAACTCTATAAAACAGATATGGAGACAACGACACTAAGAAAGGAATGAGGTGGGTGAAGTAGGAGGTGGCAAAATGACCTGACAACAGGATTCAGATTTAAGTATCATGATTGGTTTTTCCATTGTTCAGAATCAACGTGGAAGAAGGCTGAAGAGTTCTGAGGACTTCTTGCCCTGAGTCAGATCATGTGTGAAGCAATTACAATGGTGGGAACTACAGCAACAAAATGGGCAATCATCTCAGGTTGGTAATTTTGCCCAAACTGACCTTTCTGGCTGACTGATTAAATTCCCTTAAAAGTTTTTGAGCAAACTTGGTTGCATATGAATATAATTAGAATCAACCAAAGAGCTGGGATTTCTTGGATATGTCTGTGGACTAGCACATCTACTAAAGAAATCAACATCTTTGGGAGAATTTGTAGCTTTTGGCAGGTGTTTGGGCAATGAATAATTATATCAGCCCTAAATATTCTGCACAGTTATTGATTTACTTAACAGATAATATAAAGAATACAGTAAGGATGAAGGAAGGAATCATCATAACATTCTGGTAAAATGCTGGTTCAAAAGCAAATTTTAAAATAGCCAGTTGAAGAGCCTACCGGCAAACCGTTCAGAAGTGTGTTGAATTCTGCACAACACAGCACTGCTAATGCAGTTGAAAGGAAGAAATGAGTTATGAAAAGGTAGAGAGACGAAAAGAAAAAAGAAAACAGGTCACATAACCTGGAACAGTCCATTAAGGGGCTTGTTGCAGAGCACTGGAGGTCTGGCTGTGAAAATAAAAACCTCTGACAGTCCTGATTAAATCTAAAAACAAATAAATAACATAGGGAAATACGGCCTCCCTTATTAGATGGTGGAGAGCAGATTCTTTCAAAAGAGCAACGCGTCACATTTTCTGCAGTTGAATTGCTACGCCAGCGGTTTGCAGGTCTGAGATCAGGGCAAGAAAAATAACCACCTTGGGATCTGCCCACCCAGCGAGGCTCAAGCAGCTGCAGCAGCAGACCCGAGGACCTTGCTCCAGTGGCTTACCGGTTGGCAAAGCCTAATTAGTGAAGACAGTCAGAGACAGAGATTTAATGTGAAGCTTGGTCCAGCCCAGGGTCATTTTTCCCAAAGTGGAACCATTTTCACGTATAAGAATAATTTCAACATCCTTTGTTCCTCAGGATAGAAAACAGTTCATTAGCCCATCTACACAAACACATTCAGTGCAACTAGGAAGATTTGTGTTTGCGTGAACCCTATATGAGAACATGTGTCATTTATCCTTTGAAAGTACCTGCCGTTGATGACAAGGTCCCTGCCTTTCTTTAAGTCTGATGAGAGCCTAGACATTGTCATGGGCAGGTAGCTCTTATAAATATTTGAGTGATTCCCCTGGTCCTTGAATTTTTGCCACCGGATGAAAAGGAAATATTGATGCCTAGAGCTCTCCTCAGAGATCCCTGAAAGAGAATGGCTCCTCCAGCGAAGTTTGGCTGGCTTTAACATAGAGCTGCTTGTCTCCGTTTTTCAACCCTGAAAGCAGAATGGGAAGAGCTGGAAGGAGGACAGAAGCCATCATTCCTACACTGTCAATTCACGTGCACTGGCCAGGGCACGTTAACGCAGCAGTGCACGACCCTAAAATCCCAACCTCCAACTCCACAAATCAACCGAGTGCACATGTACCAGCTCTGAGCTGCTGGAAGAGGAAGCAGCCATTCATTTATTTTTGTTTTGTTGGAATGGCAGGCAAAGTAAAACCAACTGTGCTTTAGCTTTTTCTCTCCTGATTGCAGTGTGTCGAAGGATTAAGCAGTCAAAATCCACAAGTAGCTAATAATGACCCCAAGAATAGTCTTCTCAAATATGCTCAAAACAACACAATATGCCACATTTTTTTTGCATGTGTTCTCTAACTTAATAACTTACATAAATGATTCCCACTCCTCAATGGTTCTGAAATATGCTTTTTGCACTCAATATTATGTTCTTGAGATGTGCCCAAGCTGATATTTAGCCTGACCTGCCTGCTGACAGTGAGACAGACCTGACTTTCCTAAAAGATAATTGGGGAGCATAATTCCAAATCAAGAAACTCACCTACACAACAAAGGTAGCCAGAGGCCCAAATTCAGAAGCAAATATCAAAGTGAGCTATGTCATTGACACCTTCCTCAGTCATTGTAGGTATTGCCAGCTGACCAGCTGCACTCTGAGACTGCTTTCCTAATATGGGTCTGAGATCATTTGAGATTTTTCAGCTTTAGAAGACTCACCACATTTTTCCTCCCTCAAAGTCCATCATCAAAGTTTAGATGCCTTTTTGGATTGGGCCCTGCCTAGCAGGAAACATGACTTTTACCCAGCACTCAAGCTTTGGTCTTTGGGTTTTTATTTTCCAGTTCTAGTTTATTTTACATGCTATATAAATATGCCTTTGTGTGCATCTTCCAAGGTTTATTTCTCTGTTCACCTACCAATGTATATTTGGGGTCGTTTCTGCTTTTTTCCTTGTTCCTATATTACAAACAAGGCTACACTGAAAACTATTGTACCTGTGGTATATATTATACCACAATGATATGATGACACAACCAGTCCCAACAATCAAAAGGAGTCCATGTCAGTTATTCGGCTAAATATTCAACTAACATTAATGTTTTGCTCTCTTAAATGTTTTCCTCTCCTAACTCCTTTACAAGTCTTTGATATCATGGACCCACAATATTTGTTCTGAATAAACATTGTGACTGGCCTTGTTTACAAGTATATTGGTACTTAGGGGGTTCATTCAGGACCCATTTCTAAGGATCTGTTTCTGAGGCGCCATCACCTACAGTTCCCTCCTATGGGACAGTCTGTCTCTGGCCAGCAAGGTGTGACTCTCTTTCTCAGCTCTTGGCTTCCAGAGCGTACCACACACAAATCCCATCACTAGGGCTCTCTCATCCCTTCAGGTTTCCTCTGGAAATCAATGAAGGAGCCTAGAGAAAGCACATACTCACCCCCAATGCCCCTCAAACTCATAAAGAACAGTATATGATGTTGGCTCTGCCACCACAGCTCTTGTCTTCACCAGTCTCTTACTTTTTAAATACTTTTCCAGGACAAAGAGAAATACTGGCCTTCTGTTCCCCAAATTCCAAGAAACACAAATCAAACTCCTCAGGTGGCCTTAAAGAACCCATCATTTCTTTGAGAATGGAGAGAACCCTAGGATAACTCCAGCAGTTCTCAATCCAAAGAAACTCTTTCTCTCCAATCTTCCACTTTTGCAGGACTCTTGGAATTCTCTATGTAGTCTGAACCTGAGAATGAGTTAAACAATGAGAGGAAAAGTGGTTTGACAAGCTCTCTTCACGTCCTACCCCACAGGTCCAGCACCTATTGTTCTGTGTAGAGTCTCTGCTGAAACTCCCAGAGGACAATACACTGCAATAGCTTCATGCATACGTTTGCTGATTTATTTGCGTTTGTCAGTTATGTCCTTTATTTTATTAGTTGCTCTCATGATTATTTGTACTTCCTTTTCTTTCATTCTGAATTATATACTTGTTTCTTCCTTTTTAGATTAGACTTACTGATTTTTCTTTTTAGTGTTTATTTTTAATTTTTGATTTTTTTGATCACTTTTTGGTCCCTCTTCCTTATTTCAGAGATGTTTGTTCTCTTATTTGTTATCACTATTAATGATTAAGTTCTTGTTTACGCTGTTGTTTTTTTCTTTGTGAGTTTAGCTAACATCTTTTTTCAATATTTTTTGTGGTTAAATGTTTAAATATATTCAAAGATACAAATTTCTAACTTCTACTCTGGTCAAATCTCATAAATACTGATATATAGTATGTTTATTGCATTCAGAAGTTTGCAATTTCCCACGAGATCCTCCTTAATAAAAGCAATACTTATTTTAGTCTCCAAATATACAGGATTTTTTTTTTAAGCTCTCCTTTATGGATTCTAACTTTATTGAATTTCAGTCAAAGAACATAGTCTTAGTATAATGCTGATTCTTTAGAATGTACTGGGGCTTCTTTTGCAGCCTTGTACCTGGAGTCTCCCCGCAAATGAATTAAAAGAATCTGTGTTTCCCGTTGGGCACACATTTTTTACATAGAACTAATATTTTCTTATTGTGTTACCCAAATCTACTCTAATAGCAATTTTTGCCTGCTAGATTTCTCAATTTAAACCACAATCTTTCATATACCCATTTCTCCTTATTCTGCCCATTGTTGGTTTATGTTTTGGGGCTGCACTGTTATTCCGCAAATCATGCACATGATTACTATGTCTAAGGTTACTTTTACCAGTAAATAACATGCTTCCTGTCCTCTCTACCCCTCCTCCCTGCTTTACTTTTCACATAACATTTGTCACGTTCCAGAAACTACAGAAAGTAACTATTCATTTTGTTTGTTGTCTCTCTTCCTGAGTTAAAAAGTCATAAAAATATGCTGAGCGGATATTTCATCTGTGTTGCTTTCTGCTGTATCACACCAGGAAGAGGAATGGACACTTAGAAGTCATTCCATAAAAATGTGTTGAGTGAATGAATAAACAGTTCCATAACCTTTTGTTTTAAATGCATGTCCTGTAGATAATGCTGTCAGGTGTGTGCATGTTTGTCTGAGGCCCCTTCTGTATTCTACTGTGTGTTGGAGGGGGCTGACAGTCTGCAAACAACATCTCTGGGCTGGGGAACTTCTACCAACTGGCTTTCTGTCAAGTTCTGCTGAGGGCATTCCTGAGAGGAATTTGTAAGGTGGGAGAGAAGCACCTCTCATCCTGTTCCCTGTTTCTGAAAGAGTCTTCAGTGACAGCAGCAAGAGAAGCAGTGCCAGAGCCATAGGGACCACAGCACAGCCACACATGACAGCATTGGTAGAAGCCATGGTGTGGCCTCTGGCCTCAGGCCTGGCCAAAAGGGCAACTCTGGTGGATCCTCAACAGGATGTGACAACTGTCCAGCGGCTCATCAGCAGGTATAGACTCTTGGACTTGCGGAAGCAAGTGTCAGCAAATATACGATCTTTACGCATCACTCATTCTATTTTGCTTTTACTAATTATCTTCTGCATTTTGCTTATCCAACATCTGTATAACCAATTCCTTGTTTTAAATCCCCTTTAAATACCTAGAATTTTTTTCATCAATTGACTAATATAGCAACATACTGCTATCCTTTATTTGAAATCCAATCTGTATGTCTCTATCTTTAGATTTTTGAGTTGAACTCACATTTATTGAAACTACTCATAAAGAGATTTTCTTCTATAACACACTTAGTATTATATATTACTATAATTTCTTCTCTTTTTTTTTCTTTTTTCTGCTTCCCTTTTCTATATTAGGAAGGTGGAATTTTCTTCACTGGTTGAAAGTTTTATTTTGTGGCTTCCAAAATGCATATATTTTATAAGGTAATATCTTGAAAACCAAGGTGGATTTGCAGTCTGTAGTGTTTTATGATCACTGTTGGCCAGGTAGTAAAGTTATGCCAGAGTTGTCATTCCCTGAGCATGCAGAAATATCAGAAATGCCAGCATCATTACCGGCAGAATGGGTGTCAGCAGTTTGAAAGAAAATCCTAGACATAAATGGTGGAGAATAGAACACCTTTAACCTCTAGGAACCAAATGATATGGGAAAAGAAGGGGTGAATCAGACATCTGTAGGCACATTCTTCAGCAGAGGTCTCAAATAGGCCTGTTCTACCTGCAATGCATAGCAATTTTACTCCTGCAAATTCTTTTTAAAATATTCCATTGTCTCTCTTTATAGCACAGAGGTTTATTTTGTGCAGAAAAACACAAATACCAATGATGTTAAGAGGTCATTTAGAGGAGTTGAAGAAGGTCATTTAGAAGAGTGTGAAAAGTTTTATGAAAATGTTAACTGGTTTTATTTTGGTCTTTCCCTTTTATATGTTTTATAAGAATGAAAATGTCGAAAAGATCTCTTGCAACATGAATATAAATTCTAACTGTTAAGAAAGCATAGTGTCTTGATGGCTGCCCCTTTTTCAGAGTTGGCAGCATTTTGTTCTTCTTAGTGATAAATGAAATAATGGTGCAATCTTATCATCGAAGGCTTCTTGAATTCTATGTAAAACAGCAGACAAGTTATTTTTGTGGATGATTATGTCCAATTAAAGCCCAATTTTGTGTTTATTTTTAATTATCAATTTATTAAATTTATTTATATGTTATTTTTTGTAAAATATTTTCAGCCCCCACTGATTTTCAACATCCCTCATTCCCCTAGTCATATTAGAATTGCCTGAAATTTTAATTCAGGACTGTTGGGCAGCCCTGGTGGCGCAGCGGTTTAGCGCCGCCTGCAGCCCAGGGTGTGATCATAGAGACCCGGTATCGAGTCCCACATCGGGCTCCCTGCACGGAGCCTGTTTCTCCTTCTGCCTGTGTCTTTGCCTCTCTCTCTCTGTGTCTCTCATGAATAAATAAATAAAATATTAAAAAAATAATTCAGTACTGTTTATGGAGTTTTTGTCTGTTTATTATTATTGCTGATTAAGGAAGTTAACAACACTAGCTAGGCTGTAATTCTATGGCATTACTTCCTCTTACATTCATTTCTCTTTTGTTGGAGTTATTTCTCCAAGAGTAATTTTTTAAAGATTTTTTATTTATTTATTTATTCATGAGAGACACAGAAAGAGAGGCAGAGACACAGGCAGAGGGAGAAGCAGGCTCCATGCAAGGAGCCCGATGTGGGACTCGATCCCAGGAATCCAGGATCACATCCTGAGCCAAAGGCAGGTGCTCAACCTCTGAGCTACCCAGGTGTCCCACCAAAAGTAATTTCAAAAGTGGTCTTTGTGTTGTACATTTTCAGAGCTTCAATGAGCTAAGCCTCAGAAAATAAAGGTATTTCATTTTCATAGCTAAATGTCATTTATCTGAAAAAAATCTATATTCAAAGTTTTTTTCTTCATACTTTTTTGCCCATTTAATTCTTCAATTCATCTGGAAAATAACTTTTCACCATCCCGTTTATTAAATAAGATATCCCTTCAACATTGGTCTGTAATGCTTCCATTAGCATGTAGTTAATTCAGAGACACATCAATGCATATTCCATTACATTTTAATGCACATCAATTATTTTGTCAGTACCACACTGTCAATTGTCAAAGCTCTAATGAAGTGACATATGATGTTATTCCATTACAGTATCTCAAGATGTGAACTACCAGTTCTGGGTCATCTTACCTTCCCTTACAACCATCCTCCCCCCCCCACACACACACACTTTATTTGTGGAGGATAATTCCAAATTAAAAATAGCAAAATTCTACACTGTCCTGCAAGATGTAAAATTAAAACAATGAAGAAAACCAAAGACCCAGTTTTTGTCTTCCCCAGCTACCAGAAGTGAGCCCAAAAATAAAGCTAAAAGAAAAAGAGGCAAATCTTGGAGGGGGAGGGTTTAATAATATAGAGAAGGTAACTTCTGCTTCTACTTTAATTACTCCCATTCCCAGAATTTCCTTTGCAGTTTGGAACATAAGCTTGATGAGCATTTCTCATCTGCAGCTCTCATGGAGACTGGTGCTTAGCCAACTTGTGCAAAAGAAATATAAACCCAGATAAGCAAGTACCAGTATACATGTAATACAGGCACAGACATATACACACAAACATACACACGCATACACCTAAAATACCATAGGTGGCTCAGTTGGGTGAGTGGCCGACTCGGTTTTTGGCTCAGGTCATGATCTCAAGGTCCTGGGACCAAGCCCCATATATGCATCAGGCTCCACACTCAGCAGGGAGTCTGCTTCTGGATTCTCTCTCTCCCTCTCTCTCTCTATCCTTCTGCTCCTCACCTAGCTCACTCCTTCCTTCTCTCTCTTCTCTAAAATAAATAATTTTAAAAATAAAGAATATATAAAAAATAAAAATATAAAATATAATATACCCATAGAGGTTCAATTAAGGTAGAGGGAGAGAACATTTAAAGATCTCTACAAAAGTACAAAAATATATGTGTTTTCCAACGGGAATGGTTCCTGGGCTAGTTTGGAAGGTTGACAGCTTGTCAGAGAATAAAATCTGTATCAGTAGGACTTTGGGGGTCACACTCCATGGGCTGCTTCTCTAGAATACTTCATGGTAAACAGTAGGGCAGGTGCCCAGCTGGGTACACGGATGCACCACAGGTCAAAATCAACAATGGGTGTGCCAACACCATAAACCAGTCAGGAAAGGACATGAGCAGCTGGATCCTATAAAGCTTTATGACCTAGTTTGGGATACTTGACAATAAAGACTCTGAAAATAACTTTATAATTATCTGATCAATGAAATTAACAGTGTTGCTTACTCTGTTGCATACTACTGGCTCTGGAATAGAGTTGATATTAGTTGAGAGACAAAATAGAGTACACGTGTTATACATATTTGATTGATGGCTTTTCAGTTATTTCTTATCATGTTCTTATAGGGGCAATAATCAATATTTTTACTTTTTTCAACATTCCTAGAAAATGAGGCTGTAATACAAATAAAATGCATATAAAAATGCATGCCATTTAACTCAATAATTCCATGTCTAGGAATTCTTATTAGAGGAAACAATGTGCAAATATGCTTACTAAGATATGATTTTTTATTTGGCTGCAAATAAATTTTCATTTTTAACCAATATTTAATAATAGTAATATGATTATAAATTTAATACTGTCACCACTTTAGGTATCCCCACACTTTGTCAATAGGGATGCCCTTTAACCCTCTTGTTACCATGGAGAAGTTTTGCCATAGCTAATAAATACTTGGATGTTTTGTTTTCTTTAAAATTTTAATTACAGGGCAGCCTGGGTGTCTCGCGGTTTAGTGTTGCCTTCAGCCCAGGGCGTGATCCTTGAGACCCAGGATCCAGTTCCACATCGGGCTCCCTGCATGGAGCCTGATTCTCCCTCTGCCTGTGTCTCTGCACCCCCAACCTGCATGTCTCTCATGAATAAATAAATAAAATCTTTTTAAAAACTTTTAATTACAAATTTCAAATTTTATAGCACCTTGGTCAGAAGAAAAATCTACCATGAAAAATTTCCATCATTTGAAATATCCTCAATTTATAGTTTGATTTGTACTTTTCTGTGCTAGAGAGTTTGTGGAAATTGGAAAATTGATTTTGCTATCTCTTTTGCTATCTTTTTGATTTTGCTAACCTATAATATAAACCAATGCTCTGGGTGGCTCAGCGGTTTGGTGCCGCCTTCAGCCCAAGGCCTGATCCTGGAGACCCGGAATCGAGTCCCACATCAGGCTCCCTCCATGGAGCCTGCTTCTCCCTCTGCCTGTGTCTCTGCCTCTCTCTCTCTCTCTCTCTCTCTCTCTCTCCCTCTCTCTGTCTCTCATGAATAAATAAATGGAATTTGAAAATAAATTTAAAAAATAAACCAATGCTTCATTTTTATTAATCATATTATTCTAATTAAACATATTTTTCTACTTAGCCTATCAATAGCAAAGATAGTTATCCTAGATTATTTGTGTTTCTATTTTTTTCCCCAAGTGTTGGTCTTTAAAATGTATATTTCAATATTTCATTAGACGTCACCAAAAAGAACCTATGAACATATATTTATTTAAATGTGAATAAAAGCTTTTAGCTCACTTAATTAATTTTGCCTTTAATTCTCAACTTGTTTGAAATTAAAATTGCCACCCAAACTTACTTTTTTCATTTGAGAAATGATGCCTATTAGTTTATTTTCAATAATTAATTTTCTTGTTCCTATGAATTTCTATATTTTTATAGCTTTTTGGTTTTTTAATTATCCTTAAAAACCTTTTACAAAGTCAACAATCTTAGTTTAGTTGTCTTAATGTTCATCATAATGTTTTTAAAAATATGATTTTATTTTTCTATATTTATATAATAACTATCATCAATCATAAAACAATGATTTAACCATGTTGGAATAAAATTTTCAACTGTCATTTACATAGCTTGGATTTGAACCTATCACTGCCTGACCCCAGTGCCCATGCTCTGAGCATCATTATTTTTTTCAAAAATATTAACTTCTTTCAGGGCTTTTTCTTGTATTCAGTTTTAAAAGTGTCATTTAAAGTAATAATTTAGATTTACTTGTTACTTATGAAAAGAAATGACTTTTTGATATTCATAACCTGCTTTGTGTTTAATTTAATTACTTATTATTGTATTTTTAACTTGGATTTATCTGCCACTTGGCTAAGATATGACTTCAAACAAAAATTTTCAAAGGCAAATGTGTAATAGTTTTTGGAGATGTCTACATGACCAATAATGTCATTCTTGTAAATAGCAATTTATCTAATGCAAAAATATTAAGTCATGAATATATTCTCTTCAAATCCTGTAAAAATTGGTATTTATAGAAAGGAGCTAGAATTATGACTAGGGAACAGATGCAGGTGTAAGTGCCCACTCTTGGCAATGTTCCTTCTGGTAGGCAGGATAATGGGCCTCCAAAAGATGTTCTAATGCCTGGAACCTATAAATATGTTACCTTGTAAGGCAAAAAGACACTGCAGATGTGATTAAGTTACAGATCTTGAGATACAGAGATTGTCCTGGTTTATCCATATAGGTTCAACATTATTGCAGGGATGTTTGTAAGTGAAAGAAAGAGGCAAGGACAGGAGAGCCAGAGAAAGACATGTGATGATAGAAGCAGAGGTCAGAGTGATGCAAAGCCATGAACTAAGGAATGTGGTGGCCTGTAGATGTTGGAAAAGGCAAAGAAATGGATTCTTCTCTGGAGCCCCCAGAGAGAATATAACCCCAATAACCCATTTTAGAACTCTTTCCTTCAGAACTGTAAGATAACCCATTTGTATTGTTTTAAGCTGATACTTTCATGTAGTTTGTTAAAGCAGCAATAAGATACAAATATACACTTCCTTTGATGACCTTGTCATGACATACCATTTAAGTCTGTAACAGATTGAGGCTGGTTGGCTGAAATAGAAAGAATTCTTCCCTCCCACATACATAAGGGAGGATTATCAGGGGAGGATTCAGCTACTACTTCATTACTTTGTAAAGTTTTTTTTTAAGATTTTATTTATTTATTCATGAGAGACACAGAGAGAGAGAGGCAGAGACACAGGCAGAGGGAGAAGTATGTTCCATGCAGGGAGCCCGATCTGGGACTCAATCCTGGGATCCCAGGATCATAACTTGGGCCAAAGGCAGGCGCTCAACCGCTGAGCCACCTGGGCATCCCTATTTTGTAAAGTTTAAATGCTATAATTATCAACAATGACCAAACTATGGAAAGAACCCAAATGTCCATCAACTGATGGACATATACACAATGAAATATTACTCAGCCATCAAAAAGAATGAAAACTTGCCATTTGCAATGATGTAGATGGAGCTAGAGTGTACTACACTAAGCAAAGTAAGTCAGAGAAAGACAAAAATCATATGATTTCACTCATAGGTGGAATTTAAGCAAAACAAATGAAAAGAGGAAGGGGGGGAAAAGAGAGAGAGAGGGAAACAAACCATAAAAAAAAGTCTTAACAATAGAGAACAAACTGAGGGTTGATGGTGGGAAGTGGGTGAAGAGTGGCTAAATGGGTTATGCATATTAAGGAGGGTACTTGTTATAATGACCGCTAGGTGTTATATGTAAGTGATGAATCACTACATTATACACCTGAAACTAATATCACACTATTTGTTAACTAACTAGAATTTATTTTTTTAAGATTTTATTTATTCTTGAGAGATGCAAAGAGAGGGATAGAGACATAGGCAGAGGGAGAAGCAGGCTCCTCATAGGGAGCCCAATGTGGGACTCGATCCCCAGACCGGGATCACCCCATGAGCTGAAGGCAGACACTCAACCACTGAGCCACCCAGGTATCCCACTAACTAGAATTTAAATAAAAATTTGAAAAAAAAATGTTTGAGCTTTTGAATAATAACATTTTGTAAATCACTCTACTTGTTCTGGAATACTATTGAATTCTTTTGAAATAATTCCTTAAATGTTGGTTGCATTTCAATGAAAACCAACTGTAATGTTTTAATAATTTATTAAAGAGATGGAGCACTAGATAATAAATAAATGCTATTTCTACACAGTTACCCCAATCCCATGATAATCTTCAGAGTCCCCAAAGTGCTTTTTCATTTCCAAGTAGTGAGACCTACTTGTTCCTACCTTATAAGATGACATTAGCTCCTTGAATATTGCAGATATTGTAGCCAAATATCATAAGTTTAGTTTGCTTCCCATCTGAGCTCTATAGACAATGGGATAGCCATGTATCATCTAGGACATGCAAACAACCCTCAGTTCACCATCAAGGCTCACCCACTTCTCCAGTCTTCTTCAAAGTAATGTGGTCAAGATAAAGACTCCTGCTCTAGTTTCAGATCAGCAGCTGCCTGTCTTAGACAGTGGCGTTCTTCAAATTCCAAGGGAGGATGTTTCCCTAAGTGGCTTCCCTCCTTTACATGACCATGCTCAGCCAAAGTACTGTTTTGGACTCCCAAAGGTATAATACTTTATTATTTTTTTTTTGTATAATACTTTAGATTTACTCATGTTTTATCTTGCTTTAGTATAAGAGGGTTAGATGAAGACTAAGTTTGCCATTAGATGAATGCCTACTTCGGACCACTGGCCACATGCATAGGCCAGCCCACCGGTCCAGTTCATCTTCTAACACCTAATTATATGAGTATCAAGGGCTTCTTTGCTCTTCCTAATTTCCAAGCCTTGGTTGAGGCTGACTCTTCCCATTCAACAGGTTTCAGCAGCTTGGATCTCAAGAGAGATTAAGATTTCTGTCCTTTGCCTCTCAGGAACATCGAAGCTACTGCTTCTGCTGCTTCTGCTTCTTCTTCTTCTTCTTCTTCTTCTTCTTCTTCTTCTTCTTCTTCTTCAGATTTTATTTATTTATTCATGAGAAACACAGAGAGAGAGGCAGAAACATAGGCAGAGGGAGAAGCAGTTTCCCTGTGGAAGCCCGATATGGGACTCAATCCCAGGATGCCAGGATCATGCCCTGAGCTGAAGGCAGATGCTCAGCTGCTAGGCGTCCCCATCCAAACTTCTTATACAAAGTTGCCAACTTTTTTCCCTGCAAATAGCAACCTTCATATATCAAGCTTTAGAAGAATAACTAAAAATTAAATTTGATTTACTGGCTGTCCTGCCATGTAGATATATGCATTGTCAGGATGATCTTCAAAACTTACTTGACCATTCAAGTCTGATAAAGATTTTGTGGATAAATCATCCTCATGGATTTTGCTGGCCTGTTCTCTCACTAAGAAACAGCATGGCATCTGCAGGCCTGACCAGAGAACTGGGCCACCAAGACAGATATATGGGCTTTGTCTCCTATCCCCCTCTATCCCTGTTTTAAATACTCTATTGAATGTTCTTCTGTCCTCTCTCTGCTTCTAGTTCTTACCCCTCCTAGCATTGGGTCATCAACCCAGCTGGCCAAATCCCTGATTATCACTTTGAATTTTGTGTCATAAAATATCTTAAGTGTTTGTAAAACAGTGTAGCATTTACTATAAACACTGATAATATGCTTTCAACCATTTATGATTATATATTTTGTTATATGTATATACCTATAGGTATACCATTTTGTACACATATGTATACACATATATAATCATAAAAATTACATGAAAAATGCTAACAAAGCAATTTATAAATAGTGGCTGCTTATGTAATAGAATTTTTTTATTATATGCTTATCTTTATTGCCTAAAGCTTCTAAAATAAACATTTTATAATAAAAAATCAAGTTTTACAAAAATTCTTAAGTGCTCAGTTACCTGTTCCATTAATCAGCGTTGACTCAACCATTTACTCATTCATGTGTTGAGCATTCACTACATGTTGAGTAATATACCAAGCACTGAGTTAAACAGTGAGCAAGTGAGACAAGTCCCCAGCTGAGCCAGCATATCCTATGCATTACAGATGTAGGAAAAGCCCACAGTAACAAAAGAAGTCACACAATTTAATTAGGAAACACAGTTGAACACAAAACTGGTGTTTTAACAACACATGGGAGCTAAGTGATCAAATTTGTCTTTTTTGAGATCTTAAAAATAAAGATGGGCAAGATTAAGGTGAATAATAGTTCACAATTACCTCATGTTCTCAAAGGATACAAATTTTCTGTAAATGTTTTTTTCTGAATTATTTGTTCATTATTTAATGTTTATGACAAAGCGTTTCAAAGAAACATTTATGATTATCAAAGAAAGTATGTGTTAAAACAACTATATTGGGCAAACTACAGCATGGTATATATCAACTCTTCAGAACAGTCACTGTGGCTATCATGGAACTTCCATGTTTCACTTCTTTATGACCTTTTCCCTCCATCTCAGTCAAACACTATGAGGAACTTAGAATCTTCATGAGTGATGAAGTCACACATTATTGTCACAATTGGAAATGGAAACAAAATTGATTCATTTGGGTCAAAGGTTAGGAAGGAGCTAGACATGAGAAGGAACTTTGTATGAATCAATACCTAAATTCAGTATGGAATGTTTAAAATAACTAATAGGTGAAGCAATTTGTTATCAACTAGTAGCTAATCAGTTAATAATTATTCATCTGATAAGAATTCTTAAATCTTCTGTTTTACAATAGGACTTGATGTTGAGTTCTGATGCTTCATCTTACAAAAGAAGAAATGATGCAATTAAGTATAGGTTTTAAAATTTCTTTCAATAATGCAAGTGAAATGAAACGTGTTCATAATTTTCCCACCACACAGTAGCTTGCTTTCTCAATGTTTTTCAAGTTTAGCAGATTAAGGAACACGAAAATTCAGGTTTTATTTGGTTATAAAGGTTTGTTCACTAATTGGAATTTTATATTTTTCCACTTGCAAAAATGGCACCACAACATATTTTCAAATTTATAACGCACAAAGCAGGCTATTAGCGTCTATTATTCGAAGCAGGGAGAGACATGGCAAAGGGAATATGGAAATGATATGAGCATTAAAAAATATGAGTGTACATCTTACAACAGGATGCTTCTAGGGCTGTTCCTGCAACACAGTATTTCTCTAATGCCGGTTAGGTGCCAACCATGGGCCATGCGATTTAATCCTCACAATAGCTCTATGAGATATGTACTACTTCTGATCCCATTCAGATATGAAGATAGTAAGGTACAGAGATATTAAGTAACTTCCTGGAGGTCTGCTGACTGGTAAATGGTGGAGCCCAGAATTTCAGCCCACACAGGCTGACCCTCGGCTTTTTTAGCTCCTACTTGGTATCACTTCTGTCCAAGAACTTACACCCTTGATTGTCTCTGTGGCTCTAGGCTATGACAAATCACAGACCAAGGTGATGTTCCTGAGACTGACTAAGCCCTGAGCCCTCTGACTAGCTCTGCTTTCATGGGCACCAATAGGTGCAGCTTCTAGACTCTCTGAACATCTAAAGTAATCCTTCCAAATTTAGGCTATTTTCTGGGAAGATTATTGAAATGGTAGCACTTTATGTTGCTTATTAAAGCACTTTACACACATGAGGAAAACTCAGTGGAATAGGAATCAGTTGGAAAAAGGATAATCTTTCGGTTTATGAGACTTACAGAGACCAGGTCAGTTTTTGATATTTAAAGTTCAACATTTAAAAACTGAATTGAGTTAATAATTTTACTTTGATAAGCAGAATACAAATTTCTTTGAGGCAATGAATATCAGATTACAGATTACCTCAGACATTCATCCTCAACTTAAATGAATACCATCCCCAGTTTGCCAAATTTCTCACATAAATTCATTTTTCCTTTAAGTATAAGCATTAGTGATTTAACTGAAAAGTGTGAGTCTTTTTCCAGGTAATGGATAGAGTCTTATTGTTCTAATAAATTTCCTAGTTAGCTTTTAAGTTTTGACGATAAAATAAACGTGGTACCTCATGCTATGGAAATAAAATTTAATTATGCCTATTTCATATTCATAAATTTACAGTCAACATATTACAGTTTGGGTCTTTTTAGCTTATATGGCAATTGATAAAATGCCCAGTTCCTCTTGTAAAACTCGGTTGAAAATTTCACTGCTTTTTTGTATTATTAATTGCTAAAAAATGAACAACCTCAAGAGAATAGAAAGGTAATTTTTCTTTAATTTTCCTTTTCTCTTTCACCAAAAGAACGCCACATAGTGTTCTCATAGCACTAAATTATAAACATGATGAGGCCTATTAAAGAAACATATACTAAACATTTCAATTTCAGAAATCATAAAGGCAAAACAATGAGGATGTGTCTCTGGTTCATCAAATGAGGTATCAGACTTCTCATGCAGCACAGTGAGCAAATGATTATTTCTGAATTGTACATCAATCCAAGTCTCCAAAAAGCTCTTTCTTGTACCAGCTGCTAAATGATTAATAGTGTTGCATTGATAATTTTCATAAAAGACACTGCTGAATAAGAGAACACTGTGTCAGAGAAAATGAGTTTGAGGTTCAGGGAAACAAAACACTTCTTCATAGTTTTCCAAGAAAGATAGTATTGAGTTATATAGGCTCTATATCAATTTCCCATAGTAAATAAGCATGTGCCAGTCCAATCTTCTTCATTATAATGTGTTAGGAAGTTTGTTTTCAATAATCTGCATATATACATGTACACATACATACATACAAATATAATCTTGACTACGTAACTTCAACTGATTATTTTAGTGAAAATATTGAAATACACACACATATATATTTCATTTTGAAACTTTACTATTGACTTGCTTTATGGAATTTAATGTATCAGCCTTTCATCTTCCCTTCTCTTAGCAAGGTTGTCTGTTATGGTAGAAAAACCATGGAGTTTTAAAACAAGAGAAAATGAACTTAGAACAGAGTCCCACCACTTATAAGTTATATGATCCCATGCAGTTTACTTATATCCGTCCTCAACTGTGAATGGTCAGCTTCCTAAACCAAGAAATTACAAAAATTACACCAACCTCACTAGACTGAATGAAAATAAAATTAAATCTATAGGTTTTCTCAGCTGCTGCTATGAAATAAAATCACATTTTTTATAGTTCTAAAATTCTAGTGGCTTACTCCAGCATCCTTCCACTTAAGGAAATTTGCATTCTCAAAATTTCTATGTCCAGATAATACCAATAATCTCATATTATATAGATTTATTCATGCATTTGCCATTGTAATCCACAAAAAAATATTAGCAGGTTGAATCCAAAAATGTATAAAAAGAATTATATACTGCAACAAACTGGGATTTATTCCAGGTATGAAAGACTAGCTCAACATTTTAAAATTTGTCAATGCAATCCACCACATCAACAGTCTAAAGAAAAAGTAAACCATATAATCATGACCCAGAAAAAGCATTTGACAAAATCCAACACCCATTCATGATAAAAACTTTCAGTAAACTAGGAATAGAGGAAAACTTCCCCAACTTAATAAAGATGATCTAGAAAACACTACAGCTAACATCAAACTTAATAGTGAGAGAGTGGACACATCCCTTTAACATCACACACAAAAGAGGATGTTCTCTCTCACCACTCCTATTCAGCAGCATACTATAAGCTTTATTTAGCTAGTGCAATAAAACAAAAAAGATAAAGTTTATAGATTGGAAAGAAAGAAATAAAACTGTCTTTGTTCACTAATGATATTACTGTCTATATAGAAAACTCCAAAAAATATGCAAAAAAATCAAATCAAATCAAATCAAAAACAAAAACAAAACTCCTGGGACTAATAAGTACCTATAGTAAGTCACAATGTGACTTACAATGTCAATATGCAAATGTCAGTTGCTTTCCTATATACTTCCTATAAGCTTTCCTATATCCACATATAGATGAAATATATATAGATAGATATATATCTATAACCATAGCACTACCCAAAATAAAACACTTAGATATAAATCTAACAAAATATGGACAGAATTTATATGTAAAAAAAATTGTAAAAACACTGGTTAAAAAAATTAAATAAATAATTAAAAATAAAATAAAAAAATACATTGAGAGCTATTTTATGACCATAGACTGGAAGATTGAATGTTATTAATAGGTTAATTATTCTCAAATTGATTTAGAGATTCTCAGAACCCCAACCAAAATTCCAGCAAGCCATTTTATAGGTATCAACAAGCTTATTCTAATATGTAAAGACAGAGTCTCTAGAATAACCAACACAATACTAAAAAAATACTAAAGAAAAAAAAAACAATACTAAAGAAAAAGAACAAAATTGAAGGACTCGAATACTAAGTGACAGAATTTGCAGGAAGTCCATTATCTCAGAAAAAGAATCATTTTCAAGAATTAAAGCTCACTTCCCTAAAGAAAATACCTATCTTAGCATAAATAGAAGGAATAGTATTCAGTAAAAGCCATGCTGTAAAGAATTTCAGTATAACACAAATTTAATTCCACTACTGGTGAAATTATGTTCTCTGTAACAGGCAATAAAAAATTACTTGCAGTCTAGGTGAGAGGGGTGAGAATTCAAACTATCAAGTTAGATGACAAAAAGTTGGGAAAGGCATTACTATGAGGTATAATAAAAGTAAGTTGGGGATCTTTTTTTTTTTTATGATTTATTCATGAGAGACAGAGAGAGGGACAGAGACACAGGCAGAGGAAGAAGCAGGCTCCATGCAGGGAGCCCCACGTGGGACTTGATCCCATATCTCCAGGATCACACCCTGGGCTGAAGGTGGCGCTAAACCACTGAGCCACCCGGGATGCCCAAGTTAGGGATCTTTAATACTTAGGTTATGAAACTTATATGAAATCCCAGCTTGATTCCTGGTTGACATAGCAGATACAGACAGGCTGTAAGAATGGATTTAAGTAATAAATAAGTGTATTTGAAAATAATCTTCTGGGAAATTGTCTCGGAAATTTTGGAACCATGACCAGAATCCATAAACTGAATTTGTAACTTTAGAGAATTTGATGGGCTTCTATGGGCATGATTGATTTGGTTTTCCAGGCTACATGCTATCTTTTTATGTGCTTCCTGTTCTCAAGAGCCAAGAATTAAAAATCACATCACTCAGGCTCCCTGGCAGCTAGGATTCCATATAAGAAATAGTTTCTGCCAGTTAGACATAATCTCAGGAGGCTTGAAAGGTAGAAGTGAAGCAGAGGACACCTCCTGCCATTGTATTCTCCTAACAGGCAGTATTGTGGAACAGAGAACAGACAGGAAGCTGTGGCAGCTGAACGTGGCATTTCAGAATCTAAGCATCATTTTCATAGGTATTGGGACAAAATTGGGGCAGCAGAAGTGCCTGCAGACATAAGAACTTTCTGGTCCTGGCATAGCAGACTCTTGAATTAAATTCAGTAATTTCAGTTGTGCCCAGTTTCTCAGTCCTTTCAAAAATTTTCCTTATATCAGTATGTCTCAGTATAAATATCCAGAGTAGCTAGAGTTTCCAAGCCAAATCTGGACTGTTATATTGTTAGACTTAATTTTTAAATTTTAAATATTTTATGAGCATTCGAGCTGCTTATATTTATTATGGTAATGTAAAATATGTGTAATTTTGTTTAAAAAAATATTTAAAGACAAAGCAAATATAATTTACTAAATCCGTATGTATAGACTCTTAGGTTCACAAGACATATTTAAGAATTTATGAAGTCCCTTTCATTCGAATTATAGCTCTGTCTTGTTCTGCATGTAATGTGTTTAAGATAATTAGATATATGAGATTTAGGATTTTAGTATGAAATAGCTAAAAGTAATCATTAATCAACTGTTTAAATTGTATTAAAATCTAGGGAATTTAGTCCAGTAAATCTATAAGTAAATTGAACTTTAACAGAAGAGAAATAAAATGAACATTTTAATTTAAGATTTGTTTTAATTTAATAGATTCATTTTAAAAGTAAGATTTGTAAGTTAAGCTCACAGAGTTGGTTTTCAAATTCAATTTATTGAAGTTATACATTTTAACACAAATCACTGTCAGTACCTTTTTTTATACACTGAAGCTTTCCCCTCCCGATACTGGGCACTAAAAACCAAAGTGACAGCCTAAAACTTTGGATTTCATCTTTTCTTACTCCAACAAAGTAATTCGTTTCCACTGTGCAAATATCTGCTATTTAAGTAGTCTATATGTACAGTAAATACCTGCCAGCAAATTCCTAGAGCTTTAATAGATTTTGATATTGTGTTCAAGTATATCTTAATTTTATTGTATTATAGCAGATTTTATGACACCATGAGGTACAAGTAAAAGAGCGAATAAAAAGGAGATTTGACAGCATATAATCAGTAACAACAATGAAGACACCTATTATAGATGTAGACATACTATAGACATACAAAACAGCAGCAGAGAAGGAGTAGACTCAAGAAAGCAAAAGGTGAGCCCCAAAAGTAATAGCTAGAGTATTCAGGAAACTACATTCAGCAATGCCTACAAGCCCAGCTCAATTTGTCTGTCTGGCCTATCCTAGTAGCAGTCGTTGAGACACAACAGCTATACCAAAAACATAGCCCAATTCCTCAGACTTCTACAAAATCTGTTGTTATATAGTAGTGCTAAGGAAGTAACAACAGAAAAGGCATGTAAGGTGTTCAATCCAAACTAAATGCAAGAGAGCATGGTAAAACCAAGTTTGGGAAAGAGAAGAATACATAGAAAAATTGCCCCTGTCAGGTGTGCCAATGTAGAAGACAGGAAGACCAAAATCAGTTTTGTGGAGGCCAACTGGAGATGGTATTGGCTCTGAAGAGACGGCATTCTGATTATTGGATTTTGCACCTATAAAATGTTTAGAGAAAGAGTGGGAAGGAACTTAGCATGTGTTGACCACTTACCCTTTAATTTTCAAAGTCATATTCTGAGGGAGATAATATTTCCATCCAAAAGAGATAAGAGATAGCACAAATTAGACTATCTAGAACTTGGGCCAGGCTGCCACTGATTTGATGACAATCAAACCAAAATTCAGTGATCACACTGACCTCAGATGAAACTCTTCTGATATGCAAGTATGATGAACTAAGTGTCCTAAGAGCTCTTTGGTAAAATCTTTCCCACTAAGGGACATGCCTTTGTTTAAAAGCAGAACTTCAGGAAACGTTTAAAATGAAGATGAGGCTCAGCTGAAATGAGGATGTAGCTGGAGAGCTGAGGTGGGCTTGGGCTGCAGGGGAGTGGCAGGGCAGGGGAAAGTAGAGAAGCTGGACAAGAATAGAGGAGGAAAAAGAAGGTGAATCCATGTGACAGGCAAATGGTACCTCCCTACTGAAATAGTCAAGAAAATGGGACGCTTGGGTGGCTCAGTAGTTAAGCGTCTGCCTTTGGCTCAGGGCATGATCCAGGGATCCTCTGTTGAGTCCCACATGGGGCTCCCTGTAGGAAGTCTGCTTCTCCCTCTGCCTGTGTCTCTGCCCCTCTCTCTGTGTCTCTCATGAATAAATAATTTTTAAAAAAAGAAAATAAACTCTTAAAACCAGAAATAAATAACAGATTTTGAAATTGTATTGCTGCCACATTCGCTCATCTTCCCAAACCTTTGCCAAAACCATCTACTCAAATGCCTTTGTTGGAGTGGTTTGTTTAGAACAATTTTAGAAACTATTCTGAGTTTCACATACAGATCAATATGGTATGAACCAGGGGCCACACAACCATGATGGAAAAACAACTTTGAAAAGAACAAAAGTAGTAACAGGAACTAGGGAACAACAGGAAAGTATATTCTCCCTAGGAATTTACAAAAATATTGTTGAAGACATTGTGATGTTCAAAAGTGGGTAAAGTAGAAATCAAGGATTAGGGAGATCAGGGTAATTAGATAGCCCATGGGATATAGGGAAATTATTTATGAGTGGACATCCTGATGAGTGGACATCTTTGAGGAGGACTTCAAAAACCAGATTTAGGGTTATTTCTTAATACGATCACTTTCTGTAGTCACAATTATATTCCCCCACCTAACAAAATGTCATGCTGAGTTTCTTAACAATGTCTGTATGTTGATATCACTCCTAAACAGGATTAGGAATTGCCTACAGAATAAGCAAATGGAGTGTGTTCCTTGTGTAGTCTATATCTCAAATTAAACAGTAAAGTGTTGCTATAGATAGAGATGTTGCCATAGAAATGTAGAGTTGAAAAATGTGCTTCTTGACAGTAATGAAATTGTCTGTTTTTTATGTAAACGTGCTCTGATATAAAAGTAATAAGACAACTTTCAAATAATTCTTTTAAACATTTTATCAGTTCTTTTCTGGCAATGGCACACCTTTGGAGTTATTAAAACTTTAGCTTTACTTGTCAAACCCAGACAGGCACTGTATCCTCTTAAAAGAGAATCGAAGCATCATGTAAAGACAGTAATGCCATCAGAAATTTGGTGTTTGAAAGTGAACCTGTCATGAATTCTAAGTGTGGCTCAAATAAAATCATTCTCTGCCTATGTCAAACCAGGGCTCTGATAGTAAAAACACCTGTGTTCAATGAGACTTAATGTTTTGTCAGTCATTTATCTCCACATTGAAAATATACTGTCAACCTTAAGTCAACTTCTACTAAAATGAATTACAAACCTCCAGGGAAAAGTGTCTTCTTCCCCAACTTTAAAATATCCACAAAGACCAAAGACATTGTTTTCCTTTGCTCTTTTAACTAGTGAAAACAGCAGTATCCAGAAATTCTCCTTCAGTGTGAGTAAATATCAAAGATTTGTTTTTCCAGGGTTAGTTTTTAAAGGACATGTTTATAACTTATATGT
The DNA here is from genome assembly GCF_018345385.1 of Vulpes lagopus. Lineage (NCBI taxonomy): Eukaryota > Metazoa > Chordata > Mammalia > Carnivora > Canidae > Vulpes > Vulpes lagopus. The sequence continues at coordinate 18,115,504 of NC_054824.1, read as the reverse complement.
AATATTTAATAACTAGAGCAAGAAGTATAGTAAATTTCCATTTATTAGGAATGCAAATAACCAAAAAATTCAGGTATCTAGTGTTTTAGATGAGTTTTAATGGCCTGAAAAAAGTAACATGTCATTCCCAGAATTTTCAAGGAAAAATGGGTTATAAATAAGTTTCAAGACTGGGATTTGTCTGTTTATTTGTTAACAGAACAATAAAAGGTCATTAAAGACAACCGCTGCTGACGCTACAAATGTCAAACAAGGGGCACAGAGGCCACTAAGGAATTGAAAACTCTGTGACAAGGGTGAGGGAAAGGAGATATAACTTCATTCTTTGGTATATTTTATTATTTGAGGCAGTGCAACTGGAATAGTGAGAGAAGAAACTAACTCAGGGGAGGACGTCAGCATAATCGTAAATCTGATCAGAGCTTTGAGTAAGGGCAAGTTCAGGAGGTGTTGTGGGTAATAAAATTGTCATTCCGTGAATCTCAGAAAATTGTGTTGGGCATGTTGATCTCATACATGTGGAGTAGCTGACACATGGTAGATGCTCGATAATTTGAGTAAATGAATTCTGAACTTTATATGAAGATGACATTGGATGTCTGCCATTGACCCAAGCATATGGATGACAGAATAGGATAATATAGACTTTGGTCTTGGGTAGACTTTGGCTTTAACTCTAGTTCTGTATTTTTAACCATGTAAACTGTGCCTCTCAGCAAGTCACTTGATGTAACTGACTTTAGTTTCCTTAGGTGTAAAAAGAAGGTAATAATAGGATAAGATATAAGGGGCCGGGCCGCTGAGAGGATTAATTAGAATGGGTAGTTTATGAAAATCATTTAGCAAAGTGTTTTGCAAACACTAGGCTCTCAGTGGTAGCTAAAAATGTACTGATGATTTAAATCAAATGACTTAAAAAATGGTTTTCATCGAACTTATTTTAGCCTTGAAAACTGACAAACGATAGTACACAGATGTTTCTATATACTGGGGGGTCTACAAACATTTTCTGTAAAGGATCAGATAGTAAATATTTTAGGCTCTGTGAGTGAGATGGCCTCTGTTTTAATTACTCAACTCTGCCATTGTAGAGTAGAAGCAGTTGTAGACAAAATGTAACATGAGTGAGTACAACTCTTTTCCAACAAAATTTTATAATGACTGGTGATAGACTAGATTGGCCCACCCTCTAGACTCTATTCAGATATCTCCAATTTTGGCACTAATGTCTTTTCTGTTCTAGGATTCAATCCAGAAAACCACATCATCATATCTCCTTGCTCTCCTCCAGTCTGAATTTCTTGGTGTTTTTTTTTTTTTGTTCCTGAACTTGACACTTCTGAAGAGTACTGACCGGCACTTTGTAGAAGTCCCTTGGTTTAGTTTTTCTTATGTTGTCTGATGACTATATTGAAGTTATTAAGTTTTTGGAAGAATACCAAAGAGGTGACATTCCCTTCCCAAAATATCACATTGGGTGTACATGATACGACTTATTACTGGTGACATTAACCTTGGTCATTTGTTAACATGGCATCTTCCAGATTTCTCCATGTAAAACTTATTGGTCTCCTTTCCAAGCTCTATTTGTAAGAAGCAAATTACTAAGCCTGGCCCCCTCACAGGGAGGGGAGCTAAGTCCCATATCCTGGAGGGAAGACTGTTACTATTGACCAAATGTGTCTATAGATAGATAGATAGATAGATAGATAGATAGATAGATAGATAACCTAACCCTAACCCTAACCCTAACCCTAACCCTAACCCTAACCCTAACCCTAACTTATATATATAACCCATATATATACATATATATGTTGAAATCTAACACCCAATGTAATGATATTGAAAAGTGAGGCCTTTGAAAGGTGCTTAGGTCATGAGGATGGAGCCCTTATAAAGAAAGCCCAGAGAGCTTCCTTCTCTCATGCAAGGACACAGCAAGAAGACAGCCCTCTAACAACCAGGAAACAAGCCCTCACCAGACATAGGATCTGCTAGCACCTTGATCTTGGAATTCTCAGGCTCCAGAACTATGAGAAATAAATTTTTGTTGTTGTTTCTAAGGCATCTACTTTTATGCTATTCTGTTATGGTAGCCTGTACAAACCAAGACAACTATTAAAGAATTTGTGGGCATGTCCTAAAAACATCATAGTAATCAACAAATTTTTTGGTGGAGGCTGTGCAAATGTCCTTGTTAATCCTTAATATTTTGTCTACTAATTTTAGCATTTATCAGTGTTTCATCTACAACAGTTACTGCTGTGGTATGCTAATAATCATCAATATGCTAATAATATACTAATTCCTTCCACATGTACTAATTGGAATTCTATAAGGAATATTTATTGTTTCTCCTCATTCATTCATTCATTCAATAATTCATTCATTCATACTAGTATGCACTCAACAATATTTATTTTATTCTTTGGCTTGTAATTCAGTACTATTGTTAAACACTGTACTGCTTAAATTCTGCAGTTTTGGCATTTGGGAGCTCTTTCACTATATGGCTTCAATGTCTTTGACATGATCCCATCTTTGTTTTCTTCTGAGCACTTTTGAACTTTCTGATACTACAAATACCTCAGGCTCATCTTTATTTCCCTACCCCAAATCCAGAATCAGCCATTCATTCAAGAAACCTTTGTACATTGTATTAAAAAACTAATATTTAGATAACAAAACCTGGATGCCAGTTGTGCTTGTTGCTATTGGGATTTCAAGCTCTAGATCCTCTCAGGGAACAGAGAAGGACATTTAAATATGCAACCTCATACATGTACATACCTATCTATAATTTAGGATTGATAAACAGAATAAGATTCCCAGTTAAATTTAAATTTCAGGTAAATGGTAATTAGTGTAAGTATGTCCCAAATATTGCATGAGATATACTTATATTAAAAAATTATTTGTTTACCTGAAATTCACATTTAACCGGATGTCCTGCAATTTTTGTTGCTAAATCCAGCAACCCTAGTTTTATTTATGTATATATTTTTCTGACTATATATAAGAACAAATATGAGCTCATATTGATATGATCACACAGTTCATGCTAACCTCCCTCTGATTTTTTTTAAAGATTTTATTTATTTACTCATGAGAAACAGAGAGCTGGGGTGGGGCGGGCAGAGACACAGGGAGAAGGAGAAACAGACTCCATGCAGGGAGCCCAACGTAAGACTGGATCCTGCGTCTCCAGGATCACACCCTGGGCCAAAGTTGGCGCCAAACCGCTGAGCCACCCAGGCTACTCCCTCCCTCTGATTTTTAACTTCTTTCTATAGCAGTGAGATAACTGGATCTTGGTATCTTTACTTGTTTGTTCAATCTTAGTTTACATATAAATTAGTTTAAGGATAGTGAAAGAAATACATTTATTAAACTATAGTTTCTGTAGACAGTTTATGCTTTTAGTTGTACAGTATCTAGGTGAAACAAAACATTTTAGGTCAGTTCTTTTCTTCCCCCTCCGCCTTTAGTGAGGATATGTCATGCATTGTAATATACTTAGGATATATATGTCCTGGTCCTCATTCTTTTCTGGGATCCTCAAATCTTCATTAACTTTTTTTACTTGCATATAATAAAAGTTAAGCTCTGCAGATTATAGTTCTAAGGGTATTGACGACTGAACAGAATCATGTAACCACCACCACAGTACCATATAGAACAATTAAATAACCCTGATAATTTTCTTACTCAACTTTCACAGCCAATCCTTACTTTTATTCCCAACCTCTAGCAACCACTGATCTATTTTCTATGCCTCTGCTTTTACCAGAATGTCATATAAATAAAAGGCTACTAAGTAGCATTTTTGACTCTGGATTCTTTCATTTAGAAAAGTGCATTTATAATTTATTCATGCTGTTGCATGAATCAGTGGTTCATTCCTAAGTTGAGCAATAGGTTATCATGTGGATATACTATTTTTTTTAATCCATCCACATGTTGAAAGCTATCTGGATTGTTTACAATTATAGAAACTACCAATATTCATGTACAGATTTTTGTGTAAAGAAAGGTATTCCATTTTCTTGGGTAAATACTATGCTTGAGAACACCAAGTCCTATGCTAACTGTGCTTGCAATTTTATAAGAAACTGACAGACTGTTTTCAAAGTGGCAGCATCATTTTGCATTGGCACCAGCAATGAATCATAGTTCTTGCTGTTCTGTGTTTTGGTTGGTGCCTGCCATTGTTAGGCTTTTCTATTTTAATATTTAATAGGTTTGAAGTGATACCATACGGTGGTTTTAGTTTGCATTTCTCCAATAAATCATGTTGTTAAGCATCTTCCTATATGTTTGTTTGTACTTTGTATACCTTTTTAACTTTTTTTTCTTTTTTTAGATTTTATTTATTTATTCATGGGAGACACACACACAGAGAGGCAGAGATACAGGCAGAGAGAGAAGCAGGCTTCATGCAGGGAGCCTGATGTGGGACTCGATCCTGGGACTCCAGGATTATGCCCTGGGCCAAAGGCAGACGCTCAACCGCTGAGCCACCCAAGCATCCCCTTTGTATACTTTTTTTGGGTGAAGTATCTGTTCAGATTTATTTGCCCATTTTTAATTTAATTTTTATTAGATTTTACATTCTTTTTGTATTCTGGAAAGAACTGTTCAATGTAGGATTTGCAAATATTTTCTCTATTTCTGTGGTTCTTCTTTTCATTTTCTTAGCATTGTTTTTTACAGGATAAAATTTCAATTTTAATGAAGTGTACTTTACAGAACTTAACAATTTTCCTTTATGGACCATGCTTCTGGTGTCATACCTAAAAACTCATTGTCAAATCCCAGTTGACTCAGACTTATTCCTTTGTACTTTTCTACAAGTTTTATAGCCTTATATTTTTTATTTTGAACTATGATCCATTTTTAACTAATTTTTCTATAAAGTTTAAAATGTGTGTTTTCTTTTGATTTTTTTTTTTGCATTTCTGTCCAAATCTTCCAGCACTGTTACTTGAAAAGACTAACCTTTCTCCATTTATGTGCCTTTGCATCTTTTTTTCAAAATGAGTTGATTAATACAGCGGTGTATATTTGCGTGAGTCTATTTCTGTGCTATCAAGTTTCATTAATGTGTATCTCTTTTCACTAACATTATATTGGGATCCCTGGGTGGCTCAGTGTTTGGGCGTTGGCCTTCAGATCTGGGTATGATCCCAGGATCCAAGATTGATTCCCACATTGGGCTCCCTGCAGGAAGCCTACTTTTCCCTCTGCCTATGTCTCTGCCTCTCTTTGTGTGTCTCTCATGAAAAAAAAATAAATCTTTAAAAAAGTTCATAAACATCATATTGAATAATTACTGTAGCTTTACAGTAAGTCTTGAAATCACACAGTATGTCTACTAAATTTCTCCGTTTTCAAAATTGGTTTTGCCGTCCTAGTTCTTTTGAATTTTGATATAAGTTATGGAATCAGCATATCGATATATAAAAAAATATTAGTTTTCCAGTGCACTGGTTGGGATTTAATTAGGTTTATAGATCAAATTTAGGATAATTGATATCTTAACAATTTAGTCTTCTGATCAATATACATGGTGTATGTCTTCACTTACTGTATATTCTTTGATTTCTTTTATCAGAGTTTTAAAGTTTTTAGCATTTGTATCCTGCACATTTTTGTTTAAGTTATATCTATTTCATTTTTTGAGCAATTATATTGGTATTTTTTTAAATTTCAAACTACAATTGTTCATTGCTGGTATATAGGAATGATTGGTTTTTTAATATTAACTGTGTAGTCTACAAACTTGCTAAACTCATATATGTACTCTGGAGCTTTTTTGTAAACTCCATGAGATTTTCTAAGTAGACAATCCTATTGTTAGCAAATATAGATAATTTTATTTTCAACCATATAATCCATATATCTTTTATCTTTTAGTCTTGTCTTATTTCATTGGCTAAGACTTACAGTACATTGTTAACAGTATTAGTGAGAAATAATATCCTTGCCTTGTTCACACCTTAAGAGAAAACATTTAGACTGTCAACACTGAGTATGAGGTTTTCTGTAAGTTTTCTGTAGATGTCTGTTATTAGGTAAAGAAAATTTCCTTTATTTCTAGTTTGCTGAGGATTTTTTAAATTATAAATGGATATTAAATTTTGTTTAATTTTTTGCATCTATTGATACTGTCATATGGTTTTTCTTATTCTGTTAACATGGCGCATTACATTGATTTTTGAATAAGTCTTTTACTCCTTGGATAAATCCCACTAGAGTGTTATATACTATTCTTCTTTTATATATATTGCAGGATTTAATTTATATATATATTTGTCGAGCAAACTTATGTATATGTTCATGAAGGATATTGGCTTCTAGTTTTGTTTTTGTGTAATGTCTTCCTCAGGTTTTGAGATTAGCATAATGCTAGTCTCATAGAATGAGCATAGAAGTGGTTCCTCCTCTTCTATTCTCTGAAAGAGATTGTGTAGAATTGGTATTATTTCTTCCGTAAGTATTTGATAGAATTTGCCAATGAAAACCTCTGGGCCTGGAATTCTATTTTTTTTTTTAAAGATTTTTAAGCATGGTGTAAATCTCTTGTATATATAGAACCATTCAGATTTTCTATTTCCTCTTAAGTGAGTTTTAGTAGTTTGTGCCTTTCAAGAAATTGGTCTATTTCATCTTAATTGTTGAACATATAAGTATAACAATGGTTTTAGCAACAAATTGCTATCCATTTAATATCTGGGTTTGTAATGATGTTATATCTTTCATTCCTTATATTACTGTATGTCTTCTCTCTTTTTTTCTTGGTCAGTCTTGCTATAGGTTAATCAATTTTATTGATATTTTCAAAGAAATTCTGCATTATAGTCTTTAGCATGTGAAAATTTCAATTCTCTCTCCAGTATTCACCTCATCTCTATCATATCTGAGTCATGATATTTTTTGTCACTTTAGACTTTTTTCTTCCTGCTTGTCATATACTGCATAATTATTATTGAAGCTGTATACACACATGCAGGCCTGTTGATGCTGAGATAGTACATTTTATGCTTGAAAATGAACACAATTTCTCTTCTGCTCACCCCTTTAGTGAGGGGTTTTGTGAATCTGGTTAGGTTATGGGCTGTGTTTGAAGTTTGTTGTTGCTATAGTTACCCACAATGCACCAGACTCCAAATTCTTCTGCTATATTTTGTGTTTAGGGTGTGGGCTCATAATAGGCTTTTCCCAAGGTTTGCTTTCCACTTGGCTTTGGGTCTCCTTTCTCAGTGCCCCCAGAGAGAATCCATCTCACATATATTCCACTGTTTTTGCTTTTCAATCTATGCTTATCAGCCTGAGAGGAGATGGTCTGGAAAGGAGGCCTTCTCTGATGTTCTGATTAAACCTGGTTGTGAGACAAGCACTGTTAGGCTGCACCTGAGCTTTATGGCTTTCACCACTGTTCCCACTCTTCCTCCAGCTGTAATTTGAGTCTAGCATGTTTTCCTGCCTATTTCTAAGAGGTAGAAATTTTCTCACCCTCCTCCTTATTCTCCCCCAAATGCAAAGGGTTGCCGCCAGTGCTCTAATGTGACAGATTTTGTTGCTTTACAATGTTTGTATCAATGCTTTTATTCCATAAGGAAGATAAAGAACATAAATCTGAATGGCACTTTGGCAATGATTGCTATTCCCCTGGTTAAGCTGTACCACAGGGAAACCTTGTCAGGATTCTCCATAATCATCCCTGCAAGGATTTGGTGTCTTTCATGGAGGAAAAACCTATTGGAGGGTACAAACCCCCACGTCCATAGAGTCTTCAAACTATCACAAGAGCCCATTTTTGGCCTTCAGTAATTCATTTTTAAAAATATTACTACATTTTCTCATTGGTTTATATAACTTTTAGCAGCATCTGCCCAAGTAATCAAACTCTAGGGTCCTATTTTTCCCTGTCTTTCACCATTTTGGGGGTTAGTTGTTTGCTCAAAAATATCTTTAATTTGTAGTTAATCCAGTTTTTTTTCTTGTTGTAAGGGTGGGAGCAATATCCTTTCCAACTTTCTACATCACTGAGCTCCTAGCTGACATTTTAAAAGATTCTTTAAATGTACTCAAGAATATCGCTAAGATTAGACTGTCTTTACTCAGCTCAAAGAGCATCATGATTTGCAGTGATACCACAGATTTGGAAATAGGTAAGTCCTTATGTTACCAATATATAGGTTGGCAACAACTATGTTATCAGTGCATAGGATGATAAAAAAAAAATCAGTCAAAATCTAATTACAAATGCTACAACAGATGTTTTTGCAAATGCTAATGACTTAGCTGTTCCAATGTGAAAATGTACTTTAAAAATAAAGGTCAACAACATGAAGAATGAATTTCATTAGACTTATATCAACAGTTCCATAAGAAAGAAAAACTACAGCATAGCATTTATTTACAAGTAGTGTCACCATATGAGTTGACAAGAAGAAAACTTCAGAGTATGGGCATGGTACTCAGGGAAAAAAATAAAATGCCTAAGAAATCCCAGGATAATGCAAAGAGAGAATTCAAATAGCATCTTCCAAATCACCCTCCGAGGCACAGCCAGAGAAGAAGCACAGTCTGATTGCCACTTTCACAGAAAGTCTGGATGCACTTATGTTTACGAGGCGATCCCAATAGTAGTTTATATCTCAGCTTTATATAGCCAACACATGATATCACAAAAATATTTACAGATAGAAAACGCTACGTAAGCCTAACAGAAAAATAACTGTTATATATCAACACAAGTGCCTTCAAAGGAGCAGGGATATTGTTACGTTATAATCTGAGCATTTTTACGGGTGTAGATTTGCAAGTTTGGGCCAGGAAATAGAGGTAAATGTTGCCCTACATAACAGTGAGAGGGGAGTGAGAAGAAGCAATTGAAAGGTCAAGAGAAGAGCAAGGAAGTTGGCAGTCAGCCAAGGTTCCACCTGGGCAGGAATAATCACTGGTGGTCTCTAAGTAGGAAATAAACTTTGTGATATTAAGTTATTGTGAGGTGATCAAACTGACCCTTTAGTACAGCTTTAGTGGAAAAACTGCTATCATAACTTTCTTTTATCTGTGGTGCTTCGGAGTGTTATGATCCCATGGTAGAAGCCATTTCCACATTTGGATCAACCTCAGGGCAAAGATAAAGGACTTTGTCTGGAAGCAGGAATCAGTCAAAGGGACTTAAGAATGAAAGTCCCTTCACTTCTTCCCACAGAAATCAGCAAAGACTCAAAGGGCTTTTAGATTTTCAGTTACTCAAATGAGGCAATCTTCCTTTGACAATCTACCTATGTGTTTAATTCTTTGTGACACCTGAGCCTCATCACCCACTTATTCATAGACCATATCACTCATTTGGGAAATCAGGAAAAAATACATGATATTTGTATTTATGGCAATGCAAAAAAAAAAAAAAAGGAACCTGGGCTCTGTTTTATCCAGGGCAATTCCAAGCAGTGGAACCACAGAGCCTCCAAAGGAAACAGGAGGACCCAGGACCTATGGAACAAAATATTTCATAAAACTTTTCATAAAAGTCACTCATCACCATAATTCACTTGTGCTGGTTCCTGATGTTGTTTACAGCACATTTTTATTTGTGAGGATCTCATTTTTTTTCTAAAGGTAACCCAGTACTAGTATGCAGTACTCGCTCTCTCAGAGAACTCAGGTGTGACTCCAAATCCAAAGGGCTTCCCACTTACCATAGCTGTCTCCTGCTCACTCAATCACCTCTCCCACGACTGCCCACCTACAGGCACACAGAATTATCAGGCATAGGTACTAATATATTTTCAATATTCTTGTTAGTCACACAGAAAAAGATTTTTAAAGTTCCTTGAGAAAGAAAGAATATTTTTCCTTAGGCATGCAGTGATTAGCTAATTGCATTAAAAAAATTGAAAATTAAGGACTTTGAACAATGTCATTCAATATCAAATATTTTGGGGACCCTGGGTGGTTCAGTTGGTTAAGTGTCTGACTCTTGATCTCAGGATTGTGAGTACAAGCTCTACTTTGGGCTCCACCCTGGGCCCAATGTATTATTTAGTGAAAATAATAAATTAATTTTAAAATATATACATATATACAAAATTCTTATGGATACTGACAGACCATTAACTTTCTTTTAAGTAGTCAATTTCACATTTACTATAATTATAAACAAAGTGGAGGACTGTGTTAATAATACCTTACAAAATATTTCAGAATAAAACAGAAAGTATTAAAACTATACAACATTTCAGTATTATTTCTCTGTGGTGGGTTATCTGTAATTTTTACTTCATAAACTTTGCTTTGGTATTTTCCAGTTTTTTTCCAAGTTATGTGGAAGTAACGTGTGAACAAGAAAAGTTGGTTGTCCCACAATTAGGTTGTTTGTGACAGATATCAATATTCCTTAGTTAAAAGGGTTTTCCCTCCCACACAGCCTATATGTTCTATAATTTTTTAAAATTTCTTTCCTCCCACACAGCCTAACTGCTCTATATTTTTAAAATGAAATATTATCTTAAAAATAACCAAGAGACTATTGACTATGTATAAAGGCATAGTATCAGGTAAACCAAAAAGGGAACAAGCTTGGAAGCAAGAGTCTATCTGTTTTAAAATTGGATCTTTTAAATAGGCCAAAATGATCACTTCAGAAAGAGATCAATTAATACTGGCAAGGCAAAATAACTTTCCCAAAGTCACAGAGAGTGGAATGGCCAGAAACAGAGCCCAAGTCCTCTCTCCTTCAGTCCAGCCCATAACATTCACCTGACCACAGAAATATAGGCCATTGAGTACAAAATAACTTGTGGCCTTTCATAAAGGTACTACTGCCATTACCTTCTCCATTTGCTCATCTTAACAGGTGCCAGGTCTAGGAAATAAAAAATAAACTTATGAACCTTGAATCCTGGCTCACCTCACACAATTAAATTCCTTCTATCGTCTGTAGGCAAGTGGGGGAAAAAAAAAAGAGGAGAATATCATTCTATTTTGTCCAAATAGAGAGGTAGGTTGTGGTGTACCAAGGGGAAATAAATATCTATTTTAACAGCTGGCTCCAGATTCCCAGAGAGAAGTCCCATTGCTTAGGAAATACCGTCTTAGAACTTTGATGAGGGAAACATCAAGGCCTGAGAGTATGTTCTTTTTGGAAATAGTGGAGTAAAATACACCTAAGCTATTCGAAGTAGCCACTAAACAGAAATTTTGGTATTGGGGGAAGAAACAAGGACAAAGAAGAAATGAGTCCAAACAGCATGGCAGGATATTGGACAATATGGATAAAAGTAAGAATGTTGATAAATACTGACATTTAATTTCATTAATTTTATTTGCTAACAGGACACATTCTCTCTCTTTAGTGGGGAAAAATCCTAAAATCAAGGGGAAACAACAAAATTTTTCACACACACACAAAAGTTCTGGGTAAATGGGTATCATTAGAAAAAGAAGTTATGTGGTTCATATTTTATGCCTAAAGTGGAGAAAGAAAAGCAGCTCCAAGAGTTGAGACTTGGTACATTGAGAACTCAGTGGGAACAGAAGCTTGATAGAAGTGGAGAAACCATATAACTCCAACATGCAAGCCCACCTTCTCCAAGCATCCTGACATGTTAAATAAAACAGTAGCCTCATCATTTTCGTGAAAGAAGTTTAATTCAGTTTGTATTTAATTCTTAAAAAAAAAAAATGTTATAACCCCAGTTGACATCTCAGTTCTACTGGTATCAACCGTGAGTGTGTATGTAGAAACATAAACCTTAACATCAGGGAATTTCTCCTCCCAATATTATTATCACCTGGTATTTGGAGCTTATCAAAATCAGGGGCGACTCCTACCACTAAACAAGGCTTCATTTAATTTGTTTTGGTGATATGCAGTGAAGTTAAAACATTCAGGAAAGTTATTTAGATCATATTAAATGTCATGTACAAAATAAACTTTACAGTAATTAAAGACACACAAAGTGAGCCTTTGAGTAATTAAAAGTTAAATGTAAAAGCTTAACGCTGAAAAAAACAAATAAGAAAATGGCATGAATGTGCAGAAGATCCTAAAAAAGTGATTTTGGTGCAAAAATATGTTGGCCACAGAAGGAAAACACATATGGTTTTGCAATTATGAATAAAATAAAAAGAAATAGAATCTGATCCATATGATGGTCAAGGACAAATCCCAACATGTATGTATTCTATTAATCACACAACAAACAGGACTCAAATAGTTGAATGGTCAAAAGATATATAAGATGTTATTCAAAAGAAGAGGAAATCCAATTGTTAAGTAAACTTAAGAAAATACGTAACTATATTATTGACCAAAGTAATTAAATTTCAACAATAATGTCTTTATTACTTGATAAGTTGTTAAAAGCCACTTTCATGATAAAACTTCCTGCTGACCAGGATGTCCCATCTTCACTGGGATACGATTAAATTTGCTTATATTTAAATTTACACTGAAACAAACTTTACATTGGTACTTTTTTGAGAAAGCAAAATCACAATACTTACCCAGAATCATAACTAAGTACATACACTTTGACCTAATAATCCTAAGGAAATCATAGTGTAAAAAACAAAAAAACAACCCTAGGTTAGATGTCACTCAAAAATAACAGCAAAATTCATTCCAAAAATTAAGAAAATAAGGAGAAGTAAATAAGGAAATAAATCAATGTACTGCTATCCAACAATTTTAAATACTGAAGATAATGACAGCTTAGCATATAATTTTAGATAGAAGTAGAGAACAGAAAATATAATCTAAGGCCAGAATATATGCATGCATATACACACAGATGTGTGTGCTTAGAGGGAAACAGGGTAAAGGTCAAAAGCAGTTTTTGAGTTAGGGTGAAAGATATAGAGAAAATTGTCTTCTAACTCCTTTTTGTTATGAAAATATTCATATGTGAAATACACTGTTTTTAGGAGAGAGGAGGCCATATTGAATATAGCTCATTTGTAACTCCTGGTTTTCTAAACTATACCATTTCACCTTGATGTACCCCTCTCTTAATTAGTTAAAAAAAAAAAGCTATATTCTGTACTCCAAATTTTCATTGTCTTTACCAAACATAGAAAACCCATTATAGGGATGCCTGGGGGGCTCAGTGGTTGAGCATCTGCCTTTGGCTCAGGGCATGATCATGGAGCCTGCTTCTCCCTCTGCCTATGTCTCTGCCTCTCTCTCTCTGTGTCTCTCATGAATAAATAAATAAAATCTTCAAAAAGAAAAGAAAAGAAAAGAAAATCTGTTCTAATCAATAGCGATTTTTGAGAAGTAGGTCATCTCTAAGAAATAAAAATATGGCCATGATTAGGCATTTAAACACCAAAGTTGACAAAAATGAAATAATTTATTCTAATGTGAATTTAGACATGCCCTGATATTAATAATTCACCTTTATGAACTATGAATGCTAACAAATTTTTAAATTTAATTTGTTTTTTCACTTATTTATTTATTGAAGTTCTGTTATTTATATCTAGCAATGCATGAGTGCTTCATGTTGCACATTCCTTCCAACAGTGAGTATTATTTGAATTTTTCATTTTAATCATTCTGATGGGTTCGCAGTGGTATAAAATTGTGATTAAAATCAGGTGCTATTTTAGATGTTTTCTCGGTAATATCTTTTAATCCCTAATAAACCCATATGGAGGGATCCCTGGGTGGCACAGCAGTTTGGCGTCTGCCTTTGGCCCAGGGTGTGATCCTGGAGACCCAGGATCGAATCCCACGTCAGGCTCCCGGTGCATGGAGCCTGTTTCTCCCTCTGCCTATGTCTCTGCCTCTCTCTCTCTCTCTGTATGACTATCATAAATTAAAAAAATAAAATAAAATAAAATAAAATAAATAAATAAAAAATAAAAACTTAAAAAAAAAACCCATATGGAAACTGAGGCATGAACAAATGTCAAGCTAACATTAGAATATGAGCTGTCAAACTGCAAAGCCTGAGCTCTTGACCTTTTTGATAGAACTGACTCTACAAGTTGGTACTTATCGCATCAATTCTCTTCTTGGTAATTCTGAAGATTATTGTACCAGGTTGGTTGTCTTAGTTAAGGAGACTAAAATCAATCATTCTTTTCCTATTAGCTCAAAATATTAATCAAACTAATGTTGCATTTTCTCCCTTTAACCTATGGTGTTCATAAAGTTGTCTTTTAAGCACTAAGAAATTAGCATTCAAGTTGAAATATCAGTTAGCATGACTGATGAAACAAACAAAGAGAAATTCTAAAGCTGTCATCCAACTATAATTACATACAATTTAAAGTTTAAATCATAACAGTATGATGAATGCCTCCCTTAACACACCTATAAATACATTTGCGGTAAAGCTGGGAGTTTAACCAGTCCTGATGGCATACTAATTTACTTTTTCAGCTGTTCTCTGTAGAATCAGTTTTGGGATAATAAACAATTTTTAATAGCAATGTACATACATGAAGTCAATAACTACTTCCCCTGTCTTGCTAATTTCTCTCTATTCATTAAATAAAACCAAAGGCTTTAAAATTCCAAACTTTATAATGAATTGTATTATATTAGATACTTTTTTTTTTTTTACTTTGGGTATCTCTACTAACTGTAATGATTTGTTGCTTTTTTCTGACATTTAAATGAGTCTACCACACCGCATAGTAGTTGGAATCTAAAGAACATGTTGTAATTCAAGTTTCTACAAGTGAAAAAATAACTTCACATTTAATTTATAATCTAGAGACAGAGAAATTGTAACAATTTATTTCACAATTTCCATTCTGAATTTTGGTTGGCAGTGTCAGGCTGGAGTGTCAGGAAGAGATAGCATACAAGAATGAAGAGTTCCTAAAATATATTTAGACAAAAGTAAGGGGAAAGGGAAGTATGGAAGTAGGCAACCACAAGGAAAAAAGATTAATTTAATTTGGGAAAGAAAAAAATTTCCATTTAGGCTTAAAACTCATGTATCAATGATACTGTAGTGTTTTAACTGCATGGTATTTTTAATGCACATATATTGATAGCATTTTTCTATTACGAACCATAAACATTTATGGAAAGTTTATCTTTATTGCACAGTTCTGTGACTCCTTTCATGTCTGGGCCATTAAAAACTATGACCTTGTACGTGGACTTGAATGGACATGTTCATGAGCTACTTGAAAGGAAGTATTTAATAATAATACTATTCATGTAGCTCATTCTACATACTAATTTTCACAGAGTACTAACTAGTACAAAAAGTAGCATAGCAAACAAAGAAATCGCAAGCTAAAATCAACATGATTTTAATGAAGAGTAGCATATATGCTCTCTAGGTATAATACAGAAAAACATTGATATTTCGCAGTGCCTAAAAACCAGAGAAATACAGAAAAAGCTAAGTTTTGTTATAGAAACATTAGTCAAGAATGGTCTTATATGGTGTTGAGGTCACCATAAACAAAATGGATTATTCAAATAGAATTCCCAAGACTCTATTCAGTTTATGTTTTCTGTTTTGTTTTAAGAGAATCCAAATGGGCGATTAAATCTAATTTCTTAATTTGTTACACAGTTACATATTTGAATGACTGGGGAAATTTTGTATACTATATATAGTCTTTTATAATATTCCATTCTTACTAAAATTTGTACTATCCAAACTAAACTCTTATATGACGTTTGCGTATGAATCTTTCCTAAATCAATCTTTAATCCAGCATTACCATTAAGTAGCTATAATCCTAATGCTAATATTTTAAACAAGATCAGAGTTGTAGATCAGTCATTATGTCTTAATTTACTACATGCAAATTAAATTGTACATTTGATAACCAAAATTGTGTTTTAATTTATTAACATATATAACTTTGGATGTACTTTTATAGGCATGAAATATATGCTTCCTAAAACTTTCAAGAAAGTTTGCAAGTTTCAAGTATCTTCTCTCTGTTATCAGATACGCAAAATATCAGAACTTTCTCAGTAATAATGATGTAATATTAAATACAATTCCATTAGCAAAGAAGGTTACATCACTCTTAATAAAAAATTAGGCCATTAAAATCTATAGTGAAATCTTTTCTCATATAAATCACATGCGTAAATCAGATTTTTTAAATGAACTACCTTAGAACAGCTTTTTGTCCATAAGCAAAATCAACTTGAACTAAATCTATCTCCCTATCATATAGACTATTATCAAGCAGATCTTCAGGCTATAAATGATTTATGTCTTTAATTTAATTATAGAAGGACTCAAAGTCCATGTTTTTTTTTTAAACTCTAAGCCCTAAAATTAACAGAAAAAAATGTAAAATTCTTATAGAAACTATCACCTAGCAGACATTTTGCAAAAGAAAAAAGAACTTTTGGAATCAAATTAGGTGAACGTTTTCAAGTAAGATGTAAAATGGAAAAAAAAAAATGATTTCCCACCTGAGCCTAAATCATAAATCATTTTCAGAGAAATCAATGTACATTCCCTTCTGTGTCTGGGATTTCAGTCCCTTATATAATACATCTTTCTAAAACAAATGGAACTATCTTATACCCTTGCTAATAGAAAACTAATGGTAGGTTATGCCTCAGATACCTCATTTACAATATTTTCATACTTATGCTTTATATCTCTATAAAGCTTCATTTTTGTTTCATTGGGTAATTTCTAAGGAAAGAAAATCTGTTCTAAATCATTAGTTTTGTGTATTGGAAAACATATATTCACTATATATCACCACAGATTTTTAAAGTCAATTAGAATCAATCAATAAAAGTATTACATAAGATTTGCAATGCTTGAACTAGTCTTTAATAATTATTTTTAAAAAGCATTCACATAGATCTAAGTGGCATTTATCACTTCTTTCAGAGTGGGATTTGTTCTGGGAAGGGAAATAACAACAGAATAGGATGAGATGACTATTGTACTTTCATCTCTATCTTTCAAATAACTTTCTATTATTTATATTGAGGTAGGATTACTGCTACATTTTGTGGGGATGGAATATAGATACTGACGTCAAAGAACACAGAATCTAAGAAAACAAGATAAAACATTCTCTTCAATAACTCTAACACAAGATGAAAGTTAAAAGCACCCATAAATTGAGTGCTCATAAAGAGCTATGGAAGCACAGAGGTTCCTTCTTGCTTGGGAGGAGGAAGGCTGGGAAATATGCCCAGAGGGAAGTGGCTTTTGAACTTGACCTTGAAGGGTAAGTAAGAAAGCAGAGTGTCAAAGGGCATGACATGGTTCTTTCACAGAACACTTACTGATGCCCAGTAACATCATAGGGAACAAAGTACAAAGAAATACCAGTCTGGGACAGAGCACTGTTCAAAAGCAGTAGCCACTGCCTCTGGGAGAGAAGTGAGGGCATGATCTGAACAGTGTGGATTGAGAGCGGAGGAGATATGGGGGATAGGTGGAGACCTGCTATCCAGAGAGACTTGGAAAAGACTTGGTAACTATCTTACAAATGAGAATAAGTGGATACTCAAAAGTCAGAGTAGGATTCATTTGCCCACATGGCCTTCAAGGGTGAGGAGGTAGTATTTCTGCTTCCACAGCTGCTGGAATAAACAGTACCACATGTGAAGATAACAAAGACAGAGATCACAATTAATTTGTTGTCAATATCCTCTCCCTGGTCCTCCTTTCTCAATCTTCCTTGCTGGTTTCTCTCTATACCCTGTTCCTTATGTTGGAAGTCCCAGGATCAGGGCAGGCAGGTCTCTTCTCTCCTGGGGCAGTCCTCACTCCCTTGGTGATCTCAGAGCATTCTCTGTTCCCAGGGCCTTGAAGGTCATCCTTATGCAGATGAATCTCAAATTCGTATCGCTAGCCCAGAAGTCTCACCTATACCCAGAATTGTTTGTATGATACACCCACCTCCATGCTTCAGAAATCTCTCAAATTCAACATAATTCAAACTGGTCTCCTGAGCCTCCGCTACTTCTCTGCCCCTGAGCCTACACTACCGAAAGTCTTCCCTTCCAGTTTCTTCATGCAAAAACATTCCTGGCCCCATTCTTTCTCTTTTATCCCATATCCAGTGCTTTGGCCTTCTGGTGGGTCTTTCTTCAAAATTTTACCCAGCATCTCACCTTCTTTCATCACCTCTACTCTGATGTGTGGTGAAGATTACTTGTTGGCTCCTACCCAATCTGTGATCCCCTATAGTATACTCTAAAGTAGAAAAGCTAGAAGGATCCTTTTAGAGCATGCTTCACTCTGCTCAAAACCCTGCTCAGTGATAGCTTCTCATTTCATTCAAGATGAGAGGCAAAGCTCTAATAAAACCCAAGTCTCCACACGTTCTCCTTCTCCTACTGGGCACCTTCCTGACCTCATCTCCTCCTTACCTTAGCTGATACCACTCTAGGCACACTAGCCTCTGCTGTTTCTCAACTATGCCAAGGAAACTCTCACCCTAGGCTTTGGCACTGGCTATAATGACCTCCTTCAGAATAACTGTGCTACTGACTCTTACCCCCAACAACTTTTTGCTCAAATGTCACATTCTCAATGAGGTCTATTGAAACCACCCTTTTAAAAATCACAACCAGCTCTTCTACCCCACCTAGCATTACCAATCTCAATGATCTTGTTCTTTTTTTTTTTTCTATATCCTTCCATGAAATTTATAGAAGAAAATTAAATCAAACAATATGATTTAATTATTTATTATATTTATTTTTTATTATGTATTTCCCTCTACTAGTAAGTAAGCTTCATAAGAGCAGAAATACTTGCATCATTGCACCAAATACCAAGAACAGTAATTGCCAGAGTAAGGGCTTAATAAATACTGACTAAAGGAATGAATGCATGAATGAACAAATGCACTCTGAAGTGTCTATGGAGATAATTTTTCTCTTATTTTAATTACTAATGTAATTATATGATATGTATATATTGATTAACATGATAATATTTAATTATGGTTTTTATCCAGGGAAAATCATATTTATTTGTGGCATTATATATATAAATATGTATATGAATATAAAATACATAATATATAAATATAAATTACATATATTTAAACTACATTACCTAAAATGCTTGTTTTTGAAATTTTCATATTTATATTCAAAAGTAAGAGGGATGTGACCTTATTTTGTGCCATCTTTACCAATTTGGGCTTCAGGGTGTCTTTGCTCTTTGAGAAAAGATGGGAGCACAGACTATGGAATGTTGGATGTGGTATACAAATTACCTTTGCCAAAAATTTCAAGACAATTTACCACTAAAGTGGTAAATTGCAGCAGAGATTTTGATGATTTTTGAAATTTTTCCTCTTTTTCTTTTTTACCTTCTAATTAAGAAATCTTTGGAAATATATATACCTACATATATATTTCACAGGTATATGAACTCATAGGTATATTAAAGTAGATGGATATTGTCTAAATATGTACACACACAACTTAAGAGCCTATGCAATGTAGTTTTGGTGTTACGATCTGGACTCTGAGCCAAGGTACCTGGGTTTGAATCTTAGGATTGGAATTCTAGTTTTTACCACTTACTGCGCATGTAAGATTTGGCAAGTTAGCTTACTTCTTTATGCATCAAGTTTCCCAAAACTAAGAAGGGATGAGCAACAGTGTGAATCTCTTTGGGTCATTCTACATGATTTGACATATAGAAAATCTATCTGGAATTGAAACAAAGAACTCAGTATTTCAACTCCTTTGCAATTAAAAAGGAAAATAAACCACCCAACAAGGATAGCCCATTTTTATGATAATTGAGGTTCATTTCATTTAAATCTCAGGTTGCTGTTTATGCAGCAAGTGCTTTGGTTCTCTCTCTTTAAGAATGTAATGATCTGTAAACACTCACTTGATAAGGTGCTACACAAGAGGACCCTGTGATACTTTTGCAATGTGAGGAATTCACTGCTGATGTAAATAATTTAATCTGCTAATTTATATGTTTAATAGTAAAGGGTTTAGGTTGTGTTAAGCATTCTGTTTCATAATACGGCAGAGCACCTCCCAGATTTAGCCCATCTGTATTTCTGGAAGGAACATCAGGCTATTAATCTCTAGTTTCTCCCTCAGGGAGCTTTCACTCATCAACCTTTTCCCTCTGCCAACCTGGATTACTTGTTACATGTTACAGGTTCTCAGAGCTCTCTGTTTTTGTCCTTTAGCATATTTTAGTGCCAAAATTGTACTTTTCAGTTATTTGTATAATCCTAAGGGAAAGTTAGAAGGCAGTCTCCATACATGCACAGACTATGTCATCTTATTTACTTGTTATATCTCCATTATTAGTTTTAAAATCTGAAAACTTTGGGGTACCTGGGTGGCTCAGTCAGTTAAGCATCTGACTTGATTTCAGCTCAGGGCACTATCTCAGGTTTGTAAGATTGAGCCCCACATCAGGCTTTGTGCTGAGCATGAAGCCTGCTTAAGATTCTCTCTCTCCCTCTTCCTCTGTCTCTCCCCACCCTTGTGTGCTCTCTCTTAAAAAGAAAAAAAAATTAAATTAAAATCTGAAAACTTGTAGACCCTCATTAAATATTTTATAAAATAAATGAATGAATAGATATGTTACTCAGCACATACCAAACAATACCATATAGTGCTTAATAGTGTAGACTTTGGAGGAAGAAAATTTTGATTTTTTGTCTCCCTCCACCATTTTGTATAAATAGGTTTCTTCCAAGAAAATTCATCTTTCTGGAAAGGAGATATAACAAAAACCTTCCTCACAGAATGATTGTGAAACTGAAGTGAGGTCATGTTCCTGAAGGGCTCAGCATGGTCGTCAAGCCCCAAGATGCAATACTCCGTGGCTATTAATTTTTAGGATCATTATTGAGCACAGCATTTTTATACCTTCGATCTTAATTGTATCTTTCATTAATATGAAATAAATTTCACAATCCAACATTATTTGGTTTGTATTTAAAATATATTTCTCTAGAAAATGTTCTGAAACTCGATTTCTGCACTGTTAAATTTATCTATTTGCTATGAACTACATCCATTTGGCGCGCCACAATTATCAGATTCTTCAGATGGCAGTACTTCTGTTGGTATGAGATACTTCAAAGACTGAAGAGGACTACAGGTCCTACTCACTACCCAGTAATGGTTTGGATGTTCGAGAGCATTGGTCTGAATCCTGACATATCTGCCTGGATTAACAGCACATGGTATAATAACAGTCACATGACCTTTCCTGGGAAGCTTGAGGAAGTCCCAGCAACCTGTCCTTGGACGCAGTCTCTTGCACTTTGCAGGCTCTACCTGAGGCAGACGTAACAGTTCTCTAATGACAGAATCCAGCCAGGCTTTAATCATAATCAGGTGACATAATTCTATTTTGTGATTCATCTCAGGGCCAGGATGACTCTAGGGATCATTCCAAAGGGAATGATGATTTTCTTGATTTTAAATCTTATTTATGAAAAGACAGCGGTGCTTGATTAATATCTCTAGCTAATCTACAAATCTTAAACATCAGTAATTCCATCAATGAAAATGATTTCTCACATTTTATACTTTATACTGATTGATAAACTATCTAGCTCCAACCAGGGATCAAGAGGGTTGACTTGCTTGTAGCTGCTATCTTTGGGGCATGGAATGAAGACTTTAAATGAAGTCTTTCAAATTCTGATTATTCTCTCACCCACCCAGAGTTCCATATTAACCACTCTGGGGTGTATATAAATCAAAACTCACATACATAGCATTTTCTATGCTGAAATATTTTAAAGTAAATCAGAGCAATGTGATATGTTTACTAAATCATTTTACATTTAACTCTTCACATCCTGGAGATATTTACTTACCTTCTCTATGCTTCAGTTTACACCTAGAATATGGGGGTAATAATAGTAATTTTCTTACAGGGTTGATGTGAGTCTTAAATAAGTTAATGCCTATTAAGCACTTAGAATAATGTGTGGCCTATACTGAAATTCAGTAAATTTTCGCAGCAGCAGCTACTACCACTGATACTACTACTACCATTTTATAATTGTTAATATTACTGAGAATATAGGCAGATTTTTAAAACGTCTTTGGGTTCTAGTTTGTAGTTTTTTTGGACATTATTTTCCTCTGGTTCTCAGGATCCTGTTCCCTTTTTTGTATCACTTAATGCTTTCTTGGTTCCTATGTTTCTTTTTCCCATTTACCCACTCATGAATAAAAAGAAATCTCCCTAGAGAGTATGGTCAGGTACACAGATTACCCATAGCTTCTACACAAATCCCTTGTGGACTGCTCAGGCCAGTTTCCAAGGAACAGGGGATTCCTGAGGAAATCAAATTTCCCCTCATAGGTTGGAAGCAAGAATGTGTGTTGGTACGTATTGCTCTTTGCCTAATCTCCAGTTCCTCTAAAGCAATGGACAAATGCCAGTTGCCCTTCTGGATGTGAGACCAGATTTTAAGCCTCCAGAACAGAAGCTCCCAACTCATGACCCAAGCTTACATTTAGATACCAGAAGCAATTGCTTATTCTACATAATGTTTTTGTTGTTGCTGCTGTTGTTTGTTCTGTTTTATATAATCTAAGTCAAGATTAAAAATTGAGAGATCTTTCAAAGGCTGGAACAGTCCCATAAAACTGCTAAAATAAAACAGAGAAGAAGCTCATCCATATTGGTCTTGCCAATGATTTTTTTTTAACATGACACTGAAAACACAAACAACAAAACCAAAAATTAACAGAATGATATCAAACTCAGGAGCTTCTACACAGCAACAGAAACAACCAAAAAATAGAAAGACAATCTACAGATTGGCAGAACTTTTTTTTTTTTTTGCAAACTATATGTTGAATGCAAGGTTAATAGCCAAAATATATGAGGAATTCAGCTAATTTAACAACAACAAAAAATCAAACAATTTGATTAAAAAATTGGCAGGAAAGCTAAATAGATATATTTCCAGAGGACAGCGAAATGGCACATGAAAAGATGGTCAATATCACTAATCAACAGGGAGATGCAAATCAAAACCAGAATAAGATATCACCTCACACCTGTTAGAATAGCTATTATCAAGAAGGCAAGAGACAACAGGTGCTGGCTGGCAAGGATGTGGTGAAAAGAAACCCTTACACAATGTTGGTGGGAATATAAATTGATTCAACCACTGTAAAAAACAATATGGAGGGTTCCCCAAAATTTAAATAGATCTATAGAACCCAGCAATTCACTTCTGGGTATATACACAAAGGAAATTAAAATCAGATTTTGACAAGATATACACACTCCCATGCTTCTTACAGCATTATTCACATTAGCTAACATATGGAACAACCCAAATGCCCACTAATAAATACTTTTTTTAAGATTTTATTTATTTATTCATAGACAGAGAGAGAGAGAGGCAGAGACACAGGCAGAGGGAGAAACAGGCTCCATGCAAGGAGCCCGATGTGGGACTCGATTCCGGATCCCCAGGATCACACCCCAGGCTGCAGGCAGCGCCAAACCGCTGCACCACCAGGGCTGCCCCCAAATGCCCACTAATAAATGAATGGATTAAAAAGATGTGGTACAAAACCACAATGGAATATTATTCAAATATGAGAAGGGAGGATATCTTTCCATTTGCAACAATGTGAATGGACCTGAAACATATTACACTAAGTGAAATAAGTTAGAGAAAGAAGCAAATATTATGTGATCTCCTTATATGTGGACTTGTTAAAAGTTAAACCTGTAGGGGCACCTGGCTGGCTCAGTCAGTCGAGCAGGCAACTCTTGATCTCAGAGGACATGAGTTTTAGCCCTACATTGGGCATAAAGACTATTTTTAAAAAATAAATTTTAAAAATTAATTAATTAAAAAAATAAATTAAGACTGTTTAAAAAAATAAAGAGTAAAATGGTAGTTACCAGGGAATAGGATAGGGATGATGTTTAGAGAACAAACTTATAAGGAGTAGTAAATAAGCCACAGAGATTTAATGCACAGTATAATGAATTTAGACATTAATATTATACTTCAATTATATAATGTGATCAGTAATCATATTACTATATGTAAATGTATCAAAGTAACATGCTGTATACCTGAAAGTATAAATATCACATGTCAAAATTTATTCAGTAAATTTTTTTAACAAAATAAAAAATTTAGAAGATCTTCCATTAAAAATGACATTTTAGGTTTCTCAAGATCAAGCAACAAAAGAAAGAAAAACTTGTATAGAGCTGAGTAGCAGCAGCCCCTTTCCAAAAAGCATGTCCTCTCCCTATTTGTGCCAGTACTTCCACTGGTCATGCACTCCTCACCATCAGATAAGATGGTTCTTGCTGCATATATCTGTGGCTCTGCTCTTTCATTTTTTTCTAGTACAAATCTAGTTCCTGTACTTAACCTACCTGTATCTGTACCCCTGCCTTCTGCCTTCCTTTATGAGAAAATGGGTAAAATGCCAGGCTTCCAACTACTGTCAACCCTCCACTTGTGTTCCAAATCCCATTATTTTTTGGTATACTCAAAGATTCTACACTCTTCTGCAGTTTTTCCCTCTCAACTGGTTTATCCTTATCAGTATGAAACATGCAGTAATAGCTTCCATCTTTAAGATACTCCGTTATTTTCATATCCCAAATCAAACCACTGACTCATTTCTCTTACCTAACAAAATTCCAACTGTTTGATAAATGACTTCTCTCTCCTCCTGCTTATTCCCTTTTCAAAGTCACTTCACTCAGGCTTTTATCCCCTCTCCCCCCACCTGAAACCACCTTGTCAAGTCGCTGATAACTTCCATCTTGCTAAAGCCAAAAATCAACTCTTTATTGTTACCTTAACTAGACATCTCATCAGCATTTGACAAAGTGTTCAATAATCTTTGTTTAAATACTTTCTTCTGTTGGTTTCCATGACCACATTTGCATGTTTTCCCTCCTTAACTCTTTGGCCCTTTCAAGCTTTCTTGAAGTATTCTCCTCATTTCATCTGCATTCTACTGCTTTATTTCTCATTCATATTTAATTTCCTGTGTCTCATTTCTCATACCTCTTCTCTTCTGACCATCCTCACACCATAGGCTTTAAATATTGCTTTATAATCTAACAACTTTGGGAATTCTCCAGTTTCGAACATTACCCTAAACATCACACTCATGTGACCCAGACCAATTCAATGTCTCCACGTGACTACTGATTAGGCTCTTGTGCATTCAAATGTGCATAGCTACATTCAAACTCTTGAATTTCTTTAGATGTGCTCTTGCCTCAGCTTTCCTCATCTCAATAAAAGGAACCACAATTATCCACTCAGCCACTGAGCAATTGATGAAAGCTGTTAAAATGACCAAGAGAGGATAGTTAGAAAAAGAACTAGATTTTTTTGTCAGAAAACACAGGTCCTAGTCTTGGCTTTGTTACAGGCCAATTTTATGACCTTCAACGAGTCACTTATTCTCAGGCATTAGGTTTTTGGATTTTTGTTTTTGTTTTTGCTTGGTCAATTACCTGATGGTGGTTGTTTAATCTGAAACAAGCAATTTAGGTCATAAAGTTGTCTCTTAGATTCCAGCTCTACAATTTTTAAATGACTGATTCTCTTTTGCTTTTTCCCTTGAGCTATGCATTCATATTTTCCAGATACAACAGTAATAAGTGTACAATCTATGTGAAACTGATCTATTATGGATGCCACATATCAGAGAAAAATAATGCTGGCCACATACTGCCTCTCTCACCAAGCCTAGGCAGTATTTTTTGCATGATTTTTAAAGAGATTATTCAGTGAGATGAAGACTGGTTAAAATTATGCATGTCATCAAGCTTTTAGCACTTCCTTGGGCTCTGTTTCCTTGTCACTGTTGAGTAATTTTTTGGATAGTAGGATAAAGTTTCCTTTGCTCAATTTCCTCCTATTTCTTTTGATTATTCCCTTTTAGATCAGATAGCATTCTTCTTCTTATCTTGGTGCTTACAGTTTTTAAAGATTTTGCAGTAATGTGCCATGCTCTAGTAGCTTTCTAAACTAATTTCAAACCCCTGGAGCTTCATGGAAATTCTGTTGCTTACATTTTTCCAAAGAGGTAGAATGTAAATCAGGTTATTAATATTTCAAATCTAGCTTCATGGTACCATATTTAAAATTCTATTTTTGTTTTAAATAGAATAAACTCCTTCACATATTCCATTTCTAAATGGCAAAAATACTAAGGAACTGAAAAGTTGTATCTCCTGCTGTGTCATCTTCACTGCAGAATGGAAAAAGTCACCTAGCTAGTTCATAGTTTGATGCTTCAGAAAACCTATCCCAGCATGCATTTTTCTTTTTGTTTTTATTTCACATTATTCATCCTCTCCTAATTTCCCCTTAACTATAAATCTTGCTTATGTTTATGCTCCCTAAAATATAATTTCCCTTGTTATTTAATGTTAATACATTCTTCTGTCCCCTCTAGATATTTAGCTCTCCATTTTCTTGGGTATGCCATTACATTTTACTCATCTTATAACTCTACCCATTCATTTGTGTGAGACACTTCTTCCTCTCCTTCTTGTGAAGGATAGATGATAATTGTCTATCATCGTCAAGGCTTATGAATTTGTCTTGCTTGTTTTGTTTTTCAGGAAGACACTTAATAATTCCCAGTATTACTGTAGCATCTTTCATTTTATAACTCACTGTGTTCTTAAAATTATATAACTGGTTTTTATATAGCATCCATTAGAAATGGATGGTACACATTTTACAAATATTTAGAAATGGGGATTATAAATAATTATATGTAGCAATAAAAAGTAAATTACTCTCTTTCCTTTGAATAGTTCATTTAGTAGAGCATGGCCGACCCATGAGTATCCCACCTTTTGGGCTTCCTTTGTTGTTGTTCGGTGGCAGGGATCTTCAAATAGGATTATGTTTCACTCAGCCCCTTTTAGGGCCAAAGGTGGTTCTGAATGTATCTGGAACATGATAGGACTTAATAAATGTTAGTTTTCCATTTTTCTGAGCCTATATTGAGATACATTCTGTTTCCTACAACTAACTCTTGAGTAGAATTATAAAAAGTATGTGCACTTGGAGGTCATAGTATAAATTTCTCATCCTATGCCACTGTATGTGATTCTCAGTCATGCTCATTCTGTCTGTGTGCAGTGTGATGAGGTTAGAAACATTTGCACAAATGATTAAAATCCACTGGGAAAGATGTTTCTGAAGGAAATAGTGGAGTGCAGTGAAATTACTAGAGATGGAATAATAAATTCTACTTCAGAAATACAATATTTACAAAAGAAGCTAAGATTTGAGCATTGTAGTTTGCATTCCAGAGAAGAACGGTATGAGTAAAATCAGTTCTGAGCAAATGGAATAAAAAATCTGAGTAAAGTCAAGGAAGCAAGTTAGCAGCAAGAAAATGAAATCTTTGAAGTTAGTGTGAGTGAACAATAGTATTTTAATTATACATATGCAGTCAAAACCAAGGAAAGTCTGTACATCTAGGACACAAAAAGTGTAGCAACTAGAGGAGTTGAGGACCTCTATTATTTATAACTGAACTATTTTCCCATGTATTTCCTATTTTCTATTCTACTGCCAATTAATGCAAGCTCTCATCACCCCGATTCCAAATTCCCAGTTGAATAATCTAATTAACTCAGTTTGAGAGAAGTGACCCTCTCGTTAATTCCTCCATCTATTGAAGGTCCAGAAAAATCATGCTATACTATTCTTTGAAGAGGATTTGAGTTGAAAACATTTTCCTAGGCTTGGGGACATGTATGGCAGGCTGATAGGCTCCTTAGAAGGAAAAAGGTGGCTGATGAGACTGGAAATTTAGATATAGGTGAAATATGAAAGACTATCCTTCTAGTCACTATTGCTATATAACAAGCGACTGTGAACTTAATGCTGTAAAACAACAACCATTTTTTTAATGCTCACATACTCTATGAGTTATGAATTTGGATAGAGCACTTTAGGACAGCTTGGGTTTTTCACATAGTACCTGGGGTC
Source organism: Vulpes lagopus (assembly GCF_018345385.1). Taxonomy (NCBI): domain Eukaryota; kingdom Metazoa; phylum Chordata; class Mammalia; order Carnivora; family Canidae; genus Vulpes; species Vulpes lagopus. Next base: position 18,087,538 of record NC_054824.1, on the reverse strand, counting down.
TCAGCTGGGAAGACTCAGTGACTGAGGATGACTTGATGGTAGAGGGCTACAATCATCTGAAGTGTGCACTCACATGATGTGTGGTTGGTACTAGCTGTGGCCTGGGACCTCAGTTTAAACTGCAACTCACATGTACATATGGCCTTTCTACATGGCCTCTCTACATGGCTGCTTGAACTTCTTTAATTGATATTTTGATAGAAGAAAAGATTTAAAGAGGAATTAAACTTGAGAAAATGTTGACAACATCCAACATATAGAAAAGGGAAAGAGTTGTGCATAATTTTTTAAGTTTTTCGACTTTAGTTTAAAAATCATGACAAAATAAAGGCCTCCAAGTAGAAACTAAAGTGCATTAAGAAAAGAAAAATTATAAAAATCTACTAGATGTATGAAAAAGTATACAGAGTGCCTGTCATGTAAAAAAAATGCAAGTAAAATTTAAAAAATAAGATAGTTTTATCTTCACCTATCAGATTGGCAAAGACGAAAAATTGGAAGATATCTTTAGTTATCAAGAATGTGAGGGAAAGGAAACTCGGATAACTTTTATGAGAGGACAAACTTATATAAATTTTCTGGAATTTGCATTACAATCTCAACCGCACAATCTGCAGCACAATATTTTTTAATCTAGAAATTTAACCTCAGGAAATTCTCAAGGAAGTGCAAATATGCATATAAAGGTTCATTCAAAATACTGTGTTCTACTGTTTGTTTTAATTCTATATCATTTATTTTTCCTCCAATCTTTATTATGTCCTTCCTTCTTCTGGTTTGGGGTTTTGTTTGTTCTTCTTTTTCTAGCTTCTTTAGGTAGAAGATTTGGCTGTTTATTTTAGATTTTTCTTGCTTCTTGAATTACTCCTGTATTACTATAAACTTCACTCTTAGGACCATTTTTGCTACATCCCAAAGATTTAGGTCCATTGTGCTTTCATTTTCATTTGTCTCCATGTATTTTTTTATTTCCTCCTTGATTTCTTGGTTGACCCATTTATTGGTTAGTAGCCTGTTATTTAACCTCCACGTATTTGTGCTATTTCCAGATCTTTTCTTGTGGTTGATTTCTAATTTCATAGCATTGTGGTCAGAAAAGATGCATGGTTTGACTATAATCTATTTGAATTTATTGGCACTTGTTTTGTGGCCTAATGTGATCTCTTCTGGAGAATGTTCCATGTGCATTTGAAATAAATGTGTAATCTGCTTTTTTAGGTTGGAATGTTCTGAATATAACTGTTAGATCCATCTGGTCCAAAGTGTCATTCAAAACTACAGTTTCCTTATTGGTTTTCTGCTTGGATGATCTATCTATTGATGTCAGTGGGGTGATAAAGTCTCCTACTACTTTTTTTATTACCATCAATTGCTTTTTAAATGTTTGTTATTAGATGCTTTATGTATTAAGGTGCTTCCATGTTGGTTGTATAAATATTTATAATTGTATATCTTCTCGTTGCATTGTTCCCTTTATAATTATGTAGTATCCTTCTTTGTCTCTTGTTACAATCTTTGTTTTAAAGTCTATTTTGTCCAAAATAAGCATTGCTACTCCATCTTTCTTTTCATGTGGAAGTGAAATGCTGCATGATAAATGTTTTTCCAACTCTTCACTTTCCATTTGCATGTGTCTTTAAGTCTGAAATGAGTCTCTTGTAGGCAGCATCTAAATGGGTCTTGTTTTTTATTCATTCTGTCACCCTATGTCTTTTGATTGGAGCATTTAATCCATTGACATTCAAAGTAGTTATTCATAGATGTTTACTTATTGTTTTACAGTTTTGTTTATAGCTTTTCTCTGTTCCTTTCTTCTCTTGCTCTCTTCTCTCATGGTTTGCTGGTTTTCTTTAGTTATATACTTGGCTTCCTTTCTCTTTATTTTTTGGATATCTATTTAGTAATAGATATCCAAAAATAGATTTTTAATTTGTGGTTGTCATTAGTTTTATAAATAACATCTTATTCATATAGCCTTCTATATAAAAGTGATGGTCACTTAAGATTGAACCTATTCTAAAAGCACTAAATTGTTACTCTATTCTCCCTCCATGTTTTAGGTATATAATGTCATACTTTACATGCTTTTATTTTGTGAATCCCAAGTGTGACTTTTATAGATATACTAAATTTTAGTGCTTTTGTGCTTCCTACTTTTCTTACTCCTAATGGTCTTTCCTTTCCACTAAGTCTCTTTTATTTCTTGTAGGAGCCTGGGTTAGTGGTAATAAATTCCTTTAACTTTCATTTATCTGGACAACACTTTCTCTCCTTCTATTTTGAAGGGTAGCCTTGCTGAATAGAGTATTTTTGTTGAAAAACAATTTTTGCCCAGCACTTTGAATATATCATGCAACTTCCATCAGGCCAGCAAAGTTTCCACTGAAAAATCCACTGATGGTCTTATGGGGTTTCCTTTGTATGTGACCATTTTCTTTTCTCTTGCTGTTTTTAAAATTCTCTCTTTTAAAAAAAAAAAAAAGGTTTTATTTATCTATTCCTGAGAGACACAGAGAGAGAGGCAGAGACACAGGCAGACGGAAAAGCAGGCTCCCTGTAAGAAGCCTGATATGGGAATCAATCCCAGATCCTGGGATCACACCCTGAGCTAAAAGCAGACGCTTAACCCCTGAGTCACCCAGGTATCCCTAAAACTCTCTCTTTATCACTACTTTTTGCTATTTTAATTACTATGTGTCTTGGTGTGTACCTCCTTGGGTTGATTTTTGTCAGGGGCTCTCTGTGCTTCCTGAATCGGGATACCTGTTTCCTTCCTCAGATTTGGGAATTTTCAGCTATAATTTCCTCTAATAATTTTTTCCCTGTTCTCTCTCTCCTTCTAGGAGCCCTATAATGTGAATGTTATTACACTTGATGGTATTTCTGAGTTTCTTTAATCTATTTTCATTTTTTTTATTATTCTTTCTGCTCTCTTCTGTTCAGCTTAATTGCTTTCCATCACTGTATCCTCCAGGTCACTGATCCACTCTTCTACTTCCTCTAGTCTATTATTTATTTCCTCTGGTGTATTTTTAAATTCAGTTATTGAGTTCTTTGTCTTTTCTTGGTTCTTTTTTATGTTTTCTTTTTCTTTGTTGAGGGTCTTAGTGGGGTCCTCCACTCTTTACTCAAGTCCAGTAAGTATTCTTATGACCATTACTTTAAATTTTCTATCTTGTATTATTTATCTTCATTTTGCTTATCTCTCTTGCTGTGATTTTTGTCCTATTCTTTCATTTTGAACATATTCTTCTTTCTCTTCATTTTGATTAACTGTCTGTATCTGTTTCTTTGTGTTAGGAAAGTCCTATATCTCCTGCTCTTAAAAGTAATGGTATAATGAAGAAAAGGTCCTATGGTGCCCTATAGTACAATGTCCCATGTTTACCAGAACCTAGTACCTGAGAAGTGTTTTCTATATGTGTTGCATGTACCCTATTGAGGTAGCTGAGCCACTCTTGCCTACAATCCAGTCATGCAATGGCTCTCTTTGCCTGTTATGGGCAAGGTTTGGTCCCTGTGTTGTTAGTGGGCCAGTCTAGGGTCACCTTGGGCTTGACTTGGGTCAGACTAGGCATTTGCCAGAGTTGCAGTAGTACCAAACTGCACGGCATTCTCTCTGTGTTGTCTGCTGAGAAGTTTTCATTGCTAGGCAGAGTGTGCAATTGCCTCATTTGTCTGCCCCAGCTCACTGCTGGGGCTGCAGTCATACTGGTGTGTGTGTGATTATCTTCCTCTCTCCCCAGAGCAAAAGTCACTTTGCAGTGGTGCTGGCCCTGTTGGAGCTGCTTGCACAATGCCAGGCTTGTGGTGTCATTTTGGATGGATTCTTGTCAAGGTAGTATGTGTATCTAGGCTAGGTGAGGAGTAGGGGAGGAGAATAATGCCCATCAGCTCTTTTGTTTTCAGAGAATTCTCCCAAACATTCTTGCCCCTCTAACACATGCTCTGAGATTAGTAAATATATCTTCCCATACACCCCAGACATTTTTCATACTGCTTCTTCTATGCTTTATTTCAGCTGGACCATTGTGCTACCCCCTTTAAAGGCAGGGATTCAGTTTTTTTTTTTCACCCTCTGGCTCTCTCAGAGCCAAGCCCACTGATTTTTAAGGTTCTAAGTGTTAAGCCCCACTGATTATAAGAATCAGTGGGCCTCACAACATTAGGCTCCTTTGGTTTTCAAAACCAAATATTATGGGAATTTGTCTTTCTAGTGTGTGTTCCTTCATGCCTAGAGTATCAAGTATGGGGTCTACTCCTCTCCCCTCTCCACTCCTACTGTATCCCTCATTCCTATAGACAGTCCCACATATTAGTTTACCTTCTGACTGCATCTTTACCCTTCCTACTCACTTTGATGTGGCCACATTTAGCAGTGGAGAGTCTGTGCTGCCAGTCTTGTGGTCATTTCCTGGGTATTTACACAGAGGTGGGTGTTATCTAGTTGTATCTGTGGGTGGAGGTGAGCTTAGGAACTTCCTATTCTGCCATCTTTCACAGAAGTCTGAGGACATATTTTTAGCTCCTCGATGGGGAATCAGAGAATAGAAGAGGAGGAAATGAGGAATGCTTAAGGAATGGCAGATAAGTCCATTTACAAATTAAACTAGGACCAGAATGTGTTGGTTATAGGACAAATAGTAGGATTTAAAGAAGTTTTGCTCATGGTTTTGAGAAGAGAGGCATTTAAAATTAAAAACTTTGGGGCACCAAAACACATAAACAACTAAGTGAAATGCACCCATGGTCAAAATGGTAAATTTTATGTTATGTGTACTACCACTATTAAAGATAATTTTTAAAATTAAAAACTTCTGCGAAAGACATTGTTGCAAGCATAAAAAGACAAGGCATAGACTCAGAGAAAATGTTTGCAAAACTTGTATCTGATAAAGACTTGCATCCAAAATGTACAAAAGATTTTTACAATTCAACAATAAGAAAATCAACAACCTAATTTTTGAAAGAGCCAAAGAAATGAATGAACACCTCAACAAAGTAGATATACAGATGGCATATAAGCATATGAAAAGATTATCAATGGCCTATCATTAAAGTAATGCAAATCAAAACAAAGAGATGCAACTGCATACTTTTAGAAAAGCTAAAATCCAAAACACTTGACATACCAATTACTGGCAAGGATGTGGAGTAAAAGGAACTATTATTCATCAGTGATAGGAATGTGAAATCCTATGGCCACTTTGGAAGACAGTTTGGAGGGTTCTAACAAAACTGACCAGAATCTTATGTCATCTCACAATTCCTCTCCTAGGCTATTTAACCAACTGACTTGAAAATAAATAAACAAATAAATAAATAACCAACTGGCTTGAAAACTAAGCCTACATGGGAACTACAAAAACTCCCAAAATGATTTGGAGACAGACACTCTACCTTGGCCTTTGTTAGAAGGAATTATCCTTCCCAAAACAGAACCAAAGTTCTTATCTTCCATAAAGATAGACCCAAATTCACACTATCCATGAGGTGCAGAAACCTTGAATAAGAAACTGGTATATAGTTCCAAAATGGTTGACCCAATGGGATCCCGGTAACAGTGACACTGCAATATGGGGACTTGAAAAATCCAAGAAATGGCCAGACTTTTTAGAGAACAAACTCCCAATAGAGGCAAACTCAGGAAAAGCCATAAATGGATAGATAATTCATACTTCATACTAAGGAAACAGAGATCAAACAGATCGGATAGAGATTTTAAAATATGTTAAAAATAGGGATCCCTGGGTGGCGGAGCGGTTTGGCGCCTGCCTTTGGCCCAGGGCGCGATCCTGGAGACCCGGGATCGAATCCCACTTCGGGCTCCCGGTGCATGGAGCCTGTTTCTCCCTCTGCCTGTGTCTCTCTGCCTCTCTCTCTCTCTCTCTGTGACTATCATAAATAAATAAAAATTTTAAAAAAAATTTTAAAAAAAGTACTGCTTAAAATATGTTAAAAATATTCAGAGAGATCAAGGAAACAAGAGAACCCATGAAGAATAAAGATTTTATGTGGAAAAAAACAAAACCTCAGATGTATTTAAAAGGAATCAAATGGAGATTCTGGAAATAAAAATAGTCAATGAATTTTTTTTAAAAAGATACGTTAAACAGCAAGAGACCAAACCAAACCAGTTGAGAATTGAGAATGTCTGCTACATTAATCCAGCAAAGAAAAGATGACTGCTTGAATAAGATAATAGCAGTGAGAGTAGAAAAAAGTGGAGAAATTTAAGAAGGATTTTGAAAGTAAAATCAACAAGATTTGTTAACAAATACTCCAGGCCCCCTTCCCTAACACATCCCTTCCTGACTTAGAAGAGAGACATCCTGAATGTGGTATAGCTGATGGGAAGCTTCTTCATATGCCTGGCCTGTGGTGAGCACTCACTAGTGCTGTTCATTGTGTTGTTGTCATTTTATTATTATTACCATTAAAGTTGATCAGCTATGGCTGAAAGTGAAGTGGGAGAGCTCGGTTCTTGTCTCACAGAGTCAAAGAATGAACCTCACAGACTAAGAAGAGTAAGTAAAGCAATAGAGTTTTATTAAGTGAAAATACAGAGAAAGCCCTCAGGAATGAGAGGGGTCCTGACAAGGTTGCCAACATGGGTCTCCACTGACAGTCTTTTATTTAGAACTGAGCAGGGAGCTTGTGGTCTTATCATTCTTATGATGTCTTGATTTGAGTAAGGACTGTGATAACATCTTTAGTGGCTTCTTTTTTGGGGGGTTTCTTTATTCCTTGTTGGTCACAGGCAACTGTCATAAAAATGATACACCTACCCACACCTAGGAAAGGGTGGTCTGGTTTGTTCCCTTATTTCTGGTTTCCTTATACCTTAGCATTTAGGGGGATTTTTGTGAGCCTGATCCCATAGCCCCTTATCTATCTCTCCTACCGAGCCCTGCCTGTCCCTTTAGCATTTGGGGGGATTTCTGTGAGCCTGATCCCATAGCCCCCTATCTATCTTTCCCACCTAGCCCTGCCTGTTCTTTACTCAAAAGGTGAAGAAGAAAGTGATGAGCCTCTACTGGAGAACATGGAGGCTGTCTGTTGTTGCTATCCATTGTCCAAGTATTTCACAGGACAGTTTGGCACTACTGCTCTGCTTCAGTCAAAAAAAAAAAAAAAGTAAGAAAGAAAGAAAAGAAAAAAATATTAAATAAACCAGCTACCTCAGAAACCATACATCATCATATATAATTATGTGCTACGTGATTAAGGAAGCAACCCAAGTCAGCCTGGAGAGACAGGATTATTAAATCAATGAGGTTGATGCAGCAGTGGAAAAGAACAACAGCATACTATCATCACCTCATGATGCTGACACACTTAAAAATTCAAGAAGCACGTGGAGAAAAATTGTAACCAAATTAAAGAGATGCAGTTTTAAAGATTTCTTTTAAAAATATGCAGATGTGATTTTTGTGGAAAAAATTCTCATCAAAGTAAGAAATAACTTTTATGGGAATATGCAATGCTCAACAATGTGCAGTAAAACAAGCACACTCTTGCCTTGCTGGAGGAATAATAATATGTATGGCTTTAAAACATTGTCAGCAAGTTTTAAGATGCCTAAGAACATTTATGCTTTTTAGTGTAATAATTCAACCCCCAAAACTTATTCGAAGGAAATTGCAGAAGTGAAGAAATCTATGCATTTCAGGGTTGTTTATAATAGCAAAAATACTGGACACTATCTAGACAGTCAATCAAAAAGTAGTGGTATGGTTATTTTAGACTATTACACAGCCATAAAAATCTATGAATAAGTGATTTTTAATAATTAATGTGCTGATTATTCTCCATTTGCTCCTCGCCCTGCCAGATACATTCTTCCTTGATCTGTCATTCCTGTCCTTGATGTGTCCTCTGAAAAGCTGACTAATACAAACTGCAACAAGTAGATTCCTTGCCACTTAAGTTTCCACTGAGCTCTAGAAAAACCTGATGTCTTTCCTTTGTCCTTGAGGCCCTATCACTTTTTACTGTTGCTGGCCTCTGACGTCTACCATCCTTTGTCCTTAATCCTAGCCATGCTTCTGTATGGAGTCCCTTCATGAAAAGCTTTTTTAAAACCTTCTCAGTAAACCAGACTGAGGTGCATGTGAACACTCTTATGTCATAAAATTGAATACTCTGCATGATCTAATGTGAAAACACATCGAAACACTTGTAGAGAAATACTTGAACATGTGAAGAGAAGCTTCTTCTGAACAGTATGAATATGATTCATTTCTTTCATCTGTTTTCTACATCTTAAAATGTTTTCAATAAATAGATTATATGTAATTTGTAATTACTACATGTAATTATTATTAAAGTTACCAGTAATTCTAAAAGTTAGACAAACATATTTTAAATTTACCTCTTCTTTTTAAAAATGAATTAAGTTGGTCTTTTTTGACCTTCAATAGATTTTCAATAGTTCACTGTTCTTTTATGAAAAGATTCTAAGTCTTGTTGTCCGCATTAAAATAAGTATTTTGACAGAAATTATTCTAACTTTTCCCTTTTGACTGAAGCCTTTTTATTCTTGAAAGGGAAAGATGTGATATCTAATTTTGCCTCTGCTTCTTTGAAAACAAGAACTTTAGTATATTGCCACTAAATACATTTTCACCACATCTAACTGGGCAGCCTTCCTTGTATTCTTCACTTTCTTGGGGTTCAGAGAACTCAAATAATATACCTCTGGCATCTTTGTTGTTGTTGTTGCTGTTGCTATTCACTTTCTTTCTAGGAAGATGGAGTAAATGTTCTGACTGGAAGCATAGGAAGAATAAATAGATATCCTTACTCTCCTATTTTCTTTTGAAGCCAGCCTCCTGGAGACCATTAGTGTTCCTATGCCCTTTTATGCTGGAAGTGTTGTAAGAGTGTAAGAGCCAGCTCTGATGAGTGTGATGAAAGGAGATCTACCTCAAGTCCAGTGCTTTCTGTAAATGGATGAAGTCACCCAAATTCTGGGATCCGGGCAGCAAGCCCATTTGCCTAATGGACCTAAAAGTCACAATCTGCATCCTGGCCTCCAACAGTGACAAAGGTGGTATTTTGCCTGACATATTTACTCATTTATTTCACAAATTATTTTGTAATTATGTAGGAAAGAGAGATATTATTTGTTGGTGGCCTCCTCAGAAACTGCAAGACATAGTTCTTTTACAATCCTAAGTATAGATGTATAACTTTTACTTAGTAGTAAAGCTTTCTGCTTGGTTTGAGTTTTGCTATATATTGTCATAATATGGAGGCCAGAGTGCCTCGCATCATTCTTAAACAGTCCATTGTAACTTCTTAGAAAATGCAGAAGGTCAAACCGCAAAAAAGAGAGTGAAAACCATTTGGGAGCTGGTAACTCCTAAACATCAAGAGTATGGATGCAGTTATTGAGCTATGTGTAGATGTTCCCCTTTCTCTTGTTCTTTGAGCCCCAGAGTCCCCAAAATGTTGGCAAAAATAAGTATTCTATATTATTCTTTTTAAAACTTTATTTTTTGACATGACTCAGTAATACACCACTTAAGAGTTAGGTAATCAGGCCACCCTAATATAATAGATATTTCTTCTAAATAACAAGATAGTAAGTTAAAGGCACTATTGCCTTTGTGGTTCCCCATATCTTAAGCATTAGTCATTCAAATACTGTTAAAATTTTTTATTAATAATTATATTAATTCCACTTGAATAGATCTTCACTTCATGAGTCACTGTGCACCCTATTTTCTTCTTAAATAAAATAATTTTAATGAAATAATTTTGTGTCAATTTAGATTTTATTGTTGTTATTATTAATGCTACATTTTAATGTTACATTCATTATGTGATCTGTTAATAAAAAGCTACTAAAGGCAGGTCATTAATCCATTTCTTTCAGAGTTCATGAAAAACTAATATACTTGCTTGACAATTTGGCAGCAAGAGATCATTTAGTATAGGACATACTTCACATCATATGATGAAGCATGATCATTCTGCTTCTGTGGAATGGATGAAAAATTGTTCATTAACCCTACAAAAGTGTATTGAGTACTTACCATGTGTTAAGTACTGTGTCAGTTACTGGGGATACATAGTCTCTGCTTTAATGGACTCTAGGAGAAAAATTATACAAATGATATATATTAATTGTATGATCACACAAATAATCATATAATGATAAATTATGAAAATACAATAAATAATAATGTATAATATGACTGGTGTTGTCAGGAAAATGTAGGAAAACTTGATAGATAGCTTAATGATCCTTTTGCCCTACAACTAATAAAAGTTTTCAACCTCTAAAATTTACTTCTTGCCTCTAAGTTTAATCACCATAGGAACCATAGGAATGTACAATTTTTTCATTTATTTATTTATTTGAGAGACATAGAAAGACTGCCTAAGCAGGAGGATGGGCAGAGGGAGAGAAACTCAAGCAAACTCTGTGCTAGGCATGAACCTGAGATGCGGCTGGATCCCAGGGCTATGAGATCATGACCCAAGTTGAAACCAAGAGTTGGAGGCTCAACCAACTGAGCAACCCAGGCATCCCAGAACTTGGAATTTTTATAATCAACTCCTTCCTTAAAATTCATTCAAAGACAATTATATGGGAAAAACATTTTCTTTCAATGTCAAAGGCATTACTATCTGGATATCATGACACCTAATCTGCATATATGACCTTTCCAAACTCCAAAAGGAGACTTTGGAAAGTAACTTTGCCTCTGTAGGCCCCAGTGGCTTTCTTGCAAAATGAAGTGTTGGCCAGGTCATCTCAAGGACTATACTAATCTAAATTCTGTCTACAACTTGAGTTCTCTATGACTATATGTCAAGAACAAATCTGTACCTGTTACATAGACATTACCTGTCACACAGAAACTACAAGAATGTTGATGTTAAGTGAAAATATAGGAGTGGATCCCTTTAGTCCTTCATTAATATATCACTGTGTAGAACTACTACATAAGATAAAAATAGCAGTTGCTTCCTGTTGTGAATATAGCATTTAATTTTCCTGGTATATAGTTTCTAAAAGATATATCTGTTCTTTAATGGACACATACTAAATAATAACTACAAGTTAAATTAAATAGATTAATGAATAAATAGCAGCCACTGAGATTTTCCTCTTCCTTCAAAATAATGTAATACTGGCTATACATACTTGGAAACACTCCATTTCCTCAAAACACAGAGATTATCTGTAGCTACCTATTTAATGTCTTTCTTCTCCACTACACACAGTATTTTATTCATTGTTTTATTAGTTTTCGGTGGATTAACAAACAACCAAACTCAGAGTCTGAGAACAAATCTATTACTTCACGATTTTGTGTTGACTACAGCTTGACCCAACTGGACTCAGCTGGGCTTGGCTAAGTGTAACTCCAGGTTGCTTGAGTTTATATCTGCCCCATGTTTATTTCTCATTTTGGAATCAAGACTGAAGAAACGGTGACTTTATGCAGTACGATTTTATAGTAAATGACAATAGTGCAAGAGGAAACAAACTCATGGGAGTTAAGCTTTATTTAAGAATGGTCACACTGTGTCTTCTGCCTGCATTTCACTGGTCAAAGCTGTACTAATCACATGGACCAGTGCAAAATCAATGGAATGAGGAAGTATCTCTGTCCACATGATGGGGAGAAGAGATTAAATTAGTGAACAACAATAAAGTCCGCAACAGCTGCCCTATGCTTGCCACATAGCACAGTCCATGGAACGTAGTAGTTTTTTTTTTTTTTGAGGAATTCATAAAATTTGATAATATGTCATTCATCTTCCCAAAATAGTTCATATTCTCTTGTCTATCTTTGTAATGCAAATGCATTTTTTGCTTCATGTGATAATAATACTTTATTTACTACTTTAATTTTCCCCAGATTCAGTATGGCCCAGGAAACAGTTTGTCATCATATCCCTAGTTCCAAGTTCAGTGGCCTTCATATAGTAAATTTGCAATAATTATTTTTTAGGGTGCCTGGGTGGATCAGTCAGTTAAGCATCCACCTTCAGTTCAGGTCATGATCCCAGGGTCCTGGGTTTAAGCCCTGAGTCAGAAGTTTACTTCTCTCTCTCTCTCTCCCCCTCTGCCCCTCCCCTTGCTTGTGTTCCTTCTCTCTCTCTCTCTCAAATAAATAAAATAAAATCTTTTTTAAAAATTTAAAAATAAGTAAAATTAAAAAAAATTAAAAATAAGTAATTTTTATTTTTATATTTATTTTTTTAAAAATAAGTAATTTTTAGATGAACAAAAAAAATAAAGGAATGAATGAGTCCCTAAGCCAAATGCCATATGGTTTTGTTTGTTTCTGAGATTTTTTTATTGTTTGCTTACAAATAATAAAGCTAAATTTGACATTAGTGAGTGGTGAATCCTAAGGTGTTCTAGCATTACTTTCTATATGAATCAATAAAGTAAATACTCCCCTTGGTGAACTCTACTTAAGTGTTATGATATGCTACTTGGAATTAGTTTTGAAAGCCAACTATCCCCTACTGAGATTATATGGGTGCCATAGAATTGGTCTTATATACCAGTGAATTTCACCCCTCATACTTAAAGGTTGATTATCATTATCTTAAATTTATTGTTCACTATCTCATAGAGGTATCCTATTTTGATGTATAAAAAAATACTTTTCAAGTATCTATTATATCCAAACTTGTGATACACAAGATATATAAGAAATAGTTTCCTTGGTTCAGGGTTTGCTATCTGTTTGAGTAGATATGCTATGTTTCAAAATAGCTACAGTAATATCTGTGAGTCCTGAATTAGTAAAACATAAGCCCATAGGAATTTAGATAAAGAAGTTAAGGCCCTATAAGTATGATTAGGAAACCTCATGGAAGAAATAGAATTTAATTGACCCTAGAAAATGAGTAGGATTTCTATAAGTGAGTTAGAGAGGGAGGGTACTTTAGGGAGAAAGAATATAATAAATAAAAAAGCAAAAGTATAATCCAGCAATATCAAGAAAGTCAGAGTTAAGGCAATGTAAGAAAATAACTAGAGATAAGGCTGGAAAAAATAAGTAGAGAACAGACTGTGAATGAAGACATAAAATGCTGAACTAAGAATTACCAGTTTCACTTTGTAAGCATTGTAGAGCCATTGATGTTTTTCACAAGAGAATGTATTGCAGTGAATGTATATTTTTAGGACTATTAATTTGGCAATAATATAGACAATGGATTTGTGGAGCAGTGGCACAGAGGCAATTTAGGAGAATGTTTCTATCATCGAGGTATGAGGCAATCATATCTAAATGAAGGAAGACAGCTATCCTGTAAGAAAGGACTAATTAGGGAATACAAAGTCAGATGTACTGACACTAAAACAAAGAGCAGTATGGCATAGTTTTTTTTTTTAAGATTTTTATTTATTTATTCATGAGAGACACACACAGAGAGAGGCACAGACAGGCAGAGGGAGAAGCAGGCTCCATGCATGGAGCCCGACATGGGACTTGATCCTGGGACTCCAGGATCAGGCCCTGGACCAAAGGCTGTGCTAAACCGCTGAGCCACCCGGGCTGCCCAATATGGCATGGTTTTAATCATGGCCCCGGAATTCAGATCAGAGAACACTGGAGCCATAATACTGAAAGAATATCAAGTTGGGCTAAGACCTAGAATCTGAAAATGGCAAGGGCTAGTTACTCCTGAGATAGGCATGATTCCTAAAGTATGAACAAACCCAAGAGACATAGCTCAGGATATGAATCTTGTTAGCCAGAGTTCAAACTGAATAAGGCATCTAGATTATGGATTTTAGAAAAGAGAGGTTGTATATTCATTTAAAAAAAAAACAACTAATATCAGACAGAATTTATTAAGTGAGTAAACTGAGCTAATGGTGACTCTTCTGGCCCAACCTAAAAGAAATTTTTCTCATTGGGAAGTATGAAAAATTCAAAATGGTATTTGTAGAAGCAATAGAATGGTAATGTTTGCTGATGTCATGCAGTACAGACTGAACAGAGACATGCCCCTGAGCATCAGGAGCAGGAGTAGAAGGGACAAGATGATGGTAATTAACTTCAGAGAATCAAAACTTACATGGTCCACATTGAAAATTTGTGACTTCTTATCAAGTGAAGAGTAATTTGCATGGTCTTGGAGAACCAGCCACTTACTCTTCATCAAAGAAAGGCATGTTCCATATCCTAAATCTTATTCAGATTATGTGATTTTTAATTTTCTTATTCTTACTCTAGTAATTTTTTCTACAGTAAGATTTCTAACATGAAGTAACAAACATGCTAATGAGCCTATATCCACAGAGAAGCAAAGAGAAGAGTACTAGCGTGCTATGGGGAGTGGAGAAGAGGGAGATGGAAAGAAGAAAAGGAGGAGGAGGAAAAGGAGGAAGGTGATGGAGAAAAAGAGAGAGGGGAGAAAGAGTTTTTGTATTAGGTTAAACTGAAATCATTAATCAAGATACAATAAAAGCACAATTTGCAAACGTAAAGACACTTTATCTAAGATATGGTTCCTTCTCAAAGTGATATTTTAAAAAATATTTTCATTGCTGATGGATTATGATATCACCATGTAGAATATTATCAAGTGATGAATATTTTCATCTCTAAGGATATTCATTTGTTGTGTGATTCATAGCCCCAATATACAGAAGCTTGACTTCTATGTCACTGAGGGGAGATTTTAGATACAGCACTGTGCCTTTGCTCCTTGAAAACTTGACGACAGATACTGAAAATAATCATGTATGCTCTATTTGCCTCTAGGTACCAGGATACCAAAAATAAGATTTCTTCTTATTTGTAAACTGAAAGTTTTCAATGTAGAAGATCTAATGACACAAGAGTCGGTGGCAAGATATACCATTTATTATTAATTGATCACAGAACTACCAAAAAAGCAAAATGTAGCAACAGCATAAGTTCCAAATGTGTGGGCATCTACCAGATGTCTAATGCAAACGAAAGCAGCGCAGTACATCTGTGGTCACCATTAACACATCTCTTTCCAAATTGAAATTTTCACTCGCCTCTCATTCTCCACACCTACCCAACCTCTAAAATACTTCTTACTTGTAGTCATTTTTGCTGTTTAGACTTTTTCTGTCAAGTTTAATTCTATATATCTCTTGCACTTTGAGCTTTCTTGGTTTTGTTTTTCCAAACATGAGTAAGAGAGGCTATGTGTAAAAGAAATTTAGGAAATGTACCAATTTCAAGATTGAATTGTTGCTTTCTTGCCTCTCCACCCCAACCTTAAAGCTCACCAGCAGTATTATTGCTCCACAAATAGGAGTCAACAGCAAAAACATACTGAGTATGAATTGTAAATCACTGGAGAAAAATCTAATAAACTCTGCCCAATTGAAACTGTCATCTCCTGAAATAGTCATCTGAGTCAGAATCTCCTTTGGAATTTATTAAAAATACAGATTCTTTGGGATCTATTCCCACAGGAATTCTGATTCAGTAGGTCTGGTGAAAGGCCAGAAATGTACATTTTTAATATACTGCCCAGATGAGCCAGAAGTATGGCCCACACATTGCAATTATTATTCTAGAAATTAGAGGAATCAATACTTCTTGGTCCTAATTTGACTAACAAAGTAATTGATAGCAGAATTGATGGTGGCATAAGGAATAAAGGTCCAGGGTAATCATAAAACCCTCAGTACCTGAGAGGACAACACAACACCAAAATTAGACCTCATTCTTAGACATTAGGATTTCATATTTCTAAAAAGTAAGAGAAAAAATAGATTGGATCATGGAACTAAGAAACCGCATTTCTTTCAGTTTGCTGCCATGTACAATAAAACATAACAGGTCCTACTCATTCCCATTTTCAGCCCATAACTGCATACTTTTCCAGTTCTTTCACTATTTTTACTATTTACTACTTTACCATCTCTTTCAAACTCAATTCCTTAGCCACCCTTACCTCTATAAGTCTCTACTAGCTTTATTGCCTTCCCTAATTTCCAGCCCCAGAGTCCTTCATTTCACCAAACCTACTATCCACACCTTCAAATACATGTCACTGTTGCCCACACTACTTGTTTTACTAAATCCCTAAACTAAGATGAACTCAATTGTGGCATCTACTTCCTTGCCTCCACTCATCACCATTGAACAAAAACTACACAGTAATGCGTACTGATGCTATTAAAATATGTGACTTTTCCTCTCAGCTGGACTTTTAAC
This sequence comes from Vulpes lagopus, assembly GCF_018345385.1. NCBI lineage: Eukaryota > Metazoa > Chordata > Mammalia > Carnivora > Canidae > Vulpes > Vulpes lagopus. The sequence continues at coordinate 18,071,348 of NC_054824.1, read as the reverse complement.
CCCACAACAATCTTTTTTTATATTTCTAGTCAGTTCTGACTCAACCTCCTCACAGTAGCTATACTAAATTTTCATTAATTTGCTTGAGGGCTCTATTAATTTTCCCAGCACAAAGAATAAAGTCCATCATACATGAGCTACTTTAAATTTCCATTGGACTATAGGTAAATGCCCACATCTGCATCTCTAGTAAATACTCATATCTATCCACAGCTATGCTCATCCTTTCCCTATTCCCTCTTCCCCAGAAAGATAAGTACCTCTAAAAAAAGCTAAAAGATCTATCCCATCTTCTTCAAAACTCTGTGTAATTAATTTTACCTTTTTTTATATCCTTATCCATCTCTTTTTCTTCATTGTTCCTTCTTCATTGCATTTTCATAAATATCGCATATTTTTAAAGTGCTCACCAAATTTGCATTCTCCCCTAAAACAACCTCCCCTCATTCCCTTGCTTTTTTTGGTAACTCATAAAATGGGGATTTAAGCTCTCTATTTTTTATATCTTTCCATTTATCTTAGCTCTTTATATTCCACTGTACTACTCCCATTACTACTCCCAACGTTTTACTCAAGTCTGTATTGCTAACATCAGCAATGACCTTCTCATTGACAAATCCGGGGAATGTTTCTCATTACCTGTCCTACTTAACTCTGGCACTGACATGCTCTGCTCTTGTGCTCTCTTCCTGTGGGCTCTATGACAGCAGTCTCCCCGGTTTTCCTGTCATTTGGCTTTTCCTATAGTTGTGGGCATGGGCTTTAAAATCAGATTCTTTCCACCACTCACCAACTATGTGACTTCTCTGACCCTAGATCCCTTCTGACATATACGGAAAATGCTAATAATATATGCTTCATAAGGTGGTGGAGTGAATTAAATGACAAAATATATTAAATGCTTCACAACACAATATCTGATGAATAGTAATGTGGTGCAGTAGTTGGTAGACAGTGTGCTATTGATCCATAGGTTGTATAGTTGTTATTATTACTGTTATTATCATAACTATTCCTTATGTCAAAGTTTTTCTGAATGAATCCTTTTTCATGTTGTTAAAATATACATTTCTGGGCCTTTCTCCAAATCTTAACAAACTGGAATCTTTGGAACAGATCCCAGTAATATGTATTTTAAGAAGTTCCTTGGGTGACTTTTCTGTTCATTGAAGTTGGAAATCCACTGTCTTATTTCCTTCTGTTAGTGGGAACTGTGGTATCAGACAGATCTGAGATCAGGTTTAAGGATAAAGATTTGAGTAAATTCCTTCTTTCTTAGCTTTAGTTTTCAAGTCTACAAATGTATTTTAGTACCATCAACTACATAGGCTTATTGAGAAGAGAAAATTTGATTGTGTATATAAATAGTCTAGCACACTTTTCTTAACATAGACCACTCAAAAAATATTTATAATACATCCCATTTTCATCTTCAAAGGTGAAAATAGTATGAATGTGATATAGAAAGCAAATCTTCTCCCACCCTGTGTACCTACCCCCATGATGTATCTGTGTATATCTTCTCTAAAGATAGAGCTTTAGTTGCCTTATTTACTGAGAAGTCCAGTCAGTATGACAGTAAATTAGAAGGCAATAGAGCAAGGAAAAACTGTAAGTATGGCAGTAACTTAGAACCAATAGACTGGGAAAAACGAAATGAGGTTAGAGTGTCAGGCATTACAAAATAAATTTAAAGTAAAAACTAGGCCATTTTGGCAGGTAGGTCCCACCTAACAATGGATATTGTTCGTGTGTTGAGAATCTCCAGCACAATCAGCATTATGCTTACTAATGCAGGAAATCCAAAGGGTTCTGGATTTGACCTCACCCCTCAAGGACCTAATATCTAATTAGGTTAAAAGAGTAAAACACATGCAAAATAAGAAACAAATATAAGCTGTATTTTTCTATTGAATTAGAATATAATCAGCACTTACCATGTGTAAAGTCATACTATTTGCTAGAAGTGATTCAGTTGCTTAAATATCTCATAAACAAGTAGTCATTGATGCAAATCTGTATAGATAATAGAAGATAACTCAGAAAGTAGATTAATATGGAAATAGACCCTCTCAAGTTTCCACATTATAATTTCTGTAGTATCACATTTTTAAATTCTTTCCCAGTTTCATTGTTCTGGGTTTCAGTGGGGGGGGGGGTGTGTCTTTATATGATTAAGTACTAAATTAAGTGTATTAATTTCTTTCAGTTGTGAAAGAAAAGAAACATTGCCGAAATAATCATGGAGTGCTCCATTGGGAAATCAGAAACTAAGATGGGGCCTGAAATAAGGTTTGGGTAGTTGAAATGAAGACAGGATTGGACTCAGGCCTAGGAAACATCAGCAAGGAGATAGGAGCAAGAATAAATATGCCATGTCCCTGCAATACTGAGAAGGCCAGTAGGACTTGGGCAGCTACCTAAAATCATGTTACACAGAAAGGATGTGAATAGACATGGGAGAGACTCTGAAGCCTGGCAAGTAATGTAGATTTGCTTCTGTGGAAATAGGATTTTTTTTTCTGGAGGATGGCAAAACAATGAATAATATTTTTGTTAGTCATGTTCATTCACTCAACAACTAGCCACTGGCAGTTAAGATAGTCAAAGCCAAATGCTAGGCATTGCAGGAAGTAGAATTGAATGAGACATAGTACGCTGCTCTCCATGCCACTGAAAAATTAGGACATAAGATAATGACAAAAATAATTATAATCACAGCAGAATATAAATGCTACCAAATAGATACATGTTATTACCAGATAGATACATGAGAGGAAGTGGGTAGCTTATGAATTGCAGTAACTCATGATATTTGAATGGGACCTTGAAGGCTAGGTATTATGCAGGCAAAGGTAAGAACAGAGGACTTCTGGGAGGAAAACAGTATGACCAGAGGCTGCTCATTTAAACAAGTATCACTTACCCACTGTGTACCAGGTCTTAGATTAAAAGGGTATAAAGAAGTATCATAACCTCTGCTCTTAATTGTATAATAGACCAGCAGAGCACTTGTTCTCAGCGACATTTGCAGAGTTCCACTCAGGCAGAGCATTTATATATGAGGAAATAATAGAATGAAGCTGGGAAGATAAATTGAAGCAATATATTAATGAGAGCCTTAAATGCCAGGTTATGGGTTCACTGGAAATCTGTTGCTATTGCTTTTACCAGGGGAGGGAAATTATGAGAATTGTATTTGGGGCAGTCTAAGCTGGGAGGAATGTATAGAACAGATTTTTAAATGAAAAGACTTTAAAACTAGGAGGTTATTATTACACTAATAAAGTATGGAGTGCTAATAGCCCAGGATAGTTGGCGACAGCAGAGTCTACCGAGAACATAGTAATGCTCTAGTCACTTGCTAAGAGCTTACATGAATCATCTCACTTAATCCTCACAATATCCCTAGGTTACGAGTACTGTTATTATTCCCTATCGACAGATGAGTAAACTGAGCACAAAGACTGTAAGGAACATGCCCATGTTACACAACTACTAAGTGATGAAGCATGAGCAATCTCCAGAAATTGTACTTTTTAAACCATTGGCTAGGGAGTCAGAAACAGACGGTTTTGAACTTCCATGTCTAAGTAAAAAGATAGCTCAATTAACAAATACAAGAGGTTTAAAACACTTTTTTCGCTTAAAAACTTTACTGGCTAAAACAAAGTTGTGTCTTTCCTTTCCTAAATCATGCTCACTGAAAGGTTTAGTGGTTTTCAAATTCAATAATAGAATTTTAATAGCAGAATGTATCTCAAAGAAGATTTACTCTAACTTCACAACTTTACAGGAGAGGGAATTGAGACTGAGATTAAGGGAATTGCCCAAAGTCAAAAAAGCTGGCTAGGGATCGAAGTCAGATTAAAACCCATACTGGCTATTTCTGGCCTACTATATACAATACAGTACCCTATTTTATCATATACAAAGGGATAAAACTCTTCTATTATGGTTTTCATAGCAAATATATGGAAGATCTCCATACTGAGTCATAAAGGGAGAGTAGTTTTTACTATAAATTCTAGAAATATATAAAGTTGACTGCATAACTACTCACTCAAAATCACAGCAGTAAGTATATTAATAATTAAGCCCATTTTTCATTTAACAGCCTTAACAGATAAATTTATCTGCTACAGTGAATTTTCAGGCAATTATGTCAAATAGGTCCACTCCCATATTATAACATATCTTTAGTGATCAAATAAATAAAAATCCTTTTACTGCTTATTACCTCACAATGATAAATAAATACCAGGGTCCCTTTCTTTGTTTTGGCAGAGTGGGAAGGTGGAGCGAGTACCAGAAAGTGTCCAAATTTGAACTACATCACTGTCTTGAGTATACATCTTTCCAGAACTTTGACCTTTTTTTCTTTTTTCTCATTACCAGGTGTTTCCCTTTGCAGCACCAGAGTCAAGCACTGATAGTAAGAGCACAGCCAGACCAATTTGTTCTCATTTATTTTGAGGCATTGTTGCCAGATGCAGAGAAAAAGAACAAAAGGAAGCATATCCTTTTCATGTCTTTTTAAATTGAATGGTCTTCCATGAAATATCTTCATTCCATTAAGTATGTTAGAGAATGTCCTACATTGATGTAGGACCAAAATACCTTTGAGAACTCTGTGGGTTCAGGGCTAATGGAATGTGCCAAGAGGGCTACCATATAAGCAAAGAGACCACATTGGGAGGTTCAGAGAGTAATGGTGTAGGTTTCTCTGTCAGGAACAAAACAAGTCCAAATAACAAATGAATATAGTCTGTCAGTTATCTCCCAATGGCCCTCCCCAGCCACAGGTTAGAAAAATAAAAATAAAAGGAGTTTGAAGTAAGAAGAAAATATGAACCAGGAAAGTTGTGAAGAAAAGCTTGATTCACTTCAAATTCACTGGCTGAGCAATTGATTAAAAATGAATGCATACATAACAGAGTTCACGTCTGGATAGACTAAGAAAGAAAGAGATAAAAGAAGCATACATCGAAGTGAGGTGGAATGAAGGGGGCAAAAGAGAGAAAAGCAAATAAAAATTTAAAAAAGCAAAAGAAGGAGAGAAGAAAGAAAACCAAAAAAAAAATAAATAAAAATAAAAATAAGCTGACAGGAAGGAACATATGAAATGCAGCTGTGATGCTCATTTGCTCTTCTTTTAAAATGTAAATGACTTGTGATTTGGAAGTCAAGGTCTTGGTATTTTCCTGTGGAAATAGAGCCATGCACACTTAAACAGTCTCTTCTACAAAACAGAGAAAATTAGGAGAGATAATGTAGTTTTACTGCAAGGAATTAAAAAATAGCCTCAGAAACCTAAAAGCATTTCGGTGTAAGTTGTGTGCAACAGACAACAGCTTTAAAAACCTCCCAATTTCCTAGCCTGATGTAGGCACAAAGAGAGCCAGGGACTTGGTTGCCAGGCAACCGCGCTCTTCACAAGCAGCTGGAGTAAAGGGAACCGCCTGGTGCCAAATGGCCTTTCACCTGCTTCGTTAAAGGGAAATCAAAGCGAAAGCGTTACTTCGCAGGGGCCAAAGCGCCCCTTGGGAAACAGAGGCTGCAGAAACCCTCCTCTAGCTTCACTTTGTTTGGGGAGTCCTTCGAAGGGGGGTTTCTGATGCCTCCCTCTTGGGGAGCGCTGCCTCCTTGCCTCCTCCTCTGGGTACCACCCTGCAGACACAGGCTGTAGGCTTGGTGTCCTGAACCTTGTCTACAAGGCCAAGCAGTCGTTTTAAACTTTTCGCTCCAAACTGATAAACTCTGAAAACCTGGAAAAAGACTTGTTAACTCTTCCAGCGACGCACATCTCCCCAATTCAGGAACATCTCCCCGGTTTTTCATTACATTTGCTTCCTGATGATACTAGTACTAATGAAATGTATTCACAATGAACAGAAACCAAAGTAATTATAAAAATGTTCTGCGTTTACATAAACACCTGGTGACTGAATATACTTTAGGAATCCACTTGGCAAAAAAATTTAAAAAAAAAAAAAATGAATAAAAAATAAAAAGGAATCCACTTGGCTGACTATTTTAGTGGAGATGTGAAAAGTGCCTGGAGGTGATTTCAAACAAAGAGTACGGAGATTTCCTTCCAAAAGAATTCATACAGCCTATTCTTAAAATGTATTCTTTTTTTAAAAAAAATTTATTTATTTGAGAGAGACACAGCATGAGTAAGAGAAGGGGCGGAGGGAAAGGGAGAGAGAGAAACAAAACTCCCTTCTGATCAGGGAGCCCAATGTGGGGCTCCATCCCAGGACCTCAAGATCATGACTTGAGCTGAAGTCAGATGCTTCAACTGACTGAGCCACCCAGGCATCTCTAAAATGTGTTCTTTTTAAAAAAAAAAAAAATATTTTTTTTTAAGATTTTATTTATGTATTCATGAGAGACACACACAGACAGAGAGACAGAGACACAGGCAGAGGGAGAAGCAGGCTCCACCCAGAGAGCCTGATGTGGGACTCCATCCTGGGTCTCCAGGATCACACCCTGGGCCAAAGGCAGGTGCTAAACCGCTGAGCTACCCAGGGATCCCAATGTAAAGTATTCTTATACATACCTGTGTCAGTGGAAATTTTCACTTTCACTAGAAAATACAGTTTTGTAATGGCAAAATTTGCAGTTTAATGAGTAACTCTCATTTAGTCCAGCTCTCTTACAATCAAACAGTTAAATGGGAGTGGAAATTGGGCAATCAACTGCATAGCAATCAGAAACAAAGCACTGGAGGAAGCAGTGGATTCTGGTCCTCACCCGGGACCACTAGGCACCATACTGGCATCCTAACTTGAGTAGCAGAGGCATAACGAATGTATTTAGTTTGTGTTTGGATTTTTTTTTCTCCAGGTAATTTCTGAATAAAAAAAAATATAATGTTAAATTATTCAGGTTATTCAAATTACATGTATTTATTTCAGTTTTATTCACTACCAGTATAATTACTTTTTATATCTTTTATAACACTTATTCACTCTTATTCCTTTATTTCATTGTACTTTTTTGTGTTCAAAATTGCTTTTTATGTTCAAAATTGTGTGTGTATCTATATATTCCATAATCCACCTTCTACTCCACAGCCAGAGTTGAGGAGGAAATGTATTTCTATTCTCCACGTGCTTCTCAAGGCAGTCTTCTGTGATTGTCAGTGGCTATAGAATCACCCAGAAGACTTTGGTCAGTGAAGGTGAAGAGGTGTCAAGCAGATAAAAAGAAACAGAGAACAACTTATAAGCACTCCCAATACCTCTCCCAGAGGTCAGATCAATTACTAAAGACTTGGGTGAGAGTAGAAAGGAGTGCAATTTTGCTCCAAGTTGAAGATACATCTGACCCAACGTTTATGACTTTCACCTTCTCAGGAGTGGCTATAAGAATATTAACTGACATTATTATTCATCTAGCCTTATCTTAAAGGTAGAAACTCCCAGAGAATATATTATGTGAGAAAATATGGTATATTTGGTCAATGAAGATTCTTAAGTAATTAAATATTTAAGCAGAAGATTATTTTCTCTCTTCCAGGATAGCTAGTGTTTTGTAATAATCAAATATTAAATAGCTTTTTAAAAATAGTCTTCATTTACACAGCTAAAATGGAAATGATTTTCTTCTCCTTTATTTTAAAAACCTGTCACCATTATTCTTTGGGGAAAAGCAATTTAGGGTAGAAGGCAAGACCCTGAGGCCACCGGTTATCACATAGATTCTTAAACTTGCCTACATGTCAGGATCACCTGGGGAAACTTTTAAAAAGTGCTGATTCCCTACTCACACCCTTCTCCTCATCAAGGCTGTAATCTTGATTCCACATCTGAACCAATTCTGTATGAAATAGCATCAAAATGTGTGCATGAACTTCTAAGTTAGTTTACATTTAAAAGTTTAAAAGGTGTCATTTTCTGGAAAATGGACTTTAGGAGATTAATTATACTACTGCAGAAAAAAATGAGTGCAGTGTTTAATGTTATTTGTGCCTAATTGCTTGCCCGACACCTGTGTCTCCAGTCATGTGCTCATGTAGCTTTCCTTCTAATGCTGTATCTTAATGTTAATGTCCTAAAAAAAAAAGTTAAAGAGGTAATTAATGCTAAAAATAATTCTAAATTGGGGATCCCTGGGTGGCGCAGCGGTTTGGCGCCTGCCTTTGGCCCAGGGCGCGATCCTGGAGACCCGGGATCGAGCCCCACATCGGGCTCCCGGTGCATGGAGCCTGCTTCTCCCTCTGCCTGTGTCTCTGCCTCTCTCTCTCTGTGACTATCATAAATAAATAAAAAAATAATAATTCTAAGTTATATAGAAGTATTAATAGTAAAGCAAATGTTAGCTCTTACTGTTAGCATCTATGCAGGCTATACTTTGGTAGTGAAAAGCCATATCATCTATACTGTAACTATACAACTCCAAGTTTACACACAGTTTATAGAAAAACACTTAACCTGGACTATTTTTGCCATGAAACCATATACATATTTCCTTAAGGTGTAGTTATTATTTTCTGATAGAATTTTTAGGATGCTCATAGTATTATACCATCCCATGAAAGAATGATCTATGTTTTTAATAATTCTCTACCTCTAACATTACTGATGAAAAACAGTGATCTGTGTATAAGAATTAGGATATACTTTTTGTCATTTGCTACCACACACCATTTACAATACCCTGTAGATTTCATCATTTTATACCTAAGAGAATAAATTCTAAATCATTCTATGTTACATGTACTCACCTGACTTACAGCTTCAAGCTGAGAAGTTGGCACTATTGCTACCTGGTAATGAGAGATACACTGGATTTTTATTTACTGTATTTCTATTTACTGGCAACAAACTGTCCTTCTGACCTTTGATCTTTGATCTGTTTAACTTAAGCAGAAGTGGTTCTTACCAGAAGGTTGTAGGATATTAAGAATTGTTAGGAAAACTGGATATCAGGCTTCCTAAAAAGGCAAGAACCACGCAGACAGGCAGAAGAGCAATAGGTGAGGTCACTGCAAAACCAATCTGGTCAGAAAGCTGCCATTAGCTCCCCACCCTTATAACCATCAGACACTGCTGTCACTGGGAATTACTGGAGAAACCACTGGATGCCATCGTAGTCACTGTTGTACATTGCAACTGGTACTGTATTCCAAACTGTCCCTCCATCTTTTTATTTACTATTTTGGAGTCAATGTCTCCAGCAGAAGCATTCAATCTGCTGAGCTAATATCACCAACTCATATACCTTAAATGCCAGGGGCTAGTAAAGGGGAGGAAAGTCTGTCTTCCTTTGCCTTCTGTATCGGGAGCTGGGACTCTGCATTCAATTAAGATTTTAGGAATAGGATATTTCTTAAAATATAAAAGGGGTTTGGAAGATGAACAGCAAAAAAAGGAGGAAGCATGTTTCTTGCACATTCCCCAAGGACTACACATGTGAACTGAATGATAACTCTATCCTAATGGAGGCTGAGGTAGAGGGGAGCATACATTCCATGACAATGAATCTGTAGAATTAACTTCAAATATGAAGCACAGACAAAATTACCGTTAGTTAATTTTGGATAACTGACTCTGGGATCAGGTACAAGTTTTGTGTTACTATTTTGATAACTGTGGTCAACATAGGTCATGAAAGTAGATAACAAGAGCCTTACACACAAGCAATACGCACACCAAAATGGTATGATTTAATGGGTAAAAGATTTGATGGCTGAAAACTGGACATTATTCCTGATGAATAATGATAAATATACAACATATCAGTATTTGTGTGATGCAAATAAAGCAATGGTTAGATGAAATTTTATCATTTTGAATGATTACATTAGAAAATAAGATTTGAAATCAGATATTTAAGAGTCCATGTTAGGAATTCAGCAAAACATGAACAAATGAAAACAAAAGAAAGTAGAACAAAGAAAATAAAGAGAAAATCATTAATTAACAAAACTGCAAGTTGGTTCCTTGAAAATATCCATCAATGTAATTCATCTTTTCAGGGATCATTTCTATAGTTCATAATTTATCTTTTTAACAGAACACAAAATAAGACAAAACCATCTCAATGGATGCAGAAAGTCAACATTTATTTGTGATTTTTCAAAATCATTTATAATATTAATAATAATAAATGGAATTAATAAATAACAAGGGAAGTACATAATAAGCACATGAAAAAGTGGTTAGCATCATAAGTTACCAAGAAAATTCAAGTTAAAATTACAATAAGATGGGACTACATGCTCACTGGAATAACCAAAATTTAAAAGACTTAAGATATTAACTGTTGACAAGGATATAGAGGAACTGGAACTCTCATACACTGTGATGAGAATGCAAAAAAGATGGCACCACTGCAGACAAGAGTTTGACAGTTTTATGTCCAATGAACACATCCTTACCACATGACTCAGCAATTCCACTCTTATGTATTTGCTGGGAGAAATGAAAACATACATTCACACAAGGACTTGTACATAATGTTCATAGCAGCTTTATTCATAGCCTAACACTGGGAACAACTCAATTGTCCGTTGATAAAAGAAGGGATAAACTGGTTTTTTATGCAATGGTACACTACTGAGTAATAAAAAGGTATGAGGCACTGATGTATGCAACAACAAGTAAATTTCAAAAACATTTTACTTAACAAAAGAGCCAAAAAGATTTATACATACATTATATAGATATAGATAGATGCAGATATATAGATATATAGAGAGAGCATTATTATATTGATGCAAAAATTTTTAAAAGGCCAAAAACAATCTAAGGTGAAAAAAATCAGAAGAGTGGTTTTCTTGGGGTTTAGGAGAGTTCATTAGCCAGGAAGAAGAATTAGAGAACTTTTTGGTAAAGAATATATTCCGTGTCTTGTTATAGATTCAGCTATGTGGGTATATTGTTTTTTCAGACCTCATTGAATTGTGTCTTTATGATTTATATATTTCAACTTATGTGAATTTTACCTCAAAAAGAAAACTTAGTATTAAGCTAGTAAGTAAGAAAGTATTAAGCTAGTAGGTTTTCTTTGCAGCTTATCAATTCTGAAATTCTCCTTTGTGTATTCTAGGCTTCAGCAAACAAATAAATATATTGAAGATAACTGGAGGAAGTTTTCTCACTTACACACACACACACACACACACACACACACACACACACACGTATGTTTTCTATCCACTGAGAAGGCATGGAAGCAGACACCAGTAGCAATGGCATGCCTACTTTCCAGGTCTTAGTTTCTAAATTTATTCTCCACTAAATGGAACCAGGATTCCTAGGAGAGATAGATGATACCAGTGCTAAGACATGCAAAGTACAAGATAAGTCTGGAACCTCTTGTTGTGACAAAAAGTAAAGAATAAGGGAACATGTCAAATGAACACAGGAATCAGCTCAAAAAGACTCCCACTGGCCGAATCTGGGACAATTTGACCACCAAAATAAATACCGATAGTAACAGATTATAACCTGGTGAGTAAATAAGAATCCATGACTCCATACTGACATAAATACATAAAAGAATTAAAAGATAAACACCCCCCAAAAAGGAAATGCACTCTTTATGGTAGAATGTAGACCAATAAATGAAGAAAGAATGATGGAGTTAAAAAAAATCCTTGAGTGGACATCAAATCTAGTAGATAAAAGTTTGATGAATAGGATACATAGTCTCTCCACAAGCTACCTATTAATTAGGAAGGGAAAATGATGACTTTACCATGGAGGAGCCTGGTAGACATCACTTTACCCAAGTGACCAAAGCCTATGTCACTAATTTTAATGTAGTTTGAAACATGTGCCCTGATAGGATTCACTGAGAAGGCTAAAATAACACTTCAGTGAAATTCAAGACAAAAATGCATAACCTGAAACTGATAATGATGAAACATCATATAAACTCAAATTGAGGAATATTCTATGAAATAACTGATCTATAACCCTTCAAAAATTTAAGACCAGAAATATTAAGTATGGCTGATGATCTCTTCCAAATTAAAAGACACCAAAGAGACATAAAAAATAAACACAATCCATGCTCATGGGAATAGGGAAAAAATAAGGAAATGTCCTCATGTTGATAACTATGTCGTCAAAAGGTAAGAGAAATAACATACTCTTAGGAAACACACTGTGAATTATATTATTTAGCGGTAAAACTTGTGATCTCTTCAATTTACTCTCATATGATTCAGAAAAAAAAGAATAATATGCAAGTATATAGAGAGGAAGCAAATGAGACAGAATGAAAATAATTGAATCTCAGTATTGTTATGTATATTTCTAGTTCCCATTACATTCCTGAGATATTTCTGTAAGTTGAAAGTATATCAAAATAAAAAGTTACACACAAAGTCAGAAACTCACTCTTCCATCACCACACCCCCAAAAAAGCTGTTACACAGGAGACTAGTGAGTCAAAAAAGAATAGTACAAAATTCTAGTGTTTCTAGCTCCAGGGTGTTTGGAGGGTAGTTCCTAAACATAGAATGGAAGAAATCTCTTTCGTCCTACTAAGAAAAGACCCTGAAGGTAATACATGCCTTCATCTCAAGTCTGGTTCTATTTTGTTTGATTGCAAGAATAGGACTAAGGAAGCAAGAATCAGGCTAATTATTCTTCTGCCTTAGGAAAAAAAATCTTTTATTGTTGGTGAAAGAGTTTTGATGCATTTTTTATGAATGATAAAGAAAACTTTTTCTAAAGTAGCTGGATATTTGTAAGCCTACAGCAATGCTGAAGACTCGAAATGTATACTGTCTATCATTAACTATGTGAGCTCGAAGTTTTCTGTTTAGTGAGATCAAGATTCTTTCCATTATTAAAAAATAATAATAATAAGGAATGAGTTTGCTGGGAGTGGGATCCCAGGACATTTGTGCATCCTTTTCCTCACCAGAACATTTCTTCCATTCATTTGTATCTTGTAGTTTATAGTCTTCATGTCATAAAGTACAACATATTTTTCACTCACCAATGAACCCTGATTAGAATACAACCCTTGCAGGTGCTATTTATGACAAGGTCACACTGGATAGGATATGTACCTTTCAGATAGACCCTCAGTAACTCTTTGAAAAAATCCAGAGTAACAAATTATCCATTCTTTTCCAAATTTGCAATATTTATTGTAAATGACATTTCCTGTCATTCAACTAGACATAAAATGCCTAATATATAAACTTATCATCAAAATACATACTCATAGTCTTGCCATTAAGCTAATACCTCGTGGGATGAAAGACACTCTGATTCTCATTGGAATAAAAATTTGTATTGGGAATCTTATATTAATCTTTACTATCTCTCTGATCCTCAGTTTCCTCATATGTAAAATGGAAATTAGAAATATTACATGAAATAACATATATAAAGTGCTGAGTGCAATGACTGGCACATAATAAAGGCTCAATAAATGGTATCCATATATATAAATTATTTTGTATTTGACAGCTTCAAGACTACTATATTGAACATATATTTATTAGCTCTGAGATCAAGAAACTAGAGATCTCAGAAAAATTTTAGCTAATATGACAGGAAAAACATATTGGGGGATAGAATCCCAGACTAACAGCATGCAGAAGGGGATGTTGATGAAAAATGGGCTATTTCCCAGCACCAGCCCCTTCAGAAACTCAGTAAAGCACAGGATTTAGAAACATTTGATACAAAGGAAGGCAGAAAATTATAGAGAATAAAACAGATATGGGGCAGGGATGAGGAGGGATGCAGAAGATAGGTTGACAGTCTATGTTTAACACTTCAATTTCCCTTTTCCACTTCCACACACTAAATACAAATGGTCAGGTACCTTATCTCCAGGGACATACAGGCGTAGGTATAAAAGTTTAGTCACTAATAATATTGAATAGTGGAGGTAAAATCATTGGACTATGAGGCCCAGAGGAGAGCAAGGATGAGGTACACAATTAAAAATAAGAGTAATTATTAAACCATTGTCAATAACAGACTGATCCCAAGACCTCTGCCTCACCCTACACAGATGAATAGAAACCAATGGTCAGGCCCCATGTAGAAGAGTGAAGAATTTTTTTCTGAAGATATTAAAAGATTGCAGAGATTGACCTCCTTGCATGGATAAATGAGGCCTGGGTGATGGGCCATTATTCAGACCAACTTCACAACAGTGAGGAGTACTCACTGCAAGCACCAGAGATCACAGAGCTTCCAACCAAAATTTGAGGGCCTTGTTGTTAAATAGGAATGGTCATCAAGGTTTAGGAAATATGTGTGGGAAGTCTCCAGAATATAAAAGAAAGGCCAAGTAAGCAAACCAAGAAAAGAAATCCGGAGGAGAGATAATGCATGAAATGCAAGAACATTTCAAAACTAAAACTAAACCTCAAATTAATGTATCAGGGAGATAGAAGTTTTTCATCAATAAAAATGATGTCACTTAGAAGGAAGAACTAAAATAACAGTTGAAAAAAAATTTCTACAGAAGCCTTGAAGTAAACAAAATGTCAGGAAGAAGGAAAATATGAGAGAAAAGCTAAGAATTAAAAGCATCAAACCAAGAGCTCAAATAACTAATTACTATGTGTTTCATAAAGAGAAAAGAAGGAAAATCATGGGGATAAAAATATTTTTAAAAGCAAACTTTTCCAAAACTAAAAAATTTGCATTTCCAGATTGAAGAACCCAAAAATGTACCAGCACAATTAATTATTTTTAAATATCCCAATCAAGGTATATCTTCATGACATTTCAGAATACCATGTTAAAAAGACAACCCTAAACAATTAATAATAATAATTTTAAAAAGAAGCCATATCCAGCAGTGCCTGGGTGGCTCAGTCAGTTAAGTGTCTGCCTTCAGCTCAGGTCATGATCCTGAGGTCCTGGAATTCAGCCCGTATTGGGCTCCCTGCTGAGTGGGAAGCCTGCATCTCCTGCTCCCTCTGCTGTGCTCTCTGGTTCTCTGGTGCTCTGCTGTGTTCTCTGGTTCTCTCTCTCCTTCTGTCAAATAAATAAATAAAATCTTTAAAATTAATTAATTAGTTAACTAATTAATAAAAAGAAGTCACATCCAAAGAATAAGAATCAGAATTACATCAAGCTTTTTCAACAATAACACCTCATAATTCAGGAAGAAAGTAATTTTCAACCTGGAATTTTTTCATTCAAGGGTAAGAGTAGAATAAAGATATTCTTATATATACAAAGATTCACAAAATTATCCTTCCTTTCTTAGGCAGTTTTGGAAAGGAGTGAGAAGGGAAAAAAATAATTCCACACGGGCACCTATGCCAGAGTTTGACAAGTAAACTGTTTCCTCATATCTTAAATACTAGCTTCTCTGTGATAGTAAAGGATAAGGAGGAATTATCTATAAATGATGAATTAAGACAAAATTTTAAGCATATTATTTAAATTACTTAATTTAAATTTGTTATATATAAATTATATAAAAATAATTATATAAAACATATATATAATATATAAATATATGAATAAATTATATAATATCAAATTAAATTATTTAAATTAAATTTAAATTTAGTGAATTATTTAAATTATTTAAAATTACCAGGTAACCAATAAAATTACATTGAAAGGAAAAGTGGGGTAAGTGTAAGTGAGATAATTTTTCTTTATCAGAGAAAGTTCACATAATGTTCGAAATGGATACTGATTGATACTCAAAAGTTGTCTCATATACCTATAATTCGGAGTTTGGATCTATAACGACATGCCTGCAGAAACTGCCCATTTCCACCTTCCCATGGAAGCTAAGTCCTAAGAGATGGGCAGTTGAAGAGAGATTTTTTAATTACAGTGAGTTGTTAAAATGTGTCCATTAGGCACCATGACTTAAATATTAGGGACAAATGGTGGTTCCAGGAGCAGCAGAACTTGTAATTGAAATGGGTCCTGAGGATCCCTGGCTGCCATAGCTGGTGAATTCATCTACAGCAGGATATGAAGAATATACAGTCTACCTATTGGCTGGCCATATTTGTAAGCAAAGCAGAAAGACTATCACTCACCACATTCCTGAAACAGTTCTCTCAACAGTCCCTGATGGAATTGCAAGAATTCTCTGGAGCCCAAGTTGGATGACGAAGAGAAGGTTCTTTGTGACTATCAGCTAAACCGCAGATGTCTGCAGAAACATGTTTGTTTTCTGAGTGACATACACTGCAAACACCAAGCTTTGTGACTGAGAGGCATCTCAGTGTGACAGCTGTAGGCAGTGGCTCCGGATAGCACATCACGGTGTACTTTCTTCAGATTGCGTTGCACACACACCCCACTCACATCACCCTGTAATATCTGCATGAATCGGAGAAAAAAGACAACTCTACAATAAAATATAAAATATAAAACATGACAGGGCATGAAATATGAGGTATATAAGTTGTGATTTGTACATCTGAGTTATATTTGCAAGTTCTTAAACCGAGGATCCTGTGGAGAGAGCTATTATGAATGTAATGGATTATTCTTTTCTAATTATAATTCTTTGGGTCCATACTAACTGGTGAGGAGCAGGGGATCTTGCAACCTGATCCATGTTGAAAGTCAAGTTTCTCTCTGGTTGTACTGTGATACAACCAACTCTTGCATCCTGTTTTTCATTGATGCTTATATTGTCCTTGTCCTGTTTCCAGTTTAAAAGTTGATCTTTGGGATCCCTGGGTGGCGCAGCGGTTTGGCATCTGCCTTTGGCTCAGGGCGTGATCCTGGAGACCCGGGATTGAATCCCACGTCGGGCTCCCGGTGCATGGAGCCTGCTTCTCCCTCTGCCTGTGTCTCTGCCCCTCTCTCTCTCTCTGTGACTATCATAAATAAAAAAAAAATAAAAAAAAATTAAAAGTTGATCTTTAAGGGAAAATATGCTTCATGTTGCTTCTTTCTTTTTTCTCTCCCTTGCCCTCCTTCCCTTCTCTCCTCCTGATCTCTGAATGTTGATCTCTGTCTGTATGCTGTATCCCTGTCTATATCCACTCTCCCACCCCATCCCACTCTATGTGACCAGATTGTATAGCTGTTTCAGAATCTGGCTGTGGTGTTTAACTATGGTGATGTAACAGATTATTCCAGACTTGGTGGCTTCAAATGACAATAGCAATTAACCCACAGTTTCTTTGGGTCAGGAGTCTAGGCATGGCTTAACTCCTAGGGCTTAACTCAACTGGAAAGCATCATTTTTAAAGTTCACTCGTGTTAATTATTGGTAAGATTCAATTCTTTGTAGCTGCTGGACTCATGGTTCCTCGTGAGCTGTTGACCTTGGTTCTTGCTACATGTACCTCTCCATTGAGCATCTCACAACCTTGCAGTTTGCTCCATGAAAGTGAAACAAGCTATAAAGCAAGAGAGTGTGCCAGTAAGATGGAATTCACTCTTTTGTAATCAAATTACAGGAGTAATAGAAGTTAATTTTGCTTTGTTTATCTCATCAGATGCAAATCTCTAGACCCACCCAAAGAGAAGAAATTATCCAAGGGTATAAATATCCAGAGATGAAGATCACTGGAGGCCATTTCAGAGACTACCTGCCAAGCATGCTTAAAGGACATGGGAGGGCAAGTGTTTACAGAGGTTGGAGGACAGAGAGGGTTGGGAGCTATGTCAGAGCTGCCTGCCACCCTGGCTATAGGGCTTGCCCATTCCAGATCTACATCTATCCTTTTCTGTCTGCTTTGATTCACCCTAGACTCTCACTGTGTCTTTACCATTGAAGGTTCTTTACTCACTAAACCCTTAGTTTTAATTATTTGCCCTGATTGCCTAATTTTCTGTCCTGCCCGATATATTAGCCCGATAGCTAATATTTATATGGTGGTATATGTATAGATTAAAAAGTATTTACCTATAAGGAACTGAATTTCAGAAAGAGATACAACCAAAAGGCAGAAAAGCAGTGGTTGGAGAAGTAGAAATTTCCAGATAGGGTAGGATCATAGCAATGAGTTGTTTTAAGCTTTCAATGTTCAGCCTATGTCTTCTACTCAAAACTGGATTCACCTAATCACCACTATAGATCTAGGGTATTATTTGCAAACTGCAGTGCTTTATCGTTTGGTTCTTTTGTAAGTTTAATAAACTTGTTATAGTTGATGTTCGATTACTATAATAATCACAGAGAGTTATAAATTTTAAATAGAAAAATATCACGTTTACTTTGACTATAACCATAGAAACTGAATTAATATCAGTCCTCTTTGCTTATTAAGGTCAGGTTCTGACAGTGGTTGCTATGGTTGTGTTTGATGGCTTTCATTGACTGCATAACAATTAGAAACATTTTCCTGAAAACTAATTTTTCTGGTAACCAGGGACTGAAGTGAATTAAGGTCCAGCCACCTTTTGTACTTTGATCTGGCATTTCTTCCACAGTCACGGTCATAGCAACATACAAAATCAATCAGCAGAAAATACTTATTTATGTCACCTATGGATTTTCCAACAAATAGCTTATGAAAACACCTTTCACGTGGATAATGACTAGATGTAAAAAGTGGACTGATTCCCAGTAATTACAGCCTGGTGTTGCTTTAATCACCAGTAAGTTGTATGTTAAGACACCTAACATGCCCAAAGCAGGTCAGGACACAAATTGTGACTAAAATGAGGAGATAAATGAGAAAAAGAAGAGATAGTTATTTTATTCCATCTTGTGTATTTCCCCTGCACCACACCACACTGTATTGCATTTGTGTGTCTTTTCATTTAAAAAAAGGTATTTAAGAGACAGCTGATGAACAGTGCGTTTGTATTCCAGGAACATTCTCTCATAGGTTTGGATTATATACAGATGAAAAATAGCCCATATGGCTTTTGAACAAAATGAATGGCTGCAAGCCCTGAAAAATGCTAGTGGAAAGGTTGGCATACTAAAAGGTTAATTAAAATTTGACTCTGCAGGATGGATACTTTTATTTATAGAACCTTCAGCTGATTTTCAGCAGCCATGTTTTCTTCTAATTAAAATAATATGAACAGCTAATAGCAATCAGCTTAAAGAACTGAATATTTTAGAGAAGGGATGATTCATAGGCTTTTCAATAACCATTTTACAGTAGGTGTCTCCACTAAAGAGCACATAAAACATTTGTATTCAGCCATTGTCTAGTTCAAATGTCAGGAAATATTAAACTGGAAAAAATGAGAGTGAATTATTTAAAGTGGCCTAAAATAAGTCATTGATATTATCATGTAAATTTGATATTTCCCTAAAGGTTCAGGAATCATTCTCTGACACTGCATAACTTATAAATCTGAGAAAGTGGGCCATTAGAAGCATTATTTAAAAAAATAGGAATTTCCTTATACATTCACATATATAACAAATTGGTAAATAACCATATTTAACAGAAGCAAAAGTTTGTCATGGAAACCTTATGTACACATTTGGACAGATTCAAAGATAGATGATAGGTAGATAGAGATAGATAGATATAGATAGATATAGTAAGAATCATTTCATCATAATAACTTCTGTAGGATTCAGCATCCTTTTCCCCAAGTCATTGAGAATGACTAAAGAAAAGATTAAAATCTGAAGTGGAAGGATAGAAAGCATGAATATATAATGATATACAAGAGAAGTGAAGTTTTAAAAAAATAAAGAAAAAAAGGAATATATCAGAAACATACACTTCCAGGTAAGTGTACCTTCCCACTGTGACAGAAATAACCAATCTATCCTCCTACTCCTCACCCTATTTCTCCTTTCCTCATCATCCTTTGTGACAAAACTTTTGAATTTCAGCTGGGCACATCGCCTTTTATTTTTATTTATTTTTTTATTTATTTATGATAGCCACACAGAGAGAGAGAGGCAGAGACACAGGCAGAGGGAGAAGCAGGCTCCAGGCACCGGGAGCCCGATGTGGGATTCGATCCTGGGTCTCCAGGATCGTGCCCTGGGCCAAAGGCAGGCGCTAAACCGCTGCGCTACCCAGGGATCCCCCACATCACCTTTTAGAATCAAAACTCCGCATCCTCACCTTCTACAAAGCTAAAGAGGACCAGTGGCTTGGCCTTTGCCAGTGGAATGTAAGTGGCAATAGTGTCTACATCACCTGTAAAGTGTCCATTCTCTCCTTTCCCTTTTCTGCTGACTGGAATGTAGATATACATTCTCTGGACAAAGCAGTCTCCTAAGGTGATAGGTGGATTTGGGAATGCAAACCAGTCCTGGATTGCTCTAACTTGTACTTTAAGACAGAAAGCAATTTCTACCTTTTAAATCTGCAGTCACTTTAGAGTGAATCAAATCCTAATTAAATACATCCTAAGATGTGGGTTTATTCTAGAGAAACAAGTCAGGCAATACCTCCATAATTTAAGACACACTGCTAAACCTTAAAAACCCAAACATAGTCTCCATGGAGAGACAGAAGTGCACTAGACCAGTTATTCTCAATTTCCATTGTACATCAGAATCATCTGGAGAGCTTGTTAAAACACAGAAAACCCCAAACCCCAAAAGATCTGATTCTGTAGGTCAGGGTGAGGCTGAGAATTTGCATTTCTAATAGCCTCCAGGGTGATGCTAATGCTGTCTGACTGCCTGACACACACCAGGTCTCACTGCTCCAGAACACACCTCCACCTCTAACATATGCCTATTCTGTAAGTCCCACAGCAAGATAGGACTGATCCTTAGCCTATCATCAGGATATTCTAATTTCTAAATGTCATGCAAAGCCACTCTTAACATCCTGGAATACCTTATCATTCACCTAACAAGCTCCATACCTTCATTATTTTAAATTGACTATAGCTTACAAAAGATATAGCAAAATAAACATATACAAAAATTATGTGTTTTATTCATTTATTTCAAGTTCCACTTCAGAAATCGGGTAAAATATAAACAATCAAGTTATAGAAAAGGTGTTTTCTATGGGGAGAATGGGTAATGTAATTACCTGACCATTTGTTTCAGAATCACCTAAGTAAGGGCATTTATTAAAAATGGAGATTCTGAGCCCCATCCCTTATATACTGAATTGGAGTACCCGAAGGGCCCAGGAATCTTTTATTTAAAAATTTTTCAAGGGGATTCTGATAAACCCAAATGTTTGCTAATCACTGATCTTGTTGTTGAAGTGTCATCAGAGACACTAGCTCAGACTCTTGGAGGATATTTTTCAGCATGACTGACCGTGAAACAGACAACCAACTTGACTTCCATAATGCCACAGGCAAAAAGCCTGAAACCCACGTGTAGTAGCCAGAGGATGAGATAACATGTCTTACCAAAGAAAATTATCTAAATAATGGAATCCTTCTATTGAACACTGTATGTAAAAGATATTTTTCCCGCCCAAATTAAGGCAAGTATGTGAAATCCACCCATGTAGTCACTGAAGGCATTATTCTATAGATTGCCTTTGGCAGAAGACACTAGCAGTGATGTTCATATTGGTAGAAAGCAGGGAAAGGCACATCCCTATCTTTTTCAGCATTGCATAAATCTAAGCGGTAGCAAATAGATAAAAAATAAGACACACAAATGGCCAACAGGTACACAAAAAGGTGTTTAACATCACTAATCACAGGAGAAATGCAAATCAAAAACCACAATGAGATATCACCTCACACCTGCAACAATGGCCATCATCAAACAGACAAGTGTTAACAAGCACTGGAAGGTTGTGGAGAAAAGGGAACTTATGTGCACTGCTGATGGGAATGTAAATTGGTTCGGTCATCATGGAAAAAAGGATGGGCATTACTCAAAAAATTAAATATAGAACTACCATATGACAAGCAATCCCACTTCTGAGTATATATCCAAGGGAAATGAAACCATTATCTTGAAGAGACACTAGTACTCTCCTGTTAATTGCAGCATTATTTACAGTAGTCAACGTACAGAAACAACCTAAGAGACCATCGACAGATGGACGGATAAAGATAATGTGATATAAAGATGGGGAATATTATTCAGCCTTAAAAAATAAGGAAATCCTGCCACTTGGAATAACATGGATGAATCTGGAGATCATTATGTTAAGTGAAATAAGCCACACAGAGATAGGGAACACCACATGCTATCATTTCTGTGTGGAATCTTTAAAAAATAAACAAATAAAAAGTCAAACTCATAGAAACATAGAGCAGAAAAGTGCTTGCCAGGGGGTTAGGGCAGGAAAGGAATAGGGAGAGGTTGGTAAAAGGGTACAAATCTTAGTTATAAAATAAAGTCTGAGGATCTAACATACAACATGGTGATAACACTACATTATAAAACTGAAATTTACTGAGAGAGTAGAACTTAAATGTTTTTACCAAAAACAAATGTAAATATCTAAAGTGATGAATGTGTTAATTAATTCACTAACTCCATAGGGGGGAATCTTTCCACAATATATATGTGTATCAAGTCATAAAATTGTTAACTTTAAATAGCTTCTAATTTGGGGCACCTGGGTGGCTCAGTCAGTTAAGCGTCCAACTCTTGGTTTCAGCTCAGGTTGTGATCTCATAGGTCATGAGATCAAGCCCCATGTTGGGCTCCACACTTGAATATTCTCCCCCCATCTCCTCCTCCCCACCCATGCACACACTCACTCTCTGTCAAATAAATAAATAAATCCTAAAACATAAAATAAAACAAGTAGTTGATAATTTTGTCAATCACACTCAATGAAGTTGAAAAAAATTTAAAAATTAAAACTTTTTTTAGAAAGAAATAATACCCAGAACAGACAGACCTCTTTAATATCTCTCTATTCCACCTACTTATACTGAGTTCCACCCTCACTACCACAGTCCCAGTCACACTCAAGTCTCCCCTAGACTCCCGCCATTGCCTTCTACCTGGCCTTCCTCTCTCACCCTTACACGCCTCCAACCAATGCCTCACACTGTCATCAGAACGACTCTCTAGACACACAGCATATCATGACACTGTATCACTTAAAATCTTTCTGAACTCCGCATAGTCATGAGGATCAAATCCAGATCCCCAAGCACTGCAAAAACCCCTTGTGTGGCCCCCCTTTCCTATGACTCCAACGTCATCCCTCACTAACACCCTCCTTGCCACACATCTACTTGCAGTCTCTGTCATGTGCCCCACCTTCTCATCTGCAGCGTTTTCCCTCAGCTTGGAAAGCCCTCTCCACAAATCTCTACCCACCCACACTTTTCCTCCCTGGATAACTCCCACTCAGCTGTCAGGACTCTGCTCAGGTGTCACCCCCTTTTTGGATGTCTCATCTGACACCCCACCTTGGCCAGGGTTTTCTGTCATTGTTATCTCTGAAGTCATCTTCCTTCCTTCCTTCCTTCCTTCCTTCCTTCCTTCCTTCCTTCCTTCCTTCCTTCTTTCCTTCCTTCCTTCCATCCTTCCTTTTCTTCCTCCCTTCCTTCTTTCCTTTCCTTTTTTCTTCTTTCTCTCTCTTTTCCTCCCTCTTTCCCTCTCTCCTTCCCTTGCTCTTAATATACATACTAAGTGAATACAATAGCTATTTCTTACCCAAAATTATGCACTTGCAACACCCATAATGGGAAACATTTCTAGATCATAATTCATCTTTGATATATTTTTCACACTCTGGCATATGATTTGAAGGACCGTTAAACAGTGGTGTCCTGAGGAAAACTAAGGAACAGAATTTGCCTTGGTGCTCATATCATTCACCTTTCAGGGTCTCCCTGTTTGTTTGAGGTTTTTTTAAAGGATTTTTTTTATTTATGTTGAGAGAGAGTGTGTGCAAACAGGAGGAGGGGCAGAAATAGAGGGAGAGAGAAAATCTCAAGCAGACTCCCTGCTGAGCACAGAACCCAATGAGGGACTCAATCCCACACCCCTGAGATCATGACCTGAGCCGAAATCAAGAGTTGGACACTTACCTGACTGAGCCACCCAGGTACCCCAGGGTCTCCCTGTTTTTATGCCTTCACTGAACCAGAACACTATTGTTCCCACGAGACACTTATTAACAGGACTATACACACTCGCACACACACATACACATATATATATTAGTTTGTGCAGACATCAGGAAGCAACCAGATGAGCATAGCTCATGGACCTTCGAAGAAGAGGCACTAGCAGAGAACAAGGTAAACCAGAAGATAAATGCAGAAAGAATTGCCTCAGAGGCACTACTGGACCCAATCCTATTCATGATCTCAGCAGTATTCTATTATTCAGGTACTAGTCAGCACTTCCTTGTGCCACACACCCAGCCAGCCTATTATAAACAGCCCCAGGCCAGGAAGAGATGCAGTTTACTTAATTAACTTCAATGACCCAGTGTCTCCACCTCCTGCCATCTCACCTGCTTTCCACAGTTGTGTTTTGGCAAAATCTTCAGCGCTGCTCTCCCTCAGCTCTCTGCTAAACATTCACTGCTGGCATCCACTCTTGGCTCCTCTCCACACACGTATACCTTAGGTCTCAAATACTGTATCTGATTCACTACCTGTCTTCTCTGTCTTCCCTACATTTCCATGATTTCAGATTTTTATGCCACATATCACTATGGGTATATCATAAGAAAAAGGTTTTCTAGCTAAGCTTTAGCAACACTGGTGTTTTAAATTTAACTTTTGGTGTACCCTACATACTTTATACCATACTGTGGACTCAGTGCCTCTCTAAAAGTTTCAAGTTAAAAGGATCTCTTGGGCAGCCCTGGTGGCACAGTGGTTTAGCACCGCCTGCAGCCTAGGGTGTGATCCTGGAGACCCTGGGTCGAGTCCTGTCAGGCTCTTTGCATGGTGCCTGCTTCTCTCTCTGCCCCCCTCTCTCTCTGTCTCTATGAATAAATAAATCTTAAAAAAAAATTTTTTTTAAATGAATGTTTAAAAAAAAAAGGATCTCTTCAGGTACCGCCAAATAGAAACACTGAAAATGACCAGATAAAACTATCAGATTGAGGAACCCCATAATACTTGGGAATGGTTCCTTTTGGGATGTAATCTCTTACAAATGGATTTCCTGATCCATCGGTCACCTGACCCACCAGACTTCACATGATTCTGGCAATATCCATATGATCGTATTGATGTTACTAAGGACTTAAATTACTTTAAGTGTTTGATCAATATTGATTTTGAGCTACTTTTTTACTGTTGATACTAATTAATTTGGAATTATAAAATTCAACTATGTATTTGTTACTGAGATTTATTTTACTGATCCTTGTAAAAGAAGAGTAACTTTCTCTTTCCTAATCTTATAGAGTGAAATATAAACCTACATGATGAATGGAAATATTTTTCTCATCATACTGGTCACCCTCTTAGAAACTATCATCTCTTTATAGTCTATACTTTGAAAAATCTCTTTGTTTTACAGTTCAAAGCAAATTCATCATAGAAGATGTCAGCTTAGAGCAGAGGGCAATAAATGCCTCTTTATCCAAAGACCAGGAAGAGCATTAATTATAACAGAACACTGCAAACCTCTCTACTCTGCTTCAGAAACTCTCTTAGTTCTTTTCCACTGGGATACAATCTAATGTTATGCATTCATATT
Organism: Vulpes lagopus; assembly: GCF_018345385.1. Taxonomy (NCBI): domain Eukaryota; kingdom Metazoa; phylum Chordata; class Mammalia; order Carnivora; family Canidae; genus Vulpes; species Vulpes lagopus. The sequence goes on along the minus strand of NC_054824.1, from coordinate 18,045,875 downwards.
TTGGCCCCTACTGTTAAAGAAGCTGATAATAGCAGTGATGTTCCTCAGACTAAATCTATCAAAAGTTTATTCTAGCAAAAATGACAGATGATAGATTTAACCAGCAATACGCCCACCTACACACACACACACAATCCAGAACTCATGGAATATTAAAATATATATTTAAATATCTTTTCTCAAGTATATAATCATAGGACTGAATGTCAATGAAACTAAAGTTTCTTCTTTTCTTCCTAGAAGCTAAAATTTCTAAATTTAGAAATTCTAAATTTCTAACACAATCTAAGTTTCCTGGTGGTATTTTTCCCCTTTATCTCATTTTTGACATTCAAAATTCTGAGGTAAAAGAAATAAGGTAAAATTTCTCTTTGCCTCTTTGCTAGTATTTGAGGAAGTTGCTTTAAATGCCAGTTGTCATAGCACCAGGGCTGCATTCCAAGGCTATCTGTCATGCTGGTCTGATTGTTATTAGTAAAAGTTCCTCTCCTTGCCTTCGCCATTCTTACACTATAATTATATTGAGAATCTTATTGCTGATCTATAAACTAAATTTTTTGGTTATATTTTTATTAGGGAAAATAAGGGCTTATTTTGAATTATTGAGTCAAAACATAAAATGGATTGATAATTTTTCTTAATTCTTTTTTACCCTTATGACTAGAACTACTATCTCTTATTTTCCTTGACCCCATAAATACAGGTTTGTTAATTTTTCTTTTTTGTTCCTTTTCTGCATTTCTGTTACATCTGTACAAGTTATTTTCATATTTCAAAACAAACATATGCCCATAATTCTGTGAAAATAAAAAATGTTTTCAGTAATGCCTTCTGGAAACCAAATGCTAATTCCCACATGACAATAAGAAATCTCAAAAGACGTAGGATCTACAAAAAACAAATACAAGCACAGGAGATTCTTTTCTCTGAATATGCTAGTTTAGAAATACATATAGCCACTTAACTCCAATTCAAGGAGGACTTTTCTGTTCATTTTTATGGGGAAAAACTCCCGTCACTGGGGACCATACAAGTACCATTAAAAAAAAATCAACCCAGAATAATAATTGAGTCAGTGGTAATAACCATAACCATAAGTAATAATAATGATGTCAGTGATAATTTTCTAACCAAGGATTATAGGTGGTATTTCTGTTAAAGCTGCTAAGAAATCCTTATGCGGCTTTCAAGTACTGGGAAAAGATTGTGAACCTATCTTTCTCTCTCCTCCAAACCTTCCCATTTCCAAGATTAATAGGTAAATGAGCCTCTCATTCTTTGTGTCTGAGGTTACCTCATTGAGTCCTTTGTGACTGAAGCTGAAAACTTTGGCAGAATGATTACACTCAAAGAGCACTGTCATGATCAATAAATACACACAACAAATTTAATGTCAGACTCCCCATGGCAGTAAACTCGCCTGAGTTATTTGAGTAAATCAGAACCATTTATTTAACAAATATTTATGGAAGGCCTGTTTTGTGTCAAGCTATTTGTTAACTCCTGAGGCTACAAAATCTGATAAGTTAAGTTTCCTGCCCCCATTGAGTTTTCCATATATCAGGAAACACAAATCAATGAATTGTCTGACAATCAGGGTCACCCTGTAATCTCTACTGAGTTGTGAGAAAGTGACACCTGTGAAGTCAGATTAAATTAAGTTCAAAATTTTCCCTCTGCCATTCACTGGCTGTGTTACGCTTAGAAAGTCATTTAACCACTTTCAGCCTTAACTTTTGCATCAGTAAGAAAAGGATAACAATACCCTGTGAGAGTATTACGGAAAATCTATTTAGTCAATAAATGTTTCTTGACATGTACTATGTGCTAGGCACTCTCCTAGGTCCCTGAAATATATTATGAACACAGCAGAGATCCTTGCCCTTGCGATACTTGTATAATTCAAGAATATTACCTGCCAGTTTAATAATAACTATTGTCATTATTAAAATAATATAAAGTATTTAGTAAATTTAATCCAAAAACAATAACTAAGAAAAAAAGATTATGTTCTCAGATTTACAATCAACAATAAATAAGACAAGTACAAAACTGAAAATAAAGCACCTAAAAATACAAAATTTAGACCAAGCAATATACCCAAGATTGAAATGTACCTACTTCAAATAAATACCAGGAATCTGAATTTGAATAGAGTGCTGGGATTTATACTCAGTTATGAGGGAATAGTCAGAAGAATTCAATTTGAGCTTGTGTGGTGAAAAGAAGGTTACTGTCTCACATCTAATCAACCCAGGAAGGCCAACCAAACCATGTTACCCTTTGTTCCGAAAGCTGTGCATGGTCTGAAGCATAGTCTCCTTCTCACCTCTACTGAGCTGGCTCCTGTCACTGCTGGAATCTAGCTGAATCGCTATGGAGACTGACATTATGTCCTCAATAGGATACCACCCCACTAGGAGACCAACCAGCTACTTTGATACCAAATTGGTTATTTCAGATCTTGTCTACTCCGGCAGGGCCAGCAATTTAGAAAATTAGCACACATTCTGGGTATAGTTTCGCACTCCTTGTGGGAAGTCCCTTTACCAGCATCATTCTGTAAGGACTTACAAAGTGTTTATTATCATGGGATCCTTGTAACATCACTAACAGGCCAAGGAACCCACTTCACAGGAAATACAGTGTGGTAATGAACATTCACACAGACTCTCCTGGTCTTACCATAAACTTCATCTCTCAAAATATGCGCTCCTAATTTAACACTGTAATGGTCCCTTAATAGTGTAGCTGAGATTCCAGCTTGTGTGTGCAATGCTGTCCTTCAAAGTGTAGTATATACACTGAACCAATGTCTATTTTACTGTTATGTAAAACAGCAGCCCAAAATGTAGAAATAGGAGTGGGTTTTCTAAATGTTACTCCCAGTAATCCACTTGGAGAATTTATACTTTCTGTCCCCACTTTTGCCTCTGCTGATTGGCTCTGGTCCCTAGGAGTGGAGGAGGAGATACTTCCATCAGAAGCACAGCAAAGATTCCACTCAATCTAACTTTATGTCTTATGCCTGGCAATTTTAAGCTCCTCATGCCTGAAGACCCTGAGGCAAAAACAAAGAGCTGTTATGCTATATTAACAGGAGTAATTAATAATCAGTTACTCTGATTATCGTGAGGAGATAGAATTGCTGTTAGATGATGGGCAGAAAGTCTGGGACTTGGCAAAGTCACTGACTTACCTCTGAGCACTTCCACATGTGTGACAACTCTTAATGGACAGTTGTAGCAACCAATGCCTTACAGGGGTACAATAGCCACAGTCTCAGATCCCTCAGGCATAAAGATCTGGGTTACCCCCCTCACCAAGCATTCTGGATCAACAGAAATGCTGGCTGAAGGTGAGGAACATATTGAATGGGTAGTAAATAAAGTAGGTGATGAGTGTGAATTGTGGTCTCTGCATCAGCTGCACTAGAGAGTATAGTTTGTCCTACAAATCTTGCTATGTAAATCATTTTTGATAGAAATTTTGAATGTTCACCAGCCTGAAGAGGCTATTATAAGGCAGAGTGACACTTACTAAGAGCAAAAAAAAAAAGTGGCTGTAAATGGTGAAGGGATGGAATGTAGCCAAAGCTGTCAATACCCAGTGTCCCTAACTTCTAAACACCAGGCTAGCCATCTGTTTGACGGCTTTCTCCAAAGCCTTGGGAGACAACTTTAGCCTGGAAGCACCAAGGAATCAACACCATCTGAAAACTGCTCTCCAACCATTGACAGAAATAAGATAGCCCTTTTCCCTCATGTGGGATACTTTCAAGGTGCTTCATGTACACCATATCCCAATGTTTTCCTTTGAAATTAAGCTCTATTACCTCATAGAAATAGCTACTTGATGGCACACCTATTATTGCTGTATTTCCTACTGTCTCATTTCTTCATTCTCTTACCATTGTATCCTGCACCTTGCAAACAAATCCTTTTCAGGTCTTCTTCTGGAGAATCCAAACATTCCTACCAGCCCTATAACACTCCCTAATACCTAGATTCTAAAATCCGTAAAGGCAAAGGATATGTTATTAAATATATCTCCTACCCCTAGCCCAGTGCCTCACATATAACTGCTAGTCAATATTTATTCTATTTGTACTGCATTTTCTCTTTTATCTTCTTTTGGATTTACTAAATATGCCTAATGCCTTTTCCCCCATAACTAAATGTGTGGTTTATATATTCTTCTACTATTGCTAAACTAGTGAACTCTTATCTGTGATCACAGTCTGACTACTGGATTTACTAAAGATTTATTCATGTATATTACCTTTCTTTTTAAAATATTTTTTTAGTGGAGTTCAATTTGCCAACATATAGTATAACACCCAGTGTTCATCCCGTCAAGTGCCCCGCTCAGTGCCCATCACCCAGTCACCCCATCCCCCCTTCCACCTCCCTTTCCACTACCCCCTGTCCGTTTCCCAGTGTTAGGAGTCTCTCATGTTCTGTCTCCCTCTCTGATTTTTCCCATTCATTTTCTCCCCTTTCCCCTTTAATCCCTTTCATTATTTTTTATATTCCCCGTATGAATGAAACATATGCTGAGTGAAGTAAGTCAATCAGAGAAGGACAAACATTATATGTTTCATTCATACGGGGAATATTACCTTTCTTAAACATATCCCAGACACTAAGTTTTTGATGTTGTCATTTTTGTTTAATTCTAAATATATTTAAAACCTCATAGGACATTATTACTACTATTTCTTCAAAGACAAGTTTCATTTATATTTACCGAATATTTAATTCTTTTAATATGTTTCATTTCTTCTTCACCTCCAACATTCCATCTGATCATTTATCTTTTATCCTATAATAGCCCTTTGAAATTTCCTTCACTGTAGTTTTATAGCTGATGAATTTTCAGTTTCTGTTTTTATGATAAAGACTTTTTTGCCCTCCCTTCTGAAAAATATTTCCTTTGGGTACAGAATCTGTGTTGGTAGTTGTTTGTTTGTTTATTTATTTATTTATTTATTTATTTATTTGCAATACTGTGAAGATATTATTCCCTTGTCTTCTGAGAAGCCAACTGTCAGCTTGGTGTTCCTCCTTTGAAATAATATATCTTTTTCTCTGGTTTCTCCCAAGATTTTTACCTCTGTCTTCATTTGCAATAGTGTTAGTGTGTGGGCTTTTTCTTATACTTACCCTGTTTGAAGGCTTATCCTCTTGCTTCTATGGTTTGGTATCTTTCATCAGTTTTGGAAAACTTTCACTCATATGTCTTCACAGATTGCTTCTACCCCATTCTCTCAGTCCTCCCCAGCAAAGACTCCAATTGTAGACATTTTTAACTCCATGTCACATGAATAATATTTTCTTTTCGATTGTATCTTTTCCATCTTGTCTCTCTTTGTTTCACTTTGGATATTTCTTCTGACCTATTGTCCAGCTCACTTTTTTGTTGTGGGGGCTCGGAACTGCATCCAATCTGCTGTTAAAGTCAAAGATCACATAATTAATTTTATTTTGGTTTTTACTTTTAAATTTCCATTCAGGTATTTTATAATTTATAGTTTTCTAGTCAACTATATCAAACTTTCCTTGAACATCTTAAAATATTAACACAGTAATTTTAAAATTTGTGTCTGCCAACTTTAATATCTACATTTCTTTTGGACATGTTTAGTTTTTTCCTGGTTTTTAGTTAGTTACTTTTACTTTAATGTTTTGTTATTTTCTATTGGGTGTTACAAATTATATGTAGAAATATCTAAGATCACTTGAAGATATCATTTTTTTCTTTGTCCAAAATTGATTTGCATTTTCTCTGCCAGGAATAAGTCTATGAGGATATCCCTTAGTCCAATCACAGATGAAAAAGATTTGAAGGTGAGGTCGGACCTTCTAAGCGCTAGTCTATGTTATTTTTACTCTTCCTCCTAAGGTGTACTCCTTCAGGGTTTCAACTGAAAGCCTAGTTTGTGTGTGGGTATACTTCCTTATTGTCCAATTCCAGTATCAGTTCTGCTAATTCTATGAGATTGATAGAAGTGCTGCAGAGCTTCCATGGCTCTGTCACTGCTTTCAAATTGGCAAGTGGACTGAGGGAAAAAGGCAAGACCAAATGTCTGACACACACTTTCCTGGCCTTCCGTTTTCTTCATATTGTAACCAGGCAGGTCCTCTCTACCAAGGAAGGCAGTTCCGCAGTGCCTTCGATCAGATTTTTTATTCTTATTTTTACAACTCTTGTCTTTGTTTTACAAATCTGTTTAGGTGTTCTTTATTTGTCTAAATTAGCTAGCTCCCCGTTCCTGGAGGCAGCAGTCTTTCAAATAGCATGTTATTAAAAGAATATAAAGAAAAAATATTCCAGAACCCAAAGAATACCAGAAAGTTGTTGTCTAAAGAAACATAATAAAGGTAATATTCCCCGTATGAATGTTAAATATGTTACGTAGGAGACCAAAAGTTAGAGAAATCATATATAAGAGGAAGAGATACTTAAGAGAAGCAAATGATAATCCCTAAAAGACAAATATGAAATATTCAACCTATAAAAGCAAGAATTCCAAGGTAAGATGAATGGAAAAGAAGAAACAGTTAAAAAGCAAAAAGCTGATCAAAGAATGCTCTTCACTAAAGAAACACCTGAGTCTGCAAATCAAAAGATTAAAAAGCTCAGAGTTCTAGGAATAATCAATGAGAAAAATGTATACTTAGATATATTCTGATAAAATGTCTGAACATGGAGATTGGAAAAAAAGAAAAAGAAAAAGAAAAACCTTACATGCACAAAGAGAATGAATACAGTTTTTGTTAATGATATGGAAAGAATGATTATTTCATGAAGTTATCACTCATTGTTTTCTTACATAAAAGATACCGAAATTTAGGTTCATTTGCATCTTTACAATAATAAAAGCCTAAACTTTTAAATTGGCATCTAAATACATCCAAAATTTCTTTCGATTGATTACTGCTTGCTATCAACTTAGTGGTTGTGTTTGGAAAAAGCTATCATCTTCTTTGTTGTCAAGTTCATTGTGGGAACCTTAGGAATAATGCCTTCATCTACCACAATATATGATGATTTCATATTGTTCTCAATTTCCTTATGATGCTTTGTGCTTACACTCTGTTTACGATTGTGTTTCACACATCCAGGTTCAAAGAAAAATATATTTCAAAAATTTTTAAAAAGTAAATGAGGATACTTAGGTAAGGTAAAGGAAAAGTAAAATAAAAACTAACAACTGAGGACATTTTTTTAAAGGGACTCATTTTAATTGAATGTTAAAGAAAGCAAAGTCCTAGGTTTATAAATTAAAATGTATTAAAGCACAATTTCAGCACAAATTTTAATTGATCAATAGGTGGAGCTGAGTTTGGTTGGTTGGTAATTAATTAAAGTGGAGGAATTAAGCAATGTTTCATGAAGTAGCAAATTTTATTTAAAAAAAAAAACACTTATACGAATCCCCACAGACTTAGTAAACTAGCACACAGCTCTGCACCTCTATCTGACAGACTTGCAAAAGTTATGGGAGTGGATGGCATGAGCATGTTTTTAGCACTGTGGCATACTCCACTTTGTTTCAAGTTTCCATATATTCTTTGCATATTTTCTTTTTTTCTAGGTAATCTCCCTCCCCCCATCTCTCTATCACACACACACACACACACACACACACACACACACACATAGATGCACAATGTACAAATATGCATACAGAGCTTGGATTCTGCTGATTCTTTTGTAAATATATACGCCAACAAAGATTTGACAATATTTCCCCAGGTATTCAGAGAAACAGCATTCCAGTAAAACAAACCATCGTTTACTGGCTAAGATAAACTTAGGCCAGGAATATCCCAGGAGTATGTAACCTCAGTTCAAGAAATCTGACTCTAAATAATTTGTGTTAAAAAGGCTAGGAAATAATGCTAAAAATAAAGTCTAAATGAGAGGATGATTGAAACATCATTGTGTAGGTTTACAAGCATAATAATTAAGCACAACAATGCTGGAATGAAACTGCTTAGGTTTGAATTTCAGTTCTGCAGTAAACATTCTTTCATTTTTGAGAGAATTGTTCAATAGAGAGAAGGAACTTCAAATATGGTATAAAAAGTCCAAAATAGCCATTAGTACAGTAAAAATAGAAAGTAGACTCCCCAACTCACCAGAGGAGGAAAACAAGCCAACACACTGAGTTTAAATTGGAATACAGGGGGATAAAAGAGAAGCTAACAAGTCTGAAGAACGTAAAAGCATGTAATAAGTAAGTCGGAACAAGGTATTTTCCTCATCCTCATCCCACTCCCCCAAGTTCCATTCCTTATTTCTAGAAAATGCCAACTCTCTTCTGGCTTCCTGTTACATATGTAAGCAAGAAGAAAAGCAGACATTTGGTATTGCAACTAAAGCTAGAGAAAGAAGCCCGGGTGCTCTTAGCATAATAGTGCATGGGACATGTGTACTATAATATGTCTGAGTAATATGTTAGATTGCTTTACAGCTTCCCTTTCCACACAATCCAAAGTGCAGCTGCCCACACCCACACAATCCCAACTCCATCTAAAATAGAATCAGACAGGGATCCCTGGGTGGCGCAGCAGTTTGGCGCCTGCCTTTGGCCCAGGGCGCGATCCTGGAGACCCGGGATCGAATCCCACATCAGGCTTCCGGTGCATGGAGCCTGCTTCTCCCTCTGCCTGTGTCTCTGCCTCTCTCTCTCTCTGTGTGTGTGACTATCATAAAAATAAAATAAAATAAAATAAAATAAAATAAAAAATAAAATAAAATAAAATAGAATCAGACAGAACTGAATAATAATGCCCCTGAGACAGGAAAAAAACTGGGGCCAGTGGTAGCTGGGAGGTGTGAAGAGAAAGCAGAAAAGGTCAAAAGAAGCATAGGTTTTGAATTTCCCAGTAACTATGAGAGAAAGCTTCATAAAGCAGCTCTAGACTTGAGCCTGAAAAGCCAGGGGCATGAGATGAATAGAGTAGGGGAGCCATTCCTCAATTCCTCTGGACTCTATAGGTTGGAGTGTCTGACTCAAGACTGAATGAAGTGCTACTTTATGTATTCCCCCTGAATCCTATGAGGATTTGGTCAGCTAAGAGTAAGAGCATTTAATAGTGAAAAGTTCCACCCTTTCTAGCTGCTAGGAAGGGCACAAGAGTCTCAAAAGTACACAAACTTAAGATTTTTCTCATAAGTCAGTATGTATCTTTGTAGAGATTATCTTCTTTCATTTGCCTATAGGCATCTGAAAATAGTTTCCCTTCTTAGTAGCTATGTACCCCCAATATTAACACATAGTTCATTCCCTGACCCCTTTTTTAAATGTGCAACAATTGGTCATTCAACTCCACTGAGGAGAGAATCTTCCAGTAGCCAGGGAAACCAGCTTAGAGAGTCCAGTTCTCTGGGATGTTAAATGGTCTGCCATCCATCTTGAGATGCTTCTTTGGGTCAGCTTGACCTGTCCTGAATTCCTGATACTTCCTTTCTGTATTAACAACAAATCTCTGTCTGTAAGAAGGCACAACTAAACATGATGCCAATGCCTTGATATTTTAATTTTTCTCCACTTTCATTGCACTCCACAGTGGCAAGGCAACTGACTGAAAATGCTTCCTTGGGGTGCCTGGGTGGTGCAGTTGGTTGAGCACCCAACTCTTGGTTTTGTCCTAGGGTCACGATCTCAAGGTCATGAGATCAATCCCCACATCAATTTCCGTGCTCAGCAAAAGAGTCTGTTTAAGACTCTTTCACTCTCCCCCCCAACATGCTCATACTCTCTCTCTAAAATAAATAATTAAATATTTAAAAATGAAAAGAAAATTCTTTCTTACATATGATGCTATGGCCCAAATAGTAAGGCTTTACACAGAAGGCAACATCAGTGGTCCCTATGCATCATAGTTTCAAATTCAAATATCCTAGATACAGCTACAATTTGCTCTAGAGTGTCAAAAATCCAATGTTTTGGGGATCCCTGGGTAGCTCAGTGGTTTAGTGCCTGCCTTCAGCCTGGGGCATGGTCCTGGAGTCCCAGGATCGAGTCCCACATCAGGCTCCTCTATGGAGCCTGCTTCTCCTCTCTCTCTGTCTCATGAATAAATAAATAAAATCTTTTTTAAAAAATCCAATGTTTTGAATCTATGTTATTTAGTTTTTAAAATCTATACATCATGACTAAATGCAATTTAGTATTTTGGAGGGGATCCTGAATTAGGGAAGATTAGTGAAAAAGCTGATGAAATCTGAATGAAGTCTAGAATTCAGCTAAAGTAAATGTACCATGAACGATCAGTGTTAACTTAAGGGAAAATTAGTTAAGGGGCACATGGAAGTTCTATGTATTATCTTTGTCTTTCATTTTTTGGTAAATAAATCTAAAATGACTCCAAATTAAAATTTTATTTTTAAAAAATTTATTTATTCATCAGATCCAAGAGGTAGGGAGCTGGAGCCCTGGATAGTAATTGGAGAAAACAGTTAAAATAAGCCACTGCCTTTTATACACCAAAAGTCTTTGAAGTAAAGATAGCAGCCAGCATCAGTAGCAACTCTTCAGTCAAGATCTTCTGAGGAAGACCTAGGTTTAGTCTGCTTATCTTAAATTTCATGTTGAAATCTTATTATATTCTCTGTTTTATTAATCCATTTTCTTCTAGTAATGAAGACAATGGTAACTTTTTAAAAAATCTACAAATATCCTCAAGGGACAAAATCAACACAATAATCCAGAAGAATAGGACTTATTCACCAGGATCTATTCATGAATGAGATCTCTTGCAGTCATCTCATGTCCACTAACAGGATTCTTAGGCACTGCCAAAATAAATGAAAGCTCAAATTTGCCTATAAGGCAATAAATATAAACGGATTAAATTCCCTCTTTCAATTATAAAATGTTTAATTTGGAACTTGAAATAACAAACAAAATACATTTTATAAGGAAAATAACCATACTGAAGGACTACTGTATGAAAATGGCAAAATAAGTTCAAATAGTGAAAACTGTTTCTGTTTCAGAGATATACAAATGACAGAAAATTAATATAAAAAGAGAAAACTAAATAACAATTTAACATTATTTGGACTAGTAATGGACAGAAAAGCAAAATAGTGTCTGGGGACTGAATCCATAGAATGGCTGGACTTGATATTGGGGACAAAGGAAGTCCAAAAGTTCCACATAAAACTAATGCCAAGCTCATTTTTTGAAGTCAGGGTCTATATTTTGGCTATGACAAGTCCTGAAAAAAAACCTTTAAAAATAATAAGTAATAAAAAATATATATTCTTGTAGAATACTGCCTGGAATTATAGTCCAAATTAGGGAAGCAGAGGATTTAGAACAACCTCTAAACCAGGACCTAAAACCAGGCAACTTTCTCTCCCTCACCACCTTACCTCTGTATTCACCATCCCCAACATCATCACAGGAAATTGGCATTAAATAAATTATATGACCTGGTTCTAGATTGGAAAAAAAGGGCTGAGTGGAGGCAACAGTAAAACCACTCCTCAGAGATGGGTAACAAAAACAAGTAAGAAAAACATGCTTACATACAAGGGAGAGGATTATACAGGGCATGTTCACCAAGGGACAAAAACCTTGAGGGTCATCTTAGAATTCGGTCCATCACACATGTATTATAGATTATTTTGGGAAGGAGGTTCATATAAATTTTAAGAAAGGTTTTATTTATTCGTTTGAGAGAGAGGGTGAGCACAAGCTGTGGGGACAAGCAGAGGAAGAGAGAGAAGCAGGCTTCTTGCTGAGCAGGGAGCCCAATGAAGGGCTTGATCCCGGGACCCCGGGATCACGACCTGAGCTGAAGGCAGACACGTAACCAACTGAGCCACCCAGGTGCCCTGCATGTGAATTTTTTAAATTAAGATGTTGGAAATAGAAAATGTAGCAATTGGACTGAGAAATGCAATGGAGGAGATAAACTTTAGAGTGTATATAAACTGAGAATTAACAAGCAGGAAGATAATACCAAGAAACTCACTAGAATGCAGAGCATAATCATAGAGATTTATAAAAACACAAAAGACTAAGATTAAAACTTATTTGTGAGTTGATAATAGACGGTTATGCTCAAATACTTTAAACAATCTTAATAATATGGTAAGGAGTTTTTAACAGATAATTAAAGCATAACAAGGTCCCTGTAGTCAAGAGAAATATGAAATAATGAATAAATGTAGATGGCATTCCAACTAATATAAACATTAATCTTAGACCATAGAATAACACAGTTCTTGCAATATAGACAGACTGTATAAGCAGCAAAAAAATTCCAAATACAAAGCACCTAGAAATGAGGGATAAAATTTAAAGTATGAGCTCATTAGTGGCTTAGAGCTAGTGAGGATAAGATGCTTGACCCTGGCATAGAATAAAACAGAGTATTAAGACTTGAGATAATGTTCAAATAAAACTACTATATGCAAGCTTTGTAGCCATCTCTAGCCATTCCACTTGCTGGGGCCCAGAGGACATTGCCTTTACCAAGGTATTAATAATTGCATTGATGTGGGGAAGACCAGGATCCCCGAAAAGCTTTATGGTGGTTGTTCTCTGCAGGACAGAGATGATGGCTGCAGATGCCATCATAAAATTGGGTTCCCTCGTTTCATTTCCAGATGGATAGAGACCAGGTGGCACTGTTTAATCACTAGAGACTTGCTGTGTGCAATTACTATAATAAGCCAATGGGGTGGAGCAGTAATCAAAGTCTTTTAACCTAAAATGATCTCTGGTGGTGGCTAATTGAGTATGAAAATTCTGAAGGATAAAAAATGGGCGGACATTAAAATACTGCTTGACACACAAAAGTGAAAAAAATTCTAGGTCTAGTGGCAGAAACTTGATGTGAGTCATTATAGTAGGGATAAAAGACCACTTAAGTGGTTCCTAAATTAAGCCAGTTCTCAGACCCAAAGTCCCCTGATTGCGGGCTTGAGGTAGACCCCACATGTGGCCACACATATTTACCAAACTCTTCTTCCAGGCCTTCTCCAGAGGGACATATGGCCATGCACCAGGGTGACTGACTATACACTAGAGAAAGGGATATACTAAGACATTCATGGGTTAACAGATACTACTCTGAACTCATGTTCACCCCCAAAGCCTAGAATGCCACCATGGTTGGACAGTCAGAAAGCTTTTGTCGGTAAGGTGGAGGTTTGGCCCGAGACCATCTCAGAGTTGATCCACTGGAACTGCAGACCCATTTTGTTATTATTTTTCTCCAAAATGGAGTGTCCACAGATCGGTTCTGTAACCCAGAGTTTAAGGGCCATTATGGTAAAAGTCCTTTTACATTCCCTCCACTACTGAAAGTAGTACTGTTTCCCTGAATGGTACAGACGCCTAGTGATCAAGAAGTAGTACAAGAAGATATTTTTGAAAGGCACATGCATGCCAAAAGGAGGTGAGCTAAACTCCTTGAAAATTCAGAGACCTACTACACAGACGAAGTTTCTAGAGGAGCAGTGGTCTGTGGTAGGTCTGCACTTGGCACTCCCACCATCAGAGACATGAAAGATGCAGAGGTAATGATTCCTTTCATATCCTCTTTTTACTCCCCTATTTAGCTACTACACAAGCCAGATGTATGTTCAGGGATACCTATGTATTATCATAAAATTAATCAGGTTGTGACACCAATTGCAGCTGTTGTTGCCAATGTGGTAACACCATTGGGGCGAATCATAACAGCCCTTGGCACCTTTTATGCAGTCATTGACCCAGGAAACATTTTCTTTTCTGCACCAAGTAATAGAGAAAATGAGAAGTGATTCACCTTCAGTCTTTTACCCCAAGGCTATATGAGCCCTTGGCCATCAGTCTTACATCCTAGAGAAACCTTGATTGCCTTGATATTCCACAGAATATCTTGCTGGTTCATTACACTGATGGCAATATACTAATTAGACCTGGTGATCAGGAAGTAGTAAAAGAAGATGCTTTTGAAATATACAAGCATACCCAGTGAGGTGAGCTTAACCCCCTGAAAGTTCAGAGACCTACCACCTAGATGAAGTACCTAAGAGGAGCAGTGGTCTAGTGGCAGGTCTGCAGTTGGTACTCCCACCATGAAAAAAGATACACAGAGCATGGTAGATTTTTTTCAGATTTTGGAGAGAATATATTCCATATTTGAATGTGCTGTCCTAACCCATTCACAAGGCAATATATAAAGCTGCCAGTTTCAAGTGGGTTCCAGAGTAAGACAGGCCTCAACACTGGGCACAAGCTGTGGTGTGAGTGGCACTGCTATTTAAGCTTTACAACCAAACAGATTCAGTGATATTTGAAGTGACTTTGGCACACAGATAGCTAAATAGAAGAACCACAACACAGATCTTGAATCTGGGAGTAAGGATATGCTATCTCTTTCCGACACCAGCCCTTATCTGAAAATCAGGTGTTAGCTTGGAACTGAGTCTGGCAGAGATACAAGATACCAGGTGACTATGTGACCATGGCTGCCCATCATGAACTAGGCCTTATTTGATGTGGCAGGTCCACTCAAAATCAAGCTCAAGATGGTCTACACAGGATAAGTAAATTGTAGGAGTCAGTGAATCGCTAATGATTATGGGTTAATGGCTATGGGTTGCCTAACTAGTCAGGGACCTTTAGAAAGTTGAAGATTGTTGACAAGATCTGAGGAAAAGGAACATAGATGAATGTGGTGGCCATGAAAATGCATGCTTAGCTCTCCTGCTTTAGGGAGCATAATTGTCTTGTGGCTCAAACTGTTGCTTTTCTGGATCTACCACCACATTCCTTTTTTTCTTTCTTCTTTTTTTTTAAGTTTTATTTACCCATTTATTTATGAGAGAGAGAGAGAGAGAGGGAGAGAGGCAGAGACACAGGAGGAGGGAGAAGCAGGCTCCATGCTGGGAGCCCGACATGGGCCTGGATCCCAGGACTCCAGGATTGCACCCTGGGCCAAAGGCAGGCACCAAACCGCTGAGCCACCCAGGGATCCCCACCTTTTTTTCTTTTTTTTAAGACTTATTTATTTATTCATGAGAGACACAGACTGAGAGAGAGAGGCAGAGACATAGGCAGAGGGAGAAGCAAGCTCCTTGCAGGGAGCCTGATGCGGTACTCGATCCTGGATCCCAGGATCATGACCTGAAAGGCAGGTGCCCAACTGCTGAGCCACCCAGGTGTCCCCTACCACCACATTCCTGTCCAGGCCACAATTCCCATGGGCTGCACTGAGCCAGTGACTTTGCAAGTGGGCTTATGGATACACACCCCTCCCTGTAGACACAGGACCTTTTCAGTGGAATACTTGGACTCAAGGACTCTCTACCAGCCTGCACAAAGTTTCTGGAATTACCTTGCAGTCTGAAACACTTTATACACATTGCCCCGTCCTTCTCACTCTCTTTCAGAGACATCAGGCCTTCAGTGAAGGCTTTTCTCCACTGCCTCTAGTTTCTTCCCTTTGTTTCCTCACTGATCTACTTCCCCAATACATGTCTTGCATGTTGTAGAAGGCTATAGTTTCATATTCTTGATATTCAAAGATACCAGTTCATAATCCCTGAAATCTGTAAATGTACCTAATTTGAAAAAAGTGTCTTTGCAACTGTGATTGATTAAGGATTTGGAGATGATGGATTGATTACCTTGTTGGACCCCAATGCTATTACAGATGCCCTCAAAAGAGAAAGGATGAGCAAGATTTGACACAAACACAAGCAGAGGAGAAGGCAACATGAACATTAGCAGTTAGAGAGATCCGAAGATGCTGGTAATGCAAAGTATAGCAGAAGCCACCAGAAGCTGGAAGAGGCAAAGAACAGATCCTCCCCTAGAGTCTCCAGGGGCAGTGTGGTTCTGCTGACAGCTCAATTTCAGCCCAGTGAAACTGATCTCAGAACTTCTAGCCTCCAGAGCTGTGAGAGAATAAGTGTGTGTTTTTGGAAACTACTAGATTTATGGCAATTTGTTAAAGCAGCCATAGGAGACCAATACACGTGTCTAATTCTGTCCTGGCACCTGCTTCCTGAGGACCTGAACAAACACAGTTGGTGCCACTTGTAATCCAAGAAAAGAGGCAATAAGATGGGTTTTGGGGATGAGGTCTCTCCCTGCTCAGCAGGCAAAGATGATGCCATCCTGAGTGGTATATGGGACACGGATAGTCCCTGGCACAAGGCAGCCCAATACTAACAATCATCAACAATGACCTGAAAGGCATTTGGATGATAAGGAGGAACCATACTTATAAAGACAGAAGAGTTGGTTGATTACAGGTAAATCGTTTTGCTCACTACAGAGGAATAACAGGAAACTAAGCGCTTTGAACAAGCAGTTAAAGGCAAGTGTGAGAGCCAGTGGTCTGTTTAATAGCTTACGGAGTGGAAGAGAAGACACAGTCAAGCAGGAAATCGAAGCTTTGAAAGTTAAGGTCTCAGAACTCCACAGATGATTAAATACTCAGGCAAGGAGGCTCTGTAGTCTTAAGGTCAGAGCCCTGGGTGGAAAAACCTGAGACCTTGATCCCTAGGTCCCTGTGCTGGAAGATGCTGCAGAGGCCCCTCCCATGCAAAGCAAAAAGTACACCTCTCAGAAACTGCCTGTATTTCCTCTCCTGGTTGCCAGTCTGTGGGCTAGGACTGCATCCCAGCATAACCTGCGTGGGGCCACGCTGGGTCTGACAAAGGAAAGGGATTATACACCCAAGGGTCTGCAAGAATTAGCTACTTCTACACCAGCGGGAGCCAGGAGAATGAATCTGGTATCAGATTTAGAAGGAGCTTACTAAGTGGGGCTGCCATAATCGGACTGGATAAAACAGGATTTATCTATTTGGGGCATTTTTTTTCAGAGCATGAGAGCTAATAATTTGGCAGGAACCTGAGGGAGTGACTACATTTGTTGTCAGAATGGCTCCTGGAAGTCTAAGGAAAGTGATGGCCCCCATTGAATGAGGTGGTAATGTCTGACTTGCCTGACAGGTAGTAAAGAATAAAGCGGCTCAGGGAGGTGGGTGAGCTGGAATAAATGTATTAGTTGAGGCTGGAATACTCATCAGAGGATTATGTTCCACTGGAAGAACAGGACACCAATGTACCATTCAGTAAGGCTGTGAGGAAAGCACTGGTGAGAGGAGGCCAACATCACTAAAAATTGTTTGGTAGGTGACCGCTGAAGACCAGGGCTGATTGTGGGAGAGGCAGACCCAGAGCTGGCTTTGTTAATACCCATGGCAATGAGAGTCTACATAGTGGTGCTTAGTACCAGAAGCCAGGAGGCCATGATTACCTGAACAACTGGCAGAGTCAGAGGGACAACCTGGGGCTTTGACCTCTACAGGGAGCTGTTGAAAGAACTTGACACTCAGGAGCAGAATAGTCCTGCAGCCAACAGTAGTGTTATTTCACTTCACTTCTATAGCCAGGTACAAAGGTAAGAACAGAAAAGTAGGAAGGTAAGGGTGCTCACTCCAATAAAAAGTCACAATCCAGGGTGCCTGGGTGGTTTAGTCAATAAAGCATCTGCCTTTGGCTCAGGTCATGGTCCTGGGGTCCTGGGATCCAGCCCCATGTCAGGCTCCCTGCTCAGGGGGGAGCCTGCTTCTCTCTCTTCCCCTTCCTCTGTATCACACCCCAGCTCATGCTCTCCCTCTCAAATAAATAAATAAATAAAACTTTTTTTAAAAAGTCACAATCCTACCTAGACATCCCAGATGCAGAGCACATTAACTGAAGAGATGGATTAGATCAGTGTAATATTAAAGAAATTGAGCCACAGGCAAAATAAACATCATTCCCAAGATCACACAGCTAGTGTGTCAGAGACTAAACTCAGGAAAATATATCTGCACTATTTACAACAAGGTGTTAATATGCGAAGGAAATCAATCGAGTAGATAAGTACAAAAGTGTGCAAAGAAATTAATAAGTGATTAATAAATATATGAAAAATTTAATAAACAAAGGAGCATAAAATAGTTTGTCATCACATTAAACTTGATCATTAAATATTTTTAAATAACAATATACTGAGCTAAAATTCAGGAGTATAAAAACTAGAGCATCATTTCTGGAGGTAATTTTTGCTACACTTATAAAATACTTGAACTTTGGGAATCTTTTGATTTCTATAAATTATACACTTAAGAATTTATTTTACACAAATCATCAGACATGTGCATAAGAGTTTATTTATAAAGACAATAATTGAGCATAAAATACAACTGGAAAATTAGAAAAAATATCCTTAATGTTTAAAACACTATGATATAATCAGAATAATATAAAGCCATTAAAATTATATTATTGAATAATACTAAAATCTTAAAAAAAAAAAAAAGGGGGCAGCCCCGGTGGCACAGCGGTTTAGCGCTGCCTGCAGCCCAGGGCGTGATCCTGGAGACCCAGGATCGAGTCCCACATCGGGCTCTCTGCGTGGAGCCTGCTTCTCCCTCTGCCTGTGTCTCTGCCTCTCTTTCTCTCCCTGCATCTCTATGAATAAATGAATAAAATCTTTAAAAAAAAAAAAAAAGAAGAAGAATACTCAATGACATAGAAATATTCACAAAATATTGTTTAGGCATGAAATGGTAGATTCAAAAGAATTTTTATGTTGGTGTGCAAGAGATTTTACCCAAAGAACATGTGAAAATTTTAAAAGTCCATCGAATTGATGGGGCTAGACCTCAGAGATCAATTACAGCAACACTCTCATTTTTTGGTAAATCTACTAGGACCTAGAAGAGTTAATATTTTAAAGTAGAAACAAAAGAAATAGATTGGGAGCAATTTGTCATCCAAAAAAAGTATGTGCGTGTATAAAAAAAATTATAAAAGTTTACACCAAAATGTTACTAGCATTCATTTATCTGGGGTATGTGAGTAAATAATTCTTTCATGTACTTAGTTTTTCTCTATTTCCATTACTTTTGCAATGAATATGTAGAAACAAACAAAAGATAATATTTTAAAATATTTGCTCAGAGAATTAATATGTGATTAAAAGCTCTCTGTCTCAGGGATCCCTGGGTGGCTCAGCGGTTTGGTGCCTGCCTTTGGCCCAGGGGCAATCCTGGAGTCCCGGGATTGAGTTCCACATCAGGCTCCCGGCTTGGAGCCTACTTCTCCCTCCTCCTGTGTTTGCCTCTCTTTCTCTCCCTCTGTGTCTGTCATAAATAAATAAATAAATAAATAAATAAATAAATAAATAAATAAATAAATGTTTAAAAAATAAAAAAAATAAAGAAAAGCTCTCTGTCTCAAAATGCTTCTCAAAAATCTGCCTATATGTACGTGAAAATTCTCAGATGGGCATTCATTAGCATTCACACATATCCTTTAAGCTCAGAATTACCTTGGTCAGGATGCAAATCTAATTTTCCTTTAAGATATAAAACAATTACCCCATTGCATGAGAGGAGGACTAGATTATATGAACACCAAAAGTACATGAATAAAATTGAACAATGAATCAATAAAATCCATGTAACATATTTAGCTACATATATAATCATATATATGATTATACATATTATATATAATATGTACACATATATACATATATATGTACATATATAAATATTTTTTGCTGCTCAAAAAATAAAATTAAAGTCAGATCACAGAAGTACTATAATTAATATTTTTTTCATAACCAGTGTAAATTTTGAATTTTCCCTCCTTATATTGTATCTGTTATGAGCATAGATTTGCCCCACTGGGGTAAACTATTACTATTCAGTTCTCTTCCCCATCCTCATCAGTATAATCACCCTCACAATGACACTGTGCTGACACAGAAAAACCAGGACCTGGACTTCAAACACCATTGACTCCTACCTCATACCCTAGTATTGATATTGAGCATGTTCATACCCATCAGTGTTCTTCATACCCATCAGTGTTCATACCCAGGCCCATGATCACAATCTGATAAGTCTTTGAGCACCTAGTAACCAGACCACCTCTGACATGCCCAGGACCACTGGGCAACAGAAGGCTTTAAAGTCTTTGGAATTTTAGAGAACAAGGCCATAGCTTATCCAAAATGTCAGTTCAGTAAGTGCAGACAGTTGCAGGTGGTAGGAGAAGGGATAATGAGTAATTCCTCTGCATTTCTGACACTTCAGAATTTAAGGACTGAGAGATCAGAAAAGAGAGACTTGTATTGAAGAACATGGAAGACAGAAGCTAGCCCAGGGCCTTGACTTGTAATCCAGACTCTAGGATATTCTAAAAGACTACAGTGGTTTTTCCTTCAGGGTCAGTCTTAAACCCAATTTAATTCAGGAATAAAGAGGCTATTTGCCAAAAAAAGACGTTTCTAACCATTCATGCCTAAAATCATTTTACATACACAAAGAAAGCCTTTATTACCCAATGAGAGAAACACAATAAAATACTAATACCAGGAAGAGTTCATCCAAAGAATAAGTAGAATTTGTATATAGATTAATAAAATGCTAGGGCTGGACCTTCGAGATCAATTATAGCAACATCCTCATTTTATGATGAGCCCACTGCAATCCAGAGGAGCTATATTATGAAGAGTAGAAGTAGACTGTGCAATTGTTTATTTAATCCCAAAACACTGGAGCCAGAAGTAGCATTGAAATTTTAAAGATTGTTCTTTTTAAAGATATATGTTTTTTTAATTTATTTATTTTAGAGAGAGAGAGAGAACGCATGTGCACGTGTTGGGCGTGCACATGAGTGGGGGTAGGCGCAGAGGGAGAAGGAGAAACAGACTCCCAGCCAAGCAGGGACCCCAGTATGGGGCTCAATCCCAGGACCCCGGGTTCACAACCTGAGCCAAAGGCAGATGCTTAACTAACTGAGCCATGAAGGCACCCCTAAAGATTGTTCTAAGACAAAAATAATAAATGGAATTTTTGTGTGCTGATACTTTAATTGAACCTGTAACTCTGCAATGTCATTGAAAAACAAGGGTTTATATAACTATAAAATGATAGACCCCGGTAGACTACTAAAGAATTTTGAGATTGATATTATGACAAGGTCTATGGACCTCTGGACAAAGGTCAGAGGATGTGGCCTCACTTCCTATTCTGCTAATCCACTGTATGGTCCTAGACAAGATAAAGGACCTCTTAGGTGCTCCTCCAGTCCTTTGAATGTAAAAGAGAGCTGAATACAGGATCTGTAAAGCCTAAAATCTACATAATACCATGAAAATCACATTTCCTGCAAATTGCAGATTTCTTGAGGGCTCTGTCTACAAATCCGAGACTGTCTATACCTTTGTTCTTATCCACTAAGAACCTCTTAAGATTCTCACATAAACAAAAAAAAAACTTAGATTGCTCCATCAGTATATCAATACTATTACTTTTTATCAAAATTGCCTTAGAGCTTACACAGCAAACCCTAAAATGATGCATAGTATAAATCTCTGTTACCAACTTAATAAATACTATAGAGTGATAACATTCTAATAAAAATGATGAAGTGTGTCCCACAAGGAGACAGCAACCAAAATACAATAACCACTTATCCCCATGAATGATGAGCTTATAAATTACAGAATTGGCCTGGTAAAGACTGAAAATTTTCATAACTACAGATTAAAATCAAGATTTAAAAAAAAATTCCTTCTGTTATCACAACTGATATGAAAGAGTTCTAAATGACACTGACTTCAAGAAAAATTCTATGTACTGGCTCTTCAAATACCTCCTCAATTAAAGCATTATTTTTTCCCACAAATCACAACTTCTGCTTACATTACATAACCATATCTGGATGATTTTTAATCATTAGAAGATGATTTTTAATTATTCCCTGGAAACTCCATGACAAAATTTTTCTGAAGGTTGATTTTCAGAGGCTCGACATTGCCAAATGCGACACCCTCCCTTCCTCACCTGCTTTCTAACAGTTAAAGAGACTTATAATAAAGTGGTTGGTGCACTGCATAGTAAGCTAATACCTTCTACTCCAGAAACAAGAGTGCACAGAAGTTAACCTCTGACCCACAGGTTAAGTTTAGGTCTAAAAGGAAAGGAATTTTTCTAAGATTATTGGAAAGAAAAAGGCTATTCATATCATTCTACAAAGAGTGAATATTATTCATTAAAATTCTCAACCATCTGGAAAAAATAATTATCGAAGAAGTACTGAGGGCTTTAAAAAAATCATTTCAAGTTTAAGAAAAGACAGTGAATGGAATTCTCTTTTTCTTGTTAATTTGTCCAGCAATATTGGAGTATCAAGCACATTCATTTCCATCAAACACCTGGCCTCCCTGACATTTGGTGCTCTCCTAGACAAATATCAAGAAATAACCCAGATTTTTCAGCTATTCTCATTTATGGTTTCAGAGAAAACCTGACATTGATTTTTGCATATGACTCTGATTGACTTCAGTGGGAGTCCTGCACACAATTTGGTAGTACAAAATGATCTCTAGCCTAGTAGTCTATGCCCCTTCCATAAAGATATTTTATGGTTTCCAATCCCCAGCCTTTTATTTTCGAAATCATTTGCTCAGATCTTTAGAACTTTCTCTTTATCTCCTATAATATCTTTTTTATTTTTTAAATTTTTAAAAATATTTCATTTATTTATTCATGAGAGACACACAGAGAGAGGCAGAGACATAGGCAGAGGGAGAAGCAGGCTCCTTGTGGGGAGCCCCATGCGGGACTTGTTCCTGAGATTCCAGGATCACAACCCAAGCCAAAGGCAGATGCTTAACCACTGAGCCACCCAGGGCTCCCATCTCCTATAATATTATTATAATTTTTTATTTATTTTAAGATTTGTATTTTTATTCATGAGAGACACAGAGAAAGAGAGAGGCAGAGACAAAAACAGAGGGAGAAGCAGGATCCATGCAGGGAGCCCGAAGTGGGACTCGATCCCAGAACTCTAGGATCACGCTCTGAGCCAAAGGCAGATGCTCAACCACTGAGCCACCCAGGTGTCCCTCTCCTGTAATATTTTAAAGCATAAAGTTCAAAACTTGGTAAACTATTTTTTTTAGTTTAATCTTAATTTAATATTTCTTTAACACACAGTCATTAGGCCTCAGGTGCCCAGGAGATATAAACACTTTTACTGACACTGACTTTCCAAAAGAAAAATTATAAATTATAATAATCTTAAGATTTAGTCACAGTTTATAGCAATGCTGTTAATGAAAAGCAAGTAGTCCTATACTTTTGTTCTGTTTCCAATAAGCATGACTTGTCTTTTTTCACAGGACTTTGTCACTTATGAGGAGTTTCACTTCAAGTAACAAAACATGTGACTTAAAATGGCTTGAACAGGGGCACCTGGGTGCTGCAGTCAGTTAAGTCTCACTCTTGGTTTTAGCTCAGGTCATAATCTCAGGGTAATGGGATTGAGCCTCACCTCAGACTCTGTGCTCAGTAGTGGAGTCTGCTTGGGTTTCTCTCTGTCTCTGCCTCTCCCTCTGTCCCTTTCTTCTCTGTCTGTCTGTCTGTCTCTCTCAAATAAATAAATACATCTTAAAAAATCATTTTAAAATGTCTTGAACATCAAGGATGTTTTAGTGTCTTATCAAGACTCTTTGAAGTAGAGGTTTCAGTTGGCTACTATAGCTGCTCAAAACTGTCAGGGCTCTGAGTTGTCTTCTCTGCTACTTTATTGGCTCTCCCCTTATGGCCGCAACATGGCTGTCACACTGCCAAGTGTCTTTCCCCCATACCACATCTCCAAAGGCATGAAAGAAGAATGTGGGCTTCACTACACTGCTGATTCCCTGGAGCTAGGAATTCCACCTTCCCTACTCACATGTTAGTCATATACCTGAACAACATCAGAGATTTGTTTGCAATGAAGTGAGAAGAGCAAACAGAAGACATCCAGTCAGTAGTATCTACAGCTGGAATTCCTTACTCTGTCACAAAAGAAGTCACAATATCAGTTATTTTGTGTAACTATTCACATAATAGTGGTAGTCACACAGGTACAGAAAGCTCCTGACAAATATATAGAGTATGTATTTATAAATGCACAGGCATTCAACATGCTTTTTCTCCAATCAAGGACCATATTTTTAAATAAAGCACCTATAGTCCAAGATGCTGAAATGACTTATGGGATGCTATCAGAACACCTAATTATCTTCATTTTATCAATAATCCCAGCACAAGCATATATTTTATTTAACTATGCATCCATTTATATAAATGCCAATGGTATACACTCTGAAAGATATTCAATACACTTGCAATGGGTAAACAATAATATGTGAATCATACCTTAATAAAGTTGCATACACACACACACACAGTTTAAAGAAAAAAAAAAAGGTAATTTGGCTTTCGCACTGGTGCTCTCTGTCATGAGATAATTTCTTTTGAAGCCAGTCATCATGTTGTGAGAAAGCCCAGGACTGATGGAAAGGCTATGTATAGATATTCCAACAAAAGCCTCAGCTAGGCCCTTGGCTGACAGCCAGCATCAACTGCCAGACACTAGAGTGAGCAAGCCTTCAGATGATTCTAGCCCCAGCTTAGGCTTCAGACATTATGGAGCGAAATAATCCATCCCTGTTGTACTCTATCTGAATTCCTGACCCTCAGAAACCAGGAGAGATAATAAGTGATGATTGTTGCATTGAGCCACAAAGTTTTGAAGTAATTTGTATCATCAATAGATAACTAATCCTGACACTAATGAAATCTACAACACAAATGAAGGTAAAATAATGACTATGACAAATTGTAAAATGAAGGTATCTGGAGCAGTAACAGTATCTAATTAGGGGATGAATTTATTTATCACAATAAATCCACAAAAATTCAAGGATTTGGGAGTGACTTATGGCTGTGATACACTGAATGAGTGGGCACTAACTAGAGTTAATAAATAAGATGACTTTGTTAGAGATCATGGAAAGGTAGCCATGAGTGTGGACTTTGACAAAGCTTGCAGGTTGGTAACGCCATTCTTCCATATTAGCTATGCGACCTTGGAAACGTAACCTCTCTGAACCTCTTTTCTTTTATGAAAAATGGATGTTTGAGAGGACTAAATGAGATGACACACGTTAAATACTTAGCATTGGGCCTGGTTCAGTAACTATTGGTTATAGTTGTTACTATCATGAAATACTTGAAGTGATACCAATAATGTGGCCCCAAATTATCTCTACCTCTAAATGTGCCACTTAACCCTTAGATATTAGAGATGAAGATAATAAGTCTTTTGAAGTCCTTCTTGTGAACATCTTTGTGAGGTTCCAGCAACTTCTTTTCATATTTCCAATTCCCAATTAATCTTCAACATCACTTGTAGAAAGTAATCATAGGATCAAGAATTTCAGTTGCTGCTAAACAGCTAAAGGATGGGATTTCCATTTATTTATTTTAAGTAATTCATGGAATTTGCTGGTAGTAGTTCAGAAAATCTCTTCATTGCTAGAGAGGCAGTATTGTCATGTCATTCTTTGCATGACTATTTAACAGAGGATAGATTTTTCTACGTGCTATTTGCTATTTTAAAGGACAAGTGAAGTCAGAGTTCAAAACAAAAATGATGATATGTACATCTTCAGTTGTACTTCACTGAATGACTTGAGATATGCACAAAATGGAGGCTGACCTCTGCAAAGAAACAAGCATGCATTTGGAGCTTTGCATTCTCACTGTGTCATCACGCTACTTCAAGGACATCAGCAAAGAACTGCCATCAGAGGACACTTATAAAATAAAGAACACCTTTCTAAGATTCAGTGTGTAGTTTTATCTGTATCTTATCTGCCTTTCTGTCCCCAGCACTTTACATGATTCCTAGATCATAAGAGGCACTCGATAAATCTATGTTGAATTGAACTACCAGGTCAGAAAATAGATGCCAAACCTTCAGAAGAATCCCCTCCAGAGCCTTGAGCATAAAGAAGTGGTGTTTCTCCCTTAAGCCCAATGAAAGCTGTGCTCTACTTGTGGCTCTACTTGTCGCTCTACTTTTCTCACTCTTTCCAGGCCTTCTCCCTGGCTAGGACTATACAGTAGAATATGCTAGATCATTGCAAAAATCTCTGGAGCCTAAAGGCTGACTTCAAACTTCAGTTCTGCTGCTTTTCTAGCTGTGTTACCTGGGACAAGATCACTGAGCCTCTCTGTGCCTTCGCACTTCATTTGCAAAGTGGAGTGTAGCAGTGCCTATCTGTCAGGATTATTGTGAGGAAGAAATCTGCAAACATATGTAAAGTAAATAGACTGAAGCTGCCACACAGTAAGCAGGCAATAAATGCTAGTTGTAATGACAGACATCCAACCTAGTACCTGTCTGGGGCCTGCAACTAAGGGCCGGGTCCTAATTCCTCCCCTTTGCTACACTGGTGAGGGAGCCACACAGACGCTGCAGCAGAGATTGCTCTTTGCACTCACACCCTCTGAGAAGGATGGACGGACAGGGTCTCCTTCCATCAAAGCTCTAGAGGTTAAGGTGGACGGAGAATCACCCCCGATAATCTTTAGAAAGCCCAGCTGTGAACAAAAACACAGTCTTATTTTATTTCATGGGCAGTTATTTTCCTGCCAGTTTGGTTTCAACTAATGTCAAATATGTCCTAAAATTTGAAAAAGTCCTTGGATTTTTCTCCTCAAACAAGGCAGCTCTTCCAAATCATTACCAGCCACCTCGTTTTGTACATTTTAAAATACGTTACTACAAAGGCTTGAAATGCTGCCACCTAGAGACAGTTATTTCATAAAGATACAAGGCCCTGATATTGAAAGGCCACTAGAATAGAACTTGGCCATGCATTCAAAATGCCATTTAAAATAATAATAATAATAATAATAATAATAATAATGTAAATTGGTTACTTACCTATTTATATAAAATAAGTAGGGTTAAGAAAAAGAGGAAAGTAATTCAAAGTAGAAATAAATAGCATCCTCTATAATATTTTTAAACCAGTTACTTTCACAGCAATGCAGTACTTTTGTTTTATGACTGGAATAATCGTTTAGAACAGAATGGGAATATCTAGGAGTTAAAACCTCTTGCCTTCTGGCCTACCACCCATGCGTGGGTGTCTAAGCCCCACCTGCTGTGCTCTGATAAACCACACACTTCAGGAGAACAGAGACCAGATGGTATATGCCTTGGGCTTCTCCTAAAGCCTCATCTACAGGCATTCTATCTCTCTACAAGTCTCTGCGTGCACACACCTTTGTGTAAAACCATTTTCAGTGTTCAGGGATTTAAATTATACTATAGAGTACAGGACATAGCAGCTAGTTAAGTTTTTTGGTTATAATTAGAAATTTCATGAGGATCA
Source organism: Vulpes lagopus (assembly GCF_018345385.1). NCBI lineage: Eukaryota > Metazoa > Chordata > Mammalia > Carnivora > Canidae > Vulpes > Vulpes lagopus. Next base: position 18,018,598 of record NC_054824.1, on the reverse strand, counting down.
GAAGAAAAGTATTTCCATTCCACAAGAAAGAATGTTTTGAAAGAATATCACTCATTATGCACAAGGGGTAAAGTCCAACCATAAATATATTGAAGTTTTCCACATTTTCCATTAATACATGACCAATGCCTCCTTTCCAGCCTTCAAATCTCTCTTGCTGTCATGACACTTTCATAAACTGCAACTGCCTTTGATTCTTGTTAGGCATATTTCTTTTCTTTTCTTTTCTTTTCTATCTTTTCTTTTCTTTCTTTCTTTCTTTCTCTTTTTTTTTTTTTTTTTTTTTACTGTTTCCATCATTAACCCCTCCCTATACTCTGGTCAACTTTGCATTCATCTACAAACTTTGGGAGTAGAATCAATTCCTCAACCACCTGCAACCAACCAGAGTGAGAATGGAATGAAGCAAAGTCGTGGTGGTATCAGAGATATTTTTCGGTCATTTGAGGAAAGGTGTCACATTTAGGAAAAAATATAAAGAATTTTAACTTCCAAACAGTGTCCTAGCTATAGTCCAACAGACACTTGGAAATCTAAAATGAACAAAGCTGGCATTCCTTTCCTTAGACACTGAGCCAAGTGACAATCCAATTTCCCAATTATCCTCGAGAAGTAGCATGATCACTACAACCCCCCAATTTAGTGGCTGAATTCTCATATAGCATAAAATGCATTCAGAGAGAACATAGAAACTTGGGTCTCCATGTTCACAACAAGATAGGACTTTTTTTAAGTTTTTATTTTAACACTAGTTAGCTAACATACCGGATAGTGTATGTATTATTCAGTATATATAGTGTATGTATTATATTTGTTTCAGGCATATAGGATAGTGATTTAATAATTCCATACATCACCTAGTGCTCATCACAATTGCACTCCTTAATCCTCATCATCTATCTAACCCCTCCACAACCTTCCCTCTGATAACCATCAGTTTGCAGGATAGAATTTGACTGCATGTGTCTAAATGCAACCACAATAAAATTATAGATTTCAATTAGGAACAGGTATCATAATAATACTGTACCATATTTGTTCTGGAAGGTTAGACCAAGGACAAGAAAAGTATAAGTTACAAGAAGTTCCTCTCTTTTTTTCTATCTTATGATTTTGCTCTGCTACAGTCAAACTCAGGACTATACAACTCTTTTGCAGAGAATACAAAGCAGGTTCTGGTTTCTCTGCCAACTCCATACTAAATTGAGTATTTCAAGCTATTTTATAACATCTGTGATAAGCAATGCTTTTGAATGGCTTTTGTTAATATTCTACTTCAAATAAATAGACAAAATATATGAGAAAAGGATTCATTATCCACGTGAAATTGCAAAAAGAGAAAAAATAAGGAAGCACAGCGAAGCATGCCTGAGATTAGAAACCCAGACATACACAAACACTCAACAAATGCAAGGGAAAATAGCCAGAAATAGAGCCGTGCCAAACTAAGACATCTCTAAACCATTGTGAGATGCAGATGAAAGTCAACATGTGAATAATTGCATATCCATCTTTCATATTTATATGTGGGATTCTTCTATTTCATGAAAACTAAAATGTATTCATGGGAAATCTCAGAACAAGAGGAGGGAGGACAAAATAACCCTTTGCCATCTCTGAATGGCTACCCTCTCCACGGTCCTTAAAGGTTCGTCAAGAATAATTATCCTGGAACTTTCCCATGATGGAAATGGTCTGGCCAAGGTTTTTCCAGACTCTAACAGGCAGGATACTTTCTCTGAGAAAATTTTCCCTGATTTCTTCTAATGGTTTGTCTAAAGCTAGGTTTTATGTGAGAATAGGAAAACAGTTTAAGAGCTAGATCTTAAAAACTACTAAACTTTATTCTACATATGAAATTACTTTGAAACATACAGTGATTCACTCATCTAAAAGTCAGTAATTCTGACTATCTATAACGTACCCAAATTGCAGCAGGCTTGTAGAATTCTGGATAACATTAAAATATCTCTGCCTTCATTGAATCTTAATAACACACATGATTCAAAATAATATATAAAAGCCAAAAATGAAAAGAAGCCAGAATTAAATGGTTTCCTAACATTTTCATCCATGGTAGTACTATATAAATCACATCCAGCCTAATTATCAAATTTTTACCTGAAATGATCTAACGGGTAGTATCATTACATCATCACATTGCAGAGTCCTATTCCATATTGCTACGAGGGCCCCCTTTGATATATACAGCTTTCTTGATACACTAGGGTGACATAAGCAAGGCACAGAATAATTCATAGGGAATTTTACTGACTATGATGCCTACCAGCATCATAGGTGTAGATGATACACTATCAAAAGAAAAGCTCAAAAGAATAAATTTCTCTCTAAAGTTTTTTTCACATTAAAATATCCTCTCTAATTCCTTCCCAATTCAGCCTATGACCCAATCCCCAGTATTTCATAATAAAGAGAGCTGTTATCAAGAAAAGGAGAAGAAAGGGGCTTTTGATATCTCTTTTCAAGAGTTCCATCTGATGTGCTTATCTGGTGATGTACCATATTGCCAATTAGCACTCTGAAGTTTCCATATTCCTTCAGGTGCACTAGATATTTTGGTATCTGAGTTACATAAATTTTCCACAGCAAATAAGTAAAGATAAAAATGTGCCTCCACTTTATCACAAAGAAGGTTGAAATAAGCCTGAAACCAAAATGAAATACAGAATGAAAGCCTCTATGGAGGCATTATTAATTCATTTTTATTAATAAAAAAAATTGCATTTCTATAGAAAGCTTCTATGCCCCGTGAACAAAGGAGAGATAATAAAGTCACAGCAATGACAGACTTTTAAATTCTGAGCCCTTCTCCTGGGGACCCAGGGCAGTTCATCTAAATTGAGTTCTGGGCTATTAGAAGACATAAGTGTATGATTACTAAAAGATCATAACTAACGTCACATAAATTTCCTTAAGATAAAATTCACAGACACTCAACAATGTGTAATATTGTCATTGGAATGTTTCCACAATTAACAATATTAGCATTTCCTTATCTGCTTTATAAAGGTGGACTAGAGTTAATATACTTACTATTTTTTTCACATGTAATTCTGCTTTACTTAGATCTTCCTCTGACTATACTCAAGTCAAAATAAGAGGAATCTTCTTGCCTGTGATCTGGGCAACTCTTCATAACTAGGTTAATTTTCATACTATGTCTACCATATTACATTTCTCCCCAACCACAGCCAATGGCTTCCTGGTGACAGTAAAAATAACCTAACAGGTATCCACTGCCTCCCATAAGCTCTACCTAACTCACCTTTCCTGTCTTAGGGCTTGGTGCATGGCCACTCAAATCCTCTGTAGGTAGGCTAGTTGTCCCTTTGTTTTCAAGCACGATGTGTAGTTCCACTAGCACATAGCACTGTTCCTCAGTTTTCTTCACTTTTCTCTATCAGTCTGAACCTTACCCTTGATGTCTCATGTTCTGTCTGAAGCTGTCCCTAACCAGAGCATCTCACAGTTGTCCATACTTCTCAGGGACCTATATCGCATTTATTGTCTATGCCAGTCAATTAATATTTGTCATATTTCTTATATTTTTAATTAACTACTTGAATATAGCTCTCTCCACACAGGTATTTAAATTTAGTAAGAGATAGAGACATTTTTTAATATTGGTTTTGCCTTTAATTGTCATCCCTCGGTGTACTGCACATAGCAGGTGTTCAACAAATTCTTAATTTATTCAAATAAACTCAAAGAGCAACACAAGAGATTCGTGCTACATATAAAACATTCCTTTCCAGAGAAACCTGCTAAGCATTGCACTAAGTTGCCAAGAGGAATCTTATCCCTTGGGTGTCATTAAAAATAGATACATACTACATTGTGCTGGATGATACAAAGGAAAGTAATAACTCTGGAAAGAAATAACCAAGGGTATATTGGCCCCAGTTCTCCTGTTTTATTATCCTTTAGGTACTTCAATGCCTTCCAGACTATAAACATACAAAAGAAAGAGATAATTTAGTACCTGGGTAGGTGCTTTAGTCTCCAGTGGAGGCAGGGAATGAAGTAAACCATTAGCAATTGTGAGCTCTGTTTGTGACTGGAAAGTTAGGCCTGATAAATCTGTGTAAGTTCTAATATATAAATATAGCAGTATCAGTTTATATCAGATACTTTTCACAATACATACTTTCCACATTGGTCAGAATCTACTACCAACCCATCTCTCTGTTTCATCCTTCAATTTCATTTCTCTTGTCATCAACTCTGCCTCTGGATTTGTCTGCTAGACCACTTAAGTTTAATGCAGTTGTGGATATATTGCTACTTGGTTTCTATTTGTCCTGTTTTTTGATTCTCAGTTCCTCCTTGACTGACTTTCTTTGGGGGTAAGAGGAGTTAACCCAAGAGTTTTCAGTATTTCATTTTAATTCATATATTGACTTTTTAACTATATCTGTTTGTATTATTTGGGGTGGATATCCTAGAGATTAATTTACCACAGTCTACTTAGGCTTAATGGTGTCTTAATTCATGTAAAATTAACAATCTGGTGAAAGTAAAATTCCACTTAACTACCTCTTATTTCTTTGCCATTGTTTTTATATATTTTACTTGTGTTATAAATGTCATGAAGCTCAGTCAGTTATACATAAAAGAGGAATAGAAAAACGTAATATTTTATGTTTACATACATATTTGCTATTTCTTGCTCTTTTCTTCTTCCCAGTAGGTCCAATTTTCATCAGGTGTTATTTCTCTTTGGCATGAAGACCAGCCTTTAGTATTTCCTGAAAGTACAGTCCTACTGAGAATTAATTCTCTGAGCTTTCATTTATCTGAAAATATTTCTATTTTCATGTTTGAAATATATTTTCATTGGACATACAACCCCAGCTCAAAAACTATTTTATTTTTCCTTCTGTATTTTAGAGATGCCATTCTATTGTCTTCAGTCTTCCCAGGTTTCTTTTTTTTTTTTTTTTTTTATGATAGTCACAGAGAGAGAGAGAGGCAGAGACACAGGCAGAGGGAGAAGCAGGCTCCATGCACCGGGAGCCCGATGTGGGATTCGATCCCGGGTCTCCAGGATCGCGCCCCGGGCCAAAGGCAGGTGCCAAACCGCTGCGCCACCCAGGGATCCCTCTTCCCAGGTTTCTAATGAGAAGGCAGCTACCATTCATATCACCATTCCTGTGTATGCAACATGATGGAAATCCATGCTTGCTTTCCAACACATTGATAATGATATGCCTGAGGTGTGGTTCCTCTTTGTATATTTATCCTTTTTGGAAAATGCTGAGTTACCTGGATCCGTCAGATGATGTTTTTCACTTAATTTGAGACACTGTTGTTTTTTTTTAAACATTTTTTTCTCCATTCTATGTTTCCTTTTTTTTTCCTGAAATTCAAACTAGTCTTATGTTACATCTCAATATCATCCCATAGGCCACTGGAGCTATGCTAATTCCTTCTCCAATCTTGATTTTCCTTCTCTTCTTCAGATGGAATAATTTTTATTGGCTTGTCTTCCAGTTACTGACTCTCTTCTACCTTGTCCAATCTGCTGTTAGGCCCATTCTATGAGTTTTTATCATTTCAGAAACTGAAGTTTTCAATTCTAAAATTTCTAGTTTTTTAAAGATTCTCATTCTTTACTATTGCAGGAGGTCATCAAAAGGACATCACTGCTAATTGACTAGTGAGCAGAACCCAAGCAATCAGAGGCTCCTCATTCCCTTCCCTATCCTTGAAATATACATTCAACTCACTGTCCCCATTGCAAGGACACAGACGTGAGAGGGAAGTGTGTTGTTCAAACTACCTGGACTGAGTATGATTGAACCCCATTAAGGCTTCTATATAAACTTTAAATTCTGGTGGGTAGGTATGGAGATCTACTCGTCTTGCAGATGACCAAGTCATACGTAAGTTCTTTTGCTTGTTAAAACTATCACCTACCAACCTGCAGTGTTGTGTCTCTGTACCTGGTCTCTACTTGCCTTATTTGTATGGGGGCCAGTTTTGAATTTTACCCTGGGAACTCCCTAGGTTGTGAACTAACAATTACTGACATTTCTCATCTGTTCACTCTTTATAGCTATTGTTCCCCTTAGGTCTTTTAACATATTTCTAAAATCAAGTTTAAAGTCTGTGTATGCTAGTTTTCACATCTGACTCATTTGCTTTTTTGTCTTGAATATGGGCCACATTCTTTTGTGGGGTTTTTGCCTGTCTAGAAATTTGTGTTATATATTAGGTACTGTGTTTTATTGTAGAAATGCTGGAATCTATTCCTCAGAAAGTGTTGATTTTTGTTCTGGAAGGAAGTTAAATTACTAGATAATCACCTAGAATATGTGGGGGCTTAGTGTTATGCTTTGTGGGGGTGGGTGGGTGGAAAATCCATGGGGTTTGCCAAGTTCCCTAATTTAAAGAGACTCAAACTCAACTCTGTCTTCTCTGCTTTGAGAAGCATCTAAAATTTCTATTCAGTTTTCCATCCTTTCAGCTCTTACTTTCTAATGGACTTCAAGGCATCTCCCCCATGCATAGCTGGTTCAGAAGTCAGCCAAGGACTTGAGAGTTCATCTTCATACTTTTAGTCTCTCTTTCTCTATAAATTCCTCCTTTGCAAGAGGTTCTTCTAAATTTTTGGTCCCTCTGGCATCCTTGAACTCTATCTTCTCATTTCTCAAACCGGTAGGATTCTGGCTTTCTGTTTAAGTGTAGATATTCTATATCATGCAGATGGTGCGTGGCTTGTGTTAAAAAAATTATACAAATGTGAATTTCACCCAGTATGTATGGGTGCCTTCTTTTAAGAGTTAAACCTTTAAGTTCTACCTGCTTCTGGCCATTTTTCAATGCATTCAAACTGTACATACACAAATGCATGTATGTGTATGCATTATAATTGCTTTTTGTGGAAGGGTCAGTCCAGTTCTCTACAATTACTGGGATTAGAATTCCATCCTTGGCATTCATTTTCAAGTCATCACTCTGAACTACAGCAACAGCCTCTAGTTCCCAAGGGCCTTAAACTCTTCTTTGACTCACAATTTTCTCTGTTAAAATATATTCTCCCTGCAGCAGCCAGAGTTATTTTATTAGAAACCCTGTATTAATCATGCCACTCTCCTTAACATCTTTGTATGGTTTCTCATTACACCTAGAATCAATCCAGAATTCTAAATATGGTCTTTAACGCCTTACACAATCACTCCCCTATCCATCTTTTAAAGTCCAATTTACCTGCTCTATTTGCCCATTGGGTTTTGGTAACACCTCAAATCTTTAAAATTACCAAACAACACATCTGCTCAGGGATTTAAAATATGTTGCACCCACTACTAAACCAGTCTCTTTTCTACTCCCTAGATGGATCACCTAACTTAATCTTCAGGTTCTCATCTAAATGTCACTTCTACAAAGGTGGTAGAGCTGATTCCACAGATTGTGTTAGTCATTATAAGTGGTGAAACCCTAATACCCTTCTACTTCTTGGCTTGGAGAAACTGGCAATCCAATTTCAATAATCCATAACTCAAAAGCAGGAGATTGGGGAATTTCTTTCTTGTCTGCAGTGAAACTGCCCAGCTGGATTACGCTACAGAGAAATCCATCAGTCAGTCTACGTACATGAAGAGAGGGTTTCCTGTCAACTACCTGTATTTCACTCTGAAATGTGAGCAGACAGGGGCCACCAGACTGTTGAGGAAACGGCCAGGATGAAGGACAGAGAACAAAAGCACACCCTGTAAAAAGAATTTCCAGGAAACAGAAATTTTAGATAAAAAGCTTTTAAAAAAATCTATCATTAACATCCTCACTGAAGTAAGTTTTGCTTCTATCAAAGAACAAAATAGAAAATTTTAATTGAGGCACCAAAATATGATTGATGAACACTAGATATTAAAATAAGTTAAGGGACAACATCCAGTAGAACTTAAACATTTCAAAGTGGTGTAGTCAAAAATTAGACAACTCTAAAGCTCATGCAGAAAGTATAGATGGGTTAGCCATGGAAATGAAGAAAGGATTAGGAGGAGGGGTTCTGTGGAGATAGCTACTGAGATTCTGTGAGCCTAGGTGGGGTAGATGGTCCCTAAGAGGAGCACTCAGAGAACTTGATATATGCCCAGGGTTGGAAGAGCCACATGGACTAGTGACTGCCTCTTGCCAGCAACTCTGGAGGGCAAGAGCACGCGGGCAGGTTGCTTTGGTGGTGGCAAGGAGAGGTGTTACTGCTTTGGGGTTAGCATGCATAAAGATGAATGTCTGCTTTCTGTGGGCAGATATGGGTACATATTAGAGAGAACAAGCTTGAGAGGTGTCTTAGATCCAAAATTGTCACCTACATGGAAAAACAAGCCTAAGCAAAGAAGTGGGAGATGGGACAGCTAGACTCCTGGGGGCTGACTGCTCTCTATTCAAGAGGGTGACTACTCAAATCAGGTACATTAGTCTAAGCCAAGAAAGAGCCATACTGAGGAGTTCAGTCTCCAATTCCCTAAATCTCTTCCACATCCACCAAAATAAAGTCATCTTAGGACAGAAACAGTGGTAAAATGATTGCCCAAATGCACAGAGAATACAGCCAAGGTGTTGATGAAGTTAATAGTGACATGGTTACACGTCACTCTGTGGGACCCAGGAAATTTAACAAAAATCCCCTACCCCTGGACAAGCAGAGCAGGACTAACTCCATTTTGTGCTACACCTGCCACCTCCTGTATGACCCCCCACATAACCTGCTTATTGCTTAAGGCGCTGCCCCACCCTAGTCAAGCTGCTGGACACACCCTAATCCAAAATCGGCTCATAACAATGTAACCCTGCTTTGTGCCCGCCAAAACTGCGCACCAATTCTGACCAAAGTAACAGGCCAGCTCAGATGGATACTATAGGGTAAGGTGTAATTCAATTGGCCACCTGCGTGTGGACCGACATGACTGTGCAACTTTCTGTGTATCCCATTGGCCACTGGTCCCTATAAAGCTGCTACGCCTCTTAGTCTCGGGGTCCAAGTCCCTGCTCCGCTGTGTCGGGTACACTTGGACCCAAGCTCGAGCTTGTAAATAAACCCTCGTGTGTTTGCATCGGTGTCGACTCCTTGGTGGTTTCTCGGATTCGCAATCTTGGGCACAACAACTCTTTCCTTTAACAAAAGTTTCTCCAAAGGATGATTAAAGTTCTCCATGTTACTTTATCAGAAAGGATAGGAGGCCAAACACTTAACGCTAAAGATATTCTAGGCACTTTCTGGGAAAGTTTCATATTAAATCATTTGATTTTCCCAACAAACCTGTTATATAGGTAATAAGATTATCATCATTTTACATATGAATCTGAAGCCCAGAAAGGTTAAGTATTACTAAAATCACATAGCCACTAAGTGGTGCAGCCAGGGTGTAAGCACCTTAGTCTGGCTCCAGAGTCTGTGCTCTTAATCAACATATTTTATGGTTAGCTTTCTCATTCTAGATGAAAAGATTATTCTCTGGCACACATCCTTGCTTACAACACATACTAATAATATCCTGACATGTTTTTGCTTTCACTTTAGATCACGTTGTTAGAGAAGAGGTTTCTATTGTTTACAGCTACCTTGCTCTTCATTATCTTTCTCAGAAATAGAAACAAAAGGAATCTATACCACTCAAGGACTATTGCTACACTCATGGGATTAGTCTCTGGAGTCTGGCTGCCTTATACTGAATTAAGGCAATAAGAAGCTTACTACTTTGATCAAAAATTTCTTAGTTGACACAATATTTAGGTTATATGCATCATAACTTAGAGTTAAGTTTGATAAAGTCTATGTTTTAGAGATGCAAGACACATTAAAAATAAGCCTGGCTTAAGAAGCCAATAACAGTATATTATTTTTCTACATGGAGGTCATGGTTTTGAATATAGTTTGTTTTCGATCTAAGTAGTTGCCAACATTCTCAGTTATAAATTCACATTTTAGATCATTCAACACAAAGCTAACATACCTCAGAAAAAAAGTGAAATATTTTCCATTCTGATTATTTCTAAAAGGCAAGGCTGTTAGCATCACAACTGAGATTCTTCAGGTCTCTTGGGATACATCATAGGCCTGGGTAATAGGAAAGATCTAGATTTCCTGATTCCCCCTAATTTTCACTTATTCATTTATTCAACAAACTTTTATTGTACTTCTATTGTGCGGTAGGCATATGCTAGGCCCTGGAAACACAAAATTGAATTAGATAAATATGATCTCTTCCCTAATGCAGTCTGTAGTTTAGTGGATTTCTCAGGATTGTCTAGATCTACCTACCCCATGTGCCTTTCGTAAGTGGGAAAAAAGGTAGCCTCTGGATGAAGACTGAAGTGGATTTCCTATAAAATAAAGCATCAGGACTTTATGATGAGAAGTTTAAACACTAAGATGCTTATTTTACTTTTCCTTTGGACTTTTCATTTTATATCACTGTTTTTTGGAAGGAGCTGTTACCTTTGTCACACTCATAAACAAAAAAATTTACTTCCTTTAACCATATTTTTGGTAAACATATTTCTGTTGAATTTCAGGTACTCTGCCTTAGGTGCTTCCTTTTCCTGAGGCAGAGACAAGCTGGGAGTAGATGGACCGAAGCAGCAGGCTGTCAAGGGAGTAGCATGTAACAACCGGGTGGTTTGGAAATAGCTTCCTTGAGCTTCCTATGCTAAGTCAAAATAATGAGTCTATAAGATGTTTGGCTAGAGGTTCCTTTGCCTAAAATATATCTCATTTTAACTCCCACTGTCTTTCCAAACAAACATTACAATGTTCAAATAACAAAAAGAAAATATGGGCAACTTATGAAATCCTTAGTAGCAAAACTAAATGTAGCAGCTAAGTTAAATAAGACTCTGTATTACCTAATGCTCTTTGTAAGCTCCCCCTGAGGGGTACTAAGCGGTTAGCAGCCTCCAGAGGAGACTGGCTTGCCAAAGACCTATATGAGATGCCAAAAGCCCTGGAGTCAGACCAACTCCCAACTTCCTTTGACTATGGACACTTCCCAGGCCTACCTCTCTCACCAAATCATTATTGGGGATGCCCCTTCTTCTCAGCCTCTGAATTTCACAATTCTTAAAAATTATGTCTTACCTTGTTTACTTTTTCAACTTATTTTACCTTTTATATTGTTTCAGATCCCCTTTATTTCTCCTTATTTTTTTGTTTCAGGATGTCCTGGACTAAAGTTTTTTTTTGTTTGTTTTGTTTTTTTTCATGTGGAACCTGCTGGGAGTAAAATCAACAAGGATCTCTCATCTATACTTAATTTTCCTCACAGCAGGTGCTGTGATACAGCAGCAATTCTAGACAGAAATGTGGTAAGGCTTTTGTTGCTGCTGCCATGCTAGTTACCAGAAAATCAATAAGTGATTAGAGCACCTAACAGAGTGAATGATTCCAGTTGCATTAAAATGATGATGGAGGAAATCGCTTAAAATTCATACATGTACTTATTGATTGTTTGGCTGTCAAGATTTCAAACTTAACATGCATAGTATCTAACCAGTTTCTGAATACATTGTTTAAAAGAGCTTTAAGGTTGTTTTGTTGTTGTTGTTTTTCTATGCTTTGCAAAGAGAAAAAACAATTTAGAATTTCTGGCAATCAATATGATCAAGTAAAAATTAAAGAAATTCAGTAAGAGTTCATTTGTCCAGTAACTATTCATGGAAATGAATTTTCTGGATAGTTAATGTTTACTCTTTCTAGCTGAAAACTTTAAAATTTATAATCACTTCAACTTCAACAAAAGCTTTCAAAATTCCTATACACAACTCCTTCTTTCTTAAAATCTGAATATTAAAAAGAATTTCATATTTTTCTTGATGCAGTTATCACTTGAAAAAATGCAGTTATCACTTGCCCTTGCTCTAAATATGCCTTTGGTTGTGACTCGTTTTTACAGCTTCTCCCATCTTTCCATACCTGACATAAAATGCCACAACCTCACAACATGAATACGGCTCAAATTCTCATGTCCACATTCAGCCACTCAACACTGATCATCAGTCCTTCTCTTGTTCATCTTCCTGTCCTCCATGCAAAATCTAAACTTTTACCTCTGTCCTCAAGGCTCCAATTCCACTACTCACTCTCACCTCCTTCAGTCTTCCTATTACATTGAGAAAACTGAACCTGAAGTCAGTCAAGGGCTTGTCCTTGCTTATTTCATATCTCAACCTCAGCTTCCCTTCCTCACGGGATGAATGGGCCCTCTTCCTTCAACCTCTGTTCTCTGTTCTTCTGGTGTGCTCCAGGATTTCTGTCAATTATCTCCCCTGACTCTTCCATCCAAAGCTATTCTGATATTGACCTAGAAACATACTTAAGTCTATCCCATCTTAAAAAAAAAAAAAAAATAGAACAAAGCAAAACAAAAACTCCTGTAGATGCTGTAGCAAATTTAAAATTCTATTGTTGTTCATACTGATCCTCACTCATGATGGCTTGTTTCTTAGGTGTTTTATAATTCTGAATTTTGAGCTCAGGTAATCTAAATCTATGGAAATAATGATGGGATTGAAATTAAATCTGGACCTTTCTGGAGAGTAATTTTATTTGCTTCTGCCAGATACCCATGGTTGCATTATTCTAATTTCTAGGATAGGGATTATATAAATCTGAATAATAATTCCACAAGAAGTCAGTGTTGTATTTAGAAATTCTTTCTTTTGCCCTACCTAGAATGAGAAAAAAATATGAATCCTCTCTGATAGAAAATAACATCATACTCCTAAATTAGCTATATTACTTTGTGTTAAATGTGCTATTTCCATTAAAAAATAAACAAGATTTAGAGAGATAAGACAACATGATCACCACCAAGAGAAAAACAGATAACAGAAACAAACAGGAAATACAACTAATAGAATTTGGAAATAGATTTTTTTTAAGGAATTAAAAGGTAAAACGGATAATATTGGTAGACAAGTATAAATTATAAAAAAGATTCAAATGAAAATTCTAGATATGAAGAAAAGGTAATGACTGAATATCAATAACTCAATATATGGGCTTATAGTAAATTAGCCATATATGAAAAAAGAATAAGTCACCTGGAAAATAGATTGGGAAAAAATGTACAGAATTAAGTAGAGAAATTAAAGGAAGAAAAAAATAGACAAAATTACACAGGACATTCATAGGGATACAGCAAAAGTTTGAACAGATGTGTAATTGAAGTCTCAGAAGAAGAGGAGAGAGCTTTTTTGCAATGGGTTTGCTGCCAGAACACAGGTGTCATGAAAATCACCACTAAACCTAAACAAAAATGGAAAAGGAAAAGACTCACATCAATACTGTTGTCATTGGACACATAGATTCGGGCAAGTCTATGACTACTGGCCATCTGATCTACAAATGTGGTGGGATGGACAAAAGAACGATCGAAATATTTGAGAAGGAGGCTGCTGAGATGGGAAAAGGCTCCTTCAAGTATGCCTGGGTCTTGGATAAACTGAAAGCTGAACATGAACCTGGTATCACCATTGATATCTCCCTGTGGAAATTCAAGACCAGCAAGTATTATGTGACCATCATTGATGCTCCAGGACACAGAGAATTTATTTCTGCTCTCGTAGTTCTGAGTTCAGATGTCTGAAATGAAGTGTGTAGGATAAAATAAGGATGTAAGTAGGTCTGGTCCCTTCTGAAGGCTCCAGGGATATTCTATACTTTGTCCCTCTGACTTTAAGAGGCTGCTGGCATTCATTGGCTTATAGCTGCATCACTCCACTCTTTGCCTTCTCTCTGACTCTGACCCCCTCCTACAGTCTTTTTACAAGGATCCCTGTAATTATCTCAGGCCCATCCAGATAATCAAAGATAATCTCCCCATCCCAATAGCCTTAACTTAATCACACCTGCCAAATCCCTTTGTCTTGTAAAGTAACAAAGGTTCTGAGGATTAAGATGTAGACATTACTGGGGGGGGGGGGGCACTATTCAGCCTACTACAATACATATGCATTTCTATTGGATTTTGCCTTGGAGTAAAATTGTTAGTGTATAAAATATTCACTATATTCAGAATTAGTAGAGAAGTCAATCAGTGTTTCTAAATTGCTGTATCTTTACTTCCACTAGCTGTGTTTCACATACACATCAACATTTGGTACCTTCAGTCCTAATTTTAGCTGTTCTGATGGATGTATATTGTTATATCATCACCTTAGTTTTCACTGCATTTAACTTTCTTTTTTTTTTTTTTTAAAGATTTTATTTATTTATTCATAAGAGACACACAGAGAGAGGCAGACACACAGACAGAGGGAGAAGCAGGCTCCATGCAGGGAGCCTGATGTGGGACTAAATCCCAGTAGTCCAAGATCATGACCCAAACCAAAGGCAGATGCTCAACCGCTGAGCCACCCAGGCAACCCTCACTTTCATTTCATTAGCAATCGCCAAATAATTAATGAGGTTGAATACATTTCATATGATTAATTGTAATTTAGATACTCTTCTTTTGTGAAGTACCTATTAAGTCTTTTGCTCATTTTCCTGCTGGGTTGTAGTATTTTCCTTACTGATTTGTAGAAGTCCTTTATACTTCTTGCATATAAATTCCAGGTCATATATATGTATCAAAACTATTTTTTACCACTGTGTCTTCAATATTTATTGCTATCACTCAATTGAAGTTTTTAATTTTAAGGTACTTCAATTTGTCATGTCTTCCTTTTTTGGTTAGTATTTTGGGAGGTAATGTATAAAGAATTTTTATCTACTCAGAGATGAAAAAATATTTCTTTATGTTTTCTCTTACAAACCAACATTTTAAAAATATTTTCCTGGCTGCTTTGTGGGCAGTAGTCTTAAATTGTATCAATTAGGAGATTGCTAATATAGACTCTATTACTTAAAGATATCAGTACTAAAGTCTCAGTAGTTCTCCTGGATTTACTTTTTAGACTTTGCTGAAATTCTTGCTACCACTTTCACATGATAGGCATTAAGATGCAGGAAGAAGTACAAAAAGAGTGTACTTCCCAGATTTATCAGCTCCTTCCAAGCAGAGACAACCAGAGACAATTCTGACACCTCCTCAACCACTTCATTTGCAAGAGAGATAAGGAAATGTCATTTTTTTTTTTTTAGCTCATTACTATGTCACTCCAATATAATAGGATATGATTTTTGATAAGAGGGGAAAATGTATCTTTGGGAGGTAATTAGCAATATTTACTGAGAGGACAAGAGTTTAAGCAGGATATCAGGTAGCAAGGTCTTCCTATCACCCATTTGAAAAAGACTAGAATGATGGTGGTGGATGTGGTAAAAGAGGTCAGATTCTGCAGCCATTTTGAAGATCAAATGGGATTTGCTGATGAACAAATAAAGACTACGATAGTTTTACTACTGATGGCTATTTGCAGAGAGTATTACTAATGAATCTATTTCATAATGAAGGAATTTGAGCCAAGAAAGAAGGAGTAGATGGGTAAGATGAAACTCAGAGGGAAAAAAATGTTATGCCTTTTGACTAATTTGGAGAATAAAATAATGGAATAACGTTTAAAAATTATTTAAGTGGAAAAAATTAAAGTTTTCTAAGGTCATTATATTATTCAGGAGGAGAGCAGATTACGCTATCAGAGCACAGAGGAGGGAGCAAATTACAAGGCCAGGGATAAAGATGAGAGGAAAGGGCCTTTCAGAAAGACAAACTATTATGTGCAAATTTTCAGAGCTCTGCAGTCATCCTGCAGATTTTGAGAAGGACAACAATGTGGCATGTGGCTGGATCCCAGCTTTCATTAAAGGTGCTGAGGATGATTAGGATACAGCTGGGGCAGTAACTTGGGGAGAGATTATATAGGGTTATTTCAGGAGAATTTTAAGTCTCTACTTCATTGCTTTGACCAATGCAGAGCCACTAAGTATTTTTAAAAGCATGTGTGGCATGAAGCACGCTTTTAATATAATTATGTTTTTAATATAAGTATGTTGTAAAAATGTAAACTGAAATCAGCAAAACAGGTAAGTGACTACTGTGATAATCACTGTATAATGTGACAATTTAATATTTCACCTCAAGGCACTGAGCTATATACATGTGTGAGTACAAAAATGAATAACATTGTCCCTAAACCCAGGTGACTTATAAGACAGGTTGCTGATGTTTGAAAAGAGATATGAAACAGGTGAGGGCCGTAAGAGATAGAGGTAAAGAATCTTTGGGGTTCAAGAAGTGCTAGAAGATGTCCTTGGTGGTTGGTTTTTCCACACCTTCTAGTCACTCATTACAGTGAGCGCACATGTCCCTTTCCATTGTCTGGCTTGTGTGTTGCTGAAAAAATGCCATTAGGAAGAAAAAACGCTTTCAGGTTTAGAACATGATTTCATGTTGTATGCTTAGAGAATTTCATATTTGTTTAAGACAGCCGCGTATCAAATTTCTGAAGCCAAGCTAAACAAATACTTAGTAAAACTTCGAGGATTTCTAAATATGTTTCTTTTTCATGTTGTTTTCTCTACCAAATTACTCAAAAGAAAGCCATCATAGACAGAAGTGAAATGTGTGAAGCCTCCGTATGGTTATGTGGCTTTTCACGGTGAAGCTATAGGATTGAATCTCAATTCTGTCTCTAGTGTTGGAATCAAGGTCTCAAGTAGAACTACATACTGATCTTTTTTTCTCTCATATCCCAATCCATTCTAGTATGTATCATTTGTTTGAAAGATGAATGTATCATACTGCAAAGAGCACAGATGTGCTTCTCTTTCTCAGCCATAATGATGAAAAACTCCAGTAAGCAACTATTTTGTGAATGGATTTTATGGGATGCCAACTCATACTGGAAAACTAATTCATTCTTGTGCTAACAATAAACACTCACCCAAATTTTCCCCCCACCTGCCAGAGTAAGTATGATAACACATACAAGATTTTAGATAAACAATGTATTTACCAATTTCTGAAGCAGTGCTCAATCGTAGCAATTTTATAGATTTTCATGAGGAAAATCCATTAGACTCTGCTATGCTGCAGTATATCACAATCTAGAACGTTGTACTGTTACAGAATTTCAAAGAAGCAATCTTGTTATGAATGTTGTTTTGACCTCAGGAAAAGCAATTGGAAATTTCTAACTTTACTTATAAAAACATGCGTATCTTGAGGAGTTGGGTATTTCATTACTGACCCTTTGTTTACTGTCTGATTTTTTTTTTTTTTTTGTAACTAAATGCTTCATGAAGTAAAATAAGAAGCTTTACTGTTTGTTGGTAAAAGGTTGTTAGCAAAAGATTTTTTAGAATCTCAAGGCTTTCTATTATATTTGGGGTTCAGTCTAGACTCTGGGGCCTCTACCAAATAAAAGAAATCAGAAGTTTGTGAGGCAGTATTACTTACAAAATGGGTAGTCTTAATTACTTCAACTACTTTACCACCTCCAAGATAATTAATGTATAAACCAACACTACTTTTGTACTTCATGTCTAAAAGGAAGAAATTTCCCTTGTGATATCCAAGTTTAATCCATTTTTATTAGTTTTCTGTGGCTGCTATAAGAAATTACCAGAAACTTGGTGACTTAAAACACCAGAAATATATTTGCTCCTTTCCTCATCCAGCTTCCAGTGGCTACAGGCATTCTTCAGCTTGAGACTACATCACATTACCTTCTCCCTTTCTATATGCCTTTCTCTTACATAAGGATGTACATGATTCTGGTCAGGGCCCACTCAGGTAATCCAAGATAAATTTTTTCTCTCAAGAGACTTAACTTTATCATACCTTTTGTTATATAAAGTAATATTCACAGGGGTGCCTGGGTGGCTCAGTGGATTAAGACTCTGACTCTTGGTTTTGGCTCAGTCAGGATGTCAAGGTCATGATCTGATCTCAGAGCTCAGTGGAGGGTCTGCCTGAGATTCTCCCCCTCTGCCTCTCCCCACATGTGTGGGTGCATGCTTTCTCTCTCTCTCTTTCTCTCTCTCTCTAAAATAAATAAATCTTTTAAAAATTAAATAAAACAAAGGAATATTTATTGTTTCCAGGGAATTGACATGGATATCTTTTGATGCTATTTTTTAAGTGACCACACACCATACATTTGTGATTTTATCTCATACTTTTCTGCCATTTCTGGGATTTTCTCCCTGATTCCCACCCTTCTGCTTCCTCCTCCCTTTCTCTCATCTGAGATCAAGGTGGGGCAGGCTTGGTTAC
Source organism: Vulpes lagopus (assembly GCF_018345385.1). Classification (NCBI taxonomy): domain Eukaryota; kingdom Metazoa; phylum Chordata; class Mammalia; order Carnivora; family Canidae; genus Vulpes; species Vulpes lagopus. The sequence continues at coordinate 18,000,410 of NC_054824.1, read as the reverse complement.
TGAGGCCTCTCTCCTTGGCTTGTAGATGGCTTTCTTCCCTCCCCACATGATCTTCCCTCCATGCATTCCTGTCCTAATCTCCTTCTTTATAAGGACTCCAGTCATATTGAATTAAGGCCAACCTTAATGACCCCATTGTACCCTAATAACCTCTTTAAAGACCCTATCTCCAAAAACAGTCCCATTCTGAGGTGCTGGGATTACGACTTTCACAAATAAATTTGGGGGAAACACAATTCACTCCATAACACAGACCATTCTTTCTCATTCTGGAAAAAATAAAAACAAAAAACTTTCCATCTAAAGAAATACTCCCTCAATGTACCAGCTGTATCAGACATTTACTTCCCATCAAATAGCCTGTGTTTCTCCACATTTCTTGGCCCTCTTGCTATAAGGTAGAAACTTGGGACTAATCTTTGGTAGGCAGTACTACAGTTCTAATGGACCAATAAAGGTTTATACTATGAAAATGCAGATATAAAAAAGAAAAGTAATTTCAGTTTAGAGTCACCATCTTATAAGATGGACAAAAAACGGATGATAATATTTGTTTCACAGAAAGCAGTTTCTGTGGTACTCTCAGCTCCATTTTGTTCTCATTTTCTCAGCTTCCAATCATGGAGGCTATAATAAATAGCTTCACAAAGTCCACTGTGACATTCACTGTTGGAAAACTATTTAGTAAATCTCCAAAAATCTTTGCTCCCCCTGAATATCCCTCTTCACTCTCTGGCCAATGATCATCTTATAATTGGCCTATTTGTTTGATTGGTTTTTGTTTTTGTTTTTGTTTGGCCAAAAGCCATATTTGGGGTACAAGTCATACTAGAATGTAAGCTCAAATGAAGGCAACAACAAATGAAGGTCATTCATGCATCCCCTATGCCCAGTATAGGTGTTCAGTAAATATGTATTAAATCAATGAATGAGCCAGCTTTATAGAACTATATGGATACCTGAATACCTGCATTATTTTTCCCCAGATCTTGACTTTCTATGTTTACTTGTATTTGGGGGTATACTTTCTCTAAATTATGAATATAAATATTGTAAAAGTTATGAAAATATCTTTAATAAACATTGGATTGAATGAATTATCTCAGTTGATTATGTCGTTTCCTCAGGCCCAATACTTTTAAATGATGAAATGCCAAGGACAGCCCTAGCAAGAGACTTTATACATTCATCCTACTTCAGGTCAGCATTTATCACAGAAAGGGTTGAAGCATCAATTCTGAAAGGGTCAGTCAGGAATGATGATGTCCCTAAAATCTTTCAGGGGGTCTGTGAGGTCAAAACTATTTTCAAAATGGCATTAAGTCATTATTTGTCTTTTTCACGAGTATACAGTGAAGTTTTTCAGAGACTACATGATATGTGATATATAACAAATTGAATTAAGGAGCTTCCATTAAGCCTCAAAATGAAGGGCACAGTCTGAATATACCCAAACACCAAACATTTATAGTCATGTAATCAAAGTTTAAAATTGTCCTGATTTACAGAAATGCTGACTCTGACCTTAAATAAAACTTATCCTTTCTTCATATCAGCATGACTTTATAGCTTCCTAGTCAATCAAGTAAGCAGACAGGCAAGCAAATCAGCAAATAGAGTGCTACTACCCTAAAAGGTATATAATTTCTAGTAACAAATCACAACAGAAAACAAGGCACTTCCTTATTTATGCTTTATAAACTGAGTTGTAACCACTGAAAGCCATGCTTCCACCACTTTTAGTTTTGATGTCTCCCTGCTTACGAATAATTTGTTGCTTGCTCAATAAAATATTCATTTCAAATAAAGTTCTCTGAATTTTCTTTTAACAAGTCAAATGTTAAAGAGATTTGGAAAAACATAAAACAATGCCACTCCTCTCACTAAATTTTTTGTTCTACAGATCAATTTTACAAATATATATATATATTATCTATGTTAACATTTTACTGTAGTCATTTCAATAACTATTTTATTTCAGTTTTAACTTTAACAGTAAATATTAATAGATATAACCCATGTACAAAAGGTCTTTGAGAGATCCTCAGAGTGTTTAAGACCATAAAAGTTTCCTGAGACCAAACAGTGAGAGCCACTAGGAAAAGAATGAACTCCCTTTTTTAAGAAGCTCCTTCCTCTATGTTATGGTTAAACAAAACTAAAAACAAAGATGTTCCCTTTCACTACTTTGGATCATTAGCCCCAGGGAACATCTACAATATCACAACTAAACACCATTGTGGAAAACAAACAAACAAACAAAAACACTTAGTAAAATAAGAGGAATCTGAGTGGTGGCCACATAGACAATTTGTAGATTTATAGATAGAGCCCCAAAGTATGTTTTCTCTTTTTGTTTCCATCCTACCTTTACTCTAAGTCCAAACCAGAATTATCTTCTCTCCTGGCTCCTAAGAAATTGGGTTCTGTATCTGATTCTCCTGGTGTAATTCCCCACTCAGAAAGGCATCTGACATACTCCATAGGTGATCCTTATAGTTCTGATGCCACTGCCCAGAGGTCTTTTTACATTGGGATATTTCTCAGAGATATGGCCTTGCTCTAGAATGAGGAGTATATTTCATAGCAAGTGCCAACTTTGATATAATGTTAGCAGTTGGCTGGAACATTGTTTGAGAAGGATTTTCAGGAATTTCCAGGCTTAGCAAGACAAATGCCATAATTGATTAGTGGTCTATCCTGAGTACTAAAAGGAAGAGTGTGAGCTTTGCGCCGTGTATTTGCTGACCAAATGAAATCAATAGGAATTGCTATGGTCAAACAGATGTAAGCAAGACATTAAGTGTTTAATCCATGTCAAAATTACACTAGAATGTAGTTACTATGATGAATAGCAAGTATCAGCAATAGTATCTCTCTCATATACAAACACAATCTGCTTAAAATATGAACACTGATTCTAAGATTCAAAGACACAAAGTAAGAGCATATAAGAATTGCCTTAAAGATTTGTAATACTATAGACTGTGCATCTATATATCTGAAGACATTTTTACCTTGCACATGAACTTGGAGAGATGCCAACTACCCTTGATTTTGGCACTTTTAGGAGCTTGACCAGAACTTACTCTCAGAAACAATCTCCTCAGAATGGAATCTAAAAAGGTAAATATTAGCGATGCCAGCTGTGGCTCTTAACAACTTCCCCGATGTTGTTCCTGCTGCTGCTATAATGTGGCATCTGCTACAAGTCCTCAATCTTTTTATAACATATCATCTTGTTGGTGTAATTATTAAATAACACATGGGAGAAGAAGAGGAGGAGGAGAAAACCAAGACAGGAGAAGGAGTAAGAGATAAAGAAGAAAGACACCAGACAGAGAAAGATAAATCCTATATGATTTCACTTATATGTGGGATCTAAAATAAAACAAACTCATAGATACAGAGATCAGTCATAAATACAGATCAGTCAGTTGCCAGGGTGAGATGTTAGCAGTGGGTGAAAATAGTACAACATACCAAGAAGAACAAGAAACATACAAGTCATTCCTGGAGATTTGAGCCAGTGTGACTTTTTCCTTGTTTGGCAGGAAACACAGATACTACGTATTCTTTTAGAATGTGTCCTTATGACTATTAAATTCACATAGCATTCTACATACTTCTGCCTTAGCGGTGATACACACTGCCAATATATTCCTTTATACCACATTTTGTTGATAAAATAGAAGAATTTCAGCTCCTTTGAGAACAATACCCAACCAACAACAATAACACTAACTTGTTCCTTTGCAAATTTGCCTTTTTGTCATTTTGCTTGGCAGTTACACTGTAGAAAAGTATACATAGGAAAGCAAGTGATGCCTGGAGCTAGTAAGTCTGACTCTAAATACGGAATTGTGAAGAAATTGGTGATGGGGTAGAGAGAACAAAACCAGAAAAGAATAATATGGAATTTGTTCCCTTGGAAACAAAAGAATACTTAGTGTTTGTGGAATAAATATATGTATTTGCAGAACAATTTTCACAAAAATATGGCTCTAAAATGAAACCCTGACAATACAGTCACAACAGTAGTGAGGAGTAAGGGGGTGAGTAAATATAAAGATAACTTTATAAAGTATTTACATGCATTTGACTCCACAGGTCACACTATAAAGGATTATGTACCAATGATAAAGTGATGTGAACCAGAGGGATAACAGTTATTGCTTTATTGATAAAGATGAAAGGTCACAATGAACAGAAACTTGCTCCCTCACCCCCCAACAAAACCTAGAAATATCAAAACAGAATTTTAGACCTCATTTTGGAATGAGAAGAAAATGAAAAATATAGGCAAGCAAAAAAATTCTGAAATAAGTTCTTAAATAGATGGCTTTGTAGGATTTTGATAAAGAAAATGGTGACTATTAAAAAATAGCATGAGTTCTTTAAGAATAAGTCTTGAAAAATTTGCTCCTTATAAGACTGATAAATTTGAATCTGGAATTCCACAAACAAGCTGGCATTCCATGACTTTCCCCTTAAACAAAAAGAGAAATCTGTATTTAAGACAATCACACTCAAAAGTACATGCTAACTCTACTTTATAAAATAAATGAATCAGACTTTTAGATATCTCTAAAGTTCCTTCTAGCTCTAAAATTTTTTGAATCTAGGATCCTAACACACCAGTGTCATCAGTTTATCACAGTATATATCCTTGTTTCTCTCTTAATCAATTTTGTAATTAACTTAAAAACTTAATTATATCTTAAAATTTGTAGATGATAAGGGATGGCAGAAATAATAATATTGAATGACATTTGATTTTTGAAATAATCTCAATTGGTTAAAACAGTTTGTGCTTCTTGGTATCCTCAAGGCATACCACAAAGCCTGGCATATGGTAGACCTCAAATACTATTTGTTAAAATAATGAATGAATGAATGAATGAATGGGTCAAAGCTAACAAGGTGAAATTAATTTTTTCAGGTAGAGTTGACTAAACCTCGTTTGATAACAATTTAGATAAAAACCAGTCAGATATAGTTCATCCCCAGCTCTATTTAAGCTGAGTCCAATTAAGAAATATAATATCTAGGGAAATTAATCTCACTGTTATCTGCTCTAGCCAGACTACTTGTAAAATACTATATTCTTCTGGGCATCACTTTCTACAGCTGATACTGGCAAACTAGAGTCCAATAAGAGAGGGTGGCCAGGATATCTAGAGGTCCAGAAATTCTGCCAGGAGATATAATTGAAGGGTCTGAGATGTTTAACTTAGAGAACGAAAACAGGAAGGACATGTTGAATATCTGGAGGGTTGTCATGGGAAAAATATATTAGAGTCACTCTGTGGACCCAAGGAAAGAATATGGAAGCTACAAAGAAACAGATCCTGCTTTAGTATAAGGAAGGAATTTCTGTTAGATCTGTCCCAAAGTGGACTAACCTACTTTGCAAAAAAAAAAGGAATACTTCATCACTTGAAGTGGTCAAGCAAAAAGTACATAAATTGCCAGGGCCTTGTGGAGAAATTATTTATGTGGGTAGATATTAGCATGAATGATCTGAAGAGCCTTTCCTGCCCTAATATGCTGTGATTCTGTGATCCCTGAGTGATTGCTGCCTACCTCTTCAACATCATCATAATCTCTCTTTTCGCTGACTTATCTTGTATTCATTCAAGACCTGATCAGGTCTCTCTTTGTTCTTGCTCTCATTATTTACATTTGCTCATAGGTATCTTACAATCTGACTTCTATCGCTACCAGAGTAGGAAAAAAAAATCTCCTCTTAAAAGTCATAACCTTTTTTATTCTACTAGCCAATAGGCTTCCATTTATTTTCATTCTTTTTGACTCTGTAGAGATATTGTTAACTATTCCATCCCCTATACCTTCCTGCTTCCTTTATTCCTAGTTCTTCAATTCACCTTTTTTCTGACCTTTTTGCTTTTCTTCCACCCAAAAATCATATTGGTTTCCTAAGGCATTGATGCTTTCTTTCTTGTATATTTTGTCAGTGGAGTTCGATTTGCCAACATATAGTATAATACCCAGTGCTCATCCCATCAAGTGCCCCCCTCAGTGCCTGTCACCCAGTCATCCCATTGTCCCTCCCACCTCCCCTTCCACTACCCCCTGTTCGTTTCCCAGAGTTAGGAGTCTCTCATGTTCTGTCTCCCTCTCTGATATTTCCCACTCAATTTCTCTCCTTTCCCCTTTAATCCCTTTCACTATTTTTTATATTCACCGAATGAATGAAACCATATAATGCATTGATGCTTTCTATGTATAAGATTTTACTGCCATGTTTGATGGTGGTATTAAGGTAATTAAGTCCCTAACTAAAATAAGATAATAACAGTGACTTAATTAACACATGTCTTTGTAATTTTTCTGCAATGACTTGTTTGACAGTACACATTTTGCAGTTGTTGGGGTTTATTTTCCTGGGTTGAGTTAGAGAAAGTACTTCAAACTTTATCATTTTCTAGTAAAGTAGGGGGGAAATGCTTCAAGTTTTATTAGCAGAAAATTTTATCTTGCAGGAACTTCAGAATATCACATCTTATATCATCAAAGAAGCCATCAATCTATATTACAAATGTTAGAATATTTTATTAGTCTTTGAATTTAAAATGAATCCGAGGATGGTGTCACAATCATGTACCTAGTATAGTTGAAAAGACCCTGAGTCTTTCCCACATAATATACATGTCAACATTTGACTTAGACAAGCTGTTAGAAAGTGTTTTTTACAGAACTGAAGCTCTGCTTTTGAAGTCTACATAAAGCTTGTTCTTAAAAGGAATCTCTTATCTCTTATTCAGTGGCCACTTGTACTGTTTACTATTCTACTCATACATTAGGTTACTTAAAGCTCCTCAACTCTGTATCACAATGTTAGCCAACATTAAAATAGTTCCCATTCACATTCTTACTCCCTCTTCAAAACAACTGTTACTGCGATTAAGGTATATGGTTTCCAGGTGCAGATCCTTGTTTTGAGTCTCACGATCTCAGTGAACAAACATGTGCCTTTATCAAAGGTCTAAACCAGAGTTGTCCAACACAACTGGTACAAGTGAAAATGGCTTTCTATACTGTCCCATAAGATAGCCAGGAGCCACATATGGCTATTGCACATTTGAAAGGTGGCTATTATGACTGAACAACTAGCTTTTAAACTTTATTAATTATTTTAAAGACAATTTTTTAAAGAATAGTTTTAGGTTAATAGAAAAATTGAAAGGAAGGTATGGAGATTTCCCATATAATCCCTGCTCCCACACACATATAGCCTCTCCATTATCGAAGTCCCCCACCAGAGAGGAACATTTGTTACAATTGATGAACTTATATTAACATCATAATCACTCAAAGTTCACTGTTTGTATTAAAGCTCACTCTTGGTGTCCTACATCATATTGGTGTAGACATATGTATAATAACACATGTCCATGATTATAATATCATATAGAGTATTTTCTCTGCCCTCAAAATCCTCATTGCTGTGCATATTCGTCCCTCCACCTTTCCCAACCCCTGGCAAACACTGGTCTTTTTATCATCTCCATAATTTTGCCTTTTCCATAATGTCATATAGTTAGAATCATGCAGCATGTAGCCCTTTCAGGTGGCTTCTTTCATTTAGTAGTATTCATTTAAGGTTCCTCCATGTCTTTCCAGGACTTGACCACTCACTTCATTTTAGTGCTGAATAATATTCCATTGTCTGGGTATATCACAGTTCATTTACCCATTCACCTACCGAAGGAACTCTTAGCTGCTTCCAAGTTTTGGCAATTATGAATAAAGATGCCTTAAATATATGTGTGTAGGTTTTTGTGTGCACATAAGTTTTCAACTCCTTTGGGTGAATACTAAGGAGTGCAATTGCTGATTTGCACAGTAAGAGTATTTTTAGTTTTTTAAGAAGGCACCAAACTGTCTTCCAAAGTGGCTGTACCTTTTTGCATTCCCACTAGCAACAAATGAGAGTTCGTATTGCTTCACATCCTCATCAGTATTCCGGATTTTGGTCATTTTGCTAGCTGTGTAGTGGTATCTCATTTCAGTTTGCATTTCTTTGATGACATGATGCAGAGCATCTTTTTATACGTTGTTTTGCTATCTGTATACCTTCTTTGGCAAGGTGTCTGTTAAGGTCGTTGGCCTATCTTTTAATTGAGTTCTTTGCTTTCTTACTGTTGAGTTTTAAGACTTCTGCATATATTTTGATAAGCCCTTCATCAGATATATATTTTGCAAATATTTTCTCCCAGTTTGTGTCTTGTCTTCTGTTTTCTTGACTTACGTACATCTTTGCAGAGCAGTTTTTAATTTTAATGAAGTCCAGCTTATCAAGTCTTGCTTTCATGTGTTGTGCCTTTGATAATGTATCTAAAAAGTCACTGATATACCTAAAGTCATCTAAATTTTCTAGTTATCTTCTATGGGCTTTCTAGTTGCATTTTACATTTAGATCTGTGATCCAAATGTAATTTTTATGAAGGCTTTTTATGAAGGCTGTAAGTTGTGCATCTAGATTCATTTGTGTGTGTGTGTGTATGAATGTCCAACTATTCTAGCAACATTTGTTGAACAGGTTATCTTTTCTCCATTGCATTGCCTTTGTTCCTTTGTCAAAGATTAGTTGACTATATCTCTATGGGTCTATTTGGGAACTTCTATTCTTTTCCAATGATGCATTTATCTATTCTTTCATCAATACAACATTATTTTGATTAGGGTAACTTCATGGTAAGTTTTAAATCAGGTAGTGTCAGTACCCCAACTTCATTTTCCTTCAATATTGTATTGGCTATTCTGGTTTGTTTTTTTTGTTTTTTTTGTTTTTTTTTTTTTTTTTGCCTCTGTATATAAACTTCATGATAAGTCTGTTGATATCCACTAAATAATTTTTTGAGACTTTGATTGGGATAGCATTGAATCATAGATCAAGTTAAGGAGAACTGACATCTTGATAATATGAGATTTTTTTTTTTTTTTTTGGTTTTCCTATCCATGAACATGGAATGCCTTTCCACTTATATAGCTGTTCTTTGCTTTCATTCATCAAAGTTTATAGTTTATCTCACATACATCTCTATGTATTTTGCTAAGTTTATGCCTATTTCATTTGGGGGGGTGCTAATATAAACTACATTGTGTTTTCAATCTCAAATTCCACTTGTTCGCTGTTGTATAATTTTATATAATTTTAATTAATTAAAATCTAAATAGCTTCATCTTGCTAGTGGCTATAATTTTAGTCTCATCACTAGAAAACACAATCATGAATTATCCTTTTTTAGGAATTATTGCCCTTTAAGAATAAATGTAAATGTTATTATTATACCAAAGTAAAACGCTGCACCAAAGTATTTCCAGTGACTTATTCACTTAATATACATGAAATATGCCAGGCACTATGAACCAGTTATCATACTAATGCTAGGGAGCATCGAAGACTCAGACTATTTAGAGGTATAGTAAGTAAAAATTGCAATATAGTTTTGCTTGCTGTTAGAGACGCTTGAATAAAGAATTGTGGGGACACTGCACATGGAATAACTGTAGGAATTTTTAAAAGGTTTCACTAAAGAGTTTTATTTAATCTGGGACATCATAGAAAAATAAATAAATGGGAGCATGGTGCAGTGATGTATGGAACAAGCATTCCAGAAAGATATGAAGTCCTGAAAGGGCTTGGTGTGTCTAGCCCATTACTTCACATGTGGTGGACAGTAGCTGATGCTGCCAAAAAGTAGAAGCCAGGCTGCCAGAGTCTTGTATGATAAGGAAGAAGTTTGGCTGCCAAGTGGTTACATGGCACACTATACTTTTGTGTGTCCTATTGCTATACTTTTTATAGTATATACTAAGTACTTTTTTAAGAAAATATATGCTTTATTAGATTTATAAGTTGTTTACGGCATGATCATGTCTGCCTTACCAACCAATGTACTCCATGGTATTTGATAGACCTTCGACAAGTCTTTGTTACACGAATGAATGTTTCTGGTTGTTCTGAAGCTTGATGCCCTTTGGAACAACACCCCCTACCCTCCTCAAGAAGTTACCTTCTTGACTTTTGGTGTTCCACCTCTTGGTTGGCAATCACATTGCCAGACTATGCGACTGTTTGGTGTTAGTAACAGGTTTTTGTGACTGTGTTCTCTGCATTTTAAATAAAGCTGGGAACTTTACCACACATGTACCTTTGTGGCTTTGGATCTGAGTCACCCTGAATAAGATACTGAGATTGGAAAAGAACTGAAACAATTCCCCTTCACCAACTCTATTGTGCATGCAGTTAAAAGGAACGAATTCTTTTTTCCTTTTAAAGTGGATAGCTTTGTATAAAAGTGAAAAGGGACGTGAAATTGACTCCAGAGTAAATACTTAACTTTTCCTAGTATCAATGCAGGGGCAAGCAAAATAAACGTGCCCTTTGCCTCCTCCATTTCATTCGTAGCCATATATACATATATATAGTATTATCGTATGATTCTGTTTCTTCATTGTTTGATGGAGTCAATCTCCCCCACAGGAGAAATAGATAAGAATAACATTCTAAATCTAGAAGCACATGAGCGCAATTCCCAGCCTTCATAGTAACCAAATTAGTCACCTCTACTGCAAAAAAAAAAAAAAAAAAAAAAAAAAATTAGAGTACCTACCTTCATTACTGTCTCCCAAAAGGTACAACTGCTCTGTGCCCACGTTACCCAATGGACTGCTCTTGCTAATAGCCAGGGAAGAAGAGAGAATACTAATTGCTGGCACCTCCCCGCCCCTCTCCAAAACACAAATGAAGGGCAGAAGAAAAGGAAAAGTGGTTAACCCAATCATCACGGCCCTGAAACAGGAGTTAGAATACAAAAAGACCTAAAGTAGCACTTTGCTGACCTGCCGCGTCCCGCCTCCCACTGTCGGGGCGAGAACCTCGCCACCTGCCGTCCCGCAAAGCCCCGCCCACTCGGAGTGGGCGGGGCCGCGGCTCTTCCGACACGCCCCTCCGGCGCGGGGCGCGCGCGTTCGGCCTCTGCGTCGGGGGAGGAGTCTCTTGTCCCTCCGCGCGGCCCGTTCCGCCTCGGCTCCCGCCGCGTCTGGGCTGACGTGTCGGCGGCTCTCGGCGGCTCGGCCGTGATGGCGGACGCCTGGGAGGAGATCAGGCGGTTGGCAGCTGACTTCCAGCGGGCGCAGTTCGCCGAGGCCACTCAGAGGTGCCGACCCTCCCTCTCCGTTGCTGAGTAGCCCCTGGGCAGCCACATGAGAGCTGAGGCCGGGGGGTCCCTGGCTCTGGAGCCCGCACCTTCCCACCCACCCTGTGCCACCGCGTCTTGCCTTCTCCTTCCTCCCGAGCCTGGAGGGCGGCGGTTCCAGGCATAGTTCTTGGCGGAAAAGCCCGAAAGCTTCTACGCCCCGGAGTCCCCACCCCACCCCGAGGCAGCCGGGGCCCGAGGCCGGCGCGCCCCGCCCTCCCGACGGCCGAGCTGGTGCCTGAGCCCCGTGGAGCCGTCCCAGCCCCACGAGCGCCGTCGCATCCTTAATCACCCGTGGAGTCCCGTGGCACCCTCGCCTGTCCGACGCTCCCAGGACTTTCCAACGCCAACATACAGCGCTTAGCAAGTGCTGTGTTGACTCGTGCAACATCTTGCCTTTTTTTTTATTTTTATTTTTTTTTTTTTGTCCTCCGGAAGAGCAGTGCTAGGCCGGGCCCCTGGTCCCATCTGTCAGTTTTTGTAAGGACTCCTGGGACACGGACATTCCTCGCAGAGCCATCAAGCTTAGGGGTTAAAAGCTCTGCTTTTTAATATTACGGAACACATATACAATATTAATAGAATCCCCCCCCCTTTTTTTTTTTTTTTTTGGAATCCGTTGACTCTATCTCTCACCTTTTGATGTTTTTGTGCCTTCTGGGGCTTGAAGACCTTAACCCCTTAATACTGTATTTGTGTAGCACTGAGAGCGAACCAGGGCAGATCCTGAAGTGCTGGGATAACAGTTGCAGTCCTGGTTTTCCCAGGCCCTGTCTCCTGCCTACGGGCGAATGGTAGTAGAAGTGAAGCAATTACACTATTAGTTTAAAAGAAAAGTGTGCTTTGTTTGGTTTTGGGGGTGTTTTTTGCTTTTTTTTTTTGTCTTTCGTTTTGTTTTTGTTTTTTTTAACTGAATTTATAATGGAAACTGAGGTAAAAGGGCAGACCTTTTTTCTACCTAAATTCTATGTCCTCGCCTTTCTAATTAGATTTGAAGAGTAGAAGCAGGTGCAGAGGACAGAGCAAACTTGAAATTCTGTAATAGGATGGTTTGTACCAATTAGGTGCACGATTGAAGTTTATGTCAACCTGCTTACCCCCCAAGAGTTGTTTTTATTTTTTTAGACTTATTGAATCTATATGGCTTACTAATAAAAGATACAGATTTTGTAATGTATAGTGCCTCTTCACCCAGGCTTTTTAAAAAAAATTTTTTTTTTCATACATTGTTAATTTTGTTAAGCACAAATATATCAAGTGCATTTTAAAACTTCTTGTCTCTAACATGAGAGACTCCTAACTCTGGGAAACGAACTAGGGGTGGTGGAAGGGGAGAAGGGCGGGGGGTGGGGGTGAATGGGTGGCGGGCACTGAGGGGGGCACTTGACGGGATGAGCCCTGGGTGTTATTCTGTATGTTGGCAAATTGAACACCAATAAAAAATAAATTTATTAAAAAATAAATAATAAAACTTCTTGTCTCTCTCAGGCTGTCAGAGCGGAACTGCATTGAGATTGTGAATAAATTGATTGCTCAAAAACAGCTAGAAGTAGTTCACACACTTGATGGGAAGGAATATATTACACCAGCTCAGATTAGTAAAGAAATGAGAGATGAGCTACATGTCCGAGGTGGTAAGTAATTCCTTATTTTTTTCCTCTGGTTATTTGAAGGTGGGGGGGAAAACCCTTAAAACATAAATAATAAATTATTTGGAGGATAGAAGACATCCTTCCCAATTATTAATATAAAAATCAGCCTCGATATTTTTAATAGCTTCCGGTAAAGAAGATCATATAATTTAAATGAAGTCAAATATTGTCACCTTACAAAATAGCATCTTTTATTATTATGAGTTATGTGTTCTGTATGTGAATTAATCAACTGTTTCTATCCATAATTCATGAATTTATTGGATGACTTGGGAGGGTAAGCTATCTATTATCAGGTGGTAATTATGAAAGGAGAACAGAGATTTTAAAAGATTGCAGATTGTTAAAATATAGAGCAATACTACCACACTCTTAAAAACTTACCTTTCAGTATTTGCAAATTAGGAAACAATATAGTGCTATACCTATTATATTGTAGGAAACGCTAGTAGAAACACATAAAGTTTTTGTTTTTCTTTGTCTTTTTAAAATTTGAACAAACTACTAAGCAACTCTGAGCACTATTTGGTTAAAATAGAAGCAACTATGAAAACAACTCATTAGATGTTATCAAATATACCCTTGGTGTTGGTTCATCTTCCTGCATGGTTAGCTAATCAAATATTAGCTATAATTTAGAATACTTGACAGATTTTCTTTTGCCAATAGGTGGAAATCTACTTGTTCCAAAAATTTTTTAAAGTTCATCTGAATTTAGTTGTATCTCCTTGGTCACAGATAAATTGTGAAGGGAGATAAATCTTAAATCCGTAGGCCTGGGCAACTTGTGTATTCATTTGTTATTAGCCTATGTGACAAATGAAACTTCAAAAATAAATTATTGCCTATGCCTCCAGCCATAAAGACTTATTTATTATTTAGCTAATGGTTTGTATTTGAAAACATTAATTATTGTGGCTTTATTCCTTTGTAGAAGGAGGACTTCCACTGTCCAGATAAATATCTGTTGAAATGTATTTTTTGGCTTGTGTGTCTTACACGTAAATATAAAATCAATAAATGTCTTTTTTTAAAGGTCGAGTAAACATTGTTGATCTGCAACAGGTAAATTTTAAATTTATAAATTTTTTTCCTTTCTCAATTTTTTGATACTATGACTAAAGTATTCACTAATACTGGTATCCTATTTTGTATAATGTTGGTGAAGAAATAGTTTCATAGTCCTCACTAATACTTTTAATCAATTTAATAAGTTCTTTCTCAGTTATTTGCTTATCCTTTACCAAATAAACCCATAGTTGTCATTATATGTAATTACTGGGTTTATGTAATTTGGAGAGAAAAATAACTTTGACGTTTATGTGCTTTTAGTTTATGGAAGGAATAGAAAAATATTTTTAAAAGTAGAAGATATTTTTAGAAAATATAGCATGCAGGTCATCAGCAAGATACACTATGTTTTAAGAAGCTAGAAAATTTTTATAAAAGGTGCCTATTGTATGAAACTATAGCTTCTTAATGCAAGCTTTCCTAGCAAGTGAAAATGTAGTTGTTCAGAAATGAAAGTTAACAAGATTCTAAATTTTTATTTGTCTGAGACTTTTCACAATACTTCCAATTGATTTGAAATTCATTTAAGAGAAAGCAAGTTTTTAAAAAGATATTTCTAATATGTAACTTTAAACTTAAGAAGAGACGATATGAACTTACAACTTATAGAATTTTATTTATTTTCTAGGTAATTAATGTGGATCTGACTCATATTGAAAGTAGAATTGGTGACATTGTAAAATCAGAAAAACATGTTCAGCTAGTGTTGGGACAACTGATAGATGAGTAAGTACAGCATATAAGAGCACTTTTTTTGTGTTTCTTTTTCTCTTTTTTTTTAATAGTGTTTAAATTTAAAACAATTGTGACCAGTTTGACATTTTATTTAGAACTCTCATAATGCTGATTTTCATTGTTAAGATCATTGTACTTAAAAAGTAAGTGCTTAATTGTATGGAGTTCTTGGAAATAATAAAAACTTTGATTTTTTTTTCTATTATCTTAAAGCAGCACAGAATGTAATTTTTACAGTCTTTATATCTGATCTTAACTCTGAAAACAAATTTCTTCCAAAAAATTAATGAAAAATGATTGCACAATTTACATTGTTTAAAAAATGCCGGCATTTGTCATTTGGTTGACCTTCCATTTAGTTACATTTATAAGAAAAAAATAATTTTCAGAATATGAGTCATAAATCATGTTTACCTAAAGATAGCCTATTCACTCTTTTGTGGGCATATGTTATTGTACTTAAAAGAGGAAAAGCATTATTCCTAATTTTTTTTTTTTTTTAACTATTAGGAACTATTTGGATCGGTTAGCAGAAGAGGTTAATGATAAATTGCAAGAAAGTGGTCAGGTCACCATATCAGAGCTATGTAAAACCTATGATCTTCCTGGAAACTTTCTGACACAGGTATTTTTTCTTAATAGTATAATGTCTTTTCAGGTAAAGAATTTTAGTTGAAAGAAAAAAAACTAGACTTTCTTACCATAAATTAATGTTTTGCAAGTGTTTGGGGATATTTCCTATATATTGATGGCTCTCATGAGACCATTTAGAAATGATTACTTCTTTGTTCTTAAAATAGTTTGACACTCTAGAATTATAGACATCTATTTTGTATAGTGGAAAGTGCATGTGCTTTGGAGTAAAACAGACTTTGAATACATTTATGCCACTACTTAGTTATTCAATGTTAGGAAATTTGTTTCAACTCTTTTTTTTGTGTCAATTTACGTATCTTTAAAATGGAAATGATTGTCTTTTTCATAGACTCCAGTAAGGTTATATTGATGGTATATCTAGTGAGATGTCTGGCACAGTGGAGGTACTCAATAAATGATGATTTTGTTTTGTATTTACTGGAATAAATAAGAGAAAAGCCAAATCTCTTCTTCTTAGGTATATATCACTTTATGAAAATCCAGCTTAAAAAATTTATCAGACCATAATTACATGAGATTAATTTATAATACAGACATATTTACTCATCCATTTTGAGAGAGTGATTTCCTATAATTGCATCTAAAAGACCATTTGAATATAGACCTATTTTACATAGCATTTCAGGAGACTAAGTTCTATTTTAAGTGAGCAAATATATATTAATCACAGGTCAAAGAATATGTTTTTAAAACACTTTTAAAAAGTATCAGTACAGACCCAAAAGATTTTTTTATAAAACTGTGCTGTTGATACATTTTGGAAGTGTGTATGTTTTCTTAAAATTTTTCAGTTCTAGTTTTTCTGAATATCACAGGCAGTACTCTAAAACGTCATTAAGAAGTTGTTTGAGATGCATGTTTCTATACCAGAAAAGTATCAGCCAGGGGGCTGCCTTGAGTAGTTTTAACTCCTCTTGGGATGTGATATATACCCAGACTTATTTCAGATATACCTGACCGCAGTCATACTGTAGCTGTGGAGAAACACTCCCTTGGGATTACTAGGAAATCCTGTTGTCTGTTGTCTGCGAGTATAGATCTCTGGGCACAGATACACTTGTTAATATTTGCATCAGAGAAGATAACTTTTTAGGTCTCATGTTTCCCTAGGTTTCAGAATCTTGGAATAACATTTATTTCACTCAGTGTTTGAAGCTCCAAGCAGAGTCTTCTTCAAGACCCACATACATGTCTTGGCTGCCTGTATGTTTCAGGCTGCCTGTATCTAGAAAATTGGTTAATCGGTCACTTTTATTTTCCATTAGAAATAGCCCTTCTTAGCGAGTAGCAAAGCCTTTTAACATACCAGCTATTTGACTCATTCAATTCTTGGTTCTATTCTGAGATGATGAAGTTTCCTAGATACTAAGTCTTATATATCCTATGAATTTGTTGTACTTGTTGAAGTCTCTCAATCATAATGATAATACAACATCAGTGTGTAGCGTGACTTCATTAAAACTATACAATTAGGGTTCCCTGGGTGGCGCAGCAGTTTAGCGCCGCCTTCGGCCCAGGGTGTAATCCTGAGGTCCTGGGATCAAGTCCCACATCGGGCTCCCTACATGGAGCCTGCTTCTCCCTCTGCCTGTGTCTCTGCCTCTCTGTCTCTATGTCTCATTAGTAAATAAAGAAAATCTTAAAAAAAAAAAAAAAACCTATACAATTGTATTATGTATAATTCTGTTCTTTCAGATTAATAAAAACTTGCACCTTTACCCCCAGGCACTAACTCAGCGACTAGGTAGAATCATTAATGGACACATCGATCTTGATAACAGAGGAGTAATATTCACGGAAGCCTTCGTAGCCCGACATAAAGCCCGCATCCGGGGGCTGTTTAGTGCCATTACCCGGTGAGCCTGGTTTTGTTTTTGTTTTTAAAGCCTGCTTGAAAATATGTATATTTTTACATTTCTTTGATTACAGTTTTTTTTTTTTTTCTATCAGCTTTCTTTTCTTTTTTCTTTCTTTCTTTCTTTCTTTTTTTCTTTTTTTTTTTTTTATTAGTCTCCTTCAGGACCCTCCCCTCGGTTCTTGGAGATAGAGTTCTGTGACTGGGGTTCGGGATTCCAGAGCCCTAGAATGTAGCCAGACACTCCCCAGCCCACATATCCTTCACTGCCTATGTTAATCACCCTTATGACCCCAGATGCAGGTCTGCAGAATACCCAGGTCAGTATATCAAGTCATCCTGGGGTCATGGAAGGAGCTTGCAGTCTAAAGACAAGTCCTTGGGTCCCAGCTCTATCACAAAGTAACCGTAAGAGCTGCAGCAGATAAGTCAGTCTCCTAACTCCTTTGAGCCTCAGGTGGGGCTAGATGATTTTAGAGCCCTTTCCACTAAATGACATCCTACAATTCTCATGACTAACAATGTTAATATCAAAATCACTTTAACTTTTACCGTATGAGCTGCAGCAGAAAATTAAACTCTTACTCTAAAGTAAGAGTTTCTGAAATATTTGGAGCCTGAGTGACTCTCCAATACGGAATTAAGAAAACCTACATTCTCAGGTATCTCCTCTCTCCTGGGTCATTAACTTTATCTCAGTGGTTTTTGAGTCCAGATTTCTCCCATTTTAAAACAATCAAACCTCTCTCAACCACATATTCTACTCTATCACCTTGTTTGTCCCTTTCCTAAAATAAACCTTCTCAGGAGTTGATATCTACATTTACTGTCTCAGTTTTCAGACCTTCTGTCACTTCTCAACTCACCTGTCTGGCTTCTACCAACTTACAAAGCAATGTCAAATCATGAAATCTTTCTAACATGTTTTACATGACTTGGCAGTAGCATTTAACTCCAGTTATGTCTTCCTTCTTGAAATGTTCTTTTTTTCTTTCTTTCTTTCTTTTTTTTTAACATCGCATTTTACTGCCTTCCTCTTACTTCCTTTGGTTATACCTTATAAGTCACCTTATTTTGGCTTTTCCTCCTTTCCCTAGCCTTTAAAGTTTTGTTTTGTTTCAGGTCACCTTTTCTTCTTCATTTGTCACTGTCTTCCTAGGGGACTTGACTTTTCTTTTAAATTTCAGACTTATTACTCACACAGCATCTCTATTGAAATGTTTTACAAATCCCTCTAATTCACCATATTTAAAATAGCTCACTATGCCTGAGCTACCCCACTCTACCCTAGTTGAATTTATTTTTCCACTTGTGTTTCCATTTTACCAGTAAATGGTATTAATCCATTTGGTTTTGCCACAGACCTGGGAGTCATCCTTTACATCATCCTTTCTCTCAGTGCCCCCTTTTTCAGAAAACAAAGGCTTTTTGAATTCTGTATTCTAAATATTTGTTATCTTTACTTGTGTGGCATCACCATTCCCCCCAGATCAGTCCATTTTTTAACTGGACTATTTTAGTAGCTTTCTAACCAGTCTCCCTTCTTCTACTCTTATTACCTTCCAGGACATTTTTTATAAGACAGCCACAGTGATTTCTTTTGGTCATTCAACAAATCAAAAGCACTTCTTGAGCACCTAATACACACAAGGCACTGGTCCAAAAGACTGGGTTAGAAGAGAAAGCTTGCAATTTAGTGCAACTGTTTTCTTTTTTCCTTTTTTTTTTAAACATCTCACAATTACAGAAAAATTGCAGAAGAATCTTTTTTTCCTGTCCATTTGAGAGGAAGTTCCTAACATAATATCCATCACCGCAAATACATCAGTTTGTGTCCTATCAACAAGGGCATTGTCCTATATAATCACATAACTATAATTCAAACATCAAATATTGACATTGATACATTCCTCCCATCTAGTCCTTAGATCTCATTCATGTTTTACCAGTTTTCCAATAATGTATTTTACTATAAAGGACCCAGTTCAGAATCATATATTGCATTTAATTGGCATGTCTCCTTAGTCACCTTCAATCTGGAATGCTTGCTTGGTCTTTTTTTTTTTTTTTTTTTTTTTTTACTTTCATAACCTTGACACTTTTGAATACCTACCACAGGCCAGTTATTTTATAAGATGTTCGATTTTGCTTGTCTGCTATTTTTTCATGTTGATGTTCAGGTTATGCATCTTTGACAGGAATGTAACCAAAGTAGTTCTGTGTTCTTGTCATTGAGTCCTAGCAGGTGGTATACAGTTTAGATTTTTCTAGTTACTGATAGTGTGCATTATAACTTCTTAATAAGGAGGTATCTGTTAGGCTTGTCATAAAGCTACTTGTTTTTCCTTTATAATTAATTATTTGTGTGGAGGGCAATTTGAGATCTTGTAAGTTACTGTGCTTTTTTAATCAAACTTTCAGTTTATTTAAATCACTATGACTCATGGCTCCCTATCTAATTCGTGGAATTGAAATCTATTATCATCATTATTTAGATATTTTTTAATTGGCTCTAATTTAGCTATTGGGCCACCTATCAGTCTCTTTTCTGTGTCCTTTTAATATGTCTCCATCATTCTTGGAGCACTCCTTTCTAGTACAACAAGAAGTTGTAGGCTCCGTTCGTACTTTTCTTGTCTCAAACCTGGAATCAGCCATTTCCCCAAGAAACCCTGGTTCTTTTTAGTAGAGTGTACTATTTAGAACCCAAGTTCTGGACACTAAATTGCTTATTGCTGTCTGGTCATCATTGTTCCCAAGTCCTTTTAGCAGATAAGCTAAGGGATACATGTAAACATGTGTATACAACCCTCTATATATCTATATTTTTGTATTTTTATACTTATCAAAAACCATGAGTTCACACTGAAAATTCCAGTTCCCTTCCAAGCCCCCTATTAGTTTTGTCCTAGTTTTCTCATTTTCATATTTGCAACTCCCTTATTGGACCCTGAGAAACCTAGTTCCTGTCATCCTTAATATACAGTTGACTCTTGAACAACACAGAGGTGAGGGGCACCAACCCCCACACCAAAGTTGAAAATCTGTGAATAATTTTTGACTCCGCCAAAACTTAACAGCCTGCTGTTTATCAAAAGCCTTACCAATGACAAATAGTCGAGTAACACATCTTTTATATATTATATACTATATTCTTACAATAAAGTAAGCTAGAGAAAAGAAAATATTAAGAATATCATAAGAAAGATGGGGTGCCTAGGTGGCTCAGTCCTTTAAGTGTCTGCCGTCAGCTTGAATCCAGGGTCCTGGGATCAAGTGCCAAGTTGGGCTCCCTGCTCAGGGGAAGTCTGCTTTTGCCTCTCCCTCTACCCATCTCTCCCACTGGTGCTTGCTTTCTCTCTCTCTCTCTCTCTCTCAAATAAATAAATAAAATCTTTTAAAAAATAATATCATAAGAAAAAATACATTTATAGTGCTGCCCTATATATATATATATATATATATTTTTTTTTTTTTTTTAAATCCACATATAGTGGTGCCTGAGTGGCACAGTTGGTTAAGCATCCAGCTCTTGGTTTTGGCTCATTTCGTGATCTCAGGGTTCTGAGATCAAGCTCCATGTCAGTCTCTGTGCTCAGCACGAGTATGCTTGGACCTTTTCTCCCTCTGCCCCTCCACCCTGTGCTCCTGTGTTCTTACTCTCTTTCTCTTTCAAATTCATAAATAAATATTTAAAAAATAATAATTCTATATGTAAAGTGGACCCATGCAGTTCAAATCCGCATTGTTCAGGATGCCTGGGTGGTTCAGCAGTTGAGCATCTGCCTTTGGCTCAGGGGATGATCCTGGAGTCCTGGGATCAAGTCCTGCATTGGGCTCCCTGCTGGGAACCTGCTTCTCCCTCTACCTATGTCTCTGCCTCTCTCTCTCTGTGTCTTTCATGAATAAATAAATAAAATCTTTAAAAACAAAACAAAACAAATCCATGTTGTTCAAGGGTCAGCTAAATTTACTTTTTTGAATGATTCCCCTTTATGTAACTGATTTCCCATTGCTGCTGCAGCTTTCTCTTCCCTGTGTGGATGCCCTTCTTTCCCGACATAGGCTCTGACAGCTTGCACCCTCCTAACACAAGAAACTGATAAGAGTAGTTGTTTCTGGGAGAATGGGGTAACTGATAATGAAAGGGGATTCCGTTTTGTACCTTTTTTGTACTGTGTGCATTTATTACTAGATCAAAAAATAAAAGCTAAGAGCATATTTTCCTATTGACAGATATTTATCTTTTTTCTTTGACTAATTGTGGTGAGTGTAGTTCTCATCAGGTTTGGCAAATAATATTTTTTCTTACTCACAGTAGCCCTGAGTTTCTCTGTGCAGAGGTATTATCAAAGCATGAAGGCAGAACAAATTCTGAGCCTCAGAAGATATTGCTAAGCTATATGGCTTCCAGACAGTTCCATTTAATGTACCATGTCATCATATTTATCTCTTATATGTAAGGAACTCCCCACCCCCCACTTTTCTGGTCTAACTTTAGAGAAAACACTTGTATCTCTGATTTTAGAAGGGTATATATTATTGTTATAGGTAGCCAAAAGAAGAACGGGAGATAGAATGGTGAGATATATAGGTATACTAAACTACATTGTATTCTAAATTGAAATAAAAATTCAACAACTGAGTTTTATTGTACAAAAACTAGGTATTTTGCGCAATTCAATTAAACGTTTGCTAAACACCCACAATAAGTTACACGTGCATACATTTTAAGATAAAGTCCTTCAAGGAGCCTTCTACATTTTTGTAGGGATGTGTTCAGGTGAAGGGGACAGGAAAAAAAAAAAAAACATAGGAAGGTTGTAATAAACAGAGATAAACAGAGGAGAGCAAACTTCACCAAGCATCTAACTGGACCTGATTGGTTTGGGACTCTAGATAATTTAGCTGAAAAAGTAGGATAAACCAATTTAATAAAAAATAATCTACGTAAGAATTTGGTAAAAATAATAATTTAGTCAAAATTCCCAAACATAGGGGTTTTAAATATCAATTCATATTCAAGACAAATGTTTCTGCTCCCAAGTTTGTCATAGAAAGAATTCATAACATCTTAAATAATCAGCAACAGAGAATTTAGTATTTGGAATAACTTAAAAGTCCCTTAGTTATATGCATTAAAATAAAAACATAGACTAAACTCAAACCAGAAAACAGGCATAATTGGCTTATAATGAATAGGGGAAAATATATAGTCAGAAAAAGAAAGTCTATGTCATTTTCCTTTTAATTTCTCTTACTTAAAAAAAAAGATAATTATTATAAAAGAAAAGCATTCACAGGGATCTCCCTAAAAGAAATGAAGAGAGATGTCCACAATGTCCACCAAAAGACATGAACACAAATGCTTGTAGCAGCATTATTCACAATAGCTCCAAACTGGAAACAATGCATATGTCCATCAACTAATGGGCAGATAAAATGTGGGATCTTTGTACAGTAAAATGCTAACCAACAATATAAAGGAGTGAATACTGATTCATGCTTCATCATGCATGAACCTCAAAATGATGCTAAGTGAAAGAAACCAGACAGACTACATTTTGATTCCATTTATATGAAATTTCTAGAAGGGCAAATTTATAGAGCTAGAAAGTAGATCCGTGGTTCTCTAGGAGTAGGGGTAGAAGCAGGAATTAACTCCAAACATCTGTGAAGAATTTTTTGGATGGTAGAAACATTCTAAGATTCAAGATCTTAGAGATAGTGATGGTTCCTCAACTTTATAAATTTATTAAGATGATTGAATTGTATACTTAAAGTTGGTTGGATTTATGATATGTAAGTTGTACCCCATTAAAACTGTTTTTTTTTTTTGTAAAGAAACATTACAGAAAATAGTGATAAGCAAAAAGGAGCATTTTAAGTGGACCCCTCCCAGTCACCCACCTAATCTTAAGAGTATATCATGCCAGATTTCTTTTACTACATATATGATTTCACTTCTCTTCAGATAGAATTAGATAACATTCACTTGGCTATGCCCAGGTGGAGAAAGAGCCTCCCAGAGAGACTTGAATGAAGAAAAACAAACATTAAAAAAAAAAAAAAAACAGATTTAGATATCACTAAATCTGAGGTAAAAATTTGGTGAAAAAGTGAATTGATCCTGGATTGTGAATATAAATCAATTCCCCTGAAATTCAGCAAACTATTATTTTTTAATTCATAAATAAGTTTAACTCTAGAATGAGTAAGAATATCTTTTTGTTTCTTTCCATGAAGGCCTACAGCAGTGAATTCTCTCATTTCCAAATATGGATTTCAAGAGCAGCTGCTTTACTGTGAGTTTGCTTTAAATTATATGTCACTTAATTAGCTGCTGATAGACTGTTACTATAAAGCTTACTAATTTTAATGTTTTGACTTCTTTTAATCTTAAAATTTACATAACTAAAGTTGTTTTAGTTGAAAAGTTCTCTATACCAATCTTCATGTATATATCTGTTATATCCACCAAACATTTAGTGTTGGCTACCCTCAGAGGAGTAGAATTAAAAAAATTGTGTGTGTGTATAAAATGTTATGCATATACATTTATAGAGAGAGGCTTAAAATTTTAGGATTAAGAATAATCTTCACTTTTTTTCTTAGATTTTTGTTATGTTTTCTAACATGAACGTAAATAGTGTTTGTCTAAAAAATTTTTAGAGATGCCAGCCAGACTCAGTCAGTGGAGCATGCAACTCTTGATCTCAAGGTCATAAGTTCAAGCCCCACACTGGGCATAGAGCTTACTTACTCACTAAACAAATAAATATTTTAAGACATAAAAAAATAAGTTTTTACAAAGAGGATAATACCAGTCAAGATAATTTTTTTAGCATTCAGACAGCATTGTAATTATCTTCAAAATAGTCTTGGTTCATTACCTACATTATGTATGTGTTTGTGAAGCTCTTAATCAGGTTTTGAGGGGCTTTTTAAAGTCTTGCTGGAATAATTTTTTTTAAATGACTTAAATCTTTTGGCTTAGATACCTGTGCAAATAGAATTAAGATGAAGACTGGAAAAGAAATTCATTTATAAAACCAAAAGTTAGTTTTAATTCACTATATTTTTTTAGAATATGGAGTTAAATTTAAATTTTTTGTTTAAGACATTTAAAATTAAAAATGTAACATATTGGAATCTATTACTTGGAGATTGGTAGGATTTAATTATCGTGTAAAGTTCTTCAAGTAATAATTGATGACTTGATAACTTTGATCTTAATTTAGAGCATGGATTTGTGTTGTACAGTCACAAAATTTAAAATTATTGTTGCAGTCTGTTGAAAAATCTAGACTTTTCTAATGTATCATAGTTTATTCAGCACCAAAATCCAGAAACTCACATGTAAACTAATTTTTACTTCTGAAAAAGGCTGATTTTCATAAACATTTCTCTGCCAGGCATCTTTTGACTGCTTTCTGAGTCGCTTAGAAATAACTCCTTCCTATATGCTTTGTCTTTTTCAGGGGGGGTTTAAATTTAATCAATAAAATGTTTAGTTAAATGTTTTAGTTAACTAAAAGCATATATTTTATGCTAATGGCAGTACTGTCCATTTCTCATCAGTCTTTTGATGATAATGATGGTGGTGGTGGTGGTGGTGGTGGTGGTGGTGGTGGTGGTGGTGATGATATTTAGTTGACATTTACTGAATGCTTATTATATGCCAGGTACTATTCCAAGCACTTTACTTGAATACAACAATTCTTTGGGACAGTTACTATTATCGCTATTTCATGGCTAAGAATATGGAGGCATAAGTAACATGACTTACCCAGTTTTTGTCAGTGAGGAAGTAATAGAGTTGAGGTTTGGACTTAAAGGGTGTCTAGTTCCAGATTCATCCTCTTAACCACAGTATTATACTTCTCTTACATATGTTGCAATTTAAACAGTAGAAATATAATAGCTTATAAAAATTTTAATGGCTTTATTTCACATAGTTGATTGTAATGTGATCCAGGTGTCTTTGGTTTTCTAAATAAGAGAAAATTGAACTTGGTAACACTAGTACTTGGGTACTATCTATTCTCAAAGTGTTTAATTATCCACTTTGAAACATATCATAAGATAAATAATGGCATTTTTCCCCAAAATTATTCAAACTAAAAAATCAATGTTAATATTAACTAGTTTGAGTTACAAGTTCAGCACCTTTAGCTAGTTGCCAAAATTTCCTAAATTTATGACCTGAGTACTCTCATACATGGCAGGAAAGTTTTGTCTGAAATACAATGTCTTCATTTATGCAATTTAAACTTTAAATTGCTTTTTTAAAGGGTAAGAATAACTAAATTGTGAAAGTATTTTACTTCTTGACATTTACACTGGCTCTGATTTATTTGTATTTGTTTGGTTTTGTTTTAAGCTGTGCTTGAAGAACTTGTTAATAGTGGACGTTTACGAGGCACTGTGGTTGGTGGGAGACAGGATAAAGCAGTATTTGTCCCTGACATTTACTCCAGAACACAGAGTACTTGGGTGGATTCCTTTTTCAGACAGAATGGCTATCTAGGTAACTATTTCTTTTTGTCTTTAAAATTAAAACTTCTAATACTACACACATTCTTAGAAAGTATTGTATTAGTCCAAGGCGTATACATATACTTTATCATTGCCAGCAGATTTTAATGGTTCTCTCTGGGTGTAAAGGTAACCAAATTGCAAGGTTTTGTTGGTTTTGGAACTGAGTTTAATTTCATAGTTTTTAGAACAGTTGTTATAGAAAAGCCAAAAGCTGGTATTGTTACCAGCCTTCCAGTGATATGATACTATTACAACTTCAAGTATATATTAATTCATGAAAAGTAATTATACTTATTATGTTTTATAAGTTGCCCAATTGGGATCCCTGGGTGGCGCAGCGGTTGGGCGCCTGCCTTTGGTCCAGGGCGCGATCCTGGAGACCCGGGATCGAATCCCACGTCGGGCTCCCGGTGCATGGAGCCTGCTTCTCCCTCTGCCTGTGTCTCTGCCCCTCTCTCTCTCTGTGACTATCATAAATAAATAAAAAAAATTAAAAAAAAAAAAAAAAATAAGTTGCCCAATTATTCATTACATAGTCTTGGAAATACTTTATTAGCTGTCAGCTTTACAGTGTAAAGTTCTTCATGTAATAATTGATGACTTGATAACTTTGATCTTAATTTAGAGCATGGATCATCCACTTCTTCAGAAACCCTGAAGCTATTCTGACTTCTGTTTCTGAGGTTCTGTCATTTGGATAAAGTAGATTGACTAAATTTAGCCATTAATACAATTAACAAATATATATATATACATATATATAATACTTATATATATTACATATGTATATGTAAGTTTGATCATAACCCAAGTCAAATCATGTAAGAGATCAGTTGCTTTCTCAATAAATAAACCTATAAAACACTAATGTTCAAACAATTTAATTCTATGCTAGAATACTGGGCTCTGCCCTTATGTTTCCTTGGTTTTCTTTAATGTACTTTTCAGTTTCTTCAACCATGGACTTGGATTAGAACTTCGTTATAATTAATTTTCTTAAATATGCTTATTTGGGTACAGAGAGGACAATAGATATCTCCAGTAACTTTAATGGCTATAAATTTAAGTATTTTTTCTGTTTTTAGTTTTGTTTATATGCTACGTCTCTTACTAGTTTAAATTAGACTGAACAGTAAAACAATTTGTCCTAAGTTGTCTGATACCTTTAATTAGCTATAGTAAGCAAAATAAGTTCCAATTTTTGTTTGTTTATTTATTTATTTTTAAAGGTTTTATTTATTTATTCATGAGAGAGAGAGAGGAGAGAGAGAAGAAAGAGAGAGAGAGAGAGGCAGAGACACAGGCAGAGGCAGAAGCAGGCTCCATACAGGGAGCCCAATGTGGGACTCGATCCCAGGACTCCAGGATCACACCCTGGGCTGAAGGCGGCGTTAAACCGCTGAGCCAACCAGGCTGCCCTGAACTAATTTTTCTACAGCTATGTTTAGTAATAAAAATCTGGGAAGGTAGCTGCCTAACCAAGGAATAGGCTGTGGTATATTTCTATGCCTTATTCTAAAAGAAAGAAAGAAAGAAAAGAAAAAGAAAAGAAAGAAAAAGAGAGAGAGAAAGAGAAAGAGAGAAAGGGAGGGAGGGAGGGGAAGAGAAAGAAGAGAAGAGAGAAGAGAAGAAAAGAAGAAAGAAAAGAAAGGAAAGAAAGATGCATTCTCAAAGAATAGGTGTTGGTAGAAATTATTTTTTCTAAGATTTCTAAAAGATGTAAATGATTGACAATTCTGTTCTAATGTATTCCATTCCATTTCTATTTGTGATATATTTCTAGAATTTGATGCTTTGTCCAGACTTGGAATCCCAGATGCTGTGAGCTATATAAAGAAAAGATATAAGACAACACAACTCTTATTTTTGAAAGCAGCTTGTGTTGGTCAAGGACTTGTGGATCAGGTGGAAGCATCAGTAGAGGAAGCTATCAGCTCTGGAACATGGGTTGATATTGCAGTATGTTTTATCTTTTTCTTGTTAATTTTGCTTTAAACCAATGAGAACTGATACTCACTAGTATGTAGTTATTTTAAGTGTTAGGATACATAAAGGTAATCTTGGCTTCGTAGCCAAATTCTAGCAGTCAGTGTTATAGCCTAAACAATCATAATTATGCTTAAAGAATTTATAGCTTTTGAGGTAGAATGATCTTTTATATATGGATACTCAACATCCAGAATTTTATAAATCTCAAGCAAATAATATAACACTCATATCATATATGAGTTATATCATATATATCATATATATATGATATATCATATATCATATATGAGCCATACATAAATTAATGAGATTTCTCACAATTTTATCCAGACATTTATAACTTTACAGGCATCAGGCATTTTTAGCAGTTGTGTACTCCTTATCCATTCATTAATATGAGCTGCTTCAGCCCTGATAGTGTTTTGCTTCAGTATTCAGTATGACCTGCCTTTATTATGCCAGAAAGATAAGTGCCGGTGAAGAGAGAGGAACAAGAGGCCAATCCATTATCTACTAGTCAAGACCCAGACTCTCTTCATAAAGCAAAAAATTAACTTGCTTTAGATAAACAAATTTCCAGAGATTCCAGATTTAGGTGTTCATTTATTCATTCTACAAATTTAAGTACCATCTGTGTGCCAGGAACCCATTTTACTTGCTAGGAATGTGGTGCTCACACAGGTTTCCTACGGGAGAGATAGTTCATGAAAATAATGACTTCAGATAGGTCAAAGAGCTACGAAGAAATCTGGTTTTGAGGTAAATTTGTCAGGAGTTGATGGTGGATTACCCATGGGTTTATGAAAGGAACTGAGTGTGACATGTAGGTTTGGGGCTTGATCAACTGCGTGGAGAACAGTACCATTAATTGAAATGGGGGAACAATGGCGAAGGGTGGATGGGAGATAGGTGTTGGGGGGTAGGCGGCGGCTGTTGTGGACATGTGAAATTTGAGATGCCTGTTAGGCATAAGAGCAGAGATGTTAGGGAGACTAAGTAGAGTATATGACTCCAGAGCTCAAGTGATCATGAAAGCAGAAATATAATTTAGGAGGTTATCAAGGTTTATCTGTATGATATTATATTTATATTTGTTTTCATTTTGTTTCTGATTCTAGCCTCTGTTACCCAGTTCGTTATCAGTCAAAGATGCTGGGATGTTGCTTCAACAGGTGATGAGAGCATTCAGCAAGCAGGCATCAGCTGTAGTCTTTAGCGACACAGTCGTAGTCAGTGAAAAATTCATAAATAATTGTATTGAACTCTTCAGTGAACTGATGCACCAGAAAGCTGAAAAGGTATGCCAGATTTCCTTTCCCCCACTAATCTTAACAGGATTTTCATGTTAGAGTGATCTGATGTCTTTTGAAAAATGGAGTAAGCAGCATATACCCAGAAATGAGCATTGTGTTTCATGCATCATTTCCCTTTAATACATCATTCCTTTTTATTTCTCCTCCTCAATTTGTTTTTCCCCCTCTTCATTCCCATCAGGATATATAAGTTAGAATTTAGGGAGCCAATTTTATAAATGAAAATCATATAAATGAAATCATACACTTCATAATTAAGTCACCTAAGGGTATTGGTCCCACATTAAAATCCACAGAAGTGCTGTCTGTGGATTCTGTGTATGAATACACAGTACATCTATCAATCGCTACACTATATATTTACTAAATCTAATAGAGCCTTACTAATTTTACCTATTTGGGATGCACAAATGGGATAACTTACTGAGGGGAAAAATTGTTACTATCAAAAATTGATTAGCCCCTCAGAGCAAGTGCTGTCAAACTGTTTAGAAGCATAGGTCCTGCGGGGTCTGCTTTAATGTCTATTCAAATCATGATTCTAGTTAACAGTCCCATCTACTTAAAAAGCCTGCTCACGGATAGGGAGAACAAGTCCATTTATCTTAGACTGTTAATAAATCTATGAGAGCTTATATAAATAATTTGTATTCATCTCTAGTCTAAAGCTCTTTAATAGTTTTTAAAAAGAAAGACAATTTTCTACATCTTGCCTGCTAAGCATCAGAGACGAGTAAAAGTACATAGGATTGATAACAGTAAACCTGCCAGTCTCAACTTGTTTACTGTCTTCGACTTTGGACAAATAGACCTCCAATTTCTATATCTTCAAAGAAAGAATGATGATGCCTCCTTTCTCAAATATAAATTTAAATACAGGAGGGATATGTACAAAATGTCTAGTACATAATATCTCCAAGTCCTTAAATGGCTACATTATTTTTATTTATTTACACTAAAATAAAAACATGGTCATCAATTTTTCTTTCTTTGCTCTCCTCCCTCCAACTACAAAAATAACTTCAGGAAAAAAAGATGATTTTATTGTTTGAACTGTCAACATTCTTTTTTATTCAGAAAACCAAAAAGGAAATACCATTTTTTATGAAAATGTACTTTTGTCACTACAGATTTAGAACCCTGTCCCATGATGAAAAAACAGTTTCTGAACATGGAAATAGTTCATTATTCTTAACACAAATTTTTTAAAAGCTGAGATCAAGATTAAGTCCAGAGGAAATAAAAACACTTCATATGATTAAGTATGCAACTCATCATACATGGTTGTTCTGTTAGGGTGGAGGATGGAGATTTTGTTAATCTTTCTAGTAATCTCCGGTATCCAAGTGGCACTGGATTTGGGAGCCTCAAAAAGAAAAAGAGCAAGGATCACCTATTAAGCAGAGGTAAAAAAAAAAAGCCAAATCAGCAGAAGAAGATTGCATCTGATATATGATCAGTTTTTCACAGACCAGATAGGATTTTTCATTATATGATCACATATTCAAAAAGCCAAGAACAGCAAGAGGAGAGACTGATCTTTGGCAAGGAGAAATAGTCTTAGACTGGCAACTGTTGAATCAGGCTCTGTAGTTCTTCTTAGCATGAGATCAAACAAGAACAATCAAAATGAGTAATAATAATTGAGTATGTAAATAACTTCTATTTATGCTTTCTGTAATGCCAAATATTTTTGCTTACCAAGAAAAGTATGTTTTATTTCAGGAAATGAAAAATAATCCTGTTCATTTAATCACTGAAGAAGATCTGAAACAAGTCTCCATTTTAGAAAGCATTAATACAAGTAAAAAAGATAAAAAAGATGAACGAAGGAGAAAAGCAACAGGTAATAAATTATTATTAACAAAGAAGATTGAAAGATGAGGTTTTTTACTTGTTGCAGTGAACTCTGCATTTATTAGGCCCTTTGAAGTTTGATTCATCTTTAACTGCTAATATTAACCATATCTTTCTGATAAATTTTGTTTATGAAAATGGAAATATTAGTGATTACTTCTTCTTTTTTATTTTGTGAGAACCAAGTTCATTTCATGACCTGGCCTATCTCCCATTGTTTGCTCCCTCACCATCTATGTTCTAGCCCAGTAGCCTTTCAATTTTTTTTTAATTCTCAAATTTGGCAAGTTTGTGTTTATCTAAAAGCCTTTGCACTAGTCACTCCTACCTGAATGTTCTCTCTCAAACTTCAGGTTACAAATTTCTTCTTGTCATTCAGAGCTCAACTTTGAATGTCAGTTCCTCAGAGAGGCTTTATTGACATGGAATAGACATGGTCACTCTCCATCATATTATCATATAGTTTTTTGTATTGCTTTTATCAGTGTCATGTGTTTTATTGTTTGGAAACCTTGTCCATCTTGTTTATTGTTTCTATAGTCCTTTGGGCACTTGTTGGTGTATTATATATAGATGCTCTATAAATAAAATATTTATTGAATAAATGAATTTCCCAAGATCTTTCCCTTTTTCTTTTTCTTTTTCTTTTTTTTTTTTTTTTTTTTTTTAATTAAGAGTCACTGGAAATTATTCCAGGTAGTACTGGTATACTGGTAACTTGCACTTGAAAATCAACATATGTTTTCCATACTTTTTAATAGTAGAAGCAAGTTTATTCTATATCGGGGTTAAAGAAATTAGATATTCAACATGTTTCATTAGTACAGCTATATTAAAGATTATTATAAAAACTTCATTTTTATTTGTTGTGGGAAATTGCTCCTGTTTCTTTGAGATTGTTTCTTTACTCTTTAAAAACCTTTTTCTACAAAATCTTTCCATTTTGATACTTTGAAATTTCTCTGTATTTTTCTGGGAAAATTATACTCCAATAAATCATAATAGTATTCACTGCCATGCATATCTTATCATATTATTTGAAGATATAAATTCACCTTAATCAGTTGGTTGCACTTATGTCAGAATAGCTAGTCTGTTTTATTTCCTTCTAAAAATTCAGAGTTATCTGGTCATCATCTCAGTGATAGTACTATCATATTGCAATAGTTTAGGTATAGTGCATGGAATAATGTCAAATAGAAAAGTCTTCCCTATAAGAAATTTATTGCCAAATGTAAAAAGCACACTCACCTTAGATTTGTGCTTTTGAAAATTGTATTTTTCTTTCATTAAAGCAAAGGAAATACATTCATATAACTTATAATTATAGGACATGAGGAAACTTAAAGGAATTGTACTTAGAATCTAGAAAAAGATCTGTATGTTATTTTACTTTATTGATAAATGAATCTTTTATGAAGAAATATAATTTTAATATTTTTCAGTGTTTCAATCCCATTATTAGATAACTATTCTATTTTGTTGAGTAGATACTTTAAATGTTAAATATGTAGTAGCAGAGAAGTATCTCAATAACATTACTTTTACTTAGTGTTTTAGTTTGTCTCATAATTTGTATTTTTTAAGTCTTTATTTAGCTAACAGGTGATCGATAACTGTATTTTTCTACTCATCCAACCTAACATTCATGGGCAGCATTTATTGAGCACATGTTAAGGTGTCAAGCATTGCTTTAATCCTAAGGATACAAACATTAGTGAGACATGCTCCCTGTTCTCAAGAATTTCATTGTCTCTCTGGATGGTGGGAGACTCAGGATGTCCCCTGTAAACATGAATAATTATCTTTCAACCAAAAAGACAAAACTAGGGATAATTAAACTTGTGAAGTACTGTAATAGGGGATATTAATGAGGCTGTGATAACAGAGATGAGCAAAGGAGGGCACATTTCTTTTGGAGAAGGTAGAAAAAGTGGTAAAGGAATGGATTTGGCCAAGAAAAAGTGAGAGTTACAGAAAAGAGGTATCCTTACAGAAGGAAGAAGAGACTGAGAAGAGACTGCATTTAGATCAGGTAAGCTATCTGAGTTGCTCAAATTCAAGAGATTTAACATTTTATTAATTTTTTATTGACTGAATTACAGAACTTCTGTTGTAATTTAAAAAAATCTCCAACCTTAAGTAGCAGCTAAAACTTATTTGGCTTTTATTATTCTGCTGTAAAGTTAAATATGACAATATAGTGTCACCATTTTCTAAAAATGGTTGTTTAGTTAGGTAATACTAATGAATATCATTTTCCACCAGAGGGCAGTGGAAGTGTGAGAGGAGGTGGTGGTGGCAATGCTAGAGAGTACAAAATGAAAAAAATCAAGAAGAAAGGAAGAAAAGAAGAGGATAGTGATGATGAGTCATCTCACACTGGTGTGTAGCTTTGTTTTACTCTTCCTTTGTATGTGTGTGATTTTGTAAACATTTTCTTAAGATGCATAGAGTTAGATATATAGCTTATACAAGAAGTCCTTTCTTTGCCCAGTTTCAGTGGTCACAAATTCATTTACCATAGTTGAGTTGATGACACCTGCCTTCCAACAACACGGTTCGTATTTTAATTACTAGGGTGGAGTAACTGAGTAATTGCATAAAGTGCAGACATTGCTGCTGGCTCCTCCATCCATTGATCAGCACATAAATAACACACATGCATCATTGAGCCATGACAGTCGCATCACATACTTCAGAGTTTGTCAGTGATTGATCACTGTGTGTCCCTTCTTCACTTTATGCACAGACAACAAACCATGTAGTCATGTTACGTCCTTGCCTCCTATCAATGAATCCATATGACATTTTACAAAATGGATAATCAAAGGGGAATTGGCCACCAAAGATGAAAATGCAGCAAAGAAATGAAAAGTGATAACACTGGAAACAAAATATGGATCACAAATAAATGGTGTTAGAGAAGAACTAGCTGTCTGTGGGAATGCTGCCATTGCCACTGTTCAAGAGACTAGGTATGCAGCCCAAGGAACTGTGTAAATGCACTTACTGACGTCAGCTGGGAGAGTGGTTGTGACAGAAAGAATGAAAATGTCTCAGAGGATGTGAAGTTGGCAGAAACTTCATATTAAAGAATTCTCAGAGATGTTTCACAACATTGGAAGGGCAAGGGATAAAATGCTGTGAACTGTGTTCCCAAGTTAAAAAAGGAGTATGACAACTTACCAAGGCATAGAAAAGATGCTTGCCCTGTCTTGTAAGTTATAGGATGAGAAGAAGTCAAGCACTAGTCAGACTGTTTTTGATAAGTTTTTTACAAAGAAATAAAATACTTTGTTGCCCAGTGTTTCTGATGAGCTGAATTATATAGTTTACTTAAACTATTATTAGTTTTCTTTTTTATTTCCCTTTACATTTATAACCAACAGTAAGAGCTTTCAGCGTTTTCACAGACATTTTTAAAAGATCACAGAACAATCATAAATTTTCCCATTGTTTATTAACACTGCACAGTTTCAACTTGCATAGTCATTTTTATGATTTCCCACTGCCATACAAAACAAATTACAATATTTTGTAAATAGTGAATTTCTGACTAAGTAGGAAACATTTGTTTTATGCATGTTTAAGTTTTAGGGTAACATGTAATTGGTTGCTTCTATGTAAGGGGGAAAATCAAGTATATGCATCTTCCTTTTTGGAGACTTGTTAGTGTTTGGTACTGTTAAGTTAGCAAGAGACATGTTAGTTTTTCTAAGCAAAATTATGATTCTTTTATGCTTGTGTTTTAAATAAACTTACTTAATGAAACTATGATTCTTCCCTCTACCTTTTCCCTAATAAAAGAAAACTTGAAATGATGATAATTTGAATTTTTTTTTCCCCCTTCCACAGATGTCATTATATATGGGCTAGAGCTGGGAGGTGTAGATATCAGGTGCCATGGCTTCAGCTATTAATGTGCTACTATTAGTGATAGCAGAATTGCTTAAGATTGATTTTTAAAGTATTCTAAGATAGGTAAAAAATAGCTACTCTTCTCAACATGCATAAAACAATATTAATTAATTAAAACTATCTTCATAGAAACTACTGGCCCTGTTCTTATTTTAAATAGTATTAAGACTGTCCTGTGTCGGTTTTAATTTTTCATTGATTAATGACTTTCTCTATTCTCCAGATGTACTAGGGGTGGGAGAGAAGGGGCATTTAATAAAATATTTCTCTAATATCTGTAGCCTTAAGAAATCATTAAATGAGGCATATGATACTTCTTTTGTGCACAAATTATGGAGAGGAGCTATAAAGATAGTAAAACCATTCTACCTAAAAAAATATAATTTCAAGTGCTTTTGAAAAGGAGTTGTGTTATAATCTCTGAAATGGGGGATATAATTAGGTTCTCAGCTAAAATACAGCATCAACTCAGTGTGAAAGATTAAATTATATGGAAATATAATTTAATAACTTGTAAAACACATGCAGGAAATAAACAGAGAAAGCAGAAACTATGTGATGTGAAAGATCAGGAATGGATAGCAGCTCTCAAAAAGAAAGGAGAACCACCTTAGTGTATATCTTCTAAAGTATCTGTTCTAAAGCTGTAATGTCAGCTGCTTAGATCTTGACACATAGTGAAGATTGATTTTTGAGCTATTTTTTATTTTATTTCATTAGTTTTTATTTGTAAGGTTTTGCAAAAACCAAATTTAGCTGGAAATAATCACTTTTATATTTGTACCATATTAATAATAGGAAATATTGTTAGCTTTCTTTGTCTGCAACCCATGCTTATCCAAGTTGGTGAGAAGGCATGACATTTCCACACTTAACAATTATTTCCATTACAGTAGCTGCATACAAATTGTCTCCGGCATGGAATTATTTTTGTAAGAAGAAAAATAAATTATAAGTGTAAAATTATGAGGTTTTTTTTTTTTTTTTTCATCTGTGCCTTTCCCAAGAGACAATTTTTAGCTTAATTCTACAGGAGATGTACTTTACCATGATTAGAGACTTTTTCTGAAGATCCGTAAATTATAAGGATGATTTGATTTTTACTAACTAATCATTTTTTCGTAAAGAAGGAAATTCTGCTCGGTATACATTGTTCAACAAAGAGAAGTTATCTTTTTCTTAAAAGATTTTTTTTTCCGTCCAGCTCATTGTTTTGATTTGCCACTTATTTGCATCATCCAAGTTAGGGATGATTAAACAGAAGTTTAATTCATCTTTACTATTTTTTGATTAACTCAGTAAATAGTCATTAAATAAAGTTAGAAAGTTACTACTCAAAAGAAATACCTCTATATATCTTATTTCAAAAATTGTTTTCATTGCTTATTGCTATCTGACACTGGCAATATCAGAGTCTTTAAGGCAAGCTGTGAATGAATTACTACCTTAGTAAATATGTTAATGAACCTCCTTTGCTTTTAGGTTGCTTTATGTTTTCATTGTTTTTCCCATTGCTCATTTCTACTCTAGGAAAGAAGAAGCCAGAGATCACTTTCATGCTCCAGGATGAGATTGAAGACTTTTTAAGAAAACATATACAAGATGCCCCAGAGGAATGTATTTCTGAACTTGCTGAGTTCTTAATAAAGTAAGTATAAAAAAGTATTTTTCTGTTTTATGATAGAAATTCAATGTTATTAACTAAAATTTTCACAAAGGTTATAGAATTACAGAATTTCAGATCTCTTCAAAGCTTAGAATTTAATGTAGCCACCAAATTCCAGCTTTTGTTTGCCTATAAAGGCTGTTCGTGTCAACAAACATGTAAGTGCTTTGGGCGAGGCAGTGTGGGAAATAAAAGGTGAGAGTGTAAAGGCATCCTCCATCACTGCTGTTGCAGTCCTGGTTAGGAGAAAAACACTACCACCCATCACTGGATGCTCACTGATGTAGCATGAAAGGTAACAGCTAAAAAGAAAGAAAAGACCAGTTTCTATCTAGATTTGACAGAGAGTAAACAGTGCACTTTTAGGGAGAAATAATGTAACAAACTGCCTTCAAAGAATAAATTTAGACAGCAGTAGCTCGCAATTGAGCCAAGCTAAATTTATTATTATTATACAGAAGTAAAAAATTATGGCTCACCTGGGTGGCTCAGTTGGTTGAGTGTCTGCCTTCAGCTCAGATCATGATCTCAGGGCCCTGGGATCAGTGAGGAGTCTGCTTCTCCCTCTGCCTCTCCCCACCGCTTGTGATCTCTCTCTCACATTCTCCCTCTCTCTCAAAAAAATAAAATCTTTAAAAAAAAAAAAAAAAAAGAAGTAAAAGAAATTGTGAATAACTTGACCATTACTAACTAACATTATTTTCCCTCAAGTTAGTTCCAGTGTGTAAGCATCTATAAATGTAATCCATGAACCCAGTGCATCTGACTTTGAATTTAGAAACAGCTTTTGTAGTGAGATGTTTTTCATTTCACTGAATATTTTTTGTGCATGTATACAGTACATAATCATATTTTTCACATTTGAAAAGTAGAGTAGTTACTACTAACCATTTACCATTACTTAAAACAATCTATTCTGAAGTTGTTGAGCATGAAAGGTTTTAAAAAAAGTTTTTAATATCTTTTATAGTACTTCAGAAATTGAAAATTTATTGGAATATTCCTAAGGATGGGGAACAGATTTATAGTCTGTTCTCCAAACTAACTTCTAAAAACTACTTTGAATTGAATTTGAATTAAACTTCTGTTACTGCTGTTCTTACTGTCTTTAGTGCAATAATTTTGAGTACTTTAAAATTGAGAAAAATAATGCATTTAAGTTATAAATCCTAGGATTGAAGACAAATTCTTGTGAGTTATTCTCCAAATTCATCTTATTTGTTTAAAAAGTATAGAGGTCTTTTCTTAAGGCTTATTTCCATAGAAGCAAAATTTCTTATATGTATAAACACAGTGTGTTTTACTACACTAAATATATTTATCTTGTGCACAGACCTCTTAACAAAGCTTATCTCGAGGTGGTACGTTCAGTGTTCATGTCTTCAACTTCTGCCTCTGGAACTGGTAGAAAGCGCACAATAAAGGACTTGCAAGAAGAGGTTTCAAACCTGTACAATAATATACGGCTGTTTGAAAAAGGGGTGAAGTTCTTTACAGGTATACTTAATACTATTTTTTCATTGATTTTCATAGTTGTTCTTGGACATTCATTTTAATAAAGCACCTTTATTTTCCAGATGATACACAGGCTGCGCTTACAAAGCACTTGCTGAAGACAGTGTGTACTGATATCACTAACCTCATTTTCAACTTCTTAGCTTCGGATTTAATGATGGCAGTAGACGATCCTGCAGCTATTACAAGTGAAGTATGATAGTGATTTTCTTGCATTCTTGATGTATTATGTTTTGAAACTAAAGCATATTTTATTTTCTCACATTGGAAGTAGTCTAAAGGAAAGTATATAAAATATAGGAAAGGATTTTTAAGAAGAAAAATATCCATCAGATTTTTAGTTTAAATTGGTAATATAACCAGTCTGTTGAAAATAATGATGCTTAATTCCTTTGGAATCAACATTTTTATTTTTTCCTAATCATTGTCATGTTACATCCCCTTTTCTGCTGAGTTGCTGATCCCTTGACCATGTTCTGGCCAGATTTCATAACTTTACAATCATTTTAATGTAGTGACCCCATCTCATTTCAATATTTAGATGAATTGTAGTTTACTTGTTAAAATGCTAATATCAAACTAAATTCAAAGTTCATTTCTTCCTTTTTCAAAATGTGAGGTAGAGCTGTGGCTCCCAGTTATGTGTTCTGTCCCTAACACTCCTCCTTCTCTTCTATATCCTTATAGTTCCAGTTAAAGCTGGAGATTTAGGAAAAATGAAGGAGGCATAAGTGTTTTATAGGAATGACTGCATATCACTATTTATGATCTAGGCCCAATGTTGTGTGACCTCATGATGTGTCTGTTGCCACATAGGCGGTGTAGGTTGTTTTGGGGGCTGTTTTTCAGCATGTGGCTTCCCCTCATAGCAAGAACCTCCCCGTAAACCTCCAAACAGAGATACATTTATTTTTCTCTTCTGCCCTAGCAAAGTACTATCCCCCTTCCCTTCTTCACCTTGACCAGTGAATCTCCCAACTAACTGCCTGGATAATTCCATGTAACCTGCCTCTGTACCAATCTCTGCTGTGGGAAATACATGGGGTCCTGTCCCATGCCCTCAGGGCCTACAGAAGAACTGGTGTGGCATGTGACAGTGAGTCAGTAGGTTTCCCCGCACTTCCAAGACTCACTATAATGTTCAGGGCCCACTAGCCAAACCATTCCACTAGTCCTCCACTAGAAATTTCACACTTGATAGGGCCATCAGACTCTCATGAAGAATGCCACCAAATTTCATGAGGCACATCTATGTGGAGAGGGGTGCTGAAAAGATTCCACACACCATATAGTATAAAAAGCAGCCATCCATGGAGCAAGTTCTCTAGTTTATTATAGGCATTCTTAAACTTAGGAGTAGGAACCCCCTCATCTGGCATTAGGGAGAAATACTCTTTTTTTCCATTGGAAAAGAGAGAGTAGCCTCTTACCCCAAATTCTCTTTTTCCCACAGGATGAATGGTTTTGTCTATCCCCATTCCCTCCACCGCCACCCCATCTTCTTAACACTGCTGGGCCAGAAAGGGGCTAGTAGGGCTTTATCTAGCCTGGTTGTCTGATGGGCTATCAGCTAGCTCTCAGATTGTAGAATGTTTTTAACATATTTTTGTTCCTAGTTTGAAAGCTAAAATTCAAAAACAAAGATAAGTTCCATTCAGTGTCCTATTATAATAATAAATATACTTTGTTTTCTTTTGTTTAATCTTATATCTACAACATGTCAAAGTCATAATCCCAAAAGAATTTTTTCCCCTTACAGGTAAGAAAAAAAATTTTAAGTAAATTATCAGAAGAAACCAAAGTAGCTCTCACAAAACTCCATAGCTCTCTGAATGAAAAGGTAAGTAAAGTTTGATTCTGTTTAGATAATCGGGCTAGAATTTGTGGTCTTTGAGTAGATTTTTATCAGGATAAATGTAAACTAAATCTCTCTGAGAGATGAGGCTGGGAACATTTTATCCTCTTTAGTCCTAAATCACAATTTCAAGTTTAATGACAAAATGACCTCTTTAAAAATTGTATTTAAGGGTGTAAAATTATAAAACATTATTAAATGACTATATTTCTTTAGGCAGCCTGTTAATAAAAGTAAATCATGGCATTAAATACTATTTCAGAGCATAGAAGACTTTCTTTCTTGTCTGGATTCCGCAGCAGAAGCTTGTGATATTATGGTGAAAAGGGGAGACAAAAAAAGGGAAAGGTAACATCGAATTAATCTTATATGATTAATAAATTCTTAGATGTGTGACATGAAGGTGGAATTTGACTATCTGAATCTTGCACAGAGAACTCTTGTATCCAAATGGCTACAAACCTTCAAGCATATTCAAATTCAATGCGTAGATGTCCCCCTCTGGCCCATGTTGATAAAGTAGCAAGGTTCCCCTAATGCCATAGTTGATCAAGCCTGGGAACTTTCTACTAGCTTTGAGACCTTCTTCACAGGACATCTTACTTACATCAGTGCACTTCTGTTTGATCCCCAGTAACTCAAAATAAAAAGTACACTTTGAAGATCCCTGCTATATAGTTTTCTCCTATCATTTTCTAGCATATTAGTTTATCCACACCATTTAGGGTTAAGTGTGTCTATATTTCATATTTAAAATGTCCCTTAAGATGTTCATGGAGCTAGATAATTAAACTAGAGAAGCTAAAAATGAATACAGAAGGGAAGAACTAAAATTGGTGAGAGCTTGTTAAAATACGAGAATGTGTTTTTGTGATTTTATTTTTGTTTAGGCAGATACTGTTCCAGCATCGACAAGCACTGGTTGAGCAGCTAAAAGTCACAGAAGACCCTGCTCTTATTCTGCACCTCACAGCAGTCCTTCTGTTTCAGTTCTCAACCCACAGCATGCTCCATGCACCTGGAAGATGTGTCCCACAGATCATTGCTTTTCTTAATAGTAAAATTCCAGAGGTATTACATTTTGCATGCACTTGAAACTTTTAAAGCTTTCAGATTCTGAATATTTTGAACGGGTAGATATGAATCATTATGAACAATAAGACACAAAACATATTAATGTGATTTCCTGTTCCAAGAATGTGAACAGTGAATCAGAAGATTGATTTTAAAAACTTAGCATAGCTTAGGAATCTTTCGGGATTCTATAAGATCTATGGTAAAAAAGAAGTCTTTCATTGCAGCTTATGCAGATGTAACCTGTCCTTCAAGGATCAGTTCAAAAAGTCTTACCCTGCACAAATTCTTCTGAGAGATTTCTCAGCCAAAAATAATTTGGCTCTTTGAGCTTCCATAATCATTTTGACTTAATCTCTGGTGATAGAACCTAGCTAAGTCAGTTTACATTTAAATGATCTGTTTTCATGTTTATCATCCCTAACCTGTAAACCACTTGCCAGCAAAGGACCTTGCTGGATTTAGCTTTCTACTTATGTGGCCAGTGATTTGTAAAAATGAAGACTTTCTTTGTGTATTGGTTAACAAATCCACTTGTTCCACAGAAAATTAAATGATGTTTGTTAAAGTTTCTTCTCCTTTATCTTTCCACAGGATCAGCATGCTCTTTTGGTAAAGTATCAAGGTTTAGTTGTAAAGCATTTAGTTAGTCAGAATAAGAAGACTGGACAGGGAGATGATCCTATAAGTGATGAATTAGACAAAGAACAAGAAGATATCAGCAATGCTACTCGTAAAGAGCTTCAAGAACTTTCTTCATCCATTAAAGACCTTATTCTCAAATCCAGGAAATCATCTGTGACAGAAGAATAATGACCATAATTTACTTTTGTCATAATAATAATAATTTTTTTCCAAAGTTTAAGGTGACTGGTTACCAAAAAATACTCACTTCACAATCCTCGGTTCGCCCCAGTCACCACCCCCCTACACACACACACACACACACACACACACACACACACACACATAATTCAGTTTAAATAGTAGTGTTGTATTTAGTGTAAATCTTATAAAAATGTGAAAGTTTTGTAAATTGGGTTCAACCATGGAAGATTTCTTTTTCACATAATTCTAAAAATTACCATTTCAGGTTTATTTTATTTTCAGATGCTGAATGAAGAATAAATTTTCTGATATCTGTCATGTCTAGAAAAGGACTCATTCGTTGTGTTGTTAGATTTCAAGTGACATTATTTATATATATATTAGGCAGAACCTTAAAATGTGGTCATGTTTTTTAAAAAAAGGAAAGAAAACCCTTTGGTGTCAGAAATAAAAATCGTGGATTTTAAAATTAAAAGAGTGCTTCAAACCTAAAATACAGAAATTTGGAAAAAAAAAAAAAGAAAGAAAGAAAATTTATTACTATACTCTTGGTCTGGCAGAGAGCCTCCCATCTCCCCTGACAAGAGTGGACTTTTATGTGGTTGGTAGTTTGAGGGACTGTCTTTGCAGGTGCAGAAGAATACCAGAGGGGCTCACACACTGTTGTGGTCTATTCTAACACAAGATGCTAGAGAGTGAGAGGAATGATAAAAGTTACTTCTTAAGAGATATAAGTCACATTTTAACATTAGAATAACTAAAAATGTGATACAAGTATTTTTCTTTAACCCAATTTGCATTTCTAAATGTTATATTTTATATCACTAGTCACTCTGGCATCTAATTCTTTGTTGTGGTAGGATCTCTAGGTGCATTGAAGTCGTTGGAACATTTTTCCCCCCAAAATGAAAATCCTTATGAGAAAATAGATTTCTTATTATCTGAAGACTATTAGTAGTTAAAAGTAACAGTTCCTTGGAGTAATAATTTCAAGCAAATGAGTTTTAAGCAACAATTTACTATATATCAAAAAAAATTATTTTGAATATAGTAAGTCAAATCTCAAGTACAAAAAGTACTATTTTATGTAATTCCTTATACATCATTTAAAACTCTTGTTTCAAAATATTTGAATACCAGTATCAGTCTACCTCTAATTCCAGACGAAGTATTAATACTGAATGAAAGAAACTGATATAATTGTTAACTAAGCATTATTATTAAACTTGATAGAAATGTAACATAAATTTAAAAATGTTTTTCCATTGATAATTTTCTATTAATGTATTTTCATATGGGCAAAGGAAGAAAAATGACAAATTCTCTGCGACCACAAACTTGTTAGTTTTTATTCAACTTTCAAAATATTGAACAACGAGCCTCATGTTTTTTTCAGTCTTTTAAAAACCTTATCCTCTATGTTTCAGCAGATACCAAAGTAATCCACATTTGTATCACACTAGATCATAGACAACGAAGCAAATAAAATCTTTCTTTCTTAATTTGTAGGAGTAAAAATATGAGAGACAAGCAAATGAAAAGAAAACCATTCTCTCTTGTTCACATTAATTTTTTTCATTTATCAAAATGGTTCATATTTTCCATAGTAAATAAGAACGGTTTTTATCGTTTTTGAAGATAAAGTTATATAGCTGATTTTGTATGTAAAATTCTAATTTCAATAAAATAAAAATTCTTAAATGATTATTATGATCTTGGGCAGATTTAAGAATGTTATTAAAAATAAAGTTGCCTGTTTCTATTAAATTTTGTAGTACTTTGAAGCTTCCATTATTTTAATTACTAGAATGCATTGTGCATATATGTAACATTTACATTTTAAAATTCTTATACTGAACATTTTTCAAAGATTTTATTTTTCTTACACAAAAATAGTTCCATAGTCCTCAGTATCTCATCTCTTGAGCATTTGCCTTTCATGAACCATTTCACCTTAGTAAATCATTTTCAGTTAGCTGGATTTCAGGAAATGTGCAGCTATCTGCTACTTTCTACTGTTGGAGATACTATAGAGATAATCGAATAATGTGTTCCATCTCCAGACCATGTGATTCTGAAGAGTCCAGGGAAACCCACTTATGGCCTTCAGAAGGATTCAGTGAACTGTGGCATATCTTATCAAAATTACAGTGAATTTTCAGAAAATACATTGATATTGAATCAGAATAATAAGTGTAGAAGTTGCTTAACCTGAATATAGAACCATCTTGAACCTTTTAGAAAATATGTTTTAGACCATAAAGTACCAAGGATGAGGTCAAAGTGCACCAGTGCTAGTGCAGCCTACAGATTGAGAAGAAACAGTTCCTTCCTTCCCCAGAAATGCTACTTGACCCAGGGCCACATGGGATTTTGTTTTTTCTTTTTCCTATCAAGAACTAACCTGTGAGTTGGGTAGAGGTGGGGACAAAAGGAAGATTTGCTTTCTTTGACAAATACCAGTGAAGCCTTTACTCTAGTGTATATGGGAGATGAAAGAAACACACATGGGTAAACTCTGGGATGTACATTTTCCATGAAAATCTGGGGCCACTATTAAAGTGGCCATTAAAATGGCCAAAGGATTCACACAAGTTGTTCTACCTTGAAGACTGCACTAAGCAAAAAATAAATAGAAACCGAGAGAGACTTATGCCAAACCATCAAAAAAAAAAAAGAAACCTTGACTTTCAAGCTTTCAAAAACCATGTTTATTCCATCTACATCACCAAACAAGAATAATTACTAGAAACATGTATTAAATTTTTATAAGTTCCCAGTGTTGTGTTTTATTTTACCAGCCTTGCCTCTATTTGTACCTCTATTTGTACCTTTATTTCTCTTCAGCGATTAGTAGTAGGACTTAACCTTGGCACATGTTTAAAAACCAGGAAGGAAGGGATTATGTTGTGGTGTGATGAAAGAAAGGGGAGACCTGGTGAATTTAAATCCTTGGCTCAGCAATCTGGATCCTGTCTGACTGCTAAGTACTAAAGTACAAATGTAAATCATAAAAAATACACCTTTTTTTTTTTAAGATTTTATTTATTCATTCATGGGAGACACACATAGAAAGAAAGGCAAAGGGAGAAGCAGGCTCCATGCAGGGACCCCGACGTGGGACTCGATCCCAGGTCTCCAGGATCATGACCTGGGCCGAAGGCAGCGCCAAACCGCTGAGCCACCTGGGCTGCCCCTACACCTTGTTTTCAAGGAGATGGCAAG
The DNA here is from genome assembly GCF_018345385.1 of Vulpes lagopus. Lineage (NCBI taxonomy): Eukaryota > Metazoa > Chordata > Mammalia > Carnivora > Canidae > Vulpes > Vulpes lagopus. The sequence continues at coordinate 17,955,428 of NC_054824.1, read as the reverse complement.
GATCAACAACTAATAAGGTTCTGAGAGAAGTAAGCAGGGATTGCTGTGGGGGAAGAAATGAAAGTCAACTGTCTTGCACAGCAGGGAGGGAACTAAACTGGCTAGAGATGACCTGAACTGAGTCCTGAAAGAAAAGTAGGACTAGCCTCCTGAAAATAGGGGAATGGAGAGCAGGCAGGTGTTTCTGGGAGAGAAGAGATCTGGAAGTGCTAAGACATGAACTAATATGAAATAGACATTTGGGAAACCCTAAGTATGAGAAATATGAAAAACGGTCTGAGGAAGTAGTATCAGATGAAGCTAAGAGATGAGAGAGATCCTGAAATTCATATGTACGCTAAGAAAAATGTTGGCAGTTTTCCTGAAAACAAGGGGAGCGTTTTCACAATTATATTAACCAGGAAAAGAAGGGAATTAGATTTGTCATTTAGAAAAACCACCCATTCCCAAAGTTAGTTTGACAACTTACCAAAAACTTTAAAATATTTGTGAAATCAGTGTCTCTCCTGTCTGATAGGCAAAATGTGAACTTAATGTGAGGAAATCTTTTTTCCCAGCCTGTAATCGAAGAGGAGCATGGACAACCAACCTGTCTTGCACAGAAGGGAGGTGGTCTTCTTGGCTCTGAAATACTCTTGCTTATTTAGAGGTTAATCCACCAAAGAAAAAACCCTTTCTCTGCCTAGCCAAGCTAAGACAAAGGTCCCAAGGGACCTTTTCTTTCATGTTTCTTGACATTCAGCGTGAAGAAAAAGCACTTGATCAAATTGCTTTCCTACTAAGCCTGTCTATTCACCTAAAATGTACCTTTAACTTCACTCTGTTACATAGACTTAGAGATTGGATAATTGCTTGAAGGCAGGACACGTGGTAAGTAAGAATACATAGTAGTTTAATATCTAATCAATGGAAATTAGCCCAAAATGAGTGTTGTGTATTTTTCTCCTTCCCCCTTTCTTGTGGAAATCTAAGTCCTTGTGATTCATACATTATAAACGCTCAGGGTTAGTTCTGATGTTGAAGGAAACAGAAGAGGACTATTCCAGAATATATTTCATGTGTTTCATTATATTGTAGCCTTTATTCACAACCACTTTAAAAATGTTTGATTTGGGAAGTCATTCACAGTATATTAAGTGAAAGAAGATGCAGAACTATATCTAATGTCTTGGTTTTCTAATTAAATATACTGTATAAACATTTGCATAAATACATTTACAAAAACATTTCGTTTTATAGTTCTATGCGTGCATACAAAATACTCTAAAGAGATTTGGGCTAAGATTTGGGTTGTGACTGTCTCTTAGATTGCAAGTCATTTTAAGTTTTCTTTATTTTTTCAATTCTTATTACAGGTTTTCTGCAAGAAGCATGTATCAAATTATAAAATTGATAAACTGATATTTTAAAATACTGTTTTACAGTGTCATGTAACAAAATGACAGAAGGGGACCAAACTGAGGCAGATACCAATCATTTTAGGACTGATAAAGTAATCCAAGTGAGAAATATGAGGACCAGAATGCAGGGACAATGACAAATTTGAGGGAGATCTAACGAAGTAGCACCAACAGAAGTTGGGGATGGGGATGAATGAGGTTGGTGGAGAATGAGTGAGGACAGTCTAAGATGATGGCTTGGATGACTCTGTCATACCCTGAGAGAGGAACTCCAGCAGTCCAGCAGGTTTGGAGAGGGGTGAAGAAGGTGGTTTGTTAGGGACTTTCCAGTTTGAGGTGCCTGAGGACCTGAAGACAAAGGCCAACAGACAACAGGATATAGGTCTGGGACCTTAGTGATAACGATTGAGAGTACAGGTGTGGGAATCCTATCATTACTAATGGTCTCCTTAAGGAACGCAACGGTCAGTGCACAGAGAGGCACACTCAACTGTGGAGGAAGCTCTGGGGAAGGGTGAGATGAATAAAGGGAGAGGAGGCTCGGGATGGTGAGCACAAGGAGGAAATCAGTGCAACTTAGTGAACCAAGGGCAAATTTCAAAGAAGAAACAGACGTGTCCAGAAATGAGAAATTTCAGGTAAGCTTAATGACAGTGCCCTTGAGAGTGCCGATTAAGACCTTTTGATGAACTTAATCATGAAGCTTTTTGGTGAAATGGTCCAGGTGGAAGACCTCTGGAACTGTCTGAGGAGGAAACAGGATTAGAAGTTTTATCAGTGAATGTAGATCACCCTCTTAGGGAGCACAGGCGTAAACAAGGGCAATGGCCCCATAATTAGATGGGAACATATGCAATTTTATATCTCCAGGACTCCACTTCCTCACCTATGAAAGGATAAAAATAATGCCTGCAATAGTATCATGAGGATCAGAATCTATTACTAGTTGAACATACTTGTGTCCTTTCACTGCATCAATCTGTGGCTGCTGCTCACCAGTTTTTTTTTTTAATTTTCATATCTTAATCATCAAATTCGGGTGAAGAGCAATGCACACAGTCAACCGGTTTTGCATTTCCCTAACTCAAGGTATTTTTTATTGTATATACCTGAGTTCGATCTCATAAAATATTAGTATATACTCCCATTAGCACTTTGAATAAGAACAGCTTTTGTCTGGGAATAAATGAACTTAAGGCAGAACATTTCTTCTCTCACCTCATCTTACAAAACGAAGAGACAGCCTCAAGTAGAGTCCAGGAGCCAACGTCATTTGCTTTATGGATCAAATTGACCCACATATTCTGGATTAGTTCAAGATTCAAACATTTCTTTAGATCCAACTCTCGAAATCTCTATCCACTTTTTATTTTTTTAATTGAAGATTTCACAAGACCAAGTCTCTGCTTAAATGAAGTCACACAGCCATGCTGTGACGTAACAATTGTTGCCAGCTCATAGGGCAATAGGCAGAAGCAGGCAACGGTGAGTCCACAGTGCAGGTTCAGGAAGCAGGTAAATACCTGGAGTTATTCTAGTCAAATCCAAGGCTCAAAGTTCCCAAACTTCCCAAGAAGGCAGTGATAGGGGCCACAACCCAGGGCTTCTCTCTCAAGCTACCAAAAATTCTGCAGGTAAGAACATGGGGCCTCCTCTCTTTCCAGATGGTTCAACCGGAAAACTCTGTACTGCAACCATTTCTAACCAAAAAGGTAGGTTCAGAGAGTTATCAGAAAACAAAACAAAAAATTTTTTTAAATCAAGGAAAAAGAAAATACAGCATCTTTTTGAAATTTTTAAAAAATTTAAATATGCCCTTAATTTAGCCTAGGTAGTGGAAATTTGAGCATGTATGTGAGTTGTCTGTATATGCACTTTGTATTTTAAACTTTTTGGAGCTTATCCAGATACTCCAAATACTAATTTTGGCAGGATTTCCCTTTAAGGATATCCTGCAGAGAATTTGTTACAATTCGAAGTAAAAATTGACAAGGAGTGCTTTTTCAGCCCAGTAGGAGTCAGCTATGTGCATATCACAAGACTTGGAGGAAACCCACTCACCCTCCTATTTCCTTCTGCAAAGCTGAAAAGGCTGCAATTGGGAGGGACCCTCAGATAGTTCTCGTGGTCCATTCTGTTCCTTTTGGAGTTGACATTTAAATGTGCTGGAGGAAAAAAAATAGTCATCACATATTCTCCTTTCATACTCTTTAAATCACAGGAAAAAGCAGCCTCAAGAAAAAGTAAGTTTTGTTTTCTTTTCTGTAATGTTTCCTTTGTGTTTCTTTAGATGGTATTTCGGCTTTAATTTTATTTTTTAAGTATGAGACATTCTTATAGACTTTCTAGTGACTGCTTATGTTTACTTGGCAAGTAAGTGCGTATGTCAAAGTTTTTCAGAAACTTTTCAAAAGTCAGTTGAGCCAGCAGTTGTCAAATTTTATAAGCTGAGTTTTTCAGATTTCACATTTCAATAATGTGTATGCGGAGGCCACATAGTGGTCAGATAACTCTTTAGAGTTGCCTCCTATGTTGTGAAAATGGTCTTTATACATGGGGGTATACCTTTGTTGCCAAAAAAAGGGGATGGCAGGATTCTGGGGACTTATTTGGCTTAATTTATTTAAGTGACTAACTTTATTACTGCAGTTATTTTATGGCTGAGTCTATATATCCAGAGACATTCGAAATCACTTACAGTTTTTAAGTGAGTTACTGAGTGTCCTGCTATCGTCAAGAAAAATCCACCTACTTTCCAGATGCAGGCTTAAAGACCGTACCTAATATGAGGTTTTCGAAGACTGCAGTGAAATAAATATCTGTGTGTCTGACCAACACAAATACATAATGTGTTATAGGAATCGAAAGCATTGCTTTTTTTTTTTTTTTAATTATTCATGAGAGGCACAGAGAGAGAGGCAGACATAGGCAGAGGGAGAAGCAGGCTCCCTGAGGGGGACTCGATCCCAGGACCCGGGATCACGACCTGAGCCAAAGGCAGACACTCAACTGCTGAGCCGCCCAGGTATCCCAAAAGCATTGCTTCTTGAAGCAAACAGTGTTACTTCAGCAAAAACACGCATCCCACATGTTTACACTTTCTCCCTCACCAGTTTTTAGCCAGGCCCTCTTTACTGTCTGTCAGCCGTCTGCAAAGTGAATGCAACTCCTCAGCTGTCAGTTTGAGGTTCAAAAATGTGGAAACTAAAAAAACATCATTAGTAAGATGTGTAATCCTTATAAATAAAACGTAAGAAAACCCTCAAGTCATTTTAGCTGTCATTTCACATCCACAATATCATCCTGTATAAACGCTAGCATTTTCATTAGCGAAGGCTATAGATTAATATTTAACACAAATACTGCGAACATGTGTCAAACAAGGTATTTCATAGCATATTTGTTATGATATATGCCTGCAGCCATGATCCAAAATGTTTGATGGGGAAGGTAAACTCCGATGTCTGTTTTCCACACTTGCTCTATTTATTTCCACATGTTATCATTAGTTGCCAATTCCGAGCCTGTCCTACCTAACTAAGAGCAGCACATTTGCATTTTAATGTCACATCACCTCACTGACAAGTTTACCTCTCATTTTTATTATACTTGCCAACAACATTTTGAAAAAAGGTGGATTAATTTGGGTTCCTTAGGCAAGCCTCGTCACTTTCTACTGTAATATTGAAAATAAATGTTCTTCTAGAACACACTGGAAGAACTTTGATTTGTTTTTTTATGTTTTCAATCTAGGAAACATGATTCCTTAGAATTGAAAACCAGATACTTGGGTTCACATGGAAAGTTCTGAGTCAGATGTCAGTTAAACTAACATGTATTTCCGTATTCTTGTAATTGTCTTTTTCCTCTCTGATTGTCATCATTTTTCTTGGTTACCTTTTGATCCCCTGGAAATGATCAGTTTGAGCATTTATCTATCTTCACAGACTACAGATGCCCTTAAGAATACGACAAAACAAAACAACAAGAATGCCTATTGCAAATAGATTTTTTAATGACATTTGTGGGGTTGATAGACTCCTGAAATCTGCCCTCAAGTATTCTCTGGGGTCCTGATTATGAACCACTGTTTTCTGTGAAGCCAGAAACCTCAGCTTCAGGCATACCTTGGTGCCAGTGTGGGGGTTCACCAAATCTTTAAAAAGATTAAGGTGGAAATACACCTCAACTGTCTCTCTAAACTGTCCTCATCCAAAGACAGGTAAGGCTAAGGCGAGGATTTTAGATTAAGGGTTAATTTTTAAAGCAGGTGCTTAGTTCATTCATGGCCATACTGTGTGTCATGGAAATAAAAGTGGAGTATTCAAGTAGTAGAACAATTCCTTTTGTAGACAGCAAGGCTTAGGATGGAAGGGTGATAGGATTAACCCACTGAAGACCCCAGACTGTGGAACAGATAGCTGCAGAGAGGTCTTCCTGTTTCTCTGATCATCCTCCCAATCTCCATACCTGCCTACTGGAACATAAAAGGAAAGATCTAAACAGGTGCCCGTTACCTCACACCCTCACTTCAGGGCTCACAGTCTTTAACCCTCCCTTCTTTATTGGCTCCTCCCATCAGCACTTAAACATGCTCACATTTCCTGTCTTAAAACGCCTCTGCTCCATTACTGAGCTCCTCCAGTCCTCTCCCTCAGCTTCATAGATCAATCTCCTGAAGGGTTGTCTACACTCTATTAATCTCTACCTCTTCTTGAGTCCCACTTCTCAGTCTATTGCAGTCTGCTTCATCCTCACCAGTTTTCCCCAGCTCTCATGGAGCTTATCAATCACTAGCATATCACTATATCCAGCAGACATTTCCCATTATCTATTCAGTGTCTCAAATCAATTTAACCCACTTTCCGCACCTTGAGACACTCTCGACACAGGGCTTCCATGATCCCAAACCCTTGGTTCTCTCCTACCAAGACCACCCTTCTCGGTCTGTTGTGCAGATTCCCCTTCTCCTCTTCTGTATCCTGGACTCCTTTTCTCTTTCTGGAGAGTTCCATTGCCTCAGTTATCATCTGTTCTATAGGCTAATGAATCCAAAATCTAGATCGGAGATATTTTCTCTGAGCTATTGTCCGCTGGATACAGAACTACCCAGAGGAGGCTTGGATTCCAGTGAGCAAAATGAAGGAGGAGGGAGGAACATCAAGGACAACCAGGACTTGCCCTAAGAGCAAGTTCTTCATTCCAACTTGCTCAATTAAGTTACATGGTTTCTCTGCCATTTTTTATGGTTTCCAGTGCACTTTTAGGAGCTGGCTAAACAGCTCTACTTAGCTGCCCCAAAGTCTCAAATCTCATGATTTAATCTAAAAGTAAATTCATCATTTCCCTCTTCTACACCCCACCTTACTTCCCTCCTGTAGACTCTTCTTTTTTTTTTTTAATTTTTATTTATTTATGATAGTCACAGAGAGAGAGAGAGAGAGGCAGAGACATAGGCAGAGGGAGAAGCAGGCTCCATGCACTGGGAGCCTGATGTGGGATTCGATCCCGGGTCTCCAGGATCGCGCCCTGGGCCAAAGGCAAGCGCCAAACCACTGCACCACCCAGGGATCCCCTAGACTCTTATATAGTAAATGACACCATGATGAAATCAGTTGCTCAAGCCAGAAACTTGGGGAACTAACTCCTACCCTCCCTCAACTTAGGTATCTTTGGAGACCCAAAGCATCTTCCAAGTTCTGGCAAGGCTGCCTTGGGCATTCTCCTACACTTCTCCTATGTCACTACCACCGTCTGATTTCAGGCTGCCATCTTCCTTCACTTGGTGAACAGTAGCCCTTTCACTGGTCTCCTTGCCTCCAGAATTGTCCTCTTCTACTTCATTCTCCTTTCTGAAGCCAGAACGATTGACCTACAACAATTGGGCTAAACACACATGTAATTTTGCCAACCTCTCACTTCACACTTTCCCTTGACTCCCTATTGGCCTTAAGATAATGTCCAGATTCCTTCTCAAGGTTAAGGAGAAACAACAGCATAGGGGATCAAAATAGATCTCTTCAGAGGTTAAGGAGCTCAGATAGGGCCTGGTCTCTGTTAAAATGCAGATTCTGGTTCTGTAGGTCTGGGTTGATGCCTGAGTATTTACATTTCTAACCAGCTTCCAGGTGAAGCTGATAATACTTATCCAAGGACCATGCTTCTCATGTCACACTGGCTGGAGTTCAAGTCTCACCTGTGTCACTCACTAGGTCTGGGAACTTGAAGAAGTCACGTAGCCTCTGTGTGTCTCTTTTTCCTTGTATATGAAGTGGAGATTACGATGCTATACCTTTTTCCTAGGTTTGTTATGAGGAATAAACACCTCATATAAAAACTACTTGCAACATTGCCCAGTACAGAGTATTAACACTTGTCAAGACCTCAAATAACATTGCCTCTCCATTCTTCTCCAAACCAATTTTTACTATGGCACTGATGTGCATGTGTGCACACACACACTCACACAAACTACTGCTCACTCATACCGAATGATCTTCAGCAAATTAAGAATAGAGCAAATGCCTCTTTTCTGTCAAGCTTCTATAGGCATATTTTGGCAGAGCCCTCTGCACACAGACCTAACTCAATTCAGTCACCCTCATCTTTTAGATCTCACAGTTCAGGTGCTGCATCTTTCAGGAAGTATTTACAGACTACCCTCCCCCCAAGTCCACATTATGTACCACTTTTGCGTATTCTCACATTACTGGTGTGTCCTCTGGTCTCACATTATAATCTTATTTATCTGCATCTCCTAAAAGACTATCTGTGTCTGTAGACTAAAGGACTGTGGCAATTCTTGCTGACTTTCTAGTATCTCACACACTCTTTTGTAGGCTGCAGGGATCGATAAGGAATGAATGCATTTTATAGATACATTTCCAAAGACCTGTAAAATGAGAAATGGAGACAAGGAACAGAAAGCTTTAAGATCTGGTTTTAAAAACGGGAAATAGGGCAGCCCGGGTGGCTCAGCGGTTTAGCACCGCCTTCATTCAGCCCAGGGTGTGATCCTGAAGACCAGGGATTGAGTCCCACATTGTGCTCCCTGTGTGGAGCCTGCTTCTCCCTCTGCCTGTGTCTCTACCTCTCTCTCTCTCTGTATGTCTCTCATGAATAAATAAATAAATAAAATCTTAAAAAATATAAATTTAAAAAGGGAAATATTGGATGTAACCCTCCAAAATCTCTTCTGGGTTCGACTGTTAACACACTGGAAAGGGAGGGAAAAGTTTCAAATTCACAGAATAAATAAACAAGGTTAAAAAGTCAATGAAATGGCCATAGTGTGATACAGAGAAGAGAGTCAAGGCTTTGAAGTCTGGTCCACGTGGACCATTCCTGTGGATTGCCCTATGAACTCAGACAAATGAGTTTGCCTCCCTGCCTTAAAGATGAAATAAAAGCACCCATTTTGTAGAATTTTGTATTACAGTAAAAGTCATTTTTTATTTTTATTCTCAAATTCTTCTGTAATACTTTTGTGGCTACTAGCAAAGATTTGAGATACTCCTTTGCTAATTCATTTTGCCAGAGCAGTACTCACCAAATGGATCCTAAGTTTTATTTTTCAGTAGATTACTTTGATGTATCAGATTCTCCCTTCATGTTAAAGAATACATTCTCTGAGTTTATTTGCAGTTTAATCACAATTATAACACTGAAGATGGTGGGGAATGGGCTTCGGGGTTCCTGTCTTCCAGCTTAACTCTGTTCTCTTTAATGATTCTTTATAGCTGTTCATAAGACAATTTAATTAACATGGTCATGTAACTCCTAATGTTTGAAAAGAGTATTAATAGTTGTCCAGATCGAGATATCAAACTTTTTTTTCAGACCCAAAAAGTCCTACAGGAGGTCATTCATTCATTCATATATTCACTCATTCATTCATCAAGTAGACCAAGCCAGTATAGCACCTAAAGAAAAACTGATCAAATTGTTCAGTTTTCTTTAGAGCATGAATCTCTACATTAAGTGGATGGCCAGTTCCTGAGTCTCCTATGAACAAGAAATAGTCTATCATAAATTTTGACCAAATGCCTCTCAGTATAGAACAATGCTTCGATTTTGTGGAAAACTGTGTCTTAACATGAAGATCAACATTTCTTTCTCAGATTCATGAGTATAATTTGCATCCAGAAAACAATAAAAGAATCTGACACCAACTTGTCATACTACCTAAATGAAATAAGATTTGATTTTTCAAAATGATTTCTGGTCTTATAATTACATTCACTCTATTAATCCATTCTCTTGAACATTTTTATAGTTATACTGTCACTGAAGATTCTAATCTGTGAGAGTTTTTTTAATTAAATAACTGTACTCTTAAGTGTGTTCAATATTTTATTTTTCCTTATTATTAAAGTAATGCATTGTACAATTTTTATAAAGTAATGAACAGTGAAAATGTTTTTTAAAAATCCATAACTTCAATCAAGAGGCCTAACATTTGAGCATAATTTTTTCTAAACTTGTTTTCTACTCTTTAATAGTATTTATGTGGTTGAGATCACACTTATTATTCTCTGCATACTTTTTTTTCTTTTTTACTAAAATGAACATCGGTACCATTTTGCCATGTCATTAAATACTTTTTCAAGTACCATATTAATAATTTCTAGTATTATTTTAAAAGTCAGTTAATAATTTTATATTCTTTTAAGCAGCTTGTAGAAGTCCTTTTCAAATCCTAAACTTAAGCATGCAGTCAACAAAATATAACTAAAAAACAAAAAATATACTTTGAAACTTTATATCAGGGATCAGTAAACATTTTTTGTAAAGAGTTAGACAGTAAATATAGAAATTACTTAAAATAAAAATAAAATTTAAAAAAAGCCATAGACTGTATATAAATGGAAGAGTGTGGCCATGTCCCAATAAAACTTCATTTATAGACACTGAAATTTAAATTTAATATCATTTAACATGTCAAAACATTGTATTCTTCTTTGGGGCTTTTTTTTTTTTTCATCATTTAAAAATGTAAAAGCTGTGTTTAAGTCTCAGGCCATACAAACACAGGCAATGGCTAGATTTTGGTCCTTGGGCTAGAGTTAGCAACCTCAAATCTGAAGCCTGGTTTCAAGAACCCTGGCTTCACCAGGTTTGAGAAGCTTCTGTGTTCACAAGCATATATATACATTCTTAAGAAGAGGTAAATAGCTTTTATTAGATGCTAAATAAATTCTTAAACTAGAATGTTGAAAAATCACTGTTTCAGAGAATATACATGAAAGCACTTTGTAAACCATAATCATTTTTTTAAAGGTTTTATTCATTTATTTGAGAAAGAGCCAGAGAGTGCAAGAGCATGAGGGTGGGACAGGGGGATAGGGAGAAGCAGACTCCACTGAGCAGGGAGTCTGATGTGGGAGCTCCATCCTAGGATCCTGGATCATGACCAGAGCCAAAAGCAGCTGCTTAACTGACTAAGCCACCGAGGCACTCCAACCATAAATCATTATTAAAACACATATTGATACTTCACTTATGATGTTATTCAATTAAACCCCAGGTGATCTGAAAAAAATTGATTAATAGAAATAAATGTATGCCATTATCCAAAATGCACCTGGGAAACTGCTACTTGAAATCCAAAAACCTTATAAATTATAACCTAAAGAGAAAATAGTTAAGTTAAATTCCCAAACACACTTAAACTAAGAATTAACAGTTATTCTGAATAAGGCAATTAGAATATGTATTCTGTTTTGGTTTTTGACGGAGCCAAGAGCTTAGAAAGAATGCTATGCATTCCTTCATTTTGTTTTTAAGTTTTAAACTACAAAGCTAACATAATCAGAAAATCCTAATTTAAAAAAAAAGATTTTATTTATTTATTTGAGAGAGAGACAGAGAGACAGAGAGCACAGAGAGAGAGAGAGAGAGAGAGAGAGAGAACATGAGCAGCGGGGAAGGGCAGAGGGAGAGGAAGAAACAGTCTCTGGGCTGGATCATGACCTGAGCACAAGGCAGACACTTAAAGACTGAGCCACCCAGGCGCCCCCAGAAAATCCTAATTTTTAAATGCCATAATTAATTAATTTATAAAATAATTAATAAAAGCTGGTGTAGGGGATCCCTGGGTGGCGCAGCGGTTTGGCGCCTGCCTTTGGCCCAGGGCGCGATCCTGGAGACCCGGGATTGAATCCCACGTCGGGCTCCCGGTGCATGGAGCCTGCTTCTCCCTCCGCCTGTGTCTCTGCCTCTCTCTCTCTCTGACTATCATAAATAAATAAAAAAAAATAAAAATAAAAAAAAAAAATAAAAGCTGGTGTATATATATATTACCTCTCTCCTCTCCTTTCCCCGTGTATGCATTCAACACAGTATAACAGACTGAGGAATAAAACCACTTTTATTGTGACATACGTGTGGATCTGCAAGTCCCATTTAATCATGTGTCTCTACTTTTAGAGTTCTAAAACGATTGCGAAGTAGACACAGTGTCCTGTGTGAATCAACTCATTATCAGTTTTATTATTATTAAAGCTGAATTGGAAAACAAGGTTTCTTCCAAGACCGACCCCTCCCAGCCCAGGGTGGGAAGAGAACGTGGGCTCCTTCCCTGGGCTGAACAGGGCAGTGGGCTCCCTCCAGGGCGGGGGGCAGTTGCCACCTGCGCACTGGCAATTTCCACCACAGTGATGGGGAGAGAGTGGGTTACCCTCGAGAGGACACCCTTTGCCCAGTTATCAGTTAAGTCGCTCAAGTGTAATAGAATCCGAGATCCAGGGGAGGGATGTTTTATTCCCATAATTTCGAAAGAGAAATTCCTTTAAACGATGAGTATAGAAACCTAAAGAAATGAAGAGTTCTTATAGGATTTTTTTTTCTCTCATGATTTTGAATTCAAAAAAGCATTCCTGGTTTCTTATAAATTTAAGTCCATCAATGTGAATTGCCTCAATGCCAAGTAAGAGATTTTTAGTTAGCAGTGATGTCATACACCTGCTTTTACAAAGTGTGATCTTCAGTTGACCAAGAAGAAAACAGTAGGCCAAAAATATTTGTAGCAATGTATGTTGAGTTTTCAAAGCTCTTACATGTAAAGATAGTTTAGTTTCAAAGTGACTTTTTTTTTTTTTTTTTTTTTTGTCCAGCTATGGTTGAAATGCTGCTCTCCAGGTATGGTCCTTGAAGCCACTCTCATAGTTGCTCCCCGGCTTGTCATCCATACCCCTCGGCATGCTACTGCACCACCTCCACAGCCGTGTGGACTCCCCACTGCTTAGGAACCTTTCCCCACCTTTTCCTAGAGAGAGACCTGCCTTACTCAACCTTCGAGACACAGCTCTAGAAGAAGGTTTACTTGGAAGTTTTCTAGAAATTTCCTGAAACTTCCAGAGCACCCCATGCATTTGTCCAAGTATTTCCACATTTCATCTCTCCTTTCTGCCCTCATTCTTCCATCTGCAATATTTACTGAATACTCAGCATATGCTGGTAATATGCTAGACACCGGGAATCTGGTGGGAACAGAGCATCTGTCCTGCCTGAAGTTCACTGTTGAGCAGGAAAGACAGATGATTAACTAGAGCTAAGGTGAACTGTTTGTGAGAAGTACGGAGAGCCAAGCATCATGGATGGCTCAGAGTAGGGGCCATGGCTGTTGGATATTGTTGGGTTTAAAAATGGAAGAGCCAGATTATGAAAGGTCTGGAATGCTATGCCAACGAGCTTGGATTATGAAGGTCACAGGAAGTAGTGTGATTCAAACCCCAGGCATTTAAAGCCTCCGGGTTGGCCTTTATTTATAAAACGGGAGGAGAATGGCTCTTTGGCTCTAAACCTTTTAAGATTCTGTGGTCAAACTATCTTACATCTTTCTTCCTGCATTCATTCAACACATATTTGAGCCAAGCTCTGTTTCAGGTGCCAGGGACACAGCCCTGAACAAGGCAGGAGAGGCCTCTGCTTCTGCGTGTGTGACACACTGGTGTGCCTTAAAAATGCATACACTGAGTAATGCTTCAGGTGAAAATGAAAATAATGCTAAATCTTAACCAATGTTTGTCAGTCAATACTGTGAACATTTGGTTTCCAAGGGAATGATAACAGATTTTCTCATTTACTTTCTCTACAAAATTAGCATTTTGAGCAACCTGAGATCAACACACCATGTAGGTGTAAACCATGGTTGCCGAGTGAGCCAGTGAGCACTTGGACTGCGGTCATTTTCCTTTGACAGATGCCAAGAACCCACTTTGTCTAAATCTCTGAGACTGAAACAGATAAAAATTAAATTAAAGCTGGTTTTAAATATCACTGTCACCCCCTCCATCACCAATAAATTTTAAACTGTCAAGAGAGTAGTTTGAAATTATCGATTAGTGTCATCACCAAAGCACAGGATATAGTACTGCCTTGTATCTTTTTAAATCACATTGTTGTAGGAAGAAGATTATTTTGCTTCAGGCAGAAACACTGGAAAAACTAGTTAACATCAACTTCCACCACCGGCCCCACATCCCCAACCCAAACACCCTACCCCCCCCTACACACACACACCACACAGCACACATAGCCTCACATATTCATATACATATAAACATACAAGCCACACATACACACATATTCACAAACATACAAGCCACACGTACACACACACATATTCACAAACATACAAGCCACACGTACACACACATTACTTTCTTTTCTTTCTTTTTTTTTTTTTTTTTTTTTAGGTGAGGATGCAGAAAATGAAACCAAATGTGGTTTTGGATTTTTTTCCCAACTCCAGAGTAAACCAATAATAACTATAATAAACAAAAGCCAAATTGAAATTGAATTGCCTTGAATGTTGGAGGGGACATGTACTTGCTTTTGAGGAGAACTGGTTTCTTTTGTACAGCTAGAGGCAGCTTGGCTTGAGCTACTGGATGCACCTCTCTCTGTTTATGCTTGTGAGGTTGTTACCTGGTCAGTAATTCAACCCTAGAGTGCCAGATACAAATGAGGAGAGCTTTTGTTTCTTTTTCTTCTTTGGGAAAAATCACAGCAGGAACCAAAGCTGTCACTCCATACAAGCTCTGTGTCTATCTATGTATGAAAACAACAACAAACGGCTTCCATTAGAGCTGGAAATCTGAACTCTGGTGGAAGCTCTTCCACTAACTACTTTGTCAGCTTTAAAAGACAGTCAGTTTGCCTTCCTGAACTTCAGTTTTTCTCACTTATTAGATGAGAGGAACAAACTGGGGAATTTCAAAACATCCCTCCCAGCTCCTAGATTTAGTGGTTCTGTAAAAATGAGATTGGATCGGAAGCATGCTTTTATAGAGAAGCAAAAATATCAAAATGACTGCAGCAGTAAGAGGCCTTATCTCTGAATATCTTACTGTATCCATAGGGATTCCTTTTACTGAGTTTCCCAAAATTCTCTCCTGGGCTCTCCCTCCTCACCCTCCTCGTTCTGATGGTCAGTTTTTTTTTTTTTAAGTATACTATTATAGACAAGATTGTGCAACTAATTTACTGGAGGGTGGAAGTGAATTGTTTCTCCTTGAGAAAACAAGGTCTCACAAAGCAGAGCTGAGAAACAAATTGTAAAAAATTACCAAAATGGTGGTAAATGTAAGATTCTTAAAGTGGGCCATGAAACTGGTATCCAGTTTTGGCCGATCTTAAAATCTTTCATGTTTGTTTAACCACCTGGTCCTTTATAGGTCACTCATTACAAAGTCGTAATCAAGTCTAAAAAGAAGCTTGCTAAAATGCATGCAAATGACAAACATGGTAAATAAAGTAGTGTGTGAGATTTTTAAAATTCATTTTGATTAGCAGTGTGGGTGCTTACAAAATTTTATTTAGAAGATATATTCCATTTTTCCTAATCTTTCTGGAAAGTAACTATGAATACCATCTTCAGTATTTAGTTTCCATATCTGTAAAATGAGTTGAACTGATCTATCTCTTCTAGTTCTTATAGTCTATGATCAGGAACAAGACAGTGAAATAAATTTAGTCTTTATATTTCTGTTAAGATTTTATTTAATTTTTAAAATAGGCCATGAATGTATTTGGAACGAAATACAAAAGGTACAAAAGGCTATATAGAGCAAAAAGTGAATCTCCCCACCTTGCCTGTCTATTCATCACACTGGGTCTTATGGATTCTTCAAGAATGACTCTAAGTTTGTTTGTTCTTTTTAAGAGAAAGTGCATGAGCCCAGGGGACGCGGTAGGGGTTGAGGCAGAGAGAGAGAGAACCCTAAGCAAACTCCATGCCCAGCCAGCGCTGAGCCAGAGGACATAGAGCTGGATCTCATGACCCTGAGATTATGATCTGAGCTGAAATCAAGAGTTGGATGCTTAGCCAACTGAGTCACCCAGGCCCCCTGACTCTAAGTATTTTTTAAGTGAAATGTCAGTTGATAAGAAGCCAAGATTAGTTTTGATCAATACTATATATTACATTATTAGGATAACAAATTATAGATGTTCTTAAAATTTTGTCATTTTCCATCTACAGTTTCTCTAATCTCTATATACTTTCCTCCTCAGCAATGTTTATACTTGGATAACTCATCATTGTTTGTAAGGTATTTCAGTATATGTTATCTCATTTGCTCCAAAGCATTGTTTATGGATATCATTTACAATATTCTATTTCTGCAAGGCAGAATAAAAATGCCATTTTTTTTTTTTACTATATGTATATTTAGGTGTTGCCAAAATGCCAAACAGTTTGCTGATAACTGGTTTTATAAAATGTTACTGGTACCCGTCCCAAAAACCCAACTGAAAGTTAAGAATTTGATGATAGGGACACCTGGGGGGCTCAATCAGTTAAGGGTCTACCTTCAGCTCAGGTCGTGATCTCGGAGTCCTGGGATTGAGCCCTGAGTCTGGCTCTCTGGTCAGTAGGGAATCTGCTCCTCTCTCTCTCTATCTCTACCTCTCTCTCTCTCTCTCACTCTTGCTCCCTCTCAAATAACTTTAACTTTTTAAAATTAAATAATTAAAGAATTTGGCGATAAATTAGAAGTGTCATGCATATGACAAGGAGCGCATATGCCTTATCACCGGCCCTTAGTAACAGGCTGCTGGGCTTCATGGAAGTGCTTGGGATTGTATCCTCCCAGGTCCATGAGCTCCTCCCATCAAAGGTCCAAACCTCCTCTCTCCAGCCCTCAATACGCTCAGTTGGAATCAAAAAGCTACAGGACCTATTAATTTTGAAAACAGAATAAAAAGATCCAAAGAAAGAGCAAATACCTACTCCATGCTTACAATCATCTGCAAAACTGCTGATAGGCTTGCAAAGAGATAGGATCCTTGTTATCCTTTGATTTGACCTATCAGTTCAGAGGAAAAGAAAGGGTATCTGGCGCCTCAGCTCCAGAAATCAAGAAAAAGAAGCCTGGAGAGTGCTTCAAGTCACTGAGGAATCATAAGATGCGCCCAGCAGAAAATTCTAAAGCTGGAGGTGCTGTAGCTGCTCTTGAGCCATCATTACTTCAATAAAATAGAAATCCTTTAATAATTACCATCAATTTTATCCAAGACATTTTTGAAGTTGACCCAGTAAGTATGAGGTACTCCTAGGCTTCAAATGGAGTGCAGAAATGAGTAAGACACAGTGGTAGCTCTCAGTGACATTATGACTATAAGAAATACAACAAACCTCCAGAACATTTATAATACAAGGTAGAATGTAAACAATATCTAAGAGAAACACATAAGGCAATCATTAAACATTCATAATACAATTTATAAATGTGCCTTTATATACCTTAAAATTCAGAAGTGTCGTCAGCTTTAAGTCTGAGATGAAATATAGAACTTGTTGACAGGTTGTCCTTATTTCAGAAGGTCCAAAAAGGAGCTCATCTTTCAGCATTGCGTTTTATGAATTTGAAGATCATAAACCAACAGAATCTATAATGGACATTAATGCCAGGATATATGAAAGCCAATACACTGTATGGTTAGACTTGACTTATTCTCGGGAAAGAATTATGTGATTGTGAAATCTTAATTATTGGTCTTAGTTAAATGGCCAAAAGTTCTTCCTAATTTGTTTAACTGGAGTTGTCATTTAAGTAAGTCATGGATTTTAAAAACAACCTTATAGGCTCTGTTAGATAAAAAATACATATCTCATTTTATATTGGCTACCTTCCAAATAAAGAACACTCTTCATTTTCTTGGATAGTTTCTAATACTGTTTTATCAGAATACAATGGTATATTTCTTGATTTTAAAAAAATATTTGTTTAAAGAAAATCACAGAAAGTATTTTTTTTTGCTTGATTCACCTATAAGGAGTATGTACTTTTAGTTATTTTAAGATTTTATAGGTTCAGATGAATCGACGGTCCTGTGATGATTAGAGCACTCGGCACAGTGCCTAGAACCATGGTTATTAAGATAACCTGCTCTCAAGCCATTGTTTAAATTGAACATGTTTGTCATCCTCTTAAAGTGAATTAATTGAGCAAGGATTGAGCTTTCTCATCACTAATTATGGAGGGAAATTAGAGGCTATTTTAAAACATTGGGAAAATAAAATAGCCATCTTGGCTTTACAATGATCAATTCACAATCTCTTTATAACACATGATATTGAACTCAAAAATGGAAAGAAAAAAAATAAAAAAGACATTGTATTTCCTCTCTGATGAAGTAATTCCCCAGACCATAGCAAATTTTTCATGTGATCTCGTACACTCAAACACTTGGTCCTATAGCAGTGATTCCATTGATTAGTGTGTGTTACGTCTAGACACGGTCAAGGCTCCAGATTCAGTCCTTCCTCAGTAGACTTAGTTTTTACAACGGCAGATCACGCTTCTTGCTAAATAAGTTTGTATTTGTCATTAGATGCAAGGGGAAGCAGATAGAAACAGTGTTAAATAGATGAATCAATGGAGGTCCCTCCTCAGTGCTCAGAAAACAGCTATTAGTGTTTACATATTGATAGTACTTAATGAGTATGATGAAGGTAATCTTCAGATGAAAGGAAGACCAACAAAACAAACTGATACAATTATTACCCTTGAGGAATTCCATAGAGAATTTGTTGAATTTTCCAAAAAGTATAGAGGAGGCAGGGGAAATACTTTCTAACATTTATATTAGATCCACAGTGTCCTCATAGACTCCATCTGTAGGAAATGGGGTTGATTCGGGGGATTCATATATAAGAAATATTCACCCTACCCCTACCATGTGCTGACCCTATGCTAAATACTTTTAGATAAACTGTCTCTTTTAGTGCTGTCCCTTTGTTTACCAAACCCTG
The DNA here is from genome assembly GCF_018345385.1 of Vulpes lagopus. Classification (NCBI taxonomy): domain Eukaryota; kingdom Metazoa; phylum Chordata; class Mammalia; order Carnivora; family Canidae; genus Vulpes; species Vulpes lagopus. Next base: position 17,936,768 of record NC_054824.1, on the reverse strand, counting down.
CACTTAATTAGAATCTCAACCAGACTTTGAGGATGATGTGGATCATTACTCAGACCCTAAGTCCACCTGGGAACTGGATGCACTCTTCCAGAACACCTTTTACTGAAATAACAGCAATTTTGCAGGAAGTAGAAGAGAAACTCAATTTATACCTACTGAAGTGCCTGTGGTTCCGTTGTGATCAAAATTGTAGAAGCAAACTTGATGATGAATTTAAAACCAGAAAATTGGGATCTGAATAGAAAGAGGTTTAGATAATATAGTTTCACCATAAAAGGAATGGTTTCTTTTGGTCTTGAAATTTTTCTTTCTTTTTATTTAAAGATTTGTATTTATTTATTCATGAGAGACAGAGACAGAAAGAGAGAGAGAGAGACAGACAGACAGACAGAAACACAGGCAGAGGGAGAAGCAGGCTCCACCCAGGGAGCCCAATGTGGGACTCCATCCCGGGTCTCCAGGATCACACCCTGGGCTGAAGGCAGCGCTAAACCGCTGAGCCACCCGGGCTGCCCTCGAAAATTTTCTTATATCCCAGTGAGGGAAAAAAAAAAATCAAGGATAGCATTAAACTTATATATTTCATAAGAGCTCTAATTCTTTTATTTTTAAAGAATATAATGTTTGATAAAATATAGTTATATGTTACCATGATATATTTTACTATTTCAGTAATAGCTGCCTTAATTAAGTGATTCTGAATGTAATCCCCCCAAGAAAACCATCAAAGCACTTTCTTTTCTTTGTTAGTATCCATAGGACAAATTAAACAGATGGAAAGCTCTGTCAGCTGTTTTGTTTCATGGGAGAGTAGTTCATCAGCTCTCAAGAGAATTCGTAGTTGACCTCTCCACACAAGACATTCAGCTTCCAACAAACTGGGCTTGCAAATATGTCCCTAGAGACTAATATCAAACATTCCACCACAATTCTATGATGCTTCTTTTAGGTTATTTTTGATTGATGGCCTGAAGTTATGGCTTCAGTTATTTTTAAAATTGTTTGTTGAGTTTTTAAAAAGTAGTGTTTGAGGGGGAAAGAAAATAGCCTCCTTCTTCAAAATGGGAACTACAATTATCATTGCACATTTTCCATCAAGTCAAGTACACCTACAGCTAACTTACCCATGACTTTCCCATTCTTCATCTCACTCGATTCTTGGGTGGGATCCTGAGCAGCTATTGTTGTTCTCATTTATAGTTAAGGAATATAAGGGCCAGAAGGCTAAATGGTTTCCACAACAGTGGATAAGCTACATGCTAGTGCAAAAGCAACCAGTGCAACAATCTACAGTTTCTGATTTTTAACCTAGTTCTTCTCAATATGTTATGTCTTGGGTTACAAGCAAAAACAGGTAAGAAAGTACATGCAGGTCTGCTGAACTCAGCCCTCAGAATCAGGAAAAGAAAGAAAAACCTAAAAGTAGAACTTATTTCCAGTTATCCTAACCCCTTCATGTTTTTAAAATATGTGCATTTTGATTTATTCTGCTGTAGAACATACACTTATCCCATCTGGCCTAGTTTACACAGACTTTGGAAGATCTACTTTTTCATATATCTCATTTAACTCCCCCAAACTTTGTCAAATTCAGTCACTCAAACAACATTTCAACTAACATCAGAGATGTCAGAAGACAAAGACCTTGGTGATCTTGGTAAAGACATGGTTTGTCTCAAAATGTTATGTGCACAGACTCGAAAAAGCCAATGTAACTTCCAACAGACAATTGAAGTATCTAATCCAACAGCTCAAAAACTGCTAATAGGGGCACCTGGGTGTCTCAGTTGGCTAAGTGGCTAACTCTTGATTTCGGCTCAGGTCATGATCTCAGGATCCTGGGATCAAGCCCCACATCAGGCTCCACATTCAGCAGGGAGTCTGCTTCAGGATTCTCTCTCTCCCTCTCCTTCTGCCCCTCCTCTCCTGTGCATTCTCTCTCTCAAATAAATAAATTTTTAAAAAACAAACTGTTAAAAAAAATAAAAAAATAAAAAATAAAAAATAAAAAAAAAAAAACAAAAAAAACCAAACTGTTAATAGAAGCATATTAGTGCCCCTAGTTTAGAGAAAAACACGTTAATAATATCAACAGATCAACCTTCTATTTCTGCTGTTTCTTTGATATCTTCCTCGGCTGGTAATGGAAGAGCCATCCAGCTGTCTTCTTCAGCTGCCCTCTCAGGGAAAGTGAAAGAACTCTCCTTGCCACAAACAGGCCCTTAGGGTTTTACCTTCTGTTCCCTCACCTTCATTTTCAGTCCTTTGACGTATTTGCCACATATATAAGAGATATAAATGAATTCACTACTCCAGTGGACATATAGCATAAAAATTCTTAACTCTTTTCCTACTTGAGACTTTATCTTTTATTCTGTTTATAGAATTCTCTTGGTGTATATGTTTTCATCAGTACTTGTCTTGGACCCCAAGCCCTTAGAGACCAAAACATTTTCCAATCATTTTCTTTTTCAGTCATAAACCATGTTGTGAGGTCCTGCCATGCTTAGATCTGAGGTACACAAATGAAATAAGCAAATCCTTACTCTTTGAGTAGCTTGCAAGTGAGAGAGACACACACGTGAGACAAAAATACCATCACAAAATGTGGCAAAAGAAAAATAGACATTTGTCTGAACTAATGAGAGCAGCAGCTCTTTCCTGAGGGATATGAGAAAACTACAGAGAGGAGAATTTTTGACTGGACCTTGATGGATGAGGAGAAGCATCAGGCAGACAAGGTCAGTGTGACAAAGAGGGAGGTATTAGACATAGAAGAAAAGCCACAGTGGAGCCTCAACAGCATAAAAGGATATAGTGTATTTGAAAAATAAAGAGTCGCTAGAAGTGGCTAATGCATAGGTGGGGTGTGGGTGTGGTGGGCAGTGCTGGGTCTGGAAAGGGCTGGAAAGAAGGGGGAAGGTAGCAAGGTAGTAAAGGGTCTCTATGCTAACAAATGGAGCTTAGATTTCATTTTATAATCAAAACTGAGCTGTTGGAGGTTTTTTCCAGTGAGGGGAGATGATCAGAGGAGTCTGAAAAAGGTTCTTCTTGAGCATGTAGAGGATATTCTAGAACTCCCTATGGGAAATTGAGCTTATCATTAGAGGACAAAAGTCACGCAATAGAAATGTGCTTGGTTCTACTCAAGAGAGGAAGAAATCATTAATAATCTCTTCAGGTCAATGTAAACCACTACCACCCATCAGAGATATGAAGAGGTCCTAAGCTAAGATCTAAGGGATGCTTCTGAAGTGGTACCCAGTAAACATGTAGGGCATGTGGGCAGGGAGGAGGAGAGGAGAATGATGCAAACACTTGCCTCAGGAGACTAGGTGATTATAGAACTATGCACTACAGATGCTTTCTGTAACCATAGAGCATAGAGAAATAGACTTTGTTCAGTGAGGTCTCCAAAATGCTCCTGACTGGCCATCCCAGCAACGATTCAAATTAAAATCCTAAGTGGGAAAATCACAGGTAAATTCAGTTAAGTAGAGTTGGAATTCAGATTCTTCATCCAGTTTCTGTTTCTGTTGAAGTTTGGTATATCACTCACAAATTTCAAAGACTTAAACATTTGGTACTACTAACACTTCCCAAGGGGATTTTAATATTCCTTACACCACTTAGATTTAATTTCTCCCCAAGTTCTTCCCTAAAGAAAAGCAGAAACAAAACCACTTTACTGATTCAATGAAAGCCTGTATGGGCAATTGAAATACTCACGCAGCACTCTCACAGGACCATAGATGTATTTATATAGACTGAGCGAAGGTCCTTTGAATAATCAGATGGAAATTAAGCCAGAAATTCTAGGAAACGCTGAATTAAAGAACAGTGGACTTTTACACATGTGCCAAAGTAGTAGTTACTGCATTATTTGCATCTACTTAGCAAAATTTACAAATCCTGTATTAGAGACAAAAGTAATCTTAAATACCATTTATTGTATATCCTCTATTTTAAGAATTATAATCAATGTGATGATTTTATATATTACCTGCCTCCATGGGGAACAAAAAGCTGTTATCAGAACACAGTGTAAGTTGTACTTGGTTTATATTTAGAATAAAAAATAGGTGGTAATTCAACTACCTCAAGTCAATAAAATTCCTCAAAAATATGCTGACAATAAAGACATTGTTGGAAACCAGAGGCTCAAATTATATCTTTGTACATTTCAACTCCACCACAGAAAGGAAAATCCCTCTCACTTTTGAAACTTGTAATCCATGACAGGAGAGTAATAAGATACATACAGGTTGTCCTTGATTTGCACAATGTTCATGCACAAAGCTCATGCGTATTGTAACCATGTTTTTGCTTTGCACACTTCCATGGTACTGTGAGAGAGAAAGAATACAAAATCTGTGTATTCTATTCCCCCCTCTCTTGCATCTAAAATGGTCCCCCTCAGGTTCATTTTGATTCAGTCCCTATGCATCCCAGACCCCCCTCCCTGTTTGAACAACTTCCCTGACCACCATTAGCAGGCAAAGCTCTCTCTAGATATTGCTACACTCATGTAGATTATTTCTCTTTTGACAAACATAAGAAAGGATAATTTCTTATGAGGGTGAGCATACTACCCTACTTATTTGACACCTCATGTTTTGAAATCCTTAAAAAAATTAAGCATTTCACATATAGGAAAGAATATATATGTATGCAAACTATAAAAGCAATTTGGTCTAAGAAATCAAACATTTCCTATGTATTTGTGTGGATTTTTTGAGTTTTGAGTTTTATTTAAATTGTAATTAGTTAACATATAGTAATACTAGCTTCAGGAGTAGAATTTAGTGATTCTTCACTTACACATAATACCCAGTGCTCAAAGACAAGTGCCCTCCTTAATGCCCATCTCCCATTTAACCCATCTCCCACCCACCACCCTTATAGCAACCCTCAGTTTGTTCTCTATAATTGAGTCTGTTTTATGGTTTGCCTCTCTTTTTTTGTTCCCCTGTGTTCATCTGTTTCATTTCTTAAGTTCTACATATGAGTGAAATCATACAGTGTTTGCCTTCCTCTGACTGATTTATTTTGCTTGGCATAATATACTCCCTAGGTCCATCCATGTTGCAAATGGTAAGATTTCACTATTTGGTGGCTGAGTAATATTCCATGTTACTATGTGGTATTTATACCACATCTTCTTTATCCATTCATCAGTCAATAGACATTTGGGCTCTTTCCATAATTTGGCTATTGTTAATAATGCTACTATAAACATTGGGGAGCATGTACTCCTTTGAATCAGCATTTTTGTATCCTTTGGGTAAATACTTATGCTTGCTTATATCTTTTGCCCATTTTTCCATTAGCTTATTTTTATGCCCTTTTTTTTAAATATTTTATTTATTTATTCATGAGAAACACACAGAGAGAGAGGTAGAGACATAAGCAGAGGGAGAAGCAGGCTCCCCACAGGGAGCCCGATGTGGAACTCAATCCCAGACCCCGGGATCACACCCTGAGCCTAAGGCAGATGCTCAACTGCTGAGCCACCCAGGCATCCCTTATTTTTTAATTCTTATTGATTCATTGGAGTGTTTTATATATTCTGTATTCTAATCCTTGGTCATTTATATGTGTGGCAAATATCATCTGTTAACCTGTTATTTTGTGGTTCTCTTTTAATAGCATCTTTCAATGACCAATATTTTTTTCAAATTGTCAATCTGCTCATTCATAGTTTGTGTTTTTGCATCTTTTAAAAAACATTCACTAACTTGAGATCATAGAAATTTAATCCTATATTTATAAGTTTTGCTTTTCATATTGATAATGGAATTGTTTTGAGTATAATGTAAGGTAGGAATCCAACTCAATTTTTTGTAACCAATTATTCTAGGATCATTCATTGAGTAATTTTTTTTTACATTCACTAAACTGAAATATCATTATTTGTATGTCAAATATATCACTATTTTTAAATATAAGTATATAAAAATAAATCTATCATATTTATCTGACCTGATTTGGTTCTGATTTGTTTCATATCTGATTGGTTCTCCATTCTGTCCCACTTGGTCTTGGTTTATCCAGTTCTTAACTACATTTCCTTTTTTTTTTATTTTATTTATTTATTCATGAGAGACACAGAAAGAGAGAGAGAGGCAGACACAGGCAGAGGGAGAAGCAGGTTCCACGCGGGGAGCCCAGTGTAGGACTGATCCCGGGACTCCAGGATCACGTCCTGGGCAGAAGGCAGGCGCTAAACCGCTGAGCCACCCAAGGATCCCCTAAACTACATTTCCTTAACAACTTTAAGTTTTTAGATTTCATATGACAAGTCTTCTCACAATCATAAAATTTAGATATATGGTGCTACATTTAGTACAAGTATTATTTTTATTGCTTTCAAACATGGTATTTTTTTTTTAAAGATTTCATTTATTTATTCACGAGAGACATGGAGAGAAAGGCATAGACATAGGCAGAGGGAGAAGCAGGCCTGCAGGGAGCCCGATGTGGGTTTCGATCCCAAGACCCTGGGATCACAACCTGAGTCAAAGGCAGAGGCTCAACCACTGAGGCAGCCAGGTGCCCCAAACATGGTATTTTTTAACATTGTATTTCTCGCACATAGGGATTGTGTTGATTTTTGTATATTGGTTTTCTATCAAGAAACTTGTTAAACCCTCTTTCAGTGATAATGAGATTGAGCACAATCTCATTTTTGTTAGTGTTTAGACATCCTCTTTTGTGTAGTATCTATTCAAGTCTTTTGCTCCTTTATTGGATTGTCCATTTTTTCCTTATTGATTTGTAGAATTTCTTTATGTTCTGGATATGACTGCTTTGTTGATTCATGAGTTGCAATACCTTCTCTGATTCTGTGGTTCTTATTTTCACTCTCTTATCTTGAATATTTCTTAAATAGTGGTCTTAATTTTAATATAATCCAACTTATTAAATTTTCCCTATGTGGCTACTTTGTCTAAGAAATTTTTTTTCTAGGGTCCCTGGGTGGCTCAGTAGTTGAGCATCTGCCTTTGGCTCAGGCTGTGATCCCAGGGTCCTCCTCCCTCTGCCTTTCACTCTGTGTCTCTCATGAATAAATAAATAAAATCTTTTTTAAAAAAGAAAATTTTCCCTATTACAAGCTAATGAAGACATTTTCTGGTATTCCAAAAGGGATAGAAAAGCAATAGCACCTTCACAATAGTGCATTTCCAAGTCTATGAAGATGGCCTATCTTTTCTTTCCCTGATTTATTGGGTTTTCTTTATAGTTCTTCAAAATGTTCTATGTAGCAGTCTAATATATGCTTATTAGATTTATTACAAGGTATTTGAGGAGTTTTTAATGGTACCATATATGACATATTTTTAAAACTTCATTTTCTGTTTGTTGTTATAAGAATTTGATGTTCGTATATAGATGCTTTATCCAGCAACTCTGTTAACTCACTTACAAATTTTATTTGTTTTTTTTTTTATTTTATTTGTTTATTATAGAATCATTTGGATTTTCCTCACACAAAATCGGTCATTGGTAAATAATGACAGTCTATTTGTTCCCTTTCAATTCTGATATTTTTCATTTTCTCATCTTAGTGCACAGACCAAGACTTCTCACATAAAGCTAAATAAAAGTGGTGATCACAAGGATTCTTTTCCTGTTTCTTACCTCAGAGTAAAAGCTATCAGCATTCACCATTAGATAAATATGTTTGCTATATTTTTTTTAAATTACATTGAGGAAATTCCTTTTGTTCTTAACTTACTAAGTTTTTTTTTTTTTTTTTATGAATTGAAGTCGGGGCACCTGGGTAGCTCAGTTGTTTTAAGTGTCTGCCTTTGGCTCAGGTCGTGATCCCAGAATCCTGGGATCAAGCCCCAGAGTTGGGCTCGAGTCTGCCTCTCCCTCTCCCTCTCCCCCCTTGCTCATTCTCTATCTCTCTCTTAAATGAATAAATAAAACCCTTTAAAAAAACTTTTTTAAATGAATTGAAAAGGCCTTTTCTAAATCTGCTAAGATAATTCTAAGACTTTCTCTCTCTCTCTCTCTCTCTCTCTCTCTCTCTCGGTAAATGTGAAATAGAGTGATTCTCTTTTTACTTTAATTTTTTTAAAGATTGTATTTATTCATGACAGAGAGAGAGAGAGAGAGAGAGAGGCGGAGAGACAGGCAGAGGGAGAAGCAGGCTCCATGCAGGGAGCCCAATAGGGGACCCAATCCTGGGTCTCCAGGATCATGTCCTGGGCTGAAGGCAGCACTAAACCGCTGAGCACCCCCCACCCCCCATCCCGGGCTGCCCTCTTTTTAATTTTAAACCAAAATTGCATTCCTGGGATAAAAGCAATTTATCATGATATGATTAATATTTTCAATATCACTAGGACCAGTTAGTCATTTGAGGAAATATTGTGTGTCTGCAAAATTTATTATTTATTATAAGTGTAATTGGCCTATAAATTCTTTTCATTAATGTTTTCAGATTTTGGTATCAGAGTTTTAATGGGTTCAAAATTAACATATTATCTGTTTATAATATTTGGCATAGTTTTATTAGAGAGGTGCCATTTCTTAAGGCTTGGTAAAATTCAATGGTGAAGCTATTTGGGCTTGCATTTTACTGTGTGCATAGGCTTTTAATAACAAATTCAGTTTCTCTGATAGTTACCAACTAGTTGAAATTTTATATTCTTATATTAGTTTTAAAGTTTTATTTATCTTAGAAGTTTTCCACTTTATCCAAATTTTCTAATTCTTTAAAGTTGTTCCATGTAGTCAATATTTATTTAAATATACCTACATATTTATAATTTTTGTTGTTTTTCACTGCTTTCTTCATCTCTGAGCTTCAATCTGAGATCAAAGCTTTTTTGCCTGAAAAGTGGTCTTTGGCATTTATTTTAATATGGGTTCACTGTGGATATATTCAGTTTCTGATTGTCTGAAAAATGTCTTTTCTTTTCACCTTCATTATGAAAAGCTATTTTATCTGAGTATAGACAGATAAGTCTAGAGTCTATAAGTGGGCTTCTAATTTCTTTCAGTAATTTTACCTTATCTTCCCATTGCCTAGCTTCCATTTTTTCTATTGAGAAGTAGGTAGCTTCTTAATATGTTGTTACAATGAAAGTAATATTTTGAATCCTATATTTTAGATATTATTTGCCTTTGGTTATTAGTTTTACCCTGAGATGCCTCAGTGTGTGTGTTTTTAGCCTGGTTAAGGTTTGTAGTTTTTGCTCTGTTTTGTTTTTTTAAATTTGTAACATGAGGGCAGCCCGGGTGGCTCAGTGGTTTAGCGCCGCCTTCGGCTCAGGGCCTGATCCTAGAGTCCCAGGATCGAGTCCCACATTGGGCTCCCAGCATGGAGCCTGCTTCTCCTTCTGCCTGTGTCTCTGCCTCTGAGTGTGTGTGTGTCTCATGAATAAGTAAATAAAATCTCTTTAAAAAAATATTTGTAACATGATGTAATCTGTCAGTTTTGGAAGACTGGCCATTATTTCTTCAATAAGAATTCTCCTGGGGCACCTGGGTGGTTCAGTTAGTTAAGTGTCCAATTCCTGATTTAGCTCAAGTCATGATCTCAGGGTCCTGGGATTGAGCCCCATGTCAGACTCTGCTCTGGTCAAGGACCTTGCTTGGGATTCTCTCCCCCTCTTCCCCTCCCCCCACCCTCATCAGTGGTTATTTTCTTTTCTATAGAAAAAAAATGAAAAAAAAAAAAAAAAAAAAAAAAAAAAAAGAAAAAAAAATGTTCAACTCTAGCTTGAAACTTAAACCATTGATGATTTTTGCCCAGTCTAGCTTTCCAATTTGTCCTTCAATATCTGGCTCTTGTGCCCTGCAAGCCATTTTGAATAAATTGCTTGCCACTTCCCGAGCCTGTGGAGGATAGAGTAGGAATGTCTACCCTAATTCTGTTGCTCTATCTTAAATGTCCTTCCCCACATCTCCAGGGAAAGACAGGTTTGCACAGGCTAAGATTCTACACTTTAGTTCCTGACAAGCGTAGATTTGAATTCTAGGTCTCCCATTTTTACCAGCTAGGTGCTCTTGGCCTCACTAAGCTTTGGTTTCTTTATTAAGGGGATAATGTTATTCATGGGGATAATAAAAATAGACCCCCTCCTATAGAGTCAAGTGAGAACTAAAGGAGATGATCCACATAAAGTGGTTAATACAATACTTGGCACTCAGGAAACAGGAACACTAGATACCAAATATGGTAGTATTTTTATTATGAAATACCAAGGGTAGGAGAGGCTGCTCTTTGCCTACCTCTACCTCCATTCTGCTCTGTAATCCAGAGGCCAGCTGCAGCTGCTGCTGATACCATTACGACTGTCTCTCACAGCCAAAATTCTAGTCACTGAACCCTGGACAACCTGAGTCCAGGCATTTCAAAATAGTAGAAACCACTCACATATCTGACACAGTCTGCCAGCATCAACAGCAACAGGCACATATCCTCCATTTCCCTCCCATCTTCCAGTTTACACACATGGTTTGAGTTAGCAGAGCCAAATTTGCCTCCTGAACACTAGCTGAAGAAAAGCCAGGAAATATTTTTAGCTTCCCAGTCTCTCCAGTGAGGAGGGTAAAGCCAAGGTTGAAAGAGCCAACCCATAATATCTACTGCATGATTCATTCAACTCCACCTTCTCCAAGTTGTTCCTGGATTTTTCCTAGATAAAAGTGATAATTCTTCTCCCTCCTCTAAATTGGTGGTTTTCACCACCATTGGACAAACCTTACTGGGCATTAGAACCACCTGGGAACTGAAAAATACTTTTCTCATTCTTCACCTCCTGAAATTCTGATTTGATCGGTTTGGGGTAGGGGTACACTTTGGACATTTTTTTTTTAAGATTTTATTTATTTATTCATGAGAGACAGAGAGAGAGAGAGAGGCAGAGACACAGGCAGAAGGAGAAGCAGGCTCCATGCAGGGAGCCTGACATGGGACTCAATCCCGGGTCTCCAGGATCACGCCCTAGGCCGAAGGCAGCGCTAAACCGCTGAGCCACCCGGGCTGCCTGCACTTTGGAAATTTATTTTTTTTTTTCACTTTGGAAATTTTTAAACTCTAATGTGCACTCTGTGTTTAGAACCACTGCTCTAAATTCTTACAATCTTTCATTTCCCCTCATCACTTCCTAATTTTTGCTTAGTTATAGATAATAAGTTCTCTGAGGATAGGATTTGAATCAGCTCTATTTTATGTCTTTCACAACTTCTGGCAGATTATTTTGCAAATAAAAAAATACTTATATGTTTATTGACTGCATGGGTAAATGAATGATGTATGATACCTTGCAAACAAAAGCATATTAAAGATACCAGGCATCAAGTCTCTGCGTCTCTCCTGTTTGACATTCTCTCAAGTACATGTCTTGTGAATCTATTAATTCTGCTCAGCATAGTAAAAATATAAGTGGATATATTCCTCATAGCATTAGCCTTCTAATCAATAATTCACCATAACATATAACGATGCAAAATTATTCCTGGTTTAAAAAATAACATCTAAGAAACAGCATTCTCAGCTATGGAAAAACTATTGCCAACAAACTATATCCTTTTAGGTAGAAATCTAAAATAAAATAGGGAAAAAAAAATAAATAAAAAAAAATAAAATAAAATAGGGAACTGGAAAGTGAAAGCCAAGTCCAGTCATGACATTGGATTTCTGAGGTATTTAGTTAGTTTTAAATATGTTAGCTCTTTGATATATATATATATATATATATATAAAGCAGTCTTCTAAAATGCAATGATCAAAATTCTGTACTTAACCTGTTGTATAATTACAGAACAGTTTTACAAGAAGTTTGCCTAGAATCTATTTCACTGATATCTATAATCCCTTTGAAATGAGTTTGACAAAAATGTCTACTTGATATTGATATTATTAGCATTTCTGAGTTCATACCTAAAAAAGTTAAATGCTCTCCAACTGCGTTACATTGTTAATATTAAGATTTCTTTTTTTTTAAGATTTTATTTATTTATTCATAGACACAGAGAGAGAGAGGCAGAGACACAGAGACACAGGCAGAGGGAGAAGCAGGCTCCACGCAGGGAGCCAAATGTGGGACTCGATCCCGGGTCCCCAGGATCACACCCCAGGCTGCAGGCGGCACCAAACCGCTGCGCCACCGGGGCTGCCCAATATTAAGATTTCTTATGGTTCACAATGATAGATCAGCTTTGCTCAAGGCTTTTAAATCTTTGAAAGAAAAAAATTTCCCAGTATCTTTGCCAAATTAACCCTGAGAGGCAGGCTCCTGAGACAAGAATCACATGGTCCTCATCCTCTGTCTTACAGCTTTACCTGTTAGGGAATGACTAAAAGCAAGCCATTTGGTCTGCTCTAGGACACAAGCTATTCCCAGTGTATTTTAAAATATTAATGTCAGGGATAAAGAAAAGGAAAAAGGACAGAATGATGTTTAGAAAAGAATAAGGTTAGGTAAAAAATGATCTGATTAGATAAATTCTTTTGCTTCTCCTGCCTGCCCCTACCTTATTTAGAACTGCTTGTATTAAAAGTCCAAATAATAAATAAATAAATAAATAAATAAATAAATAAATACTTATTTATTTAGACAAGTATTTCTATTTATTGATATATATTTTGGTATCAATAGTTATATATTTCTAAGATAAATATTTATTCAGATATTCAAATTTTAGATATTTAGATTCCTGACCTGATCACCAAATGAGATATAGGTATTGTAATGTTGTGTTTAAAGTGCTGAAATACTACCAGTTTTGTAATCTCTTCAGTTGCGTCATTTTATAGGTTACTAAAAGCCTCACAAAATGGAAGTAGGATGCTTTATATACATCTAACACCAAATAAGTTCTAATAATGAAAATGGCATTTTCTATACTAAGTGATGAAAGTTAAAGGTGTATGTCCCTTATTTCACTATTAAGAGACAAATGCATGATCACTGTAAATGTGAACAAAACTCACATTTTAAAATCTTCCAAGGGAAACAGATCTATTTTCCTCCTGTTTCCAAGCCCTCAATAACTCTTTGAGTGTGTTTGTATTCACTTGAAAGGGACATTTCTGTGGAATTAATCAAATAGGGAATTCAATGTTCCTTGCAGATAATTTTGGCATGTTCCATTGGGAACTTTCTACTATGAATTTTCATCTTTCCTGGGAAAAAACCCCACATGTTCCAAATCTCCAGCCTTTTCTCTGTTAGTGAAGAACAATATAGCAAAACTGCTACATACAGAATTAATGACAATATATAGTCAGCAAGACAGTCTGCTGGAAACATCATTAAAATAGGGATCCCTGGGTGGCTCAGTGGTTCAGCACCGCCTTCAGCCCAGGGCGTGATACTGGAGTCTCGAGATGGAGTCCCACATTGGGCTCCCTGCATGGAACCTGCTTCTCCCTCTGCCTATGTCTCTGCCTCTCTCTTTGTGTCTCTCATGAATAAATAGATAAATCTTTAAAAAAAATAAAATAAAGGAAGACAAAAATGTATGGGAATACAATTTGAATGTAGTAAATAAAAACTAGCATTAAAAATGCTGTAAAAAGCATTACAATAACTACTTGATTTTTTGATTTTGCTAAAATTTAAAAAAAATTCCTGAGGTAGAGAATTAGAAAATATTCATAGTTCCTGATATATTCCAGTAAACCCAGAGATAACCAATCTCATTTTCCAAGAAAATCAGTAATTAGGTGACAATGAAAAACTCATGTTCAATGCCTAATTAAACCTTTTAAAATCCATATGTTCTGTTTTTTAATGGTTTTCTTATCCTTGCCTTGGATTTCTGTTTCTTATCAGCTTTTCATTCAGCAAGATACTCCTGCTATTAACCATTCTATATAATTTTAGTTTAATCCCAAAACCCAAAGCAGCACAGAGTTCTTTTCTACCACTGATGGTTTCCACGCACTTCCATATCTGGGCAATTGCTCAACAGCAAACATGAAGACCCAGCACTTGGACTAAATCCTACCTGCTAAGGAGTTTTATTTGGCCAGTTTAGCATGGGTCATCTAAATGGAGATGCCCAGGAGGCAAGGATAACTTTAACCACAGATTTGGGAGTCCACAGCACATTTGGGGAGATTGAAGCCACAAGTAAAGACAATGTCCCAAAAGAGAGTATATACTACAGGAAGATCTTGGGACTAATGTGCCAAACCCTCATTAGATGCCCAGTAAAGATCTGAGAAATAAAAGAATAGCCTAAAAGATTACAATGTACTTGATTATTAACTTCCACCTCAGACTGCTGTGATTTCCAGGGAACTCTGGCTCCAGAACTCTCCAGCAAGTTAGTAAGTGATGACAGTTAGTGAAAGACCTATCAACAGTTCATATATATATCCTTGAGGTGAAACCATCCTCTTTCAACACATACCACATCTTCATTGAAGTTCACATCAGTGAATGATGAATACAAGATGTTTTTCACAATCTGGCTGCTGGCTTAATGTATTTTGTTAGCAAAACACACAGGAACTGCCAAAATGGGAGAGTAGCCTTTCCTAAATCACCCTGAATGTCACCATGACTACAGCATATTTTCCTAATTTGGTGGTTTTTTGCTTAAGATATAAATTCATTCAAGTGCTTGACTCCTTCATAATTTATCTTATAAAAAAATTTGCTTTCATGTACATGAATCATTTTCTTATTCACAGGACTGAACCACAATGACAACTGCTCGATTTGATTGTCAATACTGCACAGCATCACTTCTTGGGAAGAAGTATGTACTAAAGAATGACAATCCATATTGTGTTTCATGTTACGATCGTATCTTTTCTAACTATTGTGAGGAGTGCAAAGAACCAATCGAGTCAGATTCCAAGGTAGGTCTTTCTTCAATTTACTGCATGCAAACAGACAGACGAATGCTTTGGAATGCCTCATTTCCTTCGATATTAACTGTTAATACTGAATTGCTCTACTACTAGATATAAGCATCTTTCAGTTACCATTTGTATCCAGGTACTGTGTTTAGCACTCCAAAATATAACAAATACTTTAATCCTCACAATGATTTTTTAAGATGCTAAAGATTAAAGAGGTTACATTATTTGCCCAAAGTCATACAGCTAAGATGTTGGTTTATCTCTGGAATGACATGAGCATAAATAAATGTATAAATAATTGGAAGGGTAGAGATTCAAAAGCCTATATTTTCTGGCTTCAGATTAGGTTCATCTCCACTAAGTGCACTGTGCCCTCATACAGCCCATTCCTCCCGCAATGCACATTATTGTACTTTTTTCTTTTTCTTTTTTGTCTTTGTCTTGTGGTGTTGAGATTTTGTGTAATCTGAAACAAGGATAGGATATTACAACCTAAAAATAAAAATCACTCCCATGGAAAAAAAAACCCTCTTATAGTTCATAAGAGGAAGCAAGAAGTAATTTGAAGAAACAGGAAAGAGTTTATTTTCCATCTGTCTTTAGTGGCCAACTAAGGAGACCCCAAGGCTCTAGCTCTTAACTTCCCCAGAGAGTATCCTCTCCATGGGTAATAGTATCAATGACAACTTTCCCTCAAGCTAGTAACACACACACACACTACTGACACCAGAGTCCAAGGAGTGTTCAGTTTTGTTTGATAAAATGACCTATTTTGTCACTAGCACATTTAATTAACTCATATTTTCTGTCTCAAAGGATCTTTGTTACAAAGGCCGACACTGGCATGAAGGATGCTTCAACTGCGCCAAATGCAATCACTCTTTGGTGGAAAAGCCTTTTGCTGCCAAGGATGAGCGCCTGCTGTGCTCGGAGTGCTATTCTAATGAGTGCTCCTCCAAGTGCTTCCACTGCAAGAAGACCATCATGCCTGGTAAGATCCCAAGGGAGTTCCAGTCTCTAACTGAAACTGCAACACTTTGAATTACACCCAAGCACAGGAAGAGTATAGTAGCTAGGAAAACCCTACTTCCGAGAAAGACATCTGTCTTGCTATCTCTTTATTTCATTTTGTGTATTTTAGAAATAAAAGGATTATTCTTTCTGGGTAATTATTCTGTATAGGTAAATTACAGTGTTCTATGTATTTTCATGAAGTCAATTTATAGAGACATTTTCAACCACAATCTGAGCCATAGAATAAATATAAAATCTAAACTAATAACACTAACAAAGCATTAAACACCCTGTCCTAGGCATAAACAATGGCATCAGGAAGCATAATCCATCATAGGAGAATGGGGCCAACCATCATTTTGTAGCAGCACAAAAAATGATTTGAGGGCCCCTCATCTTTATTCCTTTTAGGCAAGACAAGGATTCATGTATATCATTATACTTCCAGGCAAGCACTTTCTCTATTTTGATTCTCTTCTAAATCCCTATGGACAGCAGCATAAAACACGATTCTCTCTCATTTTCTTATTAAGAATTCAAAGAGCTTCTAGAAGACCATAACTACACAACATCAATCTCAAGAGTTTGTGCCTCAGGCAGTCCTAATATCCCAGTACTGATAATTATGGCCCAATCTATCTAAACCACACACAGCCCTTCAGAGTCTCCACTAGTTGTACTTTCAAATCTCAAATTGTAGCTTAAACAGCACAGTTTTCAGTAAAAGAGCGATTCACCAACATCATGGCTGAACTCTACCTTTCTTTTTTTCAGATAAATGTCTTAGAAGCCAACAAAACACTATTTTTCTGTAAAGGCAATTAAGTTTATCATCTTAATGTTAAAAATATATTTTTTAAGTAATTTGACATATCTTTACTTAAAATAAGTAAAATGATACTTCATTTGTACTAACAGTTCTTATCTGGGGGGGACAGGTTCCCGCAAAATGGAATTTAAGGGAAACTACTGGCATGAAACCTGCTTTGTGTGTGAGCATTGCCGACAGCCAATAGGAACTAAACCTTTGATTTCGAAAGAGAGTGGCAATTATTGTGTGCCATGTTTTGAGAAGGAGTTTGCGCACTACTGCAGCTTTTGTAAGAAGGTAATTATCTAAAAAGGATAAAGCTTGTGGAACCTTCCAGACCATTGCTTTTTAACTTCACTATATACTCAGAATGAACTAATACCATCATGTCATGTCTGTCTTTAGACATTCATGTTAGTTTTGAATTCCAACATGTCTAGAAGCACACTACGTGTCACAATGAAGATGGTCACCTATTGTTATCATCATAAAACTCCACCCGGAACATGAATGTAATATCACAAAAGCTCAAGATATTCCAGTTGTGGTCACTGCTATTACACACAAGATTTCATGTATTTTGGCAGAGGGTACATATCTCTTGGTGAATACAAGATATTTCTTAGAAAAGAGTTTTTGATACATTTAGTTTCAGAGAAATATTAATTTGTCTCACAGAGTCACTAAGGGAGCCAATTCTAACAGGATATTTAACTTCTCACATTATATCCCAGCAGCACAAATGTCTTCTTGGCTTGAAGCTTTTATATTTCTAAAGAGTAAATAGGTAGATCAAGAGACTGGCAAGATCATTAGGGAAATTCATTAGAAAGAGAACTAAGGGCAGCAGGTGGTTTGGTTCCAGTTCCAAAGCATCATTTAGGACCTTTTGACTTGGATACCCATTCAAAACATATCTTCCAATAAGAAAAACATCATGCTTTCAAGTAAACTTTGTCCAATTCTTTTTTAGCCTTTAAGCTTTTATGTGAAAAAGTCCCTCATCTCTATAACCTTGATAAAAAACCTGTCTGTATTTCATAAACTATATATTGATGTGCTTGAAAAAAAAATCCTTGACCCATGAGGCATCATACAGTTTAAAATAACACTATAAATTGTGATGGGAAAGCAGTCGTGTCTAAACATTTTTGATCTATGGGCTGCCTTGGCAGATCTCAAGACCATTTGTATAATTGCATCTGGACAGCTAGACATCTCACTCCCACTTTCTATGGGAGTGCATGTGCACAGCAATTTTCTACTTGTATTGAAAATACTAGGACTGCATTTGCAGAGGCATCAATAAAACTCCAGTCATAATGATTAGATCATACTATAATGATGGCTGAAATTACAATTGATAGTAACCATCAATTGATGGTTTTATTTTATTTTATTGATATAAAACCATCTTATACCCAGAGACTTCCATTATTCAACCAGAAACACTGACTTAGGAAATGAATTCAAGCAACCCTCAGATCCTATGACCCTGCAATATATGAAACTCAAAAAAAGGGACACCTGGGTGTCTCAGTGATTGAGTGTCTGCCTTCCACTCAGGGCATGATCCTGAGATCCTGGGATCGAGTTCCACATCAGGCTCCCTGCAGGTAGCCTGCTTCTCCCTTTGCCTATGTCTCTGCCTTTCTCTGTGTGTCTCTCATGAATAAATAAATAAAATATCTTTTAAAAAGAAACTCAGAAGAATTGCCAGCATTAATGACATGTGATTGATTGATTGATTTTTTTGAGAAAGAGAGAGAAAGCACACACAGTGGGGGGGGGGGATGGTGGTGGGGAGAGGGAGAGGGAGAGAGACAATCTTAAGCAGGCTCCACACCCAACATGGAGCTATATCACAGAGTTCAATCCCACAATCCTGAGAACATGACCTGAGCTGAAATCAAGAGTCAGATGCTCAACTGACTGAGCCACCCATGCATGATGACACACATTTTAGAAACAGATGCTGGAAATAAAGTGGTAGATTTATCTCACTGTTTTGTGGGACAGCCAAGTTGGCCATGTTCAGATTGTGTCTCTTAAAGATAAGGTAAAATATTAACGAGACATTGGAATTATCTTACAATCATTTATTGGGCATACAATATAAAGTGTCTGTCAATGCTATAAAGATTTGAGAAGGGGAATTTCTCTAGTACATCCATGCTAAGCACTATTTGAAGCCAAAGCACTGGCATTTCCCAAGTTATAGGAGCCTGTCCTATATTTAGAATGATTTGTAGTCATCAAAACTTTGTGAAATATTTATATTGGGTAGTAGACAGATCACAACATGCCAGATTATTTTCTATTTAATTTTTAAAACCACAAGTCATTTAAGGAAAGCTGGATATAAATGTTCTGATCCAAATGATCCAAGCTGAAGAAAAACAATGTTTCGACTCAAACCAAAGACCAAATAAAACAAACAAAATAGGCAAAAAAATAAAAAAATAAAAAAATAAATTTGGACAACCAGACCCTTAGAACTTTTTTCAAACATTTTTATTTTGTGAAACTATAACTTCTTTTCTAGGATGCCTGGGTGGC
This sequence comes from Vulpes lagopus, assembly GCF_018345385.1. Classification (NCBI taxonomy): domain Eukaryota; kingdom Metazoa; phylum Chordata; class Mammalia; order Carnivora; family Canidae; genus Vulpes; species Vulpes lagopus. Next base: position 17,917,545 of record NC_054824.1, on the reverse strand, counting down.
TCAGCTAGTTAAAGGTCCAACTCTTGATTCTGACTCAGGTCATGATCTCAGGGCCCTGAGATCAAACCCCACATTGTGCTGCTTGCTGGGCATGGAGCCTGCTTGGGATTCTCTCCCCCTCCCTCTTGCCACCGTCCCAAATAAATAAATAAATATCAATCAATAAATAAAACCTACTTTCTACCAAAAACAAGTATTCCCAAACTACAAGTGCTCTGAAGTCAACCTCCTCGAAGTTCATATAGAGTGTTCTCTGATTCATCAGCTATGGTCTACTAAGCACAAAACCAATACTGCCTCCACTTTGCCAGAGAAGAAACTTGATCCAAATCCTGGAATCAACCAATGGCAAAAACCACGTCTAGATATTTGACTTCATCCTAGCCTGCGTGCCTCTTCAGAAGGAACATAATCATAAGCAAACTATTTTTAATGTTCCAGAGTTTTTTCTCCCCAATTAAACAGTCTTTGGTATATATATCAAGTTTTATTTTGTTGTGAATACATTTTTCAAGTTTGGAATCTTTTAAGCATCGCCTGCTAATAATTTGACCAAACAAATCAAAGGAATCTGGAATTCTGCTGTGCCTGCAGTGAGGCATTTGAAATCAGTAGGGGGTATTTTAAATTGCTTTAGTTCACATACACCATTATGTTTCCCATTTACTTATTTAGAATAGTATACATTTTTTTCCTTTAGGAAAAATAACTTTTCTATCAAATATCTTTAATTTTTAATATATTTGTTGTAAGATTCAAAAATATCTTTAGAATAATCTCTTCAAAAGCATGTATCATAGACAATATTTTTTTAACTTTTCAGCAATAAGATGGCTTAGAAGAGGCTCTACATTTTCTATATCCAGTTAATACAGAGATTACAGGAATCACCTCGGATAGTATATCAACACATTCCAGATGCCACAGCTACTCCAGGAACTCAACAGCCATGGGTTCGAAAGATACTGTGATTTAAGAATGGCTACCCAAGAATAGGTGTCCAATATTTATCCCTCTGATTCTTTTTTAAGATTTTTAATTAATTTTTTCATGAGAGACACATAGAGAGAGGCAGAGACATAGGCAGAGGGAGAAGCAGAGCTCTCCATGAGGAGCCTGATGCAGGACTCAATCCCAGGACCCCAGGATCACAATCTGAGCCAAAGGCAGATGCTCAACCACTGAGCCACCCAGGCATCCTTTACCCTCTGATTCTAAATAAAGATGCATCGGCTTTTTAAAAAGTACAACCCATGGATTAAACTGGTTTAGAAAAAAAAATGTAATGGAGGAATAATAAGCATCTCTGACAAAACCCCAGCATATCACACATTAACCATTAAGGTTCAACATGCAAGCTGTGCTTATTGCTTAGTTCTAAAGTTGAAAACTCACACAGTTGCCAGAGCACCCCACTTGTGCTAGACACAATACTGGAATTGCTGTACCGATGTTTCTCTTCTTGGTGTTTGTTCTTTCAACAAGGATTTAGCAGCTGTTTGTTAGTGAAAAGTAACTGCGCCTCAGTATTATAGTTTTACTGGCTAAGCACACAGGCTACGGAGTCAGACTGTGTAGGTTTGCATGCTCGTTCTGTGTCACCTAGCAAGTGACCTGACCACTCTAACACTTGGTTCTACACCTCTTTAAGGGGAAAAGATAATCGTCCTGGCTGTGTCAGATGTTAAGAACAAAACAAGAGGTCATCCCTTTTAGTACAGCGCTGAGGACTGAAAGCTCACTTCAGAAATATTAGTCATTATTGGTGGATATTGGTGCTTACCAATTCCATTTAGGGCTGCTATGGCTGGAATACAGCTTTCAGGGGAAAGTGGTTTTTTTCAGCATGTCTAAACGTTAGACATGGAAATAAGAACCTGATATAGAAAAGATCTTAGTGCTCATGGCAGATCTTTGAAGCCCAACAAGAAAGTTAGAGAAAGAGGGGAAAAGGAATCAAGGGTCAGCTTCTTTTTCATTTTCCTGAGTCCATTATGGCCCTGATCTTTTCTATTTCACTGTAGGAAAAAAAATTAGGATATTTCTTGCTAGTTCCCTTTAATCCCTATAGCCTTTTGCTTCTCATATTGATTCCAAAAAATCACAGGGAAAGGACATCCTGACACAAGGATGTCCAAAGTACCACTTATGGACACAGAAGAGGATCACGACAGGTTTGAATCGCAATAGTCATGGTCACTGCCTTTTTGTGATCTTTTGGCAGGTGATAACTTCAGGTGGGATAACGTTTCATGACCAGCCATGGCATAAAGAGTGTTTTCTGTGCAGTGGCTGTAGGAAAGAGCTGTGTGAAGAGGAGTTTATGTCCAGAGATGATTATCCATTCTGTTTGGACTGCTACAACCACCTTTATGCCAAAAAGTGTGCAGCCTGCACCAAACCTATCACTGGTGAGTTCTTTAGTTTAATATGGTCCTATGACGGGACATTTATGGCATGTAGATGCTATAGATAGTTAATTTGGGAAGGAAAGAAAAAAAAGATAATATTTTGAGATCCTCACACAAGGGGACCCACACATAAATATAAATATTAGACCCCTCAAGGAGAGCATAATTAGGAGAGCCATGTTCTATAGAGGGTAAATAATACTAAACCTAACAGTAATGACTTAAGTAATATTTCAGAGAAAGAGAATAGGATGAGCTGAGAGATCAGAGAAGAACTTCACGAAGAGGCCCGACATTTAAAGATTTAAGTGGGAGAAAAGTACCTATAAATAAAAATCCTGCTTAATTCCAAACAAGGCCAAAGGGCCCTAAAATAGAAAAGGTTTCAGTTAAATGCAAATATTGTACAAAAATCTGAAGCTATAATAATTAGGCTAGCAGAGGTCAGGAATTAATTAGACTTAATTTGAAGATGCTTCCAACAAGTGTGTCATTCTCTTTTCTCTCTATCCACTTGCAATACATTTTAATTATGAATAGATGAAATAAAACAAGATAGCATTCTGCTGAAGGAACAGAATACATTTATGTGACGTGATTTGAAAATATCACAAATGGGTAAATTGATTCATGTTAAAAAGATTTTCAAGGTAAAATGATGCATTAAATTTTCCTAAGAAATACTTCCAGAGTGCTAATCCTATAGTTGAAAAAAAAAATGAAGTTGGCATGACCTGAAAAACCCAGGAGCTATTCTTTTAGGCAATTTATAGTCACCTACTTAATAATGCAGCAGAACTGTACTTCTATTCCCTATTCCTAGGATTCTTGGACCATATTTCATTTCTTATAGTTCAGTTTATGTAACACAGAATTAAAGATTATTTTATCCTTTTCCTCCTCCTCCATCTTCAAATATATCACAAAATAAAAGTTGAATCTTCTTACATCTTCAAAGAAAGAAAAGAGTTTCACTGCAAAGCCAGCTAAGCAGTTTTCCACTGACCTGCAAGGGGAGGGAGATTGTTACCCAAACAGACAAGGTCCCATTTGTCTGCACAGGACACCATGTTTTTCAGCATCTGACCTGGTCCAGGGCTACGGCTGGTGGGCAGGTGTTTTGTTTGGCCTGCATATGTTTGGAAACAACTAGTGTTATAACCCATCTCTGCAGCCAAAAGCAAATGAAGAGCCTGCCAGAGTGATCAGACTGTCCTCACGTTCCCCAGCTGGATTTCTGTCATTGGCTCAGCGGCTGCCCCAGTTCTCTGTACCCCACAGCTTGTCTCCATCCCTCAGCTCTGTTACCTTCCCAGCCCTTGCACTGGATTCGGTTGGCAGTCCCATACTATCAGGCTCAAAAGCTTGGGCTCTTAACCACTCTACTCCCCTGCTTCTACACATCTGACAGCTCCTACGATCAAAAGAATAATCTGCTGTCTACCAGTTTTACTTAGAAAATGGGACTTCCAGAAATGTATCAGTACCGGGAGCTCAAAAAAATCACCTTGGTAAATCTGCAATTACAGCCCAAGGCATGCAGTTGGTCTATTCTAGAACATTTTTCTTGAACTAGCCAGAAAAGAAAAAAAAAAAAAGTGCTTTCATGAAGAAATGAGAAGATTCAACAACTCAAAATGGGTTTAAAAACTTCCTGGGAACTCAGGGGACTAATACTGACCTGCAAAGAGCCCATGTGAGCCCTGGATTTGAGGAGTTTCAATTCTGATCCATCACAGATTCACGTATCTAAGGGACACTTTTCTGTTGGGTTGTTTCATGTCAATCACTGAGCCCAGCCCCTTTCAGGTTCAGACAGAAAAAAACTCATTGCCCTGCATGTAACATAAATATGATCAAGAACCACTGACTTGACCCAAAAATAATCCAAATACAGGATTATGTATTTAATTTAGAAAAAAATCATTTTTTAAATAATTATCATAATCTCTTGGTTCTGAGGAGAGACACCTAAGATTAAATGGTTGCAAAAACTTCCAACTCATTTGATGGGTTTTCTTAATTTGATTCTTTATATATATGCTTTGCAATAGTATTTCTTTAAAATCAAGCTCTTTGAATTAATGTACCATAGGGAATTCTTAGGCTGTTATATGTTTATCTTTTGAAAGTTGCACATTCATGCAAACAATGTGTCACTTTAAAAACTATGTTAGGGTGTTTTCAAAATACTTTTTTATATTAACTAAATCTACCCATGAGTCTCAGGTGTGAATTTTTTAAATCCCATCAGAATAAATTTGATTCATTTGAACAAACTCAAGGTATAACAATGTTTTTCTCCTCTAAGATAGGATTAGCCTTTCAAACTTTCTGGGATAGATGAAGCAGCTTGACGTAGTGGGAAGTGCTCTAGACTCAGGAGTAAAGACCTTGGTCTTGCCTCTGTCCCAGACTACTGTGTGACCATGGGTGAAAAACTTACCACTGAGGTCCTCCTTTGCCTTACTTGCAAATGAGGAGTTGAACAGCTAACATCTTAGCTCCTGCCATTTCTGTTTATCTTGTGTTAAAAGAAATTTCAAATGTTATTTCTTCAGAAAGGAATGCTAATTTTTCTGGTCATGGTCTTTACAAAAGATAAATTCAGACTGAACTTGGGAAAGTTAAGAGCATAGGTTTTGAAGCCAGATGGCTTAGGATTGAATCCCAGATCAGCCAGCTGGCTGATTTGGGCAAGTGATTGAATCTCTCTATTCATCAATTTTTGTCTGCAAAGTAGAGTTGATGATAATATCTACTCATGAAGGTGAGGTGAGAACTATGTAAAGCAGTACATGGCTTAGAATAGTGACGGACTCCCTTTCAAGTGCTCAACAAACGCTAGCTCTTATTCTACTAAATTCTCAGTGATAAATGAAGCCAAACAAAACAGGTGCCCAAGATGGGTTTCCCAGGGGACTTTCTTAATGCAAATGACCCTCATGACCTGAGGGAATAAATGTATCCAAAACTGAAATAATTTATAAACGTCTCAAATGTTGACTCTGCCTTTTAAAATTCCTACTACCAGGTGCTTCTTTTTCTCTCTTATTTGTAAAATTCTAGAAAATATTTTTATATTTACCACTTTTACAGGCGTACTAATAAAATTAAGAAAAACTCATGAGCATCAAAATGCAAGAGGTGTAATAATTAGTTTTATGAACAGAGATAATTCATGCATATATAGAACATGATTCTTGCAGTTGGCTTATTAATGTTTTGAATAACATTCAGGGAATTAACTGGTTCATTATTGATTTATTAGCGAGTAATGATGATAGCATCACAAATAAGCAAGCTATACATTTAATCAAAGGAAGTAAAGAAATTTGATGTACATTTATCTATAAACCAGTAAATTATATGTAAAGACATCAAATAACATTTCTAGAATGGAAATAAATGTTCATTATCATATTTATGGAGCATTTATTGAAAATAATGCTTATTCACCTTTTTTGCTTCCTCAAATGGAGTATTTGAGAATTATATGTGGTTTTGAGGAGTTGAAAAGGAGAAAAGGTGTAGGGATGGGATGCCTTGGGTCTTTATTTCCCAAGCTCTTTCTAAGTGATCATCATGCCACGAATTTCCCATGGTTTGCTCATTACTCACAGAGTAGGGCTAACATAGTTTAAGCCCTCAAAATCAATTTCTTAAACTATAGCCTGGATGCATATTAGGAATAGAGAAAGAGATTCTCACTGAAGACTCAAATTCTACTACCTTTCTTCAAAATGTTATGGCTCAAGTGAAGCCCAAGCGGAAGTGGTAGAGGCTGACAAGGCACTTGGCAAAGACTAGTTACTGGATAGCATGGCCTCAGTGGCCAGAATGATCAGATTCACAGGTCTTTGTTGCAAGCCTAGGCTGAGGTTGTCTTTGGGCAAGGTAATAAGGTCATCATGTTAGGCTAGCTACATAATGGTCAGAATGAAATTTTCTATTGGAGTGTTTGGAAATTGTGTCCCAAACCACAGTATGACCAGAGAACTTTATCTTAAGTAAAACTAAGCAGAAATAGAGGAAAGAGAACTCAAAGTCATTAAAACATCAGACAGCAGGCTAGGAAGTATACATTTATTTTATTGTATCTTGATTTTGCTTGTAGGAAAATGGTCACAAAAAGAGAAAGAAGATATTCATACGTAGATATCCCTGACTGAAATCTATGCCCTCTGTACTTTGTACATTGTACTGTACTTCTTTATCTGCCTTAGGCGATCTTTATCTGTTTGTATATTCAGATTCTTACCTACTTTTGTAGATTATGGAAAAATTTGGGAATCAGGCTGGATCTCAACGGAGGAACTTCCTCTGGTGACATTCCCAGTTGGACACAGGAACATGGGAAGCCACATTCCTTCTTAGGTTCCTTGCCTCTGTGTAGTCTTGCTCACTACTGTTATCAACAGTTCCTAGAAGAGTACCTGATAGAATGCTTAATCTATTCATTTGGAAGAATATTCTTTGCCCCCAATTCCTTTACAGGTCTCACAGGTGCCAAGTTTATCTGCTTTCAAGACCGCCAGTGGCACAGTGAATGCTTTAACTGTGGGAAGTGCTCAGTCTCCTTGGTGGGGGAAGGCTTCCTGACCCAGAACAAGGAAATCTTCTGCCGCAAATGTGGTTCTGGATTGGACACCGACATCTAGAGGAAGACGATCTTTCCTCACCTGAAATCCACTCTGGTTTTGTTCACACTAAATCCAGAACTTGCTTGAAGTAGTGCTTGTGAAATAAGTTTTAGCAAATATTAATGTAGAGTTTATAGCAGAAGGATTTTTGCACACATTCTGTTTCAGCTGTATCACAAGAGCTCAGAAAAAGCACAGTCTAAAAGAATTGAGTGTATCCTAACTCACAAGGCATCTCTCCTTGCAAAATACTGCACTCTGCTGTTAAAAACATAGGAAAATATTGCTTTAGTCTAATCAAACATATAACCTATACCTAGAAGTCATGGATGTTATTACCAAAGACTGATGTTTTTCAAAACTGCACAGAAGAAAAGGAAAGTAAGGGACTAAATTGACAGTCACATGTGAAGCTAGTTTGCATTCCTAGCTAGGTAGTTATATATAATGAGATAGACTAGCTATTTGTGGTAGAAGAACAAAATGGGTCAGGGAAAACTGATTAGTAATCACCCTATTTGAGAATTCTATCATTTTATCATTCTTTTATTCACACATACTGCCTTTGGAGTTGCAAAAGAAACCTGCAATTTGCCCTATTCCGCACTGCTTCCACAGCTGGTTGGTTCCATGTTTAACAAATGGAAATGAGAATTTGGACATCATGGCTCTCCTACTCTGCATGGGTATAAAGGGGTCCTCTCTATCTAGAGATTGTCAAAGCACAGGTTTCAACACGTTGTATCAAATGCATTTTCAAAGCGCACAATGATTTTTCTAAATACTTACAGATTCCATGAAAGAGAAGTCTATTCTTTCAAATGAGCTAACCAGGATAATCATTGTCCCCAAAGGCAAACCTTTAAAGTAAATAGATCATTAAGTCATCACTTGTGGAAATGAGTTTTAGGGAAGGGATTGAGCGTTGGAACATGACTTTCATCCAGATATCTAAAAGCATAATAGAATGCATAATTAGCTCTGAGCTTCATGAATTTGCCTTCTAAAATTACATAGATGATTAATGGGAAGACATAAAAGTGGGCTTTCACAAACTCTAGTAATAATAAGAACTGAAAAAGAATAATTCACTGCTGATAATTCAGGACCTGCAAAGCAGTACAATAGAGCAATGTGGGCTATAGATGAGCCCTCCCCACTGTGTGTCCATACCTGTGCCATCCACTGCACCCCATGCCAACCATAACCCGAGAGTTCCAATCACCTGTGTGGCCCAGAGGTACATTCCCAACCTTAAGCAGCCATTCTATAAATAATTCAGTGTTTATTGGTCACAAGAGAAGTAACAGCCTTAGTGAAAATTCTATCACCATATATCCATAGCTTTCTACCAGACGTCAACTGATGATGGCCATACCAAGCTGTTCCTGGGCAATATTTTCCACATAATGAGGGACAAATGGAAAGCAACCTTTTTTCTCCATGGTCAATTGTCGTCCTTGTTATGTAAGTGTCACTTTGCTGGGGTAGGGGAAGGTCAGGAGAAGAAACCCACACAAACATAACATTTTCATAAGTGTCAACTCTCAGATCACCGCATAGCATTAAAGGTTCTGATTGAAATTTAATTATATGATGTAGCTGATTACAATAACTAAAATAGTATCACAGAAGATGCAATTAAAATTGTTATGGAAACAATTTTTGAAATAGTTCAAAATGCAAGGACGTTTGAGGATGTTAACAATTTAGAGCTGCTAATAAGAGGTCAGGCTACAAAGGCTCTTTAAAAGATAATTGTCTTTTTTTTTTTTTTTTTTGCAGTAACAATACCAAGATAATTTCTCACATTCACAGTATAAAAAGTAGGTAAAGCTATCAATATTTTTGCTGCATTGTTTGAAACTGCACATATAGAACTAAATACACCAATTGTTCCATGATCTAGAACATATATTTAGAAAATCAAGCCCTTTTAGGTCTGGATACATATACAAAATGTAACATTGTCTCTGTTAACCAATTATAGAAAAACATGCAAAATCTAATGTTTTCTGAAACAATTAGTACTGTTTAAGCATTTTCCCTCATGTGGGGAGTGAGTAGGCACATGATCAGGCTTGTATCCTATCTGTTTTGTTAAAATTCATAGAATCATTTCTGGGATAGAGATTCTGTTATGCTTTGATATGTATACTTAAATATATATATTTTCACATGTAAATAATTCCATAGTTAGAAAATAGTTTAGTTATCAGATATGTATTAAACATGTACTGTTCATAGAGTTAGAATTCAGACTGTTGTGGTTCTGGGGTGGTGGGAAGGTAGATCAGGGTATGGAAATGCGACATTGCCAGATATAAAGCTCTTCCCTATAGCTGATCAACAGTGTCACTGTGGACGTAAGATGCATACGCAAAACAATTAAGAAGGAAGATCTCATTAGACTGCCATACATACAAAGATGAAAGTAAAAATCTTACACTGTGTACTATAATTGGTTTCGGGTCAGTAAAGAGAAAAGCTCTCTGACCTATCCAAAGATGGACCAGAGTGCCTCAGGAAGCAGTGGGCATCCAGTGATTCAGGGAGTGACATCTGCACAGGCAGAGAAGCAGTTAGAAGCCAATCCTGTGTGCTAATAACAACCAGATGGCTTGGAAGTATCAGAGAGACTGTGCCAAAGAGCAAGAAGAAATGAGATAGCTAAAAGAGAAAAAGGTCAGATGAAGACAGAATATTAACTCTTAGGATAAAAGCTTTATATTTGATACAACAGGCACTAGAAAGTTACTAACTGCTCTTAAATAAAGGAGAAAAGCATGATGACAGTGTTTGAGGAACATTATGCTAATGATTCTGTATGGCCTAGAACTGAAGAGGTCAAGATTTCAAAGGCTGCATCTCTTAACGCAGTAGCACATTTGGTGAGTGGCTACAGAAAAGAGAGAAGAAGCAATGGGTAATGCAAGCCAAGAGATGAGAATACAAGTAACAAATCAATGTATTTTATGTTATCATGTTAGTATTAAATATGACAAAGAAAAATGTAGAAAAGAATTTCTGTTTCCATAATAACAGGTAGAGTGTTATTATGGCTTCAATTTTCCCTTAACAAGATCACAAATATGTTATATTAGAAAAATATAGGTTCTTTGGTTAAGCCAAGTATGACGGTACCATCATGGATTCAAAACTTACACAGTCACTAAACTATTTTAAAAATTGAGAAAAAAACAAGAAACATTAAGTTGTTCATCGGAATGAAAGATTGGCCAACCATTGTGAAAATGCATAACACTGTCACAAATGGTGTTGGTTAAAAATTGTTGTGAAATACAGAACCACAAATTAAAAATCAACCGAAAAACATGTGTCTGATTTTAGTCATACCACTTTTGAATTTAAGGAAAAAGGTATTTTGTAATCTACTTGGTGTACTGATAATTTATATTTTAAATAAGAAAATGTTGTTATAGTATGTCTTAGATATATTTAACCAAGCACATAAATTATTCTCAAATATATTTATAGATAATATTAATGCAGTTTTTACTTATTTTACTAATTGTCACTTTCAGAAATTTCTTATGCTGAATTGATTTACATAGTACAAATTCCTCAAAATTCTTTTAGGGATTTATGGGGGATCAAGTCCCACTTTGGACTCCTCTCGAGGAGCCCACTTCTCCCTCTGCCTATGTCTCTCCTCTCTCTCTGTCTCTCATGAACAAATAAATAAAGTCTTTAGAAAAATAGCATAATTGAATTCTGTCTGACTCAGATACTAATGCCTCTCCTGTTAAACTAGGAGAAACACATCTGTGGTCTTTCTTACAGTGACCAAATTTTTAAATATTCTAAACTGGGAATTGTTTTATTTCTAATTATCATTCCTGTGATTCTAAAAATATTCTATTGGAAAAGGCCCACTTTAATTTGACTATCCTATTTTCACTGAGATAGTCTTTAGCTAATTTCTTATTATTTCCATATTGGATGAATTGCTGGGATTCTTAGTGGTTTTAAAGTTCATGGATACACAAAGGACACAAGAATACTGATTCAAGAGATACATGCACCCCAATGTTTATAGCAGAATCATCTACAAAGCCAAACTATAAACTGATGAGTGGATAAAAAAGATATGGTTTATATACACGATGGAATACTACTTGGCCATAAAAAGAATGAAATCTTGCCATTTGCAAAAAGATATGGATGGAGCTAGAGAGAATAATGCTAATGCTAAGTGAAATAAGTCAGAGGAAGACAAACACCATATGATTTCACTCATGTAGAATTTAAGAAACAAAACAAATTAACATGGCGGGGGGGGGGGAGCAAACCAAGAAACACTCAACTACAGAGAACAAACTGAGGTTTACTGCAGGGGAGGTAGGCAGGGGGTTGGGTTAAATAGGTGATAGGGATTAAGGAGGCCATTTGTGATGAGCACTGGCTGTTGTATGTAAGTGATGAATCACTAAATCCTATACATGAAACTAAATTACATTGTATGTTAAGTAACTGGAATTTAAATAAAAATTTGGAGAAGAAAAAATAATAAAGCTCTTAGGTACAGAAAAGAGATTGCCAGAGGTGGGGAGTAGGAGAGGGTAAAATTGGTGAATGGGGCTACAAGGTACAAACTTCCAGTTACAAAATAAATAAGTCGTGGGGATGTCATGTGCAGTATGGTGACTACCGTTAATAAAACTGCATTGCATATTTGAAAGTTGCCAAGGGTAGATCTTAAAAGTGTTATCACAAGAAAAATACTGTAACTAGTATGGTGACTTGTGGGTGATCATTTTGCAATATATATAAATACTGAATCATTATGCTATAAACCTGAAACTAATATAAGGTTATATGTCAATTATACCTCAAAAAAAGAACAAAGTGATTTTAAGCTCTTATTTTATCTTAAGCAAACTGTGTGTCTGTAACACAAGTCTTAAGAAACTAGCTAATTCACACTATATGCATTAGTTAGGTTCTTTTCAGAGTTATGTTATAGATTATGAGTTCATTTAATATCCAGATGTGTCCTACAAAGAAATATTTGGAAAAACATCTCTTACCAAACACTTCTAGTTCATTTTTGAAAATCACATGGCCTTAAAATATAATGAATTTAAATAGGCACTCAAAAAAACCCTATGCCTTGGAATAGTGTTTCTTCAGCAAGAGTCAGAATATGACTAGAAATAATTGCTAGGATATTACTTTTATCCTGAACCTCTTCCCCAAGAAGCTTCAGACCTTTAGATCTTTATTATTCAACCAGAAACATTTTAAGAGTTACCTGGGAGTAACTATAAAGAAACGATTGGGAAATTTTAAGGAGCCCTTTTGAGGGAGAGATAAAGAAGATCTATCAAAACTTGGGAAAAGATGTCATAAAATAGATTTGACCTTACAACTTCTCAGAAATTACTGTGTCTGGATTTTTTATGCCAACATAACAAAGGGACACCAAGGAGCAAGGATCTTCACTTAAACCACCCAGAGAAAATAGAAATCCACTGAGACTTGGCTTCCTACATCATACTAAATATGCACAACAAAGGGACACCAAGGAGCAAGGATCTTCACTTAAACCACCCAGAGAAAATAGAAATCCACTGAGACTTGGCTTCCTACATCATACTAAATATGCACCATCCAAAGAGAATTAGAGAAGTTCTTTTTCAGAATTCTGGCCATTCTGGATTTTCCTGAATGACTAGCTTTAGGACCGGCTACCTTGTTGAACATGAAGGTGGGAGAGATATTTCTCAAACTGGAAACCAGAAAGGAGGGAAAAGAAACAAGAGATTCATGCTCAAGTTTGAGACTATATAAAAGAAATAACAGCATTTATGTGTATCTGGAATGACTGGATTGTGTATCTCTGCGGTTGAAAAGGAAACAGCTCACTGTGATAGAATTATGAACCATGTCACAGAGGAGCAGAGAGTATTTGGGTCAAATATTTTCCCACGAATGGTAATAAATTTATGGAGTGGATGTCCATAAAGGGTTCTCTGAACAAGAAACAGTAATGAGCTCAACAGACATCCATTCAATGACTCAAACGGTGACATTAAATGCTATTCTCATCACACGCAAAAACAAAAATCAACTTTGATATTTATGGAAGCCCACAGACTGAATCCCAAAGGCTTATTCTTTATACAGATGACAGCCTATCTCTGGTTTGTCTCTACAGCATCACTTATGAAGCTGTTTACCTGAGAACTTCAATTCAAGCCCTCAAATAGGAAATGAAGTATGAGATGTTGTAGAGGGAGTATGGATAAAGGAGAAATGAAGAAAAAATAGTGGCAATAAAAATTGACATCCCTGAAAAAAATGGAAAATTAAATTGAAGGTTTAAAAAATTTTCCTGATATAATAAAAAATTTCCAAAACTACAAGGCATTCACAGGAATCAAAATAAATTGCAATAAAATTTATTTTATTTATTTTTATTTATTGTAACCAAAAAAAATTGCAAAAACCATTTGTACTTGGGAACTACAAAACAGTATCTGTCTCCAAGCAAGAAGTACTCTCTCAGGTGCCACCAATGGATATTTAGTTGCTGAAGCCAATATTCATTTCTTCTTCAGCATTCTCTGCTGTTGTGAGGTATCTGCTATTGTTGGTTTCCCCCTGTTTTTTTCAAAATCTGATTGTAATGATTTGTCATACTATGTAGATGTATGACAAATGATCATGGTGTGCATCTTAAAAATATACAAATTTTATCTTTAAAAATACAATAATTTCAAAAACTAAAAAAAAAACACACAAATGCTCAAAAGCAGTCAGCAGATGTTCATTACTTCCATACATTGATGGGGAGAGAAAAATACTTCTGGAAGAGAATTTGGCAATGCATGTAAAGAGAACCTTCAAGTCGTTTTCATAAGTTTTGACCAAAATATTCCCATACCTAAGAACTTATATTGGGGAAGTCATTGAAGAGCCACACAAATATTGTTAGGCTAGAATGTTTATTATTTATGTTAAAACATCCATTGAAAGATGAATGGATAAAGGAGATGTGGTCTATGTATACAATGGAATATTACTCAGCCATTAGAGACGTCAAATACCCACCATTTGCTTCGACGTGGATGGAACTGGAGGGTATTATTCTGAGTGAAGTAAGTCAATCGGAGAAGGACAAACATTATATGGTCTCATTCATTTGGGGAATATAAAAAAATAGTGACGGAATAAAGGGGAAAGGAGAGAAAATGAGTGGGAAATATCAGAAAAGGAGACAGAACATGAGAGACTCCTAACTCTGGGAAACGAACTAGGGGTGGTGGAAGGGGAGGTGGGTGGGGGGTGGGGGTGACTGGGTGACGGGTACTGAGGGGGGCGCTTGATGGGATGAGCACTGGGTGTTATTCCATATGTTGGCAAATTGAACACCAATAAAAAAAATTTACAAAAAAAATAAAATAAAAAATAAAATAAAATAAAATAAAACAGTCCCCCCAGAAGAAACCAACCTAAAAATCCAAATAAAAATGAATTTATTTGGACCAAATAAAAGGTCCAAAAAAGGGAAAAATATATATATGTATATATATATATATATTCACACAGACATACACACACATATATATATCAAATATATATATAATAAAAGGGAAAAATTAATTATGGTATCTAACTGCAATGAAATACTTTAAAAATAGTCATTAAAACATAACATTTAGGGTGCCTGGGTGGCTCAGTCTATTAAGCTTCTGACTCTTGATTTCAGCTCAGCTCAGGTCATGATCTCAGGATCCTAGGATTGAGCCCTACATTAGGCTCTGCACTAAATGTGGAGTCGGCTTGTCCTTCCTCTGCCCCTCCCCTCCTCGTACTCACTCTCTAAATAAATACATACATACATACATACATACATACATAAAATCCTTTTTAGAAAGATATAACTTTATGACTAATGGCATGGAAAAATGTTCATGATGTAAGGTTAAGTGGAAATGGAATTTTATAAAATAACATGTATGATATGATATCCGATGTTGCTATTTATTTATATATGAAAGAAAAGTCTGCAAAGAAATGCAATAAAAGGGCAGCCCGTGGCTCAGCGGTTTAGCGCCACCTTCAGCCCAGGGTGCTTCTCCCTCTGCCTCTCTCTCTGTGTCTCTCATAAATAAATAAATAATTTTTGTTAAAGTGCAATAAAATATTAACATTAGCAAAAAATATTTTTTTCTTCCCATGGCATCCATGACACCAGTTTCTCCTATGTCTCCTAAAACTTTGTATACCATTCATCTATTTCTTTTTTTATGATTTATTTTGTTTGATTTTAGGGTTCTTTAAAAATTAATTTTATTTATTTATTCGTGAGAGACACAGAGAGAGGCAGAGACATAGGCAGAGGGAGAAGCAGGCTCCCTGTGGGATCCCTCCCTGGGATCATGACCTGAGCCGAAGGCAGATGCTCAACCACTGAGCCACCCAGCTGTCCCTAGTTTCCTGATTTCAACTGCCTTTTCTGTGTAGCTGCATCCCAAACCTACATCCCCTGCCTTAAATTCTAAGGTACTGCCTCAAATTTTTTGCTGGCTTCTGGACAAATGCAACCCAGTGCTGTGCAGACAGTTTACTGCAACTCTATTATCCTTCCTGCAGATTCCACTTATCTTCTTACATCCTGCATCTTAATTAATGCATTATCCAAGCAGAGCCTTTATAAGTTTTGATTTGATCATATGAAAAGATGCTTAACACCGTATGTCATTAGGAAAAATACAAATTAAAACCACAACGAGGTACCACTTCACCCATATTAGAGCAACTATGATATATAAGACAGTACCAAGTGCTGTTGAGATGTAAAGAAACAGGAAGCCTCATATATTGCTGGCAAGTATGGGAAATGGTGCAGCCACTTTGGAAAATATTTTGGCAGCTTCTCAAAAAGTTAAATATAAAGCTACCATAAAACCCAGCAATTCTACTTCTAGGTGTCTACCCAAGAGAAATGAAAACATATGTTCACACAAATGTTCACAGCATCATTATTTATAATAGCCAAAAAGTAGAACAACTCAAGTACTCAAATGATGAACAGATTAGCAAAACATAGACTGGAATATCATTCAATTATCAAAAGGAATGGAGTACAAGTGCCCCTACATGGATGAACCTTGAAAACATTATGCTAAGGAAAAGAAGTCAGACAAAAAAAGGCCACAGATTGTATGATTCCATCTACATATAATATCCAGAAAAGGCACGTTTATAGACAGAGAGTAGATTCATGGTTTCTTGGGACTGGGAGTGAGAATGGGAATTAATTCTATGTGGGAATGAGGAACTTTTATTGAGGAGAATGAAAATATTCTAAAACTCATCTATGGTGGTGATTGTATCACTCGATAAAATTACTAAAAATCAGTTAATTCTATATTTGGAATTAGTGAATTGTATGATATGTAAAATATCTCAACAAAGCTGTGTTTTTTTTTAATCTGTCCTGACTCTTCCTTTCCCCAGTGCCTTACTTCTGAATCCTGCAAGAAAAGCTACAACCTTTTAATTTTTCCTGCGGGCAGCCTGGGTGGCTCAGCGGTTTGGCGCCTGCCTTCGGCCCAGGGTGTGATCCTGGAGACCCAGGATCGAGTCCCATGTCAGGCTCCCTGCGTGGAGCCTGCTTCTCCTTCTGCCTGTGCCTCTGCCTGTGCCTCTGCCTCTCTCTCTCTCTCTCTGTCTCTCATGAATAAATAAAGAAAATCTTTAAAAAATAATAATAATTTTTCCTTGCAAGCTTTTTTTCCCCCAAAATACCATTGCTTTTAGTTTTTCTGTGCCTAGGAGTCTCCTTCCTCTCACCTGCCCGTCAAAATTTTAATCAACTTCTAAAGCCCAAATCAAAGTTACCCCTTATGTAAAATCTTAACTTAATATCCCTTAGAAAAATGTAATCATCATTCTTTAACCTTTACAATTCTGTGGGAACTTTGAACAACTTGATTTAAATTACAAGTTAGGAATGGGAGGCAATCTAAAAGAAGATGGTCTTTGGAGCCAGGAAAACTGTATTCAGATCTCAGCTCTGCCCCTTCCTTGGTGTGTGACATTCAGTAAAGTTACTAAACTCTCTGGGCCTGGATTTTCCTATTTTTAATTGGGGATCTATAATACGAACTTCAAAAAGTTGCTGTTAATATTAAATGAAATACATGCAAACTGCTTGAAATCTAGCCAGCACATATTTAACCCAGTAATTTATTAAATATCAGTTACCTTCACCTTCCTTCCAACCCCCAGCCCACCTGTAGGTCATGTACTTATCATCTTTCATATACCCAGTGCTCAGCCAAAGGTCTGGCACTCGATACACAACCAAAAGATACTTACTGAACAAAATTCTAGTTGTGAAAATATTATCATTTCTCCTTGTGTTGACTGTCAATTACCATGATTGAATATGTAAATCCTTTTTGCTACTCACCTTGATCTGTTGTTTTTTTTTTAAGATTTTATTTATTTATTCATGAGAGACACACAGAAAGAGAGGCAGAGACACAGGCAGAGGGAGAAGCAGGCTCCATGCAGGGAGCCCGATGTGGGACTCGATCCTGGGTCCCCAGGACCAGGCCCTGGGTTGAAGGCAGCGCTAAACCACTGAGCCACCCGGGGCTGCCCCTCACCTTGATCATGTCATACAGAGTTGCCCACGTAAGAAGTAGCTCGATTGAAAATCAGCAGTTGCAATTTCAGGGGTCTGCTTAGAGTTTTCAAGCTGGTGTCACTGTTTCCTCTGTCTACAGACTGCTGATCTGTAGAGGGTGCCCCTCAACCAGCACGCACACGGGTGTCTTGAGACACTTACTTTTCAGGTGTTCCGGAGAAGAACTGCCTGCATCTGAAGTTTTCCTCGAGGACCTCTAAAGTAGATTTTGCATACACTGTGTAGCTTTGTGTTAAGCCAGACGTCCCCACGCCTGTCAACTTTGGAGTCAATCTGTCCAACAAGCTTTTTTTTTTTTTTTTTTTAATAGAAGCCACTCAGATGGCATCCCTTCCTTCTAATTCCCTCCAAAAGAGGAAAAAGAACGATCATCAAGGACAAAGGGCAACACCAAAGTGGCACCCAAAGCCAGCTTCACGCTCAGGAAGGAACACTGCACCTCCTCCTCGTGGTTTCTGGTACCCTACACATTCAGAGAAACTTCTCTAGTAACAAACTATAGAAATGATCCCTGAAAGTATAGTCTTTGTCCAACAAGCTTTGTATCAGGTACTTACAGACAGTTGGAAATGTAATGGCACTTACTTTGCTCAAAAGGCAAAATGCATTCTCTGTGTCTCTCCAAAGTGCAGAGGATTTTATTTTGACTTGCTGAGTATGTGTAGCTTTGGGCATCTTAAATTCTCTTATCATGCCGGAGCAGCATGCATGGGCTGCCCCAGTCCTCCCAGGGCATACAGCACTGCTCTTGTTCCTCCTTATTAAGCTTCTCCTTTTCTTGACAGTTTCACCTCTCCTGTATTCTCTCTCTCTCTTAATGTGCATTCATTCTCTCCAGACTTAGATTTCTAACTAGTCACAGCATTACTTTGGGTGGAATTCCAGAAAATAAACATCAAGGCCCTTTTGAAATCGTATTGCCTGGTCCTTTACCAGCGCCCACATTTCTGCTGCCTGATGCTTCTATATTAAGCTTTGTGTCTAGCTTCTAAGGATGGGGATAATAGAGGTCTGCAGCCAGCAAATGTTCAGAGATGGGTCCCGAGATGTGGGGAAATAAAACCCCACCCAGACTGAAACTGTAGTCTAATTCTCTTTCTTGGGTTTCTCATGAAATATTTCTTTATGTCTCATAAAAGGTATGTTTCCAGTATGTTCCATACCTTTCCAGTATGTTCCATACCTTTCTCGTAAAAGGTATGTTTCCTCATTCTAGTATGAGGTCTTTCCCAGTGGGTGAGCAGAGTAATATCAAAATTCACAACTATTTTGATTCCCAAATGCAGAATAAGATCTTTTGATTTGTGGTTTGCTTTCTCATGTGGAATCATAATTATCAGCTAATTATCTTTCTTTGTGAATAATTGTAGTCTTAAGGTGAGAGCAAATTCCCCTTCAATTGCATCTGATGCCAAAGGCAGGCAGGTGTAGGTGACTCTGTGTTACGTCTTTGCTCGCCTCATTACAGATGCCAGGGTGGAGTGTCACCATATCCTCAGTCATGTGCGGGTAGCTGTCTTTGTTTTCCACAACAGTCTGATAAAGTGGTATTTTTAGTTATTCCCATTGTACAGATGAGGACACTGAGGTTTAAAGAGATAAAATGATTGCCTGGACTCATTCCAATACAGGCGGGCCTGACTCCAGAATCTATGCTGTCAGCTATGCAAACAATACATTGGACACACTATGCCTCCTCTCTCTGCAGCAAACCTAGAATCGTCATTTCACAGCATTCCCTACATGCCCACTCCCTGCAGGTGCCAATCTTCCACCTGTTGGATATCTTCCTCTTTTGTCCTTTTCACATCCATGGTGCAAAGGCTGCATTACATCTTGCATAGACTCTTTAAAATGCCTCCTGTTGAAATATGTTTCCTTGGCTTCATGGCCTCATTCTTTGTCCATCCTACATACTTCCTCCAGCAGATAAATATTTCTTAAGTCATGGCTGATCATGGCTCCATCTTGCTTAGCAGCCTTGGTTGGCTCTCCATTAGATCCCCTCCAAAAGCTAGCCCCAAACTCTTCCTAGGTTTCTCTCCCAGTATTGCTTCCACACGGGAATACACATCCTTGAGGATGCAGTCTTCGTATATTCTGTTCACTAGCATATATGTACCATCAATAACAGAGCCTGGCAGAGGTGGTGCTCAAATAAGAATGAAGAAGTCTTGTGGTTTAGCCAGATCTTATTACCTATTGCTCCCAAAATAAATAAATCCTAGATTTTTTTCCAAACTGATTCCTTTGCTTAAAATAGTTCTCCTACCTAGGGAGTCTTTCCCACCATCTCCACTTACATGATTTAATTTCCATTAAATGTTATCTATTACTTAAAATGATAGTTCATTAGTCAACTTCTCCCACTGGAAACATCCTTCTCCTCTTCCAAACTTTGTTTATGATAATTTGGGGCTCGTACTCATTATATTTGTTCTGGATTATAGTTAATTCTCCCCCCTTAGTTTATGAGAACATTGACTCAAGAATGAGGCAGTGTCTTATTCAGCTTTGTATCACCCATAATGTTGAATATCAAATAAGTCTAAATAAAGGTTTGTTGATTATTTAAATTGAACTGAGTCTAAACACAAGCCAATTCTGAACTTCTTCCTCATAATTAGGAAATACTGGTACACATACAAACAAATAACAATGCTAAAAACAGTAATGATATTGAACACCAAGTGCTCGGCATGGATTTAATCCCTCCAGCAACCCTATGAGGCAGGTGCTATCATTACCAGATGGGGAAACTGGGGAACAAACAGATTCAGTTCTCCAGATTCCCATAGTTAGCACAAGGAAAATCCCCAACTCTAAATCAGGAGGTTTCACTTTAGAGCCCATGCTTTTAACCTCAGAAACTACTGTCTCCTCCAACATGGGAGAAAAAAGAATTTTTTAAAAGAGCAAAATACAAACACATTTGTTTCTGCCTTTGAACATTCACAAATCGAACAGATAGTAGCCTCGCCCCCTTCCCCCCACTTATCTGGGAAGGATACATCCAAGACTTCCAGGGGATGCCCGAAACCACAGATAATACCAAACTCTCTATATACTGTTTCTTCCTATACACACATACCTATAATAAAGTTTAATTTATAAATTTGGTTCAGGAAGAGGTTAACACTAATAATATAATAGAACAACTGTGACAATGTGTATAATAAAAGTTATGTGGATGGGGTCCCTCTCTTAAAATATCTTACTGTACTGCATACATCCTTCTCCTTGTGATGATGTGACGTGATAAAATGCCTACATGTTGAGATGAAGTGAAGTGAATGACATAGCATTAGGCTACTATGGAGCTTCGGATAGGTCAGAAGGAGGATCAGCTGCCTCCAGATTGCAGTTGACCCCCGGGTCACTGAAACCACAGCAAGCAAAACTGTGTCTATGGGGAACAACTGTATTTGAGTTTCTCTTCTATTGAGCATCCACAGTTGTTTTTAGAAACATCAAGAGAATAAATGAGATGTAACGAATTTTTTTACATTAAAAAAATTAGCAAATGGACTTTCTTCAGAGAGTTAGAACAAATTATTTTAAGATTTGTGTGGAATCAGAAAAGACCCCGAATAGCCAGGGGAATTTTAAAAAAGAAAACCATAGCTGGGGGCATCACAACGCCAGATTTCAGGTTGTACTACAAAGCTGTGGTCATCAAGACAGTGTGGTACTGGCACAAAAACAGACACATAGATCAATGGAACAGAATAGAGAACCCAGAAGTGGACCCTGAAATGTATGGTCATCTAATATTCGATAAAGGAGGAAAGACTATCCATTGGAAGAATGACAGTCTCTTCAATAAGTGGTGCTGGGAAAATTGGACATCCACATGCAGAAGAATGAAACTGGACCACTCTCTTTCACCATACACAAAGATAAACTCAAAATGGATGAAAGATCTAAATGTGAGACAAGAGTCCATCAAAATCATAGAAGAGAACACAGGCAACACCCTCTTTGAACTCGGCCACAGTAACTTCTTGCAAGATACATCCACAAAGGCAAAAGAAACAAAAGCAAAAATGAACTATTGGGACTTCATCAAGATAAGAAGCTTTTGCACAGCAAAGGATGCAGTCAACAAAACTAAAAGACAACCTACAGAATGGGAGAAGATATTTGCAAATGACATATCAGATAAAGGGCTAGTTTCCAAAATCTATAAAGAACTTATTAAACTCAACACCAAAGAAACAAACAATCCAATCATGAAATGGGCAAAAGACATGAAGAGAAATCTCACAGAGGAAAACATAGACATGGCCAACATGCACATGAGAAAATGCTCTGCATCACTTGCCATCAGGGAAATACAAATCAAAACCACAATGAGATACCACCTCACACCAGTGAGAATGGGGAAAATTAACAAGGCAGGAAACCACAAATGTTGGAGAGGATGCGGAGAAAAGGGAACCCTCTTACACTGTTGGTGGGAATGTGAACTGGTGCAGCCACTCTGGAAAACTGTGTGGAGGTTCCTCAAAGAGTTAAAAATAGACCTGCCCTACGACCCAGCAATTGCACTGCTGGGGATTTACCCCAAAGATTCAGATGCAATGAAACGTCGGGACACCTGCACCCCGATGTTTATAGCAGCAATGTCCACAATAGCCAAACTGTGGAAGGAGCCTCGGTGTCCATCGAAAGATGAATGGATAAAGAAGATGTGGTTTATGTATACAATGGAATATTACTCAGCAATTAGAAACGACAAATACCCCCCATTTGCTTCAACGTGGATGGAACTGGAGGGTATTATGCTGAGTGAAATAAGTCAATCGGAGAAGGACAAACAGTGTATGTTCTCATTCATTTGGGGAATATGAATAATAGTGAAAGGGAATATAAAGGAAGGGAAAAGAAATGTTGGGAAATATCAGGAAGGGAGACAGAACATAAAGACTCCTAACTCAGGGAAACGAACTAGGGGTGGTGGAAGGGGAGGAGGGCGGGTGTTGGAGGGGAATGGGTGACGGGCACTGAGGTGGACACTTGACGGGATGAGCACTGGGTGTTTTTCTATATGTTGGTAAATTGAACACCAATAAAAATTAATTTAAAAAAATTAGCAAATCAATAAAAATGTAAGAATAGACTTGATGCACAATTTGTGGAAAACTATTTGCTTTCTTAACACAAAAACATTCTCTTCTAACAGCAGGAGGCCTGGAAATCATAGTTTTGTGATAATGTGGTCTTAAAATAAAGACATGGTTTATTCTTTGAATTATCCACTAGATGGCAGAAAATTGTTACTGTCCAAAGCAATTTAACTGGATTAGTCCCAGCTCCTTAGCTTCAGATCTAAGCAAACGCTTTCACCTCTACCCCTAGCAATGCTGGCCTTTTCACATATGGCATTTTAAAGCAAACAACTATTTTTAAGCTGGGAAAAATCAGACGTTTTCACAGTAATAAATATTAGGTCTGAGCATGCTAATTATATGTTTGTGTTGCTCTGCTTTAACATAGTACGAACAGATGCACAGACATGTGGGAGAAGGACTGGGATCTCACATTGAATGTTCCATCCGGATGTCAGATATTAAAGTTAGCAAGAAAAGCCTCCAGAAGGCTGGTTTTCTGTAACTTTCAGGCCACAGTTCTCATTCCTGTGGCATGGTAGAGTCACCTGATGGCTCTACCCCAGATTCCAAATTCCTGACGATAGAGACTGGACATCAGTACTTTTTAAAACCTCCTCCTATAAAGTAAGAGGATAGGACAAGACTTTATCATCTTTTTTCCAGCATCAAATTCTAGAATTGATGTCTAACAACATACTCCATGAGTGCAAAAGCTAATACTGTTCTAGAGTCTTCATGAATATTAACTTAATCAGTCCACTATGACAGAGCTGGGGAAAAGTGAGACAGAAAAGTTTCACAACTTGCCCAAGGCCACACCAGCAGAAAAAAAAAAAAATAACATGCAACCACACAGTCTGGTTCTAGAGTCTGAGCATATAACAGATCATAATTCCTCATAAATAGTTGATTAATGAATAAACTATATCCTCTCTATTTTTCTACCAATATCTAAAATTGTACTCTCTAACAGTTAATGCTCTAACAGTTATGACTCCTACATTATTTAAGCCATAACTGCTGACCTGTTTGGAAAATAAGCATAATATATCTGGGAACTGTGCTATGGCAAAGGCCAACTCTAAAAAAAAAAAAAATCAGTACATTTGGGCGTGCGGTTTTCCTGGATGAGATTGTAATTGAACTCAGTAATCTGGTATTTTGCAAAATAAGAGCATTTGAAATGCACTTACTGGAATTTTCAAGAAAATTCTAATTAAGTAAATCCTATAAACATCTGTTGACAGGGCTTCAACTCCAGAGCTCAGAAAGAGTAATAAAAACTGAGTTCTGTTCACATTCTATCCTCTTTTTTTAAAACCTCCTTTTTTTTTTCTAGCTTTGAACATGTAAGTCTCTTGATCCAAGAGGGAGACAGATATTTCTTAGAAGACAGGTAGGTATGGAATAGATTCTTCTCCACTTGGCTTATCAAGCTGAATTCCCTGGAGCTTCTCTTCAAAAAGTCATTAATACTTTTTGTCAACATTGCTTGCTAAATGAAGACCTAGGGGACAAGTAGGTAAGTAGTAAGTATAATGTACAGTTGCTATGAACTTTTGGATGATCTATCTTTGAGGAGAATAATTATGTTCACAAGAACCATTACATGATATTATTTTTTTCTTTTTATGATGGAAAAAATATGCAAAAGTAGGATGAGTGAGGTAATGAACATTCATGTACCTGTCACCCAAATCCAACTCCCTGCCAATCTCTTATCTGTACCTCTACCTATTCCCTTCATGTCACATACAAATTATTTTTTTTTTCATACAAATTATTTTGAAGCAAATCCCTATCTATAAGAATTTTAGGATGACTCTCTAAAAGAAAAGGGCTCTTTGTAAGAGAACATAATCATTACGTGGTATTTAATTAATAATTACATTTTTAGAACCCATTTTATCTAGATCTCATTCATTACTAGATCTCCTGGCCCTAAGGGGTATAGGTCAGCATTGAGGAACCAAATTTTTATTTTCAGAAAGCATCTTATCAGATAAATTCTAACCAGGAAGAATAGAAAAGTCCTCAGTTCTGCAAAGTTTACCTTATTTTCCCCTACCATTTTGTTTAAATTTTAGGCTATGTTTGATTCTTGTTAAATAGTTGTAAGCCCCTCAGGAACCATTTCCTTTGAGGGGAAAAAAAAAAAGTTTCTTCTGTGTTAAGCATCAGTAGCAAATGGGGCATTGGATACTGGAACACAGTGATTTAACAAACCTACAGAAGTCTACTGTACATGCCCCAAACTGTGGATTGGGTGATAATCTTTAAGCTGTAGAGAGTCTTTCATTACAACTGGACAGTGCAAGGGAGGGAGGCTGACTTTAGAGGAAGGACTCTCAAGAAAGAAATGACCTTGACAACAGCTCTTTGGGCTTAGACTTTCTCTCTTGAAGACACAGGATTAACACAGAGGCTGTCTCCCCAGGCAGAGCTTTCTTGTGTGCAGTTACTTGGTCCATGAAGCCTCTGAGGTGGAAGCCACTCCACAGGAAGGAGTATTTCTTCCATGCTGTGTGAAAATTCCCTGAAATCAATGAGAGGCTTTTTCTAAACCATTGTCTCAGTCAGGACTGGCCGCCACCCAACATTTATCTGAGGGAGCCAGGCACAAATTCTGGCCTTACAAAGTGAAGAGGTGCAGAAAGGAAAGGCAACAGTTTACAATTGAAGACTCTTTATCTTTGGGGTTCCCAAAGGGCCATAATGGTCAATGTTAGAGTTGAAATGGGACTTGGCACTTTGTTATGGCTCTGGTCCCTGAGTACACTTTCAGTGGCAGAAATCCAAACATGAGGAGAAGTGAGATATAGCAGGCTACATAAAAGTGATGTTTCTATCAGCCCAAAATTAACTGAAAATTATGCAGTGACATAATTCAGCACAGGGAACCATCCTATCTTAAACAGTTACACAAAATGTATCTGATAGTTTCTTTCAAAGATCTATTTCAAATTTATCAATCTATCATTGAACTGGTTCATGGTCAACTCTCTTCCCTACTCTTTTTCTCTAGCTGTCTGTTTTCTCTTTTCTCTCTCTCTCTCTCTCTCTCTCTCTCTCTCTCTCTCTCTTTTTTTTTTAGCTCTTTTCTTAATCTTTGTTCTGGCACTGTAGCTTTCTTTCCAAGTACACTATGTAAACAAGTTTAGCCATTCTAATTGTCCTGAGTCACAATTTCTGGATAAATTTCACATCACCAACTTTCCCTTATGTCAAGTAGCCAGTCCTCTTCCTCATTATCTGTCTGGACAGCATTCTGACACATCTAGAAGAATCAGGCAATAAAAGCATTTCTCTCTCTCTCTCTCTCTCTCTCTCTCTCTATCTTTCTCTCTCTTTCTCTCTTTTATAACCAAGCTAACTCTACTACCACTTATCCCTGGTAAGAGGCACAACCATGTCTTTCTCCCCAATACAGAACCTCAAACCTTTTGTTCCTTTCTCCTACATTCAATTGTTTTACAAAATGGTTTTTATTCGTTCTATAAAGGATGCATTTCCTTCAAGATGACCCAAGCACTGATGGTAACTCAGGCACTTCATATACAGACTACTGTAACCTGATCAATATATTACCCATTTCTCACCTCTCTCCCCATGAAATCTTCTGGAGATGTGTTACATGTAGTTCATTGAAGCATCACCTCTGTTCTCCCAAAGCTCATGTAATAACTCCTCATCTGGATAAGCTAAACAGCAAAGAGCATACACTTTGATGTCAGAAACACCTGCATTTAAATCTTTGTTCTGCCCCTTACTAGCTAGATGACATTGGGTAAGTTGTTTACCTCACTTAGCTTTATTTTCTTCATCTCTAAAATGGATATGACAATAATAACACTTTCTTCATAGCAATATAACAAGGATTAAGTTAACTAACATATCAAGTATTTACATAGTACATATAATTATTTAATACGTGTGGGCTTTTGGGATAGAAAGTAAATTGAGAAACGACTAGAAACCCAAAGACTAAATTGGGTCTTTAAATGCCTTAAATGCCTTATGCCTAAATGGCATAGGATATGCCATTTCTCCTTCCTTACTCCCCCTCCACCAAACACACACATACACACATACACGCAATAACAGGAGATAAAATTGAGTCAATGAGGGGTGCTTGGGTGGCTCAGTCTTTTGAGCAACTGACTCTTGATTTGACTCAGGTTGTGATCTCAGGGTCATGAGATGGAGCTCCATGTCAGGCTCCATGATCAGCACAGAGTCTGCTTGTCCCTCTCCCCTCACCGTGGTTCCTGCTCCTGCTTACGTGTACATATTATCTCTCTAAAATAAATACATAAGTTAATTAATTAATTTAATTAAATCTTAGGGGTAAAAAAACTGAGTCAGTGAAGCAGTTAGATGAAATGGATGGACATTGTTCAGGTTGTCGCATATATTTAGTTCATTCCTTTTTTTTTTTTTTTTTTTGCTAAGTACCATTTCACAGTAGAGACATACCTGTTTCTTCAAGTTTTCACTCACTGAGAAATTTCTTTTCTTTCTTTTTATTTTTAATTGGAGTTCAATTTGCCAACATATAGCATAACACCCAGTGCTCATCCCATCAAGTGCCCATCACCCAGTCACCCCCCCCCCCCGCCCACCTCCTTTCCCCCACCCCTAGTTCGTTTCCCAGAGTTAGGTATCTCTCATGTTCTGTCTCCTTTTCTGATATTTCCCACTCATTTTCTCTCCTTTCCCCTTTAATCCCTTTCACTATTTTTTATATTCCCCAAATGAATGAGACCATATAATGTTTGTCCTTCTCTGATTGACTTATTTCACTCAGCATAATACCCTCCAGTTCCATCCACATCGAAGCAAATGGTGGGTATTTGTCGTTTCTAATTGCTGAGTAATATCCCATTGTATACATAAACCACATCTTCTTTATCCATTCATCTTTCGATGGACACCGAGGCTCCTTCCACAGTTTGGCTATTGTGGACATTGCTGCTATAAACATCAGGGTGCAGGTGTCTCGGTCTTTCACTGCATCTGTATCTTTGGGGTAAATCCCCAGCAGTGCAATTGCTGGGTCGTAGGGCAAATCTATTTTTAACTCTTTGAGGAACCTCCACACAGTTTTCCAGAGTGGCTGCACCAGTTCACATTCCCACCAACAGTGCAAGAGGGTTCCCCTTTCTCCACATCCTCTCCAACATTTGTGGTTTCCTGCCTTGTTAATTTTCCCCATTCTCGCTGGTGTGAGGTGGTATCTCATTGTGGTTTTGATTTGTATTTCCCTGATGGCCAGTGATGTGGAGCATTTTCTCATGTGCATGTTGGCCATGTCTATGTCTTCCTCCGTGAGATTTCTGTTCATGTCTTTTGCCCATTTCATGATTGGATTCTTTGTTTCTTTGGTGTTGAGTTTAATAAGTTCTTCATAGATCTTGGAAACTAGCCCTTTATCTGATATGTCATTTGCAAATATCTTCTCCCATTCTGTAGGTTGTCTTTTAGTTTTGTTGACTGTATCCTTTGCTGTGCAGAAGCTTCTTATCTTGATGAAGTCCCAATAGTTCATTTTTGCTTTTGTTTCTCTTGCCTTCGTGGATGTATCTTGCAAGAAGTTACTGTGGCCAAGTTCAAAAAGGGTGTTGCCTGTGTTCTCCTCTAGGATTTTGATGGAATCTTGTCCCACATTTAGATCTTTCATCCATTTTGAGTTTATCTTTGTGTATGGTGCAAGAGAATGGTCCAGTTTCATTCTTCTGCATGTGGATGTCCAATTTTCCCAGCACCATTTATTGAAGAGACTGTCTTTTTTCCAGTGCATAGTCTTTCCTGCTTTGTTGATTATTAGTTGACCATAAAGTTGAGGGTCCACTTCTGGGTTCTCTATTCTGTTCCATTGATCTATGTGTCTGTTTTTGTGCCAGTACCACACTGTCCTGATGACCACAGCTTTGTAATACACCCTGAAATCTGGTTGTGATGCCCCCAGCTATGGTTTTCTTTTTTAACATTCCCCTGGCTATTTGGGGTCTTTTCTGATTCCACACAAATGTTAAGATGGTTTTTTCCAGCTCTCTGAAGAAAGTCCATGGTATTTTGAAAGGGATTGCATTAAATGTGTAAATTGCCCTGGGTAGCATTGACATTTTCACAATATTAATTCTTCCAATCCATGAGCATGGAATATTTTTCCATCTCTTTGTGTCTTCCTTCATTTCTTTCAGAAGTGTTCTGTAGTTTTTAGGATATAGATTCTTTACCTCTTTGGTTAGGTTTATTCCTAGGTATCTTATGCTTTTGGGTGCAATTGTTAAATGGGATTGACTCCTTAATTTCTCTTTCCTCAGTCTCATTGTTAGTGTATAGAAATGCCACTGACTTCTGGGCATTGATTTTGTATCCTGCCGCGCTACCAAATTGCTGTATGAGTTCTAGCAATCTTGGGGTGGAGCCTTTTGGGTTTTCTATGTACAGTATCATGTCATCTGCGAAGAGGGAGAGTTTGACTTCTTTGCCAGTTTGAATGCCTTTTATTTCTTTTTGTTGCCAATTGCTGAGGCTAGGCCTTCTAGTACTATGTTGAATAGCAGTGGTGAGAGTGGACATCCCTGTCGTGTTCCTGATCTTAGGGGAAAGCCTCCTAGATATTTGCTGTGGGCTTTTCATAGATGGCTTTTCAGATGTTGAGGAATGTTCCCTCTATCCTTACACTCTGAAGAGTTTTGATCAGGAATGGATGCTGTATTTTGTCAAATGCTTTCCTGCATCTATTGAGAGGATCTTATGGTTCTTGTTTTTTCTCTTGCTGATATGATCAATCACATTGATTGCTTTACGATTGTTGAACCAGCCTTGCATCCTGGGGATAAATCCCACTCGGTCATGATGAATAATCTTCTTAATGTATTGTTGGATCCTATTGGCTAGTATCTTGTTGAGAAGTTTTGCATTCATGTTCATCAGGGATATTGGTCTATAATTCTCCTTTTTGATAGGGCGTTTGTCTGGTTTTGGAATTAAGGTGATGCTGGCCTCATAGAACGAGTTTGGAAGTACTCCATCTCTTTTTATCTTTCCAAACAGCTTTAGGAGAATAGGTATGGTTTCTTCTTTAAACGTTTGATAGAATTCCCCTAGGAAGCCACCTGGCCCTGGACTTTTGTGTCTTGGGAGGTTTTTGATGACTGCTTCAATTTCCTCCCTGCTTATTGGCCTGTTCAGGTTTTCTATTTCTTCCTGTTCCAGTTTTGGTAGTTTATGGTTTTCCAGAAATGTGTCCATTTCTTCTAGATTGCCTAATTTATTGGCATAAAGCTGCTCATAATAAGTTTTTAAGATCATTTGTATTTCCTTGGTATTGGTGGTGATCTCTCCTTTCTCATTCATGATTTTATTAATTTGAGTCTTTTCTCTCTTCTTTTTAATACGGCTGGCTAATGGTTTATCTATCTTATTAATTCTTTCAAAGAACCAACTGGTTTTGTTAATCTGTTCCACAGTTCTTCTGGTCTCTATTTCATTGAGTTATGCTCGAATCTTTATTAACTCTCTTCTGCTGGGTGTAGGATCTATTTGCTGGTTTTTCTCCAGCTCCTTTAGGTGCAAGGTTAGCTTTTGTATTTGAGTTCTTTCCAGTTCTTGGATGGATGCTTGTATTGCAACGTATTTGCAACGTATTTGCAACGTATTTCCTCCTCAGGACTGCTTTTGCTGTATCCCAAAGATTTTGAGTGGTTGTATCTTCATTCTCACTGAGAAATGTCTAATGTATGCCTATTATACATAAAACCAATATAAGAATTCATGTACAGGTTTTTATGTGTATCTAAGTTTGTATTCATATGGAATAAATTCCCAGGAGTAAAACTCAGGGATCACAAGGTAATTGTATATTTAGTTTAATGAGAGACTATCAAGCTATTTTCCAGAGTGGCTCTACCATGTAACATCCCCTCCAGTACTATATAAGTGATCCAGTTTCTCCACAGCCTCACCAGCATTTAGTGTTGTCACTAGCTTTTTTTTTTTTTTTTTTTTTTGGCCATTTTGGGGTTTTTTGGTTTTTTTTAAACCTTATGGGATTTTTTTAAGGCTTTATTTTTCCATGAGAGACACTCAGAGAGAGGCAGAGACATAGGCAGAGGGAAAAACAGCCTCCCGGTGGGGAGTCTGATGTGGGACTTGATCCCAGGACCCCAGGATCACAACCTGAGCCCAAAGCAGACACTTAACCACTGAGCCACCCAGGTGCCCCTATTTTGGCCATCTTGAAAGGTGTGTAGTAACATCATGCTTTAATCTGAATTTTCTTGGTGGCTAATGATGCTGAACATATTTTTGATGTGTTTATTTGCCATCTTTATATCCTCTTCAGTAAAATGTTTCATGTTTTGCCTTGTTTTATATTTGGATTTTCTTTACTGTTGAGTTTTAAGAGTTCTTCATATATTTTACTTACCAGTCTTTTGTTGATATGCAGTTTGCAAATATTTTCTCCCAGTCTAGCCTTTCCTTTTCATCCTCTAACAGTGTCATTCAAAAGCAAATTACAAATTTATTTCTTAAATCTAACTTATCCCCAGCATAAAGTTTGGGCAAACAAACTACCCTCCAAAGAAATGTACCAGTTTACATTTCAAGCAAGTAAGCATGAGAGTATCTATTTTTCTACACAATGTGTTTGTTATCAATTATCATCTCCAAACTTACAGGTGCAAAAGAGTATTTCATGTTATTTTAATGTGTTTTTCCTTTATTTTGAGGAGAGTGTAGCATCAGTATATGTATTTCCTTTTCTGTAAATTGATTGCTCATATACTTTGAAGAACATTATATCAGGTAGGCTTTATATTAACCTGTAGGATTGCTTTATAAACTAGAAGCAAGGTATGGTTTAAATACATTAAAATTCATCCACTTCGAATATGCAGTTTGACATGTTTTGACAAACGTATTCGCTCATGTAGCCGTGAGCACAATCAATGGGGGACATTTTGATCATCCAAAAAGTTCCCTTGGGCCCACTTGTAATCAATTACCCCTCCCCAAAACATTCTCACACACCTTCTACATAACAAAGAGCTGACTTAATTAAGAATGTCTAGAAAAGGGCAGCCCAGGTGGCTCAGCGGTTTAGCACCACCTTCAGCCCAGGGCCTGATCCTAGAGACTCAGGATCGAGTCCCACGTCGGGCTCCCTGCATGGAGCCTGCTTCTCCCTCTGCCTGTGTCTCTGCCTCTCTCTCTCTCTCTCTCTCTCTCTCTCTCTCTCTCTGTGTCTCATGAATAAATAAATAAAATCTTAAAAAAAAAAAAAAAGAATGTCTAAAGAAGGTATTGTTTCACTCACAGACTAATTGCCACTCTCCTTTGGATAAATGGATAAGTAAGGCAGAAGGGTGAATATATGACTATCTTATCATCTTAGATAATGAGCTGTTAGATGATAGGAAACATAGCTTGCAAACGTTTTTGCTTCAGTTAGTACTTGCAAACATTTAATAAGTATTATCATCAATCAACATTTGCTTCTAACTTGAAACTAGTCATCAAATGGTCATAAGAATGAGTCTAAAATATAAAAACATTCCCCGAATTAACTGACTAAATGATTGTAAATACTTACATTCTTGTAAGAAAAAAAGGATAACAGCAATAGTAAAGAGGCAAAGGCCCTCTCATTAAAATGAGTGTGAGCAGTACACGGTTGAATTTGGGAGGATTCATCATCCTCATACTGAAGCTCTCTGCTGCAGAGCTGATGAGCAATCACTGAGCCACAGCCAGCTCCGCAAGGCTGAACGGCAAACCATTATGCACCCACAGAACAGTGGCACCACTCCGTTTCTGCAATTGGACTTACTTTTTAAGCTGTTTGAATCGGTGTGAGAAGAATGGAAGCCGTAACATCTGGACATAGAAAGAGGTCATCTGAACTCATTTTCTATATTCTACTCTAGGCAGCATAGAGATATTTAACTTTTTTATCAGTGATTCTGGCAAATAAATGTGAACCTCGTATAGATTGCTCTTTCCTGCACCAACAACATTTCAGATAGGTTAAATTGAGGCCATTGTTAACCAAATAGCATTTCCCTAAAATTAAATGCACACAAACAGAAACTCCTTTTCCAAGAGAAGTATCTAAATATGATTAAAAGTAGGTAGTACTTAGGACCATACTTCCAGTGAAGTGTTACATCAGTATGGCTTTCACCTTGTAAAATACTTGCATACTCAAGGAAACCTCTCTCTAATGGAGAGTCAAGGCTATTTTCCAAAAATACCACAGAACACAATAAGGACTTAGAGTATCTTAGGGAAAATACTTCCCCACCAAAAGAATGCCTTATTTGGGTTACATACAAAACTAGTTCAAGCCCTAAATAAACTGCTGAACTGATGCCTCTGTCTTATTTCAATGCCTCTGCCCAAGAAAGCCTTTCCTTCACTACTAATAGCCCCACCTGTTTTCCTAAGTCCAAGAAGAGGCCTAGTCAAAAAGGCACTATAGCTATGTCTTCCATACTTCAGATCTAGATTGCAAGTCTTCCAAACTAATTTCCTCCAAGAAATGTTCCTCCAGGAAGTTTCACAATTAATAGATTCCTTATTCTTTAGCTTTCAAACAGTGTGCAGAGTTTTGTGGGTACAAAATCAATGAAATCTTTCCATGCCTCCCTTGTTCACTGACAATATGAGAAGCAATGATAATCAATAGGTTCACACTTAAGTTTATGCCCACAGATCTACTTTGGGGTGTTAAGTCTACAGGTTTCCACACAGGCAAATAAGGTCCAATTTTGAAAATACTACACAGAAGAAACGAATCAATAATAATTAGGAGCGACTCTTTATTATAAACATATATTTTGATCCATTCCTAACCTCTGTTCTTTGAGGATAAGAGAGGGTGCTCAAGCAGAGAAAGCAGGAAAATCTTACAGAAGGTTTGGCTCATGTGAATGTACCAGCACCCAAAATCTGAAAAAGAAAACCATGCTACCGATGGTGGTGGACTTCATAATATACTAGTGTTTTTTTTTTTTTAAGGAAATATCAGTAGTATTAGTAGATTGTTTAAGAAGTTGCATACTAATGAAAACAAAACTACCAGTCTTTAAAATCATTAATTATTCATAACTGATTTTGTATATATTAAGTAGTGTCAAAATCCATGCTCTGAGAATGTATTTTTCTGGATTTATTGATGTATCATTGACAAATAAAATGTAAGATATCTAAAGTGTATGTGATGATTTGACATACGTGTAAATTGTGAAGGGGTTTCCCCATCAAGTTAGTTAACACATCTATCACCTCTCATAATGATAATAAAATATTGTGCCCTTTGAATAAAATAAAAATCCACAAATCCAAATTGATGTAAATAAATATGTGAATAAATACATTATGGTGGAGAAGTTCCTTGCTATAAAAGAGTTACAAAATCACCATTTTGCAACATCACAGTAATAAGTGATTCAAAGAATCATCAATGAATGCCCCTCAAATTGCTTGTTAATTACCAAGAGAAAAAATTACAGAGAAGAAACTTGGTAGACGGCACTTAAACTGTGATGAAAGTTAGGATCCCTAGCAACGGGAATAAGTGAATCTTGTGCTACCTGCTGTGAAGCACCAAGAAGGATACAACATCATTCCTTTGTATTCTCACTAATGATACATGATCTAACGTCTAATCGTGAGTTAATATCAAACACACCCAAACTGAGGGACATTCTAGCAAATTACTAGCCCATACCTCTTTAAAATGTCAAGATCATGAATGACACAGAAAAAGTTCCAGAATAAAGAAGCATGACCACTAAATCAATGAATGATCCTGGGTTGGACCTTGGACTGGGGGTAAAAATAACTATAAAGAGCATCATTAGGACAGTTGATAAAATTTGAATATGGAGCATGGATTGCATAATAATAATAATAATAATAATAATAATAATATATCAGAGTTAGGGGCAGCCAAGGTGGCTCAGTGGTTTAGTGCCGCCTTCATTCAGCCCAGGGCATGATCATGGAGTCCCGGATCAAGTCCCACATCAGGATCCCTGCGTGGAGCCTGCTTCTCCCTCTGCCTGTGTCTCTGCCTCTCTCTCTCTGTCTCTATGTCTTTCATGAATAAATAAATAAAATCTTAAAAAAATAAAATAGATATATAACAGTGTCAGGTTTTTTGATTTTATAATTGCAGTTATGTAAGTTACATAAGAGAATATCTTTTGCTTCCAGTAAATACACACTAAAGTCATTAGTGGGTATGATGTCTACAAGTTAGACAATGGGGCATGATGTCTACAAGTTAGTCTCAAGTGTTTCAGAAAATAATCCAAATAAACATCTAGAAAGAGTGACAGAAAATGATAGAGCAAGTAAGTGGGGCACAGTGTAAGCAAGTGGTGTGGCTGGGTAAGGGTGTGTGCTTGGTTCTTTGTATTATTTGTCTCACATTGCTAGAAGTCTAAAATAACATAAAAATAACAAGCAAGAAATAAAGGAACACACAGTAACATTTTCTTAGTAGACTAGAGGAAACCTAAAAAAAATATTCCATAAAATATTTGGAACCATGGAAACATTGATGGAATAGATAACCCCAGCAAAAAGGGGACATGAGATTGTGTGCCACTGGACTATAGGTAATCCTAGGCCCAAGTTGGCTCAGTCACCTTGGAGGAGAGAAGCTCCATCTCTAAGCAGCCACCATGTGCCATGGTACTCAATTTATAAGGAGTTCATATCTTAACCCCATGTTTTGAAGCATTCAGATCCCCATTTGTGTAGCTAGTTAGAGACAAGTGTGCTTATTTGGAAAATAATCATTTATACTTTTTAATAACATAAAACTATTCTTTACCCAGTGTTCACAGCAGGAGCCCCTTCAAATTGAACTGTAGGCATTTAGAAATCGAGAAGAAAGAGGAGGAGGAGGACAGGGGGAATGAGAGAGAGAGAGGGTGAGAGGGAAGGAAGGAAGGAAGGAAGGAAAAAATGAAGGAAAAAATACTAGGCACAATTTTTGAGGAGTATATCAATTCCATAAAATGAGGAGCTCTGAAAAGTAATTAGATCTTATTCATATAACATATATGAACAAATGATTGAAAATAACCAATCAGAATAGCAGAACTTTGCTGAGTTTTTCAGGTAAGACCAAACTTTCTTAGACATGAGGACTCTCTTTAGACAAATGGCTAGTGCCCCTACATAAGGAAATTTTCTTTGCATCTTGGTTGTTTTGCCTCAGAATATCACTGCTAGGAAGACTGGCCTTCCCTCCTCACAGCTTTTAATCTCACATACCAAATCTCGAAATGTAGGAAAGTCCTTTGAGTCTCAAATTCATCGTCTGATTGGGGGCAACTAGTATTTATGACATAGAATTGTAATCACTAAAATTTGTAAATGCTTATAAAATATGTAGCACGGTTGCCCGGCAAAAAAGAAATCAGAACTCACATGGGGAACACAAATCACAGCATTTCTGCATTACAAGGACATGTGTTTGGTAATCATGAAGGCAATTTTTCATCAAGCTTTCATCAGCTCTTTCAAAATGATAAATGTAAATCACCTCTTCCTTACAAGTCAAGCAGCATGTGCATTGAAAACCTTCAAACTAGTTTTAAAATAACCATCCAGTGCTCATCCTCTACCCTGACAGCGGTTCATTTCCTGGGTCGATCCGATGCTGAGGCAGGAAAGCTAATCTGTTCTCCTAGGTGCACTATTCCTGTTCAGGGCGGCTCTGAAACAGAGCTGCAGGAGCAGAGAGCTCAGGGCAGAAGCCGCCTGTCAGAGGCTGTGTGCATTACTGCCTGTTACCAGAAATGCCTTTTGTCACACCCTGAGATCATATACATTTCATTCTCTTTGTCGCTGTTCTCATTGAAATTTTTAAAAATATTTCTTTATTAATTATATTAAGAGTTCTATTTCAACTCCCAATCTCTCTTAAACACACACACACACACACACACACACACACACACACACCTTTATAGCCAGATGAAATCACTCAATTACCTTTCTGGAGAAGTTGAAATAGAAAATAGTTTTCTGACTGTGGGGCACAGCACTTGCCTATTCTTCCTACAGGTGGCATGTTAATAGGAGAAGCTGTCAAAAAGAGCTATTTCTGTTTGGGCACAGAGAATAATCCCCAGACATGTGATGTCATTTCAGATTGATTCCCCTCTCACTGTTCCTTTGCATATGTTGTTATTTATTTTAAGAAAACATGCAGAGAAAGGATATATAACAAGAAAAACACACTCTCCCGTGAGGGCTTTAAAGCAGCTCTTATGTAAGTAAGTGCCAGAAACAATACTTCATCTTTTTGGGATTTACAGATCTTGCTTATCTAAGAAGGCAAAATAGAAAAATCAGAAGAGAACAGATCCTCAGGGACCCCGTTCACTCATGTACAGTCTTTCACCTCTTTTCTCTATCTCTCTTTTTGAAATCTTACTTTCATGTGTAAACACTCTCAAATCTCTCCCAGTTTTCTCATTCCCAGACAGGCTTCTAGAAAGGACAGTCCTCAACTGGGGGCTCCATTTGCTTTTCTCACGTTTGCAGCACCTTTGCTCTCTGCCCTCTGGCTCCTGCGCTCCTCAGGCTACCAAGGTTGGCATCAGTACCTTAGGTGCTAAGCCAATGGACATGTCTAATGGCCTCATCGTGCTGAAGCATGTCGAAGCATTCTGTGAAATTATTTCCAATTCTTCCCCACTGATCCTATGATCAAATCTCTGCTTTCTCATTCTTCATTTCTTTGAAGCCTCCCTTTCCCTTACATAGTGGCATTCCTGCCATCTTCCCCATTCCTTGCTCTTAGATGAAGAACTAATTTTCCTCATAGTTTCAAATTCTGCCTAGATCCCAGTGACTCCTGCGTGAGCCCAACTTCTCTCCTGTACCTCCTCTTTTCCTGGACAAGTCACTTAGATAGCCAGTACCTCAAACCTCACATTCCAGAAGAGACTTTAAGGTCTTCCCAGTCCATGCTCTGAGCCTTCTCCTGTGCTTCTCTCCATGGATCTATCAACTACAATAATAATAGCAATTGACATTGATGCCTTTTGTCGCACCCTAAGATCATAAACATTTCATTCTCTTTGTCACTGTTCTCATTGAAAATTTTAAAAATATTTCTCTATTAATTCTATTAAGAGTTCTATTTCAACTCCACTATTTCAAACTGCACTAAGCGTCTTGCTAAGTTTTTCATAAGTGCTCTCGCATGTCATGTTCACCACACCTGTGAGAAAGATACTATCATTAGACCCATTTGACAGAGGAGGAACAGAGAGCATAGCACCATTACAGAAGCTTGCCCAAACAAAAATGGGTGATGGAATGGGACAGAAGGAATCCAGAAACAGGGACCTCACCACTTGTTGCACCACCTCTTCCCTGCCCCCACTCTCTTCTCGGTGTTGATAACACAGCTGTCAGTTCTAGCTCTCTCTGAAACTGCCTGACCTGAGCCTCTCTGCAGTAGCCTTGATTTAATCTTCCTTATGTCACCTAATCATACAAAAGCCTCTTTCTTTGTTGTTTAGTATAACTACCGATTCTTGCCCCTTTGGCTCTATCCTCCGTATTACCGTAGGAGTCATCTCCAAAACACCAATCTGTTCACATTAAACTGCAAACTGCTAACCATGATAAACAAGATTAGACTCCTGTCTACTTTTCCAGACTCATCTTTCTGTTTCCATGCTGACAAATGTTTTTATTATACCAGTACAGGCACCCGGTTTTTTAAAAAAATCTATTGGATTGAACTGATTTTTAAAGTAGTATTCTGGATTTCTTTTTACTTACTTACTTTTTAATTTTAAAACTATAGAACACTCATAAAAGAAATCGAGGAAGACACTAAGAAGTGGAAAGACAGTCCATGCTCATGAATCGGAAGAACAATATTGTGAAAATATGTATGCTACCCAGAGCAATTTATACATCCAATTTAATCCCTATTAAAATACCATTGACATTTTTCCATAGCTGGAACAAATAATCCTAAAATATGTATGGAACCAGAAAAGATCCCAAATAGCCAGAGGAATGTTGAAAAAGAGAACAAAAGCCAGTGGCATCATAATTCTGGATTTCAAGCTCCATTACAAAGCTGTCATCATGAAGACAGTATGGTACTGGCACAAAAACAGACTCACAGATCAATGGAACAAAATAGAGGACCCAGAAATGGGCCCTCAATTCTATGGTCAACTCATCTTTGACAAAGCTGGAAAGAATATTCAATGGAAAAAAGACAAGTCTCTCATTTTTTCCCAACACAAATGATGTTGGGAAAATTAGACAGCCACATGCAGAAGAATGGAACTGGACCATTGTCTTACACCACACACAAAAATAAACTCAAGGTGGATGAAGGACCTAAATATGAGACAGGAATCCATCAAAATCCTGGAGGACAACACAGCCAGCAACCTTTTTGACCTTGGCCATAGCAACTTCCTGCCAGCCACATCTCCAAAGGCAGGGGAAACAAAAGCAAAAATGAACTACTGGGATGTCATCAAGACAAAAAGCTTCTGCACAGCAAAGGAAACAGTCAGCAAACCAAAAGACAATCTGAATTTCTTTTTAATAGCTGTAATATATTTTTGCTCATCTTAAAATATTAGAGTCATGAAATTTTATGTGGGACAGGTTAATTCCGACTGCACTGTTTCTGTTTCCTCTGGATACTTTTTCTGAATGTTTATTTTTGCCTATCTTTCATTTGGGGGCTTTTATTCTCATGCCTAGAGACTTTTGGTTGTTAATACACATTAAGGATAAAGGTTTAAAAAGCTAATTGCTGCTCTCTGTGTATGGAAGATCTATGTCAACTGGCATGTTTCACTTTGGGGTGACTGAGTAGGAGCCATATTTTCACTGAGGAGTTCTCTGACTTCCTGTTGGATCAGCTCCATGGGTGAAGAACTTTTCTCTGGAGCCATTCTGTTCTCCAGAGAAGAATTTTCCAATATCCTGTCTGGAGGTACACATGAGGTAGGCTGGATGGGGACAAGGAAATAGAGATCAGTCACCCTTTGATGAAGACTTTCATTTAACACCCCTGCATTTGCCCTAAATAGCAAACATTTCTTGCTCAACTTCTATAGAGGAATAACCCACAATCTCATGTCTAACAGCTACACATCCAAATACTTATTCAATGTACACAGGGAGGGACATAGTAGCCGAGGTTTCAGTTCCATATAGAGATATAACCCACGCTTTTGTTTGCACCACTTTCAGTTTTGGGCTTTCCTTCCTGTATTTTGACATTCACACTATCCCTAAGTTTTTATTATTTCTGCATTTGAGGGGTCAAAGGAGCCCTCCCCTCTCCTTAATAAACTTCTGCTCTACTGAGTATGTAATTTTTATTCTATCCAGTGCTGATAGTCGATTGGGATTCAGGAGTTTAGTCATGCCGGCTTTTGAAAGAGAAATACTCTTGTACCTGCTGGTCATCAGCCATCACCTCAAAACCCCTTTGTACCCTGTTGCTACAGAGCTCTCCTGGAAACCCCCCACTTCAAACACACACACACACACACACACACACACACACACACACACACACCTTGTCCCAGGAAACAGACAGTACCCTGAAATGGACTGGTTGAAGGATTTAATGAAGACACCATTTTTTCTGAATGGTGGACAGGTTAGATGTGGACAGGGTTAAGAGAAATCAGCAAATGACAGGATGGGCTCCCTGAATCATCAAGATTCAAAGCTCTCAACTCCTCTGGGCCTAAAGAGACAAGGAAAGGGAACAATTGTCACAACTAAGCGTAGTCATAGCTCCAGAGTGAGTGATCACCCTGCAGAAGTGGTGGTCACAGGCAGAGCACAGCGGGAACCACCAAACATTAACCAGGGAGGGAAGCAGCCAGCCACCACCACCAACCCATCCCTGTGTCTCTGTTTGCTTAAGAACAGGAACCCAAGCCAAGGAACAGGGGAGCCCTCTCAGCCTGAAGGGTCAGGAGGAGAACAGCCCATGAGAGAGATCATGCAGCACACAACTGTCTCAGCAGAGGGTCCCCAGAAAACTACTCCCACACTACACCTGACAGTTCTTTTGTTGCTTACACCCTGTGCCATCATTATTTTCAAATATTTTAAACATTATCCTGACTCTTACTAACTCTGTTACTTCGTAAAAAGTAACAAATTTTCATCCACTAATATCCACTCCTTCATTCTTTTTTTTACCCTGTGGTTTTATACATTTTGTTTGGGATGGGGAGGGGCATCTGAAAGGAAGTTGAGAGTTGACTCTAATGACTAAATCTTTGGATTCAACTTTCCAATCTTTCTGAAGATCTCCTTCATGCATGCTATGCTGGCTCGCATCTCCAGAGCTTGTTCATCTGCCTGGAAAGACGTCCATTCATCTGGCGGACTCCATCCTTCCTTCAAGGCAATTCATCAATGCCCTCCTCTGGGAAGCCCTGCCTGTCCCTTCCTCTGACAGTGCTAGGTGTCCTCCTGCTTGCTTTTATAGCACCACCGTGTGCTTGCCAGGATCACAACACTTCTCCCCCAACCCCTTTGCTGCAATTGTTTATTTCTGCCTCTTCATGACACTACTAGCTACCTAAGGGCAGAAATAGTGTATTTCTATTCAGTGGCTCTCCATCTTATCAGACCAAATCCTCCATGTAGAAGTATATTCAGTCCTTTCATTACCCTGAAATGAAATCCATAGTTAATGCACCCTACATAAACACACACATAAAATATCAATAAGCCCCATGCCTTACCAGCAGCCTAAGGAGTTGCCTGCTGCACGAGTGAACTATTGACTTTTGGAGCCCTCTTACTGGGACACAGAGCCAGAGCCCTGCAGGCAGCTGGGGTCACTCTAGGAAGACCTAACACATTCTCACTGTGGCTTCAGGGAGGACATGCCAGCACCATCCGTGTCCGGTGTGCAGGTGCTATATCCCTATCCTGAGAGGATATTACTGTGCTTTATCAAGGCATACACACACACTTAGGAATTGTCTTACAAGAAAGTAAAGATCAGATGCCCGTGGATCCAGAGACCTTTCTGGAGAGTCTAAGATTTTCACCAGGAGAAGACTGAGAACCAGTCTTTTCAGTGGAGACTCAGGGACAGAATGCAAAGCGATGAATTCAGATTATTCAAACCAAGGAAGTAACCAACTGCCAGCAGTTATTGACACAATCAAAACCAAACCAATGACAAAAGAGTCGTTGCATGTGCTTAAAACCACAAAAATCTCCCTTTGACAGTGCTGGTGCTGTCCAGTTATCATTCTACAGTGAACTTTACTTACAAGGGAACTGGAGACATGGGTCCTGCAGGGGCCTCTCAGCATCGCCTACACCATCCCACACATCACAGACCTGAAGCCATGTGATTGCGAACAAATTTTGAGAGATCTTCGTGATTATTTAAATCACATCAGACCATTGATAATTAGACCTCTCCTCCAGCTCACAATCTTCAAAAAGTTGAGATAATTAGTAACTTCAAAGCTGAAGATTTTCAGATTGAAGGTTACAATTTTCATCTAATAAAATGGAAATGGCTGTCTGAAATGTCTTTGAGTGAATTCTGTTTCAAGGATATAGCCAGTCTTTAGGAGACAGTCTGAATGCTTGGTGGAAGTTTTTGTTTTTGTTCTAAATGGGAAGAACTAGGTAAAAACCATCAGTATCCTATCATTTATTATGTACTATTAAGAACAGCTTCTTTGGGGAATAATTGTTTTAGTAAAAATGGCAAGTTCT
This sequence comes from Vulpes lagopus, assembly GCF_018345385.1. Lineage (NCBI taxonomy): Eukaryota > Metazoa > Chordata > Mammalia > Carnivora > Canidae > Vulpes > Vulpes lagopus. The sequence continues at coordinate 17,874,896 of NC_054824.1, read as the reverse complement.
TTCAGAAAAAAAACATCCTTGAGCTTTGTTAACGCATTAAGGATGTGTGAAAATTCTAAGAATATGAATAAAAGCAGATTAAAAGTTTAGAAAAACATGTGCATGCATCCCAAATCTACATCTGTATGAAGGTCAGTGAATTTCAAATATCATATAAACTCTATCACAATATCAATATATAAATGCTATTGACCACAATACACAATGTCATTCCAATCATTTGAAATTATATTTTTATATATTACTTTAAATACAATAAAGCAGCATTCCATGTTCAAAAGAAATCAGTCAGGTAAGCAGCTGCCTTCAGCTCAGGTCATGATCTTGAGGTCCCTGGGACAGAGCCCTGAGTAGAGGAGGCTCCCTGCTCAGTGGGGAGTCTGCTTCTCCTTTTCTACTTACCTCTCCTACCCCCCACTCTTGTCCTGTCTCTTTCTCTGACAAATAAATTAAAAGCTTTTTTAAAAATGCTTTCAACTATAGTATAAGGGAATAACAAAAGGAAATCATCTATAGTTAAGGAGGCTCTATGTCAATACATAAATCCTTAAACAGAACAAAATTCTAATTAGTCAGATATTTGCAACTATGTGAAGCATTACATTGTAGTAGTTCCTGATGCAGACAGTTATGGGGAATATGTAAGAGTCTCATATACCACAAATATCTTTTCCATCAGTGACTCAAATTTGCAAAATGACAAACAACTTGGCATTACAAAGGAAGCAAAGTACAATCTTGTGCTTCACACAATATTTGCCTTCTTGGGAAGGTCACACATGCATTAATAAATTAATGCAATAGAGTTCGGCTCTGGACTCAGATAATTACAAAGACAAAACTTTCACCTATTGTCACTAAGTACACTGTTTCTTCACACTTTAACTTCTGAAATTAGGGAATTCATCTTACAGTCGATGGCTTCTTACAGTCTCTTTACTAGGTGGCAGTCAAATCAGCAAACTATGTCAGTTGCTTAGTGTCACTTGAATTGTGTTATCTGTTTTGAGTTTAATTACTATAGAAAATGTCATTTTCAAGGATTATGCTGTGATTCAGCATCGAAATAAATAGCTATTCACAAGCATGGAAACAGAGCAGTGGGGCATCATTTTGAAATTTTAAAATATTCATCTTTGGAAGAATGATCACCATTCAATATTTGTCTTCCAAAAGAACACCTAATTGCTTCCTTCTTTAAGAAGGAAGAGCATAATCCTTCTTTAAGAAAGGAAGGCACCATGAATACCTGGTGGCTTATATTTTTTTCTTAATGAAACCTGTGCAAGGATTGCTTATCACATGTAATTCAATGCAACAGATGGCAGGAGAATGTGTAGCTCCCTCAGAGTAGGTAGAGGAGATTTCAAAGGAATAAGAGCTGTTGAAACTGATGTGAGTGTTACGCAGAACTGTAGTAAAGGCACTGTGCCATAGTCTCACCTGCAGCATTTCTTCCTTCTCAATTACATAAAATAGTGGTACATCTTGAAATTAATAGTATCTATATCAAATGAAATATGATACACAAATGTCTTGCAGGGCACCTGGGTGGCTCAGTGGTTGAGTGTCTGCCTTTGGCTAAGGTCATGGTCCCAGGGTCTCGGGATGGAGTCCCGCCTCAGGCTTCCCAAGGGAGCCTGCTTCTCTGTCTCCCTATGCCTCTGCCTCTCTCTTTGTGTCTCTCATGAATAAATAAAATTTTTAAACAAACAAAAAAAAGTCTTACAAAATACTTTGAAATCCTGTGGAACCTGGAACAATTCTTCTCTGTGAAGTACTGTCCTACAAATTCCAAGAGGTCTAGAATTATTGTTTTCCTGACTGCTAAGTATCATGAATGCAGTAACAAAATATATCCTGTGAATTGCAAAACACCACCAGGGAGGGAGGTGGGAGTTAGGTACTGCTCCTGATGGAAACTGCCACCCTAATGCATTCTCCAGGAGCCAGTTTATAACCGTGTTTCCTAAGTACTTTTCAAAGGATGATTAATGAATGGCCAAACTTTATAATTTCCCAGTACATTGAATATTATTGGCTCAGACCTTGACCCTTGGTCAAGGATGAATCATTTTATTATTCCTACTGTGGGCTTTAGTGCACTTATTTAAAAATTTTTGCTCTCCCTCTAGTAGCGAATTGTTTTAGCAATGAGATCATAGCATTATTCATCCATTTATTCTTCAGACACACATTCAACAAATACTTACTAAACAATTTACCATAAGCCAGACATTGCACTAAGTACTGTGACAACAGAGTAAAACAATCTAATTAGATCTAATACAGATTGTTTTACAACATAGAATACATAAATTCTGTCCTTACTTAGCTTATACTGTCATAGGCAGAAAATGAAACAAACAATAATAATAAAAGGAAATAAAGTACCCGGAAGGTGGTGACGGAATAGAAATAAGATTCATTTGAGTTTTAGTCATGCTAATTCATTTTGCCAGTGACAGATATGTTCTGATTTAAGATACAGACATCACTGTCACTTCAGGAACTCTGGAGGATACCATATAAAAATTTCATTTCTGTGGGATTCTTTTGACTTCCTAGAGAAAATAGGAGAATGTAATGTGCTTATGGCATTTTTATTTTACATTGGTAAGACTGAGGGATGCTTTAAATGACCAATATTAAAATCAGAAGTCTCTACAGTCTACAGCCATACCACCTTGAACATACCCAATCTTGTCGGATCTGGGAAGCTAAGCAGGGTTGGACCTTGTTTGTACTTGGATGAGAGAAGTCTCTACACCAAGTTTTCATTTATCTTTTCAAGAGCTCTACAATTTAAGTCTCAAAATGGAACCAAAAGTGCCCAGGGGTATGCCTCTACAGGTGGTCCAGCCAAACAGGGCCTAAGTACTCTTCACACTGAGCATAGAAAGACAATTTACACATGTCATCCATTCTGTCAAACATAATATGAAGTGGAAGTGGAAGACTGAGTCAAACTCCTCATTTCCTCAGTGTAATGAGTAATTTGATGATATAATCCCTAACTGACATTTTTATTAGATACATTTGAGTGTACTTCTTAAAAAGTACATTACTGAAGTTATTAAATTGCAAAAAAACTAATTATTTTACAGATTATAATCAATTTTTAAAATGGATTTTCTTTTTCCTCCTTCTTACACCAACACATATATCTACCCCAGACTGCACATTTTGAAAGAAAAAAATGAAAGATGACTAGGCATCAGAAATAAAAATTAAATTAATAAGTGAAGCAGGTTTGCCTCAAACCCTCTTGTTGAGTTATTGTGGCTGAAAAGATTACCCTAAAGGTCATGGAAATCTAATTTCTATATTTTATATATTTATGATTATATTAAAATGTTACTCTTTTCACAAAAATAGTAGAAAATAACTTAAAACTAAAGTATGAGTCTAAAGCTATGATTAATGATCCTTCAGTGATCTCAGATCTACCTTTCTTTCTTCCTTTGTTCTTTCTTTCTTTCTTTCTTTCTTTCTTTCTTTTTTAGAGAAAGAGAGCACGTGCACAGGAAGCAGGATAGGGGCAGAGGGAAAGGAAGAAAGAAAATCTAGAGCAGACTCTCTGCTGAATACAGAGCCTACACGGGGCTTGATCTTAGGACCCTGAGATCATGAACTGAGCCAAAATCAAGAGTTGGAGCTTAACCAACTGAGCCGCCCAGGCACCCCTCAGATTTCTTTCTTTTAAAATAGTCAAATGCACCATTCTTAAGGTACTTAATCCTTGAAAAATACATCTCTGATATAGTTGAAAATATTCCTCTGCTCTGAAATAACTAAATAATTTAAGATAGTGAATAGAATATTCTATGCCCCAATCACTAGAATATTTTATACATTTTTGTTTCCCCATATTTCACATTCATTTCCACATCAAATTTTTTTCTTGTTGGTATTTGAGTATTAATAGAAGAACTTTTCCCCCTTTTTTTCTTTCTTTTTCTCACCCTCCCCCACCACACCAAATCTTTTGTGCTATACTTCTGAGTCTGCTACAGAAACATGGGATGAGAAGTTCACTGCTTGTCAGGGTGTTAACAGGATCATCTAAAATAAACCTAGTGGGTAGCACTTACAGATAAGATACAGCATCATGAATATGGATGTGAAAATAGTCAAGTTTGAAACCTTAGAAATTCACAAGTGCTACAGTTAAATCTTGAACCTAAAAAAAGAAACTTAGTATTGTGCTGCCTCTGTCTTTTAATGAGCTTGAATACTCTCTGGTTCTTTATAGTAACATTTCTCATACATTTAAAAATGACAGCTGAAAAATCCCAACATATGATAACTTGGCTTATTACCATAAAACTCACAAATACTAAGTATCAGCATATTCTCAGAAATAAAATCTTGTGACAGGGGTCATTTGAAAATTAATTTTTTCCACCTCCATACCATTTCAGTGGTAAAACATGTAACTGGAAATGTGGTTCTAACAGATACCTTCCATAATCCCAGTGGAATGTGAGGGCATCCTGTGAGATTCTCTCATACATGTGCATAAGATATCAGATATCAGATCTCAAAGATTTTATTTCACAGGTAAAGAAACCAAGAACCAAAGGAGTCAATCTATTTTCCCATTAAAAAATAGCAAGCTGGTGACTAAAAATTAACAAAAACTGACGACTGAATTAACTTCTCATTAGGTCCTTTTTCCACTCTTGTGTGAGGATGTTATTTCAGAACAAAGAAACATGGCTTGAATACAGTGGGCTAATATTAATATTCTGTAATACAGGCATGCCAAAGACAAGAAGATAGACTAGAAAGCTAAAACCTCTTTCCATCTCCTAACTTCCTTAAGCTGGCTATCTATATGTATCACTATTTTAAGGGCACAATTCTTATATGTAAGAAAAATGATTATAAATGAGTGGTTAAATCATGAATTTCTTTTCTATCTCTTTTTTCCTATAAATCACGGAACAACTTATACTTTTTTTTTAGTTAGAAATAGATCTACTTATTTCATTTTCAGGCTGCTTATTTGTGCCACATTTAGGTCTGCCTCAAGCCTATAACTCATTGCCCCTTGGAGCCAAGCCTACCTGTCTTTTCCCTACTTTATGATGCTGGACCTGAACTCTGCAAGCTACTTTTCTTCTTTGCCAGCTGACCTGATATCAGCTCTGCCAATAGCAAGTGTTAGAGGGAGAAGATGAAAATACAGGAGAAAGAGACTTTTTTCCCCCAGAAATATCTGCCCCATAATTTTGAGAAGCTAAAGATTCTTTTAGGAATCTATGTAACTCTCTGGCCCTCAGACTGTGACTTGAGCTTGTCATTCTATTTATGTAAGGACTTAAATGGGCTTAAGAGAATCTATTTCACATCACAGTCAGTGCTATTTCTTGTCATTGCTACCATAATTTTAATCTTCTAACTGGATGCTGACATTTTGAAGTCAATGTTTTAGTAAACATTTCTGTAATTCATGTTCTGTATAAAGAAGAATCTGGTCAGTAGACAGAGATTACACCAGTAATTTGAACTGGAAAATTTTAATATTAAAAATTAACTAAAATTAAATATAAAATTTTAAACGTGGATTGCAAAATTACAAAAACAGTTTAATCTGAAGCCTTGTCAAGTTTCTTATGTAAAATTTAGTGCACTTTTTGGTAAGGAATAGGACCTTGAAACTGAATGGGAATATCTGAGACAACACTGAGAATCTTTAAACCTGAGTCATCAACCTTTCTTACCAGGAGAATGAGCTTGCTCTTCCTTGTAAGAATACCCTTCTTTTGCTTGTAAACCCCATAATAACCACACCTGAGATAGATGCCTTAATAGGTGATGCCCATTCTGCTCAAAATGTACTCCAACAACCTTTGTGACTAGAGCCATAACTAAGGTCAAATCTGTACTTGCTCCAGGGAGTCAAATACAAGTATGACCAAAGAAGAAGTATTACATACCAAAGAATTGTAATATTTTGCTAATGTATTTTGAAGAATCCTGAGAAATATGTATATGAATAGATTTTAAGGTTGTATACAAAGGATAAATTATAATACATTATCAGGCTGAATTCTTTTATATTGGTGCCCTTACTAGAGATATTTGGTTTAATTAACTTGTACAGACAGAATGTGCTCTAACAGTTTCATTGGTTAACTAAACCTGGGACTCAGTGGTGTCCTATGTTTAATGCAGTTGAGATTCCAGTGTTTCTCAGGGAGACTTATCCAAAAACAAAGGAGCTGGAAGGCACCATTCCTTTCCCTATCTCCAAGGCTAGTCACTTACACCTGTAAGAACCAGTAGGTGCCAACACTCACTACCTAACTTGCTAATAGTGCATCCCATTCCCATATTCTCATGAAGATATGTACCCTTCAGTCAAGCCTGAGCTCCAGCTATTCTCCCAGAGTGGACCCATGCAAACTTTGCTTATACCATGAGCCTTGCCCCAAAGTACTTCTGCAGATCCACCCCTAGAACCATGCCAGCCTCAATGCTTTGCAGCTGCAGGTCCCCTCTTGCAGCAGATCATCATGGACCTTGTGGGCACCATGCTCCTCACCGCCACCTTCTCCTTCAGACATAACCCTGGCCAGAACCCATCAAAAGTATTGCCATAAGGTTGGAGCCACTTTTGGTGCAAGCAGCCCTAACAGGGTCCAGCACCATCCAAAGTGATTCCTGCCCCCAGGGAGAAGTAAAGATAACCATATACACCAGTCTGACTTCAGTTGCAGCAGTGGGCTAGGGGAAGACATCTGGTGTGACTACAGGCCCCGCTCCCCACAAAAGCTTCTCAGGGAAACACAGAGGAGGAACACTGCAGTTCAGTGCTACTGCATCTCAGATGAGTGCCTACTCTTATTCAACTTAAGACCAAGGCAGCCCCATGCTGGCCCACTAACAACACAGGGACCAAACACTGTCCACAACAGACAAAGAGAGCCATTGTAGATGACTGGACTAGAGGTAAACACAGCTTAGGTACAACATGAGGGTGCCAAAAACACACAGGATATATCCCCAAAGTGGTAGGTTATAGTGAACAAGGGATATTGCACTTCAGGGCACTACAGGACCTCTTCTTCATAAGGCCACTAGTCTCAAGAGAAAGAAACATAGCTGACTTTCCTAACACATAGAAACAGACACAGAGAGTTAGAAACAAAGAGGAGACAGAGGAATATGTCTCAAAGGAAAGAATGAAATAAAATCGCAATAAGAGACCTAAGTGAAATAGAGACAAGTAATATTCCTGTTAGAGATTCTAAAGTATGGTCATAAACATACTCACTGAACTTGAGAAAAGAATGGAGGACTTCAGTGAGATCCTCTACAAAAAGAAAAAAAAATGTAGAAAAGAACCAATCAGAGATGAGAGCTCAATAACTGAATTTAAAAATACACTAGAGGAAGTAAATGGTAGACTAGAGGAAGCAGAAGAACTGATCAGTGATGTGGAGGACAGAGTAATGAAAGCAATCAAGGTGAAAGGAGAGAAAAATAATAGTAAAAAATGAAAATAGACATAAGGAACTCAGTGATATCATTAAGCATAATAACATTAACATAAATGGATCCCAAAAGGAGAAGAGAGAGAAAAGGGGGCAGAATATTTACTTGAAGAAATAATAACTAAAAACTTCCCAAATCTGCAGAAGGAAACAGATCCAGATCCAGAAAGCACAGAGAGCCTTCACCAAGATCAACTCAAAGAGGTCCACACCAAGACACTACAGTAAGTAAAATGACAAAAAGTAGTGATAAATTGAGAATTTTAAAAGCAGCAAGAGAAAAGAAAACAGTTATACGCATGGGAAACCCCACAAGGCTATTAGCTGATTTTTCAGCAGAAATTTTGCAGGCCAGAAGAAAGTGGCATGATATATTCAAAAAGCTTGAAAAGAAAAAACTGCCACCCAACAATATTCTGTCCAGTAAGGCTATTGTTCACAATAGAAGGAGAGATAAAGAGTTTTCTAGCCAAACAAAAGTTAAAGAAATTCATCACCACTAACCCAGTCCTACAAGACATGTTAATGAGGACTCTTTGAGTGGAAAGAAAAGACCATAAGTAAGAAAAGTAGGAAGCACAAAAGCAGTAAAAATAAGTCTATCTATAAAAATCAGTCAAGGGATTCACAAAATAATAGGATATAAAATATGACTATATATATCTGAAACACAGAGGGGAGAGGAGTAAAGAATGGGTTCAAATGTAAGCAACTATCAATTTAATATAGACTGTTATATGCATAAGATGTCATATACAACCTGAATATCAAAAACCGTAAGAGAAGGATCCCTGCGTGGCGCAGCGGTTTGGCGCCTGCCTTTGGCCCAGGGCGCGGTCATGGAGACCCGGGATCGAATCCCACATCGGGCTCCCAGTGCATGGAGCCTGCTTCTCCCTCCGCCTGTGTCTCTGCCTCTCTCTCTCTCTCTCTCTCTGTGACTACCATAAACAAATAAAAATTTAAAAAAATTTTTTTTTCAAAAACTGTAAGAGAAATGCAAAAAATAAAGAGAAAAGAATCTAACCATGTCACTAAAGAAAGCCAGCAAATCATGAAAGGAAAGAGCAAGAAAAGAAAGGAACAAAGAATAACTACCAAAACAACCAACAAAATGGCAATAAGTGTATACGGACCAATAATTACTTTGAATGTCGGGATCCCTGGGTGGTGCAGCGGTTTAGCGCCTGCCTTTGGCCCAGGGCACCATCCTGGGGACCCGGGATTGAATCCCATGTCGGGCTCCCGGTACATGGAGCCTGCTTCTCCCTCTGCCTGTGTCTCTGCCTCTCTCTCTCTCTCTCTCTCTCTCTCTCTGAATATCGTAAATAAATTTAAAAAAAATAAAAATAATTACTTTGAATGTCAATGCACTAAACACTCCAATTAAAAAACAGAGGGTAATGGAATGGATAAAAAAGCAAGACCCATCTGTATGCTGTCTACAAAAGATTCATTTCAAACACAAAGACACATGAAGACTGATAGTGAAGGGATGGAAAAGCATTTTTCATGCAAATGGAAGTGAAAAGAAAGCCAGGGTAGCAATACTCGTATCAGACAAAATAGACTTTACAACAAGGACTTCAACAATAGACAAAGAAAAACACCATATAATAATAAATGGAATAATCCAACAAGAAGATACAACAATTGTAAATATTTATGTACCCAATGTGGGAGTACCCAACTACATTTAGGAGCTAATAACAAACAGAAAGGAAGTAATCAATAGTAATACATGAAAGTAGGGAACTTCAACATGCCACTTACATCAATAAATAGATTGTTCAAACAGAAAATCACCAAAATACTAATTCAAAGGAATATATGCACCCCCATTTTTATAATAGCATTATCTACAATAGCCAAATTATGAAAACATCCCAGGTGTCAATCAACTGATGAATGGATAAGGAAGATATGGTATGTATATACAAAGGACTATTAGCAATAAAAAATGAAATCTTGCTATTTGCAACATGGATGGAGATAGAGAGTGCTAAGCAAAATAAGTCAGTCAGAAAAGGACAAATACTATATTGTTTCACTTGTATGTGGAATTTAAGAAACAAAACAAATGAACAAAGGAGAAAACTATGGGAAAGGCAAACCAAGAAACAGATTCTTAACTATATAGAGCAAACTGATGGTACCAGGGTGGAGATGAATGAGAAAACGGGTGAAATAGGTGATGGGGATTAAGGAGAGTACTTGTGATGAGCACCGGGTATTGTATGAAAATGATGAATCACTATATTGTACATCTAAAACTAATATTACAATGTATGTTAACTAATGGGAATTTGTATACAAACTTTTAAAAAAATCAATAAGGAAACTTGTTGGTGGCTTTGAATGACATATTGAACCAGATGGACCTAACAGATATATTCAGAACATTCCTTCCTAAAACAGAAGAATGCATATTTTTTCCAGTGCACATGTAACATTCTCTAGAATAGATCACACAATAGTCCACAAAACACATCTCAACAAATCAAAAAAGATCAAAGTCATACCATGCATCTTTTCCTACCACCATGCTATGAAACTAGAAATCAACCACATATATATACATATATATGTATGTATATATATACAAAGAATACAAATACATAGAGGTTAAATAACATGATAGTAAACAATGAATGGGTCAACCAAAACGTCAAAGAAGAAATTAAAAAACACATGGAGATATCAAAATGAAAACACAAAAGTTCAAAATCTTTGGAATGTAGCAAAAGCTGCTCTAAGAGGAAAATTTATTGCAATATAGGCCTACCTCAAGAAGCAAGAAAAATCTCAAATAATCTAACCTTACAACTAAAGGAGCTAGAAAAAGAACAAACAAAACTCAAAACGGTAGAAAGAAAGAAATGATAAAGATTAGAACAGAAATAAACAAAATATAGAAATTGGAAAAAAAACAATAGAACACATCAATGAAACTAAGATCTGATTCTATGAAAAGATCAACAATATTGATAAACCATTAGCCAGACTCATCAAAAAAAGAGAGAGAGAGAGAGAGAGAGAGAGAGAGAGAAGGCTCAAAGAAACAAAATAAGAAATGAAAGAGGATAAATAACAGTTGACAACACAGAAATACAAAGGCTGCAAGAGAATGTTATGAAAAATTATATTCCAAAAAATTGAACAACCTAGAAGAAATGCATACATTCCTAGAAATATATAACCTCCCAAAACTGAAGCAGGAGGAAATAGAAAATTTGAACAGACCAATATCCAGCTATGAAATTGAATCAGTTATTAAAACACTCTCAACAAACAAAAGTCCAAGACAGATGGCTTCACAGGTGAATTCTGCCAAACATTTAAAGAAGAGTTAATACCTATTCTTCTTAAACTATTCCAAATATATAATTGATTATATGAGGCCAGCATTACTCTGATGAAGACACTACAAACAAAATACCAGATGAAAAAATCCTCGACAAAATTATATTATATTATATTAGCCACCTATGAAAAACTTACAGCTAACTATAAACTAGAATGAAGTAGCAGAAAGAGAATTTAAGAAAACAATCTCATTTACAATTGCACCAACAATAATAAAATAAATGTAACCAAAGAAGTGAAAGACCTATACTCTGAAAACTTTAAAATATTGATGAAACAAATTGAAAATGACACAAAAAAATGGAAAGATATTCCTTGCTAATGGATTAGAAGAACAAATATTGTTAAAATATTCATAGTGCCCAAAGCAATCCACAGATTTAATGCAATCCCTATCAAAATACCAACAGTGCTTTTCACAGAACTAGAACAAATAATTCTAAAATTTATATGGAACCACAAAAGACCCTGAATAGCCAAAAAATCTTGAAAAAGAGCAAAACTGGAAGTGTCATAATCCCAGATTTCAAGATATACTACAAAGCTGTAGTAATCAAAACAGTATGGTACTGGCACAGATCAATAGAACAGAATTGAAAACCCAGAGATAAATCCATGATTACATGGTCAATTAATTTTCAACAAAAGAAGCAAGAAATGTGCAATGGAAAAAAAAGTCTCTTCAACAAATGGTATTGGGAAAACTGGACAGCTACATAGAAAAGAATAAAACTAGGCCACTTTCTTACACCTTACACGAAGATAGGCTCAAATTAGATTAAAAACCTAAATGTGAGACCTGAAACCATAAAAATCAGAAAGCACAGGAAATAATTTCTCTGACACCAACCATAGCAACATTTTTTTTTTTAGATATGCCTCCTGAGACAAAGGAAACAAAAGCAAAAATAAACTATTGGGACTACAGCAAAATAAAAAGCTTCTGCACAGCAAAGGAAACAGAACTAAAAGACAACCTACTGAATAGAAGAAGATATTTGCAAATGACATATCCAATAAATGGTTAGTATCCCAAATATATAAAGAATTTATACAATGCAACACATACCAGAAAAAAAATAATTTGATTAAAAATGGGTAGAAGACATGAAAAGACTTTTCCCTAAAGAAGGCATACAGATGGCCAACGGGCACATGAAAAGATACTCAACATCACTCATCATCAGGGAAACGCAAGTCACAACCACAATGAAATAGCACCTCACACTTTTCAAAATGGATAAAATCAAAAACACAAGAAACAAGTGTTGGCAAGGATATGGAGAGAAAGGAGCCTTTGTGCCTCATTGGTGGAAATGCAAACTGGTATGGCCACTGTGGAAGTTAATATGAATGTTCTTCAAAAATTAAAAATAGAGCTACAATATATTTTTTAACTCCAATACCAGGTACTTACCCAAAGAATATGGAAACACTAATTCAAATGGATACATACAATGTTTATTGTAGCCTTATTTGCAATAGGAAAATTATGAAAATGGCCTGTGTCCATCAATTGACAAATGGATCCTGACAATTATTCAGCCATAAAAAAGAAGGAAATCTTGGGACTCTTGGGTGGCTCAGTCAGTTAAGCAACTGACTCTTGATTTCAGCTCAGGTCATGATCTCAGGGTCATGAGTTCAAGCCCCATACCAGGCTCATGATGGATCTGGAGCCTGCTTAAGATTCTCTCTCTTGGGCAGCCCCAGTGGCTCAGCAGTTTAGTGTTGCCTTCAGTCTAGGGCATGATCCTGGAGTCCCACGATCGAGTCCTACATCAAGCTCCCTGTATGGAGCCTGTTTCTCCCTCTGCCTGTGTCTCTGCTGCTCTCTCTCTGTCTCTGTGTCTATGTGTGTGTGTGTGTGTGTGTGTGTGTGTGTGTGTGTGTCTCATGAATAAATAAATAAATAAATCTTTAAAAAAGATACTCTCTTCCTCTCCCTTTCCACCCCCCCATCTCTCTCTTTCTTTCTCTCTCTCTCAAAAAAGAAAAAATGAATGAAATCTTGCCATTTGCAATGACATGGATAGAGCTAGAGAGTATAATGCCAAGTGAAATAGGTCAGTTAGAGAAGGACAAATACCGTATAATTTCACTCATTCGTGGAATTTGAGAAACAAAGCACACCAACAGGAGAAAAAGGGAGAAACCAAAAAACAGACCCTTAACTATATAGAAATCTAACTGGTTGATTGTTTACCAGAGGAGAGGTGGTGGGGGTGGTTAGTGAAATAGACCATGGGGATTAAGAGTACATTTATGGTAGATGAGCACTGAGTAATGTATAAAATTATTGAATCATTACATTGTATCCCTGAAACTAATATAACACTGTATGTTAACTGCACTGGAATTAAAATTTTTAAAATAAAAAGGTAAATAAATATAAAGAAATCATGGATAAAAATAATTAGTATTTTCAGTCATAATAAATTTAAAGAGAAAAATAAGATCAATTCTATGTTTATACTTTGGAATGTATAGCTATAACCTTTTAGAATAAAAGTTGTTTGAAAATGGAATAGGTAATTTAATTTGATAAGAAACATACTTAGAAATGGAGAAAAGCTTTTATTTCTTAGGTAATTGCCACTTACTAAATGATAAATTGGTGAGGAACACATAAATTCATTATTTATTTGGGAAAAAACTAGTACACATTATAGTTTTTTTTAGTACACGTTATAGTTTTAAAAATGAAAGTATATTGTATTAAGTTTCAGGTAAGCAGTATTAAATTGACTTTTTTGCTTATCTGCTTCCTCTTTGATCATACTCTGATGGTATTATGAATCTACTGAAATTTGGCTTCATTTTCCCTGAAACTTCAAAAATACAGGAAGAATCCATGTAAGCACTTCTACATTCATCATGGCAACTGCATTATCAAATTCCCCACAATAATCTGTTGTCTTTGCAGAAATTCATATTAATTTTTAACCAGCTGAAAGGCTTTCTGTATAAGTTCCAAATCTTACTTAATGGAAATCTTTCACAACTATTCATGATTCAATATTGTACCATATTTTACTTTCATTATAAAATGAATAAATTCAATTAATATTTATAATTTCCTTTGAGAAGAAAAAAAACATAGGTAGTTGAATTTATAGGCCAACAGTACACTGATAGTCCCTAGTGAATGCAAGGTATACTTCCCCCATCCTTTTTTTTTTTAAATAGGCTCCACACTGGGTGTGGAGGCCAACATGGGGCTGGAACTCACAACCATGATATTGAGATCTGAGCTGAGATCAAGAGTTGTTTGCTGGACTGACTGAGCCACTCAGGCACCTCCGTCATCCCCCAATCCCTCAATTTATATTCTCAAGAAATAGTTGTTGTTTTGGGGACAAACTATACTTTGCCTCAAAAAAGGCAAAAAAATATTATAGATAGACCATAGATATCAGCACATATTTTGAGTGGCATTCAAGTTCTAATAAGATGGCCTATAGACCTCTGATTTCTTTCCGATAGAGTTGCATATTTTTCCCAGACTCTGACTCTCTCACTTCCAAACGTCAATCAATGCTGCTGCTGCTGACATTATTGAGTTTATCCTTATCCACTATTTCCTATCTGCTACCACCACCACCTCCAGATGCTTCTACTCACTTCCAAGACTCATACCTCCACCCCATCCCACTCCAGCTCAGTGAATCAGTGAGGCAGCAGTGACACAGTGGGGACTTCCACTCCCTGCTTCCTCCTCCTCTCCCTTTCCCTGCTAACAGGGAAAGACTTATTTCTACGATCAGCTTAAATATGCTTAGTTTATCATTTCTTTCAGATGATTCAATAATTTCAAGTCTCTGCCTGTAGTTCATTTCCTCATGTTACTTGTTTTTATCCACTGAGCCCATTTTCTATGGAACTGAAACATTTTCTGGGTCATTTTCATACATGTAAAGCATGTGGGATATGCAATATAAAAATGACTCTGAAGACTTGGACCTTCATGACTGAAGGAAAAACAAGAACCTGGGCATACCTGGACAGAAGTATATATAAATTTAAAGACAACCTGGGCACCTGGGTGACTCAGTTGGTTAAGCATCTGCATTCAACTCAGGTCATGATCTCAGGAGTCCTGGGATCAAGCCTCACATCAGCCTCCCTCGCTGAACAGGGAGCCTGCTTGTCCCTCTCCCTCTGCCTCTCCCCTCCCCCTGCACCGGTGTGTTCTATCTCACATAAATAAATGAAATCTTTTTAAAAAATAAATAAAAATAAAGACAATGCATAAAATGGCTCAGTAGTACAAATACTTGTGTGGAGAAATGAGCTTTCAAAAGATGATGGAGAGCAACTCCATCACACTCAAAAGAAACTCAAAAGTCTCTATTTACAAGTTAATAAATAGAAGTAATTTGAAAGCAATTAAGGACAGAAAGTTTATAACCTGAGCATTTCTTGGTGAAAATTATTTTGGCAGCTATGCCCAATGCCAAAACTAGTGAAGAGGGGGGAGATATGGGAAGCCCAGTGGGAAGATCACCAATGTGGTCTAAATGAATCATAAGTGCCTAGACAACCAGATTATATGTAGAGAAAAAAGGAGCAGTCAGAGCACAGAGTAGTTTTTCACTGAATATTTGCTGTCTTATAAATGTCAGGCTCTCCACTCAGTGCTATGAATAGAACATTGGACAAGAACAACAAAACAACAATGTCTCTGCCCTTTCAAAGCTTAAAAGATAAGGAGCCTGAAAGAAGTCTTCCCTGAGAAACTCAGTTTCTCTGAAGGATAAGTTGGATCTAACCAAGATCAGGTTTTAGGTAGTGAAACCATTTACAAAAAATACTAATTTTCAGCAGATGAAGTCTAAATTTTTGGCTACATTTCTATCATTGGTGTCTCACGGCTCACATTAGGACCACATCATTCACTCATTCAGCATATATTTATTGAGTAGTTTACTTTGTACTTGCCATAGGTCCAGATGCTTGGGATGCAATGGAAAAAATCCTAAACTAAGTTAGAGGAGAGAGAAACATAAACTGACAATTTCAACACACCAGACAAGGGCTGTGTGGTTTCAGGAGAGAATTAACATCGATAATAGTAACAGTGTCTGGAACTACAAAATAATAACTATTATCACCAAGTTTTTGAGAGTTATCTTCACACAGGCAACACCCTTTTTGAACTTGGCCACAGCAACTTCTTGCAAGATACATCCATGAAGGCAAGGGAAACAAAGCAAAAATGAACTATTGGGACTTCATCAAGATAAAAAGCTTCTGCACAGCAAAAGAAACAGTCAACAAAACTAAAAGACAACCTACAGAATGGGAGAAGATATTTGCAAATGGCATATCAGATGAAGGGCTACTATCCAAGATCTATAAAGAACTTATTAAACTCAACACCAAAGAAACAAACAATCCAATCATGAAATGGGCAAAAGACATGAACAGAAATCTCACAGAGGAAGACATAGACATGACCAACAAGCACATGAGAAAATGTTCTGCATCACTTGCCATCAGGAAAATACAAATCCAAACCACAATGAGATACCACCTCACACCAGCGAGAATGGGGAAAATTAACAAGACAGGAAACAACAAATGTTGGAGAGGATGTGGAGAAAGGGGAACCCTCTTGCCCTGTTGGTGGGAATGTGAACTGGTGCAGCCACTCTGGAAAACTATGCGGAGGTTCCTCAAAGAGTTAAAAATAGATCTGCCCTACGACCCAGCAATTGCACTGCTGGGGATTTACCCCAAAGATACAGATGCAGTGAAAGACCGAGACACCTGCACCCCAATGTTTATAGCAGCAATGTCCACAATAGCCAAACTGTGGAAGGAGCCTCAGTGTCCATCAAAAGATGAATGGATAAAGAAGATGTGGTTTATGTATACAACGGGATATTAGCCATTAGAAATGACAAATACCCACCATGTGCTTCAACCTGGATGGAACTGGAGGGTATTATGCTGAGTGAAGTAAGTCAATCGGAGGACAAACATTAAATAGTTTCATTCATTTGGGAGAATATAAAAAATAATGAAAGGGAATAAAGGGGAAAGGAGAGAAAACAAGTGGGAAAAATTAGAGAGGGTGACAGCACATGAGAGACTCCTAACTCTGGGAAACGAACAAGGGGTAGTGGAAGGGGACGTGGGGGGAGTTGGGGTGACTGGGTGACGGGCACTGAGGGGGGCACTTGACAGGATGAGCACTGGTGTTATACTGTATGTTGGGAAATCAAACTCCAATAAAAAATATACAAAAAAAAGAGAGAGTTATCTTCAAGTATATATATATTTTAAGATTTTATTTATTTATTCATGAGAGATACAGAGAGAGGCAGAGACATAGGGAAAGGGAAAAGCAGGCTCCCTGCGGGGAACCCGATGTGGCACTCAATCCCAGGACCCCAGGATCACACCTTGAGCCAAAGGCAGATGCTCGGCCACTGAGCCACCCAGGTGCCCTGACAGTAGATTTTTTTTTTAAGTTGCATTAAATACATTATACAAGAAAATGCAGTGGTGGAGATGCAAAAGATAATTAGAACTCTACATGCTACTCCTCTGCCACCATTGCGGCCTGGGCATGATCATTGGCAAGGAGGAAAGAAGTCCACATTAGGACTAGAAGTGTCAGCTTTGTGACTCCTGCTGCCTTCCTTTCAAATACAAAATAAAATCACATAATAAGAAACTTCATAAGCAGCAGGAGAAGAAATGAGACTCAAAACCAAGGTAAAGTCCATGCAACTCAAGGCACTAAATTGATGGTGTTGATCCTCTGAGAGATGCAGTTGTTTTGCCAGCAATACCCCCCTTGTCATGGCAGGTGGATGGGCTGAATAATAACAGGCCTTGTGAATGATTGGAGGTGGGAGGCAGGAGACTATTTCCTGAATCCATCCTCCTGAGTCTCCACAGAGCTCAGAGGGGGAATTTTTGTATATTTACAACGATCATTTGGGTATCTTCCATCACCAAAATTGGATATGTAATGTCTCACATTCTACTTATTTAGCAATAACACATTTAAGGTGCCAGCTTCAGACTTCTCAGGAAACGGTAGTGCTGATGGAACTCTGCCAAAAGCCCAAGAAGGTTCTGAAGGGCTTGGCTGAGGAAAGGTAAAACCAGAGAATAATTCGATCCAGCATGAAAGGTCACACAAGTCAAGGTCTGTTGTCAAAATGCTGCCAGGGAGGATTAATTAATATCAATTGAGCAAGCAAGAGTGGCTGGCATTTTACCAAGCCTGCCTTTCCCAGCTTTCTCCCACTAAAAATGATTGTGGAGTTTTAAGCTGCCAGGGCCAACAGATGCTCACCTCTCTGGCCATAATGAAATGAAGGGGCGCTGACATGACTATGAAGGTACACTCCTCTCTGCCTTCAGCTACACAAAAATAGGTTTTGTAGTCATTTATCTAGGAGCATTTTCTTTTCCCAGAGAAATAAACAAAACAGCTAAAATTTATTGAGTTTTTTTTTTAATTTATTGAGTTCTAAATACCAGACCCTCAGTTGGGGACTTGTTTTATGTTTAATCATTCAGTGTCCACAATAACCCTGCAAAGTATTATTATCCTCATTTTACAGATGAGGGAACTGATGCTTTAATATTAGCCAAAGACACACAGCACACAAATTCTCAAGCTTCAAAGCCAGTGCTGCCTCCCCACACTGCATGTGTCCTGCTGGATCTAAGCAGTCCCTTACTTGCTGAGGGAAACTCTTCGTAATAACCACAATATTGCCTATTACTAGAGGCCACTCTGATCCTATTGACTGGCTTGGGCTAGGCCAGGTGAAACCTTAAGGATCATTAACTAATGCTGAGTAATGGTTAAACCCTGAGCAGTTTACCTAGAACCAGCTGATTCCTTTCCAAGAGCATTAAGCCTAGAGCATAAAACAGAGCATAAACCCACATGTTGGAATCATACTGGGGTTCACTGGAAAACAAAGACGTGTAGCACTCTGAGTGGGCAATCAGAAGCCTCTCCCTTTTCTGGTTCTTCTGTTCTCAGATGGACCTATTTAACAGAATATATCCTATAGGATATGAAGGATTTTCTGATTTTCTTCCTTCTACTTCTGCAAGACACAATTTCAAAGCCCAAGCTTCTAATCACACACTTTGGAGGGTGTAGCAGATATTCTGTGAGTTGTGCTCAACTTCTTGCATACATATTTTTAAATGACAAAATATCATAACTCTTGTTGAAGAAGCATGAGGATGCCCAAATAGGAAGGAAAGGCTAAAATGTTGGTTGTTATAAGACTCTGAATATGCCATGACAATTAGCATAAATTTATACTATCAGATCCTAACTTACTGTTAGTTATTGTGTGTCAATCTATCCGAAGGATTGTGTTCTATTTGTATTTTGTTGTCATTTTAAAATTCTTCCTGCTTTCCTCAAGCACACAGACCAGTGCTTTGGGTCGTAGACTGAGCATTCAATAAAACAAACATGTATTGAACTCCTACTTTTACTTTTTTACTTTCGCAACCAACCTCTGGTGTATTCATATCTTGCCCATCAAATCTGATTGTTTTCTTCACTGTTAGTTACTGGATATAACTCTCAGGTCAACATATCACTTTCCAGGATTTTAGTTTCCTTCATTACATCAAACCAGTGGACTCTCAAATCTAACCATGATCTTGAGTGCAATGACAGCATCGGCATTAACTCTGTAGGGAGACACAAAATCCAATGCCTACTTTATAGATGTTGTGTTGCACATGGTCATGGCTCTGTGACCTAAGTCAGTTCACCTTATTGACAGAGCAGACACTAGATTAAAGACGTTTATTAGATAGTTATAGATGCACAAGACTTTAAGAGAGATGAAGACCTGATTGATGGGAGAGGTAACCTAGAAAAGAGATTGGCAGAAGGAATGGAACAGCTCCACTTCCAGATGGCGTGCATGCAGAGGTATCCCAGGTATCTGCACCTAAATAACTTCCATTATGTGTGTAGAGCACTTGAATGCTTATCCTGTGACATGCACTGTATCGGGCACATCGCTCATAACATGTAAATTAATTCATACGAAACTCCTATGAGTTTCCCAACTGAAATCCAGTAGAGTAGGTTTAAGAAAGATAACTGTCACCAACCCACATAGCTTGAGAATCAAGACTTACACTCCGGTCTGTTCAGATCCAAGGCTCAAGTTTTTGCCCAAACCTGTTTATGATACCTGGTGTCCATTTGGAGAAAGTCTAAGGATGCTTCTGCACAGCCTTTTCCTATTTTTAAAATTAGTCCATTTATAATATAATGGGGTATTTTGTTTTATATTATAAAGTTTTTTTCTCTCCTATCCTTAAACAATCTCATTGACTCTCCCAGTTTCGCCAATCCCCTCAGTCAAAGAACTTGCCTACCTTTACCATCCTCATTCCCCCCACAGGTTCCAGAAGTGTATTTCTAACTGCTTGTCTTATCCTTTCCCCCAAATATTCCATCGGAATCTCAAATACAACATGTCCTAATATGCATTCATAAAAGCTTAGAAGTGGAATAGACATTAGAGTTTACCTAAAATAAAAACAGCAAGTTTGTATATAGGATTTTGTCCTGAGTGCTTCATGTATTAATGCATGTAGTTCTCCAAACATATATTATGTGGATATTATTATCTCCATTTACAGATAAGGAAACTGAGGCACACAGAAGTTAGGTAAATGGGCCAAACCACATGGCTAGTAACTGGGGTGGGAGCGTGAGGTTTGCTGGTATTTGAATGTGGGCAATCCAATTCCAGATACTGGGTTCTTCACCACCATACCCTACCACCTCTCCCACTTGATAGTAAGGACGCTGCAACCCACAGTTTTTGTGGCCTATCCAAGACCACATAGACAAAGTGGCAGAATTAGGATCTTCAAACTCCCGGGCCATTGTAATTCTACTCTATTCCACTGTCTCCCTTTATCTGCCCCTACTATAACACATGCCTTCTCTGGAATTCTCTTCTCCGAATTCTGTTAGCAACTTCACTGTACTCTCAGTTACCCTGCCTGAACCCCCAGTCATCCTTTTCCAGACCTCTTTTATCTAGCTAGTTGCCCAGACCCATAGATTTAATTTCATCCATCTCTCTCACCTAATCCTAACCCTCCTTTCTTCACTGCTCCTGCCCCCCACTCACATTCTCATCTAATTTTAGACTCCCACTTCCTTTCCCTGCTCTTTTAGATGATTCTTTCAGATATGCACATCCTGACTTCTTTTTTTTTAAGATTTTATTTTTATTTATTCATGAGAGACACAGAGACAGAGAGACAGAGAGAGAGGTAGAGACACAGGCAGAGGGAGAAGCAGGCTCCATGCAGGGAGCCCAACGTGGGACTCGATCCTGGGTCCCCAGAATCAGGCCCTGGGCTGAAGGCGGTGATAAACCGCTGAGCTACCCGGGCTGCCCCACATCCTGACTTCTAAGCAACATGTGTATACTGTTACTGTTTGAGTTTTTAATGTTAGGCATTGGCCATTGATTTCTCTCAACGGAAGATGAAGATTTTGCTCTTTTCCTCCTCAGCTCCCACTCTCACTGCAATCTTCGTAATTTGGTTCGATCAGTGTTTGTTATGACCAAGTAAACACTTTTATTGACTCCTGTAACATAATGTGTCTTTCCCTTCCTTAATGAACAGTTTGTTTACTCTGGAGTGTCATTTGCTGAGTTCTCAATCATGAATTCAACAATGAATCTCCCCTATGGTGTCAGCATTCTTCTCAATATGCTCAGAGAGCTCAGGGGTGCTTCCGGTATCATTGTAGTGACAGCCCTCACTGAACTTCAGATGTGCCCTACCCCTGTCCCAACCCTCTGCCATCACCCTGACGAATCCCATCTTCCAACTCTTGGGTTGGAGCTCTGTTTTCTGGACCCCAAGTCTTTTTTTCTAGCTATAACTTCTCATCTTGTTGATGTAGTGCCCTGAGAAATGGTGCATAGAAGGTACATTTTTTTAAGACTTGTAAAATTCTCCCCTCACATTTGACTGAGAGTATGTATGGGTATAGAATTCTAGATTAGAAAATTTCTGTCCCTTAATAGTGAGATTTATACATGTGTTATATATGTATGAATAGTGTATGTATAAATCTCACATAATATATGTATAAATTTCACTATTAAAGGACATTAAGTTTCTACATGGAAAGGGCTCTTTGATTTGAGTGCTCAGCAAAATAAATGAAAATACACCCCCATCAAAGCACATCATTGTGAAGTTTCAGGACACTGGAGACAAAGGAAAGATTCAACAAGTTTCCGGAAGTATAGAAAAATAAATAGTAGGAGGAGGAAAAGGAGATTCATACAAAGGATCAAAAATGTCACAGATAATAGCCACACTGGAGGCTAGAAGACACTGTTTTCTACATATACACACACACATATATATAAACATTATATATACTATATATAAGATAATAAGTAATTGAAATATTATCTATTTAATTGAATTCTACATAATATATATAATTGAATAATATTCCTTTTCTTTTCCCTGTATAGTCTGATTCTCTAAGTTTTTGTTTTAGACTCTATCTTCCATATCATAGGTTACATTTTGGAATGGCCCACTAATGGGCTGTTTGGAAGCCTTGAAAAAAATGAATATGTGGAGCTGTCAATGAGGAGCTTGACTAAAGGACAATCTCAAACAGTCAGATTAGATTTGGGGAGAAACATCTGATATCAATTTCTATAAAACTTTTCCTCTTGCTGATCAGATTCCATAGGGAAAACTTCCAATTTCTGCTTGAATGGCCTAAGCCTAGCTACCAGCATTACAATACACAAGAGGAAAAAGTGGGCTGAGAGTCTCAGATTCAGAGTAAATTTTCATTTAATGCCCTTGTTTTCATATAATAATCTTGCCCTAAACTCTATTTGGTATTCCCCACTCTTAAGACCTATTTTATAATCCCCAGAGAATAAATCTCTAGACTCCTGCCTGGTTAAACAAGGGGATCATCTTAGCTTTATGCAATGGAAGAAAGAGCAGAGGGGATGAAGGAAATCAGAATATGTCACTCCAAAATATGCTCCTTTGACATAAAAATTATTTTGAGCTGAAGGCAATTAGCAGAAAACGCAAGGACAGCTCCCCACTTTCTACCTGAAGGTAGGATATAAATTCTCCTTTTACCAGTCAGACTCTTATCAGCCCAGAAATGGCACTAAAGGAATCTACAAACAAACCTGACTCCATTAGTTTCCTCCCATGTATTTACCTTCCCAGTATGCTGCCCTTGGAAGTCTAAAATTGCCTTTCTTTATGTCATTTCTTTACAAACATATTATTCTTTGTTGAAGATGCTACGTTGGCTTGAATTCTAAGCCACCGTTTGGAATTGATTTTGATTTAGGTTTCTCCCACGTGGTATGTACAACTCATATTAATAAATTGTTGTTTGCTCTTGTTAATCTTTTTGTTAGAGTCTCAACTGAAAACCTAAGATGGATAGAAGTAAAATTTGCTTCCCCTGTAGGATCATCTTCTATTTAAATAAACTTTCAATTAATTATTTTGGTTTATAGCCCCAATTTACCCACAGTCCCAGAAGCAACTGGTGCTGCCAACCCCTTAGCCACTGAGAATTCTGCACTGTAACTTGGGTTACTTTTCAGCTCTTCATATTTCTCAGGTCTGCCAATTAAGTTTTATCCATCAACTCCGCCAGCTTCCAAATTTTTGCTATTGGCTCCTCTCCATTCCTTTAGGCATTTCAGGCTTAAAAACTAAAATCCTCATACTGTCAATTTAGCATGGGTTGAGAGGGGCAGAAGTTCAATTCTTATATTTGACTTGCATGTTTACATAGGTATTGGCCATCATTTGCTCTTGGCTAGTAAGTCACTAGTCTTCTAATTCCCTGGTCATGTCAATCCTCTGTTTAGAAATAATCAATTTTTCTGGTGATGAAAGCAACTATTTTCCATTGACTATAGCAGATGTTCTCAACCTGTTTACTGTCCCCATCACTATTCACATGAATAATTTTTTCATCAGGATTACCACTCAGTATAATTCAATGCTTACAACTCCCAAGATTATGATACTTCATATAGGGCCTTAGCTTACCATTTTGATTTATTACATATGACTCCCATTATTCCTTGCTTCCACCAAAATTGGTTACATTTTTTGTCCCCTTAATTTGTCATTATTTTCTTCTCTCTGAGACTTTGCTTATGCCGTTCCTGACAAGTGGAATACTCATTTCTAGAAAACAAATTCTTCTAAGCCCCCAAGCCCAGGTCAAATGTACTTCTTCAATGAAGCTTCAATGAAGCATCCCACATCCCTTAGCACCATAATGCTGTATACTTCACACATAGCACGTGTACATCTCATTTGGTTTTTTACTAAAGATATTATTTGTATCATTATTTTCATGTCTTTATGTAGGCTCTTTGACAGAATTGTGTCTTATTCTTGCATCTTAGCCAATGTAATAAACTCATAGGCTCATGTAAGTGAACTAAATCTACCCAAACTATAATATGCAAGAATAAATAATAATCTCTAAAACCTTAAAATATTTTTCCTCTTATATTTCACTTATGTATTTATTTGAAAATCCAAAAAGATTTAATACAAAAATTTTAAAAAGGAAACTCCACCTACTTCATCCCTGCTCATTTAACTGATTCATGGCAATTGTGTAATTCCAAAAATAGGCTGAAATTTGGTTGCAAACTTTATATTCAAGAGGAAAAAGAAAAAAAAAGAGGAACAAGAATCATTATCCAAAAGTGTAATTTTTCCCATAAAAAATATTGATCTAAATTTCTGTGCAGCTTACTGTTGAGACTTTGCACATGACTTACTAAAGCAATTTCCTCAGATATGAGAACATGGCTGGCTTGAGGGGTTTATGGATATTATTATAGTAACTTCAGAAAGATAACCAAGTAAAAGCCATTTTTTAAATCTACTTCAGTACTTAAAATACTTTGTGCCAGGGCGGCTGGGTTGCTCATTTAGTTAAGTATCTGACTCAATTTCCACTCGGGTCATGATCTCAGGGTTGTGCAATTGAACCCCATGCCTAGCTCCATACTCAGTGGGTAGTGTGCTTGAGATTCTCTCTCTGCCCACCCCCATGTGTGTTCACTCTCTTTCTCTAAATAATAAATAAATAAATATTTATAAATATTTATAAGTAAATACATATTTATTTCTCTAAAATAAATAAATCTTTTAAAAAAATAAAATTTGTGTCATCTGGAGGAGAGGGTAATTAACAAAACACAAGGGGCCAGCCCAGGTGGTTCAGTGGTTTAGCGCCACCTTCAGCCCAGGGCGTGATCCTGGAGCCCCCGGATCTAGTCCCATGTAGGGCTCCCTGCATAGAGCCTGCTTCTCCCTCTCCTGTGTCTCTGCCTCTCTCTCTGTGTGTCTCTCATGAATAAATAAATAAAATCTTAAACAACAACAACAACAAAAAACACATGCTGCAGTAAAAATATCTACAGCTCATTGTCAAAATAAGTCCAGTTTTAGACTCAACATCCTCCCCAGTTCTTATTTTCAGGGCCATATTTTAATAACATTTCTGATTACTATTAGCCATTCCATATTATTGTATTTAATGTAAATAGCTCCTATTCATTGGGCATGTATTTTGTGCCATGCATTGTATTTATTTATTTTTCTTATTTAATAGTTACAAAATCCCTTTAAGTATTATTATTCCCATTTTTATAAATATATAAATTAAGGCTTAAAAGGAAGCTAAGTAAATTGTCTAGGGTCAAAAAACAGGTAAATAGTTCTTTTTCTCTTACTGATTTTACTTTAGGATTATTTGTAGATGCTAGCGATCAGTTTGTCTATAGAACTTCTCTACAAAGTTTCTATACTTTGGCTTTTATCCAAGAATCAGTGGAAAGGGAATTTTTGTATATAGGTTTGTTTGTTATCTGTAGTGAAAGGTTAAAAAAAAATTACCTATGTGGACTGTCTCTAAAGTGCATATCCTTTTGCAAAATATTTGTGTTAGTTCTATTTGTCATCTGTGTGCATCTAAGAGTGGTAGAAACTGTGTTCTTCGGGGTTGTCTGTCTTCCCTTCTTGCACCTGCTGATGAAAGCCATTGTGCCTCATGCTGTCTCGACATCCAGCAGGAGAGCTCTATTCTCCACAGAAGTTTTAATCAGCTCCTCACAGTCTACCTAAACTCTCTGCTTCCTATCAGCTGCTCTTTAGGAACATGTGTTGTAATGAGAATCATGTTTTTCCTTAAAACCAAAGGGACCCAAACTCTATCTCTCAAAGATTATGCACCCAGCACTGTGTTACATGGTTTTAAAAAGCTCTCTTGTTGGGGCGCTAGGTTGGCTCAGTTGGAGGAGCGCGTGGCTCTTGATCTCAATCAGGGTCATGTGAGTTTGAGCCCCACATTGGTTGTAGAGATTACTTACATAAATAAACTTTAAAAAGAGAAAAGCTCTCTTGTTTCAGGTTAACCACTAACTTCTATCCACAAAGTATGAGCTGTTTCCATTATACCATTCCATCTTTTCAGCAACATAATTGGGGTTATATTCATGATCAACTACTCAACATCAAGTAAATGATCAAATATATCAAAAAACATGCAGTAAATGAGTTGTTTATTGAGCATCTATTAATCATAATGGGATAAGTACTGAATTGATGCATAAATGAATGAAAATTTATTGTACATATGCAGAGAATCCTGATATTTCCTAAAGTATTGACAATGGATGCAATCAATCAGCTATATCCCAAAATCGGCCTGAAACAAATGTAATACTTTTCGGATGGACTGTAGTCTTCTTCCTGCAATCTCCATCCTCAACTGCCAACAACTTTCTCTCCAGGAATCAGAGGCATCAAAATTGTGGTAACTATAATCCTGTATTAAAGTTGAAAGTATATATTTCAAAAATATCCATGGTACAATCTGTATGTTGGAAGTCCCAAGGGAAGAGCTCTGTTGTCAGGATATGATGAGGGAGGGATCTTGAATTTTGATCTTTTTCATCAGATTTTCTTATCCCTTCTCTGTAATCTATCCCCCACAACCTCCCTCCATCCTCACACACATCCTCCTCCCCCTATTTAATCTGTTGAAACTTAATCACCAGCGTGGTGGTATCTGGAGGTGCAACACCTGGGAGGTGACTAGGTCATGAGGGCAGACTATTCATGAACAGGATCAGGGCCCTTATAAAAGAGACCCCAAGGAGTTCCCTTGTCCCTTCTTTGGCCAACTGAGGACACAGAAAGAAGACAGCCATCTATGAACCAGGAAGTGGGCTCTCACCAGATACTGAATCTGCACGTGCCTTGATCTTGTACTTCCCAGTCTCCAGGACTGTAAGAAATAAATTTCTGTTGTTTATAAAGTACCTAGTCTATGGTATTCTATGAGAGCAACCCCAAAAAGACGAAGACAGACCTTCAAAGTCAACTTTGGTGGAAAAAGAATTCACTACAAGGCAATCTGAGAGAGGAAAGGAGGTAGTTTTACTCCTTTGCCTTAGAAGTGGTTCTCAAATACCTAACAAAATTGCCTAGAGTGCTTTCAAAATATGTAGTTCCAGATCTCCATCCTCTAGAGATGTGATGTGTCTGGAAAGACTCAGGAATCTGCATTTAATAAGCATTCCCTGGGAGATTCTAATGATGCAGTTCTGGGAAAGACTACATTTTAAGAACCCTGTTTTAGAAAGAGGAGAAGGTGGTTTTTTTTCTTGATTTATTAATAAAGTCCCAGGAACTGAAGCCAACTATCCCATCTAGACCCCTTCATCACATCTACCTCCTACAGAGTCTACCGCATCAGAAGACAGATTTCATCAAGGAGTAATGTGTAGACATTAAGCTGTCTCCAGGAAGAGGTGTCGGTTATAACAAAAATGTGAGATCCAGGAACAGAGCAGAAGAGGAATTTCACAGGCTTGGTTGGAGAGTGGGTGTCTGGGGATGCTGGGATGATGCAAATTTGCATCCAAGTGCCAGTAGTTGCTTCAATTATTCAAACAATTAAACTCTTCTTTCCAAATACTTCCAGTGACTGGCTTTTACTTTCATAGCTTCCAAGATGTAGAGTGGGCCAGAGCAAATAACAGTCTTGTTCTATGGAACAGCTCGAGATATCTCGAGTATATGGCCCTTCCTAGCTGTTTTCAACCTGAGTCTACATTTCAGTTTATTTCTTCTGCCTGTGGGCTAATTTACTGGATCAGTATCTTTAGTTTGCACGTAACAATGGCTTGGCTTTATAAGTTCCACTAGAGAATGGCACAAGAATAAAAATAGAAGTGTCTGAGCTGCCTAAATGTGAGCATGGATCTCACAGGACATTGTATTATGTGCCAAAAGACTCCTCTGGGGATGGGCTTGCCACACTCCACATCCTCTCACTCTGCAAGGCTTGCAACTGTCCGCTCAGCCCCCACTGGTGGCGCTGCACTGGGAAGGAGTCAGGTAAGCATCTCCCTTCCATGAGGAAAATAGGTGTCAGGCAAAGGGTACATAAAGGAGATCTCTAATTTTGATTTGTTCTTGAAATATATCCTTGAAGGAATGAAGTTTTGGGAGGCTTGGGGTAGGAAATAATATAAAGAAAAATGGACTAACGCTTACTTGCAAGGTCGTTTTAGGAAAACAGTCAAGTTAGTGTTTTCCTGTTCTGTTTTTGCTAAGTGTCCATATGCTGTGAGTCATTTATAGGGGAGCTTAGAATGAATCCTCTGAGGCCATTAGTGCCAGAATGTGCTTCTCAGAGTGCCTGATTCAGATTGCAGAGGTGCACTTGGTGGAACAGAGTTGTAGCTGCTTCTCTTGGTTATCTTCTGAGAATTCAACTTCAAGACTTCAATCGTGGTCTTTTTGACCCCAAAGCTGTGCTCTTTCCTGTGGGCAATGCTGCCTCTCCATCTAGTCTTCATAGGTGAATCACTTGGACTTTCCTCATCTCCTGTCACAAAGTGCTCTGCTCTGGTCCTTTGGGACGATCACTCCGGCCCTGCCCTGTACATGCAGTACCCTTTACACTCCCATTCTGCTACTCCTTGGACTAATTTTCATCTCATTTACATCTGGTGTAATATTTCAAGGTCTGTCTCAATTGCCTTTTCCAAAACCCTTCTGTAAGTCCTCAGGTGTTTCCTCTTCTTCTGTGACTCTATGGTGTTGACTTGAAGAACTGCTTGGTCTGTGTATAAACATCCGTATCTTTCCCATCAAAGTATGGATATGGATTATTTTGCCCTTGTCCTTTTCCAGTAACGTTACCATACCTGGCACCATACCATGTACAGCATAGGAATATAATACATATTTTTGAATGACTGCTGAGAATATATTTTTAAAATATTTTTTAAATTTAAAGGACATTAATTATGTTATTAAATTGCTTGTATAGTTTTTTTATTTATGCAAGTAATACATGTCATTTTAATGAAAAATTTTAAATACAGGTAGAATAAAGAACTTTAACATATATCTCTGGTTGAATCAAAGATAACCACTTTGAAGACACTGAGGTGTGTCCTCCTGGAAAGTTTTCTATGTTTATGTGTACATATTATATTAATATTTTGAGTGTGTTCTAGTTAGCCAAATCATAGATAAGGATGGTTCTCTTAACCAAGATTAAATCTGATCTTCTTAGATCTCTGGGCTATAGGCTCATCCCTGGACCAAAGGACCAGAGGAATGCTGTAATGGATAATCCCACCAGAAAGAGATGAATGAGTGTCAAACAGACAAAAATGGTGAGTGTCGATCACAGACTCACGTGATTTATGGAGAGCTGGACCTTATAGGAATGAGGAGCCAGGACCGCACAGAAACTAAAAAATTGTTAGCAACCATTGTCTCTGATAGTCTCTCAGTCTGTGTAGATCTATGCATGCTCTCATTTCTGCTTTTTGTTGAGCATGTTCCTTTGTTCTCTCTACTAAAAAAAGAAAGCCTTTAATAAAAACTCCTGTTTCTGGCTCCCCATGACCTTACCTTCCATGTGACTTTTACTCTGCCTGATGCTGATACTGGCCCACACAGTATGGCTGTGCTGATCAGCTCTCCACTGCCCTGTCTCAGCCTCTACTCCCAATTCTAGATGTCCAAGGGAAAGAATACTGAAGTTGGGTCAGAGTCTAGTTAAGTTACATTGACCTTTCCCAGCACTGTAAGTAGATGGGGTATTTTGAGAGAAGAAATGTGTCTTCTGTTGACCTATTCTACTTGACCTTGCATAGCTCACATCTTCTTTCACTATGATACACACACACACACACACACACACACACACACACACACACATTGGCATCTTGCAGGTTCCTCCCAGTACAAGCATTCTCCTGACTCAGGGCTTTCCCCATGCTACAGCCTTTGTCTACGATGTTTTTTCTTCATATTTTTCTACTTGCTTGCTTTCCAACTTTATTGAGATTCAATTGACATCTAATAGTGTATAAGGTTAAGTTATACATATGATGGTTTTGATATATGTATATAGTGCAAAATGATACCACAATAGGGTTAGTTAACATCTCCATCCCCTCACATGTTACTCTGCACGTGTGCGTATCTGTGTGTGGTGAAAACATTTAAATCTACTCTCAGAGCAACTTTCCAGTATATAATTTGTATTTTTAACTAGAGTTACCATGCAGTACACTAAATTCCTAGAATGTATTCATCTTATAGCTGAGATGAGAGTTTGTATCCTTTGACCAATGTCTCTTCATTCCCCACCCCCCACCCCAACACCGAGTTTCTGGCAATCACTATTATACTCTCTTTCTATGAGTTTGGCTTTTTTAGATTCCACATATTTTTATGATCTATTTCAATGCATCCTTCAAGTTTTGGCTTAAATATCACATTTTCTGACAGGCTTTCTTGCTCACATAATTTAAGTGTCTCCTGGAAATTCAGTAGCATTATACCTCTGTGTGTGTGTGTGTGTGTGTGTGTGCGTGTGTGTGTGTGTATAATATCTGTTCAGTCTTTTTCTCCCTCTCTCCCTCACTGGTCTGCAAACATCCACACAAAGGAAATATAATTTTTTTCTGAAATTTTATTATTTTTAGTTTGTAAGCCATCAAGCAGCAGCAATTTAATCTCAATTCCCCAGAGCTGCATGCATGTTCTGATGGCATGTGGGGTGGGAGGGAGCCATTGGGTGGGATTAGCCAGTCCTTGATAACATCATCTCTTCATACTGGGGTCAGGGAGATGGATTTATTCAAGGCTGATCTTTAATCAAATTCATCCATTCACTGCCACATCATCCCTAATTCCCATTTGCAAGTTGTCTAAGACAATATCTTCAAAATTGAACTTTTCTCAAGAACCTGTTTATTCAATACAGGCTACTTTTCTAGATTGAGGGGAAAAGAAACCATTGAGTGCATAATGAAAAATATTGTCTTTCTTTGAATGGCTGAGAATTGACACCATGAATAAGGATGTGATGGGGGAAGTCCTATACCACCAGAATTGGTCTGTGGATTGTATTTACAACACTGTAAAACCCATAATTTTCACTAAAACAAAATATTTTGAAAAAATATGAAGTACTTTGGAACAGTATGAAACTGTCAGTTGTAACAGACTTCAACTATCTAGTGCTCCTTAATGAAATCTCATATGATCTGAATTTCTTTTGCAATCAGTGGGCTATTTAAATTGATTATATTCACCTGCCTTGTATAGCACTCTAAGAAGTTAATTTGTTTTAATTAGGGAGAGTAATGGGTTCATTTATTTTGCTTTTGAAATTATTCTCAAATCATTCTGTATTGACAATGTTTTTAGGGGTTTTTGAAGCTAATTCCTCCTATGACACAATTAAGGGAAAGATCATTTATTTTCAGGACACAATTAATTGGCATATTTTAGTACCTTTAGTAAAGGGCATATGACAGCTCAGGATACTGAAAGAGTTCATAAACTTTTTTCATTGTATTATTTTAATCCACAAAAATTACCTGTAAAATTTGATGACTAAGTTACTTTTAGATGTAAGGCAGATGGGGCTGTGTTCCTTCAATTTTGGAAGTTGATTTTCTTGTGTCGTAATGTCTCTTGGTAATGTTCACAATCTAGCTAAATAATAATGTTTAAGTAATGCACTTTTGCCTTCTAAGTAAGATAACAGTATTATTTCTTAACCCACCTAGAAAACAAAACATGAATGGTTCATGATTAATCGAAATATTAGGTTTAATAATCAGCAGTATTTGCACCAAGCTGCTACCCAACACAGCAAAGCTGGCCTTTTAGAGTAATAAGCCCTCCTACAAGAAAATTCATTCTTTTTTTTTTTTTGAGAGAGAGAAAGAGCACACACACAAGGAGCAGGGGGTTGGGGGGGACCTAGGGGGGGTGGAGAGGGCAGAGGGATAGAGAAGAGAGTCTCAAGCAGGCTCCACACCCAGAGCAGAGCCTACCATGGGGCTCAATTTCATGGCCTCTGAAATCATGACCTGAGCCAAAATCAAGAGTCAGATGTTTAACTTACTGAGCCACCCAGGTCCACTGAGGTGCCCCCCAAAATTCATTCTTATAAAACATGAGAGCACTTTCCTGGTATTCGCATGGTGAAAGGAAGAACATGAAATTTAGATTCAAATATATTGGTGTTGACCCCTATCAAACTTCTGGAGCCACACAACTAAAATGGCAATAAAGGGACTCTGGTAGTCAAAGTCAATGTGCCTACAAGAGCATCTGCCTCTTTAAAAGTCCCTTCCCGGACCATAAGGCCAGTGAATACATGCCAGCACGGAGACTGGAACATCAGGATTAAAAGCACAGACTCTAGGATGTGATGGCCCTTAATTACATCCTGCCCTCTGCACTCACCGGCTGTCAGAACTTGGGGAGGTTAACTAATCTCTCTGCCTCTGTCTTTTTATCAACTATGAAATGAGAATAATAAAATAGTACCTCCCTCATGGAGTTGCTGTGAAGATTTAATGAGTTAATTAAGGTAAGGCTCTGAGGACAGCATGTGGGACGGACTAAGAATGAAATGAATACTCACTATGATTAACTGATGTTCATGGCCAAATGCATCCACTCGCAACCAAACTGTCCTCAGTTCATTTCAGTTCTGCTTTCTGGTTCCTCTGATTGCTGCCACCCACAGCCTCCCCCATTCCATGGTTCCTTCTTTACGGACTGGGGATTTATGACCGTGGGCTAACCTGCATTAAAATTAATGGCTTATATTCAATGCTTGTATTTTCCTAATTGCAAGAGAATATACACATTGCCCAAAGTTAGAAAACACACAAAAGTGTAAATAAAAAAGTAAAAATTAAAAAAACAGGATTTATGTTTTATGTATTTTCTCCAAGTCTCTTTTTCTAAGTATGTACATGTTCAATAAATTTGCATTTAGTTACATGTGGGGTTTTTTTCCCAATAAATCCATGAGTTATGTGTGAACTTTTTTTTAATAAATACAAGTGGATGGGACCCCTGGATGGCTTAGTGGTTGAGTGTCTGCCTTCTGCTCAGGGTGTGATCCCGGAATTCCGGGTTTGAGTCCCACATCGGGCTTCCTCTGAGGAGCCTGCTTCTCCCTCTGCCTATGTCTCTGCCTTCTCTCTGTGTCTTTCATGAATAAATAAATAAAATCATTAAAAAAATACAAGTGGAAAAATAAATTTTAAAAAACACAAGTGGATCGTTTTCAATAAATATACCACAGCACTGTATTTTCTATTCCTTATGGTTTATTTGACACAGACAGAATGCATGCAGGATAGGGGGGTGAGAAGGGCAGAGAGAGAGAGAGAGAGGGAGAGTCTGAAGCAGATCCCAGGCTGAGTGTGGAGCTTGACATGGGGCTCAGTTTTACGAGATCATGACCTGAGCCGAAACCAAAATTCGGTCAGTTAACTGACTGCACCACCCAGGCTCCCCTCTCTTCCTCACGATTTTCTTAATAAAATTTCTTTTCTCTGGCTTACTTTATTGTAAGAATACAGTATATAATAAATATAACATACAAAATATGTATCAACCAACTATTTATAGGTATGTCAATAGTAGGCTATTATTAGTTAAGTTTGAGGGAAGCCAAAATTATATGTGGAATTTTGACTGCTCAGGGTGGGGTATTACTAACCCTCAAGTTATTCAAGGGTCAACTATAAAATACTGTTTTCCCTGAGTTTTCTCTGTAACACTTTCATTGTCATTATGAGAATCTACCTGGAGCATTAAGAACAATCATTCCTTAGAATACTATATAACTAATTCTTTAGGAATGCATCTTATTCAAATCAGAGATATTTTAGTCTTGCTATGTCACCAAAAAGTTAAATTAAAAGACTTACCATTTAAATCACTAAAAGATGAAAGGCAACACCCACACTCTTATTTCTGTCCATCTGCTTTTGCCCTGCTCTTCTCTGCCTCAGGAGCCATGATCAAAGATCATCTGTCACTGCCAGTTCTGTGATGCACCCATGTCTGATGCCTCCATTTGGAGTTGCAGATTATGAACCAAGCAGATGGCAGCCACAAATCCAAAAACTAGATGGAATATTGCTTTTATGTAGAAAGACTACTTTTAAGTCATCCTATGTGTCATCTTCCTGTGGGTCACTTTCTTACAAATATCCTAAGCAACACCTTCATAAATGAATTTTTAAGAGAAAGCTGAAAGTGAGTTTTCTCTTTAAACCTAAGCCTCAGATAGATGATCCAAACCCCAGGTGTTCTTATGACTCTCCATTTCCATTTTATATTCCTTGAAGAAATATTTTTAAGAGTAAAATAAAGATCTTTTGGCTAATTAAAAAATTTATACATGGGAATAAATATTCCTAGGGTTTACTTAAGACTACCAGATGTCAAAAAATGTACTCTAAAAGTTACCAATTGCTTTCTTTCTTGAATATTTGGTATGCTATTAAAAAGAGGTTATATAAAGATAACCCATGTTTCATAAAGGAGGTTATTGATATCCTGCACCATATAATAAGAAAAGTAAATACCGAAACTGAAATACTCATAAAAAAGAAAAGAAATGAAGTTATTTTACTGGCATTATATCTTGTTATAGTTACTAGTAAAACAAAAATAAAAAAGCAGTACCAATGAGTTTTAAGTAACAGCTTAGCTAAATTTCTTAATTTGTCAACATGTGATGATTTTGACAATCCACTTCCATCAAGCCCAGGTCTGTGTCATGCACTGAAGGTAAGGCATGTGGTATGGCCTTTGTTGCTTGGGGATGGGGACCTCAAAAGCACAGGTGGAGACAGGGAAGGACAAGACATCCACCTGCTGTGGCTCGTTAGACAAAGGAGAATGCAATGTGCCAACATCTCTTCCAGAGCCTGAGTCAACAGTAAGTGGGATTTCCTCAACTTTCAAAGTTCCCCATCCATATTGACTAGGATGCTCCTTGAACAACTACCTAAATTTCTTGCTCAGGTAATAGTGCAGTAAGGGTGGATGGTGGGCTCTTCTTTATGAAATGATTCTGGGATCACAAACCCTTCTATCTAGGGACTCCACCATCTTTCTTTTATGAGATCCTCTCCACCTAGACAGTTGATAAGGGATAACACAAAGAAGAGATACCCAGCCTATCTCAGGCTAGATGGTGACACTTATAACTCCTCATATTCTGTAGCAAGAATTAGTCTAATGGTCCCACCTAACATGCAGGCTTTGCCACATACATCAGAAAATAGGTTTCTATTTTCCTCCAAATCTGTGACCTTTGGTCATTTCTTTTTCACTTCCTGAGTGGCTATTTTTCTAAAAAAAAAAAAAGTAGAAAAAATGTTATTGAAAAATCTCACACATCCCTTTAAGATGTAGCCTGACATGGTGGAAATATACTAACATTCAGTGTAAATATCATTGACATCTCAATAACTTGTTCCCGTTACCTGTGAGAAAATGCAAATTTTGGGCTGAACAATTATAATATGGCATTTAAACCTTCTCATCTACCAATCTCCCATCTTAGAAATCATATTTAAAGTAAAACTCTCAACATGTTATGCTATACTTAGCTCAGATAGAAAATGATGCTGGTTATAGCAGTGTAACTATGGTGTTGCCATGGTTATCTACCTATTAATGATTAAACTTGCTTCCTTATGCTCATTAGAATGTATATCTTGAAAACAGAGAAGAGGTTTCAGTTTATTAGCAGATTGTAAGGTCCAAACTTCTCAAACAAAAGTTTGGGCATTAGAAACCAGTTCAGGCTCTGACAGTCAACAGATCCTTCTCTTGTGTCTATGGTATGAGCAGGTTTCTCCCCCCTTATTAGCTACAGTAATCAATTTTCAAAGGGATAAACATTTTATGCTTCATAGAGTCATTATAACTTCCCAGGAAGAGAGAAACTTGCTGAGAGATAGCATGAATTATGCAAAAATACAAATTTGTTTAAAAATCAGAAAGCATCAGCAAATTGAATCTGTTTATTCATTTCCATTTTTTGTCAGACCTATCCTCTTGAGTCTACATACAAACTATCACCATAAATTACCAAATCAATCCAAATTTCTGAATCATAGGAATAAGATTAATAATTTTTCACAGAAATGACTTTGAGACTTACATGCAAGATATTTTTGTTTACTATCTTTTTAAAAAGCCAATGTCTGTAGGTATTTCTAGCTTCAAGAACAGCAAATAATTTATCTCCTCACTACAGGTTCTTAGGAAGAGTTAGTTTAGGAAGAGTTAAAACTGTTTAAGATATCTACATCTCCAGATCATTTTGTCCTTCATGAGAAAAGAGAAAGGAATGATGTGGTAATGTTTATCTTCCTGTGCTTCTCTATTTGTTTATTCAATGAGCATTTCCTGAGTGCTTAGTAAGTCTCAAGCCCTGCCCTGCTGCTGGGGTATAGAAAGGAACAAAACAGACATAGTTTCTATCCGTAGAAATGATAAAGTCCTCCACAAAGGTTTGTGAATGAATCACTCTCTTTTGACAAGAGGAAGAACCCTTAGCCTGGCCTTTAAATTCTTCAGCCTAAATTTTAAGCCTTCCTTGCAGCAGCCTACCATGTTTCTCCCAAACTGGCTGGCTGTCTACGTCACTAGGAACCAAACTCCTATGGCCACGATCTTGTTTTCTATCTCCAATTAGATTTCAAGGCCTAACTCAAATCGTACTTTTCCCATAAAGCCATCTCTGACTGGTTGGTTTCTCAGTCCTCTGAACACCCATAAATTCTTTTTTTAAAGTAAGCTCTATGCTAAACATGGGGCTTGAACTCACAACCCTGAGATCAAGAGTCACAGGCTCTACTGACTGAGCCAGCCAGGCACCCCCTTAAATATTTTTTTAATATAGGAAACTTTATTGAGTTTATATTATGAATCAAGTACTTTAAAAAACTATAATTTGCATTTTGAATCAATCTTACAATGATAATATCTACATTTTGTAGATAAGAACATTTGATTTTCCATGGAAATAAACTGCCCCCAAGTTATAGCTGTAATTCAACTCAGGATATTATGATTCAAAAATATATATGTTCTTTTAAACCCATCACATTGACCTAATAATATTTTTTATTTCAGATCAAATGATAAATTCTGTTAAGTCAGGAGTCACCTTTATGTATGTCTGTATTTCTCTTAATCTCTACAATTAATGCTATACCTAGAGTAGACTCTGATTAAAAATATTTTCATGATAATTGTGATAACACAAGTTAAAATATAGTAAGTACATTCCTTCTCACATGGTATATACACTAACAATTAGAAGATGTCAAGAAAAAGAAAATCACAGTTGGCTGGAGTAGTAAGAAAAGCTAAGAACTAAAGAATGCACAAGTAAAATCATTCCAAATATGGGGAAAGTCAAGAGCAGAGGTATGGAGACGAGAATGTCCATGGGATAGCCATTGGAAGAATCTGGCTACCGCAGGGATGGATATAGTGTAAGACTAGAATGGTTAGTGGGAAACAGACAAAATAATGTTCCCACAAGGATATCTTTGTCCAATCCCCAAAACCTGTGAATGTTATCTTTTATGGCAAAAGAGACATTGGGGGCACCTGGCTGGCTCAGTTGGTAGAGTATGTGACTTTTGATGTCAGGGTTGTGAATTCACATTCCATGTTGGATGTAGAGATAACTTAAAAGATGAAATCTTTTAAAAGAGAGAGAGAGACGTTGTAGAAGTGACTAAGGATTTTGAGGGGACATTATCCTGGATTATGCAGGTGAGCACAATATAATCACAAGAATCCTTATAAGAGAACATCAGGAGATCAGAGTGAGTGGAAAAAGATGTTATGACAGAAGCAAAAGGTTGGAGTGATATGAGGAAAGGGCCATGAGCCAATGAATGCAGGTGAGCTCTAGAAGCTGAAAAGACAAGAAAACAGATTCTCCTTCAAAGGAATGCAGCCCTCCAAAACCTTGATTTTAGACTTCTGATTTCCAGAACTGTAAGAGATTAAATATGTGCTGCCTTATGCCACTCCATCTGTGGCAATTTATCATCTAAATAATAGGCTATCAGTGCATGAGAAAACTTTAGTATTTAGCCATACTAAATAATTGGGAATCTTCCCTGCAAGCATTGAATGTTTCTAAGCTAGGATGGAAATAATGTGATGAAGATGAATCACATTGTTGCATTTATTCACAGTTATCTGAATTACTGTCATAGCAATGAGAATGGAATCAAGGGGGATTGCTTGGAGATTATCTCTGAGGAGTTCAGAAAAAAAGAAAGGAGATGCCAAGGAGCTACCTAAATTATGAGTGTGAGAGATATCAATGAAAAATTATAGTTATAAGAGATAAATTTAAGTGGAGTATTAGATATACTAAGGAAAACAATGAGTTAAGTCTTGCACGCACTGAGTTCAGCATGCTGACATCTTAGCCATTAGACAGTGAAAGGCGCAGTGCTGGAGAAAGAAAGTGGCTTGGAAACAATGCCAACTAATCATGAACACCTTGAAAGTAGGAAGATAGTCCTTTTCTCATTACCCACAGGCCCAAACACAGCACATCACACCTAGCAGATACAGAGGACATGGTTGGTGATAGGGAAAATATCTGATCTTGCCAATGACATGTATTATATTTTAAAACACCCTCTTTGGGGTAAGTATCTAGTTGTAAAGATTTCTTTCTTCTCTAAGTGATCTCCCCTCCTCATCTCTCCAATTTTAAAATTAAATTCCAGAAAGTCTATATACCCATGTGGCTTTCATGG
Organism: Vulpes lagopus; assembly: GCF_018345385.1. Taxonomy (NCBI): domain Eukaryota; kingdom Metazoa; phylum Chordata; class Mammalia; order Carnivora; family Canidae; genus Vulpes; species Vulpes lagopus. Next base: position 17,835,778 of record NC_054824.1, on the reverse strand, counting down.
GGAGGATGCTCAGTCTTTATGCCATCTTCTGGATCTTGCTATGTCTATAGAACTGCACCTTGACCCATGTAGTCCCTTGGTGTCCTGCATTCTCTACTGAATTGCGACTGTCCCATGTGGCCACTTGAGCATTACTCGGGCACTGTGGCAGATGCCATGGCCTGCAGCTGCAAGGTGGTGCATCTACCTTATCCCCATCAAAGATCTCTGATATTGCTTCCAGCACTTCTGTGTCCCCTATCCCTTAGAGACCTTGGAATTCTCAGTTGCTTTCTCTGAATCATTCTGATGTGTACTGGATCCAGTGACATTGTCATCAAGTTTAGCTGCCTAGGCCACCTGCCTTTGTCTTTGTTACTCAACTATTCCCACATCACGGTAGGCATGGTAACATTCAATATGAACTTCTCTTGAAAGTCATGTAGGCTCCCTCAGGCTATACTTTTGGAAGCCCTGAATTCTCCAACTGTATCTGAGTATTTGAAAACAGCCCCTTAGCTTTTAAACCTACTTCTCTAGGAACTTTAGAGTGTCAGATTTGAAATTCAAAGCCAACCAATGGATTTTTGGTTGTAGACAGTATCTTTTGTCTCCTTCCTTACAGCAATAAGCTTTGGTCTCGTGACTTAGCCTTAATGAGACTGGACTGCAGGGCATACAAAAGAAATATCTGAGAAGGGAAAATCCAGTGAAAGCCATTTATTTCAAAAGCATTATTTGCCTGTAAGCCAGAAGAGAGTTGAAGTCAAGGGCATGAATGATAGCAGAAAGAATGAGTAAAAAAGAAAAAAGAATAAAGGATGCAGGACTGAACTGAGGTGCAGCTACGTAGAGAGAACAGGAAATAAAGCAGGCTGAAAAAAGTGACCTAAACAAGAGGAGAACAAGTTATCAGAGTCCCCAAGGCCCAGAGAAAGAGAGCATGTCCCAAGGAAGAGATGAGCAGAGAGCAAAACACTAAAGAGATCAAGGAGGCTGGATATCCAAAAGGGTCCCTGGGTCTGAGAAGTGCAAGGTAACTGCTAACATTTTTTCAGTATGTGTAGGTTAGGGGTAGGATTTGGACTAGGATCCAGGGATCACCCAGTTAATGACTTCATGTAGAATGCTGCTTTCTTAGTCTATTCCTGTGCCAAAAATCTGAACAAACCAGAATGGATCTTTTAAAAATGTGTGTGTATGTGTATGTGTGTGGAGAGAGAGACTAGACTTTTTTGTTGTTGTTGTTATCCCTATGAAAACATTACTCATTATTAATTTCATATTTATCCCTAAATAACCAAACTGGTTATTTAGGCCACTCTCCTAAAGTATGTTCTTTTTATGTGTGTAAAATTCATTCTCAATCATTATTTATGTGCAGGTTACATAATTATCCATTTAAAACACATCAAAGTTATTGTGGTTCAAAAGATGGTCATCTTAGTCCTTACCATAAAATTCCAAGGCTGTAAGAAATTCTTATTGTTCTAATGAGCCTGTTAAATATAAGAAACAACCTTTTGTTGTCTCAAGAATTGCTAAGCTTGAAGTAAGGGATAGATACTCATTTGGGAGTTCAAATGAAGGCCTATGCTATAAAAAAAAAAAAAAAAAACATTGTATTGATTCCAAAGGGAACAAATGAGAAAGTAGATTATATACGACATGTATCTAAAGCTTATTTCAGCAAATACTCAAGAAATTGGATTTTACATTTAAGTTACTTTACTGGTCACTGTAAAATTCACTAACAAACACACTTTTTCAGTTACATATTTTACCATAAAAATGTATTCAACAGGGGCAGGATGATTATACTCTTTTTTGTATGATAGGTATAAAAAGTATCTCCGTGGGGCTATACACGTGTCTCACACTAAAAAACTAAAAGGCAGAGTGATCAACCTGGCAAACACTTAACTAAAAAGACTTGAGAGTTCTGGATGCAGCGACTACAGGCAAGATATTTAAGCTTTCTGAGCCCCAGTTTCTCACTCTATAAAATGCATATGAATACTATAAAGATTTAGGATAATGATGGGCATATAACACATATGCTAGAGCAAGACAGGGTACATAAATCTTAAGTGGTAGTATGCTGCTCTTTTCCTGTTGGTTTTACAAAAATATAAAACATGAAATATAGCTAAGTCATGGAATGAAGAATCGGCAGAATAACCTTAGATTCCTTCAGAATAATTTTCTCCCAGCACAATGCAATCATTTCAGCGTGTCATCCCACTGACATGTGCCCTGAGTCGACAGCATATCAATGAAGTCCCTGCATCAGATTTTACAAAAATGAACACTGAGGCTATGTAATCTATTCTTTTCTCATTTATTTATTCCTAAATAAAAGTCCATCCTCCCGATCAAGAGGATACAGAGGACTGCCAACCTCATTTCTTTTACTTTAATTTAACAAAGCCCTCCTGGGCCTTCATAGTAACAATCAAAAATTAGGCTTAGCATAGAAAGTGTACTTGCGGGTGCAAGGAGCTCATCCCAAAGCTCAAGAGACAGGCCAAGGCACAGAGGAAGACTCTTACCAAATCAGGCAGACAGAAAAAGACAGAAGATTTGCAACTGATCTCATCTAATTCATTGACCTGATTATGCTTCAAAAGAAGAACTAAAGTTTCTGAGATTGAAACAGACCGAAAAGAAAGAATAAAAAGCTAGGGCGATCGTGACGGCTGATGAGGGCATGCGATGCTCTGAGTAACTGTCTTCTGCACAGTGACACGCACATCCTGCAGAACTACATTTAATGCAGAAACCAGCAAGGGAAGGCAGGGAGTTTTGATCTTATGGTATTTTTTTTTAAGAGAATAAAGTAGAAATGTATTTTTATGGAGCTCCCATTGATTCTCTCAGAATTTAAGGAGATTAACACTAGTGGGTTATAATAAATAAAAATGGTTTTCCTTTCATCAAGCATTTAGTGATCCTAGGGGAAGCACAAAACAACATATTTTGTTAGAAAAATGACAGGGATATGACTCTTCCTTCCCCTAAAAAATAATTGGTATGTAGGAAAAACATGATAAAGCACAGATTAGTAATGTAAAAGCTAGGTTTTAAAAAGATTTCAACTTCCAACAGACAGCCAATTACTAATGATTTCCTTCTACGTTAGCAGAGAAAAACCTGGAAAGGATTCAGATGCATATTTTCTATCCATCAAATAATATTCTTGAGTCCATTCTGCATACCAGAGCTTTCCCATATTCTGGTGGAGACAGCTATTTAATTAATATTTACAAGATTATTTTCCTTTTCTTTGAGGGCTTGTCTTTTTTTTAATATTTTATTTGTTTATTCATGAGAGACACAGAAAGAGAGGCAGATATATAGGCAGAGGGAGAAGCAGGCTCCCCATGGGAAGCCCAATGCAGGACTCGATCCCAGGACCCCGGGATCATGACCTGAGCCAAAGGCAGATGCTCAGCCACTGAGTCACCCAGGTGCCCCAGGCCTTGTCTTTGATTCAGTTACTCTTTTCCCAGATAAGATCATGCTATTCCCCCAAAGCCCTGCAAACCTCCAGATATAGTTCTGGTGATGCTTTCATGTGGTGCTATGTCTTTGTCCTTGAAATGAAGGTGGGCCAATACTTGGTTCTGTTTTTCTTTGCTTGCTTGCTTCTTGTTTGTTTATTTTCATCACATGTTTGAGTAATTCTTCATATTAAAGCCATCTGGATTTCCTCTTTCTTCTGAACTTTCCTCCCCTTTCCTACAATACTTTTTATTGTCTTAGTGTGTATAGCTAAAGTATAACAAATACTATTCATATTAGTTGTGAGAACAGTATCCCAAGATACTTTCCAACAAGAAGATCTTGTGAAAATGTAAGCTTTCTTCCCTTCTTCCCTAAATACTACTATGCTATAAATCATGTCCAACGTTCTCTTGATAATTTATTCTATGTTATAAAAGGAGACCTGTGGAAGCTTTTATAGCCTGAGCCTGTCCCTGACATTATACACACAGAATAAAAGCTGGAAGTTTGGGCCCTGTCCTATCTTGGGTTCTCAACCCTGGGTGACTTTCCCAATTACTGGAGTGAATTTTAAAGTACTGGCACTGGGAACGCCCGGGAGGCTCAGTGGTTGAGCATTTGTCTTTGGCTCAGGGTGTGATCCTGGGGTCCCAGGATCAAGTCCCACACTGGGATCCCCGCAGAGAGCCTGTTTCTCCCTCTGCCTACATCTCTGCCTCTCTCTGTGTGTCTCCCATAAATAAATAAATAAAATCTTTAAAAATACATAAATAAGTACTGCTGATGAATGGATAAAAAAGATGTGATATATATATTATATTATATATTATTATATATTATATTATATAGATATTATATATAATGGAATATTACTCAGCCATCAAAAAGGATGAAATCTTTCCATTTGCAATGTGTATGGAGCTAGAGTGTATGATGCTAAGCCAAATAAGTCTGTCAGAAAAAGACAAATACCATATGATTTCACTGATATGTGGAATTTAAGAAACAAAACTAATGAACATAGGGGAAGGGAAAGAAAAATAAAACAGGTTAAAAACAGAGAGGGAGACAAACCATAAGAGACTCTTAATTCTAGGAACAAACTGAGGGTCATTGGAGGGGAGATAGGTGGGGGGATGAGTAACTGAGTGATGGGCATGAAAGAGGGCATGTGATGTGATGAGCACTGGGTGTTATACACAAATGACGAATCATTAAATTCTACCCCTGAAACTATAGTACACTATATGCTAACTAACTTGAATTAAAAGAAAAGAAAAAATAAATACTGCTGCCACAGCCCCATCTTGACTTACTTAATATTTCTCAAAGCCCTTCAAACATTTTAATGTGCAGCCAATTGAGAGCCATTGAGCTAATCTTCCACTCATGGCCAAGGAAACTGAAGCCCAGAGAGATTCAATCACTAGCCCACCTGCATAATGGAAAAAGCAGCAAAGGAAGGGTTAAAGACCCACAGTTTTTAGTGCATGGTTCTTCCAACTCCAAGAACTACAGGATTGCAAAAGGTTTCCTGGAGAAATCGATGGTCTGAATTTCTTTCGACCCACCCCAGATCAGGATCAGTTACATAATTTGCAGAGCCCAGTGCAAAATGAAATCATGGGGCCTTTTGTTTCATAAATTACTAGGAATTTCAAAAAGTTGGCAGCAAGGATTTAAACCAAGCACAGGGCCCAATGTTCCTGCACAGGACACACACCCTGAAGTCCATCCTGGCCCTGGTTTTGAAGATATTCTCTCCAGTAACAATGTGTTTGTAATAAACAAACAAATAAAGATTCCACTGCTATAAACCGAGAAACAGGGCTGAACAAGTCTTTGGTGTAGTCTTTTTTGTTTGTTTGCTGGTTTTTTTGGTTTATTTACTTTTTTAAATGTGGGAGGTCTCAGGAGACTTCAAGAACCCCTGTTCTTTGCAACTGCATCAGCCTCCCTCTTCTCCTGTCAAAAGCAGAATCTGTGAGATGAGGGCTTTTATTTTTGGGAAGTGATCCCAGAGAGCCAGAGGGAGGGAGAGGAACAGTAAAATAAGGATGGAAAGAATCAACAGCAAGGGGTGGGAGTTGTTACTGGGCCAGCCACTGCTCTGGGTTAGGAGCCTTTGAAGAGCCATCCAGAACGCACCTCAGCACTGCAAACCCAGCAGAGAGGGAGAGAAAGGGAACTTTTATCCTCTGGGTCCTATGCTATAAGGAGGTGACTCCTGGAGCTTCCAGAATGGGTCAGGAGAGACAGGAGAGTCATGCTCTGCTAGGGTGATGCCGTGTGAAGCTGGCTATAGCAACCGGGGCTGGAGGGCCACAGAGGCCCAACATAGTGACCCTCCAGGCTGAGGCTCAGAGCAGCAAGCCCAAACTGATTTCAGCTAAAACTCTTTACTTCCCAGAATACCTATTAACATCTCTCTGGACACGTGTGCTATCCATGGAGCACAGTTTGGAACAAAGTAGAGGATCTATTATTAGAGTTAGATATTCCTTTTCAAAGAAATCACACACTGGGAGAGCCAGGTTGGGGATGGGAAAGACCAAAGGAAAGATTAGAACATGGAGAATGAAAGCCTGCTTCCAGCTGAAGGGCAGTAATTGTTTTGAATGTCCTCCCACCGGTATAAGCACAAAGATTTGGCCTCCCTGACTGCTCCATGCCAGCTCTCCTGAAATTCTTTAATGTGTATCCAGAGAGTTTTAATAATAGGGCTATCATTTTTATACCATAAAAATCAGACTCTTTTCAGACGAATGCTAGATGAAACAGGAAATAGCACCTTTCTTCCTGCAGACTGGTAATAGTAAGAGGTTTTAAGTGAACTTGGCTACAGCTAAAAATTACACAGAGAGAAACCATTTCCTTGTTTAAGACAATTCTGAGCACGTGCACTCTTGGTCACTGAGACTGCTGGCAGTAATTTGCACAGACATATTGTGAATAAATGTCTTCTTACTATATTTATTTAGCTGTGATAGCAGACTCCGAGCAATCTTAGCATTTTAAAGTGAAAACTCCCTAAATCTGTTTGGGGTAGGTGTTCCTACAGATATGATACAATTCAGAGAGAAAAACAGCAAAACAAACAAAATCTTTTCATAACAAAATTATAATTTCTACTTTTACTTAGGAACCTTGTATGTTAATTTTCCATCAATAGCTTGCTGTTTTTAAAAAATCACTTTCAGACATCTCTACATCACTTCTTTCATTTTTCTGTCAGGTGGGCGCTATTTATTGTTGGTGATGTCCAGAGTCCTGAACCTGATAGTGTGGGTCAGCAAGATGTTTATATATTTTAAAAAGCACAATATTCTGTCTCTCAGAAAGGCTGTAACTGAACTATCAAAATGACAAAATTTCCTGTACTGTAGAATTCTTTCTTCATAGGGTTTCAAAACCTAGATTTATCTCAAGAGCAATTCAAATCCTTAGAAAGAATGTTATCATAATTTTCAAAATGTAATTGTCTTACTCTTATATGTTTACTCGTCATTGGAAAACATGACTTTAAATATTGAGTGTTCCATCTGTTTTAAAACACGACCACCCACAAAAGCTGTATGTTGCCAGTTTTCCCAACTCCTTTTTATTGCCACACTTTTGTTTCTGCTTATAAACCTGGGAAGTTTACAGGAAAGCAGTTCAATGGCACAAACCTACAAAGCAAGAGAACTTTAAAATCAGTGTAAAAGTATACCCACAAAAAACTGTACAAAGTATTATTTTTCCAATGCCATATTGTATTTAAATTCACTCTTAGATACAAGATTTCAGTAAAATCCCCTTATATCAATAAGGGCATTGTTGAAAGGCCTCACGTAAGTAGAAATTTGTCTTACTATAAAGGCTAAAGGTCACGAAAATAAAACTTTAAACTTATATACTTGGAATTCGTGTCTTTTATACCTCATTTTATTTCTGTATGTCATATTTCTTCTTTGCCACATCCCTACTTGTCGTTCAGTAAGATCAAATAGCCATGCTAGAATTCTTTCTCTGAGTCTGAATTATTCTTAATTCAGCAAATCTTAAAGTTTCTGTCCCTCGGTTATCTGATCTGTAAATATAGGATGTCGTGCCAAATAAACACTACACTAATGTTGTACTTAAATGTTGTCACTGTAGCTTTAATATAGGCCTTCTCGTGAAACAGATGACTTGAAAACTTTCCCATACATTCCAGGTTAGGACAGCAGATTGAATGCTTACATTTTATTTCATTCACTCTTTTCCCAAACTGCATTAAAACTACAGCATAACTAACTGTTTAAAGAAAAGAAAGCCAGAGATAGGAGATGAAGAGCGCTGAGTGCAGGCAAATCAAGGAACTCTGAATCCACTGAAGACTGACTGCAGAGCCAGCTCCAGTCCTGTTGGGCTCCCAAAGACTCCAGCAACTTGACATTTTCTTTCTAGACAGAGAAGCTGACCTTTCCCAGAGGTAATACCTAGGAAAGTTTTCCAACAGATGACTCACTCAGGGTCAAATCTGAGGTCAAATATGAAAACTCCACCCATGCATTCAGGACCACTAATCACCTTTTTATTCCCTCACCCTAAATCCTGAGTAGACCGTTAAAGATACCCAGATATCTGAGCAAAGTCTCTAACATGGACAAGAGAGCTCGACAAACAACCTGAGAGAACAACCAGGAAGAAACAAATCAAGACAACTATCACTGATATCCTCAGAGAGAAAGAAGATAGATGTTGCATCCATGAAACATGACCAGGAAGACATTAAAGAGGAAAGAAATAGAAATAGATGACCTTGGAATTTTAAAATACCATAGCGATAGTTTAAAACAAAAAAACCATGGAAAGGTTAGAAGATAATTTGAATATATTCAAATGTTTTGAATGGAAAATAAAAATATAAGAAAATTGAAGCACTTTTCTTTCCATTAAAGAAAGAGTAAGAGAAAAATGGAAGGCATGAAATAATTTAAGTTCATAAAACTAAAGAAAGTAACTGGCCACATGGGAAGGACCCCAGAGGAAACAGAGCCATGCTAAGGAATATCAATGTACAGTTTCCGGATTCTGAATGAAAACAAAGAGGAGATTTTATAAGCATCTAGGGAAGAAAAGGTGATAAAAAGGTCACATACAAAAAAAATGAGGAATCAAGTGGATCTGAAGTTCTCAACAGCAACACCAGGAGCAAGAGATCAACACCTACAGAGTTCTGAAGGCAAAGAATTTCCAAACTAGAATGCTAGGTGACATCAAGCTATCAAGTATGAAGGCAGAATAAAAATATTTTTATACATTCTTGGTATCAAAATATTTGTCACTCATGACCCAATTTTTAAGAAGTCTTGAAATCCCTGGGTGGCGCAGCAGTTTGGCGCCTGCCTTTGGCCCAGGGCGTGATCCTGGAGACCCGGGATCGAATCCCACGTCGGGCTCCCGGTGCATGGAGCCTGCTTCTCCCTCTGCCTGTGTCTCTGCCTCTCTCTCTCTCTCTCTCTCTCTGTGAATATCATAAATAAACAAAAATTTAAAAAAAAGAAGTCTTAAGAATGTACTTTACTACAATGAGAAAGAAAAGCCAAAAAGAGAAGATGTGGGATATAGGACACAGGAGATATTATACAAGAGAACAGTGAAGAAGGACAATAGAGGGGGACCCTAGGATTTTCACCAGTTGCCATAGCATGACTCAAGAGAAAAACAACAGCTGAAATCACCAAGGTACCCACTGCTATGTCTTGTTAATCTGAGACAGAATGTATAGACGAGCCTGGCCCAGATTTTTATCCAGACTGGCATGAGCATGTGCTGATGAAACTCTGTAGCCCCTCCACTTCCCACCAGGTCCTGTTCCAAGGATTAGCTAGAAGCATCCATTTCCTCCTCTTTGACCTATTCTTGAGTGCTAGAGAACAGCCATAGTGAGTTTAGAAGCATAAAGTACAGAGTAGCCCTCTCCTGTTGACCATATTCTGGCTGGACACCTTGTCCCTGCCCCTGGCAGGTGCCTCAACCATATGGGAGAATGTGCCAAGCTTGCTGACAGGAATATTCTAGGGTATTTGACTCTTTAATTCACCATACAACTTAGTAAATAGGAATTATTGGTTATATTTCACTCATCTAAGCTTTTACTACACAACCATCCCTATAAAATGGATCTAGTCTAGGGATACTAACAAATGAGGTTTTTAATCCTTCAAGGCTGACTGCTACTTTCTAATTAGTTCACCAAAGAGATACACACGGAGGAACCCTGCCACCGCAGCCAGCGCACTAGCTTCTCTTGATGCCTTCTGAGGCATCCTATGTCCTTTCATTTGAAACCTCATTGAGGGGGGCCCCTGGGTGGCTCAGCAGTTGAGCATCTGCCTTTGGTCCAGGGTGTGATCCTGGAGTCCTGGGATCGAGTCCCACATCAGGCTCCCTGCATGGAGCCTGCTTCTCCCTCTGCCTGTCTCTCTCTCCTCTGTGTGTGTGTGTGTGTGTGTGTGTGTCTCATGAATAAATAAATAAAAATCTTAAAAAAAAAAAGACCATAGGTGTCCTGCAAATCACTGAAGATCAGAGTCTTGTGAATCCCCCATGCTCCTTACTTCAGTTAACTGTCATGGCAGGAAACACTTCCTTATAGGAGTTGAATTGAAGTTCGTGAGAGATGCAGCAGAAATTGCAATAAAGTTTTTTGTGTTTGACTCATTTATTTTGCTTTTTTTGTTTTATTTTAGTAATGAGAAAAGGGAATTACATTGCTAGTAAGGGGCATTACATACATTAAAAATAATAAGCATGGAGGGATGCCTGGGTGGCTCAGTTGGTTGAAGGTCTGAAACCTTGATTTTTGTCTCAGGTCATGATCTTGGGGCTGTGGGATTGAGCCCTGCATCAGGCTCTGCACAGAGTGTGGTGCCTGCTTGGGATTCTTGCTCCTTCTCCTACCCCTCCCCACTTGTTGTCTCTCTCTCTCTCTCAAAAACAAAACAAAACAAAACAAAAAACAAGAAGAGATGGCAGAAAGCAAATAAAGGTGGATAAAAATGTAATAAAGAAACTTTAGGAAAGTCAGATAATCAGCAAGTTCTAGAAACCAAGTTTAAGGTCTTAAGAAAACGTGGGCCAAAGAGAAATGCTCATCCCCTCATTGACAGGTATTATAGCAAAATTCTGACCTACCTGGGAAAACACTATTTCGAACAGCAACAACAACAATTATTATTATTATATTATTATTAATCACATCCCTTCTTTCTACACAGTTGCAAAATGTTTTACTTATTTAGCTTTATAGTCTGAGTCATTGATGAAACATTTTGCTTTTATTTAGAAATATAAAAGCTAAGTGTCTCTTTTTAAATGACAGTCATAGGCATTAAACAGTGGATTGTAATTTAAATGAGGCTACTAGACATTTCAAATTTTCCCTGACTTGTTTCTTCACGGTTTGAATGAAGTTGTATTCAGGAACAAAAACCCCTGTAATGAAAGAAGATGAGTAAAGCTAAGTACCTTTCTAAGAACCTGTGCTCTTGGTTGCCTGGCTGCATTTCATGCTGCCTGTTGACAACTGTGCATGATATCTGCAAGCCAAGAAACAAGCTCTTAAGGTAGATTCTGTGAATGAACTGATAAAGAGCCATTCCTGTAAATATCTGAAAACAGTGACAACACACCCCTCTGAGAACATGTTCAAATACTATGTTGATTGTTGTCAGGAGGCCCTGATGGAGTTCATCTCTAGTTCCAACACTAATGAAAACAATAGGGATGGGCTGTAAAGTAGATTTGCAAAACTATTGTCTGCAACAATCAACATGAGTTTAAAATGATAGAGATTCTATTACTCAATAGCCTTGGGGTAAAAAAAAAAAAAAAAAGAAAGAAATCACAAATACATTCCCTTTCTAGCCCTCATCTATCAGACCAGACTTCATTTTTATTTTTGCCTTCTATTCCTTTCCACCCCTTCCCCATTTGTCTAAAAAGTGTAGTGATGTCTTTCTCTGAGTAAGAAATATGGATGAAATATTCAGAGATAATTGGAATTCTATTGGCCATCACCTTATGACATTCTGAGCCTTGCGGCAGGAACACAGTTCATTTCAAGACCAGACTCTCGCAATTCCTTAGTGGTTACTTGCTGTTGCAGTGACTATTACTCAGCTGGAAGCTTCGAGTGGTCAAAATAATAATTAAAGTGTCTGAGAGCCCACTTAAGCACAAAATGTCCTAGTTCACATAGGTCCTCAAATGAGAACAGTCAGTTAGGGCTCCATAGCAAGAGGGTGTGATAATCCTTCTGTCATCCAGAAGAGGAGAGTCTAGTGATCAAAACAATAACCTGTTCTTTGAATAACCATTCAAAGCTAAACATAATCAGGAATTCAAATAACACATCACAGGAAAGAGGTTACTGGGCTCCAGCGTGGTCTCATTCTGCTCTGTGAGTGAATGACTTCGTGTCTTCCTGCTATCTTTTGAAAGCCACTGAGGGCATGTTTTTACACTAACTCTCAAATGAGCGAAAGGAAGAGTTGATGGTGGGGCTCTCTATACATCAAGCTCTGGTTTACTCAGGTATCCTTCTTTTTGACATTTTTCCAGACTTTAGCAGGAGCTTTCTGAGATCTTAGAAAGCTTGGAAAAAACAAAGAAGACATATAAACCTAGACAAAGCTGGCTTTTTAAAACAAGTGGAAGAGCCCCTGGAGAACAGCCACTTCTTCTGACCACTGCAGCTCAGTCTGGAAGATTATTTTTTGGATGTCAATACTAACCTAGCGTCATCATCACACAACTCCTCTTGCCTCCTCCTCCAACAAACTCACATTGTGGATAATATATCTTTGACTGGGGGAAGATTGAGTTAAATTATGTAGTTAATTATGCAAATTAATTCCTACTATATTTTTAATGATCGCTCACTCATAAAATATTTGAATTACATTTTCAAAGAAATCACTGTACTGGGGTACTATGAGTCTTAATTGGATGTAAACAAGCCAAGATCCATTTCCTACCCTGCAAATGATACAGTAATTTTCAAGCAGTAAAGATCCATTTAAATTCCCACTACTGCCACTGTCCTGCTTCTCAAAATTCCATTTGTATTCACACACATCTACAATATCCTTGGAGTAAATAAAACCATTGACTTAAAAAAAAGATGGCATCAATAATATAAAATAAAAATTTTCTGTATACCATCTGGTCTTGCATCGATCATTAGTGGTGGCCTAATTACAGTATAAGACAAATTATTTATCAGAAAGCAGGTGACCCAGATGTCTAAGAAGTGTACAAATTTCCAGTGAGGATGTTCAGAAGGTAGAATATAGTTGGCCATTACAAATAAAAATAAAATATTTACTCAGGGTCCACTGTATGTGGGTAACAGGGCCTTATTTGACAGTGCTAGGGAAATATAATAAAAAACCAAATCTCCTGGAGTGCCCAGGCGGCTCAGTCACTTAAGCATCCAATTCGTGATTTTGGCTCAGGTCATGATCTCAGGGTCATGAGATCAAGCCCCAAGTCGGCCCTATCATGGGCATGGGGCCTGCTTAAGATTCTCTCTCTCTCCCTTGCCCTCTACCTCTCTCCGCATCAAAAAAATCTCCTGACCCAGAAATCCTCTCCACAAAGGTAGCAGAAAAGGAAAACACTATATCCAGAAGAAACAAACTTTTCATATCCTAACGACAGGAGATAGTTTTGCAGCCCACTGAAGTTGGGCTCCTACCTCCCACGGAAACTAGAGAGGAGCTTGGTATTTATATTTGAAAGCGATGGCTCCTAGAGCCTTGAGAAATACATTCCTGAGTCATAAAGCTAACAAAAAGCCTATGTAGTCTTTAAACGGATGTATATATATACATTTACACACATTTCAAAGAGAGGAAAAAGTACATACAATTTTTTAAAGTAAATGCTCCAAGAAAAAGTATGAGGGAGAAGTTTCTTTTACATAGAATTACACTCATTTACAATAGAATTACACTTCTTATTTTTATTTATTTTTTCTTTTTTAAAGACTTTATTCATTCATGAGAGACGTAGATTGAGAGGCAGAGACACAGAGAGAGAAGCAGGCTCCATGCAGGGAGCCAGATATGGGATCCAATCCCGGGATTCCAGGATCACGTCCTGAGCCAAAGGCAGACACTCAACTGCTGAGCCACCCAGGCATCCCTTATTTTTAATTTTTATTTGTCCTTAAAAGGATAATTCTCAACACAAACTCCACTTTCTTCCACTCTCTTCTTAATGTCACATGGATATGAATTTTGTTCTCAAAATCAAATGCCTTCATCACTTCCTATTCAAGCCTTTGCAATGCTCATCTGACCGGGGGCTTTTATGCTACATGGCAAAACTCCGAAGTTTGCAGGTGCCAACAGGAAGGAGGGTAATGTACTCATTTACTCTGAGACTGGGCAAAGGATTGATTGTTGGAGTATCTCACATATAGCTGGAATCAGAGACCGTAGAGTGTTCCAAGTGTTGGGGAAATATAATTAAAAACAAAATCTCTTCCCAACTCAGAACGCCTCTCTACAAAGATAGAAGAAAAAGAAAATAACTTTATTACTGAATAAACTTTAACCTGCATGTGATATCATCACAGGCAATCTGCTAAAGAGATCGCAAAGATAGAAAAAAATCGTACCCTTTTATATAAGTAAGTGGATACAGCCCATGACATCCATGTTTTCAAGGTAAAATTGCTAATTTTCTCATATCTTTAAGACTGGAAGTGGGGTTTGCAATTTGGAGTCAGGTGACAGCTGAAGTTAGGCTCATAATTTCCCAGGAGAATGTGAGATAGGGTGTTATTTCCTTGATGATTGCATTTCTGAAGGATGGTTTTCACTGCGTGCTTTTATTTTTTTAAAAAAGGTTTTATTTATTTATTCATGAGAGAGAGAGAGAGAGGCAGAGGGAGAAGCAGGCTCCCCACAAGGAGCTTGATGCAGGACTCAGTTTCAGGACTCTGGGATCATGACCTGAGCCAAAGGCAGATACACAACCACTGAGCCGCCCAGGTGCCCCTTCACGGGTCCTTGAGGCAACTTTCTTAAATTGTGAGACTAGCAAAAGGCTTATTTAGCATTTTTTTACTTTTCCTAAGAAGGTGAAGGAATTGGGGTGAGGGGGCTGCATAGTACATCTAGGAGAGTTGGGCATGAAATTTCACAAAGAAATTCATGCCCAAGTTTGGCAAAGAAGTATTCTGAAGTATTTTGAGAGCTTGGAAAATGTGTATATTCAAGATGACCAGGGGAGACTGGAGACCACTGTGCTCTTTCCTAATATTTTGCATAAAGTTAAGATTCTTATTATTATTGCATGACCAGAGATAAAGGGAGGAAACTCCATTTGTGACTCAGATTGGATGTCTTGTCATCCAGAAATGGGAAGAAAGTAACTCAAAGCAGAGTTATCTTATTGCTAAAAATAATGAAATGTGACATTCTTACGCTAAATGTGGTAGTATTCAGATCCACTACATTTACTTACTGCCTATTACATACCAGCCATGTTCCATGTAAATAAGACCATGAAGATCCCTCCAATCATGGAGACTATAAAATATTAGAAAAATCATTAAAGCAGAGGATTATAATCAAGAAGGGTGAGTTATGACATGAGAAGTATAAATGATACAGATGTTGTCAGAGACCCACATTTGGGGTGTTTTAAAGAAGGCTTCCAGAAGTGAATAAGTCCAAACTGAGACTCAAATGAAGAATAGGAATTATTACTTATAAGTACAAGACCCGAAAGGCACAATACAATAATGGATTTGAAATGGCAACTTCCAGATTAAAAAAAATTTTAATCCTTCAAAAATATTTTTACGAAAGTAAGGAAGTGTGGCCTAGATCTTAGAAATATTTCCACCAAAATAGTCAAACCTCAAAGAGGAAAACTTTCATTACCCGGAAAATGCTGTTATTCATCTAATTTCTTTAATGATGTCAAACAAAGTGTTCCTTTGTCTTCTGAACTTCAGATTTGACTGCTTTTAAGTCTTCAGGAAGAGTTCAAGGAATTACTTAGCATAAACAGAAGACTCAAATTACTAATTATGATTTTGCCAAATTCTTTCATTCTTTACCCAACCAATTTTGTTTATAATACATGGGTACTCCACCAGGTGCTGGGGATAACATAAAAAATAGCCAGTCCTTCCCTTCAACTAGCTTTCTATACCCGAATAGCAGGTATAGAAATCATTACTAGTTAACCTGCCATGATTGATGCTTCCCAAAGTCACATCATAATACAATTACCTGAAGGCTCTAACGTCCTTTTACATCACCAGCAGATTAGGAACACAATTTTAACAAGTGACCACACCCTCTTGAGGCTCCTGCCAGCTCAGCACACTCATCACTAAGGAGAGTACCATTACTGATTGGTCTACTACTATTTCTGATCACACCCGTTTAAAGTTTGCAACATATTCTTACAGCATATCTTCTGCTGTCCACCTCGGCCAAAGAAAAAAAAAGGATGACTTAATAACAGTTTTTAAAAAATCCAATGTGTATGTATTCTTCTACAAAGAAATCTTTTTAAAAAGCAAGGCAAGGGGGACCTGGGTGGTGACAGCTGGTTAGCATACAACTCTTGCTTTCAGCTCAAATGGTGATCTCAGGGTTGAGAGATTGAGCCCCTACATCTGGCTATATGCTCTGCTTGGGCAGGGGACAGGAGGAGTTTGCTTGAGATTCTCTCTCTCAAATAAATAAATAAACCTTGGGACGCCTGGGTGGCTCAGCGGTTGAGTGTCTACCTTTGGCTCAGGGTGTGATCCCATATCCCAGGATTGAGTCCCACATCAGGCTTCCCATGGTGAGCCTGCTTCTCTCTCTGCCTGTGTCTCTGTCTCTCTCTGTGTGTCTCTCATGAATAAATAAATAAATCTTTAAACAAACAAAAAAATTAAATATTTAAAAAATTGAATAAAAGCAAGGCAATATTTTATCTCTATTTTTAACTTAAAGATGGGAAGAAAAATGAGTGGATCACTGAATTTTAAAATCATACAAACTTCTTTAGCAGCTATTTTCATAACAGCTCCAACAGGAAAGACAAATGGTTTGTTTCAGCATTTCATTGACACAGAAAGTAACAGAAGGATAATGCTGTATTTTTCCATTTAGAAGAATGGTAAGTTCAACTTAAATGTACATAATTCATTGATAGAATTTAGGTATCATAGATTCCAGACTACTGTAAATATATAGTAAGTGGCAAGTAATAGTAAATAGAAGGTTCTTCAGTTGAGTTTTTAAAAGTTAAACATTAGTATGTACTGGCACTACACATTAGTACATTAGTATGTACTGGTAACTACACATTACATAGAAATTAATCATTAAATTGGAAATTTAGGTATAATTGCAACTAATCACTTTAATTGTGTAATTGCCTAGTCTAAATGGGCTGCTTGCAATAAGCTATGTTGTGGGTAACTTTTTAATTAGATCTGTGTCTGGAGAAAAAAATAATCCACCAACACCATGTTATTCACCAACAGAACTATTAAGTAATGAAATCAAAAAGAATGTAAATCCATGCAAATATTCCAAAATAACAGTTCATAGATTATAATGATTCTCTCACATCCGTAGGCTGACTTTTAAGATTTTCTCATTTGAAACAAAAATAGCTTTATCACTTTTCAAATAAAGTAATGTTCAAAATTTTAAATGTTCATGCAATACAGAAGTTCTATTTCTAAAGAATAAAAATAGAGTCATCCTTCATGTCTCCACCTAGAAATAATCACTAACGGTTTCTTTTATATCTTTCAGACATTTCATTTTCCCATCCATAAAAATTTTCTTACAAAAACTAAATTCTTTGTAAGCAATGTCCTTCATTCTGTTTCATTTACTTATTATATTATTAAAATGCTTTGGAGTCTATTCATAAATTCTACCTTCTTTAATGTATATATTTTCACTGCATGTATATTTTTCATTTATTTAACCAATCCATTTTTAAAGCACAATTATTTTCCACATTTCTTTTTGCTACTGTAAGAAATATACATCCCCTTCATAAATTCCTACATTGGACTTGCTGGGTCAAAGGGGATGTATTTAAAATATACAATTTAAAAGTTTTTGTTAAATATTTCCAGATTTTTCTCCAAATGGTTATATCAATGTATAGTCTCACTGACAGTGTATGAAATGGCCTGTTTCCTGACACTTTCACCAATACTAGTTCTTATCGATATTTTTAATTTTTTTCACATTGGTTTGGTTTGTAAAAGTTTAAGGAGAAATTGCAAAGGGGAGACTTTGGGGATAACAGGTTCCTTTGCTCAATTATAATGTTGTTTCAGTTACATACATATGTCAAAATTCATCCATTGTATACTCCAAATACATACAGTTTATTGTATGTCATTTATACTCCAATAAGGATGAAACAAAAAGAAAAGAACCCAAAATAAAGGCAAGGGAAAAAATTGTTTGGTTTTAATGTTTCTTGGATTACTGAACAAATTAAATAATTTTAGGTGCTTATGGGCCATTAGGCAATTATGTTTTTTATTATTGACTCATGTATTCTCTTTATAAATTAATAATATATATAAATATATTTCCCAGGTTTGCTTATTTTGGTCACCAACAGTTTCCAATATTTGTGTACCTAAATCTACTAATCTTCTTCTAGATTGTCAGGGCAGGGTCACATAGCAATGTTTCTGAAACCATAACATGTTCCAATATTAATGCTAAGTCTTTTTTTTAAAGAGACTCACTGTCCCTTGCCTGCTTTTGAAGCTCAAGTCAGAACCAAAGTGGGTTTCAGAGGACACAGAAGCCACTCATCTCCTTTCAACCATTCTTTTTCTAGACAGAAAAGTTCTTACAGCTCCCACAAAGAGTCACACACTTATCTTTACAAACAGCACATATACTCTGTTGAATCATAAAATGAAACCAATTTGACAACTTTGGACTTACAAAAACGGCAATTTTATTGGGTTGTATTTAACAGGCAGACCCAGGTACATAGCAGAGATTTGGGAGTCTGGATCACTCAGCAGTGTCAACCTGCAGAGGTGGATTTCTTGGAGACAAAGTCCCACATGGAGAGAGTAAAGCTCTTGTACTGAGTTCTCTCAGTACTATGAGGTGTATGTGTAAAAACTCATCTAGTATTGGCAGGGATAGAGACTGGAAGAATGGCTGCAGACATTAGGGACATGCCATTTGTTCCTAGGGCCAGGCCAAGCCTAATTCAGTTCACGCAGAGCTGTGGTGTACAGGCTTTAAAATACTGATGATCCAGCCCTGGCTTCCCCATCATCCTGCTTCTCAGCTATATTCCAGAAGAAAAGGTTGGCAAGAAGTGACATAACTGCTGCCACCAGAGTAAGGAAGCCTAAATAAAACCAAGGGAATTTAAAGTAGGAGAAAAGACCAGGTTTGGTAGAGACCTGATGAATAGCAGAGGGCATGCTGGTCTTCAGTGGGCCCCTAAGGGTGCTGGTTCAGGTGACAGTACCAACTATAAGTCCAGTTTACAAATATATTCAAGGCAGCCCGGGTGGCTCAGCGGTTTAGCACCATCTTCAGCCCAGGGCATGATCCTGGAGACCCGGGAACGAGTCCCACATTGGGCTCCCTGAATGGAGCCTGCTTCTCCCTCTGCCTATGTCTCTGTGCCTCTCTCTCTGTGTGTCTCTCATGAATGGATAAATAAAATCTTTAAAAAAAATAAAATATAAAATATAAAAATATGTTCAGAAATAGAAATTGGATACATATGCAGAAACAAGAGGCAAAACCATTTAGAAAAGCAAGAGTTATAGATATTAAGAACTCCAGAGCAGGAAAGGGAGACGGCCCAGAATGATGAGAGTCTTGGGTTCCTACTGGGCTTGGAGAAACACCACAGAGGGCTGTGGGGAACATAAAGCCATGATCTTTGATGGGACAGTTGCTACTATCATGGGGGGTGGAGGGCTGCTTTTTAGAAAGTACAGAAGTTACTAGCTATTACTGAATAGCTAGCACTTCAATGTAGTGCTGTCATCAGAATGCAGAGATCAAAGAAAGATTCTGAAGGAAATCTAATAAGCTTTAAAAACTCAGAAATAAAAAAAAATAATAAAAAAAATAAAAAAAAATAAAAAAAAAAACTCAGAAATAGTATCGTGGAGACAAAGGGAGACTGAAATTTTCTAAGTTTTGATAAAAGATAGGAACGTTTAGGATGATAATCTCCCAAAAATGAAGCATTTTACAGGGCTGGTGAATTTGTTCAAGGTGAAATGTGATAGTGTCAAAATTAACCTCCCTGTATAAGGGTGATTTCCACCTGTCGACTTTGAAATTCACAAGAGATAGATTTTAGGTCATTGGAATGGGCGAGCACGCAACCTAGCAAAGCTGAAACAAGACTCGTTCTCTTTTCTCTCTCCGATTTTTCTCATTTCAAGGTCTTCCCCCTCCCATCCAGCAATCTCTACAAGCTACTTTTTCCCCCTTTGTTCAATCCCCCTTTGTTCATGTTTACTTGGCATTATCTGAAACATATCAAACAGCCAATACAATCGTGCCAATTTGCCATACTCAGCTTGAAATGGCGTAAAAGCATGAAGTTGAACAAAAGTCAAAATGGCTGCAGTAATGCTTCAGCAAAGCTCGATTTTCATTATGTTACAAAATAATTGTGATTTTGGTTGACATTTTAAACTAAGTAAGCTTTTGCCTCTCTTCTGCAAACCTCCCCTCCTCCCTTCTTAGCCTTTTGTTTCAGGAATCCCATTCCACCTTGAAGACAAGATGAATGAGGCTAGCAACACATACATAATTCCTGTCAAAACTGGCTAGATCTCATATTCTTTATAATCCCCCTCAGCCCCTTCCTCTGGGCAGGCTTGCAGTTTTAAAGGCCTTAGGCTGCTGTAGCCTTTGCCTGGCAAAACAATAAAGGTATTGTTCCTCTTTATACTCAAACTCTTGCCTTTATGTTACTATTTTGGCTCTGGAGCACAGAGGTCAGTTTTTGACAACAAGCTCACGACAAAAATTACCAGTAGTGCATTTGCCTCTTCACAATATCAAAGTGTGACAGATGTGACTTTATAGAGCTTTGTGAATGGTCAAGGAACCTCAGGCTTAACCTAAGATTGGAAACTCTGCTTGTAAGGAATGGTATCCTTCAAATTAAACTTAATACTGATCCCTCTATTTTTATAAATGCTTATTAATAGAATTCACTGAAATTATAATACATGGAATTCCTTTGAAGAAACAGTATATACCACTACATAAAATCTCCCAAAGAAGAAAAACCTAAATTAACAAAGAAACAAAAATGCACACACTTATACCTTAAGAAAATAGGAGCAGCTGATGTCCAAGCTGCTCGTTTTTCAGCCGTTTTTTCTGTGCACGCCTCTCTTCCCATTAAACACCAGTCGAATCCCTGACACTGCACTAGGCACTTTAAGTATGTCATATTTCATTTTCACCACAACTTTGTAAAGTAGACATGATTATCTTCATTTTAAAGGGCAAGGACATTGAGATTCATAGAAATCAAAATACTTTACCATAGCTAAAACTTGGTCTTGTCTGAATGCAAAGTTCACACTTTCAAAGGCATTTATTCATTCAACAAATATTTATTGAGGGTCTGGGCAATGGGGATATAGCATCAAAGCAAATTTTTTGCCCACATGAAGCATATATTCTGGTGGAATTCTATGTTAATTATATTATATTACTATATACTAGCCAAACATTCCTATCCCTGCCCTTTGGCAATAGCTGCTTCATCAGTATTTTCACAGGAGGTACCAAGAACCAGGTATGATTTCGTAGCATGAGCACAAGCACCTGATGGACCAATTTAGGTTTTGTTTTGATTCTGGATGCTTCTCATGTTTGTGATTACCTTATCTTCGTTGAAATCTAAGGGTAAACTGTATCAGCCTATATAATAAGGCTTTTCCTTGAAGGAAGCTTATTTTTTTCTTCCCTTGAAAAAATATAAATCCAAGCTAAGCTGATACTCAGGGTGCAGAACACATTTTTGGCTCAGAATGTATTAAAAAATATTTTTGAACTATTCAAAATGCCTTCCCAAAGAAATATTCTGAGTTTTAGTATTGCTAAGCTTATCTCTAAGTTAGACTGGCAGAGAGGAGCCAAACTTCACTGAACCTTCCTTCCTGCCATTGGATGTGGAGGAAGATATAAAGCAATGAAGAGTAATCACATGTTTTTCATAAAGTCCTGTGTATTGCTCACTTCCCATACAAATGCTCAGCGGGTACAGTTAGTTGCTCAGTAGAGGGCTCTGAAAGAAGAGAGAATTTTGAAGCTCAATTTACAATTGTCACAAATGCAAATTAACTGAAAATGGGGGGAAAAGAGACCAAATGGTATTCTGCAACAGCCATCATTGTCCTATCCATCCCCAGCACTGTCCACTCAGAGAAAGAAGGTCCAGATCAGAAGAGATACCAGCATAAGGAGGTAGCAGATGGAGGCTTATTGTTTTCTCTGTCTCTTCTGGGATCCAATATTCAAAGAACATTATTTGTTGAAACATATACCTGGATAAATGAAGTTAACCACCTGTAAATTAAACTAGCTCCAAAGCCATTCTATAATACATCACAAATGTGAAAAAAAAAAAGCCCTTCCATTTAACTCACAAAGGTTTTGTTAACATGTAATGAAATAATTTAGTTTGAAAGATATAACACAGAATATGTTATATATAAATTCTCATTAAATTTTTCAAGAAAATTGCAGGTATAGTTATTTTATCTCTTAAATGGAAATGTCTGAGCAGAACTAGCATGGCAGAGGAAAGATTTCTAGGTGCACATAATAGGGGCAATGTTGACAAATACCACCAGTGAAATGGATAAATGGGAAAAAGGCAATACAAAGATCCCTAATCCACACTCTGGATATCTAACCTGTCAGTTATAAAGATTAGCTAAACTTGGGGGGAAAACAAGATGACTGAGGGAGAGGAATTGCATTTGGCACAGGTAAAAAATATCCCCTCTTAAGTAACCACAACCTCCTTTCCCATACATGAATATTAACCATCACAATTCTTTAACTCTGGTGCATCTTTCAAAAAAATAAATAAATGAACAAGAATAAAATTACAGTGATTACATTCATAATACAATCACGCCAATAATTATGTTCAGCTTATTACTGGGAAAATGGAAAGTAATTTTGAGGGGAAATATTTTTAAGTATATCAAATTCACTTCTGAAAATGAATCAAATGTTTTAGAAGATAATTAACTGAGCAAGAAAGCTCAAAAGAGCTTTAACACAATAGTATTAACAACTATTTTTAACACCCATAGATTTGTTCTTTATTGTTTCGTTAAATCCTGTCCATGACATACATAGTTACCTTTGCTCTTCACCTGGTTTTGTCACCTCAATAAGATAGACTCCTCTCATTTTTACACTATGCTTTTTTACTTTAACCAAGGAAGTTAACTGTCAATGATTTCAATATAATAAAATCTACTTTACTTGAAGGCACTTTGGGAGTTCATTAAAAAAACAAAAGACACTCAAATTATAGCAAGCAATCAATGAGCTAACCTTGAAATAGTTTTTAGATGAAGTTTAAAAGTGTAATAAGGCACTACACTGTGTTTGGATGTTATGAGACCACAATCCTTCTTATGAGTCTTAAGAATCTCTTTTTCTTTCTTTTTTTTTTAAAGATTTTATTTATTTATTTGCGAGAGAGACAGAGAGAACATGAGTAGGGGGAGAGGCAGAGGGAGAAAAAGAAGCAGAGTCCCTGCTGAGCAGGAAGCCAGATGTGTGGCTTCATCTAGGGACTTCAGAATCATGACCTGAGCCAAAGGCAGACTCTTAACCAACTGAGCCACCCAGGTACCCCAAGAATCCCTCTTTTTATATTTAACGTTGTAAGCTTACACCGCTGCTCTATAATTATAAGGAGCATATACACTTAATTCCCAGGCTTCTTACAGAAGTTTATTCACATAGAACATCAACCTCTATTGTAGATCAAGGATAGTCATTTGAAAATTTCAGTATACACGATTAACAAAATTGCATCACTTTATTATAAACATCTTACTGCACAATGACTTTTACTTGGAAATTTTAAACATATGGAATTTATTTAAAAAGCTCCAAGATCATAATATTCATTCTTATTCAAATAGCTTCTGGGAAGTTTTCAACAAACCCACCCTTCTGAGAAGAGTTTCATTAAGGATTTCATACAGTCAGTAGTTTTTTGGGGGCTGTGGAGTTCTTAGCTCCAGCCAAATCCCTAGCCTACTCATTTCTGAAAATGTCCCTTCCTTACCAAGCTTTCCAAAATCCTGTCCTAAAAAATTTGGATTTGAGGTATGATCACACAGAGAAGTTGGAGAAACTGTCCATATGAAGTAATTTGTGAAGAAACATTTAGTCTTTAAGTGAGCAAACAGAGTGAGGCTGTGGAGAAAAAGAGAAACCTCTTGCACTGCTGGTGGGAATGAAAGCTGGTGCAGCCACTCTGGAAAACAGTGTGGAGGTTCCTCAAAAATTTAAAAACAGGGCTACCCTATGACCCAGCAATTGCACTACTGGGTATTTACCCCAAAGATACAGATGTCGTGAAACACCGGGATACCTGTACCCCAATATTCATAGCAGTAATGTCCACAATAGCCAAAGTGTGGAAGAAGCCATGGTGTCCTTCAATAGATGAGTGGATAAAGAAGATGTGGTATATACATACAATGGAATATTCCTCAGCCATCAGAAAAGACGAATACCCACCATTTGCCTCAACACGGATGGAGCTGGAGGGTATTATGCTGAGTGAAGTAAGTCAGTTGGAGAAAGACAACTATCATATGGTTTCACTCATAGGTGGAATATAAGAAATAGGGAAAGGGACCATAAGGGAAGGAGGGGGAACTGAGTGGGGAAAAATTAGAGAAGAAGACAAACCATGAGACTCCTGACGCTGGGAAACAAAAAAGAGTTGCAGAAGGGGAGGGGAGTAGGGGAATAGGGTAACTGCATAAAGGGCATTAAGGAGGCCATGAGATGTGATGAGCACTGGGTATTCCACT
This sequence comes from Vulpes lagopus, assembly GCF_018345385.1. Lineage (NCBI taxonomy): Eukaryota > Metazoa > Chordata > Mammalia > Carnivora > Canidae > Vulpes > Vulpes lagopus. The sequence continues at coordinate 17,811,174 of NC_054824.1, read as the reverse complement.
GTATGTTGGTAAATTGAATTTAAATAATTTTTTTAAAGAGAGCAAACATAACAATGCTAGCCACTTACATTTTTTAAGTATCATCAAACTCCATACCAGTTGATGAATTTTTTTTCTATCTCATTGTTCATGCAAAAGGAAACCACAAGACTTCAATCACTCTTCAATTAGGACTCACAGATCATACCAACCTAAATCTCATTAACTTGTACCAAGAGTTCCCAAAATACAATTTCCATTTACTGGGAAAGATTAAAAGGCACATTTGACATTTGTACTGCAATGAGGAATCAGTAATGGGTGAAGGGCAATCAGTCTCAAAGTTTTACTCTTTTTTTATAAGCTTATGTGTTAATTTTAAAAGGCTTATGAAGTGAGTTTTCTAGACAAGAAAATAGAGAACTAGTTAATTCCTAGAAATGTCTCCCTGGAGAATTTATGAGTTCCTGTTGCTGCCAGACCCCAGACCCTAACTAACCCACAAACATATCCTTCAGCGAATACAGAGATGCTTCATTTTAGGAGATAAAAGTAGTACATTAAAAAAAGATTTAGCTGAGGGACACCTGGGTGGTTCAGCAGTTGCATGTCTGCCTTCAGCTCAGGGAGTGATCCGGGGATCTGGGATCGAGTCTCACATTGGGCTCCCTGCAGGGAGCCTGCTTCTCCCTCTGCCTGTGTCTCTGCCTCTCTCTCTGTTTCTTATGAATAAGTAAATAGTCTTTTTAAAAATTTTTAAAAATAAAAAGACTTATCTGAAAGAGACCCAAAATCTAAGTATTCTCTCTGATTTCTTTCTCTCTCAGAAACTCTACATTCAATCCTTGAACATGTTCTGTTATATGTTTGCATTCTAAACTTTTCCAGCTGGGCCCCCTGACCTGTAGATTCATGGTAGCTGGGTCCTGTGCACAAATCCTGAAACAAGCCATAAGCCCCAAGGATTTCACCACCATTCAGTAATGTGAGGTTCTTGAGGTTCTTAGCATGGCCACATTCCCCCTACACCTGAATTTTTCTGCAAGTTTCCTCCCAGATTATTACAATATTTGGAAGTAGTGAATTCTGAGTGGTTGAGAGTGAAGACCAGGTCTACTAGCTGAGATAGTAACTAAGCAATGAGCAGCTGTGTTTTGTTTGCAGAAGTACTGGCCCCCAGCCCCTGACTCCCCTGAACCTTAATACACAGACCTCAGAAAGTGCAAAGGAAGATTGGGTTGTTAGGTCTGCTGGAGGCCCACTTGAGGACTAGGGCATTCCTGGTAGGTGAAAATTACTCATTAGCGGTCATCACCATCAGCTGCATCCCATTGTGCCTCAACAAGTAGTTCCCAAAGCCTCCTTTCCACAGGCCTTTCCAATATCAACCACTGGTTCTTTCCCTACAACTGCCAACCCCAATTCTGGACTGTCTTGAGGAAGTTGTAACTTCCAAATATTAAATTTTACTTATAAAAAAAATCTAATCACATATTACACTATGGCTTAATTGATGCTAAAAGGTTTGCAAAAAGTTAGTCTAAAAAGGAGTTCTCATGGAAAGAGGAAGGTCATCAGAAGGAAAAACGTAGTAAGGCTCAAGCTGAGAAGAAGAAGGCAGGGAAGAAGCTGGCATTGCCAGGCTTTAATCCTGAAGATTCCCAAGGAATCTCACCATAAATGTTAGTACAAGTTGATTGCTGAGCCCAAGGGTAAGGGCACCTTTGTTCACCTGACCAAGAGTACCTTTGTGTTGGATAAATTGGAATGCAAATCATCCAACGAGAATACTCTTGCTATAGTGCTACATACTTATAAGAGAATTCTAGTTGAACTGACTAGTCCTTGTGATATGCTGAATACAGCACATCTAGTACTCATTCAGACCTTCATGAGTTGCAGCCTAATCACTGGGAAGCTGGACAGAGGAAGAGGTCCTTGCCAGAGTCTTCCTCTTAGGAATCTATCACAGCTACTTACTTTATTTTTGGACTCTGAGCCTGAAGCTTGCCTTCCCATGGAGTCCAGATTGGAAGGTGGACTGTGAGCAATTGACATAATACAAACTGCATCACGGAGATGAAGAGATCCTGTACTGGTTTGAAACTGCCTTTAGAATGTGGGTAAAGACTTCGCTTAGGGGAAGATCATCAAGTGATTTTGCCATGACCTAGGACTGTTCATAAAGGAAATGAAACACTGAAATCTCCAGAATATAACCACTTTTTTACTATTGCCACAGCTGCCACCCTAGTACAAGCCACCATTTTTTCCATCTCCATTAATATATGTTCCTAATTAGTCTTTCTACTTCCACATTTGTCCACTGTAGTTGATATTTCAACTGTAGTTGATATTTCCATGATATTTCATGGAAGTTGACTTGATTATTTTAAAATAAAAGCCAGACATATTATTCTGCTGCTAAAAACATTCCAAAGGCACTCCTCACACTCATATAAAATCCAAATCTTCAAAATAATCATATTTTATATTTAAGCAAAATCCTTACTCCTCACTGTGTCTCCCAGGTGATAAATGCTCCTTATAAACAAAACGCTCTTGTAACAAAACAAAACTAAAACAACCCACAAACCCTGTTCATGTGAGAGTCATTTTCTCTCCTTCCTTCTTCCTTGTTGGTGTTCCATAGGCTTCCTCATTACTCACCTTACTCTGACAAAGACCTTGGCATCTGACTCATAGTCTTCGTCATCACTCCAAGCTTGCCTTCTTCCCGAGGGACTCCAATCTCCATTTTAAACTCTGGTCTCTGAAGTTTCAGTCTCCACAGGTCCAGTTATCTTCTCAGAGCTTTCTAACTCTAATACATTAGTTCCATAATCAGTTATCCAAACACCACAAATTCCTCTCCTTCCATCTGGCTGGCCGAAGTAAGCCTACCTCAACCTCACTGAGGTCTCTATTTCATTCACCAATCTTCTTGCTTCTAGGCTGTTTTTTAACTTAGTTTCTTTCTTATTCATCCCCATTCTGTTGTCCATAATTTCAATCATAGTCTTAAAATTTTCTTATTATCTTATGCTTTTATTGCTGCTGTCAGAAAAAAATCTCCACTCTAGATGACTATAACTATTCTATTCCTTATATTGGATGAAGAAAGTCATAGGATAAGGTAGAATGATTTCACTTTAAACTCTTGTTTACCAACCCAAACATGATCCCAACCCTAACTGGTATTCCAACCAGGATGCAATATTCAACTCACTCGCTTTCTCCACAGTGGCTTCAATTTTATTCCAGTTTTCAGAGTTCCAATGCCCTCCTTCCCACCTCAATACTAGCAGAGGACTCCTACTTACTGAGAAAACATTCTCATGAAGTGCTAAAATACAAATTTTAATGGAATGTTAAAAATGGAACATTCTCAATTTTAAAAACATAAGCTAAATATATTAATTACAAACTAGTAGAGAGAAAATAAATAATAAGTACCTAGCTCAATAAGGAAGAAAAAAAACACAAAAAAAATGTGCAGCAAAAAGAAAGTACTATTTATTATGGCATACATAAATAAGATGGCATAAATAAATCCAAATATATCAGTAACTTTATAAATAAAATTGGACTAAAATTCCATTTATATGGCAGATCTTTCAGACTGAATTTTTTAAAAATTAAACTATGCCTATGTGCTTTTTGTAGGAGATATACTTAAACCATAATGACACAGAAAGGTTGAAAGTAAAGTGGTAAAAAAAATATGTACTAGGTAAATAGTAACCAAAAAAGATAGTTTTATTTCAATGTAAGTAAAAACCAATTTTAAAGCAAAAGCCATCATTAGCAATAAAGAGAGTCAAATAATCAAAGAACAATTCACTCAGGTGATTTAACAGTTCTAAACATAACAAGAAACTAAGAGATATATTTGAAAATCTGTAATTGTAATGGAGAAATCGTCACATATTTCTCTTAATAATAAGTTAAAACTACATAGCATTCCATGGCATTGATATGTTAAACACTACTCTAAACTCTGTAAATGTATATTAATTCCTTTGCTCCAACTTAAGTGTCTAGTAGACCCTCAATCTTAACATGCTCAAAATAGAACTCCTAACTTTCATCCCCCAAATTTGCTTCAATCACTCTTCTACATCTTAATATTGATGCTTCATTGCCCCAGTCACTGGCCAAAAGCCTTGGAGTGATTTTCACTTCTCTCTTTTTCTCATACTTCACATCCAATAGATCAAGAAGTCCTGTTGACGATGTCTTCAAGGTATATCTAACCACCTCTCACCATCTTCTCTTCTATCCTTTGGTCCAAACCACTATCATCTTCTACCTATAGAGACCATCCCCAGCTTACCATGGTTCAACTTAAGATTTTTCAACTTTACAATGGCAGGAAAGCAGTATGCATTTGGTAAAATACTGTACTTCAAATTTTGAATTTTAATCTTTTCCCGGGCTATCAATATATAGTATGATACTCTCCTGTTATGCTGGGCTCTGACAGTGAGCCCCAGGTCCCAGTCAGCCATGCAATCAAAAGGACAAACAACCAGTATATTTATAACCATTCTGTACTCATAACACCATTCTGTTTTTCACTTTTGGTATAGTATTCAATAAATCACATGAGAAATTCAACACTATAGAAAAACACTTTGTGTTAGATGATTTTGCCCAGCTGTAGGCTAATGTAAGCATTGTGAGTGCTTTTAAGGGGAGCTAGACTAAGCTATGATGTCTGGGAGATTAGGCATATTAAATTCCTTTTCAATTTATGATATTTTCAATTTACAATGGGTTTATCAGGACATAATCCTGTGGCAAGTTGAGGAAGAGAAGTATTCCTTCAGCAGCCTTGTAACTAATCTCCTTGATCCCACACTTTCCCTCATACCATTCTGTTCTCAACATAGCAGCCAGGGTAATTCTTTTAAAATATATGTCAGACCTTGTCACCCATCTGCTCACAAGCCTCTGACTTCTCACTTTACATGGAGTGAATGTCAAAGATGTTTACAATGGTTACCAAGTTTCTACATACTTGACCCCATTTTACCTCCTAGACTACTTACCTAACATGCTGTGCCTTGTTCACACTTCTCCACAAAACTATTGAATTCTAAACCATGCCAAGCATATCCTGGTCCAGGAACTTTTACACTCTTCTCTTTCTGGAACACTTTTGCCCTAGATATCAGCATAACAAGCTTCCTTACTTCTTCCAGGTCCATACCCAGATGCCACCAGCCTCATGAGGTTAAGCCTGACCACCCTATTTAAAATAGGAACCTGCCTCCCACTCTCACTTCCACTCTCCTTCCTCTACTCTATTACTTCCCTGGCACTTATCTTCCAAGATAACTATATAAAATACCTATTTATTATATTTATTTTCTGTCTTTCCTCAAAAAAATATAAGCTGAGGTGAGGGTCTATCTATTGCATATGCCTAGAACAGAATTAGCACACAATTTTAATTAATTAAATATTTGTTGAATGAATAAATTAGTATGTAAAAACTCACCAGAGTTAGATAGCATTATTTACTATCCCAATTATAAAAGAGGAAACTGAGGCACAAATAGGTTAAGTAATCTGCCCAAGTTCTTACAGCTAGAGAATGACAGAAAAGAGACTCGCTTTTGTTTTCCCCACTTTTTTAAACTTCTATATTGTTCTAACAATTATTGCTCCTCAGTAACTGAGAACTCAAACCACAAAAACTGCCACAACAAAATATGAATATTTGAATCAAAGTAAATAAGTTTGATGTACATACTTCATCCCTAGCAGAATTCATATATTTTTCAAGCATATGTAACATATTTACCAAACAACCATGTTAAACAGCAAAAGGTAACACCATGCAGTAAATCTAGAAATTGATAAATTAAAGATACCTTTTAAAAGATCATATACAGGGGCACCTGGGTGACTCGGTTAAGGATCTCCCTTCAGCTCAGGTTTGATCCCAGGGTCCTGGAATTGAGCCCTGCAGGGAGTCTGCTTCTCCCTCTCAATCTGCTGCTCCCCCTGCACATGCTTTCTCTCACATGGGCACTCACTCTCTCTCTCTCAAATAAATAAATAAAATCTTTAAAGATAATATACAGATGGAACCTAAAAATCATACTTCTAAGTAATTCACAGGTTTAAAAAGGAATTTGGATAAGAATGAAACATAAAAGCACTACATAGCTAAATTTCTGAGAGTTACTATATTTGTTTCTTTTAATGCTTTCTATTTAAATGTATGTTAGAAAACAAGAAAAACTGCAAATATGTGAACTAACAATGTATTCTCAAGAAGCTAGGAACAGAATTTACAATAAATACATGCAAAAGTATAAAACAGGAAATAAAGATAAAGCATGAAAAGAAACAAAGATGTGATTCACAAGTTAGTACTAATTCTTAGAAAAGACTATAAAATGACAAGATTAACCAAGAATATGAAAGGGATGATAAAAATAAACAGTATCAGAAATAAAGCATAAGGTATGGTAACAGAGTAGAAATTTTTTAAACATGAAAATACAGTGGGGCATCTGGCTAGCTCAGTTGGTGGAGCATGCAAGTCTTGATCTTGGGGTTGTGAGTTCAAGCCCCACATTTGGTGTGGAGATTACTTAAAAATAAAACCTTAAAAAAGAAAAGAAAATACAGTGAATAGCTCCATGTCAATAAATATTAAAACCTGAGCAGAAATAATATGTTATGGGAATTACAAATTACCAAAACTAACATAAGAAGAAATATAAAACTTTAATAGATCTACGACCATTTAAAAAATTGGGGTCAGTGGTTTAAAATCTACCTACAAAATCAAAGGGGAAAAAAATCTTCCTGTGACCAAAAACCTTTACCTATATGCTGTTCAAAATTATCAGCAATCATATTATCTCTAATACCAACAGTTTTAGGGGATTACTGGTGGCTCAGCGGTTCAGCGCCTACCTTTGGCGCGGGGCGTGATCCTGGAGTCCCAGGTTCGAGTCCCTCGTTGGGCTCCCAGCATGGAGCTTGCTTCTCCCTCTGCCTGTGTCTCTGCCTCTCTCTCTCTCTCTCTCAGAGATTCCCAAGCTGGAGATTGTGTCCAAGTACACCTGACACAGGGGAGCAGGGACTTGGACCCCGAGCTCAGTCACTCATCAGGAAATGCATCTTTATGGATTTGGAAAGAACTGAGAGACATTATTACCAGTGGTCCTATTATTCTGTGAAGGATTCTTCCGTGAGATTCTTCCCCTGTTTCAACTGACACTGAAACGCTGTGAACTCTTTGGAAGACAAATGTCAACGAAATAAATTTATGCTTTGCTAATTTGAAAAGAGAGAGAGAGAGAGAGAGGACTTTAATATAAATGAACAGAATAATTTCATCTGCTGCAAAGAGATCTTAGAATATTTCACCTTGTATAGTTGAAAGAATACTGGTTTGAATGTTGTGAACCCTGGCATTTGGGTCTCTCTACCATTTGGTAGCAGTATAACCATTAAGCAAAGCATAACTCTGGTCTTTATTGTCCCATTTCTGTTAGATTGGGCTAATAAAAATTGATATTTTACTTCTTTTGCAGTATTGTTAGAAGATCCAAATGGAATAATGAATGTAAAATGAATGTTTGGGAAGCATATAAAGTATAATATGCAATGAAAAAAATGATTAATGATATATGTATATATTATATATATATCATGAATAAAAAATTAAAAAAAAATACCAACAGTTTCAAAGAACAGAAAATGAGGAAAACTCCTAACTCATTTTATGAGGCCTTATGATATTCCTGTCAAAATGGGGCAAGAACAGTACAAAAAAGAAAAACTAGCAGCCAATCTCACTTATGAACAAGAACATAAATATCCTAAATAAAATATTAGCAAGCCAAATCAAGGTTTATGTGAACAAAATATATGAATAATCTAAGTAGGTATTTTTTAGGAGTCATAGAGGTTCAAATATCAGAAGATGGATTGAGAAGATTCAGAAAAGATGATGGAGCAAGAAGCACCAAGAATCTCTCTCCTTGCTAGACAACAACTGCACTAGCAGAATCTGTCTAATGCATCTATTTGGAACTCTGGAGTCTTTTCAGGGCTTGCAACTTCTAGAGGAAGCCTTGGATGGTAAATTGCCAGTAAACTTGGCCAATTTCAGCTCTCCTACAGTAGCAGACACCCATCTCCCACATCTCAGCCACATGGCAAGCAGCTGTGCATGACTTCCTAGAGCAGCTTGTAGCAGCTTATGGGAACCAGGGTGAGCAAAAAGGACCCTGCCCTCCACTATGAGGAATCTTTGTTCTGACAGCTGATGGCTGCTTCTAATCACAGAAGTGTAGAGAGGTAGATGGCCATTGTTGCAAAACCTCCTTCCCATTGTTACAAGCCCCTCTTCTAGCTGAAGTGATTTCTAGGGGATTTAAAGAGCCACTACCCTCCTTTCACTCTTAATTCTTTTTTTTTTTTTCCTTTAAACATTTCATTTATTTATTCATGAGAGATACAGAAAGAGAGAGAGAGGCAGAGACATAGGAAGAGGGAGAAGCAGTTTCCCTACGGAGAGCCTAATGTGGGACTTGATCCCAGGACCCCGGGATCACGACCTGAGCCAAAGGTTGACTCTCAACCGCTGAGCCACCCGGGTGCCCCTGTTTGTTCATTTTAAAAAACTTTTTATAGGATGAATCATACTATATCTATTCATTGAGGACTTATTTCTTTCACTTAATACTATATTTTTAAATTGATGCATGTGTGTTGTAATAGCTTATTTATCTCCACTGCTAGTAATATTCCATCATTCTATCTCTATTCTACTACTTGTTCATTATTGTGCATATATATATTATATTTTATAATGTATATTATATTTTTATGTTTTATATGTATTATAACTACTTGTTCATTTTATTATATTATACATTTATATCCCCATACAAGTTTTATGGTATGTGTGCTGGCATTTCTTTAGGAAATAGAAAATGCTAGATTGTGAGACTTATGCATAGTCAACTTCAGCAATTAATGCCAATCAGCTTTTAAATTTGAGTATATCAATTTATACCCCCATCAAAGTTTTTCTTGTTCTATATTCTTGACAATTTATATTGTCCAATTAAAAATAACTTTGCTGGAAATGCCTGGGTGGCTCAACGGCTGAGCATCTACTTTTGTTTTTCTTGTTTTTGTTTGTTTGTTTGTTTGTTTGTTTAAGAATAAATTTATTTTTTATTGGTGTTCAATTTGCCAGCATACAGAATAAAACCCAGTGCTTATCCCGTCAAGTGCCCCCCTCAGTGCAAGTCACCCATTCACCCCCACCCCCCGCCCTCTTCTCCTTCCATCACCCCTAGTTCGCTTCCTAGTTAGGAGTCTTTATGTTTTGTCTCCCTTTCTGATATTTCCTACCCATTTCTTCTCCCTTCCCTTCTATTCTCTTTCACTATTATTTATATTCCCCAAATAAATGAGAACATATAATGTTTGTCCTTCTCCGATTGACTTATTTCACTCAGCTCACTCTTAATTCTTTTCTCTTTCCCCTTTTGAAGCTAGAACATTCAGGGGTGCCTGTGTGCCTCATTCAGTTAAGTGTCTGCCATCAGCTCAGGTCATGATCCCAGGTTCCCTGTTCAGTGGGGAGTCTGCTTTTCCCTCTGCCCCAAACCCCCACTCATGCTGTATGTCTGAAATAAATAAAATCTTTTTTAAAAAAAGATTAGGACTTTCAAAAACGACTGCACATATGGGGAAAATAAGAAAGTGACCATGTGGGACGCTTGGGTGGCTCAGCAGTTGAGCATCTGCCTTTGGCTCAGGGCGTGATCCCAGTTCAGGGATCAAATAACAAAAACCAGCAAACACTAGGAAATGGGGAGAATTTGATATCCATAATTACCCAGGGGCACCTGGTAATTATTAGATTCTAGGCACCCGGGTGATTATTAGATTCAAATGTCCAGTTTTCAAAAAAAAATGTTCAGTTTTCAACAAAAATAATGAGGCCTAAAAAGAAACAGAGGAATATGACCCATTCAAAGAGAAAGGATAAACAGAAATTGTCCCTGAAAAAATAGCTGATGGCAGATCTACTAGACAAAAACTTTAAAACAACCATCTTAAAGATGTGCATACAACTAAAGGGAGATGTGAAGAAAGTGAACAAATGATAGAAAGTGAACACATCAGAAATATCAACAGAGACAGAAAACCTAAACAAAAAACAAAAAGAAACTCTGGAGTTGAAAAATATAATAACTGAAATGAAAAATTCAATGATTCAAAGATAGATTTGAGCAAACAGAAGAGTCTATGAAATTGAAGACAGGACTATGGAAATTACTGTCTGAAGAACAGAAAGAAAAAGATTGATGAAATGACAACAGAGTGTAAGGGACCTATGGGATATCGTCAAGCAGACCAACACGTGCATTGTGTAAATTCCAGAAGAAGAGAGAGAGAAAGAGACAGAGAGAATATTTGAGGAAATAAAGGCTGAAAACTTTCTAAATTTGGTAAAAGACAAAGCAAGATGAGCTCAAAAGAGATCCACACTGAGACACACTATAATGAAACTAAAGGCCACTAAAGACAAAGAATCTTGAAAGCATATACAAGGAATTTTCAATTGATTATCAGCAGATTTCTCATTTTCTCATCAGAAACTTTGGAGGTTGGACGGAGCAGAACAATGTATTTAAAGGGCTGAAAGAAAAAACTACTGTCAACCAAAAATCCTAGATCTGGCAAAACTGTCCTTCAACAGTGAGGGAGAAATTTTTAAAACACTGATGGAATTCATTATCACCAGACATGCCCTGAAAAAAATGCCCAGGGGAGTTCTGGAGCATGAAATGAAAGAACACTAGACAGTAACTTGAAACCTTATGGGGAAATCAAGAGCTCAATAAAGTTAAAAACAAGGGCAATTAAAAAGCTAGTATTATTGTAAGTATGGTTTGTAACTCAAGCTTTGGTTTTCTATATGATTTAGGAAACTATTAGTTTTTAAAAAACAATTATTAGTCTAAATACTAGTACTACTGTAACTTTGGTTTATAACATCAAATTTGTTTCCTATATAATTTAAGAGACTAATACATTTACAAGAATTATTATTTTATGTTCTGGAGCACACAAGATATAAAAATGTAGGGGCATCTGGGTAGCTCAGTCAGTTAAGCATCTGCCTTCAGCTCAGGTTGTGATCCCAGGGTCTTGGGATGGAGTCCTACATGACGCTCCCTGCTTAGCAGGGAGTCTGCTTGTCCTTCTTCCTCTGTCCGTCATCCCTGCTCATGCTTTCTCTCACTCACTCTGCTCTTTCTCAAATAAATAAATAAACAAACCATTTTTTAAAAAGATATAAAAACATAATTTTTGGAAAAATCAACAACTAAAAGGGATGGAGACAGAGCTAATTTTTGTATGTTATCAAAGTTAAGCTGCCATAAATTCAAATCAGAGTGTTATAACTTTAGGATACTAAATGTAATCTCCATGGTAACCACCAAGAAAATAGCTATAAAATATACACAAAAGGAAATGAGAAAGGACTTTAAACATTTCACTACAAAAAAAAAATCAACTAAATGCAAAAGAAGGGAGCAATGCAGAAAATGAGGGGGAGAAAATCACAGGCATATTTAAAAAATAGCAATATAACAGAAATAAGTCCCTTATTATCAGTAATTACTTTAAATTACAATTGACCCTTAAACATGAGTTCGAACTGCAGAGGTGCACTTACACATGGATTTTTTTTTCAGTAAATATATTATAGTACTGTCAATGTATTTTCTGTTCCTTATAATTTTCTTAAAATTATTTTTTTCTAGCTTACTTTATTTTTTTTTAATTTTATGTATTTATTCATGAGACACAGAGAGAGAGAGAGAGACTGAGAGAGAGAGAGAGACAGAGAGAGGCAGAGACACAGACAGAGGGAGAAGCAGGCCCCATGCAGGAAGCCTGATGTGGCACTCAATCCCAGGACTCCAGGATCACACCCTGGGCTGAAGGCAGGTGCCAAACTGCTGAGCCACCCAGGGATCCCCTCTAGCTTACTTTATTGTAAGAATATAGTACATAATGCATATAACCTATAAAATATGTGTTAATAAACTGTTTATGTTATCAGTAAGACTTTAGGTCAACAGCAGGCTACTAGTAGCTAAGTTTCTGGAGATCAAAAGTTATACGTGAATTTATGACTATGCAGAGACTTAGCACCCCTAACCCCACAATATTTAAGAGTCAACTGTACTCTCTCCAGTGAAATTTGAATTAAATTCTCCTGTCAAGGGCAGCCTGGATGGCTCAGCGTTAGCACTGCTTTTGCTGTGTCCTACAAGTTTTGGTGGGGTTTTTTTTCCATTCATTTCTCAGTATTTTTCTGGTTTCCCTGTGATTTATTTCTTCTTTGATTCATTAGTTTTTTAAAGAATGTGTTGTTTACTTTTCACAAATTCATGAATTTTCCAGTTTTGCTTCTTTTATTGATTTCTGATTTTATCCTGTTAGATGGTTTGTATAATATCTACCTTTTAAACTCTATTGAGAGTTTAATGTGTGACCTAAATATGGTCTATCCTGGAAAATGGCCCATAAAAACTTGAGAAGAATGAGTTAGATGTTGTTGTTGATAGTGTTCTCTACATGTCTACTCGATCTAGTTGGTTATGTTAAGCCCTTTATTTACTTACTTATCTTCTGTCTGGTGAAATGAAAAACTGTATGCCAATAAGTTAGGTCACCTACATGAAATGGACAAATTCCTAGAAACACAAATTATGAGGAGAGAAAATCTGAATAGACCTGTAACTAGTTAGGAGAATGGATTTCTAATAAAAAACCTGATAGCTTCACTGGCAAATTCTAGCAAACATATAAAGAACTAATACCAATCCTTCTCAAATTTTTCCAAAAAAATGAAGAGGAGGGAATACTTCCTAACTCATTCTATGAAGCCTGAATTATCCTGATGGCAAAGCCCCAAAGAGACAACAATAAAATGGAGAACAACACCTCCCATGAACACTGATTGAAAAATACTTGACAAAATACTAGCAAACTGAACCAGCAGCATACTAAAAGGATCATATCCCATGACCAAGCAAGATTTATTTCTGGAATGCAAGGATGGTTCAACATACAAAAAAAATCAGTCAATGTAATAACATCACATTAACAGAATGAAGAAGAAAAAATTTTTCATCTCAATTGATACAGAAATAGCACTCAACAAAATTCAATATCTTTTCATGATAAGACATTCAACAAACTAGGAATAAAAGGAAAATAACAGCAAATATAATCATTTGCTCTACCACAACCCCTTTTCCCATGTGCCATGGGTACTTTAATGGAGAGATAAGGCACCTGCACACAGAATTCTATGAAGCCTGCAGAAAGCAGGGATAACAGCATGCTTCCTTCAGTAACTTTGTGTCCAGGTTACCTAACTAGTTATTTGGCCTCTTTCTAATCTACACCAAGACACAAAGCTTGCAGATTTCCTCATCCAAACACAATTGCATACAAAATTTAATGTGAGGTAAAAAGCCCACAACATAAAAAGGAGAGCCTTCTTTACTTTCCTCACACTATGCCAGATCTGTAGAACACACACGTGTGGCACATTTCCTTAATAATGCATTATCATTAAAATTATTTATTTTTGTGGCCCACTCCTTACCCTTAGGTAAATCAATAATCAAATTATCCATGGAAGTTTTCACACCTTTCTTCTGGCCTTCTTAAGAATATGGCTGTCTTTTTCCTCCCCCCCAAAAAACAAATCAAAGAATAAAATGCACCTCTATTTCTGAGGTGAGATAGCACCAAAGGGTGGTGCTTTGCTCTATCTCTATTGATCTTTGGCCATCGCCAAATTATTATTTAAAAGCCATTGGGAATACATAAATGCACATTGTTACAATTTTATTTTTAAAAAACACACAGAAGCACAACTATATTTAGTTCACTCCTTTTATTTCCACTTTTCACCTTGAGTTAATGTAAATTAAATCATGTTTACAGAAAAATTTTTGTTCTGTATATATAATAAGGTATGTATCTCCATTAAAAGATACTTCGAATATGTCAGCAGAAGTTATCACTTAAAAGCAAAGATCACTGTGTCATTCATTCTTTCAAAAAATACTTTCTACTAAGAAAGTTTATCCTTTCTGTTATGCTTCAGTAATTAAGGAAAACACTCCTAATGGGCACTCTTTTGACAGTAACCAAATGACATCTGAGCACAAATGTGTTAAGTTACTGACCTTTCGAAACAAACAAGTATTAAATTTGTGACCAAGTGTTTAGGATAATTAGTATTGATTTCTATGTATTTAAGGGTCTTTGAAGTTGTGATGGTCACATCACTCTTAGGTTAGAAAATCCTCTTTAAAGAAAGCCTTAAAATGCTTACTGTCAAGGGATGTTGCATAGGATTTACAAAGCACTTCAAAAACACTGAGCATAATTGTATTAAACTTCAGACTTCCACCCTAATTACAAAACATTATCTTTCAAAAACCATTGACTTTCTTAAAAGACACAGAGGAATTTTCATGAGTAGGCTTTAACATCTTAAAAAATTAATTTCCATCAGTACTTCTCTATTGCTGATTTAAGGTAACCTTCTCCCTGTCCTCTCCCATTATAACCATTAATCTTTATCGGGTACTACTATTTCTGAAAAATACATTCTAAGAACTTGCTAAGCCTGTGACCACAAGGAAAACTTACTACACACAGTTCAGAAAGGTTGCACTCATCTAATCCCTCCAAAGGAAATCAGCAACTCCCAATATCAAATTGCTTGTTTGTTATTGTTTATGGTCAATTTGTTTTTTTATCCTGTCTGTTTTGATAAAAATGCTTAAAACTCTCTTGTAGACTCTAGGGAGCTGGGATAGCAAGTATCAAATGTCATTTCCAACCCAACTCTCCAGCTTTGACATTGGGGCATATCAAAACTCAGCCTTCCCATCCACATACACTCATTCCCCAAACATTCACTTAGTATCCCTCCATCCTCTGGTCTCTACTGAGGAAAAAAAACTTAGAAATTACTAAAAGAGAAAAAAAAAGAAATTACTAAAAGAGCTAGACATGGTATTCTTTAAAGCAGTTAATATCAGACGAGACCGGGCACATTCAGGGTGGTATGGCCGTAGACATTCCGAAGACAAACATTATATGTTCTCATTCATTTGGGGAATATAAATAATAGTGAAAGGGAATAGAAGGGAAGGGAGAAAAAATGGATAGGAAATATCAGAAAGGGAGACAGAACATAAAGACTACTAACTCTGGGATACGAACTAGGGGTGGTGGAAGGGGAGGAGGCGGGGGTGGGCGTGAATGGGTGATGGGCACTGAGGGGGACACTTGACGGGATGAGCACTGGGTGTTATTCTGTATGTTGGCAAATTGAACACCAATAAAAATTTATTATTAAATAAATAAATAAATAAATAAATAATGCAGTTAATATTAATTGCAGTGTTACCCAAGACAAGTCCAAGTTTAAGAATACCCAAGGTTATTCCTTTTCAAGAAGTAATGTCAAATTTTTGTTATGATAGAAGCCAAATAAATCTCCCGAGCAACCCAAAGTTTCTCCTAAGAAAGACATCAAACCGGAGATGCTAGTAATATTTGATTCCAAATACTTTAGGATCCTAGCTATGCCTGAGGAGATGATTCTAACTCCACCCTCACACACACATACATATACACTCTGTTTCCACTCTTCCCTCCACAAGATTTTAACTTGATCCTCCTCTCTGGAAAGCTATAAGACCCTGGAGGAGAAAAAAATTCATTGTTTTTTTTCAGAATATGTTTGGATTTGTCCAAAGAAATTATAAAGAATTAGAAATACCTGAAATTTTATCATATCTGTGGAGAAACATAAATCCTGGGAAAATGGAGAACTGAAGACACAGGAATGAGGATAAAGATCAAGAGAGAGAAAACGATGAGTTAAGGAGGAGGGAGCAGTCCTGTGGCCCCTCTGGGGAAGCTGAGGTAGTAAGATTCATCCTTCATAAAGGAACAGGGAGCAAAGTGGTTACCTTAGGAACACAGTGTCCCCTACATACTCACCCTGTCACCTACTTGGAACTGACCAATAGTTTGTAGTAAACTATTTACACTTCCAGTGGTGTCATATGTGTACTGAGTTCCATTGTTCACGTAAGGCTTCAAAATGATGGCTTCCTTGACTGTGGACCACAGAGCAGCAAGGAGTATGTCCTAGCAAGAGTATAAACAATTAAGGGCAATAGTTATTGTCAAGTTCTTTTCTTTTTTTCTTGCTATATAACAGGGCCTGGAACATAGAGTCACTCAATAAACATTTGTTGAGTGAAGCAATATTGAATTACTTCACCTACAGACTATCCAGTAAGAGAATCATAGCTCCTTGGTGGCAGATTCTAGATCAGACACTCTTAATGTCCAGGGTGCCTGACTGGCTTAGTCAGAATGGAATGCAACTCTTCATCTTGGGGTTGTGAGTTTGAGCCCCACACTGGGTGTAGAGATGACTAAAATAAATAAATAAACTTTTAAGAAAAAAGGGAAAAAAAAAGAAACTCTTAACGTCCAGGTCTGTTATGCTTTTCACACAATATCAGGGACTAACAAGGAGTTAAGAGCTTAATGTGTAATTAAGTAAATATTCAACCTCTTAAAACTTCAAATACTAGGGAACAAGCAAGCAACCTGGGAACATGTTCTGGGAGAGGGATGAAAACATACTTTCATTTTTAAAAAGAAGAGTTTAATTTTTTTAAGTTTAATTCACATAAATCCTAATTTAATTGTTCTGAACTTGGGCTGATTATAAGCACAATCTAAGCAAAGGAAGATTTGTGGTACTTCATGCTTTTCCAGAATATTTATTTTATGCCAAATTTTCTTGGGCCCTGGAGGAGGAGAAATAAACATACATAGTAAAAGACTTACTACTCTACAGGTAATATTCATATATGATGTTTTGTGAATATATAACATTTTATAAGGTTCAAAAATCAAAACAATATTTTTAAAAGATTTATTTATTTGAGAGAGCAAAAGTGGGGGTGAGGGACAGGGAGAAGGAGAGTGTCTCAAGCAGATTCCATGCTGAAAATGTATCCCGAAGTGACGCCCGATCTCATGACCCTGAGATCATGACGTGTACCAAAACCAAGAGTTGGATGCACCACCCAGGCACCCCCATATAATATTTTTCTGAAGTAACAAAACCCAAAACCTATTCATGATAAAACAAACAAATAAAACTCACAATAATCTGGGTATATAGAAGGGAATTTCCTCAACTTGATAACAAATATTGCCATATTGTACAACTGAAACTAATATAGGACTGTATGTTAACTAACTGGAATTAAAATAAACTTTTTAGATACAAGACCAAAGGCACAATCTACGAAAGAAAGGTGAATGTGAAAGGTGACTTCATTAAAATTAAAAATGTTCTGCTGTAAAAAACACTATCAAGAAAATGAAAAGACAAGCCACAGACTGGGAGGAAATATTTGCACAAGGCATATCTAATCAAGAATTGCTTTCCAAAATATACAGAGAACTCTTAAAATTCAACAATAAAAAAAATTCAACAATAAGAAAATAAACAACCCAATTTAAAAATGGGCCAAAGACCTTAACAAAACAAGCCTCACCAGAGAAGATATATAGATTTTAAATAGTCAAGGAAAAGATGCTCCATGTCATGTATCATCAGGGAAACGCAAATTAAAACAAGATACAACATACCCTTTAGAATGGCCAAAATCCATAATATTGACATCAAGTACTGTCAAGGATATGAAGCAGTAGAAACTCTCATTCAATGTCAGTGGAAATACAAAATGGTACAGACACTCTGAAAAATAGTTTGGTGGTTCCTTATAAAACTAAACATACTCTTACCACATGATTCGGCAATCTCACTTTTTAGAAACCAAAAACCTAAAAAAAAAAAAAAAATTAAAAAAAAAAAAAAAGAAACCAAAAACCTATGTCCACATAAAAATCTGCAAATGGATATTTGTAGAAGCTTTATTCATCATTGTCAAAGCAACCAAGGTGGCCTTCAGTAGTTGAATAAACTATGTACATTCAGACAATGGAATATTATTCACTACTAAAAGGAAATGAGCTATCAAGCTATAAAGACACAAAGGAAACTTAAGTGCATATTATTAAGTGAAAGAAGCCAATTATACATACCATGTAATTCTGACTATATGGGATTCTGGAAAAGGTAAAATTATTGAGACAGTAAAAAAGACCATTGGCTGCCAGGGCTGAGGAGGGGAGGAAGGAATGAATAAATAGAACACAGAAGCAATTTAGGACAGTGAAAGTACTCTAATAAAATGGTGGACACATGTCATTATAAACTTGTCCAAACCAAGGATGCACAACATGAACATCAACCACTATGTAAATGATGGACTTTGGGTGATAATGACGTGTCAATGTGGGTTCATCAACTGCAACAAATATACCACTCTGGTGGAGGATGCTGATAATGCAGGAGGCTGTGTGTGTGTGTGTACAGACAGAAATATAGGGCACATGAATGTACTTTCCACTCCATTTTGCTGTAAATCTGAAACTACTCCAAAAAATAAAATATATGAAAATTAAATTAAAAAAATTTTAAAGTATACTTTGATAAATCTTAGTCCCATCCCCATTACTGTCCACCATGTCCCCTCACCCATTATAAGTAGGTGTTTTTATTAGTTTCTTGATCACCATTCTAAAATGTCTTCATTCAAATATAAATTACATCTTCAGTTAACAGTAATATTTCCTGGACATCTTCTCACACCACCACATTATGGATGTCTCACTACTGCAAAGTACTCTACTTTGTAGTGAACCAGGTCCCATTGATGGGCACTTCTGAAGTTTCTGGTCTTTTGCTATTGAAGACTATACTCTAATAAGTAAGTTGTTGTACATAAGCCATTTTATAAATGTGCATAGGTAACTGTAAGAATAGAGTCCAATAAGTGAGATTTCTGGAACAAAGGGTAAAATGCATCTATAATTTTAGTAGTTGATATTAGATAATATTCCACAGGTTTCGTGGCATTTTGCTACATTTGCCACTGGCAGCAGTTCATGACTTACTGAATGTGTGTTGTCAAACCTTTAGATTTCTGCCAATCTGATAAGTGATAAATGATACCTCAATGTGTTTGATCTTTGTTTCTCATACTATGAGTGGAATTGAGCATCTTTTCATATGCTTACAAGCATTTCTCTTCTTTTTTTTGTAATGTATATTCTCCTGCCTTTTAATCATTTTTCTATGGGGTTGCTGGTCTTCACAATTTTAGGGGTTCTTTAAATATTAAAGAAGTAACACCTATGTCTGTCATATGATGGCAAATATTTTTCCCTAGTCTGTCAATTGTCTTTTGGCTTTGCTTTATGGAGTCTTTTTTTCTATTCAAAAATTTTGATCATATTGTTTTTTAAACTTCACACACCCTAAATAGTAGGGTTATTCCCATTTTAAAGAAGAGGACACTGAGTTATAGGAATATTGAATAAACTGTCCAAGAACACACAAATCCAGCCACGGACCTATCTGAGTTTGAAGATAGTGTAATATCCATTATACCACAATACTCTTGCCATAAAAATAAAAAATAAGAAAAGCAATCACATATAACACTTTATCTTAATTATGTTTTTTTCCTCACAACTCTTTGAAATTGATATTATCATCATACTAATTTACAAATGAGAATTTGAGGCTTCAAAAGTTTAAATAAATTTCCCCAGGAAATACTGCTTCATCAAGGATCAAGTCCCCACAGTCCCTGTCCAGAACTGGGGTGCCCCATGTCCGAGCTCTACATTCCTTGTCCTCAAGAAACTTACAGAGTCCAGGAAGTAGAGACAGAAAGGCAACTGGCTTCAATAACAGAAGTAAGAGCTGTGTGTGAGTACTGTTGGTATCACTCCATTTATTTGGAATCTTAAGCTGTGTCTTAGAGATAATGATAAGCTATTAGGCCAGTGTCCAAGTAGCTGGGCAGTATCACCAGATGCTGTCACAACACCCAGCATTAGCCACAGTCATGTCTCCCTAGCTACCCATTTAATGAAACACAAATGCCACAATCCAGCTACGTGTCTGGGAACATTACCTCAAATTCACAATGTTCAGAAACTCTGCAGAGAGAAGCACTCCTTAAGGAGGACTTCTTAATGTGTCAGCACTCCTAATTCCCCTCATTTTGCTCAGTGAGATCTTGCTCCAGAATAAACCAGATTGACAGAGGTAATATGCCTGTCCTGCTTACTATTCTCCCTACTGTGGAACCGCTCTTACTGAAATTTAATCTTAAGTGACACTCTCCACCTATAGTGAGAAGGCATTAGAAATTCTAGAAAACTGTGGTTTTTGTTAAGGTGCTATTAGGGATGCCTTTCAACATGATCTCCAGTGTCCTATCTGTGAAAGAAACCTGAAAGTGGTTTACGGTCTCAGTGCCGGGAATAGTTTTCTTCCCACTGAGACTGACTTTTGCTTACCTGGTGACCCTGATTGGAACTCTATTGAATCTAAATTATGACTCAAATTACATACGTGAAGAAAGATTACTTCATCTGCACCAGAATTTCACTAAATTCTTCTCACTTGTGACAATTTGTAACTCTGGATAAAAGAAGGGTTAAGGGCCATCAGAATTCTTTTTAGCCTTAGCAATTGTCTAGCATGCTAATTGCTACCTGGTTGGACCAAATTTACATTATTAATGGGCTTTCTGCTGATCACTGCTTTGAATCTAACAGACATGGAACCTTTAAATTAAAATAGAAATTAGTGTTCAAAATATAATCTTCCAAGAAATATATTGACCCCTGTACACTACAATAAAATCACCCAAAGAGCAAATTAAAATTACATAGAACATCACTTTTAGATATTACTTGCCACAGAACAGAAAACATGTAATTATATCAGAAAGAATCCAAATGTGCCCTAGAGTGCATGCTTAGTATCTCATTTCCCTTAATTTTCAGTGAATTATGAATACAGGACTATTAGTACGATTGAGAGAATTTCCCTGTGTTCTCAAGCTTCTCTCTATACCACTCGACCCATGGAAAGCTACCAGCATCTCCCACTCAGGAAAAAGTGTATTTCACAAAAATAAAGCCTTAGCTCATTGTGATGAAAAATCAAAACTAAGAAAACCCAAATGTTTGTATCTATCCTAAGAATAAAAGTAAAAACTCTTCTTTGTCTTACTTTACGCATCCATTTGTTCACTTTTATTTCTTTTTCCTTTTCAATGATTTCATGAACAACTCAGGGTTTACTCACCCTAAGCCTTGAATCATTTTCTACTTAGACAAGCTGAGTCTGGTTATCTCAGGAAAAATCATGCTTTAGACTTCTGCAATATTTCTAACCTCAAAAAATTGCCAGTGTTGCCGACGTTTAAAATGACTATACCCAGAGGAGCTAATTTTCATCTGTGCTTTGAACTTACACAAAAACCACAGCTGCCTTTATCTATCTGGCTTATAGGTTAATTTACCACGGGGTATTCTGTTTGGTTCTCTCTGGTGTTACTCAGCTGATAAAAACTTGGAAATATTGTGACTGTCTGTGTCTTGCCCTTATTATACTGTCCAATTGGGTTCATATCATCTCACCTCTCCCACCCTCTGCCTCTTTCTTCGTCTCTCTGAAATTAGGTTTTGCTGTTGCCAAGAATAAATTGTTCCTTAGGGAAATCAGTAAAAGTCTTGATTGTGTGTCACCTTGAGTACAAGTAATTTTCATTTTAACCTCAGTTTAAAATCACTGTTTCCTACTCTTGCATATCTTTGAAGGGAGGTGAGGAGAACTGATCATTATAAAGTCATTTATTATTCACACTTTCAACTATAGCATATCTACTAGCATGGAATTAAACTATCTTCAATCAACCAGAGCTAATATTTAATAGAGCCTTTGAAAATAGTCTATATTTCCCACTACTGTTAAACAAGCAAACCAACCAACCTAAGGGATAAATCTTCATTTCAAAGGCAGAATACAAGTCTTTATTTGCTGGGTTAGGGTTAATATTTTAGATCTTTCTGGATTTCATCGAATTTCTGGAACCCTCATTAAACCATTACTTTATTACTTGCAGCTGTAATGCCTCCCTAGAGCTGCTCCCCTAGGTGTGGTTTCTTGCAAATGACACAGGGAAAACATTTCTAGTTATTATAATAAGCAGAAGAAAGGACAACCTGCTTTTTTTAAGAAAAGAAAAATAAATCTTAAATTTCAAAATGGTAAAACTATAGTAGATGCCATAACACTAGCAAAGTTTATGTAACCCTTCACATTGTCTAAGCCACTCCATCAACCACTGTTTTCTTCTAATGCTCCAAATTTGGAGACATAACAAAGGTGGAATAGTCAATGAGGAAACAGTTAAAGGCGCAGACATATAGTTACAGAAAAGAATTTGTGGGTTTTTTTGTTTTTGTTTTTGTTTTTTTTCAGAAAAGAATTTGAATAAAACTCTATGAGAAACATTTAAGCAGGGCAAAGATATACCAAGATACCGCCACTGTGTGTAGTTACTAACAAGAATGAGTTATATCTATGTAGATTGGCCTATGAAAGCAGGAAAATACATAAGTACACATAGTCAATGGTTAACACTGGTTACCTCAGGAAGGTGTAAATAAGAAGAAGGTAGAGATTAAAAGTTTTCTTTCATAGTTCTATATTGCTTTGACTATCAAAACTGAATGTTTGTTATCTTAAAATTAAACAAAACAAATAAGGTAAGAAAAAAAGACTATATACCAAGGAAGATACATGTATCATATATATGAAAGAATTTTCTATTCAATTCAATAAGCCTTTGCTGAGTGCTAGAGAGTATCACATTGCTTAGATATGGTGCACTGGGCTACCAATACTAGAAAACCCAACTCAAACTGCCTTAAATAAGAACATTTTATTGGCCTACATAACCAGAGGTCCAGCAGTGATACGGCTTTCAAGAGTGACATGATCCATGGACTCCTAAGATTCTCTTGGTTTTTCCTTTATCTATATAATGACTCCACCCATAGTCTGATAGGAAGGCTAGGACTTATTTCTAAGTATCACATGTCCAGAAAAAGAGAAAATTGCTTCCCTAGGAAATGAAGTAAATGCTTCTGTCAAATCTCTCCTTGTGCCTCATTGGCCCAAATTGCACCACATTCTCAATCTTAAAAAATTCATGGACAAAGAAAATGGATATTAGATCAATCAGGGATAGTCTTGGAGCAGGGCATGAGGACAGTCTAGTGAGGAACATGAACTGAGTTGGAGAGAGGACAGGATTCCATTAGCAAAGAGAACAAAGAAGTGATGATTATGGTCAAACATGAACAATGGCAACACAGTTCTTACCTAGTGGAGTTTACACTGTTGAAAAGGCAAGTAACAAAGAAGCAATTATGACTATGAGAAGCATTATGGAGTATATAGTGCTGTGCTTTGGGAACAGATAACAAAGAATGTATCATTGATAACAAGAAGATAACTCAGCCATTATTCTAATGTTATTGCTCAATAAGAAAAAATATTTTTTAATATTAATGGTCAGGGGATGCCTGAGTGGCTCAGTGGTTAAGCATCTGCCTTTGGCTCAGGTCATGATCCCCAGGGTTCTGGGATTGAGTCCCACATCAAGGCTGTGTGCAGGGAGCCTCCTTCTCCCTCTGCCTATATCTCTGCCTTTCTCTCTGTGTCTCTCATGAATAAATAAAATCTTTAAAAAATATATTAATGGTCAAAATGTATAAAATGAGATTTCAGTATAGATACTTGTCATCTGTAACACCGCTAAAGGTTTTCACCTTGAAAACACAGGAATTCTGATAAATTCCATTTCACATATTCCCATCTCAAAAGAAACATATATGTAAGCTAGATTTTTTACTGCATTACTGAATATGTTCCTAACAGGAAGAGAACATCTGTTTTACTAGGCTTCAATGAAAATTTAATTATCCACTTCTAATTTTACATATATGAAGATTGGAAGAATTTTGCACCAATTAGTTTCTGGCTCCAAACATTTCAAACATCATTTCTTCTCCATTATCCTCGTACTTCTGGTGCCAAGCATTGAAAGATGCATTCATACAGCACCTTCATGTCAGTGTGGCATGAGTCAGCACAGTGGGGAGTGGGAGTATTCCTGGAAGCCATTCCTACTCTAGATTTGCTAGTAATAACTTCTCTGTATATGCATCCCACTAAACCAGAATTAGTATGTCCCCAATTCAATCTGGATCCCAAGACGCCTACAAAATTCCCCAAACACAAAGGAAATATGACAGAAGGAAAATCAAAGTAGAAAGAGACAATGGCCTTGGAGTGAATGAGAAACCCTATGCATAAATATTACTGTTAATATATCTTATATTTGTACATTGCACAAATACATATGACCATGAGAACACATTGTTAAATTTCCACCCAAAGCCTTGAAAGGGGTTCAGGCAAGTGTGAAGCCCTGAAGTTTATTTAAGCTTCATTAGCTTTATGGTAAACCCAATTCTGCCTGTGAGAGAAAAGCATGTGGAGAGAAGACTA
Organism: Vulpes lagopus; assembly: GCF_018345385.1. NCBI lineage: Eukaryota > Metazoa > Chordata > Mammalia > Carnivora > Canidae > Vulpes > Vulpes lagopus. The sequence continues at coordinate 17,786,552 of NC_054824.1, read as the reverse complement.
TGCAAATATGGGAAAGAGAAAGAGAGAGAGAGAGAGAGCAATGATAGTTGAGGGCTTCCTATAAAGGAGAAGCCTGGAGTGCAAGACACATGAGCAGGAAAGGAGTCCAAGTACTTTCAATATAGACAAGTTTGCATAGGTAGAAACAAGAGGGTTTTTTCTACAACTTTCCACACAAAGTAAAAGGCAAGGTTGTCTGCTGAAGGTGAATGGGTAGTTGTGTCTAAGGAATAATGGTGAGGCTTATGAATAATCATTTTGAAACCTATGAAAGAGATGACCAGGGCAATGAGAAAAGTTTGCTAAGTAGTGCTGAAGTCAAAATAAAACTGGAGAACATAATCTTGACATGTCACCAATTTTCAGGGTTGTGTGATAGTCTCTAGTAGCATTCAGCAGCTCAGCTGAGAAACCAAGTGTAATGGAAATTTGTTGTTTTTTGACATCCTGATATTCATAGACCATCATTTTGGTCATTGTACCCCAATTTCTCTCTAGAGAACCATGTACTTCTTCCTCTACTTTTAGCCCACTTACTTGGGGCCACAGTGTAGAGCATGTTCCCTGAATCCAAACCAGATTGTTTGGTTTTCTGTCACTTGCAGTGGAAAAAGTTCTCACTGAATTCAAAGGAGAAAGAAAAAGAAAGAAAGAAGAAAGAAAGAAAGAGAAAGAAAGAAAGAAAGAAAGAAAGAAAGAAAGAAAGAAAGAAGAAAGAAAAAAGAAAGAAACGAAACTGGAAGGGGCATAGTATAGGTAATGGATAAACAAGACGGAATAGACAAAGATAGGGGAAAAAGTAACTAAGTAATATTTTGTCTTCTATTTGTACCTGGGGACTGAGACCATGCACCTCTTGCGGCTTCCCCAGTAAAAGACTTGACAGGAAAAGAGGTAGGAGTTGAGAGAGTATTATTTATGGTGGCTTTCTGGAAAAGCCTACAAAGAAAAGATTTACTTAGCCTAAAACTAGTCCAAGTGAAAGCGGAGAGGAATGAAAAGTATGGATATGCTAATGAAGACCATTTCCGCTTGTGGCCTGCAATCCAAGATGGCTAAAAGTCCAATGAAATGAAACCATTTGGAAAATGGTTGGAAAAATGGACTGCTTTCCTGTCAGCTAAGATTCACGCCAGGAAAGGCAGGGGAAGTTGTGCCAGGAGATCAAAATTGGGATCTTTTCCCCCTCAAATATCTGCTGTTATGCACTCTAGACTGACAGAGAATAACTAACCTAATTGCAAAAAAGCTGGGATGGAGCCTGCAAGCAAAAGGCAAATTACTGGTGACTCTCACCACAGCTATGGCTTAATTTTATCCCTAGGCAGAGAGCAAAATGGAAGCCATTTAGTTGAGAGTCAAGAGCCCATATCTGAGACTAAGGCAAGGCCGGCTGCTAAGAGATTGAAATTCTCATGCCCACAATTCAAAAACTATGTTTTCATATGATAATCTGACTCTGGGTTCCTAGCCCATGGAACTCAGGGAATAAAAAGGGGAGTGGAAGGTGAAAAGCTTCATAAATTGTTAAGGAAGTTGCTTTGATCTCCAAATCAACTCCCAGGACCCCAAAACATTACTAACCTGACTGCTCCAAGATGATGCTGTTAGATAGGTCATTCTCCCCATATCCAACTGAGATGTAGCTGGGGAAAGCAAAGGACAAAGGAGAATCTCCTAAACAGGGATCAAACTGTTTATTATACCTTCTGGGCAGTGTGTGCAGTTGGGAACGTGGAGCTGATGGAATCAATTCAACGGGGTTCCGGGCTGGGCTATGGAGCAGGTAAATGAGCTGAAAGAGAAGGGCGATAAGGCCCTGAGTGCAGGCAACATCGATGACGCGCTGCAGTGCTACTCTGAGGCCATTAAGTCAGATCCCCAGAACCATGTGCTCTACAGCAATCACTCCGCAGCCTACGCCAAGAAAGGGGACTACCGGAAGGCTTATGAGGATGGCTGCAAAACCATGGACTTAAAGCCCAACTGGGGCAAAGACTATTCGAGGAAGGCTGCAGCCCTTGAGTTCTTAAACTGATTTGAAGAAGCCAAGCGAACCTACAAAGAGGGTTTAAAACATGAAGCAAATAAGCCTCAGCTCAAAGAGGGCTTACAGAATTGGAGGTCCAGTTGGCAGGATGGAAATTCATGAACCCTTTCAACATGTCCAATCTGTACCAGAAATTGGAGAATGATCCTAGGACAAGGATGCTGCTTGCTGATCCTACCTACTGGGAGCTGATAGAGCAACTGGGAAACAAGCCATCTGACTTGGCCACGAAACTGCAAGATCCCCAGATCATGACTACTCTCAGCGTCCTGCTGGGTGTGGATCTGGGCAGTATGGATGAGGAGGAGGAAGTTGGAATACCCCTCCCCCCCTCACCACCTCCTCCCAAAAGGACACCAAGCCAGAGCTAATGGAAGAAGATCTTCCAGAGAGTAAGAAGCAGGCGCTGAAAGAGAAAGAGCTGAGGAATGAAGCCTACAAGAAGAAAGACTTTGACACAGCCTTGAAGCACTATGACAGAACCAAGGACCTGGACCCCACCAACATGACTTACATGACCAATCAAGCAGCCGTGTACTTCGAGAAGGGTGACTACAGTAAATGCCAGCTTTGTGAGAAGGCCATCGAAGTGGGGCAAGAAAACCAAGAAGACTATCTACAGATTGCCAAAGCTTATGCTCGAATTGGCAACTCCTACTTCAAGGAAGAAAAGTACAAGGATGCCATCCATTTCTATAACAAGTCTTTGGCAGAGCACCGGACCCCAGATGTGCTCAAGAAATGCCAACAGGCAGAGAAAATTCTGAAGGAGCAAGAGCAGCCAGCTTCCATAAACCCGGATCTGGCCTTGGAGGAGAAGAACAAAGGCAACAAATATTTTCAGAAAGGGGACTATCCCCAGGCCGTGAAGCATTATACAGAAGCCATCAAACGGAATCCAAAAGATGCCAAATTGTACAGCAACTGAGTTGCCTGCTACACCAAACTCCTGGAGTTTCAGCTGGCGCTCAAGGACTGTGAGGAATGTATCCAGCTAGAGCTGGCCTGCATCAAGGGGTACACCCAGAAAGCAGCTGCCCTGGAGGCGATGAAGGACTACACAAAAGCCATGGATGTCTACCAGAAGGTGTTAGATCTGGACTCCAACGATAAGGAGGCGGCAGATGGTTACCAGCGCTGAATGATGGCCCAGTGCAACCGGGCCTTGAAGATGTGAAGTGATGGGCCATGGCTGACCCTGAGGTGCAGCAGATAATGAGTGACCCGGCCATGCGGCTTATCCTGGAGCAGATGCAAAAAGACTCTCAGGCACTCGGCGAACACTTAAAGAATCCTGTAATAGCACAGAAGATCCAGAAGCTGATGGATGTGGGTCTGACTGCAATTTGGTGATGACTTGTTCATCATCCCCTACCCTTCACCCTCACGTGGAAAGAGGAGCTGGGACCATGGCAAGCAGTGTGGAGCAGAGAGCAGGGAAAAGTGAACAATTTCTCTCTATATATTTATATAGACCTATGTGGAAGACACAGAAACTCATACTCATGTTACTCATACCGCTGCTGCATCTGGGCCCTCCTAGCACACGCATGGTCTCTTCCGTCGCCCCCCTCCCCAGGTTCCCTGTTCCCTTCCCAATCTCAGTCACTATCTCAGCTGCTCTCCCATAGTTGGTTATTTTTTATTTGGGGCAGTGGGCATGTATGGGGAGGGGGCGCTGTTCTTCCCCAACCTCAGATCCCAACTGTCCTCACATTGTTAACTCCACATGCCCTCCAATAAAACAAGCCAGTCGGGTGTGGTTATAAAAAACAACAACAACAAAAAAAAAACCTTCTGACTCAGTAGATCTTGGTGGGGCTTTGTACTTTCAATCAGCTAAATGGACTTATTACATAGACACACACATGTGAAATACGGTATTTTAGGGGTAAAAGAATCTGAAATATAGGCAACTTCAGGCACCAACCTATATCAGTGATTGTCACTCATTCTGCCTCCCAATAAATTTTGGCACAAAGTTCATCGATGATATAAGAATACCAAGCATTAACCTGTGCCAAGGCAAATCTGTCTTCTAAAAGGATCAAAAAGAAAGCTGGGCCTGCACATGGGGTAACTCTACTGGGCCACTATCAAATAGTAAGAGAATCCCAACATCTCAAGTGGTTTCCTCTCTTTAGGATACTCTGGCCAGAAACAAAGGGGTCACTTCTGGCTCTACTGTGGCAGAAAACCCTGTGTTTTCACTAAAACTCTTCTTCTTCAACTGGGCACATACTGCAGGAAGGTGTATCCATGTGGCTGAATTCTATCCAATAGTAGGTTAGGGGAGAAATGATAACACCACTTCCAGGCTAGGCCCATAAAAATCTCCCAGGCATCCAGGCATGATACCTCATTAACCTAGTCTGATGGATGTTGGCACAATGGAATCCACATGCTGAAGATGGTAGAGGTTTTATCATCCTGGTTTCCTGGGTGATTACTTGGAGTCAGTCAGGAACATCTGAATTGGGTTGTTATATGAAAAGCATGAACCATTCTTGTATTAAGCCACTAATTTGAGGAATCTGTTGTCACAAAAGCTAGCACTAAATTAATGAATATACAGATTGATGTTTGTGTCACATTTGTGGGGCCAGAGTAATACACCCAGAGTGTATTGGACCAAGGGAGATGATTACAAGGTCACCTGAGGAAGCATGGCTAGAGAATTCTAGTTGTAATGTGAGAAGAAAGCAAAACTAACTGCTAGAAAAATATCCCCAAAAGTCAGGGGCAAGTGAGGAAGGTATTCACAAGAGAGTAAATAACAGGGAGCAACCCAGGAGGCCTGTGAGTGGGTTGGGTTGTTGAGCATGAAGACAATGAGAGCATACAGTATAGGCTGAGGGCAGAGATGTGAGGGCAGCAAAGGTCTGTTTTCCTCAGGTGCCCTTAGAGGGAGACCTAAAGGAATAAAGGAACTGTGCAAATCCAGACACTTTCAGCCCCATCTCTCACAACCAGCTCTGCATCCCATTAGCTTGCTGAAGCCTCAACCTACTGGCTTCATTCATGCAAACCCCATTTTTCAAAGGTTGGTTCACTTCTCAACTTTTTTTTTTTTATTTTATTCATTTATTTGAGGGGGGAGCATGAGTGAGAGGAGGGGCAGAAAGAGAAAGGGAAGCAGACACCCCCCTGAGCAGGGAGACCGATATGGGGCTCGATCCCAGGACCCCAGGATCATGACCTGAGCCGAAGGCAGATGCTTAACCAACTGAGCCACCCAGGCGTCCCTCAACTTCTTTTATTTAACTTTGGTCTAAAAAAAAAAAAAAAAAAAAAAAACAACTTTGATCTGTGCCTGCCACACACTGATAATGGTTTCATGTTCTACTTCCAAGTCCTCAGCATATCCGCACTTCATATTTGAACTTTTCTGTAAGCTAGTAATTGTTGAGTAGGTTACTGTGGGTAACTGATCCTTCTCCAGAAGAGAAAGAACCTGCTGTTTTCACTCTAGTGTTATTCCTAACCCTCAAACTCCACTATACCACTGTTAGCCCCTTTTGGGATTCAGTTGAAAGCTCCTAGATGAGCACTCAGGAAGCAGAAGGGAGAAAATATCCATGAAGTCCCCTGCTTCTGAGACGTCAGGACTTTATGACAAGTGCCCCAAGCCTCTAGGTGTTCCATGATCTCAACATTCCTGAGAAGGAGGCATCCAGCTTTCTGTTAAAGGTCTCTGTAGGAACTTTGCCAGCCTCAGTATCTCCCCACTCGGAAAATCTCGCCAGTCTCTAGTGATCCGCATGTCTGAACCTCTTCTCAGGAAGAACCCCAACACAAAGAAACTACCACCATTTGGATTACTGAGATCTCAAAGGTCTTTTGTTTGCCCTGGCCTCTAGGAACTGTATGCCCATCTGGCAGGATTTCTGCCCTATATTTACAAGTTCTCTTAGGACAAGGACCAATAATGCTTAATAAGGATCTTTGGTTCATTTCCTATGCTGCTTCTTTGGAAATGAGTAACACATGACTTCAGACCATAATGAGAATATTCATGTTTTCTTTGCAGGGCCCACCTTTGCAAATATGCAAAGGCCCTCCCACTGGGGAGGGCTTAGCGATGCTGAACCTAGAATTCACCAAGATGAATATGTGATGAATAACATAGACAGATCACCAAAGCTTAGGACCAGAAGACCGGAGGAGTGTTGAGGACAAACTGAGGGCAGGCCCAGAGGCAACAGGATGAATCACAAAGCCCAAGCTAGGTTAAATAGGACAATGAGATTCTAAAGGAAAATCCTTTATGAATTAAGGAAAAATAAGGTGAAGAAAACAAGAAAGCAGAGGTATGAGGATGGATAAAGGTACTGCAACAGGATAAAACCTGAATATCAATGTCCACGCAATGTGCGTTTAAATTCTTGTATCTCTACTTTACGTGTCCTGTGGCCACTTAAAATTCAATGAACCACTTACAGCCTTAAAGGGCTTATAAAATAGAATGATAATATCTACATCCTGGAGTTATTATAAGAATTAGAGACTATATGTTTATACAGATATAATATTTGTATCATATAGCAGCATCAATAAATCATGGCCTGTATTAATAAGATTATTTGGCTGTGAGCTTTCTGTGGGCATTAAACAGCAGCAACAGTCTTAACCAGGAGCTAATGACCGAAGTATTACTTTTTTTTTCTTTTTAAGTAGGCTCCATACCCAACCTGGGGCTTGAACTCACCACCCTGAGATTAAGAGTTACATGCTCTACAGACTGAACCTAGCCAGGCGCCCCGAGTCATTATTTCTAACACTTACCTTGCTTCAGCCAACAGTGGATCTTTATTTAGTACTTAAATCTTTATTTAGTATTTAAATCATTGAACAGAATAAGTAGACCCCTTTTATCTGTAAAAGTCTAAGCTAACTACCAAAGACACAGTACTACCTCATGTGTGCATCATAATGTTACCTGTTTTTGTGACTAGCCATCTTTGTTTCAAATTACCGGTAATTTTAAAGATTTGTTACTAAATATAAGTTTTCTTCATTTCTATACAATATTATCCTGATTTGGCTGCCTTTTTGTTCTCCTAAATTCTTTTTTTATTGAATCAACCCTTTGTTCTGGCACCATGTTAATATACCTTTTGGTCTATTTATACATGTCACATCTTAGGTTGACTCTTTATTCCAAGTTTCTTCCTGGCAAAGACAATGATCACAGTGCGCATACTTAATAAATGTTACATAATAATAACCATTAAATGTTCCTTTAAAATCTTAAGCAGCTTTTTATCTTTAGCTTCTACTTTGAGATAATTATATACTTCCCCAAAACTATTTATAGCTCCCATCAGGAAGAACAGCTGAAAAAAAATGTGTTCTCAGTCCTGCCAAAACTATGGTAAAAGTGATTTAAACTCTGAATTTCTGTTGCAAGTGTTCAAATGGCATTCAACATATGGATGTCTAATTCCAACAATAGAAAACTTTTCCCAACCAAAATCTCCCTGATAGAGTTGTTATTGAATACATCTTATCCATACCCTCTCGTCATTCATTTACCAACAAAAAGACACGCAAAACAGTTACAGAAACACACCTTTTCTTGCTCTTATCATCCCATCTGTACCTGTGCTCCTCAGCTGCACCATGAGTCATGTCCTCCTCCTTCCTTTGAAGACTGAGCCCCAGCATATTTAGTCAAGACCACAAGATGTAGTCACAGATCACCTTACAAATAAGAGGAACAGATGATCTGCTCCATGATGTGATTTGCACATCACAGGGTCAAAAAATTATATACATATGTGTACTATTCTGAGGGTTGCCAGCTTTAGCAAATAAAAATTTAGAAGCCCTATCCATTCTACAAGCATCGCCCAAACCAGCCTGGCTGCAGTGTCTGAGAACCACCAGATGAGAAGCCTCAGTCAAGGAAACAGGTCCACATAGTGGGCTGGTCACTGGATTTGGAGGCTGAAGACCGGGGTGCTGGTCTCAGGTCTTTCCACTTAGAAGCTGTTTTGTTTGAATAAATCCATTATGATTTTTACCACCAACATCCTATTATCAAAAGGTCCATTTCCAGACTTTTGGGAACCACTACCTTTTGTGAGCCACCATACGCTAGGTGCTGGGTAAACAATAAACAAAATAAACAAGCACGGTGCTCTGCCCTCAGGGAGCCTGATGTCTAGCAGGTTAGAAACATATGAATTCAAGGGGGAAAGGTGGGGCTGAAAATCAAGACCCAGCTGATGTCTTTTGTTTTTGTCTTTCAGCTGTCATTGCATCTCGGTCAGATTACACTGCTACACTTCCCTTCAGTGTGCATACTGAGCATCTGCTTTTACTGCATATTTGTTTTCCTGAGAAGCCTTTTACCCTCAAGATATCAAACACAACCCATTGCTTAAAAATAGTAGCCTCTACACAGATGAACAGGACACTATGATATCTTGTCAACTAAATTAATCATCATTTTTGAGACGGTAAATACCTTTGGGGAAGTGATACATGAAAATGCCATTTTTCTTCCTGCCAGAGAGAAGTGTCTTCTGTGCCATCTGCAGTACCCTGCTCATCAGATGAGCATCCTGGAAGAAGAGATGAGAACAGAAGGAAATTCCCCGGCTGCTGACGGTTTCCCACAGAGTCCCCAGCATCCACAAAGGAAGAGTTCTTCCAGCATAGGTCCAGAGGGACAGGAGTGGCAGCAATGCTTACCAGAGCAAGTTTGGGGTATGCAGACCCAGTTCAGGCCCCCTCCGAAATTTAAGTCCACAGTGAGAACAAACTGCTGGAGCATACAACCAGGAAGCAGCAATTCCTGGCCTTGTCACATTGACCTGCCTGCATTCCTTTGTCCATGAGCTTAGCTATTTTTTTATTTTTACTTTTTTTAGTGGTAAAGCCTAGGTGAACAACTAAAACAAAAAAGAAAAGAAATTGCTTTCTTTAAAATGTTAACATGCTATTATTCTTCTTTCTACTAATAAAAATGCACCCATGCAATTAAGATACTTTCCAGGACCACTCATCTGTCCTCTGCTTACCCAATCGCTGCTTTTTCCAAACCTTGCAAACTCATCGTCCAGGCCTTCTCTCTGAGATGGTGAAATCCCACTAACTCGAAGTGAAATGGAAGAAGCTCTAAAGTCGGGAGCGGTCAGCTCGTTTGAATCGCAGCTCTACCTCCCAATTGCCGTGGGAATTTGAGCAAGTCATCTAGTTGCTCTAAAACTGTTTTGTCATCTGCTTATCAGGGTATATAATGTATTTGACAACCTCTAAAAGAGGCACTCTCACAGATGGTCAGTAAGATAAATTACACAATTTAAAACCTATTTTCATAAATATATAACAACAAACTACAGTCATGGGTTTTTGGTACAGTTTCTTTCTCAGTACAGAGCTCAGTTGATTAAGCAATTCTAATTACTATACCAATCACGAGTTAATGGGCATCTTAAAACACTGTCATCTTATGTCAGGCTGAGAGAGATCTGGTGACACAGCAGGAGTGTCAAAGCTGGAACAAGGACTCCAGGGCTCTCGATTTCATCATCTCCACCTGCTCACCATCAGCCTTAGCTATACTATAAACACTGGTATGTTAGGCAAATCAGTGTATAACTGAACCCCCATTGTGCACCAGGTGAAAGCCTTTCCAAAAAGGATTCTGGGATCTATGCAGTTTAAGGGAAGTACTGAATGTCTAAGTGTCCCTAAAATTTCTGCCATCAGCAAATTCCCTGAAGGTTCTATGCCATGAGAGATGGTGTGTCCAAGGGTGCCAGGGGCCCAGTCAGCTTACCAGTGTCTATAAAATAGAATATAAATCTATTATAAAATAGAATGATAATATCTACATCCTGGAGTTATTATAAGAACTAGAGACTATATGTTTATACAGATATAATATTTGTATCATATAGCAGCATCAATAAATCATGGCTGTATTAATAAGATTATTTGGCTGTGAGCTTTCTGTGGGCATTAAACAGCAGCAACAGTCTTAACCAGGAGCTAATGACCGAAGTATTACTTTTTTCTGATGTAGCCAAATATGATTAATGACTTAAAACCTAGAATGAATCAATCCAGGTTTTATGTTAATATCCACAGCCTTGTGTATAGGTTTTGCTGCTGATTATTTACTACCTAGGGCGTGGAGAGTAGTAATCATCCAGTATCATGCTCAGTAAGCTCTTCTCACTAAGGACTCCGTTCTGTTATCAGAGAATAATAGAAGCAGGGGGGCGTAGGACTATGAACTTCTGCCTTAGGCCAAAGCTGTGAATCCAAGCTATGCCTGAAAAGTTACTCCTGGCAACATAGTTTATTTAGTTGGAAAGAGAAGAAAATATTGTGAATTTAAAAAGTGTATTTTAATATAGGTGGCCAAAAATGGCACCAATCATTATTACTAATACTATTAGCATACTTTTATGCTAACAGTTGGTTCTAACTGTAAATGTTTTCAAATTCTTTAAAAAGACATCATCCTTGACAAGTATCATAAATAATGAAAGCTCACACAGAAAGGAAGTTGGTTTACATAATTTTCTGATCAATTGACTATTATTCCCCTTTGGGAAGCTTCAAAATAGATGCAGTGAAAACCAGAGATAAATATTGTGCCCTGTGATTATGTGGATTTGAATATACTGCAGTCAGAATGTGCATCCCACCCTCTGCCACAATCTTATCTTGGTTATTTTACTAATGTCAACACAGGCTGAGTTTTTTGGACTAACAGTATAGCATCATAGGAAGATTTTATATTTTAAATTTGGATTTCACCATTGTAATGGTCTTTGGCTGTGTCAGTTTGGCTAGGCCAGTCTCCAGTTAATCCATCAAACTTTAAGTGTTGTTATGAAGGTATTTTGTAGATGTGACTGAAGTCCATGATCAATCCACATTAACTAAGAGAGAGTATCCTAGATAAACTGGGTGGGCCTAATTCAAGCAGTTGAAAGGCCTTCAAAGTAGAACTGGTTTCTCCCAGGAGGAAAAAATTCCACCTATGGGCAGCAGCTTCAGCTAGTACCTGCCTGTGAATTCTAGCTTGCTCCACTTAACAGCCTGCCTTTTGGGATTTCCGATTTGTCTAGCCAGTCCCACAATCATGTAAACCAATTCTTGCAATAAATCTCTTAAGAAATATCTTCTACCGGTTTTGTTTCTTTGGTTAAATGCTAATTGACATAGCCATAGAATCTTTCTTCTTTTTGTATTAAATTTAATTGACTGAATCTTGGTATCTCAATTGCTCCTAAAGGTTCTCTTTATTATGTATGTGTTGAGTAGTGTTCATGGTAGATGTGAAATGGTTTTTTTTTCTGTTTACAGGGTATATATGAAAATGTTTTTAATTCAACATGTTCCTCAATTTCGGTATATCTTTCTTTCCATTTCAGAAAAAAACTATCAAATGTAGATTCAATGATAATCTTCTTTTGTAATTTTTTTTAAAAAAGTATATTTAACTATTGCATAGGAGAGAAAAAGAAAATAAAACCTTCATATCTAATTGGCAAAAAGTTGAAACTCATATACAAATAACTGATATTTCGTATCAGTTTTCTTTTTTTTTAAGATTTTATTTATTTATTCATGAGAGACACAGAAAGAGACAGAGACATAAGCAGAGGGAAAAGCAGACTCCATGCAGGGAGCCCGACATGGGACTCGATCCCAAGACTCCAGGATCATACCCTGTACTGAAGCACCTGAAGGCAGGTGCTTTAACTGCTGAGCCACGCAGGCGACCCATTTCCTATCAGTTTAAAAGTGGATTTTAGAAAGGCCTTAGCTTTTAGAAACGGAAGTGCGATCTGAAATCATTTTGTCAAAATAGGAGCAGACACTGTCATTGCTTTGCCAAGTGACAATCCAATTTTAAATAATTCGGCAGTAAAATTTCCATAATTCTCCTAGAGAGAATTCCTTAAAACTGTTTCTTAATACTAGTGGTCTTTTGCCAAGTTTCATTTCATCTTTAACTTCTCTTAAAACTTCTAAAGCTAGAATATAATTATATACACACAGGCTTTGAGAACTAATTTGAAAATAAAAACCCAAAGGAAGCAGGATTTGAAACTCAACTCAGATTTTAATTTAACAGAAAGTATTACTCATGACAAATCTAAGATGAAGTAGTCCTTAAAAAAAAAAAAAAAAAAAAAAACTCCACTTTTAGAAATGTTAAATGTTTATTCATTTTCTCATTGGAAGCTCTTCTCCTGGTTGTAGTAACAATATGCACACATAACCACAGTTTTTTTTTTTTTCTTGAATTACAACCCAAAATTCAAAGTGGTTTCTTTTTTTAATATATAGCGTAGGTACTATTGTAAAATAAATTAATTTTAATTACAAAGGACTAGTACCAATATATAGCTAAGAAATGTATTACCATTTACCTGTCTTAACAAACATGTGCTTTGATATTTTTATTATTTAAAAACTGAGTCTTCAATGAAGGCATTTTAGCAGGACTATGGTTGTGAAAATAAATTTGAATTAAGCAGTTCTTTAAACTTAGAAATCATAGTAGAATAAAATGTCAAGCAAGTAGAAATTTTTCTCTGATATATACATAAATATTTTCATGTAAACAAAAGCAAAGATTAAGAACAAATTAAATATCTTTGTCAGCAACTGAAATTATACATAGAGTAAAAAGATTATTTTTATTTTCTTCATGCTTCCATTGAACACGACTGGCATAAGCAGAGCAGTGGGAAATTAGATGAATTTTACATTCCCCTCATACTCTTCTGGAGATTATATACAACAAAGACATCTCTCTAGAAGAAAAGAAAATATTAGAGGAACTAGACTCTTGAAAGTCATGACTTTCAAATACTAAATCACTCCTTTTGCTCTACCATGAAACAACATGGTCTATCAGAACTTTGCCAGCTGAAAGAAGGTACAGCTGACACTGGCAAGATCCAGTACTAACACACGTGGCAGCAAATAAGGTACAACGATGTGTAGATTTTCCTCTATATATGGATTACCCATGCACTAAGAGATAATGGTTTCCAACACAAGCATTTATGTGTAAAACAGACAATATTAAAATGGGTGTATTTTCAACCAGAGTGCTTCTTGAAGCACCAGCTTCAGGATCAGGGACCCAGGGACCTGCCTTGGAATCAGAGTGCTCAAGGAACTAAAGTGTGCATTCCTGGGCCCAAACCCAGCCCCTTTGGGGAACCCGAGCTTCTGTATTGCTAACAAACTCCCCTGGGAATACAGAGACACAAATTCCTATTAAAGTTTGAATAGCACTACTCCAGACTATTGGGGATTTCTTCCAAACTCTCTCTCCTGATCACAAATATTTCACAATCTTTCTCATGCCTCTTACTTATTAGCCGGATGGAAAAGGAAAACTAAAATATCTCTTGTGTCTGTCTGTGGTGATAATTAGTAGTGGTATTTTCTTTCTCCCTCAAGAAAATACAGGGGAATAGGCAAAATATGATTCCGCACCTAAATTTTTCAAAGGTCCAACAGAGTACATTTTTTTTAAAGCTTTTAAAATGTGTACATGATAAAAACATTCAAAATGATTTGTAAACTGTCCCCTATCAAGAGTCTCCAGTGTAAAGAGAACCGCTGTTGGCTGTTGGGTGGTGTTGCTGAGTTCCTAAGGCCCCACGTGGTCTTCTCTCACAAACACTGAGCATCTCAGCAGGCACTCTTGAGCTCTGCCGAACAATGCACTGCCTACCAGGCAGCACAAAAGTACCCAAGGACAGCTCATAAGGAAGGACAAAGAAAACAAAGCTCAGTTTCAACTTCTATCACAATGGGAGTCTCAAGACCTACTGCCAATATGAAAGATGGATACAGATCATGATGACTTTCCTCAGAGAAAGTCTAATTTCAAATATCCTTATTAATATCCGCTTGAAAACCAGTTTATATTGAAAATGGAAAAGCATGATACAGTTCCATGTGCTCCTACGTATCTACTACAGTGTTTACGTTCTCTAAGCTCCCAAATGGACTAAAACAATTTTAACCTGTGAATAATATAAATTAGAAACCAAAGAGGTAGGTGACTATCAGCAAAAGCTGATCCTGAAACAACATGCTGAGTTCTTCATCTGGAAAATGAGTTCTAATACCATCACAATTGCCTTAAGAGCAGGGCTCCCCAGGTCCTTCATGGTGTCATCAACCTTCCAAAGTCCTAGTTCCTGATACTGTGCTAAGGGCTTTTCAGACATTCAGTAGACTTTCCATTTTAAGAAACAGCTAGTAAGTAAACTGTAAAGAAGTAATACTGGAGACCAAAGATTGATGCTGACGTCAGCCGAGCTCTTCATATATCTCTACTCCCACATGGAGGAAAGCACAGTAGAGTTGGGCCAGATTCATCTAATCCAACTGTGTGGTTGTAAAACTGAAGAAACAGAGGCTCATTTTTCCCACTGGCTCACAAAGTACTAAAATTCTGAAAAGAAGCTATAAAAATCCAAAAAGTATTCATGTTAACCTAGCTATTTATAAAGTCAAGAGGTGTGTGGCCAAGAGGCTACATTTTCAACCCTTATAGCCTTGGTCTGCAGCCCCAAACCCATTGGCTGCTTTATAAAGTGTGTCAGTGGCCACAGAGCAAGGGGACCAAAGGCTCTGATGTAGCAAGAGAAAAAAATGTGAAACCCTGGACCTGCCCTGTTAAAACTTGCTCTATGTCGTAGGAGAACTTATCTTTGCTTTTCTGAGCACATTTACAAACTTCGGCTCGGCCATGGGCAAGCCCTCAGGCAACCGTGCTACTTTGCCCAGAACATTTAGAACCAGCTGGACAACAGGAAATCTCTGAACCAGCAAGGCCAGGACCTGCATACAGCTGTAATTAACTTCTCCGTAGTCAGTCATTTGTTTTGACAAAAAAAAAAAAAAAAAAAAAAAAATCACCTTATTTCCTCATAGCCTTATCTGTCTAAGATATTTAAGATCCACTGTAAAAGGGTAGGTGTGAATGATTTTTTTTTCTATTTTCCATACTTTCTGTAATGTTTTCACATTTCTTTTGGTTACAAAAAAAGTGAAGCTATTTTTAAAAGGTGCTAGTCTAAAAAAAATTAAAGGATACACAGAGTTCCTTCCTAACTATGAAATACTTAAACCTGAATGATATGTCTACGTGGCACAGAAGAACAGCAGTCACAGGATTCTGACAGATTCTTTTGGATTCCAGCTCTACCATTAACCTTGGGCAAGATTTTTGTCTAAGACTTACTTTCTGCATAAAAAAGAAAGAAAGAATACCTACCTCACAGGATGCTGTGAGGATAAAGATGCACAGTGCCTGGAAGATGGTAGGTGCCCAATAAAACGATAGATCCTTCTGTCCGGTGAACTCAGAATCCTTGAGTCAAAGGAAATACCACAGCCCACACCAGCTACCCCTCAATGCATCCCATTTAAATATGCATGGATGCTCTGTCTCCTGGATTTTGCCCTATTTGCTCTGAAGAATCACTATTGTGCTTAGAAAAATGTCTGCATTTTTATGTTCTTTAAAACTGGACATGCAGATAAAACATTTTTTAAAAACTATCTTCCTAGAAATGATAATGCAATGTTCCCTAAAGCACATCAGGTCATGTATTAAAAAAACAATTCTGAAAAACATGACTGAATTAGTTTGTACATTATTTCTTAAAGTGCACCAAAGTAAATATTAACGACCTTTAAAATGTCACTAACCCCCTTGGGTTATTCTTTTTAATAAAAGTAAATATTTATCTACTGAGATGTATGTGGTTTTGGCTCCAAAGTGATGGCAAAAGCAGCACGTCTTCCAGAAAAAAAATGATAAACTCAATTAAGCATACCTTAGCAGCATACAAAACACCTACAATTCAATGTAACTGCAGGCTCATTAAAGCACAATCCTGATTCCTGCTTCAAAAACAAAATCAATCAAAGAAACAAAATACCATCTCCCCATCCTAAATCAAGGATTTCTCTTGAACCCTGGAGGTAACATTTGTGATTATTTCCCTATTACGTATCCTCAGTAACAGAATTCTAACTAATCACCATTCTTTCTTTACACTGCACACACACACATACACACAAACCCTATAAAAAACAATAAAGTATACTTGGGAGAACCCATGTGAAAGAAAACTCAAAGTCCGATAAAGAGCAACCATCACCCAAAATGTCAGGCAGTACCAATATTCACACCACTGTCCGGTGTTCCCCACACACATAGACAGCACTGGGACGTATCCGCCGCTTTGTGTGACCAGGAAGACGTGGCAAAAACTTGAAGGACTTGGGCATCATGTCCAGGCAGGCGTCATGGAATTTTTTAATCCTCCAGTAGTAAATCAGTGGGTTCAACGCAGACTTGAGGTAGCAGAGCCAGAGTAGCCAGGTGCTAATCTCAAAGAAGTTGTGCTTATAGTAAAAGTGCTTACTGAACGTTGCCACAAGGCTGTAAGTGGTGAATGGGGCCCAGCAGACGATGAAGACAGCAAAGAGAATCAAAATGGTGGTGAAGGCACGTGTTTTAAAGCCCATATCAATGCTCATCTGGAAGGGTCTCTGTAGACTCATGAGACCCAGTTTGCTGGCCTGGCTGAGGCATATACCCTCCGGGTAGCTGTGAATTCTCAAGGCATTGTGCCGAAGGGTGTTGAGTATGCCCATAAATGAATACAGTATCACCAGGAAGGGTATGAAGAAAGAAACTAGAGAAATCAAAATCACATAAGCTTGGTAACCTGGGTTGGTTGTATACCCAAACACACACTGGGGGGCTCGGGAAGGTATCTGCAGGTCAGGGTTTCCTACAGCCAAAGGAAAGGCTATACAGAAGGAAGCCGCCCAAGAAACTGCAATTAGAATCTTAGCCCTATATGGATTTAGCTTATCCTGCCTCTGGACTATAATAAGGAACCTATCGATGCTAATGATGAGCAGGATGGCTACTCCCTCTATCACAAACAACCAGAAAAACATAGCAGATATCCTACAGAAGAACTTCCCAAAAATCCATCTTGTAGTAAGAATAGTTACCAAGGCGAAGGGCATGTTCAGCACTGCAAGCAACATGTCTGCAAATGCCAGGCTGGCAAGGAGGATGTTAATTGCAGAGCGCATGGCAGCTTTTTGGTAAACCATCAGGCAAACAACCAAGTTCCCAAGAAAAGACACAAACAGAATAAATATCATTATAGCAGAAAGGATGATCTGCAGAGGCAAGTTTAGGCTCTTAAAAACTGCTGGTGTTGGGGGTACAGCTGTGCTATTCACTGTCAAGGAACTCATTCCAGTGGAAGCCATGGTTTCCATACTGTATCTAAGCAGCGGGCCAATGCCGGGATGCTGGAATGGTGGAGGGACAGTAATGTTCACATAAGTGTTTTCATAGACGACAAATGTTGTGTTGGTTGCCCCAGTATGGGACGCAGTCAACACTGCGGAGAAGACCATGGTTTCAGCAGAATGGCAGGTGCTGACAGAAATGTGGGTGTTCTTCAAGCATTTCAACACAGAGCAGCAGTATCATGTTTCATTGATGGGTTTGGAGACACATTCTGGAAAACAAAGAGTTCCATCTTCCATAGGAGTCCTTTTGCCTGAAAACAAGCCCAAAACAAAAAGTCAATGAGAAAGGGGCTTTGTAAATAACACTTGACTTACCTTTCATCATGAAAGATCAGTTTTTTAAACCTTGAAAAATATTTAAGTCTCTAGCTTAGTCAACACTAAAATATTGTTCTGTTTTATATTTGTTAAAATGATGGAATTTTCATGACATTTATATATAAAGTGAAAATGAAGAGAATCAAAATGTATTACTGCCTCAAAGGCAAAAGTTATAACTTTCCTGTTAATTTTTCTTTTAAATGTCCAATAGCAACATGGCCTTTCCACAGTCACTATTAATACCGATTCTAATATCTGTTTTTCCTGAAAGTACTAATACTTTTCTTAATAACTTTGGTACAAGTTCATATTCCATTTTTATATTAACACAAAACTGTCTGGCAAACCCTGAGCTCAGTTTTCTATGGAATGCATTATAATCACACACTTTTGACCTAACACCCTAACCTACTCAGTACTAGGTTATTTTCTATCAAAGTCTGAAACAAGCTGCTGGCTTTCTTTTTTGCGTATTTCTTCTCAGAAATCTCAACATCAATCACACTGGAGAAGTTATTCAAGATGAGAAAAAATATATATGTAAAAAGTCTTGGTAATATTTTCAAGAGTTTTCTTTTTCTAAAGCTCAAATCTTTGCTTCTCGTATTGTCTTCTTGGTATGTATGGTAGTCATACTACCCATTTCCAGCCTTTAATTTCTGATTTATTTATATTATCTTCTCAGTTTCTTCTCCCTAAAGTCGACCTGAATGTGTGCTTGCAACCTGATCAAAGATGTCAAACAAACAATAAAGATGGGGATTCTAAAGATGATCAGAAAAACATTCAGGTGTGGAGAATATATTATAGAAAACATTCCAAAATATTTGGTTATCTTTCTTTTTAGGACTTTATTCTTAAGTAATTTCTATGCCCAACATGGGGCTCAAACTCACAACTTTGAGATCATACATGCTCTACCAACCGGAGCCAGCCAGGTACCTCAAAGATATTTGGTTATCTTGCTCCAGAAGTTTCTAACCACCTTTCTCTAATCCTTACCCTTAACTTCATATCAATTTCCACAAGCCTAGAGTTTTCCATAAGGGACTTTTTAAATCTATTATCTTATTAAACTACTTTCATGGTGTGGGCTCTTCCTTCTTTACTAGGGATGTAACCTCTTTAATTAGAAAGACCTCTCTTTGGAGTTATGAGTAAATTGCTTTAATAAATAATAAATGTATAGAAGTTTAAAACAACACTGAAATTTGCTCATTATTTGGATTTAGAATTAAGTCATCAATTTTAGGGGAAAATGCAGAAAGTTCACTTATTCATTTCTTGGGGTATGAAGGGAGGCATTCCATATGCATGACCCTTCAAGATCCAGCACTATAGCCAAATCACAGGCTCTCTACCATACTTGTGTCTCCCCACAATCCCCTCTTCATTGTCCAGGGCTGCCTTTATGAACAAGGAGAATACTAATCTGTTTGTTCAAAATATTAATTTTACTATTTATTCTCATTTTTATAGCTTAAGTTCTCTGTCCGTATTAGATTTTATCCATCTTCACATATTCACTTTGAAATCCAAAATATACTTGAACAAGAAGCCACACTAATCCAGCAATTCTCAAACTTTATTAACCACAATGGTCCAATGGGTAGGAAGCAGTGGTAGCTGGAAAGGTTTACAACATAACCACCATAAGTCTCTTTAACGGTACCTAAATATAAGAAATATAAATACATATATAAAATTACTTAAGCATACATACAAATAGGAATAAAGACCATGCTTGCTACACAAATCAGTTTCAATACAAGTCTTCCTCTAAAGAAAAATTATAAATAGGCAATGTGTATCTTAAGCCTAATGCAATAGCTATAATTGTGCCTGACCAACTAAAACAAACACATCTCCATTCCAAAGAAATGAAGAAACAGCTTTATATTTATTTTTTTCTCACTAAGGTATAATTGACATGTAACTTTAATTTAGTTTCATTTGTACAACATATTTGATATTTGGATATACTGAGAAACAATCACCACAATAAGCCTAGTTAACATCTATCACATCTATCACCACAATTAAAAAAATCTTTTTTCTTGTACTGAGAATTTTTAAGATCTACTCTCTTAGCAACTTTCATATATGCAATTCAGTATTACTAACTATAGTCCCCATACTATACATTATATCCCCATGGCTTCTGGAAGTTTGTACCTTTGGACGCGCTTCACTAATTTCACCCACTTCCACCACCACGACCCCCCGCCGCCTCTGGCAACCGCCAATCTCTTATTCTCTTTTATCTGTGAGTTGGGATTTTTCTTGGTTTTTGTTCGTTTGTTCTAGATTCCACATATAAGATCATACAGCACTTGTCTTTGTCTGACTTGTTTCACTTAGCATGATGCCCTCAAGGTCCATCCATGTTGTTGTAAATGACAAGACTGCATTCTTTTTATGAATATTCCATTATGTATACATACCACAATTTCTTTATCCATTCATGCATCCATTCATTTATCAATTCATGCATTAAACATTTAAGTTGTTTCCATACCTTAGCTATTATAAACAATGCTGCAATGAACATGGAGGTGCTTCTATCTTTCTGAATTAATGTTTTTGTTTTCTTCAGATAAATACCCAAGAGTGGAATTGCTAAATATATGGCAGTTCTATTTTTAATTTTTTGAGGAATTTCCACAGTTTCTATAGTGGTTGCACCAATTTAGATTTCCACCAACAGTGCATGACGGTTTCTTTTTCTCCACATCCTCACCAATACTTATTTTTTGTTTTTTTTATAATAGCCATTCTAATAGGTATGAGGTAATATCTCACCGGTTTTGATTTGCATCTCCCTGATAGGTAATGTTGAGCATATTTTCATTTACCTGTTGGCCATCTTATGTCTTTTTTGGAAAAATGTCTATTCAGATCTTCTGCCCACTTTTTATTAGGATTGTTTGGTTTTCTGCTATTGAATTGTATGAGTTCTTTATAAATTTTGGATATTAACTCCTTATCAGATACATGATTTGTAAATATCTTCTCCCATCCAGCAGGCTTTTCGTTTTAATGGCCACACTTTGAGACACTTGATTTCCTCACCCATGTTGAGGAACAAAAACAAAAACCGCAATTTAAAAGATGCTTTTTAGATTGCTATATAAACATATAGTCATATTTTTCTGTCATCAAAGCCCCCCCCCATTACTATAAAAACATCTACCTTAATTCATTCTGTTATTCATTCACCAAGTACCTAGTATGTGCCAGGCACTAGAGAGACCGCAATGAACAAATGGTTTAGATCTCTGGTTAAAGGACAGACTGACCATAGACCCTGCATCTCAAAATCACACTGAAATGAAAGAAAGGGATTTTTTAAACAAAATCTACAACCCCAAAGGACAAAAGGTATAAATGAAAAATGCATCAACAGATAAGGATTTTTTTTAAAGTGTCATAAGACAAAAAGCAGATGGCAATGCAGTAGCTGACTGAACAGAACCGAACAGAACAGAGAACTATATCCTCAATATTCCCAGGGAAATATACTTAGAAGAAGCTGACACACCTTGTGGAGCAGCGCTGCATTGGAAAGTACCTGTTACCACAGAAAGTGGCGTAGGTGGCACAAAAAACTGTTAAACTGCCTGAAAATCTATCTCCAGAGCCCCTAGAACCCCACTCCACACCCCAGTCTCCCCTCTTCTGTGCAACCACATGAAAGCACACACTCCCATTCCTTGAGCTATTATCCCACAGCCCAAGTCTGTGGCACAACTGAATCTGAGAAGCATCAACTTGAGACTATGAATGCAAAGCTGAAAACAGGGAGAGTGACTGAATGTCTACACATTCTACTTGAGAATCTAGCCTACCTTGCTCTACCCTGCTTCCAAGGTGCCAGCAGCCTGGCATATGCTACTCAGGCAGGACTAAAATGTTCATATGCTCCAGTAATTAAAAAGCCCTAGAGGAAAAGTTTCTAGATTCAACATCTGATGGTACCCCAAGAAAAATGCTAGCTTGGTGCCCAATCATCTTGTTTACTAAAGCCCACCCACTATCAAGCCCAATCCAAGCACACAGAGCTTCTAATTAGCTTCTCGGTGCCTATTAAATATAAATAGTCAATTTCCCTGATAAAGTTCTTCAAAGGAATTAAAGCAGAGGCAATTTTATAATTAAACATTAAGGAAAAGAATCAGAATTTATAACATCAAGGAACATCGCATGCATGGACTTAATAACACCTTTGCCCTTGTATCTATATAGTATTCTTCATTCACTGTACTCCAGGCTCACCATAACATAAATGTAAATGCTCTCTGGCCTTCTTCCTTTTCTTACTGAAAAGCATAATAACCAAAGCAGTGCTTTGAATGCTCATAATAACTATGTTAAAAGATTCTTTCCTCCCAGGACTTTTCATCAAATACTATTGTGACCTGAAGTTTCATTTGAATTTTATAGAAGACTAAATAAAAGTTTTATAGCCAAAATTTACATTTCCAAAAAACAAAATATAATTTGCATTTCCAAAGGAAATGGGACAGTAGAAACATCGGTACTAGAAAATCAGCTTAGTTTGATAATATCTGCATAACAGTCCTAATGCTTAAACTAGACTCATCTTTATTGGTCATTTGTTGGAAACTCTTACTACATTTTCCAAATAAGAAAAACTGAAAATTCTGTGTGAATGTGTGCATATATGTATATAAACACACTCCACAGGTATGCACACATGTAAAACTCACATATGGCAGAAGTAACTGGATTTATGATTATTTCCCTCTTCTTGAGGCACCTACAGGAACAAATACAGAAACTGGGGTAACTAGGTTAATGATATGCATAACATGTTTTATGTTTGGACTGTGCCAGAATGTCACAACTACTAGGGTGTCAGTGGCTAGAATGGGCAGTGGAAGTTCTAGTATTCTCTAGGCTTACCTGCTACTGCAGTGCTTTAGATACTTGTTTTATTTTCTGCAAAGATTATATTCTCCTAGGAGAATCTCATAGTTTCCTGACTACTATTCTTTCCACAAAGCCCAATACACATTTGGAAAATTAAATTCATTTACACTATGTTTTGTGACATCAGGGAATTTCTTCTTTACTCATTTTAATATTTATTTGTATGATATATCTGCATAATTTTTTAAATAATCAAATGATTTTTTAAAGATTTTTTTTTATTTATTTGAGAAAAACAACAGCATGTGCACACAAGTGGGGGAAAGGGCAAATGGAGAGGGAGAGAGAGAATCTCCAGCAGACTCCCTCATGGGCACGGAGCCCAAATCAGGGCTCAATCTCACAATCCTGAGATCATGAGCTGAACCAAAACCAAGAGTTGGACACTTAACCAACCAGATGCCCTTAAAATAATCAAATGCTTTAAATGACAGTCGAACCCTGTACCACCCTTCACTAATCCATTACCATTTTCAGAGGTAGCCATTTTTAATTATTTTAAAATTCTGTCAAGTACTTATTCTTTATATATCTAAATAATGTGAGGAAGTTGCTACTTTTGATTACCAATATTATACATTAAATCTTGATTGACTTCCTTTTAGGATAGATGAGAGTTTAGATGTCATAGCACCTCCAACTTATTTCTCTTCCCTTCATACTATCAAAATCTTATTTGAAAATTTGAGTTACAATAGACATTAATATTTGCTGATATGCAAACAGAATATTTTCCTTTCATGTATAAATTTTGGATTTCCTAGAATTAATATTTTACTTATTTTCAATTTTTAAAAATAACCATCAATGATTTTTTTTTTTACCAGCTCCACGAGATAGATCTTATATTTACAGGTATTTTATTTTGGAAGGTCAAATTTATCAAACTACATTTTTATCTTAGAGTCATAGCTTTTGTTCTTCTAGCCCTCCTTGGAACAGTTACTTCATGGGCCTGCTACATGAAGCCAGCCAGAGACACCCCTTTATGACACCCATTCTGGAAATCCTCCTTTCTGCATTTCCTAAACCCTTTGTTTTCCATTTCACTGCTTCCTTTGTTTGCTTCCTACTTTCCCAAGAACTGTTTGTCCAATTGCTTTTAAAGGAAGAATATATTTTAAAAAATAAATAAAAATAAAGGAAGAATATAAGGGAAGTAAATTTTGAGTCCCTGTATGTTGGAATAAGTCATTATTCTGTCCTTTAATTGTCTTAGTTAAGAATTATCCATTGAAAATAACTTTCTGGATCCCTGGGTGGTGCAGCGGTTTGGC
Organism: Vulpes lagopus; assembly: GCF_018345385.1. NCBI lineage: Eukaryota > Metazoa > Chordata > Mammalia > Carnivora > Canidae > Vulpes > Vulpes lagopus. Next base: position 17,762,600 of record NC_054824.1, on the reverse strand, counting down.
ACCTGCCTTTGGCCCAGGGCGCGATCTTGGAGACCCAGGATCGAATCCCACATCGGGCTCCCTGCATGGAGCCTGCTTCTCCCTCTGCCTGTCTCTGCCTCTCTCTCTCTCTCTCTGTCTCTAATAAATAAAATCTTTTTAAAAAAATGAAAATAACTTTCTCTGAGAAGATGCTCTAAACCAGTGGTTCTCTAAGGTAATCATAAGGATCACCTGGAGTATCTGTTAAGCTACAGACTGCTGAATCCCAACTCCTGAGTCACCAATTCTGTAACCTGAGGTAGGTCCCAGAATTTGCATTTCTGGAAGAAGGAAAAAAGCAAAAGTAAATTGAGAACTTTAATTTCCAGACTCAAGGATTAGTGAAAAACCAAAAAGCTTCATTAACCACTGTGAAACAAACTCTATCTGCTACAGCCCCAGAGATGAGGTTTCTGAAAACTAAATCAAAGCCCAATCTTGTGGGTGTCTGATCATGGTGACCATAGGAGAGAGAGAATTAGAAGCTTATCAAGTCCTACTTGATATTTATAAACATCAAGCCTATAAAATAGAAAGTAGCAGCCCCTCAATCAATTCCCAGACTTGTGCCAGTACACAGACCTAGAGTCCCTTGAGTAAAAGGAAGTCAGGTCCCATGAAAGGACCTTGCTACACAACCAAAAAGCTATACTATAAACCTTCCTCCTAGTCTTCCTCAAAAAACTGCAGCCAATTACCAGAGTGACTACACACTGGGGAAACGGAAATAATCAGAATTTTGTGGGATTGCTGAATATGGCTCTGAACTGGCACTCATTCCTGGAGACCCAAAAGGGTACCATGTTGCACCATTCAGAGTAGAGGCTTGTGGAAATCATGTGATTGATGGAGTTTGGGCTCAGTTCCAACTCCCACTGATCCCAGAACTCATGCCATCATTATCTTCTGAAATGTGGAGTTGCAAGAGACATACTCAGCAACAGGAAGATTCCCTCACTGGTTCCTTGATGTGTTTGGTCTATGATGGTTCTTTAAAAAAAAAAAAAAGGTCAAGCACAAAACTCCTAGTGCTATCTCTACCTATGAAAATAGTCAAACAAAAACAACACTTCATTTATGCAGACATTGAGACATTGCAGAAATTAGGGTCACCACCAAGGACTTGAAGGATGAAGGTGATCATAGCTAGCACATCCACATTCAACTTGCCTATCTGACCTTAGAGAAAACAGATGGATTTTGTAGAGAGCAGATGCTGTACCAGATGTGACTTCATTGCTGGAGTAAATCAACACATTCCTTGGCATCTGGCACACAGCTATTGATCTGGCAAATTGTTATTTTTTCCCTCTATATGTGTCAGCAAAGAACACCTGAGCAGTTTGCCTCCAGCTGGCACCCTACTGTCCTATCCCAGGGCAATCAACTCTCCATCACACTGTCATAATCTAGTCCACAGGGACCTCTACTGCCTCTCCACTCCACAGAATGCTATGCTTTCCATTACATGATGAATGAACAATAAATAGTACCTACTCTACTAACCTTGATATATATGTGCTAGAGGGTGGGGAAAGATTCCCACAAAACTTCAAAGGCCTGCCATCTTTGAATCTACATGTTCTAGGAGTCTTACGAGATGTCAAAATTGCTGTTCCAAGGTGATAGCTGCCTTTCCCTATCATTAAAAAATAAGCCCACCTGTTAGTAGGGCTTTTCAAATTTTGAAGGCATCATGTACCTTATATGGCATGTTATTCTAACCCATTCATCAAGTAGCTTGGAAATCTGCCAGATTTGAGTGGGACATTCAAGTACAGGCTGCCATGGCAGCTGCTCTGCCACTTGGGCTGTAAGACCCAGATCCACTGATGTTTTAGGTCTCTGTGACAGACAGGAATTCTGTACAGCATCTGACAGGGCTGCGAAAAGTGCATCACAGCATAGACCTTTAGAATTTAAGAACAAAGCTATGCAACAAGAGTATTCCACATGAATTTGTTGTGGACTTACCTTCTGAAGCCACAAAGTTAGGTATGTACAGAGCACTTCAACCTTAAGCAGAAGTAGTATATATGAAATCAGTCCTGGCAAGTCCCAAGGGCACAGCTGGGTAACATGAGCAAGTGGCTCAGATTCCCAAAGCTTCTATTCTTGCTACAGTGATCCTCTCAAACTTCATCTGTGGTATTCTTTTTTTATTTTTCTAAAGACTTTATTTATTTATTCATGAGAAACACACACACAGAGAGAGGCAGAGACATAGACAGAGGGACCTTGCTACACAACCAAGAGGGAGAAGCAGGCTTTTGGTGGGGAATCTGATGTGGGACTCGATCCCGGGATCCTGGGATCAGGACCTGAGCCAAAGGCAGACACTCAGCCACTGAGCTACCCAGGCACCTCATCTGTGGTATTCTTAAAGAGAACAAAGTTTCCTGAGTTTTGTTAGGAAGTATAATGTCAAAGACTGTCTTAAGCTTTTTGAGTATATATTCTTTTTAATTTTTCATTTATTTAAGATAGTCACACAGAGAGAGAAAGAGGCAGAGACATAGGCAGAGGGAGAAACAGGCTCCATGCACCGGGAGCCCGACGTGGGATTCGATCCCGGGTCTCCAGGATCGCGCCCTGGGCCAAAGGCAGGCGCCAAACCTCTGCGCCACCCAGGGATCCCAAGCTTTTTGAATATACATTAGCTTTCTAGAACCTCACAATTATTCTAGGAGATTATTAAGATTCCCATTTTAAGGATGAGGAAGCAACAATTACATGTCAACAAATTAGATAACTCAGAAGAAAAGGATAAATTCCTTAGAAACATATAACTTACCATGACTGAATCATATAGTAACAGAAAACCTGAACAGACCAATAATGAACATGGAGATTGAATCAGTCATCAAAAATCTCCCAGCAAATAAAAGCCCAGGCTTTTTTTGCCCCAGGAATGTGACTTCACTGGTAAATTCTATCAGACATTTAAAGAATTAACACCAATCCTTCCCAAACTCTGCCCCAAAACCAAAGAGAAAGGAACACTTCCAAACTCATTTAGGAGGCTAACATTAACCCTGATACCAAAGCCAGGCAAGGCTATAAATGTCTTTTCTTATAGTGTCTGCCCTATAGAGTGGTTCTGAGAATTAAATAACTCAAAGTGGATTATAAAATAATAATCACAAACATTAAGTTAATCTATCATAGTGATACCAGAGATTATTCATCATACAGAGCTAAAAAAGTCAACCTGCAGAATGACATACAACATAGCCCATTACAGATGTATACAGATGTGTGTATATGTACTTGTGTATACACACATATAGACACATAAACAAAAGGATTTCCTCGCAGGTGTTAAAATAAGAGTCCAAAATATATTTTCCTTATTTACTTCTGATTTTTGTAGAGGTTTTTTTCCACAGTAAATAAATACTGATCTTTATTAGTGTGTCACCTGCTTCCTGGGTAAAAGTCCTTGAGGACGCAGGTTATAGCCTATCTTCTTTATAACCTACAAGGCCCAACACAAAACGGTGCACTCTAGCGATGCTTAAAATGCAATAACCATTTATAGCACACTTCACCCATGGAGAGGAAGGGGAGCAGCAAACCATTCAGACCGTGGGCCATATCAACAGATAAGACTAGCCAGGACCTGGCTCAAGCTTCTCATGGCTCCCATCAGAGACCTCTGACCACTCCAGGTCCCAGCTCACTGTATTACTCACTCTAAAGGTTGGCCCGGAGTCCACTGAGCCCAGGCTATTGAGAAGAGTTGAAGAGCTCCAGTTTGAATCAACTACTGCTCTAGAACTCTTCTGTTCCTTAATAAGTGAAGTAAACAGGTAAATAGCGACTGAGAAAGACTAGGAAAAGACTATTAGAATAGTTCTAGGAACTTCATAAATGACAGAGCTGAATAAAAACAGGGGAGAATATGAAATATTGGCCTTACTCAGACTGTCTGCTTCTGTCTTGAAGAAAGTATAAATCTAAAAGAAAGGGGGAAAAACTAAGAGAAAGGAGAACTCTAGTCTTATTGCACAACTCTTTCCCATCCTGGACCAGAGGCTATGCTAGAGAAAAGGTCTCACACCATGTACTTCTCTGATACTTGCCACACTCAGCCAAAAAGAGAATTTTACTTGGCCCCAAAGCCTTCTGCTCTTCACCCCTACCTTTCCTCTAATTCAGGAAAATAATTAAATGGAAAACAACGAGAGAAAAGGAATGGTATGTCATACATAAATCCATATTCTTTGCCTTTATTAGACTCTGACTACACATTTGGAGATTCCCATTAGAAAATAACAGTGGTAAGCAAAGAACACACCAGGATGGAAACAAATATTCTGAGTATACTCGTGATTTCAGCTATGAAATAGGTGGAACCAAAAATTAAAAACCAGGCAGTTAAACTCAGAGGTAATCCAAATTTCACCTTTATTTCATTAAAAACAAAAAGAGCAGTCATTTTCATTGGGCAACCTGCTTTACAACTAAAAAGAATAATCCAGAGATAAATTTATGCCACTATATACCACTATAAAATGTCTTTTTTTTTATTGCTGAATTGTTATTTTTTGGTTTATCTGTAGGTAGAGTAAAAGGAAGCTTTGAACAAACTAACCAAAAGAAAATATGCAAAAATCAAGTGGAGTGGATGGAGTATGGAGGGGGCTTATTTACAGTTATTTTTATAAAGAAAAAAAATCATTACAGAATCAAAATTTCACGTACTTTCAAGGTATATCTAACTTAAAACCTATATGCAATAAAGAGAAAGGGAAAAAATGCTGTGTGCACATTTTAAATATGAACTATAAGCAGTGTTCTATTTATAATACTGTTCCATTCCCAATATATTTCTAATTCCAACCAGAATATTCACTACAAAAAAGGATTTTTTCTCACTAATGTTCAAAGGAACATTTAGTTCTTCCATGGACATTTAAAAAATGAGATTAATAGCATGAGGATTTATTTGCATTCATGCTACTTCTCCCCACAAATACAGAGAAATTAAATGTCAGCAAGGGTCTGTTTCAAAGGAGAATATTTTAAATGACTTCTGATGACAATTAAAACTGAAATTTAAGCAGCAAAAAAGGTCAGAATTTAATATAAAAGTAAATTAATTATAATTACAAACTAGGAAAATATATTTTTTAAGTGGTTAATAGAAGATTAACCTTCTGGAACCTTTCTAGAAATACAAGAAGGAAAAAAACGATGAGCCCCATAGGTGACAGGTTTTATTCATATTCCTTTTGTCTCTTATTTCTAATTCTTATTCCTTGGCTCACATTCATTAGGTCATTGTTCTACTTAGAATCTTTACCTGCCTTGAACCTATTATTGGGGAAAATGCAGGCCAATTTAATTTCATCAGCATTTTTGAACAGTTCATAGATATGGTTTCTCACAATGGTGGTTTGACTGTAAATTCAACATTTGGAAGGAAATACCAAGGCTTATTAAATAGTGAACCTAGACTCTTATTTTAATCATACTGTCTGGATCTATAGCTGCTTAGTTAAAGCTTGGAAATTCCATAAAAGCAGAGATGTGACATTTCTTGGTGAGCACTGAATCCTTAAACTCAGTTAAGAGCCTCTCATATAATATACATTCAATAAAACGCTACTGAGTCATTAACTTAAAAAATTCTGACATCATATTCATAAAGCAATGTCTCCTTTTATGCCCCATTTATGCCATCCTTTAAAAAAGAGTCTATTCTAAAGCATTGCCTTTAGAGTTCTTTACTGAAAGATTTGGTGTATCTTGTCTATTCTGGAAGCTAGCTACAGAGATTAGCATAGGAATACAAGGGAAGAGACAAAATCATGTACCTACTGGAATCTGATCCTTAAGGAAGTCTTTCTGTCCTCTAGCTAATGAGCCAGAGGGTTGCTATAGTCTGAATGTTTGTGTCCCCTCCAAAAATTCAAATGTTGAAAACCTAATGGTCCAATGTGATAATATTAGTAGATGGGGTCTTTGGGAAATGATTGGGTCATGATGGTGGAGCCCTCATGAATGGGATTCATACCCTTTAAAAGAGGCCAATGAAGTTCTTTAACCATGAGAGTATACAGTGAGAAATAAGCAATCTGCAATCTGGAAAAGGCCCCCAACTCAACCATGCTGGCACCCTAATCTTGGACTTCCAGCCTCTAGAACTGAGAAAGAAGGCACACCCCCCCTTAAGTGGTATTTTGTTATAGTAGCCCAAACAGACTAAGACAAGAAAAAAAATAGAAGAACACAATTACATTAAACTTATAGTCTAGAAATTATGTGAATGGGGGTATTAGGTCCATAAACTAGAAGAATATGAATCTAAGATTAAAACCTGAGGAGTACTAAAAATAAAATAGTAAAACTCAGAGCATCATAAAACTCTCAGACTTTAAAGAGGAAGCTAGGGAAAAAGAATAGGGTTGAGGGTAGTTGGGAAAGTGCTTCGGCCCCCATTTGCATGCTTCTCTATCTTCATTCCCGCCCCTGCCACCTATACCTCCATAAATCCCTTGGACCTCAACTGTTTGCCCAAATCTGACCCTAAAGAAGTCAGAGATACCAGCTCCTCCAACCACTCCTTGACTCATATTACTTACCACCTTGTAGGGCATGGGATCTGCTTCCTACCGGCTTCCCAGAGTAACCCCTTAACCCCAATCTATGGGTGAAGTAAAACAACACCTCCATAGGGTAAACTTCAGCCTGGGAGACATACAAGATATGTATGCTCTGCCCCTGAATGACCACCAGGCCCAGGGAGAGTTCTTTAAAGTCTAGAAGACTCACTTGAGGAAGTTGTAGCCAGATCAGTAACACACCATTTGCTTTCCTTTCCCGTCTGCCTCACCTTCCTATCCCCTCACTCTCACCACCCTGGGATTGCACTTGCCCATATAGCCCTCTATTATGTTAGCTTTGCCTCAGGCTATGATGTCTAGGACATCCCAGCTAAAAAACACAAAAGCACTGAAAAAGAGAAACTAACCTAAAATGATACTATTGCCACTACTTTTCTTCCTAATTGTAGTTAATGACCTCATCATCCTTTAACTTCAACTCAAAACCTGGGAGTCAAATATCATTTCTTCTCATCCTTCTACCAGCACACCAAATCAGTCTACCTGCCAATTCCACCCCCCTCCCAAGTAGTTCTTTAACTGTTTTCTCTCCTCTTTACCCCCCATGCCATGTCTTCAGTCCAGGTAGAGAGCAAGACCAAATGGTCTCTTTACCCCCCATGCCATGTCTTCAGTCCAGGTAGGAGCAGACTATATGGTCTCTCTGCCTCTGGCTTGTTCTCCCTTTATATTTTAATTTCAGCGTAGTTAGCATACAGTGTTATATTAATTTCAGTTCTATAACACAGTGATTCAACAATTTTACATATTACTCAGTGCTCATCAAGAGAAGTATATTCTTAATCCTCTTCACCTATCTCACCTACCCCTGTACCCACCTCCCCTCTGGTAACCATCAGTTTGTTCTTTATAGTTAAGAATCTGTTTTTTGCTTTGTTTCTTTTTTTCCCTTTGCTCATTTGTTTCTTAAATCCCATTATAAATGAAATCATACAGTATTTGTCTTTCTCTGACTGGCTTATTTCACTTAGCATTATACTTTCTAGATCCATTCAGGATCTAGATCCATCCAAGCTTGCAAATGGCAAGCTTTCATTTTTTTTATGGCTGAATAATACTCTAATATATATATTAAACACACCACATCTTCTTTATCCATTCATCTATTGATGGACTCTTTGGCTGCTTCTATAATTTGGCTCTTATAAACAGTGCTGCAATACATACAGGGGTGCATAAATCCTTTCGAATTAGTGTTTTCACATTCTTTGAGTAAATACCCAGTAGTGCAATTGCTGGATCATAAAGTAGTTCTATTTTTAATTTTTTGAGGAACCTCCATATTGTTTTCTGGAACAGCTGCACAGTTTGTATTCCCACCAACAATATAAGAGGGTTTCTTTTTCTCTGCATCCTCACCAACACCTGTTGTTTCTTGTGCTTTTTATTTTAGCCATTCTGACAGGTGTGAGTTGACATCTCATAGTGATACTGATTTGCATTTCTCCTATGATGAGCAATGTTGAGCATCTTTTCATGTGCCTGTTGGCCATCTGTATGTCTTCTTTGGAGAAATGTACATTCATGTCTTCTGCCCGTTTTTAACTGGATAATTTGTGGGGGGGGGTTCTGTTGATTTATCTAAGTTCTTTATATATTTTGGGTACTAACCCCTCGTTGGCTATATCATTTGCAAATATCTTCTCCCATTCTGTAGGTTGCCATTTAGTTTTGTTGATTGTTTCCTTTGCTGTGCAGTTTTTTATGTGGATGTTGTCCTCCCTTTTTAAATTCATGACCAACTGTGGCCAGATGAATAATATTTTAAAAATCACAATACTAATTATTTAAATACTTGATGGGCTCAACTACAGCAATGGTGGTCAACCTCCCCTCCCCCTTTTCAAAAAACCTGAGGGATCCAAAATATTCATAAGAGTTCAGAGGACAAGGGAATATGTTAGGATGGTCACTCAAAAAATTGTATCAGAATTTCTGAAGGATGACTGAGTAGTTAGGAAAAGCGTCCTCCCTCTGCTCTCCCAGATTATAATATGCCCACTTGTTTTTCTTTTTTGCTGTTGTTATTGTTGTTTCTGACTAGTGCCTCTTTGCCCATCATCTGATAAAGACAGGGTTTCTGGGCCATGGAGGCAGTCATGTGACTACCAAGCACTCCATCTTCATGCACTGACTATTCTGGGAATGATGCCTGCTAGTCCCTCAACCTGGAGGGCCTTTCACATTTCAGTTAGGTCATTCATATACACTCTTACACATCCTTTAAGAAATCATTCTCTCCAGAAATCCTTCTCAAGGCTGCAAGTTGGACTAAGTACTTTATCTCTCTGCACTCCAGCTGTACTCTATGCACACCTTTAACGTGTTACAATGACAGTATCTCCCCAAAAGCAAGTCATTTGTTAGGACTTGTTAGGAAGTTTTGTCAAGCTTTTAACTAAGGCCAGGTGGTGAGAGCAAACTGATTTTAAAAAGTAATTTGGGATTCTTTTGGGTTAAATACACTGTGTTACATACAACTACCCACCAAGTAAAATAACCATTTCTATGAATCCCTCTTAATAAAGTAATAAAACTATCTCACATTTTTCAAGATTTAGAGATAATTTTACACTTAGAGAAAAGAAGGTACCAAAAAAGACAAAAAAGAAAAGAACATTTCCTTTTCTTAATCATCTACTTTTACATCCCATTTCCATATATTTCAAATGCTGACAACTCTTTAAGGATCTTTTAATCTAAATGATGAATATTTAGAGACCTAGTTAACTTAATAAGACATGATTCAGTCACTTTAAGTGTTATTTATGAAGACTTTAAAAACATGGAGAATTGCTTATAATGTAAAATCATAAAAGCGGGATGTAATAGTGCTTCTATAGTATAATTATAACTGTTTCTCTCTCTCTCTCTCTCTCTCTCTCTCTCTCTCGGGAAATAATCACCCAAATGCTGTGTAATATGTAAATTGTGGTAGGAATGTGGACTTTTCCTTTTCTTCCTGAATTTTTAATGTGTTTTATTATTTCTATGAGAGAGTAAAAATAATCAAATTGAACCCCATGGAATAATTTCAATGCAGCTGAAAGCGAACACAAAGCCATGCCTCAATGAAATTCTAATATAGTAAAACCTCAGCCTATAAGAATTATTCATTGGAGCTGAGTAACCCAGCTAAACTGAGGTTAGCGAATGAATTTCACCATCTTTTCGACCTAGTTTGACAAGTTCTATTCACTTTCCTAGCCTCTTTAGTTATGCTTCCACGTTGTTCAAGATGCAGATCAGATGTGTAGGACATGGGGGCTGAAGGACCCAGCTTCATGGTTTGCTCTGCTACTGTACATCTGGAGAGCTCCCAAAAGACTGCAGAAAGACAGGTTTGGAATGGTTTGCTTTCCTTAGTTGGGCAGACGGTTGTCCCCAGGAGTTAGTGAACTGTATTTCGTGAAGCCCACACCAGGGGATGCATTTCAAGGAGGTTCTCACTGTGGCCTTTCATAGGCTAAAGCAGTGAAGAGAAGGTAGCTGGCTATTCAGCTCCAGCCTCCACCGCCCCAGCACTGCTTTTGATTGCTCCTCTTGCTCAAAGTATCTTCAGCCTCCACCCTCACCACCGCTGCTATTTCTTCTACTACAAGCTGCTGATGCTCTGGGAAGGTCTTCTCCATAACACTGGCTCTCTGCTCCTCTTTCCTCCCTCTTCTCCTGTGTCTTCTTCTACCTCCATCATTTCACTCATACTCTTTGATGTGATTCAAAGGATAAGACTTCTTAATATGAAGTCATTTGCTATCCTGTGCCTTGTACATGAAATAACAAATGAAAAATAGGCAAACCTGTAATATTATATAGGAACTTGCTACTCAAAGGGCAGTCTGTGGACCAGCAGCATCTGCATCACCTGCTGGCTTGTTAGAAATGCAGAACATCAGGCCCCAGATCTACTGAGAACCTGCATTTTAACAAGATCCTGAGATGGAAAAATAGAGATGTTAGTAAAGCCTCTGTGAACATATTTTTATACAGTTTTGACTTTTGAACCATTTAAGCATTTTATATATTCAAAAAACATTAAATTAAAGGGGTAAATATGTAAAGTCTCAAAATTTAATACACAAAAAAATAAATGAACCTGAAATCTATACGCCAAATTGATAATCACACTGAAGAAAGAATTTATCTTTTGAACATAGTACCCTATTGTATGCCCTTAAAGCACCCAATATTCAAGGGTGTCTCAGTGGCTCAGATGGTTAAGTGTCTGCCTTCAGCTCAGGTCATGATTTCCAGATCCTGGGATCCAGCCCCTGTTTTGGACTCCCTGATGAGCAGGGAGTCTGCTTCTCCCTCTCCCTCTGCCCCTCCCCCTGGCTCGTGCTCACTCTTTCTCTTTAACAAATAAATAAAATCTTAAAAAAAAAAAAAAAAAAGAACATCCTATATTCTAAGGACAAAAAAAAAATCTGCAAAGAAACTCCGGACTTTAATTAGCATAATTGTTGTTAGTAGTAATACTGCTATTTGATAAAATTATTTTGTGTACGTAACATAGGATAAAGCATTTATATATTTATATCCCCTTCCCACCTAGTTCTAGCCACTGAAGTGGTCTAGAAGCCACCATACTCTAGACACAATGAGCATATTCAAGTCTTGGTTTCCAAACACCACTGACCATCAAAAGAAACCAAGGCTCCTTAGATGGGTGGCTGACCCCAGGTCTGGGATAGGAAAAGTATGAGATGGGGCTAAAGTGTCTCAGAGTAGTAAGTGCTCAAGACTAATGAGGATTTGACAACCTCACTTCCCTCTCTAGAAGCTCTGAGGATCTTTTCTTTACACTTAGCGGTCTTCAATTTCATAAAAATTTGTCTAAACTTGAAGTTGTCTTCATCCACTTTGCTGAGCCCTCTGAATCTGAAGATTCAGATTGTGTCTCAGAGCACAAAAGAAGTTCCTATTATTAATTTGATCTTTTCAACTCTTCATTGACTCTGTCATATCTTTTGGAATCCTAAGTATGTAGATGCTGGACCAACTGGACTGAGCCTATATCTCTTTGCCCTACTTGCAAGTTTGCTGCCTCTCTTTTTGCACTGTATGCTAGGAGATTCCCTTACAGTCATCTTTTAAATTGTCCATAGCACTATTTTAATTTCAGCAAACAAATATCTGATTTTCAAAAGTTCACCCTTATTCTTTAACTGTTCCCATTTTCCTGCATCCTGTTACTTTTCAGAGGTCATCTTAAAACATACTTCAAGTTTTCTCTTATGTACTCTCCTCAATTCCTTAATTCAGCTCTGCTTCTCCCAGGAACATCTGCTCTGTGTATGCTATCGCTGCTGTTTCTTTTCCTACATTTAATGCATATTTCTGAGTAAAGGGCATGGTGACTTTTTCCTCTATGACTGATGTGGGTTCCCTCTGCTTTTCTGCTGGCCTCTCCTATACTAAGGCAGGTGGCAGACAGTCCTGTGTGTGGAAATCCTGAATTTGTCAAAAGACTGATTTCATTTTAAGGTAAACAGGGGATGGGCCTTCAAATACCAAGAAGACTAGGGCTTTGTTTGGGGTATATGCACTGCCCTTATCAGCGCCGAATCTCCACCAGGCAGCAGTTCCCTCAACTTCTTGAGAAAAGAAGAATCTGGTTTTCGGGGCACCTGGGTGGCTCAGGGATTAAGCGTCTGTCTTCATCTCAGGTCGTGATCCTAAGATCCTGGGATAGAGTCCTGCATCAGGCTCCCTGCAGAAGCCTCTGCCTCTCTCGTGAATAAATAAAATCTTAAAGAAAGAATCTAGTTTTCAATTCAGGGGTAAAATGATAGGCTGCTGTATTCCACACAGTATGGTTGCAGGTAGAGGAAAACCAATGCAAGTGTGGGGCACAACCTAACTATTCATTTTACTTACTCCATTCATTGCACTTAGCACCATGATTCTTTCTCTTAAAAAACCTATTATGGCCAATGGAAGCTTGCAGAAAACAAAAAGTGATGAACTTTTCAAAAATCCTCAGGGGTAAAAGTATTCTCAATACTCATGCTTAAGAAATTACTGAACCCATCTGTGTTTATTCTTTCTCTTTTTAAAAATTTCTGTAAAATTTGAGATAGAAAAATCACTCTGCCATAAAAAATGTTTCATTTCTCATTTTATAGACATGTACATTCTTGAGTTTCCCCTACAAGTTTGTTTTACCTTTAAGATATCTTCTGTTGGGGTACACCTGGGTGGCTCATTCAGTTAAGTGTCTGCTGCTGGCTCAGGTCATGATCCCGGGGTCCTGGTATGGAGCCCCACACTGCTCCCTGCTCAGCTGGGAGTCTGCTTCTCCCTCTGCCTCTGCTCCTCCTCTTTCTTGTGTGCTTTCTCTCTCTGTTGCTCACTTGCTCTCTCTCAAATAAAATCTTAAAAAAAAAAAAAAAAAGATGTCTTCTATTCTTTGACATCTCTGGGCAGTTAGCTATGTTTTGTTTTTTTTAAAATATAAGCATGAATTAAGGATGGCAAACATATGAGCATCTGCATAAATCAACCAGATACTCAATTTGTATTAAAACAAAGCCTTATGTGAAGACTGGCACTAGCTCAAATGTAGGATATAAAATAAAATTATTATAAAAATTCAATGAAAAAGAAGACAACTGATATTAATTATGCTAATTCAAAGTAAATTTTAAAAAAAACATTTTTTACACAGTGATATCCAGCAGTACTCAGAAAATAATCCACAGACTTGTTCAACCTCCAACCTTCTATCTGAAACATAATAATATAAAAATATATTTTATATATGTATGGCAATTTATATATATACATATGTATATATATCTTTTTCAACCAAAGGAAAGTATTTGGTGTTCTGAAGTGTTGCACGGAAATACTGTCTGCCTAAGTCACATTTCCTTCTCCTTTTGGTCTCTTTCCTGACAGTGGAGAACATAGCAGAAACCACTCTTGTGAGAACATTTCTCTGCAGGTTGTCATCAGAGTGAGCTAAAAGTAAATATCTCCACTGCTATGATATTCCTATGGATCCGCAGCAGCCATGTGAATCTGTGCCAGCTTCAGAGTTGTTGATTTTTATCCCACAAAATTTGTTTGCGCCTGCTGTCCTGACCTGCAGGCCATCATTTATCACTCAGCAATGCTGTCTCTAGCCCCATCTCTCATCCTATTACCTTTACTAATAACGACAACCAATTAATGTCGACTTTGTTTACTTCTATACATTACACACTTAACCAGTGCTGATATATTAGCCAAAAAACTATTCTGTAACTTCACAAATATTAATATAATTAACAACCCCAGAAGGTGGACATCATAATTGTCTTCATTGACAGAGGAGGAAGTTGAGCTACAAACCAGGCAACTTGCCCAAGGTCGCACAGCTCATGAAGAGCAGCTTTAGGATTAGCATCTACGTAACCTGGCTCTAGTCTGTGAATCATCATCCCATCGGGGAGGAAAAAAAGTCTTTATTCTAGAACCAGAGAAAGAATTTAAGGAGTGCAATTATAGCTACCATTCCTTAAACACCCACCATGTATCAGACCTTCACATACATTAATCCTGACAAACCACCCCAAAGATAGAAGTTATTTTCCCATTCTTTTAAAGATTTTATTTATTTATTCATGACAGACACAGAGAGAGGCAGATACATAGGCATAGAGAGAAGCAGGCTCCTCGCAGGAAGCCCAGTGCAGGACTCGATCCCAGGACCCCAGGATCATGCCGAGATGAAGGCAGCTGTTCAATCACTGAGCCACCCAGGTGCCCTTTATTTTCCCATTTTGATGATAAGTAAACAGAGGCTCAGAGCTCAACATGCCTCCAATCACACAAACAGTGCGAGAGCTGGAATTGGAACCCAGGGCACCCCAGCTCCAAAGTTCCTGCTCTTTATAAAATGCTTTGCTGCCTCCCTCACCACCCAAGGAAAAAGAAAGAGACTTTTATTCCATGTGATACAGCAATTTGTGATGTTAAAAATGCTGTCCTTAGATCTGACCTATGCTGCTGGGCTGATACCTTGAGGATTTTATTTTTAGACCAGCCTTCCCCAAAGGCTTCAATTTTTCTTCAGAACACCATCCCTTGGGGGCCAGAGGCAGCATGAGAGCAGACACTATGTTTTACATAGAATTGACGAAATGGCCAAAAAAAAAAAAAAAAAAAGATGGAGGGGGAGAGCAGTAACTAAAACAAGGAGTAAAATCCTAACTTCCACAGTTAAAAAAGCCAAAGTAACCCTGACATGATAAGGAAAATTTCACTATCCCTTATCCTCAGACACTGCTTTCAAAATGTTGATTAAAAATTAAACTGGATGATTTCTTGGAATCCAAATACTAGGTTAGAGTTGGATAAACTATGTGAATGGAGAATGCTTTAAATTTTTAAAATTTTTATGGGCACGCTTCAGAACTATGCAGTCTAAAACTGCCTTACCCTTAGACTCTTCCAAAATGCAATTGGTAAGGTTGCCATTCAGCATTTATACACTTCCAGGAATGACATTAACTTCATGTGATTAGAAGGTAAGATATTTACTCCCCTCCCTTTACGTCTGTGGAGGTTTCTGTAGAAATACTTATCCCCAGGGAATGGGGTGTATCACAAAGGAAAATCTGATCCTAAGTTAGGGATTTAGATGGATGTGAAAAAGAAGGACTCAAAAATGGGATACCTCATGACCTAGACTTGAGGCCATACTCCTAGATGAAATAATAAAAAACAAGAACTACACAAATTTTTCATGATTAATCACTGAACACCGCATGACACAGAAAACAATCTTCCAGAGCTCCTGGCTCCTATTTCTACATGACTGTTTAATATATCACGTTAATATGGGATGTTCTGTGCACCAGATACCAAGATAGAATACAAAAGTAAAGGAGATAGAATCCTTGCTTTCTAAAGTGTTGAAACATTATAAACAACAATAGAAAGGCCAATTATTAAGTCCATTAAGGCAATAACCCTTTATCTTCAGATGCATGAATTCTTGAGATCAATGAGAAGAGTGGGGGTGGGTGGGAGGATTGGAGAAACAGGTGAAGGGGATTAAGAGTACTTATGAGTACCGAGCAATGTACAAAATTGCTAAATCACTATACTTACACGTGAAACTACATAACACTATGTTAACTCTACTGGAATTGAAATTTAAAACTTAATAAATTTTAAATTCTTTTTAAATGGATGAGAAATAATGGAGATTAAGAAGATAACTCATAAACAGAAGATGCAAAAAAACAACAAAAAAATCAACGAGCATTTCAAACAGTGCTCAGTTTCACTAAAATAAAAATTTTAATTAAAAGAAAAAAACAGTGTTATCTTTTGCCTAACAAATTTTCAAAGGTTTAAAAAAGATGGAAAGAGTTCTAGGAAACGGATACTCCACCAGTGGAAATGCAACCTTACAGTATTTCAGCATGCTCTCTCAACAGCCTGAAAAATATTCCCAGGGACTTCCTTTCCTGGCAAAGATAGACAAGCTCGTGGCAGACCAATGTTCCCACCAAGAACAACTGAAAAGGCTGGATAGGTGTTTTAAAAACTTTTCTGAAGCATCTAAGAGCTACCAAAGCAAGGAGTCAAGACCTCAGAGAGAAGGAAGCATGGAAATGTGATGTAGCTTTGCCTCCAATGAGACTTTTCCCTTGAGGTATGAGCCAGTGTTGAAATGCCAGCTCAGAGGTTTTTCTCAAGGCAGCTGAAAGGCTTAACAGCAGCTGAGAAGCTTCAAGTTGGGTAAGAGAGGCAGCTGGGAGGCTGAGAAGCTGAGCAGGGCACAGTGTGTACCAGTGTCCAGCGCTGGAAGCTGTGTTCAGGGCCCACAGGAGGGTCGGGTGGTCAGAAGGACTTCCAAAGGACTTCATTCTTGGACTGGGCATGGACGGGAAATCGAAGAGCTCTCAGAACAGCCAAACATCAACCTAATTAGCTCAAGTTTAGGTTTCTTAATTAAGTTTCCAAATGAAGTTTATTTTTTGAGACACAAATGGTACATCAAAAGCCTAAGCTATGAAGAAAAGATTGATAAGTTGGCCAGAAGGCATCATTATGATAATGAAAAGGCAAGTCAAAAAGAAGGCATTTGCAATCACATAATTGACAAAAGACTCATACCCTGAATATCTATACATATTTTCATGCTGATAACTTATTTTTAAGATTTCATTTATTTATGTGACAGAGAGAAAGAGAACACAAGCAGGGGGAGTAACAGAGGGAGAGGGAGAAGCAGACTCCCTGCCCCTGTGAGGCTCGATGCCAGGACCCAGGGATCGTGACCTGAGCCAAATGTAGACGTTTAACTTACTGAGCTACCCAGGCCTCCCCAAGCTGGTAAGTTTTTAAGAAAAACTGGATAAACACATCCAGTTGAAAAATGAGCAAAGGATCTGAACCAAAACTTCACGAAGAATGATACCCACATGGCACCACACACACACACACACACACACACACACACACACACACACCAAAAACAGGTGCTGTCCCTCATTATTCATCAGGGAAATGCAAATAAATAAATAAATAAATGCAAATAAATAAATAAATGCGAATAAAAACCATAAAGAGACAAATCTAACAGAATGGCTAAAATTAAAAAGACAGAAAATAGTGAGTGCTGGTCACAATGAGGTGCAAATGGAGCTTTCATATGTGGCTGCTGGGAGTGGAAATTGGTAACTGTGGAAAACAGTGTGCCATTTACGGTAAATTTGTAGTTATGTCTGCTCTATGACCCAGCAATCCCACTCCTGAGTCTGTGCTGAACAGAAATGTTCACATTTCTGCACCACAAGTACAGGTATACTTCTAATAGCACTATTTGAAATAGCCAAACATTAGAACAGCAAAAATGTCCATCAGTGGTAGCACTGAGCAACATGGTATGTTTATATAATGAAATACCGCACAAACATGAAAATCAACAAGCCACTACCATGTGCCACGAGGACAAATCTCATAAATACAATACTGAACAAAAGACACAGACACAAAAATACATATACAGTATTACTTCATTTATATAAAATTCAAAATCAGGCAAAACGAATCTTTGGTGTTAGGAGTTTTTGGTTACCTTTGGGGAGGAATAGAATTAATGACTGGGAATAACCCTCTAGAAGGTTCTGGGGTTCCTGGCATGCTAGTAACATCCATGATGGTTACACACATGTATTAATTTTTTCAAATTTCACTGAGCTATGCCCTTGATTTGTATTTCTTCCTGCATATATATATATTTATATTTAATTTCCGTTAAAAATAAATGTAAAGCATTTACTTCTCAGAATCCATTCCTAAGAAATATTTCCAAATACCCTTTAAAAGTTCAGGTAGTTAAAATATATATATAAAATCTTCCAGATATTGGGTTAGGCATCAGAGATATGGCACAAAAAACAAACGAGTCCATAAGAGAAAAAACTGACAAATTGGCCCTCATCAAAACTCAAAATTTTTGCAATTCAGATAACATAATTAAGAAAATGAAAAGCCAAGAAACAGACTGAAAGTATTTGCAAAACAGATCAAATAAAAGACCTGTACCCAGAATGTACAAGGAATACTCACAACTTAGTAATATTCAAACCTAATCAAGAAATGAACAAGATACGAACAGACATTTCAACAAAGAAGACATACAAATATCTAACAAGTGTATGAGAGGATGTTCAACATCACTGTCAATAGGGAAATGCATATTAAAATCACTCTGAAATACTTCACATCTACTAGAATGACTAATAAATATGACAGACAACAAATGTTGGTAAGGATATGGAGAAATAGGAACCCTCAGATATTGCGGATGGGAATGTCAAATGGTAGAACCATTTTGGAAAAGAGTTTGGCAGCTTCCCAAGTAGTCAAACACAAAACTCCCAATACAACTCAGCCATTCTATTCCTAGGTGTTGGCCCAAGGGAAATGAAAATGTCCACACAAAGACTTGCACATGAACATTATTCTTAATAGTATAAACCTGGAAACCACCTAAATGTCCATCAGCTGATGAAAAAATGAACAAAATGTATTATACCTTACAATGGAATACTGTTCAGCAATAAAAAGTAATAAAGTACTGACATATGCTATGTCATGGATGGACCTCAAAAATATTATGGTAAGCAAAAGAAATTAGTCTCAAGAAACCACATATTACATAATTTCACATATATTGTTCCGAAAGTAGACAGCAGGGCTAGGGATAGGATGGGGGATTAATTGTAAATGGGTGTGAGGGAGCTTATCTGGGGGAAGAAAATGTTCTAAAATCAATTATGCTGATGGTTGTACCACTTGGTAAAATTACTGAATACCACTGAATTATGCACTTGAAATGGCTGAATTTTATGAAATGTTAAATATATCTCAATAAAACTGTTAAAATTTTTCATATACACAACAGCAAGAAAATAAAGCTAACCTGAAGGTTCACATTTATGAAACAATTTGAGCCAATTATATGATTTATATCATAGAATGTTGTAGAGCCACTAAAACTAGTTTTGAAGAGTATTTAATGACACAAGAAAATATTATGCAAATATATTGAGGGAAGAAAATAGACTACAAAGCTGTATACACAATATACTGTCACTATATCTTTTTAAATTTTCAAAAGGGTCGGAAAGAAACACATCAAAATACGAACAGATGTTTCTGACCAGTTAGATTCTTAGTATACTTCTTTTCGTGTTTTCTGTATTTTTTCTGTATTTTCCAAATCTTATAAGTTTTCCTATATTCAAGAAAAATTTCTAAAAAAAAAAAAGGGAAAAATTCTGCTTGAATATTTTCATATACTTTAAAAATATATAATATTACTAGTTCTTTTCAATGATCATAAAATATACTTCTTTTTTAAAGACATTTCTAAAAAAACAATATTCCTTAGGAAAGATATTAAGAAAGCAAAATAAGCATCCTCCTATTTCATCATGCCTATTGTCCATGGCTAAAACATAATACAATATTTAAAACTTTAGAAACTGATGGGAATTACTCAAGTGTACTGTATCCCTTAGGCAAGTATTTCTGCTATTAGCAAGAAATGTACTCTCATTGGTAAAGGGTACAGCAGACTGATGAGTAGACTAGAATCTTGTTATCCCCAAAGCCACAAACATTAAATATGATAGTTCATCTACTAACTACTTCTTAAAAGCATCCCATATTTTGGGGCAGCCTGTGGTTCAGCGGTTTAGTGCCGCCTTCAGCCCAGGGCATGATCCTGGAGACCCAGGATTGAGTCCCATGTTAGGCTCTCTGCATGCAGCCTGCTTCTCCCTCTGCCTGTCTCTCTCATTCTCTCTCTCTCTCTCATAAATAAATAAAATCTTAAAAAAAAAAAAGTATCCCATATTTCCTCCAATTATCTACCTATTAAACTAAAAAACAAAAACAAAAACAAAAACAAAAAACAGTGCCTACTTTTTGCCACATTAATCTCTAGATCACCTTTCTGGTTTCCACAAACATCACCTAGGAATCAATGCAATTTCAAAGCTGACAAAAACGAACAAAAAATCTGCCTATTTTTGTTTATTTTTATGTTATTCCACAAGAATTTGCTTTTTTTTAAAATCCCACTTTAGTATCACCTGATTTTCTGGATACAGCTCAACTAGCTGCTCTACTCTTTAACGCTGTTTTCTTAAGTAACTGTGCCCATTTGATCCCATATTCCTATCTACGTGAGAATTAGACATTTAATTTTTCATTAATAGTCACAAAGTTAGCACAAGGAGAGTTTGTTTCCAAGGCCTTCAAATAAATTTATCAAATCAAAGCTATAATGTTTTCCACCATCATACTGGTGTTTCTTCTAAAATTTCTGGTACTCTCCTCTCCACTGCCTCTTATTACAAATGATTTTGGCATTTCCTTCGGAGGTAATAAGTTAGTCAGGGCCATCATAAGCCTTCTGCTGAGCATTTCCATGCTCTTCCTCTAGATACTCACTATGTCCTCCACAACACAAGCACTTCAGTGACCTTTGGGATACTACTCCATCACACTTGCAAAATGACTATTTTCCATATCTCGCCCCAAACTGAATTTAAATCTGTTTCTCACTTCAAGATTCTACACTATGATTTTGACGTACCTTCGTTTCTCTTCCTCTGACCTCCTCCACTCCAGTTTCTGATCCCTTTATTCAGAACAGTGACTTTAATAGTCTCTTTTCACAACTAAAGAGATACAGCTTCTCTTGTTCTTTCATTGCTTCAAGCCTGTTAGAAGTCTCTATATTCCTTCCTAGACCTTTCAGAAATAGTCCACTAGGACCGCGTCCCAGTTTACCCCGTGCAACTATAATACAACCTATCTGTTTCTCATAACAACATTTTTCGTGACTGTGACTGGCCCTGAGAACTCCAGCCAAGTCAATTCAACAAAAACATCTAAGGCATCTACCATGTGCCAGGTACTGTGCTAGTTGGTAAAAATTCATACGATGTGCTATCTGCTAAAAACAAGTGGGGACAAATACACCTATGCCATAGGCTCCTCTTTCTCCCTACATATCTGGGCAATGGCACTGTCTAAGATGGTTCAAACATCATCTGTTGGCACAAGACAATTTATGAGACTCCCTATCCTACCACCTCACTACCTCACCTTAACTGCAATGATTGGACATTATGTTCTCCTACAGTATCACAAAAAATGTCACAGAATATAGAATCAGAAGACCTTAATGATATCATCAGAGACCTCAACTAACCTCTTGATTATATATATGAGTCAACTGTTTATACATATTTTTTAAGGCTGCTAAAATCATTGGTCCCTTGATATTGTCATATGGAAATATTCATTACCATAGCAAATTCCAATAATGAACACAAGGGAAAATATGGAATTACTAAATTTTTTCATGAGTGGGAGGCTAGAAGATAACACAGGAGTAACAGCACAGAACTAAAGATCATTCTGCTCCCTAGTATGCCATTTCAAAATAAGATTGCTGAAGAGCAGTGTTGACTCATCCTCAGAAATAATGGCAGATCTGTTTGACCTTGATTCACTGCCATGATCAAAATAATTCTGCTTAACTTGGGAAGATTCTGAGAAATCTAAAGGTCATACTTAAAATACTTAAGAGACAAAAATCTATGAAGACTTTGGTTTTAGTATTCAAAGCAGCCACCAAATAAAGACAAAGAAAATGTCAACAGAGTCCTCATGTGCCAATTAAAATTACCTTCACTTGCATACTTTGCCCTGATGAAAAGTCTTCACCATGCTACCCATGTATTTTAAAGATTTTATTTTTACATAACCTCTACACCCAACCCGGGGCTTGAACCCACAACCCCAAGAGTCGTATATGCTCCACCGAATGAGCCAGAGAGGTGCCCTGCTACACATGTATTTTACATAAATCTTTTTATATAAATCTTTGATACATAATTTTCAGCTTGACTTATACACCTCTTTAAATTAATTTCCCTCTTTCCTTTAACAAATAGTTATTAAGCATCTGCCCTAAGCCAGCTTCTGACTAAGCACAGCATACAATGGAGAACAAAACAGATCTATCTCCTGATCTTATGTAACTCACAAGTCTAGTGTGGAGACTCATTGTGATGGTTAATTTTATGTGTCAACTCGACTGGGACAGAGGGTGCCTGATTTAAATGTTATTTCTGGGTGTGTCTGTGATGGTGTTTCTGGATGAGATTAGCATTTGAATTGGTAGACAGAATAAAGCAGACTATTCTCCCCAAAGTGGTAGGGCATTACCCATCCATGGAAAGCCCGAATAAAACAAAAAGGCAGAGGAAGGGGGATTTTGCACTCTGCCTGTTTAAGCTGAAACACCACCCTTCTA
Organism: Vulpes lagopus; assembly: GCF_018345385.1. Taxonomy (NCBI): domain Eukaryota; kingdom Metazoa; phylum Chordata; class Mammalia; order Carnivora; family Canidae; genus Vulpes; species Vulpes lagopus. The sequence goes on along the minus strand of NC_054824.1, from coordinate 17,740,103 downwards.
CCCTCAATTGATACTTACACCACTGGTTCTCTGGTTCTCAAAAACACATCATCAGCTTTCCTGGGTCTTCAGTTTGTAGATGGCAGATTGTAGGACATCTCCACCTATATAATCACAGAAGCCAATTCCTTATAATAAATCACATGTACCTCCCATTGTTTGCTTCCCTGGAGAGCCCTGGCTCATATCAATCACACACAAAAACAAAATAACCAATGGATTATGTGTGCAGTAAAGGAAAACTCAGGATTCTCAAAGAAAAGAAAACAGAGAAAATTCCTCATTTACATGTGTCCATATATTCTTGCAACATCCTCTAAATCTCCTGCTCTGTGATAGTATGATATTATCCACTATGATGAACCCAAAAGTACTAGGCTAAAGACTAGTATATTTTGGTTTTAAAGTTATAGTGTTTATTTGGTATTCTGTTTTATTTTTTCGTGGGTAAGGGGTGGGAGAAGATAGGTCAGAGGGAGTAAGAAGTAAAATAAAATAGAGAGACTAAAAGTGGGAATCTTTATTGCAAGGATAAATAAAAACTTTACAAAATGCATGTGGTCCTGAAAAAAGTTTTCTAAAACCAAATTCTTGACAAATATTTTTTTTAAAAGACAGAGTGCCCAAGTTGGGGAAGGGGGGGGTGTAGAGAGAGAGAGAGAATCTTGAAAAGGATCCCCACTAAGCACAGAGCCCATCACAGGGCTTAATCTCACCATCCTGAGATCAGGACTAAGCCAAAATCCAGAGTCTGCTGCTTAACCAATTGAGCCACCCAGGCACCCCTTGACATACAATTTTAAATTCACGAAAATGGTTCTTGAAACCTCACTAGCTGAAGGACTCTGCTAAATCCTACCATAAAGCAGAATTCATGCATAAAAATGGTTATCTCCTCTAACTAAACCTTATTTCCATTTCTGTTATTTCTAAATTTAAATTTCAATCAAGTTTGCTGTACATCCAACAATGGAGAAGGATCACTCTAGGCAAAATGTGTTACATAACTGTCATTCTAAATTCAAAGTACTGCATATCACCTCCCAACACCCACCCTGCTCCCCCCACAAAAAAAGTCATGCCTCAGCAAACAAATTTATTTAAGATGTATTTATTTTATTTTAGGGTGGGGGGAGAGGGGCAGAGTGAGAGGGAGAAAATCTCAAACCGACTCCCTGCTGAGCACAAAGCTCCATCTCACAACCCTGAGATCATGACCTAAGCTGAAATCAATAGATGGACACCTAACTGACTGAGCCACCCAGGCACCCCTCAGCAAACATATTTTTTAAAGAAAATCTGCAATATTCATTTTGAACCTTTAGAAGTAAAAAAAATCAAGGTGATAAAATGGTTATATTCTAAATATCAAAGAACAGTTTCTCATTGTGCATCACGAAATCACAGGGAAAAAGAATTTCGGTTGAGGCTGTGACATTCGTTCGTTAGTGGGTTCCCCACTGATAGTGTACCAGTGATGCTACCATTAAGGTGCCTGCTGCTAGTTCTCTAGTCCTCTGCTCAAGGATCACAGCATCAGTAAAGCCTTGCAAGTTCACAAGATACTGATGCAACTGACGTACGGCTGATAAGACCAAGTGCCCATAGGGAGTTTACCAGCCCAATGTCAACTGCACACACAATAGTCATAATTGTAACTCCTGGATTTTCTTACACACAAAAAAAGGAAGAAGTGCACTAAATATTGCTATACAAACATCACTGCTTATACTTATGTGGGGTTTTACCAGTTGTATTATACTTCGTTCATGCCTACTTCTCACTTGATTTTCCCTAGCAGATACAGCCTATGAAAGAGCGATGCCAAAAAGTGGTGTGTGTGTGTGTGTGTGCATGAAGTTATGTGTGTATTCAATGATGGCAAGAATCATTGCACTAGAATGACCCAAATGTAGAGTTTGCCTAATGGTTGATAAAACAAATGTGAAAATTCTTCTTATATACAGAATACTTTATTATGCTAGATTTCAAGAGAATATCCAGAATTTAATACAGATTCTAGAAGGGACAGCATTCAATGAAATGATCAGTCCGTCTTAAGTTTATATCAGATAAATAGAAAATTCCCTTTCCACAGGACCACAACCTCAATGGATGCTTTATGTAATATGGCTTTTCATGTGAGTATGACATACTGTTAAAAAATATATATATATCAGAAAGATCTTTTCCTATTTATTTAGAATCTAGATGTGAGCAAAGACTTTACCAAAATAATGCGGCTCCTGGGTGGCTCAGTTGGTTGAGCATCTGACTCTTGGTTTCAGCTCAGGTCATGATCTCATAGGTCATGAGATTGAGCCCCACATCTGGCTCCACACTCAGCAGGGAGTCTGCTAGAAGACTCTCACCCTCGGCCCCTTTCCCCACTCACACATGCTCACGTTCTCTCTCCCACTCTCTCTCTCTCTCAAATAAATAAATAAATCTTAAAAAAAAAAAAAGGACCTTACCAGAAAAGATTCTAATATTCAAGCTTCAGAAATCATTTCTATACTGGTGCCTCATTACGCAAGATAAGGAAAATTAGAAGGACAAAAAGATGAACTTTAAAACTCAGAATGCAAAAGAAAAATTACTTCATAAAAAGAGCATAGAAAATATCAAAGCTAACTTCGTGATACAGATAATTAGCACTTGACGAATGGAATAATTATCCAAAGGTAATAAAGTTAATTACTTTAGTCTTTTCTCTGGCTTCATTTTATCACTGTATCTAAGTTTTTATAGCTAATTCACAGTAACTGAGTATGGAGAAATAAATGTAGATTCTTAAACTCCTTCAACTGTTCATCACAACCAAGGCTGTGCCACATACCTAACCCACGTAGGATTAAAGGGAAAAAATTAAGTATGTTATAATAACAAAAGGAAAAACTATATGCTTCTTAAAATATTTACCAAAATGTAACCATTTGAAATAAGCATAGAATAATTACTCCTTTTCAAAAGTGAACCAGCCAGAAGAACCCTGCAGTTTGCCATCTTTCACTTGCTGCTTCTGAGAGTATAAATAAGGGCAATGTGGACCATGGGTGGCTTTTTAACTTTTCCTACTACCATTTAAAATATTTTATTTATTTGTTCATGAGAGACAGAGACACAGGCAGAGGGAGAAGCAGGCTCCACGCAGTGAGCCCAACATGGGACTCAATCCGGGGTCTCCAGGATCAGGCCCTGGGCCGAAGGCCGCGCCAAACCGCTGAGCCACCCAGGCTGCCCTCCCTACTACCATTTTAAAGGCAAAGCCCAGAAATCTGAAGGAACAGAAAACTAAATGTGACTGGCAGTGTTTTTTCAAGATCGAAGATGTAACCAGATGTAACCAAATAATTTAAAATAAGATGCCTACACTAACTCCCTAAAGAACAAAATACAAAACTAAAGTGACTGTAAACAAGATGAAGTTACATCTTAGGAAGAGAAACTGTTAATACCAACATTTCAAATTTATTTGCAGAGGAAAAGAAATTATAAAATTGGAATTAAAGGGTAAAAGAAAAAAATAAAAAAGGGTAAAAGAAAGTAAGCAGCTTGCCATCATATCTTGACACATTAGTGTCTTTTTCTTTTCTTTTTTAAAAAGATTTTATTTATTTATTTGAAAGAGAGAGAGAGAACAAGTCAGGAGGTAAGGCAGAGGGAGAGGGACAAGCAGACTCCTCCGCCCCCCCTCCCAGCCCCCCAGGCAGAGTGCCAATGCAGAACTCTCGATCCCAGGACCCTGGGGTCACGACCTGAAGGGAAGGCAGATGCTTCACCAACTGAGCCACCCAAGGGCCCTGCCTTTTCTTTTCAAAAGCAAACACCCTGTAATGATTAGTTAAGGTTTACGTACTAATCTATTAAAAAAAAAAAAAAAAGACATCCTATTTTGGACATGTCTACAATCTCAGAAACAAAAGTTTCTTTAGTATAGTCAAATTTAAATCAAATTTTGAGACTATAATATTATAATATTTGTCAGAAGACCCCAACAGTAACCAGGACTTCAAAGGGCTGTATTTGCTATGTTAGAGGTGAGTAAAAAACTCCTTCATGCCAAAAGGGCAAAGAAAGAGAAAAGTGCAGGACCTGATCCTGATGTGAGATGAATGAAGGAAAATAATTTCCCCAAAGGATTTGTAACCACAAATTAGCACTGAGATTTAAAAAAAAAAAAAAAAAAAAAAAAAAATCCTCAAGCAGAAATCTGATTTAAAAGGTGTCCAGGTAAATAGAGTGCCCAAGCTAGTAGCAGAAGCAAAATATACTTCCCCTCTGGGGGAACCCACCTTCAACCCAGGCCTGATACAATAACCACAGATAAAATTCCAAGGAAAGTGAGCAGCTCATAGTCAAAAATCACAAAACCCTGGGGTGCTTAGCTGGCCCAGTCAGTTAAGCATCTGCCTTCCCCTCAGGTCACGATCTTGGGGTCCTGCAATGGAGCTCCTGGGCTCCCTGTCTCAGTGGTGAGTCTACTTCTCCCTCTCCCTCTGCTCTTCCCCCTGCTTGTTCTCTCTCCCTCTCTCTCTCTCCTTCTCAAATAAATTCTTTAAAAGAAATTATAAAATCTTAAAATGATAAAAGCAACATGAGTGATTAAGAAGCAGGGGAAAAGGGATGACTGGGTGGCTCAGCAGTTGAGCATCTGCCTTGGGCTCAGGGCATGATTCCAGGGTCCGGGATCGAGTCCCGCATTGGGCTCCTACAGGAAGCCTGCTTCTTCTGCCTATGTCTCTGCCTCTCTCTCTCTGTCTCTCATGAATAAATAAATAAAATCCTTTAAAAAAAAAAAAAGAAATTAGAATAGTAGAATAAACCTGAAAACACAAAAGGAAAATAAAGGCAAAAATGAAAGAGTTAGAAAACAAGCATACAATACAGATGACTGGCAATGTCAGAACCTGGTCCTGGAACAGATTACGAGAAACGATATACCTCAGAACTGAGAGAGAGAGAGAGAGAGAAATTAGCAAAATCAGGAGTTTTTAAAATTGGGACATATCACAGATGTAGCAATGATGAAACAGATAAAAGAATATCATGGAAAACTTGATGGTAATACTTTATGCTTTTGAAAACCTAGTTATCACGACAAATGTCCCTTAATAGGAGAATGGATAAATTACAGAATTCATAGACTAAAAACACAAACAAAAAAGAAAACAAATTATGGCTACAAACTGACAAATCTCAAAAACATAACAGTGAACAAATAAACAAGCATAAAAGTATATATAATATGTATTATAATTCCCTTTAAAGAAAGTCCAAAAATAACCAATACCAAAGAACATGCTACTTTAGGGATAAGGCAAGCATTTCCATTAGATGGGGAATGAGGAAACAAAGGGATTATAGGCATATCATACTTTTTAATCTTGGTAGTAGATCATGGGTATTCAATTTTTTTTAACTTACAAATATGTTTTATGTACTTTTACATGTACAATGTACTTCACAATAGATGTTCTTTTAAAAAATTACATAATGGGGATCCCTGGGTGGCGCAGCGGTTTGGCGCCTGCCTTTGGCCCAGGGCGCGATCCTGGAGACCCGGGATCGAATCCCACATCGGGCTCCCGGTGCATGGAGCCTGCTTCTCCCTCTGCCTGTGTCTCTGCCCCTCTCTCTCTCTGTGTGACTGTCATAAATTTTAAAAAAATAAATAAATAAATAAAAATAAAAATAAAAAATTACATAATGGGACACCTGGGTCAGTGGTTGAATGTCTGCCTCTGGCTCAGGTGGTGATCCTAGGGTCCTGGGATCCAGTCCCACATAGTGCTCCCTGCAGAGAGCCTGCTTCTCCCTCTGCCTATGTCTCTCTCTGTGTCTCTCATGAATAAACAAATAAAATATTTTAAAAATAAAATAAAATAATTACATAGTAAAATCAGTTTCAATGGCGTATTCTGAACTTTCCTTTTTTTTTTTTTTTTTTTAAGGTTACATCATCTGGTTCTTTTTTATAATTTTTTTAAAATTTTTTTATTTATTTATGATAGTCACACAGAGAGAGAGAGAGAGGCAGAGACACAGGCAGAGGGAGAAGCAGGCTCCCTGCAGGGAGCCCGACGTGGGATTCGATCCCGGATCTCCAGGATCGCGCCCTGGGCCAAAGGCAGGCACCGAACCGCTGCACCACCCAGGGATCCCATGAACTTTCCTATATGAACATTCGCATGATTGCATGAAAAAAATTTACTTATTCAATCTTTACAGGGCTGTCAAATTCCATGTCAAAGTACAAAGACGTGGTTCTTGTTCTCGGGAGATATTAAAGAAGAAACTGATACTGACCTAAACAAAAAATTTATGCTGAAGGGTGTTCTAAGGGAACAGAGAACCTCAGTCCAACTTACAGAAATGAAGGAAGCAGATTGTTTCACACTGGAGAAAATAATGTCTGAAAAAAGAATAACTGGCCCAGAAAATATGTTTGGTGTGTATGTGTTTACTTTCTCTTTCCTTTTACATCCAGGACCAAATTCTAAAGATGAAAAAATATGCATGAAAATGGAAACATGACTGCATTCATTAGGGTCATGTTTGATGGCTAAATGTAACTATGGTCATAAAAATGAAGAGGAGAATTTCTCTCTACTTTCGACCATCCGTCATTAAGTGTCCACACATGACCTTTTCCTGGCTTTTGCCCATTTTTATCTCTAGTTTCATTCCTAGAAGTGACAATGTTTTTGTGATAGCCAAAGTGATACTTATCTTGTTTCAAAAGGTAATTTCTGGTTAAGATGAGTTTTTATATTAATGATAGAATGGGAGATAGATATAGATCAAAATAAAGATAAAATACAGATATCCAGAAATATACATATATACACAAGACATTAAGAGTCCTGGAGTTGGCAGCAAAGGACAGAAAGCAGAACATTTTTAAATCTTAGAGATAATTGGAAACAGTATCTACTCCTTCTACCACATAGCAACTATGTATGCATCAGTGTATGTGGGCAGCAGGTCAGATGGTAATAGAGCAAGGAGATTAAAAATGAAAATGGAGAACATTCTTAGGGCACACTATAACTGCTGGGCCTATTTAGGTAGATATGGCATTTACAGCTAGGACTGAGCACTAGTGAATGGCTTGGTGTGGAGGTTGGACCTTTACAGTCGAGTCCTTAGATATATCTACGGTTATTGCATTTGGGTAAAGCACTACTAGCCAGTCATGCCTGGATTCAAATCCTATCTGACTTGAGCATTTCATCTTTCGCTGACAAAAAAAAAAAAAAAAAAAAACTGCATAAGATAATGAAGGAAAAGTATAACCTAATCTATAGATTTGATATTGAGAATAATAAAGTGCCTTAAGTTCAACAAAAGACATCAATGCAATTTATCCCTACCAAAAAAAATAAAATCTATTTCTAAGGACACCCGGGTGGCTCAATGGTTGAGCATCTGCCTTTGGCTCAGGCCGTGATCCCAGGGTCCTGGGATCAAGTCCCACATCAGGGGACTGCAAGAAGCCCGCTTCTCCCTCTGCCTATGTCTCTACCTCTCTCTCTGTGTGTCTCATGAATAAATAAATAAAATCTTTTTAAAAAATCTACTTCTAGGGGGATCCCTGGGTGGCGCAGCGGTTTGGCGCCTGCCTTTGGCCCGGGGCGCGATCCTGGAGACCCGGGATCGAATCCCACGTCGGGCTCCCGGTGCATGGAGCCTGCTTCTCTCTCTGCCTATGTCTCTGCTTCTCTCTCTCTCACTGTGTGCCTATCATAAATAAATAAAATTTAAAAAAAAATTTAAAAAAAAAAAATCTACTTCTAGGGCTTTCCTCAAACAGATAATCATACATGACTACAAAAAACTGAGCTTTAAGATATTTACTGCTGTATAGTACCAAAAAGACAAAAAAGGAAAACCGATCTGAAAAAAATTTAAAACATAATTAATTTAAAAAAAAGAAAACCTATCTGATACTACAGATACTACAGCATATCCCCAATAAATTATGTGACATTCACAGACTATAATACTATTCAATATTCAAAATATGTTATGAAAGACCATTCCATGATATGTATTGTGGTCCATCCTTGTGTAAAAATTAAGAGGAGGGGGATCCCTGGGTGGCTCAGTGGTTGAGCGCCAGCCTTCGGCCCAGGGCGTGATCCTGGGGACCCGGGATCGAGTCCCAAATCAGGCTCCCTGCATGAAGCCTGCTTCTCCCTCTGCCTGTGTCTCTGCCTCTCTCTCTCTCTCTCTCTCTCTCTCAAGAATAAATAATTTAAAAAGAAAAGAAAATTAAGAGGAAATATATGCTGGGGCACCTGGGGTACTTAGTCAGTTAAGGCTCTGACTCTTGATTTTTGGCTGAGGTCATGATCTCGATGTCATGAGATCGATCCCCACTTCGGGGTCCATGCTGCATATGGAACCTCCTTAAGATTCTCTCTCCCTGGGGCACCTGGGTGGCTCAATGATTTGAGGATCAAGTCCCCTGCATTAGGCTCCCAGCAGAGAGTCTGCTTCTCTCTCCCTACGTCTCTGCCTCTTTATGTATCTCTCATGAAGAAATAAATAAAATCTTTAAAAAAAAAAAAAAAAGATTCTCTCTCCCTCTCCCCCTCTCCTCCTAAAAAAGTAAGATAAAATAAAAATTTAAAAATTAAAATTAAAAAAAGAAATATATGATACAGCATCATTCTCAGAAACTGAAATATTACAGTATTTTTCTATATTATATTAAAAATATACACCAAAGAGTTAACAATTGTTATTTCAGGCATAATTTTCATGTTTTCAGTTATGGGTTTTTTTTTGGGGGGGGGGGTTGGGGTTTTTGGGTTTTTTGTTGGTCTGGATTTTATAAATTTTCTATAATGCATATGTGTCACTACCATCATAAGAAAAAATATCTATTATAGCATAAGGATAAAGAATAAAGATTTGAAACCTTATAATAGCAACTCTTTGCAAAATATGAAACCAAAAATGAGTAGTTCCCAACATCACCACACCTCTCTGTAGGAACAAATTTACCCAAAGCCTATTATGGAAAATGGAAGAACTTCAAATCCAAAACTCCTCTCACTGAAGAACTCAATGATTCAAAAAAAAAAAAAAAGGGAAAAATGTTTGAAGAAGTACTGAATGGGAACTAGCTAAAAGATCTAAAAGAACAGACTTTCTGCTACTGTTGGACAGTGTAAAACTTCAGAAGGTACCACACTTTGTGCAAACTTAATCAAAATGGAGCAAGAAGACAGCCTATTTCACATCCGGCCTAGAGGTTATGGCAAAAATAAGCTACAATGATTTAAAGAATGGATTTTCATTACAAGTACACATTTAGAGTTGTGTACAAAACAACTCCTGAAGTATTTTCTCCTCTGGAAGGTAATGGATGCTATGCCTGGAATAGTCACTTTCTACTCCACCTCCCTCTGAATCTGTATCCTCCCAGGACCAACTTAAACCAAAAAACCTGCAGCAGACACCCTCAGCCAGAGACTGTACTGAACACCTGACATAAATGTTAACTGATTCTTAGGTAACTTTCAGTTGAAACTCTTATTGTAATCCAAACTTTGTATCTTTAAATGTTCTCTCTCTCAAATTTGTTTAAAAAAAAAAAAAAAAGCCAAAGGGCAGCTGGGTGGTTTGGTCAGTTGGTTAAGCATCTGTCTTGGGCTCAGGTCATGATCATGGGGTCCTGGGATCAAACCCTTCGAAGGGCTCCCAGCTCAGTGGGGAGCCTGCCTCTCCCTCTCCCTCTGCTCCTCCCCCTGCTCATGCTCTCTCTCACTCTCTCAAATATATAAAATCCACGAAATAAAATAAACAAACAGAAAGAGGTGACAATATCTCCCTTTGGAAGGTAACAGTTAAAACAGAATCATGTCACTTCTGTACCACCTCCTCAAGGCAGAACAGTAGAGTTTCCACACAAAAAATTTTGCCTAAAATACTTTTTAAATACTTAATGATATATACAGGACTTAGTCAATTGAGAGAAAAGAAGCTAACGAAGAAGCTTTGGTCAAAAACCCCAAATGGTATGTAAAATTTATGACTAAAATGACACATCATGGTTTTAACTGAAAATTATCTAAGAATTAATTAATATATATGCCAGGTGATTGGTTATGTGTATAGTATCTGCCTGGGAATGTTTTTCAATCTAAATTGGGCTTAGGAGAATAAAATTTCTTTAGAATTATTACTCAATGGAAATCATAATAATAATAGTGTTATTATTATTTCATTAGGTGACCGCTAGATTACCCTCCTAACTGCAAATATACACTTTTTTGCCCAAGGTCTGAAAGCTTTGTTAAAATCCAGTCTTCCCAACTCTTCCTTACATTTTTAATAAACATGAATGAGCTTTCCTGTGTTTTAAGCTAGAGTTTCATGCTTGAATTTTCTCGATCTTCTGTCATACAGACAGAAATGAGAACAAATTACTTTTACCAATCCTGTCCGAATTTGCCAGCACAGAGGCTAAAAGGCACTTTATCCTATGTGTCAAGCTCAAAACCTGAAACAGCTCACTGTCAGCTTCAGAAACCATTTTTTACAAGCATGGCACACTGCCTCAAGCCAACTAAACACTAAAGCATGTCAGGCTACCCAAACTGCAAATTATTTGGAATGTTCTTCATGTTTTGTGGTTACGAAAGTACCTATTTTGTGGATCATCCAGTTAAAATTAGGGCCACATCTGACCTTAAACAAAAAATTCCCAGGAAACTGAAACTATAATTGACCAAGATCCCATGTGTTCTGAAAGGCTGTGATCTCAGGATTATAATCAAACATCCCAAATGTTATTTTTTGAAAGCCAAAGATACACAACATAAACTCAATGAAATACATTACTGTTTCAAGTAAACACTAAGAACTCTCCTTAAAATACACCTCATAGTTGCAAAAAAAGGAATAAAGTCGCCACCTGCAACACAGTAAAGGGTATCTGTGACAAATATAAACACATACTTAAAAAATGCCTAGCTTAAGCAAAAACCAGTCTAAAAGATTTTTTCATTTCATTTCTAATTTTCATATATATATATGAAATATATATATTTCAATATATATATATATTATATATTCAATATATTATATATATATATATAATATATTGAATATATATTCAATATATATAGCTGAAATGTGACAGCTTCAGCTGTGGAATGTGGTAAGAAGTCCTCCAAGGCTTTGCTTGTAGTGATTAGAGCACTATATCATAGCTATTATTTTCCCAAGCATTAATGGGTATCTCTTTCAAAACAAATAGTTATTTAGGACATCATTTCACAAACTGGAGTGCCAAAACTTCCCAAGGTTTGCCTCCTCCCATGCCTTTGAGATCTACTCTGAGTCTCAGACCTATGGAGAATGCCCTGAAGGTCATTTTTAAAGTGTTAAAAAAAGAAAACATCATATTGACAAGCTAATTTTTTCCCAGAGATTCCTCCTCTGAAGATAAATTACTGAAGCATGAGAAACGCCCAGTTCAATCATCCACTGATGGGATAATTCAGTCCATTTTAATAAACATGTGGTTAAGATCGTTGGCATATGGCTCCCTGGGCAAAGCCTTGTGCAAGAACAAGAACACGTGAGAAAACACAATATTTTTTAACTTAACTGATACTGATAAAAGTGATGAAAATGCTGAAGAGATGACAAGACTTAACAGGAACTATTTTTAGCTTCTGATCTTTTTAGACCTGTGTTCCTAGTGTATGTAGATTATTAAGTCCCTACTTTTCCTTGCCACAGATATACAAATATATAAATATGTAAGTATAGGTATAGACAGACATGGATTTTGCAAATGTGAGAGAGAGAGAGAGAGAGAGAGAGAGAGATTGATTTAGTTTTAAAAAGGGTGTGATCCTGGAGACCTGGGATCGAGTCCCACATCGGGCTTCCTGCATGGAGCCTGCTTCTCCCTCTGCCTGTGTCTCTGCCTCCCTTTCTCTCTCTCTATCATGAATAAATAAATAAAATCTTTTAAAAAATATTTGAAAATTTAAAATTAAAATTAAAAAAATAAAAAGAATCACTCAGGGATGCCTGGGTGGCTCAGTGGTTGACCGCCTGCCTTTGTCCCAGAGCTTGATCCCGGAGTCCAGGGATTGAGTCCCACATCAGGCTTCCTGCATGGAGCCTGCTTCTCCCTCTGCCTATGTCTCTGCCTCCCTCTCTCTCTCTCTGTCTCTCATGAATAAATAAAATATAAATAAATAAATAAATAAATAAATAAATAAATAAATAAATAAATAATAAAAAAGAATCACTCAGGAGCGCCTGGCTGGCTAAGTAGGTAGGGCGTGCAACTGGATGTTGAAGTAACGAGTTCAAGCCCCACACGGTGTAAAAATTTCTTTAAAAAAAGCATCATTTATGAATCATTCAAATCAATAAACCATTTCAAATCAAATAAACCATACACAAAATCTCAAAATTGTTAGATTTCCTAGAAAATTGTATATCCTAGGAACTAAGTCCCATCCACTTCAGAACCCCAAATTCTCACTGAATGCATTACTTTCTTGCCTGGACTCCAGCAAACCTAAGGCAAAACAATAACTGCAGTTAGGATTTTAAATATGTGACTTTTTCTAAGCAAATTTTTTTCCAAGAATGGTCAGTTCATTGCAAATCTTCAGAAAACGCTTGGATGGTGAGTTCTTTGTTAAAAAGTTTCAGTTCTGGTATACCTGACAGCAGAGTGACAAAATTTTGCTCACAGATGAAAATCTGTATCCCAAACAAAATGTTATGATATTAATGGTTATTCTGGAATGGTTTCCTTTCAGAATTTCCCCACTGCAAATGCTTTCTTTCTACAATACCCCCTCTGTACTTTGGTAGTATTTTTTTCACGCGGAAATTATACGAAAAGCATATAACTGAGAATCTAGATACGATATTCTTTTCTTTAAACAAGCTCCCACAATCTATTTTAATTGTTTTTTAAAAAACCTGGATGATGTAATCAATTATGTCACTAAAACTCTGGCTATGCAATACTTCACAAAATACAGGGACTTTTATCATCATCTTTGATTTGCAGCTGACACTGGATGTACTCAATGTGAGTAGAGAGAACAGAAACAGGACTAGACAGGTGTGGTAGAGACCTGGGGGTGTGAGAAAATGGGCTTCCTTCACCCACAGGACACATGAAAAAAGAAAACTTACCCATTTGTGTAATAAAGGTACTCACAGATTAGGTTTCATCAAATAATTACACGTATTACATACCTCCTCCAAGGGTGTGTGTGAAGTAATGTCAGATGATGCAAGAAACATCAGGGGCTTTTTATGATTCTTAGAAATACTGCCCTTAAAATTAGCTGGAGCCTTTTAATCTAAGACATAATGAAAACCATATTCACCAATAAACAAATAAAGAGAAAATCCTATCTTAAAATGGCATAGTCAAAACCTCACCAGAAAAAAAAAAAAAAAAAAAAAAAAAAAAAAACCTGCATACCTACTCAGGGGTGCTTCTTGCATACCTACTCAGGGGTGCTTCTTGCATCCCTCCAGTGTCCAGACCTAGTCCAAATATCTCATCAGAGACGAAAGGATCACTTTGCAATTTGGGGTCAGCCCCAGGGGACATATCATAAACATTTATTGTTGGAGGGAAAGGGGGGCGGTCTTTGTGTGTGTGTTTGTTTATGGCATCCTGAACCTCAATGATATTAAAAAAAAAATCAGAATGTTTCCCATAAGGCGGTGGGGAAGAGAGAGGACTTAAAAATCAAATTAACAAGACAGGAAACAACCAATGTTGGTGAGGATGTGGAGAAAGGGGAACCCTCTTGCACTGTTGGTGGGAATGTGAACTGGTGCAGCCACTCTGGAAAACTGTGTGGAGGTTCCTCAAAGAGTTAAAAATAGATTTGCTCTACGACCCAGCAATTGCACTGCTGGGGATTTACCCCTAAAGATGCAGATGCAGTGAAAGACAGAGACACCTGCACCCCAATGTTTATAGCAGCAATGTCCACAATAGCCAAACTGTGGAAGGAGCCTCGGTGTCCATCGAAAGATGATGGATAAAGGAGATGTGGTCGGGGATCCCTGGGTGGCTCAGCGGTTTAGCACCTGCCTTTGGCCCAGGGCGCGATCCTGAAGAACCAGGATCGAGTCCCACATGTCTGGCTCCCTGCATGGAGCTTGCTTCTCCCTCTGCCTGTGTCTCTGCCTCTCTCTCTCTCTATCATAAATAAATAAATAAATAAATAAATAAATAAATAAATAAATAAATAAATAATAAAAAAAGAAGAAGAAGCAGCTGTGGTCTGTGTATACGATGGAATATTACTCAGCCATTAGAAACGACAAATACCCACCATTTGCTCCAGTGGGGATGGACCTGGAGGGTATTATGCTGAGTGAAGTAAGTCAATGGGAGAAGGACAAACATTATATGGTCTCATGCATTTGGGGAATATAAGAATTAGTGAAAGGGAATAAAGGGAAAGGAGAGAACATGAGTGAAAGCATCAGGGAGGGCGACAAACCATGAGAGACTCCTAACTCTGGGAAATGAACAGGGGGTAGTGGAAGGGAGGTGGGTGGGGGTGGGGGTGACTGGGTGGGGGGCCCTGGGGGCGGGGGGCCCCTGACGGGATGAGCACTGGGTGTTATGCTAGATGTCGGCAAACCGAACTCCAACAAAAATAAAATAAATAAAATGAAATAGAGATCAGCGCGATGCTGACACCGAGCAGGGCTGGCAGGCGGACCCGCAGCGCCGCCAGCCCGGCCGCGAGTCGGGGCGCAGCTCTCACGGCGCGGGGCTCGCAGGGGGCCTCCGACCCGGGCAGAGGGGCGCGCCCCCGCAGGCGGACGGGCCGCCGTGCACAAGTTCCAGAGGATTCCGTCCCCCTCCTCTCACTCCCGGCACTCGGCGGCGGCAGGAGAAAGCGGGCGTCGGGGCCGCGCCGCCGCCGCCGGGTTTCCTAGAAGGCCCAGCTGCTGCAGCGGGCGGGCGCCGGCGGCAGGGGGCGCCGCGGAGCCGGGCGGGCGGCCCCGCGGGGAAACCGAGTCCCGGCCGGGCGCTCCCCGCCCCCACCCCGCGGGCCCAGAACCGCCGAGAACCGCCCGAGCTCCTCCCGCGCCCCTGGGCCGTCGGCGGCTCCCGCTCGGTGCCCGCCCGCTCCGCCTGCAGCCCGGCCTCCGCGGCGCCGCGGCTACCTGTCGGGGGGGGGGGGGGGGCCGAGCACCCCGGGCTCACCTCATACAAAGGGCTGCGCGCGGGCGCCGGCTCGGGAGCCCAGGGCGCATGGCCCCACGCAGTCCCTCCCGGAACTTTCCGGACATAGCACTTCTCTCCGCTGCAGAAAACGACGCCTCGAGGCAGAGGCGGCGGCGATGCAGGCGGCGGGAGCTGCAGCCGGAGCCGGAGCCGGAGCCGAGTGAGCAGCATCGCGGGCGAGCGCCGCCGCCTCCCGAGCTGCCGAGGGGTGCCCGCCCCCGGGGCAACCGCGGCTCCCTCTTAAAGGCGCCCGCCGCGTTTTAGGACGCGAGGGGCGGGGGGAGGGGGGAGGGGGCGGGGGCCGGCGGAGACCGAGACGGAGGGGGCGGGGGCGGGGGCGGGGGCGGGGGCGGGCGGAGACCGCGCGATCCCGGGGCGCCGCCGGCCGGGCTGCCCCCCGCCAGGGCAGAGGAGGGGCAAGTGCGGGGGCCCGGCTTGCGCGCGGGGACTGCCCCGGGAGCTCCGCCCGGGCTCCGGGCCGCCGTCACCCTTTCGGGGTCCCGTCCCCGCCCCCCCCACCCCCCCGCCCCCGCGGCTGGCGCCCGCCCAGTGCACTCGCATCTCCTCGCTCGCGCGCGTCCCGCAGCTCCTTCCTCGGCCTCCCACGCACTGATGAGGGTCCCCCCCCCCCCCCCCGGCCGCAGGAGCGCAGGAGCCTGAAATAACTGAAGGCCGGTGGGGGCCCCCGGGCTGATCCTGCAGTGTCACCTGGGAACGTCCTGCCCTACCCCGCGCCCCGGCCCCCTCCAACCAGGTGATGGCCAGGTGACCTCCAGCCGGGCTTCTTGAGCTGTTGGCTCTGACTTGGATCGAGTGAGATTGGCTGGAAAGATGCCCCCGAAATAAACTCAGGAAGGCCCTCCGGGAAAAGTTACCGGTCTTAAGATCTAAAGGACGCTGGGAAATGGTGCTTTCCAGTGGCAAGGGATAGTGATCCCTGCGGAGCCCACAGTGAAGAATGGTGTGGGGATGCCCCAGAGACGCCTCAGCAGCCCTCAACTCAGCCTGTTAGGAACGCACCGCAGTGACAGTGGGTGTGGGCAGCGGGGGCGGGGGGCTGGTTCTCCTGCCTCGTGGCTCCAACTCTTACCTCTGTATTGCGGGGCTTCAGGATGGGCTGTCATGTGTACCCCGCGCTGTGTCCTCTGGCTGAGGTGGAAATGGGCCCACAACTCAGGGCTGAGATCCAGCCTGGGCTACAAAGAACGCCCGGGGGGGGGGGGGGTCCAGAGACAGTGGTGGTTTCAAAATGACACCAAAGCTACTGGCACAGTAGCCTGAGACTAGACCTCAGTCCTGCCGTCTGCAGCTGTATAACAAGCTCGTGCTGATTCCTGGAGGAAGAGGCCACGGAGCAAAAGGTTGGAGCAACTTCTCTTACAACGTGGAGGAGAAATAAGCCTTGGCTCTATAAAAGTAGGAGACATGGTCCTTCCTGGAGCAAACATCAAGATGAGAGAGGAGGATGGCAGTGAACTAGAGGGAAGATATCTTCCTATTATGACAAAGTCCTTTATAGTCAGGATAATTGGAGGTCATAGGTACCCAACTCAAAGTGACTTAAGAAAACCTACAATGGAGAAAGTGGATCTGGGGAGAAGGAAGGAAGGAAGGAAGGAAGGAAGGAAGGAAGGAAGGAAGGAAGGAAGGAAGGAAGGAAAAGAAAAAGGAAGGAAGGAAGGAAGGAGAAAGAAAAGAAAGAAAGAAAGAAAGAAAGAAAGAAAGAAAGAAAGAAAGAAAGAAAGAAAGAAAGAAGTGAGGGAAAGAAAGAAAGGAGAAGGAGGAGGAGGAAGAGAAGAAGACTTTTTTTTTTTTAATCTTTTTTTCCTCCAGATGCTCAAAGAATGTTAGGACTCTGTTTCTCTCCATATTGTGCTGTGCTTTCATTGTACGGGTTTTGTTTTCTCCAATCAGGGCCTAGACTGACAACCCCAGATTTACTTTCTCCTCCAACCTCCTTAGCAACTGATCCCATTAGCAAGAGAGCAGGCCAAGGAATGAGTCCTGTTGGACTAACTTGGATCCTACTCCCATCTCTGAACTGAGCATTATAACCATGGGTTTAAATATGCACTGCAGGGCAGCCCGTGTGGCTCGGCAGTTTAGTGCCACCTTCTGCCCAGGGCCTGATCCTGGAGACCCAGGATCAAGTCCCAAGTCAGGCTACCTGCATGGAGTCTGCTTCTCCCTCTGCCTGTGTCCCTGCCTCTCTCTCTCTCTCTCTCTCTCTCTCTCTCTCTCTCTGTCTCATGAATAAATAAATAAAATCTTAAAAAAAAAATATGCACTGCAGGTTGGGGTCACTTGACTATGTCTGAAAAAGATCAAGGGAGATAGCTTTAGTGCCCCCAACCCTGTACACCTAAACCACATGAACTGAATGGAAGGGAAGGTTCCCCAAAGGAAAATTAGTTTTGCTAACAAAGAGAAAACAAAAGACCATGGGTGACCCACTCCCAACAGCCTCCCATTCTCCACCACACACACCCACACACACACACACACACACACACACACACACACACACACACACACACACACACACTAACACACACAGCACCAAAGGTACTGACTACTTTTCTGGCTTCTCAGCCAATAGCCTCAGGACCAGAAGAATGCCGGTGGTCTTCGGGTTGCAGTTAGCCACATCCTTTGGCCTCAGAAACCCTGGAAAGGTGCCCAGTGATATTTAACCACCACCTGCAAACAAGCAGTATCTGAAATGTGATTGTATTCAATCTTTTTTTTTTTCCTAAATCATAATACCTCTGCTTCCCCATGCCCCCAACTCCACATTCCTTATTAAGCTTTGTATTATATAATCAATTCAACTTGATTAGAGCCCATGGAAATGTCTTGCCACCCATACAGGATGTTCATTCAACTGGAGAAAGAAATGAGGCCTATGAATAATCACATTTCAATATCCAAGTGACACAGGGCCCAACTTCATTTTTGAACTCCAATAAGTTCTTCTTTATCTTTTCAGACATAGCACAGAGGAGTTTATATTTTGCCTACCAAAAATGCCAGTTTCAGGCTTTTTTCTTCCCACACAAGAACTTTTCTTGTAGTTGCTCATAAAAACGCTTCCTATTTTCTTCCTTCATTTCTCTGTTTCATAGAAGTTTGTATGTATCATAGAAAAATAGACTTAACACCCTGGAAGAGACTTTAGAATTAACCTAAAACAGCCCCCTTTATTTCATGGAAGAAATGAAAGCTTAGAGATTGACTTGTGTAGGGTTGTGTGGTTGTTTTTCGCATCTGTGATGTGCCCAGCCCTGTACTAGACATTTCAAAAAAATACAGAAACAAAAGCGTACAACAAGGCCACTATCCTCAGAGAGGTTAAATTTAGCCATGAAGACATTAACCATCTAAGATACTGTAAGACGATTACAGAGAATCACAATATATCATATAATTTAGTATTTAAAAATGTGTGATGAGCTGTGTGTTAACTATAGGCATCATAAGAGACATCATAAAACTGGAGTAGTCTGTGAAGTACTTTTTAGCCAGGAACCACCTTGATGGTCTTTAAAAAATGCAAAGAAAAAAATGGGCTTTCCACATGAGAAAACAAACAAAATCAGAAGGCATTGATGGAGGGAAGATTTTACCATGTATTTGGAACAGAAAGGAAATCTGTACTGTTATGGTTTAGAAGAGTGTTTCTAGCTCCAAGTCATGAAATGATTTTAATGTATTTTGAGAACATTTTAATTAAATAAAATAATATCCATGTGCATCATACTTAATAAGATTAAGTATTGTTTGTTAAACTTGTGTTTCATTATATGTTCTTAGTTCCGATGTAAATGAAAACATTTATCTTACTTTGGATTATGTTCAAAAAAAGTTCAAAAGCCCCTAGCTCAGAAGCCAGACAGACTGGATGTGAAACTCTGCTTTGTAGCAAGACATCGATTGTATAACATCCCTCCAAGGATCAGTTTCTTTATGTGCAAGAGATATTCAGCACAGTCCTTTGCACAGAGTAAGATCTATAAGTGGCACCACTTATTTGCTGGCTAGATTGGAAAGACTGCATATTCGAATCACCTGAAGAACTTTTTCAAAAGCCTGGCACCTGGGTCCCAGCCTTGGAGAACCAAACTCAATTCTGGGGTAGAGTCTGTGCATCAGTGTTTACAAAGCTCCCCAAGTACAGTCACGGCTGCAAGCCCCTGGGCTGGACCCATAGCAGAATATATCTAGCACCTGAAAAGCATGATGAAACACTGTCTTTTTCTTCAGGAGGCACATTGATCTTCATGATTTATGTCTCTGTTTCTTTACCAAGCCATGGGTAGCACGTCAGGACGTCAGCGGAATTCTAACTACCCGTGGCTCTGAAAATCTTCAACCCTGGTGCACACCGCTCATGGTTTATCTCAGTCAGTAACACAGCGTGGATCCTGAGTCATAATCTCTTATATATCCCTCCAACTGTACAATTTATGGTCAGTTACCAGCATACAGTAGTTTCTGGAGGTGTTAAAAAGCAGTAAAATACCACCAGAGATTCCCAAAGGAAGAGGAAAAAGGCTAGAAGCAAATAGCATTGGAAATCCATAAGCTAAATAATTAGCAAATGACTCATTAAATTTCAGCTCTTTTCATCCTTTGAATGGTGCCGTTTCCAAATACACTAATTAGTGATGTGCTTTTGTAATCTTACGCATTTAGTAATCCCTAAGTGTTTGTATCTTACGTGTTTTCCCCCTATCCAGTCAATCCCTTTGTATATGAAGCATGAGAAGCTTTCTTCAAAGACAGATTGTCCAAGAGACTCAGAACCAGCTATTTTGCCTCGTCATTTTGTCTCTGTAAATTTTGGCTTTTTTTTTTTTTTTTTTTTTTTTTACCATTTGGCTGGGCAAAAATAATAATGTAGAATGATTTTTAATCTTACCAGAGACAGAGCAACTGAGATAAGAAAGGAATAAAAAAAAAAAAACCCTAAAACCTAAAATCCCAACAACCAGACCTTACATGCAGCATGATATGACAAACTTAGAAGTACCCTGGACCACTATCAGGTCTTCTTGCCTGAGATAGAATCTGAATCTAATCAAGCCTCTAGAACTAATAGGAAGTACAGAGACCAAGGATGGAATTTGAAAACCAAACCACTTCAAGAAAGCAATCAGTCAAGTCCAGAATATCAAACATTCAATTAAGAAAACAAAATGACCTGGTTTCTCTACCAAATCAATGGCATGAAAAAATAGAGGCCTGATTAAAGAATAAAAGAGAGTCAAGAATCATGATCATGGGGAACCTGGGTGGCTCAATCATTTGGGTATCCAACTCTTGAATTCAGCTGGGGTCATGATCCCAGGGTTGTGTGACAGAGCCCCAAGTCAGGGTCCACACTCAGGGGCGAGTTCTTGGGTGTTCTCTCTCTCTCCCCCCTCTCCCTCCCCCTACATTCTCTCTCTCTCTCTCTCTCTCTCTCTCTCTCTCAGATAAATAAATAAAGCTTAAAAAAAAAGAACCATAATCATGAAATGCAGTGTGTGGACTTTGTATCCGGTTTTGACCAAACCACCTGTGAAAAGAACCCTTGAGACAATCAGGAAAATCAGATTATAGACTAAGTATTAGATACTATAAATGGATTATTGTTAATTTTCTTAGATGTGATAATGATATGACAGTTATATATAAAACAAAATTTTCAGGCAGCCCTGGTGGTGCAGCGGTTTAGCGCCGCCTGCAGCCTGGGGTGTGATCCTGGAGACCCGGAATTGAGTCCCACGTCGGGCTTCCTGTATGGAGCCTGTTTCTCCCTCTGCCTGTGTCTCTGCCCCTCTCTCTGTCTCTATGAATAAATAAAATCTTTAAAAAAAAAAACGTAAAAAAATAAAATAAAACAAAATTTTCATCAGAGGTGCATACTGAAGAATTTTAAAATCCTGTCCCCCCAAATGGAAGGAGTAATAGATGAAAAAATTACTGCTAATTTTTGAAACTGGGGGATGATACATGGAAGTTTATTATCTTATACTTCTGTTATTTTCTGTTTGGAAAGTTCCCTAATTTAATGTTGAGTTAACCTTTTATTAAAATTATTCTCTTTATTTTGCTAATGGGGCAGTGATAAATATATCTGAGCCTGGGCCTGCTTACATCTTGAGTATCTTTAGAAACAAGCTTCTAGGGCACCTGGGTGGCTCAGTGGTTGAGCATCTGCCTTTGGCTCAGGTGGTGATCCTGGGGTCATGGGATCAAGTCCCACATTGGGCTCCCTGCGGGAAGCCTGCTTCTCCCTCTGCCTATGTCTCTACTTTTCTGTGTCTCTCATGAATAAATAAAATCTTGAAGGAAACAAACAAACAAGCATCTCGGCTCAACAGTCTTTTGTTATATTATTTGGGTCCAGTATCTACCAGTCATATTCAAGGTATAGGTCTGGACCAAAGAGTGATCAGTGAGGTTCTCTGTGGAAAGAGACCACAACCACTCTACACAGCTGGCTATCTGCATTACTGGTGTCTATTCTCCAAGTATCTCTGTGCCCCACAATTATCTCCAGCACCCAGCTTTGGCTGCCTCCACCTTGGAATGTCTGTGGTGAAATCTGTGGATGAGTCCATAGGAACTAATTGGCTGAATGCTTTTACCCTTTTTGTAAGCCTTACTGAAGACATGATCTTTTGGCCTTTCCCTTCCTCTCCCTTATGCCATCGCACTATTTCCTGCTCCCCACAGCAAGCACACACTCACACACGTGCACACACACACACAAACACCAAATAAGCATTGCAGTGATAATATCCAACTTAATATCCATTAAGCCATTAAGCCAAGACCAGTGACAGTAGATAGAGAACAGCCATTCAGCTTGCTTTAAGTTTACGTCTTAGTCTGGTATGTCTCCAACACTCACATCTGGACCAGTATTGGCACATGATTCAGTTTTAGGAAAAGATAACTATTATGTCTATTTAATTCATCATGAACTGGAAAATAGAACTAGCACATCAGTCTCATGGACATTACTTCTGTGGATGAAGCTGTTTTTTCTTAAATGAGTCAATTAAAATATTAAGTATTTTGAGAATATGACAAAATTCATGAAAATGTTTCATATATGACTAAGAGTTTTAAAATTCTTTCTTTACAGAAGGAGAAAGAGGCCTTAGAGCTCATACACTGCAAGCCCAATTGAGCAGGAGCTTAACTCGAAATGCAAGATAGTGCAGTAGATAAATAAATCCTGTGATAATTACAAGTTCTCTTTGTAGTGCCACCATGATGGAGGGACATTAGGCGGTTGGTTAGTTAACCTCATCAACCTCAGTTTCCTTATCTGTATATTGTGTATAAGAATGAAGTATTATGAGGATTAAATAAACCATTCATCTAAAACACTTAACATAGTCCCTGATACAAAGTTAATGTCAGTGTATGTCAATCACTAATGACACCAAGTTTGTATTTTTCTGAGTGTTCTTTTATCTTATTTCCTTTTAGAAAGTTTAGAATAATAGACAGCTGATTTGAAATTTTTCCATTAAGAAATATAACTAACAATGTTCATTATCATTGTCAACAATGAGGTTTTATTCAGCACGAGTTTTTTGACAAGTGAAGTGGTTTTTACCCTGTCAATAGTAAGCTTTGTCACCTATTGTCTCTTTGGTAACCATTCATTTTTCATAAAAATGAAAAAAACTACTTTTAAATGTATTTTTAAAATAATTATAATTGGCCCTTCCAAAAGGCATCACTTCGATAACCTTTAAAAGAACATTGAGAAGTTATAAAATCTGAGTATTCTATTTTTTAAAAAGATAATGGATAAACATATATTTGAGTTGAAAGGAATTTTGTTGAAATTTGTTGATCTTCTTGGAAGTCATAAGTTAAAATCCATTTTACAATACAAATCACTAAGAGAAAATAATTATTCTCAAAATTACCATGTGAAATAATTTTAATTCTTTATTACACATAATTATTTCATGCAATATTCACCTTCTAAAGATTTTCTGCTAGTACTAGATACATAACTTATATAGATAAAGGGCAAAGTAATAAAAAAAGAAAAGTATACCAACAGAAAGGAAAGTGTCAAATAGCAACGTGATGGCCATTAAAATGCACCATCCAGGGGCACCTGGGCTCAGTTGGTTAAGTGTCTGCCTTCGGCTCAGGTCATGATCCCAGGGTGCTGGGATTTAGCCTGGTGGGAATCCCTGCTTAGCAAGGAATCTGCTTTTCCCTCTGCCTCCGCCCCTCCTGCATGTGCACGCGTGCTTTCTCTCAAATAAATAAATAAAATCATAGGTAGATAGATCACCCAGCTATTCTGCAGGAATTCCACCTCACTGCCAACCTGCTGCTCTAAGAATCCATCACTGCATTCACTGAGGCCACAGTCCCCTTGGCCTGCGCTCAGCCAATGACAGAGAATGGCTAGGGCACTAGTGTTGCCCATTCCTGCAAGACGTGGGACTCCTCTGGAGCTTTGGCTCCAGGACTCCTCATCAGACTGACCCAAACTTTCTGACAACTGTGCTACAGTCTGAAATTCTTCATCCCAGTCGTCCTTCCTCCTTACTCTGCTTGCACTCTAGTGAGACCTCCATCATAGTCTGAAGGCTCTTGCTACTTCCTCTTTCCTCCTCTTTATCTTTCACTGATACTGCCACCAATAAGTCTAATACACCTTATCCCATCTTGGTGCCTGCATCTTGGTGGATGAAGACCGACAAATTCAGGTAACATGAATTTGACAGCTAAGAAACACTTTTCAGAGCATAACTGAGGTTTTATTGGAGACTGTAGGGAAGTGGTAGCATAGCCAGCCTAGGGAAGTCACAAGGAATTAGTGTGTGCACTTATTTTTCTCAATATAGGAAGGCTTCTTTGAAAGACCATCATGTGTGAACATTATTGGTGGGACAAAGAGATGCCATCTGCAACTTTAGGAAAGGTATGACATGATTGCAGTGAGGCATGGACCAGCATTAAGGACTGGCTGGAAAAGAGGGCTAAATGTATCAGCTAGATGGAGAGAGCAAGAAGAGAGCACGAGTAACAAAAGTAAAAACTAATTGAGGATTCTTGTTTTGGTAGGTCTAACAGCAGTGCCCACTAGAGGAAGAGAAAGAAAAGAGCTATATCTAACTCAACATGAGAAGGGGGTGGAGGAAAGGGATGATTCTCTGAACTATTACCACCAGAATTCCCCCTAAACAGAAATATGTCATTGTGTGGGAGAAGGAATTGATGAGGTCACTTCATAGAAGCAATGGCATGAAGGCTTACATGACAGATGTCCAAAACATTCCAGATGGGAGAACCTGGATTACAGGGACGAGATGGGATGTTACTGCTCCTCAGAGTAACAAGGAGAGAGACAAGTGAAGAGCCCAAGAGGATGAAGAAAGAGAAGGAGAAGACCTGAGATCAAGTGATGGGAAACGTCAGTGAAACTCCTCAGCAGAGAGGGCCTCCAAACACGTGGTGAGAATTGTGATAAGAGTAGTTCTGCTTGTAGTTATTTGCATTGTGAAGACTGCACTAAGTCCTTCAGGAATTCTCAGAACTCTTGAGAAGTCTTTGGATTCCCGTGGCCTTGACTTAGGGCCGATGGTATTGAGCTTATTTGATCCAGCTCATAAGAGACAAGAAGGCCATATTTGATGTCTGGGTTGCATTTATTATCAAGCAATAGAACTACAGAATTCTTTAATTCATCTCATATAACACCTGCACTTTCTATAGTTAAGGAACTGAGGCATAGAAAGAGTCTCAGCTCCTTTAGAAGCAGAACCTGACAGGATTTGAGTGCAAAAAGCTAATTTGGGAGATGGGAAAATGAGACAGGAAGGGAAGAAAATCAGTAAACGGTGCTTCTCAAGGAAGTTTCTTTCCATTGTGTGCAAGTAGAATTAATACTGCTGAGGAACTCTGAAGCTGGTACACAGCAAGCACTTCAGAGTTCTCCTGCCCAAGGATGAGAGACCTGGATATTCAGGTCTCAGTAATCACTACTTGAGTGGGGACTGGTAATTCTCTGGAACGTCTGGCCTAGCCTGTGCTGGGATGGAACTGGCTCCAGAGGTGAGAGTAAGGCTCTCAGGTATTGATGCAGGTTCTGACAATCAGAAGTGTAGCTAGTATGCATGGAAATATTATACACCAGGGAGACTGGCGGGGCAATGACAGCATCTGCTACATGAAGGTAAAGAGACTTGCCAGGAATCTCACAGAAGAATCACAGAGACAGGCTGAGAGACACAAACCTTGGGGGTGGAGGTGGAGGGTGGTAGGATAGGGCTGAGAGTTAGGCAGACCTGGATTTGAATCCCAGCCCTGTTCTCCAAATTCTGTGCAATTTTAGAAACCATTCTGAGCTTCAAGGTCCTCATCTGAAAACTGAACTAGCTTGTAGGATTGGTGAAAACTGAATGAAGAAATATCTGTGACAGAGATAGCAAATTGCTCAGAACAGAGAAGACACACAATAAATGTGACTAATAGTAATAGTAACTATTATTTTATTAAATAGGATGAGTGTGTTAGGGGCATGCACTAAGAAACAAAAGGAAAAATCTTTCTTCTTCCCCTCTTACCACTGTTTTCAGCCATGCTGTGGGGAAACTCCCCCTCCTCACCTCTGGACCTTTGCCCTCCAGACAATTTCAGTTATTAACATTTTTCACTAATTATATGATAGTTTGGAGTGAAATCAAGATATATTTTAAAATCTACCAAGTCTTAGCCTGGATTTAGTACTGAAGAAAATGACTCCTTTTGGTAATGAAGACTCATTTTTCATATATTTAAATCTAGTCCAAGAGCAATATAATGTTGAGAGATGTTGAAGCTAGAAGATATATAGGATTTATTGTATTATTCCCTCTACTTTTGGGTATGTTTGAGAACTTCCATAATTCAGGCATTTATTAAAGCTTTATTCTAGTCTCTAGTTGGATTTCAAATTCAACACTTCTGAAAAATTAAACGTCAGAAAAGTTAAACATAGATTTTCATAAGTTTATTTTTTAAAGGCAGATGAAACTGAAAGGAACTGTACCGTTTTCTTCCTTATTTTTGTTAGGTTTTTTGTTTTGTTTTGTTTTTGTTTTTGTTTTTTTGCTTTTTGTTTAGAGAGGGAGAGAGGGAAGGAGGGAAGGACAGAAGAAGAGAGAGAATCTTAAGCAGGCTCCACACCCAGCACAGAGCCCAACTCAGGGCTCAAACTCACAACCTTAGATCATGACCTGAGCCAAAATCAGGAGTCAGACGCTCAACTGACAGAGCCACTCATATGCTCCCAATTTTCATTAGTTTTTATAACAAGCTAGCCTTACCTACAGGGATGTAAGCATGAATGAGCACAATTGAATCAAAGTACATTTGATGACAATTCAGTAAACAAGCATTTAACACAGGATAGGGAAAAAGAAAGAAGAGGTTCCTTTTTTTTTTTTTTTTTTTGGTCACAGAGCCCTACTTAATGATATATTTCTGTATTGACTTGCATTGGGAGACAGTGGTGAGATGAACTCAAGATCAAAATTGGTGTCCCATGTGCTTTGAAAAGTAACTTTAGAGCCAGATCTACTTCCTTTTCTCAAAACCATCCTTTTCATTATCAGCAAGTAGAATTGGAATGAATCAAGTTTTAGAATTAAATAGTAATTTTCCTTTTTAATATTAAGCCATAAACAGATTATTAACATTGAAGGCTTAGATCCTCGAAAACTGAGGAGGAGGGATAGTGTGAAATACACATCAGAATAATTGTTTAGAATTTTACTTTTTTTAAAGATTTTATTTAATATTTGCTTGAGAGAGAGAGAGAGAGAGCAACAGAGAGAGAGAGAGAGAGCAAAAAAGCAGGGGGAAGGAGAGGAAGAAGCAGACTCCCTGCTGAGCAGGAAGCTCAACTCAGGGCTCCATCCTAGGACCCTGGGATCATGACCTGAGTCGAAGGTAGTTGCTTACCTGAATGAGTCACCCAGGCACCTCAATTGCTTAGAATTTTAAAGTTATCGTACAGTATTTCTTACCGCAGTTGTCTCTCTACTCCAGTTCTTACCTCAGTCATCTACTCAGTACCAAACACTCTTGGAAGTCAGCATTGAACAAAACAGTTGAAACTACTGTCCTCAGGGCGTGTATATTTTCCTGGAGAAAAACAGACAATAAGTACAATAAATAAGTGAATACATGGGATCTTATGAGGTGATAATCACTATAGAGGTAAAGAAAGCAGGAAAGGGAGATCAAGAGGGTTGGTAAGGAACCACAGAGTGGTCAGAGCAGTGACTAGCTGCAGAAGACAGGCAGTGGCAGGGATACAGCAAGGCAAAGAGAGCCCAGAATGGTCCAAGAACAGCCAGGGGATCAGTATGGCTGGAGAAACGGGGAGAAGAGTCGATAAGGTCTTAAATGTTTCTTAAGATATGTTTCTGTGATTTGAATCTGAGTGAATTGTCCCTAATTCTGATGATGTCGGTATTGCAAAGCGACAGGTTCATAAAGTAATGATCAAATCTTCCTTTCTTTCAGTGTGTATTTCTAAGAAATAGAGCCAACTGATTTTGTATGTAAACACCAAGAGCAATTTACCTGGTACTAAACCCGCACCCCAGTGGGAACCCTTCCCCACCCTCACCCTACTGTTGTTGCAACTGTCCTGGAACCCATTCCCATTGTGTGATCCAGCCCTGGTCCTGGCTGTGGTCAGCAGATCCCAGTGAAGGGTTATATGTGTTTAGGCCTCATTTCTTTGTCTTTTTCCTACTCTGTTCCTGGCATTTGCTGATTTCTAGTGTGTACTCTGTAGTCTCAGTCTGTTTGATTTCATTCCATGGAAATAAAAAGTATGTTGTAAAAAAAAAAAAAAAAAGATATGTTTAAGTGGAACCTTAGTCCTTTAGGCAGTTTGGGAAATACTATAGTCTCTCTCCCTCTTAGGGAATCACAATGTCATCTGCGTATTAAATGCTCTAAGTCCTGCCAAAAGCAATCTGTTGAACATCTATAATCCATGCAACGGTCTGAATATTTGTATCCTCCCAAAATGCATATGTTGAAATCCTAACACGCAATGTGATGGTATTTGCTGGTGGAGCCTTTGGGAAGTAATTACGTTCCATGAGGATGGAGCCTCCACGACTGGGATTAGTGCCACAACCCCTGAGGACCATCTCACTCTTTGTGCCATGTGAGGACACAGCCAGAACTGTGCCACAGTTCAGGCAGCCAGCTGTGAACCAGGAAGCAAGGCCCTCGCCAGCACTGAATCTGCTGGCTCCTCAATCTTGGATTTCTAGCCTCCAGAACTGAGGAATAAATTCTTGCTGTGTAAGTCACCCAGTCTGTTATAATAATCTGAACAGACCAAAACAACCCAGCATTTTTCAAACATTCCTGACCACAGATCTCTTCTGCATCAAGCACCTGATTTTGGAATACACATTTCTTCGAGAAAGGTGGTTCTAGCTTGTGAACTCTTACAGTAAAGATAAAGTGTTGTCTTCTTTGTGTCTGTTTAAATACATTCTCAGTATTTGTTGAAGAGATCAACCCTCATTAGGGTTGCCTAGTGCACAAGCTCACTGTGCCTTAAAGGAAGATGCCAAACCAATCCTTTCCTTTAGATCCTGTTTCCATGTGCAGTGGTGGGTAAGCCTTCAACCTCCTTTGGTGAACCACAGTTTCCTTCCTCTGTCCTTTCCTGGATGAGCAAGTTAGTATTAGTCCAGCAGCCCGGATATACTCAATCCAAGGGCTTAGCAGATACTTTTCTGGCTTAGCCAATTCTGTTTTTACTACAGCCTTGACCTGAAGTACCAGATACACTCCTGGTTATTAAAAAATAAGTCTAGGGATCCCTGGGTGGCTCAGCGGTTGAGCGTCTGCCTTCGGCCCAGGGCGAGATCCTGGAGTCCCAGGATCGTGTCCCACATCATGCTCCCTGCGTGGAGCCTGCTTCTCCCTCTGCCTGTGTTTCTGCCTCTCTCTCTCTCTGTGTCTCTCATGAATAAATAAATATAATCTTTAAAAATATATTTTTTTAAGAAATTTACAAAACAACAGATACCAATATAAGTCCTGAAGAATGACCTGTTGTCAAGACAGCAATTAGCTGCATGAATATTCTTAAAGCATTTAGTGCTACCCCATGGCTACTTCATTTACATCAGGTTATATTTACTAAGACTGTGTTGTTGCCAACCACCTAGGGAATTCACATTCCCACAGGAAACTGCACTCTTCAGCTGGTTTCATGTGTACACAGTTTATAAGAAAAGCATCAATTAGTATAGACTTCAGGAGCAAATATCATAACTATTATTAGCAATATGTCACTTGTGTGACTTTGTTTGTTTCAACCCCAAAACTAAGAACATGGAGTTATGTACGTGCTGGTATCACATGTGTATCTTTTATATATAAAACTAGAAAAGCATCAAGGGTTTTTGTATTGACTATTCCCCAACCAGTCTTTTAAAATTTCTCACAGAAGAGCTTTGTCTTCTAGAATTATTTCTACATAAAAATGAGAATTTAAGCTTTTCTCCATCAGTATACTCCTCATAGAAATTTTCCTAGGTTCCTGAACTAAGGCAGGGCATATATGAAGATATTGATCAATCATTTGTGGTACTAGGAAGTTGAAGGCAAACTGGATGCTCATCATTTGGAGAATGAATATTAAATGTAGTAGATACATACCATGAATTACCATGTAGTGGTGAGAAATACATGAAAATGTACTATTAAGTGAAAAATGTAAAAAACAGTACAAGACAATACTCCTACGTAAATTAAAAACACATATCCAAACAACACTACATGCTTCTCAAAGTCCTATATCTATTCAAAGACATTTTAAAAACATTAAAAGTGATTGTCAGGTAGCCAGGGCTTGGAGCAGCTGGGGGTCCTTGGACATCTTTCTCTATTTCTATGTAGTCTCGCTACATAGTCTTTCCAGTGTGGTGACCTCAGGGTGGGTGGACTTCTTACATGGTGTACTTTCAGAGCTATATAGTACTAGTTCTCAAATTTTGGCATACAACAGAATCTCAGGAGGGTTTTTAAAAATACAGATGACTGGAATATAGCCCAGAGTTTCTGATTCACTAAGATGGGTTGGGGTCCAAGAAGCTGAATTTCTAACAAGTACCCAGGTAATGCTGACATTGCTGGTACTAGAACCACACTTTGAGAACCAAGCTAGAGAGGAAAGCATCTAAAAGCTCAAGGAGATGGAATTGCTCAAAGGCTTCAAGTATATGCAGTATTCTCAGCCATCTCCTAAGCAATACCCCTCCAAGAGTCCTTAAGGTCCTCTTGTCACCAAGGCATTCAGAAATACATTGGGGAGGGGGCACGCCATCCTTCCATAGCTCTTGGGTAGCCATCCTGAGTAAACCATCGATGATGGCACAAGATGCTTCAGTGGGATTGGGTTCCCTGATCTCAGTGACCAAAAATGGAATCCCAGAGTGGTAGAGCTGGTGATGCACCACAAGTATTTGAACCAACACATTAAATTCAGAATTCCAGTAAGCACACCATGGCAAATAATTCAGCCCAGTTAAGCCTTCTAGTTTATCCTCCTTGAGCTGACACATTAGAACTCACTCCCATACATGCTCTTCACACTCCTGACAATAGAATGTGGTGAGGTAATATGCCTGCTGGGACACAAACTATGTCCTGTTTTTTTTTTTTTTAATCTGGGCTATGTTGTAATATAACCCTTATATGTAAACACGGAGACAATAAAAAATAGTGAGGGGATGGGTCCCAAGAAGAATCAGTGACAGTTTGTGCAATAGCTGCCTAAGGCACACTGAAAGACTTTAATGCCGAGGTAAGCTGATTTCCTGAACATCAGAAGACTCTTCTCTCAAGAAAGTTTCAAAGACTGGAGGGTTGAAATCTCTCAGTTTTACACATGTCTGCCCAAATCTCTTCATCCACACCCTTACTTTAGTACGAGAGATCAAGTAGAATGGAGCATTCCATTGACGTTGCAACTCTACAGGACTTCCAATCAGGCCTTGGGGCTCAAGCTTCAGCCATATTGACCCTGCAATCTACAGGAGAGGAAGGACTCTTTCAAAGTTTCCATGGAAGCTTTTTGCTTCTCCAAGCATGTTCTCAGGTGGACATTCATAGCTTTCACTCCTCCTTTTCCTTATGTATACCATCAAGGAGAGAAGAAGTCAGCTGCTGTTACTATCTTTATTATGGTTCATGATCATATATGATAACATTGTCTTCATAGTGATTAATTACACATAAGCTAAAATAGAGCAACAATTACGTAGAGCTGAGACCAAAGATCTGGGTAGTCTGGCAGTGGTTACAGATAGCAGCATTGGTATCTAGGAATTGAGCCTTGATCTAGCCAGGAGAGAAGAGAAGCTAGGGAGCCTCAGACTCTGGGATGAGCCCGGTCTATACCATGAGGAGCTGATATGGTCCCATGTCAGTGACACCATCTGAACATCATTAAAAGCAGAAGCAAATCCTTTCCACAGAAAAGTTTCCACAATCCCCAAATTAGGCCCACAGGATTCCCACTTATCAGGATCAGTCAGCGGGATTTTAATCAAATATCATTATATGAGAAAGCAAGCTAGAATGCAAAACCAACAGACAACAGATTTTGAGCCCAAAGATTACAGATATTAGAATTTTATTAAGTTTATAATATGAAACTGTTATGCAAGGAAGGTCTAAAAAATGAATAATGACTCACAAATACGATTGACCAAACAGTGAGTGTTGGAATATATAGAATAAGAAAAAAATATAGAAACTGAAAATACATTTGTTGGAAAAAAGGCCTCAATTAATTATTGTAGAGCAGATTTTATACAACTGAGAAGAATCTGAGGGCTAGTGACTGAGATAGATGTAAAGAAATGGTTCAGAATTTATAATAGAAAAACAAGAGAGAAAACATGAACCAGACTATGATGGTTAATTTTGTGTCAACTTTGTTGGGCCATGGTACCCAGATGTTTGGTCAGACATTATTCTAGATGTTTCTGTGAAAGCAGTTTTTAGATGAGATTAACATTTATATCAGTAGACTTTTAATGAAGTAGATTACTTTCCATAATGTGGGTGGGTTTCATCCAAACAGTTGAAGGCCTTGATAGTAAAAAGACTGACCTCCCCAGTGAAGAGGGGTTCTGACAACAGGCTCCCTTGGGACTCCAATTGCAACTTTTCCCTGGGTCTCCAGACTGTTAACCCACCCTACAGATTTTGGACTTGCCAAGCTTCTCTCTCTCTCCCTCTTTCTCTCATCATGTCCCTCCATGAGATGTGTGTGTGTCTGTGCACACGTGTGCACTCCTGTGGGTTCTGTTTCTCTAGAGAACCTTGACTAATATAAAAATACTAAAATTGAGAGGGTGAAATGAGAGAGCTTAATATATAAAAAATGAGAGTCTTAGAAGAAGAGAATAGACATAATAGAGAAGAAGAAATGTTTAGCAAGCTAATAACTAAAATATTTCCAGAATTGATTAAAAACAAGAATCTACAGATTCAAGAACCGCACACAAGCAATATGAACAAAAAGAAACCCACACCTAGGCACATGGAAGTAGAATTACAGAACACCAAAAACAAAGGGAAGATCTTTAAAAAATGAATACAAAAAGAAAAGAAAGAAAGACACAAAGGAATGGCAATTAGAATGACACACGCTTCTCATTAGCAACAATGGATTCTGAAGACAGTGGAATAATATCATCAAAGTGGTGAGAGGAAATAACCAACCTTGAAATTGGTACTTAACAAAACTATTTTTTTAAGAATGCAAGTAGGGGCTCAGTCAGTTGAGTGTACCATTCTCCATTTCAGCTCAGGTAATGATCTCAGGGTTGTGGGATCCAACCCAGCTTCCAGCTCCATGCTCGGTGCGAATTTACTTGTCCCTCTCTCTCCCCTCAACTCACACACATACTCTAAGTAAATAAGTAAGTAGATAAATAAATAGAAAGCAAGTAAAATAAAGACATTTGTAAATAAGCAAAATCTGAGAATTTCCCACTAAGAAATCATTACTAAAGCAGCTGCTAGAGGATATAATTTAGGAAGAAGGAAAATGGTACTAGCAGACAGGCCTAAGATTCTAGAAAGAATGGTAAATTAATAAAATGGTAAATGTAAATATAAATCCAAACAAAAATTTTCTCCATAAAGTGATGATGATAGTTTCTAATTTTAAATGTGTTAAAAAAAAAAATAACAGATCTAAAATCCTGGAAGATCATAGTACACCAGATGGGGATAATTGGAGTCTGCGTTCTAAAGTCCTTGTGTGTCGAGTTAAGGAGGCATATTGTTTTTACCTTGAGAAATATAAGTGGTAATTTTTCAGAGACAAGCACTAAATGAAAGAAAATAGTGTATAAATTCAGAATATGTGGAGGGGGGAAATAAAATAAGGAAAAAACAAAAATAAATGAATCCTGACAATTAAAATCAATCCCTGTGGGGATCCCTGGGTGGCTCAGCGGTTTGGCACCTGCCTTTGGCCCAGGGTGCAATCCTGGAGTCCCGGGATGGAGTCCCGCGTCGGGCTCCCGGCCTGGAGCCTGCTTCTCCCTCCTCCTGTGTCTCTGCCTCTTTCTCTCTCTCTCTGGGTCTATCACAAATAAATAAATCTTTAAAAACATTTTAAAAAATAAATAAATAAAATCAATCCCCGTAAAATAAACAAACATAAAACTAGAAGCACCGAAATAGTGGAACAAAAATAGCTGTCCAAAAGTAATGTGCAAAGATAAATCCAAGTATATCAATAATCATAACTAAAAGTATAAATGGTTTAAATTCAATAGCTGAAAGATCTCTTTTTGTGCTCTTTAAATGACTATAGACTTAAGGATTTCACTTATTTAATACATTATAATTAATTAAATCATCATTCTTTTTTTGTGCTCAAATTATCCCAAATTTAGCCCATGGGAGTTTCTTCTGGCTGACGTCTGTAGCTTTTTTGACATTATCCAATCCAATTTGGGTGTTTGCCTGCTTTCTGTCATAAGAAAAGGGAGAAATGAAAAGAAAGTACCTCTTTGCAGAAGAATTCAGGTTAATAAATGCAATACTACAGAACTGAAATAATCATCATTTTGTAACTCCCAATGTATTATCTGATCAGAGCAAAAATTATAAAAACCATTACATGAAAGGTGGTCAAGGAAGAATATATTATCAAGAGTGTAAAATTTCATTCCACAAATCATTTAATAGCAAACATGGGAACGCCTGGGTGGCTCAGTGGCTGAGCATCTGCCTTCAGCTCAGGGCATGATCCCAGATCCGGGGATAGAGACCTACATCAGGCTCCCCTGAGGGAGCCTGCTTCTCCTTCCACCTATGTCTCTGCCTCTCTGTGTGTCTCTCATGAATAAATAAATAAATAAAAATCTTTTTTAAAAAAATAGCAAATGGAACATGTGGGTTTATCATGGAGATTTCTAGGAGATAGCAAGAACTAAGTTGTCATTAGTTGCGTCCTGATTCAGATAAGCAGCATACAGTATCACCTATGAATTAGTCTTGCCAATAATATTTAATCTGAATATGATCAAGTGTTAAAGACATTTCTGGCCTTTCTCTTGCCAACCCCTCAACACCTCCACCCCCTCCATCCCTCCACCCCAACCCCATCTGATTATTTCCACATACGAGCTCTCTAGCCTACTTTGCTGCCTAGCAATGGTGAACCACTTCTAGAGACCACACCTAGCATGCCCACACCCTCTGCACTAGCAGGGATTTGTAACAGACTAGCTCTAGCCATACCTTCTCATAAGTTCCTTTACCACTGGAAGGCTTTAGAAGAGGCCATGTCCCTTTGAAGAGGTCTGAATCTCAGCCTTGGCAATGGGATGCTGGGGAGCTAAGCACTTCAAGACTTCTTACCTTCATCCTTCACTTCTTTTAGTAGATAATTACCTTCTACTACTTAATAAATCTTTATATTGAATTTTCCCTGTTCAAATAATTGATGTGATTTATTTTCCCGACAGTACCCTGATTTATTATACCATATAACAAACATAAGAGCAGTATTCATAATACATGAAGGACTCCTACAACTCAATATGGAAAAGACAAAAAAAATATGGAAAAGACAATATAACAGAAAATTCAACAAAAGATGTATGTAGGCTTTTCATTGAAATTAATGGCCAATTAATACATAAGAAACATTAAAAATGTTCAATCTCATTAGCATGCCACTTCACAGTATTATGGAGAGCTGAGGGATTAATGGAAACATATATCACTAGTGAGAGGGCAGACCAATTTGGCAATTATCTCTAAAAGTTGAACATTGTTATAGCAGGTGACTATACTTTAAATGTGAATACTTTCTCATTTCTGACTATGTACCCAAGGGAAGCTCTGGACATATGCCCACCAGGAGACACAAGAATGCTCCTCAGGAGGTAGGAAGGAAAAGGAAAAAACAAATGTCCATAGAGACAGCAGCAGCATGGATGAATAAATTGCGATGCATTCACATAATTGAATATCACAAAGATGTTAAATGAATTCAGAAAAATGCAACACAACTAATAACTCTCAGGAATATAATACCAAGTAAAGAAAGGAAGCCTAAGAAGACTGGGTACTACTACATACTACTCTGGGTGTTTTAGAGCTCAAAAACAAGCAAAACTGAACAATGGATTATCAAGCATCAGAGACATATGCGATGTTAAACACATAATCTACATGGAGTTGTATATCAAATAACGTACTCTAAAAAATAATAAAGACAAAAGACGTGTAACATCCCTCCACACAAGTCTGTGATCCACAGGATAAGTCACATCCGCAGTACTCCACCCAGAAAGGTAAAGAGAGTGAGTGGTAAATACAAGACGATGGATGATTTGAGTTGTGGAACTAGAAATGAACTCGATTCTCTTCTACCAAATCCACAAGCCAAAACCTGAAATTGATAAATTAAGCAACAAGCACATCAGTATTTTATTTTTTTTTTTAGTTAAAAACCAAAAGGAATACAAGAGGAACAGGGGAGGAGAGTCACCATAGTTGCATGTGTAGAGTGGGATGGAAGACACAGGGCCAGGGCTTGTTAATTCTCTTTCTCATTCTTCCATATGTTTTGTTTTTCTTTTTAAAAATAACTTTGCTTATACATGTGCCTGTATAAAAAAAATTGAATCATATGAAAAACTATAGATTCTGAGACGATCAAAGAAATGCTTGGGATGAAGATGGAAACCTAGTGGGGACGGGGAGTCAGGGTTCTGGAAGACTTGGAATCCAGTCCCAACTCTGCTCCAAAGAGCTGGGTTACTCTGGTTAAGTAATTAAACTTTCTGCTCAGACCATCTTCTCAGTACAAATGTGAGCATTTGATGAGGGCATCATTACAGTACATTCCAGTTCTAAAATTCAATTTGTCTACTATTACTCCAGGGTAGCATTACATTTTTGATCATAAGGTTATTATCTTTTAGGGAGCACTCGCACGGGTCCATTATCCCTTCACCAGCATCTCTGTGAGATTTCCCATTCCTGGTGGCGCTGGGGACATTTGCTGAGAAAAAGTCCCTTTACACTGGGAGCTCTCAAAGGTAATGGGGACAAGCTCCCCTTGTGTTCTCTGCTGCATCACCGACAAAAAAAAAAAAAAAATGTTCTTGGGAAAGGAAGGACAGAGGGCTTGGAGAGGCAGAGCGCTGCATGTAACTCTACTTCTCTTCCACCTCCGCAACCCCATATGAGAACTCTTTTATCTTGTTGGAAGAACAGTTTAGTTGCCTGTTCCAGACTTCTGCTTCACACCTGGATAGTACACTTTGGAATTCAAGGTGTAAAAAAAAGCACATCTGACGTTAAGGTGTTCCTTCTTTGTTAAGGTTTTTTTTTACTTCTTAAGGTTCTGGAGGATCTGCTTACTCTGAAATCATTACCCCATAAGAGCAAGGGCGTCAAGTCTCGGGGGGATAGGCGCCTGGAGGAGCGAGCACACCCAGACACCAGGTGAGCCAAAGAGACTGAGGCACAAGTAACCCCGCTATTAACTGGCACTTTAACAATACTGTCGGCCTCCATTTGTGGCCAACCTTTAGACCTAATTCATATGACATTTTCTTTTAAAAAAATGTTTAAAAAAACAAGATAATTATTGTTTCTCAAAGAAAGAAAATTGAGAGCTTGAATTTTAAAATTAAAGTTACTCTTTTTATCAGCATTTCTGGTGAATAGTCTACCACTATACCATGTACTGTACTACTTATTGCTTATGTTTATCACTCTATTCTATATCCTTAAGGGCCCTGAGTACCAATAAAACAAAATTATACCGCTCAGAATCACCCC
Source organism: Vulpes lagopus (assembly GCF_018345385.1). Taxonomy (NCBI): domain Eukaryota; kingdom Metazoa; phylum Chordata; class Mammalia; order Carnivora; family Canidae; genus Vulpes; species Vulpes lagopus. The sequence goes on along the minus strand of NC_054824.1, from coordinate 17,702,455 downwards.
TGGCAATTTCAACTCTGCATTCTAGGATGTTTTGGTCATTGTTTTCTTATTTCTAAACCCATTAGAAGTTGTGATTGTGTCTGTGTAGCTTCTGTTTCTCTTTTTCATAACTGTGTCACCTAGAGTGGTTTTTATGATATATTTTTCCCAGGAAAATTTAATTATATGACTTCGTGGTTACAGTTTAGAAAAAGCTTATATGCGCGACTAACTTCAACCAAACTATTCTAGAGTCTTGAATCCCTCCAGCCTCTGCTTGGGTTATGAGAGAAAAATTCATGGTGATTTTTTTTTTTTTAACTCATCCACACTGTAGTTGATTTTGTCAAATCTACTGCACTTATAATCACAGGTTGATAAGGATCTATTATTCTGAAAGTTAAGCCATAACGGTTTTGATTTCACGTCACTTAACACAAGTATTTATCAGATGCTTGTTTTGTGCAAAGGTTTGTGTGAGTACTGTCAAGAGGTATCGAAATGAATAAAACAGAATGGCTGCTTTCCAAAGAAGGAGGCTTCCTTCAAAAGCAGATGGAAACAAGTGCTATAGAGTAAAACCAAATATGGTGATGGTATGGAAGGGAAGAAACTTCATTCCACCTCAGGGATTTTGATAGGCTTTTAGGAGGAAATAAGATTTGACTGGGCCCTTGAAGAATTGATTAGAACTTCAGAGGAGGATATATACGTGAGACAAATCCAGATTTCAACAAAGAGAGTTAATAGTCTTAGTATAGAAATACACATGTACCATACAATTCATAACATATGTCAGAAATATAACAAAAGATTGCTATGTTCAATATATATGTTAAGAAAAACACTAAAACCCTCAAATAGAAAAGCAAGTTTAAAACATATTTACAGAAGAAGAAATGTATGTGATTAGTAAACAGATGAAATACGTTCAGCTCATTCATAAGCAAAGAAATCCAAATTCAAACAACTGCAATTTTTAAGCATTTCAAATTACAAAGAGTTTTAGAAGATATTATTCAGGACATTCAAGGCATCATAAAAATGGGCATTCTTGCATAAATTGGCATAACTTTTCTAGAAAACAATTTCATAATATAAATTGAGAGCCGGAGGAAGTTTTTATCTTCTGTCTCCCCCAAATAATTCCACACCCACAAGTCTGTCACGAGGAAATGATCGAAGTATGTTTAAGGTTTCTGTGCAATGATTTTCAACACAAAAATTAAGGCAGAATGGTTAAGTTGTGCTATATAAGTCTAATGAATTATCAATCATTCAAAATGATGTTTGGGAATCATTCAAAATGATGTTTCTTATATCAAAGATATAAGAAAAGGTTAATGATTTATTATTGATTAAATAAGGTAGGATACAAACAGTATCTACAGTGTATTTCCAGCACATATCTTGGAATATATGAGAGAGAGACAATGTATAGAAATGTACCAAAATGTTTATAGTAGTTATTTCTGGATGAAACTAGATTTGTTTTCTCTATATTTTATTTTCCACTTTCCTTAATTGAGCATATAATGCTTTTATAATTAGGAAAAATAACTTTTTTTAATGAATTCATTACCCTTCCATCTTTTAGCATTGTACATCTGATCAAAAAAATCTTAAAATCATAAGCACATGTCTATGACAGTGCTGGTTTCCGCCTTGAAATTCACGTTCCCTTTGCAAAGCTTTCTGCACTGCCTAGCACTTGCCCAAATCAAATCCAAATCTGCCCTCTGCTGCTTCTACTTCACAGAAATTCTTCTCAAGGCAAGACCCCTAACTTATCATCAGAGAGTTAAGACTTTACTCCTCCACACCCTACGCCTTGTATCTAAGAATTAACACAAAAAAGAGAAAATGGGGCTTTGATATCACTTTAGCCAGGAATTACCTCAGCCAAAATTTTTTTTCTTTCAATTCCAATCTTCCATTTATGCAAAAGAGATCGTTGCTTTTGTAAATCTGAGTTGCCTACATCCAGGTGATTTAGAAAGAGAGAGATACCAGAAATCTATCTGTATCTGTGACCCGTGCCCTGAAGCTTGACCCTCTCCAATTAAGTCCTCATCATATATAAACACCAATCCTTTTAAACCAGAATTAAAGGCTGATGGGTAGGGAGTACTTCCCTATATTTGGGGAACCTCATAAATCTAGGACATAAATCTAGGGTAATCTTACTCATTTTCAGTATTTCTGCTAGATTCCGTAAGACCAAAAAAAAAAAGAAAAGGTGTAGGTGTTGAGTCACAAAAGGAAAAAAAAATACACCCTTCACAGGAAAGGTACAACTGAATTACTTACACAGAAAACAAGTCTAGATACATTGGTAGTGTTTGGGCAGAGGCCAATACTGGATAAAACTACGTAGCTGTAAGAAACCCAGTCCACAGCCTCAAGGATGAAGAATAAAATTACCTAATTTTCATTAATTCAATCCATGTTTGGCCATAGAGCCTATCTCACTGGTCGATTCTATTTAGGTCGTTAATTTGGGACTCCTAATCCCATCCCAGAGCTTCTTCAGAAACAGGAAGTCATTCATGATATCTGGAGAGAGAACTCTAATGGCCTCTAATGGCCCCTTTGCCACGGTGGCTGCAGGCATCTTCATTAATCAAGCCTGATATGATCTCTTAATCTCTTTGTTTGCATGTCTGCAGTATGCCACGGGGATCCTCCAGGAGGCTGGCAACTCTGCTGCTGAGGATCTCACCTCCACAGGCTTACCTCGAAGCCATCCTGGGAACTACAGATTCCAGATCCTCTGAGCCTCTTCTACTCCCTATTCCCAGGGGAACCTCATTCTAGGCTGAAATTCCTTCTTGTCTCAGCTTCTCCATGCCACTCTGCTTCTTTCCCCAAACCCTATACCTCTTCTACTTTTGCAATGAGCTGTGAAGGCCTAGTATGCCCAGAGTCTAAATCTTGAAATCGTAAAAGTAGTTTCTCCTTCCTTGATAGCAGAGTGGATTGACTCTAAACTCTCCTAGATGCTGAAGGAATATTTCAATTTATATTTCTAGGGCATCAAAGAGAAAACAAAACAATAATGTATGAAGTGTCTAAATTGAACAAGTCAGGACATTCTCATCCTGTCCCCTCCATGTTAGTTTTCTCAAGTCACATGTTTCTTATGTGCCTGACAATTAAACTACTGCAGTTCCACATTATTTTCAGCCAGTTATTCTTTTTTTCCTTCCTCATATCATTTTCAGATGCCTGAAGTACACACACCTACCTTCATTCCTCTTCTCTGTTTACCAGTTGAAGCAACTTCAAGAAGTTACCCATGTAAATGGGTATGTTACCCATGTAAATATAATGTGTGTTTTTTTTTTTAAGTTACTCTAAATTCTTGATTTCTCTCTCTTTCCACTAACTATTCTAGTTTCTTTTGAAGAAAGAAATGGAGAAGTTGGGAGGAACTGTCAGGATAAGAGGTCTAGTAGTGTGGAGGCCGAGAAAAACTAAGGCCATCCCACCTCAAGTTCAGCATTAGCACAAGTACAGCCATCTTAGGCCCCTGCGAATAAGAGCTGAACTTTACAGGAAAAACTGCAGAATGTCCTCGGCAGAGAATCCCATATCAGAAAGACAACAGAGTCCATGCCAGTGGTAGAAAGTTCCATATTAGAATGAGAACAAAGCTCAATGCCCTTCAAAGCCCCATATCAGAATGTAAACAGAACTTGAGAAATTCCTCCACCCCTTCTGGTCCCCTAGACCAGCCCATAAAAAACCCAGCTGTAACCCACTTCGGGGTCCAAGTGTCTGCTCCGCTGTGTGTGTGGTATACTTGGACCCAAGCTCGAGCTTGCTAATAAGCCCTCGTGCACTCAGGGAAATACAAATCAAAACCACAATGAGATACCACCTCACACCAGTGAGAATGGGGAAAATTAACAAGGCAGGAAGCCACAAATGTTGGAGAGGATGTGGAGAAAGGGGAACCCTCTTACACTGTTGGTGGGAATGTGAACTGGTGCAGCCACTCTGGAAAACTGTGTGGAGGTTCCTCAAAGAGTTAAAAATAGACCTGCCCTACGACCCAGCAATTGCACTGTTGGGGATTTACCCCAAAGATTCAGATGCAATGAAACGCCGGGACACCTGCACCCCGATGTTTCTAGCAGCAATGTCCACAATAGCCAAACTGTGGAAGGAGCCTCAGTGTCCATCGAAAGATGAATGGATAAAGAAGATGTGGTTTATGTATACAATGGAATATTACTCAGCCATTAGAAACGACAAATACCCACCATTTGCTTCAACCTGGATGGACCTGGAGGGTATTATGCTGAGTGAAGTAAGTCAATGGGAGAAGGACAAACATTATATGGTCTCATTCATTTGGGGAATATAAATGATAGTGAAAGGGAATAAAGGGGAAAGGAGAAAAAATAAGTGGGAAATATCAGAAAGGGAGACAGAACATGGAAGACTCCTAACTCTGGGAAACGAACTAGGGGTGGTGGAAGGGGAGGAGGGCGGGGGATGGGGGTGACTGGGTGACGGGCACTGAGGGGGACACTTGATGGGATGAGCACTGGGTGTTATTCTGTATGTTGGCAAATTGAACACCAATAAAAAATAAATTTATTATTTAAAAAAAAAACCCTCATGTGCTTGCATTGGTGTCGACTCCTTGGTGGTTTCTCAGATTCGCAATCTTGGGCACAACAGTAGGGATGACATCTTCCTGTCAGCATCCTGCCGCACAAGCCCTTCCTAAAATGCCCCAGTATTCTGTTGTATGGAAATGATCCACTCTGAGTCAAAGGTAACAATGGGTTAAGAGAGGCATGCACTTTCTCTCACCCTGATGGGTCGGGGATCATGCCTTCCTGCAGTAGCTCTGCAACCTCTTCCTACCGTTAGATTACTTTCATTCCAGAGGTACCTGGGTGGCTTAGTCAGTTAAGTGTCTGCTTTCGGCTCAGGTCATCACCTCAGGGTCCTGGGATGAGCCCCATGTTGAGCTCCCTGCTCTGAGGGGAGTTTGCTTCTCCCCCTCCATCTGTGCTCCCAACACCTGCCCCCCCCCCCCCGCCACCCCACCACACTCTCAAGTAAATAAATAAATAAATCTTCTTTAAAAAGATTATTTTCATTCCCCTCTGGGGGTGGAGGGCTAGCCTGAGAAGTGCTGTAGTAGCAGGTCTTTCATCCTCAGGAGGATATTCATTGTTCAACCTTGAAAGACAAACAAATCTTAGCATTTGAGTGTTTCCAATGCACTTCTCTCTACAGAAAGTATGTCATAAATTACATTTTCAAGGCTTTCTAGCTTTTCATATTATTTATAATATTAGTGAAGACAATTTTAGCTGTGAGTAACAGAAACCACCTCAAGGGCAGGACAGAAGCCAAGAATCAGTGAGTACGCATGAAGAATCTCTCATTCTCTTCTGGGCTTCACCAGTGTCTGCTGGTTTCTTTCCTCTTGGTACGACTTCCCTGGGTTTTTCATTTTTCCATTCATGGATGGCCCCTACTTATTAGAAAAGAGTAGGCTTTTTTGCTGTTGTTATTATTGCTTTTACGAGCAGAATCTCACTGGTTATTTTTTATTTATTTATTTATGTATTATAGTCACAGAGAGAGAGAGAGAGAGAGGCAGAGACACAGGCAGAGGGAGAAGCAGGCTCCATGCACCGGGAGCCCGATGTGGGATTTGATCCCGGGTCTCCAGGATCGCGCCCTGGGCCAAAGGCAGGCGCCAAACCGCTGCGCCACCCAGGGATCCCCTCACTGGTTATTTTTAAAGATTCTTGCTTAGTTTCCACATTATTCAGAAGCATTTGGTTTACTAAACCAAACTAGAATCCAAATTTGAAATCTTAAATAATTTGTTCCATTTTACACTTTTTAATATTTTTTAAATAAAAACTAAAAAAACCAAGGGTCCTTGGGTGGTTTCAGTGGATTAAGCATCTTCTTTGGCTCAAGTCATAATCCCAGTGTTCTCGGATCAAGCCACACCCCACCACCACCACCAATCCCCCCACCCACCTACCCCATCCCTGGTCAAGTTCTTTGCTCAGCTTCTCTGCTTCTCCTTCTTCCTCTGCTTCTCCCCTCTACTCATGCTCTCTCAAAATAATAAATAAAATATTTTTAAATTAATTAATTAAATTTTTTAGAAAACTAAACTAAGAAGCCAAATAAAACCTCAAATGCAGCAGCAGTAGGCTTGGATTTGTTTCTTTCACCCATACCTCCTTTTAAGCAAACAGTACAGCTTTGCTCAGGCTAACTCCACTGTGGCTTAAACAAAAATGACTTATTTCACCATTGTTAAAGGGCCTACAGAAGTGAAACGATCCTAACTAGAGAGGATGGGGTATAGCTTTGATTGGCACCTCTGATTTAGTTCAAGGAGTCCAAACAGCTGAATCAAAAGGAAGCCAACTCCGCATTAAAAGTAGGCATCCTCCTTCGAGCTGTAGCCCAGTGAGGAGGAGGAGGAGGAGTAAGATGCGTAGAGCAGGAAATTACAGCCTGGTAGGCTCTGGGCAAAATCTTAGGGAGGATTATTTTTCTTCCTCATATTCAACTACTGCATTCTCAGCCTCTCTCTGTAAATCTGAAATTTGCTTTTAGGGTCCTAGAATTTAAGTTTACCTTAAATATCTTAAAGAGCTCCGCTTGGACTGAACTGTAGGTGGCCTACAGAAGCACGTGTTGATGTTTAGCATGATAACGAAGACACACAGGATCTCTTGATCATTAACTGGCAGAGAACAGAAGGAAGACACTTTATGTTGAAAGAGATGAGGCTGGTGCTATTGTGTGAAGAGACTGAGGACATGATCTGGAACCGAGGTTAAAATGCAGCCCTGAAAGGGCTTCCATCCAAACCCAGAAAGTGTCCCCATTTCTGCTAAAGTATTACATCCAAGCAGTTCTTTCGCATCCTATATGAGCAGGTTACAAAATAGGGATGGCTTTGCTATAGTTCACAAGTAAGTTGAAACTTAAATACCTTCTCCGAAACATTAAAAATTAACATAGATGTTTCCATCACCATTCATTTCCTATTCATGCAACCACGGCTTCCATGACAAGTATTTACAGACTTCTCAGCTAGCAAACAAGTCTCTCATTCTTGCCGTGTTGCATGTCGGGAGGCTGCTGTAGCTGGTGGCTGGGTCCGTAGGCTCTGGAACCAGACCACCTGCTTCATCCTCCTGGCTCCTCCATGTAAGCTGGGCAAGTTACTAAACTTTCTGTGCAATAGTCATATCTTCATTAAAGTGGGACTAATAATGATAATAATGCCTAAGTCACAGGAGGATCAAAGGAATTAAAAATTCCTCAGACAAATGTGAAGCAAATTCTAGACTCTTGCTGATCCTAAATATTGCTATAAGTTAGCTCATAAAAATCAAAGGGGAACCCTCTTGCACTGTTGGTGCAAGAATGCGAACTGGTACAGCCACTCTGGAAAACTGTGTGGAGTTTCCTCAAAGAGTTAAAAATAGACCTGCCCTACGACCCAGCAATTGCACTGCTGGGGATTTACCCCTAAAGATACAGATGCAGTGAAACAGTGGGACCCTTGCTCCTCGATGTTTCTAGCAGCAATGTCCACAATAGCCAAACTGTGGAAGGAGCCTCAGTGTCCATCGAAAGATGAATAGATAAAGAAGATGTGGTCTATGTATACAATGGAATATTACTCAGCCATTAGAAATGACAAATATCCACCATTTGCTTCGACGTGGAGGGACCTGGAGGGTATTATGGTGAGTGAAAGGACAAACATTATATGGGTTCGCTCATACGGGGAATATAAAAAAATAGTGAAAGGGATTAAAGGGGAAAGGAGAGAAAATGAGTGGGAAATATCAGAGAGGGTGATAGCACATGATTAACTCCTTACTCTGGAAAGCAAACAAGGGGTAGTGGAAGGGGAAGTGGGCAGGGGGATGGGGTGACTGGGTGCCGGACACTGAGGGGGGCACTTGACAGGATGAGCACTGGGTGTTATACTATGTTGGCAAATCGTACTCCAATAAAAAAAAAAAAATCAATGGAACTTTTACATACATAAGGAAAACTTAAAGTCTGACAACATAGAAAAACATTGTAAAAAAAAAAGATTGTAAATCTGGTTTTTAAAACTGAAAATCACTTATCACAAGTTCGTTTGAAGCACAAATCTGGTAAGTTTTGGTATGTGAATTACATTCAGGGCCATCGTATAAAGAAACAGTGACTCTTGCCTGGCTTTCAAGGTCATCGTATTTTAGAGAAACAAACATCACCTTGGCATCAGTCTGAAGGGGAACAGAACATGCCACCCCAAAATATGTCACTTTGGCATACCAATTACTTTGAATTAAAGTTACTTAAGAAATAGCTGGTTCAAAGACATTCTGACCTCCTTTGTCCTCTGAAAACAGGAAATAAATCTCTCAGTGGAAGTTACCTTCCCTGTACTTGGAAGAGAGACACCTTATCACTAGAGATAAGGAATTTAGGGCCTAGAAGGCTGCTGTGTAAACAAACTTGTTACTGCTTCACTAATTTATTACTCCAAGCAAGTCCAAATCCCTTTGTCTTGTCAATTATTCACAAATTTATTGTTTCTTTGTCTGTCATTAGCAGTTCTATAGCCAAGCATCTACTGGGCACAAACCTATTTTTCCTCCTTTTTTTCTTAACTAACATGGATCTGCTAGGCTGATAGATAGCCTACAAAAAATTCAATTTCATCCAATTCCATCCAGTTTCAATTTCATCCAATCAAATATTTTAGGCTTAAAAGAGTATGAATGGAATGTTTTAAAAAAATAGAAATTTGGTAAATCTAGAGTTACAGTATTGAAAAAGAGGAAAGTCCCATCACCCTTGGTCATTCAAAAAGCCAACAGATTCAAAATTTGGGAGTTTTCTTGTCTTTTATTTTATGGAATGAATGAGAGAATAATTGCATAAGTGATGAGGCCATGGGACCTGTAAATTCAGTGAGAGAACACACGAGAAGAGGAATTTGGAGAGAATCCAAGAAATCTTGGTATGGAAAACATAACACCAGAAAAGAAACTGATATTTACAAAGATTTGCAGCTTGGTCATGAAATGTAAAATGTAATTTCTATTAATAATAAAAATAAATATTTTTATGTTACAGTACAATTTTTAAATTTGTTATACATAGATAAAAACTTAAAGAGAAGGGATAAAAATGAAAGCAGATGGAGATGCTGGAGGATAAGTTTGTGAGAGAATGCTCTTTTTCCTTTATTTTGATTTTATCTGTTTTGGACGGTAAACTTACAAGCATCAAGTTATAGGAAAATATTGTTTTCTCTTTATTAATTTGAATGTTGCTTGAGGCATTTCATTACAAACAACTGAGTTTAAATTTAACTGTAAACATTTCAATGATGATCATTAAAAGTCTTTCTAGTTGGGGGCACTTGGGCAGCTCAGTCAGTTAAGCAGTTAAGCGGTTAAGCGTCACCCTCCAGCTCGGGTCCTGATCCCCATGAGTTAGGGAGGAGTGGGGCTAGGCAGGGCTAGGTGGGGGCCCCAGAAGCAGGCTCACAGAAATCCCAAAAATGCTGAGGTTTAAGGAAACCAGAGATAGAGGAACAAGCCAGACAACCCTGCCCTAAGGTGTGGGTGGGGAGAGTGTCTTGTTATAACAGCTACTTGTGACCAACAAAGAATAAACAGACTCCAAAGAAGTAAGCCATTAAAAAATGTTGTCACTAGTCTTTACTCAATGGTGATATCAATGGATATGTTGAAAGGATTTAGGTTCCCTGATTAGACTTTCAATAAAAGACCAACCCAACAAGCCCTCAGTGGCAACCCTGTCCAGCCCCCTCTCACTCCTGAGAGCCTTCTCTGTATCTTTACTCAATAAACTTCTATCCCTTAACTCACTCTCCTGTGTCCTCGAGATTCATTCTTCGACTCCGTGAGACGAGAACCAAGCTCTCCCATATCACTGGGGTCCTGGGATCAAGCCCCACATCAGGCTCCCTGCTCAGCAAGGAGTCTGCTTCTCTTCCCCCTGCCCTTTCACCCTGCTTGTGTTCTCTCTCTTACTCCCTCTCAAGTAAATGAAATCTTTAAAAAAAGTCTTTCTTGTTGAAACTGGACCTGAGAACTTGAAATAATCCTGAAGAACTCAAAAAGCACCCCTTAAGAGTTCAATTTAATCCATAATTTCAGCAGTTTTTTCAGCTGTAATCACCTCCAAAAGGCTATTCATTCCAGAGAAAAAGTGGACCCTCAAATATAAAAGAACATCTTAATTGCTTCAGAAATAAAAATAACCTTATAAAATAAACATCTTTGGTTCCCAACTACTAAAATCGAAATATCTATTTTATTTGTTTTTATTAAAAGATTTTATTTATTTATTTATTCATGAGAGACATATATAGAGAGAGGCAGAGACACAGGCAGAGGGAGAAGAAGGTTGGGAGAAGAAGGCTCCATGCAGGGACCCTGATGTGGGATTCGATCCTGGGACTCCAGGATCATGCCCTGAGCCCAAGGCAGGCATCCAACCGCTGAGCCACCCAGGCGCCCCAAAATATCTATTTTAAATGACATAAATTCCCATGTCATTGGTTAAAACTGGTCCTGTCAGCAAATAAACATTGAGAATAAATATGGTAAGACTTAAGAAATACCAATCCAATCGAAAATGTAGGAAACATTCAAGAGGGATCCCTGGGTGGCGCAGTGGTTTGGCGCTTGCCTTTGGCCCAGGGCGCGATCCTGGAGACCCGGGATCGAATCCCACATCAGGCTCCTGGTGCATGGAGCCTGCTTCTCCCTCTGCCTATGTCTCTGCCTCTCTCTCTCTCTCTCTCTGTGACTATCATAAATAAATAAAAATTAAAAAAAAAAAAAAAAAGGAAACATTCAAGAGACAAATGATACATCAGCAGAGAAAAGTGGTTCTATCTCTCCTCTTAAATCACAATGAATCTTTCAGCCCTGGACTTCTTTCTCAACCCCATAGTGAGAAAGCATTTTCCAGAGCTGTCTTCATCTCCTTGACTAGCCAATTTGCCTGCCAAGGATAAATAGAAAGATTAGTGAAAAAAATAGGCTTACTAAATAAATTAGATTGAGTATCAGCCATTAACTCTTGTCAGCGTGGTATCGACATGAGTGCAATGGGTAGGGGTACATTACAAAGATAATGACCAACTCCACCTGTAGACCCAAGGAATGTTTCACCGGTAAGGTGGAAAAATGGATTTTCTCTCATATACCAATACCCACAATGATGGCTGCTGGAAGAGTCTGCTCTTGAGAGGGATTATGAGGTTATCTCCATAGTTAACCAGTGATGCTTGCCAGTCATGAGGTGCCTGTGTGTGTGAGTGTGTGTGAGTGTGTGTAGTAGATGGAGGTGTAATTAGGGCTTACAGGCACATATTTTATATCCTGCAACATCTCCTTCATGCCAGGCCTATTACTAGCAGTATTAGTATTAGTATTAGTATTAGTATTAGTATTAGTATTAGTATTAGTGCACCCTCCACTGTCTAATCCCTGTGCCTTTGCTCGTGCTACTCCCCCTGCTTGATACACACTCCTAGGTCTCGGTTCACTGCCATGTGGCTCTGTGAGTTGCGAGTCAAGAGGGAGATGTGAGTAGAGACAAACCACACTCCTCTCTCTGATCCAGACCAAAACAATTAAGGAAATGTAAAAATAGGGACAAAGCACACATCAGCACTGGAAATGAACCACTGAAATACCAGAGATGTCAAGAGATAATCTGCCGGGTGCAGGGCAGACAGGTGCGGATTGAAGAGCAGCACAGAGTCTGGCTATGCAATTCATCCCTCTGAGGAAGTAGCCTGATCTCTCCCAGGACTAGGTTGGGGGGAAATCTCCTAACTCATTGTTTGGAAGGGCAAACATAGGCTGTGAGATAGATGGAAGGGTTTGGGGGGCAGCAGTCCAGTCTGGTTCACCCGCAGGATTAGGAGGGAGGGTGGTTAAGGGAGGTAGGAAGGATCTCAGAGGAAAGGACAGCTCTGCTGAGTAGAGCCGGCAGTGAAATGGGAGTGCACAAGGCATCAGAACGAGAACCCAGAATTCAGGCAGCTATGTTGAGGGGTCGGGATCCAGGCAGAGTGGATCCACACCAAATTATAACACTTGTTTATGTCTTCCTACAGAAACCTTTTCTTAATTAAGAAAAAAATAATGAATACAGTTGGACCTTGAACAACATGGCTTTGAACTGCATGGGTCCGCTTACATGTAGATGTTTTTAAGACAGTACTATAAATGTATTTTCTCTTCCTTATAGTTTTCCAAATAATAGTTTCTTTTCTCTAGCTTACTTTCCTGTAAGAACACAGTATACAATACATATATCATACAAAATATGTGAATCCACTGCTTTTGTTATCAGTGAGGCTTCTGGTCAACAACAGGCTATTAGTAAAGTTTTTGGTTATACACAGATTTTTTTTTTAAAGATTATTCTTATTTATTAATTTTCGAGAGAAAGAGCACATACCAGCAGGAGCCAGTGGGAGGGAGGGGAGCCAAGGGGAGGGGCAGAGGGAGAAGGAAAAGCAGACTCCCCGCTGAGCAGGGAGCCCAAGTGGGGCTTGATCCCAGGAGCCTGAGATCATGACCTGAGCCAAAGGCAGACACTTAATCAACTGAGACATCCAAGTGCCCACTTACACACAGCTCAGTGTGCCTAATCCCCACATTGTTCAAGGGTCAACCCTTAAAGTGTTATTAAAGTTGAGGAAAACCAGAAATGTATAAAATACAGAGTGTCTCCCGTTTCTTGCCCAACATACACATGCAGCCGCCCAACAAACTTGCAAAGATCACTTTTTATGGTCTGTTTTATAGTGCTCCAAATATGTTTGTGCATGTTAGATTAAAAAATCTATACTCACATACTGAATAAATGGGTTAATACTATTTTGTAATCTGATGCTTTTACTCAAAATATATTTTGGAAAGCATTCCATGATAGCACGTATTGATTCTTTCTATGGCTGTAGGGTCTTCCTATATATAAATGTACCACGTGCTACCTAATTTGTAATTTATGAACCTATAAGTTCCCAATGTTTCTGCAAATATAAATAATACTGGTCTTGCACATGTGTGATTACTTCTAGTGGACACATTCCTAAACGTAGACTTGTTTGTTCAAGGAACACATGTGTTTTTAATTTTAATAGATATCAGGAAATTCAAAGCCCTTTCCACAGTACATACAAGATGGGAAACCTTTCGCCGCACTATTTGCAAAAGAGGAATATCCATCTAAGTGCCTAACAGCAGAGTACTGCTTAAGGCAACTATGTCATACCAACTATGAGGAAATGTATGTAACTACTTAAAATTATGGTGTAAAAGAATATCTAATCATATAAGAATATACTGATGATATTGTCAAGGAAAAAAGAAAGGTGCAAAAAATAATCTATAGTATGGGGCAGCCCTGGTGGTGCAGCGGTTTGGCATGGCCTGCAGCCTGGGGTGTGATACTGGAGACCCGGGATCGAGTCCCACATCGGGCTCCCTGCGTGGAGCCTGCTTCTCCCTCTGCCTCTGTCTCTGCCTCTCTCTCTCTCTCTGGGTCTATGAATAAATAAATAAAATCTTTAAAAAAAAAAAAAGAATCTATAGTATGATACTATTCTTATAAAGCCTTTCTGAGATTTACCTTTCTCACTAGTAAAATGAGGATAATAATGCCCATCCTACTTTGATGCAACCAAAATAAGACAGTTTTCTTGAGAATGATAAGTAAACCATAAAGTTTCTGACAAATTATAAGATTCCCTAATTGAAACTAATGCTAATATTTTCCCAAAAGTCCTGTCAATGGTATAATGCACCCAAATCCACTGGGTTTTGATACACACCGAGCCTATTGGAGGTATAGTGAACGGATCATTTTTGCTCTATCCATAGGCTGCCTGATGCTATTGGCAAACACAGAAACCCTGAGATCTTACAGACAACATGGCACAGATTTGCAGAGGGTGTGAGTTTTCCCTCAAGAGCTCTTCCAGGCTTTTTCTTCACATCTCCCACCTACCACTTCTAAGAGTGTTCACTTTTTCCACAGAACTTTTCCTGACCACCCAAGTCTCAAATTATTTTCTCTTTTCTTATATTCCTCTACCCACCTCTACACCCCATCACCCAATGCCTTGCATGGATATTTTAATGCAGTGTGCATGTATGTCACCCTTGAGTCAGTTGAATCCAAATCTTTGTCCCACCTGGATCCCATTTGACCTGTGTGATCTTAGGTAAATTACTTAACTTCTCCGGGCCTCAATTTCTTCATTTGAAATATGGGGACCATTGAATTTATTTTAGAAGATTATGAGTGTGCAATACCTTCCACGGTGTCTGCCATTAATATTGATACTGCTAGTTCTACTATGATACTTACAGTCAGTGGTGAGGTCTTATACCCACAACATTAAGTCTATATACTTGTTTTAAATGAATTTATCTAGATTTTTATGTCTTTTAGAAATTTGGTCCAGTATTATTTCCTTCAGGTGCTTTTTGTGTAGGCTCACACTCAAACTCACAGTATCAAAATAATAAAACATGAGGGATCCCTGGGTGGCGCAGCGGTTTGGCGCCTGCCTTTGGCCCAGGGCGCGATCCTGGAGACCCGGGATCGAATCCCACATCAGGCTCCCGGTGCATGGAGCCTGCTTCTCCCTCTGCCTGTGTCTCTGCCTCTCTCTCTCTCTCTCTGTGACTATCATAAATAAATAAAATAATAATAATAATAATAATAATAATAATAATAATAATAAAACATGAAAGATTACAAATAAAAAGTCAAATACTGGGATGCCTGGGTAGCTCAATGGTTGAGCATCTGCCTTTGCCTCAGGTCATGATCCTGGGGTCCTGGAATCAAGTCTCACATCGGGCTCCCGGCAGGGAGCCTGCTTCTCCTTCAGCCAATGTCTCTGCCTCTCATGAATAAATAAATAAAATCTTAAAAAAAAAAAAAAAGGCAAATACTTTTCTGGGGACAGAAGATCCGAGGTGGGAAGCCAAAGTGGGGAGAAACATCAGTAGAAAGAGAATACCACACTTCTCACAAAAACATGCCCCGGACCTGAGGCATTATTAACCAGGCCAAATCGTGTCAGAAGGAGAAAAAAAAAAAAATCTTCAGTCCAGAATATGAAACATTGAGAACTGAGAGAGATAAAAATACCTCCAGCTCAAGCTGGACCCTTTGGCATTTGTATCACATTATAAGCAGTTCCCAGATCTTTTACTTCCCTCTTCGTCAACCGAACAAGTGTCATTCAGAGTTTAGGTCTGAACAAAATGTCTGGGCTAAAATTTGACTTAATGATGTCAGAGAGTCTCCAAGCAGTTTACACTAAGTGAAGCAAAACAACGCCTGCAGTCTCCAGGGTGCAGATACTCAGAGGAGAGGTACTGAAGCCTACGGTAAAATGTGCAGCAATGGTTCTCCCAGTTTTAGAAGGATTTAAACAAATTCAAAGCCATCCTTTGTTTCATACAGCCCTACTTGCATGTTTTCAGCCCAATCCTGGGAGAAACAAACTGCCTGTTTTTAAATAACATCCCTCCTTTGTGGCTGGTAACAAGCTGCATCTGGGCAGGGCTGCTAATTGGCAATTTTAAAGACACGTGGGGCCAATGAGGTCTCCTGAGCACTGATCAACAGACCTGATGTCTAATAAGGAAGGGAACATTGGGGATTAATAGTAGAATGTGTCTATTTTATCAGTTTTTTAAAAGAGATTCACTTAAAAGAGTAAACCACATAATGGTTCCATCTTCTTACCTAAAGCACAAACTGTATTTTAACGCTCTTTACTGAGCATAAAATAGATTGCAGTATATAGAATACAAAATACACTAAGTGCTTTGATATGAAACCAACTGCTCAAGGAACTTAAATTCATGAACCTTATCCAATTTTGGGTTTTCTTAGACTTGGTTAAATTGGTTTTTCAGGTGTAAGAAGAACTAGATTTATAGCAGGATTTCATGCCATGTTGGGTGAACTGAGTAAACATTTGCCTACTTACTAGCTATAATCAATGGCAAAAATACAATTGATGCACTCTGATCATACTCAGAAACTTAATTCTTCCTACTGAGGAGTGAAACCTTAATGGAAAGGAGGGGTAAAAAAAAGGAAAAGAATATCCTTTACTCTGTACGGGGCCAGCAGTGATGCACAGGCTTTGTATTCTTTATACTACAGCGTGCCTGGGGTCAGCTGCTCAATATCACTGCTGCTAAAAATATTTCACAGCCTGAACATTACAGCACTTAGAAAATTCCTAGACTAAGAAAGCTTTTACACTCAACTTCCAGAGCCATCTTGGCCTATTAAAGGATCTATATAGATAGATGCCCCCACCCTTTCACTGAAAACTCTGGGAAAACAATGATTAGGAGGAGGCACCCTTCCACACACTTCCACACTAATGGCATCATCCTTTACCTAAGAGGAAAGTTTGGGGTTTGGGTCCATTTTTATTTGCATTAATTAAACCTTTTGAAGTTTTTAAAAATGTACATTGTACATTCACGTAAAGCTTCCATGAGTGATACACACAAACTTCATTTTATCCTAAAAGAAAATATATTTGGAGGTAGATTTTACACAAAGCTTTTATTAGTCTAAGGGAAAATATGACCTAATGAGAGATAACTATTTGTATTATACTTATGTTTTCCTTTGGGTTTATTTCTTGATAAGTGAGATTTTATAAAATCACATTTAATTTTCATATTTTAAATCTACCTGTCATATTAATTGACAAGGCTACAACTTTGTATATTCAAGATTTAGAGAATAAGCCTCTTTTTGTGTAAATTCAGCATACTGCTTTCTACTATCATTTCCTTCTTACTACTTCTTTCCTTTTTTTAAAAAGATTTATTTATTTATTTATTTATTTATTTGAAAGAGAGAGTGTGCATGCATGTAAGAGCAGAGGGAGGGACAGAGGGGGAGGGGGAGAGAATCCTCCAGCAGACTCCCCACTGAGTGTGGAGACCAATGGGGCAGGGCTCAATCTTATAATTCTAAAAGCCAGATGCCCAAATGACTGAGCCACCAGGCACCCCTGTAATGTTCTGTTTTAGCATTAGAAAAATCAAAGTTGAAACTCAGCTATCTCAAACATAACTAAATAACTGACTAAATCTGGGAGCCTAGGTGGCTGAGTGGTTGAGTGTCTGCCTTCAACTCAGGTTGTGATTCCAAGGTTCTGGGATCGAGTCCCACATCAGGCTCCCTGCAGACTATGTCTCTGCCTATATCTCTGCCTATTCTTCCTCTGCCTATGTCTCTGCTCTCTCTCTATGTCTCTCATGAATAAATAAAAATCTTTTTTAAAAAAACTGATTAAATCTACCCATAAAATAATGTATGGAAGAAACTACATTTGAGAAAATATTTCAATAGTCTCCATCTTTAAAAAGCTTCAAGAGACATCATGGCTGTCCTAGAGTTTAGCAATTCATCTGCCTGGAGGCATAGAATTCAATGATATCCTGTTGGGCTCCTGAGTCTATAAAACCCTAGACGTAGAATCAAACCAGGAGTTTTTATGCCTGTGTGAGACCACATAGAACTGCCCATTCTTACTTAGTGGAAAGAATTTGGCCTTCCCTCTGCAGCAGCGATGCATCTAGAGGCCAGCAGCTCTCTAGAGGCCTGTTAACGAACACTCGATGAGTGCCTGGTACATACACAAGGCATAATGTTAGGTGATAGTGGGAAGGAAATATGGACATAGTTCCCATCCTGAAGAAGCACAGATAGGAAAAGGATTAATAAGTACCTTATATCAAGCTTGCTACATGAAGCAAAAGCTATGCAAAAGATATCAGAGATCTAAAATAGCCAACTTTCTTCTTTCTACATATATACATATGAACTACCATAACCTACCAAAAGAAAAAGTTGAGTAGAACTATAAAAATAAATAATAGTCACATAGATCACACAGATTTACACATATATGTGTATATATATATATGTATGTATGTATGTATGTATGTATGTGTATACACACAGGTATGTGTATAAAATACAGAAAGAAGGCCAGATGTTCAGAGTGGGAATCTGGATTTGGTCAAATTAAGATTGCTTTGTTTTTATATTACCCTATTTTTTAAATATTCAAAACTGAGTGGTCTTTAGTTTTATAAAGAAAAATAGTTATTAAAACATAAAAGAGGGATCCCTGGGTGGCGCAGCGGTTTAGCGCCTGCCTTTGGCCCAGGGCGCCATCCTGGAGACCCAGGATCGAATCCCTCGTCGGGCTCCCGGTGCATGGAGCCTGCTCCTCCCTCTGCCTGTGTCTCTGCCTCTCTCTCTCTCTCTCTCTAACTATCATAAATAAATAAAAATTTTTTAAAAAAACTTTAAAAAATAAATAAAATAAAACATAAAAGAAACTCAAATCTGGACTTTACTTTTTTTTTCATATTTTTTAAAGCTTATTTATCTTTAAGGAATTTGAAAGCACATTTCTAGTCCAGAAATTAAATAAAAAATGTAACTAATGGAACGAATCCTGCATTTTGGACATCATATCTAATCTATCTTATTAACATGATGAAAGAACAGAAAGTAATGTTACAATTTGTATTCTGGTCTAAAATCTTTCTAGGCTTCCAGACACTATGATGATGAGTACTTTAAATGCACGCATGAATGAACCAAAATTTAATGTAAAATTACAAGTGCTCTATCACAAATACAACCAGCTGTGTTTAGAATTTATGTCTTGATATTTTCAAAAACCAACAAATTTAAATGCATCATAGAAGCTAATTACTTCCACAACCCATTTCCGATGGCCAGTGACAGAGAAAAATTTGCAAATAAAGCCAATTTTATTTACTCTCATTGTCTTATTCAACAAACCTATAAAAATATTTCTTAATTATCACTGCACTGAATACTGGGAATCCAAAAAAGTAACATGATTAATTAACAAGACAAACAATCCAATTTTTAAAATGTGCAAAACACTTGAAAAGACACTTCACAAAAGATATCCAAATGGTCAAATAAGCAAATGGATAGGTGTTCAACATCATTATTCACCAGAGAAATACAAACTAAACCTGGATTATGTAGCTACCCAAATGACCAAAATTAGATGACCAGCCATACTAAGTATGGTAAGGGGGTAGACCAACTGCAAGGCTCATTAACAGTGGGAGAGTAGGGGATCCCTGGGTGGTGCAGCAGTTTGGTGCCTGCCTTTGGCCCAGGGCGCGATCCTGGAGACCCGGGATCGAATCCCACATCGGGTTCCCGGTGCATGGAGCCTGCTTCTCCCTCTGCCTATGTCTCTGCCTCTCTCTCTCTCTCTGTGTCTATCATAAATAAATAAAAATTAAAAAAAAAAAAACAGTGGGAGAGTAAAATGCTACAACCACTTTGGAAAACTATTAGACATTTTTTAATAAAGTGAAACATATTCTTACCCTATTGCCCTGTAATTCTGCCCCTGGGTCCATACCCCAAGAAAAGTGAGGGCATGTATCACCAAAAAGACATGCACAGAATATCAGCTTTATTCATAGTAGCTCAAAACTGGAAACAACTCAAATAATCATCAACAGGAAAGTGATATATTCCTACCCTGGAAAAATAAATAACAATTAAAAAGAGTAAATAATAGGGCACCTAGGTGGTTCAGTGGTTGAGCATCTGCCTTTGGCTCAGGTCATGATCCTGGGATCTTGGGATGGAGTCCTGCATCGGGCCCCCTGCAGGGAGCCTGCTTCTCCCTCTGCCTATGTCTCTGCCTCTCTCTGTGTGTCTATCATGAATAAATTAATAAAATCTTTAACAAAAATAAGAAAACAAAAAAAGCAATCAATAAATACAATGATGTAAATGAACCTCTTGCCAAGCACAAGAGTACGCAGTGAATGTTTCCATTTGTATGAAATTCAGGAACAGGCAAAATCAGGAACAGGCAAAACTAACCTATACAATAGAGGTCAGAATAGTGGGGTGGGGGCTAAGACACTTAGGGCTTTTTACAAAGATGGAGCAGAAGAGAACTTTCTGGGGAGATTTAAATATTCTCCATCTTGATCTAGGTGGTGGCTACATGGGTGTATACATAAGTAGAAAGTAACTGAGCTTTACACTAATGATGCATTTTACTGAATGACAATTAGACCTCAATTTTTTAAGAAAAAACCTTCAAGAAGTTATAATAGGAAGGAACTAATAGTAATACAATGTAATAAGAGCAACAATACACTTAGTGACTGGAGTGTCCCTGGAGCTCAGAGGATAATCAAGGAATCCTGCTGGGGACAGTTCAAAGCACCATTAAGAAAGTATGGAATTGGGGTTTGATTATGATCCTCACCCTAGAGAAGTCTCTCTCAAGTATATCATTTTCCTATTTACCAGTGTATTAGCATCATTTTTCAAAATATAACTGAATTTCATCCCAAACAATCCACCACAGGCATTGTTGGCATTATTGCTTTGTATGTAGTTTTCATTTGCTATGTTTCATCACACAGTTCAATTTACGCTGACCTATATCTGTTGGATCCTTAGAGTCACTTGTACTGGGGAGCTGGAGCAGGCACAGAGACAAGTGAAATGGAATTCCAGCTTTCAAGGAGTTTATAACTTTTCAAAATACTTCTCATACCATCTCTTTTCCATTTCTACTGACCCTAAGACCAGTTCTCTTTCCTGCAACACCTGGAGAAGTCATAACAGAATCCTACCTAGTGTCCCCTAGCTCTCAGCCCCAACTGTCATGTACACAACCATTCTCGTTAAGTTTCTTTGATGTTCTAAATCCTTCAGTGACTCTCCAGAGCTAATACATCAAGTGCAAATTCTTTGGCCTGGCTTATGAAGCCATCCGCAGTCTGGTTCCCTCAATATTATTCCAGCAAGGGTCATGTCTACTAAGAAGTGGTGGTATTGTGAGGACACATGAGAGGAAAACAATTCTTAGCTTACATTTCCTTTTTTTTTTTTTTTTTTAGCTTACATTTCCTTAAAAAAAAAAATGTTTAATGGAGACTTTCAGTTGATTTTTTTTGATGTGTCATATCAATTCTAGGTATGATACGTACTGGATTCTGTGTATAAGGAAATCTGCTCTAGTCTGAGTGTGAGTGTTCAGTCATTCAAAAATCACTTACTCATCATTTTCTCGCTCCACACCAAAGGAGATGTAGAAAAATAAAAGACCACTCTACTTTCAATGAGGGAAAGTCCAATATCTCAAACTCAAACCAACGTTTCTTTTTCTTTCTTTCTTTCTTTCTTTCTTTCTTTCTTTCTTTCTTTCTTTCTTTCTTTTTCTTTTCTTTTCTTTCTTTTTTTTCTTTCATCCTTTTCTTTCTCTTTCTCTGTTTCTTTTTCCTTCCTTTCTTCCTTCCTTTTTTCCTTCCTTCCTTCCTTTCTTCTTTCCTTCCTTCCACTTCATGAACTCCTTCTGCCCTACAGGGACAAGCGCTACCAACCTGCCATAGGGCTCCCTGGTGCAGTCATAACTTCCTAAAGAAGATGAATTAAGTGTGACACTGGAGAGTGCCCTAAAAAAGAATCCCCTTAGTTTATAAAATATAGAAGAAAAAGGAAGAGGTGGAGGAGAGGGAGAGGAGGAGGGGGAGGGAGCAGGGAGGACAAAGGTGAGGAGAAAGGAGAATAAGTAAAACTCAACAGGGTCAATCTGTTGCTCTCACCCATAGGACCTTTGAGGACAGACTTTTCTTCTCTCATTTTCTTAGGTTAATATATATTTGTTGTTATTGTTGTTGTTTTTGAGAGAAAGAGAGAGAGAGAGCATGAGCAGTGGGCAGGGGCAGAGAGAGATGGAGAAGCAGACTCCCCGCTGAACAGGGAGTCCTATGCAGGGCTCTAACCCAGGACCAAATCACGACCCCACACTAAAGGCTGGCACTTGACCCACTGAGTCACTCAGGTGCCCCTCATTTTCTCAGATTTTGTAGTCACCATGCCCTCAGATGTCAGAATTAATTGTCACAAACTCAACATCATTATTTAAAAACAAGGCATTGCCACTGCAAGCAAAGAGCTTACATACATGTCAATATCTTTTAAAATACTCTGATTTTTCTTTGGCTAGGAACCATCACACGAAGATCTTTTTTCAGCATCTAAAGTTGGTCGTGTCTACTAGAGAAGCAAAAATATAGTTTACCAGGTTTGCTTTACTGCCAAAAATGATTTAGCTGATCACTGTTACACATCCGTCATTGACGTTTTGCATGTTTTTCCTCCTCTCCATTCCAGTCACAGCCTTCTGGCAATATGATGTTTTCAAGCACAGATGTGATATGCATACGCCATCAGGTCTTCCGGTGATTCATAATCTGTAATTTTAGAAAGATTCGGTTCTTTATCACTTGTCTCACTTTAATAAAAGATCTTTGCTAGTATTTCCTGAAGTTCTTTTGGAAACAAAATCCCCTAAACAATTTCCAGTCTGTGAAAGTGACAAACTCATTTAAATAATCAGTTCAGAACAACATTTCAGTTCAGAACAACATTTCTGTTTATGGGTAAGAATACTGCTCTGATAGTTAAAGTGGTTTAAAGAAATTCAACCAGTGAATATAAAATGAGGCACCACTGTCTCTTCTCTGAGAGTGCACAGAGCTGCAGGGAAACCGGCGACTCAGAAGACATTAGGGTGTCCTGCCTTGCTCCAGGGAGTAATGCTGAAAGCTGAGAAGGTTTGCATTTTGCAGCCTATGCCGGCTGACTGGATTTGCAAGCTTCCCTTTCCCCCTTTCTGGTGGGAGCCCACTTACACATGCCATCATTGATCATTCTGAGCTCCTTGACCTTTCCCAACATTCCACTGTAAGTCAAATATACAATTTTCATACTAAGAAGGATGCTTTCTTGCACCAAGTCCAGAGCTTTGAAAGTGTGGAAAGCTTAATTAAGAGCTGAAGTTGTACAACTTGACTCATTTTGGGCAAAATGTCGATTGTTCACTTGACTATCTGAGAAAAAAATGCATCCAGTAGTTTGTAGGAGTAAAAGAGAATGGTGAGAGATTCAAGCAGATTATCCTTGAGCAACTCCTCAGGCAGTAGAGGTTGGATTAGGACACCTGGGAGAGTTCTGGATACTGATGCTCTCAGCAAAAGAGTCTCTGCCCCAAATGGCCCAACGTGCCCAGGAGGCACCAATTACAGGAGTGCCACGCAGATTAGAGGGGACACTGAGTCAGGCCTCTTTGACATACGAACCATCTTCCTCAGATTGCCTTCCTTCCAGATCAGGACTCCCATCTTGAGGATGGGAGCATGCTGGAATGTACAGCAGAAATAAATCCTGCGGGATCAGCTCCTAGGATGGAAGGATGGGCCTTGCTCTTGAGAATCCAATTTCATCTCCATGGAAGATTCTTTTGTCATGGGGCAGGTGGTCTGCACACCAACCAGTCATAACAGCAAGGATAGCAGCTTTGCTTGTTGTTTTATTTTTTTCACAGAACAGCATATTTCACAGAACAGTAACATCAGTCTTTGTCGACTGTTTCTCCACATTTTGAAAACTACAGCCATCTTTTTGCCTCACCCACATTTGTTGAAAAACTTTAATGGGTGGCCAGCATGGATGTAAATTATTCTGTCTCTAATTCCATTTTCTCCATCAAATTCAACAATGACTCATTATGGGTTGAAATGTTTATTCAGAACTGGTGAAAAATTACAGCTGGTTGGACAGCCAGAGAGGCTTTTTCATTACAATGAGAAATAAACATTGAATTCTGATGGTAACAAGCCATGTACTGCCTTGAAAACCGGCATCACACGCATCTGATTTCAGGAAAACCTGAAGGCCTTATTCAGGTTAAAGTGAACCAGAAATGTAACAGCTCAAGGCACTGTGCAATTTTAGATCGAGTGTTCTCATTACAGGGTAAAAATAGAAATACCTAGAAAATATTATTGTGTTGTTCTGAGGGAAAGTAGAGAATAAGCCTGTGTGACTTCAATTTCTTCTGGAATCCTTCTGAGAACAAGATGTTTATGAAGTCCTAAGTTGATGAATGAAGACAAATGATTTGTTAAATTGTACACTATGTTGAAAAAATAAACATTTTGAAAAAAAAAAAAAAAAGGACTTCTGGGAAAGAAAAGGAGTTTGAATCCTAGAAGAGGAAAATAGTTTAACTACTTTTCTCTATGCCCGCAGCCCCATAACAGTGAAAATAAATCGACACTGCTGCAGATACTAGCATTATTTTAGCACCTTCATATTGTATTTTCATCTCTAGCTTGCCCCTTCTCAAAAATGGTCATTTTCCTCTTTCACATATAGAGTAAGTAAAAATATTTATATATGTAAATACTGTTCTTGAAAATCCAAAGGAAAATGTAATTCAAATCATTTTCAAATCCTTGCCAACTTTTTCTATTTTCCTGTTCAAAAAGAGACCTGACCTCCTCTCTCCTAACTGACGATGGGGAAGGAACATTTACAACAGATAAACGATAAACTAGCTTGCTGCTCCACCTTCACCTTTTGAACACAGAGTTTTCTAACACTAAGGTGTCTGGTTGCTTTCTCTCATTCTTTGATGTTTCAAAGAGGTTGGAATGAAATCTAGGCCAACCCCCCACCACCACCACCACCCCTTTCCAAATCCTGAGTTAATATAGCAGACAATGTGGAGGGAGGCCATTCTTCATCTTTCATTCCTGTGATTGTTTGCAGGGCACTTCACAGCCTCCAAGATCTGACTGATACTGGTGTCCGTTTAAAATTACATGCTGTCACAATCAGCTGGGAAGGAGAAAGGCCCAGGAAAGGCCTGTGATGACGTCTGGCCACTTAAAGCTCTCTCAATCAAAACTGTTGGATACATGAGAACATTTGCCAGAATCTTAGGTCTCTGTGTGAAAACTAACCAATAGGACGGATTAATTCTTCCTGAGGTAGAAGTCAGCAACTGAACCTTCGAGAATGGTAAAGGTCAAATATACTTGACTGAGTTTTAATGAAAATTGTTAAAATCAACTACATAAGCAATAAAACTGGGGGATGCCTGGGTGGCTCAGCGGTTGAGTGTCTGTCATCAGCTCAGGGCATGGTCCTGGAGTCCCAGGATCGAGTCCCACATCAGGCCCCTGCATGGAGCCTGCTTCCCTCTCTGCCTGTGTCTCTGCATCTCTCTGTGTGTCTCTCATGAATAAATAAATAAAATCTTTTTTTTTAAATGCCATAGAACTAGATAAATATCTTTGAAAACTCTAAATGCAACTCATGATGATTAGAATAGGAATAATGTACCACTATTGCTTTCAGGACATGACTATAAATGTAAGGCCAGAGGTCTAAGTGGTGGCAGAAGCTAGTCAGGTGGAAGATCAGAAGCACAAATATTGCAGATCTTACTTTTTGAAGATTCTTAGGTGTATTTATTATATACGGAAAAAATATATGGCATAATATATATGCAACATATCTGGAAAATCAGATACAAGTAACATGATAACCAAGAACATTTAATGAGAATGAGCTTGGCTAAAACATGTTACAGACTACTTCCTTCCTCTCAAAGCAAAACCTTTCCCTATCCCTTCTTAGCTCCACCACCTCTCCCCCATGTGATCATCAGAACAATCAACCAATTTGCCATAATAAACATAATTAGATGTTAGGAGTTTTTGGTACCTATCTTTATATCATTTAAGGAGCTGACCTTTCTTCCTTAAGCCCTTGAGATGCCTGATGTATAAAGGTTAATTAGCACCCAAAAGCCTCTATCAGCATCCCGTCACCAAGGATACTATGCATGTGTGTGCACCTCAAAAGCCAGCACTGATTCATCAAAAATGAGGCAAACAGCAAGACTGCATAGTCTCAAGATAGAACATGATGTAAGACAGGCTCTAGCAATATAAGATAGTCTAAGTTCTCCAAACCTGTGAAAGTAAAGAAACCAAACGCATTATCCTTGGGAGGACAGAGAGATGTGGAATAAAAGAATGTAAGACAAACTATTGACCCAGATCTGAGTAAAAGGACTAACCAGGGCAGCCCCGGTGGTGCAGCAGTTTGGCGCCGCCTGCAGCCTGGGGTGTGATCCTGGAAACCCGGGATCGAGTCCCACATCGGGCTCCCTGCGTGGAGCCGGCTTCTCCCTGTGCCTGCCTCTCTGCCTCTCTCTGTGTGTGTCTATGAATAAGTAAATAAAATTTAAAAAAAAGAAAGGACTAACCATTTCCATATTCTCTCTCTCATCTCTACACTTTGACATATGTGGTTCCCTCTCTATATACTAGACTTTCCTCCATGGTGAATTCCTACCTCTCCTTTTATGTCCAGCCTGATAACCACTAAACCTGTAAGGTTCATTGTGGTATTTCACTTCCCTTTGAAATGTATCTTTCTGGGAATCTTAAGCAATGGTTATATTTGTTCCTAACCTCAAAGTTAAAAAGAGTCTTGCTTGTTAGGTGCTGAACATTACAAGTGGAATACAAGTGTGGTGATGGTGAAGTAGCCCCATCACCACTGTGGTCAAGACCAGGGCTTTGGGAAGAAAGTGCTCCTGGGATAGCCCCTCCCCCACTGACTAGCAGCATGACCTTAGGTCAGATAAATATTTAGCATTCTGAGGTTTCCTAAGGAAATTGGGGATAACAAAAGAAGCTACCACATAGCATAATTGTGAAGATAAAATGAAACAAAGAATGTTTCATGTAAGTAGTACTACTACCATGCCTACTAAATAGTATATACTGCAACTATAAACTATGATAAAATAATCATTAATGTAGGGCACCTGGTGGCTCAGTTGGTTAAGCATCTGCCTTTGGCTCAGGTCTTGATCCCAAGCTCCTGGGATGGAGCCCAGCATTGGGCTCCCCGCTTAGTGGGGAGCCTGCTTCTCCTTCTCCCTCTGCCATTTCCTCTGCTTGTGCTATCTGGTTCTATCTCTGTCACAAAAATATATAAAATCTTTAAAATGATTTTTTTTTAATACCATTTTCATTATCACCATTATCATTATAAACTCAATGCTTTAAATATTTGTAGTACTCTACAAAGAAATAAAAGATTTTGCTTTTGGGCTTCCCACAGATTATTCATTTCATAAACATTTACCATCATTGGAATCAGATTAAAATCTCCCAAATCAAAGCAACAAAGTAGAAGCCACACTACTGACAATAATTTTGAAGGAGGGACGTTTTATCCTTTGTGAATTCACAGGACAAGCAAAGCTGTGCAAACATACACATCTTTCTGTTTTAAATAGAAGTCCAGTTGGAGAAAGAAGAGATAATCATGTATCTGTAATAAGCATAATCTCCTCAAATACATAGCAATATACCAAGTCTTTAAGGCAATTTTTTATTTTTAAAGCATATTATTCTCTAGAACAAATTAAATGTGATATCAATACTTGCCTCAAACTAACACTTTGCTTAGATAACTATTGCTTGCTTTCTTCTTAGAAATCACTTTAATTTAAATGGTCTGCTTCTATCCAGTGCCACCAAATACAAAAATTTCAAGTGATAGAGTTTAACTATATTACACTATTTATCAAGTTAAAATGTTTAAGAATTAATCTTCTCAGCGTGCCTCAGTGGCTTAATTGGTTAAGCGTGCAACTCTTAGTTTTGGCTCAGGTCAGGTTCTCAGGGTTGTGGGACTGAGCCCTGTACTGGGCTCCACATTCGGCACGGAGTCTTCTTGAGATTCTCTCCTCTGTCTCTGCTCTTCCCTGACTCTCACTCTTTCTCCCACCCCACCCCCTGCTTAAACAAATAGATTTTTAAAAATTAATCTTCTCTCCAATATCTTATATTTTCTACTATCTTTCATGGTGTTACCTCAAATCAGGTTTGACATTCTTTTATAGAATTCTCTTTCCTTTTGATCAATTGAACTCTCAGTGAAATGACTTTATTTTATACTCATGAACTGTATTATAAATTCTGAAAAATCTCAAGATTGTAATAAAAGTACACTGGGGGCACTCATGAAGTAACAAAGATTCAAATTTACAAAGCTGTAAAGAAAATAATAGCAAAAAAATGTTTTTCATAGGCCTAGAAACCAATTTTATTTTATTTTATTTTATTTATTCATGAGAGGCACAGAGAGAGAGAGAGAGAGAAAGAGAGAGAGGCAGAGACACAGGCAGAGGGAGTAGCAGGCTCCATGCAGGGAGCCCAATGTGGGACTCGATCCCGGGTCTCCAGAACCACACCCCAGGCTGAAGGCGGTGCTAAACTGCTGAGCCACTAGGGCTGCCCAAAACCAACATTTTTAATCATTATCACAGTTATGGTAGGGAAATGTATTAAAATGGTACACTGCTATGATGATGTGGCTTTGGTTCTATTCTGAAGATCGTGAAGATCAGACATTTATTTCTTGTTATTTTGATATATTCTCACAGCTAAGTAAGTAGTGGGGGAACTTCATTGGTGGGGAGATGAAACTGAGAATGTTTAAGAAATTTGTTAATGGGTGGAAAAGCTGACATTTGAACACAAGTGTGCCTTGTTCATATGCTCCATAACCTCTAATTCACTTATGAAAAATTATCACAGGTAATATATATAGGTTGCGAATATTTTTAAAGCACTAAGAAGTCTCAGTGGTTTGAATTAGAAACCTTAAACCTGTAACTAGATGTACTACTAGTTTAATTTCTAAGGACAAAAGACTAAAATCTTGCAGCATTTCCATTTCATTTTTAGGAAATTAAGTGATATTATAAGATAGATATAACATCGTGTGGTCAATCAGGGAATCAAGGCTCTGTTCTAAACTCCGGTTTAATTATTTGACTTTACATACCATACCTGAACCTGCAAAATAAAAGAGTTGGACCTTCTCCTAAGATACCACCCAATCCTGCAGGATGTTTCAAGGGGCACTGCATCATTAACAGAAATGTTCAAGGTAAACTGCAGCATTAACTAAACTTTATGCAATGTAAAAGACACCAAGATCAAATTACGTCCCTAAAAAATAATTATATGCAGCTAAAATCCAACATAAGTCAATGTTATTAGGCTGAATTTTGTTCCCTCAAAATTCATATGTTGAAGTCCTACCCCCCAATCCCTGAGAATGTGACCATATTTGGAGAAAGGGCCTTCAAAGAGGTAATTCAGGTTAAGTGAGAATATTAGGGTGGGCCCCAATCCAATGATCTGATGTTTTTATAAAAAGAAGAGATTAGGGGATCCCTGGGTGGCTCAGCGGTTTAGTGCCTGCCTTCGGCCCAGGGTGTGATCCTGGGGTCCCGGGATTGAGTCCCACAATTGGGCTCCCTGCATGGAGCCTGCTTCTCCCTTTGCCTGTGTCTCTGCCTCTCCCTCTCTTTGTGTCTCTCATGAATAAATAAATAAAATGTTAAAAAAAGAATAAAAAAGAAGAAGAAGAAGAAGAAATTAGGACACAGGTAGAGAAGAAAGACTCTGTGAAGACATGAGGAGAAGATGGCTATCTCTGAGGTAAGGAGAAAGGCCCCAGAAGAAACAACCTTGCTGAACTTCGGTCTCAGATTTCTAGACTCTAGGACTGTGAGAAAATGTCTGTCATTTAGGTTACCGGGTCTGTGGTACTTTGTCATGACAGAGTCCTAACAAATCCATATCGTCGGCTCTACTATAGCGGCTATGTAATCAAAGGATTCTAATGTGTATAAATAGAAATACTAGGTATAAAGGGGGCATTAGGTACTAATGAAATAGGAAGATCTGCGACTTTGCTAGAGGTCACACCTTCTCTATAAAGAACTCTTTCTCTCTCTCTCTCAATCTCTCTCTCTCTCTCTCTTGATAGCATGTTTGGGCCTGCACAAAAGCACCATAATGAGGGTCACAGTGAGAGTCTCAGCCTGCATTGCACCAGCCAGGGCAGTGCTCCTCAAGGAGAAATTAAAAATAGAAACAGTGTTTATCAGCATAAGAAAATCAAAACCACACAAAAGGCAAAAACTTTCAATAGCCTCTCAAGAAAAGTGAAAGCGTGTTCGTGGGGAGTGGAAGACCTGCGTGCAGTTACCAAGTATGCCTTAGAGCCAGAAGGACTGGACTCTCTGGAAACTTAATTATTTGATGAACTCATTACTTTTATATGATTTTCCCTCTTAAATGGCAGCTTCATTCTCCTTAGGACAATAGCATTAATTAAGGCAAATAAACCCTGCCAGGGAGGGTTCTCATCTCTCCTTCCTTTGAATTCCTACTACATTGTGTTTTTATACTTCTTAGGGCACTCATTAAATCTGCCCTGCAGTGGGGGTAATCTGTGCTCTTCTCCTATCTGAACAGGAAGGAAGGGCTGTGTTAATTCCTTACCAAAACTCTTACCTCTGTACCCAGCTCAGAGATGGCACTTAATACTCAGTAATATTCGTTTAACAGAATTGAAATTCTTATCATTAAATTACCATTCAATAAACCTCTGAGGTGTTATTTGGCACGTTAGGTCATAGGTAAATACATACATCAGTAGGAAACTTCGCTGGGAAGGCTGGAGTTCACACTGAGAAAGTCAGGAAAGAAGAGTTTGGAGAGATTAAGCAGACCCCGAGTGCCTTATAATTTAACGAATTTGGATTTTATCCTAGGGCTGATGGGATGAATTTAAAGCAGGGAAGCAACAGTTTCTCATTTGCATTTTTAAAGAAAAATCCGTCTGGGTGCCAGCTGGAAAACAAATTACAGAAAGTCATGAGTGAGGCCTAAAGCTGAAGGGGGCATGGTGGGGGTCAGTTAGAGAACAGCCAGAGGTTTCTGAATTCTGCAGTCCTTGTAATTGAGAGACTAGTGGACTCACTGCCAAACCAACCAACCAGAGTACAACTGGGCAAGAGAGGAAGGTGGAGGGGAAGGTGAAGATGGCAACTTTGATTTTTATATTTTTTTATTGAGGCATTAAGCATAATAAAGTATGTAAAATATTTTATTTTGAAATGCACAGCTTGATGGATTTGTACATATGTATATACTAATGCATTGTCCACCTAGGTCAAGACAGGGAAGACTTCAGTAGCCCTTATGCCCCTTCCTAATCAATATCTTATTAATTAAAAGGGAAGAAATAGTCATTTTACAGAGAAAACAACAGATGCCACCTTCACCTAGCTATCAAAATGACTATCATCAAAATGAGACAGATTGGCAGCATGTGTTTCCTGATATGGCACACTTTGAAGGGCAAAGATGGCCAGAAATTCTTTGACACTTTTCCCGTAGGGAAGTGTGGACTCTGTATGTCCCCTACCCTTGAATCAAGGCAGGCTAGGAGTGATGGTCTGACAATTCTACTCTGTCGGGCAAGGTCTGCTTTTGGAACCCATGCCACCTGGAGAGCTTACCTATGGACATTCTAATCTAGCCTTAGTGGAACTTCTATCTAACAACTGGCATCAGCTCCCTGCCATAGGAGTGGGCCATCTTGGATACCCAGTTGAGCCTTCAGATGATATCAGCTCCAGCCACCACCCAATGAGATCCCAAGGGAGAACTGTTCGGCTAAGCTCCAACAATCTGCAAAACTATGAGATATAGTAATGAATTGTTTAAGCTGCTAGGTTTTGAGATGGTTTGCTATAGAGGAATATCAACAGGTAACTAAAATAGCAGCCAACATTGTGAAACTGTAAGCTCTGCGAGACTTTATCTTCCCAGCTGCATCCCCAGCTTCCAGAATAGTACCTGGCACACAGTATAGACTGATAAATGATTGTGGTGACTGAATAACTAAGTGAATAATTAGCAATGTTATTGGTTTGAGGAAAGGACTTGAAAATCCACTTTTAAAAAACTAGTAAGCAAAGTTTAAGTGTCTGCTCTTTGTTTAATAAGTTATTTGAGCAAGCAGAGGGTGTTTAAAAAAAATCATGCTATTAATCTTATATCTACATTCACAAGTGGGTCACATAACTGACCTACCTAAAAGTAGGCCTCTTAAGAAAATAGAATGTGGCAACCTAAATATTTAAAGGCCTCATTAAGGATGTTGTTTTGAGGCTTTAAATCTCTTAAATCTAGTCCTTCAAAAAAATCCTTTATTTTACTTACCTTTTGCTATTCATCCAGAAACACCAGGGTCAGCAATAAAGGGAAAGGATGTAAAACAGAAATAACCTAAAAGGAGAAAAGTTTCTCATTTTGCTTTGGTGATGTTGTAGTATTTCTGGGATGTTTATAAAGCAAAAAAAAATCTCTCTCCCTCTCTGTTTTCTTCCCCCTCTCTCCTACCCTTCCTCCCCCTCACTTCTTTCTTTCAAATTTTAAGTGGTTTTTTTCCATTTCTAAGCTCCTTATCTGAACCAATAGCATCAGTTGCAGACCAGCACCAGCAGGAAGGCTGATATAGAAATGATTAATGAGTGGGTAACAGCTTAAGGAACAATGAATAGAGTTAGTGCAAGTTGAATATTCTACACAAGGGTTTCCTTACACTAATCTTAATAATAAATAGGAGCCCATTTGTATTGGCTTTTTTTGGGGGGGGGGGTAATTAAAAAGTAGCATCTGTTTACATACTCATCATCACCCATATAAAGACATGTGAAATCATAATGCCATATATTGAAAAAAATAAATTATACAAAAATATACTATTGTGTGATGATCATTGAAAAATGACATTATAGACAATTCTAAAATAAGATAATTATATAGTTCAGTTAAAATGTTGTACTATTTGTATTACACTTACCTCAAAACATAGGAAGACATTTAAAGAAAAATTTAGCGATGATCTTTCCCATACATAGGCGTTACAAAGTAAACTAAAATAGCAAAATTGCTCAAAATCATTCTCTCTAAACAGAATTTCTACTACCAAACATATATGTATTAAATTCAATCTATACTTATCTTTCTGAAATAAGAGAAAAACCTGAGGCTTGTTTTAATAAACAAAGACATTGTTTATTTTTTCTTCCATGGCCCCTCTATTTCCAGTTCTGGCTGTCAATATACAATCCTTCACTTTCCATACATTCTTTTATTAGTTTACTTGCTTTGGAGTCATAAGCAGAATATATCACTGGTCGGGTAGCATTGTTGTTTTCTTCTTTCAAACACAAACTAACTCTTCTAAAGGTTGTATCCTCTCACATAGCTGAGAAATTTTCCTTTTTATCAAGATTGTACACTGTGTGTATTGCCTTTCATGTCAGGCCATTACTACTCAGCTCCAAGTACTGGCTTATCCCATATTGAATTATTCATCTTTATCATGACCCACCTGTTGCTTTTTTCCCCCACAGGAAGCAAAAAGGAAGCAATTTACCTACTATATACTTTACATCAACACAGTCAAAAAATTAGAGAACCTCGTGTTTGCTCAGGATTCTGTTTTTCTAACTGTGAGCTCCTTTTCTACGATTCTACTCACATGTGTTCCCAAGACACAGTTCTACTGTGGGAGCACTGACCATGGCAAAGAAAGACCTTGGAAGTAGTGATCCTGATGCTCTGGATGTAAAGCTTTGGTCTGTATGTAGGGATTTAGATTTAAGTGCTTCTGATATTTCATCTTTTCTCCTAACAAGTAACTCAGTCCTATTATTCCTAAAGCAGAAGAGAAATGGAGTATCCAGATAAACAGATAATCCTTCTCTCAAAATATTTAATGGATTGTTTTTTGTCAGGACAAGATAGAGTAGCTGTCAAGAAATGAGTGATGGCTATTTAAGATGCATAAAGCGACTAATCCTTTATATGTGGCCATTTCTTACATATTTCCAACTTGTACCGGATAAACTTTTTTTTTTAAAGATTTTATTTATTTATGAGAGACACAGAGAGAGAGGCAGAGACACAGGCAGAGAGAGAAGCAGGCTTCCTGCAGGGAGCCGGATGTGGGACTCGATCCCAGGACTCTGGGATCACACTCTGAGCCGAAGGCAGATGCTCAACCACTGAGCCACCCAGCCGTCCCCTGATAAACTATCTTAATGCAGGGTTCCAATTCAGGGTGCTTAGAGCTGTTTCAGTTCAATACCTCCAGTTACGGGTACAGAAGCTTCCTCATCACACTACCACTAATGGTCCAGGGCCCCACCCTCTTTTGCTTGGGATTATGGGTGTTTAGGGGCATGGAGTAGATATGGAGGGGATGTCCATGCACAAGCATTAGTTGGGGCCATTCCTGAGTGGTTAATGATGAGATGCCATTCAAGACCTCCATTAGAGCCTTTTGTGGTTAGCAAGATCACACCTCCTACTAGTTTATCTCCAGAAATTCTTTCTTCTCTCCTTCATAGCCACCCTTCTATCTCCTGCTTTCTTTTCTTCTCAATAATCTTTAGACCCAGACATTGTGGTTATCCAACCTGCACATATGGTTAGCACACACTGGAGTCTGCTGCCACACTGGTCAGTATTTTTAAAAACATCCCTGATCTAGACAGAGCTCACCAACTAAGGCATCTTACTAAACCAACCAGTCTATCATGGCAGAGAGGGCCCAGACATGTTGTTCAGTGATTCTCATACATAGTGGGCACTGAGTAGTCCTGCACCTTGAATGTCATCACAATTCTTACGATCCCAGAGAGGCATCACAGGAAAGCATTTAGAAGCACAAAGTTTTGAACCTACTAAGGTTTAAATCCAGGTTCCAAAATTAATT
The DNA here is from genome assembly GCF_018345385.1 of Vulpes lagopus. NCBI lineage: Eukaryota > Metazoa > Chordata > Mammalia > Carnivora > Canidae > Vulpes > Vulpes lagopus. The sequence continues at coordinate 17,667,793 of NC_054824.1, read as the reverse complement.
AATTAATTAGTTAATTAAATCCAGGTTCCAACACTTATGAAGAAATCTTTGAAAAGTTTTTTTAGACCTCTGTGCTTCATTTCCCCTGTAAAATATGGTTAATAGTACCTCTCTTCCTACTATTGAGTGGGTTGTTAAAGGTAAAAGGCTGAGGTCAGAGCCTTAGCACAGTCATTGCTTTTAATTTGTCATCAATTATTACCCACTTTACTTCCAAGATCATGTGACTAATGGTGATGCCAAAGTCGACATCATTTTCTGAATCTAAACTCCATGCTTTCTGTGACACCACTAACAAAGCACTCTGTACATACAATAAAAAACAGCAGGAAGCCACTGAAAGATTTGGGAAGTATTTTACTTTATCATGTGACACCATATAACAGCCAGATTTACCAACACCCAACCACAGTGTAGATCTGAATAGGGAAGATGGCTCAGAAATAGCAATCTTATTAATTCAAGTACTGACCTTTACTTGATAAAGGAAAACGGTTTTGATGACGGGTTTATCAGTTTTAAAACGCAATTCTATATAGTTCTTGTTTTCTTTTTTTTTTTTTTTTAAATTTTATTTATTTATTTATTTATGATAGTCACAGAGAGAGAGAGAGAGAGAGAGAGAGAGAGAGAGAGAGAGGCAGAGACACAGGCAGAGGGAGAGAGAGAAGCAGGCTTCATGCACTGGGAGCCCGACGTGGGATTCGATCCCGGGTCTCCAGGATCGCGCCCTGGGCCAAAGGCAGGCGCCAAACCACTACGCCACCCAGGGATCCCTAGTTCTTGTTTTCTTAAAAGGACTACTGTTTTGAACCATAAACAAAGTACAGTTTATTCACATAAAGGAACTGCAGCTGAAAACAAGTTTAAAAATTCCCATCTCAGTCTATTTTTCCCTTCTCAGCATTGCAAATGCTTCATTCCAACATATGCTGAAATCCTCTGCATCTCCCATACTATTTCCAGAGGAATCCCTGGAAAGTAGTGAATGTCTGTCTTCCTTCAGAAAGACACAGACAACTTGGAATTTTTCTTATCACATTCTCTAATATTTCTACAACTTGCACTTTCTGCTCTTTTAAAATGTGCTTCTCTTTATAGCATAGCAGAAAAAAACATACCACTAGGAATCTGAAAACCTAGATTCTGGGCCCAGCTAAGGCAAAAACTAGACAATAATCCTAAACAGGTCATGAAACTTCCCCAGCCCTGCTGTTAACTGCAAAAGGTAAGTCCTATTTGTTCAGTCCTTTATTATCATTTATCTTCACAATAACTATTAGATTTATATAAGGCAGCATTATACTCATTTTATATGGGAAATTCCGTCTCAAAGAAGTTACACAATCTACCTGAGATCTCACACGTGGTAATATGACACAGCTAAACTTACAGAATCTCACTCAAGACCATAGTACTGGTTGGTACACACTGTACTCATAAGTTAGTTCAATGGATAAAGCAGCAACTTCCCAGGTCCCTTCCTGTGATCAAATTTTTAAGTTTCTTCTTGCAATTTTTTTCCTTTCTCCTTCCAACCAGCATTTAAATTAGAAAACCTATATATAATTTGTCACTAAATTTCATTTACCATGGTTCTCTGATTTAACCCTTCTTCACAATCTCTTGTATTTCTATATTAAATCCAGAGATGTTACTTTTTTGTTAGCTCCCACGACTGCGTGCCTCTCTGAAAGCTTTTGGATCTATCTATCAAAACAGAGATTGCTAAAATTTTGTAAATACCAATTCCTTTTTATAATTTTAAGAAGTTATTCCATATAAAAATAAAACAGTTCAAAACAAGAAAAGTCCTTTTATTCTCTATAATAATAAAATATTCTATTGATTTTATAGCACTTTCCTGTCTGCTTTCATTTGGGATATACTGTTATACCCTTCCCTTGTAAGTCAGTCTCCCTTTCCCTTGTAAGAAAATATCAGTCATAAGAATTAGGAAAACTCTTACTTTCACAATTCCATAAATAAACTAGAAGAAATAAATTAATCACCTAAATTGGACGGCAAAACTTTGTTAAATGAGAGATTCAGGACATTTCCCAAGAGGTCCTATGACCAATCTAAAAGCTGATGATATATGATGTGCCTAAAATTACACTTTAAGTTTTTTATTTATAATAAATTTAGATGTGTGCTGATTAGTCTTGCTGATATTACATATAAACATATGCGTAAACTAAATTAAACTTTAAAACAAAACAAAATTCATTCTATCAGCAATCCTGAAAATTCAGCAAAGCCCCATAAATAGTACGCTTTCCCAAGAAGGGAGCTTTAAACATTCAATAATTTGTATAATTTAACATGCTGAAAACAGGTCACGCGAATGGGAGTACATGTAGGAAAAATAATTTCAAAATTTTCTTCATTTTGATGATATTGCTTTCTTGTCTTCAGGAGGGCAGATTTTGACTTCAAAAGTGACAAAGTATTTGAGAAGGGATTTTACATCTTTCTGTTCTAAATAGTATTCTTCTGCTATTTTCTCAGCAGTCCATGTTTCTGGATAAAGTTTATGATTATTGAGAAGTGTCAATGCCTCTACAATAGAAATTTTGCCTTTGGGAATGTTCTTAATATTCATCATGCTAAAGTCATGGCCTTTTACCAATCTCAACTCCTTTGGCTCTTGACGTGTTGCAGCATCTTTTACCTAGTATCAAAAAACAAAAGCAAAAAGAAAAGGCTTTCAAGATGAGAGAAAAAATTAGACAACTATTTTCACAGTTCTCAAATCTCCACTATACTTCTTCAAATAAATACTACACATGCTTCTTCAAACTACATTTTCTCATTACAATGACACATAATTCGATGGTGCTTTTGGCACATTGCCATTACATTAACTATACATAACTATAGCTCAATCATCAAGAAATCTAGGTAGTTCGGAACATAACAATTCAATGCATATCATCCACTCACCTCATTATTTCATACATATTAAAGAATAAAGACAATTTGATTAGATTAAAACTGTTTTTTTACAAGGGCAGAATTCTGATATTGCCCTAAGAGCTTACTCAATTACTTCCACTCCCATTTCCTAGTTTTGTACTTCATATTCAATGTCTCCAAATACTTTAAATGAATTCAAATATTGCTAGATATCTTCACTCTTTAAAAAAAAATAAACTGGGGAGCCCCGGTGGCCCAGCAGTTTAGCGCCACCTTCAGCCTGGGGTGTGATATTGGGGACCCTGGATTGAGTCGCACGTCAGGCTTCCTGCATGGAGCCCGCTTCTCCCTCTGCCTGTGTCTCTGCCTCTCTCTCTCTGTGTATCTGTTATGAATAAATAAATAAAATTAAAAAAACAAAAAATAAAAAAAATAAAATAAACTTATATTTCCAATATCCCAACAAACATAAAACCTATGCATACCCATCTTTCCATCTGTCTGTCCCAACCAAGTGTAATCCTTGCACTGTACTCTGTATATCTTTCATTACTTGACCATGCCAATCATTCCCTTTTCCTTTTTCTTTCAACCGCATCCTGCCTACTGCTGCTGTATGGTCAAATTATAAACATGCCATAGTCATTACCTTTTAAAAACACCCACCAAACCTGAACCAACACTTCCTTTTATGGCCAGTTTCCCCATCTTAGTTAAGCTTTAAAGATATTATTTGTGATCTTGGATCCAAGGTTAGAGGATCAGATCTTCATACCGAGGACACTTTTCAGGCTTTATTTGAACTTACTACACCATCTGATGCTGTTAACCACTCCAACACACCCATACTAGTCTTTCCCCTTGGTTTCCATGCCATCCCTTTCCCCAGTTTTCTGTCTCTCCACGGTTCCTTGTTCTTGTAGACTGTTTCCTTTCAACTGCCCCCGGAAGGTTAGCATGCTCCAAATTCTGATCCAGGCCCTCTTTTTACTCTTCACATTCTACTGAAGTAATCCCACATACCCTTTGGACTTCATTACTACCTACATGTTAATAATTTTCAAAGCTGATCTCAAACCTAGACCTTTCTCCTTACTTGCAGATCTAAATTCCCAAATGCCTAATTGGCACCTTTACTTGCATAATCTACAAGCACCTCAATGGGGTGCCTGGATGGATCAGTCAGTTGAGCATCTAACTCTTGATTTTGGCTCGGGTTGTGATCTCAGGGTTGTGAGATCCAGCCCTGTGTTAAGGAGGTCTGAGTCAGCAGGGTGTGTGTTGGAGGATTTTCTCTCTGCCCCTCCCCCTGCTTGCATATGTGTGTGCACATGTGCTCTTTCTAAAATAAACTTTAAAAAAGAAAAAAAATTAAGAACCTCAAAATCAATATACCTAAAACTGAACTTACCTCTTTCCTCTGAAAATTCAATTCTATCCCCATATTCTCTATCTCAGTGACCAATTATCACTTCTCTCCATATCCCATTCCAAAACTTAAAGCTTAGTTTAAACTTTTAGCTTAGTTATACTTGACATCTCCCTCTCCCTCACAATCAATGACCAAATACTATTGATAGTGACTCCTAAGTCCCTCTTGAACCCATTCACTTCTCTCCCCATCACTACATCACCCTTCTCGAAGCTAATGTCTCTTGTAGGAACTACTACAAAAACCTCTCAACTCGTCTCCTTTGACTATATAAAGCGCATTTCCCCCTTCTCAGCCTATTATGAAGCCAATCGGACATAAACCTCAAGGACTTCCCATTGTCCTCAAGATAAAACCCAAATTCCTAAGAAAGACAAATAAGGACCTTCATGATTGGGTCCTTATTACCTCCATCTTATCTTATTTCTCCCAAATGTATTGCTCACACTTTCCCCTAACTGTAATCAACTCTGTTGTCCAAAGGTATCATATATTCTTCTACTTTTACACTGTAACTTTGGTTTGAAACACTCTTCCCAACTTCTTCACTTTCCAATACTCATAGCTTCTCTTAATCTTATTTTCCCAGGTAATCGTTCTTTCACTCCATATAAATTGTTATTCAAAATTCACTTCAGATTAAAATTAAATACTGAAATTATTATGACACTGAAAAAATGCTTGGTAAAATTCAACATCCTCTTGATTAAAAACAAACTCTTAGCAAATTGAAAATTTTAAAGTCTCAAATGTGAGAGAAGTATTTTTAAATCAGAAACCTTATCATTTTATTATAAAAATGCTAAAACATTAGAGACACCCAATGTAAAGGAAGAATAGGAGAGACTACCAACTTCTACTGCTATGTTAATGTTACAAACATAATGAGAAGTACTATAAATATTAGAAAGGCAAACTGTAATTCTATGCTGATGATACAGGATTATCTTCAAAAAAATAACAGAATCAATGAAAAACCAACAGAAATAATAACTTAGCAATGTGGAAGCTGCAATACAAAAATCATTTGCTTTCTGACATATTGGCAATAAATAGTTTAAAAATTTAGGGTGGAAAAAAAAAAGATCCCCGAGTAACAGCTTTCCCTCTATCCCCCAAAGACTAAATAATACAAAGACATTAATTCTCAAATTAATTTATACATTCCCATTCAATTATGCTCAAAATCCAAATCAGACTTATTAAAGAACCGGACAATTTAAGGGGCACCTGGATGGCTCAGTCAGTTAAGCATCTGACTCTTGATTTCGGCTCAGGTCATAATCTCAGGGTTGTGAGATGAGCCCTGCATAGAGCTCTGTGCCCAGTGGGGAGTCTGCTTCAGAATCCCACCATACTCTGCACATGTGCTCTCTCTCAAATAAATAAATAAACAAACAAATAAATAAATAAATATTTTTGATTAATTGATTAAAGCACCTGACAGTTCATCTGGAAAAAAAAGTGAGACAAAAGCCATGAAACCTGGGGGGGGGGGGGGGGGGGGGGGCGGGGAGAGTCATAACAACTATCATTACAAAGCTCCATTAATAAAATATGACCCTACTGTAAGAATAGAAGAATAACTAGAATTGGTAAATCCATCAAGACTTGTATGTATTAGCATTTTAAGGGAGTGGAGAAAACACTGGGTTATTCTGTAAGTTATATTTAGACACCTGACCATCCAGTTGAAAAGATCTCCTGGACGCCTGGGTGGCTCAGCGGTTGAGCATCTGCCTTCAGCTCAGGGCGTGATCCCAGGGTCCTAGGATCGAGTCCCATTATCAAGCTCCCTGCAAGAAGCCTGCTTCTCCTTCTGCATGTCTCTCTCTCTCTCTCTCTGAATAAATAAATAAATAACTTAATAATTTAACAAATAAAATAAAATCTGAATAAATAAATAAAATCTTAAAAAAAAAAAGATCTCCATACACCAAACACTACACTTATTGTCAAATAAAGATTTTAATATAAAACACACAGTTGTAAAAGTACGACAAGGAAATACAGAATACCGTCTTTATGTTAGAGGGAGTCCAGACTTCCAATACGATGAAAAGCAAAAAGGTTAACATGTTTGACAGAATTCTCAGCAGCAGTTAAGTTAAAAAAGCCACACAAAAATAAATTATTTGATATATGATATCAGTAATGTTTCAAGACTTCACAAATCATTAAGAAAACTAGGAACTACCCAAAAGAGAAAAACGGACAAAACATAAATAGGTACACTTTAGCATTTTTTTCACGCCATTCCCCCCAAGTCTTTTTAGTCTTTTCCTAATATCCTAATACCCCCATAAAAATTTTTTTTAAGGTTTTATTTATTCATGAGAGAGAGAGAGAGAGAGAGAGAGAGGCAGAGACATAAGCAGGCCCCATGCAGGGAGCCTGATGTGGGACTCGATCCCGGGTCCAGGATCAGGGCCTGGGCTGAAGGTGGCACTAAACCGCTGAGCCATCCGGGCTGCCCTCCCACCTAAAATCTTAATACCATTGTGTATCTCTTTATGTATTGTATCTATGTAACTGTATTCATAAAAACTGCTAAATTTTTTTCACTCCCCAAGGGCCAATTTTTGAATGCATGATTTAATACAGCATGAGATAAACAACAGTTGGAAGTATTATTCAACACCTGTTATTGATGGAAGTACTCAACACTAAGAACATGAACATCAACCCTTCTATTTTTTTTTATGGGAACATCTGGTGATAAATGAGCCCTATAATTCACAGACCTTATTTTACATGAATTTTATTTCACTTATCTAATGAAAATTATATTAATAAGTGTATCTGTGCAAACAGTATTGCCTATCTAGACAGAGAGGGTATCAGAGAATTTTAGAATGGAAAGAAATCTGGGAATTGTCAATGGCACTTCTCTCCCCTTTAATCATACTCTCCCCCCAACTTAGGACCTTCCTGCCCCAACAAACTCATCTAGTTAACTCAGACTCATCTTTCAGGCAGGAGCTTGAATGTCACTTTCTCAAACCACCCGGACCAAGGACCAAACACAAACAGGTCCCTATGATACGCTTACAGTGTCTCTACTTTTCCTTCACAGACCTATTAGTAACTATGTACTTATGGTTGCTCATTTGTTTGTCTGCGTCCCTCACAATATTCTGAGCACCAAGAGCAAGGACTGGGTCTGCTTTGCTCACAACTATACACAAAGCACTTGTGCCTGGCATTTATATATGGATTTATATATAGGTTCCTATTTCCAATGTGTTCTGTAGGCCCCCAATTTTCACATTTCCTATCTGAATATCTTAAAAAAAAAAAAAAAAAACACCGACAACACAACACTAAAGGAATCCCACAGATGGCAACAAAATTCAATCCGCTAAGGCTGAGAAAATAGTTATTAAAGCTCTTCTTCAGTGATTCAAATGACAACCACCAAAATTACTGTACCAGATCCTATAAACTGTGAAATAATATTACCCTACACTTAAGTTTCCCCAACACACTGTAATCTGGTCACAACTACACTGACAGTTTTACATGTGCAGAGCATTCAGTCTCTTTTACTACCTACCACAGGTCTCCTGGTCGTTTTCCTGGGGCACAAAGGGGTTAAATTACTTAACCTGCTGAATTATTATTTTTTAAAGATTTTATTTATTTATGCATGAGAGACGCACAAAGAGAGAGAAGGAGAGGCAGAGACACAGGCAGAGGGAGAAGCAGGCTCCATGCAGGGAGCCCGACGCACGCCTGGATCCGGGGTCTCCAGGGTCAGGCCCTGGGCTGAAGGCGGCGCTAAACCGCTGAGCCACCCAGGGATCCCCTTACCTGCTGAATTAAAACACACGTTACCTGCAGAGAAGATGCAGGATCTCTGGAATCAACATACACATCTCTTAGTAACGACAGCAGTTTGTCATCTTTCCTGTCGATTTCCTCCTTAATTTCTGGATGCTCTAAGGACAGAAGAAGAAGGTCACAGTATTAAAACCAGAGAAAATTTCCTCCCAGCTCCTAACGCCTAACAGGAGAGAATCCCTTTGAGTTTGTTGCTTGATCAAGAGGCACTGGGACAACACGCCAGGTGCTGTGCGCGCAGATCAAAATGCCAGGTCAGGCTCGGGGCGCCTCGCTCTGCGAACACCCCGAAGGGACACTTCCAAGGCCCCAGGCCCCTTCCGCTTCCGATTCCCCGCAGCAGGTCGGTAGGCGGGGAAGATACAGGGGTGGCCGGGGTCGCACCTGCACCCGCACCTGCACCCGCACCTGCACCCGCAGAACCGCGACGTGGGCGGGGCCGTCGCTCCGCGGCAAGGGCGACGGGCCTCCCCCAAGGTCACGGGCCTGGGGTCCCGCCTTTCCGCGCCGGGCAGCCGAGTCCCCGCCGCCGCCCCGGGTCACCCCCGCGCGGAGCCCGCCCAGCCGGCCCCGGGGGGGGGAGGGGGGGACGGACGCGCCCTGCCACCGCTTACGGCTCATCTGCTCCCGCAGGAAGCTCTTGGTGGACGGGTGCCTGGGGGCGGGCGACGGCTTCATCCTGCTGATTTCCCGTTCCGCCCGGTTCTCCAGGTTGAAATTGCGGAGCGCGCGAGCCGCGGCGGCCCCCATCTCCGCACCGCATGACGTCCTCCGGGGCCGCCGCACGTGGGCCAGCGCGCGCCGGCGACCTCGCGGACGCTCCGAGCATGCGCGCTGCGGCCCGACCCCGGCCACGCGCCGGAAGAGCGGAGGCCCAACGCGCCCCCGCGCGCCCCCCAGCGGTCGGGAGGGCGCGCGGCTCGCCTCGGCCCAGGCTGTGTGGGAGGCAGCGCGTCCTGCCCCCGGCCCGCGGCCCGTGGCTGCCGCGCGCGCTCGCTGAGACCGCGTCCCGGGAACTGGACCTTGGGCGGCCGGAGAAGAGCCAAAGTGAAACCAAGTGCCCGTTCCCAGCCCGGGCGGCACCTGCCTGCGGCCCGCGGCGCGGTCCTGCGGGCCCGGGATCGAGCCCCGCGTCGGGCTCCCTGCGCGGAGCCTGCCTCTCCCTCTGCCTGGGTCCCTGCCTCTCTCTCTCTCCCAGTGTGTGTCTCTATGAATAAATAAATAAAATGTTGTGTTTAAAAAAATAATAATAAGGGATCCCTGGAGGGCCCGGCGGTTTAGCACCGCCTTCGGCCCGCGGCGTGATGCTGGAGACCCGGGATCGAGCCCCGCGTCGGGCTCCCTGCGTGCAGCCTGCTTCTCCCTCTGCCTGGGTCTCTGCCTCTCTGTGTGTGTGTGTGTGTCTTGTGAATAAATAAATAAAAATATTTTTAAAAAATAATAGAAACACCCATTCCTGTTTTCTGAGAGGAACATAAGGAAGGTGTATTCTTGGGGCGGGGTGGGGGGCGCCGGCTGGCTCCGAGGGTGCAGCGTGGGACTGGGCCTCGGGGCTGTGGGTTCCAGCCCGAGGTCAGGTGCAGAGATTACTTTAAAAATGAACGAACAACAGTGCAATTAATCATCACGGCTAGGGCAGCCCGGGCAGCTCAGCGGTTTGGCGCCGCCTTCAGCCCAGGGCGCGATCCTGGAGACCCGGGATCGAGTCCCGCGTCGGGCTCCCTGCATGGGGCCTGCTTCTCCCTCGGCCTGTGTCTCTGCCTGTCCCTCTCTATCTGTGTCTCTCAAGAATAAATATATTAAAACCTCTTTAAATTACAAAATAGATCTAAAAAATCATAAAAATCTCAAAAGTGTATTCTTGCCCCACGAGTATTTGTTCTCAGGCTTACTTAAACGCCCTTTATGTTCCTGCGTCCTTGCCTGATGCCGTTCTGAGCTGCCTTGTTCTCTTTGTCGAGGTCTTTCACATCCCGCTCTGCTAAGGCAATTTGACTTGACTGAATCCGTTTCAATCATGTTGTCCTCTCTCTGCGTTTTTTTCTTTTTTTTTTTTTAATATTTATTTATTCATGAGAGCCACAGACTGAGACACAGGCAGAGGGAGAAGCGAACTCCTCGCAGCGAGCCTGATGCGGGACTCGATCCCGGATCCCGGGATCACCACCTGAGCTGAAGGCAGGCGTCCAACTGCTGGGCCACCCAGGCGTCCCGCCTTTTTTATTTTATTATTTAATTTTATTATTTTATTTAATTTAATTTTATTTTATATTTTTTATATTTTTTATATTTTTTATATATATATAAAAATATATTTATATATATTTTTTATATTTATATTTTTTATTTATATTTTATATTTATTTTATTTTATTTTATTTTATATTTATTTTATATGAGACAGACACAGAGAGAGAGAGAGGCAGAGACACAGGCAGAGCGAGAAGCAAGCTCATCGCAGCGAGCCCGATGCGGGACTCGATCCCAGGACCCACGGGTCACTACCTGAGCCAAAGGCAGATACTCAACCACTGAGCCACTCAGGCGTCCCTGGTTGGTTTTAAACCAGTGAAAAGGAAAGAATCCATCTAAAGATAATTGAATAATAGTGATTTTTAAAAAAGAATCAAAGAAAAGGGCAATTTGAAAGAAAATTAATGTAATTATTAACTACAATACTTAATCATAGTGAAAGTACTGCAAAGAACATAGCTTCCACCATTGATTATCATGAAATGTGTTTTTGCTGGGATTGGCCTTTGGAATGGATACAAGCTAACGGGTTCTCTCTGGTAGAGGTGGGAAGTTACCTGAAGGTGGCAGGCTGCTCCAAGATTTCATCTTTGAGACTAAGCAGGCCTGTAAGTCGGTGCTCTGTAGCCCAGATACTCAAATTTCTATGGATGTCAAGACATTTCATCTGCCTCACTATGTGCGTGAGCTTTAAGAGCTATGGTAGCACTTTCTACTCACTGCCTGTTAAAATATTTTCAAAGTAGAGAACTCATTTTCATAGAAATTTTACCGCACTTACAGCAGCATGTTAGGCATCTAGCAGCGTAAAAGTAATGTGAGACAGAAATTACAGGAAGGGTAGGGGGCTGTGGAAATTACTGAATGAAAGCACTCTGAGTTTCCACATGTGGGTAAGATTTGGATCCAGTGTTTCAGGAGCCCTCCAACCTGTGCCAGCTACATTATTGCCTGGTTCTGGCCTCGTGCTCCTCAAGTGCTCTTAAGAGCAGAACAGAAGCAGAGGTACTCCCATCAGAAATGCACAATTGGCTGTCATCACTTGGGAGTCATCATGGAAATTAAACTGAAATCACAAATGCATAATTCCAGCTCTTCTGGTCAAAATATGCAAAATAACAGGAAGTCTGGGCTCAGAACTCTCCTGGGCTTCTGTTACGGCTTGAAGTCAGGTCCCCCAGGAAAGTACAGCCAGGATGCTGCTCAGAATTAAGCATCTCTCTGAATGGAGTATTATGATGGGTATGTATTACTAAATATCTTAGGATGCTAATGGAATAAGCCCAGGATCCTGCCAACATAATAGAATATAAATTCTATGAGGGCAGAAATTTGTGTCTATTTTGTTTACTGCTATATTCATCACATTGAACAGTGCCTGGTACATACTAGGTACTAAATGAATGTCAAGTGAATATCAAATGAACCCAATGACAAGTAGGGGCCCTGAGCTGGAGTCCAAGCCCTAGCTACATAGGTTCCCTCTGCCAGAAGTGGATCCTTGTGAAAGTCACTCACTCTGGTTGAACCTACTCTCCTCATCTTAAGACGATAGTAATTAGTGGGTTTCACATAGCTTAAACATGTAAATATATGAATAAAATAAATATATATTTATATATTTATTGTTTTATATATAATATATATATATAATATGAAGCATCTAATACAGGTTTATTTCTGAGTTCACCATTCTGTTCCATTGGTCAGAATGTCTGTTTTTCTGCCAATACCATACTGTTTTAACTACTATAGATTCATAATATAGTTTAAAATCAGGGAGCATGATGCCTCCAGCTTTGTTCTCAAGATTGCTTTGGAACCAATATATTTTTGAAAAACAGCAATGAGGGAGGGCTTACCCTGTAAGATATCAGAACACAGTATAAAAACCTTACAGTGTGATACTGATACAGAAATAGGTAAATAAATCAATAAATACCATAGTGACAAGACAGACCTAATTATGTCACCCTATGGGGATCCCTGGGTGGCGCAGTGGTTTGGCGCCTGCCTTTGGCCCAGGGCGCGATCCTGGAGACCCGGGATCGAATCCCACGTCGGGCTCCTGGTGCATGGAGCCTGCTTCTCCCTCTGCCTGTGTCTCTGCCTCTCTCTCTCTCTGTGTGTGTGACTATCATAAATAAAAATAAATAAATAAAATTAAAAAAACAAAATAAAATAAAATCACCCTATGATGTAAGGATCCACATTTCCCCCCACAAATGGATAGCCACATTTCCAGTGCCATTTATTTACCAGCCCACCATTTCCCCTTGCCTATCATCACTATTCACCACTTGCTGTTTCTTTGTTCCTCTCCAGTGTTCTCCAGTTTTCCCTGCATCAGATTGCATCCGATTGCTTTCATATGTATCCATGAAGTAAGGGACATTTTGTCATGACTCGGTTAATTCTACTGAGGTAATTTTGTTCTGTGCATAGCAATTTCATCAGTATAATTCTCCATCTTGGCTCCAGCTACAGACAGTACCCCTGACAATTTGGCAAGGGAAAAAAATTGCAAAGTCATAAGTAACAAGCAAATACTCAAGAACTAATTTTCATTTCCAAGATTATGAAAACAGAGAATATGAAATAAGGAATGTCAGACGTTAAAGCTGTGAAAAGCAAATTGTAACCAGAGCAGTTTACCTTAGCTAGTGAGCCCAACTCAGTAACTCCAGAGGTAGTAGAGAAAACAAACCCCATCTGTCCATCTTCAGGTCTGGCCCTTTCTTTCTGATTGTAACTGTGTCTCTCTTTCTTTTACATCCATAGGTTAACATAATGATTATGAATTACTGGCAGTAGACAGGCCTGCATTTGAATCTTAGTTCTATCTTCCTGACTGCATGATTTCTGGGTAAGTCCTTAAATTTTTCTTTTTGTCGGTTTCCTCACCTGTAAAATGGGATTACCCGACAGGATTGCTGAGAGACACATAATCAATGTGAAGGCATAGGACTTGACATGTAATAAACATACAAGAACTGTTAGCAATTCTTTTATATATCAAAAATATTCATATAACATGAAACTTTTCGATAGTAATAACTTCAGATTTGGTTAGCACTTTATAGTAATTGGCTTTTTCAGATAATTTATTTCATTAATACATTTTTGCAATAGCCTAGTGTTTTATCCACAGTAGAAGTATTTCAGAGGTTGCATTTAGCCTGTTGTTTATAAAATAGTAGACACCCTAGGAGGTATATGAAGTCACCTTGCCCATAAACTTCTGGGAGCACTTTCTTATTGTCAGTTTGTGCCCCCTTTTACCCTGTCTCCTTTTCTGCTAGCTTCTCCCTCTTTCTGTGTCTAGGAATTCCATACCTCCACCTAAACTTGAGTGCACACAATCCCTGCTGAGCCTCATTTCTTTTGGAAGTGCCAGGGTTAGCCAAGACAGGGAGGCAGATATGGTAGACAGAATTCTGTGATGCCTAGTGACCCCAAGCAAAGAACTCAGACAAGCCTGCCTGGTCTTCTGACCTACAGAGCTATGGGATTATAAATGGATATGGTCTTAAGCCTTTACATTTATGGTGACTAGATATGCAGCAATAGAAAATGAATAAAACATAGCAGGTTAACCTGAGAGTAGGATTGGGGATGAAATGAATGGCAGTGGACCCAGGCAATCCCAGAGGCCAAGGAAAGTGTGCCTCCCACCCTGGAAACCACAAACCCAGGAGACTTCAAAGATTGCATCCTCTCCTCACATCTCACTCAATATAGCAAGTCCCTGACCGTATGCCAAAGCACTGTTTGGAGCCCTAAGGATAAAGTCAAAACTCAAATCCTTGTGACCAGGAATGACAGTATGGTAATGTAGTGTTATCACATGGGACAATTAATAGAAAAAACTTACTAGGAACAAAAACACAAGAGGGAAGGGGTAAACATACATGCATTTATACAAAGATTTTGCCAGTAGAAGGAGAAAATCACAACAACTCCTACCCCATAAAAACCTATGCAAATGATTTTGTTCAATTCATCAATGGAAATGGCAAGATTCAGTTCAAAGAATAGAAACATATGCCATCAGGGATTTAAAAAAAAAAGTAGAGGATGGCTAGGAAGAAAGAGAGGCAGAGAAGGAGATGAAGTTAATGTTGAAGTTGTCACAGGCCAGCTGGTAGAGGTCTTTAAATGGTGTGATATGGAGTTTGGTCTTTATTTTCTCTATGTATGAAGGTCTCTTGAATGGAAAAGAAACATAGGCTTGTTTTAGAAAAATGATTGGCATCCACATAAAGGGTGGTTTGGAAGAAAGAAATCAGGTAAGATGCTGCTATTATTGTCCATGGGGAAGGTAAGGTTCTTTTATCCATTTTTCTTAAGGTTACTGTTTAATCAGAGATCTGTGGAGGAACACTGTTAGATACACATTTCGCGTAAGCTGTATGAATAAGACAGCAACTTAGTAGGGTTTGTGACTGAGCACAAGATGTAGTTATCTGCTTTGATATTCTCATGCCACTTTTGGTGTAGGTAATCTCTTTTAGAACTTTTGATTAAATAGAAGCTCAGAATGTACTCACAAGTTCATGATGACTTGCAGGTTCCCTACTCATGGCCACAGGCGCAGCAGCACTTCTGCTTCTAGAGAAAGCTAAAAATATCAGTTCTGTCTACAGATTGCACAGTGTGATCTAGTAAACGAATAGATAAGGCTTCTGCTTTCATTGAAAAATAATTCATGTACCTAGCTAGCTACATTCTGATAAGGAGTTGAACATGTTTTCTGTAAGAAATTGTAAATGTCTATGCAAACAAGAGAGAATCTTATTACTTAGCCGTGTTGCTCTGTTAAGAACTAGTGGTAACCCTTTTAAAAATAACTTTAGATTATGAAAATTTCAAACATATTTAAATATGCTGAGTCTAATATAATAAATTACTTTGTACCTATCACTCAGTACCAGTAATTATCAGTTCATAGCAAGTTTAATTTCTTCTATATACCTTTTAATTTTCCTACCTCCCCCAGTTATGCTGAAGCAAATCCTATGTATCTTAACATTCTAAGAGCATCTTACCAAAACAAGGTCTGCTCTTTTAAAACATGACTATCAAATAATAGTAGTACTTTTTTAAAAGGCTGTAAAAGAAAAAAAGTATAGACTTTTGGGCGGGTTTACATTTGGTAAATTTGTTATTATTTGTTTTCGATGACCTTGAGCAATAAAGTCATAATATGCCTGTTAAACACTTCATGCTCAAAAAGCTCTTGAAATTGTCTCACCCTCTCTGTATACTTCACTGCCTACAGGCTTTCCTTTCACTGGCTTTCCTCCCTCTAAAAGACCGGAACACTTGCTGTTCATCAGAAGAGTGACTCTGTAATTTCAAGATGCTGAAACTGAACTCACCCAGCTCATTTCTGTATCAACTCCTGCTACAAGGCCATTCTTGTTTTCAACTGGTTGATTGAGCCAGATGACAAATGAAGTATGATTCATTTGAATAACAACATCCCATCCCTGCTCCCTTGCCAGCCCCCCACCTCCACCCCTCAAATTAGGGTTCTGGTTAGTGCCCAAGATGTACAACTAATAGTGCTACTTTGCATGTGAGTAATTAATTTTTCATCTTCCAACTCAGAATCCAACAGAACAGACAGATGAATAGTAGATCATGCAGCAAAATTCTTAAATTTAACACATAGGGCGACTAAGATGTAGAGGTGTGGTAGGCTCAATAATGGCTCCAAACACCTCAAAATCCTAATTTTTGTAACCTGCAAAAGTATCTTAAATGTAAAAGACATTACAGGTGTGATCAATTTAAGGTTCATGGGATGAGGAGATAATCTTGGTGGGCGCTAAATGTGGTCACAGGGGATACCTGGGTGGCTCAGAGGTGGAGCGTCTGCCTTTGGCTCAGGGCCTACTTCTTCCTCTGCCTACATCTCTGCCTCTCTCTCTCTCTCTCTCTGCTCATAGATAAATAAAATCTTTTTTAAAAATGTGGTCACAGTTTTCCTTATCAGAAGGAGCCAGAGGATGCTCTGACATAGAATAAAGTGGTGTGATCACTGAAGCAAGCTGCTGCGTTGCCTGCTTGAAGATGGAGGAGTAGGCCATGAGTCCAAGAACGCTGGAAAAGTCAAGGAAACAGGTTCTTCCCTAGGGACTCCAGTGAGAACACAGTCCTGAAGACATCTTGATCTGGGCCAGTTAAACTGATTTCAGACTTCTATCCTCCAGAACTGTAAGAGAAGAGATGTGTGTGGCTTTGAGCCATCAAATTTGTTCTAATTTGGTATAGTAGCCAAGGGAAACCAAATCTTCCCTATCCCGAGATAACATGACCAAGATGAGAGACAGCTGCACTAGACGCCGTGAGTTTTGACTTCCATTTTAAAGGAAAAAGAACATTTTCTAGGCAGCTCCCAGCCTTGCTTGTGACAAGGACAGGGGAGAGAGAGCCTGCAAATGCCCAGGTCCAGCTTACAGATAAACTGATGGTAATGTCTTCTTGATAAACCTCCTCCAACAGTGTTCCAATCCAACAGAACAAAAAACGCAAAGGCTCTCTGAGGCAGAAGTATGCTTAACGTGGTATTCATATGTACTGGTGTCACTCCTTTGTCACTCATTCCATAACAGCTAAGCCATAAATCCCCCAAAAAAGGATCACAGGCCAGCAAAGCAACCCATGGTATATCTGTGTCTCTGATGTCAAGCAAATATACTCCTTCATAGTGTACAAGAAAAAATGGAGGAAATTTCGGGATGAATGAAGGACTTTTTGTGTCAGAGTAGCCCAAGTTACGAAAGTACAAGCTGATGTTAGCATCAAGGAATATTCCTGGAAAAAGAAAACACCCAAACTTTGCCAGACACACAGAAGTGTCCAAGGATAATTGTATACAATTAGCAATAAAACTGGGCTTACCTAGTGATTTGGCAGGATTAATTTGTGAGATGCGTGAAAAAGGTTACATGAATGTTATTATCAGATTTCTGTCACCTGCTCGCCTCTCTGCATTTACAGTCATGAATGACAGTGCTTGCTCAGATTCATGCATCACCTTACACTTCTGAATACTTCTGTCCACTAAGCCCTTACCAAAAATAGAAAGACTAAGAAAAAGACAAAGCCTTTTCTCTCTCCATCCCATGGGCCATGGAGCTGATCACTTTGAATCATAAGATGTTAGAGCTTAAGAAATAATCCAGCATAAACTGCTCATTTCTCAATGAGAAACAGTCCACTGTCCATACAGTATGGCCCTCTCCCACTCACCACTTTCTAGTGCTGGCTCCAACACATGTCCTGCCTTCTAGCCATCTCTCTCTGGAGGAGTTCGGCTGCCCATGAAGACCAATTTTTTTTTCACTTATGCCTATTTGAATTCTAAGTGTTTGAGGATACACTTTGTTCATTTGTTGGAAACAAGAGAAACTGAATGTCCACTTCAGGGAAAAAAAGTTTATTTGAAGAGTATTGAGACTTACAAAGGCAGCTCTAGAAAGTCTCACAACAGGAGGACTGAGATGTTATCATTTGCTGACTCAAGTCCAGCTGCCTTCTGACGCTAAGTGACCTGATGTGGGTTATGTACCCATTTTTGGGTTGGGATGGAGTATTAGTCATCCTTACCAGAACTGCATGGAGTCAAGGGCAGTAATCATAGAGATGCTGCATGGAGAAAAACACTCCTGTTTTTCCTGCATAGAGGGGGAAAAAAAAAAGCTCCTAAAATTAACTGCTCTGCTGTGGAATTTCATATGTGTGTCATGAAGGCTTATTTTGGGTCTTTCTTACTTTAATGACCCAAGTTTTACACTCAACGGCTTGTATGAATGGTCTTAATTTTAGTTATGGACTATGCTTTGTATCCTAGCTTATACACAAAACTGTATCCCACAGTTTTAAAAAGAGCAAATCTGCTACCCTGCTCACCTTGTTCTGGGTTACTCTTTAGCTAAGGCAGTCCCATCTCTTAGCTCCATAACAAGCAAGTTGAGAAGAAACAGACTTAGGAGAAATGGGATGACTTAACTGAGTTTCTACAGATGGTTAGGGGCAGGTTTAGAACTAGAATCCAGGTATACTGATTCCTCATTTAGTATTCTTTCTTGCTGGATGGAATTACTTTCAGTCCAGCATTTGATAGCTAATGAGAAAAGGAAACTAGAACTATTGCCAGGGAATGAGAACATTCAGAAAAGACTTAAAAGTGCTATGTCTTTTGAATGCAGGGCTGGGATTGTGATTTGGACACATTGAAAGTTAGACATGGAATGTCAGCAGTATTGTCTTGCTGGGATTGTATAATTATTAAGAAGATGGATGATAGTTTGAGTAGAAAGATTGAAAGGACTTTGTACTTTTTTGTACTCATACCATGTCATACATGTGACAGGTGAGAAAGGAGAAGTGGCAGGAAGAGAACTGGAAGTGTGTGTGTGCCAGGAGTTCAGAGACAAGACACACAAAGTCAGTTTTGGAGTGGGCCAGACTGTGTGACATGGCACTTTCCCTGACCCAAAGACTAGGTCCTCTCACTTTGGGAGTGTAGAGCTACACCAGGTAGACACCAGGTAGACACCAGGTGTCTGCAGCCATAGCAGACCTCTTTACTATCCACAACATGCCCCTTCTAGAGAGTCTCCCGTCTTTGGAACCAAAGAGTGTCATCTGAGAAGTCGTACACCTAGGACCTCCCTGTTTTTAATAACCTTGGTCCCAGGGGTAGAGAAAGAGAAATCTTCCAACAGGAGATAATGCAAAAAATAAAACTTTCCTCTTAGGATGGCTTAGTTGGAGAGGTTACTTGAAGGAGAATATCCAAGGGTTGTGTTTATACAATAGGGTAAGACTGACTCCCTCGTGTATGAGAGAAAATGTAAACTGTACTTTAGATAAATAATAGTATCTATAGCATTTTGTGTGCATACTCTAACTTGTGTTGTTTCTTGCTGTTACTTTTGCATTGGCTTTCCCAGCTCCCATGTAGGACTCATGGGGAAGTGTCATTATCACTTGCCTGTATATATCTACAGCACTTTATATGGTGATTTGTAAGCAGTACATGCTTAATAAATGCCTGGGGCTGATAATAAAACGTAAATTTGCTTTTTTTTTGCTTATTTTAAAAATCAGTTGGGGGCACCTAAATGATTCAGTCAGTTAAGTGACTGCCTTCATCTCAGGTCGTGGTCCTAGGGTCCTGGGATCAAGTCCCACATCGAGCCCCCTTCTCTGAGGGAAGCCTATTTCCCCTCTGCCTCTCTCTCTCTCTCTCTCATGAATAAACAAAATCTTAAAAAATAAAAAAATTTTAAAAAATTAAAAATAATTGTATCTTAATGAAAGTTACTGATTTATTCCTCAATCTTTGCTGCATTTCCACATGTAATCCCTTAAGCCTTTTAGGTAAATCTTCAGTATTAATAGAAATACGATTTTAATCTGGATTACCATGAAGCAATTAGATTTGGCACATGGTTTGTTGATAAAATTAGAGACATGTAACACTAGAAGAGACTTAAGTTATGACTCTCAAACAAATGCTGTTCTGGATAAATAATGGTTATTTTTATTTTATTTTTGTTTTGTTTTTAAGTAGGCTTCATGCCCAAAGTAGGGCTCAAACTCACAACCCTGAGATCGAGAGTTATATGCTCTACCGACTGAGCCAGCCAGGTGCCCCAATATTGGCTAATTATATTTAAAATACTACTATTTACTAAAATTATTTATATATGGTTAATTTTATGTGAATGTGTATTATAAAATGAATACAGTTAATTGTATGAATAGTTTAACAAAACAACTATATTTTAAGTATATTTTTTATTTATTTGAGAGAGTGAGCATCAGAGAACAAGAGTGGGGTGAGAGGCAGAGGGAGAAGCAGACTCCCCACTGAGTGGGGGGGGCCCAACGTGGGGCTGGATCCCAGGACTCTGGGGTCTTGAGTTGAGCTGAAGGCAGATGCTTAACCAACTGAACCACCCAGGCACCCCCTACATTTCTTTTTTAAAGCATTCCAATAGTAGTTTGAAATTCTGTATTAGTTTGCTGGGACTGCTGTAACACAGTGCCACAAACGTGGGTGGTTTTCACAATAAAATTTATTCTTTGACAGTTCTGAAGGCTGAGGTCAAGTCATTGGCAGGGTTACTTCTGAGGTCCAAGAGAAAATCTGTTCTAGGTCTCTCTCTTAGCAACTGCTAGCTTGCTAGCCATCTTTGGTGTTCCTCAGTTTATAGAGCCACCTCATCTCTGCCTTCATCTTCACATGGTGGTACTCCCTGTGTGCATGGCTATGTCCTAATTTCCCTTTTTGATAAGAACACCAGTCATATTGGGTTAGGAGCCTACCTTACCCCAGCCTGATCTCATTTTAACTAATAACACCTACAATGACCCTATTTCCAAATAAGGTCACAATCTGAGGTCCTGGGGTGAGGACTTCAACCAATAAATTTGTAAGAGGGTTTTGCAGGGGAGAGGACACAATTCAACCCATCATACATTCTTAATCAGTAAGAAATTTTTCTTTATGTCTAATTAAATGATTTTCTTATTCAATCAGGTCCCATTTCCTTTCTTCTTTAGTGGGAAAGTGGGCTTGATTCTGCTCCTTACCTATGGCAAAGAAGATGAACCTCACTTTCTACACCATTTTTAGCTCCTACACAAAGCAGGAGGAATGACTAATGTAATCTCATAAACGTTCATTAGGCCACCTTCTTTTCTGTGAGGTTATTAGACCTTAAAGGCAGGATCCAGGCCTGAACCTTCTTCTTTCCCTTGTAGTTCTCATTGCCATCCAGAAAACAAACCTGTAAAAGGCCCTGGTCTTCCTCCCAGAGGAGGCAGGCCCAGCCAGCTACCCTGCTTGGTGAGATCTGGCTCCACAGACAAGAGGCAGGTGGCTAATTCTCCTCCATGATGCATCTGTTCATATCACAGTGTTAGGGATGGAGTCAAAAGCCCCTTGCAGATACTGCCACTTGGGGCCTAAGACTCATGATTACCAGTCACCCTGCAGTGGGATAAGGGGAAGGGGTGGTTTTTGAGTCAGGGCCTCTTTTGACTTTAGTGACTCCTGGCTCAGGTGAATGTGCTTCAGAGTGGGCTTGCTTTCAGCTAATGGTGAGATCTTACACTTAGGGCTTTGGAGTCAAACTGGCAGATTTAGGAAAGGAGATACAGGATACCTCAGTTTAACCTTAATTCTGAGCCCCGTGCTCAAATTCATTTTGCCCCTGCATTGAGGTTTCACAGGCACTTGATCAAATGTTAGGAAACCTGGTATGTTGTTTCCTGATGGTTCTTGTTTTCCTTGTATGCACCTTTAATATAAGCAACTCAGCAATTTGGCCAGCCTGTTGGCATCTTCCCCTTTCCTTCCTCCATGCTATACTCCTGGAAACAAATAGAACCATTCTCCACCAAGAAGAGCACTACTCTCCAGTATTCAGCCAAATGTCCCACCATGTACTCATTGGAGCTTTCCTGGTCTATCTTCTCCCTCCATCCCCTCTCCATCTTTCAAATCCCTGATCTCCATTGCTGGCTTTTGGTAACTGCTTCTTCTCTTTGGATTTGGGATTCTCCAGGGCACTGTCCGTGATTCACTGACTTTGGATTCCCATGTGACACTCAGCTCTGAACAGTACCCTGTCTTTGACATTCAGGACAGTTTGGGAAAGCCTCTAACTCAGCCTCAACTGTTAGGCCAGCCATCCTTCTCCTTAAGCCAGAGCAGAGGGATACAGAGCTCTGCAGTCGACCTCTATTCTGGGTCCTTTGCCACCAGGAAGAAATGGGTGATGGAGAAGCTGTGGCTGCACCTTACAGAATGACAATGTCTGGCTTACAGCACCGTGGCTCAGCTGGCGGGGGGTGGGGGGGGCAGGTGGAACCACCAACACTGCATTCACATGTGCATATCAGTCAAAGCCTTTTCCACACGTTGTTGCCCCATGTCATGAGAAACACCAATTGTTTCCAGCACTTTTCTATGGTATCACATCAACATTAATGAAGATTATGTTGTAACAAAGGCTGGCACCACATTTCCTTTTGTTCTGAAGTTTTGTACAGTGCTAGGATATAAAATCTGACTCCATTCTCTTTTCCCAACTCCAAAAATTGTCTTTGTGAGTAGCGTTTTTTTTGTGTGTGAAAATGGACTCCCATTAGCCTCATCTTTCTTTTATCCTGGTGATGTTCTATAGGGGAACAGAGGGAATGAAAGGGGATTATGTGATGTTTGTAAAACCCCTTTCTGCATTCTGAAGTGACAGCACTAAGTCATAAGCCCCCTGGAGAAAAATCTCTGCCTTACAGCATTGCTGGCTTTTGCTCCATCAGCTGTCCCTCCTGGAAGAGGGTGTTCCCAGGCAGGGCTTTCATGCCATGAGGATGACTTCAAGATAGACATGGTTCATGAAGCCTATATCCCTGTCAGGTTGATATGCTTGACTTCCAATCCAGAGGTAGTATTTCTTCATAAGCTTATATACCCCAAACTACAGTGGCATTTTTTGTGTCTTCCACCTTCATGCTTAAAGATCTTGGTGTCTTTTGTGAAGAAAAGGAATTCTGTGTGCTTTGAGACAACCTGTCCACCAGCCCTATAGACTGGCCCTTGCACTTGCTCAGGGATCCTGAGGCTCTCATGCGCTTTCAACCTCTCTGCTGGTTATCATTGTTCTTTTCTTTTCTTTTTTTTAAGATTTTATTTATTTTTTATTTGAAAGAGAGAGAGCATGAGTGGGGTTTGGAAGAGGACAGAGGGAGAGGGTTAACAGACTTCTCAGTGAGCAGGGAGTCTGGTGCAGGGCTCAATTTCAGGACCCCAGGATTTTGACCTGAGCTGAAAGCAGATGCTTAACTGACTGAGCCACCCAGGTGCCCCTGGTTTTCATTGTTCTAAAATCTTTACTCCAAATGATTCTCCATCGAGAATTGTCTACTCTTTGAGCTCTCTGATTCGTCTCTTCTCCATCAGCATTTTTTGTAAAGATTTTATTTATTTATTCATGAGAGACACAGAGAGAAAGAGAGAGAGAGAGAGAGAGAGGCAGAGACATAGGCAGAGAGAGAAGCAGGCTCCATACAGGTAGCCTGATGTGGGACTCGATCTTGGGACTCCAGAACCATGCCCTGGGCCGAAGGCAGGCACTAAACCGCTGAGCCATCCAGGGATCCCCTCCACCAGCATTTAAATGTGATCAAGACTCCTGAAAAATCTCAACACTGTCTCCCCTACCTCCTACCCAATATCTCTTCCCCTGCTAAAGTCAAATTTCTTGAAAGTATTGTTTACCTTTTGATTTCCACTTCCATGCCTCCTATTCATGCCTCAAACTTATGGCCAATAGGCTTCTATCTCTACTACTTCAGTGAAACTACTTCCAAGCACCCCACAAAGTCCCAAACTGTTAAATCCATAAACCCTTTCTTTCCTGGTCTTATCTGAGCCTTCTGAAACATTTAGCACAGTTGGACATGCCTTCCTTCTTGAGATATTCTTTTCCCAAATTCCTCCCGGGCCTGTCCTTCATTTTCTTGCAGGACCCACTCTTCCATTTCCCCCTTAAATATGCATTTCCTCAGTGATTTGTTTTAAGCTCTCAATTCTCCTCATTCTGTACCGTCTTCCTGGGTAATCTCATTCCATTGCTAGCTTCAATTCTCACCCTAATTCTGATGATTCCCAAATCTGTCACCCCAGCTTCCACCAAGCCCATAGAACCACCTGTTTCCTAAATACCTCCTCACAGGTGTCCTACGGGCCTTTTCAGGATTTCTTGCCTGACCCAGGAAATCTCAGTGAGGTGACCTTCTAAGTAACTCCACAAACTAGTCATCTTGCCCTTTAATCACCTGTTCATTTGTTTTCCTTTCTCTTCCACCTGCACATATACACACTTCTCACCCATGTAGCTTGGGAGCCCTGTTGGAGCAGGAACCACACTGTCATTTTTGCTGTGGTATTCTGTATTTCTGGTAGAAGCTCAGAATTTTTTGTTGACTGAAAAAATGTGGATGCACTATGATTCCAACATGTTACTGCTACCTGCTTCTGTTCATTATCTATTTCCTGGGCCAGCTGTAAAGTTTTTGAGCCCATAGATAAGCATAGATTTGTGGATGTTTATAATCTTGCTAAGATTAGGAAGTAGTATTAATGAAGTGTTACTAAATGGCCTTCTGACATGCCTGCCCTGTTTAAGTACCTCATAACTCTGATTACCCTTGACAATACCCCAGCAACTAATAAGATGAATCCTGCATATCCTATTGGACAGCAGTGGCTAAGCAGACAACATAGTGATGTTTGGTCTTGGCACTTGTCTGGGAGACTCAAACTAACTGTAGTAGCCAGCCACTATCTTTGAAATACAATGTGGGGCCTATCCTGACTGTTGCTGGTTTTCATTTTTAAATTCATACATACTAGTGGTATGGCAAATGTGTACCACCTGAATCTCCCGGGGGTGGGGGGGTGGGGGGAAGGCTCTAATTTGTAGCATTTGTTCATTTCCACAGTGTAAATAGTGCTACCTCGGCTAATGTCAACCTGATGTTATAAAATTCCGGAAAATATAACAGTAACTTTTTGTGAGTGGTACATGTTGGCTCCAGCACAACCAACACAGTCTGGATGGGTGGGGAGGGGCACTATATAAGCTTAATTTTCATAAATCATCATTCACCTTAAATTCATAAGAGTTAACTGCTTATGACTAGAAAAAAATTCAGAGAGAAAGCAGTGATTTTAAGAGTAGCTTGACAAAAGCAGTCCTGAGGGGGAAATACATCGCAATACAAGCATCCATCCAAAAACTGGAAAGAACTCAAATACAAAAGCTAACCTTACACCTAAAGGAGCTAGAGAAAAAACAGCAATTAGATCCTACACCCAGCAGAAGAAGAGGGTTAATAAAGATTCGAGCAGAACTCAACGAAATCGAGACCAGAAGAACTGTGGAACAGATCAACAAAACCAGGAGTTGGTTCTTTGAAAGAATGAATAAGATAGATAAACCATTAGCCAGCCTTATTAAAAAGAAGAGAGAGAAGACTCAAATTAATAAAATCATGAATGAGAAAGGAGAGATCACTACCAACACCAAGGAAATACAAACGATTTTAAAAACATATTGTGAACAGCTCTACGCCAATAAATTAGGAAATCTAGAAGAAATGAACGCATTTCTGGAAAGCCACAAATTACCAAAACTGGAACAGGAAGAAATAGAAAACCTGAACAGGCCAATACCCGGGGAGGAAATTGAAGCAGTCATCAAAAACCTCCCAAGACACAAAAGTCCAGGGCCAGATGGCTTCCCAGGGGAATTCTATCAAACGTTTAAAGAAGAAACCATACCTATTCTCCTAAAGCTGTTTGGAAAGATAGAAAGAGATGGAGTACTTCCAAATTCGTTCTATGGGGCCAGCATCACCTTAATTCCAAAACCAGACAAAGACCCCACCAAAAAGGAAAATTATAGACCAATATCCCTGATGAACATGGATGCAAAAATTCTCAACAAGATACTAGCCAATCAGATACAACAGTACATTAAGAAAATTATTCACCATGACCGAGTAGGACTTATCCCCGGGACACAAGGCTGGTTCAACACTCTTAAAACAATCAATGTGATTGATCATATCAGCAAGAGAAAAACCAAGAACCATATGATCCTCTCAATAGATGCAGAGAAAGCATTTGACAAAATACAGCATCCATTCCTGATCAAAACTCTTCAGAGTGTAGGGATAGAGGGAACATTCCTCAACATCTTAAAAGCCATCTACGAAAAGCCCACAGCAAATATAATTCTCAATGGGGAAGCACTGGGAGCCTTTCCCCTAAGATCAGGAACAAGACAGGGATGTCCACTCTCACCACTGCTATTCAACATAGTACTAGAAGTCCTAGCCTCAGCAATCAGACATCAAAAAGACATTAAAGGCATTCAAATTGGCAAAGAAGAAGTCAAACTCTCCCTCTTCCCTGATGACATGATACTCTACATAGAAAACCCAAAAGACTCCACCCCAAGATTGCTAGAACTCATACAGCAATTTGGTAACGTGGCAGGATACAAAATCAATGCCCAGAAGTCAGTGGCATCTCTATACACTAACAATGAGACTGAAGAAAGAGAAATTAAGGAGTCAATCCCATCTACAATTGCACCCAAAAGCATAAAATACCCAGGAATAAACCTAACCAAAGAGGTAAAGGATCTATACCCTAAAAACTATAGAACACTTCTGAAAGAAATTGAGGAAGACACAAAGAGATGGAAAAATATTCCATGCTCATGGATTGGCAGAATTAATATTGTGAAAATGTCAATGTTACCCAGAGTTACACGTTTAATGCAATCCCTATCAAAATACCATGGACTTTCTTCAGAGAGTTGTAACAAATTATTTTAAGATTTGTGTGGAATCAGAAAAGACTCCCAATACCCAGGGGAATTTTAAAAAAGAAAACCATAGCTGGGGGCATCACAATGCCAGATTTCAGGTTGTACTACAAAGCTGTGGTCATCAAGACAGTGTGGTACTGGCACAAAAACAGACACATAGATCAATGGAACAGAATAGAGAACCCAGAAGTGGACCCTGAACTTTCTGGTCAACTAATATTCGATAAAGGAGGAAAGACTATCCATTGGAAGAAAGACAGTCTCTTCAATAAATGGTGCTGGGAAAATTGGGCATCCACATACGGAAGAATGAAACTAGACCACTCTTTCACCATACACAAAGATAAACTAAAAATGGATGAAAGATCTAAATGTGAGACAAGATTCCATCAAAATCCTAGAGGAGAACACAGGCAACAGCCTTTTTGAACTCGGCCACAGTAACTTCTTGCAAGATACATCCACGAAGGCAAAAGAAACAAAAGCAAAAATGAACTATTGGGACTTCATCAAGATAAGAAGCTTTTGCACAGCAAAGGATACAGTCAAAAAACTAAAAAGCAACCTACAGAATGGGAGAAGATATTTGCAAATGACGTATCAGATAAAGGGTTAGTTTCCAAGATCTATAAAGAACTTATTAAACTCAACACCAAAGAAACAAACAATCCAATCATGAAATGGGCAAAAGACATGAACAGAAATCTCACAGAGGAAGACATGGACATGGCCAACATGCACTTGAGAAAATGCTCTGCATCACTTGCCATCAGGGAAATACAAATCAAAACCACAATGAGATACCACCTCACACCAGTGAGAATGGGGAAAATTAACAAGGCAGGAAACCACAAATGTTGGAGAGGATGCGGAGAAAGGGGAACCCTCTTACACTGTTGGTGGGAATGTGAACTGGTGCAGCCACTCTGGAAAACTGTGTGGAGGTTCCTCAAAGAGTTAAAAATAGACCTGCCCTACGACCCAGCAATTGCACTGTTGGGGATTTACCCCAAAGATACAGATGCAATGAAACGCTGGGACACCTGCACCCCGATGTTTCTATCAGCAATGGCCACAATAGCCAAACTGTGGAAGGAGCCTCGGTGTCCATCGAAAGATGAATGGATAAAGAAGATGTGGTTTATGTATACAATGGACTATTACTCAGCCATTAGAAAAGACAAATACCCACCATTTGCTTCAACTTGGATGGAATTGGAGGGTATTATGCTGAGTGAAGTAAGTCAATCGGAGAAGGACAAACATTATATGGTCTCATTCATTTGGGGAATATGAATAATAGTGAAAGGGAATAGAAGGGAAGGGAGAAGACATGGGTAGGAAATATCAGAAAGGGAGACAGAACATGAAGACTCCTAACTCTGGGAAACGAACTAGGGGTGGTGGAAGGGGAGGAGGGCAGGGGGTGGGGGTGAATGGGTGACCGGCACTGAGGAGGGCACTTGACGGGATGAACACTGGGTGTTATTCTGTATGTTGGCAAATTGAACACCAATAAAAAATAAATTTATTATTAAAAAAAAAAGAGTAGCTTGACTCAGATTTTCTCTAGGTTTTCCTTTGGCATCTAAGGCTTTCATCATTCTGGGCCCAGCACTGTTCCACCCAGGGGGAAGGGCATGATAGCTAGAATAATGGTCCTCAAAGATGTCCACGTCCTAATCCCTGCAATTTATGTTACCTTACATGGCAAAGGGGAGCTAAAGATGCAGATGGAATTAATGATGCTAATGAGCTGACTTTAAAGGAAAGTAGGGGAGAGTATCCTGGACTATCCAGGATGGTTCAATATAATCACAGGGGTCTTTAGTGGTAGGAGAGAAAGAACCAGAGAGAGAGCAGTATGAGAAGGATTGGCCCAGAGGTTCTAGATTTGAGGATAAAGGACCCACAAGCAAAGGAATGTGGACAGCTTCTAGAAGCTGGAAGAAGGGCTAGGAAACAGATTATCTCTCCTAAGTATCTCCAGAAAATTACTCAGCCCTGCTGATAATTTGGTATTAGCCCAACAAGACCCATGTTAGTTTTCCAACCTATATCCTGTAATATAATAAATGTGTTCTTCAAGCTCCATATTTTTTTAGATTTTATTTATTTATACATGAGAGAGAGAGAGAGAGAGAGAGGCAGAGACACAGGCAGAGGGAGAAGTAGGCTCCATGCAGGGAGCCCTACGTGGGACTTGATCCTGGAGACCCTGGGCTGAGGGCAGCACTAAACCACTGAGCCACCCGGGCTGCCCTTCAAGCTCCGTATTTGTGGTAATGTGCCATGCAGCAATAGGAAACTAAGACAAAGAGTTATCACTATGTAGTGATACCGAGGCCCCTCTGCATTTGCTAAGAACCTGCTTACCTTTAACTCCTTAGCCATTTGGCTCCAAATCCTTGGCTCTGCAACCTTAATGATGATTCTGCCTTTGGCCCTCTGATCCCAGTTGTATTTCATCGTGCTGGCATTTGAACCATGGCTTTCCTAAACAGACTGATTTCTCTAATTCCCTTCACCAGATCGCATTGAGTAGGGACCCAGCTGAGTCACCCTGTATCATTCTCCTCATGAGGGAAAAGGGTATTTAGCTAGTCATAGTTGTCCCAACATTGTTCCTGTTTTTTCCATTTCCTCAGCCCCCACAACTGTGTTCCACATTTCTAGCACCTAAATCCTAGACAATGACAACAATCTTTCTTCCAAACCATTAGGAAGATCAGCCCTCACAAGAGAAAGAACAAATGTCACCTGTGCTTCCTGACAAAAGTACAAACATCTTGGTTGCCATTCATAACTTCCCCAATGTTGCCTCAATCTACTTTACTGAAGAAATTTCTAGATATTTCTCTAGTGAAGTGTGCAATGGAAACACAATGGTGCCTAAAGCTATTTTTGATTTCGTGGCTTCTTAACTCATATCCACCCATCATCTAACAAATATTTATGGAGTTTTTTCTTTTCTTTCTTTTTTTAAGATTTTATTTATTTCTGAGAGATGCACAGAGAGAGGCAGAGACAGAGGCAGAGGGAGAAGCAGGCTCCCTGCAGGGAGCCCGATGTGGGACTCCATCCCAGGACTCTGGGATCACGCCCTGAGCTGAAGGCAGGCATTCAACCGCTGAGCCACCCAGCTGTCCCTACTGAGTGTTTTTCTAATACCTGTATCAGACAAGGTAAATGGTACAAAAAGTAAGGCCAAATAAAATGAATAAAACAATGGTTATGCTATTGAAGAACTC
Source organism: Vulpes lagopus (assembly GCF_018345385.1). Classification (NCBI taxonomy): domain Eukaryota; kingdom Metazoa; phylum Chordata; class Mammalia; order Carnivora; family Canidae; genus Vulpes; species Vulpes lagopus. Next base: position 17,637,665 of record NC_054824.1, on the reverse strand, counting down.
ACAAGCTAACAGAGACATTAAAATATGCCAGCAAAATTTCAGTAACTTCTGACAATGGATGATAGGGATTATGTCAGGTACCTTGGGGGCTCAATGGAAGGAGCAGCCTAACTGGTCTTCTTTGTGATTCCTTCTTTCACTCAGAAGGTGCTATACTTTCAAGGAAGGGGCACTGACTATGGGAGTTAGAAACGTGGATTTCAGCCCCAATTCTACAATTAATTTCTTGGTGAGTTAAAAAGGAAATTGGTGAATTCATGAAGGAAAAAAATGGGATGGGTGATACTCATAAAACGGGGAGTAGCAAGAGTGAGAATTAATAATGTTCTGTAATCATAAAAAGAACATGCCACACCAAAATATGCCACTTTGTCCTAAAGATTATTATTTTTGCTAAGGGCAGTTATGAAACAGCAAACACATAAGGAGCTTATTCTCTTCCCTCTTTTTGTTTAAACACCGGACATAGGGCACCTGGGTGGCTCAGTGGTTGAGCATCTGCCTTCAGCTAAGGGCGTGATCCCCGAGTCCCGGGGATCCTGGGATCGAGTTTCATATCAGGCTTCCCACAGAGAGTCTGCTCCTCCCTATACCTATGTCTCTGCCTCTCTCTGTGTGTCACTCATGAATAAATAAATACAATCTTAAAAAAAACCCAAAAAACATAGGACATAAATTTCCCTTTGTGGAGGTGTTCCCTCTTTCTTCTCCTGTACCAGAAAGAGAACAACCCCTATCACTGGAGACTGAAAGTCAGTACCAAGATGAGTCTGCACAAACAAACCTTACTCAAATAACCCTTACATTTCATAAGTTTCCCCCTATATTTACTTTCCCGTAATTAACCACTCTTGGAAACCCAAACTGCATTCCCCTTACTTTGTCACTTCTCCACAATGGATTGCCCTTTGTTAAAATGGGATATAAACCCCAGGGTCTAACCACCTCCTTAGGCCTTCACTTCTTTTTTGTAAAAGCTTCAGTGTGCATAAACATTAAAATACTGACATCAAATAAAATTTGTATGTTTTCCCTGTTAATCTGTTTTTGTCAGTTTAATTCATGGGTCTCAGTCAGAGAATACAAAAGGGTAGAGGAAAAGCTTTTTTCCTTCCCTACCCTTACTCAAATAAAACCTATTGTTTATGGCTTGGGTCAAAGGCCATATTTTCCTCCTTCTCTTATATATAGTGCTATTTTTTTTTTTTTTTTTTTTTAGAAGGAAAAGCCTTTTGAAAAGAACAATGTACTAAGAGCCTACCGTGTCAGATGCATTTTATTTTTTTTTGGTTGTTTTTTTTTTTTTTTTTTTTTTTTTTTTTATGATAGCCACACAGAGAGAGAGAGGCAGAGACACAGGCAGAGGGAGAAGCAGGCTCCATGCACCGGGAGCCCGACATGGGATTCGATCCCGGGTCTCCAGGATCGCGCCCTGGGCCAAAGGCAGGCGCCAAACCACTGCGCCACCCAGGGATCCCTATATAGTGCTATTTTTTAGTGGTCATTATTAAGGAATTTTTCCCCCATAAACTGTACTTAAATGTACAAGTCAATGAATTATTCTCAAATGAACAATCCTGAACCCTTTCTAGAGTCAAAAACATAACCAGACCCCTGGAGCCTTGTGTGCACTTCATTTAAGCACTTTTGATGTGCTGCCATATTAAATAGTATGGATTTTGAAGACAGGCATATTAGCCAAGATTCTTATGTTGAAAATTATAAAACTCAAATTAACTTACTTTAAACGGAAGATGACAAGATGCACACAAAATCAAAGGGTGGGAAATATGGGAATGGAGCTGGATTTTGGGTGACCTGGGATGGAAACACTATCTCTTTCTCTCTTCCTCTTCTCTCCTTGCTTTCCTCATTCTCTGCTTCTCTCCATGTAATAGCCACATTGTCTCAAGATGTTTCCCCCTAAAGCCCCCTACTTTATAGTCATAGACCAGAAAAGAAATTCTCTTTCCTTGAGTTAAAAAGAAAAACATCCTTGGGTGCCTGGCTGGCTCAATCAGAAGAGTATGTGACTCTTGATCTCAGGGTTGTGAGATTGAACCCTATGTTGGGTATAGAGGTTAAATAAATAAACATAGAAAAGAAAAGAAAAAAGAAAAGAAAAGAGAAAAGAAAGGAAAAAACATCCTGGTAAAGGCCTATTGTCTGGCTGACCTGAGTTACATGCTCACCCCTGGCGTCAAGGTAGGGGGTTTGTTACCAGAAGAAAGATGAGGCAAGAGAAAGGTGCTTGTAACAGAAAACAGTAGCCACGACTTCAGGACCATTTCCTGTTCAATGCCCCAGATGATGGTTACATTCCCTATAGAAGAGGCAGTCCTCTCTTTATGTTGTAGGAGTGCTGTTATCCTAAGGGAAACCAGACATGAGGACCATGTTTAATATAAAAATACCAGAGGACTGGTGATTTTTGAAGACAGAACAGCCTTTGTTTTTCAGACTGTCCTCTAGGACAGATTCTTAGCGATTCAGGTTGGAATCTAGAGAAGGATCTCTTTGTCTCAACACAGTTGACATTTGCGGCCAGATACTCCTTGTTGTTGGGGGTTGTCCTGTATTTTGCAGGATGTGTAGCTAGCTGCATCCCTGAATTTACTCTCTAGATAATGGTAGCGCCCTCCCTTTCCAGTCATAAAAACAGTAATGTCTCCAGGCATTATGTCCTCTGAGAGACAAGATTGCCTTTGGCTAAGAACCATTGGTCTGGAAGAAAGGAGCTACAAAAAAAAAAAAAAAAAAAAGGCAGTGAGGAAGAAAAGAGCTGATGTCCAATGTGCCATTGGAAGCAGCACTTACTGTGCCTGCAGTGGAAAGGTCATCTCCTACGTTACCACAGTAACAGGGTTCCTTGGTAAAAAACCTCTGAGATTACTTGAAGTGGGGTGACTGGTTTCTGTTAAGCAGACAGGTTGAACCTGGAGAAATATTTTTGTTATTTTTGACAGTTATTATGACCTATTTTACCTTTTGGTTGAGGTGACTGGGAAACATTAAAGTTTGAATGAAAGGATGATTTTAATGAATAAAGTTAATTTTTTTTCTTAATGGCACGGTTAAATTCATACATCACTGCTGTGGAATTAGAATTTTAGAAGTGTCAGTTATATTAATCTACATTATACTACTGTAAGATAGTGATGAATTTCCTGTGAAAATTGATCCCACACAGAGCACTCTAAGATTAGAAACTAAAATTCTCATGTATTATCAAGTGTTCAAGTTAAATTCCATGATAAGTTGCCTAAACATGAGTGAAACAGGGTCCTGAGATATCTTTACCTCCAGTAAAGAGGTAACTTAGCACTTGTTGTAAGCATTTATATCATTGAAAATAACTTTTATTGTTTTGTCTTAAAATAACAATTCTGATTCAACCTGAAATGTGCTTTGCAGCAGTAATGGAGCAGGAGAGAAGATGGGAACTACTCCTTCCCATCCCATTCCATGAGGTCCTGTCCTCTCTCCACCCCACCTTCCTATTGCATAGTGATGGGCTCTGAACCTAGCATGGGCCAGTATGGCTAAAGAGAAAGAGAGAAAGCAAAGAGCTAACAAGTAGAAATCTTGGGTCTGTCCTGGCCACTTGTTGCAAGTATGGGAATCCACTGACATATGTTTTCTTTTTTTTTTTTTTTTTAAATTTTTTTATTTATTTATTTATGATAGTCACAGAGAGAGGGAGAGAGAGAGGCAGAGACATAGGCAGAAGGAGAAGCAGGCTCCATGCACTGGGAGCCCGATGTGGGATTCGATCCAGGGTCTCCAGGATCGCGCCCTGGGCCAAAGGCAGGCGCTAAACCACTGCGCCACCCAGGGATCCCTGACATATGTTTTCATTTGCTTGTTTTTTAATCTTAGTCCACTCATGTCAAGCTTATATGCAGGCATAGTTTCGTAGTTGCAAATGTGGCCTGATTGATATCAGGATTCCCAAAATATTTAAGTAGTTTTTTTCTGACTATGACGCCTACTATTGGCCAATAATGCAATTGAGAGTACTATCATACTCATTTTTCTAGATTGATCCCCAAAAGTGTTACTTTTTATTTACAAATGCATTTTAATACTATATATTATATTTGTGCTTAATATAAAAATTATAAACAGCACAGAAAAGTATAAAGTAAGAAAGGAAGATCCACATGACCCCATTCCCCAGAAAGAATAAAAATTTCACATCTAGATTATTTCTACATATAATTGGTATGTTTTTCTTGTTGGTGTTTCTTAGTACTTGGAACTATTCCTCATTCAACCAAGTAGGCATTTTACAAAACTGCTTCAAAGAAGGGGTGACAGTAGGGACAACAGCTTGGGAAATAAACAACAAGCTAGATTAGTTTTTTTGTGTGTTTCAAAAGGCTAGACCTCAGAGGAAAAGCAGGGTCTTGTGTGCCCAGAAACAGAAACAGTGTAGGAAGAACACAGCTTCCCAACTGCAGAGACTGGGTAGGATTGCTTGAGTTGAAATGACAGGAAGATAGTGATCGCATGACAAGGGGGTATGGTCCCTGGAGTCAGGACAAGGGGCCTGGTTAAGAAGAATCCTTGGATAGGAGCCAAGTTGGCATCCAGAGACACCATCTTCCATCACGATGAGCACTGCCTATCACCCAGGCTTCATTCAGCTGAGCCCCATACAACTGTCACCTGTGCTAAAGAGTGTGCTAGTTTTCTTTTCCATTGATGTCACACAGCCTTCCAAGATCCAGCAAGAGAGGATCTCATCTGTGCCCTGAAAGAGGCCCATCCTGACCCTGTTGATGTGTGTCAGCCCCCTGGGTCAGCCGGTCCACCATAGTGGAGCGACAGAGAAAGTCCCAGGATCTGTGCATATGGAAGACTGAATGAAGCCAGCTTGAGATTTACCCATTTCCGCCTGAGCCAGTAAAATTGGCAAAAAATGTGATCACATACCCATCTCTCACCTGCCCTCCCTCTCTTCCTCTACTTTTACACAAACTAGATCATGTGCATATTGATTTTCAACTTGCTCCTTTTTCTCTTGGTAATATGTCTTTGGCATCAGTGTGTAAAGATCTACTAAATTTTTTTAATAGCCACTTGGTATCCTAATTGACTTGTCTCCACATGAGGGACTCTAGTTCTCCCCCCTGCCACTTTTCCTCTTTCCCTATCTTTTTTTTAGATATTACTAAACTATCATGAGTATCCTTTCACATAACTTTGTTTGCACTTTCTTTGAGCAGTTGGACGAGGTCATGGAGAGGACTTGACTGCTGATTGACCTGACAAGGACCCAGGCAAGTAGAGGCTCCTCGCCATCTCCTCTGTCCTTGGAAGTTAAATTCAGCCCACCTTTCCCATAGTGGGAGCCACTGCAGGGACAGAGTCTTGGATGGTACATGTGACTAAAGCCCATTCAGGCCTCTGTATAAACTTTTAAGATTCTTGCAGGCAGGTGCAGAGATCACCCTGTCTTGTGGCCACCAGAGACAAGCCTCTTACGGGAGTTCCCTTGCTTCATGACCCAGGCCCCAGCCCCCTGCCCACAATCTGGGGTGCTCTGCCTCTTTTCTCTGGTCTTTTCTTATCCTCTATGTACCAGGGCCAGTTTGTCAACCAACAGTAACCCTAGGATAAATTCCTGCAAGTGGAATTGATATAGCAAGAGGTATATGAGTTTTTAAAAAGTATAAATATTGATACATTGTCATCCAAAATGTTTGTATCCATTTGCAGTTGCAAGTTATTTACCCAGCTCTCAAACACTAGGTGTTATAATCTTACATCTTTACCAATCTGATACAAGAAAAACACCTATTTTTTTAAAAATATTTTATTTATTTATGAGAGACACGGGGGCAGGGGGCAGAGACACAGGCAGAGGGAGAAGCAGGCTCCACGCAGGGAGCCTGACATGGGACTCGATCCCGGGTCTCCAGGATCACACCCTGGGCTGAACACCTTTTTTTTTTTTAAATTTGCCTTACTCTAATAATGACTGAGAATCCCATTGCATTATGTTTGTACGTACTTAGTACTATAGTTAAAATATTCTGTTTTATGGGTAGGGACTATTTTCTATTCAGCCTAGTAAATATTTGCTAATTGTCCATTATGTGTCTAGTTGCTTGGATTGAATTCAACTAAAACCAACATAAACAACAACAGCACTTGGTACCAGTGAATGTGGCAAAAAAATATAAACAATAAAAATGCTAATGGTAAAAGACCTTCCCACGGTATAACTAGTTTTGAGTGATGAACAGCATGAATTAGCTACAAAATGTACCCATAGGTAATTGAATAAAATGAGGTGTTAGCCAGCGTTATTTCATATTTTCTGCTTGAAAACTGGATAACATCAGCCCCAAATCAAATTTGGTATTGGCATAATTAATAATGATCTGTTCTCTCTGGAAGTATGGTAATTAGAAATCTGGCTCAGTGACTCCTTAATGTCCTTACTTGTTTGTGACAGAAAACCATGAGTGTGGCATTAAGAATGACACTTACTTTCTCAGTTGCTATGGGACAAGGCAGCTATAACAGGCGTTTGTCCCAGAGTTGAAGAAGGAGCTATGCCATAAGAGAAAAGTTTTTCTTTTATGGTGTAGTTTATCTCTTTTATCTAAGCCGTCTAGAGACTATTTCAACTCTGATTATCACAAAGCTAGTAAAAATGCAGATTTCATAAAAGCCTAATAACACACTTTATGCTAGGATTTCACATTTGGTTCCTGGGCAAGCTGGTGATAGATGGAGGGAGAAAAAGCTACAAAAATGTACTGTGTTCCAAAATGTTTCCTAAAGTGTGTCAAGAGGTAAGCTACAAAAGAAAAAGTGTTCTGTACTCAACCAAACTCTAGGATAGTTGTTTAGAAAAGTGAAGGAGGTTTCTTTACTGCAAGATTTCAGAATCTTTAATACAATGACAGGGAGCCAGTTTTCAGTGTCAGCCCAGCACATTTGACCTGGAATCCCTATTTCCTCTGTTAATGTATGTTGTTTTTCAGCCACCCAAGGGTCCACTTTTCGTTCTTAAATCTGGTGAGGCTATGATCAGGGGTCCCTCTCTATGCCAGCTACAAGTTAGGACAATTGAAAGCTGGAATCCTACTTGGGAGTATCACAGAGCAATAGATTGGGGTCCACCCATTGCAGCAGTAGAAGACATCCAGTCATGACATTTCTGCCCCAACATGATCTTATTACAGCCCTTTGGAATTGTCTAACTCCTGCAGGCTTTTGAGCCTTGTTGTGTGGGTTGGCTGCCCATCGATTCTTTTTTTTTTTTTAATTTTTTTAAAAATTTATTTATGATAGTCACAGAGAGAGAGAGAGAGAGAGGCAGAGACACAGGCAGAGGGAGAAGCAGGCTCCATGCACCAGGAGCCCGACATGGGATTCGATCCTGGGTCTCCAGGATTGCGCCCTGGGCCAAAGGCAGGCGCCAAACCGCTGCACCACCCAGGGATCCCTGCCCATCGATTCTTAGAACTCCTGTCATCCTTTCATAAAATTCTTTTTTGCTTCAGTTGGTTGGAGTAGGTTTTTTGTCACTTTGCAACCAAGAGATCCACACTTAAAAAAAAAATCTTTCTTTAGCTTATCTCTCACAATATCACTTAATTGAGACAGGGATGGACAGCCCTGGTGGCTCAGCGTTTTAGTGCCGCCTTCAGCCCAAGGTGTGATCCTGGGGACCTGGGATCGAGTCCCATGTCGGGCTCCCTGAATGGAGCCTGCTTCTCCCCCTGCCTGTGTCTGCCTCTCTTTCTCTCTGTGTCTCTCGTGAAAAAATAAATAAAATCTTAAAAAAAATTGAGACAGGGACAATGCCTGTTTATTGAGAACTGAAAACTACACCAATTACACGGAGTTCAAAAGAGTTTAAAAAATTATTGAATAAATGACTAGTATTTCAAAGAACAGACTTTGGGAAGCATTGTTTAAAGCTATGTTCTCGGGCAGCCTGGGTGGCTCAGGGGTTTAGCGCTGCCTTCGGCCTGAGACATGATCCCAGAGTCCCACCATTGAGTCCTGAGTCAGGCTCCCTGCATGGAACCTGCTTCTCCCTCTGCCTGTGTCTCTGCCTCCCTCTCTCTCTCTCTCTGTGTGTCTCTCATGAATAAATAAATAAAAACTTAAAAAAATAAAGCTATTTTCTCTATAAGGAAAAAGACCATATATGATGGTACCCAACAGAGAAATAGTGCCTAAAGACTACTTGCTCTTCTAGTAACAGAGTACACCAGAACATACATTCGTGTTGGGTTTTGATGGCTATTTAACAAACTACAGAGGCCCTTATTTTAGAAAAATGAAAGTTTTTTTTTAAATTAAAAAAATCTATACTTTAAATCAATCTTAACGAGTCTCTTATGGGAGAAAAATGCACTCTGAACATTTTTTTTTTTTTTAATTTATGATAGTCACAGAGAGAGAGAGAGAGAGAGAGGCAGAGACACAGGCAGAGGGAGAAGCAGGCTCCATGCACCGGGAGCCCAATGTGGGATTCGATCCCGGGTCTCCAGGATCGCGCCCTGGGCCAAAGACAGGCGCCAAACCGCTGCGCCACCCAGGGATCCCCACTCTGAACATTTTGCTAGACATTTAACATATATTTTCTTATTTAATTCCTCAATATCTATGTGTCAGCCAGCAATATTTATCGAGCCCCTAATATGTGACTGGCCTTGTGCTAGGTAGGACTACCTGTGATGAACAAGACAGACCCAGTTTGGGCAGTAAGAGACCCTGCCATAGTCCCACATAGTCACACACACACACTCACACGGTGAGTTAGTAGCATACAGACTTTTTCCTGTGTAAATACAGTTATAGTCTTTGTTCTTTCTATTTAACTATTTCAATGAATACCTTCTGTTTGTTCTAGACTAACAGATAATCCAATCAATACAGATGGGTTTAAAATTTTGGATGCATTCACTTTAGTGACCAGTATTTTATGAATCTTTGAGAAGTGTTTATTTATTGACACCAGTCATAGTATTTTTGGTTCAAACATGCTTTCACATTCTGTCTTCTGGTATAAAAGCACACTCGATGGGGATCCCTGGGTGGCTCAGCGGTTTAGCGCCTGTCTTCGGCGGGGGGGGGCGCAATCCTGGAGTCCCGGGATCTCTCCGCGTAGGGCTCCTGGTATGGAGCCTGCTTCTCCCTCTGCCTGTGTCTCTGCCTCTCTCTCTCTCTCTCTCTCTCTCTCTCTCTCTCTATGTCTATCATGAATAAATAAAATCTTAAAAAAAAAAAGCACACTCGATGGAAAATATCCAATCGCATGCGATAAATTTTAGGAATAGCATTGCAACTAATGTTTGCAGTCAGTTGTCATTCTTCCTGCTGCTCCTCTCCTGGGGTCCAGGACTGCTAGTTAAATAGGTTCCAAGCGTCCTAAAGTCCAAATATCAAGACCATGGGAATGAAGGACCGGAATCCAGAGTCAGGCCCCAAGGGGTGGGGGGAGCAAACTGTGCCCTAAGACCTGTGGCTCTGACCCTGAAAAAAAAATTGCTGAACCATTGACTTGAGGCTCATGAAAGTGTTACGACTATCTCAGTAGATCAAGGCACTGTTCCTAGCCCAAGTGTAGAAGGACACAAACCTGCAAGAGATGGGGCTTAACATTCTGTGAAATTCCATCTTTGCAGTATTTTAAACTCTGACCTACAAAATACAGTTTACCCCAATTTAGAGTTTCATTCTTCTTTTACCAGACAGCTTAACTACATTGGATCAGGATTTTCTTTTCTTTTTTTTTTTTAAGGTTTTATTTATTCATAAGAGATACACAAAGAGAGGCAGAGACATAGACTAGGCAGGGGGAGGTGCAGGCGTCCGACGAAGAGCCCGATGCGGGACTCGATCTGGTGACTCCGGGATCACGACCTGAGCCAAAGGCAGAGGCTCAACCACTGAGCCAACCCAGGCGTCCCTGGATCAGGATTTTCAATGCAAAAGTAGTATATGGAATATTTTTACCTATTGCAATTATCCCCTTGGCTTAAGTGTTGCAAGCGTGTCTTACACAGGAATGACATCAATGGTGCAAGCGGCACGAAAGTGGGCCAGGTCCGGAAACTTCACGGAGGTGTTCTGGATTGTGCTCTGTTTGCAGCGTTCACGCTGAACTAGCTGTAACCAAACACCCCTCCTCATTTTCTCAGGCTCAGGGTGTTCCTGAGTCTAACCTCAGAGTTACCCTGAAATCACACTCAGCACCACCGTAAAGTCGAAAAGGGGCGGCGAGCAACAGGGGCAGTGTGACCTCTATCATAGGTCAGTAGGGTCAGCGGTCGCGGTCATCACACCGCCTGTCCCCACGAGCTGCTTCTCCAGCCCTGGGGAAGAGAGCCTGGGGGCAGGCAGGTGGGGTAACCGGGGGGCGCAGCGGGGAGGCTCGCGGCAGCCCAGCGCGCAGGTGCCGAGGAGCGCGAAGGGGCGCCTGCGCGGAGGAGGGGGCTACGGGGTGAGCGGGCGCGCGCGCGGGCTCGCCGGCGGCGGGGGGCGGGGCTGGGATGCGGCGTGCGCGCCCCCGGGCGGCGGGGGCGGGGAGAAGGGCAGCGCGTGCGCGTGCTCGCCGGTGGAGGGGGGCGGGGCGGTGCTGGGAAGCGCGGCGTGCGCGCCCCCGGGAGGTGGGGGCGGGGAGGAGGGCAGCGCGTGCGCGGGCTCGTCGGCGGCGGGGGGCGGGGCTGGGAAGCGCGGCGTGCGCGTCCCCGGGCGGCGGGGGCGGGGGGAGCAGCGCGCGCGCGGGCTCGCCGGCGGAGGGGGGCGGGGCGAGGCGGGCGCGCGCGCGGGCTCCCCGGAGGCGGGAGGGGGCGGGGCCGCTCCCGGGCCTGTGCCCGCCCCGGAGTCCGCCGCGGTGCGTCTCCGGGCAGCCGCCGCCGCCGCCGCCGCCGCCGCCTGGGGCAGAGCGGTCGCGGACGCGCCACCTGCAGTGCCGGCTGCTGCTTTCTATTTACTAGCAAACACCGTTTCCCCGCGGGAGAGTCCGGGAGCGCGCGCGCGCACACACACACGCTAGCGAGCGCGTCTTCACAACCGCATCCCCGAACCGACAGTGCGAAGCTGCTGCGGTTTCTCTTAACGTCCGCCTCGCGGGGAGAAGCGGAGCCGTCGTGCAGCAGGAGCGCCCGGCGCCTGACCCCGCAGACCGCTCCCCCGGCGGGTAAGCCCGGCTCTCCTCGTCACCTGTTCGGGGTCGGTGCCTGCAGAGCGGAGGGAGAGGGCGGGCGGCCGGGTGCGCCGTTGGGGGCGGGACCGCAGTTGGGAGTCAGGGGTAGGCGGCGGGAGCAGCCGGACCGCGCGGCCCGGCGGGAGCAGCCCTGCTCGGTGCTCACTCTGCAGACCCTGCAGGTGCCCCCCCCCCGCCTCCCCGCCCAGCCCCCAGCCCCCAGCCCCCAGCCCGAGACGTGCCGTGCTCCTTGGTTGCCAAGGAGACTTGCTTAAACATCAGCCCTGGGACATCTGTTGAAACGACGGGCTTTTAAAGACGATGCTGTTCTTTATTTTGATTCTTAAAAATGAAATACACACCGAGGACCATGTGGTGATTGGGCAATCGCTAAGATGTATTCCGGGCATGGTTTCATTCAACTTCAGGAAGAGCGGTAATGCACTCTAACGTGCGCTTTAAAACGGATTCGTCAGATGAATTTTTCAGCGGATTGTGTCTTGAATCATAACTCACTCCCATTTTGGTGATGCTCTAAAGAACAATGAGTCCAATGAAAATCCCCCCCCCTTCCCCCCTCTCCCGTTGCCACATTGTATCTTGCAGTTCACTCAGGCACTATTCTCTTAACATTAAAAGTGAAAGAGGAATTAACTGTTTCCCACCCAGGGATGATCTGCTGTAAATTGGCCACAACAGGAATACACAAGTGAATTCCTGACGTGAGGAGATAGCACTCAGGACAAATTTGCTAACATGTCTATGGCCACTGCATCATTAAGTGCAGTTTTCTGCACCTCTGCCCATCTCTAAGAACATTCTGTTTCCTTTCAGGTCCCTTGACTGTTTTGTTTTTTACATATATATCTACATGTTGACGGATACAGATGCAGAATTCGTGCCATGCCTTATTACTCCCAAGATTGGAAGGTTTTGGAGCTCATATTGAAATGTTGAGAGGAAGGAGGCACAGAGAAAGCAAGATCCTTGCGTTGTTGTTGTTTTGGTTTTTTTTTTTTTTTTTTTTGGATTGGATCCTTTTTTGGAGAACTGGGTGAGGGCCAAGGTGGAGGTCAGTACTCAATTATCTCTCCAGGACCCCTAATGAAGGGTGTGTCAGTGTTACTTTGAAGGCTCTGGTGCCTAGTGGGTAAACTCAAAACAGCACTTGAAGGGACCATCAATCCATTAAGTATCCTTTGCACTGATTTCATACCTTCATTAGGAACAGAGATGACCTAGTAAAGATCTTCTGGCATTCAACAGTTCCTTTTGTTTTCCTTTGATATTTGTTCATCTTTTTATCTCTTATTACTTCAAATTCTTTTCATCCAGTAATACGAAGAGCAAGGAAACTAGTAATAGCTGAGGAAGCATTAGAGGGGTTTTGTGCAACTGAGGGGGGCTGGGAAATAAATAAAGATGACAAATATTTTATATTACACTTTATGAAGTACTTTTCCCCCACTCTTCTTTTTTATTCCCTACAACAATCTTGTGAAGTCAAGGAATTATCTGCAGTTTAAAGCTGAAAGACCCAAGACTCAGAATTTGTGGAAGGTCACAGAGCTAGCGAATGGGGAAGTCTTTTTTGGATCCAAATTCCTTACCTGTAAAAAAATTCTGTGTCTGTATTTCCAATGCACAAGTAAGATAAAATAGTGGAGCAGGCCCAGTGGGGGCCATGTGGGAGAGAGGGTTGTGGACTTGGAACATACAAAACCACTATGGAAAGGGCAGCACCAACTCGGTTGTAGATAGATGACTGTTGCTACCCCGGCTCTAAAACATTCTAGTTTTTCAAGGGAAACAGAAGGTTACATATTTTTATGTGAAGTATCCTTCATTTTATAAACTAAGGACCACATTCAAAGTGTATTTGGGCCACAGAAGGCCTGTGGACTGCCAGTTGCAATCCAGAGTTACGGAGTTCTCATTCAACTCTTAAATATTTTTCTCTTATGGAATACTGATGTGAATGAATCTATCCATCATTATAAGAGTGGTGAGGAGTTTTCTGGTTTTGATATTAAAATCTAAAAAATGCACCGTATCTATTCGTAAATAGGTCCGAGTTTTTTTTTTTTTGTTTTGTTTTGTTTTGTTTTGTTTTTTTAGGGCTCCTAGGCCTCTCATACCTAAGAGAGAATAAAAGAATATGAAGTGCCCCAAAAGAGGAATTTTTTTAATCTCATGAAACAAAAGCCTTTATGGTTTAAAATTTATGTTCCTGGGTGTTTTGTTTTGTTTTTTTTTCTGGGCGTGTACTATAAACTACAGAATAAGTAGGTTGAGTACCTGACATTTGTAGGAAGAGGTAGAATGAAAAAAAAAAAAAAAAAAAAAAAAAAGGAAGAGGTAGAATGAGAAGTTAGAAAAAGGAGCATCCTGAGCTTTTCAGTGAAAATGACTTTTTCAGGCAGCCTGAGTGGCTCAGCGGTTTAGCACCGCCTTCAGCCCAGGGTGTGATCTTGGAGACCCAGGATCGAATCCCACATTGGGCTCTCTGCGTGGAGCCTGCTTCTCCCTCTACCTGTGTCTCTGCCTCTCTCTCTCTCTGTGTGTCTCATGAGTAAATAAATAAAATCTTAAAACAAACAAACAAACAACATCTTACTAAGATTTTAGGTAATTAACTAAAGCCCACCATAGAATACTGCAATATTCCAAAGGAATGAAAACATAAATGGGAACTCAAGGGGTATTCACTTCTAGGATGCTGACATAGAAAATACAGTTTACTCCTTAAATAACAGCATCTTGTAATGAAGCATATACCTTTGGAGAAGCTGCCATCTTTTCATGTTTCTCCTAACACTACAGAGATGTCAGCAGTCTTCACTGAAGCCGACCTGATGGGGTCAGAAAGGACATTTATTTATGTCATTTCTTTTGTGGATCCAAAAAGGTGCAGTTAAAAAAAAAAAAAGCTAAGATTTGAACAGTGACTTTTAATAGTTCTCAAATTTTAAAATCCTCCTCTAGAAGGATACTTTGATAGTAAATAAATGCCTTTAAGTTTCAATTCATGGAAATATGATGCATCTCCAGTAAAGAGCTATGTTATTTCTACTGTGACAAAGTCCTGGCTTGGTGCTATAGAGATAACAGCTCTGCCGTCAAGGATTCAGAGCAAACAAATGTCCTGTTCCTGGTAGCTTCCACTTTTCCAGCCCCTTCTATGTTTTCCCTAAATGGAAAACTACTTTCTATATTTTCTTCCTAACATCTCTATAGAATAAGGATCTTATTGTCATTGTATCGATAGAGAATCTGAGACTATGTGAAGTTAAACCAGACAAATAAATGAAAAACCTCAGCAGCTCTCCTCACTTGACACCTTTCCTTCTCTGCCGATTACCTAATGGAAGTTATAGGCGTTGTGATTTTGAGGCAGTTGTGTGTTAAATGCTATGATAGAGATACCAGATGCTGTAGAAACACAGATACAGGGGAAAATGAAAAAGTATGCTGATTGTGGAGATCAGATTATTCCTTTGTAGGTGGAGGATTAGTGCTGGATCCTGATGGCTGGGTTTGATTCTAGTAAATGAAGATCCTTTCAGCTATGCAAAGAGGGTAGGCTCTGTGAGACAGTCAGTTGGAAGTGTGAATTGAGAGGATAATGCTCATGAGGTCTGATATTGATGAGCTCATCATTGTTGCTGAAGGGATGACACAAGCTGTGGTAAGAAATACGGTCTCCCAAGACAGAATGGAGTGTATCAAGAACACAGAAGTATGGGTGCGTAGCAGGGAGTAGAGCAAGGTGAGGTGGTGAAGGAGACTCAGAGGGGAGTTATAGACGTAGGGGAGAATCTGAAGAGATAGTATTGATTCTTCTGAAAGACTGACATAAGGGTAAGGGGTGAACAAGTATATCATGTTCTCTATACAGAGTTTGGAACACAGTAAATATCCATGGACTATTATGGTGTGTCTGTATTCTTAACATCCAGCATCTGGCCCATGATTACCTGTCATGATACCACTTTTCTGTGGAAAGAAGGTGTACATAGGCATTTTATGCGAATTTAGTTGGAGTCAACAAATATCTGGATTTTCAAGAATGGGCAGGAGATTGTGCAAATTCAATGAGAACACGTCAGTGTAGACACTGTGTAGACACTGCAAATTCAATGACACTGTGTAGACACTGCAAATTCAATGAGAACACGTCAGTGTAGACCTTTTAGTAGGGCCAATACTTAGAAGTCAGGGAGGCTCTTGCAGATGCAGATTTTTTTAAAAGATTATTTATTTATTTATTCATGAGAGACACACAGAGAGAGAGAGAGAAAGAGAAAGAGAGAGAGAGGCAGAGACACAGGTAGAGGGAGAAGCAGGCTCCAAGCAGGGAGCCCGACACGGGACTCGATCCCAGCTCTCCAGGAGCACGCCCTGGGCTGAAGGTGTCACTAAACCCCTGAGCCACCCGGGCTGCCCAAGATTTTGATGTTGGATACACCTTTGATGAAGTCTCATCTGTGGGACAAGTGAGGAGAAATACAAGCTGCTTGTTAGCTATTTGAAAATATATACTCAAACCCAGAGTGACAAATAAATGTACTCTGCTCTCGATCGAGTCAGCATTTCTGTTACCTGGATGGAGATATGAAAAAAAAAAAAATGTGACCATCTAACAGAAGTCGGATTTGGCTTCAAGCACTAGATCTGCAGTGAGTGGGAGAGAGAGCTGCTTGTTAGAATGGTGGGCACAAGATAAGAGGATGAGATGAAATAGAGACACACCATAGCTAGCAAGAGTCTAGCGCAGAGGACATTTTAACTCCCATCAAGGATAACATAAGCCAGTATGATGATTTGCTTTTCACAGTAATGGAAAAATATTCTGAACAAATGATGTGAGGAGTCTGTCTTTCTTACGTAGCTTTTTGGCGACAGTGACGATAGGCCGGTGGAGGTAGTCTGTGTGTTAGGTAGTACCTTTCTCTCCTTTTCTTGTCCTTACATACCGGTTCCCATTATCTCAGAATTTCTTTCACTGTGGAGATTAGAACTTAGGAATTCAACGTAGAATATCTTAACTTTCCTTCTTACTGAGAATTAATAGATGGGATTTATTCTGTTCCCCTTTCCCTGGTCCTGTTGTGTCCAAGAGGATTATTCGTTCCCATCCCCTTGTCGCTGAAATCTACCCTAAGCTGAGGAAGCACGGAACTTAACTTCACACCCTTTTTGCTCTTGCCTTGTTTCGTATGCACACTGCAATGTGTTAATGCATTTTATTAATTCGATTTAGACATACGGCATTATAAATTTTGGTGAGATTTTAAAAAGAACTTATGTATAAAAATGGTTTTGCCAACTTGCCTTGGAGTCAGATTAGTTCTGCACATGGCAGGAACACAGAAAGCTGTAGATTTGTCTAAATTAGCTTTGCAAGGTTGAAATTACTGACCTGATAAGATGATTTTTAAATGAAGAAGGAAAATCTTTGGCAGTTTTCATAGACTCTTGACTTTCCCCTACATGTTTATTTGAGGCATAATATATTCCTCATTTCATGCCAGATGAGCCAGTTCCAGCTACTTAGAAACAGGGCTCCCCGCCCCCCACCCCCGACAACCGGTTTGGCATACAGGATATTGATCGAATAAGTAGTTCCATTCTGGATGATTGCTTCAGTGGGAACACATTCAATGCTAATGGGACAGAAGCCAAGAGCAGTGGAGGAGGCATTTTGCAATTTTTTTATGACATAAATTCTGGTACCTCATTTTAAATCATTACTTAGAAGCCTTATTATTTATGAGTTTTAGTTCTTAAGTTGTATGTGCAAGGTAGCATGGCACAGCGCGGAGAACATGAGACTCGGGGCCTGGATTTGAATACTAATTCGACACTTCCTGGCTCTGTTATCTACAGTCTGGCTACATATCCCCTGTAGGTCTCATTTTCCACATCTATAAAATGGGGATGCTATTACCTACATTATAGGGCTATTCTGAGATTAAATAAAATATGCATTAAAAAAACATCTAGGATCCCTGGGTGGCGCAGCGGTTTGGCGCCTGCCTTTGGCCCAGGGCGCGATCCTGGAGACCCGGGATCGAATCCCACGTCGGGCTCCCGGTGCATGGAGCCTGCTTCTCCCTCTGCCTATGTCTCTGCCTCTCTCTCTCTCTCTGTATGACTATCATAAATAAAAAAAAAAAAAATTAAAAATAAAAAAACAACAAACATCTAACACAATGGCCTGGTGCATAATAAAATCTTGGTGCTTAATTCCTTCCTGTACTTCTCCTTACTTCCCTACCTTTGTCTTCCTCAACCTGAGGGTATGATACACTTAAATTTCATATACCATATACCACTTAATTTTCATGTACCATATAAAATGTCTTAATCTGGTCTGCCAGTGTTACAGAGGAGCTAGCCTCTTAGTGTAATGGAGTTTTGAGTGAGTGGTGGGCTGCTTGGGTGGGCCCTCAGGGACATATATTTTGGTGTCTTTCCTCTCTGGCAAGCTACCTCCCCCTCTTTCTTACAGGAAAAAGGCAGCTGATGAGGGCTCTTATAAGGCTTTCCTCAGGGGTCCCCATCTGTAAAAAGCTCAGAGGCACCCCTTGTGTCCCCTGTGGAATTAATAGTAACAGCACCTAGGATCTCGTGGATACAGACTTCCTAGCCTTTCTGTGAGGTCAAGGTATAGTTGCCTACATTTTTTTAGACAACTAAGGGTTTCCCTTCATGGAGAATTATGTAAATTTTATGAAAAGGTCAAGAGCTCACCAGGCTCAAAGAAAAAACTCCTCAAATTCACTTTCAAGTCAGATAGGATTAAAGGCTTCCTGAAGAGAATACTTTCCAGTTAAATCTGTTTTGTTTTTCTTTGTTCTCTGCACCACGATCTGCCCTTCCTCTGCCCCCACCAAGCAACACTCATCCTCACAAGGGGTAGAGTAATTTTTCTACTTTTTTGGTATCATCTAGTTCTCTGACTACCTAGGAGTACAGATGAGGTCAGTGTGTCTTGACTTTTTCATGGTCACCCCCTTGTAGTTTGTGGACTTGGGGTAATCCAGACAGTTGTGGGGGCTGCAGGCAGTCCACTGTCCTGGTGACTTTGTAGTAGGTATGACAAAAAACATTTATAGGAAGGCAACCTGAACAGTAAATTTTAGGAATACAATATACCAAGCTAAATTTTGTTTTTATCGTATAATCAATCACAAAAGCACATCCCTCCAGAAAAGACTACGTTATGTGTTCTAGTGTGTATGTATATATGTGCTTATTTTAGTGTTTCTTTAAATGTGTTGCAATTTAATAATTCAGATGTATTTTTAGTAGTTGGTGAGTAATATTAGTGCATTTATCTAAAATAAAGCGTAGGGAATTGTTAATGCTAAATTTGTAATCGTTTGTCAAAGATAGAATGTCCTTTATCTGTTTCTTTTATCTCTATGGATCCAGAAGATAATATATTAAAATTAAACTCCAAAAAGGTTTGATGTGTGGTGGGCATTAATTATAGGGAACTGTCGATTCGATAATGAAAAATACAGTAGCCAAGATGGTACCAGTGCCAAGTCTTGTGTTTGCATTGAATTCACAGAGCAGCAAAGTTACAGAATCATATTACTAAGAAAAAAATGAAGATATTTTCAGTCACTCCCAAGTGATAGCTATGGTTATTATTTTGGAAATTTAGGTTTAGAATTGAGGTAGCTATCTGAATGGAGGAGATTTATTTTGGTAGAGTCTTTTTTGACTTGCTTCCTCATCTACTCTATGTGACATTCCCTGAAAGGAGACATTTTTTTTTAACACTGTCTCTGTGATGGGTAGTAGTGTAGATATAATCCAGTAACCCTTGAAGGGCTTTGAGGATTCACTAGTCTTTCCCAGACTGATGTCCATGAACTGATATGGCTGATTGGTTTTTTGAGAATTTAAAGCCTAAAGAAATATGTAATGAAAGTTTTGGTTCTTCCTTTTATGAAAACATTAATAACCTACAATCTGATTTAATTTGGGATGAGCTTATCTTCTTTAGCTTTGAGTCAAAGCTATTTATCTTGTCTTGAAGGTATTTATTATCACCTATAGATAGGGCTTCCTAATTGATCAAATGTCACTTGAGAAACTCACGCACAGCCTTTAGGCCTTTCTACATAGCATTTAATTAGGCTTTTTACTGAAATCCTAATTTGTGAATCTTAGTGTCATCTATAAGGTTTTATGATAAATTTCCCTTCTCTGACCTCATAATCTTTTACAAAGTTGTCCATTTTTTAAATTTCTGTGTTTCATGGTGTTTTGCCAGCGTTGCTCACCAGAAGTCTACAGTTAATTTATTGTTGTCACGTTTGTATTGCTTTAAAATGGAATATTAATATATATGATGTATGTAACTGTCAGTGGGTTTGCAGATGTGGGTGAAATTCTTTGGCCAGCACACACTTTCCTGGTGCTGATGGTTTGATGCGCGTGGAATTGGGACAGGAGGAGTTAGTTCCATGGTTTAACTATGTGGTACCAACAGGCCTACATATTGTCTGTGAAATGGAGGATATACTTTACCTATGGGTGAAAGACCTAATGGATCATAAAATTCCCAGACCCTTTAACTATGTGCCTTGATTACTGTATTTTTCTTTTTGGGCACTGCATTATTAGAGTTCTTCTGCTTTTTCCATATTGACCTCTTTCAAAAACCATATCTGGTGATGATTTTAGAATTTTATTGCCATCATTCTTTGTTCAGATGTAAACTTGCAATGCCTCAAGTTTACTGTTTCTTTGTTGGTATTGGTATACTGTTTCTTTGTTGACTAAGAGAACAGAGGATGTAAGAGGACCTTTTGCACTACAGTATTAAGTGAGCCCACCTCATGGGTTGGATACAGTGTTAACCAAGGTATTTAGGAAGCTCGGGCTCACTGAATCCAGAGCTCTTCTTAGGATCAGGTGCCCCTCCTTACCTGGAGCCTCATGGTTGACCTCAGGGATGGGTGTGTATTGAGAATTTCAGGATAGGGTCTTTCTATGTGATGGCACAGCACCCACCAGTATCTCTGCCAGGAAAGAGGATCATCTCATAGGAGTCAGCCACTTTTCCCTCGCTGGCCGATTTCCAGGCTTCCTAATGGCAGTGCTAAAGTTGATAAGGCCTTTTCTCAAGGCTATTCTCACAGAGCAGAACTGAAAATCCCTCACTGGTAGTGTTTATGTGGAGTAAAGTGCTGATTGGGGTGGGCATGATGACGTGAATTGAGAGACCAAGGGCACTCAGAGTCAGATTCCTTGAGTTTTCTGTTCTGCCTGGGGAGGCTTGATTTCAGAAGTCTGTGTCTCCTTCTGTATAAACTGGAGATAACATTAAGAATCATGAGAACAAAATAAGTTTTTTTTTTAAGATATATTTTAAAGATATTCTGTTTATGTTAAGAATGCTCTGTTAATGCTTTTGAGTGGCCAATCTGGAACATTCCTTTAGAAAATCATACATTCTGGGATCTTGCTTTAGAATATTGATATTATCACTGTTCTACAAATAAGTCTAGCCCAGACATTTGCAACCAGGCCAACTTTCAGAATGACCTGGAATTGTTTTAAAAATGTAGATTCCTGGAACCTCTGTGTTTATTGTGTTTGAATCGGCATTGGTGCTGAGCCACTGAGTATTAAACTTTCCCTGAGTGGTTCTCATGATAGGTCTAATTTGGGAACTGCATGTGTAGAGCACAGTGACCTGCTCATACTCTAGAATCAGCCATGCCACCTGGATTTGGACCTCAGCTTTCTTGTCATTCACACTCAACAAAAAATGGCAAGTCAGATCAGCTCTGAGGTCACACAGCTCTCTGGATACCTGATGGACATTTAAATATTGCAGGCAGTTCTTTACTAACCATGTGCTCCGTTTTGATAAAAGGTGTGATGTGTGACTAATGTCTTCCCTGCTAAAACAGAGAAGTGATGACTTTCCACTCAGATTTGTGTATAGCTAATCAGGTGGATTGCTGTGGAGAGCATCTTTATAAATGTCTCATTATAATATCTGACATCAAAGTTGTTAGATTGATTTTTAAAATGTACATTCTTGCATAAGATAAAATCAGATGCTTTTAGTTTATACCTTTTTAGATTTAGACCATGAATGGTGATTACATGGAATTAAATGAGCCAAATGGAGAATGCTGTTTCTACTGTCCATGAAATTTTATGAGCCATTGATCTCCTAGGTCAGTAGTGAACTACAGCAGAATAGTCTAAGATCTTTATGGCAGGATTTTGGGAGCAGAGAAGTTACAGTTTTGAATTGTGATTTGCTCTTTATTTTTGGGAGGGCTCAGAAAATGCTGTGTAGGTTTTTAATAGGCTTTGAAATGTAATATTCTGTTCTTACAGACTGCATGAAATAGTGTGACTGACTGTATTTGTGTGCATCTTTTATTTGTGACACATCTTTTGTGTGCATCATTTGTGTCTGAGGGGAATTTTGTGACCTTATTAATGATCATCAACTTAAAGCATCAAAACATTTGAATTATCAGACATTTTGGGAAGATATGCAAACTGTTAAGCACCCATATAGAGATAAGGAGATAAAGAAACCTTGCCATTAGACAGCTTGTGAAATTATAAATGAATTTTAGACAGCTATGAAAGTGATCAGAGTTATGCGTGGTAAAAGTATTGCCTAATTATAACCTCAAGAGAAGTCATTTTCAGGTGTGTGAGTGTTATGAGCAAAAGGCAGATACCATACTTATATTTATTTGTCCCTGGTAATGTAATCATCATCATGTCTATTGTGGTGGTTTCTTTAACACTGAGGGACATACTGGCTTAATCCCTATTGCAGGAAGGGATTTTAAAAAAATTTTGTTTTGTTTTTTGCAGAAAAGTTTTTTTATAATTAGGAAGATTTTTGAGTTGAAGAAGAAGGTCTTTTGACCTAAACAATGACCATTTCAGAACTGGAATTGTTGTATTGAGTTACCTTTTCATCCCTAGAAAATCAGGTAAAATGCTGTGTTTAGAATTTTGCCAAAAAATAGAAAGTGTACAGTTCTGCCTTTTATGTCAGGGAGAAGAGAGAGAGAGAAAGAGAGAGAGAGGGAGGAGATAGAGGAGAGAGAGAAAATATGACAGGGAGTAAGAGAGAGAGGAGAGAGAGGTGAAGATAACTGTAAAATTGCATTTACCGTCAGTTAGTTTTGAGGCTGCAGCCTCATTAGGTGGTTAGCACTTGTCCATTCTGCCAAAATCATCTTTTTGGCCATCTGTGCCAAATTATAGGAAGTAATGGCCTTGGGCACAGCTGCTCCGTCTAATTTGTATTTCTAACTCACGTATTAATGATAATGATCACATAGAGAAGTCTGGTGGCCAAATGTGCAGAATAAATGGAGAGAACCAAAAACACACACACATAAATTTAGATGTATAAGAAGGAAAAAAACTGTATTTCACATGATAAAATGAGAGTAGGTATTATTTAAGATAAGAATTCAACCTTTCCTACCTTCATATCTTTAGAGTAGCACTCTCCTAGGGAGAAGTTACAAGAGAGATTGACCTTGAATTTTGGCACTTCTTTGTGACGCTTCATGAATTTTGCTTTAACATCGGTATTTTTATAGGAGGTGAATTTTGTTTGTATATCCCAACATCCATTGATTGGGCCTTTTCCCAGTTTAGCTGGTTCCTTTAGAAAGAATAGCTCAAGGATGAGTGACTGCCATTTGGTGTCACTGCAGTTTTATTGGTTAGCTTGGACTGGCAGCAGGACCTTTTCAGGCAAGTTAAGTCTAATGTCATTAGAAATATAATTAAGAAATTATAAGAAAATAAGCTGTTCAGCAGTCCTCAGAATGCAAGGAAGACCAAGAATCAGGATTTTAAATAAACATTTCTACATTTTGTATGACCAATTCATTTGCCTAAAATGCTTCAACAAATGAATGTATTGGAAGGAAACTTACCCTACAATGATACTGATCTTTAAAAGAAAGTTACCAAAATTATATGAAGTGATTTTGGCATACATAGCAGAGTGACAAAATTCCCGATACTTGCATTTATTTATTTTTTAAGATTTATTCATGAGAGAGAGAGAGAATGCACAAGCAGGGGATGGGGGGAGAGGCGGAGGGAGAGGGTAAGAATCTTAAGCAGACTCCATGCTGAGCACGAGCCAAACTTGGGGCTGAATCCCATGACCCTGATATGATGTGAGCCAAAATCAAGAGTCAGTTGCTTAACTGACTAAGCTAGCCAGGCGCCCCTCAATACATGTTTTAAAAAGTCTTTCTTCCAAACCTGCCTCATCCAGAGTCTCTGCATCTTTTGTTGCTCAAGCCCCAAACCTTAGAGCTGACCTTGGTTTCCTTGTCTTGCAAACTCATATCCAAGCAGTAAGGAAATTTTGTGGGATCTCCCTTTAGTATCCCCAGAACCTGCCTGTTTCTCACCACATCACCACAGCCCTGCTACCACCATCATCCCACACACACAGCAGCACTTCTTGCTCCTTTGCCTCCCATGGAGTCTTCTCACTAGAGGAGCCAGCCCGAGTGATCCTTTCATCTCCTCAGGGTGTGTTTCTCTTTTGCTCAAAACTGCAAGAGCTTCTATCCCAAGAATCAGTCCACTCTGCACCATCTCTTATCCCCTGTCCTCCCCTCCTCCTCTTTACTTGTCCACTCCTGTCCTGGTCTCACTGGCCTCCTTTCTGCTTTAGAACCTGTGCAATAGTTCGTGGTTCCCTGTGGCTGGGGTGTGCTTGGTTCTGACTACCCCCAGGTTCACTCCCTCACCTTCTTCAGGCTTTTGCTCAGAGGTTGCCAACTTCTCAGGGAGGCCCATAATTTTTTATTTTTTATTTTTTTTAAAGATTTTTTAAAAAATTTATTCATGAGAATACACAGAGAGGAGAGAGAGAGAGAGAGGCAGAGACACAGGTAGAGGGGGAAGCAGACTCCATGCAGGGAGCCCGATGTGGGATTCGATCCCTGGTCTCCAGGATCACACCCTGGGCTGAAGGTGGCGCTAAACTGGTGAGCCACCCGGGCTGCCCTATAATTTTTTTAAAAAAATATTTTTATTTATTTATTCAGGAGAGACACACAGAGAGAGGCAGAGACATAGGCACAGAGCGAGAAGCAGGCTCCATGCAGGGAGCCCGATGTGGGACTTGATCCCGGAACTCCAGGATCATGCCCTGAGCATGAATTTTATCTGAATTTTCCCAAGTTGGGCATTCTCAAAACAACACACTCTCAAATCTGCTTTATACAAAGTTTTCTTGTTTTTTTTTTTTTTTTTTAAATCAAGGGTTTCTGGCAGACACTCAACTGCTGAGCCACTCAGGTGTCCCTGATCTCCCTATTTTAAAACTGCAAGCTACCCACCAGCCCCCTGCTTGACTCTTAACTCTCCGTACTCTGTATCACTCTTCCTTTGCCCACAGCTCTTATCACTTTTTAAGAAGAGTTTTACTAAGTGATAATGTGTATACCATAAAAGTCACCCCGTATATTGAGGTACAGTTTTAATAATTTTTAGTAGATGTATATAGAGTTTTGCAGTCACTAATACAATCTACTTTTAGAACACTTCCATCTCCCCAGAAGAAGGTTCCCTTGTATCTCTTGACACAAAGGATCTGCCACTTGGGGTGTGTTGGACAGTAGACCAGCCTGAGTCTCTTGGCTTTTTTTAAAATTATTTTTTATTATTTGCAGCAAGTCAGGGGACAGGGAGATAGTCTCTCAGCGCTGTCTCCATGTGGGGTTGGCTGTGATTCAGTGTGCTAGGGGCAGGAGGCTTGATGCATTCCGGAGTTTATACATACTTTATTACTGAGGCAGTTGGGTTCTGGTGCACATGCCTAGCATGTCAGCATGCTAGTGCATATGTTGTATGTTTGAAAAAATGGTAGAAAACCCCTCGTTGGAGGAGATCTTAGCACTCAAATGAGCTATTTAGGGCACTTCTGGGGGCTTCTGCACAGGTCCTTGGCTCACACTGGCTCAGTCAAGGAGGTATCTGGTGAAACACTTGGGTATAAGTCTCTTTGTGGGAGCTGCTTGTTTTACAGAAGTCACATTCTTCCTCTGCTTTTGTCCTTTTTCCCTCCTCCTCCCTGTTGATAGCTTGCAGCCACTGTTCGAGTACCTCCCTGTTGGGCCCTAGCTAACGCTTGTATCCATTTATAGTTATTCCCATCCCCTGGCCATCCTAGGTAAGCCACCATTCTGCTTCTCTTTTTTCTAAACATTTGTCTTTTTGTCTTTTCTAAACATTTGAATACTGATCCTTTCTTGCTGTGTACCAGCAGTGCTTAGCACCGTGCTCAACAAATGTGGGTTAAAGGAACCATGTGTTCGTGTCAAATTAAAATATTATCATATTCATGTGCATCTGACCTTATTTGCAGATAACTAGTGTGTTATCTTAATCTTCAGTGATCTGGGCCCCCCAGTTTCTCCTTCCTGGTATTTGTGTGTCCTCCTCTCTCCGTCAGATCTCCCAGCTGCTCCTGTGATTGAAGTCCTCAATCCTATAGCTTCTTTGCTGGTCTCTCTGTGTCACTTTCTTCTTTCTTCCATCCCTTCCTGTGGATGCTGTTGGAGTATTATCTTTAAAAACTTGGCTTCTGGGGCAGTGCCTGGTTGGCACAGTTGGTTAAGTGTCTGACTCTTGGTTTGGACTCAGGTTATGATCTCAGCAGGGTGTCTGCTTAAGACTTTTCTCTCTTCCTCTCACTCTGCCTCTCCCCCTTGCTCCTGTGGTCGATGACTTACTCTCTAAGACAAATAAAAAAGGAAAACAACTTGGCTTCCATTATCTCACTCTTTCTAAAAGACCTATGGCTTAATCAGTCTCACAATGAATTTCCCCACCTGCCTTCTAATTCTTCTGGATGTAAACCATCTTTTACCAGGGTTGTATATAAACATGCTTTTAGGAATTGCTGATTTCTCTTCAACCTCCAGTGTTATGTATGCCTGATTCCTAAGCCTCTTTGTCCAGTAATGCATACTTTTTTTAAACACACACACACACACACACACACACACACATCAAAAAACCCTTGAAGCCTGTGGAGTTGGCTACTTAAAGGAATCTAAGAATTTTATCTGTACTATATTTTCCCAAGTTGGGCATCTCAAAACAACATACTCTCAAATCTGCTTTATACAAAGTTTTCTTGTTTTTTTTTTGTTTTCTGTTTTGTTTTGTTTTTTAAATCAAGGGTTTCTCTGGCCACTAGTGTAGAGAAGGAAAGTTCTAGGATTACTTGCATAGTGGAAACAAAACAACACGTCTGGCCAGCGCCCTCCAACTTCAGGACCAGACCTTTGCCTTCCTTGACTCACTGTTCCCTGCCAGAGGGTATTGGAGCAGGACAGAGTCTTACCGTGGAGAACTTTTCCTCTGTGATCCAACCTTCTCGTATGCTTCTCATGTGCTTCAAATGCCACGTCCAGCTTACTCCATGCTTCTGTTACTTCTTTCTGGCTGCTCTGGTCCTTCTTGATGACGACTGATATTAAAACTGCTTTCAGACTACATTGTTCACCAGGCACGTACCTCCCCACAGCCACTAGATTTCGGCTGTTTGCAGCTGCTTTTCTTTGTGCAGAGGCAGTGGCAGCAGTAGGGTGTATCCATAGAATGGCTTTGAAGACAGCCAGCCTTTAGGTTGCATCCTGGTTCTCTCATTTACTGGTGATTTGGCCTTGGGAAAGTTATTTATCTCTTTGAACCAAGTATCCTCATTTGTACTATGGGGACAGTTATACTTTGCAGTATAAATGTACATCGTGTATAATAATGTATACAAGTTTCCTTGTCCAGGACAAGTAGGCACTCGGTTAATTTTTGATATCTACTATTAAGGTTATTCTTAAGCAGAAGCGGGAGAGGCTGAGGAGCTAGTGGTTTCTCCCTTTTCATTGGGGAGAGCAAACCTTTCTTCCCATTACCACCTCACCCTGGGTGTGGAGTTAATGTAGTATGTAGGAGAATGTAGGCAATCTCATTTTGACCACCACCTACTCAGTCTCTCAGTCTCTAATGCTAATGAATAGCTTTGGACCACACCTGATCTACTTGGGTGGACCCCACCCTACTTCCATACTCACATTTCAGGATGAAAGCTATGAAACATTTTTTGTTGTTGCTGCTTGAATATGCTTATAAAAGCATTGCCAGTTTTCTTGTTAATATTATTCTATTCGGTCAAGAATTCTCATTCAACACATAGTTACTGGGCATCTGTTGGATATCAGGCACAATGCCAGGTGCTGATGAGTCAGTGGTCAGATCTGTATCATCTTAAGAGCTGATGCTCTAGTAGAAGACACGGGCTTTCATCAAATGATCTCACAAATGAAGGTAAAATTGCAGTTGAAATCATTTCAGAGAAGAGGTTTGTGGTGTTAAGAAAAGTGTAAAAAGGGTTTTCACCTGTTCTGAGGGGGAGGTGAGGAAGTCTTCCCTGAGAAAGTAGGGTTAGGGCTCTGAAAGATGTGAGAAGTTACTGAGGTGAAAACTGGAGGACAGAGGATACTTCAAGTAAGGGAGAGAGAGATCATATGTGGAGGCTCACTGCAATGTTGGGAAAAACACATGGCCTCAACAAGATACAGGGTGTGCAGAGAACCAGGGACATTGTGGGGGGATATGCTGCGGGAGGGTGGAAAGGGCAGGACCACACCTGGGACTATCACAATACCAGTCTTTATCCTGAGAACAATGGGAAGCCATTGAGGAAGAGTTTTAATCAGAGTGACACTGGAAAGCTAATAATGGCTTCAGATTGGAGGAGAGCACTCATTGATTATAGGAAGGCCCTGGAGTCTATTGTTCTGGTTCAGATCAGAGTTGATGGTAGTAGCTTAGCCCGGAGAGGTAGGGGTAAAGAAAGAGAAGGGGGCTATATAAGGCCTCTTTAAGAGGTAAAATTTTCAGGTCTTGGTGATGGATTGGATATTGAGAATGAGAGAGAGAGACCTGGTGACTCCTACATCCAAGTGGGTGGTAGTGCTATTCCATATAGCTGTGTGGGGGAAGGTGTATTTGCATGGATGGTGGTATTGATCCATACAAGTGTGTGATGGTGACATTTCATGTATGAACTGAGTGTATGTTGGTAATGTTCATTGAGAAAGGAATTCTACAAGAGGAACAGTTTGGGATGGATAAGGAAATTGTTGCTGCATTTATGGCAATATAATTTTTTAAAAAGATTTTATTTATTTATTCATGAGAATACACAGGGAGGAGAGAGAGAGAGGCAGAGAGACACAGGCAGAGGGAGAAGCAGGCTCCATGCAGGAAGCCTGATGTGGGACTCCATCCTGGGACTCCGGGATCATGCCCTGAGCCAAAGGCAGATGCTCAACCGCTGAGCCCCCCAGGTATCCCTGTGATACAATTTTTGATTGGGGTTGGAATTACCTAGGGATAGAGTAGATTATTCAACTGAATCCCATAGAACTACGGCACTTAATGAGTAAGTACAGTAGAGGGAGGAGCACAAAGGAGCAAAAAATGTGTAGCCAGAGAGGAAGGAAGAAAACTTTCCTCCTTGAGGATGAAACCATAGAAGCCAAGGAAGTAGTATGAATCAAGGAGAGAGCATTTATCAGTTTTGAATGCTGCTAATATCCAATAAGTCAAGGGCTAAAAATGTCAGCTAATTCAGTGGCAGTGGAGTAAGGTATGCTCGATGACTTGGCACCCAGAGGCACCCAACAGCCCAGCTCTCATCACTTTGCCAACATGTTAATCCCAGAATCCTATCATAACCCTGCTTGAGCAACCCCAGGAAGACAGAGCTTCCCAAGTGGTAGAAGAGAAATTAAATTTCAGTTATAGACAGTGTATGTTCTCATTCATTTGGGGAATATAAATAATAGTGAAAGGGAATATAAGGGAAGGGAGAAGAAATGTGTGGGAAATATCAGGAAGGGAGACAGAACATAAAGACTCCTAACTCTGGGAAACGAACTAGGGGTGGTGGAAGGGGAGGAGGGCAGGGAGTGGGGGGGAATGGGTGACGGGCACTGAGGGGGACACTTGACGGGATGAGCACTGGGTGTTTTTCTGTATGTTGGTAAATTGAACACCAATAAAAATTAATTTATTAAAAAAATAAAAAAATAAAAAAATAAATTTCAGTTATAGAAAACAGTGAGAGGAGCTCTTAATTTTCTTGCATACCAGAATCTCCAGTAAGATGTGTACATACTCTCTGAATGATGTTCTAAATGATGTATGCTTATTCATTCAGCATACTTCATTGGCTACTTTGTATGGAAGCTAGGTTGGAGGTGTTCCCTGTCGTAAATACACTTACTGAATAGAAGAGAGGAAATATAGAACTATAATATATTTGTAGCTGTCATCTAGGCCTAATGTAGGCATCCCTAACACAGGCACAAATTGTTGGAATTTAGAAAGGGAAAGCTTAATAGATGATGTGGAATGCATAATCAAAAATAGAAACTTAAGATGCACAATAAAAAATTGAGCATACTTCGGGGTAAGAAGCCTTCTGGAAACCTGAGATAATTAACACCTTAGGATTTACTTTAGAGTGCCACTGATAGCTCATTAGTCTTTCTTAGGTGTCACTTCTTGTTTTATACTTTTGCAAACAAATTTTTCAAGTCTTCTTCAAAGGTTTGCTTACCAGGTTGAGGTTTCAAAAAATAGATTTTTCTGAAAATGCTTTTAAAGGTACAGCTTTTATGATTCACATGTTCCAATAACAAACTAAATTTAACTGGAGTATCCAAAAAGTCAGCACTACTGCGAGTGTAAAATAAAGACCAAAAAAAGACATATTTTGTTCTTTCAGCCTGGGTTGATTTTAGTTTCTAAAATATTAATTTGATAAACATCCCTACTAAATAAATAATTCCTCTCTACTTAGGAAGTAGTCAGATATGAACTTCAATATTTGACTTACGAGGTATGAGGATCATTAACTTTTTTCTTTTTTTCAAAAACCTATTTGTTTCCCCATTGAGAGTTAGCCATACTTAACTTGATTTAATTCCTTAGTTTCTTGAATGACTTACATACATTTTAGTCAAACAAAACTAATACCTCAGAGAAACTGATTTTATTATGTAAAAGAGGTTTGATATGAGGTGGTAATATAATTATAAAACAATTCAGATGAAGGCAGGATGTTGTAGCCAACTTTGTACAGCCCATGAAATTCTCTTTTACCAACACCTCCCTAAAAAGCAGGCCTGGGAAAGTACCTTGTTAGTCTCTCTCTCTGGAGCCTCAGTGGGGTCCCTGCTGCAAAAGGATGGTCTGGGATGGTGCCATGTGGCTGCTCTTTTTCCCTCTTTTACCCTTTACTCCTCTGCCCCATCTGCACAATGAGAAGACCCTAAGGAAGATTTGTAGCGCTTTGTTCTACTGAAGTCCTAGTTTTCCAGTGTTGAGTGTGGGTGGGAATGGGTTAGATGGAGACATATATCGGCAGGGGCTGTTGTGTACTTGAAGCCTGTTCATGGATCCCAGGTTAGAACCTTCTGCTCTGAACCATCCTGGGCACGAGAATCTGAAGGACTTTCCTCAATCCCATGTTTTCTTCCAGCATTCTCCCACTCTACTGCAGTGATGACTCTGCAGTCACTGCTGTGAGTTCAGGTTCTGTGGCTGTATGCAGCCTGAGGTCAGCTCGCCCCACTAATCCTGACCAACCTGACTTGGCACTACTCCCAGCACTGACACTGCACCCCTCACTGTCTTTCTAGCTCATGACCCCTTGCACATGGTTGGTCCTGTACGTGTCTGATCCCCAGCATGCTTCTTTACCTCCTTCTTAGTTCAAGCTCTGTGCACTAAGTTGAGCTCAATACCCACTTCCTTCAAGAAGCTACTCTTTTTTTTTTTTTTTTAAGATTTTATTTATTTATTTATTCATGAGAGAGAGAGAGAGAGAGGCAGAGACACAGGCAGAGGGAGAAGCAGGCTCCACGCAAGGAGCCTGATGCAGAACTCGATCCTGGGTCTCCAGATTCATGCCCTGGGCCGAAGGCAGGCGCTAAACCGCTGAGCCACCCAGGGAATCCCCAAAAAGCTACTCTTGATTAGCCCTATGTTTCAATATTTTCTCTTGTTCTAGAAGTCCTTATCTACTCTGCTACTCAGTTTTCTGCGTAGTTATGTTTTGTTGCCTTCTGTTGCTCTCTGGTTATGTGTTTCCATAATTAGAAATTATCACAATAGAAGCTACATCCAAAGTGTTAGAGCAGGAAAGGACATTAGCAGTAAGATCCTTAATCTTTATTCCACCTCAGCGAATCAGTAGCAGTAATTTACTGCTGCTGTAATGTGTGTACGCGTGTGCACATTAAGAATATTTTCCAAGGGTCATATTAGAATCTCAAGGAGGGAGGGAGGAGAAGGCACAGAGAGATGGAAAAATCCTGTACTCAGGTGATTCTGATTCTAGTCCACCATCATTAATCCTTTGGTGTCGCCATTCTGCAGAGAGTCACTCAATGCAGAATAGCTTCTGACCTAGCCTAAGTAATAAATAGGCAAGCTGGTTCACCCCTTTCTTGTGCACATGCCTTGGTAAGAATTAAATTAAGCATTCAGTGCAAGAGGTTTAGAGGAGAGACAGTAGGCAAAAAGAGAAAAGGGAAATGAGATGGAATGTTCATACTTCCCCTCTATGCACACATATACACGCACACCCCTATCTACACATACATCACACATTACTACACATATTTGTACACATATACATGTGCATACACACACATACACACACATTCTCATTCCCCCATCATGGCGTAGGAGACTATCATGGGGCCACTTGTTTTTTTTTCTCAGAATTTCCTCAAAATGTATTTGGTTTATGGTAGATGCAGTTTCCATATTCTTCTAGAACCAACTCTTAAAGGGCTGGATCTCTTGATGGTGTTCATGCAGGATCCATGCAGTAGAAGGATTTTTACTTCTATTTCAAAGAAGAAGGAGGAAGAACTTTTACCAAGGAGATGTCTCACTTATATCCAGGTTGACACCTGCTTTACCTATTTCTGCTGACCCCCAATGTTGGATAATTTCACATAAGCTGCAAAAAACTCTCCAGACTGATTTAGTTGGATGATTACTTTCCACATGAGAAAGCAGAAGCCAGAGAAAGCAAACTGGCTTGCCCAGGGAGACAGTGGCAGAGCTGGGACCAGGACCCAGGTCTCTGAGGCCTTGCATTCATTGGTTGGTTGTCTTTGGTTTTATGGCCCTTACTGTGTCTTACACGGTACATGTTTTGTAAGCCTCACTTCTTTTTACAGTTAAGTACTTTGAGCTTCCTGCTGTTTTTCCCTTGCCATATGCACAGACACTCACCCCAACCATCTGGGGAAGGGAAAAGTCATATCTGGCAGGGAATGAGTATGCAGATGCATTCTTTTTATAATTACGCAAAAGAAGGTTGTTGAAGGTATGATTTATTTAGCCAGCTTCTTAGGAGCTAGATTCCAAAGCCATTCTTGTGTACAGAAAATATTTTATTTTGTAGAAAACTCTCAGGACACTCATTTTCTCAATCTGTGCTCTCACTTTTCAGCATGCGTCTCTGACTTTAGTAGCTCACTGAAAGCTAGTGCAATGCCAGCATTAATTTGACCCCCCGGCTGTATTCTTTCCCTGTCAGTTCCTGTCCTCCAGGCTGTTGCTCATGGTTGTATCAAAGATGGGAGCAGCTGGAATCAGATGCCTGTGATTATTAAGATGGTAATTACTGATCATGCCGACACCAGCAATATTAACTAGTGCTTAAATAATTGAAAATGTTACCTATGAGGCAAGCATAGATTCAAGGTATCAGAATAAAAGGCATTCTCTAGGATATCCGAGGCAATAATGAAATGTTTTCATTCTTGTTTCATTCTGATATTCTGGCTCAAATGCTGTGTAGAGATAATGAACTTCAACTTTAATCAGTTGTCTTTTTTAACTTCTTTACAAAATAGAATTATGTAATAGCATCTGGAGGAATGCTGTTTTGGGGGAACAAGTCAGTTTTCTTAGATTTCTCAGGTTGTTAGGAGAGAAAGGGCCCATCTGCCACAGTAGCAGAATGAGTTTAATGATACTCTATGCATATAACGTACTGTGTAGTTTAGAAAATACTTTTAAGTTCATCATCTCATTTAATGTCCCCAAAAGTATTGCGGAGGAGAAAGTTTTACCCCTGTCTTAGGGAGAAGTCAGTGTTGGCTGAGAGAGGCTAATTAATTTGCCCAAGTTATACTAGTAGAAATTTGTGAGGTTGGGGTAGAACATGAGAATTTTCCCATGATTTCATAACACCTTCCAAATCTATGAGGTGGCAAAAGACTCTATAATATACCTGTGGTATGTTTGGGAAAATATCAGGAATATTGTTTTATCTGGGAATCTTCTGGGTCTACTCTTCATCAGAATAAATACTCATAGGAAGGAAAAACTATTTATTTATTTGTTTGTTTAAAGATTTATTCATGAGAGACACAGAGAGAGAGAGAGAGAGAGAGAGAGAGAGAGAGAGGCAGAGACATAGAGGTAGAAGCAGGCTCCTTGGAGGGAGCCTAACGTGGGACTCGATCCTGGGACTCTGGGATCATGCTCTGAGCCAAAGGCAGGCTCTAAACCGCTGAGCTACCCAGGCATGCCAGAAAAGCTGTTTTTAATGGACAGATAGAATTTTCTTCATTGGAAGGATGATTGTCTTCAGTCTTAAGTTCATAATACTATGGATATAGTACTACTTTGATAACGTCTAGGATATGACTTCTGCCCTATATTAGGTAGTTCCAATATTTATGTACTGAATTTATAGCTCTCTTATAATAAAACTACTCTAATTTTTTTTAATTTAGAAAGCATTTCCTTGAGAAATTTGATGTAGTTTCATGTACTTCATTTTTATTTGTCACACACCCCCTTTTTTTTTTTAAAGATTTTATTTATTTATTCATGACAGAGAGAGAGAGACAGAGAGGCAGAGAGGCAGAGACGCAGGCAGAGGGAGAAGCAGGCTCCATGCAGGGAGCCTAACGTGGGACTCAATCCTGGGTCTTCAGGATCATACCCTGGGCTGAAGGCGGCGCCAAATCGCTGGGCCATTGGGGCTGCCCTGTCACCCTTTTTAATTATACCCCTCACCAGAACACTGCTGTGCCAACCCTGTGCTAGTTGTGAACAGTGCATAGCAAGGCTAACTCCAGTGCTTTTCCATTACCCACTGTGATGCCACATAACTCATAACTATACAACTGTACTTCCTTTCTGAAGAGCCAGAAGCTCATATCCAACTCCCTTAGATCAAAAGTCTCAACATGTACCCTCAGATTGGGATGTATCTGAAGAACTTGTAGCATAAGCCCTTCTGGAGAGCGTAGACCTTGTGGAGGGAATAGAAGCTTTTACAGGCTTAGTTCTAGCCCAATGGGCTAGTTTCAGAGCAAAGACTTGATTCCAAGTACAGCACTGTGTCTGCTGCCCTGATTGTCCCCTGGCCCAAGTTCATTTGGATTCAAGTCCAAGTCCTAGAAAGAGGGTTTTTTTTTGTTTTTGTTTTTGTTTTTTTTTACAAAGAGCAAGAGAGATATAGAAGCATTGCTTGACCAAAACCCTTATGGCTTTCTGAGTGGACAGTGACATTGGTGAATTGTCAGTGCTGGCACTTCGAATTTGGGTTGCCTTAGGAAAGGGTACTCTTGGGCAGTGGCTTCTTCAGAGAGTTGGTTTTTGTGGCATCTGTGGGGTGTCACAGGCTTTACTGTCATTGTCAGGGATTTTGGCATGAGCTTGCTCCCCTTTAAAATGCACACTGGTGGAATGAGCAACTGTTATTGCTGCATACAGTGGACACGTGAGAATAATGGGGGCTGAGAGCACAAGTCTGGTTTTGAGAGCCTGTGAGATAAGCCCTGGAATGATGAGCTGGTTTCCCCTGAGTAGTGGTAGTGTCTGAGGTTACAGGTATGGGTGGGACCCAGACAAGGAATACTTTTTAACAGTTCCTGGGAATACAGTTCTTACTCAAGTGACTGGGAAAATAAGAGTGGACACAAATGATAGAATGTGACTTATTTTGGTTTATGAGAGAATACTCATTTTACTAAAGACATACCAACAGAATTAGTAGGTTTTCAGACATTTATTTTTTTAAAGAATTTACTTACTTATTTGAGGGAGAGAGAGAGAGAGAGAGAGAGCATGAATGGGGAAGGAACAGAGGGAGATGGAAAAGCAGACTCCCTGCCCAGCAGGGAGACCAAGGCGGGATCATTACCTGAGCCAAAGGTGAACACTTAACCAACTGAGCCACCCAGGTGTCCCTAGGTTTTCAGACATTTAAAGTGTGAATTTATTTAGGGCAAAAATATTTTTAAAATTTTATTTTAACTGATATATACCATTCTGGTCAATCTAACCATTCAAGATTATATATAATATTTATTTTCAGTTCCTGATAAAAATGAACTTTTTACATGAATCCTTCCAGATCTCATTTACCTCACTTGATTTTTTCATAGTACTCCTTCTTCTAATTTTTTAATTTTTATTTATTTATTTTTTAAAGATATTATCTATTTTTTTCATGAGAGACAGAGACAGAGACACAGGCAGAGGGAGAAGCAGACTCCATGCAGGGAGCCCGACGTGGGACTTGATTCCAGGACCCGGGGATCACGCCCTGAGCTGAAGGCAGATGCTCAACGGCTGAGCCACCCAGGCGTCCCTTCCTCATAGTTTATAATATACTTACTTGCCATGTTTATTATTTGTGATCTGTCTTCCTCTATAGAAGGTAAGCTCAATGGGATAAGCATTTTATCTGCTCTGCTTGCCAGTATATCCCAAGTGCCTGTGATGGGCCGGGCACTTAGAAGACACTTATTAATTATTGAGTCAAGAATCAGTCATTTTACTGTCTGTGAGCTTGGAATTATTACATGTGTTTTATTCTTTTGTTTGGTGAGGAATAGGGGCCTAGAGAGTTTCTTTTCTTTTTTTTTTTTTTTTTTTGAGAGTTTCTTTTTTATGATATTGATCTTTGGGAAGATTAAACTATGGAGGGAGGGCCTCATAGTGGAAGGCCACTTCCAGATTTGCGATTTTCACCTTATGTTTTTGCCCTTCCTAGGCCATTAGCTCAGAAGCTGATCCCAGCCCTGCTCCCACAGACCTGGAAATAGGTCCTAATGAGATAATCATGCTTACATTTTCCTTGTCTGTCCTGTTCCTATTTGTGAAGACAGATTGCTTCATATTTTGCTCTTTTTTTAAAAAAAAATACAGTTTAACTTAAATGAGAAGTGACTGGCAAAGGAAAAAATGAGGGAATGGGTATAACATGAACCATGAACAATAATAGAAAAATGCATACCATGAGGTTCTGGATGCTTCCTGAGAGTGGGAATACATTTCATTCTAGATGTCCTTGGCAGTCACTTTAAAATGTGAAGCTTGATTAGTTACCTGATGTAAAGTATTTATGAATAAAACAAAATCAGTTGTTCAGGAGCATTGATATAATTCATTTCTTTATACTAGGATTGGAAAGAAATCTCTCTCAAGGTTCTCGTTAAAAGGACACTGCTTAATGAATGTAATGAGTGGTGTCTTCCAAGCATCTTTACTGGGTTACACATCACCTTCTTTGAGGCTTTTATTTCCCTTATACTTTGCTCCATAGAATGATGGTAATTCAGGAGTATAGATGGGAGATAAGGTAGGGTTGAAATCTGCAGCCTTTTTTACTCTGGCATAATAATGATGAAAGCTAACACTTTTATAGATTTTATTTTCATAGCACTATTCTTAGTTCTTTACTTATATTGACTCATTAAACCCATCCTTGCATCTGTGTTGTGAGGTAGGTAATGTTATTAACATCATTTTACAGAATGACGAAACTGAAGCACGGAGGGGTTTACTTGCCCAAGGTCCTATTGCATGTGGGCTGGGAGTTGAAACCAGACAATTTGACTGCAACATTTGCACTCTTATCCTCATGTTAAATGCCTCTCTGGAACCTGAGGCTACATTTTAAAGGGTCCAAAAGAGAAATAGCTATGCTGAATATTTTCCTGAAAATTATCCTTAATAGCCAACTTCTTGGAAATTACTAAGCAGTATGAAAGAGATTGTGCATTTTGGAAAACCCCGGAGTCCATCTATTCTGTGTTGTTAATATTGAGGCAACATAGTCCATGATGAGAGCCGTAGATTCTAGTCAGACTTCCCTAGGTTCCGGTCCTGGAACCTCTCTCTCTCTTGCTTGGTAACTTTGGGAAAACTACTTCACCATATACCTCATACTTCAGGTTGGGTTCATATCCTCTGCTTGGTAGGTTACTATAGCTGGCATTCTCCAGAGAGGCCAAAGGGTTTTTTTTTTTCTTAATGGCACAGTTAAAAAATATTCTAAGACATTAGAGAGTTTCTGAGATGTAAAGAAAATTTTTCTGATATAGGTAGGCAAGCCTGTTTCACTGTGTTAGACAGTTATTGAAATCGTGGGATATAATTTTGGCATGCTTTCTTTATGAAATAAACATGATGCCTTTATTTTCATTAATAGTGTGTAACACTGTATACAATACATCCCATATATGGCTAGAATATCACCAAAGGACAATAATATCTTCATTAGAAAATTACTTAAAATTGAACCCCTTTATATGATCTTAGCTCTTGTGCATTGGGGAAACGAGGATTGATAAAGGAAGGATTCTACTTCAGTCATTGTGAAATATCAAACATGATGGATTTGACAGCCTTTCCCCCCTCGACCTCCCCCACACTATTCTGAGATTCATCCTCCCACTTCTTGAGCTCACCCAAGCCTATTGACTGAGCCAAGAAAACAGACTCCACTCTCCTCCTCTTCTTCTGACTCATGCCAAAAAGTCATGTAGCAATTCAAAACATGTCTCAAATCACAAAACATAATGTGGAAAACTTTCTTGTCCCTGACTTTGGAATATTCTTTAGTATTTTGACGTTTGTATAATCAAGTGATACTTCAGATTTAACTTTATTTCTTCAGAAGCTTTCCCTGACCATTCACACTAACTGCTATTTTATCTAATGTAGCACCCAGTGGCTATCCAGTGTTTTCTTGTTTGCCTGTTTGCTGTTTCTTTCCCCTAAAATATAAGTTCTATGAGAATAGGGACATTGTCCGTCTTGTTTTAAACTATGTCTACTAGAGGGTGGGAGTTAATGTTTTCAGATGGATGAGTAATTCTGAAATCCTCATGCATTTTGCCTCCTGTGAACTGGGTCTTCAGAGCTCTAGCTGGGATACTCTAGTTAATCAGTGTTCTCTTTCTGCTACACTTTTTCTGCCCTCTTTCACATCTGTCTACACTTGTTGTTACTCATTAACTCAGATCCAGAGTCCCTGAGTCCATTTCCATTGTTGGTACCATCTTTTAATATAATGTTGACTCATTTAAAATCTGTGGGAATTTGGAAATTTCATTTTTATTTTTAAAAAAATATTTTCCACTTGACTGAATCATAATAGGGTTGTACAAATTATTAATGCTATTTCTCAGATAATTTCATAAGACAGTATCTTAAGGGTTCCTCAGTGAGATTAATGATTTTGTACTGTTTATTGATATTTCACAGTGTAATTGGTATTGCAAATCAGAAAGCATAGCATTCCTATCTTTATTTCCCCTCAAATTTGAATATTTCCCAAAGTATTTACTGGTATTATTTAAAGGACAAGAAACTCAGTGTAAAATGGTTTCCTACTGATGATTGGAATGAAATATACGGACTTTAAAAATTTTTGCTAAAATTAATATTCTCTTCTCTTTGTTAAGTGTAAATTTTTGATTTTAGTATTTTAAGTACTCCTTATATTTTCATAGTGCCTCATCTTGCTGCTTAGCTATTCTATACGTATAGGAAGAAAAATATTTTTCCCTCCACCTTTCTGAGTTCTAGGTCTGTATCTCTGTAACAAAAGACAGATTAACAATGTAAAAGCATACACGTGTATTTGGTGTAAATTTTACATGACATGAGAGCATTCATAAGGAAATGAAGACTCAAAGAAGTAATTAAGTCTGGGCATTCTTATGCTAGATTTGATGAAAAGAGACAATTCTTGGAAAAATGTGATAGGATAAAAAATGGGATGAACTAAATGTAGTCATGTGGGAGAAACAGCAAAGCCTGTTCGTTCAGGTTCCTCCTGGCATCTTGGAGATGAGGATGTTCCTTTCCTCTGCGTAAAGGGAGGGTGCTTCTCATATCAGGGTTTCATGACCTGCTTCTGTAGAATGATAGAAAGTCCCTCTTGCACATGCAGTTTCTCAGCTTCCTGTAGCTTGTCATATTCATTACTCAAAGATGCCACATTTCGGTGTTGTATGTCCTGAACCTCCTCATATATAAAACAGGACAATGGGATATTGTCTTAAAATTAAAGACACTTAGCCACAGGGGTTTTGTCAATGTCAGAGTTTTAAAGTGATGTTATTTTTCATTGAAGATGAAATTTGGATTTATTTTTGGTCTTACTGTCTTGAAATTGTTAGATTATGTACATATTCTGTCAAAGACTTAGGATGCCTTTTGAGTGACAGAGGAAAGTGCTTTTGGAGGTGTCTGGAACATCTGCATCTGTGGTGAAAGCCCATTAACTCCCTAAATCAGAACAATTTCTAAAAATACTCTTAGCAAGTTTTTTTTTTTAAGATTTTATTTATTTCTTCATGAGAGACACATAGAGAGAGGCAGAGACATAGGCAGAGGGAGAAGCAGGCTCCCTGCTTGATCCATGACCCTGGGAACATGACCTCAGCCAAAGGCAGACGTTCAGCCACTGAGCCACCCAGGTGCCCCAGTAGCAATTGTAAATCTCTTCTAAGAGCAAAGCTCCTTTTAACACCAAGATGACTGGGACATGGTCCCTGCTCCTATAAGTCACAGTTACCATGTCAGTTCCTGTGTAGCTTAACCTAGCTGATGGAACTTAACCTCATGCCCACTTCCTTCTTTCTACCTTATATTTTTTAAAAAAGAATATTATGCTTTAAGAAGTGATAGCTTTTATTATTTGTCATGTTAAAAAAAACTAGACATTTTGCTTTACAAAGTCATGTTAGTCTTACTTCTTTGTAGATTCCTGGTGTATGGTAAATGCTATTTAAATGTTATATTGAAATGTTTATTACAGGGTGACAGGAGTGAGAAAATGGTTAGTGAATGATTAGAGTAAATTCTCTGTTACTCATCCTGGTCTGGTCTGTGTTTTCATGGGAAACCAAATGTTTTATCTGAGAGAATTAGCATGTTTATCACAGGCTTTCCAGATGAGAATTCGACACACCCAAGAATGTGGAGGCTCCTGAGTTATACTTTTGTACTATCTGGAGAAGCAGGAAAGTTTACTGGCTAAAAAGGATAGATCCTGGAGGTAGATTGCCTAGGTTTTCATCCTGGCTTCCATACTGGTTGTGTGACCCCCATGAAGTTCTTCATTTCTTTGAGCCTCAATTTCATAATCAGAAAAATGGTTTTGAAAGTGGAACTTTCTGTTAAAGGGCTTCCTATTAAAGATAACAGATGGAATACATCTGTTTCCTTTTCCAGCTGGTATAGGGTTCTGATTTTATAAAAGTATAACTTGGAAGTCTTTGCATGTATTGTATTTCTCATCTGCAAAGCCTTTTCCTTTCTCTCTGTATCCTTCAGGGCTCCTCCACTTAACCTCCCTCCATCATTCTGACAGCCATCTAGCCCTCCGAAGGGCAGTGTGGTGCACCAGGATGTAACTGGGCTGGATTTGAGTCTCAGCTTCACCAGTTACCAGGCTTTTTGTTTGTTTGTTTGTTTTACCTGAAGTAATTCAGTTTGCTGAGCTTCAGCTTTTTCTTCTGAAAAAGGGACCCATTTAATTCTTATATTGCTAGGTCACTATAAGAATTAAATGTAGTAGTACGTGCATTCCCAGCTTCTTTGTTTAGGAGTTGAACTGTAGTGCTTCCCCAGTTCTGATGCTTCTTGAAGTTGTAAGATACACATCAATTTTTCAAGGGAAAATATAGTATATTGATGAATATATCGATTTAAGGTACCACTTCAATTTTATAAATTTAAAATGAGAAAAAAATTGTACATCTCTCAATAAAAGAAAATTTGAAATACCCTGTACTATTAGGATACTGCAAATGTGGACATTGTGTCACACTTTTAAGTTATTTGAAGGCAGAGACCATTTCTAATTCTTTTGTGTCTGCCATCACATCTTATTCAGTGATTACTGGAAACATATTAAGCCTTTAGGAGATACTTGAGTGAATGAGGAGTCTGTGGTTTAAAATTTAACAGTAAGACTGTGTCTTCATTTGAAAGTGGAGTTTGGATTATGTCTGATAGGTTGGGCAACTGTAAACTATATATTTTCTGTCCGTTAGAAGACAATCATTAATCAGAGGAGGAGAATGTTTCTTTACTATCTGATGAAGAACTTTTCCATAGAGAATTTTCTGGTGAAATAACATAATAATGTAAATGAGGCACACTGATTATTTTTTGCCATATAATAATGTTATTTATCATATAAATAATTTGTATACTAGACAAAGCTCAAGGTCTATATTGTACCATCTATAAAGATGCAGATGGATGATCTCATTCTCAGGAGTGTAAGAGCTATAAGAAATTCTTTAATAAAAGGTTTTTATGGCAACATTTTTTAAAAGCACCTTAGGATGTTATAATTGCCGGTTAGGTTATTTTGACAAGACAGTGTAACTGATCCAAGCATTTTATGTTTCTATTCATAGACGAGTGATAGAGCTAGAAATTAAATTAAAGTGAGAGCTGGAAAGGGCTGTGCTAATGTCATGGGAGGAGCTGCCTTAAACACCATATTTTAGTCTGCTTCCCAGGCTCTCCAGCTATATTCACTAGGTGACTAGGTGCTTCATCCTTGTTCTTACTAGAGAAATGTTTGATATTCAGTGCAGCATTTTAATCTTCCTAGGGCATGAATTTCATAACATAAACCAAAACAGTGTGATTCAATATATGCAAATAATCTGCCATTAAGAGCTCATGTTCTTCATTCTAAAATGGAAATACACTGTACCTTTACTTGTTTTGACTTTGGGAATTTTGTGAGGATGCTGGTAGTCCCAAGGGAGTCAAGACAGTGAGCAAGATTGATGTCGATTCTGCCTATGAAGAATGACCAAATAATTTGTCATACAAACTGGGAGACAAAAGAGGACAGCTGGGGTACAAGTAGTAATTACAGGAACCGTAGACAAACCTGTGATTACCCCTCAGGTGAATAGTCTCCCCGGTTGAGGAGCTCACTGCCTGGGGCTGGGTCTCTGGGTAGAAAGGAGACTGAGACAACAGACTCTACCTCCCCAAACAAGTAATTACATAGAGTGCTGATTATGCTGTGAGTATGGATGTACACGAGTAATTAACTCAGACCTGGGGGGATCAGAGAAGGCTGCCCCAGAGAAAGTGGCATCTGAGATTTGCAGGATGAATGGGAGCAAGCCAGGCAAAGCAGAGGGGTAGAAAGTCCTGGGCAGGGAACACAATAGATACCAGTGCCCTGAAGAGAGAGAAGAGTTCAGTGTGGATGAGTAGATCTGCATGACTGCGACCAGAAAACAGGGAGTCATGGCAGGACACAATGCTGGAAATGCCTGCAGGGGTCCATCGAAGGGAATTTGACTTTGTACCTACAGTTTTGAACACAACAGTGAGATGACCAGATGGCTAAGGGCTTTTGCCTGTATTCATTTGAGTGCCATATACCCGGGTATCTAGTCTGGAACTGGGTCTCCACATCCTCCAGCATGTGGAGATGGGTGGCT
Organism: Vulpes lagopus; assembly: GCF_018345385.1. Taxonomy (NCBI): domain Eukaryota; kingdom Metazoa; phylum Chordata; class Mammalia; order Carnivora; family Canidae; genus Vulpes; species Vulpes lagopus. Next base: position 17,594,597 of record NC_054824.1, on the reverse strand, counting down.
TCCTTCTGTGGGTGGATCCAGCAGCAGGACTGAATTGGAAAGAGTGGGGACATTTGTGGTCATTGTGTGCCAGACTGGTGGTGTTATGGACAGAAGAAAGCTTGGTAGAAGGCGCCTCCTGAGAAAGATAATTACCTGAAGTGAAGCTTTCTGCATAGAAAGCTTACAGGTGCACATAGGTTGACCTTGGAGACAGAGTTCTGGAAGGTGGCAGGTGTTACGAAACCTAGGAGGGAGAGCACTCTGGTGGAACACACAAACTGTATGCCTAGGAGTGTGAGCAATACCCCAGAGTGAATTTCCTCAAAGAGTGGTGGGTTTTACACCTGGAGGAAGGTGAGCACTGACTGGAAAAGTGAAAGCAGGGAGGCAGGTATTCCTAGGGAGCAGTAGTAGAGAGGCAGCCACCTCAGGCCAGGAGTCCTGTGAGGTTGGTGGTTTTTTTAGAGTCACCTGTGGCCCAGCTTTGAGGAGAGCATGAGCTGTCCCAGCCTTGGAGACAGGGTGGTCACTGGTAATGGCCCACCCCGTGAGCTGAAGGAGCTCAGAAGAGACTGATAGATGGAGTCAGCAGTGGCTGGAGAAGGCTCATTATCGCCATGGAGCAGAATGATGGCAAGGTCCTGCTCCTAGTGGGCTGTGCCCATCGTTGGGAACTGAATTAGTCTTCTAGGGCTGCCTTAACAAATCCCATAGACCAGGTGGCTTAAACGGCAAAAATTTATTTTCTGTTGGTTCTGGAGGTTGTAAGTTGGAAATAAAGATGTTGTCAGGGTTGGTTTCTTCTGAGGCCTGTCTCCTTGGCTTGTAGATGGCCATCCTCTTGCTATGTCCTCACATGCTTATTTCCTTCCTCTCTGTTTGCATGTGTCCTCACCTCTTCTCATAAGGACTTGCATTGCAGCTCGCCAGTATAACCTTTTCTTACCTCAGTTACCTCTCTAAAGGCCTTATCTCTAAACATAGTCACATTCTAAGGTAATGGGGGTTAGGGCTTGGATGTGTAACCTTGGCGGAGACACAGTTCAGCCATAACAGAAACTTCCTTGGGAGATACCAGCCAGTAGTGGTTGCAGGTCCTAATCTCCTGTTGGTGGCTTCTGTGGGTCAGATAGGCTTAGTAGGGCCATTTGAGTTCCCTTTCGAATGACCACAGATGTATTGTAGTTCCAGTTTTGACTTCCAGTGATCGAGATACTACCTTGCCTAGTAACTTATTCAGTCTTTGGCCGTTTTAGATTATTGGAAACTTCCTTCATTTTGAGTTGGAGTTGATGTTGTCTTAAGTCTCTAGCCTGATACTTCTTGCTCACAGCTAGTGGTCTTGATCCCTTCAGTACTTCAGGGTGTGACTGTTTTGGAATATATCCCCTTTGATAGTGTTAGTTATATTTAAGAGTGTGGCCTCTGGAGCCAGTCTGCTGGGTTGGAAGCCTGGTTTCACCACTTCCCAGTTGGTCGCTTTCAGCAAATTACCTGACCTCTTTATGCCTTAGCATCTAAGCCATAAAAAAGGGGATAGTAAAATGCTTAATGAAGTAAAGCAGGTAAGGAAAACACTATTGTGCTGGACACTTACTCAGTGCTCTCATCTTCATCATCACCATGGCCTCCCTTTAACATAGCACCGAGGGACACACACGCTGACCTGTGCAGGTGGGGAGGACCAGCTCTTCCCCCACTCTTCTTCTGATGTCATCTGAGAGTCTTACCAATCTTTCTCCAGCCTCTGTACCAGTTGCCTTTTAGTGGATTTTCTGTCAGCTAGTAATAACAACCAATATTTGTCAAGTACTTTACAGTTTCGAAGTACTTTTGCTTTTAGTTTTGCTACTAGCCCTGAAAGGTATAGCTTATTATTGTCCAAATTTACTGTATGAAGAAGCTAAGTCTTGGAATTAATCCACTTCCCTAAAGTTATGATTTCTGGTAAGTATTGAACTAGGACACACCTGGCAACCTCTTCTTGTTACCCTTGTTTTTAATTATGCACATCAAAGTATGTGTTTATTGTAGAAAAATACAGATGACCAAAAGTTTTTAAATCTTGCAGATGACAGTAAATATTTATTAATATAAAATATGTATTTTTGCAAAAGCAGTTTTACATACTATAATAAGTATTGGTTTATTGTTTTTTTCTTAAAACATGTAAGTAATTTTTCATGTTAATAAGTATTCATTGTTTTAAACTATTGCTTGGTTTTCCACTATTTAACTCATTCCCTAACATACAGTTTACTTCCAGTTTTGTTCACATAAATGACATTCCAGGGAACCCCATTGTACATACTTTTGCACACTTATGTGATTCTTTCCATAGAGTGAGTTTTTAGATGTGGGATTTCTAGATCAAAGGCTTTGCCCTTCTTAAGGCCTTTTCATACCTCTTTACAGATTGCCCTCTGGAATGAGTACCCATTTAAACACCCCCCTACGTGTATAAGAGCATCATTTTCCTTGTTCCTATTAACTGTCATCATTCTTTAAAGGCGATTGGTAGGAAATGGCATTTTAGTGTTGATTTATTTGCATTTTTATTAATAACCTGAGAGAACATTTATATGTTTAATGTTCCTTTATATCTCCACTTTGGGGGATTTGCCTATTTATGCTCTTGTCCTTTATTTATAGAGTTTTTCATCTTTTCCTTATTGATGTATTAATACTTTATATGTTGAAAATATTAATGGATTGTCTTCTAGCTCATGCTCTTTTGACAATGCTTCATAGTTGTACAAATTCCTCATGTGACTCTTGAGCTGTCCTTCCTCTGTTCTGATAATTATTTTTTTTAATGAATTCCAGAAACATTTCTTGATCCCTGTGAACCTTATCTTGTCAGATTCTACCTGAGGCTGACTGTGTCATCCAACACGTTTCTCCCAGCTATGCTCTTATCTGCACTTTTGCAGAATGTGCCCTCTATCCAGGATATTTCCATCCAGGAGGCAGAGAAGGAGAGTCAAACTAATGTTGATTGAGTACCACTGTGTACCAAGCACTATAGTAGATGCTTTGCTTTCAAATCTGTAAACATTAGATAGTGTAGAAGACCTGGAAGTGCTATTCCATGTGCCTTCACAGATTTCATGGATATTGACTCTCCTTTCCTAGTAGAGGTGTGGTTACATGTCTGTCATCTTATTTAAAACAGTTGATGATTTTATGTGTCCCATAGTTTATAGACTTTGCTCTCTCCCATTATAAATATCTGTTTATCTGGGATTATTGTGCTGGGCCAGTTTACACTGGTTGTCTGTATATCCTGGCAACCTTTGGTGAGATCCATCTGCAAGAGATAATTTAACTTTCTTCCCCTCTCTCATAGGATTATAACTCACTTTATTGTATATACATAGTCCTGTCTTAGAGTATTAAGAAGAACATGCTGATTATCTTTTTTCTATAATTTTCATAAAATCTTAGATACATCTGTAAAAGCAGTATTTTTATGGTTTTTGATAAGGTGTGGGAGCAGAGCAGAATAATTAAGACTCTAAGCTTTGGAGTCACACAGACTAGGTTTTAATGCCCAACACTATCAGTTCCTTCCTAGTCCTTTCACTTTCAGTCAGTTGTTTATTCCCTGCCCCCAGGTTTCTTGTCAATAAAGGGACAGTGATAATATCATCCACATAAAGTTGTCAGGATTAAATGAGATCATGCATGTAAAGTACATCATAGTATAAGAGCAGTCAAAGAAAGCTTTTGGCTCATGGTGGTAGGCAAAGTGGTTATTATTTTGAATTATTTTTAATTAATTAATTAATTTATTTATTTTTGAATATTTTAGTTATTTATTTGAGAGAGACAGAGAGCATGAGTGGGAGAAGGGACAGACAGAGAGGGAGAAACAGACTCCCCGCTGAGCAGGGAGCCTGACACAGGGCTCAAACTGAGGACCTGGAGATCATGACCTGAGTTGAAGACAGACATTTAACCAACTGAACCACCCAGGCACCCCTCGAATTATTTTTAATTAAAAGTTACAAAAGAAATTGTTTAATAGAAAGGTCTTAAAGTTATGCTCTCAGGCCTATGTTCTGAATGATTAAATCTTTTATTTTTTTAATTTTTAAAGTTTTATTTTTAAAAAATATTTTATTTATTTATTAATGAGAGACAGAGAGAGAGAGAGAGAGATAGAGAGAGAGAGAGAGAGAGAGAGAGAGAGGCAGAGACACAGGCAGAGGGAGAAGCAGGCTCCATGCATGGATCCTGACATGGAACTCGATCCTAGGACTCCAGGATCATGCCCTGGGCTGAAGGCAGGTGCTAAACCACTGAGCCACCCGGGGATCCCCAAATCTTTTATTTTATATATTCAAAGAGTTGTAAGATTTTTAAAGAACGGGGAAATTTTGTTCTTTTGGCCTAAATTTCTATTTAGGTAGTGAACTGTACTTTAATCACACTTTCGGCCTTTTCTGTTAAAGTTAAGTCATCTCACTTCTTTTTATTGGAGGCAGAGCTTACTATCTTTACTGTCTGAAAGGGCAAACATCCTTGTTAATTTTCATGAGTGAATATTCTCTACAGGAAAGTATGCCAGTGGGGTACCCTTAAATGTTTGCCTTTCAGACTAAAGGGATATCTAATATCTTTTATGAGATACCACACAGTGATGTCCTGGTGCGAAAACATATTAATGTACTCGTGTTAAAAATATACCAATTTGTGAAATAATAAGAATTAAAGATAAATTATCACCATATGTAATATATTATTAAAATACTGATTGGGATTGTTGCACGTGTCCTTATTCTTTTATGCTTAGAAGTAACATTTCCTTTTAAGACATTAACTTGATATAATTTGTTGACCAGCTGTCAGTTTTTTGAAGAATCATCTAGTGTAACTAGTTTTTCATAATAGAAACTTATAATTCTTATACCCTTTTAATCTCTTGGCTTTCTTCCTGTAAATCAGTTCTGTGTCTCTTGCGTCTTACTTCTGCCTGCTTAAAAGCTGGTGAGGGGCACCTAGATGGCTCAGTTGGTTAAGCCTCCAACTCTTGATTTCGGCTCAGGTCATGATCTCAAGGTTTTGGGATACAGCCCCAATTCGGGCCCCATGCTGGGTGTGGATCCCACTTAAGATTCTCTCTCTCTCTCCTTTTGCCTCTCCCCCCCTTAAAAATGCTAGTGATCCTTCCCTTTAATTACTATAAACTGCTAGGATCAAAAATAATATCTTTAAAAATCATCAGGTATTCTTACTTTTTTATTAGGATTTATTTTCGTTTATCTGAGAAGCAGCATGAGCAGGGTGGAGGGGCAGAGGAAGAAGGAGAAGCAGGCTCCCCACTGAGCAGGAAGCCTCCCACAGGGTTTGATCCCAGGACCTGAGATCATGACCTGAGCCGAAGGCAGATGCTTTACTGACTGAGCCACCCAGTGCCCTAAAATCATCAAATATTTTTAAAAGCATAGTACTAAAATATTATTAAATTTACAGTAATAGCAAGAATAAACTTCTTAGGATTGATGTACATCTTAATTACACTTAATTGGTGTAATTAAGGTAGTTTAATTTTTAGTTTAGTTTGTTGATTATATTAACCCAGATTAGTTCATATAGCCTAGTTCATCGAGGCTCTCTTTCTTTGCATGTACACCTAATTGGTGTAAGTAAAGCAGCTTAATTTTTAATATCTTATGTTTGTTGATTATATTAACTTATATTAGGCTTCCTGGTCTTTCTTTTGCATATAACCTATAAGATACTTTTTTTCCCTTTCCTTTTCACACAATTATGGTTTAAAGATTTTTTTTTTCCTTTGAAAATACTATATTTTCAAAGTTCACTTCAAAAAAAAATCTAAACAAAACTCTGGCAGCCTTGAAACATTTTAATGAAAGTAAAACTATAAAGGTTTAACCTTATCAATCCTGTGTACCAAGCAGATTATATTTGAAAAGGAACTCACCAGTAAAAGACGGGATTCCTCAACAAACATTTCCTAGGGGTGAGGCCAGTGAATAATTTTGATATGTCAAAGAATTGCTGTACTTTTGAAAAGCGTTTGCTGCATTTCCTGGGGTGAATGCAGGCATCTGCTAGAGAGCTTGGAGTGGGGCCCTGAATCATCCCAAACTGCAGAATGTTCTTGAGAAGATTGCTGCTATATGTATTTTTGGCATTAAAAAAACATCAGTTCTTAGCATGTAAACTACATTATCAAGAAATGAAACAAAAGTAAAAATTCACCCACATACCTGTCATCTGAGCAATTTACTATGTGAGTCATATTTGTATGTATAATAAAGGGAGACACATTGATGTTTATTGAGACCCTGTGATTTATCAGTCTTTGAACTAGATATGTGCCATGCATTATAACAGCCCTGTGATAAGGTGGCATTATCTGTATTTTTAGAAAATGACAAAATTGAGTCTTGAAAAAGGTTAAGTAACTAGCCCTTGGTAACTTGGCATCAATTTGATTGATATATGAATGTGGCTCCATTTTATAAAATATTTGTTTTATGTTTCCAAGCTGCATTTATTTGGTTGTATTTTTAACTGCAAAGACTGAAATTTGTGTTACTAGTCTTTTGGGGGACGTTGCATGTTTTAAGTAGTATCACAGCTAATCTCTACAATGATAAGCACTGTATCTGCCTTGTGTCTTTATACTAATTATGCTGCAGAAAAATTCCCTTCTTTCTTTCCCAAGTTCATTAAGCTGAGCCAAGAAACTGATCAAAAGATACTGAAAATTTAAATACATGTTTTCTTAACTATTTTTATAAATATATTTCATGCCTTTAAATGATACTTAGTGACGTCAGTAAATTCTCTTTACCAAAATGATATTTTTATATATTCAGTGGTTGACCGCTAAGCCACAGGCATAAATAGCATTTGCCTCCTCCTCATATAATGAATTTGTGTGGAAAACCATTTAAAACTGAGTCTTGAGGAGCTTGGCCTTTTAAAGAAGGTGGAGGAAACAGCATTAAATGTCATAAAAATATGTACATTAGTTATCTAAACCTGGTTTCTGGGGAGTTCTTGGAGTGCATTTTCCCCTAGAAGCAATAGCTAAAATTTAAATGATGGTCAGGTTTTTTGATAAGCGCAAAATAAATGAATATGTGTTTTTGAAGCAACAAAGTCTCTCTCTTTTTTCCCAAACAAAATCTTATGTAGGACCTTAATTGCATTTCTTAGGAATCTTTTAACCCTCTGTTGAGTTAGCTTAAATAAACAAGGAATTTGTTACGAGGATCTAGGTTGTTTTAGGAACCCCCGAGGGAGGTGCGCATGGGAGATCCAAAATGTCCTCTCTGCATCTCTTGTCTCTTTCTCTCTGTTTACCTGTTTCTTTTCTCTGCATAATTACTTTCTTGGTGTCCTTAATCCACATGGCAGAAAACAGAGCTGAGACTAAGGTGAGACAGGTGAGGTGCCGAATTTAAGAGAGTACTAGAAAACTCTATGATCAAGGTAAACAATATATGTATTTTTAAGTTTGTGCAGCATTTTATTCAGTTCTACCAACATCTGGTTGAATTACTTCACCTGATAAATCATTTGTTCAGCTTCAACCTTTGCTAAGTAGATAAAAATGTTAAATTCTATAAAATAGGCATGCATCTTACTTTCACATAGTTAAATGAGATTCATATAGATTAAAAGATTATTTAATTGTGGTCTCAATAAGACATTAATTAATATTCTTCAACTTTTAATCAAGTACAATCTATCATATAGGAATTTTTTAAATGTATATTTTTATATATACATGGCTGGCACTAATTCACTGGTTGACTGACCTTGAATTCCCTATTATGCAATATCCCCTAAAGGTTCATATGTTAATTTGTATTTTTTTAAAGTTTTTATTTAAATTCCAGTTATTTAACATGCAGAGTAATATTAATTTCAGGTATACAATTTAGTGATTCAGCACTTATATACAGCAACTGGTGTTCATCACAAGTGCACTCCTTCATCCCCATTATCTATTTTACTGATCCCTCTACCTGCCTCCCCTCTGGTAACCACTGGTTTGTTCTCAATAGTTAAAAGAGTCTCTTGGTTTGCCCCCCCCCTTTCCCTATGCTCATTTGTTTTGTTTCTTAAATAATACATATGAGTGAAATCATGTGGTATTTGTCTTTCTCTGACTGACTTACTTCACTTAGCATAATACTCCCTAGCTCCTTCTACCTCATCACAAATGGTAAGATCTCATTCTTTTCTATGGCTGAGTAATAATATAGCCTTGTATATGTATATACCACGTCTTCTCAAAGTAAATAATATCTTAATGCAGTGTTTCAAAGTTGATGATAAGCAAAATGTCAAAATTTTAAGTAGAGATAAGATTAGTATAAAAATAACCACCAATATCATTTCCTGTATTGTTTTTATTTGCAAGTGAGCAGCCCAACTGGTGTGGAGACTGGTGGTTCCAATTCTAAATCCCAGAGAAGGGTTGTGATTAGCTCAACTTGGGTTAGGCCCAGTCTCTTAGACCAGTCAGCTAAGGCCTAGGGGTGGGAGGTGTTTGATTGCCAACAGAACCTTGTGGGAGGCTGGACATACACAGTACCAGGTGTCTACAAAAGTATTGGGTTCATGCACATGAGGAGACTGGTTGGGGTTGAGTGAGATAAGGAACTTGACACTTGGTCTTTCTTTCTCCTTACCTTAAGGTTTCTCCTTAGGTACCACCATTGAACTTAGCAATCACTGAAGGGGAGAGTTGAGCCCACAAGAACAGGGAATTCAAGGTCAGCCAACCAGTGAGTTAGTGCCAGCCATGTGTAAGGCCCAGGAGACAAGTGCTTGGCATGTTTAATCAGGATAATATCTGATGAGGGCAAGTAGATGCAATTCCTCAGACATGAAACTAGAGGGGTCTGGATGTTGGGGAGAGGTTGATTGTGTGAACTGGTGATTACGCTTATACAGTGGGCTAAAGAGTAGGAGGTTCCCTTTTGTTCCTTTGGGAACTCTGGCACCTTTCCAGTAACCTTCAAACCACAGCCAGACTGATCTTTTTAAAATGCAAATCTTATCATACCAGTCTCTTACTTTAAAACCTTCTGTGGACTCCCACTGCTTCAAGGATAGAGACCAATACTACTTTTTCTTTTTGTTTTTTTAACTAAATTTTCTGCTCAATGTGTGGCTCAAACTCATGACCCTGAGATTAAGAATTGAAAGCTCCACCAGCTGAGCTAGCCAGGTACCCTGAGACCAATATTCTTAATACTGTTTGTGTGATCTGCCCTCTGGCCTCTAATAGGCCCCTGCTTCTTTCTGTCTTAGGACCTTTGCAGAGGCTGTTGACTCTGCCCAGGATACTTCTCAACAACTCTTCCCCCTACCTACCTCTCCCCCAGGTAATAAATAAATAAATAAATAAATATATATATATATATATATATAATTTATATATATATATAATAATTTATTTATGATTCTATTTATTTATTCATGAAAGACACACACACACACACAGAGGCAGAGACATAGGCAAAGAGAGAAGCAGGTTCCATGCAGGGAGCCCGATGTGATGCGGAACTTGATCCAGGGACTTCAGGATCACGCCCTGAACCAAAGGCAGATGCCCAACTGCTGAGCCACCCAGCACCCCAACAATTATCTTTTAGAGATCAGCTCAGATGTTCCATCCTCAGAGAAATCTCTTCCCTGATTACACAGGATGGGCCAAGTCCTCTGGGTGCCTGGGTGGCTCAGTCAGTTAAGCATCTGTCTTTGGTTCAGATCATGACCAGGGTCCTGGGATGGAGCCCTGCATTGGGCTCCCTGCTTAGCAGGGAACCTGCTTCTCTCTCTTTCCTGCTCTCCCTGCTTGTGTTCTTTCTTCCTCTCTCTCTCTTAAATAAATAAATAAAATCTCTAAAAAAAAAACTACAATAGTCAATTAGAACAATAAAACCACAATAATATAATAGCTAACATCATGTGGCAGGTAGCTTCTGAGAATTTTAATTTGTTCAATCTTCACAATAATAGTATGAAGTAGGTGATACTGTTTTTAGGATGAGGAAACTGTGCTTAGTGTCCATTGCATTGATCACAATTATGATTAAAGAATGAATTATATGGGCCCTGTCAGTGGCCAGGATGGGACTGAAGGAAGCCTTTTGTTTAGAAGGAAAAGGCTAGATGTTGGTCTTGAGGCTGTGTTTGTGAAGCAACCATGCTATGCTCTGGGCGGTGTGCTTACTTGGTATGGCTTTGAGAAGAGATCAGTGATGACTGTGAGAGTGTTTTACCCTGAAGCCACTCCTTGCTGTCCACCATGGCCCACTGTCAGCCCTATGAAAGGAGGAACTCATGTATTAGCTGTTATATCCTAGGAACTCAGCTCTGGGTCTTACATAAAAAAGTAGTTTTTCAATAAATATTTATTTTATGAATCACTCAAAAAAATTTCCAAAATTTTGGGAGTATTTTTGAGCAAGCTGCATCTGAATTCTATCCTAAAGTTACAGCACTGATGATGGGAGTTATTCCCCAGGGCTTTAATTTGATCTTGGGCTATCTGGTGGATGCCCAGGACTCGAGGTGGACACCTGTGTGGACCCTGTTTAGGGAACAGGTGAGCCAAGGGAGCAGATATCAGACCTCAGGAGTACTGGTCTCTAAAGTGAGGCAAGACTGGGAGGAACATTCTGCCCCAAGTGGAAGTAGAGAGATTAGAGTCTCATGCTTCTTACATAGGTGTTCACAAAGGCTAATTTGTGGAGGGGAATGAGTTAACCTTTATAGTTTTGGGATCATGCATATGGGAGGCTGAGATGAATACATTCTAGAACTCATAGAATAGCCCGGTCCTATGTGCCCTTGGGCTCAGAAAGTTTTAGATGGTCTCCACTGAAAGGGACTTTGAATGTAATTATTCTTAATTCACAGAAAAAGAACTACCTCATTTGTTTTCAACTCCATATAGCACTACCTTTTGGGCTTGTGTGATTGTATCTCTAATGGGCTGTGAGCACCCCTGAGAGCTAGATGCTTGGAGAGCCATTCTAGCCTTTCTTCTTCGGTCTGCTCCTGGAGCCCTGCCAGGGTGGTCCAGCCCTGAATCCATTTCTGGATTCTGAGGAAGGGAAGGGTGGGAGACTGGCAGGGATCTCCTTGGGCTTATGAGAAGAGCTAAGTGCCCTGATTTAGGAAGAAATCTACAGCCCCTCCCCACCCCCCAACCACCCACAGGAAAAGTGGAAGTGAGCAGGAGGAGAGATAGGGGTCTGGCTGAGTGAAGTAGACTCTTCATGTAAGGGAAACTTAAAATATAAAGTATAGCTAATAACCTTAAAATATAAAAACAAGTGTTACTTATACAAAAACCAAGATTATAATTCAAGGACACAATTTATATAAAAGTATATATGGTAAATAGTAAATAACATATAGTAAAAATAATAAATATAAATAATAATAAACCTTTCAGAGGCGATTCATCCTTTATCTTATTTTAATTCACCTTTATATATTTATTTATTAAAGAGTTTACTTATTTATTCATGAGAGACAAAGAAGGAGAGAGGCAGAGACTTAGGCAGAGGGAGAAGCAGGCTCCATGCAGGGAGCCCCATGTGGGACTCAATCTTGGAACCCCAGGATCACATCCTGAGCTGAAGGCAGAGTCTCAACCCCTGAGCCTTTAAAATGGTGTCTATTTCACTAAACTAATTCACCTTTAAAATGGTGTCTATTTCACTAAACTAATTCACCTTTAAAATGGTGTCTATTTCACTAAACTAATTCACCTTTAAAATGGTGTCTATTTCACTAAACTAATTCACCTTTAAAATGGTGTCTATTTCACTAAACTAATTCACCTTTAAAATGGTGTCTATTTCACTAAACTAATTCACCTTTAAAATGGTGTCTATTTCACTAAACTTTGTAGGACAGAATGTTCTAATTAGGTAATTTATTTTATTTTATTTTTTATTTTTATTTTTTAAGTAGGCTTCACACCATGCATGGAGCCCAACACAGGTCTTTCTTGGTCTTTCTTTCTTTCTTCTTTCTCTCTTTGTTTCTTTCTTTCTTTCTTTCTTTCTTTCTTTCTTTCTTTCATCTTGTATATATTTTTTTATTGGAGTTCAATTTACCAACACATAGCATAATACCCAGTGCTCATCCCGTCACGTGCTCCCCTCAGTGCCCGTCACCCAATCACCCCAACCCCCTGCCCTCCTCCCTTTCAGCCACCCCTCATTTGTTTTCCAGAATTAAGTGTCTCTCATGTTCTGCCAACACAGGTCTTGAACTGACAACCTGGAGTTCAAGACCTGAGCTGAGATTAAGAGTTGGATCCTTAACTGACTGAGCCCTCCAGGCACCCCTAATTAGATAATTTCTGAGGAGAGCTAATTCAGTGAGTTGGTCTCCAAACAGCAAGGGAACAGCATAAGAATCTATCTTATGATTTCTAATTATGTTTGGAATGTCTGAAAAATATCAACTTAAATGTGTTCTTTAATAATGGATTATTTTAACTTTTAGGATTCTTGTTCTCCATTTGTCCAGTTATTGGGTACATTTACAAGACTTTCAGAAAGATAAGGGTTTTTTTTTTAATATCTCTCTGTAATAATAAATGTTCTTTTGCCATTTTAAAGTTCAAGTGTCCATCTCTGTTTGTGTTTGTGTTAGCCTGTGAGAGCCTGGAGTTTATAACCCAGATTCTGGAAAGAAACTGTAGCAGTGGTAGGTTGCTAGGAAAGTCTCTCAGCTAATTAAACAACGTGCCTTGAATTGTTCTGAGTCTCCATACTGCCCAGTCATACTGGATCAATTGAAAATGATACTCATTTTGGGGATTGTCAAAACTTAAATTAGAAATACATGAAATTCTAGACATCCTATTTTCAATAATTAAAGAAAACCAGAAATAAAAAATATAATTATATGAAAATGTTCAAAACAACCTAATGTTCAAGAACAGTGAAATACTTAAAGAGATTTTGATATATCCACATGAATTACTATACAGTCATACCAGCTTCAGGTTTATATAGAATGTAGCAAATACTGTATTTTAGTTAGGTTAGAAATCATAGCTCTCTCTCTTTTATACAAATCAACAGAAATAGGTGCAGTTTAATATATTACTTTCTTAAGTGTTTTCACAGTTACACTTTGCAAAATAAAATTGAGACAGAAGGGGAGCCTGTTTAAGATTATCCAGAATAGAATTAATTTTGCCACTTGAGTGTATTAGAAAACAGGAGCTAGACCCACTAGTGAGAGTTGTAAAGCATAGTCGTGGACTGCGTTCCAGATTATTTAAATAATTTACTTTTTTTTTAAGATTTTATTTATTCATGAGAGACAGAGAGAGAGAGAGAGAGAGAGAGAGGCAGAGACACAGGCAGAGGGAGAAGCAGGCTCCATGCAGAGAGCCCGACTAGGGACTCGATCCCGGGTCTCCAGAATCATGCCCTGGACCAAAGGCAGGTGCTAAACCGCTGAGCCACCCAGGGATCCCAATAATTTACTTTTTTGTTTAGAGTTACATCAGTGATTGAACACAAAGGTTGGGAGGGGGACTAGAAGGGGGCCTTTGAGGTGGGAAGTGGGATTAAGAGAGTATACAGCCAAGGAGCTATTTCAAGCCTGACAGCTTTATTCTATCGTATATTTATAGTTATTCTAATCTTAAAGCTCCTCTAAGAATCTGTTTTCCATTTCCTACAAATTTTCATCCTTTCTCTCTCTAATTTTTTTCATCTAATTTTCAGAAATCTGCACCTTGAATAGAAAATTATCTTTCTGGGGACACCCGGATGGCACAGTTAAGCCTTTGGCTCAGTTTCATGATCTCAGGGTCATGAGATTGAGCCCTACATGGAGCTTTGTGCTCAGTGCCAAGTCTACTCAAGACTTTCTCCCTCTCCTGCTCCTCCCCCCTAAAATAAATAAATCTTAACAAAAAAAAGATACTCAAAGTACTTAAAATTATCTTTCTGTAGATTCTTAGCCAAAACATACTTGATTTTTTTAAAGATTTTATTTATTTATTCATGAGAGACACACAGAGAGAGAGGCAGAGACACAGGCAGAGGGAGAAGCAGGCTCCATGCAGGGAGCCTGATGTGGGACTCCATCCCGGATCTCCAGGATCAGGCCCTGGGCTGAAGGTGGCAGTAAACCACTGAGCCACCCGGGTTGCCCAACATACTTGATTTTAACCTAATTTCACTAATATTCAGGTATGGAAGAAAAGTAAAATTGCTATAAAGGACAAGTCAGCTAGTATCTATGGTTAAGACTTTGTAGCTTTATTTTATCAAATCTTAATTTTTCCCTTTGGCCATCTGATTTTTAATTTATTACTGTAACTCTTAATTTAGCTATTGTTGGTTCTCAGTCACATTTTACTACTTAGTCCCTGAAGTTCCAGTGAAGTGAAAAAACTTAAAGACATCTTGAACCATTGCTTATTAAAGAGCATTCAGTCGAAATGTTGAATCTTGACTATGAAACTCCCCCAGATGGCTCCTTGGGGCTCTAAAGCATTCGTATTATGAAGGCCCAGAGGGTGCTTTTTGGCCTTTAGCTCACTGTGCTTTATTTTTTTTTTCTTGTCTTTTTATTCAGCTGGAATGCTTGCAAACTGCTAAGGCTGAGATCCTGAGGAACCCAGCTGGAGAATGCCGTCTGAACGCTGCCTGAGGTTGGCCCCATAGGAGCTTCCTTGTTTGGTGTTGTGAGCCTTGAAATAGTCACACTGCACATCCCAGGGCTGAGCATCCCAGTACTCAACACATATTTAAAGGAATTAAGCAAACCAGTCAGAGTGTGTGTGAGTTTAGTATTGTAGCACATGGGTTAACCACTGTGATCTTATTTACTGGTCATACCCAGGTACCTTTCATGGTTCTTTGAATGATAGTACTTATTATCCTTTTCTTATTTGGGATATCTAAAAAAAATATATACTTCTGTAAAGGTATATGATTTAAAAAGAATCAGAAAACTACTTCTATATGACTATCATCCCCTTTACAGCAGTCACTTTGGGGAATGTGATACATATTCTCAAAACACTCAACATTTTCTTATAATAATTCATTTATTTATAGATATTTATTGAGTCACACACTTTACTTGATGCAGAGAACCCAGCAGTGAATAAAACAGATAAGGTTCCTGCCCTTATAAAATGTATATTCTATGGGGGAAACAGATATTAAGCAAATCACACCCAGTAGCAATGCAAATATAATTGTGAAAAGTGCTTTGAAGGAAGGGTATAGGGTTGATAGAGTGAGAAACTGTCTTCCTGTAGAAGGCTCTATAATCTGAGATCTTAAGCATGGGATGACATGGGGAAATGCTCTGGATCAGGAAGGAACTTGGCATATTCCTAAAATTCAGCGTGCAGTCGATAAGAAAACATAGGATACTTTTTTTTTTTTTTTGAATATTCTCGGTGGAGGTAAGTCTTCATTATCCTCTGAAGAAACAGTCAAAAGGATCTTCAGAGCAAAGAATAAGAGAGGTGTGAAACATAGGAAATACTTCCTTTTTATTAAGAATTGGGTATGTCTCTGAAATAATGGGACCAGCTTTCTTCCACTACTCTGAAGCTATTAGAGTTGACCAGTTCCAACACTATGTTCAGAAATGGAGGGAGGCATTGCTATAGCTGTATGATCAATGATTCTCAGTAGGGTACATCGTGCAGCATCTGGCAACATTTTTGGTAGTCCCTGGGGTTGGAGGTGCTACTAGCATCTAGTCAATAGATGCTAGGGATCCTGTTAAGCACCTTATAATATGCACTGCAAGTCCCCATCACAAATAAGGATCTGGCCCCAGATGTTAATTTCACTGAGGTTGAGAAATCCTGCATTATATCTGGCATCCAGCCAATATAGCAGAGACCATGGTATCTCTCTACCACCACCTCAGCCAAGTGATTTATTTCTGGTTACTTGGATCTCTGTGCATTTTTCCCAAAATTACTTTTTACTTTAAATCTGCCATCTCTGCTTATATTGATCAACTCTGATCCCACTACCATCTGTCCTCCACTGTATTGATCAACTCACCTCCCTACTATCTGTCTTCTATGGTACCATCATCTCTTTAATGGCCATTCCTTCTCTGCTGCAATGCAGAGTCCTTCCTTCCCCACCTTTCAAACTTCCCTTGTGCTCCGAGGAACTGTTGCACCATAATCGTGTGCTCTGCTGTATCATCTCCATCACCCTGAAAAGCTCTTCACCTGCTGACTTCACTGAGACCTGTCCTTTCCTGCGGCACCACCTCTTTTGTAGCCCTGCCAAATGTGTCATTATTATCTCCTCACAGCTCATGTGTTTGGGGGATGGGCAGGGATGTTGTCAGCTTGAGTAAAGAGTTAAGATATAAGGCAGAGAGAGAGGAAGCCCCTGACTCCCCTGACTAGGCTCACACAGGCCACATTTAATCTTCAACCTGCTTATCTCCAAAAATTGTCTCCTTCCTCTAAGCCATCCACTCCCATGGTCACCCTTTGGGCCTTGCATCCCCAGTAGTTGCTATATTTCTGATCACTGCATCAGCTGCTTTACTCTTCAGAATCTCCTCTCTGTCTAACCTGCTAGTTTACCTTCCCCCACTGTGGTTGTATTTTGACTTCTTTACTGGCCCTGTTACTTTTTACTAACCCATCGTCCCTTTCTTTCCCTCATTTCCCTTCTTACCCAGTTTAGATATCATGAGTCTTTTGAATCTTTGATTTCTCTTCCTGCGTTTTTGATGTATTTGCTTGACAATATCCCAACCCAGATGAACCCAGATATCCTTGTTTCCATGCCTACATTGTCCAATGGATATTGGTTCCACCAAATCTTTATATTCAACAAACCAAAAGAATGCTAAGAGTTTTAATATGTGTTTCTGGTCCACCTCTGCCCTCCTGCTACTCAAAGGGTAATCTTTTTCTACCACTGACCCCAGCCATCCTTCTGTATTTTGAATACTATTCTTTCTTCTCAGCAGCCTTTGACTGTTGATTGTCTCTGCATTGTATTCTGGAGGCCCAGCTCTCTTTGTAGTTGAGTCCCAGATTTACACCTCTAGCCAACTCTCTTTCTGAGCTCCAGACCCTGCACCATTCCCTCCCTTTTCCTCAGGGTTTCAACAATTAACATTCTGTATGAGGGGCATGTTCCCTCCTATGAGGAGATCATACTACATAGCACTTGCTCTTCCCCACCTGGAAAACTCTTCTCTCCCCTTTTTGTGACAGTAACTCTCCTCCTTCATCCCCCAGCTCCAGCATTACTTCTGGGAGGCCAGATTATTTGATTAGTGTGTAACTGCCTTGCTAAACTGAATGTTCCACAAGGGTTGCTACCACGTTTGGTTTGTTCACCATTTTATCTCCAGTAGATAGCACAATACCTGGCATAGGATAAATAAATGTTTGTCGAGTGAATGAATGAAGGGAGGAATGGAACAAAACTGTTCATTTATAATTAAGTTCCTTTCTGTATAATCTTTATTACTTCTTAATCAGTCTCTAAGAATGCTGTGTTCTCTTTGCTTATAATTTTGACCATTGCTATTAATTGTTTAGCATTCACTTTAAACTATTTACAAATTACAAATAAAAAGGAAAATTAAGTTCTATTATGGGATTTTAACAGCTTGCTGACTTAAATAATAGGGCTGCTTTAATATTAATATATTTAATTTGTATAGAAATATTTTGATTATGGAATTGAAGCGATTAGGGTACTTAACTAAATAGACTGAATTGAGATAATCACAAATAATTCTAGTACTACCAGTTTTTTTTGCTCATTCTTTTGTTTCTGTGTAGTCTATTTAGGAAATGAAGACCTTTATGTTACTTGGTTGCATTTGATTTATAAGTATGTAATACCTTATTGGTGGCCTTACTTGAAAACTACTTGCATATATTTTGTATATCTAAATACTAGATTAACATTGATATAGAATTGACTTGAATTTTAAAATTTGAAATGCAGATGTTTAAAAACCAGATAGCTGTTTTGGAATTTAAATCTTAGAAACTGACTTTATGAATTTACTTTATGAAAAATGAGACCCTCCGAGATTTCTGTGATCAAAAATGTTAACTCTATAAACTAGAAGTAGTGATTTACACTGTGGCAGAGCTTCACTCTGAGTGGGGTGTACCATGTTATGAATGTTGTGCTCTGCATTTGATTTTTTAGTTTTTGCTATCAATTCTAGAATGAAGGTTAAAGACTTGAAGTCATGAATAGTCCTGTTCCCTGAGAACTCATTTATTTATCTCCCTGTTACTGAATGTTGACATATGGTCAATCAAATATTCCCTGGCATCAATCACTAAAAAGCAATCTGCTGCTCAGAGAGTTTCGGGCTTCCCATGTTGTACCTGCAGAGGCTGTGCCCTGTGAGACACAGGAACAGCCATGCTCCTCAACAGCCTTATGGGATACCTGAAGCCCTTACAGAGTTCAAGTGGAAAGGAATGAGGGATATGTCCCCCTGGGGGCTTACACACTGTCCAATAGAACCATAATGTGAACCATATATATAATTAAAAATTCTCAAGTAGTTACTTTTTTAAAAAAGTAAAAGGAAACTGGCAAAATAAATTTAACTATATAGTTTATTTAATGCAGCATACCCTAAGGCAACATGTAATCAATGTAAAATATTGGTATTTTGCATTCTTTTTTCATACTACATCTAACGTCAAGTGCATTTCAATTTGGACCACCCACATTTCAAGTGGCCAATAACCACCTGTAGCTAGTGGCTGTTGTATTGGACAGTGTACTTCTAGGGGATTCATCAGAGGAAAGACTGTTGGCATTGCCCTGGGAAAGCCAAGTCACCTTCTGCACTTATCTGGGAGTTTTAAGGTGGCAACATTGCTTCCATGGATGACCTTTCCCAATCTTAGAATGACACGCAAATCTGAATACTTTGGGAAATGTGCCTCATGTTTTCTGTTTCTTTTTTTTTCTTCAGTAATTTGGGAAGTTTTAGGAATATTCTCTTTCTTCCTTCTTCATTGTTTCCCAAATAATGGAGGGATATTGTTGGGAAATGTAGTGTGCTAATTTGATGTAAATTATAGATGTCAACGGGGCTGTTTGCAAGCATGTATCTGCAGTTGTTCATAGCTATATATACACTCCTTATCTTAATTTAGACATGATACTTTAGAGTCTCTGATTCACCTCCTCCCTTATTTATGATCACTGACTTCATCAGATGGGCCTGCCACTTTCTAGCTGTGTTCCGTGGTCACACATGCTTTAACATTTAGAGGGTTGAAGTCTTTTGCAGATTTACATCTGAGAGTTGAGTGGGAAGTTACTTTCAGAATATAATAAAGACTTGTTGATTAATAGGCCTTTATTTCTTGCCAAATGTTGGAGTATTTGTTTCTGCTTTTAAAGATTCCTAACATATTGGCTCCAAAATATTTGGGATCTTGTGCCAAGTGTTGCCTTAAATATTTAGCATGTTGTTTTCTTGAAGCTTGACTATTTCAAGCCCAGCTGAATGATCCTGTGAAATTGTGCAGCATCACTATTGTTTCAGAGCTGAGCCCTTTATTCTTTGCCAAATTTCAGTTTACAGCTGCTCTTTCCGTGGCGAGATTTAATCGCTGTCAGTAGATATCTGAAATGGAAATACTGATTCAGTCTTGATAATAAGGACATGAATTGTAGCACTGTATTTGGAAAATGAGTAAGGAAACAGTTTAAAGCAATTATTTTAACATATTATGCTGTTCCACTAAAAATGAAATTTTAAAATACATTTATTTAACATTTAAGGTGTTATTAAAAGGGAGAAAAGTAATGGGTGCTTCAAATAAATTTTCAATGAGAGTTTCAAATAATAAGTAATAACTAGAATCTCTTTTTCTGTCTCCAAACTTATCTTAGTTGCAGTGCAAAGATAAATATTTTTGAAGCCTGATTTCAGATATTTCTTATCACTATCTCTTGTTATTATCTTCATGTGTATTCTTTTTAAAAGGCAACTTTGATTTTGAGATAACATGAATAATATATGCATAATATAAAACAAAGTTTGTATGGACTTTGTGATTTTTTTTTTTCCCTCTTCACAGTTTTTTTGAGATTTTTGGGATAGTCTTCTCAGTTTGTTATGTTGTTTTGTCTTTTTGATGTTGTTTTTAAGTAGGAAGGTGAATTACATTATTGTGTTCTTGGATAGGTTCTCAAAATGCCTGATCTCTTGGACCTTCGGTTTTCTTATCTGTAGAATAGAGATAATAATCGTGCCTGCCTCATAAGATTGTTAAGATGATTAAGTGAATTAGTAATTATAAATCAGTAAGGATACTTCATGGAACATAAGAAGACTGTTTGTAAAAGACATAAAAACATCCTTTTAAGAAAGATTTTAAAAAAACTATCCTAGAACTTTACTTTAGCAGATAGAATATTTCTGCTACTATTCTATTCCCTTATTGCTTTAATTGAGTGATGCTAATTAATCTGCATTCCAGGCTTTGCATAGAAATTTGTATTAAAAAGTTACTTATGCTTCCGAATGTGGTTTTCAGTTACTGATTTTAAATGTCTACCGATAGCTGGAGCTGCAGGATGAATATTCAATGACAGTAACCATTTCAAAACTCACTGCTGGATTTCAACTGAAAATAATCCTCCCACCTTCCCACGAGAACTTCCTATATCCTCACCTCCTGCCAAGTTTTTTTTTGTTGTTGTTTCAATAGTTCTGACATTTCTGAGGCTTCTCAGTCAGAAATGTCCAATAAAGCTTACGAGGCTGTACTCTGCATCTCACAGGAAGCATTTGGTTCACTTTAAGGTGGTGGCCTGTGTTGAAGTGCAGTTTACCAGCTGAGTGGCACCACAGGCTGGGCAGAGCTTTGTTAAATAAACTAACCATGTAGACTAGTCGCCAGTGGCGACTCCCTGGCTTCTGTGAGTGGCTCTTTCACATTCAGAGGGAAGAACTGGGTACAGAAGTTGTCAGGATAGGAGAGACGATGCTCAGTCATCCCGATGGTATCTTCCCTCAGCTTCCAGAAGAGTCCACAAGCCAGAAACCGGGCTTGATGGCCCTTGTTCTCATTCTGGGAGTAACTTAGATTGGTATAGCTCACCCATCCTGATCTCCTGCCATTTCTGAGATTTTAGAGTCCTGTGGAGACTCTATTCATAGATCTAGGCTGGAGTTGTTCATAGCTATCTACACACTCAGGGTAGAACATTATGTGTTCATGGCACCACTTCCACCTTATTTTGGCAAGATCTGGGGTTTCACTTAGGAGTTCTGAAGAACATAGGATGGATATTTTAAAATAGGGTAAGGAGTGAAGGGCTAAGTTTCACAATGAGCAAATTTAGCAATTTCAAAAAATAGAATGGAAAATAAAATTATATAGTCATTCCTAAATATAGTACAATGACCACATACAGAGATAGAAAGCTGATAATATAGATATATTTTACTTCCAGCCTTAGATTTTTTTCATTTACCATGACATTTCTTTTGATGTTCTCCTAAAGCACATAATTACCCAAGTTTAATAATCATCTGCTGTGGTTTAATTAATTGCCTTTTACATGGAGTGACTAGTGGCAGCTCTTTTTTCTCTAACCAACACTTACTCAGTTTTGTTTTATTTATTAATGTAATAATAACATGCATTACATTAATGAGGGGAGATATGGCAACTTCCTATATCTCTAATGAGTCTGGGGTCCCATGGATTCTGTGCTAGATCAGGGCATGGTGGTGATCATGTTCTGAGCTTGCACTAACCCCACACAGGTGGTACAAAGCTAGAGAAGGAATTAGAGTTAGGGCAGGGGTCGCAGAGAGGACAGATTCACATATGTACACACATCCAGATACACATCGGGAGAAAGTGCTGCACTCAGAGATGTGCATATCCATATCCAGGGGACAGAGGCCCAGAAGCAGAGGCTCACAGGCCCACGGACATGGGCCAATACACAGACACAGATGGACACACAAAAAAATGCAAACTCAGAAAGAGAAGCATTAGTAGGAAAGAGAAAGACACCCTAACGGGGTGAGGAAAAGAGACTGGTGCTGAGGGGGTGAGGTAGCACGGGGGCCACAGGGGCTGGCCAGCGGAAGAGTGTTGATGTGATTGCTCTCTTTCGTAGTATTCAAGAAATGCTGACAGGCCAGAGGCTCTGCCACTCGGAATCTCACAATGATAGTGTCTTGGCAGCGCTGAATCAACAGAGAAGTGACGGCATCCTCTGCGATGTCACCCTGATTGCCGAGGAACAGAAATTCCATGCTCACAAGGCAGTCCTAGCAGCATGCAGCGACTATTTCCGGGTAAGTTGGGGTAGTTTGTTTGTTTGGTTGCTTATTTGCTTCTGTTAAGATATTATTCAACGGAGGATGACAAAGTTTCCTGAAGTGGCAGGCAACCTCAGTCAGTTAGATGACAGTTCCCAGACTTGGGAATGTTGGGGGGGCTTTCCTGGGGCAGAATGAGATTGGGGTTCCAGTGGGATACTCTCTGGGCTGGACACCCAGATGTCCCTCCAGTGGAGAACAGACTTTGCATCTGAGCCAAAGGGTGTTTGATACCATCCCACCATAAGGCACTGTGATGTTGTAGTGCCCCATAATGGGTGTGAACTGGGGGATATGATGTTTCTAGATTCAGGATCAGAAGGACAATCTGTAAAATAATTGGTTAAAATTTAAAACATTCATAAATATATGTATTGTTTCTGATTTTTAAATTTTCTATGCCATCTCATCTTACTGCTTTCCAACTATTTGCTCCAGAGATAGAGATACAGTTGACCAAATGGACTTTTATGGTTGATAAATGTGTGTTGGTCTGAAGGCATGTGGTCTTGTTTAGTAGAACTTTAGAGCTTGGTTTTCAGTGGCTAATGAGATATGGTGAAATATTTATTGCTTTATTTTAATTCCAGTATAGTTAACATACAGTGTTATATTAGTTTCAGGCATACAATATAGTGATTCAGCACTTTCATATATCACCTGGTGCTCATCACAACAAGCACCCTCCTTAATCCCCATCACCTATTTCACCCATCCTCCCACCCACCTCCTCTCTGGTAACTCTCAATTTGTTCTTTGTAGTTAAGGGCCTGTTTCTTGGTTTGTCTCTCTCCCTTTGTCTTTTTGCCCCTATGATCATTTGTTTTATTTCTTTTATTCCTCATATGAGTGAAATCATATGGTATTTGTCTTCTCTAACTGACTTATTTCACTTAGCATTGTACTTTCTAGCTCTATCCATGTCCTTATGTGTTTATTGCTTTTTTAAAGAATAAAATATACAGTATGGTTATAGCTAACTAAATGTCATTTATTTAGTACTGCCTATGATTGAAGTAAGTGGTAGAAAAAAACTTTGTATACATTTATCATGTAAATGAGAATAGAAATTAATTGTGATTTTTAAAATTTCCCTTACCAAGGTCTCAGAATGCTACAGAAAACCAACTTAGGCCATGGGCAATTTGTTGGTTTGATTTGTATAATTCCAATAATAATCTTGGTTTTGATGTCTGAGAGACAATATCAACTGCACTCAATTGCCAGCCAGCAGTTAAACAGAATTTTCAAAGATGCCAAATCATAAAATAAAGTCTTTTTTTTTTTTAAAGTATTTTAAATGTGATGAAACCTAGTTGTGTAGAGGAACAAGAGGAAGGTATTTAAGATGTCTATAAATAAAAAGTAGGGATTTAGTTCTCAACTATAGATATGAAGCAGAATATCTGAAAAGTGATCTTTTAGTTCATTAATATAATGTTACATTCTATATTCTATATACTCACACATTGTCAGGCATTAATTTTCCAGAAAGGTTATATTATTCAGGGGTGTTTTCAAACAACATACTTTGGGTTGTTATATATGACATGTGCACATTATATAATAATAAGTTTGTCTTCCTGTAGACCATAATAGAGCCCTCTTGTTACTTAGCTTCCCTCTTCTTAGGTCTCTGCTGGCTGGCTTTTTAATTTAATTTTGGGAAATGGTTTGATTTTGTGCATGTGTGTATGTGAGAGAGAAAGCATGTGAGCAGGTGCATGTTACTTGTTTGCTGCTACTCCAAGGCTTTCATCTCTTCCACCATAATACCCCTGATACTCTGTTAGGTTACACAGAGAGAATGCCTCTTTTATAACACCATGTTACAAAGCTCATGAAGAAAGCTATATTATTCCCATGATGCAGATAAGGAAACTGAGGTGCCACATGTTTAAATAACTCACCCAAGGACTGCCAGATATTAGGTAGAATAGCTGATTTTTCTTTTAAAGATTTTATTTATTTATTCATGAGACAGAGAGGCAGAGACACAGGCAGAGGGAGAAGCAGGCTCCCTGCAGGGAGCCCAATGCAGGACTCGATCCCGGGACTCCAGGATGACGCCCTGGGCCAAAGCCAGACGCCCAACCACTGAGCCACCCAGGCGTTCCAGAAGAGCTGATTTTTGCACATGGGAGCATGTTTCCTTGAGTATCAAGTTGTGGTTTTTCCCTTTAAGCATGTGCCTTGCTGGATTCATACACAGTTCTTTTAAGCTCACAGCCTGCCTGTGAGATGAAAATTAAGTGACTTTTGTAGTGAGTGTTCAGATGGATGAATGAAAACAAAGCTGAAACTGTTGGTACTTTTAACTCTCTTCTAGGCACAGTATTGAGTTCTGGAGTTACAGCATTTAACCACACATACCCTGAGCCCTGTGGAATATGTAATATAGATATTCTACCAAAAGTAGTTTTTGTTTTGTCTGCTACCCCTTTTGTTAGTTTTTGTGGCAAAGTGAACCACTCCCAAAACTAGAAGATGCATAGTTCTCAGGTCTGTCAGTTCTACCGATTAATGCTGGATTCATTTTGACATCATCAGTAACTGGACTGTTAGCTGGGGGCTGGATGACCTAAATTGGGCTTGTTCACATTTCTGGTGATTGTGAGGCTCTTGGCTGGGATGGTAGGGGACACTGGGCACGTATTTCTCACAGACAGGCTAGCCTGAGCTTTTTCACATGACTATAAATTAAAAAAAAAAAAAAAACAGCCAGAAAGAGGCTAAGGTACTTTTTCAATCTTCTATTTGTGTCATATTTTTTGATGTCCCATTGGCCAAGGAAGTTTACACCATCAAGCCCAGAATCAGTGTAAGAGGGTAGACCAAAGGGCATAGATGCAGGAGGGGAATGAATTTGTTGCCATTTTTGCAACCTCCTGCTATCAATAACCGTCAAGACTGTGATTTTATCCTATTTGCAAGCCAGCAAGTTAGCCGAACACAGTTTCATAGATGCTGGTAGAAGGTATGAGACTCCAAAGTCAGAGACAGTTTATTACTCATAGCAGCAGTCTATGAGTCTCAGTTTATTGGCACCTAATCCCTGAGACTATTC
Source organism: Vulpes lagopus (assembly GCF_018345385.1). NCBI lineage: Eukaryota > Metazoa > Chordata > Mammalia > Carnivora > Canidae > Vulpes > Vulpes lagopus. The sequence goes on along the minus strand of NC_054824.1, from coordinate 17,569,162 downwards.
CCACAGATGAGGGCCAGCTTCCATTACTGAACACAAAATGGACTGCCTTATCAGAGAGGATCACTGAGTTCAGGAAATCCAAATCTTTTATAATGGTCAGGAAACATGTCTGTTTTTTGCTCTGGAGGGACATACTAGCATACTAGACAGTAAGCATGCTTACCCTTGGCTCTGTAAGGAGACACAGTATCTTCCAGGATTGTAAGCAAAACTGCTTTTTCTCCTAAGGGAGACACCTCTCTGTCTGCCAAAGATGTTTGCTATAGAAATATCCTTGAAAAGGAGTTCGGAACAAAGGACAGCCAGTGCCTCACTCACAATATATGCAAAAATGCAAGAGAGCTGTGGAGAATTGTCTTCCAATGACCACATGCCCTAAACTAGAGTTATGTTTGTTTTTTTTGTGTCTTATGCTCTACCACCCTGAAACACCTAGAAACAGTCTCCTGCTTTTGTAATTTCTGTATCTCTCACAACATGTATAATGTTGCCTCAGGCATAGTGCTCAATAAATATTTACTGAGTGAACAAGGAAATGTTTTCTAATTGTCCTAGATTCCATGTATATTTCAATACTTAATATCCTGAATATTAAAAATATGTAAATGATTGATGGATTTTTCTTTCTAGTGTAATTTGTTCAAGTTAATTAAGTACCTTCATATAAATTAGACTTTGGTACTTTGTACTTTGACATCTGGCAGATTGTTTTTAATCTGAAGTAATTGTTTTGATTGAGGAAAAGGTAATCTTGCAAGAGTGAGAAGGCCCGAGTTTTTTTTTTTTTTTTTTTTTTTTAGAAGTTCCGAGTTTTGATGTAAACTGCTTCTTAGATTGATCCAGGAGTTGGTGTCAGCTTTTCTTGCTTAAAATATAAATAACAAGCAGTTGAGCACCAAGTACTGTGGCTTCCTGTCATTATCAACATTGTAAAAGAAAAAGTAAAGACATTTATAGCCAAATTATAATGATTTAAAAAAAATAAAAATTAGGCTTAATATCAGCAATGTAGGGACAACATGGCAATAGTCAAATACTATAACTGAATCGGACCAGGGACTTCTTTTATGAGTGGAAGCAGTGGAGGAAGAAAGGGAAGAGCTTTGGAGTTAGGTCTCCATTTGAAAAAAGCAGCAGGGACAATTTCTCTGTTCACCACCGTTTCCCAGAGTGCCCAGCAAATAGGTGCTATTCTAAATAATATTTGTTAGGTTATTCATTCTCCTTACTATCTATTCTCTGAGCATAGACAAGTCATCTTACCTCTGTGAGCTTGCGTTTTTTCATCTGTAAATTGGTGATCATAAAGCACAACTCTCAGAATGGCTTGATATAGAGACTTAAATGAGATAAAGCATATAATGTACTAAGCACTGTCTGACACACAGCAGACTTGCAATAAACATTAGCTGTTTCACTCATTGTACTGACCTGTGAATCCTGGTCCTGTTTGTCCTAGCTGCTTGTGGGAAGATATAACAACTTATCTTTGGGTTTACCAGGTTGCAGACTCACTCACCTTTTGATGGGTCAGAATAACTTTTTGGTTCTATCCTTTCCCACCTGTTTATTTTCTGAATCTGATACTCTTTTCTTCTTGCTTATAACATTCCAGTAACCATTTAACTTTTCTCTTCTACTGGTTGTTCCTTTGCAAACCATTGTGCAAATGACTGCGTGGTTAGCTTTCACTTCCCTGCCCAAATCCTCCAGAGCTTCTCACTTGCACATTTGCCAGACTCCCGGAGTATGCCTTCATGCTGTGTCATTATCATCCATCTTCATCTTTGTTCCCCCATTTATTCATTTGAAATTGCAGCCATACTGTTCTGCAAATATACTCCATTGCACTTGAGGGTCTTTCCACTTCTCAGCCTTGCTAATGACCATTCTTTCCACCCTAATGTCCTACTCACCTCTTCAGTTTACACTGTCTATCTTTGAAGGCTTATCACAACCAACAAGTGTGAAGATTTTCATGAAGCCTTACCTGTCCACCCTCTCCCACTTCCGTAAATTCATATTCAGGTTCTTCCTTTTCTGAAATCTTAAAACTGTAGCCTGTCTCTCTCAAGGAATTAAAGATCAACAAAATGAAAGGAGAGCCTCTGGAATGGGAAAAAGTATTTACACATCTATCTGTTAAGGCATTAATAGCCAAAATATATGAGGAACTTGTGCAATTCAATAACAATGATAACAAAAAAACCCAAAATAAATGCTATGATTAGAAGTAGGCAAAAGATCTGAATAGACATTTTTTTTCAAAGAAGATGCACAAATGGCCCACAGGAAATCCAAATGTTTTATAATGGTCAGGAAACATGAGCATGAACAGGTATAAGCTCAACATCACTAATCATCAGGGAAACGCAAGTAAAAACCACAGTGAGATGTCACTCCATATCTGTTAGGATGGCTATTACCAAGGCAAAAAATAACAAGTGTTGGTGAAGATGTGGAGAAAAGGGAACCTTCCCACAATGCTGGTAGGAATGTAAATTGGTGCAGCTACTACAGAAAATGATACGGAGGTTTCTCAAAAAATTTAGAAAATGAAATTACCATATGATCCAATAATCCCACACCTGGTTATATATTGAAAGGAAATAAAATCAGGATCTTGAAGGGATGTTCTTTGCAGCATTATTCATAATAGCCAAGACATGGAAACAGTGTCCACACAGATAAATGGATAAAGAAAGTGTGAAAAAAAAAAAGAAAGTGTGTGTGTGTGTGCATGCGCACATGCGTGTGTAGCCATGAGAAAGAAGGAAATCCTATTATATGTAACAACATGGATGAACCATGAGAGCATTATGCTAAGTGAAATAAGTTAGGTAGACAAATACCGTATGACCTCACTCATAGAAACAGAGGATAGAATGGTGGTTGCTAGGGGCTGGGGACTGGGTGAAATGGGGATATGTTGGCAAAGGGTGTACATTTCCAGTTACAAGATAAATATGTTCTGGGGATCTAATTACAGCATGGTGGCTATAGTTAACAATATTGTATCATAGGCTTGAAAATTGCTAAAAGAGTAGATCTTACAAATTCTTACCACACGCGCACACACACAAACACACACACGTGCATACTCACACACATACAGAAAAAGCTAACTATGTGAGGTGATGGATGTGCTACCTAACCTTATTGTGGTAATCATTTTGCTGTATATGTATGTATTAAATCATGTTGTATACCTTAAATTTACACAGTGCTAATATTGATTGTATCTTAAAGCTGGAAAATTCTTTTAAAAGGAATAAAAGATTACGTATCGTGTGTTGCAGCCTCTTTTACCAAGAATTTCTCTGAGCGGGCCTAGGTTAGCTGGGGACTAGTCAAGTGCACCAAAGTTCTATTGAACAAAACTGAATGAGGAAGTACTGCATCAGAGGTTGCAGGAGACATTAGGGCCTTGTGAACTAGAGTGTGTTAGAGGTGGGAGGAGGCCAGCCCCTTACCCTCTTCCCCAGGATAGCCCCTCTGACTGGGGACAGAAAAGTCCGCAGGGCCCCAGTGTGGGCAGCCCTGGGCTGTGAGCCACCCTGCAGCTTCTGGAGGCTGTTGTTTAACATTTGCTATCTCTAGCTTCAATCTCCATGAACGCCTACACTTTCTGGCCAAGGAAGCAGATGTCTTGACTGTCTAACATAGCTTCGCATATGTGATGGTAAAGTGATTCAAATATGACATTTTGGAAAGTTAAATATTTGAGCATCATTTTCCATTAGAGCCTGAGCGTGCTCTGCCTATGTAATTTTTAGTTTTGAAAGAAGAGGATAAAGCCATGATTTGAAAAAAAAATCTGTGTTCCATGTATTTTTTTTTTCCATGTATTTTTATAATCAAACTCACCAGCCACTATTAGATTAAAATGGCATGAAAGGCTATTAAATGGGTATATGATATATAATTAGAAATAAATGTTTTTGAGATTCAATAAGCATTTGTTATCTTCCTACTATTTGCTAGACAGAATGAATTTGTAGTCTGGTAGGAGATACAGATATAGACAAATGAGCAAGTAACTGCAGTGTATGTAATTGCTATTAGAGGTTTGGGATAGGGATGCCTTCATGGCTCAGTGGTTGAGCGTCTGCCTTAGGCTCAGGGTGTGATCCCGGAGTTCCGGGATCGAGTCCCGCATTGGGCTCCCTGCGAGGAGCCTGTTTCTTCCTCTCCCTGTGTCTCTGCCTTCTCTCTGTGTCTCTCATGAATAAATAAATAAAATCTTAAAAAAAAAAGAGGTTTGGAATGGTGTTTTGCGGCTTGGGCCTTGTTTGTATCCCTCTTTTCTCTCTGGCATTCTCAGTCAATAATAACAATAATTATAACTACTATTAATTGAGCACTTACCATGCTCCAGGCAGTTATTCTAAGGGCTTACTGTGTATCAACGTGTTTTACCCTCTAAAGAAGCCTGTAAGATGGATATTATTGTCATTATCATCTCCATTTTATTTTTTTTAAAGATTTTATTTATTTATTCATGAGAGACAGAGAGAGAGGCAGGCTCCATGCAGGGAGCCAGACATGGGACTCAATTCCGGGTCTCCAGGATCAGGCCCTGGGCCGAAGGCGGGGCTAAACCGCTGAGCCACCAGGGCTGCCCCTCATCTCCATTTTAAAAACAAAGAAAAGGAGGCTCAAGTTGAAATAATTGATGCAAGAGGCATGAAGAGTGGTGAAGTAAGAAGGGATGAAGGCCTGACCAACATGAGGAGCAGGTAGGGGAGAGAGGAAGACCTGTGTGTGAGGAGTGGTTTGTAGGTGAGAGTGGATGAGATCTAGTACACAGAATCTGCACGGGGGCTTGCAATGGGCGATGAGAAAGAGGAAAGACTCAGCAGGAGTGAGGCCCCTGGCTCAGGAGACCAGGAACTTTGGGAGCAAGGCACCTACACCTGCCACACACCTGAGGCATGGAGGGTGTTGGGAAAAGCACAGCTGCAAGGCATTTTGAAGGAAGCTGTGTGAGCGGGGAAGGCTGAGTGTGAGCACTTGAAGTTCTCCTTGAGGGCAGAGCCAGTGCTGTTTTTTGCTTTTCTGATCCTTGCATCCCAGCACCTGCTGTAGTGCCTGGCGTCCCCCCAGACTGCCAATATCCATTCTCCCCAATTGCAGTCTGATTGGCCCAGTTTCTTGCTGTGTCCATGTGGGTGCGGCCTTACCAATCCCTTCCTCAGAATTTTTCCCCTAAGGACACCCATTACATGTGTTATCTGTTTAACATTAGCCTTATTTCATAAGAAAGTTCCCTGTGAGAGCTTGAAGGTCATAGCACTGCTGACCTTAAAAACATATAAATGAGATCACTGTTGGGCTCATCCAGTTTCCCATTTGGTGGTTTTATAGACTCTTCCTTAACATTTCTGTTTCTCAGAAATCATATATAAGACATATTGTGTTTATCACATTAAGGATAAACAGCAACATAACATTGGCAGTTCTTTGCTTCCAGCCACCGCGCCTGCAGCCTCCTGCCTCTATCCCTAGCCTGCTCCCCAGCTCCTATCCATTCTTCAAGGCCCCCATGGGCTTCCAACAGAGGATCTTTTGACCTAAAAAAATAAAATGAAGAATAAAAACAAATGCCCTTTGTAAACCCTCAAGTGCTATATGAATATTAAAGGACTTATAACAGTTTTTGTCTTTCATTCGGTCACCCTGCCGTGACTTTCTTCCATGCATGTTCTGAGCAGTCCCTGGTCACCATGCTATAATTTTGATTCACTTGTTTTGTTTACAGGAATATTGTCACAGTCTGATTAGGACAGCCCTCAAAAATTAAATTTTAGGTGGGGGTTACTTACAACCAACCATCCTTTGCAGAAAAGAATTGAATAAAAATACTGGAAAAATAACCCCCAAATCCTTCCATACATACAGTAATAATTTTTAGTTGATCTTTATAATAGTTGCTATAAGTATGTAAATCTCTACTGCTGTCCTAAAAAGGTAAAGCACTGTTCTGCAGTTATTTAATTGGTGCCTAAATATCACTAAAATTAAATCCCATGATGTTCAGTATTTCCATAGTCCATTTTATACTGGCCTATCCTATGATTAATTACTTTGGGGTTGAACAGTCACTCCTGACTTCTATGGTTATTGAGTACTTATGCTGAAACAGCAGCATTACTAATTCTTTTTTTTAAGGCTTTTTTTTAAAAGATTTTTATTTATTTATTAATGAGAGTCAGAGAGAGAGAGAGAGAGAGAGAGAGAGAGAAAGAGAGAGAGGCACAACATAGGCAGAGGGAGAAGCAGGCTCCATGCAGGGAGCCCAACATGGGACTCGATCCCCCGTCTCTTAGGATCATGCCCTGGGCGGGCGCTAAGCCACTGAGCCACCCGGGCTGCCCAGCATTATTAATTCTTGCATGTTTGCACGCTGCTGTGTGTTCTTTCCTTTCCCTAACATATACTTCATGCGTCAATCACAGAAGCATAAAAACATCATTATTACAGTACTTTTGCGTTTTATGGTACACCGATTATTGTTTTCCATCAAATGAATACTTGTTTTAATATTTAATTTTATAAAACCTGTATATAAAAATAATTAAAAAGTAGAGCAGTCTTGGGATCCCTGGGTGGCGCAGCAGTTTGGTGCCTGCCTTTGGCCCAGGGCGCGATCCTGGAGACCCGGGATCGAATCCCACATCAGGCTCCCGGTGCATGGAGCCTGCTTCTCCCTCTGCCTGTGTCTCTGCCTCTCTCTCTCTCTCTCTGACTATCATAAATAAATAAATTAATTATAAAAAAAAAAGTAGAGCAGTCTCTTGGGAATTAAGACATATGTCTGGAGAATGAGGTTTTATCAGCTTTGAAAATACTGTGAAGACTCTAAGGGAGGGTTGGAGGCTGAAGGAATTTTAAAAGGACTACTGGGCAGATTAAGAATACAGAAGAGTGATTCAGATGTACAGTGTTTTTAAAATGTGTATTTCCTTTTTTAAGTTTTATTAGCAAAACCATTAGGAAAATAATTTGCAGGTTTAGCTATCTATTTTCACTATTTGGCTGAATTTTGAAATGGAGAATTTTTAACAGTAGAAAAAGGTAAAAATCCATTTTTATATTGTTGCACATAATATTAGGACCATTGTTATTTCTGCTGTACCCTTTTCTGCTTATAAATCAATTTTGCTCTGTGCAACTGTAAAATTGTTTAGCTCTAATTTTTTTTATTTTAAATATTACAAACATTTCCAGTTTAATTTTCTTTGATATCACTAGGTGTTTAATTTTATATAATATTTTCAATAGAGTAACTATTGCTACTTTAAAAAAATCAACGTGCTTCTTTACTATGGTAAGAACGAATTACTTCTATTCCTAATAATAGGGCCCATGCTGCACATAATTCACTACTTTCTCAGTTCCATAGACATTTACTGAGCATCTACTATATGCAGAAGTGTTTGTGCTGGATGTTGCAAGGGATACAAAAAAAACATCCGCACTGCAGCTCCTGCATCAGAGGTGAAGATTGAGACCTTGGGGTTGTAGGAGATTGCATATCAGGAGAGAAAAGAGCAGAAAAAAATATGTCTGTTGTTAGAACCTAAAGGATGTCTTTACTCAAGTGGCAGAAAGAGAGGGAACATATGGCTAAGGGGACAGAAAAGGAAGAGTCAAAGATATATAAGGATAATCAGCATGTGCATTTTAATCAAAGCCAGAAAAGAAAAGAATTTTAAGGATTGATATATTCTATAGAAGACCAAGGAGGAAGCAGAAAAATGGGGTGTTAAGAAGTTGGTTTCTGTAGAGTGTGAGAGAGGAAGCCAAAATCTAACGGGTGATATATAAAAATATTGATTAGTGCTACGTGTGGTCCGTGGACCGGTGCCAGTCTGAGAAATGCTTGTTAACTGTCCATGCTGATGAGCCACCGAATGTAAATCAGCTACATCATGAAACACTGTGGTAGTTCAACTGGCATTTTTCACAGGAAATCTTTCTCAAGGAAGAAAATAATGAGTTCATTTGTATTCTGGCAGGGATTTCTTACCTTGTGTCGGATGTCTAAGAAGCAGTTTGAAGACAGCCTACTTTGAGGAGTACTGCTGCAGAAAATAACAATGCAGAAACACACAGCTCCATTTTAATTTAAACTTCAATTTTTTTTTGAATCTAGCTTTATGGAGGTATAATTTCATATGATATTGTGTAAATTTAAAGTATACAAGGTGATAATTTGATACATGTATGTGTTATAAAATGATTACCACATTAAAGTTAGTTAACACATCCATTAGTTAACATAGTTACCTTTGTGTGTGGGGGGGTGCATAGGAGATGGGGGAGGAGCTATTAAGATCTACTCTCTTAGCAACTTCCATGCTTACAACATATGATTGTTGATTTAGGCGCTGTGCTGTACGTTAGATTCTCATATTTTAACTGGAAGTTTTGATCCTTCAACCAACATCTTTGCATTTCCACCATCCTCTAGCCTCTGGCAACCAGCATTCTACTGCCTCTATGATTTTGGCTCTTTAAGATTACTCACATGAGTGAAATTAGACAATATTTGTCTTTCTCTGTCTGATTTATATCACTTGGTATAATACCATCAAGATTCACCCATGTTGCAAATGGAAGGATTTCCTTCTTTTTCATGGGCAAATAATATTCTCTGTGAATGTAGATATGTATGTGTGCGTGTATACACGTGTATCCATTTCTTCCCTTTTATCCATTCACCACCAATGGACATGTAGGTTATTTCCATATCATGACTATTGTAAACAATACTGCAATGAACATGGGAGTGCAGATATCTCTTCAAGATTTTGATTTCACTTATTTCGGAATATACCCAAAAGTAGGATTGTTGGATGATATTCTACTTTTAATTTTTTGAGAAACATCATATTATTTTCCATAGTTGCTGTACAATTGATGGAAATTCATCAGTAATGCACAAGAGTCCCCTTCCTTCATATCCTCACTAACACTTGTAATTTCTTCTCTTTTTGATAGTAGCCATCCTAACAGGTGTGAGGTGGAATTTCATTGTGGTTTTGGTTTTCATTTCTCTGATAATTAGTGATGTTGGGCATCTTTTTATGTACCTGTTGACCATCTATATGTCTTCTTTGGAAAAATGTCCATTCAGCTCCTTTGCCCATTTTTTAAATTGGATTGTTTTTCTGCTGTTGAGTTTTATGAGTTCTTTATATAGTTTGGATATTAATTCTTTATAAGATACATGATCTACAGATATTCTCTTTCATTCTGCAGCTTGCCTTTTCACTTTGTTAATGGTTTCCTTTGCTGTGTGAAGCTTTTTTATTTGATGCATTCCCACTTACTTATCTTTATTGTCTTTGTTTTGGTGTCAAATTAAAAAAGTTACCAACAAAACTAATGTCAAGGAACATACTTCTTATGTTTTCTTTTAGGATGTTGAGAGTTTTATGGAAGGATGCTGAATTTTGTTAAATGCTTTTTATGTATCTATTAAGATGATCATATGATTTTTATCTTTCATTCTATTAATATGGTGTATCTGTTACTAATTGGTATGTGTTGAATCACCCTTATGTCTCAGGGATAAATTCCACTTGATCATGATGTATGATCCTTCTAATGTGACGTTGAATTTGGTTAGTATTTTGTTGAGGATGTTTGGATTTATATTGATTAGGAATACAGGCCTATAGTTTTCTTTTTTGTAATGTCCTTATCTGCTTTTGGTATCAGAGTAATGTTGGCCTCATAAAATGAGTTTGGGCGTCGTATTCTGTCCTCTTCAATTTTTTGGTAAGAGTTTAAAAAGGATTAACATTAATTCTTCTTTAAACCTTTGGTAGGATTCACCAGGGAAGCCACCTGGCACTGGGCTTGTCTTTTTTGGGAGTTTTTAAATTACTGATTTACTTTCCTTGTTTGTTACTGGTCAGTTCAGAATCTATTTCTTCATGACTCCATATTGGTAAGTTCCATGTTTCTTGGAATTTATCCATTTCTTTTAGGTTACCAATTTGTTGGTATGCAGTTGTTCAGAGTCTCTTATGAGCCTTCGTATTTTATGGTATTGGTTATATCTCCTCTTTCATTTCTGACTATATAAACTCTGGTACCTCCATACAATGGGATACTATTTAGTGATAAAAAGAAATGAGCTGTCAAGCCATGAAAAGACATGGATGGACCTCGAATGCATGTTACTCAGGGAAAGAAGCCGGTCTGAAAAGCCATATAATATCTGTATGATTCCATCTAAGATTAAAATGCTGGCATTCTGGCTGGCATTCTGGAAGAGACAAACTATGGAGACAGTAAAAAGATTAATGATTGCCAGGGACTGGAGGGAGAGAGGGACAAATAGAGCACAGGCATTTGGGGAGCAGTAGTACTATTCTGTATGATACTATACCAATACATACATGTCAAAATCATAAAATGTACAATACTAAGAGTAAACCTGTATTTAAACAATGAACTCTGATTGGTAATGATGTGTCACTGATGGTTCATCAGTTTTGCAATGCTGGTGGGGAATGTGATAGTGGGGGAGATTGCACATGGGGAGTGGGAAGGGGCTATCTGGAACTCTCTGAACTTTCAACTCACCTTTGCTGTGAACCCAAAACTGGCCTAAAAAATAAAATCTATTAGTTAAATTTTTAAAAATGAGAGAAAAAGTTGTTGTAGGTACCTCATTGCTTTCTCATAGTTGTTTTCATGGAAAATGACCTTTCAATTCTTTTTTTTTTTTTAATTTAACATTGAGTGAGCAATTAGGTTGTAAAAATTAAACATACCCCTTTGGGAATAGACAGCTTTAATACAATAAGTCGTGATTCTAGGAATAATGAGAGTAGATATTTTTAGATGGCAGGCAACACTCTGGAGATGATCTGACTTGCTCTTCCATTAAAAGGCATCGTAATTCATCTGCACAGTGTGTCGAAAACCTGCCTTTGCAGGGTATTGTACTGATGCTGTGGCCAGAGGATGCTGTAAATTCCAGTTTGAGTTCGAGTCGGAAGGCAAAGGACCAATGTTGCAGCTCAAAGGCAGAGAGAAAAAAAATTCTTTCTTACTCAACTTTGTATTCAATATAGACCTTTAAGTGATCAGATGAGGGCCCCCTCACTGGGGAAGGGCCCCTGCTTTACTCAGTCTACTGATTCCAGTGTTAATCTCACCCAAAACACCCTCACAGACACACCCATTAAGGATGTTTAATGAAATATCTGGGTACTCCATGACCCAGTCAGTTCGACACATAAAATTAACTATCACAGATATTGTCTCTGTCCTTAAAAAACTCATATAACTTATAGAAAAAACATATACACATGTTTAATTCAAGGTTGAATAACATAGGAGCACATAATTTGAATCTCACCCTTTTAAGGAGTCAGGTTTTTATATGGGCTCTGGGCTTCCTTAGGTACTATGTCTCGTCCATCCCTCGGCTCCTGTAACATCCTGCCTTCTGACTCTCTAGTCTCTTCTCTAATATCCTAGCTTTGTACAAATCTCACTGTTTGCTTTTTCATTTATTAATTTATTTTTTAAATTATTTATTCCACAGTTGTATATTGACTGCCTACTAAGTACTAGGCACTGTTGTAGAATGTGAGGATGCAGTAACATATGGAACACAAAATCCTTGCCCTATGACACTTACATTATAGTTGGACAAGACCAACTCTAAGCAAATAGATCAGGAAGTATGGATGTGTCCAGTGGGTTAAAGGCTGTGGAGGACAATGGAGCACAGTGAAGTGGGTAGGCAGTGATGTTCATAGTGGTGGTGGGAATTGCCTCCTTTTAATAGGGTCATCTGGGAAGGGTCACTTAGAAGTGAAGGCGCACCCCATATGCTGCTTGGCAAAGAGCATTTCAGGCAGAGGGAACAGCAGAATCAAAACTCTGAAGTGGGCAGGGTACTCGTGGTGTTCATGAGTGTTAAGGAGGTTGGTGGCTTAGTGAGTCAGGAGGTCCAGGAGCAACATATGAGGCCAGATCACATGTGACACCTTGCAGGCGGTTGTTAAGGTTTTGGTTTTTCCTTTCAGTGAGATAGGAAATGCTTGGACAATTTAGATAGAGGTATGACATAACCTGAGCTGTATGTTGAAATGATAGTTCTCCAGTTTATGTTGGGAGATAAGGGTGAAAGTGGGGACTCTAATAGGAGGTTATTAAAATAAGACAGGGATATCATGATGGATTGTATGGGGTAGTGGGCTAGAGGTGGTGAGAATTAGTGGTTGCAATTTGAAGGGAGAGCCCAGGGAATTTGATGGTGAATTGGCCACAGAGTGTGAGAGAGTCATGAGGCTGATTCTGATTCCAAGGCATGTATCTCAGGCACTGGAGAGATGAAGTTGTCATTTACTGTGATTGGGAAGACTAGTTTTTCAGTCATTTGCATATGTTAATGACACATTTTAGGCTTTCCACATGTTATCTAGTAGTTGGTACATATACAGTCTCCCCACACGAGATGGGAGACTTTACTGAGGGGAAACGTTTTGGTCTTTGTGATAGGATCTTGTTGACTTTATACTTCTTTGTCTAGCTCAGTGCCTCACACATGGTTGGTGTTCAGTGAGCATTTGAGGAATGCACACACTGATTCTATTGCAGGTAGGTTATAGTTTAACTGCATTCTGTGGTCTGGGTAGTGGATGTGTGCAGACTTGCGTTTCTGATAGTCTCCATGGTTTTTGTATAGATTTGCTCGTTAGGCTTCACACTAGTGATACTACTGACTAGGACTAGGGTATTAGCTTGAATATGGAGTCATACAAAGGTCTTCAGTCTCTGTGAGACTGAAACATCTAGCAAATGGCATTGTTTTTAAGATTTTATTTATTTGAGAGGGTGAGAGAAAGAGAGAGAGAGTGAGGGGGCAAAGGGAGAGGGAGAAGCAGACTCCCTGCTGAGCAGGGAGCCCAGTTAGGGCTCACTTCTAGGACCCTGAGATCATGACCTGAGCCAAAAGCAGACTCTTAACTGACTGAGCCACCCAGGTGCCCTGCAAACGACATTTTTAGAAAAGATTTTTTATTCATTTGAGAAAGAGATTGAGGGGAAGTATAAGCAGGGGGAGGAGCAGAGGGAGAATTAGGAGCAGACTCCCCACTGAGAAAGGAACCCATATGGGGCTCAATCTCAGGACCCTGAAATCATGACCTGAGCCAAAGGCAAACGCTTTACTAACTGAGCCGCCCAGGCACCCCAGCAGATGGCATTTTTATGTGCACAACATTGTGCCAGACCAAGAGCTGGTCTGAAATCACTAGTTGGAAGCCACTCTGACCTGATAGGGTCCAAAGCATGTGTACTTCAGTAGCAAAATGAGAGTACCAGAACAATATAGTGGTAGCAAAACTACTATTAATACTATCTATGAAAAACCACTTTGATTTGATTCTTTAAAAAAAAGATTTTATTTATTATTCGTGAGAGACACACAGAGAGAGGCAGAGACATAGGCAGAGGGAGAAGCAGGCTACCCATAGGGAGTCCCAATGTGGGACTTGATCCTAGGACCCCAGGATCACACCCTGAGTTGAAGGCAGATGCTCAACCACTGAGCACCCAGCCGTCCCTGATTTGATTCTTAAAACAGTTTTTTAAGTAGATGTTTTAATCCCTGGTTTAAAAGCTAGGCTCATGATAGTAACTGACTTGCATAACTTTATGTATTTGGCTGTGAGCTACCTGGGGGAAGAGATTGGATTTTTTCATTCTCCTATAGGATCTAACAAAATGCCTTGAGCATAATATCACAATTAATATTTTTGCTGACTGGATTCGTGAATAAATAAATGATTTTGAAGGATGGAGAAAACACTGGTCTGGAGTTCTCCAGGAGGCTTGTTAGAATAGGAAGACCTCACTTACACAATATAGATTCCAGGAGGGCTTTCCAGGGTGGGGAGGCAAAAGAGTGTCCTGGAGGTGGAGTGTAAGCAGAAGGTAGCACTATAGTTTCGTCTGGTTTTGTGGCAACTCTTGTGCTAGTGAGTTACTTATTCTATCTTATCTGATTCTGACATCAACCAGATGTGATAGGTGTTTCCATTTACCCATGGGAAAATTGACTGGAAGAGGTTGGAAGGTGTCCATAAGTCCTGTGGTTTGGAGCGACAATGCAGAGCTGAGGCTGGTGCTTTGAAAGCCCATGTTTCATCATGTTGCTTTCCACCATGGTACATGGGTTCTGTTCCCTTCCCTCCATTGGCAGATGGGAGGTGTGTCCGTCCATGAGCTCTACCTAAGTCTGTCCCCTGAGAACACAACAGGGCTAAAGGAACTACCCGAAACTTGAGGCTGGTTTGCGCTTCATCCCTTGACATGCTTCTGTGGTATCCCTGGTTGCCTCTACTAATTTCACGTTTAAAAAGTTTCACATAAAACAGCTTTAAAAAAATGTAAGTCATATAACTTAAGAGCAAGAAAAAGAATGTATTTTGCACTCTAATAAAAAAAAACCCCACATTTTAATGTGAGAATTAATTATAGAGGCAGTACAGTTTTAGACTGAGACCAATCTGGTTTATAACAGCTTTGTTCATGTATTTTCTGGCAGCGTGTGTCCTCGGGCAAGTGGCTTAGTATCTCTAGGTTTTATTTTCTCCTCCAATTGTGAAAGTAGGTGAATTGCCACTTTATGGGACTGAAGTAGAAATTAAATGAGGTAATAAATGTGAGGTGCAAACCAAGAGTCTGAAGTACACTAAATGGTGAATTGATGGTTTACAAGTAGTGATGGTGGTTTTTGTTTTTCAAGCAGAGAGCAGAGTTTTGGTTTTTAAACCAAAATTCTGTTAAGCAACATTGTTTTAAGGCTTCTTAGCAAAGACAATTTTTGCCAGTTTTGTCTGTGTTTTAAGATTTCAGTGTTGCTTTTATTTTGAAATTGTTTTTCCCAAGGCTATACTTTTGAGATATAAATCTCTAATCCTTTGAATGTGCTCCAAGCTCTCCAGGCACAAAATTCTCTTCACTTTTCTGTCTTTAGGATTTCCTGGCCATGCCATGGCTTCTGTTATAATTAACAATCCAGGATTGTTGTGGATGTAATTTCCAATGTTTGGAAGGCTGTTTATGGGAATAAGAATGCAAGTAAAATGCTCCTATGGTTTATATTTTATGACGGGAATTCGGGTGTGTGCCTTGTTGTTGTTGTAGATGCTAGCTTACTGTTTTGAGCAGACTTTGTTTTCCACTTTGAATTTCTTACTTGATGGAAATGGAATGAGATCTTGCTGAACAGTAGAAAGGAAGGCTGCCTGTATGTCATGATGACACTTACCCCTCCCAAAAGTCTCATTTCAGAGTTAAGAGTGGTTTTTAAAGTATGTAAAGAGATATCTTGACTTTAATTCTAGTGCATAGAAATATATGTAGAGATGAGAGTTTTGAGGTAATTTGCATTCCTCATGAAAGAGCTTTGGTATCAGTTTTGATGACACCAGGGTGTTGTCAATCAGAGGGCCTCACACATAGGCTGCTGTGTCTCCAGACCACAGCCTATAAGGATTTCTATTCTGCTCCAGATGGAGGAAGGCAAAATAAACTGAGATGGTCAAACACACTACTGGTTTTTTCCCTAGACTATGGGGAGAGAATAGCCCTGGGCCTTGGTTTTGTTTGTTTGTTTTTTAAGAGAAAAGTGAACACGTAGGAAAATATTTGTAGGACACCTTAGGTCATACTTCTGGCCTATTGAGGATTATCAATAAATGAAAGGTATTAGAAGCAATGGCAGCAGGAGATTAGATAGAGAGTACAGGAAGTGACCATACAAGCGACTGTGGAGGGCTCCCACATGGCTGGTGGAGCAGGGCTGATGGGTGTCAGGACTTGCATAAATCTCTCTCCCCACCCCTCCTTCCCCCTTACTGAATATTTAGCCCTGGGTTTTGCATATGATTGATGCAGCAAATATTGTTAAAACATTTATAAACATCATTCAAATCATCACAAAATATTTTATAATTAAGAGTCTTGTAAAGTTCTGTGTTCCCTTGAATTATTTCTGATGATATACCATCATGTTATCTTAGATGTAGAATTTATCCTTCATCTTTCCTCAGTTTTGCGTATGAATGAAGAATGTACTACAAAAGTATTTTCCTTAAAAAAATGCCTGTGAATATTCTGCTGTGTATTCTGTTTCTAATGTTGAAAAAAAAATCCAGATAACTTCAAATCTTGCCACTTAGAGAAGGAAATAGTAATCTTTTTGGATCTAAGAGAAGTAACCTAGAAGATTAAAAGAGATATTCCTTTATATCTCTTATTAGGCCATTTTTTTCTTTTCTTTTTCTACGCAGCAAGCAAATTAGTCACGAGTTTCACTGAGTCTTAGGACAATAAGAAGTTTAGAGTAATAAGGTTACCGTTCTTTCCTGGAGATTTTCCAAGAATGCAAAGTGAGTATTTATGAATGTGTAGAGGTATTTTCTGGCCCTTAACTCTTATACCTGGTATATGCTGCAGGCTGCTTATAAGTAGATTCTCCTTCTAGTTAGTGAATGAGAGATTCCCAATGGGGGATTATATCGAGGTAGGATAGGAAGAACAATGTTGGGACCCGATGTGTTTAACATATATATTCCTATGATTTCATTGCTAGGTTGTTCACCTCTTGTCTAGCCTAATATGTATTAGATTCTATTACATTGGTGTTAGAGATCTTATAATAAATTATTTTTTTTAGAATGGTAGACATGTTTTTCTTTGAGTGCTCTAAGAGATGGTTGTTGAATATAAACTGTATCTTCATATTGTAGGCAAAAGTTGGTTGCAAGAAGTTTGGTGGTAAATTGCCCAGAAAAAAACCAGTGAACTATATCCTAATGGTTGGAACAAGACAAGCTTTCTAGTAGTGATGACAATTACTAATTATCACAAAGTATATGTGTGGTAGGAGCAAATTTCAAAGCTATAATAAAAAGAAATTTATGCCTTTTTACATAATGAATGAAAAAAATAACACTTTAAGAGGGCAAAGAATTTCTTTGCTATAAACTTCAAAGCCTTTATTAACTGTTTTAAAGCTCCAACTCATGGAAGTATGCTATATATATATATATATATATATATATATATAGCATACTTGTGTATGTACACACACATACATATATATGTGTGTGTATATATATATATATACACACACACACACATACACACACACACACACGTATAAGTTTACAATGAAGGGAAGTGGGAGAGAGAATCTCAGGCAGGCTCCATGCCCAAGGCAGAGCCTAACATGGAGTTTGATCTCATCATTCTAAGATCATCAACTGAGCCAAAATCAAGAGTCAGTTGCTTAACCAAGTAAGCCACCCAGGCACCCCCAGAGTAGCCTTTTATCTTGAATTATAATTAAGCATCAGAATTGTTGCAAACTAACATTTCACATATAAATGTTAAAATAAGATTATTTGCAATTTCTTAGTGGAAAAGAATATTAATAGTATAAGGATTGGCTAGAAAATGAACATATTCCTTATTAAAGAAATGATAGTTGTTGTTTTTTTAAGATTTTATTTATTTACTTATTCATAAGAGACTCAGAGAGGCATAGACATAGGCAGAGGGAGAAGCAGGCTCCCTGCAGGGAGCCTGACATAGGACTTGATCCCAGGACCCCAGGATCACAACCTGAACCAAAGGCAGACACTCAACCACTGAGCCACCCTGGCTTATTCCCAGTTGTTATTTAAGCTGCAAACTCTAAACTTGGAGAGTGAGGTAAATTGCCATTCATTTAACATCTTTAATTCTTTATTAGCCTTAGTATTCTGTGTATTCACATTCCTTATTTTTAATCGTTTAATAACCCTTAGATGTAGATATTATGACAACTTACAGAGAAGGAAATTGAGTTTGCTCAACATTGAATAATTTAAGATTGCTCAACTGCTCAGTGCCAGAGTCCAGATCTCAGCGTAGGTCCACAAATCTGCAAACCTGCTAAATTTTCCATGACACTAAGCTGTGTGGACCTTAGAGAACTTTTTGTTTAAGATTGCCTGAGCATTATGCTAGGCAGAATAATGGCCCCAGTAGCATCCACATCCTAATCCCAGGAACCTGTGAACATTCCTTCACATGGAACAGGGACTCTGTAGATGTGTACCTGCAGGACCCCAAGGTGGGAAGTTATCCTGGGTTATACAGATGGGCCCCATGTAATCGTGAGGGTTCCTAAAAATGGAAGAACAAGTCAGAAGAGTCAGAGGAGATGTGACAATGGAAGCAGAGATTGAAGTGACATAATTGCTGGCTTTGAAGGCAGGGGCTATGAGGCAAGAGGTGCCATAGCCTGTGGAAGCTGGAGTACAGAAGGAGACAGCTTCTCCTGGAGCTTCCACAAGGAACAAAGCCTGCTGAAACCTTGATTTTAGCCCAGGAAAGCCCATTCCAGACTTCTGACTTCCAGACTATAAGATAATAGATATTGTGTTGTTTTAAGCCACTAAGTTTGTGGTAATTTATCACAGCAACAATAGGAGACTAATATAAGAATATTTCTTTTTAAAGGTTTTATTTATTTATTCACGAGAGAGAGAAAGAGAGAAGCAGAGACACAGGCAGAGGGAGAAGAAGGCTCCATGCAGGGAGTCCAGTGCGGGACTCGATCCTTGAACTCCAGGATCACGACCGAGCCAAAGGCAGATGCTCAACCACAGATCCACCCAAGGATCCCCTAATATAAGAATCTTACTTGTAGCTAGCTAAAGTGAATTTTTTCTTGATTTTTTTCCTTTTTTTTCAGATGTGGTTTTGCTTACCATCATTTCTGTCACCCTGGCCTCCTAGGTGCTGTGTGATCCTGTTGGGGAAATAACCCCTGTTTGTAGTTCTCAGATTTGAAGAACAATTAAACTACATTGTAGAAACTGTCGTATAAGAAGTAATTGGGTTCCTTTATCTCAAGCAAAATGGCAGAAGAGTCAGATGGATTTGGCATATTAGTGTAGAAAACATAATTATTGTTATAGTTATGCCTTATAAATAATAAGAGATCGCTGTGTCCTCAAGTGGTGTGTGGCTGGTGAGTTTTGTAACTTTTAACGGTGGAAATCCCATGATGTGTGATATCTTGAGAAAAGGGTACTTATCCCCCTGGCCTTTAAATAAGTAAAAGGTAATAAAGTGCTCTTGAAATAAACTTTACATTTCCTTTCTTTTTTTTTTTTTTAAAGATTTTTATTTATTTATTCATGAGAGACACAGAAAGAGAGGCAGAGACACAGGCAGAGGGAGAAGCAGGCTCCATGCAGGGAGCCCGACTTGGGACTCAATCCCGGGTCTCCAGGATCAGGCCCTGGGCTGAAGGCGGTGCTAAACCGCTGAGCCACCCAGGCTGCCCAAACTTTACATTTTCTTGTGGGGAGTAACATTCATGGTACTTTCTGAGGAAAAGATTTGTGATGTTGTACCTTATAGTAAAGCAGATTTTAAAAGCCAGGGTATCGCTGCAGTGTGGTATGAGGAAAACACACCTGAGCTAGTGTTGGGGGATTTGTTGTTGAAATCTCTCAATTGTTAACCTGCCACATTATCATAGTAAAATTACTTCAGTTTTTTTACTGAGTTTGTTTGTAAAATGGAAATTAATACTATCTGCTCTACTATATTATTAAAAGAATGTACTACGAAATATAAATAGCAGTGATAAGAAAAGAATAAAAATAGTTATTCTTATTCTTTTTTAAAGATTTTATTTATTTATTCATGAGAGACCCAGAGAAAGAGAGGCAGAGAGACACAGGCAGGAGAAGTGGGCTCCCTGCTGGGAGCCTGATACAGGACTTGATCCTGGATCCCAGGATCAGGACCTGAACCAAAGGCAGATGCTCAACCACGGAGCGACCCAGGCATCCCATATTTTTGTCTTCGATAAGTAAGTTCCTGATGTGTGCATGTGCAGGCATACATATGAATATCAGGTCTAATATTGAGAGACCCAGAAAGGCCTTTTGAGTCTGTGGAAGGATAAAGTAATATTTAGTAAACAGTTTTCTTTTTTAAGATTTTATTTATTTATTTGTGAGAGACACAGAGAGAGAAGCAGAGACACAGGCAGAGGGAGAAGCAGCCTCCATGCAGGGAGCCCGATGTGGGACTCGATCCCCGGACTCCAGGATCATGCCCTGGGCTGAAGGCAGGTGCTAAACTGCTGAGCCACCCAGGGATCCCCAGCAAACAATTTTTATTGAGTTATTCAGGGGTGCTAGAGTGGCTCAGTTGGTTAAGCATCTGGCTTTTTGTTTCTGCTCAGGTCATGACCTCATGGGTCATGGGATCGAGCCCTGCAGTGGGCTCCACGCTCAGTGCAGTCTGTTTGTCCGTCTCTGTCTGTTCCTCCAGCACCCCCATCCCCATGCTGGTGTGTGCACGTTCTCTCACGCTAAAATAAATAAATAAAATATTTTTTTTTTAAAAAAAGAAGTTATTCAATCTTTTGATTTGCATTCCACAAATACATTCAATCAGGATTTATATTAATTTTTTAGTGTGTCCAGAGCTGAAATGTTTATCACCCACTGAGGCAAAGGAAGAACATTGAAAACTATGGGAATCAAACCAACATTGCAACTTGCTGTGAATTACTGAATTAGATGACTTCCCCTTTTGTCATGGACAATATTTGTCAAAATGGGTAGAGTTAGTTAAGTTTGTCATAAAGCTTAAAAGTCTGAAAGATTAACATTAAGTGCAGTGATCTCTCCTGTAGGGTTTATATACCCGTGAAAGTGCAGGTGAGCTCTGGGGATATGAGGGAACATTTACAGCCTGTAAATTTTTTTTTTTAAGATTTATTTATTTATTTATTCATGAGAGCCATATAGAGAGAGGCAGAGACACAGGCAGAGGGAGAAGCAGGCTTCATGCAGGGAGCCCAACATGGGACTCGATCCCCAACCCTGGGGATCACACCCTGGGCTAAAGGCAGATGCTCAGCTGCTGAGCCACCCAGGTGTCCCCTACCTGTCAGTTTTATTTCTGTCAGTTTATTTCTGTCAGTATTATTTCTGCTTTGGGGTTCGTTTTATCATGCATATGACAGATTGGTATACATTCTATCTATATAATTTATAAATACATAAATATAGGGCTACTACTCCAGATATGTAAATGCTGTTTGCATAATCAAATAAGAAGTTTGGAGAGTGGTACCATAGTAAACCAGAACACGGGATGTAATATGGAACATTCTAGGTTTTTCATGTTAATTAGCATTGTAGTGAGAAATCTGTTTTGGGTTGCCGGGAACCAAAAACCAAAGTTTAGAAAGAAAGTGATTGAGCATGGCAATTATATTAAAGCATTATTCCACAGCAGAGGAAAGAAACCTGCATTCTGTGTTCCATTTGTAAGCATCATCAGGGCAGAGGTTTTTTGTCTTTCTTACTCCTAAATCTGCAACATTCCTAACAGGTGTAGCATAGCGGGTATTCAGTGGATAGTGTGTGAGTGAACATAGGAATTTGCTGGTATTGTGTACTAGGAAGCAACGTGGCATCTTGCTTAGAGTTGCAGAGAAGCCACGGTCATGTATTATAAAAGAGCCTACAGTGGAGCTGTTACACAAAAGTGTCACTCATTTTTCTCTCTGTGGCCTGGATGACTCTAAGTGGTAATTGGCTCTTCCAGTACCCGGTGCTCTTTGTGACTTGGTGCGTGGATCTTTCTGGTTTCCTCTGTACCACCATTCCTTCTCACTTTTTATCTTTTTCACTGATATTTCCCTTAAAAGTCTCTCTCTAAACAATAAATGTATACTTTTGGCTTTCTATTGAGTAGACTTAGAAGCACATGCCTATAATTCATAAGGTAGAAGAGTGGAACATTTTTAATTTTTTGCAGCCAAATCCAATAATATTAAATTAACATTTAATAAACATGCTCTTGAATATTGTATTTAGATAGGAAAAATGTCTTTTCATTTTTATTCTATGGACTATCTTAATGTAGATGAAGCAGTCTTTATACCCAATTCCCATAAAAATACTCAGATTCATTTTTTTCATCTTGGTACTTTTAATGTAGCTAAATTTAAATATTACAACTCTTCATTGTGGCTGGGGAATAGTTACTTAAAATTTAGTTAAGGGAAAGAAATATATCCTTTTTAGATCATTGTTTAGATTATTGTGTGCATATTAAACAGTAAGTATAAAACATTAACCTATAATAAAGCATGAATTATTGATATAGTAAAGCATAGAAATATGATTAATTATGTATAATGCTAAAATTACTCTGTTGAAATTTAATCTGTCACTTTTTTTTTAAAGAGATTTTATTTATTTGAGAGTGAGAGTGAAAGTGAGCTTGGCCAGGGGAGGAGAGAAGCAGACTCCCCGCTGAGCAGGGAGCCCAACACAGGGTTCAATCCCAGGACCCTGGGATCATGACCTGAGCTGAAGGCAGACACTTAACCAACTGAGCCACCCAAGCATCCTGAAATTTAATCTCTTTTGGGATTCAAAAACCATTTAATCTTTTCCTTGCCTTAGGGTATCCAATACATTTTCAATTCTCATTTATGTTGCCATAGAAAAAAAAGCAATAAACATACTTTCTGGTGTTTCAACACTAGATTAATAGGAGTTGGCTTTTTTATGGGGAAATCATGTATGTTGTAAGTGGTCTATCAAAAAGGATTTAAAATGAAATTAAAGGGCCATAAAAACATAGCAAAATAAAACGTAGAGGCTGATAGGTGTAATTCGCAAGAAGTAAATAAAATGATAAGCCCTGTATGTTAGAGGATAAAACAATAGGGAAGTGGGTGGTGAATAATGTTTATTCATTGAAGTGCTCCTATATCAGTGTATGGAACTACAAGGCAAGAAGAAATTAATTAGAAATTTTCACCTAGGGGGTGCCCAGGTAGCTCAGTTGGTTAAGTGTCTGACTCTTTATTGTGGCTCAGGTCATGATCTCAGGGTCATGAGTTTGAGGCCTGTGTCTGGCTCCACACTGGTCATGGAGGCTGCTCAAGATTCTCTCTCACCCTCTCTTTCAGCCCCTCCCTGCTCTCTCTTTTTCCCACTCTCTAAAAAAAAGGAAAGGAAAGGAAAGGAAAGGAAAGGAAAGGAAAGGAAAGGAAAGGAAAGGAAAGGAAAGGAAAGGAAAGAAAAAAGAAAAAGAGAAAGAAAGAAAGAAAGAAAGAAAGAAAGAAAGAAAGAAAGAAAGAAAGAAAGAAAAAGATTTGCATCTAAAATTAGAAATGACTTCATGGGCACTCCTCAGGTTTGAAGGAAAAGAATTTATTTATAGGTCTGGCAAATTTTGATTGAGTGCCTATGGCAAGCCAGATAATCTACATTTTGTCATTAAATCTATGCAACAGTTCTCTGAGACAGGTACCTTCATTTTGTGCTTGTGCTAATGGAAACTGAGACCTAGGGAGGTAAGGTAACCTGGCCAAGGTCACATAGCTAATAAGGGATGCAGCCTTAAGGCCAAAGTTCTCCACCCTTTGCTCATCTACCTCCTACTCTGCTGAATGCTCAGTGTCAGAGTGAGTTAGAATGGCTTCTGGTTCTTGAAGAGGATATAACTATAATTGGGGGAACAAATTTAACATTTCAGTTTACAGATGTTAGTTTCAAGAAAAGAGAATCCTGGGTATGTCCTCATGGATTATCCTATGCAATGTGTTTAGGATTTAGGGGATTAATAAGCAGAGTCAAGCTGGTTGTGTCTAAAAGATTTTACTTGAGCTCAGAGACAGATGGCAAAGCTAATTCCAGCTGAAGGTTTCTGATTCCCAAGGTTCTTATCCAAGGCTTAGTCCAATAGACGGAATGCCCTCATCATTAGGTGAGTAGCTGGTCTGCTTATTTACAGGTAAAGGTTTGCTGGCAGCCTTCCATTCTGGAGGGGGTGCTGATAGAGCCTATTATTCCACACATAAGACAGAAGGCTAGGATTCATGCAAGGATTAGGTGGGAGAGAGCATAGCTTAGAGAAATGAATTGTGTCATGCAAAGGGGCCAGATTTTTCTGATGTAGAAGTAGTGATAGACAAACCAAATAATTCAGGAAGGCATAGAAACAGGAATGTGGCTGAGAGAGCCAGCTGATCCTCAGTTATTTATGTTTCCCTTCTGGAGTTCTTGCTTGGAAGTGTCTACTCAGCTAGGGACTTCATTTCCCAATACTGCTTGTATCTTAGTTGGGTCGTGTGACTAGTTCTTGTCGAGAGGGTGTGAATAGATGAAGTGGTTATGAGCAGATGTTGCTGCTCCTCAGTCTTTTTGCTCATCTATAAGCCAAACAGAAACTCCTAGGACAGAGTCCTAAGATGAGAGGAGCCTAGACTCTAAATAACATGTGGATGGTTGCTCAATGAGGAATACACACACTGGACTGTTATGAGTAAAGCCATGGGAATTTGGGCTTTATCTGTTATGTAACTATCTAAGATTATAATGTCACATTCCCTTAATTAATATAGAATCATCAACAGACTCAACAAATGTATGACACTATGATAGTCTGGAAATGGTTATTAAGGCAATCAGAAAGAGATTTTATAGTAAGTGTAATTCATATTAGATGAAGAGAACTTTTTCATTGCCACATATGTCCAAGGGAAAAAAGAAAAAAAATGGTATGAAAAATACCACAACATAAGATGGCAGGAATTAGACCAAATAATTTAGTAATCACAATATGTGTAAACTGTTCGATGTCATCCATTGAAAGGCCATCCATCCAAACAAACTCAGATTTATTTAAAATAGGAATCTAAGTATATTTTCTTTATAAGAAACATCCCAGAAAAATATGTTAGACACTAACAAAGTATGTGTAATGATATTATTATGACACAAACTAGAATTCACAATGAACAGAATTAGAAGGAAGGAAAAGTGGTATTCTGTGCTGATCAAAGTATCAAATCTATCAAGAAGGCAATAGTGATGGACCTATATCCACTTACTATAAAGATTCAAAATATGTTAGGAAAATAATAGGATTATAGAGAGAAGCCAAGAAATCCTCAGTCCTAGAGATTTTTAATACTCTTCTCTCTGAAACTGTCAGATCATGTATATTAACAATAATAAAAATTTAAAAAGAGAATCTGGACCACACATATTTTCCATGCACATGAAACAGTTATAAAAACTATAGTTAAATAAATCATTCTGACCACAGAGTGAGTAGGCCATAAGGAACTCACTGAAACCAGGAATCAGGAACAGTTAATAGTCTTACCTCCCATACACTTGAATTTTTTTTTTTAAAGCACTCTTCTGAATTCATGAGTTAAGGGAAAAATGAATGTCCAAATGACAAAATATTTAAATACCAATTAATGCATTGCTCTTCATATGGAATTGAAGAAGGACAGTTGTAGCCTTTTTGCAGTTTGTGTTCCTTGGGAAGAAGACTCTCAGACAGTTTAGTTTGAAGATCCCTTGGAATCAGAACCCACCAATGGAGATGAAGAAAGCAGGATTTAGGAGGAGAAGTTCTTCTTCGATGTAAACCCAACAATAGTCTCAGCTGACTTTGCAGGCAATTCTGGGGCTGAAATGCCTGTTCGTGTGGGGCCGAGGTGGCCAGGACTTTATATTCTTGTACCGACCTATCAGTCATTAGATGGTGGCTACCCAGGGAAAGGTCATGACCTTGGACAAGGCACTCAATGACTGAGGCCATCCTCTGCTCTCCCAGCAGCCAGAACTACAAATTCTTTTTTAAAGAGGGATCTGGGCAATTCATCACAGTGTCCTCTCCAAGGCTTGATGCATCCATTTAAAAATAGGAAAGATACAGAATAATGAACTATGCTTTCAACTCCAAACATAAGAATTATAAAACAAATGCTAATAAAACAGCTGGAAGGAAGGATAAAAGCAGGTATTCATGAAATAGAAAAAAAAATTAACAAATATTTTAAAACTATTTTTGAAAAATATGAATTACTTAGATAAACTTTGGCCTAATGTATTCAAAAATTATAAAGAAATGAAGAGGCAATATATAAGAAATGAAAGGTTTCTTGATATAAAAAATGAAACGTGGTATTTAGAGGTGTAGAAAGGAAAAGTGATTATTAGAAGAATAGAAACTTTGTTTTTTAAAGTTTTATTTATTTATTCATGAGAGACACAGAGAGAGAGAGACACAGGCAGAGGGAGAACCAGGCTCCATGCAGGGAGCCCGATGTGGGACTCCATCCTCTGGGACTCTAGGACCACACCCTGAGTCAAAGGCAGGCGCTAAACCGCTGAGCCACCCAGGCGTCCCTAGAAGAATAGAAACTTTATACCAATACACTTCAGCACCGTGATGAATGAGTTTCTACAAAAATATTAATTACCAAAATTGAACCGAAGGATAAGAAAATATAAGAAACTGGAGTAGTCATCAAAAAGTAGCCACATACCTCCTCAGAAAGGCAATGGGCCCAGATCTTTTAGTTGCTTATACTACCAACTCTACTTAACAGTTACTTCCCATATTATAGAAACTTTTTCTAAAGTCTGGAAGAAAATGGAAAGCCACCCGTCACTTATAAAGCTAGCGTAATTCAATTGCCAAAATTCAAGGGCAGCAAAAGAAACAAGATCCATATCTCACTTATGAGCATAGATACAAAAATTGTAAATAAAATAAAACCAAATCCAATAATCAACTTTCAGTCCTTTGTTTTTCCAACTCATCATCAGCTTAATTACTTCCTGTGTTTTGAAACACATCCTTTTTTTTTTTTTTTTTTTAAGATTTTATTTATTCATGAGAGACATAGAGAGGCAGAGAGATAGGCTGAGGGAGAAACAGTCTCCCTCTGGGGAGCCTGATGCAGGACTCCATCCCAGGATCCTGGGATCATCATGACTTGAGCCAAAGGCGGGTGCTCAACCACTGAACCACCCAGATGCCCCTGAAACACGTTCTTCACTTGGCTTTTGGGTTTTCCAGGATTATCTCCACTTACTAGTTGCTACTTCTCAATATTCTTTTCTGGTTTTACCTCGTATCCTTAACTTCTTAAAATGAGAGGCCTGGATTCAGTTTTTGTACTTCTGTCTGTACCAGCTTTTGTGATAACCTCATACTGTCTCATGGCTTTACCTGGCTACACATAGATATATGTAATACCCAAAATGATGTATTAGGACACCCCATAGAAACAGAACCAGTGGGACACTAGGATTTTATTTGTAGGGAAAGAGTTTTATTATAAGGAATTGACTTATGCAACTGTAGAAGCTAAGAAGTCCCAAGATTTATGCTCAGCAGCTGGAGACAGGGGAACCAAGGGAACAGTTTCAGTCTAAAACTGCAAGCCTGAGACCCAGGAAGAGCCAGTGTTTCAGTTTGTGGCTAAAGGCATGAAAAAGTCAATATTTTAGCTTGAGGGCAGCCAGGCAAAGAGAATCCTCTCCTTTTGAGCCTTTTAATTCTATCCAAGCCATTAACTAATCATAGGAGGTCCACCCCCATTGGAAAGAGCAATCTGCTTTACTCAGTCTGTCTATTCAGATGTTAAATCGCATGCAGAGACACCTTCACAGATACACACAGGGTAATATTTGACCA
This sequence comes from Vulpes lagopus, assembly GCF_018345385.1. Classification (NCBI taxonomy): domain Eukaryota; kingdom Metazoa; phylum Chordata; class Mammalia; order Carnivora; family Canidae; genus Vulpes; species Vulpes lagopus. The sequence continues at coordinate 17,541,574 of NC_054824.1, read as the reverse complement.
AATATTGGGGAACCTCATGGTCTAGTCAAATTGGCAAAATTAATCATCACAGATGATGACTCCTAAATTTGTATCTCCAAACTGGGCCTTCTCCTAAAATGCAGAATGGGTGTATCCAATGACCCGTTCATCATTGATGAACATCATGGATGTTTAAGAGGTTATCTCAGGGGCTCCTGGGAGCAGCTCAGTCACTTGAGGGGACTCAGTCGGCTAAGCCTCTGACTCTTGACTTCAGCTCAGATCATGATCTCAGGGTTCTGGGATTGAGTCCTACATCAAGCCCCACATCAGGCTCTGTCCTCAGTGGGGAGTCTGCTTAAGGATTTCTGTCCCTCTCCTGCCTCTCCCAGCTCACTGTCACCCTATCTAAAATAAATTAATAAATCTTTTTTTTTTAAAGAGGTATCACAAACCGAATGTGTCCAAACCAAACTCCCCTTTTCCTCCCATAGACCTGCTCATTACACAATGTTCTCCATTTCAGTTAGTGGCAACTCTGTAGTTGATGCAGACCCCAAACCACCCAGTAATTCCTGACACCTTTCTTTTGCATCCAGATTGGCAGCAAGTCCCACGGCTCTACTTTCAAAAAATATTCAGACTCCAGCCACTTCTCCTACTACCATCTAGTGGAAGCCTATCATCTTTTGCCTGAGGTTTTGCAATACCCTCTTACTTTATCATCCTACTTCAATCCTTGAACTCTTGGACTCTATTTCAATACTGCAGCCCCAGTGATCTTAATGAAAATGTGAGTCAGATTATATCACTTCTGCTCAGCCCCCTTGATGACTTCTACTTTCACTCAGAGTAAAAGCCAGTGTTACTTGTTTACCTGATTCTATCCCATCAGGCCTCCCTCATATGACTTTTGCCCTGCCTGCCTCCACTCCAATCACACTGGCCTCCTTGGTATTCCTCAGACATTCCTGTCAAGCTCTCACCTCAGGGCCTTTGCACAGGTATTTCATCTGCCTGCATTACTCTCCTGGGTAACTATATGACTGACTCCTTTGCCTTTTTCAGGTTTTGTGTAAATACCACTTTGTCGGAAAGTAAGACTTTAGCTTTTATTTATGCTAACTTAATTTTTAAAGAAGACTATATTAATGGATTACTTATATTGATAAAAAAAAAATAAAGACAAAAAGCCACCATTTCATTTTTTTTTAACTGTGAGGAATTGTAAGCCCAGTCAGTCACAGCTCTTTCCCCTCTGAGGTTTCATTGTTGTTGTTTTCAAATATTTTACTCATTTATTCATGAGACATACAGAGAGAGAGGCAGAGACATGGGCAAAGGGAGAAGCAGGCTCCCTCTGGGAGCCTGATGCAGAACTTGATCCCAGGACCCAGGGATCACGACCTGAGCCAAAGTCAGACACTCAAGCAGTGAGCCACCCAGGTGCTCCCGTCCCCTGAAGGTTTTGGATCATATTTATTCAGTAGTGATAAGGATGCCTGGGTTCATAGAGTTGTAAACACAAAACTTATACCTGTTTTAATTTATACAAGTAAAAATGATCTTTATTGAACTGTCATCTTTTGACAGTTATCCATACAGATATGGATAACTGTCTTTTGTCTTTATCCATACAGATCTCTCTGTAAATTGCTGGTGTGGGGATGGGGAGCAGAAGGATGCTTGGAGATACTGGGGCACTAAACTCTGGTTTCTTCCCATGCATAAGAATATGGCATTACTGATCCTGATATTGGATTAAAAGCCAAGAGAGTGGGACTCCTGGGTGGCTCAGCGGTTGAGCATCTTCCTTTGGCTCAGGGCATGATCCCAGAGTATGGGGATTGAATTCCACATCAGGTTCCCCACAGGGAGCCTGCTTCTCCCTCTGCCCATGTCTCTGCCTCTCTCTCTGTGTCTCATGAATAAATAAATAAAATCTTAAAAAAAAAAAAAAAAAAAACCGAGAGAGTGATGATTATATCAACTCCCTAACGTAGAACTTCTTAGGTTCTTAGTGGATATGTCCTACTGAAAAGGGGATTTAGTGCTGAGTCCAAGAGACTTGTGACCTAGCAGACATTTTGCTGTTTTCTAGGAACCAGCTGGCCTAGTCTTACATAAAACATATCACTAAAGCCACTAGGTAATTAGGAGCCAGGGAAAACTCGACACCTGACTGCTCATAAGTTTTGAGTCCTTGGCTAATTAGTAAGGGACTTAATGTGGTAGCATGTGATCTCATCCTCTCAACTTGTAATATGCATGTGGGTCACCTAGAACTTTTGTTAAAATGTACCTTCCATCCAGTAAGTATGCGGTGGGCCTGAGATTCTCATCTCTGAGTAGTGAGGGGCCAGTGATCTCTACAGTACCTTCTAGTTTCAGTATTCCATTTACATAAGAGAAGCTAGAATTTTAGCTGTGATGTTTACAACACACCCAGCGTGGCTTTGATAAACACTATAAGAGCCTCTTCTGTGTTGTACAGAATCTTCCCTGAAGGCTTATCATATTGTAATCGACACAGAATCCCTCACTTGGCCTCTGCAGTTGCTCCCCCTCTTATTTTTTCTCTTCAGGCTTTCCTGATACTACTGTCCTCTGAAACTTGCCTTCTTCATAGCTAACTTCCCCTGATTCGTGCGGACTGTGTATCACATCTGCTCGGTCACTTCTCGACATGGGCTCCAGATTCTGTTAGGACAGCTGTCAAAGTGCAGGAAATTCAAGTTTGGTTTTAGTCAGTGCATCCTTAGTAGATTTTGAAAGGCACAGTTGTGTCCTATGAGGACAGAACACATGGTCTCTATGTGAAAAGATTGATTCAATAATGGTTATCAAATATATTCAATAAGGAAGAGAAAGTGTCATCCCTAAATATCTGAAAGAATAGACTTTTTTACATGGTGGGTAGTAAAGTATTGAAATCCCATACCCAAGGAATATAGCCATAGACTAAAAGGTGACAGAAACACCAGAGGAATGAGCAAAAGCCAAGAAAGAGATTCAGGAGGGTGACCCAAGGCTAAAGCCAGGTGTGTGGATTCCATCTTCTGTTTTCCAGAGTATGTAACAATGGATAAGGATAAATACAACTCATGCATAGCCTGACTTCATGGTGGGCAACAGTTTCTGGCCTTCCCATCTACTGTATCTTTAGCTAAATAAAAAACAACTTGATTTGTGTCCTTTTTCTGTTCCATTCCCCAAAAGACTCAAGTAGCTGAAATCTGGCCACATCCTGGAGGAGGAGAATTCTAAAGAGAAATAGGATAAACCATAATCATGCTGGTTTTGAAGGGCTCATTATCACTATGTAGTTAATTTAAGAAGCAACTGTGCCAAGAGCAAAGCTGTGAAATACAGCTAGATTCTTTGAATAAACAAGTTACATATTTGAAGATGTTGGGGAAAACCAATATGTTTCACAGTTTTTAGCATGTAAGGTGAACTTTTCTTTATATGGTTAAGATGAGGGAAAACTGGTAGTTGAGAAATAATTTTTGCTGCTTAATTATATGTATAGTAATGTAATTGCTGTTTTCGTTTGTCTTGATATTTTGTTCTCTGAGATTTTACTGTACTGTTGGAGGAAGAATTAAAACAGCTACAAATGTATTGGGGGAAAAACCCTCCAACCAAACATCCCCACTCTTTCAGGCCATTAAGCTCTCCAGATTGGATTGTTTTTACATTTGCGAGATAAAGAAGGTAAATAGTCCAGTTCAACTGTGGTCAGGACCCTTCTGTCTTTAATGCCAGGGAAATGGGCAATTGTGGTTAATTAAACAGTCTCATTAACTGAGATTTGCCACCCATTCTATATGTGAGGTATAGCCAAAATGCAATAAAAGATAATCACCATTAATACTAAATTGAGCAAAATGTAATCTTTGTTGACTCAGAAGTTAGCTCAGATCTCTGTAATGCCACATGGCCACTGTAAACATTACTAATAAATAATCCTGCACATATAAAAGATGGAGGGGATCAGGCTAGATCTGCTGCTATCATTACAAGTTGCTCTTTTTCATAACTTCCTTATGCATGTTAGTTTGAATTTATCTCATAAAAGATAAGGGTTGATGTACCTCACACAATGCAGTTATTTCATTCATTAAAACACCTAGATTTCTTATAAAAGGGAGTTCACTGTACATCTTGCCCATGTCCAGTGCAACTCCAAAGTTACATGTAGTTTACCAGGTGAAAAGATCATTATTTACCAACTTATAAGTGCTTTTAAAAAAAAAGTCTATTGGTGTTCTCATCTTTGAAGATGTAGAATTTCCATTGGTCAGTTTTGTGGCATAATGTACCAACCTGAACTGGGTTGTAGTTTATTTGTGACTGCATGACAACTAACATGACCCAAAGAAACTTAATTCATGTCCTGTGATTTTAAGACTCAATTTGTGTCATTTCTGTGTGAAATACAGGAGGAATGACACACTGTAAATCAACAATTCTCTCTGTGGTTGGCACTTCAAGTGGATTGTGTTCTTACAAACTGGATTTTCAATTAGAAAGATTTGTGGGGCAGCAGCACATTATCAACCAAGAATGAGCTGTGACAACTGTAAATCTCAGCCTGACAAAGGCTCTCCCAAAGACAAAAACAGCGTGAACCAAGGAAGAATCTGCACAGTGCTTCCATATTTCTAAGCAGAACCTTATCTCATGCTTTGGCAGAATGTTGTGGCTTGATAGAGGGCATTGCCATATGTTCCTACTTTTTTTCTAAATGTCTAGCTTTGCACTAATTTTTAGTTAGCTTCTTTCTGTTTAACTGTAGCTACTTACGTAAAACACCTCATATGCAAAAATTCTCTTCCTATGTCAGATTCATTATTTCTGTTCAGAACACTGTGGAACAGCTGGATGTCATCTGAAGCTACATCATCATCTGAATTTTTGAAGAGCATGTTGGTTCATCATTCATTCATTCATCTATATTTATTGCATGCATGCAGTGCTAGGGTCCAGGGGTTCCACAGTGAGGAGGAAGATATGGTGCCCACTTTCATGGAGTTTACCTTTTCAGGACATTCAATGCTAAAAGATAGCACCTATGGTCCTATCACTTCTTTTGCCACCAAAGGACATTTTGTCCTTCACTGTGGGCTCCAGAAACTCTCTTGACATTGTTTCACAGGCTCTTTTGACATTTCACAAGCCTCACAAGCTGATAAATGACTGGGCTCTTCCTTACTTTGGTGGTATCCAGTGAGACTTCTTCTAATTGAGGTGTCTTGTAAGTTTATTAAACCCAAAACATAGACCTTGATTTAATAGTTCCCTTTTTTCTTCTAATTAACTGATATTGTAACTTTTTAAAATTATGTTTAAAATTTATGACATTAAGTTCCTAAGACTATATGATATGATATCAGAATGGAAGTTGTGTTTTTATGGAAATGGTGGTGATGGTTTTTATGATGTGGTCAGTCCTTAAAGTAGGGTATAGGAGTATGTGGTTAAAGTCAAGTCCTGTAGCCAGACAGGGATTTTGAGTGGGTCAGTCATTAGGAAAGTATTTCCTAAAGGAACAGATGGGCAGAGGGCAGAGGAGGGGCTGTTTCCTTGCTCTTGTTCCAGATGGGATCAAAGAGACACAGCTTGGATTAGAACAATAGCTTCTATTTATTAAGCATCTACTATGTGCCAGGTACTATGCCCGCCATTAAGCATAATCATATCTAAATCTCAAGACAACTCTATGAGGTTTGTATTGTCTCTGTATTACAGATAAAGGGACTGAGGTTCAGAGAAATTAGCCAAGGCAAATTGCCACTTGACTATAGGTTATGAACCCAGGATTTGAATCAGATGTGTCTTTCTGCACAGTCCTGAACATTAAAACTAAAAGTTTTCAAAAGGCACTTGTTAGAAATACACAGGTGACACATATTTGTTGTAGTGATCCAAATGATACTATGTAAGTAAAGTAAAATTCATAGTCTTTTCCTTCCCTCAATAGTCATACCTTATGGGACGCCTTGGTGGCTCACTAGTTGAGCACCTGCCTTGAGCTCAGGTCCTGATCCTGGGGTCTTGGGGTGAGTCCTGTATCAGACCCTCTGCTTACGTCTCTGCATCTCTCTGTGTGTCTTTCATGAACAAATAAAATCTTAAAAAAAATAGTCATACCCTCGAACATAACCACAGTGATAAATTTGGTGTTCCTTTATTGTGTGTACAAACATGTACAATGATATATGTACATGATTTAAGGGGTTGTATTCTCATTCCGACTCTACCAAGCCAGGCTTCAAGTTCAGTAGCTCACTGGTTGAGGATGCCTGTTCTATGCCACCTTTGCTATGATTGCTTTTGAAAGACCCCAAAGAAAGTAGATGCAGAAAACTCCCCTGGTGGCCTTTTCTTTTATTTAACCTTTGTTGTCAGGAACTTTTTGCATTTCATTAACCCAAAAAATTCTTCTCAGTTTGAGTCCTTTCTGTCAACAGTGGAGTTGATGGAGAGCAGCTGGTCACCATTTCAAGTGCAATTACAACTTGGAAGATCTGAAAAAAGAAGTTAGTGTTGGGAAAATAAAACATTAAAATACCTGTATACTAAAAAACACATTGGAAACAACTGAAATTTTTTCCAGTTTTTTTTTTTTTTTTAGAGTGGCTGTAAGAAGTCTAGAAGCAAATTCAGAATTACGCAGATAGAAAGTCTTTTTTTTATTGTGACCTGTGCTTTTTAGTTTTGAAATTTTATTGATTTATTGATTTATGTTTTTAAGTAGGCTCCATGCCCAATGTGGGACTTGAACTCATGATCCTGAGATCAAGCGTTGCATTCTCTGTGTGAGCCAGACACCCCTGGTTTTGATTTTAGATCTTTTACAAAACGCATAAGCAGAATCCATTTGCATTAAAATCAATTTTCTGAGAGCCCTTTTTAAACTATTGCTACCTTGATTAAAAAAAAAAAAAAAAAACCCAGAGGATAGTATTCCCAATGTATCACTGCTTTTAACCAAAGAATACATGAAAACTTAATTGTATTTCATCATTATTCCAGTATGTAAGTTTCATTAAGACTTTACCATATACAGGCACTATAAAAAATACTGCATACATGTACTGTCATCTACATTTCAAACACATTCATAAAGTGGGTACAATTTTTGGCCCCATTTTTTAGATAAGAAAAGAGTCAGAGAGAGGTTACATGTTTGTCCCAGTAACTTGCCAGTGTGTGTAATCAAACCCAGAATAGTTTGATTACACATTTGCCTTTAATCACTGTGGTTCACCAAACCAAGGGTTATGTGATTTCAGATCCATTTTTCTTAACCAATCATATAGTACCTTAAATCCCAGTGGCAACACCATTAAGCCATATCAGTTCACTACCTATCCACATTGCCAAATATACCATATTGACCATTCAGCTTCTAAAGGAATGTCAGGTTTCATTTATTCATGATAAAGTAAATTCCTGAAAGTAAAATATTCTAAATGTTTGCTATTTAATATAGCAAATATAATTGAGTATGTTACCCGTTACATAACGCCTAATGTCTTTAGGATATTTTGAGTGTTTTTTTTTTCAAATTTTAAGCATTTAAAATGCCTTTAGAAGATTTCTCAAATCAAAAGAGAGCCATAATTTTCTATTTCTAACAATTAAAATTTTAACTATAAGCTAACAGAGAATTCTATTCATTATGAAAATTCAGAGCTCTCTAGTGGAGAGAGAAATGAGGATCTCTGGAAAGAATAATGGGCCACCAATTAATACTGCCAGTCAGGGGTGCCTGGGTGGCTCAGTTGGTGAGTGTCTGACTCTTGGTTTCTGCCCAGGTTGTGATCTCAGGGTCATGAGATTGAGTCCCGCCTTGGGCTCTATGCCGGGCATGGGCCTGCTAGGAATTCTCTCTCTCTCTCTCTGTCTCTCCTTCTCTGCCTCTCCCCTCTCAAAAATAAAAACCAAACAAAAAAACCACCATTCAATATATATTAAATTAAAATATATAGAGCTGTGAGGATCAAAAACAAATTTATCACCATAAAAATTCTAAGATGTGAATATTATTAATACTTTGGTCAAACAAAAACATCACTTTTCTAAACTTAAAAAATATAGTGTATACTAAAATATTACCATACATAAGAGTAAGATTCCCCCCGCCTTACTTTTTTGTTTTATCTCTATGAAGTTAGCTAAGCTGCAGAATTTGAAGGGATAGTTTCCATAAGACTTTTATCACTTCTGACATCAATTGCAAGTTTGAGGGATTCCTAAAATTATTCTCATATTCAATAATTCACTAGGAAGTCTCCCAAAACTCGCTGAAATGTTTTATACTTACTGACTTTTTGCAGGGAAAGGATACAAATTGGAATTAGACAAGGAAAGACACATTGAACAGAATCCAGAAGTGGACCACATACAGAGCTGCTAGCCATCCTCCCCCTTTGGAGTCATAGTATATCTCCTCCTGGCCACGCTAAGTGATAAAATGCACAGAGGACTGCCAACCAGGGACACTCACCCAAACTTTTGGTGTTCAGAGTTTATTTGAGGCTCAGTTATAGATTGCCCATGTGTTTGACCTTTTGTCCCCTGCCTCTCCTACAGGTCAGGCTAATACCTTTAATTCTCAGTTTCTGGAGGCCAGAACTGATATAGTATGGTGCAACCCCCCATAATAAATCATGTTGTTAGACTGTCATTGGCCAGGCCAAACAAGGACACTCCTGTCTGGCAGGATACTCCAAGGGCCTGGAGATTTCCAAGGCCTGGAGTGGCCTTCCAGAAGCCCAGGGAAAAGACCAGAGCTCCCTTTGGGTAAGGTTAATTCTCCACTATATAAATGTATACTTCTCTAAATTATGTATTTCATTATTGGTAACCCAAAATGGAATATTCTCTTTATACCTGTTAAATCAAACTTTTTAAAAGTATACAAATTACTGTGGGTTTCCTTGTTTGTTTTTGGACATGGGATATGCAGATATATTTTTTAAAATGTCAAGTTTTCATTTTTTTTTTTAATTTTCAAATTTTCATTTGACATACTGATCATCCAGTAGAACTGATTTTCAGTAAGTTGGCCATTTGGAGAATTGGTTTGGGGCAAATTGATTTTCACTAAATAACTTAGTGATTCTCAAATTTAAATGAGCATCAGAGTCATGTGGATGGCCCGTTATAACACACATTGCTGGCCCCCACTGTGAGTTTTCTGATTCAGTAGGTCTGAGCTGGGGCCCCAGAAATCTGTACTCTAAAGTTCCCAGGTGACGCTGATATTGCTGGTCCAGGGTCCACATTTTGAGAGCCACTGGAATAGAGTGTATGATACATGGCAGATGAGAGGAATGAGCTGTGCCATTGAGATGAGGCAGAAAAAAAGGCAAAGAGTCAGCAAACGGAAGTTCTACTTTTCATGTCCTGTTGGCAGGAGTGTTTGAAGTTCTCCAGATTTCATGATAGTTGTGAGACCCCAGATCCAGAGAATGAGTTCAGTGAGTGAGCCTAAACGTAGTTACCTCAGAGAACAGCCGTGGGGTTAAATAGAACTCTGTGTGTGAGGTGTACAGTGCCATTTGTGTGTTATTGTAGCTGTTTAGACAGCAAAGTGATTTGCAGTGGCTTGTTTTGAATACCAAAATCAGTCTTTATACAATGTTTTTCTTTCTTAGTCTGTCTAGGACTTTGTCTTATTCTCTTGCTTTGTAAATTCTGTCTCATTTCTCTCATTTTCTCCCATCTCAGGCCATGTTCAGTCTCTGTATGGTGGAAAGTGGAGCTGACGAGGTGAATTTACATGGTGTGACCAGCCTTGGCTTAAAGCAGGCCCTGGAGTTTGCATACACAGGACAGGTATGGTACCACATGTCATCTTAGAGCTTAACATTTTAACTGCAGCTAACCAGAGAGGATTATCCTTGACGTCTGAGATTTAGGTATTTCTCTTGTTATTTATTTTGATGTTTAGAAAAAAAAAAAAGCTCACATCTCCTTAATTTTGTTTTTAATTCCATTTTATTCAACTTACATTTAGTGTCTTCATGCTAAAATAAGGGCCTCATCTGTTGGTAGGCCCATATCCTGGTGCAGTAAAGAAGCATAGACATAATCAAATGTACTCATTGTGTTGAGAAGTACAGTAGAAGCAGAATACAAGATGCATTGGAGACAAAAAGGAGGTTGTGGTCAGCTCGGGTCATCAGTACCAACTTTCACAGAGAAGGTGGTATTTGGGTCTTGAAGAATGTTGGGAGCTCTGTTTTCTACTAAATTTCCCTCCTTAGAGAGGCTTTTTAAACCATATGATATTGTCCATTTTCTTTTCCAGAACTGGTAGAATTTGAGATATGTTTCATAGAGTAAGTGAGGCAACTTGGCAGCAGAAATGAAAATAGTGGGTAGAAAGGAAAAAAGCATCCATTAGGTAGCAGGTGCAAAGGGAGATACAAAGGAAATGGATCACAAATTCAGGGGCAGCCCAGTCAGATTTTATGCTGTATGAAATTCAGGTGGACAGTTATTATTCACAGAGTTGCCAAAACTGATTCCTACTGAGGTGAGCAAACTATGTCTTGTATGCTTTTTGGTTTACAGATATAAAGACAGATACCAGCTCTAAATTGTATCTATTGTAGATTTCTTTCTTCGTGTCTGAAATATGGTCATGCCAGCACTTGCCTATCTGTAAACTACTATTGATAACCTATAGCTCATACTTTCCTGGGGTGCAGTGGGAATGAAATAGTACATTTTGTGTGTGTGTGTGTGTGTGTGTGTGTGTTTGATAAAACTACCTGAGTAATTATTGTACTTAGCTGCATTGGCAATGGAATGGTTTAAGCTCAGAAATTATAGGCTGCAACACTTTTAAATCATGAGTAAACAGAAGGGTGCAAAAATTGCTATAAAGGCTGAGATAGAACACACATGCAGATATAAATGGGTGTCTTATTATTTGCCTTGATTGCCCTATAGTTTCTTTCACAACTATATATATATATGTGTGTGTACTATATGTAATGCTATGGCATGGATTTTTTGAAGGGTAAGAAAACTGCTTGGGAAGAAGTTTGCAGAAGGGAAGCCATATCTCGTTGCTTAGGAGTCATATGCTCATATTCCACTTTTATGAGTTAAAAAGAATGCCATTAATGCTTAAAAAAAAAAAAAAAGCAAGCCCCAGGGCCAGACCTGAAGTTGCATTTATTCTGCCCAGTGACCCACTCTTGATATGTATACCCACAGACCAGCAACAAGCCTGCAGCGTACGGCAATAACTCATCTGTTCAGGTTATGTCCTGAGGGACAGGAAGTGGGCTGACATTTCGTGGAGCATCTTCTTCAAGACAAGGGCACTGCCCTAAGGATTTTATATGTGTCGTTTGACCTAATCTTCTAGACAGCTCTGAAGAATACAGTGATCCCATCATGCCCAGGAAGATGACGAGCCCAGGAAGGTACAGGGAATGACTCAAATCACTCTCCCAGTGTACAATGACTCAGTGAGTCAAGCCCAGTCCTCTTAACTTCAAATCCATTTTTCTATCTTAACATCCCATGTCGCTGAGGAAAGGTTAACTTGTATTTGTTCTACGTTGTTGAAGGAGGCAGGGAAGCATTTGGACATTTTAGGGAGTGAACTGTTTTGATGGTTTTCTCATCCTGGGTGCCTTTGCAACACTCAATTCATGAGGGCTTCAGGTCGCACTTGTACTCTATGTAGGATTACTCTTCACTGCACAGTGGAAATTGATATAGGCTTTCTTGGACGGCATCCATGGTACTTTGCTTTCTTCAATACCAAAATGACCTTATGATAAATTTGTTTTCTTTTTGAGACATGAACACAGATAATGGCAAAAAGTGAAATTGCAGTATGCTTGGGAAATGCAAAATGCTGCTTTCTCTTACTATGGAATTGATGTTAGCAGTAAGCAAAGACTGGAATATGGAAGCATGAATACAAGTAAATAGTAAATAACATATTGTGGATATTCACTAATATTCACTAATCTGTTGTCTTTAGCTATGATATAGATTTGTAAAAGTTGGGGTTAACATTGAACTTATCTACCACTAGCTATTTCTACTGGCAGTTGATTATACCTTTAGATGGTGGTAGTAAGCATAGTATAAAATATAAGTATTTTAAATGTCTGAAAATCATTGCTGTCGTGGGAGATAAATTGGAAGTATCATGTGGGCGCGATGAGTGAATGCTGCTACGTGTGATAAGACGTGTGCATGTTCCTCCTACGTAATGCTCTAAAGCATAACCTTCTTAAAACTGATCACAGATTTCATCCAGGAAATTTTAAAGAAAAATCAAACTTTTCCCCTAATGCTAATGTATCTTCTGAAAGTGCATGCACTTTTCTTATCAAGGAGTCTACATGGGGCCGAGTAAGCACACACTATACTTTCACACTGAGTAGAGATGTGCCCTCCCTATGGGCACACCCTATTTAGGGCACAGCTTGTGCAGAGGCTGGGATGCTTTGCAACCCTGTGGGTGTGTTTGCATAGCCATAAAGAGCAGAAGCAGCTGTGAGGGCAAAGAAGCCAGGCTACTCTCCAGGTCCTATTCTGGGCTGGCGCTGAGAGCCAGGTCAGAAGCAAGTGGTGTGATGCAAACTGTCACTGGGCAGCTCTGCCTTAGGGAGGAAAGGACAAAGTAAACCTAAGAAAACACAAACTCTCTCTTAATCTGGTGGGTAAGACTACCTGTTACCTAGCCTCCCTCAGTCTCCTCACTTTCCAGCTCTCTCCATATTTCAGACCAGGGAGGAAAAAGAGGGAAAAAAGGATTCTGATGGAGATATTGCCTGGGAGGAGGATTCCCAGTCTGAACTAGACAAGAGGTCAGCCACTCAGGAGTAAGTAGGTGTTGCTAAGAAAGCCCAGAGACACTGAGGATCGATTAACAGCAAGACCCTTCTATAAAGTGAAGAGCCCTACTCAGAAGATGGAAGACTTCTAACCTCAAAGGTCCTGGAATAAGCCTCTAGGAATTTGAGTAACTAAGGACCAAAAGAGGAAGCAAAGAGGACTGAAAACCACAATAAAGTTCACTGGTTAGCACTCCAGCTGTGATGACATTAAGGATGATAGACTCTGTGCCAAGTACAGTGCTTAATACCGTCTTTATAGGGGAACAAGGGCTTAAGCCTAGTTAGCTTCCTCTTACTTTCCAGATAACTGTCCTCCTGTTCTGTCCCTTGTAGTCTTATGGAGAGAGAAACCATGCACCAAATGATAGTGACATTTGTAGTTCCCTTTAGTATTTCCACCTCCAGGTACTGCCAGCTTTGTCAACCACGAACCAGCCATATCCAATCTGGCCATCTGAAGAAAAAGGACTCTTTGGTACTGGTGTTCCCTTGCTTTTCTCTTCATTATCCAGTAACTCTAGTCTTGGCCCCCCAATACATGGAAGAACCCATCTCTTTGGGACTCCCATCCTAATTACCTTCCTCTAATACAGAGAATGTTTCAGTATAGCCTTCACAAGGATATTTTGTGTAACCATTAATATATTTTAGAGCCTTTGGAAATGTAGAAAAGTATGACACTCTATTAAGTGAAAAAAATTTTTAGCTGTAATTGTGGTTATGTAAAAATATTCATGCAATCAGAAATTGTAAACTCCAGGAAGCTATTCCTTAATATTCATGCTCTTTGCAGTGGTTTTACTTCCTGATTCTTACTTGGTTCCTTAATAGGTTCACATTATTTTTTTTTTACATAGCATTGATAAGGCATACATTGTAGCATTCCATTTTATGATCATTGAAACTGTATTTGTAATGCATAGTTGAATATTTTTCTCTGTAGACCTGAGTGTCAGGCTCAGTAGCAAAGTGACAAGAGTCTTAATTAGAACTGCATCCCATGGACCATCCCTACATAGGGATAGATGTGTAATTTTACATGGACAAAGTCCCCATAAGATTTACTTACAAACATAACCTGGTTGAACTAAATGGTAGCCCATGAACAAATCCGGGAGAAATTTTTCTTAAGTGCGTCTCTGGGGACCAACATTCAGGTTCTTCAGTGGTTTAAATAATTTAGCTGTAGAATTCATTCTTTACCTGGAAGTAACTCCAGAAGCCTGGCAAGCAAAAGGCCCCCAAGTACCTGCCCTGTGCCATAGGCTCTAGAGAGTAGTCTAAAGTCCACATTCTAAGGAAGAATATTTTGAATTGTGCAGAAAATGATCATTTTCTCCTCCCCTTAATTCTTGTCAGAGCTGTGCCAGAATCCATACTGGAAGGTTTGAGAGAGTAAAATGAAGGAAGCTTGAATTTTATCAGTGACTTGTTGATTTCTTGGATCTTTTGAAATTGCATTATCTGCCCTTGGAGAGATTTTCTCTTTTATCCGTGGATCATTGAAGCAAACATACAAGCAGATGTATCCACGTATGGTTTTGGGGTGAAGATGTTCCTTGTTCTCACTCATCGTTTTACAAAAGTATCAATTAACTTGATAGACAAGAACTATATGCCAAGTGGAATTTTTATGGTTTCTCAAGATGTCAGGTAAAGCAAAAAATGTTGACATGTTTGGTGGCCAAAAGTGGGAAGGACAGGTTAGGGACCTAATCATTTATTGTGGAAAAAGGAGAAGTGAGATTTTAGAGGTCCAGGTCCCGACCCCTGGAAGCCTTCGTTTCTCAGCTGAGAACCCAAGATCCCAAGGACTCACAGGGCCTGAAGCCTGTCTGTTCTTCAAGGAGAACAGCTGAGTCAGGCAAAGTGAAGCCACATGGGAGGAGCTCCTCCCTGTAGAGCAGGACCAGTTCTAATTAACAGCTTCAGCCAGCCTGTTCTATATTAAATCTGTGCATGCCGTCTGGCCAGAATGTAACCAGGTGTAGTTTATGCTGCAAGAATTATAAAGCCATTTGCTCAGCATATCAGTATCTAAAATAACTCTCTGTGAAGAAGTGTAACTGTGGCCACACTTCTGAGCTCTGCTTTCATTTGGTAATGAAGCTGATACTTAGATTTTTTTTTTAAAACTTTCCTGACTTTTCTGTAATAATTTGCAAGTTTTGGGTTTCTGCGTTATCTTTTAGGCATTCTCTAAAACCAGAATGGCTCCCTCACCTATGCAAAATTTGATTCAGATGTTGGAACTGAAAATAACACACATGTACCAAGAGGATGTAAAAAAGGTTTATTACTCACACAATGAGGCTTTCTGGGGAGGACAGGGCAGCTCCCAAGCAGGCTCAAAAATGGCTTCACAGGGCAAGCAGGGCAGTGATTGGCTTTGGCTTTTATTGTGGTTAGGGGATGGAGCTGGAGGATCTTCACACAGGCAGGGGCTTGTGTGGTTTGAACTTCCTACCAGCACCACAGGAGAGAGCACTGAGTCTTTCTCCTACTTTTTTCTAGGTGTGAGGGAAGCAGGGAGGAGGGGGTGCTGAGACTTGAAAGCTGTTAGCGGCAAACATCAAAAATGGAGTCAGACCTCAGTTACATTAGTCTAGCATTCTACTTGAGTGATAAGTCACGTTTTAGGCACAGATATTTTCCTTTGAGATATTGTGAAACTCAGTCACTTAGAAAAACAAAACATGTCTCAACAATATGCTAAAAGCATTTGTGATCTTTCTCAGCATTAATTCTGTGCTGAGGAACCCTTCAGGGGTCAGGGTGCTTGAGCTCATTGTGTACAGAACATGCATATCCAGATGGAGTCTCTGGATATCTGAGTTAGCTTTAGATGACAAGGATGAGTGTGGCCCCTCTGTGTTTTAACCTTATCTTTATTTATTTATTTATGAAACTCCATTCAAATGAACTGGATTTGTTGCCTCTCTTTCCTCTACTCTCCCTACCTCCCATCCCCACCCTATTGCCAGTATAGAAAGAGAAGTATTTCCTGTATGCTTTTGATAATGGTTCTGTTGTCATAAGTGGGGCAATAAACAAACAGCCCTTTTCTAGCTGATGTCCTCCAAAGTGGAATTGGCTAATACCCAGCAACTTAAAATAGTAGGTCAACCCGCTTAGTTAATTCAGGGTAGATTTTGCACTTCTGTGCACTTGTTTCTTTTGAATGTTTTAGCAGAAAGTGTTATTGCCAAACATTTTGTATTTTATGATATCCATCTGAAATTTTTTCCTTTGCTATGGTGGATGAACAGTAATTCTTGTTTTATAGTATTTCTAAGCAGAATCAAAGTGGAATTTCTCAGCAGGGCTCTTTCTTGGTCATTAGAATTTCTGAGTGTTGGCTGCTCTCCAAAACATTCCCTAAGGAAATTCTGACCCTTCTTTTAGGGGCTCCATCAAATCACTTCTGAGTGGAAGGAGGTTAACAGTTTACTTAATGGAGAAACTTGATTAGCTTATTAATTTTCATAAGAAGATGTCAGCCTATTGATGGCTTTTTAAAGTGCCTAAGCTTTTCCCCTGATTCAGCAAAAGAGAATAATTGCACTCCAGCCTCAGCCTATTTTCTGGGACAGTTTTCACTAAAAGTTCATTTGGAGAAATTATATACATAATGGATTCCTAGAAGATACACTGTCTCTCAGGCTTGGTGATTCTCAACCTCATCTATCAGGCCTTAATATAAAAAGGCAACATTGAATGTTTTAGGTTATCCTGAAATGAAATTCTTAGATATTATAATTACTTTACACATCAAAAAGAAACCTTAACTATATATGAAGAGTAAACAGAAGAAAAGAAAGTATAATAGAAATGATATGTATTTCAGTAGATACATACTGGGGTAGATCTCTTTAGGAAACATAATGAAACAATTTTCTAAAATAGTAAAATTCCATAGAAAGCAAAATAGTAGACTTTTTAAAAAATTTATTTATTTGAGAGAGCATGTGTGCACACAGGTGTTGCATGATGGGGGAGGTAAGGGCAGGGGGACAGGGAGAAGCAGACTCCTGGCTTAGCAGGGAGCCTGACTGGGGCTCAATTCCAGGACCCCAAGATCATGACCTGAGCCAAAGGCAGAGATGCTTAACCAAGTGAGCCATCCAGGCACCTCAACTTTTCTTGGTTTTTACTGTGGTAGCATTCCTGGAGAATTCAGTGTATCTTGACATAAAAACAAGAAAAAAATTGTGTTTATATGTAAAACAGAATTAGATTCTGGGCTCAGATTTTTCTAAGTAAGCTTTTTCATTTATGTGCATGTCCAGCAGGGAATTCAGATGTGTAGGATAGAGGGTGTTTCTGTGGTTTGTGACTGTCCTGTACACTGTGTGACATTTAGCATCCTTGGCCACTACCCAATAAATGCCAATAGTGTCCCTCCTCCTGCGACAACCAAAAGTACCTGCATGAATTTCCATATTGCTCCCTAGAAGGCTGTAATGCCTCTATTAAGAAGCAATGATCAACTATTCTAAATTAAAAAAAAATTTTAAGATTTTATTTATTTATTCATAGACACAGAGAGAAAGAGGCAGAGACACACAGGCAGAGGGAGAAGCAGGCTCCATGCAGGGAGCCTGATGTGGGACTCGATTCCGGGTCCCCAGGATCACACCCCAGGCTGCAGGCGGCACCAAACCGCTGCGCCACCGGGGCTGCCCAACTATTCTAAATTTTGTACCTGGATCAAGGTTGAAAATCAGAAAACTAAATGTCTGGGTTCAAAGAATTATTGACTTACTTTTATGCAATGCTTTATAAAATACACTATCATCACCAGGTAAGTCATGCAATGACACTCTTAATGTCTTCAGGAAAATTTCCATTAGATCTCAAGGCCTGGAGAAGCTAGGATTCATTTTCCCTTATTAAGGTTTTTACCCTTATTAGGTTACATTTTTTATCTTTTTACCCTTATTAAGTTACATTTCCTTTTTAGTTTGATTCTAGGAAGCTTAGAGGCATGTTTGTGGCCCACTTTTAATAGTTACAAGGATGGTGCATCTGGGTGGCTCAGTTGGTTAAGTGTCTGCCTTTGGCTCAGGTCATGATCCCAAGGTCATAGAATCAAGCCCGGCATTGGACTCCCTGCACAGCCAGGGAGTCTGCTTCTCCCTTTGTTCTTCCCTACCCCACTTGTACTTTCTCTCAAATAAATAAATAAATAAATAGATAAATAAATAAATAAATAAAATCTTAAAAAATAGTTATAAGGATATAAAACCATATGTATATATATACCTCCTCTCCTGACTTCATGTTACTTTTTGTTTCCTATTTTCTCTTAGCTTGAGTTATTTTTGTTCCTAATTTTTAAATGCTTATTATTGATCCCTCAGATCCATATCAAAATGAGATATTATGGGGCACCTGGGTGGCTCAGTTGGTTGAGCATCTGTCTTCAACTCAGGTCATGATCTCAGGGTACTGGGATTGAGCCCTGTACTGGGCTCCCTGCTCAGCAGGGAGTCTGCTTCTCCCTCTGCCCTGCCCCTTCCCCTGCTTGTGCTCTCTCTGTCAAATGAATTAAAATAAGATCTTTTTTTAAAAATGAGATATCATATAAATAAATATATTGGGTAAATAAAGAGATTTGGGGCCTCTGAACATCTTTGAAATCCCAGAGGTACTTTAATGTTATTTGTAGGCATGAATAAAGTGGTGCTATACCCGATTAGTTCTGCCTTTGAAAATGAAGTGTCTCCAAATTCCCAAGTTGTTCCATAAATAAACCATTCCACTTGCTTTCTAAATTTTTTCCATCCTTGTTTTCAGCGCTAAAAATAGGGCATATCATTCTTCATTTTTGAAAATAAAGAAAAAAAATCACCCAAATGGTTACACAAACATAAAGAAGAATAAAAATGAAAGCAATATTCATCTGAATTCTATTCACCCAAATTCTCATTTACTTACACATTATATGTTCTCTTTCTGTTTTTTTCCCCCTGGCCTTTACTCATATGCCTAAGTAGTTTTATATAATTTTTTGTGATTATAATTTACTTAATTTCTTCTCTGGAATTAGATAAAAGTACATTTATCCACAGTATATAAATTTAGTTTCTTTCTTGGAGTTAGATAAAAGCATGTTTATCCGTAAATGCTGTCTTATTATAATCTAGTTTTTTCTTTCATTTGGATCACTTAAAAAATTTATTTATTTATTTGTTTTGAGAGAAAGAGAGAGAGAACGCGCGTGAGTGAGCTCTCTCAAGAACAGGGATGGGGGGCAGAGGGAGGGGGAGAGAGAGAGAGAGAGAGAGAGAGAGAGAGAGAGAGAGTGAATCCTAGGCGGCTTCAGGCTCAGTGCTGAACCTTATCCTGACTGGGCTCAATCTAACAATCCTGAGATCATGACCTGAGCCCCAATCAAGAGTTCAGTGCTTAACACACTGAGCCAGCCCGGCACCCTGCATTTGGATTATTTTAAATAAATTCATACACCTGGGGTTACTTGATCAAGAGGAGGAAGTATTTTTCGTGAGAACTGCCTTCTGAAGGAATTTTACAATAGCCCACTGTTGGACAATGAACTTTTTAAACTTTTTTCCTTAAAATAGAATTCTTGAGCCCTCTGCTGGAAGCATTTAGTATTTGTATGAAGTAGTAGTATATGGGAGTTTTACGGTTCCAATATAAGACTTTTATAAAGAAAACAATCTGATAGCAAAAATATATGGTCTCTGTGGTTGATTTCAATATAAAAAACAACTGGCCAAACAGAAGTTTTAAGATTTATATTACAAGTAGGTATTCCATTTGAATAGAATAATGATGCAGACATTCAATTCAGATGGACTGATTTGAATACATCAAATGACTTCAGTTAATTTGTATTTCATTTGTATACTTCATTAAAAAATCCACTTATAGTTTATTCTCAAGTTGAGAGCCACTAACTCATCATACTTAATGAGCACCTACTTGTTAAAAACTTACTAGATGTTAGGGATGCACTAAAGAAAAAGAAATACATGGTGAGTGCTTTCTCAGAGTGGATTGAATAGTGGTTGGAAATGCCAGATCAACATACCACTGCATTTATGGAAATGGATTATCATTCTCCCAGCCCCCCAATTTCCTGTGGGCGGTACAAAAGACCCTTTAAGTGTCCCTGGAATTGGGAGGGAGGAATGGGGGACATAAAGCCTGTCCTACCTGAATTCCAGGCTGGAGAAGGTGGGTTCAAAGGACCCTGGGTTCACCTCCTGTCAGCACCAGCCCAGGCCAGGCCTGGGGACCTGGGGGTTGGTGATTTGGGGGACGGTGCTACACCTGTCTCCACTGTTTGTTTTACTTCCCCAAAAGTGGATCTTTTTTTTCTAAAAGTCCCAGAGAATGGGGAATTGTTCCTGTGTGTGTATATATATATATATATATTTTTTTTTGTAAATATATATTTTTAAAGGCGAATAAAAATTTGTGTATGGAGCATAGTGAAGTCCTTGAGGATGTTTGATACTGCAAAAGTTATACTAGTTCTGATAGGAACTAGTTCTGGTTAATTTGCATTTTACTTTGCAGGGAGAAAAAATTACCTATTTGATATATGGTAATTGAACAGTCTAGATCCTGAAAAATCGGTCATAGCCATGCATGGATCTGTCAGGATAGAAAGAGTTTGGCACAGTTCAAAGAATATAGCCACTGACCTTAGAGGGAACCAAGCCTGGTTCTAGCCTTTGGCAATTTTGGAGAATTTTCCATTGCATCCCACTATAAGTATCAACTTTGGGGTGGTTGCTGGGAAAAGTTACAATTTTCACTTCAAATCCATGATTCCATTTCTCAGATGGAAACTCATCCTTGCCAGGCAGTGCTAATTGGTTTCCAAGTAAACTTCTTTTCCTCCTCTTCCTGGCAATTTTCTCATTTCTTCTCTCTTCTCAAACTTTGCCCCATACCCCCATTACCCTACCTCCAGTACACACAGCACAAGGAAAACTCACCTTCCATTGTGAAGATAGATGCAGACAAGAAAATCTGCATCTTTTCACCATCAAATCCCCAAACCCCTGGTTCTGTGCACTTGTTCTGTGTATTCCTATCTTTTATGATGGAAGAGGTATCTTGTCAAAAGTTAATCTCTCCACCGAAGCTCTGGATCTTCTCAGGCTTCACTCCCCAAATATTCATTGCTGTCTCTTCTGTTTATTGTTCATGTTTCAAAAACCCTTTTTTATTCTTATATTCCCTTTCAGCTACCACTTATTTCTCTACGTGGCTTCACAGCAGAATTTTGAAAAAAAGTTGCATGAATTTACATTTACTCATTTTCACTTTTCCACTCAAGTCCTGAGACTTCCATCATTCTACTGAAATTGTTTTTGACAGTCTCAGGTATTGCCAAATTAATTAAATAATGTCACCATGACCTCTCAACTTCATTCAATGCAGCCAACCTGCCTCTCCTTTGAAGGCTTTTCTCTTTGGGCTTTTGTGACATCACACTCTCTGGACTCTTATTATGTACCCTCTCAGATCCCCTTCCCATCATTTCTTTTCAGATGACTTTGCTTGTTCCTCCCCCTCTATAGGCTCTGAATTAATTCCTCATTGTCAGGATCCTTTTGTTTAGTCTAACTTCTTTTGTAGTGTCATCTGGAGCCATGCTCTTTTGTACAATATTATGCTATTGATGCCCAGCCCCATTTATACTCCAGATCAGGGATTGAAAACTTTCTCTGTGAAGGACCATTTAATAAAGTCTTTGGCAGGCCACATAAAGCTCTGTTGCAACTACTCCATCTTGCTGTTATGGCATGAAAACCACCCGACACAAATATCTAAATAAATAGCTATGTTCCAGTAAATGGAATGACTATATTCTGATAATACTTTTTTTATGGATACTAAAATTTGAATTTCATATCTTTCTCACATCATATAACATAGGCACACTTTGTTTTATTGTGTTTCACTTTATTGCACTTAGCAGATGCTGGTTTTTTAAAAAATATTTATTTGAGAGAGAGAGTGTGCACGTGTGCATGAGTAGGGAGAGGGACAAAGGGAGGGGAAGATCCTCAAGCAGACTCCATGCTGAATGTGGAGCCTGATGTGAGGCCCAATCCCATGACCCTGTGATCGTGACCCCGAGATCCTGACCTGAGCCAAAATCAAGAGTTGGAAGCTTAACTGAATGAGCCTCCCAGGGTTCCCTGCAGATACTGTGGGGTTTTTTGTTTTGTTTTTTGTTTTTTAACCAGTTGAAGGTTTGTGAGAAGTCTGCATCTGCAAGCCTCTTGACACCATTTTCTGAATACCATTTGCTCATTTTGTGTCTCTGTGTCACATTTTGATAATTCTTGCAGCATTTCATACTTTTTCATGATTATTGTATTTCTTATGGCGATCTGTGATCAGTGATCTTTGCTGTTACTGTTGTAATTGTTTGGGGTGTCCTGAACTACACCCATATAGTACCACAAACTTAACTAATAACTGTTATGTGTGTTTTGACTGCTCCAGTTATTGGCTATTCCTCTGTCTTTCTTTCATCTCTTTCTCCATTTCTCCATTTCTCCTTCTATTGAGATTAAGCCAGTTAGAGTTGGCCTCTAAATGTTCAGGTAACAGAAAGAAATGCAAACTAGAAATGGTTAATCTTAGTGAGTAAGGCATGTTGAAAGCCAAGACAGGCCAAAAGCAAGGCCTCTTGCACCAAATGATGAGCCAAATTGTGAATTTCCTTCCTGAAGGAAATTAAAAGCGCTACTTCAGTGAATAATACATGATTGATAAGGAAGCAAAACAACCAAATTACTGATATGAGGAATATTTTAGAGGTCTGGAGAGATGATGATCAGATAGGTCCAGCGCTCCCGTAAGCCAAAACCTAATCCAGAGCAGAGCCTTAACTCTATTCAGCTCTGTGAAGGCTGAGAAATGTGAGGAAGCTGCAGAAAAAAAGTTCAAAGCTCACAGAGGTTGGTTCTAGAAGTTTCAGGAAAGAAGCTGTCTTTGTAACATCAAAGTGCAAGTTGAGGGACACCTGGGTGGCTCAGGGCATGATCCCAGAGTCCTGAGATCAAGTCCCACATCACACTTCTGCATGGAGCTTGCTTCTCCCTCTGCCTATGTCTCTGCCTCTTTCTCTGTGTCTCTCATGAATAAATAAAATCTTCAAAACAAAACAGAACAAAGTGCAAGTTGAAGCAGCAAGTGCTGATGTAGAAGCTGCAGCCAGTTATCCAGAAGATCTAGCTCAGATAATCGATGAAGGTGGAAACACCAAACAACAGATTTTCACTGTAGACAAAACAGTCTTATGGAAGAAGATGCCATCTAGGACTTTCATAGCTAGAGAAGAAAAGTCAGTGCCTGGTTTTAAAGCTTCAAAGGACAGGCTGACTCTCTTGTTAGGGGCTAACGCAGCTTGTGACTTTACATTGAAGCCGGCATTCATTTGCCATTCTGAAAGTCCCAGAGCCCATAAGAATGATACTAAATCTGCTCTTCCCATGCTCTGTAACTGGAATAAGAAAGTCAGGATGCCAGTACATCTGTTTGTAACATAATTTTCTGAATATTTTAAGCCCACTGTTGAGACATAATGCTCAGAAAAAGATTCCTTTCAAAATATTACTGCTCATTGACAATGTACCTGGTCACCCAAGAGCTCTGATGCAGATGTACAGTGAGAATTATGTTATTTTCATGCCTCCTAACACAACATCCATTCTGCAGCCCATGAATCAAGGAGTAATTTCAACTTTTTTTAATTTAAGAAATACATTTCATAAGGCTCTGGCTGCCATAGATCATGATTCCTCTGATAGATCTGGAAAGGTACATTGAAAACCTTCTGGAAAGGATTCACCATTCTAGATGCCAGTAAGAACATTGATGATTCATGGGAAGAGATCAAAATAACCCTAACAGGAGTTTGGAAAAAGCTGATTCCAATCCTCATGAATGAGTTGGAGGCGTTCAAGACTTCAGCAGAGGAAGTAACTGCAGATGTGGTGGAAATAGTGAGAAAACTAGGATTAGAAGTGGAGTCTAAGGATGTGACTAAATTGCTACAATCACATGAGAAAACTTGAACAGATGAGAAATTGCTTCTGATGGATGAACAAAGAAAGTTGTTTCCTGAGATAGAATCTAATTCTGGTGAAGATGCTGTGAAGATTGTTGAAATTACAACAAAGAGTTTAGAATATTACACACATCTAGCTGTTAAAGTGGTAGCAGGGTTTGAGAGGAATGATTCCAGTTTTGAAACAAATTCTGCTGAGGGCAAAATGGTATCAAACAGCATTATATGCTACAGAGAAATCATTCATGAAAAGAAGAGTCCATTGATACAGCAAACTTTATTGTTGTCTTATTTTAAGAAATTGTCATAGTCACATCAACCTCAGCAACCACCAGCCTGATTAGTCAGCAGCCATCAACATCCAGGTAAGACCCTCCACCAGCAAAAAGATTTTGACTTGTGAAAGCTCAGATGATGGTCAGCATTTTTTACCAGTAAAGTATTTTAAATTAAGGTATGTACATTGTTTTTTTAGACATAATGTTATTACACACTTATTAGACCACAGTATAGTGTAAACCTAACTTTTATGTGCACTAGAAAACCAACAAATTCATTTGGCTTGCTTTATTGCACTATATACTATATTATGGTGTGAACCTGCAGTATCTCTGAGGTATGCCTATATTAATCTTTTGTTTTTTTTCCCAACTATTTTATAAAGTTAAGACCACTCTTAGAAATTAGTAATCCCCCAAATGAAATACTTAGAAATAAATCTAACAAAATATGAACAAGATCTGTATGGGAAAATTATAAAACTCGATAAAAGAAATTCAAGAACTAAATGGAGAGACATTACACATTCATGAGTAGGAGGACTTGTTGTTAAGATGTCAGTTCTTCCCACTTTGTTTTTTTTTTTAATTTTTATTTATTTATGATAGAGAGAGAGAGAGAGAGAGGCAGAGACACAGGCAGAGGGAGAAGCAGGCTCCATGCATTGGGAGCCCGACGTGGGATTCGATCCCGGGTCTCCAGGATCACGCCCTGGGCCAAAGGCAGGCGCTAAACCGCTGCGCCACCCAGGGATCCCAGTTCTTCCCACTTGGACTTATAGATTCACTATAATCGTAATTGTAACCCTAGCAAGTTATTTTATGGATATCAGCAAACTGATTCCAAAGTTTACACAGAAAGGCAAAAGACCCAGAATAGCCAACAAAATATTGAAGGAGAAGAATAAAGTTGGAAGACTGGCATTACCTGACTTCAAGAGTTACTGTAAGGCTACAGTAATCAAAACAGTGTGGTAGTGGTAAGACAATAGACACATAGATTGATAGAAGGGAATAGAGAGCCCAGAAGTAGACTCGCATAAATATAGTCAACTGGAATTTGACAAAGGAACAAAGGGAATATAATGGAACAAGGATAGTCTTTACAACCAGTGGTACTGGAACAATTACATATCCACTTGCAAAAAAATGAATCTAGACAAAGACTTTACATTCTTCACAAAAATTAATTCAAAATGGATCACTGGCTCTAAATGTAAAATGCAAAATTGTAAAACTGCTAAAAGGTAACAGGAGACACTTAGGTGACTGAGTATAGTGATGACTTCTTAGAAATAACAGCAGAGGCACATCCCATGAAAGAAATAATGGATAAGCCAGACTTCATTAAAATTAAAAAACTTCTGTTCTGCAAAAGCCAATGTCAAGAGAATGAGAATACAAGCCACAAACTGGGAGAAAATATTTGCCAAAAACACATTACAAAACCAAACGTTCTTATCATACAATCTAACAATCACTCTCAGTAGTTACTCAAAGGAGTTGAAAACTTACCATCCACATGTACAAAAACCTGGACATGGATATTTATAGCAGCTTTATTCATAATTGCCAAAAGCTGGAAGCAAGCAAGGTGTCTTTCAGGAGGTGAATGGATAAACTATCATATATTCAGCCAATAGAATATTATACAGTGCTAAGAAGAAGTGAGCTATTAAGCCAGGAAAAGACATAGAGGAAACTTAAATGCATATTACTGAGTGAAAGAAGCCAGTCTGAAAAGGTTACATGCTTTGGGATGCCAACTGCAATTGACCCTTGAAGAAAGTGAGGGTTAGGGGCACCAACCCCTGACATGTGCAGTTGAAAATCCACGTATAACTTTTCATTCCCCCAAAACTTAACTTCCAATAACCTAAAGTTGACCAGAAGCCTTACCCATCACATGAACAATTAACACATATTCTATATGTTATATGTATTATACACTATAATCTTACAATAAAGTGAGATAGAGAAAAGAAAATGTTATTAAGAAAATCATGAGAGAATACATTGCTGTATTTATGAAAAAAAATTCACATGTAAGTGGACCCATGCATTTCAAATACCTGTTGTTCAAAATTCAATTACATATGACATCCTGGAAAAGGCAAAACTGTGAAGTAAAAAGATCAGTGGTTGTCAGGGGCCAGGGGGAGGGAGAGAGGAATAGGGTAGAGTACAGAGGATTTTTAGGACAGTGAAAAATCTTTGCTACTGTGATAGTGGATATATGTCATTTTACCTTTATCTGAACCTCATACCTCGAGTGAACACTATGTAAAACTATGGCCTTTGGGAAATGATGATGTATTAGTGTTGGTTTATTGGTTGTAACAACTGTATGGCTCTGGTGGGAGGTGTTGGTAATGGGGGAGGGTATGGGTGTGTGGGGGCAGGAGGTATAAGGGCCTCTGTGTGCTTCCTGCTCAATTGGTTGTGAATTTGAAAATGCTCTAAAACATGAAGTTTATTAGAAAAAATAGAATTTTAAAAATGCAAGTAAATTTTTTTTTCTTAAACCATTTTTAGCTCATAGGTCATATGCAAATATATGATGGGAAAATTTGGTATGGGGCATGTGGTTTATTTACAATGTAGACTGATTCCTTTCTGTCTACTTGATATCTTCATTTGGATGACCAATAGGCATCACAAACTTAAACATATATCCCAAAATGGAACTCTTGATTCATCCTTCAAACCTGTTTCTTCTTCTCTTTTTTTTTTTTTTTAAAGATTTTATTTATTTATTCATGAGAGAGAGGCAGAGACACAGGCAGAGAGGCAGGCTCCCTGAGGAGAGCCCGCTGCGGAACTCGATTCCAGAACTCTGGGATTGCACTGAACCGAAGGCAGAGGCTCAACCACTGAGCCACTCAGGAATCCCAAAATCTTCTTCGCACTGCAAGTCTACCTGGTTGCCTGAAACCTGGACTCTGAGTGCCATGTGACAAGGGAACTTATGTGTCTTGTTATAGTCTTATCTGCAGTCCCAGAAAGGTGCATAGAGTACTGTAGACAGAAAAGGTTTGCCAGTGGAAAGGTTAAATTTCTCTGCCCTCAGTTTCTTTATTTACCACGTGGGACTAATACCTACCTTGCAGGAGTGAGGAGTGGGGAAGAGGGTTAGAAGGAAAGAAAACCTATGAAATTACCCCACAAAGTACTTGGCACATAGTAGGCAATGTGTCAACACTGGAAATAGGGGGTCATTATTTGTGAAGTAGATTTATTTGTTCATGGAATTGACAACAACCATAATGAAAAAACAGCTACTTTTTTTAACTCTATAAAACATGCCAAGTGTTACTCTAAGAATTTTACGTGGGTTATCTCATTTTATCTTTATGTAGACTATGGAAGTAGATAGTAGTCATCTCCCTTTTTGTATATGACTGTGCTAAAAACGAACGTATCAAGGACTTGCCCATGTTCCTATAATGGACCCTACAGCCATATTTTACCTCCATTCTTTATAAAGCAAAAACAAAGAATTTCCGAAATGAAATTGGATATAAGTGACATTTTTCATGGGAAAAAAATATTTCATGGCTTCCTTCGCAAAAATTAGGCATTCCTAGGCCAGTGCTCCTGGAGCATAATGTGCCCACCACAGTTTTAGCATGAATTACCCCACAGCATAATCGTTTTGTCTGTTTCTTTGTTTTTATTTGTGTTTAAGCACCTAACAGTGACATAGTAGAAGCCAACTATAAATAACCAATGGGATCAGCCCTGTGCATTCTTTCAAGGCCTAACCATTTTTGAATATCAGTATTTTTTAAGTATTTCTTTCTTGCTTGGTCATATTAGCATTGTAAGAAACTAGCTCTGTTTGGAGAAGCCCAGCTTCACTAATAAAGCTCTGTGGGATGAAACCTCCCTTGTTCATCACACTTGAAAGAGCACTGGTTATAAAAGTAAGTCTTAATAATTAATTTGGCTTTTCTTATAACCTGTAATGACTTTCATGTTTCATTATATTTAATTGCTGAGACTGCTTCTTTCTCTTAGAAACTATCAAAAATTTGTTCTGCTTTTTCACATAATTAGGCCATATTTTTTTAGGTAATGTAAGTATGTATAATTTAGCCTTACATTTGGTTGAATAATATATTTTGTTAATTTAAACATAATGAAGAAAACTTTGTTAGAAATGACTTTCTGACAGAACTATTGATCTCAGAGCTTTGAAATGCCGGGATCATGCTAACGGAGAAGGGGCCAAAAAAAAAAAGGGAGTTTGTTCATATAATATAAAAAGACCAAGTTTTTTTTATATGCAGAATTATTTCACAAGTTCATGAAATGAATGGTCTCCAGCCAAGTACTCCCACAGCCCTCTGTGCCTGCCACTATCTCAGCATTAATTATACCACAGCTTAATGATTCTATTTGATTTTTTTCTTCTGTCTCTACTTAAGCATCTAGCTGGAGTATTTCATCCATCATCCTGCTGCATATCCTAGAATAGGGAAGGAAGAACCAGTTTCACTAGCAGCATCTATAGACGGGAACATCCTCAGAATTGCATGAATGATCACAAGTGAAATTTTTGCAGGTAGGGCATCATGTAGTTTACCTGGCAATGTAGCGTTAGTGTCCTTATCCATTCTCAGATTTCTTCTTGGTATCGTAGAGAAGGTTATGCTTTTTCCACCTGTCTGTAACCTTAGAAATTTCAAAAGAACCACGTGAGGATGTATAAAGAAAAATAATAGAATCTCAAAGTGATTTCCACACTTTATTAGGACATTTTTATTATTATTTTACCTTTGTGATTTATGACATTCTTTAAAAATATCCTGAAAATCAGGACACCTGGGTGGCTCAGTGGTTGAGCATCTGCCTTTGGCTCAAGGGGTAATCCCGTAGTCCTGGGATCGAGTCCTGCATCGGGCTCCCCACAGGGAGCCTGTTTCTCCCTCTACCTGTGTCTCTGTCTTTCTCTCTGTGTCTCTCATGAATAAATAAATAAAATCTTTAAAAAAAAATCCTGAAAATAATCAACATCAAATCTGTTTTCTATTTTTGCGTGTTCTAGTACATGGAAGAGTTGATTTTTTAAAAAAGAAATTGAAGGTAAATTGATATTTTTAAAGGTTTGATATTGAGATCTTTAAAAAATTTGTCTAACTATACTAGTATGTCCAGAAGAAAGTCACCTGACAAAATTTGTTACTTAAAGAATCAGTAATCAAATCACAAACTCATTATATACCTTACCCAACCCAAAGGTTACCTTTATATAAACATATTATTTCAACTGTTATTGAAATGTCTCTTGTGTCCTTTTATTTATCTCCTTCAATTGAATAATCCTTGATAAGGCTGAGCATGTAACCAGGCTCCTCCGTAGAGGCTTTTGACATCTTTTCACATTTTCCTCAGGAACTGTATTTGTCAAGCCTGTGGATTTCTTTAGTAAGTAAATCTAGAGCACCCTTCTAGCATGTTCAATAGCAATGAACAAGAAATAGGGTGGACTAAGATGTCCTAGGTAAACTAACATACACACACATAACCCACGCAGGGCAAAAACACTTAGTTGCATGAAAAAAATCCAGATAATAGTTGATATCACTGATCTATCATAAATAGATATTGTGCTGAGAGTCATGACTTACCTGCACTCTGGTTGCCTATACAATATCTGTTCCCTCTTTTTTCTTTATAGGAAATTCCAATTTGATTTGGGACAATACTGCATGTAACCGTGAATATTCAATTTCCCAGGTTCTTTTCCAGCTACTGGTAGCTTCATGATATAGTCCTGGCAAATGAAATGCAAATGGAAGTCTGTGTGCAGAGTTTGTCGGAAATCTATTATTTCCTGGGAAATAATGACAGACTGAACTGGCACATAATTTTTGTTTTTTTGCAGTCTTTTTTCTTTATGCTTTGAATACAAATGCAATGCCCGGAGGTATAGTAGCCATTTTGTGACCACGAAACCATGGGCTAAGATTGGACAAATAGGAAAATACAAGAAGTCTGGTTTGTTGGTACTCTAAGCCACCTAATCCATTTTGTGAGTAAAGTAAGTCTCTTACTTGTTTAAAGCCATTTTGTTGACACATAGCCATACACAATTGTAATACATGTGCATTTGCTCAGTCCTTAAAACCAACTTTGATATAAATGTTATTTTCATTGTATAGATAAGGACATTGAGGCACATAGAATTGAGGGGATTTCCTGATCTCATTCAGCCAGCAAGTATAGGAGGCAGGATTTGAAATCAGACAGTGTGACCTAGAGCCCATGGACTTAGTTCACTATGGATCTCTGGTAGTTTGGAGTCCAGGAGATTAATCCCTGGGTCAGGGAATATCTTGCAAAGCTTTGTATAGGTAATGAACTTTGAGTTAACTCTTGGTTGAGTAGGATTTTTGAAATAGGGAGATTGAGGAAGTTAGGAGGGCATTCAAGGTGGAGGAAAAGTACTGCTTCAGTGTGAAGAACAATGGGCTATTGGTTTTAGTAAAGGGACCATAGGTTGCACAATTGGAAATAAGTTCTAAAAAGTAGGCTGTGGCCATTTCTTGCTGGTTTCTGAATACAAGGACAAAAAGTTTGAGCTGTATCTAAATTCGGACCTGACTTAGGGAGAGCTACTGAATTCTAACCAGCAGGGCTCAGACGGAGCATTTCAACAAAAATTGGTGAACATTTGCCCAAGTAATAAAGACATTTAGGAACTACAATTCGTGTTTTATTTTCCTTACTTGAATTATTTTGTTCTTAAAAATAAACTTAAGCTGTCAGCAATAGAGGTACAATACAGGAGTGATTTAGAAAATAATTTTGCTTTAAACATAGGCGCCACCTGGTGGATTAAAAAAACCCATAGTCTAACAGGTTTAAAACAAAATCTAAATTGTTGGCAAGTTCTCATAGCTAGATTGTATTCATATTCTGTCTATAAGAAGTCTCTTGAAAAGCTGTATGCAGATGTTTTTATTTATGTGTCTTAAATATTTGATCATTTGAAAGTTATTTGCATTGTTGTAATTTACCTAATGATTTAGACATTCAAAATTGTAATAATTTGCCATTTCACTATACCATACAGGAAAAAAAAATCCCAAAGAAACAAAGCATGAAAAAGAGAAAAATGTGCTCATTTGTTCTTATCAATAGTATTAAGCCCATCTAATTTGCAGTTATAGTAGTGCTAGCAAAAGTGCGTGTGCTCCTGTGTGCACAGTTACGTGTTGGGTAGAGACCTTGGTTGCCTGGCTTTCACATAATCAACTCCTTCAGCCTACTCTATCTACAATCTAGAAATAAGTGAGTAACTATTCTTTTAAGGTTTTATTTATTTATTCATGAGAGACAGAGAGAGAAAGGCAGAGGGAGAAACAGGCTCCCGTCAGGGAGCCTGATGTGGGGTGGGACTCGATCCCAGGACCCTGGGATCATGACCTGAGTCAAAGGCAGATGCCCAACCAATGAGCCACCCAGGCATCCCTTGAAGTAAGTGATTTAAAAGTAAAGTAAGAAATGAAGAAGAAAACCTTGAAGAACCAAGATACAGGATTTCCTGAAGATGCCAACACGTCTGTTCACAAGTTAGAAAAAAAGGTCACACCAAGGGGCATGGGGGTGGCTCAGTCTGTTAAGCATCCGGCTCTTGATTTCTGCTCAGGTCATGATCTCAGGGTCATGAGATTGAGCCCCACGTCAGTTTCCATGCTAGATGTGGACCCTGCTTATGATTTTCTCTCTCCTGCCCCTCTAATCTCTCTCTCTCTCAAATAAAATAAAACAAAGAACAAAAAGGTCACTCTGAGACTTGCCATGGTTATTAAAGGCTGTCCCTAGCAGTAGCTAATCTAAGAAGCAAGGTAAAAGTGGGAGAGAAAATAAAGAGAAGAAAAAGAATAAGAAGAGAGAATTAAGGGGGTGGATGCTCAGTGATCTGGGAGGAAGAGTGAAGAAGGAAACCCAGGGATGCCTTGGGGTCTGTGTGCTGCGCCAGGCCTACTCTGCCCTCCCAGAGCCCAGCTGGGTGAGTCTGGGCTGAGGGAGGTTGCCCATCTCATCATGCCCTGCGCAGAATCTCACCTCAGGCTCCGCTCTCCTCTTGAGTTTTTTGGCCCCATGTCGTGCCCAAGGGTATTGGGGGGATCAGGAGCCCCTGTCTTATTCCAGTTTGGAGGGCCTTCATTAGAGATTGTTGCCAGTTCAGCTATCCACGACCAACCTTGCTTAGATTAGTGGCCAGAGGACAGATTTGGAGTACTTAAGGGTGCCTCCTTCCAGGCAGGCAACTGGACCGACCTCATGACTGAATTCTGATGTAATGACTCTCACAGGTGTCTTTAGAGACCACCACCTTCTATTACACTCATGGCTTTTCCTTCTATTAAAAGTTTGTCAGACCACCCAGTGTCACTCTGACATAGCCATAGCCACTGATGAGTTCTTATTCCCAGTTGATCAAAATGAGTGCTGAGTCTCAGCACTTGGGGTAGGAGTCACATGCAGATTTTAGTTCACGCGACCTAGCTTGCCACCAACTGCTGGAGAGGTTCTATGGTGAGATTGTCTCCTCCCCAGCTAGCCTTGTCCAGCTCCCCTCTTTCAAGTTCAGCTTCCTGTATCCTGGCATCCAGAGGTCGGGTGTGAGTGGATGAAAGGGAGAAAATATTCCATCTGGAGGGCCCTGTGAAAAAGAGGCACTCACATCCCACCTAAGAACACATCAGAATTTCTTTGTCCAGTCTGGAGAAGCCCCAGCCCTGCTTCCACCCAAGCAGGTGAGTGTCCCTGTGGAAAGACTACCCAATGCAGTGTGGCAGCTTCAGTGGTTTATACCTTCCCTCACTGCATCCTGGACCACTTGACTTTATGCCTCCTACATTTCTTGATTCCTTTTGTTATTCAGATATTTGGATTATCCCCTGTTGATACCTCCATCTGAGCTAAACTCCTCCAATGTGATGAATGACTGGATGTGTCAGGTCACTAACATGAGCTCCCACATGGCCACTGAGTTCTCTAGACTCTCAGGGAACACACCCCTTCCTGCTGGTGGTCCTCAGTGACCCTGCCTTGAGTGCCAGACTAGATGTTGTTGGGACTCCAATTCTGAAAGGCCTGAACGTAACCAGCGTATCCTTTGCGGCACTTAAACTTAGCTGCCTTAGTTGTCCTCCACAAGTGGGCGTGTTGAGATCCCTTCCTTCTGCAGAAAGCTGTTTTCATCAGCTCTTCCGGGCAGGTGTCAGGCACATTCAGCGTACTGTAAATCGTGAGATCAAACCTTTGTTTGTATTCCTGCCCAAACACGAGTTCTCTGGAAAAATATGTTAGAACAACCAGTCACCAAAGATAACAAAGCTGAATTTGAAAGACTCCAGTGCAAGTGGGGCTTGCCAACACTCGTTCTGTTTCCATAAGTGAGACCCAGCTTTCCTGGTAGGGTTTGTTTCTTGTTTTGTTTCTTTCTCTCTCTTCTCTCTCTCTCTTTCTCTTTTCCCCCCAGACTGTATCCTTTCAGTGCACTTAGGGATTTCCTGTACTAAAGCATCTTCTAGAAAAACGTATGTTATAATGAGAGAAGAAAAAACTACAGAACAAAAAGTAAGAAACAAAGGCAAAAACAATCCTGGTATGGGTATCTCCTGCGAGGGTTTCTCGGAGTGAGCCCGCTGGACGTGTTACACATGCTGTGGAATATTCATCTTGTCTGTCTGTGATATCTGTCTTTGTGTTTGGCATTACCGAGCCTGGGAGGTTATCGTGAATGCCAGTTGTGTGAAATAAGCGCAACTGACAGGATTTAAAGGCTCAGACTAACCTTTCTAATCCATCTATTCCCCATTCTGTGCCTTAGGCCATGCCTTTTCTGCAAGAATATACTACATCCTTGCTTCTGTGAGGGGAGCTGCAATAATTTCCTGAATGTCAGTCAAAGCCTCTCTCCTTGAGGAGTGGGATAAATTCAGGTTTCTCCTTCCGACTAAATGGGAAAGGAACTATAAAGAATTTTTGAGAATAAGATGAGTGTCGGTATTTTTGCAACATATGCTTAACTTTTTCACTTCTTTAGTAGTTTAGAATATAATTTATAATCCCTTTCTTCTTATGTTACACTAATCAATGAAAGTAATTCTGAATGTAAAAACCTATCTAGAGATAAGCTAATTCATCAATAATTTATTAAAATAAATTCATCAGTATTGAGTGAAAGCTATGTGTTGGGCATTATTCTAAGCGCTGGGGGTATAAAATAGACCAATTCCCTGCCCTCGAGGATATTATATTCTGTGGGTGGAGAAACAGAAAATAACCAAATAGATAAATATGTATGATGTCAAGAGGTGGTAAGGACTAGGAAGAGTAAAGTGAAGTGGGGAGATCGGGAATGAGAGTGATGGGGAGCAGGGTACTGTTTTACCTCGGATGGCCAGAGAAGGCCTCTCAGGTAAGATGGTGTCTGAGCAATGGTCTGAGCAGAGGACATGAATGAGTGAGCCATGCTGATATCTTGGAAAGAGTGGCCCAGGCAGAGAAAACAGCAGCTAGTTGTAGATACGAAGGTGCTCAGGATATTCACAGATACTTTTGTGTTATAGTGAAGATTGGATTTTTTTCGAGTAAGAGAAAAAGTCATTGGAGAGTTCTGCATAAGTTGTGTTTGGATTCTGGAATTATTTTGAAGATAGAGCCAATACAAGTGACTGACAATGGATCAGATGTGAAATATGAGGAAGACAGGAGGAGTCAGGAATTGACTCGGGTTGTAGCCTCAATAACTGACAGTTGGTGTTTTCTGCAGTGGTAGAATTGGGATAGGAGCAGGTTTGGTGCTTTGTCGAAAGGATCAAGAGATGAGTTTGGGGCATGTTTAATTTGAGCTGCCCATTAGATATCCAAGTGGAGAGAGGCAGTTGGATATAAGAGTCTGGAGTTTAAGGGTGAGCTTGGGCTAGGGAAAAAATAAATGTGAGCATAATGAGTAGTAGTATAGGTAGTTTTAAAGTCATGGGATTACATGATGTCATCCATGGAATGAACAGAGAGAGGAAAGGAGAGATCTTATTACTGAGTTCTGGATGTCCCCAAAGCTTACCATCCGGGAAGGAGATGGAGAGGGAGTGAAGGAGAGAGATCGACTTTGCTAACTGCTATTGGCTTGAGTAAGATTAAATGGAATCGCTGTTAGATTTGGCCGTTGGATTTGGAGGTCATTGGTGATCCTGATGAGACCATTTTTAGAGGAACATTGGGAACAAAACAGGAGTAGATTCAAGACAGAAGTAGAGCAAATAGTGGTGTTTTATATGGACAACTTTCTGGAGGAACTTTACTATGAAGGGGGCATGGAGGAAGCTTGGGGTCAGGGGAGGGGATTCTTATTTCTTAAGATAAGAGCTATCGAGGCGTATTTGTATGCTGATGGGAGTTATCATCAGTAGGAAGAGAACACATAATGCTGTGGAAACAAGAGGGGACAGTTACTGGTGGGAGGGATGGAGATCTAGTGCACAAGTGGAGTGTTGAGTAAAGCCAAAAGTGCTGATACAAATAGGAGTAGGTGGCTTGATAGATTTGGTGGTGGGAGGCTTGGAAGATCATGGAGTTAGAGTAAGGAGAGACAGGAGGAGGGGGAAGCTTGAGGAGAAAGGAGCATGAGGGAAGAAGTAGAGTGAATTGACCACACCAGTATTTCTCAGGCTTTCCTGCACACTAGAACCACCAGGGGCCTTGTAACATTTGTTGCTGGGCCTCATCCCAAAAGTTTCTGATTCATTTAGGTCTGGGGAGGCACCCAGGAATTTGCAATTGTGAGAGATTCTCAGGTGATGCTGCTGCTGGTCCCCAGACTACACTTTGGGAACCACTGGGCTTTGAGCTGGGTTGGGATGGTGGAGTAGCCCTGAAGGCCTCCCTGTGTCTGGCATTCATGCATATAGACCGAATCTAGTCCATGTAGTCGTGTGTTTTTCTCTAGCCGTGTTTTGTGGCTCAGGAGCTGGCAACAGTAGGGACAAGGTTGAACTTACCCAGGGAAAAAAATGCAGAATTGACCTGACTAGTATATTTGGAAAGCTTTACTTCTCTGTGATCCTTGTCGCCCGAAAATGCTGTTTCTACATCATACATTTGAAATAGAAGGGATTAGAGAATCTGAGATTGAGAAAAAGAAAAATGAAAGCTTGTGGTTGAAAATTTTTAGGGCTTAGAAGTAAAATGGAGTAGTAGCCTCCTCTGGTCTCCTGTTGAAAGGGGGAAGCATACAGGCTCTTGACGTAAACTATCTGCTAGCTGTGCTCTTTCTGTGATCTACAAAACCGTGAAATATACTTTGAAAACTAAAATTTGGTTCTTCTGTATTTTACAAGATGACTTCCATCATAAACAGAATTTTATGACTATTACATTGTTCTTTGCAAATGTTCTTGTCCTCCCGCAAAAATAAATGGCTAAGAGCTGAGCTTTACACACGGGAAATGAGTTCTGGAAGCGACAACTCAGCTATTTGAGTGAGGGCCGCAGCTCCATCAGAATAGGAAAAAAAAGAAGTGGCTTCCATAATAAAGTACAGTATTAATTCAGATCTACTCTGTTAAGCAACAATTTAAATATAGTGGACTTGCATATTAAGCGAACATTAATTTTTAAGTAACTGGTAGTTTTCTTTTCGTTAAAAAACCAAACAGATTTTGCTGGAGCCGGGCGTGATCCAGGATGTGTTGGCAGCTGGCAGTCACCTACAGCTGTTGGAGCTGCTCAACTTATGTTCGCACTATCTCATCCAGGTATGTGAACTTGTGTGCTGCCGCTTTGCGCTTCCTAGCCCTTACCCCTGCAGTCACCGGCTGTACCCCCTGCTCCCCAACCTGTGGGGTAAAATGGCAGTGGGGGAGATGTGGCTTGTGGTAGTAGAATTTCTCCAGGACACAGGCCAAGAGGCTCCCTGGAGGGCAGCTGCAGCTCTCATATTCCCCACTCTCTCCATCCACCCGGGTCCCCACTGCCCTTGGCAGCAGAGTAACTCAACAGCCATGCTCCAGGTTTATTGCTGGGACTCTGGGAGATGACACTGGGAAGGGTCTCCATTTGAAGCAACGTTGTCTGACTGCAGGAACAATCCCAAATGCACAAAAAGCTGGATAGTCATGTAAGATTTCAGCAGCAGTCTAGTATATCACAAAGTCCTATATAATCTGGTACCACGAGAACTTTCTAGGCATTAGTGCTGAAGAGGTGATAAGTGGCCTGTGCATCCTTCCCGTGGTTTGCTGGGATGCTCAGGAGGGGGCTCTGGGAGGGGGAGGAAGAGAAAACACTTAGCTTCTGAGCACCAATGTTTCACGTTTAATCCGCACATCTTTGCACATTTTTATGGGTGAGAAATCAGAGATTTAAAAAGTACCCAGCTTGCCTGAGGTGATATAGCTGGTGAGTGATAGGCTTTTCTGATTCCGAAGACCATTGTTTTCTTCTTGGATAAAAACTTTTTGGTTCATTAGAAAGACATGAGATGTCTTAAGCAGACAGTATGGCTGTGAGGCTTTTATTTTACAGAATTAAGTACTAGTTCCCTGTATTGGGCTCCTCTTATTTCCTCCACTGGCATGAATTTTACTTGCATTTGTTACAGCATTATAACAACAGTGAAAATAAATTTTTAACAATGATAAATCTACACAATTTAATTTTACTATCCTTGTGCATGTGACTATATTAGTAAGTACAAAAATCCTATTTGTTTTTCTGCCCAATTATTTTCTTTTCTTCCTCGTCCTTTTCTCTAATTCTAAATATAGCCATATTGTTGACTTCTGTTATTCATTAGATAGTTTCTAAAGCTTTCTCATATATCATCTTATTTCATCTTCCCAGCAACCTTGGGAAGAAAGTGTGGGGAGTGTCAGCCACATTCACCTGAGGAGCAGTTCAAACACCATATATGAAAGTTTTATCATTATCTCAGCACATTTAATCTAACAGTAAATGTTTAACTATTATCATCTTATTTTCCTTTCTTTTCCCTTCAATATTGTTGGATGGTATGGGAGAGCTGTTTTTACTCCCTTTCTGCAAGTAGCAAAAAAAGTTTACAAGGCTTCAGAGGTGTGTGTTTGACTTGTGAAATTGAAATTACTTTTATTTGACATTTTTACGTCAAACATTGCAACTTGAACCACCATCATCACCTGATTCACTTTTTCCGTGGCAAGTAATATTCAATGATGTATCTTGCCAAAAGTTTGGTTGAGTGCTCATTATCATGATGCATATTTAAATAGTGTGTGTGTATGTGTGTGTGTGTGTGTGTGTGTGTGTGTGTGTTTACCTACACCTATAATGTCTATAAACAAGAATTCCAGATGAACTTCGGAACTTCATGGGTATTTTCTCCTGTCCCATCAGATGAATTTGTTGAGATACCAAGTGATTTGTGCACTTTGGAACTTAATCTCTGTAGTTCATTGTTTTGTTGAAGAAAAACTGTACCTCGCATACAGATATATTTTGTGGAAGGTTTGCTTATTATTAGCCTGCTTGATCAGTGGTTGAAAATTTCACTTTCTTTTCTCCAATGTTTTCATTTTGTTCTCTCACGGAACTTTATTTTTCCTTTTTATCCGTGATTTTACAAGATGTCCCACAAATGGAAGAAAACTTTAGCTACAGGAGAACCAAAGCCATGTGTATGTAGAATTCCTCATAATGTCAGTCTTTTGAAAATGCATATCCTTCCTCTCTTTTTCTAGGATTGTAAAATTACTAGTCTGGGTCGGTCTGCTTTTACATTTTGACGTAATCTTGTTAACTACACCTATTTACTGTGTTTTGGTATTATTGCTCAACTGATTCTTAATTTCATAGGGGACCATTTTATTGGGTATATAAAAATGTCTTTTGTTTAAATGAAAAATCTTTAGTGCTTAAAATATACTTAGAAGCTGTGCCCTATTGGGGTGCCCAGATGGCTCAGTCAGTTGGCATCTGACTCTCGATTTTGGCTCAGGTCATGATCTCAGCGTTGTGGGATCAAGCCCTGCATCTGGCTCTGCACTCAGCGTAGACTGTACTTGTCCCTCCCTCTCTGCTCCTCCCATTGTTCTCTCTCTCTCTCTCTCTCAAATTTAAAAAAAAAAAGGAAATAAAAAAGTTGTGCCCTATCAATGAAGGATAGCCATTTTTCCATTCCTGCTCAGTACTTTATCCAACTAGGAGTTTGTGAAGCCATTCTTCCCTACTAAGATGTCTGGTCTTGTTTGTTATTTTCAAATTACCACTCTCTCTTCAGTATTCTTCCAGAGTTGTGAAAGGTATCTGTTCTGATACCTCCTGTTGTCCTCTGGTGCTCATTCATGCCTGAGGGAACCCCTGGGTTGATACCAGTCTTTGGGATATCAGCTGTTACCTTGCCCAGAAACTCCTCTGCACAAGGGTGAATGCTGCTACTCCCTAGCAAAGGGAAGAGATACTTGAGGTCACTGTGTCCTCTCCTTTTTTTTTCCTTCAAGATTCTATTTATTTGACACACACACACACACACACACACACACACACACACAGAGAAAGAGAGAGAGAGAAAGCACGAGCAGGGGGAGGGGCAGAGGGAGCAGGGGAAGCAGACTATGCACTGAGCACTGAGCCTATCAAGGGGCTCCACCCCAGGACACTGGGGTCATGACCTGAACCAAAGGCAGAGCCTCACCAATTGAGCCACCCAGACACCCCTGTGCTCTCCTTTTTTTCTGGCTTTTCCTTTGGGAGGCTGATGAGGGCAGGGGCTTTAAGCCACAGGAACAGTGCCCCCCCATCCCCCTTCAGTGAGAACAGTCAGTGGATTAGCCTCCTATGCTGTGGAGCATTCACCTTCCTCATTTTTAGTTCCCAAGCCTTCTGGATGGCAGGTCCTTGTGAACACAGGTTCTCAGCGCATGTTTGTGGAATAAAGAGGGAGGCTGGCAGTGCCTAAGATGTGTGTTAGTTGGGGAGGGGTCTTGGGGCAGGCAGTGGCTACAGCAGTAGCCTGTTGTTCTGAGATAAGGGGTTTACAACAGCTCGGGTTTGCATCCTTCCTCACCCTCTTGCCTGCGCAGTTCCAGAGGACTTTGCTCTGTCAGGGTATTCTTAATACACAGGACCTGTTGGACTTTTTATCCGCTGAGATCAAGGTCCAAATAAAATGTGAATGCTTCTTTCCCTTCTCTTCCTTCTGCTCCCCTTTCTTGTACATTGTGCTTTTTTAAAAAATCATCAGAAAGATGCAGTTTATTAAATTCATTAAAGTGCAGTTATTGTCTTCAAAATGGGTCTAGTAAAATGCAGGAATTACCATGCTTTTCAGAGTATACATGTTTCTATACATGCCATTCACGATTTTAAATCTTATAAAGGATACTCTGCAGACTTCCCTGAGGAGTGATGGGCTACAGAGGTACTGGTGCCTATGAGTCCCTTGGTTTACCGAGTCCCTCAGGTAAACATTCCAGACTTTTGGAATCTGGTTTGTTTTCACAAACTCTGATTTTTCCTAGACTTTTTAAATGAGCTGCAGAACATCTCCACTGACCTATCACACACGTAGTTCAAACTTAACATGAGAAACCCTGTCCTTTTCTCTGTGGATGGTACCATTAATCCACTAGTTGTCTAGAAATTTCGACATCGTCTCATACTCCTTCCTCACTGTGCTATCCAATCAGTTCCCAAGCAGAGTTAATTCTACCTCCCAAATACCTCTCAGACTGATCCTTTTCTTCATCAGTAAAGCTCTTACTCTTTTGGGGGGCTTTCATTACTAGTGCTAGATTATAGTGAGTTCCTCATGTCCTCCTGAGGGGTCTGCTTGTTTCTAGCCTTTCTCCATGCCAAACCATAGTCCCCAGAGCCTTCATTATCTTTCTCAAGGTGAGGAAACAGCATTTGTCAAAGTCCTCTCCATACCAAGCATTTTGGACAGTGGTTCTCATTTTCCCTCTGCTAAGGAATCCCTTAAAGCAGGTAAGCATTATTTACTTTTTACAGATGGAGAGACTTAAATTCAGAACTAGGGTGTTGATCCTGTGGAAACACCCATGAGCTCCCCTGATGATGACCACTCTGGAGCCTCCTTAGCTTCATCTTTGAGGCCAGGCTTGTTCCTCCCCAGGCTCCTCAGCAGCCTTCCTGCCTTCCCTAGCCTACCGTGTTCTGCCCTCTAAGGTGAGCTTTCATTTTGTACTTGCCATTAGGGGAGAAGGTGAGGTGGCAGGCAGAGAGCCTCTCAGTCCCCTTCAGATTGTGCAAGGAGCAGGAGTAGGGAAACCATCCCACACTCACTCTGCTGATGCACCTCTCGCAAGATCAGGGTAACTGGCCACTGGACTTTGTGTTGTAGCCCCTGAAAGTGATACATGCTTTGCTGAAAATATCTTTTTTTAATAGTTAGCTCTAAAAAAAAAAAGAAAAAAACCACAAAAAACAACTTTTTACATCTTGTACCACTTTTCCCAAATAGCAAATAGTATATACCCTTTTGTTTAATTAGCAGGAGGTTTTTGCTTGTTTGTTCTCCAAGTATCAGCCTTTAGGATAATATGCAATTTAAATATATTGAAAAGAAAGACGGGTCGTATAGACTCTCTAAATAAGGCCACCTAAGTGGTGAATAAACAACTTTTGATAGAATACTCCTAGTAGCTATTCCTAGGCAGCAGGTGGCAGTATGAATCCACCAGAATTCAGTAGTTAATTTAAAGCAAAAAATCAGAAAAAATGAAAAGAAAAATTATTTATTTTGCTACATATTAGTCTTCTGAC
Organism: Vulpes lagopus; assembly: GCF_018345385.1. Taxonomy (NCBI): domain Eukaryota; kingdom Metazoa; phylum Chordata; class Mammalia; order Carnivora; family Canidae; genus Vulpes; species Vulpes lagopus. The sequence goes on along the minus strand of NC_054824.1, from coordinate 17,499,593 downwards.
CTAATCAGTAAAAAAGTCATTATTCACACCACACTGGGCAATATGCACTGTAATTTTTAACAAATAATAGGAAACTGTTAATGTGTTCACAGGAAATACAGTTTTGTCTTGGGCTGCTGTGGTCATTTATCACTGCACTTTGTGAAATCACTCATTTGTTCTAATTTGAATGTAAATGACTCTAAGGTTTTACAAATAAGGTGACAGACTCACATAAATGTAATTGCAGGGTTCATCTCCCTCTTTTTATATATCACTCATTAGGTTATGAATTAAATACATCGTATTAAACCAGGGGCATGTCCAATGATGATATTGTAATGGCAAATTACTCTATGCTATTAGAGGTGTATTTTTTATTCATGGACATTAATTTGTCATTAAGCGGCATTAGTTTAGCACTTTTATGTGGAAGACGTGACCTGAAAGAGGAGACGTGCTGCTGTGATAGGAGAGGGAAGGGACATGCGCGCTCTAGGTAGAGCGTTTTATCACTGCAAGGAAAACAGAGGAGCATTTGTTTTATCATTTTTTTCATTTGTTTTATTTCCTGCTTTTATAAGTGTAAAAGATCATTTCACCAGATTGAAGGCGTTGTTCTGCTTACGGTGTGCACATTTGGATCATCTCGTAAAGCAAAGCCAAAATTCTTACTATTAATCATTCTGGAGCCAAGAACGTAAAGGAGCGGGAGGGAGCAAACAGCTTCCAGCCCTAAATCTCCCTCCTCTGTGACTGATGCTTATTAGTCATCCCTTGTCTTCATTTAGTTTTACACTAAATGGGCTACCGTGAGAATTAGTCATTTTTCTCTCTTCAGTGAAGGTACAAAGGTTTAAAGAATGTTATTCTCTTGTGAGGGTATTAAGAATTCTGGATATTTTGTTCCTTTTTTTTTTCCATGAATGGCAATTTTATTGTTCTTTTACCAAGAATATATATTTTCTGCTTTCTATTTTAAGAAGCACTGGATCCTTAAAATAGCTTCACAGAAGCTGAAAGTACTCTACTGCTGCTTTTGCATCCATTTCCTCATGGGTTAATATGCTTGGAGAATGTTCTACCTCAGTTTATGGCAGGGCCCTGGAAGGTAGCTAGCAGGCCTAACTCCTCTCCGTGCCTTACCCTCCCTTCTCATCACGGGAGCTCAGTATGTGTATTTGTCAGCGTGGGTAGCCATACCACAATGTCCCAGGCTGGGTGATTTAAACAGCAGACATTTATTTCTCACCGTTCTGGACGCTGGAAGTCAGAAGTCAGGGTGCCAGGTGGTCGGTTCTGGTGAGGGCCCCCTTCCTGGCTTGCAGATGGTTTTCTTCTTGATGTGTCCTTGTCTGGTAGAGAGGCAGCAGACCCTGTGGTGTCTCTTCGAATCAGGACACTAATCCTGTCACATGAGCCCCACCCTCACTCATCTTCTTTTTTTTTTTTTTTAAGATTTATTTATTCATGATAGACAGAGAGAGAGAGAGAGAGAGAGAGAGAGAGAGAGAGAGAGAGAGGCAGAGACACAGGAGGAGGGATAAGCAGGCCCATGCCGGGAGCCTGACGTGGGACTCGATCCCGGGACTCCAGGATCTCGCCCTGGGCCAAAGGCAGACACGAAACTGCTGAGCCACCCAGGGATCCCCCCTCACTCATCTTCTAAATTATCTCCTGATTACCTCCCAAAGGCCACATCTTCAAATACTATCACATGGAGGCTTAGAGCTCCCACATAGGGATTTTGGAGGGACACAGTTCAGGGAGCAAATGTGTATCCAGTAATTTTGTCCCGCTTGTTCAATATTAAGATTTTGTATTATGAGAGGAAAATATATTAATAAGTCAGTCTTTCATTAGTTTTACTCATTGAATACATTTTTATAAGCTGAAAATACTTTCTGTGAGGACTGCATTTGGCACTGAGGATCTTGCATATTTTAGAATATAATAGAGTTGTCAGTTTTTTTAACCAAGTAATACTACAATGACTTATAGAAGGTTATCTCTTCCAAACAATGTATTATTATAATTTTAATTATTAAATTAACAGTGTCTCCTAAATATATAATATATAGTGAGTGTTCTGAATAGAATAATTTATCTTCAAGGTTGAGAAGAAGTTCAAACTCATGCTCATTTTTCTCCAACACTGAGCTATTTTTTTCCACATTAGATAAGACAAATGATTGTATCAACATATATATTTAATATGCCTCTAATCAAATACACCAACCAGATGCTGTTCCAGAGTTCACTGGAGCCGATACTCTTGTATTTGGATGAGTACAAAGTTTGGAAAAATATATTACAAATGGTTTATCTTCTGGATATTTTTTTAATCAGCGAAAATGATCAGAAAGGGTGGAGATGTATCAGTCCTAGTTAATCATAGCTAACTACTGATTATTTGTTCTAATCAAGAATATTTGCTGTCTGGCACAGACTATCATATTTGCCAAATAACATTAATATTTGACTCTAATATGTATCATAAGATCTTTTAGTAACCATTTTAGGATCACAGTTAATTTTTTCATATGCCACTAGGTTGACTTTTATACCCTAAGTCCGTGCCAAAGATATTAGTAGTGACCACCCACAGGCATGCTGGTTGGCCAGGCAAGTCATTTTGGCATTTTAATTTATTATGTGGATAATCTGAGGTGGACTCTATCATCCTTGTTTGTAAGTTTTTAATGAGAAAAAGATTGTCTCGAAGGATTTTTCTAATGCTAGTAATTTTTATTCTAGTTAACTATTGCTAGCTGGGCCATTTTAAAATTACTTTCAGCCTATTTTTCTCAAAAGCAAAATGTTTGCAATGTTTTATTAATGCCAGAGTTCAGAATCAATGTACAAAGCAAACAAATATAAATCTCATTTAATTCTATTTTTTAAAAGATTTTATGTATATATTCATGAGAGACACAGAGAGAGGCAGAGACACAAGTAGAGGGAGAAGCAGACTCCATGCTAGGAACCTGATGCAGGACTCGATCCCAGGACCCTGGGATCACGACCTGAGACCAAGGCAGACGCTTAACCACTGAGCCACCCATGTGCCCCTAATTCTATTTTTAATACTTGGAAATTAGAGGCATTACAAGAAAATCTGGGTTTCATTGAAGATATTCCTCCTCCCACCCACCATCCACCTGCAGATATTTCTACCCATAGTTAAGTGTCGGCACTTTCCTCTAAGGCCAAACAGCCTTGCTGCTCCTTACTCTACCAGGGGCCTTCTGTGTTCCCTGTGGTTTCAATGTCTCCTTCTCCATTGGCTCCTTCCTTTCGTTTTTAAAATAGGATCAATAAGATGGGAGAAACTTTTCTTCCTCTCTCAGTATCGCAACACTCTTGCATTCACTATCAAACTGTGATCAGTGTCTGCACTTCCTTATCTTCCATTCATTCTTCAGTCCTATTGAACTCAGTCCTCTGCCTCATTACTCCTCAACAGCTGTCCAACAAAGGTCCCAAAGCCGCCTAATTATCAAACGCAGTGGGCCCCTCGTGGTGTCTTAATGCGACTGCTCTCCAGTATTTCCACATTGGTAGCTCCACTCTGCTACAGTTTTCTTTTCTCAAGACTCTCTCCTAATTCTTCTTTTCATTCAGATCCTATATAAGCTCTTTGAGCGGCTCCTTGACTCTCCCTCCGGGCACAGCAGCGCCACGCTGGTACTCTTTACTTACGGTCGTTCTCTTTCATCCACACGCGGGCTAGTTATTGCAGTCCCCTCTCCAGAGCACCGGACCTCTGTGCTCATTCAACATTTGGCATCCTACACGCACTTCCTATTCATCTGCTTTCAGTTTCACACACCCGCTTCTTCTCCTGCCTTTGTTAGGGACCTTTACAGTAACCCAAACCAGAAGCCTTGGTGTAATCTTACACAGCAACACAGTCTCATGAATCCTATTAAATTTTATTGGGTTAGCTTCTTAAACAGCTGTTAAATATGCCTTGTTTTTGAAATCTTCATTATCACTGACACCAGTCAGGTCTGGATTATCTTTCTGGAACATTCCTGCAATAAGTCAGCTGTGCCCCCTGCCTGTTGCCTATCAATACCTTGCTGTACAATATAAGTTACTTTATGGCCCACAAAACAATTTATTTTCCTAAAACCCAAGCTGGATCCCTATCTCCTGGTTACATAATAGGTTTCCAACCTTGTTCCTTTTCTTTCTTATCTCCCTAATGTGTTCTATTTTTACAGTACCCGAGAAGAATGTGTTTTATCATCTCTAGGCTAACTGCCTAATCAGCATTTCCTGTTGGATATCCCAGGATTTGAGCTTTCTGAGTGCGAACCCAAGCCAGAAACCCAGGAGTCATCCTAAAATCATTATCTCCTTGTGGGCCACATATGCTGTCACCTAGACCTTTCAGCTCCATCTCTTTAATGTTTTTAAACACACTTCTTTAGAGCAGCATTAGGTTTGCAACAAAATTGAGAGGAAGATATAGACATTTCCTATTAATAACCTTACCTCCACAGACGTATAACCTCTCTCATTATCAATGTCCCCCCCCACAGTGGTCCACTTGCTATCATTGATAAACCTCCACTGATACATCATTATCACCCAGAGTTCACAATTTACATTATATGGTTCACTCTTGTATTGTCCATTCTGTGGGTTTGGACACATGTATAATGAAATGTATCTCTATTATAGTATCCTGCAGAGTAGTCTTATTGCCCCATCATTTTTCTGTGCTCCGCTTATTCATCCCTCCCTTCCCCACCTCAATCCCTAACAACTACTGATCTTTTGACTGCCTATGTAGTTTTGCCTCTTCCAGAATGTTGTATAGTTGAAATCATACAGAATGTAGCCTTTTCAGATTGGGTTCTTTTGCTTAGTAATGTGCATTGAAACATCCTCTATATCTTTTTTTGTGACTTGATAGCTCATTTCTTTCTTTCTTTCTTTTTTTTTTTTAAAAGATTTTGTTTATTTTAGAGAGAGAGGGAGCACAAGTATAAGGAGTAGAGGGGGAGGAACTGGGGAAAGAATCTTTAGCAGATTGTGCACTGAGTGTAAAGCCCTCCATGGGGCTCGATCTGAGGACCCTGAGATCATGACTTTAGTGGAAATCAAGAGTCCAGTGCTTAACAGACTGAGCCAACCAGGTGTCCTAATAGCTCATTTCTTTTTATCACTGAATAATATTCCATTACCTGGATGTATCTCAGTTTATTTATCTGGTAACCTACTGGAAGACTTCTTGGTTGTTTCCAGGTTCAGACAATTATGAATAAAGCTGCTATAAACAGCTATGTACAGGCTTTTGTGTGAACCCTCCTAATTTTAAATCCTTCTCATTCTTTCTATTACTACTATCCAAATTTGAACTTTCATTATTTCCTGAACTAAAGAAGCTTCCTGGTATCCAACGAACCTGCCTTTACCCTTGCCATACTCTGGCACCTCCTTTAAAATTCTGTTTGATTGATTTGTAAAAATAACTTTTAAAAATTCTGCTTGATTTGTTAAAAAAAAAAAAAAGAAAGGAAAGAAAGAAAAGACCTGATTATGTCACAGTCATGCTTAGAATCATTCATTAGTCACCACACTGAGATTCACTACAGCCTCTAGATAAGGTTCATTTCTCCTAATTTGACACACAGGTCCCATCTTTATTATGAAACTTCCTATCTCTTAGCCTTTTTTTAAAAAAAAAATTTACTACCCATATGTGATGCCACAGTCATTATGAACTTCATACATTTCTCTGTACCTGAAACTCTTTGTATGAAGCCTTTTTTTTTCCCCATGGATTATTCTTCCTTTGTTTTTTTTACTGTACAAATTCCTCTTTCAGTATTTGCTCATGTATTATCTCCTCTTCCAGAGTTGTCTGGTCAGTCCACCTAGTTGGAGTCAAATTTGTCTCCTCTTCTTTAATTATGAGTAGTCTCCCAGGGTGCTGATCACACTATATTGTTTGTGTTGATTTACTTATCTATCTCCCCGTGATATAAGTTCATGTCCTAGAGTTATATGACCTTAGGCAAGCTACTTACCCTCTTTGCCCCCACTCCTCATCTGTAAAATACAGATATGGTATCTAATATACAATCTACCTCTTGGGACGTTGGAGGGTTCAGTGAGCTAGTGTGTGTAAAGTATCCTACCTGCAGTAGGTGCCCTGGAAACCAGAGCCAATAGAATGGAATGCTTCACTTGTGAATTCCTCTCTTAGTTCTACGGTTACCTTCTTACCTCTTTCCCTTACTCTTGTCTCCCTTCGTTCCTGGAAATGTCAGCAACTTTACTACCTACCTCCAATTGACAGCATATTGGACAAGTCTGTTCCTGAAAATTTTGAAAATAATCACCATTCTGTAAGAGGTATTTTTTTTCTTTCAGCCACTTCTCTTTGATTTTTGTAGAAGTGCATGTATTGTTTTAGGGGAAAAAAGCTGCAAATAATTTAGATGAACCATCACTTTCTCCCTGCCTCTGAATTGTGAAAACCTCACACTGAAATTGTACTTTAACAAATAGTAAAATTGACGCTTTTAAAAGCAACCACATTACATTGGTATTACTGCTTTGTAATTAGGCAGTTTTGTCTTATTGTGTCTCCTAACCTTCCTGTAAATAAGACATCTTGCCCTTTTCTCATACATAGAATTCAAGAAAAAAATGGGAAAAAAATCCTTCATTTCTAGCTTAGTGCGTGGTAGTTGCTTAAAAACCCAGGTTTGCTCGCAGTCCTTCTACATGTGCTGTGAAAGCTCTCTGTGACAGGAACTTTATATAATGTAGTTGCATGGTGTCCTAAGATCTCCTGACTAGGGAAAATGAAAGCAGTGCATTTGTTTAAAAGAAGAAAAATGTAAATTATTCCTTACTAGGGGACTGCTATTCACATGCCCACCCTTCCTCCAGCTGTCTTCTAGACTTCTTCACCCCTTTCTTATTCTATATCTACAAATGTCCTTTAGAGCAGGTTTCTGGCCTTTTCTCACATTGAGGGACATGTGCTCAGGTCTTGGGAAAATGAGTGCTTGTCTGAATCATTAATTCAGCTCTAGGTACCCTGGCCTCAGCCCATGCATTCAGTATAATGTTTGCCCACATCCAACACTGGGATGAAGGACTAGGGTGAGACGATCAGTTCTGCTTCAAGAACATACATACATATGTAGATATTTGTATATAGAAGTTAGAGTCATTCCTTTCTTTACTCAAATGCATACTGTGTATTAATGGTTTTTAAACTTGAGTATATGTGGAATCACCTGAATGGCTGGTTAAAACAGACTCCTGGACCCATTGCTAGAGTTTCTGATTCAGAAGGTCTGGCAAAGACTGAAAACCTTCATTCTAGCAAATTCCCAACTGACAGTGATGTTACTGGTCTGGGACCAGAGTTTGAGAACCACTGCTTGAGATACTGTTGCCACACCATGTCACTTCAATTACATGCCTGGTAAATCACTGCTATTTGGATTTCAAAAGCGTCATCATATTCAGATAAATTCAAATTGATCCTAGTTTGTACTCATAAAAATATTGATATATGTATCCTTCACAGCATCCAAAATATAAAAAGTCAAAACAATTCAGATTTGAAACAACCAAACAGTAAAAAAAAAAAACCTTCCAATCCTCATTTTATGGATAATAATGACAAAGACAGTCTATGTGGATAACTGGCAGGTTATCAAAAGTCTGCAGAATTGAGGGACGCCTGGGTGGCTTGGCGGTTGGGCATCTGCCTTTGGCCCAGGGCGTGATCCCCCAGTCCTGGGATCGAGTCCCGTGTCAGGCTCCCTGCATGGAGCCTGCTTCTCCCTCTGCCTGTGTCTCTGCCTCTCTCTCTGTGTGTCTTTCATGAATAAATAAATAAAATCTTAAAAAAAAAAAAGTCTGCAGAATTGAACTAACTTTCACCACTCTGATTTGTGTACCAGAGCTAAGTAAGGAAATAGATCATAATTACTTCTGCTTTTCTTTAAAAAATGTTAACCTGATTTTGCCTCTCATAGTTCAAAAAACATTGATGGTTACTAAAATTTTCGTTTTAAAGCCTCACTTGCAGAGATAGACTCTTTTCAATTAAAGTAAGAAAACTATGTATACATTACGTTCCTCTATAGTTCATAATTCAGTGGTAATTGCTTGATGTGCTGAGCCAGCTTTAGTAAACTTTGCAATAGCATTTTGAAGCACATGGTGACAGGAGCTGGAATTATGAGTTGTTGATGTGGCCATGTCTCTATGCTTCCTTCCTGGATTTCCAGCTTACTACAGACTTTCCCAAGGAACAGTATAAAATTATTCATGAGCCTTGGATATTATGCATACAACTGATTATGAAAATGTATTAGTAACCTAATTGTAGAATTCCTCTGTTATACACCACAAATATATTTAAATAGGTCTTCAAAGACTCCAAGAATTAGAGCATGCTGAGGTTTTTTTCCCGTTGTATTTTTTTTACTTGCTGCTAATATTTTGTTTTAGTTGAATCAGAATGTATCATATACATATTTATATAAATATAAGAATATATAGGTGCATATAGTTGTTCATATATATGTATATGTTTATATAACAAGTATCCTTATATCTCTGTATATTTATGCAGAAATAAAAATAAGGTATGCCAGATAAAAATACCTGCTTTTATGTTATTTTATCATATTACAAGTAATCTGGTCTGCATTGTCAATGAATTGCTCCTTTTTTCTTTCATAAAAATTAACTTTACCCTATCGACCCTGATATAAAATATTATAGAGAAAAATCACAGATCTCTTTGCATACATGATATACATGCTAATTTTTTTCCTACATGACTCATCCCCAGGCTATTAGAATGTTTGGGTTTTGTTTATTTGGTTGTTTGTTTCAACATGTTCCAAAGGGCCAGCCCTTCCCCACACACCCACAACAAAGCCCTTCATGCTGCTTCCTCTACTCCTGGAGTGCAATCCTTTTCTGCAGCACCAGGTCCTGTAGTCACGTAATACCTTGATTTATAACTAGGTTGTAATCCAAATAGGAAACAGGTGGAATCACAACTGGGTATGGTGCCTTGGATATTAATGGCCTGGCTCAGCAGTGGAATTTCTAAAGCTGTACACACTTTTTTGCCTTAATTATGCATTCATTAAAAGCTTTTATACCCAACAGAATAAAGTAAATATTTTTTGATCTCCATAGTGTGCTCCCAGACTGTAGATTTGCACAGCAGGGTCTTGATAATCTGAATAAATTGTATTTCCCCAAGGAGTTTATCTTTCAAAGAAGGTCATAAAGAAATATAGCTCTTCCATCCTTAGATTTCTTCATGTGCTATTCCTGCTATGTGTAACATAGAGCATGGGAACCAGAGTATTTTCTAGTAATAAGTACTTGGTGATGGTCCAGTATAATGTCTCAATCTGTTCTCCTTGGTTATCTCTGGTGAAGTTTTCTTAAATGCAAAAAGAAATGAACAATTTTACATGACAACTATGATTTTTGCTGATATTTGTAGAAAAATTAAGACCACATTAAACATTTCAAGTGTTTTCTTCCCTTCACCCTGTCACTGAATAAAATTTATGGAATATTCAAAGCTACAGTTTAAGCACTGTTAATAACATTTTAAAAAGTACAGTGGGGATCCCTGGGTGGCACAGTGGTTTGGCGCCTGCCTTTGGCCCAGGGCGCGATCCTGGAGTCCCGGGATCGAATCCCACGTCGGGCTCCTGGTGCATGGAGCCTGCTTCTCCCTCTGCCTATATCTCTGCCTCTCTCTCACTCTCTCTCTGTGTGACTATCATAAATAAATAAAAATTTAAAAAAATAAAAAAATAAATATTAAAAAAGTACAGTATAATAAGATAGCTACTGTATGTTGAGCATCTTCTATGAGGAAGACATTTTACATGCTTTTTGAGAATCCTTACCACAGATCACTTTTGCAATTTTTATTTGAGAAAATTAGACTCAGAGGGGTTACACATTTGCTGAGGCCTTCCAGATGAGTCAGCTTCAAATCATGTGGGGTGTGCTTTCCCCACACCTCTAAACTGAAGATGCCACTGGCTCCTTGTCACCACAACTTTAGACCTAGTAAAAGAGACAGGGAAAAGATAAAATTGTAAAACCAAATAAATATCCACGACCAGTTGAACATATAATTTTTCTGAGTCATAAAGAATAAGATAGCAAAACAGCTGATATTGAAGGATAGCCTAAAAATAACATAGGGTTATGAAAAGTTTAGACAATAAATTCTCTCTTTGGGCTACCATATTTATTTCCAGGGTGGCTAACATTCTAGGCATGTACTTTAAAAAAGTCTTAATTATTTTAATATTAAAATATTTCATCAATGTATTCAATATTTAATGAAATTAAAATATCAATATTTTAAGGAGTAGGATATGTTTATTGTAAACTAAGAAATAAAAGCAGTAAGAGTTAAATTCTTAAAGGTCCTACATTCTTTCTTGCCTATCCACTATCCATCAGTAAAAACTAAGTAGCTGCAAAGACAGAGAGACAGATCTAATACAGGTACAGTCTACCATTATACATAGCTGGGGAGGAAAGTATGTGACCACTGCAAAGGGTTAAACAAATGATACAAGTATCACCTGTGATTAGAAGTAAGAAGAGGGGACAGTCCTTCCAGCTGTAATGGGCTGGCTTGCTGGCTTTCTTGGAAGTGGAATCTGGTCTTGGTTGTCCCTCCCTTCTGTGTCTTCTTGCCTCAGAAGGGGAAAAAGCATATATAATACAGAACTTCCCTTTTCTTCCAAGCTTTTTAAAGTTCTGTTGAATCAAAGTCTTTTTTTTAATAAAGATTTTATTTATTTATTCATAGAGATACAGAGAGAGAGGCAGAGACATAGGCAGAGGGAGAAGCAGGCTCCTGCAGGGGAGCCCGATGTGGGACTCGATCCAGGGTGTCCAGGATCACGCCCTGGGCTGCAGGCGGCGCTAAACCGCTGGGCCACGGGGGCTGCCCGAATCAGTCTTTAAATGCTTCATAAACAATATACTTTTGCCACAGAATGGATATTTGTATATTTCTGGTTATCACTGAATGCCAAGAGAGGTAAGGTTCTTTTTCAACATTCTGGAAAGGGAAAAAAAGACCCAAAACCACCCAGGATGTGAAAAGTCAGAAGGCCCTAGATTCACTGTAAAAGCTGGGCCTGATGTACCTGGCATCACAAGTGACCTTTCCACCATATGTATCTGGCATATGAAAAACCTGATGTGCGATTGACATCAGGAGAGAATTACTTATGCTCAGATCAAATATTTGAGAGCACCTTTCTTAGTTAATTGTAGGAGATCTGTTTATTTGCCCAACTCTAAAATCATACCTATGAGAAACTGTCATTTCCTCTTTCCATTTGAAGTCATGGGTGTGCTTTTTAAAAAATGAGTGGCTTTTTAAAACTCATAATCCAACAAGTATTTTTCAGTTACAATCTGTGATAAAGGTATTATGATTGGCATTGCCCAGGACACAAAAATCTTAAGATGCTAACCTATTTTTACTAGTCCAGTAGACACATTTTAGCTTGTTGGAAGATACATGCATGAATAGCTTAGAGACAAGTTGGTTGGTATGTTACCGGGGACTTGAAGTAGGAAGCATTAGGATTCAGCCAGTGACAAGGGGCTTCATATTTATTGTATCTGACTTGATACTTGGTCCCTATGAGGAGCTAACACAATGTTTTAACTTGTAATTAACATTGCTAAAAATCAAACCATACTAGTGTCATGTGCAGAGTAGGTATCTCAAGCTATTTGGGTTAGATTTAGAAGTAGGGTTTTTTGGGTTTTTTTTTGTTTTTTTTAATTTTTGACTTCCATTACAAGGGTGACTTTTCATTTATAGCAGTTCTCAAAATGTGATGTAATGTCAACATTTTATAATAGAACTTCAAGTTTCAAGTATGCTATTACATGATGGTCATAGAAACTATGTCTCCTGATCATCTTTATCTGTAGTATTGATGTGTAATAATTTAGGTGACATTTTGAAGGAGGGTATAACTTGAAGGGCATAAATAATTGGATATGAAGGATCATAACTATAGTGGCAAAAGAGCATTGTTCAAATAGTCCTATCTGTTGAATGTTATTACCTAGAAAAATCTGGAAATCTTGTTCAATTTGGCCATTTTAGAGGGCGAAAAAGTTCAGGAAATCAAAATGGCATTACTTTTGTTTTGACCTTGAGAGAAGTTTTTTATTATCTTGAACACAAGTCATAGTGCTCCATCCGGATACAGGTTGCTGATGCTTATTTTTATTTCACAAGTCTGTAATGTTCTCAGAACTTGATGAGGCAGCAAGAGAAATCAGTGTTAATAAGGCCATGTTTTGTGTTCTTAGTGTTATTAAATCAAAACATCTCCATCAGATTTCTAAATCTTGTCAGTTTAACAAGGACTCCTAGATTTGGGAAAGAGTATGAGTGGGGCAGATGTTGGGGCTAGTCTACAGTAGATGGAATCATGGATATTTCCTGTGTTCTGTATAATTCCTGTGCCAGGGCTATGGCAGTGTAACCGCAGTGTAATCATAGGGCAAGAGGTTACTGACAGGACAGGGAATGCATGGGTGTGGCTAAACAAAGATAGACTTTGTATATTAGAAACATGCATGATTGATTTGCACCTTGTGTCGCTGTTGGCACACATCAAGACACATCCCTTGGCTGTGACATGCATAAGCTAGGCTGTGGGTTGTGTGCAGTGAATGTGCAGACCCTGTATACTGTAAGGCTGTATACACATTGATTTCCCATTCAAGAAACTGTATTTGAATGCAAGAGAATTCAGCAATAGGATTAAATCTGCTCAAAATTGTAAAATAAAGAAAATCTTGTGGGGCACCTAGGGTGGCTCAGTGGTTGAGCATATGCCTTTGGCTCAGATTGTGATCCTGGGGTCCTGGGATCGAGTCCCATATCAGGCTTCCTGCAGGGAGCCTGCTTCTCCCTCTGCTTGTGTCTCTGCCTCTCTCTTACTGTATCTCTCATGAATAAATAAATAAAATCTTTAAAAAAAGAGAAAATCTTATATGAACTTTGATCACTAATTATTTGTATTTGCTTAATTGAGATAGAGAGAAAGACTTCCTAATACAACAGCCAGTCACTATGCTACAGATGAGAAGAACCCCACCGAGAACCATCATAAAGGCTGACACTCATTCTCTTGCTACCCTGGCTTGGGAAGAGTGGTGGAAGGGCCACAGGGTCTACCCACAGCCCCCAAACTGTCCTGCGTCCTCCCACACATGTCCTCACCACCTAATATTTTGCTTCACAAATGTAATCACATTTGAATATAACCCCCAAATAAAGGCAAATAAAAACAGTATTTGCCTTTTTCATTCATTATTTTTCCCTACTACCTTCAGGTGTTAATCCGGAGAATAACGATTTAGTCATTTAATTAAGGGCCTAGACCACACAGAAAGACTGAATTTGGGGAATATATAAGGTTTAAGAATTATTGCACTTGAAACATAGTGTTTATTCCATAGCTAGGATAGTATTGTGGACACATTTCATGGCTCTTCTTCTATTATTTAACTTGTCATCCACACTATAAGAAACAAATAGAAGGGAAGAGAGAAGCCAAATAGCCCTAAACCAAAGGAAAATAAATACTATTTAAAAAGATTCCCCAAAGAACAACAGTGTATGCACCATAATTCTGAATAGAAACTAAATTTCAAGTGAGAAGCAGTGTGACAGAAATGAAACCTTTTTAGAAAAATAAAAAAGATTGTCCTTTTACTCAAGAGAGTTTCTTGTTGCTGAGCTATAATTTCCATTCAAAATCACTGCCTCTACCTAGGTGCTTGGATTTTGAAGTCATAGAATGTATGAGAATGGTGACAATCTCATAATTAGTACAAAGTATCATTTACAAAGCTACTTTGATCTGAATAGCCAATTGATAGAGGAAATAATTCTCTCTTGGACAATGAAAAAGACATTTTGGGTAGATTGCAATATATTTTTTTTTCCACAGGAGAGCTGCTACATTGCACTCATCCATTAACACTTTCAACACTAGTCATGAATACCAGTTTTTCCACTTGGAAAACTGATCAGCCACTGGCTTTGCCTTTGTGTGTATGTGTAGGAAGAACAAAAACATAGAGAAGTGAAAGAGGGAGGCCAATGAGATAGGAAAAATAGGCCAATTTGAATGATGTTCAGAATTGGAGAGTATGTTGGAAAGACATGGCCTGTTCTGTTTTGCTGAGTTTTAGGTAAACAGAAAAAGCTCATGGACATTGTTTCACGTGTGTTCAGCATCTGTTCCCTGCTAGATACCGGGGACACAATGCAATCCTCGGTACAGGGAGCTTAGATTTAGTAGAAGGAGGCTGATCTATAATCAGGGGGCACTTATAGTGACAAGTGCTGTGTTAGAAATCTGCAGACGGCAGGGTGGAGGCACAGAGAGGGAAGTGGCCAGTTAGGTCGGCCTGGGCCAGGGAAGCTGAAAAAGATGAAATGAGTTCATTCAGCAAGCATAGCTTGAGCCTTTACCATGTGCCTAGCACTGTTTTAGGCACCAGGGATAAAGCAATGGCTAAAATAGGTCCTTCCTCCCAGAGAACATACTTATTGGGGCTTGGGGGACAAACATAACTAAGTAGGCAAATAGATGCAGAAGATAATTACAGACAGTGATGAGTACCAAAGGCAAATCAAATGGAGTAATGTGATGGAGGATAACATGGAGAGGAAGGGGGTGGGGTTTGCTAATTTAGACAGGGTGGTCAGACAGATCAATGGAAATGTGATTTTTCATCCATAGTGATTCTTGCATATATTGCTTCCTCTGTTTGGAATATTCTTCTCCAATCCTGTCACCGCTGTGTTTTAAAATGCAGGTTTTATTATTCAGGTATGGTGAAGCCAACAGATCAGGGAACAGTTGACATTGAAAAGATACTTTGTTACAGTTTCCAGAAGGAGTAGGGCACAGAATAGCTTCAGGAAAACAGTGGTGGGGGGGGCACCTAGGTTGCTCAGAAGGTATAAGGAACCAGGGCAAGGCATGGGCAAGAGGTCTTTATTGCGGCTTCTGTGGGAAAGGCAAGAGAAGCAGGTAAGCAGGCTTATTATTGTCTAGTTTGAATAGTTGAAGCAGGCTCTGGGACCTACGGATTGTCTGTAATGGTCCAATGCTCATCTGTGGAATGGTTAGGGCAGAGGAATATTACCTCCTGGGGTGTAGGAGCCAGATACCGAGTGCACTCTTGAACAAGTTGTTTGCTATCTAAAAACTGGCTAGAGGACTGCCCCTGGGAGGGGCAGTCTCTACCTGGTCATGATACCCCAAATGCCAGAGCATTAAGAATACAGAAAATGAGAAATAGAGTACATTTTTTCTCATTTGTACATATATACCGCACCCACCCTTTGCCAAGTTAACATCTGCTCTCCTTTCATCTATCAGCTCCATGTGGCTCTCAGAAAACCTTTACTAACTTTCCACTCCAGGTCAGATCACACTCATTATGGGCACTTACAGCCCTATATTCTATCCTTTGTATCCTTTACCTCAATTATAATTTTTCATTTATTTTTTTTTTAAAGATTTTATTTATCCATGAGAGACACAGAGAAAGAGAGAGGCAGAGACACAGGCAGAGGGAGAAGCAGGCCCCATGCAAGAAGTCTGACATGGGACTCGATCCCAGGTCTCCAGGATCATGCTCTGAAGGTGGCGCTAAACCTCTGAGCCACCGGGATGCCCATAATTTTTCATTTATTTGTAATATGTTTTGATTAATGGCTTACTCTTCCAATATAATATGCACTCTGTGAGGCCTGAAATTTGCCTATTTTTTCCCTTGTCATTATCTTGCCAATGCCTGATGTGAATGTGTAGCCCCCTGAAATGGCTGAAGCCAAGCCAGAGTGGGTGGAATTATTTACCCTGTACATTAAGAAGGTCAAGGTGTGGATCATGGAAGGCTATGCTGTGTTACTGAGTTTATGTTTTTAACCATAAGCAAATGGGAACCCACTAATGGTTTCTCTTTCTCTGTCTCTCTTTTTTTAATTGAAGTATAGTTGATTTGTAACATTACATTAATTTCAGGTGTATGACATAGTGACTCAAAAAGTCTACATGGTATACTATGCTCATCACAGGTGTGGCTACTATCTGTCACCATAAACACTGTTACAGTACCACTGACTGTGTTTCCTATGCTGTACATTTTATTTCTGTGACTTATTCATTCTATAACTGGTATCCTATATGCTCCACTCCCCTTCACCCATTTTGCCCATCCTCTTACCCTTCTTTCCCCGGTAAGCATCAGATTGTTCTCTGTATTTATGGGTCTGTTTCTGCTTTTCGTCAGCGTATTCATTTGTTTTGGTTTTAGGTTCCACATAGAAATGAAATCATATGGTATTTGTCTTTGTTGGACTTGTTTCACTTAGCATAATACTCTCTAGGTCATCCATGTTGTCGTAGATGGCAAGATCTCATTTTTTTTTTTATGGCGAAGTAATATTTCAGTTTGTGTGTGTGCATGTCTGTGTGTGTAACACATCTTCTTTGTCCATTCATGATTATTTCCATATTTTAGGCATTACAAATAATGCTTCAATAAACATAGAGATAAATATATATTTTCAAATTAGTATTTTCTGGCTTTTTTGGGGGGGAGTAGTAAATAAATATCCAGTAATGGAATTACTGGATCATATGGTATTTCTACTTTTAATTTTTTAAAGAATCTCCATACTGTTTTCCCCAGTGGTTGCACCAGTTTGCATTCCCACCAGCTGTACACAAGTGTTCCTTTTCTCCACATCCTTGCCAATACTTGGTATTTGTTATCTTTTTGATACTAGCCATTCTGACTGATGTGAGGTGATGTCTTGTGGTTTTGACTTGCATTTTTCAGATGATTAGTGATGTTGAGCATCTTTTCTTATGACTGTTGACCATCTGTATGTTTTTTGGAAAAATGTCTATTCAGATCTTCTACCCATTTTTTAATCAGATTGTTAGGGTTTTTTTGTTTTGTTTTGTTTTTTGTTTGTTTTTTTTGGTTTTCAGTTGTATACATTCTTTATATATTTTAGATATTAACTCCTTATCACACATATCATTTGCACATATCTTCTTCTATTCCGTCCGTGAGCTGCCTTTCATTTTGACATGATTTCCTTTACTACGTGAAATCTTTTTATTTAGATGTAGTCCCAACAGTTTATTTTTGCTTTTGTTTCCTTTGTCTAAGAAGACATATCTAGAAAAATATTGTTGAATCAGGGCTTATGGATACCAAACAACAATGCTCAAATATACTTTATTATTCTTTGCCCACCAAATCTGCTGTCTGCTTTTCATGTGTCAAGTTGTGTGTGGTAAGAACTTTTCATTCATTATCCCTCTGACAACCCTTTGAGCTTCTTGAACTCTCCATTTTATAATTGAGGAACAATGGGAGGTTCAATGATTGACCAAGGTCATGGACAATGATAGGTGTTAGGGCTGGATTTGAACCAGGTTGACTTGATTGTGTATATGGCCTTTACTCTTCACCAATGTGGGTTGCTTCCAAGTGCCTGTGGCTGTTGATGGTTTTTTCTGCCCTTGAATACAATTATTCTTTCCTTATCTGTTATTAAAAAAACTGTTTGAAAAAAATCTAGAATATATAGATGAAAACATTAATAGTGACTATTTCTGCATGGTGAAATATGAATTTTTAAAAATATGAATGGCTTTTGTTTTCCATAATTTCTTGAATTTTATGGAATAAACATTTATTACTTTTATAACTGGAAACATAATGGCACTGTTTTTATAACAGTGATTATTTTTTTCATACACAGTATTATAGGTGGGCATTTAATGTAATTTCATCATTGTTTCCCACCTCCCCACATTACATTTATGAGAATGTTTAAAAGCAACATTATTGGTATTATTTCGCTAAAACATAGTCTTAGCCAAAAGGACAAGAAGTGATGATTTTGCTTAGAGCTCACAAGATGCCAATAAGAGGAATGCAATGTCATAGCATCATGACCTCACTGAAGATGGTTTTTCTTTTTTCCCTGATCTCCCCACTTCATACAGTTTAACTACTGAAGTGCTGAGTATGCATGGCAAAGGGAGTGGAAAGCTTTGATGTGTATATGAAGCACTGGAGATTTAGTGAAATTATGGTTTTTTAAAAAGATTTTATTTATTTATTTTAGAGGGGAGAGGGGCAGAGGGTCAGGGAGAGAGAATCTTAAGAGAGGCTCCACAGCTGTTTCGGGTCTCAGTCTCACAACCTGAGATCATGATCTGAGCCCAAACCAAGAGTCAGACCCCAACTGACTGAGCAACCTTAGTGTCCCAGGAAATTATGTTTTTAAAAAGAAGAGAAGAGCCATGAAAAGATAGAGATAGGGAGTAGATTTTTAACTGATGTTTCTCTTCTACAAGAATTTGTGTCAGTTCAGTTCCTTTTTGCTGTTCAGATAGACATTGACACTTGTCCATTTAGCTTCTTTGTTCTCTACTAATACAAAATACTTTGTTAGTTTGGATTTAAGGGTTATATAAAATTAGACCCTTAGGAAATGAAAACATTTCAAGACTGGGAAAGCAGTCATTCAATGACTACCTTCAAAAGAAATGCAGCAGAAAAGCAGCACAATTAAGGCAAATTAATTCTCAAGTTCTCTGTAGTTTTGCATTGGCCAGCCTTTAAGCTGCAGGCATCTAATCGGAAGAAACCCAGTATCTCTCTACAAGGAAATAATGATGCTTAATAAAGAATATTTGATTGCTGCTACATAACCCATTCCCAAACTTGCAGTTGCATATACTTTTTGGCAGGAGAACAGGTGGGGAAACATTTTTTTTTTTTTTTTTGCTGGGCTCTGCCTCAGGACTTTGCTGAACTTAGCTGTTTCTGCTTCTGCACATGCTAGCCTCTCCGTGGGGTGCTGCTGGGCGCTGCCTCAGGGCCTTGAGCCATGCCTTGGACATTTGCTTGGGGTACTTGAAAGGCTCTGACACCACCCTCACTTTACCTATCATGTTTCTAGGGGACTGCAGAGGGATTTACTGGGACACCGAAGTTACATATATTCAGGACCCTGAGCAGTTAAACTTGCTTCATAGATGTACTGACCATAAAGAACATTCATCCGGGATCCCTGGGTGGCGCAGCGGTTTGGCGCCTGCCTTTGGCCCAGGGCATGATCCTGGAGACCCGGGATCGAATCCCACATCGGGCTCCCGGTGCATGGAGCCTGCTTCTGTCTCTGCCTCCCTCTCTGTCTGTGACTATCATACATAAATAAATAAAAAATTAAAAAAAAATTCATCCTTAGGAGTTGGTCCCAAAGTCCTTTATGGAAGCAAGGGTTCCACATTCTTTCCTCTCAGAATAAAATTTACCAACCTGAAAAAGTAAGATTTGGAGAACAAGTTTAAACATTATTTGAAATAATTGGTACTGGAGTTAAACTCTTCAATATTCCTTTGATAAAATCTGCTGAATGGGATGCCAGGTATTTTGATTGAATGGCTGTGAGTGGACTTTTAGATATTTGAGTTGCAATGAATTTTAGTGGTCATCTGTAGTAAACTTCATTTTAAAGATAAGCATTTATTCTTTTTCAATTGTGTTGGCAAATAGAGCTATTAGGAGCCAGAATCTTATGTTCATCCCTGAAATCATCTAGGTTGGCTCCTGTTAGAATATAATTAAAGTGTCATTTCCCATCCAAAGAAATAGAATGTAAAGTTAAAAAAAAAAATCAGGTAGCTGTGATGAGGATGCCGCTGTTACTCCAAGAGCTGTTTTTACTATTTCTTTATTAACATTTTATTCTGTGGAACAGCACTATCCTATATAAATATAATGGGAGCCACATTTATCATTCTAAATTTTCTAGTAGCTGCATTAAAAAAAAAGTAAAAAGAAACAGGTGAAATTAATTATAATAATATACTTAACCCACTATATCCAGAAGAATATCATTTTAACATATAATCAATATAAAATTATTAATGAGATGTTTTACATTCTGTTTTTCTTCTTCCTGGCATTTGGTGTATTTTTCACATTTTATAGTACCTCTCAACAGCAGACTAGTCATATTTTAAGTGCTCAGTAGCCACCCATAGCTAGTGGCTACTATGCTCTACAGCACAGATTTAGAGCATATCCCTTTAAACTTTCAAATGTTCTAGAAACAAATATGTTCAAATAGAATATAAATATTTTAGAAAAAGTTCTTAATCTTGGAAAACTAGAAAAGGGGAAAATATATTGAAAAGTACTTAAATAGATCAATGGAGTGAAATAGCTATCTGATGGTATTCTGAGTTCCTTAAGCTAGTGGAAAATACTGCTCATGTATTAAAAATTTCAAGTTAAAATAGGGGGGAAACAGGACATTCATTCTTCTTGAAATAGGTAACTTTTCTATCAATAAGTCTGTGTGCCCACTGTGATTCTTGCAGAGTTAAAGAAAGTTTCCACAGGAGTCATGGCTCTCTGGGGGGATTATTTTAGAGCCATGGCTATGAACTTGAGAACTGATAGAGACAGGAAAAATCCCCCCAAAATGAGCATTGCTACAGGAACTCTGAATAAGAAGGAGAGATGGTCATTAGTTGTCTGCATGTTTGAGGCTAGCAAAAAATAAAGAACAATCATAAATTGTCATCTTAGGTAGGTTCAATGTAGAATTATTCAGGACAGGAATCTTTTCAATGAGATTCCTTCATTTCCTGAGACCTTAAGTGTAAAAATCTGTGTTTTAATTTCATTAAGTCAGGATGGTTGTTTTTACTTGAAGACATACTTCATTTGAAGTTTTGGAAAAAGTAGAATCAGTCTGTCTTCATATAGTTTGCGTCATCTAATCACAACTCCTGCTTTACCTTCACTCACGTTTTCTTTAGTAGAACAAACTTATCACCTGAGAGCTGTAAAATACGGTAAGGGTAGAAAAAATCAATTTTCTTCATTGGTAAAATGTTTCTTAAAAAGTTGCAAAGTGGGATCCCTGGGTGGCGCAGCGGTTTGGCGCCTGCCTTTGGCCCAGGGCGCGATCCTGGAGACCCGGGATCGAATCCCACGTCGGGCTCCCGGTGCATGGAGCCTGCTTCTCCCTCTGCCTGTGTCTCTGCCTCTCTCTCTCTCTCTCTGTGACTATCATAAATAAATAAAAAAATTTAAAAAAAAAAAAAAAAAAAAAAAAAAAAAAAAAAAAGTTGCAAAGTAACATTTCAGTCAATGAAGCCAGAAACTCCTTTCAACCCCTTTATTAAGATGTCTTTAAATATATGGGTTTTAAGAGGGGCGAAGTAAGAGAAATGGTGAATTCTAGAACAAGCAGTTCTCTGCTAGAGTCTTACATGAGGGATTTTTTTTTTTAAACGTTATCAGTGGAGTCCTGTTTCCCCCCACTCCTGTCATGCAAACCTTAGTGAGTCAGTCTGAATTTCTTACCTGCTCTTTCTTGGATTAATTTCTAAGAGATCTTTCTCCCCCCATTTTTATTTTTATTTTTTTGGCACCCAGGAATTAAATAGCTTTAATTACTTGGATCTGTACAGACTTGCTGACCTCTTTAACCTCACTTTGCTGGAGAAGGCAGTGATCGATTTCTTAGTGAAACATCTCTCTGAGCTCCTGAAGAGTCGCCCAGAAGACGTTCTAACGCTCCCTTATTGTCTGCTCCAGGAGGTTCTGAAGAGCGACCGCCTTACCTCCCTGAGTGAAGAGCAGATCTGGCAGGTAAGGGCACTCTACGTGGGTCTTCTTTTGGCGGGGAGAAGGCGTGGCGTGGTTAAAAGTTGAACAGTTGAGGAACAACAATAACTATCTTGTCTGGTTCAGTTCTTCTCAGAGTCACAGTGTTAGAAGTCATGCTCCCTGATGGGCAAGTGATTGGAGAACACCAGCCTTTGAGGCTTAGAGGCCTCAGCCTCTGCTCAGCTTAGCTCAGGCAATCACAAGTGTGGTTTCTCAGACCCTTGCTGGGGCTTCCTAAAACCCTAGGGGAGTGGGGTTACATCAGGAAGAATCAAGAATTTCTCTCTCCTGATAGTTTCTTAAACTAAATATGAGGAAACCGGATTGTCAAGTGCTACATATGCATATTTAAGACCAATGGAATCAGAATAGGTTCTGGGCTTTCCTATAAACAATTCAGAAACATTTCTTTGTTGCAGCAGAGAGCAGCTGGGACCCTAAATGAAATGAAGCTCTTGCACTGCAGTGGAAAAACCTCCCTCGGTTCATTCTGCATTCATTGCCATTTTCTTAAGCCCTGCCTTTCGCCTGATGTAGTGTTCTTTCCGAGTATCCTTTGTCTAGGGGTTGGGAGGATGTTTTGTATTTTCGAGTTGATTATTCAATTTAAATCCTTTTCTCCTCATCCCCACTGACTTGACTTGAACAGTCCACATGGTGTCTTTGGGAAACAGAGCCCATCTTACCCCTTTCGTTTTACAGCATCTCCCTCACACTCTGAACACTGGCTAGCCATCTTGTTATTCCCAGGGCAGCATACCTTCAAGATTTCAGGATCATCTTATTAACATACAGAATACATTAAAGACAAATTAAAAAACATTTTATTTATATACATTTCATTTATATGCATGATCATGCTATTTACATATAAAATATAAGGGAAAATATGAAGTCTTCTATTCACTGATGAGACAGTAAATTCCTGGTATCTTAGCAAATGACATTCGGAGAGTACTCTCACTCTGGCCAAAACAGTCAGATGTAGCTGTTAATTACCCTGACCCTGACCCCACTGATTGATCATTTACCTGATGTCTGTCTCCCTTATCTCCCTTATCACTTTCTTTGTATTACAGTATTACATTAATCAGCAACTTCCTTCTTTACTGTTGCTCCACCAGTGAGGATAATAAGAGCTGTGGTGTACTGAGGGCCTCCCAGGACCCAGACTCTTTGCAAACTTATTGACTTATTGTTACAAAGGACTTGAAGGATAGTTTTTAATCACCCCATCTTCCAGATGAGCAAAATGGGGCTTCAGTGCCTCTCTCAGGGTTACAGAGCTGAGCCAACCTGAAAATCCAAGTCTGCAGACAAGACATCTCTCTAGGATCCCACACTGTCTTGACAAAGAAAACATGAGGAAAAAGAATAAGCCAGGGTTGTTTTGTTTTTGTTTTGTTTTTTACTGCTTCTTAGGTATTTCTGATAATGTTTG
Organism: Vulpes lagopus; assembly: GCF_018345385.1. Lineage (NCBI taxonomy): Eukaryota > Metazoa > Chordata > Mammalia > Carnivora > Canidae > Vulpes > Vulpes lagopus. The sequence goes on along the minus strand of NC_054824.1, from coordinate 17,476,354 downwards.
TTCACGCAGAGGTCAAAAGTTGGTGAGGATGAGTTTTTGGCATGAATTTTAATTGTCTGTGGTTCTCCCCTATAAACATAAATCATCAATATTTCCTGGTCAATTCATAGTGGGAGGTTGCCAAATTTTTCTTCACTTCCCAAAGGGAAAAAGGAAGACTTGGAATGGATTCTGCATTTAATTATTTCTAACTGAATTGAGATCTGAGCCAGTCATCCTCGTGGCTTCTATCTCTTTTTGTGGCATGGTTGAAGGGCCTGCCAGAGTGGTAATGTGCAGATGTCTGAGTATCCAAAAAAAATTCTATACTGTCCACTTAAGAGTTATCATAATTGCCTCTCTAAAGGCTACTAATATTATCACATAGAATTTTTAAAAGTGCTTTCTGCTGCAGGCAATATCTTTTTATACCTGGTCCTCAAGAAAGAATTAAAAGACTCACATAAATATGATCAATTTAGGCATTCAGCAGGCAATAAGAAACTGTTTTTGCTTTATCTTAGTAAATAAGTAATTCCCTCATACTCAATCCAATAGAGAAATATTAAATCAGACTAGCTATATTGCCTCAAGTATAGTTAAGTTCATCATTTTTGCTGAGGTTCTACTAGTAATGCAATATACCATGGAAGAATCTAATATTCAGCCCAGGGTGAAGATTGGGTATGCCAGAGGATTAGTGTCAGGGTGCTTTATAGAAGTGAATCTTGATGGACAGGCTGGAGACAGATCTACAGAATCTCATTAAATTGCTGAATTGTTCATTACGGAACGTTCTCACTGTAATAAAGTGCTCATTGACTTTGACAAATCCCCATCCCATGTCTTAAAGAAGAACAGTGAAGCATGGGGTGTGGGGGAGGAGAAAGGAAATTGACACAAAGTAGGACAGGTAATAGAAAAGTGGATGGAAAGGGTAGTGCTCTTTGATTAATATGTGCAACTAGTAACTTCAGGTGAGAGCCCAGTAAACACACACACACATATGTGCACACGTGTTTACACATGTAGTTCTTCCTCTGTCAACTGATAATGTAAATCCAGGGTGTTCCCTTTCTTTGGTAAAAGGTCTAATTTTCATTATTCGCCAGATTTCACACTTCTGAAGACGTCATAAGAACCTTCAAATTATCCTCACTGAACAAACTCTTTTTTACTTCCTCCTGCTATCCCTTATCCACTTCCTTTCCTGATAAAATGTGATGCAGGCTGTAATAACCATTCTGTGGATCTGGAAACCTGTGAAATCCCCCAAGATTATGCCTTATATCTGCTTTTTCCCCCCCATCTGACCTTTTTAAACCTTTAGTCTCTTCTCTCACAGAGAGGGCTTCTTTATTCCCCCATAAACAATTTTTTCCTGCCTTCCATGGCCTGAAACCATGTTGACCTGTTAGGTAACTTCTCTTTACATTCATAGGGTAACATAGACACCCGCACCGTATACACACTTTAGGGTAAAAGGGGCATAGAAGTCCCCTCAGAAAAATGCTTTTTTAAAAAAATTCAGTTCAATTCAGCTTAACAATTTGGTCTGATGTTTCAAGGCCAGTGATTTCCAGGTTCCAGATGAAAGACACCAAATTGGTTATGGGGCTCAAAGAAACAGGACACTAAAAATGAGCAAATCAGCTGGAGAGGAAACGTGGGGCATGAGGTCCCGCGTATTCGTGACCTGGCAAATCTCTACCAGTTTTGTTTGGTTTTCGGGTTTTAGCTCTAACATAGGACTTCGTTTCAGTAGGGACTTGTTAAATTTTTCCCGTTAGATTCAACATATAGTTTCACACTGCTGAGCTGGGGTCCTGCTATAAAACTTGAGTGAAATAATGAATCCATTCCATACCACTCCCATGTATTGGGTCTGTTTTCATTTTCATAGTAAGTGCTGGCTAATCCATTTTTTTCCTGAGGAAAATGCATTCTCTGCCTCTTCTACCCTAGATTCTCTTTTACCAGAATGAGGGCTCAGACATCACTTTCCACAGGACTGAAAAAAGCCTGAATATGATGTAAATTCTTATATTTGCTAGCCCATGGAGAAGATGTGGTTCTTCATCCATCACTATTTATTGAGCACCTATGAAATGCCCCAAACCTTGGGGGAGCGTAAGGCCGGGTGCAGGCTTGTTAACTCGGTTTTCCTCTCCCATGCCTCACCCCGAAAGGGAGGGATCCTTATGATTTTTTAAAAAGATTTATTTATTTATTTTGAGAGAGAGAGAGAGAGAAAGTGAGGGGAGTGGCAGATGGAGAAGCAGAGAGACCATCTCAAGCAGACTCCCCAATGAGCGTGGAGCCCAACCAAGGGCTTAGTCTCCCAACCCTGAGATCATGACCTGAACTGAAATCAAGAGTCGTCTGTTTAACTGACTGAGCTACCCAGGTGTCCCTGATTTTAAACAATTAGTTCAGTTCATCTCTGAAGTAGAAACAAGAAGGATATTTTAAAATGGATAAAGGTAGTTTGCAGAAATAAAAATGAGTATTTCTTAAGCACCTATTATGCTGTAGGTAGAGTGTTAGAAGCTAGATCCTGGAGTAAAAAGCTTTCTAGAAATATTCCATTATTGAGTTAGAGATATTTAGTTCAGTTTCATCTCTGAATGTAGAGAACTTTGGTTTTCCTTCATTTATTAGTTTACTAAGTGCTTCCTATTTTCGGTGAAAAGGACTTAGTATAAGGATGAACAGTACACGTATCAGTGCTTTCTTTCTTTATTAACCTTGGGTTAAAGGCTCATCCTTTTGTATTTTGAACAAACAATTCAGTGGTCACATCACTGACATTGAACGGGATCAGACCTTAGCAGCGACAGTCTTCTTTATCCTGGTCATGTTCTACTTCGGAATGGCAAGAGGGACAGTTCACCGGGTTTGGGGTTGAGGGTAATTGTGTTCACATTTGTCTTCGACTGCCTTTCCCCAGAGGCAGAGGCCATGCCTGTTATATTTGCATTGAACACTGTCATGTTGTTCTCTTGCTCTCTATAAATAATAAATAAAAACAATAATGTTTTTCATATTAAAATGTACTGAATGGATAAGAACACATCCTACTATTCCTACACAAGGCTGAGTTTATTCTAGGAAAATTGGTATACAAAATGAGTTTGGCCTTTTATTTTATTTTATATTAATTAATTAATTAATTAATTAAGTAGGCTCCAAGCCCAGCACGGAGCCCAATGCAGAGCTTGAACTCATGACCTTGAGATCTAGCCTGAGCTGAGATCAAGAGTCAGCTGCTTAAGGGACTGAGCCACCCAAGTGACTCCTGAGTTTAGCCTTTTATTTTATTTTATTTTTTCAAAGATTTTATTTATTTATTCATGAGAGACACAGAGAGAGAAAGAGAGGCAGAGACTCAGGCAGAGGGAGAAATAGGCTCCATGCAGGGAGCCCCCGTGGGACTCGATCCCAGGTCTCCAGGATCAGGCCCTGGGCTGAAGGCGGCGCTAAACCGCTGAGCCACCCGGGCTGCCCAAAGTTTAGCCTTTTAAAACTGTATTTTCCCTTATATTTTTGTTGGAAATTTGCTTCCATCAGTCATACTGTTAATAACACATTTACTTTATATCTCTAGAGACACGGGTCACACATTGTTTAGAGTAGTCAACAACCTCAGATGCCGTGTTTTTGTGACAAGCCTCTTCTAGGCTTTTATCTAACGCCAAAGAACCATGCACTTACAGTTTGACTTACAAGGAGTCCCGGAAGATGAGCCCAAACAAATACTACTATCCCTTTATAGTTAGAACATAGAGGACATGAGTGATATATGCAGCTTTCATCTTTTATTTCTTATATTATAAATTGACCCAAGTGTACTTCTGGCCAGAGAGAAGCAAGGACTTCGAATAGTACTACACGTTAAACAGTACTCTGGGGACGCCTGGGTGGCTCAGCGATTGAGCATCTGCCTTTGGCTCAGGGCGTGATCCCACGGTCCCAGGATCGAGTCCCACATCAGGCTTCCTGCATGGAGCTTGCTTCTCCCTCTGCCTGTGTCTCTGCCTGCCTCTCTCTGTGTCTTCCATGAATAAATAAATAAAATCTTAAAAAAAAAAAATAAACAGTACTCTCATAATGCTTCATGTTTGAATATCATATGAGAATTTCAAGAATGCTTCTGCATTTATCATTGCTTTGCTGTCCTATGGTGCAAATGGAAACACTGAGGTAACAAGGCTAGAAATGAAATTCATGTCTTCTAATTCTTGGGCCCTTCCTACTTTGGTCCATAGCGTCTAAATTCATAACAGAACCTCAAGCATCCTTGGGAGTGATGGGCACAGATGCATCAAATTAATCCTGTGACTTTAGAAGAAATTTGGAAGGGCTGGACCATTCCTGTTCTCCTCTGTAGTGTCCACAGGTTGAAAGGGTAATGGCCAAGCCTGCCTCCCTCCATGTCTGTGTCACGTGTTAATCCTGACTCTGTGCTCTGTGGCGTGCACCTTCTTTCGTTCCTTTATTTATTTCAAATAGTTACCGAGTGTCTCCCTGCCCAGTCTGTGCTATTGAGGACTACTTTGGCAGCTCCATGGTGGGTTCTGGGCAGTCACAGTGGAGAGGACTGACGTGGCCCTGTGTTCACGCATCTCGGAGTCGGATGTGAAGCTTTCCACCTGCTACTCTTTCCACCATGCTTGATTCCCTCCCAATAGGGACTGACCTGCGCCAAATAGTTTGCTATTTTGGGTCCTGTTGACATGATCTGGGTACATTAGAAAGTGGAATGCTTCTGTTTGGACATTTCAACACGACAAAGTGTCGCTTTCCCTTTTCTTCAGCACTTTACACTTTGTTGACTCGAGTTCATTGTACATACCTGCTCAATAGCTTTGCAAACCTTTGTCAGTCCATGTGGTGCTGTCCAAGCCTCAAAGATATATGACTGTGGGTGGCCATTTCATCAGAAAATTCTATTTTTTTTTCATCAGAAAATTCTGTGAATAGCATTCTCGTTTTTAACACTTGGACCTTGGTAACTAGAAATGCAATAAAATGCTGTGGCCTGAAAACTCTTATCTCCAAACAAAACTGTCCCCTTTCATTATGTTCCCACCCTCCCTCAGTTCAATTTCATATACGCATGTGGCATTACTATTTTTTTCAGATCAGTGCTTTCTGGGTATCTTCATACCGTCCCATTTTATTTTTTTCCTTCCCATCCCTTCACCTAATTAAAGGTGTACCATTTCTTAATTTTCTTCCTGAAACATCTGGCACTCCCCCACTGCTACATACAGTCTTTTCTACGAATGTAATGAGGATATCTCCACTTCCTTCTTATAGATGGGTGTGAGGGAAGAGAATAAACCATGGCTCCTTCGCATCCCAAATAGTGCTGTGCCCGGAGGATGTTTTATCCTCTGAGGGCCCCCAACTGGACACTGAGCAACGCTGCTATTCTAGGGCTTGGTGCTTGAAGCTGCCAGAGTGTATAGTTAGTCATTTATCCTAAAGTACATGCGGCTAATTCCTCAGTGAAGACGCATCCCAGAGGAGCTTGACTGGTGGCCTTGCTGTTGTTTGTCTGGGCTGTGTGCCTTTGCAAGATGCATGACACATTCATTTCAGAGGGACTTTGCTTCAGCTAATCCTCAGCACTAGAGCTGTGCCTTGTCAAGTAGCTGTGAGGGGCAGTGATTATCAGAAATTACAGGAGACCTAACTTGTATTCATGTGCTGTTGTTCCCATGAGTTCATCGTTTTTTTCCCTCTTCTTTTTTTTTTTTTAAATGAGCACAACAGAACAACAAGGTGATTTATGAGATATGACATATTTATGTTCTCTGCTTCTAATTTTCACTGTGATTCATGTTGTTTCCAGACTGATACTTTGTTGTTGCTGCTGTGCGAAGGAAAAAAGATGGCTGGAGAATATTACTTATGCATTGGTGGCCTGCAGTAATATTTGCTGCTACCTGGGTTATCAGGGATTTAAAAATAAAACCCAACTGTAAGCTATATATGAGGTAGAAACCCGGAGGTTAGGCACAGAAGTTCATCAATAATCCTGGAGAGCTTTATATTTTAAAAGCATTTTTGCGTACTTAATTTCATTTGAGTCTCTCATCAGTCTGTTAAAGTTGATCAAGCAAATATTACCCAAATTTTAACAAGTCAGGAAACTGAAGCTCACGGAGGGTAAGTGACTAACTCACTTCACAGTATATGTTCAACATAGGTCACACTGTATTCTCTTGAAATATACCAAATCTCTAAAAAATCAGAAACCCAAAGTACCTGAAATGTCTTCTCATAAGTCAAAGAGGTTATATTAATCTGTAATAAATAATCCAACCGTATACATTTCCTAATAACTTAACAATTTTCATTTTTACCTGTTGTGCGGCTTTGTGGGAAGTTGCAAACATGACTCCAATAAAAGTAGTATGAGAAAGTGCAGCAGAGGGCCTTTCTTTATCAGAGCCTGGAAAATTGGGGCTCTAGGTGGTTTGATGAGAAGTGACTAGAGAATTCCAGCTGAGGTAGGGAACCACCTTGCATTCCTTCAAGGCATAGGTGATAAAGTATGAAGCAGGAAGAGAAGGTCCATAAGGGAGGATCACTTTAAAATCCCATCAAGGGATTTAAATCAGTTTGAAAGAGAGCCTGGGGCACCATTATTTTTGCTGGATTTGTATAGACTGTGTGGTGGAAAGTCTGCAGGCTGTTAGAAATTGGATGGAATGAATGGAAATGATTAATCATTATATTTTTATTTTATAAACAACACATTGAAAATTTAGAAATTCATGTAGCAGAAATGGACAGTTGGGTGATGGTCTAAATATGGGTTTTAAGAGAAAAGGAGAGAAAATGAATTTATTGGAATTGATAAATGTTAGTCTCTTTCCAGAAGAAATGAGTCTGTGGCCCATATCCTGCATCTGAGACTATTCCTGTGGGAATCCTCTTGGGGCCAGTTGAGTGTCCACTGGCCATGGAGACTTTCCTTTTCTGGGCATTTTAAGGGATAGGAACTAAAATTAACCATGGAGTGGCTCAGAGGCTCCAGAATTATTTATATTTGAAAGAGATGTAGAAGCCTTGACACTTACTGGTGAATACTGACATTTTTACTCACTCCTTCTACTGCTCCTGCCTCCAGAACTTTTGCTTCAGGTAAAAATAAAGAACACCTCAACTTGGCACATCTGGAGGAGAAAGGCAGCCATTCTAGAATAGATAATGATTGTCAGCAGTGCTCATAAAGATAATTCTTAGACTTCTTTTGTGCCCATAATACAGAGCCATCTATTCTCTGAGCTGAGACTCTACTCCTTAGACTGACCACTTCTTCCTTACTTGGGGTGGCACATTGGAAGAAAGCAAACAGACTTTGATATTCTGGTAGACAAATCACAGCCAGAAAAAAAAAAAAAATCTCCTTAGGAAAAAAAAAATTCTTGATGAATTCTAGAGATAGATATCAAAAATTCTAGACATTGCTTCCCTTTGTCTAGAGGACGTATTACAAATCAGTGTCAGTAAGTGTCACAGACATTATTTATGCTTCAAGAACAGAAACCAGAAAGGAGCCCTGAAAGCCAGAGGCTGAATGCACATATCTTCTTTGTGTGTGTTCTTGTTGATGAGAAATGCCCACATGCTACCTCCTCTGACCACACGAAATCAGGTAATTGAAGGAGTGATGGATGGTGCTCTGAAGTTTAAACGTTTTAGAAGGACCTATCTTATTAACACTTTAAAACAAGTGAGCATAATATCATTAATTTTGATTAATTCATTTGCTCTTAATATAGCTTTTAATTTGTAATTCTATGTGAATTACAATGTAATTTGGCATTAATTATACTAAATTGACTATAAGTCAGCCAATCACAATGGGAAATTACTCACAGCTGAAAGTAAAACTGAAACTCTCCATCCAGAAAGGACAGCACTTCGTTAAGAGGCAAATACACTTTAGGCACCTCTCTCGTTGGCTGCAAGAATGACATTGGACTTGCCGAGGACTATGAGCGATTTCTTATTCTACCCACTTCTGGGACTATTCACTCTTTGGAGTGAAGCTCAATTAAATAATAAACAAAGGGGTTGATTTATCAGGTTTGCCAGGTCCCCTGAAGAATTTTTCTGCCTTTCTCATTTCATGCAAGATTTAGGCCACATAGAGGGACTGTGTGGTGCCTTAGAATGATCAGTTCCACACTTGGGTTTTGGGGGTTAGAACAGGCGCTTACCCAGGTTGGCTTGCTTTCTGTCTTTATGCTCTGTGAACCAGCTAGGAAATCCTGGTTCAAATCCCACGTGAGTTCAGTGTCCTGAAGTCACTCCTCTTTGGTCAACACACAAAACTGGCTCCTGAGCAGAGGAAGTCATGCCTTAAAAAGCCAATACCGCACTGGGAGAACTAGTCCACGATGGAGATGATGAAGCGTCTGTCATTGGTACAGCTTGCTGGAGATGCCTGTGCACCCACGGGAAGTAAAGTGGCCACTGAAGAGTATGGGCACTTGAGAAAGCAGCAGGAGGGCAGGGATGGATTTGCAAAATACTTGTGATTGAACCTTTTGCCAGATATCTTCCTTTGAGAATTGTCTCTTAAATAACAATCAAAACAGAAACTTTGAGGTGCTGCAGAAAGTTGTGTGACAGTAATATCCTGCTTCAAGTGTATTTCATGTAGGTGGAACTGTGGGAATTTTGCACATTCTGTGTACATTTGTGGTGACCAGTTGACTACAAAAGAGGTCTAGGTATGAGGGAACGAATTATGCTAAATATTGCATGGAAAACTTCAGGCTGTGCTTAATAACTCTTTACTTTGTTAATTATATACCTCTGTGCCATCATTCCAGCTCACAATCTAACAAATAAAATGACCTACGTTTTACGTAGAAACTTAGAGTTGAGAGGTTAAGAACCACCCTGAATCTTGAACCAGCAGCCATGCTGTCCCCTGCCTCTTAACACACACTCGGAGGTAGACACACGGAAATTAGATGCATATTAATGTTTGCAGCTAAAAGACTTTTCCTTTGTGTTGCAGTACTATCCTGAATCATAATACTCTCATAATTGGTGCTTGATCTCAAGATGCAAGACAAAAATAGAAGTTAGAAGTTTATTTTTGCCACTCCAAGTGTGTATTCCATTCGTCACTAAAATTTTTAAGGAGTTTAATGTCTGTAGTTTGTTAACAGTGACTGCTATGTAAATGCAATTTTTATGTTGTTTGGGTTTTCTCCCAATTCCTTTTAGGGCAAGTTTAGCCTAGCCTATCAGAGAATTTCGTAATCCTTTTTCCCACATATTCTTTTTGATATCAGCGTTAGGTTGGTATGTTCCAGTCCCTTTCCACTCTTGTGGTTCCCAGCATAGCTTTATGTTCTCAGCCAAAACCAACTCCTATTTGATGCATATCCTCTGATGGATGAATTCTTCCGAGCCTTTAGTGTGTTCCTCGAGGGCAGGAAGGATTTGGGGCAGAGGAACTGGTACTGAAGCAAACAGAGCAGTTGGTTGAGAGAAAACATTTACAGGGTATTTCTGCCCTCGGTTTTATCTTCTCATCATTTAGAATGCCAACGGAATAAATGGGTCTGTTAATCAAACAGCGCTGAGAGGTTAGGTCATTGGAAGCCTTTTTAGTCATTTTGTGCTTTTCAAGAGTGAATTTGTTAGAATTATGCTGAATACCCACTTAAAGCCTCAGCTGATAACCCTACCTGTGTTTTATAACTCTGCACTGTCAGAACTCATAATAAGTCAAACATTCTTTCAGTGGTGCTCATAAGGGAGGAAAAAAAAACCCCACAAATTTAAGAGTAATTTCAGATTGTAAATGAAAAGGAGAGGCACGACTGTTCATTTGCACCAATCATGCCTTCCTTTCATCTGCTCTGATTAGGCCTGGTGCGGTTTCATCAGACCCCTCCATCACCGAGCTGTCACTCCAGCCGTCTGTTGATTGAAAACAATCAAGGCTCTGATGGCACAATTATTCTGACCCTTTAACTAGAGGCTGCTGTGATAATGAAAGGTTGATTATGATAGTTTGTGCCTCTTTCAGTTTGCCAAGAAGGTTAATTTGGGCATCAGACGGATGTTTAATGGGCGCTTGCTGGCTACACTGAGGTAAATGAGAACGTGCAGTCTTGGATATTGCACGGATATAGTTTGGCTGTCAATCATTGTCATTTGGAGTTTGTGCCTCACACTCTGGAAATCACATTTTATTTTTTCCTTGGGATTTAATTTATTCTGTGCCCTGAGGAAGTTCTTTCACTCGGTGACCTTCATAGCAGCTTTCTCTGCCTTTTTTTTTTCTTTTTTCAAATGGAGCTCAAAGGCAAAACACATCTAGAAGAGCATTTTTCTTTCATTTTCACTTAAAAATGGAAACTTTAAAAATCCATCCTTATCACTGCCTTCCAATAGAGCAAATGTTTCCATTCCGATTGTGCAGTGGGGAAGTTTAAACGACGGGGATACTACGGCCAGTTTGCTAATGCAGCAGCTCACATGGCGGTTCTGCAGTTTCTTACACTAGCCAGCAAACGCTGGAAATTCAGATGGGCACATTTATGGAAGTGAAGGTTCCATTCTCCTGACATTTCCCTCACTAGCACGTCTCACAGTGATTTGTTGAATGCCTGTTTCCGAGGGCAGCATCTTACTCCCTTTGCTACATTCTTGGGGAGTGTAGGGCAAGGAGACAGAAATTTGTCTGTTAATAGTAAGGAAGTTATTAGAAGTTGCAAATATCAATTTGTATCAGTTCGGCCCCTTATCTTACTGCTATTTGAGGGTAGGCAGGCAGCCAGCTAATAATGCTGGTGTTTACAGGATGTGGCCCACTACAATCCTCTTCAATGCATACCTTTTACAAAGAAAAAATAGAGGAAAAGAAAAAATGAAGAAAAACCGTTATTTCTGTCTCCTGGCTGTGCACAGTGGTCTCCTTGATTAGACACCTGAGAGCGAGCCTCGTGGTTCTGCTTTTTCATTTGTGTTGTCTTCAGCTCCTTTTCCCCCAGTGAATGTTCAGCAGCGTATTTCTACCTAGTGTTGGACATTTTTCTCACATGTCAAGTGAATTGTAAAACAATTAAGTCTATAGATATTAAGGTGACAGCATCATAATGATTATAATTTCACTTCAAGTATTCTATTTCACATTATTTATTTCTTGTTTTTTTTTTAAGTTAGCTATTCATTTTTGAATGGTAAAGAGAGCCATTAAATGATAATTCAGTCTCACCTGAAGAGGCTCCAAAAATGAATTAAGTCATTCAATTCAGTTGCTGTCTTAATGCAGTCCTTATTTCAGCAATAGTGCTATTTTAAAATGTTTATTTAAAAAGAAATGAGAATAAGATTGGGAATACACACGCACATACACACACACGTATACACATATGGTCTCACCAGCTTCTTGGCCACATAGGACCACAAGTGATTAGTTTTGTTTAGCTCTATGGACAGCACAGATAAAGTAGCCCTCAGGGATGCTTAGTGAAATTATTGATTAGTTATGTCTTGTTTTGTTGAAGTAATGGGAAGTTAAAAGGTAATTAGGGGAGAAATGTCAAATCAGTCGATAGCCTCTGGTATTTAAAAAAGTAGGGTGAGGTTCAGTTTTGATATTAATTTATGGTCTCCGTGACAGTGAGTGATTTTATCTTGTAGATTTCACTATGTTTGCAAATTCATGGGACTTGAGCAAAGACTTCCTCCTTTTTTAAATTTATATATATATATATTTAAATTTAAATTCAATTAATTAAATAATGCATGATTAGTTTCGGAGGAAGACTATTTTTTTCTTAAAGGAGGTATAGCTCATTATTTCAAATTGTTTTGGTTTAAGCCTGACTGAGTTCCTGTGTCCCTGATCTGTTGGACCTTATATCTAACTATCCAAAGATAGACCACCTTTCCTGGGTCCTCATAAGCCCTCCGCCACAGGCCACTGCTCTGCTCTCAGCTTGGCTCAGTATCCGATCCACCATGAGGTCCCCCTGCAAACGTCCTGCTGAGCGCCTCAGGATTCATCTCCTGGCCTGTGCTGGCATTCCTTCTGCTCCTGGGGCTGGGCCTGGGCATCAGAGGCAGTTTCTCTTTCTTCTTCAATTCTTCCAACCCTACCTTCAAAGTTTCCCTTGCTCTTCCAACTCTTTGTTCCTTCTAACCTTCTCAGATCTGTGATTTCTCCAGGTTGCAGTCTCTCAATTCCCACTGTCTCTTGTTCAGCAAACACTTGCAGGTTTCCTATTGGGTGCCAGGCAGTGGGGCTGAAACAGATTCTTAGGGTAGCTCCTGGAATGGCTCCTACCTTATGCAATTGCTTTATCGCTTGCAAGTCTTCCGAGATTGTCAAGCCACTGGTTCTCCTGCACTGAGCCTGTTTTTCCACATAGCTGTCTTCCTTACATGATCATCATAGATTGATTCTCTAAGCTACTTTTCCTAGCCAAAGAATATATGATAATTGTGCTGGAGAATATATCTTCTCTGACAAAAATATTACTTGTGTATTATACTCTGAGTAGTTGCAAGGTATGAATAGAGGATTCACTGTTCCCACAGTTGCCCTGTTTCATCATCCTATGACGAAATGCAGTTAGAGACTACAGTGTGAAATATTCTTTTTAAACCTCAGTAACTAAGCTGAATTTCACATAGTGAAAGTGGTCAGTGGTTAGCATTGCATTTATGTGAATTCTCTGCAACTCACTGAGAATATAGGCTCTGGCTCCCCAGCCCCAGCACATCAGCCCCAGATAGTAGAGTCGGGCCCCCAACAATGTTTAGTCATACACTTCAGTTAGGGGATTCCCCACTGTAATCATTATGCTCTGTAGCTCTAAATTACTGTTTAATAAAGTAACCACTGAGGATGATTTTCTTGTTATTTGGAGGCTGCCAACATTAAAACCTCAAATGCAGCTTAGATACTTCGGGGACATCTAAATCCATCATAGTAACTTTTGTTTGAGGGATTTGACTATCTCTATCAGTGACTTGGGGCAGCTGCTTGAGCCTGTGAGGTCCTTTTGGTCATTAAAGGTTTAATTTCAGGCGGGGAGTATGTGCGTCAGTGAGCCTGCTATTGGTTCATTATTATTGAATCAGTTCATAAAGAAATATTCAAAAGCTCGATGCTCTCAGGATGCTCCAGGGCACGTTTACAAATTAAACAGTGATTTTTTTTAAGATAAAATTCATATACATGCACCGGTAATATTTAAAACATCCATGAGGGAAATGGCAACATTAAAAGATGGTTTTGGGGGAGATCCCTGGGTGGTTCAGCGGTTTAGCGCCTGCCTTTGGCCCAGGGTGTGATCCTGGAGACCCAGGATCAAGTCACACGTCGGCTTCCTGCATGGAGCCTGCTTCTCCCTCTGCCTGTGTCTCTGCCTCTCTCTCTGTGTCTCTCATGAATAAATAAATAAAATCTTTTTAAAAAAATAAAAAAATAAAAGATGGTTTTTGCATGTGTCTGAAAATCTGCTTACAATAAACAGAATTTGCAGGATTCCAAATTTGTGGGACTTTTTTCCCCCTAATTCCATTATTCCATATGTATGTTTTACAGGGATACAGTAAGACACTTGAGGTCAAGAGTAAGCCTTGAGTTTTATGGTGTTAATAGAGCTTGGAAGTGAATGGTAAAAAAGAGTGTATATTTGTGAACTGATTAGAATCTTCTTTCTCACTAACTAGGAAAGTTCCTGGCACATAATGGACACTCAACAAGAAATTGAGGAATTGGCTGAAAAAAAAAAAAACTAAAAGAAAAGATTCATGGTTATATCATTTACCTCAGAGCAACGAAACAACAAGGAAAGTAATCAGCTCAGACAATCAATCATTATTTTAGTTGTCTCAAGCCTGATAGCTTGGCTTATATATTTTTTTCCTTGCCACCCAGTGAACTGAATTGAGATTTGAGGGGACTTATGGACATGAATTCAAGTATTTTTAATGAGAGACTCAAGCCAAGTACAAAAAGTAAATACACACTGAGTGCTATGCAAAAACAACTAGGTTTATGTCTATATCTCTCTCTTTCTTTTTTTTTTTTTTTTTAAATTTTTTATTTATTATAGTCACAGAGAGAGAGAGGCAGAGACACAGACAGAGGGAGAAGCAGGCTCCATGCACCAGGAGCCTGATGTGGGACTCGATCCCGGGTCTCCAGGATCGCGCCCTGAGCCAAAGGCAGGCGCCAAACCGCTGCGCCACCCAGGGATCCCTATCTCTCTCTTTCTTTTTCTTTCTTCCTTCCCTCCTTCCCTTCCTCCTTCCTTCCTTCCCTCCTTCCTTCCTTCCTTCCTTCCTTCCTTCCTTCCTTCCTTCCTTCCTTTTTATCTTTTGTTCATTCATTCTTCTCTGACTCGGTATTTAACAAAGCCACAGACCTTAAATTACCAAGTTAGGATTACTGAGTCCATGTCTGTGAAAACAGGCTCATCTTAAAGGCTAGTTTGTAATCTGCAACCGATTATCTGCCATACTTTTATTCTCACTTTACAACGTGAAGTATTTAATGCTGTGTAGCAAATTTCTTATCAATAACAGCAGTTTCTTAAAATTTATACCAAAATTGCACGATTTTCGTGTTCTATAAAAATACTCTGAATGCGCTGCCTTTATCATGGATTCACAAGTATAATCGAATTGAGGATTAGTTCCATCATTTGGTGGCACCTTGCCATCATGTTAGTTCCGTATATGGTTTCAATATTGTAGTTTGCCAAACACTGTCACGTTCTCTCTTTCAGTCCCCTGGAGACCCCTGTGATGTAACTAGTATCATCCTTGTTTTACAGATGCTGAAGCTGAGGCTCAGTATGCTAGTGTTTTTTACAAAGCCCAATAAGTTAGGTTGCAGAAACAGGTCTTCAGCATCAAGTCAAGCCTCCTTTTTCACTGAATTACATTCACTTCTATGGCCACAAAGCCATTAGTGGTAGAAGAAAGCATCAAGTTTTCCTGGCCACCTCAGCTGACTTCACCCTGATAATCCATCCTCGTTGCATACAGTAGCTGGGAAATAATACAAAGTGTTGTGACCCATTTAGGGTCACCCTAGTCCCTGTTGCCAATGGGATATAGTGGTGTTTTATTCTGTTGACTAAGTTGGCTTTCCTTCATTTCCCGGAGTTGTTCTAACAATATAATCTTAATATCTCACTGACCACATGCAAAATCCCTTTGATATTCAGAGGGATACCTGTATAAAGATTTTACTTATTTTATTGTTAATAGTCCAGCATCAAGTAAGTACTCTGATGCCATCAAGGATTAGGTAAATGGGTATTATTTTTTTGTCTCAGAGACCAGTATCAGATCACTGAAGGGCATGTATAGGAAGTGTTTTCTAGTTGTTCCTGTATTTTGCTAACAGATGAGGAGACCAAGAATAGGTTCCATTTTCCCTGCACCATCATTGGTACAGATAATGTTGGTTATCTTTATTGCCCTGTGGGATATTTTTCCCATCTAAAAAGCTTTGTATATAGATATGAGAATGATATATTTCAAGAGAATCCTCAGGTAAAAATGTATGTGATTAGTTTGCAAAATATTTGCACTGACATAAAATCTCATTCTGTGATCTTATTTATTTATTTTTAAAGATTTTTATTTATTTTTTATTTATTCATGACAGACACACAGAGAGAGAGAGAGAGAAAGAGAGAGAGAGAGAGAGAGGCAGAGACACAGGCATAGGGAGAAGCAGGGACCATGCCAGGAGCCCAACACAGGACTCTATCCTGGGACTCCGGGGATCTTTGGGCCAAAGGCAGGTGCCAAGCCGCTGAGCCACCCAAGGATCCCAAAGATTTTATTTATTGATCTGAGAGAGAGAGTTCACATGAGGGGGGAAAGGGCAGAGGGAGAGGCAGAAGCAGACTCCTCCCTGAGTAGGGAGCCCACTGATGCAGGGCTCGATCTCAGGACCCTGAAATCATGACCTGAGCTGAAGGCAGATGTTTCACTGAGCCACCCAGGCACCCCTCATTCTGAGATTTTATTATTTTATTATTTTCTTTAAAATTTTTTTTAAAAAAGATGTTATTTATTTATTCATGATAGAGAGAGAGAGAAAGACAGAGACATAGGCAGAGGGAGAAATAGGCTCCATGCAGGGAGCCCGATGTGGGACTCGATCCCAGGACTACAGGATCACACCCTGAGCCAAAGGCAGGCGCCAAACCGCTGCGCCACCCAGGGATCCCCACTGTTACAATTTTTAATATTCCTCCATGGTAACATTTTTATTGTTCTGATAGGGAAAAATGCCCTGATCCCGTGTCCCTAGTTTCTGGTGCTTTAGGATTTTATGGGAATGTTACTTTTGAACAGAAATTTTTCATTTAGTCTCAAAGAAGAGAATATGGTACACAGAATTTGGTGCATTTATTTATGAATAGGGACTTTCCTCTCTGTGGCAGTCATTATTCTGGTTTAATTTGTTAGTCTCCAACTTCATACAGTTTTAAGTGAACAATGAAAGAATAAGTCTTATTATCATATCTGCTCAGCTGAATATTAATTTATAATAATAATTGATATTAATAAACATGACTCATGTTAACGAAGTGAGCTTCTATGTAGTTTGACACACTGAGTCTCAGCACCTGCTCGCTCAGCCTGGGGGAACTGTCCACACTTATGACCTAAAGAAATTGTACATAATATTAAAAGGGTATCTTGCTAAAGTTTTATGTTATATTAGAATTTAAGTCATTTAAAAATATCTATAAAATAGTGTACTTCCATGTAACATAACAGTAGTCAGTGCACCATACATGTGAAGACATGCATTGGAAGGTGGAGAGCTTGCTCAATACTCCGTCCGCTTAGAGAGGAGGAACTGTCCATGCATTGTCACTCAGTGTATTGAAAGATGCTTCCATGGCTTCCCACCCCTTGTTGGCCAAGCACTGCTTTTTAACATGCTGGCTCTTTGGTGGAGGGTCAGGAATGTCAGTTGATTGTTGATTTGCTCCTGTGCCCTTCTTTTGTCCCTTTCTGAATTTGCAGAAGTGTGGGATTTCTGCTGCCTCCTGGGCACTGAGGGGAGACTGGTGCCCCTGCTTATCTCAGTGGGATGACAGGACGGGCAAGGACAGAGACACCTGTGCCTTCACAGCATGGGCTCCTGGTAAAGGGTGGGCTCAGTTTGCCCCTTCAGCAAAGCTGTCTGCCACAAAGTTTTAAATAGGAGAGAAATTATAGCTGCCCCTGGGCAAGGGGGCAGAATAAGGCTGTGGGCAAAAATATCAGTCCTTACTTACTTAGCTCTGGCTGATAAGTGCTGTGATAAGAACCTCCTTTTCAGTGAAAGAGAATATTTGTGAATCAAGACAAAGAAATAGTTATTGCTTTTGGACAATGTGGGAGGGATTTTATCTTCGGTTAGTGTTGATTAGAAAGATTTGATCTCTCATTTGATGAGAACTACCTCTGTAAAGGGCATTTTTATATACATTTGCAAGACAAAGGCACTTGTATGGAAGAGTGCATTGATGTGTATTTTTGGATTTGGGATGACTTTATAATTCATATATTTTCCAGGAAACCTGTGAGTGTAAGATTTCTTATTGTTTTGATATTACTTGGGGGTCATGTTGGGTAGTATACATACATATGGGTGTTACATATATAAGCAGAGTTAGACTTTAGAACAGCTGCTTCCTGTAAAGGATTAGGAATTTTAGTAGCTTCTGTCTGAGTGTGAGCAATAAAGGAATTTGGATCACAACTTTAGGATTTGTAATATTAGGAATGTAATGTTTGTTCATATGATATATTTCTGAAATACATGAGTAAATTATGTAACGTAATTGAATTCAAGCAAAATTTGTAGAATTTAGGATTATATACTACTATATTTAGTATTATGTATATGTCATACATTCTACTCCATAGAATGGTAATCAGTGGTGGTACACTGAGAAAAACAAAGGGAAAGGATTATCTTTTCTACATATTTTTAGAGTATTATTTTTTAAATGATTTTATTTATTTATTCATAGAAACACACACAGAGAGAGAGAGAGAGGCACAGGCACAGGCAAAGGGAGAAGCAGGCTCCACGCAGGGAGTCCAACATGGGACTCGATCCAGGGTCCCCAGGATCAAACCCCGGGCTGCAGGCGGTGCTAAACCGCTGCGCCACAGGGGCTGCCCTTTTCTACATATTCTTAAAAAGAGGTTTTATTTACTTATTCATGAGAGAATAGAGAGAGGCAGAGACATAGGCAGAGGATGAAGCGGGCTCCTTGCAGGGAGCCTGACGCGGGACTTGATCCCAGGACCCTGGGATCAGGACCTAAGCTGAAGGCAAATGGTCAACCTCTGAGCCACCCAGGTGCCCCTTTTCTACATATTTTTAATCCAGGTTTAGTTACCAAGGAATGACGTAGAATTAAAATATATACTCACTTTAAAAGTACAACAGTAATTCAAGACTCAAAGGATACCTTTTACCCTACTTGTTCTTTAATTACACACTCTTTAAGAGCATTAAAAGCATTTTTTAAAGGCATAAAATATTTTATGTTGAAGTAATCAGCAAATGAGACTTAATGGAAAAATATTGTCCACCTGTGTTCAAGCAAACATACTTAAAAGCAGGCTTTATTTTTCTAATTTAGAGTATATGGAAATTACATTTGGTCTTAATTACATTTGCCTATTTCTGTCTTAAAATAATTACTGATGGAAAAATAATAATGATGTGATACAGTACAAAAAGTACATTGTATAATTTAAAAACTGGGGGTTTTTTCAGCTTTAATATTTATTTATTTATTTATTATTTAGCTATTTATTTATTTATAGTTTCAGATTTTTATTTAAATTCCAGTGAGTTGGGCATCTGGGTGGCTCAGTGGTTGAGCGTCTGCCTTTGGCTCAGGTCGTGATCCAGGGGGCCTGGGATTGAGTCCCACATCAGGCTTCCCAGAGTGAGTCTCTCTCTATCTATGTCTCTCATTAATAAATAAATAAAAATTAAAAAAAATTCCAGTGAGTTAATGTAACGGTTTAATATTAGTTTCTAGTGGATTTAGTGATTTATCACTTACATACAACACCTAGTGCTCATCACAAGTGCCCTCCTTAATCCTCATCACTGACTTAACCCATCTCCCCCTCCAGCAACCCCCCAGTTTGTTCTCTCTATTTAAGAGTCTGAAAACCTGGGGGTTTAGTTCCAGCTTTTCTACTAATTAGTTGCATGACTTGAGGTTAGAGAGATAACTTGTCTAGGTTTGATTTCTATTTGTAAAATTGAGAAACTTGAACCAAATGTACTCCAAAGTTTTTTCTTGCCCTAATGTGTTTTTTTTTTAAAGATTTTATTCATTTATTCATGAGAATACACAGAGAGGAGAGAGAGAGAGAGAGAGAGAGAGGCAGAGACACAGGCAGAGGGAGAAGCAGGCTCCATACAGGGAGCCGGACGTGGGACTCGATCCCAGGTCTCCAGGATCACCCCCTGGGCTGAAGGCGGTGCTAAACCTCTGAACCACCTGGGCTGCCTGCCCTAATGTTTTATTATTTATTTGAGGGCTTAAAAGACTATAATATTCATTACATTGCCAAGACTCTCAAATAGAGGTGGTTAATACCAATCATGTGAAAGAGTAAAATGAGGGTCTTTTGTGTATAAGTCCAGTATGTGATTGGACTATCTTGTGACATTTTGAGAGCTTATAAAGACTTCTTAGGAAAGCCACAAAGAGGAGATAATAGGAAACTGAAACTTGTGATAGGCAGATAAATATAAAGGAATTAATACTGTTTGTTCCAGAGGAATATAAAAAATAGCCTAAGAACAGTTTTAAATGTTCTTCCATTTATGCAACAAGTATTTATATACAGCCTACTAAGTACAGGCATTGTTTTTATCAAGGATCTGAGGATGAGATGAGTTGAAGTTAGAATAAGCTGTAGCAAATGCTCCTTTTAGGAAGGAACAGTTCTCCATCAGGATGAGGATGTACTAGATTGAGTCACGCAAGGTGCTTGGGAGATCTCCTGTAGTCTTAAGAGATGATAGTCCCTTGTGTTTCAGATGGTTTAGGAAACATCTTGCCTAACGGTACCCTTTGTGTGCCTTCCCAAATGGAATCCTTAATTTCTTTTTCGCTCTTGCTAGCTTTGTCACCAAAAAAGTGGGAGATAAGACTTTTGCTAATTGCTCCATTTTTCTCTCAGTTAAAATATGCTAGAGCTTAGAGTGATGGGGATATATTAAGTAAGATAGAATAGGATTTCAGCCTTCCCTGACTAATGCTTTCTCAATGTAGCGTCATTAAAAACCACTAGTTCCCAGAGTAATTGTTTTCAAACATAAGCATGAAAATATATTACAAAACTAACTGTGGTCTTTAGGTTGCATGATGCCCCAGTGATGAAATCAGCTTTCTGCTTACTGTATTCTCTAAACCCCTTAAATGGGTCTGAGGATTTCCTCTACCACCTTGCCCTTAATTCAGCATGGCTCTGTGGGGTTCACAGTGTAGAAGTGATTTTGAAGTAGCTCATTGTTTTGAAATTTCTTTGTCATTTCTTGCATTATTTGGATAAGTAAGAGTTATCCATGCTTTCCGTGGTTTTCTCTTTTACATTTTTACAGAAGTAAGAACAGAATACAATAACTCTTTTTTAAAAAGCTTTTATTTAAATTCCAGTTAATTAGCATACCTTGTAATATTAGTTTCAGGTGTACAATGTAGTGATTCAACACTTCCAAACTACACCCCATGCTTATTGCAACAAGGGCTGTCCTTAATCCCCATCACCTATTTCATCCATCCCCGTGCTTCCCTCCCCTCTGTTAATCATTAGGTTGTTCTTGATAATTAAGAACCTGTTTCTTGGTTTCTCTCTCTCTCTCTCTATTTTCCCTTTGCTCTTTTGTTTTGTTTCTAAATTTTTTGTTTCTAAATTTCACATATGAGTAAAATCGTATGGCATTTGTGTTTCTCTGACTTATTTCACTTTCTAGCTCCATTCACATCGTTGCACTCCTTAACACGTATTTATTATTGTGAAAGTACAATTGCACAGAGTGTTTGTATGACTCACTATATGCTATCAGAATCAGGGGTTGATTCATAGACCTTATAAAACCAGGGTCTCAAATTATGCTGTCTTACCTATAGCAATATCTTACCCATATCTTACTACATAGGAGATAATAGTTTTACCTTTAATACTAAGCTATGAGTAGCCTATATTTTTACTAAAGCATCCTACTTAGGCTTCATTTGATTTAAGCCTTCTTAATTTTGAGAACAGAATTAATTTACTCTAATAAGGCAGAGATTTACTGTTTTGTGAATAGGAATCTGTCTAGAATCTCTGACTCAAAGTGTGGCCCATGGAGCAGCAACATATGCATCATCCTTTAGCTTGTTAGAAATGCAAACTCCCTATCCTTCTCTCCCTAATTATCGGATTGGAATCTGCATCTTGGCCAGAAACCCCATTCGTGTGCATGTTAGATTTGAGAAGCACTGGAGCTAAGTGTATAAATCACACTAATTCTAGCTGAGATTGCTTTGAGGTTGGTGGCGGAACAGTTAATTGTAAATTATGTTTACTTTTGATCTGGAGAAAAAAATAAACCCAACAACTGTGAATGACTGGTGTAGTCTGAGAATATTGAAAATGATGAAAGTGTGTAAGTTATATGAAGTCTGTGAGAAATTAGAAATATTGGTAAGAAGTAAGATAAAAAATTATCCCAGAAAACATGAACTAAATGTGTGTGTACATAGTATTCTGTAATGCATTGTATTGAGGAAATTGAACATAGGAAACATCATGATACATGTAATGTAGGCCTAATAGTGGACAGAGTGTCAGAAATGAATCAGTGATAGATCATAGTGGTCACCGTTCCACGGCTGGTTTGATTTGTTAGAGATTTTCTTAAAGGCAGAAGCGCTCGTGTGCTTTTCATGCAGTAAGTGTCACTGTTTGCTAGAAAAATAAAAATAAACTGGAGAGTGTTAAGAGATGGGCTAAAAGATTGATTATGACATAGGAAGAACTGATTTATGAGGAAAGAGAAAAATAATTAAATGGGCAGCACTATGCTATAAAAAAGAGGCTATGGAGACATGGATATTTATCTGATATTTCTCTTGCTGTTTCCTGTAGTATCCATATGAAAGATGCAAAAATATTAGGATGTAAGGATGCTGAGAAATTTGTTACAGAACAAAGCAATATTGGCTCTAACTACTCAATTAAATTAGAGCAATATCAAAGTTTCAGAAAATTTTACGTGGTCCATGAGAAATGACCGTGAATGGGATGACTTTATCCCTGAGAACTGTTGAAAGCTCTGTGGGCAAAAAATGGAAGATCATTTATTAAATTGTTGAATTATCTCTCCAGGGAAATAATTGCAACCCCATCCCTTGAAAATTCTAAAATTAGGGTGGAAAGAAACCAGGATATTGCCTATGGGAACTCTACTTTTGGCAGAGACCTTGTGATTGATGAGTGACGTTTTTCTTCTACAATATCTTTGATTATTGCTCATGGTTACCATACATAGAAACATTTTTTCATCAGGTTGGTATCTTATTTAAATTTTTAAAAAATGCTAGTTTCTAGAAAAACAGCTAGAGGGTATCACTTGTCTGCCCTCCATGGTGTCTGCCTCCTTGGTAATGGTAGGCTTACCTGCAATTCTGTTTTCATTTCTCTTCACCATGTAATTCATTAAGAGATGCAATTTAGTGTGTATTGGAAGTGAATTCATTTCCTACATTATCTTCATTCAGAAAGCTAAAAAGAAAAGCCCAAAATATCTTGCCTTTTGCACCCATTTGCCAAATGAATACAGAAACTGTGTATGAAACTCTCCAATGAAGTCATCTAGTGCTTCAAAGAGTTTCGTGATCCTTTTTATCCAGATGAAAAAGCAGCTCATGTTTGCCTAGGCTAATGGTCCAAGAGCACTGCATTTCCTTCTCCCTCCCTCTGTAGACTTTTCCCCCAGTGATCTATATCAGCTGAAAAGGGGAGACCAGAACCCCAATTCCATTGGTCACAAATAAAGCACAACACAATTATTTAATATTATAATTATTACTTGACTTTGTCGTGCTAATTCCTTCACACCCACATTTATATTGTCTAGGAGATCTAGCTTAATGTAGGTGCTGCTAAGGACAATTCATATCGAATATGACTGGAGATATTAGGTGTACTTCATGTTGGTGTCAGAAGCTTCCAAACTTAAATATTAAGTCATATTAATTAAACTCCATCATGTGCTCCATAACATGAATTGCTTTCTTGTTGGTATTTTCTAAATTATTGTACAGTTTTATTATTCATGACTTTGTGCTCCTGCTTTAGTTTTAAGAAACTCTTACTGTCTTTAGCCCAGAGTTCTTCTTCCTTTCCTTCTTGAAAGAATTCTAGACCTAAACAAAAGAGGTTAAGATTACATTCCACCATTGTGTCCCTAATACAAAGATAACCTCCTCTGTATCCTGCTTTTGTGAAAATGGCTCTAGCAAATTGCCAGTGTCTTACATGTGCAAACGACAGCTGTCTCCAAGATGAAAACTAATTGGGAAATAAAAATAAAATTGATGGGTTACAATCTTTCTTTTTCTTTTCTTGCTTCCTGACTGATAGACCTACCAGAGGAACAGGGAAAAGAGTCTTTTTTCTTTCTACATCGTTCTACTAGTGTCATATTGATTCTCTCTCAAGTACACCCTGTGGTCTCAGATGATCACATATTTTCTTACATTCTTCCTATTGATACAGCACCTTGACTCGTGGGTTGACACACACTGCTTGTGTTTTGGCGACACGGCTCATCGTTGATATTCCTGGAGTGTGCCAAGCTTCCCAGGATGAAATAAGGGAGCAGGCTGTTTCACAATAGTGTTCTCATTCTTTGAAAAGTGGTTATTGTTCACCCCAAGTGCTACCTTAAGTCTCTGTTACTGTTGCTTAACATCGCTCTTGACCACTACAACAATGCTCGAGTTCTCATGTGTCTCTGTTGGTGCAGGAAGAAAAGATTCCTCAGCCGAGCATCAAATTGTTCTACTGTTACACTATTTGTAAGAAGAAAGAAGTGGATTATAAGGTGTCAGAAAGAATACAAGGTGACCTGCCCATATACCTCTGCGTGGCTCTCTTTCTTACCTTTGTATTCTCTCGTGCCCCCCTCCCTCTGTTTCAGCTAGCCGTGAGGTGGTTGGAACACAACTGCCATTACCAGTACATGGATGAGCTCCTGCAGTATATCCGCTTCGGCCTGATGGACGTGGATACTCTCCATACAGTTGCCCTGTCCCACCCCCTGGTCCAGGCCAGTGAAACTGCAACGGCTCTTGTCAATGAGGCCCTGGAATACCACCAGAGCATCTATGCACAGCCCGTTTGGCAAACTCGCAGGACCAAACCGCGGTTCCAGTCAGACACTCTGTATATCATTGGCGGGAAAAAGCGTGAGGTCTGTAAAGTCAAGGAACTTCGGTACTTCAATCCCGTTGACCAGGAGAATGCTCTCATAGCTGCCATTGCCAACTGGAGTGAGCTGGCTCCCATGCCCGTGGGAAGGAGCCACCACTGTGTGGCAGTCATGGGGGACTTTCTGTTTGTAGCAGGAGGAGAAGTTGAGCATGCTAGTGGCCGGACGTGTGCCGTGAGGACTGCCTGTCGCTATGACCCCCGCAGTAATTCCTGGGCCGAGATAGCACCCATGAAAAACTGCCGGGAGCATTTTGTGCTGGGGGCCATGGATGAGTACCTGTATGCGGTGGGGGGCAGGAATGAACTGCGCCAGGTGCTGCCCACCGTGGAGCGATACTGCCCCAAGAAGAACAAGTGGACTTTTGTGCAGTCCTTTGACCGATCGCTTTCATGTCACGCCGGATATGTGGCAGATGGCCTTCTTTGGATATCAGGTAGAACATGGCTCATGTGTTGGATTTGTCAAAAAGTACTTTCGCTGTGGCATGAATTTAAAAGTTGAGCTTCGGTAGTCGGGGCCATGTGTGACTGAACCCCTGACCGGAGGATGCCACCTCAGCTGCTGAGCATTCATTTCTTGGGCACCTGCTCTGTGGAGAGCAGTGTCACTGGAAGTAATCGACCTTGCGTGACCTTATTTTATTTTATTTTATTTTATTTTATTTTATTTTATTTTATTTTATTTATTTTATTATTTTATTTTATTTTATTTTATTATTTTATATTTATTCATGAGAGACACAGAGAGAGAGAGGTAGAGACACAGGCAGAGGGAGAAGCAGGCCCCATGCAGGGACCCTGATGTGGGATTCGATCCCCTGACTCCAGGATCACATCCTGGGCCAAAGGCAGGTGCTAAATCACTGAGCCACCCAGGCGTCCCCCTTTCGTGACTTTCTGAGTGAGCAAAGTTTAAGGTGGAAATTAATGGCTCATCACAACCTTTTTCTTTTCTTCTTTCTTTCTTTCTTTCTTTCTTTCTTTCTTTCTTTCTTTCTTTCTTTCTTTCTTTCTTAAGATTTTGTGTATTTATTCATGAGAGACACAGAGACAGAGACAGAGAGAGAGAGGCAGAGACACAGGCAGAGGGAGAAGCAGGCTCCATGCAGGGAGCCCGACGTGGGACTCCATCCCGGGTCTCCAGGATCAGGCCCTGGGCTGAAGGTGGACACTCAACCGCTGAGCCACCCAGGGATCCCCCATCACAACCTTTATCTACCAAACCTTCTGTTGTTTAGATTGTCAGTTTTTTGATACTCATGGATTGTTTTGCATACCTTGTGGTTTCTCCAGATTCTTCACTTTTTTTTTTTTTAAATCATTCTGGGCTGCTTGACTAGGAGAAGTCTCATCAAAGACAGGGCAGGCAGAGTAAAAACCCAGTAAATCCATTTTGATGGGTATAGCAATGGGCTCTGTGTATCCAGTTAGGAGCCATGCTGTGCATGGAGGGAAGGGATCTCAGTTATTGGCTAAAATAATGCTTTTGTATTGTCTGTGGACTGTAGATATACACAACAACCGAAATTCCTTATTCTTGCTTACTCTCCTATTCTTACTGATTATTAGGGGCGTACTTATTTTAGTTTACATTTTCTTCAAATTTTTTTAAAGCCCTTTGATGATGAATAAAGGAAACTAATATAATGAACTCCATGTACCAATGACCCAGTTCCAACAGTATTCCAGTCGTTGCCAATCTTGTTTCATCTGCACCACATATTCTGCGAACCCCTCATGGCTTCCTCTTCACTGGTACAGAAGGAGTCTATGAGGCATAACTTATCAACATCACATTATCAACCTGTATTTCTAACCCAATTCTTTAAAAGACCTAAACTGTTCTTTTGAAAGGGTTGCCTGTTGGGGAAGAAAGTTCCATCTTCTCTCAGTTGGAGGATACTCATTTTGTAACCCAGATGGAACTTGTTGAATTTCCATGTCAAGTACAAAGAGAAATAGGAAAATCAGATAACTTTAATTCTAAGAGTAACATTGAGATGTTTGTACTTAGAAGACGTAATCAGGCTTTTTTTTTAAAGTCTGTACATCTTAATCCATTTCATGTATTTCATGCATCGCCCTACCTGCCTCCCCACTGGCAAGCACCAATGTAATGTGTTATCTGTATTTATAATTTTGTTTCTGATGTTCTTTATTTGCTTGTTCATTTGTTTTTTAGGTTCCATGCATAAGTGAAATTATATGGTATTTGTCTTTTTCTAACTTATTTTACTTAGCATAATACCCTCTAGGTCCATCTATGTTGTTACGAGTGGCATGATCTCATTCTTTTTTTTTATGGCTGAGTAATATTTCCATTCGTAGATCAGTGGACATTAGGGCTGCTTCCATAATTTGGCTATTGAAAATAAAGCTGCAGTAAACATAGGGGTGCATAAATCTTTTTGATTTAGTGTTTCTTTATTCTTTGGATAAATACAAGTAGCAAAATTACACGGTCATATGGTAATTTTTTTTTTTTTTAAGGAATCCCCAAACTGTTTTCCCATAGCGGCTACACCAGTTTGCATTCCCACAAAAAGTGCATGAGTGTTTTTCTCGACATCCTCACCAATACTTGTTTCTTTTGTTTTTGGTTTTACCATTCTAACAGGTATGAGGTACTATATCATTGTGATCATGATTTGCATTTTCCTGATGATGAGTGATGCTAAGCATCTTTTCATGTGTCTGTTGGCCATCTGTATGTCTTCTTTGGAGAAATGTCTGTTCATGTCTTCTGCTCATTTTTAAATTGGATTATTTGGTTTTTGGTGTTGAGTTGTATAAGTTGTTTATACATTTTGGATACTAACCCTTTATCAGATATTTTGTTTGCAATATCTTCTCCCATTCATTAGATTGTCTTTTAGATTTATTGATTATTTCCTTTGCTGGGCAGAAGCTTTTAATTTTGATGTAGTCCCAATAGTTCATTTTTGCTTGTGTCTCCCTTGCCTCAGGAGACATATCAAGAAAAATGTTGTTATGACTGATGTCAGAGAAATCACTGCCTGTCCTCTCTTCTAGGATTTGTATGATTTTAGGTCTCACATTTAGGTCCTTAATCCATGTTGAGTTTATTTTTATGTATGGTGTAAGAAAGTGGTCCAGTTTCATTCTTTTGCACGTTGCTGCCCAGTTTTCCCAACACCATTTGTTCGAGACTGTCTTTTTCCCATTACATATTCTTTATTACTTTATCAAAGATTAGTTGATCATATAAATATGGGTTTATTCTTGGGATCTCTATTACATTCCATTGATCTTTGTTTCTGTTTTTGTGTCAGTACCATACTGTTTTGATTACTACATCTTTGTAGTATATCTTGAAATCTGGGATTGTGATACCTCCAGTTTTGGTCTTCATTTTCAGGATTGCTTTTGCTATTCAGGGCCTTTTGTGGTTCCATACAAATGTTAGGGTTGTTTATTATAGTTCTGCAAAAACTGCTATTAGTATTTTGATAGAGATTGCATTAAATCTGTAGATTGCTCTGGGTAGTATGGACATTTTAACGATATTTATTCTCTGAAATCCATGAGCATGAAGTATCTTTCCATTTGTTTGTGTCATCTTCAATTTGCTTCATTAGTTTTTTTTTTTTTTTTTAAGATTTTATTTATTTATTTGAGAGAGAGAGCATGAGCAGGGAAGGGGAATTGGCAAAGAGGAAGAAGCAGACTCCCTGCTGAGCAGGGAGCCAGATGCAGTGCTCAATTCCAGGATCCCAGGATCATGACCTGAACCAAAGGCAGACACTTAACCAACTGAGCCACCCAGGTGCCCCTCCTTCCTCAGTGTTTTATAATTTTTAGGGTATAGGTCTTACCTTCTTGGTTAAATTTATTTGTAGGTATTTTATTCTTTTTGACACAATTCTGAATGGGATTGTTTTCTTAATTTCTCTTTCTGCTACTTACCACTGTATAGAAATTCAACATTTCTATATATTGGTTTTTTTATTCCTGTATTCATTGTATTGTATCCATCTGTTCATTGTATCTACTTCACTGTATTCATTTGTCAGTTTGAGTAGCTTTTTTTTTTTTTTGCTTGAATTTTTAGGATTTTCTGTATATGGTATAATGTCATCTGCAAAGTGAAATTTTTTTTTAAAGATTTTATTTATTTATTCATGAGAGACACATAAAGAGAGGCAGGCAGAGACATAGGCAGAGGGAGAAGCAGGCTCCATGCAGGGAGCCTCATCTGGGACTCGATCCCGGGACCATGGGATCACACCCTGGGCCAGAGGCAAATGCTCAACTGCTGAGCCACCCAGGCATCCCTGCAAACTGAAATTTTTACTTCTTCCTTACAAATTTGGATGCCTTTTTTTCCTAGTCTATTTGCTATGGCTAGGACTTCAGTGCTATATCAAATACAAGTAGTGAGAGTGGACATCCTTATCTTGTTCCTAATCTTAGAGGGAAAGCTCTCAGCTTTTTCCCTTTAAGTATGATGTTAGTTGTGGGTTTGTCATCTATGGCCTTTATTAGGTTGAAATTATGTTCCACCTAGCCCTACTTCGTTGAGGGTTTTTTTATCATGAATGTGACGTACTTTGTTAAATAGTTTTTCTGCATCTATGAAATGATGGTTTTTATTCTTTTTCTTGTTGATGTGATGTGTCGCATTGATAGAATTGCAAATATTGAACCATTTCAGCATCCCAAGAATAAATCCCACTTGATTGTGGTGAATTATTTTTTAATGTTTATTTATTTTTTTAAAGATAGATTCATTCATTCATTCATTCATTCATTCATTTATTTGTGAGAGACACACAGAGAGAGAGAGAGGAAGAAACACAGGCAGAGCGAAAAGCAGGCTCCATGCAGGGAGCCTGATGCAGGACTCGATCCCGGAACCATGGGATCACGCCCTGGGCCAAAGGCAGATGCTCAACCACTGAGCCACCCAGGAGTCCCGGTGAATTATTTTTTAGTGTGCTATTAGATTTGGTGTGCTAATCTTTTGTTGAGAATGTTTGCGTCTGTGTTTCATCAGAGATGCTGTCCTGAGGTTCTCTTTTTTTGTGGTGTCTTTATCTGGTTTTCGTACAGGATAACACTGGCCTCATAGAATGAATTTGGAAGCTTCCTTTCCTCTCCTATTTTTTGGAATAGTTTGAGAAGAATACATGTTAACTCTTCCCTAAATGTTTGGTAGAATTCATCCGTGAAGCTATCTGGTCTGGACTTTTGTTTTGGGGAATTTTCTGATTACTGACTCAGTTTCACTACTAGTAATCCATCTGTTCAAATATTCTATTTCTTCCTGATTCAGTTTTGGGAAGTTATATGATTTTAGGAATTTAGCCAGTTCTTCTAGGTTGTCCAATTTGTTGGCCTATAATTTTTCACAATGTTCTCTTATAATCCTTTATATTTCTGTGGTGTTGTTATTTCTCCTCTTCCATTTTTGGAGTTGAGTCCTCTCTCTCTTTCTCCTATTTTTTTCTTTTCTCTCTCTCTCTCTCTCTCTCTCTCTCTTTTTGATAAGTCTGGTTAAAGATTTGATCATTACAAAGAACCAGCTGCTGGTTTTGTTGATCTATTCTATTGAGGTTTTTTTGCTTTGTTTTTAGTTCCTATTTCATTTATCTCTGCTCTAGTTTGTGTTATTTCCTTCCTTCTACTGGTTTTGGGTTTTGTTTAGTCCTCTTTTTCAGCTCCTTTAGGTACAAGTTTAAGATTGTTTGTTTGAGATTTTTCTTGCTTCTTGAGATAAGCCTGTATGCTGTAAAGATCCCTCTTAGAACAACTTTTGCTGTAACCCAAAGATTTTGGACCATTGTGTTATAATTTTCATTTGTCTCCAAGTATTTTTTTATTTCCTCTTCTATGTCTCAGGTGACCTGTTCATTGTTTAGCATCATGTTATTTAACCTCCATGTATTTGTGTTCTTTACAGGTTTTTTTCTTGATTGATTTCTAGTTTCATATTGTTGTGACCAGGAAAGATGCATGGTATGACTTCAGTCTTTTTGAATTTGTTGCGACTTCTTTTGTGGCCTAATGTGTGGTCTATTGTAGAGGATTTTGCATGTGTACTAGGAAGGAATGTGTATTCTGCTGTTTTATGATGGAATATTCTGAATGTATCTCTTAGGTCCATCTGGTCCAATGTTCATTCAAAGCCAGTGTTTCCTTTTGATTTTATGTTTGGTTTACCTATCCATTGATATAAGCATGGGACTTACTACTTAGTATTACTATAAAGTTCCCTACTATTTTGTATTACTATTGATTACTTCCTTTATGTTTGTTATTAGCTGCTTTAATTATTTAGGTGCTCCCCTGTAGGATGCATAAATATTTACAATTGTTATATCTTCTTGTTGAATTGTTCCCCTTATGATTATATAGTGTCCTTGTGTCTTATTATGGTCTTTTTTGAAAGTCTATTTTGTTTGATATAAGTATTGCTACCCTGGCTTTCTTTTTTACTTCCATTTGCATGATAAATGCTTTTCCTTCCCTTTACTTTCAATCTGCATGTGTCTTTAAATCTGAAATGACTCTCTTGTAGGCTGCATACTGATGGGTCTTGCTTTTTTATCAATTCTGTCACTCTGTGTCTTTTGGTGTTTAGTGCAATAATTGATAGGCATGTCCTTAGTGCCATTCCGTTACTTGTTTTATGGTTGTGCTTATAGTTCTTCTCTATTCCTATCTTCTCTTGCCCTCTTCTCTCTCATGGTTTGTTGACTTTCTTTTTTTAAATTTTTTTAAAGAATTTATTTATTCATGAGAGACAGAGGAGAGACGGGGGGGGGGTGGGCAGAGACACAGACAGAGGGAAAAGCAGGCTCCATGTAGGGAGCCTGACGTGGGACTCGATCCAGGGTCTCTAGAATCACCCCGCAGGCTGAAGGCGGTGCTAAATTGCTGAGCCAACTGGGCTGCCCGTTTGTTGACTTTCTTTAGTGAAATGCATGGATTCTTTCTCTTTGTTTTTTGCATAACTCTTATGGTTTTTATTTGTGGTTACCACTAGGTGTGTGTATATAACATGCATATAGCAGTCTATATTAAGTTGATGGTCACTTAAGTTTGAATGTATTTTTTTTACCTACCCCTCCAAATTTTAGGTACACACACACACACACACACACACACAAATAGATCATGGCACTTCTTTTTGACCTGCAAAGTTTGTGCTAAAAAAATCACCTGATAGCTCTGGGGTTTCCCTGTATGTAACTGTTTTATCTTGCTGCTTTTAAAATTCTCTGTTTTGGGGCAGCCCGGGTGGCTCAACGGTTTAGCGCTGCCTTCAGCCCAGGGCCTGATCCTGGAGACCTGGGATTGAGTCCCACCTCAGGCTCCATGCATGGAGCCTCCTTCTCCCTCTTCCTGTGTCCCTGCCTCTCTCTCTCTCTGTGTCTCATGAATAAATAAAATCTTTAAAAAAAGTAAAATAAAATTCTCTGTTTATCACTACTTTTTGCCATTTTAAGTACTATGTGTCTTGGTGTGTACCTCCTTGGGTTGAATTTGTTGGGGGCTCTCTGTGGCTTCTGGAACTGGATTTGTTTCCCCATATGTGGGAAATTTTCAGTTATTATTTCTTCAAATAAATTCTCTGCCCCCTTTTCTCCCTCTTCTCCTTCTGGGATCCCTATAATTCTAATATTATTATGCATGATGGTGTCACTTAGTTCCCTAAGTCTATTTTCATTTTTTATTATATTTTTCTTTCCTGTTCAGCTTGATTGCTCTTCATTACCCAGTACTTTAGGTCACTGATCCATTCTTCTTCTTCCTCTAGTGTGCTATGTATTCCATCTAGTATACATTTAATTTCAGTTATTGAGTCCTTTATCTCTGATGGGTTCTTTTTACTGTAACTATCTTTTTATTAAGGGTCTCACTGAAATCCTCTTTTCTTTCCTCCAGTCAAGTGAGTATCTTTATGACCATTACTTCAAATTCTCTATCAGGCTTATTATTTATCTCTGTTTTATTTATATTTTTTGCTGTGATTTTGTCCTGTTATTTCATTTTGGACATATTCCTCTGTCTCCTCATTTTGTGTAACTCTCTGTGTCTGTTTCTATGTGTAGGGAAAATAAGCTACATCTTTTGCTCTTGAAAATAATGTCCTTATGAAGAACAGGTCCTAGAGTTCCTTGCAGTGCAATGTCCCCTATTCACCAAAACCTGGCACTTTAGGGGTGTTTTGAATGCATGTTGTGTATGTCCTGCTGTTGTCACTTATCTACAGTGGCCCTCTTTGTCTATTGTGGTCAGGATTTGATACTTGCATTATTAGTAGCTAGTGTGGGACCACCTTAGAATTAAGTTGAGCCAGACCAGGCATTTGCCAGAGATGAAGTACCACTGAACTTTTGGAGAATGTGGGGTGGGGTGTGTGGTGCCAGCAAGGTTTGTGTTGATAGGCGAGACCTGTAGCTGCCTCAACCAAGGCAGGCCAGGATGGAGGAAGTGGGCATAGAGAAGCATTCAGGGGCAGGTCAAGTGGTGTTAGCAAGGTTTATGTGGTTCTGCTGTGGAAGGGGATCTGCAGCTGAGGCCTGGCTGGTGGGGGCACGTCTGCAAGACGACATGGGATGGGTGCTTTTAAGTTATGTGGAGGGTGTTGGCACTGTGCTGGGCCCAGCAGGTGTCAATGTATCTAGGCTGGGGATGGGGGAGGGAAATTGTGCTCCCAAACTATTTTGTTCCTGAAAAGTCCCCCAATTATCCCTGTCCCTCCAGCATGCACTCTGAGAGTAGTAAACAAATTTTTCTCCTGTGTACCCCCAGGTGTTTCTCAAACTGCTGCTTCTATGCTGTATCTATGTGGGACTCTTTGTTGTGCTGTATCTTTAATAGTGGGGAATCAGTTACCTCTCACCCTCCCACCCCATGAGCCTACTGATTTTTTTAAGTTCCAGGTTTTAAAACCCCTGATTATAAGATCTTGTGAATTTTGTCCCCTCTGCTTTTCAAAGCCAAATGATAAAGGGATTCATTTTCTCTGTGTAGGCTTCCTGGTGTGAGAGTCCTTTCTTTTCCCTCTGCGTGCTATGGAGTCCCTTCCTTCTATTGATGTTCCTGTAGGTCCATTTAGTTCTTGACTATGTCTGTGCCCTTCCTATCCTCTTTGATGTAGCCTCTTTTCTACATTTAGCTGTGGAGAGTCTGTTCTGCCATCTTTAGGTCATTGTTTTGGGTTATTTGCACTGAAGTGGTTGTTACCTAGTTGTAGCTGTAGGACAAGGTGAGCTTAGGTTCCTTCTACTCTGTCACCTTCTTCAGAAGTCCTGATCATACAGTTTTTACTTTTGGTTTTGTTATTGTGATGTATCATGTTGATTGATTTGTGAATATTGAACTATCCTTGCATCCCAGGAATAAATCCCACTTTATTAGAGTGAATGATCCCAATATATTGTTAGATTTATTTTGCTAATCTTTTGTTTGAAGAATTTTGCATTTGTGTTCACTGGGGATATTGGCCTATAGTTTTCTTTTTCTTTTTCTTTTTCTTTTTCTTTTTCTTTTTCTTTTTCTTTTTCTTTTTCTTTTTCTTTTTCTCTTTCTCTTTCTCTTTCTCTTTCTTTTTCTCTTTCTTTTTTTTTTTTTTTGTAGTGTCTTCATCTGGTATTGGTATCAGGGTAATGCTGGCCTCACAGAATGAATTTGGAAGCTTCCCTTCCTCTTCTATTTTTTGGAATAGTCTCAAAACAATTAGTATTAACTCTTTAAATGTTGGGTAGAATTCACCTGTGTAGCTGTCTGGTCTTGGGCTTTTGTTTGTTGGGAATTTTTGATAACCAATTCAATTTTGTTACTAGTAATTTGTCTGTTTGGATTTTCTGTTTATTTCTGGATTCTATGTTTTGGAAGATTATATGTTTCTAGGAATTTATCTGTATTTTCTGGTTGTTCAACTTGTAGACATGAAATTTTTCATAGATGGAGCACATGAGTGACTCAGTTGGTTAAGCCTCCAACTTTTGGTTTTGGCTTAGGTCATGATTTCAGGACTGTGAGATTGAGCCCTGCATCTGGCTCAGTGCTCAGTGTGGAGTCTATTTGGGATTCTTTCCCTCTTCTTCTCCCTTCTCCCTGCCATTCCCCTTGTGCACAATCGCTCTCTCTCAAATAAAAAAATAAATAGAATCTTAAATTTTTTTCTAGTTATTTCTTGCAATCCTTTGTATTTTGGTGATATTGGTTGTTACTTCTCTACCTTCATTTCTGATTTTGTTTGAGTCCTCTTATCTTCTGTGTGAGTCAGTCTAAAGGTTTATTGGTTTATCTTTTCAATGAACCATCTCTTGGTTCCACTGATCTTGTCTATTGTTATTTTAGTCTTTGTTTCAGTTCCATGCACTCTGAACTGTATTGTTTCCTTCCTTCTACTAACCTTGGGCTTTGTTTGTTCTTATTTTTCTAGTTTTCTTTTTTTAAAGATTTATTTTATTCGAGAGAGAGAAAGAGAGAGAGAGAGGCAGAGACACAGGCAGAGGGAGAAGCAGGCTCCATGCAGGGAGCCGGACGTGGGACTCAATTCCGGGTCTCCAGGATCATGCCCTGGGCTGAAGGCGGCGCTAAACCACTGAGTCACCTGGGCAGCCCTTTTAATAGTTTTTTTTTAGGTGTAAGTTTATTTGAAATAATTTTGCTACTTGAGGTACACCTGTATCACTACAAACTTTCCTCTTAGATTGCTTTTGCTGTGCCCAAAAGGTTTTTGACCCTTGTGTTGTCATTTTCATTTGTATCCATGTAATATTTAATTTTCTCTTTGATTTCTTCACTGACCTATTTTTTTGTTCATTTAGTAGCATGTTTTTTGTGTTTCTGTTTTTTCCATTTTTTCTTCTAATTGATTTCTAGTTTTATACTGTTTTGGTCAGAAAAGGTGCTTGATATAGTTTTAATCCTCTTAAATGTATAGAGACTTGTTTTGTTGCCTAACATGTGATCTCTCCTGGAGAATGTTCCACGTGCAATTGAAAAGATTTTATATTCTGCTGCTTTTGGTTGTAATGTTTTGTGTATCTGTTAAGTCCATCTGATCTAATGTGTCATTGAAGACACTGTTCCCTTATTGATTTTCTGTCTGGATGATTTATCCATTGATATAAGTGAGAGAAGCAAACACCTTTAAGTAAATCTTGAAGACTTCTCAGCTTTCTCCAATAATCTTTTCTAGTTGTTTAACATCTGCTCTGACAAAATTCTCCCTTGCATTTGAATTAAATTCATTTGTATTCTGCCCATTTTTCCTTCCACTGTCCTCAATAGTCAGGGAGACAGCGGTAGTCTTGGCTTACAGGACAATGCCTCAGTTATTGGCAATTCATTGATTTTCATTGGAGAAAGATAGCTCATGTCAGGTTTTAAGTGCTCTATAATTAATGAATGAAGTTAAGAATTGGATTAACGAAGAAGATAAATGAGACGGATCCAATAATTGCTGGTCTTATATAACAAAAACATTAGATATGAGTGAACATTAGTATATGTAGATATCGTTAGATAAAAACTTCATTTATCTTTTAAGTATATATTTCAATATTTAAGAAAATAACCACCTTGACTATATCTTGTTGGCTTTGCTGAAGAAATTTCAAACTTGGCTACAAATAAGCCTTTGCTAATAGAAGGAACAGATATGTGCTTGACTTGGAGACAAAACAATGATGGATTAATGAAATCAATGTAATTTATATTTTCTTCCAACTTATATTCCTTCCATTGACTCATTTAGTTTTCATATGTCATTAATGCATTCCTAAATTTTGCATTGCATTTCTAAGTTATATATGAATTTCTCACAAATATTTTAAAAAATATTTCCTGTTTTCTTAGCTTTTAAAAACTAGTTTTTAAAAAAATACTGCAGTTTCCCATACATATTCTTAAAGGTTTGAAATATTTAACATCTTCTTTAGTGAGGCCTTAGTAAAACACAGAAACTCATCCTAGACTGGCTAAATCTATCATTCTGGTATCAAGCTGATTTCTCTTTCAATATGAGTCTGTATGTTTCCTTTTCCATTTTATTAAATGTATCAACTTATTATAGATCTTATTGCTCTATCACTTTGTTTTTCCCCCACTGTGAAAGGAAATACATTTCCTTTGTTCTTCTTTTGCACTAATGTATGCTGCCTGTGTTAACCATACTTAATGAAAACAATCACAATTTTCTCAGGTTTGTTTCTCCCTACTGTGTACTTGAGATGAAAAACTCACTTCCCTGTGTATAGTACAATACCTTTAATTGGAAAGAAAAGGAAATCACCAGTGACATTTCTAATACCATCAGTTGTCTGCCTCTTTCCTCAGCACCAGCTTATAATAAATCAATTGTGAATCTAACCATGGATGGGGAAAGGTACTAGATTTGCTAACAGCCCCCTTAAAAAAAAACAAAGCAGGTATATGTCACCCTATCACTGATTTAGAAGTGTTGCCCAGATTTATTGTTGCAAATAAAAATGTTTGAGGCTATTCCTTATCCTTTATCAAATAATCAAGTATTTCCAATTTAATTGATGAGGGGATCAGGTCATTGGCATACTTCTGGTAGTTTGCAAGCTTTGCCTGAGGTGAAGAAGTAAGGATTTTAGAATGTGGATTTTAGGAGCTTATTTCTGTTCCATAAAACACAAAGTGAATGTCTCTTTAGAGATTCAATATTTCTGGCATGTTCACTGGCTCTGCATACTCCCTCCCCTTTCTCTGTCCATTTTGGGGTCAGGACACCTTGAAACCTGTCCATGGTTTTTAAAATGAAACAAGCAGAGATGAATTCAGAAAATCAGGCTGTATGGATATGCCCATTAGCATTTAATTTAAGATGTTAGAGATAGTCAAATTTTACAGGCTCCTGTAGCATTTGACACTGTGACCCAATTCACAAATGCTCTACATCATTTCTACTTGAAATTCACAATACTGAAGCAAAAGAAGCATTAAATATTCTGTCGTTGTGCTTTAAAAGGTATGCTCTCCATTGTGAGGTATTGTTTGTGAACTACTAAAAAGATCCCTTTTTTGTGAGTGAAAATTAATCCTGAGCTCGTCTTGCAGAACAACTTACCTTTTCATTTTTGTCAAATGGCACCAAGATAATGGGAAGCTAACCACAAAATTAGTGCTTTAAAACTATAAACATAAGACAAATGCTACTATATTTATTCAAAAGTGGTATTTAGTGCTTTCCTGATTCTCTTGGTGAATGCTACATCCTTACTTAGTCTTGTGCTGGTTCATAGATAAATAAGATTAATTCAGGAAACACACTTCCTACCCTCTAGGAGCTGACAATCAAAGAACTCTTCAGATATTTCATTAATGAAAGAACATTTGTTAATGCTTCTTTAACTCCCTAGAGGATATGTTTATTTTCATCTTGATTAAATTTATATGAAGCTTGCATTGCCCCATTTTAAATAACTTTAATTTTTTCAAACCTACTAAAGGGACTTTGGCTTTTCTAGTATTCATTAAAATTAGGACAATGAAAATTTCATAAACATTTTTTAAGTGCTATAGCTTTAGCTTTTCTCTAGGTTTGTAAATAATACTTTACTTGTATCTAAAAAGTCACATACAAAATATTGGTAATTAATATGGGGGTGCAGTAAAGTCTGGCTTATGGTATCCTGAGGTCACAGGGCATGTGGGACTTGCTCTGCTTCTCACTGGCCAGGAGATGCTGAGCAACTTTCCTATCCTCCCTTAGTCTTTTTCCAGGCTAGTGTGGACTGACAAAGGAGAGTAAGACCTACATCCTGAATTGGGACTCACAGTGTGGTAGAGGGAACAGACTCTTCAACAAATGATTATGGTATTCTGGGTGATAGATGTGAGGATTGAAGTCTTTTCTCAGGAACAGAAGTGGTGTAAAGCAAGGAGGGCTTAATGCGGGTTTCACGAAGGTTCAGAGCACCTTCATCCTAACTTGGCCTTAGGTCCACTGGCTGCTTCCCATTTACTCATTAACCCTTCCCTCTCCTTGTGAGTGGGCTTCATGGTCCAAATATTTCAATAATTCTCCCGCCATCTAGCAAGCACTGGCTCTGGACCAACCCAGTGGTCCACTTTATCTGTGCCTATGCCAAGACAGCTAAATCCTGTGGGAAGAGGCCAGTTGACAGGAGGGCTTGGTGTGGGATCTGCTCAGCTCTCCGAGTCCTCTTTGTGCCCTACACTAGTGTCCTTCCATCCTCGCTACCCCTGCCCCCCTCAGCTCCTCCTCAGCCACCCTTCACTGCCTGGAACTTCCTCAAAACCCTCACCCCTCAGACTCAGAGACAGGACCTTTTCTTCTATTTTTTGGAGCAAATATCAGAGAGGAGGGTCCCACAGCAAGTCAGATGAGATGAGATGAGGCAGAGGAGAGTGAGAGGAGACAGATGGGCAAGAGGTAGATGAAAAGAGACCAACGCGGAAGGTTGGGAGCTAGTAGGGAGGAGGGTGCAGAGGAGGGGTCTGAGGAATAAGCCTGAGAATGTGGGATGGGCAAGGTCAGAGGAGGAGTGTTAAATCAAAACCAAAATGGAAAGGGCATGGTGAGAGGTGCCCAGTACTGCTGGGACATCACAGTCCAGAATATTCATTTTCTCTGTAATTTTCAATCAGGAACCCCTTGGTAACTTTAGTTAAAGTAGCTTTAGGGGAATGGAAGAAAGTAGAAGCAAGAATGTGGTAGCTTGGGGCGTGGAAGGAAAATGACGAAGTAGAAAGTGCAGGTATAGGTCAGAAGCTGGGATACCATCTCAATTTGGTTTCCTAAATTGGAGTTTACCCGACAACTTCCTGATTCTTATGCTCCACCTACCTACCAGGAGAGGATGTGCTGTTTGGTTTCTAGGTACACACATACTTTTTTCAGAAAAAAGAATAGGAAGGAAAGAAAAAGATGCGAGTTTGGCTGAGAGAAGAGAGAGTAGCTATTGGGAGAAATCCAGTCAAAGGAGGGAACTTTTTTTAAAGGATGCAAGTGCATTAAGCATACTGGTAGCTAAAGGAAAGGAGAGAGCAAAATTGAAGGTGAAGGGAAGGGGTCATTCTTTGGTTGGTAAAGGCTAAGCATATCCTCTAGGAATGGTGCCAAGTCCATGATGACAATAGGCACAGGGTCTCAAACAGGCAGGAGGGATTTGGACAGGAGAAGGGGAGACCCCTCAAACTCTAATCTTGGAAGATGGGGGACAACTCTAGGTGTGGACCTAGAGAAGCTCCCACATGAGGGTCAGGAACCTGAGGAGGTTGCTTGTTGATGGAATCAAGTGAGAGACAGGGTTGTCTGTTGAAGTTGTGCTATGTCAGGACCATGTAGAGGGTCTGAGGGAGGTGGCCTTCCAGGGCGGGGGTGGAGGTGGAGGACAGGGGGTTGGTAAAAAAGCCTCTGAGATAAAGCAGAGGGAACTGACATGTTTTTAAAAATTAAGTGTCAGAGCTCTTATTAAGGTTGGAAACAGCAAAATGATGGTGACCCAGTTTGTACATTTCTGTCTTTTTTTTTTTTGTATACTCACTAAAGAATGGAGAGGGCCGATCCTTGGATTCACTCCAGATGGAAGGTTTTTAGGCTGTGAATAGTCCAAAGGATCCTATTGGAAGGGTTCAGCTTGTTGGGTTGGGTGAGTGTCAAGGACTTAAGGTTTGCTTGAGGGTGAACAAATGTGTGTCTCAAGTAAGTACATGAGAGAGTATCTGTCTGTTGCCCCTGCGGGCAGCTACCGTATGAGGAAGCCACCGGCCTGCTGGAGGTTTGGAGCTTGAAGATGTGGTATGTCCACTTAAAAGTTCTTAGTGACCTGGTATCCCCTTAAGAATGAAATTTCTTCTTCGTTGCTTTAGACTCTTACAACCCTCTCCAGCTTTTTCTTTTCTTTTCACTTCTCCCCCAGCCTTTACTCTTCCCCATCTGAAAAAGACAAAAACAAAACCACCATTGTATTGCAGTGAGAATGAACCAAACAGCAATGACCATCCACAATGCTTTTGAATGAGCCAAATGGCTAACTAAGTATATAAACATTAAAATAAAAGAGCTAAATGGCTTTCAAGCCATCACCTTCAGTCTCCAAAATAATTAACAGAGGTTTCATCCTAAATGGACTTCCCTTTATTCTGGAGAAGTAGCACTTTGTTTACCCTCCCATTGCTGCTCAGGAGATGAGGCTTAAAGATGTTAAATAGTTTTGATAGATCACACAGCTGGTATTTGACAAAGTCAGAATTTGATCTCTGTGTCTCTGGTTTTTGAAAACCATGCTTTCCGCATAAAACCGTACAAACCAGTTGTTTATCGCTACAATAAAGGTCTCAAAAACAGATGCTTACATTGTAAAAAGAATTCCCGAATGACATGACTGAAAGTCAAAGATATACTGAAGAATTGTCATTCCTGGAGACTTGTTTAGATCAACGATCACTTGATTATCTTTAATTGTTTGACCACTTCCTCAGGGCACAAGAGTTGAGCCACAAAATAGACATTCTCTCCTTTTTGTGGAGAGAACAGTCTTTGTTTAGGTGATCCATTTGTGTCTGACCAGATGGATCTAAAAAAAAGGTGGAATAAAGAGGGAGCTGAATTACTTTACCTAAAAATATGGGAAATATGTCGTTTTTTTTATTTCTAAGAGGAGGGAAAGCTAAAGCTGCATCATGGAAATGGGAAGTGGTTAAAGAATTTGATGGCAGGAGGGAGATTAAAAACTCAACAAGAATACAGCAAGCCAGGACACTAGAGACAGGTAGAGGTGACCTTGAGAGCTTAACTCTGCTTGGAACGTGCAGAAATCTTTGGAGGCAAGATTTCACCTTTCTATAGAATGAGGAATGGGAGTTGGAATTTCATTGAGATTTTTAAAGGGCAGATGACATCTGCATTGTGGTGGATTTTATCTTCATTTATCATCGCACTTACCTTAAATAACACATGGTGCATTATTTACATGTTTTGCATCACAAGTTTGTATCTGTTCTCTCTAGGTGACGTAAACATAATTTACAAATTTATATTTTCAAGTGCATCACCCTTTCTTTATAGGTATTTTGTAAATTTGAGACTTTTCTTTACGGATTTTGAGTCTATTAATTACCCATCCATTTGTGTGGTTTCCTCAAGTGTGACAGAAATAATATGGATAGTAGTTTTAATTTGATGCATGGATTAAGTATGCTCCTATTCAAGATGCTAATTCAGTAGAAAGATTCTTTTACCGTTTTTGTAGTGTTATAAACACTAAAAATACGGACAGTCTACTGTGTAAAACTAGGTAATATAAAAGTTTATCTTTCATTGTAAATTTTATTTATTGTAAATATCCCTATGGTGTCCCTTTTATTAAGGACTAGTAATGAGTTTGGCTTTTTTTAAAAAATGACTAATGTGAACTCACACCCAATGCCAGTCATTCATTTGGTAATTAGACAATAAGTGTGAAGTTTTAGTTTTTTGAGAATTAGAGCTTATTTAGAGAGGCGAAGCTTTAAACTATTAAAGAAAAAAAGCCTTTGATACCTTATAGCCAGCAATCTCGTTCTTAGAAAAAAAAATACTAAAAAAAAAGTTAAAAAAATAATACTACTACTTTCAGACAAAATTCATTCCTTAATTCAATATTCTATACTTCATTATATTTTCAATATTCCGTATATACTCATTTGTACTTTTTATGGAAATGATAAGAAACTCCCATAAATAAACTACTGCCGTACTGTAGTGAACTTCCTCTGTGTGTGGGTTGCCTTTATGCTGTGCGCTCTGAATCCAAAACCTGTGGGAGAGATAGTGTCATCTCCAGTTTGCATAAAAGGAACCTGAGCCTGGCTGTGTTAAATTCTCTCACAAAGATCGTCCTAAAGGAACCTGTGCGGGGTGATGCCCCAGCCTGTCCTGAGACTCTGCCCCTAGACCAGCCTAACGCTGGACCCTGCAGGCCTCCAGGAGAGCTGCAGAGAACTTGAGATGGTTTTCCGCAGTCCTCAGTTGGCTGGCAGAGTTCCAGCCTGCAGTCTTCCCTGAGAGCGCGGACACGTTCAGTTCTGCGCATTCCACTCTGTCCTTCTAAGGGTACAAGTGCTGTGTCATGTACTGCGGGTTTCTACTAAAGAGTGTAGTATGTAAGACTCTGTATCAACAGATGTACTTTCTCTCCTCGGAGGAAAAAAATAGATAGAGCCCCTGACTTGACTTACCCTGACCCATATATATTGAGAGCTGTTTTCCTAAACCCAGTATTATGTAGACATTGTCAGTATCCACCAGTTGTTGCTTTTGAGCACAGTGAGTTTGGGAGTCAGTGACTTGCAGTAGTCAAGACAAAAATCGCTTGTTTGGCAACCACCTGTCATCCTTTCTTCGGTATGCATTCATCCATTTGTCACCACGTTTTGTGAAGAGCTGAACAGGGAAGCTTAAGAAAAATGCTTTACTCTGTCTTGATGATAGAAAGCATTTCTCATTGCTGGTAGCATGGTGGTAACTTTTCATTCCTTCTGGCAGTTTTTAAAGACTTATTTGACTTTGGGGGAACCTGCAGTATATCTTTAAGTCACAGTTCAAAAGTATAAGACAGGGTTGTTCATTTTCAATTTTGGCTGAAAAGTCTTAACTTGGACTGTGGCACTTCAAAGTTAGGGAAAACTTGGCTTTAAAAATGGATGCTGATACGAGATGGCATATTTAATGACAAATGTATCTATAGAAAGCTGTTAAGATGCAGATTATCCCCCCCTGGGGTGGGGGAGGGAGATCAAAACTGCCAATCTATGAAATGTACTCGATAGAGGGAGGCATAGAATCTATCTTTGCAAGTGCTTTGATTGCAGGGGACAGTATAGCAGCATGTGGCATCATAACCCAGAGCAGGCAAATCAGCTTGATGACTTTCAAAGCCAGGAATACTGCTGCAGGCAAGGGTACTCCAGTCTAGGAGAAATTAAAACATATAGAGACTGTTATTAATTCCATATCTATTTTTGTATAGTCAAATCTGTATGCAAATCCTTAGCATCTCATTTCAGCAGATTAATCTAAAAGTGAAGAGTGTTATGTGAAGAGAATGTAATGATAAAGCTCTGCAAATAACACTGCTAAAGAAATGTGGGCCACAAAGTTGGATGCTTTTTTGAAATTTATTTTTTGTACTGAGAACAAATGGTTTTTATTTATATGATCATTTGTAAATTATTTCAAAGGAGGAAAGCAATAAAACCAATTTCTAAGGTTCTCCCTTGCAATCCTGACTTGGCAAAAGTTACAACACTAGGTTTTTAGGCACCTCCTGTGGTTTAACATTCCAGAAGTAATCAACCAAATAACTAACTAGGATTTTTATTTTTACTCTCACCTAGTAACCCAGTATCTCATTTTTAAACATTGTCATGTGGGTGAAAATTTGTATGTAAGGGTAAGGAATGTAATTACTGCGTGCAGATTAAGGGGGGAAAAAACTATTACAAATGCAACTGTAGAAGAGAGTAAATAATAAGTCTGAAGAGCATGAAGATAAATTGTGTGCCCTGCCTAGGAGAGAGGATGTAATAGCTACATTCTAATCCATTGGTTGTACATTTAATCTATAATGGGCAGAGCCTGATACATATAGTAGTGTAAATATTTTCAAATAGTGTCA
The DNA here is from genome assembly GCF_018345385.1 of Vulpes lagopus. NCBI lineage: Eukaryota > Metazoa > Chordata > Mammalia > Carnivora > Canidae > Vulpes > Vulpes lagopus. The sequence goes on along the minus strand of NC_054824.1, from coordinate 17,432,195 downwards.
TAAACAGATAGTTTACTGCAGTAGATATTAATTCTGTCCCATATTTCTAAAACAAGGAGAGAAACTGTCAAAGTTTTGAAATAATGGGTGGGAGCTTTACCCTCTGCTCCCTCTCATTTGGAGAAATGATTATAGGTGAGCTGGACATTAATCTGGTGGTTATGGTCCAGATCAAAAGCACTTGGCAATCATTTTAACCCTGAAGACTTGTGAGGTCTCAATAGATTTGATTATTCTTATGTAGTTATGCTAAGAAAGAATGATTGGACATTCAATTTTTAATCAGATAAGAAAAGGAAGGTTGGGAGGAAAAAGCAAACATACCTCTGTGTTTATTTGGACATACATTTTGACTCTATGTAGGCATTTCAGCCTCTGCTTGCTTAAGTGTATTTTCTTTTCCTTTGATTTTATTTTAAAATGAGACATTCAATAAGAAATGCAGAGAAGACTCTTTGAGGGCAGGAAGCTCGTTTCTCTCTGTTCTTTGTGAATTTACTCTGCAGATAAAGCTTTCATTGATCTTAAAAGTAGTTGCAGACTTCAGAGAGAATTAAAAAAAAAGCCCTCCAGTTAATAAAAGCCATAGTCAATTATATGAAAGATATGATCTCCTTATTGGGGTTGAATGAGAGAGTAATGATTGGCCTGGACAGGTTCCCTTTCCCTTTATGTATCCATTAGTATTGATTGGTTATTCAGCTCAGTTGAGGATTGTGCACAAATCCTCTGGATTCTCATTGACTTAATTCCTGGCCACAGAGTTGATGGTAGTGACTTATTCTAAGGACTGAACCGTCAAAGCAAAAATTATACTGGGCAAAGTTAAGCAGACAGGGAAGACTTTGTTCAAGACTATTGCAATAGGGGAGGGAGACCAGAATGCAGTCTGATATCAACTCCTCTGAAGAATAAGAGGTAGGAGGGTTTCGAAACACTGAACTTGGGATGCCTGGGTGGGTCAGCAGTTGAGCTTCTGCCTTGGGTTCAGGGTGTGATCCCAGGTCCAGGGATCAAGTCCCTCATTGGTCTCCTTGCAGGGAGCCTGCTTTTCCCTCTGCCTATGTCTCTGCCTCTCTCTGTGTGTCTCTCATGAATAAAAAAAATTTAAAAAAAAACAACACTGAACTTTATGAAAAAAATACTGAAGGAGCATTGGAGGAAGGTTGATCAATGTGATGTATTGAGCATATTCAGCTCCCTCTGATTTTGTAAATGTTTTTCACTATAATTAGGCCATTTGTGTTTGCTGACTGGCACCCATCAGAGTGAGGCTCCCACCCTCCTGCACAGAAACTGGGAGATAGGAACATCATCTTCCTTGATGATTATATTTCAATGGGATGGCTCCTAGGTCTTTGAGGAAGTTATTCCCAGGTTGTACAACTTACAAGAAGCTTCTTAAGTGATTTGTATCTCGCGGAGGTGGAGAAAGCATTTACAGGGTTTCTAAAGTTAAGTCCTTTAAGAAAAGGGATGTCAGGGGCCTAGAGATAGAAAGATAAAGTAAAGTTGAGTCAAACTGAGAAAAATGTTAAGGCTGTTTTGGTCATTATTGTAACAGTATACACTTTTTGAATTCAAAAAATTTCAATAGAAAAGACTTTTAGTCTGGTTCAGTTTGAGACCTTTATTGCAAAATTAGCTGCTTATTTGTGATACTTATGAAAATGTTGCTCATTTTAAATGAGCATCTAGAACTATATAAAAAGCACTATTTCTAAGGAGATTTGGGGGGGCATTCTCATATTCTTGCTATTTTCTTACCTAACATTTAATATCTCCTAGTGTGATTTTCTTATAGTGCTGTTTTATATGGTTTTTAGTTTTCCCATTTGGTGGTAAAAATTAAAGTAGAATCAGTAATTTCTGGGTTTTATAGGGTTCACTGCACACCACAAATGTGAAAGGAAGCATGAGGACAGATAAGAGAAACTTTGTTAGAAATGTGATGATTTTTTAGTGGTTCTTGAGTAAGCAGAAGGTCTTGAGTCTTGGATCTGAGCAGTTGTCAGGAGGCTTTAGAAAAGTTGATAACAATACCGACTATGTGCAGTGCTCTAGATGTGTGCTGTACAATATGGTCACCCATAGTCACATGTGCCTTATTAGAGCACTTGAAATGTGGCTAATCTGGTTTGAGATGTGCTGTGTCAAATATATATTGGATTTTCAAGACAATACGTTAAAAAAAGAATATAAGGTACCTCCATAATTTTATATTAATTTCACACTGAAATAATAATATTTGGCCTATGTTGAGTACAATAAAATTTATATTAAGTTTACTTTCAATATTTCTTTTCAGTTTTTAATGTGGCTACTGGAAAATTTAAATTTGCATACGTGACTCACATTGATGGCTCCCATTATGTTCTGGCTCTGGCTCTAGATTTCTTTTGATAAGTCATGTCTTTTCTTAGATATAGTTCCTCCAAAGAGTTATCAAGATATCACTGTGTTTGTGTACAGAAGGTTAGAGCTGTAAAATTGCCAGTTTAGCTACGGACAAGAATTTTCCATATAATTCTGTCCTGGGCATAAATTTCATAGAGATTTGTCCATGTGTGTTTTGTTCCTTCCATACTTTGCCCCTCATTCTGGCCATGCAGAGCAGCTTGCCAGAATTGGGACCTCTTGGTAATCTCAGCATACTTGTTGCGTGCTCTCAATTGAATTGCTTCTGAAATGTTTCTTGAAAATGAAACTGCTTCAACAATAAGCTTCTTAATTATGTCATGGGTTCACCACGAGGGTATACAAACAGATCCTCAGCAGTAGCTAATTTTCCTTTAATTGTATCTCATTCTTACGTTGGAATATCCTATTTCGTATTCATGAAAGCTCTAACACATGTTAATCCATTCCAGGTGGGGTAACTAACACAGCACAATATCAGAACAGACTAATGGTATATGAACCGAACCAGGTAAGAATCATATAAGAAAAACTCATTATCTTAATTAAAATGAATTTTAAAAGATTTCCACAGTCATTAGTGGTTGAAATGCCAAGTCTATACACACACACACATACATCCTAAACTTATATAGAGAAAAGGAAGCATCTGGATCAACTGCCTTTTGGTTGCCTTTTTTTCCTCTCACAAAATTTTAGTTCTCTTAGCTTTATGCTATACACTATGCTTAACTCCTTCAGAGTTTTGGATGATGTAGAAAAAGGGGAGATATGTTGATGAGGTCAATGCCCTTTATTTCCATTATCTCAAGGGGCTGTTCATAGAGGCATCCAGAGAAAGGATTTTGACCTGTTGTATGTCCTTTTAGAAGATTATCATTTCAAGAGGGGAACATGCTTACTGTTTCATGACTGCCAAATAAAATAATAACTTTTACTTAACTCAGTGTAGCCAAAATGTCTTAGCTCATTATCTAGGACAAGTCTGAAGTATCTGGAAAGTGTGAGGATGTATTTTGTCTAACAGCTGGTGCCTGAACTAGTAGCATTTTGATGACATCTGGCCCTTCTTCTGCTCACTTGCCATTGACCCTCAATGAGTCTTTTGTCCCCAAAAGAAGAACTAATTTTGTTCTCTTTTCCTTCTACCACAGTATCTGTGGCCTTGGCAAATGTTTTCAGAATTTCACCATTTCTATGATTTTGGTAATGTAAATATTTTTCATGATGGTGGCAGTATTCCAAAATGATTTGATATGGGGATTTAATATCCGTCAGCTGGAGATAATGGAACATGGAACAACAGGTTGGCTTTGGCAGCCTGGGTCAGGATTGGCCACCAACTGTGTGTCCTGAATGACCTCAGTTGATTTGGTGTCTTTTTATTTCAACATGATTTGATTCTGAATTTAACGAAGGTGTTTCTCTCTTTGCAAGTGTGTTTCCTGATGTCATTAGAAGCTGTAGATTTCAGAGACCACATGTCCATGGGCCAGATGTCTCAAGAGGGATCATTAATTGCAGTTGCTTGAGTTCGGTGCACACGTGGTTAAAGAGGAAGAAGGTGTTAACATTTCTCAAATGAGTTCTGTTTCATGTTTGTACACACATGCTCTTTTTAAAAATTCTACTGGCATATTGTTTACGGTGGGTACTGGCAAACATCACATCTGCTTGCATCTTGTTCAGAATCTCAATAACTCTATCATTCAGCCCTGGTGCTTATTTCTCTTCTAGGCCTTTGTGGAGAGTCGATAATGCCTGCCATCTGCCACAGAGCACATCGCTACCTGCCAACAGGCAGGCTGGGGTGACCTCTGCTTCCCCACTACTGATTAGTATTCACACGCTAGCTTATTAGGAATGACCCCACTAGGCCTCTCTGTTTCTTTGCCTTTGCAGTGGTTGGCGGCTCACCTGGCAGGCACGGCAGTGAAGGAAGCTAAAGATATAATCAGGGGATGCAGGCAGGCTTTACAAACCAGATGGCGTCCACAGTCCTGTGGCAGGGGACCGGACTGCTAATGCAAACGCTGATTCCTAATACCGGGATGGGTTGCCTTATAGAAAGCACCCAAGGAAGGCATCATCAGAGTTTTGAGTTAAATCCACTCATGTGAAATGTATTGAATATATTTCTTCACAGAATATCTGAAAGAAAGGTTTGGCTATTTTATTAAAAAAGACATTTGATTGGAACAAGATTCTTCCAACATGTTTAAAAAGGGGGGGAGCAGATATATGCAAGCCTTTTCAAACTGGACAAACCACTCTTTTTAAAGTCTTATCTTTAAAAGAGAAATTAGAAATGAGCTAGTAGATAGGCCTTTAGTGAATGGACCGATGTTTATGTAAACTTTTTAAAAACGTATTCCTTTACAGCTTTGTGAACTGGTGAAGTTCTATGTATTAGAAACATTGGATGATCTATCAAAATCCAAATTTTTCTTGACAAAAAGGAATCTGGGTTCTTCCTGTAGGTTAGTGTTTATGTACAAAGGAAATAGTTAGGTTTACTTACCTGTCCATTACTTAAGATTTAAAATTAAGGTCATATTTGATTTTCATCTAATTTTGCATTTTACATTAGATTTTAGAAAGGAGCCATATTTAAAAGGAATTGAGCATGTCTTTCTCATTACTGAGAATGACCAGAAACCAAATAGTGGACCTTTCATCATTCCTGAAGTTGTATAAAATTTGGCCTTCTACCAAAGCAAACCTATGCCTAGAAATAACTTTCCCAGTTTGGTAGGAGATGTGATTATAAATGCGTTAAAATGGGCTAATACTAAGACAGCATGGGACTTTGTTGTGAAACCAGATCTTTGCTCTTCCATTGATCTTGGGAGGTTAATTTTGGAAAGAACAGCAAGGTTATCCCAGCCCTAGTTTATGTAGAGGCCTTGGGTAGCCAGTGATTATTATCACAATAATTTTTAAAGTGTATATTTATTGTGTGTCACTCTTATAAATATTTTATGAATTTGATCTTCATAACAAGCTTGTCAGGTAAGGGAGGACTCTCCCCACTTTACAGATGAGGAAACAGGTACAAAGAGGTTAAATAAATTGCTCAAGGTCACACAAAGGTTATAAACTCAGACATTCTGGCTTCAGGGCCTTTTTTTTTAAGATTTTTTTTTTTTTTAATTCATGAGATACATAGGCAGAGAGGCTTCCCTGTGGGGAGCCTGAGGAGGGACTCGATCCCAGGACTCCGGATCATGACCTGAGCCCAAGGCAGGTGCTCGACCACTGAGCCACCCAGGGCCCCGAGAGCCTGTTTCTTACATCATTATACCTAGCCATGTGCTTTCACTCTTAAGCAATTTGCATGAATACATTCTCTCTATTGGGTGAGAGAACCATCATGAAAATTTCTACATTCTCGTGTGCTTCCCTTATAAAATGCAAATGCCCTGTAAAATGCAACCCAGACAAGAGGAAATGCCTTTGTAAGTTGCAAAATAAAGTTGGAATATTTGGTTCTTCTGTAGTTGTTCTCAGGTAAGAAAGCCATACCTTTCAAAATATGTAAACATCATTCCGGTAGAACGCGATGGACAAACTAGAGTCCCAGCTACTAAGGAGGCACTGCTGTTTTCTGCTGTGGAGCTCTCCTATTAACAGAATTCACCTGAATTTCTTTTCAGAATAAATGGATAAGCCGTAGTCCCATGCTGCAGAGAAGGGTCTACCATTCCATGGCTGCTGTTCAAAGAAAGCTTTATGTTCTTGGAGGCAATGACTTGGACTATAATAATGACCGGATCCTTGTGCGGCATATAGATTCTTATAACATCGACACTGACCAGTGGACGCGTTGTAATTTCAACCTTTTGACTGGCAAGTACCTTTGACTAAGTCAATCAGGAAGAGAAGAGATTCAACAAGTTGCCACACTTGTTTTCTTATACGTCTTCACAGCATCTCTAAATACAAGTGCATGGTGGGAGAATAACTTTCTCATATTAACCAGAAAGGTGCATATTATTTGTCTCACAAAATGTGACTCTCAGATGATCAGTCTAGTTTTTCAGGGCCTCCGCTACTTTCTTGTGTCTTCTCACTTGGTTGAGAGAGGTCTGTCAAGCCATTTCTTGGCAATAAATATTCACACAGGAACTTTGAGACAATTAAGAGGAACCAGAGAACTGATAACTCTTTACAGAAGCAATTTATCTTTTTTTTTTTTTTTCTTTTCGCGTTTAGTTCTCTTTGATTTATTTTGAGGTCAGGAGTCTGATCTTCATTATTTGTTACTGTCATATACGGGTTCTGTCTATATTCTTCTAACAACTAAATCTCAGGCCAGTTCTGTGCACAGGGTTTGGTGGTGTTTCTGGCCACATAACTATTCAGGCATTACCCAGGGCAACACTAGGTACGGACCCTCCTCATCCCAAAAGGGAATAAAAGAAAAGCAGTGGACAACTTACCCTTAACTTTTTTTTTTTTTTTAAGATTTTGTTTATTTATTCATGAGAGACAGAGACAGAGGGAGAGAGAGGCAGAGACACAGGCAGAGGGAGAAGCAGGCTCCATGCCGGGAGCCCAATATGGGACTCAATCCCCCATCTCCAGGATCAGGCCCTGGGCTGAAGGTAGTACTAAACCTCTGGGCCACGCGGGCTGCTCCCTGAGGTTCCTTTATAGAATCGAAAACTTTCCCTTGTCAGCTTGCATTTTAAACATCCACAGGGGATTGGGTCCCTTCCAGGATGCTCCACTAAGTAAGTAAATCACACAAACTCAAAATAGTGGGCTGGGCTAGCACCTGCAGACATATTAATATGCTGAGTGGGCTCGCCACCACTCACAGCTGCTGCCAAGGAGGCCCCCTGAGTGTGGAGCTCCTGTTACTGTGAAAACTATCTTTGAGGCCCACCTACAAGTACTTAACTCTCTCCAAGTTGCTGTAGTGGTACCTTAGCCCCTCGGTCCCTGGATCTGTGTTTCTGTCTGCTGTAGGATCCAGCTTATTTATTACCACAGTCAATCCGGTGTCAGCCCATCAATAAAAAGAGACTCTCTCACTCTCTGATGGCCTCCAGGGAAGAATAGGTGATAGTGAGTAATTCTGTATTTTTTTTTTTTTAATGGGGGAGGAAGCTTCCATCATTTTGGCATGTCAGTATCTAGGGAACCCTGGGCTGGTCCCAGATCAGGAACTTTAATATAGTCTTAAACTGTTGTGTATGTAAGGAAAGGGAGGATAGTAACTTTATCAATGTTTTCTGTCATTTGTCTTCATTTGAAGGACAATAAGGGTATGGCTCTGTTTTATTGGCTTCTTGGGGTTGCAGCTATTACTCTACAAATGTAAGCATTTGCTTTAAAAGCATTTATGGAGGTGTTTTGCATTTCAAGAATATACCTTATTTCCGCCACTGTAAGTTAATGGCATACAACATAGCACAGAACTATTATTTTGTTATTGCTTATTATTGCTGTATTTAATGCTGCATTTACCAACTTGGCTCACTAATAAGTATTTTGGCCTGGTTCTGACCTGACACAGATTCATTCTCTGTGAAAGAGTGGTTAATTCTTCCCTCTGAGTACTGGGAGGTGGTGATTAGTTGCTGCAAAAATCCTGTGGAGCATACAAGTGTGCCACAGGGGGAAATTGTATCCCTCAGTGGCAAAAGGGTTAATTAAGACATGCAAGGAGATGGATTTATTTTTTCTTTTTATTCAATTCTCTTTACTTTAGGCCAAAATGAATCTGGAGTTGCTGTCCATAATGAGAGAATATATTTAGTTGGTGGTTATTCGATTTGGACAAATGAGCCTCTGGCTTGTATCCAGGTGAGTGGTTGAAGTTCTTTTTGAAGTTTATTCAAATGGTTCAGTGAGGTTACTTTTTGCAGTGCTGCTACTAAAGAAGAGATATTTACATGTAGAAAGAGGTTTGAGCTCCCTTTTTGCAGTTGGTGTAGCCACTAAATTTCATCCTGCTTCCTAAAAATGATGCCTAATAAATGATCACGGCCTAGTGAAAATAAAGAGGGGAATGAGCTTTGAAAAATACATATAATATATCCTGGAGATGGGGAAAGTGGGATACCTTTCTCTTTCTAATAAACCAACCAAACAAACAAACACAACACACAAAAAAATCTTTAGTGATAGTACTATCACACTCCTAACAAATCACAGATGCCTCCTTTCCACTCAGTTGTTTTATTTTCATATTGCAATTTGTTCATTCCAATAAATCCCACCTACAAAGGTGCTCTTCCTTCCTAGCCAACTTGTGAGCAGTAGTGGTTGATGATTAGTCTGATGGAGATAGCCTCTGTCCCAGAGAACAGCCCTGGCGCATCAGCATGTGAGCAGCGGAGGGGAGGCAAGTCGCCAGCTGAGCTTTTTAGAACAGCAATAGCTTTTGTTGGTATACATATTCAAGGTTTTATTATTTTATTTTTTACAGTTGTTACCATAGTTGTGTTTCTGTTATACATGCTCTCTGAAAATGTATTGACATGTATTAGGCCTGATTTTTCTCATGATCTCTAGAAAAAAGACATCCTTAAAACTACTCTTAACATCTAACTGCACCTTTGGGGGGAGATTTTTAACTACTGCTTCATTATCTTTAATAGTCACAGAACTATTCAAGATTTTAATTTTTTCTTCAGTCACATCTCATAAGGTATATATATTTTCTTAAGAAACTTTTCCATCTTGTCTCAGTTTTCAAAATTGTTAGCATGTAGCTGTTTTGTATTGAAATTTGTTTTTCTTGCCAGAGGTTTGTCTGGGTATTTAACATACTTCTCTTAAGTAGATCTAAATAAGGGAAACATATATATGAACAACATAATAAACAATCTGGTCCTGATGAATGAGTTCTGGGTTGACCAGTTAAAGAAGATAGAGTGGGTTTTTTTTTTCAGTTTATTTAGATTTAGATATTATTAACATTTAATATTGTATTAGTTCAAGGTATACAAAAAATGTTATATATGTATATATTGCTAAATGATCAAAGTAAGTTTAGTTAATAAATTTAGTCCATAACCCCACATAGTTACAAAAGTTTTTTCCTTTTGTGATTAGAACTTTTAAAATTTATTTTCCTAGCAACTTTGAAATATTTTATATAGTATTGGTAATTGTAGTCACATGCTGTACACTATATCCTCAGAATTTATCTTAGAGATGGAAGTTTGTATATTTTTTTATTGAATTATATATGCCGTACAATGTTACAGTAACTCGAGGTGTATAGCATAGTGATTCAACAAGTCTATACATTATGCTATGTTCACCGCAAGTGTTAACTACCATGTGTAACCATACAATGTTATTACAATATCATTAACCATATTCCCTATGCTGTACCTTTTATTCCCATGACTTATTCATTCCATAACTGGAAGCCTGTATGTTCCAGTTCCCTTCACCCATTTGCCCATCCCACATACCCACATTCCCTCTGGAAACAACCAATTTGTTGTTTGTTTTTATGGGTCTCTTTCTGCTTTGTATGTTTGTTTTATTTTTTTATTTTAGATTCCATATATAAGTGAAATCATATGGTATATGTCTTTTTCTATCTGACTTATTTCATTTAGCATAATATTCTGTAGGTCCATCCATGTCAGAAATGTCAAGATCTCATTTTTTATGGCTAATGTTCCGTTTTTTATATATATCTTCTTTATCCATTTGTCTATGAGTAGACACTTGGGTTGCTTCCATATCTTGGCTATTGTAAATAATGCTGCAGTAAACATAGCGATATCTTTTTGAATCAGCGTTTTTGTAGTCTTTGGGTAAATACCCAGTAGTAGAATTTTTGGATCATATGATATTTCTATTTTTAATTTTTTTGAAGAAACTCCATACTGTTTCCACAGTGGTCACACCAGCTTACATTCCCTACGAGCAATGCATAAGGATTCCCTTTTCTCCATATCCTTGTCAACACTCATTATTTCTATGTCTTTTTGATACTAGATGTTCTTTTTGATACTAGCTGGTGTGAAGTGATAGCTCATTGTGGTTTTGACTGGCATTTCTCTGATGAGTGATGTTGAGTGTCTTTTCATGTGTCTGTTGGCCGTCTGTATGTCTTTGTTGGAAAAATGTCTGTTCAGGTTCTTTGCCCAAGTTTTAATCAATTTTTGGGGGGCTTTTTGGGGGGCGGGTATTGTGTCAGTTCCTTACATATTTTGGATAATAACTCTTTTATCAGATATGCCATTTGCAAATATCTTTTCCCATTCACTGGATTGCTTTTCCATTGTGTTGATTTCCTTCACAATGCAAAAGCTTCTTATTTTGGTGTTGTCTGTTTATCTTTGCTTTTGTTTCCCTTGCCTGGGAACATATCTTAAAAAATGTTGCTAAGGCCAATGTCTAAATAGATTACTGTCTGTGTTTTATTTTAGGAGTTTTATGGTTTGAGGTCACACATTAAGTCTTTAGTGCATTTTGAGGTTTTTTTTTAATATTTTAATTAATGTCTGTAACCCCACATAGTTACAAAATTTTCTCCTTTTGTGATGAGAACTTTTAAAATTTATTCTCCAAGCCACTTCGAAATATTTAATACAGTATTGGTAATTGAAATGTAATTTAAGAAGGTGGTTCAGTTTAATTCTTCTGCATGTAGCTGTCCAGTTTCTCCAACACCATTTATTGAAGAGACTGTCTTTTCTTGATTGTGTGTTCTTGCCTCCTTTGTCATAGATTAATTGACCTTGTGAGTGTGGGTTTATTTTTGGATCTCTATCTTATTACATTGATCTATTGTCTATTCTTGTGCCACTACCAAATTGTTTTGACTATTGTAGCTTTATAGTATATCTTGAAATTTAGGATTGTGATACCTCCAGGTTTGTTTTTCATAAAATTGCTTTTGCTGTTAAGGGCCTCTTATGATTCCATACAAATTTTAGTATTATTACTCTAGTTATGTGAAAAATACTCTTGGTGTTTTGATAGGATTGCATTGAATCTGTAGATTGCTTTGGATGATATGAACATTTTAATGATCTTAATTCTTCCAATCCATTAACATGGTATATCTTTCCATCTGTTAGTGTTATCCTCAATCTTTTTAATTAATGTTTCATAGTTTTCAAAGTACAGGTCTTTTATCTTCCTGGTTAACTTTATTCAAATGTATTTTATTCCTTTTGGTGCAACTGTAAATGGAATTGTCTGCTTAATTTCTGTTCTATTACTTTGTTATTAGTATATAGAAATGCAAAACATTTTTGCATGTTAATTTTGTATTCTGCAACCCTACTGAATTCATTTATAAGTTTTAATAATTTTCTGATGGAATGTTTAGAGTTTTCTATGTATAGAATCACATCACCTGCAAATAGTGACAACTTAAATTCTTCCTTACCAGCTTAGATACCTTGTATTTCTTTTTCTTTTCTAATTGCTGTGGCTGGGACTTCCATTATTATGTTGAACAGAAAGGGCAAGAGTAGACTCCTTGTTTTGGTTCTGATCAAGAGGAAAAGCTCCCCATTTCCCCCCGTTGAGTTATGATGTTAACTGGGGTTTGTAATATATGGCTTTTGTTATGTTCTCTCTAAACTCTGTTGAGTGTTTTTATCATGAAGGGTTGTTGAATTTTGCCAAGTGCTTGTTCTGCATCTACTGAGATGATTATATGATTTTTATTCTTCATTTTGTTCTGTGGTGTATCATGCTGATTGATTTGTAAATATTGAATCATCCATGCATCTCTAGAATAAATCCCTCTTGATTATGATGAATTTTTTTGTTATATTGTTAAATTTGGTTTGCTAATCTTTTGTTGAGAATTTTTAAAGATTTATTTTTTTTGAGAGAAAATATGAGTGGGGTAGCGGGAGAGGTAGAGAATCCAGCAGACTTTCCACTGATTTCAGAGCCTGACACAGGCTCAATCTCATGACCCTGAGATCATGACCTGAGCCGAAACCAAGAGTTGGGCATTCAGCCAACTGAGCCAGCCAGACACCCAGTCTTTTATTGAAAAATTTTGTGTCTCTTTTCATTATGATATTGGCCTGTAGTTTTCTTTCTTTGTAATGTCTTCATCCGGTTTTGGTATCAGGATAATGCTGGCCTTCTAGAGTATATTTGGAAGTTTTTCTTCCTCTTCTACTTTTTAGAATATTTTGAGAATAATAGTGATTAACTCTTTTTTAAATGTTTGGTAGATTTCACTTGTGAACTCATCTGCTCTTGGGCTTTTGGTTGTTGAGAGTTTTTTCCATTATTGATTCAGTTTTGTTACTAGTAATTGGTCTGTTCATATTTTTTATTTCTTCCTGATTCAGTTTGGTAAGATTGTATGTTACTAGGAATTTACTGTTTTTTCTGTGTTGTCCCATTTGTAGGCATATGATTTTTATAGTAGTTTCTTATAATTTTATTTCTGTGGTGTCAGTTATAACTTTTATTTGGATTCTATTTTTTTCTTGATGAGTCTGACTAAAGGTCTGTTGATTTTTGTTTATCTTTTCAAGAACTACCTCTTCATTGTGTTCATATTTTCTATTTCTTTTTTGGTCTTTCATTTATTTTTGCTCTGACATTTTTTTTTTGCTTATCTTTTTCTATTTCTTTTAGATGTAAAATTATCATAGATTTTTCTTATTCTCTAGGTTCCCCTGTATCACCATAAATTTCCCCCTAGAACTGCTTTATCTGTGTCCCAAAATTTTTTGACTGTTGTTTTAATTTTCATTTCTCTTCATGTATTTTTTCATTTCTTCTCTGATTTCTTCATTGACCGATGAGGTGTGTAATAGCATGTTGTTTAGCCTTTATGTATTTGTGCTTTTTCTTGTAATTTTCTTGTAATTGTCATTTCTTGATTCATACTGTTTTGGTCAGAAAGGATGTTTGATAAGATTTCAGTCTTAAAAATACTGACCCTTTTGTGGCCTAAAATGTGACCTGTCCTGGAGAATGTTCCATGAGCACTTGAAAAAAAAATCTGTTTCCTATTGGTTTTGCAGAGTATGTTTTGTGTATATATAGTCTAATATGTCATTCATAGATACTGTTTCCTTATTGATTTTCTGCCTGCATGGTCAATCCATTGCTGTAGGTGGGTAAAGTCCCTTACTATTATTTTATGACTGTCAATTTCTCCCTTTATGTCTTTTAATACTTATCTTATGCATTAGGTGCTCCAATATTGGGTGCATAGATAATTACAATTGTTATCTCTACTTGTTTGACTGATTCCTTTTATAATTATATAATTCCCTTGTTTGTCTCATTACAATCTTTGTATTAAAGTCAATTTTGTCTGATATAACTATTATTTCCTGGTCTTTCTTTTTTTTTTTTTTTGCTTCTATTTGCATGGAGTATCTTTTTGCCTCCCTTCACTTTCAGGCTGTATGGTGTATGTCTTAGGTCCGAAGTGATTTTTTTTGTTGGTGACAAGTAGATGGGTCTTTTTTTTTTTTTTTCAATCTATTCTGTTACTCTATGTTGTTTGAAACTTACGGAGCATTTATATTTAAAGTAATTATTGATAGGTAAGCATTTTTCCATTTTATTCTTTTCTGGTTGTTTTTGTAATTCCTCTGTTACTTTATTTCTTGCTCTTTGTGTGGTTGATGGCTTTCTTTAGTGTAATGCTTGGCTTTCTTTTTATTTTTTGTGTATCTATTATAGTTTTTAGTTTTGTTTACTATGAGGTTCATATACAACATCTTTAGTATATAGCCACTTATATTAAATTGATGGTCACTTAAGTTTGAACATATTCTACAAGAAGTTTATTTTACTCTCCTTTACATATTTTATGTATATAGTCATATTTTATATCTTCTTATTTTGTGAATCCCCTTAGCTAACTATTATTGATTTTACCACTTTTGTGTTTTAGCCTTCTTATTAGATTTTAGTGATTCATCTAGTGCCTTTAGTGTATACTCATTACATTTTTTTCTTTCATTATTAGAATAGTAATTATGGCCTCTCCCACTTAAATAAGTCTCTAACATTTCTTGTAAGGCTGGTTTGGTGGTGATGAACTCTTAAATTTTGTTTTTGTGGGAAACTCTTTATCTCATCTCCGTTTTGAATGATAACCTTGTCCGGTAGAATATTCTTGGTGGTAGATTTGTTCTTTTCGTACTTTGAATATATCATGCCACTCTCTTACTGCCTACAAAGTTTTTGCTTAAAGATCAACTGATAGCCTTCTGGGGTTTTCCTAGTACACAAACAGGTGGTTCTCTCTAGCTGTTTTTAAAAATTCTCTTTATTTTTAATCTTTGACATTTTAATTATGTGTCTTGGTGTTGACATCCTTGGATTCATCTAGTTTGAAACTTTTTGTGTTCCCCAGACTTGGATATCTGTTTCCTCTACACTTTTCTCAAGTCCAGTATCTTATGATTATTACTTTAAATACTCTAGGAGGCATATTATATGTTTCACTTAGGTCTCTTGCTGTGGTTTTGTCTTGTTCTTTCATTTTGGGCATATTACTCTGTCTCCTCATTTTGTCTAACTCTGTGTTTCTATGTGTTAGGAAAGTCAGCTATGTCTCTTGCTCTTAAAAGTAGTGGCCTTCTAAAGAAGAGGCTCTGTGATGCCATGTAGTGCAATATTGCCTGTTCATCAGAACCTGATACTTCATGGGATGTCTCCTGTGTGTGTTGTGTATGCCTTACTCTTGTGGCTGAGCTACATTTGCCATTAGCCTGGTCTCCTTTAGTGGCTCTCTTTGCCTACTGTAGGCAGTGTTTGCTCTCTGTGTTGTTACTGGGCCAGTCAGTTTACCTTGAGTTTCAGCTGGGTCAGGCCAGGTTTTTGTTAGAGTACAGTAGCACTGAACTGCAGGGTGCTCTTCTTGTGTTGTTTCCTGAGAAGCTTTTGTTGGTGGGTGAGATGTGTGGTCAGACCAGATATGCAATCCCAGCCCACTGCCGGAGCAGTACTTTAAATGGTTTGTGTGGTTTTCTTCCCCTTTCCCCAGGACAGTTGTGGTGTTCCTGGGAAGGTGTTGGGGTGGTGCTGACTCCTGTTGGGGATGCTTGTATACTGCCACACTCATGGAACCACTTTGGATGGACTTTTGCTGAGAGTGTGTTGGAAGGAGTGGGTTCACAGGAGAATGTGGAGGTGGGCATGGGGGTGGTACTTGTGATGTTAGCAAGGTTTGCACTGTTCTGCTTTGGGAGAAAGTCTAGCTACTTTGAAAATTCCTACTGAAGCCAGAATGCAGGGGCTGCAGGAGAGTGCAGTGGTAGGAAGAGCTCTTAGCAAGCTAGATGGACTCTATGCTGAGTTGATTCTTGCCATGTGTTTATGTATCTAGGCTAGGGGGCAGGGAAGGTAAATGACACCTGCCAGGTCTTTTGTCCCCAGAGAAATCTCCCAAAGATCTCTGCCCCTCCAGTACCTGCTCTGATATTGATAAAAAAATCTCTATTTCATATTCCCCAAGGATCTTTCAAACTACTGTTTCTATACTGTATCTCAGTGGGGCAGTTACACTTTATCTTTAAGGATGGAGACTCCATTTCTAATCCCCATCCTGTTTTTTCAGAGCTGAGCTGTTTGTCAAAGTTCTATATGTGAAGCCCCACTAATTTTAAGAACTCAAGAAGTAAAGCCCCTCTGGCTTTCAAGGCCAAATGTTATGGGGATTTGACTTCCCAGTGTAGGTTCTCCATGTTTGGGATACCTGGTGTATGGTCTACCACTTTCCCTTCTTGTGCCTATAGCATTGCTTCCACCTGCAGACAGCCCTGCATATTACTTTGGCTCCCAATCACATCTCCACCCTTCCTTCCCTCTTCCATGTGGCCTTTTGTCTACATTTACTTATTGAGAGTATTTGGTCATTTTCTGGGTTATTTACACTGATTTGGGTATTATCTAGGTGTATCCAGAGGACAAGGTGAAACTAGGATCATCTCACTCTGCAACCTTCTCCATAAGTCCTAATAAATTTGCTTTCTTAGAAAGTCAAAATTATAGTTAGTTCTGTGTTCTAACAGCCATTTTGATGTACAAAATCAATCATTTTGAAAATGTGTTTATTCCCATGCTGGCACAGTGGTCCTACGTAGTACACATTTGATAAAGGCCTTTAAGAGCTTTTACTATTTGTGGGTAACACGTGTCCATTTAAGCATTTGAATCATGACTTAAAGAGATGTTTGGAATGGAAGTCTTCACAGACTACATTTTGTCATTTATCATGTTTTATTTTAGTTATTGACAACTGGTTACAGGTTGTATTATCATTCATTCTGAATGGTAGTTGCACAATTTCAAATACTTGCTTACTTTAGGCATGACTAAGGGACCATTTATTTTGGTTAAATAATAGTAATATATTGATGGTTGGAGAGACTACTTTTTTTTTTTTATAAGATTTTATTTTATTTATTCATGAGAGTCACACAGAGGCAGAGGGAGAAGCAAGCTCCATGCAGGGAGCCCGACGTGGGACTTGATCCTGGGTCTCCAGGATCTCGCTCCAGGCCGAAGGTGGCGCTAAACTGCTGGGCCACCGAGGCTTCCCTGGAGAGACTACTTATACGTTCAGAAGCAAGCTACTTCTTTACTACTTGCAGGAAGAATATCTATCCATAGATGAGAGAGTGTAATAATGTTTTTGAGAAAATGGTGATTTGTACTTAGGAATTTCAGTCTCATCAACAGGTTGAAAAGTACAGGAAAATGTGGTAGAGAAAACACATTAAAAATATAAAAGATTAATATATATATAAAAGATTAACTTTTTCATTAGTCACACATTGATATATATAATCCTTGGATTCTAAGGGCATAGCTAAGATTAATGAGGGACAGTTCAGAGATTGGTCCTTTAATGTCCAGAAGGACTAAGGTCATTTTTTGCTATTGAAAATACCAGAAAATAACCAGTTTCTTTAGGCTGCTCTTCTGAACTCTAATCAAAGCTTTTTTGTCACTTGTAGGATTCAGCCACATAGGGATGAAGCATTTTAGATATCGAGAAAGTATACTATTTTATTTCCTTCTACTACTTGACTTAGCATAGACTCCTTGATCCATTACAAGAGCTATGCAAACAAGGGAAAAACTGAGATGCTCTTAAGTTAATGCTTGTTTAAAGACTGAGATTTGGACTTGTTGGTAATAACTCATGGAGAAAACTGAGGATAGATTCATAAGGAAAGTGCTCTTGTTAATTACTGGGTGTGCAAGAATCATCTGGCACAGGGGTTGACTCTAACCTGATGTGCTGTGGATGATGAGCAGCACATAAGGGAGCAGCTGCATAAGTGTGCAAGTGATTAGTCCGTATTTCCAGATCACCTCCACTACTCTTCATTTACAATTACTTCCTTTTGGCTGGAGGATATGCTGCCAAGCTGGCACCTCGTTCTCCCAAACGCCTTCTCTCTGGCAGTTTACAGGGGAGTGTTTTAGAGAAATACTGCCAAAACTTCTTTTCCCTTCTCACAGATTAAATAAATTACATCTGTTTAACATATGCAGTCTCCATTGGCCCAGGGAATGAGACAATAGCTCTCTAGATGATGACCTCAACTGATATTTTGTCTTCTAAAAATGTATTGTTGTGGAGGGGATATTGTGAATGGCACAAAATCTTTGTTCTCTCTTTGGTTGGAACCATGAGCTCACATATTGGCTCTGCCACTTACTGTATGACCTTGAACAAGTCAGTGAACTTTCTCAATATCTAAATTTCTTCTTTATACATTGAAGACAATACTTACCCTTATATCACTGAGATAGTGAAAGGTCTCTGTTTTCTATATTTAATGAAATACTAATCAAAATCCCATTGGGATTTTCCTTTTTCTCTTAGGGTAGGGAGATAATGTTGTCAGATTGATCTTAAAGTTTCTCTAAGAAAGTTAAATGTATAAAAATAAGAAGTTTCTGAACACTAAATGAAGGCGACTTGCCCTACCCAGTCAAAACAACTGTAAATGTGGTACTGTAGGATGATGCACAAATCAACAAAAGAGAACCATAAAAAAAAGTTTATAGGTTGCATAATTTTTTTTTTTTAAATTAGAGCTAGTAGTATATTTTGGTCAACAAACGGGATGGAATATCTAAATGAGGGAAAAAATAGCAAGGAGTTTGATATTTTATTTTAGGCTGTAGTGATTTCTCTCTTTATGAACTTGGATCCCCAAATGACAAGGGCCCCTTTCATCTAAAGAATGTGTTTTTATAGTTAAAACCTTAATTATTCAGCTTAGTGATAGATGAAGGCAGCAGTGGACAAGATCATTAAAGAAAAGTACCAAGAGGTCTCTGGTTGGGAATAATAAGGCACATGTACACTTAGGATGCAGGTGGAAAAAAGAGGACCAAAGGTGGATAGCAACAGGATAGTGTCAATTATGAACTTTTTTTAAAATCATGGAATCCAAGAGATGAAAGGTTTCAAATGAGGTTAGAGGAAGGTCAAATGAAGAGAGATTAAGAAGATTGAGGGCTGGAAAGGGCCTGATGGGTTTGACAAGTAGGATATGACCACCTTTCTTTAAGAAATAATTTTTCTAATACACATATGGTCTCTGACTTATGATGGCTGACTTATGATTTTTCAGTTTTACAGTGGTGCAAAAGCAATACTCAGCAGAAACCATACTTTGAATTTTGGATTTTGATCTTTTTTCAGGCTAGTGATATATAGTACAATATGCTCATGATGCTGGACAGTAGCAGCGAGCCACAGATCCTAGGCAGCCACACAACCATGACGGTAAACACACAACCATTGTTTTTCACTTTCAGTTTAATATTCAATAAATTACATGAGCTACTTAACCCTTTATTCTTTTTAAAAATATTTACTTTAGAGCAAGTGTGCACAAGTTGAGGGGGCAGAGGGAGAGAATCTTCAAGCAGACTCCCCGCTGAGCATGGAGCCTGATGTGGGACTTGATCCCACGACCCATGAGATCATGACCTGAGCAAGGGAGTTGACAAACAAATGAGCCATCCAGTTGTCCCTACTCAATATTTTATTATAAAATAGGATTTGTGTTAGATAACTTTGCCCAACTGTAGGCTAAGGTGAGTGCTTTGAGCACATTTCAAGTCAAACTTGTCTAAGCTATGATGTTTGGTAGGTGTATTTAATATATTTTTGACTTTTGATCTTTTTAATTTATGATGGGTTTCTTGGAACATCACTCCATTGTAAGTTAAAGACTTCTATTAAAATTAAGCAGGCTTCAGTGAGGTGACAGCAGGTCCAGACTAACAAAGAGACTCTTCCATATAACAAAAGAGATTAACTCCAGCTTAAAAGGGAAATAACTGGCGGAAAATATCCAGACCCAATTGATTTTCAATCTGCTACTTAGCTTTGCTATAATATTCTGTGTCCTAGATACTATGCTAGATGTCACCAATTCTCAGAACAAAGCTGCAGGGTTGATGTTTGCTTCATTTTACAGATGAGGATTTGTAAACCAACATATCATAATGCTAACAAATTTGGGTAAGTTACTTAAGTAGTGTAAGATATAAAAAATTAAATTGACATATGTTATATTAGTTTTATGTGACATACGTTATATTAGTTCATACTATTTTTTTGAGAGTATTAGTTCATATTAATTTGAAATTTTATACACTACTCAGTACTCACCATGATGACCATACTTATCATCTGTCACCATATAAGGTTACTACATTATTGACAGTATGCCCTATCCTGTACTTTTCAGCTTCAGGACTTATTTTGTAACTGGAAGTTTGTGCCTCTTAATCTGCTTTATTTTGCCTGTTTGGCTAGCTCACTTCTCCCTCTGGCAACCACCGGTTTGTTCTATGTACTTACAAGTCTAATATCCTTGTTTATTCATTTGTGTGTTTTTAGAGCCCACATATAAGTGAAATCATACAGTATTTGTGTTTCTCTGTCTTATTTCACTAGTGTAATACCCTCTTGATCCATCCATGTTGTCCCAAATGGCAAGATGTTTATTCTTATGTGTGTAATATTCCATTTGTGTATGCATGTATGTATGTATGTACAATCACATCTCTATCCATTCCTGTTAATGGATGCCTAGATTGTTCCACATTTTAGCTATGTAAACTATGCTGCAATAAACACAGGAGTGCATATATCTTTCCATATTACTGTTTTCATATTCTTTGGGTCAATAGCCAGCAGTGGAATTACTGGATCATTTGGTATTTCTAATTTTTTAAGGAACCTCTGTAATGTTATCCAAATAATGGATAATGTGGCTGCACATTTTCATTCCTGACAGTAATGCAGGGTGTTCCTCCTTATTCTGTATGTCCTCAGTAACACTTCTTAGAACTTTTTAAAATACTAGCCATTTTGACTGGTGTGAGGTGATGTCTCATTGTGGTTTTTGATTTGTATTTCCCTGATGATTAATGATGAGCCTCTTCAGGTGTGTATTGGCAGTCTCTCTGTGCTCTTTGGAAAAATGTCTGTTCAAGTCTTCCGATCATTTTAAAATTTTCTTTTTGTGTTGAGTTGTAGAAGTTCTTTATATATTTTGGATATCAACCGCTTATCAGCTAGATTATTTACAAATATCTTCTTCCATTCAGGAGGTTGCCTTTTCATTTTGTTGGTGGTTTCCTTTGCTGTGCAAAAGCTTTTTATTTTGGTAAAATTTCAATAGTTTATTTTTGCTTTTGTTTCCTTTGCCTGAGACCACCTATTCATAAATATATGGCTATGACTGATATCCATGAAATTACTATATTTTCTTTTAAGATTTATATTGTCTTGGGCCCCACTGTTAGGTGTTAAATGAATTTTGAGTGTATTTTTGTGTGGGGTGTAAGAAGGTGATCCAGTTTCTTCTGCATGTAGCTGTCTAGTTTTCCCAGCACCATTTATTGTATAGACTCTCTTTTCCCCATTGTGTATCTTGCCCCATTTGTTGTAGGTTAACTGACCATTTAAGCATGGGTTTATTTCTGAACTTTCTATTCTTTTCCATTGATCTGTGTCTATATTGTGGGATTGCACTGAATCTGTAGATTACTTTGGACAGTATGGATTTTTTAACACTGTTCTTCTGAACCATGAATATGGTATATCTGTCCATTTTTCTCATCTTCAGTTTCTTTCACTGGTGTTTTATATATGATTACAGAGTACAGGTCTTTCACTTCTTAGATTTTTCCTCGGTTATTTTATTCTTTTTGTTGCAATTATAGATTTTTTAATTGCAATATTCTTGACGGTTGAATTAGTTTCAGGTGTACAACACAGTGATTCAGCAAGTTTATACATTATGCTATGGTCACCATGGGTATAGCTACAATCTGTCACCCTACAATGCCATTATTATACTGTTGACTACATTCCCTATGATGTGCATTTTACCCTTGTGATTGATTTATTCTATAACTGGAAGCCTATACTTCTCACTTCCCTTCATCTATTTTGCTTATGTCCCACTCTATCCCCTCTGACAACCATCCATTTATTCTCAGTATTTATGGGTCTGTTTTTGCTTCTTTCTTAGATTCCACATATAAGTGAAATCATATTATATTTGTGTTTCTCTAACTTATTTCACTTAGCATAATACTCTTGGTTCACTCATGTTGTCCCAAATGGGAATATCTTTTTATGGCTGAATATTTCTTGTACATACATACCACTTCTTCATCTATCAGTGGGACACTCTGTTGCCTCCATATCTTGGCTATATATACATACATAATGCTGCGATAAACATATGGGTGCATGTGTCTTTTTAAATTAGTGTTTTTGTATTCTTTCAGTAAATACTCAGTATTGGAACCACTGGCTCTTCTGGTATTTGTTTTCAATTTTTTGAGGAACCTCTATACTGTTTTCTACAGTGACTGCACAGTCGTCCCACCAACAGTGTATTAGGATTCCCTTTTCTTCACAGGTTCTTGTCTTTTTGATACTGGCCCTTCTGACTGGTGTGGTAATACTTCATTGTGGGTTTGATTTGTGGTTCTCTGATGATTACTGTTGTTGAGCATCTCTTCATGTGCTTGCCATCAGTATGTCTTCTTAGGAAAAATGTTCGGGTCCTTTACGATTGTTTTAATCAGATTGTTTGGTTCTTTTGGTGTTGAGATTACAATTTCTTCACATATTTTAGACATTCACCCTTTAAAAGCTATGTCATTTAAAAATATCTTTGGCTTTGTTGATGGTTTACTTTGCTGTGCAAAAAAAAATTTTTTCCCCTGTAGTCCCAATACTTTACTTTTGGTTTTGTTTCCCTTGCCTCAGGAGACATATCTAGAGAAATGTTGCAAAGGTCACAGTCAGAGAGATTACTGCCTGTTTTCTTTTATACGTTTTAGTTTCGCATCTCCCACATAGGTCTTTAATGCATTTTGTGTTTATTTTTGTGTGTGGTGTAAGAAAGGGTCTTGTTTCATTCTTTTGTAGTAGTCGTCCAGTTGTCCCAACACCATTTATTGAACAGACTGTCTTCCAACATGTATTTTTCATCTTCTATTGTAGATTAATTGACCATATAAGTGTTGACTTTTATTTGGGCTCTCTATTCTGTTCCATTAATCCATGTGTCTATTTTGTGCCAAAACCACATTGTTTTTACCATGACAGCTTTATAGTAGATCTTAAAATCTTGCATTGCAATACCATCAGCTTAGTTCTTCAACATTGTTTCCTTGGCTATTCAGGATCTTTTGTGGTTTCTTAAACATTTTAGAGATACTAATGCTCCCAGTACATGAACACAGTGTATCTTTATACTTGTGTTGTCTTTATTCTCTTTCATGACTGTTGCAGTTTTCAGTATACAAGTTTTTCAAATCCTTGGTTAGGTTTACTACTAGGTATTTGGTAGAATTTTGGTAGAATTGTAACTTGAATTATTAATTTTTTTGCTACTCCATTATTAGTGTACAGATATGCAACTCACTTTTGAGTATTCATTTTATATCCTGCAACTTCAGTGCTACAGTGACAACTTAATTTTCTTCCTTACCAATCTGTATGCCCTTTTTTCTTTTTTCTAATTACTGTGGTCAGGACTTCAGTACTATGCTGAATAAGAGACAAGAGTAGACATTCTTCCATTATTTTTGATCATAGAGGAAAAGTCTGTTTATCCTCATTAGATTTTTTAAGAAACTTATTTATTCATGATAGTCACACACAGAGAGAGAGAGAGGCAGAGACACAGGCAGAGGGAGAAGCAGGCCCCATGCACCAGGAGCCTGATGTGGGATTCAATCCCGGGGCTCCAGGATCGCGCCCTGGGCCAAAGGCAGGCGCCCAACCGCTGCGCCTCCCAGGATCCCTGTTTATCCTCATTGACTAACATCTTTGCTGTGGGTTTCATGTTGTTGTTTATTGAGATATGTTCCCTCTAAATCCACTGTTTTTATCTGAAACATGAATTTTATTAAATGCTCTTTCTGTATCTACTGAGATCACAATATTTATCATTGTGTATATTAGTGTGATACAGCATGCTGATTGACTTACAAAGATTGAACTGTCCTTGTATCCTTTAAATAAATCCCCTGGATTGTGGTGAATGGTTCTTTTAATGTATTGTTGAATGCAGCTTGCTAATCTTTTGTTGATGATTTTTGCATTTATGTTCATCAGGGATACTGGCCTGTAGGTTTCTTTTTTCTTTTTAATAGTATTTTTGATTTTTGTATCAGGGCAATGCTAGTCTCATAGAATCTGTTTGGAAACTTTCCTTCCTCTTATTTTTTTGGAATAGTTTGAGGACAATAGGTATTGACTCTTCTTTTTTGAAATGGTTTCTAGGAATTTATCCATTTCTTCCAGGTTGTCTAGTTTTTTGGCATATAAATTTTCATAGTATTCATAGTATTTTTATTTCTGTGGTATCAGGTTACTTTTCTTTAATTCTATTTGTGTTTTTTTCTTAAGTCTAATTTTCTTTCAATTTTATCTTTTCGAGACCTAGCTCTTGGTATTGTTGATCTTTTCTTTTAGTCTCCATTTCACTTATTTATGCTCTGATCTTTATTATTCCCTTCTAACATTGGGTTTTGTTTGCTCTTTTTCTAATTTCTTTAGATGTAAATTAGATTGAGATTTTTGTTTCTGGAGGTAGTCTTAGATCACTATAAATTTCCCTCTTTTGAAAGCTGTTCTAGGATTTTTGACTGGGGTGTTTTCATTAGTCCTCAAATATTTTTTAATTGTGTGTGTGTGTGTGTGTGTGTGTGTGTGTGTGTGTGTGTGAATACTTCATTAATCTACCAGTCATGTAGTAGCATTTTATTTAACCTCCATGTATCTGTGGTTTTTTTTTTTTCTTGTTATTGATTTCTACTTTCATACCACTATGGGCAGAAAAGATGCATAGTATTTCATTCTTAAGCTTACTGTGGTTTAGCCTATGATCTTTAGCCTATGACATTCTAGAGAATGTTCCATGTGCACTAAAACTCTTGCTTTTGGATGGAATGTTCTATATGTATCCATCTGGTCTAACATACCATTTTAAAGACCTTATTAGAGGGGCATTTGGGTGGCTCAGTCAGTTAAGCAGCTGCCTTCATCTTGTGATCCCAGGGTCCTGGAATTGAGCCCCACATCTGGCTCCCTGCTCAGTAGGGAGCCTACTTCTCCCCCTTCCACTCCCTCGGCTGGTGCTCTCTTGCGTTCTGTCAAATAAAGTCCTTGGGGTGGGGGTAATAAAGACACTGTTGAATGTTGGTTGAATGTCTGACTCTTGATTTCGGCTCAAGTCATGGTCTTGGGGTTGAGATCAAGCCCCATGTTGGGCTCCATGCTCAGCAGGGAATCTACTTGAGATTCTTGCCCTCTCCTTCTGCCACTGCTGTGTGGACTCTATCTCTAAAATAAGTGAATAAATCTAAAGACACTGTTCATCCCCTCTAGTGTATATTTTACTTATTATATTCTCAGCTTTGATTTTTTTGTATTTTCCTTCTCTTGAGATTTTCACTGAGTTTTTCCATTCTTCTCTGTAGTAGAGTTAGTTTCCTTATAACCAATCTACCTGATGGAGATGACCATTATTTTTAATTCTCTATTTCATCTAGTTAATTTTCTGAGGTTTTTATCATATTTATTTGGAGCATATTTCCTTGCCTCCACATATTGCCTGACTTTCTGTTTGTTCCTACAAATTAGGTAGAACAGCTACTTCTAACATTGAAGAAATGGTCTTGTGTATGGTCCTTTCCTATGTAGACATGTGTGTCCAGTGACTGGCTGGCTGGAACTGCGGCTGGCATGGGCTTGATGGTCCTGGGGCCCTCAGTGCTGGGGCTTCCCTAAAGGGATGGCTGGAACTGAGAGTGGGCATGGGCATGGGCCAGGGTATTCCTGTGACTCTCCACACATCTCCAGAGGATGCCCTGGCAGGATAGCTAAAACCAAAGTTAATGCAAACTGGAGGGTGATGGGGGATTCTCTGAATGGTGGGCACCTGTAGATTAGGTGGAGGCAAGGAGGGGTGCAAGCTGGGGTGTCCTTGCCACTCTATGCAGGGGCTGAAGCCAAGGTGTAGTGTAGTTTGGGGCATCCTGGGGTGCCACATACAATAGGTGCCTTGAGAGGAGAGCTGTATCCGAACTGGGTGCATGCTGGGGTGTCCTGGAATGCTTAGTTCATGAGATGCTCTGGTAGGGCAACTAGACACATGGCTGGTATGGGTTAGGTTGTCCCAAGGCATTTGATGCAGGGTTTGCCCTGGGCAGGTGGCTGATAGCTGAGGCAGGGTGCAGACTGGGGATCCTGGGATGCTCTGTGCACATAAATCTGGAAGCTCTGAGCTGGGGGTGTCATAATGTAGCAAGACATTAGAAGCTAAATTAGTGTGTGCCTAGAGTGTTCCACAATGCTTTGTGCCTGTGTCACCTTGGCAAGATGGCTGTAGCTGTAATGAGTGCTGAGCAGGGGTGTCTTGGTATGCGACAAGCTGGAGGCTATCTTCTTGGGATGGCTTGCTCTGATCTAGAGGCCAGGGACTCACTGAATCAGTAGGCTGGCTAGGGGGTCTGGTCCCTATTCCTGTCTATGCTAACAAGGTGGACAGGGAATGTAGAGTGGTACCTCCAATGCAGAGAGTTCTCCCTGCTTTCCTGTTTGACGGTGGGAGTTGGATCCTTGACAGTCTAGTTGCTTTTAGTTTGTGGCTTTCATTCTGTGCCCCAGAGAAGATACATCTGTTCACAGTTCCTTAGTACTATCCCTCCCCATTGCTATTGCATTGCTGGGACCGTGGGTTATCTCCATTACTATATCTCTCTCTCTCTTGGAGTTGTCGTTTATCTTTTGTGCAGAAGCTGTTCAGTCAGCTCTCACTTCTCCCTCAGGAGGAATTGCTCCAGATAGGCTTATATCTGGTATGTCTGTGGAGGAGATGAGTTCAGTCTTCATAAGCCATCATCTTGGATTACCCTCCAATGGGATTTTTTTTTTTAAGATTTATTTATTTATTCATGAGAGACACACACAGAGAGGCAGAGACACAGGCAGAGGGAGAAGCAGGCTCCCTGCAGGGAGGAGCCTGATGTGGGACTCAATCCCAGATTCCAGGATCACACCTTCAGTCAAAGGCAGATGCTCAACCACTGAGCCACTCAGGCGTCCTCCAATGGGATTTTCTTAATTTCTCTTTCTGCTGCTAGAAATGTAACACATTTCTGTATCTTAATTTTGTACCCTGCAACTTTACTAATAACTACATTTATCTGTTCATCGGTAGTCTTCTAGAATTAGAAAATATGTATCTTTCTACATTTTTTTTTTTTTTTGGTTTATCTTAACAGTTTAGATACCTTCCCTTTTTGATTGCTGCAGCTGGAACGTCCAGTATTATGTTTAATAAAAGTGGTGAGAGTGGAACTTCTTGTCTTGTTGCTGGTCTTGAGGGGAAGCTTTCAGTTTTTCACTTTTCAGTATGATGTTGGGTTGTGGGTGTCTCATATTTGGTTTATCATGTTGAGGTATATTCTCTTTATTATTTTTTTGGTATATTTAAACCCACTTCGTTGAGTTTTTATCACGAATGGATGTTGCATTTTGTCAAATGCTTTTTCTGCAACTATTCAGGTGATATGATTTTTAGTCATTCCTCATAATGTGATATATCACATTGATTTACTTGTGAATATTGAAACACTTATTTCTGTAATAAATCCCATTTGATCATGGTGAAAGATTTTTTTTAATGTATTGGTAAATTCAGTTTGCTAGTATTTTGTTCAGCATTTTTTGCAACTAGGTTCATGATGTATGCTGGCCTGTAGCTTTTTGTCTTTTTGTAAGGTTTTTGTCTGGTTTTGGTATCAGATTAATATTGGCCTCACAGAATATATTTGGATATTTTCCTTACTTTTCTATTTTGTGGAATAGTTTGAGGAGAACAGCCATTAACTCTTGTTTAAATGTTTGCTGAATTCACCTATGAAGCCATCTGGTCCCAGATTTTTGTTGGTGGTTGTTTACTAGTAATGAAATTGAATGGGTAATCAGTCAGTTTATATTTTCTATTTCTCCCTGAATTGGTTTTGGAAGATTGTAGGTCTTTAGGAATTTATCCATTTCTTCTAGGGTGTACAATTTGTTGGCATAAAAATTTGATAGTAGTTTCTTGCAATCCTTTGTATATCTATGGTGCTGGCTGTTACTTCTCTTCCCTCATTCCTGATTTGGGTCTTGATGTGTCTGGGTAAAGGTTTATTAATTTTGCCTATCCTTTCATTAATAAGTTCTTGCTTTTATTGCTCTTCTCATTCCTTTTATTCCTTGCTTCCTTCTACTAGCTTTGGGCTTTTTTTTCTAGATCTTTAGGTGTAGAGTTTGTATCATAAGGTGGTCATTTACATTTTACTCAATGAATATTTTTTCCATTCACGGATTGATCTAGTACCATGTTGTTAAGCCTCTGTGTTTGTGTAGTTTTCCAGTTCTTGTAACTTATTTCTAGGTAGTGTTGTAGTTAGAAAAGATGCTTGATATGATTTCAGTCTTTTTAAATTTCTTGAGATTTGTCTTATGGCCTAATATGTGATCTTTTCTGGAGAATATTGTAGGTACACTTGAAAATAATGTGTATTCCAGTGTTTTTGGATGGATATGTTAGGTCCATCTGGTATAATGTGTTGCTTAAAGCCACAAGACCTTTTTATTAAAGGAGGAAAAAGCTACCTACCTCATCACTGTTCTAAAGATTAAATCATTATAAACTTTTATCAACAAATTATGTAGACAATCAAATATATAAATGTATATAATAGCACTTACCTGGATCTTAATATATATTTCTGATACCATACTGTGATGGGGGGAAAAAAACCAATGCCTAAGGTACGTATGGTCATGGTGGCATTACTGAATTCAACTGCAGGCATCCTTTTATGTGTATACTTCTATATTTATGCTCAAATTATTTTGAGCAATCATCTTTGACATTCAGGCTTCTCTTCTTTTGTAGGTAGTGGATATAAGTAGAGAAGGCAAAGAAGAAGTATTCTATGGGCCTACACTCCCTTTTGCTTCCAATGGAATAGCAGCATGCTTCCTTCCAGCTCCATATTTCACATGCCCTAACCTTCAGACTCTTCAAGTGCCTCATCACAGGATTGGGACCATCTGAAAGCGAATGCTTTGTTAATAACTATCATGAACAGAAGGGAAAGAAAAGCTTCATTTTTGGATACTGGGCATGAAAACACCCAGTGCTCAATGCTTCCTTGTTTTGTTTTCTATGTCTTATATTCAGATAAAAATTAGCAAAAAATGAACCGTTTTCTAAAATACATTACCGAAAACTCCTGTCACCCTTTTCTTTGTGTGTCAGTATACAATATATATGACTTTTACTGTGGTGTAGCTTAGTGCCAACTTAATGGTCCATACTTGTTCCATGGGTCTTTATAGCCTTCTTTGTATACTTTTTCTAATCAGTGCTGTCTAGAAAAACAGGACAATATTATATTAGTAAGGAATTTATTTCATAAGTACTGTCATCAGTGGTCTTTAAAAAATATTCAGTAGTTAATCCCCTTACTCCTTAAACCTGGGTTTGTAATTTCTCTTTTAAAAATTTAACATTATGCAGACCCACTCAGTATAGACTCAGCATTACGACATCATAAAATTTTAAATGCCATATTTTATTCAAGATATACAAGTACACCGGAAGGTACAGAAGTACACCGGAATAGCAGTCAGATAGCCATATTTTTCGGCTTGGTTAATCTGTGACCTTGGGCTAGGTGCTTACTTTTCATGACTTGTTTTCCCACACTTAAGGAGGATAATCATGGATTTCCATGTTAATTCATGGAAAGAATGAATGTGAATGAATGAATGTTGTGAAGATTAGGCAAATGCCCTCTCAAGTGCTTCATTTAATAAAAAAAAAGTTACTCAAATTACAAGATATTTTACTATCTCTAGAACCTTGTAACTGAATGGGGAGATTATTTTCAAAATTAAAAATTACTAAACAGAACTTGAAACACATGCAATGGAATAAATGATTCTGATACACATGTGAAAGAGATGCTAATTAGGAAAAGGGGAGTTTACCAAAGCCAAAGATTCCCAAGTCTGTACAAATTCTTGCTTCAAATAATAATTTAAACCTCTCGTTTAAACTCACTTAGTGAAAAATGACATTTTAAAGCTCAAAAAAAAATTAGTTGTACTAATTTTGGTGCCATAAAGTGCTCTGACATAAATCTGAACCTAGACTTGGTAATTCTAATAAAAGTTTTTCTACTTTGTTAAAGGTTATGTCAATCTTGAGCACTTGTGGGATTCTTCACCACCACCAATACATATTTTATTACTACATACTTTTAATAATGCATAAAAATTCTTATTTAGGTGAGGTTTTTGGAATTGCTTTGTCTATAGTAAAAAATACATATATAAAATAAAATTCAATCACATTTGAACATAAATTCAGGAAGTATAATTTGAATTTTTCCCTTTTCCTAATCTTGTTAGGATCTAAGTCACCTTTACTAAAAGGGAGACTTTTTTCCTTCTGCACAGTTCAATTATTTAGCAATCCTTATCTTACAGGAAACTGTCATTTTATTCATGTAACCACTCAGAAGTGGATAAAAACATCAACCCTTTTCATCCTAAATACAAAATTCACTAATGTTATACACTGTTCTACCTAAAAATTTTGATTTCTAAATAATCTGGTTATTCAGATTATAAGAATAGGAAGAGGGACTGTGGTAAGGAAAAAAAAATAACTAAAAAGCTTCCCAGAGATTTAGCCAAAACATCTTAATTTTACAGTTCTGAAAAGTGAACATTGATACTGATTATTGATATTTAGAAGGATGACAGTCTCTTTAAAGGGTATAGATCATGTAAACTAAATATTTTAAATTCCTTACCAAGTCAGGAAAATAACTCCAGTATTTCAGATAGCTTTCAACAAGAACCTAAACAATAAGTATTTCAGTTTTACTAAAATTTTACTTGACAAATGAATTTACTGCCAGCTATTTTACCTTATAAAAATCATTACATTTGCAATCCCAAATCCTATATCCAATGAATGAAAAGGAAATGGTCTAAAAATAAGTTTTCCTGGGATCCCTGGATGGCTCAGCGGTTTAGCACCTGCCTTTGGCCCTGGGCGTGATCCTGGAGTCCCAAGATGGAGTCCCACATTGGGCTCCTGGTATGGAGTCTGCTTCTCCCTCTGCCTGTGTCTTTGCCCCCCTCCCCTCTCTCTATGTCTATCATGAATAAATAAAATCTTTAAAAAATAAGTTTTCCTGACTGATAATGAAAAAGTAGCCTGAAATTACTCCTGATAGTTTCTATATAGATTTTTAACTATTCGCTTAAAACAAATCAGCATATTATTATCAAACCCCTTGTTGGGTGAACTTTATGTGTTATTCACTAATATTACAGAATTGAACTCAGAGAACTCTAAAGTTTTGCATAGTTTTTGAAAACATCTTTTTATGCTATAGCCAGAGAATAGAATCCAAAGTGCAACTTTCCTCTCCAAGGAAAAATAAAATCCAGAACACTTATTATGATTTGATCATTCTCTTCAAATCACTAATAGTAAGAGCTAATAAAAATTCTAGAAAACTATGTTTGGTCAGATAACCAAATTCCATTGAAATTATTTAAATATATATTTTCCATTTAAGTGAGCTATAGTATTCATCTTCATTTTTACTCTCCAAAATTATAGACCATATTGTATTTGTAGTTAAATTATGCTAACTTGAATTTCTGTTGGAAGATCATGAAACTTCTAACACCTTTAAACATCATTCTAAGACTTGACTTTACACAGTACCACATAGATATTTGCAGTGTTCCTTTGTGTAGGAAGAAAAGCCAGCAAAGACATTAATCTCAAAAATAATGTATTTGTAAAGTGCAGTAAATTCCTTAGATCCTTCGTAACAAAATTCCTATTTAAGTTATGATTAGGCTATTTTTCCTGCTTTTCCTCTTCATATTTTTCTCACAGTTTAACCACACGTATATTGTATCTCTTTCAGCTACTGCAGTAACTGAAAAACTTTCTATTGTTTTACCACAGAATATAAAAACAACAGGAGTAAGATAGAAATTATTCCTTCAGGTAACATGGCTCATTTTTATTTTGGTTTTCAAATAGTCAATCTCTCATAAAAAAGGAAGTGGAATATTCATGGATGAAGTGCAAATTAAATATATACATTTAAAAATTATATATCATTATTATAGGCATATTTAACTTATAAACATGAATATATAACAAGAAGGCCCAGAATTTTTCTGAAAGCACATATCACAAATGCAGTAAGTTGGATAACTATTAACACACCAAAAACTTTAATAAGCAGAAATTATTTAATTCCAACCATGTGGTACTTCTTTGTTAACCTTACCAATATAGATCATCACAGAATCCTAATACAAATCTTACATATTGTTAAATATCTGAAAGAATATGCTACTTTGCTAGCTTCCCAAATCAACTGTTTTAAGCAAGGCATGGTATTTATATTGGTGTACTCTACACTTGACTGACAAGGTAGTATTTTTAACCTTAGAAGAGAGTAGGCAGGAGATCAGTTTTTGGAAAATGTAAGGTTTACATAAAGTCTATAGGATTTAGGGAAGGTGGGTTTCCTAGAGGCTTTTCCCAATTGCAGAAGCTTGTCAAATTTTTATACAGCAGATTATCTTAACAAAGGGGAATTAAAAATAAAAACTGTCAAAGACTGTTAAAGTATGTGTAATTCTTTAAGAACAAAGTCGTTTTAAAAATTTGTGACAAAGCATGGAAGAAGATAATAATGGGTAAGGAACACACAATCTATAGATAAGTATTTTTTATATAGATGTCCAGGTAGGAAAAGTCAAATATGCTTAAGAAAAAATATGCTAGGAATAAAGATATAAAAGTTTTAAACTATGAAACTCTTCTAATGCAAATGAATTCAATACTGAGTGATTTTTGTACAGAGATCGTATTCCATGTTTTTTACTCCCCCATGAAAACATAATTAAATGTTCAATTAAAATTTAAATCATAACCAAATCTGAATGTCTAATAAAGTCCTTCTATCACCCTGTTGTCCTTCAATCATCTCTTTTACATTCCATCTGATACTTTACAGAAATTTGACTGGAATACTCATATATCTAAAATATATTTTAACTGTCTTCCTATTTTAGTGTCTTAAGATTAGACTTCTATAGAAAGGTTGGTGTTATATGCTGGCAAAATGAATGAGGCTCAGAGTGTAGACTGAACGTGGCCTTCAGATGTTCTAAGGCATTCTAATCTGCTTGAGTTCAGTTTACACAGGAAAGGCAGAGTCAGATGGCAAAGTCTCCTGACTTTCTGAGAGGTATGAATGTCAGCTTACTGACACTGGGAAGTAAGTGGATGTCCTTGAGCAGAAAAGTAACGAGGAAAATAATATTTTAGAAACACTAATGTCAGTCACTGTGTGAGGTTAAATTGCAGGAAAGGAGATCATAGATGGGGAGATAAGAAAGAGATCAGTAGCATCCAAAAGACAGTTGGGACGGCCAGGATGACAAAAACAAAAGAACAGCAAGAGCCCATCATGGTGATTACTGAAAGTGGGGAACAGGTAAGAATCCAGGCTGCTTTTGAAGTTTCAAGGTTAAATAACTTGGGAAAATAGTGTATCCCCTGGGTAGAAAAGAAAGGCAAGAGCTAGTTTAAAACAGGTGATAAGGGCAGCTTGACATGTTGCCTTGAGATTTCAGGAGGATCCAGTGGCTAGAGGGGTTTAGAAAGAAATTAGTACTAGAAGTAGATGTTATCAATTTACTACTAGAAGAATTTTGAGACAGAGTGAGGGAAGGGCCAGATCTTACCACTGAGGACAAGAAAGAACATGAAGGTGCTTTCAGAGTACAGGATGTAGGAAGGAGCAAACACCACTGAGAAGGGCTGAGAAGATAAAGGAAAATGCAAACGTAAGGTCAAAGAACATAAGAAATGAGAACGTAGTCTTAGATATCACTAAAAGAGAATGGCTGACATTACAGTGGTAGAAGCAGCAGCTCTAAAGATGATTGGTTATTCAGGTGAATAAGTGATGGGTCTGTGAAGATTTTCAAGAAAATGAACTGAGTCCAAAAATTTCTTCAATTAAAAAAAGTATCTTTAAGACTTTACTTATATATAAATAAACACTCATGTATATACATATAATACAAGTACAGTCACAGATTTTTTTTTGTTCTTGATTTTTGAAGTACAAACTATTTATTCTTAGCATCTACAGATCTATATACCCTAATGCATGATTCAGAAGCAGCATTTCTCAGCCTTAAACATTTCATATACTCAGGAGTGAGATTCTCAGATATCAATCCCACTTGGAAAACAAATATATATGTACACACACACACACACAAATAACTACTTTAAAAGCATCACCTTAAGCAGATTAAATTTCATTTGCAGAAACTTGCCAAGTGATATAGGCTTAATAAGTCACCATCATAAAAAAGAGAAACTCATTGCTGTGAAGTCTATTAAGTAACCTTAAAGAGGCTTTTATTCATCCAGCTTGTGGAAGTAATGACTGTGGAATAGATTGGGTGGGGGCAGAAATAGACTGTTAAGTTATGAAAACAAAAGGTACTCCCTTAGAATTCACAGAGAAAAGTTAGGAGAGGACTAATGACTAGATTTCACTGATTGTAATATATTTCATTTTTAAAGATACTTCTTGAGTCAGAAAAGGGAGGGAATAGTAGAAGACTGGAGTCCCAAGAAGAAAACAGTTATTATACGGTTAGCAAACATGACAAGTAAGACAAAGTTTGAAGAAAAAGGGGATCATTCATCTAGGACATACTAGAGACAGTGGAACAAAATTAAGGTGTTCTTTACTTCTGTGCATGAATGATCATGTCCCTGTGCCTCAAACAGAACATATGTCACCAATATATTTTCACATACATTATTCCACTGATTTTTACCATAATGCTGTGAAACAGAAAAAGGAATATTATTCTTTTTTCTCCATGGAGAAACTTAACAAGGCTAAGTAACTTGATCAAGTTTATAAAGCAGAGCTGGGGTTTGAGACCTAGGAATGTTCCTAACACTATGACTGGATTTCTTTCACCAAATATTGCTCACCACAAAATGGAGTCAAGGACAAAAGCCCAATCAGTAAAATAAAAATCTGGATGAAATAGTTAAAGAGTTGAGACACAGAGCTGCTAAAGGAACTAAACTGGTTTCCTGTAAATAAATAAAATGCTAAATTATTAAGAGGCTCTAACTTAGAGCAAGGAGATAAATCAGCTGACTTCTAGACCTCTTCTGTTAATTTGTAATCTTAAGATTTTTAGAAATATTATTTATTGTCTTTTCTTAAAAGCTCTTATTTATACTTCTCCTGATGTGTTTTAATAAATTTCCAAAAAACACAGGATGGTTAGAGAAGAAAAATCTGTCAATTGTTAGAACCTAAGCATAAACACTCCTGGCTTAAGTTTTAAAATATCTTACATGCTATCTGTATATTAATTTAGCCAGACCCTGCCTCATTCCGCACAGTTAAGTGTGCTGGATATTTATTCTCTTGCCTCACACATGGTATTACAAAAGACGGCAAACATACGATCCTATCTCCTGAATCTCCCCTTTCACAAAAATCAGCATAGAATAGCCAAGTAACCTGAAAAAAAAAATCATAGTAAAACATAACTTGTAAGAAACAAACACAAATCACTCACAAGGCAGAAAGTCATATTACAGTGAGAAGGCCAGGGTCAACCAGTACAAACCTGCTTCACAGACATACACAGAAACACTCCCAGTTAGAAAAAGTTACTTTAAATTAGTTTAACTATAAACTCTTCAAAAGAGAATGCAATTTGGCCAACTTCCAAAGGTCCTATAATACATTTACTTAACTTTTATTTCCTTATTTATGTACTTTATACTTACAGGTATATAAGAAAAAAAATCCTTGAAAGCATTTTTAACAGAATGTTATACAACTGAGTGCAAAGTGGCTTTGGACAGTTAAGAGAGAAGGCAAATCACAAAATATATTAGGTATTATCACTCTCCAGTCTCTGCATTTCATCTTGTCCCACTTGTCCTAGGTGAGATAAAAGTTTGCTATAGGCTTCCCTGTTTAAGAAAAAAGAGAAGAGGATAGATGTATTTATTACCTTTTCCATTATTTTTCATTTAAGTATTTACACATTGAGCCTACCTGAATGTCTGTCTGCACACAAGCACCCCATGCCCACACTATGTGTTTAAAGTACTTTGATTCTTTAACAAACTTGGAACATGAATTCTTATGAGCGCTGACTCCTCTTTAGGAACTATAGGTCTATTTCCATGATGTTGCATTATTTTACATAGTCCAGAACAATCTGAAATTAGGTTGTAAGTCTATATGAAAAAAAGCCCTAATCATTACTATTTTTCACCTCAAACCATATTATTTAATTGGGTCACTCTTTTTACTCATTAGATACACATGATATAGTTGATTCAGTAGACCAAGAATCCCTCAAAGGGTAGATTTGCCAGCATGGATTTTATACAAAAACAAGACATGTGAGGCTCTCAAGTCCCCTTCCCAATGAGGAGCACTGAATATATTTTGAACAACAGCAGCACTGCTGAAATACCTAAGGTGGTCACTTTGAAAAGAACAACATGTGAATGGATATGTCAATTGCAGTATGGAAACATTCAACAAGTTGAAGAACATACACAAAACTTTTAGGAATGGGAAAATAAACCATCTTCAGTAAGTGAATCTAGATTTTGTAATCATTGCCCACAAATGTAAAATGATCCAAATATACCTTTGTGCAATATTTCTGCCAAGGCCCCATTTCCGCTCTGAATCCTTCAGAGACTGAGTGAGGGTAGAAAGCAAGTGGATAACAACCTGCTGATCCAATGCTGCTACTGTTTCTAGAATGCTGTAAATCTGATAATCATATCTCATACCATAATCCTGGATAAAATGCCTGAAAGTAAATCAAGTTACATAGGATTACTTCTGGGGAAACTCCATGGGCTGCTATCCATAGGACACTCTGCTGTAACGTGAACATAAGAAAGATCATTTCACATAAGATTACCTTAAGAATCCAGATGCCCTAATGAAGACTTTATAACATTTAAAAATTAAGGACAGAATGGTTTATTTCAGTGTGAACCATGACCAGAAGGATGACACTGGTAGGAAAAGGGAAGAATTGGAATCTCAGGAAGGAGAATAAGGAAGAGAATCTTAGTCCTATGCTATTAGAATCTAGTCCCATGCTATTCTTTGCATGTCAAAATCTGAGCGATAAGGATGTGGAAAAGAGTCCAGTTTCCTAGGTATTTCTTAGTTCTTCATATATCTAGATAAATCAAACAATATTTTAATGAGAGAAACAAGTTATTCATAATATATATTTTTACATCCTTTAAGTGAATAGATTTTAGACCCATATAAAGAATTGTATGCTTTAACCCTAAAATTTCCACTCCTCCAACAAAATAAAAGCCACCTAGCTCAGTAAGTTGTACATAATAAATATTCAATCTTCATTCACATAAAATCTTTTCTCTCCTCTTTGTGTTTTTATAGGTTTCTTCCCCCCCCCCTTTATTGGGGGGGGTAATAGTTCTTACAAATTCACTATGTATTTCATGTGATCACAATTTAAATAAATGGTAACCAACTGACAAATGCCAATGATGTGATGAGAAAAACTGAGGAATCAAAGATCCACAGAAGAAAATGGACTTGAATTATTTATCATAGTAGTGCTAGGGCAGAGATATGTAGAATAAAAGTTAACTGGTAGATATTGTGAGAAATACTTAAAAATACTGCCCTAACAGAAAGCAGAAGACTCTAGAGCAGGCAAGGCAGGAAACGACAACAAAACACAAAACACAGAAAACATTCCTCAAGTTGCATTATTATTCTTGGGAACTAACATCACGTCTGCTCCCTTACTCACAGATGAAATACAATGAAGCTTTCTGGGTCTACGGTATCTAAAGCAAGTTAAGAAAACCAGTGACATACTTCTACACTGGATCCTGAATAACATGTTTAGTGGCTCTCAGGGCCTGTGCACCTGTCAACATGACCCACATATCCCCATTCTCTTAAATACATGTAGGAGTCTTCATCACCAATTCTCAGGTAATTTTATTACCAGCTATCTTCCTCCCTGGCACTTTTGTCTTTTTAATAAAACAACACAATGCAACAAAACTACTGCCAAAAATACAATAATTCAAATAGTATAACAAGTAGTAACACATTATGTTTTGGATAATTAGTTATTTAAGAAACATGTTGGCTGTCAAATGGCTGGCAACAGTCCCCCTGCCAGTTGGCATATTTTCCAGTTACCTAAACACAGAAGTCAGCTGGGTGGCAGGTTCTCCCTCTGACCCCGCTTGGCAGGCTTTTACCATGTATTGCAGGTTCTCTGTGGCCAGCCTTTTAACTAGGAGGAAAAATTATAGCATTACAAACTGTGTTTCAATTGACCATCTGGATCCTCGTTTTTATGAACACTCTTAATTTAGAAAAAATATGTTGTTTTCTTAAAGTTTATACAGCTTTTTCTTATTATTTTTCAAAATGAAATAGTTATGAGTGTTTGTTTTCTACTAAAGTATATCTCATCTCCCATTTTAAGAAAATCTAAAAAGCTTGAGTCTATTTTTTATAACCTTATAACTGAAAAAAATATATGTGAAGATAGGTCTCTTAAATACTCAAAAACATTTTAACACCCTAATCCTACAAGCAGTTACATACTGACAGAAGATAGCCTTTAATCATTCAGCTGATTTACAGACAAGCAGATTGATTTTTTTTAATATTCATAGGCATAGTCCTCCCACTCTCTTAAATCAGAAACCACCACCAATTTACCTTCACTCCGAATTAGTCAAAGATATATATATAAATAAACTATTTGTGATGCTATCTTCCTTTCTTTTTTTTTCTTCCTTTCAAGAAAGACAGTGAATTATAAAAAGGACATTTGTATTCTTTAAATATTTAACCAAGTCATTTAAAATTGTGCATTTGTACATAAAAATGGAAAAATATCAAGAAGAAAAATAGAAAATTCAGTATGTTCCAAATGCTACTAAATTTTTGGTTTTGGCACATTAAATATAAGTAGCTATGGAAAATGTGCTTTGTCTTAGAATAAAAAATATCAGAAAGTCTAATCTATTATAGCAGGAGAATAAAACAGGATACATATGAACTTCAATTAATTAACATGTACTTAGAGTAATGTTCTCTATGGTATGAGGATGGTGGATAAAGAAGATACAGTGCATTTGTCTTTATTGAACAAATAACTCCTCATATTAGATACAATTCTGAAATCGCAGTATAATTGGTTCTTCTTAAAAGACATTTTCTTGAAAGGCTTCCAAAAGCTCTTCTGTGGGAAAAGTACCAGAATATGAAGAAATAGTTTTCACAGAGAATTAATAGTAAGCACTGGGTTTATATAACACTTTTATTGAGGTATAATTCATATGTCATAAAAACTGATCTTTTAAAGTGTATAATTCACTGGTTTTTAGAATATTCAGAATTGAGAAAGCGTCACCACTATCTAATTTCGGAGCAATGTCATCATCTCCCCAAAAAACCTTATACTCATTAACAGTCATTCTCCATTTTCTTCCTCCCCCAGCCCTTGGCAACCACTAATCTGTTTTGTCTCTATGGATTTGACTTCCTGGAAATGTTATATGAATAGAATTAGACATCATGTGGTCTTTTTTTTTTTTCTTAAGATTTTATTTATTTTAGAGAGAGAGAGAAGGTGTGTGGTGGGGGGAGGGCCAGAGGGAGAGAGGAAAGAGAATCTAAGCAGACTGGGCACTGAGCACGAAGTCTGACATGGGGATCAATTTCATGACCCTGAGATCATGACCTGAGCTGAAACCAAGAGCGGGATGCTCAACCAACTAAGCCACCTAAGCACCCCTCCATGGTCTTCTGCCTTCTTTTTACTTAGCATAATGTTTTAAGGTTCATCCATGTTGTTGAAGGTTATCAGTACTTTATTTATTTTGAAGGCCAAATAATATTCCACTGTATCAATGTACCCCATGTTGTTTATCCATTCATTGGTGGATGGAGACTTGGGTTGTTCCATTTTGAAGCTATTACGAGTCAAGCTGCTATGGGTCAGTGTTAAGAGTGGTTTTTTAAAAAACTATTTGCCATCTTTACTTAATTGAAGTGACTTAAAAAAAAAACTGGTGTTTGGGTTTTCTTTTAGTTTTCTTTACACTAACAGCTTTATTGTCATATGATTCACATACTATACAACTTACCCATTTAACATGTACAGTTCCATGATTTTTAGTCACAGAATTGTGCAATCATCATTCGAGTTAATTTTAGAATATTTTCTTTACTTTGCAAAGTAACTTGATAGTCCATCTATCACTCCCTATTTTCTGATATACCCTAAGAGCAACCACAAATCTACTTTCTGTCTCTACAGATTCTGGACGTTTCATATAAATGGAATCATACAATATGTGGCCTTTTGTAACTGGCTTCTTTCATATACAATGTTTTCAAGGCTTGTCCCATATTGTATAGCATATAACAGTGCTTCATTCCTTTTTATGGCCAGATACTATTCCATTGTATGGATAGATCACATTTAAAAAAAATCCATCTGGGGGCAGCCCCGGTGGCGCAGCAGTTTAGTGCCACCTGCAGCCCAGGGCCTGATCCTGGAGACCCGGGATCCAGCCCCACATTGGGCTCCCTGCGTGGAGCCTTCTTCTCCCTCTGCCTCTCTCTTGCTTGCTCTGTGTCTCTCATGAGTTAGTAAAATAAAATCTTTAAAAAAAAAAAAATCCATGTGTCAGCTGATGGACACTCTACCTTTTGGCTACTATAACTAATATCACTATAAAGATGAATATACACATTTCTCTGGGGACATATGTTTTCATTAATCTTGGGCATATACTCAGGAGTGACATTGCTAGGTCACACAGTAACTGTATGTTCAACTTAAGCAATGACTGGACTATTTCCCCAAGTGTCTACACTATTTTACACTCCCAATAGCAGTAATTGAGGTTTCTGATTTCTCCATGTTTTTGCCAAACCTTGTTATTATCTGACTTTTCCGTAATAGCAAACCTAGGGAGTATGAAGTGGTATCTCACCATGGTTTTTATTTGCAATTCCCTGATAACTAATGATGCTGAGCACCCTTTCCGGTGCTGATTAGCCATTTGTTTATATTCTTCAAAGATATGTCTATTCAAATTCTTTGCCTACTTTTAAATTGTGTTTTTATGACTGAATTGTTAACTATATATTCCAGGTACAGGTTCCTTATCATATAAATGATTTGCAAATATATTCTTCCATTCTGTGGGGGTCTTTTTCCCCCTTTCTTGATTGTCCTTTGAAGCACAAAAGTTTTTAAATTTGGATTAGCCCAATTTATCTCTTTCTTGTCTTATGCTTTTGTTGTTGTATCTAAGAATTCACTGCCAAATCCAAGGTCGTGCAGCTTTACTTACTATGCTTTTTTCTATGAGTTTTATAGTTTGATCTCAGACATTGGGGTCTATTTTGAGTTGATTTTTGTATATGGTGTGAAATAAAGGTATAGCTTCATTCCTTTGCATGTGGATATCTGTTTGACCTAGCACAATTTGTGAAATACTATTTTCTCCCCTTTGAATCATCTTGGCACCCTTGTCAAAAAAAGTTAATTGACCATAGACATATGGGTTTATTCCCAAATTTTCAATTCTAATCCATTGATCTACATCTATCTTTTTGCCAGTACCACACTCTCTTGATTAGTTGTTTTGTACTAAGTTTTGAAACTGGAAAATGTGAGCCTTCCAAATTTGTTGTTGTTGTTCTTCTTTTTTTAAAGATTTATTTGAGAGAGCATAAGCAGGAGTAGGGGCAGAGAAAGAATCTCAAGCAGACTCCTCACTGAGTATGGAACCCAATGCGGGGCTCAATCTCCTGACCCTGAGCCAAAACCAAAAGTCAGATGCTCAACGCACTGATCTACCCAGGAAGCCCTTGTTCTTTTTCAAGATTGTTTTGGCTATTCTGAGATCAGTTTGGGAAGTACTACTACCTTAACAATTTTACTTCTTCTGATCCATTAAATGAAATATTTTTTCATTTATTTAGATATTCTCTAATTCTTTCCAATACTGTTTGGTAGTTTTCAGATCTTAAGTTTGTATTTTTCTTTTATTAAACTTATTTCTACTTGGGGTTTTGAAAAATGCTATTGTAAATGGAATCATTTTCTTAATTTTATTTC
Organism: Vulpes lagopus; assembly: GCF_018345385.1. Taxonomy (NCBI): domain Eukaryota; kingdom Metazoa; phylum Chordata; class Mammalia; order Carnivora; family Canidae; genus Vulpes; species Vulpes lagopus. The sequence continues at coordinate 17,389,939 of NC_054824.1, read as the reverse complement.
ATTGAAAGTATACAGAAATACAACTGATTTTTGTATCTTGATTTTGTATTCTGAACTTGTTTATTAGTTCTATTACTGGAGTGCTTAGGATTTTGCATACGCAAGATCAGATCAACTATGCATAGGGATAGTTTTACTTCCTTTTCAATATGGATGCCTTTTACTTAATTTGTCCTGACTAGGACTTCTAGTACAATGATGAATAGAAGTGGCAAGAGTGAACATCCTTGCCTTACTGCTAATCTTAGGAGAAAACCATCTAATCTTTCACCATTAAGTATGATACTAGCTATAGGATTTTCACAGATGTCCTTCGCTGAAGCAGTTCTATTCCCAATCTGTCATTATGTAATGTCTCTCTTTATTCCTGATAATTCTACTTGTTCGAAGTCTGCAGTGTTTGAAATTAATATACATGCTACAGCTTTGTTTTGAATTGTGCCAGCATTTTTCTCCATCCTTTTACTTTTAACTTATCTGTGTCTTTATATTGAAAGTAGTTTTCTTGTAGGTAACATACTGTTGGGCTTTATTTTTTTTATCTACTGTTACTCTCAATCATTTAATTGGCTCATGTAGATCATTCACATTTAAAGTGATTATTGCTATTATTGGATTAACATCTACCACACATGTAACTTTTCTATTCATTGCTCCTGCTCTTTTTTTGTAATCATTTGCCTTTTGTCTGCCTTTTCCAAAGATTTTGTTTTGCTTAAGTAGGCTCTACCTCCAGCGTGGAGCCCAGTGTGGGGCTTGAACTCATGACCCTGAGATCAAGACTCGAGCTGAGATCAAGAGTCTGATGCTTAACTGACTGAGCCACCCAGGAGCCTCTCTAAAGGTTTTAAGTGAGCATTTTATAAGATTCCATTTTCTCTCCTCTCTTAGTATATCAAATATACTTCAAAAATTTTTTTTTAGTGGTTGTCCAGAGTTTGTAGTTTACATTCACAACTAATCCAAGACTACTTTCAAATAGCACTACTTTCCTTCAGGTGTGGCACAGGTGCCTTTTAACAGTATTCCCAATCCTCACTGGTGTCATTCAGTTTGCTTATTCATAAGGTATAATCACCAAATACATTGTTATTACGATTTTGAAAAAACAAAAACAAAAACAAAAAAACAAAACAACTATCTATTAGATCAGTTAGAAGTGGAGAGACAGGTAGATTCAGAGTCACAGCTGACCAGGACCAGGAACTGATACTGGTACAGATATTTATACAGTTCCCCTGTACATAAGTAGAGTTGTTTTTCAGTTCAGATTTGTTTTGTTGTTGTAAGGGTGAGAGTGAGGACTTCCAAGCTTTTCACATGTTGAAGTGGAAACCAAAAACCCTCCAACTACTGCTATTGAATGGTCTCTTTCTCCCTTCATTTCTCTCTGTTTTTTCTTCATACATTTTGGTGCTCTCTTGCGTAGGTGCACGTTTATATTGTTAAATATAATGACACTTTTATCATTATAAAATACCTCTATTTCTAGTTAACAGTTTTTTGGTCTAATGTCTATTTTGTCTGATATTAATATAGTTCTTCCAGTTTTCTACGGTTATAGTTTGTAGGATGTATTTTTCTTTCCTTTTACTATTTTAATCTTTGAATCTAAAGTGTGTCCTGCAGAGAGACTAGTGTCAGATCTTTTTATTTGCCATTCCAATGATCTCAATTTTGGATTAGTTTGTTCTATTATTTCACAACTATTGTTAACTGTTGATAATATAGATGGATTAACATCATTTTACCTTTTGTTTTCTAAATGTCTTGTGTTTTTTGGCCCTCTCATCTACTTTACTGCTTTCATGTTGGCATTATGTATATATTTTAAAACACAGCATTTTAATTTCTTTAATGATTTTTCATTGGTTTTGAATTATCTCCTTAGAAGTTGCTCTAGGCTTGCCATTTACATCTTATCAGAGCTTCAGACTTACATGAATTTAATTCCAGTGAAATACAGAAACATTACTCTTATATAATTCTATTCTCCTTTCCCTTTTTTATGGGTATTATTTTTATATATATTATCTTTGCAAATGTTACAAACCCGGGAACACATAGTTATTTTTATTCTACATAATTTTATGTCTTTCAAAGAAGGTAAAGGAGAAGAGGAGAGCAAGTATGTATTTTAGCTTCATTTATATAAACCTTATTGATCGTTTCTGATTCTCTTCAAAATTGTTCCTGTTTAGTTGAGTCATTTCCTTACCCAATATGGCTTTGCTCCCACTACCTCCTTTGTACCAATATTGGTAAATACATCACATATGTACATAGCATATTATGTACCTATCATTTTTTATATATCATTTTATATAACTGCTTTTAAAGCCCAGAAAGAGAATAACGGTATAGAAACATGCATTATTGCTGTCTTTTACCATTATTGCCTTACAAGTATTGTTTTTTCCTGTGTGAGGTTACTTGACTTTTATTCTGAAGAATTTCCTTTTCCATAAGGCTGGTCCACTAGCAACAAATTCTCTGTTTTTATCTGGGAATGTTTTTTATTTTATCTTCACTTTTGAAAAGTAGCAGTTTTGCAGAATAGTTGATTCTTGGTTGACAGTTTTTTCTCTGATCACTAAGTATTATCCCACTGCCTCTGGCCTCCATATATTCTGCTGAGAAGCCAGTTGTTGACCTATTGGGGTTGTGAGATAAGTGATGAGTCATCTTTCTCCTGATGCCTTAAATATTTTCTCCTTGCCTTTGACCTTCAGCATTTTTACAGTGATGCATCTTAAAGTGGAACTTTTTGAGTTTACTCTTTTGGAATTAGCTGAGCTTCCTGAATATATAGATAATTGTTTGTTAATAAATTTGGGAAATTTTCAGCCATTATTCAAGTACTTTTCCTAATTTTTTTCTGCCCTCATCTGGCATTATATGTATGATGGTGCACTTAATGGTGGTCTGCATTTCTCTAAAGCTCTGTTCATTTTCCTTCATTTTTTTTTCAGACTGTATCATCTCTAGTCATCTATCTTCAAGTTTGCTAATTCTTTCTTCTGCCAATTCAAATCTATTAATGAGCCCCTCTAGTGAATTTTTCAGTTCAGCTCTTGCACATTTTAATTTCAGAATTTCCATTTTTTTATAATTTCTGTCTCTTTACTTATATCCTCTATTTGATACGACAATGTCATCATACCTTCCTTTATTTTATTAATCATGCTTTTCTTGAGTTCTTTGAACATACTTATAATGGCTACTTTGAAGTCTTTGTGTATTAAATCCAGGTTCTAATTGTGCTCACTGGCAAGTTCTATTGCTTGCTTGCTTTCCAGGACAGAGATCATACTTCTCTTTCTTTGCCTGTCTTGTAATTTTTTTTGTTGTTGAAAATTGGTCATTGTTTAGTGAAGTCTACTTCTTCCCCTTTCCCCTCTACCTCCCAGGGTGAAGCCTCTAACATTGCCCCACAGTGGTATAACTTTGGGTATATTCCCTAGTCTCCATTCTAAGACTGGTTTTGACAGAGTTCCCTTTGTCCCTTTCTCTGACCACAGTAAGGTGTTAAGCAGCTCCACTGATCAAAGCTGATTACTCTATTGTTTTTACAATGCCCCAAGGGCATAAACTGCTTTATAGACTGATCTAATTAAGTTCCAGCTTTTCTGAAGGGACAATTTCTGTGGTCAGTGTTTGAGATTTGTTCAGATCCAAGGGCTCTTTCCAGCTGTCTCTTTCACCATTCTCTCACCAAACTAGGCAGTCTACAGATTAGTCTAACTACATCCAAAGGCTCTATTATTCTCCTGCCTATTGCCTATCAACACAAACTCCACTGTTCTTGACAGCACCCTTAGGCTTAAACTTTTTTACACTCATTTGCAAATGAAGTTAGTTCCTTTGGGAGATTCAGAGCTCTCCTTCTATGGTCTGCTTCTCCTCCCTCTGCCTCTTAACCAGGCAAAATTTCAGGGGCATGGCTCTGGTGTTGGGAACAGGGCCAATGGTGCGCACCATTTGTTGAGTGACATACCCACTTTAGGAGCTGAGTACTTATGGAAGGAGAGGTAGCAGCGCCAGGCATCCTCATCTTGCTTCACTTGGCAGCTTTAAGCTGTGGCAAGGATGACTGGTGTCCCACTATTCTCAGTGATATCTTACTCAGTGTACTGCATCCATTCATGAGAGGTGGAAGAGGGAAAGAATGGAGTTCCCACTTCTCAGCCACACTTGCCTGGAATATAACCTCAGCATCATGTAGCTTGGGCAGGATGAGAAATATTTATATCCTGCCTCTCACAGGATGATAGACAGCCCTCGTACTAGGAGCTGGGGAGAGAGAAAGCCCTATGTTCTTGGGCTACCTACCAGTCTGGGAGTAGAGTGTCTGTGTCTGTCTTACTGAGCTGGGGAAAGTGAAGAAAGGAGTGGTCTTTGTTCACAAACCATAGACTCCTGCTGCTTTACCAAGGAAAAATCTAAAGTAGATTTCCGTAAATAAATGTTTCTCCATTTGCTAGATACCCTTAGGACTATTTTCGGAGAATTTAAATGCTTTCTTTTAAATAACTTCCATCAGTTTTGCTGCGGAGTAGGGCGGAAGAGCTCCTTCATGCCAGAAGTGGAACTATTTAAGCTCTTGAGTACAGGTTTTTGAGTGGATGGTATGTTTAAAATGCTCTGGGGCAAATACCTAGGAGTGGACCTGCTGAGTCATTTAGTAACACTAACTTCCTTTGATTTTACAAATTATTCTTTTAAACACTGAGACTATAAGGACAGTGAGAATTTTCTCCCAGCCATGCACACAAATCTGTGTTTAATATTGCTTCCTCAGCTTACAAAGACAGCAATGCAGAGATAGGTAATTCTGTATTCTATCCATCTGGAAAATGTGATTCACTCACTAGCTAGATGTGGGTAGCAAAATTTACCTTTCACAGCCTGGCCTCCTTCCTGATAAATATTACTATTGTCAAATTAAGAGGCTAGCTAAAATTTTATACTGTCTGCTCTGTCTCAACAAATTTTGTATTGTACACCACAACAGGCTTTCAATGAAAGTATGCATAAGTTTTCAATGAGGACAAAATTTCTAAAGAAGACTCTGGGGTGCCATCTGGGTATTTTTCAGTGCAGAGATGCTACTATCAGGTATTCTATATTAACACACCATAACTTTTTTTTTTGGTACAATCAAGCCTGGGAGCAGAAAAAAAAAAAAAACCAAACCCAATTTTAATTATTAAAATAAATAGAGATTTAAACAAAATATGCATACATTTTGAGATAAAAGAACAAATCGAAGAGCTATTTGAGCTTTCAGCTACCACTTTGGGTGCTGCCTTCAGATTCTTCAGGATACACATTGCACTCACTTATCACAGCAGTTAGAAGTACTTAGGTAGATGCATTTGAGAAGTCCTGTCCTGAACAATCACATTATAATGATAACACACACACACACACACACTCACATGCACAGCTTCCTATTTACATTAAAAACTCCTTCAGGATAGAACTATGGCTACTATTCTGCATATTCCCAACAAGCTTATTAAAGCACGCTACTCACAGTGGGGATGAAATAAATGATATTTTAAAGAGATCCTTAGCAGTAAGGCTGATGAGACCGAAAACAAAAGGATTAGGATCAAAGGATCCTTACAGGTTTGCCCACAAAATCAGCTTAGATATTCTAGCAGAAATCTGAACGGAAGAACTTAACGCTGACCCCTCACCACATGATATGTAAGTTGCATTTAATACTGCTGTCGGATTAAACAAATATTTTTTAAAAGGTTAACAACTCTAATCAGAGGAAGGAGCCCTTAAACAAACTGTTTGCCTTGGGGGAAGAAACAAAACAGAAGTAAACTACACTGAAACACGTCAGGTTTTTAACCATTTTATCATGTCCAACCTCAGCTATCTGATGGCTGGAGTTTGTTTTTACACAACATATAGAAACTGATATTAAATAAAGAAAAGTTTAACAAATACAGATTCAAACTAACCTTGGGGTTCACTGACCAACACCAAGCATTTTAAGACGCCAGGGAGGAGCAGTTCAACCTCAGAAATGTCTATGTTAGTTTCTTTGAAGAGCTGCAGAATGAAGGCCAGAACAGATGCTAAGCGAGGAGGGAGCAAGGACCCTTTACACTCAAAGTAGGACTTCCTAAAAAGAAGCACAATTTGTTTTTTTTTCTAGTTAATTTTTCAATGAGCAAAATAAAATGTCATACAAGTTTTTGATACTGACAAATTTTAACCCTCGAATTAATAAAGCACAATTAAAAAATATGTATATTTTACCATGCTATCTTCCAAAATAAAATTCTAGGAGCAATGACTACACATCCCCACTGTATTATAGGGGTCAGAGTAGAATACAGACACAAACTAAATTTAAAACAATCTGATCTTTAAATGAACTTAATCAAAATCCAAACAAAAACCTAATTGTTAATTTGTTTTTTTTTCCTTTCTAATATGAGCCCAATTTCCTCTAACAGCTCCTCAACAATGCAACATTTTCTTTAATGTCAAATTTGCATAAAGAAATCTCTCCTCACATTTATTATTTAGGGATTTGGGAAGGGTCTTATTTTTCCAAATCAATAAGGGGACCGTCCTAGGAATTAGCTTCTCATTCCAGCTTTACCTCTTTCCTTCTCTTTGGAGGTAAAAGAATCAGAGGTAATTTAAGATTTATTAAAGCAAAACAAATTTTAGCATTAGAACTCAACAGAGATCATAAAGGTAATTTATCTTACTTTTATATTGCCACCTCTTAAGCAGGTGTTGGCTCATAATAGGTATTCAGTTATATTTAAGTAAATAAATGAAAGTGGGAATCGCTCAGTTTCTAAAAGGTCTGGACAACATGAAAAATTGTCAAATACAACTAAATCTAAGCTAGACATCCATATGTATCTGCAAAGCAATAAAATTTGCCAAAATCAGCCATGGAAATCATTAAGGATTATAAAGTCTTTAAAGGCAGGAACTATGTCTTCATAATCATTTCTAGTCCATACGGTGGCTTCCAACTAATATCCCATATTAAAACATTCATTCAATCTTTGAGGACAAGGATTTTTTTGTCTTTTTTGTTCACTGTTGAATTCCTAGACTAAACATTTATTGCATACTTAGAGCATAGCAGGTACAAGTGTAAGAATGAAAAGTTAAATAAAATATGGTCTCTGAAGGCAAAGGGATCACTGTTTAGTGGAAAAGTTGGACAAGCAAAAAAACTAAAGGCTATTATAATATAATGTGATAGGTGCTTTGAAAGATAACTAGATTTCTCAGGAATTCAGAGGAAGGAGCCTGAACAAAGATGGGGAACTGCAGTAGAGGAGCATGGAACGGAGGGAGGTATAATAGGCAGTCTGCTACCTTCCTGAGTAGTTAAAAACAGAAAATAGGAACTGTTACATTTTTGGGTCTTCAACTAGAAATCAAGAGAAAAAGTTTTTCTCTGGTAAATAGGAAAGTCAATGAGAGCAGCCAGGATTCTAAGCAGTGGGCTTTAAAACAGTTTTATGACCTTAAAATTTTAATTTCGTTTTGGCACTTGTCATTTGGTTTGTACTACAATTACTTAATGTCTCAAATACAGTGGTAGACTACCATAGTCTTGTTGGAAATTCAAATACAAGTAAGGCCAAAATATTACAGTTCTGTGAAGAGAATCTTTACAGAGCACAAGACTTCAGAAGAAGGCAAAAAGCATCATAGTATATAGAGGTATTAGGTGTAGGTCTTATAAAGTCTAGGCTGAAGTTAGCCCAAAGGAATGACATTTTAATGGAGAAAATGACATGAAAAAATATGATGTAGGGAAATGTAAAGCATTTGGAAAGGCAATCGCTAAACCAGTCTTCATTAAGGTTTGAATATGATTCCATATCTTGTATATTTGGAAAAATTCAGTAACGGATCACAAAGAGCTAAGGAATATGAAATTTATTCCACTGGCAAAAAAGGGACAAATGAAGGTTTGCAGGTAGAGAAGTGTCGTTATGGAATGGACTTTCAAGGAAAGTAATCTAGGGGCACTGTTTAGACTGAACTGGAAGAAAAGCCTAGACACAGTGAAAGTAGTTAAGAGACTCCTACAGTAGTCTAGATATAATGTGGTAAAAAAGAGAGATGTGAAAAGAAGGAAGCAGTCATTTGCCAAAGGATAGCAAAGGAAAGGGAACAAAGAATATAAAGCTTCTAAACCTTAGTAACATAACACTAGGAACACACAAAAACAGTCAGAAAACAAAACAGATTTAGATATAGAATTCTGTAATAACTATCAAATCTCATGAAAAACACAGGAAAAAATACTAGGTAAGGATAATACACAGGCACAACCCAAAGATATTGTGAGTTTGGTTGTAAACCCCTGTAATAAAGTGAATGTCACAATAAAACAAGTGAAATGATTTTTTTTTTGTTTCTCAGTGCATATAAACCTATATTTACACTCTATTGTAGTCTATTAATGTGCAACAGCATTATGTCTTAAAAAAATCAATGTATATACCTTAATTTAAAAATACCTTATTGCTAAAAAATTGCTAACCATCATCTGTGCTTTCAGCCAGTTGTAATCCCTGATCACAGATCACCATAACCAATATAATAACAACAAAGTTTGAAATATTGTGAGGACTACCAAAATGTAACACAGAGACATGAAGTGAACAAATAATGTTGGAAAAATGGTGCCAAAACACTTGCTTGATGCAGGGTTGCCACAAGTTTGTAATAAAAAGCATCTGTGAAGTGTAATAAAACAAGGTATAACCATATATCACCACAGCATCTTAAAGTTTAAAAACTAATTTCATATGAAGCTAAATACTCCATGAAGACAAGGAAAAAATAATTTCTATTATTGAATCTTCCATTGTTGCAGTTAAAAGGTAGCAGAAAACCTAAGAGGTGGTTTCATTTATGGAACCAATAATAAAGTGAAGTTATTAAGACAGAGAGTAGACTAACAGGATTTCTTAGTGCTTCCTTTTTGTTAGTATTCATTTTTTCACTTAGATATTACCATTTAAAAATATAAATAATGTGTTTTCTATACTAGAAAAATATACTTAATGTTTAATAAGAACTAAGAATATATGTATTTTTAGGACATATATAAGGAAAATAATAGCTATGTAGAGAAAACAAGCAATTTAAAGAGCATGGACTCAGACTGCCATGAGCAAAAGTCATTTTAGTAATTCTTAGATAATGTTTCTCAGGGAAAATAAAAGTTTCTAAAACTATCAGTGTCCTAAGGGTGGCCAATACTTTGGGGATGCTTTATTTTTTAAATAAAGATTAATACATTATAAATACCATTTTAAAAAAATATTAGGTGTACCTTATGACTTGTATGATGCATTTCTTTAGAGGTGACATAGGTGGAACAGTGGTGGAGTTTCTCAATGCCAACAAAACAGGGTGTTGTCCGAGACCTAAAACATGCGGGGAAGCTGGAAGAAACCGCCCAATGTACTGCTCAATAACACTCCCTAGCAATTGGTTCAAATAGGCATTTGGATTTTGAGATTGACAACACACGATACATATGCCCTACAAGAGAAAAAAGAAGAGAAATAAGGCCAATTAATGTTAAAACAAAATATATATTAAGGAACTTACTAATTTAGTCCCTAGCATTACTATTCATGTCAGAATGTATAATTTAATCACAATCAACAAAGACACGGCCCAACATCAACAGATGATGTTAATATGGGGCTCAGGGAGTTGCTGAGCGTGGGTAGGTAACACCTACACTGTGGTACTTAACCAAACATGCATGCCTTTGGGGTGTACTCAAATGAAGCAGGGGAGAAGTGCAAGAAGATAAAGGAAACTTCCTTCTTCCTCTCATACCTAGAGAACGTGACCACCACAGTCATCAACTACATTTGTGTGTGATTTCAAAACAGTAAAATACATTTTTCAATTTTTTTTTTTTTGTAGGTACTGGTCATTTATTTGAGTGACACTACAGAATTTATACTAAAAATCTTCCATGATAAGAAATGTGATAAATTTTTAAAAAATTGACAGGAAAGAAATACAGAAGAGTACAATTCTGATTAATGGCAATTTAAGAGTTTCATATGTCAGGCACTGTGCCATGTGCTTTATATCCTTTATTTAATTTAAGTTTCTCAAAAAAACATTGAGTTGGTATTATCAAATCTCTAATTTTATAGCTGAGGAAACTGAGGTTTAGAGAAGAGTTCTGTTGATTTAATCCCTTCCTTTTGTACAGAAGTTACAAAATACTTCCATATGGATTACAGGTGAAATGTATACCAACACCTTGAGAAATATAATTTTTTTCTGCCAATGGTACTAAATACCGCATATTACTAAAATACAATCACCAACATAATGACATATTATGTGCTAAAAGTTCACTTATAATTTGGTACTTTGTGATTCATAATGTGTTTTTCTAAAGAAATAATTAGAAATGTTTATGCCTCCATTTTTTATCACAAATGAAAGATTATTTGTAATATAAGCACAAAGCTGTTAAGATACTATCAAATAACAACTGGAAAGAGAAAAGCAATGAACACCTCCTACCCAGTTTCTTCAATGTTTCTATTTAAAAGAAAGCACATTATTAGAAGATGAATAAATGGATATGTTCTAAAAACTCTAAAGAGGACAGCTGAGTATCTGTAAGAAATTAAAGGTATAGCTCTATGTCAATTCTGCCAAATGGATAAATTCACCAAATTTTTCAATTTACTACTTACAAAATTCTAAGAATTTTTTTTTCCTTTTTTAAAAATTAGGATCCACTTCCAACATGGGGCTTGAACTCACAACTTTGAAATCAAGAGTCCCATGCTCTATGCACTGACCCAGCCAGAGCCAGCCAGGTGCCCTTAGTAAGAATTCTTATTATACTATTTTGGCTTAAGAAGGTCACAGAGAGGGCAGCCTGCGTGGCTCAGCGGTTTAGCGCCACCTTCAGCCCAGGGTGTGATCCTGGAGTCCCGGATGGAGTCCCATGTCAGGCTCCCTGCATGGAGCCTGATTCTCCCTCTGCCTGTGTCTCTGCCTCTCTCTCTCTGTGTCTCTCATGAATAAATAAAATCTTTAAAAAAAGGAAAAAAAAAAAAGAAGGCCACAGAGAACACACTTTTCAGACTCTCCTGCTGCCCAAGGTTCCTCCCCACCCATATTCCCTAGTTGGCAACACTTCATCTTTCTGCCTGCAAACATGCTAAACTTTATCATGTTACTATCAATACAGAATTGAAAAGCCAACTTAAAATTTCTTAGAAACTGTAATAATCTGTTTAAAAAATCCATCTGTGGGAAAGACTGCTTACCACTTAATCAAATTCCATTCTCCTTTTTTTCCTCAGCTTCCTTTGCTGAACCCCAAATTAAGAAGCACTCATCTTCAGTATGAGACACTAATAGATAACAAAGTACACTTCCAACTCTGTGGTTTCCCTTGAATGACAGATCAATATTTCCAAGTGCCTACCTAGATACTGCATAGCACCTCAAATGAAAGCCATTCAGAAATCAATTATTACCTTCATCCCTACATCTCCAGAACTGCCCTGTTAGTTAGCAACACTGCTATCTGCATAAGCAGCCACTTTAGAATCTAGGAAGTATTCTATTTCTTTCTGTTGCTCCTCAACATTCACTCAGCAAGTATTTTTAATCAGATCTCTAATAATTTTTTCTGCAATATGCTGTGTGAGTTCTATACCCACCACTGGCTTAGTTCAAAACTTTCAGATAATGAACTACTACTCACTGCCTTCCAAGTCTCCTATCTAACTCCCACACCAACTACTTAGATGTTGCCACCAGAAGAATCACCTCTCTAAAATGTAATAATGATATGTCACTCCCACTCCCCTATTCAAAATCCATCAAAATCCATCAACAATGCATTCAAATCCCCATGTAAACGAACAAGTCCAAACCTCTTAGTGTGCCACATAAAGCCTTCCATTACATGGCTCCTCCTATATGAGTGTCCAACCACAACAGAATTATTTGCTCTTCCCCAGGGTGTCATACTTTCTTAGACCTCATGCCTTTTTCCTGCTGTTCCCTCTGACAAGACTGGTCCTTCAACTCTTCCCACTCTGCTCCTTTACAACTAATCTCCTTTACAGTATCTTTTTTCATGTCTCTTCATCTCTGTCTGGCTAGCAGACAGCTGAGGCCTCTAAGGGCAAATACGGAGCCTACTACTGTGTCTATGCTAGTCAGCCTTCTGTCTCATCTTTATTTGCTTCTTGGGAGATTTTGCCTCTTCCATCTTTGTTTTCATAGCCAAACATAAAAGGAATTTAAAACTTGTTCAACAGAAATGCCACATGTGCACATATATATTGAGATTAAAATGTATGGTTTTCAAATCATTAGCTTAGGAACTGTTTTAAGGCTAAGTTTCATTTTTTTTTTTTTTTAAACTTGCAAGCAACCACACTTACTATACCTGGAGATACAAAGGAAGACTCTTTTGAATTGCAGTCAACATAGGTGCAGGCAGCTCCTTCTCTTGCTGTAGCACTGTATGTGGCAGCAATAAACAATCTATGATCCGGAATAGTAGTTTCTGGGCTTTAGAGGTGGCAAAGATCTGTGCCCATGATTTAACAAGAATTCCTGGCAAAGAAGAAGAGTAACAGCAGGTATGGTTACCTTCCAACCAGAGTTTTGCCGTTCCACCATAACATTTATATTTAAAGTACATAAGACCAAGTTACAGTAGGCAATAAAAAGAAACATGTATTAGAGTCAAAAGACTGATGTCCTATCATTTATTTCACTAAAGAGACTATTTTTTCTCAGAATTCTGGGCTAAGAAAAATGTACATTTCCTAAACAACTGGCATATAGTACATATACAGTCAAATGCACAATGTGATTTGGCTATACATTATGTGAATATACAGATCAAATCAGATCTCCCTTTTGCTTTGGCTGTTAGGAAACTCAGAGGCAAATTTATAACCCAACTTTAAGAACACAATTAAGACCATGCATTATGCTTTTGTGTGTGTACTCACTTTTCCTGGGCTTTGTCATGTTGTTACTTCACGTTTACTTCTTTGGTACCTTTATCTTACATAAAATTTTATAGGCTGTCTCAACACAGTTTGCAACACAAAAAGATATAACTAAATTTAATTGTTAAAGTAGGGAAAAAGGATTAGCTGTAATACCTTAAAGCAATCATGCAACCTCCCTGAACTTCACTTTTTATAACTTTCCATTGTTTAACACACATAGTGAGTTTAAATTTTGATTCTGAAAGAAGAGAAGCAGACTTCTTCAGTACATGAAATATATTATGATTTCCTTCATGCTAGGAGTCAGTATATTTGATGATAGTGGAGCTAAACAAATGAGCAGCCTTTGTTTAATAAAGTAATTAAGAGGGACACCTGGGTAGCTAAGTGGTTGAGAGTCTGGCTTTGGCTTAGGCAGTGATCCCAGGGTCCTGGGATTGAGTCCCACATCAGGCTCCTTGCAGGGAGCCTGCTTCTCCCTCTGCCTATGTCTCTGCCTCTCTCTCTGTGTCTTTCATGAATAAATAAAATCTTTAAAACAAACAAACAAATACATAAAGTAATTAAGAGCAGATATCTAGTTCTCAATTAGGGTATATTTCTGCTACCAGGTCTTCTTTACTGGAAAAATGAATTATTTATTTATTTTATTTGAAAAATGAATTTAAAAGGAGATCATTAAGCGCTTGCCCAAATTGCATCGTGGTACATGTACTGCATAAACTTTTATATTTTATTCCATCTTAGAAAGCAGAAGGATACAATTCAAAGCTATTTCTATAAAACAAAAAGTTTAAAATTCAAGCTCTAAAGGAAAACAAAAATACGCTTATAGAAGAGTATATTGATGTTAAAAGAAAAAAGCCCAACCAATAATCACTTCTAAGAACAACAAACAGCAACATTAATCTTCTGTTGTAAAAGGAAATACAATAATCAATCATAAAGAAACACAATGCTCACTTAGCAGTATTTTAAATAATGCTTGCTTGCTCCTCATTTTTCCAGTAGGAGGAAAACTGGAGAATGACAGCAATGTAAGAAGAACTCACATCCTAAGTAACATTAATATGCCCGCAAAGGGAACTGCCATCACCAATGACATTTGAAATGATTCATATCACTCTTAGGTGTCACACAGGAATTGACTTATAAAGAGCAAGGCTCTTCCAACCAAAAACGCATCATCTACCCTCATATTTCATCTTCTGCAATGGTTAATACACTTTGCTGAAGATCTTAAGTTTTAGGAGTTCATAGAAGGTAGAGGCAATCCATTTGTTTTACTGCCAAATCAGAACCCTAGGTTGTTGTTGTTGTTGTTGTTTTTAAGGATTTATTTATTTGAGAGAGAGAGAGAGCATGCATGAGCACAGGGGAGGGGCAGAGGGAGCAAGAGAATCTTAAGCAGACTCCGTGCTGAGCAAGGAGCCCGAAGTATGGTTCGATACCAAACCCCTTAGATCATGACCTGAGTCAAAATCAAGAGTCAGATACTCAAGTGACTGAGCTGCACAGAAGCCTATTTTTTAAGTTTCAGTGAAGAACATTTAAAAGTGTGTGGTATTAAAAATGCAAAGAGAAAGAAAATTTTTAAGTAAAAAACTTTGAGAAAGATATAAATGCATAGTATAGCTTTGTAAAAAATCAAGTCTTTTACCTGGCTATAAACATATCACTTACATGTAACTGATGATGCTGAAAATGCAGAAAAATTGTGGAGAGCATACTTGTACAACTGGAAGAGAGCTGCACTGTAAGAGTTATTATGTGTTTACTTATTTTCTATTCTATGCATATACTATGCCTTAAAAAGAAAAGAGGATTGGGATCATGTATAATAGGCATTTAAAAATGTATGTATAGTTAGAAACTATCTTTGCTCACTTAGGAACATTAAAAGATAAATTCTGTACTATTAGCTAGGTTTATAAAATCATTATATTCAAGAAATATTTAGTATATGCCACCTCCCATACTGGTGAAACTCTTCAACTGATGTATCCCCAGTTCCCAATCGAGTACCTAATATATAACTCAGGAAATGTTCTTATTTGTTCCAAACACAACATGACAATGGGAATACAAAGTTTAAAAAATATGGCCACTATCACAAGTGAGTTTAAAATTTAGTAGGGGAGTGCTAAGTACACAAATAATTATAAAAGCTGGCAAACCATGAGAAATGTCTTAAGAGATGGACAGTTGAAGCATAATCAGGGAAACCAAGTCTACCCAGGAGTGTGGAAAACATGGAAGATTTGTGTTGGGCACTGAGGGTCATGGCCAAATTTCAATTACAAAGACAAAAAAGAGAAGAAATGACCAAAAGAAAAACATGGAATGGAAAAGAGATATAAAGAGTGAGAAAAACCACAAAAAATGAGAAAGAGTAGGAAAGCTGAAGATACTACTCATGACTCAATCCTTTCTCAGAAATTATTGAGTTACAAAGTAAAATCGGGGATCCCTGGGTGGCTCAGCGGTTTAGTGCCTGCCTTCGGCCCAAGGTGTGATCCTGGAGTCCCGGGATCAAGTCCCATGTCGGGCTCCCTGCATGGAGCCTGCTTCTCCCTCTGCCGTGTCTCTGCCTCTCTCTCTCTCTTTCTCTGTGTCTCTCATGAATAAATAAAATCTTAAAAAACAAAACAAAATAAAACACAAAAAAAAAACAAAGTAAAATCCCAGATGCCCTAATCTTAAGTGTGATTTTATCAAGAGTTTGTACCTTCCACTAGCCATCTTGTAAGCGGACAGCAGAGGTATCCCTAGTTAGGAACTGGCCAGGTAGATAAAACACAGTTTCTGTGGTTAACTCCTTCTCTCAAGTAAATATGATAATCCAAATCCACATACTTAAAAGAAGGTTTGAACCCTTAAAAGTTTATACTTGCTCTTCCTCTATTTTGTTCTGAGCCTTTTACATAAAGACAATAAATTATCTGTTCTTAATTTCTAACACATAAATGGGGAACACTGTATCAATATATTCTGTCCCCAGTCTCTGAGATTTAGACAAAAGGAAAGAATACAGATCTACCTCCCATTAAGTCAAAACTCAACTATGTAACTAAACAAAGAAGGTCCTCAATTTTTTATGAGGAGAATTTTATCCTCGGTCTACATATCACCAATCTGAATATGATTTTGCAATTATGATGATCATATGTTTTGTGAAATAAAGACATATTCTGAAATCACACATTTAGCTGGGCAAAAATCTAACAGAGACTAATAAATTATGAGCCTGAACACTGAAATACTTATTCATCTACATTTTACTACATTAAATTTCTAAGAAATTATCACTTACATTTTTCTCTAAAATTAAGATGCTTGTACTGCTATAGCTTTCACTACATTTCAACATCATCCATATTTACACATTTTTGCATTCTTTTATCCTTCACAACAAAGATAAAAGGTTTCAGACAGCCCAAATCAGGTTTATTCATATGTTCACAAGATCAAAGGGAGCAGATATAAGGTTTAGGCCACAGAGAAATTAAAAAACAAAAAAACAAAAACAAAAAAATAAACAACAAACTAAAACAAACAAACAAAACCCTTCAATTCCCTATAAAAACTTCTAAGGGAATCCTTCTCATTTCCCTTTATTCAGTTCCTATTTTTGGTTAGTAACATGGTTTTAGTGAACAAAGGTATTCAAATTACTGACTTCTTCAAGAAGGATGAACTGTGTTGTTATAGCACAAGCACAGAAAAAGATTTCTTTCTGAAAGGAGAAAACAGAGTATTATGAGAAGGAAGATTTGAAGCAGAAGTATCTCTAGTGTTATAATAAATTCTTTCCTGACTTCCTTCATACAGAGCAGACCAGAAAAATAGAAGGGAGTGATGGTTTCCTGATATTTTAAATTCTAAGAAAGCACAGATAATCACTAAAAAAAAGTCCATTTTAATTATCTAAGTAGTCACAATGTGAGTGATTCACAACAGAGTACTGATGGCAAATTGGTATTAGCATATTTTCTGTTTTGGCCATAATTAATTTTAGTATTAACACAAGCATAGCAAGAAAAGTTCTGAAAGGAGGTGGGACAAGACAGGGGCACGCTAGTAGAAAGCCAACACGAATTACTCTAAAGTAAATCATTGTCTTTCAAATTATTCTTATGATTGTATGGAGAACAGTGATTTAGCCAGTGTATTAACATATTCCTATCTATCATTATACTATAGGTTCAACCTAAGGAAGTTTTATTTTTTTATTTTTTAAATATTTTATTTATTTATTCATGAGAGACAGAGAGAGACAGGCAGAGACACAGGCAGAGGGAGAAGCAGGCTCCATGCAGGGAGCCCAACGTGGGACTCAATCCGGGGTCTCCAGGATCACACCCTGGGCTGTAGGTGGTGCTAAACTGCTGCGCCACCGAGGCTATCCAGGAAGTTTTAATAATGTCAGGAGTACATACCCATCATCCTATACGTCAGTTGCAGCCCTGCACTGGAAATTTTTTTTCCCAAATAAGGTTTTATATATTTTAATATTTCACCAAGGTATTCTAAGGACTTTGTGACCATGGCAGATTTATCAGAAAGTTTCTGCAGATTCCCATAAGTAATACCAACAGCCTATAAAAAAAAAAGGAAAAACATGATTTAGACTTCCAAGTTTTACACAATACTGACTTTGAAAAATAAAGAAAATTTCTCTCTCCACACATACTCATTACATTTTTAAGTGTACATCCTTAACTTTCCAATAAATGTTCACAGCAATTAAAAAATGCCAGTGGAAAGAATTAAGTCTTGCCTTTTATAATTAAAATAAAGGTTAAAAGAAGAATAAAAAAAAATCAATGGAACTTATACAAAAGCTTTATCAAATCACATTAAGACTTCCAGACATCTTAGTATACAACTGGCAATTAGAACCCCCAAGTTCCTATAAGGAAAACCTATAAGCAAGGTTACTAAATTCTTTTCTTTTTTAAGATTTTATTTATTTACTTGAGAGACAGCACATGTACATGCACGCAGAGGCAAGGGGGAGGGGCAGAAGGAGAGGGAGCAGCAGACTCCTGGCTGAGCAGAGAGCCCGGATATGGGTCTCCATTCCAGGACCCTGGAATCATGACCTTACTGGGGTGAGCCACCCAGCATGCCCCAAGGTTACCAAATTCTTACATGTTAAGACCTCTATAAAGCTCACTTCTGTGATATGAGTAGATTTTTTTCCCCCTACAATTTTCTCTATGAGCCATTAGAGCCAGCTTAACTTTCTCAGAGGAAAAATGATGAAGTACAAAAGGTATAGATGGCAAAATGGTGAGGCGGTAGGAGAAATGGGAGGTAAGGTGGTGAGAGAAGGTAAAGTGGGAAGAGGACGGGAAATAAAAGAGTAAGTTCAGGTAGGTGGAGAATAAGCAAGAAGAGGCCGTCACAAAAAGGATCAAGAGAAGACTGGCTGGGGATGAGTTGGGAGGTTTGAGAAGAGTGGCAAAATTTTCAAATCATTATTGGCGACTGACTTACAGTGGATTTCAAAGACCTACATTGGACATAATAATACCTGTATACATAGTGATGTAATTTTTCTCCTGCGGCTCTCAGCAGATAAGACAAAGAAGAGAAAGCAAGTGGTTGCACCAGTCCAAGGTTGAAGGTGTGTAGGGAGAACCAGAAGAACAAAGATGGAAGACTGTAGTTATGCCGGTAAGAGTACAGCTGCAGTGAGGCCCCCAATGGGTCTAATTAAGGTGGATAGGGAAGCAGCAAGACCTTGAAAAGGATACTGCGCAGGGAGAAGAGGAAGTGGTAGGTCTTGTGAGGTCACTTGGAGACCTGGAGGCAGAGGTCATGATAACTAAAGAGCTCTCAGATGATCCAGGTGATGCCACAGCATCACTTAGGTTTAGTAATGGGTGTGGGTCAATGAAGTAGAGCAGAAGTGATGATCATGAAAAGACTTGTGGAGGAGCTCTTGAAATGAGGGATTAGGTTAAGTTATTCAAGGTGATATTAAAGTTAGCCATGTTGATAATAAAATGTAGAATGTCGGAAAAGATAAGGAATCTATGAACTGGAGTGACTGTGAAATGGATGATGAAAACAGCAACAAAAGATAGACTGGATCAATCTCTTTCAATTTAGCTTTCTGCCTTTGGTTCTCTACACACTTCCTTTCCTAGATCAGAAGTTCTCAAACTTCTCAGTTTCCTTTTTAAACACTTAAAAGTTGAGGATCTTACAGTGCTTATTATTATTTGGAGTAATACTTATGGATATTTACCATATAAGAAATGAAAAGAGACATTTAAATCATTTGTTCATTTAAAAATAATAAGCATTATATGTTAATAGTAAAATCTTTACAGAAAACAGCTTCTTTCTTACAACAAAAAAATTAGTGATTTTACATTTTTGTAAATCTCTTTAATGTCTGACTTAATAGAAGATCGCTAGATTCTCATATCTATTTCTGCATAAAATCCGCTGCAGTATGTTGTAGATGAAAATAACTGAATCTCACATATATATGTAACTGGAAGAGAAATAAGTATTTTAATTGATTTTTCAGAGAAATGTGAGGATTCCTCTTTGATATTATACCAAAATTTGACAAGTGGTATTTCTTAAAGGTTATCTATTATCGTACCGAAAACTATGTCAACACCTATTCTGTGTTAATTCTTCCAGCAAGAATTGTAACACATCTAAAATGCGGTCTGCCAGAAAAACTCATTAGTGACTCAATGCCCATATTCATTGATATTCAGATATTCAGCACAAACCATATTATTTGCACAAACAATCTAGGCTCAGTGAGCCATTCTTAGCAGGAAATGGTGGGAAAAACCTAAGGCCCCATTCACCAGCCAAGGGGCCAGACTTGCAAGATTCTGCTACACTGCTACATTAAAAGCCACTGATTGATTTTGCTCTTCAAATGAATGTTTAATACCCATGCATGCTTTTAAAAAGCTTGCTTGGTCATTTGGAAAACTCTGGCTCACTGAGTTATACATCTTCTCAATGTGGACACACTTCATTATTCCTTAAAAAACATACCTGTTAATACTACCACCAGAAGAAAAGTCTTTACGTATCATGAAGCTCTCAAGCTCATAATGGCAAATACAAGTTTCCAAAATTCTAATTTTCTTAAAAGCTCAAGTTATGTCATCAGCAACAAACACTGTCAGTTGGTTTTTTTTTTTGAAGTGATACTCATTTCATACATTTCTGAGAAAATGTCTGCTAAATGCCCAAATCTGAATAATACTTTGTTAGTTGTTCTTTCAAGATAAAAGCAGTCAGGTCAGCTTGTAATTTAAATTATCACACAAGTGCTATTTATTCACAGATAACCACTTTGCTTTATACGCAGCAGATGTGCTTTAAGTGCACTTCCCATTGACATTAAAGGACATGTACTCAAAGATTAAAATTTCATAAAGTTAATAATTTTACCACTTCATTAAGGACATTCGTAATGAAATCAGATTCTTTTTCTTTTTTTTTTTTTTTCCCTGTGACTGTATGGCAGTGAAAATGATAATGACCACCAATATAATCTTGGGCCATAATACTGATTTGTACTCAAGTTTTTGTACTCTTCGTGCAAATGCCAATACACTTTTGAGCTTGTAAAATTCCTAGAAAGGTACCAGTAACCCCCAGAGGTCTATGAAACACACTTTTGAGAACTACTGATCTAGATCTCAGTATTTTTCTCATGTTTAGCCTTCATCTCCCTGGACTATAAGACATGTATTTCTTAGATTATCTCAGGTATTTCTTTGACTCTCACTATTTGCATGTCATACTACCATTTCTGTGAAGGGAAGAGTTAACATAGTGGGCCCTAGACTGACTGCTATCTTTAAAAAAGGCCTACTTGCAAGTCTGGCCCCTTGGCTGGTGAATGGGGCCTTAGGTTTTTCCCACCATTTCCTGCTAAGAATGGCTCACTGAGCCTAGACTGTTTGTGCAAATAATATGGTTTATGCTGAATATCTGAATATCAATGAATATGGGCACTGAGTCACCAATGAGTTTTTCTGGCAGACCGCATTTTAGATGTGTTGTTACAAATCCTTGCTGGAAGAAGTAACCATGTCCAGTGCCATCCCCGGAAGAGGACCCCCAGAAGCCACACCTGGTGTTTCCAGACTTCACCACAGGTACCCTTTCTCTTTGCTGACTGAGCTATGAATTTTCACTGTAATAAGTCATAAATGTGAGTACAACTATATACTGAGCTTAGTCCTCCCAGCAAATCATATAGAACTTGGAAATGGTGCTTGTTTACACAATCTTAAACTAAACCAGTTTAAAATTGAACTCTCACATACTTCTCCCTTACCCTAAATCATGATGTTCCTATTTCTCCTTAGGGTATAATCATTCTTCTGGTTAAACACAGTATTTATTTCATATCCCTTCAAAAACCTCATAATTCAATTTACAATTCCTTTTAAATCTAACTAATTTCTGGCCAATGGTTCTTCTGCACCTTTAATCTGCTCTACCGTTACTAATTTTCTTAAAAAGTCATTTGATCAAATCAGACCTACTTAAAAATTTATAAAGCCTTCATACTGTTCACAGGAGAAAATCCAAACTTCTTAGACCAAGACACTCTGAATTATTAACCTACTGAATGATCTATCAACTAATTGGCATTTAGCATATACTGTCTCACTATTTTAACCTTTGTGTTTATCTTGTATGCTCAGACAAGTTAAAAAGTTCTCTAAGATCAAGGACTACTTCTTTTGTTTTTTGCAAACCCTTAAGAAATCTCAGCATAATACTACCTAGCATTTAGCAAACAACTGTTATTTACTGAGTGATGAAGGAACAATTAATTAATTCAGATTGGTTTAAATTAGTAGAGTCTCTGAAAACTATTAGTGAAATAAATGACTTCTACTTCCCTCTCTGATCCAGGATGGTTCCTAAGCATAGGTGTGTAAGTACAGGTTAAGATGCAGTCGACTACTAAATAAAAGGCTCAAAAGAAATATCTGTTTTATATCTGTATAGACTATCACTAAATATTTTTAGGATTTATATGATACCACTAATCATCATACAATTATATTTTAACTTAATGGAAACCAATGGAAGAATTCACATTTATGGAAAGAGCTTATAGGGATCCCTGGGTGGTGCAGCGGTTTGGCGCCTGCCTTTGGCCCAGGGCGCGATCCTGGAGATCCGGAATCGAATCCCACGTCAGGCTCCTGGTGCATGGAGCCTGCTTCTCCCTCTGCCCGTGTCTCTGCCTCTCTCTCTCACTGTGTTCCTATCATAAATAAATAAAAATTAAAAAAAAAAAAAAGAGCTTATAGGTTGCATTTATTTTCATTGCAGTTAATACCAAACACTTTGTGGGAAAATAAACCTACTTTTATTGTGAATAGCTTACAAAAAACACTAATCCAAACATGTTAACAACTTCAACAAGGCTATAAAGCAAAGAATACCATGTAATAGAAATTCCTGCAAAATTAATAATTAAAAGTCAAATGTTGAAAGGAACTATTTATTATGGAGACAAAACTAAACAAATGGATTGGATTTTAAAGCCCCAACCATAACGATGTGAAGCAGTTGGTGGTTATGCTAAAAACAATAAAATTTTACTGTAAAATTTACTGTTTGCTACAGGGTGGTAAACATTAAGTTGGAAGTATTATGGACCATGTACAAGGCAATCTAGTTCCCAAGTACCTGGAAAGTATTGCTATCCAGCAATTTCAACAATAAGATATTCTTACAATTGACAGAAGCCTTAGAGTGAGGCTATTTTGCAGCATTCACTTTTTTTTTTTTTTTATTTTTCATTAAATGTATTCCTCTGCTGTCCTTAGGAGTGAATTGTACTAAACCAAAGAGTCACATTTTTATTCCTCCATAATTTTATAATGGCAGGCAAGCAATAATATGATTCAATTTAAAATAATTCATTTCATAGGAAAACTTTATATAAACAAAGTTTTTGTGAGAAAATAATTGTAACTCATCTGGACAGTTATACTAATAAGTGAAAAATACCTCAAAGAATAGAACAAGTGCTTTTGTAGGGTCTTCTGGACTGACGAAATATTCAATCTGAGCTTTTGAGAAAATATCCCTTACTTCTGAGAGTTTAAATAGCAACCTTGTCAGTTCAGCCAACTGTTCCAAGTACTCTTTTTCTGTTGAGATAAAAATAATATAAAATTTGTATTTATTATACACATTTATATTACACACATATGGAGAGAAAAGAGTAGGGAATGCAACATTCATTTATAACATCTTTAAAAAAAAATCAAATTTCCACATAATTAAAGACTTTAAATTAAGTCTCTAAGGAAATACTTTATTAAAACCAAACAAATATATACTTGTGAATGTCCTAGCCCAAAAGTTATTCATGTAAAGTTAAATGATGTAATAAGGTATCAAAGTAAATTTGGAGCATTGTTTTCAGTCCAGCCTTTGTAAGACTTATAAGCGGCCATAAAAACAGCTTTATGAAAAGGCATGTCCTATAGACAACCGGAACTGTATGGATATTTTTAAAAAATAAAGAAAGTGCAAGTATTACTTTATGGCTAATAATAGTAAAGCAGAAGAAAGGTAAAGTATCTAATATAAAATGGGAAAGAATTATTCATAATTGGGTATTTTTCTTTTTAAGGTGTTAACAGTGTGATATCTGGTTATTTACTTTATAGTTCTACTTTTTTGTGTGTGATCAGTTTAAGGTAAAAAAAACAGCTTGTCACCTGAGAGCAAGTTTTTGTTCCTGGCTTCCAAGGCAACAAGTTCTTTTATCTTTATAGGAGAGAAATTTGTCATATATGGTAACAGGGAAATATCAAGAAAAAGAAACAGGCTGCAAAAGGAAATAAGTTACTTTATATATATATATTACAAATATACTTTATATAATATTACAAATATATTTTGTATCTTTTCCTATTAATTTGTGTAACAGGAAATTTTAAACATATTTAGATATCTAAAAAGCAAAATGCCTGAAATACTTACCAACAATCTGTCCAGGATTTGTATCAAGGAACAAATCATCAGGCACATAGAGGTTGTTTATGTACATTTGCAAAACACAACGAATCCATGATCTTACAGTTAAGGCTTGAAAAGATACACAGCCTGAATGAGAAAGTGCTTCACATAACATGCTGTAAAAATAAGTTATGGGTATTAAAAACCAAAACCATAACCAAAACCTAAACTTGACAGTATGTTCCCTGAACATAGAGATTAAGAAATGAAGGAAAACACTGTAACATACCCCACTTCTTGGCCTCACTTATTTTACAGACATACACATTAATGAAGATAGGCACTGTTGAAAATAAACACTACAGATACACTTGAAAAGAGGTTTTACATAAATATTCTTGCTTTCATCTGTAATCTTCTAATTTTTAATTTTCCTCTTTCCATCGGTAGCACATGTGTAGGGTTATGCCAAGGAAGAGAGAGTAAGGTTAAAATGGGAAAATTGAGGTAGGGGCTTATAACCAGCTAGGTGAGATGATAATGAAGTATCAAATACAAAAAAAATAGTGGCCCTCAGAGTAAATAAAAACAGCAGTACTGATGACCATTTGTGTAAGAAAAAGTTAAAGACAAAGTATATTTTTATGTGGGTCTTCTAGCCAATCCCATTCCCATTTCTTTCTTTCCTGCTACCCCTCCCCATGGGTGGTCGTTATTAAGGAAGTCCAAAGTACCATCTGATAGGAAAAAAACAAAAATAAAAATCTTTATGAAGCCAAAGGCCTGACTTAATCTGCTATCTACTCATTTTATAATTGGGGGGGGGGGGGTAGTAGAAAGGATGAGGGTGGTCTTAAAACCATAAAATGTTAGGTAAAGTCAGAATTTAAATAATACATATAAATCATAACTGTGGGGCATCTGCATGGCTCACTGATCAGTTAAGTGTCAGTCTTTGGCTCAGGTCATGATCTCTGCATCCTGGGATAGAGCCCTGAGTCCGGCTCCCTGCTCAGCAGGGTGTCTGCTTATCCCTCTCCATCTGCCCCCACTCCACTTTTACACACTCTCTCTCCCTCTCTAATAAATGAATTGAATAAAAAAATAGTTTGAAAAACTATGAAAATAAGTTGCCACAAAGAGTACACAGTGCAGAACACAGGTTTGTCATGTATTACCTATACAACCTGCCCCAAATAATTTAACACCTTTACATTTCAGTTTCTTCAACTGTTATTATACACCAAATATTATTTTTTATTTATTTATTTTTTATTTATTTTTTTTCAAATATTATTTTTTAAACTAAGTTTCAGTAAAATAGTTTCAGAAACTAAACAAATAAGTTAGTTTCAGCAAATGGTTTTAGCAAAAGTATTTAGAAAATGCTAATAATCTTTGCTATTATAGAATTCTCAAGCTGGAAGAGATTCTAAAAATAATCCAATTGAAGTTAAACTCCCTTACCTTACTACTGAAAGCTCATGAGAAGGTGATTTAATGTCTGCTTGGTGAGCTTTTTTATGAAAAGACCACCTCACCAAATGGCATCTCCCTTCTCACTGGCAGCTTGGACAGGAACTACAAGGGTCTCTTAGGTTTGAGTATTCATTTTATTTTCCCTCATCTTGATATTCTTTTTTTTTTTTAAGATTTTATTTATTTATTCATAGAGACACAGAGAGAGAGAGGGGCAGAGGAACAGGCAGAGGGAGAAGCAGGCTCCATGCGGGGAGCCCGATGTGGGACTCGATCCAGGGTCCCCAGGATCACACCCCAGGCTGCAGGCGGCGCTAAACCGCTGCGCCACCAGGGCTACCCTCATCTTGATATTCTTATTCAAATCCTCCTGATTACACTATTTCTATTTTTACTTATTTATTTGTTTGTTTGTTTATTTATTTTAAAGATTTATTTATTTATTTATTCAGAGAGAGAGAGAGAGAGGCAGAGGAAGAAGCAGGCTCCATGCAGGAGCCTGACATGGGACTCGATCCCAGGTCTCCAGGATCACACCCCGGGCTGCAGGTGGCGCTAAACCACTGCACCACTGGGGCTGCCCTTTATCTTTATTTATTGTGTGTTTTTTTGTATTAGGGTTCCTCAGATCTGTTATGTAACAAAGCAGGAGACACAGAAGAGGGAACCAATGTTCAGGGCAATGAAGCCTTGTTCATAATAGTACAAGAGTCAAGTCTTTAAAAATCTAACTGTGAAAGGGAAAGCTATTATTAAATCTAAAAAATACAGTAATATACTAGTATCTTACAGACCAGGAATATTAATTGCAAAATTTCTTTCACAAAGTGAGTATAGGAAGGTCATTTCAGAATAGAATAAGGCAGTCCTATAAAAACAGTTTTGAAAAATGGCATAAACAGCAAGGTTTTATTTGTGTTTTAAAGCAGGCTACTGCCATTGTCAAATGCTGATACATCCAAAAGCAAAAAAACAAAAACAAAAACAAAAAAACAGCCAAGTGAGAATATATGTAGTAAAATCATTTTTTATTTGTGAAGATTCTTACTTTCATAATGCATTGATCAATCATGAGGTTTTTTTTTTAATTTTTTTTTGAAATTTTTATTTATTTATGATAGTCACACACAGAGAGAGAGAGAGAGAGACGCAGAGACACAGGCAGAGGGAGAAGCAGGCTCCATGCACTGGGAGCCCAACGTGGGATTTGATCCCGGGTCTCCAGGATCGCGCCCTGGGCCAAAGGCAGGCGCCAAACCGCTGCGCCACCCAGGGATCCCCAATCATGAGTTTCTATTAATGTGCACAACCTGACATCAGGTTACTTACCTATTTTGTAGGCAATGACTTAAATATCTTGCTACAACTTGGGGCCAGATGATATCATCCCAACCAAAAAGTTGCATCACTGATATAACTGGCTGGGGCTGAAGATCTGATGGAGCTGTGCTGGGCATGTCCACTGCTAGCAAAGTAAAATCTAGGTTTAAAGTGGGAGAAATATATGGTGAAGAATTTTTCAAAACTATTCCCCCCACCAAATTATATTGATAGTGAGAGAAAGAACTCAGCACTCAATAATAAAATGTCACATTTAGAAATGCAGAACTAACAAAAAGCAAAAAACTGAACTACATTCACGTTGCCAAAGAAATTTATGGAGCACTCATCTAGTGCTCCATAAATCATCTAGATCTCCAAGAACGGGTCTAGAATAATCTGTCTCGGCATTGTCACCATGAAATCTATAATGGCTTCTTCAAATTCCAAATTCTATATCTGGTGTTTCTGCTAATGTGCCTCTCTCACTCAAAAAACCCATTAAAAAATATTTCTAATACTGACTTTTCTCCAAAAAAGCTAATATACCACCAGCCACAGAGAAGACTTCACACTTACCTTAGACACTAGTCTTCTGTTACACGGCAAACTCCTATAATC
Organism: Vulpes lagopus; assembly: GCF_018345385.1. Taxonomy (NCBI): domain Eukaryota; kingdom Metazoa; phylum Chordata; class Mammalia; order Carnivora; family Canidae; genus Vulpes; species Vulpes lagopus. The sequence continues at coordinate 17,362,481 of NC_054824.1, read as the reverse complement.
AGTGTCATTCCACTTCCTCAGAACCCACTAAACCTAGGAACTCATATTCCTTAGTTAACCACATTAAACAAATATACTTTATTTTGTGATTTCCTGGGAATTCTCCAACTTAATTTATATTATATTATGTCAATAAATTGCTTATGAAGCACTGGCTCCTAAGCAGCTCTCTCAAACAGTGGCAGTCTATATTTCTCACCTCTCTCCTACATTTGAAGTACAGATAGGAGAGTTTGTTCTCTGGTCCCATGGCTGCTTCTACAGCATTCTCCCTTTCCTCCTCCTGAAAACCTCCAGCTTTGTCTCTCACATCATCAGATCCCAGTCACTAATGAATGCTTCTTGCTGTGTTACCTTCCCCTCATTCCTTTAAGACCATAGCTTACTAACAACGTGCTCTCTCGTAGCACTCCTATCATAATCCTCGATGGCTTTCTTCTAATATCCTGGCCTCTCAGTTTCCCGAATTCCCCTTCTCAGTGAATCTATTCTCCATTCTGTTTCAGCCATTCACTTCTGGGCTGATACTGAGATACTGGCATTACCAATAGGTGCATTCTCTCCATAATTTCCACTTCCGGGACCCTCCTTCTGGCACCATACTAGCTTTCAAACCCTCTGCCGCTAGGTCCCCTGCTCCCAACAACTATGTGATTCTACCAGGACCTACAATTCATTGATCCTACAACTTTTTCCCTGTCCCTCACTGCACTTTCATGCCTCATCTTTCCCTTTTTAGGCAGTTTGATTGCACAAGCACTGTTATGCTTGTTTTGTATACTGTCAACTCCCTTTCTTCTTCTTGATTTGTTGTACTTGTTTGGAAAAAAGCATCTGTTTCATCCCAACTCTTGGGGTCTTCTCTCCACATGCACCTATACCAGTGTAAAGGGCTGGTGAGCTGACTGACCTTACTTTAAATTTATGACTACAAACTTTAAGTTGGATCTCAGAGCTGGCCAGCATTCCTGCTACCTCATTACAATCCACTCAGACTTTTATTCTCCTGGTGGACTACTACATACCTTCTTTCCTCTCTGTCGCCAGCCAGCACCTCCTCCCCGTCCTCACTTTCAGCTAATGGCCTTAATTATTATTTCACAGTGAAATGAGAAATAAAAGCAAAGAACTACCACAAACTCCTGCCACCTCTGCCTAGACGCCTCCACCTGGGCTACAGACTGCCTTCTCTTCTGCTACTACAGATGATCGGAGGCCAAATCCTCTATGGGATCTTGTTATCTCTTGGGCATGGAAACACAAGAGACCCTCTTACATCATCAAGTTTTCCCTCACTCCAGAACATTCCTGTCCGAATTATAAATATGCTAAAATTTCTCCTGTGTTATGAAAAAAACCCACAAATCTCTTTGACCCCACACTTGCCTCCCTCCCTCTAGCTAATATCGTTTTTCTACTTCTCTTAAAAAAGTGATAAAAAGATTTATCTGCATTCGCAGCCTGCAATTCATCTTCTCACATTTTCCCCTTGAATCCTCTTCAATCCGGCCACTGACCTCCCATCCTGCTACAGCCAATGACCCATCTCAGGCCTCCTCTGACTTGATCCATTACTGGCATTGGAGCAGTTGAGGACATCCCCCTTCCTTGAAATGTTTTATCACTTGATTTCCAGGGCACTAGCCTTGGTTTCCCTCTTGCCTCACTGACATTCCTTTGCAGTCTCCTCCCTTGGTTCCTTTTTATCCTACACATCTGAACATGGGAATATTCTGGGGCCCCAACCTTAAACTTTTCTTTTCACCAACTTACTCTCATCAGCCACCTCATCCGGTTCATAGTTTGACTACTTACACATAGGTTCCCAACTGAACCTCTTCCCTGAACCTTACACTCATTATCCAAGTGCCTGCTCAACATCTTTTCTTACATTTTAGTGGATAACTGGAAAAAAAAAAAAAGTCCAGTATCAAAGTCCTAGATTTCCCTCATACATATCTGCTCCTGCCACAGTTTTCCACACCGCAGCACACAGGGGATTCTCTCTGTATTCTGCTTCCTATATCCTATCCACTTAAAAATTCTATCGGCTCTATTTTCAAAATGCTTGCCTTCAGGTTGGAAACCTGACCACTCCGTACCACCTGTGCTCCCACGTGAGCCCAAGCTGCTCATTTCTGAGCGGTCCCTAACTGGCCTTGCTGTTGTCTGTTCTCATTCTAGCAGCCAGAAGGATGCTCCCTACTCCTCTGTTCTGAACTCTTCCAACAGCTTCTCATCTCAGAGTAAAGGCAAAAGTCTTTACGAGTGCATACAAGGGAGAACACCAGCTAGCTCCCTGATACCTTTTGATCATATCTCTTGATTATTCTCTCTCCCTTTCTTATGCCTTGTGACCTTTTATGGCTTCCCTGTGGTTCCTCAAACACACCAGACATACCCTTGCCTCTGGACTGGTGCACAGCCTTGGTCTCTCACTTCCTTCAGGTTTTTACTTAAATGGTGCTTACTCGGGCCTTCCTATTTAAAATTATAGTTTGTGGGACACCTGGGTGGCTTAGTGGTTGAACATCTGCCTTTGGCTTAGGGTGTGATCCTGGAGTTCCAGGATCAAGTCCCACATTGAGCTTTGTGCATGGATCCTCTGCCTGTGTCCCTGGCATCTCTCTCTGTATCTCTCATGAATAAATAAATAAAATATTTTAAAAATAAAATTACAGTTTGCTTCTTTTGGCCTTCCCTATCCGCTTTATTTTTATTTTTCTCCATAACACCATATATTACACATCTTGCTTACTCACTTACTGTTCTCTCCCCTGCACTAGACCCTAAACTCCACAAGAACATGTAACTGATATGTGAGAAAAGAAACTGTGGTCCCTTCACCCACTGGTATATCCACAATGGCAATAAAAGTGGGTGTTTGAGGACATTTTTTTTTAATGCAGGAATTTTTTCTCTCCTAACCTATCAAGTCTTTATTTCAAAACAAATCCCAAACCCACAGATACTTTACTTTAAATGTATCTGTCATTTACTTTTAGCACCTAGGACAGCCCTGACTAAACTTATGTGGTATCATTTTTGTTTGCTGACTGTGAGTCAGGATGATGAATGGAAGAAAGATAAGTCATATTGGCTTCTAATGACTGCTTTGGTTAAACTGATTGAGTATCAATATTTATTTTCATAGACATTATAGTAGTTGGAAAACTGTTGTCCTGTCACAATTCTTCAATCTGTCATTTGCAATGTTTTAATTATGGAAATGCTAGCAGAATTCAAGATCTTTCACAATTTAAATCATTCAGTCTTTTATGTATGCTTTTAGCTCAGCTTTCCATTATTCACACCAGGGTAAAACAAACCGTGGTTTAGGTCTTAGGTTTTAAAATGCATTACATTCAAATGTATTACATACTTTTTTATTTTTTTTAAGATTTACTTATTTGAGAGAGTGAGAGAGCACAAGCAGGGGGAGTGGGAGAAGCAGGCTCCCCGTTGAGCAGACTCTGATGCGGGGCTCTATTGCGGGACCCTGGGATCATAACCTGAGGCAAAAGCATATGCTTAACTGACTGAGCCACCCCAGTGCCCCTCAAATGTATTACATACTTTTACACAAATTGCAACTAAATACATGTAGTTACCAGACTGATTTCTGTCTCGTTGAGTACTTCTGCACATATTTTGGGTAAAATATCCCTTTGAGAAATATAATGATCTCTTCTTAGAAAACTGAATATATATGCTCATATATTCAAATTCTTAACTACAATGTCCTGTGATTCAATTTCCCTTAAAACCTAAGGACATGACCTTAGACTAAGGGTCAAATTAATTAAAAATTACAAACTAAAATAGAATCTAGTAGAAGTCAGAACAACCACATTCTATATATCTGATGTTATTCTGGTTGCATCTGCTTGGTGTTGAAGTGGAATTCATGCTGTATTCTTTTGCTCTCCATACAAGTAACTTCATCTTATACCCAGATATCTGCATACAGAATATGAAAATAAAGTACCTGAATTAGAAGAAATCAAATGCTACTTTACTTTCCAAATATCACATGATAAGAAAAGTTTACATATATTCAATATTTTTATGATTGAAAGTTTTATTTTTGGCCAACAAACACTTAATTTTTCCCTTTACTAAGAGGAAAATAAACAAGCCAAAGGAACTTAATTTGACATATGTAATTCTTTTCATCTTGGGGCACCTTGGTGGCTCAGTGGTTGAGTGTCTGCCTTTGGCTCAGGTCATGATCCTGGAGGTCCTGGGATTGAGTCCTGCATCAGGCTCCCTGCGGGAAGCCTGCTTCTTCCTCTGCCTAAGTCTCTGCCTCTGTGTATGTGTGTGTGTGTGTGTATGTGTCTTTCATGAATAAATAATAAAATAAAATCTTTAAAAAAATTGTTTTCATCTTGCTGGTTGTCCAAGTATTTATACTATAATAAGACTATATTGAAAAAAAAAAAAAAAAGACTATATTGTATTGTATTGTTTAGACTATAATAGAAGAGTTTGTTACTAAGCAAAAAGAAGAAAAAATTGACAGAGTCTGCAAAATGAGAAGCTAATTAGCAAATTAACAACACTGACCTGCAGCTGCATCTGCAAGTTCTGAGAGAGGCACGGTCTGTGACATTCTCTGACTCTTCAAAAATGAAAAGAAATGTCTCCATAGTGCACTGGCAACTGCAGCAAGGTGGCGCTCTTTAGCCGATAATGAAGACTGCACAATTAGGTCCACATTCTCCTTTTGAAGTTCCTGACACAATTGTTGATGCATATTCCTAAAAAGAAATAAAAATATAGCTAACATCCAACAAATGCTTATAAAAATCTTCTTCAAATACATTTTGGGCTTTTAACATTTATATCATATGAAAACTGAAAGACCGTTTTATATAATTAAAACCTTTATGCCAAGACATTATGCATTTCTGGTTATTTGATGGATGAATGATGGCATATTAAGCACCATAAAGTTAATGTTAATTACTAATGTCAACCATTAATTATATGCTTTTTAATATGTCAGATCCAAATGAGAAACAGGCAGCTTCAGAATGAAGGTCTGCATTTTGCAACTCACTATGACAAGTGATTTTACTTACAATCTAGACATGAAAACAATTTTTTAAATCATTTTCTTCCGAGAGCTTTAGGACATGGATGTACCAAGTGGAAAATAAGTACATCTAGCTTGCTTATGTGTGGCATTTTAAATTACAATATTTTCCTACAAAAAACTCTGCCACATAACAATCTTGGTACTTTGTTCTAAAAAGATCCACAATCATTTTCATATAGCTGGTAATAATACACAATAAAAAGATACTGTTCTCTATAAAATAGTAAAACATGAATTCAACACTGCCTAAAATTTTGATTCATCATTTACTTACTTATTTGCTTAATTCAATTAAAAATTTAGACATTTCTTGCAAATCAAAACTACAATAAGATATCACCTCACACCTGGGAGAATGGCTAAAATCAACAACACGAAACCACAAGTTCTGGCAAGGATGTGGAGAAAAAGGAACCCTCTTGATCTGATGGTGGGAATGCAAACTGGTACAGCCACTGTAGAAAACAGTATGGAGGTTCTTCAAAAAATCAAAAATAGAACTACCTTAGGATCTAGCAATTGCACCACTGCATATTTACCTAAAGAATAAAAGAACACTAATTCAAAGGGATACATGCACCCCTGTGTTTACAGTAGCATTATTTATAATAGCTAAGATATGGAAACAGGCTAAGTGTCCACTGATTGATGAATGGATAAAGAAGATATATATACTGTATCGTGTGTGTGTGTGTGTGTATACACACACACACACACACACACACACATATATATATATGATGGAATATTATTCCGCCATAAAAAAAATGAAATCTTTCCATTTGCAACAATATGTGCAATGACACGGATGAAACTAGAGTATAACGCTAATAAGCAAAATAAGTCAGGGAAAGACAAACATCATGATTTCATTTATATGTGGAATTTAAGAAACAAAAGGAAAAAAACAGAGGGAGACAAATCAAGAAACAGACTCTTAACTGTAGTGAACTGAGGGAGATGGGTTAAACTGGGGATGGGGATTAAGGAGTGCACTTGTGATGAGCACTGGGTGTTGCATGGAAGTGTTGAATCACTATATTGTTTACCTGAAACTAATGAATACACTGTATATTAACTAACTGAAATTAAAATAAAAACTTAAAAAACAGAAAATTTAAGAGATTTTTGTAGTGATAGAGTATAGAAGGAATTTTTGCAATATCCCCGGCCACTAATAATTTGGTTACTTAAAACTAAGTGTATAATCCTAATATTATACCTGTTTCTATTACTGCCATATCAACTGTGACTAAATACAAATGCATGGACACTATCCTAAGACTGATTTGCTTTCTTCAATTAAAGACAAAGCAGTGAAAAATAACCGACAGAGCGAGGAAGACTTCCTCTTATAGTAGTATTCCATTAAGAAAAATAATTAGTAATTTAAAAAAAATATGACATTAATTCTAACATTCTTGATGTTTTAAGTTAGTTTAGTTAGGAACTAACTTATTAGCACATGTATCTCAAGCAATTCCACTGAAAGATCAAACTAGATCCAAGACCACATTTTAGTACTTTTCACGTAACTACACAGAAATAAGTAAAAACTGTAGGTTCTATAACATTAGGACATTGTGCCCCATGACACTGGAATTCTTGGATAATCATGAGGTACTACTTAATGCTCCTTGAATTACTGAAAAAAAAAAAAAAAGTATACAAATGCCTGGGGAAAGAAGATCATAGCAAGCAATTCTTATAAAAAGCTACCAAATATTTGCTATATTCTCTCTCGTAAAAACCTACCTGAGATGCTTTCAACTTGAACTACTGGATAGAGAACAATTTCAGGTCCTTTAGCTTGGAATAAGTTGAATATCAAACCACTAAAATCCATTTGGCGCCTAACTTAATTGCTGACATCAACATAGAGAGTTTACAACCACATATCAATACACTGGAGTCCAAGCAAAATAATACCACCACTGGCACAACCTATTTATAGCTTTTTCAAAGTACACTGTTTTCAAAGAATAATAAATACCTTACTGTACTTGGGTAGGATGTATTGTGCTAACGATTTCTACATAAGTAAGCCATTTCTTCACTACCTAAACTCTATTCCCTAGGGAGGGCTATCATTTCTGATCATCTTCCTTGTGCTAGAAATTCTTTAATTAAAAATCTGAACAATTCTATGAGATAGGTATCAGTAATCGTCTTTATAAATGATGAAGCTGATAGTGAGAAAGTTAAATATACCCAAAGGTTACATGGCTAAGAAGGGTAGGCTCTATAATCTGAACTTAAAACTGACTCTGAAGCCTGTACTTTCTTCTTACACACTAAGACATGCACACTTTAAACACTGACCAATTTTCTTCTCCTCGCTGGGTTGAAGAAATTTCAGTAAGCCTAAGAAAAAAGAGCTAGAAAAGCCACATGTAGCTTTGCCTTGTGAAGAGGCAGGGGCAACACTACAATTCTCTATTAGGAAAAACCACAAGAGATACCAAGAAAAATGCATTCAAGGCAATACTGAAAAAGGCCAACAAATCTGAACCACTTTTGACCTCTCTAGACTGAAATGTTGAGGTATCATGGGGTATTTGCTACGACTTACTATATCCCTTATATCAGAGATCTGATTCAGAGGTTTGAAAAAAACAAACCGCTAGGTTAAAGGGTTAAATTTAGAGATTACATCCTCCAAGATAAGATTAACACAACAAAAAGAAGTTCCAATTAAGTGTAAGACATTGACCCAAAATCAGACTTGTTTTAGAAATGTGCATGTACTTTCCATTTTGGTTCCAAAGAAGCTATATATTCTGGGAATATGCAAAACACTTTCTGCTTGATGGTTTAAATGTTCAAGCAATATCAGTTTGAATAAGAATGATAATTTGCTATTTTACCACAAAACAAAGTTGTTTAGGACCTTATAATAATTTATATAAACATGAACAAATCAGAGATGGACAGATGCAGGAAATGTCAAAGACATACTATTGTAATAGGAGTCTGAGGGAGAATCCAATTTCTGCACTATAGCCAAAACAATTAGAAATACCCCTTGTAGTCACAGGTGATTTTTTTTTTTTTTAATTACACTTTCTGGATGAGAAAACGAACTACACAAATACCACAGAAAAATAAATTACATTACATGTGACTGCATGTCTGCTGAAGGTACATTTACAAAAACGCAAATACTGAGAGAAGTTCACTACAGGTAACGAAGTAAATAAAACACAAAACATATATGAAATCTATAAAGAATGTTATATAACAGTTTTAGATATCATGGCTATTTTATGAAATAATTTCTACCTTCTTTTGACAAATAGCAAAAAAACCTGAAAGTAAATTTATTGCATAGAAAGTAAAATATAATTTCGGGTCAAAACCAAAAAGAAGTATCACAATATAGTTATAGAACCTCCCAACTTGGCAATTTTTTTTTTTTTTGCAAATGTTTTGAGTAGAGACAAACGTAACACGGGTTAGTATTATTTTGGAAATACACACATGGGGAAATATACATGCTTAAGCATCCCACTTACATTCTAAAAGATTCAATATAGTATAGTAGAAAATAAAATTTGAAGGCAGCCCGGGTGGCTCAGCGGTTTAGTGCCGCCTTCAGCTCAGGGCCTGATCCTGGAGTCCTGGGATTGAGTCCCACTTCAGGCTCTCTGCATGGAGCCTGCTTCTCCCTCTGCCTGTGTCTCTGCCTCTCTCTCTCTGTCTCTCATTAATAAGTAAAGAAATATTTAAAAAATAAAGTAAAATAAAATTTGAACGTCAAGTTATTCCAATTGTAGCTTTCATAGAAACAAAAGCAACACCCAGCACTCACTGGTATTTACCAAGTGCCAAGAATCATGTTAAGTGTTTTATAAGTATCATTTCTTACCTTAATAATTAGGTACAGTTATTATTATAATCTATAAATGGGGAAACTAAGGCAAAAGAAGTAACACATTGGGTAACAGCTGGTTATTAGCAAAATTGCTCAGAGCTGTGTGAACTTGAAAAAAAGCAAGTAACCTCCCAATTTTTATTTAAGAGTCAAGAAGAAGAACAATCACTTGCTTTATCCACAGTTAGGTTTATTGTAAGGATCACATGAAATAATATCCTCAAAAATGTTTAGAAACCCATCACTGCACCATGTAAATACTCAAATTTTACAAACCTAATTATCCAGGTCTTCTTAGGCTTTTAATTTAGCTCTGGTATCCTGCCTTCTTTGGCTTACCTCATTATGTTCAAGCACTTTCCTGATTCCAATGTCCTACTGCTCTTTTGTGCCATTTTCCAAAATCTGTTTTCCTGTTTTTATCTTTCTACTACTTCTTGCTGTGATTTCACTCAGTCACTTATCCATCACAGCCCTCAGGTCCCCAGCCCTACACAGTCATGCCAATACATTGAGGCATCTATCTCACAAGAGACAGCAGCTTGCACCTGAACTGCTGCTACCTGCCAACCTGGTCTCTGCAGCCCGTTCCTTCCTAATACCTTAGGCAGACTTCTGGGAACACTTCCTGGACTACTCTATAAGGTTTTACTTCTAATCTTCCCTTGCCCTTGTTCTTACTGTAAGCGATAATTACAGGACAAGGTATGACATCCTGTACATTGCTTTCCTAGTAGTCATTATTGCATATGTAGTATTCCTAATATATTATGCTTCAAAATTTAAAGAAAATTTGTCTGGTGATGGATCTTGTAACCACAGAAAAAGCATAATACAATAATAAATGCAACTGATAAGAGCTAATACCAAGGGATTAACAATGATTAATAATTGAATTTCTTTTTTAGTTCTATTCCAAACCTGGCAACTTTCTTTAATCAGTATTAGTGAAAAATAAAATGGTAGGTCCTGAGTTAAAAAGTTGTTTCTAAACCACTACAGGTAATTATTCCAAGTATCTGATTTAACTAACAGGAGACTAGATGGGAATCAGATTATTCTATGACCATTTTTAGTTTCAGTTAAACTCGCTAAAAACCTTGGGTATCTTTGATCCTCTTATCATTCTTGTTTTCCTCTAAAAAACAGGCTATAATCTGCTTTACTACCCAGAAATAATATATATAACAATTGAAGTAATGACCTTACCAAAAGAAAACCCTTATGTGTTAAAGGTGGAAGTTATCCTAAAAATCATCCATCCAATCTTGTCTTCGTAAATTAAGAAAAAAAAAAAAATATATATATATATATACAGCCTTCCGCTACAAAGAGACTTTTGCAAAGCCACACTGTGACAGAATGGTAGCTTGAGTGCTGACCCCCCAATTCTGTATGCCCCAGTCATCAGGGAGAGGCAATTAGTAAGAAACCAGGCTGGCAAGCAGCAGCCTAGGTAGTACGCCTTGCAGTGCTTCCCTGTAATAGTTCAATGTATTTCTGTGTAAGTGGAAGAGTGGTGAATAGATGGTGATGACTAAGTGAATATGTGAGAACAAGGCTGTTCTGACTATTGACGGACTGTGACAAATAGAGCAGCACTGGTGATGATGCTTCCAGACACATATAATAATGCATTAATTAAGACTAAACAGCCTTCTCAAGATGTAAGGAAAACTGTCCAAATGCACACTTGTCCAGGAGAGAGAAGACTAGATTGTGACCCCAGAAAACTTCTGAGACTTAGTTTTTCATCTGTTAAATGGAAATAATGCTCTATTATTCTCCATGGAACTGTTAAAACCATCAAGTCGTATGACTTAGGTAAGGCAAGATAATATGTATGTTAGTCACATTTCTACTGCTTCTAAATCCTAATAACCATGTTCATGATGCAGTATTGCATTATCTAGGAAAGCATGGGCTTTAGAGACAGACATAACAGAGTATAAAGCCTACTCTGTCAATTACTAGTTATGTAGCCATTTCCTCATCCATCCCAAGAATTCTTAGTAAGACACTTCCATAAATGGCCAACAAGAATCGAAGATTGTCTATTGAGAATATATATGCCAGCCTTATTCTGTTTTGGCCTTTACTAACTAATTTAATCCTATAGATACTATTATTATCTCCATTTTAAATATAAGAAATCTAAGTACAGAAAGGACAAATAATTTAACAGGTCATACTGTTAGTAAGCAGCAGAGTTAGAATTTGAACACAGGCTCTCTAACATCCATGCAACTATGTTACAACTACCTTAAATATCATTTTGCTATCCATATAAATAGGACATGTTTCAAATGTCACACTGTTACATTCACTGATTCATATGCTAAGTTCCTAAAAAAGGTAGTTACAAACTAATATAACACCCAATCCCAGGTGGCAAACCAGTTGTACCCACATTAAAGGTTTAACACTTATGAGGAAGTGCAGGTCATTCTATAAGGATCCCAAAAGTCAACAAATACGTCATAACTTAAAAAATTTCCTGGGCCCATAATTAATTACTTCACAAGACTGGAAAAGAGAAGAAACAGGAATCCAGTGTTGAGTCTGGCAAACCAAGCATGCTCATAACAATGTTGCCTTGTGGTTTTACAGAATAACACTGGTAACATACTTAAAATCTGAGTTGCTTGCCCCTATGTGCAAAATATGGTATGGCATGAAAACATGCCAATAAAACATGTTATTTTTTTTTTTTAGGAATTACTTTTATAATTTTATTACTCACATTTATAAATAATCATGAGTCTCAAGTCAGTTAAGTTTTCCAGTGTTATTTCACTTCATTTTATTGCATACCAATAAAAAGATCTACCTTGCTAGTTCTCAATCTTGACCATCATCAAAATGATCTGTAGAGCTTTCTAAAATTACTAACGTCCTACTTTTACTAAAGATCTTCCTGCATCTTCAAAGTTTGGGACCTAAATACATTATTTGCTTTAAAATTCTGACTCAGGAGGTCTGGCCAGAGAGTTTATATTTCTATTATTAGGTAGATGCTGCCAGCCCTGGACCACACCTTAAGCTCTCACCTTCCTCATTTTCCTGGTCTATAAAATGGGGGCAATAATAGTACCTACAGGACTAAATTAATTACAATCAAATACTTAGAACAGGACTGATACATATATTTAATAAAGTCTTTTTTCTTTTGCTCAACAATAAAAGTTAGTTCATTTAATGTATATGTCCTATTTAATTCTTGTACCAGATAAGGATATGGCTATGCAACTAGTAACCCATGGACCACACTGAGTAGCAAGACGATATGTAATTCTGTACTAGAAAAGGGTTAAAAACCATTCCTCTACTCTCTAGTCAGAAAAAAAAACCTGTAGGTTTTATTCCAGCTCAGAGAAAAAGATCATTGAGGGCAACAGAAGAAAATGGGCATGGAAATGATTCTCCAAGACCAGGTTGAGAACTGAGTATGTGAAAAGGAGTAGAGTAAAAGTACAAAGGTATACAAAATCCACTCATTTATTCTCTAATTCCACACGTACTGTGTATGTCTTAGGCAGTATGGATACAAAGTTTATTACAGAGTCTCTTCCTTTCTGCCTTTCATTCTATTTGAATGAGAGATATATAATGAAAGGAACATTATGTGTTAACTTTTTAGGTTGTGGTAAGCTTTATAGATAAAATGTAATCAAGGTATAAAGATGATGATTGATGGGAATTAATATTTCAACTAGGATGATAAGGAAACATCTACTGAGAGGGTGACATTTGAATAAAAACCTAAGCAAGTAAGGGAGGGAACCACATGGATTTACAGAGGGGAACGCATTTTAGGGAGAAGAAACACCAAATGCAAATGTGCCAAGGTTGGCAGTTTCATAGGCTCAAGGAAAAACAATTAGGGAGCTAATTGGCTGCAGCACAATGGATGATAGAAGGAACAGCAGATGAATTCAAAGAGATAACTGGGTTCCAGATTTTGCAGGGCTTTGTAAGCCATGGTAAGGAAGTTGGATAAAATCAAGGTGGGTAACTACACCAAAGCAGAAGAGTAACATAATGTACATCTTTAAAAGAAAACAAAAGAAAATGTGTTTGGGAAAAGAAAGAAAAAGTAGCCATTCTATCATGGAAAATTTTTATAGTGACATTAGAAGGCAATACATTTAAGAATGGAAAATAATGGCCACATTTGTTCATTCACATGCTTTCTTCATTCACTTCACAAAAACTTACTCAGCACCAATCACTTGGATCTGATGCCAGGAATACAAAAACAATTAAGGCAGATTCTGCTGTTAAAACAAACAAAAAAATAATAATAATAATTTTTTAAAAAAATCAAGGTTTCATTTTAAAGATAGTAAAGAACCACTGAAGGATTCTGAACTGAGGAATAGCATAATGAAAACAGTGCTTTGGGAAAGATTAATCTGGTAATGGCAAACAGAATGGGTTAGAATAAGAACTGACTAGAGACCGGAGAGACCAATTATGAAGCCTCTGTAAACATCTAGGTATGAGCTAATATGCAATTGGAGCTACTTATGAAAGGAAAAGAAAGCTCACAGTAATTATTTGGCATGTTGTGAGGGAGAGGAAGGAGCAGCTTTTTTTTTTGTTTTGCTAAGTTTTTGGGGAGGGAAACTTTGCCTGGTAGTTCAGCTCATTTTAATGAACATTTTAGTATCTATTAATTACGTGAGGTACTACATTAGATGCTATCAAATATGGCCCTTGCTCTCAAAGAATATACAATCAAGTGCTGAGAAAGAGGTATGTACAGAGTATTGTAATGCACAAAGGAACATCTGGTCCACGTGGCGGTTTGACGAAGACTTCTTGGAGTAGAAATGCCATTATAAGGTCATGGAAGTTGTGTCAGGCAATGAAAAAATAATACAAAAAAGTTTCAAAAAATTGAAATGATATGAGTAAATCATAGTGACATGATATTGCATGGTGTATGAGACAACTCACAAACAATTTAGTATTACCAGAAGATTAAAGGTCAAGGGGCAGAACGATGGAAAAATGAAACTAGAGTATTGATGGAGACCAGGTCAAGAAGGGCCATGCCCTCTAAAAAGTTAGACCTACAAGTGAATTCTTTAAAGGAGAGAGAATCAACAGAGACCAAACCAATACCCAACATTTATCTGCCCAATTGTTTGTTTCCAATATACCTAGAGCTTATAAGGACTACCCCATTTACTTATAAACAGCCTGTGTAAATACACAAAGCTAATGTTATAATGCTATTCATCTTTGAAATATTTTCATTAAAAAGAACCCAGACGGGATCCCTGGGTGGCGCAGCGGTTTGGCGCCTGCCTTTGGCCCGGGGCGCGATCCTGGAGACCCGGGATCGAATCCCACGTCGGGCTCCCGGTGCATGGAGCCTGCTTCTCCCTCTGCCTATGTCTCTGCTTCTCTCTCTCTCACTGTGTGCCTATCATAAATAAATAAAATTTAAAAAAAGTTAAAAAAAAAAAAAAGAACCCAGACTGGTAAGTATGAGCATATGTGACTTGGTACATATACAAATATATATAATTCATCACAGTAAACTATAAACATGTATCTTTTGCACATGCTTAAATGTTTTTATGCTCCCATCTAATAAAAGTGAGCACAAGAGAACAACCGTGAGCATGTCTGACTTATAAACATTAGCATTGTTAGCACAGCATAATGCATATGCTCTTAGCAAATGGGTGCTCGACTGCACTACCCTAAGTGGAATATATTTACTTTGCTCTGGAGTCTGCTTCTGCCATTTATTCTGTGTTTTGGAAAAGCATTTAACCTATAATCAACAAGTAATAGTCTTAAACTTAACACAAAGAATCAAGGAAAAAGTATTATGCTAGATATTAAGATTTAAGCTTTATAGTACCTTAAGATGCCTTCAAGGAAATTGTGGAGGGTAGTGACCACATCAAGGTTTGGTTGAAATTTTTTGACATTTTAACTAAAATAAACCAGAGGCATAAGGATGCCATGACTTAAGGATTTCTAAAGAGACAAGAAAGCAATCACCACCTGACCATGGCAACTCATTTCAAAGGGATGTTACAATAACCTTGTACTGCTTCTGTTCAGTTAGGGCCCTCATTTCCAGGAACACATCCTCTAAATTCAATACCAGGTATGTGGGTCCAAGAAATGGATGAAAGCAAGAGAGGGAGAGATTATGGGTTCAATATAAAACTAGTCCGTTTCTAAGTTTGCCTGCTACCAGAATATCATCTGAGTAAGAGCATGAGTTATGATCCAGGATCTTTTGTCTTTGATGTTAAAGGCACTGAGAGGTGAGATCATCCCTTGTAAGAATTCTCACAATAAAATATACACATCTTTAATAAAATACCTAAAGCTGTCATACTGTTCTTTGGGGATTTTAAATACCATTCTCTTCCTCTTTAACTGTAAACAGACAGGTATAATAGTAATCATACACGCACTGGATCTTTATCTAAAATGGTGAGTTATGTATAGAATTCCCTCATACAAGAAAAAGGAGGGAGGGAAAACCTCTTAGGAACTGGTGGCTAAAAAAAGGAAATCAGAGTACAAATAGTTACTTGTAATATTGGTAGGCAATGGTATAAACAAAATGTTTATGGAAAATGCCTTCATTTTGGAACAGAAATCACTAATCTATCAAACTTAGCAACACCAGAGCCAATAATATCTGGTGATAGTCAACACACGTATCAATCTTTCATCTTCTTTCTCCTTTTGTATGTACCATCTCTGTTCCATTGCCCTTGTGCTATTCCATCATATACTGAATACTGATGCAGTTTTAAAACACGGCCACAAATTCTTTGGCACTCCTAAGATCTGGGAGATCTGTGACTGCTTTGACTGACAAGAATGTAGCAGATATGACACTATGTTACTCCAAGGTTTGTTAATAAAAGGCCATGATGTTTCTGCTTTGTTTGCTGGGAAAACAGTCTTGGAGCCCTGAAATGCCATGCATGAAGTACAGTTGCCTTGAGAACACTCTTTGGAGAGGCCATAGGTAGCACCTGAGTCAACAGTCCTAAGTAGGCCTGCCCTTCAACCATACTAGCTCAGACACTAAACATGTTAGTGAAGAAGTCATTGGGAACTGGATCTTACAGCTTCAGAACAGCCCCTTGCCTTTTGTATTACCCCCAGAAAGAATCATCCTAGCTGAAGCCCCAGACAAGGTGGAGCAGAGAAGAGGTGTCCTTGGCTTTCCAAATTTCTCACCTACAGAATCTGTGATCATAATAAAAGGGTTGTTGCAGTGTTCCATGCCACTATATTTTGGCATGGTCTAGGATGCTCTAAAGAACAGGTGTCCACTATATATGAAGGAATTCGGGATTCAAAGATGAAAAGATATAGACCTGACCTCAAGGAATGCACACATGGGGAAGGGGAAACAAAGATTTCTTTTTATTAAAAGTATAACCAAGCGGTGGTATCTGTAAAAGTGCCAAAACCAGATTTAAGATCAAATAGCTTCTTTTTACCCTCCTAAGAACCATCTGCAATAATCTCAGAAATTCTAGACTTGGTTAGGACAAATGAGTTACAGGTATAATGGTCAACCAAAGAAAAGCTACTTCATTTTTCCACCTGTCCAGTACAGAACATCTATATCAAGCCTGCACTGAGATATTTTATATTATATTTACTCTTGATACATTTTATTCAGTTCTGTTCCTTTCACATTTCATTAATAATTGACAGCTCTTTTTTGTTTTTTTTTTTAATTTTTTTTTATTTTTTTTTTTTATTTATGATAGTCACAGAGAGATAGAGAGAGGCAGAGACACAGGCAGAGGGAGAAGCAGGCTCCATGCACCGGGAGCCCGATGTGGGATTCGATCCCGGGTCTCCAGGATCGCGCCCTGGGCCAAAGGCAGGCGCCAAACCGCTGCGCCACCCAGGGATCCCGACAGCTCTTTTTTGAACTGAGTTTCATTTTAATTTTCCCTAGATATAGGGTAGTATGTTTGCAAGCCTATGGAGACCATCTTTAAAAGCTAATTAATCAAACCATCTTCCAAAAAGTAGCCTCTCACCATCTCAGCAGTCTTTGCTGAAAACAACAGTAGACAGCTCTATTCTCTTGCTATAGCTGGAATCATGATATCACATCTGATGACGTGTTTAGTTGCTATTTGGGGGAATGTGGTTATGCCTCAGAAGAGTTTGATCATTTTATTAAAGGTACAGAAGGACCCAAACATTTTTGAGGTCAGATGTTCCACAACAAGTAAGCTGGAGCTAAATTCCATTTGTGAGCACTTTTTCCTAATTGGTGGTAATAAATTCCTAAAAAGAAAGGGTCTAATGGTAATGTTGACCGATTCTTAACTACATTAACCCAAATGTTCCTGTCACAGTGAAATTTGCTCTATAATTTACTTTAATGGACTAGGTGTATCAATAAATATTGAAAATGTCCTGTCTCTTCTTTTCCCTTCCATTTAAATCAAATCCAACTCTATGTCAACAGATTATACCACTGTATAATTACAATAGCTAATGCATTGGGAAAAGTAGTGTTCTTTGATAAATAATTTCTCTAAAACCTCTTAAGCATTCTGCATCCTCAATATTTCTCTTACACTCAAGAAATGCAGTAAATTACACAACCAGACACTACTGACCACTGCCAATTGTGATAATGGACCTAAAAACCTCATCATCAGCTCCAATAAATGACTGTGTTTTCAGATTTCAAAATTCAGTCAAGCAAGAGAATCAAAAAGTATCTAGGGATGTTTTAGGAAGAATTTGCTTCTTTAAAATATAAGCAAACTCAAGAAATACTAGCTTAGTCACCATTTAATATAATGCTAGGCTTGGGATATATAAGCCTTAGAAGTCTTATAAACTCCTTGAAATTACATGTGAAGTTTTGTGTATACATAACTGTATTTGCATTTATGGCGAGAGACTATAGCTTTCATGAATCTCAAAAGGGTGTGCCTCAGCTGAATGAAATCTACTAATAGGTCTCATCCCTTTTCTTCTACCACTTTATAAACATCTTTGTATAAGCTAAATGTTTCCTCTAGTTTTCTTATCTTGAATCCTTTCCTCCCTCCTTTTCATTTCTTCATTCTGTGCCTCATTTGTCCCCAACAATCCAGTTGTAACCTCTGTATAATCAAATATACTAACTTAAAAAGAAAAGTTTAATTTGAATTCTATATAGAAAAATCTGTTGCTAGTCAATGTATAAGATCAATCACCAAAATCATAGAAGAAATAATAGAAGAAATAAGAGCATAAACTTGATTAGAACAAACCTGTATTTAAGTCAATAATTTTCCTAATTTTAAGTTTTGTTATTCCAGATACTTATACACATTTCTCTCCAGAGATACTATTTGCCGTGTTTACTGTAGTTCTTTGAAAGGATGAAAAGATAGAGGGGGGGGAAAGTTTTCCTAAAAGATTATCCATTGAGTCAATGATCTGTGGGGCTATTATGAAGCTCCATTATTAGGGCTGAGAGCCTCAAAGGCTTTCGTTATGTCACTAATTTCTTTTTGCAAGGCTTCAGCAAATGAGCCGATTTATCTAGTTCTGCATGCTTGGGGCTTGATACATGCTATTTGTACATGACAGGTTTCATCTGCGTGCACCATTGATATCATTTATCTGCACATCAAAAAAGCTCCTCTCCTGATGTAAAAAAAAAAAAAATTATGCATATACTGGGGTAAGAAATGTTAAAGAGGTGAGTAAAAAACCTGTGCTAGCTCATAAAATGAAATCAAACTACAGGAACATCACCAATTGAGTATGAACGTGCTACAGGGCTATAGGAGCAGATACAACACCAAGAAAAGGAAAAACTGGAAAGATCCTTGCTTACAGTGATAAAGCAGTAGAGCTTTGTTAGTATCCTGTGAATTTCACCTAAAATGGGGAAAACTAATTTGCCTCAGAAATGAAAAAAATGAAGTCTTATGAACAAAGCTTCATAAAGCTATATGACCAAAGAAGAAATATTTCAAAATACATTTTAAAACAGTTCCCATTATTTATAATAGAAGAAAATTAACCTCTGGAATTTGCTCTTATGGGAAAACATGTTTAGATTGACTGTTAATGTGTTCACAATGAAAAAAAAAAACTGCTACAGCTTAAAGTCTTATAGGAAGGTAACTTCAGAGAACACAAGAAGAAACAGAAAGGTAACCAAATGTGAAAAGGCTTTGAATTAAAAATGGTAATCAGCTTAAAAGCACCTGTGTAAAAGATTCTGCAAGGAGGGCACAGCCTACATATTTGAATAACAAGGTAATAACAGTGTTGTTTCTAGATTTCCAACAGATGATATATTAACACATTCTTTTGAGAAAAAAATCAGTATTTTTCTTCATGAAGAAGGTATGGTATGCACTGAGTTAAAGAGTTTGTTCCTGTAATTCATCATCTTTCAGAACATGAGGTTATATTAGGCTCCAATCACCCCCTACTCCTACTCTTCTCAGCATTTGGTAACACAGACAGTAGAGCTAATTTTCTGTCATTCAGGAAGAACCGTTGGATCACTAAACTTGCATCATCATCACCTCTGAAACACAGTAAAAATCACTGTTAGAACCAATGGTTTATTAGATCGAACCCACCATCAACAATGTCAACTCTGCCTGGTTGTGTTAACAGGAAAATGTTTTACGAGTTCCACCACTGGGCATCAATTTAACTTCCAGCACCAGCTATGCTGTAAAACCGTGAACGTAATTTATATGGTGACCTGCGTGTGTGGGAAGCAATATCTAGGTGAAACTTCTCACAGTCTGACAAAATGCTTTGATTTGCACCATTCAGATGATTGAGCAAAAAGAGTTTAAGCAATCACCACCAATAGCCTTTATCTCCAAATGCACTAAAAATTTATTACTCTATGAGTGCGACCTATTGCTTTAGAGCCAGGCTTGATAGAATAGAAATGATAGGATAAATATTACATTTTCAACTGGTACACATCTTGTCCATTAGGTTTAAATATTGGACAAGCTACGTGTTTAAGATAAACATCAGTCTTAGCTGATTCCATCACATCGCACATTTAGAAAGCCTCCAAATGTTTCCATAGTAACATTTTGTGCTTACATATAACTGAGGATACATGTTCATTGCCAATTAGGAGACAGTAAACCAAGAGAACACTGAACTCTTCTTAAAGAATCTACCTTTGTCTTTTACTTGGCACTTAATACAGTTGACAGTATCTACACAACTACTGCTGTGTATGAAGCAACCAAGTAATCAATCACTCAAGCAGAAAGGGACAGAAATACATGGCTCACCCACCTATCCTAAATAACAGTTTACTATTCAGGCCTTCCTAGAAATTATAAACTAGGCTAGATTCATACTCATGGCTTTTTCAGGAGCTACTGCTGTGAGCTAAGGGAAGAATATTTACCTGGCAACATCTCCATCCACCTGCCTAAGATCATACACCTTTAAAGATGGCAATGGTTATTTCTGATCTATAGATACATAGTAAAGCTGTTGTGTTTACTGAAATACAACTTTTTAATGTCATTTCTAGCATCATGGGGCGGACCCAACGCAAATAATCTTCAATGCCTTTGGGGTCCTAAGCAACTACAGCAGCCTTGACTATAGTGATTAGCTCAGTGTTACTATTTTTCTAATTTGGTTTAATTAGATACTACAAGGTAAACAATATTATCTGCAGTTTGGTGATGAAAATATGGACTCAGAGACATTAAAGAACTTGATCGATAAGTAACAGAAATGGAACTGCAAGTCTGATCTGACTCTAGATCATTTTCTACTATAAGCCATACTGAGGATCTTTGTTCAAGATGAGACTGTAATAATTAAAGCTTTATACCTGAAGGTTTAAAAAAGTATCTAATAGTAAAATAAACCTTACACACATAGGACTATTTATAATAGGTGCATCTTTATAATACTCCTAATCACCAGTCTTTCTTCATTAAAGAAATAGACGACTAATCAAGGGATCATCAGACAAAATAAGTACTGGTCATTAACCTTGGCAGTGAGTTCTTTTCCTTAATTAAGGCTTCCAGCCATGTTTTCATGCATTTGTTTGCCACATTGAAAAAAATAATTGCAGTGTGCAAAATGGATTTAAAGCAAAAACTTGCTCTTTAGAAACAAATCATGCTATATTCCATTCACAAAGCCATTTGTTATAGTACTACTAGAAGAGACTTAAGCATTTAACTTGGAATGCCTTAGCAAGATCTTTTAAGCTGTTTTTCTTATCTTGTTCTTCAAAATTTGAAACTAGAAAATCCCACTTGACTCGAAAGAAAAAAAAAAAGGTTGTCCCTTCTAGGGTTAACAGATACTTTTTGTAAGATTTTAGGTAAGATTAACCTTTTGCTCACAATAGGACTGGTTATTGGTTTTATTTTTTTACTGTCTTTAACTCAGGTAAAAATCAATATAGAGCGAGACAAAGGGCTCTAGAGGGTCTGGCTACACCAGCTCCTGGGTTGGCTCCTGCACAATTCCACAACATGCTGAGGCTGGGAAGGATTAGCCTGCTTGTGTTGAGTAAACCGATGATACTCAATAAACAGTTTCTGTTGTAAACCCCTTAGGACGTGCAAAGCCACACTAGTTGGCAATAGACCAGTTAAGCGGCAGAACCAGCTGTAATCTCATTTAGACCTGAGCTGATCCTCCTGTCCTTTCATTCCACAGGATCAAAGCAAACCACTGAGGAGGCAGCTGTATTATAGCGGCTCTGCTTGCTGGATGCAGCAAACATTTCATAAATTCCACTCCTTGAAGCAAGTCTCTACCTAATCTACCCAGAGCTGGGACAATCAATGAATTTCTGAATTCATTAGACTGATTATTACAGGGCAACCATTTTCTCTTTGGAGATATGTGATGATTGCATGAACTTTACAAAGCAGCTTCTATTTCTGACCATCATTTTTTTCTTGAAAGACCCAAATTTTCCCTCATGCTATCACACAAAAATGGCTTAAAATTACTTAGCTCATTACCTTTAATGCAAATTAACAAGCAAACAATATATGATGCTGAATTCCTCCATATGTAGCAGATGGTTGCCACTGAAATGCATTCAAGCCTTAACAGTGGCCCAATTTCCATGTTCAGTGACATAGGTTGGAGTGCCAAACCTTACTGTGCTACAAACCGTATGTTAGCCAAAAGTGATACTCAACCAAATGTATAGAAAGTTTTCCAATGTTTATTAAAGAGTATTATTTAACATTTATTAGTAAGTTTTCCATAAAACAGAGCACAACTTTAAAAAAAGTGTTCCAAAGTCAGAGTGCTGTTTCTTCCCCACCCACCTTTCAACAGAAGTGACCCCTCACTACCTCATTTTATTGAAAATCTCCTTTAATAAGAATCTAAATTTCAAGATATAAAGCTTTAGAAAGCAGGCACTACTCCCAAATTTAAGAGATGTATCATACAGAATGTATCATGGGCACTGAAGAGGCAGGTATTGGGTGTCATAGCACAGTTGACTCTAAATATTAAACATGAAAGAAATGAAACCCAAACCAGATGTGCAGCGCTAGGTATAAAACAGCTATATATATATTTTTTAGTATTTTATTTATTTATTTATTGAGAGAGAGAGAGAGAGGTAGAGACACAGGCAGAAGGAGAAGCAGGTTCCACGCAGGGAGCCCAATGTGGGACTCGATGCCGGGTCTTAGGATCACATACTCTGGGCTGAATGAAGGCAGCGCTAAACCGCTGCGCCACCGGGGCTGCCCTATAAAACAGCTTTAAACTTAAAAAAAAAAAATCAATGGATAACTTTTTGAGAGAGAGACTGTGCGCGTGCACACATGCACGCGCACACACAGGTATGGGGGAGGGGGCAGAGAGAATTTCAAGCAGACTCCAAGTTAAGCTCAGACTCTGACAAAGGGTTTGATCTCAGGATCCTGAGATCATGACCCGAGCCAATATCAAAGAGTCTGATGCTTAACCAACGGAGCCACCTAGGTGCTTCTAAAAAGAATCAATGGATAATTTAATGCCAGATGCCAACAGTGCAGAGGAACTCTATGGCCTAGTTAGGGAGTTGGCAAATTTTTAAATAAATATTTAGGCTTTGAGGCCACATATAGTGTCATATATACTTGCTATTTTACAAATATTTAAACACATAAAAACCATTCTTAGATCAATGGCTGTACAAAAAATAGGCCATGGGCCAGAATTGGTCAGCAGCACCTTAGCCTGCCAACCCTTTCTAGTCCAAACTACTCATTTCACAGTTGAGGACACAGACCTTCAGGCACAGGAGTTCTTTTGCATAACTAAGCAGCAGCAAGTGTCAGCATAAGAATTCAGATCTAGTGAGTCTCACTCTGGTGTTTCTCTATTGCTTCCCAACATTCACTCTAACACTACTTCTGAAAAGAAATGGTGTGAAGAATCCACTGCATTTCAAAAAAGCATTTGAAAGAGCTAAGTAAGGATGCCTAGGATTTGACAATCTAGACAGCATACCAAAGTAGCCACACATTAACTGACCTAGTCACTTCCAAGCTAACAAATGCTACATGTAATGATTCACCTCTCTCTGATCTATTCTTCAGACATAAAAGGGTCCCATTTAACATAATCACATAATAACAGCAAAAGTGATAAATATCGAAACCTTAACTCTTCTAATATTTGCAAAATCCAGATCTTTGAAATAATAACACCACGATAGGAAACTGCAAAACTGTGTAATTATACTTTAATTGTATTGTGAGGCATGCATTAATCACAAAGTTTAAGTACCAAGGATAGAATTATAATAATTCTGTAAAACAAATTTAAGCTAGCTAAGTAGGTCAGAACCACTAACATGCAACAGGAGACCTCTGGGAATTTATCAGTTAATGGCTATTTATGTGCAAATGAGTGCCCTCCAACGCTCCAAAATCCTGTGTAGCTGAAGGGTATTTCTGTTAACCAGGAGCACTGCTTAACTGCAGAGGCATAAATTAAACCATTTTATTGGAATGATTTTTAATTCCTCTACTTTCCTCTTACCATATTCTTCCCTATCTTTCTAGAAGCACAATTTACAGAACATATTTAAGAGAAAAAAAAAAAAAAAAGGTGGCTGGAGAATCTTCAGAACTGGTCTCTCCCGACCGCCACATGTATATGCATACTACACCTTCAGTAAAATTAAAACATTTTTTACACTTCACATCCTCCAAAGAGGACTTATATTGTTATAAAAACTAAAAGCTTCAATGTAAGCACTACATTAACATCCTTTTTTAGAACAGACTATAACGAAATAAATTTTGTTTTATATCCTTATCTTACCGGAGATAAAAAAATTCAATGGAGTTTGCAGATATCATAATCTTTGTAATAATGGTCAGACTATACACTGATCAAAGTATACTCTCAGAGGGGGAAAAAATAAGTGTGCCATTTCTAATTGCCTCAAAAGAAAATGAAGTATTTGGATATTTTCTAAAAGGTGGTGGTGGTGGGTGGATAAGCAGAATAAAATTTTTCAACGTGACATAAATACAGCTAAAGCATATGGCTAAACACCCTTTACCAGGGCCATGACAAACTTTCTCAAGTACAGGGGTGGCATAAGATTAGATACTGTCTATCTCACTTTTAGATTTTAGGTGGAATAACAGTCATCTAAAATCACTCTTTTTAATGACTTAACATAGGAGAGATTTAAAAGTTTTAAATTGTGCTAACATTCCATTGGAGTTCTTCCTTTCTCATCATTAAGTGAAAAATAAAATATAACCTAGCGCTAAGTTAAAGACAAATGAACACCAAAACTAGATATACAGTATCTTTAAAATAAGATTATTTTATAGCACAGGTGAAACTTCAACACTTTAAACCAGAATAAAAAAATGTAATATCTGTGGAAACTCTATTCTATTTTTTGAAAGATTTGTTTAGAGGTGCTAGGGTAGCTCAGTCAGTTGAGCATCTACTACTGGTTTCAGCTCAGGTCATGATCTCAGGGTCTTGAGATGCAGAGAGCATGAGTAAGGGGGGCACAGAGAAGAG
Source organism: Vulpes lagopus (assembly GCF_018345385.1). Lineage (NCBI taxonomy): Eukaryota > Metazoa > Chordata > Mammalia > Carnivora > Canidae > Vulpes > Vulpes lagopus. The sequence continues at coordinate 17,337,450 of NC_054824.1, read as the reverse complement.
GGAGATAGTGAATCTCAAGCAGACTCCTCGCTGAGCATGGAGCCCATGTGGGCTTAATCTCAAGAGCCTGAGATCCTGACCTGAGCTGAAACCAAGAGTCAGATGCACAACTGACTGAGCCACCCAGGCCACCCGGAAACTATTTTAAACACACAAGTAAGAAAAGTTTGTGGCAAATTCCCTCAAATATATAAGAAAATATGTTCTACTCACCCCTCCATAATTGAATTTTCCAGAGCTGTAAGTAAACTGTCACAGAGCAGATGATTATATCAAGTTTGCTTCTGATTAGTGTGCTTTGGCAATATATCACTTCTGGATTGAGAGAGTGATCATTAAAGGTACTCCATTGGACAATTATGGTTTGCATGTGAAATAGGGAGCAAAGGTCTCCAGTCTAATGCCATGTGTTATATACTTAAATGTACTAAGATGTTAAGTCAAAGAAATTAAGATGCATTTATGCTTGAAAACATAACTTCATTACAACTATCCACATTTAGAAAGAAAAGTATTAACTACAAAAGATAAATTCTCACACAACTGTATCCATCTGTTAAATGTTAAAGGTCACTGCCCTATTTCAAATGGGTAGTCCCAGAAGCTATAAAGTAAGGGCTCAATTGACCTCCCTTTCTACCCTGTTGATTAGGGGCAATAGAGCGCTTATGCCAGTCTTCCAATTGCAGGCAGATTCACAGGCAGATCTGTGTGTGATATGCCCTGAGGCTTCATTAATCCTGCTCAGAGATAAACAGGACCTCCTTTCTCTGAAGACACAACAGATATACAGCTGTCTTGCTTATTAAGTAGTACCAAAATTAAGAGGTATGCCTCATATATGGGATTAACCCTTCCAAAACTACATCATAACATTACAAAGAAAACAGAACTGCACAGGTATATGAAAGTTGTAGAAGGTTACTCATTTCTGCATTCACATGGCTGAAATAGCAAACACAATGACTTGAAACTGAAGTTTTCTGACATCTTTAGGGTAATGAGGTCAATAACACCAATGAGAGAAATCCCAGATGACCAGATTAATGAAAAATTTTATCAGTCTGGAAGAAACCAAACAAACATGAAATGCCCAGAATTGCTCAAAATTGCTTCACTTTATTGCCTGACTACATAGGACCAGCCTAGGTTATCAGATGCTCCCTTTCCTTTATTCTGCAAGACTAAGGTACTTTCCTATCATATTGTATCTTATTGCATTATTTTTAGTTTTTAAAATATATTTTCATATCACTAGTCTTTTTTTTATCACAATGGCTTTTTGTTCCCTTCCTTCCTTTCTTTCCTTCCTTTAAAAAATTTTTTTCTTTTTTTTAGATTTTTAAAATTTACTTATTCATGAGAGACAGAGACAGAGACAGAGAGAGGCAGAGACACAGGCAGAGGGATAAGCAGGTTCCATGCAGGGAGCCTGATGGGGGACTCCATTCCGAGTCTCCAGGATCAAGCTCCAGGCTAAAGGCAGCGCTAAACCGCTGAGCCACCCGGGCTGCCCCTTCCTTTTTTTTTTATTAAAAAAAAAAGATTTATTTATTTGAGAGTGAGAGAGAGAACACAAGAGGCAGGGGGGAGGGAGAAGCAGACTTCTCAGAGGGAGAAGCAGACTCCCTGCTGAGCTCAGAGAGCCTGACATGAGGCTCCATCCCAGGACTCCAGGATCAGGACCTGAGCTGAAGGCAGATACTTAACCAACTGAGCCACCCAGGTGACCCTAAATTCCCTTTCAATTTATCATAGATATTACTGCCAGGACCATTTATATAATTATCATTTCATTAATTATCATGAAAACTTAGTAAGCAAAACCGTGTGTCAGGCACTTTAGCTGGATATGTAATGAAGATAAAAATATGAGTAAGACAAATTCCCTGCCCTCAAAGAGTATTTTAGTGAAGGAGAAGGACAAAGACAAAGACAGATGATGATATGTCAAGTGATAAATGCTCTGGGTGATACAAGTCCGTTCAGGGTACACAAGGGAGGAAGCCACTTGCTCTGCCTGGGGGTGGGTGGGTGGGGTGGCTGGTAAACTCTTCACAAGGGAAACTGCGGATTTCATTTATATCTGAAAAGGAAATAAGCTTTCCAGGCAGAGAAGGAAATCAAGGAATATTTCAGGCAGGGGGATTATGTGGAAAGTACCAGATACTTTTCTTAAGAAGCCTATGATTCAGTAGAGGGAGAAGAGCACGTGATGTGTTTAAAGAGATACTCTCAGGTTCTCCGTCTACTTAAAACTAGACCTTGATTTTCTCCTCAGGCAGGACTATACTCTTGCCCTAATTTCAAAGCCTTTCATAATCTGGTCATTTTTCTGCTGAAGCACACACCCTCCTCTTTCATCAGACTAGTTTCTTTGTCAGTTCGAAAACACATTTAACCCATTCCAATCTCCAGATCACTCTTCATTGTAGCATTCTTTTCCCCTTCATTGAGTTACATTGTCATTTTTATCCTACTTCTTTCAAGAAGTCTTTGCTGTCCTTCCTCCAACAGTCTCCTTCCTTATTACAAGTATAAACTCCACTTCTTAAATACTCAGTTCAAATGCCACCTATTTCAAAATCTTTCCTAATCCTCCCATTCCATCTATTTTCTTTCTTCCTTCCCTCCTTGATGATGAATTACCATAATATAGCATTCACCACTTATTTTCACTTTGAATGACACTATAGTTATTTATACATATTGTTTACTAAAAAATAATTTCCTGAAGAATACTCTACATGTTTTTTTGTACACAAATAAGTATTTTCCACTAGGAGAAGCTCAATAAAAGTTACCGAATGTTGCATTTACTGAATTACTGTAATATCTCATTAATGTTTTTTATTTTTTATTGTGTGCTGTATTATGTATCTCCAAATAGAGAAAACCTGGTGCCTCTCTCTTGTCCTATCTACAGTAGGTAAAACGGCAAGTCCATATAAAGCATTCAAAAATATTTGTCTGGTTATTCATCTACCCTTCACCCACTCTACTGACTTCGTTCTAATTTATTTGTAATTCTTCAAATCATTTTCCCCCGCTGAAACATAGGAAAATGAGAACTCAAACTGTCCCTGACATACAAGAAGCCCTCATCAAATATGGTGTTTAGTAATGAACTATGACTTGGTTTTTAAATCTCTATCTAAAAAAATATGCACAAAGTAGCCACCTCAATATTTGCTGACCAAAGTATTTCTTTTAAGGTATAACTAAAAATCACCAACTACTGCCCAAAGTCAAAGTAATTGATATTTGCAGCACTGTAAGTTGGTGCTTAAGAATAGTCTTCCCTTCATGTCATTCTGTTTCATATTTTTACTTGTGCATGCTACATAAACTGGGAAAAAGCATAAGTAAAAGACAAAATAAAGCTAATTAAGTATAATTTAGTTTTATCACTCTGGCAGTGTAAATCATATATCCATTTCATTTATCAAGTTTAAAAAGAAAAGCATATTTACCCCAAAATATCAAAATTCTATCTAAAGACAGAATTAGAAATACTGAAGTAATCTAACCCAATCCTTTATCCTTTAGATGAAAGAACCAAAATATGAGGGCCACGTTGAGGCCCTCATGGGAGTAAGGGTTGAATTAGGCACTAAAAGATCTTTCAATAACTTAACATCTGACCTCAATTTACTTCTTCATATAAATTTACTTTATTCTTAAACTAATGGTCTCTTCTAATATAAATGTAAGTACCATATTAATGAATACTTGAAGAGATACAGAATATGTTTAATATGCAAGACCACAAGCTAACAAAAACAAGTAGCAATTTTAATCTATTTCCTTTACTTTGAACCTATGTATTTAACATAAACAGAAGAACTGAAACAACAAAGGATTCTCTTAACTTCAGTGATTCCAAAAGCACAAAAGACAAAAAGAGAAAGGATATTCATGAAAACTTAATCTGACTTCTTTGTGCCACTCCTGGTCATTATTCCAATGGGAACAAATGAATTTATCTGCTAGAGACTGAACTGAATTGCCCCCAAAATCACATATTGAAGCCTTAACCCCCAGTATAGCTGTATGAGGACTCTAAGGAATTATGGTTAAAAGAGGTCATAAGCATGGGGCCTTGATCCAACAGGATTCATGTCCTTCTAATAAGGGACACCAAAGGGATTCCTTTCTCCCATGCATGTACAAGGAAAGGTCATGTGAGCACATTGTGAGAAGGGAGACCTCTGCAAGCTAGGAACAGAGCTTTCACTAGAAATCAACCATGCTGGCACCTCGATCTCAAAATTTTCAGCCTTCAGAACTGTGAGAGAATAAATTTCTATTGTTTAAGTGACCCAATCAGTCTGTACTATTTTGTTACGGCAGCCTGAACAGACTAAGACACCATCTGCCCGAAGTTTTAAAAAGTTTATATATTTAAATGAAATGAGTTCCCAGTGCCTACTAGTACTATGCTAAATGGTAAATGCAGAATAGCATCCCAAAAGATAAGACATGACTGTATCAGTCCATAGGAAATAATGGAAAGACTAAACCATGTTTTAATATCTCTAAATTAGGCAAAATGCACTTGACTTCTGGGAAATTAGATACGATTATATCTTATCAGAAAACCTCCACTGTAATGTAATTCTGAAAAGGCTGGACCATTAGTTTGACCCAAGATGCAGAATTTCTTATATTTTGGAGACCCCTTACCATTTTATGTGAATGGTCTTCAGAATATAAGACATTCCATACATACGCTGGATCAAACTAATAATCTGGGCATTTCAGAATTCAGAAAAGAATGAATTTAAAAATATAAAAACTCAGAGTCTACACATTTGCTCTATGAGTGCAAGATACATTTTCATTTACACCAGAACACCTACTAGGACAGTCTTAATACGCAGAAAGTATTAATTAAAAAATGCCTGAATTATATTGGGATTTCTTCTAGGAAACAAGCAAAAACAAAAAAAAAAACAAAAAAAAAACTAACTGTTGTGTGTGTGTGTGTGTGTGTACATATATATACATATGAAACATGGTTTTAAAGATTATGGCACTTACACACATAAAATTCTTACAACTTCTAGACATCCAAAAAGAAATGTCAAATATAAGTCTCAATATATTTGAAACATATGTAATGTTCATAAAATCGATGTTTCATATATAATTTGATATGAAAAATTAATATTAAAAGACAAACAAGATTAGCTAGTGAGAAGTCAGAACAATTCCCATTTGGGGTGATGGGCTCTTCAAAGAAAAAGCCATTTTATGATGAATTGCTTTACTCTCCTCCGGAACTAGAAAAATAATTTTTCTTTCCATACTTTTTCCTGGAGGCCTTCCTCCCACAGCTCGTCATCATTCTATTTCAGACTGGAGTGTGGTTGCCTGGGCCAGGTGTACAACTGTCTTTTGTACCTTCACTATTCTGTGCTAAATTCTCCATTTTGTGAACCCCAAATATTTATTGTTCTTGGCTAAATCCTTCATGTCCCTGAAGCACGTGTTCTCTGGCAGTATATCTCAAAAGCATAAAACTAAAACAAAAGCAAGAGGCACAGCTACATGTATCATTTCTAGTACAATGGTATTTATTCAAACTTTTAAAAACACACTATGCAATACTACATGTTGGTTTTGGATTCTACTTTGTCATGTTAAATTATCAAAGTACATTGTCCTCAAAGGCCCACAAGTTTATATTTTATAACACACAATTTAAAAAGTGGCAGGGGGGTGGGGATCCCTGGGTGGCGCAGCGGTTTAGCGCCTGCCTTTGGCCCAGGGCGCGATCCTGGAGACCTGGGATCGAATCCCATGTCGGGCTCCCGGTGCATGGAGCCTGCTTCTCCCTCTGCCTGTGTCTCTGCTCTCTCTCTCTGTGTGACTATCATAAATAAATTTAAAAAAAAAAAAAAGTGGCGGGGGGGGGAGGAACATTAAGGTTTCAGAGAATGGTAACAGAAGAAAAATAAATAGATGTCAGGAGAAGGAAATGTAGAAAAATATATCAATTAACAAATCACTAAAGGCCTTACGTACATTTATAAATGGCTAAGTTACTGTTTTTTATTCTTAATAGCAGAAATATATTAAAGATGTTAAATAACTTTAAAAACTTTTGAACTACTATCTACATAAGTACAAGCTACTGAAGACTGACCTCCCTTTTAATATATATGCCCTCAATCAGCGATACGGCAAAGTGCATAAATGACTTACTGCCATGTACTTTATTTTGTATATGGCAATCTCAGAGAAAATTCTGTAAGCAATGTAGAAGACTTTCAAGAACAGTCTCTTCACCATTTGTCTGTTGATCACAGTGTTATTTGTTTGTATATATGCTTTATTATACTGTGGGGCATTGAGAGCAATGATCTGATTTTATGCATCTCTATTTTCCCCAACACCAGCACAAAGTCTGTGGTAGCAGGTACTTGCTGGGCAATTCACTTAAGGTGTACTCACTGAAAAAGGCAGTAATTTCTGCTTCTTGCACAGGCACAAATTCAAGAGAGCCAAAATTCTTTAAGTCATTAGACTAAAAAGGTGTGTGTGGGGAGAAACATGGCAAAGAAAGTAATTTATGCTTTATCCAAGTGTAAGTTGTGCTCTTTTCATGGAATACCACTGAGCTGATTGAGAGTAGAGCTCTAAAAATTTTAATTTAAAGTGGGAAGCCTACTTGTAATATACATTCTTTTGCTTCACTTCTATGAAATCGATGGACAAGTGGTAATGATAAGAAAAGTAATCATTATTAGGTACTCTGTTAGGCACTTGAGATAAATATTATCTCTCTTATTCTTCAAATCAGCTCTTTAATATCTATTATTACACACATTTTACAGATTAGAAAAATTGAGGTTCAAAGAAATTACATGACTTGTTGAAGATTAAAGTGAAAGAAAGTGTTAGAGATAGGATTAAAATTCATGTTTGCAACTTTTTGAAAAGTACAGTAATATTTTTTACTATAAGCAAAATATATTAATTATTCCATATATGATTCACACATATTAAATAACTGATGTGGAGGTTTGGTCCACTGGTTTTGATGCTGGATGAATTAATAACTTACAAAATTGAAGTACAGTTAATATCCCATTTAAATAAACTGAACCGGGAACCCTGGGTGGCGCAGCGGTTTAGCGCCTGCCTTTGGCCCAGGGTGCGATCCTGGAGACCCGGGATCGAGTCCCACGTTGGGCTCCCGGTGCATGGAGCCTGCTTCTTCCTCTGCCTGTGTCTCTGCCTTTCTCTCTGTCTGTGTGACTATCATAAATAAAAAATTTAAAAAAACAATAAATTAAATAAATAAATAAATAAATAAACTGAACCACCCAAATGTTCAACCAGGATCTTGGAAAATTAGATAGGGACAAGAGCCAAGCTGACTTAAAATGATGTGTAGTTCCTAAATATTTACTGAGGCTAAGCAAAGTAAGGTCTACTACACTACGAGATACTCTACAGCCTTATACAGGGTGTGTATGTGTGAGCATGAGTGGAGAAAGGTCTTTAATACCTCTTTCATCAAAAAATTGAAGCTGCAGAAATTTGTAAGGTATAATCTCACTTTAAGTAGGTGGTAAAGGAGGCAGTGTGTATAAGAGGAGAAACAACACCTTAACAGTTGAGAAGAATATCCTCTGAAGGGTTCATAGTAGTTCCTTTTGTGGTAAAAAGGTTTAGGGAGGGAATAACTTTTATTTTCCACAGAACACAATTCTGTATTATTTTATTTTTCATAGGATATGTAAATTTTAATAATATAAAAATAAAGAGAGGCATTATAAACTATCTCTCTAGGGGATTCAAATGCTTTAGATTTATAATGAAAACTTTATTTTAGATTTGATATCAATAGTAAAAAAAGGGGGGAGGGGTGGATACTTTCTGGAAATAGTAGGAAACCTATACTGACAAATGCAGGAAAATTCTTTTTTTAAATCCTGGGAGATGAAAGTTAATTAACCCTTTTACCTGTCATTTAACCCCAAACTCTAAAGGCTTTCTCTCAATATGTTTTCAACATATAGAACCAGTTTTATTGTACAGGGGGAAAATGTTGATTTTTCTTCTTTTAGGTTTTTAGCTAGTTAAAAATTTGCTTCTGTAGGATGTGTATGTGTGTGTGTGCATGTATAAACTTTGAATATTATTAAACCACAGCTCCCAACGTTTTAAAAATAATTGTATCTAAGGTTTTATATTTTGAACCAAATCATTTAAGAAAATATTTTCCACGTATAATCAAACATGTCCATGAAAATCAGAGCCTCATTTATAATGTTGTGAATGGCGAGGCTCTTATAATGTTGTGAATGGCACCTTTTACAATGTGGAGTTGAGCAGTACAGAATTTACACAGCAATACCCAAGATCCCTGCCAAGATACACATAAGGGACTTCCATCACAGCTTTGTATCTAGTGGTAAAAAAATTCAAAATACTGTAAATTTTCACCAGTAAGAAAAAGTCAGGTAAACTACTGTATATCCACACAATGGAATATTACGAAGCCACCAAAAATAATGTTGCAGATGTCACTGATAAGGAAACCAACTGATGATACATGAAGTGAAAAGAGTAAGTCACTACACAATATTTAACCCTATTTTTAGTTTAAAAAATGTACATAAATAGGAAAAATCTGGAAGGATACAATGATATCAAGAGTCCTTTCAGCATGGTAAGGTAAGTAACATTAAAACAAAACTTGCCTACATTTTCTAAGTTTTAATAAGGAACATATAATAGCCTAATATTGATTTTTAAAAAAAATTATAATTGCAGAATAAAATTCAAAAAAACAGGTATATAGGGTTGTTGTTTTTTTTTTTAAATCATCTGACTTATGGGAGAAACCTGTTCCTTCCTTCTCAACACTGAAGGGGGAGATTTATTCAGTGTAAGCTACATAATCAGGGGTGGTTTCACTTTGTATTTTTATCAGGTATCTTTCAAACTGTGCCAACACTGTGGTTGGTAGTCTGTTGTTAGATTTTGAAGATTAGTTGTTAGTAAAGTGCTGTTATTGATAAAAATACATAATTGAGAGATCAACCAGCCCAATTGCGGTCCCCTGAAAGAACACTATGCCAGGAAGAGTACACTGTGGTTTTTTTTGCCTTGGGTAGATTCACTTCATAAATGGATTAACTCTTGGTTAACTAGAAAATTCTAGAACAACCAATTTCCCAATAATGATTTTTTTTTAAAAGCAACTTACTATTTAGTATGCTCTAAAATACCCCTTTCTTTGCATTCTACCACTGTCAGCTTGTCACCGCCAGAATCTCAAATTCCTGGAAATCGAATACAGAGGAGGTTCTTTTCTTCCTTCTGTGAACTGGTTTCCAGGAAAACTGCCGGTAGGAGGCAGCAATGACTGGCTGTGGCAACTGCAGAGGCTCTACTCTGCACAGTAGTTAGCTGCTGGCTTCATTCTTCTGTCATTATATAAGCAAGATGACACTGTTCTCTAATCCAGCCAAAGCTGATAAGTACCATCAACCTGTCACTTCCTACATTTCAAATTCTAACATCACAGCATCAAAGAGTTTTTACATTTCGATTTCTTTTGCTGGCAGCAGCCGGTAGCCTCTCATTCTCCCACGGTGTTCTAATGCTGCATTTGCACACCGGGGTTACTCCCAGACTGAATAGCAGGTCATCCCCTGCTCACTGAGCTCATCTGTGGCCCATGTGCTAGGCAATTTAGATCCAATCAGCCCTTATTTAGCTCAAGAGTAATGAGCAGCATAGTGACACAGACTTAAGCCTGACCCTCAGGACACTGCTCATCAAGCAGTAAAACTGTGACAAAATCATTCATCTTCCACCCGCTGGCAAGAAATAATACTCGCACTCACTGTATTACTTTTCAAGATTAAAAAAAAAAAAAAGTCCTGAATTTTCATGATGTGAGACATTAATTTGCAGAAAGCTGAATTCCCTTAAACCCCCCTGTTGCTATGAGCTCACCAGGGGGAAATAGGCCTTAGGAGACTGAAATGGAATAAAGAAAATTGCTCCAGCTTTCTTTTCATTTTAAATAAGCCTTAAATCTGACAAGAGATATCCTAAAGAGAGAAAAATATATATCTTGTAAGGTAAAGAAGAAACAATTGAAATTAAGAGTTCTAAATGCTAGTTTCCCTCCTTATATTTGTTCTCAATTTTCTTAAAATATAAATAAATTTTGAAACAGAGCAATTACTCACCCTTCTCCACAAGGTAGATGGAGAAAGGTTAGGAATTATTCTTTACAGTCCATATGGTGGCAAAAGTAAATTCATATCATAAAACAAAAATGTACTCTGACATTTTCTAAGAAACACATCCTAAAGAAAATAACTTTAAGGTAATTACCAGAAGATGGTGAGGATAGCTAAGAATATTTAAAAACTATAATGAATCTACTTTTTACACAATTTATAGTGCTGTCTGGGGTCTTATTAATCCAAAAATAATTAAAGGGATAATTAAGAGATCAGTTTCTTCCCTTCCCTGACATATCACATCATTAAAAAACAGGTCTAGCAGCTTATTGTACTATACTTCTTGGATGTAAATGCTTAAATTATTACTTACTTCCTCAGAGTATCTCCCTTTTATAACCTAAGGCCATGATACCAGTTTATCTCACTGAGTTTTTTTAGACTGGGTCCACTTACTGAAATCACAATTTCAGGTATTTTTACCCATTCCCACAGTTGGAAAAGAGTTAACTTTAGCAAACCTATCACAAATAGGATTTACGGTCTTCAATATATTTATTATGACAACATGCCTTTGGTTTAAGAACAGAGCACTGTGTGGTGCCATGAAAGAGCACAGTGGCAATGTCTTCCTACAAACTCATTGCTGAATTTCATCTAAAGCTTCAAAGATCTGGGTGGTCTAAATACCTGTAGTGAACCATGGGGTTCAGACAAGGAACCATGGTGACATAAATAAGATTGGGGAAAGTAGCTTTCGCCTCACCCAACATCTTTTGATTTGTTACCATTTGCTAAAGAGAAATGTTCCAGTGCTTGGTACAGAAAATAATCATGGCACTTCTATTCCCTAAACAACTGAGCTGATCCACTTTCAAAAGAATGAAATGTTTCCTTTGCAGAGTATATTTCTTTCTTCCTTGTTCTGTTATCTCAACGTTCTTCATCCCAATTTTCGTTTCACAGTGTTAGGTTCCCACCTCTACCTTCCCTCTTTTTTCTAATTATGAGAGGTGGATTTACTGTTTCATTCCAGAAAAACAGATTTTTAGTAACTCCAAACTTTGAGACCAATGAATCAGAAAAGTCATAAAGCTCCATTCATCTATTTTTTGAAAGTAGGAATATTCTTGGGGACTATCCCCTTAAAAACATAATATAAAGCTCTATTTACCTCTTATTCTTCTTGAATTTTGTAATTCTTGATAATCGGAGTTAAATATCTAGACTATAGCTGAAGATTACAAGACTAGGGGCATAGTAAATACAAAAAATAGAAGATTAAGTAAAGTGGGTAAGACTAAACTCACAGAAACTTTGAGACCTTTTCTTTACACCCAGCAGTCTGAATTTTACACAGATGTGCTTTGCTATGAGTCTATTTTTTTTATGTTGTGCTGGTGTCACTCAAAAGGCCCTTTCAGCCAGGAATCTTCCATCCTGGGGGATTGTCTTAAATTATTTTTTGATTATTTCCTCACTCCATTATTTCAGTTTCCTCTTCCAAATACCTTGCTTCTGACTGAATCCAAATACAGATAATATCTACTTTTAGATTCAATGTGTTCTTGTGGACCCAAACTCAATGGAGAGTTCTCAAATTTTTCAAAAGCAAGGTAAAAGCTCAAAGGTCCACTCACACCACTTATTTCCATATCTCAGTGGAAGAACAGTTTGGTTAACTATTGAATTGACAAAATAAAATAATAAAAGCAGCCCAAAAACTTTAGCTACACTAGACACAAATTTGATTTTTCAATAAGACCAAAACCTTTTTAATTAACTGAGAAGAATGGACTCTTGTCATCCCCCTGGAGGTCCCTTCTGCCCACTGGGTGCTTAGAGACAATAAACATGGAGGTGAAATACAGATTAAGCATTAAATCCATAGCCTTGTTGCACAATTACTGTCATCTACTTTCAAGTGGATACTGGCAAAAATTGTTAGATAAGCAAGTAAAAGTTGAGGTCAAGTATAAATTATTATCAAATAATGCTGAATGACTAAAATAGTAAAATACAAAATGGTAAAAAAAGGTGATGGTTTCAATAAACACTTACCTAAGTAACTTTCTATTCTCAGTCTGTCTTTCACATAATAAATACATGAGTATGTGCTGCCATACATGTGCATTTAAATAATTTACTGATGTACCCCAAGTGCCTGTAATAATGTCTACTACCATAGTGGGCATTCATAAATATCAGTTGTTTTTTTTGAAAAATAATTTGTTTAATGAATATGTATCCTCTGTTAAAAATAATAATAGCACAAGGTAGAAAGCACTAAAGGAATTTAGAGATAAAATGTTAAGGAAGTTCAAAGGGGAGAGAAATTATTCAAGACTAGGAACTCATGGACAAGCATACATTTCAAGAGGAGCTTATAGGAAAGGATAATACTGTCTATACAAAAAGAAGAAAAGATAAAGAAAACAAACATGTACTGACAGATTATGGCTCATGTTCTGAAGAGGTGGAGCGTCTAAGTCAGCGCTGTCCACAATGTCTTCTGCTCTCCACCTTAGTAGCCACTACAACTACATATAGCTCCTGAGAACTTGCTATATTCCTAGCGTGATGGAGGAATTGAATTTTTCATATTATATTCATTGACTTACATGGTCACATAAAGTTAGCATGTATGGACAGCCGAGATCTAAGCAAAAATTCATAGAAATCTTGTAATGTGGGTATTATTTTGCAAAGATGCAGCTGAAGTTTAGAAAAGGTTAAGTAACTTCCTACGTTTACACTGTTGGTTAAGTGGAGGAGGGGTGACTTGAACTCAAGCTCCTGCTTTATATATTGCGCTGCAACAGCAGTCATAACTCTCAGACACTACAAGGGCTTCCTTAAGAAGCAGAAAAAAAGCACAGGGGCACCTAGCTGGCTCAGTTGGTAGAGCATGCAACTCTTGATCTTGGGGTCACATGAATTTAAGCTCCACACTGGGTGAAGAAGATCATTTAAATAAATAAATATTTAAAAAAAAGAAGCAGCAGCAGAAGAAAAGTACAATTTGTTGTTGTGGAATTGTCTATTATTGCCTAGAATTCTGGCTTCTCCTAAATATGATGCTCATGTATGATATTTTCTGATTCCATCTACAATTCTGATCCACTTACTAGTAACTTCTGAAACCCTTTTCCCTTCCCCCAAATCCCTCTAAATAAATCATTTGTCTTATTTTTATTTTCCTGTACTCTGTTACTCTATCTCTATGCCTACTGTGACCAGCACTGACCATTTCGGACTTCTGAACTTGACAATTCCATTCACTACCTAGATTTTTCTTTTTTTAAGATTTTATTTATTTATTCATGCGAGAGAGAGAGAGAGAGAGAGAGAGACAGAGAGAGAGGCGCAGAGACACAGGCAGAGGGAGAAGCAGGCTCCATGCAGGGAGCCGGACGTGGGACTCAATCCAGGGTCTCCAGGATTAGGCCCTGGGCTGAAGGCCAGGCTAAACTGCTGAGCCACCAAGGCTGCCCCACTACCTAGATTTAACCCCTCTTTTATCATTGTTTATCAGCTCACCTCAGCTTATTCAGTACTGAGATTTGGCTCTACTGCCCGGGCCATGTTCTGGCCTGAACCCTTAACTGGTTCTGACAGGAATATATAAATAAAAGTAAGAAAGATTTGGAGATTTTTTCAGAATGAGTAGTTCCATCTAAGTGAAGTAAGGGGAATCACAAGAAAAAGTGGCAAACACAGAAAAGCCACCCGTGGGAGACTTTGAAGACCATGATAAGGATTGGGAAGTCTTCCATGTTCATCTGGATGTCAGTCACTAACTGGTAAAACACAGAATGATATAGGTAGATTTGTTCTCTAAGACAAACGTAGAAGAAAATATGAGATGTGCACAACCAACATAAGGCAAAATAAACAGGACTTCATTAAAATTTTAAAAAATTATGCTGCAAAGGACAACATCAAGAATGGAAGAAAATAACTGCAAGCCATAAACCTGATGAAGGACTTGTATCTAGGGCATATAAAAAATTCTTTATAGTTCACTAACAAAAAGGCAACCCAATTTAATGGGCAGAGGATCCAAATAGACATTTCTCCAAAGAAGGCATAGTAGGCACATTATCAATAAGCACATGAAAAATACATAAGCAACATCATCAGCCACCAGAAATGCAAATCAAAACCACAGTGAGATACTACCTTACACACGCTGATCAGAAAGACACTGAGCAACAAGTGTTGGTGCGGATGTGGAGAAATTTCAGTCCTTAAACCCTATAGGCGGGAATATAAAATGGTACACTGGAAACAGTTCAGTATTTTCTCAAAAGGTTAATCGTAGTTATCACATCACCCAGCAATTTTACTCTTAAGTATATACCCAAGAGAAATAAAAACATGTCCACACAAAAACTTGTGCATGAGTGTTCATAGCAACATTATCCATAAAAACCAAAAAGTGGGAACAACCTAATGACCATCAACAGATGAACGGATAAATAAATGTGAATACAATGGATTATTTGGTAATAAAAGGGAATAAAGTACTGATACATGTGACAATATGGATACAATTTAAGATCATTATTCTAACTGAAAGAAATTAGTCACAAAAGATTACCCATTGGATGGTTTCATTTTTACAAAAAGTCCAGAATAAGCAAATCTATGGAGACATCCAGTAAATTAGTGGTTGCTAGGGATGGAGGTTGGGTAGGGGAAAACGGAGAGTGACTGCTAATGGGTATAGTGTTTCCTTCTGAGGTGACAAACTGTTCTGAAATTGTGGTGATGATTGTACCACTCTATGAGTATATGAAAACCATTAATTGTATGGTATATGTGAATTACATCTTCATAAAGCTGCCCAATATGTGAATTATGTAAGTAATATATCTCAATAAAGTTGTTTAAAACAAAAGATGGTCTGAGGAGGGAAGGCATCAGAGGCAGGGGCAGTAGGTAAACATTATTAATGGTCTAAAAATGGAAGAAATGGTAGCAAGAATAAAGAAGGAATGATAGAAAAGATATCCTTTAAAGAAAACATTAAAAAAAATCTATCAACTGGGTATATAGAAAAAGGAAAGACATACTTATATGTCACATTTCTACCTTAAAAAATCACTTTTCGGAGCATCTGGGTGGCTGAGCATCTGCCTTTGGCTCAGGTCATGATCTGGAGGTCTTGGGATTGAACCCCACATCAGGCTTCTTGGAGAGAGCCTGCTTCTCCCTCTGCCTATGTCTCTGCCTCTCTCGGTGTGTCTCTCATGAATAAATGAAATCTTAAAAAAAAATCACTTTTCTTTTTCTAACAGCAGCTTCTTAGCATCTATCTAAGACACACAGAATCACAATTTCCAGCTCTAGAATTGTGAGGCAATGTTTTTGTTCCCTACAATGTAGGCTTTGTTTTTAAACAATCTGATTCATTTACACATCCAAAAGCACTTACTGAATGGCTACTATGTTAAAGGTACAATATTAGGAAATGAATTAAAAACTATCCAAGATAAGCGTACACACACACACACACACACACACACATCATCAATTGAGGTTGCCAGGCTTAAAGTGTAGCAGAAAGAAATGATTATGAGTTCTTTTGAAAATAACAGTAATGACAATAATAGCAACTTCTATTTACTGAACACTTACTAATATGCCAGGCACTGTGCCAACAATTTTATATTCGTTATTACACCCAATCCTCAAAAAAACCTAGTAGAGTATATACTATTATCCTCATTCTACCAATAAAGCTGAGATTTGTTTTTTTTGTTTTTTTTAATATATTTATTTATTTATGATAGTCACACACAGAGAGAGAGAGAGAGAGAGAGGCGCAGAGATACAGGCAGAGGGAGAAGCAGGCTCCATGCACCGGGAGCCTGACGTGGGATTCGATCCCGGGTCTCCAGGATCGCTCCCTGGGCCAAAGGCAGGCGCCAAACCGCTGTGCCACCCAGGGATCCCTAAAGCTGAGATTTGAACACGTAAGTTTTTCCTTAAAATATTTAAAAAATTATTTTGTACTTATGTAAGGAGAATTCATGTGTATATAACAGAAGTATAGCTGGAGACTAAATAACCCAAATATTAATTCATATATATGAAAAATTAAGTAGATAATCTATGTTTTAACAAAACAAAAAGTGCACAAACATCTCCAGGTGTTTTTTTTTTTTTAACATCACCTAGTTAATAAAGGGAGTAGTTTATATAACCGCATGAACTTATAAAATATGTAATATGGAAATGCTACAGTAACCATGTTTTGCAAAATTCAAGCCTAGTAAACAGTACATAGGTCAAAAGAGTAATTCACAATATACATGTAAAATTTCAATTGAAAGATAAATAAGATATTTAATAATGGAAAGGAGTCTTCAACATTTCATATATTCTAAAAATACTAAGATTTTCACAACTTTCCCTTAGATATGCTTGCTTTCTCTGAAGCAAGCAAAACTGGTAGATGGATCACTTCTAGTGAGTAACATAACTGTTTGATTTTTCAAATAAAAACTGGAAATACAGTTTTCCCTGAAACATACTCATGTGCTCCCTCTCCCAAATTATTATAACACTGCCAAAAATTTGCATCAAATCATACACACAGGCCGTAACTCATTCATACTAATGGAACACCCAATAACAAAACAAGGAAAAGGCCTGTATGCTGTCCAAAGCATCCTTTCTATTTCTGCTGAAAAATTATGTAAAGTTTCTGGCATACAGCAGTCCCTCTTAACACTTCCTCTTGTACAACCTCCTTCCCTACCTAGAAAACCCTCAGTTCTCTCACTGAAGATTTAAAAAATTTTGTGTGTAGTATAAATGATACCACACTAATAAAAGTTAAAATAACTAGAACCATTCAGCAAGAAGAATATTTGTGGTGAATAATAAACAGTTCCGTGCATATGCATGCACACACACACCTCCATCCGAAATGTCAAAACTGAGATATAATAAATGGATGAACTTCTAAGCTCACTGGAAAAGAAGAAAAGGGAGTTAAAAATATATGTATTTTCAAAACGTATTTTGAAGCCAGGTAAAAAAAGAGTCTAATCTTTTAGAGATATGTACTTCAGCACATAGAATATCAAAAAAAAGCCAATCGTTCCTTCTGAATTATTTCATAGTCCCAGTATTTAACATTTTAGGCAAGTTTTCAACTGCCTTTTAGACTTCTTTTGAAACTAGTCTCTTGTTTAATACAAAATAGATGTCAGTTGATCAATATCCATTTGGCTTAAATTCATAAGTCCACAACCTCCCTTAAGTGGTAGAACAAACAGGTACAAAGCTTGAAAATTTATTGTTTCTTTTTAAACTCCAAATGATATTTGCAGATGCCAAAAGGCATTTTGAAATCACTCACCCTTACTTCAGTAAAAATGAAAAGGGGGATGGAAGGAGGGAGAATCTCATGAGGCCTTGTATGTCAAGTTTTTGCCCAGAGCTAATTTTCATAGCTGTGTTATAAAACCCTGAAAATGGAGGTTTATAATGGAAATGCTGACAGACCCTTAACTATAGCAGCATGAATGGATATAATTAAAGAAAAGCTTTTGGCTACACCTAACTCCACAAATGAAAGTTGCCATTTTTATATTAACCTCAAATAACAGCAAGTGAGAACTAGAAATGTGATTCCAGAAAGGTAATGTGAAATGTTAAAGATGACTGCTAAAGCTGTTTGACATTCCCAGTTTTAAACATGGAGGCATTTAGTTAACATAACCAAGTCAGTATTTTCATAATGCTACTTAATCAGCAATAAAGAATGCTCTGGTGAGCCATCAGCTCCAGTTAGCAGAAAGTGGCATATGAAGTTATTATTTCTTAACTGCCTAGAGGGAGCCGCTTCTCCCTTTAATCAGTAATCTTAGTTCCTTCCTACCTATAATTTCTCTGTCATAGAGTTATAAAACTATTACCCGGTTCAACATATACACTCACACATCCTACACACACATTTATGCAAGGACTGGTACCTTATTCCCACCTGAATTTGAAAACAGAAGAGATTGCTAAGGTAAAGTATTTCATTCTTTCTCTTGTCAGGGATGCAGCCAGGAATAAATATCATCAATCTATGTAACCCATCTTCCTTATCTAAACCAAAATTCAAAGAATTTAGCTTTGTTCTTAAAAGGAAAAAAAAAAAACCCTATGTTTTAGTCTTCATCAACTATCCAAAATGCTTCTGAACTTTTTAAATAATATTAAAATACTAGTATAGCATTCCTAAGAGGCTCCTATGAAAAGATCCTCAAAGACCTCCCAGATTTTGGGTTAAGAAATTAGGAACACATCTCTATGATCGAATATCTAAAGGACTTTTTCTTGTGTTAGCCTCCTCTCTGCCTCCCTTTCTTTGTAAGGTAACAATCTCAAACGATATCTGGGGTTCTTCCCCAAAAGATCCCAAACTAAAAGCCGGTCTGTCTTAAGGACAAAATAAGTTAGTAAATTAATACAAAAGAAAAAAAAATTCTTACTTTATTACTTTTATTTCTATTTCAAAAGTCTCTCCAACTTTCAAAATTAAGCCCCATTCTCCTATTACCATGAACATTTTAACAAATTTCTGCACTTAATTTCTTAACTGAGAATGTATAGTTTCTAAATACACTCCATGCCCTAATCTAAACATGAGATTAGGGAGAGTAAAAACGGCACATAAAATTTTTTTGGTAAGAAAATCTGGTAATATCTATCTACATTTAAATGCATAGATACCAATTCATTTTTAGAAATTAATCTAAAGATATATTTCCCCAAGTACACAGAGAAGGCACATATGAAGATATTAAATAAAACTGTTTACAATAAGATAAAATGGTAAACAATATAAATTCCCATTAGGGTACTGGTTAAATAAAGTTTGGTATAACTATATAATGAAATGCTAAGTCTAGCCATTAGAAAGAATTAGATAGGTTCTCATACACTAACAAGGAAAGCTGCCTAGGAAACATTAAGTGAAAAAAGGGAAGTTGTAGAATATCATCTGTTTTGTTTTTTTCAGCCTATAAATGAGAAAAAAAATCTAGAAGATTCTATGAGAAACCACTGCATGTCTATGGACTAAAACTAAAGAATGTTTTTTTCTTTTTTTAAAGATTTATTTTTGGGGTGGGAGGAGAAAGCATACGTGCACAGACATGTGCATGCAAGTGTGGAGGGAGAGGGAGGGGGAGAGGGAGAGAATCTCAAGCTAACTCTCTGCTGAGCACTGATCCAGACTGGGGCTTGGTACCAGGACCCATGAGATCATGACATCAGCCAAAATCATGAGCTGGACACTTACCACCTGAGCCACCAGATGCCCCTAAAGCAATGTTTTCCAACCTTAGCACCAAAGAGGTTGGACCAGATAATTCGTTCTGGCATGGGCTGTTCTATACATTGTAAGATGCCAGTAGCACTCCCTGACAAAGTTGTTAGAATCAAAAACTTCTCCATACACTGGCAAATGTCCCCTGGGGGAGAAACTCATCCTTAGTTGAGAACCAGTGAGCTAGAGAATGAAAGAATAAAGGTCAGGAGAGGAACTTTTACTTGTCACCTTATACCTCATTTATTTTTTAACCATGAAAATATATAACATCTGCAATTAACCAAAAGATTTCCCATAATTTCTCACTTGAAAATTAAAACAGTATTTGTAAGATATAAATCTGTCTTTTAAAAACAAAACAAAACCAAATCCTAGGTAAGAAGAAATAAAATCGTGAAAGTGTTTGAAAAGGAATGTCCATTTTCAATAGAGAAAGTAGAAAAATACATGGGTTCTCTCACTTAGTTACAGTATTTGTAAGATATAAATCTGTCTTTTAAAAACAAAACAAAACCAAATCCTAGGTAAGAAGAAATAAAATCGTGAAAGTGTTTGAAAAGGAATGTCCATTTTCAATAGAGAAAGTAGAAAAATACATGGGTTCTCTCACTTAGTTTCCATGACTGCTTCTTCCAAAGATGCTCATACTGTTAGCTTCATTTTCTACTCCTTTGCCCACAAATTTTGGGAGTTGTAGCTCCTCATTACCGGCATGGTTTATAGAACAGCTCCCTCCTTCCTCCTTGTTTTGTATATTCAGATAAATATAAACAAATAAAAAATGGTACTAGAATATGGAAATTTCCAATTTTGCCCAAGAAAAACACGGGGAAATACTATTAACATTTATTTAAAAATTAAACAAACAAAATGAATTTATCAGTTGGGAAAGTATAATCTCTGCTAATAAGCTCTACTAGATGAAAAACAAATGTGGTTCATGGAGAAGATCCAGAATTTGTAGAAGCTTCTTCTAATGAGGATGGTTATTTATTCATTCACTTATCTATCCATCTACCCAAAAACTTGAGAGCTTTAAAATTCTTGCTTTTATACAGCTCACACTGGGGGATAAAGGGTGATTATGTGATCAAGAATTTTGACTGTTTATTTTTTAATTATTTTTAAGATTTTTATTTTTTTTAGCTAAACCTCTAGAATTTAAACTGATAGGAGTAGGCAAACATTAAAAATAATATCCAATGAGGAGTGAAAACCTACAGATTAATCAGTATGAATGCAGAACCCAACATAAGGCAAATTAAGTAAATTAGTAATAAATAGAATAGGTAATGAATAAATTCCCCAAATTTGAAAAATTTGTCAAGCTTACTACCCTTGGATAACCAGATGCTAATTTTTGTAAAGTAGTATTAAGAAGAAGGGAGCAGTCTCTTCATTAACTTTAGACATGGTCTCAAAAAATCAAATTTCCACACATAACTTTTATACAACTTTTCTGTGACAGTGACTAACTACACTGAGTAGTAGTATCTAATTTCTTAAGAACATGTACTTAAAGATAAAACTTATTAAAAGGGGCCTTAAAAGCAATGAATATCATAACCACTATTCTTATCCATTATTATTTGGGTCTGAGTATATCGATATTTGCATAATTTAAGTGGATCTAAAAACATTAAGTCTTACATGAGTGACTGGTATTATAAATAGAACAATCTTATTTTAATCTCAGAAAAAAATGTTTCAGCTGGAAATATTGCATGCAGTTGAGGCTATAACTGCAGCAAAATAATTTAAAGAAACTTACCTTTTTTTTTTTTTTTTAAATGATACAGCGTGGTCAAAATCTCCTTATGGGCACAAAATCTACATGTTTCACTAGAAGCCACTTCAGTTTTGAGCTCATGGTCTTGCTTAGAATATCTGAAACATTCCTGGATAATAATACTCTTTTAGGAGAGGTAGAAAGGGAAGGTGGGGTGAAGATCCTGGGACTGCACTCGAGGTGTTCTGCATTTAGTTTTATATGTTTGCATGTAAGCTTTCTTTTTGAAGAACTACTATTTGAAAGAATAGTTTGAAAACTACTGATTTATGCCATTGTAGCAGTAAAACCAACTCCTCTCTCCATTTGGATTTCATGGGTTGGCAAAATGAAAGCTTTAAAATAGAATCAACATAGGTGATGACAAAACAAGTCAATGAATTAGTATATTATTGGAAAACATACCTGATTCTGGCCAGAACAGCTTGTAGAAAGCTCAGTACTATCCGAAGTTCAGATTCTTGACAAGCTCGCAGAAGCATACTAAATCCATCATTAAGCAGTTTTTCATGCGAAGAATGTAAACAATGGCTAGTCTCAAATACTTCTTGAACACCATCAATATAGATGGAAAGAAGTGTCCAGAGAGTCTGTCTTTGTCCCATTTCATCATTCTTAGATACCAAGAATTCCTTTGCTTTTTCTCGGAAAGCACCTGAAAATTTCTCAGCCAAAACACCAATGTCCAGATTTTTCTGGGTATACATCAAGAGGAAGGCCACTTGACCCTTCCAAATGAGGGAAGATGTTACAAAGGAAGGCTTGAGGAAATTTAGGAGGCCTAAAACATGACTTGCTACATCTTCCACCTCTGCAACAGCTGCTAACAGCAGAAAAAGACTGAAGAAGTTCTGAAGACCAACCTCTGTCAGTTCTTCCATTCTTTTTTGATGGAATTTAGAATATACTCTGTAAAACATTTAAAAAAATTACTTTTATAAAGTTTTCATTCACAAATATTCATCTTTTAACATAACATTTCACTCAGGGCGCCTGGGTGGCTCAGTTGGTTAGGGGTCTGCTTTTGGCTCAGGTCATGATCTCAGGATCCTGGGATTGAGTCCCATGTCAGGCTCTCTGCTCAGCAGGGCATCTGCTTTACCCTCTCCCTCTTTGTTCTCTCCTTCAAAAATAATAATAATTAAAAAAAAATCTTTAAAATAACATTTCATTCAATACTCATGACAATCTCATTACTTTAAATTTAGCTAATTCTTCATTATGCTGCTGCCATGTCCTTTTTTCTAATTCGAAAATAGACTCACAGAATGTCCATACCTTCAAATTTCTCAGTGATATAGCAATCACCTATAACTGAATAAGAAGACTGAGCGGTTTTCCCCAAAGGACAGTAGAAATGTTCTTTTCATACAGTACACAGCTTATCCTGTTACTTTAGAACTCTAAATCACCTTTTAAAAATTTTATTGATAAAAAAAATAAAAAAATAAAACAAAATAAATAAAATTTTTATTGACAAATAAAAAGAGTATATACTTCTTTAAGTACAATTTGATGTGCTTTAAAGAAATCTTAACAGGACGATTTTATACATTTTTCCTTAAACTCTTTCTTCCTCTATCCCTCACAAAGACCTGTTCTTGCTATAATCATACCTAAGACAATTCAAAGTGCTGGGAAAATTACTCTTACCTACTCTGCTTTAATAGTTAACAAATTTTTCTTTCATCAATTAAGAAATAAGAATTGGAATAAATAGAATTATAACTGAATACATTCCAAGGATTTGTTTTAGATAAAATTCTGAGTATCATGCCTTCCACAAAATGATTTAAGATTCAAAAACAAACTGGCAAACAATACCAAAGAAAAAAAACTACTGTTTGAGTCACAATTTTTGGAAGTTTAACAAAGAAGCTACCATTAAAAAAAAGTATACTCTAAAAACAGTCCTACTGTTAACACCATAACCTTGTAAGCAGTATACATTCTTGACAAGTCTCTGCCTAGAATATGAAGGTATTCTTACTCTGCTGCAAGAGCTCCCTATCACGTAAGCAACTAGTATAGAGAAAGCTAAAAAAAAGGGCTAATAAAAGAAGTAGAGCTAGGGAAGACAAAACTCATACCCATTTAACAAGCAGAACTCTCAAAAAGAGAGAGAGAGAAGAGAACAAGAACAGATGAATATGACCAAGTTTATTTTACTATGCCAGAAATGAAAACTGGGCATACTCTTCAAATGAGAACATGAGTTATTTTGTTCTATTATCCTCTGGTTAGTGTTTATTCAAAGGAACAGGGCTTAAAGGACTGCTAGACTCAAAGAACATCAAGTTTTGTAGGTTGACTTACCTGCCAATGTATGATTTAGGGATGTTTTCTATTTCTATAATTTTAAATAAAATTTATGCATTGAATTATATAATAACATTAAAATTAATTTTGACAAGAAAAACAACAGTTCTCTAATAGACCTGAATTTAATATATGAAATTTCAATCTTCAGGACAGATGAGACAAATAAACTAAAATCCTTCACAATTTATAGATACTAAGTTTGTTCCCTGGCAGGATCAAAAGGCTACCTGTTTTGTTGTCCTGTATACACTAAGGAATACATTTTAAATGTATAAATCGTTAAGATTTCTAAGCACAAGTTAACTTAAAAAATACAAAGTTAAGTAATGCTTCTCCAGAGTGAACGTTCACGACAAAGAAAGATATAGCACATACCTTCCTTTGATTTGTTTCCAAGGATGAGGGCCATTGTTCTTCATTGCTTTCTTAACAACTTTTGCCAAAATACAAAGGAAAATGGTGTAACTACTGCTAGATTTATACAGGTCATTATCTTGTTTATCATAACAGCAGGTCTTCACCATTTCTAGCATTGACAAGGGTGACTTAATAACGTATGTAAGACCTTTTAAAGGAAGCCAAGAGATGCTGAAAGAACTATTCTAAAAGAAAAAAGAAAGATAGAAAGAATTAAGTCTGAGTAAGTAAAAATTCTTTAATCTCTTCTATTCTGTAAGTTTCTAAGCATTTATGTCATACCATTTATTTTTATATCAGGTCATTTATTGTTATAATGTTCTCCAATCGGATTTAGCTGCTTATATCTCCCTAGCATCATGTAATATATCTTCTATCTCTTATCTTTTCTATAAATTGGTAGCTCTGTCTAGAGGACTGATCAGATTCATGCAAGTGGGAGTTTTTTGATAAGAATCTTCCATTGGTGGTACTGGGCACTTCCTACTGCAATTTAGGAAAGAGGGACAGAAGTTGTGTCATTCCTTTTGTAATGTTAAGATTGAGTGTGTTGTCAACCTGATCTGAGTGATCCCCACCAGACTTTCACTGAACAGTTTTAGCGCCCACTGATGATCACTGCCTAGATGCCTTAGGAGGTATACAAAATAGTGATTTTCTAGTTCTACCGTTACTTCTCAATTAGCTCACAAGAAATTTAGTTACTCTAAAATATAATTTATATTTTCCTTTATTTACAGTTTTTGGAATAATGAGGGGTTTTTTTCAGAATAGTAACTTCTAAAGGCATCATAAACTCAAGGATTTAAATGTATTATTAAGTTTTAATTCACAGCAGTCATTATTCTTTCTTATGCTCAAATTTACCCAGCATCAGGGGAATGGGAGCTCTTTCAAGTTGGCTCCTGTAGCCTTCTGACATGACTCCACCTTACTTTGATATTATCTATTTTCAGATGTGACGAAACACTGTAGACTCCTCTCATACATGCTACCTCAGAACTAGAATGGGTTATTTCTCCAATCAGCCTGAAATTATGCTTCAAAGTAAGGTATTTTTCTCATTTTTCATAAGTTCCATTATGTATAAACCCAAACTAGTAATTTACTTGTAAATCTCCTATTTCCATTTTCTATCTTGACTGAGGGGTTCACTATTTACCTAGAAACGTGAACATTCCAGATCTTCTCTTCTCTCCACATATAAAATGTAACTAAATCCTATAAATCTACCCTTAAAATTTTTATTTTCCAAATTTATCCTCTCCTTTCTAAACCTTGCTTTACTCACTCACTACATTAGCATATATTATTACTTTGGACTACTAATTGGCACCCAGTTCATGTATACCATTTTCAGAAAAAACTTTCTCACACACATACCTAATATGTCATATCCTTGGTATGTCACCAGAATCAAAACTCAACCTGTACTTCATCTAGCCACTAACTATTTTCTCTACTTACTTTCCTTATCTGCTATGTCTTTCCATAGTCATCTCAGACTTATCCAAAACTATTTAACATGGTAGGAAAAGATTGTTTCTATGTGTTCACACATTTGTTCATAATGTTCCTTTTGCCTGAATGCTTTTTCCCTGTACTTGGAAAATTCCATGCATTCCTGTTAAAAAATTACAATCTCCTAAAGTCTTCCACAAGTCTATACACTGGGTCAGATACTCTGTCCTTTGGTATTCCATAGCATTGTAACTTTTCCCCTCCATAACATATGTGTATCTGCCCACTAGCCTATAAGCAACTCAAATGCCAAGACTATGTCTTATCCAGGACAGCATTAACCATTCAGTGTGTTGCAAGCAATCAGTTATTGTTACAAAATACTTATAAATGAGGATCAAAAAAAAAATCTTTCTGGTACAATTCTGGCTACTTCACTTACTCTCACTCTTAAGAGAAAAGGGACGCAAATGCTCATTCCCTTATGTCAATGTTCTATAGATAACTATTCATAATTAAACTATAAAAACATTCCTCACACATGTACAAATTCTTTAAATTCCTGGAACAAATTCATATTCTATTTCCTTACCAGGTTCTTACTATAATATTCCCATAGAATGGTGACGATTGCAATGTTTGGCTCCCAGAAATCACAAAGTGTCAAACAACAGTGAAGATGCATTCGTAATTGTTCTTCTAGAACACCACCCTAAAAAACAAACTGAAATTGTGGGAAAGTAAATGGGCTCTGGCAACATGAGTATTATTACTTGATACTGCACTGAATAATCTGCTTCTAAAAAGATTATGAAAAAAAAAATACAATAAAAAGAATATGAATATATATCACCAAATCATACCCTCTCATTTTCAGACCAGAAGGTCTAAATCAGCAAAAGGTATACTTCTAAAAATTTGCTTTT
This sequence comes from Vulpes lagopus, assembly GCF_018345385.1. Classification (NCBI taxonomy): domain Eukaryota; kingdom Metazoa; phylum Chordata; class Mammalia; order Carnivora; family Canidae; genus Vulpes; species Vulpes lagopus. Next base: position 17,310,978 of record NC_054824.1, on the reverse strand, counting down.
AAGACCATTCACAGGGATGCCTGGGTGACTCAGAGGTTGAGCATCTGCCTTTGGCTCAGGGCATGACCCTGGAGTTCCAGGGTCAAGTCCCACATCAGGCTCCCTGTATGGAGCCTGCTTCTCCCTCTGCCTATGTCTCTGCCTCTCTCTATCTCTCTGTGTCTCTCATGAATAAATAAATAAAATCTTAAAAAAAAAAAAAAGACCATTCACATACTCAGATAATAGGAACTACATAACACATTATGACTTTTATCACAATTATTTAAAGGTTACAATAGTGGGGGAGGGGGTGCCTGGCTGGTGTAGTCAAAAGAGCATGTAACTCTTGATCTTGGGGTCATAAGTTTGAGCCCCATGTCAGGGGTAGATATAAAAAAAAACAACAACAAAAACAGCTTAAATGGGGTAGGAAACCCAGACACTACAAAGAAACCCAAACCAGAATGGAGTAGCAAAAATAATCTAATACTTAAGATGTATGCAAATCCAGAGGACTTGGTCGTACGTAAGTACTAGGTTAATTCTTTGTAAGAATAGAAGTTGTTTTTTTGAAGACCAAAGGGCTAGCAGAGTAAATGTATTTTAACCTCTTAGGAAATGGCAACAGGAGAGAGAAGTGAAAAAAAATATAGTGACTGACCAAACATCTATGATGAAAAAATCATGCGTGTTTGTTAAAAAGTGACACACTAATGAAACACTCATCAATTAGTTATTTAAAGCTTACTATATAAATCAGGCACTATTCTAAGGTATTGGGCATAGAGCAATGGATAAGTCAGATATAGTACAAGCACTAACAGAACAACTTTGGAGGAGAATGGGAAAAGAGGACACGATAAACAGTTTTGACTTCTGTGCAAAGCAAAACAAAGCAGGGTATAGCAGAGTAAGTGGTAGAGGGTGTGGATTATTATTATACCAGAAGGTATGGATGACTTTTCATATCTTCTGTTATGAATGCCACCTTTTTGAAGGTTGGCATTTGGGGTAAATGACTGAATGAAAAAGAGCCAACTATTAAAGTCCTGAAAAAAAGCACTCATGGCAGAGAAAACACATAGAAATTAGCAGTAAGGTTGGTATTACAGGATTAAATCAGAGATATTCAGAGACCATGTTTTCCTGAGGCTTTGAAAGTCTTCATAAGAAGTATGGATTTTATTTTAAATATATTGGAAGCCACTAGAAGACTGTAAGCACAAGAGTCTTGTTTCAAAAACTATTGTTTTTGAACTATTGAAACTATTGTTACAAAAATACTGCTCTTGAAGAATGAATATAGTACATTAAGAATAAAAGCAGGAAGACTGGTTAGTAAATAGTGACACTTGAAATACAAGCAAAACAGATTTAGTGTTCATAATACAAAGCAAACATCTTGAGAGAGTTAAAGATGTGTGGTATGTAGTAAGCTTTAAATAATTATTGAATGTCTGGGGTTCAGTGATGCGTCACTTTTTAACAAACAAGCATGGTCACTCCATCATAGAAAATTAAAGTGTCTACTCTTTTTCTTCTACTTCTGTCTCCACCTGCCACCTTCAAGATTTAGAAGACAATTCTGTGAAATTACAAGACTTAGATAAGCACACAACTTTAAAGATATGTTTAGAAGCAGAGGCAATGGGATTTTTTTGATAAGTTATATGAAGGTATGAAGGTAAGAGAGCAATTAACAATTAAGGAGAACCCCCAGGTTTTGGCTTAGGAAAATGAGTTGGTAGTACCATATCTTGAGATGGGGAATACTAAGGGAGTAACAGATGGGAGAGTACATAAGGGCAACCAAGTGGAGATATATGCAAATAATGTGATATATAGGCCTAGGGCTTAAGGGAAAAACCAGAGTTGATAGTAATTCAGATGTTACTTTCATATTGATGGTTTTTACAGCTAAGAGGCTAGATAAGATCAACCAAGTTAAAGCGAATACATGGAAATGAGAAAAGGATCCAGAACTGTGAGCCTTTTCCTATTCCAACATTTAGGTATCAAAAGAAAAGAGTAGGAGGGAAATGGAGTAGGAGGGAAACCAGACATCATGGAAATCACAAGAAATATTTTAGAAAAGGAAAGTAGTCAACAGGGTTGAATGCTACTGAGAGGTTAAAGTGAGAATGGAGAACCTTTGGATTTGACAATATGGAAGTTACTGATAGCCTTGACAAGAGTAATTTCAGGGATGGCACACACTGAAGCTTAACTACTGGCAGGCCGAGGGTATAATAGGAGGTGAGGAAACAGAGATATTTAAGGTAAGATACATAAATTCCCTGAATAGTTAAGAAGAGACAAATCCAGTGCACAGGGAAAGGACAGCTTTTGACAGAAGTAAGTAACACTTCCAATATGACAGAAAAGCAAACTGAGAGGCTGAGTACAAAGCAGACATGTTGGGAGACTTGAAGGTACAAAAAGGTGTTCTCAAATGACTGTTTCGATTTTCTCAGTGATTTAAGAGGTAGGTTGCTTGGCTAAGGTAACTGAGGCAAAGCATGTATTGAATTGTGTGTTAAAAAAAATTCTGAAATAAGTCATTTTGGAGAGTCGAAAAGCAAAGACTCTAGAGCTGTCACTTAAGATCTATGATCAAGAATTTAAGAATCAGAGCAGTTCATAAGTATTATCATTTGACTTTCTCCAGCAATATTCAGCTGGGGGGTGAGGTTGGCAGGGGAAAGGAAGACTAAATTTTGCCATGTATAAAATAGATGAGGGCTATGGAATTAAAGATGTCTGTGATGGAATGACTATAATAAAGGGGTACATAATCTAAATTGCTTAAGGAAGTAAGTTTGGACTTTGAAGAAGACAGGAAACAGAAAAGATGGATAGTGATGAACAGAATGAAAATGAAAAATGAAAAAATGTAAAGCATAATCATGGAGGGTGGGTGAGATAAGTGCGAGAAAATCTAATTAGGTGTGAGGATATTAAGAATCTTAGAGGACAGGGAGATTACATACAAAAATGTTGGGGTCACTAATAAGAGTAATTCTTTGTTAGAGAGGGACTCAAATATGAATAGATTTTTTTGATAAGGCATTACCTCTAATTATTCCCCCCTTCCAACTCATTTAATTATTAATCCTTTAGAATACACCTAGGCTTCAAGTCCTCAAGGAAACTTAGTAACTTCCACGCTAACAGTGACCCTTCTTTATGCTCCACAGCATCCTACACACACCTGTATCACAGCACTTACCTTGTTAAATTTAATGTTTATCTGCTTTCAAGAGTCTATGAGCTCTCTGACAATTAGGATAATTTCCCCAGGGTCTAGCACACTGCCTGGTTCACCAACGAAACTCCATAAATATTTCATGAATTAAACTGAGCTCTAAGTACTGATGCCTCTTTTCACCAAGTACCTGTATGGCTCAAGGAAAGATACTTAGCTTCTCTAATAGACAAACTCATTTGACGAAGAAGTTTCTGCCCATCACTAACATTCTCTGATTTTATTATGAAAATATTAAACAAGACCTAGGCTCATTCCTGTGGCACACTACTCATATAAATTAAAGCACACTAATTTTATTATACCTCAAGGTTAAAAAGGCCCTATTTTAAATGTGGGTTCATTTTGAAGTTTGTTTTGTTTTACTGGGTATCTTAAACTCATTTTACATGTTATGTAAAATCCACAAAAAGATATAAAACATAAAATATATGAAGTTTGGGAAAAACAAAAGATTGAATACCAACTATCCGTGTGACATTTTACATATGTTAATTCAAGTATGTCTCATACCATCTCAGTTTCATTATCTTCATTTCACAAAAAGAAGGCTGGGGTTCAGAAGTTACATAGAGCTTACCCAAATCCACTTGGGAAAAAGCTAGGATTCATGACTCCAAGGCCTATAATGGATACCATTCTATGCTCCTTTCCAAAACCAGAAGGGAAATGAAATGAACATTTAATTTAACCCACACCAGATTTGATCAAGACTGCTCTTAGTGACCACTAAGATCTGAATCAAAGTTTGCGACGCCAGAGCCATGTTCTTTCCACTGCGTCCAATCAGGAAGAAATTAAATATCATATCCCGGGGGATTTTTTATTTTCCTAAAGGACAGGAGATAAATTTCCTTCTTTTTCCTGCTAGTGGATACAGATTACAATGAAAAGCAATGGCTTAGAAAATACCATTTTCTTCACAGTTCTGGCAGGACAGGTAATTAGTCAGTTGAGTATGACTTAAAAAGTAAGTCTGTTTAGTGTGTTAATTACAGACAGTATTTGTTATAAAATACATTTTCATGTTCTGTATATTCAATTATTGCTTTGTTTTGAACATTTTCCCTTAGTTTTTTTCTTAGGAATTTCTTTTCAAAAATGTGTGGGTACATATCAACTGAATTAAGGAGAGAAAGAAGGGGGCACTTGATGGGATAAGCACTGGGTGTTATGCTATGCTGGCAAATCGAACTCCAATAAAAACATATAAAAATAAACAAAAAAAAGGAGAGAAAGCATTTGGTCATTTTCAAGTCCAGATAATCTGAGATATGAATGCAAAATAGGAGTAGAGAAGCAAATAGACACTTCAGCTCCAATTTGACAAAACAGACTTGAAATACAGTGAGCAGGAGTACTGGAGAATGCTTGACGACACATTTCCTACTTTATATTTTCCTAAGACATACTTACTAGAGAGGAAAAAAGAACACAAAAATATTAAGAAATTAAGATGCTCTCCACAAGTATCACCAAAATAGGTCTAAAAACCAATGTGGATTATTAATTAAACACACAGCATCAAAGAAATCTATTTAAAATAGAAATAATGGGGAAAAAATAGTCTTACTAAGAATCCTCCAAGTCTGTCTGGGTGGCTCAGTGTCAGTTAAGTGTCTGACTCTTAATTTTGGCTCACATCACAATCTCAGGGTTATGGGATCAAGCCCTGTGTCCGGGTCCAAGCTGGGCATGGAGCCTGCTTAAGATTCTCTCTCTCCCTCTGTCCCTTCCCATTCCTCCACCTCCAAAATCCTACCAAGTCAAATGCTTTGAGAGAGCACATTGTAAATAAAACATGTATGAAGACTCAAATCTCAGCTTTGCCACTTCTCAGTTATCTATATGAACCTGGACAAGCTTCTTAACCCTGCCAGATTCTCATTGCTTAATGTGTAAAATGGAACTTCCCAAGATTGTCATAAATATTAAGTAGAAGATTGTGAATTAAATGCTAAGTACAGTGCTTGCAGAGGAATAGCTCTCACTTTGTTGTCTGCAAGAGAGATGTATTTTTTTAAAGCCAAATGTTGACTCTTTTGATGATCAAATAATAAATGCAACAGGTTCTCATAGTGTACCTTAAGCTAATATACATTTCAATTTTTTGAGTGTTAAGGTCAAACTTTACTTAAATCAAGAGGTTTGAATGACTACATCTAAATCCATGCCCTCTGATTAAAGATTTTTTAATAAACCAGAAGGCCTGTGGGCATCTTTTCTACACAGACTTAAACCTGCCTGCCTCAATCCCAAAGGCTATGCTCCTCAGCTTCTGCATTTTTCACAAGACTCTGTGGACCCTCTGTGTGTCTCATCTCAGCTGTGCAAGTATGCATAAACTATTTAATGAGAAAGCTACTCCAGAATATTCCATAGTGCCTGTTCCTGATCTGCGCTTCAGTGCTCTAAAGAAGGCCTTTCTATCTGTATTCTGAAAGATCAAATTTTGGCATGTTAAATTCAGGTTAAATTCCATACACAAAATTCTTTTATTAAACTAAAAATGAAAACATTTTTACTCTTTTATGGCCAACATACACATGAAAGGATGCTCCGTATCACTAGATCATCTGGGAAATGCAAATCGAAACCATGAGATACCACCTCACACCTGTCACAAGGGTGAAAATCAAAAACACAAGAAATAAGGTGGGTGGGACAAGGATGTGGAGAAAAAGGAATCTTATTTGCACTGTTGGTGGGAATGCAAACTGGTGCAGTCACTCTGGAAAACAGTATAAAGGTTCCATAAAAATTTAAAACAGAATTACCATTTGATCTAGTAATTGTACTACTGGGTATTTACGCAAAGAATATGAAAATATGAATTTGAAAGGATATATTTGCCCCTATGCTCACAGCAGCATTAATTACAATAGCCAAACTATGGTAGCAACCCAAGTGTTCATCAACAGATAAATAGATAAAGAAGAGTAGGATAGATATACAATGGAATATTATTCAGCCATAAAAAAGAATGAAATCTTGTCATTTGCAGAAACATGGATGGAGCTAGAGTATAATGCTAAGCAAAATAAGTCCATCAGAGAAAGACAAATACTAAATGACTTCACTCATATGAAATTTAAGAAACAAAACAGAGGGAAAAAAAAAGACAAAAACCAAAAAACAGACTTATAACTATAGAGAACAGATAGTACCAGAAGGGAGGTAGACAGGAGTGGGGTGGGGGGATGGGGAGGATGGTGGAGTAAGTGAAGGGGATCAAGAGTACACTTATCATGATGAGTACTAAGTAATATATGGAATTGCTGAATCACTATATTGTATACCTGAAACTAATGTAATACTATTTTAACTATATTGGAATTAACAAAAATTACTTTTAGCTTAGTCTATAAAAATGACAATATAACAATTGGGGGTTTATTTCTTTATGCATAACTAACTTACCTAAAAGAAATCATCACAAGAATAAAATTTATTTGCAAGCTAAATAATGACTATTAGTCGGCCTGATTGGATTTATTCTTTTAGGATTGCATAAAGTAAGTTGAACTTTACTTCTGTCCAAGATCAAGATCCTTCTGTCCAAGAAACACAATGATTTTGAATTAGCAATTAGAAGATTACTGTCCCAGGGGTGCCTGGGTGGTTCAGTCAGTTGAACGTCCGACTTGGTTTTGGCTCAGGTCATGATCTTAGGGTTGTGAGATCACCTTGCATTGGGTGCCCCACTCAGCAGGCAGTCTGCTTGAGGTTCTCTCTCTCTCTCCCCCTTTACCCTTCCTTCTGTTCTCTCTCTCTCAAATAAATAAATAGTCTTAAAAAAAAAAAAGGATTATTGTCCCAAATCATTCAAATCTAATCACTTCTGAGTTGTTTGCAGCCTTGGACTCTTCAGATTCCTTGGCAAATGAAAATTAATTTTTAAAGAATATTACATTTATTTAGGATTTCTTTTTTTATGCTTCCATAACCTTTAGTAGAAAATTGTGATGTCAGAAAATGAAGCTTTATTTTTTTACTTTTTTTTTAAAAGATTTTATTTATTCATGAGAGACACAGGGAGAGAGGGAGAGGGAGAGAGGGAGAGGGAGAGAGAGAGAGAGAGAGGGAGAGAGGCAGAGAGAGAGGCAGAGGGAGAAGCAGGCTCCGTGCAGGGAGCCCGACTTGGGACTCAATCCTGGGTCTCCAGGATCACACCCTGGGCTGAAGGCGGCACTAAACCTCTGAGCTACCCAGGCTGCCCAGAAAATGAGGCTTTAAAACACACATAGCATAAAATTAAAAACCTCTGTTTTCATATGAAAATAATAATGCTGTTTTAAAGGTAGAACAAATGTTTACTATCAGCATCCATAAATATTAACTAGTATTGTCTCTTAAAAACTGTTAAGGTAAATACTTAACTATTCAATCGTATCTATAGAAGCAAAATATTAAACAGCACACGTTTTCTTTACTAACAAAATTCAATGTTTCTAAAAAAAATCTTTTCTGGCTAGAAAAAGATTTGGAACATTATTTGCTTAATTAAAACTACAGCGGCATGCCTACCAATTTTATGTGACAACTGTTCTATATGTGGAATGTATGTTTTTTTAAATATTGCAAACGGACTCTTTCACTGTTGGAGATAAAGGCAAAGCACATGAGCATGGTCAGATTTTAATTTACCTCAATGGGGGAAAACAGATATAATCAAACTGATAGCTCTATCCAAACATATTATTTAGTCTTTATGACCACCTACCGTACCCACAAAATTGATTTCAAGAACTCCAGCAAGTTGTACTATAACTCTTATAAAATCTAATTTGATATAATCAAGGCATGACAAAATTGAAAGATCACTAGAGAAAATGCACTTCTTCTTTCTAAATATTTTAATGACTTCTCTCACAGGAAAAACTACTTTGACTTTATGTCATATCTAAATTCTGATAAAGTTTCTTGGATTAGCTATACTATCTCTACTTCTAGGATGACTGGCTTCTCACAGTCTGCTTAGTACTTTCCTGATGTTAGCACTGAAAGTCCCACATTTTGGGAAACCACAAGCCAAGCAAATTCTGATGGTCACACTACCTACTTCCAAGAATTACTTACTTATCTTCAAAACAGCTTTAGCTAAAATCATTAAAATACTAGTTATGTTGTAAAAATATATTATGCAGTATCAGAATAAATTTTATCACATTATAAGTAAGACATTCCAAAGTTTTTTTTTCAATTAAATGAGTTTCCTTCATTTAGAATAAAAATTATAGTGAATCATAAATCCAAAGAAAAAAAAAGAATTTTCAAGCAACTAAAGGGGTTTAAAGAAGGTTTTCAATCTCTTAGTCAAAAAGCAAATTTTTCTATGGAAGAGAGATGATACATTCTTTCTCCTGTTTGTCCCAGACCATTATGAGTATATTGGTATTTATCCATATGAACCTTTAGAGCCTCCTAAGAAATATCCTTTAATGTAAAACCTACCTGAACAAAACCATAAATTCATACATTGTTAAAGCTGAAACGAAGTTTAACTAAGAGGTTTTTAAGCTATGTTAAGGCATTTAGATTAATAGCTAATATAAAGAACAATGAACCACTTTTTAGTGATTTCCTACATTCCTGAAATAAAAAAAATATATGGAAGAAACTTTCTGAATTACTAAATCAATGTTTTCAAAAAGGAATAAAGGAGAAAGCCAATTAAAATCACACAGAAAAAAATAAAAATAAAAACTTTTATAATAGTTGAGATAATAGTTCTGTTGTTATTCATACAAATTCTGTATGCACAAGTCTTTGGAATTCCAACTTATAATTTTTACTCAATTAGAAGATTCATATTATAAACTAAATGTACTTATTATATGTTTCACCTTAAAAAAAATAAGAGATAATATAGTTAACAGGTAAAATAAAATTTCACACAAATAAAATCACGTAAATTTTATTTTTCTATTTTTAAAGATATGGCTACAAAATAAATGTGTATGTATGTATATACGATATATATAAATCTTATACTATCATATTTCTTGTTTATTCCTCTTCAAGGTTTTAACAATCTTTATTTCTTAACAGAAAAATAAGCTACCTCCCAAATTTAAAAATATTCTTTACTAAAATTTCCTCTTAAATTCTTACATAAGTAACTTTTATTACAAAACTTTACAGAACTACAATATGGTATGTTTAAAGATGTGATAAATAGCACATTTAAAACTATTTTAAAAGGAGGTCAAATCTGACCTCTGGGCCATGAAGCACTACATTAACAGCTCTGCAGAAAGAAAAATGATAACGTATGAAATGAGGGCTCAGAAACTAGGACCTTATCAGTTAGAGTATGATTTGAGCCTGTAAGACAAATTGCTCAGCAAGGCAAGTCACCTTCCTGCTGTGATGAGGATATAACTGAATTTCCAATGCCACTATCTCCTTCATCATGTCTCCTAGACTTGATACCATACAGTCAAGGAATGGCTTATAGTTTTGAAACATCTACTGCTTACTCTGAATACATTTTGTCAAAGTCACCAAGTAGGATAATTTTATTTGTCCTTCAAGTAGCAACTCAAGTGTTTAAAATAAAAATCCTCAAAGGATAGTCACTCATAGGAACTATCTTATGCTGACCTTTCTTTAACAAAGAATAATGATTCTACCTCAGGTTTTTAATAAGTAAACAAAGTTTGTTATTCAAATCATTTTAAGAGCTTGCTTGGTTCCTATAAATAAATCTGTAATGTTAAAATTTAACAAAGCCCACAAATTATATCACCTTGTAAGCATACCTGAACATTGATGGACTTTTTGAGTAGTTCTTCTACAAAACTCCAATTTGATTCCATTTGTCTCTAGAAAGGGAGAATATTGCACCAAAATTATTGCTCTCAATTATGCATTCAAATTATAGTACAGGCTAGCTGTGAAGTACAAACATCTCCATCATCAGATATCATTACAATTTCGTGAATGTCTAAAATTACTAGGACAGACAAAGAGTTATATGACAGACCTGGTAGAAAAAAACCTTATAACTATTCCAATCCAATATAATCCTTACCAGGAGTTATTTTATTAAACAATGGGGCTTCTATAAAGTTATCGATGTTTGTTTGTTTGTTTGTTTATTTATGCACCAGAGCGAGCATGAGTGAAGGGGAGGGGCAAAGACAGAGAAGCAGGCTTCCTCCATGAGCAGGAAGCCAGATGCAGGGCTCAATCCCAGGACCCTGGGACCACCACCTGAACCGAAGGCAGACACTTAACTGAATGAGCTAGCTGGGCACCCCTAAAATTACAAATGTTTTAACAAATATTTAATTTTTGCTGTCACATATAATTTAACAGGAAAATAACCCACAAGAAAACTTCATGTAGCTTGTGGAGTTTTTTTATGCCTTGAATGTTTTTCCTTATTCTGTACTCACCAGAGACTTTTTTTCATTTTCTGCATAATAATGTCGAGAGTCTACTCTAGTAAACATGTAACTAGAAATTTTATATGCAAAATTGTTTTGCTTTTACATAAAATTTTTTAAAAATGTACAGTTCTACCTCATTTAATCAATGGTCACTTATCTGGCAACCCAATTCTCTAGAAGACTCCTCGCAATAAGGAAGAGGGCTGAAAGGACTTTCACAAAGCCAAAATACTTCACAAAAGCTAGGGACTGAAAAACGGCTTCACCTTCCCACAGGAAAGCTTGGAGGACCTTCTCATAGAATACATGGTTCACCTGATACTCAGTTCTTAAAGCTCTGGATATGTGCATATTGGTCAAAACCAAAAGCAAAGAAAGTGTCTTCAAGAGGAAGCAAGGGACAATTAGTTTCTGACAGAGTGAAAAAGGTACAAAAGGTAACTATAAGACCTCAAAAGGCAAAGCCAGAGGCCTAAAAGAATAGAAGCAAAGGGCTCAGCATATCCTATCATCCATCCCTATTATAATGTTGTTCAGAAGGATGAACCAAAATGATGAGTAAAGGGCTAAAGCATGTTCAATACTCTTGATTTTATATGGCCGGATAAAGATGCTAACTACATAAAATCACTAAATAAACATTTCCTTAATAAAGGAACTCAGTGACCACTAAAATGGCCCCAAATGACCCCTGTCTCCATGTATTCATAACACTTCTTGAACTCTCCACCTCCACCCCACCATGTACCACTGTTCGTCTGTCACCAATAGAATATCAACACTAAGAGGAGTGATAGTATGTCACTTCCAAGATTAGGTTAGAAGACACTGTAGCTTCTATCTTAATGAAAATCTCTCTCTTGTTGACTCTATCAGGGAAAAACCACAGTATGAACAGGCCTGCAGAGCAGAGGCCTATGTGATCAGTAACTAAAGCCTCCTGAGGACATGAAAAAGATCTCAAGTGAATCCACCAGCTCCAGTAAAGTCTTCTGAGACTGAAGCACCTGCTGATAGCTTACCACAACCTCATGAGGGATCCTGGGCCAGAAGCATCCAGCTAAGCTCCTATGGTATACCTGACACTCAGGAACTGTGTGAGATAATAAATGGTGTTTTAAGCTCCCAAATTTTATTACACAGTAATAGGTAACTGATGCATGACTCAGTTATTTTTAGCAAAAGAATTATTGGCTTTTTGAAATACATTTATATAAATAAAGTAAATAGGGGCAACCCAGGTGTCTCAGTGGTTTAATGCTGCCTTCAGCCCAGGGCAGGATCCTGGAGACCTGGGATCAAGTCCCACATCAGTCTCCCTGCATGGAGCCTACTTCTCCCTCTGCCTGTGTTTCTGCCTCTCTCTCTCTCTCTCTCTGTGTGTGTGTGTGTGTGTGTGTGTGTCTCATGAATAAACAAAATCTTTTAAATAAATACATACATACATACATACATAAATAAATAAAGTAAATGCAAAACATTTACGAGAGAATGTGTAGTAAAGAATTTGGCCTTGCCCAGACAGTCTGGCCTTTACTGAAGCCAAGGATTCAGTTAAGTAATCACTAGACCCTTGGAATGTTATACCTGATAGGAGTTCTTTGTTTGCCTAGATGCGTAGAGTTCTACTGGATGGTCTAACAGTAGAGTTGAGGGTGTGTGCTGGTAACACTCATAAAGTCTTAGGATCAGGTTGGCCAAAACCCCCAAACCCCAAAACAACAATGTGACTTGTGCTAAAGGCTGTGCAGAACTGGACAACTCGTCTGGTCTGAAGACTGAGATCAATGATGTGGGCAATCAATCCATCATGCTCATGTAATGGAGCTCCAATAAAAACTAACACTGCAGTTTAGGCAAGCTTTCCTGGTTGAAAATACTCCCTGCAAACTGTCACACACTGATGCCAGAAGACTAACGTATCTTGACTACATGGGAGGGAACAACAAGAATTCCACATTTGCTACTCCTCCTGGACTCTGCACTATATACCCCTTCCTTTTAATTTTTATCCTTTCCCTATAATAAACCATAGCCCTGAGTATAATAGCTTTCAATGAGTTCTGTAAGTCTAAGTAAATTATATAGTTTGGGGAATTCTTGGACTTGCAATTGGTGCCAGAACAGAAAGCAGCCTTAAGATTGTGTTCTAAAACTTGGTAATTGGCCCTAAAACTCTTTCAAAAAGAAGGCCATTTTTGTGGTGCCTGAGTGATTCAGTCAGTTGAGCATCCAACTCTTGATTTCGGCTCAGGTCATATTAGGGTTGTGGGATCTAACCCTGCATCTGGCTCTGCATTTGGCAGAAGTCTGCTTGAGAGTTTCTCCCTCTGCCCTTCCCCACACTTGCACATGCTTGCTCTCTCTCTCTAAAATAAATGAAATCTTAAGAAAAAAAGAGGAGACCATTTTGTTCCATAGTACCATATGTACATTATGTTAAGGTCTTTACATTATTACTTCCTCAAAATAAACTTTTCCATTTCAGGTAATACAAATAAAGTCTCAGAGAGGTCATGTATATACAAGTCAGAGCAAAGATTTTGCTCCAAAGCCAGTATTCCTTCCATTTTCTGATAAGCCTTTCCTCAGCTTTCTGTAATTCACTTTTATATCACTCTTTACCAAGAAAACATCACCACTAGTCCCAAATAAGCAGAAATAAGACAGGACTGATATATTTAGCTTTATAATTTGATAGCGTTAATGAGTATACTTCAACTTCTGTTCTACGAGGCATTTTGAATCACATGAATTATAAAGAAGTAACGTAATTCATGTCCAGGGATTTTCAACTCTGTGGATCAATACTGTGGCTATAATCTAAAACAAACAAACAAACAAACAAACAAAAACCATAATTCAGATTAGAGAATGCAACTATATCATGCCCAAATCAAGTATGAGTAAGAGACACTGTATCAAAGGATACATTTCTTTTTCCACAGCTACACTGAACTTTGAGCAACTACAATTTTTTCCTACATAAAGCTATACGTACCTTAATTCCTCTGATAAAAAGGAAGTAGGAAGTCACCAATTGTGAGCTATGTTTGTATTTCTTATCCTACCATCAAAACTAAAAATGCCCATTTAAGCTTCAGGATAGTGGTGTCTCCACCACAAATACAAAATAGATCCTCCATTCCCCACTTTCAAAAGGCCAGGGATCCTGGTACAACTCTCACTTTAAGGTTATATTTCAGACCTTTGATCTAGTCACCATTTCAGATGTTTCACAGACAAGCATCAGCGGGCCTGATTACACTATGTTCCGAGCAGGGAAAATATTGTTAAATTGATCCCTGCAAAGCCCAAAAATATTTTTTCTTTTTAAACTATATTTGCTTTTAAAGTAGATGACAGGGATTATGAGAGGATAACACACTCTTATCTAGGTTGAAAGAAAAGCATTAAATAGAAATCATGAAACCTAAAGCCTCTAGCATGAGAAATGAGGTACCAAATTTTCCTTATAAGCCTATGTTAAGCAATTGGCAAGTTTTGTGATTTAAATATACACATAGCCAAAGTTCAATTCACACAAAACTTTTAAAACAGAATTTAAAAATTAAGCATATCTGAAACCTATTTAAAATATAAAGATTTCATGCTTTCAGGGCACAGCAGTTCACATTTAAAAACTGAAACATCTCTATGGTTATCATAACACTAAAGATATTCTCTGCTGCAGAATGTAGGCCTAACCATTATTACTATCTATCTTCCTCTCACACTAGATCACTTGTTAGTGAAATAAAACATGCCTAACGCACGGCCATTTTCTATAAAGTAGCTAGTTAGGATACTATATCATAAGGGGAAAAAAGAATTCAGGTAATTTTCAAAATTCTGCTCTAAATATATCCCAGATCCAAATTATTATCTTTTTTTTTAAAGATTTTATTTATTTATTCGTGAGACACACAGAAAAAGAGGGGCAGACACATACACAGAGGGATAGTGAGAAGCAGGCTCCATGTAGGGAGCCCGATGAGGGGATTCGATCCCAATACTCCAGGATCACACCCTGAGCCGAAGGCAGATGCGCATAACCACTGAGCCACCCAGGTATCCCTCAAGTTAATATCCTATATAATCTCTCTGGAAGGATGAGTCAATATGCCTTCATGTTCATAGAACAGAATGATTATATGACTTATGAACCAAACTGAGACACTTTTGAGCATAATAGGGTGCCCATGGCAAACTGGTACATGTCATTACCTCACCAAATGCCTATTTGAAAAAGGCAGTCTTCAGGAGGACCTTAACATCAAGTTTACCTAAGTGATAAAAACAGGCTGACATTAACTACTGTGTACCTCACTTTCATTACCTGTAAAATGGAATGAAAAAATCAAGTACTTCATACTTCACTGAGAAAAAACCAGAATAGTCACTGTGAGATATTAAATACTTTACAAATGTAATATGCTGAAGATATCACTCCTAATGAAAACTAGTTATCAGCCAGAAAGCTTTTGAGTTTTCCTTAAAAGCTGCTAAGGAGTCCAGAAACATTTGAAACTCTTTGAGGACTCATGAATATAGACAAAGTCTATTTTACATATACACTTATACACATATATTATACATCTATTATTTTTTATCAAATGAAAGGTTCTTCATCAAATATCCTATCTTTTTCCTCTTAAAATCTCCTACATAATTTAAAGAATTAAGATTTTAAAAATATATGTATCTTGGAAAAGAAAATCACATAGGAACTGCTGACAATAAAAGACATAGGTTAAGCTATTTTAAATAGAGACAATTCAATTACTATCTTGATTCAGAGCTAATAAAAGCACTAATTTCCTATGGAGTTCTCTGTATGAAATAGATGAGTAACTTCAGCAATGCAACTGTGGGTGGTTGCACCAGTACAATTCAACATTACAATAGTAATAGTAATGATATATATTAATGTGGCTAGATTATGTACCACATTGGGAGTATGTGGAGGTCAATATCAACCTCTATTGAAATACACCACTCACTCGCATAAGTGTTAATGGCAGTTCCAGCAAGCATTAATAACCTGAAAGCATGTTCCTTGAAGCAAGAAGCAGTACAATCTGTTTCATGTATATCCTATCATTGGCACCCATTATTATGATAGCCACTCAATGGGAACTCAGAAGTGCTTAACTAATTATTGTATTTATTTACACTGAATAAAATCAGAAATATGTACTTGGAGGAATTAAAATGCAAAGACATTAGAATTATAGGTAAATTCTTTTCTTTTCTTTTCTTTTTTTTTTTAATATTTTATTTACTTATTCATGAGAGACATACTCACACACACACAGAGGCAGAGACACAGGCAGAGGGAGAAGCAGGCTCCATGCAAGGAGCCTGACGTGGGACTCGATCCCGGCTCTCCAGGATCACACCCTGGGCTGCAGGCAGCACCAAACCGCTGCGCCTCAGGGGCTGCCCGGTAAATTCTTTTCTTTTAATGTTGTTCTAGTATCTTAATAATTAAAAGATGTGAAATATTAACATATTAACTTCACAAAAATACTCAATAAGAGTTACTATAATAATAATGACAATCTGCTAAGACTATTTACTATATATCAGCATTGTAAAGACTCATGTACAAACACAAAGCACATAAAATCTTTTTCTCTGGGAAGCTCATTCTATTGATCCTTCTCAATAAATTCATAGAATGTTTAATGAGTTAATACAGAGCTGTAGGTGAGCTTCTGGGAGTACTTTATCTTGGGGTCTCCTGAAAAGCTTTTTTATTATTAGGGGGATCATTCAGAAGACCTTTTGAGGGCCTTTCCATTTCAATGGCACTAGTGTTGACAACTGACCCTCAGATTCCATGCATGAATCCTGAGCTGACTTGTCTAGTATTTCAAAGAGAGAAAATTCTGTTAAGTCTGTCAAGGAATAGGCTTCATAAACAATGATCCTATACCTGGGAGAGGATGAGAACCAAGAAGCTTTTTAAGAATAAGAATTCCCAAACTGCAAATCAGATTACTAAATCAGATCTCCAGAGTTGAGATTCAGAAATCTAAATTTTTAAAAACTTGCAGGTAGACCTAATGATCCAAAAAAGACCAATACTGAAAATACAGAGTCTTCGATGTTCTAGATGTTTATTTTATAGAACTGATGGGCTGATAAGACAACTATGCTATTCACTTCTGAACGTGGAAGAAATTACACAAATAGGGCTTCAGATAAATACATCTACCAGCTAGTTTTAACATAAGGGTTTTTAAATAACACTGCATAAAAACGTTTCTAACTAAAAATTAATAAAACAATTAAAATCTATTTGAAGTAAACCTCATGGTTAATAGATTAAGATATCTTTATAAAAAGCTTCCCTAAAGAAGCATTATTCCGAGACAATAATTTTATGAAATTATTCACAGAAAACTACTAATTCATTACTGGAGGTATATGCTTTCCTTTCAGCAATCTTACAGATTTTAGAACTAGAAAACATTTTCTGAACAATTCAATCCCATGATTTCTGGATGAGGGAACAGAGGCCCAGAAAGGTTAATTTATTGAAGGTCATGTATACTTTGTAGCAGAGCCAGAACTAGATCCAAAGTCTTCTATAAGGTATTTTTCCTCAAACAAACAATAAAAACCTAAAGATTATCATTTTTCAAGATATTTACAGAAAGGTCCACAACTTCAGATTCAGAAGCTGAACTTAACTCTGCAGGATTGTGATCTAATTTTTGTTGTGCTTCTATGCTCATTTTCTAATTTGTCTACAAAAACTATATATTAATTAATAATGTAAGAAAGTTGAAAAAAATGAAATCTTACCATTTCATCTGGTGTTCCATGGCGATCAAACTGGTAAAATGACGCTACATGAGTGATGATCCACCAACTAAAACCTAATGGATCCCTGGGCTGGATTACAGGCACAGAAAGTCGTCTTCGGTCACTCGACTTTTCAAAGAGTGTTTTAAGTAGTTTATTCAACCAGTTCCAAAATGGCTACAGAAAGAGAGGTAGTATGATGCAATTAAATTATGAATATAACCTTTAGTTGGGATTTTTCTTCCACCTGTATAATTAAATATGCACACAAAAAGGAAAACATGTTCATAAAACTTAAATAATAATAAAAATAACCAAGTTAAGAATTAGAACCTAATTAGTACTTTACAAAGATCATACAAGTTCCACAATTACATCTTCTGCCATCCAGGAGTAGCCATTATCCTGACCTTCATAATAAATCATTCCTTTTTTTTTTTTTTTGTCACACAGGTATATAAGCCTAAATCATTCACTGTTTGACCTAATTCTATTCTTTCATAACTTGTTTCTTTTCCTCAACATTGTGTTTCTTTCTGAGACTCATCCACATTAATGAGTACACCCCTAGTTCATCAGAGCATTCTAATATATGACTATATGATAAACCATTTACCTGACTTACTAAAAACTCATCAAATATTCAACAATGGCAAGTTTTCTTCTAGGTATTTGTCCATTTCATAAACACATTCAAGTTCTCAACTTTTCAGGATATCTGCAAAATCTGAAGTCATGTTCCTTTTTAAATTTCTAGTATTGACTCTGTAATAATTTCAAGAAAAATTAGCCAATATTAGTAATCTTTCTGAAGAACCAACTTTTGATGATTCTGATCTTTTTCACTGATTTGATCATCTTTGTTATTTTCAATTTCACAAATTTGTGTTAGTTTTACTTGCTATCTTTTACTTTCTTTGGGTTTATTATGCAGGGACTTTTTTCTCCCTTTTTGTGTGAATTCTTACCTCATTATTTTTCAACGTTTTCCCACCCTAACATCTGTACTAAAGTTATAAATTTCCTTCTGTGTCTTTAGCTACAGTCCCAAAGCTTTAGCTAGTAGTATTTTAGTTATCATTTACTTTAAAATATTTTACAATTTCCATTATATACTCACCTATGGGTTAGAAAGGCATCTCAATATATCTAAGCATGCATGTCTCTCTTCCTGTAGTTCAATTTTTATTTTCTACATTTAATACTTTGTTCTTAGCCACATAAAAATGTGAATTTGCTTAACCTTCCTGATAAATTAAACCTTTTATCAATACAAAGTGACAATGCTCTTGGTGGTTTTAAAGTATAATTTTCTCCAATGTCAGCTTAATATATTACCTTTCCTTATATCTTTTTCCATCAATTCTGAACCCTTCTATATTATTTTAGAGTACCTCTTGAAAACTGCTTATATTGTTCTGACAGTGTATCTTTTAAATGAGCATTCAATGGTTCATCTGCAGTTAATGCAATAACTCATACATTTAGTACTAAATGTACCATCTTATTCTGTATTTGTTTATATACCTGTTTTTTCCACAAACACCTCTTTCTTAACTTCTTTTGGGTCAAATATTTCTTTTTTCCCCTTCTACTAGCTTATAAGTTAGTCTACTTTCTCTTCTTTCAGTGAATACCTTAGAAATAACAGCATACATTCAAATGTCTTAATAAGTTAACATTTACCTTAGCTCTTCTCTTAAACAAAATAAGGACCTTAAAATACTCTAATTCACTTATGCCCTATCCAATTTCTAGGCGAGTAATACCATGTACTTCAACTCTTTTTAATTCCATTAGATTAAAAAAAATTTACTACTTAAAAAAAGTTTACTTTATTGGAGCTTTATTCCTTCATACATTACACCACCTCCTTGCCTTCCCCAATTCAGTCATCATTCTTCAGGATTCCCTTCAATTCTGCCTCATTGACAGTAGCTTTATTTCTCCTCACTCTTGAAAGGTTTCGTTGGTAAAATTTAGGTTGACAACCACTTCGCTTTAATACAAGGAAGGTATCATTCCTACTGGCCTCCTTTGCTGTTGAGAAGCCAGCTTATGGTTTAACTGGCACCCTCTAGAAGGTAACATACTTTTCTGTCTAAATGCTTTTAGCTCTTCTCTTTGTCTTTCTTTGATGTTCCACAGTTTTGCTACAACGTATTTAAGTCTACTTTTCTTTTTTTATTCCTGGTAAATGGAAATGACCAGGTTTCTCAATGGGATAGCATTCATTAACATTGTAAAATTTTCTGCCATTTGCTCTGTTCCACTCTACTTCCTCTCCTTTGGGACTATTGTTAAAAGCGTATCAGATTTTCTCTGTATTCTCACATGCTGCATTTAGCTACCATGTCTCTTCTATTTCCTTTAATAGTTCTTTAGTTATTATCTTTCATGATCTTGACATTTTGGAGGATTACAGGCGAGTTATTTAGGTTTAATTGAGGTTTCTTTATAATTAGATTCACCGTATACATTTTTGGCAAGAATACCAAGGAAACATTTTTCTTCTTTCATTGCATCATACTGAAGATACATAATACCAATTTGTCCTATTATTGGTTAACTTTGATCCCAAGGTTAAGGTGGTATTCACCAGACTACACTGTAAAGTAACTGTTCCTCTTGTAATTGTTATTGTGTGGATACTTATCAACCTGTGCAAATACTATTTTTCATCATACTTTGTCAGCTACTGAGGATTCTTGCCTGAAACAATTACTAAGGAGGTTGCCAACTGATGATTTTCTAATTCCATCAACATCCTCATTTATTAAGAATTTCCCTTCTTTCCATTTATTCATTTATTTATATCAGTATGGACCCACAAGCTCATATTGTATAGATTACAATCCTTGGCTATCATTTAGTTTGTTTCTCAAAAAATCTCAGGTTTAGAGTGTGGAAGATCTTCATGTTGGCTCCTTTGCCCTTTTGATATGTCCTCATTGTTTTCCGAGTATGCCCTTAGTTTCTGGTACAGAATGTTCCACGCTCATTTTTTATTTTCCATATATCAGCCTGGAAGATCAAGTCATTTACCAAAGGAGCTTTGTTTCTTTTTACTGGAGGTTGGTAATTATAAGACCAAGACATTGCAGTTTCCTCATTGTTACTCAGATCATCATTTGTAGGTCCACCTAGTGGATAAGATAGGAAATGCATCTATGTACACACACATCTATCTAGTTCCAATTATTAAAAAACTTTATTTCATACTTATATCTCAAATTCCATTCCAAAACATCTTTCACTCTATCTTACCCTCTTTCCATAATTATAACTCAGTTTTCCAATAGGGGCAAAGCTGCTTTTAATTACCCATAATATATTAATTTGCTCAGTCCTAGAGTACAAATATTTAAAATTGCTAACCCAATTGTTAAAAATTGTTATATATAACACTGTAAGACAAATCTACAGATAAGAGTCCAAGATCTGAAGTTCATTATATTTTTTTTTTGTCTTTAGCCTTAGAGAAATTGTCAAAATAGTGCATTCCAAGTCATCTAGGTCAGTCCACCCATCACTCCTCCCTTGTGTTATTCACTTATAATACAGTTAGGTTCAAATGTTTCTCTTTATTTTCCATTAAATTCCTCTTCTGTACGCTGATTTATTTCTGGAGCATGTTAAAGATTAACATGGTTCTAAAGTCATAACACATTCAAATCCTTCTACTCCATTTGTCACTCACCAATCTTTGATTCCTACCCACCAATTTCAGTAGTTCCAGACTTTGCAGTATTACTGGGCACAACTAAGCATATGCATTTCCTATTTTCCCTACCTTCATACACAGAAGGTAGCATCCTATAAACATTCTTTTGCACTTTGCTTATTTAACAATAAATCCTGGAAATCAAACCATCATCAGTTCAGATATTTTATTCATCCTGTTGAACAGATACATAAAACTCCATGTGCTAACACAGCATGGTTTGTTTACTCTCCTGCGTATGGACAAGTAGGTAGTTATTAACATTGTGCTTTTACAAACAATGCAATAAAGGGCCTGAAGTATACGCATTTTTAAATTGCTGTATACTAAAGGTAAACTCTGAGAAGTACAATTGCTAGGGTCAAAGTTATAAAATCCTTGGCCCATTCATTTTGAAACTTTGGGTTGTCGCTTTTGGTATTGATGATATTTTTATTTCACAGAAAACTTTTGTAATAATCTTTTTAAAATGCTTAAAGGTGGTGACACATATAAATGTATACATACACATGGCAACTAAAATATAATTTGTACAGATCAGAAACTATTATATTGCACATGGTATAGCACAGGTTTCCACTACCTTATTTGTGGAACTTTGGGTAGTGCAAGTAAAATATACTTACGTCTGTTTCCCCAAAAGAGAAGTGAATTAATTTAGCTATTCCTTTTCTTTTTCTTTCTTAAACACGCATTTTCTTACATAATTATGTGGTAGGAAAAGAAACATGGGCTGTAGCATCAAATCTGCACTGGAAGCCCCAATTATCATATTCTAACTGTTATTTGAAAGTTTACTTAACCTCACACCCATTCTACTTGGGAGCACCTAAGAAGTATGACTCAAGGAATATTAATTTGCTTTCCTTCTCTGAAATTGAAGTCTAATTGATGTTTACTAGATAGAGTGTTGGGTTTTCAAGAAAACAGTCATACAGATAGATCTAGCAGAGCTTCATGTTTAGAATATCTCCTGGAACACAAATATGTCCTTGATGAAATTAGTTTCTGTTCTTGGAATTCCCACCTAATTTGGGGTGTATGTGAATTGCCAAATATTCTGAGTCTCTCTTAGGCTTCTCTAATTGCTTCTTACCATGTTCCCTTGGGAAGCATTATCCTGTTGGCTTTACAAAGGTCAACAGCACCCCACGCATCATTTGAAAATAACCTAAAAACCCTGAACATCCTCTACCCTTTCGATAATTTCCTTTGAACACAGACCAGGTTGGGGAAAATGTCTATTACTCATCAGGAAAACTCCAAATCCCACTCAATCTTCACCTCCTTCATTCTTGGGATGGGGTGGAAGAAGCCAAGGGGCAGATGGAATTAAATACTTCTGGAAGAACGTTAGTGTGCACGTGCACACAACATGACTTCTTTTAAAAACGAGTGCATTCCACAAGTCAGTGTTGCCACACTACAAAGTTTTAAAATCGTTGTAGAAGATAGAAAAAAACAAACAAACCCACAACAGCAGAAAAACCTCTGCTTTCTGCAGTCTGGAAAGCTTCTAAGAACAAGTCCTATGTTGAGCTTAGCCAGCTGTCAATGATCATGTCTTCTGTATCATTAACTCCCAGGTGGAGGAAGCAGAGAAGCTGCCCTGCTCTTCCTAAAATTTTCAATTGCGGGCAGCCCCGTGGCGCAGCGGTTGGGCGCCACCTGCAGCCTGGGGTGTAATCCTGGAGACCTAGGATCGAGTCCCACATCGGGCTCCCTGCATGGAGCCTGCTTCTCCTTTTGCCTGTGTCTCTGCCTCTCTCTCTCTCTGTGTGTCTATGAATAAATAAATAAAATCTTTAATAAAAAATAAAATTTTCAATTGCTTTTTCTGTTTTTCTTTCTTGGCTTATCCTCATCCATCTGGTTCTCCAAAGACACTGCATGTCAGATAGTCAGTACAAAGAGTAATTTTTAACTTGCTTCTTTGTTGTCTTACAAGAAAATTTTGTCGTTTTGTTTCCTTTTGGTTTGGTCACTTTTTCTTGGTCTTGAGCTCTCTATCAAGGGACTAAGCATCTCACAATTACAGTCCATATAATCTCTATGGAGTAAAAGATAGGATCTACATCACTTTTTTCTAAGCTGAGGGTGGCTCTGTTATATTACATTGTTTACTCACCCTGAAAGCTGGAAGTCCAAGATCAGGGGTCCATCATGGTGGAATCAGGGCCCTTTTCTAGATGGCAGACTTCTGGATGCATCCTCACAAAGAGGAAGGCTTTCTGAGTCTTTTTAAATGTTCCGCTATTTGCTTTTTTTATGATGTTTTTGAAGACTAGTGCAGGTCAAATTACTTTGTTCTTGTAAGTTATTTGGTCTTTTTGTCTAGAAAATTTGATGATCTCCTAAAGGACCTAAAGTCATTTTCTGTATTTCTGTGAAGTCAAATAGGTTTAGCAGGATATGTCTTGGGATGATTATCTGGAGCTAATCTTTGAAGTTATCTTGGTAGGCTCTTTCAATATGTAGAATTAGCTCTTTTTTTTCCTTGGATAATAATTTTGAATGTTTGCTATATCTTATTGCTCTGTTATCTTCTTTAGAGACTCCATTTATACATATAATGATTTCTTCTTTGCTTATCTTCTATTTCAGTTATTTTCTCTAATTCTTTATATTCCTCTCTTCATCTAATTTTTATTCCTTTGGTTGTGTTCTGTCCTTTCCATACCAGATTAAATTTTCAATTGAGTATATTCTTTTTGGGCACCTTGTCAATTAGTCAACTCTAAAATGATTTTTTTCTTTCATTTCTCTCCTGCATTCCATCTATTCTTTTCATTCACTTCTGGCTTTAGTCTACTTGTTTTTAACATCTGAATATTCTATTCAGGATGTTTTTGTCAGCCCCAAATGCTTGTCTGTTTAATCTAATCTAGAATGTTATTTTACAATTTCCTTCTGCTTCACAATTGTTTTTTTGGGGAAAGGGTTCATCAGCCAAAGTGTATCAACTGTTTCCTACTAGTAATTTTATAAAGACTTGTTTCAAAGTTTCTTTCTCCGTTCTTTCATTTAGTAGATCTGGACTACTTTAAAAGATTTCTAGTTTAGTGGAACCCTCTCTTGTCAATGTACCAAAGTCCCATTTCTTTCCTGGATTTCCTTTTTCTTTTTTGCTGGTGGTAGTGGTGGCAGAAGAATGGACGTGGAAGCTTTGATTTTGTTTCGTTTTTCTTTTGTTTTACAAGATCATTTCTCCTTTTATCTCCTTTTATTTCCTTTCATCAACCAATCACCAAGGGTAGCATTCCTTTTTTGCCTTTTTATTCTCCAAAAGGTCTTAAAAGACTGCCTCCTCATGTCATATATATATTTTCAGGTTCTATCCCATAGTCAGTTCTCTGACCTACAAGGAAACATTTTCAGTATTTTCACATCTCGCAATGGTTTTAGACCAATTCGAAGACTACTGTTAGTTCCCTTCTTCTTTCCTCTGAGCATTTATTCTCAGGCTGCCCTTGCTTGGTAGAAAGTTTTATGGTAGAGCTTTGGTGGTTTTTACTGTTAACTTACTGTTTTTATCATTCCCATCTTATAGTTATGCTATTCACGTGTGGGGTGTGTGTGTGTGTGTGTGTGTATAGTTTAATTGTTCTTGCTATTTTATATTTTGGGGGGGTTAGTTGAAAAGATATAGGTTTAAGTATCCACTCATTGTCCATGATTGCTCAGAAGTTATCAGCTTGAGATTTTTAGGACAGTCTAGGCAACACCAATTCAGGTTATAAAGTTGTATGAAGGCTGGCTTGCAATAACAAATATACTGAAGCAATTTTAAACAGCAAAGCATCAGAGTAAAAGGCAATTTTCCTTACAAATTTCATAATCTAGTTCATCCTTTTGGGGACCCAGATTTATGGGCAGTTAGTGTATCAGTAGGCTATGAACTTGGGTTAACTCTGACCTTTGTCCTCTATTTTCTTATAACGTATGAAAGCTAATGTTCAAGTTCATATAATGTACCAATTGGTTATAAGGTTATGGGGCAGCATTAGTGTTCAGCTGACCTGAGTTCCCACCTACATTTATTTAGTATTTGGCCTTCAGACTTCTCACTTTCTACAAGCTCACTGACACATGTAAATGCTTATTATATGATACCCAGCATGATTAGATTAGATTATTTTTTCAGCAGGAAGGTCAAAATGTCTTACTATCAGACACAGAAAATTCTAAAGTTGAATTCAAAAATAAAATAGACTTCAAAGCCTGTGTATAATATCAGCTATTTTACTTCCATTAAAAAAAAATAAATGATCTCAGATTTTCATTATTTTAAGACACATAAGCCTGGGTACTACATAAAATGAACACCAGATAAATCATTTAGGTTAAACAATACAGACTACTGTGCAAATTTCTACAGTATTGTTAAATTATGCCTACTTTTCTACTCTAGTAAAGACTAACAGCAACAAGTATGAACATGCCTACATTAACTATATGTAGTTTGTATGTTCAAGTCTGAAACTGGTAAAATAAGAACAATTGTAAAGAAATATACAATTCTTAAATAATGATAAGCTTTGCAGAAAATGGGAAAATTCATGTTTACCATGTCAGTGAGAGAAAACATCCTGGCAAATGATCAAAGGAAAAAAATCCTGAGACTGTAATGTTGTAATCTCACCAAAGAAAGCTGAACTCTACTGACAAACCAAAACGCAAAGAAGATATTTTTTCTTACTTAATAATAAAGATGTTAAATTTATACTTAAGTAAATTTACTGCTAATATAATAACCAAAAATATAGTACTTGTAAATTCGCAAAAATACATTTGTTATTAAAGAGATAGCACCACCCAAGCCCCATATTGTGGAAATCAGGAAATCATAAAATTTGTGAAAAATCAAGACTTTTTCATATAATATGAATCACTGTATCACTTCATAGTTAATTATTTGTACTATAAATATTTCTTTTTCTACTAATCCATAATACCTGAGATAAAATAAAGGCCCATTCTGAAGACTTGGCTCAAAATGAGGTGCAAGAAAATTTCTCATGTTCCCCTTTGCACATTTCTTCCTCCTTTCTTGAAATAATGCCATAAAATTCATTAATAAAAACCTATTTTATATCTCCCCAAATCTAAATCTGCACTATTTCTTAACTAAGTTGTTTTCTGGATTACTAGATCATACGAAAAATTTTAGCTTAAACGATTCTTGATAGAACAACAAAAACCATGAGAAAATAAGAGTCAAATCCTGCACTTCTAGAAGTTTCATATTATCGCTTTAGGGTTAAAAATGTAGTTAAGTATTTGGTACTCAGTGCTCTGTTTGTTGGTGGTGATTGTCTTATCATAAATAAGGAACTTTAACATTTTTCTTGAAGAAAATCACTGCAAAAATTCAATGTTAAGAGTAGGAATACTAACACATCAATTTTACAACTTACTTCTGAAAGAGACCATTTATTTCTGTGTTCTAGAAGATGAATAAGTAAAATCCATAATTCTTTAATGCACGAACATGAGCAGTGGTGACTTGCTAATGCTTCAGAAGGCCTAACCTGTGGAGAAGAACCAGAACGAGTTCTATACTAGGAGAATTTTACATGCTACATAACTCTCCAAATGTTTTAAAAGAAGGATTTAGATGACTTAAAACTGATGCTCAATTATATAAAATTGTTTACAAAAAATGTGCCATTCCATTAAATTTTAAAATAAATTCCCATTTGACTTTTTATTTTTTTAAAGTAGGCTCCACATCCAGCATGGAGCAAAAACTCATGACACTGAAATCAGGACCTGATCTGAGATCAAGAGTCAGATGCCCAACTGACTAAGCCACCCAGGAGTCCCTAAATTCCCATTTTACAACTAAAAAAACAGAATGAACTTTATTTTCAACCTTTAAAAAAGCCTTTGCTTTCGGTTGTTGTATAACATCAGCCATAGACAATAGATTAAAAAAAAAAAAAAAAAGATGGGCTGTGTTCCAATAAAATTTTATTTGCAAAAACAGACAATGTGTTAGAGATTTGGCCTTAGGGCAATGATTTCTTTTTGGGGGGTTGGGAGTAATGATTTCCTAACTGTGATCTAATCCATCGGCCACAACAGAAAATCTTCTAATAAAAAAAAAAAAAAAAAAAAAAGAAAGAAAATCTTCTAATAAAAAGATTAGAAACAAATTTTAATTCACTGTACAGCAGACTAAAAAAATTTTACAAGTCAGAACAAATGCAATTACTAGGGATTTATAAAGGTTAAGCAATTTTAAATTAAGCATTTTTTTTTTTAACAAATATATCCTTAATGGCCCTATATGATGCAAAAAGCATATGCACTATATGGGTATACCTAGATAAACAGATACATATACTTAAGTTATACCTAGACTTCAGAAATTCATTATATAATTACTATTTCACATATACTACATTCAAGTTTCTAACATAATACAGAGTGAGATAACTATTAAGGTCTTACTAGATGGTATTTGGCTAATCCACTAATTACATTAATTGTAAAATTACATAGATCAGATTTAAAAGATTTTGATAATACATAAAACACGATCTAAATTTTAAGAAATTATAAATCTTGATTTCCTGTAAGGTTTGTGCTAACAGTTTGAAATAACTGATAATAATCTTCAAATTTCCATTGCTAGAAAATGAGTAGGTAATGTAGAATCTTTAAATCACTGTATTAAACATTCTATTAAACACAATGTAATAAGAACACGTAATTTCCCCCATGATTCTAGACCTTTTTGAAAAACAAAATCTCTCTTTAAATTTATCAAGTGATTTTAGTTAAGTGTTTATTTACTGTTTATGTAACTACGTATATATTATTAAAGAGCTGGACTCTCCTATTTGAATAGAAGTTAACTTTCCAGTTGTCATAAACATCCTGTTTTTATTTATTTTTGATAAGACAGAAAAGGTTATTTCTAAAAATTAAAAAATGCCTCTGAAATGTTAATTTCAGCCCGTTTTAAATGTTCAAAACAATTCTTCTCCCATTCAACTCCCAGATAGTAATAAATATAAAACTAGGAGAAATAACATGTAAACCATTTCAGATTAAATTCTAATAAACCACACACCTTAAGGACTATTGCCGTTTAGTGTTAAAAATACAAATAAACTCTTAAAACATTACCTTGTCATACCTGTTGAGTGACAGGCTTATTAAATCACAAAGGAGATTTTCACATTGTTCTTCAAATAGGCTGACGTTGGTTAAATTGTCACCTGCCAGATTCATAAACTGATGACCGTATACAACTTGTTCTAAAAATGTAAATAAAATATATTCTATTTATAACTACAGATCTTACTAATTCAGAAGAAGCAAAGTAACTCCACGCCTTTAAATTAACAACAAAACTGCAACATACACAGGTAAAAACAAATTTCTTTAGAAATAAAAGTTAAATTTGAGGATAATTCCTTTCTTATGTGATCATTGATATACAGTTTTAAAAAAAAGTTTTCAATTTTCTCATGTGCCACTTAATTGATTTCTTTTCTTAATGAGGCCATCTTTAGAAAGTAACAATGTAATATCACTTAAAAAGAAAAAAAAACCAAAGTGCTAGAAAATCCTCAATATTTTTAAGCAATTAAAGGCTTCGAAACACTTTTTTTTAACAAATGCTGATAAATTAATCACACACAATTGCTTGTGGTGTGAAGAGAGCAAACCAAGATAAGATACTAAAATGTGTACCTATATCAGATTAAGTACACCTTCTAGAATTGCTCTAAGGAAATATATTGATATACAAAGTTCAAGTGAGAGAAGAAATTATGTATTTGTAGGCATCTTTGTACATTTGTGTGTATAAATATGTAAGTGTACACACATATACATATATACATACATGTATTTTTGTATTTATTGGTTTACTGAAAACCAGGTATGAAGATAATAGATGTCTTTATAACTTAAGTAATAAGTAATTAATAAATAAGTAATATTTATTGAAGATTACTAAGTTGAGAATAGACTCTTAAAATGCCAAATAGCAAGACCAAGAATTAAGCAATATACGAAATAAAAAAGCATTATCCATTATATATATGAACAATTAATTTTTTTAAAGAAGAAACATTAGCAAAAGATAATGAACAAGTAATAAAGCAAATATAAAAAACAACAAAATTATGGAAAGACGTTCAACTTCATTAGTACTGAGAAAATTGCAAAACAGAGATTCAATGTCATTTTTCAAGTATTAATTGGCTAAAAATAAAAATAATTAATAGTATCCACTACTGGCAAAAGAATAAGGCAAAGGCATGCTAACAGTATAGATAAATTGGGGAAACTGTACAGCAACAGTGTTTACAATATTAAAGCTGAATGTGCCACTCCAATGCTAAGAATCTACTCTATAGAATAACTTGTACATGTATTCAAAGATGCATATATATACTCAAGGATGTTCTATGAAATATTATTTGTAGTATCAAAAAAGTGGCAGTTGGGACCCCTGGGTGGCTTAGCGGTTGAGCGTCTGCCTTCGGCTTGGGGCATGATCCAAAGGGTTCTGGGATCGAGTCCCACACATCAGGCTTCCTGCATGGAGCCTGTTTCTCCCTCTGCCTGTGTTTCTGCCACTTTCTCTGTCTCTCATGAATAAATAAATAAAATCTAAAAAAAAAAAGCAGAAGTAGCTGAAATATTAAAAAAAAGACTTGACTAAATAAATTATGATAGAGCCATAACATATAGCCCTTAAATGAATGAAATATAAACTATACGTACTGACATGAAGAGATATCTAAAAAGCTACTGAATAAATAAACACTACACAGAATACTACCATTTGTGTTTAGTTAGAAACAAAGACAAAAATCCTACCCACAAAGTTCTATATATGTATGGTAAGATACTAAGTATGGAAAGAAAAATGGACCAAACTGTTCTCTTAAAAAAAGGAGTAAGACTTTTTACTTTGGTTACTATTTGATGTAAAATAAAAAATGAAAAACCCAGAAAGCACTTATTACTTGTAATTTTTAAGGTTTATTTTAAAAGGACATAAATCAGAAATCCATAAACTTACTGAATTTTTCACCAAGCATGTGAAGAATTTCTAGCACCAGCCAATGGATATCTAAGTGGAGATGTAGTAAATGCCATGATGGTGGAAAAAGCTGTGAATGACATTATCAACTGTGACTGAGAATTCATAGTACGTTAGTAGGTGTTTTATAGTATATTACAACAGTCCTCCATAAGCACAAGGATAAAGAACCAATTAACCTACCCACAATTCAATAGCTCAGGGAAAAACTCGGTCTTGTTCATTAGAGGATTTTTTTCACTGGAAGATCTTTGAAAGCATATTTTCATCTGATGGTTTAGGACAGACCCACCTTGGGGTGCCGAATAGACTTGTATACTAAGGGTCCCTTCCAACCAACCTCTGGTCAGCTGCAAGGCAGTAAGAGAATTTTTTAACTACTTATTTTCATAATCTTGTTCTAGACTTTAGCTAGGATATATGTTTTGAAATGTAATGAGTACCCAGGAACTATAAAGTATTTAACAGGAGAACTTTAGACTATCATGTAGACACTACTGAGATGTCCATTTAAAAAACTGAAGTTAAAAGCAGTGAAGAAATTTACCTTTCAATTCATGCATTAAGATTCAACTCTAATTCTATCTGATTCAAAAGCCAATGCTCTTAACTACTGTGCTGTTGCAGGACTGTCAAATAACCTTCCCCCAGCCAACATTTAATATCATCTTAAAAATAAATACAATGATTTACATGTTCTATTAAGAGAACAAGGAAGAATGATAAAGATGGAATTTATCTTATCACATTTGCAAACAAAATAAAATGCTACACTAGGGACCCCTGGGAGGCTCAGTGGTTGAGCACCTGCCTTCGGGCCCGGGGCATGATCCCAGAGTCCTGGGATCGAGTCTCACGTCTGGCTCCTTGCATGGAGCCTGCTTCTCCCTCTGCCTATGTCTCTGCCTCTCTCTCTTGTCTCTCATGAATAAATAAACAAAATCTTTAAAAAAAAAATGCTACACTAATAAAACAGCATTGGCTCAGAAATAGATAATAAGTAAACAGCAAAAATAGGCAAGGGAAATTAACATGGTATCTCAAATCAGTGGGGAAAACATGGATCATTCAAAAAAAGACTGGTTATTAACTTACTCCTTTGTAAGAAACTAAAGTTAGATTTCCCACCTTAAAAAAAAAAATTTCCCACCTCATAGCATATTTATAAAGAGATAAAAAGATAATTGTACAAAGTAGTACATTTTTAACACCCAAGAGATAATACACAAGGAAAACCTGACAAATGAAACTATATAGAAAACTTAAACCATCTGCATAGCAAAGCAGGTTAAGTGTTAAAAAAGAAAACTTTATGAAAATAATTGTAATATATAATATCCAATATTCTCTAATAAAAAAGTTCCTTAAAAATAATAAAAGACAGATGCTTAACTGAAAATACCAATTAAATCAATACAACACAAATATACAAAGCCTTGAAAGATACCTTTCACTTTGTAAGATCATTTGTTGTTTTTCAGAAAAGAACAGTATTTCAGGGTATGATTTTTTGTTTATATGCTTTAAAAATTCAGCCTTCTGATCTTCAAATACCCTCTTTTCAAGTTTGCCTAGTTAAAAAGCTTATGAAAAGCAAAACCTAGTTTGAGAAACTTTGCAGTCTTTATTTCCGCTGTTAGATAAATTATTAATTTTATTTATTTTTTTAAAGACTGTATTTATGGGTATCCCCGGTGGCCCAGCAGTTTATCACTGCCTTCGGCCTGGGGTGTGGTCCTGGGGACCTGAGGTCGAGTCCCAACTTTGGAATCCCTGCATAGGGCCTGTTTCTCCCTCTGCCTGTGTCTCTGCCTCTCTCTCTCTCTCTCTGTCATGAATAAATAAAATCTTAAAAAAAAAAAGACTGTATTTATTTATTTGATGGGGGGGGGGGTACATGCACAAGCACACAGGAGCAGAGGGAGAGGGAGAAGAAGCAGGCTCTCCTCTGAGCAGGGAGTGAGATTCAATACAGGGCTCAATCCATCCCAGGATCCTGGGATCATGACCTGAGCCTAAGACCAACCCAGCCACCCAGGTGCCCAAATTTTTATTTTGTTAAGCATTTGATGAATATCCAGAAAATAAAGCCAATCCCACTTATAGAAACCAAAATTAAAGAAAAATATCCCTTCCTCCATAATCTTTCCACGAATATTTATTGTCATGAATAAAAGCAATTACCTTAAAATAAAAAAAAATTAAAAAAACAAAAAGCAATTACCTATTTGCCTTCTATGTATTAGACATATGAACCTGTGAATTCACTTAGGACTCTTTATTTTTAATATGACATATATTGGTCCCTGATAAGAAGAGTGCATTTTTTTTGTTGTTAAATTTCACAGAAATATATAAACATTTTTTCATATTTTACATTTTGTCAAAGACACATTCCTAAAATCCAAATGTTATTCAAATTGGTAAAGTTAAATAGAAGGAAAGAAGTTGAGAGTTCAGGGAATCCCATGGGGAATTATAATTTGCCATTCATATAAGCTCACATTTCCTATGGAGAATTTGTTAATTACATCTATAAGCTGGGTCATGCTGTCAATACAAATTTTTAAAAAACAAACCTTCAGTAGGAATGATTTCACAGGTAGAAAAAAAGAGCATAGTTTAAATAATCTTAATCATATTCCAAAAAGTCTCAAAAGTTACTAAGAATAGAAATACTGCTATGATTTTGAAAGTGTAACTTTTATAAGATGATCTTGAATTTTACTATAACATAATCTAGGGTTTCCCCAAATCTTTATCAATGGGAAAAATGATACAAATTTTTAAAAATAAAGGTTTTTTGCTTTGAAATTTGTACATATTTGCATGTTATAAACTAGAATTTTTTTTATAAACTAGAATTGAGAACAGCTATCACTGCTTTAGTATAGATTTAGTATAGATTATAGGTACTTTAATTAATTTTAATTTATTTAATTTTCCCAATAACTAGGAAAATATACCAACTACACACATGAGGAGACGGAGGCAAGAGGTTTTCCTTGCCCAATGGCATATAATTAGAAGAGGAGCCAGAATTTCAGTCAGGCAACCTGGTTCCCGAGCTTCACTCTTGACTAGTTTCCCTCATTCTTGAATGAATGAATATTCCTTGTGCAAAGAAAAAAACTGATGATTTAATAATTAAATGAAACAAGTCAAACCTTAATCTGGTTTTGATTTACAAATGCTCCTAGATTAATACTGGGAAGTTCAGATAGATGTCCAATATACAAAAGTAATCCGTGGAGTTCATTAACCAACACAGAGGGTAGTTGTGCCTCCAAAGTTTCATAGGGATGGACAGGAACAGGACTCTCAGCACTTTGTACTTTCAGGTACCTAAAAAGATAGATACAATAAATAACTAGAGTCTGGATGAACTTGCACTCAAAAATTCATGCAGAAATAAAAATATTCATTTGACATCCTACCTAAAGATGAAAACCTTGACATAATGAAGAAATGTCACACACTGCTGCCTAATACTGTCTGCGTTGCAGTGTAGGGTTGATATCTTCCCTGAAACCAAAACAGATTGTTAATCAAAGTCTAAATAGTTAGTGGGCAGTGACAAAAAACATTTATAAGCCATACAAGTAGCAATTCATTTGTGATTTCATCCCTTCCCAATTCATGACTCTATCATACATTCTGATCCAACCAAAAATAATTAGCACTTCCTGCTGCCTGAACTTTTAACACATCTCGATGATTTGGTCTATACAGTTGTTTCTATCTGGAACTCTTCTTGTCCTCAAAATTTCTGCCTACCTATTTTCTACTTCATCTCTGTAGACCCGAGATGTGGCATCACTCTGTGATGGGCACGTAAACAGCCCGTGGCTCCCACAGCAGCTTATACTTGCCACGATTACTACACTTTTCCATCTATCACATCCTATGCTTATGTGTCTGTATGTCCTACCAACTATAAACTCGACAGGTTTTTCCACTTTGATTCATTGTCACCTTATATAGTACCTGGCATGAAACAGAGCCTCGGGTGATAAATAATACTCAACATTTACAGAGCACATACTGAAAAAACAAAACAGTCCTGACAGTCGACTGCTAACAACTAGGTCATGATGTTCCCTCCCAAAATATGATATAAAAAATATTATCAAAATATATCAAAAATAATCAAATCAGACAAGGCCACTCTGTGATTATGGTGAAACAAGACAAAAGCAAAATCTCTCTGTAATCATGTCTGAATACAGAAACATGGCACTATGCAATTACAGAAAAACAAACAAAATACAAAAACAAAATATTTCTCTTGTGCAGCTAAAATGACTATTACTACGCTACTAATTAAAACCTTCCCTAGCCTGTCTTTCTTGGCCCTATCTCCTAGACAAAAATTAACATATTCATTACACTGTTCCTGCTTCTTAACAGCATCCAATCAAAAATAAAAGGCCTGGCCCCCTTAAACTCTACTCCAAATCAGCCAGCACAAGTGCAAACCCTATCACAAGCCCCTCTCTTTCCACTGAGAAGCCCCAATTGTTCCTCATGATGGGTGTACTTCCTTCTTCTGTCAGTAAGTTACTCAACCTGTCATTGACCAAAGGTGTATTCCAGGTGATCTTTAGTTGCTGAGCATCACCAATAACAGATATTAGCCTAAGCACTTGAATGATATCACTTAATCCTCACAAGAACTCAATAATGAGATGGGAACTATTCTCTGGTATGAGACTGACAGATAGGGTTGGAACCCAGGCTGACCAGAGTGCCATGATTCTAATTACTACACTGTAGCACAATTGCCAGAAAGGAGAAGCAGTTAGCTTGCACTAAAACACACTGCCTTTCAATTCCCTTCACCACCTTAACATATACCAAACCCCCCAATGACTAACTCATTAAACGTCAAACACAAACAGAAAGAAGAGCAAAGAAGGCAGCATGAATTCAGGCAATTTTTCTCACTTCCCACTCCCAAAGCAAGTTGCTAATTCACTTAAAAAATGTTTAGCTTTAAATCAATTTTATCACAAATACAGAAAATACTATAAATCTCAAAATTTAAGTGTCGTATTTTTCTGAATGCTAAACACTATCATGAACTTCTAACCTAATGCTTCTTCCTCCATGTTACTATGATATCTCAATATGCATCATAGACAGATGTGTAATTCAATCCTTTTTGCCATTAAAAACACTTAAAACTTACCAAAATCACAGTTGGCTTGTAATAAGGTTTCCAAATTGTACAGCTGCTGCCTAATTTAAAAAACGTAAGGTAAGTTAATTTTGTAAAAGTTTAAAGCATGTAATAATCATAGGGATAATGTTTTCAAATCTATTACATAGCTTTAGTATGTGCATAACCTCTCATTTGTCAATGTTTAAAATACTTTGTGAATGTTTATTACAGGGTCAACTTTAGATAGTAAAGATGGAGAAAAGATAAAACACGCTTTTTTGTCTGATCTTCCAAAAACCTCTATTAAAAGCTGCATATAGGGGATCCCTGGGTGGCGCAGCGGTTTGGCGCCTGCCTTTGGCCCAGGGTGCGATCCTGGAGACCCGGGATCGAATCCCACGTCAGGCTCCCGGTGCATGGAGCCTGCTTCTCCCTCCGCCTGTGTCTCTGCCTCTCTCTCTCTCTCTCTGTGACTATCATAAATAAATAAAAAATTAAAAAAAAAATTTTAAAAGCTGCATATATGTGTATATAATTATAAATATCACAGACCTTACTATCACGAGATATTGTTTATATACTCTCAGAAAATTTAAGATACTTATATAAAAACCCTAGATTAACAGTTATATAATGAAATGTTAAATTGTATCGAACAATTATACTACTGAAGTTCAGAAAAGGAATAGAATAACTTAGACTAGAGTTATCAAGGAAAGTAATATTTATGATGTCCCCCTTCAATACCTTTTCAGGTAAGCTCTTGTCATTCTTCCTAATTTCCTTTCAACTCTTTAAATATTGACCCATCTTCATGACCTATGTCCAGAATAAAGACTCAACTCATTCTATAATGTTCAGGTTTGCAGAGAATCACTCACTCAACCTGTTTCCCAATAAAAAACATAACAAGGCACTGATACAGTGTCCCTTTACAAGGTCTCAGGGGATGAGAAGAAATCTCTCCATCTTTCCATTTTCATTTAAATGTACCACATACATATTCTTAATGTATTTCTGGATAATAATTTAACAACTGATTCCATTTCAAAACCATGTAAAAACTAAATATGGACCGGGTTTTAAATGGTAAGTATTTTGTTAAATGATAATGAATGTTGTTAACCATGATAGAGATACTGTTTATGTTTTTTAAAAGTTCGTATTTTTAGAAAATGTTTATTGAAATATTTAAGGGTGAGATAACAGGATGCCTGGAATCTGCTAAAAATACTTAACCCAGAGGATCCCTGGGTGGCTTAGTGGTTTAGTGCCTGCCTTCGGCCCAGGGCATGATCCTAGAGTCCCGGGATCGAGTCTCACATCGGGTTCCCTGCATGGAACCCTCTGCCTGTGTCTCTGCCCCACCCCACCCCCGTCTTTTATGAATAAATAAAATCTTTAAAAAAAATACTTAATCAAAAAAAAAAAAAAAGAGGAAAAGGGACAGATGAAGGAAATGAAATAAAATCTTGATGTCTATTGCCACTGAGGAAGTATGTGAAGGTTCATTATGGTATTCTTGCTACATTTGTTTATGTTTGGAAAATTTCATTAAAATTTTTTAATGATGTCTAAGCTAATCATATCAACTAATCATATTACTATACAGTCTGAAAGATTTTTGGAAAGTCTGAGCTCATTCTCTAAAAAAATCAATAAAAGACTATGATGATTCAACTAACGCAGTATTTTAGTTTTCTTCCAAAACTGTAATATAGTTCAAAGCCTTAAATATTTGTCTTCAATAAATGATGCCAGACATAGAATAAAAAGTCTGGAAAAAAAAAAAATGAAGATTCACTAAAAAAAAAAAAAAAAAAAAACTCACTGAAATCACCGCTCCAAACATGACTACTTGACTGTTGTTTTTTGTTTTGTTTTTTGTTTCTTGTTTTTAAAGATTTTACTTATTTACTCACGAGAGACACAGGGGGGTGAGGGTGGGGGGTGGGCAGAGACACAGGCAGAGGGGGAAGCAGGCTCCATGCAGGAACTCCAGGGACTCTAGGATAAAACCCTGAGCCAAAGGCAGATGCTCAACCACTGAGCCACCCAGTCGTCCCTACTTGATTGTTGTTATAAGTTGAGAGAGCAATATAAACAACTCTACTGGTGCTTTTGTAGTATCTTTATTAGAAACCACCCAGCAATGGAACTTACACAACTGAATAGCATCTATGCTCAAAGGTAGTTAAAAACAAAGCAAAACATACCTGAATAAATGAAAGAGAACTCTTGATGAATTCACTAATGCTGTTTCAGTAACCCACTGAATGCCAAATATTTCCACTGTATCTTCTTCAAAATTAGTTGGTAAAGGATCAAGATTCAATATTAATCTGAAATGGAAACTCTGATTTAAAATCATAAAAAGTACGCTAAATCCCATACTTTCGCATATCTTTTTTGTCATTATATAAATCCGTTATTTTATGTGACATGTCAACAATGATGTCATAAAGTCATAATATGCCTTGGTATCTTACATATTCAGGAATACTAAATTTAGATTGTATGAAAATTCAGTTATATACAGTGACTTTAAAAAGTGTAACTAAAGAGCAGTGTGACTTAGGGGAAAAACTCAAAAAGAAGTCTGGGAACATACTTTTGCCTATGGTCTTCAATCGAAGAGTTTCATCCTTCGAAGGGACATTTAATTTTTAAAACAGCTAAAAGTTGTTCTGGGCCATGTCTGGGCAGCACAATCAAACGGAGTATCTCTTTTAAGGTCCCAAACATGGTACAATTATAAAATCAACAAAAATGGTTTCCTTCCTGACTCAAATTGACTCGGCAGGTATTCCCAAAATATTTTAATAACTGCAGTTTTGCTGCAATTTGTGTACATCTGCCCAAGGCAAGAACTTTGAAGAGTAACATTCCTGTGAATTTGTGCAATATGGTGTATTTATTAAAAAGTTAAAACGAAAATAAATCTGTATAGGCACACAGGATTAGAAACACTAGGGCAACAAAACAATGTGTATGTCTAACCTGAGAATCATCGAGAAGCTCCAGAATATTATCTCATGTTTTAGAAGGATATACCACTTCAAAAAGGCCAGCCAGGTTCAGAATTCACTTTAAGTAAAAGGGAAATTAGTAGCCAGCTTTCTACCCAAAGCTCGGTGGCATTGAAATAGGAAAACATCTGGTAGCAGGAAGTTTTGCTCAATATCCAAAAACCTTAGCTTTAACCAGGCAACCAACAACAGAACTCAGAGCCTGCACCCATGTTACACACTAAGCCCACATACAAATGCATGGCTTGAACGCCGGCTCGAGCGGATTGAAATCATAAAACAACATTTCTAGCTGGTGAAAAATTTGAGAAGGGAAAAACAAAATCTCCGACTTTTTTTTGTTGTTGTTGTTGTTTTTACCTACCGTTTAAGGGCTCCGCTGGAAAGGTAGGACTCTCCAGAAAAATGATTTCCTCCTGCTCTGTTGTCAAAACCGCAAGAAAAGCAAGGGGGTTTGCACCATTCTGTCCCCAGCTCCTGTTCCAAGCTGTCGGTCAGGAACGTCGACGCAGCGGAACAGTTTTCCATGATTCACTTTTTCTGCCCTGAAATGTGTGGGGTTCGTGATTATCATCCAAGACTCCAAAGACACTGTGGTTAGATTCCAGGAGGCGGGGCGGGCCAAGAGACTTCAAAGTTCTCAAAAAGTCATCCCAGCACACACACACACACAAAAACAAAACAAAACAAACAAACAAACAAAAAACGCCCGAGAAGCCGATTGCTCAACGACTGTCCCCACCCCACACCCTGATGCTAAGGCCGACAGAACTTAGGCAGAATGCACCCCCGACTGGCTGTGGCAGGAACTTCACATCCGCCACATCCAGGTCGGATCCCGCAGCCCGGACGGCGCCAAGAGGAAAGCAAAGTGGGCAGGACCCACCCGGCTCCGGGTCCCGACCCGCCTCCACCCGCAACGTTACCGAAACGTACCGAAGCCCGTTTCCTTCCCTAGAGCAGCGCGGCGGAAACGCCCCGGCGCACAGCCCGCGGTGGGGCTCAGGGACGGCCCCGCAGCAATCTTCAGTCCTCCGGGCGGGGAGGCCAGTCCCGCCAAGGTCCCCACTCTGCAGGCCCAAGGGGGCCCGTGTCCCGCGCGCCCGGGAGCCCCCCGCTTGGTGCACCGCGTACCTACACCCCCTCTGGGACTCCAACCCCGGCGTCTGCGAGCTCTCCGTCAGGCACCGGCGAAATTCCCGCCACCGCGCGCCCGCGCTCCCGAGGGGCGGGGCCACGGCGCAGCCCGCCCCCGGGGCTCCGCTCGCGAGGTCTCCGCGGGAACCGCCGGCACTCCGCAGGTTCTCGCGAGAGGCGCTTTTTTTTTCTTTCCTCCCCTCTGTGTGAGGAGCTTTAATTGGTCAGTTCGGCTGGAAGGCGGGGCCTCCCGGGGAAGCGAAACTGGAGGCTGAGGTGAGCAAGGCCTGGCGACAGCTGGAGTTCCCGTGGGCTGGACCCCGAGGAGAGAGTTTTGCTCCAGCGAGCTCGAAGTGGGTACCTCGTTAACACGCAGAGCCGCGCCGTCGCCTCTCGTGGCCGCGCTGGTGCCGGCAACTCTTTTGTTAGGATCGAGGATGCCTGTTGTTCACGCTCTGTGGACGAGGCCAGTGTAGAGGAGCGCTGAGGAAGTCAGAGTCCCCCTCGCTGTTGGTATAAAACCGTCGC
Organism: Vulpes lagopus; assembly: GCF_018345385.1. Classification (NCBI taxonomy): domain Eukaryota; kingdom Metazoa; phylum Chordata; class Mammalia; order Carnivora; family Canidae; genus Vulpes; species Vulpes lagopus. The sequence continues at coordinate 17,270,866 of NC_054824.1, read as the reverse complement.
TCCTCTCATTTACGGTACATCTGAGGTACAGCTCATGTGCAACATATTTTTTTTTAAGATTTTATTTATTCATTCACGTATGTATTCATTCATGAGGGACCCAGAGAGAGGGGCAGGCTCCATGCAGGGAGCCCGACGTGGGACTCGATCCCAGGACCCCGGGGTCACGCCCTGGGCTGAAGGCGGGCGCTAAACCGCTGAGCCACCCGGGCTGCCCCCACCATGGGCAGCATTTTTATCTTTAAAAAAAAGTTTTCCTTAAGATCTACTCAGGAGGTTTTCCGATCCAAATCGGAGATAACACATTTAAGCGTGTCACGGACTTCAGATTCAGGAGAAACGTTACCAACTGCTCTTCCGAATCTGCTGTGATTTTGTGTACTCGGCATTGCCCATCCCTCCAGAAGAGTTTGTCCCGTGTTTAATGCCTATACAGAGAACCTGTCATAATTCCTCCTTTCAAACCAAATACTGCCCATTTTCTAAGAAATGGGGTGAGGTGGGAAGAAAAACACAATATGATCCCTGACTACAACATAGGGCTCCTGTGATGGGCGCTATGTCCATTGTGTTCAGATGATGTGCCCTAAGATTTGATGCCTTCCTAGCCACCACTGCAGCTCTTTTTAGGCACCATGTGGAGTTCGACCATGACCTATAGCCTCATCTACAACAATCCGTAGGAAATAGTGTGTATGTAAGAGAATATAGGACCCTGGCACTGTTTAGGAGACCTGGGCTGGCAGAGAGTCATTATCTCTTCCTCTAATCAAAACGTTCAGATAGATCCCTTTTTCCTTTTTTTCAAGGACCTGTTGAATGCTCAACTTGGTTGAACCAGTCAGTAGAATGGGAAGAACCAAATAAATTCCCTGTAAATCATGTAAGCTAATACTGTAATGCATTTCAGCAAGAATCCCTGGCAAGTTAACAGCATCCTGAAGGGAGGTAATTAAAGATGCTTAATGAAAAAGGGTCATGTATAAAGATATGGACAGGGTTACTAGAAAACAAAGAGTAATCATAAAACATCCAGAACTAATCAGAGAGTCATTATCACACGTAGGCCTAAGAGGTTTGGAGAAAGACGGATTACCAGAGGCCAAGGAGACTTACCGCTACAGGAGACAGCCACCTACCTGATAGCCACCTATGGTACCTTCATAGAGGAAAGTATCTACTGCCAACCCACAACCCAGCAGAAACCAGCTGGAAGGATTTTTTTTTTAATTTTTATTTTTTTAAATTTATTTATGATAGTCACAGAGAGAGAGAGAGAGAGAGAGAGGCAGAGACATAGGCAGAGGGAGAAACAGGCTCCACGCGCCAGGAGCCCGACGTGGGATTCGATCCAGGGGCTCCAGGATCACGCCCTGGGCCAAAGGCAGGCGCCAAACCGCTGCGCCACCCAGGGATCCCCCGGCTGTAAGGATTAAGTATTCGAACCATTTTCCCTCCACACTTCAGTGTCCAACTGGTGGTTTTCATTGGCTAAAACCAACCTAAGAACAGAGAGCAAAGATGTAATCTATAAATTTCAGGCTCCTAGGATAGAGCCCTGGCTGAAGAAAGGTAGAGAGTGATTCTGACAGAAAAGGGTAAATTTTATCAAGAAGACATAATAATACTAAACGTATAACAGAGCTTTAATATACATAAAGGGACAAATATTATTAATTATAGGAGAAATACTCAATAATTAGTTACAGACTTCAACACTTCTCTCTCATAGTTGGTGGAACCAGTAGAGAGAAAATTAGTATAGACTTGAACAGCACTACTACAAACTTGACCTAATTGGTGTATTTATAGGTGACTCAACCTGACAATAGCAGAATACACTCTTTACAAGTGCAGATGGAACACTAAGGTAGACTGTATTCTTTGCCAGAAATCAAATTTTATCAACTTTAAAGGACTGAAATTGTACAAAGTATGTTGTTGTCCACCACAATGGAATTAAACTAGAAACCAATAACAGATATCTGAAAGAAATCTCTACATATTTGAATACTAAGTAACACTTCTAATTAGCCCATGGATCAGAGAATCACTAGGAAAATGAGAAAATATTTTGAATTAAATGAAAATGAAAGCACATTAGAATTTATAATTTTAAAAGCTTACCTTAGATAAAAAAGTTCAATGATTTAAATTTCTGTCTTAGGAAACTAGAAAAAAACCCAAGCAAAACAAAACCAAGTCAAGCAAAATGAAGGAAATAATAAAGTGGAAAAATAAATGGAATGAAACAGAAGAATAGAGGAAATAAATGCAATCAGAAGATGGCTCTTTGAAGGGGATCTGGGTGGCTCAGTGGATTGGTATCCAACTTTTGATCTCAGCTCAGGTCTTGAACTCGGGATCATGAGTTTAGGCCCCATCTTGGGCTCCATGCTAGATGTGGAACCTACTTTAAAGAAGGAAGGAAGGAAGGAAGGAAGGGAGGGAGGGAGGGAGGGAGGGAGGGAGGGAGGAAGGAAGGAAGGAAGGAAGGAAGGAAGGAAGGAAGGAAAAAAAATGTTGGTTCTTTGAAAAGAGCAGTATAATTGATACACTCTTTAGCCAGCCTGATCAAGCAAAAAAAGAGATAGAAAATATAAATTACCCATATCAGGAATTAAGATATGTCATCACTACAGACTCTATAGACATTATGAGGATATTAACATTTTTATGCCAGGAAACAGATGAAATGAACAAATTCTTTGATAGATACCCACTGCTAAAGCTCTAAAGAAGATAAAGAAAACTCAAATGGTTCTATTTCTATCATAGTAATTTTAATCTTTATTTTAAAAACTCCTCTCTCTCTCTCTCTCTCTCTCTCTCTCACACACACACACACACACACACACACACACCACACACACGTACACACAGTTCTTAAAATTCCAGGACCAGGTGGCTTTACTGTTGAATTCTCCCAAACATTTAAGGAAAGAATAATATCAGTTCTCTACTAATTCTTCCAAAAGATAGAAAAAGATGAAATACTTCAAAACTCATATAATGTGTTCAAAATTATATGCAAGCTTCACAAAGAAAATTATAACCCAGTATCATTCACATGAAGACAGAAAATTTCCCAAATAAAATCCGGCAATATATATATAAAAAAGAATGACATATACTAAGAAAATCAAGTTCATCTTGAGAATGCAGGGTTGGTTCAAATTTCTAAACAAAATTGGAGTAGTTCATTCTATCAACATCACCTCAATCCTCAGAAAAAAAAAATCACTTGAAAAATTTAATATTTATGATAAAAACTTGGCAAATCAGGAATGAAAGAAAATTTCCTTAACCTGATAAATGGCAACGATGGCAAACCTACTATTGAAATCATGAAAATGAATGCTTTTTCCAGAAGACTGGGAATAAGGCAATGATGTCTACTTTCTGTACTTCTATTCAGCTGGAGGTAACCAATTCAATAAGGTATGAGAATGAAAGAGATAGAAAAGGAGGAGTAAAGACTGCTATCATTCTTAGATGACATATTTATGTAGAGAAATCCTTAAAACTCTAAAAAAAAGATATTTAATCTATTTTTTCTGTGGCATATCAACTGGAGGTAGGAGAAGAGAGCAGTTGTTAGAGATTTGGGGAGAGAAAAGATGTGTCCTCATCATTATTAGTAAGTAAAAAAGTGTATTTACTAGGAAAGTGCAGTAAGAATGTCTGGGGGTGTTGAGTGACTATTTGAGATTTATGATGAAAAATTAAGAGTTTAGTTAGCTTAGTTTTGTGATTTTCTCCCAACAATATTCAGAAGGGGAGGACATATGGTAGAATTTGAATGTTGTATTAATGAACCCATTCTGACTTACTGTTTCCTTTTAAATGTATTTATAAATCTTCTATGTGATTACTACTATGTTATCAGACTCAATGTCATGTTTTTAATAGGGAAACTTTATCAATTCAATTGAATCTAATATATCCCAAAGGTTAATTTCAGAAGTGTTATCACCATTTTAATTGAAATCTTATTTAAAGTTTAAGACCATTTCCTCATACCTTAAATGAAACCGACAGTCACATTGCCTTTATAGTTACTACTTATAAGTCTGGAATTGGATTTAGCATTTTGGTAAAATCTGACCAAAATTATAATACAGCTCTAATGATCTTAGTATACAATTGGCCATCATTGAGGATACGCTAAGAGAGCTAACTCAGTTATGAAAATATTAGGTTTTCTCTATGAACTATCTATTGCCAGTGTGTATACAACCCACCTTCAGTTGACTTTCTATCAACTCACAATATTTTATTACACTAATTATGTGCAAGAGATAATGAACTAATGTTCCAAGTGCTGCTTGGAACATAGATATCATGATTTAAATGACTATTTCAGCAGTGATGGGAAGATTTAGTTACTTGAGAAGGAGCAACTTTTCTGTATCATAAAAGGAATTCTCCTGCAGGTGTTGTGTGCATTGGGTCATTAATAGTATACCCTATGGGGACCTTAAACATCTGGACCCAAGGAAATTTCATTATTGATCCTCATTCATTTTTCTGTACATTTACTATCATCGCCTCCTGCATATGCTCTCATTTTATTTCTTTTTGCCTCCTGAAGCTTGATTGATCAATTATCCCTCTTCTTTTTACCTTCAATCTCTCCCTCTCCCTTGCCCTTTTTCTTGAAGCCCACCAAGGTAGGCAGTTTCTAACATGGCCCCCAAGAATCTCTGCTGCCTGTATTCATGCCTTTGTGTAATCATTTCCACTTAAGTGTGGACTAAACCTAATGACTTGCTAATAATGAAAAGAATAAGGCAAAAATTGATGGCATATCACTTCTATGATTAGGTTACAAAAGACTGAGTTCCGTTTTGCTCACACTCTCTCTCAATGTCACTTTTTCCCTCTTGCTTTCTCAACTTGTTTACTTTGAGGAAGTAAACTGCCATAGTAGGGAAGACTATATATCAAAACTGAGGGCACGTTCTGGCCAACAGCCAGTGAGGAACTGTGGCCCTCAGTCTAATAGTTCACAAGGAAATGAATCCTGATAGCCAGTGTGAGTGAGCTTGGGAAATGGATTTTTTCCCCAGTTGCATCTTGAAATGACAAAGCCTAACCGATTAGGATTACATAGAATTTAACCTTGTCTAGACAGGGATTTGTCCTTTGCCCTTGGTTTATGGAAAGCATCTCTAAATAAGCTTTGGAAGGTTTTGTGTGATGAGAGTGTCTTTTTGCCTGGGGGCCTTGGGTCATCCTGGATAATCTGACAGTATGGGTTTAGGGTGGACCTGGCCTCATCCAAAAGACCAACAGCGTGATTTAGGGTGGGGTTTTGGGTCATGCAATATCAGTCAACCTGGATACTGAGATCAACCACATGGGTAATGATTTGATCATGCCTATATAATGGAGCTCCAATAAAAACTCTGAACACCGAGGCTTGGGTAAGTTTCCCTAATTGGCAGTATTCCAGTCTGATTACTGAAGATTGTACGGGTGCTCTACTATTTCCTAAACATTTGTGGAATAGATTTTCATGTCATATAATGTAATTTTTTTTTTTTTTTAGATTTTATTTATTTGAGAGGGAGAAAAAGAGAAAGCAAGTGAAAGCATAAGAGCAGGGGGAGGGAGAAGTGGACTCCTTGCCAAGCAGAGAGTCTGATGCAAGGCTTGATTTCAGGACACTGGAATCATGATCTGAGGCAAAGGCAAATGCTTAACTGACGGAGCCACCCAGGCACCCCAACACATACCTTATACACACACACTATATATGTAATATATATAATATACATAATACATATATATATATATTACATACTGTAACAGAATAATTGTGGCCATATCTGTCTCCTTACAAGATTATTCACTTGAAATTTGTCCATTATTATGTTCTTAGTGTTTAGGATAGTACCTGCATATACTAAGTAGGTCCTTAAAAGTACTTCTGACTAAATGAATAAAATATTGTATCAGGTGTTCAGCTATTAACAATCTTTTGGGGGGAAATCTTTTTGAAAGATGTTATAATTGCACTTTCTTAGCCATGGAGTTTCAGCTGAGGCAACAATATGAGAAAAATTATTGTAAGGTATGCCATATTCTGAGACGCTAGATCATTATTACAAAGAAGATGGCCCAAATTTGTTTTTATCAGCATTAGCTGATCATTTAATTTTAGTCTTTGTTTAAAAAAAAAAATTCACTAGCAGTTAGAGTTTTACGAGTGGGGGTTTCTTTAGAGACTACATGTGGAAGCCTGTACTTTTACCAAGGCAAGGGAAGGGAACTGCTGAGAACCACTTTCAAAGATTCATATGTATCCCCTGGCATTTGAAGCAGGGGATCCCAGTCTCTGTGCTGACAAATCTAAAGGCAAAAGGTTGGCTGGAGTGGCTTGTAGTGTTAGGGCAAGGAGAGAGAGCCATAGAGAGAGTGTGCTGTATTGCCACTGGGGTGGGTAAACAGTGTTTGGGTCCTGAGGGAGGTAGCCAGACCTGAGGAGTCTTAAGAGGAAGCTTGTCCAAGCTGAGTCCTCCTGACTGAGGTGACATCAAGAGGAAGAGACTGGAAGGTCACTGGAAATTGGGTGTTGAGGAGCAGTCATCTGCAGTTGCAAAGAGGAGTTACAAATTGGGTCAAAACTCTTCCTTGCTTAAAATCCTTAAGTGGCCTCCATCTATAGTTAGAATGAAATCTAAACTCCTCATGTTTCTGTTTTGACCCCTTATGTCCACAGTCTTATCTTGTACCACTCTCTATTTCTTTTGCAAATTAACCACATTGCCCTTTCAGTTCTCACACATTCTTTCCTGCCTCAAAATGTTTGTGCAAACTCTGCCTTATGCCATAACTTTTTTTTTTTTTTCTCTTGCCTTTTCTAGGCCTGGCTCCTTTTTATCCTTGAGATTTTAGCTAAGATTTCTGTTGACCCTTTATTTCAGTGCAAATTTTTGTAATAGCTTGAGTTGGGTAAAGCTGCAAATGATATAAAACTCAAAATAACTATGGCTTAATAAGAAAAATAATCTTCCGTCTCACATGAGAGTCATAGAATCAGTCTAGACCTGGTGGTGTCGCATGGTAGCAGGATCTCCAGAGCTTTAAATCTTGTGTCTCTATAATGTGTGGCCTCTATTGCAAGTTCACCTCTTAGTTCATGAAGGCTGCTTTTGCTGTGGCCAGCACATGTATATTCTAGCTGTCTGGAAAGAAAAAAAGGGAAAAGGGCATGTAAGCCCCTAAACGGAATTCTAGAAGTTGCTCATACTACATACGTTTACATATAGCATCACAGGCCATATCTTGGAAACCATAATGTCCACCTTCAGATGTGCCTAGGCATTTCACCTAGTTTCTGACCCACTTTGGTACTTCCTTGTTCTTAGTTTAGCTGTGTCACATCTCGCTAACAAGCTAGACAAGCTGGGAAGGGCAATCTATTCTAACTAAAATTAGGGGACAGGTTGATATGAATATGAGGGACAACTAGCAATTGTCCTGGCAAATACCCATTGGTTTTATTTTCTCATAGTGCTAAATTATAGAGCCTAAAACATTTCCCTCTCATTGAAGCCTTCTATGATCACTTGATCTAAAGTAAATTTCTATAATAATTTGGGTTGGGTTCAGCTACAAGTGACAAAATTTCAGCATAGAAGTGGCTTAACAAGAAAACAGTTTAATCCCCTTTCATGTGAAAGTTATGCATTTATTCTAGGGTTTGCATGGAATGTCATTCAGTTACACTAGTTATATCAGCAAACTATAGTCCATGGGCCACATCTGGCCTGCCATCAGGTTTTCTAAGTTTTATTGAAACTCAGAAATACCCATTAGTTAACATATTGTCTGTGTTTACTTTTTTCCCTACAGCTTCAGAGTTGAGGGTTGCAACTAAGAGTGTATGGATCACAAAGCCTAAACTATTTGCTACTTGGCCCTTTATTGAAAAAAAAAAACCTGTTAACCCTTGAATGATATTAATAGGTTTGTTGTATAATGTTTACTTAAAGGCATCAATTTCCTTGGAGCTCAAAGATTTTTCCCTCTGAAAACCAGAAATTATAAGTAAAAGTGTTTTAATATGTCCCCGCAACACACTTTCCACCCCCACCCAGTATCTTCTTTAATTTTCTATTTCTAAATTGAACACCAATAAAAGTTAATTAAAAAAAAATAATTTTCTATTTCTTTTTTTTTTTTTCAGGAAGTGAGTGATGAAGACTCTTTAATTTTTTTACTTTGCAATGTTTTCTGGCTAATCCTTAAGATGCCACCATTCTAAGACTCAAAGAGTGCCAGAGCAGAAAAGTAGTTTAAGAGTCAGGGTATAGGATACTCTTGTGTGTCACCCAGATACTCCTTCCAGGATAAAAGATTTCTTTTCCCCTAACTGCTGAAGTGCTGCTGTCAACTCTGGGCTATCAGCTCTTTTCAAAATTGCTTTGAGTAAAGAGAGCCAGCTTACCCAAATCGGTGCATCTGATATCCAATGGCAATGGCATGAAGGTATAAATGCCCAGTCTTCCCTCCTCCTGACTTAAGTTGGGATAACTGTGAAGGGTTATCTCAGCTTCCGAGCTCCCATCAGTTGCCTGAAGCCTCATGGAAATTACATTGCAGCTCAACATCTCCCTCTGCCCTGTACTCCTTTTCCCCCCTTCCTTCCACGGGTGATTCCCAAGAGAACTACTTAGTAAACTTCTTGCATATTAATCTCTACTCTACTTTCATGATTTTCAGAAGCTGAATCTTATGGATTTTCTAAGGTACAGATTTGGGAACGGGGAGAGCCAGAACTGGTGGTCTATTTAGAAGATTAAACCAGCTACAACATTTCCTTAAACCAAAGCCTAATCCAGAACAAGGCCCCAATTATCTCCAATTCTCTCCAATTCTATGAGGACTGAGAGAGGTGAAGATGCTGTAGAAGAAAAATTTGAAGCTAGCAGAGATTGCTTTGCTTCATGAAGTTTAAGGAAAGAAGCCATCTCTATAACATCAAAGTCCAAAGTACAACAACAAAGTACAAAGTACAGCTTCTAATGTGGTGCGTGTGTATATATATATATGCAATGGAATATTACTCAGCCATTAGAAACAACAAATTCCCACCATTTGCTTCAACATGGATGGAACTGGAATGTATTATGCTGAATGAAGTAAGTCAGAAGGACAATCATTATATGGTTTCACTCATGGGGAATATAAAAAATAGGGAAAGGAGAGAAAATGAGTGGGAAAATTTAGAGAGGATGACAAAACATGAGAGACTCCTAATTCTGGGAAATGAACAAGGGATAGTGGAAGGGAAGGTGGGTGGGGGAATGGAGTGACTGGGTAACAGGCACTGAGGAGGGCACTTGATGAGATGAGCACTGGGTATTACATGTTGACATATCGAACTCCAATAAAAAACATATAAATTTATATATATATATAAAACAAAACGTACCACTTCTATAAAGTACAAAGTACAAGCTGATGTAGAAGCTGCAGTAAGTTATCCGGAAGATCTAATTAAGATAATTAATGAAGATGGTTACACTAAACAATAGATTTTCAATGTAGATGAAACAGCCTTCTGTTGGAAGAAGATGCCATCTAGGACTTTGATAGCTAGGAGATTAAATCAATGCTTGGTTTCAAGGCTTCAAAGCTTCAAAGGACAGGCTGACTATCCTGTTAGGGGCTAATACAGCTGGTGACTTTAAGTTGAAGCCAGTGTTCATTTGCCATTCTGAAAATCCTTAAGAATTATGCAAAATCTATTCTACTTGTGCGCTATAATGGAAAAACAAAGCCTGAATGAAGCACATCTATTTCCAATATGGTTTACTGAGTATTTTAAGCCTACTGTTGAGACCTAATACTCAGAAAAAGATTCCTTTCAAAATATTACTGGTCACGGACAATGCACCTGGTCACTCAAGAGCTGTGATAGAGATGTATAGTGAGATTAAGGCTGCTTTTATGCCTTTTAACACAACATCTACTCTGCAACCTGTGGATCAAGTAGTAATTTTGGCTTTCAATTTTTATTATTTAAGAAATACATTTTGTAAGGCCCTAGCTGCCATAGATCGTGATTCCTCTGATATATCTTTGTAAAGTAAATGGAAAACTTTCACCATTCTAGAAGCCATTAAGAACATTCATGATTCATGGGAAGAGATCAAAATATCAGTAATAACAGGAGCTTGAAAGAAGTTGATTCCAATCCTCATGATTGAATTGGAGGGATTTAAGACTCCAGTGGAGAAAGTCACTGCAGATGTGGTAGCAACAGCAAAGAACTGGAATTAGTAGTGGAGCCTGAAGATGGGACTAATTTGCTGCAATCTTATGGTAAAACTTGAATGGGTAAGGAGTTCCTTCTGATGGATGAACAAAGAGAGCAGTTTCTTGAGATGAATCTACTCCTCATGAAGATGCTGTGAAAGTTGTTGAAATGACAATAAAGACTTTAGAGTATTACACAAACTTAGCTGAATAAGCATTAGCAGGGTTTGAGAGGACTGACACCGATTTTGATAAAAAGTTCTTCCTGTGAGTAAAATGCTATCAAACAGCATCACGTGCTACAGAGAAATCATTTGTGAAAGAGTTAATCAATAAAGAAAACTACATTGTTGTCTATTTTAAGAAATTGTCAGAGCCACCCCAACCTTCAGCAACCACCAGTCTGATCAGCCGTCAACATCAAGACAAGATTTTCCACCAGCAAGATTACAATTTATTAAAAAGCTCAGATGGTGGTTAGCATTGTTTAGCAATAAAGTTTTTTAAATTAAAGTGTATATGTTGTTTTTTAAAGACATGATGCTATTGCACACTTAATAGAATAAGTTTAGTGTAAACATAATTTGATATGCATTAGAAGCCAAAAAATTCATCTGACTCACTTTATTGCAATATTCACTTTATTGTAGTGGTCAGAAACTGAACCTAAAACATATACTAGGTATAGCTGTGATAGCTCCTTTAATGTCTTGTCTGATAATTTTACTTATATATGGTCATTGCAGGATTGACCTCTGTTGGTTATATTTTCCCTTGAAATTTGGTCAGATTTGCTGTTTCTTTTCATGTTCAGTAGTTTTGATTATATCCTCTACAATTTCATTTTTATGAGACTGGAATTCCATTAGAATACTTCAAATAATGTTTTGTTTTGGGAAGAGGCTTGTGGGTTTTGGGAAGCAATAGTCCAGTTAGGTTCAAACTGTTAATTTTTGTGGATGAATATCTTTTCAGTTTTCAAAGCATCCGTTCTGCTGTTTGGGTCTACCCTTTGCATATGCCACTTGGGTTAGTTTGAAGCTTGGGCAGTTGGTTATATACATGTTCAATTTGCAAAACCTTTGATTCACTTCTTTGGTTATGATTCACATGTGTATGACTTGTATTGAATCATACACAGAAGTAAGTGCTTTCCCCCAGCTCTGCCCTCACCAGATTTCCCCTACATTCTCTTGCTCCAAGGGACTTTTTTCCTGGTTCTTCTGGGTAAAAATATGGAGTTCTTTCAGTTGAGGTCCTCTTGAACTGCCATAGTTTGAGAGGTTGAGAGGTTTCCATGTGATAAGCCCCCTCTGGAAAAAGCAATGGAAGGAAAGAGAAGAATTTTTAAAAAAGGAGAGAGATCCCCCCCACCCCATACACACATTCTTTGTATTTTTATTCCTTTTTCTATTCTAAGATGTGAAGCTTTGCTCAAAGTTTTAAGGGCTCACCCTACATCCACCGTAACAATACAGCTCTGTCATTATGGCTGGACTTGGGGAAGGCCTGAGAAGGAGCCTCTTTTTCTGGTCTTTTGCAAGAAAGATGGATTTGTATTGCACTTTTGCTGTGCATGCTCATGATGGAGTTTGCTGATTCTGTCCATCTTTGGGTCAAAGCTGGGGAGGAAAAAAAAAAAAGTACGGGAATCTTGTCACCACTGTATTGATCTTTAGATTTTGACTTTACTCTCCCATATACCTGGTATTCTTTAAGTTGCAGAATCCTGAGGTATTTTCTTTTTGTTTTTGTCCAGAAAACAAAAATTGCAGTTGGTGGGTAAGATGTGCTCTAATGGACTTACTCTATTCTGGCCAGCAGTTGACCATAGGTGAAACTATCAAACATAATTTTCACATTTGATAAGAGTATGCAGAGACCAATCAGGGAGACAATTGCTGCCATCATAGGAAAGAAGTTGTTAAATTCTCTCTTCATTTATTAAATAGAGATAATGCCACCATCCTGTTATTTTTTGCTTAAAATGTAATTTAATTTACAGCTTCACATGCATATGAACTCACGTATTACAGCAAAAGTTGTAAAGGTTGTGCAGGGTTACACAGAGACTGCACACTGAAACAGTTACGAGTTAAAATTTGGAAGATGAGAAGGGAGGCACTTTGTTGTTTTTTCACTCTATGCATTTTGTATTTTTTAAATATTAGAAATGGCTAAGCCAAACTAAGGAAAGAAGAATCTTCCTGACCCTAAGATTTCTAGTTGATATTAGATTAGACTTCACAGATTTCTTATTATTTACATCTAATTTCTTTTTTTAAAAAAAAGATTTTATTTATTTATTCATGAGAATACACAGAGAGAGAGAGAGAGAGGCAGAGACATAGGCAAAGGGAGAAGCAGGCTCCATGCAGGGAGCCTGTCGTGGGACTCCCTCCCAGGTCTCCAGGATCACACCCTGGGCTGAAGGTGGCCCTACACTGCTGAGCCACCGGAGCTGCCCTCACATCCAATTACCAACTGCAGTAGAACCCTTTGGTGGTTGTCTACCCACCTCATCATAACCTTCTTACTTTAAGGCCCGGTCCTTGGCAGCCCCGTGTGTGGGAAAAGATCCTGATTCCCTGGTCAGCTAAAGAATTCTCTCTCCTGAGGATGTGTATTGGGGACTGAAAAGGGCTAGCTTCTTCTGCCCTGTGCACTTGATCTGAGCTGATTTTGATTCAGGAACTATGGCACAACCACCTTCCACCACATGTAGACATAAGTAGACAAAGTGAGATAGCAGAGGGGAAAAAAGAGCATAGAAGAATTCAGGTGACCAGAGAGGAGGGAAATAATTAAATGTAATGAAAATGAGACTGAGAACAAACACAAAAATAAACTGAGAGAAGAGCTGAGTTATTCTCTAAAGGCTTTTGATTTTTTTAGTTCAGATACATTTTGTGATGTATCAATATTCTTACCCTTTTATTGATGGATGAGATGATGTGTTATTGTGATAGTTATCCCATTTTCCTTAAACTATCTTAACTAAGACATTAGATTTCTCTCCCTACATAGAAAACCAACAACATCACAGGAAAACTGTGATTCAGTCATTTCGAAAAGATTTGCTTATCATTTTGAAAAGAGATGGTTGAGAATGTACATATATGAAACAGCACTAGGAAGGCATAATACAGTATGCTAACATGCATGGGATCATAGCATAAACACTATAGTAAGAATGGGTAGGGATGGGGGCATGTGGACTGGTTAGGAAAAAAGAACTTCTAAGAATTCTGGAATTAATAGCCTGCTTATAAATAATTACTTATATTTATTTTTCAACAAATAGTTTTTGAATACTACTGAATATTAAGTATCATAAGTGCTGGAGATAGAGCAGTGAATGATGTGAGGCCCATCCACATGGAGCTTAAATTCTAGTGGAGGGTGGGGCCAGCAATGACAGACAAACACAAAATATAAGTGAGTGCTATTAAAAGCATAAAGCAGAGTCAGAAGTTAGAGAATGCCTGGGAAGATACGCTATTTTATATAGGAAGACACCCCCCCGCAAAACCCTCACTGATAAAAGTGACATGTAAGCCAAGATCTGAGTGAAGGGAGGGAGCAAACCAAGTTGGTCTCTGGGGAGTATATTTGGCATGTTTGAGCAATAACAAGATTTCCCATAAGACGCAAGAAAGTGAACATGTGGTAAATGATGAGGGGGCATGCAATGGGGAGGGCCAAATCTTGTTGTCTATAAGGACTCTGACTTACTCTGTTATGGAAAACCATTGTAGAGTTTTGAGCCCGGGACTAAAACAACCCAAGTCTTATTAAATCACTTCAACTGCAGTGGGGAGAATAAATTATATGAGGCAAGTTTGGAAGAGGGGAGACTGATAGTAGGCTCTTGAAATTCCCTAGGTGAGAGGATATAGTAGCTTAGACTTAAGTCTAAGATATAGTCAAGATGTTCTTGAAGGTGGGGCTGACAGCATTAGCTGAAGGAATAGTTGTGAGTTTTGTGAGAAAAGAGGTTCATTTTTGCTTGAGTAAGTTTTTGGATTAACAGCTGGGTAATGGAGATGCCACTAAGATGAAGAGTCACAAAGAATATGAATTCTGTTTTGAGATGCCTATGAATATGCTACTTGGAAGATACTAAGCACTTTAATAAGACATACTTCAAATATATTAGTTCATTCACCTCTCTGTGAGATAGATTAATAATATTATGCCCATTTTGCAATTGAGGAAACTGATGCACAGAGAAGTTATAGCTCCCTTGACCAATTACTGCAAGGCAAAGTTAGGATCTGAATCTAGGGAGCTTAGCTCCAGAATCTACTCACATACCTACCTAAATGAATATATTTAGCAGGCAGCTGGATATAATGGTCTTCAGTTCAGGAAATAGAAGTAGGGATATACATTTAAGAGTTACCAGTATATTGGGATCCCTGGGTGGCGCAGCGGTTTGGCGCCTGCCTTTGGCCCAGGGCACGATCCTGGAGACCCGGGATCGAATCCCACATCAGGCTCCCAGTGCATGGAGCCTGCTTCTCCCTCTGCCTGTGTCTCTGCCTCTCTCTCTCTCTCTGTGACTATCATAAATAAATAAAAAAAAATTAAAAAAAAAAAGAGTTACCAGTGTATTGATGGTATTAAGAGCCATGATACTAGATGAGATCATTTAGGGAAAGATTATAGATGGGAGTATAAGTCCAAAGGCTAAACACTGTAGCATTTCATCATATTGAGCTCAGGGATGAAAGGAGGCTCTGGTAAAGAATACAGAGCAGTAGAGTAGTGAGTGGAGTACGAGAAAAGCCAGTAGAGTGTGGTAGTTGGGAAGCCAAATGTAGAAAGTGTTTCAAGGAGGATGGTCAGCTCTATCAAATACTGCTGATAGCTTGAAAAAATAAAGATTGAGAATGGGTCAGTAGATTTGGCAACATGAGGGTTATTGGTGACTAACAGCATTTTCAGAGGAATGAAAGGAACAGGTTAAGAGGGATGGAAGAAGGGAAATGGAGATCACAAGCCTGGACAATTTTTGAGGATTTTTTTCTTTTTTTAAATAAAGGGAGCATAACTAAGTTCTCTTTCCCTTCTCTTCTGGTGCTTCCCGACTCATTCCTCCAGGCTATGACACTCCATCATTGCCAAACTGGTGACTCCCAAAGAAGTCATCTGTGGGGGTCCTTGTAAACCAGAGTCCTTAGAAAACCACTTGACCAACAGCTAATCATACACCTGTTTTCATTTCTGCCTTTTTCTGGTTCAGGGGCAACTTATTTACCCAGCACCGGCCCTGCTAACCAAGTGACCCCCTGAACCTCAACCCTTAACAGCCTTTGCAAACTCCCAGACTGGATCAGTTATCTGTTTTGTTACTATAGCATTCTTTACTTTGCTTTGTGAAACTTAAGACAGTTCATATTTACACATATTTGTTTGCGTGATTATTTTATGTTTATCTTTTCTACTAGACTGTGCTAAGAGAATGAGCTTTGGAGTCAGTTATCCAAAGTCTAAATCCTGATCATATATACTAGTGGGTGACTGGGCAAGTAACTTAGCCACTCTAAGACACTATTTTATTATCTATAAAATTGGGGTTAAAGTAGTATTCACCTTATATAATTTTGTGAAGCTAATACTGCATGTAAAGGTGCCTGACACTCAATACATTTTAAAATCATTGTGAACATATTAAAGTAGAAAATGTAGGGGCACCTGGTGGCTCAGTGGTTGAGCATCTGCTTTTGGCTCAGGTCGTGAACTCAGGGTCCTGGGATTGAATCCCACATCAGGCTCCCTGTAGGCAGCCTGCTTCTCCTTCTGCCTATATCTCTGCCTCTCTCTGTGTCTCTCATGAATAAAGAAATGAAATATTAAAAAAATAAAGTAGAAAATGCCTATTTAAAAAATATATATCCAAAAGAAATAAGCCATAATTAATCATTTTCTTTTCATCTTTGCCCTTTCCTCTTTCCACCCCAGCTTGGCCTTACTGTGTTATATATTAACCATATTTCTTCTTTTGCTTTTTTGCTTTATTATGGGTTTTGAGTACAAAACCCATTACGTTATTGAATTTACCAACTGACAGATTTTGTTTTTAAATGTTAAAAGAAATTCCACCATTATTTTTTCTACACTACAGATATTCCTTTGATCTAAATGATCTAAAATGTTAAAAGAAATTCCACCATTATTTTTTCTACACTACAGATATTCCTTTCTCATTTTTCTAGAATGCCTACTAAATAAAAGTCACTGATCTATTGCTCTATAACAAGTCACCCCTATATCTAATGTCTTAAACCAGTGATTCATTATGGCTTACTATGATTTTGTGGATAAATTTGGCTCATTTGAGTAGTTCTAGCTTAGTTCCCCCATTCTGTTGCAGACTATTTGAGGCTGGGGCTACAGTTATCTGTAGGCTTGAATGATCTAGATGACAAATGAAATTTCTTCACTCACATGTTTGGGTAACTCAACTGGAGTGAATGGAGCAGCTTGGGGCTGGCCAGATGTCTCTCTTCTCTTCCTTCTCTGTGTCACTGTCTCTCAGTTTCCTCATTTTGTAGCTCTTTTTAATTGTGTGGAGATATTGTATTCAGACTCCTTACCAATGGCCGCCTGTCCCAGAATAAGAATTGCAAGAGAGCTGGGTGGAAAATATAAGGCTTATTAAGACCTAGCCTCAGAAGTCATCACTTCTGTTGTTCTGTTGTACTCTGTTAGTCAAAAACAAGTCACATAGCCAGCCCAGATTGAAGTGGAGGGGAGAGGAATACACAAGAGTATGATTTCTAAAGGCATGGATTGTTGGTGGCCATTTTTGAGGGTGAGCTACCACCATGAGCCTATAAACATAAACCACAAAACCACAGAGTCCCTTCCTTTAAGAAACTTATAATATAACACAGAGGAAGGTGTTTTTTTTTTTTTAACTTTGGCATTATTGATTCTTTTAAAAGTAAATATATTTTATTTTTTAGAATAATCTTGGATTTATAGAAACATTACAAAGATAGCACAGGGAGTCCCCATATACCCTGCACCCAGTTTCCCCTAATATTAACATCTTACATCAAGATAGCACATTTGTTATAATTAATAAACCTATTCATCAATACATTATTAATTACAGTTTGTACTCTATTGAAATTTTTTTTAGTTTTTACTTAAAGTCCATTTTTTGTTCAAGGATCCCATTCAGGGTTACACCACATTACATTTAATGTTTATATCTCCTTAGGTTACTCTTGGTGTGGCAGTTTCTCAGACTTATACTATTTTTGATACCCTTGACAGTTTTGAGGAGTCTTGGTCAGGTGTTTTGTAGAATGTCCCTCTATTGGAATTTGATGTTTTAAAAATAATAATTAGACTAGGATGGGCACATACATGATCAACGTGACTTATCATTGTTGATGTTAATCTTAATCACCTGGCTGAGGTAGGGTTAGGTCTAGTTTCTCCACACTAAACCCCTGAGTCCTGTACTATGGAAGTTATTATAAGCAGCCCGCACTTGAGTGAAGAGTTATGCTCCATATCGTTCAAGAAGGATGATCTACATAAATTATTTGGAATTCTTCTTCAAGGAATATTTGTCTCTTCTCCATTTATTTATTTTTCAATAATTTTTTATATCAGTTTGCACTCATATTTATATTATACTTTGGGTTATAACCCTAACAACTTTATGTATTTGTTGCTCAAACAATTCCAACTTTAGTTAATTGAGAGTTCTTTCAAATGGTTCCTACATCCCTGTAACATACCTCCATCAATGTGTTTTTGCTTTTTGAACTTCTTTCTAGCACCACAAGCTATCCTAGGCTTACCCTGTTTATTTCCTGCCCTGGAACTAGAAACAGCCTTTTGTCTAAGGACCCCTGGTTCCTTAGTTGTGCTCATTGCTACACTATTGACTTCTGATAATTCTTTGTTGTGGGAAGCTATCTGGTGTATTCTAGATTAACAGCATCCCTGGCCTCTCTATTAGAAGCCAATAGCAACTTTCTTCCTCCAGTTGTGAAAATTAGTAATGTCTCTAGATCTTGTCAAATGTCCCCTAGAGTGCAAAATGGCTCCTGGTTGAGATCCACTGGTATAGCAACAGACCTGCTGAAAATTATGATGATATAATATAATGGAGAACAGCAGGAGTATTGCAGAAGAAGCCTCTGAGCCTCTTTGCGGATGTTGAGGAAAGATTCACAGAAGAGGTGCCAGCTGAACTGAGAATTGATTTTCTATTTTTTGAGCAATTATCATGAGCCAGACAAAACATAATGTTTTATTTTTATTATATAATCTTAAATTTAAAAAGCAGGTATTTTACAGGTGAAGACAGTAAAGTTCAAAGAGAAAAAGTAACTTGTTTAGAGTGCTTGAGCTGGTCTTGAGGGACCCAGTCAGCTCAGTGGATGGAGAGCTCTGAGGTTATTGACATCTGCTCACACTGTTCAAATCAAGACTATGTCTACCACTCCTTTGTTTATAAAACTGCAGTGCCATCTCATTTTAAATTTATTTTTCCCAATTCAATTCTGGGTTTTTGAGAGCAGGACCTATGCAGTGTTTATCTCCAATGCTTGCCATGTTATAGGTGTTTGATAACTGTTTGATGAGTAGGTAAACATTAGTGATTCCACAAAATTCCCCACTGATGGATTATAGAATTAACTCTTGCTTCCTTCTGGTCAAATTGCTATCCTACCAGCATCTCTGGTGGAGGGCTCAGTACTGGGCACAGCAGCTAACCTCTTGTAGTGTTTGGTCACTCTGCTGCATTGTTTTACCTTCCACACCCCGAAAGGAGTAGTTGGCTGGTGTTAGTGACATCTGTAGACTGATTATAGCCAGTAGCATTTTGCCTTGGGTTAGAGTTGTGAAAGGTGTTGTCTAAGAAAAGAAAAAAACCTGCCTCACAAAATGCAGAATGTATTGCTACTGGTTTCCACAAATGATGCCAATTCTCTACTTTTGATAATTCCTTTGTCCCATATGATTCTTCTATTATTTAAGGACAAATTTCACACAGACCATGAAAGGTATTTTTTTTTTCTTTTTGCTTTCCTTTCAAATTCTTCACATTGTCAATTTTTCTTTCTTTCTTTCTTTCTTTCTTTCTTTCTTTCTTTCTTTCTTTCTTTCTTTCTTTCTTTAGAGGTAGGAGGTCTTCTTGTTTATCAAACAAAACAAGGGGGGAAAAATGCCTTGGTGGTTTTTGTTCCTTTCTCTTTCCTACAACTTCTGGATCTGCTATTTGCAGATGCTATGAAATTTTAAGTCTATTGAATTAGAAGTTGCTCTTTCTGGTTTCAAGACTGTCTTTCTTCCTTTCCTTTGCTAAAATTCTGGTCTAATTAAAAAAACAGTAGATCATAGTTAAATAAAACTGTACCCAGGATAACCCTGATTTCCATATGCAGATCTGTCTGCACTGACAACCACCCCCCTTACACACACACTCTCGCTCTCTCATTCTCCTTTCCCTCCTCTCCATCTCCCTATTGCATTGTGTCTGACTGATTTTCAGAGCACCTTCGCTGTTTCCCCTTTCTCATTCCCTTTCTGTAAAATATCTAGACAGGAAGGAGGTGGCTGCAGAGGCTGAGCAAACAATCTCACATTCTGCCTGCAATGTCATCGCTTCTTTCCCCCATTTTAGGGGGCTGAAGTTGCCCAGGAAGGGGATGCAGAGGAGCTGGAAAGGAAAGGGGGGAGCTCTCCAGAGGCAGCTGCGGTCAGGGGCAGGGACTGCCGCCAGATGTGCCTGCCTCTCTGGGCTTTGATTCGAAAGGGGCAGCAGGAGGAGATATTGAGAGACAAAAGCCCCGGTTTAAATGATCATTTTCTTTATTTAACATGGCAGCAGACACTCTCTGCGTAGGATCATCATGCCGAGCACAAACTGGACTTTCCCACTTGCCTGGCAGGAGTGAGACAGATCACTGTGTGCTAAATGAGCATCTGAGGTAAGACCCACTGTTACAGATACTTGATTTTTTTCCTAAACAATTAATTTTCTTAAATATATGTTTCAGCCTCAATCACAAACAGTATAGTGGGGGCAAATCTGTGTTAATCTGCATCTAAAGAGCCAAGAAAAAGCAGAGGTATAATATATTCAACTCAATTTGGGGAGGTTAGTTACTTTGTCAATTCTGTATGTGCTGTTTGTTTTTTAGGTAAAATATTTGGTTTAAGAATAGACTAATGTCATCATAATCCACCACTGGTGATAATACTGATGTTTAGACTCTTAAAAAAAACTTTGCAAAAAGACAGTGAGCTACAGATGCATGTGCTGTATTTTTAGCTCACATACAAATATTAGAACTCTTATTAAAATGATAGGTTTTTTTTAGCAGAGAAGGAATGAATGCTGCATAATTAAGTACAGTATTTAATTTGGCTGTTGTGAAGCAAAAGAATAAGGTAATAATTTTTATTGTACTAATCAGTCTCAAGATGTTCTCTGTGTTAATTGGGTTAAAAAAATTGCAGTACTTATTAGAAATTCTAATTTCACAATGCAGCACTGACAATAAGCTCAGCCAGTGAATTATTCACATCTTTAATTTGCTCACTTAATGACAGTGTTCTGTAATCAGAGTGCAGAGACTGCTGCCTATGCATTATGTATGATGCTCAGGACTTAAATGCAGGACATTATGAAGCTCTCAGTGGTTCAGTAATTAGTTTTCCACAAGACAGGATTTAGATATTCACAGATAAAAGTCCACAGTTGGATAATGCTAAGGTTGCAACACAAAATAACAAAGGAAAGGAAGCTCAAAGTTTAGACTGAAACTTTGTCTCTCCGGCCTTGTCCACTGTGGAAACATAATCATGCCACCTGAAATAGTTGCCGAGCTCTGATCACATGTTTGAAAACTGTTTTTGAACAAAGTTGTAGCAGGCAAGGCATTTGAACAATTTCAGTGGACCAGAGGGGAAAGATAAAACCTTTTTAATTAGTGTTCACAGAAGCCCTGCAATATATCCTCCTAATAAGTCTGTAGTATGCATAGCAGGCATTCTCAATGTGCTTTGTAACTTAGTTAGTGCAAATGCAAATCAGGTTACAATGGTGTTTGGCTGTAATTGTGTTTGTAAAAGGGTTACATGCCCAAATGGAGATTGAACTTGCTTGTGGTTTTGTTCCAGTTGCTTCTGAGGGAAGGTTTGAAAATCAAATGAGATATTAAGTGAATCTGGACATGAAAGGAAGTAGATCTGAATTGTCAGTGCAACTTTGGAATTTCTTACACTTGTCGGTTTAGAGTTGTCAGTTTTTCTTTAATGATTCTAGGATTGTTCCATCGTGAATTATATAATCTTAGAGAATACCCAGAACCACTAGCAATACTTTGAAAATGTATACTGACTTTGGGAAAACATTTCATAGAATTAATTCTAAAGTTTAATGATAAATTGGAATATTTACAGTGATTTTTTTTAAACATTCTGTCTGGTTGACTATATGGGAATTTTTGAGGATTTAAATATTAATATTTATTAATAAGATCTCACTACTTTGCCGTTTGTTGGTCTAAGATTTGTACTTATTTCCAAAACCAAAGTGTTAAGATCCTTAATAAAAATTTATATTTAAATTGAAATGCACAGTAATACTTTTCAAAACTGCCTTCTACAAAATTAAAAAAACCCTGTCTTTTATAGCTTAGAATATTTTTTAAAGAAAGTTGAGAAACAAATACGCAAATGTACTGTTTACAGAAGGAATGAACTAGTGACAAAAAAGAAATTACATTCCATCATAATTTGTGAAAAATTCCAAATTTAAAGAAATAAGTCACGCCTCCAAATTTAACTTCTAACTTTTAGAATTGAAAAGTTAATTTAACAAAATAAAAGAGTTTTTCATATATGTTTAGGAAGCTGTTCCCTTTGTGATACGTCCAACATGCTTTTTTTGGAAAGGGCACTTGGTTAGGGGAGGAATTCAGTAACTGAGCAGGTGACCTGGTTTTGATGTGGATCCAGAATAATATGTGGCAATCAGATGGTGGCAGTGGCGCTGGTGGTAGCTCAAAGAAATGGTTGAGAATTAGGAAACTTGAGTTCTAGTCTTATTTCGGCCACAAACCAGCAATGTCACTTTGAGCACTTAATATTATTTTCCATTTTCTTATCTGTCAAACGAAATAACAAACTTTTCTTAGATTTAGAAAAACACAACTGTAACATTATTATGGGAAGAAGGAAGGTAGGAGGAGTGAAAGTTTTTGAAAACTTAAGAGCACTAGATAAAAATAAGGAAGCTATTTTAGGGATTAACATAAAACAGAATGTGTGTCTTTAAGGCTGTATTGTTTATTATGGAAGAGATTTTTATCCAGATTTGCAACACTCTATAATGCAAAAATGTCAAAATATTGCCAAGTAAATCAATTTTAATTTAATTTAATGAGAATAAGCCATGAAAAAAAAATGTCCTTCTTAGGTATTTGGGGGAGAGCAAGAGAACTTTGAGATTCCCATAAACATCAGTTTGGTGTCATCACTCCAAAAAGGTTGGCAATCATCTTATTTTGGACATTTATTTCACCCATCACTTAGGAGACAGATATTAATTCTCTAAGAAGTCTTATGCTTGGAATGTCTGCCAGTCATCAAGATTTCAGCCATTCTTTTCATTAGATTATGAGTCAGAATAAGATAATTTACACCACTAGAATTTTGCAGCTTTTTATGACCAAAAATCAGTCAATGTATCAACCAATCAATAATTGATTATCTGTTAATTTTTCCTTAATCATCTATTAAACACATAATGCTATCAAAAATAATATGCTACCTTTGCCTCATTCTTTACGAGGCTATTGTGTCCATATTCTAGATGATAGACTGAAGCACAGAGAAATTAAATATTTTGATGATACAACACAGCTAGTAACAGTGTTAGAATAGAACCAGCTCCAAGTCATGAGGTTTCGACTAATAGACAATATTGTCAGTTCTCAAGGTCCTGTGATAAGTGTTGAGATAAAGTAACTGATATTCCTGCCCTCACATTCTCATGGTGGTAATGTTTGAATCTCTTTTACGTACTCACTTGTAGGTCAAGACTCTTGCTTCTCATAGTATGGGCTACAGACAGCATTGGCATCATCTGGAACCAGGCTTGGGTGCTTTACTTTGATGTGGCTTTTAAATCACCTGGAGATCTGGTTAAAATCAGATTCTGATTCAGTAGGTCTGGGATGGGGCTTAAGATGATTTTCTAACAAGTTTCCAGGTAAGGCAATGTTGCTATTTGAAGAGGTCCCCCTTTTGTGAGTTCTAGAATTATAGTCATGCCTTCTTATCTGTGGTTTCACTTCCTTTAGTTTCAATCACAGTCTGGAAGCAGATGATCCTCCTAATGAATTGTCTGAAGGTCAATAGTTGCTTAATGCTACGTCACAATGCCTATGTCATTCATCTCACTTCATCTCATCATATAGGCATGTCACATTATTACAAGAAGGGTTAATACAGTACAATAAAGTATTTTGAGAGAGAGACCACATCTATATATCTTTTATTACAGTATTTTGTTACAAATGTTTTAGTTGATTATTATTGTTGCTAACTCTTACTAGGCTTAATTTATAAGTGAAACTTTATCATAGGTATGCATAGGAAATAACATATATATAGTGTTTGGTACTCTTTGCAGTTTCAGGCATTCACTTGGGGTCTTGGAACATATCCCCTGTGGGGGAATTACTGCAGTCTTATTCCCCCAAGTTTGGTACCCAGTGTGTCTAGGGAAGACCCAGTGGTCCTAATTCCTTACTGAATTCCACTCTTCCTCCAATTCTTTCTTTTTTCTTTTTCTTCCTCCAATTCTGATCTTTTTTTTTTTTTTTTGGTCCAGATAGAGATGCTTCTTTCTACCTTGGTTTCCTGACTTCAGCCTCTGGTATCCTAAGTTCTTAGCTTATATAGCTGGAGCTCTGGCTACCAGTTTAGCTCTGGCATAGACCTCTGTGGGTCTGATTCCACACACCCAATTACTAGCCTTGGCTGTTCTGTCTTTCTTGTGACATCAGCCTGGTTAAGGATCTTGATTCCCCTGTCTGCATCAGAATCACCTGTGAAGCTTATTAAACACTTGCAAGCTCTATCAGTAACTCTTGTATAGATTTGAGCCAGTGAGTATGGGGTGGGACTTAGGATTTTTTTTTTTAATCTTTATCAGAGTTTCATTGATTCTGATGGGCAGCACATGCTGAAAACCACTTTCTTGGGGGCGCTTGCTGTGTTGTGACTTGATGGGAACCCTTTCTTGAAAAATGATACTGGCATAACTTCTCAAGTTTGCCATGTACTGGGAACATTTTCTCTATGCCTCTATGCTAGCAATGGGAAAAGACCATAGAAAGAATTAAAAACTTTGCTGAGCTGGTTTCACTAAGGCTTTGCAGAGTGATTGGCATTTGAATTGGATAGCCAATGAATGAATAGGTCATTTTTTTCAAGCCAAAGGAATAGCATATGCAAAGACAGATAAAAATGAGAAAGATACCTTAAATACTGAGACGTCCATTTTGACAAAACTATTTAACACACAGAATGGGGGGAGTATGACATAACATCATAATAGTAGGTAGCTTCACTTTTAAGACCTTTATGTGTAAAAATAATTTATGCTTCATTTTACCAGCACGAAGAATTATCAGAGGTTAAGATGGAAAGTAAAGTGACCAGACATTTGTTTCAGAAAGCTAATCTTGGCATAGAGGGCATATGTATTTATGAATTTAGTAGGGTAAGATGGAAGGCAAAGAGACAAGTTAGATATGTGTGGTAATACAATATAGGTGAGGTGGAGAGGATGCTTAGACCACACTCCTGGGCTCTGAAGCTAACCTCTGTCTCTGATACTGGTGATGTTTCTTTATCACAGTTATATTTTATAGTAATAGCCTGCAATTTAGACCTTATAAGTGGCATGGCCTTGAGAATTCAGGGAATTCAAAGCTTTTATGAGCCATCAGTGGCTCTTTCTTTTCCTGATTATTTTACCTCATAGCGCTAAGAAGGCTAACTCTAGGTTTCTTCCCTCAGGAGCTGCTTAGAGCTTTTAAGGTAATTATTTGGGAGCAAAATCTTACACAGCAACTTAAAGGAAACTTGAAACTAGTTAATGAGCAGCAATAGGAATGCCAATGGTTGGGAGAATTGTGTCTAGATCTCTTGAATACAGGGCTATTGCCCAAGCTCTGGATAGAATTTACTATTCCATTAGACTTGAGTCAGCCTCATTTTTTTCCTGCCTCTGAATTTGTCCCTTTTAGAGTGACTGTTTTCTTAAATCAGCATGGATTTATTGCTTCACCAACCTTCATTCACTCACCTCTGCATAGAGAGCTCATTTACTTCTAACAATCACATATATTGTATCACAGAGCATATTTTGGAAACACTAATACCTACTCTCAGATATGTTTAGGCATTTCAACCGGTTTTTTACTTACCCTATTACTTCCTTGATCTTAGCTAAATTCTGTCTTCCCTGACCCTAATCTGCCTGTGTTTATGTGGTAGGCTAAGTAGTAGCCCCATCACTTCCCTAAAATAACTCCCAGAACCTGTGAATTATGTTATCATACATGGCAAAAAGGATTTAGAATATTTGATTAAGATTCTTGAGATGGGGAGATTGTTCTGGATTATCTGGGCTATGTAATCGCAATGGTCCTTTTAAGAGAGAGGTAGGAAATTCGGTCAGAGAAGAAGATTGGAAAATGCTATCTTGCTGCCCTTGAAGCATAGAGGGAGAAGCCCTAAACCAAGGAAAGCTGGCATCTTCTAGAAGCTAGAAAAGGTAGGGAAGCAAGTTTTTTCTTAGAGCCTTCAGAGAAAACCAGCACCCTGACTTTAGCCCAGTGAGACAGATTTTGGACTTCTGACTTCAAGAACTGTATGACAATCAATTTGTTATTTTAAGCTATTAAGTTTCTGGTAAGTTGCTACAATAGCAATGGGAAGCTAATACAGTATACTATATAACATTGTCTGACTTATTTGTTTGATGGTCCAGTTTGTCCTACTGATAAAAATTTTATTGCTTCATTGTTGTTTTTCCTTGCATACTACTCTGCTAGTGGACTAGCATATTTATTTTTCCTGAGTTTTAAATTCCTCAATGACAAAGGTATTACCTAGGAGATGAGTGACTGATGGGACTGTTCTGAGGTAAGGGAGGTAAAACCAGTAAAGTGCTCCATACAGAGTCTGATATAGATTGAGTATGTAATGAATGCACTTCCTGTCTTTTCATGGAATCCTGGTAAACTAATTGTTGGGTTTTTAGATGGTACTGGAGAAATTAAAAATTGAATTTTGATTATTAATGGTTTCGAATATTAATGGTTCACAGTGTAGAAGTTTATATAGAATTTAGATTAGTAGGTACTTATTAGTAAGTGCTAATAATTCTCTGGTCCATTTTGAATCTCATTTAAAAGATATTTTGATTTTGAATTCCTTTGGGGGTAAAATATTTCTTACTCATGGCCACATGTACACCATGCAGACTAAACTAGCTAATGCTTAGCAGAGCATCCTTTATTGCCTCTCAGAATTTCCCCCTTTCTGCCCCAATTTGAGTGTGTTTTTCTACATAACACATATTTACTCTCACACTTAGTGGCTACTTGTAGTTTACAGTACAATTAGTGTCTTAAGGGTTAAATGAGAATGCCGGTGAAAGCACTCTGTCAACTCTTTTGTTTATACAATGTGCATTGTTGGTACATCTGTTGTATTGACAAAGTTAGGAGCTTGAGAAAAGATGTTGCATGTAATATCTTTGGATCCCTGAGGCCTTATAAGATTTGTTAAAGAAATTACTAAATAAAAGGTGGAAAATTAGAGGGGAGCAAGCCAACGAACAAGAGTTGAAGAACTGAATTTAATAGTTCTTTGTGTAGGATAACCCTCAGAAATTTGTCTCAGAAATGTCTCCTGATGTCTGCATTTGAGACCCAATTCCCCAAACCATACAGTTAATGTGTGAACTCTAAACCCTCAATCACATGAACTAATCTCAGTCATTCTCTCCAACTAGAGGTGGCATATAAACTATCTCTAACTTTGTTAGTTTCCTGTTAGTACCATAACACATTCCTGTAAACTTAGTGGAATAAAATAACAAATCTATGTTGTTTGTAGGTAAGAAGTCCAGGACAGATCTCACCTGGACTTGATAAAAATCAAGAGTGTTGGCAGACTGTTCCTTTCTGGAGGTTTTAGGGGAGAATCCGTTTCCTGCTCATTTGAGTTGATGGTAGACTCTAGTTCCTTGTGGTTGTAGGACTGAGACCCTCAATTTCTTGCTGGCTTATCAGTCTAAGACCATTGCCAGTTTCTGAAAGCCACTCTACATTCCTTAGCTCATGATCTCCTTCCACAATCTTCAAAGCCTGCAAAGGCAAGTTGAATCCCTCTCATGCTTCAAAGCTCTTGTTATTTTTCACCATCATCTCATTGACCCACTCTTCTGCTTTTGTCTTCCAATTTCCAATACTCATGTGATTATATTGCACTCACCTGGATAACTTCACATCTAACTCACAACTGCAAAGGTACATTTGTTTTTAAGATAATATGTTCATAGGTTCCAGGGATTAGAGGTCAATGTCCTTAGGGGGCCATTATTCTGCTGACTACTGTCCATAACCGATAGCAATTGCCTGTATTATAGTTGTTCCACACTTTGTTTCCTAGGTGGGCAATATCATTGTCAGCCTTTCTCCAAGCCTCAGTTATTCAGTCTCAGAACTCTACTAGACAGCTGATTTAACTCCTTTGTCAACTTAGTTTGTCTAATATATAAAGTCATTTTTATCCTAATTTCTTTCAATTCAGTTAGATTCCATTCAATTCAATAATAATTTATTGTCTACTGAAACCATTCCTGGTATGATAAGGTAAGATATGGAGTTTGTAATCTGTGTATAGATTAGATATATTTGTTGAGAAAAATGTAAGAGAAAATATAATCACCATGCATACATAACAAGGATGTTAGAAGGGGAATGTCCTCATGCAGTGGTGGGATTAGGAAAGCAAGTTTGTGATTTTGCCTAGCTTATAGGATATGATTTAACAAACAGTGGTCAGATCTTTCTGCTTTAAAATATCTCTCTTTGGGGATACCTGGGTGGCTCAGCGGTTTAATGCCTGCCTTTGGCCCAGGGAGTGATCCTGGAGACCTGGGATCAAGTGCCACATCGGGCTCCCTGCATGGGGCCTGCTTCTCCTGTCTGTGTCTCTGCTTCTCTCTCTCTCTCTGTGTCTCTCATGAATGAATAAATATAATTTTTTTTTAAAAAAAATGTCTCTCTTCATAGCTTGGAAATTTTGGCTTTACTTTTCACTGTTAGATCCATTTAGCTTAACAAACATCCTATTTTACCAAGCCATCCTGTAGAATTCTTGCTTAGGGAATGTATATTCTTAATTCTTTATTAAACTACTGTTTTTTTTCTTAATCCTTGTACTTTAGTCTGAAACAACTTTCTATAGATCTTTAAAGAATATTTCCTTCTTTAAATTTGTTGTCTCATTAAGCTGATAGGGTTTCTAGCACTGGGTATTTGGGGACCTCAACAACTTTTAAGTGTAGTAAGTCAGCACCAGATGGGGACAAGTTGGAAAATTGACCTGGGCCAGGACTCTTTTTATTCTTTCATGATGTCTCTAAGAGAGATGAACATGGCAATAAGGTTGACAACCAGGGAGTATGACCAGACGTCCATATTCCAGTGTTCATGGGGAAGTAGTTCAAATCTGAGGCAACCTACCATTAACATCACAGACACTTTTGTTTATGTATTTATTTATTTATTTTTTCACAGACACTTTTAAAATAATGAGTAGGGACTCATAGAATTATCTGGTGAGAGTAGATAATTATAGACAGGTAGAGGTAGCTTGTTTCTGGGAGGACAGATGCAGAAAGAACTAGAAATCTAGGGTCCAGCCCCATCAGGGAGATTAGAATTTAGGATATATCTATGTTTTTTTTTTCTAAAAATATATATTTATTTAAAGATTTTATTTATTTATTCATGAGAGACAGAGAGAGAGAGAGAGAGAGAGAGAGAGGTGGAGACACAGGCAGAGGGAGAAGCAGGGAACCTGATGTGGTCCCAGGACCCTGGGATCTCGACCTGAGCCAAAGGCAGACAGACATTCAACCACTGAGTCACCAGGTGCCTTAGAATTTAGGATATTGTGCTTGGATATAAAGTGCAAAGCATGACTGAAGCCCAGAAATAGAGACTGGTATGAATGGTGGGATAAAGAGTCCAGCCTAGGGCTTAGGATCACTGGGGCCAGGGAGGACATGAGTTTTGGCTGACAGACAAATTCCAGACCTTTGAGCCTCTGACTAATATCCACTCAGGACTCATTTTCATTGGCTCAGGCAGAGTAGGGCTCACTGATTGTTGTTCTTTAGGACTTGCACCTGCCCATGGCCAGCTGTGGGCTCTGTAAGCCTGGGGAGGCATAGGGACAGTTGGTCTTTGCAATGCCAAGAACAATATCATGGAAATTTGTTCCACTTGTGTTGGGCAGTTTGCACAATGCCACGTGACTCTAGTCACAATTGAATTAAACTAACAAGTCATTTGCACTTATTGAAGTATTATTCCAAATCTAGACATTGATCATTAAATTATTTGCTTAATTTGTTAATTTTCTAAGTTAAAAATTTAGATTGGATTTTGGCAGAATAGAAGAAATTCTAATAATTCATGGTCTCTGAAGATAAAATGAGAGGTAGTGAGTTCCTGAAACCGAAGAATTCAAGCATTCACTAGATGACCACTTGGCAGATGTGTTGCTGGGGGATTAAATGAGTGACATTTAAAAGTCCCTTCTAATCCTAAAACACCATCTAAATCAGGATAATGTAAAAATATCTAGACTTCACAGACATTATTTTCCCTTATTGAATACCTGGCTTCTTTTAAATTTTAGAAAAATACTTATTAATTAGAAAAGAGATATTAAAAAGGGATAATTTTTGTTAAGCATGCTTGGCCATTTTAAATTACTTTCTTCAATTTAAAATCCCCTTAATGCACTGATTACTTATTAGATAAACCAATAATCTTCTATGATTTGCAGTGAATTGCAAATTTATGCATAAATATTTAGATATTACACATAGTCCTATCCATTGAGGATCCTTTTTCTTTAAAGCATAAAATCCATACTGATATATTTTATTACAAAGTTGTTTATTTTAATACTAGAATAAACTCAAAATCTGTCTCCTAGTTATACTGAATTACAATGACCTTTTAATTGCAATTAAGCTCGCAGTTTTCAAAGTTCTTTTAGAAGGGCCTATCTGCTTTTAAGACGTGTTTTGCCCTAGGTAATGCTACCACCCAACCTCTGCTATGCCTGGCAGTCAATGAAGAAAAAAGTTCACAAAATTAATATACGATTTGGAGTTGGTGTCTATGTCTAGGAGAGATATCCAATGAGAGCTTTCTCAACTTTAATGTTGTTAAACCTAGAATCACATGCTTCAGGGGTTATTAGTAATAACTCTAATACTTCAGTTTACCGATGAGGAATTTGAGTCACAGTGATGTTGAGTTGCTTATCGATTCATTTATTGCACATAATAGTTCTGCTCCTTTCCCTTCAATTTGACCTTGACAGGTTGTTCATTTATTATTCTTTTAAAGAAAAGGAGAGATGGGTAAGATCACATACCTAATCAGTAGATGGGGGTCCTGCTACCTCTGCTTGTGATGCTGGACTAGAGCCTGTCACAGTTCTTTTTTACATCCAAATTTATCTGATGACTACAAGGTGATGCGATCAAACCTTATTCATCTGAGGGTAGGTAAGATAAAGTTACAATATACCCATTCACTGCAAAATGGTGTCTGTAGGATTTGGAATTGTTGAAGATAGCTTTTTCCTAAAGTATTTATTAAATGTATGTGTGGTCTGTATTTTATAAATTAATAATATTTGATGCCAATCATATGCATTATAATATCTTGATATTTACAGCTTTCAGAATACTTAGTATTTTAAACATAGTTTACAGAGTGCCTGGGTGGCTCAGCCAGTTAAGCATCTGGCTTTGGCTCAGGTCATGATTTCTGGGTCCTGGGATTGAGCCTGGAGTTGGGCTCCCTGCTAAGCAGGGAGTCTGCTTCTTCCTCCACCTCTGTTCCACCCTGCTGCCTATGCTCACTCACCCTCTCTCTCTCTCAAGTAAATAAATTTAAAAAACAAATGAACACAGACTGCTATTGATATAATACGATCTCACTACCTTGTAATAATTAGTATTGATGAATATTGACATATATAATTAGAATATTCAGGAACAGAAACTTGATAATGATTCAGGCCAAAAGTTATGCTCAGAATTTTAATTTCATAATGTTGCACACTATGAATAATTAAATATATCTCTTTTGATCTCTATGTGTTGATCTTTAAAAATATTCTTAACGATATGCCTAAAGCTAGTGGTAAGCAGGAATTTTGATTGCAATCTTCTTATCTTGTGTCTTAAGAAGTCACTTTTCCAAAGAAAGACTATCTTTCTTACATTACTCTAAGCCCCAATGTGAGGATCCTGCAGTCTTTCCACTGCAATGGAAGAAGAGCTTCTAGGGTAGGGGATATGCTTTGAAGCCACTTTTGAGACCTCCATGACTGTGTCTATACTCACTGCTGGGCTCTTCACAACATGCCGTGTCTTCTAATCTTACAACATCCCTGAGATCTAAGGATTGCTTTATGATTACTATTCTACAAATGGAGAAACTGAGGTTTTGAGAGGTGAATTGTGTGCAAAAGCTGTTCAAAGTGTCCCTTCTACCATGCCAGACTTCTTATTTATTATATTTCCTTGAGAGAGAGAGAGAGAGAATAAAAGCAAGATCAACAATGGCACTTTATATCCATGTAGCAGTTTAGAAATTTCTTTTTACTTCCTATCCCATTGTGTGTTATATGTGTATTACAGTGTTCTCTAGAGGACTGATGTGGTAATGATAATAGTAATATTTGTTAAAAACTTGCTCTATGGCAGGCACTGTGCTAAGTGCTTCATATACATTATCTCATTTCATCCTCACAGCAACCCTATGAAGTAGAAATTATTATCCTCGTTTTTAAGATGAGAAAATGAGGCTTAGAGAGATTAAATAGCTTGCCCAAGGTTACTGCTGTTTAAACCAAGCAATCTAACTGCAAATTCCAATCCCCTAACTGTTTTGCTCTGCTGCTTGCACTGTATGTAAGGCTCTTCTTTTTTCCATCTTAATGTTTTTTCTTTTTATGAAAGAGTTAGGGGGGAATGACTTCTGCACTAGCACTGTGCTATTAAGAACTGCAGCTACCGACTAATGTCCTCAAACTTTAGTGTGCATAAGAATTATCTTGGTTGTTTTTTTTTTTTTTAAGATAAATGGTGCTCAACATTTCTGAAAATTTTATATTAATCTAATAATTATACAATTTAAGTGAATTAGTGTTGTTTAATGGGTAACGCCCTAAAATTTGAGATTGTCAACAAATGTCTAATAATCTCTTAACTAATTTCTTATATAAAAATAGATTTCATAAGGTTGATTGCTTTAAGCAAGTTATGTGGTTCCTTATCTTTGTAATTCATATAATCATAAGATATAATCAGAAAGTCTTTATTTTGGGATCCCTGAGTGGTGCAGCGGTTCGGCGCCTGCCTTTGGCCCAGGGCGCGATCCTGGAGACCCGGGATCGAATCCCACATTGGGCTCCCGGTGCATGGAGCCTGCTTCTCCCTCTGCCTGTGTCCCTGCCTCTCTCTCTCTCTCTCTCTCTAACTATCATAAATAAATAATAATAAAAAAATTTTAAAAAAAAGTCTTTATTTTTATTTTGCTAATTCATTAAATTTCTCCAGTGGCACTAGCTTGCCTGCTACTAGATGGAAATGTGGCCAATTCTATGGCTTTTCTGCTCTCTCAGGCTCCTACAGTGTCTATAAGTGATATATGCAATCTTAATTTAGTAATCAAAAGTACATATTCCTATGTTTCGATAAACCCTTCCATCTTCATTCAAAATTATAATTATTTCCTCTACCTCAGTTGAAATCCAGATAGAGAGTGCTGGCTTTCCTTTCTATTTTACTGTTTCAGTGGTTCTTGTAGTATTGGCTTGTGGAACAGCAGTACCAGCTGGGAGGCTGTGAGGAATATGAATTCTTTGGTCCTGCTCAGACTCAGAGTCAGAAACTCTGGGAATGGAGCCAGCAATGTGTGTTTTAACAGGTGCTCCAGGTGATGATACATGCTGAAACCTAAAGTTTAAGAATCACTGCACCATGTGATACTTGCTTACCTCCTTATCCTTCTTAGTAACTTTAGTTTTTGTGGTCAAAGCAAAGGGGGGAGGGCATAGAAAAGGAGTCAGAAAGGTTGTTACTTCTATGGCGTTGTCATAGTTGGCCTTTTATTTTAGGACCTAGGACTTATTTAAAGTTGACTCATTCTCTGATGGCAGCTTTTTGAGAGGCCTCATTGAGAATACTAAAGCCCCTTTCTTTTCTGCCCCTTTTCCTCCCCACTCCTGTTCTATGTGACATGGAGTTTCTCTTTTGGGGTCTTATTGCCCTTTCATTTAGAATGGCTCCACAAATGCTTTGTTTGCTTTATTTACAGGGTACAATATTTTAAATTAAACAAATGAATTTATTCCTTTATGAGCAAGATTGTCTTTTCTCTTACAGACTTCCTGCTATTTTCCAAGTGTGAAAAGCCTATGGATTGATCTGTAACTACCTTGGTAGTATTTTTAGGCCTCTGAGTCCAAAGAATAAGATCTTGGAACCAAGCAGCAGTAGTAAACTAGATAGAACTTCCTGATTATTACCTAGGGCCTAGACCTCTTTTGTATACCACTGTACATCATCTTGGCCCCATTTTTTGTTCCAATTACAGCTATAGTGACCAGGTCCACACACACTTTGACCAGATTTATATAGTTATAACCTGACAGTGCCTCAGCATGGGACAATTACTTCTTGTTTCCCATCTGAGTTTCTCTGACTCCCTGTTATTTACAATCAACCAAAATAATGGAAGCAAAAGAGTTAATGCCCATGGGGCCATTCATAGCTAATAGGGATGTACTATATAGATAAACGCTTCTTTCTTTCAGTGCCAGGTGGGCAATTCTGAAGTGCATGTCCATAAAGCTTCCAAGAACTTCCTACAGAACTGAGTAATTACTGCCCAACTAGGTAACATATCTTGGTATTGACTTTCCCTCCTTCCCACAGATCCTCCCTTTCCTCAATCCTATTTTCTGAGATTATTCTTCCTAAGTAAACTACTTGACTACAAGTCCTTTCTCTCAGGCTTTCAAGGAGACCCAGGCAAAGACACAGTACCAATGCTAATCTTAAGTCATTTTTCCATCTCTTGAAGATTGGTACAAATATGAAGATTTAAGGTTATAAATTCATATAAAATTGGGGTTGTCTACAAGAGGGAATGCCTGTGTTTTGTTGGCTTCAACTGAGTAATTTGCACCAAACATTGAAATTGCCCATAAGTAATTCATGATTGTGAGTAATTAAATACCACAAATCTCCCATCCTCTCTCAGAGGCAGAGGACTGGCCTGGATTACTTCTTTAAAAAACATTGAGGATTTCAGTGACAATTTTATCAGAGGGAAGCACTTGATTTTGGCTCAGGAAGGTTTTAAGACATCATTTGGGGGCAGCCCAGGTGACTCAGCAGTTTAGTGCCGCCTTCAGCCCAGGACTTGATCCTGGAGACCCGGGATCGAGTTCCCCATCGGGCTCCCTGCATGGAGCTTGCTTCTCCCTCTGCCTGTGTCTCTGCCTCTCTCTCTCTGTGTGTCTTTCATGAATAAATAAATAAAATCTTAAAAAAAAAGACATCATTTGTCTGGGTTCATAAGTAGCTATACATTAAAAGGATGCCTTATAGAATGCTTTAATTTAAAAGTGAGATATTCTTTTTTTTAAAGATTTATTTATTTATTTATGTAATACAGAGAGAGAGAGAGAGAGAGAGAGAGAGAGAGAGAGAGGCAGAGACACAGGAAGAGGAGAAGCAGGCTCCATGCAGGGAGCCGATGTGGGACTCGATCCTGGGACTCCAGGATCAGCCCTGGGCCAAAGACAGGTGCCAAACCGCTGAGTCAGCAGGGATCCCCAAAAGTGAGATATTCTTAACTCGATTCAGTTTTCCTAGGTGACAGTGATGCCACTGTCATTTCTACCTGGTGCTGTACACAGGAAGAACCATACAAATGTTTTCCCTTTCTTAACCTCCAAAACTCCCATAGTTGCATTATAAACTAGTCTAGTGCTTCCTAAAAACTGCTTTATGGACTGGCTATAGCAAAATCACTAAGGAAGCTTTTTTAAAAATACATGCTTCTGAGTTCTATGTCTGGAGATTTGAATTGGTTTTGGAGTTTGGGCAGTGATGGCTGGAACTGGCCTTTCTTGGCTTATGAGAGCCTATTGTGCACCTCGCTTTCTAACTCCACATTGAGTGCCTTCACATTGGTAGCTTGAAATCAATCCTAGTGAGAGTACTGATACTAAGGAAATTGGCAAATACTATAAAATAAGTATGCCCCCCTTAACCCCCCCACCCCCACCCAGCCAAGCTGGTGTCAAATATTTACCAGCACATAACCGGATTGGGCCCCAGGACTCAGTGTAACCTCTCTTTCAAGTAAGAAATCTATTTTTTAGAAATGTACATGTTTTTTATTTCTGACTTAATATGAGCTGTACACATGACAGTACTATTAGCACTTTATCAGATTTTCTTATAAATATAATTTTTAGGTATATCTGTTAACCTTTTTAATTTAAAATACTATTACTGAAATTGTTTAATAAAAACACCAATTTGACTTGTGCTATAGCAACTAATATAAATGACCTCCTCTTTGGCACCTCATTGGGTTTTCTAAAGGAAAACCAGTCCATGTTAATTTAACTCCCTGTGTGATATTGTGCTACAAAATTAAAATATTTATCTGGTTTGGTTTAATCAGTTTTTAGAATAATTGTTTTAACAGAAAATTGGAGTATCATTAGTCTCCTGAATATTATAATTTAACAAATGATTACTATGCTAAACCAAATGGTTACCATGGCAAGAATTTATTTGGAGTCTCGAGGTAGGAGGGGTGTTCCATTAGAGAGAGATTCCTATTTCTCTTCCCCATTGGTACCTAATTGCTAAGCATTAAACATAGTGAGGTTGGAGAATTCAGTACATATTTACAAAGAGAACAATGATTCTCAACACAATGCCTGGCATTATGATTTAAAGACTAGTTAAGGTCATCAAACCATTGCCAACAGAGTTTATCCTGATAAATCTGAAATAAAAAAATCACAACTTGGCTTTATTTATTTTTTCTTTTTTTAAAAGACTTTATTTATTCATGAGAGAAAGAGAGAGAGAGAGAGAGAGAGAGAGAGGCAGAGACACAGGCAGAGGGAGAAGCAGGCTCCATGCAGGGAGCCCAACGTTGGACTTGATCCCGGGTCTCCAGGATGAGGCCCTGAGCTCAAGGGGGTGCTAAACCGCTAAGCCACCTGGGCTGCCCCACAACTTGGCTTTAACACAAAAGGGGAAATGCCAACACAGTTTAGTTTTAACACAAAAAAATTTTAACACAAATTTTTCAATGTGGTATATACAGTATTCCGAAAATTAAATTACATGTGAAGAAACATGCATTCTGGCCTCAGTTTCATCATTTCCTACTTAAGCCCCATTGGTGAAGTCACATAATCTTTCTTAGTCTCCATTCTTTATTCTTGAACTACTCTATTTATATCACTGAGCTTAGTCTGAGGATCAAATGAGATAAATGTGTGAGCAATTTGAATACATTATTCTTCAAATGTAAGAAATCATCAATATTAGTTTGTTTCAAAGACTTAGGAAGGACATTATCTTTTATTAAATGTGATTCAATCTAATCACATATATATCTAGTGTTGATAAATCCCTTGTCAGAACTTTATATGACTGAATGAGTCTTAATTTGTCATTGATAGGTATGGTTACCTTCTTTTGGATGTGATCTTAATGATTATGAATGAATTTTCAAAATTTAAATACATTTTATATATACATATATTATTTTGCAACTATTTTATGGAAGAACAGTATGTTATGTTGCTTAAAATATTTTATCTCATGTGAATGTGGTAGTATAAATAAGGAAAACACTGTGGAATTTCTACTCTGTCAGAAGAAATATGTTTATATTAGCCTTGCTTTTTTTAGATGACAAGGCTAATTAGGCTTAGAAGTAGCAACACTCTTCTAAGTCTTAACAACTATAAAATGATAAAGCTAGGACTCAGAAGTTCTTCCATTTCAAACTCAAACCCAAGTCCAAACTCTGAACCAAAATTAAAATCTGACTTTATTTTCACCTTATTCTCCTTTTCTTCACTCAGTTAAAGTGTTTGTGTATCTACATCTAGAACAAGTGGCCCTCTTAGATAAACAAGATTCTTAGTTAAATAGGTTAATTGTGATAGTTCATAGTTGGAAGCAATCAGAGTCGGTTGTCCCTGTGTTTAACAGTGGCTGCAGACTATCTAATATCCCGCCAGCCTATGATTTCTGTAAATCACATTCATAGTAATTTATAACTGTAATAAAAGATTTTCTCCCACTAAATCCAGATTTGAAGATCAAGTGGAAATTTCCTCCAAAGAACACTATTATTTGTTTTATTAGAGAAAAGTATTAATAAACACAAATTTGAAATTACTTCTGAATGCCTAGACATTTTTATTTGTTATTTATAATCCCCAGAAAAGCCATAAATATCCATTTTGCAGTTAAGGAAAGTGAGGCAGAGAGTACCTCATGTGAAGATCACACAGGTGCTAAGTGGCAGTGGTAGTATTCAAACTCTGGTTCCTGAGACTCTCAGGCTCATCATTTTCTTTCTAGCATATGGTTGTGAAATACCCAGGGGGTCCTATAAAGGAAAGTTTACAGTGTGACCATATATAACTTTGAAAAATTGTCATACTTCAGAATCACAAGGTTTCATGTGCAAATCCAAATTTGTAGTTTTTCTGGAAGGTCTGGAACAAGGACTGGGAGAAAGTACCTTCTACTCCCTTTAGGATAGAGCCTGGGCTCTCATTTTACTACCTCCCCTATCACAGCCACATTACCTGACTTTGTTAGAGTTAATCATCTCTGGATTCTATTGTGATTTCAAAAGCTTTGTTGACTGAGGGAGGAAAAGTTAAGCCTGGGCTATTCTTATGATTAATTAATAAATTGAGGACAGAGCTGTTATAGTTCCCAAAATAATGTATTTTAGTTCCAAACCAGGGCCTTCTCAGATGATTAATACTCTAGGCTTTTCTTATGGAATTGTAATTGACTGATATAAGCCACTTATTAAAGTTTTGATGTTACTCAAATTGTGTCAGTATAATTTTTAGGATATCTATAACCTGGGACTTAAGGTGGTAAAGAATGATGCTTGTATTGGGGTCTCAAAATTATAAGATTATACATTTTGTTTGGAAATAAACATTCTAAAGGTAGGAGGTAGGTTGGAGAGGAAACACTAGCATCTTTTTTATTATTATGTAATTTATAAAATATCATGTAATCCTAAAAATAGGCCTTCAGATCATTACTTAGGTAGTATAAGCATTTTCTTATAGCTAGAGGATTTTATAGTTCATCTCCCATAGAAATGACAAGTTTTCATATTCAGGGAATTTGAGTTTTCTAATTAAAAAGTGAAACAGAGGGATCCCTGGGTGGCGCAGCGGTTTGGCGCCTGCCTTTGGCTCAGGGCGCGATCCTGGAGACCCGGGATCGAATCCCACATCAGGCTCCCGGTGCATGGAGCCTGCTTCTCCCTCCGCCTGTGTCTCTGCCTCTCTCTCTCTCTCTCTCTGTGACTATCATAAATTAAAAAAAAAAAAAAAAAAAAACAAAAAACTGTGAAACAGAGTTGTTCTAGAGTTAAAAAAAAATTGAAGAAAATACACCAATAATTTAAAATAGCTATTTTGTTGGGTGCCTGGGTGTCTCAGTCCATTAAGTAATCTGACTCTTGGTTTCTGCTCAGGTCATGATCTGTGTTGTGGGATCAAGATTCATGCTCAGTGGAGTTGGCTTGAGATTCTTTTCTTTGCCTCTCCCTCTGCCCCTTCCCCTGCTCATACCTAGGCACACACACTCTCTCTCTCTCAAATAAAATATATAAATAAAATCTTAAAAGATATATCAATTTTGCAAACATTTATGAATGGTGTTTCTTAAGCATATCAAAGTTTTAAGTAAAATCTTATAGAAAATTTTACTTATGCATAGGCAGTCAGAAAATATATTTCAAGTTGAATGGGGGTAGGGAAATATTCTTTCTAATACTTGAAGTTAGTGTTACTTTTTATAGGACAGTTTTCTCAGAAATTAATTACAAATGTAGTCCAAAATGTTTAGATCATTAATAATAATAGTTTATTTCTTAATATGGTAATTTATTTTATTTTTATTTTTTTTGAAGATTTTATTTATTTATTCATGAAAGACAGAGAGAGAGACAGAGACAGAGACATAGACAGAGAGAAGCAGACTCCATGCAGGGAGCCTTATGTGGGACTGGATCTTGGGACTCCAGGATCATGCCCTGGGCTGAGGCAGGTGCTAAACCACTGGGCCACCCAGGGATCCCTTTAATATGGTAATTTATATAAAAGAATTTGTAAGTTTAAAAACAATAAGCAACTGGAGGGTATTATGCTGAGTGAAATAAGTCAATCGGAGAAGGACAAACAGTGTATGTTCTCATTCATTTGGGGAATATAAATAATAGTGAAAGGGAATATAAAGGAAGGGAAAAGAAATGTTGGGAAATATCAGGAAGGGAGACAGAACATAAAGACTCCTAACTCTGGGAAACGAACTAGGGGCGGTGGAAGGGGAGGAGGGCGGGGGGGGGGGGTGTTGGAGGGGAATGGGTGACGGGCACTGAGGTGGACACTTGACGGGATGAGCACTGGGTGTTTTTCTGTATGTTGGTAAATTGAACACCAATAAAAATTAATTAAAAAAAAAAACAATAAGGAAGCATAGGGCAGTGTTACTATTTGGGCATTTACTGACCCTCCCCCACAATCAGTACGTTTTTCCCAATTTCATATTATGACTCTAGCACTATTAGGTACTGTGGAAAATTTATAAAAACATTTTTGAATATTCATTATGAATAACAAATTGGTTATAATTTAAAAAAATGTACAGGGCCGCCTGGGTGGCCCAGTGGTTTAGCGCCGCCTTCAGCCAGGGGTGTGATCCTGGGGACTCGGGATCGAGTCCCACATCGGGCTCCCTGCACGGAGCCTGCTTCTCCCTCTGCCCTCTCTCTCTCTCTCTGTCATGAATAAATAAATAAAATCTTAAAAAAATAAAAATAAAAAAATTAAAAAATGAACATGGTTAAAAAATACCATGAAAACTATTATTTCATCTCTATTCTCATCCCGAGTTAACAGTGATTATTACCTGTTTCTTGTGTATTGTTATGCAGATATTTTATGCAGATACATGCAAAGTGGTGTTATTCTCCCCCCACATTCCTGTTGTATAGGCTGCTTTACATACAACATGGTAGTATATCCTATACATAGTTCTGAATCTTGCTTTTTCACATGCATGTCTTGAAGATTATTCCATAGCCCAAGTAGCAAATTGTTGTCATCTTTTTTCTTCCTCTATGGCTGTAAACTATTTCTATTTTTAGGTGTTTTATAATCTACTTTACCAGTCATCTTTTATTTAAGTAGTTTCCAGTTTTACTATTATAAACCAAGTTGCAATGAATAACCTTTTATATAGGTCTTTTCACATATTAAATAACTATGTCTTTAAGAAAAATTCCTTGAAGTGGAGTTGGATTAAAAAGTATGTACTGCTATAATTTTGAAAGATATTGCCCAATTACCCTCCATAGAGGTTGTGCCAGTTTACACTTTGACTAGCAGCATACAGAAGTGCCTGTTTCTCCACTACCTGGCCAAACAGCATTATTAATTTTTTGTATTTTTGCCCATCTGATAGGTGAAGAATGGTATCTTAATAGTTTTAATTTTCATTTTTTTTAATTTTTAAAATTTTTCATTTTTTAATTCTTGTTCATGTGATTGGGAGTTAGTATGCTTCATTTCCCATGAACTGTCTATGTTGTCTATTTTTCTGTTGGGTCAAATAGTAGGCGTTTATTGTTTATTGGTTTGTGATATGAGTTGCAGATATTTATCCCAGCTTATCTTTTTCCTTTGCCAGTGCTTATTGTAGTTTTTGCTGTGAGGATTATTATTAATTTTTTTTATGTTGTAGAATTTATCAATCTTTTGATTTATAGCTTTTGTGTCATATTTAAATAGGCCTCTTCTATACCAAGATTATAAAACACTTCTCCCAGGTTTCTTCTAATACTTATATGCTTTCATTTTTACAATTAAATCTTTGATTCATTTGGAATTTATCCTGATGTAGAATATGAGATATAGCTCTAATGTTATTTTTTTCTAGACAGCTACCCAATAGCATTTATTGAATAATCCATCTTCAGTGGTTTGAGATGCCGCGTTGCTACCTTTTGTTATATTAATAATTATGGAGAGCATACTATGAATCAAGTGTTAGGTACTATGGCAAAATGTAAAAGTGTAATATAGTTCTTGCAGCCAGAAATTACTATCTAGGTATAGCAACAAACTCAAGGAAACATTCATGGAAAAAAAATCAAATAGTGGGTTGTATCAAAGAAGGTTTTATGGAGGGGCAGGCATCAGTTCTTTCCTGACAGTTACAAATGGAATTAGAGAATAGGAACACACAAAAGAGAAATAGGGGGAGAAAAGAAACGGAAAATACCTCCTTATACTCATTATCCAAAGGTTATCCTAAGTTACAGGGAGACTGCATGTTGATTAGCAAATATTAAATGTGAGTATATTTCTGGATGGCAAACGCTTTTATTTTTAGAAACACATTTATGATATCTAAGGTGAAAATTATCATTATCAGATACTGTTGATTTCTTAAATTCTCCCTTTTTAATTTAAGTGTAAGAATAAAGGTTTTTGTAGAAAATGGCTTCAATCTCAATTACCACTGTCAGAATAGGCATCTTGTTAGTTTATTTGGAGTGATTTGGGTGTGTCTGAATTGTTTCCCATTGTATTTTCTTTTTTTTTTTAAAGATTTTATTTATTTATTCATGAGAGACACAAAGAGATAGGCAGAGACGCAGGCAGAGGGAGAAGCAGGCTTTCATTCATGGAGCCTGACGTAGGACTCGGTCCGGGTCTCTAGGATCACGCCCTGGGCTGAAGGCAGCGCTAAACTGCTGAGCCAGCCGGGCTGCCCCTCATTGAATTTTCTTGCCTGTTTAATATTGAATCTATTTGTGTGAAATTTGCCATGCTGGACTTTGTTACTTTAAGTTCTTTAACAATGAGACATTTAGGAACCTCTGTAGTTCATAATATAGATACAGTAGACCCCCACCCCCACCCCTTTCCTGCTTTCTGTAGTTTCAGTTATCTAAGGTCAACTGTAGTTGGGGGCAGATGATCCTCTTTCTGATGAATCGTCATCAGAAGGTCAGTGGTAGCCTAACATTAAGTCGCAATTCCTCTATCATTCCACCTCACTTCATTGCATCATGTAGGCATTGTATCATCTCATATCATCACAAGAATGGAAAGTATAGTACAGTAAGATATTTTTTTAAAGATATTTTAAGAGAAAGAGACCACATTCACAGTAACAAAAGTTATCATATATTATTAAGTTGTTACATTTTAGTAGTCATTGTTGTTAATCTCATACTATGCTTAATTTATAAATTAAACTTTACTATAGGTGTGTATGTATACACACACACACAAACACACACACACACAGGGAAAACAGTATATACAGGCTTTGATACTATCAGCTGTTTCAGGCAGCCACTGGGGGTCTTGAAATGTATCCCCCATGGATAAAGAGGGACTACTGTACATATATGCTCTTTTGTTTATAGTTTTAAAATGGAATATTAAAGAAATGAAATATAATTCACATGCCATAAAATTCACCATCTTAAGGTGAATAGTTAAGTGGTTTTGAGTAAATTCATGAGGTTACCATCACTACAACTTAATTAAAGAAATTGCCATTACCCCAAAGTGAAACCTTGTATGAATTATTACTTTCCAATATCCCTACTCCCTAGTTCCTGGCAACTACTAATCTACTTTCTGTCTCTATGAATTTACCTTTTCTGGATATTTCATATAAATGGAATCATATAATATGTGGCCTTCTGTTTGTTTCCATTACCATAACAATGTTTTGAGGTTCATCCATATTTTGGCATGTATTAGTGCTTTAATCTTTTGTGACTAAATAATATTCCATTGTGTGGATATACCACATTTTGTTTATCAGTTGATGAACATTTGGGTTCTCTGTTTCTTTCTATTATGAATAAAGCAGCTTTTATAATATTGTAGCTTAAATAATGAACATTTGTATATAAGTTTCTTTTTCTTCTTTTTTTTTTAGATTGAGAGCATGAGGGAGGGGAGTGGCAGAGAGAGAGGGAGAGGGAGAGGGAGAAGGAGAGGAAGAGGGAGAGAGAGAGAGAGAGAGAGAGAGTATTTTAAGGAGAATGCAGGACTTGATCTTCCAACCCTGAGACCATGACCTGAGCTGAACTCAAGAGTTGGATGTTTGAGCCACCCAGAAGCCCTATAAACAAGTTTTTGTG
Source organism: Vulpes lagopus (assembly GCF_018345385.1). Taxonomy (NCBI): domain Eukaryota; kingdom Metazoa; phylum Chordata; class Mammalia; order Carnivora; family Canidae; genus Vulpes; species Vulpes lagopus. The sequence goes on along the minus strand of NC_054824.1, from coordinate 17,226,731 downwards.
TGGACATATGTTTTCATTTCTCTTGGATATATATACCTAAGAGTGGAATTGCTAGGTCCTATGATAACTCTATGTTTAAATTTTTGAGGAACTGCCAACTGGTTTCTGCATTGGCCACACCATTTTACATTCCCACCAGCAATATTTGAAGGTTTGAATTCTTCAAATCTGCCAACACTCATTATTTTCCATTTTGTAAATTATAGCTATTCTAGTGTGTGTAAAGTGATATATCATTGTGGTTTTGATTTGCACTTCCTTGATGATGAATGATAATGATGTTGAGCATCTTTTCATGTGCTTTTTGCTATTCATATATCTTCTTTGTGGAAGTATCTGTTTAAATCCTTTGGCCATTTTTGAATTGGGTTGTTTATCTTTTTCATCATTTAGTTGTAGGAGTTCTTTATAGATTCTGGAAACTAGACCCTTATTAGGTATATGATTTGCAAATATTTTCTCCCATTGCTGAGTTGTTTGTTTGTTTGCTTTCTTATCACTTTTGACAGACAAGTTTTTAAACATTTTTCATTAAATTTTTTAATTCATTTATTTTATTATTATTATTATTATTTAGAGAGGGAGAGAGTGAAGTGGGGGAGGGCCAGAGAGAAGGGGAGAAAGAGAATCTTAAGCAGGCTCCAAAGCCAGCATGGATCCTGACGTGGGGCTCTATCGTTCTCACAAACCTGAGATCATGATCTAAGCTGAAATCAATAGTCAGATGATTGAGCCACCCAGATGCCTCTCATTTTTTTATTTTAAAATTAATCCAAAAAAAATTAATCCAGATTATCTATATTTTCCTGGATTGCATACACTTTTGATGATATCTAACAAACTTTCACTTAACTTGAAAGATTGCCTAATTTGTGACGATTTACTCCTGTGTTTTATCAAGAGTTTTGTGGTTTTAGCTCTTATGTTAGGACTTTTATTGATTTGAAGTTTTTTATAATATAGCATGAAGAAGGCATCCAAGTTCACTGTTATGTATACCAGTTGTCTCACCACCATATGTTGAAAAGACTATTCTTTCCTCATTGAATGATTCTGGCATCCTTCTTGAAAATCAATTGATCATAGATGTAAGGTTTTACTTCTGAACTCTCAATTCTATTCCATTGATCGTATTGTAATACTACCTAGTCTTGATTACTATAGTTTTATAATAGTTTTTGAAATCAGGAAGTATGAGTCCTCTGGCTTTGTGCTTCTTTTTCAACACTGTGTTTTTGGCTACACTTGAGTGGCTTGTACTTCTATATAACTTTTAGGATCAACTTGTCCATTTCAGCAAAAATAGAAAGCTGTAATTTTGACAGGCATTGAATCTTTAAACCTACTTGCAGATTGTTTCCAAAGAAGCCAATTTTACTATTTTTTAAAATATGTAAATGTTCTCAGTTCTATATATATATTTTAACATTTGACCTAAATTTTAAAGCTAACATTTATTTATTTACTTATAAAGCTAATATTGAGATTTTTTTCCTACATATGAATTTAGTGGTCTTTCCCGATGACTACCATTATCACATGATTATTTTTTCTTGCCCTTCTACTGGGAGACTATTCTGTCTGACTCATCCTATAAGGATGATGATGGTGATGTTAATGGTGCTGATACTTCTGACAATGTCTATGATGGAGAAGATGATCATTTTCACTTCCTGAGGGTGATTATATACCAAGTTCCTTGCACATTTTATTTTATTATTATTTTTAAATTTTTATTTATTTATGATAGTCACAGAGAGATAGAGAGAGAGGCAGAGACACAGGCAGAGGGAGAAGCAGGCTCCATGCACCGGGAGCCCAACGTGGGATTCGATCCCGGGTCTCCAGGATCGCGCCCTGGGCCAAAGGCAGGCGCCAAACCGCTGTGCCACCCAGGGATCCCCCTTGCGGGGATCTCCTACATTACTATGCCTAGAAGCTTTTGTATTTGCTATTTTTATTCACTTTTTCTTGGAAAGCTTTATCCAGATATTTGCATACCTACTGCATTTTCGATGTTTGAAATCTTGGTCTAAATGCCTTTTCCAAGGCCTTCCCTGACTACCTCCAGCTAGAATACTTCCCCACTTACTCTAATGCCAAAGTTTTTTTCTCTCCATGTTATGTTATCATCTTCATAGTCCTTATAAGTAACTGAAATAATTTAATTTATATATTTATCGTTTCTGTTCTCACACCAGAATATAAGCTCCTTGAAGGTAGTCATTTTTTTAAACCCAAATAGTCTTATATTAAAGGTTTTAAAAATTTCTTTGACTAATCGTGACTAATTATATGACTGTTTTCTTAATATATGCCTGAATTTGGGGATCCCTGGGTGGCACAGTGGTTTGGCGCCTGCCTTTGGCCCAGGGCGCGATCCTGGAGACCCGGGATCGAATCCCACATCGGGCTCCCGGTGCATGGAGCCTGCTTCTCCCTCTGCCTGTGTCTCTGCCTCTCTCCCTCTCTCTCTGTGACTATCATAAATAAAAATTAAAAAAATATATATATGCCTGAATTTGTTCTCCATTTTACTTTATTTTGGCATATGATTACTTTACTTTTTCCTCTTTTTTTTTTTTTTTTTATAAACTTAGGTTCTTTTTAAGGATTGTCTTTGACTAAAAAGTTGCTTTATGGTCAAGAAACTCCGGTGTTCAATTACACAAATAAGCTTTGCCATTAGAGAATTTTTCCTAAGCTATATAAACAGCTGTGTTTCTCTTAATTTTTAAATTAATGATGGACTCCCTATGCTAGTTTCTATTGCTTTGAACTTTTGTAACAAAATTTCACCATTATTTTTTCTTGTCTATTTTGCCTTGCCAGTTAGATCATAAGCTACCTGGGGCACGAGACATATTCAGCCCACTGGATACCTATAGTGTTGAGTAGAGTGATTGAGCAGGCTGTTGAGCTACTCATTAAACTCTAAGTTGTTTTCACTGCAAATTAAAGAGAAGAAAGCCAAATCAATGTTATTAATAATGATTATAATGTCTCTTTAACAAACTTGGTGAAATAAAGTTGTTGACATCATTTCTTCAAATATGGTTCATTACAAGTCTTTTTAAATCAGCCCTTTTCATTATTTGAAAACTATTATTCCTATTATCATGATGATAACGGCATGATCTTTAACTGGTTGCCCTATAAAATTCAAAGCCTTCAGGGTGCCTATAAAATAAAAGAAATTTGGTATGGAAAGAATGTTTTACTTTCTTTAAAAAAATAAAAAGCACACAAGTGGAAGTTTTAACTTCTAGTTGAGTTAAGATCTTAGTAGAGTTAAATGCATAAGTAGGTAAATATTCTTTTGGGAAAATCTGGTAGAAAATTATTATTGTTTTGCTAATTGAAAGAGATATTATTATGTTGCAGCGTTTGTGATATGCTGAATTTATTTGCAGTGTTTATAATATCTCTCATGTATTTTATGGAAGTAAGAGCTTTAGTATGTGTTTATCAAATTAAAAATTGCCTCTAAGATTGTTCATTCTGTTTCCTAAATTTTATCACTGATTATAGATACAAGGCACTTCTATCATTTATTTTAAAGACTGTTTATTAACTTGTCTTTAGGCTAACTCAGATTGCGTATTGCTAAGAAATTAAGTGCTTTGGACAATCAGTAATTTGCATAATTATTGTTTTGGAGATAATTCTGTAGGGAATAGTCTGCTTCTATGAATATTTATAAAGTATCTGATTTATAAGCATAAAAACAATGAGTATAAGGTATTGTTATCTACTTGTTTGAAAGATAATAAAATATCTACAGATAACAAATGTAATATCTTTGATATGGCTTAAATGACTTCATCAGTATCACATAACAGAAAAAAAAGGGGTAAGGGGAAATTTTCCATTATTTGTCTTATTCTCTTACTTTCAGAACAGTCCCTGAAATACTCATTATAGTACTTTCTTCTGAGTATATGTATTCATGTACGATAATATATATGTAGAATGTATATATGATAGACATCATATTATGAAGAATAAGAATCTAGATTAAGATTTGGCAAATTTATTGTCTGTGGGTTGAATCGGCCCACTGCCTATTTTTGTGAATAAGGTTTTATTGGAATACAACAATACTCATTTACTTGTGTATTATCTGTTGGTACTTTCATGCTATAATAGCGTAGTTGAGCATGGCCTGCAAAGCTATGCCCTTTCAGAAAAAGTGGCAGCTTCTGATCAGCTGACCCTCATACTTTAGGAGCCCTATGTTATTGTATTTTTTTTAAAGATTATTTGTTTGTTTATGTATTTATTTATTTATTTATTTATTTATTCATGAGAGACACAGAGAAAGAGAGAGAGGCAGAGACATAGGCAGAGGAAGAAGCAGGTTCCATGTAGGAAGCCCGATGTGGGACTTGATCCCCGAAGTCCAGGATTACACCCTGAGCCAAAGGCAGATGCTCAACCACTGAGCCATCCAGGTGTCCATATGTTACTGTATTTTTAAGAATTCCATTCTCTATATGTTTTTCTTCCTAACGTATGTGACTGCTGAATAGAGCCTACAGGTTATCAGCTTAAACATGATCCAAGAAGTCTTTTGATCCTTACCTTTCACTTATATTTATAAGCATTAAAAGTAGAGATATATAAAACACATTAATGCAGAAATCAAAGATTCTGCCATAAAATCATCTAAATTCTGCCAATGATTTTTAAATATCTAGGACTTATCTAATTAATATATCTTGGAAACTGAGAACAAAAGTTAGCATACTCTTGATTGTACTGTTACCCTTCAAAGCCACTCCTTCTATCGCAAGAAGAGTAGTTTCCAGGTATTCTCTTTCATTTTACTATTGAGGACAAATGAGGAATAGTTCCAATAAAACTATAAACATACTTTATATCTTGATTTAAAGGCTTCTAGTTCCCATGCAAGTACTGGGCAAATAATCTCTAAGTTTTCCTTTCAATTTTAAAATTTTGTGATCTTTTTTCTTTTCTTTGTTTTTTTTTGTGATCTTTTTTCAAATGATCATAAGCATTTCTCAAACGAAACCAAATATACTCTCTTAAGGAATCAATTTAGTTTATTGTTAGTAATAAAGGTACATCTTTTTCATAAGCTCATTCTATTTAGAATCAAGCCATAAGAAAGTAACTGCAAAAGAAGAGCTAAATAAATGGAAAGATATACCATGTTTTTAGATTGGAACTCAGTATTAAGATATCAATTCTTTACAAATTCTGTAGATACAGTAAAAACCCAAACAAAATCCCAATAGCTTTTTTTTTTTCTTTTTTGGTAGGAAGTGGCAAATTCATTCTAAAATTCCTACAGAAATGTCTTCCTCCCCCAATCTTGAAAGGATCAGTGTTAAAGAACTTACATCACCCACTTGATTTAAGACTTATTAAAACTAAAGTAATGGAGATAGATGTGTTATTGGCATAGGAATTGGCAGATAGATTAATTGAATAGAACTTGAACACATATATGGTCAGTTGATATTGGGCAAATGCACAAAAAAGCACCTCAATGAAAGAGGAAAATCTTTAACAAATCGTCTAAAACAAGTAGAAAATGAATCTTTACTCCTATATCACATGATAAAAATTAATTCAAGATGTATCATAGATTTATTTTAATTTATTTTTTTGTATCATAGATTTAAATTTGAGCTAAAACAACATTTCTAGAAAAATAATATAGGAGAATATTATTGTGGCTTTGGATATTTGAAAGTTTTTTAAAAAAATTTTTTTACTAAATTTTTTTTAAAGTAAGCCCAATGTAGGGCTTGAACTTATAACTCCAAGATCAAGAGTCACCTGCCCTACTGACTGAGCCACCCTGGTACTCTCTATTTGGAGATTTCTTAGCAAGACAACCCCCCCTCCCCACCAAAAAAAAAAAAAAAATCCTATCACAAAAGGGAAAAATATAAGTGAATTGGATTGTGTAATAATTAAAATTTTTCTCTCATCATAAAGTATTGTTAAGAAAATAAAACACTACAAACTTAGAAGAAATATTTGCAACATATATATCTTTCAAGATATTCCAAGATATATAAATAATTCCTTATAGTTAATAATACTATAATCTGTATTTAAAAGTTGCTGAGAGAATAATCCTTTTTTTTTTTAAAGATTTTATTTATTCATATGAGGGAGAGAGAGAAAGCAGGTCATAAGTAGGGGGAACAGCAGAGGGAGAAGAAGACTCCTCAGGGACCTGGGAGTCCAATGCAGGACTCAATCCTGGGACCCTGGGATCATGACCTGAGCCGAAGACTGACGCTTAACCATGTGGGCCACCTGTGCCCTGAGAATAATTATTGAAAGCTCTCATGACAAGAAAAAACAAACAAAAAAATTCTGTAACTATGTATGAATGTTAAGCTTACTGTGGGGGCATCTGGGTGGCTCAGTCAGTTAAGCATCTGCCTTTGGCTCAGGTCATGATCCCAGGGTCCTGAGATGGAGCCCTGATGGAGCCCCTCATCAGGCTCCCTTTCAGCTGGGAGTCTGCTTCTCTCTCTCCCTCTTCCCCTCTCCCTGCTTATGCTCTCTCTCTCTCTCTCTTGCTTGCTTGCTCGCTCACTCTCTCTGATAAAATAAATAAAACCTAAAAATGTAAACTGGTGATCATTTTGCAATACTGCATATACAAACTTAAATTTTTTTAACATATGCAAATATTGAATCACTATGTTGTATTTTATATATGCATATTATAAACTCATAGAATTTTGATAACATAATAAACTTTAATTCTTTGTATATGAAAAATTTAAGGATCAGGGAAAATAAATGATTTTTTAAGACAATATAGATAATTGCTGTTAGATGTCAAGCCAGAATGCTGTCATTTTTATTTCAATCTATTTTTTTTCACTAAATCATCTATCTTTTTTGTAAATTTAAATGCTTAAATGATTAAATAAATACTTTCATCAGTCTTAAAAAAAACAAAACAAAACAAAACAAAAAGCTAAATATAGCTTTATACCTGAGCTTTATACCTTTTATTACCTGAAGCTAATATAATGTATGCCAATTATACTTTAATAAAAAAAAGAAAAAAGAATTCTTACAAGTCAATAATAAAGACAACTCAATAAAAAATGAACAGATTAGAATACTTCAACACTAAGAAAAGAATGGCCAATAAGCATATGAAGAAGTGCTCAACATCATTATGGAAAAGCAGATAAAACCCACAATGAAATACCATTCCGTACCCAGACAACTTGCTAAAATGAAAAAGATTGAGGGTTTCTGAGTGGCACAGTCCGTTAAGTGGCTGACTCTTGTTTTCAGTTCAGGTCGTGATCTCAGGGTTGTGAGACTGGGCCCTGGTTAGTGCTCTGCCTTGCTCAGTGTGGAGTCTTCGTGGGTTCTCTTCTCCCTCTACCCCTACCCCCCCAGCATGGGCTCACTTCCTCTCTAAAAAAATAAAAGAAAATCTTTAAAAAATTAAGAAGATTGACAATAGCAAATGTTGGTGAAATGTGGAAAATTGAAGTTTTCCTATTGTTGTTGAGTATGTAACATGGTATAAGAATTTGGAAACAGTTTGCAGTTTCTCTTAAAATTAAAAATAAACCTAATATGGTTCAAAAATTTCATTCCTAGATATTTGCACAAGACAAAAACAGATACAAAAAAACAAAAACAAAAACACACCCTCTTTATAGTTACTTTATTCATAATAGACCAAAACGGAGAGCAGCTCAACTGTTCATGAAGGAGCAATGAATTAATTGTGATGTAGTCATACAGTGTATTACTAGTCAGCAATAGAAAGGAGCAAATTACTGCAACGAACAACATAGATGAATCTCACAATTTTATGTTGAATGGAAGAAAGCAGACACAAGATATCACATAATGTATTTAAATGTACATGAAGTTATAACAGGCAAAACTCATATAGGAACCAATCTAAATGTCCAACTGGTAAACAGATAAAATGTGGCATAGCCATACAATGGAATATAGAATATTAATATTATTCATAAAAGATCTGACATACGCCAAACAGGTAAAGCATTATGCTAAGTGAAATAAGACAGATGCAAAAGACTACCTATTGTATGATTACATATATATTACATTTCCAGAGAGACAAATCTGTGATTACAGAAAGCAGATTACATGGGGCTGCAGAGTGGGAAGTACAAATGGGCATGAGGGAAAATATTGAGATTTTGGAAATGAAGAACTGGATCGTGGTGATGATTGCATAACTCTATAAATATACTAAAAATCATTGACTTGTGCACTCATAAGGGATGAACTTTATATATTTCAATAAATCTGTTCTAAAAGGGAGAAAAAGAACAGCCAACACTAACATATGGTGAAATAAATCAGAACAGTGACTGTCTCTAAATGAGGGGTGGAGATTAACCAGAAAGGAAAAGTGGGGAACTTTGGGGGGTAATGGAAATATTCTATAACTTGATTGGCCAGATGATTGTACATGGGTGGTTAAAATTGTCAAAATTCATGAACAGTACGGTTATGGTTTGTGTATTTTTCTAGTATATAAATTGCACCTCAAAAAGTTCCTACAGGCTTGGAACTTGTTGAACAGAGCACACATTAAACTACCTGTTCTGAGGGGTAGAGGAAGCAAGCAACCATGGGGGAAGATACTGATTGTGTTGATTTATCTTACATGAAGTAACTTCTGTTTTCTGGGGTAGAAAATAGGCAAGAGCTTGAGGATTGAGAAGTGGTGATGATGTAGAATATGTTTGCTCCTTTAGGTACATATGATAAGTAGAAAGAAGTAAAAGTAAATGTTTATTTTTAAGAGAACACATTTCTGCTGCAAGGGTCATTGTCACTTTTTTTAATGCCAAAGACTTGAAGAGGTTTGTTAAACATATACAGCTGTCCTCAGTTTATACCTGGAGGCATTGTATTTGCAATGTGGTAAAAGTTTTCTTGAGAGTACAAGGAAAGCTTAGGTTTAATTAGGCAATGATGGATAAGGTTTAGGATTCACATCTAGATATTTGTGTCTTTTAAAAAGTAACTTACTGGGGATCCCTGGGTGGCGCAGCGGTTTGGCGCCTGCCTTTGGCCCAGGGCGCGATCCTGGAGACCCGGGATCGAATCCCACGTCGGGCTCCCGGTGCATGGAGCCTGCTTCTCCCTCTGCCTGTGTCTCTGCCTCTCTCTCTCTCACTGTGTGCCTATCATAAATAAATAAAAATTAAAAAAAAATATTTAAAAAAAGTAACTTACTGTACACTGTGTGCTTTAGAGGCAACTTGTTCAAGTGAATAATACAGGGCATGCTCTCAGGAGGAGAGGGAGGGTTGTAGGGTAGAGCATGGTATAGAGTTAAGCAGGAATGCATCTCAGCCGGGGACTGGCTTCGATAAGAACTGCACAAAAGGAATGCCTAGGTGGCTCAGTGGTTGAGCATATGTCTTCTGCTCAGGGTGTGAACCTGGAGCCCTGGGATTGAATCCCACATTAGGGTCCCCATGCGGAGCATGCTACTCCCTGGGCCTATGTCTCTGCCTTTCTCTGGGTGTCTCTCATGAATAAACAAATATGATCTTAAAAAATGCACAAAAGGGGTAAGAAGGAGACCTTTTTACTTGTGTATTACTCATTGACCAAGGTTATAAGGGTAGTGATGTTGGAGGGCATAACCTCTCTGGTGAGGCAGTGCCCTCTGGTGATTCTCCAGGGACTGGGGGCAACTATAAGCTATTACCAACCAATACTCAGAACAGTAGGTGGAGGGAGATAGGAGCACCAGCCTGAAAAGGGGCAGGGCTTACAGCATCCACTACAGTATAAAATAGATAACTCTAGAGAGTGTTTTAAAACTCCTCTCCCCTTATGTTTGGAAAAAGCTGTTTTCTGAACCAAAAATGAGGCCTTTTTTGATATATGTAATAGATCTTGATTTTTGGACTTAGAAGTATGTTCTTTGGTTTCAGAATTTATTTTTGTGAGACATATAACTTACAACCTTAACATACATTTATTGGTATATTTAATGAATATTAAAATAATAAATAAGGATTATTAAGATTGGGATAGTTTGGAACATAAATCATATACAGTGAGTCAAACCAGATTTGATAACATTTTCCATTTCCTTTACAAATTTCAATTCCTTTTCCCCATACAATTATCTATTCAATTTTCTCTTTATATTTCCCTATAATACAAATAACATCTTGTTTCTATTTAATTTTTTTCTTTCCAGAAAGCATTTTTATTCTTCTTTTGCTTGCTTTTAAGTGTATGTATGGCTAGATATTTATCAAGAAACTTACTATATTCATCTATGCTATTTTGTCCATTAGTTGTTAGCTCTGTCATCATTTTTTTTCACCTCATTATTCTTAGAATCAAGCAAATGGGACTACATCCAAGTGTGCAGAGATAATAAAATGTTGACAATATATAATGGTGTTTTATTGCTATCATCATGTATTTATAACTCCTTTGATACCTGTTACATTATGTTTATGAAAAACCACAGTGGAGAGCATAGAAAACCTGCTTTTGGCAAGCATTTGAGGTTTCTTTAGTTTGATAAAGAGTTTAGAAGAGTTACCCACTTGTCCTCAGATTGTTTATACTTAACCTTTATTAAATCTTGCAAATACTAAACATGGTTTCATGGTAAAAGCCAGAGAAAAGTTTTAAAAGTGTAGGGAATCAAAAATATTGCAGATTTTATTATTTTTATTCTTTTCATCTTATTTTGCATTTTTCTTATTCCTAACATTGTTTATCTCTTGATATTTTTTTACTGTTGTTCAAGCAAGATCTTTAGCATTCTAAGGCCAACCTTCCATTTCTGAACTATATTTGATGCTAATGCATCTAGCTCAGATATTTCTTTTTTCTTTTTTTTTTTTTAGCTCAGATATTTCTTTATTTTGTGATGGTCCTCACTGTCGCTAAAGGACCCCATTGTATCCCCAAATAAATTGACATTATCCAGATACTAAAATTTTCATCCAAAGACTTTAGAGGAGGAGCTAGCTGTTCCTATTGGTTCTTCCCACATGCACTCTCAGGGATACTGTGAGCACCACAGGGTCTTTGCGAGATCCTCCTCCTAAACCTGGTTTTCATCTTGCTTTTGAATTCCTTGGTCCTTGGATTATTTTACTGCTTCTGAGGTAACACACACGACTCTTTCTGAAAATTCATTTCCTTCAGAAGCAATATTCCACTTTGTTTCCACTTCCAGTTGGCATTTCTTATCTTCTTTTATCTGGATTTTACAAGGTCAACTAGTGGGACCCATTTCTCTTCTATCCTCTCAGTTGTGGGACTCTGCTGGATCTGAGCTTTCTTTTCTTGTCACAATTCCTATCTTAACATCAAGAAAAAGTAAATAAAACTTTTTAAACCTGGTTTTCAGGGCACCCGGATGGCTCAGCAGTTGAGCATCTGCCTCTGGCTTTGGTCGTGATCCCAGGTCCTGGGGTCGAGTCCCAGGTCAGCCTCTCCATGGGGAGGCTGCTCTTCTCCCTCTGCCTATGTCTCTGCCTCTCTCTGTGTCTCTCATGATTAAATAAATAAAATCTTTAAAAACAAAAACAACCTCCCCATAAAACCTGGTTTTCAAACTGCATCTACATAAGTTTTTATTACTCAAAAGTGCTCCAATTGTTTATGAATTTGGTGTGTGTTATAGATTAGCTTACTCTTTTTGTGCTGCCATTGCACAAATCAGATTCCTAGAGTCCGTGTTCTAGGCATAAGATGCAAAATACTGTATTTTTGCCTGGATATATTGCATTTTTCTTCCCTTTAGTCCAAGAAGATGGCGTATCACCTATCTGCTTTCAGAACTCATTCTCTCTCTTTTTTTTATTTCTTGTTGAATTACACTTTGGACAAATCTGTACTATGAATTCCAAAAGTTAGTGACAGTGATTAAAGTTTAGTATCAAACCAATATCTCCCCTCTTTAAAAAATTGTGGTAGAATACTTAACATGAGATATACCCTCTTAATTTTTTAAGCATACTATACAGTATTGTTGACTATAGGTACAGTGTTGTACAGTAGATCTTTAGAGCTTATTTATCTTGCATAATTGAAAATTTATGCCCATTAATTAGTAACTCCTTATTTCCCCTGCCCCTCAGTCCCTACCAACCACTATTCCATTCTTTGACTTTATGAATTTGACTGTTTTAGATACCTCAGATAAATGGATCATGCAGTATTTGTTTTTCTGGATTGGCTCATTTCACTTAGCATAATGTTCTTAAGGTTTATCCACGTTATTGCATATTGCAAATTTCCTTCTTTAAGGCTGAATAGAATTGCATTATACATATATGTATATGTATAAATATATATAATATTTTCTTTATCAGTTCATCTGTCCATGGATATTTAGGTTGTTTCCACATCTTGGCTATTGTGAATAAAACAAACTAGAGTTAATTAATCCAACCCACTAATCCAAAAGACTGGACTATATCATTGAGTATAACTTATTTGATGTAAATCTTTTCTGGTTCCCATGATGAATTCTTATATTTTCCAAGACTAGATTTCTTCACACTTTATTTGATATAGGGTCACTTATGTGTGTAGCTCCTCTTTATAGAGTTTTCATTAGCTCCAGACCTGAATCTCTTCTACTGCTTCTTAGAATCTTCCTACATATGTGCTATATAAGCCATGCTTCTACCAAGAATTTAGTGTGTAAGAGATACACAGCTCTAGATGTTTGGCATTTTGGAATAAACTTTGTCTCCAATTATTTATCTACCACGGAATTATTGCCATACCTAGAGTATTTCCAGTGGAGGAAAATTTAGTTGTCAACCTAGATGCACAAATACTCCAATAGCCTCCTACTATTGCAGTTTGTCAAAATACATAGCATAGAAAACTTTAAAACATTTTTTCATTAAATTTTTTTTTCACTTGTTTATTTCAAACATAGAAGACATTTTTTTAAGACAGGGGTTCTACATACATAATTACCAGTTGAGGCTTGCTTTCAAATTTATTTAAACTGGGTGGGGCCATATATAATCCATCAGAGCCACATTTCACCTTTTTTTTAAAAAAAGGTTTTTATTTAAATTTCAGTTAGTTAAGATATGGTATAATATTAGTTTTAGGTATACAATATGGTGATTGAACATTTCCATACAATGGCCTGTGCTTATCACCACAAGCGTACTCACATTTTAACTTCTAACAGGCTAACTGACTCTATTCACCTAAGACTGCTTGCTAAACTAATTTGTTGGGTCTCCTCATCAATTCTGGAAATGAGTAGGCAAATGGAATCCAAGATAATGTTCTTCTAGGTGGATATAGCACTGATTTAAACCTGAAACCTCTTTTGTTTTCTTCTTGGAACCCATCTAGATTGATTTATCCAGTTCCTTTCATGGGATTGAGAAATACAAGAACAATGAGTGGATGGAGATATATAGTTTTCAGTGGGGAGATTCTAAAATTAGTTTTTAATATTAAAGTCCTCCAAGAATTCCATGAACTAATTCAAAATATGGGCATGGAACCTGGGAGAGAAGGTAGGACTAGAAAAAAGTATTGGAATTCATAACATAAAGTAAATTTAAAGCTATGGAGTTATGGAAGGCTATGTAGATTAGAAATAGTATATACCTAAAATAATAATTCCTGGGTTTAGTTCTAGCTTTATCACATTTTAGCTGAGGGACCTTGGGCAAGTTATCTTATCTGTGATTCTTAGTTTTCTCATTTCTTAAATAGGGTTTGCTTTAAGTTATCTTTAAGTTTCCTTTTAGCTCCAAAATTGTACTATTTTAAGAAATTGTTGAAGGTGAAAGTACAAAAATAAAGTATAGAGAACCTGTAAGTACTCAGTGGAATTGAGACTTAAGGCAGATTTCAAAGCTGAGAGCAACTTAAGAATGTGCATATTTGAGTGAGATTATTTGTTTCTTGATTAACACATGAACTTTTTTTCTTTCCCCCCTGATGGGTATTAGGACCCAATTTCCATTAAAATTTCCTCTTCACAAGATAAAATAGCAGTACTCTATGGCGATTACACTAACTGAGACTAATGATAGTTTAAGCGTCAAAAATTAGAATAAAATGAGTGAATTTTAGGGATGATGTTTCTATGATAAAATAGCAACTGATTACAGTCTGAATGTGGTATGAGAGAAAGCAAAGTCAATTGGTTCCAAGATTGCATACCTATGAGATACTGTAATTGAAGATGTGGCATAAGAGGAAATGGAAATTAAGGAGTTGTAATCATATGGGTGTCTTTATGGAGAGGTCAAAACACTTGACAGACATCAAATTAATCCTTATATCTTTAAGAGGCAGGTAAGAGAACAGGTATTATTTTCAGTTCAAAATCAAGGGCATGTGTTTATGAGATAGGCACATGGCACATGCAGAGGCAGTTAGGTGTCATGTCTAAAAGCCTGTACCTTGCCTTTGCCAGGCCTGCATTCACCCCACAAACCACCCACCTGTTGTGTGTCCTTAGGGACGTTGCTTATTTGACTTCAATATTTCTTCCTATAAAATGAGAATAATACTGATTATTAGTGGTTGTTAGGATTAAATAACATAAGTAAAGTGCTTCTGGTAAATGTAGTCAGTATAAATTTCTACTACCACCATTACTTTTGCTACTACTGCTATAATGGCAATCAACACCATACAGTGAGGTTTTGGTATGTGTGAAAGGGAATTCATATTCTTTATTCTTATTTTAGGGTTCCCATTTTATAGGTGTGGTCTTAGGAGGACAGAAAACTATGACAGTCCCTGTAGCAGTATATAATATGCTGTAATGGTCTCCATTACATTAATGCAAATGACACAACAATGCCTTTTTTGAGTACAGAGGAAACTTATTTATGACATTTTATTAAGGACAGAGGGAAGTTAAAACAGTGATGACTTTTTTTTTTTTTGGCCATTAATTTTGTGTTTTTAATGGATAATGGTGGTAAGAATTGAGTTAGATTGCCTATCTAACTCAATTCTTGTTTGAAGGGTTTGTTTGAAGGGTATTTCTCCTCATGAAAGAGGTTAATGAAAAGCAAAAGCTTGAAAGATTCTACTCTAGACTAGCCAGATAAAAAATTAATAGGTGGTATTGTAAAACAACAACAACAAAATACATAAGCGAAGTCAGACCAATAGCCTACTGTATAGTCTTGGATTCCAGTTCCACTCACATTGCTTCAGGATTTCTTTCTCCTCCATCTTTTTACTTAAATCGCCTACCCTCTGAAAAACTTCTTCCCTAGCTCATTAATCCATGTTTTTTTTTTTTATTCTTTAATACATGATTCAAAACATTCTGATTGCCTCCCCCACCCAGATCGCCTGCTGAATCACCTCAGCATACATATATTATTTGAAGTGTTTTAATTTGCAATAATTTATCTATTTCTTTGAAAAGTCTATTTTAGTTCATTTGTATAGTGTGGATAATCAGTACTACTGAAAGTTCCTTGATGTCAGGGACCATATCTTCTATTTCTATTGCATATCTCTAGGGTACCTGTCATAATGCTCAGAAACATTTATTAACGAATGCTTAACGAATGTTATTGACTAACAAGACTTTCTTTCATGCAGTTAGCAGCAAGACATTTGAGAGATTTCTGGGATACAAGCAGAGAAACAGAGGCCAGAGGTGTACAGATTGGAGTTTTATCTATATAATGAGAGTAGTTTCATCAGACAAGTCCTAGTTTTTCTTAAACCTTTCATGCATATAAGTGTTCCATGTCTTTAAGCATTTTCAAGGTCTTTTTTTGGTATACTCTTACAAAATTTGTATGTCTTTTTCTCCAAGAAAGATGACCCTTATTGAAAGGTGAAAGAATACTATAATTTATATAATAGTATTATATTTTCTTTCTAATATTCTCTGGTTATGCGAAGCTTTAAGATAGTCCCTGTTAGCTAACTATGCCATGTACTATAATTTAAAAAATGAATTCATCTTACCATTTTTATCGTTTTGTGACATATTAAATTTTCAACGGCGTATGTGACTAGCATGTAAAAATCTAAAATCACACATTCTTGAAAAATATGAGGTATATTTAAATTACAAATATAATTTGGTACATATCTTAGTTTAATGTGGAAAACATCCTGAGAGACATTTGTATATAAAAAGAAAACAAAAGAAACTTGATTTTTTCCTTTTCTAAGTTTTCTTGAACTAGTGCTATAAAAGAAGAGAAAAGGTTATATAAGCAATGCAATATATACTGCAGATACATTCTTGCAAGGAAAAGCTATGGTGCATAATTGACTCAGTAATTCTGTACTGTGAAAAGTAGTTAAATGATTTTCACTTCAGACAAATCAAATTCACTTTAAAAGCCAGGTATTAATAACAATATAAATATTCACACATTGGATAGTATTTATGGTAACATGTATAACATATATGTATGTGTAGTATGTGTGTGTTTACCTGTTTGTAATAGATTCTGATTAAAATATTGTAGAAATATAGAACAACCTTTAAGATAGTAATTTCTTTTTAAAGGACTTTCACAAAAAGAAAAAAATCAGGGTAGTGTTATAAGCCCTAAAATTTATGTAACATGATATTTTTAATGGTAATCTTCATTGTTATAAATGCTGTCACCTTGAAAGTATGTAAAAGAAATAGGAACACTGAATATAAACAAAATGACATATCCATGGATATAAACTATCTGACATAGAATAAATTTGGTTCTCTCTACTAAGCATATCAGGAAATCAGTATCAGTTATATTTCAGGGGCTGATATGTAATGAACGTTAATGGTCCTTGGGCTTCCATCCATTCAGTTATTTTAGTTCTGAGTACCTTTCACTTCAGGTGCTATTGTTAGTATGCGGTATTAAGGTAACAATCAGATAACCATAGTTAAAAATAAAGGAGGGCAGGCAGCCCCCCGCCCCCGCCGCCCCCCGCCCCCAGCCCGGGGCTCAGCGGTCTAGCGTAGCGCCGCCTTCAGCCCAGGGTGATCTTGGAGACCTGGAATCGAGTCCCCTGTCGGGCTCCTTGCATGGAGCCTGCTTCTCCCTCTGCCTGCATCTCTGCACCCCCCTCTGTCATGAATAAATGAATAAAATCTTTAAAAAAAATAAATGAGGGCTTATTTACCTCTGAGTGATTGGAGTGACTTCTTTCATTTGTTTTCACCTGATAATGATACTCTCAAGTATCATTACTCTCTGTCCCTTGTCCAGGTGAACAAGGCATCAAGTCTGATATTAAGAGTAATTTTTGTAGTTCCTGATCATAGCTTATTTTGAAGGAATTGTGTGTTGGGTTGTTTGTGGAGCCTGAACAAGTCATTGACATGCAAATACCTGATGCTTTAATTGAAATATCTTTATAAATTGCTAGTATAATTTTTGTGTCTTTTTAGAAGATATTAGAACACTCTTCCAAATTTTCAAATTTTTGTACAGGAATGCTGTGAGCTCAACTTAGGTTTTTTAAAAAATTTAAATTCAATTTGCTGACATATAGTATAACACCCAGAGCTCATCCCATCAAGTGCCCTCCTCAGTGCTTTTCACCCAGCTAACCCATCCCCCCATCCATCTCCCCTTCCACAGCCCTTTGTTTGTTTCCCAGAGTTAAGAGTCTCTCATAGTTTGTCTCCCTCTCTAAATTTAAGGTTTTTAAAAAAAATATTTTATTTATTCATAAGAGAGAGAGACAGAGAGAGGTAGAGACATAGGCAGAGGGAGAAGCAGGCTCCATGCAGGGATCCCGCCTGATGTGGGACTTGATCTGGGGACTCTGGGATCACACCTTGGGCTAAAGGTAGGAGATGTTCAACCGCTGAGCCACTCAGGCGTCCCTAAATATAGTTTTTTATAGAGTAAACAAAGGTGGGCATATCTTTTGTTTTTATTTATTTATTTATTTATTTATTTTTTATCTTTTGCTTTTATATACTTGAGATAAGAAAGAGTCTGTTTTCCCCCATTCATTGGTGTATTGTGTGCAATTATATCAGTCATCACCAGTAAGTAACACAGGCTATATAAATGAAAAGCAGAATTGCAAAAATGCTTGTAAAGGTTTATTTTTGTTGATACTATTTTCTAATTTCCAAACATCTGGAATCTGGCAAATGTAGATTTGTAGTTTCATTAGATAGCTTGATGTGAGAGAAAAAGTAAATGAGACCAAGGTTTGCTTAGATATCTGAAGCATATCTTGATGATTCTAGTGTTTGAAATGGCTAAGATTTAGAATTGTTCTTTTTTTCCCCCCAAAGCAAAAGATTAATTAAGTGCTTTGGAATTCTACAAAATATGTTGGTATATCACATTAAAACAAATACACCTCAGGGTGCCTGGGTGGCTCAGTCAAATGGGTATCTAACTCTTGGTTTTGGCTCAGGTCATGATCTTGGGGTCCTAAGATAGATTCCTGCATCTTCAGGCTCCCTGCTTAGCAAGGAGTCTGCTTCTTCCTCTCTGTCTGCCCCTCCCCATTCTTATGTTCTCAGGCTTTCTCTCTCTCAAATAAATAAATAAATAAATAAATAAATAAATAAATAAATCTTAAAAAAAAATCAAACACACCTCTCCCCAAAATTGTTCAAATTGTGATTGGGTAACCATGTGGCAAAAACATGTATATCAAACTATGAAAGCTGGCTATATCTTTATATAATTTATCACAATAATACACAACTCACAAAAATTAAAACATTTATTGTACTACTCCAGGAATTCTCAGAAGTGATATCTTAAGCTGTAACTTCATAGGTTCTAATTTAATTTGTCTGAGGTATGACTCGAATGGATGATTGTTTTATATTCTCCAGGGGATTCTGGTGTGAACACAAAGTTGAGAATTGCTGTTTTGCACCACCAACCCTGAGAAGAAAATAAAGACTTTGGGGTGGACTGGCCCTCGGTTGAACTCCTGGCTATGCTAGGGTGGCCTTGTGTAGGTTACTCTAGAATGCTTCTTCATCAAAGACATGAAAAACACAAAACCACCGAATCTCCAGGAGAATTACATTTGGTAATATTTATAAAGCCTTTAGTAAGGCTCAAAAATTTATTTATTTATTCATGAGAGACAGAGAGAGGCAGAGATACAGGCAGAGGGAGAAGCAGGCTCCATGCCGGAAACCCGGCACAGGACTCAATCCTTGGACTCCAGGATCATGCCCTGAGCGGAAGGCAGGTGCTAAACTGCTGAGCCACCCACGCATCCCAATACTTGCTCTTTTACATCTATAGTGCATTTCTTAGTCTATCATGAAGTATCAGGTCACTTTGTGTTATACTGTTAAGGCGAAATTAGCACTATCAATATATTGATTTAAGGCAGGGTATTGATTTAGAAATGTGTTTTTAACAAGGAACCAGATCATTCTTACATAGTGGCCCTTCAACCAAACAGTGATAACACTGGTTAGTGCTAAGGTGTTTAAACTTGATTCTGCATCAGAATCCCTTACGGGCTTATTAAACACACATTGCTGGGGTCCATTCCCAAAGTTTCTGATTTAGTAGGTCTGGGTGAGCCCCCTAGATTTGTGTATCTGGCAAGTTTCTAGGTGGTGGTAGTTATTCAAGGGCCACATTTTGAGAACCATTGGTTTGTCTGGTAATTCTCAACTCTGTATGATTTTGTCCCCCATGGGACATTTGCCCATGTCTGGGGACACTTCTGGTTGTCACAACTGAAGGGTGCTGCCAACCTTTTAGAAATAGAGACCGAGGATGCTGATGAACATCCTACAGTGCACAGGACATCATTTCCTCTCTACACCATAGAATTATTCAATCCCAAATGTCAATAATGCTGAGGTTGAGAACCACCAATTTAGCATTTTCTGGGGCAGGAGGTATGGAGATAAGATAGTCTCTTCATGGTAGCAGGTGCACATGGTTTGTGTACATAGACACTGTAGGGAGTTAGCTTTACCTGAAAAAAGTAACTAAGTGGATTTGCCATTTTATGAAAGAAATAGCTCTGCACTCTTAATGAGCCACTCATTTCCTATTTTGCTCTTTACCCTGCAGAGCTGATCTGAATCAAATGATCTTTTCGAAATCAATGGAAACTGTATTCTGGATTAAAGGGGATGTAGAGAAACAGTTATATTAATTCTGATTTAACCAAGGTTGTTCATTTATTTTGATTAAATTGGAAGTAAAAGGAAATAGGTGAAATGTTGCTTATTGAGTGGGCACTAAAAAATGATACAATGAATGACTCTGAAGGAAAACACAGGCAATGATAGGTAAAACTTGTGTGGATTAGCTAATTAAAATATCCTCTTTGTACGGTTGCATACAGATATTTAGACACTCTTATTCAGCAATTTGACACTTCCGGCCTTAAGTAGAAATTGAAATAAGCAGTTTTCTTACTTTCTGCTATATTCACAGCAATCAAATAATTGGGATAACTCCAAGGCTGGCAAAATATTATTAAAGGATAGAAATCTGTTGGGTAAGATTTTTCTCAGAGGTTTGAGAAAATATTGAGTTACTTTAAGTTATAGGTGGGGGCAAAAAAAGTAAATGCATTTTTTTTTTTGGCTTGTTTGTTTGTTTTACAAGACAGTGCTAAACAGGCTGCATTTAAGGCTTCTTTAAAATACTGATGTAGGAGATGAGCATAAGCTAAGTAACATATTCATGAAACCTGGCATATACTCAGCATCTAACTGAAAGCAGGCGCTGAGCAGCCTCAGATTTAGTGTTGAGCTGACACATACAAACATTTTGAAAAAAGCTACCTAATAACTTGTAAAAAGCAAAATTAGCATGATATACATTAATTTTTTTATTCCCCCCACCTCTCATCATGCATTAAAAAGGGTAGGAGGATGAAATTCTTTTTGCAGAGGAAGAAAGACAGCTAAAAGGACCAATTTTCATCCAGGAACCCTACCTGATTCTGTATTTTATCTGTCGCTTTTCCTATGCTCACCAATGGCAATTTCAGCAATACATCTTTAGTAAATGACCAACAATATCTTTAGAAATTTTAGATATGATGAATATTTAATATATGTAAATATCTTTACCATCATTAATGTCTTTATAATTTATACTGTCTCTGCTTCTGTGGTTTTTATTTTCTTGCCATATCTGTGAAATGTTTTTAAAATAATTTTTCTCCTTGGAATGTTTTTGTCAAAAAGTATGTTAAGATATTTTAATATGTAAGTAAAAACTGCTTGGCTGCTCTGATTGAATCCTCTTAGTCAGAACCAGAGGTTGGAAGACAAGACCTCATCCCTTGGTCCTCATGGTGGCTCCTGGACTATTATGAAGGCTTTAAGATTACACAAAGCACTGTTTAACAATCAGTGGTCTAAGTTTGTATATACCCTCTAAAGCCACTTCGAGCTTGCCAAATATAGGCACTTATTACCTCTGGAAAGGATTAAGTGCACTTAAGAAAATGATATTTTTTATATTTAAAATTAAGCTAAGAATAAATATCCGGATATTTGACTCACAGCTTCATCATAACTAAGTAAAAAAAAAAGGGAAGGCACTAGGTTAATTGGCTTTTTTTGTCTAATGTCTAAAATGATTGATGTATTACTTGAATATTTTTTTAGTAAGATTATTTATCAGTATAACATATCTTCAAGTGTGATTTGGTAAAATATGGAGCTCTCCTGGACATATGACATTTTCTTTTATTATCAAACAAGGTTTGAGTATGTACAGCTGAATCTTGACTTTGAGAAACACAGAAAGCACTTGTGAGAGAATTAGGATAAATTTTAAAATGTTATTTTTGTATTCTTTGGGTAAATACCTAGGGGATGGGTTAAATAGAGGATGGGAAATAAGGAGTGGATTTGTGATAAGCATAAGGTAATGTATGCGTCTGTTGAATTACTATATTATACAACTGAAACTAATATAACGCTGTATGTTAACTAACTGGAATTAAAATAAAAACTTAAAATATAATAGTTTTAAAAATTAAAATGTTGCTTTCTCATGACCTAGCTTGACCTGTAGAAGTTATGAATCGCATGTCCCTTCACTGATAGGCAAGATTGAGCTCTCTACAAAGTAAATGAAATACAGGTGCTCTGTATTGTGGCTTAAATGAAGATGCTGTGTCTTACCTACATAGTGTCCAGAAGAAAGGATTGGCTGCCATCCTAGATTAAGGAAATTTGACCTGCCTGAATGTGTGGTGGAAACCTGTGCACAGTGGTTTACCAAAGGGAGTCCTGCAATTGAAGACCATGCTTTCTCTTAAAAACAAAACAAAACTGGGGATCCCTGGGTGGCTCAGCGGTTTAGCGCCTGACTTTGGCCCAGGGCGCCATCCTGGAGACTCGGAATCGAGTCCCACATCGGGCTCCCAGTGCATGGAGCCTGTTTCTCCCTCTGCCTATGTCTCTGCGTCTCTCTCTCTCTGTGTGTGTGTGTGTGTGACTATAATAAATAAATACAAATTAAAAAAAACCTGTTTTTAGTATGTATAAATGCTTAGACAGTTACTCAGTTGAGACAGCAAAATATCTTCCAGAAATCAATATAGAGATGATTGTATCCTAGAAGATTTTAAATGATTGGTTGTCAATATGCAAGTTTGACCTCAACTAAATTTGGTAATTACTACATATGTGATGTTGATTATTACTGTCTTTATGTACCATTAAGTGCACTTATGAAAATGATATTATTATATGATATAATTATAATAATATAATAATTATATTATATGTATCTTTCAGAATATGTTTGCATACAAAATGGCTGAGAGAATTGACTTTGGGGGGAAAACCATTTAATGGATCCATATGAAAGTTGGAAAATATCTAGAATACTTTACTTTTTCTATAGTTGATACCTGGTTATCTCTTTCTTGGTTTATCTATTTTAAAAACTTCTCTTTTTTTTTCTTTTTACATGACCTTACTTGTTTGTTATTGGAAAGTTAGAACTTGGGACGCCTGGGTGGCTCAGTGGTTGAGCGTCTGCCTTAGGCTCAGGGCATGGTCCTGGGGTCACAGGATCAAGTCCCACATCAGGCTCCCCGCAGGGAGCCTGTTTCTCCTTCTCCCTATGTCTCTGCCTCTCTCTGTGTGTCTCTCATGAATATATAAATAAAATCTTTAAAAAAAAGAGAAGTTAAAACTTAAATAAGTAGAAAGAAAAAAAAAAAGGAAAAATGATCTCCAGTGTCACTATCCCATGAAAATTACCATTGACATTTTGGTTTTAATCTTTCTTTCCATTCTTTTTTTCCTATGCAAACTTGCTTACTAATAAAATAGATATTGGTATAAATATAATTATTTAACACTTTTTAAAAAAGCCTAACATTAGGCAAACATTCTTCCATGTCATTAGTATTTATCTGTAATGGTACTTTTAATGCTCTTTATTTGTTCTATTATATGGATACTCTATAATTAATTTAAATTTCTATTGAGCAATTAGTTATTTGCCCAAATTCTTATTATAAACAGCATTCTGGTGAAAACTATTTTGACTAAATCATTGCAAACATTCAGGATACACTGTTATTTTTTATGATTATAAAACAATGATTTTATTTTTAGAATGATATTTATTTCTACTCTAGTTATAAAAGTAAATCTTAGTGTTATAGAAAGTACAGAAAACAATGAGAAGGAAGTAAGTTTAGCTATAATTTTAGCAGCTAGAGAAAAATACATTTTGGTACATGTTCCTTCCTATGTATTTTTTCCTTTTTGTTTTTTTTTTTAATATTTTATTTATTTATTCATGAGAGACAGAGAAAGAGAGAGAGAGAGAGAGAGAGAGAGAGAGAGGCAGAGACACAGGTAGAGGGAGAAGTAGGCTCCATGCAGGGAGCCTGATGCCGGACTCCATCCCGGGACTCCATCCTGGGACTCCAGGACCACGCCCTGGGCAGAAGGGAGGCACTAAACTACTAAACCATCCAGGGATCCCCTATTTTTTACTTTTTAATTGTCAGGTAAGATATAACCATTGAAAATCTGATATAGAGAAATCTGTAAAAAGGATAAACTTTATTATCTGAATTCTCTGAAGGGACCATTGTTATAGATACAATACTTTTTTTTTTTTCTATATATTTTTACTTAGTAAAGCTCATGTTGGATACATCTGTTTTGTGGTTCATTACTTACTACAATAGTAAAAGAACTGCCCTCTGTTAAGAACTCTAGTATTTAATGCTGCTTAATAGTCTCTTTTGTGGACATATTTGTGGAAGTGTCTGTCATTTGGCCATTAATCTGTTATTTGACACCTAATTTGTATGATTATATATATAAATATTATTAACATGCTGCTTTATGTACATTAATGCTTTCTTAATGCACATTAGTTTATTTCCAAATGTTGTTTCTCCCAAGTGAAATTAAGGGGTCAAATGTTATGGACTTTATTTCAGCTGTTTCTTAAGTGTCTGGTTAATACATGCTGGTAAACTCAGGCCAGCATTATAAATAAATACAGGTATTCAAAGAAAAAAGGAATTTAATTTTCAACATTAGTAAAATTATTTCAGTATAAATGAAAGAAAACCAAGAGCAAATACAAATACAGTGGTGTGTGTAGGTATTTTTTTCCTTTTCATTTTCTTTGCCTTACAATTCTCTTCATTTTTTTTCAAATATCTTTTTGAATTAGCAAATTATGTGGGAAAATATACACTTAATTTTTTAAGTGATTGCTATATATTGAAAATAGTTATTCACCCGATATTTTTTAACAGTTATGTACCAGACATAGTTCTAGGGCTGGGCTTATTATGCTTTTTCTCTTCTTATTATATTTAATTCCATGGAAAATGGAATGATTGTAGAGATTTAAGTAGATTAATTCATTTAATGAATATTTATTGTACACTCTCTGCCACATGAGGGTTAAGTGCTAGTGGTATGGAGATGAATAAGACATGATTCCTGTTCTCAGGAGCTCAGGATCTGGTGGGAATCAGGGAGTCAACAAATGGTTGTAATGTAGAGTGGGAGATGCATAAGCAAAGTGTGCTTGTTGTCTAGGGGAGCAGAAAGCAAGAAGTGATTGCTCCTTATGGGAGGTGGTCAGGGTAGACCTCAAATAGGAAGAGATATTTGGGCTGGTTCCTGAGGGATGTAGGAGTTGGCTTGTGTGAGAGGATCGAAGGCAGGGCGATACTTGCTTTCTCCGTCTTGAAATCAAGGAAAGAGGGACACCCGGGTGCCTCCACGGTTAAGCCTCTGCCTTTGGCTCAGGGCGTGATCCTGGAGTCCCGGGTCGAACCTGGGATCGAGCCCCAGGATCAAGTTCCACATTGGGCTCCCTGTGTGGAGCCTGCTTCTCCCTCTGCCTGTGTCTGTGCCTATCTCTCTGTGTCTCTCATGGATGAATAAATAAAATCTTAAAAAAAAAAAAAAAGAAATCAAGGGGAAGATCAAAGATACACAGTGAGTTAGGACATAGCATTAGTCTTAGTGAAGTCAACAAAGGTTTAGGGGTCAGTTAGACATAGTAATTTTATGAAATTAAGCTTAATATAGTATTTTTGTGTTAAACTTAATTAGTAGTATTTGCATGTTTAGGAGCACAATAAATTAAAGCAAATCTTTTTTGCAGTACTGTTTTCTATGTTTATAAAATATATACACATTCATTGCAAAATTGTGACAATATATAAAAAGCAGGGAAATAGGGATCCCTGGGTGGCGCAGTGGTTTGGCGCCTGCCTTTGGCCCAGGGCGCGATCCTGGAGACCCGGGATCGAATCCCACATCAGGCTCCCGGTGCATGGAGCCTGCTTCTCCCTCCACCTGTGTCTCTGCCTCTCTCTCTCTCTCTCTGTGACTATCATAAATAAATAAATTAAAAAAAAAAAGCAGGGAAATAAATATCAAGTATAATCACTGCTACATTTTGATGTACGTTTTAAAAATTATTCTAAATATTCTTTAAAAAATGAAATCAGGGCAGCCCGGGTGGCTCAGCGGTTTAGTGCCGCCTTCAGCCCAGGGCGTGATCCTAGAGACTAGGGATCGAGTCCCATGTCAGGCTCCCTGCATGGAGCCTGTTTCTCCCTCTGCCTGTGTCTCTGCTTCTCTCTCTCTCTCTCTCTCTCTCTGTCTCTAATGAATAAATAAAATCTTAAAAGAAAAAGAAAAAATGAAATCAGATAACGCATATGATTTTTTACCTGTTTCTTCTCACATGCTATATCATGAAAACTTTCTCAAAATAAGCATGTTAATATTGCAAATACAAATATAATATTCTTTATATATATGCCATAATTTTTGAAGAACAAATTTACCTCTTCTAGTACATTTGAAGTTGTTACCCCTTTTTTTCTTTTCTTTCTTTCTTTTTTATTTTTTAAGATTTTTTATTTATTCATTCATGAGAGATAGAGAGGCAGAGACACAAGGAGAGGAAGAAGCAGGCTCCACGCAAGGAGCCCAACACGCGACTCCATCCCGGGCCCCCAAGATCAGGCCCCAGGCCGAAGGCAGCGCCAAACCGCTGACCGGGCTGCCCTGCCCCTTTTTTTCTATTAAAAATAATGCTGTGGTAAAGTTAATAGTCATCTTTATTTTCTTCTTAAGAGGAATTTCTGAGTTCAAGTGTATGTACATTTCAAAAGCTGTCCAATAATTGGTCTCCTGAAAGTTTGTATCATTTAATTTATATTTCCACTAAGCAATGTTTGAGAGTATAACCAAATCTTACTCTGACTTAAATTGCTTTTCTTGTAAAAGTAACATTCTGCTCAAAACAAAACCATCAGTGCCAATATACTTCTGTTAGGCTTGTGATTAAATGGTAAATAAATTAAGAAAAAGTCAATATCTCTGTGCTTTTCAATTCCCCCCCCCCATCAGAATATTATATGAAAGTTTAACAGATAAAATAGAATGTAAATACATTTAAAGTATACTTGTATGTGGAACATTTTCTCTAAAGAATTAATAGAAATTTGTATTTAAGTCTGACATTTTATTGGGATGTCTTGATACTAAGAAGCTTCATGTTTTCACATATGTTTCATTATTGAATAATAAGATCATCCTTAGATTTTTATGCCCTAATGTTCTTTGTCCTCAAAGAAATTCATAAAATAAGTTTTGCTAGTTCAAATAACTTTCCCCTCCACAAGAGCAAACTGCTACTTTTTATTTCAGTGTCTTAAATTAACTTCTATTAAGCTCAAAGAACTAAGACAGCTTCAAGGGTACAGCCCATTACTGGAGTGTTTCAAACTATAAGTAAAACAAAGCAATAAATAAATAAATAAATAAATAAATAAATAAATAAACAAACAAATAAATAAATAAAAACCTTGCAGATTTATATGTGCTTTCATTATTATTGTTATTCAGTATCCAAAGTTGAAATGACAACTCTGTCAACTCCCCAAGACTTAATAGGAGCTCAAAGTTCTATATTGACATATTGATCAATTCTTTATAATTATAATGCATCAATAGCTTAGCCATCCAGAATTCTTGGTGAATGAGCCATTTTAAGAGCCATTTTCTGAGAAATGTAATTTTTTCCTCCCTCAGAATTAAAGATATTTCATAATTACTTTTTACACATCCTTGCCTTATTTAGACAAGCCTTAGGTAATTGTTATATACTGTACTGTTTTATTGTCCTCAGGGCCTACTGAATTTATTTTTGCTCATGCTAATTAATCCCATATTGCTTTGCTGACAACTCTTGAGCCTGCTTTGTGTTTTTTCATTTTTTTCCTATTATTTGTCATATTTTTCCTCCAGTGAAAACTACTTCCTCTTATTTCTAATTTGCTGGTGCTAATCCAGCATAATAAACACACTTGTTAAGACTATACAAAGCAAAAGTAGAAGAGACCTGAAAAAGGAAATGATAGCTTCTTCCTGAGTAAAAAGCAAGAATTTGTACCTATTAATATATTGACTAGTTAAGGAGTCTCTTTTTCTATTTTCTGACTCTGGCTCAATTTTGAATAGGTAAACTTCTTTTCTTTTCTTTTTTTTTTTTTTAACTCCAAATGCCTCTCTTTGACTAAATCTAAATGTCAGGCAAAAGTGAGTTCTATAGAAGGCTTACATGCCTTTTCCCCCACACCATCATCATATCAAGGTGCAACGTCACCTTCAATTGCACAATTGTAAATTTCCCTTATTTCTGGGCTCCATTTGATCTTTATGAGTTTCTGACCATCAGTTCTTATTTCACCCCATTTCTCTCAATTCTCCTTTGGTTTTTCTTTTCTTTTCTTTTCTTTTTTTTTTAAGATTTTATTTATTTATTCATGAGAGACACGCCGAGAGAGAGGCAGAGACATCGGCAGAGGGAGAAGCAGGCTCCATGCAGGGAGCCTGATGTGGAACTCGATCCTGGGACTTGAGGATCACGCCTTAAGTTGAAGGCAGATGCTTAACCGCTGAGCCACCCAGGAGTCGCTTGGATTTTCTTTTTGGAAAAATTACAATACATTCTAGAAACTTAGCTCGTTTTTGGCAATATCTTCATTAAGAAAGAATTTCTGATTCAGCGGAAATAGGCATAACATGTATTTAGGGAGTGTCTGGCCAGAGTTACTTTATTAGATTGAAGTTAAAGTTCTCATTTGAATTTGACTTTCTTCTTGAGTTCAAAATGCATTGCAATCTTCTCTTGTTCAAAAGCAAGTTAGAAGTGGCTGGGCAATGCACTTGGAGATGATGAAAAAAAGTCCTGGAGGAATAAAGTTAAAAAATTATAAAGCATGTTTAATAATGTATTATGATAAAAAATAAGTTAAAAAAGCCTTTAATCTCCTAACCAATATTTGATATTGATTGTTTTTGTTGTTATTTAATTTAGGGAATATAATTATAAAATAAATCAAAAGAAATAATAGCTTTAGGGAGCATTAGGAATGACATTTAGCTATTATGCATGACATTGAAGCATCTGAACCCTGAAGCACCCCTATATTTAATTTAAAAGACAATGTGGCTACAGGTGAGTAGGTTATTTTCTGATACGTAAGAAGTTGTTTGTTATTAGGAAACTCCAGCCTAATTTGTTTCCCATTTTTAGCAAGAACAGAATAAATCACTCATAAAAGTCCATTATTCTTCTAGAATGTTTTTTTTTTGGAATAGGTCTATAAGAGGCAGGAAACTCTAAGAGCCTTATGATTCTATTTTTAAAAGAATGAAAAGATATGAGCATTTTCTCATTTAAGTGATACATATAGAGGAGGATCTTACTCAACTCTAGATTAAAGATGTTGGTCATTTTCTTTCCCATCAGCAGTGCTGCTGATAGGGAGCACTGACCTTGGGCTTTCTTCTTCCCATTATCTACAAATATGTCACTTTTCCATTTCTGCAAGAAATGCTTAACATATTTTATGAAAGTACGACAAAGGTTTTATGATTACTGATTCTTTAAAAAAATATTGTATGCAAATTCATGTGATTTTGGAGAACTCTTGTATTTCAGTTTTATTACAATTTATAAAAACTATAACATGAATGCTTATTGATTTGAATGTATAATATACTATGATAAGATGTAAATCCTTTTAATGTAAGGAAGACTGATGGTCATGTTTTTATCATTCTTCTTAGCATACTCTTCCATAAATATCTTTGACAAAGTATATGGCAATTTATTTTTATGCAGGAATGAGTTATGCATTGTACAAGTATTCATTTTGTAAATGTGGTTAAACTGGGATGATTATTTAGCAGTATTTTATGCACTAATAGGTTGACTAATCATCAGACCACTTAGACAAAAATGGCCACCTATCCAATTATTTGTCTGCAGAATGTTTTCAAATATATAAAAAAATTGTGGAATTAATTATTACAATACAAAAATGAATTCAAAATCCTCAAATTAAAGCCTATTCAAAAGATATACCAGTATCAGTAAATCATGTAAAGCATCCATACGATGCATATATAACTATGAAAAGACATACTGAATAGGGTTTGTGGCAGCAAAGCTTAAGGGTGAAGAGCACAAACTCTAGAGCCAGACTGTGAGCCCTTCTGCTAGTTACTTTTCTGGTGTGTGCCTTAGTTCCTCATCTGTAAAATCGAGATTCATAGTATTACCATATGGAGTTATTGAGAGGATTGAATGAGATGGTCCATGTAAAAGGCTTAGAACAGGGCCTTTCCAGGTAAATTCCATAAAAGCCCTGACTGTCATGATTATGTAGATGAGAATTATTACAACAATACCTATAGAATGCCTGAACATTGCTGGCTGGGGACTGGACAGGCACCTAACTTACATAAAATTTCAAATCCTCACAACAGTACTTCAAGACAAATATTACACATATTTTATAGATGAAACTGGAATCTAATATTAACTAATTTAACAAGGTTACATTGTCAGCATTTAACAGAGTCAAGATTTAAGTTATGGTCTGGGTCTAAACCCTGATGATATCTTTCTGCTAAGCCATGTGGTAATTATAATCTTTTTTACATCATAAAATTATTTGAGAATTTGAAAATACTTTTCAAATGCACAGCATATACTAAATATTAAAATATGTAGATTATCTACACACTGAAAAAATTCAGAGAAATCACTAATCTTATGAATATTCATTTTTTTCTACTATATTTTTTACAAATAGCTATTATATCATAAAGAAAATGATCATTGGTACTTAATAAACTTGAAAATATTCGTTAAAAAAAAAAAACCCCAAACATGAATTCACTGTTAATGTTTACTATTTAATCAGACCAGAAGTCAATTCTCCCAGCCTTTTTCTTTTCTGGTTACTACTTTTCACTAAAGTATGTCTGTAACCTTTTATTTAGTATTAATCATCATGCTATATACAAAGCGTAACATTGGCAGTTTAATCAAATTCCCATGAAAATCAGTTTGACATACTGATACTTCATCAGAAATTATCTTTTTTTTTAAAATTATCCTTTTCTAAAATGAATAACTTTATAATAAAAATAATACATCCTAAGACTTTTGGAGAGAAGTCAAATGCTACAGAAAGGTATGAAGAATAAATAAAAAATACTCTAATCTTACCTTATAGAAGCAACTGCCATTAACATTCTGATTCAGATTTTTCTAGACTTTCTGTTCTTAGATTAGATATTTTTTTCAATACCAGCACATATAAATAAGTAGACCATATTGTTTTTATGTGTTGAATAGTATTTTTCTAGTTTTCATTATTGATTAAAAAATGCTCTGGTGAACATCATACAGATGTGTTTTATGTTTAATATTGATCTTGATTTGAATTTAGCAACCTCTGTCCTTCGTGTATGTAACTGATTTCATTTCTATTTTCTGGGCAAAAGTCTCCATTATTATGACAGATCACCATGAAAGAAGTCCTCTTCATTGGAGGCTCTTTTTGGGGCTCTTTTTTCCCATGCATTCTCTTTCTTATGAAACAATTGAAGCTATGCTTATTGTCTCATCTTTTGTGGTCTAGTATTTTCCACTAGCACAATTCTTGTGGGGAACTCTCCAAGGTGAAATCAGGTTTTTAATAGGGATGGATACCCTGTTTAGGGTCTGAAGCAGCGTGTACCAGGACTAAAGGAGTGAAAAGCTGAGGGAATGGGATTTTCTTCAATTAATAGATAAGTAATTTAGAGAGGGACGGGTTTCTAAATATGCTCATAACTCTCAATTTTGTAATAACAAAATGCAAGAAAAGGAAGGCTGATTTGCTCAACATCACCCACATGCCTTGTGACAGAGACAGTGTCAGGAAGGACCTTCTGGTTTCTGATTTTTCTACCACTACTTATTTTTTTTTTTTTTTATTTATGATAGTCATACAGAGAGAGAGAGAGAGGCAGAGACACAGGCAGAGGGAGAAGCAGGCTCCATGCACCGGGAGCCTGACGTGGGATTCGATCCCGGGTCTCCAGGATCACGCCCTGGGCCAAAGGCAGGCGCCAAACCGCTGCGCCACCCAGGGATCCCTACCACTACTTATTGTATCCTCAGCACAATGTCTGATTTTTTATCTTATTCCTCCACCATCCTTTATCAGTTACATGATAGGAATGAAAGCAGAACAGAAATAAAGAGTTCAGGGTAGGGTAAAGTCATGAATTTAATTGTGTTAATGGAAACAATAAGAGCAATTGTTTTTAATATGAATTTGAACTTAAATTTTTGAAATGATAATGCTTGCCTCAGACAGTCATTTTTTTTTTTAAGATTTTATTTATTTGTTTAGGAGAGAGCGAGCACAAGCGGGGTGGGGGTGCAGAAGGAGAGGGAGAAGCAGACTCCCTGCTGAGCAGGGAGACCATGCAGGGCTCAATCCCAAGACCCTGGAATCATGACCTGAGCTGAGGATAGATGCTTGTTTGACCGAGCCACCCAGGTGCCCTTTGGCAGTCAATTTCTTTGAATAAAAGCTTAGTATCAAAGGAATGAAAATTATATGTAGCTCATGATACCAAACATTTGAGTTTAATAAAGAGAAATTATTTTATTATTATTGTGTAAAATGTCAGTAATGCAGCAGAATCATTAATTTGAGTAGGTAGTATTTATCTCATGATATGGACAAGTCATTATGTATGTACACAAAATGATGTTCAGATTTGTATTACAAAGTAGGCAAAATGAATTCATATCCTTACAAAATAAAATTATATCATTACAAGATATCAAGAAGCTATATCATCAAGACCAAGAGTATTAACTAATATTTGTGGATATGCATGGTTTAATATATTGGATTTGTGAAAAGAAATGCATAGGTAGACAATGTAATGAGTAATGAGCTTCAACTCTTACATAGGATATTAGAGTAGTTCAATTACTTGAATGTTTAATGTATCAGTAATAAATATCAATCATCTTAATTTATTTCAAAGTGAAGATACCAATTCAGAAAATGGAATTTTAACAGTGATTATGCCCCTCTTTTTTGAAGACATAGTTCTACATTGAGCACTTTAGATTCCCTATGCAATGTTTTTGAACATTAAAAAACTGAAACTGTTATGACTATATTCAAGATAAAGGCCTTTAATGTTTAGTTCCTATGTAAGCAATTAGATGATATTAACAGAAAAACATGGGCTCTTTCTTTAACCTTTGAATCTTTTTGCGAGCATTTATGAATATGATTTAGGAATATCATTGTGTTATTATTTCCCAAAGAACAAAATTCTATCTAAGGTTTTTCTCTATTGAATGTTATATTACAGGCTTTAGATACTGAATTATCTCATTATAAGGGGTTTTACTTAAGGCAATATGACATTACAGACTCCAAGAATAGTTCTATAGCAGGGTTATAATAATAGATACTCACATGCATAAAAAATTCATGAATTATACACAAGTATAGCATGACTATTTTGTGAATTGTTTAGGGTACTCTGTTAAGGCATCAAAAGTTATCAGTTAAATTTTGACCATGGGCTGTTCTCATTCTAGACTACTGGATGGAAATTAATAGGCACATATTTATTATTTCTCCTGGTAAATTTTAAATTTCCCAGAGACTGTGTTGAGAATAGGTGCATGACTATTACAGGAAAATTAATTTATATGTACCGTAGTAACGGTTTTCCAAAGGTATCACCTTTGAACATTTAAAAAAGATTTTATTTATTTATTCATGAGAGACAGAGAGAGAGAGAGAGAGGCAGAGACATAGGCAGAAGGAAAAGCAGGCTCCATGCAGGGAACCTGTTACAGAACTCGATCCCAGGACTCTGGGATCAAGCCCTGAGCTGAAGGCAGATGCTTAACTGCTGAGCCACCCAAGCATCCCACCTTTGAACATTTATACTGAAGAAAGCTGACCCACATATGTTTTTGTTCCAAACTTGTGATTATGTTGCTGCTGACAAATTTGTATGTGTTTAAAGCCAGTGAGTGACTAAACATCCATTTCAGGTTGCACATTCATTTCTTTAATCATCTTTAACACATTTATCTGTGTACAAATTTAAATTTATATATAGCCAAATTGGTCATTTTCTTTATAATTTACTCTATTGCATTTAAGCAAAAAAGGTATTTTCCTTAGTTTATACAAATATTCATACATTTTATCTTCTAAAATTTTAATAGTTTGACTTTTTACATTTAACTCTCTAGTTATCTGGAATATATTTTGTATTGGGTAATGATACATATCCCAAGTGATGTTATAAAGATTAAATGTATGTGTACAGAATCTAGAACTAAGCACTGTGTCAAACTTGGATCTAGTGCTCAATACATCTTTTGAATTTCCCCTTCTTTCTTGTGACTAAACAGGGCACATACCGGATCAGTATTCCAGAAGACAGCTTCTAACCTACAAAGGGCCTAGTTCCTGATGCCAAAGCAGTCACCAAAAAGTAGAGGAGAAGGAAATGAAAGCAAATGACTATAATGGAATATAATCTGATAGGGCAAGAAGACCAAGAAACTTTCAATGGAGGCAATCCTCATCATGCTTCCTAAGAAATGAATTGAAGTTTATGACATGAATGACAGGGAAATGATTTCCTAGAATGAGGCTAAGTATTTGAGGTGGTATGTTCAGGGACTTCTAAGAAGCACAGCAGGTGCCTGCACAGCTGACAATAGGTGGAGAAAGGAAAGCCTAGGCCAGATAAAGAAAGGACTGGCTAGCCACGCTGTAGATTTTGGCCTCTAACTAGAACTACTTGTGCATATGAGTGTGCTAGTATCATGATTCATTCAGAGGTTTTGATTTTTACATATTTTTAGGGCACTTATAAAATTTCTGTCATGCAGTTTTATATATGAATAATTAATAGTTCACACCATTACAGATTAGTCCTAAATCAATTGAATATTTCATTTCTGGTCATGTGGGTTGGAAAACTGTCTAAGTGTCCCCACTGATATTTTCATTCAAGTAATAGTTTCCTTAAATAATTGGAGAGACATTTGTAGTATAATCATGGAGTAGCAATGTGGCTTTGGAACATGGGACTGTGCCATATAAGTAACCTTTGCTCTGACACAGAAAAACTATAATGAACTATACCAAGATCTTTCTGCTCTTTAATAGGCTTTATAGATGTATTTGGTACCATTAGCATTTATTAAGCAAGCTTGGCTAACAATGAAGTTTGTTAACATCCTAAAATTAATCTAAAGTATTATGTGGGCCTATCAGAGCATTTGGTACTTCTAGTATGTTCCCATTCATATATGGAATGAGGCAGTCTTCACCTATAATATGTATCTACTATACATAAAGAGTATATATACATAATCTCTAAGGATTGTCTATTACATATTTGCTTCAAGATATCATATGATATTTACTGTTCTAGTGGATTTTTTAAAAAAAGATTTTATTTATTTATTCATGAGAGACAGAGAGAGAGAGAGAAAGAGAGAGAGAGAGAGGCAGAGACACAGGCAGAAGGAGAAGCAGGCTCCATGCAGGGAGCCTGATGTGGGACTGGATCCTGAGATTCCAGGTTCACCCCCTGGGCAGGGGCTAAGCCGCTGAGCCACCCAGGCGTTCCAGTTCTAGTGGAATCTTATTTGAGAATGAAGCATTTAGCTTTGTGCTGTGGCAGTATCAGCCGATGAGGTTTATCCGAGGTGTGATTATTGCTAATTGAGAATGAAGCATTTGTGTGGATTAGTTTCCTTGGACTCTGAGGATATTCCTAGAAATATAATTCTGTCATTCAGGGAGGCGAGGCTGATGCATTGAGTTAAGCTGAAGGAGGTGTGTCACTGGAGTGGAATAGGTAGGGCCCCAGATGTTTGTGAATGGTGGTTTTCAATCACCAATGGTGATGAAGTTTTTTTTTTTTTTTTTAAGATTTTATTTATTTAGGGGATCCCTAAGATCACGCCCTGAGCCAAAGGCAGACGCTCAACCGCTGAGCCACCCAGGCCTCCTGGTGATGAAGTTTTCAATTGAGTTTTCCTGATTTGTGACTAAGGTATTGGAGGATGATCTTTTTGGGGACTCTTAAGTCATTAATAACTGAGATGAAAGGTATATTAAAGCTGTGATAATTGGTGTTGTGTGTTGATATTATCTACTTTGTAACTCAATGCCGATGTGGCCTTGGAATATTTGGGTTACACGCTAACTTGACCAATATCTTGACAAATGATAATTGTAGTTTCAAACTGATGACTACTCCAGACATAAACCAAATTGTGTCAAGGTCTACACACTATCTAAAGAAGTACTCCCCAACCATCTTCACATTAAATAATACATAGAAGATGATGGATTTGTTTAGTATGCCAGGGTAAAATGGAGGTGTTTTGGAAAGGTATTTACTTACAGGCTTGTTTAAAAAAAAAAAGTTTTATTTATGTTACATAATTTGAAAAGAGAAATACAAGATATTAGAAAAGACAAAAGTTAAATGTATGTAAAACTTTCAAATAAAGCTTTTCAAAAGATTCCCCAGGATGCTAACACAGATGTCCAAGTAATAGACCACTTCTCTGGGGATGCTTGTGATGCTATAGAGGAACAGTAAATGTAGCATGTTGTCATATCGTATGCTCCTCATCTGTGGGACCACAGCGTGAGCCTGATCATAATGTCTGACCCTTTACTGAGGAGTTCTGGAAAATGCTTATTGAGATCAAAGCCATCTAATGAGGGAACTCTAGCCCCTGGGTCTAAATGAATCAGCATATTAAATACACCTTGAAAGCACTGGATGCACACCGATGTGCCAGTTCTTCAGTTGGAGAACTCTAGTATAAGTCATATAGAGGGGAGTAACACAGAAGGAATATCAGTAATAATCTCCAGTGATAGGTTGAGGTGTTTCTGGGTTTTCCCAACATTTTTCACACAATTGCAGATGATAGGTCTGGGTTAATAAGGGTAAGTTCTGAAGTTCTGGAAGCTTAAATGCTCCCCTAATGGCCCAACCTTAATTATAAGGGTTAAAATATTCCAAGATACAACTTTGCTGGAATATGTGCTAGATATCTTCACTCCTACACCAAGGCACATCATTAATCTCAGAACCATGGAGTACATAATATACAATGCACAGTGTATTCGTCTTTGAATAAACTCCTTGCCCATCACTGTCAGCTTCCCAATAAGAGTCAGGTTGGGCCAAAAATATTTTGTTCTGTGGAATTTGAGTAAGTGGCAGTTACCAAGGTTTCTGGAATTTCTTCTCATATGTTCTAAGACTGTCTAAAAGGCCATTTGTGCAAGATATAATCTGTAGAATTTCTGGAAAATTTCAAAAATATAACTGGCTAACATAAAAATTAATTATAGGCAATATTTGACAGAGTTTCCTAGACTCTCAAATGGAGAATATTTTCCCTGTTTTTTGGACACAGTAAGTGGAAATGTTCAACCATGAATATTGAGTTCTCTTTTTTCTTAGCATTTAGACATACAGATTTAATTTAGTTTGATTATTAAAATGAAGATAACAAGAAAAAATTAGAAGCAGGAGATTATGTTAAATATGAATTAATCTTTCCATGGAAATGGCTACTTACAGGACATTGGAGAACCTTATTCCCTGGAGAGACTTAAAAACTGGTTTGTCAGGTATCATATAAGTGTTAGTGTCCTGAATCTGAATGCAGCCAGGAGATGCTTCTGGCAACTGCAAAGTTTTAACATCACTGTCTATAAAGTTAGCTTATGCCCTGGAGCCCAGGCACATTGTGCTTCCTCCTCTGAACTTTCTGGGTTAATTAAAAACTATCATTATCACTGTTTCAGCAACTGACATGCTATAAAAAAGAGCTTTAGCAATGGATTAACTGAAAGGCAGAGAGATATTTCAGAAATCTTAAGTCGAGAGGGAGTGTGTTTTTTGGACTATTAAGACCATACTAGAATCAGTTCATATGGAACAAGCCTAACCAGGCTCACAGATGCCTTCCAGGCTCTGTGTCTTCAAAAACTTGAGGCCTGTCTCTCTGTGATTGGGTTCCTGATTCTGATTCACATCTTAGAGTCAGGACTCATAAGGGAACCACTAAAGGGCACTTGAGATTTTGTGGCTATAGCATGGAAACTTGTAGAGTCCCCAAAGTTGAAGGATCAAGTGTAGGACATCTCAATGTCATTTTCCCTACTACAACGCTAGACAGGTCCTAAATCCTGAGAATATACTGGGTCTTTGCTTCTCACAGCAAGTGGTTTTTATTTTTTGAGACTTCTTTCTTGTTCCCAGGATCATAGAGACAATTCTCATTGCTCAATGAAAGGAAATTCCAATTCTGATCTTCCCCATTCAAACTCAAACTGAAATGATTTCCATTTTTGTTGGTGTGAGGTAACTATAGTAATTATGCCCTTTGTCATATAATTAAGCTGCTGTAAAGTCATCTTGTTACACTTCAAAATTTTGCTTTAAATGTCTCGACACTTTTAGGAACTTAAAACAGAGAGTATTCTATTATAAACATGTCTTTGAAAAAAATCTTAAGCACCACAGGAATCTCCTTTTTGAGAGAGTAAATTCAATGTGAAGGGCTTTTTGTGGTTCTAGTTCCAGATCAAATTTTTTTTTTTTCTTTGTGAACTCTTTCTTAACTTTCCAGATAAAGAAAATGTCTCCTCCACTGAGCTTCAAATCTATTCTTTTGTATATATTTGTCATAATATTTACTAAACTACAGTTATTTGTTAATATGCTTTGTTCTCTTATTAGACTATGAACTACTAATGGACAGTATCTTTTTTTCTTTATATTCCCAGGGTCTAGCACCCAGAGAGGAATAAGGGTTGAATGGATGCAAGAATGAATGAATAACCATTCTGTAAAGAACCCTAATGAAAGGGTTCTAATTCCTTAGGTATCAAGAGAACTTCAGATTTATTACGGTATGGAGCCTAAGAACATTGCTCTATTAATATATCAATATATGTGATACAGCAAGTCTTTGATTTTATTTATGTAAATCTATATGCAAAGGAAGATATTTGATCCTGAAGTCTTTTGTAAAACTTCTATTTGAGAGGCTACCAATCATATACATAAATATATATATATAATTTTTTAAAAAATTTGAATATCTTGACATATAATGTTATATTGGTTTCAGGTATACAACATAGTGATTTAACAACTCTATATGTTATATTATGCTCACTACAAGTGTAGTTACCATCTGACACTGTACAACACTATTACAATATCATTGACTATATTCCCTATGCTGAACCTTTTGTTCCCATGACTTATTCGTTCCATAATTGGAAGCCTGTATCTGCCACTCCTCTTCACCCATTTCATCCATTGCCCCCTCCTTCTCTGACAATCATCAATTTGTTTTCTGTATTTATAGGTTTGATTCTGTTTTTTATTTGTTTATTCATTTGTTTTGTTTTTTAGATATCACATATAAGTGAAATCAGATGGTATTTGTCTTTTTTGGACTTATTCACTTAGCATAATATCCTCTAGGTCCATTCATGTTGTTGCAAGTGGTGAGATCTCATTCTTTTTTATGGCTATGTAATATTACATTGTGTATATATGCCACATCTTCCTTATCCATTCATCTGTCTTGGGTTGCTTATATATCTTGGCTATTGTAAATAATGCTGCACTAAACATAGGGGTGTATATATCTTTTCAAGTTATTGTGTTTTCTTTTGGTAGAAATCCAGTAGTAGAATTATTGGATTATATAATATGTCTGTTTGAAACTTTTTGAGGAACTTCCATACAGTTTCCACATTGACTGCACCAGTTTACATTCCCACCAAAAGTGTACAGGGGTTCTTTATTTTCCATATCCTTGCCAACACTTGTTGTTTCGTGTGCTTTCTATTTTATCCATTCTAACAGGTCTGATGTGATATCTCAGGGAGGTTTCAGTTTCCATTTCCCTGATGATGGGCTATATTGAACATCTTTTCATGTGCCTATCTGTCCTCTTTTAAAAAATATCTATTCAGTTCCTTTGCCCATTTTAAGAATCAGATTATGTTTGTTTGTTTGTGTGTGTGTGTGTGTGTGTGTTTCACGTTGAGTTGTATAAACTCTTTGTGCATTTTGTTTTTTTTTTTTAATTTTTTTTTTTATTTATTTATGATAGTCACAGAGAGATAGAGAGAGAGGCAGAGACACAGGCAGAGGGAGAAGCAGGCTCCATGCACCAGGAGCCCGACGTGGGATTCAATCCCGGGTCTCCAGGATCGCGCCCTGGGCCAAAGGCAAGCGCCAAACCGCTGCGCCACCCAGGGATCCCCTCTTTGTGCATTTTGGATATTAACCCCTTACCATATATATCACATGCAAAAATCTTCCTTTTTATAAGTTGCCTTTTTGTTTTGCTGATTTTCCCCTCGGTGTAAAAGGTTTTTATTTTGATGTAATCTCAGGACTTTACTTTTGTTTTCCTTGCCTTAGTAGATATACCTAGAAAAATGTTGTCCTGGCTGATGTCATAGAAATCTTGCCTATGTTCTGTTCTCGGAGTTTTATGGTATCAGGTCTCACTTTTAAGTCTTAAATCCATTTTGAGTTTGTTTTTTGTGTATAGTATAATCTGGTCTAGTTTCATTCTTTTTCATGTTGCTTCCACTTTTCCCTTTATTGAAGAGACTGCCTTTTCCTCATTTTATATTCTTGCCTCCTTTGTCCTAGATTGACTGTTTTAAATGTGGGTTTATTTCTGGGCTTTCTCTTTTGTTCTGCTGATCTATTTGTCTAATTCTGTGACGGTACCATACTGTTTTGACACCTACAGCTTTGTAGTCTATCTTGAAATCTTGAATTTTGATACCTCCAGCTTTGTTCTTTTTCTTCAATATTGCTTTGGCTATTCAGGGTCTTTTGTGGTTCTATACACATTGTAGTATTATTTGTTCTAGTTCCGTTAGTATCTTGATAGGGATTATTTTGCATATGTAGATTGTCTTGGTGGTGTGTACATTTTAACGATATTTGTCCAATCTGCGAACGTGGAATGTCTTTCCACTCGTTTGTGTTGTCTTCAATTTCATTCATCAATATTTTATAGCTTTAAGGGTACAGGTCTTTCACCTTCTTGGCTAAGTTTATTTCTAGGTATTTTATTCTTTTTTGGTGCAATTGTAAATGGAATTGTTTTCTTAATTTCTTTTTCTGCTACTTTGTTATTATTGCCTAGTAACACAACAGATTTCTGGCCATTACTTTTGTATCCTGAAACGTTACTGTATTCATCTACTACTTCCAGTAGTTTTTTGTGGAGTCTTTAGGGTTTTCTATGTATAGTAACATGTCATTTGCACTAGTGACAGTTTAGCTTATTTACCAGTATGAATGCTTGCCCCTCTCCTCTTTTTTTTTTTTTTTTCTTATCTGACTGTTGTGGCTAGGACTTCCAGTATTATGTTGAATAAAAGTGATGAGAGTGGGCTTACTTTTCTTGTTCCTGATCTTGGAGGAAAAGCTCTTAGGTTTTCACTATTGATTTATGATATTAGTTTTTTTTTCACGTATGGCCTTTATTATGTTGAGGTATGTTTCCTCTAAACCCACTTTGTTGAAAGTTTTTGTAATGGATGGGTGTTGAATTTTTCAGATGCTTGTTCTACATCTATTGAGATGATCATCTGATTTTTATCCTTTGTTTTATTCATGTGGTGTATTACATTGACTGATTTGTGAATATTGAACCATCCTTGCATTTCCAGAATAAATTCCACTTGATCATGGTAAATGATCCTTTTAATATAGAAATACTGCCATTCTTATAATAATTCATTTTGTTAGTCATATTAGATTTAGAACTTTGAATGATTCCCTTAAATATAAATTAATGCTGGACTATACTGTCATCCTTGTATTTAAATAGGAGATAATGTAGGGCTTGGAACTTGAGATTTGATAGAATATAATTCTAATGTATCAAATGTATTTGAAGTTGATTATTAATCTTTGCTTTTATGTAATTTAGTAAAAATTGTTCCTTGGGAGGTACTAAAAAAAAGAACTTTGAGAAATTGATTTAAAAAAATTATTTTGAACACTTTCTAAAAAAACTAAGCCATAGCTATAATACTTTTTAAGAATCTTAAGGAATTATTTAGAACCTAGGCCAAAAGAGAGAAGAGGATAATTTAGCTTTTTTTCCTCTCTCCTACTCTGGTATTCATGTGTAAGTAAGATCTCTGTTAGATTTCTAGATGGTTCTTTGAGAGAATTGTCAAAGAGTAGGGGCATCAATCACCCATTGTAGTCATAATGTAGGCTGGAGCATTGTATTTCAAAATATTATATTATTATATATCAAAAATATTGTTTCTAAAAGAGCTCATTTTCCCCTCGGGCATTGTCTGTTTAAAAATATGATTTTATTTTTCATTTGGTTAGGATACCAGTTAACCAAACTATGTATTTATATTGAAGATTATAGGATAAAAATAAAATCATCTCCAAATATATGCGAGGCAATGGATAATCAAGGAAGGGAGAAATGTTGATCTTCAAAGTACTTTTAAGGAGAGATTAAAAATTAAGATGTCTAGGTTGTACTACAGAAAAACAAAAATGATGTAATATTGATGAATCTCTATTTCAAATTTGGACTCTTTCTGGAAAGTCATGTATTCTTTGACTTTTAAAAAATATTTAGTTGAAATTATTGTTGTGGAATCTAGAATCTATTTAGATGACTTATTCTTAGTCTCCACATAGTAATAAGAACTCCAGGCCTATATCTCTACATTTGGATTCACTTGAAACAACAACAACAGCAACAACAAACCCTGCATGCCTCTCTTTCAGTATACATAGCAAAATGCACAGAGAGTATCATTGGCTCCAATAAGGTCATGTGTTATATCTGAGTCAAACTGCTTCTGCAGAAGCAGTACCCTACTCCATTTACATCTGTTAAAGTGCTCTGCTTCCCAAGCATATTAGGAAATTCCTGTTAGGAAGCCCCAGTGGCCTCAGGCCAGCTGTCGCTGTAGCACCATTTGTTCCTACCCCTGCTCCAGCACCGTGGCACTGTCCTCTGAGATTGCCGCAGCTGCCCTGTGTAGTCCTGGTGCTTCTCTCAAGCTTTATGAAACCCTCACTATTTTTCCTTGCATGACAGGTCTCTGTTCTGTCTGTCATGGGAGTTCTGCCAATTTTAATGTGATTATGGTATGATGATTAAAATGATTAAAAAAAAAAAGCAGGAAAAGCAGGAAAATGAGCTACTTGGACTGGCCAGAGCTCATCAGTTATTGCCTCATTTCTGGTACTGGTTGTGGATTCACTTCCATAGGAAGTATAAAGATTCAGAGTGAGGGTGTATGTGATTTCTGTGATTCCCCCATAAGTAGATAAAAATTATAGAATTTTCTGGGATGACCAGAGGGGCAATAGACATTGGTGCAAAATACAATGTATTTCTACTACAAAGAGATTGTAATAATTGTTGCAAAGGTAGGACATAAAATCACAAATAATCGTAGGCCATTAAATGTTCAATATCAGTTAAGTGTATAGAAAATATACTCTAGGCCAAAGAAGTTATAATTGAGAAGGCTTTTGAATAGACAGGCTTTAAATGAGAAGGACACTTAATGGTTCTGGGTACCTACAATGTGGAGATATTGTGGTAAGTGCTTTTATTACTCTTATTTATTGTATCCTTGAAAATAGGAGTACAGTAAGTATATTACTTCTTTTATAGTTGACATTCTGAAGGCCAGAGATATTAGGCAACTTAATAATAATGATGGTTGGTATTTATTAGTGGTTTCTGTATGTTAGAAACTGTGATAAGGGCTCTTTTTTGGATATATTTATGTGGTTTCTATATTTATCATCATTATTACCATCATCAGCCCTTATTTTAAACATAAAGAAATGGAGAATTAGGGAGATCAAGTAATTTAGCCAGGGTGACATACATGGTAAGTAAAAGCCCTGGGCTTTAAACCTAGAGAGACTGAGGTCATGAGTCAGTGGGCTCAACAGTAGACTGTTCTTTTGAGTGGTTTATCCAAAGTTACATAGCCAGTAAGAGATGGAGCTGGAATTCCTATCCTTTATTCCTCCTACTGTCAAGCCTATGATTATTCTCTCTTTATCTTTGTTGTTAGTAAAATTTAGAAAGGAAAATAAGAGATGGAGTATTTAAGTTAAAGTGTTAGGGTTATAATGGTGAGAGTAAATGAATGTTTCTGAAGTAAATGATCCTCAAAGGAAGTCAGATAGCTGGAAAGGCAGTTATATATG
The DNA here is from genome assembly GCF_018345385.1 of Vulpes lagopus. Lineage (NCBI taxonomy): Eukaryota > Metazoa > Chordata > Mammalia > Carnivora > Canidae > Vulpes > Vulpes lagopus. Next base: position 17,182,579 of record NC_054824.1, on the reverse strand, counting down.
TTGTTAAGTGGTTGGCTCTTACTGACTTCCATTTCACATTTTGATAAGCAGATTTCATCTTTTCCTTTTCATAAATTTGTCCCAGGCCCTCTACAATTCTAGATAATTCTTTCTCTAGTTTCTACCATTTCGGCAATGTTGTTTCCTCTCATCCAACTTTCTGTTTTACAATCCTTTGACCTTGGATTATTTATACATTACTGGAGGATCATTAGCTAATCCAATAAACCCAACATATGACAGAGGATTAATGGAAGATCTGCTTGCTAAAAGGCATTCTCTCCATGGTCTTTTTAATCATCCTCTATCTAAGGGAAATGATTCCAGTGGTCAGGATTTCAAACATGGTAGAAGAGAACAGTCCTATGGCATAGGGTCTCACTTGGTGAAACTATCAGGCCAATCACATCAGATTTCACAGAGGTGATCTTGACTACCTGTGTGGACTTTTAAATAATAAATCTGAATATTAGAGGTAATCCTGCTTTGCTTCTACCCAAGACATGAGATAAAAGTATCTTGAGAATTTTAGGAAGCAAGAAGATTTACACCTGAAAGGTGGCTCTTTTCTTTAATGTTATTTTTTTTTAAATATATTTTTTTTAATTTTTATTTATTTATGATAGTCACAGAGAGAGAGAGAGAGACGCAGAGACACAGGCAGAGGGAGAAGCAGGCTCCATGCACCGGGAGCCTGATGTGGGATTCGATCCCGGGTCTCCAGGATCGCGCCCTGGGCCAAAGACAGGCGCCAAACCGCTGCGCTACCCAGGGCTCCCTCTTTAATGTTATTATATCAGAAAAGACCTTTCAATTTATACCTAAATTATTCCAATTTAATATTACACATCTTTGAAAATTGCTAATCCATGTGTAGTTTATTTTTTTCCATGTGTAATTTGTATGTAACTTTGATGAACTAGAAGACAACAGCTTATTGCTAGACAGTGTTTTGTTGCAAATAAAAATATATTTTTTAAATATAGATTTTTAAATTTTACCATTCCCCTTTTTGCTTATGCAGTGATTCTTTATCTGAGTGCATATAGCAAAGCAATTCTTTTTTTGAAGATTTTTTTGTTTTTGTTGTTTCTAAGTGTTCTCTACATCTAACATGTGGCTTGAACTCACAGTCCTGAAATTAAGAGTCACATGCTATACCAACTGAGCCAAACAGGTGCCCCACAGCAAAGGAAATTTAGATAGCCAATTTTATAAGCAACAATTTCTAACATAACAATCTTTACAATCTAGTGAAGGATATCACACACATACACACACAAACACACACGAAAAATTATAATAGAAGAGAACCTTAATATTTTAACAACCATGTACTTCAGATATAAAGGGACCATCAAAATCGTTAATTCATTATTTTTTACTGGCGTTCCTCAGAGCCTTCTCAGAGGTTGCTTTCAGAAGTAGCATTTAGGGAGGGGAGAAGGAAGGGAACTAGCACTATCCTTCTTACATACACATCAGCCACAGGAGCTCTACTTTCACCAATTTTAAGTAAGATTTAGTTTGAACAAGGAATTGCAGGATTAAAGTTTGAGACTTACTCATATAGCATTCCTATTGTTTTACAGATAAAATAGTTGCCTGAAGCCAAAATAGATTACAGGACTGCCCTAGCCCGAAGAACTTGTAGGAGAAGGCTTGAAACTGGTTCTGTTAATGTCCTAGTATTGCTCTAGTGAGTGGCTGTTTTAATATCTGACATAAGATGATTTATATAAATTGTCTTTTATCTTTAACATGCTTTATATAAATGTGATGGATATTAAAAACCTGGAATATTCTTCTCATATCTAAAAAACGAGTATTTAGTTTTTCACTTTCTTTTCTGGTCGCTTGTGTATAAGTAATTTTTACATAATTCTAATCATATTATAGATATATACTTATACTTATTTTTAACCTATTTTGTATATTTATTTATGTTGCTATAGGCTTCTTATTTAGAAATTTTACTTATACAATGTCCTATTATATTACTCTAGCATACTTTATTTAATCATGTACATATTGTTGGACATGGAATATATCTTTCATTTTTGTGCAGCTTTTTTTGTATCCCTATACCTGTTCTCTCTTTTGGATTATTTTTTCAAAATAAATTGTGAAAAGTGGTATTAACATATCAAAAGTATATAAAAATCTTTGTGACCGCTACATTGCTTTCTGAAATGGTTGTGCAAGTATTGTTTTACCACAGCTTCTCTCCTATATCAGTATTTTGAGATTATGTTACTTTCATTAGGTGGTGCCATATTGATGTTTTGCTCTGTGTTTTAATCATTAGTGAAGACTATTTTTATCATTATACCTGTGTGGAAATTATCATCCTTTGAGTGAACTATTGGTTTATATATTTTTCTCCCTTATTTTCTGGTTTTCTCAATTTAGTTCTCTTGATTGTAAAAACTTGCATATTTACAAATATTTCATTTCACTAAAAATATATTCATAGCTTCATACACATACACACACACACACACACACACACACATGCTTTTTTTTTCCATCTTCAAGGCTTTATTGTGAAAATGTCAAAATAAATTACATTTGACATCATTGCCAGTAAGTACATACAGTGTGTGAGTCCAGTACAGCCAGCAACACCCTAGCAAGGTGGGGGCAAGAATGAACTCATTAAAACATTCGCAGAAAAACAGAATGCCTCTCCTTCTCACCCAGCTGCCCAGCCAGCACAGCCCTGGGTCACAGGATGAAGGCAGGTGTGGATGTACACGCCCATCACTGGCTTCACATGTTGCGGGGGTGGGTGAGGTCCAGCCCCACAGTACTGGGGAGGGGGCTGAGAGGCAGAGAGGGTGTCTGGGTCATATATATATACACATACATATATATATGATATGATATGATTCATATTCATATCATATATCATATATCGTATATATATGATTTTGTTTATATATTTGAGAGAGAGCAACATGAGTGGGGTTGGGGGTTGCTGAAGGGCAGAGGAAGAGTGAGAAGCAGACTCCCTGCCAAGAAGGGAGCCCAACTTGCGGCTAGATCCAGGACCCTGGGATCATGACCTGAGCCAAAGGCAAACATTTAACTGACTGAGCCACCCAGGCACCCCAGCCTCTAATATTTTTAACTACTGACTTTAATGTTAACTCAAGTTATTGCTACCACTGATGCCTTTAAGGAGGCTCTAAAAATTAACTTTGAAATGTGTTTTTTTTCTTTGTTAGGAACTATCTTATTTTGAATAAAATGAAAGTATACTTTTAATAAAAGAGCTGTATTATCTTATAAATCCAGAAGATTAATTTTTGGCTAGATAATTTGGGTGGGTAATTAAATTTGTAAAACTCAAATCTTCTGAACCCTGCCCTACCACTTCTCATGTAAAATACATATATTCATAGCTAACTTTATCCTAGTTTTAATCACAGATTTCCTCTTTTTAAACCAATTCATATCTCTGGCAATTCTAATCTTACACTTTTATCCTTTATAATTCTAGTCCTCAAATTGCTAGAATTAATGAAAACTCCTTATTTCAGTATTCCCCAAAGAATGATTTACCAAAATAAAACAGAGGAAAAAAAGCAGAAAATCAAACAGTTCTATGCAAATAATCCTTGAGTTACATGTTTGAGTTGGTAAAGTTCAGAAGGATTCTTCATTTGTGAAGGAGTATTCTTATTTGACAAACAATGAATGTATAAACAAGCAAGCGTTATCTTTTCCTCCTTTTTGTTCTCTTAACCCTCCAGAGGGGAAAAAAAGAGGATGCTTTGAGAATTTGACACTTATTCACATATTCTCCCACTGGTGTTTCAGAGCTTCCAGAAACATCAAATCCAGTTGGAGGATGTTCAAAACCATATTGCTTGCTATTGCAACTGGTATAGTGAACTAATTTTTGTGAAGTGATTGGCCCTAACCTGAATTTCTCGTCAGCTGCCTCCATCAAACAGAATTAGAGTCTTTTTCCATTGCTATGAGGTTAATAGCATTTTCAGATTCTAATCTAGTCTCTAGAAAATTGTCTTTAAAAAAATTAATCAATAATACTCATTTTTACATCAGTATGTCAAACAAGGCAGAGTCTCTGCACCAGGCATTTTTGCCATTAACTGTCCTATCCAGTACATATTCCTACATGACAAAAGTCAATAAACTTGCCATGCTTGCAGCATTGCCATTTGTTCATGTTTTTAATTCACTCATGTATTAAAGCTAGCCTGGAAGACTCACTGGGCGAAGACATTAAATTCCCCTGAAGCAAATATTTTCACGAAAAAGGCTTAAATACATTTTCATGTCTGTATCCTGATTTATTCTCCTTAGGGATACTGGACAAATGCTTTCTGAGGACAATTTATGTGTACTGCCATGAAATAAATAACCAATTAATGTATTTATTTTCAAAGTGACCTGGAGGCCACATCAACACAGATCTATTTAAATAAGAAATGGGGAAGAGTTGTTTTGAGGATTGAATTAGGTAATCATACAAAAGCTCAAAGTCTAATGTCAGGCAGATAATAAATACTAGATATTAATAATAATGAGCATTATTAATTATGAGTACTTCCATTATATCAAAGAACAATTTTAAATTATAATTGGTACTCTGGAGAGGGTAATATCAAGCATAACCATTTCTATCATTGGTCCCACCTTGGTAATATTGAATATTTAGTGGTCATGTAAATGTAAAAAAAAAAAAAAAGAAAAGATTGTTTCTTTTTTACAAAGAGAACCAAATTGACCAGAAATGGAGTAGCCTGTTAAGTGTTAAGGTAATTACTCATAGAAGAGATTCTTTGTTAAACTGATGATGAGATAGCTTTTTTTTTTTTTTTTTTAAGAGAAGGTGTAGCAGCATATGAAGGACAGAATCTTAAGCAGGTTCCACCCCTAGCACAGAGCCTGACTTGATCTCATAATCCTGAGATCTTGACTTGAGCCTAAATCAAGAGTCAGATGCTTCATCGACTGAGCCACCCTGGTGCCCCGGAATAGCATTTTTAGTTCAATTAAATTGATATTGAGCCCCTGTTATAGGTCAGGCACTATCCTATAGTGGTACAAAATGTAACTTTTAGTTCTGTCTTTCAGGAACTGTAACAGAGTATGGGAGACAGGATGTAAGTTAGCTATATTGCAGTATGGTAAATGAAATAATATGTGAGATACAGAAAAAGACAAAATAAGTACTATCAGCAAGATCAGGAAAGGCTTCCTAGGAAAATACACAAGTTGGACTTTGAAATATATAAAAGTTAGGAAGCATGTTAATGACAAAGGGTATAGCCATACAAAAGACTAGAGGCCAGAATAAGGATGGTACTTGAGGGAAATTTAGGATGCTGTCCAGCAAGTGTGAGATGGAGGTGACTGAAAAGAGGTGAAGTTGGAATGCCAAATAGAGGTCAGATTTTGAAAGGGTCTGTAACTATGTTACAAAATTTGAACTTAAGGTCAATGGGGAACCACTGAAGGATTTAAAACATGAGATAGACCTGATTGGTCATTCTTAAATTTTATAAAGAAGAAGGTAATTCTGAAATGTGAGGAAGAGATGGTAGAGAGGTAAAGGTGAAGGCAGGAAATTGTAGTTCTTGACTTTATTCACTGCTATAGAAACTTATAAAGTTAAAAGTTATGGAAATCCTGTTGAACAGTAGATTAATTCATCAGTGGTTTGCAGCAATAGTAATAATTTTTACCCCCTTCTTTGGAGGATTACTATTGAGCTCTTTCTTTGTGAGCTGGCCTCATGCTTTATTTTTATTTCCTGATCTCAAGAGAGGTATTAGGAAACCACTAAATGTCTGCAACAGAGATAATGAGGTCTTAGGTTCAGGCCATGCAGAGTTGAGGAAAGTGACTGAAGTGACAAGAAGGATATGTGGGAGCAAGAAATGGGGAGAGAAAATAACATAGAAGAGCAGCAATATGTTAATGAAGTCAAATGTCCTGAAAACAAAACAAAAATTATCAACTCCTACACAAATATAGAAAATAATATTTAATTTAGAAATTTGTTGTGACAATATAATAGTAAACCTGAATGCCATTCAATGTATGGATATTAATTTTTTAAAAAAGATTTTTTCTATTTATTTTAGAGAGAGAGAAAGCACGGGAGCAGAGGGAGGAGCAGGAGAGAGAGAATCTCAGGCAGACCTTATGCTGAGCATGGAGCCCTACATAGGGCTTAGTCTCCTACCCCTGAGATCATGACCTGAGCCAAAGGCAGGTGCTTAATCTACTGAGCCACCCTGGTGCCCCTAGATATTAATTTTTAAATACATGTCACGTAAGTAGAGCATTCAAAGACATAAGGATGAGGAGCTAATTTTCTTTTCTTTAAAAACAAAGATTATTTATTTGAGAGAGAGAGAGAGAGAGAGAGAGAGAGAGAGAGAGAACACAGCAGTGGTAACAGGCAGGGGGAGAGGGAGAAGCCCTAATTTGGGGCTTCATCCCAGGACCCTAGGATCATGACCTGAGCCTAAGGCAGATATTTAATCTACTAAACCACCCAGGTGCCTTGGGGTAATTTTCAAAAAGAAACCTTTCAGTAAAGAAAATCTGATTGCTTGTTGCTTGCCTTATTCATAATCAAAAGCATTTATTAAAAAGAGTATTTATATTTGCCTGATATCTCATCACACTTTCTTGTTCTACTTAATATATTAAAATTCAAGTAACACAAGGTATGATGCAATAATTTTTTTTGGTACCCTCTGACTTCCTGTTGCTCACTCAAATTGTTTAAAACTGCTAAATTTCTTTGTCCAGTTAAAAGGTAAGACATATTACTAAGTGCTTGAGTTATAGGTCTGTTCCTTAGTAAATTAATTGTATTTTATTTTTAAATGAAAAAAGTTCTTTTTTAAAAAAGATTTATTATTTATTTTAGAGAGAACATGCAGGGCAGGGAGGGGCAGGGAAAGTCCTAAGCAGACTCCTTGCTGAGCACAGAATCCAATGCAGGGCTTGATCCTACGACCCTGAGATCATGGCCTGAGCCAAAACCAAGAGTCAGTCATTTAACTGACTGCACCACTCAGATGCTCCTTAAATGAAAAAGCTCTACTAGAAGGATCCAATGTCATGAAGAAAATTAAACTATTTATGTATAAAAAGTAGATCAATGGCTCCTTTTGATTGGGTGAAAGAACAACTATTCCTGGAAAGAAGAAGGGCATGTGTTACCTGAAAGTAGAATTGAGGTCTGTGAGGTATTAACCATTAGTGAAACCATTAGAGAGGTGTGGACAATCTTATATTCTTTGAGCCTCTTTATAAAACTGGGATAATACAGAGAGGTGACTTATCCAGCAAGGAAGGTGGAGGTTGTTTTGATCTTAGGCTAAAGGGTCCAGGGTGAAAAACAGAGCATTACTTTTGGTAATCTAGAGGGATAGACTGTGCTGCTAATTGAATAGCTAACATATAGTGAGGCAACATATTAATTATCATGGGATTTAAATTTGTTTTAAAAAACTTAAGTATATTTGATATTTGTTCAAATAATTACATTTTGGAATAATTTTCAGAAAGGAAATTAGTTCTTATTAAAATATTAATAATCCATATTTTAAAATCCATAAGGCAGCAGGTGCAAAAAATCAACAGTCTAGCACAGTACCTGGAAAAAAAGACTTAAGGTTAATTGAATGAATGAATGCATGACTGCTTCTTAGAGGGAATCTGTTTGAGATGTTCCAGCTGCTTCCACTAGGGCGCTGTGCACTACTTCCACCTAGTGGCAATCTACCTGGAGTTACATGGGTAATTAAAAAAGAAATCTGGCCGCTCTAGAAGGGAATTATATGTATCTTGACTTCTTGCCTACATTAAATTATACCTTCAACTTTATTGAATTTACTGAAGGGAACAACCCTATAAAACCCAATTCTGAATATTCTATGAAAATGTAGTTGAAGATTTTGTTCATGATAACGTTCATGAGTCAATGGAGCTATCGAAGTTACAATCATTTATTTAAGAAAATTGTGCCTGGAAATGGAAAAATCATTTACAGGTAAGACAAACAAAAATTTCTATTAAACATATAGACACATTTTCAACCTCATTAGTAGCAGGTAAATGTACATAAAATACTATTTCTTCCTATCAAAATAGCAGATTACAAAAAATAATACTCTGTTGGTAAGGACGAAACAAGAGAGGTACTTTCAACAATTGTTGGTAGGAGAGTAAATTGGAACAATCGGTTTTTTTAAATTAAATTTTTAGCCTTTTTACTTGCAAACAATTTTCATGCTTATAGAAAGATTGCAAGAATGTGATTAGTACAAAGAACACTTGTATAACTTTTATCCAGATCTATCTATTGTTAATATACTACTCTATTTTTTTTTTTAAGATTTTATTTATTTATTCATGAGAGACACAGATAGAGAGAGAGAGGCAGAGACACAGAGGAGAAGCAGGCTCCATGCAGGAAGCCCGATGCAGGACTAGATCCTGGGACTCCAGGATCAGGCCCTGGGCCAAAGGCAGGCGCCAAACCACTGAGCCACCCAGGGATCCCCTATACTACTCTATTTTATTTTATTTTTTTACTTATTTGAGAGAGAGAGAGAGAGAGAGATTGGGAGAGAAACACGCACCGGCAGGGGGAGGGGAAAAGATTCCCCGCTGAGCAGGGAGCCTGATTTAGGGCTCAATCCCAGGATCCTGAGATCATGACCCAAGCCTAAGGCACTTAACCAACTGAGCCAATCAGGCTACCCTACTACTTCATTTAATTTACAACTTTTGTGTGGAACTATTTGAGGCTAAGATGCACACATCATGACCTTTTAGACCTGAACACATCAGAGTATATTCCCTTAGGAATATTCTCTTATATATTCATGGTACAGTTATTGGTGTTACTGAATTTAATATTGATATGATAATTTTTATCTGATCTACCATTCATTTTATAATTTTCTCAATTGACTCAATAATCTTTCATAGCGATTTCTTTCCCTTCAGTACAGGACAGGTTTCAGTCTCAGATTAGGTATTGCATTAAGTTGTCTCTTTAGCCTCCTTTCATCTGGAACATTTCCACACAGCCCCACTTTGTCCCTATTTATTTTTTTAATTATTTATTTATGAGAGACACACACAGAGAGAGGCAGAGGCACAGGCAGAAGGAGATGCAAGCTCCATGCACAGAGCCAAATGTGGGACTCAATCCTGGGACTCCAGGATCACACTCTGGGCTGAAGGCAGCACTAAACTGCTGAGTCACCCGGGGTACCCTACTTTGTCCTTATGACCTTGACATCTTTGAAGAATATAGAGTATCCTTTTTTCTTTGATAGAACATTTCACATTTTGTGCTTGTCTAATGATTCTCATTATTCTAATCTTTACATTATCTGTTGAAACCAGATGTGTACTTCTCAGATTACCACATCTGAAGGCACATGATGTTCATCTGACCCTCACTGGTAATATTAATTTGTCTACCTGATTGAGGTGGTCTGATTTCTTCATAATCTAGTTATCATTTTTTTCTGTACTTTTACATTTTAAAATCACACAAATATTCTACTCTTCATAAAAAAAATCTCTGAGATTTAGCAACTGTTGATGATCCTGCTCTTTCCAAACTTTACAGTGATTGTTGTAAAATGCTCATTTTCAACTTCAGTAATCTCTTTGTATTTACCAGTTGGCCCTCTGCACTCTACTGAAAGCAAAAGCACTCTTTCCTTCATCTCTCATTTGTCTATATGGATTCATGAATTCCTATTTCTAAAAATGGCAAAATGGCTTACCATTCATTACTGTACTGTACTGGCCCAGATTTGACCAGTGGAAGCCCCTTCAAGATGGATTTTTTTTTTCTGGGTAACAAAGAAAGAAAAATAAGGAAAATACACTTTTTTTGTATTTTGTTTTTTAAAAAATCTACCAATATTTTCTGGAGATCATTCCATATCAGTTCATAGAAATCTCCTTCACTTTTTTTTGTACAGCTGTATAGCATTCCATTAGGACATTTATCTTTAATAGAAAACCATGTGAAGAATCTTTAAAATGTTTCTACCCATTGACCAAGTAGTTTCAATTTTAAGAGTATCTCCCTTTAAAGGACGTTCTCAGAGATAAGGATAAACGTTTATGCATAAAGATGTTCAATAAAACATTTGTTTTTAAAATAGATTTTATTTGTTTTAAATAATTTCTACACAATGTGGGGCTTGAACTCACAACCCTGAGATTAAGAGTCACATGCTCTCCCAACTGAGCCACCCAGGCATCCTAATAAAGCATCATTTATAATGGTTAAAAAAAAAAAAAAACAACAAAACTTAGAATAATATGAATAGCTTACATTAAAGGAATGGTTAATATACTGTATTCACATAGCAAAGCATTATGCAGTCATTAAAAAGATTCATGTCTTAATTTAACATCATCTTAACAAAGATTTTTCAAAATTAAATATTTTGGTTTGAATCATATAGAATGCACAGAAAAGAGATTGGAAGGGAATATCCTGAAGTGATAAAAAATAGCTACTTCTGAGGGCAGGATCTTGGATGATTTTTCCTCCTTTTCTATGTTTTTTGTGCTCTCCAAATTATCTTCAGTGAACACATAATCCTATTATTTTCAGAAAAGTTGAAATCAGTAACTATTATTATAAGAAGCTCTTCTCCCTTAGAAATAGAAATACTTCTTCTCTGGGATCATTATAAGGTCTTTATTATATTTATTTTTTTACTCTGGGTGGTAAAAAAGATCAGTTTAAAGGTCAGTTAGAACTGCTTTAAAACAAACCCTTACAATTAGCACCTGTGAGCTTTCTTTTTCGCCTTATCTTGATTTTATGTGTTTGTTTTCTTAGCCTTATTATGAGGCCTTTTTTGGAAAACAATCTCAAAGCTTTTAAAAAAGAAGTGGGGTATAAATAAATAGAACATAAGTGGAATTCCTACGTAATAATTGTCTCCAAACTGCTGAAAAAAACATCATAGATACATAATAGATTTTATTTGAATATTTAAAAAGCTCTATTAAATACCACAGTAACCAATGCTAGGCTTTCTTTAATGCTCTCAGTAGGTGTGTTGGGGAGGAATTTCCAGATCTTTGTCTTCCAGACAAATTAAAAAAAAAAAAAAAGAGAGAGAGAGAAGAGATGAAATCATGATATTGAGTTGACATTATATAAAATGTACTGAAAAGCAGATTAAAATATTGCCTTAAAAATTATGTAATATTGAGGCCCCTGGCTGGCATGTGGGGCCCCTGGCAGTCAGTAGAGCATGTGATTCTTGATCTCAGAGTTGTGAGTTTGAGCCCCACGTTGGGTTTAGAGATTACTGAAAAATAAAATCTTTTTTTAAAAAAGTTACATCCATATTCGGAATAACAAATGTCCCCTGTCTGGGAAATCTATTTCCACTTGGTACTTCTGTTCTCATTCGTCAAGCCCTGCTAATGTTAAATATGTGCTCATTGACCCACTCTGCTTTTCCCTGCCTGGTATTTAGGAGTCCTCTAACCCAGATCTTCCATGTTCTCTCTTTTAAGCTAGTTCTTTGTGGCATTGGCCTCTGAGGACATGTAGAACAACTGTCTAATTTCCATGCAGGGTTCTTTAATAAAAATGAAGATAATTGTTAAAGCCAGCTCCTCCTTCCCTGTCCCACTCTTTTTCAGAATAAATTTGAATGAAAGATAATGGATCCTTTTATTTAATTGTCGAGAAATAAGCACCAACTAATGGTGGTTGGGCTTGTAGGGTCTTGAGAAATCACTGAATTTATTCCTCCATATCCACACAATTTCTGACACAAGAGAATGTCACTTATTACTGAAAGAGAGAGAGAGAGAGAGAGAGAGAGAGAGAGAGAGAGAGGAAGAACATTTTCAATTTAATTTTTAGGGTAATCATTTATTTAAGAACCCTCGCAGTAGGACCCCCTTGTCTCCCTTCCAATCTAACCAAACCTTTATGCTTCAATTTGAGTTTCTTTGTCCTCAGTGGAGGCAGAAAGAAGGAAAATTTACATAACTGAATTCATCTGACAACTCTTTTTTTTTTTTTTCATCTGACAACTCTTATTAAGCTTCTTTTAATTTTTTGTTTTCTAGGTTAAAAAGCATGGTCCTTTAAATTTTTTTTTCTACTGATGTTATTTTCCAACCAATTAACCAGATTTGTAGCTTTCCTATGAATCATTTCCAAATTGTTCCATGATTTCTTTGCTAGTATCTAAAACAAGACACTGTCCTCTAAGCATCCAGCCAGTGGGGTAAATAAATGAAAATACCTTCTCACACATTCTGTGCTCTTTCTGTTACTCATTTCGCTTCTGGTCTTGGTTTTATGAAATTGCTACTTTGTTATAGATTTCTGTTTGAGTGTGCTAATCAACTTAAGATCACTAATAATCATCGTCCAGACTAGTAACAATCAACCAGCATCAGGAGGTGAGAAACTGTATTTGTCTTGCTAAGCATTATATCCCTAGTATCTGCCACATCGAAGACATTTAATATTTGTATACTGAATGAATTAAGTTTTATGCAGCATTTCATGATTTGCAATGCAGTTTTTTAAAACCACATTTAGGGACACCTGGGTGGCTCAGCGGTTGAGTGTCTACCTTTGGCTTGGGGCGTGATCCTGGTCCCGGGATCAAGTCCCACATCAGGCTCCCTGCGAGGTGTCTGCTTCTCCCTCTGTCTGTGTCTCTGCCTCACTCTCTCTGTCTCTCATAATTAAATAAATAAAATATTAAAAAAAATAAAACCACATTTAATTTAATTTTCCAAGCTAATTATTAAGGTGGCTATTAATTGTAGGAACTGGGATTCAGGATAATCTAACCAAGAAGTAGTGGAGTCAGTACTTTGCTTACTGTGCTGTTGCATGTGGAGGTGGCATTCTGCCTTGGAAAGTGGTATAGTCTCAAGCAGCAGGATAGCTAGGTCACACTCAGTGTCAGTGTGTAATGGGACAGATCCAGTCAGTGGTACTTCAAAATATGGTTTGGAACTTTAAGCAAAGTTATAATCTTTTGTATATTGGTGTTATGGAATAGGTTGATGTTTCTGAGCCTCAAGTTTCTTCATCCACAGAATGAGGATAATTATGATACCTGTTAACTCACAGAGCTGATGCCATGACCATAACGATACTGAGTTCATGACTTTGAAAGCACTCTGTAGATTCTAAAGGGCAGTGCATGCGCAGGGTGGTAGCACTGGTGTAAATTGCACCACCTAGTATGCGGCTAACCCATGGATTCCCAGAGAAATGCACTTTCACTGACAGGAGGAGTACTCAGTACACATGTACACATGATCAGGGAACATAATCTAAACTATGTTTCCAGTTGTAAAAATCTTTCTGTGTTTGGCATTTCCTATCTTTTTTTTTTTTAAAGATTTATTTATTTATTCATGAGAGACACAGAGAGACAGAGACACAGGCAGAGGGAGAAGCAGGCTCCCCACAGGAGCCTGATGCAGGACTCGATCCTGGATCCTGGGATCACGACCTGAGCTGAAGGCAGCCACCCAACCACTGACCCACCCAGGAGTCCCTGGCATTTCCTATCTAGTTGGCTGTTACTTTCTTTTTTCCTTTTTCTTTTCAGATATTTATTTATTTAAAAAGATATTATTGTTTTATTAGAGCAAGAGAGCATGAGCAGCGGGAGGGGGAGAAGGAAAAGAAGAAGCAGACTACCTGCTGAGTAGAGACCTGGACGCAGGGCTCAACCCCAGGGCTCTGGGATCATGACTTGAGCTGAAGGCAGATGCTTAACCGACTGAGCCACACAGGCACACTCAAATTTTTATTTAAATTCCAGGTAGTTAACATACAGTCCAATATTGGTATCAGGAGTAGAATTTAGTAATTTATTGCTTACATACAATACCCATTGCTCATCATAACAAGTGCCCTCCTTAATACCGGTCACCCATCTATCCTACCCCCTGACCCACATCCCTCCAAAAACTCTAAGTTTGTACTCTATCTTTAAGAGTCTCTGATGGTTGGTCTGCATCACTTGCCATCAGGGAAATACAAATCAAAACCACAATGAGATACCACCTCACACCAGTGAGAATGGGGAAAATTAACAAGGCAGGAAACAACAAATGTTGGAGAGGATGCGGAGAAAAGGGAACCCTCTTACACTGTTGGTGGGAATGTGAACTGGTGCAGCCACTCTGGAAAACTGTGTGGAGGTTCCTCAAAGAGTTAAAAATAGACCTGCCCTACGACCCAGCAATTGCACTGTTGGGGATTTACCCCAAAGATTCAGATGCAATGAAACGTCGGGACACCTGCACCCCGATGTTTCTATCAGCAATGGCCACAATAGCCAAACTGTGGAAGGAGCCTCGGTGTCCATTGAAAGATGAATGGATAAAGAAGATGTGGTTTATGTATACAATGGAATATTACTCAGCAATTAGAAACGACAAATACCCACCATCTGCTTCAACGTGGATGGAACTGGAGGGTATTATGCTGAGTGAAATAAGTCAATCGGAGAGGGACAAACAGTGTATGTTCTCATTCATTTGTGGAATATGAATAATGGTGAAAGGGAATATAAAGGAAGGGAGAAGAAATGTTGGGAAGTATCAGGAAGGGAGACAGAACATAAAGACTCCTAACTCGGGGAAACGAACTAGGGGTGGTGGAAGGGGAGGAGGGCGGGTGTTGGAGGGGAAGGGGTGACGGGCACTGAGGTGGACACTTGACGGGATGAGCACTGGGTGTTTTTCTGTATGTTGGTAAATTGAACACCAATAAAAATTAATAAAAAAAAAAAAAAGAGTCTCTGATGGTTTATTTCCTTATCTCCTTTTTTCTTTTTCTTTTATCCCCCTCCTATATGTTCATCTGTTTTGTTTCTTAAATTCTAAATATGAGTAAAATCATAGGTATTTATCTTTCTGTGGCTAACCTTATTTCCCTTAGCATAATATACTCTAACTCCATCCATGCAAATGGCAAGATTTCATTGTTTTTGATGGCTGAGTAATATTCCACTGTGTGTGTGTGTGTGTGTGTGTGTGTGTGTACATACATCACATCTTCTTTATTCATTCAAGCACATCTGGGCTTTTTTAATAGTTTGGCTATTGTTAATAATGCTTGTATAAACATCAGGCTGCATATACCCTTTGAATCACTATTTTTGTGTCCTTTGGGTAAATACCTAGAAGGGCAATTGCTGGGTGGTAGGGTAGTTCTATTTTTAACTTTTTGTTAAAAAAAACTTTAACATACTGTTTTCCAGAGTGGCTGCACCAGTTTGCATTCCCACCAACAGAACAAGATGGTTTCCCTTTCTCCACATCCTCACCAACACCTATTGTTTCTTGTGTTGTTAATTTTAGCCATTCTGACAGGTGTGAGATGGTATCTCATTGTGATTTTGATACATATTTCTCTGATGATGAGAGATGTTGACCATCTTTCATGTGTCTGTTATAGTTAAAGGCTGTTCCTTTCATCACCAAAACACACAAGCAATTCCCTGCTCCCACCCCACTATCCCTATCCATTAAAATGAGAAGACAGAACTTGCATTAGTTTTGGTGAGACCATTGATTTTGAAATATGAATATTATATTTAGTAGGTATTTGCTCATACTGTAGCACTCAATGTTGTTTGTTTTCGAGTATATTTTGAGGTCAATTATGATCTATAAATTCCTAAACAGTTTAAGTCTTTTTTTTCTATATGGACAACTCAGAATAGCTTCAGCACTGTGGAAATTAATTCTGAGGTTCATTAACTGGTGACAAGAAAACTTGTGGAGTTTTGTGTAGGCCTTAATTATTCTTGGCAGGAAAATCTAACCTATTGAGTTTGGAAGCATCTTTACAAGTACTACTTGGTATTGTAATATATGCTGATGACTTCTGCTGCTGTGTTTTATGTATTTTAGCTACATTTTTTATGTTTGCATGGGTACCTTTGGGTAATTTAAACCTGAAATATGTAAATTGATAGGTACAAAAAGACACAAAAATAAGAAATTTAAAAAATAAAATATAAATAAATGAACTCCCTTCCAAACAAAACCAAAAGAAAAATTTTAAATGGCCTTTTATAGGCTAATCTGAAGAGTTAATGTTTTCTTTCACTGGGTTTGTTTCTTTGTTTGTTTTAACATTAGAGGATTTTTTTAATGATCTTGAAATCACTGGCTAGCAAGCCACTCACTTTTTCTGAGTTAGGTTTTTTTTAAGTTGTGTTGGTGTAGCAAAGATATTTGAGAACAAATGATTTAAGGTAAATATGAGGGTAGTATTTTATAAAATGCAGTCTATTTTTCCAGGATGCCAAAGTGAGAAAAAAAGTAGAAATCATATTGTGAGTAGAAATGTAGCTTTAGGTAGAACATAGTACATTTTAAAGAAATGTGACTAAAGAAAACTTTGACTTAACAAATAATATTTTCAGTAAAAATGTCTATTCAAACTTCTAAATATTTTAGATACTTCAGTTAAAGATCAGGATAAAGTTCTCTTCTATATTTTCTTTTTTTAAAAAAATATTTTATTTATTTATTCATGATAGACAGAGAGAGAGGCAGAGACACAGACAGAGGGAGAAGCAGGCTCCACGCCAGGAGCCCAACGCAGGACTTGATCCCGGGTCTCCAGGATCGTGCCCTGGGCCAAAGGCAGGTGCCAAACTGCTGAGCCACCTCGGGATCCCTCTTCTATATTTTCTTTAAAAAGAACTTGTTTAAGTGGAAGGGCAGTGATTGAAATAATATTGTAAGGGAATATTTATAAAAACCTACCAAGACCTTTGGAAATATTTAGTTAGTAAAAAATGACAAAACGTCAAGGTGTATGAATCAGCATTATTTAGACTGGTAAACAGTAAGGTAGCACCTTTAGAAGATGATACAGAATATGCATATTTATGTATTTTATATGTATTTTAATAGAATACATTGTAGTATAAAAAAACTAAACTTTCAGTGATTCTACAAATTAAGAAATTAAATGATTTATTAAACCTTAAAAAATAGCATGTTCTTTGGAAATAAATTGTACAACTTCACCTTAAATATGCTAACTCAAACACTGTGGATGGCCCTTTGCAGTATCTTTGATGGGCAGAATCTTTAATTGATGTTCAGGAAAGCAAGATGTTGTTCAGTTTTTGGCTCACACCACTTAGGAAATCAGTCTGCAGACGTGTTGGCTGTGGCCCAAGATTTCACTGAACTGCCGGTTCCTGTATGAGAGGCCATTATGTTTGCCCTTTGATGCCCTGGGGTATAAAGAAGGACAGAGACAGCCTAGCTTAATCACCAAGCCTACAGCAAGTCCACAGATCAGAAGAGCAGATCTTTCCCTCCTGCTCTAACGTTCACAATTCCTTCTGAGGTGCATAAGTTCCCAAAGGGGTTTTTCTTCAGTATAAGTTGGTATCATTGAGTACCTCCTATCCTTTTCTTTTATCTTTGACCAAACTTTGCTCGTGATAATGGAATCTTCAGTAACTGTTGCTTCGCTGCAGTGTGAGTGCTGGCCTTCTCATAAACCGTACTTCTTCTGAGAGTCATGATTCCCATAAATAGTCACAAATATAGACAACTTAACCATGTTTTAAACTTTCACTGAAGTTCTATCCATCACCTGGTGAATGAGTGCTTCACGAATAGAATACTCACTTATGGTGGATTTACCATTGCTGAAGACCTGAGCCTGTGTGGGGCTGTTGCAGTTTATATTCTGTTCTTTAATTAATTCTAAACTTCTATTTTCAGACAACATTCACCTCCTAAGAATTTACATTTTTATTCTATGCTATTTGCTAGCAGTTAAACTTTTTCTGATGGCCAATTTACACAGAGAAGCAAAGCTAAAGTAAATAGACCAATCACTTATAACCATTAATGTACTTGCAATCCTAAATCTAGAGCAACAAAATCAGACACTGAGTGTAATAGAAAGCTAGGTTTATCCACTCAGGCATAGCTTGCCTGAGCTCAGACCCCTGCCTCTGACAAATCAGGCATGATTCCACATCTTAGATCTATTGGTTATAAATTGTTTAATCCATCATGAAGGATTATCTTTGGTTGGCCTAGTTCCAGGTATTAAATGTTCTGCAGAACAGGCAAATTGTAAACTTTACATTAAGTTTCATTTAATTATTGATTTAAATGGGTAATTATTGACATTAAATTCCAATGTGTAGTGAGAGAAATCCTCGAGTTGTAGGTACTTTTGTATGTACTTAAACCTAAATTTTTCTTAACTTTTGTGTTTTGCATAGTAGGAGCTCCTAGACTAAAACAAAACAGAACAAGATCTTTGTGTAATTAAGTGAGGTACATTTTTTCCACCTGCATTTTCCCCATAGAAACAGGATAAATAATCACTCTGTGTTGATGACGTGAGCTTGATATTAACACCCTTAAAAATGCATTTTCCAGGTCTCTAATTGGCAACTGGTAATATATGGTTTTGTGATAATCTTTTGAATGGTCATCATTTAACTCATATCAATTTACCTTGTTTTCTAAATATCCTCTGACCAACATTGTTTATATACTAAGTCATTAAATTTTTTTAAGTCAATATAGAATACAACTTTGATCTTAGCCTTAAATGAAATTACCTCTCTCGAGGATCCCTGGGTGTTCAGTGGTTTGGTGCCTGCCTTCGGCCCAGGGCATGATCCTGGAGTCCTAGAATGGAGTCCCACATCGGGGTCCCTGCTGGGAGCCTGCTTTTCCCTCTGCCTGTGTCTCTGCCTCTCTCTCTCCGTCTCTCATGAGTAAATTAATAAAATCTTAAAAAAAAGAAAAAGAAACTCTCTCTCTCTATATATATATATACATATATATATATATATATATATATATGTATATATATTTGCAAACTTTGACTTAAACTTTATATTGATGATACCATTAAGAAATTATTTTCTCCGGCAGCCCTGGTGGCCCAGCGGTTTAACGCCGCCTTCAGCCCGGGGTGTGATCCTGGAGACCAGGGATCGAGTCCCACGTCGGGCTCCCTGCATGGAGCCTGCTTCTCCCTCTGCCTATGTCTCTGCCTCTCTCTGTCTCTCATAAATAAATAAATAAATAAAATCTTAAAGAAAAAAAAGAAATTATTTTTCATTTGGACTAAGTGCTAAATACCATTTAGTGGGAGGGTTTCTAGTTACATTTTAAAAAGTTCTATAGAAGGCATTATAAGATATCTAAGGTAGTAGAGTATACATTTAATTTTACAAAATTTAAATACCTACCCACATTTAGTGACTAATTTAATGGATGGGGTTTAGGTAGAACTTGACTGAAGAGTTTTTGCTTGAATAGCACTATTACATTCCTTTTCTTTGACTTTTAAATAATATATACTTTTTGAAATGAGATACCCAATATACATATAAATATTTTCTAACATCTAAATTGAATTAATTCATTACAGTTCAATAAATCCTCAAATGTGAAAAGGGTAATTCATTTAAAAATGATTGCTGCTTTTCTCTGCCTTTTATGTTTAAAGCTAAACGAGGTAAGCTTAAATCTCCACATAAAAATGTCTTTATTTATATGTCTCATACAGTTATCTCCATCTCAGATCCTTTTAATGTCTATAGGAAATGTATAAATACCACCAAATGTTGGGATTTGAGTTACTTGGAAAGTCTATGCCTGTTGTTAGTTTATAACCATCACTTGCACTGTGCTTAAAGGCACATGATAACATTTGTTTTTCTTTTTAAGACCTACCTTATCAAAAAGCATGGCAACTTAATTTCAGTAGTGATCATTTAGGACTATGGCTTTTGAAAATAAATCAGAAAACAACATGGTTAGTCTCCTGAAGTTATAGTATATCACCATTCATCTGTGAATGAGAAGGTTCGGGAGATTTTGTTCCCTCCATAAATTTAGCCTAACATTTTCTGTTTATCACCTTCTTTCTTATATATTTGTTTGTGTGCTCTTGAGGGGTCAAAATCCTTGGGGCCGAATAAAACAAGGCATATAATAGTATTTTTAAATTTAACAATGGTGATAATTGTCCAAAGCAGTTTGTAGGTACTAAATTGCTGATGCTTTACAACAACCCAGAGAAGTAGATAGATACTATTATCTCCAATTCACACATCTGAATCCTGGGTCTCACAGATTAGACAGCCTGCCTAAAGGTTCACAGTTGCTAAATGATAGAGCTGAGATTCAAATCCAGAATATTTGGCTCACTGCTTGAGCTCTTAAGCTCTGTGTTTTATACATATATATATTGTATGTATATTTACAGTACAACTCACTTAATAGGAAGTCAAACAATGAGAATCTCCAAATAACTTCACTTATGTTGAAACCAATTAACTTTCCTTCTTTCTTTCTTTCTTTCTTTCTTTCTTTCTTTCTTTCTTTCTTTCTTTCTTTTTTGAAATCAATTAACTTTCAAGAAAATTAGTAAATCAGTTTGAATTGGAGATTTAGTGACAGACAACCTCTTTTCTGGCCTAGGTTGAACACCAAGCCTAATAGTATGTATATAGTTAAGGCTTAAGAGTTAGAATATATGTTTGGAATATACTTTGTCACTAGTTGAAGTTATATATCAGGAAGCTGTTTAGCCCTTCAAATTCTGTTTCCTAATCTGTAAAATTGGAATGAGAGGAGAGCTCTCATGTATTTCTGATAGGTTTCTTGTGAAGATTGAGTGAGATAGCACTGGTAAAAGGCCTCTACAAACTTTATTGCATCCTACATCATCATTATCATCAACATACCAGAAATAATAAGTCAACAATACAAAATCTAAGATAAATGTGACCAGAGATAGAGCTGGGCTGAAATCAAGGTTCACAGCTAGTAAGTTGCAGAGATAAGAGTTGAACTCAGATAGTCTAGTTTTAGGGTACTTATTCTCACCAACATAGTATACTACATTTTTGGTATGCTTTGAAGAAAATAGCCTTAGAGGCAGTATAGGGAATAGAGATAAGGATATTCACTTTTTAGTGGTCCAAAAGGGAGATACTTAGGGTCTGAATCAAGTTAGTAGTTAGATCCTCCATGGTCAGATTGGAGAATTTAAAGGAATCATATGTAACTGGCTCATTTCTGGTGGTCTGTGGACTGGGGTGGGGGGTGTTCAAATAATCCTCTAATAGAGATTATAAATTCAAACAATTAAAGGAAGAGCAGTTAGGTAATTAATTTAGTCATTGGACCATATTTAATACACTAGGGAGTGGTGGAGATTTTGGAAATTGTAGAACACATGTCTGGTTTAAAGAAGGCAGTTTCTTTGAGGCTTCAGTAGACTTCTGCCATTTAAAAATGTACCCTATGCTATCTTATATTATATTCTGTTTCCAAAAAGAGTCTTAAATATGGCTTCCCATATAAAAATCCTCTCATTTTGAAATGATGGTAACTGAAAACAACAGACAAACCTGTATGACGTAGTCAAAACTTATCTTACACCTGGATTAACACAATTGTTCCTAGTATTCCTCTTATTACATTTTTGTAAGGTCAATATTAATGTTGTCTCTTTTATTTCTAATCCTAGTAATTTGAGTTTTCTACTTTTTTTGTCAATTTAGTTAAAGTTTTGTCAAATTCCTTAAGTTTTTATTTTTAAAAGAATGAGCTTTTGGTTTCATTGATTTTTTAAAAATTGTTTTTCTCTGCTTTGTTAATTTCCACACTAATCTTTACTTCCTTTTTTCCTGCTTATTTAAGGTATATTTTGTCTTTTTTATTCCCTCTAGTAACTCTAGGTAGAAATCTAGGTTATTGATTTGAGATTTTTCTTCCTTTTTTTGGCAGCATGGTCTAACCAAGTGAGTGAACTGACTGCCTTTTTCTTCTTTTTTAATGTGGTCATTTACAGCTATATGTTTATCTCTAAGCATTGCTTGACCTCCATTCCATAAGTTTTTTCTTGATTTTCATTCATCTCAAAATATTGTCTAATTTCCTTTTTGATTTCTTCCTTCATCCAGTGATTATTTAAGAATGTGTTGTTTACCACTAATTTGTGAGTCTTCCAAATTTCTCTGTTACTGATTCTAATTTTGTTCCATGGTGGTATGAGAACATACTTTGTATGATTTCTGTCTTTTTAAATTTATTAAGTATCATTTTGTGGCCCAGTATGTGGTCTATCTTGGAGACTCCCATGTGTACTTAATAAGAAAGTATATTTTGCTATATTAATTTTTGTGGCTGCTGCAACAAATTACCATAAATTTGGTGACTCAAAACAATAGAAGTTTATATTCTCCTACAGTTCTGAAGGCCAGGAGTCTGATATCAGTTTCACTAGGCTGAAATCAAGGTACTGGCAGGTTTATGCATCCTGTAGGGATTCTTGGGTGAATGTGTTCCTTGACTCTCTAGGCTTCAATGGCTGTTGGCATGCCTTGATTTGTGGCTGCATCACTTAAACCTCTGCCACTGTGGCCACATTCAGATTGGGAAATTTCTATCATTCTATCTTCCACTTCACTGACTCTTTCCTTTTCCCTTACATTCTGAACCCATCTGAGCTTTCCTATTTCAGTTTTTGTATTTTTCAGTTCTAAAATTTCCATTCAAAAAAATCTTGTATTTCTTTGTTGAAAGTTTTATTTTTTCATTTGTTTTAAACATGTTTTAATTGCTTGTTGAAGTATTTTTGTCAAGTCAGCTTTAAAATCTTCATCATTTAATTTTAACATCTTTGTTATCTCGGTGTTGGCATTTATTGGTTGTCTTTCTTTTGTTCAGTTTGACATCCTCCTGCTTCTTGGAGCCATAGTTTTGCCTTGTGGTGTTGGCTGCAGTAAGGTGATTATTATTTAAAAATTTGTCTTGCTTGATCATCCCTTTCTTGGTCATTTTCCTAGAGAGAGCAGGTTTCTTTGGGGTCTTTTTGATCGGCATCTGTTTGTGTTTCCAAGTTTCTAGCTTTGTCATCACCAAGTCTGGTATATATGAGGCAAAAAGAAAATTCAGGAAACTCACTACTGTACTGTACTCAAGTTCCAGGGACCCTAGGAGTCTACTTTCTTCTCACTACCATTGTCTTATATATGTTATTTGTATATGTATAATGTCTGGAATTTTCAGTTTTGTTGTAAGAGGAGGAATAAGGAAAATGTATCTACTGAACCTTACCAGAAGTGGGAATAGGTATTTCAAACCTAATTATTTGCTTTTTTCTGTTTACAATGGAAAGTTTCATGAAGCACTCTGGAATCTAGAGGCTATTTTGCTGTCTTTGTATTTTCAGCATTTAGCACAGTGAGGGGTATATAAAAGACGTTAGGCCACTTCTAGGTTTTAAATTTGAGATAGAAGGATTTAAATTGAATGAGAGGTGGAACTGTGGTTACTGGGATGGGTGAAAGAGATGGATAATGCAATGGAAGAGGAAAGAGAGGGAGATTGGAAAGGTAAGACAGTTAACTGGGAAGAAAGATGCTTGAAAAATTGATCTGTATCAATGTCTGCATATATTAATTTTGGCTTTCAATAATCTTCCTTTCATCTCCAAATGAAACAAAGCACACATAATGCCTTAAAATGAGAATCCTTTTTAATTAATTTTTCACTGTCAACTGTAATTCTTTCCCAGCTGGATACCTGATTTGGAAATACCTATGAATCTAGGTTAAATGTGAGTTAAAGTCAGCCTCCTAGAGTCTCAACTTATAGGACCAATGCTGGAGTCATTCTGAGGTATCTCTCTTTCTTCTTGCTAAGGTTTCTGCTCTTAGTCTTATCTCCCTTCTGAACAGATATTCTAGGAGTTTTTTATTCCCTCTTGCTGTTCTGGACATAACAGATTATACATATTAATTACAGATACATATTAATGTACTTTATGAGAAGGAAGCCATCTTTTCCTTTAACCTCTATAATTAATAGCTAAAGTAAATCATTTTTGCCTTTCATCCTTTCTATTCTTGATTTTCTATTGAATCTCAAGTGGAACAAAGTTTGTTGTACTTTTCTGAGACTTTAAAATTAAGCTTAAAGGGAAAAAATTTAAAAGGAATATTGTGAAGAAAGTTAATTCACCTTTACTTTTAGAAGCCTCAGATGACTTGACTGTTTCAACAGGATTTTCTTTCAGTGTTATCCTATTCACAGGGGCTAAAAGAATCTTCTCTAGTATCACAAATTGATTGAACCATGTATAACCAAGGGACAGCTATATGCCATTGCAAGCATTTACTGAATATCAGCATGTGCCAGGAACAATGGTTTGTGGCACTGGGGAGACAAATATGAATATGTCCCATATCCATGGCCTTAAAGAACTCACAGCATAGTCAGGAATGAAAATTGTGAAAAAATATGTGCCATAATCATGGAAAGTGAAGTAGGACTGTAATGGAAGGAGCTGTTGCTTATTTCTGATGCACTGTAGGAAGTCAGGGCATGCTTCACAGTGTACATAATATTAGGACTGGATAATAAAGAGTGTAGGAGGTAGTAATTCTGCTAGAGGTAGCCGAGAGGACCAGAGAGGGCAGTGGTTGCTGATATGGCCTGAAGGATCTGTTGGACATCTTCTCAGAGATTTTGTAGCACTTGAAACTGGTGTCTTATAGCCACTTTACATCTCTAAGGTTTGTTTTGGGTCTCCAGAGCCAACCTACTGCTTTAGTTAAAGTTGAAGATCCCTTGAACTAATGATATTTCCCATAGAACTGCTCTTCCCACCTGAGATTGTTCTATTGCAATTATGTCACACAAGGGAGCACTAGAAAACATGAGCTGAAGCTCACATTTCCTTGTTTTCTGCGTCTGGACAATTCTGAGCTGACTTGGGAAGGCAAATAGAAAGCATCATGCCTGGACTGATATAATGCAAATGAAGCAATCGTCTGAGGGAATATATGCCTTTATATTGAAGAAGTGCTTTTGAGACGTCTGGGTGGCTCAGTGGTTGAGCATCTGCCTTTGGCTCATGTCGTGCTCCTAGGGTCCTGGGATGGAGTCCTGCATCGGGCTCCTCGCAGGGAGCCTGCCTCTCCCTCTGTCTATTTCTCTGCCTCTCTCTCTGTGTCTCTCATGAATAAATAAATGCAATCTTAAAAAAAGGAAGTTCTTTCAGGTCTTACACATACACATACACATATAAGCAATAATATTTACATGAGTAAAGTCTCTTTTTCCTCTTAATAAGCTCACCAAGCATAATGCTTAACAGATACTATTCCTCAAGAAATATTATGGAGTGACTTGTTTGGATATTCTGATTTTGGCTGATAGTATGCAAGCTTCTATGCTTAAATAAATCTAAAATGCTGTGTATTTTGGTTTAAAAGTAAAAAGAATTAAGTTTCTAGCTTTAAAAACCTCAGACTTTATGAGAAGGAAGCCATCTTTTCCTTTAACCTCTATAATTAATAGCTAAAGTAAATCATTTTTGCCTTTCATCCTTTCTATTCTTGATTTTCTATTGAATCTCAAGTGGAACAAAGTTTGTTGTACTTTTCTGAGACTTTAAAATTAAGCTTAAAGGGAAAAAATTTAAAAGGAATATTGTGAAGAAAGTTAATTCACCTTTACTTTTAGAAGCCTCAGATGACTTGACTGTTTCAACAGGATTTTCTTTCAGTGTTATCCTATTCACAGGGGCTAAAAGAATCTTCTCTAGTATCACAAATTGATTGAACCATTCACTTTAACCAAGTGACCAAGTTAGAATAACTAGTCAGTAACATAAACCCCGGATTTGATGCACTGAATAGAACATGATATTCCTTCTGTGATCATTATAAAAGGAAAGAATGAGAAACAATTACAGATTGAAGGAGACTAAGAGGGGGAAACCAGCTAAATGCAATGTGGGTTTCTGGATAGGATTCTAGGACAGGAAAAGGACATTAATGGAAAAACTGGTGAAATTTGAATAAGTTCTGTTGTTTAGTTAGTATTCTGCACATGTCAATGTCCTGGATTTGGTAATTTACTATGCTATGTAAGTTGTTAACATTAAGGGAAACTAGGTGAAGGTAAATGGAAGTTTTTGTATTATTTTTATAACTTTTTATTAAAGTCCAAAATTAGTTATAATTAGTTAAAAAATTATACCTTTGTAAATTCCATCCAAAGACATAATAGAAATGCAGATTTATTATTATTAGTTTTTTACAATTTGATAGTTTTATTAAATTTGTCCAACTACAGAAATAGGATACTTTTTTTGGTGATGGGGGATTCTAAATAGTCTTTATTTTTTTTAAGTTGTTATTTAAAGTCCAGTTAGTTAACATACAATGTAATATTAGTTTCAGGTATACAATGTAATGACATTTCTATACAACAGTAGTGCTCATTACAACAAGCACCATCCTTGATCCCCATCACCTATTTCACTCTTCCTCCCACCCACCTCCCCTCTGGTAACCATCAATTTATTCTCTATAATTAAGAGTCTGTTTCTTAGTTTGCATCTCTCTCTCTCTCTCTCTCTCTCTTTTTCCTCCTCTTTGCTTTTTTTTTCTCTTAAATTCCACATATGAATGAATTCATAGGGTATTTGTCTTTGACTGAGTTATTTCATTTTACATTATACTTTCTAGATCCATCATCTCTTTGCAAATGGCAAGATTTAATTTTTTTAAATGGCTAAGTAATATTCCATTGTGTGTGTGTGTGTGTGTGTGTGTGTGTGTGTGTGTATCTCCATTCACCAGTCAATGGATGTCTTCTACAATTTGGCTATTGTAGATAATGCTGCTATGAACTTTGGGGTGCATGTATTCCTTTGAATAAGTATTTCTGCATTCTTTGGGTAAATACTTAGTAGTGAAATTGCTAGATGCTAGTATATCTATTTTTTGACTTTTTGAGGAAACTCCATACTGTTTTCCAAAGTGGCTCTATCAGTTTGTGTTCCCAAAAACAGTGCAAGAGGGTTCCCCTTTCTTCACATCCTTGCCAACACCTGTTATTTCTTGTGCTGTTGATTTTAGCCATTCTGACAGGTGTGAGGCGATATCTCATTGCAGTTTTGATTTGTATTTCCTTGATGATCAGTGATGTTGAGCGATCTTTTTATGTGTCTGTGGCAATCTGTATGTCATCTTGGAAAAAATGTCTATTCATGTTTTCTTCCCATTTGTAAATTGGATTTTTCATTTTTTGGGAATTGAGTTTTATATGTTTTAGATATTAACCCTTTATCAGATATGTCATTTGCAAATACCTTCTCCCATTCTGTAGGTTATCTTTAGTTTTGTTGATTGTTTCCTTCACTGTGCAGAGCTTTTTATTTTGACCAAATCCCAACAGTTTATTTTTGCTTTTATTTCCCTTGCCTCAGGAAACATATCTTGAAGGAACTTATGGTCGATGTCAAAGAGGTTACTGCTTCTGTTCTCCTTTAGGATTTTTATGGTTTCAGGTCTCACATTTAGGTCTTTAATTCATTTTGTCTTTGTGTGGTATAAGAAACTAGTTCAGTTTCATTCTTTTTCATGTTGCTGTCCAGTTTTTCCAACCCCAATTTGTTGGAAAGGCTGTCTTTTTCCCATTGGATATTTTTTCCTGCTTTATTGAAGATTAATTGACCCTAGTGGTGCATTCATTTCTGGGTTTTCTATTCTGTCCTGTTGATTTATGTGTCTGTTTTTGTGCCAGGACCATACTGTTTTGATTACTATAGCTTTGTAATATAACTTGAAGTATGGAATTGTGATGCATCCAACTTTGCTTTTCTTATTCAGGATTGCTTTGGTTATTTAGTGTCTTTTGTGGTTTCACGCAAATTTTAGGATTGTTTGTTTAAGCTCTGTGAAAAACACTGGTGATATTTTGATAGGGATTGAATTAAATATGTAGATTGCTTTGGGTAGTATAGAAATTTTAGTAATATTTGTTCTTCTAATCTATGATCATGGAATGATGTCTTTCCACTTTTTTGTGTCATCTACAGTTTCTTTCATCGGCGCTTCATAGTTTTAAGAGTACAGCTTTTTTACTTCTTTGGTTAGGTTTATTCCTAGGTTTCTTTTTTTTTTTTTTAAGATTTTATTTATTTATTCATGAGAGACACAGAGAGAGAGGGAGAGAGAGAGGCAGACACAGGCAGAGGGAGAAGCAGGCTCCATGCAGGGAGCCTGACGTGGGACTCGATCCGGAGTCTCCAGGATCATGCCCTGGGTGGAGGGTGGCACTAAACTGCTGAGCCACCTGGGCTGCCCAATTCCTAGGTTTCTTATTATTTTTGGTGCAACTGTGAATGGGATTGATTCCTTAATTTCTCTCTCTGCTGCTTCATTATTGGTGTATAGAAATGCAAAAGATATCTGTATGTTGATTTTGTATCCTGTGACTTGGCTAAATTCATTTATCACTTCTAGCAATTGTTTTTTAAAGATTTTATTTATTTATTTATTTATTTATTTATTTATTTATTTATTTATGAGAGAGAAAGAGTGAGGGGAGGAACAGAGGGAGAGGGACAAGCAGACTCCATGCTGACTGTAGAGCCCAATGCAGGGCTCCATCCTACAACCCTGAGATCCTGACCTGAGCTGAAATCAGGAGTCAGAGCCTCAACCAACTTGAGCCACCCAGGTGTCCTGATTCTAGCAATTTTTTGGTGGAGTCTTTCACTTTTTCTTTATATACTATCATATCATCTGAAAATAGTTAAAGTTTTATTTCTTCCTGATGATTTGGATTCATCTTATTTCTTTTTGTTGTTGATTCCTGTGGCTAGGACCTCCAGTACTATGTTAAATGTAATAGTGGAAAGAGTGGACATCCCTGTCTTGTTTTTGACCATGAAGGAAAAGCTCAGTTTTCCGCCATTGAAGATGATATTAGCTGTAGGTTTTTCATATTTGGCCTTGATTATGTTGAGGTATGTTCCCTCTAAACCTACTTTGTTGACAGTTCTTATCATGCATGGATGCTCTACTTTGCTAAGTGGCTTATCTGTCATCTATTGAAATTATTATACGGTTCTTATCCTTTTTTCATTTTTCTTAATGTAGTATATTGTATTGATTGATTTGTGAATATTGAACCACACTTGCTACTCAGGAATAAATCCCACTTGATCATGGTGAATGGTTGTTTTTTTTTAAATGTATTGTTAGGTTCAGTTTGCTAGCATTTTATTGGGAATTTTTGTAACCATGTTCATCAGGAATATTGGCATATATGTATATATATATTATTTTTTGTGGAATCTTTATCTGGTTTTGGTATCACAGTGACACTGGCATCATAGAATGTGGAAAGTTTCCTTCCTTTTCTATTTTTGGAATAGTTTGAAAAGAATAGATATTAACTCTTCTTTAAATGTTTGGTAGAATTCACCTGTGGAGCCATCTGGGCCTGGACTATTGTTTGTTGGGAATTTTTTGATTAGTGATTCCATTTCTTTGTTAGTTACTGGTCTTTTCAAGTTTTCTATTTCTTTCTGTTTCATTGTTGGTAATTTATATGTTTCTAGGAATTATCCGTTTCTTTCAGGTTGTCTAATTTCTTGGTATATAATTTTTCATAATATTCTCTTATAATTGTGTTTCTGTAATGTTGGTTATTTCTCCTCTCTCATTTGTGACTTTATTTACTTAGGTCCCTTGTTTTTTCTTTTCGATAAGTCTAGGTAGAAGTTGATCAATTTCATTAATTGTTTCAAAGAACAAGCTCCTGGTTTCATTGATCTGTTTTATTGTTTTTTTTTTTTTTTAATTTTCTGTATCATTTATTTCTCCTCTAATCTTTATTAATTACCTCCTTCTGGTGGCTTTAGGCTTTGTTTGTTGTTTTTTTTTTTTAACTCCTTTAGATGTAAGGGAGATTTATTATTTATAGTATTATTAACAGTGCCAGTGATTGTCAGTGTCATTTTAAGCTTAGAGGTCTTTGTCTTAGATGTCTTCAACTGATACTATTAAATTGGAAAGAAGGTTAACAAATATTATTCATGGATATTCAAAAAAAATTTTGGAATGGATTTTGGTTGGAATTCTGATTTTTTAAGTTATACCTTGTGAATGTTGTCCTAAGTATTGATAACTATGTTTATAGTAGACTATAGTACAAATAGTACTAAATGTTTTGGCTTATCAATAAACCAAGTACTTTTTGAGGATTTATATATATAAAAGTGGCTATCAGTCCTTGAAAGTGCTATATTATTAGTTTGCTTGATTCTTTAAAAATTGTTTACCCTCCTTTTTTAGCCACCAAACTCAGTATTTCTGTATTTTCTACTGCCCTCTAGGGGTAGAATAGAGAAAACTGGAGTTAAGAACCTCTGAATATGTAGATTAGAGGAAAAAATTAAAAAGAAAATTTGAAATTTCTGAATTTGGTGGAGATAAATATGAATTGTTCAGCTTCATGTTTTTACCTATTATTACAGTCTAAATATTTATCTAGATTTGCCAGCATGTTGCTTTGAGATCCAGTGTTTGTTTCAGGGTATGTAAGCCACAGTACCCTTGTGCCTGATGGAGTACTTGGGGCACAGTAGATACTCTTTACAAAGAAAATGTTATCAATGGAAGGCTTTAGCGTCAATCCCTCCTCTGTGATCTTTCCTCCTTTATCATACACAGCCCCATAGATGCCTCGAATTCTTTGTTCCCCTTTCTACTGAAAAAACCCTACTCTGTTAGCTCATTTTCAGAAATAAATAATAATGAAGAATGAAAAATATCACTTCACCTATTTCTACTTCAGAGGAAAAATTAACACACCTGTCTAGTCATAATGTATTTCTTCAATCAATTGTGCATTTCTTCATCTCTTAAGTTTTCCTCTGGAGTTCCAGATATTAAAGTTAGTGGCATTATATTTGCATAGAATATTTTCATTTGTTAACTTAAAAAACCTCAGGTGTTCTACCTTTTTTTTTAACATTGCACTTTTAGTAGTGTTAGAATTTATCTTCTAGAAATACAGGCTAAAATGAAATTTTAAGTCATATATAAATGAGGTAAATATTTTAATTCTTAACAAATAAAAGTTTTCTGAGATATTAATTTATGAATATACACAAGAAATGCACATGGGTTAAGAAGTTTGGAATTGATGACTTTTTTAAGGCTAGAAGTTAACTGAAGCAAACTTAGCTACTTAGTTGACTATCGTATTTTTCAATAGAGAATTGCAATATTATTTCAAATTTATAGTATTATTATCATTATTGTTTTCCTATGAACATTACAAAACCCACCCCAACGGGGAGCTGGATGGTTTCAATAGCTAATGACTGAACTTTTCACCTCAGGCTTTGGTTCACATTAAGCTGTGATTTGAAGTGATTGACAGCCATTTTATAGTAACCTGCAAATGAATTGGGGGTCAAAATCATCCAAATGATGGAG
This sequence comes from Vulpes lagopus, assembly GCF_018345385.1. Taxonomy (NCBI): domain Eukaryota; kingdom Metazoa; phylum Chordata; class Mammalia; order Carnivora; family Canidae; genus Vulpes; species Vulpes lagopus. The sequence goes on along the minus strand of NC_054824.1, from coordinate 17,151,206 downwards.
AGAAAATGCCCCCATTAGAAAAAAATAAAGACAGACGTAAACTAACCAGTGTAGTTGAAACTAATTGGCCTCCTTATTGGCAAAGGATTGAACAGGCACAGGGACTGAATTAATCTCTTGAATTTGGTGGCAGATCCTTGCAGGTTGAAATTGTGAATTGGCAGGTTAACATAAGGGGAGGCTATATCCCCCTCACATGTGATACTTCTGTTCTGTGAATTTCCATTTTGTGGAGCTGTCAATCTGAGGCTTTTGTGAGCATTAAACTTTCTTTAGGAACAGCACCACCAAAAAAAAAAAAAAAAAAAAAAAGAATGACCCCCACCTCCTAAACTACCACATAAATCAGCTTGATTAGTAATCTTCATTAAGAGACATTGAGTTTTGAATAGGCTGGGTATTGTAGGTCCAGAATGAAGGACTTGGCAGGGCCAAATAGGGAAGTTTGAACAACATCTGCCCTACCCCTTCCTCGTACTTCTTCAAGTTTTAAGCCTATTCACAAATGGCCTAAATTATAAAAGTGCAAATTGTAGTTCCCTACAAGCAGTTCTTCAAATAACATCAAGAGGTGAATATATATAGTATTAGTATTTATTAAAGGCATGGACATCTCACAATGTATTTTAAGAAGAAAGCTAACAGTATCAGTCCTTTATATATAAGACTATTAATACTAGCTTTCTATTAGGAGTCTTCTTTTCCTTAACAAGTGAAGTTTATCTTGAATTTTTATTCAAAGCTCTGTGAACCAAAGCCACAGATGGGGTATTGCTGTGTCATTTCCATGGCCTTATACAGAATGTATGCAGCTGTCCCATACTCCCTTAATAGACCTTCAGCTTTTCAATACATCTTCCACTGATGGCGTTTCTGTGGATAAACATCATTTCAGAATGAAACGTGCCAGATGTCCTGCAGTGCACTTAGGTACAACAAGGCACTTTTAAAAAAATCGCGCCTATATTATTTACTCATTTAGAAGGATGTGACTTCTGGGATATACATTGGAAATCCAAAATTTGCTGAATGAGAGAGGAAATATTACAAACAGGTTCCAGCTCACTTGTACCTTACAATTCCCCCACACACAATTTTTTTTTTTCAGACCATAAAGAAATCAGTATTTTATATCCAGGTTTCTCATAATTTCTCCCTCTAGGAGGCATAACTCAATCAAAATCTCTGGTTACTACTGAATAGAAATAGTCTTTTTTATTGAGGTTAAAAATTGCTAGATCAGGGATTTGGAATATAGATATTTTTATTTTTCCTTTAGTATAACTAATTTTAAGAATCATTCCTCTCAAACATACTTGAGTTTTATATTCCCACCACAAAGCAAATATTCTTTTCAAGTTTTTTTTTCTGTTATATTAGAATGGGTGATCTAAATGAAAATAAAACAGGTGGTTATTCAAGATTATTCCAATACCAGCATTTGATTCTATCATATCAAGTGCAACTATATCACATGCTCAAAAGCTTGATTGACTTTTTACTTTTGTTATTTAATTTTTTTGCATATATGCCACTCTTTGAAGACTGTAAAATCTTTGACTATAAGGATCATATCTCCAACATGAGAGATATATAGTGTTAGTATTTATTAAAGGCCAACCAAAATATTTTATGCTAAGAAGAAAGGTAATGGTGACAGACCTTTATTCATGAGCCCATTAGTACTACCTTTCTTTTAGCATTCTGAGCACAACAGGAGGAAGTTCTTAGTCAATGCCTGTTGATTTGATGACTACATTTATGTCAAACTGGAATAAGGAGATGATGTGTTACATTTGACTATGAGATAGTTTGGTTTCACCTAAAAGTACTTTAAGATTCTAGAGTAGAATGTAAAAAAGTATAGAATTTGCTTAACTTGTGGTGTTGCAAATTGTGGTAGCTTTATTATTCTTTAAAGATTTTTGCATGCATTGTCTCATTGTTTTAAAAGTAGTTTTTAGAGGCAGACCAAGTAATAGCTGACAAAGCTGAGACACAGAACTTTAGGTAGTCCACTGTTAACGGAGATAGTGCTAGATGATATTTTGAAGTTTCTTATGTTATGACTCATAGGAATCATTTAAAAAGGAATGTCCTTCTATCTTACATAAACTAATTATTGATGAAGTACTTATCCTAAGCAAAAAATTAAAAAAAAAAAAAAAAGAAGAAAATGTCACTCTAGGAACATTGGTAATTATATCAAATCCCACTATGTATTTAATTAAAAGGTTATTTCTCCAGCCTGTATTCTTTCCTTTGTACGCATCCTGAGAAAACTACCTGAGACTTCTAATGATTTTTAAAATCATTGAATAATTTTGTGTATTTTCAATTCACATTCGCCTCCTAACAGCAATACTCTTCTTAACACAAAATATATTGCTTTTACAAGATGGAGACATGTTTATAGTTTACCTTGCTAGCAAGTTTTAAAGAAAATATAGATCAGTGCTTTAGTTCTGTCTATGATGGCTGTGTGGTTAATTTTTCTGTTCCATGCTGTGTAGCTGTCTCTTTTGGTGCTGCTGTATGTTTGCAGCCATGCTGTCAACATCCACCAGAGAGCAGAGCAGCTCCAACACCCACATCTTTCATGCTAGAAATAGATGGAGACAGTAACACAGTCAGATCCGTGGCCAAACAACGCGGATTGCAGTTCATTTCAAAGGTCAGCGCATATTTAAGCTTGCTTCATTACTGCCACCTTTATGCCTGAGATTTTCATTTAAAAAAAAAATCAGTTTACCTAGGTTCCTTTAGAGACAGAAAAATGAAAGTGCTGAGTCCTATTTTCATTTGGGGATATCAAGCTTTTTATCAAATTATAGAGGTGGCGTTTCAGAATATTTCATATCTGATCAAGAGGAAAATCCAAAAATAATTTTCTTTTTATTCAGGAGTCTTTCAGGCAGGAGGACTGCTTTATTTTTTACTTAATATTGTGCTCAAGTCAATCATTTTGAATTCAGAGAGAAAATAAACATTTAAAAGCAATCTAAAATAAATTTTTGGAGTTCAATATTTTTATTTACATTTCCTAATAAATACACAATTCATACTCTTTTGATATGTTTTTATCCATCACCTAGTAAAATAAGTTTACACACATTGATTTTTTTATATTAAAGGTGGTGAACAAGTGAGTAATCATAAAACCTTTTTAGTTAAAAAGAAGTAAATTGTTTGCCTTTTAAGAATAAAGCAAGGATGGCTTATCATATATTTAATCAAACTGTGCTCTTCCTAATTACTTTAAATATCCAATATACACAGGAAGAATAGGATATGGCACATATATTAGGAATATTAATATGGCCAGTGCATATTAAGAATCCTAAATGGGTTTTGTTACAAATCTTTTTTAAAAAACCTAATAATTCAATTAAAACAATTAATTTTTGGAAGGAGTTTTATATACTATTCTCTTTGAAAAAAATAGAGCCCTAGAAAATAAAATCATTCTGTGATATGACATTTGAGCCACAGAGAAAATATGCTTTCAAAATAGTGTTTTTATAGACCCTCTGACATCAAAATGTGAAAAAAAAAGTCATAAATCATTGTGTTAATTGTTTGAAATTGAATTGCCTATAAGTGCAAAAAATGATTAACATATGTAGTGAAAAGTTTTTCAAACTTAGATGTTATGACCATTTTAGATCATGGAAATTTATATTTGTCTTGTGACACATTGTAGGAACTTAATTATGGAAATATCTTAAAAAGAGTTTAAAAGGAGTGCCTTAAGACTGAAGACTTTCTAAAAGAAATACATACTCAGATTATATAGCTGTAAATATATATATATTTTATACATATATGAAATATGTATAAAATATATATAATTTGGTTGTAATTTTAACTAGGTTATTTTAATTTTGGCATTCATATATTTCTGTAATGAATATTTAAAATACATTATAACTGTGACTGAAAGAGGAAAAACATCTCTATATTTTAAGTATAATAATTTTAGACTTATAAATAGACCTTATAAAAACATTTTGACTATTTCATTTCTTTATAAGCACCATTAATATTTATAACTTATTTTAAAATAATTATGAAATAAATATAGCTAAAAATCCAGTCATCTGTTGTATTCAGACATGGACCACTTAACTCAATTCTGTAGTTGGAATTGTTGCTTTTTCATCTGTTTTCAGGAGTAATGCCCTATAGAAAGTGTATGAATGGGATCCAGAAAATACAATAATAGAGCCTTAGGATAAAAAAAAGAAGTGTAAAAAGTAAGAAAGCTAGGAGAAATAGGACCTCCAGTCCCTTAGGCCATCCACGTGCATCTTACAATCTGAAAGATAGGATGGACCTGTTTTTCTTCTGCTTCTGAAGTAAGATAGTGATGGTTGTTTTACTTGTTAGAAAGTGTAGTGTGACTTAAGTCTAGGTTCTTCTTTCTTAATTGCTATTTAAAACAACAAAAAAGAATAGTAGGTATCTATTAGAGAGTATATTCATATTGTAAAAAAATGAAGAAATTTATCGATTGCCCCTCGATTATTTGCCCAACAGCACACGATTTCATTTAACTTCAGTATTGCCTAGAAGCTGAGTGGTGCTAGGCCCATTTTGCAGGTAAGAAACTTAAATATTTAGTTTGGTGGTTAACTCTTAGCTAGCCATGGCTCAGTACCAGGTCATCTGACTCAAAATTCCATTTTTCCTCTTTGCTGTATTGCAAATTCTGGACTAAGACAGGACCCTTTTCTTAAAGGTTAATTTAGAGATTCATAGATTTGGATTGCCAGCAGATAAAATTGAGGAAGGGCCACGATTAGCTGTGAAGTGATTCTTATTTTTCAGTTTGTGGCTTAATTCTGTAGTCAATTATCTGAATTAAAAAACAAACACCCCTGCCTCCCTCAATTTAGACTAATTTGCTCATTATCAGGTATTTATCTCAACACTATTATTACTAATACAGAATACTTACACTTAGCATACATTTCTAGTGAACTGGTTGGAAAAATGTGGACTTTTCTACATGAAAAAATAACACAGGCCATTTTTGGATAAATAAGGACAGACAATTGTATGTAATATTTAAGACTGATTTTTAAATATGTCAACAGTTTTAAGGGTAGAAATTTAATTTAGATGGGCTTTTTTTTTAAACCTGAGTTTAAAAAGTTTAGTGTATGCAAAAGATATAGAATTGCCTTGTTGTTACTTTTCAGTCTTTTTTCAAAGACTCCAGGCTCAAATACCAGCGGCTAAGAAAGATAAACCAGTTTTTCCATTCTTCATCATAGTTTCTATTTCCCTGCTCCCCAAATTTATCAAGGCCTTGATTTGAAACGATAAATTCAAAAGCAGTATTTCAAAAGTTGTCTTCTTTTGTACCAGTAAGACATGTTTCCAGTGATACTTTACAGGTAGAAGTATTCTTTTTTAGCCTTTTCTTAGAATTTTAGTTAGGTTTACATGGTGAGGTAAGTGACCTTTGGCCTTCCTTTAGAATTCAAGTTACTATTTTTGGAAAGCCTAATAGCACTTTACACAAACTTTGTATTTGCTGCAGTACAGCAACCAAATGATACTTTAACTGCCGCTGTGGACAGCTTCTTTTCATTATATGCATTTGCTTATTAATACGAAGGTGCTTAACAGCACAGTAGGAAAATTTAAACTAAGGCCATTTATGTGATTGTGTTAAAATATGTATTTTTTTCCCTTAAATGATCTGCAAACCTGCTATTCTTCTATCCTCAGAAGTTTAAAAATAAACCTCTTAGGCTTCAAGCGGAATAATTACCTAATACATAAATAAAGATGAATGGAATTTTTTCTTACAATATGGCCATTGTCTTTCACTGAGTTCTAAGGATGTTAGTATTAAAGTTCTTACAACTAAACCACTCTTTAAACTCCATGATAGGAACCTGGAGCCCTCTGTGGAAAGCTCCTAAGGAATCTGACAGAACTGAGAGATTTTTCAAAACTTGTGTTTTTTTGTTGGAAGTTGTACATATTAAAGAGCTTGCACTTTACATGTAAATATTAGAAGGCATATTTTGAAAGAGTTAGTATGTTTTTAAATAAATTTATTTATATTTTCTGAATTGACTCTATCTGAATTTTTAAATAGATACAAGAGCAGGATCTGACCTGTCATTATTAGGTCAGAGAATAACAGCCCTTTACAGAGTCAGATGAAAAATTTGGTAACATCAAATTGTTCTCATATTCTTAAAATGTAAGCTGAAAATGAAGGTCCAGTGTTCAGAGGCTTCAGGAGTTTTACTCAATAAGCCACTAGGAAAAGAAGATAAGATATTTTTAAAGAGGAACACAAAAGTGTGTTGGCTCTATTTTAGATTTTAATTTGTTTTTAGTGATTTAAACCTCGTATATTTCTATAGAATTGGTACTGGTCAGTGTTTGTTTCTCAGAGGTCTTTATTTTAAAATAAAAAGTGCATACTATGTTAAAATTACAAATACTACACAGTTTATATATCTTGTCTTTTAGTGTTCATTTCAAAGTGCATTGTTTTTAGCTAGGTTATACTCATGTTGCTGTTTGTATGTTTAGAGTTATAAATGATATACTTTAATTCATTCCTTAACATTTCCCTCAATGTTTTAATACAGGAGCTTGTATATGTTCCAAATTTATTTTATGATGGCAGCTTCACACTTTATAGTACATTATTAATCTGCTAGGCTAAAAATCTAAGCCAGTCTATGAGGCTTCAAAGATGTTCTAAAAAAAACCCAAAATACTGTTAGCTAGAAGGATGATTTTAGTAGGAAAATTTTCAGATTTGTTTGTGGTTCATATAAATATATTTTGAGAGAAGTTCTTATACTAAAGTTCAAGGTCCTGATATTTACATAGTTCCTTTACATAGTGCACCACGTTGATTTGTAAGGAAATGAAGGGAATTTAAATTAAAATTTTAGACCATGAATGTAAAATTGCTGGATATTTGCACATAGTAAAGGTTTGGGGGGAGATTTTTTTAAAGTTATCCATATGGCAGCAGAACTTTTAATAAACAATAGTTCTAACACAGAATCTTTATAGAAACAGAAAATGGGATTTATGAGGTGACATTTTGGTATATAAAGAAAAATGAAATAAGATTAGCTTTATTTTCCTATTTCCCCCCAGCCTTGCAAAGGTTTAGTGGCTGAATTACCACTTATAATTTGTTTTTTCATTCCATGCATGCATTTCATTAACCTATTCCTGGCTCTTCAGCCAGCCCGCAGAGAAAAATTCAGCAGAAGGATTTCTGAACAGATTGGCCACAAGACGCTATAGGACATATTTCAGAATCCAAGGACAATCTGATAACTTTTACTATGCTTTACATTAATAATGTGAAGTTTCATTTTGTTTAAGTGGTATCTTAGAGAATCAATGTTACTTACACTGATTTAATAATATTTAAGAAAAACTTTATGAGATCTCTCCAGACACTCAAAATTTAACGAATAGCTTCCTGAAATGATTCTGACTGCTTCACACCTAGGATTAAATAAATTAGTATTGAAGTTCAGTTCTGGGATTTTGCCACTTACTCAAAGAACGTGGAATAATAGCAAAAGTTTTTATAATATAATTGATTTGTCTCTGCAACAGTTATGAGTCTCATGCAGTAAAGACTGGGAGATACTACATTCAGATGCAATTCAATTGTATAATTCTTTGAATATAACCAAATGCCTCTTTTCAATTCTTTTTCTTTTTTATTTAAGAGAAAGCTCAATTATGTATGTTAATGCAATGGCACAATTGGGCATACATTATTAAAATTGGTGTTGAAACGCATAAAATTATTTTTCATGCCGCATTTTTTGTATTTAAATTTGTATTTTTCTTGGACTTTAATTTTTATACATTTGTATTCCCTAACAGAGAATGCTCAGAATGGCTCAGAATGCCCCAGCTGAAAGGATGAGATGAATCTCAGACTTAAAAATTGCAGTGACCCTGAAAAGAAAAAATTTAAAGTTAGAAGGCCCTTCAGTCTAACTATCTGTCCAATAATTCCTTAATCTTCTCTAAAACTCCAGCATTCTTTGATACTATTTTATAGCTTATTGTCTGTTTTAGCCAATCATACCCTTACTACCTCTGCAAAAGGCATCCTTCTCTTCTGTTCTTGCTTATTTTGAGCTCAAATCTGCCCTACAATAATTTCTATTTGCTGGTTGTCTTTTGTGGTAAGAAGCTACCAGAATGGCACTTATTCTCTACATAAAAGACCGTTAAAATTCACTATTGTTCTATTTCTCTGCTCTATTTTATAGTAAAACTGAAAAGAGTCAGTTCAATGCGACAGATATTTATCTGTCACTATATTAGGCTCTTAGAATATAAACAAACAAATAAAACAAACCAAAACAAAGATCTCTGTCTTATGGAATAAGAATATTCTATTCTGGTTGGGATAAGAAAAAACAGTAAATATACTAAATGATTTAAAGACATCTTTGGTTCTACATGCTTTTTTTTTTTTCCTTCCATCCACATCAGGCTTTTGTCCCTGCCATTCTTTTGAACCACTCCTAATTAGAAAACTGATGTCTTGTTCTTTCTTTCTTCTTCATTCTCAGCCTTCATTGTCTTCTATTTTCTCAGCTGTATCAGGTACAACAGATCTCTTCTTCCTCTTTTCTGAAATAACTTTATTATTTTCAAGACATGCCGGCTGTTAACTGTTATTCCTAATTCACTGGACACGCTTTTAATTTCCCTTTGCCAGCCTCTCTTCTTCTTTTTCCAGGCCTATAAGTGTCCAGGGCTCTGTCCCCAGGTGTCATTCCTCCATCTTTTTCTCCCTCTACTTATACTTCCTTCCTGAGTGATCTCACGGTAGATATATGGCTGTAATGCCTACTATATTCCTATGTTTTTCAAGTATTCTATAATTCAAAGGATCTAAGATCCTCTTGATTATATTTTATATACTACTAGAAAGAAAAAAATGTTGTCAATTCTCATTGTAAGACAACATTGATTGAAAGACACATCTCATTTTCGAGGATATTAAAATATGAAAAAGTATATCATAGAATCAGTGAAATGTGGCATATGTCCTGACCTCACCTCTGAGATCCATATTCAGTTGCACACATGAGATCTCCACTGAGTTGTTTGGTAAGTATCTTAAAGTAGTTCTTTCTTTCTTCCTTCCTTCCTTCCTTCCTTCCTTCCTTCCTTCCTTCCTTCCTTCTTTCTTTCTTTCTTTCTTTCTTTCTTTCTTTCTTTCTTTCTTTCTTTCTCTTTCTTCTTTCTTTCTTTTTCTTTTTCTTTTTTTCTTTTCTTTCTTTTTCTTCTCCTTTCTTTCTTCTTTCTTTCTTTCTTTCTTTCTTTCTTTCTTTCTTTCTTCTTTCTTTTTTTCTTTCTTTCTTTTCTTTCTGATATATTCATTTGTTTTGGTGGGAGAGGAGCAGAGGGAAAGAGAGTCTTAAGCAGACATTGTTCTGAGGGCAGAACCCAACACGGGGCCTGATTTCATGACCCTGAAATCATGACCTAAACTGAAACCAAGAGCTGGATGCTTAACTGATTGAACTAACTGTTAAGGTAGCATCTCTTAAACACAGTTCTTGATTTTCACTCATTTCCAAACTTGCTTTTCTAGTGTCTGCTTCAGTAAATGGCACCCCTGTTCATCCAGTTGGTTTGCTCAAAACCCTAAAGATAATCTTTCAATCTGGGTTTTCAACTTTGGCACAAACCCTATAATCAGCAAATTTTTTATCTTCAAATAAATCCCAAATTTGGTTGTTTTTTACTACCTTCACTATCACCTGTGTCCAAGACACCTTTATCTCCTGCCTGAATTATTGGAATAGTCCCCTAATTGGCCTCCGGAGTTCTTGCTTCCATGCAGTTACATTTCATATATAGCCAGAGAGTATTTAAAAACAAATATCAACTCACACCACTCCCAACTCAAAACCTTCCAGAGGCTTCTCTTTATACTTGGCGTAACATTCTAACCATTACCTTTGCTTTGCATGTCCATCCACTTCCCTCTCTCTCTTACTTTATTTCCTATCTTTATTGGGTTCAGACATTTCCAGCTAGTCACTTGTTTTTGCTGTTCTTCCAAGGAACCACACTAGTTTCCCCCTGTTCTGAGAGAGAACATTAGAACATTGTATATTTGAAGCTCTGCTACATATTTATAGTTTTAGCATTCATATGTACCTCTAAAGCATGTATAACTTTTAGCTTTGTTCTTTGTAAAGGAAATTATACTGTGTGTGTTCTTATGTGACCTGTTCTTTTCAGTTAACATTATGATTTGATATCCATCCATATTGATGTGCATAGTTGTACTTTGTTTTCTCTACTGTAGAGTATTTCATTGTGTGGATAAGCTAAATTCATTTTTCAGACACTTAACTATCAATGGGGTTTTTTGGGGGTTTATTAACAGTTGCTGCTATGAACAGCAACTGTTAATAAACAGTTATTTTTCTGTTACATTTGTATTTGTGCTTTTGCCAGTTTTTCTGTGGGATTTAAAAATGATTTTAAATTTATTCAAAGGATATTTTCCCCCTTGGACTAGTATTTTGTTGGTTAAATATTTCAGAAGTGTTTCCTTTTAATTGTTGCTTAACATTCTACCCTCTTTACAGTTATTTTAGATGAGTAGTAGTTCTTGATTTTACTGTCAAAGATTGTTTCTTTTATGAATTGTACTTTTTGCATGTTGTATAAGAAATAATTCCCTACTCTGAGATTTTATAAATATTCTCCTATATTTTCTTTGAAATGGTCTAAAATTTTATCTTCTTCATTTAAATATTTAATCCAAAAAATATTTAATCCATCTGGAATTTATTTTTGTGTTTAGTGAGAGGTAATGATTAAATTAAATTTTTTTCCATTTCGTATGGAAAATCAACTATTCTAGCACCATCTTCTGAAGCCAGCTCTATCCGAAATCACATTTCCTTATATTTTGAGACTATTTCTGGGCTTTATTCTTGTCCATTATTGGTTAACTTGTCTGTTTCTGTGCCAATACACTGTATTAATTCGTATAGAGGTTTAAAGTAATTTTACCTAACTGGTAAAACAATTTTCCTGAAATTGTTCTTCTTTTTCTGGAATGTTTAGGTTATACTTGGCTCTTTGATATTCTGTATAACTTTTAGAATCAGATTGTCAAATTCAATGAAAAAAATCTATATAGACTTTGATTGGAATTTTATTGAATCTGTGGGTCAATTTTTGAGGAGCTTGACCATGACCAACTTCCAATTAAATCTCTGAGCACTGAGTCTCTAATAAGGTTCTGTAGTAGACAACATTTCACAAATTCTGTTACAATTCATTGCTTTGGGAATTAAGCATGCTTTATGTGACTCCACTGGGAAAGGACTCTTGGAAGCTTATATTTGGCTTTCACTGGACTTCCTTTGCTGATTTTACTTTGTGTCTTTTTCATGTAATAAATCCTAGCCATGAGTGTGACTATGTGTTGAGTCCTGTGAGTCCTTCAAGTTAATTTTACAGACTCCCAAAACACCGATTGTATTTTTCAATTATATGTACTTTTAGATTTTTCTATGACTTTGTTTAGTGTATCTTTTGAGAAGTCAGTACAGCTAGATTTGTTTTTGATCCTATTTGAATGTTGTCTTTTATCAAGAGAATTTACTAATTGTTATTAATAATGACTAATATATCACAATCATCTTTACCATTTTATTTTATGTTGTCTATTCATTCTGCTTTTTTCTACACTTCTTTTTATTTCTCTCTCTTTTTTTTCTCTTCCCTTTTGAGCAACAAAACTTTTCTTTCTCATTCAAAATCTTCCTGTTGACTAGTTTGGCAATCATAAATTCTATTTCTATTCTTTTAATGATTACCTTGGTAATAAGGATATAGATATTTAATTTAAATCTAAACTTAAACAATACATTTGTCTTCTTTATGTAATACCTAAAGAAAAATCTGCTATCTTTACCCCTCCTGTTATAGGCATTTTAATTCCAAAATTTTTGATAATGAAAATTAAGTATCTTTATTATTGTTTGTAGATAGTCCTTAATTTTATTTGTCTATGTTTGTATTTTCTTTGCTTGTTATTCCTTCTTGCATCTAAGATCTTTTATCTGGAACATATTTTTCTTCCACTCCATGAATATCCTTCATAATTTCCTTTAGTGTGAACCAATAGAGCCATTTTAATTTCTCTAAAATTGTTTTTCTTTTGCTTTGTTTTTATTTAAAATTTTTTTTTTCTGGGCATATAATTCTAAGTTGAAGTTATTTTCTCTAAGCACTTTGAAAATATTATCTGCTTTTTTCTGACTTCCATTGTGCCATTGATGAGAAGTAAGCTGATACCCTTTTTAATTTATCTGTCTTTATTCTTTGGTTGCTTTTAAGATCTTCTTTTTATCTTTGGTGTTCTGTAGTTTCACTATAGCTGTCTAGGTAATATTTTTTAAAATTTATTTCTTAAAATTCAGTAGGCAGATTAAAAAAATACACTCCTTATTTTGGAATAATATTAGATTTGTGGAAAAGCTATAAAGGTAGTACACAGAGTTACCATATACCCTACACTCAGTTTTATGGTCAAACTAATGAGCTAATAGTGATGCATTAACTAAACTTCATACTTTATTTCAATTTTCTTTATTTTTATCCAATGTCCTTTTTCTGTTCCAGGATCCCATCTAGGATAGATACCACATTACATTTAGTTATGTGTAAGGCCTCTCCAAACTGTGACAGTTTCTCTGACATTTCTTTGGTTTTGATGACCTTGATAGTTTTGAATAGTACTGACTTGTATTTTATAAACTGTCCCTCCATTAGAGTTTGTCTGGTGTTTTTCTCATAATTAAACTGGGGTTATGGGTTTTTGAGATTATGATCATAAAAGTTAGTATAAAGATTATTCTTATCATACATGTTAGCAGTATTATGACTCTCCATATGACTTATCATTGCTAATGTTAACATCTATTTACCTGGCTGAGTCAGGGTTTGTCAGATTTCTCCACTGTGAAGTTACTCCTTTATCTCTCTCTATATATTATGGCTTTTGGAATGAAGTTTCTTTTTTCCTGGGAACAATAGGCAATAGTAGCTCTTTGCGTTCACCATTTTTTACCATAAGAAGTAAAACAATGAATAAATGATGGGGTTCTTGCCTTTTTTCTTCCTGTTCCTTAATATCCTAATACTTACCTCAAGAATATTTAGGGAAGTCTTTGAGTTCTTTATTCACACCTATTCCTGTGAATCCTGGTTATGGAACTTGGTATATGGGCTCATATAGTTCTGTTTATGAATTGAGCAAGGCATGGATCTGAGCAAGACATGAATCCCAGGCTCTAGGGCATAGAAAAAGGAGTTATGAAGGCCTTGGAAATGCAGGATAAAATGGGGCCATCTTTATTCAATTCTGAGGACTCGACCAGTTAGGATTTTAGCATAATGAAGGAAGATATAGGCTCCGACATTTTAGGGAACAGACTTGTACTTGGGCTTGGGTTCTGCAGAAGAAATCTCATTACATTGGAATTTTCAGAAAGTTCTTGGATTATGACAACTAAATTTTCAATTATCTAGTATGATATTGGGCCATGTAAGTTAGCATATCCCTGCAAGATTTCTTGATGGGAAGATTTTATAGAGGGAAGAGGGAGGCAGGTTAGCTGGTCCATTGACTTTTAGCACAGACTGGGAACATTTGTTACATGTTATATATCAGATGTTATGCTAGGCTCTTTGTTATTTTATTTTATACTTGAGAAAACTCTGTGAAGTTAAACATTTTAAAAATCCCTTTTTCATAGATGAACAAACAGGACTCATATTGAACAAACAGTTTATGTAAAATCACAAATTTTTTTGACTCTGTTTATAATGCATGCCAACCCCTTATTTTATAGATTATATACAGAATCATTCTAGAAGACATGGGCGACATGTCAAACTTCACCAAGGAAGAAGTTTGGTCAGAACAGGAACTAGACTAGTTAATGTAGTTCTCTAGGTGTTTGGTTAGAAAGCTTCAAATTCCTCCATCTCAACTCAGTATTGGCTTCCAGTTTCTGGATACTGGAACAAAGTTGAACCCATTGTGAGGAAGGGGTAGCTTCTGTGAGACCTAGAACCTGGAGAAGCAACAGCAACAAAGGCGTATATAAATGTGGAGAGGATTCCCAAAAAATGGTTGATCAAAGTGAGAAAAAATTAATAGAGGAAGAGATTTGAGGCAGAAAGGATTTGAGTGTGTCTAATAAATGCTTATAAAATGATTCCTTTGCATATAACACTTTTCCTCAGAACAAGTGAAGCAAAGATGGGAATGGTTCTTTCTTTGCCCTCAAAGAACTTATATTACACAGATTACCTTAATATGGTGGAATGAGATAATTACCAAAGGGAGGAACATGAGATCTATGGAATCACAGAGCAATTAATTGACTGGAACCTTAGTGGAATTCTTAACAAAAGACAGGACACATAAAAAAGCTATTGAAAGATAAGAAAAGGGGCACTTGGGGGCTCAGTGATTGAGCATCTGCCTTTGGCTCAGGTTGTGATCCCAGGGTCCTGGGATCAAGTCCTGCATCAGGCTCTCTGCCACCACAGGAAGCCTGCTTCTTCCTCTGCCTATGTCTCTGCCTCTCTCTGTGTCTTAAAAAAAAGAAAAATAAATAAAACTTTTTCAAGCGTCGTAGTAGGTGACAAATTCATGAGAAAACAGCATGAAGAACAGCAGAGATATGAGCAGTCCAGGGAGATATATGAGAAAAATGAGTGAATTCTACATGGGGAAATGACACAGACAGGATGAGATAAGTATGACTGTTTTTGCCCACTGGGTATCATTCTGCCCTCTTATGATTATAAAAATGATCATATTTTGCTCTGGAGAACCACCACTCCCCTATATGTCAGTCCTGATCATTTCAATGTGACTGCTATCTTTCCTTTCACAAAGTTAAAAGTAAGCCTGTGATTCAGGTCTATCAAATTAGCATATTCCTCTCATGACCATGATTATTGTTTCAAAGATGGGCATGTGACCTGTCAATCCAGTAAGATTGAATTCTGGGGTTCTGATTGGAATTATTGGGAAAAATAAGAGTTCTTGCTGCTGAAGTTTCTAGGCTGTGAGGATGTACTCCTAGAGCAGCCAGGAACCACCATAAATGGGAGAGTTGCCTGAAAATGAAGCAGCCAGAGAGAAAAATCAGTGCCAATAGTCAAAGCCAGTGTCCTGAAGTTGCCCTGGATTTTCAGTTGTGCGAGCCAATTACTATGCTCCTCCACTGTTTTTTTTTTTTTTTTTTTTTTTGTGGTTTTCTTGGCTTGTTTTGTCTGAGTTTATCTGAATTGGGTGTAAAATGGTTCACAATGAAAAGGATCTCATATATATATATATATATATATATATATATATATATATATATATGATTGGAGGCCCCATTTTAGAAACTGTGAGCAAAGTAGGATAAGCAGTTGAATTAATGGAAGCAGTTGGACCATCCTGACCTGGTGAGAAAAAAGACTGGAGAAGTATGATAATGCAAGTTGGTACTGAGGCAAGGAGAGGATTGATACATTAGTAAATAGGAGTCATTCCAGTGTTTTCTGAGTAGCATACTGATGCTGTGAAGATTATAATCTTTCTTTCTTAAGAGTAATTTTGTAGTTTTCTACTTTCTACACTGTATTCTGGCATTGATTATATATATATATATATATATATATATATATATATATAGCAATGCTGGTTTTGTTTTTTATGGGTTTCTTCTGTTGTGGAATATAGCAGTTAAATTGATCAAGACCCTAGATCTCAGATATTGTGCCTCTCTAAAAAGAGACAAGGAGACTTTCCTAGAGATGATACAGAGCAAGTAGTCACTAGGTACTGCTCACTTGAATTCCATCTTTTCCTCTTCTGAATCCATATACCACTGAATTAGTATTTCTCTCATGGCGGCAAATCAAGTCTGACTTGGGCAATTATTACATGGATGCTTGTCTTCCAAATACCTAACCACTCTCCCTCTATTCCAGATTGTAACACCTTTGGTGGGCAAGTACTAAATATTGTGCATGTTTTAGAAGAAATTTTTCACAGTGCCAGTCCATTCTCTTGAATACAATAAATGCTTGCAAATAAATTTTCCTTTAAATAGAACAACTATTACATTCCTATTAAAGCAGGCATTAGTATCTAAGGCTTAGAGAATGGTTACTCATTAGAAAATTTAGTTATTCTTTGAACAATTAAAGAAAGGAATAACTCCCAGAAGAGATTGTTTTGACATTTTGAATGTGCACATACATTTATCCTAAGAATAAGAGATGCTATTGTCTCCACAGGTCACAGAAAAGCCGTGGATGTTTCTGGGAGTATAATTCTCACTTTTTATGTCTCTTGTTCTCTTGTTATGCTACACTCAATTTTCTTTTTCAAAAAATTATTACCTGTGTGCATATATTTCCCCTTGCAGGAGGTGGAGCTTAATTCTACCCCCTTTGCCTCATAAACTCTTTCCCCTTGAGAGTGAGCTAGACTTAGTGACTCATTTCCTAAGAATAGAGCAAGAAAAGGGAAGACAGTTAACTTTACAGAGGAGAATCCTGGCAAGCAATATCTTAACCAAGTGATAAAAATTAACATCAACAATGATGGCATGTGGCTTACATGTACCCCTGATATAATGTGATGTGATGTGATGAGAGGGGCACTTCACTTCTCTTGTTTCCTTTCCAAACATCTGTAACCCCAGTCTAAACATAAGAGAAACCATAGAAATGGCCAGTGGTAGACATTTTAGGATCTTTGTCCAGTACTGCTTTTGACTTTGAAAGTCATGAAAAACAAGGAGAAAATAAGAAACGTTACATACCAGAAGAGACTGGGGAGACATAACAACTAAATACAGTGTAGTCCCCTACTTTGGATCCTGGAACAGAAATAAAACAGTAATGGAAAATCTGGGGAAAGGCGATTGAAGCCTGGAGTTTGGCTATTAGTAATGTATGTACCAGTGTTAGCTTTTCTTTTCTTTTCTTTTCTTTTTTTTCTTTCTTTTCTTTTTTTCTTTTCTTTTCTTTCTTTTCTTTTTTTCTTTTCTTTCTTTTTTTCTTTTTCTTTTCTTTCTTTTCTTTTCTTCTTTTCTTTTCTTTTCTTTTCTTTTCTTTTTGACAAGTGTATTATACTAATGTAAGATGTTAACCTATATAAGATGGAGAAAACTGGGCAGCCTGGGTGGCTCAGCGGTTTAGTGCAGCCCAGGGCCTGATCCTGGAGATCCGGGATTGAGTCTCATGTCGGGCATCCTGCATGGAGCTTGCTTCTCCCTCTGCCTGTGTCTCTGCCTCTCTCTCTCTCTCTTTCTCTCTCTCTGTCTCTCATGAATAAATAAAATCTTTTAAAAAAAAGATGGGGAAAACTGGGTGAAGAGTATATAGGAACTCTCTATATTATGTTTGCAACTTTTTCATACATCTAAAATTATTCAAAAATCAAAAGTTTATTTTAAATATTGTTATGAGGTGTTTCAGTATTTCAAAAAGTTAAGTATGTAATAGAAACCATGTACCCATAACCCAACTTAAGAAAGAAAAATTACAAATATAAATTTGTATGCCTCCACAAGTCTGATATCCTTTTCTTGTTTCTGTTCTAAACCTTGTCCCCTAAGTTTGTCTTAATCATGTCTGCACATATTTTTCTTTTTTCTATATACACATGAATCTATAGTCTATGTTTAATATTGTGTTATATACTTTAAACTTGAACTAATGATACCAAGTTGTATGTGTATTCTTTTAAGTTTGCTTTTTTCATATAGTAGTATGGTTTTGAATTTCACCTATGATGTTAACGAAGCTTACTCCAATTAGTCATTCAACAACTGTGTATTGTGCTTCAGTTACATGCCAGACAGAATACTAAGTGCTAGGGACCCAGTAGTGAATCAAATATTCCTGGTACTGGGCTCAAAGATGGATATATAGAAAGTGTTATTGATAAGGCCACATCAGATTAGGGAGCTATCATACTATTGAGACTGTAGTTTGGATATTTGTTTCTAATTTCACTCTTGTCTATGAGTGTTCCCTGTGTTAGAGTTTGTATCTGGCCTGTAAACAAGTTTTGTTTTGGTCAATTCAGTGCCTCTTAAAATTCTGCATTTGTTCTCAACAGTATTTAGAAATTCAGTGATTTCTTATAGTGATTTGGATTTTCAGCTTTTCCTGAAAAATCTGGCCCCATGGGGCTGATTCCTATATGATTACCACTGGGAGGAGCAGAGGAGCTACTGCTCTCTAGGTTCTCGTAGCCTGCTTTGCTCTTTATTAACTGTCCTACTTACCACAGCTTAGGAGGCTTGTGATGTTTGAGCTATACAAAAGGTATGCATGTGTTCCTTATTATCCACACATAGTCTTTTTAACTGTTGTCACTGATAGTGTCAGTAAACACGGGCAAGTGAAGAGATGTGTGTGATTCCACAATGCTTGCGATTTTCACTCTTGCATATGCTTTGTCAATCCATTTTGTTTCCCCCCAAAAGAGGGATATCATTTCTTATCAACACACAATCCTTTTCCCCCCCTCTAAGTTGATATAGTTTTTCTAAGTTTCCTGCTTTTACAGCAGTTTATTCCACTGTTTCTTGAGGGCCTAGTATGTGCAGAACATGGTTCTAATTGCTGAAGTGAGTTAGAGAAATACATAGCTAGTCCCTGCCTTCAAGGTACTTGTTAGGCTGGTAAAATACATCAACATTTAACTTTGTAATCCATTGTATTTATTGAATACTTACTGTGAGGTAGGAATATGGAAAAGGAACTTGTATATGCAAAGAGAACAGTATGGGTAGATAAAACATGAGTCTTGACCTCAAGCGCTTTATTGTTATCTAGGGCAAAGGTCCCCAGAGTTGCACGTGTGGATATGGAGATTCTGTAGTCCACATACACAAGATTTGGTTTCGTGATTTTAGAAACATCTCCACTTTTAACAATTACCTCAGACAGAGGCAGATTCATTGTGAAGCCAACAGTGTTTAATTGACAGGGATTGGGCAGCCTGAGCGGCTCAGTGGTTTAGCGCCGCCTTCATTCCAGGGCCTGATCCTCGGGACCTCGGGATCGAGTCCCATGTCGGGCTCTCTGCATGGAGCCTGCTTCTCACTCTGCGTGTGTCTCTGCCTCTCTCTCTCTATGTGTCTCTCATGAATAAATAAATAAAATCTTAAAAAAAATAATTGACAGGGATTCTCACTTTACTGGCTCTGTGAATTCTGGAAGTTACTAGAAGTTATAGAGTATCCTGGGTGGAGTTGGGGAGCCTACTTTTTGCCAGGTACCATTTCTATATGAGCACTGTGGGTAAATTTCAGTTTTCAAGGCTTCAGTAATTTGTCGTGATTTCTTATGCTAAATATTCACATTTGTTTCTAACTTTGATTCATAATCTTGTATTTGTTTCTCTAAAGTGAGTTCACCAAACTTCAGTTCTTTTCTGCTGAGTTCAGTGATGAGTGTTTACTGATTCAGGGTTTATGGAATAGAGTGGGAGATAGATTATCAATAACTACATGTAATACCTGTGAGATAGCATAAGGATTGTCTTTATAGAGGCAAAGATAATACTAGGGTTGAACATAGAAGTAAAACTTAAATTTGACTAGGAATTTTGGGCTTTATGCCTATCAAATATGTGACCACTTGATGCCAGTCTGCCATACAGTGGCAGTTTGGATAATTTCACTCATTTGCTAAATATAGTCCTTCCACAGGAATTTGTTAGAGGGATCTCTAATTGTGGGTATCTATTTTTTTTTTAATTTTTATTTATTTATGATAGTCACACACAGAGAGAGAGAGAGGCAGAGACACAGGCAGAGGGAGAAGCAGGCTCCATGCACCGGGAGCCTGACGTGGGATTCGATCCTGGGTCTCCAGGATCGCGCCCTGGGCCAAAGGCAGGCGCCAAACCGCTGCGCCACCCAGGGATCCCGATATTTTTTAAAATTATTTGAATATTGTTAAATTGGTGGGAATGTTCTTTTATAGTCCACCCCTAATTATTCTGCCATTGTTCTCCTTACCATCTGTAGCTTTTCAAAGTTGAGTTTGCTGTTTTCCATACTACTCCCACCTCTCTTCTACCACCTGCAAGCTTAGTCTCTCCCCCTTTCAGAGGCAGAAAGTATTTGAATAGTCTCAGCTCTCCACTCTACAGTATAAATTAGTCTTTCAATTAGATCCATAGCCAGGAATTGGTGGTCACCTAGGATTGTTTAGTTCTACATCTTTGACATTTCTCAAGATTTTGCCAAAGCAGATCTGAGGTCCAGGAGGTATATTTGCACGTGCTCTACTTCCATTCCTCTCATTCCTCTTAACCCGCAGAAAAATCTCACCCTGAGCTCTGGCACACCATAGTCTATGATTTGGCCTAGTCCAAACTGAACTTCCTGGAGTTACAATTCTTACTGATTGTCAGCTTATGACTAGTAATGAACAAGATTTGCTAATAGTCGTGTTGTGGAGGGTGTGAAGTGATTTTCTAAAGTAGTATAGACACACTTGGCCATGATTCCTCTTCTTTTTATTTGTTATTGTGGTATGATAACCCTTTACAACTAGCAAAGATTGGGATAAGGATTAATGAATGATTGGATGAATTAGGAGTCCTGATAACTACATATTATTTACCATTTTTGAGCACCTTTTGCATGCTGGGCACTTTGATGAATGCTTTATGTATGTTATCTTAATCTATTATGTAGGTGTTAGCAAATGCATGACAAAATGGAGATTTGATGAGAGTGTATATCTTACCCAAAGCCACAGCAATAAAGAGAGCTGAAATTTGAACTCAGATTTTAGGGACTCCAAACTCATTGTCTTTTAGGAATCAATGGTTATTTGTTTTATGACATTTAAGATATATTCCTCATAGGTCTAGATGGTTTATATCTATGCACAATTTGTACACAAATTTCCAAATTGGTAAAGAATTAGAACCAGTCAGGATCCTGTGTAACCCAGGAAACAGTATCCTCAACAGTGAGTCCTTCTAGAAATGCCGGAGATTAGGTGGGTATTTGAGACAACCTAGGGTGAAAGCAACAGGATTTGTTCTGCAAATCTTTGAGTGTTTCCTATTGACCAGGAAGAGGAAAGTTTAGTACAAGTCCTAGTAGACATGTGGAACCATTATTTCTACCAAATATGCTGACACTAAGCTATTAAGATCCTATTTGGGCACATCCTAATTCATGTTGTAAAATAAAATAACAAAGTGGCCAGAGGTACCATTTCCTAGAGTTGTTATAAAGCATCTTGTTAGTTAACTGTCTGAAAGGTGGCCTTGTAACTCTGCATTTGGTAAAAGGATTGCCATCACATCATTTGACTTACCTGCTAAAATGTCCACCTCGTGAGATGTTGAGGCTACTGCAATATAAATGTCCATGGAACTATAAACTTTGTCTTCTCATTGATACTCTTAATGTGGAGTTGTGAAGTGTGATGATTATGACATAGGAGCTCCAAGAGAAAGCAACAGATTCATTTCTAGCAGAATGGAGATGTCATCAAAACTAAAGCGATCTTTGGAAACAATGCCACTGGCTGTACTTTTAAAGCTATGTAACCTGGGAGTATAGATTCCCATAGCGTGGCAGTACTGGTTCTATCAGTAGCTATGCCTGTGGAACCCGATCATCTTCTTGCTCAGTTACTATTTCTCTTATCTCACAGACTTCTGATATGCTGTAACTAGCAATGGGTCTGCTTTTTTCTCCAGTCACCCTTTGAAAGAAGGTATTTTATTTTTCTCTGTACAGTATAAGATAACTCTACTAAATAGCAGTTGTCTTTAAGCATGCCAAGCCAAATAATGTTTGGCTTATTTTTCTAGCCCTTTCTCCTGGGGTAAAAAAATAGTGAAATCTCAGGAAAGGTTACTGAGGTATGCTGTATGTTTCTTAACATTACTACTGCCTCTAAAGAAATAAAATGAATACTATCCAAGCCCAAATGTCCTTTGAGAATGTGGATGTGTATCATTCCTTTCTAGACTGCTGAATAACTATGTTCAATTTTTTATTTTCTGTTTGGAATTTGAAAAGGCAATATTTACCTGTCAAAGGCTTTGAAATCCATTGGTTTCAAACCAGAAAGGATTTGTGGATGTCCTGGGGAATAGGGATTTCAATTTCCTTTTTTCAGGGTCCTGCACAGTGCCTGGTATATAGTAGGCTTAGTGGGGGTGAATCATACTGGAAGGCACCTAGTGTGTTTTATGATCACTTCCGTATGCCAGTAGACACTTCCTTTTGATACTGAATGAGATTTGCATCAAGACATATGCACATTTATATTTACCCTTCTTTCAGGGACAGTGCAGCTCCAAGTGCCCTCTGCACGTGTGATTAAATATTAATTAGGCTTCTAATATGAGCAAGTGAGTTCACAGGCCCAAGTGTCACATGAATAATTTATGAGGTACCCGAAGGCTCAGCCTGGAAAGCTGATTGGCCACCTTGGATTTGTATAATTACAAAGTTTCATTATTAACAGTGGAAGTGGTGGAGAGATTTGCCTAGCTTGAGGGACTTTGAAAGCATAAGCTGTCTCATTAGGGTAAAAGGGAATAAGGCAAAATATGCAAACTTGTTAGCAGAAAAGAATGGGGGGGGTGAGATTTAAACTTAGCCTTCAAACATAACTATGTCAGTGTGCATTTAGAAATATACAGTAAAATTGATATTCTGATTGATAAGCATGTTTGCTTTAAATTTTTAGTCTATCGAGCAATGCTTCAAAGCTTTTGTTTCAAATTGAAGGCCAAAATCTTAAATATTTCACTAAAAAAAGCCACAGGTAGCCTAATGGGCCCTGTGGAGTGAGGTTTGGAGGTAAAAGAATGAAGACAGTCCAGGGCTCTTGCTGGAATGTGTGTTGTGCATGCAATTAAATCTCAAGGTCAAACAATTTACAGACAATTACTTTTCTAACATCTCCAGAAATGCCTGCTTACACGTCTTTAATTTTAAATGATACTGATATTCCAATTCTCCCCAAAGGTTAATGCTGACTAAATCCAGCTGTGACCTGACACGATGCGACAGCACAGTGCCTAATTATCCTCTGGATAGTCATTTACTTGAAACCATTAAAGGAATAGGCTGAGAGGAAGATTTAGGACCCTGAAAAAATGTTAGCCTGACTTCTTTCTTCTTGAAGATGGGATGGGCTGAAAAATAAAAATAAAATCCTGCTAAATGTTAGCCATTTGCTTTGATGGCAGAAAATTGTTCATCCCACTCTGTTTTTTTACAGGTTAAATTGCTAACTAGTTCATTTTATCCATTGCCTACGGCTGGCGCTAAATGTCAGTGACAAATTTTGTACTTGTCTTGAAGAATGAATTAAGTTATGCACAAAAGCTATAGTGCTCTTTTAAGATGAGTGAATTGCAGAAGGAAAAAAGTTGCTCTTTTGAAAAAGGATTATTTTGATTAAAGGCCTTTTCTATTGTAGCTGAAGACAGGTAGTGGTTTAAGATAATTCCGACAGTTACCTCCCACAGAGGCTGCAGTCCTTTACCAGAAATTTCTTTAAGAGCACTTGTGTCAGATTATATACTATGATTATTATCATAAGACTATTAGTGACAGTAAAGGAAATTACTAAAAAAATAAAAATAAAAAAAAACTCCTAGTTTTTATTAACTAGAATAAAAATAATGGTTTTCTGTTGTGGGATCAGCATTCCATCACTGTTACAGAAACCTTTCACAGTGAGTTGCAATAAAAGGGACACCTATGCTTGCCAAAATGTTCCAAAAACTAAACCCTAGATCCTCAGGGACATACAGTAGGAAAATATGACAGTAGCTGGTAGAGACTTTCATCCCTCTTGTTTTTAGTTATGTGGCACTTGAGTTCTGACTCATCATCTCTCCATAAAACTAGCTATCAAGAAGTTATTGACCTTCCATTGTAGACTGGTTTATTATCACTAACTTACATAAAAGGATATTTGCATCAGCCCTTTTTCTGGTTTTCATTTTTCTGTACAAGGAACACTTTTGCTTATTTAATAAACAGTTTATAGTAGTAATTTGTCATAATCTTGAATTATTCTAGCTAAATTTTAGCACTCTTAATAAACAGAATGAGTAAAATAAGAATGCAGTTTTTAAATACAGTGTTAGTATGAACAAAGTTTTGGATACTTGAAGAGGATGTTTGACCTCTAGTCCAAATCCATGGACATTTGTTTGTGTAGGGATAAGATTTACTAGAATGAACTCTCAAGAATGTGACTATGCTTAGTTTATCATTTCTATTCTGCTAGTCCAAAATGTTTACTTGAAAAAAAACAAAGATATATTGATAGTCTCTTGGGGGAAGTCATAAGAATACAAAGATTTTAAGTTAGAATTGTCCTTTCATCATTAATGGACAAGTATAACCATGCTTTGTTGTAACACACCATGTTAGTGTACTGTGAAGTGATTATAGGGAATTTGATTTTAAAGGAAACTGTAGTGATTAGTTTTAAAACCTTAGTTAAATAATTACTTACTTGGGATCAGCTCTTTTAAATTGCATTTAGATTAATTAAATGAGTTGTCAAATCCGCTCTTACTAAAGTGATAGATAAATATAGGTGTTTGAACTTCTGTTAAGACCTGGTATTGAGCCTTGGCAAGGAATGGCTTTTGTGATGGAATGGTTTTCTCCTTTACCCACCACCCCCCACTCTGTAACCACTGTGACCCTGTTCTATAATTATGAATGGTGTGAATGGCCTCTCGGTTGGAGTTGTCATTATCTTCATCCTTCCCAGCAAGAGTTTCAGTCTGATGATGTAGAACAAGATTCTTAAGAAACAGCCTAGGCCTCAGTATCAGGGAAAAGAAGTTTCTCAGAATGTCGTTTAGGATAGCATTTTTTATCTTAAAGAATAAGTATGTGTCTATGTCTGTGTGTGGTGTTGTGTATGTGGCACTTGGGAAGAAATTGCCAACTGAAATGAAACAATTTTATTCAAAAAAGCTGATTCTTATATACCTTCCTGGGTTTGGGCTCACACCATCTCTTTGACTAATTCTGTAGTTGCCAGATGTTCAAACTATCAGCAGGGAGTGGTATGCCTGTGTCTTCAGAACTGAAGTCTTAGGAACTTGGACACTACCTAATAGAGGTATATTCACCTCTTTGGAGTAGAGGGTACTAATGTAGTGCTGATTTTCCTGGCTTCCTACTTTCCTTTTAAAAAATTGTATTGTTCACATGATAATCATGTTGACTTATAGGCTTAAATAAAATGTTATTTAGTTTTTAATAAATAACCATTAAAGAGCTATGCACCTGTAAAGTATTTGTCTTCCCCCCACTTACTTTAACGGCTTTTCATAGGTTTTCATACTTTTAAATTTTTATTA
This sequence comes from Vulpes lagopus, assembly GCF_018345385.1. Taxonomy (NCBI): domain Eukaryota; kingdom Metazoa; phylum Chordata; class Mammalia; order Carnivora; family Canidae; genus Vulpes; species Vulpes lagopus. The sequence goes on along the minus strand of NC_054824.1, from coordinate 17,125,735 downwards.
AGAAATAATAGCAAAGATAAAATCAGGGAGCTCAGTTCTTTTCTGCTGAGTTCAGTGATGAGTGTTTGCTAGGTGAGTTTTGTCTTCAAATTGTTCCCACTGTGACTTGTTGGCATTAATGAGGCTTTTGGTAGGGTTGGAGGGAAGAGCAGGGAGCATTCTTTTCCCCAGTGAAAATCATCTCTGTTATCTCCATATATGTGGCTGAGAATGTAGACCTACTACTACTGGAAAGTATTCAATATTGCAGGAGGTATGTGTGAAGCCTAGAATATATTTTGGCATTTTGCTTCCACATGCATCTTCTTGTATAATCAATCCCACTGTGTTTAGAGGTGAACACTTATTATGGCTTTTTTTTCTTTTCATGAAAACAGTGGGATTGGTTGGGAAACTAGAAACTTGAAGAGTAAAGTCTTCTGCCAAAATGTAGACTGAGAGCCAAAGCAGTTCAATTTGTATATAATTTGGAAATATAATAGCAAAGTATCTTTTTGTGCTTTAGTTGTGAATTCTGTCCAGTTACTGTTGTCGTCAGTCAACACTTCTACAAAGAGTGCCTTTTTAGTGACAGTTTGAGCTCAAACATTTGGAAAAGTTTCAGTACAATATTAAAAATGTCCATTTGAAAAGTAATTTTACCATCTCTACTTACTTGGCAGGGATCGTAAATTATAAATTTACTTCCAATATGATTTTTAGTTCACATGACTCTCTTGAAAATATAAAGTGCATCAATGCAATTCAAGTTAGTGAATATTTGTTTCCATTTTATTTCATGCTGATATTGCTGTCTTATATCTAACAGTCTATGTAGCCACATGTGCAGCAGCAATTACAAGTTCAATAGGAGGAATAGAATATTGACAGAAGATTGAGTATCTATCCATAGGACATTTTATATTTGGTTTCCCTTTTTTTTAAGGTTCTTATTTTATATAATTTGTTATCTCCTTCAACCTCTTGTACTTTCCTGAGAGACATCTCTCTTTCCTTTTTTGCTCAGATGATTTTTTTCAATGATTTCATTTTGATCTTACATTGCTAAATAGTACACTAAAACATTCTCTCTTGAGAACTATGTACTGTATTTTCACTTGTTAAATCTTAAATCCCATTTTTATCCCTATTACTTATTTTTAAGCCTACTGAGTTTAAATTGTCCCCTTCCCCTCTCCCCATGGGTTTTCATAACACAAAGCTTTTTATAAGTGATATAGGGCACTTAGAGGATGAGTCAAAGATATCGAAAAATGACTTCACTTAATGTAACCATAATATAGACCCTAACTTCATAGAAAATCCGTAAATTATCACTGCCCTTCCACTGACTTGGACATTCTAATTGCCACATGTCATGGTCATGGTATATTATTATTCAAAATGAAATAATCAAGCAAAATTAATACTTTCTCTTACTTAAAGTTTGGCTAGCTGATTTCCTTCTTCCTAGCTCAGGAGTCCCGAGCACACTGTCCAAAAATGGGGACATCACAGCCAACTTTGTCTAACTTAGATTTCCTCTCAGTCCAGTTGAGATCTCTGTTTTTTCCTTGAGTATGTCATTCTCTGTTTTGGCAGCAGCTGGGTCTTACTAAGTCAGAGTCAGGCAGTTTGTCAGAGGATGCTAACTGAGAAACCACAGATAAGTATAGATCTTATATGTCCACTTAACATTTATTTTTTAAATTCTCTGTGGGAAATTGGATATGACTTAGAGTATAGATGTATTGCTTCAAGCAGATCCAATAGATGAAACATACTGTTTTATAGAATAAACGAGATACTAATGCAGTTAGTTGTAAATGCCTTTTATACTTAAGTTATTTGCTTTACAATACTACTGATAATAGCAATTGCAGCTGTATTTTTCAGGCACTTACTATATGTTAAGCATATATTAAGGATTTCATAAGATGCTCTCATTTAATCTCCACAATTACTACTCTGCAAGATAGTTATAATCTCTATGTTACAGATAAGAAAACTGCCATTCACTGCTATGCAATATGTATAGTGAATCTATGACGTCACAGTTCCTATTTTCTTGCATTCATTTCAGTTTCATCTGTGTTTAATAGAAATACTCTATAACTAATAAAATAAGTATAAATTACTTAGAGTGAAAGTTTATATTTTTCTTAGGAGATTCAAGTTATGGCCCTGGCTTTCAGTTTTCATCTCTACCTCCTTGAAATATTTTGTTATGCACATTGGAACAGGCACCTGTCTATCAGACTATTTGTGATCTTCGAACCAAGTAAGGTCACCAAAGATCTGTAGAGAACTATAATTTAGTGTCATGATTTTATTTGGCACAGGTAACTTAGAAATAGCTAGTATGTTAGGATTTTTTCTTTTAAGGAAATAATGCCTTAGTAAGTACAAGAGAAAATTCAGATTAACTTCATTTTAGATGTTGTCTGTTAAACCCTTCCTGGGATCTGATTCATGCTGACATTGTGGGCACTATATAAACAGTATGTTACAGTGCTCCTTCTCTCCTTGCTCCCCCACTTCCCTCTCCATCCCAGTAAATCCTTTGAAGGTTTTATTATTCAGGGGTGGGAAGATTGGAGTGAAAGCTACAGAATGATTTAACACTGTGGGAACTTAATCAATAAGAGTGTTGCCCAGAGCTCCCAGGATAGGGTGTTGTTTTCCATCCAGATGATAATGAGGCCGAGTAGCAGCAACCTCTGGAGGAGGAGTGCTGGGGCAGCGATTCTTTGGTGTTGCTTTTGCTGGTTGCTAATTAATAGTTTTGAGGCCAGTGGGGCACCTTTTGGCCTCTCTGACATTTGCAAGCTTTTCTGTGGCTTGTCCCACATGTCTTTCCACCATCAGGGGTCACTCTCAACTGGATTGGAGTCTGACAAGTCTAATTGGCTCAAATCTATGCAGATTTAAACATCTAGCCCACATGCCAAAAATCTGATGTTTTCTCATGCTGCTTCTGAGTTCCTGGCATTATGGGATCGGTGCATGCCTGAATTATTATGTACCAGCTTATCCTTCTGTTAGCATGTTAAAGAGCAATTAGCTGGATGTAGTGTAAGAAATAGGGAAAAGAACTTCAATGCAGTTCAGTTGTAAATGCCTTTTATACTTAAAAAAACTGTCAGACCATTGAGCATTACTGGTTGGAAAGAGGATTGAATCGTATAGTCAAATTTTTTAAAGGGTGAATAATTTCCCGAGCGTTGGTTAAAACAAAAAGATCCTTGCTGGGCAAACATACAACGATGGTATAATGTAAATCACCCAAACATTCTTGATTTACTTACGTTGTCCCATTTCCTTTCCTCAATTTTACACTTCGCTCACATTCTCAACTTTTATTATTTTTTAAAAAAATCTCCTGCCTTATAACTGATTAGCAGCTAACTGGCTAGATGTATTTTCTTGTGGATTATAGTTTTTCATCACTGCCAGTTTATAGGATTCTGAATTAATGGCAGGATGCTGGACTAGATGCACTCACACTCAACTGAGGTCATTTGGATAAGATAATAAATTCTTGTTTTTTTGGCAATGATTTATTTTAATTGACTACTAACACATGGAATAATATCATAGCTATGCTGATATATTGCTTCATAGTTTATAAAATATTTTGTTTAATCTTCATAAAAATCTTGAGAAGACAGTAGGTCATGGTAAGTTAATATCCTTAATTTATAAATAAATATATTGATTTATAGAAAATTGGGTGACTTTCCCAGTGTGCCTCTGCCACTGAGAGGCAGAGATGATTTGGATCCCAGGCTACTTTTTCATGACAAAATGTATATATGGAAATACTTTGTTTAGTAGATTGTTTTAGAAATATAGACCATAGAATTTGTACTATTTTTTTAATGTGTTGGCTTAGTCTTAGAACTATCCAAAGAATTTATGAAAGATAGCAAAAAGTAATGTCTAATTTTACTATTGTCATTACAAATTTCTTTAGCATCAAAATACTCTAGTGACTGAGCTTTCATTTGATATCTATTTTCTGAGAACTTGTGTCATCTTTGATAATTTACTGGGTGACATAAACTTTGCCTTACTACATATGGAAAGTATCAAATTAATCGTTAAAAGTCTTGCTTTTCATAAAAATATGCATAAAAATCTGTTTAATACTAATAATTTAAAATATCAGTTTAATGCTATTTTTAGCTTTTTTCTCAGACATTTGAGAAATCAGAATATCTTTTTTTTCTTTTTTTGATCATAAAAATGCTCTTTTTCTTGACAAGTCTTTGATATTTCAAAATTGTTTAGTCTTAAATCTCTTTTTCTGTCTCCTCACAATTTATTCCTATTGTAGTTACAATTTTGGAAAGAAATATTACAAGATAAAAAGAAAATATGTGTGTGTGCATATATGCACACATGTGTACGTGTGTGTGTAGTATAGTAGTGTGTTGATTTCACAATTTAGAATTTTCTAGTCTTTAGTAGAATTGATTATATGGAGTGTGATGAATTACATTTGTTTCTTGCTTTTGGTTTCTATTTGTATAGTATTAGACACTCTAACAGTCACAGACTCAGACATTCAGAGATTCAACTTGTAGAGAACTTGGATATCATTAGTTCAGCTCCTTATTATTCATTATGAGAAAAATTTTATTTATTTGTTTTTCTGTTTATTAAAGCAAATAATTTGGGAGCCATTTATATGGGAAGAAATAGGATGATAAGCACTTTAATATGTCACCTGTGGAAATAATTTATTATGACATTCTCTGACATATTCACTAGAAAATAAACATTAATTTTTAACAAATTTTAGCTTTTGGCTAAGCAATTTTAATGAACAGTACTCTACTCCAATCTTACTATTCTAGATAGGAATGAGACCTCATCTGGTTCTTGAAGGGAAAGGAACTAACACTTTTAAAATAACTGCTAATTTGTTAGGTTGGGTGACCAAAGATCCTAGTTTGCATGGGACAGTCTGGTTGACATTATTCTGGCCTAATTACTAATAGTACTTCCCTTTACCTTCAAGCTATATGAAATATATGAATTGAATGTGTGCCTTCTGTCTCCTTTGAACATTCTCTAATGGAATTAAGTCACCAGAAAATGTAGGTTTCTAGTTTGGATTTGCTATTAATTGTATAATTTAGATAAATTATTTACCTCTTTCTAAATTACAAAATATTTTATAAACTATGAAACAATATCTTAGCATATATGACATACCTTTCCCATATAATAATAATGGCTTGCCAGAACTTCTATGGCTAGTTCTCTTAGAACATATTCAAAGATGCCTTACCTTATTTTTTTTTTAAAGATTTTATTTATTTGTTCATGAGAGACAGAGAGAGAGGGGGGTACAGAGACATGACAGAAGGAGAAGCAGACTTCCCGCTGGGAGCCTGATTCTGGACTTGATCCCAGGACTCCGGGATCATGACCTGAGCCAAAGGTAGATGCTCAACCACTGAGCCACCCAGGTTCCCTAAAAACCTTATTGTTATCAGACAAATTATTTTAAGGTGATGTCAAACATTTGAAGGTATATAATGGCTGTGCTTATATAGAAGTGGTTCAAATCATGGCTCAGCATTTTACCAAATACAGTTTCTTGGAAAATCTGGTCTAGGCTGTGGTGTTTAATGTTGTTTGCTTGTTTGTTTGTTTGTTTAGGGGGAAAGATTTTGTTTTTCATCTGAAAATAAAAGGAGAACAGCTAATAACTCCACACTTTTCTGGCACAGACTTGGTAAATTATAGGTACTCAAAAGATGTTAGTTTTTCCTTCTCTTAGTTTTATTAAAATAATTGGACAAATAAGCTTAGAAACATATGTATGTGGCTTACCATTGTTGTTATATAATAATGATAAAATATTGTGTTGTATTTGATTTTGCTCACTCATTTAAAATCACTGTAGTAATATCTCCGTTATCATTCTGGTTAATCAAGAATAAAGGATTTAAAAAATAACTCTATATTGCATATAGATCTTATATTGTTCAAGGGAATTGAGTAGATCTAAGGAAAGATATTAGCTATTTGAGCCTAAAAGGATGTACCTTTGGTGGACTTTAATTCTAGAGGGAAGGATGAGAGTAGGAGTCAGGCCAAATATCAGAAATTAAGGAGAAAGAACCGAGGCAGACGACCAAGCTAAAATGGAGTAGGGTGGGGTGGGTTGTGATTTGGGGGCTGGATATATCCATTGGCTTTTTAGGTCTAGTTTGGTGTAAAGATCAATCTTGTTTTGCAATGTACAAAAAGAGGTTGAGAGGAGTAGTAAAGAGAGTTAGGGAAATTTCAGTATGGACTTCAAGCTAGATGTTATGGGGAGGTCCAAGGTTTTGGTTGAAATCATTTGCAAACCTGTCTGTTATAAGCTAAGAAATAAAGATGTGGATGAAATTAAGAGCTGTTGCCTGGTTGGCTTCTTTTGGGCAAATTTGTTATTCAGTGGCATTTCCACACCAAATGCTAATCAAGAATTAAGTATATGATATTTTCTTTTGTACCTGGGTGCAAATGAGTAGATAATCAGAATCATGTACTAATAGAGGGCTAGAGCTCTATTTCAGGCAAGTTTTATTCACCAGTTTCCTCTGGACTCTAAGTAAAGAAAATGGTTAAGCAATTATTAAAAATTTTTACACTTATCTTCCCCTTAAAATTTTACTAAAAGACATGCTTGGAAATGTATATCAAATGCCTATTTATGGTACGTTAAATTTTTTTCCCTCTATTTTACTGAGAAGGCTCAATCTCTCAAGCCCACAATCAATTGTGACTACATCTATGAAACTAACAGTGAATGTACATTTTCAAAATTGAAAGTCATTATAAAACAATGTAGGCTACTGTAAATCATAGCTAAAAACAGTCATAATGGAAATCTTTTATCTATGTCTGATCCACTAACATGTCGTTATTCTGAGAACTAATAACTTTTTCTTGGAGATAGGGCCCCAAATTCAATTTTATAGCTCACAGTCCCAGTAAATAGAAAAAGTCTGCCAAAATTGCCTTATAAATCCTAGTGATTTCATGTTTTTACCATATGTATTGAACTAGAAAAAATGGGAAGTAAGGTTTGATGATTTTTTACTTGGCTAATAAGCTCTACTCTGTTTTACATGAAGTTCTCTTATTAATATTTGTATTATTTCAGAGGTATTAACTAGCATTAATTATTTTGGTAAAACCCAGAAATACTTGAGAGAAATATTTGCTCCTCTCTCAAATCATAATTCATCCTCAACTATTTGAATAGGCCATCAATCCTCATTTTCTACTCATTGAGCAGCTGGGGTACAATAATCGACTTCCACCATACTGTTATGAGGAGAAAAGAGTGCGCTGCTCACTTCCTGGCAGTGGGCCTCATTGATGCTTCCTAGTTCCAAAGGAGAAACTTACTAAATAAAGCATAGTGCTCTGAGAAAAGAAAACTTAAAGAACCAATCTGCTTTATCTAAACTGAGAAACTGACTTCTCATGAAGAGGTTCATATTCCAATGTTGATGTTAGTTTCTCACATTGTTTAGTAATATTTTCAAAGAGTTATTTCATTTTTTGCTTAATTTTTATTTTTTATCAAATTTATTATTTAAAAGTTAAATACTACTTTTCATCAATCAGAGATTTTTTTGGCTATGCACAAAAAATCCTGCTGGCTAACTTAAAGCAGAAAAGGAATTTATTAAAAGGATACTGGATATTATTTAATTATTAAAAGGGTATTAAAAGGAATCTCTGGGGAAAAAAAACCTAGAGATTCAAGTTTATACTGTAGATTACACAGAAACAAACCAAAGTTATTTTGCAGAATGAATGATCTGTTGGATGCAGATATGGAACTTTGCATCCCTCATAATACCTACCCTGGAACTTAGGTGCTGCTATTAGAACCACTGCCTCTGGAATCTAGATGTAGTTGCTGCTGCTACTGCCTCTGTTGTCAGTAGAATAGATTCTGTGTGTTCATTGTCATAGGGTAGTGTTCTGCTACTTAGCTGTGCTGAACATTTTACCATCCCAGAGACTAACTCAGAGATTTAGTAATGACAACTCTACAAAACTGCACTGTGTTATCTAGTAGCGTTGTGATCTTTTGTTCACTGAAAATGTTCAAGGAGAAATAAGATGAACACTCATTAAGGTTATTTTAAGAAGATTCCTTCATTGCATAGGGTTTGAAGTCAGTCTTGTTAAATCATAGTTTAAATTTGGGAAAAGTTTAGGATATAGTTATTCTCCATTTATCAAGTTCCTTATTTTCTCTTCCCTCTATTGATCTGCAAAGGCATCCACTGGCAGAGCACTCTATGAATGTCCTTTTCTGGATGTTATTATGAAAAAATGAAGGTTGGATATAGATTTGTGTGTAAGAACGTCCTATCAGTTTTATACTTCAAAGAATTACTTCTCGTTTAATAAACCCTGAAATAAAGATAAAATATTATTGATGCTATGACTTCAATTTAACATGTTGGATTGAACCTAAATATCTTTGCTCTTTGTGAAACCCAATTGAAATCACAGAAGATTAATAAGTATATAAACATATATGGAAAAAAGAATGGGAGAAGAGAAGAAAGTAAATGAGAGATGTTCCCAGTTTTGGAAGATAGAAAGTAGATGTAAAATTACTACTTAACTAACTAATACAATTCAGTAGCAACAAACAAACAAGCTAGAAACCTAATTAAAAATAAATGGGTGAAGGATAGGTTTCATGATATATTACAAAGCTCCAGTAATTAAAACAGTATGGTACTGGCACAAAAATAGATGCATAAATCAATGGAATAAAATAGAGAGCCCAGATATAAATCCATGCCTATATAGTTAATTAATCTATTACAAAGGAAGCAATAATATACGATGGAGAAAAGATAGTCTTTTCAATAAATGGCATTGGGAAAACTGTACAGCTCCATGCAAAAGAATGAAACTGGACCACTTTCTTATACCATACACAAAAATAAGCCTAAAACGGAATAAAGACATAAATGTGAGATGTGAAACCATAGAACTACTAAAAGAATACATAGGCAGTATTTCTTGTTTGCCATTAGCAGCATATTTGTGGATATGTCTCTTCAGTCAAGGAAAAGAAATACAAAAATAAACTATTGGAACTACACCTAAATAAAAGCCTTTTGCACAGCAAAGGAAACTATCAACAAAAAGGCAACCCAGTGAGTGGGAAAAGATATTTGCAAATGATTTATCTGATAAGGGGTCAATATTCAGAATATATAAAGAGCTTCTATAACTCAACACTAACAAACCAAACGATCTGATTAAAAATGGACAGAAAATCTGAATAAGCATTTTTCCAAGGAAGACATACAGATGGCCAAGAAACATGAAAAGATGCTCATCAGGGAAATGCGAATCAAAACTATGATATATCTCCTCATACTGTCAGAATGGCTAGTACCAAGAAGACAGCAAATAAGAAGTGTTGGTGAGGATGTGGAGAAAAGGGAACCCTCCACATGCACTGTTAGTGGGAATGTAAATTTGTGCAATTACAGTGAAAAATAATATAAAAGTTTCTCAAAAAATTAAAAATAGAAATACCATAAAAGGCCAGTGTATTTATCCAAAGAAAATGAAAACAACAATTCAAAAATATATACACAAACCTATGTTAATTACAGCATTATTTATAATAGCAAGATATGGAGGCAACTCAAGTATTTATCTGTAGATGAATGGATAAAGACGTGGTAGGTATATACAATGGAACATTACTCAGCCATAAAAAGAGATACTGTCATTTGCAACATGGATGGATCTAGAGGGCATTATGCTAAGTGAAATAAGTCATAGAGAGAAAAGCAGTAAGCTCTACTTATACTTATGACTTCACTTATATGTGGAAGCTAAAAAATCAGAAATGGGCAAGCAAAGAAACAACACAACAAAAAAACAGTCTCAAAGACAGAGAAAAAAGTGATGGTTGCCAGAGGGGAGGTCAGTAGGAGGATGAGTGAAATAGATAAAGGGGATTAAAAGGTACAAAATTCCATTTATAAAATAAATGGGTCACAGAGATTAAAAACACATCATTGAGGATGTAATCAATAATGTTATAGTGACAGATGATAACTACACTTATTGTGGTAAGCATAGCAAACGTATACGGTTGTCAAATGTTCATATACCTGAAAGTAACATAACATTGTATGTTAATCATACTTCGATAAAAAAAAGGGGCAAAGGATTTGAATAGACATTTTTCCAAAGAAGACATACAAATGGCCAACAAGTACATGAAAAAATACTTGATATCACTAATCATCAGGGAAATGCAAATCAAAACCACAGTGAAATATCACTTTACACTGTTAGGATGGCTATTGTCAAAAAGAGAAGAGACACTAAGTATTGGTGAGGCTGTGGAGAAAAGGGAACCCTTATGCATTGTTGGTGGGAATGTAAACTGGCAGTCACAATGGAAAACAATATGGTGATTTCTTAAAAAAATAGAACCACTGTATGATCCAGTAATTCCATTTCTGGGTCTATATCCAAAGAAAATTAAAACACTATTTTGAAGAGATATTTGCATCTTGATATTCATTGTAGCATTATTCACATTAGCCAAGATGTGGAAACTACTTAAGTGCCCATCAACAGATAAATGGATAAAGAAAAGGTGGTATAATATATACAGTGGAGTATTATTTAGCCATAAAAAGAACAAAATCCTGCCACTTGTGACAATGTGCATTGGCCTAAAGGGCATTACACTAAATGAAATAAGTCAGGCATAGAAAGACAGATCCTGTATATTCTCACTTTCATGTGGAAAAAGATCTGAACCTGTAGAAATAGAATATATAATGTTGGTTGCCAGGGGCAGGAGGTTGTAGGAAATGGGGAGATGTTGATCAAATGGTACAAACTCCCAGCTATAGATGAATAAGTCTGGGGATCTAATGTACTATAGTTAACAGTACGATATTATATACCTGAAAGGTATATGTTAATACATAGGGTTAATAGGGTAGATCTTTTTTTTTTTTTTTAAGTTTATTGATTTATTTCAGAGAGTAGGGGAGGGGGGAGGCATACAGCAGAAGGAGAGAGAGAGGAAGCAGATCAAGGAACCCAATGCAGAACTTGATCTCCTGACTTGGATATTGTGACTTGAGCTGACACCAAAAGTTGGGTGCCCAACCGATTGAGACATCTAGGTGCCTCAGAGAGTAGATCTTAAATGTTATTACCAGATAATTCTGAAGTCTGTGGTGTGATTTTGGAATAAAAACAGAGGTAATTATTTTTAAATGGTAAATGGTAATTGAGATCTAAGGAAAATGGAAACAAGTGACACAAATCTTGAAAAAGAAAACTTCTATTTTAATATCAGGCTCAGAGAATGAGAAAGACCATAAAAGATAAGGGGAAAGAAAATCACATCTTGTTAAGAGTTCACTGACTCTTCATGAAGAAAAGTCAGCTCAAGTTTCAGAATATGAAATTTTCTTCTTCAAATTTGTATATACTATGCCAAGTCTTCATGTTTTTAGGAATTTGAAAAAAATATTCTAGATATTTTAGCAAAGCTTTTGAAATAGTGCTGCTTCTGTTCAACATTCATTCATCCATTTGTACATTCATCCAATAATTATATGTTCTCCTACAATATAATCAGAAGCTGGGAATTAACAGTAAACAAAATAGGCACTATTTTAGACTTCATGAAGTTTACAATTTTGAAGACTAAATTTAGTCTTCTTATATAGCATATGCTTCTTAGAGGGAAATAGGAATATGCTTCATAAGGTGGTAGGTGTTTTGTATTTAATTCTCACAGATACTCCATGGTGGTTCATTTTTCATCTGTGTTATAGCAGCTATTGTTTTGGATGTGTAAGGATTAAATAAGTTAATGGACATCCTTGGTTTAGTGCCTGACACTAAATCATTCAACAATTGTTAGATATTCTTTTAAAAAAATTCTTGTGATTATATTGTATACTTTAGGACTCTACCTGTACAGATGAAGGAAGTGAAATTTAAGGAGGTTGGGTAACATGCTCAGTGTCTCTTGGCTATTAAGTGGAGCAATCAAGGTTGGAATGTAAATCTATCTTACTCAAAACTGAATGCTCTATTATAAAAATTCTTCCAGAGCATTATATAAAATCTATCTTTTCAGGTTGGCTTACTATTGGATAGTGTTTATGAAATAATCTCCATAGAAAAATATGATCAGATTTTCAAATAAGTGTCTTATAAGTGAGCCATTGGTATATAATCTGTTTGTAAATGGTGGTTTATTTAGCTTTTGAGGAATCAAATAGATCACTAATGACTCAGAAAATTTTAGTGTCATGTTTCTAAAAACTAGTAAAGGGGTTAAAATATAGTTGATGTTCTGATCTTCCAATTTTATAGTGTCCAAGTAATATGTAAAGGACCTCTTTACACTACAGGAGGAGTTCTATGTAGGATGACCAGGTTTCTTTCTAAAAACCATTTCTCATATGGTCTGAATGTTCGTATCCTCTTAAAAGTTACATGTTGAAATCTTAACCCCCAAGATGATGGAATTAGGAAGTGGGGCCTTTGGGAGATGATCGGGTCAGAATGGTAGAACTCTTAGGATTAGCGTTCCTATATGAGACCTTAGAGAGTTAACTTGTCTTTTCTACCATGTGAAGATATATGAGAATTTGGCAGTCTGAACCCTGAAAAGGGTCTTCATTGGAATTCAACCATGCTGATACCCTGATAATTATACTTTTTGCTCCAGAACTATGAGCAGTAAATTTCTGCTATTTATAGCTATCCAGTCTATGGTATTTTGTTATAGAAGCTGAAATAGACTAAGACCATTTCCAAAGGTAGGTTTCAGTGAAATTGAGAGCAGACTCATGGGTCTTCGTGGCACCATATGACCAAAATTTGGTGACTAGGACTTCTGAAGCTGGAAGGTATACAGGCAAGTTGGGGATAGTGGAGTTAGGGAGAATGAGACTGTAACCCTACTCAGGAAAGGAAAATACAGAGCAGAGGAAGGTAGAAACATTTCTGTGACTGTCAAGTGAGAGACAAAAGTTAATCCAATTGGTTGTAAGTCATTCATGTCTCTTTCTTTGACCTATTTAAAGTATTCTTAGCAAGCCCAGAATCATTAATGTTAAGTCCACCTAATGTGAGGTAGTGAGAGACTGTTGGATGACTTTATGGGTAGAGATTCTATGTGAGCCACAAAAGAGTTAGAAAGGCATTGAGGGGAAACTCTAGAGTTCACTCAGCTCTACCACTAACCAAGTGTGAGAAAAGGTATTGAATTTTATTGAGGCTTACTTTATTTCTAAATTAGAAATATAACCTGATTTTCATTTTATTTGTGAAAGTATTGTGAGGATGATTCAAAATAAAGCACATGAAAATCACATTTAGATTTTCATCCATTTTGAGTTTATCTTTCTGTATGGTAAAAGAGAATGGTCTAGTTTCATTCTTCTGCATGTGGCTGTCCTATTTTTCCAGCACCATTTATTGAAGAGACTGTCTTTTCTCCAGTGGATAGTCTTTCCTGCTTTGTCAAATATTAGTTGACCATATAGTTGAGGGTCCATTTCTGGATTCTCTATTCTGTTCCATTGATCTATGTGTCTGTTTTTGTGCCAGTACCACACTGCCTTGATGACCACAGCTTCTTAGTACAATCTGAAATCTGGCATTGTGATGCCCCCAGCTCTGGTTTTCTTTTTTAATATTCCCCTGGCTATTCGGGTTTTTTTCTGATTCCACACAAATCTTAAGATGATTTGTTCCAACTCTCTGAAGAAAGTCCATCAGAATCCTAGAGGAGAACACAGGCAGCACTCTTTTTGAACTTGGCCACAGCAAATTCTTGCAAGATACATCCATGAAAGCAAGGGAAACAAAATAAAAAATGAATTATTGGGACTTAATCAAGATAAAAAAACTTCTACACAGCAAAAGAAACAGTCAACAAAACTCAAAGACAACCTACAGAATGGGAGAAGATATTTGCAAATGACCTATCAGATAAAGGGCTAGTATCTGGGATCCCTGGGTGGTGCAGCCGTTTGGCGCCTGCCTTTGGCCCAGGGCGCGATCCTGGAGACCTGGGATCGAATCCCACGTCGGGCTCCCGGTGCATGGAGCCTGCTTCTTCCTCTGCCTATGTCTCTGCCTCTCTCTCTCTCTCTGTGACTATCATAAACAAATAAAGAAATTTAAAAAAAATATTAAAAAAAAAACAGCTAGTATCCAAGATCTATAAAGAACTTATTAAACTCAACACCCAAGAAATAATCCAATCATGGAATGGGCAAAAGACATGAACAGAAATTTCACAGAGGAAGACATAGACATGGCCAACAAACACATGAGAAAATGCTCCACATCACTTGCCATCAGGGAAATACAAATCAAAACCACAGTGAGATACTACCTCACACCAGTGAGAATGGTGAAAATTAACAAGACAGGAAACAACAAATGTTGGAGAGGATGTGGAGAAAGGGGAGCCCTCTTGCACTGTTGGTGGGAATGTGAACTGGTACAGCCACTCTGGAGAACTGTGTGGAGGTTCCTCAAAGAGTTAAAAATAGATTTGCCCTACGACCCAGCAATTGCACTGCTGGGGATTTACCCCAGAGATACAGATGCAGTGAAACGGCGGGACACCTGCACCCCGATGTTTATAGCAGCAATGTCCACAATAGCCAAACTGTGGAAGGAGCCTCGGTGTCCATCGAAAGATGAACGGATAAAGAAGATGTGGTCTATGTACATGATGGACTACTACTCAGCCATTAGAAACGACAAATACGTGCTTGTTGGCCATGTCTATGTCTTTCTCTGTGAGATTTCTATTCATGTCTTTTGCCCATTTCATGATTGGATTGTTTGTTTCTTTGCTGTTGAGTTTAATAAGTTCTTTATAGATCTTGGAAACTAGCCCTTTATCTGATAGGTCATTTGCAAATATCTTCTCCCATTCTGTAGGTTGTCTTTTAGTTTTGTGGACTGTATCCTTTGCTGTGCAAAAGCTTCTTATCTTGATGAAGTCCCAATAGTTCATTTTTGCTTTTGTTTCTTTTGCCTTTGTGGATGTATCTTGCAAGAAGTTACTGTGGCCGAGTTCAAAAAGGGTGTTGCCTGTGTTCTTCTCTAGGATTTTGATGGAATCTTGTCTCACATTTAGATCTTTCATCCATTTTGAGTTTATCTTTGTGTATGGTGAAAGAGAGTGGTCTAGTTTCATTCTTCTGCATGTGGATGTCCAATTTTCCCAACACCATTTATTGAAGAGACTGTCTTTCTTCCAGTGGATAGTCTTTCCTCCTTTGTTGAATATTAGTTGACCATAAAGTTGAGGGTCCACTTCTGGATTCTCTATTCTGTTCCATTGATCTATGTGTCTGTTTTGGGTGAGAATGGGGAAAATTAACAAGGCAGGAAACCACAAATGTTGGAGAGGATGTGGAGAAAGGGGAACCCTCTTGCACTGTTGGTGGGAATGTGAAATGGCGCAGCCACTCTAGAAAACTGTGTGGAGGTTCCTCAAAGATTTAAAAATATATCTGCCCTACGACTCAGCATTTGCACTGCTGGGGATTTACCCCAAAGATCTGCCATACGACCCAGCATTGCACCTCTCAGATGCAATGAAACGCCAGGACACCTGCACCCCGATGTTTCTAGCAGCAATGTCCACAATAGCCAAACTGTGGAAAGAGCCTCCGTGTCCATCGAAAGATGAACGGATAAAGAAGATGTGGTTTATATATACAATGGAATATTACTCAGCCATTAGAAATGACAAATACCCACCATTTGCTTCGACGTGGATGGAACTGGAGGGTATTATGCTGAGTGAAATAAGTCAATCAGAGAAGGACAAACATTATATGGTCTCATTCATTTGGGGAATATAAATAATAGTGAAAGGGAATAGAGGGGAAGGGAGAAGAAATGGGTAGGAAATATCAGAAAGGGAGACAGAACATGGAAGACTCCTAACTCTGAGAAATGAACTAGGGGTGGTGGAAGGGGAGGAGGGCGGGGGGTGCGGGTGAATGGGTGATGGGCACTGAGGGGGGCACTTGACGGGATGAGCACTGGGTGTTATTCTGTATGTTGGCAAATTGAACACCAATAAAAATTAATTTATTATTACAAAAAAATGACAAATACCCACCATTTTTTTCGACGTGGAGGGAACTGGAAGGTATTATGCTGAGTGAAATAAGTCAATTGGAGAAGGACAAATATTATATGGTCTCATGCATTTGGGGAATATAAAAATTAGTGAAAGGAAATAAAGGGGAAAGGAGAGAAAATGAGTGAAGATATCAGTGAGGGTGACAAAACATGAGAGACACCTAACTCTGGGAAATGAACAAGGGGTATTGGAAAGGGAGGTAGGTGGGGGGTTGGGGTGGCTGGGTGACAGGCACTGAGGGGCGCACTTGGTGGGATGAGCACTGGGTGTTATGCTATATGTTGGCAAATTGAACTCCAATAATAATAATAAAAAAAAAGGACATGAAAATCCCTTGAAAAGTCAAGCCGCATAGAAAGGAGCCATATTGCTAGTGGTAGGGGACTCTTAACACCTCCTACTCCACCACCCAGGAAGTCAAATGCCTTAATACCTTGATTTCTTGTATATTTTTTCTTTAAGAAAACCATTTTTTTTTTGGCTCTAAAAATCCATTTACTTTGGGTTTGAGGAAATTAGCCAAAAAAAGCTGTGGATGTGAAATACAGGAAGAGTGCATACTGAGTGTCAGTACTGTGTATTAAAGTGATATATTTTCAAGATAATAATAATAGGGGCTTATATTTATTCAAAGTCTGATATATAAATAGATATTATAATAAATAATATAGATTAACACATTTAATTCTCACAGGAATATTATGAGACAGGTGCTATTATTATTCTTTTTTACCTGTGGAGAGGCAGACATTGAAAGATTAAGCTTTCCAGGTCACAAAACTATTAAGGTGCCCCAATCTGATTTAGAACTCAGGCATTCTATCTTTAGAGACTGCGCTACTAACCACTGCATCATTCAAGCTTTGGTATTGAGACTATGAACTCTTATTGCTGATTTGGTTAAGCTCCTTGCTATATACGCAGATCCTTGTAAGATAAACTTTTAAATAATTTTTATTTTGGGATATTTTTAGGTGTATAGAAGAGTTGGAAAGGTAATACAGCATTCCTATATACCCCTCACCTAGTTGCTCCTAATATTAATATTTTAATACTATAATTATGTTTATTTAACAAAACCAAGAAATTAATATTTTTACCCTACTGTCAGTTAAACTACACACTTTATTTTGATTTCACTAGTTTTTCTGTAATGTTCTTTTTTTTTAATTCCAGGACTCCATCCAGGATATCACATTGCATTTTGCTGCATGTCTCCATAATCTCCTTTGCTTGATGACAGTTTCTTAGTTTTTCCTTGTTTTTCATGACCTTGATAGTTTTGAGAGTACTTGTCAAGTATTATGTAGAATGTCTTTCAATTTGAGTCTGTCTAATATTTTTTCTTGGTTAGGTTGGGTTTATGTTTATGGGGGGATGAATACCACAGAGGTTAAATGCCTTTCTTATCTCACCGTATCAGAGGGTCCCTGATATCAACATGACTTATTGCTAGGGATGTTAACCTTGACCGCCTGGTTAAATTAGTCTTTTCCTAGGTTTCTCTATTGTAAAGTTCCTATTGTTTTTTCCTTTCCATACTTGGTTCTTTGAAAGTAAGTCACTAAATCCAGCTTACACTCAAGTGGAAAGGAAATTAGGCTCCAACTTCTGGAGAGGGTAATGTGTGTGTGTGTGTATATAGAATGGAATATTAGTCTCTTCTCTCTCCTTTATTTTTTTTTTTAAACTTTAAGTATTTATATCAGTAAGAATTCATATACTTATTTTATATTTGGAATTATGATCCAGTACAATATTATTTATTCTGTTGTTTTTAATTTTATGTATGTATGTTTATATGTATGTATGTATTTATTTATTTTAGAGTGAGAGAGAGAGAGAGAGAGAGAGAGAGCACGAGGGGAGGGGCAGAGAGAGAAGGAGAGTGAATCTTCAAACAGATTCTCTGCCGACAGGGGGCTCGATCTCTCGATCCTGAAATCATGACCTGAGCTGAAACCAAAAGTCGGATGCTTAACTGACTGTGTCACCCTGTTGTTTATAATTTAAAAACTTGATATATAAGTTTAGGTGTTGATTTGCGATCTTTCTTTCTTTTATTTATACCTTATAGTTTTGTATTTTAAATTCTATACCAGGATTATTTTATGCACTATCATTACAATATTACAGTATTTTACACTTGTTTCATTTTTTTGAAGAGTTTTTTGAAGGATAGACATTAATTCTTCTTTAAATTTTTGGTAGATTTCTACAGTAAAGCCATTTGGTCTTGGACTTTTCTTTGTTGGGAAGTTTTTGATTACCTACTTTACCTACTGTGTATTCTTTTTTTTTTTTTTTTTTTAAAGCACTAATTGTTCCCTGCCAGGGAACCACATTTTTTTTTTTTTAAATTTTTATTCATTCATGATAGGAACACAGTGAGAGAGAGAGAGGCAGAGATACAGGCAGAGGGAGAAGCAGGCCCCATGCACCGGGAGCCCGACGTGGGATTCGATCCCGGATCTCCAGGACCGCGCCCTGGGCCAAAGGCAGGCGCCAAACCGCTGCGCCACCCAGGGATCCCCCTACTGTGTATTCTTGACACCTTTTTGAAGAGCATTTGACCATACATATGAGGGTTTTTTGGGCTTTCTGTTCTGTTTTGATAACTTATGATAACTCTGAGATTAGATAGTGTGAGGCATCCTGCTTTGTTTTTCTTTCTTGGCTATTTGAGGACTTTCGAGATTTCACGTAAATTTGAGGATTTTGGGGGGCACCTGGCTGGCTCTGTTTGGAAATATGTGACTCTTGATCTTGGGGTTGTACATCTGAGCCTCACATTGAGTGTTAGAAATTACTTAAAAAGGAAAATCTTACAGAAAAAATTTTTGAGGATTTTCCCCCATTTTTTTTCTGCAAAAAAAAAATGCTATTGGGATTTTGATAGGGATTTCATGGACTCTGTAGATCACTTTTGGTAGTATGGACATTTTCATATTAACTTTTCCAATTTATGAACAAAAATGTCCTATTTATTTGCATTATCTTTAGTTTATTTTAGCAGTATTTTGTAGTGTTCTGTATATAAAACTTTTACCTCTTTGGTTGTTTATTCCTAAATTTATTCTTTTGGATGTTACTTTGAATGGGGTTGTTTTCTTCGTTTTCTTCTCAGTTTGTTCCTTGTTAGTGTATAGAAGACAACTTGTGTTTGAGTGTTGATTTTTGTATCTTGAAACTTTGCTGAATTCATTTATTAGTTCTAATTCTATTTCTCTCTCTCTCTCTCCCTCTCTCTCTCTCTGTAGGTATGTATGTAATTGTTAGGGTTTTTTACATATACAATACTGCTATCTACGAAGAGAGATAACTTTGTTTTTCAGTTTGGATGTATTTTAATTTCTTAAATGCTGTGGCTAGGACTATTATTTTAAATAGAAGTAGCAAGAGTGGGCATCCTTCTCTTGTTCCTGATATTAAAGGAAAAACTTTCAGTTTTCCTCTGTTGAATATGTTTGCTATGGGCTTTACATATACAGCCTTACTATATTTTGGTAGTTTTTTTTTAAATTTCTACTTTTTTGAGTATTTTTTCCTTTCTTTTTTATTAATGAGTTGAATTTTGTCAAATGCTTTTTCTGCTTTGATTGAAATGATCAAGATGATGATTTATCAACTGAGATGATTTTTGTCCTTTGATCTATTAATGTATTGTATTGCATTTAATGATTTGTATATGTTGAACTATCCTTGCATCTCAAGAGTAAATCCTACTTGGTTATAGTGTGTAATCCTTTTAATGTGCTATTGAATTCAGTTTGCCAATATTTTGTTGAGGATTTTTAGATTAATATTCATCAGGCATTTTCCCCCCCTTTTCTCTTCTTTTCCTCCCTTTCTTCCCTCCATCCCTCTTCCCTGATTCCTTCCTTCCTTCCCTCCTTCCTTCCTTCCTTCCTTCCTTCCTTCCTTCCTTCCTTCCTCCCTTCTTTCTTTTCTCTAGAATATCTTCGGGTTTGGTGTTAGAGTCATGCTGACCTGATACAATGAGTTTGGAAGTGTTTCTTCCTTTTCAATTTTTTGAAGAGTTTTTTGAAGGATAGACATTAATTCTTTTTAAATTTTTGGTAGATTTCTACAGTAAAGCCATTTGGTCTTGGGCTTTTCTTTGTTGGGAAGTTTTTGATTACTAGTTCAGTCACTTTATAGTTAAGATCTGTTCAGATTTTCTTTCTTCATGACTTAATCTTGGCAGGCTATGTTCCTAGGCATTTATCCATTTCTACTAAATTATTTAATTTGTTAACATAAAACTGTTCATAGTAGTCTCTTATAGACCCTTTTGTTTCTGTGGAATCAGTTTTAATGTCTCATTTTTTTAATGTCTCCTTTTTTATGATTTTTTATATGAGTCTTCTCTCCTTTTTTCCCTCATACTTAACATAGCTAAAAGTTTAGTCCATCTTTTAAAAACACTAGCTCTTTGTTTTTTTGGATCTTTTTCTACTGTTTTTCTATCCTTAGTTTTATTTCTATTGTAATCTTTATTATTGTCTTTCTTAAGCTAACTTTGGACTTAGTTTCTTCTTTTTCTATTTCCTTGATATATAAGTTTAGGTGTTGATTTGAGATCTTTCTTCTTTTATTTATACCTTATAGTTTTGTATTTTAAGTTCTATACCAGGATTATTTTATGCACTATTATTACAATATTACAGTATTTTTCACTTGTTTACATATTTACCTTTACCAATGAGCTTTATATTTTCATGGGCTTTCATGTTGCTCTCTAGTGTCCACTTGGCACAATTTATAGGTCCCTTTAGCATTTCATGTAAAGCAGGTCAAGTGGTAATGAATTTCCTCACATTTATTAATCTGGGAAAGTATTTCTTTTTCAATTATTCAAGTACAGTTTTGCTGGGTATAGTATACTTGATTGGCAGTTAATTTCTCTCACCACTTTGAAAATATCCCACTCCCTTCTTACCTGTAAAGCTTCTGCTGAGAAGTCTGCTGATAATATTATGGGAGCTCCCTTTTACATGACTAGTTCCTTTTCTCTTGCTCCTTGTAAGATTCTCACTTGTCCTTGACTTTTGACAAATGGATTATAGTGTGTCTTGATGTGAGTCTCTCTGAGCTTGTCCTGGCTGTAGTCTTTTGAGCTTCTTGAATTTGAATGTTCATCTTTTTCCTTAGATTTGGGAAGTTTTCAGTCATTATTTATTCAAATGAGCTCTATGTCCTTTTCTGTATCTTTTCTACTGGAATTCTCATAATGCATGTGTTGATCTGTTTTATGATGTCCCATAAATACCTTACACTTTTCTTCATTTTTCTTCATTCTTTTCTTTTTCAAATGATTTGTCTTTGAGTTTATTCAGTCTTTATTATGCTTGATCAAGTATTCTGTTGAATTCCTCTAGTGAATTTTTCTATCTAGGTATTTTATTCTTTACTTCCAGACTTTGTTTTTTTTTTTTTAATAGTTGTTATGTTTTTGTTAATATTCTCATTTTGTGCATGCATTATTTTCCTGATTTCATTTAGTAGTCTGTGTTTTCTTATATATCACCAAGCTTCTTTAAGGCAATGATCTTGAATTCTTTGTCATGTAATTCATAGATTTATGTTTATATAGGGTTGGATTTTAGAAATTTTTTTTGTTTTTTGATTCAGCCATATTTCCCTATTTCTTTGTGTAAGTTGTGATTTGTTTCTGAAGTTTATGCATCTGTACAAACGGCCATTGCCTCCAGTCCATAGGGACTGGCTTTGTGCAGAGAAAGACCTTCACCAACCAGCCCAATTACATAGTCTTGAGGCTTTTGAGACACTTTTTGGGGGATGTCAGTTTTTTGGGATTGTGTGTATAGTTTCCAAAAAAGAGACATCTACCAATTTATACCCCCTTTATCATCATCTCTTGTTCCTTCTGGTGTCTATTTTGTGGTATTGCAGGTTCTCTGATGCTACAGCCATAAGCTGCCCCCTTCTCCTTTGTCTTAGCAGGCCATAGGCATCCAAATTATGCCTGCTCCCTATCAGCTCCCCAAAACAGATGAGACAGATAATAGTCCCTTGGGCAGCAATCTGAAAAGTTGGGATTTGGGATGCACAGTTGAATCTTTTTTCTCCAGACCAGGGGGAAGTCACAAGGTCAGCACCTTCTGTTTGTGCTGAGCTGTGCTGGCCTTACCTGCAGAATTGCAGGCCCTTCAGTGCAGTAGCAAGCCACTCTTCTCCTCTCTTTCACTGTCATCAGCTCCCAAGCATCTAGGCAAGTGGAAACCAGTCCTTTAGGCAGCCCTCCAAAAACTTGGATCACTGAATGTAGATTCCACTTTTCTCTTTCCTTGAAGGGGAAGCTATGTGCCAATCTGAACTATACTAGCTTAGGGAAGGAGCTATCACATATAAAGTGAAATGGCTCTTCTGCTTGTTTTAATGTGTCCCTCTTCAGCTTTGTGCTCACGTGGGGTACTTCAGCTGCTTAATTAGTTTCTGAAATTCTCGTGAAAGTATTTTGATTCATATATTGTTAATTAAATGTCTCTGTGGGAAAAGCTGGTGCTTTCTATTTTGCCATCTTGCTGATGTCACTCCAGTTATAATGAGCTTTGTATCTTAAAGTGTATGATTGCTTTCTACCAAATATTTGATTTAAAGAAACTTTCTTAAAGTTATTATTTATACTGAAATTCAGGGAACTAATTCTTATATAACCCACAGTTTTTATGTAATAATTATTATAATTTAGTTTCTTTTTTTCCCAAAGATTTTATTTATTTATTTGACAGAGAGAGCACAAGCAGGCAGGACAGAAGACAGAAGGAGAAGCAGGCTCCCCGCTGAACAGAGAGCCAGATGCAGGGCTCGATCCCAGAACCTTGGAATCATGATCTGAGCCAAAGGCAGATGCTTAACTGACTGAACCACTCAGCTGCCCCTACTATTTCGTTTTATACAGATACAGAATCTAGTTAGAATTTCTTTAAACTTGATCATTCTAGTGGTATTTGACTTTGAACTTTAATAAGATGAACACTTAAGAGTTATCTATGGAAGGTGATTAGTTTTAAGATTTATAGCTTTTAGATGACAGAATGAAAAAAGAAACAAGATCATTGTCCAAATATAAAGGAGTTGTTTATTATCAAGAGAGAAAAAAGATTTTTTTAAAGATTTTATTTATTTAGTCATAGACACACAGAGAGAGAGGAAGAGACACAGGCAGAGGGAGAAGCAGGCTCCACATAGGGAGCCTGATATGGGACTCGATCCCAGGTCTCCAGGATCACACCCCAGACTGCAGGCGGCGCCAAACCACTGCACCACCGGGGCTGCCCGAGATAAAAGATCTTGATTTAGAATTTGAAAGACTACTAGGGTTAGTTACAATTGCTAGAGTTTAACTACTATTGGAATTATGTTCAAGAGAATGAGGGATTTTATACTAGTGATAGGAAAAAGAGAAGAGGATTACAGAAAATCCAAAGATGAAGATACCTTAGAATATGCACCTTTTCTTAAAAAAAGTGAACATTTAAGTGCTTATTTTATTGCTAGAAAAAGTTCTACAGTGATTGAGAAATGGTCTATATTGTTTGAACAATATATTTTACCTTTAATTTGCATCCTGTTATGCACATGTGTCCAATTATAAGGTAGGTATTTTATTGCTTTTGGCAAAGGTCATTAAAGGATCGGCAGAGAAGAGAGCAAAGTATTATGGATACAAGATGATCTTTTGATATGTACAACAAAGTTACAGTTTAGTATAGAATTCAGAATAAAAATTAAACTGATATATTATGGTTATCTATAATTATTAAATAAATGTTAATTCTAATTTTTCAAAACACCCCTCAAAATCAGATATATTCTGAGTTATAATCACAGATGTTTTAGGGAATAATTTACTATATTCATATATTCATATATGAATGATGCCAGAATGTCCTTACAGATTTTTATATAGATACCTCCTTAGAAATACCTGAAGTGAGTATATATATATATATATATCTCTTCCAGGGCACCTGGGTTCCTAAGTGGTTGTGCTTCTGCCTTTGACTCAGGCCATGATCCCAGAGTCCTGGGATCGAGTTCTACATCCAGCTCCCCGCAGGGAGTCTGCTTCTCCCTCTGCCTATGCTTGTCCCTCTCTGTGTCTTTCATGAATAAATAAATAAAATAATAAAAAAAAAAAACTCTTCCAAAGTGTGTTGTGCAAGATAATGTATTTGATTTGAGAAGATATTAGAACTTCCTCAAAATACTTTTGACTTCATTATTTTAAAAACTTTGGGTGTGTATCAGTTCAAAAATTGTGTATAATAGCACTTTAGAACATAGAATTATTTTAAAAATTAATAGGTGTATTGGGAAACATTTTACAAATAATGCAGATTAATTTCAGGTCTATTGAGCTAAGAAGACTTTAACTTTTTAAATTTTTATTTTTTTAAGAAAATTTTATTTATTTATTCATGAGAGAGAGAGAGAGAGAGAGAGAGAGAGAGAGAGGCAGAGACACAGGCAGAGGGAGAAGCAGGCTCCATGCAGGGAGCCTGATGTGGGACTTGATCCTGGGACTCCAGGATCACACCCTGGGCCAAAGGCAGGCGCTAACCGCTGAGCCACCCAGGCATCCCTGACTTGAACTTTCAGATTCTATCATGGCAATGGCTTTTTAAAAGCAGTTTATCAAGTTATAACTTACATACCATAAAATTCACTTTGTAAACATAGAATTCAATGATTTTTAGTAAATTTATTGAGTTCTACAATGATTACAATAAACCAGATTTAGAACACTTTCATCACCCCCAGATTTCTCTGATGTCTAATTTCAGTCAATCTCTATTCCCTCCATTTTCTGTCTCTATAAATTTGCCTTTTTGGACATGCCATATAAAATGAATCATACATACAATCTCTTGCATCTGGCTTCTTTCACTTAGTATAATGCTTTTGAAGTTCATCCATGTGTTAGTATATATTCATATGTCATTCCTTTTTATTAATAGAATTGAATTATATGAATATATACCACATTTTATTTACCTACTCTCTAACTGATGGACATTTTGATTGTTTCCAGTTTGGGCTACTATAAATAATGTTGCTATCAATATTTGCCTAGAAGCACTTGTGTGAATATGTTTTTTATTTTCTTTCTTAAACCTGCAGGTGTGGAATTGCTGTATATATGTTAACTTTGGTTTTAACTATCTGATAGTTTAAATGTTTTCATGACCTTACTAACACTTTATGTTAATCTGTCCTAAAGACTAAAAGCCACTATAGTAGGGAAATAGAGGTATCTAACTGAAGTTTTAACCTGAGTCTCCCCAAATGACTCTTTGTTGAACCTATTTTCATGCACTTGTTCTGTGTCTTTCCCAAAATATCTATTAAATACTTCACCCATTTTTTTTACCTCTAAACATTTTTAATATATTGTGGATAAAAAATCTTTTATAGAAATATAATCTGAAGATATTTTCTCTAAGTCTGTAGCCTCTTTTTATATATTAAGTGTGTTTTGAAGCTGAAAAAATAATTTTAAGATCAGTTTATCAACTTTTCCTTTTATGCATTGTACTTTTGTTTCATATCTAAAACAACTCTGTCCCTGATCCAATCCAGATTTTATTCTTTTTTTTTTTTTAGAAGTTTTATAGTATTAGCTCTTATTAGATTATTAGATTCTATCATGGTAATGGCCCTTGTAAAAGCTAATGGGTTATGATCCATTTGAGATTATTTGGGGTATATTGTGAACTAGGAATCTAAGTTGATTTTTTGACATATGAATATTCAACTACTCTAGTACCAGATGTTGAAAGACTTACCTTTTCCTATTGAAATATCTTGACACTTTTATTAAAAATCAGTTGATCATAAATTGACTATTTCTGGATCTCAATACTATTCTATTTATCTGAATGTCTATTCTTTTTTTTTTTTTTCTGAATGTCTATTCTTATACTGATATCACACTCTCTTGTTATAGCTTTGTGGTAAGTTTTGAAATCACATCATTTAAGTCTACTTTTGTAAAAATTTTTTTTTTGTCTGTTCCAGGTCTTGCATTTCTATATAAATTTATAGATTAGCTTGTAAATCTACAAAATAGATTACTTGAATTTCAGTAGCAATTGGGTTGAACTAAATATAGATAATTGTGAGGAGAATTGTCATTTTATTAATATTAAGCTTTTCAGTATTAAGTTTTTCTGTGAACATGGAATAGCTCCCTATTAATTTAGATCTTTAATTTCTCTAAGCAATGCTTTGTATTTTTTGTTGTTGTTAGTTTCTTTCCTATGATAGATTTTTTTTTAGAGAGGTATAGATTTACAGCAAAATTGAGCAGAACGTATAGAGATACTCCTACTCCTCATAGAAGCATAGCGTCTCATACTACCAGCATCCTATGGCAGAGTGGTGCATTTGTTACAATTGAGGATCCTTCATTGACACACATCATTATCACCCAAAGTTCATGGTTTATATTAGGGTTTATTCTTGGTGTTGTACATTCTGTGTTTTGAACAAATGTGTAATGCCATGTATCCACCATTATAGTATTAGGTAGAATACTTAACTGCCTTAAAAATCCCCTGTGCTATGCTTGCCATGCCTCCTTTCCCTCTAATCACTGACAACCACTGATCTTTCTGTTTCTGTAGTTTTTCCTTTTCCAGAATGTCATGTGGTTGAGTCATATAGTACTCTCTTTTCAGATTGCTTCTTTCATTAGTACTATGCACTTCCATTTCCTTCATATCATTTCATGACTTAATAGCTCATTTCTTTTTTGCACTGAATGTTGTTCCATTGTTTGTATGTACCACAATTTAACTATTCACTGACTGAAGGACATTTTAGTTGATTCTAAGTTTAGGCTGTTAGAAATAAAAGTGCTATCAACATCAGTTTGCAGGTTTTTGTGTACATTTTTAACTCCTTTGGGTAAATACCAAGGAGGCCAGTTGCTAGATTGTATGGTAAGAATATGTTTAGTTTTGTGAGAAGCTGCCAAATTGTGTTCTAAAGTGACTGAACCATTTTTGCATCCCTAATAGTGAATGAGAGTTCCTGTTGCTCTGCAATCCCGCCATCATTTGATGTTGTCAGCATTCTGCATTTTGGCTTTTCAAAAGGCCTGTAGTTGTATGTCATTGTTGTTTTAATTTGTATTTCCATAAAGACATATGATGTGGAATATACTTTCATATGCACGTTTGCCATCCTGAAATCTTTGGTAAGATGTTTATTAAAATCTTTTAACTATTTTTAGATCCAGTTCTTTGTTTTCTTATTGTTGAGTTTTAAGTACTCTTGCATATTTGGCCAGCAGTCTTTAACCAAAGGTGTCTTTTGCAAATATTTTTCCCCAATCTGTGGTTTGTCTTTTAATTCTCTTGACAATGTCTCTTAAAGAGCAGAAAATTCTAATTTTAATAATCCAGTTCATCATTCTTTCTTTCATGCGTTATGCATTTGATGTTGTATCTAAAAAGTCACAAACAAGCCCAAGATCTTCTAGAGTCTCTTCTATTTTCTAGGAGTATTATAGCTTTGTGTTTTACATTTTGTCTAAGCTCTATTTTGGTTTAATTTCTGTGTTTGTGAAGGGAGTAAAGTCTATGTCTAGATTTTTTTTTTTTTGGCATGTGAATGTTCAAGTGTTCCAGCACCATTTGCTGAAAAAAACACCTTTGGTCCAGTGTACTGCCTTTGCTTCTTTGTCAAAGATCAGTTGATTATATTTATGTTGGTCTATTTTTGGGTTCTCTATTCTATTCCCCTGATGTATTTGCCCGCTGTTTTGCCAATACTACATTGTCTTGATTACTTAGGCTTTATAATAAGTCTTGAAATCAGCTTGCATCCCTCCTCCCACTTTGTTCTTCAATATTGTGTTAGCTATTCTGGGTTTCTTGCCATTTTATATGAACTTTAGGATCAGTGTGTTGATATACACAAAATAACTTTCTGGTATTTTGGTTGGGATTGCCCTGAAACTATAGATCAAGTTGGGAAGAATTGACATCTTGACAATATTGAGTCTTTCTACCCATAAAACATGGAACATCTCTCTATTTATTTTGTTTTTGTGATTTCTTTCACCAGAATTTTATAGTTTTCTTCATATAGATCTTGTTCATATTTTCTTGGATTTATACCTAAGTATTTCATTTTGGGGGATGCTGATGTAAATGATATTGTGTTTTTATTTATTTATTTTTTTAAAGTAGGCTCCATGCCTAATGTGGAACTTGAACTCACAACCCCAAGATCAAGAGTTGTTACATGCTTTACTGACTAAGCCAGCCAGGTGCCCCTAAGTATTGTGTTTTTAATTTCAAATTCATTTGTTCGTTTCTTGTATATAGGAAAGCAGTTTATTTTTGTCTTTTAATATTGTATTCTATAGTTGCTTATCAATTCTAGGAGTTTTTTTATTCTTTTTGGATTTTCTATGCTTTATAGTTTTTAATATACAAACTTTGCACTTCTTTTAATAAATACATTTGTCAGTATTTTATTCATCTTGATGCTATTGATAATGGAATTGTTTCAATTCACTTTTGGATTGTTGTTTGCTAGTATATATAAATAGAATTGGTTTTTTGAATATTGATATTGTGTCCTATGACCTTGCTGAAGTTGTTTAGTAGATTTGTTTGTTTTTGTTTTCTTTTTTGAGTCCATTGAATTTTTTTTTAACATGCAGCCTTATGTCATCTCAGCACTGGCTGGTTTGCCTTTTCTTTTTCAATAAAGATGCCTTCTATTTCTCTTCCTCTCTTTTCTGTCTCTCCTTCATTGCACTGAATAGAATTTCAATAAAATGTTGAATAGCAGTGGTGAGTTTATATATTTGTGCCTTCTTCCCAACTTTGGTGAGGAGGGAGGGGAGTTCACTCTTGTGTCATTAGGAGCATGATGTTAGGTGTAGATTTTTCTAGATGCCCTTACTAGGTTGAAGAAATTCCCTTCTTTTCTGGTTTGTTAAACATTTTATTAAGAATGGTTGTTGAAATTTGCTAAATACTTTTCTTTGTCAGTTGATTATATCTTTTATCTTTTGTTCTACTGGCATGGTATATTACATTAAATGCTTTTCATATGTTAAACCTGCATTGTATTCCTAGGATAAATCCCACTTAGTCATGGTATATAGTCCTTTTTATATGTTACTGGGTTCACTTTGTTAATATTTTGTTATGGATTTTTGCTTCTATGTTCATGAGGGAAATGGTCTTTATTTTCTTGTATGTCTTTGTTTTGGTATACAAGCAATTGAATAGATTGGGAAGTTTTCTTCTCTTTCTGAATGCTCTGAAGGATTGGTTTCTTCATAAATATGTTAGAAATAATTAGTGAAGTCAATTTTTAGTTTTTATTTTGAAGTCAATTTTTAGTTTTTAAAAAATAAAAAGAATTATATATAATGCTTATTTATTTCCCAGTAATGGCTTCACATTAAATGTAGAATAGATTCCCAATTCCTTTCCATGGTCTACAGGCCCAATGTATAGGACTTTGTCTATATCTGATCTCACCTTATACCTTATACTCTCTTACTTGTATACTGTGCTCTAACTACATGGGTTTTTTTAATGTACCTTGAATTCTCTAGTCTTATGGCCTTTTCACTTGAAGTTCTTTCTACTGTTGTCTTCTTTCCTATCAATTATATCATAGCTCAAATGTAATTGCCTCATATAATTCTTCTCAGTTTACCTTCATTGCTACCCCAGTGACCCTCTAGCTTCTTGCTTTATTTTTTCTACAGCACTGTCTACTATGTGAAATTGTTATTTGTTTATAAATAAATAGCATTTGTTTTGTTTGTACTTCCTTTTTTAAAAAAAGATTTTATTATTTATTCATGAGAGAGAGACACACATACAGAGGCAGAGACATAGGCAGAGAGAGAAGCAGGCTTCATACAGGAAACCCAAAGTGGGACTCGATCTCAGGACTCTGGGATCACACTCCGAACCAAAGGCAGATGCTCAACCTCTGACCCACCCAGGCATCCCTCTGTCTGTACTTTCTAAACATAAGCTCTGTCTAGGTGAATATGTGGCCATTCTCTTTTATTGTTATATCTTTTGTACCTAAAACAATGTCTGCCATTTAGTGAAACCTCAATCATTATTTGTAGAATAAATGAGTGAAATGAATTATTTCAGGGTCTTGCTTGAATTTTGGGAATTGAATCTCACCACCCTGTGATCAATTTTGAAATAATTAGTGTGCATTCCTGATATCCCTTAATTAAAAATCTTTTTTTTTAAAAAAATATTTTATTTATTTATTCATGAGAGACACAGATTGAGAGAGAGATAGAGAGAGAGAGAGAGAGGCAGAGACACAGGCAGAGGGAGAAGCAGGCTCCATGCAGGGAGCCTGACATGGGACTTGATCCCGGGTCTCCAGGATCACGCCCTGGGCTGAAGGCAGGTGCTAAACCGCTGAGCCACCGGGCTGCCCTAAAAATCTTAAAAGTAGATAAAAATAACTTGACTGATAGAAATCATTAGAGATCTATTTTTTGTTGGTAAATAGCATTTACAAAGGTGAAATTTCACTCTATTTGTCATATGAGGAATATAGAACTATTTGGGTTCCTCAAACTCAATTCCTTCCTCCCACAATTAAACTATTTAAACCTATAATTCCCTATGCTCATTTTAAAGATCTCAAGAGATAAATATTCCACGATATCCTTTTGTGGCCTATAGTAACCTTAGGTACCTTGAAACTAGATTTTCTTCCTCATTTTCTTTACTTGGTGAAATATGAGAGCCTCTAATAGAAGATACAGGGCAACTCTCATATTCCTAATGAAAAGATCCCCTGAAGTTTTTGACTGACTTAAAATTTTAAACTTCTAGGAATGTAGATGAAATCCTTATGATATTTTATTTAGAAATTTAGGTTTGTTTCCCTATTAAAGCGTTAGTTATTAAATATTGCTTTTTTTCCCGTTCTCACATATCATGGAATTACTATATTCAAATTTATCTCAGTGATCTACCATGCATTTATATTAACACTTCATCTGTTTTTTGAGTCATCTAATAATATTTTCCATTTAATAGATTTCTAAAGTATATTATTGTACCTTCAGTAGAGTTTGAGATACAGTATTTTGCAATTCAGCATATCCTACTGCCTCTAAAATTCTATTCTAAGCTACTAGTAATTATTTCATAACATTATAAAAGTTTTTATTTCTATTCAATCTTTTTAATAGATTGTTGTTAATAAAGTCACTTTGTATAAGTGAATGCTACATTTGTTTTTGTAACATAATCTTTAAAAAGCTGGTTTCCGGGATCCCTGGGTGGCGCAGCGGTTTGGCGCCTGCCTTTGGCCCGGGGCGCGATCCTGGAGACCCGGGATCGAATCCCACGTCGGGCTCCCGGTGCATGGAGCCTGCTTCTCCCTCCGCCTGTGTCTCTGCCTCTCTCTCTCTCTCTCTGTGACTATCATAAATAAATAAAAAAAAAATTAAAAAAAAAAAAAGTTTAAAAAAAAAAATAAAAATAAAAAGCTGGTTTCCTTGGCCATACATTTGTTCAAATTGTGAGATCTTACTCCAGGGTAATTTCTGAATTTGCATTTGATTTTTTGTTTCTTTTTATTGTTTTTGTTTGTTTAATCAATCCCATGAGTTGACATATTTAAGCATGTCTGATTAGCATATATTATAGGCTAATGCATCTTTTACAATACTTGGTTGCTTAAAGTAAGTATCAAGAATATCAAAGATTTTGAAAGGCCTTAAATATTTTGCATCTGTCTTTTTTGTATGAGATCGTTTGGGGGAAAATCATGCTTTGAATTTGGCCAGATAAAGATTTTATTTATTTATTTGCTTGTTTGTTTATTACTTATTTCTGTTTTAAAAGTAGGCTCTGTGCCCAGCCTGGGGCTGGACCTCATCATCCTGTGATCAAGAGTCACATGCTCTACCTACTGAGCCAGCTAGGTAACCTGGCAGATAAGGATTTCAAAGAATTTTTTCATGTCTCCCAATTTTCAAATTTCCAGGAATATAACATTTTTTTCTTCCCAGTTTAGTGAAGATTTTTCTTTTATCTGGTTTTGAAATTTGTGCATAAATAATCATTTTTTAAATCTGATTACTTATTTTTCTGTTAACTACTACTATAAAGAAAGATTTCTAATTGGTGGTACATTTTTGAAATGAATTTCAACACTATGTGCTTTGTGAGAATATAAAACTATAAGAGTTGATTTACTTTAAAAATTGAGAAAGAGCAGGTCAGTGACTTATTTTGAGTATAAAAATGTATTTGACCTATTACGGTTAGTTTTGCATTTTTGGATGTGTAAGTCAAAGTTTGGTTTAAGTTGAAATTTTAGCATGTGTCAGAATTTCTTTCCTTTCTAAGAGTGAATAATATTCCACCATGTGTGTGTATTTTTGTGTGTATATATGTATATGTATGCATACATACCACATTTTGTTTATCCATTTATCTATCAGCAGACATTTACACTGTTTGCACTTTTAGCTAATGTGACTGGTGCTGCTGTGTATACAAGTATCTGTTTGAGTCTCTGCTTTCAACTTTCAATTTGTTTGGGTATATACCTAAGTACAGGGAGCATTTTATCATCAGGAATAAAATAGAGGGAACAAAAAGAAAGTTACTAACTTCCAGGAGTTCTCATCCTTAGGTTCACGGATAGAATTCAGGGGATCTGTAAATGTGAGTGTGGAAAAAAAATGGTATCTTTATGGTCACTAACCTATAACTGAACTTAACATTTCCTTCAATGATGACTGTAGGCAATGCTGCAGTAACATTAGCAGTACCTGTGACTCGGTCACCAGTAGGTATCACACATGTTTTCATATTCTATTCTGGTCATTGTGGATATCTCAGAATATCATTGCATTTGTCACTACTCCAAAGTTATGGTGGTTATCAGAAATACAGCTAGATCTTGTTATTTAATGTACTAAGTAGTCATCTTTAACTCTATCACAGATTTTAAGAAATATTTTGATAACTGTATTTCAATGTGCTCAGTTCCCTTCGCAATCCTGTGAATTTATTTTACACATTTAAAAAAACTACACTAAGAAGGGGTCCAGATTCTTCACCAGACAGCCAATGGCTTCAAGGCAAAAAAAAAAAAAAAAAAAAAGCTACTGCTTTTGAAAGTGACAATTGGTTGAGATTCATCTGAACTACATTTTCTCTTTTACAGATTCATGATTTGCAATACTGTCTCTTGCCCTCTGAGCTGGCTGACATATTATTGCACTTGCTAAGCAACCTCATCTCTAATTGCTACATGTCTGTATGATTTATAATTTGAAATTGGAACTTTATAAAATACTTTTAAGCATTTGAAAAAATTTTTAAAGGATTTTAGCTTTTCAAAGAAAATGCTGTGAAATTAAACCCTCAATTGTTTTCGTGCACTAAGAAATTGCTTAATGGTTCATATATCAGTTTTGAAATATTGCACAACAATTTTTAGGTGTTTGCTCCAGGTTTCTTTAACTTTTAGCTAGTTTAGAGTGGTGCTTCTTAGACTTGAATGTCCAGATGAGTCATCTGGGGGTCTTGCTCAGATGTAGATCTGAATCAGTATGTTTGTGGTGGGCCTGAGGTTCTGCTTATCTAACAGGCTCCCAGGTTTTGCCACTACCGCTTATTTCAGACTATCATAAAGAAACAATCTATGCAGTATTTAGTAATATGCATCTGAAGATTAAGCTACTTCAAAACACTATTGCTTGACCATTGCTTGGAATCTGTTCTGATTATTCACTGGCTTCTGCATTTAACTTTGCTGAGTTTAATTCATGATTGACTGATGATCATTTTAGACTTGTAGGAGATTTGCAGCTGTGTTAATGTTAGCTAGATTTGAACCTATGTACACTAGTGTATGTTCTTTTTCTTTCCTTTTTTAAAGATTTTACTTATTTATTCATGAGAGACACAGAGAGGCATAGACATAGGCAGAGGGAGAAGCAGGCTCCCTGCGAGGTGCCCAATGTGGAACTTGATCCCAGGACCCCAGGTTCATGCCCTGAGCTGAAAGCAGGTGCTCAACCGCTGAGCCACCCAGGTGTTCCCACTAGTGTACGTTCCTTAAAGGTTTATTTATTTATTAGAGAGAGAGAGAGAAAGAGAGAGAGGAAGATAGATAGATGATAGATAGATAGATGATAGATAGATAGATAGATAGATAGATAGATAGATAGATGATAGAGCAGCAGGGAGGGGCAGAGGAAGAGGGAGAGAGGATCTTAAACAGACTCCTGTGTTGAGTAGAGAGCCTGATGTGGGGCTCAATCTCATGACCCTGATATCACGATCCTGAAATCAGGATCCCGAGATCAGGACTTGAACTGAAACCAAGAGTCAGATACTTACCCAACTATGCCACCCAGGTATCCCACTAGTGTATGTTCTTTAGAAAGCCTTGTCCCTGGTGTATCAATTAATCCCATATTCAGAGACTGTTGTGAAATCTTTCTTCTGAACTAGTTAATATGCATAATACAGCTTCAAAGTTCTAAATGGTAAATTAAATATTTGGAAAAAATTACTTTTGACCTTGTATTTTAGAAATTCCCTTCCTCCTCCCAATCCAATCAAGTAGATAGAACAATTAAGATACAGTGGTATATTTACATGCAATTGGAGACCATTTAGTGCTTCGGCAATTTTAAAGATATTTTAAAGTGTCTACCCCAGGATGTTTATTTCCTTTTTTTTTTCTACCATCTTTTTTTACTTTATTCTAATCTGTACTGACGTGGTCTTCTATAGTAGAGGGAGAGAAAACAAACCGTACAAAGGAGGAGAAAGGAGCAATTCTTGAAAGAACACTTGTTAATTTTAGGCATTTTTTTTAATTGAAAAATTCCATGTGTAGTTTTAAGAAACATTACATAGAGCAGTGCATCTATGCTGTGGAAATAAGTGAAGAGACCATCCAAATGAGAACAGAGACTATTTATTTCAAGTTTGCTACGGCAAGGGAGCCAGCCACCATCACTTGTATCCAGCAGGGATTCAAAACAGGCAGGCAGAGGATTAGGGAAGCTTTATAGTAGAAAAAATGGAAGACCTCAGGTATGCTCTGGTTGGAGATTGTTGGCATGAGGGAATTGGAGGCCAGCTAACTGGAAGTGGGGCATCTAGGATGATTGGTTTGGAGGGCATATGTGACTTTTGATCCTGATTTGGAGTGGGGGCCAAAAAATCAGGAAGATGGAAGTTACTGAATGAGTCCAGGCCATTTTGGGCCAATGCTGCAGAGATTTAGTTCTCCATGATAATGCTCCAGAAGGTATGGGTCAGAGTTTTGTCATCTGACATTTTCTTGCCCTTATCTCAACACTTTCCTGAGTTTCCCCTAATATTAACACTTTTGCCAAACTAGAATAAAATATCACAACCAGGATATTGACATTGCTAAAATCTATTGATCTTATTCAGATTGCTCCAGTTTTATTTGTGCTCATTTGTGTACAAATGTGTGAGATACTGAATAGGACAGTTCCATGAACACAAGTATCTCTTATGTTGCTCTTTTATAATGACACCAACCTCTCTCCTATCTCTAAACCCCTGCAACCACTGATAAATTCTCCATTTGTAAAATTTTATCATTTCAGAAATGTGTAATATGTTGTATAATATAAATGGAATTATACAGTATGTGACCTTTTGGGATTGGCTTTTTTTCACCTAGCTTAATCTTCTGGAGTTTCCTTGTTTGCTTTTAAAACCATTTTAATTACTTATGTAATACATGAATAAATTCTCCTTGGGAAACATTAAAATAGTAAAAATAAGGTGAAAGATTCCTTTAACTAAAAAGCACTCAGTCCTCGTCTCTTCCTTTGAAGCAACTGAATATTTATTTAACCATTCTTTTATTGAAGTCCATTTTTAGAATATACAGATATACATATATGTATATGTGCATATATACACACATATTTTTTCAAAATTCTGTTGCTGTCAAAAGCTTCAGTAAATATTCTTGTATTTACTTCCTTGTTTGCACCTGACAGTTTGTCACCTAAAGGGGGTATTGTTGGGTAATAGGAAATATAAGGTGTAAAATTGCCACATTTTCCTTCAAATTGGCAGTACCCACTTATATGCCTAGTTGTACCCCCAAAATGACCATTCCCTCAGATTGCCCAATGTCTAATAATTTAGAACTTAATTTTTTTCTGCCATTTGTCTAAGTGAAGAATGCTATCTCATTATTATTTTACTTTATATTTCCCTGGTTAATAATAAGGACAAGTATCTTTGAAAAATACTTATTATAATTATTTGCCCTATTTATAATTCCTGTTTTGTGCTATTCTCTTCCTGTTCTTATTCTCTACTGGTTAATTGTCTTGTTGTCTTCTAGTTTCTCTTGGTTACTTGTCTTATTTTTCTTCTTGATTTAGAAGAGATTTTAAAAATAATTTATTCTGGATACTGATTCATTGTTTATTTTACATGTATGTACATACACAGAGTTGTATTCTATAATTAATCTCTTAGTATGTTAACTTTTGTCATTTTAAATTTGATGTTTAATTTATCATTCTCTCTCTTTTTGTGTCTTTTTAAGAAAGTCTTCCTCACTCATTTTTAAACCTTATGTTTTCTCAAAGTGACATGGTATCTTGTGTTTCACAGGCTTTAGGGCAGGTTTTCCTGTGTATATGTTCTGGTTCAGGCCTGCTCTGGTTTCTGTCTTAGCTATGTCTTCTTGACCTTTTAACCTGAAGTTCTTGACTTGCTTTTGACCACTTTGAAGAAGTTGCAGGTATTGGTTGTTAAGAAGAGCAAGTCCCCTTATATTCCACTCCAGTCTCACTTCTTTATGATACATGTGGATAGCTCTACCTTCATAAAAGCCTAGTAACACTGAAAGTACATGTAATTCCAAAGACAGAATTTTAAACATATTGGATATGTGAATCATAAATTCTAGAGGAATGTCAACTTCTAAACATCTAAATAGATTTTAATTCCTCTCAAGGCAGATCAATAAAGACAAATTTGATGATTCTAGGTATAGCGGATTTTGAGCTATCCCATTAAAACCAACTTGCTATCTATTTTCTGTAGAAATGAAAAATTGCCTGACTTTTACAGTAAACGTTACTTAAAGAAAAATTTGCCCCATAGTTCTTGGCCAAATATTGGGGGTCAGATGGAAACCTTTGGAAGTTAACAACTTTGGCAGACCCTCAGAATTTAATAGTATTAATGTTTTAGTTTTCTAATAAAGGTTTAAATTTATTTAAATTTTCAAATAGATTATGTCACTTAAAGAGATAAGAAAATGGCACAAGGAATATAATAATCTTGAAATTTTTAAAATATTGATTTTGGAAACACATCACACTAAAATCATTTAATATAATAATTAGTTGATCCAGTTTTTCTTCTCATTGTATTTATAATTCTTAGGGAAGTATTTTAAAGCATATTAGGTTGCCAGCGAGTTTAAGGAGTGAAAATAAAGAATGGATGTCATTATAATTTTTTTTCGGGGGGGGGGGAATTTCTTCCAAATTTATTTCTGTATTCAATGTGTTTATTTGCGCATTTATAGTTATACTCATCACCATGCCTTTTACCTAAATTTTTTTGTTATCTATAGACTCAAATATAACTGGCTGCTAACACATTTTCACTGAGAGATGACAAATTTGTTATTTTTATACTCCATTTTTTCTCTTCTGAACTCCCTAATTTGGTCAATGGTATCACCATTATTTATTTAAATAAGAAATCTTTTAGTTATATTTGGATTCTCTTCCTCATCTCCCATATCCAGTCAGCTGCCAAACCCTTTGGTTCTGCTTTCAAATTTCCTAAATTATCTCTTCTCCATTTCTGTTAGTATTGCTAGTTTTCAAACTAGCCTCCTATCCTGTGTTCTTGTCCCAGCCCTCACTTAGCTGTCTTCTATTTCTTTTTTTAAAGATTTTATTTATTCACGACACACACACACACACACACACACACACACAGAGAGAGAGAGAGAGAGAGAGAGAGAGAGAGAGAGGCAGAGACATAGGCAGAGGGAGAAGCAGTCTCCATGCAGGGAACCCGATGCAGGACTCAATTCTGGGACTCCAGGATCACACCCTGAGCCAAAGGCAGGTGCTCAACCACTGAGCCACCCAGGCATCCCATCTTCTATTTCTTTTTAGTTTAGGTTTTTCCCTAAAGCAGATTCTAAGTCTAGGGCTTTTGTGCAGGTGGTTTATTTTGAGAAGTGATTCTAAGGAACAGGGTGAACAGCTGAGAAGAGTGAAATAAGAAGGGAATAGTGATCTAGGGATATGTTACTAAGCTGAGTTTCACTGTGGATATTTAGGGTTCCATCCTACTAAGTGAACCCTAGGGATCCTTGTAGAACATTTCCCAGAAGTATATACCCAAAGGATGAAAGAGGGGAGTATTTATCCACTAGCTTCCATCTTGCACTGCTCCAGAGTTGCTTATTAGGTGTTAACCTGTATATTTGCAGGGTAGTTGAATAGAGCTAACATGGGGGGCACAGCAGAGAAGTTTGCAGAAAGCAAGAGAACAAGGCTGGCTTCATGAGTGTATTATCCATTAGTGATCTGTGTAGTCACAGGGGACCACATTTTGAAGGCTCTAATGCTTTGCTTAATGGTATGCTCTCATTGTTTTGAAATGTGTAATTGTTTATTAACAAGAGACTCTACATTTTTATTTTCACACAAATTATCCAGCTAGTTTTGCTAGAGACACACACAATGGCCCTGAGATAAAGGGCTGCCTATAGTGAAAAGGTTAGCCAAGAGAATTTGAAGTGAGGCCTAACAGTATCTAATACATATTCTGTGTAGTGTATCTATATCTGTGTTTCTACTTAGTAATGTACTAAGCTTCGATGATCTAGCAAAGACCAACAGACATCCTGCAGAGGGAAGTACAAAGCTTGTTCTTCCAAATCTATGCAGAGCATGTAAGCCTGGGGTCTCTCTGTTTGAGCAGTCCCTCAGTGCAACCCCATAGGCTGTGACTCAGGCCTGGTGACCACAGTGCTGGTCACTCAGATTAAATATAAGAATGAAGTCACAAGGATTTTCTAGTAAAACAGGCTTTCCCCAGCACCTGCTAGTTTTGACTTGAAGGGCTCATTTTCAATTTTAGCTGGCAAGAGAGCCCACCAGTGTGGGGATGCAGTTGTAGACTGGTATGCTGGGAAGAATAGCACTTTTGTTTGCCTTTCTTTCTCCTCTGTGGTGACTCTGCTGCTTCAACTCTAGCTTTGAGGGAAGAAGGGAAGTGCAGTTATCAAGAAGTGATATAGGTTATTTTCTTGTAAGTATGTTCTTTCTATGACATCTCTCTTTACCTCCTGCAGCATTATAAGGAACCTAAAGGAAAAGGCAAAAAAAAAAATCTTTGTATAATAATCTAAAGTGCTGTATTCTCTACCCTGTAATGTTTTTATTAGGCAAACACTTTTGTCAGCTTTTAAATATCCAGGAGCTGGGAATGTTTTGACTGGTTCTAAGGTAAACATTTGTTTTTGAGAGACTAGAGGAAGAAAGACCAGACAGCACAAAGCAAAAAGACTGTATTTTCTGAGTAAGAATTACCCCACAAGTTAGGGAGATATCAAACTTCATTTGTTACAATTAGTTGCAAATATGGTTGCAAAAATCATAATGTAATGCAGAGAGGTCCACTAGTTCTTCAGTTAGATCTAGCATGCTAAATACAAACATGAACCCAGTTTGGTATTTTGCTTATTGAGTTGGCAGTATTATTTTTGGAATCTCAATTGTACTGGAAATTTAGTAAATGACTATCTGTTTGTCACCATTCTCTCCCTTTTGTTTTTTTGAGTGTGTGGCTATGAAGAAATGGGAATGACAAATGATAATTGTTTAGGACTAAAGAACAATAGATGCCATAAATTTCAGTGGAAAGAGTAATAATAACTACTTTTACTCAGATTGTGGAGGTAGTTGTTATTTAGTGTTCTTTCTTCCTTCCTTTCTTTCTTCTCTATGAATGTCTTTAGTTGTTTACATGTATTCAGGTTACAAGTAAATCATTGAAAAGAAAGGTCAAAGGATTTAATAAGATTTTGTCAATGCTGGGCAGCCCAGGTGGCTCAGTGGTTTAGTGCTGCCTTTGGCCCAGGGCCTGATCCTGGAGACACGGGATTGAGTCCCACATCGGGCCCCATGCATGCAGCCTTGTGTCTTTGCCTCTCTCTCTGTATCTCACGAATAAATGAATAAAATCTTTAAAAAAAGATTTTGTTCATGTTAATATGTACAAATCATGTGTTTAGATTCCTTCCTAGCACACAAATACAAATATTACTATGTGTATAGACATATAAACAAAAGTAGAGATGATTCAAGCATATGGATATGAGAAGTTATTTTTTTGGTGTTTTTGTTGTTCTTCTCTAAAGAGGCATACAGCCACACTTAGCTGAACACTGGAGTTTTCTTTGTGTCACTGTTGTAAATTAACTTATTGTGATGATCTCCATGAAAACTGATGACAAATTATTTTTGAAAAATGTAGATGCATTCATCATCATCAGCTGTGATCAGCTGCAGTAAAGATGCCCTTTGGAAATGAAGTGTTCTAAATTAAGATGTTTAAAAAGTACAGATAACAAAAACCAAGTGAGAGAAACCCCAAGCTTTTCAAACTTGGTATGTGAATGTGTCCATTTTTAATGAAGAAAATGAGGCCAGCATCAGTTGGGACTTTCTGAAGAACACATTGTACTGTACCAATTAGTGACTGTATTCTCGGGAGACCACAGTGCCGTAGTCCTTCATCCTGCTGCCAGGTGGCGCTGTGTGGTAGTAGGTGCAGTCTTCTGCAAGGAATAAAATGTCAGCTCCTGCCCTCGGTACTTGTACTGCTGACCCTGATAACCGATTCTATTAGAAGTGTAAAAATAAACTTACTTTACAAAATTCTAAGTCATTTCTACATAACTATGCTTAAATAGGTCTTAATCTTTACATTTAATGAGAATCTTCTGTGTTTAGTGAATGCATCTTAAAGAGTGAATAAAAGACTCATGGTTTCCAGAATGCACTAACGTCTTTCATTATAACTGGTGCCTCATGCCTTATAAATACTCTGCTTTGAATATAAATAAAGCAGTATTAAAAATAAAACTCTTTTGTTGCCAATAGAATGCTTTTTATTTTGGAATAGTAAGAGTAGAAGGAATTTGTAGGCAATGAATACAGGAAATATCTTATAACATTAGTTTAACGTGTGTAAGCACACACTTAAAATATATATTTTTTGAAAGAAAAGCCTTCAGTATATTTATTTTTTTCTTCCAAGTGAGTATGTGTTTGCCCTTTTTTCCCCCCTAAAATGATTACAGTAATTCTTAAAATGGTCAACTTTCTGGTTGTTTTTTTCCCCCTCTTTCAGCATGATGTAATTTGATGTTTTTTTTTTCCTTTGTATCATAATGACCTGAGTTTAAAGTTACTCTCAAATTAATCTTCAGACAGAAAGTTTCCAAGACGGTTGAAAAATTATTTTAAAAGTTGGATTTCTTCTTTTACCATTACAAACTTAAATCTCCAAATTGTGTAAATGTGTAAGGTAAATGTAGTTTTGAATATGAAAGACCTATTCGAAATATGAGTCAATGTTAGTGTTTTTCTTTTTTAAGAGATGGGATCTAAAAGATGTGAGCATTTTCACAATCTTTATGAAATAGGACGATTTTTTCTGGTTGCCAACCTTCTTATCTCTTCTAGTTATCTAGGTACTACAGTGATTAAACAATTTAATTTATGGATGTATCTTTATTGTATTGATATTTATGAAGGCCTCTGGTTTATGGAGGAAATTTCCAGAAGGGAGGCATATTTTAGCAGTAATTATTAAATTTCCCATGCAGAATTTATTATGACAATATAAAGAAATCATAGTAGTATGAATCCCAGATTGTGAGTTAGTTTCATAGTGTTTGCAAAAGGAAATATTCGTATCGAATATTAATTGATAGGAACATATTTCTTAGAGGCATTCTTATCAAATATCCATACTATGTTTGCAATAAAATCAAATAGAGATTGGACAAATGCTGTGGCTTCAAGGAATTTTTAGTTTAACAAATGCCAGCAAATTCTATTCAAAAGTTATTCACAGAACTGGAGGATGCTTATTGCGGAGTTACTGAGAATAGTGTAAATATTTTAGGAAATGAGTTAAAGTGCTTACAAATTTCTGATAGGCCACTTAAAATTATATTTCAAGAATAATAGCATGGACAAATGCTCACCATTTATAATTGGGAAAAAAGGTAGGCTATAGAATAGTGTTATAGTCTATGTCTCTATAACATAGAATGAACTTAATTGCATGTGATATATTATATATTAAAAAGTATATATGTGAGATCAGTTTTAAAGAGAGTCTATAACAAGGTCTAGCATTAGTGTGAAGGATTTGTTGTAATTGAGTTAGGGCAGAATTACTATTTGTTACAAAAGACCAATAACATTTAAAGGAAACAATTGTCAGGTTGAAAACAATTCATCATAGTGAAATAAAGTAATGCAATGAAAGAAGAAATAATAGAATCTCATGATGGGAGCATGGACTCTATATTTGAAAATATTTTGCTGAGAGCACTTTGATACCAGGAACAGATGAAGTGAATGACCTCACGGGGCTTCTCTAATTTCTGCGATTCCATAACAGAGCACTCTGAAAGTACCTTGCTTATGACACTTCTGGATTTACATTTTACCACGTAATGAACTGCTGAATGATTTTGGTCGAAACAGTTTCCCTATTATTGCACGAGCCATCTCATTATTGAATGGAACAACCCCTATGTGCTCCACAAAGCTCAAAACCGGAACTTGACTGTAATGATTTTCTAAGTTCATTCCATAATCAGTGGTGCAATGCTTCATATTCATACCCATAAATATGAAAGGTCCTGGTGACTCCACATGTGACCAATATTATATGCTATTGAAATTATGCAATTTATTTTTGTAAAATACAAAAAATGACCAGACTGATATGGAAACCACAGAATGCAGGTTTTCTTCTTATTAGCACTCCTTCTGCCCCCATCTCATACAGTGCCCAATTTAGGACAAAGACAAAACGAAAGTGTATCTTGAATATGCATCACAGGTTCCAAAAATGAAAAGAAATTGGATTTGGATAGCACTTACTCAATAGACAGATATGATACATGGTAAGAAGGTGCACTGTCTGCCCTGTGATAGATTAAACTACTTTGTAGGAAAATTACTGTGAGCCAGTCACCACCACCACCGTGGCTAAATCTTTAATAAAATTCTCTTCCATATTCAGGAGTGAGGTATGAAGTACACAATAAGCAGAGTGAAGTAGAGTGCCATTTATCAAACACCGGCCAGGTCTGTAATCTTCTGCTTTATCCCTTCTTTGTACTTTATTTGTCTTTATTGTTGCGAGGAGGGATATTTACCAAGAGCAGTGGGCATGAAGCCCATAAACCTCCTCCTTCCTCTCTTTCTCTCTTTCTTATTCCCCCCTGTCAGCCTTGTCAGTGTAATTTGTTTGTTTCCTTCTAGGTGGTCCTTTGCTTGTTTGGCGTTCTTTTCTCTCTTCCTTTTCTCTGCCTTTCTTTGCAATGTGCATTCATGCAATGGGAAATGACACCAAAGCTACTGGAATATGCAACGGGAATGCTAACAGCTACCATGAAGGACTGTCCAGGATGCATTCGGTAATGACTTTGAATGCCTCTTGGCAAGATAGCAGTGTTAAAATGTTGTAGACAGCCCCTGGGTGGCAGTGCATAGCCAGTCCTGATGCCAACAAAAGCATTTTCAATGTAAAGATTTTATATGTGTGTGTTGACATATGATATATAGGATGCATGTGTTTATATGCATGCATGTACACACGACACCTGTATACATAATATGTCTGTATGATATATTTGTATATATATGTATATAATATATAGATATATGTCTACATAAGATATGTGTTTATAATCTGTATGTGTATGTATGATATATGTATGTCTATGTGTGTACATTGTATGTGTGTATACATATATGCATTACATATTTATCCATCTACCCAAAACAAGTTAAAAAGTAACTCTCTTTGAAAGGTATAAACTCTAATTTACCCCACGTTTCTTAAGTGCAGTAATGGCAATAACTAAAATAACTTGTATCTTTTTTTAATCTAATGCTAAAAAGGTTCTAGATATCCCAGTCATATAATGACATCTAAATTATCTTTAAAATCATGCAAATATGGTTCTGATGCAGTGGAAGAGTTCAGAGGATAGTGAGAGTATGGCTGGAGGTGTTTTGTGCCCCTCAGTCTGCACACTGCCAGTCTATGCAGCAGCCTTGGGGGTAAATTATTTTTAGTACTATTATAACCCTTTTTTATTATTTGAATAGCAATTTTATGACAAAACATTTATATTCAGGCTGCCTTTGTACTTGACTGAAAGAGAGCAATCATGGAGAGTGATAAGGCAACAATGGTAATGATAACTGCATTTATAAAGACGTACAGAATTTAAACAGGAGTGCTAAAATAGACTGACGATAGTTCTCTACCTGAACCTGGAGCAGAGATGGGCAAGGTTCTTGTGGTTGAGATGTCTTTGCTATTTGGGGGCAGATGACAATGCGTATGTGTAT
This sequence comes from Vulpes lagopus, assembly GCF_018345385.1. NCBI lineage: Eukaryota > Metazoa > Chordata > Mammalia > Carnivora > Canidae > Vulpes > Vulpes lagopus. The sequence goes on along the minus strand of NC_054824.1, from coordinate 17,080,802 downwards.
GTATGTGTGTGTGTGTGTGTGTGTGTGTGTGTGTGTGTGTGTTTTCCTATGTCATTGTTTCTTCCTTTTAGTTAAATGTACTTGATATGTAGATGAATGGGTAGCAATAACAACATAGGGCCATTTTGTATTCAGATTAACTATTACCATAATTTTGTCAGATTATGATTCAATGCAACTGCATTTCTGAATAAACTGTTCAACTCAAGTATTAGTTCTTAGAAAAACTAAAAATTTTTTTTTGCTTTTATCTAGCATCGGTCTATTTATCTGTCTCCTGAGGATCTACCTCTTATGAAAAATTGACAATTTACCTTGTGAAAGAAAGGAGTATGGGAATAGGAAGGGACCCTGTATCTTTAAACATATTTCAACAAGAAGTCATTCTGTTTACCTGATACCAATGTTTTCCATATATTTTTATAATTTCACTCATTTTCCTTATTCCTAACATTCTGACCATAAGTAAAAGCTAAGCTACTTCTGGTCCAGTTACATTCCTTTGTTTTTTATCTTTAAATATGTTGTAAGTATTAACATAATTAATAAAACATAATAAAAAGGATTGACATTGTGCAGTTGCCTTGTGCTGTACATAAAACTGAAACTATACAATGAGAGATAGAAATAGTATCTCCTCTTCACAAGATATCCCAAAGGTCTCTTAAAATCAGCCATACATTGCCAAAGTCTGTATTCTGTCTTCCTTTGGCTCTTCTTTTCTTCAGCAAAGTTATTAACTTCTACATGAAAGGAAAAAAATAAATTTACTTACATTCCACCTTGATTCAAAAAGAAATTAGGTGGCTTATGAAGATACATACCATAAATCTAAAACTATGAGAGGGAAATGAAGCCAAGAGAAAGCCAGGGAAGGGAAAGGGTGGAGCATGTAGTGTAACTATGGAACCAAATGCCCACTCTAAAGCCCTGTATACTGGCTACCTGTGGGCCACATGTTTAGTCCTCAGCTCTTTAACAGCCAACACAAAGATGGAACTAATTCCAGGATGCACAGAGTCAGCATCAAGAAAAGAAACATATTCTTCAGGAGATGTGCAACTATTCCAGATACACAGGCTCATAGGAAATTTGACTCCTTGGTCTTCATAGAACATTGTGTAATTCAGGGAAATATGTTTCTTAACTGTAAACTATAGTCAACACACACACACTAGTATGTTATATGTTATATTATATCTTGGTAAAGGAAGTCAGTGAAAGCAAGTCTAGGGTTGTTCATTTATTCAATAGTTACGTTTTGAGTGTCTCCTGTGAGTTATCTGGCACTGAAACAGGTATGGAATGGTAATGTAAGAGATGTAGCCCCTGCTCTCATCAAACTTACAATCTTTCCTTGACAATTGATATTGACAAATTAGTTATATGTATGCAATGAAAAGTGCTGTAGTTGGTCAGTAGGAGAAAGTTCAGATTATGTCTGTTGGTCTAACTTAACCCAGGGACAGATATCACAAATACAGGGACATCATAAAATTTGGATAGCTCTATAAGAATGACAGTTCTATGAATCCAGCTTTTAATTTGGGTCAAATAGTGGTGAATTCAAGATTGTACTTCCTGATGAGAGTCTGAAAAGTTGTTTTATTCTCTGTTGCCACTTGGGAGCAAAGCCACCATGACTCAGCAATCAGCTGACCTGTGATCAGAAGACAATAAAAATATAATTTAATATTTAGCCATATTCTATTTGTCCATATGGATGAAAAAAGAAAGAGGTGTTTACATATGCATTTTGGTGTTTAATTCTTCCATTATGAGCTTCTTATCTTTTATGACATGTTTAGTATTTTCTGTAAGCTTTATGCTAGAGTTTAATTCACGTATTAACCTGTGTCTTTAGAATTTTTAAACACAGTTGCTAACAACAATCACTATTAACAGCATGTTTCAGAAAAGATAGTTTAGATGGAATAGTTATATACCAGGAAAATGCATATTCTATTTGGAAAATAGCATTTTATGACATGAAAGAAATTATTTCTTCATCAATAATCTACTTGGACTACAAATGCTCCTGTTGCATTTTATTTAACTTTAAAAAATATTATTCAGCATAGTTTCACTTTCAAATATAGTGGTACATTTCAAATGATCTATTGATTCTGTGTTTCCCTAAGAATGGCCATGTTTGTTTTTCGAAATCCATAGTTATTTCCCTTCACATGACTTATTTGTTCCTCTTTTGGACCTGGTTGTAAACACAGAAAGAGGGAGGAGAATTATGTCTAGTAAAAGGATTATGAATCCAATGATAAAAGGATGAAAAAAAAACCCCAAAATCTTAGTGGATTCTACTTTCATGGTAAAATAGAATACCTAGTTAGTAGTAACTGCTTTTAGATAACAGGCCACACAATTTATCAGGAAGACAGTTACTATTTAGCATCAATTTACAAACATGGAAGAGATCTGGCAACTTCACCCAGAAAAGTAATTCACAAGTCTAACTATTTTGATTTGTAGCCTTCCTTTCTTGCCTCACTTACATACACAGGCCCTGTAGCCATATTAAGTGCCCACCCAACATTTCTTCTTCATCATCTTCTCCTCCTCTCCCTCCTCCTCCTTCTTCTTATTCATTCTTCATTCTTCTGTCTTTTTTGCTCCCAAGTAATGGGATAAAGAAATTATTACTATTCACTTGAGTATAGAGAGGTTTAGAAGTGCTCTGTGTGAGGTAACAAAACTTATTTCCTACACACTCTTGTATTAAAGGAAGCAGGATTTCTTTCTTTAAAGTGGTTATGTCTGTAAGAAATGGGATAGGAAATAGACAATAATTTCATCTATTTTCTGAGTAACCTAGAAATCTAGTTTCATGTAGTTTTTGGATGAAAAAACTAGAAATTTCTAGTTCTGAAGTTTTAGTTCTTCTAATTCTAAAGATCTAGAAACTTCTTGATCTTTAGAATATTCTTAGAATAAAAGTCTTCATGCTGTTCTCCATTTCCCCCATCCTCCCTTCCCGAACCTCATCCTATGACAGTCTATAAAGCTGTCTGAGAAACACAGAGAATATGTCCCCTTTCCTCTCTTTCACAGAAATATTAACGTTCTTTTTCACACTTTTACAGACTGGTTCTGGGAAAGCCAACTAATTTGGTTCTGCCTGCCCCTTAAGAAACAAACAAAAATGATATTTCTTCCCCTGGGCCATTTTAGTTCATGTTTATTGTTAAATTTAAGTCTTTCTTGGGGCTTAAAAACAGTGGTACAGAAGTGCATCCAAACCTTTTATGAAGAGCATTTAGACTAACTAGACATGGGCATGCAGAATATTAAGCACAAACCTGAGGTTCCCTTATTGTTGCCTAACACCTATTGAATGTAGCCACTATTAATTCTTCATTGGCCTTTGGTTTCTTAGCTTACAAAAAACTATTATGTACAATGGGTAAATGGGCTCTATAGCTACCTAAAGCCTATGTCAATTCTTAAAAATGAAGGATGGCTCTACTCTATGGCATAATACGGTTTCTTTGAACATTAGGGATTCTGGTCTAAACTCATGCATAATTAGTTATACTGTAAAACTAAATAGATTTTCTTCTGGGTGGCAGGTTCCTTTCAGGCACATAATGACAGAAAAATAGATTTGTTTCTTCAGATCCTTTTGTTTCCTCTTTGGCTTCCTTAGCAAAAGCTTTTTTGCACAATGGAATGCATTCCTACCAGACCCCACTGAGGAAGACTTAAATGTTAACCATATTAGGACACCGAGAAACAATAAACATAAGTTAGGTATAAGAAAAGAGAAAAATGATATGTGAAATGAAAAGAAAGATAAAGGGACTAAGAAAGTGGGAAGGAAGCAGAGAAGAGAAAGAAGAAATTGTTCCTAATCTATTTACAAAGCAAAAGTCTCAAAATGGCACTCTATTTCCAGAAAGATAAATTTTTCCATGGACAAACATTTCACTTTTTGAGAAAAGAGATTATATTAGAAACTTTGAAATATTTGTCTTCAGGTAAGAAATGTTGCCCTGGGGGCAGCCCGGGTGGCTCAGTGGTTTAGCGCTGCCTTCAGCCCAGGGCGTGATCCTGGAGACCCCGGGATCGAGTCCCTACATGGAGCCTGCTTCTCTCTCTGCCTGTGTCTCTGTCTCTCACTCTCTCTCTGTTACTCTCATGAATAAATAAATAAAATCTTAAAAAAAAGTGTTGCCCTGTGAAATGGGATTTAGTAACTTTTTAATCAAAGTAAGATGTTCACAGAATAAGAAATGATTGGGAATATCATTGCTGAAACAGGGACAAACTGTCTTTTTTTTTTTTAAGACAAGTAGCAATAATTGTTATATTTTAGACATCCTTTTCTTTCCTAAAGAATTGTTAATTGTGAAGATGTTGTGAATAAGTTGCATTGGTAAAGAGTTAAAAGGTAGTTGAATTTCAAGGATAAGAATCTCCTCCTCCCCTTGCCCTACTTGTTTGTTTGTTTGTTTTGGAAAAAGATGGCATAAGTTTTATTTTGTGGCCAGAAAGACAGGTCTTAAATGTCTTAGCTGATAACCAAAAACAGTATTTCAAGCTCAGTCAAGTAAATTCCTTAAAGGGATAGGGATCAACTTTAATACATCAAGTTCTCTTGCCTCTGTTTTTTCTTTGTTCTATGTACACTCTCTGTGTACATGTGAAATATGATGTCAGATCCAAGAGATGGTACTGAAATGGGTAACATGGCAGCATGCTGTTTGATCTTCAGGAGTACCCTGTGCTTACATCCCTAGATGCTGCATTGAAAATTTTAATACCAATAGTTTTGCAAGACTAATTTGCCCACTGCATGTAAATCATAAACAACACCAATTCTGGTTAGCTATCTAGTGGGATTTGATAGTGACAGTTCTATTGTGTAGCTTTTTCTTTCTTTCTTTCTTTCTTCTTTCTTTCTTTCTTTCTTTCTTTCTTTCTCTCTCTCTCTCTTTCTTTCTCTTCTTTCTTTCTTTCTTTCTTTCTTTCTTTCTTTCTTTCTTTCTTTCTCTTCTTTCTTTCTTCTTTCTCTTTCTTTCTTTCTTCCTTTCTTTCTTCTTTCTTTTCTTTCTTTCTTTCTTTCTTTCTTTCTTTCTTTCATTCTTTCTCTTTCTTCTTTCTTTCTTTCTTCTTTCATTCTTTCTTTCTTTCTCTTTCTTTCTTTTGATTATTTTTAAAAATTTATTTATTCATGAGAGACATAGAGAGGCAGAGACATAGGCAGAGGGAGATGCAGGCTCCCCATGGCGAGCCTGATGAAGGACTCCATCCCAGGACCCGGGGATCACGACCTGAACCAAAGGCAGACACTCAACCGCTGAGCCACCCAGGTGCCCCTTGTGTAGCTTTCAAAAAAGCCACACTATTCACAAAGTTTTTACCTTCCTTTGATGTATGATGTTTAGGTGGAAGTACTAGTGGATATGGGAGGATAGGCAAAAGTCTAGTAATATACACTCACAGATATTTAGCCCACATAAAATTCTAATTGTAGAATCTTAGAACTGGCAGTGTTCTTAAAGGTCATTAACTCTAATCCCCATATTGTAGGGATGAAAAAATGAGGCTTAAAATGGAATTCTCAAGACCCCATTATTAGAAGAATAAATAGTAGAAATTATGTCTTAAAAACTAAACTTTGCTTCTTTTTTTTTTAAGGCTCTGGCCTCTTCAGTGATATTATTTTCCTCCTACTTATATATTACTTTTTGAATATAGGCTGAGTGAAAACATAAATGTTGTGATTCCATTCTGCACAAAATTATCTCTGACTACTTGTATGATTAACTCTGAGTATTCGGCTTATGTATAACATTTCTTAGGAAGCAATTTCTAAAAATACACTTTTGTTTATTTTTTGCCTATCTTAGGTTTATGGAATTATAGAAATGAAAATAAATCTCTAATATATCAACTCAATTTAACTTTACTTTACAAACAAGGAATTGAGGCTCAGAGAGATTTTGTCACTTTGCACTAGGTTCATAGCCCTTAATGATCAAGCAAGTACTAAAATGCCAGGTCTCAGGACTCAGTCCATTGCCCTTCATACTCTAATGCATTACATTCATTCCATTTATATTTTATAAAAAATTAAATTATGAAATATTTCAAGCATGAAGAAAAATATGAATAAAAGAGAAAAGAGAATAATACAACTAATACCCATGAATACTAGGGTTTTTAAAATCATAATGTTTTGCTCTATTTGCTTCAGACCATTTTGTCTCTTCATTTTCAGGAATAAAGCAGATACAATTTAGCCCTCTGTGTACACCTCTCCCACTTCCCCCTTATATTTTTATTTTAATATGTAACTTTCCAACTTTTGTTTAGAAAAATTTCAAATATACAGAAAAGTAGAAAGAATCTTATAGTGATCCTCATGTAACTACCATTTAGGTGGGTCTATTAACATTTTACTCTATTGCTTTGTCACACATGTATTCATTTAGTTGTTCCTACATTCTTCAATTCATCTATTTTTTGATGCATTTCAAATAAAAGTGCAGACATCAGGCACTTTCCCCTAATAGCTAGCATGCATGTCACTAGTGAGTGTTCTATTTGTTTACATTTTTTTCTTTTGTGTAAAGTTTACATACAATAAAATACACAATTCTTAAGTGTATATTGAGTTTTGACAATTGTATGTACCTGTATAGCCATCCCTAGGATCATGCTGTGGAACACTATCATCACCCTAGAAAATTCCTTCATGTCCCTTCTCAGTCAATCCCTGCCCCAACCCACTTAAAACCAGCTACCTTTCTGATATTTTCCAGTATAGATTAATTTTACCTGTTTTAGAATAGAACATAAATGGGATTACATAGTATGTTCAGTTTTGTGCAGAACTTTTTTCACTCACCATGCTTTTGAGATATATACATACTCAGGTGTATCAGCAGTCAGTTCCTGTTTATTGCCAGCTATATTTCATTGCATGGTTGAATTGTGGTTTATCCACTCTCTTTTTGTTAGAATGTAGGCTTTCTTATTTTTGTCTGTTACAAATAAAGCTTCTATGATAGCCACTCCAGCCTTATACTTATTATTTAAATGGTACATCTTTTCCTATCCATTTAATTTTAAACTATCTGTGTCTTAGTATTTAAGACTCATCTCATATGGGGCACCTGGGTGACTCAGCTGTTGAGCATCTGCCTTTGGCTCTGGTGGTGATCCCGGGATTCTGGGATCGAGTCCCGCATTGGGCTCCCTGCAGGGAGCCTGCTTCCCCCTCTGCCTATGTCTCTGCCTCTCTCTCTGTGTCTCTCATGAAAAAATAAATAAAATCTTAAAAAAAAAAGTTCATCTTATATACACAGCATAGACTTGGGTCTTGCTTTTTAAAAATACTCTGACAATCTCTGTTTCTTTATTGAAATTAACATGCCTACACTTAAATGTAATTATTGATGTTGTTGGACTTAGGTCACCATTTTAAAAAATTGTCTTCCATTTTGACCCCTCTGATTTTTATTATTCTGTTTTTACTTTGCTGTCTTATTTTCTACTATAGAAATGTTTTTAGGATTTTCAAAATTCCATTTATATGTGTTTAATGGTTACTTTAGGAATTACAATGTACATCATTATTTTTTCACAGTTTAGTTAGCATTAATATTGTATTACTTTAAAATGTAGAAACTTGGGCAGCCAGGGTGGCTCAGCGGTTTGGCGCCGCCTTCAGCCCAGGGTGTGATCCTGGAGACCTGGGATCGAGTCCCACGTCAGGTTCCCTGCATGGAGCCTGCTTCTCCCTCTGCCTGTGTCTCTGCCTCTCTCTCTCTGTCTCTGTCTGTCTGTCTGTCTCTCTCTATTTATTTCATGAATAAATAAATAAAATCTTAAATAAAATAAAATGTAGAAGCTTTGCAACCGTATAGCCTATTTACCACTTCCCACTCTATGCATATAAAATTTGTGTATTGTTTTTGCCTTCTACTGTTCAGCTGCTACAGGAGGAAATATTCAATGCAAGATCATTTTTGAAAATTCTTTTTTTTTAAAGATTTTATTTATTTATTCGTGATAGACAGAGAGAGAGAGAGAGAGAGGCAGAGACACAGGCAGAGGGAGAAGCAGGCTCCATGAAGGAAGCCTGACGTGGGACTCAGTCCCGGGTCTCCAGGATCATGCCCTGGGCTGAAGGCTGGCAGTAAACCACTGAGCCACCCAGGGATCCCCTGAAAATTCTTAATTTCTTTAAAGAAAGAAAAAGGAAACTAAGAAGAAATTATGAATGAAATAGTATAACTAAGAATTAAAGCTATGAAGTAGCATGAAATCTTAATAACCTATGATAATAGTATAATAATAAGTAATCTGTAATAATTAAAAGAAGGGAATAAATAATTTTCTCAAAAACTGTGGAAGATTATGAATGAGATCAAAGACAAAAACATTTTAAAGTTTACATTCTTAATTCTAATGTTTAAATGAAGAAGATACATGACACAATCTTTTCTGACTGATTTGCTGAAAAAATAATCAGCTATCAAAAGAAAGTTTTCAGAAGCTGCACCAAGATTCTTTTTTTTTCCATCATATAGGGCTGAGACAGGGTGGCGGAAAGAATCAAACAGGCCAACCAATTATTTGGCCAATGGTTTTATAACTTTGTAGATCACAAAGGGTCTTTATCCTTTGGGGACCCAGGACTGATGATGGCTATCCTATGACTAGGTCAGTTAGTAGGACTAAAATTAACTGTAGTGGTACTTTACTTATGTAGGTAGGGAAACAGCAGTGGGTTCAGCCACTTTATTCAACTCCTTTTGTGAAGTCAGAAGTTGACTGGCCTTGTGTGGAAAAATCAATAAGACATTTATAAACCTTCATGAAAAAAAAGATTTTTGAAAGGGGAATATGTCGGTTACATGGAGAGATGACCCTGTGTGAAGGTGGGAAGGGTTAGAGTAAGCGGATTAAGCTGCAGTGAGTACAGGGAACACACGCCAGTATTTTTGATTTATGTTAGCGTTCATGTAGTGAGCACTATCTGGAGAATAGCGGTGCTTTTCAAACTCTGTTGATGAAACCCTGCACACACATTGCAGCACTGGGAAGCTGCTGGAGTGTGCTATGCTGAATGATTCTGTTTGGGGGTAGCTGATGATCCTTTTATTTCTTCAGGGATGCCTGGTGAAATCTTTAGAGTTGGGATAGATGATATTTTGGCTTAAACTTCCTGCTTTTTTAAATTCCTGCACAGCTACATTTATTGGTGTGTCTAACTTTTAGATTTGAAAGTTTGACCCTCTTCCTCTCTTTTTTCCTCACTGCTTTCACTTCTGCATGATTATTTAGGATGAGTCTAGTTGTCCTGGATGTGTCAAGTTATCAAATATATGACACTCGTTTATTTTAACTTTGGTAAAAATTTTGGTAAAAATTTTAACTGATCTGCATTTGTGCAACACTTTTAGTGCCCTGTAATTTTGTTTTTCTTAATTATGCTAAGGATATTAATTCCTATAGAATAAATTATTATTGGATTCAGAAATAAAGGAATCTAGATCTACAGCTGCTTTATGAATGCATGCCTCTCCACTGAAGAATGTTTAGCATTATAGGAATTGAGTATATTTGGTCAAAGTGCAAACATGTTGGTATGAGACACTGCACAAGTGGATGGGCCTTTTGGCTAAATCTGCCTATATGCCCCTAGAAGCTTTCTTGTTGTATCTTATATGATTTTCACTGCTGAAGCTGCTTTTTAATTTGTAAATGTGGAATGGGCTGGATCAAAGTCTTAGAAGATTTAAGGAATCTAATCCAATTTGATGTAGAGCAAAACACAATTTAAAATCTAAATAATTCCCAAACTCAAGAAGCTGCTTTCTGATCTACCTTCTTTTCCAATCTTCACAAAGTGAGACTCTTGCTTTAATTTTCTCTTCCCAAGATAGGCAACTCTTCTATGCATCTCTCTGGCAACCTTAAAAAAATTACCCTTGCACTGGTTCATTTGATTTAGTGGTCTGGAAATTTGAAAATGAGGTTGTCTGTTAAAGGTGACCCCCTGCAGTGGCTTTGGCAGCATGGGGTGTTCGGAGCAGGGAACAACAATGGCAGGAAGCCCCCTGAAATAGCAGTAGTGCTGACATGATTGGGCAGAGCAGTAAAGGCTGATTTCCTTACACTGAAGCTCTCCTGCCCCAGGCGTCTTCCTCTGACTGTCACCCCATTAATGCACAGCAATTGCTAGACAGTCTCCAAGTCATCACCTTCTGAAAAACAACAGATGGGTTAACTGGCTTGAGGTCACTCAATGAGTCAGGAGCTGAGCTGGGGTTAAGTCCCCAGTCTCCTCATACCCAACCTGGTACAGGACCAAATGTATAGGCTATGGCTCCATCAGCATTTCTAATGCTTGGGGAGCAAGGTCATTAAAACGGCTCTAAACTGATTAAACCAGGTTTATATCCACTTTCTCTTTTGTCCCTCTCTCTCTCCCTCTCTTCTTATTTTCTCCCTTCCTTCCAAAAAATATCCTCACTTGATCATGCACCACTTTCTATATATATCAGCAAAGATGCCTTCTAATTATACTGTCTGCTTCTCTTTGTAGTCTCCTTATATCAAATGATAATATTCCTGTATCTCATCACATTTAATCATTAAAACTATAAAATTGGAAATTAAAACATTACAAGGTTTACTCTGAGTTTTAGAAGAGGAATTTTTTTTTCTTAAATGACTGTTCTGATTCTGTATGTGAGTTGCTACATTTAAGTAGCAGCTACTCTTTTGATTGTGTGTGGGGAGATAGCAGATCTGATATCTGCACACAAGAAAAAAAGTGACTTTAGTTAGTAAGTTCAGACTGTTGAACTTACAACCAAGCTTTTATCCAAAGGCACTTGAAAGATATCAAAATTAGCCACTGAGCTTAAGTACTTCATTCTGACCAATTGCAAAACTGAATCAACGTCATAAAAGAGAGACCAACAAATGTGGGATGGGGAGGAAGGGGAGAAAAAGGCAGAGAGCAGGGTGAAAGAATAAAGTTTTAAAAAATGGGATTAATTTTATAAGCGATTTGGAAAGATGGATAATAGACTTGATTGTGAATGACAGCCTCTTGAATCAGTGATTTGTAATCTTTTTTAAAATTTAAAAATTTTTTGTTTCTAGACCTGGTCTCTGAATAAAGTTTAATAATGTCATGAGCTCTCTCCCCAGAAACATACATTTATTTTTATCATACACAATTTTTTGAATACAATTTTAGATATTAAACTCCCTTAAAGCCCATTCAAGACTATAGGTTAAGAAATCTTAATTGAAGCAAATAGAAAAAAAAATCTAGGGAAAAACCCCCAAAACAAAATATTTCTGAATAATATTGGACTTAAACTGGGGATTTTTAGCTAAACCGTGGACTTCTGACTCACTTTCTCATATATCACCTTACTAATTATAAAAGCTACCGACACTTGCTTTTGAAATTCTCAGCCCTCTTATGCTCTTGCTCTATAAAACAGGGCTCTCAATTAATTAGTATCATCATATAATTAAGCAGTGAAAGGAATTGTGAGAAGTTATTTGAATTTATAATACAACCCTTGGCCATTAGATTAGGACAAACTTAAAACCATTCTAAAAAGTGAAATTACGATAAAAAATTTCCAAAGAAAATTCTGCAACTATTCTCAATAGTTAATGTCAATGTCTAATACTTTTCTGTAAGAAAAATAATTTTTTCTTTATATCTGACCTAAATTCTTCATACTTCAGATTAAATAGTTATTTTTTTATCATCACTGGGAATTGAACACAGCTGGTCAACAACTTCTGTGTGGCACGGCTCAGAGCCGTACCTTATTTTTTTAATCAACTAAAATATGTAGATAATAGGTTGTTTTGATTGTATATTTAGTCTTGATCAGCTCCTAAAAGATTTCGCTGTGATTTAAACTCCTTGAATTTCAGCTTACGAACCAGAGTTTCTTTGGAACAAGCAAAACATGTTAAAATAGCAATTACTCTTGTAATTGCAAATAGCTGAAAGTTCCTGGATTTTTGATGCTCTTATTCTAGGTTTGATTTTCAATATGTTTTTGATTGCCTCCCTCAAATCTCTTTGCATTTTCTTGTAGTTTTATTTTTTAAAAAATCATGTTTATGGTTTTAAGCTCATCAGGGGAAGAAATGGAAGTCAGTTGGGGGATGAAATAGGAAGGAAGCAAAAGAAAAAATTTCCAATCTTTTAAGATGCTATATTCTTTTAGAGAATTCCATTCAAACAAGAGTATTTTCCTGACCACTTTATGTTCATTTTCAGTTAATATGTTCATTAGACTTGCTTGTGGATTCTTTGCAAATTCAACCTGAGTTAGAGTTAAAGGTTCTAAGCTTTCATCAGTGAAAGGAATAAGTTGGGTTTTTGTTCCCCACTCTACCTTTTTTTCTAAAAATGTCTGAAAGAAGTTTTTCATATTTCCATGACATTCTTGTTACTAAGCCATTGATCCTTTCAAGTGTGACACACAGTACAGTATTCCTTATTGGGAGATTTGTCTTCAGTATCTCTGTAGGTTAATCCGAATGGCATATGCTCTATTCAAAGGATCTCTTTTAGTACTTTTCTGTTTCCTAATCATGACCTTATATATTGACTTCAGGTCTTAACTACAATTCCCTTTGCTGGATACAGTGTTTATAATTTAAGGAGACATTTTAAATTGCCTTAGCAAGATGTTAATTAAAAACAGAAATTCTCTGAATCATTTTTGTGCATTTCTTTTCTCATGAATTATTTTAACATCTCATACTCAGTTGCAGCAGATGACATAAGATCACAGTCTCGCAAACACACATGATAAACGTAATGCAACAATATTAGAAATCAATAGTGTGTGTTTTATTGTATACTGTACCTAAAATATACAATAGGGTGACTTACATAAATCATTTATTCCCAGTCATGATTGATGACCTCATAACTCACGAGTGACGGGGCAAAGCAGAGCCCCAAACGAGTTATGAAATGTCATCAATAACAAGTGGAAACAAATGATTTATCCAGTGTCACAGCCCATTGTATGTTCAGTTTATGCAACAGCAGTTAATGATAAAAACACCCCAAATGGGTGCAGCTTGTATTTTATCCATCATATATGCACATGCTCTTCCTACACTATTTTACACTAGGTTAGTGCTTATTGTCCATGAAGAAAATGATCAAGGTTGAAATAGGAAAGTGAGTTGATAGAGAAGATATGATCTTTATATATATATATAAATCCTTTTGGAATCCCTTTCCTCTTGACTAGGTTTTTCCTCTTATTTTCTTCTTAAAAAAATCTATCCCCATTTCTAGCAAGGAAAACAGAAAAGAAGAATATCTGCAGCTATATAACTCAACTGATTTATTTTTCAGTTGACATTCTAGAAGAAAGAAAGCATGATTTTTAAAGTTAAAGGATGTTATATGACTTTAACACTATTTTTTTCTTATGTTTTTCCTGACAACATAGATTAGGATGAAGGAGTTTTATATTTCCATATTCAAAGGTAGTTTTGTGACCATATCCTATGCATCCTATGTATGTTTGGAAGTCCTGCATTTGCAACATTAATATACAGCTATACTCTCATTACAAATTTAGAGATATGTTTCACTGATGTTAGGAATATTGGTGGTTGCCAGAAGCTTGTCTTTGAGGTTAATTTTACGAGGTCCCAGTTCTAATTCCTCAAAATGATATTAACTTTTGGGGGGAAAATACCATTTAAAGAGAATGAACTGAATTAAAAGTCTGTCCCTTGTGACACCCTCCTTCAATATTTACAATATTGACTCAGAGAACCCCAGAATCTTGTTAGATAGAACTTTATTAAGTGAATTTAAGAGACTGTAATATGGGTACCATGCTGTGCTGGTTGTTGCACAAAGTTAAGCAAATATAGCTTTTACTTGAAATGAACAAATTAGACAAAGGGTAAAGGGGCAATTAGACATACAAATATCTTTGTGAGTCTTAGCAGTTATGGAAAACACATACTGTTTGTAGGTATTGTATGAAAGCAAATATGTGTCAAGCTCTACATCTCCCTTTTGATTCCTCCAGAATATATTTCCAAAATATACCCTGAATCTGCCTACGTTTTCAAATATCCCCTGTCATCATTGTAGTCTAAGCAAGTATCTTTTCTCCTCTGAACTGTCTTGTTTGGAAGCGCCCAAACTTGATTGTCTATTTCCTCTCTCCCATCAACATATTCTGCATATAGCAGCCCTGAGTGATCTAAAACTACAGCACTCCCTGATGTAGCTCTTCAATGTCTGCACAATACATTTAGAATAAATCTAAACTCCTCTAACTGAATTGATAAGTGGTCCCTATATAACTCTCCAGCCTTATCATAATCCATTTTCCCTCTCATTTTAGCCACATGTTCTTTTTTTCATTTACCCATAGGGGCTGGCTGAGCTCCTTACTGCTTTAGCATCTTTTCCTGTCCTATTCCCTTTGCTTGGAATTTGTCCTTTGGCCTGGTTATCACCTGCTCATCATTCAGATTTCTATTAATATGGCTTTTTCTAAGAAGTCTGCTCTGAATTTTGTTCTAAATCAGGCCCCCAATGCAATGTGTCAGTCTACTTTTCCTTCCCAATGTCTATCACAACTTTGTCTCCATTTTATTTAATAGTCCTTTTTTCTGAAGATATCTATCACAATTTTTATATTAATTATATATTTATCTCCCCATCTAGGCTTTTAGCTCTATAAAGGAGGGTATATAAATTTTATTAATTTTTTTCTCCTCAGTACTAACACAGTGCTTGATACCTTAATAAATATATATATTTTTTGAAAAAAAGGTTTGAAAATGACACAGTAGAAAAATTAGTAATTTTCTTTGAATAATTTCTCATTCATTGATCATCTACTACAGAAAAACTACAAAACCCAATGCTGTGGAGATTTACTAAAAGATTTGAAAAATAGTTTTTTATCCTTGGAAAATTTATACTAAATATGAGCACCTAAAATCAATTCAAGTGTTTATTGAATATATACAAGTAGAGGAGAGGCAGAGCTAATCCTGGAAGCTTACTTGATGCTCAATTTAAAAATATGAGGAAAAGATTAGCAAGTGGGAACACAATGAACATTGTTATTTCCCATACTGGACTGTGCATGTAATCATGATAGCATAAATTACTGGAAAGTTTTTACTTTGCTGCTATGGACTAGATTCTGTCTCTTAAGAATTCATGTATTGAAGCCATGAGCCCCCCAATAGGATAGTACTTGGAGATGGGGTTTTTGGGAGGTTATTGATTTAATGAGATCAAATGAGGTCCTCATGATAGAGTTAGTATTCTTAAAAGAAGAGACTCCAGAGACCTTGCTCTCCCTCTCTCTATACACACTCAGAGGAATTCTTGTTGTATGTGAATGAACATACAACAAGAAAGCAGCTATTGACAAGCCAAGAAGAGAACTCTTATTTGGATCTGACCATGCTGGGACCCTGATCTCAGACTTCCAGCCTCCAGAAATGTAGGAAAATAAGTTTATGTTGCCTAAGAAACACCCAGACTGTGGTATTTTCTTATGAATCCAAGTTGGCTAAGACACGTTTACCTGAGGATGTGCTTTTCCAGATTAGAAAAATTCTTGATTTGAAAAATTGAAAACTAAAATGCAGATTTAAACTAAGCTAAGAAGCTATAAAAATGAGAGTTATTACTTACCAGCTATGTACCTTGGTAGTACAATGGTATGGGCTTAAGAAGATAGAAGGTGGCATCAATTTCCATTCACTAGCTTCATAAGTAAACTTTCCTGCATAACATTCCCCAAGCATTTCTGTTGAAGTTCATAGTTCATAATTGAAAACGACTTACTGTGTTACCTTCCTGCAAGATGGCTTCATTGATCAGCAACCTGTAATCCCTTAAAACAAATGGATTTATTAAGAATTTGAACTATGGCAAGCCAGAGAAGGTCTGCCAAAATAGGATCCCAGCTTTGTAGTGGGTGTGTGGTGGTTTAGGGCCCTGAGCATCTCAGAAAGGCAGTACTGTGTTGGGAAAGGGGTTGAAAAAACACATAGAACTAAATTCTTAGGCCTCTTGCTTAAAGCAATCCTTGCTTTAATTATAATTTCTTTTCCATATCTCTTGCCTAAAACTCTGATTAGAGTTTGCCTAATCCCATTAAATTTTATAATAGTTGATGATGGAATTGAATGATTTCCTTTTAGATTAAATTAGGAGTTACTGCGGTCCATACCTGCAATAGGATGTTTATAGATCAGAACCCAAATGTAGGTTTCCCAGATGTTACCTTATTGAGCCTGTCATATATTATAGGAATATGAGATTGAGTAGCTGTCCCAAGGATGAAGCAATTTGTGGTAGCTGACTCTTTTTTGTGGTTGGGATACTTTGCACGATAACAGCCTGGCAGAGCAGAGAGGATTGTCAGGTACTGAGAGACACTTGAGTCCTAAACCTATGCACAAAGTTGTTAGTCATAGCAAAGAACTGTCATTCTCTGTTTTCATCTCTCTACTAGCCAGCCATGTGTTATCTCTGTCCTTTAAAGTCATACCTAAGCTTTAATTTTGCCCTGATTTCACCCAAATAAAGATGGCTTGAGGATGGAAGGAAGAATAAAGAGAAAATACAGTGAAATTCCCTGTGTTATCCTAGACACGGCTCTAGGGACTTCCTCTTATAAATTAAAGTGATTTAGTGATCTATTTCTTTATGACTGATTTCTTGCCTTATTCTCACTTGTATTTAAAATAACTTACAAAAATAATGCTACAAAACTATAATAATTGGGACCAGCTGAAATATAAATCAGTGTGGAATAGTGATTCAATATCCTAGTTGTAAAACCAAAACACCTTTTTGTTTTGTTTTGTTTTATTGCAGATAGCCAAGTCTTACCCCAGATCTTTCTACCAGACTCTAGAATCTGAGCCAGGGTCATGTATAGTTTTAAAGGTGGTAAATTTGATGTGTAGTTAAAATTGAGAACATTTTTCGTAGGTCAGGAATTCACCTAGATAGCTCTGGTTCAAGGCCTGTCCTACTGTCAGGAAATCAGCAGTTCCCCTTCCATGATGGTTTACTCAAATGGCTCAGTTCTTTGTCATATGAGCCTCTCCATAGGCTGTTTGGGTTTCTGCATAACATGGTAGGTAACTCCTTCAGAACAAGTGATACAAGAGAGAAAAGAAGGTTAGAGCCATAATGTCTTTTATTTTTTTAACTTTAAAAAATATTTTATTTATTTATTCATAGGAGACACAGAGAGAGGCAGAGGGAGAAGCAGGCTCCATGCAAAGAGTCTGATGCAGGGCTCCATCCCAGGACCCTGGGATCAGGCCCTGAGCCAAAGGCAGACACTCAACCACTGAGCACCCAGGTGCCCCCATAATGTCTTTTATAACCTCGCCTTGAAAGTAACATTCTACTAGTCAAAAAGACTAACGCTAATATGGTGTAGGAGGGTGCTACACAAAGCCATGAATACCAGTTAACAGAAGTCATTGGGGAGAATTTTGCAAGGTGGTTACCATACCTATGATGACTCACAACAGCTCCCATTCCATGAATTAGGGAATAATTGTTGGAATTTTGCCAGCTGTCAAGAATGTCTATTTCTACTGTAACACTCAGGAAGTAGGGAAATAACTACAGAATGAATTTTCAGACACACTGACTAGAATGAGAGGTGGGCTTGGGCCAAAACTTAATATATTATATAACTACCATAAGCCTTTTCTGTGATTAGTAGATCACAGTGGGTCCCCAATAGTTAATTTTATCTGAGAGTCCATATTGCAGATCTTTAAAAGATCTGAGTATTTCTCCTTGCTCAGTGTATAGTCACTGAAGTAAATGGCTGCAGTTACTTTGGGGAAGACTGAGAGGTGATATCATCATAGGTTCTTGTATATCAGTACCTTGCCTTCTATGTGAGAGGCTGTAATTTTTCTCCTAGGATGACTAGTCAAGTCTGTTTACCAGACATGGAGGTTTTCATTATACAGCCCAAATAAAGCTGTTCATTTATTTAGTTATAAGGACCCTATTGTTAATAAGTCATTGTCAATTTCCTTCTGATGGTCCCTCTAGCCCTAATACCTATCATGGTAACAGTATTCTCTTTGCCTTTTGTAATTAAGTCTCTGCTACCCTTGCATCTTACCATGCCTGCTGAAGTCAAGAAACTCATTTCAGTGGCAACATGAGATGGCTCCTTCCTCCATGCCTTTAGAGGACAGTTATGACAGTGCTTTCTGAGGAGATTGGTGCTTGTTAGGCAATTCAGTTGTTAATGTCTTTGTGAAGATAGTGTGCTTTGGACTGGAAAAAATAGGTGGTGGTTGCATGTGATAAATTGACTTCAACATTTTTCTAAGTCTTGAATTTCCCCTTCGATGTATAACTAAGACTTTTCCAGCGCCTCCACCAGATTATTTTAAGTCACCAATGATTTTAGGTTTCAGACAACTAACTGATGACATGCTGACATTTGACTCATATCTGGAAGAAAATATGGTGTGGCATGTAAAAAAATTGGCATTCAATTAAAAGTTAGCATCCTCAAGTTGGGTCATTTCCAGTTCTTCATGCAAGGTAGAATCAGCCCCACCAGTCAGGGTAGGAGGTCGCTGTTGACTCAATAGATTTGGTAGGATTTGGGAGTGTTGTGTACTCAAAGATATTAGAAAGATTACAATTATCATCTTTATCAATTGTCACCAAATTTTCAAGGTTCTATTCTTTTCTAAGCAAGTTTCTAGTTTTCACAAAAGAAATGTAAGACTTTATTGTAATTCAGCAACTAAAGGATCAGATTCTTCTTTTGATTTAGCTCATCAGCTCTGTGACAGTGGAGATAAGAGATTCAATCTTTTAAGGCAAAGTAACTTTCTTTTTTCTGCTTATGGCTTAAACAAAGACTTTATGTTAGACTCTATTTTTCTTCCTATACATCTCCAATGCAGTTACAGAAACTAATCTACGTGACCATCCTTGCGTTATTATGCTCATCATACTGTTTTGGAAATTGCTACTATTTTATTACAGTTGTACTTTCCATAGGCACTTCATTCCAGGTCACCATAGATGGCAAGTGAAGTATCTGTTTTACTACTAGAAACCATGGTCTACCAATATTCAACACTTTTTGGTAGCCACATTCTCACTTCTTTTTTTTTTTTTTTTTAGATTTTATCCATTTATTCACACAGAGAGAGGCAGAGGGAGAAGCAGGCTTCCCATGGGGAGCCCAATGTGGGACGCTATCCTGAACCAGAGATCACATCCTGAGAAGAAGGCAGATGCTCAACCACTGAGCCACCCAGGCATCCTGTGGTTCTCGCTTCTTTTAAGCAGACTCAGATATTCATTTTTGAGTATTTCATTTACCATTTTTTAATGATAACAGCCTATATCAGTCAAGGCACAGTTGCTGACAGTAGAGACCACTTTAGCTATTTAAAGCAAAAAGAAATCAAGTGAAAGGAATTATGTGCTTAGAAAATGTTGGAATTCTGGGAGGATTGGGAGTTTGGTTGGGCCTCTAGGGAGACTTCCAGAATAATGTTTCAGAATAGTTCTGCCAAGAAAATTGAAAACTCTACTAAAATTAGAAGGCTGGGTAATCAAAACTCTTGTAGACTTCAGAGCCACACCACAGTTACTAGATCTGACCCAGAAAAAATGGTTGTCTTGTGCATCAAGTCTCTATTCAACTTAAATAAGTACTGAATTTGTGTCATGCCATCTAATTGCTAATATCTCAATTGCATCTAGAATTTTAGATACAAGGGAATATGGGGAATGAGAACTTTCTAACCTTTATAATACAGAATTTAAAGTATTTATCACAGTTCTTATAAATTTATGGTAAATTCTTGAAGAACATTATTTTTATTGTTACCAAGAAATATATGTCATTTGAATGCATTTTACTGTTTAATGTTTCCTTTACTGTTTAGGGTAGACTTGCATCTAGTGTTCTCCTTATTCATGGTCCTTGTTGGCAGAGAATGACTATTATGCAAATGGATTTTATTTCCAATTGCTCTGTTGGCAGGTGTCTTCAGATTTTTGCACCTAGTGCATTCACTGTACTGCACTCTTGTTAGCTTCCTACAGTGAACAGCTGAACAATTATTTGAGTATTATTTCACAGGTTCTTATAACAAATGGCACAATTCTTGTGCATCCGCCATTTGTTAAACCTATCTTAGTATTCTGAAGATAACTAGAAGACCATGAGAATATAGTGAATAAGAAAAATGTCCAGAGAAGAGGATGCTTATAATATATTCAAAGTATCTTTAGTTTGATATTTGTCTCTGGTTAGTAGCACACCTTCTTAAGTCTTGCTTGTTCTCATAACGATTGCTTTGTTTGTTATTAAAATGAGAGGATAGACAGTGTCAGGATTCAGAGATACTTAGCTAAATAATAATGAAAATTCATATATTGATTGTAAATGCTAGATACAAACCATAATTCTTATATAGTAGCCTAAATATTGACAAAACTGTACAGATGTGAAAGAAAAAGTACTTCTGAAAATGTTGACATTTCCTAGAAGGTTAGGGTTGGAGGGGATCTTAAAGATCATCTAGTCTAACTTTCTCATTTCATACCTTGGAGGACTGAAAAACAGAGCTGAAGTAAATTGTCCAGAGTCGTGAAGGTGGTTCATTGTAAGGCCCAAAGTAGAAGTCAGTCTCCTTTGAAATTCCATCTAGTATAGGGCTCTAGCCACTATAAAATACCTTTTCCTTTAATATTCTTAGTATTCATTATGTAGCTTGACCCATGCTTCTTATAGTATTAAGGAAATAAAAATGTTTAAATTAGTCTCACTGTTAAAATGTAGAGAAATATTTATGATCCTTTTCTGCAGTTTAAAATGAAGATTTTGAATGTGACTTGGAAATGTTGTTTGCAGAATAGTCTGCCTTCCAAAAGTGGTGTATCAACACTTTCTTTTCTTAGAGAATTTTTTTGTTGTCCAATAACTGCTTTTTCATATTCAGTGGAGTGGAGCAGCAGTGGCATCTGATGATTAATTAGTTCAAAAAGTGTTAGTTCCCCAAGGATAGCCTGTTAGATACTTTCCAGGTCATTTAAAAAAAGAAATCTATTGCTCATGTTTACAGGTGGTGGCACACTGAATTTAGATTGGTTATAAGGCATACAATGAATTTACTACTTCTGCAGTTCTCTTTGCTAATCCTGTTACAGTAATCCTGAGCAAAGATCCAAGTTTATATTTGACAACAGAGGGATAAATACTTGCCTCTTTGATTCTATATTACAAATATTCTTTACACTTCCTTTTTAGATTCTTGTGATAGCCTGCATCACTTTAGCTTATAGTTCCTAGGGAATTAATTTCTTTCTGAATCCTAAATGATTTTGTTAAATTAATTGGGCGGATTCTGTAAATGTTTGGTAATCATCCTGTATAGGACTGTGGATACCAATACATCAAAGTCACCATTCGATTTAATTCCTGAAGTTGTCCTCCACAATGTTGGTGTTGGATTACATAATAAAGTGTAATATGTTCTTTAAAATATTATTTTGATGCTTTTCATGTTTGAAAATCACACTTGATCTTGGTTCTAAAATGGTAGCTTAAACACATTCTAAAATGGTAGTGAAACTAAGAGATTCTTAGGAGAAACTATGATAGAAAGATAGGGAGTGTTTTATATAAATGTAATCAGAGCCACAGGTGAAGATTATTATCTGATACATAATTGATTTGGCCTTTCTAGGTTTTAGAGTCATTGAAACCTATGGGGGAAATTTTAGTTGCCTCAATATAGGGGGAGCAGGTGTCGGGTCTCATTATTAAGAAACACCATAATATAGGTGCTGAGAGCCCTACCTTATAGGTTACAATAGTCAAGACCACACATTTTTCAGTAAGTACCTGCCATATGTCTCATGTTGTGTAGGGTGTTCCAGGGAACCAAAGAAGCAGAAATGGGCAAGGCCATGGTGGCATGCCAGGGAAAAGCAAACAGTGGACCCTTTTAATTTAATTTATTAACCATTTTTCCTCAGCTATAGGAAAGAGTTAATTTGAAATGCTGAACTGCAAGATATACTCCAAACAATTATAAATGCTAATGTTCTGGTTCTCAAGGGCTCAGAAAATGGCTATCAGTGAAAGCAAAATTAGACCTTCATCATTTTTTTTCTTTTTGTTGCTATCTGAAAGAGATCTCATGGGCTGAATGTCACTTTTAGTCCTTTCCTGTGTCTATTATGCATTTATTGAGCTTCTTTAATTACAATCTTGAAAGTGTCAAGTAAATAGATTAAAGACTGCCAATATTAATTTTTAAAGGTATTTAAAATCTGTGAGAACTTTTCTTTCCTCCTCCTTGGAAAACAAAGGCAATGGCTCAGGGCTTTAATTTGGTTTCAGTTTTAACTCTGGTTGATTGTTGTAAATATTGTGCAAATTAATTTCACAGAAAATCTATTTTTGTATTAAAAGTTGAACAGTGTATCTGTTGAAATGTTCTCTTATTTTTATCTAGATATACGTTATCTTGATAGTTAATGCTTGCATTTCTAGGCTGAAAAAGTTTACAAAATTTATCCAAAAAATACAATTTTCCCCTCATTACTCACAGTCATAATCATTACCATAGGCTATTTGAAAAATCATCAATCTGCGTTCAGCTCTGTGCTGTGAACTTAAACTGCTAATTTACTGACTTGTATATTAATACTGCCTTTTTTCCCCCTAGAAGAAAACTATTTCATGTTGTAGAAACTTGTAATAAATTAATCACCCTACAACCCTTTATGAGGTAGAATGTTTTATTAACTCCACCATCATTTCTCTTGTCTATCTTCGGTAGAGGTGGGCAATTTTTGCCAGAAAGCCAAGCAAACTCCCCCCAGTACTGGCTGGCTTTCCATTCTCATGTACAGGCTGTCTCTATCCTTTCCCTCTATTCCTGACAGTCTCAGAGGATTTCAGTTAGAAACACTAATCCACCAAAGTCCTTAAACCATGCAGCAGAACTATTTGCCCTTGGAGTGGCCAAAATAACCAGTTCTAAAACTGTAAGGTTTATCCTGGCACCTAAGTGGCCAGGGTGCCATGACAGATATTTAACTGCTTGTGACCAAGGTTTGTGCTCCTAAGGTGGTACCTTATGCCAGGTTAAATGGCAAAGAAGTTGTTCCTGAGTCTAAGAGGGTGCTCTTGTGGTAGCTGGTCGATGATACTATCTTTTCAATCACTGTGGAGGAGGTCCAGGTCCAGGTCCAGGTCCAGGTCCAGGTAGATGTTGCTGACTCCACATCTTTCATAGGTTTAAATTCCCTCAGAAGTTAATTGATAGACATGGTAAATTTGGTGAATTGGCTGCTTGGCAAATGGATATTCAGGTGAATTGCTCCAGAAAATTGGTTTCAGATGAATTGATTTTTGGTCTATTAATATAGAGCCAGGCTAAGCCAAGACTCTTGCTGACTTCTTGCTTGAATACACAGCCGGAGTGATATTTCTAAAAACACCAGTCAGACATGCTGGTCTTCTCTTAAATCCTTTAATCACTTCTCATTGATTTTAGGATGGTTCTACCTGCTTCAGCCTGTGCTCACCCCTTCAGCTCACTAGGCACTCACCTTTAGTCCCCATTCCATTCCTATGCTCCAGCCACTGATTTCCTCTCAAATCCCTCATTCTTAGGGCTTATACACATGCCTTCATTTGTTCAGAAGTTTCTTTCCCGCACTGTTCCCTGGCTCCTTCTCATCCTTTGATCTCAGGTGAAATGTCACCTTTCCTGGGAGGTCTTTTCAAATCCCTAAACAAGGTTATGTCTCTTGGTTAGATATCCTGGTATGCACTTTTAGCTTTTTTTAATGGCATGTATCAGTACTCTAATCAAATTATTTGAATAATTGTTGTCTGTCTCCCACACTAAAATGCAACCTCCAGGAAGATTGATATCAACAGCTATCTGATTCAAATGTTCTATTTTGCATTCTTCAGCATGGTAGCTATGAAACACATGTGGTTTTTGAGTCCCTATAATGTGGTTAATGCGACTGAGGACTTGAATTTTTAGTTTTACTTAATTTTAATTAATTAAAGATTAAGTTTAAATCACCATGTATAGTGGCTCCCAAATGGACAGTATAGGTCTTGCTCACTATCATATCTGAAATTCCTAGCATAGCACTTGGCAGAGTAGGTGTTCAATTAATATTTGTTAAATGAATGATTTGCTGGAGTTTGTAGTATTATTTTTTGGATAATAAAACTGAAGGACACAGAGAATGTGACCATCATTCACAAGTGCATACATACATTCATTTATATTTTATAATGCTTGATTTACATTTTTAAGTCTTGAGTTTCTAAATCTCAGTTTCCTCATATGTCAGATGGGGAATGTAATAGTAACTATCCTTTAATGTTATAAATACTTTTTCTAAAATGATGTAAAATTTTTATATAAGATTCAGGTGTAAAACATTATAATTTGACATCTGTATACACTACAAAGTGATCACCACCAAAAGTCTAGTTATCATCCATCACCATACAGTGGATTCCCTTCACCCATTTTACCAATGCCTAACCCCCTTCCTCTGGTAAACATCAATCTGTTCTCTGTATATATGAGTTTGTTTTTGTAGTGTTTGTTTTAGATTCTACATATGAGTGAAATCATACAGTATTTGTCTTTCTTAATCTGACTTATTTTGCATAGCATAATGCCCTCAAAGTCCATCTTTGTTGTTACAAAAGGCAAAATTTCATTCTTTATGAATAATATATTGAATATTTATACCACATGCTTTTTATCCATTCATCCATTGACACTTAAGTTTTTTCCATATCTTGGCTAATGTAAATAATGCTGCAATAAACATAAGGATGCATATATCTTTTCAAACTAGTGATTTTGTATTCTTTGGATAAATACAGAGAAGTGGAATTTCTGGATCATATGGCAGATCTAATCTCAATTTTTTGAAGAATTTCCATACTGTTTTCCATAGTGCCTGAACCAATTTCCATTCCTATGAGTGATATCTCACTGTGGTTTTGATTTGTATTTCCCTAATAATTAGTGATGTTTTATGTCTTTTCATATGCCTGTTGGCCATCTGTATGTCTTCTTTGGAAAAAAAATCTGTTCAGATTTTTGCGTATTTAAAATTTTTTTTTATTGTTGAGTTGTGTGAGTTCTTTATATATTTTGGATATTAACCCTTTATTGGATATTATGTGATATAAAATCTTCTATTATTTGTTGGGTTGCCCTTCTTTTAGATGATGGTTTTCTTTACTGTAAAGAAGCTTTTTAGTTTGATTCAGTCCCACTAGTTCATTTTTGCTTTTGCTTCCCTTGCCTTTGGTATCAGATCCACAACTACATCATCACTAAGAATGATGCCAGGGAGCTTACCACCTATGTTTTCTTCAGGAAATTTTGTGGTTTCCAGTATTACATTCAAATTTTTAAGCTATTTTGAGTTAATTTTTTGTGTATTTGAGTTTATCTTTTTGTGCAAGGTAGTGGTCCAGTTTCATTCTTTTTCATGTGACTATCCAGTTTTCCCACCCATTTATTTTCTCCATTGCATGCTCTTGGCTTCTTTGTCATAAATAAATTGTGACCATATAGCGTGTGTTAACTTCTGGGCTGTCATTTCTGTTGCATTGATTTGCACGTCTGTTTTTATGTGCAAATCAAACTTTTTGTTGCTATAGCTTTGTAGTATAGTTTCAGATCAAGGAACATGATATCCCCAGCTTTTTTCTTCTTTCTCAAGGAGATTTTTTCTGGTTGTTTTGGATCTTTTGTGGTTCCATACAAATTTTAGAATTACTGGTTCTAGCTCTGTGAAAAATACCATTGGAATTTTCAGAGGGATTGCCTTGAATCTGTAGTTTGCTCTGGGTAGCAGGACATTTTAACAATTTTAATTCTTCTAATCTATGAGTACTATATATCTTTTCATTTCTTTGTGTCTTCAGTTTTTTTCATCAGTGTCTTAGTTTTTATTGTACAGCTGATATTCCTTTTTAGATGTTTTATTCTGTTTTGATGCAATTGTGAGATTACTTTGTTAATTTCTTTCTTTCTTTCTTTCTTTTTTTTAAAGCCCCTTTTAAATATGGGGCTTGAACTCACAATCCTGAGATCAAGACCTGAGCTGAGATTGAGAGTTGGATGCTTAACTGAATGAGCCACCAGGTGCCCCACTTAATTTCTTTTTCTGATGATTCAGTATTAGTGTATAAAAACACCACAGAATTCTGTATATTGGTTTTGCATTCTGCCACTTTACTTTATTAGTTCTAACAGTTGTGATTTTTTTGTAGATATTTAAGGATTTTCTGTATATATTATATCATCTGCAAACTGTGGGCTTGTCACATAAGGCCTTTATATATATATATATATATTTTTTAGGCCTTTATAATTTTGAGGTATATTTCCTCTATACCAACTTCATTGAGATTTTATTATAAATAAATGTTAAATTTTATCAAATGCTTTTTCTGCATTTATTGAAATGATCATATGATTGGTGTTCTTCATTTTGTTAATGTGGTATATCATGTTGATTCATTTACAGATGTTGAACTGTGCTTGCATCCCTGGGTTAAATCCCACTTGGTCATTGTTTATGATGCTTTTAATGTATTTTTGAATATAGTTTGACAATACGTTGTTGAGGATTTTTGTATCTGTGTTCATCAAGGATATTGGCCTGTAATTTTCTTTTTCTGTGATGCCATTGTCTGGTTTTATTTTCAGGGTAATGCTGGCTTCATAAAATGAGTTTGGAAGCATTCCTTCCTCTTTTTGCTTTTGTTTGGTTTTGGAAAAGTTTGAGAAGGAAGGATATTAAATATTTGAATGTTTGTTAGAATTCACCAGTGAAATTGTCTGCTCTTGGACTTTTGTTTTTTTGGGAGGTTTTTGATTACTGTTTCAATGTTTGTCATGGAAATTTGTCCCTTTACATTTTCTATTTCTTGAAGATTCAGTCTTAGAAGATTATTTCTATGGATTTATATGTTTCTCCGAGGTTGTCCAATTTGTTAGTGCATAATTGTTTTAATTTCTTATGATCCTGTATATCTGTGATATCAGTTGTAACTTCTCTTTCATTTTTGATTTTATTTATTTGAGTCCCCCCATCTGTGTGTGTATATATGTGTGTGTCTAGTTAAAAGTTTGTCTATTTTGTTTATCTTTTCAAAGAACTAGTTATTATTTTATTAATCTTTTCTGTTGCCTTCTTTGTTTCTATTCCATTGATGTCCGTTCTGATCTTTATTATTTCTTTACTTCTGCTAACTTTTGATTCATTCATTCTTCTTTTCCTGTTTCCTTTAGATATACAGCCAGATATTAAATTTGAGATTTTTCTTGAGGTAGGCCTTTATTGCTATAAATTTGTTTCTAAGAACCACCTTTGCTGCATCCCATAGATATTGTATTTCTGTTTTCATTCTTCTCAGTGTTTTTGATTTCTCCTTTGATTTCTTTGGTGACCTGTTGATTTTTCAGTAACATGTTGTTTCATCTTCACATTTCTGTGGTTTTTCAGGTTTTCTTCTCGTAATTAATTTCTTTTTTTTTAAAATTAATTTTTATTGGTGTTCAATCAATTTACCAACATACAGAAAAACACCCAGTGCTCATCCCGTCAAGTGTCCTCCTCAGTGCCCGTCACCCATTCCCCTCCAACACCCGCCCTCCTCCCCTTCCACCACCCCTAGTTCGTTTCCCGGAGGTAGGAGTCTTTATCTTCTGTCTCCCTTCCTGATATTTCCCAACATTTCTTTTCCCTTCCTTTATATTCCCTTTCACTATTATTTATATTCCCCAAATGAATGAGAACATACACTGTTTGTCCTTCTCCGATTGACTTATTTCACTCAGCATAATACCCTCCAGTTCCATCCACGTTGAAGCAAATGGTGGGTATTTGTCGTTTCTAATGGCTGAGTAATATTCCATTGTATACATAAACCACATCTTCTTTATCCATTCATCTTTCGATGGACACCGAGGCTCCTTCCACAGTTTGGCTATTGTTGACATTGCTGCTAGAAACATCGGGGTGCGGGTGTCCCGACGTTTCATTGCATCTGAATCTTTGGGGTAAATCCCCAACAGTGCAATTGCTGGGTCGTAGGGCAGGTCTATTTTTAACTCTTTGAGGAACCTCCACAGAGTTTTCCAGAGTGGCTGCACCAGTTCACATTCCCACCAACAGTGTAAGAGGGTTCCCTTTTCTCCACATCCTCTCCAACATTTGTTGTTTCCTGCCTTGTTAATTTTCCCCATTCTCACTGGTGTGAGGTGGTATCTCATTGTGGTTTGGATTTGTATTTCCCTGATGGCAAGTGATGAAGAGCATTTTCTCATGTGCATGTTGGCCATGTCCATGTCTTCCTCTGTGAGATTTCTGTTCATGTCTTTGCCCATTTCATGATTGGATTGTTTGTTTCTTTGGTGTTGAGTTTAATAAGTTCTTTATAGATTTTGGAAACTAGCCCTTTATCTGATATGTCATTTGCAAATATCTTCTCCCATTCTGTAGGTTGTCTTTTAGTTTTGTTGACTGTATCCTTTGCTGTGCAAAAGCTTCTTATCTTGATGAAGTCCCAATAGTTCATTTTTGCTTTTGTTTCTTTTGCCTTTGTGGATGTATCTTGCAAGAAGTTACTGTGGCTAAGTTCAAAAAGGGTGTTGCCTGTGTTCTCTTCTATGATTTTGATGGACTCTTGTCTCACATTTATTTTTTTTTTATTTTTTTTTATTTATTTATGAAAGTCACAGAAAGAGAGAGAGAGAGAGAGAGAGGCAGAGACACAGACAGAGGGAGAAGCAGGCTCCATGCACCGGGAGCCTGATGTGGGATTCGATCCTGGGTCTCCAGGATCGCGCCCTGGGCCAAAGGCAGGCGCCAAACCGCTGCGCCACCCAGGGATCCCCTTGTCTCACATTTAGATCTCTCATCCATTTTGAGTTTATCTTTGTGTATGGTGAAAGAGAGTGGTCCAGTTTCATTCTTCTGCATGTGGATGTCCAATT
Source organism: Vulpes lagopus (assembly GCF_018345385.1). Lineage (NCBI taxonomy): Eukaryota > Metazoa > Chordata > Mammalia > Carnivora > Canidae > Vulpes > Vulpes lagopus. Next base: position 17,051,687 of record NC_054824.1, on the reverse strand, counting down.
TTCCCAACACCATTTATTGAAGAGACTGTCTTTCTTCCAATGGATAGTCTTTCCTCCTTTATCAAATATTAGATGACCATACATTTCAGGGTCCACTTCTGGGTTCTCTATTCTGTTCCATTGATCTATGTGTCTGTTTTTGTGCCAGTGCCACACTGTCTTGATGACCACAGCTTTGTAGTACAACCTGAAATCTGGCATTGTGATGCCCCCAGCTATGGTTTTCTTTTTTAAAATTCCCCTGGCTATTCGGGGTCTTTTCTGATTCCACACAAATCTTAAAATAATTTGTTCTAACTCTCTGAAGAAAGTCCATGGTATTTTGATAGGGATTGCATTAAATGTGTAAATTGCCCTGGGTAACATTGACATTTTTACAATATTAATTCTGCCAATCCATGAGCTTGGAATATTTTTCCATCTCTTTGTGTCTTCCTCAATTTCTTTCAGACGTGTTCTATAGTTTTTAGCATATAGATCTTTTACCTCTTTGGTTTGGTTTATTCCTAGGTATCTTATGCTTTTGGGTGCACTTGTAAATGGGACTGACTCCTTAATTTCTCTTTCTTCAGTCTCATTGTTAGTGTATAGAAATGCCATTGATTTCTGGGCATTGATTTTGTATCCTGCCACGCTACCAAATTGCTGTATGAGTTCTAGCAATCTTGGGGTGGAGGCTTTTGGGTTTTCTATGTAGAGTATCATGTCATCGGCGAAGAGGGAGAGTTTGACTTCTTCTTTGCCAATTTGAATGCCTTTAATGTCTTTTTGTTGTCTGATTGCTGAGGCGAGGACTTCCAGAACTATGTTGAACAGCAGTGGTGAGAGTGGACATGCCTGTCTTGTTCCTGATCTTAGGGGAAAGGCTCCCAGTGCTTCCCCATTGAGAATGATATTTGCTGTGGGCTTTTCGTAAATGGCTTTTAAGATGTCAAGGAAAGTTCCCTCTATCCCAACACTCTGAAGGGTTTTGATCAGGAATGGATGCTGTATTTTGTCAAATGCTTTCTCTGCATCTAATGAGAGGATCATATGGTTCTTGGTTTTTCTCTTGCTGATATGATGAATCACATTGATGGTTTTACGAGTGTTGAACCAGCCTTGTGTCCCGGGGATAAATCCTACTTGGTCATGGTGAATAATTTTCTTAATGTGTTGTTGGATCCTATTGGCTAGTATCTTGTTGAGAATTTTTGCATCCATGTTCATCAGGGATATTGGACTGTAATTCTCCTTTTTGGTGGGGTCTTTGTCTGGTTTCGGAATTAAGGTGATGCTGGCCTCATAGAACGAATTTGGAAGTACTCCATCTCTTTCTATCTTTCCAAACAGCTTTAGTAGAATAGGTATGATTTCTTCTTTAAACGTTTGATAGAATTCCCCTGGGAAGCCATCTGGCCCTGGACTCTTGTGTCTTGGGAGGTTTTTGATGACTGCTTCAATTTCCTCCCTGGTTATTGGCCTGTTCAGGTTTTCTATTTCTTCCTGCTCCAGTTTTGGTAGTTTGTGGCTTTCCAGGAATGCGTCCATTTCTTCTAGATTGCCTAATTTATTGGCATACAGCTGTTCATAATATGTTTTTAAAATCGTTTGTATTTCCTTGGTGTTGGTAGTGATCTCTCCTTTCTCATTCATGATTTTATTAATTTGAGTCTTCTCTCTCTTATTTTTAATAAGGTTGGCTAATGGTTTATCTATCTTATTAATTCTTTCAAAGAACCAACTCCTGGTTCTGTTGATCTGTTCCACAGTTCTTTTGGTCTCGATTTCATTTAGTTCTGCTCGAATTCTAATTAACTCTCTTCTTCTGCTGGGGGTGGGGTCCATTTGTTGCTTTTTCTCTAGTTCCTTTATGTGTAAGGTGAGCTTTTGAATTTGAGTTCTTTCCAGTTTTTGAATGGATGCTTGTATTGCGATGTATCTCCCCCTCAGGACTGCTTTTGCTGCATCCCAAAGATTTTGAACGGTTGTATCTTCATTCTCATTAGTTTCCATGAATCTTTTTAATTCTTCCTTAATTTCCTGGTTGACCTTTTCATCTTTTAGCAGGATGGTCCTTAACCTCCACGTGTTTGTGGTCCTTCCAAACTTCTTGTTGTGATTAAGTTCTAATTTCAAGGCATTATGGTCTGAGAATATACAGGGGACTATCCCGATCTTTTGGTATCGGTTCAGACCCGATTTGTGACCCAGTATGTGGTCTATTCTGGAGAAAGTTCCATGTGCACTTGAGAAGAATGTGTATTCAGTTGAGTTTGGATGTAAAGTTCTGTAGATATCTGTGAAATCCATCTGGTCCAGTGTATCATTTAAAGCTCTCGTTTCTTTGGAGATGTTGTGCTTAGAAGACCTATCTAGTATAGAAAGAGCTAGATTGAAGTCACCAAGTATAAGTGTATTATTATCAAAGTATTTCTTCAGTTTGGTTAGTAATTGGTTTAAATATTTGGCAGCTCCCACATTCAGGGCATATATATTGAGGATGGTTAAGTCCTCTTGTTGGATAGATCCTTTGAGTATGAGATAGTGTCCCTCTTCATCTCTCACTATAGTCTTCGGGGTAAATTTTAATTTATCTGATATAAGGATGGCTACCCCTGCTTTCTTTTGAGGACCATTTGAATGGTAAATGGTTCTCCAACCTTTTATTTTCAGGTTGTAGGTGTCCTTCTGTCTAAAATGAGTCTCTTGTAGACAGCAAATAGTTGGGTCCTGCTTTTTTATCCAGTCTGAAACCCTGCGCCTTTTGATGGGGTCATTAAGCCCGTTCACGTTCAGAGTTACTATTGACAGATATGAGTTTAGTGTCATCATGATATCTATTCAGTCCTTGTTTTTGTGGATTGTTCCACTGAACTTCTTCTTAAAAGGGAATTTTAAGAGTCCCCCTTAAAATTTCTTGCAGAGCTGGTTTGGAGGTTACATATTCTTTCAGTTCCTGCCTGTCTTGGAAGCTCTTTATCTCTCCTTCCATTTTGAATGAGAGCCTTGCTGGATAAAGTATTCTTGGTTGCATGTTCTTCTCATTTAGGACCCTGAATATATCCTGCCAGCCCTTTCTGGCCTGCCAGGTCTCTGTGGAGAGGTCTGCTGTTACCCTAATATTCCTCCCCATAAAAGTCAGGGACTTTTTTTCTCTTGCTGCTTTAAGGATCTTCTCCTTATCTTTGGAATTTGCAAGCTTCACTATTAAATGTCGAGGTGTTGAACGGTTTTTGTTGATTTTAGGGGGGGATCTCTCTATTTGAATGCCTGTTTCCCTTCCCAGATTAGGAAAGTTTTCAGCTAGGATTTGTTCAAATACATATTCTGGCCCTCTGGCCCTTTCGGCGCCCTCGGGAATCCCAATTAAACATAGGTTTTTCTTCCTCAGGCTGTCATTTATTTCCCTTAATCTATCCTCATGGTCTTTTAATTGCCTGTCTCTTTCTTCCTCAGTTTCCCTCTTTGCCATCAACTTGTCTTCTATGTCACTCACTCGTTCTTCCACCTCGTTAAGCCTCGTCGTTAGGATTTCTAGCTTGGATTACATCTCATTTAATTGATTTTTAATTTCTGCCTGATTGGATCTAAATTCTGCAGTCATGAAGTCTCTTGAGTCCTTTATGGTTTTTTCTAGAGCCACCAGTAGCTGTATAATAGTGCTTCTGAATTGGCTTTCTGACATTGAATTGTAATCCAGATTTTGTAACTCTGTGGGAGAGAGGGCTGTTCGTGATTCTTTTTTTTGAGGTGAGGTTTTCCTTCTAGTCATTTTGCTCAGTGCAGAGTGGCCAAAAATAAGTTGTATTGGGAAAAGGAGAAAAAGAGAAAGAAGGAAAGAAAAGAGAAAAAGAAAAAAGAGAAAGAAGAAAAAAAGGGGGAAAAAGAGAAGAAAAAGAAAAAGAAAGAAAGGAGAAAAAAGAAAAAAAGGGTGGGGTGGGGTGGGGGAAGCAATCAGAAATCAAGAAGAAAGAAAAAAAAAGCACAAAACAAAACAAAACAAAACAAAAACAAAACAAAACAAAAAAACCAAAAACAAAAAAACAAAAACAAAAAAACCACGGGGAGTATCTTCCGATTCTGTGTACTTTAAGTCCCTTGACTTCCCTTGGAACTGGTCCGTCTCCTTAGTCTTCTGGGGGAGGGGCCTGCTGTGCTCATTCTCAGGTGTTAGCACTTGGGGGAGCTGCTCTGCCCCTGCCTGGTGCAGGGCTCAGTGGGGGTTGTTCACCCCGTGAGGCCCCGGGAGGAAGCCACAGTGGCGGGGGCAGCTCTGGGACCCTGGAGTCAGCCCCCGCAGTAGCTCCGGGGCTCTCCGTCTGCAGGGCCTGGAGGCTCCGGGGCGGGGCCGCTGATCTGCTCAGCTCCGGGCAGGAGCGTCCTTGCTGTCCTGGGCCCTCCCGGCCTCTGCCTGTCCCGGGGGAGGCCGGATCCCGGGCTGTGTCCCGGTGCCCTGTGCTCCGGGGCCTGCGCTGTTGGATTCGCGCTCCCGCCCTGCAGCCCCCTCCGCGGAGCCGCCGCCCGAGCCCCTCCGAGCTGTTCCCGGAGCCGCGCCGCCCCCTCCGCGGAGCTTCTTCCTCCGCCCGAGCCGCCGCCGCCGAGCTGTTCCCGGAGCCGCGCAGCCCCCTCCGCGGAGCCGCCGCCCGAGCCCCTCCGAGCTGTTCCCGGAGCCGCACAGCCCCCTCCGCGGAGCCGCCGCCCGAGCCCCTCCGAGCTGCTCCGAGCTGCTCCGGGTCCCGCCGAGCGCTGCAGCCCTTAGGGAGCTCGGCGCACTCACCGGGGCGCAGTTCCTCTGTTACTGTCCCAGGGAGCCCGAGGGCATCCCCGCCTTTCTGGGGATCCTGCTCCAATTCCCGGGGAGCCCCTTTCCGCGGGGAAGGTCGGTGCAGCTCCTGCTCCTCCGGGCCGGGGCTCTCCTGCCCTGGGCACACTCGCCCCGGCCTCAGCCCGGCTCCTCGCGGGGCCCCTCCCCCTTGGAGGCCTTTTGTGTCTTTATTTCTTTTTCCCCGTCTTCCTACCTTGACAGAAGCGCGAACTCTTCTCACTGTAGCGTTCCAGCTGGTCTCTCTTTAAATCTCAGGCCGAATTCGTAGATTTTCAGGATGATTGGAAGGTTTTCTAGGTAATTTGTTGGGGACAGGTGATTTGGAGACCCTACTCTTCCGCCGTCTTGCCCATATCTCTCGTAATTAATTTCTAATTTCATAACACAGTAGTCAGAAAAGATGCTTGATGATTTCAGTCTTTGTGAATCTATTGAGACTTCTTTTGTGGCTTAACATATAATCTATCCAGCACAGTGTTCCATGTGCACTTGAGAAGAATTTGCATTTTACTTATTTTGCATGGGATGTTCTATATATATATATCTATTAAGTTTTTCAGTATAATGCACTGTTTAAAGCCAAGGTATTTTGCTGACTTTCTGTTTTGATGATCTATTTAGTGATGTAAGTAGGATGTTGAAGTCCTCTTTATTGTATTGCTGTCAGTTTCTCCCTTTGCGTCCATTAGTATTTGTTTTATATATTTTGGTGCTTCTATATCTGTAAATGTTATATATTCTTGCTAGATTTACTCCTTTATAATTATGTAATATCCTTCCTTGTCTTTATTACAGTATTTGTTTTAAAGTCTATTTTGTCAGATAGGACAATGGCTACACCAGCTTTCTGTTTCCATTTGCATGGAATATCTTTCTCCATTCCTTCATTTTCAATATGTTTGTCCACTTTGAAGTGAGTCTCTCGTAGTTAGCACAAAAATCTTGTTTTCTTATCCATTCAGCCACTCTATGTATTTTCACTGTTGATAGGAACTTAAATTAGAACACATCCCAAACTTTACCTTTGATGTCATCCCACAATTTATAGTTCTGATGTCACATTTTATGTCTTGTTTATTTGATGTTTCCCTAAACTAATTATTGTAGTTTTAATTAATTGACTTACCTTTTGTCTTTTAGTCTTTATTCACTATTTTATAAGTGACTGATTCACTATCTTTACTGTCTCTTTACCTTTTCTTATGAAATTTTTACTTTTGTAAGTTCTCTTGTTATTAATTATTGCCATTTGTTTTCAACTTAAAGAAGTCCCTTTAACATTTCTTGTAAGGCTGATTTGGTGGTGACGGACTGCTTTAGTTTTTGCTTATCTGAAAAGACTTCATCTCCCTTTAATTCTTGCTGGGTAAAGATCCTTGGTTGGAAGTTTTTTCCTTTTAGCATTTTGTGTCATGCTACTCTCTTCTGGTCTGAACGTTTCTGCTGAAAGATCTGCTAATAATATTATTCAGTTTTCCTTCAGTGTAACAAGTTATTTTTCTTTTCTTGCTGTTCAGATTCTCTTTTCATTTTTAACTATTACTGGCTTTATTTATTTTTTTTTTAGGATTTAATTATTTATTTGATAGAAAGCCATGGAGGGAGAGAGAGAGCACATGAGCAGGGGCAGAGGGAGAAGGAGAAACAGACTCCTCTGCTGAACAGGGAGCCTGACATGGGGCTCGATCCCAGGACCCCAAGACCACAACATGAGCCAAAGGCAGATGCTTAACTGACTGAGCCACTCAGGTGTCCCTAGCTGTTACTCTTTTAATTATACGTCTTAGTGTAGACCTCTTTGGGTTCATCTTTTTTAGAACTGTCTGGGCTTCCAGGATCTGGAATTCTGTTTCTTTTGCTGGATTGGTGAAAGTTTTCTGCCATTAGTTCTTCAAACAAGTTTTCTGGCCCCTTTCCTCTCTCTTTTACTTCTGGGACCCCTGTAATGCAAATACTATTTTGCCTGATATTGTTGCAAATGTCTTTGTAGGTATGTATACTTTTAAGTTTTTTTTTTTTTCTTTTTGCTACTCTATCTGGTTGTATATCACTGTTTTGTCTCCTAGCTCTCTGATCCATTTTGCTTTATCCAGTCTACTTTTGAACCATGTAGTATATTTTTCATTTAAGTTATTGTATTCTTCAGCTCCATAAGTTCTGTTTGATTCTTTCTTATATATTCTGTCTTTTTATTGGAGTTTTCACTGTGTTCTTCCCTTTCTCCTACAAGATCAGTGAACATCTTCATTACCTTCTTTATGAAGTCAGTTGCTATCTGTTTCATTAAAGTGTTTTTCTATGGCTTTGTTTTGTTCTTTTGTTTGCAACATATTCCTGTGTCTCCTCATTTTGTGACTTTATGTATTTCTTTTTTTTTCAAATATTTTATTTATTTATTCATGAGAGACAGAAAGAGAGAGAGAATGAGAGAATGAGAGAGAGGCAGAGACATAGGCAGAGGGAGAAGCAGACTCTATGCAGAGAGCCCAATACTGGACTTGATCCCTGGACTCCAGGATCATGTCCTGGGCCAAAGGCAGGTGGTAAACTGCTGAGCCACCCAGGGATCCCCTCTGTATTTATTTCTGTGGATTAGGCAAGTCAGCTACTTTTCTTAGTCTTGAAGGAGTAGCCTTGTGTAGGAGATATCCCATGGGCACAGTAGTGTTATGACCTCTGGCTACCAGAGAGAGGCACTCAAGATGCCTATCTGCTGTGGTAGGGCTGTGGCTATGGTGTGGTGGTGGGTGGGTCCCTCAGCAGGGCGTATCCTTAAGTGCTGTCAGGTTGGAGGGAATTCACAAATGACACCCACCAGTGATAGTATTAGCAAATTAGAATGATATTTTCAAAAAATGGCACCTACCAATGTTTCTGCCCCTGAACAGAGTCCTAGTAAGTTCCTCTCCCTCCATCATTTGCTTGAAGTTTAATAAGTGGGTCTCCTTCACACATGGTCAGGTGCTTTTCAAACATATTTTTGCTCTGGATCCCAGGGTAAGTGAATCTGTGCATAAGCCCTTTAAGAGCTGGTTCTCCATTCCCTTCAGTTTTATGGTTTTCCTGGATGTACTCCCCATTGGTTGTCAAAGCCAGTTGTCTTGAGGACTCATCTGTCTTTGCATGGTTTAGAGATTGGAGTGCCTGATTAGGAGCACAGACCCTTGCTTCTCAAGGAAAATTTTCATATATTTTTTTAAAGATTTATTTATTTATTCATAATAGAAGGAGAGAGAGAGAGAGAGAGAGAGAGAGAGGCAGAGACACAGGTAGAGGGAGAAACAGGCTCCATGCAGGGAGCCCAATGTGGGACTCAATCCTGGGTCTCCAGGATCCCGCCCTGGGCTGAAGGCAGCACTAAACCACTGAGCCACCTGGGCTGCCCTCATATTTTTTTTATTTCCCTTCTGATTGTGGATGGCTACACCTAGGATGTTTTTTGTTTGTTTGTTTTATTTTAGTGAGTGTGTCTCTGATGCTTTTACCTGTTTTGATGCTATTAATTTCTTTTTGTTTGAGGTTCTGTTCATCCAATTTTCAAGTCTTTTTCAGAAGAATTTATTTTATATGCCGTAAATTTGTTGTGTCTGTGAGAGGAGGTGAGATTAGTATCTTCCTATACCACCATCTTGAGCTACTCTCTAAAAATCTTAATAAGGTAATGTATTTAAAACTTTTTTTCCAGTTCTTAACACAAAGACATTGTTCAATAGACATTATTTGCAGTTATTGTTAATTATTATTTCTTAAACCACTTACATTTTGTGAACCCATTACCCCTTCCCATAACAGAAATATTGCTTCCTCCCTTTTGGCCTAAGATCACATTTTAGACTTCCATATTAAAGCTAGACATACATTTTATAACTATTTGATTTTCCTCCTTCTTAACTAAACAATGACCTCCTTGATAAACCTAGATTTTATTTTCCTGTCTAATCCTGCTCCCTTACATAACCCCTGGCTCAAAGCAAGCACTGAGAAATGCTTTTCAAATAAATGAAGGATAGCAAATTAGTACCAATGCTCCAGATTTCCTGATTTGTAGGCAAGTGTTCTTTTTACTTAATATTCTTACTTTTCAGGGTGGGAAAGCAGAAGATTTTTTTTTATCTACTAAGATAAATTTTTATAATGTTTGAATTTATGGATGTCTTTTAAAAACATAGAATGCTTTATAATGTTGAATATACATATCTAGTTTTATAATATGGAAATGATTCAAATTACACAAAAATTATATGACCACCAAATGTCATTCTCTTGGTTGTTAATTTGTCAATGTACCCCTTCTTTGTCTGACCTTGATGTTAGGATGAAAATACTTCTAAGAATTGGTTCTTTGTTATTAAAAATTTGTCCTTGGTGTTGAGGAAATCTCCTTCATTGGAGTATATGTCCTACTAAATCAATTAGGTGGAATAGAATCAGCAAAATACTATTTCTCAAATCTCAGGAAATTTTTTGTGGGTCATGACAACATGAATGTTGTCACTACATTCATGTAATGTATGTATATTCAGTGTAATATTCAGTGTTTACATACTTAACATTTTGCCTGTGAACTCCAAGTGTTTCACATATATTAAAACACTTCCCATTTCTTTATAAGTCTAGGAACCAGAGATTAGAGACAGTTTTCCTTTGAACGGATAGAAATTCTATTGTTCTGGAAAAGTGACAAATATGAAATCATATAGATTTTTAGTGAAACTTGAACTAGATTAAGTTTCTTCTTTCTTTCGGTCTGGTACCAGATTGTATTCTTAAGGAAAGATTCAGAGAAAGATTTGATATAAGTATATGTTTTGCAGCATATAAGCAGTGATATCAGATACGATTATTTAAAAGCTGTTAGTATCTGAAAAGTTAAATCTATAGTTGTCAAAAGTAGGGGATACAAAAAAAAAAGTAGGGGATACATTTGTAGTTGAAGTTGGTATTATGGCTATGGTGTTGGTACATATGTTATTTCAGTTTTATTTATTTATTTGTGAAAGGTATATAAGTTAATTTCATGCTCTATTTCTCAAATAGTTTGGAACTCTGGGAAAACATCATCATGCCACCAAGCAGTAGTCCTCTGTCTCCAACACCAGTAGACATGAAAAGTTTAGAACTTAGACATTCACATAATTTATCAATAGATTTTTTTCCTGAGAAGTTCTCTGGATTTAGATTTCTCTTTAATATTTAATAGGCTGATCAAGAAGACTAGTCCAAGAAAACCAGTACATTTCTCAAAATGCAGTCAAAAGAAGTAAGGTATATGCTAAAGCTCATGTGTGAAACTGGTCTTAGATTATGTAGTATTTCTAGTAAATTTGAAATAGTACACTCAGTTTCTAAGTGAGAGTATAAAAAATGCACCATTATTTAGTTAAAACATAATTTTATTTATTTACTTAAACATGTAACTATTTTAAAATTTTTATTTCTTTTTGAGTTTATTTATTTAAGTGATATCTGCACTCCTCATGGGGCTTGAACTTATGATCCCGAGATCAAGAGTTGCATGTTATTCTGACTGAGCCATACAGTTTCCCCAAAAAACAATTTTAGAAAGTAAACTATTATTTTTTAACTAGAGAAAACCTTATTATAATTTAATGACTTAAAATCACATTCTAAACATAGAAATTTAAAAATTTAACTTCTGCCTATTTACAGATAGAGAAGTCTATTTATAAATGATCTCATCCCTAACAAATAATTAGTTTAATGGATATTAATGTGTATGTGACTTTTAAAATAAAATATGAAAACCAATGACAGTGATTTCACATTTGAGCACTTTTAGATAGCACAGTTCATTTCCTAATTGTTTTTTTAAATTTTTTAAAAATTGGGGTTCAATTTGCCAACATATAGCATAACACCCAGTGCTCATCCCACCAAGTGCCCCCTTCAGTGCCCATCACCCAGTCACCCCAGCCCCCCACCCACTTCCCCTTCCACTACTCCTTGTTCATTTCCCAGAGTTAGGTGTCTCTCATGTTTTGTCACCCTCACTGATATCTTCACTCATTTTCTCTCCTTTCCCTTTATTCTCTTTCACTAATTTTTATATTCCCCAAATGAATGAGACCATATAATGTTTGTCCTTCTCTGATTGACTTATTTCACTCAGCATAATACCCTCCGGGTCCCTCCACATTGAAGCAAATAGTGGGTATTTGTCGTTTCTAATGGCTGAGTAATAGTCTGTTGTATATATAGACCACAGCTTCTTTATCCATTCATCTTTCGATGGACACCGAGGCTCCTTCCTCTGTTTGGCTATTGTGGACATTGCTGCTATAAACATCGGGGTGTAGGTGTCCCGGTGTTTCACTGCATCTGTATATTTGGGGTAAATCCCCAGCAGTGCAATTGCTGGGTCTTAGAGCAAATCTATTTTTAACTCTTTGAGGAACCTCCACAGAGTTTTCCAGAGTGGCTGCACCAGTTCACATTCCCACCAACAGTGTAAGAGGGTTCCCCTTTCTCTACATCCTCTCCAACATTTGTGGTTTCCTGCCTTGTTAATTTTCCCCATTTCACTGGTGTGAGGTGGTATCTCATTGTGGTTTGGATTTGTATATCTCTGATGGCCAGTGATGCAGAGCATTTTCTCATGTGCATGTTGGCCATGTCTGTGTCTTCCTCTGTAAGATTTCTGTTCATGTCTTTGCCCATTTCATGATTGGATTGTTTGCTTCTTTGCTGTTGAGTTTAATAAGTTCTTTATAGATCTTGGATACTAGCCCTTTATCTGATATGTCATTTGCAAATATCTTCTCCCATTCTCTAGGTTGTCTTTTAGTTTTGTGGACTGTTTCTTTTGCTGTGCAAAAACTTCTTATCTTGATGAAATCCCAGTAGTTCATTTTTGTTTTCGTTTCTCTTGCCTTCATGGATGTATCTTGCAAGAAGTTGCTGTGGCCAAGTTCAAAAAGGTTGTTTCCTGTGTTCTCCTCTAGGATTTTGGTAGAATCTTGTCTCACATTTAGACCTTTCATCCATTTTGAGTTTATTTTTGTGTATGGTGTAAGAGAGTGGTCTAGTTTCATTCTTCTGCATGTGGCTGTCCAATTTTCCCAGCACCATTTATTGAAGAGACTGTCTTCTTTTTCCAGTGGATAGTCTACATTTCCTAATTGTTTATTTCAATTCTGTATTCAGAGGGAATATAACTTCTTTTTTACATGACATATTTTTCAAACATTGATACGTTTGTATAGTAAGCATTAAAAAGATGCATTGAAGCTATAGGTTTATTTCCAAACTGACATTGTTTAGTATTAAGGAAAATACTACATTTATTTATTTATTTGAAAGAGAGAGAGAGAGAGATATCATAAGCAGGGGGAAGAGGTTGAGGGAGAAGCAGACTCCCCACTGAGTGGGGAGTCCAATGTGGGACTCAATCCCAGGACCCTAGGATCACTACCTGAGATGCCACCCAGGTGCCTGGAAAACACTACATTTAAATTACATGTTACAGTGCCTTCTTGCTATGAAAAGCAGTACCTAAAGCTATAATAAAGTTCAGATAACTGGCAGATATCCTTAATACTAGTACATAGATAAATTAGAACGTGGTTTTTTAAAATATACTCAAATTTTGGGAGCTGTAGAGAGAATATGAGTTGTAACACATGAGATAGAGCATGGAAAGAACTGTCTCTTGAGAGCCAAGACACTCTGGTTCCTGTCCAGGCAAAAACTAGGTTATCTTAGAGAAATCATTGGCCTCCCTGGGGCTTCACTTTCTCATCTATAAGCTGAAAAATTCTGACTAAATGAACTCTGTTTTTTTTTTTTTTTAAATCTTAAGTATTAAAAGCCTAAGAGTGGAAAAAAAGAACAACTTTAAGTGTAAGAGTCAATATGCACTAGATGGCATGTGACATTTTGTATTATTTTTATTCATAAAAAGCTCATGCTGTATTATATACTGTTTGCTTTTAGGTAAACTGGGCTTTATATTATGTCTGTATTTATACCACTTCCCCTTCATAGAATTCTCTATTGTTTTGGTGCCATATTTTGGGCTATTTTGAGCCCTGTATTGATATTGAGTATATAATCCTTCTTCATCCTTATCCAATATAGGATGATAGCAGCTGCACAGACGAATTGGGGTTACTTTGCTGGACTGGATGCCAAACTTGACTAGGGTGAGCATACAGTTTATTATCCAAATTGGCTTACATCTGAGATTGAAAAGGAGTACTATTAACAGTTATATGTTGACAACCACTATTAGCCAGGACTGTGAGGGAAATTTATAAGGAGTGCAAAGGGAATGATTTTAATGTGTTCTATATAATTTTGCATGCTCTTCTTTACTTATTCCTGCCTTTCTTGAAGCAGAGAAAATAAAATATTTAGGTTGAATAAAGGTAACATTTTGATTCAAATAGTGAAGTTGCAGGTTTTTCTTTTTATATGTAAAACAGCAAATAGGAGGGCTCAAATTTGGCCAGAAATTCTAAGAAAGACAATTATACAAAATCCAACAAACTCACTGAAATATGCAGTTCAGTACATTGTCTTGCTTACCTCTCCATGAAAGGTCAAAAGTACCTCCTCCTGTGATATGTCTGCAATCCCTGAAAGATTGATTAAATTTCTATATAATACAGAACTGCTGAATCTAGTGAACCATAACTTATGTAATTTATATTATACTTTATCAGTCACCTTTTAAAAGTGTTGAAGAATGAAACTTTCCCTTGTAGGCAACAGAAACCTGAGAAATTCTTTATAGTAAATTTAGTAGTTTGTTTGACTTAATGATCTCAAGGGTAGTATGGATTTCTTAAAGGGATTTAAATGTAAACATTGACTAATTTAGGTCTTTAAATTTTGAAAGGGAAAAGTCTGAGAATAAAGAAGATGGATTTTATGGTACATGGGAAAGAATGAAAAAATAATCTTTTTACATATGGTGAAAGAGTGCCTAAAGAGATATTTGAAAACTTCCCTTGCTAACTCTTAATTCAAAAAGTAAGGTATGGTATAAGTTATAGAAACCTATCTACTCTTGGAAAATTTTATAGTATCTTGAGTTACTCTTAAATATGACCTATTCTTTTAGCAAGAGAGTTGAGAGTTTAAAGGCCAAGTGTATTACTCCTAGACATGGTGAGAATTTCCTCTTTTTCATTTTCTACCCAGCCCCCTCATCATCATCCTTGCCTCAATTCCTAATTTTTTTAAACAAAATTTTTCTTAAAGATTTTATTTATTTATTGAGAGATACACATAGAGGGAGAGAGAGGCAGAGACACAGGCAGAGGGAGAGGCAGGCTCCCTGCTAGGAGCCTGATGTGGGACTTGATCCCAGATCCCAGAATCATGCCCTGAGCTGACAGCAGGCGCTCAACCACTAAGCCACCCAGGCACCCCCTCAATTCCTAATTCTCAACTCATTTTAAAGCGTGACATGGGGAAATACTCACGGAATATATAATCTCCAAATAAGTCTAGGAGATAGACCATTTTACATGTCCACTGAAGGCCTTAGGCAGGTTAGCATGATCCTCATGTCCTTGAGTAACAGAGCTCAGAGCTCCTTGAAAGGTATAGAACTCTCCCTAGAGAACTCTGGGATGGAAGTCTGCAGTAAAAGAACTAACCTCTGAGAACATTGGGGTGGGGGTGCATGTAACACAACTCTGATCGCTGAATGTAAAATCTAAACTCCTTAAGATGGTCTTCAAACCCCTTCATCATTCACCCCATTTTCCTCTTCAACCCCATTTCTATAATATTTTCCACCATGGGTGTTTTTGTATTTGTCGTGTTTGCCATGCTTCCTTTATTCCTAAGCATTTTAAAGATTTTAAACCTATATCCTCTGCTTCTGATTTCCCCCACCTTCAATTGTCTTCCCTTGGTTAAATCTTATTCATTTCTCACCAGTTCAAGCATCTTTTCCCAAGGAAAGTCTTTTCTGACTAGGTCAACTCCACATTTTCTAACTGTATTAGTGTTCTATTGCTGTAAAACAAATCACTTCAAATTTAGCTTCTTAACAGAACATAAGTTTATTATCTCACAGGTTTTTTTTTTTTTTTTTGGTTTTTTTGTGTTTTGTTTTGTTTTGTTTTTGGTTAGAAGTGTGCATATAGCTTAGGTAGATATTCTTACTCATGTCTAATAAGGCTACAATCAAGGGATTGCCTGGGCTGCTATTCTTATCTGAGACCCACAGTCTTCTTTCAGGTTCACTGGTTGTTGGTAGAATTTATTTCATTGAGGTTGTATGATTAAGAGTCCCCCTTTCCTGCTAGCTGTACATCAGGGACTGCGCTAAGCTCCTAGAGGCTCTCTACAGTTCTTTGTCACATGTCTCTCATAGGGAATTCATAATTTGACTGCTTGTTTTTTTCCCAGGTCAAAAGGAATGCATCTTTCTGATATTTCCTTTTTTAATTTTTAAAGTCCCCTCTGATTAAGTCAGGCCCACCCACACAACCCAGGTAATCTCTTTTGATGAGCTCAAAGTCAGCTGAATAGTAATCTAATCATAGGAGTGATACCCCATTATATTTACACATTCTGCCTTTCTCATAAGAGAAAGGGATTATACAGGGCATATATACCAGGGGACATAAGTCTTGGGGGGCTAATTTAGAATTCTCTGCCTACTTTAAATCTTTCTCCTGCCATTTCCCTTTTCTCTTTTATCATAAAACACAGTTCAACTGTACATTTATTTTTGTGATTCTTTGTTAGTCTTCTCTACTAGCATATAAGCTTCATGAAAACAGGGAGTACTGTTCAGAGAGTTTCTCTTTGCTCACTGTTGTATCCTTGGATATTAGCACAACATTTAGCACAGTATAGATGCTCAACAAATATTTAAATAAATGAGTGACTTTTATTGATTGAATGAATGGATGAATGAAAGTTTTACCATGATTATCTGGCACGAGGTAGGTATTCTTAGGTCTAGTCATTCCCTAATGATTATGCACTAAAAGATGATAGCTTAATACCAGATATTAGGTCTCTATCCTGAGGTCACTAAAAGGACTGAAACTAAAAGAAGAAATGGCTCCTTAGCTCCCAAGACAAAGACTATTTATATTGCAAGATTGCCTGGCATTAAGTATAGTGCTTTTCTCTTAGAATAACTTTCAGAACCTGAACTTTTATCAGCCCTTTTATAGAGGGACTACAATGAACCTGCCTCTGCAAGCCAGGCTACATAAGCTGAGAGGCTAGGTTGACCCCTTGGTAGAATCAGGTCTTAAATAAAGCCCAGGGGATTCTGGTGAGGGCAGTATAAAAACACAAACTGTGTGTGTGTGTGTGTATGTGTGTATGTGTATGAATTTTGTGTTTATGAAACTAGGTATTATTGATTATAGGGAAGATGGAAGAGGTCTCCTTTGATAGAGCCCTGCTTTCTCTTGCTCTTAATTTCCTGTAAAGACAGTAGCTCAGTCAATATGTCCCAGGTGTCCTAGGAGAATATAGAATCATAGGCATAAATTCAGGGAAGTAACAGCAAAACTTTGGAAGTCTATACACTTATAGGTAAGGAGCGCATGTCTCTCTGAAGTCGGATGGCAGATCATATCTTTAATCTTGATAAATTCTTTCCTTAGTATCTGTATTTGTTAGAGTTCTCCAGAGAAACTGAACCAATGAGATGAAAAATTATATTTATACATATTTGTATGTCTTTCATATATCTACTTATTTCATATACATTACATATTGTATGTGTATAAAAACATATTTAAGGAATTAGCTCACATGATTGGGGAGGCTTGGGAAGTCTGAAGTCGGCTGAGAGAGGCTAGATTGAAGGAAGACTTGCTGTTTGAGTAGGTAGGCAATTTGCTATACAGTCAGGAGAGATGAAGTTACAGCTGAAGTCTGAAAGCAGTTTGCTGGAGAATTCCCTCTTGCTTTGGTGAAATCAGTCTTTTGCTGTATTTATGCCTTAACTGATTAGATGACGCCCATTCACATGATGTAATGCAATTGGGTTTACATAAAGTCCATGAATTTAAATGTAAACCTCATACAAAAATGCTGCACAGACTGAGTGAAACATGCAGTTATAGTGATGAAAGTCTAAGGTCAACAAGAGATATTGTTCAACCTGGTTCAGTGTCACAGATGAAGTGCTCCCATGGAACTTCTAGGTTCCTTTTTGACTTCTCAGCCATTAGACCTACCCTGTATTTCTTTCCCATACTCATTACTTCGATTTACTTTTTCCCGATACTGTAGAATGCCTTGTTTTCTACCACCAGGTGAAAACTCTGTCTCTTTGGCAGATGATGAATATCTTCTGAAAGTTGAAGATAATTATAGTAGAAAAGTGACTTTTTACAGCTTTAAATTTGAATAAATTCAAGCCTGTAGAAAGTTAGAAGAATACGACCAATACTTTCTACATTTCATCTAGATTCACTACGTATAATATTTCCCCATGTTTGATGTCTGTTTATTCATATGTACATATATGTGTATTTTGCTGAAAAAATTGAAAGCTAGCTGCAGATTCTTCATCCCTAAGTGCTATAGCCTCTATCTTGTAGACATACCTTCTTCTACTTAACCATGGCACTGTTATCATGCCCAAGAAATTTTATACTGATGCAATATTATCTAATATATAGCCTGTATTCAAATTCCCATTGCCTCAATAATGTCCTTTATAGATTAAAAATTTAGTTGAAATATAATTAACAGTGTAATATTAGTGTCAGGTGTTCAATGTGATAATTCAACAATGCTACACATTACTCAGTGCTTACCAGATAAGTGTACTCTTATTCCCCTTCACCTATTATACCTATCCTCCCACCCATCTCCCTTTTGGTAACCATCAGTTTGTTCTCTATAGTTAAGAGTCTGTTTTTTGGGTTGTCTCTTTTTTTCTTTGCTCATTTGTTTTTGTTTCTTAAATTCCACATATGAGTGAAATCATTTAGTATTTATCATTTGGTATTTTCTTGACTTATTTCACTTGGCATCATACTCTCTAGATCCATCCATGTTGTTGCAAATGGCCAGATTTCATTTTTTTATGGCTGAGCACTATTCCATTATATGTATATACCACTTCTTTATCCATTCATCTATTAATGGACACTTGGACTGTTTCTATAATTTGGCTATTTTAAATAATGCTGCAATAAGCATAGGGTGTATATATCTTTTCAAAGTACTGTTTTCATATTCTTTGGGTAACTACCTAGTGGAATTATAGGATCATATGGTAGTACTATTTTTAACTTTTTGAGGAACCTCCATAATGTTTTCTACAGTGGTTGCATCAGTTTGCTTTCCTGCCAGCAGTGCACAAGGGTTCATTTTTTCCCACATCCTCGCCAATACTTACTGTTTCTTGCATTTTTTATTTTAGCCATTCTGACAAATGTGAGGTGATATCCTATTGTGGTTTTGATTTGTATTTTCTTGATGAGTGATGTTAAGCATCTTTTCATGTGTCTATTGGTCATTTATACATATTCTTTGGAGAAATGTCTGTTCATGTCTTATGCTCATATTTTCTTAAATTGGATAATTCTGTTTTTTGGTGTTGAGTTGTATAAGTTCTTTATATATGTTGTATGCTAACCCTGTATCAGCTATGTCATTTGCAAATATCCTCTCCCATCCACTAGGTCTTTTAGATTTGCTGACTATTACTATTTTGTTGTGAAGAATCTTTTATTTTTTTATGTAGTCCCAATAGTTTATTTTTGCTTTTGTTTCTCTTGCCTCGGGAAACATCTCTAGAAAAATGTTATTATAGCCAATGTCAGAAAATTTACTGCTGTACTCTCCTTTGGATTTTTATGGTTTCAGGTCTCACATTTAGGTCCTAAATAATTTTATTTTGTGTATGGTGTTAAAAAAGTGGTATGGTTTTATTCTTTTGCATAGCTTTCTAATTTTCCCAATAGCATTTGTTGAAAAAAACTATCTTTCCCATTGGGTATTCTTTCCCATTTTGTTGAGGATTAATGGACTATATAATTATGGGTTTCTTTATGAGCTCTATATTCTATTCTATTGATCTATGTGTCTACTTTCATGCCAGTACTACACTGTTTTGATTACTAGAGCTTTGGAATATATCTTGAAATCTGGGATTGTGATACTTCCAGTTTTCTTTTTCTTTTTCAAGAATGCTTTTCTATTTTGGGGTCGTTTGCAGTTCCATAAATATTTTAGAACTATTTGTTCTAGTTCTGTGAAAAAATGCTGTTGGTAGTTTGATATGAATTGCATTAAATCTGTACATTCCTTTGGGTAGTGTGGACATTTTAACAGTGTTTATTTTCTCAGTCCATGATAATGGAATGTCTTCCCATTTGTTTTTGTCATCTTCAGTTTCTTTCATCAATGTTTTATATAGCTTTCAGACTGAAGGTCTTCCACCTCCTTGGTTAAGTTTATTTATAAATGTTTTATTCTTTTTGGTACAATTATAAATGGGATTGTTTCCTTAAATTCTCTTTCTGCTACTTCATTATTAGTATATAGAAATGCAACAGATTTCTGTATATCAATTTTGTAACCCGTGACCTTATTAGATTCATTTATCAGTCCTAGTAGTTTTTGGTGGAATAATTAAGATTTTCAATATATAGTGTCATATCATCTGCAAATA
The DNA here is from genome assembly GCF_018345385.1 of Vulpes lagopus. Lineage (NCBI taxonomy): Eukaryota > Metazoa > Chordata > Mammalia > Carnivora > Canidae > Vulpes > Vulpes lagopus. The sequence continues at coordinate 17,032,245 of NC_054824.1, read as the reverse complement.
GTGAAATTTTTACTTCTTTTTTTAACCAATTTGCATGCCTTTTATTTAGTTTTCTTGTCTTATTGCCGAGGCTAGGACCTCTATTATTGTGTTGAATAAAAGTGGTGAGAGTGGACTTCCTTGTTTCATTTCTGGTCTTATGGGAAAAAGTCTAAGTTTGTCACCATTGAATATGATGTTATCTGTGGGTTTTCATAGATGGTCTTTATTATGTTTGGGTATATTCTCTCCAGCCCTACTTTTTGAGTTTTTGTTTAAAATCATGAATGGAAAAAAAAAATCACGAATGGATATTGTACTTCACCAGATGCTTTTTCTTCATCTATTGAAATGATCTTATGATTTTTATTTCTTCTCTTGTAGATATAATGTATCACGATGACTGATTTCTGAATATTGAAGTACCCTTATATCCTAGAAATAAATCGCACTTGATCATGATGAATGATTCTTTTAATGTATTGTTGGAACAGTTTGCTAATATTTTGTTGAGAATTTTTGCATCTATGTTTATCCCAGATATGGGCTTGTAGTTCCCTTTTTTATAGTGTTTCTGGTTATAGTATCAGGATAATGCTGGCCTCATAGAATGAATTTGGAAGCTTTCCTTCCTCTTCTATTTCTTGGATTAGTTTGAGAATAATGGGAATTAACTTTTCATTAATGTTTGAGAGAATTCACCAATGAAACAGTCTGTTCCTGGACTTCTGTGTTGGAAGTTTTTTGATTACTGGTTCCATTTCATTGCTGGTATTTGATTTGTTCAGATCGTCTTTCTTCCTGACTCAGTTTTGTGAGATTATATGTTTCTAGAAATGTATCCATTTCATCTAGGTTATTAAATTTGTTGGCATATAATTTTTTATAATATTCTCTTACAATTCTTTATATTTCTTTGGTGTTGGTTGTTATTTTTTCTCTTTCATTTCTGATTTTGTTTATTTGAGTCCTCTCTCTCTCTCTCTTTTATGAGTTTAGCTGAAAGTTCATCAATTTTGTTGACCTTTTCGAAGAACCAGCTCCTGGTTTCAATGATCCATTCTATTCTTTGCAGTTTCTATTTCAATTATTTCTGCTCTGATCTTTATTATTGCCTTCCTTCTACTGGTTTGGCGTTTTGTTTGTTCTTCTTTTTCTAACTCCTTAGGTATAAAGTGAAGATGTTTATCTGAGATTTTTCTTGCTTTTTGAGGTAGGTCTGTATTGCTAATAAACTTCAGTCTAAGAATACCTTTTGCTGCATCCCAAAGATTTTGGACCATTGTGTTTTCATTTTCATTTGTTTCCATGAATTTTGTGATTTTCTCTTTGATTTCTTGGTTGACACACTCATTATTTAGTTGCATGTTATTTAAATCCATTTATTTGTGTTCTCTCCAGATTTTTTCTTTTTCTTGATTTCTAGTTTTCAAGCATTGTGGTCAGAAAAGATGCTATGGTAAGACTTCAGTCTTTTTGAGTTTCTTGAGACTTGTTTTATGGCCTAATATGTGATCTATTCTGGATCAAGTTCCATGTGCACTTGAAAAATATGTATATTCCGGAGTTTTAGGATGGAATGTTATGAACATATCTGTTTGATCCATTTGGTCCTATGTACCATTCAAAGCCATTGTTTTCTTGTTGATTTTCTATTTGGATGATCTATTCATTGATATCAGTAGGGTGATAAAGTTCCCTACTATTTTTGTATGACTATCAATCACATCTTTATGTTTGTTATTAGCTGCTTTGTGTGTTTGGGTGCCCCCTTCTTGGTTGCAAAAGGTTTATAATTATTATATGTTCTAGTTGTACTATTCCCTTTATGAATATACAGTGTCCTTCTTTGTCCCTTGTTACCATCTATGTTTTAAAATCTATTTTGCCTGATAAAAGTATTGCTACCTTGGCTTTCTTATCACATCCATTTGCATAATTGATAAATGCTTTTCAATCTGCATGTGTGTTTAGATCTGAAATGAGTGTTTTGTAGGCAGCATTACATGGGTTTTGCTTTTTTATCCTAACCTTCACCCTATTTCTTCTGGTTGGAATATTTGGTCCACTTACCTTCAGAGTAATTATTAATAGGTATTTACTTATTGTCACTTTATTACTTGTTTTTTTGCTGTTTTTGTAGTTCTTATCTGTTCTTTTTTCTCTCACAGTTTGCTGACTTTCTTTAGTGAGATAATTAGATTCCTTTCTCTTTATTTTTTGCATATCTATTACCAGTTCTTGATTTATGGTTACTATTATTACGTTTGTATATAACATTGTATGCATAAAGTAGTCTATATTAACTTGATGGTCTCTTGAGTTTGAACTCATTCTTTATTCCACCCTCACCCCCACATTTTAGATATATGGTTTCCTACTTTACATCCTTTTATTTTGCCAATCCCTTGACTAATTTTTATAGATAAACTTACTTTTATTCTTGTGTTTCTTTTTCTTACTTTTCTTACTTCTATTTATAATCTTTCCTTTCCACTCAAGAGTTCCTTTTAACATTTTTTGTAGGGTAGGTTAGTGGTGATGATTTCTTTAAATTTGTTTGTCTGGGAAGTTCCTTTCTCTCCTGTTCTTAATGGTAGCCTTCTTGGATAGTGTAGTATTGGCTGAAAGTTTTTTCCCTTCAGTACTCTGAATATATCATGCCACTCTCTTCTGGTGTGTAAAACTCCTGCTGAAAAATCAGTTGATAGCCTTATGGGGTTTCCCCTTGTATGTAACTGTTTTCTTTTCTCTTGCTGCTTTTAAAATGCTCTTTATATAACCACTTTTTGGCATTTTAATTGTATGTGTCTTGGTGTGGACCTCCGTGGGGTGATTTTGTTGGTGGTTCTTTGTGTATCCTGGATCTGGATTCCTATTTCCTTCCTCAGATTCAGAAAGTTTTCAACTATTATTTCTTCAAATAAATTTTCTTCCCCTCTCCACCCCCTCTTCTGGGATCCCTATAATGTTAATGTAATTGTGTTTAATGGTGTCACCAAGTTCCTAAGTGTATTTTCATTTTTTAATCATTTTTTGTCCCTCCTGTTCAACCTATTTTCCATTACTGTTTCATCCAGGCTACTGTTCATTCTTCTTCCTCTTTTCTACTATTTATTCCATCTAATGTATTTTTAATTTCAGTTACTAAGTTCTTCATCTTTAATTTTAGTTATTGAGTTCTTCATCTTCAACTGAAACAGTTATTTCATTTTTTTTGGTTTTCTATCTCTTTTTAAGGGGCTTATTGAGGTCTTCTAATCTTTTCTCAAGTCCTATGAATATTTTTGTAAACATTAAATTCTCTATTAGGCACATTATTTATCTTTGTTTTGTTTAGCTCTCGTTGTGATTCTTTTTCCTTTTTTTTTCATTTTGGACATATTTATCTCTCTCTTCATTTTGTGTAACTCTCTGTGTCTGTTTTTATGTGTTGGGAAAGTCAGATATGTCTCCTGTTCTTGAAAGTAATGACCTTATGAAGAAGACATCCTATAGTGCTCTGTAGGGCAATGCCCCCTGTTCACTAGAATCTGGCACTTCAATGATGTCTCCTATGTGTGTTGTGTGCCTCACGGTTGTGACTAAGCCACTTTTGCCTTCAGTCCAGTTATCTGGAATGGCTTCCTTTGCCTGTTATGGTCAGGGGTTGGTCCCTGTGTTATTTAGTGGGCCAATAGGTGCTGCCTTGTTCTTAAGTTGAGTCAGACCAAGAACTTGTCAGATAGAGGAACATTGAACTGTAGGGCACTTTCCCTCTGTTGTCCCCTGAGAAGCTTTTGTTGGTGGGTGGGACTTGTGATCTGACCAGAAGTCAGCCCTCAGGGCTGGGGCTGTAGTTGTACTGGTCTGTATAGTTATCTTGTCCTCTCCGCAGGGCAGGAGTCACTTTGGAATAGTGCTGGCCTCTACTGGGGCAACGTGCACACTGTTAGACTTGTGTTACTGCTTTGGTTGGGCTCTGGCCAAAGGCATATTAGAGGAGGCAGTTCTACAGAAGAAAGTGGTACAGATAATGGGAGAAAAAGTCATGCCCAGGCTTGGATGGAGGGAACATTTCCACAGAAGAATGCTGAGTTGAGGTGTGCTCTTAGCAAGCTTAGTGGAGAGTGTTATGCTATGCTGGTTCCTGCAGGTATCTGTGTGTCTAGTCTTGAGGGTGGGGGAGGGGAACAGTGCCTGCCAGGTTTTTTTGTTGTTGTTCTCAGAGATGACTTCCCTGTCCTTCCAGCACCTATTCTGAGATTAGTAAATAAATCTCCTTCCCATATACTCCAGGCATTTTTCAAAATGTTGCTTCTTTGCTGTTTCTCCCAGGGCTGTCTGTTCTGTCTCTTTAAGGTCAGGGACTCAGTACCCTGTAGCCTTCCTGGCTCTCACAGAGCCCAGCTGGATGATTTTTAAAGTTACAAGTGTCAAGCCTTGTTGATTGTAAGAACTCAAAAAATTATGACCCTCTGATTTTCAAAGCTGAGTGTTATGGGGATTCATCTCCCCCATGTGGTTTCCCCATACCTGGAGTGCTTGTATGAGGATTTGTTTATTTTCCCTCTCTGTACCTGAGGAAGAGGTCCCTTCCTCTCTCAGACAATCTGATCAGTCTGTTTAGCACCAGACTGCATGCATCTCCACTCCTCATACTCGCTTCAGTGTGGCCTCTTCTCTACATTTAGCTATAGAGAGTCTGTTCTACTGGTCTTCAGATCATTTTCTGGGTTATTTACACTGATGTATGTGTTATCTAATTTTATCCATGGAACAAGGTGGCCTTAGGGTCCTTCTACCACACCATCTTCCCCAGAAGTCTAAGGTGGCTCAATTTTTTTCTCTATAGATGTTTTTTATGGTTACTTTTAAAATATCCAATTTTGTGGAACAGTTAGGAATAAATCTAGGAACACAAGATTTCTAGTGTATCTTGAGAAAAATGTGTAGGGTGATATATTTGTGAGATCTTTAAAAAAAAAAGTAGTTGTTTTCATCTTTCTACTGATGGGAAAACACAACTATCAGTCAAGAATATGTAAGAAGGTCTGGATATCATAGTAATGGCTTTTACTTAATGGAGTTAGAGTGAATTTTCATTTTTAGTTAAAAGTGCATTTTTGCTTATTGGATGCTAGCTTTCATATTTAAATTGCATTCCTACTTGATCTTTTGACCAAAGCAGCAAGAGGCAAGTTAAAAAAATCTATTCCTCTTAATTTAAAGGCAGTGATTAAAGGAGATTCAAAGCTTTGAAACTGTTGTGAGTAGTCTACTTAAGAAAATAAACACTAATTGAAAGGACTAATCAAAAGCTCATCATCCTGAAGGGCACTTGGACAGTTCACAAGTGTGCGGCTTAGGTAGACAAGGTGCTCTTATGAGGACCTCGTCACTCTAAGTACAGAGACCTTAAAGTATGCATTATCTGATTCTCCCTATAAAGTGCCTATTTATGATGTGAAATTATATCTTCCATTAACTTCCTTCATAACTTTGCTGATAGTTTATAGAAATAATCCATCTTCAATCAGTAATAAAAATCTTACATTTTATGACACTTCCTTCAAGAAAGTCTTCCTTCATGAGAGACAGAGAGAGAGAGAGAGAGAGAGAGAGAGAGAGAGAAAGGAAAGCAGAGGGAGAAGTAGGCTCCATGCAAGGAGCCCAATATGGGATTTGATCCCGGGACTCCAGGATCATGCCTCGGGCCAAAGGTAGGTGCTAAACCACTGAGCCACCCAGGGATCCTTGTCACATAATCTTTACAAATATTTGGTCAAATAAGTTATCATTGCCAATAAAGTTGTGCTCTTTAAACATACCTGAATAATTAAACATGTTCCCATTTATTACACTCACAAGGAGTTTTTCCTGTCCTAGTAGTGCAGCCTTCTTGGGTTAAACCATTTCCTCATGGACTTAACAAAAATATTAAGATGAAAAAAAACATTTGAAGATGTTTTTTCAGATAATTATAGATGATTCAGACAATTTCCTAGGAAATAAAACTTCCTATAAATGGAGTTTTCCCCTTACCAGACTATAAATCAATACTTGTTGGCTCTAATGATGAATTGGTGATAAAGAAAATCTATCAACTGTTATCTGATGAGAAGATCACTGTTGGGTTGATAGTGGGGAATGGGGGTTTACTGATTATCTGGAAAGCTTGTTGTTGAGAATGCTGGTGTCAGTGGAATTTTGTTGGTCATTACAAGTGCAATGTGCAAAATAGGGTAAAGTGAGCAAGGTTGGAATGCAATTCAGCTACATAGTCCAAACACTCTGATATGGATGTTTAAAAAATCTTATGAAAAAAATTTATAATCGGTCTGCATATAAGTGTTGCAAAATTTGGTATCAGGAGGAATTTAGTTTCTTTCACTGGATGCTAAATCATCCATTTATAGCTGCTTTCGTGTTGCCTTCTGGTTTGGCACATACATTTGCCTTTTTCCTATTATCATATTGAATTCAATATAAGAATGCAACTTTCTTACTTTTCAAATTTAAATATACAAATACTTCAAGTTCAAATTCTCAAATACATAGGCCATTAAATTTTTCAAAGGTGTTGCTACAGTCTGATGCTTGATAGAAAAGGAATCCAGAGAATGGGAATTCATCTTTAAACCTCATTATGGTAAACTTTTAAGAAGGTGTAATCAAATTCTTTCATTTTATCAAATTCTACATAATGAATTCTAAGCTGAATATAGAATTGCTGCCATTATGTATCTTGTGGAAATACATCTCATAAGATTTTCTGACCATTATTTTCAGTTTTCCCCATCTATTTGCAGGGAGATTTATACCATCTTGGTCCCTGCTACTAACTACGTCATGATTTTTTTTTTAATGCCTTCCTGTCTCCACGTCTCTCAGTGAGCACATTGCATAACAGTGGAATTTATTAGAAGATGTAGGATTTGGTTCTTTTCTGAGTGGCCATCTCCAGGCCATCTTTATTTTTTTTTTTTTTCAGGCCATCTTTAAATAGGACACCACAGTTACTTAAGTGGAGCTTTAGAAGGCCCTTCTAAGATTGCCCTAAGGTTATTCTAAAATCATCTATTAGGTTGGATTATATAAAGGTAATACCTTATAGATAAACATAATATTATCTAATTGGCACACTTTTGAGAGTGAAAGAAGGGACTATTAATAATTAAGATAACAAGTATAACCAATACTGTCCAGGCAGAGCCGAGTGTGTGATCACCCAGTAGTAATAGTACCTACTGTGTAGAGTTCTTGCTAAGATTCAATGGCAAAGTGCATGCAAAAAACTTAGCTGTCATGTGGGAAACATTCAATAAGTGGTAGCTGTTCATATTAGTGTTATTTTTCATGCCTCCTACTTTGGGCAACAAAGCGATGAACTCATAGTGACTTGTTTATTCTTTTTCTTTTACTAGATGATGCTAGATCTAGCAATGAAGTAATGAGTTTAATTATATAATCATGACAAAGCCCTTTGAGAGGGAAGGGAACTTTTTATCTATTTAATTATTCCTGCTATAATGATTATCCACCAAAAGAAGGGAAACTTGTCTTAAAATTTGAAAGTACCCCCACCCCCTGCCACACATTTCTTCTCCCTTCCCTTATTATATTCCCTTTCACTATTATTTATATTCCCCAAATGAATGAGACCATATAATGTTTGTCCTTCTCCAATTGACTTATTTCACTCAGCATAATACCCTCCAGTTCCATCCACATTGAAGCAAATGGTGGGTATTTGTCATTTCTAATGGCTGAGTAGTGTGGTGGTGGGGGTGAATGGGTGACGGGCACTGAGGGGGGGGCACTTGACGGGATGAGCACTGGGTGTTATTCTGTATGTTGGCAAATTGAACACCAATAAAAAATAAATTTATTAAAAAAAATTGAAAGTACCAAAAAAAAAAAAAAAGTAAATAAAATTTAAAAGTACCAGGCACCATATCCTGTCTTCTCCACATAACCTGCTCCCTTGCTTCATAGTTACTTGCACAGGAAGCTACATCTACTGACTGAACTGTGTTATAGGTCTTGGGCCTACTGAGGCAGAAAATATTGGGGAGTAACTAATTTATTAGATTAATAGTTTTTTGAAGCAGTTTTTTTCCTATTATTTCCTATATTTATCACAGTACCTAGCACATAGTAGGAACTACTAATATCAATCTCAACCTCAATATATACTATATAACTTCCATAAGTATTTATTAAATTAATGAAAGTATGAATAAGTGGATTTTAGCAGCTAAAAATCAGTATTATGCAGTAGTGGCCTATCGTGTTATTCTATAACTAATGTTCTACCATTGGGAACTTTTCTGAGCTCCAGTTAGAACTTGTAGGATCATAGAATCAAGGAATTTAGGGATTTCATAGCTGCAGTTTGTGCCAAGTTTGGAGCTGTTGGCTAGTTAGACTTGTTTCCAGTTTTAACTTATTGTAAAAGAAAAAAAAATCAATTGAACTAATCTCCAATATTCTCTGTGAGGCTCCCTGATTTATACACTACAAATTTCAAACTTGAAAGTGTCATGTATGAACTTAAATAATGTTTGCGATATCAATTGTTTGTTGTTTATTAAGATTTAGCATCTTTGTTGAAGTATACATTTTTTAATCTATGAAAATGGAAAATATCAATTTTATGTATCACTTCTATAGTACAGAATTCTAAAGTTCTCATATTAACGTAGTCATCTGGCACTTGCTATTCTCTTAGAGCTGGACTTGGGGCACTATACAGATACATTTCCCTTTTTCTATTATCCCTCATGTCATATATAGTTGGTGCAAGTTATTTAAAATGGGCTTTGCAGGATGCCTTGGTTAATGGGATTAATGCTTTTAATGACAAAGAAAGTATGCATTGCATCCTTTGCAAAACCTCTTCACGGATGGTGTGTTGTTTTAATCTGTACAGATCAGTGTATAGTTGTTGCTGTTGTTTTTATTTCTGATTTTTACTTCCCAATCTTAGAGTCACAACCCTGTGCCTGAGGGTAGAGAAAGAGTTGGTGGGAGCACCACTCTAATACTAATGTCCAGACCTGGTGGTCTCTTTCCACCCCACCAAGTTTGGCTCCATCCCAATGGAAAAACCTGCCTCTTGTGTGTGAGGGTCTAAATTATTGTCAGTGAAAAGTGGAGGCTGGGAGAAGCCTATGTCTGTGTATGTTGGATAGGCTTTAGAGCAGGTTGTTCAAAAGACTCATGAGTGGGCACCCGTGGCACCTGGGCCAGGGAACTGTATGAGAGGGAGGATGTGGGAATGATGAGTGTTTGGTCTTTCTCACTCCGAACCTCTGGTCAAATCAGAGACTAATAGGATATTGGTACTGCCTCCCTGAGCCAAAGAAACAAGACAGGCTCTTTCTGTTTACGTTCCTTTCTAGCTTTTCCTCACATTGTCCTGTAAAACCTACTACCCTATTTGTTCATTCTTAGAGGAAAGAGAAACTGGAAATTCACATTTTTTATTACATAAATGATAATATAGGTGTTAACATGATAACATTTTCTACAACTTCAGCATCTTGTGCTAAGAAACTAAATTAAAATCAATTAAAATGCTTATATCATTTTAAAATTATGATACTCATGCATATGCTGTGAAAATGGTGTATCATAGGAATACATAAATGGTCAAAATGTCATAAGCATATCCATAGGAAGGGCTGGGGGGAGGGGATGAATAGAAACCACATAATACTAGAAACTGATTAAATTTAGCAAGACTTAAGGTCAGTTAGTGAACTTGTGCTTTTCACCAAGGAATCCTCTTCTAGGGGTCTTGATGGGTATCATAGATGAATGATCAAGATTTGCACATTTTTTTTCTAGTGTGGACCATCCTTTCTCAAGTGCTGGGGAGTCTAGAGCTGTCTTGTAGAGTGGTCATAAGACCCCGAGCTCACTTTATAGTGCAAACTTTTGCTTATGCAGAAACAGGAATAGTATTACATATCAAAGAATTAATCACCTGAAGTAGTTTATATTTTTAAAGACAGTTTAGCATGGAAGCCACCAGAGTTAAAACTCTATATACTACGTATTATATACTGCTATTAATCCTTCTGTTTGACTTAGGGACCCAAACAAAGAAATACCTCTAAGGCTGTATGGGTTCTAATTTCTACCTCAGCTCCCTGTTTTCTTTGACGCTAGCCATTTTACTTCTCTCCATTTCATTGCCCACATCCCTAAGATTAGGAAACAGTATTGGGTAATTGCAAAGCAAACACAAATGATTGCATTCATGTTAAATCATCTTTTAGAAGTGTGTGAACAAGATTAATACTAATTTAAACATTTGATCAATAAAAAACGATGGATGCTATTTTCTATCGTTTTGTATATTGTTACAAGTAAAGGGCAATTGCATGCCAAGAATAGTAGAAAACATATGACTGTGTTAGATATATTCCTGGCTTAAGCAGTGATATTTTTTATTAATGGATGATATTAGAATGCTTTATGAAGTTTATGAACTTGTAATTTGTTCCTGTAATTAGATGAGACTCTGTCAGGCCCATCCTTCTACAATTTCATAATTGAGGGGCTTCTGCCTACAATAGAGTGTTGAATCAGATGTACATATGCTTAATGGACTAACTATTTTAAAGATTGGCCATGGCTTATGCAAAATAAGAACAATCCTTAGAACATTTGTAAGGCTTCCTGCCACAAATTGCTTTTGCAATTTTCATTTCATTTTTAACTATAAAGTTAAGGCATCTTTAGTTATTTTTATTTTAAATTGCTCCTGCTGTTGTTCTCCTTCTACGAAGTGGCCACTATTCTTTTTTCCTTTTCCCTGGCCATTGTAATCTTTCTTACATGAATAAAAACAAAGTAGTTTATTTTTTTTGAAAGAGTTTTTAAATCCTCCCTTGCAGTTGCAAGGAAAATGCCTTACCATTATCAAATTGAAAAAGGGATAATGCAGTGCAGTTACAAGTGAGTTTTATCAATGAGTGTTTTCCTTGGTGGTGTTTTCCAGAAACTCTGTTGCATCTTTTAACATCTGTGGCTGCAAAAGTTAATTCTGAAAACAAAGTAGATGTGGAAAGGCAGGTGATTGATCAAGGCAAAAATTAAAATTGGGTACCAGTGGCACAATCTCTTACTTTTTGGCCCACAGGAGTCCTGATACAAATTAATTGTTTCTGTGATTCTTAGACCTTCATCAATCAGATGTAAATTACACCATGCATGATTGGCTGCCTTTCCATTCTCAAGTTCCCCATAGAGAGCTGTTGGCCGCCAACTGCTATAGAGGCTCAGTGGAGCAGCAGCCTGACCGTGGCCGCTCTGGGACCACAAACAGAGCACTGTAGCTGAGTTGCAACCACAATAGCATGCCTGAGGATGCAGCCAGCACCCTTCCAGGGTAATTTTTGTTTAGGGCACGAGAGACATTTTTTCAAACCAGGTATAATGTTAGCAAACCTTGTGTGGCCAATGTTTGATTTTTAAACATGGTTTCAGATCAATCTAAAAAGGATGCTAGAGCACAGAGCGCCTAGCAGACAGCAAGATTGAACATGAAATTAATCTCGAGATTGATTAGGGAAAAACAAATATAGACACTCTCAAAAACAGGTTTCCTGAGATACTTTATGTACGTTTAGAGGCAGCAGAAATAATAATGGCTGAAACTTAATTAAAGTAACATAAAAGACCCCAGCAAGGAGACCTTGTGACCACATTTGTAGCTGAGTACTGAATTTAGCCCCAAGAAATATGAGATCTACTTTTCATCTCACAGCAACTTACCATTTCAAAAAAACTCATATAAAGGACGTGATTAGAAGCTATAGAGTTGCCTAACTTCATATGTAAAGAAAGAAGGGTTTGAAAATGTAGAAGGGTACCTTTTCAAAGAAACATCACAATTAAAATTTAAACAAATATTGGGAAATGAGAAAATTGGAATGACCTGGATACATGAAATTTAGATTTTTTTTATTTTAAAGTATTCATTCAGATCTTCTTGGACTTGTCTTCACTGTAAATTATTTGTGTTTATGGATTGCATATTTTAAAAAATACCTGATAAATGCTATTTAAAGAAAGTAGATTGGCCTGTCGGGCTGGAGTCAAGAACTAGGATTGCCTGGATTCAAATCTTGGCTAAGCTACTGTGTGACTTTGATGAATTACTTAACTTGTGCAGTATTTGGTTTCCTTATCTATAAAGTGGACATAATAATAGTTCATATTTCAGCAGACTTTGCAGCATAAATGAAGTAATTCATTTCTAACAGTGCCTAATCCTCAGCAAATGTTAAATACATGTTAATTGTCATTATTATTTTATATGTATTTTCTGAAACCCATTTTAACCATTATAAAAAGTGAAAATTTTCCTCTTAAGAAATCATTTCTCAGTTGAAATGTGAACAACTTTTTAGATAGGAAATCCCTATGGGTTTCTAGGGACATATATAACTATAAAATATGATTTCTGCTTCTGCAGCTTATATTGCCTGGCTATTGAGGGGCTCCTCTGTGATTATATTGTGAACTCTCATTACTGGGAAATAATGTTTATTTCACAGTGAGGGTTATAGAAATAAATAGTTGAATGAGATGACATTCGTGAAAGTGCTAAGCAGGGTCTGGCTCACAGTAGGTTCTAAATAAATATTAGCCTTTTAGAGTCACATTTACCTTTTGTATAGCAAAGGGAACCTACATTTAGTGTTTCAAACAAAAAACTGTTTTCACCATACCATTGAACTTGAGGTACTCCTATGAACTACATGGCATTTTTTTAAGAAAACTTTTATTTCCATGCCAATTCTCTTCTGAGCCCTCTGGGACCATCACTTGAAGGTACCTGTGTGGTAGTATCTACTATAGTCTGAAGATACTGGGACCTAATAATGTCAGTGGAGACAACAGGGCTCTAAGAAAAGCAGTGGGGCATATGAAGTGCCTCCTGGGTGCTTAGGAAACCTTGCTGTTATTGGCTGGCTATGGGTAAGCAAGTACTCATGTTGAAAAACCCCACTTGGCAAGGAGCTTCATCTGGCCTCTTAGAGTTGGTGGTGCTGCCAGTTGACAGCCTGCTAAAAACTGAAACTCTCCATCCTACAACCTCAAGGAAGTGAATGCTGCTAAAAATCATTTGATCAGGGAAGCAGGATTCTTCCGCAGTCTACACTCCAGATGAGAACCCAAGCATGACCAACATCTGGGAGACTGAACAGAAGACTCAGTTAAACCATTTCTAGATTTCCGACCTACTGAAATTGTGAGATAATAGCTGTAGTTTTCTTTTTAGGCCATTGAATTTGTGGTATTTTGTTAGGCAGGAAAAGAAAATTAACATAGATTTTTTTTCTTATTTAACTTAATGCAGTCCTTGCTTCATAGGAAAGTGGGTTTTAATTTAGGCACTAATGACTTCTAGGATTGAAATTTAGCAAGATGTATGAGGCACATATACAGCTAAAAAGCCCTTACCTTCTGCTCCATTATCTATACCCAAAAAGATAAGTTTGAATCCTCACTCTGCCACTATTTGGTAGTTATATTCTCTCTGAGCCTCAATTTCATCAGCTGTAAAATGGAAATAATACCACTTAGTTTTTAGAATTATTCTAAGGATTGCCTGAGATAGCTAACAAAAAATGATCAGCATAGTACAGTAACAGAGGTTCAATAGATTATAACTTTTTATTAATAATGTCCAGGCACTGCCCTGTATTCTTAGGTTTTATACAGTGCCAATGCATGTAGGGAATTAATAGATAGGTATGAAAGCATTACCCATTAAATATATTCTTACAATGATTTTTGATCATGAAGACTTCCCTTTTTATGATAAAGAGATTTGATTCCTTGATGGTTTAACATAATGAGATACCATGTGATCATTTGAAAAGTTGTTTGTTAAAAAAAACACAAAGAAAGTAATATTTGGTAAGGAATCTTTGCATGTGAAAGTAAAAATCTTAAATTAGAAGGAAAAAAAAGACAAGCCTTGTTTACATCTATTGTTGTGCTTTATGAGATACCTGGAGATTTGAATTTTGCTATATCTCCAATATTAGCATTTAAAAAATCTTTATATGTTGTTTTTCTTTGTATTGCAATACAAAAAACTAGCTAATTAAAGGTCTTTTAGAAAATGAGATGAAATAATATTTTAATCATATCATACAATAAAATACGTTTCTCCTCATCTATTCAGTTTTTAGCTATTTATTAATCAATATTGTTGAGTATCTACTCCATGCCACATACTGTCCCAGGTATTAGACATAGGGTGGTAAACTGTAAAATGCACTAAACCACAACATGTACCAGTGTCCTGGGATTAAAGACTCGACTCTGATTTTAAACTTTGACTTCAACAATAGTTCAGGCAAGATGAAGAGACTTTGAGTGGCTTACAAAAAGCATTAAGATGTGGCATTCAGCATTATATATTGATATTTATTTCTTTATCCTGAAAGTCAAAGATATGCAGGATAGTGTAGTAAAATATAAACAAATGGCAGTGTACAAATAAATACCTGTACAGATATTTAATTGAGGGGAATGACTGGATTTTATTATTCAATGTTTTACTGTATAAACTCTGGTTCTTCCTTATCCCTGAATAGTTGGAAAGCAAATAAATATTAGACATCCATGCATGAAGTCTGATAATTATTGTTTTAAGTTCTGCTTATTTTTGGTCTTTAGGCATATGAACCTAAATAAAGTTACAAGAAGAATGTAATTCCATACCCATAAAATGCTATTATTTGCTGCATATTGGTATGTAAGTATGTATGAATAGAAATATAGATGCATCACATATACTTCTGTACAACACATGGCCACAGGGGTAATGGGATTCAACGAGGACTAGAAGACATTGTGATAGACTGTGCATTCTAAAAATTATTTGCTGCCCTTTTCCTACTGCCCCTCCCTGCTAGAGAATTATACTTTTCAGGCTCGGCACGGGGTTTGCTTTGGTTAGTGCAATGTGGTGTGAATAATCTGTACCACTTCCTAACTAGAGCTTTAAGAGCCAGCATGTAGTTCCATATTACTCCTTTCCCTCTGCAATAGACCACAAGTTTCAGCTAGCAGTTGCTCCTTCACCATGGCTATTTCATTGGAGAAGATATTGAGTTAGAGTGGCAGCCAATCCACAAATGATAAGTAATGTGAGCAAGAAATAAACATGCTTTTAAGTTATTGAAACTTTTTTTTTGTTTTTTTTTTCAGCATAATTTAGCTTAAGTTGGAGGAAACTGACAATATAATAGCTAATATTGAGTAATTTTCTGTGGGCCAATAATGATGTTTGTCAAACTCACACTTATTTCACAATAATTCCATGAGTTAAAAATGATCACTTCCCTATTTCACAACTGATAAAACTGCAACTCATCAAATTTGGGTAGGGTTGATGAACTAAAAAGATATATGAAATATAAATAAGAACATAAATCTGGCTAATTTTGAAATCTCACCCACAGAGTCCTGCCTTATGGAACTTTAATTAGATATCATATAGTGCAATCATTTTACAAAAAAAACCCCTCAGGTTTTCAATTGTCATATGTAGTTCCATTAGTTAGAGATAAAGCTGACACTTAAACCATTCATCTCCTGAGCTACAGTTCGAACCTGTAATCTCATGGTCATGCATGCACATGGGCACATGTATTTATCTACATAGATATAGGTAAAATTATACCTTTGTAAATATGGAATATAGGGCACATATGTTTATATGTCTTTTTGATATTAGAAAAACAAACTTTAAGAATTAGCTATTGTAACATGTATTTTACCAATATAATAGTGTAACACCTAGACAAACAATGAAAATATTTTTGAATTATTATTTTATATCCCATACTAACAGTCATTTTGATTTATATGTTATAGACTCTTGATTATTATATGTGTCATTTATCATGATTTCCCTTTTCCTTAGAGTGTAACAATATAAGTAAGAATATCCTATTTCTTAAAGATGACTTGAAATTTGATATTTTATTTCTTGCTTAACTTGTTAAAATAAGAATTCTGTTTGCATACAATTAACATGTAGCTATACATTATTTAGATAAATAGTTTAGCTTTATTAAATGAAATATACAAATCCATTTTTTTCTCGTTAGAAATATCTATTTAAAAAGAAAAGTTAAAAAAATTCCTCTTATACAACCCTGCATTACTAAACCATGTAAATATATAAATGTGCCATAAAGCCTATTAATAAGCATTTTGTTTACATATTTTTATCTCAATTATCTATGCCCATAGGACTCATTCAATCAATTTTTCACTAAGTAGTTTTCAAAATATAATTACTCTTATGGGTAGGTCTATGAACAGCAGTGTCATTTACACTATAGTTCACTAATTGCACTTCGAAGCCATTATAATGAATTATACCAGTACATTCTTCAAGATCAGTTAATGCTAATCATTTGTATCGCATATATCACTTAGAAGAGATCCATCCATAAAAGTCTTTCATTTACAGCCTCATTTCTTTTTAATTCTCTTGTAATGCAAGTTATAGCTGTAAATATATACAGCATGTGCTTTTGTTACCTGTTAGCTGGTGGACTTTGATTCTGAGTTAAGTATTCAAATCTGAGACAAGTAATATTCCATAGTAGGAGCAAAATTATTTACTTTGAGATCCTGTGTAATATTTATTCTTACATAATTTAATTATTATTGTATATAATGATCTATATTTGAATCATATTTTAGGAGCTTAAATAAAATCTCGTTTCCCCTACTTTTTTTTTTAATCATCCCCCTCAGTGTCCCCAGACCATATTTTGTATTTCTTTTCATGCTCAGGAGAACTAATATTTAATGTGTGTCTTACTTAAAGTTAAATGACAAGAAAGTTTATGTTTTTAAATATATATGTATATATGTATATATATAAGGAAGATTTTATAGATAATGAAAATGTATAATAGATAATAAGCATATTTCTTTATAATAAAAAATTTTGTAGACCCAATATCATGACAGAAAATAACATAAATAAATTGACAAAAATGTTGAAAAGTCTCCTTTAAAATATTACTTATTTGTAAAATGTACCTATAAGTGATGTGTCTACAGTTGTTAAAGAAATTGATAAAGATTTATATGAGAATCTTTTTTGTTATTATCACAAATATGAAAAGGCAAGTACAACTTGGACATTGTAGAAGCTGATTCTTTGTGAAGTATTGATTTGTTATTCAAAACAATATTTTTTTAGAAATAATATATTTTTTTCTTAATGAAAGAAAGTTTGTGTTATCTGTTACCATAATTTGAATTTCTGATCTCATCTTATAAAATCAGTCTTAGAAGGGAAAAGAAGATAGCTTTCATGAGTCTTTATGAGATAAGGTGAAAGCTGACAATCAATATATGGCTGATTCTGTATAAAGTTCAGATTCTACAAAATATCATATTTAATCCTTCCCTAAATAATACTTTTGTCCCTATTTTATAGATAGTAAAACTGAGACTCAGAGAAAAAACTTGCCCAGTACTACACAGTTATAGGATATAGTACTGGGCTTTAAAAGCCATTAGTTCTGCCCCAGAATTGTAACTTCTGTGTTATACTGAATTTTGATGTGTGATTGAATATTGAGATGTAGCTATAGCAGGTTATGGTAGCATACTTGCAAAACTCTATTTTGCTGTACAGGGCTTGACTAATATGCAAAATTATGTTTGTGTTTGCCTGTTATTTTATTACTCTTATGCAGGGGGAAAATAAACCACTTCCTCTTCATCTTAGAAACACCAGAACTAAGAAAACACTTAGCTGTGTTGTCTATAGATATCTTATCTTGTCCTTGAAAGAAAAATGAACACCTTAAAGTTACTTTCCAATTGATATGCTTAATCATACAGTGAAATCTCATTTTAAAATATATTAGACATAGATTTAAACCAAATTAATTTTCCCCAAACACCTTCTAACAAAAGCCCAAGATTAGTAGTTCTATCTCCTAACACCAGCATCATATTTCACTCCCTTGCATTTATGCTGCTGCTACCTTATTTTTAAAAAATATTGGCATTTAGGATATATATTGGTAATTTGGTTTTCTGTTTTGGTTTGATTTTGTTAGAAATTCAAAGAAGAGCTGTTCTTTCCAGCATTCAAATGGAATGCTGGACATGGAAGTCAGGATTTCAATTTCTAAGAATGCTATGACAGGGACTAGATACATGCTTCCACTTTAAATTAAAAACTGGACAAATTATGAAACAATGGCTTTCAGAGTTTGGACAAAAGACACTACAGGATAATGATTCTGGAGAAATGAGAAACATCATAAGAACCCTATGATCACTTTAGCATATTGACTAGAAAGTGTTTCCAGGATGCAACCCAGGTAAGGACAACCTGAACAGAGCCTGCTAGTCTTGCTGAGTTAAGGAGACAGAAATTTGGGAGTAGGGAATTTGAGACATCTAGGAATAGTGGGGCAAAATATGACAGAGGAGAGAGCCATAGAGAGTTCTGGAGATATATTGAGGGGTCCCCTGGATTCTTTGGCTGAATATTGATCTATGTATGTAAGTGAGGGTTACTACCTGAGGCCAAGGAAAGAACCACTAGGAAAGAACAGGAAGAGCAATCCTAGAAGCTCACATAGGTCTGAGAATAGTTTGTGTTCCTTCCAGCCAGCATGGAAAGAACTCTTAACATATGAAGCATTGTACAGAGCTCAGAATGATATTGCTTTAATAGTGGGTCCAGATTGTCCCTAAACTACTAGCTTCCTAGGACCCATGCTAACAGAGCTGAAAAGAAAGACTCAAAGAATCAAACTGATTCTAAATAATTTAATTATATCCTAGAACAAAGCTCAACTATATTTAACGCAATACAATAAAATCCAGTACCCAGAAAAGTAGAATTTAAAATGTCTACTTCCAGTGAAAAATATCAGACATGTAGAAAAACAGGAAATGATGACTCACAACTGGGAGAGGTTTAATCAGCAGAAACAGAGCCAGAAATGATAAAGATGATAGAATGATCAGAATTTAACAGCTTTAAAACAGCTATTAAAACAGGATTTAAAACAGCTATTATAAATAACAGTTATTATGTTTAAGAAGGTAGAGGAAAGGATAATATAAAAAGGACCCAAATTTCTAGATCAAAAATATAATATCTGAAATGAAAACTATTCTGGCTGGAATTGATAGCAGATTAGGCACTACAGAAGAAAATCAGTTAACCTGAAAATACAGCAATAGAAACCATACATGTAATTAGACTCCCAAAAGAACAAAAATGAGAGGACTCAAAAATATTTGAAGAAATAATAAAAAAATTATAAAAATGCTAGACCCATAGTTCTAAAAAGCTCAATGAGGTCCAAACAGAAGAAACATTAAATGCACACAAGTTGTCATTGTGATAATTTATAATCTCTTTTTTCTAAAGAGTTATTGAGATTATATTCCCACTCTGTAATGAGGGACCTGAAGTCCAGAGTGTTGTTGGTTTCCCCACGGTCCGTGGTTTGTCTCTCAAGTCCTGGTGGTCAGAGGGCTTCCCTTCTTTATCCTGAGCTCAGCCCTATGAGATGCTGGCTGGTGTACCAAATTGCCTTTTGGTATGGTACCCACAGCCTCCAGAGGTCAAGAATGTTTATCTCCACAAAGTCTCTGTAAATACCACATATATTTTTCCCGCATACTTTTTGCATGGTGAACTGATACTGTGCGTGAAAGATACTGAATGCTAATGAACAACTAGGAATTGGGAAAGAAAGATATTTGCAAGTGATATTTGATTTTGGAGACTCTTTTAAACTGTGGGGAAAATAGTAGAATTTGTAGAGGAGGAAGAAAACTGGGATTATTGTTTATTTTGAATGATAAAGAAGAAAGAGCAGTGTAAGAGAAATGATAGAGAAATGAATAACTGAAGAATAAGATTGAAAACAGCAAAAGCAAACAAAAATATAACAGTATAAAAAGATAAATTGTGAATCAAAATCTTTGTAAACCAGGATCCAAAAATTAAGAGATGATGACTTTAGGCAGCTGTTTTAATAGAGGTGTTTTTCTGCCCTTTTACTATTCAGTTTCCTAACATCTCCTGTCTAAACTGCATAGCATTATCACTTCTCTATTCTAATCTCTCTCTTGCTGCTTAAAATTATCACTCTTTTATTTCAAAATGTGGCTTCTTATCCTTTGATCTACTAATTGGGTTTATTACTCTTGAACCCTTATTCCCTTCTCTGTGTGATACCTGATGATTTTTTTGTAAAAAATCAACTCCTTCCCAATATTTCACACCACTCCCTCCCAGTTCTCCTTTCCTCCAGATGTTTAGAGGTATGGAACACAAAGACTCTAAGAGAAATTTCAGTTGTTTCAAGCACCAAAGATCCCTTATTAAATGTTGAATAAATAAAGAGACTTTTGGAACATGGACATTATGCTTTATGCTGTGAGCCATTAAGAGTTTGGAGGATATAGGAATCCTATTCTTTTGAGTCAGTCTCCTAGGAACTTAAATAGAATCTCCAGAATTTTTTCTTTCCCATATACCTTATCATGCTTCATTATCACACTTTATCACACTATCCAACTTTTTTTTAGATCAGGATTTTTAAAATCTGGAGTTTGCAAGAGGTATGTGGATACAATTAAGAGATTAAAAATCAATTTTGTCTTTATTCTTACTAACCTGTAATGAAGCTTAACATTTCCTTCACTTATGAAAGTGGTAACAACCACAGTGGTATTAGCAGTACATGTGATTTTATTATTAATAGAAATCATTGATATTTTAATATTACAATATAATTATTGCAGATAAAAAATTATTTGCTCTCATCATTTTAAATTTATATTATTAGAAATGTTGCTACATATTATTATTTACTAAACTCATTGAAAATAATTTGTTTTTTTGTAGATAAGTTTATGGCATTGATAGTGATGATAATTTCATGTATATATTCATGAACTTGAATATCTATAGATTTTTGTGTATTAATCACACCCCAATATAGCAGTTAAAGAAACTATTTTCGTATTGAAATTTCAGTGTACTTGCTTTTCTATATGGGTATTTGCTTTCATGAAATTAAAAATGCTATCTGAGAAGGGGGTTCTGGCATAAAAACAAGCTAGAATTCCTGTATTAGATAATGGTGCAGTATGACTATGAAAGAAGGCCTGTGTTGGTTTACCTGAGACACTGCACAAATGGTCAAGTGATTTTCTTAATGTTTTAAGACAATTCCCTTCCTCCTGCAAAAGAGTTTTCTCTGTTTGATATTATTATTTGCTGGAGGAAGACTGCAAAATCAGCTTTCTGTGTATCATGATTTAATGATAGACATAATTAGTGAAAATGGTAATAGCATGAACTGCCCTTGGAGAGGTGCTGTCCCTTTGAGGACAGAGACCCAAATTGGGAGACAGAAGCCTAGGATGCAAGTTCTCTCTCTTATACTTAGTGTTCTCATTTGTAGAATAGAGGAATTGTACTTGGCAATACTTAAGATGCCTTTCTTTTTGATATTCTATGTGCCTTCCTATGAATGCTGCTGCTCATAAGTCCACCAAGCATTTAGAGAAACTCATTAATAGTCAGAATAAGTCTGCTCAGATTGATCCATCCTGTCCCATTCCTCCCACCTCTTGACCAATATCCCTGTAGGTTTTCGTTTGGTCAGGATCTGTCACACAGTCTCTGTGTGACTATAGGTTAAGTGGATTTATTTCATCTGAGCTTCCAATTTTCTCATTTGATGACATAATAATAACAATCACCTCTGAGAGCAGTAAACATTGATATAAATGATATAAAAATATCTATGTAGATAGAATGGGATCTGGCGCACAAGCAGATGTTTAATCAGTCTTCCACCTCAGTTCCTCATAGAACAAAGGGAAACTAAATATCTTACTGAAGACTGTATCCACATATTTTTAGACTTCAGTACTGTTATCTTTGAAATTAAGTTAATAGGCCTTAGTAAGTGGATTATGTGTAAATGTATGAACATTTGTGCAGCCAGAGGACTCATGGAGTCCCTGACCAGAGTCTCTTACTAATTTTTAAAAAATAATCATTAATTTTTTTTCTTCCCTTCCTTCTCTCTTCTTTTTGTTCTTTTTCTTGCTTTTCCATTTGGGTTAAAATGCTATTACCATTTTTCTTTTTTGCAATGTCTTAAATTTTTTTTAAATGATAGCTCTTGATGGCTGTCATTCATTATGATGACTATAAATGGTATGATTATTATCTCAAAGAGAATTCTTTTTTCTTTGGTGGCAATGGAGTGTATATGTGTGATATTTATATACATGTGTACAGATATATACATATATAAATGCATAATTAAACACACATATATGTGTATGTATATATATTCTAACGAAATTTTTCTTCTGCTTGCAATCAATAAGAAAATAAGTTCATTTTATCAGAATACCCACTGAAAGCATTCATGATAGTCTAAAAATATGAAAATGCCTGCAGTGAATGTGAGTATATATTGAATTCCCTTACTTTACTCTTCCTCAGACTATATCCTTACCAGATGATGTAATCGAATTGTATCAACCTAGAAATACATAGGATTTTATTTTAATGTTAAAAAGGCCAGTACCTTTGAAGCTTAAAATCTTTCCTGTTCTTTTTCTGCTGTAAACTCATCATCAAAGGATTACAAGATATCTTTAATAAAAAGTAGAATTTTATAAACTTAATGTAGTTACTCATTTCCATATATAGTTAAGTTCTTTTGATGAATACTCCCTAAATATATGGCAAAGCAATATGTACTTTATTGAATAAGAAGTGGAATTTATGGTAATATATTTGATATGGACATAAGATTTCTTTGGAGGCAATTTTTGAACTCTAACTATTATTGAACGTCATATCTTTTTATCACTTCCAACCCTATTCTAATATATTATTGATTTACTTCAACTTCAAAATGTTTAAAATTCTTGAATAATACTCTACTAACTTCAGAATGAAACTGTTATTTTCTGATTCTGCTTGGATTTTTAGAACTTTGTTATCATATGCTTTTAATTAAAATTTAAAAATCAGCCATTATATTCATGGCTTCCTGGTGACCATTTGAGGGAAGTTTTTTTTTTCAAGAGCAATTCTAACACTGATTTAGCTTAACTTGAAAATATATATTTTTTCCAATAGAATTAAATACAACAACAGCAAAATAGCACATCAATGAGTTTAAAACAAAGAAGTAAAAATATGTTATTGATGCTATTAGGATTTGGGACCAAATGAGCTTTTTAGTAATAGGAAGATTTTTACTGAGAATCAATCTCTCTCTCTCTCTCTCTCTCTCTCTCTCTCTTTTGTTTTCAACTCAGGGAAAAAGCTCAGAGGAGAATCAGGATGTTCAAGGTCACTCAGTAGCTAAGCTAGAGTTGAGACTGTAACTCAAATGTTTTGACTCCTAGTTCAATGTCATGGTTCCTGGGACTCTGTGTGAACTGGTCATATCTTTCAATGTTGGGTCAACCCATATAAGATTGCTTGTAATGTGATCATATGAAAGTGGCCAAAGCACTTTTAGCTCTGAGAAGGAAGAAATTTGAAATTTCTTTAATATAGATAGGCTTATTTAGCACTTCTGTTACAGGAGAGATTCAACAATAATAATGCCACTATTATAATGCCATTTCTGTAATAATAGCACTTCTGTTATAAAACACTATTATTATAGAAATGCTATTATAAGAAAAGCTCTGTTATTTAGAATTGCTTCTGCAATAAAAGTGCTAAAAAAGTCTTCTTATATTATAGAAAATTATTGTAAATTTTTCTTGCTTTGCAGTGAAATTTTCATTCCAAATCTTATTTGATTCTCCTGTAAAATGGCTCTCAGATTTTATTCTGATGACTCTGAGGCCTGGGCCAGATTGCTGTTTAGGACAGGAAATTGCTTGACAGCCAATGTTGGTTGGTCAAATAAGTTCACTTCCTATCTGTCAGTTTCTATGAGGTCAAGTGAATCTTTCTTCCCTGGTTTTTCATTCTCAAATACTATATTTTTTATTGTCTTTCTAAAAATACCATATGCTACTTTTTAATAAAGGGTTTGAATATTTTTCACATTAATTCCATGAAATTAAACAAATGCAGGGTGTAATTGATTAAAACAAAAATAATTTAATGTTTAAATTATACCTCATTTATACTTTACATAATGGACAGGGTGAATTTTAATAACCTACGTGTTGTAAATATGAAGGAATGAGGGAAAGGCATGTTTATAAATAGAGGTTCATTTAATATCTATATCTATAAATCTTAGTGTAGTATTGAAATACTATGTCATGGTTTAATTTAGAGCTATCCCTTTTCAGAAAATTATTTATGGGACATAGTAAAGACAAGCTAGAGTTTTCTTACTATCAATATTGAATCACATAAAATCATAGGTTCATAGGTTTTAAAGAATTTCAATGATTATGCTAGTAGTTTCTATATATCCTTAAATATCAGAAAATATATTTTAAAATTAAGGTTTTACTCATCTTTAGCATTTAAACAGATAGAATGACATTTTACTAGCCCAATATTATAATAATAATATTTATAATATTTTCTTACTACAAAATCAATCCATGAGTCCAGTACAAACTGATGACCACAACATTTGAAATTAGAGGATACGCGTGTTGGTTGCTCTCCTCTCACTGCCTCAATTATAATTTAATTCTGTGTTTATTCCTTGGTTGCACAGTATCAGATCATCCTGAATCACACAGATAGGGTAGTTGAAAATAATAGCTATCATATAAAAGAGTGTCTTATAATGTTTTAATTCTCTTTAGTGAACAGATATAGAAGTTTGAAAGATAGAAGGAGGGAATTTTGGTTTCAAGATTGAATTGGCAACTCTAATAACAGATTACATTCCTTACCCAGGCAGAGAATCAGTACCTAGACTTAAAATAAACACTAAAATTATCTCTAATACTATTCAGGATACACTTTACTATGTGTTTATTGTTATCATACAATCAACTTTTGACTGTCAGGGAGCATACAGTATGCATATACATCATGACAGTGTCTAGCAATTAGCTGAAGATATGGGGCACACATGTGCTGGAGAAAACATCTGCCAGGATGGTACCCAAATGAAAAAACTGGTTACATAGGAAAACACACTGTGAAACAGATAATATTTACATTTAATACATTTTAGTGTGTTTTAAAAATTAAAGTTGCAAAGATAGATGAACAAATATTTTTATTTATTCTCAACTAATTAATTAATTAATTTAAATTCAACCCATTCTCCTACTTACCTCCCCTCTGGCAACCACCAGTTTGTTCTCCCTATTTAATAAGCACCTGGGGTTCTTTTTGTTTGTCTCCTTTTTTTTCTTTGCTTGTCTGTTTTGTTTCTTAAATTCCAGGGTGAATGAAATCATATATTTATCTTTCTCTGACTTATTTCACTTAGCATTGTACCCTCTAGGTCCATCCATTGTTGCAAATGGCAAGGTTTTATTCATTTTAATGGATGCATTATATTCCATTGCATGTGTGTATGACCACATCTTTTTTTATCCATTCATCTATTTATGGGCATTTGGGTTCTTTCCATATGTTGGCTGGTGTAAATAGTGATGCATCTAACATAGAGGTATATATATATATATATATATATATATATATATAAATTTGTTTTGTTTTTGAATAAATACCCAGTAGTGAAATTACTGGAATCATGCACCATTTCTATTTTAAATTTTTTTTGGGAACCACCATATTGTTTCCCACAGTGGCTGCCCCAATTTCCATTCTCACTAGCAGTGTACAAGGGTTCCTGTTTCTCCATGTCCAGGGCAACATTTGTTGTTTCTTGAGTTTCTGATTTTGGCCATTTTGACAGGTATAAAGTGATGTCTCATTTGGTTTTAATTTACATTTCCCTGATGATTAGTGATCTTGAACATATTTTCATGTCTGTTGGCCATCTGTATGTCTTCTTTGGAAAAATGTCTATTCAGATCCTCTGCCCATTTTTAACTGGATTATTTGGGAGTTTTGTGGTGGTGTTGTGTAAATGCTTTATATATTTTGGATATTAATACTTATCAGATATATGATTTGCAACTATCTTCTCCCATTAGCAGGTTGGCTATTTGTTTTGTTGATGGTTTCCTTTGCTATGCAAACATTTTTTTGGAATAGTCCAATAGTTTAATTTTGCCTTTGTTTCCCTTGCCAGGGGAGACATAACTAGAAAATGTTTTCCTTGGCTGAATCAATGAAATTACTGCATATGTTTTCGTCTAGGAATTTTATGGTTCCAGGTCTCACATTCAGGTCTTTAATTCATTTTGAATTTATTTTTGTGTATGGTGTAAGAAAACAAAATGAGCCTTTTTTTTTAAATGAGCCTTTTTGAAATTAGATTTGAATTATATGTATAAGGAAATCCTTGAAACACTAAGTTCTTCAGACATGTATTTAAGAATCATTAGCCAAGTCGAATGAGCCATTCAATTTTTGAAACCCAAATGTAACAGTTTCCCTAAGTAACTATTCAGTTACCTATATAAATATCCTTGCTTTCTGGGGAAGTCCATTTTGTTCTTTGGCATCTCTGATCTAAGAAAATCCTACTTTATAGTGAGCTGAAATATGTTTTCCTGAATCTTGTATTATGTTCCATGGCACAGACTGAACAAATCTTTTGACATTATAGTAACTCTTCAGGTATTAGAAAATGATTCTTTTTAAAAAAGTTTTTATTTAAATTCCAGTTAGTTAAAATTCAGTGTCATATTAGTTTCAAGTATAAAATGTATGATTCAACACTTCCATGCATCACCCAGAACTTATCACAAGTACACTCTTTAATCTCTGTTCACCTATTTCACCCATTCCCCTCCCTTGTGGTAACCATCAATTCTCTATAGATAAGAATCTGTCTATTGATTTCATTCTCTCTCTCCCTCTCTCTCTCCCTCCCTTTGCTCATTTGTTTTGTTTCTTAAATTCCACATATGAGTGAAATCATATGATATTAATCTTTTTCTGACTGACTTATTTCACTTAGCATAATACTCTCTAGCTCCAACCATGTTGTTGCAAATGGCAAGATTTCAGTCTTTTTATGGCTGAGTAATATTCCATTGCATATACCATTGCATATATATATATATATATATATATATATATATATATATATATAATATTTTCTTTATCCATTTATCAGTAGATGGACACGGCCTGTTTTCCTAATTTGGCTTTTGTAAATAATGCTACTACAAACATCAGAGTGCCTGCATCCCTTTGAATTAGTATTTTTGTAATCTTTGGACACAGATATCTAGTAGTGCAATTGCTGGATCATAGGGTAATTCTATCTTTAACCTTTTGAGGAAGCTCCATACTATTTTCTATTGTGGCTGAATCAGAAAATGATTTTATATCTTACTTGATTTTCTCTATCTGAAGGCCCAATATCCTTAGTTCTTTCAATTTTCTTTTCCACATAACTTGGTTCAGTTGCCCTCCATTATGTCCTTTTTTCCAAATGAGTTTCATAAGCCTATATGCCTTTTAAAAAACGTTACTTGGGCCTGAATACAGACCTGGATGTGGGTTTGGCTTTACAGAGAATCATCACGAACTATCATTCTTCTCCTTTGTATGAAGAAAACTTGAATTTCATTGAACTAAGCTTCCATTAATTATGCTATTTACTCGATTTGATATTATTGCCCAAAAATTCAGTTTTTCCTCCCTAAATATGTATATTTTGATGTCATAAGTCTACTTTAGACATTTGGTTTTAGGAACTGGAATGAAATATTTTAGATTTAATTCAGATAAATATTATTTAGGCTCATTCTATTATATCATTTTGATTTCTGGTTCTGTCATCCATTATAATTCTTTATGTAGCTTTGTGATCTGAAAATGTGATAAAATTCTGTATGTTTATTCAAGTAAGGAGTGAGGGAGAATTGTTAAAATCATTACTGAGAACTATTTGAGTGTGAGTATTTTTAAAGTTTAGGTACATTGTGTCTATCGCATTTGCAAAATATTCCAGTTTAATAACTTTTTAAATTAATTTTAAAAATTATGCTTACATTCAGTAAGTACCTTTCTGTAATGTACTTACATACTTATCATTTCATCCTGGAAATTTGTTCAGGTTTGATGTTAACCTCACCATTCTATTTGTGGAAATTTCCCAACCTTTTTTTCCACCCCTCTGTTGGATAATTGCAACATTTTTAGTTTTTTGGTAATAATAAAGTAAAATAATTAGTGGATGGTGAATTTTAGTAGTTTTAGGAAAAGTTTACTTGTTTCCACCAACATAACTCAGAAAGTAGAATTTGCTTTGGTGAATTTGCCAAAATCAAGCTCTGCTATTCACCTTTGGGCATGCTATAAATGGGATTTTTTTCTCATGAATGAACTTCTATTAACCAAAATCATTGGAAACAGATGTACAAACAAAACTATTATTCTATCAGTTTGTGAGACACAACCCTCATGTAGACTGTAGTATTCTGTACATTGATTTACGTGACACTGAAATTTTACTGAGAGTATTCACTTCGCAGGCATTAAATTGAATCAAATATTTAATGGAATAAGGTAGCTGCAACAGTCTCCTCAAGTTAAATACTTTAGGTTAGGAATGAACTGTTCAAGTCTGTGAATTAGAACTATTTTCTTCTGTTCTAGACATACCAATCTATCATGTCAATCAGATTGACAGGTCTTTTTTTGGGGGCATATTAATTCATTCAGTCAAGCCTTGCTGTTGCCTAAAAGTCTTTCCTTTTCATTAGATTGCTTGTATATCCCTGATTCATCCTCCTATATGTCAATTTTACAATTCAGAAGGAAGTTACTTATTTCTGAATGGCAGAATAGCAAACATCTAAAAATTGGTGGCTGACATCTGAATCCAGAATAGGCAGACATTTTTCATCTGATTTTTTATTTCTTTTGTGTTTGACCTGTAAATACTTTTTTTCACTTTGATGGTAACATTTAACATTAAAATCTGAATTTTTGAGTACTCCTGAAAAATTATAGGACCTTTCAAATAAAGTCCATATGCCCTCATACCAACAGTGACTGGAACTGAGTAGTGCTGCTCATTCTAGACAGAGCTGTGCTCCCCATTTCACTACATGCCCCCACTAGTCTACCTCATTTATACTACTTGTCTGCCCCCTAGAGGCATTTGAACTTGACAAACTTGGATATTGTCTTCGTAGTTCCATTTTCTTCTCAGTACCTCCCTAAGAATACCCTCTAGCTTCCAACCATTTCCTTAAATACTGTCAACTGTGATTCAGTAATCTCACAAGTTGTGTTAAAACCCTGAGATATAATGTGTCAGGTTAAAGACATTTGTCCTCATTGGGGATGGCTATAGATACATTTTGAGAGTCTCTTTAATCATTTTCCTTCCTTTCTACTTCTTAGCCACTAACAATATATCTTCAGTATTGAGCAGTGTGTCTATTCCTCATTTTATCATTTTACTTGTTAGTCTTCCATAACAATAGTGAAATGTTTATCACAATGCAGAAATTTGCTATTATGAGTAATATTTTATAATCATTTTACACAACATTCTCTGTAAACATAAATATGTAAATATATATCATATTGCTTTATATGGATAACAAAAATACAAAGAGAACTATGACAATACTGCTAGAATCTTATGCTACAGGCAATATAAACAAAAGTAGATTAAAAAATAACTGTTCTGGTCAAAGGAGAAAAAAGAATTGAAATAAACAGAGTAGGTCTACCTTGGAGTTTTTTGCTGTGATTTTGCAAGAGTAGAGAGACCAATAATGGAAAGATGCATTATAGGTTAGTATAAAGATAGATTTGGCTCTCAATGAGCTGATTTCAACTGCTACCTGCTTTAGCCATGAGTGCTTGGGCAAGACTCTTATGAATTGACCCTCAGTTTTCTAAACTATAGACATAAAATTAAGAAAGAATTCTGTTCTTATTTTTGAAACTTCATGTTTTTCAGCATATTTTGGGGTTTTAGAGAAAATGGAAAATGAGAATTCAGATTTGTATTCTCTTTGCATCCCAAAGGTGTTTGCCCTTAATTTTCAAGGCATCTCACTTAATACTTACACTTATTTATTATGGTTTTGCTTGTGGATTTAAGATAGTTTCTCTTGCTTGTTTCTTATTGCTAACACATCTTAGGAAATCTCAAAGTAACTTGTTTAGAGGATATCACAAATTATAAGCACAGAGATACAGGTACTACATATTTTCTTTCAATTTCGATCAATTTAGTGCTAGAAGTTGAGGGATTAGAGTTCAATACTGTTTGGTCCTGCAAAACTTAATTTGCAGAATGGTTATATATACCCTAGCAGGGAATTCTATTGACAATGTTAAATATGATAGAATTTTTTGGAGGCTTAAATATAGAATGGTTAAATGCACAAAAATATTACACTTAAGAATATTAAATTATTGTGGTATTTTTTCAGTAGTATAGTTTTACTGAATTTGCTCTAGAAAGACCATAACTAGATTTGTCTGAGTAGATTTACTTTGCGCATTATGGGAAATATGTTGGCTTTCTTGTCTGCTGGTGACTTACTCTACCTTTAGCCTCTAATCTCAGACAACTTGTAATTTCCTCTTAAATCAAGGCTATAACATAATTATTTTAATTTTGAAAATGCAGGGTAGTTTTGGTTATACAAATTTGGATTCAGAACCTGAAAATGGTACTTAAAAACTCCTCAGTGTTGGGTATTTTATTTAAAACTCTCAGCCTTGGGGTACCTGGGTGGCTCAATCAGTTAAGCATCCAACTCTTGATTTTAGCTCCGGTCATAATCTCAGGGTTGTGAGATCTGGACCTGAGTTGGGCTCTGCACCCAGGTGGGGAGTCTGATGGAGATTCTTTTTTCTCCCTCTGCCTCTCCCCTCTGCTCGTATTCACTTTCTTTCTCTCTAAAATAAATAAATAAATCTTAAAAAAAAAACCCTCTTGGCCTTAAGTTTTGTCAACTGTAAAATAAAACCCTTTTTACTCTAGGGTATGTTGTGAGCATTACTTGAAGTAATAAATATTGTCAGAATATATTCTGTGAACGTTAATATTCTCCTCCCTTCCTTTTCTTCCTTCCTTCCTTCCTTCCTTCGTTCCTTCCTTCCTTCCTTCCTTCCTCCCTTCTTTCCTTCTTTCCTTCCTTCCTTCCTTCCTTCCTTCCTTCCTTCCTTCCTTCCTTCCATAACATATGTATGTAATGCTTACATAATATGCATTTCTAGTATATCATATGCATTTAAAAATTCAAACCATTATCTATTGAGCACCTCCTCATTCAGGAGGTTTATGAGTTGAGGGTAGGTCCAAACTGGAGAAGAGAAGAATTTCATTAGTTTATGGTTTGGAGTTTTGATATTAGACTGGACTGAATTTACATTTTCTGTAATTGACTACAGTTAGCTTTGAGACCTGATCCATCAGGGACAGTGGTGAGGAAGATGAGTTGGTTATTGCCTATATATGACTGGTCCAGTAAACTTTAGTAACCTCAACCATTCTATCTTGAGGACATTTTCTCTTAGATTTGCTTTTCATTAGAGTTACAATTTTTCCCTGGTTGGAAATCTTAAGTGATTGCGTTTTAAAATCAGTGTGTCTTTTCCATTCCTATTTCTTCTT
The DNA here is from genome assembly GCF_018345385.1 of Vulpes lagopus. Taxonomy (NCBI): domain Eukaryota; kingdom Metazoa; phylum Chordata; class Mammalia; order Carnivora; family Canidae; genus Vulpes; species Vulpes lagopus. The sequence goes on along the minus strand of NC_054824.1, from coordinate 17,000,536 downwards.
TGCTTCAAAGATGAAAAAGTTATTCTTTCATAGATCTCATATTCTATACTCTTTTCTTGTCATTTTCTAGCAATTACTTTAAAAATATTTAGCTATCTCATCTCTCTGTGATTTACTTTGGTATGTAGTAAAATGTTCATTAAATATAAATTATTCCATATCTGAAAATTGGCACATTTTTATTCATTGACTTTGTCCTTTTATATGTAGGCCTGAATGTTTTTTACTCTTCTGATAGGAAATTGGAGGTAATTCTTAGATGTTTGTTTTAATCTTCAGTCCGAGACTAAAACTGGAAGAAGGAATTGTTTGTGGGAATGAGCATAGCATATTTCAGACCTCATTTGACAAAATTGGCCACTCCCTCCTTTTAAAAATGGACCCTTCTCCTGCAAGAAGCTTCAAGAGATGATTCTTATTTTCTTCTACTTCTTTCTCCTTCTTTTTACTGGTTATTTCACTCCTATCCTAACACTAAATGTAGGAATTCCTCTGGATCTGGTTTTAGAAATGTGTTCCTTTTTTATACTTTCTTCCCAGGAAACTCAAACACTATTTAAAATATATATTGATAGAACATGGGATTCCTGGCTGACTCACTTAGTGGAGTGTGCAACTCTTGATCTTGGTGTTGTGAATTCAAGCCCCACCTTGGGGGTAGAGATTACTTAAAAAAATAAAATCTTAGGGGTACCTGGGTGGCTGAGTCAGTTAAGCTGCCAACTCTTGATTTTTGCTCAGGTCATGATCTCAGGGTCCTGGGTTTGAGCCGCACATTGGGATCCCCATTCAGCAGGGAGTCTCCTTCAGGATTTTCTCTCCCTTTGCCCCTTTTCCTATTCGCTCACTCTCTTTCTCTCTAAAATAAATGTATCTTAATAAAATAAACATTTAAAAAAGAAAAGAAAGAAAAAAATAGTCTCTTAAAAAAAGAAAAGAAGAGATGTTGATGGAGCTTAAATTAGAATCCTACCCTGACAGTTTCTATGTGCTCTAGAGTCATATATTCAATTTTCCTCCATTGTGGGGGAAATGACTAATGTCATCTAACCAGTTGTGAACTTATCCTTGATTTTTTTCTTTACACCTTCCTCCCATATCTAATTTATTAATAAAAGTAATGAATCCTAATGCCAAAATATATTTCTATATGTTTTCTTCTCTGTTTATTTTTATTGGATTAATTTCAAAACTCTAATTGCTCTAGGCAACTTATAACATCTTAAAAGACCCCTCCCTTCTATGGCACCCTATCCATTTTTTTCTTTTTCTTTTTCTTTTTTTTTTTTTTGCCTATTTGCCTACAGATTTCTTAATCTCTGTATGGAGAAGGTTATATTAGATAATCCAAAAGTTCCCTTATAAAATTCTTTTCTTCTATTATTTTGTAGTTTGATCAGATATTGATTTAGTAACTTAAAATAAAGTATTTTATTATATCTATTTAATTACTTTATGGAGATTGTATTTGTGTTTTTCCATACTCTTAAAGTATGGAATTCTGCATGTATTACATGATCTAATTCATTGATTTGAAAACTTTCTTTTTTTAAACCATTTTGTTGGTTCTCTAACCAAAATAGTGTAGCTTTTCTTTTTTAGTTGACAGGATATGTGCTGTTTGATAAAAGTTACCTTGATTAACCTCATCTCCTATAAATTAACATTTGTATATTTTATTCTCTAGGTCTTTCTTTCTTTCTTTCTTTCTTTCTTTCTTTCTTTCTTTCTTCTTTCTTTCTTTCTTTCTTTCTTTCTTCTTTCTTTCTTCTTTCTTTTCTTTCTTTCTTTCTTTCTTTCTTTTTCTTTCTTTTCTTTCTTCTTTCTTCTTTCTTTCTCCTTTCTTTCCTTTAATTTTTGTCATGCTATTTTTCACTTGGTTTTTACCACTATCTCCATTGAAGAGTATATGTTATTTTGCACCAATAATCTCTATTGAAAAATCTCCTAAGGATACCTGACTTAAATTTTTGTTGTTGTTGTTGTGATGTGACTATAAGACAAATTGAACTTTGCAATTGATACTATATATTGATACTTATAATCATTTTTCTCTGCTTCGTCCTCTGTTATATTTTCCTTGGCTTGATGATATACTTTTAAATATTTTGTATGACTTACAGGCAGTCTTAAAAAAGATATTTAATAAAATCACTATACACATGATAGATTTCATGAATTTATCTTTAATTAAATAATATTTATTGTTCATCTAGTACACATCAGACAATGATGTTAACAGGTATTTGCTACTTATATTGGCATCAGCTCATGGGAATATCATTTTAATTGCATTTTAAAAATATTTTCACCAGTTTCATTAAGTCCAAATCATTGGGACAACTTATGGGACTCCATCCATTTCTGAATTTAAATTTAAATTTTCTTATTATGATTCCTTTTTTTTCCCAGCTAAGAGCACCTGACAACTGATCTTTCTTTGTACATAGAGGTTTTCAGTTTATAACTCGAAGTTAATAGTACTTGCTGAGTCCTGACTATGTGTTCTACACTGAGCAATAAAACAGTTATAGCTCTTCCATCATGGAAATCAACTGGGGAAGAAGACAACATTCTAGTAAACAAAAATGTAATTATAAATTGTGATAGTTTGGAGAAAATATTATGTACTGAAAGAATAACAAGAATGAATTTGTTTTGTTGGTCTAGCTCAATATATTCAATTCAATCTTTTGCCTGAGTTGTGGATACACATTTTAAAAAATTGCTATGTATTTCCATTGTGTATGAACATATGGTACCTCAACCCTGACATCTTTTCCTCCTCCTTCCTTTCCTTTTTTTTTTTTTTTTTTATGATAGTCACAGAGATAGAGAGAGAGAGGCAGAGACACAGGCAGAGGGAGAAGCAGGCTCCATGCACCGGGAGCCTGATGTGGGATTCGATCCCGAGTCTCCAGGATCGCGCCCTGGGCCAAAGGCAGGCGCCAAAGCGCTGCGCCACCCAGGGATCCCCCTCCTCCTTCCTTTCCTTTTCCTCATCCTCCTCTTCCTCTTTTTCTCATTTCTCATTTATTGAATGCTTACTCTCTACCATTAAATGTCATGAGAACTTTATAAATGGTAACTCTATAAATTTTAATTGCAGGATAACTTAATATTATTATGTTTATTTTATTGAGAAGAGGATCAAGTGCCATAAAGGGTGAAGTAGCTTTCTTTTGGTCACTCATTTGCAACTGTTCAAGCAAGGGTGCTAACTTCTTATTCCAAAGTTCATATTCTTTCTCTTCTGAATGTCACCTGCCCAGTGTTTATTATATGCCCACTCTGTACTAAGATTATATGCATTTCTTCAAGTCATCAATACAACAACACCGTGAAGGAGATACTATTATCACTTACATGAGAGACTCAGAAGTGTTAAATAACTGTGCCAGTGTCACAGATAGTAAGAAAGTGAAGAGGGATATGAATCCAGAACCATAAAAATCTAAAGGTCAAGCTTTTTCCCATTTACTATGTACCATCATTTCCTCCTATCACACTGGAGTGTATTATTTATTTTTTTCTTGCTTGTGAAGACCTTGAGGAAATAGATGAAGTTTTCTTTAGACTGTATAAGATAGGCATTAAGTAATTGTCTATTAAATGAAAGACTCTCTAGGTGGCTTATTTAATAAGTTGTTAAAATTATATAAAACTTGACTATAATTATTTTAATCATTTTGGAGCTAACACCTGTCCTTGTGTTTAAGATACAATATTTGAAACAAATTTCCTTAGCCAGGCCTATAACTCTGTGGATACTGTCATTTTGTCAAGACAAACTCCAATTTCCTCTATGGACTCATGTTCAATTTCCATATTACCTTTATTCATAATCTATTCAAAAGATAGTTGAGTATCTAGTAGGTGTCTTGCACAATACTGAGCACTGTGAATACAATGATGGGGAGAAACCACATGGGTCTTACTTTATGAGCAACCTAGTGATAGAAAGACACAGTAACCAGATAATAACACTGATATGTATAAAATTACAAAGTAAGATAAATGTGATGAATTCAATACTAAGAAAGTCTTTCTGTTACTAGACGACAGACCTACTTTGGAAGTAATAGTGATAGGGGATCTATCAAGAAGGCCATTTGAGCCAGGACATAGGGATTTTTTAAGGTCTTAGTTATGCCTATAGTACCTGGGAAAGAGTGTAGATATAGTGCATTATTAGAAACTTATACCATTAATTGTTCATGCATATCCTTGGAATCCAGCAGATAATACAAATATATATTTATTCTTCTCATTAAGTCACTTATCAAGCCACAGATAATTACCATATAAGAGACCTGGTTTTCTCATTTTCCCTACTTGTTTCCTTCACAGTGCCCTTAGAAGTCTTCTGTCAATTCACCCTTTTGCTAGGGTCTCAGATCTGTCCTGCAGTTCTTGTATGCCTCTGGAGATGGCTCTGTGGGAGGAAGGAGGAAATAATTCCAGGTCACTAGAACAGAATAAATAATTTTGTGTGTAAGAGAACAGTGCATTCAGGAAACCAGAGAGAGAAGGAAGAGATGGGTACATGGGAGCCATCTTCCATGGAGCATAGGGAAAGAGTGATTTGAAAAGAGGTATAGAAAAGATAGAGGTCAGATAATGATTTGAACTCAAGGTTCACCAAGTGCATCAAGTTGAAAAGGAGTGCAAAATGTTGGGCTCATTTTTAATTTTTTTCCCCATGGCCATAAAACTCTCCCAGAGAAGGGAGTTTCAAATTTATTTTTTATTTGATTTTTCCTCCAATTTTTACTTAAATTCTAGTCAGTTAACATATAGTGTACTATTGGTTTCAATAGTAGAATTTAGTGATTCATCACTTAAATATAACACTCAGGGCTCATAACAGGTGTCCTCCTTAATACCCATCACCAATTTAGCCCATCCCCCACCCACCCCCTTACACCAACCCTGTTTGCTTTCTATCATTGAGAGTCTTTTATGGTTTGCTTCCTTCACTTTCTCTCTCTCTGTTTTTTCCTCTTCCTCTATGTTCATCTATTTTGTTTTCTAAATTCCACATGAGTGAAATCATATAGTATTTTTCTTTTTAAAAAATTTTATTTATTTATTCATGAGAATACAGAGAGGAGAGAGAGAAAGGCAGAGACACAGGCAGAGGGAGAAGTAGGCTCCAAGCAGGGAGCCCGATGTGGGACTCGATCCCTGTTCTCCACCCTGGCCTGCAGGCAGTGCTAAACCACTGAGCCACCGGGGCTGCCTGTATTTTTCTTTTTCTAACTGACTTATTTTGCTTAGCAGAGTGCTAGCTCCATCCACACTGTTGCAAATGGCAAGGTTTCATTCTTTTGGGTGGCTGAGTAATATTCCATGATATCTACACACATAAACACCACATCTTTATCCATTCATCAGTCAATGGACACTTGGCCTTTTTCCATGGTTTGGGTATTGTTGATAATGCTGCTATAAATATCAGAGTGCATGTACTCTTCAAGCCCTTATTTTTGTATCCTTTGGGTAAATACCTAGTAGTGCAATTGCTGAATCATGGAGTAGTTCTATTTTTAACTTTCTGAGGAACTTCCATACTGTTTTCCAGAGTGTCTGCACCAGTTTACATTCTCACCTAGAGTATAAGAGGGCTCCTCTTTCTCTGCATCCTTGACAACATCTGTTGTTTCCTGTATCGTTCATTTTAGCCATTCTGACAGGTGTGAAGTGGTACCTCATTATGGTTTTGATTTATATTTCCCTTATTATGAGTGATGTTGAGTATCTTTTCATATGTCTATTAGCCTTCTGGATGTCTTCTTTAGAGAAATGTCTATTCATACCTCCTGCTCATTCTTAACTGGATTATTTATTTATTTTTTTGGGTGTTAAATTTGATAAGTTCTTTATAGATTTTGGATGCTAACCCTTTATCAGATATGTCATTTACAAATATCTTTTCCCATTCCATAAGCTGTGTTTTAGTTTTGTTGATTGTTTCCTTCACTGTGCAGAGGCTTTTTATCTTAGGTCCCAATAGTTCATTTTTGCTTTTATTTCCATTGCCACTGCGATGTGTCTAGTAAAAAGTTGCTGCAGCTAAGATCAAAGAGATTGTTGTCTGTGTTCTCCTCTAGGATTTTGATGGTCAGTCATCAATTTTGAATTTATTTTTGTGTGTGGAATAAGAAAGTGGTCCAGTTTCATTCTTCTACCTGTTTCTATCCAGTTTTCCCAACACTATTTGTTGAAGAGACTCTTTTTCCAGTGGATATTTTTTCTGCTTTGTTGAACATAAGTTGAGCATATTGTTGCGGGTCCATTTATGGGTTTTCTTTTCTGTTCCATTGATCTGTGTGTCCATCTTTGTGCCAGTACCATACTGTCTTGATGACTACAGCTTTGTAATATAGTATGAAGTTTGGAGTTGTAATGCCTTCAGCTGTCCTTTTCTTTTTCAGGATTGCTTTGGCTATTCAGAATCTTTTTGTGGTTCTATACAAATTTCAGGATTGTTCTAGTTCTGTGAAAAATACTGGTGATATTTTTATAGAGGTTGCATTAAATGTATAGATTGTTTTGGGTAGTATAGACATTTTAACAATATTTGTTCTTCCAATCCATGAGCATGGACGTTTTTCCTATTTCTTTGTGTCCTCCTTGGTTTCTTTCATAAGTGTTCTATAGTTTTCAGAGTACAGATATTTTACCTTTTTGGCTAGGCTTATTCCTAAGTTTCTTACTGTTTTTGGTGCAATTGTAAATGGGATCAATTCCTTGATCTTTTTTTCCTGCTGCTTCATTATTGGTGTATTGAAATGCAACAGATTTCTGTACATTGATTTTATATCCTTTGACTTTGATGAATTCATGTATTAGTTCTAGCAATTTTTTGGTGGAACTTTTTGGTTCTATATAGAGTATCATGTCATCTGCAATAGTGAAAGTTTGACCTCTTCCTTGCTGATTTGAATGCCTTTTATTTCTTTTTGTTGTCTAATTGCTGATGCTAAGACTTCCAGTACTATGTTAAATAGTAATAGTGAGAATGGACAATTCTGTTTTGTTCCTGACCATAGAGGAAAAGTTCTCAGGTTTTCCCCATTGAATATATTAGCTGTGGTTCTTTCATATTTGGCTTTATTATGTTGAGATTTGTTCCTTCTATACCTATTTTGTTGAAGGTTTTTTTTTTTTTATCAAGAATGGATGCTGTATTTCTCAAATGCTTTTTCTGCATCTATTGAGAGGATCATATAGTTCCTATCCTTTCTTTTATTAATGTGGTGTATCATGTTGGTTCATTTGTGAATATGAACTACCCCCGCATAGGCTCATTTCTTTGCAGTTCTTATTTCTCTGGAATCTTAGACCAGTAAGTCCTGGCTGCTTTGGTAATCCCACACTCCAATTTTTGTTTTTCCAGATCTCTTAGACTTCAGAAAACTCTAGAGCATCAGAGTATCACTGTTTGCATCTTTTCAGTATCTCGTGGCTTATGCTGCAAATTTATAGATGTCCTAAGGGGAATGAGTCCAAAATGTCTGGTTCACCCAAATGTCTTCCAGTCCTAGATTTTGCGATAGCTTTTTTATGCTTTAAAGCCTTTTTTCTTTTTTTCAGGTAATTGCTCCAAAGAAGCATTAGTTTGATTGGCATCTGGCTTCTCAACAGAAATACCAAAAGCCAGAAGCACATGCCAAAATATCTTCTACCTTAATACCGGAGGCTAATAAACACATTATTATAAGTGTAACCACAATGTTATTCATCTTAAAGGAAATATTAGTAAATTTAATCCAGCAATATATATATTATATATTATATATAAAAGATGACATATCAGAACCCAGTAGGTTTTATTTTAAGATACAAGGTTGGTTTAATATTTGAAAATTAATAAATATGATTTACTACATTAAAAAAGAAAAATTGCATGGCTACCTCAGTAAAATAAGCAAAACATTCACTATCTATTCATAATATATAGTCTTAGCAAACTTGGAGGAAAAGAGAATTTCCTTAATCTGATATAAGATGTTTTCAAAAAATCTACAGGAAAATCATACCTACTGGTGAAATGTTAAAATTGTTTTGTCTGAGATCAAAGAGTGAAAAAAGAATGCTACTTAGTGTTTTACTTTTTTACTTGTAATAAGAAATTATTTAAAAAAATATAAGGACAAAGGAAATAAGCCTTTAAAGGAAAAATAAAAGTTCTATTAAATATGATATGGCTGGGTACATATCAAATATTTTTAGGATTTTTGGGATTAATAGGCAAATTTAATAAGGTGGTTGAATATAAGAAAAATATAAAAATCAATTTAGTTCTATGTACCAGTAACAATGAGGTAAAATGCAATTTATAACACATCTTTCAATAACATAAAAATATTATATAATCAGACACATATCTAGCAAAAATGTAAAAGACTTATACAAAAAGCTATAAAATGTTATTGGGAGATGCTCAAGAAGACCTAAATAAATGGAGAACTATGTAACTGAAATATTATATTTGAAATATTAAATATTATAAAGATATAAATTCTCTTCAAATTTATTTATGTATTGAATGTGATTCAATTCAAAAGCCCAACAGGTAATTTTTGAGACTTGAAAGAAAAGCAAATTTTAAAATCTAGATAAGAATATGGATTGTCAAAATAGACAAGATAGTCTTAATGATGAAGAACAGGGTAGGAAGAATTGCTCTACCAGATTATTATTTACTCCAAAGCCATAGGAATTAAGATTGTGTGGCTAGAATAGATAGATGGACCAGTGGAGCAGAACATAAGGCCCAGAAGCCTATTGTTTTCATTCTCTATTGTGGTATAACAAATTATCCCAAAGCTTAGTGGCTTAAACATCAACAACCATTTATTTTTTCTCATGATTCTTTAGACTTGGCAGAATGGTCCTTTTCTCCAAATGATGTCAGCTGAAGCTGCAGTCTTCAGGAATCTCAACGAGGACAGAATTTCTTAGATGGATTATTCATATGTCTAGCAGTTAATGCTGGCTGTTAGCTGAGAGATCAGCTAGGTCTGTTGATCACATCATCTCAAGCCTCCATTTGGCCTTTCCACATGGTTTGGCCTTCTCTCAAGATTCTAAGGAGTTCTAAGAAGGTGTGTTCCAAATATCCAAAAGCAGAAGGGTTTACTTTTGGAACTCATACAACTGCTCTTTTGCCACATTCTAATGGTCAAAGAAGGTTACAAGTCCAGCCCAGATCAGGGGGATGGGAAGGGGGCAGGAAATATATTCTACTTCTCAATAGGAGGAGTGACTAAGAATTTGCAGTCACCTTTAGTCTATCACAGAGCCACATATATCTGTATATTTGACTAGTGCAAAGATGACATTGTGGGTAAAGATTTGACTTTTCAATATATATTACAGAAATAATTGGATATAAAAAAGTGAAACTTGGCTGTACATCATACCCTAACCAAAAATAAACTTCAATAGGGTTGTATACTTAAATGTTATGGCAAAAAAATTATACTCTAAACAATGCTATAGAAAAATATGATTGTGACCTTGAGATAGGGATTTTTTAAAAAACTGCACACAAAATGCTTTAATCATGGGGAAAATATTAAATTGAACTATATTTTAAAAGTTGCCATTGGTGCACATGTCATTTTCCCTTGACCCATCTCTAATTTCCTTGAACCATCTCTAATTTTAGCGATTCTAATTCCCTTAACCCATCTACTGGAAGGATATATCCATGATGACTCATACTTCTCTGACAGTGTTTTAGAGTTTTTTTCCCATGGCCTTTTGTCATACCAAGGATTCTCTTGGCCAATGTGCAAACACAATCTGAGAGTATGGTATTACTAAAGCACAGTCCTAAAACAATAGGGTAAGATCTGGGATAAATGCTTCAGTCTCCTGTCCTTCAGACAGACAATTCTGGAAAGAGCCCTGCTTCCTAGAGTGTGATGTAAAAATACACCTTTATATTCACTTTCCTTTCCTCCCTAACTCTTCCTAGTCCCTCACCTCTAATACCTAGGATCTTTTCATAATTAAACTACTACATGCAAGTGCCTATCTTGGATCTATTTTTGGAGAAATTCAAACTAAACATTAAAATTAAGAAAAACTGGGATCCCTGGTTGGCTCAGCAGTTTAGTGCCTGTCTTTGGCCCAGGGTGTGATCCTGGAGTCCTGGGATCGAGTCCCACATCAGGCTCCCTGCATGGAGCCTGCTTCTCCCTCTGCCTGTGTCTCTGCCTCTCTCTCTCTCTCTGTGCCTCTCATGAATAAATAAATAAAACCTTAAAAAAATAAAATTAAGAAAAACTGCTTACCAATGGTGTTAATAAAGAGTAATAGGAGTAGAAACTCTCAAAAATGTAATCAAATAAATCTTATATCCTTAACATCTAAAAAAGAAAACCTATAAATAAAAAGAGAAATAATATTTTAGAAAAGTAGGCTTGTTTTGTATACAAGCCATTAACATAGGGAAGAGACACTCAACTCTGAATCTAAATTAATGCACATATGATGCCATTACACACTCATCAGAATGGGTAAAATTTAGAATAAGGACAATACCAAATGTTAAGCAATAAAAATTCCTCTATGCAGTGCTATGGTCTGAAGTTTGTGTCCCCTTAAAATTCATATATTGAAATCCTAACCCCCAATGTTGATAGTATTAGGAGATGGGGGTTTGGGAAAGTGATGAGATTATGAGGGTGGAGTTCTTATAAATGGGATTAGTGCCTTAGAAGTCTCAGAGAGATCCTAGCTGCTGCTATTTTGGAGGAACTCAAACTAAAACATCAAAATTAAGGATCACTGTTTATCAATGGCATTATTCTGTCTCTCTGTGAGGATACAAAGAGAAGGTACTTGTTATGAACCAGGAAGAGGGCCCTCACACAATTAATTGTGCTGGCACCCTGATTTCAGACTCCAAGCCTCCAGAAGTATGAGAATTAAGTTTCTGTTGTTTATAAGCTGTACAGTCTGTATTATTTTCATATAGCAGCCCAAACAGGCTAAGATACTCAGCTAGTGAGGATATGAATTGAACAATCAGTTTGAAAAACTGGCATCATCAACTAAAATTGAAGATATGCATACCCTTTGACATACTAATTCCATTCAAAGGTACACATCTAATAGGAATATATGAACATGTCCCCATAATATGTTGCAATAGCCAAAAACTGGAAAGATTTAAAATGTCCAATCACCTAGAATCGATAAGTATGTATGTGGTAGTCATACAGTGAAATATAATATAGCAAGTAAAATTAATATGCTAAAGTAGTATATAATGTTATATATGTAATATAGATTTTAAAAATAGATAAGTTATAAATTTATGGACCATCTTATTTCATCTTTATTACCCCATTATGGCTAACTACAACATGGATCATTTTTGAACAAATCTTATACATCATATCTCTTCAAATGTAGAAATATTTTTATGTACCTATAAGACACAAGTTATTAAAAAACATACAATACCATTATCACATTAAGAAATTTAATTTCTTAAGATAATCAGTTATCCAATCAGTATTCAAATTTCCCTGATATTCTCAATTGTTTAACAGTTTATTTGTTCAAATCAGGAACCACAAAATGGCTAACCTTTTATTTGACTGCTATGCCTCTTGAGTGGTGTGACTGTACATTCTAGATTCTCCAAAGTTCCATTTCAATGATATCCCTTTTACCTCTCTAAAATATCCTGTTTTGGATGAAAAAGTACATCGTTATTCTACAGTTTAAATTCTTTTCATCTTTAAGCTCTCATTCTCTTTCTTTTTCTTTTGTTGTTGTTTGAAGAAACTAGTTTATTTGCCCTATAGAGTTTTCTAGTCTTGGTATTTGTTAATTGCTTCTCCCTCTTGTTGTTAAATGTTCCTCTGTCTCCTGTATTTCCTGTAAACTAGAAGTTAAAATTAGAGAATATAAAAAAATAGTGAAAGAGGATATAGGGGAAAGGAGAAAAAATGAGTGGGAAGTATCAGAAAGGGAGACAGAACATGAAAGACTCCTAACTCTGGGAAATGAACTAGGGGTGGTGGAAAAGGAGGTGGGTGGCGGGGGGGGTGTGTGACTGGGTGACGGGCACTGAGGTGGGCACTTGATGGGATGAGCACTGGGTGTTATTCTATATGTTGGCAGATTGAACACCAGTAAAAAATATATTTATTAAAAAAATTAGAGATTTGATTTGGTTTAGGCTCCATGGGGTGGGGAGGTGTGTGTGTGGGGAGAATACAGATGGGTTGTTTACTCCTGTTAGAAAGAATGTAGAATCTGCTTGTCTCTCTTTCAGTAAGGTTAGCAGTCATTGATGATCATTGTCTAGATGTATTATTTCAAAAGGAGTTTTTCAAATGGTGATATTTATGTTTTGTTTCTTGATCTAGAAGGTGGGGCTTTGCTTTATAAAAATTCACTCAGCCATTTATAAACTTCTATTATATAAGTATTATATTTCATGAAAAATTTAAAAATACCTATGTATGTAATTAAAAATGTGTATGACTATGAGAGGATAAATAGATGAAATTGGTGAGGAAAATTGTTAAATTATAATTATGAAGGTAACTTGTTTTGCATACTAGGCAGAAATTAATTAACAAAAGTAAATTTCCTCAGTATTCTCAGTACTAAAACAAAATATTGATAAAAACACATTATTCCAATGATGCCTTTTGTTGAGGAGAATTTTAAACTTGCTTTCTATGTTGAACTCATGTAAGAAATGTGGTAAAAGTAGAAGGTGGTGATGGTGAACAGAAAGAAGTTTGATTGTGTCTTCATGAGGGTTAATGAGAAGAGGCATATATCATTTTTAGTAAAATTTATTAATAAAGATTACAGTGTTTAATTAATAATTAATAGATACACATTTAAAAGTGATACCTTGATTGGCTTTTGGACATCAAAAAATCACAAATATTTATTCAATTTGATGATTACAAAGTGATTTATGTGTTCATTACTCTACATTGCAATTGATTCTAGATACCATGTCCCATGATAGAGTGACCAAAGTGATAGTGCTAGGTTTAAAAATATCCAAAAGTAATAGAGCCCTACCAGCTTGTTGATAGAGGTGGAAAATGAGAGGCTTTTCTATTTGATAATAGAGGTGAAATAAATAATGAGTCTATTTTTTGCAAATGTGGGATTACTATTGTAGAGCAAATTCCCATGAAACGGCATTTTGAATAATATTTCCTGGGGGTGCTAGGCTGCTGAATTTAATTACTTCTGGGTAGCAAAAAGAAAAAAAAAATTAACCTCACTGGATCCTAGGAAAATATACCATTGTTTCCTGGGGTGCTCTGATTTATATTCAGGCTGTATTGGTTACTAGTGGCTGACACACTCCAAAAGCCACCTGTATATTAACTGATATTTAATTGGGGATCTTGTAAGTTGGTTCACAGTCTTCTTCCAGCCATCCTACTGATGACCCATCTATTTCCCTAGCCTTACTGTGCTTTGGTTTCCATTATTCTAATGACCTTTTTCATTGGAGGCTATAGAGCATGGAAATTGAAGGACTGATTTGGGAATAGAGATGGGGTTGAATCACTTCTAGCTATGTGACCTTGGGCAATTTTCTTAATCTCTTTGTGCCTTATTTCCTTCACCTGTAGAATGATAATTATAGTATGTCTCATCTATCTGTTGTAATGATAATACATGTGACACCTTTGGCGCCTAAGTCCACAGCAAATCTAGTCATCTTCATGTGCTTCAGCAGCTTATTTACTTAGTTTAATACTAAAAAGATTATCACTGCCAAACTGCTCTGCTATGCAGATCTTAAACCACAAATATATCTACTCTGATTATAACATTCTTGCTTTGTAAATGCTATTTCCTTCATTCCCTTATGACCAACACTGCCCTTTTACTCCAGTTTCTTGACCTGTTTTTATACCCTGATTCCAGTGGTTTTCAAATTTCTATACTTCATGGGCCAAAAAAAAATTAGGACATCAATGTAGGATTATTAACTTATTGCTAAGTAAGGATGTTAAAATAACCAACAGCATCACATGTTGAAATTATGAAATTGTTTGTGTTGCTTAAAAAGTATCTGACTTCCCCTGATAAACTATGTATTCTCCTGAGTTTGAAACTCATCAAATATCTGCTTTGATCATCCTGAATATACAGGATTTAGTGCTTATCATGTTATACTAGATTCAATAACTACTTTTTTTGGAATGAATAAAGATCTCTATTATCTAAGAAAACAAAGATATTTTAGCAAAAAAAGAAAGTTATAATTCTTTTTTTTTTGAAAGATGAATGGATAAAGAAGATGTGGTTTACGTATACAATGGAATATTACTCAGCCATTAGAAATGACAAATACCCACCATTTGCTTCAACGTGGATGGAACTGGAGGGTGTTATGCTGAGTGAAATAAGTCAATCGGAGAAGGACAAACATTATATGGTCTCATTCATTTGGGGAATATAAACAATAGTGAAAGGGAATAGAAGGGAAGGGAGAAGAAATGGGTAGGAAATATCAGAAAGGGAGACAGAACATGAAGACTCCTAACTCTGGGAAATGAACTAGGGGTGGTGGAAGGGGAGGAGGGTGGGGGTGGGGGGAAATGGGTGACGGGCACTGAGGGGGGCACTTGACGGGATGAGCACTGGGTGTTATTCTGTATGTTGGCAAATTGAACACCAATAAAAATAAATTTATTATTAAAAAATAAATAATAAACTACCAAGTCAGTGGGGCACTTGGGTGGCTCAGTGATTGTGCGTCTGCCTTTGGTTCAGGGTGTGATCCTAAGGTCCTAGGATCAAATCCCGCATCGGGGTTGCCACAGGAAGCCTGCTTTTGCCTCTACCTGTGTTTCTGCCTCTCTCTCTCTCTCTGTGTCTCTCATGAAAAAATAAATAAAAGCTTAAAAAAAAGAAAGTTATAATTCTTAAATCAAATATATATGAAAGATAGGCAATGTAAAAAAAAGATAGGCAATGTCAAAAATAATAGCATTAAAATATATTTTTATTTGTTTCATGCAAATAGTGAATTTGTTGATTTGTATTCAGTATTGAAATACAAAATGAAGCTCACAAATCTAACCTTTTCTGATACATGCTGCTTTAAATTATAATTAGTACCAAAATTCTAGATTCAGATGAGTGTGTTGATGAAGCTGTCAGCTACACTCTTAAGGCAATTTCTCCCAGTTTAGAAAATTTTTGTCAGGGCCTACCTGGGTCATGTCAATATCTCAGAGAAGCTACTAATTTTAAATAAACTTCAATATTTACTTGACAACCATATACTAGGATTTTTTAAGTGTTTAATTTCTTTTACTAAAATTTGAATGCCTCTTGATTTAATGTTGTTATTAGTTATCTTGTCCTTTTTGAGTATCTTCAAAATAAAACTCCACTTATACATAAACTTTAATGAATAGAGTAGAATTTGGAAAAATCAAAAGAGAGGGCATATATTACACAATGCATATCTTCTAACTCAAATGACATCTCCTGAAAGTTCCAAATTCCTCTTTTCAACCTCATAACTACTAGGATCTTTTTTTCCCTGGTGTTCTTTAGTCTTATTGGCCTCTTCCAGTAAAATTATATTTGATTATTTAAAAAAAATTTTCTTTTTTCCCACTTTATCTTTTTCTAACCCAGAGAAAACAAAGGAGTACAGTTTGACTCTTTTAAATAGGTAAGATAGGTACAGTTATAACACAAAACTTCTGAAGTAGGCCTTCTAAACAATTGACTCAAAATTTTAGCAGAAATATGGAGGGTGGGTGGGAAGGAGTAAGAGAAGAGATAAAGTCCCACGTAGTCACTGCTTGTTATAGTTCCTGTTAGTTCAGAGAACAACAGTGGAGTCATTAATCTTGTAAATATTTAACTCTGTTTATTTTGTACAGGAATTCTGTAATGGGCTGGTGTTAAACTATATGGAGGCTAGTAGAAGGTGACAGTAGGATAAGCAGAAAATCTTGAATTCAAATCCTACCAATTATATAATCCTGCCATTGTCATACTGAACAAATAATTGCTCTGAACTATAAATTCTTCATTTGTAAAATGGAAATAAAGTAACACCTACTTCCATGGTTGTTAGGATGTAGTACTCAATGCCTGACACATCATAGTTCTTCTATTGAGCATATTTCTCCCTTTCTACCACTTCTAGTCTCCATAACTCTCCATAACTAATTAAGATAAAGGGGAAACAATAAATGTAAGCCTACAGTAAATCAATAAACAGTCCAACATATTCATTTTGGTTACCTACTTTGTCTCGAACTATGTTGGACAGTAGGGATTGTCTTAGTCTATTTGGGTAGCTATAACAAAAAGACTATAGACTGGGTGGCTTATATGCAACAGAAATTTATTTCTTACAGTTCTGGGATTTGAGAAGCCTAAGATCAATGTGCTGGAAGATTTGGTGTCGTATAAGGGCCCAATATCTGATTTATAGATGGCCATCATCTTGTGTCTTCACATGGTGGAAGAGGGAAGAGAGTTCTCTGGGGTTCCTTTATAATGCACTAATCCTATACATGAGGATTCCATCCTCATGACCTAATCACTTCCCAGAGGCCCTACCTCCTCACACCATAACATTTGGGATTAGATTTTCAACATATGAATTTTAGGGAGATGCAAACATTCAGTCCACAATAGAGATACACAGGAATAAACTATACTCTTTTTTGGAGGTACTTATACCTTAGAGCCATGGATTCTCAGGATCAAGGGGAATCATAAATATTATATAGTTAAACTACTTCTTCAGCAGATAAGACCTGAAACGAGTAGATTATCAGGTGCTTAATAGATGTAAAGTACACAATATGGTAGACATCCCAAGAGAAACTTTGGATGGTCAACATGATGCTCTTTATTGGGTGGTATTATCTTGTCCAGTTGACCATGATCCACATAGTCATCATGCAGCCAGTGGCGCAGTCTTTGTGCAAAAGTACATTTAATAAATTTCATAGTTATTAACAAATATCCTGGAATGTCAATTTGTTAGGATAAATGAGCAAGATACCATCATATATACTGGAATACCATACTATCCATGAGTAGCCTTTTTCTATGGACATATCTATATAGGAATCCAAATTAAAATCAGAAGGAAGGTAAGGCAGCAAAGAATAATAAATTAAATAGATGATCTTAAGAAGCATACACTAAAGTAGGTTGAGGTACATTTTTTTCTCATAATAGGATAATCTTAGCAATGAATGGTAATGCCTATGTGGTAGGCAAATAAGGGGTAATATAAGGAGAAATGACTAGTATTAGAAGTAATGGGAAATATATTTTTTATAGAGTGATAACTTTCTGGTAGAAGGTTAACTACACACCCATTAGAAATGGGATGGATGCCTGTTGTTTATTTTAATTTTCTATGTGAAATAATAGGACATTTTTAGAAATACTCTTTCAGTACCTATTCCTGAAGATTTCTGACATTTCCCTTCTACCCATGGTCCAGGAATTAGAGGCCTCCTCTAATTAGAATTAGAGGGAAAGTAAAAAATAACTATAGAATATATACAGTTTTCTTTGTTTCTTAAATAGCCTTTAATTTTCTAACTATACTTTAAGCATTTGGAAAAACATATATAGAGTGAAATGATTGCTTAATAGTATATTTGGTTATCTGCTTACTGCATGACACAGAAGTAGGCTTATGAGGGAAAAGAGTACATAATGCAAATCTGACTTCAAAGCAGCTTGAAATTGTATTGGAAAAACAAAAATAAAAGTTTGAAAAAAGTTATCAAATAGTGATGTCAGTTATTAAAAAAGGATTTAACAAATATTTATAAGTATATACTCTCAGCACAGTTCTGGACTGTGTTAGAGATGCCAAAAATGGTGATTCCTGCCTTTGAAGTACTCAGGGAAATCAAACACTTGACAAATAATTGTCTCAGTCTAATGAAGTATGTGTAGATGCCAGGGGATGCAGAGAAGCAGTGATCAAAGGATAGAGATGTTACCTGGATAAGATTTCTTGTGCAGACAATTTGAGAATTGGGTCTGGAAGGACATAAATTAACAAAAACAGTGGAGAGCAGTCCAGGAGCTAGGACAGGGGCTGGAGGTATAGTTGATAGTGATATCATGGTGGTGGGGGTGGTATAGAATTACATAAGCAGTAATGTGGATTTAGAAAAGAACAGTTGTGCTTAAAAGAAAGAGTGCTAGCTTTCAAATTATGTTTCCTTTGACCAATCAGTTATGTCTTATATCTATTTTCAGTCCCTACTCTCTTTACATGCCCAGAACGGCAAGATTTTTTTTTGTTTTTGCATATTTTTTTTTTGTTTTTGCATATTTTTTTATTGGAGTTCGATTCTCTCAATTCTTCAGACAAGCATAACATAATGCAGGATTCCCTGCTACGTGAAATTAGTGTCCCTATGAAGACTTTCTTGAGCCAAAATGGTATGAAGTAAAGAAATAATTAACATTAGTTTATATGAAAAATATTTGAGCATTCCTAGACCCCAAAAATAACCTCTCAGCCTTTTGTAATAACCTTACAACACATCTTGCTAATAGGTGCACAAAATAAATTGAGACAAAGCACAGATGCTCACAAACACGGTTCAAAGCTATAGTGGCTTGATGCTAAGATGCTGAGATTGGTTTCTAGGGAAAGAGCTTGGTGGGGCCACTCTTGTACACACTGACTCTATAACTGCTGCAAAACAAACACGTAACACTATTTTGGATTTTCACCTTTTTTCATAAAAGTGAAAATCTCCTTTGGATTCCTTTTGATTAGTGAAAACAGGTACTTAGATGTAGGTATTTTATAAAAGCAAAGTGGTATAATGTGAACTTTCAAAAAGTGGGGATACCATATTGGTTATTAAGCATTTAGGAATTCTTTCTTTCTAGTCCATGATGAGAAACGTACAGAAAGTTTTGTACCATGTGGTCATTTAAGGATTCAGGGGCTTCCCCTGCTGTAATAATGCTATAATCTTCAACATGTAGGTACAAGTGCATCTTGCTGTCCCATAGGCAGTAGATAGAGAAAGAGAGGATGGTGCCTTGTGGAGCCTGCTCTGGGGGTCAGAGATTAAAGTGGCATTCATACAGCACTTCCATTCATATTCACTGGCCACATAACTCAGTTACATGGCCCCCTCTACTGCAAGGATGGCTGGCAAATGTAAACTCCCCTTGTATTATTCACAGGGTCCCTGAGCAATAAGAGATATCAAGATACTAAATAGGAGTAGGAAGCATGGTTTTATGTGTGCAAAGATGTTGTCAGGGAGGCCAGAAGTAGCTGATCAGCCAAAGTTAGGTGCTAGTTGCTGTCTTTCCACACTGGGTTGCTAAAACAAATTTGGATGGCAGCAGTGTAGTGGGTCTCTGAGATCAAAGATCTGGAATTATGAGTAGAGATGAAAGGTGTGATTAATAGTGTGCCTCATTGAAACTACATGAAAATATATGAATTATTTTTAGTAGATATCACTGTATACTGAGGGTTAGTGGGTCACTACTAAATCCTTAACACCTCCTTCATCACTCTTTATGCTTGTTCATCTCTGCCTTTTTGGTATACATATATGCCCTTAAAGATTTATCCATTAAGACACATTAGACATGTAGGCAGGTATCTCTCCTATTCACCTCTGTTTCTCCCCATACTTAGCTGTGGGTTCAGTTAATGATGAAGTCTAAAGGAATGAATTTATGTGGATATGAGGTGTCAAATATGTCTGCAAATGCAGTTATAGTCATCTATTTCAATTAGGTGAGTTTGTTTTCCCTTTTAGCTACAAAGTCTATTAAAAGATCATACTTTTTTCCTTATTATTTTTCAGAGTTCTAGTATACAGTGTACTTGTAATACAGGATAGTTACTCAGTAATGTTTCTACAGGTGCACATACTATACCTATAGTAAGAAATTTTAAATGCATGTTACCTATTTTAGCTTTGTATTCACTTGCTGCAGTCAAATATGCAATGTGTTTTTTTATGGTTTGGCTTTAAGTGTAAAACATAGATTTGTTCTTAACAGCTGATACCCTATATTTTCAGACTGGTTTCTTTCAGACTGTTTATTATTCTTAAACAGAATCATCATCAAATAAAATGAGAACATTACTGATAAAGTGTGTATATGTATGTGTGTTTGTGTTTAGTGTTGGTTTTGTATACATCAATGTTCAGTAGGTCTTAATCTAAAATAAACACAAAATATTCCTTGGTGTCAGTATTTTTTTCTAAGTGGTATCTATAACTTTATTCTTGTGTGTGAATGAACAACAGCACAAAAGTGATTGCACCATGGTTTATAGCTCAATAAATTAGTCTTAGTGTGTGGGAGATTTACTGTATCGATCTCAGTAAGATTCCATAAAAAGGGGGTTACACATGTAGCCTTGTTGCTTTTGAGGCTGCAAACGAAACTGTAAAGTTAATAAGCTCAGTTTAATTGCCTTTGTATCTGTGTTGAGAAGAGTATCTAATAGCACATATATGTGATCATCTCTTATATCTGGGAAAGGAACAAGGGATAAAACATACCTCCTGTTTAACATGAATAAATTGTGGTTCAAATATAGTGGAAAATGGGTTGATATTACATGTTTTGACTAGCAGATTAAAGGAGTTTATTAAGAAATGTCATATAATTTATTTCATGGATCCAAATTTTAAAAAGCTGTTAACTGTTTCTTAATCTTAAACCCGCTATACCTGCGTTTTCTTTATTTATTTTTCTTTTTTTTTTAATGTGATGGCCACACTGGTAGAGTGTGGTAGAATGGAAAGAATACAGGATATATGGCCACATAGTGTGAATCCAAATACTTGTATAGTCCTCTGTGTATTCTGCACTTAGCAAGTTATTTTGAATCCCCAGTTTTCTATTTTATAAAGCAAAAATAATAATACCTCATTCAAGGTTGCTGAGAAAGTTATAAATTTCCTGGATAATATAGGAAATGAGTATATATTATTCATGCCTACACAAGTTATACATTACTTACATAGACACACACACACACACACACACACTCACACTCATATAAATTTTCCTCCTCTCCTTGCCACCATAGAGAGAGGCTAAATGGATTTCTCTCTTGTAATAAGCTTTTTGGGTAGATAAAAACAGTCACCCAAAGGGAGCCCTAGAGACTCTTCCAGCAGGCATCCAAGGATCAAGGGCGCTTGATGTCTTGTGGGAAGATTGACAAAGGTTCACTGCTGGTCTCTACAGAATCTTGGCTTCTGGGAATTGAGGAAGTTAGTTCTCATTTTGCATTCTTGAAAAAGTTAGAGTTGGCCTTGTATTGAGTGTAGCCTTATTTTTATTTTTAAGTGTACAATGAGATGGAAGTTTCAGCATCATAAGAAGCAGAGAGCAATCACAGGTATATTTTATTATCCTTTCCTTCTCATCCAAGGCAATGTTTACAAGTTTAAATGTGAACTGTACAACATTTAGCCTTTTAAAGGCTGGTTGCAGGCATGGGCACAGAAGATTTTTACAACCTACAGCCAAAATTTATCTGTGAATAAAAATAATTTTTTTCGTTTTTTTTTCTAATATGGACAGATTTTTTTTTCATGCCTGATTACTATGGCTAGAGTATCCAGTACAGTGTTGAATACGAAGGGTTAAAACCGCATCTTCATTTTGTTGACCTTAAGGGGAAAATTTTAGGCCTTTCATTATTGAGTATAATTTTGGCCATGAGTTGCTTATAAATGCCCTTTATCATCTCTATTTACCATGAAATTTTCTTCTCAGTTTGTTGAATGTATCTATCATGGAAGGGTATTAGATTTCATAAAACCGTTTCTTGCATCAGTTGAGATGATTTTTTTTTCCTGCTATATACTCCTTCAAATTTTTTTAAAAATTTGAGTATAGTTGACAAACAATGTTACATTAGCTTTAGGTGTACAGCTTAGTGAGCTGACAAGTTTATGCATTTTGTTATGTTCACCACAAGCATAGCTACCAAAAAATCCATTAAATCACTACTACAATATTGACTGTATTCCTTATGCTCTACTTTTTACTCCTGTGACTTACTTATTCCATAACTGGAGACCTCTATCTTCACACATTTTGCCCGATGCCCTAACCCCCTTCGCTCTGACAAACATTAGTTTGCTCTCTCTCATTATGGTTCTGACTCTGCTTTTTGTTTATTCTTTTTTTATATTCCATTTATGAGTGGAATTATGTAGTGTTTGTCTTTCTCAGTCTGACCTATAGCATAGTATAATAGCCTCTAGATCCATCCATATTGTCTCAAGTGGAACAATCTCATCCTTTTCTATGGCTAATATTCCTCTGTGTGTGAGTGTGTGTGTGTGTGTGTGTGTGTGTGTGTATACCAATATATACCATATTTCTTATCACATTGATCTATGTGTCAGTTTTGTCTCAGTACCATACTGTTTTTTAAAAAAAGATTTTATTTATTTATTCATGAGAGACACACAGAGAGAGAGGCAGAGACACAGGCAGAGGGAGAAGCAGGCTCCATGCAGGGAGCCCAATGTGTGACTTGATCCTGGGACTCCAGGATCACACCCTGGGCCAAAGGCAAGGGCCAAACTGTTGAGCCCCAGGGATCCCAGTACCATACTGTTTTGATTACTGCAGCTTTGTAGTATATCTTGGTATCTGGGATTATGATACCTACAGCATTATTCTTTCTCGGGATTTTTTTTTTTTGGTTATTTGGAGTCTTTTGTAGTGCAATACAATTTTCTATTGTTCTAGTTTTATGAAAAATGTCATTGGTATTTTGATAGGGATTGTACTGATCTGTGGATTGCTTTGGGTAATATGGACATTTTGACAATATTAATTCTTCCAATGAATGAACGTGGAGTATCTTTCCACTTATTTGTGTCATATTTAATTTCTTTCACTGATGTTTTAGAGTTTCAGAGTATAGGTCTTTCACTTCCTTGGTTAAGTTTATTCCTAGGTATGTTATTGTTTTTGATGCAATTGTAAATGGATTACTTCCTAAATGTCTCTCTCTGCAACTTTTTTTTTGTCAGTATATAGAAACACTATTGATTTCTGGGTATTAAATTTATATCCTGCCACTTTACTGAATTTTTAAATTACTTCTAGTAGTTTTTGATGGAGTCTTTAGGATTTTCTGTGTGTAGTATCATACCATCTGCAGATTGTGAGAGTTTAACTTCTTTACCAATATGGTGTCCCTTATATCTTTTTTTTTGTCTAATGCTGTGGTTAGACTTCTGGTACTGTGTTGGATTAAAGTGGTAAGAATGGACATCCTTGTTTTGTTCCTGACATTAGAAAGAAATCTCTCCATTTTATACCACTGAGGATGATTTGCAGTGGGTTTTCAAGTTTGAGGTGAGTCAGGATATACATTGTGTCTTGTTTTTTTTCTCTCCATTCTTTCATTCTGTGTCTTTTGATTGGAGAATTTAGGCCATTTACATTTAATGTTATTATGGATGGCTATATACTTATTGCCATTTTAAAATTTTGTTTTCTAGGAGCATCTGGGTGGCTCAGTCAGATAAGCATCTGTCTTTTGCTCAGGTCATGATCCCAGGTTTGTGGATTGAGCCCCACATTAGGCTCTCAGCTAAGCAGGAAGCCTGTTTCTCCCTCTCCCTCTGCTTGCCATCCCCGACTTGTGCTCTCTCTCTCTTGGTTAAACAAACAAACAGACAAATAAACATTTTAAAAAATTCGTCTTCTGATTGTTTTTATAGATCCTCTATTTCTTTCCTCTCTTGTTCTTTTCCTTTGTGATCAGTAAGTGTTTATAATGTTTTGTTTAGATTTCTTTCTATTTATTTTTTATGTACCCATCATAGATTTTGAGTTTGTGGTTACCATAAGATTCATATATAACATCATAAATAAATAGAAGTTCATATTACTTTGATAGTCCTTTAAGTTCAAAAGCATTCTAAAGAAAACCAAATAAGAAACAAGAAATAAGAAATAAAAACATAAATATAAATAAAATACTTTTTTCTTTTTCTCCTTTTCTTCTTTTTATACTCCCTTCTCCACATTTTATGTGTATGTTTGCATATTTTACATCTTTTTATTCATATTTTTCTTATGTATAACCATTTCTTTTCCACTTAGAGAAGTCTCTTTAACATTTCTTGTAAGTCTGGTTTAGTGGTGATAAATTCTTTTATCTTATGTTTGTGGGAAACTTTAGCTCTCCTTCAAATCTGAATGATAGCCTTATTGGGTAGAGTATTCTTGGTTGGAGGTTTTTTCCTTTCATCACATTGAATATATCATGTTACTCTGTTCCCTTCCCAGGGTAAGAAGTTTTTGGTTATTATTTCTTCTAACAAGTTTTATACACAATTCTATCTCTCTTCTTCTGGGACCCCTATAATAGGAATGTTTATTCACCTGATGTCCAAAAGATCTCTTATTCAATCCTAATTTTTTAAAATTCTTTTCTCCTTGCTGTTCAGCTTGTGTACTTTCCATTAACTAGTCTTCCAGATCATTGATATGTTCTTCTGCATCCTCTCTTCTACTGTTTATTCTCTCTAGTGTGTTTTTTATTTCAAAATATTTATATTCTTCAACCCTGGTTCTTTAAAGAATATTTTTTTATCTCTTTATTGAAAGTCTCAGTGAGTTCTTCCATTCTTTTCTTCAGTCCAGTGAGTATCCTTACAATCCTTATTTTAAATTCTTTATCAGGCATATTGCTTAACTTTGTTTCATTTAGTTCTTTTTCTGAGCTTTTCTCTTATTCTTTCATTTGGAGCATATTACTTTGTCTCTCCATTTTGTTTGACTCTCTGTGTCTGTTTCTATGAATTAGGCAAAGTGGCTACTTCTAGAGTTGAAGGACGGGTCTTGTGTATAGAGTCCCCTATGCAGACTGTGTACTTGGTGACTTTTGCTGGATGGCTGGAGCTGTGGCTATAGATGCTAGTTACTCTTTTAAACCATGGCTTTTAAAAGAAATAATAATGAAAAATACTAATAATAAAAAAAATAAAATAATAAAGAGAAAAACTTTTAAAAATAAAAAGAAGAAAAAAATGAAGAAGCAAAAAAAAAAAAAAAAGAATGAGAAAGGAATTAAACCAAAGAGAAAAATAAAATAAGACAAATTTTACCACCCCTTACCCCCACTCCCCCCCCCAAAAAAAACCTCCATGCAACTGTACTTGTTTTCTATGTCCAAGCATACAGGGCAGCTGGGGTGTGCTTGTCTGAAGTGATGAACTACAGAGAAGACTGGATCACCTCCCAGTGTCCAGACCCTGTTTGGCTTTTTTAAAAGTCCAGTCAAGGTTTTTATTATTTATTTTTAAAAATATTTTATTTATTTATTCCTGAGAGACAAAGAGAGAGAAGCAGAGACATAGACAGAGGGAGAAGCATGTTCCTCACAGGGAGCCCACTGTGGGACTCAATCCTGGGACTGGGATCACACCTTGAGCCAAAGGCAGATGCTCCACTGCTGAGCCACCCAGGTGTTCCTCAGTCAAGGCTTTTAAAATAAGGTGGGAACATAAACTTGTTTTCCAGTCCCTCTGATCTGAAGAGCTTTCTTGCAGCTCCTCTGCCATTTGGTGGAGTTGTAGTGTCTCTTTTAAATTCTAATTGGTCTTTTAAGCCATGGATTTTTTTTTCTGTGCCCAAAGATAAAGAGATCTGTTCCTCTAGCCTTAGAACTATCCTTCTCCACTGCTGTTGGCAACATAGGGATGGGGGTTCTCTTTGTTACAGTGTCTGAGTCTCTTTCTGTTCTCTTGTTCTCTCAATATTTGGTTGTTTAGTAGCTCTTCAGTCAGCCATCAGTTCTTATTTAGAAGGAATTGTTATATTAATAATTGTAATTTGGTGTGTTCTGTGAAAGGGTCAGCTCAGAGTCTTCCTCTGTCATCCTCTTGAACCAGAACCTCTTTTTTCCCCTCTTTATCCTATTCATGTGATATATTACACTGATTTTTGTATGCTCAACTCTAGCGCATTATTTCAAATTCTCAATACTTATTTCAACTGTGGCTGTTGCCATCAGTTGCATTCAGGCTCTGGTTTATTTCATGTAGATACAAATTAATAATGCCTCACTCACACATGATATGAGACCACCTGTGGGAACCTGTTTGGCAATCATACAGGAGCAACCTGGAATTACAGTATAGGTGGCAATATTCAGAATGCCCTTTGGCCTCTCTGGAATGGGAGCCTGTGGATTAATGTTTCCCCTCTTCTTCCTTTGGGGACATGATCCCAAAGTCACTTTCATAGGGCTTTTTAGAAGGTTTTGCTAGGTTAAGCAACCAGTGGCTTTTAATGGCACTGATTTGATTATGAATCATTGTATTTGTTCTCCTTCTGGTTTTACTTCCCTTATCTCTTGATAATACTTTCTGGGATTACATTCAAACAAGTCACTCACTTTTAAACATTTTCTTTGATTCTGATTTTGGAGAAATGAAAGACAATACAGAACCTAAGGAGACTGTTCTACCTATCTAGTGACACTGCTTGAGATAGAGGGAACTGATAGGACATAGTGCAGCTCTTAACACTTGGTCTCCTACTTTTAATAGATGTTACAAAATGCTTTATACTTGTTTGGATTTTATTTTTGAGGACTCTGCTACTGATTTTTAATGTTGATTTTGAGCTTTGAAGTAGTCCCTAAGCTCGTTGAAAGTTCTTTGTTTTTCCATTAAATCTTTCTGCTTTTCTCCTTTTGAGTATGGGACAATATTCTACAATAATTGCCTTCATTAATTAAAAAGAGGTAACTACCTGCAAAGGGAGTAAAAAGGGTGGTTCTTAAGTGTGTGTGTTTTAATTAAAATAAAAAATCTCATATTTCTTTTAAACATCATATGACAGATACTATGCTTAATTTTAATCCTAGCATCTCTATCATGAAGTAGGTGCTAGTATCCCATTTTAATCTATAAGAAACTTGATTCCAATTGATATCAGTTCCTCAAAGCTTACTTCTTAACCACTCTTTTAGACATTTTAAAATGTTCTTTCCATGAATAAGTTAAAAATTTAATTATAACATTCAAGAAATGTTTGAATAAATCTTCATGAAAAGCCAACATCCTATGTGAAATTCTATCCCTTTTGAAATGAAAACTCAGGCTAACATAAATTACAGAGGAGTAAGTTTTTTTTTTAAGATTTTATTTATTTATTCATGAGAGACACAGAGAGAGAGAGAGAGAGGCAGAGACATAGGCTGAGGGAGAAACAGACTACATGCAGGGAGCCTGATGTGGAACTCCATCCCGGGTCTCCAGGACCACACCCTGGGCTAAAGGTGGCACTAAACTGCTGGGCCACCCGGGCTGCCCAAGGAGTAAGTTTTTGACATAGAAGATCTGGTTTCAGAGTCTGATGCTATTTTGATGAAACCTTGAAACAGAGCATAACAAAAAAAAAATGGACTTGATTCTCTTGGTGTTATATTCAGAGTTTAAAAATCTCAGAGCTGCTCCTGTATCTGCACAGATATAAACTGGAGATGTTAATTTTTTGTCATTTGGCTTCTAGATGTCCTTGGCGTGTGCACCCCTGTGGAATCCAGTTCATCTCCAATCTGTCAGGAAGTATCAGAGGTGGTTTTGACTCCTTATGTCCTGGGCCTGTGCACAAAATGTGTGAGTACACCAAGATAATGAGGCCAATTTTACTGTTGTCAAGGGTCTTCTAAAATGACTTTTGTAATGGTTCTTGTATTGGAATGAACTTACCCTGTGGTTTCGGGCTGAGGGGGGAAGGGCAATGTTTGGTTAAGATTAGAAACCAGCTTTCTTGGAATTGTCTTAGGTATACAGGCTCATTCTTTGCCCCAGGAAGGCTTTGATGGACATGACTTCAAGTTAAATCCAAGAGGTTTACCTCAGTGAGAAACAAAATTCATTATGTTATCAAGTAGTTTTAATATTAGCAAATAGATAGATAGATAGATAGATAGATAGATAGATAGATAGATAAAATGGTCTATTTATATGAATGTGTATAGGAAACTTGCCCTTTGCATACTAGCATCGCTTTCATCTAGTTTTTAAGAATTTAACATATTATGAATTACTTTTCTCTGCTCTTGAGGCTATTATCCTCTCAAAAGAAAACCAACTTTGGAATGTTTTCTGGTTAAGCTAGTGATCGCATCCACAATTTAGAACTTTCAGTGCTTCTGGAAATTAATTTTAGAATTGTGTATATTTGTACCACGTGAACATTGTGCAATTGGTTATTTTTTTGCTTTGGGATGGGCTATTTGGGGTATATAAAATGATTATTCCTGTTGAGAAGAAGATTAGATTTTGTATTTTTTATTTATAGGGATTCAGACGATGATTTCAGACATAGTTTTGTGAATTTTGAGCCAATTATTGAGTTTTCATTGCATTGTGAGCATTTGCTTAGTTTGCTATAAACTGGAAAGGGGCTTAATAATAACCTAGTCAAATTTATTTAATTTAGGAAAATGGCATAATTTGACTAATTCTATGTAAAGTTAAAGAAATTGACTTTGAAAATAAGGGGTTCCTTTTTGTTTTTACTAAATAAATGTATTTCATTTCTTAGCAGGACACTGAACCTCTTGTGCCTTCCTGGCCCACAATGTGACTTTCTGTCTTTCTCCTTTTGACTTACCCAAAGCAGAAGGCCAATTTCCTATAGCAATCAGGCTTCCTGATAAAGTATGAATTTATGAGCCAGTATGTTTGAAACACTTTGGGAAGATTTGAGTTGAGGCTATCCTGAGGTGAAGAAGAAAGTGTTTCTTTTTATCCTCTTCCTGTAGGAATAAAAAAGTAATCAAGGGCTTTTAATTAAAGAACAATCACTGTGTAGCTAAGTAGGGAAGTTTTCCGTGAAATCTTGTCCTATTTATATTGCTTATGTTTTATTGCACATAACCAATTAGAGATTGGTGCAGGGAATAGGTAGCCACTCAAACTAGTTCAGGTTAAAGTTTTATTGTTAGACTTCTGGGGAGAACCAGGCAACCTAGTAGTTATAGCTATAATTTTAATTTCTAGCCAGTTTTTATTTTAGGAGGAAGGTTAAACATAACAGTTCATTCTTGTATTTTGCTTTACACTTTTAAAGACAGAGGCACATCTATGTCATTTATTTCAATGAAGAGAATCAGGTACAAATGACACCTCCAACAAATAACAGTCCTTTCTACATAATCTAGCTGTCATTGAAGAAGTATGTCAGTGTATTTGAAGAGCTTTTAAAAATAAATCAATTAGCAAATCTTTGTCAATAGAATTGATTTTAAATATTTTCTTTGAGTTTCCTGCAACCATCCTTTAAAAATTAAAAAAGTGATGGAATTTCTTCTTTTAGATCAGTCAGTGAACATACTGAATCAGTTGAGTTTCCATATCTCTCCCTTTAATAATCTGTGTTTTCTGTTCAACTATTACCCCTTTCTATCAGATACATACAAATTTGAAAAATTTCCATAATTATCTTTTATTTTTCATATTTTTCAGAAACCTGGCTCCCATTGAGATTCCAGAATCTACATTCTTGTTTTTCTCTTTCATGCTAGAAGATTTCTACACGTTTGGTGACCCTTGGCTATCTTTCTACATTTAAGAGTAAGGGCCTTGTATTTATTTGGAAAGCCTATTTATAATAGAAATGTATTAACTGGTAAGGTTTACTACCATGTGGTAACATAGCTTTCTAATTGAGAGATCCTAAATCTCATATTTTACATATTTTCTCTTCGCCTTTAAGTTTGTTTAGAAAGGACTTCTCCAATTTTATGCTCGGAGGATAAGAGCTATAGTCCTTGTTTTGGATGCTGAGTCAGAAAATGACCCACAATTCTCACTATTCAATATAGGGCTTTGCACTTCATCTCCTGTTAGTCAATAGAACATCTCACCTTGTCATTCACTATACAAACCTCTACAGTATATACCTCTGATCTTCTGTTGAGGTAAGGGAAGGGATATAATGTCTAATTATTTCTTAGGTAAACATTCAAGTAATCCTCTTGTTTTATTCATACATCCTCTCCTCATTATGTTAATGAGGATTAATTAATTAATTGATTAATCACTTTCTGTGATATCTGGTGTTTCCATAGCTTGAGAGTTTTTGGGATTTTTGGTAGAATTGCAAGCTTCCTATTGGCCTCCTTCAATTTAGGATGAGGTTTCAACTTTATCTGCTAAGCAGTCACTATTCATCCATCTGTCTTCCAACATTTCAGAAATGTTTTTGATATTGTTTATCTGATAACTTTTCCTCTCCTATTTTTTCATCTTTATGGGTTTATAAGTTTTAAAATTCTTTCACATTCAGTTCAGTGTGGTTTTGTAAGGATGAGAAATAAATATATGCATATGCATCCACTGTGATGCTTAATCAGAATTTCGTAAGATATCTTAAAGCAGTACATGTAAAAGATAGTGACACCTCCACAGTGTGACATTAACACTGTTTGAAATATTATCAATTTATCACTATAATATCTGCAAGTTAAAGAGGACATAAATACTATGAACGCATAAAGGCCTGCTTTTTCCAGGTTTCATGCTGTTTTCTCAGTAGAACTAATTCACCTGAAACCTTTACAGAGCCTCCTGCCTGAGTTCTCCAGTTTTACTTTGTAGATCTTTCTGTTGTAATACTTAACTACATTTTCCTCTATCTGTTTATTTATCTTTTTACTCACTAAGCTCTAGCTACTTGAAGGCAATATTAAATCTTATTCATCTTTGTACTCCCTGGGTTTAGCATAGTGCTTGCTTTACATGTAGTAGGTGGTTCTCCATATGTGTTTACTGAAAAATGTTGAGGGAATATGTAAATAATGTGTCCACATTTTCAAGGAACTCTTAATATGTAATATCTAAAGTAATTACTCTTCCGGATTTTCCCCTTCTCCCCTTTCTACCTGCCCAACAGGTAGAAAGATATACTTGCCAGCAAGCAAGATATGCTTTTTCTCATTACTTGACCTAAGATATGGATATATTTCAATATATTTCTATTCTCTACTTAACTTTTACAACTTAACTGAAGCTGTTTAATCATTTGAGACATTTTACTTATCAAAACTATTTTCTGAGAATAGTTATTGAATGAGGCAACACAGTTTTTTCTATAGGTTGGCCATTTATTGGAATTTTTGCCTATTAAGTCAAGAGTTACTGCCTTTTTATGGCTGAGTAATATTCCAGTGTGTGTGTGTGTGTGTGTGTGTGTGTGTGTGTGTGTACAACTTCTTTATACATTTATCAGTTGATGAACATTTGGGCTCTTTTCATAATTTATCTGTTATTGGTAATGCTGCTATAATAAGCATCAGGATGCATGTGTCCCTTCAAATCAGTATTTTGTATCTGGTAGGGTAGGGGGATGGGTTAAATGGGTGGCAAGTATTAAGGAGGGCACTGTGATGAGCACTGAGTATTGTATGTAAATGATGAATCACTAAATTCTGCTCCTGAAACTGATAGTACATTATATGTTAACTAACTAGAATTTAAATAAAATATGAAAGAAAAAAAGAGTTATTTACTGCTTATGTATTATTTATTATTTTCAGGACATTGTACTGAATACTGTTTAAAAATCAAAATGAGTAAGAAAAAAATCCTGCCATTAAGAAGCTTATACTATATAAGTGAAAAAAAAATAGAATGGTATTCTATAAAAAGGTAAAAAATAGTGAATGGTCTAGAATTCAGAAGAGGGAGAGCACAGAAATATATGGAATCATGAAAGGTGTTTTAAGGGAAAGTAACATTTCAAATTATGCTTTGACGAATTGTGGAAAGGACAGAGAACCCAATGAGAAGTTTGAGAAAGTAGAGTTAAGAGGCAAGAAAAATAAAACCTAGATATGTTTTGTAATAGGAAATAACTAGTTCATTTAGCTGGAGAGTAGAATATAAGGATATATGGAAGAAAGAGCTAGAAAACATAGGCTGAGCCATTTTGTAGAGGACTTTGAATGTCAGGCTAAGGTATTTTTGCTCAGTGAAGTAGTCAACAGGGAGACACTGAGAATCTGAAGCTTGTAATATTTGAGTTCTAAAAATACAAGTGAAGCAGATGTATCAGAGGAGGAGAAATGGGAGGAGAGACCCATTACAAAGCTACTTTTGTAGCCTGGGTAGAAAAATTGATCTTTGGAAAAGAATGAAGACAATAAGAATAGAACATAATTTCTTTATATCTTCATGAATATATATTTAAAGTACTATTCAGTTGTTTACTTATCAATTGTCTGTCCTCTCCTACTAGAATGTAATCTCCTTGAGAGCAGGGGGGTTTGTTTCTCCCTTTCAGATCTGATTTGCAATGCCTGGAATAATGCTTGCAATATTGTATTTGCTCAGGAAATGCTTCTGTAAGGAATTAAGGAGATAGATAATTAAAAAAGAAAGAGAAGTAAAATCAAATAGGTCTTTTTCAGGTGCATGAATTAAGTGAAATACATTCAAATAGGTCAGTAATCCCAATTAATGAAAACAGAGTGAACTCTGCAATTAAAAGACAGAAATGGTCAGATTGGATTTTTAAAATCCCAGTTGTATGCTATCTAATGATTCATACTGAAAGCATAAAGACACAGCAAAGATGAAAGTAAAAGGATGGAAAATTTATCCAAAATAAATACTAATCAGAAGAAAGCTGTAACTGTGCCATTATTATGCAAAATAGATTTTAAACTAACGTTAACTGGAACATATAAATATATATGTTTATATATTTAAAGATTACATATACCCAATAATATTATTAAAAATATATAAAGCATAGGAATGCCTGTGTGGCTAAAGCAGTTAAAGCGTTTGATTCTTGGTTTCGGCATAGGTCATGGTCTCGGGGTCTTGGGATCAAGCCTTCTGTCAGGCTCTGTGTTCAGTGTGGAGTCTGCTTGTCCTCTTCTTCCCCCTCTGCTTCCCCTCTGCTCCTCCTGTGTTCCTCCTTGCACTCTCTTTCTCTCCAAAAAATTAAATCTTTAAAAAATTATACACACACACACACACACACACACACATACATTTATAATAAATGGATAGAACTACATGGAAGATCAACAAACCCACAATTCAGAGATTTTAACATACTTGTTTCACTTGTTTCAGTAATTGACACAACCTTCATCTAATAGGTCTATATAGAATTTACATTTTCTTTTCAAGGACTAAAGAAATATTTAGGCTGAGTGGAAAAAAGAATGTATTGCAGGCTGGAAGAAAAGAATGATAAGCAAAGATGAAAAAGAAAATGGCTGACACAGATGGGCATTGACTGGGAATGAGAGTGGGGAGAGTCAGGCCTACAGGGGCCTGGCTGAAGAGCATCTGATATGAGATTGAAGGTTTCACATTGAGGAGAAGCACAATGAGACTGTTTAAGAAGGTCATGTAAGGAGAATGTAGAGGAGTAGAGAGTGGAATATGGAATGATGAGTGAACAGGAAAGCTGGGATCAAGGAGACTAGTTAGGAGTTTAGGTATGAGCCAATGAGACCCTGAATTAAGGCAGTTATGAGCAGAGATTCGAGGGGCAGATTCAGCTTTGGTCAGTGTTGTGGAAATAGAACTGTTAGTATAAGAGACTTATTGAAAGGGAAAATATCAGTATGACTCTCAAATTTCTGGCATGGGTGGATGGTAATGCCATTAACCAAGACAGGATCTATAACAGGAGGGCTGATTTCAGGGAATATACCTGTGACACTTCTGGTTTATAGTAAATTTTTATTTAAAATTAATTTTGTAATTTAAAAATGCCTAGGAGAGTACAGCAGTAGAAAATGTCATACTCTCTTATTGAGTTTTCTATCCCCTCATGTAACCAGGTAACATGACATCTCTGAATTAAGAGTATAAATATCGCTTGA
Organism: Vulpes lagopus; assembly: GCF_018345385.1. Taxonomy (NCBI): domain Eukaryota; kingdom Metazoa; phylum Chordata; class Mammalia; order Carnivora; family Canidae; genus Vulpes; species Vulpes lagopus. The sequence continues at coordinate 16,966,611 of NC_054824.1, read as the reverse complement.
GAGACCTTTACCTCCAGTTGGCAGATCTGAGGCTAAATCCTGACTCTGCCTTTGCTCTGAAATCTTGTTTATATCTTATATGCTAGTGCACATGATTACGTCTTTTTGTTAAACAATTTAGATAACTTCCTGGATGTAGGAGATTTCATAATTCATGCCTTAACACCATAACTCTAAAAAACATCCCAATTAATTTCTCTCAAATATGCATGAACTGAACCAATGAGCGTGTGTTACCTCTGCTGGGTTCAGTGCAGTTCCAGGAACATTTGATGACATATTTCAAAATCTCTTACTTCATATTTCACATTCTTTCCCTATTTTAAGAACTAACCTTTAAAATGTAAAAGACTTGTCAGTAATCACAGTGATGATGATGACGGTGATAAAAGTAGAGAGCTTCTATAGCTCAAGTTAAACATTTGAAATTTAATTCTTACAATGACATCACATGACAGGTGTTATTAGTCCTATTTTATATTTGAGGAATTGATAATCTGAGAAGTTAAAGTAATTTTATAGAGGCTGCATGCAGCAAGCAAAGGTTAAAGCTGGAGTATAATTTCAGCTTTCTGATTTCAATATTTGAATCCCTGATTATTGTACAAAATGCTATGGACTTAGATTTGATGAATGCAAAAAAAGTTATAAAGTTCCTTCCTGTATTGAAAGTATGTCTGCTGCCTTGGGTTCCTCAGGCAACATGCTATAACTCTTACAAATCAGGCAGTAATTTTGAAGCTCATGCAGAGAAAAAAGTTGTGTCTATTGTGGTAGATAAAAATGGTCAGCACAAATGTGTTTATAATATTTAACCCCTTTCATAAATATATATTTTCCTCATTTTTTCATCAATATAATCACTTAAAAAGATTTAGTAATTATGTTAGTAATTAGATTATTAAGATTTAGTCATTTGTTTTAAAGTGGTTAACTGTGGCACCATAGTATGCCTTGAAAGTTTCTAAGAGATAAATTCTATGTTGATTCTCAGCACTGAATCAAATTTACTTTAGTGATGTCTGTTTTAAAGTGTTCAATTATGTATACATGTTCTTAGAAAGTCAATGACTACATATTTTCGAAGGTGCTTGAAGCATTTGATATAATTACCACTAAATGATAAGATTTTCCTAATAATGACTTTAGTGGATGTCATAGCTGTGTTGAGGTCTGTGTCAAATCAGAGTCAGCTTTTGAGAGTCCAATAGCCCATTTGTTTCATTTTGTAAAATTAAAAATCATCTACCAATTGTCCTTAGCCCTTCCCATGTTCTGTGAGATCATATGGTATAGTTTTGCTTAATATCAGTATTAGTAGCAATAATAATAAGAGTTTACACTAGCTATGTACCATGTGCCAAGAATTGTGCTAAGTAATTTATATGTTCTTCTTACCTTATCTAGCATTTGGTGCTAGCTATAGTTATCCCTATTTTAGAAATGAAGACCACGAGACTCAGAGAAGTGAAATAACTTGCCCAAGGTCACACAGACAGTATATATGAGAATTTGGGTTTGGTCACATATTCTGCTAAAGTGCGTTCAAAGACTCTGTAAATGGAATTTGCAGTTTCCGAAAGCAGTGGAAGCAAACAGAACGCCTGTTTGTTTCTGTGGCTTGACACCTGTGTCATCATTCGTGACAGTTTGACACACACTTACTGATTCCGAGTGTCAGTTGAGAATGGCTGATGCAATGGCCCCACAGCACTCACGTTTGTTGGAAAATTCCACGTTGATCTTTATTAAAAAAACAGTTGCCTAAGCTTCCAAGGTTGGCTTTTTCGGTCACGGTGCATAATCTGAGTGTTGGGGAGTCAGCATGCCTGAGGTGTGAAGATGATGATGTACTTCCTATAGGCATGAAGGCACTCAGAAATAAAGCAAGGCCATCGAACTGTCATTTGTTGTTCTTCCTATTCATGCTTTTAAAAAAGAAACTAAGGTCAATTAACTGGGAAGCTTAACCTCTCTTAGCTTGTCTTTCTTTGCGTAGGCTTTTGCCTTTTAAATAAATCATTTTTCTCTTCTCTCCCTCCCCACCCCCTATCCATTTTGAACACGTTCTTGGATTTCTCATGCTGGGCCTAAGGAGCAGACTGCTTATATTCAAGAATGATTTGGAGGGGATAAAGTGTGCAAGATTTTGAATTCTTGCCATAAGTCCCTGGCAGACAGCCAGGCAGCCTCAGAGGAATAAGGCTAATGAAGGGAGGGTAAAGAAGATCCGGGAGTGCGGCTGGTAATGCAGTATTCATTTAATTGGGAGCAGGTACCGGTGCAAACTTCTCCATTTTAATTGGAAAAAGGGAAGGGGATTGTTAAGGAAGAAGGAAAAAAGAATGCATAAAGTTTTCAAGCTGAGGAGCCAAAGGCAGCCCTGTCTATGCCAGAGAAAGAACTCAATTTAGGGCAATTTGCTCTGCAAGCTGGGCTGTAGCCTCCCCTGGGAATAGGGATGAGGAAGAAAATGAAACCAAAAGAGAACTTGATAAAATCACCTAGCACAGACAATCTCAGTAGAATAGGTTTTACTGAGTTAAATCTGCCCCAATCAATATGATTCTTTTCATATAAGTTACAAATAAAAAGCCACAAGATTACAATAAAAATCGAGACTCCAGCGATGCTGATGTTGCACCTGGGAGTCTTAAGAACTTGTTATGGAATATATGTTTTTGCAACTATAATGTTTGTTTTTCTTTTCACCCTGGTCACTCGAATCAACTCTTTGCTTTCCCTCCTCATCCGTCCAGTTTTCTATATTGTTTTAAAAACCATTGGAGGAGCTCTTTCTGCTTAGTTTCTCTTGCACTGGAGGTTGGAGAGCGGTGGTTTCTGTCTTGAAATGTGTCGAATTGAACATGGGGCTGAGTTCTCATGCTAATGATAAAGAGACTTTTTCCTATAGCACATTTTATGACATAGTACTCATAATCTTAAGGTATTAGTAAAACAACAAAAGAGGCGGGGTTTCATACAAAAAGAGAAAGCAATGCTTTTTTGATGCACATGAGATACTATTAGAATAAAATACAGATCCTGTAATTTCATGTTCAATAAGCATCAGTTCTTAATAATCTTTGACTGTATCATATAAATGAGAGTTTTAAGCAGCTGATGGTTTTAATGGGATAACTATAATTTTGATTCTTCCTGAATAAGGAGGCGGAAGACCAAGCAAAACATTTTGGTCTTTCTGCCAATGCGGTTGAGTTGACTAATCAGCAAACTTGGAGAGAGGAGTCTTTTTTTTTTTTTTTTTTAGGAGTCTTTATTTTAGTACATAAAATACACTTTTATGTACTAAAATAAAGAATATTTATTTATAAGGAGCTTATTTAGAGCTTAAATTTCCTGGCAAATCTATATTATTAAATCTCTTTAAAATTATTCATAACGGGTAGTAAAGAGAAGATGATGGTGCTTTGTTTGGATAGATTCTACCTTACATATGTTATAAATATTTGGAGTTGGTACACCTGATGGAGAAGAAGTGACCATGAGCATTTTATCTGTTTGATAATTTTCCTTGTGAGGTGGGGAATTTTTGCGGTTAAATGCTAGTGGACTGTTGCCTGCTTATTTGACTTTACATCAATTACTAGAAATATAAGATTACAAGTGAAGAGATTTTCTGGACAGAATAGAACAACATCTCAATCTGTGGGTGTAATTATCACCCCAGTTATTCTGTTCTTTTTTTCTCAATACCATGCTGGATAAACAAATTAATCTATGCACCAAAACTATTTATAGAGGACCTCTGTGCTAAGCACTGTAGAAGACACAAAGATGAAAACAACACAGACTCTGTCATCAGGAAACTTTCTTTCTAAATGAGAAAGCCAGGCTAAAAAGTACAAAGGCCAAGTACAAAATCAGCAACAGAAGAAAAGGTGTCCCCAAACAATATATAGTCTGTGAAGTCTCAACCTTTTTTTTTTCAGTTTGCAATGCAAATTATCTGAATATGGACAATTGATGACATATTTTCGGAGAAGCAGTAGATCCACTACCTGATTTGTTGAAAGCTGTGAAAAGTTTATAGAACTGTTGGTACTTGACCTGGTTTGTATTTAGAAGGGCAGGTGAGGATGTGGGAAGCTATATACCAAGTTCAGGAAATGATATACTTTAATCAGAGGTAAGGAACTGGGAGGAACAAGAGTAGCAAACATATTTGAGGAACACTGATTATAGCAAAGTCTTTTAGAAAATTAATGGGAATCAGTTGAGGCCAGATTTTGAAGGTTGTGATTAGAATGTTTTCCTTTTTTTAAAAGATAGATTTATTTATTTATTTATTTATTTGTTTGTTTGTTTGTTTATTTATTTATGATATATATAGAGAGGCAGAGACACAGGGGGAGGGAGAAGCAGGTTCCATGCCGGGAGCCCCATGTGGGACTCGATCCCGAGACTCCAGGATCGCACCCTGGGCCCAAGGCAGGCGCTAAACTGCTGAGCCACCCAGGGATCCCTAGAATGTTTTCTTTATCTTATAGTACAGAAATATCTAAAAAAACTGTTTAAAGGATGAAAGAGGTCTTTGAGGAAGACTGATCCAAATAGCAGCATGTGGTATAAATTAATGGTATGGTGGGCCTCACCTGTGTTCCACAATTCCATATTTTCTGATATGACCAAATCTTCTTTCTCTCCCATGTTCTTTTCCATTCTGGAGTCTATGCCCACTGTACTTCTTCATAGAGGTGCACCTTCTGACTAGGCTGACAGGTGCCCTCCTATCTTCCTCAGGTGCAGCTGCCCACAAAGCTGCCAGCCATGAGTGCCACAGAAACAGAGTGGAGGGAAATACCAGAGAGAAAGGCTTTTTCCCAACTCAGAATTTCACTTGTGCCAAGAATTACGCAGACTCTCATGAAGACATTTCAGCAGTTTCTGTCTTGTAAGTCCTCTAAGAATCAGAGTAAATCTCTCATAAGACCCTTCTGTCACCTTCCAACCTTTACCTCTAGAACCTCTGGAATCAGGTGCTCTCACTTGGATGGATCATGCAGGAAAGTGATGCCATCCCCTGTGCCATTATTCTTGTCTTCCCCAAGTTAGTAGTTAGTAGTTCCTAACCCCATATAAATGAATCTCTTCTCCCTCAGTCATAAAACAGTATGTCCGTACGAATCAATGGTTATACACAGGGCCTGGTGTGTATTTAATATGGTAGGTGGGAGAAGGGGTCTTTTCTACAGCTCAGCCACTCAAGGTGCTTTGTTTGGCTCTGTAATCTACTATTTATGTGACATGGGTAGGCTTCTGGAAAAATAGTGAGTTAAAGAATCTGCCTTCTTCTCATGCCCACTGCTCTTTTTATACACCTAGTCTCACTGGAGCATATTTTATTTTATTTTAGATTTTATTTATTTCTTCACGAGAGGCATAGAGAGAGAGAGAGAGAGAGAGAGAGAGAGGCAGAGACATAGGAAGAGGGAGAAGCAGGCTCCCTGTGGTGAACCTGATGGTAAGACTCGATCCCAGGACCCCAGGATCACAACCTGAGCTAAAGGCAAATGCTCAACCACTGAGCCACCCAGGTGCTCTGGAATATATTTTTAAAAGATGCAAGCAATTAGAATATTTTTGAAGGTGGCTAGGGCTGTTGGTTGTTTTTGTAGTTATCCACTGTAACACCTTTTTGTTATCTTCAGGTAAAAGGGACTGAAGATCTTTCTGCCATGACATTTCTCAAAATATGCTGCATAGATTACCACCTACTTCATCCATGTGTTAGATAATGCTATTCAGATAATTTGGGCATATTACTGTAAAAAAGAGGACCTGCAAGAGGTAAATTTATAAGAGATAAAATTATTTTTAGGTATATTTTTATATTGGGAAAATGTTTTAATTTCAGTAGTACCAGTGTCACAGCTGAATAGCTATTAGAAAAACGCATTAATTAAAAACCTATTTGTGGATTAATTATGGATGAGAATTTCTTTATTAGTTTACATATGGCCTTGTGTCTTTTGAAGAACTGTAATTTTATACAAATTTTAATTGAAGATGTATCTCTGCTGAGGAGTACATACTTATGAAATACAATATTTTCTTTCTTGGAGACAGCACCAATGACTATATTAATATAGAAAGAATCAAGTTTAAGTGTCAAAAACAAGTTACGCCATTGATTTTGTTAAACAATACGAGATTCAGATTCAACTAATGTTTATGGAGTCCCTAATTTGGTCAGATATTGTGCTATTATAGGTATCTATTATTTAACTTCTAATTCTTCAGAGTTAGAAATGAACTTGGTGTTCTTATTCACATTTTACAGATAAGAAATGTGTGGTCTGAATAAGTTAGATGGTGACTCTGTGTCTAGTGAGTAATAGATGTGGGACTTGAAGCCAGGGCTCCCTGATGCCAAGGAGGAAGTTAATTAGTGATTTTGCTGTTATTAAATTTATGACCTCAGTCCAACTTCTCTTTACCCCAAAATCTACAGTATATTTCTACAGTTAACTGAAGAGTGAAGATTCTTGTGGGCTACTACAGGTATTTGGTGGATGATGACAATATATGAGAAAATTGTATTTCTACTTCTGATAGGAATCTTTCTTTAATAAAGGAATAGTGATGTGCTAACCAAATGGCACATGCTTCCTTTTTCATTGTTCTTGGTTAGGTGCTAAGAGACTGTTATATAACCTGTCTATAATTATATTATGATGCCTTAGATAGTTTTGTGCAGCTTAAAATAATTTCTAAACTCTTCCAAGTTAATGCTTTTTTAAGGTTATTAATGCTAAATGCTTTTTAAAAATTTTTCAAGTTTTTATTTTGAAAAAATTTCAACTTATAGGTAAACTAAAAAAATATTATGAGCACATATGCTTTTTATCTAGATTCACTAGTTGTTAAACAACTTACTGCATTTGTAATCTCCCTCTCATATTTGTAGATACATATTTGCTGAACCATTTCAAAATCAGTTGCAAATATCATAGTTCAGCCATAGATGCCTCAACATATAACTCCTCACAAGGACATTCTTCTTCATTACCTTACTGCTGTCACACCCAAAATATAGAACATCAGTGTAAGAATATTACCTGACATCAGCCCATATCAAAAATTTCCCAGTCATCCACTTCATATCTCTCATAGTTATTTTTTGATAAGGTCATGATTCAGTTTTTCAATTTCATTTTCTATATTTTGATAAAACTCATGATTCAATCAGGGATTATTCAGTACATTTAGTTATATTAATTTCTTTAAATTTAGAACAGTTCCTCTCTTATTTTTCATTACTCTGAGACTTTTTGTTTTTTAAGTCCAGGCCTATTTTGTTTAATTTCCTACTATTTCTATATTACTGGAATCAAGTTAAACATTATTGTCAAGAACACTACACGGATGATCCTCAGTGTATTAAATCAGGAGACATATAGTAACTGACTTTTTTCGTTATTGGTGGTGCTAACTTTAATTATTTGATTAGGGTGGTATCTGAGATTCTTCTACTGTAAAGGCATCCTTTTCTCTTGCAATTGATAGATAACTGTGGGTGATACTTTAAGATTATATGAGTATCTTGAACCAAAATTTCCTTCAATATTTTTAGCATTCATGCTGATCTGGTTGAATCAGTTATTACATTTGTGCTTGCAAAAGGATGATTTTCTATTTATATCATTCATTTTACATTTATTAATAGACCTCCTTTAAGAAAGAATGTTCTCCTCTTCCCCATCTCTTTTGTTTCACTTCCTTGCTTTCTGACTCAGCAGGATATTACAAGTTCACCTTATATTTTTCATGCCCAAGACCTGGAAGCAACCATTTCTCTAAAGATCCTTAGTTCCTTTTAGTAGGGAATTGAATTTAGAAACCAGCATCTGGGTTCACAGTGTGGATATAATTTCTCTGCACCTCCAGGATACAAAATGAACAATAAAATACATATACAGGGAAACCCACTTAATGTGTATCTTCTTTATTTTTATCATTCATATACAAAAGATAGTGAGATATATATTTTTTCATTTAACAATATATATGGAAGTCATTCCTTATCAGTTGATAAACATCTTCTCAGTCTTTTTGTGTAGCCTACGTAGTACTCCATCATTTGAATATACAGTAGTTTATAAAAATCTATTGCCTACTATTGCAGGGCATCTAACTTGTTTTCAATATTTTGCTATTATAATTAATGTCCCGTAAATGTTACGTGTGTTTTTTATAGTATGGAGAATAGGTCCTCAGAGTAAATCCCCAGAAGTAGAATTGCTGAGTCAAAGGAAATATTTGGTTTTGCTACCTATTGCCAAATTCTCCTTCATCAGGGTGGCATAATGTTATGTTCTCACTAGCTGTGTATGAGAATATGTTTCTTCACAACCTCAATAACAAGCTGTATTGTCAAGCTTTGGATTTGTGTCAATCTGATAAGTGAGAAATGGTCAATAAGTAAGTTTTCATCTGCATTTTTTAATAAATTAAGTGACCTTGAATCCTAAGAATCATTTATATATATATTTTTTCCTATGAAGCATATATTCTTGTCTAGTAGCTCATATTTTAGAGTCTTTTATATTTTTGGAATACCTTTTATCTATAATATGTGCTGCAAATAATTTATCTAATTTTGAAACTTTAAAAAATTTTGATAATGGTGTTTTTCCACATGTAAATGTTACCTTAAAATGTTTTATGTAGTTCAATTCATCTCTTATTATATCAGGATTTTAGTCAGTTAGAAAGGCTCTCCCCATACTGAAGTTATAAAAGAATTTCATCCATGTTCTGTTCTAGTAAATGTATGGTTTCACTTTTTTATTTAGTTAATTGATCCATTTTTAGTTCTGGTATTTTTTGAATATATATATGATATTTTCCCAAAAAATCCATTGTATTAATACCTTTTATTTAAAAGTACCTTTTCCTCAGTGATTTGAAATACCAGCTTATTATATATTAAATTTACTTATGTACCTAAGTCTCTCTCCATACTTTCTATTGCATTCCATTCATATTTTCATAGTACCCTGTCTTAATTTTTTATGTCTTAATATTTAGTTGGGCTAGGTACCCTCTATTGCTTTTTCTAAACAGTTTTTTTCTAGCTCTTTCATCATAATTATTTTCCTATAAAATTTTGAAATGCACTTATCTGGCTGCTAGTATTCTTTTTTTCTGGCTGCTGGTATTTTCATGATATCATGTTAAGTTTATAATAAATATGGTGAAAATTGACATTTTCATAATGTTGACTAATACTATCAAAGAATAGGGATACTTTTCCATTTGTTTAAGCCTACTTTTCTGTCTTTCAGAGTATTTTAAGATTTTTTTCAAACATGATTTTAAAATATCTTGTTAAAGTATTCTTAAGTGCTTAATTTATTATGGTGGCCATTATAAATAACATTTTCTTCCATTCTACCTTACAATAATTTGCGTATATGAGGGACATCAATTTGTGTATATTATTTGTCTTTCTACCATACTTAATTCTTTATTTTTGTTTTTTTTTTTTTTTTTAAATTTTTATTTATTTATGATAGTCACAGAGAGAGAGAGAGAGAGAGAGGCAGAGACACAGGCAGAGGGAGAAGCAGGCTCCATGCACCGGGAGCCTGACGTGGGATTCGATCCCGGGTCTCCAGGATCGCGCCCTGGGCCAAAGGCAGGCGCCAAACCGCTGCGCCACCCAGGGATCCCAATTCTTTATTTTTGGTCTTAGTTTAATCATTGAATTCTTATGGAGGTTTACATTTGTACTATTATGTCTTCTTTAAATAAGCTATCTTAATTCTTCTTATGTTCCTAAGTGTTTATTCTTATGTGATGTAATTAATTAATGCAAGGTTATAATTGGAGATAGTGAACTTTTTTGCCTTGTTCCTGACCATAGATAGAGGGAATGTTTTTAGCATTTCCTGTTAATTCAATAAGCTAGATACTGGCTTTAAGTTATCTATCTATCATCTATCTATCTATATCTATCTATCTATCTATCTATCTATCTATCTATCTATCTATCTATCATCTATCTATCTATCTATCTATCATCTATCATCATCTTCTCTCTATATAATATATATGGTAAATATCATTTAGTAAACTGTATTTTCTTAGAGAATTATCCATTTCATCTAAATTTTCAAGTGTATTTGCATAGAGTTGTACAAAGTAGTAACTTACAATTTTATAGTTTATTTCAATGGGTATTTTCTCCTCTGTAGTTTATTATTTGGTGTATTTGTGTTTCCTTCTTTGTGATTCCTTTATTCTTAATTTTTATTAAAAATACAAACGTTTCTAAAAAAATAAAAATACAAACATTTCTAAAAAAATAAAAATACAAACATTTCTATTTTTTATTTCTGTTTTCTAATTTTAAAATCTGCTTCCATTATTTTATTCCTTTTTTGGATGCCTTTTTGATAGTAGTCATTCTAACAGATGTGAGGTAGTTTTGGTTTGCATTTCCCTGGTGATGAGTGGCATTGAACATCTTTTCATGTGCCTGTTGGCTATCTGTATGTCTTCTTTGGGAAAATGTTTATTCAGATCCTCTGCCCCCTTTTTTTTGTCTTGTTTTTATTTGTTTGTTTGTTTCTCTGCCCATTTTTAAATTGGATTGTTTGCTTTTTTACTATTGAGTTCTTTATGTGTTTTGGCTATTAACCCACTATTGAATATGTGATTTGCAAATATTTTCTCCCATCAGTGGATTGCCTTTTCATTTTGTTGATGGATTATCTTGCTGTGGAGAAACTTTTTAGTTTCATGCAATCCCACTTGTTTATTATTGCTTTTGTTGCCATTGTTTTTGGTCAGATCCAAAAAATGATTGCCCATACCAATGTCAAGGAGTTTGTATTCTTCCAGGAATTTTATAGTTTCAGGTATTGAATTCAAGTCTTTGATTCACTTGAATTAATTTTTTTGTGTGTATGGTGGTAGCTCAGTTACATTCTTTTAGATGTGACTATTCAGTTTCCTCAGCACCATTTATTAAATGGTGTCCTAATCATCATATGGTTTTACTTTTACGGGGAATATAAGAAATAGTGAAAGGGATTATAAGGGAAATGAGGGTAACTGAGTGGGAAAAATTAGAGAGGGTGGCAAACCATGAGAAACTCCTAACTCTTGGAAACGAATAAAGGATTGCAGAAGGTGAGATGAGTGGAGGGTTGGGGTAACTGGGTGAAGGGCATTGAGGAAGGCACTTGATGGGATGAGGACTGGGTGTTCTACTACATGTTGGCAAATCAAACTTCAATAAAAACAAATAAAAAAAATAAAGACACTGTCCTTTTATCCTTGTATATTCCTGGGTTCTTTGTTGTAAATTAATTGACCATATATGCATGGGCGTATTTCTGGGTTCTCTGTTCTCTTCCATGGATCTATTTGTATGTTTCTATACTAATATCCTACTGTTTGGATTACTCTACTTCTATTTTGTAATTGGGGAGCATGATGACCCAGGTTTATTTTTCTTTCTCAAGAGTGCCATCGTTATTTGAAGTCTTTTGCGGTTTTATACAAGTTTTAAGGATTTTTTTTCTATTTCTGTGAGAAGTACCATTGGAATTGTGATAGGGATTGCATTGAACCTGTGGATTGCTTTAGGATATGGACATTTTACAGTATTAATTCTTCCATTTCATAGCACAAAATGTCTTTCCATTTATTTGTGTCTTTTCAGTTTCTTGCATCAATGTCCTAGAGTTTTCAGACTACAGGTTTTTTAACTCCTTGGTTAAATATATTTCTAGGTATTTTATACTTTCTGTTGTAATTTTAAATGCCGTTGTGTTCTTAATTTTTCTTTCTTATAGTTCATTATTAGTGCTTAGAAATGTAACAGACTTCTGTGTATTAATTTTGTTCCCTGCAACTTTACTGAATCCATTTATTAGTTCTAACAGAGTTTGGTAGAGTCTTTAGAGTTTTTTATAAGTAGTATGCCATCTGCAAATAGTGACAGTTTTACATCTTTCTTTCCAGTATGTATGCCATTTTCTTTTCTCTTATTTAGTTACTCTGACTAGAACCTTTAATACCATGTGAAATAGAAGTGGCAAGAGTAAGCATGTTTATTGTGTTTCTGATCTTCGAAGAAAGCTCTTTTCTTTTCACCATTGAGTATGATATTAGTTATGGGTTTGTCATACATGGTCTTTATTATGTTGAGGTACATTTTTTCTATACCACTTTGTTGAGAGTTTTTAAAATCATAAATGGATGTTGAATTTTGTCAATTTTCTTGCATCTATTGAGACGATATAATTTTTATCTTTTATTTTATAATGTGGTATGTCACATTTATTGATTTGCAGATGTTAAGCCATCCTTGAATCCTTGGAATAAGTCCCATTTGATCATGATGTATGATCTTTTTAATGTGTTATTTAATTCAATTTGCTAATATTTTGTCAAGGATTTTTGCATCTATGTTCATCAGGGATGGTGACCCATAGTTCTATCTTTTTGTGTCCTTATCTGGTTTTGGTATCAAGGTAATACTGGCCTCATAAATGAGTTTGGAAGTGTTCCCTCCTCTTCAGTTTTATAGAATAATTTAAAGATAGGCACTAAATATTTGAGTGATTGGTAGAGTTCACTAGTGAAGTTGTTTGGTCCTGCATTTTTGTTTTCTGGGAGGTTTTTGAGTACTGACTCAAAACTCCCTACTGACTAGTAGGGAGTCAGGAGTACTGACTCCCTACTAGTAATCAGTTTATCAGATTTTCTATTTTTTCATGATTCAATCTTGGAAGATTGTATGTTTCTAGGAATTTGTCTATTTCTTCTGGCCTTTTGCAATTTGTTGGTATATAATTGTTCATAGTAATCCCATCATTCTTTATATTTCTGTAGTATTAGTTGTAACTTCTCCTTTATTTCTGATTTTATTTGAACTCTCTAATACTTACTGAGCCTAACTAGAGAATAGTCAATTTTGTTTATCTTTTCAAAGAACTGTCTCTTAGTTTCATTGATCTTTTCTATTGTCTTTTTAGTTTCTATTTCATTTATTTCCACTCTTATCAATATTATTTCCCTCCTTATAATTTTGGGCTTTATTTGTTCTTCTTTTTATAGTTCCTTTAGGTATAAAGTTAGATGGTTTATTTGAGATTTTTTTGACTCTTGAGACGGCCTGTATAGCTATGAACTTTCCTCTTAGAACTTCTTTTGCTACATCCCATAGATTTTGGTATATTTCCATTTTCACTTGTCTCAAGGTGTTTTTTATAAAAATTTCTTCTTTAATTTCTTTATTGACCCATTTGTTGTTTACTAAGTATGTTAAATTTCTATCATCATTTATTCTGTGACATTTCTGTAGATATGTCCATGTTTACTGAAGCACCTTCTCTAGTAGATTCCTAAAGACATGCTTCTGGACAAAGTATTCCTTAAGATTTTGCATTCTTAAAACTGTTTTTAAACAGATTTTAAATTTGAGGGTTATAATTTCATTTAAATAGAAATCTATAGCTTATACTTTAGTCCCCTGAAATTCTTGAAAATAAGATGTTGCTGTTGTCTTGCTTTGTATTTTGCTGTGAGAATTCTTTTTTTTTTTCTAAAAAAATATTCCGGTATAGTTAACATACAGTGTTATATTAGTTTCAGGTGTATAATGTAGTGATTCAACAATTCTCTACATTACTGACTGCTCCTTATGATATGTGTGCTATTAATTCCCTTCACCTATTTCACCCATTCCCCAACTCACCTCTCCTTTGATAAGCATCAGTTTGTTCTCCTTAGTTAAGAGTCTGCTTTTTAGTTTCTTTCTCTCTCTCTCTTTCATTTTTATTCACTTGCTTTGTTTCTTAAATTCCAGATATGAGTTAAATCATTCAGTATTTGTTTTTCTCTGACTAACTTATTTCATTTAGCATTATACTTTCCAGATCCATTCATGTTGTTGCAAATGACAAGATTCCATTCTTTCTTATGGCTGAATAATATTCCATTGTATGTACGTGTATATATATATAATAGCTTCTTTATCCAATAATCCATCAATAGACACTTGGGCTGCTTCCATAATTGGCTATTATAAATAATTCTGTGATAAGCTTTGGGATACATATATATTTTCAAATTAGTGTTTTCTTATTGTTTGAGTAAATACTCAACAGTGGAATTACTGGATCATATGGTACCTCTATTTTTAGTTTTTAGAGGAACCTACATAATGTTTTCCACAGGGGCTATACCAGGTTGCATTCCCACCAATAGTGTACAAACTTGACTATTACTGTATGGAAATGCAATGCATTTCTGTTCTTGATTTTGTATCCTGTTACCTTACTGAATTCCTTTATTAGTTGTAGTAGTTTTTTTGGTGGAATTTTCAGGGTTTCCTGTACATAGTATAATATCTGGAAATGGTGAAAGTTTTACATCATCCTTACCAAACTGGATTTTTTTTCCTTTTTTGGTCTGAGTACTGAGGCTAGAACTTCCAGTTCTATGTTGAATAAAAGCAGTGAAAGTGGGCATCCTTGTCTCATTCCTGATCTTAATGCGAAAGCTCTCAGGTTTTCACCATTGAGTATGATGTTAGCTGTGGGTTTGTTATAGACAGTCTATATGATGTTGAGATATATTCTCCTTAAACCTACTTTGTTGAGGGTTTTATCATGAATGGATGCTGTACTTTGTCAAATGCTTTTACTGCATCTATTGAAATGACCATATGGTTTTTATCCTTTCTTTTGTTGATGTGATGTATCATGTTGATTGATTTGCAAATATTGAATCACTCTTGCACCCCAGTATTAAATCCCGCTTGATCATGGTGAATGAATTTTATAAATATATTGTTAGATTCTGTTTGCCAATATTTTGTTGAGTATTTTTGCATCTATGTTCATGAGAAATACTGTTTTGTAGCTCTCTTTTTTGGTAAAGTGTCTCTGGCCGGCTTTCATATCACAGAATTGCTGGCCTCATAGAATGAATTTGGAAGCTTTCCTTCCTTTTCTGTTTTTTTTTTTTGGGGGGGGGGTGGAATTTTGAGAAGAATAAGTATTGACTCTTCTTTAAATGTTTAATATAATTTGCCTGTGAAACCATCTGGTCCTGGACTATTTTTTTGTTGGGATTTTTTGATTTCTGATTCAATTTCATTATTGGTAATCTATTCAAATCTTTTACTTCTTCCTGATTCAGTTTTGGGAGGTTATATGTTTCTAGGAACTTATTTATTTCTTCTAGATTCTCCAATTTGTTGGCAGATCATTTTTCATATGTTCTCTTTGTATTTCTGTGATGTTGGTTATTATTTCTCCTTTTCCATTTATGAATTTGTTTATTTGAGTCCTTTCTCTCTCACTGTGTGTATTATTTTTATGAGTCTGGCTAAAGGTTTATCAATTTTATTATCTTTACAAAGAACCAGCTCCTTTCATTGATCTGTTCTATTGTGGTTTTATTTTATATTATTTGTTTCTGCTTTAATATTTATTAGACTTCCTCCTACTGGTTTTGAGTTTTGTTTATTTTTCTTTATCTGGCTCTGTTAGGTGTAGGTTAGGATGTTTACTTGAGACCTTTCTTGCCTTTTGAGGTAGGTCTGTAATGATATAAACTTCCCTCTTAGAACAGCTTTTGCTGCATCCCAAAGATTTGGGGCCATTGTGTTTCATTTTTCCTTCTTTCTCTCTTTTTCTCCTTGGTTTGTTTGTTTACCTATTCATTGTTTAGTAGCATTTTGTTTACTGTTCATATATTTGTGTTCTTTCTAGATTTTGTCCTTGTGGTTGATTTCTAGTTTCATAGCATTGTGCTTAGAGAAGATGCATGGTATGACTTTAATATTTTAAAATTTGTTGAGACTTGTTTTGTGTCCTAACATGTGATCTATTTTGAAGCATGTTCCATGTGCACTTGGAAACAATGTGTACTCTACTGTTTTAAGATGGAATGTTCTGAATATCTCTGTTTGATCCATCTGGTCCCAGGTGCCATTCAAGCCATTCTTTGCTTGTTGATTTTCTGTTTGGATTATCTATCCTTTGGTGTCAATGGGATGTTAAAGTTTTCTATCATTATCCTATCAAATTACTTCTTTATGTTTCCTATTAACTACTCTAAGTATTTGGGTGCCCCCAATATTGGGTGCATAAACATTTACAATTGTTATATCTTCTTGTTGGTCTATTCCTTTTATGTACATATGTTTGTTTTTTAAAGTCTATTTTCTCTGATATAAATATTGCTAACCTAGCTTTCTTTTGACATCCATTTGCATAATAAATGATATTTCCATCCCTTCATTTTCAGTCTACATGTGTCTTTATTTCTGAAATGAGTTTCTTATAAGCAGCATATAGATGAGTCTTGCTTTTTTATCCAATCTAGCACCCTTGTCTTTGATTGGAGTGTTTATTAGTTCATTTATATTCAAAGTAGTTATTGATAGGTGTGTATACTGCCATTTTGTTACTAGTTTTAAGGTTATTTTTGTAATTTTTCTGTTCCTTTCCTCTCTCCATTTGCTCACTTTGATTCTTTTTTCTTAATTTTTTGCTTATCTGTTTTTGTTTTTTGTTTTTTTTGTTTTTTTGTTTTGGCTACCATTAGTTTTGTATGTAACATCTTATGCATTTGGCAGTCTCTTTTAAGTTGATAGTCTCTTAAGTTTGAACCCATTCTTTACTCTTCTCCCCACCATTTTGCAAGAATATGGTGCCATACTTTGCAACTTTTTATTTTGTGAATCTCTTGACTGATTTTTATAGATAATTTTACTGTTTTTGTGCTTCCTACTTTTCTTACTTCTTCTTATGGTCTCTCCTTTGCACTTAAGGAGTCCCCTTTAACATTTCTTGTAGGGCTGAGTTAGTCATGATGAATTCCTTTAGCTTTCTTTTGTCTAGGATGTTCTTTATCTCTTCTTCTATTCTGAATAATAGCCTTGCTGGATAAAGTATTCTTGGCTGCAGGTTTTTTGTTTTGTTTTTGTTTTTGTTTTAGCACTTTCAGCATATCATGCTATTCTATTCCCTCTGGCCTGCAGTTTCTGGTGAAAAATCAGTTGATAGCCTTATAGGGTTTTCCTTACATGTAATTGTTTTCTTTTCTATTGCTGCTTATAATATTCTGTCTTTATTACTATCTTTTGCCATTTTAATTGCTATGTGTCTTGGTGTGGATCTTTTTTAGTTGATTTTGTTGGGGGCTCTCTGTGCTCCCTGCATCTAGATGTATATTTTCTTCTTCAGGGAAGTTTTCAACTATTATTTCTTCAAATAAATTATCTGCCTCCTTTTCTCTCTCTTCTCCTTGAGATCCCTGTAATGTGAATGTTATTACCTTTGATGGAGCTGCTGAGTTCCCTTAGTTTGTTTTCATTTTTTATTGTTAATTTTTCTCTCTCCTATTCAGCTTGATTGCTTCCATTACTCTGTACTCCAGGTCATTGGTCCATTCTCCTGCTTCCTCTAGTCTGCTATTTATTCCTTCTAGTATATTTTAAATTTCAGTTATTGTATTTCTTTATCTTTAATTGGTTCTTTTTAATGTTTTGTATCTCTTTGTTGAGGGTCTCACCGAGGTGCCCTGTTAGCACATGTTCTGAAATTAGTTAATAAATCTCCCTCCTATATACCCCAAGCATTTTTCAAACTGCTGCTTCTTTGCTGTGTCTCCATGGGACTGTTTATTGTGTCTTTAGGACAGAGACTCAATTTCCTAGGTCTCCTAGAGCTCAGCTCATTGATTTTTAGCATTCCAAGTGTTAAGCCCTTCTGATTGTAAGAACTTGCTAAATTAGACCCCTCTGTTTTCAGAACCAAATGTTATGGGGATTTATCTTCCCTGTTTAGGTCCCTTATGCCTGGGGTGCTTGATGTGAAGGTCTGTTTCTTTTCCCTCTTTATGCTTGTGGTATCCCTCCCTTCTATGGACAATCCCACAGGTCCCTTTAGTTCTAGACCCCATCTGTGCCCTCCCCATCCTCTTTGATGTGGCCTCTTCTCTATAGTTAGCTGTGAAGAGTCTGTTCTGCCAGTTTTTGGGTAGTTCCCTGGGTTATTTATTCTGACATAGGTGTTATCTAGTTGCATCTGCAGACTGAGGTGAGCTTAAGATCTTCCTACTCTGTCACTTTGCCAGGAGGTCACACTTGCTGTGAGAATTCTTATTTCAATCTTTCATTCTTACCTTTGTAGATTTCTTGGACTTTTTTTTTTTTCAGGAGACACTGAAAAATTATTTACCTTCAAAATATTTTAGTTTCATTAGTATATGTCTGAGTAGATCATTTGGTCAACTTTAAGTACATGGTAGGCCTTTTCAATATACAGATTCATGTCTTCTTTTATTTCTGGAAAGTTTTCATGAATTTTAGTTTTAAATATTAGAATTATTCTGTTGATTTTTTTCTCATGGACTCTAATTATGTGTGTACTGGGTATTTTCTATTTTCTATGTATCTCACTTTATAAGACTTATTACCTCTTCATTTCTTTTCCATTATCTTTTTTTTTTTTTAGTTTTTATTTATTTATGATAGTCACACACACACACACACACACACACACACACACACAGAGAGAGAGAGAGAGAGAGAGAGAGAGAGAGAGAGAGGCAGAGACACAGGCAGAGGGAGAAGCAGGCTCCATGCACCGGGAGCCCGACGTGGGATTCGATCCCGGATCTCCAGGATCATGCCGTGGGCCAAAGGCAGGCACCAAACCGCTGCGCCACCCAGGGATCCCTCTTTTCCATTATCTTGATTACTTTTACTCCTCTCCTAAATGTCCCCTATTAGTTTTTCAGTCAAATAAATTCTATGTCAGTCATGTTTTAATTTAGAGTTTATTTTTGAGGTAACTTTGTCTTTTTCTTCTCTTCTTTCCTGAGTTTGCTTATTTTATGTTTCATGTTTTTATCTTCTTTTCCATTTCTAAATCTTAATATTTCTAATTTTTATCAAGGCCATTTTTTTAATATCTGAAAATACTTTTAAGGCATTTTTTTCTGATTAAGGTGCAGGGTTATAGTCTTTCTCTGCTTCGTGATGGTTTTGGGGAAAATTTTGATCAACTAACAATTTTAACTATCATTTTCTACTTTTTTCTTAGAATAGTTTGATGGATGTTTCTTACATGAACTACTGATTAAAATTTTTTTTGTTTCACTTTTACAGTAATAGCATATGTATTTAATCATGGGTGGTGAATATGGGTAGTTTACCAGATATATTACCTCATGTGTGCTCTCTTACATTAAAACCATGAAATAAATTTATTTAATAAATTGCACTTGTTTTTTAACATTGCTATTCTTGTAAATTAAAGTTATTATGAAGATGTGCAATGGAAATCATGCTTCTAAACTCTTGTTCTAGCAAACATATTTTTCTAAGAGGTCTTATTGGGGCATCATGAGAAATAAAAACAGTTCTCTAGTTCATTGGAAAATTCTTTTATCTCTAAAGGTGTGTACTTTGGGAGTATATCTTTGATTTTGTGAATTTATTTTATAGAAATTAAGTTTTAATTTCTATGTTCTTAATTTCTACCCCCTTGCTTCTCTCTTTATTTTCACCACCAAACATCTAAACAACACCTTCAATTCTTATGGCTAGCATTTCTATTCATATACATTTACAAGCCACTTCCTTTTGACTCCTCAGCAGTCAATCCTCTAACCTACCTGGTAGCAGACCTGTTCTCAGTATTCACTTGTTCATCTTAGGTTCTTTTTCTGGGGATGAGTTAACTTCAGATATACCAAGATAGACCCTCTGCTTTCCTCCCCAGTTTTCCATGAAATTTCCACCAAACTCTACAGAGATTTGGACTTCACTTGTTTTTAATGGTTTCATGTATTTTTCTTTGGATAAGTCATTTGAAGTCTTAAATCTCTCTTTCATCTATACTGTAGGTGTGGATATAGGTGGATATTATTGACTTTGCTTGTTGATCTCTCTCATTCTCTCTCTTTCCTTAGGATGAATGGAGAGCTTCAGGTTTATGTGTCTGTCTTTTCCTGTAGACACTCAGAAGCCTCTTTTCCAATATTTTCAAAGTAGCCTATGTTTTAGAAACACAATTTATATTTTATGTGTGGAAAGTTGGTTTGATTGGTGTCATATTAATTTAATAATATGGAAGCTAATATTCTACATTACAAAACCTATAAGTTAATTGATTTGAAAATACTGTCTACTCATAAACTAAAAATTTCTTCCAGGTCATGCAGTGTTTAAGTTGTTCTAATTCTATTACTAGCAACTCTTTATCCCTAGTTGTTCATTACTTACAGTCTTGCAAAGCTGTATTTTATTGCAGTTAAGGGCATGTATTCTGAAAAAAATCTTTTTTGAGTTTACTGCTTTGTTCTATCACTTGCAAGCTCTATGATTGTAAAACTTACTTAGTTTCTTTATACCTTAGTTTCCATCTGGATAAACCGGGGATATCAGTAGTATCTATCTGTAAGGTTATTATTACGTATGTAAAACTTAGAATACTTGGCATATAATGCATTTTCAATAGAAGTTTCATTTTTCTGAAACCAAATTTTTGGTTAATAAATCAAAGGACATGAGAGTTCATTTTTAAACAATGTATTTAGAATTATTGTTTACTAACAAAATATTTCATTGAAAATCTTGGAAAAACAAAAAGTTTTTTAAAATAGTTTTGAAGAGTAGACTATCTGTGATATATAGAGATGAGTTACTTACAAGAGTTGCTATTCTAAAATTATTGGACAGATCATGTGAATTCTTTCAGAATTCTGAATCTTTCAATCACAATTGAAACATGTTGCTTTGGTAGCTTTGAGTGTAATATACATATTTTATTAATATCTTTCTTTTCAGTTATACTAAAATTCTTCAGATCTAAGTACTTTTGCTTTTAAATTAGTTATATATTTCTTTTCATATTATCAATGTAAATGACTAGACAGGCCTTCACAACTTGAGAATTTTTGTGTGTTGAAATAGCTTGATTAGGTGTTCCCTTATGATTTTTAAACAACTTAAAATAGTAGATTATTCTAAATTCAGTAGTCTATTGGTGGTTTAATCATGTGAACACACCTTTGATTTGAAATTGAACATTTGAAATCTGAATCTGAATAAAGAGTATCTCAGTCTTTTAAATCATGGGTGATAACTGTGAATACTGTTGATCCCTGCCTTAGATCTGCTCTAGTGCCTTCTACCAGGTGTGTTTGCATTTACTTCTATGAGGGTCAAAGGGCCTAACCAACTTATAGTTAAATTGATTCTTTCATCCTGACCATTCCCTAACTATGAGACACTATGAATTTAAATTGTAGATCTTTATGTGAACAGGCTCAAAACTACCTATTTTCAGGGAAGATTATTCTCTACTCTGAAATTCTGGTTCCTTGAACTAGTTTTGCCTTAAACGGTATTCTTTGAGCTTAAGTTCACCCTTTTATAATTTCAATGTACTCTTCATTTTTTCTAGTACCTAAGTATTTCCTCTAATTATTTGAGACCTTAGTAATGCATCATAGAGTGTATTTGTTGGAATACATCTATCATGTGGGTGTTTTGTAGTAATAGAGTTTTATAGAATATTATTGGATATTGGTGTGACAGATTTTTCATTCTAATTGTTCATTTTCTGGTCTTTTGGAATATATCTTCAAAATTTTTAATTTTTATTATTTTACTAGCAGTAGTACATGAATTCTTTTCCTATCCTGAATGTAGTTATCAGACTCTTTGACATATAACATATAATTTTGTGCAATTCTGAATTGTTGCATTGTCATATTTTCATCTTAAAAATTGATTATTGCTCTCATTTCCTTCTGGCATTAATGGTATAAAGGAGAAGTGTGAGGCCAGCCTTACCATTTGTTTCATTGTAGTTAGTTTTTTGTTGTTTTTGACTGATGGCTTATAAGTTTTATTAACATTGCTATTCTTATAAATTAAAGTTACTATGAAGATGTGCAGTGGTTATTGTGCTTCTTCTAAACTCTTGTTCTAGCAAACATATTTTTCTGAGAAATCTTTTTGAGGCATTATGAGGAACAAAAACAGTTCTCTAATTTAGTTCACTGGAAAATTATTTCATCTCCATAGGTGTGTACTTTGGGAGTATAATGAATTTCTCAATTTTCTCATTGTGCAGTGCCTGGGTCACTGAGTCATGAGAGGCACTATAGAAAAAAAATAATTTCACTTTTTTTTCCCTCACTTAGTACTGGTTCATGGTATGAGGCTTTGGCATGCTTAGATGTGGCCTTACTGTCAGCTTTTGCCTCAGTTTAGTTTTAGTTTTTATGTTTTCTATATTCACACATGTGTATTAATTATACTTAATGAGAGGCTGCTTTAGGAGCTGCTGGCCAGAAAAATTTTAAGTATTAGTCTATTTTCATGTTAATTATAATCAATTTGTTATTAAGATGAAATTTTAAATTTCACTTGTTTATGACTACTAAAAGTATGTACAGTACATAATCACTTTAAATATTTTAAATTTATGTACCCTTATCCCAATATACCCCATCCTCACTACTGACTTTTTTCCTAATTATTCATTTTGTTATTTTAATTGAAAAATATGACATTTCATTGGAATCCTGATGAACAAAAATACTTTTATATTTTAAAAACTATCTGGAATGTAGTAAGAATAAGCTTAAAATTATAATTGTGAAGTTTCACCTTTTTTTAGTGTTATATTCCTATTTTTGATGGCATAATTGATAGATACATATCTTTTTGTAATGGGTGGTTGAACTGTGCCACACTGAAATTTAATATGATAGCTAGGGAAGACTTCATTTTTTTCTCTCTTAAATGTAGATAATAATAAATTATCAACTTAATTATGTATTAGGACATTAATCAAACGCCCACTTCCCCTTACACAATAAGATTTCATTTCAAGAACTACCAACAAAACATTTTTCAATGAGGTAATATGAATTTGAGCTGGATTATATAAACATTTAAGTAAAAATTAGCAATTGAAAAGTCCATTACCATCTAGCTTTTGCATAGTTCTTGAAATATGACACTCTTAGAGTTGTCAAATAACCTGGTTTATCTTTAATGTGTTGTTCTAAATAATACAGTGCCCTCCCTAGTAACCATCTAATTGTGGATGTCAGGCTGTGATTGCCTAATACAATGTATTCAAAAAAAGCGACCAGGAAATAAAATAGATTATTTCCCTCCACTCCTTTGCAAGTCCATTTGGTTTCCTGTAATTGGGACCAAATTTTCCATCTGCCTTGGTCTTCTGTAAATGATTTCAGAGCACTTAGAGCTAAAGCCATCATATTTCCCTGCTTTGAGTTTCTGCTACTATAACCCTTGATTAAATGTCAGGTTTTTGTTTTCATTGTTTTACCCTTTTTTTTCCTATTTACATTTTTGACAGCCTTCCCTCTCAATTGAATACTGTTATCACTTTATTTTAATCCTCTCCCAAGCTGCCTATATTATCACCCCTGTGTTTCAGAACTCGGATTTCTACCCTTTATCCACTAATTGGCTTTTTACCCCAGCTTGCCTTGCTTCCTCTTTGTGCTTCTTACCCTTCTTTCTCCACACAATGTATCCTCCATGTTCATGGTCCTGTCAGATCTTCTTACCTTGTGTCCAGAGGACTTTATTGATATTTTCCCCCCACACTTTGAAAAGTTTCTGTTAATATGACATTCTTCACAATATTTTCCCAAATAAAAAGCACATTTTCTTATTTTCAAATAAGTTTTTTTGAAGGTATTTGTTGGTGAAGTGAGCATCTTTAAAAGTACACGTTGGTTTCAACAGCTGAGAAAATAGATGTAATTCACAAACATTTATTTCATCTTACTCATTTCCATTTATATTTTCCCGTTTGGTGAGGAAAGAATATATGCTTATTATTTTTTCAATGAGTGCTTTTCTTTTTAAATATGAATGTAGTCAAAATATTGTTGTAGGGCATTAAAATTCATACTTTACTTTTTAGTGAGTTGGAGCATGTGGCAAAATCAAAATGCATGAAAATAAGCCAAGACAATATTCCTTGTGAACCTTATATAGATATAATGAGTAGTGAATTAGTTATTTTATTTGTAATATCTTCTTAATATATTCTATGTAATGGAAGTATATCTATTAATATACATCAAATTATAGAAGAATATGTTAATATATACATGATTGCTAAATTCAACTACCACTAAAAATCTCAAATCAAAAAGTTTGAAATCTACCTTATATCTATGGAACCTTTAAAGAATATTGTCTTTTTCTTTACCATGATCTTGTTTTTTCTCACATTCACAAACTAAAATAGGCCTGGATTTCTATTACAAACTTAAAATTCAGATAGGCTATATTTATTAATTATCAGTAATTTTCAAATATTTGACTTGGTAGAAAACATGTCACCAAACAATTAACCAGAAAAAATTATCATAGAGATTCAAAACTAACAAGGATTTTGAAATATTATGAACTATATCTACATAATAGTAAAATTATGGCTAAAGAGAATAAAAGTCTGGAGTATTATTACCTAAGGTGAAGGAGAAAGTCTCAGGATGAAGACTAATTATACAATAGGTCAGGGAGTCTATAGGTAAATCAACATACAGACAGATAAAATAAGAGCTCATCATGTGCATTTTATGTGTTTCTATTCTATGAGTTAGGTTTTTAGGATGACTGCATTAAGCCCACCTAGAGAAGACAATTAGTACTGATTTATAGAAAGGAACCAATAAAGAATTTTCTATAAAGCAGCAACTGAAATCATTAGAACCACCTAACTGAAAATATAATTTATTAAGGTATTTAAGGAAAAATAAAGTAATAGACCAAGCTGCTGAATGTCACTGTTACAAATAGTGCTTCTGTGCTAATGATACCTAAAAGTTCTCATCTAAAACCTATAGATCAGTAACACCTGCATAAATGGCATGTAATTTTTCTATAATCTCTTCAATATAAATTTCCTAAAGTGGGGGATCCCTGGGTGGCTCAGTGGTTTAGCGCTTGCTTTCAGCCCCAGGGTGAGGTCCTGGAGTCCCAGGATCGAGTCCCACATCGGGCTCCCTGCATGGAGTCTGCTTCTCCCTCTGCCTGTATCTCTGCCTCTCTCTGTGTGTGTCTCTCATGAATAAATAAATAAAATCTTAAAAAAAAAAATTCCTAAAGTGAGGTATTTTTAAATTACACTTTAAGCATTACCTTGTGAACTTGTTCTTCAAATGTATTTATGAAGCCTTTGCTTCATATTTGGAACATTTTTCTCTCCTATTTTAGCTGAACATTTGGATTGGGAACTCTGCAAGGGCAGGGAAAACTTTTTTTTTTTTTGTTTCAGATACATCTGTTTAGAGTTCAGTAGCCTATGCTGTTCTTGAGAAGGTTTATCATGCATAGAAATATATAAATTATTTATTTATTTATTTATTTATTTATTTATTTATTTATTTATTTATTTTAAAGATTCTATTTATTTATTCATGAGAGACACACAGAGAGATAGCCAGAGACACTGGCAGAGGGAGAAGCAGGCTCCATGCAGGGAGTCCGACATGAGACTCGATCCCAGGTCTCTAGGATCACACCCTGGGCCAAAGGCAGATGCTCAACCGCTGAGCCACCCAGGCATCCCAAAATATAGAATTTTAAATAGGTTATCAAAGTAAGAGACGGTGGGCCTGGAAATGATTGCTAGGTCTTTGAATCTCTCTTCCCTAGTGGGTGCAGTTACTGCTGTCCAATATCATAGTCACATGTCCCTACTGAGAACTGAAGTGTGGTTTGACCAAAATGAGATGACCTATAAATTAAAATACACAGGGACGCCTGGGTGGCTCAGTGGTTGATTGTCTCCCTTTGGCTCAGGGTGTGATCCTGGAGCCCTGAGATCCAGTCCCACCTCGGGCTCCCCACAGGAAGCCTGCTTCTCTCTCTCCCTATGTCTCTGCCTCTCTCTGTCTGTCATGAATAAATTAATAAAATATTTAAAAAATTAAAATATAGACTGAATTTTGGAGACATAGAATAAAAAGAATGAAAAGCATCTCAAGAATCATTTTTTATGAATTACTCTTTATATTTTAATATCTTGAAATAATATTTGAGATATAGTGGATTAAATAAAATACATAATTAAAATTAATATCACCTGTTTCTTTTTCACTTGTTTTTATGTGGCTGCTAGAGAGTTAAAATTATATAATCTGGCTTGCATTATATAACTATTGGAAAGTATGGTTCCAAATGGTGCCAGATTTTTAAAAAATAATTTAAGTTCTATATATTCTGGTTATGTCCCATTGATCAAGCATTAATTTTAGCTTTATTAAATTATTTCCATCTCTATTTTGGCACAAGTTATGATTCACGTATCTATAAATTTTCTAAGAAGTATTTCCTTAGACTCTAAAAGAGAACACAGAAAGAGAACTAAATGAAAACTTTAGATTTATTGGTACCTGTACGATTTTTGGTATCAAAATATTGATACTCCAAAGTTCATTTTAGTCACTATTTAAGCCATTAATACAATCAATGCCTCCTGGAGCTTTGAACAGAGAAATGAACATTCATATAATTTACTTCCCTTTTTCTTACTTCTGAAGGTAAATGATAAATGCAGTGGGTTAAAAGGACTTGGCTAAAGGGAAAACAGGAGAGATCATCCAGAGGGGCGTTTAATAGATTTGCAACTATGGGTGCTTGAGTAGTGTAAGCAAATTTCTTAAAATGTTCCTTCAGAATAGAGGAAAATTATGGAAGAGGAATTAAAATTCTATTGCTTCTCTCCTCAGAAATATTCATCTGCCCACCTTTTTTTTTTTTTATTGAACAGATACCTTTGGTGTTAATGTTTTGTTATGTACCATCCTCCTTTGCATTGCTTTCTAGATAATTTGTTCTTTTCCTTTGATTTCCTTTTTTGATCCCAGGATTAGTGAGAATTGGACTTTTAAATTCTAAGTCTGTAAGGTTTTTTTTTTTTTTTGGTGTCTATTGTATAACTAGATTTTGCTTTCAAACTTGATCAGATGTTTTTGTTGTTAATGAGAAAATTTAACCTAGCATTTGGCAAAATGACTGATATACCTTATACTTATTATTCATTTTGTATCTTCCTTCTTATACTTTTCCCTTCTTGTGATGCCTTTTAAAGTTAGATATTTATTCTGTTTGTCCCTTGTTGATTCCTAAGAATTACCATAATTTACTATTTCTGCTATCACAACAAAACCTGTATTTCTCTTCACTACTGTTTGAAAAATAAGATACCAAATAATTTCCCTCACCAAAATGCATTATTTCTTTCTTTCATGTGCATTTTAAATGATGATTTTATCGTGGATATTAATAAAAAAGTGTGGTCTGTATCATCCTCTCCTAAATTATTTTTTTTTCTAGCCCTGAGAGAAGTTTTACAAATTTGTTTGGTCAAAAGAGGGTTAAGAAACAGTAGCTTCGGTAATATATCCACAACTCTTTTGGTCTTTTTAATCTTCCAGTTTCTTTTACAAACAGGTACTTTTCTTCTATGTGATATGCAAATCTCCCAGCTCCTAAGAGCAAGGGGATAAGGATATGTGTTTCATCTTAAAACAAAGACTAAGAAAAAAATAATAATATGATGAAGTTATTCAAAGGATTTCAGAAACAGGTGTTCTAAGTCTACACTAATTGGATTTCAGTTAATTATTCCTTTTACTTTAGGGAATATAAGTAAGAAATAAGAAAAAAACTACCTGAAAAACTTCTCTGACATGCTAATTGCTCTAATATTATCTATCTAACCTAGGGAAAAAAAAAGCCACCTTAATGTGACCAGAGTCATAATTACCTTTTCATTTCTAGATTTTAGAGATAAAATTTATAGGTCTTTCCATATACTACACATTTTAGGGTTTATGGCATACTCTATTTTTTTTCATTTTTATGTGAATTTAATTTTCCTCTGTCAATGCAAAGAAAATATTTTTATACTTTAAATATTAGATTTCCTACTAACCTCTGGAAGACCAAAGCAAATCTCTCTTAGGTTTTAGGTCAAGGAGTTTGCTATTTGATTTTAGACAAATTGCTCATTCTCCCCTAATCTCATTTTCTTTCTTTGCAAACAGAAGAGTAATTGTTATACATTACTGTGGTCATTAGCATTCCTCAATGTGTGGGTTGAGCAGGCTACTAAAAGAATGGGAGTCTTGTTTTTGGAATACGAGATGAGTTCAGAATGTAAACTTCATGAGGATTTGGGTTTTCCTGTTGTTTTTGTTTACCATTCTTTTCCTATATGCCTTGTGCATAGTTAATATGCAATAAATATTTTCTGGATGAACTAATGAATGAATGAATGAATGGGTGGATGGATGGATGAGAGACATACAGATGGAAGTCAGCATTGGATGACTGGATCAAGATAGTAGGTTACCAGAAAGTACTGAGTTCTAGCTTGCCTTTTATCTATAAAGCAAACTTAGAATTGTGGCCTCATAGTAAAGAAATCCTCTATTAACTTGATTGATTAAAGTGGAGAGTTCAATAGTTGGGTTCAGTAACAACTCCTAGTTGATATTTAAGAGTGTTATATTAGTTTTAATTTTCTACAAATAAGTATGTTCATGGAACATATTAAGTGTTTAATAAACATTTCATTCATTCAGAGTGTTATTGAATGCATGAATGTTTATCATAAAATTTATCATGTTGCTCAATAACAGTGGGACCCATATTTTAGTCACCTTTATCAGTCAGTTGTCCAGTGCACTGCTTGTTTCATAGTTAGTTCTCACACATGCAGTAAAGGTACATTTTTATCACCTCACTCACTGTGATATTTTAACTATTTCTTCATTGATTTAAACCACCAATTTAATTCTGGGCTTAGATTCCAATTGAGACATTCTTTTTCCAAAGGTCTAAACTCTTGAGAGCTGCCACTATACCCAGTCTGTAAGATATCAGGGGCAAGATGAACATAGCAACTAAAACTATGGTTAGGAAATGTATGAAAAATGTTTTATACTGCTTTGATTACCTCTTTTGTAATCTCCAATAAAATATTTTTTATAAATTAACATTTACCAATAGTGAAAATAATTCCAATGGTTCAGAAGAATTTAAAATAAATAGAAAAAGTCAACTTCCCTAGGTCTCTCACTCTCAGAGACATTCTTAGTTTCTATCTTTAAATTATTTTGGTGGTTACCATTTTTTTTAATATTATCAATTTATTGGCTTATCATATTTTGTTAGTATTTTTTGAATCCTGGTGGGAAATGGGGACCCTCAATATAAGTGATATTTGTAGTTTTATGCTCATATAACTGTTATTCAATGTTAGATCAAATTTTGGGCCTGGATCCAATGAGAAGAAAATGTCTGAAGAGGTTCAAAGGCATTAGACATTTATTTTAACTTCTTCAGTAGTTCTTGGTTATAGCTAACTGCAACTTTTTCATGCACCATGTCACCAGCTTTCTAGGCTTCTCCTTTTTGTTTTGCTGGAAAACACCCTGGAATAATGTTTCATTAGAGGTTGTCTAGGAGATATATTTTCTTGTTTATGCTAATCCAACAGTATCTTGTTTTGCTCTGACAGTTGATACAGGCATAGAATTATAGCATCAAAATAATTTTCTGTTATGACTGAGGACATTAGCCTATTATCTTCTAATGTTGTGGTTGTAAAAAATTTGATATTACTTTGGATCTCACTGTTTATTAAGTAAACTTTTTTCTTCTTTGAAAGATTTTAGGTAATTTTTTATCTTTAGAATATTGTAATTTAACCTGAGTCTACCTAAGTGTGTACTCCCCCTGCCTTATCACTCCATTTGACACATTAAACACTTTAATTCTGAAGACTTATTTATCTCTTAGCTTAGTACATTTTTCTTTATTTTTTATTTCTTGGACATTTCCTGACCTCCATTATCTCCATCCTATATTCAGGGGTTCCTTTTTTGTTTGTTTGTTTTTGATACTGTTCTAATAGATATTACTACTCTGCTTTTTGCCCTCTGTTATGAAAGATTTTCTTCTTTTGTCTTTCATATTTCTTGCTTGCTTCCTGGTGTAGTTGATAATATTATTTGGTCGATTCATTAAATTCTTTTTTGATAATCATAGTTTTTAATTTTCTAAAACTCTTTCTTTATAATTGGTTCTTTGCCTTCATAGTCTGTTTTTTATGTAAAGAATGGAAAATCCCTTTAACTCACTTTAAAAA
This sequence comes from Vulpes lagopus, assembly GCF_018345385.1. NCBI lineage: Eukaryota > Metazoa > Chordata > Mammalia > Carnivora > Canidae > Vulpes > Vulpes lagopus. The sequence continues at coordinate 16,936,384 of NC_054824.1, read as the reverse complement.
TATGTATTATACTTGAAATAAATTGCTTCTATTTCTTAAATTATTTTTTTCAATGGGAGTGATACTGCATATTTATCTTGATTTTTCCCTTTCATGCTATGAGAGTTTCTCTAAAATGAGATTCAGGTCACATTCTATCATTGCTATAAAGTAACTAAGGACAAGTTATACAACCAATCTAAACTTCAATTTCTTTATTTAAAGAAATGGAAGGGGCACAACAAGAGTGATGTGAGTGATGCGATCATTTAGCAGAGACTCAGCACACAATCAATTATACATTTTTAAAGATATCTTTTATTTTTTCAGTGACATGATTATAATGCCTTATTCTCTAAATTATAGTTTATTGATGGGGCTAGTGCAATCCCACTATGAACTTGAATCTTTGGTGTTTCATATTTCTATTGAGTATTCAGAAGTCAGAAAACTTTTTCTTCAAATGAAAGAATAGTAAATATTTTTGGCTTTGTAGGCCACATGGTCTCTGTGGCAACTATTCATCTTTGCTGTTATAGCACAAAAACACAGACAAGGCATAAACAGATGGATGTGGCTCTGTTCCAGTGAAACTTTACTTACCAAGAGCAGGCAATGGGCCAGATTTGACCAGCAGACCATTGTTTGTCAATCTTTAGAATACATCATGTAATACTCAAGATGTTCTGTGGAATTATCACTGGGCTTGGAGCAGGGGGAACAGGTTTTAATTTTGTTTACACATGTGAACTGGAGTAAGTAATTTAACATCTCTAAGCTTTTTTCCCCAATATATATCATAAAGGAAATAAATTATTATTTAAGCTCTTTAAAGCTCTAAAATTCCATTCTGAATACTAGTAGAATCATTTCAATGTGAAAATTGTAATGTTCTATGTAAAATGATGATGCATAATGTATGCATTGTAATTGAAATTTTTGAGAGGGAGGACTAGGTCTAATGTTTGGTTTCAGCATATCTTTTAAAATAAGTTTTAATATTGTATTTGTTGATATTGTTGTTTCAGAAATAATAACATACTGCTACAAATGAAAGTGTACAATAAATAATGAAACATGTTTTAATGGGTATTCTATTATTTGAAAAATGAATCAGGAACATTTTCCTCAGGTATCTTTAATTAACTGAATAAGGTTTAAAACAAGATGCCTTTGGAACCTGTAAAATATTTATTACTAAGTATAAAAAAAAATTCAAGAGAAGCTATGGTCCCAGTTACAGTGGTAATTGCAAATGTCTTATTTGGTCCTTAATGCAGCTTATTATTCAATGATTATTTCAGTCTGAATTTTAGCTCTTCTTTACATATTAATAATCAGGGGTAATGCACATGCCTACCTACCGTTTTTTCTGGAGCATTTTAAAACAGAAGAAAATAAACATCTTTATTTTGAAATTTGAGGGCAAAGCTTGATTTTTTTTTTCTTGAAGCAGTACAATTATTTTGTTCCAAATATTTTAAAAAGATATTATTTATTTATTTGTTGGGGGAGAGTCAGGCAGAGGGAGAAGGAAAGAATCTCAAGCAGAGTCTCCTCAGCACAGAGCCCAATGTGGGGTATGATCTCACCATCCTGTGATCATGACCTGAGCTGAAATAGAGAGTCGGACACAACTGACTGAGCCACTAAGGTGCCCCTGTTCCAAATATTTTTTACATGCTTACTGAAATCTGTAATAGTCTATTTGTAGTAGTTATCTATGTAACCTGTTTATTATTTATTCACTTATTTATCTATTCATTCATTCATTCATTCATTCATTCATTCAGTGAGTCAGTCACTCCCAAGACACAGTTGTTAGTCCTAATGAAAAGAATTGTTAAGATGTGGCCACCAATCTCTGGGAGAAATATGAGTAAGGAATAAGAGTAAGTAAACAGGCAATATCAATATATTATACAGAATGCTATGATGCAGAGCTTGGTAAAGGATGCTTTACAAGCAATTGTGAGGAAAAAATCCTGATAAGGTGACATAAGTCTGAGATATAAAGTATGAAGAGGAAGGAGCTAGTTGAGCATGAGTGGGATAGACTGATGGGCACACAAAGACCAAAAAAAAAAATGGGGGACAAATATGACACAAAATTGAAGATTTGAGTCATTGGACAGATGGATATTTTTTTACTCAAGTCCAAGAGATTTGGAAATGAATTCTAACCATGACATGGTTAGGTGGAGAGGTCTAATTTGAAATCTATTTTTATTTTAGGTCTGTGATTTGAGCATATTGTTGTCCTTGATTCTCTATTTCTTCATTTACTAAATGGAGCAAATAATATTTACTTTAAAGAAATATCATAAGGTAGCCACATACAGAAAATCCCTGTCATGGAGTTCATGTTTAATAAGAGTTAGTTACTTATTCTTCTGTTCTTGGCAATAGAGAAAATTGAAATGGTGTTTAGGGGGAAAAGAAACCTGGACTACAGAGTACTCAGAGACTAGTGATGTAAGGAATTTTATAATTAGCTTCCCTTTTTTTCTCTCTCCCTTCCTCCTTCTCTTTCTCTTCCTTTTTTTCCTTCCTTACTGCCTTAGTTATTATATCTTCTGTAGGAGAAGCAGTTGGTTTCTTATTCCCACGCTTTCCCTAGAATACACTGGAAGACACTTTCAGTGAAGTGTGGACATGCCATAATTCTTAGTTTTGATTAAAAAAGGAAATAAAAAAACAGGAGGATCTCTAAGCGGGAAATGGACTACTACACTCCATTATTCAAGTGTAATACATTTCTTTTTTTTTTTTTATAATTTCACTTTTATTATGAATAGATAATTTTTTTAATAAATTAATTTTTATTGGTGTTCAATTTACCAACATACAGAATAACACCCAGTGCTCATCCCGTCAAGTGTCCCCCTCAGTGCCCGTCACTTACGCACCCCCACCCCCCAGCCTCCTCCCCTTCCACCACCCCTAGTTCGTTTCCCAGAGTTAGGAGTCCTAATGTTCTGTCTCCCTTTCTGATATTTCCCACACATTTCAAATAGGTTTTGAGCCCTTATTTGTGAGGTGCTACTGGAAGTATCCACAAAGGAGAGAAACCTGACCTTGGGCAAAGAGTTCCACTGCATGGCTGCTATGTCCTTGCCATGGGACAGGCCCTAGCGAAGTTGAAGAGAATGGCAGTTTCAATTCCTCTGGAGGATATTAGAAGTGTCTCTTGAATAGCATTTAAATAGTAGCAAATAGTATTTACTACCATTGTGTGCTCTGCTGATCATTAAGCTATTGTTTTGCAGCATCTCACCTATTCTATCTGCAGCTTCATATACGTTCTTTTAAACTAAATACTTTTGTAAATAATTAGGTTAAGGGATATCATAATGTCTTGAAAAGTACAACTGTAACATTACTTACCTCTTAAAAACTTCTGAAGATTTATATCTGGTTCATTCTAAATATCCAAACTCAATGCAAACTAAATGGTCACAGTAGGGGACCATTAGTTCTTGCCCAATATGCAGATATATATATATATATATATATATATATATATATATAATTTTTTTTAAACTAGAACTTCAATGTCCAATTATATTTCCAAGTCAAATATCTCCAATATGAAATCACAAATTGGTTGCATTCATTAACCTTTCCGTTTTGTATTTATGATGGTGTTATCAATCTGTTATTGATGAATAGACAAATTTGTTATTTTTACAAAGTGGAAATTACAAACATCGACTTTATTAATCATATCGTTTTGTCATTTTTATTTGCAGATTTTTAAAGCTTGCTTGCAATTTCTATTTTTAAAAATTCTTCAATATATTGTTTGCCCTGAGTCTCCTAAATATTTAACTACAAGTTGTTTATACTCTGATGCTTTATGAATATACTTTTGCTTAAGACAAAAGCTATAAGATGTGAATTGGAGGGTTCATTATTTCTGGTCTTTTTGGTTGGTACAATTTGGAAAATAGTTAATAAGTGAAAGAAAACTCTTGTATTCTGTGAAATTAAAAAGCACTTTATTTTGTTGAAAAAGCAAGTTAAAATGGCTTTAATGGTATATAGCAATATACTTAATTTCCTGGGAGTATTTCCAGAATTCTTTTAACCCATTCTTTAAAATAGTCATATTTATTTCAATAAAAGAAAGTGATCACATAGGGACAAGCGCTCTTGCTAAAAAAAATTTGTATATTTCATACATTCTACTTGTGAAATATAGTAGGGAAAATATTTACGAGCACCATAAGATAGGAAGCTGAAACTGCAATCATTTCTAAATGAAAATTATGTGACAGTTCATCAGTATTTAATGCTAACATTGGGTGATGTAGGCATGAAGAATTTAGCAGCTATTTATCATAACTCTGTGTGTGGTTAGTTCTCTGATATACTTTTTTTTTTTTTAGTAGACCAGTGTTTTAATGGCAACACAAACCACGGCTTCAGTTTGAGATATTAATAAATGGGGATGACAAAAGAGGATTTGTTTTTGTTGTTTGGTGTGTATGTGCTGTTGTTGATCACATTCCTGTTAAAAGTAGTCTGCCTCACCTCTCACGGGTTTAGTTTTTAATCCACACTCCCACAAGCCATGGCTAGGCTCCTGCACCAGATGCAGGTGTCCCCTTGTGCTGTCAGCCAGGAATGATTAATGAGGATTTGCCCCTACTGAAAGCAGTCTTTGGAGCATTGTTCAGGGCATCTGTGGAACTGTCGGGGGAGACAAGGACACAAGTGAACAACCAATTATTTGGCCATCACTGAGGCAGCATGAAAAAGACATCAAATTGGACAGAAAAGCAATGCCTTTGTTTGGGGATCAAATATTATTTTTTAGGTGTTAATAGTAATATAGGAATTTTACCTTATTTTAAAGAGTGTTGGTGAAATCTAGACTTTTAACCAAAAGTAGTTCTCCCTTTTTCCTTTAAAGCTAATTGAATTCTTTGTAAGTAAAATAAAAGAAATAAAACATCACCAAATTGATTCCTAAGTGGTCCCCTATTGTATAAAGATATATCGTTTTGCTCGGCTAACACTGAAAACAAGGACTGAGTATGCAGTGGGTAGGAGGGTCCACCACACAGAATTCCTAATTGCTGGTCATAGTTGACAGGGACTGGGGTTTTACAAGTGATCAGAGGGACAGAGACATTGCACTGGAATGCTGAAGCAGAAAATGAAAAAGCAAAACAAAACAAAACAAAACAAAAAAACCCAAACCATCCAAACCTGTGAAATATTTCCAAGTCAAGATTCAGCATATGTGTGTTTCCTTCTTTTTCTAGTAAGAGCTACACATACTTAGGTCTTAGGGAAAAAAAGGTATTCAGATTGCTACATTCTTGTACTAGGTCTGTAACTTAAATAAGAAAGGTAATGGCTAACAAAGTGTTATGTATTTTGAATACAATTTAAATGCGGATTAAGAAATCCTTTCAGTAAAGTACTTTCTTTTATGCTCCATCCTTTCAGGCCTGTTGTCTTTAGACTATTAAGAATTAAAAACTAAAACCACTAAAATCTTCAAGGAGCAGATAATGATGTTTTAATATATAAAAAGTAACGGGCAGTAACAACTTGAACAAATGAGACCCACATAACAACAAAAAATACCTACTAAACATTTTTTTTTTTTGCAGGTTAATACTTTTGTATTTTTTGGGTGTGGGGGAAAGACTTAAGCCACAGAGTAATTAGAAATCACATCGAGATTAAAAGTGGTCAACTGAGTAGATATAAAACAAATGTCTGAGAAGATGCTGTTTTTATAAGTGATTTCTGCTAAAATACCTTGCTTTATAGTTCTTAATCAATTTTTTTCCTGCAGTGGCCCAGCTGCTTACTGATTTATATTTGCTGTTCAATTCTAGGATTACATAATTTTTTGGTACTTCTAAGACAATCAGAATTTTCCTTATTTTACATTCAAATGTATAAGATAAAGAATATATAATATCGTTCATATTAAAAAATTAGCCCATTTAGGTAGCATCATAAAATGGGCAAATGAGCAATGCCCAAATCATGAGAACCATTTAAGGTTATTATGACTAGCAGCTTTGACTTGAAATAGGCTGAATAGATAAATCCAAACCTAAGTGGACACTAATACTGCCTCCTTTCAATATCATGAAAACAGCTGTTTCAAACTGTCTCCCATTTACTACTCAATTAAAATTGGCTTTGTCAGAAAGATAGTGTAACTCAATTATTTTTTATTAATAACCCTATTTTTAAGTTTGTTAGCAGATTCCCTGGACTTGCGAATATGGGTTGAGTCTGTGGGCAAGTGATAAAATTTCTGTAAGTGAAGTATTTTTATGTAATTTTTCCCATGCAAATTCTACTCTAAGTTTTGAAATCATTTTGTTAGAATTGACTCTTCGTCAGTATATAGACAGTCTTAGAGATTTAGCCTCATCCTTTGCCTCTTTTTTTTTTCTTTAGTAACTCAAGTCAACAATTTTTAATGCTATCTAGTCTATCATTTGGTCATTAGAATCATTTTGAATGACTTTGAGCCAAGGTACATTCCCAGGGAAGACTACTTACTGTACTTCTATTGTTTGTGAGCCACTGATGGTGATCTTTTAGTATGGTGCTCTAAACATTTGGTCATTAAGAATTACATGTTGATCTAGACTGTTCATAATAAGTATATTGTGGGCAAAATAAATGACATCACTGTGTCCTACTTCTTGCTCCTCCTTACCTATAATATTTAATCTTAGATTGGTGTGCCATATTTTTTCTTCACATTATACTTAGTTCCTCTAGCAGCTCTCAATTTTCTAAAAGTTGGCAATTGCTCATTGACTATTTTCCCCATTCCCTTTTGGGTATTGATGTTAAGCTATCATGACTCAAGTTTTCCTGAATAATTTTTCATTTTTAAAAAATAATAATAATGTTATCAAAATAGAGATTTGGTTATAAAAATCTCAACTTGGAAGGCTCAGAACTTCTTGTTCTGTGTAATTCTGAGCAAATTTCTAATTTTAATTCTTAGTGGATATTTGAAAATCTGAGTGTGCCATATTGTTTAGGTCAGAAGAATCATTCAAAGAAATAGTATTGTCAATATTTATCTTCTTAGGTGAGGAGCATTTATAGTTGCCATAAATAATGATTCATGATGATTAGGCAAATTTGAATTTAAGATAAACAGTGACTCATTTTTAATATAAATATATCCCAGATATTGCATGGAGTACACTAACCCTAAAAATTGATACATTGTTTATCTAAAATTCAAATTTAACTAAATGTCCTTTATTTTTATTAGCAAAAGCACATTGTTCTTAGTAAAGCCAAAATGTTAAAAAGTATGTGTCTATAACCTGTATATCAATCTGGAGATCTGATCTCTCAGGTTCTACCCTAGTATTACATGTAACAGTGAGCCAATATTTTTTTCCATTTCCACATTGGTAGTAAGCCTCCAACTGCCTTATTGAAATGTTGTGAAGACAATTTTAACTTAAACAAATTTATCTTAAACATCCAGAATTTTTTTGACAGCAAGCCAAATATGAGTAAAAGGTAGTATAGTGATACCCTAAAGACCAATTAATGGTCTTTTGAGATTGGTGAATTCAACCAACTTGAATTGAAAGAAACACAGACCTGCCATCCTCAAGAGTGTGCAATGATTTCCATCATTTATAATGAATTGTATTAAAAAGGAAATAAGTTTGCTCTTGACAGAAAATTTAACTTCCTTACAGACAGCAAAAGTTGAAAGGAAGGTTTGAAGTTCAGAACGGTTGGGCAGGGAAAAGGGACAGATATTTGAATGAAAACTACCTAATTCAAATTTTGTATGCAAAACTCTAATTAGGTAAGAAACTTGTGACTTCAGCATTTAAATTGATGTCAGAGTAGTTGTCAGAGTCCAGGTGCCTAGGTTGGCCTTAATTGCTTTTTTTTAAAGCATTACTTTAAAATAATATTTGATGATGTAGTTGCTTAACTATTGGGCTCTCATCATGTGCCACTTTTTAAAAGACAAAGAGTAAGCGAAATTTAGTCTCAAATTATTTTCCCGGAAGTTTTCAGTTGCAAATATAGGCTTATTAGGACCTTAGCCTAACAGTCTGATGGTTATTATACTAAGATTTAAGCTCTAACACACAGTTGTGAGTGTGCTAGGTGCTGAAATGAGAAATATTTTAAGGCTTTAGACATAAACAAGGAACTGATCTATTGAGCATAGTTTGATATCATTGAATTTGTTTTCTTATTGCTAAACATAAAATGACATGGGACAAACAACAAAATTTGTTTCACTGTATATAACAGGGTATCTTACTCATAGCCCTCCAAGAAATAGAAATATTGGAATAATATTTTTGGTCTCCAAGTTTTATTTTGCTTTAATTGTTGCATGTGGTAGATACAAGAATACTTTAGAAGAACTTTGAATTCATTATCACTTAAGATCATTTGATATACCTTTATTGAGGTGTTGGCAGAGGTATAAAGTAAGATGATTTTAAAAATTAATCACCATATATTTATTGATTTCCTATTGTATTGTATGTGAGATATTATAATAGATGCTATGTTGCTTATTAAGATATATTAGGCTATGTACTATTTTAAAACTTTTTACTATATGTATATGTAAGTACAAAGAATAGGTACAAAGAAGGTATCAATGAGCCCAAGCACACCAAAACTGACTGGCTTCGGAATCTGTTGGAGATTATTTCTCTCCCTCTTCTTCTGCCCCTCCTTGCCTAAAATAAATAAATACATCTTTAAGTAAATAACAGTTTGTTCCTGGATTCAGACTCCACCTCCAGATTGCCCTCCTTCTTCCTATTAAAGGGTATAAACTTTGTAAAAGTTGTCTATTTTTCACTTTTTACCTCTCAGTTTATCATTTATTTCTTTAAGACCAATGGGAAACTTCTTTCACTCTGGTCACACAGGGCTTCTTTGTGGCTAATTGCAAATGGATATTTTCAACTTTATATTAGTTGACCTGTGGATGGATTTAAGTTTGTTAACTAAATTATTTTTAGCTTTGAAAACACATGCTCTACTCCCTTTCTCAGACTTCTTTTCCTTATCTAGCCTTTAAATGTTGACATTCCTTAGGATTCTGACTTGGAGACTCTTCTCACTCTACATTCATCCTGGGAATCCTCACTTATCCCTGAGTTTTGCAGACCATCTTTAGACTCAGGACTTATATCAGTTTCTCAAGCTCAGACCTTTCTGCTGAGCTCCATCCCTAGAAATTCAGTGCTTTTCTAAGCATCTTCATTTAATTATCTTTCAGACATCTCAAACTCACCATGTGTGATACTTAATTTCTTTTCTGAATTACTTAATCAGCCTCTTAAACTGACACCCAGCCCACAGCCTTAGCACCCTCCACCAGCCACAGTAATCAAATGTAGAAATGGTCTTTAATCCTCCCCCCTCAAAATCCATCAATTACTTCTGAATCCTAAGGATAAAGTCTAACTCTATGTTTTCTCAGTCCCTCTAATATTTTTGCCTGTTCTTTGTAGACATTTTCTCTTACCTCATCTCCCTCATACTGCTATAACTATACTAAACATTTCCATTTTCTGTTTGTCAGGTGCATTCTATTATTATTTTTTACTTGGTTGTTGTACTTGGAATGATCTCTGCTTAGAATATCCCTCCTTCCTTTTTGTCTTGATCACTCTTTAATATCATTTCAGTTGAGGTATTCCTGTCTCTTAATAAGCTTTTGTGACTCCTACCCCCAAGACTGCAGTGGAAACGTAGCTTGTGTTCTGATAGCTATTTATATCATCTCATGACAGCATTTGGAGGCACTCTGCTCTAACAACTTTCTCACTTTTCTGTATTTCCAGTGTAACTCAGGGGGCATAATTTCTGAAGCATTAGGTACCTGATTGAAATTTTTCTAGAGACCAAAAGTAATGTCAAATTCAGTGTAGTTAAGAATACATAATATTTCTCTGAATTTACTGTATTTTGTCATTTATTCATAAAAATGTTTATTTAGAATAGTATAGAGGTAGTTAAGAGGGCAGATTCTGGGGCTAGGCTAGATTGACTGAATTTAAATGAATTAAATTAGTTGAATTGAATTGCATTTAATTGACTGAATTGACTTAATTTAATCCCATTTTTATATCATCAGGTTGCCTAAACTCAGTTATGTCTGTTTGTTATTCATAAACTAGGAATAATAATAATAGTACATACCTTATAAAAATGTTGACTTATATTAGTTATTAATTAAAAGTAAAGTGGTTAAGATAATACCTGGCTTGCAATGAGTACTCTACAAGTATTTATTATTGAGTACTGCTAGGTGAAGTGTATATAGTGGTCAAAATCATGTAGCATCTGTCATCATTTAATTTATAGCTAGTTCCATGAGACACATGCTTAAGAAAAACACATTTACAAAAAAATATTAGTTATTTCCCTTCTGGGAGTCTCTAACATGTTTCTTATCCTCAACCTATCCTTAGCCTGTGATATCTGGGGTCTCTCAAAGTACCACAGTAGAATTTTATAGTTTTACTGGGAATTATTTTGATAAACACAATCCTTTTACTTCTTGGATGTCCTCAGGTTCACAAATTTGTCTCACAATCACTTCATAACCTCTTTAGGAAGAAGACCTACTTCAGCGAAATACCTCTCACTTCATCTTTTCCCTGGAAGCAATAGCTAATCAGCCAAGTTTGTCTTCACCCAGAGCCACCACCAATCTATACTGCACCTTTCTGGAAATTATAATAAAATAGTCTCTCTCTGGTGGAAGAGTTGCTCTTCTGAGTAAGGAAGAGCCTCCTAGGCATACAAATTGAGGAGCATAGCAAGAAAAGGGTATGTCCAGGGAGAACATAGGACAGTTTCAGAGAGCAAGTCTGTGAGAAGAATGAGCAGGATTTCATTTCTACTCTACCCTCCTAATAGGATGCTATTGTTCAGGGCACAAAATTCCCATTATATGTGATCCCTACTTCACACTGTGGTCCTCTTTGCTTCCTTGGCTCCATGTGACCTAAACTTCTTGTCTGCCCAGGGTCAACTTTATAAGCAGCTTTTCATGCCCTGGGTATTTTCTCAGGTTCCTCTAGTACCTTTCTATGTCTCATGTTTTCAGAACTCTGCCCTATGTTTTCTAAGGTGACAGCCTTGCTCCATTCTATACTGCAGAATAGTAGAGTTAGGTATTAAAAAAAAAGGAGTCTCAAGGTCATTTGACATTAGCCTGAGGAAGTAAGTAACTGTTAGACATTTAAGTCATTTCAAAAGCTTTTTATTGGCTTGTAATACTGATATTATCCAAGATGAAGCTGACAATTCCAAGGTCTCAGCTGAAATAACCAGATTTCCCTGGTGAGTCTTCCTTGATCCTCTCATACTAAGTGAAGGAAGATGGACTTAGCATATCAATATTGATGATTAAACACCTGAAAATAATAGAGAATATAATTACTAAATATATATTTTATATGTTGGATATTTCAGATTTGGAAAATAATAGTAAATAATACTTTAAAAATCTATTCATCTATCATTTATAAAGTACTTTTATATGCTTTATCTTCCTTAATGTTCAAAGTAATCCTGTGGGAGAGGCAAACCAAGCATTATTATTATGTAATGTACAGATACTTTTTAAACATCTACGTTGGTCCATTAAATAGAAAATATGAGATAGGCTGTCACCAAACACTGAATCTTTTGGGAGGAGGATATTAGTTCTAATAGAATTTTAATAATATATTTGCTTTTATTAACCAGAAGGTACTTTCCTAAAATCTGAATAAATGTACAAAAGTTAAGAATAATTTACATTAGGGTATCCCAAAGAAGCAAATTTAAAGCAAAAATAATTAAGATATGATAGTATTTCACTTTGAAACAGTAATATTGGCTCTGTCTTGTCTAGTTATGAATCTGAGCTAATAAAGGATATGAACATAGAAATAGCAGTCTAAACAAAATTTTTAAAATGTATTTTGTAATTTTGTTAGTAGTAGCTATTAATGATTTGAAGGCCTCTATTTTGCTTAAAAATAAATGTTCTGTCCTTTTGGTTTTAAATGAGCATTAGTGGGACACCTGGGTGGCTCAAGTGGTTGAGTGTCTGCCTTTGGCTCAGGTTGTAATCCTGGAGTTCTAGGATTGAGTCTTGTGTCGGGCTCTTGCATGGAGCCTGCTTCTCCTCCTTCTGTCTGTGTCTCTGCCTCTCTCTGTGTCTCTCATTAATAAATAAATAAAATCTTTTAAAAAAATAAATGAGCATTAGTACTTTACAAGAGACTAGACATAACTCTACTGCAAGAAGTAATTCCAGCTAGTGGCTACATAAGGATTTTCATTGTACAGTCTTTTGAGGAAGATACCTCAGTGATGGTTCAATTCATGCTGAAAGTTAGTGGGCATTCTAAACCTGGTGGGTATTTATGCAAATTTTAAAAGAGCATTATACCAGAGTAGCTCAGCAGGTCTTAAGTTTTAGGTATACATAAAACACAGAAGCTAAGTAACTTTTTTTTTTTACATATTTTAAAAAAGATGTTATTTATTTGAGAGAGAGAGAGAGAGAGAGAGGGAGAGAGAGCACAAGCAGAGGGGAATATCAGAGGTAGAGGAAGAAACAGTCTCCTCAATGAGCAGGGAGCCAGACTCTAGCCTCAATCGCAGGACCTAGGGATCAAATCATGACCTGAGCCTAAGGCAGACGCTTAACTGACTGAGCCACCTAAGTACCCAGAAGCTAACATTCCTATAAGATAGCAATCTCTCTCTCTCTCTCTCTCTCTCTCTCTCTCCTTTTGTGGGGGGACAGGAAGAGAGGGGCAGAGAGAGAGAATCTCAAGTAGGCTGTACATCCAGCACAGCTCCACTGTGGAGCTCAATTCTACAACCCTGAGATTATGACCAGAGCCAAAACCAAGAGTCAGACAATTAACCAATAGAGCCACCCAGGTGCTCCTCTAATTTTATTTAAAATAATTGTCTTAAATTTTTTCTTCTGCTTTTCTTCCCTATTTTTTAAAAGGCGAACACAGTAGTGAAGTATTAATGGATGTTCCTGAATATATTTAGAAAATATATCTTTGATCTGTGTTATTGTGAAAACTTATTTTTTTCTAACACACTAATTGCAAACCACATTGTATTTTTGAGTCCAAAATAGTTACATACAGAAGGTGAATATATAAACATTGCTCAAACTTTCAATATTCCAGGACACTGGATGTTATGAAAGTGTTCAGAGTGTTCTCTCAGTTTGGTGTTTCACTATAAAATGTAAGAAAACATTTTCTCAAATGTTGGTAATTGAGAATTCTTAGAATACAAGGTAAGAAACATACAATTCTGAAAAATGTCTGGAAATTCTTTTTTGTCTATGATCTCTCATGCTCTTCATTGTGCTGTTGCCATATTATAAATTCCTTGATCTAGAAGCAAACATATTTTAGAAAAAATATAGATTACAGACAAATTCAGTGAGGGTGGCCTATTAGTATTTTGGTGTATATTTATAGCTGACCTTTCCCTTAGAGCTTTTACCCTGTGTAAGATATTTATCTAAAGAATCTTCTGAACTCCCTTGAAATTTTACCTAAGGGATTTTTTTGATAACCTTGGAGAATCTGATCTCTAAACTTTGAGATACTTCACACTGTCTCAGAGTCAGAGACATAGAAGCACATGACTGCCTAGAGGGAGACCAGGCATTTTCTTCCTCCTCACTGCTTCTTAACCTCATGTCCTCCAGGAGGAGTTCTGAGACTGTCGATAGTCATCATAGCTCATGGGTCCAAGCCTTCCTACTGAAAGGAATTCTCATTATTTCAAGGGCTTTTTAATCAGTAAACAGTAGAAGACAATTACTGTATAGATCGGTTTAATTAGTTTATTTGATGCCCAGAGCATGTAAATTTGCAACCAGGTTGTTTCTACTAGCTATAGAATCATAAATTAATGGCAGTGTTCTGGACAGAAAAGATGATGCTCTGTGCATGCTAACCTCTTAGTACAAGTCTAATGGATTAGGAAGGGGATTGACATCCATGGAGCCTTTTACTAAAACAAGCCTCTCACATCTGGACAGTTTTTGGTCATCATCAACCATAATTTATCCCCTCATTCCCATTTTTAGTAGCACATTTTTAGTTTTTCATTAAGTGACCTAACTGAAGATATTAAGATATAGAACTATCTAAAATCTGTATGTTGGTATGTTGAATAAAAATTCATGTATTCTCCATGCTGTCTCTATAACCTACAAAACATTCTATATGAAATTAAAAACAATTCCTGAGGGACAGAGGATCTTGAATTTAAAAAGATATTTCCATATTTTCTAGTAGGCATATTAAATGGCTTTAAATTATATTTCCAACTTGTTGATCTTATGTGACACCTCACCTTTCTAGTCATCCTCACTTTTTACTTGCTCCCTCAGTCATGAAGCAAAAAAAACCCCACACATTTTATTCTTTAGATATGCTGTTCTTCCATGAATGCAAATTAGTTGGAGATAAAACAAACAAAAAAAGAAACAGGAGGAGACAAAGAAAGTGAATCTTTAGAACCATTGACTGGTTGCTTGAGCATTGTTCAACAAGTAGACATAGTCACTTTATTCCCACCATGATTTCTAGAAGTCATGACAAGAGCCATCCACATTCTTTTGTGTGTGACTAGTGGCACATTTGTGAGATGACCAGCAGGGGTTGGAGTGATGACTAGGAGCAGTTTTCTTTTTTGTGAAGTTAATGGGCACATATGGGGATTGAACAAGCTTTAACATTCTTTTGGGGTCCTTCCTCTTGCCTTGCCATGTATTTGAAAAATTGCCATTGTGATTTGAGTCAATATTTTTTTCTTTAGCATTTCTCTCTTTTACATAACACATTACCATTTGTAGACAATACCAGGCATGTTAAATTTGGTTTGAAGGTGAGATTAGACCATGAAATCTTTAGTGATATTTTGAAATTTCAATTTTTTTCCACCTTACCCCCACACCATCCCAAACTTCTTCCTAATCATTATATATGTTGCCCCTAATGATCTGATTGATGTCAGCCAAAATGAAAATAGTGTGAATAGGATTATAATTTGTTTGCAATAGAAAATAAGACAATTAATTCTTCAGCTTCAGTATTGAGATGAAAGCCATATTAAAGATACTATTTCTCCCAGATCTGCTTTTTCTTTCTGACTCTTAGTCTCAATGAAAAATGAAGAGCTTCCACTTAGTGCAATAGTTTTAATCATTTAGAGCAATAGATAATAGTGTAAAAGTAATGGAAAAACAAATTTTTCACAATGTTAATTGGGGTTTCTAAGTTGGACCCTTTATTTCCAAATTTGAAAAGGCAAGTGTCTTTATTTATATTATTATTATTATTATTATTATTATTATTATTATTATTATTTTGAACTACCTACTCACATTCTAGTGCCTGACCTAGATCAACTTTCACTGCATTGATACCACATTTAGACCTTCTTTTAAATTAAGAATGAAGGAAGGTTGTTCTGTGTTAATATTTAAGATGATTGAATT